>NC_133125.1:104822145-114822145 GCF_048418815.1 Hemitrygon akajei
AAGCAACCCAAGAAAAATAAAAGATGGAGTTCTTCCAACCTACACCATCACCTTCCCCCACCAGTTTCTATCTGTGCGTCATCCCTTCCCAATCTGGCTCCACCTTTAATCTACCAGTACCGATCCGACCTCCATACCTATCGCCTTGTGCTGACAGACTGTACTGCTCCCCCTAAATCCTGATGTCGGTCTCTAACCGAAATTCCAATTTACACCTCTCACCTCTGCAGATGCTGCTTAGTCTGCTTCCAGTTTTCTGGTTATGTTTCAGATCCTAATCATCTGATGTTTTCTGATAATGTATCAGGTTTCAAATAAATTTAACTTTATTATTTTTATTTAACTAAACAGTGCAGAGTAGGTCCTTCCAGATCCTCGAGCCACAACGCCCCAGCAACCATGACAACTGGATTTAACCCTGACCGGGGGTTAAGCCAGAAGGTGGTGAATCTGTGGAATTCATTGCCACAGACCAAGTCATTGGGTATATTTCAGGCAGAGGATGATAAATCCTTAATTAATCAGTGCATCAAA
This sequence comes from Hemitrygon akajei, assembly GCF_048418815.1. Taxonomy (NCBI): domain Eukaryota; kingdom Metazoa; phylum Chordata; class Chondrichthyes; order Myliobatiformes; family Dasyatidae; genus Hemitrygon; species Hemitrygon akajei. The sequence goes on from NC_133125.1 coordinate 104,822,680, forward strand.
GGTTACAGGAGAAGGTAAAGAATTTCAGGATGTATATTGTATACATTTCCCTGGCATTAAATGTACCTTTGAAACCTAATCATGGGACAATTTACAATATCCAATTGACCTACTAACCAGTATGTCTTTGGACTGTGGGAGAAAACCAGAGCACCCAGGGAAAACCCACACATTCCACAGGCAGGACATATAAACACCTTATAGTCAGAACTGAACTCTGAACTCCAATGCCCTGAGCAGAAATAGCATCATGCTAACTGCTATGCTATCGTGGCGTACTTCACCAGAGCATGACACTTTGACAGAACAAGTTACTTGTATGCTATTGCTAAGGACAAAGTGCTTGGGAAGCTGGAAAGTCTGAAGGTTGATAAGTCACCTGAACCAGATGGTTTACACCCCAGGGTTCTGAAAGAGATTGTGGAAGCATTAGTAACAATCTTTCAAGAATCACTAGTTTCTGGAATGGATCCGGAGAACCGGAAAATTGCAAATATCACTCCATTCTTTAAGAAGGGAGGGAGACAGAAGCAAGGAATCTGCTAGCCTGACGTTAGTGGTTGGGAAGATGCTGGAGTCGATTATTAATGACGAGGTTTTGGGGGTACTTGGAAGCACGTAAGAAAATAGGCCAATGGCAGCATGTTTTCCTTCAGAGGAAATCTTGCCTGACAAATCTGTTGAGGAAGTATCCTGTCTAACAGGAAAGATAGGCAATGGAGAGTCAGTGGTGGTTGTTTGCTTGGACTTTCAGAAGATTTTGGACAAGGTGTCATACGTGACACTGCTTCAGAAGATAAGAGCCCATGGCTTTACAGGAAAGATACTCGCATGGATAGAAGATTGGCTGACTGGCAAGAGGCAAAGAGTGGGAATAAAGGGAACCTTTTCTGGTTGGCTGCCGCTTCTTTTCATATTATATGTCAATGACTTGGATGAAGGAACTGATGTCTTTGTGGACAATATGAAGATGGGTTGAGGAAGCAGGGTGTCTGCAGAAGGACTTAGACAAAGAAGTGGCAGATGAAATACAGTGTAGGTAAGTGTATGGTTGTGCACTTTGGTAGAAGGAATAAAGGCATGGATTTTTTTCTAAATGAGGAGAATATTCAGAAGTCAGAGATGCAAAGGAACTTGGATTTCCTAAGCGTTAACTTGGAGTTTGAGTTTGTGGAAAGGACAACAAATATAATGTTAACATTAATTTTGAGAGGACTAAAAATAAGGATATACTGCTGAGGCTTTATAAGTCATTGGTCAAACTGCACGTAGAGTATTGTGAGTATTGGAGAAAAGATGTGCTGACACTGGAGAGCGTCCAGAGGAGGTTCACGAGAATGATTCCAGGAATGAAAGGGTTAACATATTTGGAGCATTTCATGGCTCTGAACCTGTACTCATATGAATTTTGTAGTGGTTGCGGGGGTGGAGGGGGCAGACAAGAGGATCTCATTGAAGCCTTTTGAATTTTGAAAGGCCTAAATCGAGTTGATGTGGAGAGGATGTTTCCTAAAGTGGGTGAATCTAGGACCAGAAGCCACAGCCTCAAAATAGAGGGACATCCCTTTAGAACAGAGATGAGGAGGGAATTTCTTTAGCCAGAGGGTGGTGAATCTGTGGAATTCATTGCCTCAGACCAAGTCATTGGGTACATTTCAGGCAGAGGGTGACAGATTCTTGATTAATCAGTGCATCAAAGGTTACGGGGAGAAGGGAGGAGAATGGGGTTGAGAGGCAGTGAGGCTGATTCACACCTCCACCCACTAACCCACCCCTCCAGACACCCCACATCACTACTTTATCACTTCCCCTCAGGCACTCCTGTGCCTCACGCCACTTTATGGATTTGTATTCATTGTAAATTTTATTATAATTGTGTTCTTTATCATACTGTGCTTTTTTGTGCTGCACTGGAACCAGAGAAACAATTATGTATTGGAAATGACATGAAACAATCTTGAACCTTGACTGATGGTATCTGAGATGGTTAGGGGTCATCAGTGAGAATTAGGTGACGTACAGTTATTCACACATCTGTCTGTTTGGCCAGTGCGTGGCTGCCCACTAGTGCTGCACTGTAAGAATATTATTTGGATATTAAACCAGTACCCTGGGCTCAGAGCATTGCAGAAAAGTCACAGTGAAAATTTGCCTTTCTGCTGTTCATTCAACCAGCTGCACAACATTGTTTTGGCTTTATAAAAATCATCCATAATTATTAAAAATTTATTTATAGCTTCTGTTTTTCAGTAGGCAAGGCAGCAGTTGGTGCAAAAGCATGCTATTCTAAATTATGCATTAAGCAAAGGGTTCTGGCAATCGCTGATGAAAGACAAGATGTGAAATATGAGGGTCAGTTGTGAAACAGTAGGAAAAAATTACAAAATCTCAGGCTGAGAAACTCATTAAGATTACTCCAAAATAGCTTTACACTAGCATTGAAAATGTCACGTGGTTTCAATGAGAGGCAAAGTCAAATGAGAAACCTAAAACTAGTACTGAAGAACGGCCTTGGCTTGAAACATCAGCCATTTATTCATTTCTATAGATGCTGCCTGATCTGCTGAGTCCCTCCTGCATTCCATGTGTGTTGATTAAAATTTCACTAATGGTTTAGTATATGGAGTAGAATTTAGCTACAGGAACCTCTGTAAGTCCTAGATTCAATCGTGCATTGTAGTGAATAGGCTAACCTCAGACCGTGTTCCAGCAGAACGGAGGTACAAGAAAATGCAGATGCTCTAATTGGTCTCAGCAATTCAAAATTGAGGGCATAACAAATTAAACCATGTTTCCATGAGGGAGTGATTGCTGGAAGAGGCTGTGGTCTGCTCCAGCTGGCTCCATGTCTGAGGACTTGGTGATGTTTACTCAGCTCTGCACCAAACTGAGGCTGGGGCTATGGCCTGGTCCGGACTCCATGCCTGAGGGCTCCATGACATTTACTCCACTCTGTGCCAATCTGAGGTTGGGGCTGTGGCCTACTCCAGGCTTCATGCCTGAGGGCCCCGTGATGTATACTCCACTCTGTGCCAATCTGAGGCTGGGGCCATGGCCTGCTCCAGGCTCCCCATCTGAGAGCTCTGCGACATTTTCTCCACTCTGTGCCAATCTGAGGCTGGAGCTGTGGACTGGTCTGGCTGCTCTGGGCTTCATATCTATGGACTCATTTTGTTCTGAGTGCTGTTTGCCAGCTTTTATCGTTTGCTCATTTAGTCTCTTGTCCTCTAGGTGTTTGATGGTCTTCTTTTATGGGTTCTTTTAGGTTTCTTTGTTTTGTGCCTGTCTTTAAGGAGATGGATCTCAAGGTTGTATAATGTATACATGCTTTGATAATGAATGCACTATGAACTGTGAATGTAAACAAGTGGACTTAAAGTAAGAATATTGTCAGTCAAACTGGTATGTGAGATGTCTCCTGGTTTTACACTTGGCAAATAAACTTCAGTACCTGAGATTCATAAGAGTGCAGAGGCTGGAATCTGGAAGCAAAACACAGAGCACTGGAAGAACCCAAGCAGTATCTCTGGATGCACAGTTGATGGTTTGGTACTAGACCCTTCATCTGGACTGGAGAGAGGGAAGCCAGCCTTCTAAAAAGGTTGAGGGAAGATATGAAGCAAGAGCTGGCAGGCAGTAGGTGGATCCAGATGAAGGGGTGAAGGGTGATAAGCAGGTAGGAGAGGAGAGGAGGGTGAAAATGATGTGAGGAGTTGGGAGCGGGTGATAGCTCGAAGTGTCAAAGGGCTGAAGATGATAGAATCAGGTTCTAAAGGGCAGTGAAGTATGGAATAAGGGGATGGAGACGGGAAAGGTAATGAGTGGGAGGAGTGAGTTGGTGATAGGCAGGGGGAGAGAGTGGGGGCAGGAAAGATACAGTGTAATGGGGCAGGCAGTTTGATCAGGAGGAGAGAGAAGAAAAAAAATAAGAAAATGGGACAGAAGACTCTCTGTCCATTCTATAGATGTGTGGTGACCATAAATTGACTGGCTGACAGCCTGGTATGGAAACACCAAATCCCTCAAAAAGCAGTGGATATGGCCCAGTCCATCACGGGTGTCCTCCCACTATTGAGCACATCTGTATGAAGCACTGTTGCAGGAAAGAAGCATCCATCGGCAGGGGCCCCCACCACCCAGTTCATGCTCTCTTCTCACTGCTGCCATCAGGAAGAAGGTACAGGAGTTTCATGGCCCACACCGCCAGATTCAGGACCAGTTATTGCCCCTCAGCAATCAGGCTCTTGAACCATAAGGGATAACTGCACTCAACTTCACTTGCCCTATCATTGAAATGTTCTCACAGCCTATGGGCTGACTTTCAACGATGCCTCACCTCACGTTCTTGATTTTTATTGCTCATTTACTTACTATAATTATTATTCCTTTCTTTTTGCATTTGCACAGTTTGTTGACTTTTGCACACTGGTTGAATGCCCAGTTTGGTATGGTCTTTCATTGATTCTGTTACAGTTATTATTCTATAGATTAATAAGTATGCACCCCAAGAAAATGAATCTCAGGGTTGCATATGGTGATATATATGTACCGTGATAATAAATTCACTTCAGACTTTGAGCTTTGAGAACTCAGAGCTCATATTGCCAGATTGGAGACTATCCAATGTTCTGTGCATGGATTTGAACTCCTCTGCTGTGAGCTCCATTGCATGGATGAGTGATTTAGAATGTTGTCAAACAAAGCTCAAAGTTTTGAGAAGTTGATCTAGATGTAGTTTCACAAAAGAAGAGGACAAAGTAAGGGAGCAAGACAAGTATTTTTAAAAATACTTTTAAATGTGCAAAAGGCAATACGGGTGACTGTCAGAGAGGGAAAGTGAATAGGCACACAGTGCAGAGTAACCCTGTGGTTGTTCACTTCAAGAATAAGAATAAACGCTTTGGATGTGGTAGGTTGAGGAAATGAACTACCAGGGGAAAGCCAAGGCGACCATGTGTCTGGCACTGTGGATCAGAAGAAAAGGCGGGGTGGGGGGGGGGGGGCGGTGGAGAAGAGGAATGTATTAATGATAAGTGATTCCATTGTTAAAAGAGCAGGCAGGCAATTTTGTGGATGTGAAAGATCCCAGATGGCAAGTTGCTTTCCAGGTGCCAGGGTCAGGGACATCTAAGACTGGGCCTGCAGCATTCTAAAGGCAGAGGGTGAGCAGCCAGAAGGCGTGGTACATATTATGACATAGGTAGGAAAAGGCTTGAAGTCCTGAAGAAGAGATACAGCAAGCTAGATAGAAAACGTAAAAGGTCCTCCAGGCATACAAAGCCTGGCTGCAAAATGAGGAGAGTTGGGCATGGGGCTAGCAACACCACCTTGAGCTACAGAAATGCCAGCAGAAGCTCCAAAGACCTCATCACTAGGAGAGGAAGGATCTTCAAAGACGGGCTATTCCAGGGAACAATTTGAAACATTGGCCTAGGACAGAGGACTCTGGCAATCTGCTGGTGGTGATTGATGCCGCAGTAGGGGTGATAGCTTAAGAAGGAGAAACCATAAAAGCAGGATCTCAAGGGTAGTAATCACTGGATTGCTGTCTGTGCCACGTGCCAGTGAGGGTAAGAATCAGATGATTTGGCAGCTCAATGTGCAGTTGAGGAACTGGTGCAGGGGCATGGTTTCAGATTTCGGGATCACTGGGATCTTTTCTGGGGCTGCTTGTCATCTATATCAATGATCTGGATGATATAGTAGGAAACCTAATCAGCAAATTTCAGAATCAGAATCAGGTTTATTATCCTGGCTTGTGTTGTGAAATTTGTTAACTTAGAAGCAGCAGTTCAATCCATTATAAAATATAGAAGGAAAAATAAATAAATAAATCCATCAATTACAGTATATGTATAATGAATAGATTAAAAATCATGCAAAAAACAGAAACAATATGTATTTTAAAAAATGAGGTAGTGTTCACGGGTTCAATGCCCATTTAGGAATCGGATGGCAAAGAGGAAGAAGCTTCCTGAATCACTGAGTGTGTGCCTTCAGCCTTCTGTACCTCCTACCTGATGGTAACAGAGAGAAAAGGGCATGCTCTTGGTGCTAGAGGTCCTTAAGAATGGATGCTGCCTTTCTGAGACACTCTCCTTGAAGATGTCCTGGGTACTTTGTAGGCAAGTACCCAGGATGGAGTTGACACCAAGATTTGGTGTGTAATGGACAGTGAGGAAGACTATCAGAGCCTGCAGTAGATTCTGGACCAGCTGGAAATTTGGGCTGAAAAATGGCAGATGGAATTTAACGCAGACAAATATGAGGGGTTGCGCTTTCAGAGGACAAGCTAGGGTAGGACTTAAATGTTGAACGATGGAACAGTGTTGAAATGTTTGAAGTGTGCCATTTGGGTCATCCACCTGCAAAAAAGACATCAATAAGATTGAAAGAGTGCAGAGATGTCGCCAGGTCTTGAGCATCTGATTTATAGGGAAGGGTTGAATAGGTCAGGACTTTATTCCATAGACCATAGAAGATTAAGGGAAGATTTGATAGAGATATATACAATATGGCCGGCTGGTGGCGCAGTGACATCAGCACTGGACTCCGGAGCGAAGGTTCCCGAGTTCGAACCCAGTCAGGCCGCTCCCAGACATGCTTTCCATCCGTGCTGGGTTGAGTGTTGAGCTTGCAACTCAGCCTCGTTTAAAAAAAACTGCGCTGTGAGAAGGACGTGGGGGACCACTCACAGAATCTTTCCTCCAAGACAACCACTTGGAAAAAAAAGTGGTCACAGAGGCTCTGGCAGAGTATGGCACACACACAAAAAAAAACAATTATGAGAGGTATAGATAGGGTAAAAGCAAGCAGACTTTTTTCACTGAAGTTGGATGAGACTAGAACTAGAGGTCATGGGTTAAAGCTGAAAGGTGAAAATGTTTAAAGGCAATATAAGGGTAGTGGAAGTGTGGAATGAGCTGCCAGAGCAAGTGGTGGATGCGGGCTTGATTTCAACATTTCAAAGAAATTTGGATAGGTACATGGATGGGAGGGGTATAGAGGCCTAAGGTCCTGGTGCAGGTCAATGGGACTAGACAGATTAATAGTTTAGCATGGACTGGGTGGGCTGAAGGGCCTGTTTCTGTGCTGCAGTTTTCTTTGACTATAAATCTAACTCAAAATCAGCATCAAAGCAAAGGCAAGGGCACATAATACAGCAAAAACCTGTTGGGAAGCTTTTAAACACCAACAGAAAGCAACTTAAAAAACAGTAGGGACAGAAAAGATGAAATATGAAGGTGAGCAAGCCAGTAATATAAAAGGGAAAACTAAAAGTATTTTTCAGATCTAAAAGAAAGTAAAAGAGAGGACAGAGTGAGTATTGGACCACCGGAAAATGACATTGGAGTGGTGGTTATGGCGGACAAAGAAATAGCAGATATACTAATTAAGTACTTTGCAGAAGTCTTCACTGTGGAAGACTCTAGCAGTATGCTAGAAATTCGAGAGTGTCAGGGAGCAGTAGTGAGCGTTGTTGTTATTACAAAGGAGAAAGAGCTTGGAAAGCTGAAAAGTCCGAAGGTAGATAAGCCAGAGGGCTGGAAATTGCAAATGTCACTCCACTCTTTAAGGATGGAGAGAGGAAGTTATAGGCCAGTTAGCCTGACTTCAGTGGTTGGGAAGATGTTGGAGACCATTATTAAGGATGAGATCTCAGCGTACTTGAAGGCACATAATAACGTAGGCCAAAGTCAGTGTGGTTTCCTTTAGGAGAAACCTTGCCCAACAAATCTGTTAGAACTCTTTGAGGAAATAACATGCAGGATAGACAAAGGAAGATCCAAGTAAACATCCAAAGATGTTGTTTACTTGGATTTTCAGAAGGTGTTCAACAAGTTGACACGTATGACGCTGCTTAACAAGATACAGGAAAGATACTAACATGGATAGAAGATTGACTAACAGGCAGGAGGTAAAGAGTGGGAACAAAGGAGGCATTTTCTGGTTGGCGGACGGTGACTAGTGGTGGTCCACAGGGGTCAGACCTGGGACCACTTCATTTCACATTATAAGTCAATGACCTCACAATCAATGTTTTAGCTTGTATTACCTCAATGCACTGTGTTATGATTTGAACTGCAAGACAAGCTTTTCTCTATATTTCAGTACATGTGCAATAATAAACCAACTCCAGTTCCAATTTCTTGTCTCTGGAGCATACTTACCAATCTTCTGCATATTTCTCAACCATAGGAAGTATCCTGTCTATGCCAAACTGCTCTTCCCACCTGCTATTCTCCTGAACCCATCTTTTGTTTCTTTGTCCCCTTTCACCCAGCCTGATTGCAGGGGTTCCCAAACTTTTTTGCTCCATGGACTCTTACCACTAAGACCATAAGACTATGAGACATAGGAGCAGAATTAGGCCATTTGGCCCATTGAGTCTGCTCCACTATTTCATCATGGCTGATCCATTTTTTTCTTTCAACTTTGGTATCCTGCCTTCTCCCCGTACCCTTTCATGCCCTGAACGATAAAGGATCTATCAACTTCTGCCTTAAAAATACATATAGACTTGGCCTCCACAGCCACCTCTGGCAAAGAACTCCACAGATTCATTTATTAATTTCCACAGATGCTGCCTGACCTGCTGAATTTCTCCAGCATTTTGTTTGTGTTGCTCCGGATTTCCAGCATCAGCAGAATTTCACGTTGTTTTTCTACCAGTTACCGTCTGTTATGTTCATGACGTGTCTTTGATTGTGGGACGAAACTGGAGCACCCAGAGAAAAACCACATGGTCACAGGTAGAACATACAAACTCCTTACAGGCAGGGAGTGGAATTGAACCTGGGTTGCTGGCACTATAAAGGGTCAGTTTATCTGAGCTGAACAGGTTCTAACTTAGGAAGTATTATATTAAAGGAGCTTGTGTAGATACCTTTCCATAAATAGAAAGCATAACAAGAGCTGCAATGTAAGAGAAAGCAATTTCTATTACCTGACCCAGAGACTGAATTCTCAATTAACATGATACAGTTTGTCATAGTACAAAATGATAGGAAGGTGGTCGTGTTGATGAAATTTAGTTATAGCACAAAGATGTTAACCTGACCCTGTGTTACTTGGCTTAGCACCAGGGAGGACAGTGCACTCACTCTAAACTGAATTATAGAACAAAGTAACTTTCTGTATATGTTCCTCACTCCTGATGTTTTAGGCATCAGTTATATAGTGGTATAGTCATAGACCACTGTAGTACAGCGACAGGGCCTTCAGCCCATCTAGACCATGCCGAACCATTAATCTGCCTAGTCCCATTGACCCACACCAGGACTAGAGCCCTCCATTCCCTTCCCATTCATGTACCTATCCAATTTTCTCTTAAATGCTGAAATTGAACCCACTTCCACCACTTGTGCTGGCAGCTCATTTTCATCACCCTCTACAAGTGAACTGCACTTTGCACACCTCTTCTCACACACTCGAAGTTAAAGCAAAAGCAGCAAAGTAGAACTAGAATTCAGTAATTTAAATGCAGACAATTTTACAGAGGTCTGTAACTATATATCATACAGGAAATTGAGATTTGTTCTGTCACCAAAGTCACCCGCTAATTTCTACAGATGTTCTAACTGGCCACATCACCGTCTGGTATGGGGGTGGGTGGATTACTGCACAGGGTCAAAAGAAGCTACAAAGAACTGTAAACATAGTCAGCTCCATCATGGGCACTAGCCTCCCCAGCATCCAGGACATCTTCAAAAAGCGATGCCTCAAAAAGGCGGCATCCATCATGAAAGACCCCCATCACCCAGGTCGTGCCCTCTTCTCATTGTTACCATCGGGAGGGAGGTACAGAAGCCCGAAGGCACACACTCAGTGGTTCAGGAACAGCTTCTTCCCCTCTGCCATCCAATTTCGGAATGGACATTGAGACCATAAACACTATCTCATTACTTTATTGTATATAATGGTTTAATATATATACTTACTATAGTCCATGCTTTTTCCTACTATTACGCATTGCATTGTATTGCTTCCACAAAGACAACAAATTTCACGACATATGCCGGTGATATTGAACATGATTATGATTATGATTTTAAAACAGGGCTCATTGAATATTACAGTTGTATCCATTGAAAACAGTCATAACTTGTGCTTTATGGTAACATCTATTCTGTAGATATTACAGTAGTAATGCCATGTTAGTGGTGCCTTAAGAGGCAATTACAACATAAAACACAAGTTTCAACACTCCGAGGGACATACTATCCACAAATGGATATCAGTAGCAATTAAACTGATGAATTGAGAACTTGCTAAAAATGGTTATTATTTTAAGTTGTTAATTTGCTAGGCAATGATTTTAATTAAAATTCATTTTGGTAAATTCTAGGGCCTGGGGAAAGAAAACAATTATTAAATTATGCAAACCTGGTCAGGGTCCGAAACGTTGACTGTTTATTCATTTCCACAGATGCTACCTGACCTAGTGAGCTCCTTCAGCATTTTGTGTGTGTTGCCTTGAAATATTGTGTTCAGATCTGGTCACCTCATTATAGGAAGGATGTGGAAGCTTTAGAAATGGTGCAGAGGAGATTTACCACGATGATGCCTGGATTAGAGGGCATGTTTTATGAGGACAGGCTGAGCAAGTTAGGGCTTTTCTCTTTGGAATGAAGGAGGACAAGAGGTGTGCAAGATGATAAGGGGCAAAGATAGAGTGGATAGCAAGAGACTTTTCTCCCCAGGTTAGAAAAGGCTAATAAAGGAGGGCATAATTTTATGGTGATTGGAGGTAGGTATAGGGAGGATATCAGAGGTCAGATTTTTTTTTTTTTAATATTTTTTTTTTTACACAAAGTGTGCTGGGTGTGTAGAACACCCTGCCAGGGTTGGTGGTGGAGACAGATATATCAAAGGCATGTAAGAAGCTCTTAGATAGTCACATGGATATTTAGAAAATGAAGGGGTGTCTATGTAAGAGGGAATGGTTAGATTGATCGTAGAGTAGATTAAAATGTTGGCACAGTATTGTGGACTGAAGGACCTGTACTGTGCTGTAATGTTAAAAATAAAAAGACTTGGACACACACAAAATGCTGGAGGAACTCAGCAGGTCAGGTAGCATCTATGGAAATGAATAAACAGTCAATGTCCAAATCCATTGTGCCTCTAGAGCAGTGGTTCCCAACCTTTTTTTGGCCATGCCCCACCTAATCACCTCTAAAATCCTGATGCCCCCGTGGTGATATATAATTCTTATTATTCAAAAAGTGAACTCCTATTCACCTGGAGGAAGCCTAAAAGACCATTAACTTGGTTTAAACAAGCTTCCAAAGAACATGGCATTCATGAAAGAGAAAAATAAAAGAACCAAAGGACTGTTAAAGTTCTGAGGAAGAAATTACTAAGAAATTGTAAAAAAAAAGAACATTAAGTGATATTAAAATAATAATAATAAATAAATAAAACAATGCCGATTCGTTTCTACAGCATACAAAGACAGATACACCGTTTAAAAGAGATGACGCAATGTACACACCTTCACACCACCAAGAACCGAAAGCTACTGCAAAAAGCAGCATTGGCACGACCTTGTACGAGTTTCTTACGTGTTTGGACTTGTTCATTCGTTCCTTCCTACATCAGTCAATTCATTAATTTAATTATGAAAGCCATTTGATGGTTGTAATGATGGTGATACACTATATATACAGTACATACGCAATTACACATGTACATACACACAAGTATTTTTATGTATGCATACTGTATATACACATATGTATTAACTCGCACACACACTCATACTCACACAGACTTACTAGAAAAAATTCACTGTTAATAACTCATTCTCGAATTGCCCCCCTTAAAAATCAAATTACCCCTGCTCTAGAGCTTTCACTGGCAGTTAATTCTACAGACTGAACACCCTCTGTGTGAAAATGTGGCTTCTCTGGGCCCTTTCAAATCTTTCATCTGTGACTTTAAACCTATGCATTCTAGTTTTGGACTTCCGTACTGTGGTGAACTACATATACCTGTCTGGACACGCCCCCCCCCTGCTGACTGCTCCTGTGGCTCCTCCCACAGACCCCGGTATAAAGGCGATTGGAGCCACAGACCCTTCCTCAGTCTCCAGGATGTTGTGTGATGGTCACTTGCTGCTTGTGCTTTCTTTCAGCCAATAAAAGCCTAGCTTAACCCATGTCTCAGAGTCATTGATGGTGCATCACCTACCCCAGGGAAAATAGATTTGTCTATTGACCTTATCTATACCTCTCATGATGAAATAAATCATCATAAAGCCTTTCATCGCTCAGCGTCCTGCACTCTACATCCGGGCCTGTACACCCTCTCCTGACAACCCAAGACATCCATTCCCAGTAACGTCCTGGTAAGTCTTTACAGCAGCCTCTCCAGTTTACTGACTTTCTTCCTATCGCAGGGTGACCAGAACTGTACACAGTACTCCAGATGTAGGATTGTGCATCTGTAATATTCCACCCCAGCCCCTGTACTCAGTATTCTGAATGATGAAGGCAAGTGTGCCCAACACACAACACATAGAGTTCAAATTAGTAGGAAAGGTTTAGAATGATTTGGGCCAAAGATGCAGGTAAGCAGGAGTCTCAGGTAGTCAACTGGTCACCACAGAGAAGTTGGATTGAAAGACCTGTATCCATTCTGTTTAACTCAAAGTAGGACTGAAAGACCTGTGTGTCCACACTGTTTAACTCGATGTTGAATTGAAGGCTTCTCCATGGATTGTCACCTTCTTGTGGTGGAGAAGCCTGTGTGGTGCTGAGATCCCGAGAGCGATGCCATCTGGAGCTCTGCTCTTAGTAGGGTCACCCATGGCGGTAAGGTGGAGGGTGAGGTCCCTGACAAAGAATAATCCAACCAAGATCTCAATGGTTGAACAAGCGGACTAAGTTACTTTGCACTCAACGGCTGTGAAGGCGGATGAAGGCTGCAACAAATCCATCAGCTCCAATCGACGTGGTTTCCATGCCATTGGAAATGGTTGATTTGTGAAGTATCATGTGCTTCTTGGAGTGCAACATCAAGTACACGTTAAACAAACACACGCACGGGCGTCTTCACTTTGTGGAAACAGAACAAAGACCATCATCCTCGACCTCGAGGGATAGCCACGACGGATCGAAGGAATTGCGTCCATTCTGTTTAACTCCATGTTGGATTGAAGGATCTGTGTCCACACTGTTTAACTCAATGTTGGATTGAAGGATCTGTGTCCACACTGTTTAACTCCATGTCGGATTGAAGGACCTGTGTCCACACTGTTTAACACCATGTCGGATTGAAGGACCTGTGTCCACACTGTTTAACACCATGTTGGATTGAAGGACCTGTGTCCACACTGTTTAACTCCATGTCGGATTGAAGGACCTGTGTCCACACTGTTTAACACCATGTCGGATTGAAGGACCTGTGTCCACACTGTTTAACACCATGTTGGATTGAAGGACCTGTGTCCACACTGTTTAACTCCATGTTGGATTGAAGGACCTGTGTCCACACTGTTTAACACCATGTTGGATTGAAGGACCTGTGTCCACACTGTTTAACTCCATGTTGGATTGAAGGACCTGTGTCCACACTGTTTAACACCATGTTGGATTGAAGGACCTGTGTCCACACTGTTTAACACCATGTTGGATTGAAGGACCTGTGTCCACACTGTTTAACTCCATGTTGGATTGAAGGACCTGTGTCCACACTGTTTAACTCCATGTTGGATTGAAGGACCTGTGTCCACACTGTTTAACACCATGTTGGATTGAAGGACCTGTGTCCACACTGTTTAACTCCATGTTGGATTGAAGGACCTGTGTCCACACTGTTTAACACCATGTTGGATTGAAGGACCTGTGTCCACACTGTTTAACTCCATGTTGGATTGAAGGACCTGTGTCCACACTGTTTAACTCCATGTCGGATTGAAGGACCTGTGTCCACACTGTTCAACACCATGTTGGATTGAAGGACCTGTGTCCACACTGTTTAACTCCATGTTGGATTGAAGGACCTGTGTCCACACTGTTTAACTCCATGTTGGATTGAAGGACCTGTGTCCACACTGTTTAACTCAATGTCGGATTGAAGGACCTGTGTCCACACTGTTTAACTCCATGTTGGATTGAAGGACCTGTGTCCACACTGTTTAACTCAATGTTGGATTGAAGGACCTGTGTCCACACTGTTTAACTCAATGTTGGATTGAAGGACCTGTGTCCACACTGTTTAACTCAATGTTGGATTGAAGGACCTGTGTCCACACTGTGTTATGCCATTGGCCCCCTCCTTTGTGAAAATCGCAAGAACTCTAGTTAAGGGGGGTCAGCTGACCCAAAAGAGAGAGACGTGCAGAAGACCACGTTCTCCCAAGAAGCAGAATAAAGGTGACTTTGACTATTGTCTCATGGAGACCACCTGAAAAGCCCTCGGGCAAAGTGGGCTGGTTGAGAGAAAGATCGCATTACCTGCAACTTGATTGATACCTGCGATCCCGTGAAGAAGTATAAAGGCGGGTCTGAGGGGAGAACCCTCAGATGCACCTCAGATGCACCTCAGCAGACACGAGATCGATTCCCGTGGGAGCGGGACGCCATTTTGAAGGAAGCCACGTACGCTAGATTCCGAATTTGAATCTGTGGCTAAAACCAACGAAAGACTGCTTTTAAAATAACAACGGGGAAGTCTGCTCCCCTGATTCCAAGGATTTGCTCTGCCAAGACGACGGGCAAGTGTGCATCTTTTCTACACTATAAAGGAAAAAGCCTGCAAACTTCTGAGTGACTCTTTAGACTTCCGTTGGACTCAGTATTACCCCCTAGACAACTGTAGAGCTTATTTCTGATTGATTATGGTTACACCGGTGTTTTAGATTGAGTTTTGACGATCTGAATGTTTTGTATTAACCATACGTTTGTGCCCTTGTTGAATAAAACGTTTGAAAATAGTAGCATCCGACTCAGCTGATCCATCTATCTTTGCTGGTAAGTTACCTGGTTACGGGGTTTTCGTAACAACTGTTTAACTCCATGTTGGATTGAAGGCCCTGTGTCCACACTGTTTAACTCCATGTTGGATTGAAGGATCTGTGTCCACACTGTTTAACTCCATGTGGGATTGAAGGACCTGTGTCCACACTGTTTAACTCCATGTTGGATTGAAGGACCTGTGTCCACACTGTTTAACAACATGTTGGATTGAAGGACCTGTGTCCACACTGTTTAACACCATGTCGGATTGAAGGACCTGTGTCCACACTGTTTAACTCCATGTCGGATTGAAGGACCTGTGTCCATACTGTTTAACTCAATGTTGGATTGAAGGACCTGTGTCCACACTGTTTAACTCCATGTTGGATTGAAGGACCTGTGTCCACACTGTTTAACTCCATGTTGGATTGAAGGACCTGTGTCCACACTGTTTAACACCATGTTGGATTGAAGGACCTGTGTCCACACTGTTTAACACCATGTTGGATTGAAGGACCTGTGTCCACACTGTTTAACTCCATGTTGGATTGAAGGATCTGTGTCCTCACTGTTTAACTCCATGTGGGATTGAAGGACCTGTGTCCACACTGTTTAACTCAATGTTGGATTGAAGGACCTGTGTCCACACTGTTTAACACCATGTTGGATTGAAGGACCTGTGTCCACACTGTTTAACTCCATGTTGGATTGAAGGACCTGTGTCCACACTGTTTAACTTGATGTTGGATTGAAGGACCTGTGTCCACACTGTTTAACACCATGTTGGATTGAAGGACCTGTGTCCACACTGTTTAACTCCATGTTGGATTGAAGGATCTGTGTCCTCACTGTTTAACTCCATGTGGGATTGAAGGACCTGTGTCCACACTGTTTAACTCCATGTTGGATTGAAGGACCTGTGTCCACACTGTTTAACTCCATGTTGGATTGAAGGACCTGTGTCCACACTGTTTAACTCCATGTGGGATTGAAGGCCCTGTGTCCACACTGTTTAACTCCATGTTGGATTGAAGGACCTGTGTCCACACTGTTTAACTCCATGTTGGATTGAAGGACCTGTGTCCACACTGTTTAACTCCATGTGGGATTGAAGGCCCTGTGTCCACACTGTTTAACTCCATGTTGGATTGAAGGACCTGTGTCCACACTGTTTAACTCCATGTTGGATTGAAGGACCTGTGTCCACACTGTTTAACTCCATGTTGGATTGAAGGACCTGTGTCCACACTGTTTAACACCATGTTGGATTGAAGGACCTGTGTCCACACTGTTTAACTCCATGTTGGATTGAAGGACCTGTGTCCACACTGTTTAACTCCATGTCGGATTGAAGGACCTGTGTCCACACTGTTCAACACCATGTTGGATTGAAGGACCTGTGTCCACACTGTTTAACTCCATGTTGGATTGAAGGACCTGTGTCCACACTGTTTAACTCAATGTTGGATTGAAGGACCTGTGTCCACACTGTTTAACTCCATGTTGGATTGAAGGCCCTGTGTCCACACTGTTTAACTCCATGTGGGATTGAAGGACCTGTGTCCACACTGTTTAACTCGATGTGGGATTGAAGGACCTGTGTCCTCACTGTTTAACACCATGTTGGATTGAAGGACCTGTGTCCACACTGTTTAACTCCATGTTGGATTGAAGGACCTGTGTCCACACTGTTTAGCTCAATAATTATATGAAATTCTTCAGAGGTACAATGGCAAATCCTTATCACAGTATCTCCACTGGTTACATTTCTGTCCATTAGACTACAGGTACATAAGAAATAGGTGCAGACTTAGGCCATTCAGTCCATCAAGTCTGCTCCATGATTTGATCCTGGCTGATTTATCTTCCCTCTCAACCCCATTCACCTGTCTTTGATGTCCTTACTAAACAAGAGCCTATCAACATTCACTTTAAATATACAATGACTTGGTCTGCACAGTCTTTGTGTCAATGAATTACATAGATTCACCACCTTTTGGCTGAAGAATTTCCTCCTCATTTCTGATCTAAAGGAATATCCTTGTATTCTGAGACTGTTATAAAATACAGTCCTACTATAAGAAACATCCTCTCCATCAAATAAATAATTTGAGAGTGGACTTGACCCTTTCTGAGGCAATTCTAGGAGCTTCTAATCATAAAAATAGACAAAGAACACCAAGTTCAGAACTAGGATGTGTACATTATTATATAATAACAGCATTAACTACATGGTACTTGCATCACATGACATGGTGATGTCATTATATTCCACAGTTACATGAATAATTTACATGATTATATACAAATACAAGACAGATAAAGAAAAACTGAACCCAGAACATTACCTTAAGTTAAATTCTGAATGAGGAGCTAATAGATTGGAAGAAATGTTTGCCCAGTTTATCTATACAACAGTGTTTCCGCATTTGAAAGTTAGATCTTGAGTAGGGGTTCCCAATGGCGCCATGGACCCATTGGTAAGGGTCCATGGCATAAAAAAGAGTCGGGAACCTCCTGATTTATAGAAAAGCAACTGTAGTCTGTAATCTCATTCAGTTTTTTTTTCTGTAGTTTCAAGTGGGATCTGAAGTGACTTTGGCTCCATATTGACATCGTTTACGAGGAGAGATTTATATTCCTCCTTGACTCTCCTGAGAAGGCACATAAAATGACACTTAGTGGCCGGGGCTCTCTAGCCTCTTAACAGCTCATCATAGTCAGGTGTAAACAAACACTAACGGGAGGGAATAAATTCTTCAAACAGGTTTGAATTTCAGCTTTTCAATGGAAACTATTTCCTGACAAATTTCTACCAGAGATGGCAAATTGCCATGGAATATTTTAAACCTGCCATGGCACTAGGACACAGTCCTCCCATGGGTGGCTGCTGTCGAGAAGCAAAGATCTTTCTTACCTTTGACCTCCAGTGACCACTGTGTGTGGTCCTGTCTATGGTCAGTCTCCTGGTGAAATACAGTGAAGGCTCAGTACCGCAATATAAGGCAACAATATAAAACCCTATCCCTTGTCAAATGCAGAACCGCTCTTAATACCATTCTCTGCCACTTTCTTTCTGAAAAACCATGTTATTCCAGTGGGGTTTTGTTTGGTCCAAACTCAAAAATACTTTGAGTTTAAAAGTGCCAAGTTGTTTCTTTTTGAAAAGGTTTGCTTCATTTACACAGTTTAAAATCCATATAGCTTTGGCCAGAAATTCCCTTTCGCTTTAACCCAAGCTGGTTTTGCGTCGAGAGCATGCAGCGTCACTTCAGGTAAAGACCTTCCACACAGCGGTCATTAGCAGCATTGATCACTCTTGACAGTCAGCTTTAACCATTTGCAGGTTGCCCCTCATTTACCAAGACCCGTGAGGAGCTGGTAGTCGCAGCAGGAAGCCAGGCAGCTGCTGCAGTGTACAAGGATGCGTTTCTGAAACACTTCGAGCATGCGGTAATTAACCACTGTAAGGCAATGTTCAGCCAGCACTCTCAGGGTGGCCCAGTCAGTAGCTGCTTTTCACAAATACAGTACATGCCTTTGAAATTCCTCAACGTAGATTTACAACTCAACAGCCAAAATACCTCAACGCTATTGTCTTAACTCTGTTGTTAATGTGACCTGTCCTGTCGTTCATTTTCTTTTATTGATTTAGTTCCCGTTTTGAATATAGAGAATATTTATGGCTATTCACATTTTGCAAGACTGAATAATTGCGTAGAATTAAAGGAAAAACTGACATGTTTCACTATTCACATGATGCCCTTTGTTTTGGCCTTGGATGTAGTATTGTTACGACAGACAGGATTGGCTAATGGAACCAAATTTGTGGTGATTACTTTTGCTCCCAACTTCACTTGCACCTTATTCGAATAAAAGGAATAAGTGAATTTTATAATCGTGGAAGGGAGTGAAAGGGCTGGAGGTCGCTGCCACATTATAGTGTCACTGTGTGTGGCCTAGGCCAGTTTTATGTGTATACCCCCCAACAGCGGCAATGGAACTATAACACGCAGGAGGCCCAAGGCAGGAGCATGATAGGACAGGCCTGACCTCCACTTCTGTTCAGACCTCGCTTGGGAAGCTGAAGCATGAAGTCAGGAAGGCCAGGCTGTGGAACATGAGGAGTGTGAGGGGAGTTAGAGAGAGGACCAGGAAGAAGGATTGGGTCTTCAGATGGAGATTGGAGATTCCAGAGTATACGGTTTCTGGAGGTGAGGCTTCGGGGGGTAGCAGTGTCTGGATCATAAGACCATAAGTCTATACACCCTTACAAATCAAGAACCTATAAACATTTGCTTTAAATATACCCATTAACTTGGCCTCCACAGCTGTCTGTGGCTATGAAGTTCACAAGTTCACCACTCTCTAACTAAAGAAATTCCTCCTCATCTCTGTTTCCCTCCATTCTGAGTCTGTTTCCTCTGGTCCTAGACACACCCATGACAGGAAACATCCTCTCCACATCCATTCTATCTAGGCCTTTTGATATTTAATAGGTTTCAATAAGATTACTCATCATTCTTCTAAACTACAGTGAGTAGAGGCCTAAACCTGTCAAATGCTCCTCATACAATAACCCTTTCATTCTGGGAGTCTTTCTCATGAACCTCCTCTGGACTCTCCAATGCTGGCACATGTTCTCTTAGATAAGAGGCCCAAACCTGCTCACAATACTCCACATGCGGTCTGACCAATGCCTTATAAAGCCTCAGCATCACATCCTTGCTCTAATATTCTAGTCAGTCATGGGGTGGGGATAGACATGAAATCAGACAGTGACTAGGAAGAATGAGGGTGAAAACATGTCAACTACAATAGAGAAATAGGAATGAGCGCCAATGAGCAAACTTACAAAAAGAAATAGACGTGCTCCCATTGAGTATTCACATAAGATATGTCATTAAATGGCAGAAGGGTGGAGATACATCTCTACCAAAGGAGGTGTAAGGCACCCCTTCCCTCTGCAAACCTGCAGGTCACCCTTGAGCAAGGTGTAGCACCTGCTTAGCTCCCCAATCAGGGTTATGTGAAGCCATAGGAGCAGGTGATGGATGATTGAGTGAGCAGCTGGTACATATCACAAGTCTCGGTTATGTGACCACTGACACCTGGCAGACAATCTCTGAAGAGTATTGATAACGGCTGGGGTCACCCATCTTGTAAAGACACTGATCAGAAGAAGGCAACAGCAAACCACTTCTGCAGAAAAATTTACCAAGACCAATCATGGTCATGGAAACACCATGATCACCCGCATCACACAACATGGCACATGACGATGATGATAGTATTTCAACATTTAGCCTAAGATCTAACAAATGCACCAATTTTAACTGCACAAAACAGAAAATGTTTAAAACATTCTACCGTATAGTTCTGTTTTGCTGGTTTAGCTCTGGTGCTGGATCTATGAAAATTTTTCAGTGTGATTACTCACAAACAATAACTGTTGGAATCATTAGAACAGCACAGGAACAGGCCCTTTGGCCCATAATGTTGTGCCAAAACAATTAAATTAGTAATCAAATGGCCAGCTAAACTAATCCTCTTTGCCTATGCGATGTCCAGATCCTTCCATTTCCCTCATGTTCATGTGCCTATCTAAATATCTCTAATGTATCTGTCTCTACTATCACCCCAGGAAGCACATTCCAGGCACCCAGCACTCTGTGTAAAAAACTTGCCCCTGACATTTCCTTTGAAATTGCACCCTCTCACTTTAAATGCATGCCCTTTGGTATCAGATATTTCAAACTTGGGAACAGATACTGCCATTTTACTCATAAGTGCCTCTCATAACCTTATAAACTTCTACCAGATCACCCGTCAGCCTCTGACACTCCAGAGAAAACAACCCAAGTTCATCCAACATCTTGTTATAGCACGTGTCCTCTAATCCAAGCAGCATCCTGGTGATCCTCTTCTGCACCCTCTCCAAAGCCTCGACATCCTTCCTATAGTGGGGACAACCGCAATGGTATGCAATACTCCATATGCAGTCTAACCAGAGTTTTGTAAAGCTGCAACATAACTTCCTGACTTTTGAACTCATTGCCTCAACTAATAAAGGCAAGCATGCCATAATGCTTTCTTAACCACCCTATCAACCTGTGCAGCCACTTTCAGGGAGCTGTGAAAGTGGACCCCAAGATCCCTCTGCTCATCAACACTGTTAAGGATCTAACAGTGCCCTGTCTCCTTACATATGACCTACAACACCTCACATTTGGCTGGATGGGATTCCATTGCGGCTTCAATTAGTACTGAGGGAATGCTATGTACATTGTCGGAGATGCAGACTTTCACAAATTGTAATTGACGCAGGGCGAAAACGCTCATTTAGAAATGGTGTCGAACAGAAACTGATTTCAGGAAAGTAGAATTCCATAACACAGAGAGTATTGGACCTAAGTTGACAATTTCCTTTTGGATCTGTACATACTCTAATCATATTTTGCTGACCTCAGTATCTGAGCTACTGTATTAATCCAGATTAGTTCACCTCTAGAACATCCATCTCAAACTAGATTACTTATAACACCTTTACCTTGATCTCTTCAGGTCTTCAGTCAATATGGATAATTAATTACCGTCCAAAGTCATCTTACAAAATATCGAAATGGACAATAAATACCAGTCCACCCAAGGACATTATAATAAAAAGAATCAACTCAGTTTTTTAAAAAACCAATTAGTTTCATACAGAAAGCAAATTGAACTCGAGGAAAGAGCAACAATTTATTTTAATGGTAAGTAAATATCTTAAGTAGAAAAATAGATTATCATTAATGTTTATGACTGCTTGACTGAATGTTGAGGTCTCAAATGTACCTGGTTATTTTCTTGCTCAGATTTTAACTGACTAAATTTTACAAAGTGAGGGACTGCATTCATAAGCATAGTAAGAATTTTGTTTCACATAATGACCCAAGCAACTCATGAAATTATTAAAATATGAGCAGTTTTCTGCAGGCCACATTTCACAATGGAAATGTAAGTCTGACTCCAGGAATCATGGGTCACCATAGAAACAAACGCAACAGTGGTTTCATCTCTGTGGCACTCCAGTTTCTGATGTCATCTGCAGCTCAGTAGGTGATCCTCCTGCCCCTCAGCCAACAGAATGCCAGTCCGCATCTTGCTCAAGAGACTAAAGAGCAAAAATCTAGGTTGAAGCTTCACTGTAGTACTGAGGGAATGCTAGATTGTCAGAAATTCTCAGTAAAGTTCTCCAGACAGCAAAGGAAAGTAAGGTGATTGATTGCAGGAGGATAAGACAGAAATAACAGGATGCCATGGTAGCATAGTGATTAACAGACGCTGTTACAGCTCGAGTTCTCAGAGCTCAGAGTTCAATTCCAGCACCACCTGTAAGAAGTTTGCGTGACTTTCCCTTTCAATGCATAGGTTTATTCCAGGTCCTCCCACAGTCCAGAGACATACCAGTTAATAGGTTAATTGTTCATTGTAAATTATCCTGTGATTCGGCTAGGATTAAACAGGAGGGTAGCTGGGAGCCACAGCTTGTTGGGCTGGAAGGGCCTGTTCTGCGACTTACCTCTATGTGAATGTGAATAAATGCTGTCTTTCACATATTATGTACTGTGATTCCCTAAAGTCTGCCAGGTAATCCTAATAACAAATCCCATGATGGGTGTTATGCACTGCCACTACTTATTCTTGAACCAACATGGATTTTATTTAGAGATACAACCTGGAATTGCCCCTTCTGGCCCTTTGAGCCATGCCACTGGCAACCCAGCAATTTAACCCGAGCCTAATCACAGGATAATTTACAATGATTGTAGGAGCCATTTATTTTGTGTGGCATGTTTATTCTGGTAACTAGTCACGTGAGTGTGAGGTAAAAGCAAAGGGAATAAGTTTTGTATTCATGCTTATTTTGTGGCAGTTTGTAGCTTGGAACTGGTGAAGGTCATATCTTTGCAGACTGCTGAGATAGTGCTTAATAATGCATGGTTGTATGTTTGCTAATTGCCAATATGGGATTGAAATGAGGAATTTGACTCCTTGGAGCAATCATTGGAGTGATGGGTCTGTCATGCAAGAATAATAACTCCGTGGGGTCGCAGGCTGGCTGCAGTTGTTTTGTTTTGACTTTGGATCAATTTTGTTACCATAATGACCAATTAAGCTTCTAACTGGTACGTCTTTGGACTGTAGGAGGAAACCGGAGCACCCGGAGGAAACCCAAGCATTCCATTGGGAGAACACCCAAGCTCCTTATAGAGGTTGCTGGGATTGAACTGAAAACTTTGATGCTCTGAACTGTAATAGCATCACGCTAACCGCCATGCTACTGTGGTGATTAAACTGATTCATCTGGCTACTTGTCCATTACTAATGGCGGAGTTTGCTATGTTCATTTAACTAAAGTGACAACACTTTAAAAGTACTTCACTGACTTTGAAGGTGGAATACAAAGTAGTTTTTTAATCCTGCTAAGTACTGTACATTGGCATTTGTCAAATGGGAAATAATTAATTATTTATATGTGATATATTCAGCATTTAACATAGAGTGAGTGGAGTGGTTAGTAAAGTAGCTCAATCTTTTCATCATTGGTAGAGGAAAGTTTGGAGTAAATAGCAGGACCCTTAGGACCGTTAATGTACAAGTCCACAGCTTTCTGAAATTGGCAACACAAGCAGAAAGGATGATGAAGAAGACAGATACCGCATTCATTTTCATTGGTTGGGTTAATGAATATACAAGTCGGGAAGTTACACTGTGTTAAACTTCATTTAGGTCACTTTCGGAGGATTATCTGCATTTCCAGTAGCCACATTACAATAAGTATCTGGAGGCGTTGGAGACAGTGCAGGGGAGGTTCACCAGAATGTTGCCAGGATCAGAGAGTGCTGGATGTATTTTGGATAAAAATTGGACTGTTTTCTATGGAAAACAAGAGAAAATTTGCAGATGCTGG
Organism: Hemitrygon akajei; assembly: GCF_048418815.1. Taxonomy (NCBI): domain Eukaryota; kingdom Metazoa; phylum Chordata; class Chondrichthyes; order Myliobatiformes; family Dasyatidae; genus Hemitrygon; species Hemitrygon akajei. The sequence goes on from NC_133125.1 coordinate 104,846,596, forward strand.
AAATCTGAGCAACACACACAAAATGCTAGAGGGACTCAGCAGCCCAGGCAGCATCTATGGAAAAAAGTACAGTTGACATTTCGGGCTGCAACTGAAGGGTGTACCCTTTTTCCATAGATGCTGCCTGGCCTGCTGATTTCCTCCAGCATTTTGTGTGTGTTCCTTTGTTTTCTATGGAGTTTTGGAGGCTGAGGGGTGACCTAACCGAAGTATATAAATTCTTGGGAGGCACAGACTGGATAGATGCTCTTTTCCCCAGGGTGGAAATATCAAAGGGTTAAATTGAAAAGGGAAATGTATGAAGCACACATTATTTTACACAGTGAGAGATGGGTGCCTGGTACATGCCCTCAGAGTCAGTGGTGGAAGCAGATACAGCAAGAAATGTTTGTCGGGTTGTTTGCCAAGCCTGAAGGTTAGGCTGCAAATGTTTCATCACCAGTCGAGGTGACATCATCAGTGCACAATTGGGTTTATTTCTGCTGAGTTCTCGCGTTTATATTGGTCCGACTCATTGTTCCGATAGGTTGGCTGTCGTGCTGGTTGCTAGTCAGCGGAGACTAGCTGCAGAAACAACACTGAATTGTGCACCGATGAAGTCATCTTGACCAGTGATGAAACATTTGTGACCTAACCTCCAGGATCAGCGATCAAATCTACAAACAAGCAGCTAACCAAAGCTACCAATTTTTTCTTTCATTTCCAGCAAAGAAATACTAAGAGGCATTTAAACAGGCAAATGAAGAGGCAGGAATGGAGGATATAGACTATGTGAAGACAGATGGTATTAGTTCAATTTGGCATTATGATTAGCATGGACATCAAGCTACACGGGGCCTCTTCACCTGCGGTAGTGTTCGTTGTAGCATGGCGGTATGATTATGTAGTGGTTAGCATAATGCTTTATGGCATCAGCAACCAGAGGACTGGGGCTGAATTCTCATCAATATCTATAAGGAGATTATATATTCTCCCCATGACCTTGTGGGTTTCCTCTGGTGCTCCTGCCACATTCCAAAAAAATTCACGGATGAGGGTCAGTAAATTGTAGGCATGCAATGTTTCCACTGGAAGCATGGCGACACTGTGGGCTGCTGCCAATACGTCTTTGGGCTGTGTTGATCATATGCACAAGATTTCACTATATCTTTTGACGTTTCAGTTTACTTGTGACAAATCATCTAATCATGGTCTGTACAAGCTCCTCAATGGCAGCTCTGGGTGATTGAGTGAATAGCTGATCTACACAATGCCTAAGAAGCACAATCCTAGTTTTGCTCGTAATCTGTGCTGAACTTGCTGATCTTTCTTCACCACAGCCCAACTCATATTCACTTCCTTTCTCTCTGTGGGGAATTTCATCACAGGTACGGTAGTTTGAAAATAACCAATCCACTTCCCTATCTTTATTTCTGTTCCCAGGATGGTAAGCTCTAGAATGCATGAGCATAATTTTTATTTTATTTAGATATACAGTGCAGAGTAAGTCCTTCTGGCCCTTTGAACTGCAACCCCCTACAACCCCTGATTTAGCCCTAACCTAATCACAGAACAATTTACAATGACCTAGACAGTACATCTTTGGAGTGTGGGGGGAAACCGAAGCACCTGGAGGAAACGCACGCATTCCATGGGGAGTACACACTAACTCCTTCCAGAGGACCCCAGGAGTGAACTGAGAACTGCGATGCACTGAGTTGTAATATCGTCGCACTATACACAGCGCTACTGAGGTGCCCACACTACATCTGGCTGTTCTTCTTATCTTAGATGTAGATTCAAGAGTTATTTTGTATTTACAGCATTTGGTACATTGCTTAATGGGAAGGGGGCTGTTTTTGCGTAGTGTGCAATATCAGAATCAGAATCAGTATCAGATTTAATATCACCGGCATATGTCATGAAATTTGTTAACATTATGGCAGCAGTATAATGAAATTGTTTCTCAGGAAGATTGTTTCCGATGTTGGGGAAGTCCAGAACGAGGGGTCACAGTTTAAGGATAAAGGGGAAGCCTTTTAGGACCGAGATGAGGAAAAACAACTTCACACAGAGAGTGGTGAATCTGTGGAATTCTCTGCCACAGGAAACAGTTGAGGCCGGTTCATTGGCTATATTTAAGAGGAAGTTAGATATGGCCCTTGTGGCTATAGGGATCAGGGGGTATGGGGAGAAAGCAGGTACAGGGTTCTGAGTTGGATGATCAGCCATGATCATACTGAATGGCAGTGCAGGCTCGAAGGGCCGAATGGCCTACTCCTGCACCTATTTTCTATGTTTCTATGTTTTTAAATACTTGATAAATAAAAATAGATGGAAAAAAACTGAGTTACATTAAGTATGTATAGTAAGTTATATAATAGTTCAGTTAAAATTAATGAAAAATAATAGAACTGAGGTAGTGAGGTACTGGTCACAGGTTCAATGTAAATTTAGAAATTGGATGGTAGAGGGGAAGAAGCTGTTCCTGAATCACTGAGTGTGTGCCTTCCCAACAGTAACAGTGTGAAGAGGGCATGTCCTGGGTGGTGGGGATTCTAAAGGCACTGCTCCTTGAAGACATCTTGGATACAATGGAGGCCAATACCAATTATCTTTGCTGAACCTCACCGAGACTACTCAGAGGTTGGCAAAGCAAGCCCTTGCTAATTTAGTTCAGAAGTGACCTCAGAGTGCTGTCTACTCTATCCGATCAATTCTGGTGCAATTTTTCAATTGCTAATGGTGTAATAATGCACAAATTGGCAGCAACACAGTAGAATGCATCCACTTGATCCTTTGGAAAACAAGTATGAAATATTGTAACATGATGAGGTTTATTGATTGCTTTCTGGAAATGATAAATAAAGCAGTTTCTTTGTCCACAGTAAAGAAGTGGATAGAAATGGAGTGGAGGAAAGCCAAACTTTTGATGTTTGACTTCAATCTCCCTTCAAAGAATGGCACTCTAAATTAATTGACTTGTCCATGCGATGGAAAGAATGGCCCATGGCCTGTTTGGCTTGGCATGAACTAGCTCTCTTTGGTGAGTCAGTAAGAAGAGAAAGTATGGTGCCAATCATGACTTTGGGTGTCCAAAACAGCTTCAAAGCCAGACTACGCTGTAAAAATTGAAACGGCCAATTTGCAAAAACCGAGAGGCCACAATATGCAGTGGAAATAATAACAATATCAACTATTTTTGGGAGATAAACATTGGCCAAGAAGATGGAGATGACTTCCCCATCTTCTGCAAAATACATAAATATCAAATGCTTTAAAGCTGCAGTGAACGTTGAAAACTTTAATGCTGCAAAGCAAGCTGACATACTTTCCCAGTTGAATATGTGATTATGCTGCTCAATCAAATGAGAGTTGTGAGGGCAATTCAGACCTTGAGAGAAATCATAAAAAAATACATATTGATTGGCTGAAACGGAAATATAATTTGTTCAACTGAGACCGGACGTGCAGCGAAAAATGACTGTGATTCTCGTTGTCCTTTTCTTATTTAGCTTTTATTTGTGCCTGTCAGCATAACTTCTTCAGAATAGTGTCTTGGAATCTATTATGTCCCCTGAGATGAAAGCACATGCATTATTGTAACATCTCGACTGAAAGGTGATACATCCAAATATACAGCACTCCCTGTGTATCGCGTGATAATGTTGTTCTAGATCTCAGCTCAGGTTTCCAGTTTTAGAGTTTGAGGCAATACCCTTCACTCAGAAATGACAGTTTTACTGACAGATATCAACAAAAATCTACTGATTACAAATAACAATAAGAAATGCAATTACCTTTAACTGAATGCCTGCACTCGGTTATACAAATTCCTCTCCGAGGCAAATCATTTTTTGGTTTCTGATTTCAACCAAGATTTGAATAACACCATAAGATGTAGGAGTAGATTTGGCCATTTGGCCCATCGAGTCTGCTCCACTGTTCCATCATGGCTGATCTATTATTCCTTTCAACTCCAATTTCTTGACTTCTCCCTGTAACCTTTGACACCCTGACTAATGAAGAACCTATCAAATTCCATTTTAAATATACCCAATGATTTGGCCTCCATAATTAAAAATCTGCTTGTTTGCCTGGCAGTACTGAAGTACTTGATATTCATTCATCAAAGCAAAATAGCACATAACATAAAGTGATTCAGCACCGTGTCTCGGGGCTTTAGTTGGATCTCCCACACTGCAGGTCTGAGGAAATCAAACAAAGTTATTCCTCAGAATTCTCAGCTCCCAAGTTATATTAAAAAAATGAGATAACCATACTAAAATCTCAAAGTGATAATAAAAAAAGTGCTTTAAATCACAATTACCAGAAATCTGAAATAAAACCATCAAGTGCTGAAAATGCACAGCAGATCAGACAGCACCTGAGGAGAGCAAAATGGGGAACAGAGTAATGAGTTCAGGACAATGGGCCAGTCCTGGAATGAGAGATAAGGTGTCACAAACATTTGGAACTCTTTACCACAGAGAACAATGGATGCTGAATTATCAAATAGAACCAAGGTTGTATATATAGACTATGGGGAATCACAGATTCATAGCAAAGTTACTGTATAGAAGGAGGCCATTGACTCACTCAGTCCATGTCAGTCCAAAAGAGTAACAGGCTTAATCTGATTTTCCATCACTTGGTCCTTAAAACCGAACATTGAACAGCACAGCAGAGGCCCATCACATACGATGAGGAGGAATTCCTTTAGCCAGAAGGTGGCGAATCTGTGAAATTCACTGCCATGGGCAGCTGTGGAGGCCAAGTCTTTACGGATATTTAAGACATAGGTTGATAGATTCTTGATTGGTCAGAGCATGAACGTTGGAGACTGGGGCTGAGAGGAATAACGGGATTATTCCTTCTCCCTTCATGCCATGATGAAATGGTGGAGCAGATTCGACGGGCCAAATGTTCTAATCCGGCTCCCAGGTCTTACAGTATACACATAACTAACAGTGTGATGAGAGTTTCCACCTCTACCAATGCAGAGGAGATTGACCGGGGCATTGCCAGGTGTGAGGCATTTCAGCTACACGGAGAGAAAGAAAATGCAGCTTTGGCTTAGTAGGAATCAGCCACGATCACTGAATGGCAGAGCAAGCTTGAGGGATCTGCTTCCACTCCTATTTTTTATGCTTTTATGTAATTATTTTAAAACTTAGAAAAAGGAGGACAGAAAAGAAAGCAAATGTCTGTGATAGGTTGGAAAGCATGGGAGAATAAACAGCAAAAGAGGCTTATGAACTTCAATTGTTCGGCCATTATTTTAAAGATGACGTGAACACTTTGTTGCAAAACAAAATGGAACCCACCCTTTTACTGCTTTGTAATCCACTTCATTTGCTCAAGCAGAAAGGAAAACACCTTGTGTTCCTGAAGTGAGTACAATAAATAACATACGATTACACATACCTGCTCACTCTTCCAATTAAAAGATATAGCTAACCGAGTAAGATAATATGAGGCACAGACAGAGTAGACAGCCTGAGACTTTATCCCGAGGAAGAAATGGCTAATACAGGAGGAAATAATTTGAAGGGGGATGTCAGAGGTATGTTTATTTGTCACACAGAGAATGTGGGTGCATGGAACACTCTGCCAGGGGTGGCAGCAGAAACACACACAATAGGGGCATTAAAGAAACCCCTAAGTAGGCGCATGGAAGATAGAAGAATGAAGGACAATGTAAGAGGAAAGGATTAGATTGATCATAGAGTAGGTTAAAAGGTCAGCACAACATTATGGACTGAAGGGCCTGTACTGTGCTGTACTGTAGAGGTCGGCTGCAGTGCTAAATTGGCTCCTTGGCTATCAGCTTATTTTTGGGGACTCTGTGATTCATGTTCTATGGAGCGTTTCTTTGTTTTTTTTTAGTGTTTCCACAGTTTATTCTTTCCTTTTCATACATTGGATGACTGCCTGTCTTTGTAGTTAAGTTTTTTTTCATGAATTCTATCATGTTTCTTTGTTTGTGGCTACTTGTAAGGAGATGAATCTCAAGATTGTATATGGTGTACATACATTGATAATAAATGTACAAACGTTTGTACTTTGAACCTACTGTTAGGTTCCATTCAGACCTGTCCCTTGATGATCATAGATACAGCACCAAAATCAGGCCACACATTCCATCAAGTCCGCTACTCCCTTCAATCACAGCCTGTATCCTTTCCTTTGTGGAGCCCATGGAAAATTTCCCGCTCCAGTTCTGAGAGGAAGTGCAAGTGAGATGGGATGATGGGAACAGAGGGGGGTGGGGGGAGGATCAGTGGGTGTTGTGGGTAGAGCAAGGAAAGAAGCAGGGTGATAAAGGATGCACTGGTTCTCTCCTCCATTGCCGTCAACACCCATTCCCCTTCCAACAAACAGTACCTTCAAACATGCAATGCCAGTAATTTTACTTTCTACCTTCCCACAAAACACCAGTTCCAGCTGAAGCAAGACTTGTCTCCGTTCAGTTTAGCACCCGACCATTCTCATGGAATTGTCTCTTCTATTCTGGAGACACCATAATCAGATTGGGTGTTGGCTTCCTAGAACAATTCCAATCAGTCTGCAAGGGTGCCCCTGAACTCACTCATTAATTACATCAGTTCTGGGTCTCGTACCCTGTCTGACTTCTGGTTACTTGGTTTCATTAACCAGTCCAAAACAGCGCAACATAAGCGTGAGAAACAGCTTTTCATCTTCCTGCGAAGCACATTACTGACTTCTAAACTGGATTAGTCTTATAAGTTAAGACAATAAACATTTCCAGCATTTTTATTCCAGAATTTTGTATTTTCAGAGACTCATTTTGCTGTCTACCGATATTTGTTGATTTACACAATCACCCCTTTTATCATATACTCCTGCCTTCTACTACATTGCAAGTTTTTTATTTTGTTCTATTTATTTTTATTTTTTTTAGAGATACAGCATGGTAACAGGTCCTTCTGGCCTGTGCTGCCCAATTACACCCATGTAGCCAATTATCCTACTAACCCTTACATCTTTGAATGGTGGGAGGAAACCAGAGCATCTGGAGGAAACCTGTACGGCCATGGGGAAAACATACTAACTCCTTACAGACAGCGGCAGAATTGAACCCAGGTCAATGGTTGTGTAATAGCATTATGCTAGCCGCTGTGCTACAGTGCTGCCCATAAGGGAGAGGGGAGTAAGAGTTTGTTCCTCTCCCCTTCCTTTCTCTACAACCTACAAGTCATAGAGTCACAGAGAGCAACTTGGAAACAAACTGTTTGGTCCCCCAGGTCCACACGGGCCATCAATCACCCAATTACTCAATCTACATCAATCATAAAGCCACCACAGGTTCCTCAAGTCACCTGCACACATGGGGCAATTTGACCTTCCAAAGCAATCTATTAACAAACTTCAACTCATTCAGAACACTACTGCTAGACTTTTAACAAAACCAGGATGAGGGAACTTATCACACCCATACTAGCTACTCTACATTGGCTTCCTGTATCTTTTAGAAATGATTTTGAAGTTCTCTTGTTTTTAAAGCTCTTAATTATCTGGAACCAGAGTAGGTAGCAGAATGGTTTTCATTTTATAATCTCGCTCCAGCTCTCCGGTCTTCTTCCGTCAGTCTCTTAAACTTAAACAATCTCCCTCTAAAGATAATTGGCAGGTCAGCTTTTTTGAACTATGCTCCCTAACTGTGGAATTCAATATCTAAAACTATAAGGGAAGCAGACACAGTTAAACACCAGCTCCAAACCTATTTATTTAACCTTGCTTTCAACTAATGTCTTCTTGTCTTTTATTTTCATGTTTATATTTTATTTTGTTTTCATGTTTGTACTTACATCCCATTGTAAAGCACCTTAATTTACATCATATGTATGGAAAGTGCTCTATAAATAAAGCTTTAATGATTTATTATTAATTTACAATGGCCAATTAACCTACCGACCCGCACAGCTTTGGAATGTGGGGGAAACCAGAAGGATGAGGGGGTATCTCATTGAAACCTTTCGAATGTGGAAAGCATGTTTCCCATGATGGGAGGGTCCAGGACAAGAGGGCACAGCCACAGGATAGAGGGGTGCCCTTTCAAAACAGAGATGTAGAGAAATTTCTTTAGCCAAAGGGTGGTGAATTTGTGGAATTTATTGCCTCATGCAACTGTGGAGGCCAGGTCGTTGGGTGTATTTAAGCCAGAGATCGATAGATTCTTGAGTAGACATGGCATCAAAGGTTACAGGGAGAAGGCTGGGAACTGGGGTTGAGAAGGAGATACCCCCTCATCCTTCTGAATTCCAGCAAGTCCAGACCCAGAGCCATCAAATGTTCCTCGTATAATAAACCCTTTCATTCCTGGAATCATCCTTGTGAACCTCCTCTGGACCCTCTCCAAAGCCAGCACATCTTTTCTAAGATGAGGGATCCAAAACTGTTCACAATACTCAAGGTGAGGCCTCACCAGTGCCTTAGCCTTATAGAGCCTCAGCATCACCTCATTGCACTTGTATTCTAGACCTCTTGAAATGAATGCCAACATGGCATTTGCTTTCCTCACCATCAACTCAACCTGCAAGTTAACCTTCAGGGTGTTCTGCACAAGGACTCCCAAGTCCCTCTGTATCTCAGATTCCTGGATTTTCTCCCCATTTAGAAAATGGCCCACACATTTATTTCTACTACCAAAGTGCATGACCATGCATTTTCCAACATTGTATTTTATAGCATTTGATTTTGGCCTCCCCAAGATATGAAAATCCCTTTTCTGTGTCTGCCTAATCAAATTCTCAACAAAATTTTAAAGATGTCCTCACCCAATCTGTCAGCAAATTTGAATTGTCCCTCTTTTGTAGATCTAATATCCAATTATTTAGCTTGCAGTTCTTAGCTGCTTAGAACGAATTCAACTCAACATTAATGGATGTGCTGGATGCTGAAGTTATGATGAAAATATCTTTGATTCAGGTCTTCAAAGGATCTTGAAGACATTTAATCAGTCAGGGAAACATAGTCACCTCTCAGATTGCTGTGAGAAATCGGAGATGAGAGAAGAGAAAGGGAAGGAGAGAGGGTCACTGCTTGCCAAAATGCAAATGTCCGTTATGGTGGGCATCTAACTGCATGATCTGTGTGTGCAACTCTTCTCCACCCCTCTCCAGAAAACCATTAAAAGGACTCAGTAACTGCTATTTCTTGACAAACAAAGAATGTTAAAATGGAGACCAGTAGCAAGGTTCCAGCTTGTTTTAGCGGGTGTGAACCCTAGTAGCAGCGAAGAACACACCCTCAAGAAACTGGAATTCTTCCCTGCCACAGATTGCTCCTTCCTTTAAATGCAAGAAATGGTGGGGTTGTGAGCACAATACCATTTGTCCAGCAATGTTGCAAACCTTCAGGTACTCCAGCTATCATTATGATTGTGACCACACCCGAACTACTGATAGAAAAATCACAATTCCCTAAATTGAATGCAACGCCCAGATGTACTTCCACATTGGGGGATACCTGTTAAACATTATCTCTTGAAGTTAATTTGCTCATCATCTCCGACAACACAACCTCCCATAGGTTTACATATAAATCCTGAAATCCAATAAACAAATACTTTGTAATTGTGCTAGGATCTTTCAGAGCAGTGATGTGCAGATTGAGCAGAAGTGCGATTAAGCCAACGGCACTTCTAGTCAGCGCAACACCCTCATAAAACCCAAAGGTATGCATGACTTCGAAAACATAACAAAATGCTTCTGACAGCTCATACCTCTCCTGACATTCCAGTGCTTTAAGTGACGGTATTTTGACTTGTGTGTTCTTTCCCAGTGACAAGCACTATTAGGAATTTTCTCCACCTCACGGTGAATTCAGACGTCGGGGACTTTGTTAAAGCTTTCCTGCTCATTGCCCAATGTAAGCATAAACAGGGGAATATGTTCATTGGAACATGATTTTTTAATTTACTCAGTTTTAGTCATTATTGACTGGTTTGTCTTTTTTTTAAATCTAATTGCAGCAACTGTTTATTCAGCCAGAATATTCTAATTGAAGTATAATGAAACCATTTACAATATATTGATGTTGAATTGTAACTGTATCAGTATTGGAAGTGAAAATTTTAATATTACATTATCCATGGTTTAATATGAAAAATAGATATTTAAAAAGTAGCAAGTAGCTGAAAAAGTTTTCAGCAGGTCAGGCAGCATCTATGGAAATGAATAAACAGTCAATGTTTATGGCCGAGACTCCTCATTGAACTGGAAAGGAAGGGGGAAGATGCCAGAATGAAAAGATTTCTTCTTCTTCAACTGTTTGCCTTTGCTACCTATCACATCCCAGCTTCTCACTTCATCCCCTGTCCTTCATCTGTCACCGTCCAGCTTGTACTCCTCCCCCCTCCCCCACCTTTCCTGTTCTGACTTCTTCGCCCTTCTTTTCCAGTGCTGAAGAGGGTCTCGGCCCAAAATGTCAACTATTTGTTCATTTCTACAGATGCTGCCTAACCCGCTGAGGTCCTCCTGCAATTTGCTTTGGATTCTCAGCATCTGCAGAATTTCTTGTGTTTAAAATAATCTGTTTTGGTGTCATACATATGTTGTATTGCTTTGAAGCTGATTGGTTACAATGCTTAATTACTTAATGCCCGTTATGCCCTGACATTTAGGGCAGCAATGAAGGTCCTCTATTGTTGTCTGTTCTTGGCTATCATCTCTATTGGGCCAGACAACACACACAAAATGCTGGTGGAACACAACAGGCCTGGCAGCATCTATAGGGAGAAGCACTGTCGACATTTCGGGCCGAGACCCTTCATCAGGACTAACTGAAAGGAACAATACTAAGAGATATATCTCCCTATAGATGCTGCCTGACCTGCTGTGTTCCGCCAGCATTTTGTGTGTGTTGTTTGAAGTTCTAGCATCTGCAGATTTCTTTGTGTTTGCTCTATTGGGCCAGTTATGGTTTAGGGTAGTCATGCAAGTCCTGGGTGGAGATTCAGGAATGCCATTGAACAGTGATATAGAAGGATTCTTCATTGCTGTTTCTGTAACAGATTTGTTTGACCAGTCAGGGCTGTTAGCCCTGTGTTGAACCCCCACTCTTAGTCTGGCCTCTACTCTTTGATCTGCTTGGCGCAGGTGATCCTATCAAGAGCCAAAGCTCAAGGCCCTGACTCCAATCAACACAGCTCTCTGGGTCATCGAGACATGCAAGCCTTCGTGCTATGATAAGGTTGTGGTTCTTCTGGAGGTGATAACACTGCATAAAAGGATAATTGAAGATCTAATATTTGTTTGATACCTGAATCTTGTAATTAAATCTTAAAACAGATATTAATACTCTTATGTCATCATTCTATAGGAAAGCAGCATCCATCATCAAATATCCTCACCACCCTGGCCATGCTCTTTTCTCACTTCTGCCACCAAGCAGAAGACACAAGAGCTTCTGGACTCATACTACCAGGTTTAAGAACAGCCACTACTCTTCAACCATCGGGCTCTTGAACAAAAGGAGATAAATACGTTCACTTGCCCATCCATCGAGATGTTCCCACCACCAATTTCAGGACTCTTTATCTCATGTTCCCTTATTTATTGCTATTTATCGATATTTGCATTTGTACAGTTTATTGTCTTCTGCACTCTGGTTGATCTTTCATTGATCCTGTTATAGTTACTGTTCTATAGATTTCCTGAGTATAAGTGAATCTCAGAGTTGTATATGGTGAGATATATGTACTTTGATAAGAACATTTACTTTGAACTTTGGATTATTGTGAGGGATCTACTGTCAGCAATCTGTGTACAGCAAAAATCCTTAGAAAGTAAAAATATAAAGGTTGAATAACAAATATTTAACTGAAATAGAAACAGAAAATACTGGAAATACTCATGAGGTCAACCCACATCTGTGCAGAGAGAAAGTAAATTAACGTTTCAGGTAAATAGTCCTTCATTAGAACAGTCAGACAAAGTTTATTAGCCCAAAATATTAACTCAGCGGTTCCCAACTCAGAGAGCACAATCCCCTCAATTAATGGCAGGAGCCTATGGCATAAAGAGGTTGGGAACTCCTGCATTAACTCTTATTTTCAGGTTGAACTTCTGAAAATTTCCTGCATTTTGGAATAAAGACCATGGAACATTACAGCACGGTACAGGCCTTTCAGCACAATGTTGCCCAACCTTTTTTGTTTTTCTTTCAGATTTCTCGCACCTGCAGCTTTGTACCTTTTTCAACATTAGGCAGATGTTGAGCAAGGAACATTGGGAGATCTTCCTGCTCCTCTAACTTGCACATGAAATTGGTAGAGAGAGCTACAGTTTAATATCTCCCTCAGAGTGTTTGCTCAGGTACCTGAGATGGTTTTGAACCCATAATAATTTAAATAAAGGCAAGAATATTTTTTCTCTCTTTCTCTTTTGCAAAATTAACTCTTTTTATACCTACCAAATTAAAAATCCTCAAACTAAATCACAAATCCCATAGTAAATTCCAATTTAAACCTATGATTTAAATGCCAGGCCAGATGGATTGTAAAGGCAGGGTGTCAGGACAAGAGGCGAGGGTCAGGCCAGTTCTGCTTGCTGCTCCACAACATTTATTAAGACATCTGCTCCAGCTGAGTCTGTGGTATGCTCAGGCTTCATGTCAATGGACTCGCTTTTATTTTGAATGCTATTTGCATACTTATATTATTTGCACTATTTGCTATTTTCTCTCTCTGCACACTGGATGTTTGACAGTCTTTTTTTTAATGGGTTCTTTTGGGTTTCTTTGTTTTGTGGCTGCCTGTAAGGAGACAACTCTCAAGGTTGTTTAATGTTTACATACCTTGATAATAAAAGTAGTTTTAAATTTGAACTTAATTTTAGGAAATGGATGAAAATATTTCTATTAAGTATCATCATCGAGTATGATAGGTGAGACATGTTGTTGAAAGTATGTAACATTGACCTGCTGAAATCTGGTTTTCTATCTATGTATTCCACACAGATAAACTGAGCCCTTATACACGGTATTTTTTTCCAGTTATAAATAATTCCCCTCCTAAATTGTCAGATTACCAAATTGGAACACAGTGAAGACCACCAGTCACCTGGAATATTTTAAAGCTGAATAATATCCTTGCAGAACTATTTACTTATAGGTATCGTTTCACACTGAAATATTGGCAATTCAAACCTACGGGATGAACCTGGCATCCAAACCTCACTTCCAAGGAAATTATTAGGCATCCTTACATGGCATTACAAGTGAATACTTGATACACCTTGGAAGTATTGGGAGAACTAACTCTTGGGTGATGCTGTTATTTATTTCTTGGAGACCTCATCTCCATGTTTCCTGGAGTTTTTGAAATTCCATCAACAACAAAGATTTTGGATGAACTGAATCAGTTCCTGAAACAACAGAACACAAAGGAACTTAGCAGCGACATTAGACATTTACCCGTCGAGAATCCCAGATAATTATTTTTTTCCTACTCTGTTCCTTACTACATGCTGACCTTCAAATTCAGACATATTCAATTTCCTTCTCTAAGATCCCTTTCAGAATATGAGCTGTGTTATTAAGTAGGTTGTAGTGTAATGTTGTTGAAAAAGTCTCTTAGCTAATGTTCCCTTAATTCCTCGTTACAATCACCAGCACTTAAGAAGATCGCTTTAGAACTGCAACATAAGTGTTGACCACAATTCTGTTGTTAAATGGTGAATCAAGAAATAGATCTTCTATATTGTACATTAAATGATAAAGCTTCACATGGAAGCTAGAGCAAATGTAAAAAAAAGAGTATTGCATGGTTACTTTAGAGCAATAATTGAGGCAATGGAGTTACATCCAGAGACCTGGATTGTTGATTCATAAACATGGTTGAATCTCACCTTAAAGAAGTTAAATTCCAGTTGCTAAATAGACCTGCTAAACCACCATGAAAATACTAGGTAGTCATAAAAACTCTTATTAATGTCCCTTGTAGAATGGAAATAAAACAGAAAGAGACAGGAGCAGAACTGGGCCATTCAGCTATTTGAATCTGCTCCGCCATTCCATCATGGCTGATTTATTATCCCGTTCAACCCCCATTCTCCCGCCTTCTCTTCATAACCTTTGATACCTGACTAATCAAGAGCCTTTCAAACTCAACTTTAAATATACTCAATGACTTGGCCTTCACCGACATCCGTGGCAATGAATTCCACAGATTCACCACCCTCTGGCTAAAGAAATTCGCCTCATCTTTGTTCTAAACAAATGTCCCTCTATTCTGTGTCCTCTGGTCCTAGATTCACTAGGATAGGAAAACATCCTCTGTACAAATCTCCAAGCCTTACTAATAACTCAGGATCCATCAATGTGTTCAATTTCCAATGACTAGTCCAGCAAGTACTGAATAAATGCCAAATGGGAGTCAGAATCAGAATCAGGTTTAATATCATTGGCGTATGTCAAGAAATTTGTTGTTTTTGTGGCAGCAGTACAATGCAATACATAAAAATTAAAACTGGAATTACAATAAGAGTATATATATTTTTAATTGTTAAGTTAAATAAATAGTGCAAAAAAGTAGTGAAGTAGTGTTCAATGTCCATAAAGAAATCAGATGAAGAAGGGAAATAGCTGTTCCTGAATAGAAAATACATTCAAATGGATTAAAGATGAATGCTAATGGTTGATGATGGAGAACGTAAAGTCTAAAGGTAATCTCGCCAGAAGTTTGATACATAAATCCCAGCATCATCCCCTGCTGATGAAATTAAGTCAAATTATCATGGATGATCATGAGGAACATGGTGGCAGAGAACAAAAAGTGAGGAAATGGGTCATAAAATCACAGAGTTTGTGCAGAACAATAATGGAGCCTCAGCCCAAAATGTCCATGCCAAACCTTTCCACAGCTGCAAGAATCCCGTTTGAACACTTAAAATCCTTGCCTTTGTGCTACAAAGTCTACATAATTTGGAAGGGTATTGTTGTATTTAAGAGCAGCAACAAAGGTTTGCTAGGATGATTTTTGAGATGTAGTAAGTGATCCTTTGAAGTGAGATTTGCTGATTTAGAAGAGCTAAAAAAATTCACATTTCATGAGGACTGTGTTCTACTGTGTAAAGTTCAAAGCTCAAAGTACATTTATTGCCAAAGTATGTACACTTCATACAACCTTGAGATTCATCTTACAGGCAGCCACAAAACAAAGAAACGTAATAGAACCCATTAAAAAAGACCGCCAAACAGTCAACGTGCAGAAAGATTCAAAAACACAAACCCTGCAGACAATAAAAATAGACAAAAAGCATTCTGAGCTGAGGTTTTCAAAGTAAGTCCACAGACACAAAGCCAGGTATCACTGTAGCCAATTCAGGAGCACATTTGTTGCAAGCCATGGCTTTAGTTTAGCACAGTGACAAGTAATTCTCTGAAGTAATATTGTAAACCCAGATGCAAGTTCAAAGTAAAGCTAGTATCAAAGTACAAAGTTTCCTCATGAAGACGGCATGACAGCCCCTTTACTTCCTGAAATGTTTGCATAGTTTCTGCAAGTCATCAAAAACTTCGCCAAACATCTATAGATGCACAGTGGAGAGTATCCTAATTGGTTGCATCACAGCCTGGTATGGAAACACCAATGCCCAGGAATGGAAAGGCTGCAGAAAGTGGTGGATACAGCCCAGTACTTCACAGGCAAAGCCCTCCCCACCACTGAGCACATCTACAAGGAGCACTGCTGTAGGAAAGCAGCATCCATTGTCAAAGACACACCCCACCCCCCAGCATCCAGACCATGTCCTCTTGCTCTCACAACTGTCATCGGCAAGAGGTGATGAACATTTGCAATGAGCCAGCAGGTTCACAGTATTACCAAAGTACACATGTGTACCATGTACTACCTTGAGATTCATTTTGTTGAAAGTATGTACAGGAAAAAAGAAATACAATACAATTTCCTGAAAACTATACCATAATCAAAGACTGACAAATACCAATGGCAAATGAAGACAAACTGTAAATAAAAATAACACTGAGAACATGAGTTGTAAACTGGCCTTGAAAGTGAGCCTGTAGATCACAGAATCAGTTCAAAGTCGTGGCGAATATGTTATGCATTGCATTGTATGGTATTAGCTGTTTCTGAAGCTGTTGGTGTGGGACCGAAGACTTCTGTACATCCCACCCACTGGCAGTAGCAAAAAGAGGGCATGGCCTGGATATTGGGGATTTGATGATGGATGCTGCTTTCTTGTGGCAGTACTCCGTGTATCCGGTGGTGGGGAGGGCTTTGCCTATGGCGTACTCAGCTGTTGTCACCAATCTCTGTAGATCTTTCCATTCCATTGGTGTTTCCATACCAGGCTGTGATGCAACCAGTTAGGACATTCTCCAATACGCCTCTATAGAGGTTTGTCAAAGTTTTTGGTGACACAACGAACCTATACAAACTTCTAAGAAAGTTGAGGTCTTCCCTGTGATGGTGATGACACTATGTGCTGGTCCAAGGACAGATCCCCTGTTATACTGACGCCAGGGAATTTCCTGCTACAGACCCTCTCCTCCTCTGTCCCTTTAATAAGTACTGGCTTGTGGACCTCCAGCTTCTTCTGACTGTAGTTGGTAATCAGCACTTTTGTTTTGTTGTCATTAAGTGAGAGGTTATTGTCACGGCACCACAGAATCCACTCTTCAACGTTATATCACTCTGATCACTTTGCACTAACATGGTCTTTGTTTTATTTTTGCTCAATAGTCTTTTCATTCTTTAAAAAATTGTGGCTAATTTATGATTTTTTTGTGAATGACTCAGTGCTCAGCACAGAAACAAGCCCTTAAATCCATCCATTCAGTGCTAAACTATTACTCTGCCTAGTTCCATCAACCTGCATCTGGACCATAAACCTTCATACCCCTCCCATCCATATACCTATCCAAATTTCTCCTAAATGTTAAAATCAAATCCATCACTTCCACTACAGCTCATTCCACATTCTCACCACCCTCTGTGAAGATGTTTCCCCCTCATGCTCCGCCTAAATATTTTACATTTCACCCTTAACACATGACCACTAGTTCTAGACTCACCAACCTCAGTCTATCTATACCCTTCAATCTTGTATACCTCTATCAAATCTCCCCTCATTCTCCTAAACTCCAGGGAATAAAATCCTAACATAACCTATTTAACTTTTCTCTATAACACAGCTTCTCAAGTCCTGGCTACATCCTTGTAAATTTTCTCTGCACTCTTTCAACCTTATTTACATCTTTCCTGTCGGTAGGTGACCAGAACAAGATACAATAAACCAAATTAGGCCTCGCTAACGTCTTTTACAATTCCAAAATAACATTTCAACTCCTGTATTTTGATTATTAAGGCCAGTGTGACAAAAGCTTTCTTTATAATCCTATGTACCTGTGATGCCACTTCCAAGAACTTATGGATGTGTACTCTCAGGTGCCTGTGATGATTTGCACCTGTGAACATATATTTTTATTTAGAGATGCAGCACGGAAACTGGCCCTCTGGTCTAACAGATTTGGCTGCCCAATTACTAATTAACCCACTAACCCACATGCCTTTGAAACATGAGAGGAAACCAGAGCACACAGAAGAAACCATAGGGAGAACATACAAACTCCTCACAGGCAGCTGCGTAATCGGATCTGTGTCTCTGGCATTGTAATAGTTTTACACCACCGTGCTTCATGCATACATCGGTAAACTCAACTCACTTAGACTCATAGGAGGTGGTTAAGGGAGAACCACTTGTACCCCAGGTTACAGAGAGCTGACTTATGGAAATCTAATTTTCCGCTAATTCTACCATAACTTTTCAAATAACTTTGCAATGACAGGAAAGAGAGTAACAGAAAAACAAACAACATCAGTGGGTATTGATTAAAGGCAGCAGCTTGTTCATTCAGAGGACAGCCAGTTTTTAAAACAATGTTTGCATGATACCTCACTAAAGTAATCAAATGGACAGCTACGTCTTCCTGTTCACACATGGAAGCCACTTAAGATGGCCTCCTACTGGGAACTTTAGACAATGGCCTATTTGGTTGTAAACAGAAGGCAAAGTCTTCTGTTAACACTTACAAAATACTTTATCAAATCATGTAACATCTATTAACACTTTAAGGAAATCAAAACTAGACTTTAAATGTGGAATATTCTCATTCTGCATCATTGTAACAATAAATGACTCTTGCAGACATTTTTCATTTTTCACTTATGGAATAATTGGGTTCAAAGTTCAGAATTCAAAGTAAGTTCATTATCAAAGTGTACATATGTCACCATATACAACGCAGATTCGTTTTCTAGCAGGCATTCACAGTAAATCCAAAAATACAATAGAATCAATGAAAGACTGCTCCCAACAGGATAGACAACAACCAATACGCAAGATTAAAAAGCAACCAACTAAGCAAACGCAAAGAGAAAAATAATAATAATATTATTAAATAAACAATAAATATCAAGAACATGAGATGAAGAGTCCTTGAAAGTGAGTCCATACATTGTGGGAACAATTTGCTGATGGGGGGAGTGATTATACCCTCTGGTTCAAGAGATAATGATTGAGAGGTATTAACTGTTCCTCAGCCTGGTGGTGAGAATCCTGATGGTCCTGTACTTTAGGAGGTGGAGGAGCTTAGGAAACAATGGCACCTAACGGTGACTCCTTTGCTTGCATCTTCGGAAACAGCTCTATTTCTATCATTAATATCTCTATTTTTCCCTTTCAAGGTTCTTTTGTAGACCCTGATCTGGATTTACATATTGACTTCGGCTCTTTGCAGAAATGGGACCCGCTCTCGGGGTCTCATGACTAGCCGTTGTTTGATATACCAAGGACGTGGCCCAGAAGATTAGCTCACCTTCGGAGTTTCGAGATTTCGTGTCTCGGGAGGCGGGCGGTCTCAAGGTCGGTGCCTCTGCGGGAATTCCATGTGTCATGGGAGACAAAAGATCGAAAGCAACAAGCTGGCTGCTGGCTGTGTGCCCAGAGACTCGAGCTCTTTGAGCACAGAGCTCAGAAAAAGTGACACAACGGACTTTTAACATAATAAATCAGCAAGTTGTTTTGTTATGTTGTCCCCTCTCACTGTGAAACCCAGACACCTCCTTTTCCATTATTAGGGGGGGAGAGAGAGCCTGAGGTATGTCAAATATAGGGTGAATGAGTAGAATTTGGGGTACTGCCAGTCTGTGTCTTTATTGATGCTTTGCCGCATGCTTGAGGGCTCGGTGAGGGGCGCCGACGCTCTTTTTGCTGGTGGGGGGGGATCATTGCCTTGCTGCTGTTTATGCATGGGACGGGGAGTGGGGGGGGGACTTTGGGGTTCTAACATTTAACTGTCGTTCATTCTTTGGGGCGCTCCTCTGTTTTTGTGGATGGTTGTGAAGAAAAAGAATTTCAGGATGTCTATTGTATACATTTCTCTGACATTAAATGTACCTTTGAAACCTTCTTCCTGATGGCAACAGTGAGAAGAGAGCATGGCCTAGTTGGTGGGGGTCCTTGATGATGGGTGATACTCTCCATATAGATGTGCTCAATGGTGAGGAGGCCTTTACCCGTTTGCACACAGTGTTCAGGAACAGAACCCTTGCCTGTATGATTACAATGTTTAAAAGGTATTGGACAGATACATGGGTAGAAGAGCATAGAGACATACAGGCCTAATGCAGGCAAATTGGATTAACAGATAGGCATCATGGTTGACATGGACAAGGTGGGATGAAAGAGTCCTTCTCTGTGCTGTAGAATTCCATGATATCATTTAATCTGCGTTGGTGATCCTGAGCTTCCAATTGCCCTTAATTTTAATTCTTCATATCACTCTCACTCTGTCCCTATTTCAATGAAACCCAATATGAGCTGAAAGAACTATCCCTCATCTTCTAACAAAATATGTTGAGCATCGCAATTCAATATAAATGCAATAATTTTGCTTAACTAGCCTTTCTCTTGTGTGTCAGAATTGGGAAATTCTTACTTTAATGTCATCTACCCGTAAGGTTAGATCAGGCTACTGAGCTACCATTGGGTTTTCTACACTCAACCTTATTGCTTTGCTCTTCTCTAACCGCACTTCACTGTTCTTTCATCATTTATACTCCTTCCCTCAATCATGAATGTGCATTCACTTCCCTCTCTGAGCTGCCACCAAAAGCAGTCGTGTTACCTAGACAACCTTCGTACACTTCGCTCTCTCCTTCTGCAACTTAAAATGTACTTGTTTCCTTTACTTCCCATTTCTGATGAAGGGTCACTGACTCTGTTCCACTCTCCATAAGTTCTCCCTCATCTGCCAAGCATCTCTGGCATTTCCTGATTTTAGTCAGTCTAGCTTTCAGGAAGAATATTAGGTGACTGGGGTACAGGGGATCTATCAGCAAATACATACTGTTCAGTTTGCTGTATTTTCAATAGTTACATCAATTAGCCAGCATTTCCCAAAAGCAGTTGAAGTATCTTCAACCAAAGCATTATCAATTTATTTTACTCATGTTCGAAATCATTTGGGGTATATTATACATGTGATATTTACACTAGCATTATTACCCATACAAAATAGATTGGGACATCTTGAGTGCTACCAAATATAACATCTAAGTAACATGTCAGTGGGAGTTTAAAAGCTGTTTTGTTATGGTTATTGGTCTCATTTATTAAAAAAATTAAAAACGACTGCCTGGTCCGTAAGTAAACATGCTCTACTTTTTAAATGACTCTGCGTTGTGCTCCAGTAACAATTTCCCATCTTCTGCACTGCATTATTGATACTGAAGTTAGTATGCCACTCTGAAGAATTTAAAATGCTGCCCACCATTAACATTCTGTAAATATGTTTCTGTTATCGCCATCTCTCTAGTGGTGCAAAGCAAAATATATAATTGGAGAATAAGATAACAATAGAAGTAGTTGAGTATGATGCTCTCCTTAGGGTTTGTCTATTGGTGGATTTTCAGGTGGCTGTAGAACAGTACATCCCAACCTGGAGTCCTCCGGTGGCTGTAGAACAGTACATCCCAACCTGGAGTCCTCCGGTGGCTGTAGAACGGTACATCCCAACCTGGAGTCCTCCGGTGGCTGTAGAACGGTACATCCCAACCTGGAGTCCTCCGGTGGCTGTAGAACGGTACATCCCAACCTGGAGTCCTCCGGTGGCTGTAGAACGGTACATCCCAACCTGGAGTCCTCCGGTGGCTGTAGAACAGTACACCCCAACCTGGAGTCCTCCGGTGGCTGTAGAACGGTACATACCAACCTGGAGTCCTCCGGTGGCTGTAGAACGGTGCATCCCAACCTGGAGTCCTCCGGTGGCTGTAGAACGGTACATCCCAACCCGGAGTCCTCCGGTGGCTGTAGAACGGTGCACCCCAACCTGGAGTCCTCCGGTGGCTGTAGAACGGTACATCCCAACCCGGAGTCCTCCGGTGGCTGTAGAACGGTACATCCCAACCTGGAGTCCTCCGGTGGCTGTAGAACGGTACATCCCAACCTGGAGTCCTCCGGTGGCTGTAGAACGGTACATCCCAACCTGGAGTCCTCCGGTGGCTGTAGAACGGTACATCCCAACCTGGAGTCCTCCGGTGGCTGTAGAACGGTACATCCCAACCTGGAGTCCTCCGGTGGCTGTAGAACGGTACACCCCAACCTGGAGTCCTCCGGTGGCTGTAGAACGGTACATCCCAACCTGGAGTCCTCCGGTGGCTGTAGAACGGTACATCCCAACCTGGAGTCCTCTGGTGGCTGTAGAACGGTACATCCCAACCTGGAGTCCATGGACTCCTTCCTGAGTGATATTGGCCCATGACATTAAAAAGGCTGAGAACCCTGCTGTAGAGGCTGATTCGGGACCCACATGTTCTGGTAGAGCACAGGTTTTGTTTCTGACCACATATAATGATCCATCTGGACATGTTCATAGAGTCAGGAGGTTTGGAGGGCTTCTAAACCTCATAAACCTGCCGCCTTCACCACTTGATGATCACCACTGGACTTAGCCCAAAATGTAAGGGTGGATTCCCTCCATGGTGAATGCCTGAACATGACTTAGTTTAACATAGGGAGGCTGATGCACAGGCAGCCACCATACTGTCCTTGACAGGTCAGGGTCAGGGTCTAGCAGCATAGAATGCAAGACAGCTGGGGATCCTTCATTGCTGCAGCCTTCACTGCCATCTTCCGCCGGCTCTGCTGCAGAGGTCTTTGTTGAATTGCTCTTTGTCTGGAAAATCCACCTGGACCTTACCGCGATGGGTGGCCTAACCAGGAGCTAAGCGCCAAATGACTAAACTCCAGACGGAATTGCTCTTCTCAGGATCTCAGGAACTCACAAGCCTCTCTACCATGAGGAGATGACAATCCTCAGAAGGGTATAAAAAGTACATGGTGAATACCTTTTGAGTTGCAGGATGTCCTGCTCTAAACAGATATCCATACTGATGGTGTTTTCAAAACAGTGTTTATACAAGTAATTCTAAAAAATGCTCAATGCAAGGTGTTGCCTGATAATAGGTTCAAATTCATTGGAATGAAATAGAGAAGGCTTGTATTAAAATTGCATCATCCTGCATGCTTGAATCAGATGCAGGGCTGATGCTATTATTACTAGCCAGCGTGGGTGCCAATGCCCTTGGATCAGAATGCCTTGAGGCACAATTAAGTGCATTCGACAGAGCAATGCAGAAAAAAGTGCTTATCAGCACCAAGTAAGATTGAATAAATATTAATAAAAGATTGTGCAATTTATGAAATGGATTTGTAGGACTTGTAGTCGGGAATGATCACAAATCCTGAAGCCGTACCCTTGTCGCACTTTGAAATTAAATCAGAAAAATAAGAAAAGCAAAACTTTAAACAGTATTTCTGCCTTATCTGATTTAGTAGAATCAGCTATTATTGGGCAGGTTTTAAGCAGTAATTCTTTTCAGAGATGTGTCACCACTCTGACTGTGCCATGGATGGAAGTTGACAATGCATGTGTGTCATCCATGTATGAGATTAAAGCTCATTCAGCTGTTCCTGGCAATACATCAGCTTTGACAGTTCCCTCCCTTTCACCAAACACTATCATACAAAGAGAAGTCACAGCACGAGGGGTGAACAGAACAAAGCAATACAATTTATTTATGCATTTGTGCCGTGTAACGCAATGCAAACATATTTTCACGGCTATGCAAATGAGTCCATAAAGCATGTTGAGTGCAGCCTTTCATTGATTCTATTGTGTTTCTTGTGGTTACTGTGAAGGCTCACACGCTCTCTTCTCACTGCTGCCAGGAGGAAGAAGGTACAGGAGTCTCAGAATCCACACTACCATTTTCAGGAATAGTTATTACCCTCAACTACCAGGCTCTTGAACGAGAGGGGATAACTTCACTCAACCTCACTCACCCCATCACTGAACTGCTCCCACAACCTACGGACTCACCTTCAAGGAGTCTTCATCTCATGTTCTCGATATTTCTTTATTGATTTATTTATTTTCTTTTGTATTTGCGCAGTTTGTTATCCGCCATGTTGGGTCTGGTCTTTCGCTGATTGCCTATCACTTCCCCCTGTATCCTCATGTTCTTCCCTTTCTCCTATGATCCACTCTCCTCTCCTATCAGATTCTTTCTTCTCCAGCCCTTTACCTTTCCCACCCACCTGGCTTCACCCATCACCTTCCAGCTCAAGTTCAAGTTGCTTTTATTGTCATTTCAACCATAAACTGCTGGTACAGTACACAGTAAAAATTAATCAATGTTCCTCCAGGACCCTTCTTTACCCTTCCCCCCTCCACCTTCGTATTCCAGTGTCTTCCGTTTTCTCATCCAGAAAGGGTCTCGGCCCAAAACCTCAACCGTTTATTTATTTCCATGGATTCTGCCTGACATGCTGAGTCCCTCCAGCATTCTGTGCCTGTTGCATTTCATTAATTCTGCAGTGTTACTTGTATTTACAGTGAATGCCCGGAAGAGAATTTATCTCAGGGTTGTATATGGTGACATATGTGTACTTTGATAACAAATTTACTTTGAACTTTATAGTCATTACAGTTGCAATGCATTATCATTGCAAATACCATTCAATACAGGGCAAGTTATTGCAATTTGAGAAACATGAATAGATAAAACAAAATCTATTCTATTAACTTCATGGTTTACTGCTCTAGTGTTTTAGTTTTTCTTGCTCAGGCATTTATCTTATTTTTTATATATCTGTTTACTACTTATTCCTGATGCTGCAGGCGGAACGGGAGCATCAGCACTATTTGGTTTGCAACAATTCCCTTCTGAGAATATCTGTACTGCAGCTATTATGCCAACGCATTCACTGAGTTGGAAAAGATGACAAAAGGAGTGAAGGCAGAGAGAGATAAAGTGATTTGAGTGTCAAAGCCAAAATCAATCCTGTTGTCAACCGATGTTGAGATTAGTGTGCTTTTACCAAACTCATTGGAAGGTGATTAGGAGATGATTATCCATGTGCTGACCCAGAGATATCACATTATTAGTGTAACGCCATCACAAATACATTAAGGCACGGTGCATGTACACATCAAAAGAGGTAGTAGTTAATTTGCAAGGCAATGTAGTTCGCTATCTATACGTTGTCACTTCAAAATTATGCTGCACAGCAAATACCTTACTCAATATACAAGATTCCAGATTGTTTAATTGTACACAAGGAGAACAAAATAGTTGTTACTCTGGATCTAATGCAGGACCAAAGAAATAAAGAACACAATAATAATTAAAAACACCCAATAAATATAATACATAATATAGCTCAGATACGTATGTTGATTGTATGTCCATAAAGTGACACAAGGCTGTACATAAGGCAACTGACAGGAAATAGCAAAGTATTTATGTATTTATTGAGATCCAGTGTGGAATGGGCCCTTCCAGTCCTTCGAGCCATGCCATCCTGCAATTCCCCCGATTTAATCCTAGCCGAATCACAGGACAGCTTATGATAACCAACTAACCTGCAAGGTAGCGTAGTGATTAGCACAATGCTTTACAGTACCAGCAACCCAGGATCAATTCCCGCCACTGACTGTCAGGAGATTGTATGTTCTCTCCATGACCGGTGTTTCTTCCAGTGCTGCAGCTTCCTCCCACAGTCCAAAAATGTATTGGGTAGTGATGCACCATCAATAACTCACGCCGAGACTTAGGAAGTGAGATATCGGCTTTTATTGACTGAAGAACAACACTACATCCTGGGGGAAATGAGGGAGAGCAGCAGGCCACAGTCGCCTTTATACAGGGGTCTGTGGGAGGAGCCACAGGGGCAGTCAGCAGGGTCTTGGGAGGAGCCACAGGAGCAGTCAGACAGGTATATCTAGTTCACCACAGGTAGTAGCTTAACTGGTCAGTCTAAGCTGTCTTGTGATTATCAGTGGGATGCTGGTGGCACGGCTTGAAGTGCTGGAAGACCCTGTTCCACACTGTATCTCTAAATAAAATAAAAAAGAACTTTCTATTTCTCTGATTTGTTTGGATTCGATAGTTTACATTCTGAAATTTGAGCTGGATCCTGCTTGGACATTATTTCCATTGTTCACCAGCCACATTTGGTTTGTGCTTAGCAGAGATCATTTGATCTTAATTCGCACCTCACACTTTGTCTCCTCATTATGTCTGGGTTGCATAACACTCTTAATGATCCTACTTCCCACTGAAGTGGATTCAGCAAAGGAAACAGGCAATTTTTAATTAAAACTGTATTTCATCTGATTAGTTTAATAGTGTCATACTTGAGTCAACATTTCCATTCAAAAGCAGAAGGTAAATTTGATTGGACAAGGCTGAAACTTGTTCTCATTTTCTCATAGTAGGAGTTCCGCGGTTATGTATCTCAAGATTGTGCACTTAGTTGCTATAGACTTAAGGCCATATAATGGGACTTCAAACTCAGTATGAATATCCCTCCCAAACCTTACGAGTTTCTTTAACTATTCTGCCTGAACTAGCATTTGCTCCTTAGGAAACCCAATGCTGAAAGCAGAATACATTTGGCATTGTCAATTTCATGATTTTTGTGTGCAGAGTAAATCAAAACAAGCAGCCGATGTCTGAAATGGCCTCAGAGGGTAAGTCCTGACATGCACATTTAGACTTTAATTCATCTGTAGTGGAATCCATGTTCCACTTTAATACACTTTTGAGCTTAAATCAGTCAATACCCAGGAAACAGTTATTCTCTTTCCCACAAAAGGCCACATGCACTCTCTGAAAAGGTCTAGGAGGGCATGGCTATGTGAGCAAAGCAGACTTTGGTAGCTTAATCCTACAACTTTGTCAAACACTCTACTTACTTGCCAATTATTTTGTTTCAAGATTATACACTCCAAATAGGGAAACTTAAGTCTGTTGGTTCATATTGACAGTTCATACCGACAGGAATTATTCATTCTCTCTCAGATTTACTGACATTGCTACTCTATGAACCCACCTGATGCAACTTGCTCACAACAACCTATTGGAACAAAACCCCAAACTAAAAACACTGCCTCATATTTCTAGACACCCCATAGGGATGTCAACCCCCTTATCTAAGCCTCAGTATCTTATGCCTCAGTAAGCTCTCCTCTTATTCTTCTAAACTCCAAAGGCTCAACCTGATCAAATCTTTCTCCAAAAACAACACCTTTACCCACAAATCAACTAACTGAGCTTTTTTTAGCTGAACTGCCACCAATAAAAATATATGGAGCAACACTCTCAAAATGCTGGAGGAACTCAGCAGGTCAGGCAGCATCTGTGGAGAAGAATCAACGTTTCAGGCAGAGACTCGTCATCAGGAAATATATCCCTTCTTTAAAAAGACCAAAGTTGTACACTCCAAGTGTGGGCTAACCTTGACCTTGCTAACTCGATGTGCTTGTAATGATAGGTAGCAGATATTGTTCATTGTCTAGAGCTGACTTAGTACAACATGTTATACTTGTTAACACAACTGTATCATTTTGACTGCTTTAAACACAACCATTACAGGTGTAGCCTGCAAACATTGGTTGTTTTTTCTATATATAAGCACACCATTTGGGTCCTTGGATATCCGGTTTCTTCTCAAAATGATTCTTTATGAAATATGGGACTGGCTTCAGTCTTGCATGTGTCTGATACAAATACGCACAATATGTCTTGTTGAGTCTGTGAAGCCATGGTGGAAACTCTTGCCATGCCATTCCAACAATGTGTCAAAGTGTGAACAAAGGCATTCTTCCAATCCAGTCCAAATGGCCTCAGCCAGCCATTCCCCATTAAAGGTGTTTTACAATTTGCTACTATCATGGGCACCTCTACTCACTGTCCATTGGGCTGTACGGAGGACTTCATTTGCCCTCATGTCTGTAAAGTTTTAGCCACATGGGTTTTCAGTTTCATTATACTTTCTGGCAATGGGATCTGGATTCCAGTAATGAAATTGCGATCATTAGCATCTTGACTCATTGCCAAATAGACTGGAGAAATGTCAGTTCACTCATCAATTTCCTCAAATGTCTGCCAGCTCTTACATGAGTTTCCAGATGACAAAGTCCTCTTTTCCCTTGTCTGAATCACTCCTGATATGACCATAAGACCATAAGATCATAAGACATAGGAGCAGAATTAGTGATTCAGCCCATCCAGTCAGCTTCACCATTCCATCACGGCTGATTTATTATCCCTCTCAGCCCCATTCTCCTGTCTTCTCCCCTTTGACACCTTTACTAATCAAAAACCTAACAAACTCCACTTTAAATATACCAAATAACTTTGCCTCCACAGCCATCTGTGGCAATAAATTCTACTGATTCACCAGCCTCTGGCTAAAGAAATTCCTCCTCATCTCTGTTCTAAATGGAAGTCCCTGTATCTTGACGCTATGTCCTCTGATCCTAGACTTCCCGACAATATGAAACATTTTCTCCACATCCACTCTATCTAGGCTTTTCAATATTCAATAGCTTTTAGTGAGTTCTGCCTTATTCTTCTAAACTCCAATGAGTACAGGCCCTGAGGCATCAAATGTTCCTTATTTGTTAACCTTTCATTCCCAGAGCAACTATTGTGAACCTCCTCTGGACCCTCTCCAACGCCAGTACATCTTTTCTTAGATAAGGGGCCCAATACTACTCACAATACTCCAAGTGCAGTCTGACCAATGACTTACAAAGCCTCAGCATTACATCCTTGCTTTTGTATCCTAGTCCTCTTGAAATGAATGCTAACATTGCATTTGCCTTCCTCATCACCAACTCAACCTGCAAGTTAACCTTAAGGGAACCTGTACAAGGACTCCCAAGTCCCTTTACATCTCGTATTTTGGGACTTTCTCCCTGTTTAGAAAATAATCTATGCTTTTATTCTTTTTAATAAAGTGCATTATCATACACTTCACTACATTATCTTCCATCTGCCATTTCTTTGCCCATTTTCCCAAACTATCTAACTCCTACTGCTGACTTCCTTCTTAATCAAGACTACTTGTCCCTCCACCTATCTTTGTATCATCTGCAAATTTGCTCACAAAGACATCAATTCCATCATCCAAATCACTGGTATATAACGTAAAAAGCAGTCCCAACACTGACCCTGTGGAGCATCAATAGTCACTGGCAACCAACTGGAAAAGGACCCCTTTATTCCCACTCTTTGCTTCCTGCCAAGAATCCAATCAGCCAAATTTCTTTCCATGCTAGTGTCGTTCTTGTAACACTTCAACTCTTATCTGGTTAATCAGCCTCACGTGTGCCACCTTGTCAAAGGCCTTCTAAAAATCCAAAGAAGCAACATTCACTGATTCCCCTTTCTCTATCCTACTTGCTATTTCCTCAAATAATTCCAATAGATTTGTCAAGCATGATTTCCCAATTCTGACTTCAGCTGATTTTTATCCTGTACTCTGAAACCTCATCCTTAATAATGGACTTCAACATCTGCCCAGCCATTGAAGTCAAGCTAACTGGTCTATAATTTCCCATCTTTTGCCTCCTTCCTTTTTTTTTTAAAAGAGTGAAGTGATATTTGAAGTTTTCTAGTCCTCCTGAACCATTCCAGAATTTAGTGATTCTTGAAAAATCATTACTAATGCTTCCACAATCTCTTCAGCTATCTCCTTCAGAACCTGGGGTCTAGTTCATCAGGTCCAGGTGATTTATCCAACTTCAGACATTTCAGCTTCCTAAGTACCTTCTCCTTAGTAATAGCAACAACACTCACCTCTAGCCCCTGACAGTCTCATATTTCTGGTATACTGCTAGTGTCCTCCACAGTGAAGACTGACACAAAATATCCCCTATTACTACCTCTGTAGCATCATTTTCCAGCGGTTCAATATCCATGCTCACCTCTCTTTTACTCTTTATATATATATTTTTTTTAACTTTTGGTATCCACTTTTATATGATTGGCTAACTTAACTTCATATTTCATTTTTTCTGTCCTTTTGTTTTTTTAGCTGCTTTCTGTTGGTTCTTGAAAGCTTCCAAAATCCTCTAACTTCCCACAAATCTGTGATATATTATATGCCCTCTCTTTGGCTTTTATGCTGTCTTTGACCACTTGTCAGCAGTTGCCTCATCCTCCCGTTAGGATACTTCATCTTTGGGATGTATCTATCCTCTGCTTTCTGAGTTCCTCGCAGCCATTGTTGTTCTGCTGTCATCCCTACTAGTGCCCCCTTTCAATCAGCTTTGGCTAGCTCCTCTCGCTTGCCTCTCTAATTCCCTTTACTCCACTGTACCACTGATACATTTGACTTTAGCTTCTGCCTCTCGAATTGCAAGGTTAATTCATATTATGGACATGGCATCGTAAGGGTTAATTTACCTTAAGCTCCCTAATCAAATCTGGTTCATTACACAGCACCTAATCCAGAATTACTTTTAGGCTGCAAACACGAGGACATCTGCAGATGCTGGAAATTCAAACAACACACACAAAATGCTGGTGGAACACAGCAGGCCAGGCAGCATCTATAAGGAGAAGCAGTGTCGACGTTTCGGGCCGAGACCCTTCGTCAGGTCCTGATGAAGGGTCTCAGTCCAAAACGCCGACAGTGCTTCTCCTTATAGATGCTGCCTGGCCTGCTGTGTTCCACCAGCATTTTGTGTGTGTTGTTTTACTTTTAGGCTGGTGGGTTCAACTGCAAGCTGCTCTAAAAAGCCATTTTGTAGGTTTTCAACAAATTCCCTCTCTTGGGTTCAAGCACCAACCTAATTTTCCTGCAGATTGGAATCACCCATGACCATCATCGCATTGTCCTTTTTTACATCCCTTTTCCATTTCCCATTGTAATTTATATCCCACATCCTGATCACTGTTCAAAGACCTGCATAAAACTCCCATCAGGATGTTTTTACCCTTGCAGTTTCTTAACTCTATCCACAAGGATTCTACATCTTCTGATCCTAGGTCACCTATTTCTAAGGATTTTATTTCATTTTTTACCAACAGAACCACTCTACACCTTCTGCCTACCTGCCTGTCCTTTTGATACAAGGTGCATCCTTGATGTTAACCGTGATCTTCTTTCAGCCACAACTCAGTGATGCTCACAACATCATATCTGCCAATTTCTAACTGTGCTATAAGATCATATACCTTATTCTGTATGTTGCATGCTTTCAAATATAACGCCTTCAGACCCGTATTCATCATCTTTTAAAATTTTGCCCCATGTTACACTTCACCTCATCCCACTGACTGCAATTTTGCCCTGTCATCTGACTGTTCTTCCTCACAGTCTCACTGCACAGTGTATCTGCTTTTATAGAAACTGCCCCATCCTCAGCCTTATCACTCTGGTTCCCACACCCCTGCCAAACTGATTTAAACCCTCCCAAACAGCTCTAGCAAACCTTCCCACAAGGTCATTGCACCCCCACAGGTGTAATCCCCCCCCCTTTTTTATACAGATGATACTTTTCCCAGAAAAGATCCCAATGATTGAGAAATCTGAAAACCCAGTCCCCTGAACCAGTTCCTTAATCATTCATTCATCGGCCAAATCAACCTATTCTTACCCTCAATGGCACTAGGCACAGGCAGCAATCCAGAGATTACTACCCTGGAGGTCCTACTTTTCAGCTTTTTGCCTAACTCACTAAATACTCTCTTCAGGAGCTCCTCCCTTTTCCTACCTACGCCATTGGTACCAATCTGTACCACAAATTCTGGCTGTTCATCTTCCCCCTTTAGAATGCTGTGGACCCAGTTTAAGACATCCCTGACCCTGGGACCTGGGAGGCAACATACCATCCCGCTATATTTTTCACGGCCACAGAATCTTCTGTCTGCTCCTCTATGCAATATTCTATCACTGCTGCTCTCCTCTTCTCCCTCCTTCCCTTCTGACCCACAGAGCCAGACTCAGTCCCAGAGACCCCGTCACTATGGCATCCCCTAGGTAAGTCAATCACCAACACGCCCCCAATCCGCAAGCAGTATTCAAAACCTGTTGGCCTCTGTTACTTGGCTTAGCCATGAATATGCAGTCTTTCAAAATGTGACCTTTCTCTGAAACTGAAAATCTCATCTGTTCTGAACTTGAGATCGAAGGACATCAGAGTAACAGCTGCCAGAACTGGTCTCAGCAGTGTGTTGTGAATTTGGTTTTGTAGATCTAGACACTGGCTGTGGACTGCACTCATACCACTTATTCATGAAATTCGTAATCGTGTTTGAATCACATTTCTATCAATACCGCACTTATACATGCTATTTCAGCTGTCACATTTTGTATGCTCAGTGGTTTTGACTGAATTTATTCATCTACCATTCCACACATAAAGCTATAGGGAAAAAAATCTAGAAAGGCATCAAAATGTAATGCAATCCCAAATTCCTTCATGACGCAATATACGCATTAATTTTATTACCCCGTCTCTTATAACTTCAACATTTCTAAAAACTGTGAATTAAAATAATTGTACAGTTTATAGAATTTACAACATTGATAACTTCTCCATGCTTAACCTAACTGAGGTGGTCCCATTTGCCTGTACTATCCCTTGAAACCTTTTCTATCCATGTACCTGTATAAATATCATTTTAACATCACAATTTCATCCATCTCTACCATTTCTTCTAGGAACTTAATCCACACAGTAAGCATCATAATTCTACCCACAACATGGAAAAACTTGTCCCTCAGATTCCCTTTAAATTTTTTCCTCTCATCTTCAACCTATACCCTCTCATTTTGGTCTCACCTAGTCTTGAAAAAGACTGTAATCATTCTCCTTATCTATGCTCCTGAAATTACACATTTCTGTAAGCCTCCTACGCTCTAGGGAAAACAGCCTATCATAACGATTATCTCCAGTTTCTGCACAATAACTTTAAAAGAGGTATCTCTTGCCTTGCAAGATGATGGTTCAGCATGTCATAAGCTTCCAGCATAGCAGAATTATTTTATTACACACACATACCACAATGTTTTAGTCTTTCACAATCTTTAAAGAACATGATCATTTGTCTGCTAGATGAGCTAAATGGTTTGAATTTACTCATGCAAGCAAAAATACCTGATACAGCCAGCTGGCCCAGTATCTTAAATGAATCCTACACGCCAATGAAACAGCTTAATTTCATGTGTCCAATGACATGTCAATACCTTTGTCTCCCCATCACTATGGCTTGTAGACAGGCAATTTTGTCTTACAGAGTTCTTTGACAAACAAAAATTGCATGCCAGGTAAATGTCACAAAAAAATCACTTTGCTGCTGCAAACAAATCCAAAACTTGCCAGTCTAGAGTCAAAAAAACTTAAGTAATTTCAAGGAAGAGATATGATTCTCTTTGCAGATTTGCAATATCTACACTAATATATTAAGACAGCTTAAGGACTTCACATCAGAAGAGCTAGTGGTTTATTTGTAAGTTAGTATGCTATTGATTGAGTTTTCAAGTTCACTGCTCCACTGGGTCACTGCTTGATACGGAAACTACACTGCAGTGGATAGGAAGACTCTAAAATGTGAAGTCAAAACTGCCCAATGCATCACTTATTTTTACGCCGTGGAGCCTTACCATTAACTGAGGGGGTTGTGGACCCCATCAGGGGGAAGCTGCGTAGACCCACGTCAGGAACGCCAGACTCAAGAACAGTTACTTTCTGCAAACAGTAAGGCTGATCAACACCTCCACGCACTAATTCCACCACTACTTTATCATTTGTCGTCAGTCACCTTCTGTACAGCTTAGCATCTTGGGCTCAAAGTCAACTTACATATATAATTCAATTAAGTATTCTTTGTTGTTTACATAATGCATTGTGGGTTATATATAAAATTACGTAAATGACATACATCATTATGCCGCCATGTCATATGTGCACACCTCGCTTAAAGTAAAAACAAAGTTAAATTCACATTCTGTACTCCCTTGTTTTTCTTCCAATTAGTTTTATGCTTGAAGTTACAAAATATAACAGAGGCAATGAGGAAGTTTTAAATGAACCCAAAACAAATAACCTATCTGTTGAAATGCAACAAGACGCTTGCATTTAAAAAAAAGCAGAAAATGGAAAATTTCTTAAGTTCATGAACAGTGAATACCAGGTGATAATAATCATAAATTTATAACATAGGAGCAGAAATGGCTGGCTATATCAGAAAGATAGACATATTCAATTGCACTAAAGATAATTAGCTGCTGTATATAGAATGAATTAAGCAGAATTCTGAAGCAAATAAAACACCAAATGAGGTGAGTGCCAGTTTTGCTGAGTGAATTGGGTTTAAAGGCACAAATTTTGCTTAGGAGTTTGACTGTTCCAACCAAACCAACCAAAACAAGGTTTGCTGATATCATGAAAGTAATGCAGAAACATAGAACATCGTTGATTGCAGAACACTTTAGGTTTCATAGCAGAAACAAAAGGAAGGGGAATCCATTTCAGAGTACATGTCTAAATTGAAAAATTTGCCTGAGCATTGTCAGTTCAGTAAAGAGGTTCATGATGCAATGAGAGATCAGTTAGTTTGTGAAATCTTACAATAGAGCATTAAAAAATGACTCCTAACTGAAGTACAACTTACATTTAAAAGAGCAGTTGAAAGTGCTATATCAATAGAAACAGCTGACAGAGACACAACTGAGTTGCAATCAGGAATGAAAATTGCAATGTCTAAACTGAAACTGGTGGAATAAATTATGTTACCATTGTGGCAGGGCTCATGTACACCAGCCCAATGTAGATTTAAAGGCAAAACTTGCAGAAAATGCAACAAAGTAGGGCACACACAAAGAGCATGTTGCGCAGACAAAAATAAATGGACCGCACAGGGAATAAATAAAGATAAAAGCCAAGCTGCAGTTTCAAAAAGAGCACTAATCTGCATGCTGTTGATGAAAAATATGATAATGATGAGAGTGGCACAGGACTGAGTAGCCTTGAGATTTACAGTGTGAAAACTAACAATAGACAAGCAGTATGGCTTACAGCAGAAGTGAATGGAAATGTAATTAAAATGGAATTGGTCACTGGTTCAGCCGTTTCAGTCACACCACAAAATGAGTTTGAATAGCACTTCAAAGATACTGAACTGTAGTCTACAGATATCTAACTAAGAAGTTATACAGGAGAAAAGATCATTCCTGTGGGAACGTCATTTGTAATATAACAACCAACAATCCTCATTGGGCTTGTATGTGGTAAATCAGGAGGGCCAGCATTGTGGAGATGTGATTGTCTGAGTCAGCAACAAATTGAGTGGAGATCCATCCACCATATGCATGCCACACCCCAATAATAGAGTCAACTGAAAGTGAATTAAGAAAGGGACTGGATGATGCCACCACAGTGTTCAAGGATATCATTGGAAGTTCAAACATGTCCGGGGTGAAATAGTGTAAAATGAAAATGCCACGCCCAAGTTTTACAAAGTCCATCTGATTCCTTGTTTCATCTGTGATAAAGCAGCCAGTGAGCTAGACTGCAGAGAGGCTGAGGAATTCTTTGTAAGTTTGAGTGGAGCCTCTGGGCAATGCCAGTAGCCAAGAAGAATATGTTAGTCAAGATTTGTGGTTACTTTAAGGTCACCATTAATCCAGTACTGAAAGTAGATCAATACCCTCTGCCCAGGATAGAGGATATCTTTGCAAAACTTTCTGGAGGAAAGGGTTCAATAAAGTGGACTTAGCTGAAGCCTACCTAAAGATGGAGATCAAAGAAGAGACCAAAGTGTTTCTCACTATAAACACTCAAAAAGGTCTTTTTCGCTTTATAAGCTTATTTTTGGAGTAGCAGCTGCACCAGTGCTGCAAGGCAGCCCAAGCACTCAATGTTATCTGGCTGAGATCATGGTAAAAATGACAATCTCCAAAATCTCAAGACAGCATTAAAAAGATTAGAAGATTATGGGCTCGGAGACGATGTTACAAGTTTAAACTCTTTAAACCAAGCTTCACTTACTGTGGTCACACCACTGATGTCCAAATGTACTGAGAAAGTTCAAGCAGTGATGGATACCCCATGGCCAAAGGATGTGTCACAATTGTGATTGTTTTTAGGACTTGTCATTTACTATAACAGGTTCTTCCCAAACCTGCCAACTGTGCTCCACCTCTTGATCTATAGATCGAGAAGAAATGGCAATGGACAAGCTAGTGTGAGGTGGCTTACAAAAGGGCAAAGGAAATGGTGAAGGCAGACAGTGTACTCAGACATTAGGATCCACGTCATCCAGTGAAGCTTCCCTGTGATGCCTCACCTTATGTTACACATGCTGTCAGTGACAGAAGTAAATGCCCCATAGCCTTTGCATCATGTTCCTTTACCACTGCAGAGAAAAATTACACACAGATTGACAGCGAAGCCTCGAGTCTGGTTTTGGGTGTAAAAGATTTCAACTAGTACTGGTCTGGGAGAGAGTTGTTACTGATCATCAACCACAATTGCCCATTTTCAATCCACAGACGTGTGTTCCACTAACAGCAGCAGCATAAATGCAGCGATGGGCTCTACTTCTTGGAGGACACTTTTGAAAGATCAAATTCAAGAGGACAGTTAATGACGGATATGCTGACAGATTGTCCCGTTTACCTTTGGAAAAGAAAAATTTACAGGAAAGGACACTCCTCTTGACACATTCTCCCCAACGCAAATTGAAAGTCTCCCAATTGTGGCAGAGATGATCTGAAAGGAAACCTGAAAACAACCCACTCTGTCTCAGGACTACATGGCAACTCAAAATGGCTGGAATATGCAGCAGAAACTCCCATTTTTACCAGCGTCAGGGTGAACTTGTCCTTGTCGGAGGTTGCCTAATGTGGGGATTAAGAGTTGTTGTACCATCCAAGCTGAGAGCTAAACTGTTGGAGGAGCTACATGCCGGTCATCTAGCCGTGGTCAAAATGAAAGCCTTGGCTTGAAGCTTTGACTGGTGGCCTAGGATAGGTTAACAGATTGAACAGCTTGCCATGCACTGTACAGGATGGCAACATGTCTGGAAGATGCCAAGAACAGCGCCTCTCCATCCCTAGGAATGGCCTCATTGCCCTGGCAGAGAATTCAGGTGGATTTTGCCAGACCATTCATGGGCACTACTTTCTTGGTAGCAGTGGATGCGGCTACAAAATGGCTAGAAGTGTTCCCAATAGCCTCCACTACAGACTCGCACACTGCTGATGTGTTAAGAAGCCTCTTTGCAAGGACTAGTGTTCCAGAATGCTTAGTCGTTGTCAATGAATCACAGTTTTGGACTGAACAATTTCAGTCATTCCTGGAAATGAATGGAATAAGGCATATTACATCCGCACTGTACCACCAGCTATGAATGACTTGGTGGAAAGGTTAGTCCAGAGTCTAAAAAACGCACTGCAAGCAATGTCAGCAGAACGCTCCACACAAACACTGAACCAGAAGCTCGTAAATTTCATCCTTGCATATCATAATGCAATGCATTCCACAACCACGCATTCACCAAATATGCTGTTCCCGGGTTGTCCCATGCCTCCAACCCAATCTCAGTATGCAGGACATACAACTGAGACAAATTGAGGGATCCGCAATATTTCATTCGCAGGCAAGCAATCCCGGTGAGCAACTACTGAGATCATCAAAAGTGGGTAGCAAGAAAGATTAAGGACAGAACTGGACCACTCTCTTATTCAGCAGACACTGCATCTGATATCATCAGGAGAAAAACACATTGATCGGTTGAGGAGAATAGAGTCAACTGTTAGCTGAGAATGGTGACCAGAGTTGTCAGAACCACTTCCTGAAGTCCCAGAGTCAATTCCCACAAACACCACGGAGGAGGCTTCAGAACCTAAGATTGCTTCACAGTCACAAGTCTCACCGGCCAAGCAAAGTGATCCTCCTTGTCAGGAAAGATATTATCACAGTATATTATATAAGGTGGAAGAAAAACAAGGGACTAAACTTACATACACACACATAAATGTATATAGGTTGAAATGCATTCTATATTGAGTTGGAGTTAATAGCTACACAGGGAGGAGTGTTGCGTATTTAATATTTCAATCATATTTGAGTAAGACTGTAAATATAGTTTGATTAAGCATTCTTTGTTTCCTTTGTTGTTTACGGAATGCATATGTAGAAGTACGCAAATGGTATATATCTGCACACCACCACTTCATACGTGCATGCCTCGCTAAAAGTAAAAACAAAGTTAGACTTGCGTTCCGGACTCCCTTGTTTTTCTTCCAATTAGTTTTATGTTTTGGAGTTGTCTTCTATTATCATCTTCTGTGTATTTTGTACCTGTTAGTAGAAAGTTAACCAAGGCACTTATGCATGGATTATTGATGGTTAACAATCTCACCTCCCTTTGGGAAAAGCACCAGTTACAAGCTCATCACTTGTGCCGGAAGAATGGTATCTCTGAGTCCTATTATTAACAGCCATCAGAAGAAATGAGCTAAATATAACTCTTCTGTAAGTGATTTTTGCCGATAATTTGTGAACTGCGCTGAACTTTTCATTGATCTTTACGCTAAATGGTGCAGAAGAGAATATTAGTACATATAGCAGATCTAATTTAAATAATTAGGCCACATAGGTTGAATTCTTGAAAATGCAGGAAATTCAAATTCAAATTTAGTGTGAAGCAGTCTATCTAACACTTGTTTTCATTTATTATAAAATTGAAGCAGGCCATTTGGCCTGATAAGACGATGCTAGTCCTCAAAGCATTCCTAATGATACCATTTTACCAATTATTTCCCCCATAATCCATTCTCTCTCATGTGCTCGTCAACTCCACACTGGTTCTGCCAACACTTACCAACTATACAAGTGATTCACATAACCAATTAACCTACTAACCAGCATAGGGGTGAAAACCAGAACACCACACATTGTATAAATATTTCAGGTGAGATTTTGTATGAGAATATTTCAGACAATGATCTTTAACCAGAAACATCATCTTCCAAGTGTTTCCAATATTTTCTGTTTTTATTTAGAGCTGCAGCACTGAGCCAATGTTGTCTTTCTTCATCCTTCTGCCAAAGAGCATCTCTATCTTCATTTCCATCTCCCACCTCTTTAATCATTCTGGGAAGAAGGGGCTAGATCAGTGGTTCCCAAACTGAGATCCACGGACCCCTCAGTTAATGGCATAAAAGAGATTTGGAACCTCTGGGCTAGAATGATATTAGAGTAGGTTAAAAGGTACAACATTCTGGGCTGAAAGGCCTGTACTATGTATGTTCTGTGGTCTGTCCTGCAAGCCTTTCATTGTCAAGTTGCATTTGTCTGGTATCATCCCCGATTTTGGTATTTTTGACTAATTTTGATTGTTCTTCTTTTCTCCAATATCCAAGTCAGTTTGTATCTTTTTGGAGCATGTCAACATTAAGAAAGAGAATGTGCTGGAACTTTTGAAAAACATTAGGGTAGGTAAGTCCTTGGGGTTTGACAGAATGTATCCCAGGCTACATTGGGAACAAGGGCAGAGTTTGTTGCATTTTTTGGTGATGAACATTGCTTCCTCACTGGCCACAAGTGTAGTACCAGAAGATTGGAGGGTGTCATATGTTGTTTCTTTGTTCAAGGATGGTTATACACACAACTGTGGGAATAGGCCAGTATATCTTCTATCAGTGGTGGGCAAACTATTGGAGAGAAATCTCAGAGACAGGGTTCATGAACATTTGGAGGACATAGCTTGACTAGGGTAGTCAGCATGGCTTTGTGCAGGGCAGGTCAGCTTCATGAGCCTAACTGAATTCTTTCAGGAAGTGACAAAATAAATTGATGAAGGCAGAGCAGTCAGTGTGGTGCATATGGATTTTAGTAAGGCACTTGACAAGGTTCCCCATGATAGGCTCATTCAGAGCATAATGAGGCATGGGATCCAGGCAAACTTGACTGTATGGATACAGAATTAGATTGCCCACTGAAAGCAGTGGGTCATATTAGAAGGAGAATATTCTGCCTGTGTTGGTGACCAGAGGTGTTCTACAGGGATCTGTTCTGGGACCCTGCTCTTCATGATTTTTAAAAATGATTTGGATGAGGAAATTGAAGGGTGGGTTAGTGAGTTTGCAGATGACTCAAAGGTTGGCGGCTTTGCGGAGAGTGTGGAAGGTTTTTATAGTTTACAATGGGACATTGATAGGATGCAGAGCTGCGAGCTTAATCCGGAAAAGTATGGAGTAATAGGCTTTGGAATGTTGAACTTGAAGGCAGATGGCAGCATTCTTAGATACTAGGGATGTCTTTAAATTCTTTCTTGAACAAGGATGTCACATCTGTCAGTTTCCTGTTCTTTGCTAGCTCCCTTTGACAAGGGCAGTTTAGAACATCTCAGCAATCCCTTCTACTAATCAGTCATATTCCCTTGTAAATACTTTGGAACAGGAGACTTAAGAATTGCCAGTATTTTCAATTCATCCTGTCATCTTTCACTTCCTCTTCTGGACATGAATATCACTCCATTAAATATAGCTGCTACTTCCTCAATGTCCTGTTATCACATCTTTAAGGATGAGCTCCAGCATTTTGCTGGCAACAGATTTTGGACAAGACATATTTTTCTCTGTTTCCTCACTCCCATCTTTCTTCCAGCATTCTAACTGGCTGCATCACCGTCTGATATGGAGGTGTCAAAGCACAGGATCGGAAAACCTGCAGAGTGTTGAAAACTCATCCAGCTCCCTCACTGGCACTAGCCCCACCCCTCACTATCAAGGACATCTTCAGAAGGTAATGCCTCGGAAAGGCAGCAATCCATCACTAAGGACCCTCACCATCCAGAATATGACCCTTCCTCATTACTCTCATCAGAGAGGAGGTACAGGAGCCTGAAGACACACAATAAACATTTTAGGAACAGTTTCTTTCCTTCCATCATCAGATTTCTGAACATGAACACTACCTCACTATTTTGCTTTCCTTATGCACTTTTTTAATATTTCTTGTTGTAACTTATAGTAATTTTTATGTATAATCTTTATTGCAGTATGATAGCTGTCCATCATGTCCAACGATGACGGGAGACCTGTGCGGGAGAGTTTTGAAAGTGGAAAGATTGTTGCACTGGGGCAGTTCCACTCTCTCGGCCTCAGAAGTCCGGGCCCAGTCCTACAGACAAGGGTCACAAATGGGGTCTTCCTTGGTTGCAGTAGATGACCGCGACATCTTCTATGCCCTGTCACGCCCTTCACTCTCCAGGGAGCGTTGCAGTACCGCATCCCGAGCTGTTGGATCTTACCATATGTCTCATCTGCCCAGTGCGCCAGAGCTGACTTCACATGCTAGGACAGATATGTCCCTATCTCAATGGGGTATGAGGCAACCAGCTGCCCTCACCTGGTTCAGCTTACCCGTCGAAGCAGTGTACTGGAGTGTGGCTGGTGTTGCATGCAAACAGCTACTTGGAGTCACTGGGGAGAGCTGAGTGTCTAGTAGGGACCAAAGGTGAGTGAGCTGCCCCATAGTGGAAACGACAAGCCCTTCATCATAGGTGCTACCCCTCCCTGGACACCCCATACACTGTACTGCTGCTGCAAAATAACAAATTTCACAACAGACCTGCATATCAGCAAAAATAAATCTGAATCTGCTTCTGATAAATTGTGGTGTCACTTTTCCTACCTTCGAACGTGCAAGGACATCAACAGAATCTGGGGAATTTTCAAAGTCATCAATTATTCAACCAGTATTTTTGTAACCCATTACAGAATCACTAAATTGATATGGCAACAGAAAGGGGCAATTTTCCCAACACCCATTGCATGATGGAAGAAGCTGGATGGGCAAGAAGAACCCCATGGATATAATAATTTCAAAGGACATTAAGATGCTCCACAAAATATTATTATTTAAAGTGATAACATATGGGATAAAACCATAAGAGCTTAAAGCATAGGAGCAGAATTAGGCCATTTGGCCCATCGAGTCTGCTCCACCAACATGGATCATGGAAGTTGGATCCTGCATTCCAAAAGGAAATGCCGTACACCCTGGCGCTGGGCAAAAATCTATAATGGTTGTTAAAGATTAAAGAAAAAAGATTAGCTTTAAAAATAAAGAAAGATTGGCTTAATTTGTTATGTAGATTGAAACACAGAGTGGAATACATTGTGAATGTAACAACTGTTCTGGGGGCAGCCCCGAGTGTCGCCATGCTTCTGTCAGCAACATAGCATTCTCATACATTACTGAAAGCTGAGAGGAAACCAGAGCACCCAGAGGAAACCAATACAGTCACAGGGAGAACATACAAGCTCCTTACAAACAGGTGTAAGAATTGAACCGGCGCTGTAAACCATTGCTTCCCAAACATCAATTAAATTTGTTTACGCTGTTTCCACATTTGCTTTACTGACACATTGACTGTAATATCACCTAAAAAAAATTTCCGAGCCTCATAAAAACTGTGTTACAGACTATCACAGAGGCAGACCACACCAACAAATAAGCAAGCGCCTGGCCAAGTGACAGCGTGTGCAATTTCCATCATTACAATATCAAAGTCTCATGACATGACTGCGATGAGAATGATCTGACTACACTGACCTGGCATAACCTCATTCCTTTTTATATCCCCAACATGTGTGGTCTTCTGAAGTCAGATACGATGATCAGGGTTGCTTCAAAGCACAGAAACACCGTGCTCAGACTAATTGATTAATGCTTTTCTCTGAAGTCCGCATGCCGCTTCTCCCAGCTGCTTTCTTAGACAAGGATTTATCTAGATTACCCGTAAGGCCATCCATGCCATTTGTCTTCATCGCTCAGTGTGCTCTCCGGTGTCACATGTACCAACAAATCTGGTTCAGAATCAAAGTTCAAAAACTCAAAGTAAAATTTATTATCAGAGTACATACACGTCACCACATACAACCCTGAGATTCTTTTTCTGTGGGCATACTTAGAAAATCTATGGAACACCAACTGTAAACTGTAAATAAACTGTGCAAATGCAGATATAAGTAATAAATCCTTGATCTCATTGACATTGAGTGAGAGGCTGCTGTTATTACATCACTCAGCCAAATTTTCAATATCCCGCCTTGTATGCTGATTCATCACCCCCTTTGATATGGCACAGAATCAGGTTTATTATTACTGTCATATGTGACAGGAAATTTATTGATTTGCAGCAACAGTACAGTGCAAGGCATAAAATTACTGTAAATTACAAAATAAATCGATAGTACAAAAAAAAGGAAGAGTAAGGTAATGTTCATGGGTTCATGGACTGTTCAGAAATCTGATGGGGAAGGGGTAGACACTGTCCCTAAAAATGGGTCGGTCGGTCGGTCTCTCTCTCTCCCTCCCCCCACCCATCAAAGGTTACAGAGAGGAGTCAGGAGAATGGGGTTGAGAGGGGTAATAAATCAGACATGATGGAATGGTGGAGCAGGCTCAATGGGTTGAGTGGCCTAACTCTGCTCCTATGTCTTATGGTCAAACCATGATGCAACCAGTCAGAGAGCTCTCCACCGTACATCTATAGAAATTTGCAAGAGTCCTTGGTGATATTCTAAATCCCCTCATATGCTCAACAAGCTAAAGACACTGAGGTGCCTTCCTGATTGCATCAATGTGTCGAGCCTAGGACAGATTGTCCAAGGTGTGGACACCCAGCAACTTAAAAAAAGCTCATTCTTTCCACTACTGACTCCTCACTGAAAACTTGTGCAAGTTCTATCAACTTTCTCTCCCTGAAGTCCATAATTCCTTACTCTTGTTGCTGTTGAGAAGGCAAGAAAGAAAAAAATGGAAAAGGAAAACTGATAACTTGTTGCATCTGGCCTTCAGAATATCTGAACCAATTGCCAGATCACAAAAATTATCTTCAAAGAAATTTAAGGAACCTAGGGCACTTGTTAGAGTACCCATTTTATCATTGTCCTGGCCAATCAATATTGCTGAATTAATAATCAATTACATGTACCATTATATTAAGTACATTACTTATAGACATTACTATCTCAGCATTCTCTCTCATTCACTCTCCAGGAAATCAGAGGGTAGCTGGTAATTTGAACTAACAAAGGTTCTTCATTTATAAAAGACCTTGCATTGTGCAAAACACCATTTTGTTTGACAGTGGCAAGTTCCACCATTCCAGCAGGTCAACAGAAGTGTCTACAATGATTCAGTGTAGCACCATGCAGAGAATAGTTAATCACATGCTTCAATTCTTAAAGTGGCATCGGCTAACATTATAACTGCTGCAATTACCACCAAAGGATTTCACACATTTGTATCAAATGTGCATGGATTTTCATGGGTTTTCTACTAAGTCTGACTCTTTGGTATATTATTAGGATAATATAATTCAAGCTACACTGAAACTACAAAAAGTTGAGAAAGAGTTGATTCTTTATAATTGTCTTCATTTTTATCTTTGGGTTGTTGCCATGTTTTAAAGCGAGCAGTGTTATGATTTAAGATTAGTTTTATTTGTCACACGTACATCAGAACATACAGTGAAATGAGTCATTCACGTCAAATCAAATCAGCCAAGATTCTGCTCAACAGTCACCACACTTCTGCACCAACATAGTGTACTTATAACTCTCTAACCCTGACTCTGCATCTTTGGAACATGGGAGGAAAGTGGAACACTCAGAGGAAACCCACACAGTCACAGGAGGAATGCATAAACTCCCTATGGACAGAGGCAGGAATTGAACCCCAATCGTAAAGCAGGTGCTGTGGAGCATTGCGCTAACCACGATGCGAAGAGTGATGGATACTGTTTTGAGAAATAAAGTATTGCACAACATGGAAATAAAAGAGAGGGGTAGTGCCAGAAATATAGAAGAAATAAAATGATGCAAATTATAAACACAAGCAAATCTGCAGATGCTGGAAATCCAAAGTAACACACACAATATAATGGAGGAACTCAGCAGGTCAAGCACCATCTATCTGAATAAACAGTTGATGGCTCAGGCTGAGATCCTTCTTTAGGACTGGTACAAATTACAAGGGCAATGATGTGCCTACAATTCCTGTGAATGGCAATTCCCTACAGTTAATGAAAATTATAAATATGCTGATACCAGAAATATGAAACAAAACAGGAAATGCTGAAAATATTCAGCAGGTATGTCAACGTTTGTGGTAAGTAGAGACAAAGTTAGTTTTTCAGATGATACTTTTCCTGTAGTTAATAGTCATAGAGCTAGACCATATATTCAATCATATATTGTCAATCTTATTCATCCCTATCTTTTTGCCCTTTTGGTCTCATCCAATGCAAGTATACACTACACACTTTCCTTAATTTTCCCTTCATCAAAAATCTAACTCACAGTCATTCTACAAATTCTCACTCTTGGTATCCAGCACCAACCTAATTTTCCCAATCTA
Organism: Hemitrygon akajei; assembly: GCF_048418815.1. Taxonomy (NCBI): domain Eukaryota; kingdom Metazoa; phylum Chordata; class Chondrichthyes; order Myliobatiformes; family Dasyatidae; genus Hemitrygon; species Hemitrygon akajei. The sequence continues at coordinate 104,891,368 of NC_133125.1, forward strand.
CCTACATATTGAAATCCCCAGTTACTGTCTCAATATTGCCCTTTTGATATGTCATTTCTACTTCCCATTGTAATTTTGTATTCCACAACCTGGCTACTGTTCAGTGGCCTATGTATAACTACCATTAAGCTCTTTTTACTCTACCAACAAGAATTATTCATCTTCCACTCCTGTGACACCTCTTTCTAAGGGTTTGATTTCATTTTTGTAACAAAAGATCCAACCCACCCTTTCTGCCTACCTCCCTGTCCTTTCGGTACAATGTATGTCCTTGGATGTTAAGCTCCCAACTGTGATCTTCTTTCAGCCATGACTCAGAGATGCCCACACATCATACCTGCCAATCTCTAACTGTGCTACAAGATCATCTACCTTATTCCATACACTTTGTGCATTTAAATACAACACCTTCAGTCCTGCATTCATTACTCTTCTGGAATATTCCCCCATGTTACACTGCAACTCTGTCCACTGAGTGAAATTTTGCCTGTTCTTCTTCGCAGTCTCTCCACACATTGCATCTACATATATAGAAACTGCTCCATCGTCAGCCTATCACTAGCAGTGTTCCACAGGGGTTGGTGTTGGCACCACTTCTTTTCATGTTATACATCAATGATTTGGATGATGGAATCTATGGCCAAGTTTGTAGGCAATACGAAGATGGACCATAAGATCATAAATCATAGAAGCAGAATTATGCCATTCAGTTCATTGGGTCTACTCTCCCAGTCTATCATGGCAGATTTATTATCCCTCTCAACCCCATTTCTCCTGCCTTCTCCCCATGACCTTTGACATGCTGACCAATCAAGAACCTATCAACCTCTGCTTTAAATATACCCAATGACACGGCCTCCACAGCTGTCTGTGGCAATGAATTAGAGAGCTTCATTACCATCTGGCTAAAGAAATTCCTTCTCATCTCTGTTCTTAATGTACGTCCCTCTATTCTGAGACTGTGTCCTGTGGTCCTAGACTCACACAATACAGGAAATGTCCTCTCCACATCCACTCTATCTAGGCATTTCAATATCCTATAGGTTTCAATGAGATTCCACTCCCCTCCCCACCCCATTCTTCTAAACTCTAGAGAATACAGGTCCAGAGCCACCAAAAGCTCCCACTATGTTAACTCTTTCATTCTTGGAATGATTCTTGTGAACCTTTTCTCTACCCTCTAGAACAGTGGTTCCCAACCTTTTTTTGGCCATGCCCCACCTAATCACCTCTAAAATCCTGATGCCCCCGTGGTGATATATAATTCTTATTATTCAAAAAGTGAACTCCTATTCACCTGGAGGAAGCCTAAAAGACCATTAACTTGGTTTAAACAAGCTTCCAAAGAACATGGCATTCATGAAAGAGAAAAATAAAAGAACCAAAGGACTGTTAAAGTTCTGAGGAAGAAATTACTAAGAAATTGTAAAAAAAAGAACATTAAGTGATATTAAAATAATAATAATAATAATTAATAAATAAAACAATGCCGATTTGTTTCTACAGCATACAAAGACAGATACACCGTTTAAAAGAGATGACGCAATGTACACACTTTCACACCACCAAGAACCGAAAGCTACTGCAAAAAGCAGCATTGGCGCGACCTCGTACGAGTTTCTTACGTGTTTGGACTTGTTCATTCGTTCCTTCCTACATCAGTCAATTCATTAATTTAATTATGAAAGCCATTTGATGGTTATAGTGATAGTGATACACTATATATACAGTACATACGCAATTACACATGTACATACACACAAGTATTTTTATGTATGCATACTGTATATACACATATGTATTAACTCGCACACACACTCATACTCACACAGACTTACTAGAAAAAATTCACTGTTAATAACTCATTCTCGAATTGCCCCCCTGAAAAATCAAATTACCCCCCTGTTGGGCGTACACCCCACGTTGGGAACCACTGCTCTAGAATGTCAGCACATCTTTTCTTGGTTAAGGGACAAAAACTGCTCACAATACTTCATGTGAGGCCTCACCAGTACCTCATAAAGCCTCAGCATTACATCTTTGCTATGATATTCTAGTCCATTCAAAATGAATTTGACCTCCTTACTACCGACTCAACCTGTGGGGAATCCTGCACAAGGACTCCCAAATCTGCCTCTGATTTTTTGATTTTTTTTCCCCATTTAGAAAATAGTCCACACTTTTATTCCTTTTACCAAAGTGAACGACGATACATTTCCCTACACTATATTCCATTCACCATTTCTTTGCCCATACTCCCAATCTGTCTCAAGTCCTTCTACAGACTTCCTTCTTCCTCAACACTGACTGCCCCTCCAGCTGACTTCATAACATCTTCAAACTTGGTCACTAAGCCATCAATTCCATTATCCAGATCATAGACATAAATATAACATGAGAAGAAACAGTACCAATACTGATGCCTGCAGAATGCCACTAGTCACTGGCTGCCAAACAGAATAGGCCCCCTTTATTCCCAACTTTTGCCTCCTGATAGGTGGAGGGGTAGATAGTGTTGAGGAAGCAGGAAGTCTGCAGAAGGACGTAGACAGACTGGATAATAGGCAAAGATTGAACAGAGCACAGGGAAGTGCATGATCATGTACTTTGGCAGAAGGAATAACAGCCTAGACTATATTCTAAACAGGGAGAAAATTCAAAAATCGGAAGTGCAAAGGGACTTGGGAGTCTTTGAATTGGACTCCCTAAATGTTAACTTGCAGGTTGAGTCAGCAGTAAGGAAGGCAAATGCAATGTTAGCATTCATTTTGAAATGATTAGAGTATAAAAGCAAGAATGTAATGCTGAAGCTTTACAAGGTATTGGTCAGACCACACTTGGAGTATTGCAAGCAGTTCTGGGCTCCTTGTTTAAGGAAAGATTTACTGACAGTAGAGAGGGTCCAGACAACGTTCATGAAAATGACTCGGAGAATGAAAGGGTATGAGTCGTGCTTGATGGCTCTGGGCCTATACTTGCTGAAGTTTAGGGAGGATCAAATATTGGTAGACCTAGGTAGAATAGATATGCAGAGAATGTTTCATATAGTGGTGAGTCTTGGACCAAAAGGCACAGAATAGAGGGACGTCTGTTTCAAACAGAGACAAGGAGCAATTTTTTTAGCCAAAGGTGGTGAACCTGTGGAATTCATTGCCACAGGTGGCTGTGGAGGCCAAGACATTGAATATGTTTAAAGTGGAGGTTGATAGGTTCTTGAGTAGCCAGAGTATCAAAGGTCATGAAGAGAAGGCAGGGGAATGGGTGAAGAAGGTTAATAAATGGAATGGTGGAGCAGATTAAATGGGCTGAATGGCATAATTCTGCTCTTGTGTCTTATGGTCTAATGACTATAACATCATGGAAAGACAATCAGAACCAAATACCAAAAAAAAAGTTACTTGCCAACAAATAAAAATTGTTCAAATCACGTCATAACACCATGAAGGCAAGAGTTCACATGTTCGATCATTTTATTCCTTTGTGTCTTAACTGTTCAACAATGATTTTCTTCATAGGTACAAAGTCCACTTTATCCACTAATTTACTTTCCACTGATCTGCGTACATGGGAATGTAGACATGCACTGTGGGAATGCTGGAAAACATCAGAGCTCTGGTCACCATGGGATACATTGTATTTGATGACTGAAGTATCAATTGTGTATGGCTAGAACTAGGTGTGCATTGTGGGGTTGGCCAGGAAAGTGGTTGGCTTTGCTGACAACTCCTGTTTGCTGCATCACTGATACAGAGTAGTCACTGGCTGCCATGGATAATTAGAAACGTCTGATGCTTGTCAATCTCCTCTGAGTAAGGCTGCAGTAAAGGTAAAGCAAAGCAGACTTGTTTTGACAAGCTGAAAACTACAAATAAGATGTTAGATGCATGGAGAATTGATCCTAGCAACTCAATGCAGCCTGAGTGTTAGTGCCAGTGGCCTTACAGGTATCCACTTCTTCTGTTATCCACAGAATATCTGTGCCCCTATCCCATGCAGATTATGAGGATTTTGTTGTTCCTGAAATAATAAAGGAGACTAGATACTTAGAAATCATGAATTAGAGATGTACCTTGATAATATAAGACCTTAAGATACAGAACCAGAATTAGGCTATTTGGCCCATCAGTCCAATCCACTCCACCAATCAATCATAGCTGATTTATTCACCCCTCTCAACCGCATTCTCCTGCCTTCTCCCCATGACTTTTGATGCCCTTAATAGTCAAGAACCTTTCAACCTCCATTTTAACTATACTCAATGGCTTGGCCACCATAGCCATCTGGGGAAATAAATATCAGAGATTCACTACATTCTGGCTAAAGAAATTCCCCCCATCTCTGTTTTAAAGGGACATCCCTCTATTCTAAGGCTGAGCCCTCTGGTCTGAGACTCCCCCACTATAGAAAACATCCTCTTCACATCAACGCTGTCCAGGCCTTTCAATATCGGATACGTTTTAATGAAATCCCTCTTCATTCTTCTAAACTCCAGTCAGTACAGTAACAATTTTAGGTTCCAAGTTCAGACAACACATTGTGACCTTGGAGATTTACCAGGATTCAATCAGTGACGATGTTATTCAGTAAACTGCTGGTTTGAGAACCTTGTTCTTACAACAGAGAAAGTTAAGGAATGATATAAGCTAAGTGTTAAAAATTTGGAAGGATTTTGGTGAAGTACAAAAAGCTATGGCACCATAGAGTAATACAGCATGGAACAAGGCCCTACAGTCCATCTTGACCATGACAACCAAGCTAGTCCCATTTGTCCATGTTTGGAACATAGCCGTCTAAATGCCTCTTATCCATCTAGTTATCCAAAGGTTTTTTTTTAATATTGTGAGTAACTTCCTTGTTGATAAAAATTTATATTGGTCATCTTCTTCATTATGTGCTCTGTCGTATGACATGAGCAATCATGGTCGATGACTGCAGCTGTTCCTGACAATTTTTTCTACAGAAGTGGTTTGCCATTGCCTTCTTCTGGGCAGTGTCTTTACAAGACGGGTGACCCCAGCCACTATCAATACTCTACAGAGATTGTTTGCCTGGAATCAATGAACACATAAGCAGGACTTGGGATATGTACCAGCTGGTCATATGACCATCCACCACCTGCTCCCATGGCTTCATGTAACCCTGATCAGGGGCTAATCAGGTGCTAAACCTGGCCCAAGGGTTACCTGCAGGCTAGCAGAGGGAAGAAGCACCTTACACCTCCTCTGGTAGAGATGTATTTCCACCAGGCCACTGATGTTGGTATTGGTTTTTTATTGTGACATGTACTAAAATGCAGTGGACCAGATGAACTCAATGCCTTCTATGGACGCTTTGAAGGGGAGAACACAACTACAGCTGTGAAGGTCCCTGCTGCACCTGATGACCCTGTGATCTCTGTCACAGAGGCCGATGTTAAACTATCTTTAAAGAGCGTGAACCCTCGCAAGGCAGAACATCCTGATGGAGTACCTGGTAAGGCTCTGAAAACCTGTGCCAACCAACTGACAGGAGTATTCAAGGAGATTTTCAACCTCTCACTGCTTTGGGCAGAAGTTCCCACTTGCTTCAAAAGGGCAACAATTATACCAATGCCAAAGAAGAATATTGTGGGCTGCCTTAATGACTATCGCCTAGCAGCACTCACTTCAACAGTGATGAAATGCTTTGAGAGGTTGGTTATGACTAGACGAAACTCCTGCCTCATCAAGGACCTGGACCCATTGCAATTTGCATATCGACACAATAGGTCAACGGCAGACGCAATCTCCATGGCTCTTAACACAGCTTTAGACCACCTAGACACCACAAACACCTACATCAGGATGCTGTTCATCAATTATAGCTCAGCATTTAATACCATCATTCCCACAATCCTGATTGAGAAGTTGCAGAACCTGGGCCCCTGTACCTCCTTCTGCAATTGGATCCATGGATCCTAACTGAAAGACCACGGTCTGTGCAGATTGGTGATAACATACCCTCTTCGTTGACAATCAACACTGGCACACCCCAGGGGTGTGTGCTTAGCCCACTGCTCTACTCTCTGTATACACGTGACTGTGTGGCTAAGCACGGAATCTCAGGTGGTGATGAGAGGGCGTACAGGAGTGAGATATGCCAACTAGTGGAATGTTACTGCAGCAACAACCTGGCACTCAACGTCAGTAAGATGAAAGAGCTGATTGTGAACTTCAGGAAAGGTAAAACAAAGGAACACATACCAACCCTCATAGAGGGATCAGAAGTGGAGAGAGTGAGCAGTTTCAAGTTCCTGGGTGTCAAGATCTCGGAGGATCTAACCTGGTCCCAACACACTGATGTAGTCACAAAGAAGGCAAGACAGCAACTATACTTTATTCGGAGTTTGAAGTAATTTGGCATGTCACCAAATACACTCAAAAACTTCTATAGTTGTACCGTGGAGAGCATTCTGACAGGCTGCATCACTGTCTGGTATGGAGGGGTAACTGGACAGGACCAAAAGAAGCTGCAGAAGGTTGTAAATCTAGTCAGCTCCATCTTGGGCACTAGCCTACAAAGTACCCAGGACATCTTTAGGGAGCGGTGTCTCAGAAAGGCAGCACCCATTATTAAAGACCTCCAGCACCCAGGGCATGCACTTTTCTCACTGTTACCATCAGGTAGGAGATACAGAAGCCTGAAGGCACACACTCAGTAATTCAGGAACAGCTTCTTCCCCCCTGCCATCCGATTCTTGAATGGACTTCAAAGCTTTGGACTACCTCACTTTTTTAATATACAGTATTTCTGTTTTTGCACATTTTTAATCATCTATTCAATATATGTAATTGATTTACTTGTTTAATTATTATTATGTTTTATTTTATTTATTATTACTTTTTTCTCTCTCACTGCTGGATTATGTATTGCATTGAACTGCTGCTGCTGAGTTAACAAATTTCACATCACATGCCGGTGATAATAAACCTGATTCTGATTCTGAAACCTTCTGCTTGCCCACCATCCAGACGGATCATTCTATACCTAAGTGCATCAAGGTAGTATAAAGCAAAACAGAATGCAGAATAAATTGCTATGGTTACAGAGAAGGAGCCATGCAGGAGGACACATAAAGTGCAAGGGCAATTGGGAGAGCATGATTTCATCTTTAGTATACAAGAAGTCTGTTCTTTTTCTCTTTCCTTACCCTACCCTACCATCACAAACATCAAATGTTTCCCAATCCCAGTGCCAAACATCTCTAATGTTTTCCCTCATGCTCCCTATTGATTCTTTCTGTACACGAGTCTGTCCTCTCACACAGTCAGCCCTATTCCAGACAGACTGAGTATCCTAGCACCCATATTCACAGATATTAGTAACATTTCCTTCTTTTCCTCTATAGATCTCTGCTACCTTAAATTTGTCCTCATCACCCCGTCGTCAAAAAAACCCTTGTCTTTTCCAACTTGTCTAATCATGTTCACACCCATTTTCCCCAGAACCTTTCGAGCATGTTGCTGCTCCTTCCACAGTACTGAAACCACTCTGATATCCTGTGTGGTTGCAGTCATGATAACACTGGACAACAAAGGTTTTGCTTCCTGAATACCTTTAGGTGTATCTTATGAATTTTGGGCTACTGATCATGAAAATCACCATGAAAATTCCCTATCATGCACCGTTTTTTAATAAACTTATGTTTATTATTTCAATTCATAATTCAAGTCAATTAAAATGTTGCCTACAATGTAAGCTGGAAAGTTTCCTATCTTGTCCAGGCATGCTTGGGCATGCTTAGGCGGCCCGGCTGCTGCATGGCAGGACAGGTTTTAGTAATAATTATTGGGTTCAGGTCTGTAAGGATGGAATTTTCTATCACCAGGAACAAAAATTTCTATGAAGGATTTTGATATTTGAGACAGATGCTTCCCAGAATAACTGATGCCAAGATTAAGAAAAACATTTTTGTTGGTCCACAAATCAAACAGGTCATCAAACAGGTCAAATGACAGGTAATTTGAAGAATTTCTAGTGGGACCGGAGAAAATCACATGGAAGGCATTCGAGGAAGTTGTTGAAATTTTTCTCGGCATCTACAAAGCACCAAACTGCATGCAGCTGGTTGAAAGCATGCTTCAAGCATATAAAACCATGAAGGGCAACTGTCATTAAAAATCCATTTTCTGCATTCCCATTTAGACTTCTTCCCTGCGAATCTTGGTGCTGCTGGTGACGAGCATGGTCATAGGTTTCACCAGGACATTGCGGTCATGGAGAAAAGATACCAGGGCAACCCGAATCCATCAATGCTGGCAAATTATTGTTAGACACTTAAGCGAGAAGCCTCAGACACTGAGTACAAATGAAAATCATTAACAAAATATTTTTAACTTAGTTGAACTTTTGCAAAGCATCAGCACCATTATGCAATTAAACACATTATATTCAATAATAGTTAATTTGTTGTTTCTCCAAATTCCTACATGATACAAGTAGTCTGAGATTATATTTGTGCTCATCTCCAAGCAGTCTATCATAAACAAAAAAAATTCTGAGGAAGCAACACTTTTGAAAAAATTTGTTGTCCAGTGATTTAGACCTCTCTTCTCAGCATTCATTGGCAGTGTAGCTTTGTGATTCTTCTTTAACACCCCTCAACAATATCAACATCTATCACCTCTCAACAGGGGTGGCACGGTAGCATAGTGCTAAACACATACTTTGCAACACCAGCCTTAAGATCAATTCACGCCCCTGTCTGTAAGGAGTTTGTACATTCTCCTTGTGACTATGTAGGTTTCTCCCAGGTGATCTGGTTCCCCCCCGCCACACTCTAAAGATGTATGTTAGGGTTAGTAGGTTGTGGGCATGCTATGTTGGCAAAGGAAGTGTGGCAACACTTGAGGACTGCTTAGTACAATCCTCACTGATTTGATTTGCTCAATCAATCCATTCCATTGTATGCTTCGATGTGCGTGTGACAAATAAAGCTAATCTTTAAGATCTTTTTCTTTAATCCTTAACCTCTACGGTTTCTTAAGGTTGTCACAACCGGGTGCAATAGTAGGGATAAGCTCCCATTTTGGACAGATGTGATCGGCGGCTCGTCGAGAAGGAAAACTCTGATCTCAAACCTCCGCTGCCTTGCATCTATATCCACGCATGGGAAAGCTTCAAGAGTAAATCCCAAGGAAAAATCGGAGCTGGATTCCCTAAGGCAGTCCTACATTGAGTTCAATACCTACAATTCTGCTGGTGTCTAACTATATCGATCTCTGCCATTCCCTTGGATTCATCAGCTGCGAAGAGAGGAGGAGCCTACTACGTGGACAACAGTTTGCCCTTCTTATTGTACTACCCTGGCTTGTGTGCTGGCTAGCGTATCACATAGACAGCTAGGACACAATATCCATGGTCAACCCTGGCCAACGGAGGGGCCTCAGAACCATTCTAGATGGATGGAATTGTCCTGGATAACTCCATTCTTAGAAACTAGCATAGGCTGAAAATCATCCATAATAGCATCTCTTCCTATATGCAAGCTATTCCAAATATTGTTACTGTCCCAGATACTCCATCATATTTTCCATCTACATTTCTCATATTACTTCTCCCATTTCCTCATGGCATAGAAGGTGACATTGTTCAATCAAGTCTATATCAGTTCTCTGAGCCTTCCTACATGCATATGTGTTGACCTATTCTCTCTCTAGTGCTCATTAACCCTCTTCTGATTGCCCCACAAACCCATCAATATATTTATAGTAACCAATCACTCACCAGCATACCTTTGGGATGTGGGAGGGGAAACAAGGTGACAGCCTTGCAGTGACAGCCAGAACATGAAAATTCCACACAGAGGGGACTGATCCCATATCTCTGGACCAGTGAGGCAGTATCACAAATTGTTGTGCTACTGTGTCACCCTGCTGCTAGATTACACCCCAGATTTCCCAATGTCAAAATTCCAGCTTTATCTCACACCACCTCTCTTCCAAATTCCACCTTCTCTGCTGTTATCTTTCATAGAGTCATAGAACTCTACAGCACAGAAACAGGCCTATCGGCCCATCTAACCCATGATTTTCATCTTCGTCCCATCTATTTGACCATGAGATATACTGTATAAGCAGAATTAGGCCATTTGGCCCACTGAATCTGCTCTGCCACTTCATCATGGCTGATTTATTATTCCTCAAAACTCCATTCACCTGCCTTCTCCCAGTAACCTCTGATACCCTTACTAATCAAAAAAGCTATCAGCCTCCATTTTAAATATACCCATCAACATGGCTTCCACAGCCATCCATGGCAATGAATTTCACAGATTCACCACCTACTGGCTAAAGAAATTCCCCCTCAACTCTGTTCTAAAGGGACATCCTTTTATTCCTGAGGTAGTTCCCTCTGGTCCTAGATTCCCCCACTGTAGGAAACATCCTCTCCACATCCATTCTATCTAAGTCTTTCAATATTCAATAGGTTTAATAAGAACACCCCATCACTCTTCTGACCACCAGCAAGTACAAGCCCAGAACCATCAAATGCTCCTCATATGTTAAACCTTTCATTCCTGGGATCATTCTTGTGATCCTCCTCCAGATCTTCTCCAATGCCAGCACACCCTTAGATAAGGGGTTCAAAACTGCTCGTCATATTCGGTCTGCCAGAGAAAGCAGGATCTCCCAGTGGCCACACATTTTAATTCCACGTCCCATTCCCATTCTGATATGTCTATCCATGGCCTCCTCCACTGTCAAGATGAAGCCACACTCAGGTTGGAGGAACAACACCTTATATACTGGCTGGGTAGCCTCCAACCTGATGGCATGAACATTGACTTCTCTAACTTCCGTTAATGCCCCTCCTCCCCTTCTTACCCCATCCCTGACATATTTAGTTGTTTTTTTTCTCTCTCTCTGCCTACCACTCTGCCTGTTCTCCATCTCCCTCTGATGCTCCCCCCACAACTTTCTTTCTCCCGAGGCCTCCCGTCCCATGATCCTTTCCCTTCTCCAGCTCTGTATCACTTTCATCAATCACCTTTCCAGCTCTTAGCTTCATCCCACCCCTTCTGGTCTTCTATCATTTCACATTTCCCCCTCCCCCACTACTTTCAAATCTCTTAGTATCTTTCCTTTCAATTAATCCTGACGAAGCATCTCGGCTCAAAACGTCAACAGTGCTTCTCCTTATAGATGCTGCCTGGCCTGCTGTGTTCCACCAGCATTTTGTCTGTGTTGTTTTAATTTCCAGCATCTGCAGATTTCCTCGTGTTTGCATCATATTCCAAGTGTGGTCTGACCAATGCCTTATGAAGACTCAGCAATACATCCTTGCTTCTATATTCTAGTCTTTTCGAAGCAAATTCTAACCATTACCTTCCATACTTCTGTCATTCTTATACCTGTCCAAATTTCTCTTAAGTGTTACAATTGAATCACTGGTAGTTCAACTGAGTGGAAGTTTCCCCTCATGTTCCCCTTAAACTTTTCACTGGTAACATCCATGTGAATTTTCTCTGTACTCTTTCAAGCTTATTGATACCTTTCGTGTAGGTAGGTGACCAGAACTGCACACACCATACCCTAACTTTGACCTAGACATGTTTGATACAAAGTCAACACAACACCCCAACTCCTGAACTCAGTGTCCTCATTTATGAAGAGCAATATGCCAAAAGCTCTCTTTATGACCTTTTCTCGTCCATCTATTCCACTTCATCGGCTGCTGCTGAACCTACACACAAGCCTTTATAATAAGAGTATAAGTACAAGAAACATTTAATCTTGATATCTCTGTCACAATTCAAGTTACTTCAGTGTCTTTTTCCTGCATTGACAAACTTCAACTCATTCAGAATGCCATTGCTAGACTTTTAACCAAAACCAAGAAGAGGGAACATATCACACCCATACTCCGCGTTGGCTGCCTGTAACTTTTAGAACTGCTTTTAAGAAAGTTCTTTCACTTGTTTTTAAAAGCTCTAAGTGGTCTGGGACCGGAGTCCATCACAGAAACGCTTTCATTTTATAATTCTACTCAAACTCTCAGGTCTTCTTCCGCTCACCTCTTAAATTTGAACAATCTCACTCAAAAGATAATTGGCACGTCAGTGTTTTTCAACTACATTCCTAAACTGTGGAATTCAATACTCAAAACTGTAAGCAATGCGGACTCCGTTGATATTTTTAAATGCCTGCTTAAAACCTATTTATTTACACTAATATCTTTTTGTTTTATATTTGTATGTTTATTTTTATTTTTTATTCTATGTTCATGTTTCTATATTTATTCCATTTTAAAGCACTTTGTGCTACATCATCTGTATGAAAAGTGATCTATTAATAAAATTATTATTATATTGATAAAGGATCTATTGCTTTATATTATGATATTGTTTATTTTTTCTCAGCTCAAGCTGGTAAAACCTGAGGTTCAGGCATGGCATAGCACACCCATTTCATTACTAGGAACTTGGGGACTATTCCAGTGGTGTTTAGTATTGTGGCTTTCTGGAGATTTACATAAATATTGCTGTGCAGGCCTAATTGTTTAATGTTATTGTGTAGTGACTTTGGGATGATACCATTTGTAGATATTACTATCAGGACAATGTATACCCTGTTTGTATTCCATTGTCTTTCAATTTCTTCTTTTAATTTAGCATATTTCTGGTGTTTATGATTTATTGATTTCTGTAAGTTATGTGTGCTTGGAGTGGCTATCTGTATTAAGTAAGTTCTTCATGCTTGTTTATCCTGTAATATTATATCAGGGGAGACTTGCAGCTTGGGCAACTGCCAGTCTTCCATACAACCTTGCCCAGGCTTGCGCCCTGGAATCTTTCCAAGGCGCAAATCCATGGTCTATCAAGACTAACAGAGGCCTACACACAATATTATACCTGGACAGTTATTATGGATTGTTCTATCTGTAATAATGGATCAGTTGTAATATAATTTGTTGAACTCTAACTCTAAAACTGGATTGAGCTTGTATGGTGTCTTTTATGAGCTTTTATGTTAAAGCAAGGTTTTGGTGAATGACGTTTGCCATTTGATTGTGATTGTGTAAGTAATCAGACTGAGTTAAACTGCTGCAGGATCCCCTAATGCGTTGGGATGTTTCTGGCTTCTCTTGGCATTTTCTGTATTTATCATCTTGAATTTGGTGCTCTTTCATTATGTATTTTTGATGATTTTTTGCGTTAACTACATGGGGTCCTGTATTGCCACGTGGAACCCTTCTGTTTCTGGGACTAGGTTGACACTCTCTCATCAACATCTAGTCTGATCAAATCGTGGAGATGTCTTGCGTGGAGAGTCATGCTCTTCCATTGGTTAACCTTCTCTTCCAGGGTGATAATTGCTCCATTTTTCTAGGTTGTGCTTTCATTTAAATTTAGAAATGCGTACATCTTATCAGAATTGTATTTATTATTATTATATCCCAATTCACTTAATTACCAGACTAGTTCAAAGCTGGCCTTTGTCATTTTATTCTCCATTAACTAAAGGGCATCACAACTCTCATGTGCTAATCTGTACTAATTTCTTTTTTACCCACCACTCCTGTACTTGATAACCTCTGTTGGATCCCAGATAAAGCATACCTCAGTATTAAAATGTCCCTCTTTACTTTCAAAGCAGTCTATAGCCGCATCTTCCTCTCTCTCTCTCTCTCTCTCTCTGTCATCTTTGCCAGTCTTACAAACCTCTGAAATATCTGCAGTCCTCTGACTCCATCCTCTTGCTGAAAGTTAAATGTTTCACAACTGACAGCTGGGAATTCAATTGGAATTCCCTTCTTAAAACTCCTTTCCACTTTTTCTTCGTCATTGAACACAACCTTGTTTCAAGATATTGATCAGTTGTTCTAATCTGTGGTTTCCCATCAGTTTTTTTGCTTTACATTATTGTCAGAAGAATGAGGAGTGATCTCATTGAAACTTGTTGAACGTTGAAAGGCCTCGATAAAGTGGATTGGAGAGGATGTTTCCTATGGTGGGGGAGTCTAAGACTCGAGGGCACAGTTTCAGAATAGAGGGACACCTACTTAAAATGGAGATGAGGATTAAAACTTGATTAGTCAGGGCATGATGGGGTACAGGGAGAAGGTAGGAGATTAGCGCTGAGAGGGAAATGGATCAGCCATGATCAAATGCTGGAGCAGACTTGATGGGCCAAATGGCCTAAATCTGCTCCAGTATCATATGGTTTTATTCCTGTGAAGCACCTGGAACTGTTTTTTTTTTCCTATGCTGAATGATGCTATATAAATAGGTTATTGATGTTGTTAATGAAGATTCATAGGAACGGGAGTAAGCCATTTAGCCCCGAAGGAACATCATGCCATTAAATGAGGTCATCCTGATCTGTTAATTAACTGAATCCTTGCAGCATGGCCCCTAATATCTTAGGTTAATAAAAATCTATTAATCTCAGTTTCAAAGTTAACTTTTGAACCTGCATCAAATGCCACGTGACAACAGAAGTTACAAACTTAATGTGCTGTATCACGCTCAAATGGTGGAGTATCTCCATGCATATTCACTTTAATTCTTAAACCTTGCCTTAGTTTTTCAGTACCCAAACTAGCAGAAATGGGTTTATCAGTTTTACTGTCATAAATTGAAAAGAATGCAATATAATCCAAATTTATGCATTTTTGCAAATCATTTCTATCAATTGATACCATGTACTTAACAGTGGTTGTTATCGTGTTCTTGCATAGAAAAGAGGAAGGTTAGCTGCATTGTGAATATAGCACGTCAATACAGAACTACTAAAAGTCTGTGGTACAGAATACATTTGTCCCATTGTGCCTTTTTGGCTGCTTGCCAAAGCAATTAGACAATAATACCGCTTTCTTGCTCTCTCCAATGGATTTGCACCTATCCAATGATCCAATGCTGTGTGAAACGATACCTTGTATTCCACTTCAACAGCTTCCCTTAGCAAGACGTACCATGTTCCATGTCTTCAACAGAAAGTGAAATTTCCTGGTTACCTCCATGGAACAGCACATGGATCAGTTTATAGAAACTGATGTTGAGCAGGCATATTTTTGTCTTTTGACTTCCACCCCCAATTGAGATTGCCATTTTAGCGGAGTACTGAAGGAATACAACGCTATTAGTGGTACTGCTTTTTGGGTGTGCAGCTAAACCAGAAGTATCATATTTCCCTCGGGTAACTGCAGAAAGAGAATTCCACAACCCTCTTCAGAGAGAGGAATCAGAAATCTCTCCAGTTTCGGATCAAATTTATTTCTCAACTAACAGCTAAAGCATCAGGTCAGAATTCCAATGTTTCTCACAGGGCTTCATTGTACAACCATTTTTGCTGTGTTTCCTTCAGTAAAGCAATGTATACACCAAAAAAAGAATCTTCAGTATCAAGCTCCTTGGGATATCCTGTGGTCTGGTAAGGCACTATACATATGGTAAGGCATCAAACAACACAGCAACTTTGTTTGAAACTTGCCATGATCTTTTTAATAGTTTCGTGCCTAGTTTCTGATTCCCAGCAATAAAACTAAATACCTGAAGACTGTGGTTATATAATTCAAACATTCTCGTCAACAGTTTGCAAAGTCACAAACTTCATATTGGCAGCAACAGACTCAGACTCACTGGATAGAAAAAGCTAACAATAGCTTTTATTTAGTTCCGCTCATAATTTTTTGATTCAATAAGAATTATTCTTTTGCACCTATAACAAAAGCCTTGGACAAGAAACAAAAGATGGAAATCTTTCCCCTTGGCAATTGCTTACTTCAAAGTAATATGAAATATGCTGCAAATCAAAAAAATAAAATTACTCATTGCTACCTTTGTCATAATGTTTAGCACGAACAAGTGCCAATCAAAGCATGTGCTGTTATTATTATGAGGATATGTAGCAATAATATTAATAACACAGAGCATATGGCAACCTGTAATATTATTTAATTTTTCAGGGTGCTCCACATTAGAGCTGGCGATTTACCATTTCCTCTTTGCAATGTGCTGTTTGCACAGCTCACCAAAATAGTGTTTGGTGTGATAAGTAACTTGTGTATAAAGCAGCCATTATAAGGGTGTCAGAAAACTACTTTTAACCTCGGCTGCGCATTGCTTTCAGCAAAAACGTGAAGGAAGCTTTACAAATTCAAATAATTAACCAATTTCTGGGTAGGAAATAAAGCTGCAGTCCGTTTTAAAAGTCCTGTACTGCCTTGACATAATATTCAGCTGAGCTAATGTTTTATCAACATAACAGAGGCACTATCTCCACCGTCCCTAACAATATAGAGCTATCTTGATCCCAACCGTTCACATCGGCTGGATCTCAGGAGCAGCCGACAGCAAATATGATCTATCGCAAAAAAAAAATTTACAGCTTCATTTACAGCGGTACCATATTCCCATCAGCCGCCTTTTATTGAAATGCCACATTTTCCATACAAAATGGCTAAGAAACATTAGGATCCAGCTGTGTGATAATCATGTTAGCAAAGCAAGAGGAATTCTCCATACTTGTGTTGCAAGCAATATTGTGCCAGAGCACAGTGCTCTGTGTCGTCCATTGAGACACACACACACACACACACACACACACACACACACACACACACACACACACACACACACACACACACACACACACACACACACACACACACACACACACACACACACACACACACACACACACACACACACACACACACACGACAGGATAGATTTTCACTCTAGATTTTGAACTGATTAAATGAGCAATCTGAATGGTAAGAAGTCACTTTACCTCTGAGCTAATCATTCCACTATTTCCCCACCCCCCTCGTGCAGATTTTGTGGCAGTAACATTACGGCTGAGGATGCTAAAGCTTAACAAGGGAAAGACACTATGCATTGCTGTTGATGCTGAGAGAACGAGAGACCTGATTTGCCAGAGAATACAGTGCAGGCAGGCCTCCATTCTTTGAATATATCTACAGAACCACAGCCGAGCTATGCAAGCTTTAACGGAGGATTATCGCAGGTGTCATGCTATTGAAAGGAATCTCTGACAGGCAGAAAAAACACCAACCAATGCTTCCTTTTAAAAATATGTTCTGCTCTGTGTGCTACTCGGTAGACTTTTTTTTATCTGCTCCCTCTTCCCAGTTCACCCACACAAGATATGCTCACCGCCTCCGAGTCATCGAATCCATGCAGGTACAGATTGTCGTACATGGAGCTCTGATGAACCAGCACTGCTGATAAACACCACAGAATATATGTATATATATGTCAGTCCAGCTGCAAATAGGGAGCCAGGGGGGCCCAGGAATCAGGCGCCTGCTAACGTCTGCTACAGAGTTGCGTAGCCCAGTCAAGGAGCAGAGAAAGAGAGAGAGAGATGCTGTTCATTCACATCATGAAGAGCAGGTTATCCCCAGAGGCTGCTCAGACCTGGCATTTCTCTGCCTTTCAACCACAGAATAAAAAGCATCCTCTCCTCATCAGGTCCTGATGACACGCTGGAAGGAGAGGATGTGATTGGCTGAGCTGCACTCCAGTCAGCTGAGAACTGGCTTTGTTTCTCTGTAGTTGAGGAGCTGATGGTATGGGGTGGGGGGGCGGGGGGAGAGATAAACAAGCTCCTTCACCTCCCAGTGTGATTTGATCAATTTCTTCTGCTCAAAACATACAAGTTAATTTTAGCTGCTTATGCAGCAGGGACAACCATACACAGCTAATTTTCTTACTTTAGTTTTTAAATTACAACCAGAAGATAAACAATTCACCTTCTTCTATGTATGCCTGGAAATTACATGCAGAACACACCGAGTGTATGTTCCAATTGGCAAGGCAACTGAAGCATGTAAGCATTTGTATTATTTCAGCTAATTTCCCACTTAGTATAGGATTATTTGCGTTAACGTGCAGCTCTTCACTAGGGACACACAGGCCTGTTTGGTACAGTAATTAGCTCATCGCTATCTCTTTAAATTTCATGTTTTTATACATGTCTGTGTTACGAGTGTTTCTATTTCTGAACTTCAGTCCCTGTATTAAACACTCGCTAATTGAGCTGTCCTCACCCAGACCAACAAATCTTATAATGTTATCTCACTGCATAAATATACTTATGCCAGCACCCCTTTAGAATGTGTTACCAAATATTAAATATTTTATTCTTTGCTCTTAAAGAGGAATTTCGGGTTTGGAAGACAGACTTCAATGTGTGCTTTCTGTATAGTGAGATAAGGTGATGGTGAGGGTGCATGGGTAATTTTATAAATAGTTTAGTTGATCACATGCAAGATGCTGGAAACCCTGGGTATCACATACAAAATGCTGGAGGAACTCAGCAGGTCAGGCAGCATCCATGGAAATGAATAAACAATCGATGTCCAAATCCCTTATGCCTCTAGAGTTTTCACCGGCAGTTCATTCCACATACTGAACACCCTCCATGTGAAAATGTTGCTCCTCTGGGCCCTTTCAAATCTTTCTTCTCTCACTTTAAACCTATGCCCTCTCCTAGTTTTGGACTCCCCTACCCTAAGGAAAATAGCTTTGGCTATTGACCTTATCTATACTTCTCATGATTATATAAATCACTATAAAGCCATTCATCCCTCGGCCTCCTGCACTCTACATCCGGGTCTATACACCCTCTCCTGATAACTCAAAACATCCATTCCCAGTAACATCCTGGTAAGTCTTCATTGCAGCCCAGAAAGGAAAGGGGAAAAAGCCAGAATAAGAAGATGGGGTGAAGGGAAGGTGATAGCTGAAGCCAGGTAGATGGGGGTGGGGGATATGAAGTAAGAAGCTGGGAGGTGATGGGTGGAAAAGGTAAAGGGCTGAAAGCATTGATCATTTCTTCCTTTCCATGGATGCTGCCTGACATGCTGAGTTCCTCCACCATCTTGAGTGTGTTATTCTAGTTCAAAACTGAGGTCCATGGAACCTCTTGGTTAATGGTAGGGGTCTATGGCATAAAAACGTTTGGGGATCTCTGCTGTAGATAGTCAGACAATGAAGACCATTGCTGTCACCAAAATAAAAGGCAAATGGAATTGAATTTTTCAGGATGAAAATAAATTGCACTCTGAACCTAAATTAAGAAAGGTGAATGGAAATTGCTTTTGAACTCAGAAATGGGAAGGAAATTTGAAATAAATACTATTCAAAGTATTTTAACATAGTAAAACTATAAATAAATAGAAGTCATACTCAGAATACTTACCTGTCTCCTCATAAACTTAGAAAGTCATTCTAATAATAATTTCCATATACTTGTAATGCCATTTTTTTCGTGTGCCATACTCTGCCAGAGCCTCGGTGACCACTTATATTTTCCAAGTGGTTGTCTTGGAGAAAAGATTCTGTGAATGGTCCCCCATGTCCTTCTCACAGTGCAGTGATTTTTTTTACAAGGCCGATTTGTGAGCTCAACACTCAACACGGCACGGATGGAAAGCGTGCCTGGAAGCAGCCTAACTGGGTTCAAACTCAGGAACCTTCGCTCTGGAATCCAGCGCTGATGTTACTGTGCCACCAGCCGGCCCTTCAATGCCATTATTACTATTTAATTCCAGGAATAAAAGGGTTAATGCATGAGAAGGGTTTGATGGCTTTGGGCCTGTACTTACTGGAGTTTAGAAGTATAAGGGAGATCTCATTGAAACCTAATTGAATGGCTTAGGTAGAATGTATGTGGAGAGGACCAGAGGAACAGGTTCAGATTGGTGGGACGTCCATGTAGAACAGAGATGAGGAAAAATTTCTTAGCCAGATGGAGGTGAATCTGTACAAATTATTGCCATAGACAGCTGTGGAAGCCAAGTCATTGAGTATATTTGAAGAAGAGGTTAATAGGTTCTTGATTAGTAAGGGCATCAAAGGTTATGGGTAGAAGGCAGGAGAATGGACTTGTGAAAGATAATAAATCAGCTATGATGGAATGGCAGAGAAGACTTGCTGGGCTGAATGGCCTAATTCTGCTCCTATGTCTTCTGGTCTTAGAGGTTAATAAGCGTACGAACTCCAACACATCTGCATACCAGTACAGTACAGTACAGAACAGCACACCAATCACATCATAAGGAGGCATTTGATGTTCAACTCCTGTCAGGAATCTTAATACAATATAGAAGGCTATTGTGTCCATGTAGGTCTGTGCTGGCTTATTGGAAAACAATCTAGTCGACCCACTTCCCCCACTTTTTCCACATTTCCCTACTTATTTTTATTTTCAACTGTTAATTGGTTTCCTTTTTAAAGTCACAGTTGAATCTGTGGTAGCCTTTCAGAAAATGCATTCCAGATTATAATCTCTGACTGTATAAAAAACATTTCCTCAAATTATCCCAATCACTTTGCGTCCTCTGGTCTTTGAACTATCAATCAGTGAGAATATTTATTTTTTCTCTATTTTTACTCTGATTAAGCCTGTCTGAATTTTATACATTTGCATTAAATCTCTTCACAAATTTTTGTTTTAGCTTCAAGAAATGGAAGAATTGTGAAAAGGATTATTCAGATTGTTCTGAAGACTGCTGATGTTATAGCCACAATTTCCCATAATATTGCAGAATTATTATTTTCAAGCAGGAAAGTACAATTTTTTTAAAGTACCACAGGACTACAGAACATTGCCTGAACTGCAGAAATGGTCAGTATTACAGTGAGGATAAGAGGTTTATCTAAATTTGTATCATTGCATTATAATTTTAAAAATGTAAAAGATCTTCCTTCATTAAAGAAGATTACAAGGAAGCAGGTGATACTGCAGAAGAAAACACATCATTGTGTTTAATTGTTGCAGATTCGTAGGAACTGAACCAGACTTAATTAAATGTTTCAAAATATCAACAACTTTAAATGGAATAAGAATACGACTAATAAGATAATAAAACATATACATCCATAAACTGAGCTGAAGAATTTATTATCTTAAGGAAAATGAAGATATTGACAAGGACTCAGTCTGTTAAATTCACCTTTTAGTTAAGTTGTATTTTAATGTTTATTTAATTGTACGTGCACAGAGAATGTCCAGAAGCTTCAGGTGAATGAAAATTTATAAACTTCAAAAACAAAATCAATGTGATAGTGCAGGACTACAACATATAGCAGAATACAACATTTGTTAACAAGGGCCAGACCAGAGCAGGGGTTTATGCTATGGACCCTTGCCATTAACTGAGGGGGCTTGTGGTCCCCAGGTTGGGATCCACTGGGCCAGAAGATGCAAACCTGACAGTATATCACCAGTCAGATTCAGAGAAGGTGATAATGGTAAAAGTACATTTATTATTAAAGTCTATATACTTTTTATGACCTCGACATTCATCTCCCTATAGGCAACCATAAAACAAAGAAACACAATACAACCCAACACAAAAAAAGAAGACTGTCGAACACCCAATGTGCAGAGAGAAAAAGAAAAAAAATCATGCCAACATAACAGTAAGCAATTAGCTTCAAGAACTGAAGCCCATGAAAAAGAATCCATCCACAGACCCTCAGTTCAACACAGAAGTGAGTAAACATCGCGGAGCAGTAAGCTGAACCAGCCTGTCCTCCTCCTTGGGCACCAACACCCTGACCTTTTCAGTTTGGCCCAGCGCTTAAGTTGTCATCCAAACATCAGGGTTTGTCCCCTCGATGCCCCTCGGGACCTTGACCCTGCCGCTTTGACTTGGCCTGGACCTGAACTATTCAGTTTGGCCCAGTGCTTAAATTGTGATCCAGACAGCAGTTTCTGCCACTTAGATATGCTCTGGGATCTGGAGTCTGGCCCCAGAGCGCAAATGGAAATAAATACTGTAGGTATAATCAAATAGAAATTGCAAAGTTATTATGCAAACCAATCAAAGCTGAGAATTAAATATTCTAGAATACCTGATGCTTAAAAGAGATAGGGAAAATGGAAGTGGAGATGGTATAATCTAGATACTAAAGAATGGGATAAAGATAAGTGAGGGAAAAGATGATAACTAAGAAAATTAAGTCAAAGTGGAATCAGTTTGTACAGAAGTAATAAGCAAGTCCATTCTCCTGCCTTCTATAAAAGCTTTTACAGTCAGTTTTTATGTTCCCTGCCAGCTTTCTCTCATAATCTTTTTTCCCTTTCCTAATTAAGCCCTTTGTCCTCCTCTGCTGGTCTCTGAATTTCTCCCAGTCCTCAGGTGTGCCGCTTTTTTTTGCTAATTTATATGTTTCTTCTTTGGACTTGATACTATCCCTAATTTCTCTTGTCAGCCACGGGTGCACTACCTTCCCTGGTTTATTCTTTTGCCAAACTGGGATGAACAATTGTTGTAGTTCATCCATGCGATCTTTAAATGCTTGCCATTGCATATCCACCGTCAACCCTTTAAGTATCATTTGCCAGTCTATCTTAGCTAATTCACGTCTCATACCTTCAAAGTTACCCTTTTAAGTTCAGAACCTTTGTTTCTGAATTAACTATGTCACTCTCCATCTTAATGAAGAAATTCCACCATATTATGGTCACTCTTACCCAAGGGACCTCGCACGACAAGATTGCTAGCTAACCCTTCCTCATTGCTCAATACCCAATCTAGAATGGCCTGCTCTCTAGTTGGTTCCTCGACATGTTGGTTCAGAAAACCATCCCGCATACATTCCAAGAAATCCTCTTCCTCAGCACCCTTACCAATTTGGTTCACTCAATCTATATGTAGACTGAAGTCACCCATTATAACTACCGTTCCTTTATTGCACGCATTTCTAATTTCCTGTTTAATGCCATCCCTAACCTCACTACTACTGTTAGGTGGCCTGTACACAACTCCCACCAGCGTTTTCTGCCCCTTAGTGTTATGCAGCTCTACCCATATCGATTCCACATCCTCCAGGCTAATATCCTTCCTTTCTATTACGTTAATCTCCTCTCTAACCAGCAATTCTACCCCAACTCCTTTTCCTTCCTGTCTATCCCTCCTGAATATTGAATACCCCTGGATGTTGAGCTCCCATCTTTGGTCACCCTGGAGCCATGTCTCTGTGATCCCAACTATATCATATTCATTAATAACTATCTGCACATTCAATTCATCCACCTTGTTACGAATGCTCCTTGCATTGACACACAAAGCCTTCAGGCTTGTTTTTGCAACACTCTTAGCCCTTATACAATTATGTTGAAAAGTGGCTCTTTTTGCTTTTTGCCCTGGATTTGCCTGCCTGCCACTTTTACTTTTCATATTACTACTTTTTGCTTCTACCCTCATTTTATATCCCTTTGTCTCTCTGCACTTGTTCCCATCCCCCTGCCACATTAGTTTAAATCCTCCTGAACAGCAGTAGCAAACGCTCCCCCTAGGGACATTGGTTCCAGTGCAGACCAGGTGCAGACCGTGCTGTTTATACCAGTCCCACTTCCCCCAGAACTGGTTCCAATGCCCCAGAAACTTGAATCCCTCCCCCTTGCACCATTTTTCAAGCCACATATTCATCTGAAATATCCTCCTATTTCTACTCTGACTAGCACGTGGCACTGGTAGGAATCCAGAGATTATTACCTTTGTGGTCCTACTTTTTAGTTTATCTCCTAACTCCCTAAATTCACCTTGTAGGACCTCATCCCATTTTTTACCTATATCGTTGGTACCTATGTGCACCATGACCACTGGCTGTTCACCCTCCCTTTCCAGAATGTCCTGCAGCCGCTCAGAGACATCCTTGACCCTTGCACCAGGGAGACAACATACCATCCTGGAATCTCATTTGCGGCCGCAGAAATGCCTATCTATTCCCCTTACAATCGAATCCCCTATCACTATAGCTCTCCCACTCCTTTTCCTTCCCTCCCGTGCCGCAGAGCCACCCATGGTGCAATGAACTCGGCTGCTGCTGCCTTCCCCTGATGAGACATCTCCCCCAACAGTATCCAAAACAGTATATCTGTTTAGGAGGGAGATAACCTCAGGGGACTCCTGCACTACCTGCCTACTGCTACGCTGTCTAGTGGCCACCCCTTCCCTTTCTGCCTGTGTAGCCTTTACCTGCGGTGTGGCCAACTCACTGAACGTGCTATTCACGACTTTCTCAGCATCACGGATGCTCCAGTATGAATCCAATCACAACTCCAGATGCTCAATGTGGTCTGCCAGAAGCTGCAGTTGATCACACTTACTGCACACATAGTCGTCAGGGACACTGGAAGTATCCCTGATTTCCCACATGCTGCAGGATGAACAAACCACAGGGCCGATCTCAGCTGCCATGACCTACCCAATACTTGCCTCAACTTTTGAAACGTTCTCCTTTGAAAGGAACTTAACTGGCCTTACCTCACTTGCAGTGAAGCTCGTCCTCAGCCTCTTCTCATTGAAGCCTCTCAAGTCGAGTCAAAGCCTCAAATCTCCACTCCTTCACTGGCCCACTCACTCACTGACCGCCTTCCATAGGCCGCTCTGCTTGAGGTAACCCTCTATTGATTTGTTTGAGCTTTTCAAACTGCTTGGTCACCTGACCTCGATTGCCCAATCAGCTGCTTTCTGCTGAGTCTGAGCTATTCAAATCTTGATTGTCTGATCAACAGCTTTCTGCTGAGCTATTCAAATCTTGATTGACTTGATTGCACAGTCCAACTGCCAAAACTGCCAGAATCTCTCAAGGAACCATTAAGGAAACAGGCTATACAATGGGAAAGGGTTAATTAATAATCTTGTATCTCTGTGGCCTTCACAGGAAAAAGTGACTATATTATGATGGAAGTATAGCTAAAAATTGAAATTAATTTCTTAAATCTAAACAAAGTAAAGAACTAAGGCATGAGATGTGAGTTGGTAACAGAAGATTGGGAAACTATATTTAAAAGTATGACAGGAAAGAGCAAAGACTAGTAATTAAAGAATTAAGGCATAGTTCATAAGAGGCTTGAAAACCCTAAACAAAAAGTGCTTCAGCCATTTCAAAGACGGCAAAGATATTATTAGACCTGAAGAAACAGCTTAGAATGTCAAGAAGAGCAGGTGCACCAAAAAATAAAACAGAGAAAGGAAGATGAAATACAAGAGATATTGACCAAGAAAAACAAAAAAGTGACCATAAATAGTTCTATAGATTTATTTTATTTAGAGATACAGGGTAGAGTAGGCCCTTCTGTCCCTTTGAGTTGTGCTGCCCCAGCAACCCCCCAAAACCCAAATTTAACCCTAAATGTATCATGGGATGATTTACAATGACCAATTAAACTACTTGGTACAGCTTTGGACTGTGGGAGGAAACTGGAGCACTTGGGGAAAACCCATGCATTCCATGTTGAAGACATACATAGATTCCTTGCAAAGAATACTGGAATTGAGCTCTGAACTTTGATGCCCTGAGCTGTAATAGCGTCACACTAATTCACCTGTTGCCATCCCACCCATATATACAAAAGGTAAAAAGAGAAGCTAAAGGTAATACAACTTCCTCAGATTGAGACAGGGGAATAAATAAACTATTAGGAATTAATGAAATGTTAAAGAAACTGAACAATTTCTGCATCTGCTATTATGGAAAATCTCAAAGGGACAGTGAAATACTAGAGATGTTAGGAATTAATAGAACTCAATGAACTATTGTTCCCAGTGTTATTTATTATCTTTTTTATATTTGCAGTTTGTCTTTTTTGCACACTAATTGTTGGTCAGTCATTCTTTGTGTGTAGTTTTTCAATGATTATATTGCATTTCTTTGTTCTACTATGAATGTCCAAGAAAAAAATTCAACCTCAAGGTGGTATATAGTGATATCTGGTGATTTACAGTGTATATACTTTGATAAATATTTACTTTGAACTTTGAAAGTTCTAAGACCTGTATCTAAAGCAGTGGTTCCCAACATGGGGCGTACGCCCCACAGGGGAGTAATTTGACGCTTGTTTAAACCAAGTTAATGGTCTTTTAGGCTTCCTCCAGGTGAAGCCTTAGGAGTTCACTTTTTGAATAATAAGAATTATATATCACCACAGGGGGCATCAGGATTTTAGAGGTGATTAGGTGGGGCATGGCCAAAAAAAGGTTGGAAACCACTGATCTAAAGGTTTTGAAAGAAGTAGCCATGGAAAGGGTAGATACTATTTTCCTTGCCTCTTGGAGACAGGTTCCAACAACGTTCCATTAATTCCATGGCATTTCTAGAAGAAGGTGTGCCTCAGTCACTTCTAGAGGTTGGGTAGCTGGTTTCCGACAGTCCGACAGGGTGGATGGATATATAGTATGTGATATGATCTGCTGCTTCTACCAGCTCTGCAGAGCCTCTGTGCGTTCTCATGGACTGAAGGTCCACAAAGCCTTTCATAATTCTCCTCCTACACTTTGAGCAGTCATGACCAGAGATGTGCACAGGGCAATAGTGGTGTAGCAATTCCTCGAGGAAGTTTCGTGCACATCATCGAACCATTTTCTCCACTCACCTGGTAATCCCTTCCAGTGACAGAGCTTGAAATAGAGAGGTGGTTTTGGGAGCCCCACATCAGGAATGTAAATGGCATGGTCTGCCAACAGACTGTAACTAGGACCTCAATACTGGCTACTTGAGCCGAGGAGAGGACATTGATTTGGTTTACTGATCCTTCAAGTGAATTTGGAAGGTTTTATGGAGATAGCATTGGTGGTAGTTTCCTTGACTGAGCAGATTAGGTCAACTTCAGTTCCAACAATGTGAGATGATCTCATTTAGTCCAGTCCATTCTACATGCTGTAGGTTTCTGGACCAATGTTTTGTTCAACCCCAACCACCACCATCCAACAACTCCACATCCCCATCTGCAGCTCTAGGTGAACCTATACTTCTCTGTCTACTCAATCAACAGTCTACAACATCTCCTGAACATGGTGGAGCAAGCAGACATAAAAAGCTTGCTTCACATAAAATTTATAAGACCTACGCTCAGTGGCCATTTTATTATATACGGGAGTGGAACCCAGTATGGTCTTCTGCTGAAACACCCATCCACTTCAAGGTTCAATATGTTGTACATTCAGGCATGTGACATGTGGTTAATTGAGTTACTGTTGCCTTCCGGTCAGCTTGAACCTTCCTGGCCATTCTCCCCTGACCTCTCTTATTACAAGGCATTTTGTTCAGAGAAATGTTGCTCACTGGATGCTTTTTTTTTAATTTTCACACCATTCTCTGTAAACTTTAGAGACTGTTGTGTGTGAAAATCCCCGGGGATCAGCAGTTTCCAAGATACTCACTCACCTTGTCAGGCACCAACTATCATCCCACAGTCAACATCAGTTAGATCACAGTTTCCCCATTCTGATGTTTGGCCTGAACAACAACTCGATCATGTCTGCATGCTTTTGTGCTGTGCATTGAGTTGCTGCCACATGATTGGTTGATTAGATATTTGCATGAATAAGCAGGTGTACACGTGTACCTAATAAAGTGGCCACAGAGTATATTTGCTGGTGTTTGGCAGCTTAGACCGCACCAACATGAAGAGCCTTTTAGGGCATTGTGGACTCAATCATTCTATTTTCCCCATTAGTATTCCAACAGCAACAATTTTTATGGGCATTTCAAATTTCTTGCTAAAGCACCTCCTAAATCTGCCAAATGCCACCCAGAGGGGCAAGCACTGCGGGTGTTCAGCAACACCACCACCTGTAGGCTCCCTTCCAAGTTCCACATCATAATTTCATTATCTTTTTGGTCTGCGCCCTGAAAGTAGTTTAATCTGAAGGGCCAGAGAGTGGTCTTTTTTCTCAGAGAGTGGTGAGTGCATGGAATGGGCTGCCGGCAGTGGTGGTGGAGGTGGATATGATAGGGTCTTTTAAGAGACTTTTGGATAGGTACATGGAGCTTAGAAAAATAGAGGGCTACGGGTAAGCCTAGTAATTTCTAGGGTAGGGACATGTTCGGCGCAACTTTGTGGGCCGAAGGGCCTGTATTGTGCTGTAGGTTTTCTACTTTTCTATGACCACAACAGATAAAGATGGCAGCACACCACTTTATTCTCAAAGGCAATGATAGATGGGTAATAAACGGTAGTCATCAAGAAAGAAGTAATAGATGAGTGGACAACCAGCGCCTTTTACCCAGGTTGGCAATAGCAACTAAGAGAGGACATAATTTTAAGTATTGTAGGGAAGTATAGGGGGGATATCAAAGGTAGCTCTTTTACACAGAGTTGCGGGTG
The DNA here is from genome assembly GCF_048418815.1 of Hemitrygon akajei. Taxonomy (NCBI): domain Eukaryota; kingdom Metazoa; phylum Chordata; class Chondrichthyes; order Myliobatiformes; family Dasyatidae; genus Hemitrygon; species Hemitrygon akajei. The sequence continues at coordinate 104,919,480 of NC_133125.1, forward strand.
CATGGAATGTGCTGCCAAGGGTGGTGGGTGTGTTGCATATTTAAGAGACTCGTAGATAAGCAGATGGATGACACAAAAATGGAGGGAAAGGATAGATTGATCCTGGAGTAGGTAAAAGGTTGGCAAGTCATAGTGGGCTGAATGGCCTGAACCGTGCTGTACTGTTCTAAGTTTTGTTTTTCCAGCATAGCTTCCATTTCATTCATGAATACTTTGGGCAGATGGGGCACGTCAGCCGCGGTTGGCAGCCCATCTAGGAGAAGGAAAACTCTGATCTCAAACCTCCGCTGCCTTGCGGCTGTATGCACTCATGGGGAAGGCTTCGGGAGTAAACGCTGAGGGAAAAATCCACTGAGTTTAATGCTGACTGGCAACATCTGTGTTGCTGCTGGTGGCAAACTGTATTAGTCTCTGTCATTCCTTTTGGTTCATCTGCTGCATGGAGAGGGGGAGCTCACTACATGGGCAGCAGCTTGCTCTCTATATTGTCTGCCCTGGCTTGCATATCTAGAAAGTTAGGACGCAACATCCATGGTTGACCCCAACCAGCTGAGGCCTTGTCATTAATGAACAGGTCGCAGACAAAGAGAGATACAGCAGCGAAGCAGGCTCTGCAATCCACTGAGTCCATACTAAACATCAGGTCCCCATTACATTAATCCTTCCTCTATCAAACTTTATGATGGATAAATCAAATTAAAGATTTCCTGCACTCTGTAAAAAAGATAGGATAGAAGTTTATTCCTGATTCCTTACACAAATATATTACTTCTTTCTCTTTGTATTGCACTTCCAAAATTTTGAAGCAAATTCTGATGCCAGTCCACTAATATATTGCCTATTTACCATGAGAAAACTGGGACAAATATCAGGCTGGCACTCTCTTACTGTAGCAATGAATAGCATGGCTCTACTATTAAGATCAGCTCCCTTCATCCTGGACCTCTCTGCCTCCAATACCGTAACCTCTCAACAATTATCTCATCAGTTTCATCTTCCTTACCTCGGATCTCTCTCCTCATTGTTCAGCTGGCTGGCATTGCTTTTGAAAAGCTCCTTCCTCATCTACCTAATCAGAGCCAAAGAATCACCTACAATGGTTCCTCCTCTCTCCTCCAAAATGCTGCAGGTCTGGCAGCATCTATAGAGGGGCATTTTGTGTGTGTTTCTCTGGATTTAAACAATCTTCCTCAAAAGATAATGGGCAAGTCATTTTTATTGAACTAGGCTCTTAAACTAAAACTAAAAGGGATGCAGATTTAGTTGACACTTTTAAATGCCAGCTCAAAAATCTTGCTTTGAAAAAAACATCTTTTTTGTCAGACATTTTTATGTTTATTTTTATTTGTTATTTTATTTTCCTAGGTGTATTTTTATCCCATTGTAAAGCAGTTTGAACTACATCATCTGTATGAAAGTGCTGTATTAATAAAGTTACTTATTATTTTTACTTTTTCTCAGCACAGACTGGTAAAACCTGAGATACAGGCATAGCCAAGCATGCTCATTTCTCAATTGCTGGAAACTTTCAGACTATTCCAGTGGTGTTTAGTATTGTGGCTATCTGAAGATTTACATGAAGTATATAATGCTGTGTGGGTGTTTTCCACACATTGATTTCTGTATGTTATGTGTGTTTAGAATGGCGATATCCATTGAATAAGCTGTTCTTGCTTGTTTATCCTGTATTATTATATCTGGGCAGTTATTATGGATTGTCCATAAAGATTAAGGTTGTAATATAATTTGTGGGATTCTGACTCTAAAATTGGATCAGGCTTAGAAAGTACGGTTTATTTTATGAGTTTGTATTTTAAAGCAAGATTTTGGTGAATGATGTTTGCCATTTGATTGTGCCTGTGAAAGTAATCAGACTGAGTTAAACTGCTGCAGGATCCTGTAAAATGTTAGATTGTTTCTGATTTCTCCTGGCATTTTCTCCATTTATCATCTTGAATTTGTTGGTCTTTTATTATGTATTTTTGGTCATTTTTTTGTGTTAAACACCTGGTTCTGTATTGCCAAAAGGAACCCTTCTTTTCTTGGAAGAGGTCTCCATCTCTGAGCCAGGCATTCAACTCTTCCTTATCGATAACTAGCCTGCTCAGGTAGTGGGGATGTCTTCCAAAGAGAGTTATGCTCTTCCATTGGTTCACTTTTTCTTCAACAGTGACAATTCCTTCATTTTTCTGGGTTGTGCTTTCATTTGTGTTTAATGGTGAGTACTTCTTAGTAGAATTGCATATGTTCATGTGGAGTGTTGAATCCTGTTTCCATTGAAGAAAACATATATTTAGAAGTTTTATCCCACTGTTGTGTAAATTGTTAATGTCTGTTATTCCTCCTCCTCCTTCTGTCCTTGGTAGTGTTAATCTAAGCATGTTCGAGTATACATAGCGTTTTCTGAAATTTGACATTTCAGTTCTTATTTTTCTTTGTAAATTTTCCAGATCAGTTTCAGACCAATATATTCTGCAAAAAAGAATACGTTAATATGGGTATTATAGAAGTGTTTATTGCCTTTGTTATATTTTTACTGTTGAGCTCAGTTTGCAAGATTTTCTTAAGCTTTGAAATAAATTCTGTCAAAAGTTTTTCGTTTACTACACTACACTATGATTTGTTTTTGCTTGTTGATATCCCAGATACTTACGTGTTTCATGTTCATCCATCGGTTGTATTGTATCCTGCTGCTCTGTTTTGTATTCCATTAGCTCTATCGCACCTTTCTTCATGTTTAATGTTCTGCACTTATCTTGTCCAAAGTTCATGTTTATATCTTTTGAAAATAGTTCTACTATTTTAATTAATTGTTTTAGCTTTACCAATGAAGGAACATATAATTTCCTGTATAGAAGGTGTGTCAAGGTATAATTCACTTTGTTGTTTCTGATTTAATACCCAACTTTCGTCCAATTCAGTAAATTAGAGAACGGGTTTGATAATTATTAATATTATTATCTCCATCTGCAGAATTTCGTATATCCCTCTCTGTTAGCCCCAATGTATGCTAAAGAAGCAAACTTAACCCCCTCTGTTGCATATTCACAGGTAGCCCATTAACAACATAATTTGAAGTGTGATTAAATGGTTGTCAATCACAAAGATTTGATTAACTAACTAGGTGGTTAAGAAGGAGGAAAAGCAATATCATAGAGGCTCTGGAATGCTGGCATAAGGCCTTCGATTGGTCGGGGTTGACCGTCGATGTAGTGTCCCAGCTGTCTATGTGATATGCAGTATGATATGGAGAGCAAGCTATTGCCCATGTCGCAGGCACCCCTCTCCACCCAGCTGATGGGTCCAAAGGAACAGCAGAAACCGACACAGTTTGGCACCAGCAGTGTCACAGGAGTTGCCAGTCAGCATTGAACTCAACGTCAGACTGCCTTAGGGACTCCAGCTCCAGATTTTTCCTCAGGGTTTACTGCCGAAGCCTTCCCCTTGAGTGGGTATAGCTACAAAGCAGCGGAGGTTTGAGATCACAGCTTCTCCTAGGTGAACTGCCAACCGAGGCTGACAAACGTTATCTGCCTGAAGCGACTGGTTTTGTCTCTTCTCCTGTCAGTAGAAATGGTTCCACCGAGCCTAATAGCTAAGCCACACGTGAAGGCCAGGAGCAGGATTTGCTTATCTGACGCTATTTGAGGTGCATGCCATTGGCAGCATTTAATAAGTAATGGAAGCTTGTCCCCACTACCACCCCCAGCTACAACAACCTTAAGAAACCAAGCACCGGCAATAGGAATTGAAAACAAAGTTACAACATTCAAAATGGTCTTTGTTATCATATTATATCCTAACATCGTTATGACATCCTTTCAAGGACTGCTTTAAGTGCTGTTATCTATAATGCTTCTGCATCAAGGATGGCAAGAAGTCTTCATGGCAATGAGTGATTTTTAGTAACAGCCTGTGGGAGCATATTCTTTTGGAGAATCTTTATAATAAAGAAAGAGGCAGTCTTCCTTTATAGAGTTGCTGGGAATTTATGAACATGGTCACACTGCCCTGGAGCACTTCACTTTGTATTGAGCACTAGAACTCATAATGTCTAAGTAACATTCCATCCACGTGACTGGTCCTAAAAGCCTATTGATTTTTAACTCATCATTGATCTATTAATAGCAGTAATTTTCAAAATGTTAATATAACATTACACATTGAAAGTACACTGCAGCTTACATAAGGAAATCAATTTACACAACAAATAAAGAGAACATCCAGAGATCTGTGCAAAGCAATTTTGGCATAGCCAGCCAATAATAAAAAAAGTAATTATAATGAACATAGCTGGACAATCACAGGCAAATTGACAATTCACAGTATACAGGAAGCTGAGTGGCCAAAAATACTACATAGTGAATCTTACAAATTGCTGGAGGAACTCAGCAAGTCAGGCAGCAAGGAAGGAATTATGGGAATTATGGAATTAACCAATGGAAGTCCTGATGGGAGGTCTCAGCCCAAACGCTGACTGTTTGTTCCCCTCAATAGATGCTGCCTGACTTGCTAAATTCCTCCAGCATTTTATACGCGTTCCTCAAGATTTCCAGCATCTGCAGAACCTCGTGTTTACATAGTAAATCAGACTGTATCATCAGAGAAATAGTATGTCTTTTACACTTTGTGGGCAGGAAACTTGACTTTATCATCAAAGATACCCACCATTTGGGCTATGCCATCTTCTTGCTGGACAGGAAATATAGAAGCTTGAAGTCGCATGCTACCTGCTTCAAGAATCACAATATTCCTTCAACCATTTGGTTCTTGAACCAACTTGCACAACTCTGATCAGTAGAGCAACACTTAATCTCCGTGCATTACAATAGAGTTTGTTCTTGTCTTGTTCTTACTCGTATAATTTTGTATATTTGCTGTTTTTCTTGTGTGTCTAATGCTGTGTGCCCTGTGAAGCTGCTGAGAATGTTTCATTGCACCCATGCATACATGTTCTTGTGGACATGCTAATAAACGCTACCCAACTTTGAGTTAAATAATTATGGACTCAAGAAAGGAAAATCTGTAAAAAATCATCGAAGCTAGAAAACTGAACTAACACAGATAATAATAGAATTACTCAGCACAGAAAGAGAAAGAAACAAGGGTTGCATTTCAGTAAATGACCTTCAGTCGGAATTGTGTGTTTAAAAGCAACTCTATTGATCTGGCATGAAAATTCAGAATCAAAATCAGGTTTAGTATCATTGGCATATGTTGTGAAATTTGTTAAACTTATAGCAGCAGTACAATGCAATGCATGATAAATATAGAAATAAAACTGAATTATATAGTAAGTATATATATATATAGGTATATTAAATCATTAAATTTAAATAAGTAGTGCAAAAACAGAAATAATGAAAGTAGTGTGTTCATGGGTTCAATGTCCATTCAGAAATTGGATGGCAGAGGGGAAGAAGCTGCTCCTGAATTATTGAATGTGTGTCTTCAGGCTCGGTACCTCCTTCCAGATGGAGAAGAGGGCATGTCATGAGTGATGAGGTCCTTAATGATGGATGCCACCTTTTTGAGGCATCACTCCATGAAGATGCCCTGGATGCTAGGGAGGCTAGTGCCCATGATGGAGCTGACTGAGTTTAGAACTTTTTGCAGTTTATTTCAAATCTGTGCAGTGCCCCCTCCACATACCAGATGATGATGCAGCCAATTAAAATGCTCTTCATAGTACATCTAAAGCATTAGCATTGTACTGATGGTGTGGCACCCAATTAGAGATGTTGGCTTTTCATTCAAAGGTGAACATCCTTCCTTCTTTCTCTGCATAATAATTATTTTCTAGGAGAGGCAAAGGTGACAATGTCCTGACCAAAAATTGCCAGTGCAGGGCTCTCAGTACCATTAACTGTGGTGTTAACTGTTCAGGCTAACAAAATGGTTTCTCTGTAAAGTTACTTAATGCTGTAATGGGTTTCTGTAGCTGGAATGTTTGGGTTATAACTGCAGATAAGGGGGAACTAACCAATGGAGAATTGTTATGCTATCTTGTATGTGTGAGCTGAGCGGGAGTTCGCGGTCTTGTTTGGGAGGCTTGTGAGGAGCGGACAGCCGCTCCAGGGCAGCGGATACTGAAAGTCGGCAGTTTGGACAGTGGCCAAAGGCTCAGAAGGTCATTGTAGATGGAACTGGAGGCATGAGCTCCAACATATTAAAATATTATGTGCACAAACTGATAAACTTACCGATTTGGCGCCTTTAGGTTATCTGTTTCTACTAACCCATCACTAAGAAATAACTATAAAGTTGTAATTATTTACTCGCCTTTGGTGCATTACCTGGTGTTTGTGTTGTGGGTGTGTACTGGGGGGGGGGGTACTACGCAATATTTACACCAAAGTATTGCACTGTTGGCGGGGTGACGGTAGTTCACCCTAGGCAAACAGGGGTAAATTGGGGGCACAGACTTTACACCAGCAACAAAAATACAGATTTACTAGCACTGTATATCTCGTTTCTGTCTTGGGGAGTCTGGTAATAATTGGATTATGCATTTTGTATGTCACTGCAGTTCAAAAGTTGCACTTTTCAGAAGGTTGTCTTCGGATAACTTGAGGCACAAAAGCTGACATATGAATGAGCAACTATCTTTACACTGAACAATTTATTTACCAAATACATCTCAGAGACTGTGTATTCTCACAAAAGATCTTGGATCTCCATTTGAAATAATAATTTACATTGGATAGCAAATTTTTTTCAGAAGTGCTGTTCCCTCAGAAATTATTTTTGGTTACAATAGATCCCTTGAAGCTGAACACAAATATAATCACAGACTGCTGTATCATATTATCAATTCGACTCAGTGTCTGAGGCTTCTTGCTTAAGTGTCCAACAATAATCAGCCAGCATTGATGGATTCCAGTTGCCCTGACACCATTTCTCCATGACCACAATGTCCTGGTGAAACCTTTCACCATGCTCGTCACTGACCGTGCCAAGACTTACAGGGAACAAGTCTAAATGTGAATGCAGAAAATGGGTCTTTAGCAACATGTTGCACTTCAAGGTTTTGCACTCTTGAAGCATGTTGTCAACCAGCTGCACTGAGCTTAGTGCTCAGTAGTTGACAAGCAAATTTTCAACAACATCCTTGAATGACTTCCATGCAATTTTCTCCGGTCCCACTAGAAGTTCTTCAAATTGCCTGTCATTGATGACTTATTTAATGTGTGGACCAACAAAAATGCCTTCCTTAAATTTGGCATCAGTTATCCTGGAAAATATCTGTCTCAAATATCGAAATCCTTCACAGAAATGTTTGTGCCTAATGACAGCAGATTCCATCCTTGCAGTCTTAAATCCAGCGATTCTGTTTTTGCCTTTGACAAACCCAAATCTCTGACCAGGTCATTTAACTCAGATTCATTTATCAGATGAGGCTCACTCGACATAAAGGTTCAAAATCTTTATCAGTGTTGTTTTCCATTCCTGGCTCATGTATTATGACATCTTCGTCTGCCTCTTCTGGTGGCTTTGGCACTGGAAGACTACCGTCATGCAGCACAGGTCTCATGGCTGAAGGGAGATTGGGGTATTCAATGGATTTCTTGTTTTTAGCTGAGAAACCAGACACACTGGTCAGACAGACATAGCAGTTGGTCACATGGTCCTTCTGCTCTCACCATATCATTGCACAGCGAATGGCATTGATTTCCGAGAACCCCTGAGCCAAGCTCTAAGGTCAGCAGTGAGTGTTGAGCAACGAGTGTGAGGAGCCCAGGTTTTGTCTTGGTCACCAATCTTACACCCAAGGTAGAGTTCATAGGCTTTCTTAATAAGAGGAGTTGCGCTCCATCTTTGAGATTTAACTCTATCTTCGCCACAAATATAACAGAAAGTATCATGGCATTGCAACATTGTTGAGACATTTTGTTATCACAGATGCTCCTGAAAATACAGCTACTTTACAATAACGAGTACACGCAATATGCTATGCACATAGAGCATGCACATTAATGTGATCGCAAACTGATATGCACATGTAAACATAATGCTTAGAACGGTTTTGCAAGATGCTTTTATAGCCTTTCTAAAACCTGTCCTGCCATGCAGCATCCAACCTGTCTAAGCAAGTCCAGGCATACCTAAACAAGATATTAAGCTTTCCAGCTTAATATGGGCAACATTTTAATTGACTCAAATTATGAATTGAATTAATAAATATAGGCGATTTCAAATAAAGGTGTGTAATAGAGAAATTTTATGGTGATTTTCATGATCATCAGCCAAAATTCCATAAGATACACCCAAAAGTATTCAGAAAGCAAAATCTTTGTTGACCAGTGGTATATTTATTTATTTTCGAAGAAAGTGCTGGATACACTTTCTTTAATTTGGTGACAATCAGAGATATTTAAGTGGTAACAGGAGTATACTGTTCGTCATAAGTTTATACATCGGACTCACAAAATACCCAACGATACATCACCCTTGCAATCACTGTCCCTCCCTTTCAGTATCCATTATCATCTTTCCATCTGCTGCCAAAAATAATCAGCCTTTGATCCTGTGATATCACCAGGGTTAGAATGACCTGGCATGGGTTAACGGGCCAGCGTTAAGGAGCCTGTACTGTTCAAATTAAACAGAATTTTAATGACATGTGATTGTGTTTATTGTAGAAAAGATTGACCTTCCTAAGTCTTTGCAAACATATACTTTGCTTTTAGATTTTATATGTTTGTAAATGTATCCATGCTACTTCTTCAGTACTTAATCAAACTCCTGGAATTTCCTCAAAATCCAAAGACTGCATAATTGGTAAATGGCCATCAACTATATTCTCAGAAGCCAAGGATAGGGAATCTTGATAGAAACCAAGAATGGACAATGAAATACTCCTGATCAACAACAGATGTACAAAAAGAACAAAGCTTTCATAAAGTTAGGCAGTACCAATACTCAGATGCCATTGTACCTTTCACAATCAGTGCCAGTAAAAAACACTCCTGATCACTATTTTAGTGAAAAGCCAGTATAATTCAAAACACTTTCCCTCATTTATACTAATGCTCATTTTGTTGCTAAGATTAGCAAACAGGAAATTATATCCAAGCATTGTTAATTTTCCTGAGATTGATTCAGTTACAAGCTAATGACTTTTCAATCAATAGAAATTAAGGTTGAAATAATTTCTAATTTCCCATCAGAACTCCAATTAGTAGATCTATCATTGAACATTAATTCCCAGGTAAATAATCACGTTCTTTGGAAAGATGGACCTAACCTTATGCTTCACTGTTAAGAGTAATAAATTGCTCCTAGGGATGAATATACACTGAGTGGCCACTTTACCCTAGGTAGAGGAGCTTCAACCAATGTCCACATCTCCAATTTATGCCTGTCCTTCTCATTATATATCTTGCTGATGAAGGATCTCAGCCTGAAATATCAACTGTTCATTCCTTTCCATAGATGCTGCCTGACCTTCTGAGTTCCTCCAGCATTTTGTGTATTTTGCTCTGGATTTCCAACAACTGCAGAATCTCTTGTGATTACTATTTATCTTGCTAAGAGTTTTTTAAATTCTACTGTTATCTAATGTATATCTATTAGAGCAGTGATCCCAGAACACCAATGAAAACCTCGTTCTGATTTGAAAATCAGCCATCCCAAATTGCTCTTTTCCATCTGGAATTCCATAATCCCAGAGTCTTTAATTTTCCTTGTCACTTATGAGTTACTTTTAATCCTGCATTCCTGAGTGGAGTTGAATCATGGACCACCTACAATAGGCACCTGAAAGCCCTAGAACAGTAACACCAAGGACCGTTGTGAAAGATTTTGAGGATCAGCTGGAAGGACAGACATACTACCACCAGCATACTGGAGGAGGCTGACATGAACAGCACCTCCACCATTATAAAGCAACCACAACTCCAATGGGTAGGTCTTGGCATCTGGATGCCTAATTCCCCAAAAAGATCCTTTACTCCCAACAAATATCTGGTGGGCAAAGGAAATGCTTCAAATACAACATCAGAATCAGCCTGAGGACATTTAAAATTACATCTAAAATCTGGAAAGACATTTATTGCACTCAGTAGATACACCAGGAGGAAATCTGTTCAAGAGGGAGCTACACTGCATGAGAACAGCCTCTGCTGTGCCAGTGAGAACAAGCAGCAGCTGTGAAAGGAGAGACTGAGCAACCAGAGGACCCAACCACTAACCACAGCCGCCATTACTCTTGTCCCCACTGCACCAGGATATGTGGATCTCTGATCTGAGCCACATGAGGATCTGCAAACAGACAATCCATTGGGAGAACTTGATACTCACACTAATACTACTTTTACAAATACCCATGATCAGGGTGTCAAAATCAAGAGGACAAAGGCTTAAGGTAAGAGGAAGGAGTTTTAAATGGAGGTGCATTTATTATACTGAGAGTGTTTGAAATGTGATCAAGCCGCCAAAAGTGATAGGTGTAATTACTATATTTTAGAGGTATTTTGACAAACATTTAAATCAGCAAGGCATAATGGAATACGGTGTCAATGCAGGCAAATAGGATTAATGAAGATAATTAAAAATGTCAGCATGGGCATAATAGGCTGAAAGGCCTGTTTCTGTGCTGTACAACCTCACAACCTTCAGAAAATCCATCAATGGCTCTACTCCCCACATAATGTCAAAAAGAATTAATCCTTGATCAAACGCCTTTGGCCTTCAATAGTTAGACATTCACTTTCAGTTACTACTCCATAATACCACATCTTCCATTTAACCTTTTCCGAAACTGTTGTTTTTAGAGTTTTCTCCACTGGTGACGTTTACCAAACTGGCTCTGGTTACTAAGTTCATCTCTTCTTTTTTTTCAAACAGAGAAGTACAGTACTGTGCAAAAGTCTTAGGCATATGTAACAAAAATCTGTAAAGATAAGATGCTTCCAAAAGTAATGAAAAGTTTCTAAATATCAAAAAAAATTACTATAGAGAGGGGTAAACAGTAAAAGCTAATTCAAATCACTATTTGGTGCTTTGTCTTTAAATTTGCATAATTTCTTTTGGGTACACTGTGTTGCAGTTTTATAAGAAAATCGGCTAGTGCGTTATTTCAAGCATCTTGGAGAACTTACCACAGTTCTGCAGACTTTGGCTATCTCACTTGCTTCTATCTCACCAGGTAACCACAGACAACCTTGATAATGATCAGGGCTCTGTGGAGGCCATACCATCTGAAACCATATAAAAAATCTAACATGCCTAAGACTTTTTCACGGTACTATACATCTGAAATATTCCAGTCATCTGGCACACTCGCACATCAAAGAAAAATTGGAAGGTTATGCCAAAAATCTTTTCCTGTTCCCTTCTGTAACCTGGGATGTATCAGTCAACCTTACAAGCTTCACTGCTGTCAATGTTTTAGGAACAATTTCTTTATCTGTTTTTAAATCCCATACAAAATTACGGCTACCTTCCACTTCACTATTGCATTGGCAACAGAGTGCATTTGTTACTGTTATTCTGGTAAATCCAGAAACTAATTAAAAGAAGAACACGAGAGTTGGGATGTGTGTGCTTAGTTTCGTTTTCCTTTTGTAAGGCACTCGTGTATGACACAGTGGCGTAATGACATATTCATTCTCGTACTTTTTAAATATAAACCATAATGAATTATTTAAACAATGCTTTATCAATCAATATATTTGCAATATTATTGAAATATTAAATACACAACACTTTTTCTGCTTAGCTATAAACTCCAACTCAATATAGAATGTATGTATCTCAACTCAAATAGTAGTGCTTTGCTCTCTAGTCACGGAGGAGATAACAGAGGTACTTAGTGAATACTGTGTTTCAGTATTCATTACGGAAAAGGACCTTGGTGATTGTAGGGATGACACAGTGGATTGAGAAGCTTGAGCCTGTAGATATTAAGGAAGAGGATGTGCTTGAGCTTTTGGAAAGCATCAAGTTGGATAAGTCACCAAGACTAGATGTGATGTACCCCAGGCTCCTGTGGTAAGCGAGGGAAGAGATTGCTGAGCCTCTTGTGATGATCTTTGCATCATCAGTGGGGATGGGAGAGGTTCTGGAGGATTGGAGGGTTGCAGATGTTCCTCCTTTATTCAAAAAAGGGATCCAGAATTGGCTTGCCCACAAAAGGCAAAGAGTGGTTGTAGACGGGTCATATTCTGCATGGAGATCGGTGACCAGTGGTGTACCTCAGGGATCTGTTCTGGGACCCATATTCTTTGTGATTTTTATAAATGACCTGGATGAGGAAGTGGAGGGATGGGTTAGTAAATTTGCTGATGACACAAAGGTTGGGGGTGTTGTGGATAGTGTGGAGGGCTGTCAGAGGTTACAGCGGGACATTGATAGGATGCAAAACTGATCTGAGAAGTGGCAGATGGAGTTCAACCCAGGCAAGTGTGAGGTGGTTCATTTTGGTAGGTCAAATATGATGGCAGAAAATGGTATTAATGGTAAGACTCTTGGCAGTGTGAAGGATCAGAGGGATCTTGAGGTTGTGCAGGTTGACTCTGTGGTTAAGAGTGCATATGGTGCATTGGCCTTCATCAGTTGTGGGATTGAGTTTAAGAGCCAAGAGATAATGATGCAGCTATATAGGACCCTGGTCAGATCACTCATAATATGTGACAAGACTGCACCTATACCATTAAGGCAAGGCCTCACAGGCAAGCTTCACTGCACAATGTGGATCATAATCTGTGAGTACAGTGTCACCATTTCCTTTACCTTTTGGAAACCCTCCTCACACCACTTTCTCCATTGCCATTTCTTCCTGATCTGCAGTAATGCATTCAAGGGGTGGAGCATAGTAGCCAGATTTGGCAGGAACCTGGCGCAGAAATTGGCACCTCTAAAATGGACCACAAATGTGATATGGTCTTTGGCCTTGGGGCATCCACCACTACTACTTGAATTTTCTCAGCACTCTTGTGTAATTCTTGTGCATCAATGGTGTGAGCACAGTAAGTGGTGTTTGGTTTAAGAAATGCACACTTGACGCATTGTGCTATGAGCCCATAAACTACTAATCAATTTTAAAATACCCAGAGATTTTGCAGATGTTTCTTCTTATTTTCACTGGTAACTATGGTGTCATCCAGACAACACTGAGTGCCTGGAAAGCCTTGCAGCACCTGGTCTATACCTTTCTGTCACAGCACAAGTGTAGAGGCTAATCCAAAAATAAGCCAGAAATAAGTAACTAAATCAATTACTGTATGTCCTTTGTGAGTGTTTATAGTGAGACATACTTTGGATTCCTCTTCTGTCTCCATCTGTTGGTAGGTCTCAACTTTGTCCATTTTGCCGAAGTGTTTCCTTCTAGAAAGGTTTGCAAAGATATCCTCTATCCTGGGTATAGGGTATTGATCTACTTTCAGTACTGGGTTGATGGTGACCTTAAAATCACCACAGATCCTAGCAGGCCCATCCTTCTTGATTACTGCGATGACTGGTGTTGCTCATCAGCTAAACTCAACCTTGGAGAGAATTCCTTCAGCCGCTATGCAATATAGCTCACTGGCTACTTTATCACAGATAGTATAAGGAACTAGGTGGCCTTTGTGAAACCTTAGCTGTAGTATTTTCATTTAACACTATTTTATCCTTGATATGTTTAAGTTTTCCATTGCCATTCTTGAACACTGTTGTGGCAACATCCAGTACCTTTCTAGACTCACTTTCATTTGATGCTTTTACAGAGTAGGTGACATGAAAATGGTGGATGGATCTCCAATGAAGTTGTAGTTGTCTTAGCCAATCATGCCCTCACAATGCTGGTCCTTCTGTTTTTACCACATACATGCTCAATGTGGCTTGGTGGTTGTTGTATTTCACTGTTACGGATGTCGTTGCTACAGGAGTTATCTTTTCTCCAGTATAAGTCCTTAGGTGGATATCTGCAGGCTTTAGTTCATTATCTTTGAAATATCATTCAAACTCATTTTGTGAAATGTCTGAAACAGCCTAGTGTCCAAGTTTATTTTAATTAATGTGCCGTTCACTTCTGGTGTCAGCTATATTGCTTGTCTTCTGTTAATTTCCACATTGTAAATCTCAAGGTAATCCAGACCTGTGACCCACATTGTTGCAATTTTTACAAATTTTGCCTTTAAACCTGCATTGGTCTGGGTTATGTGAGCCCCTGACACAATGGTAATACAATTTCTTCATCTAGGCAAATTTCTGTTTAGATGTTGCAATTTTGTTCACGCTTACTTTCATTCCTGACTGCCACTTAATTGCATCTCTGGCTGTGGTTTCCATTGATACAGTAATTTCAGCTGTTCTTTTAAATGTAAGTTGTTCTTCAGTTAGGAACTATTTTTGAATGCTTTCTTGGAACATTTTACAAACTGAACAATTTCTCAGTGAATCATTAAGCCCATCACTGAACTTGACAATACTCAGACAATTTCCTCAATTCAGCTATGTAAGCTGAAATGGACTCCCCTTTCTTTTCATTCCACTTATGATACCTTAGACATTCTGCAATTAGCAATAGATTTGGTTTTAAATGTTCCTCCAATACATCCATGATATCAGCAAAACTCATTTCAGTTGGTTTGATTGGAGCTGTTAAACTTCTCAACAAGCTACACACACAAAGTGCTGGAAGAACCCAGCAAGCCAGGTAGTGTCTATGGAAAGAGTAAACAGTCTATGTTTTGGGCCAAGACCCTTCATCAATCCTGAGTTCTGGCAGCATTTTGTGTGTGTTACTTGGATTTCCAGCATCAGCAGATTTTTTTTTCTTGTTTGTTATTACTCTAAGCAAACCGTATGCTTTCCTCCTATTGCTCTCAGTAACACTGGAACTCATTTTCCATTGGCTATTTCATTTGCTTTAAAATACTGCTCAATTTATTCAGTATACATCATCCAGTTCTCTGTGGCGCAATCGAACGCATCTGCCTTTCAGCTTTTATTATTTATTATTATTATCACCTGGTACTCACTGTTTATTTTTGCATGAATTTTGTTGGCTTTCTACTCACTCCCTCACTCACCTTCTCCTGTCAAAGATTGCCTCTATCGCCCTTCCGAAGGAAAATGTGCTGCAATTCAACCTTGCCTCATGGTCATCTCGGGTTTGTTTTAAAGTTTACTCGGCACCACTGATATGTTTTGTAACTCCAGAAACTATTCAAAAGAGAAACACGAGAGCCAAGATGCGTGAGCTTAGTTTCCTTTCCTTTTAGTGAGCATAAGACGCGGTGGCATAATGACGTATGACATTCACGTACTTCTTACACATAACCCGCAATGAATCATGAAAACAAAGAATGCTTAATCAAACAACGTATTTACAATATTACTCAAATATTACTGAAATTTTGAATACACCACAATCCGTTATTGTTACAATATATGATTACATTTCTTCTTCAAGGCTGTGCATTCCTAGGACCTGAGGTGTGGCAATGAAGAAAGCACATTCCAATGTGATTAGCAGAGAGTCTATATCATTATTCACAAAGGCTAGGTATACAAGACCAACAGGGATGTAGAACCTGGAAATGTAATTGCTATGGGTTTAAATGTTTTGTATGCCTTTATTGTAATTTTTGATAGAGTATATCAAATTTCATACAGCTCTATCAACAAAGGAATCCGCCCACCATTTAATCCTCATCTGCCCAGATTTCTAAAATGTAATCTAATTGATCCAAATCTGTGCAAAACCGGCAATGCTGAAACTTTACATTTTAAAGGTCAGCACAGTCAATGCGCCAGTGTTCCACTCACATGCATTTAAGACATAAGATATAGGAGCAGAATTAATTTGGCCCATCGAGGCGGCTCAGCAATTTCATCATGGCCGATTTATTAGATAGATAGATAGATAGATAGATAGATAGATACTTTATTCATCCCCATGGGGAAATTCAACTTTTTTTTTCCCAATGTCCCATACACTTGTTGTAGCAAAACTAGTTACATACAATACTTAACTCAGTAAAAAATATGATATGCATCTAAATCACTATCTCAAAAAGCATTAATAATAGCTTTTAAAAAGTTCTTAAGTCCTGGCGGTTGAATTGTAAAGCCTAATGGCATTGGGGAGTATTGACCTCTTCATCCTGTCTGAGGAGCATTGCATCGATAGTAACCTGTCGCTGAAACTGCTTCTCTGTCTCTGGATGGTGCTATGTAGAGGATGTTCAGAGTTATCCATAATTGACCGTAGCCTACTCAGCGCCCTTTGCTCAGCTACCGATGTTAAACTCTCCAGTACTTTGCCCACGACAGAGCCCGCCTTCCTTACCAGCTTATTAAGACGTGAGGCGTCCCTCTTCTTAATGCTTCCTCCCCAACACGCCACCACAAAGAAGAGGGCACTCTCCACAACTGACCTATAGAACATCTTCAGCATCTCACTACAGACATTGAATGACGCCAACCTTCTAAGGAAGTACAGTCGACTCTGTGCCTTCCTGCACAAGGCATCTGTGTTGGCAGTCCAGTCTAGCTTCTCGTCTAACTGTACTCCCAGACACTTGTAGGTCTTAACCTGCTCCACACATTCTCCATTAATGATCACTGGCTCCATATGAGGCCTAGATCTCCTAAAGTCCACCACCATCTCCTTGGTCTTGGTGATATTGAGACGCAGGTAGTTTGAGTTGCACCATATCACAAAGTCCTGTATCAGTTTCCTATACTCCTCCTCCTGTCCATTCCTGACACACCCCACTATGGCCGTGTCATCAGCGAACTTCTGCACATGGCAGGACTCCGAGTTATATTGGAAGTCTGATGTGTACAGGGTGAACAGGACCAGAGAGAGTACGGTTCCCTGCGGCGCTCCTGTGCTGCTGACCACCGTGTCAGACCTACAGTCTCCCAACCGCACATACTGAGGTCTATCTGTCAAGTAGTCCACTATCCAATCCACCATGTGAGAGTCTACTCCCATCTCCGTTAGTTTGTGCCTTAAGATCTTGGGCTGGATGGTGTTAAAGGCACTAGAGAAGTCAAGGAATGTAATCCTCACAGCACAACTGACCCCATCTAGGTGAGAGAGTGATTTGTGCAGCAAATACGTGATAGCATCCTCCACTCCCACCTTCTCCTTATACGCAAACTGAAGAGGATCCTGGGCGTGCCTGGTTTGTGGCCTCAGATTCTGTATTATCAGCCGCTCCATGGTCTTCATCACGTGCGACGTCAAGGCAACAAGTCTGAAGTCATTCAACTCCTTTGGTTTTCCTGCCTTCCCCATTTCCCCATTTTCCTGCCTTCTCCCTGTAACCCATATATGTCAAACTCAAGGCCCGCGGGCCAAATCCGGCCCGCGGTGGAATTATCTTTGGCCCGTAAGATAATATCTAATTACTATTAAAGCTGGCCCCAGTAATTGAAGCGCCTATGGCGTATGATATGGTTAATGCTGAGTTTATTCAGGTACCAGGTTTTCAGGGTTTTTAGTGTTTATTCGGCAGTCTTGCTCGGCAGTCTTCTTCATAAGAAACGGAATTTGTAAAGTGAAACACTTTGTAGTTATAGCAGAGACTGAGACACATGAGAGCAGGCTGAAAAAACGGAGGCAACGAAAGCTGCGTTCGCACGCATCTGACTGATCCGGTCCGCATGAAGCTGCATTTTGCTCAATCCGGCCCGTGACCTAAAATGAGTTTGACACCCCTGCTCATGCCCTGATCGATCAAGTACCTATCAACCTGCGCTTTAAATATACCCAATAACATGGTCTACACAGCAGTCTGTGGCAATGAATTCCACAGATTCACTATACTCTGGCTAAAGAAATTCCTCCTCATTTCCATTCTAAATGAACATCCCTCTACACTGAGGCTGTGCTCTCTGGTACTAAACTCACCCATTATAAGAAATATCCTCTATTATAAGAAATATCCTCTTCACATCCACTCTATGTAGGCCTTTCCACATTCGATAGGTTTCAATGAGATTCCACCCTCCCCCCTCCTTGTTCTTCTAAACCCCTGTGAGTACAGGCCGAGAGCCATCAAATGTTCCTCATATGCTAATCATTTTCTTCCCGGAATGATTCTCTTGAACCTCCTCCGAACCCTTTCCAATTTCAGCACATCTTTTCTTAGATAAGAGGCCCAAAACTGCTCACAATATTCCAAGTGAGGCTTCATCAGTGCCTTATAAAACCTCAGCATTACATCCTTGCTTTTATATTCTATTTCTCTCAAAATGAATGTGAGCATTGCATCCAGTTCATCACCCCAACCAGCCTCACCTCCACCTACCTCCTTACTGTCTATGGCGATAGTTCACCACAATTTGCTTCAGAAAAGATGTTACAAGTAATGTTTTTAGTCGAATCTCTTGCCTAATGATTTACCTGTAAGCTGCCGCACATCTTCGGTGGTGACATCTTAAACCGGAATCTGCCAATCCTCTATCCATGCCAATATCCTTCCTGTACTTCTATGTACCCATTGCCATGCCAGACCTTATGCCAGTCAATATACATTAAGATTAATATACGTGGTCCTGTCGCACTGGGAAAAATGACCCATATAATGAATGGGTATTCAGAAATTTGGGAAAAGAAACACTGCTTCTACTGTAAAATAGTGAAGAAAAACATTGCAGGTTGGTTATGAAATACTATCGTCAACAATTATTCATAACATCAGAACAAAAACTGCACTGAATCATTACCACAGATGGCTGTGGAGGTCACGACATTTGGTATATTTAAAGCAAAATTATTAGGTTCTTGATTAGTAGGGGCATCAAAAGTTATGGGGAAAAGGCAGGAGAATGGGCCTGAGATGGAACTGAATCAAATCAAATCATAGAACAGACCTGATGGGCTGAATGGCCTGATTTTGCTTCTATGTTTAATGGTCTTATGGAATCTGTATTTCAGGTACACCAAAGTAGGATTTCTCAGACAATCAATTATATTCTGTTACACAAGGCAGAAACACAAGAAACAATTTGTTGATATTGCACATGCCCAGTACAACACAAAATGTGAATTTTCTCATTTTGATCAAAAGCTGAAAATATAAGCAAAATTAAATCCTCAACAAAGTTGTTACTCTTATCACTCTATGTGACAGCAATTCAGTCATATAAAAAAAGAAAACAGCACCCCCTCATGAAATCACACATATACTACAGGGTTTATACAAAGTTTGTGATCACCTTCCAGTTGCACCTACCTCAAATCCTGTGCTATGAGGCAGAGTAATTGTGAATCACTTATGCATTAAGGACCTTAGTCATTGAGGTTATCAAGAAATAGTAAAAATAGTAAGCAGAAATGAAAAAGTATCATTCCCAAGAATTAACTGATTGGTTAAACACATAATCAACAAAAAACTAGCATGTCATGTTTCTCAAAATTATTGATACTGAATATGCAGATTGATATTCTAGTGTAGAATCTATATTCTTGTAGATTCTGGATGCCGCACTTTAGAAATGATGCAAAGGCTTTAGAGAGAGTGCAGAAGAGATTTGCTAATTTTATTCCTATGATGAGCGACATAGTTTTTCTTGTCTTTGATAAAGAGATACCTTTAAGGGAATATGATCAATTTGAAACAATGAAGGGTGTAAATGGAATCGACTCAGAGAAACTTCCCATTGGTAGAAGAATCAAGAAGCAGGACAAATAAAAATGATTTGTAATAGAAAATAAAATGACTACTTTTGAATCAGATGTGGCAAAGTTTGAGGTCTGCAATGCATCAGCTGTGCAGTAATGGAGACAACCTTAATTGTAGAATTCAAGAGAAATTGGATTAGCATATACAAACGTAAAAAGAACTTCTTGGAAAATGGGGAGAGAGCAAGTGAATAGAACTGGCTGGACTGTGTTGTAGCTGAGAGCCAGGATGGACTCAACAGACAAATGATCTCATTTGATGCTGTTACCATTCTGTAAGCATTTTCTTGTAATGGTCAATAAGAGTATCATCTTCCCAATTGTAGAACTTTTCAGTTAAACATCCTTAAAAAGTTATAGGAGAAATGGACTACATTCCACCAGTAATGACTTCAGTACGTTTCCACCACTCTAATTTCCACACTGCACAAAATTCACAACCCACTGGCCATATGCTATTGGTTAAATGGAGAGGTGTATGCAAATATTTAAGTTTTCCAACTTGTTCATACTGAATGAAACTCATGGAAGCAAAAGAACTTACTGCTTTGACCAAACTGAACAACAGAAACACACCCAGCTGCATGTATGTATGCAGGCATGGCTCTCAGACAGACCCTGCTGTTAAATGACGGACCTCAGCTAGTATCACAACATGAAGAAGTATAATGACAACAAATATAAAGAAGGCATTAAATTCAAATCCTTGCAGCTATAGCTTCAGACGGCTGTGGCTAAGTACAGCTCCAATGCTTAAAAAAAATTAAGTTTGCTGATGACATCACTGTTGTTGGCTGAATCAAAGGTGGTGGTGAATCAGCATATAGGAAGGAGACTGAAAATCTGGTTAAATGGAGCCATAACAACATCTCACTCAATGTCAGCTATTATTGACTTCAGGAGTAAGAAATGAGAGGTCAATGAACTAGTCATCATCGGGGGATCAGAGGTGGAGAGGGTCAGCAACTGTAATTTCCTTGGCATCATCATTTCAGAGGATCTGTCCTGGGTCCACCATGTAACTGCCATTACAAAGAAAGCACGATAGTGCCTCAACTTTCTTAAAAGTTAGCGCAGATTGGACATGTCATCTAAAGCTTTGACAAACATCGATAGATGTACAATGGAGAGTATCCTAACTGGTTGTTTTACAGCCTGCTACAGAAACACCAATGCCCAAGGATGGAAATGCCTACTAAAAGTGGTGGCCACAGCCCAGACCATCACAAGCAAAGCCTCCCCACTAGTGAGCACAATTACAAGGAAGCTGTTGCAGGAAAGCAGCATCCATCATCAAGGACGCCCACTATTCAGGCCATGTTGCCTTTTCGCTGCTGCCTAGGGTCCCACACCACCAGGTTTATGAAAAATTATTACCCCTCAACCATCAGACTCCTGAACCAGCATGAAGTAATTTCACTCACCTCAAATCTGACTGATTCCACAACTCATTTTCAAGGACTCTGCAACTCAGTATTATTTATTTACTATTGTATTTGCACAACTTGTCTTCTTTTGCACATTGAGTGTTTGTCAGTCTTTGCATGTGTGCAGTTTTTCATTGATTCCCTTTTCTGTTTCTCTGGTCTATTGTAAATGCCTGCAAGAAAATTAAACTCAAAGTTGTACATGTGACATACATACACTATATGTACTTTGATAATAAATTTACTTCGAACTTTGAATTTTTTATTGGGAAAATAGTAACTATATTGGACATGATTTTTTCAGAAAAACCAAGAGGGTTTCTTAAGGCGTCTGGTGAATCCAACTGAAGAAGAAAATATATTGGATCTGGTTGTAGGAAATGAGCCAAGCCAGGTGACAGACCTGATCGTGGGTGGATATATTAGGAGTACTAACCACATCCCATTATGTTTTAAAATAGTCATGGGTAAGGATAAAATTGGGTCATGCAGAAAGACAGTAAATTGGTGGAAGGCAAATTATGACTCTAAGGGAGAATTAATTAGGAGCTAAGGAAGATTAATTGGAAGAAGTTGCTGTCAGACAAGTTCACGTCTGACATGAGGGAGATGCTTAAATCCAACTGATCAGAATTCAGGTTTGGCATGTTTGGGTCAGGAGAAAGGACACATATGGTAAGGTAAAGGATGTTCTAAATTTAGTCAGGAAGCAAACAGAAGCATATTTAACTTTTAGGAAGCTAAAACAAGGCTGGGCACTTGTAGAATATGAGGAAAGCAGCAAAATGATCAAAAGACAATTAACAGGACTAAAAGGGTCATGAAGTGTCCTTGGTGAGCATGATCAAGGAGAATCCCAAGCCATTTTATGCTTACAGTACTGTGCAAAGGTCTTAGGCACATATATATAAAGCTAAGGTGCCTAAAACTTTTGCACAGTACTGTATTTGTCAATATGGAGCAGACAGAGAGTTTGTAAATCTGGTGGGAGTAAAGGATGTTGGGAATGGTGAGGGTGGAGCACCAAGGGAGGGGTGTGGGACAGATGGCAGAGGAGTGCCAGGTGTGGGCATGTCGTGGTTGCAGACACACCCAACCCTGAGACACCAGGCAAGGTTATTTGATTCCCAACAACTGGTTTATTGATCCTTACAGAATGTCACTCTGGTGCTTCCCACTCCCTCCCCTCTTTCTTCATCTTTTCCCAACCATGATTCCCCTCACCATGCACCCTAGCCACTCTCAATTCACCCATGATCAGGTCTGTCACCTGGCTTGGCTCATTTCCTACAACGAGATCCAATATGTTTTCTTCTTTAGTTGACCCATGTCAGAATCAGGTTTATCATCGCTCACATATGTCATTAAATTTGTTTTCTTTTGCAACAGCAGAACAGTGCAATATCTAAAATTACTACAGTACTATGCAAAAGTCTTAGGCACCCTAGCTATATGTGCATAAGACTTTTGCGCTGTACTGTATATTAAGAAAAAGAGGAAAACTAAGGAGAGGGTAGATCCACTCAAGGATAAAGGAGAGAATTTGAGCTTGAAGTCAGAGCAGGTGGCTCAAGTATTAAATGTAACTCATACAAAATGCTGGATGAATTCAGCTGGTCAGCCAGCATCTATGGAGAGGAATAAAGCGTTGACATTTTGAAAGAAGACCCTTCATCAGGGTTGGAAAGGAAGGGGAAAGAAGCCAGAATAAAAAAGTGGGAGGAGAGGAAGGAGGACAAGCTGGAAGGTGATAGATGAAGCCAAATCAGGAGGAAGGCAGGTGAATGGGGGAGTGGGCAGATGAAGTGAGAAGCTGGGAGGCAATAAGTGGAAAAGGGAAAAGGGCTGCAGAAGAAGAAGGAATCTGAAAGGAGAGGAGGGTGGATCAAGGGAGAATGGGAAGGAAGAGGGGCACAAAAGGGAGGTGATAGGCAGGTGAGGAGAACAAAATGTCTAAGAGGGGAGCCAGAATGGGGAATGGAAAAGGAAAGAAGGAGGAGGGGGAGAAATCACCAAAGGTTGAAGAAATCGATGATCGTGCCATCAGGTTGGAAGTTACCCAAACAGAATGTTCTGTTTGGGTAGCATCCAAATCATGGGATGCCCATAACCAGTGGTATTCTGCAAGTGCTGGATCTCTATGATGCGGATGAAAACGTAGATGGGTGAATTAGCAAGTTTGTGGATGACAACAAGATTGCTGGAGCTGTGAATAGTGAAAAGGGCAATCAAAAATACAGTGGGATATAGATCTATTACAGATAGGAGCAGAAAAGTGGCAGATAGAGTTTAATCTAGGCAAGTGTGAAGTGTTGCATTTTGGAAGGTCAAATGCAAGAAGTATACAGTTAATGGTGAACCTCAATAGCGTTGATGTAAGGACAGATAATAGGGTCTAGGTCCAAAGTTCACCAAAATTTGCTATGCAAATAGATAAGGCAGAAGAGGTGTATGACATCCTCGTCTTCATTGGCTGGGGTGTTAAGTATAAGGGTAAGGAAATCATGCAATAGCTATATAAAGTATGGAAAATTGTGTCCATTTCTGGTTACTTCATTATAGAAAGGATGTAGGGACTGTCCATAAGGTGCAGAAGAGGTCTACCAGGATGTTGCCTGGATTAGAGGGTATGAGCCATCAGGAAAGGTTGGACAAACTTATGTGGTTCCCCCAGAACGACAGAGGCTGCATGGATATCTGATAGATGTATTTTAAATTATGAGAGAAAATGATGGACATGTAGAATCTTTTCCCCAGGATAGAAATGTCAGACATCAGGGAACATGCTTTTTAGGTTAGAAGAAGGAAGCTTAAGGACGACATGAGGGACAAGTTTTTTCTTATTCAAAAAGTGTTAGGTACCTGGAATAGGTTACCAGAGGTAGTCAGAGTCAGAATCAAGTTTAATATTACCAGCATATATCATGAAATTTGTTGTCTTTGTGGTAGCAGTACAATGCAATACACAATGGTAGGAAAAAAGTGAATTACAATAAATACACACACACACACACACACACACACACACACACACACACACACACACACACACACACACACACACACACACACACACACACACACACACACACACACACACACACACACACACACAAATATGTGTGTGTAAATCACCTCCATTCAGGCCCCAAATGGTCCTTTTGGGTGAGGCAACACTCCACCCCATTGGGGTCCTCCACTGTATCCGGTGTTCTCGATGCGGCCTCCTCTACCTTGGTGAGGCCTATTGTAAATTGGTGGGCTGTTTTTTCAAGCACCTCCGATCCATCCACAAAAAGCAGGATTTCCTGCTGACCAGACATTTTAATTCCTACCCCCATTCCCATTCTGACATCTTGGTCCCTGACCTTCTCTTCTGCCACAATAAGGCCACTCTCAGGGTGGGGGAGCAACACCTCTTATTCCGTCTACATAGCTTCCAACCTGATAACATCAACATCAATTTCTCCTTTGGGTAATTTTCTTTCCCTCCCCCTTCCCTCTTCTTCTATTCCTTAATCTGGCTTCTTTCCATTTCTCCTCACCTATCACATCCCCTTGGTGCCACTCCTCCTTCCTGCTCTCCCATGGTCCACTCTCCTCTCCAATCAGATTCCTTGTTCTTCAGCCCTTTGCCTTTTCCACCTATCATCTCCCAGCTTCTCAGTTTATCCTTTCACCCCCCCCCCCCAATCTGGTGTCACCTATTATCTCCTAAGCTAGTCCTACCCTTCTCCTTGCCCTCCACCACCACCTTTTTATTCTGGCATCTTCCCCCTTCAGTTCCAATCCTTTCAAAGGGTCTCAGCCTGAAAGGTGGACCGGTTCCCCACTACCCGGACTGTGCCAACTTTTTACAACTATCATCGAGCAGGAGGTACAGAAGCCTGGAAGTCCTTCTCCACCAATTGGCAATATCCTAATCACTAGAACTTAGGAATACCATAACAAATTTGACCACTTTGCATTATAATTGAGCTTTGTATTTTTTGTCCTAATTGTAAGAATTATGCATAATTTATGTTTTTTTGTAAAAGTTGTTTACTTGATGTCATCTGCCTATGATACTGCTGTAACTGAGCTTTTCATTGTACGTGTATATACATGTATAGGATGATAAACTTGACTTTGACTTTGACTTTGTTTCTTGGCACAAACCAAATGCACACAGGGTAGATGACTGCTCAAACAGCTAAATAATTCCTACAGTGATCAGTGCTCCATCCTCAAGGAGCTATGAACAACGAAGGCTCCAGAGCCAATTTCTGGCTCAGCGTCCTGAATGGATTTAATCTCACCAAGCAATGTTCAACAAAACAGTCATAAAACTTTTAACTGCTTTTTTTTTAAAAACAGGCCACGTGGCCACTAAATCTGTGTTGTTGCATCAGTCTGCTGTTCATTCTTCATAATATTCCTCTTTTTCAATCTTACATCAAAACCCTCATCAAACATTAACTTTCCTTGATTTTGATTTGAAATATTCTTTTATTTTGTTGAGCTCCATCTTCTACATATTGCACCATCTAACGAATGGATAGATATGACACTGCAATGTGTCAAAACTTATAAAACTATCTAATTTAAGGTCATGAGAAACTTTGAATGCAAGTGCCCAAGGTACTTAATCCAGATCATTTTTATCACACATTTTGTATTATATATGTACAGTACTCGTTGGCATAATAACAGATTAAAAAATTAGTTTTGGCCATTTTAAGAATCAGAATCAGGTTTATTATCATCAGCATGTGTCGTGAAATTTGTCAACTTAGCAGCAGCAGCAGTTCAATGCGATACGTAATATAGAAAACATAGAAACATAGAAAACCTACAGCACGATACAGGCCTTTCAGCCCACAAGGCTATACCAAACATGTCCATACCTTAGAAAAACCCCAGGGTTACCCATAGCCCTCTATTTTCCTAAACTCCATGTACCTATCCAGGAGTCTCTTAAAAGACCCTATCGTATCCGCCTCCACCACTGTCGCCAGCAGCCCATTTCACGCACTCACCACTCTGTATAAAAAAAGTACCCCTGACATCTCCTCAGTACCTACTTCCAAGCACCTTAAAACTGTGCCTTCTCGTGCTAGCCATTTCAGCCCTGGGAAAAAGCCTCTGACTATTCACATGATCAATGCCTCTCATCATCTTATTCATTAGGTCACCTCTCATCCTCCATTGCTCCAAAGAGAAAAGGCCGAGTTCACTCAACCTTTTCTCATAAGGCATACTCCCTAGTCCAGGCAACATCCTTGTAAATCTTTTCTGCACCCTTTCTATGGTTTCCACATCCTTCCTGTAGTGAGGTGACCAGAAATGAGCACAGTACTCCAAGTGGGGTCTGACCAGGGCAGAAGAAAAAAATATATTATAATATTTAATTAAGTAAATCAATTACAGTATATGTATATTGAATAGATTAAAAATCATGCAAAAACAGAAATAATATATATCAAAGAAGTGAGGTGGTGCTCACAGATTCAATGTCCATTTTGGAATTGGATGGCAGAGGGGAAGAAGTTGTTCCTGAATCGCTGAGTGTGTGCCTTCAGACTATTAAGTAAACTATTAATTTAGGATATATACCATCCTTAGGCACAAACTAATTATAATATAACTTCATAATTTCTATTATTTAAGTACATCGTATTATCCCATGATATGATCCCAGATTCCAAGAATCCCTCTGTGATAATTATGTCACCAAAGACTAGCAAATTGCTACAGATGTACAGCAGAGATCATTCTGACTCATTACATCACTGCCTGGTGTGGAGGCTCCAATGGGCAGAATCAACCTCTTGCTTAATGGTAGGGGTCTGTGGCATAAAAAAGGTTGGGAACCCCTGTTGCAGAGGGTTGTAGACTCAGCTAGCTCCATCATGGATGGGCACAACCCACCCTACCATCAAGGACATCTTCAAAAGGCAGAGCTTCAAGATGGCAACATCCATCGTTCAGAATGCTCACCATCGTGACTTGCCTTCTTGCCTTCAGGAGGAGTTACACGAGCCTGAAGACCCACACTTAACATTTTAGAAGCAGCTTCTTCCTCTCCACCATCAGATTTCTGAATGGCCCATGGCCCATAATCACTACCTGACTATTCCTCTTTTGCACTATTTATCTATCTCTCTATTTAGTGGCTTTTTTATGAGTTGCACTGTACTGTTGGCACAAGACAATAAATTTCATGACACGCATCAGTGATCATTCCGATTCTGATCCTCTTGGCAGACTTCCTCATTTTCTAACAATAGATACCACTTGATAAAACATGCTGTGGTACCATGGTGGTATGTGACAGGTCACACATTCAGAAGCTTGGATAATTTCTCCAGAGACACATGTTTGAATCCCACAATGGTGACTAATTCAAATATTTGGGGAAAACTTTGTTAGTTTACTGCAACTCTCCAGCATACTGAATATGTTGTCCATATTTCAGCTGTTGAGATCTCAAACCCACAGCAAGAAGATTCTCTCTGAAATAGAGTAATAAACTACTGTGGCAGCTATAAGGAATGGTGTGATGATCCTCATTTGCTATGAATACTTGAAAAGCTAAATAAACTCCAGCAATTATATCTGCCAAATTTTCTCTCTATAAAGATCAGCTTGGTAACTTTCAATTCCTTGGTCCTGCCCGTCTCATTTTCACCATGGATGTTTTAGTCTCTCTTCAAAAAAGCCTCAATGCTCTTGACAAAAGAACCAACCAACTCCCCTCCATCACCACCCTTTTCCATGTGAAAGAACTGGTCCTCACCCTGATGTACCATCAATAACTCTAGGAGACTGGAAGTGAACGATAGGCTTTAATTAACAGCAAAAAGGAAGCACGACCATGTTGAAGACTGAGGGAGGAGCAGTGCCCCAATCGCCTTTATACAGGGGTCTGTGGGAGGAGCCACAGGAGCAGTCAGCAGAGGGGCGTGTCCAGACAGGTATACATAGTTTACCACACACCCTCAACAATTTTTCCTCCAACTCCTCCAAAAAGCCTCTGGGATCTCTTTCTTTTCTGAGATAATGCACAACCCCCTTATACTTCTGCACATTATTGACCATAAGCAATCGAACCCCATTCTTGGGATTAAAAATTGCACATTGTGTGAACCCAATGAGTTTGCACTGAAAGGACTCTCCTGGCAACTCCGATATTAGGGGGGAAAAAAGGATACTCACTCTCAAAATGGCTTGCTATTGCTTCTCATGGATTGTTAGAAAGAGTAGCCATTATTGTAAGTTCTAATTAATTGTTAACCTATCCTTTAATGTGGTTTATTTAATTCAGAATCTCCAGAAACCTAAAAGATCGCTTCCAAATTAATGTTGTTTCCTCCGGGTGTCCCGCTTTCCTCCCACAGTCCAAAAATGTACAGCTTGGTAGGTTAATTGATCATTGTAAATTGTCTTGTGGTTAGGTTGGGGTTAAGTCGGGGGTAGCCGGGCACCACAGTTCCATGGGCCAGAAGGGCCTATTCCATGCTGTATCTCAATAAATAAATAAACATTTGTCTGCTTGTTATGTGCTGTGTCATATGACATGGGCTATCATGGTGTTTCTACAGAAGTGGTTCACCATTGCCTTCTTCTGGGCAGTGTCTTTACAAGACAGGTGATCCCAGCCATTATCAATACTGGCATCAGTGGTCACATAACCAAGGCTTGTGATATGCACCAACTGCTGATACAACCATCCACCCCTACTCCATGGCTTCATGTGATCATGTGATCCTGAACAGGGTGAGGGGGGGTGGAATGGGGGAGTAGGCATCTCTCCTTTGCTAGCGACAAATCTCTAACCTGCCATCCCACATAGTATAACAAACAGAAATGTGGCAATACTCAGCAGGAGGGACAGCATTGTTGGATTGGTGAGAGAAACCAAGGTAATGTCTCAGGTCTTTGATCTTACATCAGGATTCAAAATGACAGTAGAAAACTGCATTGGCTCATAACTTTATATTTTAAATCTTTACCAACTAACCAAAGGTCAGCTCAAGATTTTGCAAGTCAATGCCTCAGGATTTTCAGTCATTGCTAAAGCTTGACAATGGCCTTACAAAAAAAAACTTCCCGTTGAGATATCAAAATGTTTCTGAGGTGTGAATCCCCTTATCCATGACCCTCTGCTATCAGATGTCATTTCCTGTTCCCCTGCTTCTGTGACCAAGATGGCTGCGAAGCCTATCACATAAAACAATCACTGTGGCCTATCAGAAGGTGAAAAGGACAGTTAATTATGTTTTGAAAAATGATAAATAATGATGTAAATGTTACGCATATAATAAAGGTGATGCCTAAAATGTCTTAAATACATTTATTTTTAAAAATCTCTGAATATTTTCAAATTCCTTACATTCCCAGATGTCCAGTAAAATTCTGTGGGCAGATAAACAACAATCATGATTTTGTATGCCACTTTGAAGTTGTGTCAAAAAATGTAAAATTTTCTGACTATTTTATAGCAAGCCTAATCCATGCGTAGCTTAAATTCAGGCTGGTTCCTGCAGCTTCCCTCCATTGCATTAGAGAGGTGGCAACAGTGCAGACTCTGGCAGTGCTTAGAATTTATTTATTACTGTCAAAAGAACCTTAGGAATCTAGCATCAAGCTGTGCAAGGAAGGAAGCCTGTGGTTGTTGTCAATTTGACAGGGTAATAATGCCAAAGACTGATCAGTATTTAGTATCAGTATGGCCTTCAGTAATTATCACAAAGTTTGGGCTATTGATTTTAGATTAACTTGGCCATTCCATGGCCTGTCACATAGATCTAGGTAAGCAGTGTCAACAAATAGTCTTTATTTTTATTCTTAAAGGAACTGAATGTTGGGCTAAAGCAGGAATGGAGTAGAGCATTCTCAAGCTCTTCAACCATCTGGTAATCTTCTGCTGTTCAGACAATAGACAGTAGGTGCAGGAGTAGGCCATTCGGCCCTCCTAGCCAGCACCGCCATTCACTGTGATCATGGCTGATCATACACAATCAGTACCCCATTCCTGCCCTCTCCCCATATCCCTTGACCCCGCTATCTATAAGAGCTCTATCTAACTCTCTCTTGAATGCATCCAGAGACTTGGCCTCCACTGCCTTCTGGGACAGAGCATTCCACATATCCACCACTCTCTGGGTGAAGAAGTTTTTCCACATCTCTGTTCTAAATGGCCTACCCCTTATTCTTAAACTGTGGCCTCTAGTTCTGGACTCACCCATCAGCGGGAACATGCTTCCTGCCTCCAGTGAGTCCAACCCCTTAATAATCTTATATGTTTCAATCAGATCCCCTCTCATCCTTCTAAATTCCAGTGTATACAAGCCCAGTCACTCCAATCTTTCAACATATGACAGTCCCGCCATTCCGGGAATTAACCTTGTGAACCTACGCTGCACTCCCTCAATAGCAAGAATGTCCTTCCTCAAATTTGGAGACCAAAACTGCACACAATACTCCAGGTGGGGTCTCACCAAGGCCCTGTACAGCTGCAGAAGGACCTCTTTACTCCTATACTCAATTCCTCTTGTTATAAAGGCCAGCATGCCATTAGCTTTCTTCACTGCCTGCTGTACCTGCATGCTTGCTTTCATTGACTGATGTACAAGAACACCTAAATCTCGTTGTACTTCCCCTTTTCCTAACTTGACTCCATTTAGATAGTAATCTGCCTTCCTGTTCTTGCCACCAAAGTGGATAACCTCACATTTATCCACATTAAACTGCATCTGCCATACACTTGCCCACTCACCCAACCTGTCCAAGTCACCCTGCATTCTCATAACATCCTCCTGACATTTCACACTGCCACCCAGCTTTGTGTCATCGGCAAATTTGCTAATGTTACTTTTAATCCCTTCATCTAAATCATTAATGTATATTGTAAACAGCTGCGGTCCCAGCACCGAACCTTGCAGTACCCCACTGATCACAGCCTGCCATTCCGAAAGGGACCCGTTAATCGCTACTCTTTGTTTCCTGTCAGCCAGCCAATTTTCAATCCACGTCAGTAATCTGCCCACAATACCATGTGCCCTAATTTTGCCCACTAATCTCCTATGTGGGACTTTATCAAAAGCTTTCTGGAAGTACAGGTACACTACATCCACTGGCTCTCCCTTGTCCATTTTCATAGTTACATCCTCAAAAAACTCCAGAAGATTTTTGTTTTTATTTTCCCTTCATAAATCCATGCTGACTTGGACTGATCCTTCTACTGCTATCCAAATGTGTTGTAATTTCCTCTTTTATAATTGACTCCAGCATCTTTCCCACTCAACAATGGTTAGCTTTTTGAGGGAATTCATGACCAAATCATACTCTTCCAATAGACATTCACAGTATTGGCTTTCAAGAGCAGGGTTTCCCAATCTGGCCTCCATGGACCCCAAGGTTAATGGTAGTGGACCATGGTATTACAATTTTGGGAACCCCTGCTGTGGAGTGTATGAGCCTTAACTAACCTCGTTTTCCTATGTCAGTAATGAAAGTGCATGAAGGACTTTTGCACTGTATATCATGGGGAAGAATGATGTCTAAATTAGTAGAATAATAATTGATAGAACACAAATTCAATTTGCTTCACTGATCTCTTCCAAGAAAGAAAATCCACTCTTCTCTCTTGATCAAGTCTGTATCCAGCATGAGTACTGTACTGTGCAAACGTCTTAGGCACGTCTTCAGGTAAGGTGCCCTAGACATTCGCACAGTACTGTATTTGTCAACATGGAGCAGAGAGCGAGTTTGTAAATCAGCCAGGCGCAAAGGGTGTTGGGAATGTTGAAGGCGGAGTGCCATGGGACGGGTGTGGGACAGGTGGCAGGACACATCAGGCAAGGTTATTTGATTCCAAACAATTGGTTTAATGTTCATTACAGAATGTCTGTCTGATGCTTCCTGATCACGCCCCTCTCTCTTCCACTTGTCCCAACCATGACTCTCCTCTCTCTGTCCCCTTCACCTTCTCAGGCCACAATAGAGACCCATATCAGAATCAGGTTTGTCATCACTCATATATGTCATGAAATTTGTTTTTTTTTTTACTGCAGTACAGTGCAATACATAAAATTACTGCAGTATTGTCCAATTGTTTTAGACACCCTAGCTATATATACTGTTTGTGCCTAAGTCTTTTGCACAGTACTGTAAGTCATTAACATTATTGGTTATTAACTGCTCTCCAATATGCTCTGATAGGCCACTCAGAGAAATTAAATGTTATGGCTGTTCAAAGGTCTTTGGTGTCTGGTACACCAAACTTCCAATCAAGATGCCACCAAGCTATTTTAATGCGAGGAGTATTACGAATGAAGTGGATGAGCTCAGAGTGTGGATCAGCAGTTGGAGCTATGATGTTGTGGCCATTACAAAGACTTGGATGGTGCAAGGGCAGGAATGGCTACTTCAAGTGCCAGGCTTTAGATGTTTCAGAAAGGACAGGGAGGGAGGCAAAAGAAATGGGGATGTGGCATTGTTGATCAGGGATAGTATCACAGCCACAGAAAAGGAGGAAGTCATGGAGGTGTTGTCTATGGAGTCTCTGTGGGTGGAAATTAGGAATAGGAAGGGGTCAATAACTCTACTGAGTATTTTTTATAGACCAACCAGAAGTTACAAGGACATCGAGGAGCAGATAGGAAAACAGATTCTGCAAAGGTGTAATAATAACAGGGTTGACATGGTGGGAGATTTTAATTTCCCAAATATTGATTGGCATCTCCCTAGAGTGAGGGGTTTAGATGGGGTGGAGCTTGTTGGGTGTGTTCAGGAAGGTTTCTTGACACCATATGTAGATAAGCCTACAAGAGGAGAGGCTGTACTTGATCTGATATTGGGAAATGAACCTGGTCAGGTGTCAGGTCTCTCAGTGGTAGAGCATTTTGGAGATAGTGATCACAATTCTATCTCCTTTACCATAGCATTGGAGAGAGATAGCAACAAACAAGTTAGGGAAACGTTTAATTGGAGTAAAGGGAAATATGAGGCTATCAGGCAGGAACTTGGAAGCATAAATTGGAAACAGATGTTCTCAGGGAAATGTATGGCAGAAATGTGGCAAATGTTCAGGGGATATTTGCGTGGGGTTCTGCATGGGTACATTCGAATGAGACAGGGGAAGGATTGTAGGGTACAGGAACCGTGTTGTACACAGGCTGTTGTAAATCTAGAAGAAAAAGAAGAAAAGAAGAACTTACGAAAGGTTCAAAAAAACTAGGTAAGGAGAGAGATCTAGAAGATTATAAGGCTAGAAGGAAGGAGAATAAGAATGAAATTAGGAGAGCCAGAAAGGGCTATGAGAAGGCCTTGTAGACAGGATTAAGGAAAATCCCAAGGCATTCTACGTGAAGAGCAAGAGGATAAGACATGAAAGAATAGGGCTAATCAAATGTGACAGTGGAAAAGTGCGTATGGAACCGGAGGAGCTAGCAGAGGTACTTAATGAATACTTTGCTTCAGTAGTCACTGAATACTGTATCCACAGAAAAGGATCTTGGAGATTGTAGGGATGACTTGCAGTGGACTGAAAAGCTTTAGCATATAGATATTAAGGAAAAGGATGTGCTGGAGCTTATGGAAAGCATCAAATTGGGTAAGTCACCAAAATCAGATGAGATGTACCCCAAGCTCCTGTGGTAGGCGAGGGAGATTTCTGAGCCTCAGAAGATAATCTTTGCATCATTAATGGGGATGGGAGAGGTTCCAGAGGACTGGAGGTTTGCAGATGTTGTTCCTTTATTCAAGAAAGGGCGTAGAGATAGCCCAGGAAATTATAGACCAGTGAGTCTTACTTCAGTGATTGGTAAGTTGATGGAGAAGATCTTGAGAGGCAGGATTTATGAAGCATTAGAGAGGCATAATATGATTAGGAATAGTCAGCATGGCTTTGTCAAAGGCAGGTCATACCTTATCAACCTGATTGAATCTTTTGAGGATGTGACTAAACACGTTGATGAAGGTAAAGCCATAGATGTAGTGTATATGGATTTGAGCAAGGCATTTGACAAGATACCCCATGCAAAGCTTATTGAGAAAGTAAGGAGGCATGGGATCCAAGGGGACCTTGCTTTGTGGATCCAGAACTAGCTTGCCCACAGAAGGCAAAGAGTGGTTATAGATGGGTCATATTCTGCATGGAGGTCAGTCACCAGTGGTGTGCCTCAGGGATCTGCTCTGGGACCCTTACTCTTCATGATTTTTCATAAATGACCTGGATGAGGAAGTGGAGGGATGGGTTAGTAAATTTGCTGATGACGCAAAGGTTGGGGGTGTTGTGGATAGTGTGGAGGGCTGTCAGAGGTTACAGAAGGACATTGATAGGTTGCAAAACTGGGCTGAGAAGTGGCAGATGGAGTTCAACCCAGATAAGTATGAGGTGGTTCATTTTGGTTCGTCAAATATGATGGCAAAATATAGTATTAATGGTAAGACAGTGTGGAGGATCAAAGGGATCTTGGGGTCCGAGTCCATAGGACGCTCAAAGCTGCTGTGCAGGTTGACTCTGTGGTTAGGAAGGCATTCAGTGCATTGGCCTTCATCAATCATGGGATTGAGCTTAAGAGCTGAGAGGTAATGTTGCAGCTATATAGGACCCTGGGCAGACCCCACTTGGAGTACTGTGCTCAATTCTGGTCGCCTCACTACGGGAAGGACGTGGAAACCATAGAAAGGGTGCAGAGGAGATTTACAAGGATGTTGCCTGGATTGGGGAGCATCCCTTATGAGAATAGGTTGAGTGAACTCGGCCTTTTCTCCTTGGAGCGACCCAGGATGAGAGGTGACCTGACAGAGGTGTATAAGATGATGAGAGGCATTGATCGTGTTGATAGTCAGAGGCTTTTTACCAGGGATGAAATGGCTAGCACAAGAGGGCATAGTTTTAAGGTGCTTAGAAGTAGGTACAGAGGAGATGTCAGGGGTCCAAGTTTGTTTGTTTTTTTTTTAAACGCAGAGTGGTGAGTGCGTGGAATGGGCTGCTGGCGGCAGTGGTGGAGGCGGATATGATAGGGTATTTTAAGAGACTCCTGGATAGGTACATAGAGCTCAGAAAAATAGAGGGCTATGGGTAACCCTAGGTAGTTCTTAGATAAGGATATGTTCGGCACAGCTTTGTGGGCCAGGGCCTGTACAGTGCTATAAGTTTTCTATGTTTCTAAGCAGTGGTCTGTGTTGAGGTCGTGGCTCAGGCATGGCTGTTTTTTTATGGTTTGGGGGAGAGAGGAGAATATTAGGCGTCAGATTAGGGTTTAGGGAAAGGGATATGGGGGACTTAGAGGTCAGGCCAGAGGCTAGGCCTCCTCTTTGCACTCCACATTCAAAGGCCTGTGATGTAGATATGCAATGAAAGACTCCAGTGTCAGATGTGCAGAATAGGCTTGGCTGAGCAGTAGGACAGGAGGCCCCCACCCATGTCAGTGAGTCATAGGTTGTTTCCGGGATTGGATTTCTGTGCAGGCAAAAAGAACAAATGCCAGTGATCTTCCAGCTACGCTACCAAATTCCAAAGCCTGAAGGTCATTTGGAAGTCTGGAAGTTGCAGCCTGATGGCCAGAGGGTTACACCTACAATTTGTGAGCCTACTTGGGAAGTCAAAGACCCAATGTCTAAGAGTCTGTGAGTCCAGTAGGCTCTGGAGGCCAAAGGTCACCTGTTCTGGGGTTGGAGGACTGCTTTGTGTGTATGTTTGTGGGTGGGTGGGAGTTTTGTTGTTGATGTCCCTGGCACATCCTTAAGTTAACACATACGGCATATTTCACTGTATGTTTCGATATACTAGTGATAAATAAATGAATCTGAATTATTTATTTGATATTGAGGCTCAGCAAGCAATTAGGAATGTAAGTTTTATACTGACCTTGATTGCAAGAGAATTTAATTTGGTAAGTATGTATACTGTATATTAAAGGCATCTGAAATATACTGCATGTTTCTGGTCTGTCTATCTAAGGAAGGATATATTCAGTTGAGAGACTGGAGCCAAGATTCACCAAACTGATTAGTGAGATAGCAGATTTGTTTTATGAAGAGAGATTAAGAAGACTGGATCTATATTCATTTGAGCTTGCGGGAACAGTGATCTCATTGAAATGCAATGTGGTTTGACAGGATAGATATAGAGTTACTGTTTTCCATAGTTTGTTATTAGTCATGTTGTATGACATGGATGATTATGGTCTTTCCATGACCATGATTGTTCTTGGCAAATTTTTCAACAGAAGTGATTTGATGTTGCCTTCTTCTGGGCAGTGTCTTTACAAGATGGGTGACCCGAGCCATTATTAATACCTTTCAGAGATTGTCTGCCTGACATCAATGATCACATAAGTAGGGCTTGTGATATGCACCAGATGCTCTTACGAGCATCCACCACCTGCTTCCATGGTTTCACGTGACCCTGACCCAGGTGGGGGTGGTGGTTAAGCAGCTGCTACACCTTTTCCAAGGATGACTAGAAGATGAGCAGAGAGAAGGAGCGCCTTAAATTTCCTTTGCTGAGATGTATCTCCTGCTTCCAACCTGGGAAGCAGCAATTCAGGACAAAATGAGAAAGCACATCTTCACCTCAGGGAAAATGAATCTTTGGAATTATCTCCATGAGAGGGAATCCTGGAAGAATTCCAGACCCAAGACAAAGATAGGCTGACTAAAGGAGAGGCCATACTCAATCTGAAGACAGGCTGACTAGAAGAGAGCCCATTCACAACCTGGCACTAAGTAATTGTAACCCTCAGGTTTGGCCAGTGGCATTAGTCTGAACGAAAACAAGATCTGTGCCTGCCATTTTATCAAATCTCCACCCCACAATCGTAACTTCGCTGACTGCTTCAACAGTACTTAAAAGTCAAATTAACAATTCATCCGCAATACGAATATCTACCCCACTCGACACACATGCATTCGTTACTGGTAATTGTGGGGCAGACCTTGATTAGTTCAGATTATTGCCACCGGCTGAACCTGAGGATTACAATTGTGAGGGCTCATCTGGGATTTCTTTCATTAGATGCTGTGTGATTGCCCTGAGCATTGAACCAGTGGATTGTATGTTTAAGTCCATGGATGCGGCTGGGGTTGAGTGGTGGTGTACATCCACAGGGTTACCAGTAATGAATACATGTGTGTTGAGTGGGGTAGATATTCGTACTCCAAATGAATTGTTAATTCAACTTTTAAGTACTGTTAAAGTTGTCAGCAAAATAATGATTGTGGGGCAGAGATTTGATAAAATGGTGGGCACAGAGCTTGCTTTAGTTCAGACTAACGCTGCCAGCCAAAGCTGAGGGTTACAATTGAACCCTTCATGCAAAGCACAAAGTCCAACCCAGGTGTAAAAGGCAGTTATATAGCTCCCCAAAGCAGTAGGGGCCACACTCTGTTCCCCCAGTACTACATAGACCAGCCTATCTGGTGTCTTCTCTCTTCATCTCTCACCAAACAAAAAAAACCCCGATTACCTCGATCTCAGACACACTACAAGAAAAGAAAACACTCCCTTTATTGGACAGCACATATTCCAAAGCCCCCATTATCTCTAGCCATAACCCAAACACAGCTGCTACAGAAAGACCATTACATTAGCAGTGAAACCCTTTCCAGGGTGTTACATAATGAACATAGTCAGTGGATAGATCTCTCGGTGGGTGGGAGATCTATCTTGGACACAGTGACTGGAACTCTCTGACCTTTACCATAGCCTTGCAGAAGGATAGAAGCAGAAGGTATGAGAAAGTAGTTAATTGAGGGAGGGGAAACTATGATGCAATTAGGCAAGAACTTGGAAGCGTAAACTGGGAACAGATGTCCTCAGGGAAATGCACAATGGATATGTGGGGGTAGTTTAGAATTGGCCTGCCCACAAAAGGCAGAGGGTGATAGTAGATGGGGTGCATTCTGCCTGGAGGTTGTGACCAATGGTGTTCCACAGGGATTTGTTTGACCCCTGCTCTTAAGCGAGTTTTACAAATGACTTGGATGAAGAAATGGAAGGGTGGATTAGTAAATCTGCAGATGACATGAAGGTTGGTAGTGCTGTGGACAGTGTAGAAGGTACACTTTAAAAGGTTGAACTTAATGGCAGAGTAAAGAGTTAATAGCAGGATTCTTAGCAGCGTCGAGTACAATGGGATCTTGGTCTTCATGTCCAGAGATCCCTCAAAGATGCCGCACAAGCTGATAGGTTGGTTAAGAAGGCATATGGTGTGTTGGTTTTCAATAGTCATGGAATTGAGTTTAAGAGCTGTGAAGTATTGTTGCAGCTCCATAAAAATCCAATATTGTGTTTACCTCATTATAGGGAGGATGTAAAAGCTTTAGCGAGATTGCAGAGGAAATTTATCAGGATGCAGCCTGGATTACGAAGCACATTTTAAAAGGAAGTCTGAGTGAGCTAGAGGGTGAGAGGTGACTCGATAGAGGTATAAATGAAGATAAGATGCATAGATTGAGTGGACAGCCAAAAGACACCTTTTTCCCAGGGCAGATATGGTTAAGATGAAAGGACATAATTTTGAGGCGATTGGAGGAAAGTATAGGAGGGAAGGTGTGACAGGTATTTTTTTTCTTTTACACAGAGTGGTGGATACATGGAATGTGCCACCAGTGGTGCTGGTAGAAGCAGTTACATTAAGGGCATTTAAGAGCTTCTTAGACATGCATGTGAATGAAAGAATAGAGGGCTGTGGGGAGAAAAGGGTCAGATTGATCTTAGAATAGGTTAAAAGATCAGCACAACATCATGTGCTGTACTATTCTATGAAGGGCTACGGTGACACAGGTAAAATGTACAGATATATTCTAAACCAGGGGTTCCCAATATTTTTTGTGCCTTTGCATCATCCAAGGGGACTGTGGACCCCAGGTTGGGAGCCCCTCTTCTAGACAACCAATATATTTTTAAATATTAAGGGAAACCAGGGAAATCGGACTAATACAGGAAAGTGATGCTGAAGAAAAAGATCAAACATGATCTTATTTAATAGTGAAGCAGACAGAAGGGACCGAATAATCCATTCCTATTTTAATTTCTTGGGTAGAGAATGACTATAAGTACTATACCACCGCCCGCCAAGGGTAATCAAATACCATCAGCCTGTTATTTGGAAAGTTGCTTGTTTCCAAAGCAGGCCACACTTTTCAGTGACAACAAACTACAGAAAATTAATTTTAAACAATAAGCCAGGGGAAGATAATGTATATCCACAGCCCATTACTTAAAGATATGCAAAAGAATGTTACTTATAATATCTTGGACTAACAAATGAATCATAGGGCAAAAAATGCCAAAAGCCAGATATGCCCCAGGAGACCATTCTGATTCATCTCCAAAAATGAAGATGCATTTTGCTACAAATAAAGGTCTGGAAATTAAATCTCAGAACAGTATTATTGTTGTAAAAATAGCACTCCTTTGAAAATGATTCAACCAACTTTTTGGCACCAAATGTCAATTGAATCAGATTCATTCAGCAATGTGTCACAAAAAGGTATCAAAAATGTAATAAAAATATACACCAGTGCACTAGAGTGTTTCTAACTTGTAAAACCAAGGGGAGACAACCATGTAGAAAGAGAGGATGATACCTACAGAAGAGGTTACCCAATCAAATTAAACACTTTCACCCCTCCCACTTCTTACTTTTTTTCCATTCCCCATTCTCTCTTATAATGTTCCACACTCCAGGGTTCCCCTTTTACCCTTTCTCTTTTCCTCGCCTACCCATCTCCTCCCTTTGGTTCCTCTCCTCCTTCCCTTTCTTCCATGGCCCACTGTCCTCTCCTATCAGAGTCCTGCTTCTTCAACCATTTACCTCTAGCACTTATCCCCTCCCAGATTCTTGTTGCATTCCCCCTCAACCCACTTTACCCTTCACCTGGCCTCACCTAGCACCTGCCCGCTTGCTCTTCTACAACCCCCCCCCCCACCTTCTTATTCTGGCTTCTCTACCCTTCCTTTCCCTTCCTGAAGGATCTTGGCCTGATACATTCCCTCCCAAGATGCTGTCTGACTTCCTGAGCTCCTCTAGCATTTTGTGTTCTGAAAGAAAATAAGGAAGCTTAATTAAGTTTAAAAAAAGTATCTTGAGGCTGCAGTATTCTACTTGAATCCACCTGTGAGCCGAGGAAATAAATGTTCAAGAAGTAAGACTAGAGCAGGTCTTATCCTGGCAACGCACACAAAATGCTGGAGGAACTCAGCAGGCCAGGCAGCAACTTATAGAAAAACCTACAGTCGATATTTCAGGCCGAGAATCCTGCAGCAGGACTGGAGAAAAAAAATGATGAGAAGTCAGAGTTAGAAGGGAGAGGAGGAAGAAGCACAAGGTGATAGGTGAAACTGGGAGGGGGGGAGAGGTGAAATAAAGAGCTGGGAAGTTGATTGGTGAAAGATACGGGGCTGGAGAAAGGGGAATCTAATAGGAGAGGACAGAAGGCCATTGAAGAAAGAAAGAGGAGGAGGAGCACGAGAGTGAGGTGATGGGCAGACAAGGCGATAAGGTGAGACAGGAAAAGGGGATGGGGAATAGAGGGACGGGGCATTACCCAAAGTTCAAGAAATTGATGTTCATACCATCAGGTTGGAGGCTACCCAGACGGATTGTAAGATGTTGCTCCTCCAACCTGAATGTGGCCTCATCAGGTCTTATCCTGGTTGGTTCTTTAAAATACACTCAGTGGCCATATTATTAGGTACACTTGTTTCTCAATAGAGCTTTGACTAGTGACCAATCCAGACATCAGAAGTCTGAGAGGAAGGGATTTCCCTCATGTCCACTATCTGCATAGAACAAGGCAGCAGCAGGTCGCAGCAGCAGAACAGAGCTTTTACCAGTAAGGGGAAGTGCAGGGGCCATTGGCTGAGTGGACAGGGTAGGACTGGTGATCTTGAGGCTTTAACTCTTCGAGGCTTCAGCAAAGAGAGGCTTTGGTTAGAGAAAGCAAAGGAAAGAATAGCTCCAGGTTAGGCTTTTTCCCTTCCCTTTTTTATAATTGCTCAGCTAGGACAGTAAATGTCCATGCAGGATAGTGGAATGCTCCCCTTGCGGGATGTGGGAAGGCAGGGAGACCTCCAGTAGCCCTGACAACTACAACTGCGAGAAGTGCATCATGCTGCAGCTTCTAAACTTCCGTGTCAAGGAGTTGGAGATGGAACTGGATGAACTCCAGATCATTTAGGATACTGAAGGGGTGATAGATAGGTCATATAAAGTGGTAGTTACACCAAAGGTGCAGGACACAGGAAACTGGGTGACAGTCAGGAAGGGGAAAGTGATTAAGGAGCCAGTGCAGAGTACCCTTATGGCCATCTCTTTCAACAACAGGTATATCACTTTGGATACAGTTTGGGGGGTTGACCTAACAAAGGAAATTCACAGTGGTCAGGCCAATGGCACTGAGTCTGCCTCTGTGACTCAGAAGCGAAGGGAGAGAAGAGGCACACTGTGCTGAGAAGGGATTCGTTACTTAAGTGAACGAACAAGATTCCTGGATGGTATGTTGCCTCCTGGGTGCCAGAGCCTGGGACATCTCAGATCGAGCCCTCAGCATTCTTAAGTGGGATGGTAAACACTAGAGTGGTCCATGTAGGTACCAATGACATGGGAAGGACGAGTGATGAGGTTCTGCATAGGGAGTTCAGGCA
The DNA here is from genome assembly GCF_048418815.1 of Hemitrygon akajei. Classification (NCBI taxonomy): domain Eukaryota; kingdom Metazoa; phylum Chordata; class Chondrichthyes; order Myliobatiformes; family Dasyatidae; genus Hemitrygon; species Hemitrygon akajei. Next base: position 104,961,178 of record NC_133125.1, read on the forward strand.
GTTAGGTGCTAACTTAAAGGGTTGTGATGCCAGGATTGCTACCTGTGCCACATGCTAGTGAGGCCAGAACTAGGAAAGTTATGCAGTTTAATACATGACTAAGGAGTTGGTGTAGGAGGGAAGGCATAAGTTTTTGGATCATTGGGCTCTCTTCCAGGGAAGGTGGGACTTGTACAGAAGGGACGGTTTGCACCTGAACTGAAGGGGGACTAATATCCTAGCAGGAAGGTTTGTTATGCTGCATGGTGAGGTTCAAACTAGAGTTGCTGGAGGATGGAAACCAGAGTGCCTGAAGTGTTGGTGGAGGCAGATGTTGGTAAGACCTCCGGCAAAGTCAGGAATCAAAAGGTTGAGCATGGTGAGACTACTGCCCTGAGCTGCATATAGTTCAATGCAAGAAGTGTCATAGGAAAGGTGGATAAGCTCAGAGTATGGATCAACACCTGGAATTATGATGTTGTAGTCATTAGTGAGACTTGGTTGCAGGAGGGACAGGACTGGCAGCTTAATATTCCAGAGTTCCATTGTTTTTGATGTGACAGAGCAGGAAGGATTAAAGGTGGAGGGAAAATGTCACAGCAGTGCTCTGTCAGGACAGACAGAAAAATATCACCAGTGAGGTATTATGGGTGGAACTGAGAAATAAGAAAATTATGACCACGTTAATGGGCTATATTACAGACTACCCAACAGTCCTAGGGATTTAGAGGAACAAATTTGTAAAGAGATTGCTGACTGTTGCAAGAGACATAAGGGTTTTATAGTAGGAGATTTTAACTTTCCACATATTGACTGGGAATCCCATACTGTAAAACCACTAGATGGGATTGTGTTGCCCTTAAGGCATTTGTTTAGCTTTATTACATTTTTGGTAATTCGTTTGTAATTATTTTCTTGTTAAAGTTAAGGTTGTTGAAAGTAAATTTGTTGTCTGTGATGTATCGCGGCATGCAATGACGTCACACCCGGTTTTGCCGTGTCTTGTGGGAAAATACCGGTTTGGAGAAATGGGAAGGAGGGGGCTTGTGTGTGCAGGATCAGCGCGAGAAAAGTTTTCTTTCTACGCACTAAGAAACATCATAGAAGCAACGCCGTAAGTTCATAAGATAATCGATATGTTGAAGTAAAAATGTTAACGCTGATTCTGTTAAAAGTAATGACGGTTGATAAAGTTTACATTCTTTGCTATTGAAAGCGTTGCTGGATAGTTTGTGTTAAAGTGTATTTAAAGCCAGTTGATGGCATAGGTAGATCCTGATTGTATGTTGTATTTTAATGTAATATAGTTTGTCGTAGTTTTACTTTTGCAAGTATTTATGATGTAAATGTGATGCCAAGAAGGAAACAAATACTGTATATATTTTGCATTGTTTTGTCAACCGTTTTCACCATACGTTAATGTGGAAGAGTGAACAGTAAACGGTTAATCTTACTGGGATCCTGCTTCATTGACTACAGTTTAACTCGGTGTTTAGTTCAGAGTTCTTACACCTGAATGAGAACACTATAGAGATAGAGTTTCTCAAATGTGTACAGGAAGTTCCCTTCATCAGTACGTAGAACTCTCAACAAGACAGCATGTGATATTGGATCTGCTATTACAGAACGAGACAGGGCAAGTGACGAAAGTTTGTGCAGGGGAATACTTTACATCTCGTGGCCGCAACACCATTAGTTTCAAAGTAAGTATGCAAAAAGATACATCTGGTCTGCAGGTTGAGTTTCTTACTTGGAGAAAGGCCAAGTTTGATGGTATCAGAAATTATCTATAATGATTTGAATAGACATGGACATTAAGGATAGTCAGCTGGCTTCGTGCATGGTAGGTCATGTTTAACCAAATTTACAGAGTTTTTTCAAGGAAGTTACCAGGAAAGTGGATGAAGGCAAGGCAATGGATGTTGTTTGCATAGACTTTAGTGAGACACTTGACAAGGTCCTGCATGGGAGGCTGATCAAGAAGATTCAGTCACTCGGCATTCACGATGAGGTAGTAAATTGGTTTAGACATTGGCTTTTGGGAGAAGCCAGAGAGTGGGAATAGATGGTTGCGTCTCTGAATGGAGGCCCGTGATTGGTGGTGTGCCTCAGAGATTGGTGCTGGGACCTTTGTTGATTGTCAATCTGATCTGGATGATAATATGGTTAACTGGATCAACAAATGTGTAGGTTTCAACAAGATTGTGGGTGTAGTGGACATGAGGAAGGCTATCATATCTTGCAGAGGGATCTGCATCAAATGAAAAAATGGGCTGAAAAATGACAGATAGAATTTAATGCAGACGAGTGAGAAGTATTCCATTTCGGTAGGATTAGCCAGGATAGGTCTTACACAGTGGACAGTAGGGCACTAAGGAGTATGGTAGAACAAAGGGATCTGGGAATACAATTCATTGAAGTGATGCCACAGGTAGATAGGGTCATAAAGAAAGCTTTCGACACATTGGCCTTCATAAATCAATGTATTGACCACAGGGGATGGGATGTGATGCTGAGGTTGTATAAGACATTGGTGAGGCTCAATTTGGAGTGCTGTTTGCAATTTGGGTCCCCTACCTACAGGGAAGATGTAAACAAGATTGAAAGAGTGCAGAGAAAATTTACAAGGATGTTGCCAGGTCTGGAAGACCTGAGTTATAAGAAAAAATTGAATAGATTAGAACTGTATTCCTTAGAACATAGAAGACTGAGAGGAGATTTGATGGAGGTATACAAAATTATGAGGGGTATAGAAAGGGTAAATACAAGTAAACTTTTTCCATTGAGGTTGAGGTTGGGTGGGACTATAACCAGAGGTCATGGCTTAAGGGTGAAAGGTGAAAAGTTTAAGGGGAACATGAAGGGAAGCTTCTTCACTCAGAGGGTCATGAGAGTGTGGAACAAACTGCCAGCATGGGGGGGGGGTGCATACATGCTGTATTTTAACATTTAAGAGAAGTTTGGATAGGTAGATGGATAGTAGGGATATGGAGGGCTATGGTCCTGGTGCAGTTCATTAGGAGTAGGCAGTTTAAATGGTTTTGGGATGGACTAGATGGGCTGAAGGGCCTATTTCTGTGCTGTACTTCTTGATGACTCTATAATGCAAATATCTAATCAGCCAATCATGTGGTAACAGCCCAAAGCGTAAAAGCACGTGGACATGGTGAAAAGATTCAGTTGTTCAGACCAAACATCAGAATGGGGAAGAAATGTGATCTCAGTGACTTTGACCGTGAAATGATTGTTGATGGCAGACAGGGTGGTTTGAGTGTCTCAAAACTACCAACCTTCTGGAATTTTCACACACAGCAGCCTCTGGAGTTTATAGAGAGTGGTGCGAAAAACAAATAACATCCAGTGAGCAGCAGTTCTGAGGATTAAAATACCTCATTAATGAGCGAGGTCAGAGGAGAATGGCCAGACTGAGTCAGGCTGACAGGAAGGTGACAGTAACTTAAATAACCAGGCATTACAACAGTGGTGTGCAGAAGAGCATCTCTGAACACACTATACGTCAAACTTTGAAATAAATGGGCTACTGTAGCAGAAGACCACAAACATACACACAGTGGCCACTTTTTTAAGTACAGGAGGTACCTAATTACATGTCCACTGAGTGTATATTGATTGGTGTACCTATACTTTCATTAAAGGAGCTTCATTGCACACAGCCTTCTCATACTAAAACTATCATCCATTGTTACTCTTCAGAATTCCGCCATCTCACTAATCATCTGGTAATGCTTGGCTGCATTCTCTCTACTGTGTATATCCTTACTTAGATGAAGACACCAGAAACATGAACTATATTCCAATGCCCTCTTACCAAACACTGTATAGTTGGGGCTATACATTTCCATCTTCTTCTGTTTCAGATTCAATTTTATTTCGTTTCTATTTAGAGATACAATGCAGAGTAAGCCCTTATGCTCTTACAAGCTGTGCTTCCCGACAAACCTGATTTAACCCTAACCTAACCAAAGGACAATTTGCAAAGACCAATTAACCTACGCAGTACATCTTTGGACTGTTGGACGAAACCAGAGGACCCGGAGCAAACCCATGCATGCCATGGGGATGACATACAGAAACTCCTTACAGAGCATGCTGGGATTGAACTCTGTGCTCCAAAGCCTCAAGCTGTATTAGTGTTGTGCTAGCCACTACGATACAATGGCGCCCTATGCGGTACTTGTTGTTCAATCACACATGTTTTTGCCTTTCTGAACAGGAACCTTGTTTGGCCATAATATATAAATATTCTTAATATACCAGCACAAACTTACTATATCAACTGTGTCAAACAACCAATCTTTCTCGGACATTCAGCACTCTTGGTGCACTCAGGTCTGTTGGTGTTACACAGTAGAGGATACAATCTAGTATTCGTGTTTGGAATAGTTCCCAGACCTGTGCTGCACATGCTCAGAAAGCTACTGTTAGAGTGGAGAGATGAAGAGCTATTCCAAAAAAAAATTCCTCGCAGGGTTTATGAACACTTCAAGTGACAGAAAGACTACTCAATTCAGCATTACTATTTTCCAGGCCAGTTCTCCTCAGAAAGATTTATGGGCTATATAAACAAACCTGAAGTTATAAAACACATTTATTTTAGATCAATTGTGAACATGTTTGAATCCTTTCAAGATCCACCTTACAGCTCTAGTTTTACCCACTTTGGTCCATTTAGCCATAAAGAGGTCAACCCTGTTGGAAGCAAAGTCTCAACAGGAAGAGAGCACTCAAACGCAATAGTATGATGTTCATAGAATTTTAGTGCCACAGATCAGTAATTGTAACAATTTTCTCACTGAAATATGGTACAAATGAAGCCCCCTGTCAGTTGGGGTCGACCATGGACGTTGTGTCCTAGTTGTCTACGTGATGTGCAAGCCAAGGCAGTATGAGGTGGAGAAGCAAGCTGTTGCCAATGTAGCAGGCTCCCACTCTCCACACAGCTGATGAACACAAAGGAAAGGCAGAGATCGATACAGCCTGGCACAGCAGCATCGCAGGAGCTACCAGTCAGCATTCAATTCAATGCCTTAGGGACTCCAGCTTGGGCTTTTTCCCTCAGGGTTTACTCCCAAAACCTTCCCTATGAGTGCGTATAGCTGCAAGACAATGGAGGTTTAAGAAGAGTCTTCTTTCTCCTGGATCAGCTGCCAGCCATGGCTGATAATCCCCATCTGTCCAAAGGCACCAGTAACCCACCTTTGTACAGTTCTGCTGGGCTTAGTAGCTAAGCCACACATGAAGGCCAGGAGCTGGACTTGATTGTCAGAGACTACTTGAGATGCACACCATTGAAAGCATTTAAGAGATAGTGGGAGCTTATCCCCACTATTTCCCCCGACTATGACGACCTTAAGAGATTTACAGTATATTCTACAAATCAGAATATAATCCAGTGAGATACAGCTCTACAATAAAAAGGAAGGAAATTTTAACTATGTTTGTTGTTAGATGCAGGCACACAACAAGTATGTACCCCTTCTGACTGAAAGGAAAAGTGAACAATAATTAAGAAAGTTTGGTTCTAATATTGAAATATTTATACATGCTCAGAATAGGCCACTTCCTGCTAATGGAAAAACTCTCCGTTTCCCCATACCCACACTGATGCCTTCAAGAACAGTGGCACAGCACTATCAAAACCATGCTGAACCACATGAAATGGATTTAAAAGCAGTTGTCTAATTTTTGGCTCAAAGTGGTAACATGTGTAAATTACATAGAACTGAATGTAGAAACCAACAGCTTAGTCAACCTATAGTTTTCCAGCATTAAATTCTAAAATACGGTCCTAGAAAATGATACACATCATGACTTTGGGTGTTAAAACAGCACTGTGTGCCACCTTAATGCTTTTTGAAAAAGCCACCATAAATGTGAGAACTTTGGAAGAGTTCACCACCACGTTGCCAAGATTAAAGAGTATTCGCTGTAAAAAGAGGTTGGACAAACTTTAATTATCTTCCCTGGAATGTCAGAGGTGGAGGGGCAATGGAATAGAAATACATAAAATTATGAGGGACATACTGCAGGTGACTTCACCTACCTCTGTTGTTGGAGTAAGTTTCCGGCAGTCTACACTGCTATGCTTTTCCATCATGTCCTCCACTCCAGGGCGGCAAACAGACCTTGTCTCTCCTCCAAACTGAAACACTCCATCCATACCAACACTCTGGTTAAACTCTTCTGTATCCTTTCTAATTCTATCACATCCTTCCTATACTACAGTAGCCAGAACTGCACGAACTACTCCAGCTGAGGTCTGACAAGTGTTTTATGAAGTTGGAATTGAGCAGAGTCCTGAATGCAGTCCATCACACCATAAGACATAGGAGCAGAATTAGGCCTTTTGGGTCTGTTCTGCTATCCCATCATGGCTGATTCATTACCCCTCTCAACCCCATTCTCCTGCATTTTTTCTATAACCTTTCCCCTGTTACTAATCAAGAACCTACTAATTTCATCTTTAAATATACCCAATGACTTGGCCTCCACAGCCGTCTGTGTCAATGAATTCCACAGGTTCACCCACCCTCTAGCTAAAGAAATTCCTCCTCATCTCTGTTCTAAATGGTTGTCCATCTATTCTGAAGCTGTGCCCTCTGGTCCTAGATTCCCCCACTATAGGAAATCTTCTCCCTGTCCACACTACCTGGGCCTTCCAATATCGAATAGGTTTCAATGAGATCCCCCCCTCATCTTAGAAACTCCTGTGAGTACAGACCCAGAGCCGTCTAGTGCTCCTCTTACATAATCCCTTTCATTCCAGGATCACTCACATGAACCTCCTCGGCATTCTCTCCGATGCCAGCACATCATTTCTTAGATGGCTCACAACACTCCAAGTGCGGTCTGAGAGATGCCTTACAAGGCCTCCACCATGAGCGGCAAACTGAGATGTGGCCATGTTTGCCAGCAGCAGCCTGAAATCATTATGTGTGGGGAAGCCTGGGTGACCACACGTATGTACACTAATAGAGCTGAAAAACTGTGCAGACAAGGTGGAGTTTGTGACCTATTGTTGGAAATGGCTACAAAATTGTACATCTCCTTCACATCAAGCTTTTGTGAGAGCCGAACCTTGAGAAGACCATGGGAAGTGAGAATCTGTGTGACAGGAAGGAGCCAACAAGTTTGGCCAGATAGGCTGTTTGTTCATCCGAAGAACTAGCTTTCACAACATTTGTGTATGTTGGAATTTTGACCCAGGAAGCATTCAGAAATATTGAACTAGAGGAATTATTTGCTTTCAGGTGATACATCTGGCTTTTTCTAAAGCAGAAAGCAGCTACTGGAAAGTTTAAAAGCTTTTCTTTCCTCACTTAACATTAGATGTGTACAATTCTAGGCAACCATTCTTCCATCCCCAAAATACTGAAGTAACTGTCAATCATCTGACAAATGGCAGAGAGGGAGGGGGAAAGACAGATGAAGTAACCTTTGGTCAGGCCAACGGTGGGGGAGAGTGTGAAAATCATGCTAGATCAAAGGGTTTTCTGCAGTTTCAAAGTTCAAAGTAAATTTATTATCAAAGTGCGCACATGTTGGTGGTTTTCCATCTTGCCCTACGATGACAGGGAACCTAAGCTAGAGAGATTTTAAAGTGGAAAGGCCATTGCACTGGGGCAGTTCCACTCTCAATCTCAAAAGTCCAGGCCCAGAGATACAAACTGGGATTTTTCTTGGTTGCAGTGGATAACCATGACGTCTTCTGTGCCTTGTCATTCCCTTCACTTTCCACAGAGTGCTGGTACTTTGATAATAAATTTACTTTCATTTTCTTGCAGGTATTCACCGTGGAATGAAGAAATACAATATAATCAATGAAAATCTATACACAAAGTCTGACAAACAACTAATGTGAAAAAGGCAGAGTGTGCAAATACAAAAGAAATCAAGTTAATAAAATAAATATAAATACATAAATGTATTAACTAAATATAAATAAATAACTGATAGACATGGAAAGATTAAACTAGATAAATAAATAGATAAGATAATTAGATAAACTGGATAGAGCTAAGAACGAGTTGTAGAATCCCTAAAAGTGAATCTATTGGTTGTGGAATCAGTTCAGTGCTGAGGTGAATGAGGTTATATGCTCTGTTTCAGTCTTATTCTATCACAACAATTAGTTGTGACAGTTTACCTTAACTATGGGACTTGACAGTAAGAACTCCTGCAGTCAGGTCAGAGTCACTGCAACTGGAGAGAGTGAACTGTCCATTCATCAGTCCATGTCAGTAGATTAGCCATTGAGAGAGGATTGTACTCAAAGAGCTGAAGTGATCGTTCTTTCGATCAAGTGATGAGCCATGTTATATCAAGTCATCAACAGGCTGGCTCCAGAACACAGGGTTTAGCTTACAACGAGGATGAGCAGTGAGAAAGGAAAGTCATCCTGGCCTCAGCTGTTACGTTAGGATTACACAACCTCAGGTGCAGACATTTTACTATAGAATACGGAATTCTGGTTTGTTGTCATTGAAAGGGCTTTCATTTTGGAGATTAGATTGCAGGTTTGATGTAAATAGAGAGAGCAAGGGGTGTCTCCTCCCCAGTGTGATCCTGAGAAGAGGAAACTAAGAATATCCTCAAACATGAGGCTATACAGCTATCTTATGGGGGAGGGGGAACATCACAAGTTAAAGTTGTTGGTTCTGCATTGATTTGCAGATCAGCTTAATATTGCATATTGTACAATGGTGAGACCATCTGGGAGACTTTTACACTGAAAAAGAGACAGGAAGAACAAAATTCTCTGCCAAAAAAAATGAAAAGACAAATTTCCGGATAATCTTCAAGACACTAGAATGTGTGCAAAATTGTTCTCTTGGCAGTCAAGACCATTTTCAGCAGCTGGGCACTGTTTCCTTTGAAGTTGTGTGAGAAATGTTTAGTCCTCAATGTGACAAAAGCACCATAGAGTCATAAGAAAGCACAGTGCAGGAACAGGCCCTTTGGCCCATCTAGTATGCACCAAAACTCCAGCCGGGTTCTAGACAAAATACAGTTTCAAATGTTTTAACATTAAAACATTTCTGATTCATTTCTGGCATATGGGAGTCATTGAGAAGGCCACCAATTAACTACCTTTTCCTAATCACTCTTGAGAAGGCGGTGAGTTGCCACCTTACACTATGGCAGTCTTTCTGGTGAAGGTTCTCTCTGTCTTCAGACCTGTCCAAGAATGACCAATCAAAACTGAAAGGAAATCAGTATCTTCCCAAGCAAGGATGGGACGCCTTCTGAGGAGAGCTCACAAACGATGGTGCTCCCATGCATCTTTCTCAATAATGGGTTTAGATGCTGCTTCATCACTTGGAAGTATATTGCCATGCCTTCATCATTGGGAGTAACTGTAATGGATGTAGAACAAGCACTGGTGATAGCAATTTAGAGTGGTAGATGAGAGGACAACCACCAAGGCCATTTACTTCTGGCTGATAGATTCCATGAATGACACTGAAGCATCATTCTAAGCAAGTGACTTCTTCAAGCTTCAGGAAGTCAGGAGATATGTCACTCACCTCAGTACGCCCTTCTCTTGTTTGTTTGTTATCTGCCATGTCATATAACGTGGCCGATCATGGTCTCTACATTATTGTTTTTGGCAAATTTTTCTGCAGAAGTGGTTTGCCATTGCCTCCTTCTGGGCAGTGACCCCAGCCATCATCAATACTCTTCAGAGTATTGGCTGGCTGGTGTCAGTGGTCACATAACCAGGACGTGTGATATTCACCAGTTCCTCATACGACCATTGACCACCTACTCCCAAACCTTCACATCACCATGATCGGGGTGCTACACATTGCCCAAGTGTGACGTGCAGCTAGCGGAAGGAAAGAACATATTGCACCTCTTTACTCACCACCCAACTTGTCTTGTAATCCCTAGTAATTTGGTTCCTTTATAAACAATTACATTTGTGCATAATAATACATGCAAGATGCTGGAGGAACTCAGCAAGTCGGGCAGTATCTATGGAGAGGAATTTTTTTTTAAATCAATGTTTCAGGCGACGAACATTTGTCAAGACTGGAGGGGAAAGGGGAACAAGCCAATGAGAAGGTGGGGGAGGGGAGGGTACAAGCTAGAAGGTGATAGATGAAGCTAGCTGAGGGAGAAGGTAAATGGGAGCAGTGGGGATGAGTGAGAAGCTAGGAAGTGATAGGTGAGCCAGCTGAGGGGAAAGGTAGGTGGGTGGAGGTGGAGGGATGAGTGAAAAGCTGGAAAATGATAGGAGGAAAATACACAGCATGCTGGAGGAATTCAGTTGGGGAGGGGAGGCTGTAGGTGTCTATACCAGTATATTATCACTAATAATGCTAGACTACATTAGTCTTCCGAGCCAGAAGTCAGAAATTATAACTGCTACTAAAATAAACTGTTAAAACTCCATGAAATATCCTCAAAGGCCAAGCTTAAGAAGCTAAATTGATGCAAGATCGTCTTCTCAAGCTCCATTTTGACTTAATTAATTAGGTGGATTATGATTGTATGTTCAGGTGTCAGCCGTGGCTCTGCTGGTTGCAGGCGTGGATCTGTCTGAAAGGGTGGCATGTCTCAGAGATTTATCATTGAAAATGTAGACTGACACTCTGGTATATTACTCAAGATACAAAGCTTTGTGGAAGTCGCATCCCCTCAATGTAATATGAAACCTCTTAGTTTGACATAAGACATCATTTTGAAAAGCAGCACACATTTTGTCTCTATTGTCTTGGCTAATATTTATCTCTCACCAAACTTGGAAGTGAATCCAAGCATCGCTGATTAATAACCTTAAATACTTTGTTCCTTTAACTTTTTTAAATCAATTTCAATGGTTTCCAAATATTTTAGACTGGCTGATGGAGCCTTCTGTGAGAGGTACACCAGGGCCTTCTACCCAAGGACTAGTCACAAACAAGAGAAAATCTGCGGATGCTGAAAATCAAAGTAATACACACAAGATGCTGCAGCAACTCAGCCAGCATCGACAGAAAAGAGTAAACAGTCAACGTTTCAGGCTGAGATCCTTCATCAGGACCAGAAAAAAAGAGATTAGACGTCAGAGTAAGAAGGTCAGGGGAGGGGAGGTAGAAGTACAAGGTAGTAGGTGGTAGGTGAAACCGGGAGAGGGGTGGAGTGAAGTAAAGAGCTGGGAAGTTAATTGGTGAAAGAGATAAAGGGCTGGAGAAGGGGGAATCTGACAGGAGAGGATAGAAGGTCATGAAAGAAAGGGAAGAGGTAGGAACACCTGAGGGAGGGGACGGGCAGGTCAGGAGATAAGGTGAGAGAGGGAAATGGGAATGAGGAATGGTGAGAAGAAAAGCAATGAAATCGATGTTCATGGCATCAGGTTGGAGGCTACCCAGATGGAATACAAGGTGTTGCTCCTCCAACCCGAGTGTGGCCTCGTCCATTTCAATTCTGGGTCCCATTTGCCAGAAAAAACGGAATCTCCCAGTGGCCACCCATTTCAATTCTACTTCTTAGTCCCATTCCAACAAGTCTGTCTGTGACTTCCTCGACTGCTGCGATGAGGCCACACAGATGAATGAGAGGCTGATGAATTGGTGCAAGGGACAGCATTTTAGGTTCTTGGATTATTGGAATCACTTCTGAGGCAGGGGTGGCCTGTATGAGCTGCGCCTAAACTGGAAGGGAACCAATATCACTAGTGCTAATCGGGAAGCTTCTAACTAGTTCAGTAGGAATGTGGGAAACAGCACCAACTCAGAAGATGGAGGGATAGAGTGGAAGCTAGATGTCAGGGCCATTAAAACTGACACAAGCAAAGTAATAGGAGCAGATAGTTTGAAGTGTGTGTATTTTAATGCTAGGAGTATTACGAGTAAAGGTGATGAACTTGGAGCATGGATCAGTACATGGAACTATGATGCTATGCCATTACAGAGACTCAGTTGAGGGTGAGACAGGAATAGGTGTTTAATGTCCCATGGTTTCAATGTTTTAGAAAAAGAAAGAGAGGGAGGTAAAAGAGGGGTGGGGTGGGGTTTGGAGTTGCGCTACTAATCAGGGACAATATCACTGCTACAATTAGAAGGTACATACTGGAAGGCTCAACAACTCAGTATATGGGTAGAACTCAGAATTAGGAAGAGTTCAATCACACTGAACTCTTCCATTAGCCACCTGAACAGATACACAGGCAGATTAAGGTGTAAAACAATAGAGTTGTTGTCATGGAAGACTTCAACTTCCCCAACATAAACTGGGACCTTCTTCGTGCAAAAGGTTTAGATGGGACAGAATTTGTTCGCTGCTTCTGGAAGGGTTTCTTAAATCAATATGCAGATAGTCCAGCGGAAAGAGGGGCTGTACTGGGGCTAGTGTTGGGTATTGAGCCTAGTCAGGTGAGTGAGCAGTTAGGGAACAATGACCACAACTCCTTAAGTTTTAAGATAGCTATAAATAAAGACGAGCTGGGACCTTGTAGGAGAGCTTTAAATTGGAGCAGGGTAGTTACGAGAGCATTGGGCAGGAATTAGGGAGTAAACTGGGAACAGCTGTTTATAGGCAAGTCCACATCTGACATGTAGAAGGTGTTTAAAGACTAACTGCACAGAGTACAGGACAGGTGAGTTTCACTCAGAATGAAGGACAAGGACGGCAAGGTAAGAGAACCTTGGATGTCAAGGGAGGTGATGAATTTAGTCACGAAGGAAAAGGAAAAGTTTGTAAATCTTAGGAAACTGGAATCAAGCAGAGCCCTAAACGATTACAAAGAAGCCAGTAAAGAACTAAATAAGGGTATTAGGAAAACTAAGAGGGGCCATGAAAAGTTCTTGGCTAGCAGGATTAAAGAGAATCCCAAGGCATACTATACACACATCAGGAGCAAGAGGATAACTAGGGAGAGCATGGGATTATTCAAGGATTAAGAGAGGAAATTTTCTTGGATGCAGAGGATGTGGATGAGGTCCTTTACATGGTATTACCAAGAAGAAACACATGGAGATTGCAGAGATCAATGCAGAGAGTATTAATATACTTGGGCATTTCAAAGTAAAGGAGGCAGTAGTGCTGGTTCTCTTAATGAGCATTAGACCAAAGGACCATAAGGGATGGGAGCAAAATTAGGCCATTTGGCACATCAGCTCCACCATTTCATCATGGCTGATCCATTTACCCTCTCAAACCCATTTCCTACCTTCTCCCCTTAACCTTTGATGACCTTAGTAATTCAGAACCCTGTAAACTTTCATGCCCTGATTAATCAAGAACATATCAACCTCCACTTGACATGGCCTGGCCTCCACAGCTTCCTGTGACAATGACTTCCACAGATTCAACACTCTATGACTAAATAAGTTCCACCTCAGCTCTATTCTAAATGGACTTCCCTCTGTTCTGAGGTTGTGACCCCTGGCCCTTGATTCCCCTACTGTAGGAAACACCCTCTCCACATCTCAACAATCTATAGGTTTCAATGAGATCCCTCCTCATTCTTCTAAGCTCTAGTGAGTACAGGTCCAGAGCCATTAAATGGTCATGTTAACCCCTTCATTACTGGGATCATTCTTGTGAACCTTATCTGGGCCCTCTCCAATGCCAGTATATCTTTTCTTTGATAAGGGACCCAAACTGCTCACAATACTCCAAGTGAGGCCGAACCAGTGCCTTATAAAGTCTCATCATGATATCCTTGCTTTTATATTCTAGTCTTCTCAAAATGAATGCTAACAGTGCATTTGCCTTCCTGACCACGGACACAACCTGCAAGTTAATCTTTAGGGAATCCTGCATGAGGACCCCTAATTCCTTTTGCACTTCGGAGTTTTGAATTTTCTGACCATTTAGAAAATAGTCTACACTTTTGTTCCTTCTACCAAAGTGCATGACCATACACTTCCCGACATTGTGTTCAGTCTGCCACTTCTTTGCTCATCCACCTCTAATTTTTCCTGCTGCCTCTGTTTCCCCAACACTACCTGCACCTCCAACTATCTTTGTATCATCCGCAAAATTGATCACTAAGCCAGCAATTCCATCATCCAAATCACTGATATACTGTATAACACAAAAAGAAGCTGTCCCAACACCAACTCCTGTGGAACACCATTAGTCACTGGCAGCCAAACAGAACAGGCTTCCTTTATTCCCACTCTTTGCCTCCTACCAATCAGCCAATGCTCTATCCATGTTAGTATCTTTCCCGTAATACCATGGGCTCTTATCTTGTGTGGCACCTTGTCAAAGCCCTTCTGAAAATCCAAATACACAACATCCACCAGTTCTGCTTCATCTATCCTGCTTGTTATTTCCTCAAAGAATTCCAACAGATTTGTCAGGCAAGATTTTCCCTTACGGAAACCATGCTGACCTTGACCTATTTTTTCGTGTGTCTCTAAGTACCTTGAAACCTCATCCTTAACAATCAACTCCAAAAATCTTCCTAACCACTGACATCAGGCTAACTGGCCTATAATTTCCTTTCTGTGCCTCTCTCCCTTCTTAAAGAGTGGACTGCCACTTGTAATTTTCCAGTCCTCTGATACCAAGCCAGAATCTAGAGATTCTTGAAAGATCATTACCAATGCCTCCATCATCTCCCCAGCCACCACTTTCAAAAACCTGGTATAATCCACCTGGTCCTTCAGAGTTTTCAGCTTCCCAACACCTTCTCCCTAGTCCTAGCAATTGCACTCACTTCTGTCCCTGATACTCTTGAATTTCCAGCATACTGCTAGTGTCTTCCACAGTGAAGTCAGATGCGAAATATATCCTTGTTTAGTTCGTCCACCATTTTCTTGTCCCCCATTACTACCTCTCCAGTGTCATTTTCCAGCAGACTGATATCTACTCTCACCACTCTTTTACTCTTTTTAAATCTGAAAACTTCTGATTTTCTCTGATATTCTTGGTTAGTTTACCTTCATATTTCATCTTTTCCCTCCTTACAACTTTTTTAGTTGCCTTGTGTTGGTTTTTAAAAGCTTCCCAATCCTCTAACTTCCCACTAATTTCTGTTCTATTATATGCCTTCTCTTTTGCTTTTATGTTGTTTTTGACTTCCCTTGTCAGCCATGGTGTGTCATCCTTCCTTTAGAATATTACTTCTTCTTTGGGATATATCTATCCTGCACCTTCCAAATTTCTCCTAGAAACTCAAGCTATTGCTGTTCTGTTGTCATCCTTGCTAGTGTCTCCTTCAAATCAACTTTGGCCAGTTCCTTTTTCATGCCTCTAATTCCCCTTACTCCACTATAATACTGATAAATCTGACTTTACCTTTTCCCTCTCAAATTGCGGTGTGAAGTCTTTCATATTATGATCACTGCCTCCTTTACCTTAAGCTCCCTAATCAAAACCTGTTCATTACACGTTACCCAGTCTAAAATAGCTATTCTCCTAGTGGTCTCAATCACAAGCTGCCCTAAAAAGCCATCTCATAGGCACTCTACAAATTCTCTCACTTGGGATCTAGCACCAAATGGATTTTCCCAATCTACCTGCTTATTGAAATCCCCATGACTAGCAACAATTTGCCCTTTTGACATACCTTTTCTATCTCCCATTGTAATTTGTATCCCACGTCCTGGCTACTGTTCAGAGGCCTGTATATAACTCCCATCAGGGTATTTTTACCCTTGTAGTTTCTTAACTCTACCCACAAGTATTCTACACCTTCTGCTCTTATATCACCTCCTTCGAAAGATTTAATTATCTTTCCTTTGCAAACAGAACCACACCATCCCTTCTACTGACCTGCCTGTCCTTTCAAACATTGTGTATCCTTGTATGCTAAGCTCTCAACTGTGTACTAAGACTTCTGGCTGCTCACCATCCCAATCTGGAATGCCAAGGACCTGATCCAAGATGATCCTGGCCCTAGTATCTGGGATTGGAAACATCCAGGTGTCTCTTTCACATCCACGGAATCTTGTGCCTACACTTCTAACTCTGAAGTCCTCAGTCATTACTGTAGACCTCTTCTCCCCCTGTCCCTTCTGAGCTACAGCACCACACTCAGTGCCGGGTCCTGGTCGTTCTACTTCCATTCCCTCCTCCCCCCACCCCCTCCCCTCCACCCTGTAGGTCATTCCCTCAACAATATCAAAAGC
The DNA here is from genome assembly GCF_048418815.1 of Hemitrygon akajei. Lineage (NCBI taxonomy): Eukaryota > Metazoa > Chordata > Chondrichthyes > Myliobatiformes > Dasyatidae > Hemitrygon > Hemitrygon akajei. The sequence goes on from NC_133125.1 coordinate 104,977,248, forward strand.
AATATATTTACTATTGAGAGGAATGTCCACACAGGGCTGCCCTGCACTGGCTGCCCATCTCCTTTCCCTCTCCCGATAGTCATCCAGATACCTGCCTCCTGCAGCTTAGAGGTGACAAATCTTTGAGTTGCCTACATGGATTTCGGTAAGGCATTTGACAAGGCCACTTATGGGAGGCTCATCCGAAAGATTAAGATACATGGGATCAATGGTGAATTGGCCATTTGAATTCAGAACTGGCTTGCCCAGAGAAGACAGAGGGTCATGGTCAAAGGAATTTATTCCACATGAAGGACTGTGATTAGTGGCATTCCGGGGGAGCTGTACTGGGACCTCTGCTCTTTGTATAAGTATCCTGAATGAAAATTAAGTGTGGTGGGTTAGTAAGTTTTCAGATGGTACGACAATTGGTGGTGTTGTAGATAGCATAGACGACTAAGACTTTTGCACAGTACTAAATATACTAGTTTACTTTGGTTCGTTAAAGTTGTCATAGCCAGGGGTGGTAGTGGTGATAAGTTCCCAGTACCTATTAAATTCTCCCAGTGGCATGTATCTCATGTAGCCTCTGACAACCATCCAGCTCCTGACCTTCACGTGTGACTTAGCTACTGAGCCTGGTGAAACCATTTCTATTGACAGGACAACGGGCAAAGGCGGGTAACTGGCACCTTAAAACCAGTCTCTTCAGGCAGATAGGGTTCCTCAGCCATGGTTAGCAGCTCACCCAGGACAAGGAAAGCCCTGATCTCTAATCTCCACTGCCTCGCAGCTATACAAATTTATGGGGAAGGCTTTGGGAGTAAACCCCTGAGCAAAACTCCATAGCGGACGTCCCTAAGGTAGTCCTGCATTGAGATCAACGCCGAATAGAATCTCCTGGGATGCTGCTGCTGCCAGATTGTATCAGTCTCTGCCGTTCCTTGGCATTTATCAGCTGCATGGAGACAGGGAGCCCGTTGCAGGGGCAACAGCTTGCTCTCCATATTGCACTGCCCTGGGTTGCGTACAGGCTCGTGTAAACCACCAGCACACAACATTCATGGACAAACCTGATCAACGGAGGGCCTACCACTAAGTTTACTTTGAGACTTACCTGTAGAAAGGTAGGGATTTGTCAGTGGAAGAATTAGTTGTGCTTTTTTGAAGCGGTGACTATAATAAACGTAGTTCTATAAGAAATACAGCATTTGGCTAAGTCCTAGTTGCAGACCTGTATACAGGAATACTCTGCAGAGAATATGCAGAGAGACAGGGCCATAAAGATGTAAGGGGAGAAAAGGGAAACAATAAATAATGGAGTGAGTACTTGCATTCCAAGAGCACTTTTCATAACAAAACATCTACAAATATGAATGAACTACTCCTGAATGTTATCATCAATGTAGGAAATACCAGTAAATATTTACGACAACACCTGCCTCAGCTGATCAGAACCAGTTTAGTTATCATTGACTTGCTGTAAGTGACATGAAATTCATTGCTTTGCAGTGGCAGTACTGCGTAAGTAATAAAAATCAATATGAAGTACAATATAAACAAACAGAGTAAAATAAGGAAAAATGATGTGATTTGGGTGGTGGGTTGGAGATACATCTCTACCAAAGGAGGTATAAGGTGCTCCTTCACTCTGCCAGCCTGCAGGTCACCCTTGAGCAAGGTGTAGCACCTGCTTAGCCCCCAGTCAGGGTCAGGTGAAGCCGTATGAGCAGCCGGTGCACGTCACAAGTCCTGGTTCTGTGACCACTGACATCAGGCAGACGATCTATAAAGAGTATTGCCAGTGGCTGGGATCACCTGTCTTGTAAAGACACCGCCCAGAAGAAGGCAATGACAAACCACCTCTGTTGGAAAATATGTCAAGAGCAATCATGGTCATGAAAAGACTATGATGCCTACATCATATGACACAGCACATAACAAACGACGAATGAGGTGGTGTTCATGAGTCCATGGACCATTGAAATCTGATGGTGGAGGGGAAGAAGCTGTTCCAAAATCATTGAGTGTAGTTTCTCTGGCTCCTGTACCTCCTAGTCATGAGAAGAGGACATATCCCGGATAGTGAGGGTCCTTATTGATGTGTCCTGCCTTCTTCAGGCACCACCTCTTGAAGAGATCTTCTACGGTGGGGAAGATTATACTGTAATGGATCTAAGACAACCCCCTGCAGCCTCTTGTGATCCTATGCATCCGAGCTTCCATATTAGGCTGTGCTGCAACCAGCAGGATGCTCACTACGATACGTCTTTCAAAATTTGCAAGAGACTCTGGTGTGCCTTCTTCGTGATAACTTCAATATGTTGGGTCCAGATGCATGCTCCAAGATGTTGATGCCCAGCAACGTGAGGTTGCTCATGCTTTCCACCACTGACCCTTCAATGTGTGCCCTCTTCTGACTTCCCCTTCCGAAAGTCTACAATCAATTCCTCAGTCCTGCTGGCGTTAAGTGTGAGATTGTCGTAACAACGGTAAACCAGCCAATCTATCTCATTACCATCTGAGTGCGAGTGTAGGATTAATCCCTGATTTCAAATTTCAACTACAAAATTTCAACAAAACAAAAGTCAGCAAATTTCAAGTCATATATGTCAATGAAAATAAGTCTGATTCTGATTTAGCTACTCTGCAGGTACAGGGTTTAATTGTGCTGCTGAGTGCTACTGAGAGTAAAATGAGGATTTACTGAATTAGAATGCAATTAAATAGCATCACACTTGATGTACTAAATGACTAAGCCCAGCTCCAACACCATATTCAAGTTTGCTGATGACACCACTGTTCTGTGCCATATCAAAGGGGGTGATGAATCAGCATATAGGAGGGATATTGAAAACTTGGCTGAGTGGTGTAATAACAACAGCCTCTCACTCAATGACAATAAGACCAAGGAACTGATTGTAGACTTCAGGAAAAGGAAACCAGAGGTCTATGAGCAAGTAATCATCAGAGGATCAGAGGTGGAGAAGGTCAGTAACTTTAAATTCCTGGGTGTCACTATCTTAGAGGACCTGTCCTGGATCCATCGTATAAATATAATCGCAAATAGAGCAAAACAGTGCCTCCACTTTCCCAGGAGACTGCGGAGATTTGGCATGTCATTAAAAACCTTGGCAAATTTCTATAAATGTGTGGTGGAAAATGTGCTGACTGGCTGCATTATTGCCTGGTATGGGAACACCAGTGCCTTTGAGTGGAAAATCCTACAAAAGGTATTGGATTTGGCCCAGTACATCACAAGTATAGCCCACCCAGCCATTGAGCACATCTACATGAAACATTGCTGTAGAAAAGCGGCATTCATCATCAAAGTTCCTCACCACCCAGGCCATGCTCTTCCCTCACTGCTGCCATCAGGTAGAAGGTACAAGTGCCTCAGGACTCACACCAACAGGTTCAAGAACAGTTACTACCCCTCAATCATCAGGCTTTTGAACAAAAGGGAAGAACTACACTCATTCTACTTCTGGTTTTCCCACAACCGATGGTCTCACTTTAAGGACTCTTTATCTTGTTATTTCATGCTCATTATTTATTGCTATTTATTAATATTTGCACAGTTTGTTGTCCATTGATCCTGTTTACAGTTACTGTTCAAATATGCCCGCAGGAAAAGAATCTCAGGGTGGTATGTGGTGACATTTATGTACTCCGTTAATAAATTTTACTTTGAACTTTGTACTAGATGTGGGAACGAGCCAGAAATCAGCTGAGATGGCTGGGGCAGACAAAGATGGTGAAGGGTTTAGATGCAAAGCTTCAACTGTTTATTCACTTGCATAGATGCTGCCTGACCTGCTGAACTCCTCCAGCATTTTGTGGGTGTTGCTCTGGACTTCCAGCATCTGCAGAATCTCCGGTGTGGTAAAGGTTAATGGAGCTGTAGCTTCACAGCAACTCAATCAACTCAGCCTGCAAGTGGTCCCCCAGCACCAGATCATGAAGAGTTCTCTGACGGCATCATCTGTCCTGGATTCCGGTTACAAAACCTAGAAAAATGTGCTTCCTGAATGCCCTCAAGTTTTCAAGCACCTTTTGCGTTTCCCTTCCCACCCACTCTTGACAGGCTGGGATCCCACAAGATCAGATATCTAGAGAGGCAGGAGGCTGCCTGAGATTGTGGAGACATTCCAGATGAATGGGGTGGGGAAAGGAAGAGCCACATCCTGTTGGGGGTCAGGGGAAACAGAAGGATGTTGGGGGCAATTTTCTATCTATGATGTTGACACAACATTGTGGGCCAAAGGGCCCGAACTCTGCTGGAATGCTCCATGCTCACTGTTGTCCCTGTTAACATCTTCTAGCGACAGAGCTCACAATGGGCTGTCTGTTTTAGTGTCTTAACCCCAAGCATTGAGCATCCCTCTAACTCAGGCATCCCCCAACCTTTCCATTAACTGAGGGGTCCGTGAATCCCATGTTGGGAACCCCTGCTCTAACTCCACAGGCGCTGCAGAATCCACTGAGTTTCTTCAACAGTTTGATTTTTGCTTCTGCTTACAATATCTACAGTTTTTTCCATCATGGGAATCAATCTAGTACTGGGCACTGAGCAAGTATAAATGATCTTTAATGCAGGAGGTGTTGTCATGGGAGAGACTTTCATATTGATTCATTTATCTTTCCAATGAGTTTTAAGGTGGGGCACTTATAACTATACTTTGCTATCATTTTAACATTTCCCCCTTGATCCACTCCAAGCCAAATCCCCAATCACAGTATCCATCTGTCCATCTCTCAAAACACTTAGTTTAAAATCCACATAATCTTTTACAAACTCCTCAACATTTCCTCTTCAAATACTTCATCCTGCACCTGTATCCATCCACAGTATTACTATCAAATTCACATATTGTTGCAACTCTGTCTGCTTGCTTCAAAATGCATTCTTCCCAACTCATTCTTCCTTGTAATCCTTCTCTCCATCTTTAAATGAACCCCTCAAACCTCATCTTTGACTATCTCCAATCAGATCAGAATTTCTACAATCCATCAGAACTTCTTCAAAGGCTCTTCAACCATCCATCTTTGTCATCATTCAAGATGACTTACCAAGTTAATGTTCAAAGTTCAAAAGTATGAAGTAAATTTATTATTAAAGTACATATATATCAGCATATACAACCCTGAGATTCATTTTCTTGCAGGCATTCTCAATAAATCCAAAAACTATAGTAGAATCAATGAAGAAGCACTAACAGTGTGCAAATACAAAAAGAAAGAAAAATAAATAAACAAACAAACAAAAAATAAATATCAAGAACAAAAGATGAAGAGACTTTGAAAGTGTGTCCATAGATTGCAGGAACAGCTCAGTGATGGAGTGAGTAAAGTTGTCCCCTTTGGTTCGAGAACCTGATGCTTGAGGGGTAATAATGGTTCCTGAACCTGGTGGTGCGAGTCTGAGGCTCCTGTTGAAAGGTACAGAGCAGTTCAGTTGCTGTAGGTAAAGCAGAGAAAAACAATTACAGTTCAAATATTATAGGGTAACTTTCTTAAATGACATCACAAACTGTTTGATAGCCACTGAAGAAAACTGTGCTGCCTCTATTGTCATGTCAGCACCTCAGCAGTTAATTCATCATACACAAGCTTTGCATGAACAGTGATATGGTTATAACTAGATATATCACTGCTAATGCAAATATAACTGTAACTGGATATATTACCATTTACAGCATTCCAAAAATGTTGACTGAGGGATAACTATTGCTGAATAAAGGAGTACATGCCCTTCAAAGCAGCATGCTGGCACTATTTTCATCCAGCTGAGCACATGAAGCCTCCATTTTATGCTGGCTCCTGAAAGGCTGTCCTCCAACGGTGCAACTCCCCGTCACCATGCTACGGAAGTGTCAGACTAGAACACTGCACTCAATACTCTACAGCCTTCTGACTCAGAGGAAAGAGAAGTTGTCCTAGACAAAGCAGTTTAAAATATGGAACACACTTCTGTTGCAATATTATTTAATAGGTATTGAGTAACAATTATTTATTCAGTCAGTGCCACACACCTCTTTCTATAATTATTATTTTCACTGCAGAATACATAACAACTCTTAACATGGATCATTTGTCTTCTACATGTGCAGTGAAATGAGTCATACAGTTTGCCAGCTTACAAACAGCCCACTCTCGTACTGTAGAGTATGCAGGTGAACATCAAGCACCTTGACTTGTAGCACAGAACAGCATCAAACATCAGTACGTAAGTATTAAGTGCATGCATGTTCATTCTACAGTTGAAGTAAATTTACACTTCTTTTACCAGAATCTTGGGAAGGAAATAATACCATGATCATAAAACCATCTTAACTATTTACTGAACACAGGGGTTCCATGAGCTCATCTCTCAAGAACTATTAAACCTTTAATCTAAATCTGGATTTTCAAGAAAAAAGTTCAAAGTAAATTTATTATCAAAGTACATATATGTCACCATATACAACCCTGAAATATATTTCTTCTGGGCTTACACAGTAAATCTAATAAACACAACAGAATCAATGAAAGACCATGCTCATCAGGGAGGACAACAGGTGTGCAAAACACAAATACAAAAAAATAGTAATAGCTAACAAAAAAAAACAAATATTGAGAATATGAGATGAAGAGGCCTTGAAAGTGAGTCCATAGCCTGCAAAAACAGTTCAGTGATAGACCAATTGAAGTTATCCCCTCTGGCTCAGGAGTTTGATGGGTTATGGTTTGAACTTTGAATTTTTTTATTGGTCTCAATATAAACAGCTAATCTCTCTCCATCCCACCAATTTGAGGACATTAATAATTACTAAATGTATTAGTCAATTCAGTTGTTTCCCAAAGATTCCCATTCTATAATTATTACTTCCCAGGCATATCGAAGTACTTTGTGGGTGGTGCAGTAGTGTAGCGGTAGTACAGTGCTTTACAATACCAGCAACAGGTTCAATTCCCGCCACTGCCTATAAGGAGTTTGTACGTTCTCACTGTGGCCGCGTGGGTTTCCTCCAGGTGCTCTGGTTTCCTCCCACAGTCCAAAGGCATACTGGTTGGTAGGTTAATTGGTCATTGTAAATCGTCCTGTGATTAGGCTAGGGTTAAATTGGCATTTGCTGGGCAGCTCATCTTGAACGGCCGGAAGGGCCTGTGCCAAACTGTATGTCAATAAATAAATAAATATTTTAAAAGAGGTTAACATATTAAGAGGGTATATCTATTAAGCTGTGTAGTGATAAAATTAGGGTACCTCGGGAAAGAGTAGAACCAAATAGGTTATCGTTATGTGGAGCCAGAGGAAGAAAACATCAATGAGACTGGAGTTATACCACACTGCAACAAGCCCTCTGAACCAGCTTGTCCATGCTGATCACCAGATACATATCTACATGAATCCTATTTGTCAGCACTGGTCCACAATTGCTCATCCAGATACTAGTTGAGACTGAAATTCTAAAGTACCTGACGATTTATAAAGTACTAAACAGGCATAAAGGTAGCTAAATCCCCAGGCCTGATGAGAAGTATCCGAACCCGCAGTGGAAGGCTAGGGAGGGCATGTCAGGGAGCTTAAAGATAGTTAAAATGTCTCTGAAAACAGGTAGAATGCCAGATGACTAACGACAGTAATCGCAGTAATTTATTCAAGAAGGGCAGCAGGGATAAACTAGGTAATTGTAATTGAATATCTTTGGTCGGAAAATTACTGGAAAAACATTTTGAGGGGCCGGATTGATCAAGTATCAAGATTCTGTCTGATTAATATACCTGAGTTTCTTTTTGAAGCATTAATTAAAAATATTCCCAGGGCAGTGCAGGTTACACGCTCCTCAGTAAAACCATTGGCAAAGAGATTGGTGATCAAAAAAGTTAGAGCTCATGATTTTCAAGGCAAGCTGGAAACAAAATCAGTGGGATTTTACGGGTATCAATGCCCAATTGGTGTTCACTGGTGCTGTAAAAGCAATTGCGCTAACCACTACACCACTGAGCTGCTTCGAGTGGTGTAGAATGCTTACAGGCTGTATAACCTCTTACAAAGTGCATGAAACATAACTGAAAGTCCCTGTACAAATTTGCAAAGCAAAACCATATTATCTTGGTACATTACAATCCTTGGGACTTAATATTGACTTTGAAGATTTTGGATAACCATTCCATTTTTTTTCCCCTCTTGTTCCACAGATTTATTTGTACTGCTCCTGTTTTATTGTGATTTCTGTTTCTCTCACTGTCTCCAACTGCTGATATTTTTAAAGTAATTGCAACACTGGAGTGTATCCTATCACAGGCATTCCCTTTGACCCTTCAATACCTTCTTCTCTCCAACTTAAAACTTACCGGTTTTCTCACCTTTCCAGTTCTGATGAAGGATTCTTGTTTATCTATTTGTTCTCCCACTGATACAGTTTGACCTGCTGAGTGCCTCTAGCTTTCTATTGTTTTGTTTTGGATATCCAACATCAACAGCTTTTTGCCTCAGTCTCCATTCCTGTTACTTCTAAATTGGAATTAATTTTGACATACCTCACCCTTTAAAAAACAGACAAAAAAACAAGACAAAGTAGGAGGAAATCTGAATTGTATTTGTGACCTTCTTCATCTGTTTTGTGACCATAATTGGTAAATTAGCAAATTGGATTATAATTGTCACCAACCTGCGGGAAAGATGTAAATAAGGTTGAAAGAATAAAGAGAAAATTTACAAGGATGTTGCGAGAAATGAAGGACCTGAGTTATAAGGAAAGATTGAATAGGTTAGAACTTTATTCTTTGGAAGATCAAGGGGAGATTTGAGAGAAATATACAAAATTATGAGTATAGATAGGGTAAAATCAAGCAAGCTTTTTTCCACTCAGGTTGGATGGGAATACAACTAGAGGTCTTGGATTAAGGGTGATAGGTGAAAAGTTTAAGGGGAACATGAAGGGAAACTTGTTCACTTAGAGGGTGGTGAGAGAGTGGAATGAGCTGCCAGTGCAAGTGGTGCATGCGATCTCAATTTCAACATTTGAGAGAAGTTTGGATAGGTACATGGATGGTAGGGGCATGGAGGGCTATGGTCTGGGTAAAGGTTGATGGAAGTAAGCAGTTTAAATAGTTTAGCACAGACTAGATGGACCAAATTACCTGTTTTTGTGCTGTACTTTTCTATGACTCTATACAGAGATATAATGAAAAAAAATTATCTTGCATGCCACCCATACAGATCAATTCATCATATCAGAACATTGGGGTTGTACAAGGTAAAAAGCAATAGCGGAATGCAGAATAAACTTACCAATTATATTAACATGTTATTGACCTTAAATGTTTGGCTTCTTTTATTTATTTTAATAATTCTTTGTATCTCACTTCTCAATTCATATTCTGTTTCATTCTTATTTCTATTGCTGTCTGAAAAAAATGATCATCACCAGTCTAATATTGCAAATTTTGATTTTATTATCCAATTCTGAAAAAAAATTGCATCAGCCTAAAATGTACCTGCTCCTTGAGTGCTGTGGCCAACATGCTGAGCACTTGCATGATATTAATACAGATTCCCACCACTTGAGGATAATTTGCCTCCCGTTTTACAATTGGCCTCAGCTAATTTTTAGGTTTCCAAACAGAAAGATGACAGCAACCAGAAAATCTACAATACTGTGCAAAGGTCTCAGACACACCAGCTACATATGTGCCTAAGGCTCTTATATATCGCACTGTAATGCTTCCGCAAATAAAACAAATTTCATGACATATGTGAGTGATGATAAACCTGATTCTGATATGGGTCTCTATTGTGGGCTGACAGTGGGAAGGGGGCAGGGAGAGGGGAATCGTGGTTGAGAAAAGGGGAAGGGGGAGCAGAGGGAACAGAAGACACCAGAGAGACATTCTGTAATGATCAATAAACCAATTGTTTGGAATCAAATTACCTTGCCTGCTCTCTCAGGGCTGGGGGTGTCTGCACCCATGCCACCCTCCTCCCCCTCGCCCACACCTGGCACTCCTTCTTTACCAGCCATCCCACACCCCTCCAGCGGCACTCCACCCTTGCCTTTCTGAGCATCCTTCGCTCCTGCCAGATTTACAAAGTCACTCTCCACTCCACTGTGCAAAAGTCTTGGGCAGCACCCTAACTATATACTGTATGTGTGCCTACGTCTGTAGCACAGTGTTGAAATCTGGGAGATTAATAAGGCCATGCTCTTCTTTGTGATCATTCTGCTTCTGCACCCCCCCATATTTCCTCCCCCGCCCACATATTTTCATTCTCCTTCCCAAAACTCACTTTAGTCCTCCATCAAGCAAGTGCTGACTAGTCCCTTAGCTTCAGTTTACAGACAAATCTCATCTTTACACTGGTAATAATACCACCCCAGCCCCCAGCGTGAAAGCTACCGCAAGCCAGCTATGCACCATGCCAACTCTATGCTTGTGTTGTAAGATCCATTTCATTCATGATATTGAGCTGCACAGCTCCTTGCAATCAAAAACATCACAGCTGTCTGCTTCACCATTACATTGTCTGTTTTATTTTGCTCAGTTAAAAAAAAAAGATAATTTGGAACAGCCAGTTCAGCAGGAGAAAATAATCAGCAAGCATCCTTGATAATAGTTTATGACTCAATCCCTCCTGACACAAGCTAAAAATAAAACCACCCAAGAACCACTGAATATGGATGCGTGGATTGGACACTTTTAGAAACAGTGCACGAATAAAGGTTAACAGTTAATGCACGTCTTGCGCCGCACTGCAAATGCATCATACTGTTAACTCCCCTATGGACGGCAAGCATTGGAAACCATCTAATTTTACACTCAAATAGCATAATACACTGGAAATCTAATGTCAAACAAGAAAATACTGAAAGGCTCTGTAGGTCAGAGTATAGAGGCCCCACAACTCACTATGTTGCTTCAGCCTTTTAACTTACTCTAAGCCTCCCTCCCGCATGGCCCTCCATCTTTCTATCATTCGTGTACCTGTCTAAGAGTCTTAAATGTCCCTAATGTATCGAGCCCCAATCCCAGCAGTGCATTCCACACACTCACCACTCTTCATAAAAAATCTACTTCTGACATCCCCCCCCCCCCCCATACCTAATCGCCTTAAAATTATGCCCTCTTGTGTATTAGCCACTTCTATCCTGGGGAAAATTGTCTCTGATTGTCCACTCTATCAAAATCCCTAAAAGTCTTATACACCTCTATCAAGTCACCTCTCATCATCCATAGAATTCCAGGATATTTTCAAGGAGTGATGCCACAAAAAGGTGGCATCCATCATTAGGGTTGCCCATCACCCAGGACATGCCCTCTTCTCATTTCTACCATCAGGGAGGAGGTACTGGAGCCTGAAGACACACACTCAATGATTCAGGAGCAGCTTCTTCCTCTCTGCAATCTGATTTCTGAATGGACACTGAACCCAGGAACACTACTTCTACTTTTTTTTTGCACTATTTGGTGTATTCAAAAAATTTCACTGATATATACATATAAATGCACATATATAGATATAGATATATATGCACGTATACACAAACACACAAATTCTGTTTTTATTATGTATTGCAATCTATTGCTACCATAAAAACAACAAATCTCACGGCATATGCCAGTGATATTAAACCTGATTCTGCTTCTCATCCCCAAAGAGAAAAGCCCCATCTCATTCTACTTTCCTCATAAAACATAGAAAGCATTCTCTCTATTCCAGAAAGCATCCTGGAGAACAGAGAATCTACGTCTGGAAAAAGGAAGTGTTAACATTTCTGATCATTTCTGGTCAAAGATTAAACTCTTGTTTCCTCCTTTGCACATGTCCAGACTGCTGAATATTTTCAGCATTTTCTATTTTTATTATAGTCTTTTTTGTCAATAAGAAACAAATACAATGCAATGAGATGAACAGTATGTATAAGGAAAGTCTCCAGTTAAGAAAAGTTCTGTTTCAGTGAAGCAAAAGACTCTTTATACCATTACATCAGTATTAGTATGCTTCTGGAGGCTTTCCTTCAAAGTCTCACCAGCTTAGCCACCAGACTATAAAAATATTATACATTGACCATCCAGACTGTTATACAGCATATCCAGACTGTTGGAGGATCTCAGCAGGTCAGGCAGCATTTCTGGAAATGAATCAACAGTCAAAATTCTGGACTGAGACCCTTTGTCAGGGCTGGAAGGGAAGGGGGACGATGCAAGAATAAAAAGGTGGGGGAGGGGAAGAAGGACAGCTAGAAGGTGATACGTGAAGGCAGGTGGGTGGGAAAGGTAAAGGGTTGGAGAAGAAAGAACCTGATAGGAGAGGAGAGTGGACCATAGGAGAAAGTGAAGGAGGAGGGGACCCGGGCGAAATGATAGGTAGGTGCATAAATTGACCTAATATTTTTTATGCTCATCAATATTTTGCAAATACCAAGTCTTATTTGCACTAGGATTTATTCAAAATATTTAAATAAACTAAACTGTGTTTGTATATTTTTTTTATTTTTTGATTTTTGTTCTAAATAAGTGTGCAGCAAAGCTGATCACATAAGTTTTCTCAAAGGACTTCAGTGAATGGATGCATCAATGCTTTGATTCTACAAGATGCAACACACTGAAATAAATAACAACATTCAAAATCAAATTTTGGGCCCCTTATCAGATGTGCTGGCAGTGGAGAGGGGCCAGAGGAGGTTCATGTGAATGATTCCAGGAATAAAAATGTTAAAGTGTGGGGAGCATTTGATGGCTCTGGGCAGGTACTCATTGGAACTTAGATGAATGAGGGGGGATCTCATTGAAAGCCATCGAATTTTGAAGGTCCTTGATCAGGTGGATGATAAGAGGATGTTTCCTGAAGTGGGCCAGTCCAGGACGAGAAGACAGAGCCTCGGAATAGAGCAGGAATTCTGAGCCTGTGTTCCACAGACCCCATGCTTAATGGCATTGGTCCATGGCATAAAAAAAGCCTGGAATAGAGGGGTGTCCATTTAGAACCGAGATGAGAAGGCACTTCTTCAGCCAGAGGGTGGGGGACCTGTGTGATTCATTGACATGGATGGCTGTGGAGGTTATTTCATTGGTGTATTTAAAGTGGAGTTTGATAAGTTCTTGGTTAGTCAAGACATCAAAGGTTATGGGGAGAAGGCAGGAGAATGGGGTTGAGAGGGATAATAAATCAGCCATGATGGAATGGCAGAGCAGACTCAACGAACCAAATAGCCTAAATCTGCTCCTATGCATTTTATTGTCTTACATTAACCTGTTAAACTTACCACTTATTACTGAATTACCACTTATCAGTGCACTGGCTGAAATAGTATTAGTCAGTTTATGTATTTCGCAAACCATATTCAGTATTCTTATACCAAAAGAGACAACGAAAACAAAAACCGTGCAGTCAACATTTACCTTTGGAATGGAAAGTCAATGAAAAGAAAAAAGAAAACAATTTCTCCCACAAGGATTTTGAGGGTAGTTCAATGGCTCAATGTATGCAGTATACAACCTGAAGTCCTTACTCTTCACAGATATCCGCAAATCAAAAAACCCCAAATGAATGACAACACATTAGAACCACAAAGCCCCGTCCCCCTATTTGCTCCACCATGCAACAGTAGCAAAGTCCCCAGAGGTGATGATCTAGAGTCCATTAAAAACTACTGTCCATCCAACACTTCAGCATTTCAAACAGACTCCCCCTCTTTCGCCAACAAGTGAGAGAGAGGTATCACTGCTGCCAGTGAGAGGGAGATCATTTGAGGGTATTTTTTGTTAAATGATTGCTAGAAAAGATAGTTAAAATTGTGAGGTAACAACTGATCCTTCTTATTTGACCTTTCCAGATTTTGCTATCGCGAGCAACTTTTTGTCCAAGAATAGAATTAAAATGTGCTGTGTGGCAACAGAATAGTTAATAACAAGAAAGGAACCAAGACTAAACAAGCTTCAGCCATAATTTAGTCCATTCCCCTTCCACAGCTATGCCACAAAGAATCATCAAATTTATTGTTTCTTTTACCTATACTAGAAATAACAAGTTTATCAGCTTTGTACAAAATGCTAGAGACTGCAACGAAGAGTTTAAAAAGAAGATAAGGCTTGCAGATATCTCCACCACAAGCCCCACAGTATTTTTAATCAACATTTCAAAGGAACAGCTGGAAACTAAGCAGGTACTTGGTTAATGTCTGACCTTGTGCTGATAAGCTCCAAGAGCTTGAAGATCTCCATCTGCTTCAGATAGGCCTGCTGTCAGGAGAAGACAGCAGTGGTACTCACGCTGTGTTAGAAACTACTTGCAATACTGATTGGTATGAATGTAGATCCTTCATCATCAATGGTTGTGACCCCCAACAAGATTTCTAAATATCTGACCTATGCTGCATAATTCCATTTATTTCATTATTCAGATACAACACAGAATAGGCCCTTCCGACCTTCAAGCTGCTCCAGCCAGTAATCCCCTTCTTTAATCCTAGCCTAATTATGGGACAATTTACGATGACCAATTAAACTACTAATCGATACCTCTTTGAACTGCGGGAGGAAACCAGAGCACCTGGAGGAAACCCATGTGGTCACAGGGAGAACATATAAACTCCTTACAGGCAGCAGTGGGAATCGATCATAAGCATTGAGCTAACCACTATGGTGCCATGGCAACCTTTCTGTGAGTAATCATTTCAGTTTCTTTTGGTTACAGCAACTCACTCATAAGCCATTAGAAGGGTTCCATGCGTGTTTATGATTTGGTTCTCTGATAGGGTGAGGGAGAAGGTGAGGGGGGTAGGGATATGTTGTTGGCGGGTGGAGTTGGATCCAAGTCTTCTCCCCTGACCTAGCCGGCACTGGTATTCAAGCCATTTATCCAGGACTCCTGTTGGCATTGGTGGAGGATTCCTCCATTGGCCAAAATGGAGGAAGCTAATCATAAACACAAGAGATTCTGCAGCTGGTGGAAGTCAAGAGTACACACACAAATTCTGGAGGAAAACTCAGCAGGTCAGGCAGCATCTATGCAGGGGATTAAAGAGTAGACTTTTCAGGCCAAGACCCTTAATGCAGCAACAGTAGGTCATGCAGCTGTTGAGTAAAGTTAATACAAATCTTACTGAGTAAGATGACTCTACTGTGTGACGACACATACAAGATGCTGGAGGAATCCGCATGTCAGGCAGCATCTAGGGAAATGAATAAGTGGTTGACTGTTTACTCTTCTCAATAGATGCTCGGCCTGACCTGCTGAGTTCCTCCAGCATTTTTTATGTGTTACTTTAAAATCAACACTTACCCATCAGATCAATTGCTCAGTAATATTTTTACTTGGAGTCTACTAACACACACACAAACATACATACCCTGGAAGAACTCAGCAGGTCAGGCAGCATCCATGAGAAAAGAGTAGCCAACATTTCGGGCCGAGACCCTTCATCAGGAATGGGGGGGAAGAGAGGACCGAAGCCCAGTAATAGAGATAGGGTAGGGGGTAACGTCTAGAGGTGCCAGGTGGAAAACCAATCAGAGGAAAGATAAAGGGGGGAGGGGGAGGGGATAAGCATGAAAGAACTGTAGAGATAAAGAAGCAGAAAGTTGAAAGGGGAGAGAGGCAGAGAGGGACCTGGGATAGGGGGAGGGGGAGGGAATTACCAGAAATTGGAGAATTCAGTGTTCATACCACCAGGCTGGAGGCCACCCAGACGGTAGATGAGGTGTTGCTCCTCCAACCTGAGTTTGGCTTCATCATGGCAGTAGAGGAGGCCATGTATGGACATATCTAGATGGGAATGAGAGGCAGAGTTGAAGTGGGTGGCAACCAGGAGGTCCTGTCTATTGTGACGGACGGAGCGTAGGTGCTCAACGAAGCGGTCCCCCAATCTGTGTCGGGTCTCGCCGATGTAGAGGAGGCCACACCGGGAGCACCGGATGCAATAGACGACTCCAGCAGACTCGCAGGTGAAGTGTTGTCTCACCTGGAAGGACTGTCTGGGGCCCGGAATGGTGGTAAGGGGGGAGGTGTGGGGACAGGTGTAGCATTTGCGCTTGCAGGGATAAGTGCCAGGTGGGAGTTCTGTGGGGAGGGACGTGTGGACTAGGTAGTCGCGGAGGGAACGATCCCTGCGAAAAGCTGAGAGGGGTAGGGAGGGAAAGATGTGCTTGGTGGTGGGGTCCTGTTGAAACGCTCCGTCCGTCAGGATTTTGTGTCTGTTGCTCTCGCCCTTATACAATTTGCTTTTATTTGTGATAGTGTGGTGAACTACATATACCTGTCTGGACACGCCCCCTGATGACTGCTCCTGTGGCTCCTCCCACAGACCCCTGTATAAAGGTGATGGAGGTCTGAGCCCGGCCTCTCTGTCTCCAGGATGTAGTATAGTGGTCACTCACTGCTTGTTCCTTCTTCCAGTCAATAAAAGCCAATATCTCGCCTTTACGTCTCAGAGTGAGTTATTGATGGTGCATCAGATAGCATAGCAGTCAGTGCAACACTATTACAGCTTAGGGTGTTTCAGAGTTCAATTCTGGCACCATCTGTAAAGAGTTTGTATGTATGGACTGCATGGGTTTCCTTCGGGTGCTCTGGCTTCTCCCAACTTTCCAAAGATGTACCAGTTAGTAGATAATTGGTCATTGTAAATTGTCCTGTGATTGGGTAGTTGCTGGGCAATGTGGCTCGTTGGGCCGGAAGACTGTTCCACACTGTATCTCTAAATAAGTAAATAACAATCAGAGGTGCTGTCTCCCATCTTTGTGAAAATTAAGAATATTTTCTGAACAACAGAAACACAGAGGTTCAGCCTTTTATAAAAATCCTTCAGAAGCCATTTCTTCTTATTTTCAAATAAACTGCAGGAAACTCCATAGAGATCAGTTATGGAGAATTGACAAAAGTATTTTTACCAGTTTTACCTGCTATCAGCATTCATTATATTGATAGTCTATAAGTAAAATCTTGCCTGTTCATTGTCACAAAATGATAGATGGTGTTGGTGTGTTGCCTTATCAGTAGCTTGACATATTTTACATTTAACCTCAATCCAAAGTAGTACTGCAGTTCTCTGGAATCTGTACCACAAGAGATTCTGCTGAATCTGGATATTCAGAGTAACACATGCAAAACACTATAAGGAACGGAGCAAGTCAGGCAGCATTCATGGAAAGGAATAAAGAGTCGACATTTTGGGCTGTGGCCTTGCATCAGGGCTGTTTCATGTCATTTCCAAATGGCATGAAAGAATGTAATAAGGATTAATTCATCATATCTGGATGTCCTGAAGTATTTCAGAGCCTATGATTCACCTTTCGAGCCATATTAAAGAAAGCATCACATTCAACGTGAGCACTGCAAAGTCTCAGAAATAACTAATCGAGTCATGAGACCTTTCACCTCTGAGGAAAATGGAGAAAGTGGGGAAAATATGAGTCCTCCAGACAGCTACTCATCAAACAAAAAACAACAGTGGTGTGAGTTGATTTCTAAGATCCCAATTGGTGGTACAAGAGCTTCTGCGCATATTAAAACAGTCTCCCTGACTATGAACACAATGCAACTGCTCTATCTTGTGACTTCTTCTGGGACTGCAGCGAGACAGAACCAGTATATTTGGTGCATAGCTTGCTTAGCAGGGATTTAATAACAGTCAAAGGAGCATCTTTCCAAAAATAGTCCACACATCCCAAAATAACTAAATTTTAATAGTGGCTTGATACCATATTTTATTTCGAGATACAACGTAGAACTGGCCCTTTCTGCCCAACAAGCCACACCGCCCAGCAACCCACCTTTTTAACACTTGCCTCAATCACAGGACAGTCTACAATGACCAATGAACCTACTAACCGGCACGTCTTCGACCTGTGGGAGGAAACTGGAGCACCCAGAGGAAACCCACGAGGTCCATGGGGAGAACGTACAAACTCCTTACAGACAGTGCTGGAATTGAACTGTGAACTGCTACGCTACTGTAGTGACCCAAAGAGAAAAACTAGAAATCCTGATGTTTCAGAAATTGTTCTGCCTCAAAAATAATTAATTTCATTTTGGACCTTCACACATTATCAGATAAATCGATTTGATTGTAATAGGTAAATATTCAAATACAGTTTTCGAAGCCCATACCAGAGACATATTTTAATGATATGTCAGTGCAAAGAAAGAAATCAAACAGTTTTTATTCCAAAATAGTAGTGGTTTGACGAAAGAAAAACTTCTACATTATGCTGCTGAGAAATCTTCCTTTCATTCGGTTCAAAGCAATCACACTGCACCAACATTTCCTTTTCTTCTTGTGTACTTATCTGTCTGTGCTACCAAAACAAATCCTTGCAGAACTGTAATTTAACAGTTGTGACACATGTAATTTTGGGTATGTGTGCTTTCAGAGATGTAACCCTTGAAAAGATACGCTCTGTGAGAAGAGGAGTGATTGATAAATAAGTAAAGTGGCCAGGTGCTATAGAAAGAACCATTACTCAGAATATTGCAACATGTATTTAGAGATGTGCAGACTAGGCCCGTCCATCCCTTCAAGCTGTGCCGCCCAGCAACCCTGATTTAACCCTAGCCTAATCACTGGAGAATTTGCAGTAACCATTTAACCTCCTTATCATGCCTTTGGACTATGGGAGGAAACTGGAGCAGCTGGAGGAAACTCACCTATTCCAAAGGGAGGACGTACAGAGATGCCTTACAGAGGATGATGGGATTGAATTCCAGACTCCAACACCCCCCACTGTAATAGCGTCCAACTTCAATCCAGTTTGGTTGTGAAACTTGCTTCAATTCATTAGAAATACAGTGCGGAATAGGCCCTTCAAGCTGTGTCTCCCAGCAACCCCCAATTTAACTCTAACCTGATCAAGGAACAATTTACAATGGCCATTTACCTACCCGGTACATCTTTGCACTGTGGGAGAAAACCAGAGGACCCAGAGAAAACTGATGCACTCCATGGGGAGGACCTACAGAGACTCCTTACCGAAGATGCCCTGATTGAGCTCCAAACTCTGGTGGTCGGAGCTGTAATAGTGTCAAACTAACTACTATGCTACTGTACTATCCCCATGGAAACATTTGGGGAGACATCTTCGTTGTGTGGTAAGGACAGAGGCTTTTCCTCTACAGGTACTTTTTCTGTTTAGCTTGCAAGCTCACAAAACAGGAGATTTACAAAGAGGATCAGAGAGTTGCAGAGGAGCAGCCTCCTTGCAATGCCAAGAGGACGGAAAGAAGTTCTTTGAGTAAAAACTCACTGACAGTGGAAGAAACTGCAAAAGGGAAGAGTCAATGATAATCTAAATGAAGGTGAGTGGGTGGTGGGGGGAGTTAAAGATGTGTTTGCTGGCAGGATCCTGTTAAAGATGGCAGAAGTTGCAGAGAATGATGAGCAGTGCATTCTAGGCACCCATCACTCTGCAAAACGTTTGCACTGCATAGCTCCTTTTCAACTTTTGCCCTCTGAAATTCATGCCTTCTGGTATTAAATATTTTGATACTGGAAAAAGATACTAGCTACCTCTATCTATGTACCTTCATCTTGTAAACCGCTATCAGGTCTCCACTCAGCCTCCACTGCTGCATCGTTAAGGACCCTCATCATCCAAGACATGTCCTCTTCTCATTACTACCGTTGTGGGGGCAGGAGGAGGTACAGGAGACTGAAGACACACACTCAATGATTCAGGAACAGCTTCTTCCCCTCTGCCATCAGATTTCTGAATGGTCCATGAACCCATATCTCACTATTCCTCTTTGCACTGTTTATTTCATTTCTTATTTAACTTGTAGTAATGTACTACCACCAAAAAAAACCACACAAAACAATGAATTTCACTACACATGTCAGTGATAATAAACCTGATTCTGGTTCACTCCGGCTCCCTCAGGTTGTCACAGACAGTGGGGGGTGGGGGTGGGAAGAGAGGGGAGGGTTGGTACTGGAGGATAGGCTCCCTCAACCTAATAAATGCTCCCAATGAAATGCATCTCAAATAGCCTCTAACAACCAAGTCAAGTCCAGCTCCTGGCATTCACATTTGTCTTAGCTACCACGTCTGGCCGAACCATTTCTACTAACAGGAGAAGGGGCAAAGAATGGGTACTGGCACCTTGAAACCAGTCACTTTGGGCAGATGCAGCTCGTCAGTCATGGTTGACAGCTGACCCAGGAGAAGAAAAAGTCTGATCTCAAACTTCTGCTACCTTGTAGCTATACCCATTCATGGGTAAGGCTTTGGAAGTAACGCCCACGGAAAAATCCAAAGCTGCGGTCCCTAAGGTAGTCCTAAGTTGAGTTCAATGCTGACTGTAATCTCCTGTGATGCAGCTGATGCCAAGCTGCATTGGTCTCTGCCATTCCTTTGGATTTACCAGCTGCATGGAGAGGGAGAGCTTCCTGCATGGGCAACAGCTTGCTCTCCATATCGTACTGCCCTGGTATGTGTACTGGCTTGCATTTGACAGCCAGGAAGCAACATCCATGATTGGCCCTGACCAACAGAGGGCCTCCCAATTCACCCATCAACTTTATAAATTTAGGATCAACAAATACGAGCATTCCTCATAGTTCAGCAACTGTGTTCAGAAGAGAGGGTAAAATTCTCAATCTGCTAGTATTCTGAATTTGAATAAATGGTACTAGAATGGAGCCTTGTGTGCCTTCAGAATTTAACTTGAAAAGCAAGATAAGCTACTAAATCCAGGTTTATATTCTGTTCAAGAATTTAATGCATTACTCAAATGATGACTGCTAAAGACAAGAAAATAAACTAACTGAAAGTGTTATTTTTTCTATTTTGTAATTTATAGCACTGTTGAGAGATTATGTCATTTTAAACTGTAATGATTCCACAGAATCAAGAATTGTTCTTTATTTTCAAGAACAGTATATGAAATCAATACGACTTGTTACCATGGAAACACAACCAGGCCAGCACAGCTGCAGGAGTTACAGGAGAGCTAATTTTAGGAAAGCCACTTATAAATTTTTTTCCTCTTCACGGTCATTCCTTTGAAGGGTACAGCACAAAAACTTCTAAGAGCCAATACCTTTATGCAATGTGTAAACAGATAACCAGCCTCCAAAGCAGCATTACCCATCAATCTCAATAAACCTGTACAAATTACAATGTTAACCCCATCCTGAACAAAATCATCTAAAATTCATCAATTTGTAACAAAATCAGTTATCGTTGCATACAATATTTTGTAAATTTTAGTACAGGGATTCCAGCCACATCTGCTTATCAAATGTAAAAACCTAACTGAAGAACGTAATAGGTGACCAACAATGTACCCCACAATCAACAACATTTTCTAATTGTGAGAATCTCCTTTCAGTCATTTTGTGGAACACTCTGTTCACTATTTCTGATGTTTGGTATGTATTTAAATCCTTCATTCCTCTCAAAACGGTCTCCACTTATCAGAATTCTTGAATTTTTTTCTATGTGGGTTATGACAAGAACTGGAAGCAGGATCCTCTGATGGATGGAATCATGTGGTTAGACACTAAGGAGAAACATAATTTTACAAAAGGCCAAGTTTTGGTTGACTGTATATGGAATTAGTAGTGGGGACTCTCTCCTCCAATCACATCAAGTCAAGCTGTAGACTATAGAGACCTACAGTTCTCGCACACAACCCTCCCATGGACTCTCTATCTCTTAAAATGAGTTTTCCACTTACAGGAAGGTCACTGTACAACTACATGGACCAAACTACAGGAAGAAAGTTTTTGACACTACTCAAAGATCATCCAAAGAGACTCACGACCTGACAGTGTTCTGGAGATTCTTACCAACCTCTGTGGTCTGAAAATTAACTCACCTGAGAACTTATCTCTATTTCTGTTGCCATTGAAAATGCCTGACATCATGAACCCGCTTTCATCGCCCTGGTAAGGAGGGGCCACTGCACAGGTTGGAAAAAGCTGCAGAAAGTTGTAAACTCAGCCAGCTCCAGCATCCAGGATATCTTCAAAAGGCAATGTCTCAAAAAGGCAGCATCTATCTGTCACCGAGGACAAACCCTCTTCTCATTGTTATCATCAAGGTGGAGGTATCAAGGAGCCTAAAGGTACACACTCAGTATTTCAAGAACAGCTCCTTCTCCTCCTTCATCAGATTTCTGAATGGATAATAAACCCATGAACACTTCCTCAGTATTTTCCCCTCTCTTTTTGCACTGCTTATTTTTGAATATATATATATATTATTGTAATATAGTTTTTATTACTATGTATTGCAATGTATTGCTGCTGCAAAGCAACACATTTCATGACATATGCCGATGATATTAAACAGGATTCTGATCCGGAGATTCTTATCCATCTCGATGGATAATGAAATTCAACTGACGTGAGAACTAAACCCTATTTCTCCTGCCATAGAAAAAGCTTGGCATCATGACCCATCTTTCCCAGACATTTTCCATTATTGTCATCCCCTTTATCTCTCCTATCTATTTTGTACTTCCTCTAAAACCTTTGCTCCCGAAAAACAAACAATTCTGTAGATGCTGGGAATCTTCAGTAACATACAAATGCTGGAGGAACTCAGCAGGTCAGGCAGCATCTATGGAAATGAATAAAGAGTCAATGTTTCAGGCCAAAACCTTTCATCAGGACTCGCCAGGTTTAAGACTGTTAGCCAGGTGCTCACTTTACATGCAAGAGCCACCCCAAGCTATTTGCTTTGTAAAATGAATAAGGTAGGGCTCTATAACCCTGGCTAAAATTACTCTTTCCTTATCCAATTACCAGTGGGTATTTTTTTACAGTTAGGGTCTTTGCACCTATCCATCCTCACATCTCCAGAGAAGAAAGGTGCATCTTGATCAAAGCTGCTAATAGTTTCAACAGCTGCTTGTAAATCACTTTGCTCTCTGTGTAACACACACAAAATGCTGGGGGAACTCAGCAGGTCAGGCAGCAGCTATGGAAGTGAATAAACAGTCAATGATTCGTGCCAAGACCATTCTTCAGGACTGGAAAGGACGGGGGAAGGTGCCAGAATAATAAAGGTGGAGGGAGGGAAAGGAGACGGAATCTGATGAGAGAAAGAGTGGACCATGGTAGAAAGGAAAGGAGAAATGGACTCAGGGGCAGATGATAGGCAAGTGAGGAGAAGAGGCAAGAGGTCAGAGAGGGAAATAGAAGGGAGGAAGGGGAAAATTACCAGAAGGAGAAATTGATGTTCATGCCATCAGGTTGGAGGCTACCTAGATGGACTACAAGATGTAGCTCCTCTACCTTGAGAGTGGCCTTGTGGTGGCACAAAACATGTCAGAACAGGAATGGGAATAGGATTCCTCACCCTCTCATCACCTCCCCCAATGCCCCTGCTTCACTTTCTCCCATGGTCCATTCTATCAGATTCCTTCTTCTCCACCCCTTTACTTTTCCCACCCGCCTGGCCTTACCCATCATCTTCTAAATAGTCCTCCTTTCTCCCACCCATCTTTTGTTCTGCCATCTTCCTTCTTCCTTTCCAGTCCTGCTGGAGGGTCTCGGCCCAAAACATCAACTGTTTGTTCATTTACACAGATGCTGCCTGACCTGCTGAGTTCCTCCAACATTTTGTGTGTGATTTCCAGCATCTACAGTCTCTCATGTTTATAATTTGCTTTCTGTGTCTGCTTACACGCAAGTTCCTAGTTTTCAGAATTGCTCACAAGGCATCTGTTCATGAGAAAATGCTTTAAAGAATAACTGAGGACTTTCAGCCACAAGGTAAATGGAACAATGATTGCCAGTGCCACCTAATCAAATCACATGTGATGCAGCTCCAGAAATTCTACCAATTGTGATTAGCAAACTGGCCCTGACCCTCAAGAAAACCGTTTCAAGGTTCGAAACCTAACAGTCCTGTAGAATGGATACAATCAATGCCTATAATGACCGAGTCATCTCTTCCTTGTTCTTGTGTTCCAAATCCCCCTGAGATGTTCAATTTGTTCTGCTGCGCTCTTCACTGAAAACAAGTGTCAAAGATGAATAAGTAGAAAACACAAAATTGAGAACAAGCATAGCTGAAGTGACTGATGCAGCAGAAATACAAGCTGTAGCATCACAAAAATAACAACAATTTACATTACCTCAGCACCAGAAAATAAACCAAGGCACAACTCGGGAGCATCCATCAAAACCTTACACTGTTGCAAAAGGAAGACTTTCTTAGAGAGAGTCATTAAGGAAGATGCTATAAAGGGAGATGATGTAAAGAGGCAGAAGCAGTAAGATCTTTTCTTCCCTAGAGTCTCAAGCACATCATCTGAAAGCATTAAGTGTAGCACATGGGCAACTAATTGTACTTAGTGAGCACAAATAATACTATCTGAGCAGAAGTCGTGGGATTGAGGACTAGGATATAAAAGTAAGGATGTAATGCTGAGGCTTTAGAAGGCATTGATCAAACCATATTTGGAGTATTGTGAGCAGTTTTGAGCCCCATATCTAAGGATGTTGGGTAGCAGGGTGGAAATATGTCTCTACCAAAGGAAGTGTAAGGTGCTCCTCCCCTCCACTAGTCTGCAGGCCAAGGTGTAGCACCTGCTTAGCAACCCTCCCCCCCCCCCCCCCCATCAGGGTTATGTGAAGACACAGAAGCAGGTGGTGGATGGTCGTATGAGCAGCTGGTACATATCACAAGTCCTGGTTATGTGACAACTGATGCTAGGCAGACAATCTCTGAAGAGTATTGATAATGGCTGGGGTCACTGCCTAGAGGCAAGCAATAGCAAACCAATTCTGTAGAAAATTTGCCAGTAACAATCATGGTCATGGAAAGACCATGATTACCTGTGGCACATAGTGATGATGGTGATGATCTAAGGATATGCTGGCAATGGAGAAGGTCCAGAGGAGGTTTACAAAAAAAAAGATCCCTCAAGTGCAAGAATCAATGTATGAGGAATGTTTTATGGCTCTGGGCCTGCAGTCACTGGAGTTTAGAGAAATTAAAGGGGGGGGTGTCTCACATTAAAACCTATTTATTATCAAGAGGCCTAGGTAGAGAGGATGTGGAGAAGATGTTTCCTAGAGTGGGGCACAACTTTAGAATGGAGAGATGTCCATTTAAATATACCCCATTGGGTACATTTAAAGTAGAGGTTGATAGGTTCTGAATTAGTAAGGTTGTCAAAGGTTACAGTGAGAAGGCAGGAGAATGGGGTTGAGAGGGAAAATAAAACAAATAGAGCAGACTTGATTAGTTGAATGACTTAATTCAGTTGCTATGTTTTATGGTCAGTTAATTGTAAAGGAATGAAGGCTGATCAATTCATAATTGATCTGGATTACCATGAGCCTAGCATGGTGGTCTGGAGCACATTCTCATTTCTAGGTATGTATTCAGCACCTCTTATGGATCAGGTACAAAAGTAATGCTGATCCTAAAAGGCGTGTTTGCAGAAAAAAATAATTAAAGGATGACTTCAGCGCAGGAAGAAGCTATTGGTATCTATACCTGCTCGAAGTAGAGCATTCCTGTCAGCCATTCCCCTGCTCTTCCACATTGCTGTCCAAAACTATTCTCACTCAAGCCAATCCAATTCCTTTCTCATTACTCATCAAGAAGCCATTCCTGAATCGCTGAATGTGTGCCTTCAGGCTTCTGCACCTCCTACCTGATGGTAACAGTGAGAAAAGAGCATGCCCTGGGTGCTGAAGGTCTTTAATAATTGACGCTGCCTTTCTGAGACACCGCTCCCTAAAGATGTCCTGGGTATTTTGTAGGCTAGTACCAAAGATGGAGCTGACTAGATTTACAACCTTCTGCAGCTTCTTTTAGTCCTGTGCAGTAGCCCCTCCATACCAGACAGTGATGCAGCCTGTCAGAATGTACTCCACAGTACATCTATAGAAGTTTTTGAGTGTATTTGTTGACATGCTTCAAACTCCTAATAAAGTATAGTTGCTGTTTTGCCATCTTTATGACTACATCAACGTGTTGGGACCATGTTAGATCCTCCGCGATCTTGACACCCAGGAACCTGAAGCTGCTCACTTTCTCCACTTCTGATCCCTCTATGCGGATTGGTATGTGGAAGTTTGTAGATGGAGGTCCTTTAAAACTGATATGCATAGGAACATTTCCTCAGAGGGTGGTGAAATTCTCAGTCCCCAGTGGGTATGAAGACTAGATCATTAGCTGTACTTAAAAATGACAAACTTTTGAAAGATCTGGGAATTGAGGGCTATAGGAAACTGACACAAATGAAAAGATGAGGCCTGTGGCAAATTAGCCATGACTAGTTTGAATGGTGGGGCAGGTCTGATGGGCCTAGTCATGTTCCTGTTTTGTTTTATGTTCCCATTAATAGCTTCAGTGACTTCATGAATTTTTTCCTCATACTATGCAAAACATGAACTGCAAGAGGAATCCAGTAGGTCATAAGACCATAAGACATAGGAGCAGAATTAGACCATTCAGCCCATCAAGTCTGGTCCGTAATTCCATCATTGCTGATCCCAGATCCCACTCAACCCCATACACTTGCCTCCTCACCATATCCTTTGATGCTCTGACCAATCAGGAAACTATCAACTTCCACCTTAAATATACCCACGGACTCAGTCCCCACTGCAGAGCATTCCACAGATTTACTACTCTCTGGTTAAAAAAAATTCCTCCTTACCTCGGTTCTAAAAGGTCAACCTTCAATTTTGAGGCTGTGCCCTCCAGATCTGGATACCACCACCATAGGAAACATTCTCTCCACATCCATCATATATAGTACTTTCAACATTCGGTAGGGTTCAATGAGATCCCCACATATTCTGCCAAATTCCAGTGAGGACAGGCCCAAAACTGCCAAATACTCCTCATATGTTAACCCCTTCATTCCTGGAATCATCCTCGTGAACTTCCTCTGGACTCTCTCCAAAGACAACACATCCTTTCTGAGCTATGGGGCCCAAAACTGTTGACAATACTCCAAGTGCGGCCTGACAAGTGTCTTACAAATGCTTAGCATTATCTCCTTGCTTTTATATCCTATTCTCCTTGAAATAAATGCCAACGTTGCCTTCTTAACCACAGACTCAACCTGTGAATTAATCTTCTGGGCATCTTGCTCAAGGACTCCCAAGTCCCTCTGCACCTCTGATGTTTGAATTTTCTCCCCATTCTGATAATAGTTCACACTATTGTTCCTTTTACCAAAATGCATTATCATACTTTCCCAACACTGTATTCCATCTGCCATTTTTTTGCCCATTCTTACAATTTGTCTAAGTCCTGCTGCAATCACATTGCTTCCTCAGCACTACCTACTCCTCCACCTATCTTCATATCATCCACAAACTTTGCAACAAAGCCATCAATTCCATTATCCAAATCACTGACAAACAATGTGAAAAGTAGCAGTTCCATTACTGACCCCTGAGGAACACCACTAGTCACTGGCAGCCAACCAGAAAAGACCCATTTTATTCCCACTCACTTCCTCTATCCATGCCAGTATCTTTCCTGTAATGCCATAGGGTTTTATCTTGTTAAGACAGCACCTGTGAAGGGAAATGAACAGTTGATGTTTTAGGTCAAGATCCTTCATCTCAACTGAAAGAATACCAAATGAAGGGTTTCAGTTTAAACCAACTTCCCAACCCACTGAGTTCCTCCAGCAAATAATTTATTTCTCTAGATTCTAGCATCTGCAATCCCTCATGTCTCATTTTTCTTTTATGTTACCCTTCCAAATATATAGCCAGAATTTTAGGTCTTGTGCCTCTGACCCTTTAACGATCAACTCATGTGAACAGCTTCCCTCTTTTTACCCTATCTATGCCGGTCCTGATCTTATACACCTCTATAAAAATCCACCCACCTTTCTTTCTTCAAGGAGAATCACCTTACTTGAGGACAGACTGACCATGATGCAACAGAAACCTCTGAAATTGCAAACGGTTTTGATAGGGCGGATACAAACATTAACGTTTTCTACCTGTGAGGAAGAGAGGAAGTTTCAGAAGAAACTTCACTACCCAAATAATGGTGAAAACAGATGTGAGAAAGAACTACTTCAGCCAGAATGTGGTGAATCTGTGGAATTCATTGCCACAGATGGTTGTGGAACCCAAGTCATTGGGTATATTTAAAGTGGAGGTTGCTATGTTCTTGATTAGTCAGAGCATTACATGTCATGGAGAAAAGGCAGGGGAATGGAGCTGAGAGGGGTAATAAATCAGCTATGATAGAATGGTGGAGCAGACTTGATGGGCTGAATGGCCTAATTCTGCTCCTAAGTCTTAGGATATTGTGATCTTATGGTCATATCAGGAGAAATTCAGATGAGGGAAAGGAAGACTTCAATGTCTGGAAACTCATTAAGGAACTGGCAGACGTTTGAGGAAATTGAGTGAACTGATATTACTACAGACTATTTTGTGATGAGTCCAGATACTAACTGACCCAATTCTGCTCCTTTATCTTATTGTCTAATATAGAGTTCTCTACTATAGGTAGTGGTTGAAGCCAATAGCACAAGTAAACAGTGTGTAAGGTGGACAAGAATATGAGATAGAAAGAAATAGAGGATCACACTGATAGGCTTAGATGAGGAAAAGTGAAAAGAGTTCCAGTTGCGATACAACATGCCAGCATGAACTGAAACCAAATAACCCTTGTCTATCTATCCTAGATAAGCATGGAACCAGTCCAATACAACATTTACTCTACCCTTTCATCTTTCAAATTCCTTCTAACATGACCACCAGAAGTAAACACACCAGTCATAGCTGAACCATATTTCATGTAGATTCAGAATAATGTATTTATCATTCAGATAATAACTTATTATTTTTAATATATAGATACAACACGGTAACAGGCCTTTCCAGCCCAATGAGCCTGCACTGCACAATTGCACCCACGTGGCCAATTAACCTACTAACCTGTACATCTTTGGAAAACAAAATCACCCAGGGAAAACACATGGTCAAGGGGAGAACATACAACCTCATTACAGATAGCGGCTGAAATGAATCCAGGTCGCTGGCACTCTAGTAGCATTACACTAACCACTGCCATCCTTAACTTACCTGCTTTTGTATCTTGTGCCTCTGTTTACATATTATTAGGATACCATTTGCTTAACAAACTATTTTAACAACATGCCTTGCAACATGGTTTTGGGTATGAGCCAAAACGTGATGGAAGGGTCCAGGCCCAGAGTGTATCAATGCAACAGGGCCTGGGTCTTAGAGTAAGGAACAACCTGATGTGTGGACCATTTAAACACCGGGCCGGGTGGATTGAAAAGGCAGGGTGTCAGGGCCAGAGGAGAGGACCAGGTAATTCTGCTTGGTACCATGCGATGTTTACTCTTCACTGAACTGAAGCTGAGGCTGTGGGCCTGCTCCAGGCTTTGTGTCTTTCATTCTAAATGTTATTTGCTTAATTTTATCGCTTGCACTATTTGTTTCTTTTTCTCTCTCTCTGCACATTGGGTGCTTGTCGGTCTTCATTCTTTTTTTTTTAAATAGGTTCTTTTGGGTTTCTTGTTTTGTGGCCACCTGTAAGGAGATAAATCTCAAAGTTGTATAATATGTACATACCTTGATAATAAATGAACTTTGAATTCAATATACATATCTATGCAACGTACACAGGGTACCTCTTTGCTGCAAATCTATTAGAATAGAGCTAGTTAATCTCTATTACCTCAGATTTCTCCGCTAAAATTCATTGTATTGTTTTCTCAGCTACTTTCATCTGTTATGCAGCCAATCCACCTCTCCCCCTTCTACCAGTCATTGATCAATCCCCCAGGTTTTGTCATTCAAAAATTTTTCCACGTACACCCAATACAAACCAGTGATACCAACACAAAGCCTCACCTTCATCTGGCAACTTCTGCTCAGTATTTATGCTGGGACAACATTTATATATTCGAGTGGTGAGCAAGGATGAATAGGTATGCTCTTCCTGACCCCACCTTGAAAGAACATTGGAGAGAGCTACAGCACATACAAAGGGCTTAGGCAGTCACTGCCAGAACTCAGATACAACACGTGCAAAACTCCCAGCACAGGTACGAATATCTAATTGATCTACCTGACGTCAGTAAGGGATTTAAGTTTGGCATTAACAGCCTTTTACCAAATACGGATACATCTTCATTTCAGTTCCATATCGTTTTGTGAAGGTTTGTAAAAGGAATGAAAAGAAATCATCTTATTTACATGCAGTCCTAATAAAATCAGATTTATATCACATTCTATTGAAATAATCAAGTCTTTTGTAACATAGCTCTTTTTATGAAGACCATAAAACACAGGAGTAGAATTAGGCCATTTGGCCCATCGAGTCTGCTCTGCCATTTAATCATGGCTGATCCTTTCTTTCCCCCTCCTCAGCCTCACTTCCCAACCTTCTCCCCATAACCTTTGATGGCATGTCCAATCAAGAACCTATCAAGTTCTGCCTTAATATACCCTGCAACCTGGTCTCCACAGCTGCCTGTGTTAATAAATTCTGCCAATTTACCACCCTCTAGCTAAAGAAATTTCTCTGTATCTCTGTTTTAAATGGACTCCCCTCTATCCTGAGGCTGTGCCCTCTTGTCCTTGACTTCCCCCACCATGGGAAACATCATTTCTACATCTACTCCATCCAGGCCTTTCAACATATGAAATGTTTCAGTGAGATCCCCCTCATCCTTCTAAATTCCAATGAGTACAGACCTAGAGACATCAAGCATTCCCCGTATGATAATCTTTTCATTCCCAGAATCACCGTTGTGGTGATGATTGGTAGGTTATTTATTTATTTATAAAGTGATGCTGAATAGCACTGAGCCTTCCAGCCCAGCAAGCCCCAGTGTAGCCAATTAATCTACTAACCTGTACACCTTTGGAATGTGTGAGGAAACCAGAGCACCCAGAGGAAACCCATGTGATGATGGGGAAAACATACAAGCTCCTACAGACACAGGCAGAACTGAACTCAGATCACTGGCACCGTAGAGTGTTCACTAACTGCTGCAAAGCCATGTTGCCCTTTCCTCTGAAGACAGAAGCAGCAAAGACAAACCATAAGACATAGGAGCAGAATTAGGCCACTTGGCCCATTGAGTCTGCTCCATCATTCTTTCATGGCTGATTTATTATTCCTCTCCATCCCATTCTCCTGCCTTCTTCCCATAACCTTTGACACCCAACTGCATGCAAGTTATCAGTTGGAAGAGAAGGATGGAGCTGGAAATTTGCATGGACTCAGAGACAAGCTGAACCCAATCTAGAATGCAGCCAGAACAGACATTTCTAATGGACAACGGCAACTGAACTGAACGCCGTTATACCAATAGAAAATAGCTAGAGTTCCAGACCACTATGCAAAGACACAAATTGTGGCAGCTTGAAATTTTAAATTTACTTAAATAAACCTGAAATTTTTAAAGAAACTTATCACTGTCACAGTGAGTACGAAGCAACGAGTATAAAAAACAAATCTGGGTCATTGATATCTTTCAGGAGGGAAAAGAAATTAATGTCCTTCTCTGGCACGTGTAAAGAATCAGCTGACAGCTA
The DNA here is from genome assembly GCF_048418815.1 of Hemitrygon akajei. Classification (NCBI taxonomy): domain Eukaryota; kingdom Metazoa; phylum Chordata; class Chondrichthyes; order Myliobatiformes; family Dasyatidae; genus Hemitrygon; species Hemitrygon akajei. The sequence continues at coordinate 105,008,735 of NC_133125.1, forward strand.
CTTACTTTCAACAAATACAGGACAGATCACTTAGCATCTGATAACTCTTGTCAGCCCCAAGGAGAACAGAAACTGAGATACATCCTCGAATGTGAAGGGACACATCATCAGTGATGTAATCTAGGGTCATCGGGTGTTTTGTGTCTTTCAGCATCAGACACCCTCGCCAAGGTGACCCAGCCAGGGTTGATCAGCCCCTGGCTGGTGCCCAGCAGCATGGATCCATGGGTCACATGGCAGCTTCTGTGACGGTCCTGGTGGCTCTTTTCTTTACAGCCCCATAATGCCAAGGAGAGAGTAGGTTCTGCACAGCGAGCAGCCACCCCATCTCTATAGAAAGTTAACATAAAACCGAAGACCACGGTGTCAATGTTAATTTTTGAAAAATATATCCCTGTGTGATAAATATTTGCATAGCAGATAATGAGCAATCTGGCAAGAGGGGGGTGTTTAAAATGGGATAGGAAGAGTTTGGGATCAGCACATTTCTATTAAGTTGAAGAGGAGGGCTGGAAGGATCCAGAAATTCTGATTGATAAGGGAGATTGAGGCTCCCCTCAGGAAACAAGAGGCATACATCACATATAAGCAGTTGGAATCATGCAACTCACCTGAGGAGTAAGTAAAGCAGGAGCAGGCTCAAGGGCAAAAGAAACATGATATCTACGGCCAAGTCGGTGAAGAATCCCAAATATACTAATATCCCTGTTAAGGAACAATGTGTAATCTACCTGTGGAACTACAGGAGATGAGAGAAATCTTCATCAGAATTAGAATCAGATTTATTACTATGTCACCAAATTTGTTTTGTGGCAGCAAAAATTGCAGCAAGTTACAAAAATAAATAAATTATGACAGTGACAAATAACATTCATGGTAGCATTCACAGGTTCATGGACCACCAGAAATCTGATAACAGAGGGGTAGAAGCTGTTCCTCAAACACTGAGAGCATGTATTTACTGCAGAGAAGGAAACTCACAAACTCAGGGAAGAAAGCAATGATATCATGAAGCAACACACACACAAAATGCTGGAGGAACTCAACAGGTCAGGCAGCACCTATGGAATTGGATGAACAATTGATGTTTCAGGCCGAGACTCTTCTTCAGGACTGGAGAGGAAGAGGAAAGATGCCAGAATAAAAAGCTGGGAGGGGAAGGAGGCCAGTTAGAAGGTGATAGGTGACGCCAGATGGGTGAGAAAGGTAAAGGGCTGGAGAAGAAGGAATCTGATAGGAGAGGAAAGTCAACTCTGGGAGAAAGGGAAGGAGGAGGGGCACCAGGGGAAGTGATAGGCAGGTGATGAGAAGAGGTAAGAGGAAGAGGACTAGAAGAGGGAAGCAATTTTTTTTTAAAAACTGGATAGAGAAATCGATATTCATTCCATCCAATTGGAGGCTACCCAGATGGAATACAAGGTGTTGCTCCTCCACCCTGAGGGTGGCCTTAACATGGCACAAGAGGAGGCTGTGTGCCAACATGTTGGAACAGCAATGGGAATCAGAATTAAAATGTTCGGCCACTGGGAGGTTCTGCTTTTTATCTGGAATCTTTGGTGGGTCCAAACTGAGAGACCTGAAAGCATATCAACAGTAGAAGGATACATGGACATGGAGGGGTATTGAAGTGCATAAAGGAGGATAAATTCCCAAGGTCTGGCCAGATGTATTCTAGGAATTGTGGACGCAGGCAAAGAGATTGCTAGGTCCTCAGCTGAGACTTTTTTTAAAACTTTGTTAGGCACAGGTGAGGTATGAGTAGACCAGAAGGCAAGTAATATTGTGCCTTTGTTCAAGGAGGGCTACAAGTACAAGGCAGGGAATTCCAGGGCAATAAAAGACAGAGGTCCTGTACCATTCCCTATAACACACCAATAATCGCATCTCATGGAACTAGAAGACAACCTATTGTGTTTCTCCTTCACCAACCAAACTTCTACCTGCATCAAAATGTTATCTGCTACAGCATGCACTGTCATTTTCTGCAATACTCTTTCATTAAGCACTTACCAAATGCCTTCTGGACTCATATATCCATCAGTTCTCCTTGATTTACAGTAGATGACTTCCTCCTGGCACTTAACTCTGAAGCAGAAGATGTGCTAAACTGCCCATTCACTTCCTCCCTCACCTCCATTCAGTGCCCCAAACAGTCCTTCCCAGTGAGGCAACACGTGACCCCAACTGATTCACAGGTGATCTACTGCATCTGGTGGTCATGATCCAGCCTCCTCTACCTTGCTGAGACCCAACATAGATTGGTGAGGCGGAGGGGGGGGGGGGGTTCTTTGTCAAGTACCGTCACTCCATCTACAAAAAGCAGAATTCCCCAGTGGCCAGCCATTTTAATTCTTTATCCCCATTCTGACTTGTCGGTCCATGGCCTCTTCGTTTGCCAATGATGAAGACTCCCTCAGGTTGAATGAGAAACACCTCATATTCTGTCTGGATAGCCTCGAACCTAATGGCATGAACATCAGTCCTCTAACTTTCAGTAATTTCTCCCCATCCCCTTTCCTCTTCTTCCATTACAAACTCTGGCTCCCCTCTTATATTTTCCCTTCTCCTTACCTGCATATCACCTCTCCCTGATGTCTCTCTTGGTTCCTTTTTCCCATGGCCCACTCTCCTCTTCTTTGAGATTTCTCCTCCTTCAGCCCCTTGCCCTTTCCACCCATCTCCTCCCAGTTTTCACTTCATCCCCCCTTCCCCCACCCACCTGGCTTCACCCATCACCTTCTAGGTAATGCTTCTTCCCCACCCCCCGACCTTTTTATTCTGGCTTCTTCCCCCTTCCTTTCCAGTCCTGAGAAAGGGCTCAGCCTGAAACATTGACTTTTTAATCCCTTTCCACAGATGCTGCTAGGCCTGCTAAGTTCCTCCAGCAGTTTGAGAGAGTTATTCTGGATTTCCAGCAGCTGGAGACTCCAATATGTAATCCCCTAAAAGAGGCCTAACATTTCCACTGCAAAGAATCTTGTTGACTTTACCTGATTACCTTGAATTTTACTCAGAGGACTGCTATAATACCTTTAATCACAATGGCCAGCAGATTCTTATTCTTTCAAAAGAAATTTATGATCTTTTATATTCCAATTTAGTGTATAGACATGCAAGGGGTGCCCAGGAAAGGGTAGCGCCTCTGATGAAGGGGCTTTTTATGCCTGTTCTGCGGCAACTCACTCAACTTTAGTCCCACTGGATACTTGACTCTCACTTGTGGCTCCAAATAGCTATCTGCATGCGACAGAGGCCATACCCCACTACACCACTTCAACAGGTTTGCTATACCAGGTGAGGGTAGCTGGCAGCTTCATAGGGACATGTTTGTCCTAGCATGAAAGGTCATCTCCGCCCAACTGGGCGAATGAGATCTAATGTGATCCAATAAACAGGAAGGCCGTTCTACAGTATTGCGAGGAGAGTGCAGGGCTTGACAAGGCACAGAAGACATCACGGTCATCTACTGCAACCAAGGAAGACCCTAGTTTGTGACTCTTGTTCGTACCAAATGGACTCAGACCTCCGAAGTCGAGAGAGTTGAACTGCCCCAGTGTAACGGCTTTTCCACTTACCCGTAGAGGGTTCCTGTCATTGTTGGACATGACATGATCATCAACCATCACTAATGCACAGCTAAAATAGCACTGTGGGTATTCCTAACAAACTTAGAAGTTTCAGAATTAACTAACTTGAACCATAGGGTTCACAGAACATCATCAGGTTACCCTGTTTAGGCCACACTGAATCTTCCTACTGACGTGCTGCTGGATCCTGCTGTTCTGAGATAGGAAGAAATTCATCTGAGATGTCCTCCTTCTTTGAAGAATGAGGTTTTCCTCCCTCTACCATCAATACTGCCTGCATTCACATGTCCTCCATTTTCTGGACATCCACTCTTACTCATTTTCCCATCACCATAACAGGGATAGAGTTTCCCTTGTCCTTACCTACAACCCCATGAGCCTTTGCATCCAGCATATTATTTTCTGCAACTTACACAACAGGGTCCCACTGCTAATAACCTCTTTCCCACTTCCCCACACTCACCACAGGGCTTGCTCTCTCCATAACTCCCCTGTCAACACATCCCTCCTCACTGATCTCTCCGCTCCCCCCTCCCCCCCGGTATTTATCCCTGCAAGTGGCACAAATGCAATACCTGGCCCTTCATCTCCTCCTTCATCACCTCTGAGGGCCCCAAACACTCCTTCCAGCGAGGCAACATTCACCCGCAAATCTGTCAGAGTCATCTACTGTATGAATCCGGTGCGGTCTCCTCTACGTCGGTGAGATCTGATGTAGATCGGGGAGAACTTTATCGAGCACCTGCACTACATCTGCCACAAAGGCTGGGATTTCCCAGTCAGCATACATTTCAATTCTATTTTCCATTCGCATTCTGTGGCGTCCTCTCAGGTAGGAGGAGCAATGCTTCGTATTTCATTTGGGTAGTCTCCAACCTGACGGCATGAACTTCAATTTCTCTAAGTTCTGGTCATTTCTCCCCCTACCCCTTCTCTTTTCCATTCCCCATTTTGGCTCCTCACTTACCCCTCAACTTCTCCTCACCTGTCCATCAAAGTTCAAAGATAGACAACCCTGAAATTCATTTTCTTCACCTCCTCCTGTGCCCCCCTCCTTCCCTCTCTCCCATGGTCCACTCTCCTCTCCTCTCAGATTCCTCCTTCTTTAGCCCTTCACCTTTCCCATTCATCACATCCAAACCTCACTTCATTCCCCTCTTCCCCACCCACCTACCCTCCCCCTCACTTGGCTTCAGCCATGACTTGCCAGCTTGTACTCCTTCCTCTCCTCTCGCTTTCTTATTCTGGCTTCATTCCCCTTCCTTTCTGTTCCTGAAGAAGGGTTCTGGCCTGAAACATCAGCTGTTTATTCCCCTCCATAGATGCTGCCTGGCCTGCTGAGTTCCTTCAACATTTCCTGTGTTGCTCAGCTTCTTGCTGTTGCTAACACTTACTTCAACAGATTCAATCTGCGTAGCCAGCTCCCAAAGGGACAAGCCATGCTACTGTTAGTATTCCTTCAGCTACAGGGCAGGGGTGGTGCTACTGAATGCGATGATGCTACAATGATGGGAAGCTTTGGGAGAGTAATCCCAAGGGAGCAGAGGGACCTGGGCAAGATGGCAAAGAACAATGTCCATAGGAGATAGGTTCTTTGTGCCAGGGGGCATTGCACCCTGTGACAGAGAGCACCTGGTAAAGGTGCTGCATACACACACACAAATGTTACCTTGTCATTCTGCTGTCATTGCACCGTGTGTGTGCATTTCAATGGCTTCCCCAGTATATCCTCCTAATGTGTAGTCTTAAGTTAAATTTGTGGGTAATTAAAGATTGTATGTACTGGTGCTTAATAAACGAGACTCTTCGCCGGGAGAGGGAGAGGGAGACACACACACAAAGGAACTGCCAGGAGCTCACACTGGACAAAATAGTACAGAGCTAATATTGTGCTTTCTGGTAGATATCTATTTGCAAATATCAGCAGTTTTCTCTTCACTATTTTCACTATTTTTTGTAAGTTTGATTTTTGATGCATCCTTGCACCAGAGTGCTCAGCGACTCCAGCAATTTTTCCCCTTTGGTCATAACCCCCATATCCAACACATCACTTCCAGGTTTACAGACAGGCATCTTTGGCAGAAAGTTACCAGGGAGCTCCCTGCAAGAGCACAAGTACAATCGCTTAATGCCCAGGCATTGGGGTTGCCTAGGAAATAACGAAGATAAATCCCGAGCCTGCTCTGCTGACAAACTCAAGCTGAAGGAATAGAAAATTGCATCAACTAAGAACATAGAGCTGCGAGCCATGAATTGGTCCAAAATTCAATAAGAAAGTGCCCATTCTAATTTTGTCACAAGTCCATACTTGATCCCGCTGTGACCATACACCTGTGATGTCATGGCCTCCTACAATTTTAGTCGTTCTTTTTCCACAGTTCTCTTGACTCAAGGATTCCAAAGCTTCACAAGTTCCAAGAGAAGAATTTCATTCTCATGAGCAATGTATTCTGAAACTTTGTACACTAGTTCTAGAATCTTTCACTAGGAACAATGTCTCAACCTGAAAACCTTATCTTTCAGTCAGATGAGCTCTCCTTCATCTAAACTTTAACAATGAAAGGACAAGATAGTTGACAGTCTTCCATCTAAATACATTACTTCTTAAGTAAGGTAACCAAAACTGTATATGTCAGCGATATCATAGTTATAGGATATTGCAATATACCTATATGCCCATAGACCTTAAGGTTGTTATAGCCAGGGAAGACAGTGGGGATTAGCTCCCACTACCCGTTAAATACACCCAATGGCATGTGCCTCGAATAAGTACCCTCTGACAACCAAGGCCAGCTCCTGACCTTCAAACGTGGCTTAGCTACTAAAGAGCTACTGACAGGAATAGGAGCAAAGGCGGGTTACTGGCACCTAAAACCAGTCGCTTTGGGCAGATGGGGCTCACCAGCTATGGTTGGCAGCTCATCTGGAAGGAAAATTCTGATCTCGAACCTCCGCTACCTGGCAGCTATACCCACTCATGGGGAAGGATTCAGAAGTAAGACCGGAGGGAAAATCCGAAGTCCCTAAGGCAGTCCTACATTGAGTTCAATGCTGTGGGTACTAAATGGTATTGGTCTCTATCGTTTCTTTGGGTTTATCAGATGCGTGGAGAGGGAGAGAGAGCCTGCTACATGGGCAACAGCCTGCTCTCCATACCGTACTGCCCTGGCTTGCGTATCTAGACAGCTAGGAAGCGACATCCATGGTCAACCCTGACTGTCAGAGGCCTCACTCACTTACAGAGTCCATTTGACTTCCTAGTCATTTGTTGAACTCATCTTTTTAATTTTCTGGATTCAATAAGACGATAAGACATAGGAGCAGAATTAGGCCATTCAGCCCATTGAGTCTGCTCCGCCACTCCATCATGGCTGATCCCGGATCCCACTCAACCCCATACACTTGCTTTCTCACCATATCCTTTGGTGCCCTGACTGATCAGGAAACAATCAACTTCCTCCTTAAATACACCCATGGACTTGGCATCCACTGTAGTGTGTGGCAGTGCGTTCCACAGATTTGCTACTCTTTGGCCAAAAAAATTCTTCCTTACCTCTGTTCTAAAGGGTTCCCCCTCAATTTTAAGGCCACGCCCTCTAGCTCGGGATACCATCACCATAGGAAACATCCTCTCTGCATCCACCCTATCTATTCCTTTCAACATTTGGTAGGTTTCAATGAGATCCCCATGCATTGTTCCAAATACCTCTGAGTACAGGGCCCAAAGATACCAAACGCTCCTTATATGTTAACCCCTTCATTCCCTGACTCATCCTCGTGAACATCCTCTGGACTCTCTACAATGACAACACATCCTTTTTGAGATATGGAGCCCAAAACTGTTAACAATACTCCAAGTGTGACCTAACTAGTGTCTTATAAAGGCTCAGTGTTATCTCCTTTTTTTATTCTATTCCCCTTGAAATAAATGCCAACAATGTATTTGCCTTCTTTACCACAGACTCATCCTGTAAATTAACCTTCTGGGAGCCTTGTACGAAGACTCACAAGTCCCTCTGCACATCTGATGTTTGAACCTTCTCCCGATTTAGATAGTAGTCCTCACTATTGTTCCTTTTACCAAAATACATTATCATACATTTCCCAATACTATATTCTATCTGCCACTTCTTTACCCATTCTTCCCATTTGTCTAAGGCTTGCTGCAATCACATTCCTTCCTTAGTACTACCTACCCCTCCACCTATCTTCGTACCATCTGCAAACTTCATCACGAAACTATCAATTCCATTATCCAAATCACTGACAAATAAAGTGAAATGCAGCGCTCCCACTACTGGCCCCTAGGCAACACCGCTAGTCACTGGCAGCCAACCAGAAGAGGTTTCCAACTCACTGCCTTCCCATTCACTGCCTTCTGCCTGTCAGTCATTCCTTTATCCATGCCAATATCTTCCTTGTAATGCCATAGGATTTTATCTTGTTAAGCAGCCTCAAATGTGGCACCTTATCAAATGCCTTTTGAAAATCCAAGTAAATGACATCTACTACCTCTCCTTTGTCTACCCTGCTTGTTACTTCCTTGAAGAACTCTAATAGATTTGTCAGGCAAGAGTTCCCTTCACAGAAGCGATGCTTACTTTGACCGATTTTATCATTGGTCTCCAAGTACCTTGAAACCTCACCCTTAATAATAGCCTCCAACATTTCCCAGCGACTGAGGTTAGACTACTAGCCTATAATTTCCCTTCTTTTGTCTTCTTCCTTTCATACCTCTTCCAGTCCTCCAGAACCATACCAGAATCAAGTGATTCTTGAAAGATCATGACCAATGCATCTGTTATCTCTGCAGCAAACCTCTCTCAGGTCTCTGGGATGTAGTCCACCTGGCCCAGGTGACTTGCCCACGTTAAGATCTTTGAGTTCGCCTTGCACTTTTTCCTTTGTAATAGCAATGACTCTCACTCCTGCTCCCTGACACTCACAGACCACTGACACACTGCTAGTGTTTTCCATGGTGAAGACAGATGCAAGGTGCCCATTTAAGTTCATCTGTCATGTCTTCGTCCCCCATTACTACCTCACCAGCATCATTTTCTGGTGGTCCAATATCAACTCACACCTCCCGTTTACTCTTTATACAACTGAAAAAACTTTTGGTCTCCTGCTTTATATTATTGGCTAGTCTCCCCTCATGTTTCATCCTTTCTCTACTCATAGCTTTTTTAGTTGTCTTTTGTTGGATTTTGAAAACTCCCCAATCATCCAACTTTCCACTTACTTTATGTTAAGCTCCCTAATAACATCTATGTTATTACACAACACCCAATCTAAGAAGCCCTTTCCCTGAGTAGGCTCAAGCACAAGCTATTCTAAAAAGCCATCTCATAGGCATTCAATAAATTCCCTCTCTTGTGATCCAACACCAACCTGATTTTCCCAATCTCTTGCATATTGAAGTCCCCATTATAATTGTGTTATTATCATCACTGCATGCCTTTTTCCAGCTCCCTTTGCAATCATAACCCCATTACTTGGCCACTATTTGGAGACCTATATATAATTCCCATAGTGGTTTTTTACCCTTGTAATTTCTTAACTCAACCGACAAAGATTCAACATTCTCTGACCCTATGTCTCCTCTTTCTAGAGATGTAATTCTATCTCTTACCAACAGAACCACACCACCGCATATGCCTTCCTGCCTGTCCTTTCAATATATCCTTTGATGTTAAGCTCCCAACTGTGGTCTTCCTTCAGCTACGACTCAGTGATACCCACAATGTCATACCGACCAATCTCTAATTGTGCATTGAGTCCGTCCACCTTATTCTGAATGTTACGTGCATTTAAACACAGCATCTTCAGTCCTGCATTCTTCACCCTTTTGAATTTTGTCTCTGTGGTACAATTTAACTCTTTACTCTGTCGACAGTTGTACCCAATCATTGGCTTGTCCTTCCTTACATTCATGTTACCCCCATCATCTGCTTGTAAACCTGCTGACTCATCCTCAGCTCTATCATACTGGTTTCCATCCCCCTGTCATATTAGTTTAAACCACTCCCAATAGCTCTAACAAACCTGCCTATAAGGATATTAGTCCCCCTCAGATTCAAGTGCAACCCATTCCTTTTGTACAGGTCCCACCTGCCCAGAAGAGGTCCCAATGATCCAGAAATCTGAATCCCTGCCACCTGCTCCAATCCCTTAGCCACACATTTACCTGCCTCCTCATTCTATTCCTATCCTCATTGTCATGTGGCACAGGCAGCAATCCCAAGATTACTACCCTTGAGGTCCTGCTTCTCAGCTTCCTTCCTAACTCCCTATATTCATTTTTCAGGACCTCCTCTCTTTTTCTTCCTATGTCATTGTTACCAATGTGTACCACAACTTCTGGTTGCTCACCCTCCCTTTTCAGGATATTGTGGATGCATTCAAAAACATCTTGGACCCTGGCACCTGGGAGGCAAGCTACCATCCGTGTTTCATTATCAGTCTCCCTGACCATAGAGTCCCCTATCACCGCTGCCATCCTCTTCAGTTCCCTACCCTTCTGAGCCACAGGGCCAGACTCAGTGCCAGAGCTGTGGCCACTGTTGCTTCCCCCATGTAGGTTGCCCCTCCCCTAACAGTACTCAAAATGGAGTACTTATTGTTGAGAGGGACAGCCACAGAGGTGCTCTCCACTATCTGACATCTCCCCCCAATCGCTCTCCTCAGTGACACATTTATCTGTCTTTTGAGGCTTGGGGTGACCACCTCCCTGTAGCTCCTGTCTATCACCGCCTCACATTCCCTAACAAGCCGAAGAACTTTGATCTGCAGCTCCAGATCCCTAACACGATCTCTAAGGAGCTGCATCTCGATACGCCTGATGCAAATGTGGCCATTGGAGAGGCTGGGAGTTTCCAGGAAATCCCAGATCTGACAGCCAAAACAGAACACTGGCTCTGTAGACATATCCCCTGTTCTCTCTAGATTTAAACAATAAATAAGTAATGAACTTAGCTACTTTCCTTGCCTCCGCCTGTTCTCTTCGAAGCCTTGTTGAGCCAAACTCTTCCTCAGACTACTCCCATGATGACCACTCCGCTAGACGGTACCTCTCTTTTACAGAGTCTGGGTTTCCCATCGAAAATTTTGGTTGGACCTGCACAGGAACACTCCTGTTGCATCTACACAGTACTCCAATCAATGACTCCCGTTGAAAAACGTGCTGCTTTTTCAAGCTCTTTGTCGGGTCAATATGCAAGGAATATGTATAATACAAATCCCTTTGTTTCACAGCATATTGCAATCTTTATCTGAACCATCTTCTGCTTTTCTATTCCTTCTACCTGGATAACCTCACTCTTCCCCACATTATCCTGACGGGGAGGTTTACTAAGGCTACTGGGGAGAGTTTAAACTAGGATTGCTGGGGGGTGGAAACCAAACTGAAGAGACAGAGGAAGAGGTGGTTGGCTCACAAATAGAGAAAGCTTGGAGACAGTGCGAGAGGGAGGATAGGCAGGTGATAGAGGAGGGACACGCTCAGACCGATGGTTTGAGATGTGTCTATTTTATTGCGAGGCGTATTATGAAAAAAGTGGATGAGCTCATGGTGTGGATCAGTACTTGGAGCTATGATGTTGTGGCCATCACAGAGACTTGGATGGCTCAGGGGCAAGAATAGTTGCTTCCAGTGCCAGGATTTGGATGTTTCAGAAAGGTCAGGGAGGGAGGCAAAAGAGGTGGGGGCGTGGCACTGTTGATCAGAGATAGTGTCACGGCTGCAGAAAAGGGAAGAAGACATGGAGGGATTGTCTACAGAGTCTCGGTGGGTGGAAGTTAGGAAGAGGAAGGGGTCAATAACTCTACTGGGTGTTTTTTTTAATAGACCACTCAATAGTAACAGGGACATCGAGCTGCTGAGAGGGAGACAGATTCTGGAAAGGTGTAATAATAACAGGGTTGTCATGGTGGGAGATTTTTATTTCCCAAATATCGATTGGCATCTCCCTAGAGTGAGGGGTTTAGATGGGGTGGAGCTTGTTGGGTGTGTTCAGGAAGGTTTCTTGACACAATATGTAGATAAGCCTACAAAAGGAGAGGCTGGACTTGATCTGGTATTGGGAAATGAACCTGGTCAGGTGTCAGGTCTGTCAGTGGGAGAGCATTTTGGAGGCAGCGATCACAAGTCTATCTCCTTTACCATAGCATTGTAGAGGGATAGGAATAGACAAGTTAGGAAAGTGTTTAATTGGAGTAAGGGGAAATATGAGGCTATCAGGCAGGAACTTGGAAGCATAAATTGGGAACAGATGTTCTCAGGGAAATGTATGGAAGAAATGTGGCAAATGTTCATGGGATATTTGCCTGAAGTTCTGCCTAGGTATGTTCCAATGAGACAGGGGAAGGATGGTAGGGTACAGGAACTGTGGGGTACAAAGGCTGTTGTAAATCTAGCCAAGAAGAAAAGAAGGGCTTATGAAAGGTTCAAAACACTAGGTAATAATAGAGATCTAGAAAATTATAAGGCTAGCAGGAAGGAGCTTAAGAAAGAAATTAGGAGAACCAGAAGGGGCCATGAGAAGGCCTTGGCAGACAGTATTAAAGAAATCCCCAAGGCATTCTACAAATATGTGAAGAGCAAGAGAATAAGATGTGAGAGAATAGGACCAATCAAGTGTGACAGTGGAAAAGTGTGTATGGAACCAAAAGAGATAGCGGGGTACCTAATGAGTACTTTGCTTCAGTATTCACAACAGAAAAGGATCTTGGTGATTGTAGGCATGACTTACAGTGGACTGAAAAGCTTGAGCATGCAGAGATTAAGAAAGAGGATGTGCTGGAGCTTTTGAAAAGCATTAAGTTGGATAAGTCACGGGGAATGGACGAGATATACCCCAGGCTACTGTGAGAGGCGAGGGAAGAGATTGCTGAGCCTCTGGCAATGATATTTGCATCATCCATGGGGACAGGAGAGGTTCCGGAGGTTTGGAGGGTTGCGGATGTTGTTCCTTTATTCAAGAAAGGGAGTAGAGATAGCCCAGGAAATTATAGACCAGTGAGTCTTACCTCAATGGTTGGTAAGTTGATGGAGAACATCCTTAGAAGCAGGATTTATGAACATTTGGAGAGGTATGATATGATTAGGAGTAGTCAGCATGGCTTTGTAAAGGGCAGGTTGTGCCTCAGGAGCCTAACTGAATATTTTGAGGATGTGACTAAACACATTGATGAAGGTAGGGCAGTAGATGTAGTGTTTATGGATTTTAGCAAGGCATTTGATAAGGTACCCCATGCAAAGCTTATTGAGAAAGTAAGGAGGCATGGGATCCAAGGGGACCTTGCTTTGTGGATCCAGAACTAGCTTGCCCACAGAAGGCAAAGAGTGGTTGTAGATGGGTCATATTCTGCATGGAGGTCAGTCACCAGTGGGGTGCCTCAGGGATCTGTTCTGGGACCCTTACTTTCCGTGATTTTTAGTAAATGACCTGGATGAGGAAGTGGAGGGATGGGTTAGTACGTTTGCTGATGACACAAAGGTTGGGAGTGCTCTGGATAATGTGGAGGGCTGTCAGAGGTTACAGCAGAATATTGATAGGATGCAAAATTGGGCTGAGATGTGGTAGATGGAGTTCAACCCAGATAAGTGTGGGGTGGTTCATTTTGGTAGGCCAAATATGACGACAGACTATAGTATTAACAGTAACACTCTTGGCAGTGTGGAGGATCAGAGGGATCTTGGGGTCTGAGTCCATAGGACACTCAAAGCTGCTGCACAGGTTGACTGTGTGATTAAGAAGGCATATGGTGCATTGGTCTTTGTCAATTTAGGAATTGAGTTTAGGAACCAAGAGGTAATGTTACAGCTATATAGGACCCTGGTCAGACCCCACTTTGAGTACTGTGCTCAATTCTGGTGCCTCACTACGGGAAGGACGTGGAAACCATTGAAGGGGTGCAGAGGAGATTTACAAGGATGTTGCCCAAACTGGGGGTATGCCTTATGAGAATAGGTTGAGTGAACTCTGCCTTTTCTCCTTGGAGCCACAAAGGATGAGAGGTGACCTGATAGAGGTGTATAAGATGATGAGAGGCATTGATCGTGTGGATAGTCAGAGGTTTTTTCCCAGGGCTGAAATGGCTAGCATGAGAGGGCACAGTTTTAAGGTGCTTGGAAGCAGGTACAGAGGAGATGTCAGGGGTAAGTGATTTTTTTTTTTTTTTAAATCGCAGAGAGTGGTGAGTGTGTGGAATGGGCTGCCAGTGATGGTGGTGGGGGCGGATACGATAGGGTCTTTTAAGAGACTCCTGGATAGGTACATGGAGCTCAGAAAAATAGAGGGCTATGGGTAACCCTACTTAATTTCTAAGGTAAGGACATGTTCGGCACAGCTTTGTGGGATGAAGGGCCTGTGTTGTGCTGTAGGTTTTCTATGTTTAATCTAACAATTTTTCATTACTGGTTTAACCTATTTATATTCTTCTTTATGCTGTTTCCTTATAAATAACTTCTCTGCCTAACTTTGTCAGCAGATTTGTTGGTAATACAGAGTCTCATCATTTAAGTTATTAATATAGAATGCAAACAGTTGATATCTCTGTAGTGCCTTGTATTTACAGCTTGCCAAACTTCAATCAACCAGTTATCTTAATTCTGTTTTCTTTGTTAGACAGTTGTCTAACCAGGCTAATGTATTACCCGAAAGCCATTTATTCTTACCTTCTATTGTAATCTTCTGTTTAAGTTCAAAGTAAATTTATTATCGAAATACATGTATGTCACTATATACAACCCTAAGATTCCTTTTTTTGCAGGCATTCACAGTTAATGTAAAGAAACAGAACTGAATCTCAGAAAGACCACACACAACAAGATGGCCAAGCAACCAACATGCAAAAGACAAAACACTGTGTAAATTTATAAGCTGAGCACTTAGGTTGTGGGAACATTACAATGATGGGCTGAGTGAAGTTGAGTGAAGTCATCCCTTTACAGCATGACCATTAGACAAAGATGCATCAGCTACGAGCAGTCTGGACTACAAACATTTGTAAATTAGAGGCTAAAAACTGGGAGTGACCTGGACTCTGACTTCCATGGACAAAGCAGTACAGACACACAGGAGAAATTGTGTTTGAGGTCACAGATCTCAGTGAGAAAAAAGTTCAAAATTCAAAGTAAATTTTCCAAGTCCAGGTTAAGATCCATACTGCTATTCCATAGGCATTTCATTTCAGCTGTTTTCTGGAAAAGCAGTGTGTCCTGCTGGTAGAATGTTTAGGAATGGTGTGTTAGCCATTCAGGATGGTGGAATCCGGAGAAAGTTCTAGATATCTTTGATGAAGGACAGTGTGGTTCACGGGTCATGACATGATGAAGGACGTGAGGGAAGATGGCTGAGAATGACGTTGGAAGGTGCGTCCCAATTGCACAAAGTGCTTTGTGTAGATGAATGGCTCCAAGGCGGAAGGGCAAATACTCCTGAGAGAGCCCATTTGTTCAAGTTGGCTTTCAAGTAAAGTTCAGAATGTGCTGTCCAGCGGGTGAGTAAAAAGACAACTCCAGGATAAGCTCTAAATTCTTGAGCACGTTTGGACTGGTTGGACTGGTTCCTGTTTGGTTGACCCTAGACATTTATTGTTTATGAAAGGTGGCCTTCTCACCACCAAGACCCATGGCTGTTAGCAGAGCTGGCTAATGAGCCGAGTTTGCAAACGAACCTGGTGGGGGGGGGGGGGGGGACTACATCACTGTACACAACCCTGAGATTCATTGTCTTGAAGGCATTCACTGCAAAATAAAGGAAAGCAGTAGAATTTATGAAAAAATTATAGATAACCAAAGATTGACAATCTGCAGAAGAAGAGAAATTGTGCAAATAGATAATTTAATAATTAGATAGATAAATACTAGGAACATGAGTCCTAAAGAAAGAATCAGAACAATGAATATAGTTTGAGTTTTGATCCCTCAGACAGGTTTCTCTAAAGGAAACTGGGGTTAATAAAACTGACTGTTTAGTGAATAAATTAGAAGTGTAGTTTTTAAATGACAGTTGAAGTTGCTCTTAACCTTGTGGCAAAGTTTTGCACTGAAAGGTCCAAAGAAAACAAAATTACTACTAGAAATTAAACATTTCCCTACAGACCAATGTACACTCAGAAGTATCCACTAAATTGCTTTGATCGAGGTTAATCTACAACACTATCTCTTCTCCACCCCTAATGTGAAATACATGGAGCATTTGACAGTCCAGCATGGGAACAGGCCCTCATCCCATGCCGCTGTGCCAGATTAAACTACCCACATGAGCCTGCATTTGATCTATATCCATCTATTCTCTGGCTGTTCGAGTACCTGTCTAAGTGACTCTTAAACATTGCTGTTATATCTGCTTCTATCATATCCACTGGCAGTGCACTCCAGGTTGTGTGGAATTATTTGCCTTCCAAATCCCCTTTAAAAGATCCACCTCCTACCTTAAAGCTATGCCCTTCAGAATTGACATTTCTACCCTGGGAAAAGGACAATCAGCCATTTCTGGCTCTTATTATATACTTCCATCAGGTCTCCGCTTAGCCTGTGATGTTCCAGAGAAAAACAATCCAAGATTGAACAAATTCTCCTTATGGTTAATACTCCCCAGTCCAGGCATCATCCTAGTGAACCTCTTCTGCACTTCCTTCAATTCCTCCACAACTTTCCTCTGGTCAGAACTGCAAACAATACTCTAAACATGGCCTAACAAATGTTTTACACAGCTGAACATGACTTCCTGACTCTTACACAAGGCAAGTATGCTGGGACCCATTTTTACCAACCCATCTACATGCTTCCATTTTCAGGGAGCACCCCAAAATCCTTCCAATCTTCCTACCACTCACTGTACACCTTGTTCTTTCTTTCCACCTTTGAGTGTAACACCTCACACTTGCCCAGATAGGGTATGGACTGTCCTGATACAGTTGGCACAAATCCAATGCTGGGATACAGCAAGAGAGTAAATTCCCCTACTCAACTAGATCCTGCTTGACTTGAACCCTGAATACATTTACCCGCCATCTCCATTTAAACCTCCACCAGAGGAGAGATCCCCTGCTCTTCAAGGTGTAAACATCGGACATCTGAATGGACTTGCCTCTGATGGTGCAGAGCACTCTCTCAGTTTTAGAAAAGTGGATCAGCCCACATTCTTTAGCTTAAATTTTTGTTAACTTTTAACCTTGGAGGCCACAGTTTACACCAATACCCTCAAGTGAATTACCCTGTACAGATAAAGTTCTTTCTGACTTCAGCCCTGAATTAGTTGGCACTGGCATGATTTTATGGTTATACCTCCTCATTTTGGATTTTTTTCCTTACCATAACTTTTGAAAACAATTATTTCAGCATTTAACCTATCACTTTAGTCAGATTATTTGACAGCATCCCAAGCCCGGGGACTGCAAAAGTTAATGCTCACTATTTCATATTCTTCCTTCATCTCTAATCTTGCCTTTCCTACTCATTTCCACAATCCTTTACATTACTGGATTTGTATTTTTATTTACACTTACTTCAGTAGGACCAACCAAGGTAGGTCTTACACAATGAACAGCAGGACGCTGAGGAGTGTGGATGATCAAAGAGATCTGGGAATTCATTGAAAATGACTTCACAGGTAGATAGGGTCATAAAGCAAGCTTTTGGCACATTGGCCTTCATAAATCAATGTATTAATTACAGGAAATGGGGATGTTATGTTGAAGTTGTACAAGATGCTGGTGAGGCCTAATTTGGAGCATTGTGCGCAATTTTGGTCACATACCTACAGGAAAGATGCAAGCAAGGTTGAAGGAGTACAAAGAAAATTTACAAGGATGTTGCCGAGTCTGGAGGACCTGAGTTATAAGGAAAGATTGAAAAGTTTAGGACTGTATTCCTTAGAACATAGAAGATGGTGATGAAATTTGATACAGGTAACAAAATTATGAGGGATATAGATAGGGTTAATGCAAGCAGGCTTTTTCCACTGAGATTGGGTGGGACTACAACCAGTGTTCATAGCTTATGGGTGAAAGGTGAAAAGTTTAAGGAGAACATGAGGGGAAACTTCTTCACTTAGAGAGTTGTGAGAATGGGGGACGAGCTGTCAGCACAAGTCGTGCATATAAGCTCAATTTCAATGTTTAAGAGAAGTTTGAATATGTACATGGATAGTGGGGATATGGAGGACTATGGTCCTGGTGCAGGTCAATGGAAGTAGGTAGTTTAACTGGTTTTGGTATGGACTGGATGGGCTAAAGGGTCTGTTTCTGTGCTGTACTTCTCTATGACTCCATATTAACATGCTTGATATAGTCCATGTATATGAGAGACTGCAGATTTGGGAACACAAGCTATTGACTACAGTTACTTCTGCACAAATGTACCTGCTGGGTCTGCACTGGAGGGAAAACATCTGGGAATACTTCCTACCCTGGTCTGTAGATTTATGTAGTCTAGTTCACTGTATAGATGGGGATGATACTCACATGGACATTGTGAGCAAACAGGCCCATTTCTGTGTTGTAAAACTCTGTGACATTTGGAAGATCATAATCAAATCAAGTTGTGTCAGCTTTGTTTCATGAAGCAGGGGCCAGGTTTGACAAATTTATTAGAATTTTTTTAACCAGCGTGAATAGCGGAAAGCCAGATGTAATTTTCCAGTTGCTCGATAGTGTCCTACCAAAGACTAAATCACAAAATAAAAGTCCATGCTCTTAAACACAAGAGATTCTGCAGGTGCTAGAAATCCAGAGCAACACACACAAAATGCTGCTGGAACTCAGCCGGTCAGACATCACCTACACTTTGTCCATGTTCTTAACTCTATTCTCTTTAGACAAGTACTGCCAACCTGCTGAGTATTTTCCAAATCTTTCTCTTTAAGCTTTATATTTTCAGACAGCACACACACACAAATGCTGGTGGGACTCTGCAGGTCAGGCATCTCCTATGTATTGCCCATGTTCTTAACTCTATTCTCTTTCCACAGGTACAGCCAACCTGTTCAGTAATTTCAAAACGTTCTTTTTAAACTTCATATTTTCAGCATCTGCAGATATTTTTGATTTTCTGGAACCCCTAATATTGGGCATAACAAATGGGTTGAGAATTGGTTAGGAGGCAGGGAGCATCAAGTGAGGACAAGATCCTGTCCTAGTGGACTCCAGTCATGATGCAGCTTTTTGACATGAAACTTCAAACATCCCTGCAACTCCATGGTTGCTCATTGACCAGCTGAATTCCAAATGTCCTCAACTCCTAATAAAGTATATCCACTGGTGTGCCTTTTTCATGATTGCATCAATATGTTGGACCAGGATAGATCCTGTGAGATGTTGAGGCCCAGGAATTTGAAGCTGCTCTCCCTTTTCTATTGCTAACCCCTTGATAATTCTGATTCTGAGGAGGA
Source organism: Hemitrygon akajei (assembly GCF_048418815.1). Taxonomy (NCBI): domain Eukaryota; kingdom Metazoa; phylum Chordata; class Chondrichthyes; order Myliobatiformes; family Dasyatidae; genus Hemitrygon; species Hemitrygon akajei. The sequence continues at coordinate 105,027,720 of NC_133125.1, forward strand.
CTGATGTGAGAACTCCCATTCCTGAAGTTCACAGTCAATTCCTTGGTCTTACTGACATTGAATGTAAAGTTGTTGCTTCCTCTTCACCATCTCAGATTCTAGCAACAGTTGTGTCATCAGTGAATTTATAGATTGTAGTTCTAGCTTTTTTAAAAGATGTTCTTATGTTAAGTTCTTTGAATCCACTTACTTCCTCTAAATAAAATATATTGCTATGGTAACATGTACTATACATACAATTGCATTTTACATGGAAAACATGGACCATTCTGCATTCCAAATCTACTCAGCTTTACTCCCAGGTTGTATCCTTCCCTTGCCTTCACATATTCTATCACCAACCCTTCATCAGTTCCTCTGGCTGCTTTGCCGAAACAGGTTGTCAGTAAGTATCTACTGTAAGCTTGCAGAACCATACACCTCACCACACTGTTTCCATCTTCTCATGATCCACTTCCTGAAATGCTTCATATCCATACATCCACCTTCTATACCAGGGCTTCTGTTAGGTTTTCTTTTACTTGCTTCATGGTTCATAGGGCGTATTATACATCTGGATTTTTCCATCACACTTTCACCCACGCCCCAGAAAAATGATCACCTTCCCTTTGCCCTCATCTCGCAAGCCTCCATATTCAATGGCACCCTTTATTTCTTCCTCTTCCAGCAATACAGCACCATCAATGACATCTCCCCCTCCTATTCCTTTCAGCTGTCTGACATGCTGAGTCTGCACAGCATACTCGTTCATTCATCCAACATCTCCAAGAACAATTTTCCATGACCCCCCACCCCTCCAGTGACATCTTCCCATGTCTACAGTTTCCATTATCTGCTCTTTCATCCCTTCCATTATCACAACACCGTAACAGTCAGAGTTTAGAGTTCAAATCTCTGTAAGGAGTTTGTACATCCTCCCTGTGGAATACGTAGATATCCTACAGATGCTCTGGTTTCCTCCCACAGTCCAAAGATGTAACAGTTAGTAGGTTAATTGGTCATTGTAAATAGGCTAGGGTTAAATGGTGGGGGGGGGGGGGGGGGGGGATTGCTGCCGGCATGGGTTGAAGAGCCTAGCATCTCTAAAAAGACGGACAGATAAAAGGCTCTGGAACCAGAGGGCATACTGTCACTCACCCCGTCACTGGACTGTTTCCAGGTAACCTGTGGCCTCGGCTTCGAGGACTCTTCATCTCATGTTCAATACTTATTGCTTTTTTTTTTCTTCTTTCCTTTTGTATATGCACAGTTTGTTGCTGTTTTTCTCCCCCCTACATTGGTTTTTGTTCATCCTATTGGATGCGGTCTTTCCTTGATTCTATTGTGTTTCCTCTGTTTACTGTGATTGCCCACAAGAAAATGAATCTCAAGGTTGTATATGATGACAGATATGTACTTTGATAACAAATTTACTTTGAACTTTAAATTCCCATCTCACCTGAGAGATTTTATTCCAGGTGAAAATGCATTTAGAGATAAAAACAGAAATCGGCAAAAGAAGTCAACATCTTTACTTCCCCTCCACCATCAGATTCTGAATGGATAATGGACCCATGAACACTAACACACTAGTTTAGCTTTCTTTTTGCACTACTTCTGTAATTTAGTATTTGTATAGACATTTCTTATTGTAATTTAGAGTTTATGTATTGCAATATACTGCTACCACAAAACAAATTTCATGGCATACAATACTATGCAAAAGTCTTAGGCACCCTAGATTTTTTTTTTATATATAGTTTCAGATGGTAAGGCCTCCACAGAGTCCTGATCTCAATGTCGTCAAGACTGTCTGGTATTACCCGGAGAGGCAGAAAGAAACAAGACAGCGAAAGTCTGTAGAAGAACTGTGGGAAGTTCTCCAAGATGCTTGGAACAACCTACCAGCCGATTTTCTTAACAAACTGCACAACAGTGTACCTGAGAGAACTGATGCAGTTTAAAAGGCAAAAGTGATCCCACCAAATTCTGATTTGATTTAGTTTTATACTCCTCATAGCAATTTTTTCAATATTTTGAAACTTTTCATTACTTTTGAAAGCATCTATGGTTTACAGATTTTCTTTTACATGTGTCCAAGACTTTTGCACAGTACAGTATGCCAGTGATATTAACCCTGATCCTGATTTCAAAAAGCATTAATGGAAAAGGAAACACTTTGCATCTTTATACTTATGCTTTATATGACTCTCACATTCACTGCTTACAATGAAAATGCCAGGGGTCGTTACTTCTGTTTGGTCTACAAGTGTCATTCCAAAATATTAGTCACTGTCCCACCTACATTCTGACCATTCACATTAGCAATGAAGGCCAACCTAAGCACAAGGAAGAACAGCACCACTTTTATTTCAGTATTCTACAACATCAGAGATTCAATGGGTTAAACAGTTTCAAACCACAGCTACTGCACCAGTATTCTCATGTAGCAAAGCTGGACGTGTTTCCCTGGCTCATCATTGAACTTCCACTTTTCCTATTACTATCCACTTCATCATCAGCCCAGTTGTTAATTAACTGAAAATAAAAACACTCAGTGAGTCAGGCAGCATCTATGGAGAGAGAAACAGGGTTAAAGTTTCAGAGAGAATCAGAACTGTACAGCTTGTAAAAAAAGCCATTTGACCCTGGTCATCCACACTGATCAAATTAATAATATCACCCCCTACTATTTGTCCCATAGGCCTCTAGGCCTCAACAATTCAAGTGTTCCTCTAGACCAGGGGTTCCCAACCTGGGTCCACAGAGTTCTCAGTTAATGGTAGAGATTCATGGTATATAAAAGGATGGGAACCCCTGCTCTAGACACTTTTTAAAAAGCTGTCAGGGACTAAGCTTCAACTACTCTCTCAGACATTCCAGATATTTGCCTCTAGTTACTCTTGGGGTGTAAAATGTCTCATCTCCTCTGAATTTCTTCCCCCTTACCCTCTTTCTTGCAGTCTATCCTATTTATATCTATCAGATTTTTGCTCATCATAATTTTATATACCTCAATCATGTCCTGTCATAACCTTGTATGCTCCAAGGAGAACAGGCCCAAATTCTCCATTCTTTTCTCACATTTCTAATGCTCCATCCTAGGGAGCATCCTTGGGAATCTCCTCTGCAGCTTCTCCAGAACTATCACATCCTTCTTATACCTTGATGACCAGAACTGCACACAGTTCTCCAGCTGAGGTCTGACCTCAGTTTTATAAAGTTGGAGGAAAACCTCCCTAATTCTGCATCCAATGATCCAATGAATAAGGTCAATATCTTTAATGCCTTCCTCACCATATTATCTAACTGCATTGCCATCTCTGAGGATTCTTGAATTAGTAGTTAAAGGCCCTTCTGATTTTCAATACTCCAAGATCCTACCATTTATGATTTATGTTCCAGTCTCATTAATGCACCCAAAATGCATCATCTCATATGTTTGGTGTAAATTCCTGTAGTAAGATGAAACAGAATTAGTGATTTCCCAGTTCCAATAGCAGTAAAATGGTTGAATATGTTGATAAGACAACTGACTCAAGGTTAGTTTCAGGTTTTGGTTATGCAGGTAGGCCTGTCTGAGATGATTTACTGGAAATTATATGGTATTTTCCAGTAAATTGCACAAGTATGATGATGAATACCCTGTACATGCAACTTTGATCTTGATTTATTAGTGAAGAATTAAATAAAGCCTGAGTTTTGTTCTTTTAATTGAAAAAGGGTATATTCATAGCTGAAGATAGAGTTGAATTAAAACTGTAGTGAAGAGTTAAACACAATTACTTGAGTTACTAATTTTGTTAACAAAAGAGATTTCTTTGTTCTTTTACTTAAGAGTTAAATAAAGTTACTTAATCAAACATTTTGTTAAGTAATGTCATTCATTGCCAACTCCATTGATCAAAAGGAATCAAAAGAAACTTGAGGTCTGTTTTGAAACAATTTTATCTGCCAATCTTCTGCCCATTTCATCAAAGCATTGATATCTTCCACACCATCAACAGCTCCACCAGTCATTCAGTCATCCAGAGTCATCTTGGTCTTGCCTCCTACATCCACATCTAAATCATTCATATATATTACAAAGATCCACTCCAACACTGACCCTTTTGTTCACCACTAGTCAAAAGCATCCAGTAACAAAAACAACCCACTGCCCCCTATTGACAAGCCAATATTGGATCCAGTTTGCCAACTAGCTTTGGGTCAAATCAGCACTAACCTTTTGAACCAATCTCCCACGTGGAACCCTATCAAAGGTTTTACAAACACCCATAGAAATCATATCTACGGTGCTGCCACCACTGATGCACTGTTATTTCTTCAAGGAATTCAATCAAATTGCTCAGACAGGTCTGGTCTTAAAATCGCATTGTATATCACAGTTTAGTCTTTGGCTTTCCAAGTGATAATTAATTCCCTTCCTCAATAATTGTTTCAGCTATAATTCCTATCATTAATATTAAGCTCACAGGCCCAAGCCTTTCTCTACTGCATTTCTTGAAAAGTGGGACAGCATTCGTCATCTTCCAGATCTGGTATCACACTTGTGTCCAGCAAGTAAGTAAAATCAACAGATATCTTCACTCACCTCCAGTAGCAACCTGGAATAGATCCCATTCAATTCTGGGGATTTATCTGTCTTTAAGCCTGCCAGTGCATCAAGCACCTCACCTCTATTTATGAAGACCTGAACTAGACTTTTAACTAACCCTTCACTGAATTTTGCAAAGACAAAATCTGTCTCCCTTGTGAATACTGATTAAAAATTATTCATTTAGGATCTAACTTATATATTCTGGCTCCACATACACATTGATCCATTTGCCCCTGATGGACCCTACATTTTGCTCAATTATCAGAATCAGATTTAATATCACCAGCATATGTCATGAAATTTGTTGTCTTTGCAGCAGCAGTACAATGCAATACATAATAATAGAGTAATAAAATGAAAATTACAGCCTTTATATACTAAATAGTTAAATTAAATAAGTATTTCAAAAATAGAAATAAAAAAGTAGTGAGATAGTGTTCACTGTTTCAATGTCCATTCAGAAATTAGACACCAGAGGGAACAAGGCTGTTCCTGAAACATTGAGTGTGTGCTTTCAGACTTCTGTGCCTTCTTCCTGATGGTAGCAATGAGAACAAGGCATGATCTGGGTGATGGGGGTCCTTAATGATGGATGCCCCCTTTTTGAGGCATTGCTTCTTGAAAGTGTCCTGGATACTACAGAGGCTAGTGCTCATGCTGGAGCAGAATGAGTTTACAATTCTCTGCAGCTTACTTCAATCCTGTGCAACAGCCCCCCTTCCAAGATAGTGATGCAGCCAATTAAAATGTCCTCCGGGGTACAACTGTAGAAATTTGCAATTGTCTTTGGTGACATACCAAATCTTCTCAAACTCCTAATTTTTTATAGCTGCTATCATGCCTTCTTTGTAGCTGCATCAATATGTTGGGTCCAAGCTAGATCTTCAGATATCAATGCCCAGAGACATTTGTCCCTAATAATATTTAGGGGCAGAAGTTACCCTTTTACCCCAATCTATTTATAAAATGCCTTCAGAGTTACCTTAATCCTGTCTGTCAGTAATTTCTCATTTTTCTTAACTTCCCCAATTTCCTTCCTTAGAATCTCATTACACATAATACTCATGACAGTGCTTCCCAGTTATTAGTCCCCTTTTTTCTATTGAAGCAACCCCAAGTATTCTGCATCGAGGGCTACCGCTAACTTTTACCTTTACATGAGTGCGCTGGCCTTGAAGTGTCATTGTTTATGCTTTGATCTCTTCCCAATATACAAATGTAGACTTATCTGCTTGTGATGTTTTTCATTTAACCTGCGCATACAGCAACAATCTCTAGACCAATCCCGCACTGATACTCTCTCAACTTGGTCAGATACATTCCCTAGTATATGGTCCAAAAGTGTTCCTTCACTCAATGGTCTATCTACATACTTGGTCAATGAGCTCTCCTAGACAAACACAAAACTTCCTCCCTCTCTGAACTTTAATACTAAAGCTGCCAGTCATTATGTGTAATCACCCAGACAAAGACCCTACTTGCAATTGGTTCTCTCTAACACGTACCTTCATATTTGGCACGTCACCAACGACTCTGGCAAATTTCTACTGATGTACTGTGGAGAGCATTCTAAATGGTTGCATCATCATCTGGTATTCAGGGTCCAATGAACAAGATCGGAATATCCTACAAAAGGTAGTGGATTTGGCCCAGTACATCACTGGTAAAACCATCCCAACCACTGGACACATCTATATGAAATGTTGCCATAGAAAAGCAGCATCCATCATCATAGACCTTCACCACCCTGGCCATGCTCTTTTCTCAATGCTGCCATCAGGTCAAAGGTACAAGTGTCCCTGGATGCACACCACCAGGTTAAAGAACAGTTACTACTCCTCAACCATCAGGCTCTTGAACAATAAGGGATAACTACACTCAGTCTATTTCTGGTGTTTCCACAATCAAAGATCTCACCATCCTACCGAAGGGTTTCGGCCCAAAATGTCAACTGTACTTTTGTCCATAGATACTGCCTGGCCTGCTGAGTTCCTCCAGCACATTTTGTGTGTGTGTTGATCTCACTTTATCTTATTGTTTCATACTCGTTGTTTATTGCTACTTATTTCCATTTGCACAATTTGTTGTTCGTTGATCCTGTTTACAGTTACTGCTCTATAGATTTGCAAAGAATTCCAGCAGGAAAATGAATCTCAGGGTTCTATGTGGTGATATGCATTTTAAAAATATATATTTCTTATTGTAGGTTCCTTAAGGTTGTTATAGCCAGGTACGTTAGTGGGGATAAGTTCCCACTACATTACCTATTAAATGCTCCTGGTGACATGCAACTCAGATAGCCCTGATAACCAAATCCAGCTCCCAGCCTTCATGTGTGGTTTAGTTACTAACCCAGCAGAACTGTTTCTCCTGATGGAAGAGGTAAAGGTGGGTTACTGGTGCCTTAAAGCCAGTCACTTCGGGCAGATGGACCTTGTCATCTGTGTTTGGCAGCTTATCAAGAAGGAAAACTGACTTCAAACCTCCGCTACCTGGTGACTATATCCGCTCATGGGAAAGGCTTTGGGAGTAAATCCAGAGGGAAAAAAAAAATTTTTTAAATCGAGAGCTGGAGACCCTGTTGAGTTCAACGCTGACTGGTAGCCCCTGCGACGCCACTGATGCCAAACTGTATCAGTCTCTGCCATCCCTTTGGATTCATCAGCTGTGTGGACTCGGAGAGCAGGAGCCTGCTGCACGAGCAACAGCTTGCTCCTCCATATCGTACTGCCCTCGCTTGCGTACTGACTTTTGTATCGTGTCAGCAGCTGTGACACAACATCCATGGTTGACCCTGATCAACGGAGGGCTTCATTTCTTATTGCAACTTGTAGCAACTTATGTATTACACTGTACTGCTGCCACAAAGCAATAAATTTCTCACAGTAATAATATACCCAATTCTGGCATCTGTATCTGCTGTTGACTGGTGCAAAGCCTATAACCAATACCAATCCCTGCACCACACCACAACCCACCCCACAAAGTGACAATGTCCTTTATGTTTCTAATCTCCAAGTGGCCTCATTTGAGAAGTCTTCTAGGATATCCTCCCTCAGTAATGAAGTAATACGATCTTTATCTGAATGTACAATTCTTCCTCGGCTTTTAGTTTCCCCCCGCCCCCGCTTCCCCTGAAAATTCTACAGCCTGAGATAGAATTGCAAGGTCCACTCATTCTCCAAACACATTTCATAATTTTCACGTATTCACTTGTTCTGTCTTCAGCTCTTACTATTTCTCGAGTTGATGGTACCTCTCCTTCTGAATAACTCCCTTTCCCTCCAACTCAGTTTAAACCTTCTTGGATGGATGTTGGTGCTGCTCTGATTAAATTAGTTTAGTTGCAGGGAAGTGAGAGAGGGACGTGTAGAACAGAGAGAATACCTTTGATAGGATGAGGCCAAAAGGTAAATTGGGTATTTTGTGGGTTCAAGTATCTCTGCACCTTGGAAGATGGAGACAAAGCAATGAACTAGGTGAGAGGGTAATTGCCAAATGGCAACATCACCTATTTGCCTTTGCTTGTTATCGCTCATTATCTCATCTCCATTGATGTTCCACTGCTACACATGCTGAGCTGATAGACTGCATGTCATAGGATCCTACAGCATAGAAACAGGCCCTTCAGCCCAACTGGCCCATGCTAACCACACCCCTCCCAGTGGCCATGTTCAGCCAATAGCCCATAGCTCTCCCCTCCATGTACCTATCCAAATGCTTCTTCAATGTTGCATTTCTACCTGCCTTGACCATTTCCTCCAGTAGCTCATTCCAGCTATTCATGCTCTCTGTGTAAATTTATGTTTCAAATCTTTTTTGTTCTTTTCTTAAATCTTTCCCTTTTTGTCCTGCATCTGTGCCCTCTATTTTTGGACTCTCCAACTCTGGAGGAAAGACCATGTCCGTCAACCTTATCCATAAACCTCATGAGTTTAGAAACATCTACAAGGCCACCCATTCTCCCATGCTCCAAGGAATAAAGATCCAACCTGGCCAGCCTCTCCCTATAACTCAGGCCCTCTAAACCAGACAGCATCCTCATAAACTCCAAGTGCAGCCTCACCAACAACTTGTATGATTGCAGCATAATGTCCTCCCTGCTCCTAAACTTGATGCCCTGATGGATGAAGGAAAGATCCCTAGCCAGCCCCTCAACTTTCTAGCAGTCACAGCTGCCCCATCATTCATCTAAAAGAGTCTCTGAACCAAATGGAAAAGGAAAGCAATTTTTGTCATAGACTCAGAATGTATGACAAAAAGCTCAGAAACAGACCCTTTGGCCCATCTAGTTCATGCCAAACTGATTTTCTGCTTTGTCCCACCTATTGTACCCAGACCATGGCCCTCCATTCCCTTCTCATCCATGTACCTATGCAGACTTCTCCTAAATGTTACAATTGTGGTCACACCTATCATCTCCACTGGCAGCTCATTCCACATTCACACCACCCTCTAAGTGAAGACATTTCCCATCATATTCCTTTTAAATATTCCACCTTTCACCTAAACATATGACCCCCCCCTAATTCTAGTGTCACCCAGCCCGAGGGGGGACAAAGCCTGCATGCATTAATTTTCCAACATGCTTTCTCATTTTTAGACAGTGCACAATGCAAGAATTCCATACATAAACTCAGTCTGAATTCTGAACTAACATATATGGAAACAGGATAAACTGCCTCTAACTACAGATTCACGCCACCTGAATGAAAATAAGCATTTCATTACTCTTGCCAGATAGATACCAGTGGAAAAAACTACAACAAAAATATTATGACTTTGAAAGTATTAGGAATGACTTTGAAAGGCAATGGAATAGTTTCAAGATGAGGAACAACCATGGGATTAAAGCCAGGCTGTGAGGCCTTCAATGGAGGAATGATAACTGGAAGACAATAGGACAAAAGGCAAGTATATTGCTGTTATGGAATAGATTCCAAGTACCTTCTCATCTATAGTAAACACAAAGTGCACTGCAGATGCTGTGGTCAAATCAAGACGTACAAAAAAGCTGGATGAACTCAGCAGGTCGGGCAGCATCCGTTGAAAGGAGCAGTCAACGTTTCAGGTCGAGACCCTTCGTCAGGGCTAAAGAAGGAGGGGGCGGGTCCTATAAAGGTGGGGGGAGGGTGGAAAACCAATCAGAGGAAAGATCAAGGGGTGGGGGAGGGGAAGCAGGGAGGGGATAGGCAGGAGAGGTGAAGAAGGAATCTAAGGGGAAAGCACTATGGGTAGTAGAAGAAGGCAGAGTCATGAGAGAGGTGATAAGCAGCTAGAAGAGGAGACAGAGTGAAGGTGGGATGGGGGAAGGGAGAGGGAGGGAATTACTGGAAGTTGGAGAATTCGATGTTCATACCAAGGGGCTGGAGACTACCCAGACAGTATATGAGATGTTGTTCCTTCAACCGAAGTTTGGCCTCATCATGGCAGTAGAGGAGGCCACGTATGGACATATCCGAATGGGAACGTGAAGGAGAGTTGAAGTAAGTGGCAACCGGGTAATCTATTGCATCCGGTGCTCCCGGTGCGGCCTCCTCTACATCGGCGAGACCCGACGCAGATTGGGGTCCGCTTCGTCGAGCACCTACGCTCCGTCCGCCACAACAGACAGGATCTCCCGGTTGCCACTCACTTCAACTCTCCTTCATGTTCCCATTCGGACATGTCCGTACACAGCCTCCTCTACTGCCATGATGAGGCCAAACTTCGGCCAAACATTTAGTCTCAAAATGTCTCGACCCGAAATGTTGACTGCTCCTTTCAACGGATGCTGCCCGACCTGCTGAGTTCATCCAGATTTTTTGTACATCTTGACCTTCTCATCTATTCCTCTGGGTTGCCTCAATCTTCCAAAATTTCTGCCCTAGTTGGAAGAGTACAGCACAGGAACTCAAAGTATTCTGCCATTCTAATTACATTAGGAATCAAATGGCCAACTAAATTAATCCCTTCTGCCTGCACCATGTCCGTAGCCTTCCATTTTCCTCACATTCATGTGGATATCTAAAAGCCTCTTGAATGCCTCTACAGTATATTACCCTCCACTACCACCCAGATAATGCATTTCATGCAATCATCAGTGTGTAAAACACTTGCCCCACACATCTCCCCTGAACCTGCCCCCTCCCATCCCAAATTCATGCCCTCTGGTGTTAGACACATCAACCCTGGGAAAAAGATAGTTGTGCTCAAACCTATTACATGGTTAACTTGGACAACGGAGGAGAACTACATAACCAAATTGGAAGCCATTCAACATTTGTTAAACCAGGATCTAACATTTGCCAAATTAATGATATTTGGGCCACGAGGAACTTTGCAAAAAGGGCAATGAAAACTCATCCAAAGAAATTTAAAAATCATGTCAAGTACTTGGAAACATGACAACAGAAATCCATGTACCCATCCAAGTGCCTTTTAAATGTTAATATGCCCACCTCAACCACTTCCTTTGGCTGCTCATTTCATAGACGAACCACCCTCTTGATGAAATACTTGCACCTTGAGTAAGTTTCACACAATAATTCATTAAAATTATATACCCTTTCACTCTAATGCTCAGCAGTGAGGTGTTAATTTCTCAGTGCAGTAGCTCAGAATCACAAGGGTAGCAGCAGTTCCAAACAGAAGGCAACCCATATGTCAGAGAGAAAAAAATTGCAGCACACATATGGATAATTTTAACCCAAGAGCGAAGAAGCCTTCTTATCCTGGAAAGTTAAGATTACACAATCTACTCTGATACAGTTTCTTACCTTTCCCCACTTAAACTAAATGTGAAGAAAAATCCAAAACACTTTGGCAAGAGGACCCATTTCAATCAGTAGAACTGGAACACAAGACCATAAGACATAAGAACAGAATTAGGCCATTCAGGCTATTGAGTCTGCTCTGCCAATCATTCATGGCTGATTTATTTTCCCTCTCAACCTCAATCTCCTCCCTTCTCCCCATAAACCTTGATGCTCTTAATAATCTAGAAACTATTAATTACCACTTTAAATATACCTATTGACTTAGCCTCTATATCCTTCTGTGGCAATTCACTACCTTCCAGCTAAAGAAATTCCTCCTGATCTCTGTTCTAAAGGGACACCCTTCTTTCTGAGGCTGAGCACTCTAGTCATAGACTCCCCAACTGTAGGAAACACCTTCACCGTGTCCACTCTATCTGGGTCTTTCGATATTCAATAGGTTTCAGTGAGATCCCCACACATTTCTCCTAAACTTGACTGAGTGCAGGCCCAGAGCCATCAAACACTCCTCATATGTTAATCCTTTCCATCCCTGGAACATATACTTAAGGTAAAGGATAATTACAGAGCAATCAAGAATGAAGTGCCCAAAGATAGTTTGCCTCTGGAAATCAGGGTCCTGAAAGGGTAAAGGACAGAAACTTGCAACACTTTTTTTGTAAATGAAAAGAATACTTGGACAAGGACCAGGTGAGGTGTAGGCTTCAGGCTGGGATTCAAAAAGATTGTTCTATGCATTACCCTTCATAGACACGATGGGCATAAGGCTACTTTTTAATGGTGTAAATTCCTGTGAAACTTAATCCCCTCTTTCAGTTTGGCATCTTTACAGTTCATTAAATGACATGTACCTCTCCTTGCAGGTGCTGAGACAGCAATATGCCTCTACCAAAATAGGTGCTAGGCATCCCTTCCCTCTACTATCCTGCAGGTCACCCTGCAAGGTGTAGCACCTGCTTAGTTCCTGCCCCCCCCCCCACACAAAAATCAGGGTCACGTGAAGCCATGGGAGCAGATGGTGGATGGTCATAGGAGCAGCTGGTACACATCACAAATCCTGGTTATGCGACCACTGACACCAGGCAGACAATCTCGGAAGAGTATGGATAATGGCTGGGGTCACCCGAATTGTAAAGACACTACCCGAGAAGGCAGCAATAACAAGTCACATCTGCTGAGGTAAATTGCCTTGAAAATCACCCGCGTCCTAAGACAAGGCACATAACAAACAAACCTCTCCTTGGTTAAAGGTACAACTTACTGTATCCCCAAACCTACACTCCGCCAAATTTTCAGAATTTACTGGATCAGAACACCATTATGTTCCAAATACCCAAGTCCTTCTCCAACGTTATAACCATTCCATTAGCGGTGACACTAATGGATTACGCTAATTACACTCAATTTGTATTGTAATAGCTTCTTGGTATTTAAATAAAGGACTTTAATGGAAATATATATAATGCGATGGAAAACGACAAAATACATCCTTATCAAAAAAATCATACCATTTATCATATTTCTATGGGATTAAATAGACCGCCGAATCCCAATTACAAAGGCAGAGTAGCTGTACTAATAATACTCGGACCAAAGGTTGAGGAACCGTTATAATGAGTACCTAATTAGCAATTTCTCAGGATAATGAAATCTTTATTTGGGAAGGTGTCTAGAGAGCCAGCCTGGAACTGTTGTTCCCAGTCATACCTGCCGGAGAATGAAACTAGTCGAAGTTGTATCAGACGATGTGCTTCCATCGGAACGTTTTAATCTGCTTCTTCTCCGATTCACCCTGGTCAACTACCCGGGGGTGTGGGGGTGGGGTGGGGGAAGAGGAAAGAATCGCCGTTAAACTAACCCACTAGATCTTGTTACGAGCAAACAGTTATTCCATATATGTTTTAAGAACAGCACTAGCAGATTAACTAAATCGCAATTACAAAGTACAATTATAAAACTTTGTTTCAAGTTCGCCTGTAGATGAAGTGAACAGATTGCGAGTGTCACAACACATTAGTTCACACTGAGCGCACGAACTTCCCTCGTATCAGTTCATGTCGTCTCGTCTATGACAATCGCGCAGCATAACTGACAAGCCTCTGTGAATGGGGACTGCCAAAAGGGACGTGTTTATTCCGTTACCCCGCCATTGAACTCAGAATTCAGGGCATCGTTTTACCTGAAAGATCGGTGCTTGTAATCCATCGGCGGAGATCTCTTTGGTAAATAAGGGTCCAACTCCGGACATCTTAAAATAGATCATTAGCTCGGGGGCTGGAGATGAGCGGATTGATTGAGCGGTGCTATTAAGGTAGAAGGCGGCGGGCCATTGGCTTTCTGACGGTTTCTCCGTGTTATCCAAGCCCCGCGGCCCCCTAGATGTTCATTGGGATCCGCTGGGAATCTTCACTGCTGCGCGGATCCCCTCGATACCGCGGATGGAAATCTCACACCTCCATCAGTCACCTACAGCAAAACTGCTCATGTGCCCCAGTGAAAGGAGGCTCCCAAAGAGCAGCTGATCAATCAGACCAGAAGTCACTCAAATAAAAAAAAATTGTGGGAGTGATACATAAATTGGGAGGGGGAGTGGTCAATAATCCAATGAAACCTCACACTGATAAATGACCTTCTTCAACTGCCCTCGTCGCTGTTGAATGTGCCCGGTTTCTCAATGCTGCCTTTCGGAGTCAGAATTATTCACGTAGAGCGCGCGCGAGAGAGAGAGAGAGAGAGAGGAGAAGAGAATGCAAAATTGCACTTTCTGGTTCTAATGCTTTGCATTATCGCATCAGTGGTCCATTTCAAACCGCGTGCATTTCAATCAGCGTCTCAAGTGGAATTTTGAAATGATACGAGCGGAGGCGTTGTTGCAGTAGGGTGTGGAGGAAATTTGTGTTGAAGTACTGGCTCATCCGCGGATATGAAATGGTGTTGGTCACATTGAGTAAGCGGGTTATCATCTACAACCGCAACTATCAGTCAGGTCATTTAATTTGTACCCTGTAAGCTCGCCTCTTAAAATTGACAGCGATGTCCGAAAATTGTTCACCCTCTGATTTTGATAATAAAGGGAACTCTCAAACAGAGAAGAAAACACTCAAACTTGGGTAACGGCATAAACAGAAAAGGTTCCGCAGATGCTGGAAATCTAGAGCAACACTCACAAGATGCTGGAGAAACTCCAGCAGGTCAGGCAGCAACTATGGAATAGAATAATCAGTCACATATTGCCTTCCAGCTTGTCTTCCTTCCCTTCCCTTCACCTCCCCCTCGTTTTTGTTCTGACATCTTCCTCCTTCCCTGTACCTTGTCTCCCCCCTTTCTTTTTATTCTGACACCTGCCCCCTTTCTAATCCTGAAGAAGGATCTCAGCCCAAAACGACGATTGTGTATTCATTTTCCTAGATGCTGCCTGGCCTGCTGAGTTCCTCCAGCGTTTTGCGAGTGATAGATGAAACCAGCAGTGGGGGAGGGTGGCGTTATGGATGAAGCAAGAAGCTGGGAGATGATAGTTGGGAGAGGTTTTTAAGAAGAAGGAATATGAGAAGACAGTGGACCATAAGAGAAAGCGGAGTGAGGGGAGGGGGGAGGCCTCCATGGGAAGTTGATAGGCTGGCAGGGAGAAGAGATGAGAGGGGAGTCAGAGTGGAGAATGGAAAATGGCGGGGGGGGTGTTGGGGGAGAAATCACCAAAAGTTAGAGAAATCGATGTTCTTGCCATCAGGTTGGAGGCTCCACAGACAGAATATGAGATGTTGCTTCTCAAAATCTGACAGTGGCTTCATCGCGGCAGTAGAGTAGGCCATGGGCCGGCAACTAGCCAAGAATATAAAGGAGGATAGTAGCTTCTTTAGGTATGTGAATAGCAAAAACATAGTTAAGACCAAAATTGGGCCATTGAAGACAGAAACGGGTGAATTTATTATGGGGAACAAGGAAATGGCAGATGAGTTGAATAGGTACTTTGGATCTGTCTTCACTAGGGAAGATACAAACAATCTCCCAGGTGTAATAGTGGCCAAAGGAACTAGGGTAAAGAATGAACTGAAGGAAATTTATATTAGGCAAGAAACGGTGTTGGATAGACTGTTGAGTCTGAAGGCTGATAAGTCCCCGGGACCTGATGGTCTGCATCCCAGGGTACTTAAAGAGGTGGCTCTAGAAATCGTGGATGCATTGGTAATCATTTTCCAATGTTCTATAGATTCAGGGACAGTTCCTGCTGATTGGAGGGTGGCTAATGTTGTCCTACTTTTCAAGAAAGGAGGGAGAGCGAAAACAGGGATTATAGACCGGTTAGCCTGACGTCAGTGGTGGGAAAGATGCTGGAGTCAATTATAAAAGAGGAAATTACAACACATTTGGATAGCAATAGAAGGATCAGTCCGAGTCAGCATGGATTTTTGAAGGGAAAATCATGCTTGACTAATCTTCTGGAGTTTTTTGAGGATGTAACTATGAAAATGGACAAGAGACCATTTTCATCCAGTGGATGTAGTGTACCTGGACTTCCTGACCGACTCGCAGGTGAAGTGCTGCCTCACCTGAAAGGGCTGTTTTGGGGGACCCTGGATGGTGGGAAGGGGAAAGGTGAAGGCATAGGTGTGGCACTTGTCCTGCCGGTAGGTACAAGTGCCGGGAGGGGTGGAGGAAGATAGTAGGAGGGATGACCAGACACGAGAGCCATATAGAGACCCATGTATGGGGCAACCGCTCCCGTTAATTCAGCACACTGGGAGTCTTTGGTGGCCTGATTTTTGGACTTTTGGGTGTCATTCCGTTTCTTAATATCTCAATACATTTTAATGGCATTTTACATATGGCCCGCAATAGTCAATATTCACATGTTAGATTTAAAGGGAAGCACAGGAAGAGAACCAGCAGAGCTTCAAGAAAGCATGGGATAGGGGGTAACAATGAGGTTAAAGGGAGTGGGAACTGGGAGTGTAGAAGGAACCACAGTAACCAGGGTCCCAGTGTAGAGAAGGGACCACAGTAACCAGGGTCCCAATGTAGAGAAGGGGTCACAGTAACCGGGGTCCCAGTGTAGAAAAGGGACCCGGTGTAGAAAAGGGACTGCTGGAGTTAATAACTCAACTCCTTCTACCTTAGGCCACGAACTTATCAATCACACCTGATGTTATTAACTTCAAACTTTCTGCATAATCACTCAAAGAGTTGAACTGCATGTGCATGTAATGAGAGCTGGATAACTCATCTCCTTCTACCTCAGGCCACAAACTTATCAATCAGCCCATCTGTGGACACTTCCTGGAGGTCCAAGATCCGTATGCTCCACGACCGCTGGACTAAGTGTGTAAATGTAGGAGGGGACTATGTTGAAAAATAAATGTGCTAGGTTTTCTAAAATTAGGCCACGAACATATCAATCACCCCTCGTATTAGCCTTTTTTGCCCTAGGAAAAAATCTTCAGCTATCCACCCTCTCTATGCCTTTTATCATCTTGTACAACTCTGTTGAGTTACCTCTCAATCTCCTTCACACCAAAAAGAAAAGCACTAGCTCACTCAACCCATAGGATAGGGGGTCCCAACCTTTTTATGCCATGGAGTCTCACCATTAATGGAGGGATCCATAGATCCCAGGTTGGGAACCCCTGTCATAAGATGTGCTCTCTAGTCCAGGCAGCATCCTGGTAAATCTCCTCTGCTCCCTCTCTAAAACTTCCACATCCTTTCTGTTACTGGTCTAATATCAAGAGCCCTGGACCATTGACTTGAAGATGTACATAAATTTGAGCCCCACCGTAGCGAGAGGGGGAATTAAAATTCATGTAATTAAATTCATAAAGATTTGAAAAAGTAGTCTTTATTTTAGACAATCCCTCATAAATGATGTGATTTGTTCCTGCTCTACTTTTGTTAGTTGTGAAGTGGCTGATCAGGCCAATCACAGACTCACAGGTGGAACAGTAAATGTCAGATGGGACAGGCAGGTGGGTAATTTGGAAGGTAGTTTGCTTCTTCTCTGCCTACATGGTGCTTCAGAGCATTCCTGATGTGTGAACACATTTTTCTCAGCACCATGCCAAATGTTCCTTCTCTACATAGAGTGTTTATTAACTTTGAGATAGTTGGGAGATTTGGGATTGTTACAAACAGAATAAATTCTGCAGATACTTGAAATCTAAAGCAACAGACAACCGAATGCTGGAGGAACTCAGCAAGCCAGACAGCATCTATGGAGAGGTATAAGCAGTAGACTTTTCAGGACTTGATGAAGGGTCTCAGCATCCTCTCCATAGATGCTGCCTAACCTGCTGGGTTCCTCCAACATTTCAAATGTGTCACATCAGGTTGTTACATTTCTTCAAGGATGCTTTGAGAACATCCATGAATGATTTTTTCTTATTACACCTGGTAAAATCTAGCAAAAATAATTTGGCAGTGAAAATGATGGATAGTTATAAAAATATTTCTGGTTTACTAATGTCCTTAACTTTTCTGGCATACCATGAAAAAGTAATTATTTTAGAATAAACAAGTAAGGCACAGCCACATTTTCAGGAGGTAGAATTCTTTATTTTGTCTCCAACCTGATGGCATCAATGTCAATTTCTCCTTCCAGTAAACAAATTCCAACCCCCCCCCCCCCCACACCTTCTTCCTCTTTTCTTCACTATGACTTTTCACTTCTTTTCACCTGCCAATGACTTTCCGCTGGACCCCCTCCTCCTTCCTTTTCTCCTATTGCCCACTCTCCTCTCCTATCAGATTCTTGATTCCCCAGCCCTTGATCTTGCCCACCCACCTGGCTTCACCTATCACCTTCTAGCTATCCTCTTTCCCCTTCCCCAACTTTTATTCAGGCATCTTCTCTCTTCCTCCTCACTCCCTGATGCTCTCAGCCCAAAATGTCAACTGTTTACTCTTTTCTATAGATGCTGCCTGACCTGTTGAATTCCTCCAGCATATTGTGTGTATTGCAAATAATTCAATCAGCTTTTTGTAAATTCATGAAATATGAGACAATGATGTCAGTCCAGTGTTACCATGAGGCTGAATCAACACTACTAATTTGCAAACTAAAGGAACATCTGCACATAAACACAATATATTATGTAGATGCTGGAAATCCAGCATAACACCCACATCTATGGAGACTAATAAAGAGTCAGCATTTCAAGCCAAGACCCTTCATCAGGACTTCATCAGTCCTAATGAAGGGTCTTGGCCTAAAACACCAATTCTTCATTCCTCTCCATGGGTGTTGTCCAAACTGCTGAGTTCCTCCAGCATTTTATATATGCCATCTACACATGTTCTGTGTATTTAGTAAAATTCTGTTTCATGGAAAGCCTGCATCTGTCTATAGCATCGGTTCCCAACATGGGACCATGGACCCCTTGGTTAATTATAAGGCTTCATGACATAAAAAAGGTTGGGAACCCCCAGATGTAGTAATGAACTTTAAGCATAAGTGAAGAGAACTGAAGAAAGTAATCAAATGCAAATTCCAGAATCAAATTCAAGGGAGGCAAATATCCAGGACTGAATTTCCCACCCAGAAGTGGTATCAGGAAGAATTATTGACAGAACTACATTAGTTTTTGATTTCTCTCTGGATTAAGAAATTACAAATATCACTTAGTCATTTAAGGAATGAGGAGAAAAGAGTAATAGTAGACCAGACAGGTTAATGAAAGAGTTACAAAGTAAAAATTCATACACAGGAGATTGCAGGAACACACACAAAATGCTGGAGGAACTCAGCAGGCCAGACAGCATTTACATAAAAAAGTATAATTGACGTTTTGGACCAAAACCCTTCAGCAGGACTGGAGAAAATAAAAGCTGAGGAGTAGATTTAAAAGGTGGGAGGAGAGAGAGAAACACCAAGTGATGGGTGAAACCTGGAGGGGGAGGAATGAAGCAAAGTGCTGGGAAGTCAATTGGTGGAAGAGACACAAAGCCATGGAAGAAAGAGAAAGAGGGTAGGAGCACCAGAGGGAGGCGATGGGTGGGCAAGGAGATAAAGTGAGAAAGGGAAAAGGGGATGGGAAATGGTGAAGGGAAGGGGTGGGGGCCATTACCGGAAGATTGAGAAATTGATGTTCATGCCATCAGATTGGAGGCTACCCAAATGGAATATAAGGTGTTGCTCCTCCAACCTAAGTGTGGTATCATCATGACCATAGAGGAGGCAATGGAATAACATATCGGAATGGGAATGGGAAGTGGAATTAAAATGGATGGCCACTGGGAGATCCCACTTGTTCTGGCGGACAGAGGTTAGATGCTTGGCAAAGCAGTCTCCCAATCTACATGAGTACCATTGATGTGCAGGAGGCCACATCAGGAGCACTAAGCTCAGACTCACAGGAGAATGCAGGTACTGGAATCTGCTGAAGGAACTCAAGGTCAATTTTGGACACAAGTACTACTACACTGGCCATTTCTGTTTCCTACACATACCCAGCGTTCAGTTCCATAGATCCACAGAAGTCATTTCCACTGCTGGAAGAACATGGAACAAGGAAGTTTCATCATAATATCAAAGCTAACACATTTAGGAGTGAAATCTAGAAATATACTTTTCTCACAAAAAGGAGAGGAAGATCTGGAACGCTCCTTCAAAAGTCTTTGGATGCACAGTGAATTGCAAAATTGAAAATATGTTAACAGATTTTTGTTGGTATAAGTGGTAAAAGATATGAAAGAACTGCAGAGGTAGCTGTATTCTAGTTGAATAGCAAATAAGGCTTGAGGGACTGAACTGCTAACTTGCGTTCCAGCGTTTTAATCAGAATAGTAAAACACAGAAACATTCTTATACTTGTCAGGCATCACTCACACAGAACACTCCGTGTACCACTGAGTCGTGATGATGATTATTGTTTTTCTCGTTAGCCAGAGGTTTCACAATCCATCTGAAGTGAACACTATATGATGCAGGTTAAAAAAAATCAGGAGCAAGACCCCAGTGACTAAATAAGAAGGTCAAAAATAGCCTAAAGTCCTAGAGAAAGTATTTTAGAAGTCACAAGCAATCAAAAACGTGAGGACAGGGAATTGCGGAAAAGTCAGTGGAGAATAGCTGAAATGAATATTAGAAGGAATAATAGGACAATGTATGCTGGTTGCAAGAGGGATCACAAGTCCTTGCCTTGACTAAAGCAGACAGAATATATAAGATTGCTTTGGAACCTTGGAACCTCCTGCAGAATAAATAGAAATCATGTGGATCAAAAACACATGATTTATCACACTAGCCCTCACGAAATCCAAGGACAAATTTCAAAAACCTCTGAAATGGATTTGGAATTTTATAATGTGAAGTTCAGTGGCATTGTTCCTAATGAGTGGGAGGATTATTTGAGTATGACAATGAAGTATTTATACCAGGTAAGGGTAACAGCACACCTCCATATTTATGTAGTCAAACTCCACTGCTTGTCAGTTAATATTCTAGGATTTTATTTACCAGAAATATAGGAAGATTTGATTGCAGAAGGATGCCATTCAGCCCATCTGTTCCATACCTGAACAACATACACTCCGCAGTCATTTTATTAGGTACACCTGCACACCTGCTCGTTAATGCAGGTACTGGAATCAGCTAATCAGCCAACCATGTGGCAGCAAATCAGTACATAAAACAAGCAGATGTGGTCAAGAGGTTCAGTTGTTGTTCAGACCAAACATCAGAATGGGGAAGAAATGGGATCTAAATGATTTTGACTGTGGAATAATTATTGATGCCAGACGAGGTGGTTCGAGTATCTCAGATCTCCTGCGATTTTCACACATAGTGGTCTCTGGAGTTTACAGAGAATGGTGTGGAAAAACAAAAAAACATCCAGTGAGTGGCAGTTCTGTGGGCAAAAATGCCTTGATGGTGAGAGAAGTCAGTGGAGAACGTCCAGATTGGTTCAAGCTGACAGGAAGGTGGCAGTAACTCAGATAACCTTGCATTACAACAGTGGTGTGCAGAAGAGCATCTCTCAATGCACAACATGTCGAAGAAGCAGCAGAAGACCATGGACATACGCTCAGTGACCACTTTATTTAAAGTGCAGGAGGTACCTCAGAAAGTGGTCACTGAGTGTATGAACAATCAGTTGTTCCCACCCTTCTGCCCTCTACCCGCAACCTTCCAAATTCTTTTGTTACCTAACAATCTTCTTTTTGAGAGCTACAGCTAAATCTGCCTCCAAACTACCTTTGGCAATATATTCTAGAACCTAACTTTTCGCTGTCTAATTTTTTTTTCCTCTCTCACGTCGCCTTTGTCAAATACATTCCTTTCATGTTGCTAGTCCTTGAGCCTTCCATCAATAAGCAGTGCCTCTCCAACTTAATTCAATTCAATTCAAGTTTAATTGTTATTCAACCATTCATGAATACCCATGAATACAGCCAAAAAGAACAGCGTTATTCCAGGGCCAAGGTGCAAAACACAGGACCAGTCGTCACACATAGCACATGCAACATAGCAAGCACGTGTAAGATATTGGTAACATACAGCCACATTTTTAAAAAAGGCAAGACCCTGAGTCCATGAATGCGACTCTGCCTCCGGTAGAGTACTCCAGCTTTGACACCTCTCTCTTCTCTGCTTATTCATGAGTTTTAAGTGTGTTCCAGGTCTCCTTACAACATCGTCTGAAAGAGAACAACCACGGTTTCCTCGGCCGATCCACATACCCAAAATGCCTCAACCTTAAATCTCTTCTGCCAGCTCTCCAAACCAAATCTTTTCTAAAAAGTACCAAACAGAAATTCAAGTCAGGATTCAGGTACATTCATCATCAAAGAATGTATAAATGATACAACCTGGAGATCTGCTTGTTCACCAGTAGCCACAAAGCAAGGAACCTGAAAGAACCCAATTAAAGAAAAAAAGAATAAAAATAAAAACAAAAGACCAACACTTGATGGGCCAGAGAAACAAATAAAAATACAACAACAACATCCCGAATCAAAAACAAGTCCTCAGATCCGAACCCTGGTGCAGCCCAGAGTAGGCCCAGAGCCTCGCTTATCAAATCTCCAGGTTGTATAATATTAGTGGGCATGGAGTACAGCAGCTGGGGCAGTCTTCATAGAGAGAGGGGTCTTTTCAGACTGTCTTTTCAGTCTATCTGGGCCAGCGTTTCAATTGACACAGCGATGGAACAGTGAAAGGCTCCGCGCCCTGGAGAGAGGAGTGAAAGTCGTGGCGAGCGAGCAAAATCAATTCTCACCTCCAATCTGGGTCAGCATTTAAATTGTCTAAACAGCAGATTGTACCTCGCACTAAGACTCAGGCACCACTGCTGCGAAAGGCTCCAGGCCTAGACCACGCTGCCCAATGATTCACTTTGGGACCAGATTTCGCAACCCAGCCTGAAGCCGCTCTCAGGGTCTTCAAGTCAACTCGGCACGCTGAGTGATCCAACCTTGCACCCGGGCCAGTTGTACGGGCACTGAATCTCCTCTGCCTGTGCCCCGACTTCTCTTCATGGCACCCTGAGAGACTAAACCCCACTCCTAGGCCAGTTGTACAGGCATCAGAACTCCATCTGCCTCGATTCATCCCCTGAACTTGCCTCGCCATCGCTAGCCCCTTCACTGTTTGCAGTGATAATTTAACACAATTTACCTCAGGAAAGCTAATTTTAGTGATGTTTTCAGTCTGATTTCTTAGCTTTTTGATGACTAGGAAGCTGTCACACACATTCCATCTTAACCAGAAATGGCACCATCTTAGCCACAAATTACCACAATAGTCCAGTTGTGGACTAACCAGTGTTTCATAAAGGTTCATCAATAACTTTCTTGCTTTTGTGTTCTGTGCCTCTATTTGAAAACACAACATCTCATTGGGCTTTGTCACTACTTGTTTCAAACTACAGTTCTGTGCAAAAGTCTAAGGCACATATATATAACTAGGGTGCCCAAGTCTTTTGAACACCATTGTATTTGTCAACATGGAGTGGAGTGCAAGTCTTCAAATCTGGCGAAAACAAAGAATGGTTTGGGTGGTGAGGGTAGAGTGCTGTGGGAAAAGTGGCAGAGAGGGAGAGCTAGGGTGGGGGTGGTGCAGCTGTGGTCAGCCAGCCCTGAGACACCAGGCCAAGTCAGTTGATCCTAAACAATTAGTTTATTGATCTCTGCAGAGTGATTTCCTGTTCAGTTTCCAGTGTAAAATTCCCATTACCATATTCAATTGTAAGTAAACCTCATTATTGAAGATCACTTAGAAGATTTTTTAATATGTAGAGTCATAGAATCATCCAGTTCGGAAATAGACCCTATGCCCCAGCATGGCCATTATAGGTTATGCATTATTAAATGACTGCATCATATACATCATTTCTTCCCCTATAAGTTCAAAAAATAATGAAAACCTTTTGGCTTGGTGCTCTTCCATTTCTTGGTGTTGAACTTTTAATGTTACTTTGACTTTCAAACTATTTTTTTCACCCTTCTCTTCCAATAAGACCGTAAGACATAGGCGTAGAATTGGGCCATATATCTCTTGAATTCTGCTCCACCATTTAATTACAGCAGAATTATTTCCCCCCTCTCAACCCTATTCTCCAGCCTTCCCCCAGCAACCTTTGACACCCTTACTAATCAAGATCCTATCAGACTTCACTCTACCCAATGATTTGGCCTCCACAACCATCTGAGCAATGACTTCTTCATAGAAGCAACCTTTGACTAAAAGAAATTCCACCTCACTTCTTTTCGGGTTCTCAACTCTCCTATATATTCTCTACCTCCCCTTGATTTAGGCCTTTCAAAATTCAGTAGGTCTCAATAAGATTCCCCCCGCCCCCGTCATCTTTCAAAACAACTGTAAATACAGGGCCACAGCCATCAAACACTCTCCATATGTTAACTCTTCCATTCTTGGAATCATTCTTGTGAACTGACTTTGGACCCTCTCCAATGATAACATACTGTATCTTTCCTTAGATATGGGGACCAAAACTGCTCACAATACTCCAAATGTAATAACCTATGCCTTATAAAGCAGTACATCCTTGCTTTCATATTTTAGTTCTCTTGTAATGAATGTTCGCATTGCATTTGCCTTCCTGACTACTGACAACTTGTAAGCTAACCTTTAGGGGATCCTGCACTAGGACTCCCAAGTCCCTTTGCAATTCTGATTTCTGAATTGTTTCCCCATTTAAAAAATAGAATGAGCCTTTATTTCTTCCACCAAAATGGATGAACATACAACACTACCCCACTATTTTTGCTCTCTTTTTGCACTACTTAATCTACATGTACAGTTCAGTGGAAAAGTCTCAGGCAGATATATATATCTCGGGTGCCTAAGACCTTTACAAAGTACTGTATTTGTCAAAGTGGAGTGCAAGTTTGTAAATCTGGAGGAAGCAGAGGATGTTGGGAATGGTGAGAGTGGAGCACCGTGAGAGAGATGGCAGAGAAAGAGTGACATGGGTGCAGGTAGAGAATCATCTGATTCCAAATAATTGGTTTACTGATCATTCCAGATTGTCTCTCTGGTGCTTCCCACACCCTCCCCCCTCCCTTCCCCTTTTCCCCAACCATGATCCTCTTTTCCCTGCCCCATAAGACCATAAGATCCAGGAGCAGAAGTAGGCCATTTGGCCCATCGAGTCTGCTCCGCCATTCAATCATGGACTGATCCAAGTCTTCCAGTCATCCCCACTCCCCTGTCTTCTCCCCATACCCTTTGATACCCTGGCTAATCAAGAACCTAACTACCTCTGCTTTAAATGCACCCAATGACTTAGCCTCCACAGCCACTCATTGCAACAAATTCCACAGATTTACCACCTTCTGACTAAAGTAATTTCTCCACATCTCAGTTCTAAATGGATGTCCTTCAATTCTAAAGTCATGCCCCCTTGTCCTAGACTCCCCTACCATGGGAAAATAAATTTTCCATATCTAATCTGTTCAGGCCTTTAAACATTTGGAATGTTTCTATGAGATCCCCCCTCATTCTCCTGAACTGCAGGGAATACAGCCCAAGAGCTGCCAGATGTTCCTCATATGGTAACCCTTTCGTTTCTGCCCCCTTCCTACTCTTGGTGCTAAATAGAGACACATATCCGAATCAGGTTTATCATCATTCACATACATCATGAAATTTGTTTCTTTTTGCGACAGCAGTAAAGTGCGATCCATAACATTACTGAAGTACTGTGCAAAATTCTTAGGCACCCTAGCTCTATATATGTGCCCAAGACTTTTGCACATTACTGTACCTTGCCTGTATAATTGACTTTTGAACACAGAACAATGTCACTGTTTTTGTACCATTTTGTAGTATCTTGACTGTGTGTCTTCTCATTTTTCCAACAAAATATAACGTTGCATTTTTTAGCATTAAACTTGTCTCCCCTCACCGCTACAATTCAGCTCACCAATCTATTGCTTCCTGAGATGTACTGCTATCCTCTTCATAGATCAGTGCAAGTTTGTGTGTCATCTGCAAGCTTGAAAGTCGGCATATCTTAGGTATGATAATTCCTCTTATCCTTGTCCGTTCAAAGGCACAGTGAACCTAATCATCACTGTGCAACAACTCCAAGAAAAATGAGGCAGCATTACATGTCCTCCTTTGACCTTGTTATGTTTTGTAACTTCAAGGCATTAAACTAATTCAAAGGAAGACACAGGAGTCCAAAATGTGAGTCTAACTTTGTGTTTACTTTAAGCAAGCTGCGCTCATATCGTGTGATACTGTCACAACGTATGCAATTCATGTATTTTTACATATAAAGAGTAATGAATTATTTAAACAAACAAGGAATGCTTACTCAACAACATAGTCACAGGATTATTCAAACATTACTTAAATATTAAACAACAGATGTCACTAAAGCTTTTGGCTCTATCAACCGTGCCAACTTTGGCAACTAATATTAATTTATTCTCATCTTACTTGTGATGTACAATTGCCTGTGACCTATGAACTGGTGGGTCTACCACAGAACCAACAACAAAGTCCACTATCTAAGAAGGCTATATCATTGCTCTGTTATTTTTCTCAAGCGTACTTGCCACAATGTTGTATCTCATCGCAACAAACTTTCCCTGATGAGTGCAGCTAATCTTCAGAATTAGTGGCAAACTGATTCAACTAATGGCATGATTGGATGATGAGTTTGAAGAAATCATCAGCTCTTCGGTATATGAGAGAATGGGCCTTGGACTCAACATATACAGGACCAAGAATCTTTATCAATCTGCCCACAATGCCTCATACCACTACCTAACAATCAGGATTTATTGCGAGCTCTTGGAAAACATAGATTTCATATCCCTGGACTAACCTCTCAGTCAAGTCAGATGCCAGTTATGAAATTTACCACCAGCTTCAAATGCATCAGCACAGACTTTGGTCAATTAAAACAAAAGGAATTAGAAGATCAAATTTTTGGCATAGCACAAAACTCAAGATGACTGGGCAATAGTGGACCCTGACGTTCTATATCTACCTCCCATGCTATAGGTAGATAGGGTCAATAACCCTCCATTTTTCTTTTATTCATGTGCCCATTTAACAGTTTCTTATATGTCTGTAAAGTATCTGGGTCTACCATGTCCTCTGTCAGTGAGTACTGTACAACCACCACTCTCTGTGTAAAAGAATCTATCTCTGACTTCCCTGTCCCCTCAAACTTTCCATCAATTACCTTAAAATTATCTCCTTTCATATTAGCTATTGGCACCCTGGGGAAAAGGTACTGACTGTCCACTCAATCTATGCCTCTTATCTTACATACATGCTCTCTAATCCAGGCAGCATCCTGGTAAATCTCCTCTGCATGTTCTCTAAGACTTCAACATCCTTCCTTTTGTGAGGTGACCAGACTGAACACATTGCTCCAAGTGTTGTCTATGATTTTGTAGAGTAGCTTTTCATCTCTTCTTACAATGCTTCTGGTGTTTGGTTGCCTCCTTTGTGGGTCCAGAAACTGAAATGGAATGTCTTAACCAACCCTATTCAACCTTGCTATGATAAGCAGCTATGCATCAAGACAATGACATAGACTTCTGAATGGTCCATAAATTCACCAACACCACCTTGCTATTAATTTTAAACACTAGAAAGTCTGCAGATGCTGGAAATCTGAAGCAGCACACAATGAACTGGAGAAACCCAACATTTTGTGCTGAGACCCTTCTACAGTACTGGAAAAGGAAGCAGGAAGACACCAGAATAAAAAGGTGGTGGGGAGGGGAAGGAGGATAGCTAGAAGGTAATAGGTGAAGCCACGTGGGTAGGAAAGATAAAGGGCTGGAGAGGAAGGAATCTTACAGGAGAGGAGAGGGGACCACAGGAGAAAGGGAAAGATGAGGAGATCCAGGAGGAGGTGATAGACAGGTGAAGAGAGGTGAGAGGCCAGAGTGGAGAATAGAAGAAGGGAAGAGGAGGGAATTTTTTCTTACCAGGAGAAATTAATATTTATATCATGAGGTCGGAGGCTACTCAAACAGAATTTAGGGTGTTGATCTTCCACCCAGAAGGTGGCCTCATCTTGGCACAAGAGGAGGCCATTGATCCACTCGTTGGAACAGGAATAGAATTTAAATGTTTGGACACTGGGAAGTCCCGCTTCTGGCCAATGGTGTGGGGGTGCTCAACGAAGCAGTCCCCCAATTTACCGAATGGTCCGGATACAATAGATGACCTCTGTAAATTTGCAGGTGAAGTGTTGCCTCACCTGGAAGGACTGTTTGAGGCCCTGAATGAAGATGAGGGAGGAGTTAAGTAGGCTGGTGTAGCACCTTGGTTGCTTACAGGGATAAGTGCCTGGAGAGAGATTAGTGGGGAGGGATGAATGGACAAGGGAATCATGGACAGAGCGATGATCCCTGCAGAAAGTGAAGAGAGGGCAGGAGGGGAAGTAAAATTGTATTTGGTGGTAGGATCCCTTCATACAACAAAAGCACTACTTAAATATTTTATAATGCATAGTGATTTTATAACTTTTCACTGTAGTTCTTCTACAGAACAATAAATTTCATGTCTTATAAATCACTAATAATTCTGATTCTGATCTACAAATACTCTTCAGTAATATTTTTACTTCTTAGCTTCTTTAACTCTATTCTTGCTCTACATACAGAAAGTATTTGTCATTCTTCTAATATAATATATACTTAATCATATTTAATTTTACCTGACATTCTCTGCCCACTTAGACATTTTACGTAACTTGTTCTGTGATTAAAACAACCCCTACTGTTTCCTAGTTCAGTATAATCTGTAAATAGACCCAGAAAGCAATGGGGCCAAAAGTTAAAACATTCAGGTCGTCTGAATAAAGAATTGTCTTAGAACAGTTTAGGACAAAACATAGTGGGAAGTTAGAGAATTGGGAAGCTTTGATTAAAAAAAAAACACAACAGAAGTCAACTAAACAACACAACAGATAGAAAAAGCTAGAGGAACTCAGGTCGGGTATCATCGAGGAAGGGAAATAAACAGTCAGTCTTTCAAGAATCCCTAGAGTCAGGAATGGTTCCAGAAGACTAAAAACCCACAAAATATTTCTCCACTCTTTAAGGAAGGGAGGGAATAGACTGTAAATTATAGGCCAATTAGACTGACTTCA
This sequence comes from Hemitrygon akajei, assembly GCF_048418815.1. NCBI lineage: Eukaryota > Metazoa > Chordata > Chondrichthyes > Myliobatiformes > Dasyatidae > Hemitrygon > Hemitrygon akajei. The sequence goes on from NC_133125.1 coordinate 105,056,636, forward strand.
GTGGTTGGGAAGATGGTGTGGTCCATTATTAAGGATGAACTTCCAGCGTACTTGGAGGCACATTATAAAATAGGCCAAAATCATCATGGTTTCCTTCAAGGGGAATCATGCCTGATGAATGTGTTAGAATTCTTTGAGGAAATGACAGGCAGTATAGATAAAGAAGAGACAGTGGATGTTGTTTACTTGGACTTCCAGAAGGCCTGTTACATGATGCTGCACATTGGGCTGCTAAACAAAGATAAGGACTCGTGGTATTATAGAGAAGATACTAGCATGGACAGTAGATTGGTTGACTGGCAGAAGGCAAACAGTGGGAGTAAAGCTGGTGACTAGCGCTATTCTGCAGGTGCTGATGTTGAGACCACTTCTTTTCACATTATATGTCAATGATTAGGACAATGAAATTGATGGCTTTGTGGCCAATTTTGCAAATGACTCAAGAATACAAAGAATTATTCCAATCACTGGTGCCCCCACAAGGGTGCATCCTCAGCCACCTTTCTTTGCTCCTGTATGCTCATCACTGTGTGGCCAATTCTGCTCAAGCTCCATTTATAAGTTTACAGATGATACCACTGTTGTGAGCCGTATCTCAAATTACCATGAATCAGAGTACTGGAAGGGGATAGAAAGCTTAGTAACATGGTGTCATGACAACACTCTTCCCTCAAAGTCAGCAAAATAAAGGACTTGGATGGGGCAATGCTCATACTCCTGCCCTCAACAATCCTTGAGAGGATTGAAAGCCACAAATTCTGAGGAGTAAACATCACTAACAGCCTTCCCTGGTCCAAACAGATAGACACAATGGCCAAGAAAGTTCTCCAGGACCTCGTCTTCCTTATGAGGCTGAAAAAAATTGGCAAGTTCACATTGACCCTTACTAACCCTCATCAATGCACCATAGAAAACATTTGATCTGGATGTCTTAGGGTGGATCTATCTGGATATCTTACGGCGCCTAAGAGTGTTGCAAATTAATGTAGTAATTTAATGTATTCCACTGTACTGCTGGCACAAAAAAAATAAACTTAAGACATATGTAGGTGATGATAAACCTGATTCTGATATGGGTCTCTTTTGTGGACTGAGAGTGGGAAGCAGGCAGCGAGAGGGGAATCATGGCTGGGAAAGGGGAAGGGAGAGGGAAGGGAGCAGGAAGCACCAGAGAGACATTCTGTAATGATCAATAAACCAACTGTTTGGAATCAAATTGCCTTGCTTGGTGTCTCAGGGCTGGATGTGTCTCCACATGTACCACCACGGCCCCACCGCTGGCACTCCTTCTCTGCCACCTGTCCCACACCCTTCCCCAGCGCTCCATCCTCAACACTTCCAACATCCTTTGCTCCCACCAGATTTCCACTCCCCTTTGACAAATACAATACTGTCTTGGGCACACTAGCTATATAAACTAACCTAAGGTTTTTGCACAGTATGGTACATGTAGATTAAGTATTGAAAAAAGAGAGCAAAAATAGTGAGGTATGGTCATCCATTTTGGTAGAAGAAATAAAGGCTCATGATATTTTCTAAATGGGGAAACAATTCAGAAAATGGAATTGCAAAGGGACTTGGGAGTCCTAGCATGTATGTGAAGGATGTAAGAAATAAAGTCAATTCAATTCAATTCAACTCAAATAGGACTGCCTTAGGGACTCCAGCTCCGGACTTTTCCTCAGGGTGCACTCCTAAAGTTTTCACCATGGGTGGGTATAGCCACAAGGCAGTGGAGGTTTAAGCTCAGGTTTTCTCATAGATGAGCTGCCAACCACAAATGATGAGCCCCATCTGCCTGAAGTGACTGGTTTTAAGACACCAGTAACTCACCTTTGCCCCTTCTCCTGTCAGTAGAAATGGCTCTGCCAGGCTTAGTAGCTAAGCTGCATGTAAAGGCCAGGAGCTGGACTTGGTTGTCAGAGGCTATTTGATATGCACATCATTGGGAGCATTTAATAGGCAGTGGAAGCTTATCCCCATTAACTCCCCTGGCTATAACAGCCTCAAGAAACCCCCATCAGTGAACTGTTCCCACAACCTATGGAATCACTCTCAAGGACTCTACATCTCATGTTTCTGATATGTCTTGCTTACTTATTTATGATTATTTTGATACATTTTTCTCTTACTTTTTGTATTTGCACAATTTGTTGCTTTTGTTGCACATTGGTTGTTTGTCTGTCCTGCTGGGTGCGGTCTTTCATTCAATCTTCTATGTTTCTTGTACTTTCGGTATTGTCTGCAAGAAAGTGAATCTCAGGGTTGTATTTGGTGACATATATGTACTTTGATAATAAATTTATTTTGAACTTCATACACAAGAGTTTTTGATTGTATCTCTTTTTTGATTCTAACTATAAAGTCCTACTGAATATTACCTTTATATTCTGCCTGATAACTTTTTGAGTAATACACTCACTATTTATTATTGGAAAACATTATTTAAACAAATGTATATGTTTGTACATCATATTCCCATTAAACTGAAATATTAACTTTTATATATTATTGCTTTTCTGTCTCCAGTGTTTTCCAGAGTAAAATTCCTATTTCTGTGTTCAATTGTAAGCAAACCTCATTAGTGAAGATCATTTATAAGTTTTTTTAATATATAAAGTTATAAAGTCATCCAGTACAGAAATAGACCCTACATCCCACCATGGCCATTATAGATTATGCATTATTAAATGACTGCATCATTCGCATCATTACTTCCCCTATAAATTCAAAAAATAATGAAAATCTTCTGGCTTGATGCTCTTCCACTTCTTTGTGTTGAACTTCTTAATGTCATTTTGGCATTCAGACCATTTTCTTTCACCCTTCTTTTCCAGTAAGACATTGGGCCCATCAAGTCTGCTCCACCATTCAACCATGGCTGAATTATTTTTCCCTCTCAACCCCATTCTCCTTGCTGAGGCAGGAGTTCAGTCTAGTCATGACCAACCTCTCAAAGCATTTCATCACTGTTGAAGTGAGTACTGGGCGATAGTCATTAAGGCAACCCACATTATTCTTCTTTGGCAGTGGTATAATTGTTGCTTTTTTGAAGCAAGTGGGAACTTCTGCCCATAGCAGTGAGAGTTTGAAAATGTCCTTGAATACTCCCGCTAGTTGGTTGGCACAGGTTTTCAGAGCCTTACCAGGTACTCCATCGGGACCTTCTGCCTTGCAAGGGTTCACTGTCTTTAAAGGCAGTCTAACATTGGTCTCTGAGACAGAGATCACAGGGTCATCAGGTGCAGCAGGGATCTTCACAGCTGTAGTTGTGTTCTCCCTTTTCAAAGCAGACATAGAAGGCATTGAGTTCATCCGGTAGTGAAGCATTGCTGCCATTCATAACTATTTGGTTTCGCTTTGTGAGAAGTAATGTCTTGCAGTCCCTGCCAGAGTTGCTGTGCACCTGATATCGCCTCCAACCTCATTCGAAATTGGCCCTTCACCCTTGAAATAGCCCTCCGCAAATCATACCTGGTTTTCTGGTACATCTTTACGTTATGTCTCTGTCTAAATGTGCAATATGCAATCATAGTAATTCATAATAAATAGAACAGTCAATGTAACATAGAAATACATTCAAATCAGCGTGAGTTAATCAGTCTGATGGCCCGGTGGAAGAAGCTGTCCCAGAGCCTGTCTGTCCTGGCTTTTATGTTGAGGTACCATTTCCCAGATGGTAGCAACTGGGATAGATTGTGGTTGGGGTGACTCCAGTCCCCAATGATCCTTCTGGCCCTTTTTTCACACCTGTCAATGTAAATGTCCTGAATCATGGGAAGTTCACCACTACAGATGTGCTGGGCTGTCCACACCACTCTCTGCAGAGTCCTGCGATTTAGGGAGGTACAGTTCCCATACCAGGCAGTGATGCAGCCAGTCAGGATGCTCTCAATTGTGCCCCTGTAGAAGGTTCTTAGGATTTGGGGGCCCATACCAAACTTCCTCAACCGTCTGAGATGAAAGAGGTGCTGTTGTGCCTTTTTCACCACAGAGCTGGTGGGTACAGATCATGTGAGGTCCTTGCTGATGTGGTGGCAGAAGAACTTAAAGCTGTTTGCCCTCTCAGCCCCAGAAACGTTGATGTCAATAGGGGTTAGCCCATCTCCATTCCTCCTGTAGTTCAATGCTGACTGGCAACTCCTGTGATGCCGTAGGTGCAGAACTGTATTGGTCTTTGCCGTTCCTTTGGGTTCATCAGCTGTAAAAAGAAGAGGAGTCTGCTGCACAGGCAACAGTCTGTTCTCCACTTTGTACTGCCCTGGTTTGCATATCACATAGACAGCTGGGATGCAACATCCATGGTCAACCCCAACCAGCGGAGGGCCTCAGTGAAGGTGCGAGTGAAGTTATCCCCGCTGGTTCAAGAACCTGATAGTTGAGAGGTAATAACTGTGCTGAACCTGGTGGAGTGAGTCTTGAGGTTACTATACCTTCTTCCTGATGGCAGCAACAAGAAGAGGACACAGCCTGGATGGTCAAGGTCCTCGAACATGGCGCTGCTTTCCCACGACAGCAGATGTGCTCAATAGTGGGAAGTGCTTTACCCATGATAGACTGGGCCATATCCATTAGTTTTGTAGGATTTTCCTTTCAAAGGCATTGTTGTTTCCATACCAGGCCATGCTGCAACCAATCAATATACTCTCCACCACACGTCTCTAGAAGTTTGTCAAAGTTTTAGATGATATGCCAAATCTTGGCAAACTTCTAAGGAAGTAGAGGCACTGACATGCTTTCTTCACAATGGTACTTATATGCTGAACCCAGGGCAGATCCTCTGAAATGATAACACCAAGGAACTTGAAGTTGCTGACCCTCTCCACCCCTGATCCCCTCATGAGGACTGGCTGATGGACTTCTGGTTTCCTCCTCCTGAAGTCAATAATCAGCTCCTTGGTCTTGCTGAAACTGAGTTGTTGTTTTGTTGTTGTTGTGGCACCACTCATCCAGATTTTCATTCTCCCTCTGTAATGGGCTGGGTTTATCAGACCCAAATATTTGAGTGTCTAGGAGGTATGGCAATAAGCATACAAGCACAACAAAGTAACTTAAGCCTAATTTATTATCACATAAATAGACAGCACTAATAAACCATTAAAATACTACTAGGCATGTCATAAAGATTTCTGGTCTCATGACTCCTGGTCCCCACTTGGTCTGTTGCCAATTCTGACTCATGAAACCACCCACTGACCCCAGGTATTAATTGTGATTCTAATCAGAGTGAAGTTCCAATGAAGTCTGGAGAGTTCCTCCATAAACCAAACACAAGTTTCCCAAGCGCAAGGTCATCAAGAGACAGACAAATCCTTTGTTTGCATACCAGTACCAGTGTGGTTTCTTTCAAACATCACATCGTGTCCATTAACACCATCTTCAGCACAATCTCACACATCAACTTGATATATTAATGACTCATTATCATGATGTGCCATGCTGTATGACATGGCGATCGTGGTCTTCCATGTGTCATGACCATGACTGTTCTTGGCAAATTTTTCTACAGAAGTGGTTCGCCATTGCCTTCTTCTGGGTGACCCCAATACTCTTCAGAGATTGCCTGCCTGGCATCAGTGGTTGCATAACCAGGACTTGTGATATGCATCAGCTGCTCATACGACCATCCACTACCTGCTCCCATGGCTTCACATGACCCTGACTGGGGGACTAAGTAGGTGTTACACCTTGCTCAAGGGTGACCTGAAGGCTGGCAGAGGGAAGAAATGCCTTACACCTCCTTTGGTAGAGATGCATCTCCACCCTGCCACATACTTTTAATGACTATGTCTTTTTAACACATTCATTAATCTCAAATACCTGTGTCATAAAACATTCCATGGGCTTAAACAGTACATTAATTATTACAGATAAACTATAAGTCCGAGTTTACAAAGAATCCAGTTCTCACCCTACTAACAGACATTCAGTCATTACTCTACAGGCCCCGCTTGCTACAAGTTCAGAAAGAGTCCAGTTGTCATCCCACCTGACAGATATTCAATCATTGTTTTATAAATTCCATATGATACACCCTCCTATATGCTGATTCGTTGTCACCTTTGATTCAGTCAAAGACAGTGGTGTCATTGGCAAACTTAAATATGGTATCGGAGCTGTGCAGTCATAAGTATAAAGCGAGTAGAGTGAGGGCTAAGCACACAGCCTTGTTGTGCACTTGTGATGACGGAGATTGTGCAGGAGATGTATAATCAATAAATTTAAAATTGGCAGTGTTAGTCAAAGAGTCATATAAAGTTATATCATAAAAAGACTCTCTAACCTACAATCCAGACCATCACTCTACATTTATTATCTATCTAAATATGCCAAATACAACTTTGAGATTCATCTCCTTACAGGCAGCCACTAAACAAAGAAAGCCAATAGAACCCATTAAAACAAGAAGGCCTTTAAACACACAATGCGCAGGGAAAAAAAGAGCAAATCATGCAAACAATAAAAGTAGACAAGTAAACCTCGCCGAGCAGGGAGCTGAACACTGACCCTTCCTTTGCCTCAGACCTATTCTATCTAGCCCACCATTTAATTCAGCCAAACCTCAACTCATGCCTCGTTGTCAGACCCAAGCCCTGAGCTTCAATACATTCTCAGGCCCGGGACCTGCTACCTTAATTCAGCCCATACCAAACCTTTCAAATCTGTCCTGGTGCTTAAATCAGTTGAACATTGGCTTGTTCCTCACTCTTGGACCTAGGCCCTGCTTATTTTAACATTCCTCACATTCCATTAGCTCTGCCCTGATTCTACCACTAAATGCCATTTACAGAAACCAATTAACCTACCAATCACACATCTTCGGACACTAGAGTACCTGAGAGAAACTCACATCATCACAGAGAAAGGCACACGAGACAGTACCCAAGGTCAGTGTTGAACTCAGGCTGTTTGCACTGCCAATCAATGACTCTCCTAGCTGCATCACTCATAGCCCCTAATGTGAGCACAGTATTATAAATAGGTAGATACTCTTGATCATATGAAAAACCTACAAAAATCCTCAAGAAATGAGTCATGAAAGTATGCCTGGGACTTTTAAAATATATATTTGAGCTGGGAATTATATTGCATATAAATTAGTTTTGATATTCAAAAATGAAATGAGGCATATAATGGAAAAATTAGATCAGTTCGACTTGGTATAGTTAGTAACACTTTAACTCCTGACTCAGAAGGGTGTGTGTTCAAGCTTCAATCTACAAATTAAACAAGCAACTGAAGCCATGCAAGAAGTTTTTTGCATAACTGGGATCTCAGGGCCACCTGGGTGAGACCTTCATATATATATATTTCTGTAATGCATGTTTGTCAAGAACATCTGGAAGGAGATGCAATAGTCTTTGTCAAGCTTTGTAATAGGGCACTCTGTACTGTACAGGTTCCTCCCAGGGATGAGCACTGAGACAGACATTAATTCATACTGGAAAGTTTTCAAATCAGCTAAAGATGCCAACTGCTTCAAGAACCCCAGCACTGATGATGCTTCATCATCAAGGACTTCCACCTCCAGGCCATGCTCTCTTCTCACTGCTGCCGGCAGCAAGGAGGTACAGGAGTCTAGAGTCCCATAACACCAGGTACAGGAACAGTTATTACCCTTCAACCATCAGGCTCCTAAACCAGTGTGGATAACTTCACCTACCTCAACAGTGAACTCATTTCACAAACTATCAACCCACTTTCAAGGACTTGCCAACTCCTGTTCACAGTATTATTTATTTATGGGTTTGTTTACTTATTTATTATTGGGGATGTTGTATTTGTACTGTTTGTCTTCTTTTGCATGTTAGCTGCCTGTCAATCTTTGTGTATAGTTTTTCAGTGATTTTATTATATTTCTTTGTCTTACTATAAATGCCCATAAGAAAATGAATCTAAGGGTTATATATGGTGACATATATGTACATTATTAATATTTTTATTTTGAATTTTGAACTTTGTTTGGAGGATGAGGTCAGGTCCTCAAGCTTACATTGGGTCTTAATGCCATCGATAGATGTGCCAGATGTGGAAGCTGCCTTTCTCCAATGCATTCCTCCTCAACACCAATCAAGTCTGCTCCACCATTTTATCATGACTGATTAATTAACCCCCTCAACTCCATGCCCCTGCCTTCTCCCCGTAAACTTTCATGCCCTGGCTAATCAAGAACCTATCAACCTCCACTTTAAATACATCCAATGACTTGGCCTCCACAGCCTCCTGTGGGAATGAATTCCTCAGATTCACCACCCTCTGGCTGAAGAAATTTTTCCTCATTGCCATTCTAAATGGATGCCTCCATTCTGACACTATGTCCTCTAGTTTTAAATTCCCCTACTATAAGAAACATCTTCTCCACATCCACTCTAATGAGGCCTTTCAGCATTCGATAGGATTCAAAGAGATCCCCGTCAATCTTCTGAATTCCAGTGATTAACCCCCTCCAGTGCACAGAGCCATCAATTACTCCTCATAAGATAAACTGTTCACTCTGAAAATCATTCTTGTAAACCTCCTCTGATCCCCTCCAGCATCAGGATATCCTCTCTTAAATAAGGGGCCCAAAACTGCTCACAATACTGCAAATGATGCCTCACCAGTGCTTATAAAGCTTCAACACTATATCCATGCTTTTATATTCTAGTCCTCTCAAAATGAATACTAACATCACATTTGCCTTCCTCACCACTGACGCAACCTCAAAATTAACCTTTAGGGGATCCTGTACGAGGACTCCCACGTTCCTTTGCACATTGGATCTTTGAATTTTCTCCCCATTTAGAAAATAGTCTGTGCTCTTATTCCTTCTTACCGTATGAGGAATGTCTGTCAGCTCTTGGGCTGTATTCCCTGGAGTTAAGTAGAATGAGGGGAGATCTCATAGAAACATTCTGAATGTTAAAAGGCCTGAACAGATTAGAAATGGCAAAGTTATTTCCCATGGTAGGGGATTCTAGGACAAGAAAGCATGACTTCAGGATTGAAGGACGTTCTTTTAGAACTGAGATGCAGAGAAATTACTTTAGTCAGAGGGTGGTAAATCTGTTGAATTTGTAGCCATGAGTGGCTGTGGAGGCCAAGTCATTGGGTGTATTTAAGGCAGAGATAGATAGGTTCTTGATTAGCCAGGGCATCAAAGGGTATGGGGAGAAAGCAGGGGAATTGGGATGACTGGAAGAATTGGATCAGCCCATGATTGAACGGCGGAGCAGACTCAAGAGAATTTCACAGATTTGTCAGACAAGATTGTCCCTTGAGGAAACTACGCTGACTTTGGCCTATTTTATCATTTGCCTCCAAGTACCCCAAAACCACATCCTTAGCAATCAACTCCAACATCTTCCCAACTACTGCAGTCAGGCTAACTGGCTTATAATTTCCTGTCTTCTGCCTCTCTCCCTTCTTGAAGAGTACAGTAACATTTGCAATCTTTCAGTCATCCGGAATCTGTTTATTTTTGAAAGATCAATACTAATGCCTCTACAATCTCTTCAGCTACCTCTTTGAGAACCCTGAGGTGTAGTCCATCTGGTCCAGGTGACTTATCTACCTTCAGACTTTTCAGTTTCCCAAGCACCACCTCTCTAGTGATAGCAACTGCACTCACTTCTGCTCCCTGACATTCTCAATCTTCTGACATACTGCTAGTGTCTTCCACTGTGAAGACTGATACAAAATACTTATTCAGTTTGTCCACCATTAGTACCCCTAAAGCATCATTCTCCAACAGTCCACTATCTACTCTTGCCTCTCTTTCACTCTTCTGAAAAAAAAGTTTGGTATCCTCATTAATATAGTTGGCTAGCTTACCTTCATATTTCATCCCCCCATGGCTTTTTTAATTGCTTCTTTTGGCTTTCTAAGTTTCCAATCCTCTTACCTTCCACTAATTTTTGCTCAATTATATGCCCTCTCTTTTGCTTTTATGTTGGCTTTGACTTCTCTTGTCAGTCACGGTTTTATCATCCAGCCTTTTGAATATTTCTTCTTTGGGATGCATCTATCATGTGCCTTCCAAAGTGCTCCCAGAAACTCCAATCAACTTTGGCCAACTCATTTCTTATGTAATTCCCTTTACTCCACTGTGATACTAATACATCTGACTTTAGCTTCTCCCTCTCAACTTAAAGGATGAAGTCTATATTATGATCACTCTCTCCGAAGTGTTCCTTTACCTTAAGCTCCCTAATCAAATCCAGTTCATTGCAAAAGAACAGCTTGTCCTATACCTGTCATCATTTTTGATTTTGTCCCCTTTTTACACTGCAACTCATCCCACTGACTGAAAATTTGCTTCATCATCTGCCTGTCCTTCCTGACAGTCTGAATACACTCTGATTCTGCTTGTAAACCACAGCCCTATCACTCTGGTTCTCTTCCCCCTGCCAAATTAGTTTAACCCCTCCCCAACAGCTCCAGCAAATCCACACGGATATTGGATCCCCCTTGGGTTCAGGTGTAAACTATCACTTTTGTACAGGTCATACTTTCCCTAGAAGAGATCTCAATGATCTAGAAATCAGAAACCCTGCCCCCTCCACCAGTTTCTCAGCTATGCATTCATCTGCCAAATGATCCTATTCTCACCCTGAAAGGTGGGAATTGAGAGATTGATACCGTGGCGGTCCTGCTTTTCAGTTTTCTACCTAGCTCTCTAACTTCACTCTCCAGGACCTCCTCACTTTTCTTACCTACTTACGTATGTCATTGGTGCCGATATGGTTCAAGACTTCTGGCCACTCCCCTTCCCCCTTTAGAATCTTGTGGATCCAATCCGAGATATCCCTGACCCTGTCACCTGGGTGCTCTGTCAGACTCAGTGCCAGAGACCCTGTCGATGCGGCTCACCCGCCCAGTAGCCTGGTCTGTATTGTGGGGGTCCTTGATGATGGATGCTGCTTTCCTATGGCAGTGCTCCTTGTAGATGTGCTCAGAGGTGGGAGAGCTTTGCCTGTGACAGACTCGCAATAGAGAAGGAATATACTGTACTGTGCAAAAGCCTTAGGCAGATATACAATAATTACATAGCTAGAGTGCTTAAGAGTTTTGCACAGTACTGTAGTAATTTTATGTATTGCAAAGTACTGCTGCCACAAAAAAAAAACAAATTTCATGACTGATGATAAACCTGATTCTGATATGGGTCTCCATTATGGACTGAGAGTGGAAACGGGGCAGGGAGAGGGGAATCATGGTTGGGAAAAGGGGAAGGGAGAGGGGAGAAAGTGGGAAGCACCAGAGAGACATTCTGTATTGATCAATAAACCAATTGTTGGGAGTCAAATGACCATGCCTGGTGTCGCAGGTCTGGATGTGTCTGCACAACACCCCCCCCCCCCACCCCCATCCCAGGCACTCCTTCTCTGCTACCTGCCCCACAGCACTCCAGTCTCACTATTCCCAACATCCTTTGCTCCTGCCAGATTTACAAATTCACCCTCCGCTCCACATTGACAAACACAGTACTGTGCAAGTCTTATGCACCCTGCTATATATATGTGCCTAAGACTTCTGCACAGTACTGTGAAAGAACACAAGTTTTAGCAGTACCATGTTATGCTGATAAAGCTGAGATATACTGTACTTGTCCTGATGCCTTAATGTGGGGAGAATTTATTCACTTTGAAAAGCAGCTGGACACTTGATTTATGACAGATGCCAGAAGCATGTGGACATGTCAACTAGAGCAAGAAACAAGCAAATCTCAACAGCTGCATTCCCTAGTCTGGTCCAAATAGGATGAGTACTTGTTAATATACTGTATGCCTTCACTGAGCTGCAAAAAATAGGTGATTATTCATACTGAGGTGCCACAGTAGCATAGCAGTTAGCATGGGACTATTATAGCGTCAGAGTATTCTTTCAGGGATGAAATTGGGAGGAAGTTTTGGGTATCATTTATCTGGTGAATCTCTTGTGAAGTCATTACTGCTGAAGTTAAATGAGTGCTGGAGAAATGTCTGAAATGAATGTGGCTAAATTAGTAGAAGGTATTTTTGGTATAGAACCACAGGCATCTGAAAATTTAAGCAGGCAGCCTACATCAATTTCTTTTTAAAGGACTGGATGAACTGGACTGAAAGTCCCTGGATGAGGGCAGGCATTAAGCTTTGAAAAAAATGTCTAACAGTAAACACAAATACTTACAATAAAATAATTAATCTATGATAGTCATAGGAATTTGTCAATAATTATTGTTTTCAAGATTTATTTATTTAGGGATGTCATGTAGAACAGTCCCTTTTGGTCCTTTGAACCACGCTACCCAACACGGGACAGTGTACAATGAAAATTAACCTACTAGCTGGTACATCTTTAGACTGGGGAAGGAAACTGGAGCACCCAGAGGAAACACGTGCACATGAGAAGGAGTGTACAAACTTGCTTACAGGTGAAATGTACAGTTACTTACAGTTACCAAAATCTATCTATCTGATAGTCTGTTTGTTTATTTATTTCAGAGGATGCTGGAATTGAACTCTGAATTCCAACACGACAATAGTCCCACGCTAACTGCTATGCTACTGTGGCACCTCAGTATGAACAGTCACCTATTTTTTGCAGCTCAGTGGAGGTATACGGTATATTAACAAGTGCTCATCCTATCTGGACAAGACTGGAGAATGTAGCTGTTGAGATTTGAATAATGTTTACTGTTATTGCAAGATGGTTCTCACTGATCAAAATCATTGACAAGCTTTCTACTGCCTACATGAGTTGTGAGCGCTTCCAACTCATTAACGTTATCTGAAAATAAGAGATGGTCTCAAATTGTTTGTGAAGTGTTTTATTTACAACGGATGTCAGAAACCACAGCAGTGAAACAAGAACCTTTTACCAGCTGTCTCCTAGGTGGAGTTTACAGTGAAGTCACTTTTATGTAACTATATTTGGGAATGCCGATTATGGTGAAAAGATCAAGCCTGTAGGAAGCCTTTTGTTTACAGAAAACAGCTCACTATATGAATTCAATGAAGAAAGGTTGCTGGTAATGCAGTGTTGAGTTCAATTTCCTTTTTTAGTGGAAGCCAAGTAAAATAGGTAGATAACATGAAGCAGAAGACTTCCCCACATACTTTATATCCCATACTGAACTACTTGATCAACTGCAAGTTAACCAGTGTCTCTGCTTTTAAATATATACAGTGTTACATTGACCATTCCCCAGATCTTTGGCAAATATCTACATACAGTGAGCTGTCGTGCAAGTCCTAGATGGAGACTGAGGAAATACAGTGACTTAAGATCCCTAATTTCTGATTCCTCACTGTTTCTCTTACCATGTTGTCTCAGGATTTTTGTTGTGTTGTGTCTGATCCAGCATTCTGAATTTCTTTTACTGAAATAAATAATTTCTACTGAAATATTACCCTCAGATTTTTAGTTAATTTAAGAAATTCTTATAGCAGTAAGTCCAAACTTTTGAGTAAAATTAGATCCAGCATCTGGGAAATCAGACTTTAGTCAATGACGAGAATTATTGCAAATTATCACAGGAAAAGCAAAGGATTTTAATGCTTCCAGACTTATTAATAGTGAATCTCATCCATGTATATTAATGAGATGTTTTTTAAGCTCAATTACCTTAACTGGTGATGACAAATTCACCAATGCAATGCTGCATTTAATGCAACTTTTCAGGAACAGCTTCTTTCCCTTCTGCCATCAGATTTCTGAACGGACAATAAACCCATGAACACTTCATCAGTATTGTTTTGCTCACGCTTTGTGCTATTTACGTAATTTATTTTTTATCTGTGCTATATATCCCTTATTGTATTTTATAGTTTTTTATTATTATGGTTTGGTGGTGGATGGTGATATGAGTAGTTGGAGTATCATAAGTCTTGGTTATGCAATCACTGACACCAAGCAGACAATCTCTGAAGAGTGTTGATAATGGCTGGGGTCACCCATCTTGTAAAGACACTGCCCAGAAGAAGGCAATGACAAACCACTTCTGTAGAAAAATTTTGCCAAGAACAATCATTGTCAAAGACCATGATCGCACATGTCATATGACATGGCACATAATAACAATGATGTATTGCATTGTACTGCTGACACAAAACAACAAATTTCACGAGAAATTTACCTGAAATTTACCTGATTCCGATTCTAACTTTTTCACTAATGTTGTGTCAATTACTTAACTACCCTGCAATTTTTGGATATTTCACCAGATGGCAGCAACAATTTTTACTTTAGTAACATAAGCCTGAGCACTATGTTCAGTGTGGGCTGTGAACAAAGAGAATGGAACTTAGTCTCTTAATTTACTTTTAAGTCTGAGAAAAAAAATTAAGGAATTAACTATCACAACATATTCACATCGATGATAAAAAGACTGTGGCTACCGAGTGTGATGCTATTACGGTTTGGGGCGTCAGAGTTCGGAGTTCAATTCTGTCATCAGCTGTACAGAGTCTGGACGTCCTCCCCAAGGAATGCGTGGGTTTTTGTAGGTGCTCCAGTTTCCTCCCATAGTTGAAAGAAATACAGGCATGACGGTAGTGTAGCGGTTGGCACAGCGCTTTACAGTACTGGTGATCTGGGTTCAATCCCCGCCACTGCCTGTAAAAAGTTTGTACGTTCTCCTCGTGACTGCACGGGTTTCTTCTGGGTTCTCTGGTTTCCTCCCATATTCCGGTTGGTACATTGCAAATTGTCCTGTGATTAGGCTAGGATTAAATCAGAGGATTGCTGGGCTGAGAGGGTCTATTCTATGCTGTATCTCAATCACTGAATCAATCAAAAAGTTAACATGCCAGGTTAGTTAACTGGTCATTGTAAGTTGTTAGGTCAGGGTTAATTGAGCTTGGTAGGGGTTGCTGGGGTAGTGTGGCTTCAAGGGCCAGAAGGGCCTTGTATCTCTAATGCTGCAAGACACCATTGTGAGACAAAGTCTGTCTAATTCACATTTTTATTTTCCCTTTAACTTTTTTGCTCGGTGTATTTAATCAGGAATAATTCAGGCACATCAGAGAACTGAAATTATCATGAGCTTGACCAAATGATCATTGTACCACATAATTTGAAAGAAAACCATCTACATTATCTACAATGTATAGTAAAGTAAAATAATGTGCATTCTGAACCAATTAATGAGCTTTGCAACTCTGAATTCATAATTTCCTAAAGGAGGTTATTCCCCACCAAAATCAGATTTCTGAACTCTCCATGAACACTACCTCATTATTTTGCTTTTTTTTTGCACTATTTATTTTTTATATATCCTTATTTAAATTTGTAGTGATTTTTTATGTATTGCACTGTACTGCTGCCAGAAAACAATACATTTCATGGGCCATGGGAGATAATAAATATGATTCTGATCTGCCTAGACTGGTGTTTCACCATGTAAGTAGCTCAGACAGCAAGGGTCATCTGAACAAAACAGTCTCCGGACAGCAGCCTGGTGCACATACAGAGCAGAGCACATGATGGCAGAGGGCTCACATAAAGTAATTACATGGCTTATGTTCATGGTGATGTCATGTTGTGAATCAAACGGTACAATTACCTCCAATCAGATATATGGCTAGATATCTATTATTCACTGACTGTGCCCGATGAGTTTTGTAAATATTGTGAACGCTCCGTGTTATTTGGAATGCCTACAATGCTTATCTTTCAGTCATGACTCTCCTCTAAAAGTTTCCCACTTTGTGTCGTTCAGTCTGGTGTTCTGAATCATTTTGACCACAGAAGCTTCAGTTTCTCTGGCCTGAGGCCTATATATCTTGATTATATGTGAAAGCATTTGACCTTCTCCTTGGTGGTGGCCCATGAAAGGATGCTTGTATAACATTTGTTAACCCCTTTTTTTTATATATCTTTCTTCAGAGACATTTTGAAGACTTGCCACATTGCTGAGTAACATCACTGAGCCCAACAGAAAAACACAACTAATTGTCTGTTTGGAACTATAATTGGGAACGATGAGACGGTGTAGAAGTCCAGAGACTAATCTCACAGGTAACAAGGTGTTATGACCTCGGCCCCCTCCTTTGTGAGAATCGCAAGAGCCCTAGTCAAGGGGGGGTCAACTGACCCAAGTGGGGGAGAGACGTGCGGAAGACCACGTTTTCCCGAGAAGCAGAATAAAGGCGACATTGACTATTGTCTCATGGAGACCACATGAAAAGCCCTCGGGCAAAGTGGGCTGGTTGAGAGAGAGATCGCGTCACCTGCAACCTGATTGACACCTGCGATCCCGTGAAGAAGTATAAAGGAGGGTCTGAGGGGGGGGCAACCCTCAGACGCACCAAGAAGACGCACGAAGGAGAAACGCTAGAAATCCTGCGACAGCGTTTTAATAGCTACAGCCGGTGGTGGGGTCGTGTGCGTCCTTCCCTTGCCTGGGATTGGCGACTTCACCACGGAAGACGGCTTAGCTACAGGGGAGGCCACCGATGAGCGTTCATTCCCCAACGAGGCTCTGACAAACTGAACTACTCCAGGTTGGAAACCCGATCGGGTAAACTCTTAAATCCCTCTCTCTGTCTTTCTAACAAAAGTGCACCAACGCGACGCTTCTGCCGGCAACTACGTGAAACTGCCGTGAGCTAAAAGACTTTTAGATGTCCGGCGAACGATATAAAATCTACATTACCCCTAGACGACGAGCGAGCTTGTGTTTTGAATGATTATTATTACACCGGTGTTTTAGATTGAGTTGTGACGACGTATATGATCTGAATGTTTTGTATTAACCATACGTTTGTGCCCCTTTTTGAATAAAACGTTTGAAAATAGTAGCATCTGACTCAGCTGATCCCGCTATCTTTGCTGGTAAGTTTACCTAGTTACGAGGTTACGTAACACAAGGTAACTGAAGGCTAGGAGAAACTGGTTGAGGCTGGCTGGTCTGTATGAGTGAACAAGGATTGTGGATGAGAGTTGGGTTTAAATAGGCTGCAGGTGTTGATTTGGAAAACAAGTGGCAGGTGACTCCTGTTAGTTAGGTGGAGACTGGAAGGTGCCTGCCTATGCGGACCTGACATTTTATAAGTATAGTAACGGAAAAATAGTAACTTGAGAGAGGATTGGGCCCCTCAAAGACCAAAGGGGACATACTTGTGTGGAACCACATGAGATGGACAAGGTCCTTAACAAATATTTCCCCTTTGTTTTTACCATGGAGAAAGACATTTCAGAACTAGAAGTAAGTGGGTTGGTCTTGGGAATAGTCTACATTACAGAAGAGGAAGGCCTGAATGTATTAAAAGTTATGAAGATAGACAAATCTCCAGGGCCTGATCAGATATATCTAAGAAAACTGTGAGAGGCTAGAGCAGAAATTGCTGGAACCCTGGCTCAGATATTTGTATTATCATTGTCACAGGTAGGCTGGAAGGTAGTGAATCTTATGCTTTAGTTTAAAAGGATGGCAAAGAGAACTCTGGCAACTATAGGCCGGTAAGTCTGTGGTCTGTGGTCCCTACAGAGGAGGATTCTGAGGGGAAAGATATCCGTACATCTGTAAAGACTGGCATTGACTAGGGACAGTCAGCACGATTTTGTGCATGGGAGATCATGTCCTATGAACCTGATCGAGATTTTTGTTGTGACCAAGAAAGTTGATGGGGGCAGGTCAGTAGATATGGTTTATATGAACTTCAGTAAGGCCTTTGAGAAGGTTCCACATAATGGATTGCTCTGGAAGGTGAGATTGCATGGAATCCAGGAAAAGCTGGTTAATAGGATACATAATTGGCTTGATGTTAGAAAACAGAGAGTGACGGTGGAAGTTTGTTTCTCAGACCCAGTAGCATGAATGGCAGCGATGCTTTGCTACCAGACAATCTCAACGCCTTCGGTACCCCACTTTGAAAGGGAGAATATAACTACAGCTGTCAAGATCCCTGCTGCAGCCAGTGACCCTGTGATCTCTGCCTTGGAGGCCAACGTCAGGCTGTCTTTCAGGAGGTGAATCCTCACGTCAGCAGGCCCTGATGGAGTACCTGGTAAGGCTCTGAAAACTAACTGGTGGGAGCATTCAAAGATATTTTCAACCTCTCACTGATATGGGAGGAAGTTCCCACTGGCTTTATAAGGGCAACAAGTATACCAGTGCCCAAGGAGAGTAGTGTGAGCTGCATTAATGACTATCGCCCAGTAGCACTCACATCTACATTGATGAAATGCTTTGAGAGGCTGGTCATGGCTACAGTGAACTCCTGCCCCAGCAAGGAGCTGAACCCACTGCAACTTGCCTATCACCACAATAGGTCAATGGCAGATGCAATCTCAATGGACACCTCAGATCACCTGGCCAATACAAACACCTATGTCAGAATGCTATTCATTGACTTTATCTCAGCATTTAACACAATCCTGATTAAAATGTTACAGAACCTGGGCCTCTGTATCTTCCTCTCGAATTGGATCCTCAACTTCCTAAGTGGAAGACCACATATGGTGATAATATCTTCTCCTCACTGACGAGTAACACTGGTGCACCTCAGGGGTGTGTGCTTAGCCCACTGCTCTACTCTCTCTATACCCATGACTGTGTGGCTAGGTATAGCTCAAATACCATCTATAAATTTGCTGATGATGCAGCCATTGTAGGTAGAATCTCAGATGGAGATGAGAGAGTGTACAGGAGAGAGATATACCAGCTAGTTGAGTGGTGTCACATCATCAACCTTGCACTCAGAGTCAGTAAGACAAAAGAGCTGATTGAGGACATCAGGAAGGGTAAGACGAGGGAACATGAACCAATCCTCACAGAGGGATCAGAAGTAGAGAGAGTGAGCAATTTCAAGCTCCTGGGTATCAATGTCTCTGAGGATCTAACCTAGTCCCAACATATCAATACACCAATAATGAAGACAAGATAGCAGCTGTATTTCATTAGGAGTTTGAAGAGATTTGGTTAGTCACCAAAAACATTCAGACTTCTATAGATGTACTGTGGAGAGCACTCTGACTGGCTACATCACTGTCTGGTATGGGGGGAGGGGGGCGCCAGTGCTACTGCACAGGGTCGAAAGAAGCTACAGAAAGTTGTAAAATTAGTCAGCTCCAACTTGGACACTAACCTCCATAGTATCTAAGACATCTTCAAGAAGCAGTGCCTCAGGAAGGTGGCATCCATTATTAAGGACCCCCATCACTCAGGACATGCCCTCTTCTCATTGCTACCATCGGGAAGGAGATACAGAAGCCTGAAGGCACACACTCAGCGATTCAGAAACAGCTTCTTCCCCTCTGCCATACAATTCTTAAATGGACATTGAACCCATGAACACTACCTCACCTTTTAAAAAATATATACTATTTCTGTTTTTGCACTATTTTAATCTGTTCAATATACATATATATATACTTACAGTAATTGATTTACTCATTTTTTTCCTTTCTATATTATCAGGTATTGCATTGCACTGCTGCTGCTGAGTTAACAAATTTCACGCCATATGCCAGTGATAATAAACCTGATTCTGACTCTAGATCCCGTGACAATCGATGTGCCTCAGGGGTCAGCAGTGCACCATGTGCTCTTTTTGATCTGTATCAGTGGCCTTGAGATAAATGTACAAAGCATGGTTAGTAAGTCTGCAGATGACACTAACATAGATGGTCTGGTCAGGAATAAAGAAGGTTATCAACAATGACAGGGAGATCTTGATCAGCTGAGTAAGTGGGACAAGGAATGGCAAATAGATTTTAAGTGAAATCTAGGTAGGACTTTCACAGTTAATGGTAGGGCCCTGAGAAATATAGTAGAACAGAGGGACCTTAAAGTACAAGCACACAGTTGACTCAAAGTGGAGTCACGGGTGGACAGGGAGATGAAGAAGGCTTTTGGTACGCTGACCTTTAGAAATTAAGGCATTAATTAAGAAAGTTGAAAGGCATGATGTGGTTGCACAGGGCGCTGGTATGGCCATTGTGTTCAGTTCTGTTCGCCCTACAATGAGAAAGATGTTATTAAACTGGAAAGAGTGCAGAAAATATTTATTTATTTATTTTTGTTCTTTGAGACACAGCACAGAATAGGCCCTTCCGGCCCTTCGAGCCGTGTTGCCCAGCAACTCCAGTTGAACCCTAGCCTCATCACAGGACAATTACAATGACCAATTAACCTACCAACCAGTTCATCTTTGGACTGGGGGAGGAAACCAGAGCACCTGGAGGAAACCCACATGGTCACAGGAAGAACATACTAACTCCTTAAAAGCAGCAGTGGGAATTGAACCAGGGTCGTCCGAACTGTAAAGCGTTGTACTAACCACTACACTACCTTGCTGCCCTACAAGGATGCAGACAGGACCTGAGAGACTGAGTTATAAGGAGAGGCTGAACAGACTTGGAGTTTATTCCTTGGAGCATAGGAGAATGAGACGTGATTTTGTAGAGGTCCATAAAGTCATGAGGGGCAGAGTTGGGGTGAATGCACTCAGTCTTTTTCCTCAGAGTTGGGGAATGATGAACTAGAAGGCACAGGTTTAAGGTGAGAGGGGGAAGATTTAAGAGCAACTTGAGCGGCAACTTTCTTTTCATACAAATGGTGGTATATGTGGAATGAGCTAGCAGACAATGTGTTGGAGGTCGGTGCAATAATGAGTTTTAACAGGTAGTTGGACAGGCACATGGTTTGGAAATGTTCAGAAGGATATGCTTCAAGCACTGGCTATTGAGACTAGGTTGGATGGTTTATTTTGGTCAGCATGGGTGAGTTGGACTGAAGGGCCTGTTTCTGTGTGGTATGGCTCTATGAGTTCTGTGGGGAACTTGTGATAAGAGTATAGAACCAAGGGTGCAGCCTTAGAATAATGTCCTTTTAGAACACAGATGAGAAGGAATTTCTTTAACCAAAGGATGGTGTATCTGTGGAGGAGTATGTGTGGGATACTTGTGAAGGAGTCCAGGTCCAGAGGGCACAGGCGTAGAATAATGTCCCTTTAGAACGGAGGTGAGAAAGAATCTCTTTAACCAGAAGATGGTGAATCTGTGGAATTCATGGCCAACTCATTGGGTATGTTTAAAACAGAGGTTGATAGGCTCTTGATTAGACAGGGTGTTGTGGTAAATTATGTGTATACCTGTCTGGACATGCCCCTCTACTGACTGCTCCTGTGGCTCCTCCCACAGACCCCTGTATAAAGACGATTGGAGGCACTGCTCCTCCCTCAGTCTCCGAGATGCCGTGGTCATGTTTGCAGCTAATAAAAGCCTATCTTTTGCCTCCCGTCTCCGAGAGTTATTGATGGTGCATCAGGTGTCAAAGGTTACAGGGAGAACGGGGTTAAGAGGGATAATAAATCAGCCAATATAGAAGACTCGATGGGTCCAATGGCCTAATTTTGCTATGTCTTGTGACCTTATTAGTAGCTGATCAAGACAGTCTTGTCACAAAAGAAGGGATCCTCCTGAGCAATCACGTTATCATCGTTTTGATGGGATGAAATGTCAATTTTATTTATTAGCAATTCTCCCCTTAAAGCACCTTTTTTCAGCTTATGGAACTTTGAGGCGTTCAAGTTCTCCACATACGATATAATGCTCCAACTATTTGTCTCTTGTCACGAATGTGTTAGCGTCCCTGCTTTTGTCTTGATGTCTTTGCTTTATGTGAACCTCTGTCTGTTTTGATCATCTTGTTCTCAAATAGCTTTGAATATATTTGGTCTTGTGGCTTGTAGCATCACTTACCAACAAGAGTGCTGGCCATCAGAACTTACCCCATAATATGTTCAAATCCTTGATGGTTCAAGGTTAAAGTAAGTAGTTTCACTAATTGATCTTGGACTGGGACAGAACATTATACTTTGCTGAATATTTTTAATGCTTCCCCCAAGCAAGTTTTCCAAAATAATTAAAAGTTTGCTGTTAGCAGATGACTAATCAGGTTTCATGTGTTTAACAGGCAGGGAACATTCTGGCGTAATACCTCTTTGCATAATGAACACTGAGTCACAACTAAATGTTATTCTGGTATACTCCTGACAGTTTATTATTTGAAGTTACAATGAGATCAGTACACACTCGGAGCTCTGTCATTTTCTGCATGCAGTCTCAAAAGTAAAATCTCTTGTTCTCAGGAGCTTTGTTTCAATATTTATTATGTAACTCACGTATAACTTGCTGTAAGGATTCGTCGAAGCCACTGATTTCCAACAGCTCTGTGAATCTGCAACAAAATTGTCAATGAGCTCAAAATTTTGTGGCTGCTTGTGCCAAATTTGTAAATCACAGCAATTTAGATTTTTCTAATTTCTACACAATTTCAGTAAAAGATAAAAGTATGATTTTCTTTTAATTACATTATTTAGTGCTTCTATGGGTATTTCCACATCAATCTATTATTTCTCATTTTTTCCCATTACAAAGAAAGTGGCCCCTTGGCCCATCAAGTCTATACTAGACCCCAGAGCAATCATATCAATCCCATTCATTTCCTGTAAATCTCACATGCCCATCAGCTCTGCCCTGATCCTCCTGTCGCCCACTGATATTGAAGGTAATTTGTAGCATCCAATCAGTCAATTAACAACTTTGACATCTTTGGGTTGTGGGAGAAAAACAAAGCATCAAAGGAAAGCCACATGGTCGCGGAGGGAGCAATAAACCCCATTGACAAAGACCCCAAGGTCACGATTGATCCAGGCTTGCTGGAACATTGGAGCAGCAGCACTACCTGCTGCACCATGACACCATCCAAGTATACATGCTGTGGACATCTCTTAATTCACCATTTGGCAATCATTGACGCCAGGCAGACAATCTTTGAAGAGTTTTTGATAATGGCTGGGGACACCCGTCTTGTAAAGACAGCAACCAGAGGCAGGCGATGGCAAATCACTTCTGTAGGAAAATTTGCCGAGAACAATCATGGTCACGGAAAGACCATGATCACCCTTGTCATACAGCATGGCACATAATGACAATGATAGAGTCCAATGTGAGCAAGTTATATTCAGAGATTCAAAGTACATTTATTATTGAAGCATGTATAAATTATTCAATTATACAACCCTGAGATTAGTCTGAGTACAGGCAGCCACAAAGCAAGAAACCCAAAAGAAACAATTTTTTTTAAAAAGACCAGCACCCTGCGCAGAGAAAGAAAAACCACAAGTCATGTAAATAATAGAAGTGAACAACAGCACTCTGAACCATATTGGGTCCTTGGATGCAAATCCCCAGAGTAGGCCGGAAGCCTCGGTCTCAGTTCATTATATTACTAGGGCAAATCGTAGTGAAGCTCACATACACGAAGCACAAGGCAGTTTCACAGCCTCAGCGCCGCGGAGAGGTGAGTGAACATTGTGGGAGAATGAGTGAATTTGGGCTGACCTTTGCCTCCAGTCCCAAAACCATTCCTCTCCAGTTCATCTGGGCCGGCATTTAAATTGTAGTTTATGCAACAAATATTCACACAAAGCTGCTGAGAACAGGAGAGTTACACTCGCCACTGACTCCCCTTATCTTTCTTCCTGCCCCCCATTATAACAAAAATGCCTGCATTCACTCACTACGTTAGCAAGGTTTCCTCAGAGGGTGGTGGTTCAAACTGCCAGAGGACGTGGTAGAAGCAGATACTTCAAAGATTCAAAGTACATTTATTATCAAAATAGATATGCAAATACAATCCTGAGATTCATCTTGCGCACAGACAACCACAAAACACATAAAACATGGAACCCATTCAAAGAAAAACATCAACCCTCCCCCCATGCATAAAAATAACAAATCATGCAAATTGCAACCATAAAAAAAGAGCAACCAGAGACACAGCAGAACGTGAACTACAGAGTCCAATCTACAAACCTTGCCCATGACCCAAATCCCCCAACAACACAGAGAGAGGTAGGCCATCTAAATGCAGGGGCCTTCCTCCGGGAGCAGCAAGTGAGAAGGAGGGAGAGACAGTCACATGCAGACACCTTCCTTCAGCAGCAGCTAGCGAGAAGCTGGAAGACGGTGCTGACCGCCCCCTTGCCTCAATGAGTTCTATCTTCCTCTGCGCTTTACTTGGCAAGATCGATGAGAAATGGAGATGATCATGGGCTTATAACCTATCTCCAGGCTTCTAGGCCTGGAGGCCGCAGGCTTCACTTGAATCCTCACTGAACCGTCTCGGAGACAGCAAAGCACCAGATCGCTCAACTGGCCTGATAACACACCACCAAAATACAGAGCACAGACTCAGACTGTAGCAGAGCCACATTTGAAAGAAAACAAAGACATAAAAGAAGTGAAAGAGGTAGTTTTGTGAATCATCTGGAGGACGTTGCCCTTGGTTGCTTTGAATGGGTACTTGGATAGGCATGGAGGAAAGGGACAATGGACAAATGGAATTAGCAAGGTAGGTTTCATGGTGAGCATGGACAAGTTAAGCCAAAGACCCAGTTTTTGTGCTGTACAAATCTCTCTCTCCTGACCAACAGCTTTCACTATTTATGATTTTATGTTTTAATTAATGCAGCCTCTCACATTCATGTTTTGCTGAGTCACCAAATATACTTAAGACACAGAGTTCTGCATTGCAGGGGATTTAAGGGCCATGTGGAAAAGGCAGGTGGGTGGAGCTGGGTCCATAGCCAGATCAGCCATGATCTTATTGAATGGCGAGTGGGCGTGATGGGCCAGAATGCCCACCCCAGCTCCTATATCGTGTTTTTATGTTCCCTGTTCCCTGCTTCTCTTACTCTGAAATTCTTTCAGGATCTTGTATGACTGCTCTCTATTCACATCGGATGGGTGAAAAGATGGCTCTGGTGATCAATAGAGGCATTCCATGGGCTGCAGAAAATTGTTCCAAAAACTCTTTTAAATACACGTCTTTTGAATTACCCTCACTGCACTCTGCAGCATAAGACTTCCCTTTAGGCAATGATTTTTCTCCCAGCAGGAAATGAATCTCATGGTTGTATAGGGTGACATATACGTTTACTTCAGTAATAAAATATACCTTGTACTTTGCTCCAAGACAGCAAGAAGCCAAGTGCAGTTGCGTACCTGCTGGGTCACCTCCACTCAGGTTGCAGGTTACCCCACGCTGGTAGATAGAGAGCGACAACAACACGATGTAAGTGGAGGTCTTATTTGGAGTTACTTCTAACAGTCGCTGTCTTCCCCATTTGATAGTGGTATCCCTTCCTCATTATCACTCATGTATATTAGCTGTGCAGGTCCCCTGGCTTGAATTTCTGCTGCTTAAAGTACCCAGACTGCAAACATTATCTGAACATTACTACTCCTACATCTGAAGCTGGGTGTACATGGGTCAAGGACTTGTGGTGAAAGGAGGCTTACATGAGGTATAATAATTACACTATATAATAGTGGTAATCATAAATCTGACTTCTGATTACTACTTACAGAGCTGCATGAGTAATAGTGATATTTTAAAGGCATCACTCTGGGGTTTAATAAATATTTTTACTAGTCCACAAATCAGGTTGTCTGCTCATTATTAATGGGAAGCCAAAATAAATGCTGGAAGAACTCAGTCAATCAAACAGAACCTGTGGAAAGAGAATCCAGTTACCATTTCAAGTCAATGACCCTTCCTCAGAACTTGTTACATACGCTACTTGATTGGCAATTCGTCCAACATTTCTGTCTTTATTTCACATCTCAGCACCTGCAATTTCTTTTTGTTTTTCATGATTCACGGCATGCTGTAGTGTTTGAGCATAAATATACCTGTAAGAACTGAGAATATCATCTACAGTACTGTGCAAAAGTCTTATGCACCCTAGTTATATATATGTGCCGAAGACTTTTGCAGAGTGTGGTATCTGTCAACATGGAGCAGAGAGTGAGTTTCTAAATCTGGCGGGAACAAAGGATGTTAGGAATGTTGAGGATGGAGTGCCGCGGGAGTGGGGTGGGACAGGCAGCAGAGAAGGAGTGCCGGGGTGGGGGTGTGACACACCCAGCCCTGAGACACCAAGCATAGTCATCTCATTTCAAACAATTGGTTTACCGATCATTACAGAATGTCTCTCTGGTGCTTTCCCCTCCTTCCAATCTTCTCCTTTTCCAACCATGATTCCCCTCTCCCTGCCCCCTTCCCACTCTCAGTCCACAACAGAGACCCAAATTGGAATCAGGCTTATCAACACTCACATATGCCATGAAATTTGTTTTTTTTTGTGAGAGCAGTACAGTGCAATACATAAAATTACTGCAGTAATTTTATACAGTTCTGTGCTGAAGTCTGCGGCACCCTAGCATGTGCCTAACACTTTTGCACAGTACAGTATATGACTAGAATATATTATTCTACACGTTATTCACGTTATAATGTGAATGCCTGCAAAAAAATGAATCTAGGGTAGTATTTAGTGACATACACATTGTTTGATAATAAATTTACTTTGTATTTTGTACTTTGTTTCAGCCTTCAATAAAGTATAGACCAGTACAGCACAGGAACAGGCTTTTGGGCCCACAATGTTGTACTGAACCAATTAAATTAGTAATCGAATGCACGACTAAACTCATTCCTTGCACCTATACACTGCCCATATCTTCGCATTCTAAGAGTTTCCTCAACATTTGTGTTGAATTAAACGTTCCCTGTAATTTGTAATGACAAGTGTGTGCAAAAATTTTGTGCTGTGCAATTTTTTGCTGAGTGACAACATGTGCACACTGAAAAATTTCTCAATAAAAACAGTATAAATAAATAAATTTCTAAAATCTGTGGACAAATCATCACAAACTCCATGTTGTCAGCACCGTATGCATCAGAAACCGGGAAAGGAAATGTGATTGTGTATGATCGTGAAGTCTACTTAACGTGCCAATGAGGTAGAGGGTGACAACCTTTTGTGCGTAGTTTAAATTCCTTTGTGCACTAGTAACAAAAGATGTGTGTATACGCACAAGCGCACACCTCAGAGGGAATGTTGCAATAACCCTGGCAGTGCATTCCAGCAACCACCACAGTCTGTATAAAAGTAACCTGCCCCACACACCTCCCTCTCACCTTAAACACATGCCCCCTGGTATTAGACATTTCAACCCTGGGAAAAAGATAGTGATCATTTACTGTCTGTACCTTTCATGATTGTATGAACTTCTACAAAATCTACCAGTCCAGAGAAATCAATCCAGGTTTGTCCAACCTCTCCTTATAACGTTTGCCCTCCAATCCAGCCACCATCCTGACAACTTTTTTTCTGAACCTCCTGGACATCCTTCCTATAGTGGGGCAACCAGAATTGAATGCAATACTCCAGATGTGGCCTAACTTGAGCTTTATGACGCTGCTACATAACTTTCTGACTCTTGAACTCAATTCCTCAACTAATAAAGATGTTCTGCTCATATAGAAACATAGAAAACCTGCAGCACAATACAGGCCCTTCAGCCCACAATGCTGTGCCGAATATGTACGTACTTTGTAAATTACTTCGAGTTACCCATAGCCCTCTATTTTTCTAAGCTCCATGTACCTATCCAGGAGCCTCTTAAAAGCCCCTATTACAGTCCCCAGCAGCCCATTCCACGCACTAACCACTCTCTGCATAAAAAACTTACCCCTGACACCTCCTCTGTATCTACTTCCAAGCACCTTAAAACTGTGCCATCTCATGTTAGCCATTTCAGCCCTGGGAAAAAGCCTCTGGCTATCCACAGATCAATGCCTCTCATCATCTTATACGCCTCTATCAGGTCACCTCTCATACTCCATCGCTCCAAGGAGAAAAGGCCAAGTTCACTCAACCTGTTCTCATAAAGCATGCTCCCCAATCCAAGCAACATCCTTGTAAATCTCCTCTGCACCCTTTCTATAGTTTCCACATCCTTCCTGTAGTGAGGTGACCAGAACTGAGCACAGTATTCTAAGTGGGGTCTGACCAGGGTCCTAAATAGCTGTAACATTACCTCTCAGCTCTTGAACTCAATCCCACAGTTGATGAAGGCCAATGCACCGTATGCCTTCTTAACCACACAGTCAATCTTCACAGCAGCTTTGAGTGTCCTATGGACTCGGGCCCCAAGATCCCTCTGATCCTCCACACTGCCAAGAGTCTTACCATTAATACTATATTCTGCCATCATATTTGACCTACTAAAATGAACCACCTCACACTTATCTGGGTTGAACTCCATCTGCCACTTCTCTGTTTCTTTATGCAACCTGCAAACACATGGGCCTAACCAGATCCATGCAGGTCCCTGAGCTGTTCAATCTATATTACTTATAGAGAGAGCTGGTAGGCCAGGGTGCTGCATGTCAAGCAAGAACTAAACAACACTGACACATGCACTGATGAGTTACAAGGAACTCCATCCTCAGAATCTCTTTCATACAGTAAAGATACTCCAAGTCACTTCATGTGAGCAACATCAGATTAATAATATTTGATGCCAGACATATGGAGCTATTAGGACCAAATATCATAGCACTGACATTCATTGATTGGCTTCAAGCTCAAAATGAGAGCATCAAAACAGAGAACACGAGGAAATAAGAGCAAGAGTAGGCCACCTGGTCTCTAAAGCCTTCCCTAACATTTGACATAACTGTGGCTAATCTTAGATTCCCCAAGCTCCTCCATGACAGGTGTCCAATCTTTTAAAAACATCTGTCTGCACGTAAAATCTCGAAGGCAGGACTGGCAAGAGCGAAGCATTTCTATTCACTACTCCCTGAAGACTGTGTGGGAGAGAAGTGATTCAATCTCTTGTTAGACAGGGAAGTATAAGAAACTTTAATTCTATTCTGATGCTGATATTACTCATATTTATAACCATTTTTAGCTTTACATTTCAATAGAAAGACAATTCTGCACAGATTTTCTAGTTAATTAGTATTATTTTTGTCATTCTTATTACGTTACCTGTTTAGAAACTGAATTTGTTTTCCTTCCAAGCACAGGCTGTTCCTTCAACGGGGAGGCAGCTACCAGGTGACGGATTTCTGCTGAATCATCTAAGTCAGAAAATTTACACAGCATACGTACACTCACTGGCCACTTTATTAGGTACACCTGCGCACTTGCTTGTTAATGCAAACATCAAATCAGCCAATCCTGTAGCAGCAACTCAATGTATAAAAGCATGCAGACATGGTCAAGGGGTTCAGTTTTGGTTCAGACCAAACATCAGAATAGTGGAGGAATGTAACGCAAGTGATTTTGACTCTGGAATGATCATTGGTGGCAGACGAGATAGTCTGAGTTTCTCAGAAACTGCTGATCTCCTGGGACTTTCATGCACAATCGTCTCTAGAGTTTACAGAGAATGGTGCAAAACAAAACCCAAAAAAAACATCCGGTGAGTGGCAGTTCTGTGGGCAAAAACACCTTGCTAATGAGAGAGGTCACAGGAGAATGGCCAGACAGGTTTAAGCTGACAGGAAGGCAGCAGTAACTCAAATAACCACGCACTGTGTGTCAAAGAGCATCTATGAATGCACAACATGTCGAAGCTTGGAATGTTATTCCTTACACATTGGTTGTTGTCAGTCCAGTTGGGTGTGTATCTTTCATTAATTCTATTGTGTTTCTTGTATTTACTGTGAATGCCCACAAGAAATGAATCTCAGGGTTGTATATGGTGACATATATGTACTTCGATAATGAATTTATTTTGAACTTTGGACTTTGAATTTCAGTTCTATAATTGTCTTTTTTATTCATTGAAGCTCTTCCAAGTGTTTTTATCTAAACAGTCGAAATCAGCAGCCCAGATCCAAAACTGAGTATCATGTTTGTCCTTACTCCTGGACCCTGATGGGAGAAGATATCTTACCTTGGTTCTCAAAATGCTACTGTCTTTATGGATTTTGTTGAAAACCAATGAATGTTATCCAAAGTGCAGCAAGCTCTATCAGAAGGTATACAAGATACCTCAGAGGCACTGGGAAGCCAGTCTCCAGCATTTTGAGTGAACAGGAGACCCCGAGGAAAAATCCGGAGCTGGCATCCCTAAGGCAGTCCTACAATTAGTTCAATGCTGACTGAAAACTCCTGAGACATCGCTGGTCCCAAACTGTATCACCTTTTGCCTTGGATTCATCAGTTGCATGGAGAGCGGGAGCCTGCTGCATGGGCAACAGCTTGCAAACTATGATAGGACGCAGTATCCATGGTCGACCCCAACCAAAGGACAGGCTCAATGTGGTGATGGTAATGGACGTAGCTGGCTAAGGGTCAAGGAGCAGCAGATCAGTTGGTATGTGGGAGATGGGCCCTGGTACTTGGGTTATCATGGATCAAAGCAATGCCAGATGGGTGGTGAGATTGATCACAGTTTAAGATTGGCTAGTGAAGGAGTCTATCTATAATCACCAGTCCTGGGGAATGAGGAATTAAGATGTGGGACTAACCCGACTGTGGGGTCAGGTTGGAGTTAAGGATGAGGTGAGATTCTAGTCATGAAGGGATCAATACCCCAATGAACATAATGTTTTAAAAAGGGAATGGAATGTAATCACCCTTCCTGGCAGCATTTCAAAGCACCTGAACTCATAGACGTGGATATCAGATCAGACTTCTGGTGAGTGAACCTATGGAAAGCATCTGCTTCGGATGGTGTCCCTGGCTGTGTCTTTATAACCTGTACCAATCAGCTAGCAGGGATATTTACAGCCATTTTTAATCTCACCCTGTTCAGTCTGAGGTTCCCATCTCCTTTAAGAAGATGACTGTCATCCCAGTATCTAAGAAAAACAAGGTCCCGTGCCTCAATCAAGAGAAAATCTGCGGATGCTGGAAATCCGAGCAACACACACAAAATGCTGGAGGAACTCAGCAGGCCAGGCAGCATCTATGAAAAAAGTAGAGTTGACGTTTTGGGCCGAAACCCTTCAGCAGGACACTTTAATGACTCCCACCCAGTGGCTCTGACATCCAACATCCTGCTGTGCTTCAAGAGGCTGATCATGGCACATGTCAACTCCAGCCTCCCAGACAATCTCAACCCACAGCAACTTGCTTACCACCAAAACAGGTCTCTCTGGTGCTACATTCATCTCTGAAACATCTGGACTGCAAAGTCAGCTACGTTAGACGATTGTTTATTGACTAAACCTATGCCTTGGGGTGTATGAGGTGTCAGGGAGGGGTAGCACCTCTGGTGGGGGAACATGTAGCATCCTTTTCAAGCGGTTTGTCCACCTTTGATCCCCACCTGGCACTCAACTCTCACCTGTGGCTCCCCATAGCTGTTTGCATGCAACAGTGGCCACACCCCGGGCAATGGCTTCAACAAGCCGGCTAAACCAGGCGAGGGTAGCCAACGGGTCTCAAACCCTCGGTGAGATAGGGAGTTGTCTATCCCAGCATGTGAAGACAGACTCCGATGGACTGAGCGGATGAGACCAATGGAAGGTCCAACGGTCAAGAAGGCCGTCTCTGCAAGCGTCATGGAACGAGTAGAGCTTGACAAGACACAGAAGATGTCCTGGTCATCCACTGCGCACAGTCCCATCTCCAGCCGTCTTGACTCTTGTCTTGCCACTGGATCCAGATGGGAATTGGGAAGAGAGAGTGAGGCTGACACTCCCTCACTTAAATCCAAATCAAGCGCTAGTCTCGACACCATCATCATTTAATGGTGTCGAGGTCTTCATCAATGACGATGGACAAACACACCTGTGCCTTCAAAACTATAATTCCAAACAATCTCATCTCCAAATTCCAAAACCTAGGACTCAACACCTTCCTTTGCAACTTATTTCATGACCTCTTGAACAACAGACCACAACCTGTAAGAGTAGGCAGCAACATGATTATTCTCAACATTGGTGGCACATAAGGCTGTATCCTCAGCCCCCTATCTAGTCCCTGTACACTCATGTCTGCATGGCCAGGTTCTGCTCTAACTCAATCTACAATTGTAGGCTGCATCTCAAATAATGATGAGTCAGAGATAGGAGCCGGATGTCATGTGAACAACCTTTTCCTCAATGTCAGCCAAACTAAAGAACTAAAGAGCTAGTCATTGATCTCATGATGGGTGTCAGTTATTTATATCAATGGTGCTGAAGTTGTGAGGGTTGAGAGATACAACTTCATCACCAGTAACCTGTCCCAGTCTAACAAAGTCAATGCCACAGCCAAGAAAACTCAACAGCACCTCGGGAAGCTAAAAAAAATGGTCGTGAACCCTCTGATACTTATCAATTTTTGTCAATGCACCACAGAAAGCATCCAACCTGGGTGCATCATGGTTTAGTATGACAACTATTCTGCAAATAATCATGAGAAACAGCAGGGTTGTGGAAAGAGCTCAGCACATCACAGAAACCAGCTTCCCTCCATGGACTCTGTCTGGACATCTCACTGCCTCAATAAAGCAGACAACATAATCAAAGAATCCACCCTGGACACCACAGCGTCTCTTTTTTCCCACTCCCCTTGGGAATGTAGTTCTCTCCTGCTGTTATAAAACTACTGAATGGTTCACTAGTACAATAAGTAGGAAATCTTGACCTCACAATCTACCTTGTTATGACCTTGTACCTTAAATTGTCTACCTGCACTGAACTTTCTCTATAACTGGAAACTTTATTCTGCACTCTGTTATTGTTTTCCCTTCTACTACCTCAGTCATGAATTGATCTGTACACAACATAAGTTTTTTTCCCATTGTATATCAATAAACATGATAATATTAAACCAATTTACTGATTAGGATAGGCTCTAAGGATGAAGATTACCTGGCAGATGACACAACCTTGCACTGGACTGAATGACAAGTTCCCTTTGGAGATATCAACAATGGTCAGTCTCAGAACATGGACACCTGATAAAAAGAAATGAATTTTCTTGCACAAAACTTGTGCTACAGCACTGGTGAGCAGAGTTTTTCTAACTGCCAAGTCAAAGGAAATATGATAGTCTCAACTAAAACAGTTGAGTTAGTATTGAGACCTAATCTTACAGATGACCAAAGAGAAGAAAATGAGTGTGATCTATACAATTTTGTACTTTCTTCTAAATGTGGCATACTACTTGAGCAAAGAAATAAACATATCAACATGATTATTTAATGCAGCACTTTGCCAATCATACATTCACTATTTTCCATTTCCTGTGAAGATTGAAGTGCTCCTGGTCTGTCTGAGGTGTTGTTCATAGTTTCTGAAAGCTCAGTTGAATCTGCATTAATTTCGATTCCCTTCTGGTCTTCTGGAGATTTCAGATTCTTTTCATTCAATGGGGAGCCAGTGTGACTCAGTTTCTCCTTTTCCAAGGCTTTTTCCATTTCAGTGTAGTAATCCAAAGCCTTGCGCACAGGGTCAATGATATGTTGCTGCAAAAATAATTCCCTTTTAAGCCATTAATGTTTAATATGAAATATTCCAGGACACTAAGTAACAGGTTCAGATAACTTTGAGTTAAACAGTAAATTTAAGTTACCACAAATTCTGTTTCTCTAATATCACTGCTATACAGTATAAGGCACTGCTTAATGAATTTGTAAATGTTAATTCATAAAAAATTCAGGTTGAGCACATGGCATTAAATCAGTCTTTTGAAGAGACAGAACAAAAACTTTTGGCCAATACATTTTATATTCAAAGTCACTCAATTCCAGCAATCTGTTCACTTTCTAATCCTTTGCTGTGTTACTTACAAAGCTTACAATGTTGAATAATTCAGATTTAGTTGCACAGGAAAACATCTCTAATTATCAGGACCGGGCCCTAGTGGAAAAGACTAAATGTAAGTATTTGTCAATGAATTATTTCAGAGGAAAACCCCATCTCAGACTTACAAGTGGAAATTTATAAGCTCAGGATTATTGTTCCGCTCGGTGCTTTGTGGCACATTGGGCAGTAATCTTGCCGTTCCCTTAGCATGTATTTTTTATGAAGCTAAGTTGCTAGCTTAACGTTCAACCCGGCACAGATGGAAAGCGTGCAAGGTGCCAGCCGGATTTGAACCTGGGACCACTTGCCCCGAAGTCCAGTACACCAGTACACCACCAGCCGGCTAAAAGCTCTGGATGACAACCATTCAAATATATGCTATCAAATTACTTTACCGTCAAGGGTATCATAAATAGCAAAATATTTAGGGTATTTTCTTGATAATTACTACATAATCAATACCCCTAGAGATCTTAAACATGAGAAATTCTGTAGATGCTGGAAATCCAGAGCAACACAAACAAAATGCTAGAGGAACTTGGCAGGTCAAGCAGCATCTATGGAAATGAATAAACAGTTAAAGTTTTGGGCTGAGACCCTTCTTCAGGATTGAAAGGGAAGGGTGAGGACACCAGATTAAAAAGGTGGGGGAAGGGATACCTTGGAAAGGTAGCAAGAAGGTGATAGGTGAAGCCAGGTGGGTGGGAAAGATAAAGGGCTGGTGAGAAAAGTATCTGATAGGAGAGAAGAGTGGATCATAGGAGAAAGGGAAGGAAGATGGGCACCAGGAAGAGGTGATTTGTAAGTGAGAAGAGGTAAGAGGCCAAACTGGTGAAGAGAAGAGGGGAGGGAAGGAAAAAAAATTACCAGAAGGAGAAATCAATATTCATGCCTTCAGCTTGGAGGATACCCAGACAGAATATGAGGTATTGCTCCTCTACCCTTAGGGTAGTCTCAATGTGACACGCGAGGAAACTATGGACCAGCATATTGGAACAGGAATGGGAATCAGAATTTAAATGTTTGGCCACTGGAAAGTTACACTTTTGGAGGATGGAGTGAAGGTGCCCTACAAAGCGGTTTCCCAATGTACGATGAGTCTCATCAATGTGGAGGAGGCCATATCTATACGAAAGGTGCATATATAGAGAACTTTGCTGCTTAGAGCATGAGGTAAACTATGTCATCCACATTTGTTAAAATTGTGTACATACAGGCAAATCACATGGTATAATCACATGCAGAGAACTACTGAAAAGATTAATAACCTACCTCCAAATTAGGGAATAAGTTTGCAAGTTCAATGAACAAGGGCAACAACACAAAGCGGATGAAACCTGTTTGGGATGATGGTTTTGTCACTTTGTCCCTGTCCATGAATGGAGACACAGGTAGACCTTCTAGTTTCTCCATGTCACTCTACAACACAAAATTGAAAATACACATGGTCACAAGTGATCGTGGGCTCTACCCAGCCTACATCATGAACTTGTTTGGTTATGGGCAACTCGAAAAGAACATTGATCATTAGAGTTTTGCAGAACACAAACCGCTCTGATTTTCTTTCTTGTCTTGTGCGAACAATGCTCCCAAAATTACCTAATTGTCCTATTTCCGACATAATTCCTCCACTAGGCTTAAGCTGAATATACTGCAGAGTAAAGCTGGATGAATGTAAATCAGACAGCTGAGCTGCTTTTTGTCCCATTCCCACCAAGCAAGTTTTAGGTTCTTTTCATATAGATCAGGGGTTCCCAACACTTTTTATGCTATGGAGCCTTACCATTAGCCAAGGGGTCTGAGGACACAAGGTTGGGAACCACTAGTTTAGATGGTTTGTTAACTCAAATTTAAACATTAATTTTAGGACTTAAGTTCAACCTTTCTAAATTACAAAATAGTGATTCATTCTACTCAGGGTATGTGTGTCACCCGGATTCGGACATGGCCCAAGTGCAGAGTGAGAGACACTGAAGCGGGCCGATAGTTCACAGACTTTAATGCGAACAATGTTAAAGGGAGAAAGAAAACAATAAATGCTAGGCCAAATATGGCCACTGACTAAAACACTCAAATGGAAAACGAAGCCTACACTGCGGCTGAAAAGAAAAAATTAAGAATAAAATGAATACCGCTAGTCTTCAGAGTCAGTTGATTAGACAGACCAATTTCTCTGGCAAGGCAGAATGCAGATAACAAAGTGTAGCTGTGTCCAAGTCTCAACAAATACCGTGACAGAATGAATGGAGTTAAATACTGTCACAATGAACTAATAATTAGCTGACACGTGCATATTCACGAGCACAATTGCCGAATCTGATGCGCTGCCAAATCCGTGGTTTTGACAACGTGAGTATCAGGACATGTGGTGAAAAACATCAACATCATCTATTGATTGGAGGAAAGTGTAAGGGGGATGTCAAAGGTAAGTTCTTTTCACAGAGCTGGTAGGATGTGGAATGCCTCACCAGGGGTGCGCTAGAGGCTGATACATTAGGGGCATTTAGGAAACTCTTAGATTGTCACATGAATGATAGAAAAATGGAGGGTTATGTAGAATGAAAGGGTTAGTGTAGGTTAAAAGTCAGCACAACATCATGAGCTGAAGGGCCTGTAATGTGCTGTAATGTTCTATCCAAAAATTACCAGAATCTCAGACTAATTTTGAGTTCCAAATTATCATTTTATAAGATTGTGTCACTACAGGTAGATGCCAATTTTCAATGTAAATTCTAACACAATATTGAAATGAGTGTGTTGCCACTCTGGAGCTGAAAGGGCAATAAAATGTTCTGATGGTTGATCTCCTGTTATATATCTCAGTACCATTTTCCAAGGAGTGATGATGTTAGAAAGAGCAGCCATAAAAGTAATAACAATTTCTACATCTAACCAGACCCTAAAACATCTCAAGATATCACCAAGACACAGCTCAGAACCAAAATCCTCAGTAAAAAAAGAGAACATCCAAACAGTTAGCCTTTGACATTAAGTTAAAGAAATATAAAAAAAAAGGGTGTATACAGGACTGAAGGTGTAGTATCTGAATGCGCACAGTATACGGATTAAGGTAGATGAACTTGCAGCACAGTTGCAGATTAGCAGGTACAATGTTGTAGGCATCACTGAATCATGGCTGAAAGAAGATTATAGCTTGGAGTTTAACGTCTTGGATGTCACAATGTATTGAAAGGACAGGCAGGAAGGCAGAGGGGGGAGTGTTACTCTGTTGGTTAAAAAAAATAGGTGATATAGGGTCAGAAGGTGTTGAATCATTGACTAAGGAACTGCAAGGTAAAAAGACCCTGATGGAAGTTGTATACAGACCCCCAAAAAGTAGTAAGGGTGTGGCCTACAAATTACAATGGGAGATAGAAAATGCATGCCAAAAGAGTGATATTACAATAGTCAGGGGAAACTTCAAACACGGGTAGATTTGGAAAAGCAGGTTGGTGCTGGATTCCGGGAGGGGGAGTTTCTAGAATAAATACGACATGGCTTTTTAGAGCACCTCATGGTTGAGCCCACCGGGGGATTAGCTATTCTGAATTGGGTGTTGTGTAATGGACCTGAATTGATTAGAGAGCTTAAGGTAGAAGAACCCTTGGGGGAAAGTGATCATAATATGATTGAATTCACCCTGAAATGTGAGGAGAAACTAAAGCAAGACGTATCAGAACTATTGTGGAATAAAGGGAAGACAGAGGCATGAGAGAGGGTTTGGCCAAAATTGATTAGAAAAGAACACTGGCAGGGATGGTGGCAGAGCAGCAATGGCTGGAATTTTTGGAAACAATTCGGAAGGCACAGGATATATACTTTGCAAAGAGAAAGAAGTATTCTAAAGCTGACACGAGCAGTGCTAACAAGAGAAGTCAAAGCCAATGTAAAAGCCAAAGAGAGAGCAATACGTCTGGGTGTCAGTATCTCTGAGGACCTAACCAAGATGCAACATATTGATGCAGCTATAAAGAAGGCAAGACATCAACTATATTGTTGGCCATAGTGGATTTAAAATATGGAAGAAAGCATCAAACTCGAATGGATCAAGGACAGTGGCAGTAGACAAACCAATGTCTTTGTTCCTGCCTTATGCTTGGAGATGGAGGCTATCAATTGTGGAACTGTTTTACTTCCTCCATTTTGTGAGATGAAGTTGTTTTGTTTTCTGTGTTTTAAAGTAGACACAATAATGTTTCAGGTAATCTGCTGGACTGGAGACCGTTTCCAAATAAGAAGTTATTTGTGAGGTGTTGTTTGATATAACATAACCTGCAGGTTTGTGAATGTTGGGGTTGGTGCCTGCCTGGAGTGATTCAACCTGGTTACTGAAGAGAACAAAGAGACATAAATAACCGATTGTCACTTGCTGGGAGGAGGGCAATAAATGGATGCTAGCCTGGAGCAGTGCCAATAAAAAGTGATAAAGGTCAATCAGATGACCTACAGCCAATGACACTGGAATGGAATGTTTGAATTGGTCAGGCATAAATATAAAAGTGGACACTCCGAGTGTGTTATCAGCAATAACTCTCTCAAGAGACTCACCATGGCAAGGAAGAAAGGATCAGTCATCTGGCCAGTGAAGATCCCCTACTTCAGTGTTATAAATTGGACAAGAGGTCTTAGTGAATATTGGTACAGAGGGAGCAATAGGGTTCATGTTCTAAATTGTTGGCCCAGGGTCAACATAGTTGCGTTGTTGCTTGTACAGAGACAATAAAGTATGAGCTTCGATTAATTATGAGTTGCATAGTGAATTTCTTAACCTAGTTCCTTTGACAAACAGTCAACAATATTTCATTAGGGGGATGTCACGTGATGACGTAGGATCGAGACATGGAAATCCAGCTCTCCCGTAAAAAACCAGTAAAATAATGTTTAAGTGAAGAAAAGTTAGTAAATACCTTTTAAAAATTACTTATAAACTACTCAGGATTGTCTTAAGATAAGCCTCCTAAACAGAAGCAGAAGAAAATTACTACTTTGAAGACAACACAAGTTGGAAAAGAATCAAGGCCAGCCGCCATGAAAGAGCCTCGGGCTCAAGTGCATTTTACCTCCGGCGATATGGAACAGGAAACTGCGGCAACATCAACCGTTTCCAAAAAAAAGAGCAACAGAAATTGCGCATGCGTGAAGGAAGGGGCATGCACAAACACGAGCAACCCAAACTACAAATCCCAGCTACGATCGGAACTGAAAGTGAAAGTGAATATGAGGTGGAATCAGATTCTCTGGATAAATTAGACGAAGATGAAGAGACAAACAAAGAAGAGCAACAGGAAGAGGTTGGAGGTGATATTGGAGACATAAAAAAATCTTTGGTGCAAATAATGCATGAATTAAAAGCATTAATAGTAATTAAAAAAGGTATTAAAATATGAAGATTATGTTTGATAAAATGATGAAAAGACAGGACAAAATGGACAAGAAAATTAAAAACTTGGAAGAAACAATGGGAGACACCATTGATAGAGTGAATAAAATGGAAGATAATATTTCTGCCTGGACATCAGAAAGAAAACGGTTGTTGGAAAAAGTGGATGTACTTGAAAATTTTAGCAGACGAAATATTAAGATTGTTGGACTTAAAGAAGGTATAGAGGGAGAGGATCCAATAAACTTTTTTCAAAAATGGATTCCGGATATTTTGGAAATGGAAGAAGGAACCCAGTTAATAGAAATTGAAAGGGCTCACAGAGCCTTAAGATCAAGACCTCAAGTTCAATCTTGATAATCAAGTTCAACCCACGATCAATCTTGATAAAATGCTTAAGATATCAAGATAAAGAAAAGATCCTGAAGGTGGCTGCCCAATGTGCCAGAAAGAGAAACGGGCCATTGATGATAGAAGGGAAAACAGTTCTTTTCTATCCTGATATAAGTTGTGACCTTTTGAAGAGAAAGAAGGAATTTAACCCAGCAAAAAATGTTTTATGGGAAAAGGGTTATAAATTTATATTGAGCCATCCGGCAACCCTGATAATTTTTTTGGATGACGGAAAAAGAAGATCTTTTACTGATTATCGGAATGCGGAAGAATTTGCACAAGAACTCCCAAATATTCGCTAACCACAGCCAAAGATTTAAAAGTGAAACAGATTAAAGATGAAGACAGGGACAGTGAATGGAGTTGATGGATGTTTAACAGAAGAATATTTAAATATATTCTTAATTATATGATACAGGGGGAGAAAGGTAAAAATTTGAAAATTATTAATCGAGAGTAGTGATATTATTTTTTCCTTTCTTATATATACTTTTTTATGTTACGGGGGAGCTGGGGGAACTTCGGATCGATTGCTACGGGACTCATGTGTGTAATCATGGCGATTGCCATGACCCGTACAACGGAGGGGGGTAATGTGTTTTTTTTTATTCACAGCATTAGTAGGGGGGTATTTTGTTTTTTTTTTCTTTATAATCTATTTTTCTTTTATCTTCCTTTCTGTCTTTGCCTGGACAATCGGGGGGGGGGGGGGGGGGGGGTGGGGAGACACTAGCAACATGGAGAATTTTAAAAAGATTCGCCAAGGTACTACGAAAGTTGAAAGGTTAGGTATTATTATAGATTGAAGTAATCCTGTTAAAAATAATGACTAATTCACTGAATTTTTTAAGTTTTAATGTTAATGGGCTTAATGGACCGGTGAAAAGAAAAAGAATTTTAACATACATTATGAAAATGAAAGTAGATACGCTTTTTTTTACAAGAAACACACTTAGCAGAGATAGAACATCAGAAATTAAAGAGAGATTGGGTCGGAAAT
Source organism: Hemitrygon akajei (assembly GCF_048418815.1). Lineage (NCBI taxonomy): Eukaryota > Metazoa > Chordata > Chondrichthyes > Myliobatiformes > Dasyatidae > Hemitrygon > Hemitrygon akajei. The sequence continues at coordinate 105,096,989 of NC_133125.1, forward strand.
TGCAGCTTCATTTAATTCAAAGGTGAGGGGAGTTGCAATTTTGGTTAATAAAACTTTACCAATTAAAATACAAAATGTATTAATTGATTCTGCGGGGAGATATGTAATTATACATTGTCAAATTTTTTTCAGAACTATGGACTCTTATGAATATTTATGCACCAAATGAAAATTATGTAAAATTTATACAAGAGGCCTTTTTGAATTTGGCTGACGCACATGACAAAATATTAATAGGTGGAGATTTTAATTTTTGTCTAGACCCAGTTTTAGATAGATCAACAAAGGTTGTTACAAAATCAAAAGTAGCAAAATTAACTTTATCATTGATGAAAGATTTAAATTTGATTGATATATAGAGAAGAATTAATCCAAAAGAAAGAGATTACTCATTTTATTCAAATAGACATAAAACTTATTCAAGGATAGATTTTTTCCTATTATCAACAAATACTCAAGACAGAGTGAAAAATATGGAATATAAAGCAAGAATATTATCAGATCATTCCCCCTTGACAATGACAATGATAATGATGGATAAAGAGGAATCGATTTACAGATGGAGATTTAATTCAATATTATTAAAACATCAAGATTTTTGTGATTTCATGAAAAAGCAGATTCAGTTTTTTTTAGATACAAATTTACATTCAGTTGATGATAAATTTATAGTATGGGAAGCAATGAAGGCATATTTGAGAGGCCAGATAATAAGTTATACTTCTAAAATTAAGAAGGAATATATGGTAGAAATAGATCAATTGGAAAAAGAGATTACAAAATTAGAAAAAGAATCTCAAAGATATATGACAGAAGAAAAACGAAGACAACTTGTTAACAAGAAGTTACAATGTAATACACTTCAGACATACCGAACAGAAAAAGCAATTATGAGAACTAAACAGAGAAATTACGAACTAGGTGAAAGATCACACAAGATTCTTGCTTGGCAGTTAAAAACAGACCAGATTTCCAAAATGATAAATGCAATTAAAACAAGTGTAAATAAAATTACTTATAAACCTTTAGAAATTAATGAAACTTTTAAGAATTTTTATTCTGAACTGTATCAATCAGAATTACAAAATGATAATGTCAAGATAGAAAGGTTTTTATCACAAATAACTCTTCCAAAATTGAATTCGGAAGAACAGAAGGGATTAAATATGCCTTTTACATTAAAAGAAGTCGAAGAAGCTCTAGGATCACTTCAGAGTAATAAATCCCCAGGAGAAGATGGTTTTCCGCCCGAATTTTATAAAAAGTTTAAAGATTTACTAATTCCTCCTTTCATGGAGTTAATATACCAAGCGGAAAGAATGCATAAACTTCCAGAATCTTTTTCGACAGCTATTTTAATAGTATTGCCAAAAAAAGATAGAGATCTTTTAAAACCAACATCATATAGACCTATTTCTTTGTTGAATACTGACTATAAAATAATAGCAAAAATTTTATCTAATAGATTATCTAAATACTTACCAAAATTAATACATATGGATCAAACAGGATTTATCAAAAATAGACAATCGGCAGATAATGTAACTCGGTTACTTAGCATAATTCATTTGGCACAAAAGAGGGAGGAAATGAGCGGCAGTTGCCTTAAATGCAGAAAAAGCATTTGATAGATTGGAATGGGATTTTTTATTTAAGGTATTGGAAAAATATGGATTAAGAGTATCTTTTATAAAATAGATAAAAACCTTAAGTACTAATCCCAAAGCTAAAGTAATGACAAATGGTCAAATTTCAACTTCATTTCAGTTAACAAGGTCAACTAGACAAAGTTGTCCATTATCACCTGCTTTATTTGTGATGGCGATAGAACCATTAGCTGAATTAATTAGAATGGACCCAGATATTATGGGTTTCAGAGTTAACCAGGAGGAATATAAGATTAATTTATTTGCTGACGATGTTTTGCTTTATTTAACAAACCCATTGTATTCGCTTGAGTAAATTATCTTCTAGATTGGAAGAATATGGGAAAATATCAGGCTACAAAATAAATTGGGATAAAAGTGAAATTCTACCCCTTACTAAAGGAGATTATAGTCAATGTCCACCAATAACTCAATTTAGATAGCTGATAAATGGTATAAAATATTTAGGTATAAGAGTTGATAATGATATAAAGAATTTAAATAAATTAAATTATTTACCATTATTGAAAAAAATTCAAGAAAATCTTGATAAATGGATGACGTTACCAATAACATTAGTAGGCAGAGTAAATGCTGTAAAAATGAATATATTCATTAGATTACAATATTTATTCCAAACACTACCAATACAATTACTGCAGAAGTTTTTTCAAGAGTTAAGTAAAAAAAAAAGAGTTAAATAAATGTGTGAGGAAGTTCCTTTGGAAAGGTAAGATGTCAAGAATATCATTGGAAAAATTGACATGGAAATTTGACCTAGGAGGGTTACAACTTCCAAATTTTAAGAATTATTATAAAACAAATCAACTTGATGAAGATAAACCGGCATGGATTAGAATAGAATTAGATAAAATAGGAGAAAATATACCAGAAGATTTTATATATAAGTGGGAATCTAAATGGATACGGGAAAAGAAAGAATCTCCTATATTAAAACATTTGATTGATTTAGGGGATAAGATAAATGTTGATGATGAGATAAAGAAATCTTTATTAGCAAAGAGACCTTTAATTCAAAATAAACTTATTCCCTTTACAATGGATATCCAACTTTTATACAATTGGTTTCAAAAAGGGATTAGATATATAGGAGATTGTTTTGAAGGAGGTATATTAATGTCATTCGATCAATTAAAGAATAAATACAAAATATCAAACAACACTTTTTTGTTATTTCCAATTAAGGACTTATTTAAGAGATAAATTGGGTCAAACAATGTTATTGCCGAAACCTAATGAAATAGAAACTTTAATTCAAAAAGGAAAAATTAAAAAATTTATTTCTTGTATGTACAGTTTGATTCAAAAACAGGCAATTAAACAAGGAATTCATAAGTCAAGGCAAAAATGGGAAACTGATTTGAATATTAAAATTGAAGAAACAAGTTGGTCAAGACTATGTCTTGACAGTATGACAAATACAACAAATGTCCAGTTAAGATTAGTGCAATATAATTTTTTACATCAATTATATATTACAGCACAAAAAATAAATTAATTAAACCCAAATTTATCTGATCAATGTTTCCGATGTAATCAAGAAATTGGTACTTTTTTACACTCTACGTGGTCTTGTTTTAAAATTCAACCTTTTTGGACAAATTTAAGAATTTTATTGGAACAAATTATTGGAACACAACTTCCACATAATCCAACATTATTTTTACTAGGCGATATTGAAGGGATAAAACCGAAATCCAAACTGAATAAATATCAGAAAGAATTCATAAAAATTGCATTGGCAGTAGCCAAAAAGGCTATTGCAGTTACTTGGAAATCGGATTCATACTTAAGTATAGATCGTTGGAAGAATGAAATTTTTAGCTGCATTCCACTTGAAAAAATTACTTATAATTTAAGAGATAAATATGAAATATTTCTGAAAATTTGGCGCCCTTATTTACAAAAGATAGGATTAAATATATAGGTGCTCCGAAGATAAAATTATTGGTTATCTGGGGAAAGAAATAAATATATATACTAAAGCTATTATGAACTCCATGGAGCATGTGGGGATCTACTGATATCCAGGCATTCTTTCTTTCCTTCTTTTATCTTCTCTCTTTTTTTTTTCCTCTTTCTACAGGGATATGTTAGGGGGGAGGTGTTAAGGGGAGGGGGGAAGGGTTGATAATTTTTTTTCCTTCTGTAACCTATTTGAAAATTCAATTTTAAAAAATTATTTAAAAAAACAATATTTCATTAGGAGTTAATGGACATCTGGTTTGTCGACTAAAACATTTGAAAACTTCTGCAAATGTACTGTGGAGAACATTCTGAATGGCTGCCTCACCATCTGGACTACTGCATAAGATCAAAATAAATTGCAGAAACTTGCAAAATTATGCAGCTCTATCATGGGCACCAGCCTTCGTAGTATACAGGACATCTTAAAGGAGTGGTGCCTTAAAAAGGCTGCGTCCATCATTAAGGATACCCACCAGCCAGGATATGTCCTCTTCACACTATTAATGTTGGGAAGGAGGTACAGAAGCCTGAAGGCACACATATATGATCTATATACAAACGTTTGTACAATAGAGCAAAAATTAGTGAGAAGAAACAGGATTACGAAGCTTTTAAAAACTTCAGTTACTTCAGGTACATAAAATTTAAAAGAGCGGTGAGAGTGAATATCAAACCACTGGAAAATGATGCTGGAGAGGTAGTAAAGGGGTCAGTGAAATGGCAGACAAACTGAATAAGTTGAGTCAACTCTTCTTAGGTTTCCAGCTGGGTACAAGTATCGATTATAACTGACGTTTCAATGACAAACTCTGCCATATTCTTCAGGGATAATGCCTAGGCATGTTTAGTCCAGTAGTATTTATGCCTCTGTATTCCATTTCTGCAGATTGGTCAGAATCATCCAATCAAGTTTCCACTCTTCCACCTTGTTCACCATTGAATTCTAGTTCTTACTTAGAGCGAGACCTTCATCTTTGTTAAAATTCTTTTCCTCTAGTTTTAGTTCAATGGCTTCCTTCACTAGGTGGTTCCAAAAGCCATTGGTTCGGTGAAGTAGTTTTGTGCCATCGAAGTCAATGCGAATGCAGTGTTCTGCTACCACTGATTTCGCTAGGTAACCTAAACAGATACATCTCCCGTGCGTTTCCACTGTGCGTCCTGTCTGACCATACAAGCTGCTCTGCATTCTCAGGGAATCCTGCAAACACCAGCTGACCTGAGTCCCAAGTCACCTTTGACCTGCATAAGCTGCAACTTCAGCTTCCTTATGGGCTTGTGGATAAAACTATTGAAAGAAAAATAGAGGAAAAGAATTTTATCAAAGATGAATGCCTTGCTCTGAGTAAGAACGGTTCTTCAGAACATTATTTTTTAAAGAGTACCTCTGTCCACTGGTTCCAGGGCAACTTCATAGCTTCAAATAAAAAAAACTGAAGCATATCATGGAACTTCTTATAATACTGATGATGATCATAACTTCTCTGGAGATTTATAAGAACAATTCATCTGTCTGTATATCCTTATGACATTTGGAATTTTCCTCAGTCCTTTCCCAACACTCCAAAGTGCACACCAGTGTCTGTGACAGTCAGACTAATGGAATAATGCTGCCTACATCTTAGAGTGGCCCCAGAGAAGTCTGCTTCTCCAGTCTTAGAAAGTCCAGTGTCTTGGTGTGAAAACCTTCACACTCAGCTCTAGTACTAAAAACTCCTGAAAAATTCTTCTGCTATTTCACTAGCTATGGAATCATTATACTTCTTTCTGTGGAGGCCAAGTCATGGGGTATATTTAAGGCAGAGGTTGATAGATTCTTGATTAGTCAGGGCGTGAAGGGATGCCGGGAGAAGGTGGGAGATTGGGGCTGAGAGGGAAATGGATAGCCAGGGTGAAATGGTAGAGCAGACTCAATGGACCAAATGGTCTAACTCTGCTCCTATACCTTATGGTCTTACTTAGAATGGTATTGAGAGATTCCTGAATATGCAATGCATATTCCAATAGATTTATTCTGCAAATATCACTACTTACTCCAGCACTCCAAATTCATTCAAGTCAATTCAGAATTTCCCCACTGGGTAAAATAAAGCACAGTACCTGATTGAAAAATTCTTGCAGCAAGCAATCCAGCCATGGTTCAGCCACATCCATGGGACGTGCTTCATTAGAAATGTCACTGACTTTGATTATAATCATTGTAAGCTGGAAAGAAATGATATTTAATTCATCAGGTGGCTTTAACCATTTCTCAAGTAGAAAATGTTTCAGCAACAAGGAGTATTAATCACATTTGTGAGATCTCTGTAAATGAACTCTCCATTCATATGCAATTCTAGTTTTTTAACAAATTCCAATGCACTAATATGGTAGTTCAGTTACCAGTTTGATATACAAAGGACTACACAAATAATGTAGGGATTTAAATTCAGTTACCTTAATGAAAACAAAAATTAGTAGCTAGTATTGGTAATGGTCACCAGAAAACAAAGAGCCCAGTCCATCATGGATATAGCCCTTCCCACCTCTGAGCTCATCTACACGGAGCACTGTCGCAGGAAGGAAGCATCCATCATCATGGACTCCCACCACCCAGGCCATGATCTCTTCTCGCTGCTGCCATCAGGAAGAAGGTACAGGAGCCTTAGGACTCACACCACCAGGTTCAGGAACAGTTATTAATCATCAGACTCTTGAACCAGTGGGGATAATTTCACTCAACCTCACTCACCCCATCACTAAACTGTTCCCACAACCTATGACTCACTTTGAAGGACTCTTCATCTCATGTTCTCAATATTTATTGCTTATGTATTTATTACTATTATTTCTTTTTTGTGTATTTGCACATTTTGTTGTCTTTTGCATGTTGGTCATTCGTCTGTCCTGTTGGGTGCAGTCTTTCAATGATTCTATTGTTTTTCTTGGATTTGGTGTGTATGCCTACAATTCTCGGTGTTGTATATGGTGACGTGTTGTATACGTACTTTGATAATATATTTACTTTGAACTTGGAAATTTGGGTTGTTGTAAAAGCCCATCTGGTTCACTCACGTCTTTACAGAAGGAAATCTGTTACCCAATCTGTTCCGTTTAATGGAACTCCAGACTCACAAGATTCTCCTTCAATGGGAGTTAGGCAAGGCACTCATTTGTAGGGCAATCAATGCTGCTTTCTATATCACTTAACAAAGATACACAGCGCAGCCTCGATATAATCTGGGTGTAGGCCAACTACTTTATATCCACATTATGAGTTACACATTGTTAGTGAAGCCCATATTTACCTAACTTTGAAATGGTCTGCATTTCTTCAAAGATCTGCAGTTTGGTTCCATTTCAAAGTCAAAGTAAATTTATTATCAAACGGCATATATATCACCATAGACTACCTTGAGATTCATTTATTGCAGATGTTTACAGAAAAAGGAAGAAATACAATGGCATTTATTAAAAACTACACGTAAACAAAGACTGACAAATAACCAAGGTGCAAAAGACAAATAGTGCAAATAATAATAAAAAATAAGTAAATAGATAATACTGAGAACATCAGTTGTAGAGTCCTGGGAGGTGAGTTGTGGAGTCATTCAGTACTAGGAGCCTGATGTTTGTAGGGTAATAACTGTTCCATCCCAATGCCACCACCTAGCATAAATCTATGTCACTGACATTCAGCACACATGCACACATTGGATGTGGAGACGTTGTTTCCTAGAGTGAGGGGGAGGGAAAGAGCCTTGAACCAGAAGACACAGCCTCAGAATAGAAGGATGTCCCTTTCGAACAGAGATAAGATGGAATTTCTATAGCCAGAGCATGGTGCAGCTGTGCAAATTATTGCCACAGATGGTTAAGGAGACCAAGTCCTTAGGTATATTTTAAGTGTAAGTGTGATAGGTTCTAGATTAGTAGGATGTCAGACATTACAGGGAGAAGGCAGGAGAATGGGGTTGAGAAGGATAATAAATCAGCCATGATGGACAGGGAGAGCAGACTCGATGGGATAAATGGCCTAATTCTACTCAGATGTCTTAATGTCTCATACAAACAGTTTGAACAGATTTCCCGACAGTCTCATCATTTTATCACCACTGCTGAACTTCACAGCAACAACTTCACAGAACAGATTCCCAGCAGTCCACCCTTTTACAGAAGGTCCACCCTTTTACAGAATCTATTGCTCTTTTCTTGACATATTGTTGTTATCAGAGGGACTTTCTCAAATGTGACTTAAATTCCTTTGGGAATATTCCAGTTTAAGATGGTGCTACCAAAGATATACGACAGCTGATTGGTAAATCATACGGCGAGAAGACAAACTAAAAACATTCCTTATCACATCTTTCTCGAAGCAAATGGTGATGAACTATTACTGGAGACAGCCGGGGGATGAGCCGTGCTGGGGCATTACGAGACGCAACATGTTTGAGCTGCCTGGTTCGCAGATGGAGTTTGTATCGCTACCGGAGTGAGAGATTTGGAGAGGAGTCAGTCTCTCTCTCTCTCTCTCTCTCTCTCTCTCTCTCTCTCTCTCTCTCTCTCTCTCTCTCTCTCTCTCCCTCTCCCTCTCTCCCTCTTCTCTGCACAGTGCTTTTTGGTCTTTTTTTAAAAATTAGGTTATTCAAGTTTCTTGCTTTGTTGCTCCCTACAAGCAGACAAATTTCAAGGTGTATAACTTATACCTTCTTTGTTAATAAATGTGGTTTTAATCTTTTGAATATTGCTACCTTCCTGTAACATGGGATGCAGCTGAGCAGATGCTATAAAATCCCATGCGCCTGTGCGTGGCTAAAGAAAGATGCAACTGCACCAACTCTCTGTAGAGAAAGGGTTCCACGTATACATACTGCTTCTGAGGGCTGGATACCATGCACAGATTTCCCCAGGGGACATGTCCTCACACGCAAGCTCTTCTTTAGGAAGAAGTCCCACACTCACCATCTCTCCCAGAAGGTTGTGCCCCACACAAATTGATGGGACACATGACATCAATTCCCACAGGGAAAAGCCCCACATACTGACTCTCACTGGGACAGACCACATGGCATAATTTCTCCTTTGATGATAGAACACCACATACAAAGCTCGTCTGGATAATGGTATTAGCATACATTAATTCCCCCTTGGTGATGGAGCCCACATACACAGGCTGTCACGCAGAGACAGTTCCTACACACAGTGACTCTGATTGGGTACAATTACACACACCCTCAGTCTCACTGGGATTTGTGCCTCACAGACACTGACTAATGGGCAAGACAGTTCAGAGGCAGCAGCTATATTAGCTCTGCCAGTGTGCAGCCCTAATACACCTCAAAATACATTGTAAATTACAATTCAAATTCTCCATTCTGAAAAAAATTACTTGGATAAGGGGCCCAAATCTGAATTTATTCATTGCTGGAATCCTGCCAGTAAATCTCTTCTGCACCCTCTAGTGTTCAATCCTCCACGTGCAGTTTCAACATAAATTCCGACTTTGTTCTCTATTCAGGAATTCCAGTGTCACATATTCTTCAGCAATCACTCACTCGACATTTTCAATGCTTTGTGCACAGACCATAAGGCACAGGAGCAGAATTCAGCCATTTGGCTCATCAAGTCTGCTCTGCCATTTCATTATGGCTAATTTATTATCCATCTCAATCTCATTTTTATGCCTTCTCCCTGTAACATTTGATGCCCTGAGTAACCAAGAACCTATTAATCTCCGCTTTAAATGTACCCAATAACTTTTCAGCCATCTCTGCAATGAACTCCACAGAGTCACTACCTTCTGGTTGAACAAATCCCTCATTTCTGTTCTAAATAGATGTCCCTATATTCTGAGGGTGTGACCTCCGGTTCTAGACTCCACTGCTATAAGAAACATCATCTCCACATCCACTCCATCTCAGATTCAATGAGATCCCTCCTCATTCTTCTAAACTCCAGTGAGTACAGGCCCAAAGTCATCAAACACTCATATGTTAACCCTTTCATTCCTGGGTTAATTGTCGTGAACAACCTCTGGATCCTCTCCAATGCCAGCACATCTTTTCTTAGATAAGGGACTCAAAACTGCTCACAACACTCCAAGCGCAGTCTGACCAATGCCTTGTAAAGCCTCAGTATTGCATCTTTGATTTTATATAACAATCCTTTCAAAATGAATGCTAACATTGCATTTTCCTTCCTTACCACCAACTCAACCTGTAGGTTAACCTTTAGGGAATCCTGAACCACTGATTTTTGAATTTTCTCCCCATTTAGAAATTAATTAATGGCTTTATTCCTTCTACCAAAGTGCATTACCATACACATCACTGCACTGTATTCCATCAGCCACTTCATTGCCCACTCTCCTAATTTGTCTACGTCCTTCTGCAGACTCCCTGCTTCCTCAACACTACCTGCCCCTCCACCTATCTTCATATCAAAAACAAAATTCTCCATAAAGCCATCAATTCTGTTATCCAAACAGAAAAGAAGTGATCTTAACACTAACCCCTATGGAACATCATTAGTCACAGGCAGGCAACCAGAAAAGGCCTTCTTTATTATGTCTCTGTTCCTTCTGTTGGTCAGCCAATCTTCTATCCATGCTAGTATTTTTCCTGTAATACCACGGAGTCTTATCTTGTTAACAGCCTCACGTGTGGCACTTTGCCAAAGGCTTTTTGAAAATCCAACTAAACAACATCAATTGACTCTCCTTTGTCTATACTGTCCAATATTTCCTAAGGAATTCCAACAGATTTACCAGGCAAGATTTCCCCTCAAGGAAACCATGACTTTGGCCTGTTTCATTATGTGCCTCCAGGTACCCAGAAATTTTATCTTTAATAATAGATTCCAATATCTTCCCAACCACTGAAGTCAGGCTAACTGGCCTATAATTTCCTTGCTTCTTCCCCCTTCCCTTCTTAAAGAGTTAAAACATTTTAAATTTTTCAGTTCTTCAGAACCATTCCAGAATCCAGTTATTCTTGAAAGATCATTACTAATACCTCCACAAAATCTTCAGCTACCACTTTCAGAACCCTAGGGTGTAGCCCATCTGGTCCAGGTGACCTTCAGACCTTTTAGCTACCGAAGCACCTTCTCCTTAGAAACAGCAACTACACTTACTTTTGTCTCCTGATACTCTTGAATTTCTTGCATACTGCTCGTGTCTTCCATAGTGAAGTCAGACACAAAATACTTACTCAGTTCATCTGCCAATTCTTTGTCCCCCATTACTACCTCTCCAGATTAATTTTTCCAGCTGTCTGATATCTAGTCTCACCTCTCCTTTACTCTTTATATATCTGAAAAATATTTTGTGTCTTATTTTATATAATTGGCTAGCTTATCTTCATATTTCATTTTTTCTCTCCTTGTGGCTTTTTAGTTGCCTTCTGTCGGTTTTAGAAGTTTTCCAATCCTTTAACTTCCCAGTAATTTTGCTATAGTATATGCCCTCTCTTTTGACATGCTGACTTTGACTTCCCTTGACATCATATTTCAGAAGATGCATATGGACAGGAGATTGGCTGACTGGCAGAAGGCAAAGAGCAGGAATAAAGGTGGCCTTTTCTGTTTGGTTGTTGGTCCATGAGAGTCGGTGTAGAGTACGCTACTGTTCATGTTATATGTTGATGATCTAGTTCACGGAATTGATGGTTTTGTGGTGAAGTTTGCGTAAGATACAAAGTAAGGTGCAGGAGCAGGTAGTGTTGAGGAAGCAGGGTGCCCGTAGAAGGACTTGGACAGATGAGGAGAAGGGGCAATAAAGTGGCAGATGAAATACAGTGTAGGGAAGTGGATCGTCATGCTCTTTGGTTGATGAAGACATAATGGAGGGTTCAGACACTGAGTCCATTTGGGTAGAACTCAGAAACAGGAAGGGTGCAATCACACTGATTGGATTGTACTATAGACCCTCCAATTCTGGTCCTCCTAGTGCAAGGATTCAATATCTCAATACCATCACAAATAATCCTTTTCCTCTTTGAGCAGTCATAGTTCAGAGATATCCTATAATCTATGAGGGTGCACTATTTCAGGACTCTACCCTTGAATCTTTCTCTCTGATCAGCTGGAAATCCCTTCCTACGATAGAACTCAGGTAGAGCATCCATTCCAGTTCTGGTCACCCCACTATAGGAAGGATGTTGAGGCTTTGGAGAGGGTGCAGAAGAGGTTTACCAGGATACTGCCCGGATTAGAGGGCATGAGCTATCATGAGAGCTGGACAAACTTGGTTTGTTTTCTCTGGAGCGGCGGACGCAAAGGGGAGATATGATAGAGCTCTTTAAGATTATGAGAGGCATAGATAGAGTAGGCGGGTAGTATCTGTTTCCCATTGTTGAAATGTCTAATACCGGAGGGCATGCATTGAAGTTGAGAGCGGGTAGGTTCAAAAGGGCAGTGAGTTTTTTTTTACTCAGAGAATGGTAGACTCCTGGAATGTGCTGCCTGGTATGGTGGTAGAGGCAAATATGTTAGAGGCTTTTAAGAGACATGTAGATAGGTACATGGATATTAGGAAGACGACAGATATGGACATGGTGTCGGTAGGACGGATTAGTGTTTGGGTGTTTTTGATTTGCTTTTGAGCTGGTTTGGCACAACACTGTGGGCCAAATGGCCTGTTCTGTTCTGTACTCTTCTATGTTCTTTGGCATAAATTATTTTCTGAATGAGGAGAAAATTCAAAAATCAGAGGTATGAAGGGACTTCAGAGTCCTTGTGCTGGATTCCAGAAAAGTTAACTTGCAGGTTGAGTTGGTGGTAAGGAAAGCGAATGTAATGTTGAGAGGATTCGAATATAAAGAAAGGATGTTATGCTGAGACTTTGTAAGGCATTGGTCAGACCTCATTTGTAGCATTCCTTGCAACTTTGGGCCTCTCACCAAAAAAAATGTGCTGGCATTGGAAATGATTCAGAAAGGTTTGCAGAAGTGATCCTGGGAATGAAAGAGTTAATAAATGAGGAGCATTTTATAGCTCTGGGCCTGTACTCACTAGAGTTTAGAAGATTGAAAAGGGGATCTCGCTGAATATTGAAAGTCCTAGAAAGAGTGGATGTGGAGAGGATGCTTCCTATAGTGGGTGAGTCTAGGACCAGAGGGCCTCAGAATAGGACACACCTTTAGAACAGAGATGAGGAGGAATTTCCGTAGCCAAAGTGTAGTGAATCTGTGGAATTCATTGCCACAGACGGCTGCGGTGGCCAAATCCTTGGGTATACTTAATCTGTAGGTTGCTAGGTTCTTGATTAGTCGGGATGTCAAAGGTTATGCGGAGAAAGCAGGAGAACGGGAAAATAAATCAGCCATGATGAAATGGTGGAGCAGGCTGAATGACCTCATCCTGCTCCTTGGTCTTATCTCCCTCTGTTCCTTCACTTCAGTTTGTGCAACATCTCACGACTGTTCTCTGTCTCTCTGCTGTTGCCTTTAACTAGATGGATCTGTCTTTTATTATTCCTTTCTCTCCCCAATCTCAATGCCGATTGAGATCAAAGGATGTGAATTTGTTATATAACATCAGCAGAATCAATGTTTTGCCTTTAAACCTTCATCTAAAGTCAAAACAACTGACTTTGTCTCTTTCTCTCACACACATTCATAATTCAAAAAGCACGAGAAAAAGAAACAAAATTAAATAGTCTTTCATGTAGCACATTACATTTATCTAAGGTGATATTTTAATCAGCTCCTACGTAAAAACTCATGACGTATTTAGGAAACGGCAGAAAGATTTACAGTTGCAATATTAAAATTAATGCATATATAAAGGCATCAGCAAGTAGGCTAATCAATAATTAAAATGTCTTGAAAGCTTATCAATAGGCACTTAAACATATTATGACGCAGCAAAGCTCATTTATAGAGTTATATTAAGAATAGTTCATGAATGCGTGAGTATACTTGCTTCAAATGAGCATTGATGTATTGGAATGGTCAGAATAACTCTCAAATGCCATCTCAAAATAAAATACATGCCACTAAGTTTTGAAGCAAGGTCATTTTCTTTAGAGCATAAGGAGCAGGAATGCAGAACAATTCTTTAAAATAACATCAAAATCAATGGCTTGTATAGAAAGCCTGAAGATAGAGAGGATCCAAAATTGAGGGTGAGAAAAAAACAGTCTGGTTCTTTTCAAAAGAAATTCAATGCCTTGCTTTGAAATATTGGTGCAGCCATGTAAATCCATATTCATTCTGAAGGATAATGTTTTCATCAGATTACTGATCATTAGAGCGCTATGGAAGATATCGTTTTGGTGAGATATCTATTAATGATTTGCTGTCATACCTTTGTGGCAAACCATGTATATCTGCCTGGACACACCCCTCTGCTGACTGCTCCTGTGGCTCCTCCCACAGACCCCTGGATAAAGGTGATTGTGTCTCTGCTCCTCCCACTGTCCAGGGCAGTCATCCGGCATGGACGCGCTGAGTCTTACTGCTAATAAAAGCCTTTTAGTATTTACTCTACTCCCAGTCTTTCGGAGTTATTGAAGATATCGTTTTGATGAAATATCTATTAATGGTCTGCTGTCATACCTTTTAATGTAGTTGCCCAGTTTTTCATTGCATTTGTAACAGGTATAAGATATAATTTTTGGATTGAACTAAATCACTTCACAATCTTATATTAAACTGTACCATATTAAGATCACTATTCCCTATGTACTTCTTGTCTACTAATTAATCTTTTTTGCATTGCATAACACAAAACCAAAAGTAACATGTTCCCCTTGTTCATTCCTCAATGTTCTGATCTAGAAAATAATTCCTTAGAGACTCCATGAATTCTCCATGTTATAAGTGCTTGTTTGTTTGTTAAGTCTAAGGTATGATTCTTCCATTACTCTTGTTACTCACACCTTGAATTTCTGGTTTTATTCCACACCCCTGATTACTCTTGGTGGTTAGCGATCAATCTACATCTCCTGATGTTTTCTTTCTACTCAGACTGATGCTGCACGTAATGATCTTGCTCTCATCTGCCTTTGCCCATCCTTTTGGTAGGTTCTCGATTAGTCAGCGCATCAAAGGTTATGAGGATAGGCAGGAAAACGGGGTTGTGAAGGATAATAGTTCAGCCATGATGGAATGGCAGAGCAGACTCAATGGGCCGAGTGGCCTATGTCTTATGGTCTTTATTATAAGGCTGCCCCTCCTCCTTGTCAATTTTGCCTATCTCTTCTAAAAGTTAAATATGCTCATTTATTCATTCTGTGTCTTGTTGTACAACTTGTGCAATCATAGCCTTGAGCATGACTGCAGAAGTGGTTTGCTATTACCTTTGGGGCAGTGTCTTTACAAGACGGGTGACCCCAGCCATTATCAATACTCTTCAGAGATTCACAGGCATGAGAAAATCTGTAGATGCTGGAAATCCAAAGCAACACACAAAATTCTAGAGGAACTCAGCAGGTCGGGCAGCATCAATGGAAAAGAGTAAATAGTTGGCATTTCAGGCCAAGACCCTTCATCAGTACAGAGCATTTTGTGTGTGTTGCTTTTTAGAGACTGTCGGCCTGGCAACAGTGGTCACATAACCAGGACTTGCAATATGCACCTGCTGCTCATAAAACCATCCACCTGCTCACATGGCTTCACCTGAACCTGATCACGGGGAAGGCTAAGTTACACCTTGCGCAAGGGTGACCTGCAGGCTAGCAGAGGGAAAGAGCACCTTACACCTCCTTTGGTAGAGACGCATCTCCACCCCGCCACCCATAAATAAATATACTGAAATATTTTGTTTTGAAACAATCCCACTAAAACAGATATTGAATCAGATGCACTTTTTTCTACAACAAGTCATCCATGGATAATATACTTCATGTATATTGTTGCTTGAAGTTAATTGGGGCACTACAGTAGCTTAGCGGTTAGCATGGTGCTATTACAGCTCAGGGCGATTCAGAGTTCAATCAGGCACCGTATGTAAGGAGTTTGTACGTTCTACCCGTGACGGCATGGGTTTCCTCCCTAGTGCTCTGGTGTCCTCCCTCAATCTACAGTCATACCAGTTAGTAAGTTAATTGGTCATTGTAAATTGTCCAGTGATTAGGCTAAGGTTAAATGGATGGGTTACTGGGTGATGTATCTTGCAAGGTGGGGAGGGCCTGTTCCGTGTTGCCTCTCTAAATAAAAAGAATACATAAATAAATATCATGGCTCTCCTATACATGAATAACCCCCTTTAATATTATTCAAAATCAAATATAATACTGCACAAAAGTCTTAGGCACATACATGTAGCCAAAGTGGCTAAGACTTTTGCACACTACTGTATTTGTCAACGTGGAGTGGAGAGCGAGTTTGTAGATCCGATAGGAGCAAAGGATGTTGGGAACGATGAAGATGAAACACAACAGGAGGGGTGAAGGACAGGTGGCAGAGAAGGTGTACCAGGGTGGGTGGAGGGGAGGATTCACAGGTGTAGTCACACCCCTCTGACCCCTCCCCATGGCATCAAAGGTTTTGGAGAGAAGGCAGAAGAGAGAGATTATAAATTAGCCATGGTGAAATGACAGAGCAGACTCAATGGGCTGAGTGGCCAGATTCCGCTCCAATATCTTATGGTCTTATGGTCTTATTTGCATTACTACCATCAGGGAGGAGGTACAGGAGCCTGAAGAAGCACACTCAAAGTTTTAGGAACAGAGTATTCTCCTCCATCATCAGATTTCTGAACGGTCTACAAACCCATGAACACTAACTCACTATTTTGCTTCATTTTCACATGAATTATTTAGTATATATTTCTTATTAAAAACCTATGGTAATTTTTTATGTACTGCACTGTACTGTTGCCACAAAAGTTCACAACATATTTCAGTGATAATAGACCTGATTATGATTCTGAGGTGCAAAGGACCACTTCCTATCCCAGTAATGGCAAGTTCTGAGGTTGCTATGGGGTTCTGTGCCCCAGCTCTGGGAGATAGGGAAAACAATGGGCTGGCAAGTAGACCTAGATATAGAGTGGATGGGGAGAGGAGTATTTCCTTTAGGGGAAGACAATGGGATGTAGTCTACCTGGTCCAGCTTCACCTTATCCACCTTCAAACCTTTCAGTTTCCTAAGCACCTTCTCCTTGGTAATAGTAGTAGCAACCAATCTCACTTCTGCCCCCTCACACTCTCAAATTTTTGGCTTTCTGCTAATGTGTTCCAAATTGATGATTGAGGGAAAATACTAATTAATTTCATCTGCCATTTCTTTATCCTCCATTACTACCTCTCCAGCATTATTTTCCAGCAGTCTAATATCCACACTCACCTCTTTTACTCTTTATATAACTGAAAACAACTTTTTGTATCCCCTTCGATATTATTGGCTAGCTTACCTTTACATTTAATCTTTTGTCTCTTTTTAGTTGCCTTCTGTTGGTTTTTAAAAGCCTCCCAGTCCTTTATCTTCCCATTAGTTCAAACTGACAGGAAAGCAACAGTAACTGAAATAACCACAGTGGTGTGCTGCACTCTGAATGTATCTCTGAATGCACGACATATCAAACCTTGAAGTGGATGGGCTACAGCAGCAGAAGGCCACGAACATACATTCATTTACAGGAGGTTTTTAATAAAGTGGCCACTGAGTATACTTCAGCTGTACTATGGATTAGCCACTTCATTTAAATGTTTTTAATGCCTTTCACTCTTAAATCAGGATTAAAAAAATTGTGGAATATCAGTTCCCAATGAGCAGCTTAAATTCATCAAAAAGGTCTGTCAGAAATAAATAACAGAAAACATACATCATACTCTGCCTCTGAGAACTTATTCCACTGGAATTTCAGAGGAGTACTGAGAGCTGATGTTGCCGTACAGTACACACAATTGCATAAAGTCATACAGAGATATACAGAGAGAGGCCATTCAGTCCATGAGTCCATGCTAGCTATCAAAACCCATTTACACTAATACCATTTTATTCTGACCACACTCCCATCAACTAACCCCTAGATTCTACTGCTCATCCACATGTTAGAAGCAATCAAAAGGGGCCAGTTAACCAATCAGTCTGCATAACTTTGGGAAGTCGAAAAGAAACCGAAACACAGAGAAAACTCAAACTAACAGTGAGACCGAAGGCGGGGGAGATGCATGGCTTCGGTTGTAGCGAGGACTCGGCCTCATGCCCCGGTGTTGCTTGTTGCAGCAGTCCAGGGGGGAGACATTGGAGGCAATGTGGCTATATATATATATATATATAGTGTGACTGTATGTTCACTGCTATCTTATGTGCTACATGTGCCTTGTGCTGTGTATGACTGTTGGTATTGTGTTTTGTACCTTGGTCCCAAATTAACACTGTTTAATTTAGCTGCATTCATGGGTATTTATATATGGTGAAATGATAATTAAACTAGAACTTGAAACAAAAACACATGCACACTCCACACAGTCAGCACTGAAGATCAGAAATGAACTTGGGTCACTGCTGTTGTGATGCAGCACCATTGTGGCATCTCTAGTTTCACTGACCTGTGATGAATATCTTAGTACCAGGTTGATTAGAGTCCATAACATCATAGAATAAGGTGAAGATGCCGTTTATGTCAACAAATATAGCATCATTCTCTCAGCCAATATCATGATTTCGGGTGGTGGGATGGAGATATGTCTCTACCAAAGGAAGTGTAAGGAGCTCCTTCCCACCGCTAGTCTACAGATCACCTTTGGGCAAGGTGTAGCACCACCCCCCCCCCCACCACCAGATCAGAGTCACATGAAGCCATGGGAACAGGTATTGGATGGTTGTATGAGCAGCTGGAGCATATCACAAGTCCTGGTTATGCGACCACTGATGCCGGGCAGATAATCTCTGAAGAATATTGATAATGGTTGGAGTCACCCATCTTATAAAGACACTGCCCAGAAGAAGGCAATGACAGACTATTCCTGTAGAAAAGTTTACCAAGAACACTCATGGTCACAAGACCATGATCACCCACATCATACAAAATGACACATAATGATGATGATGAATTTTGTGTTTTATGTTCGTGGGGGTGGCGGACCACTACAAGTGGTTTGGAGAGACACTCAAATTAAGTGTAAAGTATTAACATCTGTATTACAGCTGCTCATTTTAAATATTGCATCAAACTTGAGAACTTAATATGGGGCAGAACAAGGACTTGGACTCTTGGTTTAGGAATCAATTCTAAGGACTAAGAAAGTATCATTAAGTTATCAGCCCTCAAGTATTTTCAACTGAGGTTACTCATTTAACACTTGTACATAGCAACTCTGAGAGTAAGGTTAAAGACTGTGGTACTCACAATATCCTTATGATCTTTGTTGTTAAAATCAAACACCGGCAAAATGGATCGGAACTGATTCAGAATCTCATTGTGGCGAGCCATATCCGTGGCCAGAACGCATCTAAAAAAAAGCAATGTTGACAACTCACGAACCTAAGCAACACACACAAACTACTGGAGGAACTCAGCAGGTCAGGCAACATCTATGGAAATTAATAAATAGTTGAAGTTTTGGGCCGAGACCGTTCTTAGGACTGAGGAGGAAGAGGGAAGACATCAGAATAAGAAGTTAGGGGAAGGGGAAGGTGGTTAGCTGGAAGGTGATAGGTGAAGCCAGGTGGGTGGGAAAGATAAAAGGCTGAAGAGGAAGAATCTGATAGGAGAGAAGAATGAACCATAAGAGAAAGGGAAGGAGGGGGGGACTCGGGGGGAAGAAGTAAAAGGTCAGAGTGGGGAATAGAGAAGGGGGGTGGAAATTTGTTTACCAGAAGGAGAAATAGATATTCATGCCATCAGGTTGGAGGGTAACACCAGTGATAACCTCCCTTCTGTATGTCAGGAGCAATTACCTAAATACAGTAACAAATCTTGGTGACCTCAAGCAAAAGGTGTGACACCTACCAATTTGCTTTGGGGACAGACATGTTGATAATTGCCAATGTTGATGTATACAGTGTAGTAAAAGGTAGTCTTTCATTCAAACATTTAGAGTCACAGAGTTATACAGCCATGCAGCATGGAAATAGGCCATTCACCCACCATGTCCATGCTGACCAGTGGGCATCTATTCGTATTAAACCCGTCTTCCAACACCTGGCCCATTGCCTTCTATGCCTTGTTTATTCAAATGCTTATCTGGATAGATCTCAATTGCTGTCAGCAACTCTGTGTTCACCAATCTTGCAGCAGTACATTCCATGCTCTCACCACTCTGGATGAAAATGGTCTCCCTCAGATCCCCTCAATCTCTTACCACTTTTCCTAAACCTATGTCATTATGTTTCATTCACCTCTGATATGGGGAAAGGTTTCCTGCACACTACCCTATCAACCTGAACTGTGTTTCTTCTCCTGTGGACCTAGCTACGTACTGTGTCATAAAAACGTCTTGGACACATATCAAAGATTCCTCCCAGTCTGAGGCTTTTTACGCCAAGACAATCTCAGTTAATAGTACTATTAAACTCTTTTCAACATTCTCTTGCTTGCTTGCCTATATACAGTACTGTGCAAAAATCTTAAGCAACCTGGCTCGATATATGTGCCTAAGACTTTTGCACAGAAATGTATTTGTCAACATTAATCAAAGTGCAAGGTTGTAAATCTGGCAGGAGCAAACGATGTTGGGAATGGTGGGGGTGGAGAACTGTGGGAGGGGTGTTGGACAGGTGGCACCGAAGGAGTGCCACAGGTGGGGATAACGCACGTGCAGATGCACCCAGCCCGGAGACACCGGGCAAGGTCACTTGATTCCAAACAGTTGGTTTATTGATCATTAAGAATGTCTCTCCAGTGCTTCCCACTCTCTCCCCTCTCCCTTCCTCTCTTCCCAGCCATGATTCCCTTCTCCCTGCCTCCTTTCCACTCTCAGTCCACAATAGAAACCCATATCAGAATCAGCTTTACCATCACTCACATGTCATGACGTTTTTTTGCAGCAGCAGTACAGTGCAAAACACACAATTAACAAAGTATTGTGCAAAAGTCTTGGGCTCCCTAGCTATATATGTATGCATAAGACAGCTGACTGTTCAGTGGTCTATAATACACCCCAACCAAAGTGATGCCTATCTTTTTGTTTCCAATCTCTACCTATTTGACCTAATTTGAAGAACTTTCTAGGTTGTCTTCCCTCAATATTGCAGTAACATATTCCTGAACTAACAGTGTAATATCACCACCTCTTTCACATCTCCCACTATCTCACCGGAAAATTCCAGATATCGGGAACTGAGTTTGCGATCCTGTCTATAATCCACCCACATCACAGTGTTGGCAGTAAGTGGCTGTTAATCCCATGTGTTAATTGAAGTTTCTAGCTCATCTATCTTACTTCTTGCCTTAAAATAGATACAATTAGGCTTGTATTCTTTTCATTTGCATTTACCCACTTGCTCTGCCAAGTGGACTTAATAACTTTACCTTCCATAGGTAACCATACTTTCCATCTTCACATCTCTTCTCAGCCCATTTCCCCAGTCAGCTCAATTTAATCCTTCCCCAGCAGCATTGACAAAAATCCCTATCTAAAATGTTGGTCCTGTTACAACTTAAGGGTAACTGTCTCTCTTGTTTAGGTCCCACCTTCCCCAGACATGGTCCCAATGATTCACAATCCTAAAGCTCATCTCTGCCATGCACTATCCTTTCAGTCATAGACTCATCTGACTTATCTTTCTGTTCTCATACTCATTGTCATGTAGGACCAGAAGTAATTCAGAGATGGCAATCTTTGATGTCCTGTTCTTTAAACAGCTACCTAACTCCCAAAATTCTTGCTGGCAGAATCACTTGTCTTTGGTGCCAAACATACACAGCTGCTGGCTGTTCATCCTCTTCCGTCCATTACTGAAGACCATCACCAGCCAGCACATTCCCTCTTCTCTTTACTGCCATAAGGAAGGTGGTACAGGAACCTGAAGACTAGCACTCAACATTTTGAAAACAGCTTCTTCCCCTCAGCTATCTGATTTCTGACCAGCAAGTGATTATTTCCCCACTATTTGAACTCAACAGCAACACTTCCTCCTCTGAAACAACTGCAAAATGGTCACTCTCAAGATGGCTATAAGACCATGAAACAGATCTAGGTCACTCACCCTCATCTCCAATTCGCCATTTCATCATGACTAACTTATTATTCCTCTCAAAACCATTCTCCTACCTTCTTCTGATAATATTTTACACCTTGACTAACCAAAATCCCATTAATCCTGCTTTAAATATACCCAATAACTTAGTCTCCACATCTAAAGATTCATGAGCCTCTAGTTAAAGAATTCTTCCTCATCTCTGTCTAAAGGGACATTCTTGTATTCTTAGGCTGTGCCTTCTGGTCCTAGTCTCTCCCAGTACTGAAAACAATAATGTCCATTCCCACTCTAATTTGAACTTCCTTTACATCTTCAATAGATTCTGGAGGGAGTTTACTAGCCATTTATTTCATTAAAGCAGTGTTGGTGTATGATAAGTTTCCATGCCTGGGAGTAGGCACATTTTTTCTGTGAAGTGAAGCATTTTAGTTGTTTCTGTGCGCCTTTTCATCTGAGTTATACAACAAAACCTCTGGATTATTATTCAGAGAAATTCCTCACGAGAGGTTGCTATTTAATTTTCTTTAGAGAAGGAAATCTGCAATCTCCTTTCATCTAGCCTACGTGAGAATTCAGTTGCACCAATGCAGTTAGCCCTTAGCTGCCTCAGTTCAGGCGCAATTAGACATGGGTAATAAATTAGCAGCAACATCCACATTCCATAAATTTAAAAACAAACACAAAGCTTGAGAGACAGATATGGACTTTGCATTAGAAATACTGTACCTGGTGCACAAACAAAGTAAGTCATGATTTAGCACAATTGGTTACCAATCAACTGAATTCTGTTACCATCAGGGAGGAGGTAGAGGGGACTGAAGACACACACTCAATGTTTCAGGAACAGCTTCTTCCCCTCTGCTATCAGACTTCTAAATAGACATTGAATCCATGAACACTACCTCACTACTTTTTTGCACTATTTAACTTTTTTTATTATATAGATACACTTCTTACTGTAATTCACACTTTATTATTGTGTATTGTGATGTACTGCTGCCGTGTAACAACAGATTCCACGACACTTGCCAGTGATATTAAACCTGATTTGATTCTGATTCTGAATGCAACTAAACAACTTAATACATGGATGGAAATTACAATGGATATTTACAAAATGGAGAAGATAACAGCACCTGTTAACCATAAGCTGGAACAATTTGATTCATACTGGGGAAAATGGTTTAACTCCATAATGCCTCATAGGCCTGATTTTATTCTCACAAATCAATGAATCTGTTGTAAAAAAAAAAGATCACTCCCTACTTGTACATAGTTCTTTCCTTTTGCTGGTTTTTTCTTTCCACTCTTTTCTATAAGTGTATACCCCAGATAAATACTTTGTGGAGATTTTGTGATATATATGATATGATATGTATGTACAATGTCTGAAATACATCTTATGGAAATGTTTGTTTGATGAACTTCAATAAAAAAAATAAATTACAAAAGAAAATGCACATACAGATTGCAGTTCCTCCAGCTTATGGATCCTTTATTGTTCTCTGTCAAATATAAAGAAAATAAATGCCTCTGAAATTTGTAAATTTAAGCAGGTACTGTCAAATCACACCAGACAGTATTTTATATCCACTGATGCAGCTTTTACTGGAACTGTGCAACTCTGTTTTGCTTTATTGAATTTCAACAGAAAATAATTGCTGAAATGGCAGAATGCCACATCTTGTGCAGTGCACAGGAACAGATTTGTGAAGATTATATTTGCACCCAGTGATTATCAAGCTGCTTCTTCCCAGACTACAAAATACTGTTAGTTACTGAGAGAAAGAGTATGGAAACAGGCCGTCTGCTGCATCAAGTACATGCTGACCATCAACCTCACATTTACATTAAAGCTGGCTTTATTCTCCCTACACTCTGATCAACACACGGTTAATTCAATTCACAAGTAATGGTTAGCGTGACACTACTACCGATCAGTAGTGTTTGGGCGTCAGCGTTTGGAGTTCAATTCGAACGTCCTCTGTAAGGAGTCTGTACATCCTCCCCATGCAGGGGTTCCCAACTTTTTTTAAATGCTATGGACCCCTATCATTAATCAAGGAGTCTGTAGACCCCAAGTTGGGAACACCTGTTCCCAGGGAATGTGTGGATTTCCTCCGGCTGCTCCGGTTTCCTCCCACAGTCGAAAGGTGTACCGGATAGTAGGTTAATTGGTCATTGTAAATTGTCCTATGATTAGGTTAGGGTTAAATTGGGGGTAACTGGGCAGTGCGGCTCGAAGGGTCAGAAGGTCCTATTCCACGCTGTGTCTCAATGAAATAAACAAATATACATTTGTTCTACCTACGTTCTGATCAGCTCCCTTCAGGTTCTACTACTCATGAAAGGACATTTACAGGGGCCAGTTAACCTGACAACTCACATACCTTTGGGTTGTTGGAGGAAGCTCGAGCACCTGAGGAAACCCACACAGGGAGAATGTGCAAACTCAAAGCAGATGCCACCCTAGGCTAGAATTGAATCCTGGTGCTTGGCCCTGTGAGGCAGTTGCATACTGTCTCTATGTTATTGTGCTCATTGCTAATCCTTGATAACCACAGAAACTTAAGGCTCTGGGCTGTGAGCTCAGTGACAATCTGCTCTACTTTGTGATGAACTCAGGCTGAGGCAATGGGCCTGCTCCGGACTTCGGGTCCAGACTTTTGTCTGAATGCTGTTACTTGTTTTTACTGTTTGCATAAGTTAGGTTTTTTCTCTCTGCACAGTGGGTGTTGGTCTTTTTTTAACTGGGTTCTTTCGGGTTCCTTGTTTTGTGGCTGCCTGTAAGCAGTCAAATATCAAGGTTGTATAATTTATACACTCTTTGATAATAAATGCATTTTGAACATTTTCCAGCTTTTCCCATTATAAATAAGTCAGATGAAGAATTAGAAAGGAATCTCAACAGGAAATTTGGAATACTCACTTTATCATTCCTTCCCGAATTCGCCTGTACTGTTCAGTTGTTAGGTTTCGGAATATGTTGTTTTCCGGCTGAGGGTGTCAGGAAAAGTGAAAATAAAATAAAAACAGAAACAGCATTTGGATGTCTCCTGTGTTTCCTGATTATCAATCATGACTGAATTCACTAAAACAGGGGTTCCCAACCTGGGCGTCACAGACCCCTTGCTTAATGGTATTGGTCCATGGCATGAAAAAGGTTGGGAACCCCTGCTCTAAACGATTACCGACAAAGTGCATGATTTGCAGGTTTTATTAAAAAGTAGAGCGAATCTCAGGACAGGAACTCCAAAATGCTAATAGATATGAATGAAGAACTAAGATCCACAAAATCTTTCTTCAAGCAATTTTAACAGATTATTATCCAAAAAGTTTGGTAAAAGTAAGTGAAATTATAAAATATGGCCATCAGAATTAATATAATTGAAGAAAACAATTCTCAAAGTGAAGGTGAAAATCTTGAAATCTCAGTCTTTAAAATTGAATTCAATTTTAGCTCAACGTGAACAGGAAGAAAACTCTGAAATAAATGTTGCCACTGTCAATCAATCTAAAAGTCGGCTAAGTTGACCTGGATCATGCACTGTGTCACGATTCTACCCTCTATGAATTTCTGTTCTTCGATGTACAATCTAGGTCATGATTTCACACGAGAAAAAGACATTATAACTGACACCATCAGTTCATGACTTAATTAGCTACAAGCAATGATCTGTACAAGATGAAGGAAAACAGACATGTTTACAGCTCCATGTTGTTATTGTGTTTACTCTTCAAAAGAATTCATTATTTTTATGAAATCAGCCATCACCCATTCAAATATGTGTTTCTCAGAATCCTAAAAAAAGTGTCAAATATTGTCCTCGGGAAGTAGATGTTGACACTAAACAGACTCTTCTTGCAGAGGATGATGAATCCCTGGAATTTTCTACACTGGTGATAATTAAAGAGGAAGTAGATATATATTTTTTTAGAAGATCACAGAACAGAGACTCCTGGGGAACTCGTACAGAGGAGAACATGATACATGGGGCAAGAAAACTAGAATCATATTGAACAGCAAGCCTGGGGGGCTGAGTCACCTGCTCTGGCTCCTTTTTTTTTAATGTTCCCGTAGTAAAATAATAAAAAAATGGTGGCAGGATGGAGAGACGCCTCTACCAAAGGGGGTACAAGGTGCTCCTCTCCTCCACTAGCCTACAGGTCACCCTTGGGCAAGGTGTAGCATCTGCTTAACCCATCCCCCATCCACTGGATCAGGGTCAAGTGGGAGCAGGTGGTGGATGGTCGTATGAACTGCTGGTGCATATCGCAAGTCCTGGTTATGTGACCACTGACGCCAGGCAGGCAAACTCTGAAGAGTATTCATAATGGCTGGGGTCACCCATCTTGTAAAGACACGGCTCAGAAGAAGCCAATGGCAAACCCCTTCTGTACAAAAATTTGCCTAGAACAACGATGGTCATAGAAAGACCATGATCACCCATGTCATATGACAGGGCACATGATGATGATGATGATGAATAGTAAAAAAACAAACATGTTAAACCAAAGTGTGGGTCATTCAATTAGATAATAGAATGTCTATGGATCAATACCCTTTACACCCTGAATTCCGTATCACTAGATATTTCTATTTACCTAATCTGCTTAAGAATCTCAAAAGTTCAACTTTTGTTTAAGAATCCAACTCTTGTTTGCACTTTTATTCTATTTTATTTCTATTTCTAAATGACATTTGTTTTTGATCTGAAGAGTTTGTTATCTGAGCGCCACGTATCATAGTGATTGGTGTGATGCTATTATAGCTCGGGACATCGGAGTTCAGTCTGTACGTCCTCCTCGTGGAGTCCATGGATTTCCTCCCACAGTCCAATGACATACCGGGTAATAGGTTAATTGATCATTGCAAATTGTCCCATGATTAGATTAGGGTTAAATCAGGGGTTGCTGGGTATTGAAGGGCCAGAAGGGTTGATTTTTTGCTGTATCTCCAAATAAAATAAATAAAAGATGGAAGAAATCAAAACAGTAAATGTCTCAGGAGCTTGTGAACAGTAAACTACATGAGTGCAAGCTGCACTCAATGAGTAGAAGCTGGAGGCACAGGCTTGAATACACACCATTTCACTGGAGACACAGGATTTGATATTTAAAGTGGAACCAAGTGAAACCAACCGTGCAATATCAAAGTCAGGGAGACTACATCTGCCAGCTTGACATTAACCAAATGCTGAGGCATTTGAACACCTATCCAAAGACACTGGGAAGCTGCAGATCTTTCCCTTCACTGAAGGTCACCAGAATAAATCTACAACCACATTAAACTGAGGGAAACATCTCCAAGGTGAAAGGTGTTCTAAAGCAAACACTGAGGTTAGCTTAACGTGCACATTTCAATTTTAACTAATGTCCTTCTCTGTGTTTATCACTGAAGTTACCTTTTCCAAGATCTTAAAGGCCACAGAGCAGTGGTGGTTCTCCAATGGAGAGATGTCATTGTATCTCAATGCCAGTTCTGTACGAGCATTGATCTAAATGAGAACAAGCAAGTAGATATTTAACGCTGCATAAATCCTTTTGTATTAATATCTGTTCAAAAAAAGAGGGGATTTTATTATCAGTAGATACTGAAGCCCCTCTGTTGGTTGAGTGTCCAATTGTCTACATGATACACAAGCCAGAGAAATACAATACGGCGAGAAAGCTGTTCAGTAGATGGTATTACTTAAATTTTCAACTTCACGGTCAGATTTTCAGCTGAAAAATTCAAAACTGCAATGATTTTTAAGAGCAACGCACACAGAACACCGGAAGAACTCAGCAGGTCAGACAGCATCTATGAAAAAGAGTAAACAGTTGACATTTTGGGCCCTGACCCTTTTTCAGGACTTGGCCTGAAATGGCGGCTGTTTATTCATTTCCATAGATGCTGATTGACCTGCTGAGTTCCTCCAGCATTTTGTGTGTGTTGCTTTGGATTTCCAGCATCTGAAGACTTTCTCGAGTTAACAATATATAACAGTAACTTCATTTTGCCCTAAGTCTGAGTCATTTTGAAGCTTTCTAGAGATATAATAACTCAGTTGCAACATTTTCTGAATCATATGGCTTTAGTATTTTAGACTGGCTGCTTGACAAATTAAAGAAGCAAAGCATTTTGAAGTCTTGACATAATAATTAGGTTACTCTAAAAAGATTATTATTAATGGATTAAACTCAAGCAGATTTTGACCCATAGCAACCAGTTTCCCTGCCTTTATACAGTGACAAAACCATTGGCAACTGCTCAGCTACCTGACATTTTACTCAAAGGTCTGTGACAATGAGCAGACCCCAGGAACTCAAAGCTCAACAACTCACCGCTCTTTTTAAATATTTCTCATATTTAGAAATGGTTAGTTAACCATACTTGAGGTTTTTTTCTAGACTATTAAAATAAATAATAAATTTGGATAAAAACACTCTTAACTTGCTTAAAGGCAAATGTGTAGTATAGTAGAACAAGGGGCTCTGGGAATACAGGTACATAATTTGTTGAAAGTAGTGTCACATGTAGATAGGGTCATAAAGAAAGCTTTTGGCACATTGGTCTTCATAAATCAAAGTATTGACTACAGGAGATGGGATATTATGTTGCATTTGTATAAGATGTTGATGAGGCCTAATTTGGAGTATTGTGTGCAGTTTTAGTTACCTATCTCCAGGAAAGATGTAAATACGATTAAATGAGTATAGAGAAAATGTATAAGGACGTTGCTAGGTCTGGAGGACCTGAGTTATAAGGAAAGATTGAATTGATCAGGACTTTATTCCAAAGAATGTAGAAGATTAAGGGGAGATGTTACAGAGGTATACAAAATTTAGAGGGTTATAGATAGGATAGATGCAAGCAGGCTTTTTCCATTGTGCTCCAGTGGGACTACAACCAGAGGTCATTGGTTAAGGGTGAAAGGTTAAAAGTTCAAGGGGAAGAAAAGGGAAACTTATTCACTCAGGGGGTCATGACAGTGGAATGAGCTGCCAGCACAAGTGGTGCATGCAAGCTTGATTTCCATGTTTAAGAGAAGTTTGGAAAGGTACATGGATGGTCGGCATGTGGATGGCTATTGTCCTGGTGGAAGTCAATAGGTATAAGCAGTTTAAATGGTTTAGCATGAACTAAATGGGCCCAAGAGCCTGTTTCTGCTTCTGTGCTTTATAATGTGAAATAAATAAAAATAATTAAGAGAAAACTTAATAGAAACCATAGAGTTCTACAACATGAAAACAGCATCACTGGTCAACTGTCCATGCTGAACAAGGTATTCAATCCAAGCTAATCCCATTTGCCAGTGTTTGGATCCTGTCCTTCTAAACCTTCCCAATCCATGTACAAGTTGCACTGTCTTTTGGAAATTATTATACTCGCATCAACCACTTCCTCTGGCAGCTTATTCCACAGATATACTGTACTACCTTTGGTGTAAAACGCCTGCGTTTCAAGCTCTTATTAAATCTTTCCCCTTTCACCTTAAACCTATGTCTTCCAGTTCTTGATTCTCCAACTCTGAGAAAAGGTTAAGTGCATTTGTCCAATCAGTGTTCCTCAAGATTTCATACACCTCTCTGAGATCACCCCCTCAGTCTCCAATGCTCTAAGGAATATCCTAACAATTCAATTTCTTCCTTTAATTCAGTCCCTCAGGTCCTGGCAACATCCTTGTAAACCTTTTCTGCAGTTTCCAGTTTAACATCTTTTCTGTAGCAGAGCAACCAAACTTGAATGCAATATTCCAGATCCAGCCTTACCGATAATCTGTACAATGGCACCGATGACTCCCAGATTTATACCAGGTGCCCTATTCTTTTTAAATCCAGCATACCCATACCAAGAACCTTCTTCACCACCCTACCGATCTGTGACTCCACACTGAGTGAACTACTGTGTGCGTTTATACTCCAGGTACCATGTACTGGCACTGGCGGAGCTGAGCACTGTAATCAGCAGGCACTAAACACAGCACCTAGATACCTTCCTCAACAGTGCAGAGGATCTCGACCAGGCCAGCTTGAAGAAGTCTCTAAACGACTACCATGAACATATCACCTGTGGAGCCAGAGGAGCCAACACACCTGACCACCATTACACCACCATCAAGAACGCTTCCCATACCAGCTCACGCCCACACTTTGGAAAGTCTGATCACCTGGCTGTACTTCTAATCCCAGCATGCAAGGAGAAACTAAAGATCGCAACACCAATGATGAGAACCAAGAAGGTATAGTCAAGGGAAGTGGAGGAGTGCTTACAGGACAGCTTTAAGTCAGTGGATTGGACAATATTCATCTTTGAATGTGAATGAAAATGCCACAGTTGTCAGTGACTTTATCAAGACATATGTGGATGAGTGTGTGCCTTATAACAGACATACCCAAAGCAAAAGCCATGGATGAACCAGGAGATTCGTAATCTGCTGAGGGCTAGATTTGTGGCATTCAAGACTGGTGAACCAGAACTGTACAAAGAAATCCAGTAACAAGCTACAGAAGGCTACTTTAAGAGCTAAAAAACCAATTCTGATTGAAGTTGGAGATGGAATTGGATGCACATCATCTCTGGCAGGGTTTGCAAACCATTACCTCCTTCAAGGCGAAACCTAACATCATGAATAGCTGCAACAGGGATCCGCCATTTTGCAGCACATGGATTAAGTCACATTTCACAGCGGCTCCACTTTTCTTTATACTTTACATCCCACTGACAGATTCCATTTAAGTTTGATGATTTATTACTTCTACTGAAGGATTTATGATGTCCGGAAGTCGATCTGGTAGTGAACTGAGAAGCGGCAAGACTTTTCCTGAAATGGAGCAAACTGAACAAATAAAGAAAGCGGAGGAACTTGTTACTTTAGCAGGATTATTTTCTTCAATACAAGATATGAAGTTTGAATTTGGATCGCTCAATACTAAGATTGATAAGCTGACGGATACCAACGGGAAGCTTGAAAAATCTATCTCTAGTGTTCAAGAATCTCTGAAGAATTTGGACTTTCAATTTCAGATGCTTAAGCAGACTACAGATTGAATTGAAAGCGAATATGATCAATTCAGGTAAACTATTAAACAACAAGGAGTGAAGATGTCTTGGATGGAAAAGAAAATTAATGAAATTACCTTGGAGCTATCAAAAAGAAAGAAAAAATGGTTGATTTAGATAGTAGAGCACGTCGGAGGAATTTGCATATACTACGATTGCCTGAAAATACTGAAGCTGGTGATCTGTTGAAGTTTTTCTCAGACATGCTGTACTCACTTTTTAGTGAGACCCTGGAAGCTAGCCCTTTAATCGATAGAGTCCATAGAGTTCCATTTTTTCGGCATTCATCTGAATTACATCCTCGACCAATTTCACTTTGTTTGCATTATTTTACAACCAAAGAAGCTGTACTTCGAGAGGCCAGAAGAAAACAAAAGCTAATCTTCAAATCAACAGAGATTCGTATAGTCGAAGATTTTCCTCCTGAGATTTTTCCGAAAGAAAGAAACAACGAGAAGTCATGAGTGAAACGTATAAGCAAATTTTACATCCCTCTCTTCGGCACCTAGCATGGCTGATAATCTTTCCTGAAGGGTCTCAGGCACTGAGAATCTACTCCCCCCAGGAGGGATGGGAGTACATTAAAAATCTTAAAGTTAAGCCAATTGCTGAATAGGTAATTCTGATGTATGAGATGTTTATAGATGCCCTGAGTTAAGTTTATTCTATGCTTTTTGAGTTTCTGGTATGGGATGTGGCTGAGTAAATTTTTTTTTAACTCATTAATAATTAGTATAGTATTGTAGGGAACTCTTACAGTATTATACTATAGAGGTCCGTACAGGGCCTGCTATGTACTACTCGTTTTATTTTTTTTTGTTTGTTTCAACATTAATATAGTTTTAGGCTTGTTGTACATGTATATTCATTTTTTTTTGAGAGAAAGAACTTCGTTTGTAATACTATTTGCTTGGATTTACTTTTCTTTGAATATGTGATTAATATACTTTAGATCAGTGGTTCCCAACGTGGGGCGTACGCCCCACAGGGGGGTAATTTGATTTTTAAGGGGGGCAATTGGAGAATGAGTTATTAACAGTGAATTTTTTCTAGTAAGTCTGTGTGAGTATGAGTGTGTGTGCGAGTTAATACATATGTGAATATACAGTATGCATACATAAAAATACTTGTGTGTTTGTACGTGTAATTGCGTATGTACTGTATATATAGTGTGTCACCATCATTACAACCATCAAATGGCTTTCATAATTAAATTAATGAATTGACTGATGTAGGAAGGAACGAATGAACAAGTCCAAACGCGTAAGAAACTCGTACGAGGTCGCGCCGATGCTGCTTTTTGCAGTAGCTTTCGGTTCTTGGTGGTGTGAAGGTGTGTACATTGCATCATCTCTTTTAAACGGTGTATCTGTCTTTGTATGCTGTAGAAACGAATCGGCATTGTTTTATTTATTTATTATTATTATTATTTTAATATCACTTAATGTTCTTTTTTTTACAATTTCTTAGTAATTTCTTCCTCAGAACTTTAACAGTCCTTTGGTTCTTTTATTTTTCTCTTTCATGAATGCCATGTTCTTTGGAAGCTTGTTTAAACCAAGTTAATGGTCTTTTAGGCTTCCTCCAGGTGAATAGGAGTTCACTTTTTGAATAATAAGAATTATATATCACCACAGGGGGCATCAGGATTTTAGAGGTGATTAGGAGGGGCATGGCCAAAAAAAGGTTGGGAACCACTGCTTTAGATGAATTTAAGATGGCCGTCGTCAGTTACGTTTTTATTACTGTTAGACATAACATTGCAGTATTTGAAATTTGTTTGTCCCTTTTATTATGGCTATATTGGATGGGATTAATACTTCAATTTTAATATACGTAGCTGCAAAATGGAGGATAGGGTCAAGGGTTATTAGGTTAGCATGCGACCAGCCTATTGGTTGCTTTTTTTCTGGCTTTGTTGGGGGGGGGGGGAGCTAATTGAATAGGTTTTCTTTCTCGATTGGGCGGTTCTTTTAATGGACATTTTTTCACAAATATGTCATTCATTCTAGTCATATCTGTACCTTTTGGATTAATCTGTGCTTGTGCAATAATTTTCTTTATAAAATATTAAATTAAATTTTAAATATGGATGTGAAAAAAGTAATATAACCTCTTGGAAACTGAACAGTGTGAATCATCCTATTAAGCGTAAAAATATTTTTAAGAAATTAAAAACACAACGCAGATATTATTTTTGCGCAAGAAAATCATATACAGAGACAGGATGAGGACCGATTTTTCAAATTTTGGAAAAGACCATTATTTCATTCTTTATCGACTAATAAGTTAGAGGCATATCTATTTTTCTTAACTCCAAAATCCCTTTTGTACATTTTAATACTATTACTGATTCGATTAGAAGGTATTTAATTGTTACTGGTTTATTATGCAATCCAAAGGTAGCTTTGGTGTGTGTATACGCACCTAATGTAGATAGTTCTGAATTTTTTAAGAAGCTTTTTTCTGAGCTACCAAATTTGAATGAATATAAGTTGATCATGGGCGGTGATTTTAATTGTTGTCTGAACCCGGCGATTGACAGGTCATCAACCAATTCGTCGCTTCCAAAACAAAGCGGCGGCGTGTATTAATTCTTTTTTACTAGAATATGGCCTGGTCGGTATCTGGAGATTTAAACACCCTAACGACAAAGATTTTTCTTTTTTTCACACGTTTATCATAAATACTCTAGAATTGATTATTGTTTTCTAGACACACGTTTGTCACACTCCGTTGTTGAGTTTGTGTATGACATCATTGCGTTGTCGGATCACACGTCTTTGAAGTTAACCCTGAAGCTTTCGGTAGCTTTTTGAAAATGTCACAATGGAGATTGAACCCCGTATTGTTACAGGATCCAGCCTTTGTTAGTTTTACTAAGGAGCAAATTTCTATATTTTTTGAATTTAATACAACTGAAGGAATGTCAAACCTGGTTATATGGGATACGATGAATTCTTAGGGGACAGATAATTTCATACTCAGCAGCTTTAAGAAGAAAACTAAAAGAAAGGGTTGAACTTCAATCATAATATGATTTGCTTCTGACCTTTCCCATCGAACAGCAAATTCTTAAATCTAAAAGTCTATTTTATATACATGGAGATTAGTCAGGTAAACTTTTGGCTAGTCAGTTAAAGGCTGGTATGGTTAGAAGACAGATTTTAAAAATTCGTAGACCAGATAGAACTGAAACCTTAGATCCTTATGAAATTAATAAGATATTTATGGATTTCTACTCTAATTTTTATAAATCTGAATTCTCTGACAATACTACGATTATGAATAGATTTTTGCAAAAATTAAATACACCCAAAATTTCGACTCAAAATGTTGATTTATTAGATACACCTAATTAAACAAGAGGAGATAGCTAAAGCTATATCCCCAATGCAATCAGGGAAAGCTCTGGGACCAGATGGTTATATGGTGGCATTTTACAAGACTTTCCATGAAATGCTTATACCACATCTTCATCAAACTTTTACTGATTCTATACCCTCTGGGAATCTTCCAAAAACTTTTTATGTGGCATTAATTTCATTAATTCCTAAAAAAGGAAAGGATTTATTGGAATGTGCATCCCATAGACCTATCACTTTACTGAATGTAGATTTTAAAATTCTCTCTAAGATTCTAGCCAATAGACTTGAGAATATTTTGCCTACTGTTATCTCAAATGATCAAACTGGATTTATTAAAAACAGGTACTCAAATTTTAATATTTGAAGACTGTTAAATATCATTTATTCCCCCTCAGTTAAAGAATCTGAATGTATTGTGTCTCTGGATGCAGAGAAAGCTTTTGATAGGGTGGATTGGCCTTATCTGTTTCAGGTTTTGAAGAGGTTTAATTTCAGTCCGGGATTTATTTCCTGGATTAAACTGATTTATCAAGCCCTGGTGGCTGCAATTATAACTAATAATCAGAAGTCTCTATTTTAGATTATATAGAGGAACTCATCAGGGCTGTCCTCTTAGTCCTTTATTATTTAATTTGGTTTTAGAACCACTTGCTATCACTCTTAGGGATTCTAATTCTGTGCAGGGTATTAAGAGAGGGGATAAATTACATAAGGTTCTGTTATATGCGGATGATTTATTAGTTTACATTTCAGACCCTAGGAAATCTATTCCTTTTATGTTATCTATATTTACGGAATTTAGTATTTTCTCTGGATATAAACTCAACTTACATAAAAGTGAACTATTTCCTATTAATAATTATTCTGATTATTATGATCATATACCTTTTAATATTGCTAAGAACTATTTCACTTACCTTGGTATTAAAATTACTAAAAATTTTAAAGACCTATACAAGTATAATTTTTCCCCTCTAATTGAATATACTCAACAAGCGCTTTCTAAATGGTCACCTATGTCAATGTCATTAATTGGTCGAATAAATGCTATAAAATGGTTATTTTACCAAAATTTTTATATACCTTTGTACATTTTAAGCAGTTCCATCTTTTGTTCCAAAAATATTTTTTGATAAAATAGATTCTATGATCTTGTCTTACATTTGGAGTAATAAAAGCTCCAGAGTGAATAAACTTTTATTGCAAAAATCAAAAAAAGATGGAGGACTGGTGCTACAAAACTTTAGATTTTATTATTGGGCAATTAATATTCGTTATATCACCTTCCGGATTCACGGTATAGATAACCAGGACTGCCCTTCATGGTTACATTTGGAGGAGAATTCGGTAAGGGGGGTTTTCTTTAGCTTCTTTACTAGGAGCTCCCCTTCCTTTTTCGTTCTCCAGGATAGAAACATAGAAACATAGAAAATAGGTGCAGGAGTTGGCCATTCGGCCCTTCGAGCCTGCACCGCCATTCAATATGAACATGGCTGATCATCCAACTCAGAACCCTGTACCTGCTTTCTCTCCATACCCCCTGATCCCTTTAGCCACAAGGGCCATATCTAACTTCCTCTTAAATATAGCCAATGAACCAATGAAATATAGGCAAGAATATCTTTCCTCAGATTAGGGGACCAAAACTGCACACAATTTTCTAGGTGCGGTTTCACCAAGACCTTGTACCACTGCAGTATAACCTCCCTGCTCCTGTACTCAAATCCTTTTGCTATGAATGCCAACATACCATTTGCCTTTTTCACCGCCTGCTGTACCTGTATGCCCACCTTCAATGACTGGTGTACAATGACACCCAGGTCTCGTTGCATCTCCCCTTTTCCTAATCGGCCACCGTTCAGATAATAATCTGTTTTCCTGTTCTTGCAACCAAAGTGGATAACCTCACATTTATCCACATTAAATTGCATCTGCCATGAATTTGCCCACTCACCTAATCTATCCAAGTCATCCTGCATCCTCTTAGCATCCTCCTCACAGCTAACACTGCCGCCCAGCTTCGTGTCATCTGCAAACTTGGAGATGCTGCATTTAATTCCCTCGTCTAAATCATTAATATATATTGTAAACAACTGGGGTCCCAGCACTGAGCTTTGCGGTATCCGACTAGTCACTGCCTGTCATTCTGAAAAGATCCCAATTACTCCCACTCTTTGCTTCCTGTCTGCCAACCAATTCTCTATCCACATCAATACCATACCCCCAATACCATGTGCTTTAAGTTTGCACACTAATCTCCTGTGTGGGACCTTGTCAAAAGCCTTTTGAAAATCTAAATATACCACATCCACTGGCTCTCCAGTAGACAAATATGTAGACAAAGTCTTAGTCCTATTGTTAAACATACTTTAAAAATTTGGTTTCAGTTTCGTAGATATTTTAATTTAAATAACTTTGTACTCTCTGGTAATATTTATTCTAACTTTTTCTTTAAACCATCAACTCTGGATAAGGCTTTTTTAATATGGAAAACTAAGGGAATAAAAACTTTTTTAGATTTGTTTTCAGAGGATTGTTTAATGTCTTTTTCACAGTTAATGGATAAATATGATATAGCTAGTACACATCTTTTTTTTTAGATATTTACAAGTTAGGAATTTTTTAACATGATTTTTTACCGAACTATCCTTTGGCTTGTTCATCAAATTTGGTTTATGCTATTTTTCAGCTTAAACCGTTTCAAAAATGATTAATAGCTATTATTTATAAACAGTTAATAAATGTGCATATGATGTTTAATGATAAGGTTAAACATACTTGAGAAATAGAACTTCAACATTCACTTTCAGATGAGTAAAATTTATTATTTAGTTAATAATTCCTCTATCTGTGCACGTCACTCCCTAATTCAGTTTAAGATAGTACACAGGGCCCATATGTCAAAAGATAAATTAGTGCATATTTTTTCTAATATAAGCCCCACCTGTGACAGATGCAACCCTGAGGTGGCTACTCTAACTCATATGTTTTGGTCTTGTGGAAAGTTAAATAATTTTTGGAGGGATGTGTTTAGAATATTATCAAAAGTTATAGGTGTTATATCACTTACGGCACTCTTTGGGATTATTCCAGAGGAAATAGGTGAGTTCCTGCTTCCATTCAACATGTGATAGTCTTTTCAACTTTACTGGCCAGGAGAGCTATCTTGTTATACTGGAAAGATTCTAATCCACCTACTGTTTTTAATTTGCTCTCCTCTATTATGTCCTGTTTAAGTTTGGAGAAAATTAGAAGCGAAACATTTGACACATCGTTTAACTTTGAGCAAGTCTGGTGACCCTTTATTCAATATTTTCATATGATTTTATTTTTTTTATTTTTTTTATTTTTTTAAGGAAACATTTTCCTTACCCCTGAAGGTTCGGAGATGACTGGAAGGATTTTTTTTTCTTCTTTTTTTTCTAATATTGTCCTCAAATGGACTGCCCATCTTTCTTCTTTTTTTGTTTTAGGTTAGTTTAGTGGGGGTTTTTTTCTTACTATTAATAAAATTTCCAGTCTTTTTTTATGACTTGTTAAGAGGAGTTGTGGTCTCTTGTTTATATACTATATACAACAGTTTAACATTATATCTAACTGACCTTGATAGTATATATTTTTCGTTGTTTCAACGTCTTTTGTATTATGTGTTTGCCAAAACTTCTCTGATTTGTAATTTTTTCTTCTGTTGGAAATTAATAAAAAAAGGTTGAAAATGAATTGCTCCAACACACACAAAATGCTGGTGGAACGCAGCAGGCCAGGCAGCATCTATAGCAAGAAATACAGTCGATGTTTCGGGCCGAGACCCTTCGTCAGGACTAACTGAAAGAAAAGATAGTAAGAGATTTGAAAGTGGGAGGGGGAGGGTGAAAGCTGTAACGCTTCACTCCCAGATGAGCTCAATGCCTTTAATGCACACTTTGAAAGGGAGAATAAAATTACACCTGTGTGGATCCCTGTAGCATCTGGTGACCTTGTGATCTCTGTCTCGGAGACAGATGTCAGAACATCTTTCAAGAGGGTGAACCTTTGCAAGGTATCAGGTAGTGATGGTGTACTTGGCAGGTACTGGAAACCTGTGCTGACCAATTGGCGGGAGTGTTCAAGGACATTTTCAATCTCTTACTGCTTTCCACCTGCTTCAAAAGGACAACAAATATGCCAGTGCCCAAGAACAGCAGAGAGAACTGTGTCAATGAATATTGGCCAGTGGCACTCACATCTACTGTGATGAATTGCTTTGAGAGGTAGTTCATGACCTAGAATGAACTCCTGCCTAAGCAAGGACCTGGACCTGCTGCAATTTGCCTATTGCCGCAATAGGTTGACAGCAGATGGAATCTCACTGGCTCTCCGCTCAGCCTTGGATCACCTGGACAATACCAACATCAGGCAGCTGTTTATTGACTACAGCTCAGCATTAACACAATCACATCCTCAGTTCCAATCAACAAGCTCCAAAACCTGGGCTTCTGTAACTGAATCCTTGACTTCCCTCACCGGGAGATCACAGTATGGATCGGAAATAACATCTCCTCTTCGCTGACAATCAACACTCATGCACCTCAAGGATGTGTGCTTAGCCCACTGCTCTACTCTCTCTACACATGACTGTGTGACTAAGCACAGCTCAAACACCATCAATTAATTTGCTGCTGACAGATCTATGGTTGGCAGAATTTCAGGTGGTGACGAGGAGGTGGGAAGAAGCAAGATAGGTCAGACGTCTGAAAGCGGTGTCACCACAACAACCGTCCACTCAACACAAGATCATGGGATTGATTGTGAACTTCAGGAAGGGTAAGTCGAGGGAACATACACCAGTCCTCATCAAGGGATCAACAGTGGAAAGAGCGTCACCATCTCTGAAGATCTATCCTGGGCCCAACATATTGTTGCGATTACAAAGAAAGCACAACAGCAGCTACATTTCATCTCTACAGATGTACTGTGGAGAGCATTCTAACTGGTTGCATCACTGTCTGGTATTGAGAAGCCATGGCACAGGATTGGCAAAAGCTGAAGAAAGTTGTAAACTCAGGTGGCTCCATCATAGGCAACAGCCTCCCCAGTATCCAGGACAGTTTCAAACGGTGATGCCTCAAAGAGATACCATCCATCATTAAGGGCCCCTATCACCCAGGACATGCCCTCTTCCCATTGCTCCCATCAAGGAGGTGGTACAGGAGCCTGAAGACACACACTCAATGTTACAGGAACATCTTCTTCCCCTCTGCCATCAGATTTCGAAATGAACGATGAACCCATTTTCACTACCTCACTATGTTTTTTATTTCTTTTTTCACTCTCCTTTTGCACTCAATTTAATTTTCATATATATTTATTATAATTTATAGATTTTTGTTATTGTGTATTGCACAGTACTACCACTGCAAAACAACAAATTTCACAAGATATGCCAATGATATTAAACCTGATTCTGAAGATCCCTCTGTTCCACAACACTCCCCACAACCCTGCTGTTCACTGTGAAAGTCCTGCCTGCAAATTTCTTTCCAAAATACAACGCCTTGCACTTACCCAAATTAAGACACTTAGCCAGCCCATCAAGACCCTCCTTTTATTTTCAATAAACTTCTTTGTTGTCCATTGCAACCACCTATTAGTGCAGGGTTCCCAAACTTTTTTATGCCAAGGGGTCCGTGGACCCTCGGCTGGCAACCTCTGTATTGGAGCACATAATCTTCTGTTCTTAACATGAGAAGTTATTTTCCTAATGAAGACTGATGCCCCTTTTTGACAAAGGTTAAAGAACTAGGTGACTGTTCATCAAAAAACTTTATTTGGTGTAACAGTAAAGGTCCTGAGGCAGAAATATATCTCATTATTAGCTCAGTACAACACGGAAATATCACTGGAGTCCGTGGTGAAAGCAGCAACAGAACGGAAGATTATCTGCTCTTGTAACTGTTCACCAGCCTGTGTTCATCTGCGATTCTGCAATGCATTACACATCTGTGCAGGTTGGAGACACACTGACCTTCAGAGTGCAGAATGATAGTGGCTCCCTGCAGAATCATCACCTACATTACAGCCTGATCTAGCCCAATATTAACCTGCTTTAAAGTTTTCTGCTATACATAACTTGTTCACTATTATGATGAGCATTTTGATTTATAATTTGGAGGTTAGAGGTTACTACAAAATATTATTCATCCTGTTTTAATACCTTGAAAACACAAATGAAGAGAACTACCTCCATTTTAAACACAGGAGGTACTGCAGATGCTAGAAACCTAGAACAATACACACAATGTGTTGGAGGAGCTCAGCAGATCAGGCAGCATCTATGGATGGGAATAAACAGTCAATGCTTCATCCTGTTAATTCCCAGCCATTGATGTTGCCTGACCTACTGAGATCCTCCAGCACATTGTGTGTATACCTCCATTATAACACAAGCACGTTCACACCATAATTGTACTTCTGGTGTATCCACTTCTGAACAGGGGAGGCAGACTCACTGAGTTATCTGAAGCTGTAAAATAGATCAGAAGCATTACTTAAATGACATTAAAGTTTATTGTCTTTAAGTTCACAAGTAAACTTGATACTTATAGTTATGAGATAATCATTAGATTAAATATACGGTCAAAATTGTCACATCTGATGACTTTTCTTGTTGTGAATGTGCCAATCTAGGACAATTCCTCTTATTTTCATTCATAAAACATGGGGTCATGGAACACTGTGGCACAGAAACAGGCCTTTCAGCCCATCTAGTCTATGCTGAACCATTAATCTGCCTAGTTCCATTGACCTGCACCTGGACCATAGCCTTCCACATCCATGTACCTATCCAAATTTCTCTTAAATGTTGGAAGTGACCCTGCATCAATCACTTGCGCTGGCAGCTCATTCCACAATCTCACCGCTCTCTGAATCAAGAAGTTCCCACCTCATGTTCCCTTTAAATATTTCACCTTTCACCCTAAGCCCATGACCTCTAACTATAGCCTCACCAAGCCTCAGTCAAAAAAGCATGCTTGCATTTACCCAGTCTACAACCCTCATTTCTAAGAGATTATTCGTATGAGGCAGCAACGGAAAAGGAAAAACTAAACTCTAGGCTTGGCAGCCGCTTTCTTCTGTTAGAAAGTCCCTCAATCCCTTAAAATGTAAACTTTAGCTGTCCTTGGTTAGAGGACAGTCAGATGTCTGCCAGGCCAGGTAACGTCAAGGAGGTTGGGAGCTGTTCCTGTGTATTTCTGAAGAGCCAATCTTCCTCTATGGAACTTGTGTATAAATCAGAATAAAGGTATGTAAAGGCAGATATTGAATTGATACAATGAAGATGGAGGAAATGTGTATTGATTGTATTTATTGTATATATTGTGAATAAAATATATATCTGAAATAAAAGAAGTCTTCCGGTGCAAGATCTCCACAAGAGAATACTGCCAAATGGCATATTCCAAGGTACTGGAGCACATGCTGAGTGATACACTGCTCAGGCAGCACTAGGTCTTATAA
Organism: Hemitrygon akajei; assembly: GCF_048418815.1. Lineage (NCBI taxonomy): Eukaryota > Metazoa > Chordata > Chondrichthyes > Myliobatiformes > Dasyatidae > Hemitrygon > Hemitrygon akajei. The sequence goes on from NC_133125.1 coordinate 105,138,606, forward strand.
GGGTGAAAGGTAAAATGTTTAAGGGGAACATGGGGAGGGACTTCTTCACTCAGAGGGTGATGAGAGTGTAGGACGAGCTTCCAGTGCAAATGGTGGATATGGGGTCGATTTCAACATTTAAGAGAAAATTGGATGGGTAGGTGGATGGGAGGGGTATGGAGGGCTATGGTCCTGCTCCACATTGACAAATACAGTGCTGTGCAAAAGTCTTAGGTGCTAGCTATACATATGCACCTGAGACTTCTGCACAGTCCTGTAGATGTTTGAAAATATAAAGATGATCAATAATGGTGCAAAAGTCAACTGATAGCAACTTCAGCTGCCTCCTGGTGTTGTAATTAATATAGCTAAGCCCCACTTGATGTATAGAGCATCACCACAAAATGCTGAACACAAACCAGCACTACCTAACACCAAGCAGATGTCGTTACCTGGTATGCATTGTTATATCCTGGATGATCCAGATCATGGCATATTGCGGACGTGAGCATGGTCAGGATATCAATGTCATCCATACGACTTTGAAGGTCTGTTAACCAGATCAACCCATACATCTGTAACATATCAAGAAGGAAACACTAGAAATTTTCCGTTCTTAACTCTCCGTCCAAGAAATGTCCATGTCCGAAACATAGCTACAGATGGAGCCTTGAAAGCAGCTGGGATATGTTGTGGATTGGGTTTATGGTAAGTAACTGGCTTCATAGTAAATAATTGGGTTTATGGCAAGTACCATCTTAACAAATCCTCCAGTAATAGAGTTTCTTTCTTAGAGTACATTCAATTTCTACAAGTCTAGCTTGTCCAAACGTGATAAAGACTTGGCAATCATTACAATACTAATCCTTTATGGAATCCTACATTACATATTTTCTAATAACATAGAAGAGATGTTCTTCAGCCCATCAAGTCCATGTTAACTCACTGATCTGTGTTCCCACCTATTCCCCACTTCCCCTACCTATTAATTAATCGACATTTGGTCAATTAGTTAATGAACTAATCTTTGGGATGTAGGAGGAAACTGGAGCACACAGGGGTTCCCAACCTTTTTTATGCCACGGAGCCTTACCATTAACCGAGGGGTCAGTGGACCCCAGGTCGGGAACCCTGACCCAGAGGAACCTCACACAGTTACAAGACCACAGGCTACATACAGGGCTGCAGGACGAACGTGCAGCCTCCACACAGACTGGAGGTGTAATGCAGCAGCCCTGTTAGATGTGCCACTTTTCTACCTATCCTGAAATGAAGGGAGGAAAAAGAAAGATCAGTTATGAATGGAACAATTAGTGGAAGTTTAATACTGTGTCCACACATTTCAGAAGTAACTGAGTACCCCATGATCATGTGGAAATTGCAATCCTATGGTGTTATTAGCCTGATAACATGTCTTCTTGTGTCTCCATCTGACGACCAGTATAATATTAAGGCAAAATGGCAGAAAAGCCGCCAAACACTGAACCCACATTTCAGAGAGGCATTGAAGGCTGAATTTAAAGGTAAACACAGGGATAGATGAGCATCAGAGCTTCCAAGTAATACTTGTGTTTGAAGACTGCCTGTTAACATTTTCCTGCCTTACCATGAACAAGCAAAAGTTTAGTTTCTCGGTGTCATGTTTCCCGTCTACACAGTAGGCGTGGTAGCATTCCACAAAACAGAATCTTAGCTCAGTTTCAATTACAGGTAAAAAAAACAGTGTTGCGACTGGGTGATGGTGCAACAGAGGAATTAATGCTGGGTGAATGCTGAGCAGGAAAACACACAAGTGGAGCAGCAAATTATTAACACGAGACAATCTGCAGATGCTGGAAATCCAAATCAACACACACAAAATACTGGAGGGACTCAGTAGGTCGGTCATTTGATCATCTCTCTAGTTATCATCCACCACAGCAAAAAATCCCAATCCTTATTAAATATGAGGTGTATGTCTCATAATCATTATTAACAAAATGCATAGTAACAGCCTCAGAATAGGAGGATGCCCCTTTAGAACTGAGATAAGGAGGTATTACTTATGCCAGATGGCTTTGGAGGCCAAGTCATTGGATATATTTAAAGCAGAGATTACCGGTTCTTGGTTAGTCAGGGCATCTAAGGTTACGGAGAGAAGGCAGGGGAATGGGGTTGAGAGGAATAATAAATCAGCTATGATGGAGTGGCGGTGCAGACTCCATGGACTGAATGGCCTAATTCTGCTCCTATGTCTTATGGACTTATCCATCAAGGAAATTAACCACAATCACAGCCATTTTTTATAGAAGAGAGCATGAAACACAAGAGGGAGAAGACAATTAAATGTGTGCTGAAGCAGATGGTCCAGCTGGAGTTAAATTTAACAGCCATTTCCTCCTCAAGAAAAAGAAGAAGGAACTTGCATGCAGCTAATGACACACATATGCGGAGTTCATTTCAGCATAGATGAACTTAGGGAAAAGACAAGTACCTTATGTTTCAGTTCTCAGAGTTTGCTGCTTATAATCGACTTACCATCTGAGTGACACAAAAACAATGCTGAAAGTTGTGGAATGGAATGTTGTTATAATGGCGGTACACTTCAAAGAGGAACTGTTGAAGGACCTCCATTTCAATGTGGAATTTATTCATGAAACCCAGGTCAACGAACATCAGTTGAAGTAGAACCATTATTTCTGCGTCCTCCCATTGCCTGATGTGCAAGGTAAAAAACACATATCAAAAAGTACTGCATTTCTCAAGATGCACAACCAGCCATCAATCCAAGGCTTGATGTTCAAGTGAAGATTCTAACTAGGTTCAAACAAACTTACATAGCCATAGAGTCATAGAACACTAAAGCACAGAAACAGGCACTTTGGCCCATCTGATCTGTGCCGAACCACTAATTTGCCTAGTCCCATCAACCTGCACCTGGACCTTAGCACCTCAAACCCTTCCCATCTATGTACCTATCCAAATTTCTCTTAAATTTTCAAATTGATCCCGCATCCACCAATTCCACTGGCAGCTCATTCCACACTCTCACCACCCTTTGAGTGGAGAAGTTCTCCCTCATATTGCCCTTAAACATTTCACCCTTAACCCATGACCTCTAGCCGTAGTCTCACCTAGACTCAGTAGAAAAAAAATCATAATTTAGTATACATCCACCAAATCCCCCCTCAGTCTTCTAAATTCTAGGGAATAAAATCTTAACCTATTCAACCTTTCTCTATAACTCAGGTGAAGTCCTGGCAACATCCTTGTAAAGTTTCTCTGGACTCTTTCAGTCTCATTTACATCTTTTCTGCAGGTAGGTGACTGAAACTGCACACAATACTCCAAATTATGCCTCAACAATGTCATATACAATTTTAACATAACACCCCAACTCCTGTATTCAATACATTGATTCATGAACCAACCAATTTTGGTGTCAGTCACAAATTTGCTGATCCAGTTTACCACATTATCATCCAGATAATTGATGTAGATTACAAACAACAAAGGACCCATCATTGATACCTGCGGCACAACACTAGTCGCAGGCCTCCAGTCAGAGAGGCAAGCATCTACTACCACTCTCTAGCTTCTCCCACAAAGCCAACATCTAATCCAATTTACTGCCCCATCTTGAATGCCAAGTGACTGAAACTTTCTCACCAACCTCCCATGCAGGTTCTTATCAAAGACCATAAGATATAGGAGTAAAATTAGGCCATTTGATCCATCACTTTATCATGACTGATCAATTTTCTCCTCTCAGCCCCAATTTCCTGCCTTTTCTCCTTATCCCTTCATGCTCTGACCAATCAAGAAACTATCAACTATGGCTTTAAATATACATAAAAGACTTGGCTTCCACAACTGCCTGTGACAAAGAATTCCACAGATTCACTACTCTCTAGCTAAAGAAATTCTTTCTCATTTCTGCTGTAAAGTGCCACCCCTCTATTCTAAGGCTGTGTCCTCTGGTCCTAGACTCTCCCGCCATAGGAAACATCCCCTCCACAACCACTCTATCAAGGCCTTTCACCATTTGATAGGTTTCAATGAGGTCACCCCCTCATTCTTCTGAATTCTGGTGAGGCCAGAGCCATCTAATGCTCTTCACATGACAAAACATTCAATCCTGGAATCATTTTTATAAACCTCTTTTGAAACCTCTCTAGTGTCAGCACATCCTTTCTAAGATACAGTGTCTATAAAAAGTGTTCAACCCCTTGAAAGTTTTTGTTTTATTGTTTTACAACATTGAATCACAGTGGATTTAATTTGGCTTTTTTGACACTGATCAACAGAAAAAGACTCTTTCGTGTCAAAGTGAAAACAGATCTCTACAAAAAGATCTAAATTAATTAGAAATAAAAAACACAAAATAGTTGATTGCATAAGTGCTCGTCCCCTTCAAGTCAGCATTTAGTAGATGTGCCCTTGGCAGCAATTACAGCCTTGAGTCTGTGTGGATAGGTCTCTATCAGCTTTGCACATCTGGATACTGCAGTTTTTCCCCATTCTTCTTACAAAACTGCTCAAGCTCTGTCAGATTGCATGGGGATTGTGAGCGAACAGCCCTTTTCAAATCCAGTCATAAATTCTCAATTGGATTGAGGTTTGGACTCCGACTTGACCACTCCAGGACATTAACTTTGTTGTTTTTAAACCATTCCTGTGTAGCTTTGGCTTTATGTTGGGGTTATTGTCTTGCTGGAAAACAAAACTTCTCCCAAGTCACAGTTCTCTTGCAGACTGCATCAGGTTTTCCTCCAGGATTTTGCTATATTTTGCTACATTCATTTTACTCTCTACCTTCACAAGCCTTTCAAAGCCTGTTGCAGTGAAGCATCCCCACAGCATGATGCAGCCACCACCATGCTTCACAATAGGGATGGTGTGTTTTTGATGATGCAGTGTTTGGCTTACTCCAAACATAGCGTTTAGTCTGATGGCCAAAAAGCTCAGTTTCGGTTTCATCAGTTCATAGAACCTTCTTACAGCTGACTTCAGAGTTTCCCACGTGCCTTCTGACAAACTCCAGCGAAAATTTCATGTGAATGTTTTTTAACAGAGGTTTTCTCTTTGCCACTGTCACATAAAATTGCAGCTAGTGAAGCAATAGTTGTTGTATGTGCAGTCTCTCCCATCTCAGCCACCGAAGCTTGCAACTCCTCCAGAGTTGTCATAGGTCTCTTGGTGGCCTCCCTCCCTAATCTCCTTCCTGCACAGTCACTCAGTTTTTGAGGACGGCTTGCTCTAGGCAGATTTACAGCTGTGCCATATTCTTTCCATTTCTTGATGATTGACTTAACTGTACTTCAAGGGATATTCAGTGACTTGGAAATTTTCTTACATCCATCTCCTGACTTGTGTTTTTCAATAACCTTTTTGTGAAGTTGCTTGAAGCATTATTTTATCTTCCTGGTGTAGTTTTTGCCAGGAATCTGACTCACCAGCAGTTCGAAGCTCCAGATACAGGTGTATTTTCACTACAATCAACTGAAACACCTTGACTACACACGATGGTCTCCATTTAACTAATTATGTGACTTCTAAAGCCAATTGGCTGCACCAATGATGACTTGATGTGTCATATGAAAGGGGGTGAATACTTAAGCAATCAATTATTTTGTTTTATATTTGTAATTAATTTAGATGACTTTGTAGAGATCTATGTTCACTTTGACATGGAAGAGTCCATTTCTGTTGACCAGCATCAAAAAAGCCAAAGTAAATCCACTGTAACTCAATGTTGTAAAACAATAAAACATGAAAACTTCTGAAGGGGCAGGGGGAAATATTTTTATAGGCACTGTAAGGGGCCTAAAACTGCTCACAATACCCCAAGTGAGGCCTCAGCAATGCTTTATAAAGACTCAATATTACATCTTTCCTTTTATACTGTAATCCTCTTGAACTTAATGCTAACATCACATTTGCCTCCTTCACCAGAGACTCAAACTTTGGGGAATTCTGCACAAGGAGACCCAAGTCCCTTTCTACCTCAGATTTTTTAATATGTTTCGCCATTTAGAAAATATTCTACCTTTTTATTTCTTCTACCAAAGTGCGTAACCATACACTTCCCAACAGTACATTCCATCTGCCATTTCTTTGCCCACTCTCCTAATCCGGCTAAGTCCTTCTGAAGACTCTCTATTTGCTCAAAACTGCCTGCCATGAACCTATCTTCATATTATCCACAAACTTTGCACCAAAGCCATTAATTCCATCACCCAAGTCATTGAAATATCATGTAAAAAGAAGTGGTCCCAACATAGACCCCTGTGAAATACCACTAGTCACCAGCTGCCAAACAGAAAAGGCTCCCTTTATTCCCACTCTTTGCCTCTTTGTCAATCAGCCACTGCTTTATCCATGCTAATATCTTTCCCATAATACCATGGTCTCTTAACTTGTTAAGCAGCCTCATGTGTGGCACCTTGTCAAAGGCCTTCTGAAAATCCAAGTACATATCAACTGATTCTCTTTGTCTATACTGCTTGTTATTTCCTCAAAGAATTCCAACAGATTTGTCAGGCAGGATTTTCCCTTGAGGAAACCATGCTGACTACATTCTATTTTATTCTCTGCCTCCAAGTATCCCAAAGCCACATTCTTAATAATCAACTCCAATGTCTTCCCTTCCTTCTGCCTGTCTCACTTCCTGAAGAGTGGAGTGACATTTGCAATTTTCCAGTCTTCCAGAACCATTCTAAAATCTAGTGATTTCTGAAAGAGCATTACTAATGCCTCCACAATCTCTTCAGCTACCTCTTTCTGAACCCTGGGATATACACTATCTGGCCCAGGAGGCTTATCTACCTTCAAACCTTTCAGTTTCCCAAGAACATTCTGACACCTGGCACTCTGGAACTTCCACCATGTCTTCCACAGTGAAGACTGATGCAAAATACTTATTCAGTTTGTACGCCATTCCCTTGACCCTCATTACTACCTCTCAAACATCGCTTTCCAGTGGTCTGACATCCACTCTCACCTCTCTTTTACACTTTATGGGTAGCTTACTTTTGTATTCTATCTTTCCCTTCTTAATGACTTTTTAGTTGCCTTTTGCTGGTTTTTAAAAGCTTCCTAATCTTCTAACTTACTGCTAATTTTTGTTCCATTATATGCCCTCTCTATGGCTTTTATGCTGGCTTTGACTTCTCTTGTTGACCACGATTGTGTCATCTTACCTTTAGAATACTTCTTTGTTTTTGGGATTGTTATGATACCAGCCCCCTCCTTTGCGAGAATCGCAAGAGCCCTGGTGAAGGGGGGGGGTCAATGACCCAAGAGAGAGAAAGACGTGCTGAATAGACACAGGAAATGGGAGAGAGAGAGACGTGCTGAATACCACGTTCCACTGGGATGCAGAATAAAGTGACCCTGACTATTGTCTCATTAAGACCACGTGTAAAGCCCTCGGGCAAAGTGGGCTGGTTGAGAGAGAGATTGACACCTGCAATCCCGTGAGGAAGTATAAAGGAGGGTCTGGGGGGGACGACCCCTCCAGACGCACCAAGGAGACCCGATAGCGATCCCGTCGTAGCGGGAAGCCATTTTGAAGGAAGCCACGTGCGTTATATTCCGAATCGGGAGTCTGTGGCTGGAATCACGGACAATCGCTTTTAACTAACAACAGGAAAGCCTGCTCTCCTGATTCCACGGCTTTGCTTCGTAAGGACCTGGGCAAGTGTTCCTTTTCTCACCAATCTCTCTCTCTCCAACACGGGAGATCACCCAAAAGGCTGAAGCCTGCCGACTTTTGAATGACTGTTATATTTTTCCAAATGGACAAGATATTATCCCCTAGACAACGATAGAGCTTATTTCTGATTGATCATTACTATACCTGCGCTTTAGATTGAGTATTGATGACTTATGGTATCTGAATGTTTGTATTAACCTTCCTTTTGTGCCCCTTTATAAATAAAAACGTTTAAAAATGGTACCATCAGACTTCAGTGGACCTCTCTATCTTTGCTGGTAAGTGATCCAGTTACGGGATACGTAACAGGATGTATTTATCCTGTGCCTTCCAAATTGCTTCCAGAAATTCCAGTCATTGCTGCTCTGCCATCATCCCTGCCAGTGTTCTTTCCTAATCAGTTTTGGCCAACTCCCCTCTCAAGCCTTTGTTATTCCCTTTAATCCACTGTAATATTAATTCATCTGACTTTACTGTAGCTTCTCCTCAAATTTCTGGGTGATTTTGATCCTATTATGATCATTTCCCCCTAAGGGGTCATTTAGCTGAAGTTCTCTAATCAATTCTGGTTCATTGCTCAACACCCAATCTAGAATAGCTGATCCCCAGTGGGCTCAACCACAAGCTGCTCTAAGAAGCACTCTAGAAATTCATCCTCTTGTAACATTGCCCTTTTGGTGAACTGGGCGCCTCTGTTGGAGGTAATGTGGGCCAGTACACCAAAGCGAGATACCCAGGTTGCAATCAGTGCTTGGGCGCAGGATTCGGAGGTGGTGTCGGTGAGCGGGACCGCCTCTGGCCATCTTGTGAACTGGTCCACGATAGTCAGGAGGTGCCGCGCTCCGCGCAACACTGGCAGGGGGCCCACGATATCCACATGAATGTGGTCGAAACGCCGGTGGGTGGGGTGGAACTGCTGCGGCAGAGCTTCGGTGTGCCGCTGCACCTTGGCCGTCTGGCAGTGCATGCACGTTCTGGCCCATTCACTGACCTGTTTGCGGAGTCCGTGCCAAATGAACCTGTTGGCTACCATCCAGATGGTTGACCTGATGAAGGGGTGCGCTAAGTTGTGAATGGAGTTCAAAATGCGTTGCCGCCAGGCTGCCGGAACGACGGGGCGGGGTTGGCCGGTGGTGACGTCACACAGTAGGGTCCTCTCACCTGGGCCTACGGGGAGGTCCTGGAGCTGCAAACCAGAGACTGCAGTTCTATAACTAGAGATCTCCTCGTCTGCCTGCTGCGACTCCGCCAGCGCTTCATAGTCTATCCCCTGGGACAGGGCTTGGATATTAGGTCTGGAGAGAGCGTCCACCACGACATTGTCCTTTCCTGAGACATGCCGGACATCTGTTGTGTACTCGGAGATGTAGGACAGACGTCGCTGCTGGCGGGACGACCAGGGGTCGGACGTTTTCGTGAACACAAAGGTAAGCGGTTTGTGGTCTGTGAATGCGGTAAAGGGCCTACCTTCTAAGAAGTACCAGAAATGTTGGATTGCCAGGTATAGCGCCAACAGTTCCCAGTCAAAGCACTGTATTTGAGCTTGGGTGGTCATAGGTGTTTGCTGAAGAATACCAGGGGTTGCCAGCGACCCTCGATGAGTTGTTCCAGCACTCCACCGACTGCCGTGTTGGATGCATCCACTGTGAGGGCGGTAGGGACGTCCGTTCTGGGGTTCACTAGCATCGCGGCGTTTGCCAAGGCTTCTTTGGTTTTAATGAAAGCGGCGGCGGACTCGTTGTCCCAGGTAATGTCCTTGCTCTTACCCGACATCAGAGCGAACAGGGGGCGCAGGATTCGGGCTGCTGAGGGGAGGAAGCGGTGGTAGAAATTCACCATACCCACGAATTCATGCAGGCCTTTGATTGTGTTGGGTCAGAGGAAGTGGCGGACCGCGTCTACCTTGGCGGGTAGAGGGGTTGCCCTGTCTTTAGTAATCCTGTGGCCCAGGAAGTCGATGGTGTCGAGCCTGAACTGGCACTTGGCCGGGTTGATTGTCAGGCCGTATTCACTCAGTCGGGCGTAGAGTTGACGGAGGTGGGACAGATGCTCCTGACGACTGCTGCTGGCTATGAGGATGTCGTCCAAATAGATGAAAGCGAAGTCCAGGTAGCATCCCACCGCATCCATTAACCGCTGGAATGTCTGAGCGGCATTCTTCAGACCGAACGGTATGCGGAGGAACTCGAAAAGGCCGAATGGGGTGATGAGTGCCATTTTGGGGACGTCGTCCGGATGCATCGGGATTTGATGGTACCCTCAGACAAGGTCTACCTTGGAGAAGATCCGTGCACCGTGCAGGTTTGCTGCAAAGTCCTGAATGTGCGGCACAGGGTAGCGGTCCGGTGTTGTAGCCTCATTCAGCCTGCGGTAGTTGCCGCATGCTCTCCAGCCCCCTGTTGTTTTGGGCACCATGTGCAGGGGGAGGCCCATGGGCTGTCGGACCGCCATATGATCCCCAATTCCTCCATCCTCTTGAACTCCTCCTTCGCCAGTCGGAGCTTGTCCAGGGGAAGCCTTCGAGCACGGGCGTGGAGGGGAGGTCCCTGGATCGGGATGTGGTGCTGTACCCCATATCTGGGCATGGCTGCCGTGAACTGCGGTGCCAGAACCGATGGGAAATCCGCCAGGACTCTGGTGAAGTCGTTGTCGGACAGCATGATGGAGTCTAGGTGTGGGGCCGGCAACTGGGCTTCACCCAGGGAGAATGTTTGAAAGGTCTCGGCGTGGACCAGTCTCTTCCCTTGCAGGTTGACCAGTAGGCTGTGAGCTTGCAAAACATCCGCTCCCAGGAGTGGTTGGGCTACGGCGGCCAGTGTGAAGTCCCACGTGAATCGGCTGGAGCCGAACTGTAGCCATACCGTACGGGTGCCATAGGTCCTTACTGTCCTGCTGTTCGTGGCCCTCAGGGTGGGACCCAGTTCTCTGTTGCGGGTGTCGTAACTCGTCGGAGGTAAGACGCTGATCTCGGCTCTGGTGTCAACCAAAAAACAGCGTCCCGACTGCTTCTCCCAGACATACAAGAGGCTATCCCGATGGCCAGCCACCGTAGCCATCAGCAGCGGCTGGCCCTGGCATTTCCCGGGAACTTGCAGGGCAGGCTACAGTGGCAGGTTTCTGCGCCCCACCACTGGTGGTAGAAGCACCATTGTTCGTTGGTCTCTTCACTCCTGCCTCTGGGGTTAGCAGGCTCTGCAGCCGGGCCTGGTCTGGTTTGCTGCTGGGAGCGTGGCCTGGTGATCTGTGCGACAGACGCCCCACTCTCCTTCTTGGCTTTCCACAGCACATCTGCCCAGGCTGCCACCTTCCGGGGGTCACTGAAATTGGCGTCGGACAGCAGCAGGCGTATGTCCTCGGGCAGCTGATCTAGGAACGCCTACTCAAACATGAAGCAGGGCTTGTGTCCGTCAGCCAGGGCCAGCATCTTGTTCATCAAAGCTGACGGCAGCCTGTCTCCCAAACCATCCAGATGCAGTAAGCGGACAGCTCACTCATGCTGTGAAAGTCCAAAAGTCCTTATGAGCAAGGCTTTGAATTCTGTGTATTTGCCGTCCTCTGGGGGGTGACTGTATGAACTCCCCAACCTGGGCGGCTGTCTCCTGGTCGAGGGAGCTCACCATGTAGTAGTAACGTGTGGAATCCGCGGTTATCTGCCGAATGTGGAATTGGGCTTCTGCTTGCTGGAACCATAGGTGAGGTCGCAGCGTCCAGAAGCTTGGCAGTTTTAAAGAAACTGCATGAACAGATGCAGCGTCATTCATCTCCAGTCCAAATATCGTTTGGGCCGTCAGGGTCACCAATTGTAGCGTTGTGCTACACACAGCGCTGAAATAACGACACGCAGTCGGCGAGTTGCAGTTGCAAAAGAGATTTATTCAAACTTCGTGGCCTCACTTTAAAGCCTTCCTGTTCCCACCCTCCCCGGGCAGGAATGCTGTAGGGGGCGCATATTCACAGTCCCATCCCGCGCACGGGCTTTTCCCCTTGCTGGTGAAGCAGGCCTGGTGCCCTTTTTTGAGTCTGGCCTCAATGCCGGCGCGCGCCACTTTATGAGCCGGTTCGAGTGCACTGGGAAGTGGGTCGCCACATTACTGTTGTTTGGAGGTCTGTACATAACTCCTGTCAGGGTCATTTTACCCTTGCAGTTCCTTAGCTCTACTCACAATGATTCAAAACCTTCTGACCCTATGTCACCTTTTTCTATTGATTTGATTTCATTTCATTTCTACCAACAGAGCCACACCACCCCTCTTCCTACCTGCCTGTCCTTTTGATATATTGTGTATCTTTGAACATTAAGCTTCCTGCTATAATCTTCTATCAGCCATGATTCAGTGATGCCCACATCATCATATATGCCAATCTGTAACTGCCGCATGTTTATTGACATTATTCTGTGTTCTGTGCACATTCAAATATAACACCTTTAGTCCTGTATTCACCCTTTTCAATTTTGTCCACATTGCAACTCATCCTGTTGATTACAATTTCACCCTAGCCTCTCCTTGTTAGAGGTCTCACTACACACTGCCTCTGTTTGTAAACCAACTACCTCATCCTCAGCACTATCACTCTGGTTCCCACCTCCCTGCTAAATCAGTTTAAATCTTTCCAACCTGCCTGAAAGGATACTGGACCGCCTCAGATTTGGGTGTAACCCATCCCTTGTGTGCATGTTGTACCTTTCCCAGAAGAGATCCCAATGATCCATGCATCTGAACCCCTGCCCCTGCGCCAGTTCCTCAGACATGCATTCACCAGCTAAATGATCATATTCTTAACTTCACTGGCCTTGCCTTGCAAAGTTGTTGCTAAAGTCCCTGTAGACAATATCCATTGCCTTGCCTTCATCGACTTCCCTGGAAACTTCCTGCAAAAACACTATAGGTTTGGATAGACAAAATCTACTACACACAAAGCTAAGCCGACTATCCCTAATAAGTCCCTGTCTATCCAAATACTTAAAAATCTGGTTCCTGAGAATACCATCCAATAACTTCTACTGATATCAGGCTCACCAGCCTATAATTTCCTTGCTTATTCTTAGAGCCTTTCCTAACCAATGGAAAAAACACCAGCTATTCTCCAATCCTCTGCCACCTCACCCACGCCCAAGGATGTTTGGAATATCCCTTCATTTTCTGCACTAGACTCCCGCAGGGTCCGAGGGAACACCTTGTCAGGCTCTGGAAATTTATTCACCCTAATTTGCCCCTAGACAGCAAATACCTCATCCCCTGTAACCTGTGTAGGGTCCATGACCTAGATACTACATTGCTACATTACTAAAGACACTGTCCAACTCCCATGCAAATACAGATGCCAAAAATCCACTTAATATCTCTCCCATCTCTTTCAACTGCACACGAGTTACAATTCTGACCTTCCAGAGAACAAGTTTTGTCCCCTGCTATCCTTTTGCTCTTAATATATCTGTCAAAGTGTTTAGGATTCTCCTTCACCTTGGGTGCTGGAGCAACCTCATGTCTTCTTTTTGCTTCCTGATTTCCTTATTAATTGTCTTGCATTTCTTATATTCAAGTACATCATTTGTTCCTGCCTGCCTGTACCTGTTATGCACCTCCTTCTTTTTCTTAACCTGGCTCTCAATATCCCTCAAAAATCACGGTTCCATAACATATAAAGGCCAATTCTCCATATGCCTTCTTAACCATAGAGTCAACCTGCGGAGCAACTTTGAGTGTCCTATGGACTCGAACCCATCCCTCTGATCCTCCACACTGCCATGAGTCTTACGATTTATACTATATTCTGCCATCATATTTGACCTACCAAAATGAACTACTTCACACTTATCTGGGTTGAACTCCATCTGCCACTTCTCAGCCCAGTTTTGCATCCTATCAATGTCCCGCTGTAACCTCTGACAGCCCTGCACATGATCCACAATACCCCCAACCTTTGTGTCATCAGCAAATTTACTAACCCATCCCTCCACTTCTTCATCCAGATCATTTATAAAAATCACAAAGAGAAGGGGTCCCAGAACAGATTCCTGAGGCATACCATTGGTCACCGACCTCCATGCAGATTATGACCCATTTACAACCACTCTTTGTCTTCTGTGGGCAAGCCAGTTCTGGATCCACAAAGTAATGTCCCCTTGGATCCCATGACTCCTTACTTTCTCAATAAGCCTTGCATGGGGTACTTTATCAAATGCCTTGCTGAAATCCATATACACTACATCTACTGCTCTTCCTTCATCAATGTGTTTAGTCACATCCTCAAAAGTTCAATCAGGCTCGTAAGGCACAACCTGCCTTTGACAAAGCCATGCTGACTATTCCTAATCATATTATGCCTCTCCAAATGTTCATAAATCCTGCCTCTCAGGATCTTCGCCATCAATTTATCAACCACTGAAGTAAGACTCACTGGTCTATAATTTTCTGGGCTAGTGATAATGATCACTAGACACAAAGTGTTGCCCCCTACAGGAACTTCTGTCACCTTCCCTGTCTCATTCCCTAACAGGAGATTATAGTATCGCATACTCTCTGGCTGGGACTTCTATGAACTGATCGAGGAAGCACTTTCCCATACAGCCCTTTTAAATTATGGGAGTCCCAGACAAAATGCGGAAAGTTAAAATCAGGATCAGGCCCTTCCAGCCCAATGAGTCACGCAGCACAGCACCAGATTTAACACCAGCCTAGCCACAGGGCAATTTACTATGACCAATGAACCTACTAACTGGAATATGGGAAGAAACCGGAGCACCTGGAGGAAGCCCATGCCTTCACAGGACAGATGTATGAGCTCATTACACTGGAAATTAATTCCAAACTCTGATACCCTGACTGCAATAGCAGTTACTGTGGCTACTCTACTATGGTACCTCAAACTTACTGTTTCCAAACATGTGGTGGTAAGGTTACATTGATTCATCTATGCAGAGCTAAAGTGGGGATATTTTATGCAAGTGCTCAGATCCTCTTTACATTCGTTTACAGTTTAATAATTTATTAGAAACTATTAGCATCGTGTGTCCTTGCTGATACCTTAAGCTTTGTTATCATGCTGTTCAAAGAGAGTTTGGCTGGATAAGGGCCCTCCCTCCTAATGTTGCAGTCCTCATAAATATAAAGAGAAAGGATCTCCTACATGTCTTTGATCACTTTGCAATTGCAGTACGTCAATATCTAAAAGCCAGTGCCATGTAGACTTCATTTGTTACTTTGAATAAAAGTATATTTTCCTTGCGTCAGTCACTTGTGAGTGTTAGTATGAATTATTAAAAGAACATAACTATTTTTGTGCAACTTGATGATTAGGAGTACGTATTTAAAAGTGAAAAGGTCCATAAAGGGCATGGATAATTATTCTTCTGAATGTAATTGGTAAACAGGACCAAGGCAATAAACAATTATGCCATCTGATTTCCATAGTTTCATTCTCACTAGAGATTAATTATGCACCCCATGGTATTTTCCAGACCTAATTATAAAATACACTTTCAGCCTGTTTTACAAACTATATCATTAAAGGCAGAGAGTTAAACAACTGAGAAACTGATTATTGTGCATAAAAGCAAGGATGTAATATTGAGGCACTGGTGAGGCCTCGGAGTATTGTGACCAAATTGGGCCCTTTATCTAAGAAGGGATGCACTGACATTGGAGAGGGTTCAAAGGAGGTTAATGTAAATGATTCCGGGATTGAAAGGCTTATTGTGTGAGAGGTGTTTGATGGCTCTGGGCCTGTATTCACTGGAATCCAGAAGAATTAGGGGGGATCCTCACTGAACCTACTCAATGTTGAAAGGCCTCGATAGAATGGATGTTGAGAGGATGTTTCCTCCAGTGGGTGACTCTAAGACAAGAGGACACAGCCTCAGAATAGAGAAACGTCCTTTTAGAATGGAGATGAGAAGGAATTTCTTTAGCCAAAGAGTGGTAATTCTGTGGAATTTGTGGAGGCCAAGTCATTAGGAATATTTAAGGCAGAAGTTGGTAGATCCTTGATTAGTCAAGGTATGTGTTGGATCAGCGAGATCTTGGGATCCATATCCACAGGACTCTCAAAGCTGCTGAGCAGTTTGACAGTGTTGTTAAGGAGGTGTATGGTGTGTTGGCCTTCATCAACCGTGGGATTGAGTTCAAGAGCTGTAAGGTAATGTTATAGCTATATAAGAACTTGGTCAGACCCCACTTGGAGTACTGTGATCAGGATATGGATACTGTAGAGAGAATGCAGAGGAGATTTGCAAGGATGTTTCCTGGATTGGACAGCATGCCTCATGAGAATAGGTTAAATAAACTTGGCCTTTTCTCCTTGGAGTGATGGCAGATAAGAGGTGATGATAGAGATGTATAAGATGATGAGAGGCATTGATCTGTGGATAGCCAGAGGCTTTTACCCAGGGCTGAAATGGGTAACACGAGGGGGCATAGTTTTAAGCTGCTTGGAAGTAGGTACAAGGGGGAAGTCAGAGTTAAGTTTTTCACATAGAGAGTGGTGGGTCCGTGGAATGCACTGCCAGCAAAGGTGTTAGTGGCAAATATGATAGGGTCTTTTAAGAGACTCTTAGATAGGTACATGTTTAGGAAAATAGAGGGCTGTGCTGTAGAGAAAGCATCTATAGTTTCTATAGTAGGTTACATGATCGGCACAACATTATGGGCCGAAAGGCCTATAATGTGCTGTAGATTTTCTGTGTTCTATGTAGTGATATGGGAGAAGGAAGAAGACTAGGGCTAAGAGGGAAAATAGATCAGCCATGATGAAATGGCAGAGTAGGGTTGATGGGCCAAATGGCTTAATTCTGCTCCTATATCTTATGGTCTTGTATGTATTGTGCATGTACTAACCCAAAAAGTTGTCAGTAATTTCA
Organism: Hemitrygon akajei; assembly: GCF_048418815.1. Taxonomy (NCBI): domain Eukaryota; kingdom Metazoa; phylum Chordata; class Chondrichthyes; order Myliobatiformes; family Dasyatidae; genus Hemitrygon; species Hemitrygon akajei. Next base: position 105,155,138 of record NC_133125.1, read on the forward strand.
GTTTATCTATTATGCACCCAGCAAGACATGAAAATCACATGTAGCGTGGGTCAGCCAATAAAAGAATTTTCAGACCCCAATTAGCTATCAAGCTAACAGGATTTCAACAGATGCTAAGGTCTCAGTGGGAATAGCAGAAGTGAGACGCATTGTCATCTTATGCTCTGTATATCAATTGTAAAAGAATTCATTCTTTATTCTCCTCACATCCCCTCCCACAGATTCTGCCACTCATCTACAAACTAGGGACATATACAGGGGCTAATTAAATTATTCACCTTTCTATCTTTGGACATGGGAGCAGAAATGGGTGCAGAAAGGTGAAACCTATGTGTTTGTCTTTGTAGAGTGTAGTCTGTGGAAAAACTACACAAGCAATGCACACAAAATGCTGGTGGAACTCTGCAGGTCTGGCAGCCTCTATGGAAATGAATAAACAGTTGAAGTTTTGGGCTGAGACCCTTCCTCAGGACTTTTTCCACAAACACTTGAGGTCAACATTGAACCTAGGTTCCTGAAGTGATGCCCTACTGATGCACCATCAATAACTCACTCTGAGACGTAAAGGCGAGATATCAGCTTTTATTGACTGGAAGAAGGAACAAGCAGTGAGTGACCACTATACTACATCCTGGAGACAGAGAGGCCGGACTCAGACCTCTATCACCTTTATACAGGGGTCTGTGGGAGGAGCCACAGGAGCAGTCATCAGGGGGCGTGTCCAGACAGGTATATGTAGTTCACCACACCTACGCCGCCCAATGCTGTGGCCTGTTTGGAGTATTAGTGCTCTGCTCTGTCACATTAATGGGATTGTATTCACTTGTGGAACTTTGAAGTATTCCCTTTCAACTAACAATAAAGTGTGCAGTATTTACACATTAATAACAGATTTCACTTAAAAATAAAAGACAGGCATGCACAATGTGCACTTCACCCATCTCCAGCATTTCTATTGGTTGACGTAATTTTCAATATGAATGCAGCTGGTGCAAACATTGTTTGATTTGGTGTTGTAAATGCAAATTGGAGCACATTGGAACAAAGGGGAAGTGTTCTTGTCTTCTTATGCTCAAAGAGCACTTAATGAATTTCCTCTTTATCGGATCAGCTGCTAACTAAAGCCAGTTCACAACACTGAGTAACCTTGGAAAGTAACATTGTTTGTATTTTGTTAACAGAATCGGAAACAGGATTAATATCACTGGCAAATGCCATGAAATTTGCTGTTTTGCGGCAGCAGTACATTGCAATGCAGGCTCCTGTACCACCTCCTCGATGGTAACAAGGAGAGCAGCATATGCCCTAAGTGATGGAAGTGCTTAATAATAGATGTCGTGTTTTTGAGGCATCGACTTTTGAAGATATCTTTGATGTTGGGGAGGCTAGTGCCCATGCTGGAGCTGACCGAGTTTACAACTTCCTGCAACTTTTTCCTATCCTGTGTAGTGGCCCCTCCATACTAGGCAGTGATACAGCCAGCTGGAATTTACAAGTGTCTTTGGTGACTTACCAATTCTCCCCAGACTCCTAATGAAATAAAGCCACTGTTGTGCCTTCTTTGTAACTGCATCAATATGATGGGCCCAGAAAAGATCCTCAGAGATGTTGACACCCAGGAATCTGAAACTGCTCACCCTTTCCACTTCTGATCCCTCAGTGAAGGCTGGTGTGTGTTTCCCCATCCTGAAGTCCACAGTCAATTCCTTGGTCTTATGGATGTTGAGTTCAAGGTTATGCTGTGACACCACTCAACCAACTGATCTGTCTCACTCCTGTACAACTCCTTGTCACCATTGGAAATAGTTGTGTCATTTGCAAATTTATAGATGGCGTTTGAGCCGTGCTGAGTCACACAATCGTGGGTGTAGAGAGAGTAATCACAGATAAAACTAAGTTTTTTAACATATTCTTTACAAATGATTGGATGTGAAATGCAAACAATAAAATTTAAATTCACATCTGTGCACTGACATGACAGGTGAGCAAATATTAATGCAGTTTATATGATATCCTGGAAAATTTGATAGGATCCCTTACAAGAAATATGATAAAGCATGGTCCTTGGATAACATCCATGTGAGTTTCAGAAGACATTTGAGAGCAACACAAGAAAATTGGAGTAAAAAATAGGCAATTTGGCCCCTCAAACCTGCCCTATTATTCAATATACTCATGGGTGATCTGCCTCAAACACATCTCTCCCTCAGTACGTTCCCATAAGCCTCAATTCCCTGATCTTTCCTAAAGGACTATCTATTTTCTCTTACAATACACCCAATAATCCAAACTCCACAAGCCTCTGCAAGACAGATTTATTATTCTCGGTATGAAGAAGTTCTTATGTACTTCAGTTTAACATAAACACTCCTTGTACCCATGTCCCCTCATCTGAGACTCTGTTGCTAGTGGAAACATCTCAATATCTTCCCTGTCATGTTCCTGAGGATCTTATACATTTCATTAAGTTCATCCCTCACTCTTCACCGATCCAAAGAAAATGATTTAATTTCACATGGTTTAATGAAGTTTCCAAGCCAGGGATTATTAGAAATATGGCAATATATGGAACTGCATGCAATATAGTTCTGGGAGATGGTAATTGACTGGGATAAAGGAAAATTCTTTGATCAGCAGGAAGTGGTATTTCCCAAAGATCTAAACTGAAATATTACCATTACTTAGATGAAAGTTTGCAGAATTTAAAGAGCAATGTTTGAATGAGAGGGAATAAAATCAGAATGGGACATAGAGAGACAAAGTGAATGGGCAAAATGTAGTTAGAGTTCAAGCTGAGGAAGTGTGAATTCATCCTAAATCTCAGAAAAATATGTAAAATTCCTTCCTTCTTGCAGAGAAAATGAGTTGTGAAAGAGCAGTGGAGTTCAGGAGCCTGTGTGCATAAATAACGAAAATCTGGTGCATACATACTAAAATTAATCACAAGTGTAATGTCAAACTTTATTGAAAGGGAATTCATCAAGTACTGAAGTTTCATTTTTCCAGCATCTCGGGTAGTTACCATCTGGAAAACTGTGGTTCAGCATCAAAAGTCAAGAAATGTACTATGCATGGAAGAGGTTTAGACAAATTTCAAGTCTTTCGATTTTAAATTATATGGACAGTTAGGAAAAACATAGTTAAAATCACTGCAATTTGGGCACTAGAAGGATAATCCACTTGGAGTAGTTAACAAGCTGCATATGATGAATTCTTTATTTAAATCTAATTTTATGGCATAACTTTCCATTTATAAAGGGAAAATCTTTCAAATATTTTCATAAAGGCAGCATCTCTTTAATAACCTTTGGATATCTAGGTTCCAAAGATGTAACTTAAATTTTACTATACAGTTTACAGTAGAAAGTACTTGTGTCCATTGTTATGTGGTTCAAAATCCAGAGTTAAGGACTTCTCCTCAGGAGAGATCCATGTGGAACCAAGGAAAAGCATAAGACGAAGGATGAGCTGCTGACCCAGTCTATCACGGGTAAAGCGAAACACTGTTGCAGGAAATTGGCATCCAACATCAGGGACCCCCACCACCCGGGATATGCTCTCTTCTCACTGTTACCTTCAGGAAGAAGGTACAGGAGCCTCAGGGCCTATATCACCAGGTTCAAGAACAGTTAGTACCCCATCAGGCTCTTGAACCAAAGGTGATAACTACATTCAACCTCACTTGACCCATCATTGAAATGTTCCCACTACCTATGGACTCACTTTCAAGGAATCTTCATTTCATGTTCTTGATATTTATTGTTTATTTATTTAATATTATTATTTCTTTCTTTTTGTATTTACACAGTTTGCTGTCTTTTGCATACTGGATGAATACCCTAGTTGGTGTGGTCTTTCATTGATCTGTAATTGAGTATGCCCACAAGAAAATGAATCTCAGAGTTGTAGATGGTGACACGTATGTACGAGGGGTGATGGATAAGTTCGTGGCCTAAGGTAGAGCAGTCTATTTCAGAAAATCTAGCACATTTATTTTTCAACATAGTCCCCTCCTACATTTACACACTTAGTCCAGCGGTCATGGAGCATATGGATCTTGGACCTCCAGAAAGTGTCCACATATGGGGTGATTGATAAGTTCAAAGCCTAAGGTAGGAGATGAGTTATACAGCTTTCTTTTCAGGCACATGCAGTTCATCTTTGAGTGATTATGCAGAAAGTTTGAAGTTAATAACTCATCAGGGGTGATTGATAAGTTTGTGGCCTAAAGTAGAAGGAGACGAGTTATTAACTTCAAACTTTCTGCATAATATCCCAGAGTTGACTAGCATGTGCAAGTAACGAGAGCTGTATAACTCATCTCCTTCTACCTTGGGCCACAAACTTATCAATTACCCCTGCTGTGGACACTTTCTGGAGGTCCAAGATCCATATGCTCCACGACTGCTGGACTAAGTGTTTAAATGTACGAGGGGACTATGTTGAAAAATAAATGCTAGGTTTTCTAAAATTGACTCCTTCTATCTTAGGTCACAAACTTATCAATCACCCCTTGTACTTTGATAATAAATTTACTTTAAACTTTGAACTTAAGAGGAATTTAAGCAGTTGGGTCCAAGTTAAAAAGTATAATTGCAAAGATAATAATCTCTGGATTACTATCTAATGCAGATGCAAATTGCATTGGGTAAATAAAATCAAGGAATTGAATCTGTAATACACTGGTTAAGATTTCTACTGCTATGCTGTGAGGTACTTCATTTTAACAGCTTCCTGTAAAAGCAGTGTGGCCTGCTGGTGAGAGTGTTTTGGTTTCAGCTAAAGGTAAGGAGCCACATTGTCCAACTTGGGAATGTTGTTTCAGCCAGTTAGGATAGTGGGTTGGAGAGAAGGTTGAAGAGAGAGCTGGGCTGAGAGAGATTTCTGATGGACAGTAGTCGGGTTTGTAATCTTTTGGTGGGAGATGAGTAGAGGTGATGATCAGGGAAGTCACCAATCCAAAGTGGTCCCCCAATTTACAATGGATCTCAGCAATGTAGAGGAGGCTGCATTGTATGTGTAACTGCAGCCATAATAGGGAAAATGCAAAGAAAAAGATATAATTGAAGACCCGTTATCCTAATGTATGCAGCATTCATAAAAAGATAAATGAATTAAGTGGCACAAGTGGAAATTAATGGGTATGATCTAATCAGCAATAGAGAAATGTGGTTGCAAAGAGACCAGATCTGGGAATTAAATGTTCCAAGATACAGTGACAATCAAATAATCCACCATCTGATTATTTGGCAGGCTTGATGGTTTAGCATCTGGCCAAAGGGTCTGATTTCTGCACTCTATTGAATACCTCAGGGTTATGGTTCCTGAACTCCCTTTAATACACTGCATCAGCAGCTCTTACTCTCCATTTAACACAACAGAAATCTATGTTCCTTTAGCACCCCAGGACATCAGTTCCCATGCTCTCCTAATTTTTGCAGGTTCAATGGAAATTTTATTATACTATTGTTTTGCACTTTAAAGAGGAAAATTAAAAGTGTATATAGACTGTTTGCATCATAGGCTGGTATGGAAACACCAATGCCCTCGAATAGAAATTCCTATAAAAAAGTAGTGTATATGGCCCAGTACATCATACCCTCCCATGCCTGAGCACACCTACACGAAGCATTGTTCCAGGAAAGCAGCATCCTCCATCAAGGACCCCCACCATCCAGGCCATGCTCTCTTCTTGCTGCTGGCCAGGAACAGTTATTACCCCTCAACTATTAGACTATTGAACCAGAGGGATCATTTCACTCACCTCTCTCTTGATCCATCTCTGGACTGTTCACATTTTTGGACTCACTTTCAAGGTCTCTACAACTCATTTTCTCAATACTTATTGCTTATTTATTTATTATTATTATTTTGGGTTGTTTTCTTTCATTTTGTATTTGCACAGTTTTTTTGTCTTGTCTCTGATTATCCGTTTTGTTGGATGCAATCCTTCCCTGATTCTATTGTGTTTCTTGTATTTACTGTGAATGCTTAATAAATCAAATCCTAGGGTTGTATATGGTGCCACATCTGTACTCTGATTAAAAAAATTACTTTAAAATTATAAGTGTGTTGGAGTATGAGTTTTATTCATATCCAGCTGTTTGAAAAAGATACCAGTCCAGCACTACCACATTTCTTGCAAACTGGATGAGTAGTTTTACTGTATGTGACTTTTCAAAAAAGATAAGAAATTGCACTTTCTACTATTTTCTTCCCTCCCCTCCGAGTTTTCATCATTTAACTTGTTTATCTTTAACTTGTCCCAGTTTGGAGTGGCATAGTAGCGTCACGGTTAGCACAATGCTTTACAGGACCAGCCACCCAGGTTCAATTCCTGCCTGTAACGAGTTTGTACATCTTCCCCATGACCACCTGTGTTTCCTCTGGGTGCCCCGGTTTCCTCCCACAATATTAGATTGGTAGGTTAATTGGTCATTGTAAATTGTTCCGTGATTAGGCTCAGATTAAATTGGGGGATTGCTGGGCGGCACAACTCGAAGGGCTGGGAGAGCCTGTTCCACGCTGTATATCAATAAATAAATAAGTCATTGACCCAAAACACTAATTTCAATTCAGGCTTCATGGATGCTGGCTGACCACCTAAATATTCCTAGCATTTTCTGTTTTATCAGGGAAATGGTGAGCTTGGATTCAATTACGTGGCATTTTAGATTGATCTCTGCTGATTCATCAACTAACTGCCCACAGTCAATGGTACATTTTCTCATATTGAGTTTGCCGATATTTGGAGTAAGTGCAAAATCTGCAGACTATCCAGGTAACTTCAGTGAGTAATAATACTGACCAAAACCTGCATATTGATTTAGAATCATTAATAGGCTTCCAATATGATAAACAATTTTTTCATTTTAAACAGTTGAGAAGAAAGTAATTGATGCTGACCAAAATAATCAAAGGAGAGCTTGCATACCAGTTATCAAAGGTCGGTGTCTTCAGGTACTGCCTAACTTCCTCTGTGACTTCCAAATTACTGCATTGAAAAAGAAGACAATATTTTGAAAACAGCTTAATCTTGTTGTGGTTAAATATTAACTCTGTTTTAAGCTTTTATAGCAGAGCAGTTTTAAGCTCATTCTTCCATTAATATTGAACCTGATTTCTATTCAAGGCCTCTATCCTCTTTAAAGTTCTATCTACTTTGAAATCAATCTAAACTCTTCTCCCTCTCACAGCCTTCCATTTCTCTATCATCCAGGTGTCTGTATGTCACATTCTATTTCAGACCTCTAGTGTATGCAGATTTTGATGTTCAGAGAAGAAGGATGTTTGCATTAAAATTAGGAGTATCAAGCTGCTTGCTCTTTACCATCCAAGCGCTTCCCTACAAGCCCATCATGTGTACAAATTGTGTGTAACAGCATGTACAAATAGTGTGTAACAACATGCACAAATAGTGTGTCTCCTCTTTGCCACTCCACTACTAGTCTGTGTGTATTAGTCAAGGAGAAAAGAGACTTGTTTTGCTGTTGGTGTCTTCTTACTATTGTTGTGTTCTTGCCTGTGTTACTCTGCTGAACGCTATGGGCATGCTATGTTGGCGCCGGAATGTGTAGCAACTTTTGCGGGCTGCCCCCAGCACATCCTTAGGTTATGTTGGTTGTTAACACAAACAACAAATTTCACTGTACATTTTGATGTACATGTGATATATAAATGAATCTGAATCTGGCTTTGTTCCTCTCATAGGAGATAAGACAAGCAAATATTCTTACAATAAGAACATTTGCTTTGTTTCAAGTTTAGAGGTTTAGCTAACAGTATGATTCTTCTGAGGAATCCCCAAATGAGTGAAGGTATCTTGATCCAGACAGCAGTCAACACATTAACAATGCAAAAACATTTCCTGTAACCTACAATGCAAAAATTGCATATATCATTCAAAACCTGTCAATATCCATTTTCTTTCTTATTGATACTAAAAGAAATGGAAATAATTTACTTCTTCAACCAGCTGTTATCAGACTACACTTTGGTGCTTCACCCAAAAAGAATCTACATGTTGGAGATGGTGTTTTGTGGACTGGAATTGTCAACATACTCAGAAGCCCCTGCCGAAGGGTTTCGACTGTACTCTTTTCCATTGAGCCATCCTGGCCTGCTGAGTTGCGCCAGCATTTTCTGTGTGTTGCATGGATTTCCAGCATCTGCAGATTTTCTGAACAATGCCCTCAACAAGGTGTATCCAATTCATCACTGACGGGTAACCAATCTTAAAGATTAACTCAGGCTTCTATACACATACATGTCACCTGGTCACCTTATGGTTTCCTTCATTTATATCCAGATCATTTGGTTTTCAAGGAGCTGTCATTGCCAACAATAAGACCGTAAGATATGGAAGCAGAAGTAGGCCATTCGGCCCATCGAGTCTGCTCCGCCATTCAATCATGGGCTGATCCAATTCTTCCAGTCATCCCCACTCCCCTGCCTTCACACCATACCCTTTGATGCCCTGGCTAATCAAGGACCTATCTATCTCTGCCTTAAATAAACCCAATGACTTAGCCTCCACAGCCACTCGTGGCAACAAATTCCACAGATTTACCACCCTCTGACTAAAGTATTTTCTCCGCATCTCTGTTCTAAATAGACATCCTTCAATCCTGAAGTCGTACCCTCTTGTACTAGAATCCCCTAACATGGGAAATAACTTTGCCATATCTAATCTGTTCAGGCCTTTTAACATTCGAAATGTTTCCATAAGATCCCCCCTCATTCTCCTGAACTCCAGGGAATACAGCACAAGACATTCCTCATACGGTAATCCTTTCATTCTTGGAACCATTCTCGTGAATCTTCTCTGAACCCCCTCCAATGTTGGTATATCCTTTCTAATATAAGGAGCCCAAAACTGCACACAATTCTCCAAGTGTGGTCTCATGAGTGCTTTACAGAGCCTCAACATCACATCCCTGCTCTTAGGTTCTATACCTGTGGTGAACTAGATATACCTGTCTGACTGCTCCTGTGGCTCCTCCCAAGACCCTGCTGACTGCCCCTGTGGCTCCTCCCACAGACCCCTGTATAAAGGCGACTGTGGCCTGCTGCTCTCCCTCATTTTCCCAGGATGTAGTTGTTCTTCAGTCAATAAAAGCCGATATCTCACTTCCTAAGTCTCGGCGTGAGTTATTGATGGTGCATCAATTTTATTGACTGAAAGTTACAACATGGAAACCGCTTTACGCCCAGAACGCCTAGACTTGGACCCCCAAGACCCTGGAGCAGCTCTTGCCTTTGAACACTGGCTGGTGTGCTTCCAATCGTACTTAGAGGAGGTTTGTGCCACCGACTCGGCTGTTCGGCACAAACTTCTCCTCTCGAGGGTCGCCCCAAAAGTTTATTCGTTCATCAGGGACATATCCACCTACGAGGAGGCGCTTGCCGCCCTCAAAAGACAGTACCTGCGGCCAGTAAATCCAGTTTATGCACGGCACCGCTTGGCAACACGAAAACAGCGGCCTACGGAGTCGACTGCTGAATTTCTCCGAGAACTACAGGCACTCGCGCGGACTTGTGACTGCCAAGCGCTCACAGCGGAACAGCATAAGGAACTCTTGGTCCGAGACGCTTTTGTGACTGGGGTCCGGTCAGTGTGTATCCGCCAGCGGCTGCTGGAAAAAGCTGATCTTACCTTACGCTCCGCGATAGAGACGGCCGATACGATAGAGGCTGCGCAGCTGTACGCCGAAGAGGTCCAGCCGCGCGATTCCCCGGTTCCGAGCGAATTCGCCAATGCCGCTGCCAGTCGCGGTATCTCAAACCCCACGAATTCGCCAGGTATGAAACTCTGTTACTTTTGTGGGCTTCAGAAACATTCCAGAAACAGCTGCCCGGCCGTCGGAGCGACTTGTTCCAGCTGTGGGAAGAAGGGCCATTTCGCCAAAGTATGTAAGTCTAAACCGCGCCCGGGGTCGAGCAGCGCTGCCTCTGAGACCTGGGGGCCGCCATTTTGCATGACCGGATGTGGACAACCATCTTTGCCGGCGTCACCAGGCCCCGCCCCCGACTCACCATCTTGCATGCCCGGATGTGAGCGGCCAACTTTGCCGGCATCACCAGGCCCCGCCCCCGACACACCCCGTTCAACGCTGGCTTCCGTGACCCTCGACCAAAGCGCCCCACACCAGCTCGCAAGGTCGATGATGGACATCCTGGTGGAGGGGCACAGGACTAGCTGCCTGTTTGACACGGGCAGCACTGAGAGTTTTATTGACCCGGCCACAGTGAAACGCTGTGGACTCGTGACACGGCCGGTACGTCAGAAGATCACCTTGGCTTCAGGGTCGCATTCCACAGACATCCGGGTGGGTTGTGTAGCGACATTGGTGGTGCAGGGCACAGAATATCGGAACTTTGCGTTCCTGGTCATGCCTCGGCTGTGCGCACCTGTGCTATTGGGGCTGGACTTCCAGAGCCACCTCGAAAGTGTGACTATGGCATATGACGGGCCCCACCCACCACTCACTGTCAGGAATCCTCAGTTTGGTGGGACTTCGCCATATACTCCGTTACCACACGCACATACACCCCGAACCCCACATCCCGCCCAGCACCATGCCGATAGCTGTGCTGCTGACACTATTTGCAACCTCTCCACCCTCAAGATCCCTCCCCCATCGCTGTTCACCAACCTGACCCCCGACTGTAAACCTGTGGCAACTAAAAGTAGGAGGTACAGTGCGGGGGACAGGGCCTTTATTCATTCAGAGGTGCAGCGGCTGCTCAGGGAGGGGATCATTGAGCCAAGCACAAGCCCATGGCGGTCCCAGGTGGTCGTTGTTCGGACTGGGCAGAAAAATAGGATGGTTGTGGACTACAGCCAGACCATCAATAGATTCACGCAGCTTGACGCGTACCCCCTACCCCGCATCGCGGATATGGTCAACCAGATAGCTCAGTACAAGGTGTACTCGACAATTGATCTGAAATCCGCTTATCACCAGCTCCCCATCCGCCCAGAGGACCGCCCCTACACCGCCTTCGAGGCGGGTGGCAGGCTCTATCACTTTCTGCGCGTCCCATTTGGTGTCACAAATGGGGTCTCAGTCTTCCAGAGGGAGATGGACCGGATGGTGGACCAGTACAAACTGACGGCCACATTTCCCTATCTAGATAACATCACCATCTGTGGTCGCGACTGGTCGGATCATGACGCCAACCTCCAACGATTTTTCCAAGTGGCCGATGCTTTGAACCTCACTTATAACAAGGACAAGTGTGTTTTCAGAACCACACGACTCGCTATCCTTGGGTATGTCGTGGAGAACGTGGTCATTGGCCCTGACCCTGACCGTATGCGCCCCCTGTTAGAACTCCCTCTTCCCACTACTCTCAAGGCCCTCCAGCGGTGCCTGGGTTTTTTTTCCTATTACGCCCAATGGGTTCCCCATTACGCAGACAAGGCCCGCCCCCTGGTCAAGTCTACCACCTTTCCCCTCTCTGCCGAGGCCCGCGCGGCCTTCAGCTGCATTAAGGGGGACATTGCCAAAGCAACGATGCATGCGGTGGACGAGACCATTCCCTTCCAAGTAGAGAGTGACGCCTCTGACGTCGCGCTGGCTGCTACCCACAATCAGGAAGGCAGGCCAGTGGCGTTTTTTTCTCGTACCCTTCAAGGCTCTGAACTTCGGCACTCCACGGTGGAGAAAGAAGCCCAAGCCATAGTGGAAGCTATTCGGCACTGGAGGCACTATCTCGCCGGCAGAAGGTTCACCTTGCTGACCGACCAGCGCTCGGTTGCGTTCATGTTCAGCAACCAACAGCGGGGCAAAATCAAAAATGATAAAATTTTGCGATGGAGAATAGAACTCTCCACCTATACTTACGATATCCTGTACCGGCCTGGCAGGCTCAATGAACCCTCTGATGCCCTATCCCGGGGACCGTGTGCTAGTGCCCAGCTCGACCAGCTGTATGCCCTTCATGCCCAACTTTGCCACCCGGGGGTCACCCGGTTTTATCATTTCATTAAAGCCCGGAACCTGCCGTACTCCCTGGAGGACATCAGGACGATGACCAGGGACTGCCAGATCTGCGCTGAGTGCAAACCGCACTTCTACCGTCCTGACACTGCGCAGCTTGTCAAGGCCACCCGCCCTTTTGAGCGACTGAGTATTGACTTTAAGGGCCCCCTTCCCTCCACCGACCGCAATGTCTACTTTCTCAGTATTATTGACGAGTACTCGCGATTCCCCTTTGCCGTTCCCTGCCCCGACACTGCTACCACGTCGGTCATAAAAGTCCTGCGCCAGCTCTTCACTCTGTTCGGATATCCCTGCTATGTCCACAGTGATAGAGGGTCCTCCTTTATGAGTGACGAGTTGCGCCGGTTCCTGCTTGCTAGGGGCATAGCTACTAGTCGCACCACGAGTTATAATCCCCGGGGGAATGGCCAGGTGGAGAAGGAGAATGCCACAGTGTGGAAGGCCATACTTTTAGCCCTTAAGTCACAAGGGTTGCCGGTCTCCCGATGGCAGGAGGTCCTCCCTGAGGCACTCCACTCTATCCGCTCCCTGTTGTGTACGTCCACTAATGCCACCCCTCACGAACGCTTATTCTCTTTTCCCAGGAAGTCTGTCACTGGGACCACCCTGCCAGTTTGGCTGACGTCCCCGGGGCCAGTGCTGCTACGTAAACATGCGAGGAGTAATAAGTACTCACCACTGGTCGAGAAGGTTCACCTCCTTCATGCTAATCCCCAGTATGCCTACGTGGTCTTGCCTGATGGGCGGGAGGACACGGTCTCTGTCCGTGACCTGGCGCCCGCCGGAGCAGCAGACCACTACCCCGAGCACTCCACGGTAACTATGCACCCTGTACCCGAGGTGACTCCACACACACCGTGCCCCCCACAGACTCCGTATGCGTCTGTTCCAGGGCCCTCGCTCACACGCGAGGGGTCCCTGACACCTCCTGTTGGGACAGAATTAACCCACTCTCCGCCTCCGGAGCAAACACCACCTCCGGCACCTGTGCCGTCATCACCTCTGGCTCCTGTGCAATTGCAGCCGGAGCTACGTAGATCGCAGCGAACGATTCGACCACCTGATCGACTTAACCTGTAAATATGCTTGGGAATTTTTTTTTAAACAAAGGGGGGGTGAATGTGGTGAACTAGATATACCTGTCTGACTGCTCCTGTGGCTCCTCCCAAGACCCTGCTGACTGCCCCTGTGGCTCCTCCCACAGACCCCTGTATAAAGGCGACTGTGGCCTGCTGCTCTCCCTCATTTTCCCAGGATGTAGTTGTTCTTCAGTCAATAAAAGCCGATATCTCACTTCCTAAGTCTCGGCGTGAGTTATTGATGGTGCATCAATACCTCTGGAAATGAAGGCCAATATTGCATTTGTCTACTTCACAACCCACTCAACCTGGAGGTTAACCTTTAGGGTATCTTGCACAAAGACTCCCAAGTCCCTTTGCATCTCTGTATTTTGAATTCTCTCCCCATCTAAATAATAGTCTGCCTGTTTATTTCTTCCACCAAAGAGCATGACCATACACTTTCCAACATTGTACTTCATTTGCCACTTCTTTGCCCATTCCCCTAAACTATCTCTCTGAAAGCTCTCTGTTTCCTCAACACAACCTGCTCTTCCACCTATCTTTGTATTATGGGCAAATTTAGCCACAAATCCATTAATCCCATAGTCCAAATCATTGACATTTATCGTAAAAAGCAGCAGTCCAAACCCAATAAAATAAAACAACTAAAATAACTGGGCCCAGAACCCACGCACTCTTACTACTCAACCACACTGTATTTGACTTGTGCACAAGGACAACAGCATGGCCCCAGTCACCCACATTGTTCTGATGCCAGGACAGAAAATTGCTATTGTTATATAGAATCGCCCTATCAGTTACAGATATTGACCACTTGGTAAATTGTTCATGTTTCAATTCCTTACTTGCAAGATCAATCGCCATTCACAGTAGAGGTGTTGAAAGTCAACCGAAACTTCAACCTGACGACTGATAATATTTTGAAGTTAGTGAAACAATTGTCCCGTAGTTGATGGGTGTTTCATGTCCTTCCGTTATTCCTATCTTGTCTGTCTCGGCATCCCCTATACTATAAATGGAAGCTACAGTACTGTGCAAAAGTCTTAGCAAATATATATGTATATATATATATATATATATATATATATAGCTAGGGTGCCTAAGATTTTTGCACAGTACTGCAGTAACTTTATGTATTGCATTGTAGAGCTGCTGCTGCAAAAGAACAAATTTCATGACATGTGAAAAGTGATGATAAACCTGATTCTGATACAGGTTTGTATTGTGGACTGAGAGTGGGAAGGGGGCAGGGAGAGGGGAATCATGGTTGGGAAAAGGGGAAGGGAGAGGGGAGGGAGTGGAAAGTACCAGAGGGATATTCTGCAATGATCAATAAGCCAGTTGTTTGGAATCAAATGACCTTAACTAGTGTCTCAGAGCTGGGTGTGTTTGCACCCACACCACCTCCCCACCCCCGGCACTCCCTCACTGCCACCTGCCCCATACCTCTTCTGCAACATTCCACCCTCGCCATTCCCAACATCCCTTGCTCCCACCAGATTTACAAACTCGCTCTCCACTCCACGTTGATAAATACAGTACTGTGCAAAGGTCTTAGGTACTCTAGCAGTATACATGTGCCTAAGACTTTTGTGCAGTACTGTATATCCTTCTAGATAAATTACACACTGCCACTTCAGGTTATTATAGCCAGGGTGGTAATGGGGACAAGCTCCCACTACCTATTAAATGCTTCCAATGGTATACACCTCAAATATCCTCTGACAACCAAGTCTAGCTCCTGGCCTTCACGTGTGGCTTAGCAACTAAGCCTGGTGGAACCATTTCTACTGATAGGAGAAGGAGCAAAAGCAGGTTACTGACGTCTTAAATCCAACCACTCGAAGCAGATGGGGCTCGTCAGCCATAGTTGACAGCTCATCTAGGAGAAGGAAGACTCTGATCTCAAACTTCCACAGCCTTTCAGCTACACCCACGTGTGGGGATGGCTTTGGGAGTGAATCTCAAGGGAAAAATCCAGAGCTGGTGTCCCAAAGGCAGTCCTATGTTGAGTTCAACACTGAATGACTACTCCTACAACACTGCTGGTACCAAACTGTATTGACCTCTGTCGTTCCTATGGATTCATAAGATGCATGGAAGGGGAGAGCCTACAACAGCTCTCCTACTGAAAGGTGTCAACTCAAAATATTGACTGTTTACTCTTTTCCATAGATGCTGCCTGGCCTGCTGAGTTCCTCCAGCACTTTGTGTGTGTTGTTTGGATTTCCAGTATCTGCAAATTTTCTTTTGCTTGAGCTTTCTCTCCATATCATACTTCCCAGGCTTGCATATCTAGAAAGCCAGGACGCAACATCCATGGTGAACCTGACTGGCGAAGGCCTCACTCCCACACTGCCACTGTCATTCTCACCTACCTGACTGGAGAAGGCCTCACTCAAACACTGCCACTGTCATTCTCACCTACCTGACTGGCGAAGGCCTCACTCACACACTGCCACTGTCATTCTCACCTACCTGACTGGCGAAGGCCTCACTCACACACTGCCACTGTCATTCTCACCTACCTGACTGGCGAAGGCCTCACTCACACACTGCCACTGTCATTCTCACCTACCTGTCTGGCGAAGGCCTCACTCACACACTGCCACTGTCATTCTCACCTACCTGTCTGGCGAAGGCCTCACTCACACACTGCCACTGTCATTCTCACCTACCTGACTGGCGAAGGCCTCACTCACACACTGCCACTGTCATTCTCACCTACCTGACTGGCGAAGGCCTCACTCACACACTGCCACTGTCATTCTCACCTACCTGACTGGCGAAGGCCTCACTCACACACTGCCACTGTCATTCTCACCTACCTGTCTGGCGAAGGCCTCACTCACACACTGCCACTGTCATTCTCACCTACCTGAATGGCGAAGGCCTCACTCACACACTGCCACTGTCATTCTCACCTACCTGTCTGGTGAAGGCCTCACTCACACACTGCCACTGTCATTCTCACCTACCTGACTGGCGAAGGCCTCACTCACACACTGCCACTGTCATTCTCACCTACCTGACTGGCGAAGGCCTCACTCACACACTGCCACTGTTATTCTCACCTACCTGTCTGGCGAAGGCCTCACTCACACACTGCCACTGTCATTCTCACCTTCCTGACTGGCGAAGGCCTCACTCACACACTGCCACTGTCATTCTCACCTACCTGACTGGAGTGGGCCTCACTCACACACTGCCACTGTCATTCTCACCTACCTGACTGGCGAAGGCCTCACTCACACACTGCCACTGTCATTCTCACCTACCTGACTGGAGTGGGCCTCACTCACACACTGCCACTGTCATTCTCACCTACCTGTCTGGAGTGGGTCTCACTCACACACTGCCACTGTCATTCTCACCTACCTGTCTGGCGAAGGCCTCACTCACACACTGCCACTGTCATTCTCACCTACCTGACTGGAGTGGGCCTCACTCACACACTGCCACTGTCATTCTCACCTACCTGTCTGGCGAAGGCCTCACTCACACACTGCCACTGTCATTCTCACCTTCCTGACTGGCGAAGGCCTCACTCACACACTGCCACTGTCATTCTCACCTACCTGACTGGCGAAGGCCTCACTCAAACACTGCCACTGTCATTCTCACCTACCTGACTGGCGAAGGCCTCACTCACACACTGCCACTGTCATTCTCACCTACCTGTCTGGCGAAGGCCTCACTCACACACTGCCACTGTCATTCTCACCTTCCTGACTGGCGAAGGCCTCACTCACACACTGCCACTGTCATTCTCACCTACCTGACTGGAGTGGGCCTCACTCACACACTGCCACTGTCATTCTCACCTACCTGACTGGCGAAGGCCTCACTCACACACTGCCACTGTCATTCTCACCTACCTGACTGGAGTGGGCCTCACTCACACACTGCCACTGTCATTCTCACCTACCTGACTGGAGTGGGCCTCACTCACACACTGCCACTGTCATTCTCACCTACCTGTCTGGCGAAGGCCTCACTCACACACTGCCACTGTCATTCTCACCTACCTGACTGGCGAAGGCCTCACTCACACACTGCCACTGTCATTCTCACCTACCTGACTGGCGAAGGCCTCACTCACACACTGCCACTGTCATTCTCACCTACCTGAATGGCGAAGGCCTCACTCACACACTGCCACTGTCATTCTCACCTACCTGACTGGCGAAGGCCTCACTCACACACTGCCACTGTCATTCTCACCTTCCTGACTGACGAAGGCCTCACTCACACACTGCCACTGTCATTCTCACCTACCTGAATGGCGAAGGCCTCACTCACACACTGCCACTGTCATTCTCACCTACCTGACTGGCGAAGGCCTCACTCACACACTGCCACTGTCATTCTCACCTACCTGACTGGCGAAGGCCTCACTCACACACTGCCACTGTCATTCTCACCTACCTGACTGGCGAAGGCCTCACTCACACACTGCCACTGTCATTCTCACCTACCTGACTGGCGAAGGCCTCACTCACACACTGCCACTGTCATTCTCACCTACCTGACTGGCGAAGGCCTCACTCACACACTGCCACTGTCATTCTCACCTACCTGACTGGCGAAGGCCTCACTCACACACTGCCACTGTCATTCTCACCTACCTGTCTGGCGAAGGCCTCACTCACACACTGCCACTGTCATTCTCACCTACCTGACTGGAGTGGGCCTCACTCACACACTGCCACTGTCATTCTCACCTACCTGACTGGCGAAGGCCTCACTCACACACTGCCACTGTCATTCTCACCTACCTGACTGTAGTGGGCCTCACTCACACACTGCCACTGTCATTCTCACCTACCTGACTGGCGAAGGCCTCACTCACACACTGCCACTGTCATTCTCACCTACCTGTCTGGAGTGGGCAGGTTGGCTCTGGCGGTTTCACTTCAAAGCTCTACGTTTATCTACAAAGTCATCCTCATCTGGATGTTGTCTTTAATCCTTCCCTTACCACAACTTCAACAGGCCTTGGCAATGCACAAGCATCAGCTACAGTTGTTTGCTGGACTAACAATTAAACTAATTCATTGCTTGCAAAGACTTCCGAGAATCAACTAGACATTACATGTAAATTCACATGTCAATGGTGCCTTTTACCTTATCAACAGTTAATTACATTTAATAGCTAACAATTTCTTCACTACTATTTCTACTTCACTTGTCAAACTCATCATTCCACAACAGCAAAATAAAATTATATGAAAGCTAAATCAGCCAACACACACAAAATGCTGGAGGAACTCAGCAAGTCAGACAGCACCTATAGAGAAGAATAAACAGTCGACATTACAGACCTGATGAAGGGTCTCAGCCTATATCGTCAATTCTTTATTCCTCTCCATAGATGCTGCCTGACCTGCTGAGTTCCTTCAGCATTTTGTGTGTGTTGCTTCTAATCTCCAGCATCTGTAAAATGTCTTGTGTCTAAGCTAGACAAAACTTGCATCACAAAAATTTTTGCAGAACCACACAATACCTCATCTGTAAGTATTTTTCCATGACTTGCTGGCATTCTTCTTTGTTCTTCCTTAATGAACGTTTGTGATAAAAAGGTGAAGGTTTGTTCGTCCATTCTGTCAGGTCTTTAAAGAGTCCAAGCCAGCTGAGATGTTCCACACTCTGTGGATATTAAACAGTTTTAGCAAGGATGAAACAATGCCCTAGATTTTCAGGACAGTAATGAACATGCTTGCTATTGATTTCTCTTACACTTTTCAAACCTTTCATTAGGTTTTGCATTAGTGCTTGTAGTGATTGTGAATCAAGCATCTTCTCAAGAAATTTGTCATGTATGGAATGGAACAAGGGGCTACACATCACATCATCCAAACCAGATTGAGAAATTGTGTAGATTTTGACAAAAAATAAGTTTTAAACAGAAAAAGCAATACAATCCCAGAGACAGCCTGTACTGAGGTCAGAGGCCTGTCTGTGAATGTGGGTAATCCCAGAGGCAGCCTGTCTGGAAGCTGAAGGTCTGTCAGTGTGCGTGCTTGGGCAATACAATTCCAGAGGTTAGAGATAATCAGGTTGTCGGAGGTTGTTGGGGCAGTGCAGATTGAAGAGCCAAAACGGCCTACTCCACACTGTATCTCTAAAATAAATATTAATGCAAATTATGCCTTTCAGTGTATATTTTGATGTACATGTGATTAATAAATAAATAAATCTAAATCTATATTACAATATCATGTTTAGAAAGTGATAAGTGTAATATTACTTGAAAATATTAAACTAATTCAAAGGGAGACATGGGAGTTCAAAAAGTAAGTCTAACTTTGTGTTTACTTTAAGTCAGGTGCACATTTCATGTGATAGCATGATGACGTATGCAAGTCACAGATTTATACAACCTGAAATGAATTATTTAAATGAACAAGAATGCTTAATCAACCAATGTATATACAAGATTACTGAAATATTATTGAAATAGTAAATACACAACAATAGGACTTTAAGAAATAAAACTGGAATGTCTTACTTCAAGTTTCTCCCGAAAGGACTCCACACGACTTCTCATCTCATAAACGATGGACGGCATTGGACCTGATTCAATTTGAAGCTTCTTCTCCAGCTCCTGTAGTCTGAGGGAAAAGGTTTTGTCTGGTTTTATAATGTGTTGCATGAATTATTTTCATGTCATTTCACTCCGATCAACTATCAGGCGAATGAAATTTGATCACTGACTAGGCAAATGAAAGAAGGCACACAGTTTTTCAGGCAGATCTCTTTCGGTAAGATAATCATAAGAGCTACAGAGATACAGTAAACGCAAGATGTAGGCTTCCTTTTGCAATGGGAAACACACATAGTGTGCTGGAGGAACTCAGCAGGTCAGACAGCATCTATGGAGAGGAATAAACAGTCAATATTTTAGGCTAAAACCTTTTATCAGGGCTGGAAATGAAGAGGGAAGACACCTGAATAAAATGATGGGTGTGTGGGAAGGGGAAGGAGGACAAGCTAGAATGTGATAGGTGAAGTCATGTGGGTGGGAAAGTTAAAGGGCTAGAGAAGAAGGAACTGATAGGAGAGGAGAGTGAACCAGGAAGAGGGAGAGGCACCAGGGGAGGTGTTAGGCAGATGAGAAGAGGTAACTTTTTTTCAATAGCCTGTTTTTCTACCAAAATAGCTGACCTCAAATTTTCTACTTTGTACTCCTTTTATTATGTTCCTCCCCATTCACTTGACCTATCCATATGTTCTTTGAATCTTTCTGTATCCTTCTCACAACTCAAATTGCCACCCAGGTTTGCATCACACCTATTTTATTTTGTAAGTTTTGTTTTCATTGTGATGAAGGCTAACAAGTCAATTTTTCACTGTAGAAATTTTGTTTCCATTTTCACGGGCAGCACAGTGGTACAGCTGGAGGTATTGCTGCCTCACAGGGCCAGAGATCTGCATTTAATCCTGGCCTCGGGTTCTCTCTGTGTGGAGTTTGTACGTTCTCCCCGTGTCTTCGGGTGCTTTGATTTCCTCCCACTTTGTGGGGCTGAGCTGTTTAACTGACCGATCCGTGTAGAATCTGGTGAAGTTAATGACACTTGGGGAGAAGAACAATTAGGGTTAACGTAGGAATTAGACACAGTCTCAGTTGAACTAAGGGCTTGTTTGGAAGAAGGGTCTGCAAAAGGGTTAGTGAACTAAGTAGCTAACTTGCATTTTTCTTTTTGAACCTTGTATCCCAATAGAATTTCTAAGCTTAGTGTTCTAAGCTAGTGTTCAATAGAATTTCTAAGCTTAGTGTTCTAAGCTAGTGTTCAATAGAATTTCTAAGCTTAGTGTTCTAAGCTAGTGTTCAATAGAATTTCTAAGCTTAGTGTTCTAAGCTAGTGTTCAATAGAATTTCTAAGCTTAGTGTTCTAAGCTAGTGTTCAATAGAATTTCTAAGCTTAGTGTTCTAAGCTAGTGTTCAATAGAATTTCTAAGCTTAGTGTTCTAAGCTAGTGTTCAATAGAATTTCTAAGCTTAGTGTTCTAAGCTAGTGTTCAATAGAATTTCTAAGCTTAGTGTTCTAAGCTAGTGTTCAATAGAATTTCTAAGCTTAGTGTTCTAAGCTAGTGTTCAATAGAATTTCTAAGCTTAGTGTTCTAAGCTAGTGTTCAATAGAATTTCTAAGCTTAGTGTTCTAAGCTAGTGTTCAATAGAATTTCTAAGCTTAGTGTTCTAAGCTAGTGTTCAATAGAATTTCTAAGCTTAGTGTTCTAAGCTAGTGTTCAATAGAATTTCTAAGCTTAGTGTTCTAAGCTAGTGTTCAATAGAATTTCTAAGCTTAGTGTTCTAAGCTAGTGTTCAATAGAATTTCTAAGCTTAGTGTTCTAAGCTAGTGTTCAATAGAATTTCTAAGCTTAGTGTTCTAAGCTAGTGTTCAATAGAATTTCTAAGCTTAGTGTTCTAAGCTAGTGTTCAATAGAATTTCTAAGCTTAGTGTTCTAAGCTAGTGTTCAATAGAATTTCTAAGCTTAGTGTTCTAAGCTAGTGTTCAATAGAATTTCTAAGCTTAGTGTTCTAAGCTAGTGTTCAATAGAATTTCTAAGCTTAGTGTTCTAAGCTAGTGTTCAATAGAATTTCTAAGCTTAGTGTTCTAAGCTAGTGTTCAATAGAATTTCTAAGCTTAGTGTTCTAAGCTAGTGTTCAATAGAATTTCTAAGCTTAGTGTTCTAAGCTAGTGTTCAATAGAATTTCTAAGCTTAGTGTTCTAAGCTAGTGTTCAATAGAATTTCTAAGCTTAGTGTTCTAAGCTAGTGTTCAATAGAATTTCTAAGCTTAGTGTTCTAAGCTAGTGTTCAATAGAATTTCTAAGCTTAGTGTTCTAAGCTAGTGTTCAATAGAATTTCTAAGCTTAGTGTTCTAAGCTAGTGTTCAATAGAATTTCTAAGCTTAGTGTTCTAAGCTAGTGTTCAATAGAATTTCTAAGCTTAGTGTTCTAAGCTAGTGTTCAATAGAATTTCTAAGCTTAGTGTTCTAAGCTAGTGTTCAATAGAATTTCTAAGCTTAGTGTTCTAAGCTAGTGTTCAATAGAATTTCTAAGCTTAGTGTTCTAAGCTAGTGTTCAATAGAATTTCTAAGCTTAGTGTTCTAAGCTAGTGTTCAATAGAATTTCTAAGCTTAGTGTTCTAAGCTAGTGTTCAATAGAATTTCTAAGCTTAGTGTTCTAAGCTAGTGTTCAATAGAATTTCTAAGCTTAGTGTTCTAAGCTAGTGTTCAATAGAATTTCTAAGCTTAGTGTTCTAAGCTAGTGTTCAATAGAATTTCTAAGCTTAGTGTTCTAAGCTAGTGTTCAATAGAATTTCTAAGCTTAGTGTTCTAAGCTAGTGTTCAATAGAATTTCTAAGCTTAGTGTTCTAAGCTAGTGTTCAATAGAATTTCTAAGCTTAGTGTTCTAAGCTAGTGTTCAATAGAATTTCTAAGCTTAGTGTTCTAAGCTAGTGTTCAATAGAATTTCTAAGCTTAGTGTTCTAAGCTAGTGTTCAATAGAATTTCTAAGCTTAGTGTTCTAAGCTAGTGTTCAATAGAATTTCTAAGCTTAGTGTTCTAAGCTAGTGTTCAATAGAATTTCTAAGCTTAGTGTTCTAAGCTAGTGTTCAATAGAATTTCTAAGCTTAGTGTTCTAAGCTAGTGTTCAATAGAATTTCTAAGCTTAGTGTTCTAAGCTAGTGTTCAATAGAATTTCTAAGCTTAGTGTTCTAAGCTAGTGTTCAATAGAATTTCTAAGCTTAGTGTTCTAAGCTAGTGTTCAATAGAATTTCTAAGCTTAGTGTTCTAAGCTAGTGTTCAATAGAATTTCTAAGCTTAGTGTTCTAAGCTAGTGTTCAATAGAATTTCTAAGCTTAGTGTTCTAAGCTAGTGTTCAATAGAATTTCTAAGCTTAGTGTTCTAAGCTAGTGTTCAATAGAATTTCTAAGCTTAGTGTTCTAAGCTAGTGTTCAATAGAATTTCTAAGCTTAGTGTTCTAAGCTAGTGTTCAATAGAATTTCTAAGCTTAGTGTTCTAAGCTAGTGTTCAATAGAATTTCTAAGCTTAGTGTTCTAAGCTAGTGTTCAATAGAATTTCTAAGCTTAGTGTTCTAAGCTAGTGTTCAATAGAATTTCTAAGCTTAGTGTTCTAAGCTAGTGTTCAATAGAATTTCTAAGCTTAGTGTTCTAAGCTAGTGTTCAATAGAATTTCTAAGCTTAGTGTTCTAAGCTAGTGTTCAATAGAATTTCTAAGCTTAGTGTTCTAAGCTAGTGTTCAATAGAATTTCTAAGCTTAGTGTTCTAAGCTAGTGTTCAATAGAATTTCTAAGCTTAGTGTTCTAAGCTAGTGTTCAATAGAATTTCTAAGCTTAGTGTTCTAAGCTAGTGTTCAATAGAATTTCTAAGCTTAGTGTTCTAAGCTAGTGTTCAATAGAATTTCTAAGCTTAGTGTTCTAAGCTAGTGTTCAATAGAATTTCTAAGCTTAGTGTTCTAAGCTAGTGTTCAATAGAATTTCTAAGCTTAGTGTTCTAAGCTAGTGTTCAATAGAATTTCTAAGCTTAGTGTTCTAAGCTAGTGTTCAATAGAATTTCTAAGCTTAGTGTTCTAAGCTAGTGTTCAATAGAATTTCTAAGCTTAGTGTTCTAAGCTAGTGTTCAATAGAATTTCTAAGCTTAGTGTTCTAAGCTAGTGTTCAATAGAATTTCTAAGCTTAGTGTTCTAAGCTAGTGTTCAATAGAATTTCTAAGCTTAGTGTTCTAAGCTAGTGTTCAATAGAATTTCTAAGCTTAGTGTTCTAAGCTAGTGTTCAATAGAATTTCTAAGCTTAGTGTTCTAAGCTAGTGTTCAATAGAATTTCTAAGCTTAGTGTTCTAAGCTAGTGTTCAATAGAATTTCTAAGCTTAGTGTTCTAAGCTAGTGTTCAATAGAATTTCTAAGCTTAGTGTTCTAAGCTAGTGTTCAATAGAATTTCTAAGCTTAGTGTTCTAAGCTAGTGTTCAATAGAATTTCTAAGCTTAGTGTTCTAAGCTAGTGTTCAATAGAATTTCTAAGCTTAGTGTTCTAAGCTAGTGTTCAATAGAATTTCTAAGCTTAGTGTTCTAAGCTAGTGTTCAATAGAATTTCTAAGCTTAGTGTTCTAAGCTAGTGTTCAATAGAATTTCTAAGCTTAGTGTTCTAAGCTAGTGTTCAATAGAATTTCTAAGCTTAGTGTTCTAAGCTAGTGTTCAATAGAATTTCTAAGCTTAGTGTTCTAAGCTAGTGTT
Source organism: Hemitrygon akajei (assembly GCF_048418815.1). Taxonomy (NCBI): domain Eukaryota; kingdom Metazoa; phylum Chordata; class Chondrichthyes; order Myliobatiformes; family Dasyatidae; genus Hemitrygon; species Hemitrygon akajei. Next base: position 105,179,480 of record NC_133125.1, read on the forward strand.
CAATAGAATTTCTAAGCTTAGTGTTCTAAGCTAGTGTTCAATAGAATTTCTAAGCTTAGTGTTCTAAGCTAGTGTTCAATAGAATTTCTAAGCTTAGTGTTCTAAGCTAGTGTTCAATAGAATTTCTAAGCTTAGTGTTCTAAGCTAGTGTTCAATAGAATTTCTAAGCTTAGTGTTCTAAGCTAGTGTTCAATAGAATTTCTAAGCTTAGTGTTCTAAGCTAGTGTTCAATAGAATTTCTAAGCTTAGTGTTCTAAGCTAGTGTTCAATAGAATTTCTAAGCTTAGTGTTCTAAGCTAGTGTTCAATAGAATTTCTAAGCTTAGTGTTCTAAGCTAGTGTTCAATAGAATTTCTAAGCTTAGTGTTCTAAGCTAGTGTTCAATAGAATTTCTAAGCTTAGTGTTCTAAGCTAGTGTTCAATAGAATTTCTAAGCTTAGTGTTCTAAGCTAGTGTTCAATAGAATTTCTAAGCTTAGTGTTCTAAGCTAGTGTTCAATAGAATTTCTAAGCTTAGTGTTCTAAGCTAGTGTTCAATAGAATTTCTAAGCTTAGTGTTCTAAGCTAGTGTTCAATAGAATTTCTAAGCTTAGTGTTCTAAGCTAGTGTTCAATAGAATTTCTAAGCTTAGTGTTCTAAGCTAGTGTTCAATAGAATTTCTAAGCTTAGTGTTCTAAGCTAGTGTTCAATAGAATTTCTAAGCTTAGTGTTCTAAGCTAGTGTTCAATAGAATTTCTAAGCTTAGTGTTCTAAGCTAGTGTTCAATAGAATTTCTAAGCTTAGTGTTCTAAGCTAGTGTTCAATAGAATTTCTAAGCTTAGTGTTCTAAGCTAGTGTTCAATAGAATTTCTAAGCTTAGTGTTCTAAGCTAGTGTTCAATAGAATTTCTAAGCTTAGTGTTCTAAGCTAGTGTTCAATAGAATTTCTAAGCTTAGTGTTCTAAGCTAGTGTTCAATAGAATTTCTAAGCTTAGTGTTCTAAGCTAGTGTTCAATAGAATTTCTAAGCTTAGTGTTCTAAGCTAGTGTTCAATAGAATTTCTAAGCTTAGTGTTCTAAGCTAGTGTTCAATAGAATTTCTAAGCTTAGTGTTCTAAGCTAGTGTTCAATAGAATTTCTAAGCTTAGTGTTCTAAGCTAGTGTTCAATAGAATTTCTAAGCTTAGTGTTCTAAGCTAGTGTTCAATAGAATTTCTAAGCTTAGTGTTCTAAGCTAGTGTTCAATAGAATTTCTAAGCTTAGTGTTCTAAGCTAGTGTTCAATAGAATTTCTAAGCTTAGTGTTCTAAGCTAGTGTTCAATAGAATTTCTAAGCTTAGTGTTCTAAGCTAGTGTTCAATAGAATTTCTAAGCTTAGTGTTCTAAGCTAGTGTTCAATAGAATTTCTAAGCTTAGTGTTCTAAGCTAGTGTTCAATAGAATTTCTAAGCTTAGTGTTCTAAGCTAGTGTTCAATAGAATTTCTAAGCTTAGTGTTCTAAGCTAGTGTTCAATAGAATTTCTAAGCTTAGTGTTCTAAGCTAGTGTTCAATAGAATTTCTAAGCTTAGTGTTCTAAGCTAGTGTTCAATAGAATTTCTAAGCTTAGTGTTCTAAGCTAGTGTTCAATAGAATTTCTAAGCTTAGTGTTCTAAGCTAGTGTTCAATAGAATTTCTAAGCTTAGTGTTCTAAGCTAGTGTTCAATAGAATTTCTAAGCTTAGTGTTCTAAGCTAGTGTTCAATAGAATTTCTAAGCTTAGTGTTCTAAGCTAGTGTTCAATAGAATTTCTAAGCTTAGTGTTCTAAGCTAGTGTTCAATAGAATTTCTAAGCTTAGTGTTCTAAGCTAGTGTTCAATAGAATTTCTAAGCTTAGTGTTCTAAGCTAGTGTTCAATAGAATTTCTAAGCTTAGTGTTCTAAGCTAGTGTTCAATAGAATTTCTAAGCTTAGTGTTCTAAGCTAGTGTTCAATAGAATTTCTAAGCTTAGTGTTCTAAGCTAGTGTTCAATAGAATTTCTAAGCTTAGTGTTCTAAGCTAGTGTTCAATAGAATTTCTAAGCTTAGTGTTCTAAGCTAGTGTTCAATAGAATTTCTAAGCTTAGTGTTCTAAGCTAGTGTTCAATAGAATTTCTAAGCTTAGTGTTCTAAGCTAGTGTTCAATAGAATTTCTAAGCTTAGTGTTCTAAGCTAGTGTTCAATAGAATTTCTAAGCTTAGTGTTCTAAGCTAGTGTTCAATAGAATTTCTAAGCTTAGTGTTCTAAGCTAGTGTTCAATAGAATTTCTAAGCTTAGTGTTCTAAGCTAGTGTTCAATAGAATTTCTAAGCTTAGTGTTCTAAGCTAGTGTTCAATAGAATTTCTAAGCTTAGTGTTCTAAGCTAGTGTTCAATAGAATTTCTAAGCTTAGTGTTCTAAGCTAGTGTTCAATAGAATTTCTAAGCTTAGTGTTCTAAGCTAGTGTTCAATAGAATTTCTAAGCTTAGTGTTCTAAGCTAGTGTTCAATAGAATTTCTAAGCTTAGTGTTCTAAGCTAGTGTTCAATAGAATTTCTAAGCTTAGTGTTCTAAGCTAGTGTTCAATAGAATTTCTAAGCTTAGTGTTCTAAGCTAGTGTTCAATAGAATTTCTAAGCTTAGTGTTCTAAGCTAGTGTTCAATAGAATTTCTAAGCTTAGTGTTCTAAGCTAGTGTTCAATAGAATTTCTAAGCTTAGTGTTCTAAGCTAGTGTTCAATAGAATTTCTAAGCTTAGTGTTCTAAGCTAGTGTTCAATAGAATTTCTAAGCTTAGTGTTCTAAGCTAGTGTTCAATAGAATTTCTAAGCTTAGTGTTCTAAGCTAGTGTTCAATAGAATTTCTAAGCTTAGTGTTCTAAGCTAGTGTTCAATAGAATTTCTAAGCTTAGTGTTCTAAGCTAGTGTTCAATAGAATTTCTAAGCTTAGTGTTCTAAGCTAGTGTTCAATAGAATTTCTAAGCTTAGTGTTCTAAGCTAGTGTTCAATAGAATTTCTAAGCTTAGTGTTCTAAGCTAGTGTTCAATAGAATTTCTAAGCTTAGTGTTCTAAGCTAGTGTTCAATAGAATTTCTAAGCTTAGTGTTCTAAGCTAGTGTTCAATAGAATTTCTAAGCTTAGTGTTCTAAGCTAGTGTTCAATAGAATTTCTAAGCTTAGTGTTCTAAGCTAGTGTTCAATAGAATTTCTAAGCTTAGTGTTCTAAGCTAGTGTTCAATAGAATTTCTAAGCTTAGTGTTCTAAGCTAGTGTTCAATAGAATTTCTAAGCTTAGTGTTCTAAGCTAGTGTTCAATAGAATTTCTAAGCTTAGTGTTCTAAGCTAGTGTTCAATAGAATTTCTAAGCTTAGTGTTCTAAGCTAGTGTTCAATAGAATTTCTAAGCTTAGTGTTCTAAGCTAGTGTTCAATAGAATTTCTAAGCTTAGTGTTCTAAGCTAGTGTTCAATAGAATTTCTAAGCTTAGTGTTCTAAGCTAGTGTTCAATAGAATTTCTAAGCTTAGTGTTCTAAGCTAGTGTTCAATAGAATTTCTAAGCTTAGTGTTCTAAGCTAGTGTTCAATAGAATTTCTAAGCTTAGTGTTCTAAGCTAGTGTTCAATAGAATTTCTAAGCTTAGACTTGCAGACAGTCTTTCATAATCAGGATGCAGCACTGAGTGCAAATGGCCAAAAGGAGGAACATGCACTCATATGATTTAGTCACTTATCTCATGCTATGGATATATGTATGTTATGTATGGATGGATGGATGTATGTATGGATGGATGTTATGTATGTATCTGCTTGTCTAACAGATTCACTTGCATTCCAGTATTTGCCTGTTCATCAGTATAAACATATGTCAAAATTCAGATTCAGAATCAGTTTATTGTCATTTAGAAACCACAAATGCAATGCAGTTAAAAAATGAGACAACGTTCCTCCAGAAATGATATCACAAAAGCATATGACAAAACAGACTACACCAGAAAATCCACATAACATTTGGCAATCCCCAATCCAGAGTCCGGAGAGGCTGCTGCGTATTAATATCGCGCTACCGTCTTAGCGCGTTCCCCGGAAAGGAGCTCCAAATCCACCAGACAAAACAAGACCAAAAACTAAAGCTACAAGACCTGCACAAAACCACATAGTTACAACATGTATAAACCCCATTTCCAGAAAAGTTGGGATATTTTCCAAAATGCAATAAAAACAAAAATCTGTGATATGTTAATTCACATGAACCTTTATTTAACTGACAAATGTACAAAGAAAAGATTTTCAATAGTTTTACTGACCAACTTAATTGTATTTTGTAGATATACACAAATTTAGAATTTGATGGCTGCAACACACTCAACAAAAGTTGGGACAGAGGAATGTTTACCATTGTGTTACATCACCTTTCTTTTTAATAACACTTTTTAATCGTTTTGGAACAGAGGATACTAATTGAAGTAGATTTGCAATTGGAAATTTTGTCCATTCTTGCTTGATATAAGACTTCAACTGCTCAACAGTCCGTGGTCTCCATTGTCTGATTCTCCTCTTCATGATGTGCCATACATTTTCAATAGGAGATAGATCTGGACTGGCAGCAGGTCAGTCAAGCACACGCACTCTGTGTCTACAAAGCCACGCTCTTGTAGCCTGTGCAGAATGTGGTCTGGCATTGTCCTGTTGAAATAAGCATGGATGTCCCGGGAAGAGACATCGCCTTGATGGCAACATATGTCTCTCTAAAATCCTAATATACGCCTCAGAGTCAATGGTACCTTCACATACATGCAACTCACCCATGCCGTGGGCACTGATGCTGGCTTTTGCACCTTTCGCTAATAACAATCAGGATGGTCATTTTCATCTTTGGCACGGAGAACTCGACGCCCGTTTTTTCCGAAAACTAGCTGAAATGTGGACTCATCTGACCACAGCACATGGTTCCACAGTCTTTCGGTCCATCTGAGATGAGCTTGGGCCCAGAGAATTCGCTGGTGTTTCTGCATAGAGTTGATGTATGGCTTCCTCCTTGCGTAATACAGTTTCAAGTTGCATTTCTGGATGCAGCGACAGACTGCGTTAAGTGACAATGGTTTCCTGAAGTACTCCCGAGCCCAGGTGGCTATAATTGGCACAGTAGCATGATGGTTTCTTAGGCAGTGCCGCCTGAGGGCTTGAAGATCACGCGCATTCAACAGTGGTTTCCGACCTTGCCCTTTACACACTGAGATGTCTCTGAATTCTCTGAATCTTTTCACAATATTATGTACTGTAGATGTTGAAAGACCTAAATTCTCTGCAATCTTGCGTTGAGAAATGTTCCTTTTGAACTGACTAACAATTCTCTCACGAATGTTGGCACAAAGGGGTGAGCCACGACCCATCCTTGCTTGCAAAGACTGAGCCTTTGATGGACGCTACTTTTATACCCAGTCATGATACCTCACCTGCTACCAATTAGCCTGCTTAATGTGGAGTCTTCCAAACCGGTGTTACTTGAATATTTTGTGCACTTTTCGATCTTATTTTAAATCTGTCCCAACTTTTGTTGAATGTGTTACACCCATCAAATTCTAAATTTGTGTACATTTACAAAATACAATCAAGTTGGTCAGTAATATTATTGAAAATCTTTTCTTTGTACTTTTGTCAGTTAAATAAAGGTTCACGTAAATTAACATATCACAGATTTTTGTTTTTATTGCATTTTGGAAAATATCCCAACTTTTCTGGAAATGGGGTTTGTACTTACAACAGTGCAAACAATAGCATAACTGATTAAAAAAAACAGACCATGGGCACAGTAAAGTAGTCCAAAGATGTTAAAGGACTATAAGTTCAAAATAAATCACCACACAGTTACCACAAGTCCCCAGGATCCCGACAGACTTGCCATCCCACGCCGGTGGCAGAAGGGAATACCCCTGCTATGGACTTACATGGCGCCGCCCGACTCAGCCTCGCAGACGCAGCACACAATGAAAGCTCTGTCAAACCCAACCTCGCAGACGCAGCACACACTGAAAGCGATCTGACCGCAGCGGACTCCGAGTCTGTTGAACCTCCGAGCCGACGACCATCCCCTCCAGCACAGCTTCTCCAAGCACCATCCTCTGCTGAGCATATTAAGACCGCCCCGCCAACGGACATCGGCAACGCGACCCCGAGGACTGGGGCCCTGTTCTTCCCAGCAGAGTCCCGGACCTCACAGCAGCAGCAGCAACAAAGAAGGTCTTCCTGGGGATTTCCCGATGTTCCTCCACGCTCCCACGTCCATTTTCAATCGATTATGATTGCGCATGGCATCCCACTTCACAAATAACAGACGATCAGCTCTGGAGTAACCTCTGCAAGCTGCGTCATGCCGCCATCTTGGAAATAATAATGGAAAAAATTGGACTGTAACTCAGAGCCTTGCAGATTTCTGCTCTCCATGATTTCCTGCTGAATAAAAGTATCACCACTTGAAGTCTGGTCTCTAGAGTCGTTTCTCTTCAACAGCTTGTTTCCATCCAAGTGCTTGCATGACTCTACATATCTCAGCAAAAACCTGTGACACCTTAATTAAAGGTAAGTAATGGATGGAGCACAATAAAAGAAACAACTGTGATTTGAAAGAGAAGTTTGATCTACCGACCTTTTCTCCATGGCAGAGAGATCGAATCCCAATGCGGATGCCAATTCAGAACCTGTAAACAGAAGGTAAGATTCATTATGGGCCTGTTTTCAATACTCCAAGTATACTAGCATCAGAATCTCCACAGCGGCAGGGCAGGATCTTCCAATCTCTTCACCCTACTCCTGCATAGGATCAGCAGAATATCTAGAGAAACAACATGAAAATCTATTTTATGCCTTCTATCGGGCATTTTTGCAAAAATGTCTACAAAAAGGACAAGAAAATCGTACATATTTGTATTATTCCAAGTTGGATGTATTACCTATATCAATGTTTAGGATAAAGCTGTGATACAAACTTGGGTACCAATGTGAGTAGTGAGAAGAATGCAGAAAGATTTGAAGAACATACAGTACTATGCAGAAGTCTTGGACACATACTCTATGTACAGTTAGGGTTCCTGAGACTTTTTCACAGTACTGTATTTGTTAGCAGAGAGAGTTTGTAAACCTGGCAGGGGCAAAGGATGTTGGGAATAGCAAGTATGAAGTGACGTGGGAGGGGTGTGAGACAGGTGGCAAAAAAGAAGTGCCAGGGGCAGAGGTGGCATGGGTACAGACACACCCAGCCCTGAGACACCAGGCAAGGTCATTTGATCCCAAATAATTGGTTTATTGTTCATTACAGAATGTCTCTCTGGTGCTTCCCACTCTCTCCCCTCTCCCTTCCTCTTTTCCCAACCATGATTCCCCTCTCCCTGCCCCCTTCCCACTCTCAAAATAGAGACCCATATCAGAATCAGGTTTATCATCACTCACATATGTCATGAAATTTGCTTTTTGCAGCAGCTGTACAGAGCAATACATACAATTACTACTGTACATTACAGAACTATTAGGCTGCCTAGCTACAAAGGTAGATTTATGTACCAAAGACTTTTGCACAGTACTATATGGATAGGTTAAGTGAATGGGCAGGGACATCAACATCAACAGGGAAGATCAACTACTTTGGTAGAAAAACAGCATGTTAACTTTTTTTTAATCCACAGCTGCTGGAAATCTGAAATAAAAGCAGAAAATGATGAAAAGTTTTCCTCTAAACTCTTTACTGGGAATTCAAGCAAAGGGTCTGGAATATGGAATATTAGTCCTGTTTCTCTCTGCATAAATGCTTGGTCAATGAAGCTGTGATTCTCATGGCATTGGTACCATATAAAGGGTATTGCTAGGACCCATGCTGGGATCAGTAGATCGGGATGTCCACGTGCTGTGTGGTACAAGTGGTGACATGGTAGCGTAACACTTTACAGTGCCAACAATTCCTATCACTCTGAGGAGTTTGTACATTCTCGCCTAGGTCACATGGGACTCACGGGGTGCTCTGATTTCATTTCACATTCTTTACTAGGATTAGAGCTAGTAAATTGTGGGCATACAATTATGGCATGGCAACACTTTGTGGGCTGCACCCAGCACATATTCAGACTGTGTTGGTCACTGACACGAACTATGCATTTCACTGTATGTTTCAATGTTTTAGTGTACATACAATTAATAAATCTAATCTAACCTTTGTCGCCCTGGTGTGCAGCCGCAATGTTTCCATATACTCGAGAGTGATACAACATGCTCTCAATAGATTAATTCTTCCATCATGGTGTCCAGTTAAACTTAGAGTTGCCCTGAAGGTTTACCCTGGATTAAACCAAATGTTTCACTTTTTTTCCCCATTGACAGTGTTCTTGTCCAGCATTGAGTCCCTGCACACTGCAACCAACTGGGACTGACCGGGAGGAGTACAGAGATAGGAAGTGTGGGAGAGGGACAGGGGTAGGACATGGGGGCAGGTTATGCAGGAGAGGGATGAGGAGCAGGAGGGGATATCGGAGGGGTTGACAGGCTGTAAGGGGTGTGGGAGGGACAAGTGCAGGAGAGGATAATATACTGTTTAACTATTCCACAGTGTACACTGTATATTGTGCTGAATTATGCTAGTCTCAGCATGGCCTGGTATGGAAATGTGAATGCCCCTGTATGGAAAATACTACAAAAAGTAATGGATATGGCCCAGTCCATTATGGGTAAAGCTCTCCCTACCACTGAGCACATCTACATGGAATGCTATCACAGGAAAGCAGCATCCATCATCAAGGACCCCCACCTCCCAGGACATGCTCTCTTCTCACTGCTACCATCAGGAAGAAGGTATGGGAACATCAGGACTCACATCACCAGGTTCCAGAACAGTTACTACCTCTCAACCATCAGACTCTTGAATCAGGAGGAGATAAATTCTCTCAGTTTGACACCCATCATCAAAATATTTCCACAGCCCATGGACTCACTTACAAAATACTTCATCTCATGTTCTCAATTTATTGCTTATTATTATTTTTTTTTTCTCAGCTCAAGCTGGTAAAACCTGAGGTACAGGGATAGTCAAACATGCTCATTTCTCAAATGCTAGGAACTTCCTGACTATTCTAGTGGCGTTCAGTATTATGGCTATCTGAAGATTTACATTAAGTATATAATGCTGTGTAGGCCTAATTGTTTAATGCTACTGTGTGGTGACTTTGGAATGTACCAGTTGTAGATGTTACTATTGATACAATGTGTACTGGGGGGGACGTCACGAGATGACGTAGGATCGAGACATGGAAATCCAGCTCTCCCGTAAAAAACCAGTAAAATAATGTTTAAGTGAAGAAAAGTTAGTAAATACCTTTTAAAAATTACTTATAAACTACTCAGGATTGTCTTAAGATAAGCCTCCTAAACAGAAGCAGAAGAAAATTACTACTTTGAAGACAACACAAGTTGGAAAAGAATCAAGGCCAGCCGCCATGAAAGAGCCTTGGGCTCAAGTGCATTTTACCTCCGGCGATATGGAACAGGAAACTGCGGCAACATCAACCATTTCCAAAAAAAAGAGCAACAGAAATTGCGCATGCGTGAAGGAAGGGGCATGCACAAACACGAGCAACCCAAACTACAAATCCCAGCTATGATCGGAACTGAAAGTGGAAGTGAATATGAGGTGGAATCAGATTCTCTGGATAAATCAGACGAAGATGAAGAGACAAACAAAGAAGAGCAACAGGAAGAGGTTGGAGGTGATATTGGAGACATTAAAAAATCTTTGGTGCAAATAATGCATGAATTAAAAGCATTAAAAGTAATAAAAAAGATATTAAAAATATGAAGATTATGTTTGATAAAATGATGAAAAGACAAGACAAAATGGACAAGAAAATTAAAAACTTAGAAGAAACAACGTGAGACACCATTGATAGAGTAAATAAAATGGAAGATAATATTTCTGCCTAGACATCAGAAAGAAAACGGTTGTTGGAAAAAGAGGATGTACTTGAAAATTTTAGCAGACGAAATAATATTAAGATTGTTGGACTTAAAGAAGGTATAGAGGGAGAGGATCCAATAATTTTTTTTTCAAAAATGGATTCCGGATATTTTGGAAATGGAAGAAGGAACCCAGTTAATTGAAATTGAAAGGGCTCACAGAGCCTTAAGATCAAGACTCAAGTTCAATCTTGATAATCAAGTTCAACCCACGATCAATCTTGATAAAATGCTTAAGATATCAAGATAAAGAAAAGATCCTGAAGGCGGCTGCCCAACGTGCCAGAAAGAGAAACAGGCCATTGATGATAGAAGGGAAAACAGTTCTTTTCTATCCTGATATAAGTTATGACCTTTTGAAGAGAAAGAAGGAATTTAACCCAGCAAAAAATGTTTTATGGGAAAAGGGTTATAAATTTATATTGAGCCATCCGGCAACCCTGATAATTTTTTTGGATGACGGAAAAAGAAGATCTTTTACTGATTATCGGGATGCGGAAGAATTTGCACAAGAACTCCCAAATATTCGCTAACCACAGCCAAAGATTTAAAAGTGAAACGGATTAAAGATGAAGACAGGGACAGTGAATGCAGTTGATGGATGTTTAAGGACAGAAGAATATTTAAATATATTCTTAATTATATGATACAGGGGGAGAAAGGTAAAAATTTGAGAAATATTAATCGAGAGTAGTGATATTATTTTTTCTTCTCTTATAGATAGATAGATAGATAGATACTTTATTCATCCCCATGGGGAAATTCAACATTTTTTCCAATGTCCCATACACTTATTGTAGCAAAACTAATTACATACAATACTTAACTCAGTAAAAATATGATATGCATCTAAAATCACCCTCTCAAAAAGCATTAATAATAGCTTTTAAAAAGTTCTTAAGTAGTTTACTTAAATACATTGAGTCCTAACCCCGGCACTTTAACATATCTTACTCCTGGCGGTTGAATTGTAAAGCCGAATGGCATTGGGGAGTATTGACCTCTTCATCCTGTCTGAGGAGCATTGCATCGATAGCAACCTGTCGCTGAAACTGCTTCTCTGTCTCTGGATGGTGCTATGTAGAGGATGTTCAGGGTTTTCCATAATTGACCGTAGCCTACTCAGCGCCCTTCGCTCAGCTACCGATGTTATACGCTCCAGTACTTTGCCCACGACAGAGCCCGCCTTCCTTACCAGCTTATTAAGACATGAGGCGTCCCTCTTCTTAATGCTGCCTCCCCAACACGCCACCACAAAGAAGAGGGTGCCCTCCACAACTGACCTATAGAACATCTTCAGCATCTCACTACAAACATTGAATGACGCCAACCTTCTAAGGAAGTACAGTCGACTCTGTGCCTTCCTGCACAAGGCATCTGTGTTGGCAGTCCAGTCTAGCTTCTCGTCTAACTGTACTCCCAGATACTTGTAGGTCTTAACCTGCTCCACACATTCTCCATTAATGATCACTGGCTCCATATGAGGCCTAGATCTCCTAAAGTCCACCACCATCTCCTTGGTCTTGGTGACTTTTTATGTATACTTTTTTATGTTACGGGGGAGCTGGGGGAACTTCGGATCGATTGCTACGGGATTCACGTGTGTAATCACAGCGATTGCCATGACCCGTACAACGGAGGGGGGTAATGTTGTGTTTTTTTTTTATTCACAACATTAGTTGGGGGGTATTTTGTTATTTTTTTCTTTATAATCTATTTTTCTTTAATCTTTCTTTCTTTGCCTGGACAATCGGGGGGAGGGGGGTGGGGGGAGACACATAGCAACACGGAGAATTTTAAAAAGATTCCCCAAGGTACTAAGAAAGTTGAAAAGTTAGGTATTACTATAGACTGGAGTAACCCTGTTAAAAATAATGACTAATTTACTGAATTTTTAAAGTTTTAATGTTAATGGGCTTAATGGACCGGTGAAAAAGAATTTTAACATACATTAAGAAAATGAAAATAGATATAGCTTTTAGCTGCATTCCACTTGAAAAAATTACTTATAATTTAAGAGATAAATATGAAATATTTCTGAAAATTTGGCGCCCTTATTTACAAAAGATAAGATTAAATATATAGGTGCTCCGAAGATAAAATTATTGGTTATTTGGGGAAAGAAATAAATATATATACTAAAGCTATTATGAACTCCATGGAGCATGTGGGGATCTTCTGATATCCAGACATTCTTTCTTTCTTTCTTTTTCTCTTTCTACAGGGTTATGTAAGGGGGGAGGGGTTAAGGGGAGGGGGGAAGGGTTGATAAATTTTTTTTCCTTCTGTAACCATTTGAAAATTCATTTAAAAAAAAGTGTACCCTGTTCATATTCCATAGTCTTTCAGTTTCCTCATTTAATTCAGCATATTTCTGGTGTCTTTCACTTACTGATTTCTGTATGTTCAGTGTGTTTGGAATGGATATATTTATTAAGTCAGTTGTTCTTGCTTGTTTGCCCTGTAATATTATATCCAGATGGAAGTTACAGATCGTCCTATCTGTAATAAGAGGTTATTATTATTATTGCTTCTCTTTTTGTATTTGCACGGTTTGTTGTCTTTTGCACACTGGTTGCTTGTCTGTCCTGTTGGGAGCAGCCTTTCATTGATTCAAAAATTAAAAGTTTCAAAGCACATTTATTGTCAAAGAATGTATGAATTATACACCTTGAAATTTATCTGCTTACAGGCAGCCACATATTTCTATTGCATTTCCTGTATTTACTGTGAATGACCACAGAGAAATGAATCTCAGTGTTGTATAAGGTGATGTATTTGTACTTTGATAATAAATTTACTTTTGAACTTTGAATTGTTCTCCATTGCCAATAATATGATGAATAACTACCATGAACTGCTCTATCATATCATACTGAATAGTGCTGTACTCTCCAGGTTGTCCCATACAGTACCGTACTGTCCTGCTCTGCATAAGCTAGACTGTCATGTAATGCAGTATTAAGTGTAATGATTCTTACCCAAGGAATCAGTCTTACAGTCAGCAGCAACAACTTCCAGTTTGTATTGGGTTTGCCGAGTATTAGATTCCAGCTTTGGTGAAATGTTTATAATGCTGCCTTTTACGTTGTACAATTTCAGGATATCATGGGGACCAGCCTCGGCAGCAGCTCGGAATATATCTGAAATAAATGAAACACAAGATGTGTTAATGCAAATTCCAGAATACTGCAGATGCCATAATTCTAAAATAAAAATAGAAAATGTAAATATTCTCCAGGTCAGGCTGATTCAGTGGGATGAGATTGGAGCTAATCTTTCCGGTGCAGGCTGTGGTCTGCAACTAATGGGCTTCTGTGAACTTATTTTTGTGAACCTCAGTTCTGAGTGCTATTTGCTTACTTTTATTATTGCACGGTTTGTTTTTCTTTCTCTGCACATCGGATGATCAACGGTCTTATTTTGTTTTAATGGGTTTTATTTTGTGGCTGAATGTAAGGAGATGAGTCTCAAAGTTCTATAAAGTATACATACTTTAATAATGAATATACTTTGAACTTTGCAAAACAAATATTGGCCTCCTTCCTACTGTAATGAACAAAGCCCTTGAACACATCTGATCTATTTCTGGGTCTTTGTTCTCGTCCCGCTACCAAGCACCTACATTAGGAATAATTAATTGTAAAAAATTAGTTACAAACTACCACCACTGTATTTGGGATGTGAGAGGAAAGCCACGCTGTTACAGGGGAAAAAATATGCATACTCCACGTAGACAGATGTCAGAGGTCAGGATCAAATGGGGGTTGCTGAAACTGTGAGGCGGCTACATCACCTACAGTGTGTGTATATTCGAGGGGTTAGAATTTCAGAATCAGATTCGATATCACCAGCATATGTCATGAGATGTGTTGTTATGCAGCAGCAGTACTCTGCAATATATAATAATAAAAACTGTAAATTACAGTAAGTATATATGTATATTTCAAAAGTTAAAAAAGTAGTGCAAAAAGAGGAGAAAATAGTAGTGAAGTAGTGTTCATGGATTCAATATCCATTCAAAAATCTGATGGTAGAGGAGAAGAATCTGTCCCTGAATCGCTGAGTATGTGCCTTCAGGCTTCTGTATCTCCTCCTTGATGGTAGCAATGAGAAGAGAGCATGTTCTGGTGATGGGGGTCCTTAATAATGGATGCTACCTTTTTAAGGCATCGCTCCTTGACACTGTCCTTGACACTGGGGAGGCTACTGCCCATGATGGAACTGACTGAGTTTACAAATCTCTGCAGCTTAGAAAAGCAAGGCTGTAATCCTGAGGCTTTATAAGGCATTGCTCAGACTGCACTTGGAGTATTGAGAGACATTTTGGGCCAGAGGGCACAGCCTCAGAATAGAAGGACAATTCTTTAGAACAGAGATAAGGAGGAATCTCCTTAGCCAGAGGGTGGTGAATTCATATCCACAACCAGCTGTAGAGGCCAAGTGATTGGGTATATTTAAATCAGATATTGATGGTTTCTTGATTAATCAGGAAATCAAAGGCTACTGGGAGAAGGCAAGAAAATAGTTTTGAGGGAGATAATGGATCAGCCATGACTGAAAGGCAGACCAGACTTGATGGACCAAGTGGTCTGATTCTGCTCATATAGCATATTTTGTGAGTCTATGTTTCAATACGCTAACAATGGGAAGGCTATAAATCAGGGGCCCTTTAATTGAAATATCAAGCCAAAGTCAGATCTGGCTGTTCAGGGGAAGTAAAAAATCCTGTACCAAAGTGCAAGAAGGATAAATGGTGTTTCTGCGATTATTCTTCCCTCCATTAATCGAATGAAAGAATTCTCACATGCTAAAACTCTATCCTTAGTTGCTCCAAAAGGTGAAATTTCCCAGTGGCCATTTTAATTCCACTTCCCATTCCAGCATGTTGGTCCATGGCCCCCTCTACTACCATGGTGAGGCCTCTCTCAGATTGGAGCAGCAACACGTCATTTCATTTGGGAATGAGCAGCAATTCCATTTGGGTCACCACAAACCTGATGGCATGAACATCAACTTCTCTAACTTCCAGAAGAAGGACTCTCAACTCACGCTCTCGCTGTTTTGTTTGCACAATTTGGCTTCTTTTGCACATTGGTTGTTTGTCAGTCTTATGCATAGTTTTTTTTAATAACACTTGTATTTAGCTTCCTATAAATGCCTGCAAGAAAATGAACCTCAAGGTAGTGCATGGTGACGCATGGTTTACATACTTTGATAATAAGTTTATTTTGACTTTGACTTGGTTCTTGGCCCAAACATTTTGCACTGATTCGTCAATAACCTTCCTGCCATCAGAAAACCGGGAATGATACTGCCCTTACTCACAGAACATTCAACTTAAAAAAAGCAGACATCAAATTTCTATCACTATTGTCACAGACATCTTACAGAAGGATCTTATTATTCAATGTACTGTATTCACTAAAGAGTTAATACAATATTCACAGTTAAATTCCCCTGACCTCAAGCAGGAATGGTGCTATTAGAACATTTTCCTCATTATCATTCAGTGTAACTATATATTCCATGTCTCAGGAATCAGGAACGAGTCAGGTTCATCTACTTTGCTTTAATAAGCAATAAGTGGCTACTTATTTTGGAACTCATAATAGCCCCTTCCAGATGGTTCAGCAAGGTTTCATTCATGGCAATTTCTGTGTCAATCAGAAACTCTGATACAAAAGATATCCACTTCTGCTATTGGATCTGATTCGTGCCTTGTCATTAACTGTACTCTGAATCCTGACGTGCGAATCTCACTGCTAATGTGAATATTTTAATTAGTGACTGCTGACCTACTAAAGAAACCAAGCAAAATGATCATCTCAGTGGGGCTGATTATACAGGCCAGTGCCTCCAACACAAAGACATTTTTTTCTGATGGCTGAATATACATGAGCAGCAGATAATAAGCAGAATTGAAATAAACTATCCATTTGCAGTTCTGTGCAAAAGTCTAGGGTGCCCAACACTTTTGCACAGTACTGTATTTGTTAATGTGGAGTGGAAAGCGAGTTTGTAAATCTCATGAGAGCAAAGGATATTGGCAATGGCGAGGGTGCAGCGCCGTGGGAGGGGTATGGGACAGGTGGCAGAGAATGAGTGCCAGGAGTGTGGGGTGGCACAGGGACAGACACGTACAGTCCTGAGGCAGCAGTACAGTGAAATTACTGCAGTACTGCGTAAAAGTCTTAGGCACCCTTGCTATAAATATCTGCAAAAGACTTCTGCACAGTACTGTATGTTTAAGGTAATCAAAGATTCAAAGTACACTTATTATCTAAGTATGTTTGCAGTATACAACCCAGAGATTTGTCTTCCCACAGACAGTCACGGAACAAAGAAGCACCGTGGAACTCGTTTAAAGAAAACTGTCAAACCCTCAACGTGCAAAAAAAGAACAATTCATACAAATGGAAAAAAAACAAGCAAAAAATACAGAATTCAAAACACCAAATCACAAAGACATTGAAAGAGTCAAGGCATATTCAGTTCAGACACATGTATTAAATGATTTTGGAAAAGAAATTGATGACCAGTATTAAACCCCTGCATATGTGTTGCCTACCAGCTATATACTACTCTCCACTTTCAATTCAATGAAAATTGTGTACAGACCTCAAAAAATCAGCACTCTATTTTCATATTTATGTTTAGTGCTGACATTGAAAGACTATTTCATTTATATTTGGTTTATTGTAATTATACTTCTGTTACAATTACATGATGCTGCTGTGATGAAGATTTTCATTGGACCTGTGTACACCTGTATGTAAATAAACATAACCTTGACTTTTGTTCCAACTCCTTCCACAATAACTATTGCTCCCCGTAATGACCAGGAAGTGTTGTTTTGAATCTACCTGCTCCCCACACTGTCCTGTAGATGAATAAATTACTGCTCAAATCAAATGTTCTCTGTTTCCCAAATAACAGTCACTAACAAAGGAAAACAATATACAAAAAAGACTAGTTATATCATTGTTCCTTGGCCAAAACTAACAGACAAACTCCAATTCCAGCTCATTTTAAGATTACATGAGATTAAAGAGACACCAAATGAGTAATGAATGTTGCATGGTATATAACTAAATTCTTCCAACGGCTAACACATCCAGTCTACTATGGATTTTACAATTTATTCATAGGATGTAAGCATTGACGGTAAGGTCCAGTTCTGGTTTCCCATTGACATGGGGTGCTGAGCTGCCATTTTGAATCATGGCTGCTATTACAGTGAAGGGATTGCTGCACTTAGATAGGGAATTCTGTGAACTTTTCCAGTGATAATGAAGAATCAGGGACACATGCCCAAGACAAAATGGTGTGCAGCTGGGAAAGAATGTCCAGTTGATGGTGTTCCCACCCAGCATCTGACCTTTGTCTTTCAAAGTGATGCCTGTTGTGGGTTTAGAAGCTGCAGCCACAATGCATCAGTAGTAAAGTGAATGAATGACAAGCCAAGCAAGAACAAGGAGCTGATTATTGACTTCAGGAGAATAAAATCAAAGGTCCGTGGGTCAGCTCTCATTGGAGGATCAGAAATAGAGAGGCTTAGCAACTTTGAAATTCCTCAGTGTTATTTTGGAGGACCTGTCCAGGGCCCAGCAGGTAAGTGTAATTATGAAGAAAGCACGGCAGTGCCTCCACTTCGTTAGGAGTTTGTGAAGATTCGGCATGACATCTAATACTTTTGCAAACTTCTACAGATGTGCAGTGGAGAGTATATTGACTGGCTGCATCGCAGACATGAACAGGTCTGCAGATGCTGGAAATCCAAAGCAACACATACAAAACGCTGGAGGCATTCTGCCTGCCGAGTTCCTCCAGAGTTTTGAGTATGCGCTTTGGCTGCATCACAGCCTGGTGCAGAAACATGACTGCTCTTTAACAGAAAATCCTACAAAACGTAGTAGATATGGTTTTACCACCACAGGTAAAGCCCTCCCAGCCACTGGGCACATCTATCTGAAACACTGTTGCAGGAAATCAGCATCCATCATCAGTGTCCCCACCACCCAGGACATGCTCTCTTCTCCCTGCTGCCATTAGAAAAGTACAGGAGCTTCAGAACTCACACCACCAGATTCAGGAAGTTATTACCCCTCAGCCATCAGGCTCTTAAACCAAAGGGAATAATTTCACACAACTTCACTTGCCCCATCATTGAGATGTTCCCATAACCAATGGACTCACTTTCAAGGACTCTTCACCTCATGGTCTTGATATATATTGCTTTTTTATTTATTGTTATTATTTCTTTCTTTTTGTATTTGCACAGCTTGTGTCTTCTTACTCTAGTTGAACACCCAAGTTAGGTGGTCCTTCATTGATTCTGTTATAGATATTATTTTATAGATTTATTGAGTATGCCCACAAGAAAATGAATCTCAGGGTTGCATATGATGGCATATATATACATTGATAATAAATTTACTTTGAACTTTGAAGTGGCTTACTTAAGTGTTATTGCAGCAGAAATATAATTATAGACTGTTCCACCATATTCTTAATTTATGGCTTGGACAGACAGACAGACATACTTTATTGATCCCGAGGGAAATTGGGTTTCGTTACTGCCGCACCAACCAAGAATAGTGCAGAAATATAGCAATATAAAACCATAAATAATTAAATAATAATAAGTTAATCATGCCAACTGGAAATAAAGTCCAAGACCAGCCTATTGGCTCAGGCTGTCTGACACTCCAAGGGAGGAGTTGTAAAGTTTGATGGCCACAGGCAGGAATGACTTCCTATGATGCTCAGTGTTACATCTCGGTGGAATGAGTCTCTGGCTGAACGTACTCCTGTGCCTAACCAGTACATTATGGTGTGGATGGGAGTCATTGTCCAAGATGGCATGCAACTTGGACAGCATCCTCTTTTCAGACACCACCGTCAGAGAGTCCAGTTCCACCCCCACAACATCACTGGCCTTACGAATGAGTTTGTTGATTCTGTTGGTGTCTGCTACCCTCAGCCTGCTGCCCTAGCACACAACAGCAAACATGATAGCACTGGCCACCACAGACTCATAGAACATCCTCAGCATCATCTGGCAGATGTTAAAGGACCTCAGTCTCCTCAGGAAATAGAGACGGCTCTGACCCTTCTTGTAGACAGCCTCAGTGTTCTTTGGCCAGTCCAGTTTATTGTCCATTCGTATCCCCAGGTATTTGTAATCCTCCACTATGTACACACTGACCCCTTGGATGGAAACAGGGGTCACCGGTGCCTTAGCCCTCCTCAGGTCCACCACCAGCTCCTTAGTCTTTTTCACATTAAGCTGCAGATGATTCTGCTCGCACCATGTGCCAAAGTTTCCCACCATAGCCCTGTACTCAGCCTCGTCTCCCTTGCTGATGCATCCAACTATGGCAGAGTCATCAGAAAACTTCTGAAGATGGCAAGACTCTGTGTTGTAGTTGAAGTCCGAGGCGTAAATGTTGAAGAGAAGAGGTGGTGGAACCATTCTGAGGAGTCTTGAAGTGAGTTACCTTCCACAGAAAACTGACCATATTTATTTGATTGGGCCAAGACCCTATGTACAGTACATTTATAGTGATGGTGTTGCTGTTGAATATAGAGTGAAAAAAATGCAACTGATAAAGTTTATTGCCAGCGATGATAATGCGAAGCTTTCTATTTGTAACGGGGGGTTTCTTTTTCTTTGTTACTGTGTATGTAATCAAAATGGCGTCTTTGTTTTGTTAAAGGTAGGAATGCTGGCGCCTGTGTTAATAGTAGGAATGCTAGCGTCTTTGTTATGATAAGTGCTGGAAGCTTGTTTGGGACTGTAAACTGATTGTTGGCAGGATTTTGGGGAGTCAGCGCGATGGAGTGAGAGAGAGAGGACGGGATGCTGGAAGCTGGGCGACAGAACGGACCCCGAGCGGGGGGTCCCCGGCCCAAGGTGTTCGGTGATGAGAGGAGACGGAGACAGAGGAGTGTGGAGCGTCTGGTCGACCACCGTGGGGGTCCCAGGAGGCGGGTCGAGGAAGTCAGAGGGGATCGAATGGTGGCCAGAAGACTTCAGTAATTGAGCTCCAATGGTTGTGCACGAAGTGGTTTGGACTTTGATAAGTTTGGCGCCTTTTCTTTTTTTTCTCTTATTCATATATACTGTATCATTAGTAATCGCTTAGTTATAGTAATCTTTATAAATTGTACTCATTTAATCGCATAAGGTGTACTGTCTGTTTTTTGGCGAGGCAGGGACATCACACAGCATCCACACCAGCTGATTACCCAGTTTGGCGGGGCCGAAGGCTGCTCCCCCTAGACTAGAACGAGTTTGAGCGATGCCTGAGGCGACCCAGGGGTTACATTGTAGGGGTGTTCGTCCGGGATTGATTTCTGTGGAAGCTGTGTGATCGCCCTCTTTAAATTATGTCTGCGGTGAAGAGCTGGTGTGCCTTTGTGGGTGTGCGATTGCCGGTTATCTCTGCATGTGTGTTGGGTGGGGTGGCTGCTGTTGGTAGCCCGGAGGTCGATGTTCGAGTTCCGACTAGCGCTGACGAAATGGTGGTGGTACCGTGGGTTGTCCGTACTGTTTGGAGAGTGAGGAGTGACAGGTTGGGATGTTTCAGCTATGGTGGGCTCCGCCCGGTTGTTGGAATAATGTCCAGCCCTAAAGGGGCGGAGACGTGGGCGGAGCAGACCTCTTAGTTGTTGGGTGAGTGGCAGTGCTTGGCTGAGGGAAAGCGACAGGGATTGGTTGAAAGTTTGAGTAGGCGGGCTGGTAGCGTTGTTAGAACTGTCGGGCGCAATTATCTCGAAGTGACAGCTGCCAGTTCTGGGAACGTGTGGGAAAATGCGTGTGGTTCGACTGGAAGTCAAATGCCGCAGCTGGGGGGCTTATCATATCCGTGGCAGGAGATTGGTGGGAAGTTTTTAGGGTATCCCTTTTGGTTAGGAGGGCAGATAAATTGCTTGCGGAGACAGGGGGATCTGTCAAGGGGATCAGTTGTTCCGTTGATCCGAGAGGTGTCGGGAAACTTAGAGGAGGCCCAGTGGGGGAACGGCTTGGGGTCTCTGGGGGAGCATGTTCCCAGCAATGTACCAAGGAACTCCCGCAAGGAACAGACCCTATTCCTGAAGGCTTAGAGGGACCACGCAGTCAGGTGTTGTTACGGATGGATGGAAGTCAAGTTAAAGCCATCCTCGGCACCGGGGCATCGGTTAAGTTGCTGTACAGTTTGTTTTATAACCGTTTTTGGAAGCCTTTACCCTTGATGACATTGATGGCACTGGAGATTTGGGGTACCAGTGCCGGTGATTATAAAGACGACGGTTGTTGGTCAGTGAAAATGGAGTTCTTAGAGGCAAATGTGGAGGTGACTGAGGGTCGTGAATCGTTAATGCTGATGTGTCCGGACACTGTTGAGACGGGCAGCGTTTCGGTTATGGAGAGAACCAATATCTTGTTGGTGCGCTTGGGGGCCTGCCCGGAGGAGGCGGGTGAGAGCTGTTTGGAGGCATTATCGATGCACCCAGAGTTTCGAGCTGCTTGTGCGGACGTGTGTAGCAGCATTGGGCCGATACCGAATTCAAACAAGAGCCGGTGGTGGTATGGCCTGGAGGAGTATCTGAGGATGAGACCCTCTTAGTGGACGCTGCGAAATACCACCAGGGAGGGGAGTTGACTGCTGAAGACACCTCGGTGAGGCAGAGGTTGCGGCGACTGGCCCCTACAGCGTGGCAGACGTAGGCAGCGTGTGTGTGGATTATATTGGGCCGTAGAGGCGATGGCCTATCTGAGTGGTGCGAAGAGGTTTAAGGTGCTGGATCTGAGGAGTGGATGTTGCCAGATCCCGATGAGTGAGGCTGACAAGGAGAAGACGGCGGTTATAAGTTCCCTTGGAGTCTTCCGGGACGAAAAGATACCACAGGGTATCTCCAGAGCCCTTGCAACCTTCCTGCAGGGCATGTGGAAGACCATGGGGGATGTGGAGGCGTTTGGAATTTTGACGTATGTGGATGATCTCTTGGTATTTGGATTTGCCTCAGGAGAATATGAAGTGAGGGCGTTGCAGGAGCGGCTGAGAACTACAGAGTTAAAGTGTTTTCTGGACACGTGCCAGGGCTGGCGAAGGTCGCAGCTCGTGAGTGTCTGTCTCTAAGGAATCAAGTTTGAAATGAAGACTGAGAGACCGGAGAGAGTGATCTGGAACCATTTGAAAGACGTACAAGTTGGAGAGAATGAAGAAAGTTGTTTGACTGAGGGCCACAGCAAACTGAGAGCCTGGAGAAGGGAGTTTGCGGAGGTGAAGAAATTGCAGACAAATCTCGGAAGGGGGAAGCGGTAGCTTGAAGGGAACCTGAAGATGACCATCGACAGTTCAAATGAAGTGCAAAACCTGAAGGTTGATCTGGAAGAAGTCATGAGGAGAAAAAAGAAGCTGGAGAGAAGTGCAGTGAATACTGAACTGGAGGGTGACCAATCTTTAACTGCTGCTTTTCAGGTCGGGGTGGAAGAAGCTGTTGGAGTAACTGCATTCCAGATTGAGATGGCCGGGATGCAGGAGTCAGAACTGCTGAGCCAGGGGCCAGAGAAGATGATAATCTCAATTGCAGGAGGCTGAAGAGACTGCAGGAGCAGTGCAGGTCACGTGTTTCCGTTTGGAGAAGATAAAACAGCAGCTACCGATCAAAGAAATGAGGAAGAATACGGATTTGAATGCTGATGTGCTGGATGTATGGTACATGCTGCCTTATGCTGACTTTCCCTCGATTGAGGAAGAGACCTTTGGCCCTTCTTCCACTGAGTCAGGTGTAGTGGGGAGGGTTAGCTGTGTGCAGTGTGGGGCATGAGTGAGAGGTTGACAGAGGAGTTGGTAGTGGACCCAAGGTATCCCCAGCTGTGTCCTAGCCTAAGGGTTTAGGTGAGGGGGGTACGGAGGTCTCAGAAGGGTTAGGGAATGCCCAGATAGTTGGCCTATATAGCGCCTAGTGAGGTTTACTGTGTGGGGAGGAGATGTCACTGCTTGTGCTTGGGTTACGGTGTGTTGGCAGGAAAGGTGACGAGTTATCTAATAGTCATGAGGACATGACTTTTATTTGGTGGGGGGAGAATGTAACGGGGGGTTTCTTTTTCTTTGTTACTGTGTATGTAATCAAAATGGCGTCTTTGTTTTGTTAAAGGTAGGAATGCTGGCGCCTGTGTTAATAGTAGGAATGCTAGCGTCTTTGTTATGATAAGTGCTGGAAGCTTGTTTGGGACTGTAAACTGATTGTTGGCGGGATTTTGGGGAGTCGGCGCGATGGAGTGAGAGAGAGAGGACGGGATGCTGGAAGCTGGGCGACAGAACGGACCCCGAGCGGGGGGGTCCCCGGCCCAAGGTGTTCGGTGATGAGAGGAGACGGAGACAGAGGAGTGTGGAGCGTCTGGTCGACCACCGTGGGGGTCCCAGGAGGCGGGTCGAGGAAGTCGGAGGGGATCGAATGGTGGCCAGAAGACTTCAGTAATTGAGCTCCAACGGTTGTGCAAAAAGTGGTTTGGACTTTGATAAGTTTGGCGCCTTTTCTTTTTTTTCTCTTATTCATATATACCGTATCGTTAGTAATCGCTTAGTTATAGTAATCTTTATAAATTGTACTCATTTAATCGCATAAGGTGTACTGTCTGTTTTTTGGGCGAGGCGGGGACATCACACAGCATCCACACCAGCTGATTACCCAGTTTGGCAGGGCCGAAGGCTGCTCCCCTAGACTAGAACGAGTTTGAGCGATGCCTGAGGCGACCCAGGGGTTACATATTCAAAGAGTTATAATGAGATTTGTTATAATGAGTACATTCTTATTCGAACATGCACCACTTATTACCCTCCACTTTCCTCCCTGCCTAGTTTTGTTTGGAGCAAATGGAAATTAGTTCTCAAAATGAGCAATTCCCTTAGAGTCGCGGAGTATTTCTAAGACACGTAGATAGGTACTTGATACTAGGATGAATTCTTACATTTAGTAGGTAGGAATACGAGCTTGAATACAGTCATATCAGATGTTTATATTGAATGATAGAGTGGGCTGGGAGAGTCGTTCAGCTCGGGCAACTTTCCTGCCTCTTGTAAAGGCAGTGCAGTGCTTCCAGATAATTCCATATTTGCTACATTCTCCATTTCTTACTCATGACCTCATGAAGTGAGAACAGGTAAGAGGGGAGTTTCTTTGAGAGCTCTGTCAATCTAAAGTAGTGGTGGAGTTTGTCTGATGAAACTTAATGGAGAGGAGAATATATTGGGAGGTAAAGTGCTACTGTGGAACACAATTATTAGGATGAAACCAGTGTACTAAGTATTTTGTGACCCTCTTATTTTGAAATGGACTTTCCTGCAGTCATGAGTATAAAGTGAGTAAAGCAGGGGTCTAAGCACAAAGCTTTGTGGTGCACCTGTGCTGGAGATTATGGAGGAGATGTTGTTGCCAATCCGAATTGACTGTGGTTTGCAAGTGAGGAAATCCAGGGTCCAATTGCACAAGGTGGTATTGAAACCAGGTATTTAAAGCTTATTAATTAGTTTTGAGGGGGATGATAGTTTTTTTTAAAGCCAAGCTGAGGTCAATAAAGAGCATCCTGATATATGCATCTTTGCTCTTCAGATACTCCAGGCTGAGTAAAGAGCCAATGACACGGGCATCAGCTGTGGACTTGTTGTGACAGTAGGCAAATTGGAGCAGATCCAATTCACTTCTTAGCCATTTCATCAGCAACCTCTCAAAGCACATGATCAGAGTGAATGTGTGTGCTACCAGATGATGGTCATTGAGACACCAGTATAATTGAAGCCTGCTTGAAGCAGTTGGGTACCTCAGACTGCCGAAGCAAGAGTTTAAAGATATCAGTGAACACTCCAGCCAGTTGATCGGCACAGGTTTTTAGTATTCAGCCAGGGTGCTACAGTAGCGTAGTGGTTAGTGCAACACTATTACAGCTCGGGGAGTCGTAGTTCAGAGTTCAATCTTGGGATACTCTGTAAGGAGCCTCTGTACGTCCTCACCATGGAATGCGTGGGTTTTCTTTGGGTCCACCGGTTTCCTCCCACAGTCCAAAGATGTATCAGGCAGGTTAATTGTTCATTGTAAATAGTCCCGTGATTGGGTTAGGGTTAAGTCGGGGTTGTTGGGGGTTGCTGGGTAGCTCGTTTCAAAGAGCCCGAAGGGCCTATTCCATGCTGTGTCTCTAGCTAAATAAATAAAGTACCCCATCTGAGCAGGATGCTTTCCATGGTTTCACCCTCCAGAAGGATGCTTTCACGTCAGCTTCAGAAACTGAAATCATCAGGGTCTGTGGGAGTTCGTGAAGGTTCCTCCATGTCTTGACAATCAAAGCGAGCATTGAGCTCATCTGGGAGTGAGGTCCTGCTGTTGCCCGCGTCACCTTAATAGATAGATAGATAGATAGATACTTTATTCATCCCCATGGGGAAATTCAACTTTTTTCCAATGTCCCATACACTTGTTGTAGCAAAACTAATTACATACAATACTTAACTCAGTAAAAAATATGATATGCATCTAAATCACTATCTCAAAAAGCATTAATAATAGCTTTTAAAAAGTTCTTAAGTCCTGGCGGTTGAATTGTAAAGCCTAATGGCATTGGGGAGTATTGACCTCTTCATCCTGTCTGAGGAGCATTGCATCGATAGTAACCTGTCGCTGAAACTGCTTCTCTCTCTCTGGATGGTGCTATGTAGAGGATGTTCAGAGTTTTCCATAATTGACCGTAGCCTACTCAGCGCCCTTCGCTCAGCTACCGATGTTAAACTCTCCAGTACTTTGCCCACGACAGAGCCCGCCTTCCTTACCAGCTTATTAAGATGTGAGGCGTCCCTCTTCTTAATGCTTCCTCCCCAACACGCCACTACAAAGAAGAGGGCGCTCTCCACAGCTGACCTATAGAACATCTTCAGCATCTCACTACAGACATTGAATGACGCCAACCTTCTAAGGAAGTACAGTCGACTCTGTGCCTTCCTGCACAAGGCATCTGTGTTGGCAGTCCAGTCTAGCTTCTCGTCTAACTGTACTCCCAGATACTTGTAGGTCTTAACCTGCTCCACACATTCTCCATTAATGATCACTGGCTCCATATGAGGCCTAAATGACAAGCTTTGAGAGTTTGGTCAGGGCTGGATTTAACTCCTGCCTGAGCAAGGATCTGAGCCCAGTCCGTTTTGCCTACAGCCACATCTTAGTTATTTTGTAATTTATAGAAATGTTGTCTTTGCTCTGTACCGCTGGCAATAAATTTCACATTATATAAGACAGTGATGATAAACCTAATTTTGATCTAGTCTACAATGCCATCTATTTTAGTATCATCTGCATACTTACTAACAATGCCTTGTACATTCTCATCCAAATTATTTCCATAAATAATGAACAACAAAGATCCCTATAATACACCTCTAGACACAGGCTTCCAGTCGAAAACAACCTTCACCTTTTGCATCCTACCATCAAGACAATTAAGAACCAGTTAGCTGGTTCCTTTGCGATCTAAGTTTTCTGTCTAGTCAACCACGTGGGACCTAGTCAAAAGTATTTTATATTTGGAGATGCAACACAGTATCTGGCTCTCCTAGCCCAGTGAGTCCGCACCCACTCCCCCCTCTCCCAATTACACCCATGTGACCAATTAACCTCCTAAACCATATGTCTTTTGAATGTGAGAGGGACACAGAGCACTGAAAGGAAACCCACAGAGTCACGGGGAGAACATATGGACTCCTGACAGGCAGTGTCGGGAATTGTACCCAGGTGGTGTGACACTGTAGTAGTGTTTCACTAGCCACTATGGTACTGTGCTGCCTGTCTTCCCAATGTAGCAGAATCTTGAGAATTAAAAATGCCATTCAATGTCAGTTTTGCAATTTGGTATAGAGCAGTGGAAAGGTTTGGATAAAGGGATATTTGAAAGAAGAGATATTTATGTAGCTGTGAAAAACACAGGGAACCAGAATCTTGTGCATTATTTCTAATATACTGGTCTATCTGTTCATGTCAAATCCCCATCTGTAATATTTTAACAAAGCTAGTATGAATTTGATGAAATATTAACTATTTCATGAAATTGAAATTCAGCCCAAAATTTATTTTAACTAAAGATCTCACAATGGAAAGCATCCTGGTTTGAACAAAAGCAGTGCTTAATTAAAAAACACATTTACAATCCCTTTCCAAATATAAATGAAAGCTCCTCAAAAAAAACTTTTATAAGTGATCCCAACCCACTCAATTTTATACTACTAAAGAACGAAAAATGCTGTCACCAATTCTGAGAGCTGAACAGAAGCGTGCTGTGATTTTCGTGCTTAGTGGGAAAAGAGATTTATTTGCACGATTGTTAAAACCAGCAATTTCAGTTCTAATTGCCAACAGCAGATGCTTTTGTCAAACTGTCTGAGGTTTGGGCAGATGATATTTCCCTTCAAAGGAACTTAAGAATGGTGGTGTTTACAGTGGAAGTACAAACACAGAATAATGCATTCTGACCTTGGCATAAAGAGGGGAACATCTCCACAGAGACTGTAACTACAGGGGTCCGTTTGTTTCAAGGTGTGAGCAGCATTTCTATCAAACATCCATTCATGTTACAGCAGCTATAAACAAGGAGTTTGGAGGAAATTCATCCTCTTGTTTTCAAAGATAAGACAAGCAGTGTCTTTGTACTGGAGCCTAATAGTACGAGAAAATAACAGTTGGCAAAGAGGCCAATTATCAGCATCCACTTCGACAATTCTTTTTCAGATTTCTAGATTTGTTTTAATTAACCCAGTGGGTGTTTTGGTTATTACTGAACCTCTACTTTGTTAAACTAAAGAAAATAAGACTGACTAGCACCTATTGCTTTCCAAAGTAAATTCATTTGGAAGCATTGTCACTATTTTTGGAAAACATGGAAATCCACCAACACTGTTCCAGGCCTAGATTCTTCCAGTTTGCCTGTTCTGTTGTAAGTTATTTTCTCAGCTCAAACAAGGTTCACTTCAAGGATTTCTTTCGAACTGGAATTGAAACTCTGTCTACAATATCAGTTTCTTCCTTTAGTCCACCAGGCTGAACTTCTGATATCCCCTGGCCCCAGTTCCTGTTCCAGTCTAGTTTCCCTTGCATCACCTGTCTCAGTTTTTATGAACCATTCTTGTTCAGAAATCCTTTCTCCTATTCTCTCAACCTTATTTCACCAAACACACCAGGTCATTATGTTGACTAATAGCATTAATAGTGCTGCATCTTGATTCCACTCTCAGTTCCAGGTCATACCATGATTTAATTACTCTAACATTGGTGACCTTCTTAAGACACCAGAATTCTCTCAAACAACTCCCCTATCTCTCTTTTTCATCTCCTTAGTTTGTACTTAGGATCATCTCTTTAACCTGGCCTTTGGTAATCTATCCTGATATTTGCTCAGTTTTGTTTTATTCTTTTGAAATTGACATGCAGCCAGTACCCAGAGCAGACACTTGAAACCACAATGTTGGGTTGGCTTTTTAAACTTTCAACCTCGCCCTTTCCTACCACAGAGCCTTCCAGTTTTCTTTCACGTGCCTATTGAAGAGTCTCTTAAATATCTAATGCATCTGCTTCGCCCACTACCTTGCAGAGCATTCCATTCACTCTCTGTGTAATAAACCCACCTCTGACATCCCTGTACTTTCCTCCAATCATGTTGAAATTATGCCCTCTCATATTAGTCATTGCCACTCTGGGAAGAAGATGCTGACTGTTCACTTTCTCTATGCCTCTTATCATCTTATACACGTCTACCAAGTCACCTCTCATCATCCAATGCATATTCTGATCAAACTTTTCTCACTAGACATGCTCTTTAATCCAGACAGCATCCTGGTAAGTCTCCTCTGTACCCTCTCTCAAGCTTCTACACCCTTCCTATAATGAAGTGACCAGAATTGAACGCAATATTCCAAAGGTGGCCTAACCAGAGCTTTATAGAGCTACAATTTTACCTTGCAGCTCTTGAACTCAATCCCCAACAAATGAAAGCCAACACATCATATGCATTCTTGACCACCATATCAACATGTGTGGCAACTTTGAGTGATCTATGAACGTGGACCCCAAGATCTATCTGTTCCTGGATGCTGCTAAGATTTCTGCAAATAACCTTGTACTCACCCTTCAAGTTAGACCTTCAAAAGTGGATCACTTCACACTTTTCTGGATTGAACTTCATTGGCCATTTCTCAGCCCAGCTCTGCATCCTATCAATGCCCAGTAGTAACCTACCATAGACTTCTCCACTATCCATGACGCCACCAACCTTTGTGCCATCTGCAAACTTACTAACCCACTCTTCCACTTCCTCATCCAAGTTGTTTGTAAAAATTGCAAAGAGCAGGGGTCCCAGAACAGAACCCTGTGGAACACCACAGGTCAACGACCTCCAAGCAGAATATTGTCCATCTACAACCACTCTCTGCCTTCTGTGGGCAAGCCTATTCTGAATCCATGCAGCCAAGTTTCCCAACATCCTTTGCCTCCGGACTTTCTGAATGGAATGTTCATAAATGCCAGAGACCAGACTGACTATTTAACAACTGATAACAATTTTGCTTTTTTATTTTTGTAGTACCCTGAAGGATTCAAAAGAATGCAGGTATGGCTGTGGCAGCCATTGCTGGAGTGGACTTGGGGTTGGACTGAAGTGGCGAGGCCTGGACCAAACGCGGAAAATGAACCAACATACAGCTGATTTAAGCATCTATCCAGATTAAAAAGATCAAGGTGTCAAGGCCAAGGACAAAGGATGAACTGGTGTTCAACTCACTACTTGCAGAGGCTTTACTTGCCTCAGTGTACAGCTAGCTCTGTGGCTGTAGCCTGCAGCCATCAGACTCCTGGACCAGTTGCAGCAATGAATTGTCTCTGTGACTGTGGACTCACTTTCAAGGACTCTGCAGTTCATGTTCTGTGTGTTATTTGTTTTTTTTTTAATTGTTCTTTTTTTGCACATTGAGTGTTTGACAGTCATGTTAATCACAAGCTGGAACAATTTGATTCATACTGGGAAAAATGGTTTAACTACATAGTGCCTCATAGGCCTGATTTTATTCTCACATATCAATGAATATGTTGTTAAAAAAAAATCACTCCCTACTTGTACATAGTTTTTTTCCTTTTAGTTGTTTTTTTCTTTCTGCTCTTTTCTATAAGTACATACCTCAGATAAATACTTTGTGGAGATTTGTAATATATATGATTATATGATATATATGTACAATGTCTGAAATACATCTTATGGAAATGTTTGTTTGATGATGAACTTCAATAAAAAATAAATTACAAAAAAGAGAAATAAAGGGCTATTTGGGAAATCCAGTAGGGAAATTCTAGGCAGTTTCTAGAGTGAGTCACACAGTCGGCACAACATTGTGGGCCAAAAGGCCTGAAATTTACTGTAGGTTTCTATGTTTGTTGTGTTTTTTTTAAGTGGCTTCTGTTGTGTGTCTTTGTTTTGTGGCTGCCTGCAAGAAGACGAATCCCAAGGTTGTACATGGCATCATCATCATCATGTGCCATGTCGTAAGATCATGGTCTTCCATCGGTCATGACCATGATTGTTCTTGGCAAGTTCTTCTACAGAAGTGGTTTGCCATTGTCTTCTTCTGGACAGTGTCTTTATAAGACGGGTGACCCCAGCCATTATCAATACACTTCAGAGATTGTCTGCCTGGTGTCAGTGGTCGCATAACCAGGACGTGTGATGTGCGCCGGCTGCTCATCCACCACCTGCTTCCATGGCTTCACGTGACCCTGATCAGGGTGGGGAAGGAGGGGGCTAAGTAGGTGCTACTCCTCGCTCAAGGGTGACCTCCTGACTAGCAGAGGGAAAGAAGCACATTACACCTCCTTTGGAAGGGATGTAACTCCACCCTATAGTAAACATATTTTGATAATAAATGTACTTTGAACCAATACAAAAACCAGGGATATTCCCCCTGAAACCCATAGGATTCAATTAAGATATTCTAGGCAGTGTGTTTGTCGTTTTCATGTACTTGACCTATAAGTAGGTTTTATCCTTACTCTCTCAATGCATGCTCTCCCTCCTTAGATTTTTCAAAACAATGTGTGGTTTTATCTTTTTTTTTTACATAGTTTCTCCAACAGTAATCCTGAATTTTGCAACAGTTAAATCAAACTCCAGATGGGATTTGCAAAAAAGCTCCAATTTCTATCATCAAGCTTTTAATAAAACTGGAAGCAATTTGGTCACATCTCTTTCTAATGAGGGTCTAGAGCCTGCTGTTTGCATCATATTACATCTGTTTTTGATGCTGATACAAAGCACCCTTTGTTTTTCAAATTGGACCATCCCTGAGTGAGATTTGAGAGTCAGCACTTCAAGGCCTTTACTTCCTTTCAAGCGAGGAGATGAAATAAAGGGCACATGTTGTTAACATGGTTGCCATGCAGCACAAGCACTAAGTGAATATTCCAGTGCTGGGGGATCACAAGCGTGCTTGAAAGCCTAAAAAAAATCAAAGCCTATATTACAACTCTATAACTAGACCGAAGCATAGATGTGTACATTTAGAACACATCAATCCACACAAAACCAAGCATCGGTAAGCTGAAGTGCTGCACCTGGCCACTCACCTCCATTCAGGGTCCCAAACATTCCTTCCAGGTGAGGCAGCACTTCACCAATGAATCTGCTGGGGTCGTTGACTGTGTCCTGTGCCCGATGCAGACTCCTCCACACTGGTGAGACATGTCATAAATTGGGGGACCGCTTTGTCGAGCACCTGCGCGCCATCTGCCAAAAGTGGTATGTCCTGGTGGCCAAACATTTCAATTCCTATCCCCATTCCCGTCTGGACATGCTAGCCCATGGCCTCTTGTGCCATGATGAGGCCAGCCTCGAGGTGAAGGAGCAACACTTCATAATCCATCTGTGTAGCCTCCAACCTGATGGCATGAATATCAAATTCTCCTATTGGGTAAAAAAAAAATTCCCTCCTTCTATTCTCATCTCTGGCCTCTTTCATTTTCTCACCTACCTATCACCTCCCCATAGGTCCCTTCCCCGGTCCTTTCTCCGATGGCCACTCCCCTTTCCTATCAGATTCCTTCCTCTCTAACCCTTTACCTGTCCAGCTCACCTGGCTTCACCTACCACCTACTAACTATTCCCTTCCCCTCCCCCCACCTTTTAATTCTGGCTTCTTCTCCCTTCCTTTCCAGTCCTGAAGAAGTGCCTCAGCTTGAAATGTTGACTGTTTATTCATTTCCACTTATGCTGCATGGTTTGCAGAGTTCCTCCAGCATTTCGTGGGTGGTGCATCTCTAAGGAAACATGGGCATTAGGAAGCCATATAAATGAATTCCACTATAATCTGTAACAAAGTGGCTGGATAAATGGCTCCTTCTGTAGTTACCATTAAGCAGGATGGTAAGATATACATATGTAGATATATACACATACATATGTAGATATATATAGATGATAGACCTGAACAGTTGGGACTGTATTTGGTTGCAGAAAAACGTCTGGTTCACAAATGCTAAACTATGAAAGATTTAAAAGGGATTACTCTCAAGGTTAAATTCTTAGTTATAAAATGGTTTATACATTAGCACAGGATGTGTAAACATTAAACAGTAGAACACAGTACAGGCCCTTCAGCCCACAATGTTGTGCTGACCAATTGAGCTACTCCTTCCCTCCCACATAGCCCTTAATTTTTCTTTCATCCAGGTGCCTATCAAAGACCCTAAAGTATCTGTCTCCACCACCAGCCCTGGCAGCACGTTTCACACACCCACTGCTTTCTGTGTAAAGCACCTACCTCTGACATCCACCTCCCAACTCCCACCCCGTGCTCTCATTAAAGTTGTGCCTACTCATATCAGTCATTTCTGCCCTGGGAAAAAGTCTCTTGCTATCCACTTGATCGGCCTCTTATCTCATCCTATACACCTCTATCAAGTCATCTCTCATCCTCCTTCTCTGTAAACCAGGGATTCCCAAACTTTTTGATGCCATGGACTAATAGCAATCAGAAAGGGGTCCATGGACCCCAGGTTGGGAACCCTTGCTCTAAAGAGAACAGACCTAGCTCGCTCAACCTTTCCTCATAGGATCTGATCTCTAATCAGGGGAATATCCTGGCAGGTCTCCTCTGTACACTCTGTAAAGCTTCCACAACTGAACAAAATGACATTGGAGACGGATGGATTGTTAAAGCAACAGACAACTGGAAACTGAGGGTCAAGGCTGAATTTAGGTATGCTAAAACCTCAAAAAATGGTGGCTTGGGAAACCTTTCAACACATGGACAATGGCACATGACTCCTGAAACGGATTTTGATTACAGAATTTACCAGTAAATTAGGCAGCATTACATTTTCTTCTGAAATAAAACACTGCAGGATAAGGGTTCTTTTGTAACTATTACATATCATATATAATTAAGTAAAATTTGAGGTGTGTAGGGTGTCCAGGGAGGGGTAGCACCTCTGGTGAAAGGGCTTGTCCTGTCCATTCTGGGGCAGTTGACTGATCTTTGGTCCCCACTGGACACTCAGTTCTCACCTGTGGCTTCAAGTAGCTGTTAGTATGCGACAGCGGCCACATCCCACTGCACTGCTTCAACAGGTGAGCTAAAGTAGGTGAGGGTAGCCAACAGGCCTCATATCCCAGTGAGAGAGGGTCATGCCTGTTCTAGTATGTGAAGTCAGCTCTGGCAGAGTGGGCAGCTGAGATCTACGGTGAGATCCAGCGGCCGGGAAGGTGGTACTGCAACTGTCTGCAGAGAGCGAAGGGCAGGACAGGGCACAGGTCATCCACTGCAGCCAAGGAAGACCCCAGTTTGTGACACTTGATCGTACCACTGGGGCTGGTTTCTGGGATCTGTCCCAGTGTAACAGTTTTTTTCACTTTTTCATATCATCGGACATGACAGGCAACCACAAAAGACATATGATAACAATCGTTTGCTCTTGGTGACTCACATGTTGACACAAAATGAGCAAAAATTGCTGAATTAACAGTAATTTATTTTAATTGCACATTATCAGCATCACATTATAATAGACAATAGACAGTAGGTGCAGGAGTAGGCCATTTGGCCCTTCTAGCCAGCACCGCCATTCACTGTGATCATACACAATCAATACCCCGTTCCTGCCCTCTCCCCATATCCCTTGACCCCGCTATCTATAAGAGCTCTATCCAACTCTCTCTTGAATGCATCCAGAGACTTGGCCTCCACTGCCTTCTGGGGCAGAGCATTCCACATATCCACCACTCTCTGGGTGAAAAAGTTTTTCCACATCTCTGTTCTAAATGGCCTACCCTTTATTCTTAAACTGTGGCCTCTAGTTCTGGACTCACCCATCAGCGGGAACATGCTTCCTGCCTCCAGTGTGTCCAATCCCTTAATAATCTTATATGTTTCAATCAGATCCCCTATCATCCTTCTAAATTCCAGTGTATACAAGTCCAGTCGCTCGAATCTTTCAAAATATGACAGTCCCACCATTCCTGGAATTAACCTTGTGAATCTACGCTGCACTCCCTCAATAGCAAGAATGTCCTTCCTCAAATTTGGAGACCAAAACTGCACACAATATTCCAGATGGGGTCTCACCAGGGCCCTGTACAGCTGCAGAAGGACCTCTTTACTCCTATACTCAATTCCTCCTGTTATAAAATCCATCATGCCATTAGCTTTCTTCACTGCCTGCTGTACCTGCATGCTTGCTTTCATTGACTGATGTACAGGAACACCTAGATCTCGTTGTACTTCCCCTTTTCCTAACTTGACTCCATTTAGATAGTAACCTGCCTTCCTGTTCTTGCCACCAAAGTGGATAACCTCACATTTATCCACATTAAACTGCATCTGCCATACATTTGCCCACTCACCCAACCTGTCCAAGTCACCCTGCATTCTCATAACATCCTCCTGACATTTCACACTGCCACCTAGCTTTGTGTCATCAGCAAATTTGCTAATGTTACTTTTAATCCCTTCATCTAAATCATTAATGTATATTGTAAACAGCTGCGGTCCCAGCACCGAACCTTGCGGTACTCCCCTGGTCACAGCCTGCCATTCCGAAAGGGACCCATTAATCACTACTCTTTGTTTCTTGTCAGCCAGCCAATTTTCGATCCATGTCAGTACTCTGCCCCCAATACCATGTGCCCTAATTTTGCCCAGTAATCTCCTATGTGGGACTTTATCAAAAGCTTTCTGGAAGTCCAGGTACACTACATCCACTGGCTCTCCCTTGTCCATTTTCATAGTTACATCCTCAAAAAACTCCAGAAGATTAGTCAAGCATGATTTTCCCTTCATAAATCCATGCTGACTCAGACTGATCCTTCTACTGCTATCCAAATGTGTCGTAATTTCCTCTTTTATAATTGACTCCAGCATCTTTCCCACCACTGACGTCAGGCTAACTGGTCTATAATTCCCTCTCTCCCTCCTTTCTTGAAAAGTGGGACAACATTAGCCACCCTCCAATCAGCAGGAATTGTTCCTGAATCTACAGAACATTGAACATAAAATAGAACATAAAATCTTATTCTGATTAGCAGCCATCCAAATAGAATTACTTTCATTGAAAGTTTAGGTTTTATTTAGAAATTCCAAGAGTGTAATTCTGAACTGCCGTTTGTTTCCTCTGGAGTCCAGAGTTTGTTCATTTATTTATTGAGATGCAATGTGGAATAAGCCCTTCTGGCCCACAACAACCCCAATTAATTACAATGACCAATTAATCTACCAACTGGTACGTCTTTGGACTGTGGGATGAAACCGGAGCACCTGGAGCAAATTCACTCTCTAATGGGAGAATGTATCAGCTCCTTACAGGCAGCGGTGGGAATTGAACCCGGGTCACTAGAACTGTAAAGCATTGTGCTAACCACTACACTACCATGCCGCACAAGGAGCATAGTGGTTGGCACAACATAAATGTTAGCACAGTGGTAAATAATTTCCCCCATTATGACAACTGTTTTGTTCAGCATATCGGTACTTATATAAATACCAATCAAAACCTATCAGGACTGACCAATTCATTCCTTTATTGATAGATTAGCACTACCTTTGAACTTTCCAGTACAAGTCTCGATCCTGTCTCTATTTACAAAAACATATTACATTTCCCCCAACATTTGTATATATAGTAATTACTGCGAAGATTCTGTAATATGTTAAACAAATGCTATACACCTCCAGTTTATTGTAAACTCATCATACTGCACAATATAATCCAAATTAGAATGACCTTTCCTCACTGATGAGCATTATTCATCATAAAATTGTGATGTTTGTCTATTGAAAATACTTTTATAATTGAGTTTTTGAAATTGAAAACTGATAATAACAAATAATAGTAAAAGCAGAAACAGCGTTGTGGAAGAACATAACTATGACCTTAATAATGCTAGGACCCAAACAGCTTGGCACTGGTGTCGTCACAGAGCAATGTGTCGTTAAGTGCCTTGCTCAAGGACACAACGCGCTACCTCAGCTGAGGCTCGAACCAGTGACCTTCAGATCACTAGATCGATGCCTTATCCACTAGGCCAACCGCCAACACTATAATTGTAAGGCAGTCATCAATACTCCAATGATATCGAATTCACTAATCTGTGGAATACAGATAATTTGCAATCTGGGTCACCTGGCTTTCCACTTCAACAAAATAGGAAATGTCCTGGGCACCATCTTAGTGTATTCTAAGAAAGAGAACAAGTCTGCCTGTGCAGATGATGGCCGAGGTGTTGGATTTCTGATTTAATTCTGGATTTGTCGACTGGATTTATTCAACAGGATAATATAATTCTTGTGAATAACTACAGAGGGAGAGGCGCATCACCAATAGCCTGTCCCAGCCCAACCACAGCTACGAAAGTTCAGCAACTCCACCACTACATCCTGGATAGAATTGATGTAGAGAGGATGTTTCCTATAGTAGGGGAGTCTAGGACCAGAGGCCCTCAGAATAGAGGGACATCTATTTAGAACAGAGATGAAGAAAAATTACTTTAGCCAGAGAGTTTTGAATCTGTGGAATTCATTGCCACAGATGTGGAGGTCAATTTAGAGGGTATATTTAAAGTGGAGTTCGAGAGGTTTTTGATTAGTTAGGGTTTCAAAGGCTACGGGGGGAAGGCAGGAGAATGGGTTGAGTAGGATAATAAATCAGCCATGATGGAATGGCGGAGAAGACTTGATGGGCCAAATGGCCTAATTCTACTCCTACTGTATGGTCACTACCAAAGGAGGGTAAAGAAATTTGGAATGTCCCTGTCAACCCTAACCAATGTTTTACAATGTACCATAGAAAGCATCTATATGCATAAAAGTTTGGCATGGCAACTGCTCTGCACATGACCACAAGAAAATGCAGAGATGTGGTTAAAGTTCAGCATGTCATAGAAACCAGCCTCCCCTCGATGGACTCTGTATATACTTCTCGCTGCCTCAGTAAAGCAGCCAGCTTTCAAAGACCCCGTCCACCCTAGACATTCTCTCTTCTCCCCTCTCCCATTAAGAAGAAGATACAAAAGCCTGAAAGCATGTAGCACCAGACTTAAGAACAGCTTCTACCCCACTCATATGAGATTACCATTTGTTTTCCTGGCATGATAAAATTGACTTTTAATCTTAAAATCATGATCTTGCCCCTTATTTTACCTGCACCTTCTCTGCAGCTGTTCCACTTTAGTTTGCATTCTTTTATCATCTTGCCTTGTTCTATTTCAATGCATTGTGTAATGATTTGATCTGTACGAACAGTACACAAGACAAGCTTTACACTGTATCTCAGTACATATGACAATAATAAACCAATACCATTCCAATTGCCAATGAATTTTTTTTTGAAGTTTTTCCCCTTACAAATTCTTCTGAATAGATTTGGAAAAGCTGAACTCTTACACAATATCCTCCACTTAAAAAATTACAGAGCAAGTATTCCTCTGTGTTGGTAACTTGTTTGTTTTTCAAAGTTCAAAGCAAACTTATTATCAAAGTACATAAATGTAACTGCATATGATTTTATGGAACTAGTTCACACTGGAATTCTCCTCATTAAAGTTACAATGAATGGGAGTATTCCAAACTACATGAGGCTCGCTTGTCCAATCTGATACCACAGAGTGAGAAGAAAAATTTGACTCAAAAATTTAAGTATAAAGTAGTTTGATATTTTAAAAAATCTAAAAGCCAATCAGAAATGAAAAGCTTCAGAATCAGATTTAATATCACTGGCACGTCTTGTTAAATTTGTTGTTTTGCAGCAGCAGTACATTTTAATACATTATGATAAAATGTATAGAAGTATATATTATTCATTCATTATGTGTCATGTCATATGACGTGGGTAATCATGGTATTTCAATAACCATAATTGTTCTTGGCAAACTTCTACAGAAGTGGTTTGCCATTGCCTCCTTCTGGGCAGAGTCTTTGCGAGACAGGTGACCCCAACCATTAACAATATCCTTCAGAGATTGTCTGCCTGGCAGAGGTCATATAACTAGTAATGTTCATGGGCTCATCGTCCATTCAGAAATCTGATGGCAGAGGTGAAGAACCTGTTCCTGAAGAATTGAGCATCACAATCTCTACTCCTGAAACTAACTACTCAGAACTCCTCTCCCTCCAAAAAGACAAAGTGTGAAGCATAAAGGGAAAAAAAAGATAGAGATGCAACAGAGAAGGGGAATCAGTAAAAGTCAAGCTAGAGAGAATTAACCATGTCAGTGAAATTAGACAAATGTGTGACCACATTCTCCACCTTATGTTCAGTGTCACAAGAGATTGACTGATTTATTTTTAAAATCCAGAACATATTCATTCTTTTCACATTAGAATTAGACAGGTAATTCTTATGATTTTTCTAAACCATGACATAAATCTTTTGCTGACAAGATGTTGCACAATGTCTGCCTTTCAAACTGACAAAATAATTACCAAGTCATTAAGAATGACAAAGGACCATAGTGTTCTGTCACAGATTTTTTTTTAATGTTACATGTCTCTACAATTGAGTTGCTTCATTATTTCTCCTGAATACTGAAGTACAGATCCACAAAACAATATAAATGAAGGAAAGTGTAGGAGTTTAAGTCAATTTGGTGAGCAGAAAATTACAAAGTATTCAATCCTCAAGCATTAGCATCTTCTGGATGATAATCAGGAGATGAAACAGTAATTAATTCACTTCTTCTGTGGCCAGTGACAGTGATCTGTGGTAAAGCAGTGCCCTTGATGCCATCCTGAACTCGGTCAGTTAATTCATCATGGTTCAGGATTCAAATCTGGGATGATTCTGATTTGTATAACTCCACAATTATTCATAATATTGCAAAACTTTATGGGCACTTTACCTTCTTCCCCATCTACTTCAAACACTCGTCCTGTCACTTTTTTTGTATGTTATCAGTTTTTTTTTAATTTTACTGCATCTTGCTATCAGTTCCTTTGTTTTTTTAAAACTAAACCTCATCCGATTGGAATTCCTCATGGACCCTCATGTTCCCGAGATTGAGACTTCACCAAGTCTGACCCATGTGATCATGATCGAATTTTTGTCCATGGCTTATCAAGATAATCTAATTTTGGCCAATCTTTGCAGAATACTTCCTGCATCACACTGCTCAGTGATCGTGCTTACCTTTGGCCCTTCAGCTGATTTTTATTCGTTCCGTGTTTCTATATCCTTATTCTTGGAAAACTTGTCCTGTTGTTCCCTTAACTGGTAATTTAATTGTTCACACTTCATAAGATTGCCAGAAATATTTCTACCCATAAACACAAGAGATTCTGCAGATGCTGGAAATCCAAAGCAACACACGCAAAATGCTGGAAGAACCCAGCAAAGTCAGGCAGCATTTATGGAAATGAATAAACAGTCCATGTTTCAGGCTAAGGCCCTTCTTCAGGACTGAAAAGGAAGAGGAAAGAAGACAGAATAAAAATGTGGGGGTGGGGAGGGAGGATAACTAATAGGTGATAGATGAAGCCAGGTGTGTGAGAAAGTTAAAGGGCTGGAGAAGAAGGAAACTTGTAGGAGAGGAGAGGACCATGGGAGAAAAGTAAGAAGGAGGGGCACATGGGGGGCAGTGGCTGGTGGGTGTTAGGCAGGTGAGAAGAAGAGTTAACAGGACAAAGTGGAGAATAGAAGAGGGAAGAGGGAGGAGGAAAAAAAGAAAATTACAAGATAACCGTATAACAATTACAGCACAGAAACAGGCCATCTCGGCCCTTCTAGTCCGTGCTGAACGCTTACTCTCACTTAGTCCCACCGATCTGCACTCAGCCCATAACCCTCCATTCCTTTCCTGTCCATATACCTATCCAAATTTACTTTAAATGACAATATCGAACCTGCCTCTACCACTTCTACTGGAAGCTCATTCCACACAGCTACCACTCTCTGAGTAAAGAAATTCCCCCTCATGTTACCCTTAAACTTTTGCCCCTTACCTCTCAACTCATGTCTTCTTGTTTGAATCTAGCCTACTTTCAATGGAAAAAGCCTATCCACGTCAACTCTATCTATCCCCCTCATAATTTTAAATACCTCTATCAAGTCCCCCCTCAACCTTCTATGCTCCAAAGAATAAAGACCTAACTTGTTCAACCT
Organism: Hemitrygon akajei; assembly: GCF_048418815.1. NCBI lineage: Eukaryota > Metazoa > Chordata > Chondrichthyes > Myliobatiformes > Dasyatidae > Hemitrygon > Hemitrygon akajei. Next base: position 105,220,076 of record NC_133125.1, read on the forward strand.
TTCTCTGTAACTTAGGTGCTGAAACCCACGTAACATTCTAGTAAATCTTCTCTGTACTCTCTCTATTTTGTTGACATCTTTCCTCTCATTCAGTGACCAGAACTATACACAATACTCCAAATTCGGCCTTACCAATGCCTTGTACAATTTTAACATTCTATGCTCAATGCTCTGATTTATAAAAGCCAACATACCAAAAGCTTTCTTCATCACCCTATCCACATGAGATTCCACCTTCAGGGAACTATGCACCATTATTCCTAGATCACTCTGTTCTACTGCATTCTTCAATGCCCTACCATTTACCATGCATGTCCTATTTGGATTATTCCTACCAAAATGTAGCATCTCACACTTATCAGCATTAAACTCCATCTGCCATCTTTCAGCCCACTCTTCTAACTGGCCTAAATCTCTCTGCAAGCTTTGAAAACCTACTTAATTATCCACAACACCACCTATCTTCGTATTATCTGCATACTTACTAATCCAATTTACCACCCCATCATCTAGATCATTAATGTATATGACAAACAACATTGGACCCAGTACAGATCCCTGAGGCACACCACTAGTCACAGGCCTCCAACCTGACAAACAGTTATCCACCACTACTCTCTGGCATCTCCCATCCAGCCACTATTGAATCCATTTTACTACTTCAATATTAATACCTAACGATTGAACCTTCCTAACTAACCTTCCATGCGGAACCTTGTCAAAGGCCTTAGTGAAGTCCATATACACAACATCCACTGCTTTACCCTCATCAACTTTCCTAGCAACCTCTTCAAAAAATTCAATAAGATTTGTCAAACATGACCTTCCACACACAAATCCATGTTGACTGTTCCTTATCAGACCCTGTCTATCCAGATAATTATGTATACCATCTCTAAGAATACTTTCCATTAATTTACCCACCACTGACGTCAAACTGACAGGCCTATAATTGCTATGTTTACTCTTAGAACCCTTTTTAAACAATGGAACCACATGAGCAATACGCCAATCCTCCGGCACCATCCCCATTTCTAATGACATTTGAAATATTTCTGTCAGAGCCCCTGCTATTTCTACACTAACTTCCCTCAAGGTCCTAGGGAATATCTTGTCAGGACCTGGAGATTTATCCAGTTTTATATTCCTTAAAAGCACCAGTACTTCCTCCTCTTTAATTGTCTTAGTTTCCATAACTTCCCTACTTGTTTCCTTTACCTTACGCAATTCAATATCCTTCTTCTTAGTGAATATAGAAGAAAAGAAATTGTTCAAAATCTCCCCCATCTCTCTTGGCTCCACACGTAGCTGTCTACTCTGATTCTCTAAGGGACCAATTTTATCCCTCACTATCCTTTTGTTATTAATATACCTGTTGAAACCCTTTGGATTTATTTTCACCTTACTTGCCAATGCAACCTCATATCTTCTTTTAGCTTTTCTAATTTCTTTCTTAAGATTCTTTTTACATTCTTTATATTCTTCGAGCACCTCATTTACTCCATGCTGCCTATACTTATTGTAGATATGCCTCTTTTTCCGAACCAAGTTTCCAATATCCCTTGAAAACCATGGCTCTCTCAAACTTTTAACCTTTCCTTTCAACCTAACAGGAACATAAAGATTCTGTACCCTCAAAATTTCACCTTTAAATGACCTCCATTTCTCTATTACATCCTTCCCATAAAACAAATTGTCCCAATCCACTCCTTCTAAATCCTTTCGCATCTCCTCAACGTTAGTCTTTCTCCAATCAAAAATCTCAACCCTGGGTCCAGTCCTATCCTTCTCCATAATTATATTGAAACTAATGGCATTGTGATCACTGGACCCGAAGTGCTCCCTAACACATACCTCCAGCACCTGACCTATTTTATTCCCTAACAGAAGATCCAACACTGCCCCTTCTCTAGTTGGTACCTCTATGTATTGCTGCAAAAAACTATCATGCACACATTTTACAAACTCCAAACCATCCAGCCCTTTTACATAATGGGCTTCCCAGTCTATGTGTGTAAAATTAAAATATCCCACAATCACAACCCTGTGCTTACTACAAATATCTGCTATCTCCTTGCAAATTTGCTCCTCCAATTCTCACTCCCCATTAGGTGGTCTATAATACACCCCTATAAGTGTTACTACACCTTGCCCATTCCTAATGCCACCCAAATAGTCTCCCTAGAAGAGCCCTCTAATCTATCCTGCCAGAGCACTGCTGTAATATTTTCCCTTCTTTCCTTCTGAGCTGAGGGTCCAATCTCAGTGCCAGAGATGCAACCACTGCAACTTGTCCCTGGTAGGTCGTCCCCACCAACAGTATCCAAAACAGTATACTTATTATTGATGGGAAAGGCCACAGGGATGCTCTGCTCATTCTGTCTAATCCCCTTCCCTCTCCTGACAGTCACACAGCTACCTGCCTCCTGACTCTTAGGGGTAACTATTTCCCTGTAACTCCTGTTTATTTCTGCCTCTGCCTCCCGAATGATCCGAAGTTCATCCAACTCCAGCTCCAGTTCCCTAACACGGTTTGTCAGGAGCTGCAGCTGGATGCACCTTTAGCAGGTGTTGTCATCAAGGACAATTATACTCGCCCTGACTTCCGATATACTGCAAAACGGAGCACTCAACTGCCCTAACTGCTGCCCTAATAGATGTTGGAGAAATCAATGGTCATGCCTTCAGGTTGGACGCTACCTAGATGGAATACAGATGTTGCTCCTCCACCCTGAGAATGGCCTATTGTGGCAAAAGAGGAGGCCATGGACTTGCATGCCAATATTGAAATAGGGATAGGAATTTTATAAATCACTACAAATCAGGAATAAGATGCAAAACAAGTGAAGATAGTGGGATTTGAAACAAAAACTAAAATGCTGGAAGAACTCAGCCAGACAAGCAGCATCTTCACTTGGAGAAACACCAGTCATCAAAATGGGTTGCAACTCTTCCTCAGACCTGGAGAATAATGCTGGAATATAGTGAAAGAGCTTTCACTTCATGAAACTGACTGAGCAGCACTAAATATTGGTTGGACACATAAATAGGCAATATAGGTGTCCATTATGGACCTGTGCAGGGGTTGCATCTAATCACTATTATGAAGTGAAACATTGGACCAACAATTGAGCAAATGGGTAAAACTGTGTCAAATGGATTTCAATAGAGGCAAGAATAAAGTAATCCACTTCAGACCTAAAAACAGTAGAGTATTTTCTAAATAATGAAGAGCTCTTTTGTATAAACTTTATTATTTTATTTTTGTTGTAAGTTGCAGCAATATTTTTATGTGTTACACTGTATCCCTATCATAAAACAACAATTTCATGACATATGGAAGTGATAATGAATCTGATTCTGATTCTGAATCTGGTTTAATATCATTGGCACGTCATGAAATTTTCTGTTTTGTAGCACAGTAAATTGCAATGTATAATAAAAAAACTAAGTTGCAGTGAGAAGATAATATATATTTTAAAAGTTAAATTAAAGTAGTGCAAAAACATAAATAAAAAAGTAGTGAGGAAGTGTTTGTGGATTCAATGTCCATTCAGAAATTTGATAGCAGAGGGGAAGAATCTATTACTGAATCATTGAGTGTGCAAATTCAGGCTCCCGTACCTCCTCCCTGATGGTAGCAATGAGAAGAGGGTATGCCCTGAGTGATGGAGGTCCTTAATGATAGATGACACCTTTTTGAGGCATTGTTCCTTGAATATGTCCTGGATGCTGGGGAGGTTAGTGTCCATGATGGAGCTGACTGAGCTCACAAATTTCTGCAGCTTAGTTCAACCCTTTGCAGTACCTCCCCATACCAGACGGTGATGCAACCAGTTAGAATGCTCACCATGGCACATCCATAAAAATTTGTGAGAGTCTTTGGTGACATATCAAATCTCCTCAATAGTGAAGGTCTAAAGATTCTAGGAGGTCATATGCAAGAATAATTGAAGTGTCATGGACTGAAAAAGAATTTAATAAAAATGATTGAAAGCTGTTTTATTTTTAAAGGCTTGGAATACATGGGTGTAGTTTTACAATAGGTATGAAAAGTCCTAGTCTGACCACACCTGAAATACTATAAATGCACACAAAGAATTGGAATGAACCTGGAGAAAAGTTCTCTCCATACACAGTTGTATGGATTCTCAACCCTCATGAAAATGACAACTGATGTAAGATAAGTCACTAATTTTATAACTGAGGATGATATTTATGTGTTTATTTATTGAGATACAGCGCAGAATAAGCCCTCTCCACCATTTGAGCCATGCTGCCCAGCAAGCCACTGATTTAATCCTAGCCTAATCACGGGACAATTTACAATGACAAATTAGCCTACCAACTAGTACGTCTTTGGACTGTGGGAGGAAGCCAGAGCACCCGGAGGAAACCCACACAGTCATGGGGAGAACGAACAAACTCCTTGCGGGCAGTGGCGGGAGTTGAACCCAAGTCGCCTGTACCGTAATGCTTTGTGCAAACCACTACACCACTGTGTTGCCTTTTTTGAAAGACAAACCATGAAAGAACAAAGAAAAACGCAAGATTCTGTTGCTGAGAACGGATCTCATTGAAAGGCAAAACAGGCTAAATAGCATGCTCGTATTCCAATGTCCTGATGTGATTCATCATAAAATAACAAATTCCTATTAGCTAAGGAATGCACAGAAAGTAATGCTTGAGTTGAACTGCTAAATGTAACTATCCAATTAACCAATCCTATATTTTTTTTTCAAATTCAAAGTTCAACAACAACCTCTCACTCAACATCAGCAAAACTAAAGAGTTGATTGTTGACTTTGGGAAGTGGAAGAAGGGAAAACATGCACCAGCTTACATTGGGCAAGGGGTGGTGGAGAGAGTCAGCAGCTTTAAATTCCTGAGCACTGACATATTGCATGAGCTGTCCTGTGCCAAGCACATGGATGCAATCACAAGGAAAGAGCGTCACCACTTTTACTTCCTTAGGAGAGTAAGGGTATTCGGCTCATCACTGAACACTCTTCACAAATTTCTACAGACGTACTGTTGAAAGTATCCTGACTGGTTGCATCATGGTTTGATAAAGCAATTTTGATGCACGGGATCACAAGAAGCTGCAGAGAATGGTGAACTTTGCCCAATACATCATGAGCACATCTGTCCCCACCATCAAGAGAAGGAACTATCTACCTCAAGAAGGCAACATCTATCATCAAAGATTCCCACCATCCAGGTCGCAGTTTCTTTTCACTGCCAACATCAAACCAGATGTACAAAAGCCTGAAATCCCACACCACCAGATTCAGAAACAACTCCAGCTCTTCAAACTTTTATTTTATATAAACAAAATTTATTCAATAACTACAATATCACAACAAAAACCTATACACAACACTCAAGACTACATAAAACATACCATTTATGGTTTCAAATTAAAATACCATTATTACCATCTTACAATGGTGGGCCCCTGAGAGGCCCACCATTACCAGAAATCCTCTTTGTACCTGAGAATACTACATGCTCCTCCTTTAGGGACACCCAGGGAAGGGAAGGAGAGGGAAGAGCACTAAGATAAACGCAAGAAATTTTATTGGTGAAAACATAAGAAAAAAATAGGCAGATGAGGCCAGGTGGAAGATAAGAGAGAAGGAATGTTAGGCTGGCAGAGGACAGGGGAAATCAGATGATAGGGTGATGGAACGAGGTGATTGAGTGGTCAAGACAAGTGAGCCAAGGTAGAGAAACGCAAGCAGTTAAGCATGTGTGATAGGCAAATGAAACTAAGTGGGGAAGCGTGATGAGCATAGGTAACAAGGGAGGTGGCTCGGAGGGAGCGAGGGCTGGAAAGAGTGAACTAAGGGAGAGTACTAAGGAATTAATTTGTATGTAGTTAAGTTTGGAATGCAAGAAGAAAATGATCATTTCTGAACCCTGGTTCCCCCTTCACTCAATAATTTAACACTTTCCTTGGTTAGAAATTAATCATTGTTGACCAACAGCATCATTCACAAAATGCTGGAGGAACTCAGCAGGTCTGGCAGCATCTACGGAAATGAATAAACTGTTGACATTCCTGGCCAAGACACTTCTTCAGTCCTAGAAAGGCAAGGGGAAGACACCAGAATAAGGTGGGGGGGGGGGGGTGAAGGAATGAAGACAAGCTGGAAGGCAACAGGTGACTGTTTATTCATTTCCATAGATACTGCCTGACCTGCCAAGTTCCTCCAGCATTTTGTGTGTGTTGCTTTAGATTTCCAGCATCTACAGAATCTCTTGTGTTTATTGTTCATCAACAGCCTGTTTATTTATCATTGTAGTGACCAACAACCGAGATAGTAGGTCAATGAGATGATTTCACTCTTTCATTGCGTTTTGCAGTTCCTGTCTAGTCTATCCGTTATGTCTTTTTTCAACTTACAATCTTGAGGGTTCACAATATAGTTACGTGCCGGATATTCTTGGTGCCTCCGTTGTCCCGACACTGTGCGTATAAAGCATGATAGTGTGTGCACCATGTCAACAAAATGTAAAACTCTTTTCTCCAAGAAAAGAGAACGGTCTGCTCCCGGGACCTAATGTGAACTTCACCGAATCGTATATGGTTCATATTGCTTCCCCTAACCTGGACTGTCGACAGCTTTCTTATGCCAAGAGAATTAATAATCTTACTTTTTTTATTTTAAACATCGGAAGTGTTTAAAATGTCTTTAAAATAATGTTGCCGGGAACAATTTGAGGTTCACTGAATTATTCCTCGTGTACTGTTTCTCGTCTTGGCGTCACAACTTTTCCACAGTTTAATAAGCTCTATCTTATCGGCTAATTCCTCCCGGGCTTTAGCGAACGGAGATTTCAGTCCCACATCACCCAAGAACCAAATTCATCAAGTTGTATCCAAGCCAAACCTCTCCTACCTTTCACATCCTGGGCCGGGCAGTCGCTGGGAAATTCCGCTTGCTCGGGTCTGCCATCAACAACGAAGTAAATGGTTTTGATTGTGGTCATTGTCAACATGAGACGGGGAAAGTCGCTCACGATGCGGTACAGTGCAGCAGAGAGCTCGCTACTGGGCACAAACGTCAGCTAGTCTGTAAAAGCGGTAAGTGAATGGCAATCCTAACCTTCGACACTCAGAGTGGGCTGAGTATGGGATTGTTAACGAAACATTCCAACGATAAAGGACAGGTTGTGGGTTGTGCCCATTGTAATTGGGATGTGCGCACAGCCTGTTCTGGGAAACAAATCTGCATAATGATAGAAATCTATAACAAAGCCGGAAAGGCTCAGCAGATTAGGTAACATAATACCTGTGTTGGGTTCTTTTTTATTTGCAGCACTTTTAAAATTTCTTTTGTGAAAAGGAGACGCGGAGAGCAATGGGCAGGAACGGAAGCTATCCCACTAAATGGACTGGTTATCGGGAATAACGTTGATTTAACGGACCAAACACTTTTCCTATTACTGTTGATCTTGTGTGAAATTATATCAAATAAATGAAGAGGGAGAAAGGTAATATAACACAGAACCTGTCGCGTTTGTGGAATTTCTGGCCATTTTCCCCTCTAAGTAGCAACACATCAGCTCATTCAAAAAATATAAAAGCCAGGTGTGTTTTAAGCTGTTTTTATTTATTCAAAGGCATATAGTCATAGAGCACTAAAGCACAGAAACAGGTCCTTCAGCCCATCTACAGTACTGTGCCAAAGTATTAGGCACATATAGCTAGGGTGCCTATGACTTTTGCACACTACTGTGTTTGTCAAAGTGCAACGGAGAGCGAGTTTGTAAATCTGGTGGGAGTACTGTAAAGGATGTTGGGAATGGCGAAGGTGGAGCGCCGCGGGAGGGGTGTGGGACAGGTGGCAGAGAAGGAGTGCCAAGGTTTGTGGGGAGGGGTGCAGACACGCCCAGCCCTCAGACACCCGGAAAGGTTATTTGATTCCAAACTATTGGTTTACTGATCTTTACTGGCTGTCTCTTTGGTGCTTCCCACTCCCTCCCTTCCCTTCCCCTTTTAAAGTAATAGAGAAGTACAGTACATAAACAGACCCTTCGGCAAATTTGATCCATGGCGAAACCATTTAGATTGCCTACTCCCATCAACTTGCATTGGGACCATAGCCCTCCATGCCCCTACTATCCATGCACATATCCAAACTTCTCTTAAAGGTTGAAATCGAGCTTGCATGCACCACTGTGCTGGCATTTCATTCCACACACCCCTAACCCTCTGAGTGAAGAAATTTCCCAACCATGATTCCCCTCTCCCTGCTCACTTCCCACTCTCTTCCCACTCTCAATCCACAACAGAGACCCATATCAGGATCAGGTTTATCATCACTGACATATGTTATGAAATGTGCTAGGCAGTAATAGACTAAGACAACTGTGCTGCTCCAAAGAGCGCTACATGAGGACATTCTTACCCTGGGCCATCAGGCTCTATAATGAGTCAACCAGGGAAGTGATTTTGTAATCCTTGACTTGTAATCTTGTACAACTTATTTTTAATGTAACTTATTTTTATTCTTTCTTACTTCTCTTCTAATATTTGTGTATCTGTGCAGTTGTAATGCTACTGTAACACTAACTTCCTTTGGGATCAATAAAATATCGATCTATCTTTTCGAGGTCGCAGCAGCAGTACAATGCAATACTCAAAATTACTAGGGTACTGTGAAAAAGTTTTAAGCACCCTAGCTATATATATGTGCCTAAGACTTTTGCACAGTGCTGTAGTCTGTGGCAAAATATCATTCTGCCTAGTCCCATCAACCTGCACCTGGACCATAGCCCTCCATACCTCTCCCATCCATGTACCTATCCAAACTTCTCTAAAGCATTTAAGTTGAAATTGCATCCACTACTTCCACTGGGAGCTTGTTCCACACTCTCAGCACCCTCTGAGTGAAGAAGTTCACTCCAGTTCTCTTAAATATTTCACCTTTCATTTTTAGCCTATGACTTCTAGTTCTAGTCATACTCAACCTCATTGCAAGCCTCAAATGCAATGCCCTCACAATTTTGTATACCTTCTCCCTTTCTAAAACAAAACATCTCCCACTTTCCTGATTCAGATCTGGATACGTATTCTCCCTGTCCACTTTCAATAACTACTGAACTTTTCCTCAGTATTAGCTTTACCTAGGAATTCCTCATGTCCCTAACCACTAGAATGAAACTTGGGATGAAGGTCACTGCAAAGATTCCCACTTTTACTATGCATTATATTCATACCAGCTCTTTGTACAAGCAGTTTTAAGTTGCAGTTAGTCCACAATGGATGGAAGCAGAATGTTCACTCTCATTGAAGAAGCATCCAGACAAGAACTTGAATGACCAAAGCAGTGAACAGTACAGTCCCTGTGCTGGTAAATGGGATTAATATAGGTGAGTATAGTTGGAATGGACATGGTGGGTCAAAGGTCATGTTTATAACATTAGTCCTACATTTAATAGTTCACAACTTAAGTCTATTTCCTACACGGTTTAGTTCAACATCCTCCCCAAGTCCTTAGTTATAAAGCTCACTGGATTACTAAAACCAAAAAACATTGAAGCATAATTAGGCCATTTGGCTCATCAAGTCTTCTCTGCCATTACCAATAAATCATGGCTGATTTATTATCTCTCTCAACCCCATTTTCCTGACTTCTCCCCATAACCTTTGATGCCCTGACTAATTAAGACCCTATCAACCTCCACCTTATATATACTCAGAGACGTGGTCTGTGCAGCCATCTGTGGCAATGAATTCCACAGATTCACCACCCTCTGGTTGAAGAAAATTTTACTCATCTCTGTACTAAATGGATGACCCTCTGTTCTGAGGCTGTGCTCTCTGGTCATAGACTCGCCAACTGTAGGAAACATCCTCCCCGAATTCACTCTATCTAAGCATTTCAATATTCTATTGATTTCAATGAGATCCCCCACCTTATTCTTCTATACTCCAGTGAGTACAGGCCCAGAGCCATCAAACACTCCTCATCTGATAACCCTTCCATTTCTGGGATTGTTCTTGTGAACTTCCTCTGGGCTCTGTCCAATGCCAGCACATCCTTTCATAGATAAGAAACCCAAAGTGCAGTCTGACCAATGCCTTATAAAGCCTCAGCATTGTATCCTTGCTTTTATACTCTAGTCCTCTGGAATTGAATGCTAATATTGCATTTACCTTCCTTACCACCAAATCAATCAGCAGTTAACCTTTAGGGAATCCTGCACAGGGACTTCCAAGTTCCTTTTCATCTCTGATTTTTGAATTTTCTCCACATTTAGAAAATAGTCCACGCCTTTATTCCTTCTACCAAAGTGCATCACCATACATTTACCTATTCCATCTGCCACATCTTTGCCCATTCTCTCAAGCTGTTTAGCTATGTTCTTCTGCAGACCCCTGCTTCCTCAACACACCCACCCCTCCACCTATCTTCTTATCATCTGCAAACTTGGTCACAAAGCCATCAATTCTTTCATCTAAACCATTGACATATAACATGAAAAGAATCGGTCTCAACACCAACCCTTGCGGAACATCACTAGTCACCAGCAGCCAACCAAAAAAGGCCCCCTTTATTCCTACTCTTTGCCTCCTGCCAGTGAGCCAATCTTCTATGCATGTTAGTATCTTTCATGTAATACCATCGGTTCTTATCTTGTTAAGCAGCCTCATGTGCAGCACCTTATAAAAATCCTTCTAAAAATCCAAGCATACAACATCCACTGACTCTCCTTTGTCTGTCCTGCTTGTTATTTCCTCAAGGAATTCCAACAGATTTGTTGGGCAAGATTTCAACTTAAAGAAACCATACTGACTTTGGCCTATTTTATTGTGTGCCTCCAAGTACCCTGAAACCTCATCCTTAATAATGGAATCCAACATCTTGCCAAACTGAATCGAGGCTAATTGGCCTATAATGTCCTTTCTTCTGCCTCCCTCTCTTCTTGAAAAGTGGAGTGACCTTTGCAATTTTCTAGTCCTCCAGAACCTAATGATTCTTGAAAGATCATTACCAATGCCTCCACAATACCTTCTACTACCTCTTTCAAAACCTTGGAGTGTTGTCTATCTGCTCTAAGTGACTAATCTACCTTCAGACTTTTCAGTTTCTCAACCATCTTCTCCTTAGTAATAGCAACTACACTCGTTTCTGCCCCCTGGCATGCTCACATTTCTGGCATTCTGCTCATGTCTTCCAGAGTGAAGACGGACACAAAATACTTGTTAAGTTCATCCACCATTTCTTTGTCCCCCATTACTACCTCTCCAGTATTATTTTCCAACAGTCCAATATTGACTCTCGTCTCTTATTTATTCTTTACATATCTGACAGAAACTTTTTGTATCATCTTTTATATAAGCTAGCTTCCCTTCATATTTCTTTCTTCATACTAGAGTCAGCTCAGTTCGGGAATGGATCATCTTCGTGAAACATCTCTTACTAGAGAGTCAAATAATCATGCATACAGAAACCAGCCCAATGATCTCCCATCACTCGGTCCACATCCTTCTATGCTGAAGCAATTCGACCAGCTACAACCACCCATTCAGGCAGTGCATTCCAGGTACCACTCTATGGGTGAAGGATATCTCCCTCATTACCCCTCAAAATTCCATCCGCCTTACCCTAAACCTACATCCTCTAATGTTATGTATCTCTGATCCAGGGAAAGGTTTCCTCCCGTAAAACCCATCTACTGTATACCCCAATGAGATTATATACCTTAATCATATCCCCTCTTAACCATCCACGCTCCAGGGAGAACAAAATACCTTCTCCATTCTCTCCTCCTAACTGAACTGTTCCATCCCAGGCAATATACTGGTGAATCGACTCTGCACCCTCTCCAGCACTATCACAGACTTCCTAGACCTTGGTCACTAAAAATGTGAGCAGTACTACAGCTAAGGTCTGATCAAAGTTTTATCAGGCTGGAACATAACCTCCCAACTCAACACTCTAGGTATATGGAAGACCAGAATTCCATATATCTTCCTAACCATATTATCTGTGTTATTAAGTGTGTATATAATAAAGAACTGATGTGCAATGCGAGCAGTTCATCCAGATCCGGAGGTGACATTGGTGAACAGAACACATTCTCTCTCTCTCTCTCACACACACACACACACACACACACACACACACACACACACACACACGCTCTGGGTGAGCTAAAGTGTTCTGAGTAAAACGTGGTCGAGCTGAAGCCATTCTGTAAATCTGTAAATAAAATAGCTCTAGCATTTTTACCCACGCAAGTTTGTCTTTTATTAGGGAATAAACATAACATTATCTACCTGAGGTGCCACTTTCAAAGGTGTATGGATTTGTACTCTAAAGTTCCTCTGTTCTTCAAGACTTACTAAGACACAACCTTTCATAGTGTATGTGCTAGCCTTGTTAGAACTACAAAATGCATTACTCATGTGTATCTGGATTGAACTCCATCTGCCATTTCTTGGCCCATTTAACCAACACATCACTATCTCTCTGTAGCTGTAGACTATGTTCCAGACCATCAACAGCTCTGCAAGTTGTGGTGTAATTGATAAACCTATTGATCATGTCTCCCACATTAATATCCAGATTCTATTTCATAATTTGGCATCTAACTCCTCATGATATCAATGTGGAACCTTTTTCTTTCTCTTGCCTATGTCACTGCTACTTATTTTTTACTCCTCCACCCTCGCATTCTTAGATCCTCTCCAGCCCAGAGTGGATATCCTTCCTACAGACAACAACACAGCTGCCTGGGCATTTGCTCTTTGCTGCAAGTAAGTGTCAATGCCCCTCAATTTAGTCTCACCGAAGGGTCTTGGCCCAAAACATTGACTGTACTCTTTTCCATTGATGCTGCCTGGCCTGCTGAGTTCCTCTAGCATTTTGTGTATATTGCTTGGATTTCCAGCATCTGCAGATTTTCACTTGTTTGTAATTGGACCGCTCACTTTATTGTGCCCTACTCCTGCTACATTCCTGTTTGCTCCCCTGCATTCTAGGTCATCTTACCTGATTCATTTGCAGCCACACTCCCCTGACCTTGAACACTGACCAAATTTGATCATCCTAGACTAGTACAAAGAATCCAGGTAACCTGCCCCTTCCTGATGTGTCAACCTCTCCTTCAATGATACTGAACTGAAACTCCTTGGGCCACAAACATTTACAGCAGATGTGTTTGTCTGGATCATACTGTAGTCCAGGAGGTCCCAAATACTGGAGCCATGACACTGTTGACTGGCCTCCCATCTTAATTTATTTAAATACTGGATTATTTTATATATTTGCATATTTTCATTTTTATATATTTCTATTAAAATGTTTGAGCTTGAGATAAAGAAACTGAGAAAATGAAATATGGTATCCTTATAAGAGGCAAGGTGAAAGGACATGGATGTAAGTGAGAAGGGACTGAACCAGAGGTGACAGGATTGAGTCAAGGTAGGAAGAAATAAGTTTGGTTGAGCAAGGGCAGATTGAAACTCTAGGTATAGCAGAGCAGAATTGTTTGTGGATCTTGGATAAAGTTAGAAGGGGGCAGTGCAGGGCTGGAGTTAACCACACTGGAAGACCTCTGGATGAAATGAGATCTCTCACAGTCTATGAGATACTAATCTGATGTAGGTTGGTCATGGTGTAACTATAGTTCAGAAATCAATGCCCTTTCATCGCCATCTGCCATCATAAAGATCTGAGAGCCCTTTATTTCTTCCTGAGTGGAGGATTGAGAAGGAGAGTTAAAATGGACAGATTGCAAGTACTACATGAAACAGATCTGTACTTGTTTTCATCAATGAAGAGGAGGGTACATCACAAGCAACAAATGCAGTAGACCACATCAGAAGTGGTCTAGGTGAAGTATATTACAACTCATCATATAGGATGGGGTAATTTAAGAGACAAGATATTACACCTCCTACACTCCAAAACATTAAAATATATATATATATATATTATACACGCACGCACAGTTGACTTTCAGTTTGCAGGAAGTGGTTCTGTTAGTTCTGGATACTTTTCTTCTCCTTTTCTGGGCTTTTCTCTCTGGATCTACTTCAATCCTTGCTTGTCTCCTGGTTCTGGCTTTTTCCTCTCTCATTATCTCGCTCTTTCTCAGTCACACTCCCTTTCCTTAACCTTGGTTATCTCACGATCCCTGTCACTGTCTCATTCTCAGTCCTGATCTTTCTTATGCTCTTATTTCCACTTGTCCTCATGTATTCACTCTTTTTCTCTTTATCTCTTCTCTCCATTTTAACTTCCTGTCTTTCTTTTTCTTGCCTTCCTTTTTCTTCTACTAATTTCTTGTATCTCTGAATTTGCTAATTTCTTGAGAAATTAGATCTTGTTTATCCTCTTCCATTTCTGTATCGCTTATGTCATCCTCTTTTTTTTCTTCTTTCTAGGATGTGCATGGAAATTTTGGGAAGGTGCATTTAGTTCACTGGAGTATTCTCTTAATAATGCTTCTATTGCTCGCTTTACAATCTGCTCTCTCCTCTTGGTTTCCTCATCCACAACAGCAGCTGATGAATCCTCTGTTTTCATATCTCCATTGGCTCCTTTTTTCTTGACCTATCATTTATCCTGCTGGGCTTTGGTCTTTGCATCTACTCTTACAAGCAGCTTTTTGTCTCTCACTTGAAGTTCAAGCAATAACCTTAATGAACGCAGAGTAGATTCTGATTCTTTTTATTTACAAAGGCCAAACATTTGCAACTTTCTTGAAACTCCTTGAACTCTCTTCCAGCTTAAAATCAAGCCACATTTCATAAGTAACTGTGTGATTAACATCTCATAAGTTTTCTCAGGTCTGTTGCCTACAAAAACTGCTGTAGTTGAACTACTACTTTCATCATTTTCACAATTCTTCTGATCAGTGTCAACCCTCCTTTGTCCAATATGCTTTCCAACCAGATACACTGTTTGCCCTCTGTTAGGGAACAGTTCATGGTGTACAGCATGGAGATAGTTGTAGCTTCATCCAGTAGCTTCTTAATTTACTTTCAGTTGACTCTGTTACAGGGGACGTGGCATGCAAAAAATGGATGAATCTCCAATCTCGTTGTAGTTGTCTCAGCCACCCACAGTCCCACAATGCTGGCCTTCCTGTTTTTACCACATACAAACCCAAATGTTTCACTGTTACAAATGTCATTCCCACAGGAGTTATCTTTCCTCCAGTATATGTTCTTAGTTGGACATCTGCAGGCTGCAGTTCAATATATTTGAAATGTCTTTCAAACTCATTTTGTGAAAAAACTGAACAGCTGAACTAGTATCCATTTTAATTAATTTGCCTTTCTTTTCTGGTGTAAGCCACATTACTTGTCTGTTGTTGGATTTTACAATGTAAATCTCAAGGCTATCCACTCCCACTCATTATTATCAGATTTTTCATCAACAGCATGCAGATTCGTGCTGTTTTTGAAACTGGAAATTGACTTTTTATCTTTTTCTCTTTCCTGCACAGTACATTTACTTTTGTCTGCTCAACATGCTCTTTGTATGTACCCTACTTTGTTGTATTTTCTGCAATTTCACCTTTAAACCTGCATTGGTCCAGTGTATATAAGCCCATGCACAACAGTATCACAATTTGTTTGGCCAGGCTGGTTTCTGTTTAGGCGATGCAATTTTGTTCACACTCACTTTCATTCCTGACTACAACTCAATTGCATCTCTGTCTACTGTTTCCATTGATACAGCAATTTCTACTGCTCTTTTAAATGTAAGTTGTGCTTCAATTAGGAGTCATTTTTGAATGGTTTCTTGTAAGATGTCACAAACTAAACGATCTCTCAGCTATCATTAAGCCCATCGCTGAACTGACAATGCTTAGACAATCTCTTCAATTCAGCCATATATGCTGAAATGGACTTCCCTTCCTCTGATTCTGTTTATGAAACCTGAAGCGTTCTGCAATCAACAATGGTTTTGGTTCTAAATGTCTTAATGTTCCTGTATTACTTTCACAATATCAGCAAAGCCCTTTTTGGCTAGTTTCATTGGAGGAGTTAAACTTCAAAGCAAACTGTATGACTTTAAACCCAATGCACTCAGCAAAACTGGTATGTGTTCTCATTGGCTATTTCATTTGCTTTAAAATACTGCTCAATGCACTCCAAATAAAATATCCAGTTATCTGATCTGTAATCAAATGTGTGTATTTTTACAATGTAGCCAGCCATTTCTGCTCTTTTTATAATTATCACTCAGTACTCACTGTTTATGAACCCATGAATTCATGCATTTTCTGCCTTTTTTTTAACTCAACTGTGTCTCTCCATTCCAGAAGAAATCAAGTGCTGTACTGCTTTTTTACTTGATCATTTCTCGCTGTGCTTTTTTTTTTAACTTGAACATCTCGCTGCACTTCAACAGGTAGGCAGTCATCTCAGGTTCATTTAAAACTTCCTCATTGCCACTGTTAAATTTTGTAACTCCAAAACACAAAAGAACTTACTGAAATGAAAAAAGGGAGCCAGGAAATAATTTGCGTACTGTAGCGGTGTGCTACACGCAGCGCTAAAATAACGACACGGAGTCGGTAAACTGCAGTCAAAGAATAAGTTTATTTCAACTTCACAGTCTTGCTTTAAAGCCTGTCTCCCCCACCAGATACCTCGAGAGGCACATACTGAAACCCCCTCAGCTTTCTTCCTTTGTGCCTGCACTCTGGCTAATTGTCAGCCGGTTCGAGTATGCTAGTAATTGGGTCGCCACAGTACATTCATTTTTACTTTAAACAAGGCACGCGCATATATTACAGTGATGTGATGACTTTGCCATTCACATACTTCGTACATATAACCATAATGAATTATTTAAACAATAACGAATGCTTATTCAAACAATATTATTCAGATATTACTGATATATTAAATACACCACGACGTCAGTTACAGGGGGGAGTGCCAGGGAACAGGGATGGGTGTGTGAGGAGGGATGAGTGGAGACCAGGACTGCCAGTGAGTGTGTGTAGAGAAGAAAGGGTAGGTTTGCGGGTAGAGGGGATGATAGGCTCGTAGTGGGATCATGATGAAGGTGGCGGAAATGGCGGAGGATAAAGTTTTAAATGCAGAGACTGGTGGGATGGCAAAGGTGAGGACCAAGGGAACTCTACTGTGTCGTGGCTGAGGTGAGGGGTGGTCAGTGCTGACATGCTGAAAATAGGGGAAATCTGTTTGAGCATTCCAAAAGCTTTGGCAGAAAAGGATTCATCTTGAAGTGGTAGAGATGGAGGAAGAGGAGTGTCAGGGATGGTCCAAGTGAATTTGAGAGATGGGCAGTAATTCTGCTTTCTTAGAATTTTGCATAGATTTGGCACTTCACCAGAAACTTTGACAAACTTCTATAGATGTACAATGGAGAATATCATAACTGGTGCATCACAGCTATAGAATGTAGCAGATACAGCCCAGTCCACCACAGGCAATGCCTTCATTTAGTACATTTACATGGCGAAATGCCACAAGAAAGCAGCATCCATCATTAATGACTCCAACATCCCAGACCATGCTCTCTTCTGACAACTATCATTGGGCAGGATTTACAGAAATCTTAGGTCCCACACTTCCAGGTTCAGTAACAGTTATTATCCTTCAACCATTAGGTTCCTGAACAGGCTAGATAACTTCATTCACCACAACTCTGAATTGATTCTACAACCTTCAGATTCATTTTCAAAGACTCTTTACAATTCATATTCTCAGCTTTATTTTTATTTTCACAGTTTGTCTTCTTTTGCATATTGGTGTTTGTTGATCTTAGCCTGCTTATGTATAATTTTTCATAAAATATTGTATCTCATTTTTCTCTGTAAATGCCTGCTGCAGGAAACTGAATGTCAAGGTGGTATATGGTAACATACTGTATAAGTATTTTGATAATAAATGTACTTTAAACTTTGATTTATACAACTAAAAGTCAGCCATAGTCAGGGTTCAAGTGCCCATGACTACGCCTTTGATATATAAAACACTTTTTGTTCATCCCTCTCCTTCCATTGTTCAGATCATTTTACTGAAACCTGAAATATCCACAACTGCCACTAGAGGACATACTTGGACAATAAGAGAGTAAGGTTATTTCCGGGCACAACATGTTTCGCTGTCACCCATACAGTGGCATGCACCCCTGGCAGGTTGAGCACCCCGGTCAAATTTTCTGTTACTGTGAATAGCTAAGCAAGTAAAAGATGACCTGATTTCTAAAAGGCATAAAGTTAAAGATGACTCATTTCTTTAACATTTTAAGCATGGTTACCTTTTTTATTTCCATCTTTTAGTTTCAAAATAACAAAAAAAGGAAAAGGGCCCGAAGCAAAAGTTTGGGCACCCTGCATGGTCAGTATTTAGTAACACTGGCTTTGTCAAGTATCACGGCTTGTAAATGCTTTCTGTAGCCAGCTAAGAGTCTTTCAATTCTTGTTTGGAGGATTTTCGCCCATTCTTCCTTGCAAAAGGCTTCTAGTTCTGTGAGATTCTTGGGCCGTCTTGCATGCACTGCTCTTTTGAGGTCTATCCACAGGTTTTCAATTATGTTTAGGTCGGGGGACTGTGAGGGCCATGGCAAAACCTTCAGCTTGCGCCTCTTGAAGTAGTCCATTGTGGACTTTAAGGTGTGTTTAGGAGCATTATTCTTTTGTACAAGCCATCCTCTGTTCATCATCAGCTTTTTTACAGACAGTGTGATGTTTGCTTCCAGAATTTGCTGCTATTTAATTGAATTAATTCTTCCCTCTACCAGTGAAATGCTCCCCGTGCCACTGGTTGAACACAAGCCCGAAGCATGATCGATCCACCCCCGTGCTAAACAGTTGGAGAGGTGTTCTTTTCATGAAATTCTGCACCCTTTTTTCTCCAAACATACCTTTGCTCATTGCAGCCAAAAAGTTCTATTTCAACCTCATCAGTCCGCAGGACTTGTTTCTAAAATGCATCAGGCTTGTTTAGATGTTCCTTTGAACTTTTTGGTTACAATGAGCAAAGGCATCAGCATTATCTCCTTGTTTTTATGTTCTATTCCCCTTAAAATAAATGCCAATGTTGCATTTGCCTTCTTTACCAGACTCTTAACAAGACAGCCACACCACCGCCTATATCATCCTCCTGTCCTTTTGATACAAAGTATATTCTTTGATGTTAAACTCCCAACCATGACCTTCTTTCAGCCACAACTTAGTGATGCCCACGATGTCATACCGATCAATCATTAATTGCACCACGAGTTTCTCCACCTTATTCCAAATGCTACACACATTTAAATACAGCACCTCCAATCCTGCATTCTTTACCCTTATGAATTTTGCCTCTGTGGTACAATTTAACTCTTTGCTCTGTTTGCATTTGTACCCAACCATTGGCCTATCTGTCCTTACATTCATATTGTGGCGGCCCACACACACGGGACTTGAGCCGCCATTGGGAGCCGGGGCAGACACGCGGTAGCGCATTTGGAAAGACACACTCAGGGCGGACCTTCCAGGGACAGTCTGACGTCACGTCCGCCCCGCAAGGGCCCATGGGAGGGGAGATTTAAGCACGCAATTTTGAATCAGTAAAGGCATTCTGAGTTCAACTCTCTCTGCCTCCATGTGTGTCTTTAGTAGTGCATTGCATGCAACAATATTACATATTACATCATCTACTTGTAAACCTGCTGGCTCATCTTCAGCTCTATCATACTGATTCCCATTCCCCTGTCATATTAGTTTACACCACTCCCAACAGTTCCAGCAGACCAGCCCACAAGGATATTGGTCCCCCTCGGATTCAAGTGTAACCTGTTCCTTTTGTACAGGTCACAAGTTAGTACTGAAACTATGATTTAATTCACTGTTTCTTTTATCAGTTCAGATGCAAGGTTACTGAGTTGAAATATCAATTGTTCCCTTTTCCTGAATCTGCCTTTTATCACAGATATGGATTGCAGGCAAAGCTGGTGGAATTAAAGAACTGTGGTCAACAAAGGATAGTGAAGAAAGGAGGCATATGTCAGGTTCAGGCTGCTGAGATGAAGTAAACCCTTTGAGGAGTATCAGAGATGAAGCAGTAGACTTAGGAGGGAAATCAGGTGTGTAGAAAGAGCACATGACATAACTCATGACAAACAGGGTGAAGGATCTCTACACTTAAAGCAAAAGGGTAACTGGGCAGAGAATAGGTCCCCTTGGTGATTAATGTGGCCATCTCTATCTGGAGCCACAAGAGATGAGTGAGGTGTTAAGTTAATATTTTCTGTTTGTAATTACCATGCAGAATGGTCATGGAAGCTAAAAAATTCAGGGAAGAGAATAGTGATGTCCTAAAACATATCTATGTTATAAAAGAGGGGCTGGATAAATAAATAATGGTAGATAAATCCACAGGATCACACCAACTGTATTCTAGGACATTCTGGGAAGCCAGGAAAGAAATTGCTGAGGTCACGGCAAAAATATTTCAATCATTGTTAGTCACAGGCAAGGTACCAGAGGGCTGAACAATGGCAAATGTGGCTTTATTTAAGAAGGACTGCAAGGTCAAGCTAGGCCAGAGAATCTAATATCTGTGATTGAGGCATTACTGGAGAGGATTCTGAGACACATAATCTACTGGCTTTCGGAAAAGCAAGAACCAATTAGAGGTAGTCAGCATGGCTTTGCGTGTGCATGGAAAATTCTGTCTCACAAGTCTGACTTTTGAAGAAGTGATCAAAAGGATTAATGAGGTCAAGGCAGTAGATATGATCTACATGGACTTTAGCAAGCCCTTTATCAAGATCCAACATGGCAAGCTAGTCCAGGCTGGAACATGCAGGATCCAGAGTGAACTAGCCGATTGAATACAAAATTGGTTTTGTGGCTGGCACCAGAAGGCGATAGTGGATAGATGTTCTTCAAATTGGGAATCCTGTGAGCAGCGGTGTGCTCAGTCCCCTGGTGTTTGTCATCTTTATTAATGATCTCGATAAGAATGTGAATTGGATAAGAATGTGATTCCCATGGTAGCACAAAATGCTGGAGCAACTCAGCATATCGGGCAGCATGCTCCTTTGTCTTGTGATCTTGTGATCCATGGATAGGAATAAACAGTTGGCATTCTGGGCTGACACCCTTCATCAAGGCTTGATGAGGGGTCTCAGCCTAAAATATTGACTGTTCATTTCCACAGATGCAGCCTGACCTGCTGAGTTCATCCAGCATTTTGTGGGTGCTGCTCTGGCTTTCCAGCATCTGCAGAATCACTCGCATGGTAAATTTATGGATGACACCAAAATCAGTGGTATAGTGGGCAATCAAGTAAGTTATCCAAGATTAGAACAGAAAAGTTCAAAGTTCAAAGTAAAATTTGTTATCAGAGTACATACACATCACCACAAACAACCCTGAGATTGTTTTCTGCAGGTATACTTAGCAAACTTGTACAATGGTAACTGTAAACTGTAAATATTGGGAAGTGTTAACTGAAAACAAACTGTGCAAATGCAGTCATAAATAAATAGCAATAAATAACAAGCATGAAATAACAACATAACAGAGTCCTTAAATAAGTGTACCTATCCCCTTTTGTTCAAGAGCCTGATGATTGAGGGGTAGTAACTGTTCTTGAACCTGGTGGTGTGAATCCTGAGGCACCTGTACCTTCTCCCTGATGGCAGCAGCAAGAAAAGAGCATGGCCTGGGTGGTGAGGATCTTTGATGATGGATGTTGTTTTTCTACAGTAAAATTTCATGTAGATGTGCTCCGTGGTTGGGTGGGCTTTAATCGTGATGTACTGGGCCAAAATCCACTACCTTTGTCGGATTTTCCGTTCAAAGGCATTGGTGTTCCCATTCCAGGCTGTAATACAGCCAGTCAGCACACTTTCCACCATTCATCTATAGAAGTTTTCCAAGGTTTTCAATTACATGCCGATCTCTGCAGACTCCTAAGGAAGTAGAATCACTGCTGTGCTTTCTTTGCAATAAAACTTACATGATGGGTCCAGGAGAGGTCTCTGAGATAATGACTGCCAGTAATTTAAAGTTACTGACCCTCTCCACCTCTAATCTTCCAATGATTACTGGCTCATGGACCCCCTGGTTTCCCTCTCCTGAAGTCTACAATCAGTTCCTTGATCTTACTGACATTGAGCAAGAGGTTGTGTTATTACACCACTCAGCCAAGTTTTCAATATCCCTCCTATATGCTGATTCATCACCCCCTTTGATACGGCCCATGACAGTGGTGTGGTCAGCAAACTTGTATGCGGTGTTGGAGCTGTACTTAGCCACACAGTCATAGGTGTAAAGCGAGTAGAGCAGAATTCAGATCAATAGGGAAAGTGGACCAAGGAAAGGCCAATGGAATTTAACTTGGACAAGTACTACATCCTGGTAGTTAAACCAAGATAGGGCTTATACAGTAAATGGCAATTCCCTTGAGTGTTGTCAAATCGAGGCCTAGGGTATCAACACAACCTGAAAGTGGCGGCACACGTAATGGTAATCAGGTTATCATTGTCACAGGGATAGCAGGAGAGCATAGCAGTTAGCTATAGCTTGCCAACTGTAAGATCAGGGTTCAATTGGCACCACTGTCTGTTGGGAGTTCATCCGTATTCCCCATGACTGTGTGGGTTTCCTCTGGGTGCTCCAGGCTCCACCACTCTCTGTAAGGAGTTTGTCCGTCCCTGCTGTGACTGTGTGGGTTCCCTCCAAGTGCTCTGGTTTCCTCCCACCGTCCAAAGGCATACCGCGTGGTAGGTTAATTGTAAGTTGTCCTGTAATTAGGCTAGGATTAAACTGGGGGATTGCTGGGCAGTACGGCTCAAAGGGCTATAAGGGATTCTGCGCTCTAATTCAATAAATAAATTCTACAGGTATCTGAGCAACAATCAGGTTATTGTGGGCTTTCTGTTAGCACCAGAAGCTTGGCAACATTGCCCAGCTGCCCCCTGGCACATCCCTGACACAAGCAACACATTCCACGGTATATTTCAATATTTCAATCTGCCTGTGACAAATAAAGCTACTCTTTAAAGATGAATAAGCAATTTTTTTACTAATACTAAAGAGCGCACATTTCAGGAGAGAAGGGAAAGATTAAAGGGGTAAATTTTTAACATCCAGGGTGGTGGCTATGATGCAAAGATCTGCCAGAGTAGGTAGTAGAGGCAGTTACAATTGTAACTTTCAGGCTCTTTTCTCACTGCTGCCATCAGGTAGAAGGTACAAGAGCCTCAGGACTCACACCACCAGATTCAAAACCAGTTACCACCTCTCAACCATCAGGCTCTTGGATAAAATGGGGTAACTGCATTCATCTAATGAGATGTTCCCTCAACCAATGATCTCACTTTAAGGACTCATTATCTGACGTTCTCCTTATTTATTGCTATTTATTTATGTTTGCATTTGCACATTTGTCTTTTTTGTTGGCTGATCTTCCATTGATCGTGTTATAGTTATTATTCTATAAGAGTATGCCCACAGGCAAATGGTGACAAATATGTACTTTGATCAGAAGGGTTAGATAGATAACGCAGGAAAATGTGGCTGTGGCCATCGCAAATGAACAGCCTGTTTCCGTGCTGTATCACTCGGAGACTATTTGCAGCCGGTCTTGAGTGAGAGGTGCTGTGAGTTCCTCCAGACCGGCAGGGGGCGAGCTGAAGATGCGGCCAACAAGTTGTGGATGATGCCCTCTTGTTCCGCGTTGCAATCTTTGTCGTGTCCCCCTCCGCGTGGGTTAGTGGGAGCCACGCGACTCCGGCCGTCCGGGACCCTACCGGCCGATCTGAACGATGGCTGAGGAGACGAGTGAAGCTGACGGCCGTGGGCGCGCCCAGCAGTCGATGTCGCTCGAGCCCAAGCTGCAGAAAGAGTTTCAGCAGAAGTTGCAAGGGATGAAGAAGCAGCGGAAGGTGAGGGGGTTTCAGACTTAGGGAGGGTCGCCTGTGGTGGAGACGTTAGACGGGTACAAAGCCCCCCGAATGAGCTGGAGTTACGTCGTTGCCTTACCGGACTTTTACAAATCATCCGGCTGAGGGGCCGATGAATCTGTCCATCTCGTTAGCCACGACGCAGACGGTCAGACCCGCGTTAAGTCCGGAGTGCGTGCGTGCGTGATGACGTCTCGGCCCGAAATGTCCGCAGACGCTGGCCGACCTGCTGAGTTCCTCCAGCACTGTGTGTGTGTGTGTGTGACCACGTGTATTGATAGGGCTGGAACTGCAAAGCCAACTTACAACAGAACATGCAGATCAGCTCTGGAAAAGCAGGAGTTAACTGGGGTCTCCAATTTTTTTAATGAGCCTTACCATTTAACAGAGGGGTCCATGGACCCCAGATTGGAAACCCCGTGTCACAATAATTTGCACAGGTGTTTCTTAGAGTCATAAAACATTACAACACAGAAACGGGACCTTCAGCCCATCTAGCCCATGCCAAACTATTAATCTGCCCAGTCCCATCAACTTGCACCCCGACCGTAGTCCTCCATATCCCTCTCATCAACGTACCTATCCAAATTTCTCTTAAATGTGAAATCAACAGCGCATCCACCAGTTGTGCTGCCAGCTCGTTCGACAGGCTCATGCCCCTCTGAAGTTCATCTGAAACTTTTCACCTTTCATCCTTAACCCCTGATCTTTCATTTTAGTCTCACCCAACCTCAGTGGAAAAAGCCTGCTTGCATTTACCCTACCTGTACCCCTCGTAATTTTGTATACCCCTCAATCTTACATGTTCTAGGGAGTAAAGTCCTAACAACCTATTCAACCTTTCCATATGACTCAGGTGCTCAGCATTGTGTTTTCCCCTCTGAGTTCCTCTAGCACAGGGGTTCCCAACCTTCTATATGCCATGGACCTCTGCCATTAACCAAGGAGTCCATAGACCTCAAGTTGGGAACCCCTGCTAGCAGATTTTTGTTGCTCCAAATTTCAGCACTCACAGTTTCTTATGCCTGGCGATTTTGAAATTGACTTGAAATGTTACCTGAAAAGTCCCAGGCCTGATGCAGGGTCTCAACCCTAAACTTTGACCATTCCTACCCCACCCCCAGATGCTGCCTGATAAGGGTTTCTCCAGCGATTTGTTCATCTTTGCTTCAGATTCCGGACTCTTGTGACCCCAGTACCAGACCTGAAATCCACCGATACTGTCTTAACCTGCTGAGATTTACCAGCATTTTCTGCTGTTATTTCCTCATTAGGTCTTCACTGAACGCAGGACAGTACAACACAGGATCAGGCTCTTCGGTGCAAACAGTCTCAAACTCTACAGTGTGCAGGGACTTCTCTTTCCACCAGTGTTGCTGACCTGAGTTTTGTAGTGTTTTCTGTTTTTAGTGTACGACATGATCGTGCCTGATTATCCAGATTCAATGTTCTATTTGTGTTTTCTCCATTTCCTGTATTTTACTTTACTTACTTTATTGTCACCAAACAGTTGATACCAGAGCATACAATCATCACAGTGATAGTTGTATTTCTTTGATGTTTAGAATTGTATCTCACTCCCTCAATACAGTAAAAATTCCATTACTCTATTACCCTTTGAGGTATCAGGCCAGTAGATTTTCTGGATCATCATATTATTTTCTTCATACCGCAACACACTTTTAGTTTACTTTTTTAAAAAGACACCATACAGTAAATTTGTTATGAACTTGGTAGTTTTCAATGGAGGATGGCCAGTATGTGTTCAAAACATGGGAATCACAGTCCTGGATGGTGATCTCAGGGAAGTGAAAGTGCGTGTGGAAATTGGGAACCCATGGATCAGAGGAGAGCGTCGAAACCTGGGGCCCCGTGAGTGGAAAGTACAAATGTCACTGGTAAGCCAGGTGCCAAATCATTGGGCTTTCCAAATGTTTGGTTAGTGGATTATCAGAATTGTACTGTATGAGTAACTGGTGCATATTATAAGTCATGGTTATGCAACCACTGATGCCAGGCAGACGATCTCTGAGCGTTTTGATAATGGCTGGCATCACCCGTCTTGTAAAGACACTGCACAGAAGAAGGCAATGGCAAATCAACGCATACAAACAAGCTGGATGAACTCAGCAGGTCGGGCAGCATCCGCTGAAATGAGCAGTCAACGTTTCGGGCCGAGACCCTTCGTCAGGACTGAAGGGGGGGCCAGGGGCCCCATAAAGAAGGTGGGGGGGAGGGTGGAAGGTGCCAGGTGAAAAGCCAATCTGAGGAAAGATCATGGGGTGGGGGAGGGGATAGGCAGGAGAGGTGAAGAAGGAATGTAAGGGGAAAGCACTATGGGTAGTAGAAGAAGGCAGAATCATGAGAGAGGTGATAGGCAGCTGGAAGAAGAGGCAGAGTGAAAGTGGGGTGGGGGAAGGGAGAGGGAGGGAATTACCAGAAATTGGAGAATTCGATGTTCATACCAAGGGGCTGTAGACTACCCAGACGGTATATGAGGTGTTGCTCCTCCAACCTGAGTTTGGCCTCATCATGGCAGTAGAGGAGGCCGTGTATGGACACATCCGAATGGGAATGTGAAGCAGAGTTGAAGTGAGTGGCAACCGGGAGATCCTGTCTGTTGTGGCGGATGGAGCGGAGGTGCTCGACGAAGCGGTCCTCCAATCTGCGTCAGGTCTCACCGATGTAGAGGAGGCCGCACCGGGAGCACCGGATGCAATAGATTACCCCAACAGACTCACAAGTAGTGTTGCCTCACCTGGAAGGACTGTTTGGGGCCCTGAATGGTGGTAAGAGAGGAGATGTAGGGACAGGTGTAGCACTTAAGCTTGCAGGGATAAGTACCAGGTGGGAGATTTGTGGGAAGAGATGTGTGGACCAGGCAGTCGCGGAGGGAACGATCCCTGCAAAAAGCAGAGAGGGAAAGATGTGCTTCATGGTGGAGTCCTGTTGAAGGTGGCGGAACTTGCAGAGGATAATATGCTGGATCCGGAGGCTGGTGGGGTGGTTGGTGAGGACAAGGGGAACCCTGTCCCTGTTGTGGTGACAGGAGGATGGGGTGAGGGCCGAAGTGCGGGCAATGGAGGAGATGTGGGTGACGGCATCGTTGATGACGGCAGAAGGGAAACCACGATTCTTAAAGAAAGAGAACATTTAAGATGTCCTAGAACAGAAAGCCTCATCCTGGGAGCAGATGTGGCAGAGACAGAGGAACTGGAAATAGGGAATAGCATTTTTACATTTGGCAGGGTGGGAAGAGGTATAATCAAGGTAGTTATGGGAGTCAGTGGGTTTATAGAAGATATCAGTGGACAGTCTGTCTCCAGAGATGGAGACCGAGAGATCGAGAAAGGGGAGAGAAGTGTCCGAAATGGACCAAGTGAATTTGAGGGCTGGGTGAAAGTTAGAGGCAAAGTCGATGAAATTGACGAGCTCAGCATGGGTGCAGGAAGCAGCACCAATGTAGTAGTCAGTGTAGCGAAGGAAAAGTTGGGGAGCAGTACCAGTAATGCAATGGCAAGCCACTTCTGTAAAATCATTTGCCAAGAGCAATCGTGCTCGTGAGACCATAATCGCCTACGTCACAAGACACTGCACATAATGATGACAACGACAGGCTGGTCTTCCACATGGAAAGTTATCCCCCAGGATCCCCTGTAACTGGCATCTCCCAATTGACGAGTTAACCCCCAAATCACAGTGTGCATTCTGTGTCTCTAGAGCCTAGAGACACGATGCACATGGTTTTGTTTGAATAATAACTCCACGAAAAATGTAGGGAGCAGCACAAACGACTGTGAATGGCCTTCTTCCATCGATAAGGACTGAAATGCCCTCCCTACATTTGGCTGCACACTCAAATAAGTCTCCTTTCTTTGTTTCCTTCACAAGGGCATACAGTCATGATAAGAAGGCAAAGCATGAATAAAAAGATCTCAACCAAGCCAGTCTCAGTGAAAACAGGTCAGACGAGGCTGCGTCTTCGACCCGACATTTTTCATAAATGCTCTTGTCACATTGTTACACCTCATCTCCAACAAACATGGGAGTTTAGCTGATCTTAAGAACAAATAGAAAAGTGTTCAATTTGTTGTGATCACACTCCAGAAACAAGATCAACCAAACCTCAGTGGTCCAACGCAGTGTTGTCTTTACTATGAGTAAAACATTAACAGCTAGAGAGAGAGGCACTTGAAACAATTATTTCCAGTATCCGGGAGGTGGGGGGGGGGAGTAGAAAATGAGGCTCTAGAGTTGATAGGTTGAATGGCTGTAAAGGTGGGAGGTTCTTTTATTTTGCCTTTCACTGTGGCCAAAAACAAGGTGAGAGCTACCAAATAACACCATTCAAAGATTAAGGTTCATTTATTATCAAAGTGTGTATGTCATATACAACCTTGATATTCGTCTTCTGGCACAAAACAAAAACAATAGAATCCCCCAAAAAATATCCTCACAGCAAAGACCATCAAACACCCAATGTGCAGAGAAAAAGAACAAATCATGTAAACGATAAAAGACACAGAACATGAACCACAGAATCCCCGAAAATAAGTCCACAGCCACAGAGTCAGTACGGCGCTGAGGCAAGTGCAGCCGGTCCAGAAACCCTGTGGCTGCAGGCCACAGCTGCTGGGTCAGTTCTACACTAAGCTGAAAGAAGCCAGACCAGAAACCCTGTGGCTGCAGGCCACAGCTGCTGGGTCAGTTCTACACTAAGCTGAAAGAAGCCAGACCAGAAACCCGGTGGCTGCAGGCCACAGCTGCTGGGTCAGTTCTACACTAAGCTGAAAGAAGCCAGACCAGAAACCCGGTGGCTGCAGGCCACAGCTGCTGGGTCAGTTCTACACTAAGCTGAAAGAAGCCAGACCAGAAACCCTGTGGCTGCAGGCCACAGCTGCTGGGTCAGTTCTACACTAAGCTGAAAGAAGCCAGACCAGAAACCCTGTGGCTGCAGGCCACAGCGCTGAGGCAAGTAAGACACGGAGTCGGTAATCAACCCTTAGTGAATCGATGCTGAGTCGATAGAAAACATCAAAGGCCACACCACATCACAAGATGCACACTATTCTTAAAAGTGCATTCACATTTGTGCGTAATACATCTAATAAAATAATTTCCAGTTTTGATAAAAGTTGTCTTTGAAATATTAAGTCTTTTCTCAATGAAAGTTCAGCCTAACTAAGAATATTACCCCTTTTATATTGGATTTCTAGCATCCTCTGCTTTTTTGTCCATTTTGATTCTAATTGCTTATTAAGGTGTTTTCGTATTTTGTAGTCGTCTTGATTCTGCAAAAAAAAAATTTCCCCGTCATGCAGGTCCTCATTCGCCAAGAGGGTTTAGATATGGTTTTAAATATTGATGTGGAGTCTTTAGCCATAACCAAAGATAGGGAGAATTTTACTATCAGCAGCTTGATGTGACCTCTGTATAACACTGGATTGTCAAAATAGGTCATGAGTTTAAGTTTACCATCAGCAAATGCGAAGTCGAGAATGCTGCTTTGTTTTAAACTGGTAATATTATCTGCTGACTCCTTTGCATCAAAGTAATCAAGTTATTGAAGAGTCATTGGCACCAGGCACAGCTAGAGTGCAGTGACTATAGTAACAAAGCATCAGGTAACCATATTTATTAAAGGAAAAAGAACTGACTGTGATTGTCAGATCTGAAAGAAGTGTTTTTAAATTTGATTTTCGTTTAGATTTCCCCTGACGCTTGCAATCACTGGTGTGACTGCGAGTAATTAAATATTAACTACTTGTATAATACTTGCTTTAAAATGGGTGGAAGATACAAGGTGAAATTTAAATATTCCCTTTAGTGAAAGAAAGTAAGTTTACCTCACATCTGTTTGGCAGTTTCAAAGATTTGCATTTCTTTCTGGAAAGCAAACGTTGAAGCTGTTATGGAACTCAGATCACCTGTGCTTTTATCATTTTGAGTGTGCAGTGTTTGGTGACTTATTAGTGCATCAGACTGAAAAGTTCTCACTCCCCAGTGGGTGTCTACCACACTTTTTCACCTGGGATTTTAGCCATTCTTGTCGACATTCTTCAAAAAGAATTTAATGGGAAATTGTGCTGCTGCATGTTAATAGTGCTTTGTGTATGATTTGTTCATTCTACAAGTATGATCTGAAAATTAATGTGAATGTGCATGGGTCTAATATACATTTTTCCTTCCCTCTCAGCAGGCAAAGCTGACATCCGGTGTAATTTACTTGGGCCACGTACCCAATGGATTCTTTGAACCACAGATCAGGAAATACTTCTCCCAGTTTGGAACAGTTCTAAGACTTCGCCTTTCACGAAGCAAAAAGGTAATGAGCAGGTATAACAGAAAGTATCCCAAACCTTTATTTATTTCAATTTTGTTTGTACAAAACCCAGATACACAAACAAATCTAAACTAATGAATACTGAGCATCTACTGGTAAGTATATCAGCAAGAAACGTTGCTCATTTTTCAGATTCCAGCATGGATAAAGCAGTTGCTAATTGGCAGGAGGCAAAGAGTGGGAATAAAGGGGGTCTTTTCTGGTTGGCTACCAGTGACTAATGGTATTCCACAGGGGTCTGTGTTGGGACAGATTCTTTTTCAAGTCAAGTCACTTTTATTGTCATTTCGACCATAACTGCTACGTACAATACATAGTAAAAATGAGACAACGTTTTTTAGGACCATGGTGTTACATGACACAGTACGAAAACTAGACCGAGCTACGTAAAAAAAAAACAGAGAAAAAAAAACAACTACACTAGACTACAGACCTACCCAGGACTGCATAAAGTGCACAAAACAGTGCAGGCATTATAATAAACAGGACAATAGGGCAGTAAGGTGTCAGTCCAGGCTCTGGGTATTGAGGAGTCTGTTAGCTTGGGGGAAGAAACTGTTACATAGTCTAGTTGTGAGAGCCCAAATGCTTCGGTGCCTTTTCCCAGACGGCAGGAGGGAGAAGAGTTTGTATGAGGGGTGTGTGGGGTCTTTCATAATGCTGTTTGCTTTGCGGATGCAGCATGTATTGTAAATGTCTGTGATGGCAGAAAGAGAGACCCGATGATCTTCTCAGCTGACCTCACTATCCGCTGCAGGGTCTTGCGATCCGAGATGGTGCAATTTCCGAACCAGGCAGTGATGCAGCTGCTCAGGGTACTCTCAGTACAACCCCTGTAGAATGTGATGAGGATGGGAGGGTGGGAGATGGACTTTCCTCAGCCTTCGCAGAAAGTAGAGATGCTGCTGGGCTTTCTTTGCTATGGAGCTGATGTTGAGGGACCAGGTGAGATCCTCCGCCAGGTGAACACCAAGAAATTTGGTGTAAAATTTTTAATGTTATATATCAGTGATTTGGAAGATGGAATTGATGGCTTTGTTGCAAAGTTTGCAGATGATATGAAGATAGGTGGAGGGGGAGATAGTTTTGAGGAAGTAGAGAGGCTACAGAACAACTTTGACAGGATGTGAGCAAAGAAATGGCAGATGGAATACCATGTCAGGAAGTGTATAATCATGTACTTTGTTAGAAGAAATGAAAGGGTTAACTATTTTCTAAATGGAGAGAAAAACAAAAACTGGGGTGCAAAGGGACTTCGGAGTCCTTATGCAGAATTCCCCGAAGGTTAATATGCAGGTTGAGTCTGTGGTGAGGAAGGCAAATGCAATGTTAGCATTGGAATATAAAAGCAAGGATGTAATGTTGAGACATTTTAAAGTACTGGTAAAGCCTTTCTTGGAGTATAGTGAACAGTTTTGAGCCCCTTAGAAATGATGTGCTGAAACCGGAGAGAGTTCGATGGAGGTTCATGAAAATGATTCCTGGATTGAATATGGTTTGCCATATGAAGAGCATTTGATGGCGCTGGACCTGTATTCAGCACTAGAATTCCGAAGAATGAGGGGTGAACCTCACTGAAATCTATCGAATGGTGAAAAGCATTGATAAAGTGGATGCGGAGAGATTCCTATGATAGGAGCATCTGTGACAAGACGACACAGCCTCAGAATAAAGGAGCATCCTTTTAGAACAGAGATGAAGAGGAATTTCTTTAGCCAGAGAGTGATGAATCCATAGAATTCATTGCCACAGGCAGCTCTGGAGGCCAAGTTCTTAAGTATATTTAAAGCAGAGGTTGATAGATTCTTGAATGGACAGGGCATCAAGGGATACGGGCAGAAGATAGGAAATTTGGCTGAGAGGAAAATTGAATCGGCTATGATGAAATTGCAGAACAGACTCAAAGGGCCAAATGGCCTAATTCTGCTCCAATATCTTATGGTTTTATTTTTCATTGTTCACATTGCTGTGAAATCATTTTGAAAGTGTAACAATATTGATGTTATTATCCAAAAATACCTGGAACAAGAATATCCTAAGTAAACCATTAGATGTTTCCTCAGCAGAATTCATACCTTTGAAATATATTCAGATTTAAACATTTATGGATTTTGGATTCGTTTTGATAGTTTTCTTGTGAAACTGCATTATTTCTCAGTTCTGCAACTTTAACATGATCACTGAAGTTTCAGATTAGGCAGGATTCTTATTTTGATTACTTAATCATGTTTTAAATTGTTTTTTGACATTACAGTCAGGAAGGGGAGGATCACTTTTCTGCCTTTTGGTGCTTTATCTTGATTTGGCAGAACAGCAACGTGTAATTATCTCACATCTTCTAAGGCTTCAAAATAAGCTCAAAGCTTTGTTACCAAGCAAACAAGATAGGTGCCAGACCACGTAGCAGAATTAGGCAGATGACCTCAAGCTTGATCAAAGAAACAGAATTTGAGTACCAAAAAAACATAAATTTTTTGGGGAAGGAACAAAGGTGAGACTTTAAACTTGAAGTTTACTTAATTTAAGATCCATTATTGGTTATATTTTGTATGATTTAGAAAAAAGACTTTTGGATGTCTTCAAACTTGTTCTGGTAGTGTGCATATGAGGCCAACAGCCATTAATGCAGACAAATTGGAACTGTACTCCATTTTTACTGCAATTGTGTGCTATTGCAAAAATATGAAAGTCTGGAAAAGTACTAGTACATATTTCAAGACATCTTAATCATGATTTGTCTTATTGCTGTTGAGGTAACTTTAAGCTTTGTGTTGTGCCCAGTGAAAAATCTGCATGTACCTAATTAGAAAAAGAAAATCTGCAGGAAATTTCATTAATGAATAGCAAACAGTACAAATTTGACTTTTCCATGGATAATTATTGACACCCAGAGAGTTGGTAATAGTAGGAACAACTGCATGGACACTTTTCCAAAGTAATACTGTCATCCATTGGATTAGACAGACAGACTCTGCACATTCAGAAATTATTATCCAAGATGGTGGTGTGACGCAGCTTGCAGCGGCCTCTCCGGAGTTGATATCTGTTATTTGTTAAGCGGGGTGCCGTGCACAGTCCTAATCTGATGAAAAACAGACGTGGGAGCATGGAGGAACATTTGGAAATCTCCAGGAAGGCCTTCTTTGTTGCTGCTGCTGTTGTTGTGAGGTCTGGGTCTCTGCTGAGAAGAGCAGGTCCCCAGTCCTCGGGTCGTGTTGCTGGTGGCCGTTGGCAGGGGCGTCTTAATGCACTCAGCAGAGGATGGTACTCAGAGAGGCTGTGCTGAAGGGGATGGTCGGAGACTCGGAGGTTCGACGGATTCGAAGTCCGCTGCGGTCGGGGCGCTTTCACTGTGTGTTGCATCTGCGAGTCTGGGTCCGGCGGAGCTTTCACTGTGTGCTGCGTCTGCGAGGCTGGGTCCGACAGCGCCGTGGAAGTCCATAGCAGGGGTATTCCCTTCTGTCACCTGCGTGGGATGACAAGTCTATCGAGACACTGAAGACTTGTGGAAACTGTGTGGTGATTTCTTTCGAACTTAGTCTTTTAACATCTTTGGACTATTTTTTGTGCCCATGGTCTGTTTTTTTTTTATCAATTTGGTATTGTCTGCATTGTTGTAATTGTATCTTAACTATAACTATATGTAACTGTGTGGTTTTGTGTAGGTCTTGTAGCTTTAGTTTTTGGTTTGTTGTGTGGTAGAGTTGGTCTCTTGACTTGGTGTGTCTGGGTAGTCTTGTTTTGTCTGGTGGGTTTGAAGCTCCTTTCCGGGAAATGCGCTAAGATGGTAGCGCGATATTAATACACAGCAGCCTGTCTAGACTCTGGATTGGGAATTACCAAACATTATGTAGATTTTCTGGTGTAGTCTGTTTTGTCATGTGCTTTTGTGATATCATTCTGGAGGAACGTTGTCTCATTTTTTAACTGCATTGCATTTGTGGTTTCTAAATGACAAAAAAATGAAATTCAATTCAATTCAATTAATTTCTTAATACCATCAGGAGGGAGGTACAGAAGCCTGAAGGCACAGACTCAACGATGCAGGAACAGCTTCTCTGCCATCCAATTTCTTAATGGACATTGAACCCATCAACACACCTCACTACTTTTTTATTTCTATTTTTGCACTACCTGTTAAATATAACTATTATATGTAAATATATTCACTGTAATTACGTTTTTTTCTCTACTATTACATATGGCATTGTGCTGCTGCTGCAAAGTCAACAAATTTCATGCCACTGATATTCTGATTCTAACTAGTTTCTATGGGTTGAAATCTACACTGAGCGAATATTACAGTTAGATATTTCATAACAATTTAGATGCCAACTGTTGAATGTTATGAGCTGTATTTAAATTTAATCAAAAAATAATTGTATCTCCTGCTTTGTAATGTTTAAATATTGATCTTTATTGCAGGAAGACTTGAATACAAAAGAAAGGATATCTTGCTCTAATTATGTAGGGTACTGTTCAGATCATGCGAGTATTGTGTCTAACTTGATCACCTAACCTAAGAGAAGGCCTACTGGAGGTTCATAAGGATGATCTCGGGAATGAAGGGTTAATGTATAAAGAGCATTTGATGGGTCTGTGCGTGTATTCACTGGAGTTTAGAAGAATAACGGGGAATCTCATTGAAACCTATCGAATATTGAAAAGGCCTAGATTAGAAGGATGTCCAT
This sequence comes from Hemitrygon akajei, assembly GCF_048418815.1. NCBI lineage: Eukaryota > Metazoa > Chordata > Chondrichthyes > Myliobatiformes > Dasyatidae > Hemitrygon > Hemitrygon akajei. The sequence continues at coordinate 105,255,019 of NC_133125.1, forward strand.
TTAGAACAGAAATGAGGAGGAATTTCTTTAGCCAGAGGATGGTGAATCTGTGAGATTCATTGCCACAGATGACTGTGGAGACCAAGTCATTGTGTATATTTAAAACAGAGGATGATAGATTCTTGATAAACAAGAGTGTCAAAAGGTACGGGGAGAAGGCAAGGGAATGGGGTTGAGAGAGATAATATATCCAGCCATGATGGAATGGCCTAATTTTGCTCCAATATCTTATGATCTAATGGATGTAGTTGTCACGGACAGAATGCATCAAAGATTTATCAAATTGGTTCTAGGGAAGGAAAGTGATTGCGTTATGACATGAGATTTAGTACACTAGAACCAAAGAATGGGCAGATTTCATTGAATCTTATAAAGTTCTTAAAGAACCTGACAGGGTAGAAACAAAAAAGATGTTTCCCATGGCTTAAGTGTCTATACCTGGGGGGGTGGGGGGAATCTGTTTCAGAATAAGTGATTTACAAGTGAGATGAAGAGGGATTTAATCACTCAAAAGTATGGTGGACTTTTGGAATTCTCTTTCCCAGTAGGCTGTATACTCAATCACTAATTTCATTCACAGTACAGGCCAATAGATTTCCACATAGAGAAGAGGGAAATAGGGAATGGTGTAGGAAAATGGCACTGAGGTCGTAATAAAAGGTGTCATAGCCTTGAAAGGCCCAAGAGTCTGTTCTCCTATTTTATGTTAGCTGCTTGTACATAGATCTTTTACATCATAAAGTCAGTAGTGCTGATGATGATCCTGTTTTAATTCGACTTGCAGCTTCTCTGATGATAAAGTGAAATAGATCCAATTGGAAAGTTGGATTATATTTTTTGATGGCTCGTGGCAGGCATATTTTGTACAAATTACATGCTGAAATTTGAATTAAACAGCAGATGGCAGCATTATTTATTAACGCCCCTAAATATTCTTTCTGGTAGGAATCCAATGCTTGTAGTCTGTAAAGCTAGTGCTTATGAATAGAGGAACAGGAGTCAGTTACTCTCCTTCAAGTCTGCCATTTAATAAAATTCTGATTGTAACCTCAATTTGGAATTCTCATCTATGGACAGTTCCCATTTGTGCATTTGCTTATCAAAAATTATACACTAATTCTCTAAGTGTATTCAAAGGCTCTGCTTTCACTGCTCTCTGGGGAAGATTCCAAAGACTCAGGATCCTATGGAAGGAAAAAAATGCCTCATCTCTGTCATAACTAGACAACTGTTCATTTATAAAGCTGTGACCTCCATTTTTTAGATTTCCCTCTTTATATTCATACCATCAATGAGCTTCAGAATCTTACCATTTGTGCCATCTCTCTAACAAAACTCAAGTGGATTCAAGGCTTACATGTCTAACCTTTCCTTACAAGATAGCCCACCCATTTCAGGAATATAGTAATTTTTTTTCTAAACTGGTTCCCATTTGCATTCTTTTTTTAAATAAAGGAGACCAATACTGTGAAAAGTACTTGTGATGTGGGTTTGTCAATGTCAAATATAACTGAAACAAGCTTCCTATGTTACTCTACAATTCTTCTTAAAATAAAAGTCTATCAGCTTCTTAATTAATTGCTGTACATGCATGAGTCTTTCACAAGTCATGCAGTGGCATACGTGGATTCTCTGCATCACAGAGCTCTGTAATCCCTCATTGTTCTGGTAAGAGGTGTTTTATTTTTTCTGTCAAAATAGACATCTTTATTTTCCCATGTAATTCACCATCTGTTAGATCTTTAACTACTCACTTTACTTACCTGTATCCCTTTATAGCCTCCTATTTCACTTTGTGTCTTCAGTGAATTTAACGGACATATCTTTGGTGCCTTCATCCAAATCATTTATAAAAAATGTGTACTGGTTGTTTTTCCAAAAGCAACATTTTTGAGGTGCTTGAAATCGCTGAAGAAGTTAGCATCTGTGAAGATGTGAAAAGGGTTGGGAATGAAGCAAGTTTTGAGCTAAAGGATAAGAGGGAATAAAGATCAGAAAAGCTGATAGGGTGGTGATCATGGGAGACTGAATGACACCTGAAAGCACTGGATGAAATAATTTGTTTTTAATTTTCATATGATGAGACTTTTGTCAACGTACACTCAGTGACCACTTTATTAGGTACAGGATGTGCTTAATAAAGTGGCCATTGAGTGTATATTCATGGTCTTCTGCTGCTATAGCTCATCCACTCCAAGGTTCAACGTACTATGTGTTCAGAATTGCTCTTTTGTGCACCATTGTTAGTGTGCATGGTTTTTTGAGTTACCCTCGCCTTCCTGTCAGCTTGAACCAGTCTGGCCTTTCTCCTGACCTCACTCATTAACAAGGCATTTTTGCCCATAGAACTGCCACTCATTGGCTGTTTTTTTTTGGTTCTCACACTGTTCTCTGTAAACTCTAGAGATGGTTGTGTGTAAAAATCCCAGGTGATCAGAAGTTTCAGAGTTATTTGAACAACCTGTCAGGCACCATCAATCATTCCACAGTCAAAGTCACCTTAGATCACATTTCTTCCCCACTCTGATATTTGGTCTGAATAACAACTGAACCTCTTGACCATGTCTGCATGTTTTTATGTATTGTGTTGCTTCCATATTAGATATTTGCATTAATGAGTGGGTGTACAGATGTACCTAATGAAGTGACCATTGAGTATATAAATGATTGAAATTATTTTCACAATAAACTGATAATACATGTGTAAACCTCTCACCAGGGCTCAAATACAGACTTGCCACGTTAGCTAACACTGCCAACAGCCACATGACTCAGCGGTGAGAAAGCCACCTTTCATAATTGATGTACCTCTTAGGTCGGTATGATTTGTAGTCCAACCAAACAGGAATGTTGTGATGTTCCGATTAAAGGAACCTCGATTTGAGCGACTGCTGTGTAAATTCTGCCCAAACACGGTCATCGCTAATCCAGAAATGACAGATCGTACATCAGCATAAAATTAGAATGAAAGTATATTTACCAAATTTGCCTCTCTAACAAACAGTTACAGAAAAAGAAAAACAATAAAGGGCCTATGCAGTTAAACCAGTCCAACGTGCACATAACATTGGAGCTCATACTGGAGTATTTGGGGGGGTGTTTCTTTATTCGCACACTGGACCCACAGTCTGCGTGAAAAGCACCCACCACATTCTGAACTCCCTTCGAAGACCATCTTGAACCATCAGGAATATTGGCCCTTCCACCTTGGAGCCATTGATCTGTACAAAGCACTTCTTGCAACGGGACTTCTCCTTTCAAAGGCATTCTGCAGCGTCTTCCCTTGTGCCCTCCTCCGCAGCTCCCGCCAAAAAACCCCAAACCAGACTACTGTCCTTCAGAAAACTCTTCCTGAGAATCATGATTGACTGTCACACATTCTTAAGGTGGACAACAAATGCTCCTTATCTTAACCAAAGCCAAAACTCATTTCCCAGCATGGCATACTGCTTTTACAGAAAACTGCTAATATAAACTATCTCACAGCATAGTAGTAGAAATCTTAACCAGGGCATTACCCATGCTATCTAATAATTTTATAATAAGCATTTGATACAGCCTCTAATTAATACGATGGAATTTTTGTGCAAATTCTGTAGAAGTTTTGCCTTCTCATTTGCTTATTTTTATTTTAAATCTAGACTGGGCGCAGTAAGGGATATGCATTTGTGGAGTTTGAGTGCGATGAAGTTGCTAAAATAGTTTCAGAAACCATGAACAACTATTTATTCGGTGAACGGCTGTTGAAATGTGAGTATTTTCCACTAAAGAATTCAAGATTAAGATTATTGTGCATCTCCTGCAAATTAAACACCTGCCAGTTGTTTATTTATAAGTTAATTTTGTTTTGAATACCAGCACCAACTAGAATTAGATTTTCAGTCCTTGCATATCTTTCTGGCATTGATTTGTGCTTGGGGACAATCCTAGAGGTATAAATTCAGTACTAGAAGGTCATTGCCTGGAACCTCAACAATTCCTGCAGATGTATTTTGCAATGGGGGATGTAAAAATAACTGAATTTATTTAATTGGCACTTCATGAAATTTATCTGCTTTCCACTGCAGCACTTAGACCAGGAGCTATGTCTTTCACTTTGCAATTGTTCACATCCTTTCTGAAGTCTTTCGCCATCTCTTTGCCTCCCGAATCTCTGTCCAGGAACTGACATTTCTAACACATTTTAATATGGTTAACATATCAAGCATCAGCAACAACCTTTTCCATTAATCTTTATGTGTCAACATATTCTAGCCTATTTCTAATCCTATCTATAGAGTCAAAGGCATGGGAATCAACTGTAACGGCCTTTACTCGCTCTCTCTATCCAACCATGTATTTAAGTCTGCAACTAGATGACAATATATCAAAGACCTCTTCCTTTCTGTTACATGCTGCCTCTCAGCAGATCTTCAGAATTCAGGAGCAACTCACAAAAGCACTGGAGGAACTCAGCAGATCAGGCAGCATCTATAGAGGAAATCAGCTAATGTTTAAGGTTGGGACCCTTCATCTGGACTGGATGTCGAGAGGAATGGTCCCAACCTGAAATGTTGACCGTGCTTCCCTCCACGGATGCTGCCTGATCTGCTTAACATCCCCAGCCATTTGTGTGTTGCTGCAGGTTCCAACATCTGGAGTCTCTCTTGTATCTCCATCTGGAAAACAAGCTCAGCTCTCAATTTGGTTGATTTGGCATGACCTCTTCTCTAGTTCCTCATAATGGCTATCATTATTTATATGGTAGCTTAACAGTTAATGTAACACTTACAGCACCAGCGACCTGTGTTCAATTCTCTGTCTGTAAAGGGTTTGTACGTTCTCCCCTTGACCATATTCCAAAGATAGTGGGTAAGCAGGTTAATTGGTCCATTGAGTATAATTGGGCGCCTCAGGCTAGTTGAGCCAGTAGGATCTATTACAGTGCTACATCTCAAAATAAATATAGAGTAAACTTCCTGTAGAGAGTGAGGTGCTTACTATTTATTTATTGTTGCTATGATATACTGTGATTGAAGGGAACATTGCTGAATGCATTCAGTTATCACAAATCATCCTGCTAAAGATCCAGGAGTCGACTAGCAAATGTTCTAATTCATTCATTCATCTATGAGACATGGGTATTGCTGCAAGGCCAGTGTTTACTGACCATTTGTAATTGACTTTGAAAAGACAATGCTGAATTAAGTCAGACTTACTGCATTCAATGCTGAGGATAGCCCCACAATTCTCTCACACATAGATAATTTCATTACAGTGGATTGGGGTTAACTTGGGCACATTGGGACCAGTACATTTTGGATCAATTAAGTGACTGCCCCAGTTAACCAAATAGTTAAACAGTAGTTTGTCTTTTTTCTACATACTCTTTTAACTGAGTAACAAATTAAGTATTTGAATGAAATACAGAACAACTTTGAACACTGTAAATACTAGTACAGTACTGTAAAACTGTATTAGTTCCTAATAGTTATCGACAGAGGAATTCATCCAGTGTATGCTGCCATATTCTTTTGATCGACTATAAATGAACCAAATCAGCACAGACACCTAGTGTAGATAAAGGACTGCTTTCAGACAGTGGTATCGACAATTGCATCCACCAAATCTTCACTTTCATTATAACGTTCAAGAGGATTGTCAATACCTTCAAATTCTTTGTAGTTCATAACTTGTTGAATTAGTGAAATTACTTCACTCCCAGTTGTTTTTGGCATTTCCTAGCCTGAGTACTTGAAACTGCAGTGAGGAAAAACTGTTCTAAACACAAAGTACACTGCAGATGCTGTGGTCAAATCAACACGTACAAACAAGCTGGATGAACACAGCAGGTCGGGCAGCATCTGTTGAAATGAGCAGTCAACGTTTCAGGCCAAGACCCTTCGTCAGGACTGAAGAAGGAGGGAGCAGGGGCCCCATTAAGAAGGTGGGGAGAGGATGGAAAACCAATCAGAGGAAAGATCAAGGTGTGGGGGAGGGGAAGCAGGGAGGGGATAGGCAGGAGAGGTGAAGAAGGAATGTAAGGGGAAAGCACTATGGGTAGTTGAAGAAGGCAGAATCATGAGAGAGGTGATAGGCAGCTAGAAGAGGAGACAGAGTGAAAGTGGGATGGGGGAAAGGAGAGGGAGGGAATTACCGGAAGTTGGAGAATTCAATGTTCATACCAAGGGGCTGTAGACTACCCAGACGGTATATGAGGTATTGCTCCTCCAACCTGAGTTTGGCCTCATCACGGCAGTAGAGGAGGCTGTGTATGGACATATCCGAATGGGAATGTGAAGCAGAGTTGAAGTGGGTGGCAACCAGGAGATTCTGTCTGTTGTGGCGGACGGAGCAGAGGACCTTGACGAAGCGGTCCTCCAATCTGCGTTGGGTCTCACCAATATAGAGGAGGCCACATCGGGAGCACCGGATGCAATAGATGACCCCAACAGACTCACAAGTGAAGTGTTGCCTTACCTGTAAGGACTGTTTGGGGCCCTGAATGGTGGTAAGAGAGGAAGTGTAGGGACAGGTGTAGCACTTGCGCTTGCAGGGATAAGTACCAGGTGGGAGATCTGTGGGGAGGGACATTGTTCTGAATTGTCTTACTGTTTATTTCTCAACAACTAAATCACCTTTTTGAACACCAGCGTGTGCAATTAACGCTATATAAAAACTGTTCACCGTAAGTACAGTGTAATGTCTAATGATCACACAAGCATACGCTTCTGATGCTAATTAGAATCTGTTGAGCAACAGTCTCCTGCCCCAGTTAAGCAGCATGGTGTCACAAATAACCAAAGGGAATCCGCCTATTTTCTTAATTAAGGGAGAAACCACAGTAATGATGGACGATAAGCAATAATATTATCAGAGTCAAGATGGTGATAGGCTTTGAAGATAATCTGTAGGTGATGGTGTTTCCATGTATCTGCTGACTTTGTCATCATAGATAATAGGCAAAGCAAGTTCATCAAGAGTCTGTGAACCAGATTGCACATCTTTCTTTATAATATTTTATCTTTACTAAAGTGCTGCATGAATGAAAGATTCCCTTTCATCCAGAGATGTAGTGAACACACTTTACTAATGGTTCTTTTTCCATTTAGGTCAGGTTGTTCCACCAGAAAAAGTGCACCCACAACTTTTCAAAGGTGGTAACAAATTTTTTAAGAAGCCTACAAACCCAGCAGTTGCTCGTTACAACAAGAAGCGAAACTGGAAAGAAGAAAAAATTATGGCACAGAGACTTCTTGAGAAAGAGGGACGGTTACGAAGAAGGCTTGCAAAGAAAGGAATTGACTATGACTTTCCTGGTTTTGTAAGTTTACCCCATGTGGTTAGTTATCCATATACAGCTGCATGGAGAAGTTTAATGAACCCTTTGCAATTACCTGATTTTCTGCGTTAATTACTTATGAAAAGTGGTCTAAACTTCATCTAAGTGGCCGTAATAGACAAACACAATCTGCTTGAACTAATAACACACAAAGAACTGTACTTTTCATGTCTTTATTGAATAAATTGTATAATCATTCACAGTCCAGGCTGGAAAAAATATGGGAACTCTTGTATTTAATAAGTGATAGAACCTCTTTAGCAGCAATAACATCTGCCAGATATTTCCTATAGCTGCTGATCAGATTTGCATAATGGCAAGGAGGAATTTTAGGTCATTCCTCCATACAAAGCTGTTTCAGTTCATCAATATTTCTGAAGTACCTTGCATGAACAGCCCTCTTCAGGTCATGCCACAGCACCTCAATTGGGTTAAGGTTTAGACTCTGACTTAGCCATTCCAAAATAATTTTTTCTTTTTAAACCATTCTGTTGTTGATATTCTCTTGTGTTTCAGATCATTGTTGCATCATCCAACTTCTATTAAGTTTCAGGTGATGCACTGCTACCCTGACATTCTCCTGTAAAATGTATTGATAGTATTTTGAATTCATTGTTCCCTCCATGATAGCAAGCTGTCCAGGCCCTGAGGAAGCAAAGTTGCCCCAAACCATGATGCTCCTTCCACAATGCTTCATGTTTGGGATGAGGTTTTGGTGTTGATGTGCAGTGTCCCTTTTCCTCCAGGCATAACGATGTGCATTTTTGCCAAAAAGTTCAACTTTTGTCTCATCTGCCCATAGAACATTATCCTAGAAGAGTTGTGGAACATCCAGGAGGTCCTTTGCAAACTTGAGATGTGCAGCAATGTTTTTTGGAGAGCAGTGGTTTCCTCCATGGTCTCCTACCATAAACAGAGACTTTAGCAAGTTCTAGAGATCTCTGCAGGTCTTTTGCTGTTATCCTTGGGTTCTTTTTCACCTCCTTCAGCATTGCACTTTACTCTTGGTGTGATCTTTGCAGGGTGCCCACTCCTAGGGAGAGTAGCAACAGCACTGAATTTCCTCCATTTGTAAACAATTTCTCTTACTGTGGACTGATGAACACTCAGGTCTTTAAAAATGCTTTTGTAGCCTTTTCCAGCTTCATTCATCTCTACCATGCTTCTAAGGTTCTCTGAAGCTGTTTGAGACATGGTGCACATAAACAGATCTTTCTGGAAAAGAGCAGACTCTGTCAGCACTGTCCCATTCATAGGGCAGGGCACCTCTACAACCCACAATTTCATCTCATTGAATGAAACACCTGACTCCAAATAGGTTTTGTAGAAGGCATTACCCAAAGGTTCACATTTTTTTTTTAACCTGGACTGATTGTTTCAATGGTGTACTCAGTATTGATGGGAAGTACAATTGTTTGTGTGTTATTCGTTTAGGCAGATTGTGTTTGTCTATTATTGTGACTTAGATGAAGATCAGACCACATTTTATGAGTAATTAATGCAGAAAACCAGGTAATTGCAAAAGGTTCACAAACTTTTTCTTGCAACTACCGTAGATTCCGGACTACAGAGCGCACCTGATTAAAAGCCGCTGGCTCTAATTTTAGAAAGAAAATCAATTTTTTACTTGTACAGGCCGCACCGGATTTTCGGCCGCAGGTGTCCCACATTGTAATATGAGATATTTACACAGAAAGATATTACACGTGAGGATTTTTTAACTTTTAATTAAATCCATATGGTAACATAAACAAATACATATTGCAAATGCTTTTTTTCGAACCGTGCCTGTAACGCGGCTACTTTTAAATATACGTTGCGTATACTTTTTTACTGAACAACATTCCAATATCTCCTAACGACTGGTAAAAAAATATATATACTGCAGCCTACCAGGAAAAGTTATTGATCGCCTTTAACTTAAAAGCAGCGTTTTGGCTCCGCCGCTCGCCCCCCGCCGTCCCGTTTATCGCAAACCGGCATTTTCCCACAAGACGCGGCGAAACCGGGTGTGACGTCATAGCATCCCGCGATGTAGTACAGAAAACAAATATAGTTAAAACTCTTCTAACTTTAACTAGAAAATGAATTACTAAGCGAAAATATTATAAACTAAATAACTGCCATAAAGGCAGCACAATGCTTTTCTTCGAGTGTTTTCCATGTTGATGAGGGTGAGTACAAATGACTGATTTACAATAATTTAATTGTGAAAGTGCACTTGATTTATCGTACAATTTCATTGGACCTCTGTGAACTACTCATCAATTTTATTGGTCTACTGTTACGAGGCAAAATGTTTTCGGCGGCATGAAAAAAAACCATGCATTAGCCGCACCGTATTAAAGGCCGCAGAGTTCAAAGCTGTTCAAAATGTGGGAAAAAAGTAGCGGCTTATAATCCGACATCTACGGTAATTGAATCCTATCATTAGATTAGTCATTTCCCCCTCCCCCGACAACTTTCAAATCTCTTACTATCTTTCCTTTCAGTTAGTCCAGACGAAGGGTCTTGGCCCGAAACGTCGACAGTGCTTCTCCTTATAGATGCTGCCTGGCCTGCTGTGTTCCACCAGCATCTTATGTGTGTTATTAGATTAGTCAAATTGTTGCCTGACAGTTTTGTTAGTTCTGCTTTTAATTTTGCTGAAATTCTTTGGTTTGGTGATCCCTCACTACAATGTTGTGTGTGCATTGTTACAGAAATTAAATTTGGATACTTTGGAATGGACATAGATCCACATACCATTAGCTTCTCATAATGTTAACCTTAAACCAATTGTAGACTGCAGCAAGTTCTCACTGTTTCATTTATATGGCTAATGGTGTATTCTTGAATGGAATCTTTATAACGTAAGTCATGGTGAAAAAGATTTGTGTACAGATTTGAATATATTTGTCCAAAATATTTGGAGATAAGATCATCAGTTGTGGAACTTACATATAAAGATTTCTGTTTTCCAAGATCTCTCAGTGGGAAATTATTCAATATAAAAAGAGCTGCAGTTTTCTTTTAAGTTATAATGCTTGTTGCTCTACTGAGCAATATTGAGTTGAATACTGAACGAGAATGACTTCATTTCTTATCCTTCAGGCTGCAACGATGCCTCGAAAGAAAAAAAGGTTTCCTAAAAAATTGAATGATACAGTGAACAGCCAGGTAAGCTGAAATGCATTTGGTTTCTGTGCACACTGCCTTTATAATGGATTGTAATAGTTGGAGACATCATATTAGATCCTGCCACTGTCATGTTTACATTTTTCATTAAAGTTTTAATAAAAATCAGAAAAGAACCCCAGTGCCTGATGCCCATTAATTGGCATGAGTTCTCTTCCTCCGGACATCCTGCTAAACAAATATGATTCTTAATATGTAAGCTCAAGTGATCCCTCTCTCAACAAGTATGAGAAATGTATTTGATCACTATTAAGTCAGAATTCTAGCTGACAGATTAAAATGGGGAATGCTCAGCTTTCAAGATCAAATGGAATGTCCCATTCACCTAATACAAGGGAAAAAGTTAGATGCATGGAAAACTATGTATATTGAAAATCTGTGATTAAAATAAACAGAAAATGCTGGAAGCATTCAGTGGGTCACTCAGCATCTGTGAAACAAAAAAGCTGATATTCCAGTGGAAGGCCCAGACTGGGAGAGAGCAAAAAGCAGTATCTGAATTAGGAAAATAGCCACTGAATTCATCACCTTTCCTTGCATCATGATCTCGCTGAAACACCATTAAAACTGCTGAGATTGCTTTCGTGGTACATATGTCTTTCAAAATTAAGATTTTGCTCAGGGTGCTGAAGTGAAAACCAAAGTATTTGCCACTGCAGTTTCTCTTCCATTTCTTACAGTAATAAAACACAACTAGTGGCCCTTCCATCCTTCTCCACTCATCCAAAACAACAGCCAGTCTGTCAAATTTCAGGAGCAGCAACTGACAGGTTACTGGCAAGATCTGTAAAGAATAAAAAGCACAATGTCTGCACAGTAAAGATATGTTATTAACCATATAAAGGTAACTAAACGAAGATCCCTTACTCATGACCTTTCATAACTTTCAATTTGTTCATTTGTGTCCTAGTGGTTTTCAAACAAAAAATACACTGATCTAAGTAATTTTTGTTAAGTCGGCAGTTGTAACTTTTAACCATGATTACAACCAGGCTCTTCATCAGTTCTTTGATGCTTTACTTCACATTAAGCTCAACGGTAAATATTTACGCTGTATTGAAATTCAAAGAAATTGTAGATGCTGGAAATCTAAAATAAAATGAGATAAAACGAGCAGGCAATACTCGCATATCAGGCAGCATCTGTGGTAAGGAAACAGAACTAATGTTTCTGTACTACCACTGAGTGTAAACAAACAAAAAAGAGAAAGATGGCAATCCTGTCAAAGAGCAGAATAGAACATGACTGGCGTTCCTTTCTCTTATCTTTGATTAGATATTGGCCCATTTCCACGGTAGAAGGGTCTTCGATATGAAGCGTTAACTGTTTCTCTTCTCACAGATGCGTCAGGACCAACTGAGTATTTCCATTGTTCTTTGCTTTTGTTTTAGCAAGATTATTCGTTTTCTGACTATGTCTAGTTAAAAGAGTTAATTCTCATACCTTGGTTTAAATGTACTGGGGATGCAGCAGCATACTGCGGGAGGAAATCCAGGGGAGGACGGCACAAAAAGTGGGCATAAGATAACTTTGGCAGAGAAGACTAAGGAAAATACAAAGAGAATTTATTGATATATTAAGAGAAAAACCAAGTAATTTGAGAGAGGATAGGGCCCCTCAAATACCTCACCTCCTTCTACCTTAGGCCACGAACTTATCAATCACCCCGATGAGTTATTAACTTCAAACTTTCAGCATAATCAAAGAGTTAACCTGCATGTGCATGTAAGGAGAGCTGTATACCTCATATCTTTCTACCTTAGGCCACAAACTTATCAATCGCCCCTGCTGTGGACATTTTCTGGAGGTCCGAGATCCGTATGCTCCACGACCGCTGGACTAAGTGTGTAATTGTAGGCGGGGACTATGTTGAAAAATAAATGAGCTAGGTTTTCTAAAATTGACTTCTTTCTACCTTAGGCCACAAACTTATCAATCACCCCTCGTATGGCTAGGGTGCCTAAGACTTTTGCATGGTACTGTATTTGTCAACGTGGAGCAGAGAGCGAGTTTGTAAATCTGGTGGGAGTAAAGGATGTTGGGAATGGCAAGGATGGAGCGCTGCGGGGGGAGGGGGGAGGCGTGGGACAGGTGGCAGAGAAGTGCCAGAGGTTGGGGGGTTGTTGCAGGTGCAAAAATACCCAGCCCTGAAACACCAGACAGGGTCATTTGATTCCAAACAATTGATTTATTGATCACTACAGAATGTCTCTAATTGCTTCCCACTCCCCACCCCCACCATCTTTTCCAGCCATGATTCCTCTTTCGCTGTCCCCTTCCCACTCTGAATCCACAGCAGAGACTCATATCAGAAGCAGGTTTTTCATTACTCTCATATGTCATGAAATTTTGTTTTGCGACAGCAGTACAGTGCAAAAGTCTTAGGCACCCTATCTGTACATATCTGCCTAAGACTTTTGTACAATACTGTATACAGATTGGAAAGGATTATCAGGTTATGGGCCAAACACTGACAAATGGGATTAGCTTGGATGAGGCATGTCAATCAGCATGGACCAATTAGACCAAAGCTTCTGTTTTTGTGCAACTCCTGTGATTGTGTGCATTTTCCATTTAACCTGTTTTTCATAGTACAAAAGCAATGCTAGATTTTTTAAATAAAATTTTAAAATTCTGAAAATACTCAGCAGGTCAGGCAGTATCAGTGGAGACAAATAAATTTAATGTTTCAGGTTGATGATTTGGCATCAGTTCTGATGAGAGAGACCCAACATGGCTGCTGTTATTTTCTTTTTCTCCTTATACTTTATGCTCTGCTGCATATTCACCTAATTTTGTTTGTGTCATGCCCAGTGCTCAATGCACCTTCATACTCCAGGGGTCTCAGCTGCAGAGAGTGAGAGTCCAGTCATAACCTCCAATAATTATTGCCCATCATTGAATCACCATGGATGGGAGATTTGATAGGGTACGGTATGTAAAATTATGAGGGATATAGATAGGGTAAATGCAAGTAGACTTTTTCCGCTTAGGTTGAGTGAGACTAGGACTGGAAGTCATGACTTAAAGGGTGAAAGGTGAAATGTCTAGGGGGATCTTCTTTAGTCAGAGGGTGGTAAAAATGTGGAATGAGCTGCCAGCAAAAGTGGTAGGTTCGCTTTCAACATTTAAGAGAAATTAGAGTAAGTATATGTATGGGGGGGGGGGGCATATGAAGGCCAGTGGTCCAGCTGCAGACTGGGCAGACTAATAGTTTGATAAGTACTAGATGGGCAGAAGGGCCTGTTTCTGTGCTGTAGTACTCTATAATTCTAACTAATTGGGAACATGGTCTATATTCTTATCAACATTGATCAAAGGTGGTAGCTTAAGTAATAGAATCAGTGAAATTTATGGTGCCAAAAAAGGTCATTTGATCCATTGTGGAAGTCCTGTAGGTTTGGTTCTTGGGTCATCTGGGTCCTTTTGTAAGTGACTGGTTTCTTCCATTCCCCTATCGAATACTATTCTATAACTCCTCTACTCACAGGAGGGATAAAACATTTACTCAACCTCAGTCTTGTTTCCTCTGCTAAAGAAAATAGGTGACTCCTGTTCACACTTAATCTCTCATCATTTTATACAACTCAATTACAGTTGCTCTTAGCCTCCTTCATTCCAAAGACGCCATGATAGTGTAGCAATTAGCACAAATACCTTGGGGCATCAGGGTCCAGAGTTTAATCCCAGCGTCCTCTGTAAGGAATTAGTACATCCTCCCCATGGACTGTGTTTGTTTTCTCTGGGTGTTTGAGTTTCATCCACAGTCCAAAGGCATACCGGTTAGTAGGTTAGATACTCATTGTAAATTATCCTGCGATTAGGTTCGGGTTAAATAGGATATTTAATAGGTGGTGCAGCTCAGTGGGTTGGACAGACCTATATCATGCAGTATCTCTGAATAACTAAAAATAAAGCAAGCCCCAGCCTAACCAATACCTGATAACTATAATTCTCCACCCTCCTACATGTCTACTGCTATCATTGTCTTCCTTGTAGTTTAATGATAGGGGTTCTATTGCCCTTGGCCTAATTATTCACACAGTTCCGGCATGACCTGCCTTTTTAATTCCATGCGTCAAATGATACCTTGTGCTTCACCTCACATTTACCCAGAGATTGTCATGTTCACTAAGGAAACAATTTGTAGACTGCAGTGAATTATCAATGGACTACTCCAGTGAGCAAATGGAATTCAGTCTGGAGAAGAATGAGGTAATGCATTTGGGAGGGTAATCAAGGCAAGAGAGACAATACATTACAGGATATTGAGAAATACAGCGGAACAGTGGGACCTTAAAATGCATTTCCACAAATCCCAAAACATAATGGAACAGGCAAACAAGTGAGATAGGAAGGCTGCAATACACTAACCTTTATTGGCTAAGGCATGGGATATACAAGGAAAAGCTTAAAATAAATTTATTCTCTAAGTATGCATATGTTACTAAATACTACCTTGAGATTCACTTTCTTCCAGGTATTAACAAGGAAAAAGAAATACAATAGAATTTTATTTTAAAACTACATAAACAAAGACTGAGAGCATGAGTTGTAAAGAGTCCTTAAAAGCAAGCCTGTAGGTCAGAGTAGTGGTGATTGAAGCTATCCATGGCAGTTCAGAACCCTAATGGTTGAAGGGTATTAACTGTTCCTGAACCTGGTGGTGTGGGAGTTAAGGTTTCTGTTCTTCCTGCCTGATGGTAATAGTGAGATGAGAGTGGGGGGCAGGATATTGTTTTTGATGGTGAATGTTTCTTACTAGTGCAAAATGTGAAAATTGTCACACTTGGAATACTATAGAGTTCTTACCATGTTCATCTTCATTATGTGTCATGTCATATGACAGGGTTGTTCAGGGTCTTCCATCTCTCTATGACCATGATTGTTCTTGGCAAATTTTTATGCAGAAATGATTTGCCATTGCCTTCTTCTGGGCAGTGTCTTTACAGGACAGGTAACCCCAGACATTATCAAGATTGTCTGCCCGGCATTAGTAGTTGCATAATCAGGGCCTGAGATATGCATCAGCTCTTCATTCAACCATCCACCACTTCATGTGATCCTGGGGGTTGGAGGTAGGGGGAGAGCAAGAGCTACATCTTGCCCAAGGGTGACCTGCAGACTAGTAGAGGGAAGGAGCCTCTTACAGCTCCTTTGGTAGAGATGTATCTCTACCCCACCACCCAATTACAAGGAGGAAAAGATGCACGGGAAAGATGGAAAGAATGCAAAGGGCAATTGACAATGTTGCCAAGACTGGAGAATTGCAGTTAATGAGGAGCATTGGAATTGTTATTATGGAGTTCCAGCACCTCAGTGTGACACCTCGGAAATAATTTGTTTTAAACTGATGCCTTTCTGATTTTTTTTCAGGATGTAACTCCCGTCTGCACACCTGCTGTTCTGAAACAACGCCAGAAGTGTAAAGGTCTCAATGATACAGATGATGAAATCACATTCAAAGTACCGACCTCTGAAAAGACTTCTAAAAAGCAAATTGAATCATTAGTTTCTTTAGCTGAAAAAGTGAAAAAAACAAAAAAAATGAAGGTGAAAAGAAAAATTCCAGGCAAATGAAAGGAATTTGTGAACAAAGAATTCGGAGAAACCTAACAGCAATGAATTGGGAACATTGATGCCTTTATTTTGTAGAAAATGCTACTAAAATTTTTGATGAATCGTGACGGCAGTTCTTTAAGGTGCCTTTGCTGTGTGACTAGTTGTGCTCGGAAAGTTAAAGGTTATACATTTTAAGCTTTGTTTTAATTTAATTTTATACATCTCCCAAGATTCAGGCAGCTTAAATATTTTGTACAGTGATCAATTCAAAATAAATGTATTACACCTGCTTGAAATTATTTGAATACAGATATGTAAACAAACTTTCAATAAAAATTCCTTAACTAAAGAGACTATTTCAAACTTGGTATCTTTTTAAAGTTGAACAGATTTCAACTGCAAGCTTAGTAAAATATTGGTATTTGAAGAAAGTAAAATGTATGATTTTACTTAATCCTTTACATATAGCTGTATGACTTTCTGGTTTTTAGTTATGCCTTAGCTAAGAAAGCCAAGTACGTGACCAGTGGTGTGCTGCAGTAACACTGGACAATTTTCTTTAGAAAATCTTGCTTCGTCGATTTTTTTTCTTTATGACAGACTACTTGAACCTGAAAATAAAGGTAATTTCAGCGTACTTATATCATGTAGTAATTTGGAAAAACAAGAAATTACCTTTTATTGAATATAATGGATTTAATTGCATTATGGTGCTGACTAAGCTAAAAACGTTTGTTGTAGATTTTTGTTTGTACTCAGTTTCTGAGGCTTCTTGCTTAAGTGTCCAACGATAATCAGCAAGCATTGATGGATTCCAGTTACCCTGATACCAGTTCTCCATGACTGCAGTGTCCTAGTGAAACCTTTCACCATGCTCGTCACAGACAGTGCCAATTTTGCAGGAAATAATTCTAAATGGGAATACAGAAAATGAATCTTTAGTGACATGTTGTACTTAATGGTTTTGTATGCTTGAAGCATGTTGTCAACCAGCTGCGCGTAGTTTTGTGCTCTATAGTTGACAGGAGATTTTTCAACAACATCCTTGAATGCCTTCAATGTGATTTTCTCCAGTCCCACTAGAAATTCTTCAAGTTGCTTGTCATTGATGATCTGTTTTATTTGTGAACCAACAAAAATATTTTCCTCAATCTTGGCATCAGTTATTCTGGGAAACATCTATCTCAAATATCGAAATCCTTCACAGAAATTTATACCCTTTCTAAAACCTGCCCTGACTAAGCATGCCCAGACCAAACAGAAACCTTTTTAGCTTACATTGTGGGCAATTGACTTGAATTGAAATAACCAATATCAGTGTTTTTTTAATGGTGTCTGTTATGGAAATTTTGTGATGATTTTCATAACCAGCAGCCCAAAATCCATAAAATACATCCAGAAGTATTCAAGAAACAAAATCTTTGTAATCGGTAATGCGTCTTTTTGTTTTAAATCTATGTTAATGGTTTAGATAGTAAACGTGGTAAATTGGATCAGCAAATTTACGGAAGATACTTACACTGTGATCTGGACCAGCTGGGAAAATGGCAGATGGAATTTAATGCAAACAAATGTGAGATGTTGCACTTTGGCAGGGCCATCCAGGGTAAGACTGGTACAGTGAATGGTAGGGCTTTGAGGAGTGCCTTAGAATAAAGAGGCTTGGGAATACAGAACAAAAACTCCTTGAAAGTGGCATCACAGGTAGATAGGGTTGCAAAGAGAGTTTTTGGTACATTGGCCTTCATAAATCAGGGCACTGATTATATGAGTTGGTATGTTGAAATTGTACAAGATGTTGCTGAAGCCAATTTTAGAGTATGTGCAGTCTGGACACTGACCTACAAGAAACTACCAATCAACTGAAAGAGTGGAGAGAAAATTTACAAGGACTCTAGACATCGTAATTTGTGATTTATGCTAACAACTTGGATGTGAATATAGGAAGTATGGTTATGTTGTGTTTAAATAATTTGTTTATGTTTCAAACGTTGACTGGGAATCCCAATGTTTTACAACATTGAGTCAGAGTGGATTTAATTTGCTTTTTTTTTTGACAATGATCAACAGAAAAATCTCTTGTGCCAAAGCGAAACTAAATTTCTACAAATTGGTCTAAATTTATTACAATTATTAAACACAAAGTAATTGATTGTATGTTACTATGCTATATGAAGAATGTGATTGTGCTGGTTAGAATGCAGAGATCAGAATCAGAGATCAAACTCACCCCCTTCAATTCAGTATTTAGTAGATGCACCTTTGGCAGCAATTACAACCTTGAGTCTGTGTGGATATGTCTCTATCAGCTTTGCACATCTGGACACTGCAATTTTTCCCCATTCTTATTTAAAACCTGCACAAGCTCTGTTAGATAGCATGGGGATTGTGAATGAGCAGCACCTTTTCAAGTCTAGCCACAAATTCTCAATTGGATTGAGGTCTGATCACTGATAGGCCACTCCAGAACAATAACTTTGTTATTTTTAAGCCATTCCTGTGTAGCTTTGTCTTTATGCTTGGGTCATTGTCTTGCTAGAAAACAAGTCATCTACTGTACAGGCAACCCAGGTTCAATGCCCACTGCTGCCTGTAAGGAATTTGTACATTCTCCCTGTGGCCGCCTGGGTTTCCTCTGGGTGCTGCAGTTTCCTCCCACAGTCCGAAGATTTACTGGTTGATAGGTTAATTGGTCACTATAAATTGTCCCATGACTAGGCTCAGGTTAAAATCAGGATCACTCCGCAGCATGACTCAAAGAGCCAGAAAGGCCTACTCAACGCTGTATCTCAAACAAATAAATCTGATTCTGATCTCTGCATTCTAACCAGCACAATCACATCCTTCATATAGCATAGTAACATGCAATACTTCAAGTGTGCTATATCCAGTGTGTACTGTATGGCCTACATTATAATAAGGAACTCCTTTATGTTTTAGTAACATGTCATTGCATGTGCTATTAGGCGCGTATTGATCTGTGTGTGTCAAGTTCGGATTCTACCAGTAAAACTTAGTTCCTGTCTCCTGAGTTTTTAATAATAACATAGTTGTGTAAACAGGCCACATTCACAACAAATTGGGGACAAGAATTATGAACCTACATCTTATCAGAACGCTGTGTTTTAGTTGATAACGACACTTGGAAAAGAGCGAGAAGGGAGATGAAAAGGAGCAACACACGCATCTAGATGGAGTGCACTTGTGGCGCTAGCAAAAAGGACACGTGAGTCAAGTGGAGCTTGCAGTGACTGCAAGGAGCTAGCTAAAAAGAAAAGGAAAAAACTGGACTAAATTAACATAACAAAGATGGCGATGATTAGAACCATTACAGCATTTGATAGTAGCATTGAAAACTGGGTAACTTACATTGAAAGAGTGGAGTTACAGTCGGCCCTCCTTATCCGCAGGGGATTGGTTCCGGGACCCCTCGTGGATACCAAAATTTGTGGATGCTCAAGTCCCTTATGCAACCTGTCTCAATCTGGTGGACCTTAGGACCCAGCGGAACCCCAGACCTTATTTAACCTGGCTCATGTCTCAGGTGGACATTAGGACCCGGCGCCAGTGCTCTGAATGCGCAGTGTTTCTGTTCACGAAAATAGTCACGATCACGATTGAAAATAAGGTGGAAGTAATAAAGCGATCGGAAAGAGGGAAACGGTCATTGGAAAAGCGTTAGGCTACAGTCAGTCAACAATCGTAACAATTTTAAAGGATAATGTGAGAAAGGCTCTGCCCCGATGAAACTACAATTATTACTAAGCAACGCAGTGGTTTAATTGTTGGGTTTTTGGGTCTTGAGTTCTTGATCCTCACATCAACCTGGCACTCGGGAGCGATCTGTCCCAAGTCCCAAGAACTTCTGTTCCCGAGCCCGGCGCTGAAACATACGTTCTTAAGTGTTTTATATGCATAGAAAGGTAAAATATATACTATATACTAAGAAAAACATTTGACTAACTGACGCTAAATAATACCGGATGTACCTGTTTCGACTTACATAGTAAGAGAACTTCCGATTTTTTTCAATCCCGATACACGATAATCCAGCCACATCCTCCCATATACTTTAAGTCATCTCTAGATTACTTATAATACCTAATACAATGTAAATACTATGTAAAATGGTTGTTATACTGCATTGTTTAGGGAATAATGACTAGAAAATAAAGTCTGTACATGCTTGAACAAGTGCTGGAAGAGCTCTTCCAGGTATTCGCGATCCGTGGTTGGTTGAATTCGCGCATGCGGAATCCGAGGATAAGGAGGGCCGACTGTATATTGTGATGCTAACGGTGGTAATGATGAAAAGAAAGCCAGCGTCTTACTCCGGCTAAGTCCACACTCGACCAGATAATTTTGAAAATGCCGGTTTCACATAAAAACGATAGGCGTCCACACCAGGTGTTTTCGAAAATACCTCTGTCCACATTAAAACAGGTATTTGGGCAAATCTCCTACTGGGCATGCGCAGAGCACATCTACAGAAAACAAGCAAAGATGAAATGGTATACTATTTCTGTTTCCATGGCGGCGTTGTACTATTTACATTGGTTAAAAACCTAGAGTACCTACAACAATAGCGGAAGAAAGTTTTCAACAATGTCTTTGAGCGGTACAAAGAAAACCTCCACTGAAAAAAGCAGGCCAGACTTTTTCGTTTGGACAGATGATGAAGTCGAGCTGCTTCTGCGAGTTACAAACAACTACAAAGCCAGCAAAGCAGTGGAGAACGTGGACTGGGAGTTGTGCCAAACCAAATACAACGACATCCTTTACCACTATAGAGAACAGTAGCTCGCAGCAGAGCGGTTGGTATCTTTGGGTAAGGACTACCCGCACAAATTGAACAATATAACCAATGACAGCATTTTTTAAAAGCTCCGGTTACCCCATACACACTACACCACCCAACCGGCATTTTCAGATTTACACACTCTGGAGAGCGTTTTAGAGAAGCTCTGTTTTCAGGAGAAGAAAACAGCGTTTCAGTGTGGATGGGGGGGTCAAAACAAAGAGAAAAGATTTTGGTTATGGGTTTATCCAGTCTAGTGTGAACGTAGCATCAGTGTTATGGGAGCAAAATCATATGGGCTGCTACGGAGCTTGTTAACCCCTGAAAAGCCAGCTGACGAAACATCAAAGCAAATAGTAGACACTCTCCAATAGCATTTAAACCACAAATCACTGGTCATTGCTGAAAGATTTAAATTTCACAATTGGAATCAGAGCAAAAATGAAAGCATTTCTGAATACTATGCTGAATTCCACAAATTATCAGAAAATTGTCAATTTGGAGCGGGTCTATCAGATGTATTGAAGGACAGGTTAGTATGTGGCATGCACTGTGAAACCACACAGAAGAAGCTCTTATGTGAAAATGACCTTACATTAGAGAAGGCGCTGAACATTGGAAACAGTAGCACGGGGTGCTTCAGAGATACAACAAAAATGTCTGGGATATGCTACAAATGAAATGTCACAGAACAGAAATGAAGGGAAAAAATGTTACTATTGTGGGAACATGTCACATGACCCTGAGGACTGTTGGTTTAAAGACAAAGAATGCAGAAACTAGTGAACAGGGCCACACTGGCAGAGTATGCAAAGCTAGTAAACAGCAGAAAAAGGACAAAATACAGAGAAACAAGAAACCCCAGAAAGGAAAACACAACAATGTACACAAAATGGTAGAAAGCACTTCTGATGAAAACGACTCAGAAAAAAGTGAATTGTCTGCAACTTCACAGTGTGAAAGAGACAGATGATCGAAGAGTAATATGGATCACTCGACAAGTGGCAGGAGTGTGACTGAAAATGGAGTTGGACACAGGCTCAGCTTTAACAGTGATCTCTGTACACGAATACAAATGACTGTTTTCTCACATACCTCTGAAACAAACTAAACTACTGCTAAAGACTTACACCAGAGAGTGCGTCCCAAAGGTAAAATTAAAGTGACAGTGACCTATGGAGTCAAAACACAGCAGCTGAACCTCTATGTACTGAAAAATGGAGGACCACTGTTGCTGGGACATGAATGGCTCAGGAAAATCCTGTTGGATTGGCACACCATCGAGGCAATAAATGTGTCAACAAAGGAGGGCAGCAAGGCCACATCTGAGAGACTGTCACAAATACTTGCTGACTCTGAGGAAGTGTTTGTGAAAGGAATAGGAACACTTCAGGGCATGAAGGCAAGGACTGAGACTGAGGAAAATGCATGTTCAAAATTTCACAAAGCCAGATCAGTGCCATATGCAATCTGTCCTATAGTAGAAGCTGAGCTGAAAAATCTGGAGCAGACTGGGGTCCTGTCAAAGGTGGATTGGAGTGAATGGGCCACACCTATTGTTCCAGTGATGAAGAAAACCTCCAGCACAAAACCAGGAAAACCAAGCAAGGTGCGCATATGTGGAAACATTAAAGTGATTGTTAACCCAGTTCTCCACCCAGTACAGTATCCTCGACCCTGTAGTGAGGACATCTTTGCTTCCCTGTCAGCAGGGGAACATTTCACAAAAATCAATTTGGCCCAGGCTTATCACATGTATGACATTGAACACAAGGGGGCAAGCAACATGGCAACACAGATGGTTTGTCACGTTTACCACTGCCGACTTCAGAGATAACTACACAACTGGATTCAGCAGGGGTCTTTCACACAACAATAGTTGAACAATTAGCAGTGACAAACAGCCTCATTGAAAGAGAAGCACGCAATGACCCTATGTTGCCAAAAGTGTATGACATCACGGTAAAGGGATGGCCAGCAAGTGGTAACACACTGTTTCCAGCCTTCTCAGCGAGGAAGGAGCAGTTGTCAGTCTGTCGGGGAACACTAATGTGTGGTTCATGAGTTGTGATTCCTCCCAAGCTACGCACTGGAGTGCTGGAGGAACTGCACAAGGGGCACCTGGGTAACGCAAGGATGAAAAGTCTTGCCCGTGCCTATGTGTGGTGGCCAGGAATCGATAAACAGATTGAGGACTTGACCAAGAACTGCTCTGGATGTCAAAAGATCCAGAACACACCACCACAAGCCCCTCTCCATCCATGGGAGTGGCCCTCCTCACCACGGCAACGAGTGCACATTGACTTTGCTGGACCATTCATGGACTCTATCTTTTTAATCGCCATCGATGCACATTCCAAATGGCCAGAGGTCATCAAAACAAAGACAACCAAATCGTAAAAGACCATTACAGTTCTGAGAACCATGTTCACCAGGAATGGCATACCAGAACAAATCTGCACAGACAATGGACGACAATTTTTTCTCTGAAGAATTCCAAAGTTTTGTGAAGAACAATGGAATCAAGAACTTTACATCTGTCCCTTACCATCCATCCACAAATGGCTTGGCAGAAAGATTTGTGAAGACATTCAAGAACGCCATCAAGGCAATGGACAGTGAAAATCGACCACTACAACGCAAGATAGACAACTTTCTCCTTGCCTATCGTAATGCAGTACATGCAGCCGCTAACCAGACTCTAGCGATGATGTTTCTGAACAGGAACCTGAGGTCCCGCATGAATCGTCTCAAACCAGATGTACGGCGGGATGGTGGAGAACAGACAGTTCAAACACTTGAATGTTAAGTCAACACGGAGCTTCAGTGTGAGACAGTCAGTTCTTGCATGTGATTACCGGACTGAAAAGTGGCAGCCGGGTACAATTTCCGCCATAGACGGGCCACTGATGTGTACAGTGGAGGTGGAAGAGAACATATGGAGACATCATGTAGACCAAATCCCGGATGCTCAGGTGAAAAACACAACAACTCCTTGCCCGGACTCCCCGGACATAGAAGCAAACACTCCTGATATGACCACATCAGCCTCATCTACAGATAAGCTTGTCATCTGTGCTGAGGACCCACCTGATGTACCTGTGGAGACTCATTCCCCAGAGCAAACGTTTCAGGTCAGACTTTACCCGGAGAGACAGTGAAGACCTTCCCAGAGACTTGAACTCTAAATGGGTCTTAGACCAAAAGTCAAAAAAAAAAGAAAAAGAAGGCTTGTTATAATTTGATATTATTAAGTTACTTTGTTATAATTCGAAAACAAATGGTAGCTGTTTGTATGTTAAAGGTAAGCATATTTGTTTAGCATAGTGGCCCATAAAAAAATAAAAAACAGTTGATACACTATTAAAATAAAAGGGGAGGAGTGTACCGTATGGCCTACATTATAATAAGGGACTACATTATGTTTTAGTAACACATCATTGCATGCGCTATTAGGCGTGTATTGATCTGTATGTGTGTGTCAAGTTCAGACTCTACCAGTAAAGAACCATGAAACTTAGTTCCCGTCTTTAGCGTTTTTATTAATAACATAGTTGTGTAAACAGGCCACATTCACAACACAGTGTTTAAAGAGTTGCAATGTAAGGTCCTAAGTTTTAAATTCAGTGCCACCACCTAAGAAGGCAAGCATACCTTGTGTCTTCTTTGCCACTTATTAATCTGTATTGCCACTTTCAGGAATATGGACCTGAACTCAAGGTCCCTCTTTTCATCAACATTTCTTTATTGAATATGCCCTACCCCTATTTGCATCACCTTGCACCTGTCAAGATTAAATTCTATCTGCCTACTCTCCATCTGATCCACAGTGCCAATGAAACGTATTCACCGCCCTTGGAAGTTTTCATGTTTTATTGTTTTACAACATTGAATCACAGTGGATTTAATTTGGCTTTTTTTTACACTGATCAACAGAAAAAAACTCTTCCATGTCAAAGTGGAAACAGGTCGAAGTGATCTAAATTAATTATAAATATAAAACACAAAATAATTGATTATGTAAGTATTCACCCCCCCCCCCTTTAATATGACACATCAAATCATCACTGGTGCTGTCAATTGGTTTTGGAAGTCACATAATTAGTTAATTAGAGATCACATGTGTACAGTAAAGGTGTTTAAATTGTAGTAAAAATATACCTGTATCTGAGTTAGTAGCCTGGCAAAAACTACACCACAAAGACAAAAGATCATTCCAAGCAACTCCATGAAAAGGTGATTGAAAAGCGCAAGTCAGGAGATGGATACAGGAAAATTCCATAAATTCTCTGAATATCCCTTGGAGTACAGTTAAGTCAATCATCAAGAAATGGAAAGAATATGGCACAGCTGTAAATCTGCCCAGAGCAGGCCATCCTCAAAAACTGAGTGACCGTGCCACCTAGAGACCTATGACAACTCTGGAGGAGTTACAGGTTTCAGTGGCTGAGATGGGAGAAACAGTACATACAACAACTGTTGCCCAGGTGCTTTACCAGTCGCAGCTTTATGGGACAGTGGCAAAGAGAAAGTCGCTGCTGAAAAGAACTTGCATGAAATTTCAGCTAGAGTTTGCCAGAAGACACGTGGGAGACTCTGAATTCAGCTGGAAGAAGGTTCTATGATCTGATGAAACCAAAGTGGAGCTTTTTGGCCATCAGACTGAACACTGCACATTATCAAGAACACTCCATGCTTACCAGGAAGCATGGTGGTGACTGCATGATACTGTGGGGATGTTTCACTGCAGCAGGCCCCGGAAGGCTTGTGAAGGTAGAGCGTTACATGAATGCAGCAAAATACAGGGAAGTCCCGGAGGAAAACTTGATGCAGTCTGCAAGCTTTGTCGTAACCACTGTGCCCCGCTCATCACTCTCAAATGTCATGAAATTTGTTGTTTTGCGGCAGCAGTACATTGCAAAAACTGCAACAGTAAGAAGTATGAAAAAATAAATAACCCTCGCCAGAATGATGCATTGATTTGGATAATCAATTGGAAATTGGATAAGCTTGTTTTCTCTGGGCGAAGGAGGCTGAGGAGTAACAAAACAGAGGCAGATAAAAAAATTTAAAATGCACTTAGGGTACATAGAAAGTTTTCCTGTGGTAGAATACAAGAGAGCATAGTTTAAGGTGAGAGGAAGGAGTTACAAAGAGCAATTGAGGGGAAAGATTTTTTTAAACAGAAATGTGGTTGATACCTGGTTCTAGAGGAAGTGGTGGTGTCAGATGAAATCATTATTCTCAAGAGCCATTTAGACAGGCAATTAAAGTGGTAAGAATAGAAGGATATAGAAGTAGTACAGGCAAATTGGAATAGTGTGGATGGGCAAATAGATCTGTTGCATTTTCAGTATGACTTTTACAGTGAATGGTCAGAGAGTCCTGGGGAGTGTTGTAGAACAGTGCGACCCTAGGAGCACATGGTTCCCTGAAAGTGGTGTCAAAGGTAGGTGATGATACAGAAACCTTTTGTCATGGTGATCTTCATCAGTCAGGGCAGTGAGTATAGAAGTTGAGATGCTATGTTGTAGTTATACAAGACACTGGTGAGGTCCCATTTGGAACATAGTGTTTAGTTTTGGTCACTCTGCTGTAGGAAAGATGTCATTTAGTTGGAAAGAATGCAGAGGAGTTTTATGAGGATGTTGCTTGGACTCAAGGGAGTGAGTTATTGAGGTTATGCAGATTGGGATTTTTTTCACTGGGGCCTAGGAGACTGAGTGGTGATCTTGCAGAGGTGTATACACTAATGAGGGGCATAGATAGGAGCGTAGATAGACAATAGACAATAGGTGCAGAAGTAGACCATTCGGCCCTTCGAGCCTGCACCACCATTCTGAGATCATGACTGATCATCTACTATCAATACCCGGTTCCTGCCTTGTCCCCATATCTCTTGATTCCCCTATCCATAAGATACCTATCCAGCTCCTTCTTGAAAGCATCCAGAGAATTGGCCTCCACTGCCTTCTGAGGCAGTGCATTCCACACCCCCACAACTCTCTGGGAGAAGAAGTTTTTCCTTAACTCTGTCCTAAATGACCTACCCCTTATTCTCAAACCATGCCCTCTGGTACTGGACTCTCCCAGCATCTGGAACATATTTCCTGCCTCTATCTTGTCCAATCCCTTAATAATCTTATATGTTGCAATCAGATCCCCTCTCAATCTCCTTAATTCCAGTGTGTACAAGCCCAGTCTCTCTAACCTCTCTGCGAAGACAGTCCGGACATCCCAGGAATTAACCTTGTGAATCTACGCTGCACTTCCTCTATAGCCAGGATGTCCTTCCTTAACCCTGGAGACCAAAACTGTACACAATACTCCAGGTGTGTTCTCACCAGGGCCCTGTACAAATGCAAAAGGATTTCCTTGCTCTTGTACTCAATTCCCTTTGTAATAAAGGCCAACATTCCATTAGCCTTCTTCACTGCCTGCTGCACTTGCTCATTCACCTTCAGTGACTGATGAACAAGGACTCCTAGATCTCTTTGTATTTCTCCCTTACCTAACTCTACACCATTCAGATAATAATTTGCCTTCCTGTTCTTACTCCCAAAGTGGATAACCTCACACTTATTCACATTAAACGTCATCTGCCAAGTATCTGCCCACTCACCCAGCCTATCCAAGTCACCCTGAATTCTCCTAACATCCTCATCACATGTCACACTGCCACCCAGTTTAGTATCATCAGCAAACTTGCTGATGTTATTCTCAATGCCTTCATCTAAATCATTGATGTAAATCGTAAACAGCTGTGGTCCCAATACCGAGCCCTGTGGCACCCCACTAGTCACCACCTGCCATTCCGAGAAACACCCATTCACTGTTACCCTTTGTTTTCTATCTGCCAACCAGTTTTCTATCCATGTCAATATCTTCGCCCCAATGCCATGAGCTCTGATTTTACCCACCAATCTCCTATGTGGGACCTTATCAAATGCCTTCTGAAAATCGAGGTACATTACTTCCACTGGATCTCCCTTGTCTAACTTCCTGGTTACATCCTCGAAAAACTCCAATAGATTAGTCAAGCATGATTTGCCCTTGGTAAATCCATGCTGGCTTGGCCCAATCCTATCCCTGCTATCTAGATATGCCACTATTTCATCTTTAATAATGGACTCTAGCATCTTCCCCACTACTGATGTTAGGCTGACAGGACGATAGTTTTCTGTTTTCTCCCTCCCTCCTTTCTTAAAAAGTGGGATAACATTAGCCATTCTCCAATCCTCAGGAACTGATCCTGAATCTAAGGAACATTGGAAAATGATTACCAATGCATCCTCAATTTCCGGGGCCACCTCCTTTAGTACCCTAGGATGCAGACCATCTGGACCTGGGGATTTGTCAGCCTTCAGTCCCATCAGTCTACTCATCACCGTTTCCTTCCTAATGTCAATCTGTTTCATTTCCTCTGTTACCCTATGTCCTTGGCCCATCCATACATCTGGGAGATTGCTTGTGTCTTCCCTAGTGAAGACAGATCTAAAGTACTTACTAAATTCTTCTGCCATTTCTCTGTTTCCCATAACAATTTCACCCAATTCATTCTTCAAGGGCCCAACATTGTTATTAACTATCTTCTTTCTCTTCACATACCTAAAAAAGCTTTTGCTATCCTCCTTTATATTCCTGGCTAGCTTGTGTTCGTACCTCATTTTTTCTCCCCGTATTGCCTTTTTAGTTAAGTTCTGTTGTTCCTTAAAAATTTCCCAATCATCTGTCCTCCCACTCACCTTAGCTCTGTCATATTTCCTTTTTTTTAATGCTATGCAATCTCTGACTTCCTTTGTCAACCACTGTGGCCCCTTTCCCCCTTTTGAATCCTTCCTTCTCTGGGGGATGAACTGATTTTGCACCTTGTGCATTATTCCCAAGAATACCTGCCATTGCTGTTCCACTGTCTTTTCTGCTAGGATATCCGTCCATTTAACTTTGGCCAGCTTCACCCTCATGGCTCCATAGTCTCCCCTGTTCATCTGCAACACTGACACCTCCGAGCTGCCCTTATCCTTCTCAAATTGCAGATAAAAACTTATCATTTTATGGTCACTACCTCCTAATGGCTCCTTTACTTCAAGATCGCTTATCAAATCCTGTTCATTACACAAGACTAAATCCAGAATAGCCTTGTCCCTGGTCGGCTCTCATACAAGCTGTTCCAAGAATGCATCCCGTAGGCACTCTACAAACTCCCTATCCTGGGGTCCAGCACCAACCTGACTCTCCCAGTTCACCTGCAAGTTGAAATCCCCCATAACTACTGCGACATTACCTTTGCCACATGCCAATGTTAGCTCCCTATTCCCTAACTCCCTATAGATACATAGATACTAATAACAGGGTGAGGGAATCAATAACTAGAGGCCATAGATTTTAAGTGAGAGTGGGGAGATTTAGTAGGAATTTGAGGGGCAACTTTGTTGGCCAGAGGAGGTGGGTGAGGCAGGTATATTAACAACATTTTAAAGAGACGTGAACAGGTACACGGATGGCAAAGATTATGAGCCAAACATAGCTTAGATGGGAGTCTAGGTCAGCATGAACCAGTTGGATCGAGGGGTCTGTTGTTTTTTTTAGCTGTCTGATTCTGATTCAATCACAATAGCTAATTAACCTACCAATTTAGCTGGACATGGGAGGAAACCAGAGCATCTGGCTCACAGACAGCGCCTGAGGCTAGGGTTGAACTGAGATTCAAGAGCTATGAGACAACAACGCCAAAAGCAGCAGCCCCGCCCCAGCCTTATAAATTAATGCCCTACAATTTGCAGAATGTAATCTAATCTTTAACCCGCTGTGGGTTTCAGGAAACTGAAGCAGGTGAGAGCCATCAAAGAGGCTCATAGACCTGTTTAACAATTCGTGAAGATCAGGGCTGATCCAGATCAACAATCAACTCAATCAAAATCCTTTTCCCTACCATTCTCCTCCCCCCCCCCCCCAGACTATAGACAATCTCCAATTCTTCTGCATAAAGTGCAGTTTGATACATTCTGACTGTAGTTAGCCTTAGAGAAAATAGTAGCTACTGAGAGAAAAATACAGCCAAATATCTTTTTCCAGAAACATTTGAATGGTTCCATTGGTTCAGAGGAGGTTCACAAGAATGATTCAGAGAATGAAAGGGTTAATTTATTGAGAGCACTTGATGGCTCTGGGTCTGTACTCACTGGGGTTTAGAAGAATGAGGGAGGATCTCATTTAAACCTATCAAAGGCCTAGATAGAGTGGATGTGGAGGGGATGTTTTCTATTCTGGGGGAGGGGGGCTAGGGCCAGAAGACACAGCCTCAGAATAGAGGGGTGTCCATTCAGATCAGAGATAAACAATCTCTTTAGCCAAAGGGTGATAAATCTGTGGAATTCATTGCCACAGATGACAACGGAGGCCAAGTCACTGGGTATATTTAAAGTGAAGGCTGATAGGTTCTTGATGATAGGGAGAAGGCAAGTGAATGGCAGAGCAGACTCGTTGGGCCGAATGGCCTAATTCTACTCCTATGTCTTATGATCTTCATCATTCATAAATAAAACTTTAAGACAATAAAAACATTTTAGTAGCTCTTGTTACAAGCATTTTTGTTTGTTCTCTTCCTTTCCAATCCTGCCTTGTTTCTTTGAAACAATTACGGTAGTATTGTAACAGGATGTGTGCTTGAATGCAAACGATGACGATGTCACAGGATATAATGAAGTTACGTGAATGTGCATTTGTGTAAACCAGTTTATTGGACTTTTGTTGGTTAGGTGCTTTGTGTGCTTGAACAGTGCAAAAAGTCAGGAGAGCTCCTAAACCACCAATTAGTATTTAATGAACTGATGTTGATCTGTGTATTAACTTCCTTTCACTTCACACAGTGCTGTTAGCCAGCTGGACTGAAACTTGCCGCATTCTTTGAAACTAAATGGAAGACTCAATTGGATTTTGAAGCTTTTTAGTTTGTACTAGTCACATTAAATTTTCACGACAGCCTTGCCTTAATTTGGAGCTTTGGTCATGTTTCGGAATGTAATGTTGCTGTAATGCTGCCCAGAAATTTCTGGTTCTGCACAGGCATGAAAGCAAGCATTCCATAACTGTTTGTCCCAGTCGTCCCATGTAGTACCTTTGTAGAACTAGTTTCAAGAGCTCTATGCAGACAATTGGAAGGTAATTGTTAGAACTGTTAGCACTATTAAGGATACCCATTAGGTTACAACACTAATAGAAATAGAGGGACTAAGATTTTGGCCTCAGATGTGCTCAACGTTTGCCAGTGCAGCTCAGAAGTACAGAACATGTTGGGTATCAGGTGCAGGTATGTCTGATCTCTTGTTCTGCCCTGAGACTCCCAGCTAAGTCAAAGGCAGTTTTGCATTATGCTGAACTAAGCACTAGAATACATTTCAGATCTAGCTCCTCAGCCATTATATATCTATAATAGCCCCTTCACCTGAATGGGATTGTGAAAAAAATGCAGATATATAATATATAATGGTAATAAATAATATATAAAGATAAATTATAATATTCAATACTATGCAAAGGTCTTAGGCACCTATTTATAGATCGGGTGCCTAAGGCAATTTACACAGTACTGTGGTAATTTTATGTATTCCACTGTACTGCTGCCACACAAAAAAAATTCATGACATATGTGAGTGATGATAAACCAGATTCTGATATGGGTCTGTATTGTGGACTGAGAGAGAGAACGAGGAAGGGAAGACGAATCTCCCTTAGGTTAGGAAAAGGGGGAGGGAGCAGGAAGCACCAGAGAGATATTTTGTAATGATGAATAAACCAATTGTTTTTGATTTTCTGGTGGAAAAAATTCAGAATAAAATCAGAAAAAAGCTAGAAGTACTCATCAGGTTAGGCTGCATCTGTGGGAAAAGAAACAATGTTAACATTTCAGTTTGAGGAGTCTTCATCAGAATTTCATTCTTCTGATTCACTTCCAAAGTAATAATAACATGTACCTTAGTCACTGCAGTGTAGATAAAGCCCTGATACAATAGAATTGAATTTTCCACTCTAATGCAGTGATAACATGGCTGAAATTAGACATCTCAGCCCAATAAATTCTATTGTCCAAGTTGTGAATCATCTGGGATCTGGCTCACCACTGCCCCAAGCAGTGGTTATTGAGTATTTGTGGGTGACAAAGTCAGAGAGTAAAATGGCACAGAAAAAATCCCTTTAACTGACCAAGTTTTTTCATGATGCTCTTCTTATATTGATGCAAAAGGCATTGCATGTTGTACTGGAGAAACTTGGTTTCATGGTTGTTATTATCACCTGCTATTCACTGTTTATAAACTCCTGAATTCTTCCGATTTTTACTTTTTGTTTTTATATGATCATCTTTCCTTTTGTAAATAAAACGTGTTGCGCTTTTTTAAAATTCAACTGTTTTTCGCCGCATTTATTTTTACACTTGAACATCTTGCTGCACTTCAACAGGTAGGTAGTTGTCTCGGGTTTGTTTTAAAAATACCTTGTCACCACTGTTATGCTTTTAACGCCAAATCATAAAACTTAAGGGAAAAATGGAAAGTCAGAAATACAAGTCTTAACTTCATTTTTACTTTAAGCAAGATGTGCATGCATATTACATGGTGGTGTGAAGACGTATGCCATTTACATACTTTTACAGTTAACCCACAATGCATTATGTAAACAACAAAGAATTCTGAGTCAAACAATATATTTACAATATTACTCAAATTTGACTGAAATATTAAATACTAAACAAAGATCCTTTGATAAGACTGTATATGCAAGCCTTAGTTTTCTGTGTGCATTACATTATGTTTGCAATTCCACCTAGATATTTACTGATGTTAGATTTCCAGATTTCACATTACCTATTCAAAAACTTTCCATTCATTATAGCCTACTTTTAGAACATTTTCTGATTCTAACCAGTTCACTAAATTTGTATTTTAGCCAGTCATTCTATTTCATTATAGAATCCAAGTAAATAGCTGAACAAATTTAACCAGATCTTTTTCATATCCCTTTACTTTTACATGCTCTGAATGGTCTTTTCTCAACTGAGATCCACTTATCTCAACTTGCTTTCTTTAATTTTTTCTGCATTCTCATGGCATTGTTATCAGCTTGCCTACTTTTTCTCGAGATTCTGCAAAATGTATCTCTATCTTTCTTTTATTTTATTCTGTTTTATTGCTTACAAATGCCAGGAAGTTTCTGCTGCTTCTTGTAGCATCATCTCTGATGAGATTCAAATCATGTCTCAGGGTAGGAACACAACATAGCCTGTCAATCCAGAGCTATTTTGCACGAGATATTAAACTATGCTGTTTTAAGTAAATGCAAACATTGAGTAACAAGAGAGTTCTCAGAGAATGTCCTGAATAATATTTATTTCTCAATGCATAAAATGCCAATTAATTGGACATTTTATTACTATTTGTCAGATTTTGCTTTGTACCATTTGAATCAGAATCAGGTTTAGTATCATTAACATACAGTATGTCATAAAAGTTGTTGTTTTGTGGCAGCAGGACAGTGAAATGCATTTTTAAAAACTATAAATACAATAAGAAATATTTATTACAATTTAAAAATTAAAGAGGCAGTGCAAAAAGAGAGCAACCATATTGTTCATGGCTTGGTTCATAGTCCTTCCAGGACTCTGACGGTGGAGCGGAAGAAGCAAGCGCGATCAAAGTAGCTGTTGAAGCATTTTAAATTAAGGCTTCAATCAGACTCAGGTTTAATATCACTGGCATAAGTCATGAAATTTGTCTTGCAGCATGACATTACAATACATAATAATTAAACACTATGAATTACAATAAGGAATCTATATGAACAATAAGTAGCACAAAAAGAGAGCAAATGAAGGAAAAATAAAATACTGAAGAAGGGTTCATGGGTTCATTGTCTGTTCAGGAATCTGATAGTGGAGGAGAAGAGGCTGTTCCTGAAACACTGAATGTGTGTCTTCAGGCTGCTGCACCTCCTCCCTGGCAGCAGCAATGTGAAGAGGACATGTCTCAGCTGGCGGAGAGTCCTCAGTAGTTGATCTTGCCACTTGAAGATGATCTCAATGGAGGGTAGTGCCCATGATGGAGCTGACTGAGTTTGCAAGTTTCCTGCTCTGCGTAGAAGACCCCTCCACACCTGATAGTGATGCAACCAATCAGTATACTCTCAAAGGTACATCAGTAAAAATTTGCTGGAGACTTTGATGACATACGAATCTCCTCAAGCTCCAGTGAATTATAGTCGCTGACATGCCTTCTTTGTGATTGCATCAATACCCTGGGCCCAGGATAGATATGGCAGTTTTTAACCTTAAACATACTTTAACCAGCAATAGGTTTGGGAGTCCAGTACTTCAATGTGCAGAAGCAGGAGGGACTGATACTGCTGTATTTCCCTGCAGGGCTTTTGAAGAGGTGCAGCAAGCTTCAGTGCATCCCTCAGCAGAGTCCTGCACCTCGCAATGCACCAGCATGCAGCATTTAGTTGCAAACACTCCTTATAGCAGGATTAAATTGATGATCTTGTAGGTACGATTGAAGTTTATTCCAGTGTGTATCCCAGGACGTAAGGGCACAAAATCCTGTGTTATACAACTGCTCAGAATGAATGTCAACAGAGACCACAACATTCCTCTTCAGACATACTTGGCAAGCTCCCCGTCCACAAAGAAATGAACAACTGGCTCATGTGCACCAGTGGAATTGAGACTCCAAATGAGCGTAAAGTTTCTTAAGGCCAGTGTCCTCATCACTACCCACTAGGAAGGTCTTGGCACATGCTCAAGAGTTGTGGTAATGATTCATCTCTGTAAATGGCATTGACAATCTGCTCAGCAAGCCATTCCACAGAATCCATGATTGACTTCTCCCGCAGAGCCTGTAGGGTCCAACTGGACAGAACACTCTTCAGCAACGAGGCTGAATGTACCCTATCCAGGGACAGGAATAACTTAATTATGTGATTACACTTAGTGTTTACGTACTCCAGCTCTAAACTCAGCTTGATGCATACAAAGGTGGCCACTGGGTGAGGGTGCTGTTGAGAGCATTTTAATTCCCTTTCTGTGGACAAAGGTTGGTCAAATTCTGATAGATGTGGTCTACTCTGAAATGGAAGTTGGCTCAGATGAATAGGTGCAGTGTTCGGACTGCACTGTATTGTTAGGACATATTCTGGAGCTATGGTAGATAGCAAATACAGCAGCCAGTCTTCAAACCTGAATGTGGATTGTAGATTGAATTTAAAAAGCAGCTCTGAACAATGGTCTTTGTGGAGCTGCATTTTGGGGCTGATTGCAAACAAAGAAACACTCCATTTGATCTCTAATGCCTGCATATACATGAAGGTGGCCCAGAATCAGTGGGAATTAACATACATTTTGGGTGTCTGAAGTGTGGGGGTGAAGATGGAGGAGTTTGAAAATCATATGTTATTCAAAGGAAGCATTGTAGATACCTAGTAATTATAGAATTGTCCTGCTGTTACCTTTGATATAAAATGTCACGTAATATTGGGTCAGCAGGCTTCTTTTTCCAGAGTGTCTCAAATGTGATGCCTGCTGCTTGTCTTGCTGAATAAAGATTTCTCTATCCATTAGCTTCAGGGTCTCTCCGGTGACTTTGCTCACAGTCACAACAGTATCACATATTATAACATTAAGTGCACCTCACACCTGATGACCAGGTACTTGCCCATGTGTCTTTGGAATGTGGGAAGAAAGGGAACACGTGGGGGGAACCCATGTGGTCGCAGGCGGGGAGAATGTGCAAACACCACATTGAGGTGTCCAGAGGTAAGGGCTGAAATCAGATTGCTATAGGCAATGGGTTCATTGCCCTTTGGCATTCCGGTGAAGGCTGTGGAACCCTTCTCAGAACAATGTATTTAAATATATAAAATAAAATACATAGGATTGTGCCAGAAACCAATTGTATTGAAATACAGTTAACAAAATATTTAAAAAATCAAATATAGTGATCTCAGCCCGAAACGTTGACTATACTTTTTTCCTAGATGCTGCCTGGCCTGCTGAGTTCCTCCAGCATTTTGTGTGTGTTGCTTGGAATTCCAGCATCTGCAGATTTTCTGTTGTTTGTGATAGAAATATAGTAATATATGTGCTTCTTTAGTAATGCATTAAATAACAAGACTATAGATTTTAAATATACTGTTGTGGTGACCCACTTCCCAGCGCACTCGAACCGGCTCACAAAGCGGCATGTGCTGGCATTGAGGCCGGTCCCAAAGAGGGCGCCAAGCCTGCTTCACCAGCAAGGGGAAAAGCCCGTGCACAGGACGGGACTGTGAATACACGCCCCCTGCAGTATTCCCGCCCGGGGAGGGCGGGATCAGGAAGTCTTTAAAACGAGGCCATGAAGTTTGAAGAAATCTCTTTTTGCAACTGTAGCTCACCAACTCCGTGTCGTTAGTTCAGCGCTGTGTGTAGCACACCGCTACAATTGGTGACCCCGACGGCCCAAACAATATTTGGACCGGAGATGACCGACGCCGCATCTGTTCATTCAGTTTCGTTAAAACTGCCAAGCTTCTGAACGCTGCGACTTCACCTATGGTTCCAGCAAGCAGAAGCCCAATTCCACATTCGGCAGATAACCTCGGATGCCACACGTTACTACTACGTGGTGAGCTCCCTCGACCAGGAGACAGCCGCCCAGGTTGAGGAGTTCATACAGTCACCCCCAGTGGACGGCAAATACACAGAATTCAAAGCCTTGTTCATAAGGACTTTCGGACTCTCACGGCGCGAGCGGGCTGCCCGCTTACTGCACCTGGATGGTTTGGGGGACAGGCCACCATCAGCTTTGATGAACGAGATGCTCTCCCTGGCCGGAGGTCACAAG
Organism: Hemitrygon akajei; assembly: GCF_048418815.1. Lineage (NCBI taxonomy): Eukaryota > Metazoa > Chordata > Chondrichthyes > Myliobatiformes > Dasyatidae > Hemitrygon > Hemitrygon akajei. The sequence continues at coordinate 105,291,749 of NC_133125.1, forward strand.
CCCTGCCTCATGTTTGAGCAGGCATTCCTGGAGCAGCTGCCCGAGGACATACGCCTGCTGCTGTCCGACGCGGATTTCAGCGACCTCCGGAGGGTGGTGGCCTGGGCGGACGTGCTGTGGAAAGCCAAGAAGGAGAGTGGGGCATCCGTCGCACAGATCACCAGGCCACGCTCCCAGCAGCAAACCAGACCAGGCCCGGCCGCAGAGCCCGCTAACCCCAGAGGCAGGGGTGAGGAGGCCAATGAACAATGGTGCTTCTACCACCAGCGGTGGGGCGCAGAAGCCCGCCGCTGTAGCCCGCCCTGCAAGTTCCTGGGAAACGCCAGGGCCAGCTGCCACTGATGGCTATGGTGGCTGGCCATCGGGATAGCCTCCTGTATGTCTGGGACAAGCAGTCTGGACGCCGCTTTTTGGTTGACACCAGAGCCGAGATCAGCGTCTTACCTCCGACGAGTTACGACACCCGCAACAGAGAACCAGGTCCCACCCTGAGGGCCACGAACGGCAGCACAGTAAGGACCTACGGCACCCGTACAGTGCAGCTACAGTTCGGTTCCAGCTGGGACTTCACACTGGCCGCCGTAGCCCAACCGCTCCTGGGAGCAGATTTTTTGCGAGCTCACAGCCTACTGGCCGACCTGCCAAGGAAGAGACTGGTCCATGCTGAGACTTTTCAAACATTCTCCCTGGGTGAAACCCAGTTGCCAGCCCCACACCTAGACTCCATCACGCTGTCCGACAACGACTTCACCAGAGTCCTGGCGGATTTTCCATCGGTTCTGGCACCGCAGTTCACGGCAGCCATGCCCAGACACGGAGTACAGCACCACATCCCGACACAAGGACCACCCCTCCACGCCCGTGCTCAAAGGCTTCCCCCGGACAAGCTCCGACTGGCGAAGGAGGAGTTCAAGAGGATGGAGGAATTGGGGATCATACGGCGGGCCGAAAGCCCATGGGCCTCCCCCTGCACATGGTGCCCAAAACAACAGGGGGCTGGAGAGCATGCGGCAACTACTGCAGGCTGAACGAGGCTACAACACCAGACTGCTACCCTGTGCCACACATTCAGGACTTTGCATCAAACCTGCACGGTGCACGGATCTTCTCCAAGGTAGACCTCATCTGGGGATACCATCAAATCCCGATGCATCCTGACGACGTCCCCAAAACGGCACTCATCACCCTATTCGGCCTTTTCGAGTTCCTCCGCATGCCGTTCGGCCTAAAGAATGCCGCACAGACGTTCCAGTGGTTAATGGACACGGTGGGACGCGATCTGGAATTCGCTGTCATCTATTTGGACGACATCCTCATAGCCAGCAGCAGTCGTCAGGAGCATCTGTCCCACCTCTGTCAACTCTACGCCCAACTGAGTGAATACGGCCTGACAATCAACCCGGCCAAATGCCAGTTCGGGCTCGACACCATCGACTTCCTGGGCCACAGGATTACTAAAGACGGGGCAACCCCTCTGCCCGCCAAGGTAGACGCGGTCCGCCATTTCACCCGACCCAACACAATCAAAGGCCTTCAGGAATTCGTGGGTATGGTGAATTTCTACCACCGCTTCCTCCCTTCAGTTGCCCGAATCATGCGCCCCCTGTTCGCCCTGATGTTGGATAAGGGCAAGGACATTAACTGGGACGAGGAGTCCGCCGCCGCTTTCATTAAAACCAAAGAAGCCTTAGCAAACGCCCCGATGCTAGTGCACCCCAGAACGGACGTCCCTACCACCCTCACAGTGGACGCATCTAACATGGCAGTCGGTGGGGTACTGGAGCAACTCATCGAGGGTCGCTGGCAACCCCTGGCGTTTTTCAGCAAACACCTACGACCACCCGAGCTCAAATACAGTGCTTTCGACCGGGAACTGTTGGCACTATACCTGGCAATCTGGCATTTCAGGTACTTCTTAGAAAGTAGGCCCTTCACTGCGTTCACGGACCACAAACCGCTTACCTTTGCGTTCACGAAGGTGTCCGATCCCTGGTCGTCCCGCCAGCAGCGACATCTGTCCTACATCTCCGAATACACGACGGATGTCCGGCATGTCTCGGGAAAGGACAATGTCGTGGCGGATGCTCTCTCCTGCCCTAACATCCAAGCCCTGTCCCGTGGGTAGACTATGAAGCAGGCAGACGAGGAGATCCCTAGCTACAGGACTGCAGTCTCTGGTTTGCAGCTCCAGGACCTCCCCGTAGGCCCAGGTGAGAGGACCCTACTCTGTGACGTCGCCACCGGCCAACCCCGCCCCGTCGTCCTGGCAGCCTGGTGGCAGCGCGTTTTCAACTCCATTCACAACTTAGCGCACCCATCCATCAGGACAACCATCCGGATGGTGGCCAACAGGTTCGTTTGGCACGGACTCCGCAAGCAGGTCCGTGAATGGGCCAGAACGTGCATGCACTGCCAAACAGCCAAGGTGCAGCGGCACACCAAAGCTCTGCCGCAGCAGTTCCACCCCACCCACCGACATTTCGACCACATTCATGTGCATATCGTGGGCCCCCTGCCAGTGTCGCGAGGAGCGCGGCACCTCCTCACTATTGTGGACCGGTTCACAAGATGGCCAGAGGCGATCCCGCTCACCGACACCACCTCCGAATCTTGCGCCCGGGCACTGATTGCCACCTGGGTATCTCACTTTGGTGTACCGGCCCACATTACCTCCGACAGAGGCGCCCAGTTCACCTCCAGCCTGTGGTCAGCTATGGCCAGCGTTTTGGGGACACAGCTGCACCACACCACTGCCTACCACCCACAGTCGAACGGACTATTGGAACACTTCCACCATCACCTGAAGTTGGCTCTCATGGCCCGCCTGAGAGGACCTAACTGGGTGGACGAGCTTCCCTGGGTCCTGCTCGGAATCCGCACGGCGCCCAAAGAGGATCTGCACGCCTCGTCAGCTGAGTTGGTGTACGGCGCACCCCTGGTCATCCCAGGAGAGTTCATACCAACCCTAAGGAGGCAAGAGGAAGAACCCGCAGCAGTCCTGGGCAGACTACGCGATAGGCTCGGTGACCTGGCCCCCATACCCACTTCGCAGCATGGGCAGAACCCGACCTGCGTACCCAAAGACCTGCAGAACTGTAAGTTCGTTTTTGTACGACGGGGCAGACATCCGGCACCACTACAGCGGCCCTACAAGGGGCCGTTTACAGTGATCAGAAACAACGGGTCCACATTCGTGCTGAACATTGGGGGGAAAGAGAAGGTTTTCACGGTGGACCGACTCAAACCGGCCCATGTGGACTTGGCACAGCCAGTCGAGATTCCGGCACCGCGGTGCAGAGGCAGACCTCCCAAACAGAGTCCGACCCAGACTGTGGACATTGGGGGGTGTATTGCTGGTTCTGGGGAGGGGGTTATGTGGCGACCCACTTCCCAGCGCACTCGAACCGGCTCACAAAGTGTCGCGCGCCGGCATTGAGGCCGGTCCCAAAGAGGGCGCCAAGCCTGCTTCACCAGCAAGGGGAAAAGCCCGCGCGCGGGAGGGGACTGTGAATACGCGCCCCCTACAGTATTCCCGCCCGGGAAGGGCGGGAACAGGAAGGCTTTAAAGCGAGGCCACGAAGTTTGAAGAAATCTCTTTTTGCAACTCCAGCTCACCGACTCCATGTCGTAATTTCAGTGCTGCGTGTAGCACACTGCTGCACTGTAGGCAATTTAAAAGTAAGTTTTATTTTTTAGAGACATATCAGTGTGAAGGTTATTGTTGCTTAGCTTGAATAGGAGTATTAAACTGTAAGGTGGTCTTTGACAAAACAATGCACATGTCATGCTGGACATCCAATCAATTTAGATTTTTTGTTTTAATGGTTACAAGTGTTGAAAATCCTGGTTTGCAGAGATATGTTGTTGCAAATGGAATTAACGTTCTATAGCTTGCTTTCCAAGGTCAGGATAGGAAACTGTCAAGGAGCACCAGAATTCTCCAATGCACTTTGTATTAAACTCCAATTGTAGTAAGTTTGTTGTCCCTAAGATCACTGAGTTAATCTTTGGCAAGACCAACATTTTTGATACAGTTTATATTCGAAAGAAAAGGTTTGCGGATCCATGGTTCGTCTTCAATGCCATCAAGATGGAAATAACTTTTGAAAGAGTTCAGAAGTGTTTGCAGATGTCTCTCTTCAAAGAAATTGACAGAGAATTTTGAATCTCAACTCTATCTTGGTGTGGAGGATTTTGGCTACCTGGGTCAGGTAAATACCTTTCGAATTGTGTGTTTGTATTGCTTAATGCCTGGATCAGCAGAAAATCTCGGTGGTGCCCTTTAGCCTGCTGTTGTAGACATAAGACTACATGATGTTGCCCTCTTGCCTGCAACTGTACACCATGAGGCTATGTGATTTAGGTGTTTTTCCCTCTAACTTGCTTAGAACAATACCAAATGTGGAAATGTTGAACAAACTAGACCCATTAGAATCAACTATAAAGAGGGTGCATATACTGATTGTAAGCGGAGTCATTTCTCTTTGGAGGGACGCCCTCACCCCATGTCACGTAAATAAAGAGTCTCCTGATGAATACTGGGGTCTGAGTTTTGTGTGGAAAAGGAAATTCCCTAACACTTTGTAAAACACTTCCTCCAGCATTTGAAAGTCTGCAAAGATTTTGATCACTACTCTCTTCTTCCCTATCAGCAGCTTAGCCAAGAAAGCTTGTAATGTTTCAGGAGCATCCATAATGGTGGCTTCAGGGCATTTCATTTCAAGATTTATTTCATTCACATGGTTAATAATATCTGCCAGATAAGTGCCATGTACCTTTCACTAGAATCTTATAATAAAGAAACAAAAAAAAAACACAGTGGATCTGCTGAAAGACATGCTTATTGTTAACAATGAGAAACACCTCCAATATATCAACCTCATTACACCCTCATTTATTAACTTTTATTACACAATGAACAATTATCAGGCCATTACATGCCTCTTGACTTGTACACACTTAGTTTGCAGCAAAGCACTTTGGGATTATACAGATTCCATTTTGTTACATTACAAGGTTAAATACATAAAAGATCTCAAAGTTTAGAATATTTTTCCACAGAAGCCAACCCATGGACACAACCCTTTTTTTAAAACTGTTCCACAAGTGGATTTTATTTTTTTTTCAGAAAAAGTAAAACTTCTGTCCATAGTTCAAACAAGAGCTTAAGACTTGCCCTCTTACTTCTGTGTGGTGGGGAAGCACTTCATGTTCTGCATCCACTTCTTGGCATAGTCTTTTAAAAACATGATTATTCAGAGACCTGATTCTAATAACGTTGATTACTTTTATGGCTGTTGACAAAACTTTTTTTCAGGGTTGTTGGAAGAGTTTTTATTGCCATTGCACGTCTGTGTGAAAAACAATGAGTGACAATGACATGAGAAGCTTTCTTTTCACTAAAATAGCAAAAGCAGATGTATTACCAAGTATCGCAGGAGCTCTATCTGTGCAAAGATTATGAAGTTTTTCTTTCCAGTCAAAGTTTTGCTTGGCAAAAATAAACTTTTTACCATTTCCAAAATGTCAACGGCCTTTATAATTTCCAAAAAGGACTCACAAAATAAGAATTCTTTCATGGCATTAGCATGTGCATTACAAACGAAAACAAGGAGCTGACTACATTGAGAGATGTCTGTAGTTTCATCCAGTTACATACTGAATAGGAATTGCGAGGCTGCCAATTCCTCAATGACCTGCTTCAAAATGTTAAAAAAAAAATTCAACTATTCTAGAACATACAATACTATTTGATAAGGAAACCTCTTCCAGCTTTTTCCTCTGTTCCAGTGCACATACCAGCTTGACCATTTCTAGTGCACGTGGCTTCACTGAAGTCTCTCCAATAGTGTGGGGCATCTTTTGTTTGGCAATCCGGTAAGCTACTTTATTGGATGCTTCAAGAAAAGGTTTTTGTGAAACGGCAAATGCAAGTTTTGGAAGTGCCCCAACTTTTTCGAATTGGGCTTTCTTTGCACAAGACAAACCCTCATCTTTAGGTGCATTTTCAGGATGGACAGACACGAGGTGCTCTTTCAGTTTTGCTGGCTTCAGACTTCCGTTCACAAGAAATTTTCTGCACAAAAAACACTGGGGCTTTTGTGTCCTGTCACGTCCATTCATGCATTTGAAACCATATAACACATAGCTATCGGCATACTTCCTTTTCTTTGACATTTCAACTTAAATTGGGTCTGCAAAAGATAAAATAATAAATCCAAAATAAAACATTTGATTCAATTGACATTTATTGAAATGCGATATCTTTGAATGGTGTTGGTTTTTTTTGATAAATCTGCAAAGAAATAAGTAATCTGTATGTTAATTAGCGAAGTGTTAAAATATTCAAGAAATTTGAATGCCAAGTATCCTCGTGTTTGCTAAGTAAAATAAGGCAGGTTTTACAATTTATCCAAAGTTTTGCACTTTTAATGGCTTTTAGATACTTGGATATACACAAAGGTTACAGCAGTAGCTTCAGCATCGTGTCCTTCCTGGAATTCAAATATTGTTACAGATGGAGTTGCATGGTATTACAAAAGACCACATGGCCTTACATGGCCTTGGTTGAGAATTCTCATTTGAACTGTCTAGTTTTGCAAAACTTCAGCAAACAATAAAAATGACTCACCTCCTTCTACGCATTGTTCAACAAGCAATTGTAGATAGGGAATAATGAGGAGTAATGTCGATGTCTGGATCGTAAATGGAAAACATGTGATTTGATGGCTGAATGACTACTAGGCACTGGGCTGCCTGATAGTTGGCCAACTACATCGCACAAGTGTCTGCAGACAGGAAGACTGCAAGCATGTTCGATTTAGTGGCGTGTCTAATAACTACCATAACTTTGAACTAGTAAATGATATTTTGAAATATTTACAACAACCATAATTTGCTATGAAAGTATCTGTGATTTCTATCGGTAACAAAGTTCCAGGTAGTGCTATAACTACGGTGGCTTGTTACCTACGTTCATAACTGAAGGAAATGCTAAATTTCAGTTGGAGGTCAGGGAGAATAAAGATATAATTGTTTTCCCAACCAAGTTCACAGGCCCCCGGAATCTCTCCACAAACCCCTCAGGAAACTCTGGACCCAGTTTAAGAAAACTTGGTCTAAGTTCTTCCGGCATTTCCTATTTATATTTCAAATTTTCAGTATCTGCAGTTTTTTTTTGATTTTTCACAAATCCTTGCTGGCAATCTGCTGGATTTTGGCATCCGGCTGCTGTCTCACCCAGTTTTCCTTCATACATGCAAGTGGAATCTGAAATATGGAATGCATGCAGAAGCATTATTCTTCCCTTTATCTGGTGCACCTTCAGCTGATGCTATCACGTAACAAATCACATCAACAGAGGTCTAAGCTGTAATTTGTTTTCTCCAACTCAGATATATTTCTGACTAAGTTGAACGGACCTAGAACTTGTTAGGGCTCTTTTGGTTGAATAAAAAATATTTGATTATTACCAAAGGAAAATAATAAATGGATTTAAAACATTGTTTGGACCACACCTAGAGTAGTGCTTACACATGAGTTTTGTAGTCTAGTCTAGCTCTACACCAGAGTACGAAGGACCACAGTCACCCAGGACACGCACTTGTCTCATTGCTATCATCAAGGAGCCTGAAGACACACACACAACGATTAGGATCAGCTCCTTCTCCTCCTCCATCAGAGTTCTAAACAGACAAAAAACCTTTATACACCAGCTCAGTAATTTTTTTTGCTCCCCTTTTTCACTACTTATACAATTTAATTTTTCATGCCTACAGTGGATTCCTGTTAATTGGGCCATAGGTCAATTGGGGAAGACTTTTATTTGGGACAACTCTTGAAGAACAAAAACTGATCGAGAAAATAGCTGGAATTCCCTTAATTTATTTGGGATGGAGGATGCAATTGTTGATAGCATTGTTTGAAGACAGTTCATTATCTGTACTTGGTATCTGTGCTGATTTTGTCCATTTACAGTCAATCTAAGGAACATGGCAACACACACTGGATCAATTCCTCCGTCGGTAACCATTAGGAGCTAATACACAGTCTTACAGTGCAGTCGTAGTATTGGTAATTTGTTCTGTATTTTATTTAAATACACAATTTGTTACTCAGTTAAATTGTAGTTTGTCTTTTTAACTATTTCATGAAACTTCAGCTAATTGGGACAGCCATTTAATTGGGTCAAAATGTACTGGTCCCGATATGTCCTAATTAATGGGAGTCCATTGCATATATTTCTTATTGTAATTTACAGCTTCCTTTATTATGTATTGAACTGTACTGCTGCTGCAAAACAACAAATTTCATGGCATATGCCAGTGATACTAAACTTGATTCTGATTCCACACTCAGCTTGATGCAACCACAACAATGGTGGCCACTGGAGTGAGGGCAATAGAAACATAGAAAACCTATAGCACAATACAGGCCCTTCAGCCCACAAATACTTACTTTACGAACATGTACTTACTTTAGAGATTACCCAGGGTTACCCATAACCCTCTATTTTTCTGAGCTCCATGTACCTATCCAGGAGTTTCTTAAACGTCCCTATTGTATCTGCCTCCACCACTATCACCGGAAGCCCATTCCACATACTCACCACTCTCTGTGTAAAAAACTTACCCCTGACATCTCTTTACCTACTTCCAAGCACTTCACCTACTTCCAAACACTGTACCTACTTCCGAGTTATCCTCTCTGGTTCAAGAGCTCGATGGTTGAGGGGTAATAATTGTTCCTGAACCTGGTAGTGTGAGAGTCCTAAGACTCCTGTAGCTTTTTCCCGATGGCAGCAATGAGAAGAGAGCATGTCCTGAGTGGTAGGGGTCCCTGATGATGGATGCTGCTTTCCTGCAACAACGTTTCATGTAAATGTGCCCAGTGATAGGTAATGAAAATCTTTTTTTTCCCCCAGGCCAGAGGAATCTAGAACAGGGGAAGAGTGGAGAAATTTAAAGGAGATCTGATGAGTAAGTTTTACATGCAGAGGTATCTGGAATGAGCTGCCAGAGGAGGGGGAAAAGGCAGGTATAATGGCAATATTTAAAGTGGCATTTTAACAGGTTTTGGAGAGGAATGGAGTGGAGAGAGATGTATTGAATGTACGTAAATGGTACTAGGCTAGATTGATATAATGGTCAGCATGGGTGAGATGGGCTGAAAGGCCCCATTTTTGTGCTGTTTAATTCTATGAATTCTATGATTTAAGAAAAGTGAGTAATGAAATAGATAAACACAAGTAATTCTGTGGAAGCTGGACATTTTTGAGCCACACGCACAAAACGCTGGATTCCCCTCCATCGATGCTGCCCAGCTTGTCAAGTTCCTCCTGCATTTTCTATATGTTGCTAATGAAATAGACAACCTACCTTAATGGAAATTTCTGGAAGATCCTCAGCCATTTGCAAGAATCTTCCATTGTGTCAATCTGAGTTAATGATACCCACTTTATATCATAATTCAAATTATGATGCAAAGCTCATTATTTAAGAAAGGGGAGAGAGGAAAAAAGAGAGAACTTCTGGCCTATTGCCAGTCCCAGGGAAACTGTGGGAACTGGTGATGACCTAAAGTAACAACAGCTAAAAATCCATGGTGACTCTGCTCAGTCTGGTAATACCTTTCTAGGAGGTGTAGTTAAAGCAGTGGAAGTATGTAGACTTTTATTAAGCTTGTTGCAACCACAACATTGGTGGCCACAAACTTTGGTCTCTAATCAACACCCTAAGAAGCAGCTAGAGAAGCCAAGAAAACGAAGTTAAAGAGGAGACACGTGAGAGAATAAGTGCAATGGAAGCTGGCAAAGGGGGGCGGTGAAAATTTAATGTTCTGTTGGGAAACAGGAAACAGCATCCATAACCAGGAAAAAAGAGGTGAGGGTGGGCTGCCTAACGAGGACTGAAACAAGGATTGTTCCATATATCACTCAAGCAGACATCTGTAACTTGGGCCAGTGTGGGTTCCCAAACCTATACTTCGGATTTGGAGAAAGCAAATGGAGTTAAAGGAGAATATGTTCAACATGAGAACCAGGCACAGGAGAATGACAGGGGATGGGTATCTGACTCGGCTTTCTCCGAAGAGGTGAAGGGATAGTGGAACAGATAGATTGGATGTTCATGCTGAAAATGAAGTAGAAGCCAGAAAAGACTAAACTGTAGAAGGCAACAAAGACAGCATGGATGTAAGTAAGAGACCTGATGAGAACAAAGTCAAGGTATGAAGAAATAAATTAAATGGGCCAAGAACAGGCCCTCACAGCCCTGCTTTTGGTTGTTGGGGAGAAGGTCAAAGCAGGCTGAATGTGGTTGAGGAATAATGAGGATGGATGTTGATGAGGAAATGGGGTCAGTGATTGATTGGGAGGCAGTAGCCAAATAAGGTATTCTATGTTTTATTTTCCTCTAATTGTGTGTAGTTTTGTGAGGGTGATGACCAGCTGCTGGATCAGAGCCATGCAATATGTCTCCATTGATAACCTGTTCAGGGTTCTGTTAGTGATAGGCATTCAGACAGGCGTGTTTGTAGAGTGTTCAGCAAGGTTTACTTGTTTCAACGCTGAATTAAGGCTATGGCCTGCAATGATTGGGCTTCTGGATCAGCTGTGACTGGCTTTGTGGTTGTGAACTCACTTTCATGAACTTTAGTTCTGAATGTTATTTGCTCACTTTTAATTGTTTGCACAATTTGTTCTTTTTTTCGCGCATTGGCTGTTTAACGGTCTTTTTAATGGGTTCTATTGGGTTTGTATGTTTTGTGACTGCTTGCAACAAGAAGAAATTCAAGGTTGTATATAGTATACTTACTTTGACAATAAATGTACTTTGAACTTTGAAGTCAATGTCAGGGAAAAATAAAAGTAAGTTAAAATTCAGGGAAGGAGAAGTGCACTATCCTGAATAATTATTCCAGGTATGAGTGTAAGTCAGCAGCGAAAGAGAAAAGGCATTCATAATCCCATTCTTTGTATGAAGACATGTTAATTAAGGTAGAAGAGTTTTGGTATAAGATTATTTCTCATTTAAAGCACGATTTTAGTTAAAGACCTGGTAATGACTTTGAACAGTCATTAATAATAAGTGAATATAATGATTTGCATTATATTGACTCAGAGTGTCTCACCTGACACTCAGAATATTTGACTTAAATAGATGCCACTTTATTCCATCTAATGCAATCTCGTAAATTAATATTAAATATTAATTATAATCACTGTGTATATTTATCTATATAACATTGGATGCTGAACTGTTTATTACCAAAGCATAGGGGAATACAAACAGGCATTCATCTACTTCCTCAAAAAGTAGACCCAACCATCTGTTCAAATGCAAATGTGTTAATAAAATCATCTGTTTACCCCACACAAACATGCAAATAATGAAAGGTTTTATTCCACCCATTATGTTTTTGGGTATGCTAAGCATTAACAATCTATAATTCTCACTTGTTTTAAAAGGCTAACATGTATTATTAATTGTGAGATCTGATCATATGTTGGGGTCAGTAATTCAACCCAATGCAAATGACTGAGAACAATATTTTTCAAATGCATCACATTGAAACTAGCACTAGACCTCATCAGACATTCCAACGTTGGACAGTGACACTATGTGCAAGTGACATTTACCATGATTGATATTTCCAAATAGTTGATTGGACCATTGGGTTAATCAGGGCAGATGCTTATTTGGGACAACTCTGAAAGAGCAAAAACTATATGAAAATATAGCTGGGATTCCTTTTGTTTATTTGGGACACTGGACTGCTTCATGTGGGCAAGAAACTGTTGCCAAACAGTTTCTAACTAGCATCAGACGCATGCACTTGTGTGGCTTCAAGACACTATGTCGTGCTTAGAGCAAACAAGAGAAAATCTGCAGATGCTGGAAATCAGACCAACACACACAAAATGCTGGAGGAACTCAGCAGGCCAGGCAGCATCTATGGAAAAGAGTACAGTTGACACTTTGGGCTGAGACACTTTGACTGAGTCCTGCCAAATGGTCTCGGCTGGAAACATCAACAGTACTCTTTTCCATAGGTGCGGCGTGGACTGCTGAGTTCCTCCAGAATTTTGTGCATGTTGTCGTGCTTAGAGCAAACAGTTTTTAAGTAGTGTCAGTTGCTTACGTTTGTGTTCAAAAAGCAGTGATTTCTGACACTGATAGTGGCAAGAAATAACCAGTAAGACAATTCCGAACTGTTTTGCTCACTGATGTTTGAAGCATTCAGGATTGGAAATGCCAGAAAAAGCTGGGAGTGAAAATGAAACAATTCCACTATTTCAACAAGTTAGGGACTAAAAAGAATTTGAAGGTATTGACAATCATCTTGAACATTACAATGAAAATGAAGATTTGGAGGATGCATTCATCGAGAGCATTGTAGGAAGGCAGTCTATTATCCTCACTGGGCATTTGCACTGTGTTTGTTTATATACTGTCAATCCAAAGAGCATGGCAGCATACATGGGATGAACTATTAGGAAATAACGCACAATTTTATAGTACAGATGTAGTATTGATAGTGCTCTAATTTGTTCTGTACTTCATTTAGATACATCATTTGTTACTAAGTTAAATGGCAGTTTGCCTTTATAATATCTTTTTTATACTATATGTGTAAAAAGATTATATATATAATGTTGTTGTGTGCCATTCATGGCGACCCTATGGATAGAGTAGTTGTCCATAGGGTTTTCGTGGCAAGACATGGAAGTAGATTGCCAGGCCTTTCTTCCACACAGATACTGTTGCTGCCCAGGTTGGGACTCAGCCAGATTCAAACTCAGGACCATCTGCCTTGAAGTCCAGTGCTAATGCCACCAAACCACCAGCTGTCCCAAAATATATATATATATATATATATAGGGGCAGCCACTTAATTGGGTCAAAATCTACTGGTCCTGATGTATCCCAATTAACCAGAATCCACTGAATGTTCCAGTCAACCAGTCAGAATTTGCTTCTTTCGTGTGAGGCTGAAGAGAAAGGTGAGTAAAGAAATGATTTTAAACTGCATGTACTGGGAATCTGAAATTATAAGTGCAGAATGAGGGTTGAATAATGCCTACATAAAGAGAAACAGAGTTAGTGTTTCATATTGAAGACCCTTCATCAGTTTGCAGACTCCTCTGACTTGCAAACCAAGAAGTTATGCTTTCTCCTGAAAGCCTCAGATTGCTATTTTGAAATACTCAGCAACACTCCTGTTACAATCCATATCAACACTTCATCCTGAAATAAAATGAATAATAACTGAAAAGTATCTTTTCTCCTGAGAGCCATCATATTAATCCTGACCATATTGTCAATAATTTCATTATCACTGGTTCTGTGGAAGTATGTTTTATCCAGCTGGCCTTCTGTTTGTGCAAACATTTCCTTTATCTGTGGGTTGCTAAGGAACAGCCTACATTCTCACAATTTCCATTTTTAACTGAGTTAAATTTGCTGTTGGTATATGTGAATTCCAAAGTTGTGGAGGTTCAAACCATTATTGCAGTAGAGAAAATATTGATAGGGAAGTGGGAGCGAATCTTTGATATTATAGGAAATATATTTATTCAGTAAATTCATAAAATAATTTCAAGATGAAAGGAAAGTCCTGCATCTAACTTCTAATGACAAAAAGAGAGAGGGCATTGTATGCAGTACTGGCTTATTCCAAATTTCAAAAAGTTATTGAAAAATTGTCTAATTTGAAGCAAAAGTGAAGCCATCTGTTTTGGACCTAAAAGAACTTTCTGAGGGTGAAAATCAAGGTTTGTTGGAAGTCCTGTGAGTCTTAGTAACAACTCACGCACAGATAGTTAAAATTCATGGACAGACTTTTCAAAAAATAATTGAAGATGCTCATGATATCCCAGCCATTGAATCCAGGGTACAGCAAGGCAAAGCAAAAGCAGACATCCCACCTCTCCTGGAAGTTCAGGGAGTCTCCCGCATATTGATAGCGGCTCCCTGATGTCCGCAAATGATATACAATATCCTGGAAATCAATTTTTTTGAGAGGGAGAGCGAGAGTGAGAAAGAGAGGGAAAGGGAGAGGGAGAGGGAGCATCCTGATTGGTCTCTCTTCATGCTAAGTAGACCTATCAGTTTTCTCTGTGCGCGGGCTTTTCAGTCGACCTCAAAAATAATGACAGTGTTGCTCGCTGCACTGTTTGCAACAGTGACTTTTCTATTGCCCATGGTGGGTTAAGATGTAAAAGACATGTTGAGGTGAGTTTAACAGGAGTCATTTGTTCATTAGCATAGATAATGTTATTTAAACTAGCAGGCTAGCTGTTAAGGAGCTACCCTATTGATACCCTATGTGATGAGGCCAAACTGCTTAAAGTTGTAATAGATTTAAAAAATGACTCCATGATAACATAAGTACATATTTTAATGTCACATTTTCTTCATATACACAATTTAATTTACAGATTTGACAAAATCACTAAACAAAGTATTACATACATCCTTGGAGGTCTACCTCCCTGAAATGAGCTTTTGCAGGTGGGATATCTGCAAAAGAGAAAGTGCTGATGCTAAACTAATCTCTAGTAAGACCAAACCAGATTTTCTGGCCACCCACACATTAGTAAAAATGTGGTGGTCTTGGGAAAAGGCAGTGGATATTTACCAGAATGACGTCAGTAATGAATAAAAAATACAGGAATTTGAAGGCTGAATATAAAAGATTGCAGGAAACTTATGGAGTATGGAAAAGTCCTTCAGCCCACCATGTCATCCATCATGCATCTATGTACATTAATCCAATTTATCAAGTTTGGTTACAGTTTTTAAGGGGAACAAGAAGGTTAAATAGCAAGAAGTTATTTCTGGTGATTGAAAAGTATAACACTTGCTGGGCATGAACTAACAGTTACAGCCCAGTCTTTGAGAAGTAAAGTTAGGAAAAGTTTTAATTGGCTTCAGACAATGAGTTTTGAACTTTGGTTTAATGATTTATAAGCAGGTCAGTGAATAAATAGAAAGACTTCTGTTGTGCACACTGTGCATTTTTCTGAACATGCAGATATTTTGCTGTAGGATGATAAAATAAACTGTATCATATTCATTGGAAGCACGCTCCTGCATTTAGAAACCTGAAAAAAAAGTTCAGGCATGTCCTGAATACTTTGAATTATTTTTAACACAAAGAAAAAATGTATGACATCAAATACGATGGTTATATTTGATAATGTATATAAAATAGAAAGGAACTATGAATAGATCGCAGCGAATCAAGATGGGAACTGGGACAGAATCAGAATCAGGTTTAATATCACTGACAAGTGCCATGATATTTGTCATTATGTGGCCTCAGTATATTACAATATATAATAATAAAAACTGTAAATTACAGTAAGAAGTATATATATTTAAAAAGTTAAAATAAACAAGAAGTGCAAAAAGAGAAAACCATGTAGTGCGGTAGTGTTCATGGGTTCAATGTCCGTTCAGAAATCTGATGGCGGAGGGGAAGAAGCTGTTCCTGAATCGTTGAGTGTGTGTCTTCAGGCTTCTGTACCTCCTCCCTGATGGTAACAGGGAGAAGAGGGCATGTCCTGGGTGATGGAGGTCCTTAATGATGGATGCCCCCTTTTAGAGGCATCGCTCCTTGATGATACCTATTATCTGAACCTACTGCTGGAGGGAAATATTTTTAAAAATAAATACAAGTTCAAAATTTTACTTTCTTCTAAATGTGTGTGTGTGTGTGTGTGTGTGTGTGTGTGTGTGTGTGTGTGTGTGTGTGTGTGTGTGTGTGTGTGTGTGTGTGTGTGTGTGTGTGTGTGTGTGTGTGTGTGTGTGTGTGTGTGTGTGTGTATTCACATACATATGGACGCGGGCATTTCACTGAACTACTGCTAAACGTGTCATGGTGTCATGAAGGTGGTTAGGTACTTTGATTGGGTTTCCTTTCCCAGTTTTAGGTTTGCACTGTGGTTCAACCTTTGTTCATGAAGAGGCCTGCTGTTCCTCTCAAGTGGCATCCTGGGAAAGCTGACTACAATTAAAAACAACATTTATTTGGGCTCATTTCATCAAATCAATTGCGGGACATACATTGAACAAGGAGACTAATTTATCATGCTGTGTTGTGACTTTGAATAAGCCACATTGAGACTGGAGTTGTAGATGTAATGGCTTTTTCAGTACCAGCAGACCCACTGAGGAAATCTGGTGTTAGAATTTGGTGGAAGAATCTCCCTGATCTTTAAGTACCTTGGGTTTTTAGATTTCTGGTATACAAAGGTAACAGCAGGCAATTAAACAATTTTAATCATTACAACTGCCAACTTAGCTTCAATATTTTGGTTACACAAAATTACATATTTATACTGGGAGGACATCTTAACTGACATCCTAGCTCATCTTAACTCACATCCTAACACTGAATATTCAAATACTGTTGTCTCTTTTATTTCTAAATTGAACTTTATTCACAATAAAATGTATGTACAAAGAAAAGCAAAAAAGTGCTGACATGGCTCAGTACATTCGTAGTGTTGTTCATTCTACACAATCACAGTCTCTTTGGTTCCTTACATCGGCAGTGTTAGCAGCTTAACACATTTTGAGTTGATGGCACCAATGTCATTCTTGTGGTCTCTGGTGCTGATACAAACTGCTTGTTTGAGGGGCTTCCTCACCAGATCCAGCTTCTCAATATCCAGTGCCTGAGGGACTCCAAGACTGGAGTCCTTCCCTTCAAAGCCTCTGCACTGGCAACACCAAGCTTCAGTAAGTCCTTCAGCATGTACTCTTACAGCCTGCAGTATGTCAACTGACAGCGTTCCCATTGCAGACATCTCATTGTATTGGAAGCCAACAAGTTCTGGGCAGATCAAAGAGTGCCTTCCACCGAGTTGTTGATCTTCCAGCTGCACTGGATGTCAAACTGTGCGTGTGTTTCTGGAGCCAGCTCGTAGATCAGAAACTCCCTATTATGCATCTGCTTTTGACAAACTATGACAAGGTACCTTTTATCCTTCTCCAGACTCTCTTCACAGTTTGCAATGAGGTGGATGTTAAATTTATTTATTGAGATTCAGCGTGGAATAGGCAATTCCAGCCCTTCGAGCTGTGTCACCAAGCCACCCCCTGATTTAACCCTAGCCCAATCACTGGACAATTTACAATGACCAATTAACCCACCACAGAAAAGATAATTTTTCATATCTTAGATATACTATGGGAAATGAAACTTTTGGGATAATGGAACTTGCTCAAGGAGCATACATCTTTTTGACTGTTTGTGGAATTGCAACTAGCATTGTTCCTTGTTAACATCTCACACACTTTTCACCAAGAATAGAAGAATAGTTAAGAACCCCGGTGTATTCTCACACTGTGACATGTTAATGTTCTGCAAATCTTTTAATGAGACCTTTGCAGATTGAAGGCTACTGAACAATGAATCCACAAAAACTTCCATACACTATTTTGGAGAGTCTGGATGATAGTAAGTGGAAGAGCCGATATCAACTAATCACTCTGGAAGAGCTGGCAAGTTCTGTCTCTTCCTTTAAGGTAAGTAAATCTCTTGGAGGGGATGACTAATCTTTGAACCTCACTCAGCTCTGTAGAAATGTGTTGGTTAGATCTGCTGGAATTTTACAGTACTATGTGTATGTTGTCTAGGTAGGTCTATTGTCTCTGCCTACTCCTGCCCCACTGGACTTGGGTTCTCATACCTCAATTCCATTCTATCCCCCTTGGTTCAGTCCCTTCCCACCCACATCCACGGCACTTCTCATGCCTGGATCTCCTCAGTATCTTTCAATTCCCTAACCATGACGGCCTCATTTTCATCATGGATATTCAGTTCCTTTACACATCTATCCACCATCAAGTAGGCCTCAAAGCTCTCCACTTTTTTCTTGACAAAAGAACCAACCAAATCCCCTCCACCACCACCCATCTGGCATAACTGGTCCTCACCCTCAGCAATTTTTCCTTCGGTTCCTTCCACTTTCTTCAAATTCAAGGGGTAGCCATAGGCAGCCACATGGGCCCCGGCTATGCCTGCATCTTCGATAGCTACATAGAACAGTCCATGTTCCAAGTCTTGCCCAGTAATGCTCCCCAACTCTTCCTCCATTACATTGACGACGGCATTGGTGCTGCTTCATACACCTGCTGCTGAGCCCGTCAAGTTCATCAACTTTGCCTCTAACTACCACCCTGCCCTTAAATTCACTTGGTCCATTTCTGACTCCTCCCTCCCTTTCATGATCTCTCTGTCTCCATCACTGGAGACTAACTGTCAACTGACATCTTTTATAAACCTACCAATTCCCATGGTCATCTTGACTACACTCTTCCCACCCTATCTCCTGTAAAAATGGTATTCCCTTTTATGAGCTCCTTCGCTTCCGCCACATCTGTTGCCAGGACGCAGCTTTCCATTCCAGGACATCAGGGGCAACCCCTTCTTCAAAGAGCAGGGCTTCCCTCCTTCACTGATGATGCTACCCTCACCCGCATCTCCTCCATTTTCTGAACATCCATGCTCACCCCATCTTCATGCTGTTTTAACAGTGACTTGTCCTTCCTCACCTACCAACCCATCAGCCGTCACATCCAACACATTATCCTCCACATCCTCCACCATCTCCAAAGGGATCCTACCACTAAACATATTTTTAGCTAACCACCCTCTTCCCACCCCCCCTCGTGCTTTCCACAGGGATCATTTCCTCTGTGATTCCCTTGACCATAAGTACTACACCTGCCCGTACACCTCTTCCCTCACCTCCATTCAGGGCCCCATGCAGTCCTTCCAGGTGGGGAAGCACTTCACCTGCAAATCTGCTGGAGTCATCTAATGTGTCCAGATATTCACGGACATCTTCAACCTCTCGCTCCGGCAGTGTGTGGTACCCACCTGCTTCATGCAGGCTTCAATCGTACTGGTGCCCAAGAAGAGCGTGGTAATGTGTTGCTCAGTGGCACTTACATCCACAGTGACGAAGTGTTTTGAGAGGCTGGTGTTAAAGCATATCAGCTCCTGTCTGAATGGTAACTTGGATCCATTCCAGTTTGCTTATTGAAGCAACAGATCCACAGCAGATGCTATCTTGTTGGCTTTTCACTTAACTCTGGAACATCTGGACAACAAAGATGCACACATCAGGATGCTCTTTATCAATTATGGCTCAGTCTTTAAACCCATCATCCCCTCAAATCTAATATGTAAACTCCGAGACCTGGGCCTCAATACCCCTTTGTGCAATTGAATCCTGTTTGGATTGGCAAAAACATCTCCTCCACAATCTCCATCAGCAAGGGAGCACTACAGGGCTGTGTGCTTAGTCCTCTGCTCTATTGGCTTTACACCTATGACTGTGTGGCTAAGAACAGCTCCAACACCATACACAAATTGCTGAAACACCACTGTTGTGGGCCGTATCAAAGGGGGTGATGAATCAACATACAGGAGGGATATTGAAAACTTGGCAGAGTGGTGTAATAACAACAACTTCTCACTTAATGTCAATAAGACCAAGGAATTGATTGCAGACTTCAGGAGAGGGAAACCAGAGGTCCATGAGCCAGTAATCATCAAAGGATCAGAGACGGCAAGGGTCAGTAACTTTATATTCCTGGGTGTCATTATCTCAGAGGACCTGTCCTGGAACAATCATATAAATATAATTGCAAAGAAAGCACGGCAGTGATTCTACTTCCTCAGGAGTCTGCTGAGGTCGGCATGTCATTGAAAACCTTGGAAAACTTCTATAGATGTATGGTGCAAAGTGTGCTGACTGGCTGTATTACAGCCTGGTATGGGAACACCAATGCCTTTGAACGGAAACTCCTACAAAGGTAGTGGATTTGGCCCAGTACATCACGGGTAAAGCCCACCTAACCATTGACCACATCTACATGAAGCACTGTTGTAGAAAAGCAGCATCCATCATCAAAGATCCTCACCACCCAGGCCATGCTCTTTTCTCACTGCTGCCATCAGGTAGAAGGTACAGGTGCCTCAGGATTTGCAGCACCAGGTTCAAGAACAGTTACTACACCTCAACCATCAGGCTCTTGAACAAAAGGGGTAACTACACTCATTTAAGGTCTCTATTATATTGTTATTTCATGCTCGTTATTTATTGCTATTTGTTTATATCTGAATTTGCACAGTTTGTTTACAGTTTACAGTTACTGTTCTATAGATTTGCTAAGTATACCCACAGGAAAAGAATCTCAGGGTTGTATGTGGTGATATATAGGTTCACTAATACATAATAAATTTCACTTTGAACTTTGGGTAGCCTCCAACCTGATGGCATGACTATCAATTTCTCCTTCCGGTAAAGAGAGATTCCCTTCCCCTCCACTCTTTCTCATTCCCCACTCTGGCCTCTTCCCTCTTCTCACATGCCTATTACCCGTTCCCCCTGGGTCCCCCCATCCTTCCCTGTTTCCTACAGACCACTCTCCTCTCCAATCAGATTCTTTCTCCTCTGGCAGTTTACCTTTCCCACCCACCTGACTTCACCTAGCACTTTCCAGCTGGCCTCTTTCCCCTCTCCCCACGTTTTTATTCGGGTGTCTTCCCCCTTCATTTCCAGTCTTGATGAAGGGTCACGGCCTGAAACATCGACTGTTTATTAATTTTCATAGATGCTGCCTGACCTGCTGAGTTCGGATGTACAATTCTGGTAGGATTTGCAAGACATTATTTCCTACAAAGCGAAACCCAATAGCATGAATGGCAGCGATGCTTCACTACCAGATTAACTCAATGCCTTCTATGCCCGCTTTGAAGGGGAGAACATAACTACAGCTGTGAAGATCCCTGCTGCACCTGATGACCCTGTGATCTCTGTCTCAGAGGCCAATGTTAGGTTATCTTTAAAGAGAGTGAACACTCGCAAGACGGAAGGTCCCAATGGAGTACCTGGTAAGACTCTGAAAACCTGTGCGAATCAACCAGCGAGAGTACTCAAGGACATTTTCAACCTCTCACTGCTACGGGTGGTAATTCCCACTTGCTTCAAAAAGGCAACAATTATACCAGTGCCTAAGAAGAATAATGTGAGCTGCCTTAATGACAATTGCCCGGTAGCACTCACATCGACAGTGACAAAATGCTTTGAGAGGTTGGTCATGACTAGACTGAACTCCTGCCTCAGCAAGGACCTGGACCCATTGCAATTTGCCTATCGCCACAATAGAAAAAATAGCTGCAATCTCAATGGCTCTCCATACGGCTTTAGACCACCTGGACATCACAAACACCTATGTCAGGATGCTGTTCATCGACTATAGCTCAGCATTTAATACCATCATTCCCACAATCCTGTTTGAGCAGTTACAGAACCTTGCCTTCTGTACCCCCCTCTGCAACTGGATCCTCGACTTCCTAATCAGAAGACCACAATCTGTATAGATTGGTGATAATATCTCCTCCTCGCTGATTATCAACACTGGTGCACCTCAGGATGTGTGCTTAGCCCACTGCTCTACTGTCTATATACCCACGACTGTGTGGCTAGGTATTGCTTAAATACCATCTATAAATTTGCTGATGATATAACCATTGTTGGTAGAATCTCAGATGGTGACAAGAGGGTGTACAGGATTAAGATATATGTTGCAGCAACAACCTGGCACTCAACGTCAGTAAGACGAAAGAGCTGATTGTGGGCTTCAGGAAGGGTAAGACGAAGGAGCACCAATCTTCATAGAGAGAGAGGAAGTGGAGAGAGTGAGCAGCTTCAAGTTCATGGGTGTCAAGATCTCTGAGGATCTAACTTGGTCCTGATGTAGTTATAAAGAAGGCAAGACAGCAATTATACTTCATTAGGAGTTTGAAGAGATTTGGCATGTCAACAAATACACTCAAAGACTTCTATAGATGTACCGTGGAGAGCATTCTGACAGGCTGCATCACTGTCTGGTATGGAGGGGCTACTGCACAGGACTGAAAGAAACTGCACAGGGTTGTAAATTTAGTCAGCTCCATCTTGGGTACTAGCCTACAAAGTACCCAGGACATCTTCAGGGAACGGTGTCTCAGAAAGGCAGCATCCATTATTAAGGACCTCCAGCACCTAGGACCTGCCCTTTTCTCACTGTTACCATCAGGTAGGAGATACAGAAGCCTGAAGGCACACACTCAGCGATTCAGGAACCGCTTCTTCCCTTCTGCCATCTGATTCCTAAATGGACTTTGAACACTTGAACACTACCTCAATTTTAAAATATATATTATTTCTGTTTTTTGCACAATTTTAGTCTATTCAACATACATATACTGTAACTGATTGATTGATTGATTGATTTATTATTATTTTTTTCTTCTATATCATGTATCGCACTGAACCGCTGCTGCTAAGTTAACAAATTTCATGACACTTGCCAGTGATAATAAACCTGATTTTGATTCTGATTCCTCCAGCTTTTTGTGTGTGTTACTTTGGATTTCCAGCATCTGGAGAATTTCTCAGGACGATGTATTACTCTCAATCCCATGTCCTTTTACCTGATTAACCAACAAATGTTTTAGTAAAAGATTCTTCCCCTCAGCCATCAGATTTCTGAATGGTCCATGAGCCCATGAACACTCCTTCAATATTCTGCACTCCTTTTGCACTATTTATTTACAGTATTATTTTATATTTCTTATTGTAACTTTAGGTGGCAGGGTGGAGATGTGTCTCCACTGAAGGAGGTGTCACATACTCCCTCGCTCTGCTAGCCTGCAGGCCACCCTTGGACAAGGTGTAGCATCTACTTAGCCCCCACCCCCAGATCAGGATCACATGAAGTAATAGGGGCAGGTGGTGGATGGTCATATGAGCAGCTGGTGCATATCTCAAGTCCTGGTTATGTGACCACTGACACCAGGCAGACCATCTCTGAAGGGTATTGATAATCTCCGAAGGGTAGTAAACTGAAAACACAATGCACAATACAGTGGAACAGCATCAGAGAAAGTTGGGGTAGCACAGAAAATGGTTAGCACAATGCTTTACACTACCAGTGACTCGATTTGTATCTTCAGCCCAAGGGTAGATGGAGGTGGGAAGGATTCCTGGATATATTGTCTGCCCTCTGGAAACACAAGGGTAGACGGAGGTGGGAAGGGTTCTTGGATATGTTGTCTGCTGTCTGGAAACACAAGGGACAGAACTAATAGCCTGTTTTGCACGATGGACTGAGGTGGATTCATAACTCTGGAATTTCGTGCAGTCATGGGCAGAACAGTTGTCATTCCAAACTGTGGAGCATCTGGGGAGCAGTTCTGTTGCAGCACCACTCTGTCATCCAAAAGATTATTCTAGAGATACAGTACAAAATAACCCTTCTAGACCTTTGAGCCGTGCAGTCAGCAACCCCCGATTTAACCCTAGCCTAATCACCGGACAATGTGCAGTGACCAAATTACCTACCAACCAGTACGTCTTTGGACCACGGGTGGAAACCCACACATTCCATGATGAAGTACGCACTTCTTCTAGAGGACCCCGCAACTGAATTTGGAACCCTGGCCCAAGCAGTGATAGTGTCACACTGCTACACCATTGTGGTGCCAAAGTTCAAAGCAAGTTTATTATCAAAGTACTAACATGTCACTATCCTGAGATTCATTTTCTTGCAAGCATTCACAGTAGGATGGAGAGATACAATATAATCAATGAATTTTTTTCTCAGTTCTGAAGAAAGGTCTTGTCCCAAAACATTGACTATTAATTTCCATACGTGCTGCCTGACCTGCTGAGTTCCTCCAGCATTTTGTGTGTTGCATTGAATTTCCAGCATCTGCAGACTTTCTTGTGTTAGTGAATTCCTTTGTTGTTCTGTGAATGCCAGCAGGAAAGTGGAGTTGATGCAGAATCAGATGGATTTCTCAAGGACTCCTGCTTGGCCAGATTGCTTACTCCACTAATGGGTATCAAGTGCCTGGGTAATATCAAAGTTCAAAATAAGTTTATGTTTGGACAGAAATGGACATCAGGGCCATATCTGTGCAAACATTTCCGATCCAGGAACCTGCCCAGATGCTTTTTTTGAGTTCAAAGTAAATTTTATTATCGATGTACATTTGTGTAGCCATATACAATCCTGAGATTCAGTTACCTGCAGGCATAATCAGCAAACCTTTCAACCAGTAACTTTAACAGGATCAATGAAAGATCAACCAGAGTACAGAAGACAACAAACTGTGCAAATGCAAATATAAATGCATAGAAGTAAATAATGAGAACATGAGATATTGAGATAAAGAATCCTTAAAGTGAGTTCATTGGTCATAGGAACATTTCAATTATGGGGCAAGTGTAGCCTGATGGTTGACGGGTAGTAACTCCTCTTAAACCTGGTGGTGCGAGTGCAATATAACTCTCCCTTTAAAAAATACACTTAGCTAACCCACATTGCTTGAACAGAAATGTATTGAAAACAATGTGAATTGAATCCAGGAGTTTGGAAAGGGGCGCACGCGAGTGCGTGGCCGGCCACCACATTTACGTCACCATATCGCAGCGCGAGATCGCATGGCAACCCACGGGCCGGCCGTGCGTGCGCGCGTAACCCCTCCGGCGTGATTGCATGGCGCGGTTGCGTGCGCGCAACCCTGCGTGATTGCGCAGCGCGGTTGACGTCGCGGGCGGCCGGCTGCCATGGCGGTTCATCCCCTTTAAGGAGGCGGCGAGCGGCCGGAGTGAGAGGGGGGAGGAACGGCCGTGTGTGCGGCAATTGTCTGCCGATGGAAATAATAGCTCCCCTCCAAAGCAAAGCTACACAACGTACCTTCCCCAACGCCTTTGCGCCGACGGTACAAGGTTTTTTTTGTTTGGGCGGTGAGGGGAGGGGGAGGCGGTTTACAATGTTGGAGGTGGTCGGCTTGCTGAACGAGAAGGAGGGAGGGAGTTGAAAGCAAATGGCGAGGCGGTGTGGAGCAGGCCCTCTCCCTCCGGCCGTCTGATGGCGTCCACCCCCACTGCTGGCACTTCTAAACGGGGATGTTTTTGGTGGGTGGGGGCCGATTGTGCATCGCCGCCTCACTACAGTGGGGATGGCTGCCAAGTACAGTCCCGAAATAATGGAGGCGAAGGCAACCGGCAGTTTCTTGAGCAAAAGAAATTACAATTAACATTTAATGACCATTGATACATCGGCGAGATCTCAGTATCCTGCTCAGTATCTTGAATTAAATTGTTGAGTGTATGATTCGTATTTCTAAATATATTTTATTGTGATCCCACTTAAAAAAAACTTTACGTCACAGTGCATTGCTTGCAAATTGTTTCGAATTGATAGGCTGATGCTTGATTTGTACTGTCCTTGGGCCTGTTTCCTCTTGGGGTCTGTTGTTTTACAGTTGGGTAAGGAGAAGGGAGAGGAACATCTTTTCATTGAGGGATATGAAATCCCCATCGGTGGGGGCCTGAATTTAGCAGGAAGTTTTGAGGGGAAAGTCGCGCATGTGCAGGATAGGTTCCATTATCTTGCAAAATGTATAGGAAAGGATCTAGCGTAGAGGCAGATGTTTTAAAATCTGATTTTTTAAATATATATATATATTTAAAAGCCTTTTAAAAAAATGACAATATCCTGCGAGTTGCTGCATAATTGTTTGTTGTGTTTAAGCCTTGATTACAGCTCGCGCCACCACGGGTAAAACATACTAAGATAAATTAATCAGCACTTTTGTCTAATGGGCCTTGTATAGACAGACAATAACATTAAACAGTCGATTTTGATTGCTTGCAGTATGAAAGCTTACATCTTTTTTTCCCTTTATTTTTAGGATTGCCCTGCAAATTGAATTATGAGTTGCTTTTGTTGCAGTACCCAGCGTTTCTGGTTTGCTGTTCTCTCATCAGGATTTTAAACGCTCCCCTCCCTATCCAGCTGTTCTTGAAACACACATGGTGCATTGTTGTCGTTCCCTATTTCTGTTCATCAGTGCTGCTCAGTAACCTTCAGCAAGTGGGTTGACGACCTCTAGGATAAATATAGTTTTCTAGGCCCACTGCCCTACTCTACTGCAACCATGGAGCCCTGCATGGAGTATTTCTTGACACAGGTTCTGCAAAAAGACATGGGACGTCGGGTGCAAATTGCTCAAGAGCTCATAGAGTACATCACAGATCGGCAGAAGTCCTATGATCTTGAACATGATCAGTCAATGCTTGATCGAATGATTGATGGTCTTGGAACTGGTTGGGTAAATTCCAGTAACTTTAAGGTATGCTTTTTTTACATCTGGACAGCCAGCTTTTCCAAATGTGATTATAAAATGTGTCTATGATGTTTTTCTGATTTGTTAACCAACTTGTCCTCTATCCAATAGGTTCTGCAATAGATTCCCGATTATAATTGATTCAAATTTTCATTGCTGGAAAATAAATGTCCAATGGTTTTTGAATAAAATATGATGACAAAAGACTTTTCTTCAGAACAGAATCTAAGTTTTGGAAAGTTGTGAGCAGTCAAAGTATATTTTATAATGCTGTGACCCGAGTGTGCAATTGGTTATTTGCATTGATATCTTCATGTGCTTTATTTAGGTGGACCTTGCAACTTTGGGGATTGTCAGTCTTTAGCTGTCAAAATTGGAGTTTGTGGGCAGAGCTGTGAGAAATACAGTTTTGTTTTTGAACATTGTGCAGCTCTCATTTGATGACTTCTCTTTGCACTAGTAGACCAATATGTTTTGCACAGATCAAGGTGGGTCTTTCATTGAGCTAATGATCTGGCAAAAGCAGTTAATGCTTTTCTCCATATGGGTCTCTGCAAATTGCCTGTATATGCAACTGCTCAGGGCAAGCCTCAACAAGGACCTTTGCTCCCTTTAGCAGACTTTGGTAGATGCAGTCTTCAAGGAGTTGGATAATCATCTTTTCTGCACAGCAGCAGGATTGAAACTGGCTGCACAGTAAAGTATTTGATGGCAAGGACTTCTATTGCTATGACCTAAGCTAGGTCTTGGTGGTGGTTCTCAAGTTCTGGCAATGAGGCACTCGCCAAATTAATTTCACAGGTAGTATGGCTGGTCCAACTGAATAGAACCTTCACTGGCAGCAAAGCCAACTCCATCCTTTGCACCACTGCAGGCAAGTAGAACCTCATCACATGAAGAAACTTTGCGTGCTTCACACATGGCTTGATGCAGCCATGAACAAAGTTGGCCAACAAATTGAGGGCTATCAGGTTGGTACTGGATCCCAGGATGGGGAAATTTCTAGAATGCCTATGAACTGGCTTTTTAGAGCAACTTGTAGTTGAGCCCACTAGGGGATCAACTATTCTGGATTGGCTGTTGTACAATGAGCAGAATTGATTAGAGAGCTTAAGGTAAAATAACTCTTGGGGGAAAGTGATCATAATGTGACTGAGCTCACACTGAAATTTGAGAAGCTAAAGTCAGATGTAATAGTATTACAGTGGAGTAAAGGAATTACAGAGGCATGAGAGAGGAGCTGGCCAAAATTGAATTGAAAAGTACACTGGCAGGGATGGCGGCAGAGCACTAATGGTTGGAATTTCTGGAAGCAATTCGGAAAGCACAGGATATTTATATCCCAAAGAGGAAGAAGTATCCTAAAGGAAATGTGACACAACTGTGCTTAACAAAAAAAAAGTCAAAGCCAACATAAAAGCCAAAGAGAGGGCATATAACCGCAAAAATTAGTGGGAAATTAGAGGATTAGGGAACTTTTAAAAAACCAACATAAGGCAACTAAAAAACAATTAAGGTTGGAATGTAAAAGTAAGCTAGATAATATTAAAGAGGGTACCAAAAGTTTCTGCAAGTGTAAGAAGAGAAGTGAGAGTGGATATTGGACCACTGGAAATGATGCTGGAGAGGTAGTAATGGGGGACAAGGAAATGGCAGATGAACTGAATAAAGTATTTTGCATTGGACTTCACTGTGGTAGACACTACCAGTATGTTGGAAATTCCAGAATGTCAGGGTCAAAGTGTGTGAAGTTGCCATTACTAGGGAGAAGGTTCTTGGGAAACTGAAGGGTCTAAAGGTAGATAAGTCACCTGAACCAGATGGTGTACACCCCATGGCTCTGAAAGAGGTGGCTGTGCAGGCATTAGTAATGATCTTTCAAAAATCATTGGTTTCTGGAATGGTTCTGGGAGACTGGAGAATTGTAAATGTCACTCCAAGAAGGGAGAAAGGCAGAAGAAAGGAAACTATCGGCCAGTTAGTTTGATGTCATTGGCTGGGAAAATGTTGGCATTGATTGTAAGGATGTGGTCTTGGTACTTGGATGCATTTGATAAAATAATCCATAGTCAGTACGGTTTCCTCAAGGGACAGTCTTGCCTGACAAATCTGTTGGAATTCTTTGAATCAGTGGATGTTGTGTACTTGGAATTTTAGAAGGCCTTTGACAACTTGCCACACATGAGGCTGCTTAACAGGCTACAAGCCCATGGTATTACAAGAAAGATACTAGTATGGATGGAGCATTGGCTGATTGATTGGAGGCAAAAAATGTGAATAAAGGGAGCCTTTTCTCGTTGCTTGCTGCTGACTAGTGGTCTTCGACAGGGGTCTGTGTTGGGAGTGCTGCTTTTTACATTGTACGTCATTGACTTAGATGACAGAATTGAAGGCTTTGTTGCAAAGTTTGCAGACAATATGAAAGTAAGAGGGGGGAAAGTAGTTTTGAGGAAATTTAGAGAGGCTACAGAAGGGCTTGGACAGATTAGGAGAAGTGGCAGGTGGATTATAGTTTTGGGAGGTGCATGGTCATGCAGTTTGGTAGAAGAAATAAAAGGGTAAAGATAAATAAAAGGGTATCTTCTAAACGGAGAGAATTCAAAAAATCTGAGAAGCAAAGGGACTTGGGAGTCAGTGGGACTTGGGAGGTTGAGTCAATGGTGAGGAGGACAAATGTATGATGTTGGCACTCATTTCAAAAGGACTAGAATATAAAAACAAGGATGTAATGTTGAGGCTTTTAAAAGCACTAGTGAGGCCTCACTTGGAGTATTGTGAGCAATTTTAGGCCCTTGTGTTAGAAAGGATGTCTTGAAACTGGAGAGGGTTCAGAGGAGGTTCCCGAAAATGATTGAAGGATTGAACGCCTTGTCATATTAAGAGCCTGTGTTCACTAGAATTGAAAAGAATGAAGGGTGATCTAATTGAAACCTATCAATTATGGGAAGGCCTCAATAGAGTGGATGTGGAGAGGATGTTTCTGATGGTGGGAATGGGAGCCCAAGACTAGAGGACGGAGCCTCAGAATAGAGGGTGTCCTTTTAGAACAGAGGTGACGAATTTCTTTAGCCAGAGAATAGTGAATCTGTGGAATTCCTTGCCAAAAGTGGCTGTGGAGACTCTTTATATTTAAAGCAGAGGTTGATAGATCCTTGATTGGTCAGGGCATGAAGGGATATGGGGAGAAGGCAGGAGATTGGGGTGGAGAGGGAAAAATGGATCAGCCATGATGAAAAGGCAAAACAGTTTCAATAGGCAAAATGGCCTGATTCTGCTCTTGTATCATACGGTTTTGTGTTGGGTTCAGTTCTTTTTGGTTTTGAGAGACTACAGGTATATCATAATGGTCTTGATCCATTCTTCAGTTGAAACAAACTGTCTCATTTAACTACCACAGGCAGGGAAATGGACCACATCTCTGTCACGTAAATCACACCTGATGACTGGGTTCATGCCTACTCTTGAGAGGGTGTACTGCTCCCACGTTACCAATTCCTCTTTGACATTGCTTTTTGTTCCAGCCAGATTCTGCCCATACATTCTGGCTCCTCTAAGCCAGATCCCCAATGCCTAGATATATCAGACGTTCGAGGCCAGTTTAGACTCAGTAGAGCTACTGATCAGTTTATGGACTGTGGGTGTAAGTAGAAGATGACATTGTACAGGGAAGCATTGATCTGAATGTCCCCACTGCATGGTATTTTTGTCTTCATATGCCTTATCTTTCCTGTTGGCTTCAACAAAAGACTGCAACACAGAAACAAGATAGAGTACACTGTCCTGCCTGACTCCAGATTAGATGGGGGAGCTTTTTGTCTGATGCGTTACTAATGTCTCTATAAAGCTATAAATAATTCCCTCCACCGAAGCTCAGTTTGGAGATCATGACCATGTGTGCTGGTTTTGATGATTACTGCTGTAAAGAGCAGATCCAGGTATACGAGTGAAGACGTGTGAGCTTGCAAATGCTTCTTTTCATAGTTTGTTGGGAAGAGCATTTGTCTCCATCTTTTTGGGTAAAGTTAACAAAACGTCTTCGATCTGTCCTGATGAAGGGTCTTGGCCCGAAACGTCAACTGTTTGCTAAGATGCTGCTGACCTGAGTTCCTCCAATGTTTTGTGTGTATTGCTCTGGATTTCCAGCATCTGCAGAATCTCTTGTGTTTATTCAATGGTTGTGAATTGCTTTGGGAAGTCCTTGGTCAAAAAGAGTCAGTTTTCTATTCTTTATATTTGTACAGTGTTTTCATGATTTGATGTTTGTGATGAATTTTCTGCAACATAAGTGCTGCCGCTTTTACTTCCTTCATTTGTGCTGGGTTATTTTTTTTGCTACCTAGCCTTTAGATTAAAATTTAAGAAGATAAATCTATTACAAGACAAATATACTTTGCTAATGTACATAATTGGTCCAAAATCTATGTTTGAATTGCCTAAATAAACTGAATGAATTAAATATCTGAATGCAGATTGTATTCCATGTACATGGAATATTGAGTTTCTTGATCATGGTTGTAATTTCTAATTTTGGATATTAATTAAATCCACTAGGCCTTGCAGCCCTTTGCCAAATGTGTGGGATATTTGGACTGTTATTAATTAATCACTGGAATCTTTTTCTTCTCACATAGAGACAGTTGTACATCATGAAAGTGAGCCCTTTGGCTCAACTTGTCCGTACTGACCAAGATGTCCCATTTGCTTGCTTTTGGTCCATGTCCTTGCATACTTTTCCTATTCAATGTGCCTATCCAAATAGTTTTAAACATCAAATGTATCTGCTTTCTTTGGCAGATTCTTCCATATACTCAGCATCCTGTCTGCAGAAAAGTTGCCCCTTGGATCCCCATTAAATCTTTTTCTTATTTATATCTGTGTCCTCTAGTTTTAGGTTTTACTGCTCTGGGGAAAAAAGACTGTGCCTACCTATCTTATGTATGGCCCTCATTATTTTATAATTTCTATAAGGTCATCTTCCAGCTCTTTCAATCCGGTGAAAACAGCCATAGTTTCTCCAGTCTCTCCTGGTAATTCAGGGATGTTGCCCTTTCCTGCATGGTTGATCCACATTTCAACTCCATGCAAATATCTTGGTTCCATATCATTTACTAGTTTTGGTGAGAAAAATCTACCTACCTCAGGATTCGAGTTTATGAATTGGGGGACATCTACTTTTGAATAATTTCTTAAATATAGTGAGACCATGTTTCCCAACTTTGCTTCAAGTAGTGTGCTTCCAATTTTAACCCTCACCTTTTGAGTCTCACCAGCTGAAACCCCAACCCTAACAATGACCCAATGTGATCACTTCATTATTCTAATCATCACTTGTCTTTCTTTACTTACGGGAACTCTAGTCTTGTTTGTGTGATCTCTTCTCAATATCCAACTCCAATGACTTGTCTCAGCTTGAGTTGTGAACTGTGTAATGAATTCTCAACTTTGGCCAACATGTTGATGGGTTCGTTAATAGACATTCCTATTTGCATTTTGCAGCAAATTTTTATTTTAAGTAGCATGATCTATTGTTGCTGAGCTGTCTAAATAGACTATTTGGTAGGATGGTTCACTATTAAATAATGCATGACCACAATTCATTCTTTTGTTTAATAGAAATTTGAGTTTTTCTTTACATTTTGCCTCCATTTTTTGTTGTGAAATGCTTAGGCTCACTTTTCTGATGGTAAACTCAAAATTACTTGTGTACTTCTCCACAGGGTATTGTAATTTGGAACCTTGGCCGACAAATGTAATTTTGCAAACTGACATTGCATTACAACACTTCTTTGGCTGTAAAATTTCTGTAGTTTGTTTAATGTTCAAATGTGGTATCCTTGAAGTATTTATTGAAAAGCTCATGTTGGTAATGATTTGAGATCTGTACTACAGTGAAAGTAGTCAGTTTTGGTTTTTATTCTCAAGGTTTTGGGTCATGAGGTTAGGGGTCACAACATTAGGGAAATTCAGCAGCATTAAACTGTTGAAAGTGGTGAAGTATTTCAAGAAACTTGAAGTATACTTAGACAAAACCTTACAAATTGTCATTACCTATGGCTCAAGCAACACACACAAAATGCTGGTGGAACGCAATAGGCCAGGCAGCATCTATAGGAAGAAGCACTGTCGATGTTTCAGGCCGAGACCCTCCATCAGGACTAACTGAAAGAAGAGATAGTAAGAGATTTGAAAGTGGGAGGGGGAGATCCGAAATGATAGTAGATAGGAGAGGGATGAAGCTAAGAGCTGGAAAGTTGATTGGCAAAAGGGATACACAGCTGGAGAAGGAAGAGAATCATGGGATGGGAGGCCTAGGGAGAAAGAAAGGGGGAAGGGAGCACCAGAGGGAGATGGAGAACAGGCAAGGAGTGACTGTGAGAGGGGCAGAGGAAAAAAAGAGAAGAAAAAGGGGGGAATAATAAATAAAGGATGAGGTAAGAAGAGAAGGGGAGCATTAATGGAAGTTAGAGAAATCAATCTTTTTTTCTCTCTCTCTGCCCCTCTCATGATCACTCCTTGCCTGTGTCGTGGTTTTTCGTGCCTTACAAATGAGCAAGAGACGCAGAAGATTCTTCAAGAAGGGTTAAACTTTAATTTGCAAATCAAAGCTGAGACAGTCATTGAGCTAGTCGCTGATTGCCCACCGATCCTTTGGACACAGCATTTTTTATAGCAATCTCCTGGTCCAGTTGCATTAGCATATGTAATCGATCTATAGTTGCATATTACATGTACCTCAAGTACATCATTGTCCTTATTTGATTAGACTGCCAACATAGATGCCTTGTGCAGGAAGGCACAGAGACGACTGTACTTCCTAAGAAGGTTGGCGTCATTCAATGTCTGTAGTGAGATGCTGAAGATGTTCTATAGGTCAGTTGTGGAGAGCGCCCTCTTCTTTGTGGTGGCGTGTTGGGGCGTGATGGATACGTCTCGCCCATCAGGGTGATACTCAGATACGTCTCACCCCTCAGTGGGATACTCAGATACGTCTCGCCCCTCACTGTGATACTCGGATACGTCTCACCCCTCTGTGATACTCAGATACATCTCGCCCCTCAGTGTGATACTCGGATACGTCTCTACCCTCAGTGTGATACTCAGATACGTCTCGCCCCCCACTGTGATACTCAGATATCAATTGTTTCTATCAATTGACTTAATCTGTATCTCTTAGCTACTTCTCATTAACACATCATTGTCTTCTACATTTTTAGGATATATGCATAGCAAATAGCAAGCTCTTTCTGTAGCTACCTCTCATTAACACACCATTGTCATCTTAAGACTGCAGTCTCCTACCAAATTGGGTACATGCATAGCAAATAGGAAGCTCAGAACTGCAAATAGCAAGCTCAGAACTGACTTCATAGTTTTGGTAAATTTATACTTTTATACTCCAATATCTGCTGTCCATCTCTCTCTGGTGCTCCCCCCCCCCCCCCTTACCCTTTCTTTCTCCCTTGGCCTCCCATCCCATGATTCTCTTCCTTCAGCTGTGTATCCCTTTTGCCAATCAACTTTCCAGCTCTGAGCTTCATCCCTCCCCCTCCTGTCTTCTATCATTTCGGATCTCCATCTTCCCCTCCCACTTTCAAATCTTTTACTATCTTCTTTCAGTTAGTCCTGACGAAGGATCTCGGCCAGAAACATCGACTGTACTTCTTCCTATAGATGCTGCCTGGCCCGCTGCGTTCCACCAGCATTTTGTGTGTGTTGCTTTAATTTCCAGCATCTGAAGATTTCCTCGTGTTTGCGTTACCTATGGCTCAATTAGGTAGAACCTTTTCTGTCAGAAATGTCCGGGTTCGGTAGTCAGCACAGGAGATTTGAGCTTGGATATGAAGGCTGTTGCTCTTGTGCAGAGTTGTGGCAGCTTTATTGCAAGTGCCGACTTATGGTAAGGCATTAAGATAGGGCCTCATTCTTTCAAGTAGTTCGCAACGATATTGTGGCACTATTGTGCCACTCTAGTGTAGCAGTTAGCGCAACACTATTACAGCTTGGGGTGTCAGAGTTCAGTTCCCATGTCCTCCCATGGAATGCATGTGTTTTCTCTGGGTGCTCTGGTTTTTCCGCAGTCCAAAGATGCACTGGTTAGGAGATCAATTGTCCTGTGAGTAGGGTAAGGTTAAATTGGGATTTGCTGGGCGGTGCAGCTTGAAGGGCCTGTTCCGTGCAGTATCTCTAAATAAATAAATAAATAAATAGATAAATAATTTTGATTAATGTTAGAGTGATTCCTAGTGTCCTGGCCAATATTTATCTTTAATTAATAACCAGATGATCAAACATCAATATTTATCATATTGCTACATGTGGGAACTTCCTGTGCAAAGATGT
Source organism: Hemitrygon akajei (assembly GCF_048418815.1). NCBI lineage: Eukaryota > Metazoa > Chordata > Chondrichthyes > Myliobatiformes > Dasyatidae > Hemitrygon > Hemitrygon akajei. The sequence continues at coordinate 105,326,294 of NC_133125.1, forward strand.
TTCATTCACTTCAAATAACTACCAAATAATAAGTACTTTACAGCTGTAAATCATTCAGTGATTGTACTGTATCGATTCAAGATACTAAGTTTCATAAAGAGAGAAAATCCGCAGATGCTGAAGATCCGAGCAACACACACAAAATGCTGGAGGAACTCAGCTGGCCAGGGAGCACCTTTGGAGAGAAGTACAGTTGACATTTTGGGCCAAAGTCCTGCTGAAGGGTTTAGTTTGAAACATCAACTGTACTTTTTCCATAGATGCTGTCTGGCCTGCTGAGTTCCTCCAGGAATTTGAGTGCATTGCTCATAAAGAGAGGTTGAGGTGAATTAGTAAAAGAGCATGTGGATGGATTTGTGGAAATAACACAAAAGTATGCTGTTGTCAAGGTGAAGAAAAGGAAAATGATATGTGTAAGAGATCAGAATTATTACAGATACTCTGGCTGTAGACTTCAGGGAGGAAGAGGCAATAGATTTTTTTCAAAGACTAAATTTTAAAATCAATGCAGAAGTAAATGTAATGGAGGAAATGTTTAAAACTTGGACTGATGACCAAGTAGGATTACAGATACAAATTTCAGATTAACTGAAATTTAAATAGGAGTCTGGAAAAAAGATGATCAGGGTGGTTGATATTGGAGAAAGATAAGATATTGATTGCATCTTTGGTCTCTATACTTCAATTCGATTTGTTACTGAAATGTTAAATTTTTAAAGAAAAGATTATTTGTCACTTGCATTGAAACCACATACAATAAAACAAATTTTTTTGCATCAATATCCACCGTTTGAGATATACAGGCCTCTGAACAGTAGCAATGACATGGGCTCCAAATTACAATGAGAAATAGAAAATGCACGTCAAAAGGGTAGTGTTACAATAGTCATGGGGGGAGGGTGGAATTTCAGTCTACAGGTAGATTAGGAAAATCAGTTTGGTGCTGGATCCAAGAGCGAGAATTTGTAGAATGCTTACAAAATGGCTTTTAGAGCAGCTTGTGGCTGAACCCATTAGGAGAAAAGCTATTCAGGGGTTGGCTATTGTGTAATGAATTAAATTTGACTAGGGAGCTTAAGGTACAGGAACAGTGATAATAACATGGTAGCCTTCATCCTGCAATTAGAGAGAATAAAGTCAGGTGAATCAGTATTATATTGGAGTAAAGGGAATTACAGAGGCATGAAAGAGGAGCTGGCTAAAGTTGATTTGAAGGGGGCACTAGCAAGGATGATGGCAGAACGGCAGCGGCTGGTGTCTTTTCTGGGAGCAATTCGGAAGGCACAAGATGGATACATCCTAAAGAAGTCATAGTATTCGAAAGGCAGGATGACACAACTGTTGCTGAGAAGGGAAGTCAAAAACAACATAAAAGCAAAAGAAAGGACATGTAATAGGGCAAAAGATTAGGAAGCTGTTTAAAAACCGACAGAAGACAACTGAAAAAGCCATAAGGAGAGAAAAGAGATGAAATATAAAGGTAAGCTTGTCAATAATGTAAAAAAGAATACCAAATGTTTTTTTTCAGATGTATAAGTAAAAGAGGTAAATGGAAAATGATGCTGAAGAGGTAGTAATGGGGGAGGCGAAAATGATGGATGAACTGCATTTTACATCTGTCTTCACTGTGGAAGACACTAGCAATATGCCAGAAGACCATGATTGTCAGGGGGCAGAAGTAACTGCGAATGAGAAGGTGCTTGGGAAACAAAGTTTTGAAGTTGGATTGGTAACGTGGACCAGATGGACCACACCCCAGAGTTCTGAAAGAGGTAGTTGGGAAGATTGTGAGAGCATTGGTAAGGATCCTTCAGGAACCACTGGATCCTGGCATGGTTCCAGGACACTGGAAAATTGTAAATGTTACACCACCCTTGAAGAAAGGAAGTTATAGGAGTTAGTCTGATGTCATGGTTGGGGAGATGTTGGAGTTGATTGTTAAGGATGAGGTCTTGGGGTACTTGGAGGCACATGATAAAACAGGCCAAAGTCAGTATGGTTTCCTTGAGGAAAAATCTTGCCTGACAAATGTGTTGGAATTCTTTTAAGGATTCCTAAACAGGCGGAAAATTCAAAAATCCAAGGTGAAAAGGGATTTGGAGGTCCTCGTGCACAATTCCCTGAAGGTTAAGTTGGTGGTGAGGAAGGCAAGTGCAGTGTTAACATTCATTTTGCACTTTGCTAGAAGCATTTGCAGTATTGTGAGCAATTTTGATCTAAGAAAAGATTGGAGAGGATTCAAAGGAGGTTCACGAGAATGATTCTGGGAATAAAAGGATTATTCTAGGAGGAACATTTGATGGTTCTGTGCCTATACTTGTTGGAATTTAGAAGAATGAGTTTGGATCTCATTGAAACCTATTGAATGTTGAAATGGAGGGGATGTTTCCTATGATGGGGTAGTCCAGCACCAGAGGGCCCTCTGTATAGAGGGACATGCATTTAGAACAGAGTTGAGGACTTTCTTTAGCTAGTGGGTGATGAATCTGTGGAACTTGTTGCCAGAGGCAGCTTTTGAGGCCAGGTTTTGGGTGTATTTTAAGGTGGCTGTTGAGGGGTTCTTGATTAGTCAGGGCATTAAAGGCTATGGGGAAAAGACAGGAGAATGGGGTTGAGAGGGAAAATGGATCCACGATGAAATGGTGGAGCATACCTGATGGGCCAAATGGTCTAATTCTGCTTCTGTCTTTTGTGGTTTTATGGTCTTGTACTGAGGGCAGCCCACCAGTATGCCCAAAATTTATTAATACTAGCTCGTTCGACTTTGGAATATGAGAGGAAGCCATAGCACCTGGAGAAAACCCATGTACTCGTAGGGTTTCTTGCCGCAATGAATTGTAGGACATACATTGAGTCTCTCACCTAAATTACTTATTTTAATAGCGTGACAGTCATTGTTACATGAAGTGCCAGTACAGATTATGCACTAAAATCTGAGAATCAAATTTATGCTTGTGACTTGTTCTAAAGTGAAACTCTGAGTTACTGAGTTGGGTTAAAGTGATCTTGAGTGTGATGGGGAGGTTGGTGAGAGAATATTCATAAAACATTGTGAGTGAGCTTCAAAATATGATGCACATTGAAGCTGATTGCTATAGTTAGAAGTTTAATGAAGTCCACAACCTTAAGACATTTGCTTGGGTGATGAATTTTTAGTTAAGACTATGAAGGTTCTGTACTATTGTACAGCTGTACCATATGAGAAGTAACTGAGAATCATGATCACTCCATCAATAGGCGGTCAAATTTGTTGAGCAGACTGGCCCTATACTGCATAACTCTAGGGAGCATGAAAGATGATGTCACTGAACCACAAGATTTTTGAGTGAACCTGACAGGATAGATGGGTGAGGACATTTTGTCTGGTGGAGGAATTTTGACCAAGGAGTATAGATTCCTTGTGGTGTACTAAGGTCAACCACAAATCATAAAATACAGATTTATTTATTTTTGGGGCAGCAATAAATGTCCTCCATTTCCAGTGGTGTTCAGGGCATCCTTTATCATTTCAGTAATTTCCTTTTGGTTTTCATACTGTCAAGTCATTCAAGTCCTGGGTGGAGACTCAGGAATATTGTCACATTCAGATGTAGAAGGATTCTTCATTGCTGTTTCCATGATGTTTTTTTTTTCTTTGGACCAGTCAGGGTGTTTGTTAGCCCTGAACTGAACCCAGAACCTGGAGAACTAATGGACCACACAGATTGGCCTCTACCCTTTGAACTGTTTGGCATAGGCGACCCTACCAAGAGCCAAAGCATAAAGCCCCAACTCCAGCCATCATAGCTCTCTGGGTCATTGAGGCATGCAGGCCTTCAAACCGAATGACAAGGGTGTTGTCCTCTTGGAGGATTTGAGGGATGTGTGTCATCAATTGTACTTGGGGCTGAGATTGATGTTTTGCATTACTAAGTGATCAGATGTTGTGGATATTTGGCAGGAAAATGGAGTTGAAGCTAATGATCAGGGTAGCCATACAGTGGTGTTGCAGGCTTGAGGGACATGGTCTGTTTTACTTATGTAGTTTGTATCTCTACATTGGAGAGACTGCAAAGGAAATGTATGAAAATGAGGAAACTTTGGATAAACAAGGGTGGTTTTGGTTGGAATGAATTGGGTTGAGAAGAGGGTTCATTGAGAGAGAGAGAGAGATAATTTGTGAGAGGGTTTAACAGAGTAAGCAGGAAGGATATTCTTAGCTGAGGGGCCTAAAACAAAGGGGCATAGATTAAATTGTTGGAAGGACAATAGGAAAGGCAAGTATATTTTTCCTCCCAAGAGGATAGTCATGATCTGAAATTCGTTGTCTGAAAGAGTAGGTAGAAACAGAAATCTTGTCATATTGAAATGTAGTTGCAGATTTCAAGTGGAGGGATGGTGATATCCTTGTTAGGTGTCTTAGTGAGTGTAAAAGAGAATAAACTCCCAGAGCTTGATGAGATGTATCCCAGGCTGATATAGGAGACAAGCAATGAGATTGCTGGGACCCTTACAGGAGATTTATTTATTTATTTATTTATTAACAAACTTTAGTCATTAGTGAAGTACAAGATAATTTCACAGAGAAGGCACATCAGTGCTTCTACTTAGAAGTTTGCGTAGATTTAACATGTTTCCTAAAACTTTGACAAACTTCTATAGAAGCTCAGTGGAGAATGTCCTTATTGGTTGCATCACTGGTATGGAAGCACCAATTCCCAAGAAGGGAAGAATCTACAGAGTGGTGGATACATCCTAGTCCATCATAGAGTACATTTCCCAGAGTGCTGCCACAAGAAAGTAACATCCATCGTCAAGGACCTCCACCATCCACGCCATGCTCTCTTCACGCTACTACAGCTTTACAGGAAGTGCAAGACCAGGTTCAAGAACAGTGTTGCTTCAGAACCATCAGGCTCCTGAACTGATGAGGATAACATCACTCACTATATATAAAAAATATCTGAATCTGAATAACACTGAACTGATCCCACAGTCTCACTTTCAAGGACTTGACAATTCATGTTTTCAGTATATTTGTCATTTTTTTGGGCACATTGTTTGTCAGTCTTTATGTATAGCTTTTAACATATTCTATTGTATTTCTTTATTTACCTGTAAATCCCTGCAAGGCAAGAAAAATAAGTAGTATATGGAGTGCAAGGTTGTTGTTGTGACACCACTCAATCAACCAACAACGATGATTCATCTGCGCATTTATAGATGGTGTTTGAGCTGTGCCTAGCCATATAGTCATGAGAGAGTAGAGCAGCAGGTTAAACGGATATTCCTTGAGGTGAGCCTGTGTTGATCATCAGCTAGGATGAGATGTTATTACTGATCTGCACTGATTGGTCTCCTGATAAGAAAGCTAAGTATCCAGTTGGAGAGGGAGGTACAGAGCCCATCTTTTGAGGGGATGATGGATGTTGAATACTGAGTTTGTAATTGATAAATCGCAGGCTGATGTATGTATTGCTCTTATCTTGGTGCTTCAAAGCTAAGTGGGAGAGCCATTGAAATTGTATCCACTGTAGACCTTTGTAACTGTGTCTTTGTTCATGACTTTCCTGCTAATGAAAACATCTCAACATCTACCCTGTTAAATCTATTTCTGCTATTTTATATTTGAATAAGGTGACGGTTCATTTGTTTAAATTCCAAGCAATACAGACCCAAACTGGCTAATTTTTTTGATGGAACAAACCTCTCACCCCAAGAAAAATTAACCTAGTGAATTTCCTTGGAGTTTGTCTAATGTTACTATATCAATTGTAGTGGATCAAAACCTACAATATTCCAAGTGCAGCCTTGCTGATACCTTGTACCAATGTAACAAAACCATCCTATTCTTGTCCTTTAACTCCTTTGCAATAAAGGCCAAATACTACTTGCTGGTCTTAATTACTCATTGGCCCTGCTTGATAACATTTTTAATTTGTATATGGGAACATCTAGATTCCCCTGAACTTATTTCCAGTTTCTCTCCATTTAGATACTTTGGTTTTTGATCCCTCTTACTGAAATGTGCAAGCTTGTGTTTCATCATATACTAGTTTTTTTTTGCCCAAGTTTAGATGAGGTACGCATGAAAGACCCAAATGGTTAGAGCCCATCAGATCCAAGAGAACTTGGTAAATGAGATCAAAAGTAGGCAGAGTATGACGGTAGAATGTTGCATTTCCTAGTCAGAAGGCTGTGACCTGCAGTATTTGGTGCTGAAAATCTTGCTGTTATATACATTTGATATTTAAATCATTAATGTAGAAAACATGATTAGTAAGTTGGATATGAGAGAATAATTGCTTTGTGCATGTGAGGTGGATAATCTTGGTTTATAGATGGATATTGATCAGAGAATCAATTATGGAACAACAGCATATGTATTATAATCCCAATAAGTGGGAGGTGGTATGTTTCTAATGGGTACAGCACAAATAGCTGGGCCCTAGGAAGTACTAAAGAATAGAGGGATCTTGGTGTACTTGTTCATAAATCCCTGTAGGTAGTACTAATAGTACAGCTGGAGGTGGTGCTGTAGTTGGCATACTGGGTGCTGGCATTCATTAATTGGAGCATTTTTAAAAGTATTGAGGTTATCCTACATTATAAAACTTTGGTTAGGCTGCAGGTGAAATATTATGTCTATTTCAAGATAGCTCTGGAAGAATGTGGATACCTGGGATAAAATCAAAGGTTTCAAAGGTACATTTAATGTCAAAGAAATGCATACAATATACTCCTGAAATGCTTTTTCTTTGCAACCATCCACGAAAAAGAGTGCCCCCAAAGAATAAATGACAGTTAAATGGTAGAACCCCGAAGTAGCCCACCAGCTCCCTTCCCTCCTGCGCGTAAGTGGCAGCAAGCAACGATCCCCCCTCTCCCCCACCCCCCCACTGGCAAAAAACAAGCATTGGCACCAGGCATTCAAGCTTGAGCAAAGCAACAGCAAAGGTGCAGACTTGCAGTACTCCCAAGACTACTTGTTAACCTGGTATTCAACATATGCTTCTCTTCATCTGTTTCTAATATGAAGAGTATGTACCGTAGATTCCGGACTACAGAGCGCACCTGATTAAAAGCCGCTGGCTCTAATTTTAGAAAGAAAATCAATTTTTTACTTGTACAGGCCGCACCGGATTTTAGGCCGCAGGTGTCCCACGTTGTAATATGAGATATTTACACAGAAAGATATTACACGTGAGGATTTTTTAACTTTTAATTAAATCCATATGGTAACATAAACAAATACATATTGCAAATGCTTTTTTTCGAACCGTGCCTGTAACGCGGCTACTTTTAAATATACGTTGCGTATACTTTTTTACTGAACAACATTCCAATATCTCCTAACGACTGGTAAAAAATATATATACTGCAGCCTACCAGGAAAAGTTATTGATCGCCTTTAACTTAAAAGCAGCGTTCTCGCGCGGGTCTAATGCCGCTCCGCCGCTCGCCCCCCGCCGTCCCGTTTATCGTAAACGGCATTTTTCCCACAAGACGCGGCGAAACCGGGTGTGACGTCATAGCATCCCGCGATGTAGTACAGAAAACAAATATAGTTAAAACACTTCTAACTTTAACTAACAAATGAATTACTAAGCGAAAATATTATAAACTAAATAACTGCCATAAAGGCAGCACAATGCTTTTCTTCGAGTGTTTTCCATGTTGATGAGGGTGAGTACAAATGACTGATTTACAATAATTTAATTGTGAAAGTGCGCTTGATTTATCGTACAATTTCATTGGACCTCTGAACTACTCATCAATTTTATTGGTCTACTGTTACGAGGCAAAATGTTTTTGGCGGCATGAAAAAAATCATGTATTAGCCGCACCGTATTAAAGGCCGCAGTGTTCAAAGCTGTTCAAAATGTGGGAAAAAAGTAGTGGCTTATAATCCGACATCTACGGTAAATACTATTTGTTTTCCTTGGAGCAGAAGATGCTGAAGGGGAGCCTGTTAGAAGTATTCAAAATTATGAGGACCAAAGATGGAGTGGATTGTGAAAATTACTGCCTCGAGCAAACCTATGCCCTCTAATTTTAAGAGATCCAAGATGAGGACAGAAAGATTTAGAGGGAATTTGATGATTTTTTGTTTTTGTTTTGCTGATTATCTTTGCAGTACAGAATGCACTGCAAAATGGAGGCAGTTATTAACATTTAAGAAGTATCTGAACATTTGAATTGCCAAGGCATTGAAAGCTGGTAATTTGGGTTAGTGTACTTGGATACTTGACTCTGAATGACAGATGTGTACTTGAAAAGCTGTGGATTTTCAAGGTTACAGACCACGTGGTGGAAGATGAGATTAGTCTAGAAATCCTTTGATAGACAATAACATCATGATAAATGAATTGTCACTTGCGCAAGTTCTCGCACATTGTTTGGCATAATCTGAATGCCTTAGTTCTTTCCCCTTCCTCAGCATGCCCCCACCCCTATGTTTGTTTGAAATCAGAAGTTAGTTATGTTGCTCGAGTATTAGAACAGTCCCAAAATAGATTTCTAAATTGCTTGAAGTCAATATTGCTGTGTTTTAAAGGAATAAGCAATGATCATATTTTAACGTGCTCATTTGTGTATGTCATAGCTCGAAATTTTGATATATTCACTGCACTTGGAATTTCGTGTTTTTAAAAAATCCAGCTTCAAAGACTTGCTTTTACGTAAAAGAACACTGTATACTTGTCTCCTGATTCATTTAAGAGTGCAAAGACCCCTGTGATATAAACACATAGCCATAAACCCCACGCGCATTGGCTCAGCAACTTTGAGCAGCTGAGCCTTGACTAAGAAGATTGTGTTTGATTCTAATTTTGCTCTGTCAGTTGTCATGACATCATTAGACCTAACAGATCACATCAGTACTCCTGAATTAGAAAAATATTTGGGCTTCCTGCTGTTGTTCACTCAGGTGATCACAGCTAGATTACAAATGGCACTGGTGAAGCACAGTGATTTGCTGGCAGCAAACTCAACTATTAAATACTTTATTTTCTCAAATAGTCACTGCAATCAATAGCCTGTAACTACCCTTTTGGAACTGAACTGTTGAGCCACTGTACAACCTGCCATTCTTGTGGTGTGGACTGGAGTCCCAAAGGCTCAGGGTGATTGCAGTGTGGTGTTTATGTGCCTTCACATTGAGGCAGTGGGGTCTGGCCCCGCGAGCAGGGAGCAAGGCATTATTTGGCCATTGATGGAGCAGACTTGGAGGCGATTTGAAACAGCAGAACTGATGCAAGGCAGAGTTGAGGCGGTGGGGCCCAGGCATGAGAGCATACCGAGGCGGTGAGGAATGAGCTGAGTTTTGGCCGATTTAAGTGCATGGCCAGATTGGAAAGGTCAAGTGTTGGGGCTGGAGGCAAGGGATGCACCAGTTCTTCAGCTCGGTGCTCTGCGAGGTTTACTCATCTCTGCACTGAACTGAGGCTGTGGCTTGTAACTGGTTGGCTGTGATTGGCTTCATAGGTGTGGACTCACATACGTGTAACCCCTGGGTCGCCTCAGGCATCGCTCAAACTCGTTCTAGTCTAGGGGGAGCAGCCTTCGGCCCCGCCAAACTGGGTAATCAGCTGGTGTGGATGCTGTGTGATGTCCCCGCCTCGCCCAAAAAACAGACAGTACACCTTATGCGATTAAATGAATACAATTTATAAAGATTACTATAACTAAGCGATTACTAACGATACAGTATATATGAATAAGAGAAAAAAAAGAAAAGGCGCCAAACTTATCAAAGTCCAAACCACTTCGTGCACAACCGTTGGAGCTCAATTACTGAAGTCTTCTGGCCACCATTCGATCCCCTCTGACTTCCTCGACCCGCCTCTTGGGACCCCCACGGTGGTCGACCAGACGCTCCACACTCCTCTGTCTCCGTCTCCTCTCATCACCGAACACCTTGGGCCGGGGACCCCCCCGCTCGGGGTCCGTTCTGTCGCCCAGCTTCCAGCATCCCGTCCTCTCTCTCTCACTCCATCGCGCTGACTCCCCAAAATCCCGCCAACAATCAGTTTACAGTCCCAAACAAGCTTCCAGCACTTATCATAACAAAGACGCTAGCATTCCTACTATTAACACAGGCGCCAGCATTCCTACTTTTAACAAAACAAAGACGCCATTTTGATTACATACACAGTAACAAAGAAAAAGAAAAAACCCCCGTTACATACGTAAACTTCAGTTCTGAATGCTACTTGCTTTTATTGTTTGCAAGATTTTTTCCCCTGTGTTTTTGGTGTTTGACAGTCTTTATGGGTTCTGTTGGGTTTCTTTGTATTGTGACTGCCTGTAAGGAGATGAATCTCAAGGTTGTGTTTAGTATACATTGTATTTTGAATTTCTGAACTTGACATTGTCTCATGCCTTCATTTTGCCATTGAATAGCCTGTTGACACTTGCTGTAACAATTGATTTTTGTAAAATTCAGCTAAATTGATTCCTGCATATCCATTCTTATATCTGATGTGGTTGATATTTCATATGAGAGGAATGACGTGCGGGTGGGGAAGAAGAGCAATTAATCTAGCATGAATGGAGCTTTCCAAGTAGTTAAGTACCGTAGATTCCGGATTTTAAGCCGCTACTTTTTCCCCACATTTTGAACAGCTTTGAACACTGCGGCCTTTACTACGGTGCGGCTAATACATGATTTTTTTCATGCCGCCAAAAACATTTTGCCTCGTAACAGTAGACCAATAAAATTGATGAGTAGTTCAGAGGTCCAATGAAATTGTACGATAAATCAAGCGCACTTTCACAATTAAATTATTGTAAATCAGTCATTTGTACTCACCCTCATCAACATGGAAAACACTCGAAGAAAAGCATTGTGCTGCCTTTATGGCAGTTATTTAGTTTATAATATTTTCGCTTAGTAATTCATTTGTTAGTATGTTTTCTGTACTACAGCCCGGAATGCTAGACGTCACATCCGGTTTCGCCGCGTCTTGTGGGAAATACCGGTTTGCGATAAACGGGAAGGTGGGGGGGGAGCGGCGGAGCCAAAACGCTGCTTTTAAGTTAAAGGCGATCAATAACTTTTCCTGGTAGGCTGCAGTATATATATTTTTACCAGTCGCTAGGAGATATTGGAATGTATATGCAACGTAATTTGTGTGTTACCGATACGTATGTATATTTAAAAGTAGCCGTATTACAGGCACGGTTCAAAAAAAAGCATTTACAATATGTATTTGTTTGTTACCATATGGATTTAATTAAAAGTTAAAAAATCCTCACGTGTAATATCTTTCTGTGTAAATATCTCATATTACAACGTGGGACACCTGCGGCCTAAAATCCGGTGCGGCCTGTACAAGTACAAAATTGATTTTCTTTCTAAAATTAGAGCCAGCGGCTTTTAATCAGGTGCGCTCTGTAGTCCAGAATCTACGGTAGTTACAATCATATGTATACCACTAATCTTTTTCAAATTCTTATTTTTTGTGATCTTTTACATGAAGATCTGATCACATTTTAGGTCATATTTATGCAGAAATAGAGAAAATTCTACAGGATTCACAAACTGTGTTTTCTGTGAACCAGTTGAAATCTAGTCCTATTTAACTTTTCCTCTTGAGATAACACACCCATTTGGGTGTTGGGAGTTACTAAGACTTCACTGAACTGTTTCCTGAACAGGAGTTTCTTGAGTAAAGACAGCAGTTTCATCAGTGGTTTCCAAAAATGCATTTACCAGTGCACTGAATTACATCTGCAATTTTGCAGTTAGCCTGGCAATAAGCATTTTTTTTGTTAGCTTTCCTAATTCCTTGCTGTATCTGTGTACTAGCATTTTGTGAATTATCACGCGGACATGCAGTTCCCTCAGCTCTTCTTTCTAGGATGCAATCATCATTTAGATATATGCCTTTATAATGATTTTGTCAGAATGGACAATCTTGCATTTTGCAGTTATACCCTATTTCCCTGTTCTTTGCCTGCTTTTATAACCCTTGTGTCCCATTATAGGCTCATTTTGTGCCATTTACAGCTTTCTCGCCAACCTTAGTTGTTAATGATGTGGAAGAAAGGGCAATGGATGTTTGTTAATGATGTAAAACTAGTTAAGACCATACGACATTGGAGCAGAATTGGGTCATTTGGCACATTGAGTCTGCTCCGCCATTCCATCATGGCTGATTTATTCATCCTCTCAATCTCATTCTCCTGCCTTCTCTTTATATCTTTTGACTTAATTACTAATTAAGACCCTGTCAACCTCTGCCTTAATATACCCAATCACTTGGCTTTCACAGCCAAGACTAGACTTGGTCCTAGACTCTCCCAGTGCAGGAAACATCCTCTTCTCATCCACTCGAGCCTTTCAGTATATATTTGATAGGTTCCCCCTCTTTATTTTAAGAGATTCCCCCTCTTCTAAACTCCAGTGAGTACAGGCCCAGAGCCATCAAATACTCCTTGTATGTGACCCCTTTCATTGCTGGAATCATTCTCATGATCCCACCTCTGAACCCTCTACGATGCCAGCACCTCTTTTCTTACATAAGGACCCCAAAACTGCTCAGGGTACTTCAAATATGTCTGGCCCAGCATCACATCCTTGCTTTTATATTCTAGTCCTCTCAAAATGAATTTCATTTACCTTTCTTACCACTGACTCAATCTGCAAGTTAACCTTTTAGGGAATACTGCATGAGAACTCCTAAGTCCCTTTTGTACCTCTGATTTTTGAATTTTCTCCCGTTTTAGAAAATGCCGTTATTCCTTCTAACAAAGTGCATGACACTTCCCAACACTATTCTATCTGCCACTTTGCCCGTTCTTCCAATATGTCTAAGTCCTTCTGCAAGCATCCTTCTTTGTTAGTCCTCTCTGCCCATCCACCTATCTTCGTATCATCCACAAACTTGACCACAAAGCCGTCAATTCCAAAGTGTCACCAGATAATTTGTACTGTACTCTACAATATTTAATTTATGCAGTTTATCCTATGTGTAATTCATTTGAGGATTTAATTCTTCATAAATTATTGTGTCTTATATGTGTGTTGTGTACTGTTGTGCTTTTAAATTTCTGGCGCAGAGTAAGAATTAAATATCTGGTGCAGCGAAACTTTGTCTCATTTGACAGTATACATGTATATAGTTAAATGACAATAAACTTTATTTCTGTTACCCCAATCATTGATGTGAAAAGAAGCAGTATTGACCACTTTGGAACACCACTATCCACTGGGAGACACTGAGAAAATGCCCCCTTTATTCCCACTGTTTACCTCCTGCCAATTACCCAATCTTTTGTCCATGCTAGTAACTTCCTGTGATTACCATGGGCTCTTAACTTTTTAAGTAGCCTCATGTGGCACGTTGTCAGAGGCCTTCTGAAAATCCAAGTACACCCCAACTGACTCTCCTTTGTCCATCCTGCCTGTCATTACCTCAAAGAATTCTAACAGATTTGTCAAGCAGGATGTCCCCTTTTTGAGAAAGTGATCTTGGAGTTGGTGAACAAGTCTTAAATGGAGTGTGATATTTGAAAAATGTAATATTATTGGTATCAGTAGAAAGCATAAACAAAGTAGACCCGACAGACTCCCACAATTCTATTGACTATACCTCTCCCCACCCTGTTCCCTGTATTTTAAAAAAAATTCTGTTCCCTTTTCTCAGTTCCTTAGTCTCTGCCGCATCTGTTCCCACACTGAGACTTTCCTTTCCAGGACTCCAGCGATATCCTCCTTGAGAGAACAGGGTTTCCTGTCCAGCGTGAATGCTGCCCTCACCTGCATCTCCTCCATTTCCCAAACATCAATGCCACCCCTTCTTCCAGCTGCCTTAACAGTGATAGAGTTCCTCTTCTCACCTACCACTCCGTGAGCCTCCACATCTAGCACATCATTCTTCGTAATCTCCACCATCTCCAAAGGGATCCTACCACCAAACATATCTATAACCCCCTTTCCAAGTTTTCACAGGGGTTGCTTCCTTTATGATTTCCTTGGCCATTCTCTCCTCCCCCCCCCCCCCCCACCCAACTAATAGGTTTCCGGGCAGTTATCCCTGCCAGTGGCCAAAGTGCTACACCTGCACATTCACCTCTTCTGTCACCTCTATTCAGGGCCCCAATCAGTCCTTGCACTGAGGTAAAACTTCACCTACAAATCTGCTGGTGTTGTCTATTGTATCAGGTGCCCCTGTTGTAGCCTTATCATTGGTGAGTTCTGTCATAAATTGGGGAATGACTTCGAGGGACCTTCTCTCCATCCACCAAAAATGGAATTTCCCAGTAGTCAAACATTTTCATTCTGATTCCCTTTCTGACATGTCATGCACCTCTTGTGCCAAGATGAGGCCACCCTCCAGGTGTAGGAACACCACCTTGTGTTCTATTTGGGTAGCTTCCAACCTGATGGCATGAAATTCTGTTTCTCCTTCTGGTTTAAAAAATAATTTCCTTTCCTCTCCCCTCCCTATTGTTCTTTTCCCCATTCTGGCCTCTTGCCTCTTCTTACCTAACTATTAACTCTCCCTGGTGCCCCTCTCCTTTCTTCTGTGTTCACTCTCCTCTATCATATTCCTTCTTCACCATCTCTTTGCCTTTCCTGCTGGCTTGGTTTCATCTATCAACTATCCTTCTTCCCTTCCAGTCCTGAAGAAGGGTCTTGGCCCGAAACATCAACTGTTTAGTCATTTCCATAAATGTTGCCTGACCTGAGCTCCTCCAGCATTTTGTGTGTTGCTTTGGATTTCCAGCATCTGTAGAATTTCTCGTGTTTATAAAGTAGAATATTTTTCCAAAAGGTGAGATGAGAGTACATAATGTTGTAGAGAAAAATCTGTATGTGCTGTACCTTTAAATTAAATAACTTTGCAGTTATTACTGTGACTGAACTAAAACTGAGTCACATAACAAGCCTTCAGGATGGAGAGTCCAAGAGAATCTCACTCTCATGACACAATGCTTTAGACTTCAACACAAAGGTAACAATAAATGATTAACTACAGTACCAGTTGCTGTTGTCACCTGCTTTAACATTTTGAATATCATTGTTAACGTGCTGTGTCATATGATGTGGGCAATCATGGTCTCATGAGCATGATTGTTCTTGGTAAATTTTTCTGTAGATGTGGTTTGCTATTGCTACCTTCTGGGCAGTGTCTTTACAAGATGGATGACTTTGACATTATCAATACTCTTCAGAGATTGACTGCTTGACATCAGTTGTCACATAACCAGGACGTAATATGCATCAGCTGCTCATACAACCATCCACCACCTGCTCTCATGGCTTCATGTGACCCTGATCAGGTTGAGGGTAGGATGGCTAAGCAGGTGCTACACCTTGCCCAAGGTTTTCCTGCAGATTACGGAGAGAAGTGGCCTCTTATCTCTCCTTTGATAGAAATGCATCTCCACCCTGCTACCTAATTTTGAATATTAACATCTATTGTTGTGATGAGGTCACACTCAGGTTGGAGGAGCAACACCTTGTATTCTGTCCAACCTAATGGCATGAACATCAATTTCTCTAACTTCCGGTAATGGCTAACACCCTCCCACCCCTTCATTTTTTCCCCATCCCTTTTCCTTCTGTCACCTTACCTCCTTGCCTGCCCATTGCACCTCTCTCTGGTGCTCCTCTCCCTTTTGTATATGGCCATCTGTCCTCTCCCATTAGTTCCCCCTTTCTCCAGGCCCGTATCTCTTCCACTAACCAATTTCGCAACTCTTTACTTCCTCCCTCCTCCCCCTGGTTTCACCTGTCACCTTGTGTTTCTCCCTTCCCTCCCCTAGGTTCTAAGGCTAAGGTCAAAGAGCAAAGGGCTCAACGAACAACCTTGTCTAGTTCCGTGATAAAATTTAAATGGTTTGGAATTTTGAAAATTAGTAACAACCTGTGCAGAAGGAGATAGATAAAGTAATTTAATACATGGAATAAAATCTGTTCAATAACATTGAATAATTCCATTCAACCCAATCGAAGGCCTTCTCAGCATCTAAGGATATCACACATTCTGATATCTCCTGGGAGGGAGGGTAAATAACCTTAAATACACGGCACATATTAAAATGGGAATGTCGGTTTTTAATAGATCCAGTCTGATCATCAGAAATAATAGAAGGTAGACTATTTTCAATCCTATGAGCCAAAACTTTAGAAAGGATTTTAGAATTAACATTGAATAATGAAATTGGTCTATATGAAGAGCATTCAGTTGGGTCCTTGTTCTTCTTTAGGATAAGCAAAATAGAGGCTTCACAGAAAGATTGAGGCAAGCTACCCAATTTGAAAGAATCCAAAAAGACAAAGTGTAACTGCAGTATAATTAATGAAGAAAAAGCCTTATAATATTCTCCAGAAAATCCATCTGGACTTGGAGCCTTCCCCAAGTGTAATGAATGTATAGCTCCGGCAATTTCCTCATAAGAAATGGGTTGATTCATATGTTTACAATTATCTGCAGAAAGTGCAGGGATATTTAATTGATCTAGAAAATTATTCATTACAGTATTATCTTTAAGGGAATCAGAATTATAAGGTTTAGAATTCTCTAAAGGTATCATTTATTTCAGAGTGATCAATTGTCTATCACAGTTAATTTTGCAAATTTCTTTAATTTGTCGTCTAACTGCAGAAGTTTTTAACTGGTTGGCCAATACTTTGCCTGATTTATCTCAGTGAATGTAAAATTGAGTTTTATCTTTAAGAAGTTGAGTTTGAATTGGATATGTTAACAGAAGATCATATTTAGTTTTAACTTCAACACGTCTTTCATATAAAACAGGATCTGGAGCTATAGCATATTTTTGATCTAATTGTTTCAACTGATTGGCTAATTCAATTCTTTATTAGCTTTATTCTTAACATTCACAGTATAAGAAATAATTTGACCTCTAATATAGGCCTTGGAAGTATCCTATACAATAAGATTAGCAGTCTCTTTCTTTTTATTCTCTTCAGAAAACAAAATAATATACCTGTCTAGAAATTTTAATAATTCCTTATCAGGTAACAAAGTTGTATTAAAATGCCAAATTCTGTTTGTTTGAGGAAGACCAGGGAGATTTAAAGATAGAAATACTGGAGCGTAATCTGAAACAGCGATCTCTTTATATTCATAGGAATGAACTGATGAACTTATTTGACTATCAATAATAAAAAAAATCAATCCTGGAATATGTATGATGAACATGGGGGGGAAAAATGAGTACCCCCATCTAAAGGATGTAAGAAATGCCAAACATCAACAATGCCATATTTCAATAAAAAAGATTGAACAAACAAATCTGATTTATTAAGAGACGCTGGTTAGAAGATGATCGGTCTAAAATTGAGTCTAGCCAACAGTTAAAATCTCCTCCCGTCACCAAAGAATAAAGACTCAGATTTGGTAAAAACGGGGAAAAAAAAAGCTCAAAGAATCCTGGATTATCTACATTTGAGGCATACACATTGGCAAATACTATTAATTTATTATCTAGTTTTCCTGAAACTATAACAAGAAGTCCATTAGTATCAGACACTACTTGGATGTTGGACAAAGGAAAGTGTATATTCTATAAGAATCGAAACTCCTCTAGATTTGGCCTGAAAAGACAAATGAAAACAAAGTCGGTTCCAACGGCTAAAAAAACGTAGATGATCATATTTGCATATACGAGTTTCTTGTGTGTAAAAAAAAATATATAAAAAAAATAGGGACCTTAAATTTCCTAATATATGCAAAAATCTTATTACATTTGACTGGGTGATTTAACCCTTTCACATTAAAACTGAGTAAATTAATAGTTTGGTCCATTTTTAGTATTTAAAGAAAGGGTTAAAATGTAAGTTACAACCAATCCATAAACCTTGAGAAATGGTAACCAAGCAACAAGTTGGCTAAAAAAAAATCCAAAAACAGCCTCTGTGGAAAAAAAACAATCCCCGCCCACCTCCCAAAGAAAGAAAACCGACCAGTAGAAAGCCGGCATCTACAACCATGGACAACCCCCCAAAATACTTGGTGATAGCTCCAATTAGTTTCAAGGTTGTTTATATTCCAACCTAGACTAAACAATATCTAATCAAGATATTTAATTCTCGTGTATCAAAAATACAGTATTAAAAAATACAAAAGGAAAATAGTTACAAAGGTTTACCAAAAGTAAAAGATACCATTATTCATACAGAAGTACATTGAACATTTAATCTTATATCTTCATGAAAAACAGGCTAAGCAGTTAGCTTTCAAATTAAAAAAAAATCTGTATGCTTCAGCATTCAAACAAAACCATTTGAAGGGTCCATCTTTAATGAGATTCTCAGTCAAACTTGGTAGCCAAAGGACGGGTTAAAACCCTTGTTTAAAAAAAATTCCAACAAAACTTGTTTAAACTTGGCACATTCCTGCATAACCTCAAGCTAATAGTCTTTGAGAATCTTAATATTCCATTCTATAACGAATTATGCCCCTTCGGGATTTGCGAATTAAGAGTTTCTCATTTAATCTTGTGTCTTTATGTAAGGACAAACTAAACAGCTAGCCTTCGGATTTTAAAAACCTTTGTGCTTCAGCAGTTGAACGAAACCATTTGAAAGAACCATTTTGAAGTGTGATTCTGAGATGAGCTGGATAGCGAAGGGAGGGTTTAAAACCCTTGTCTAAAAAAACTCGGACATAACTTCTTTGAATTTAGCATGTTCCTGCATAACCTCAGGCAAGTAATCTTCAACAATTCTAATCTTGCCACCATGCTAATCAATCGTACCTCTTCAAGATTCGCATATTAACAGTTCCTTTGTTTTAAATTCATGAAAACAAATTATTACTGATCTTGATCTAGCTCTGTTAGGTGGTCTAAACACAGGAGATCTGTGTGCTCAATCAATCATAGGCAAAGACGCCAACATTTCTGGAAATAATTCTTGCAGAAAGTTTACAAAGAATTCCATAAGATGATTAACTTTGATTAATTCTTCGAGACCCAGAACCCGTAGGTTGTTCCTTCTACTTCTATTTTCTATGTTGATAATCTTCTGTCTTAACTTTTCGTTGGACTTCGATTGCTTTTCACAAAGCTTTTGCAATTCATCTACTTCCGTTTCCAGAGACGACAACATTGCTTCATTGTTTTTTATACATTTATCGTGTTCATTAAGAGTTTGCTGAATAGAATCCAATTTACCATCTATTTGTTTAAATTCAGAGCTGAATTGTTGTAGCTTCTTGTATATGACTTTGCAGCAAATCCATAATAGAATCCAAAGAAGTGGGGGAACCATCCTTTTTAGTACCTCTGCCACCCCTTGATGTAGCCATAATGAAAAAAATATCACACTTAAAAAAGAAGTTTCAAGACAGGTTGGAAAGATAATTAGAGTTGGAGCAACGGAGATTGCTGCTACTCCATCAGCCACCACCAGGAAATCCCCCCGCCTCTTACAGCTTTCTAGTACATGGAATTCAAATACTCAACCCTTTGAGAGAAGAAATCTTCCTTGTATTGGTCTTGTGTAATTGACACCTTATTTGAAACTGCTTTGAAGAGATTTAAATTTCCCAGTCAAAAGACATACTAGGTAAGTTCATTGGGTAAGGTCAATGTCCAGTTATTAGGTTAGGGTTAAATCAGGGTTGTCAGAGGTTGCTGGCGAGGTGCATCTCTAAGGGCCTGGAGGGTCTATTTTCTGAGTTGTATCCCTTTACAAAAAAATCCTAGCATTTACCTAAACTTTCCTAAGAATCTTGGAAACTTATTTTGTTTCTTCATTCTAAATTCCAATGACATGGGCTCAACTTGTTCAACACTTATTAATAAGGCAGTCCCTCCTTAACCAGGATCATTCCTAATGAACCTTCTCTGAATTGCCTCCGATGATATTTCCTAGATAAATGGGCTAGCTCTTCACTTTACTCAAGGTGTGATTTCAGCAATGTTTACACAGTTGTGTGTAAAGGCTTCTCAACTTTCTTACTTGATAGTCTCAAAATAAATGCTGGCATTTTGTAACTGTTCTGATTGCCACCTGTACTAGATTGGGCACCGATCGTAGGTTACTTCAGTTTCCTTGGTTTTGCAGTTGCATGGATCTTGGCTGTCTAAGAATTTGAGCACATTCTACATGCCGTGTTCCTTTTTAACTGTTAAAAAGGCTTGATGAGTCATTGGCCTCAGGATTTCTCGTCTCTGACTTGGCTCCTTGCAATATTTTAGTTGGTCAGATAAATTTCCTGTCAGTGGTGGGAAGCCCTTTTGATGGTATTTGAGTGACCGAGGGAATCCGTATCTTGTGGATGTACAAATTTCTCTCAGTTTTTCAATAGTAATTTTTTCTGATGCTTAATGCCCAGTGCATCTGTATGTCTTTCATGTTAGTTCTTATTCCATCTTGAATGTTATACAGGTTTTACTACATAGTTTGAATATTGTTTCATATGAGAGGTTGAGAATGGAATTGTATACGATGCTTGCATATGCAGTTTTGATCTTGTGTTAGACACAAGCTCATGAATGACTCATCTGGTTGAGCTGAGGTATTGCCTCTGAAGAAATGTCTTGGAGTTTGTGATTGATCTCTTAAGTACAACAGTGTTCCTTAATGGTGAGTGAGAGTTTTATCCTTGTAACTGGTTTTGGTCTCCAAGGGAGTGTAATGCATTTTTGATGCATTTCAGATCTTCTGCATTGATTCCTGAGATGAGAACTAGAATACCCTACTCACTATCAATCATTATGCAGTTATTTTCTAGAAATTGGAATTCATTTTTGGGATTTGGCCAGCATTTATTGCCCACTTCAAACTGGTATTGAGAAGGTGACGCACAGCCACCATTTTAAATTGTTGCAGTCTTCCTAATGAAGGTATATAGCACAAGAAAAGACATTTGATCTATGATACCTGTACTTAAGTGCCAATTTAAGTTAATCCCATTTGGTTTATATCCCTCCATTCCCTGCCTGTTCATGTGCCTTACTAAATGCTTGAAATGTTGTTTTTGTATCTACTTCCACCACATATTCACAGTACTATGCACCTACCACTCTGTACTTTTAATATGCCAATCTCCTTTTAAACTTTTCCCCCTATTACCTTAAATATCTGCCCTCTCGTACTTGATCTTTATGTTCTGGGAAAAAGATTCAACAATCTACCCTTCTCATAATCTTAGATATTTTTAATCAGATCACCCGCCAATTCCCAACTCTCCAGGGGGAAAAAATCCAAGTTTGTCCAGCCTCTCCTTGTGGTGGTACTCCTTGATCCAGGCAACATCCTGATAAACCTCTTTTGCAGCCTTTCCAAAACCTCTACATTTGTCCTGTAATGTGGCACTTCTCACAGTATTCCAAATGTGGCCTAACAAAGATTTATACAGCTGAAATTTGACTTCCCAATTTTTCTGCTCAATGCCATGACTAATGGAAAATATGCTGCCTGTACTACCTAATCTACTGTGTTGGCACTTTCAGGGAACTGTGGACTTGCAGCACAAAACTCCTCTGCACATCAGTGTTTCTGAGGGTTGTCACTTGCTGTATACTTTCCTCCTGCATTTGTCTTGGTGATGAAATGCCAAGGGTAGTTAATTGGTCTTTCTTGTTGAATGATATAGATTATTGCTCGGCACATGCGTGCAGTTAAGGATGGGTTCATTTGCTGTGAAGTTGCGAATGGGATTGAACATTCCTATTTTGAGTCAGGGGCATTCACCATGGAAATAGGCCATTTGGCTCACAATGTCCATATGGCTCTGCACTAATGTCAATTTCCAGTACTTGGCTGAAGCCTCCTGTGTTTAGGTGGACATTACATCTGGACATTACAGTGCTGTTAGGTGCTTTGCTTCCGCCATTCTCTTAGGACAGTGTGTTCCAATACTTGCCACTCCCTATGTGATTTTAAAAACCCTCTTCATACTGCATCTTCAGTCTCTTTCTTGCCCCTTGCCTTAAATCTATGTTATGTTTTATTATGCTCTAATATTGGGAACCATCTCCTGCAGTCTATCATATCTATACTCTTCATGATTTTATTTATTTAGTAATACAGCATGGAGGAGGCCCTTTAAGCCACATCGCTCCAGCAACCTCCGACAACCCTCATTTAACCCTAACCTAACAACTGGCCAATTTACAATACCCAGTTAACCTACCCAGTTCATCTTTGGACTGGAGGAAACCAGAGCACCTGGAGAAAACCCATGCATTCCACAGGGTGGGCGTACGTAGATGCCTTACAATCAGCACCGGAACTGAACTCCAAACTCTGATGCTCCATGCTGTGCTACTATGGCACCTTAATTATGTCCCCTCTCAACCTTCTCTGCTCCAGGAATAATAGACTTAGAATCTCCACTCTGTCCTCAAAATTGAAATACTCGGTCTCAAGGAAAAAGCTGGCAAATCTCCTTACAATTTTCTCCAGTGTTATCATGTCTTCCTGGTACATTCAAGAAGACGATGTCATTGATGAAACAGTTAATTAAATGTATTTTGGACCAAGCTGCAGCTCTTTGATACACTTTGACATCTTCACCTTGCAACAATCCTGAGTTGGAATCCAGCCGGCTCCCTTGCATGCTTTCCATCCGTGCTGGGTTGAGCGTTGAGCTAGCTAAAAAAACAAGAAAGCCTGCTTTTAAAAAAAAAACCGCTGTCATGACAACGTCCCGATGACTCCACTTGGAGTTGGGGCTTCCTTCTTCTTCTATAATGTGTTTGACTGAAAGAACATAAGTCTGCTTTCATTAATCTAATTGCTGTTTCTTTGCTCAGTCAGTATGCAAAATCTTACTGATGTTTGCTGGTACCAGTTTAGAATTTTAGCAATAAATAGTATATGTAGACCTCAAAATTATTTTCGAAAGGTCCAACCAAGCAGGGCAGTTTATTTTACATAATGTTTCTAGCTCCTTCATGTTCACTCCACGTCACAAGTTAAAAAAGCAGTGTCCTTTAATAAAAATCAAACAAAAAAAAGCTTTAAATATAGGGAATCAGAAATTTAAAAAAAAACAAAAAAAATCTTTAAATATGGGGAATCGGAAATAAAAAAAAACAATCTTGGAAGTACTCAGCAAAAGAAACTCCATTTGTGGATAGAATCAGAAACAGATTTAATATCACTGGCATATGTTGTGAAATTTGTTAACTTTAAGGCAGCGTTGCAATGAAAAGCATGATAAGTTTAGAGTAAAAACTGAGTTACATTAAATATGTCTATTTAATAGTTAAGTTAAAATAAGTAGTGCAAAATAACAGAAATATATTAGTGAGATAGTGTTTGTGGGTTCAATGTCTTATTTAGAAATTCGATGTCAGAGGGAAGCTGTTGTTCCTGAATCGCTGGGCATGCGCCTTTAGGCTTCTGTACCTCCTTCCTGATGGTAAGGGTGTGAAGACGGCATGTCTTGGGTGGTGAGGCTCCTTTGGAAGGCACCAGTCCTTGATACCTTGGATATTACGGAGGCTGATACCCGTGATAGAGCTGACTTGTAAAATAAGCATCCTGACATGGGTATTTGCATTATCCAGGTGATCCATGGTTGCATGGAGAGCCATTGAGAGCTTGCTGTAGACCTATTTTGGCAATAGGCAAATTGCAGTGGGTCCTGGTCCTTGCTGAGGTAGGAGTTGATTCTAGCCATGACCAACCTCAAAGCATTTCATCAACGTAGAGGTGAGTGCTACTGGGTGATGGTCATTAAAGTCACACTACTCTTCTTGGGCACTGGTATAATTGTTGTCCTTTTTGAAGCAGGTGGGAACTTTCAACTGTACCAGTGTGAGATTGAAAATGTCTTTGAATACGCCAGCCAGTTAGTTGAAACAGGTTTTCAGAGCCTTACCGGCTACTCCTTCGGGCCCTGCTGTCTTGAAACACACTCATTCACGCAGATTTTAATGAAGTCGGTGACAACTGTGGCATATCTCAAGTCAAGTCAACTTTTATTGTCATTTCGACCATAACTGCTGGTACAGTGCATAGTAAAAATGAGACAACATTTTTCAGGACAATGACATGACACAGTACAAAAAAACTAGACTGAACTACGTAATTAAAAGAAAAACACAGAGAAAGCTATACTAGACTACAGACCTACACTGGACTGCATAAAGTGCACAAAAACAGTGCAGGCATTACAATAAATAATAAACAGGACAGTACGGCAAGGTGTCAGTCCAGGCTTCGGGTATTGAGGAATCTGATCGCTTGGGGGAAGAAACTGTTCGACCAGACTATGTAACAGTTTCTTCCCCCAAGCGATCATAGTCTGGTCGTAAGAGCCCGAATGCTTCGGAGCCTTTTCCCATATGGCAGGAGGGAGAAGAGATTGTATGAGGGGGTGCATGGGGTCCTTCATAATGCTGTTTCCTTTGCGGATGCAGCATGTAGTGTAAATGTCCATGATGGCGGGAAGAGAGACCCCGATGATCTTCTCAGCTGACCTCACTATCCACTGCAGGATCCGAGATGGTGCAATCTCCGAACCAGGCAGTGAAGCAGCTGCTCAGGATGCTCTCAACACAACCCCTGTAGAATGTGATGAGGGTGAGGGGTGGGAGATGGACTTTCCTCAGCCTTCGCAAAAATTAGAGACGCTGCAGGGCTTTCTTTGCTATGGAGCTGATGTTGAGGGACCAGGTAAGATTCTTCGACAGGTGAACACCAAGAAATTTGGTGCTCTTTACGATCTCTACCGAGGAGCCGTCGATGTTCAGCGGGGAGTGGTCGCTCCGTGCCCTCCTGAAGTCAACAGCCATCTCTTTTGATTTGCTCACATTAAGAGACAGGTTGTTGGCTCTGCACCACTCCGTTAGCCGCTTCATCTCCTCTCTTTAAGCTGACTCGTCGTTCTTGCTGATGAGACCCACTACGGTGGTGTCATCAGCGAACTTGATGATATGGTTCGAGCTGTGTGTTGCAGTACAGTCGTGGGTCAGCAGAGTGAACAGCAGTGGACTGAGCACGCAACCCTGGGGAGCCCCCGTGCTCAGTGTGATGGTGTTGGAGATGCTGCTCCTGATCCGGACTGACTGAGATATCCCAGTCAGGAAGTCTAGGATCCAGTTGCAGAGGGAGGTGTTCAGGCCCAATAGGCTCAGCTTTCCAATCAGTTTTTGAGGGATGATTGTGTTGAATGCTGAACTAAAGTCTATGAACAGCATCCGAACGTATGTGTCTTTTTTGTCCAGGTGGGTTAGGGCCAGGTGGAGGGTGGTGGCAATGGTGTAATCTGTTGAGCGGTTGGGACAGTATCTGTCCTGACTTGAAGAAGAGTCCCGGAACGTAGTACAGTCCACTGATTCACAGCAGTCCTGTAAGTGTTCCTGTGCCTCCCCGGTCCATATGTTAGTCCTCACTGCTGATGCTGCAGTCTTCAGTCTCTGCCTATACTCAAGCATTGGAAGTACAGCCAGGTGATCAGACTTACCAAAGTGTGGGCGTGAGATAGCATGGGAGGCACTCTTGAACTTGGTGTAACAGTGGTCCAGTGTGTTAATTCCTCTGGTACTACAAGTGATTTGTTGATGATAATTATTTAGTGACTTTATCAAGCTGGCTTGGTTAAAATCCCCCCCCCCAAATTGATAGGGAAGGCATCAGGATGTGCTGTTTCATGTCTGTTGAATACATCACTCAGATCATCTGGAGCCTGTTTGACATTGGCCTGAGGTGGAATGTATATCGCTACCAAAATGATCACTGAAATCTCGTGCGGCAGATAAAATGGTCAATGTTGAATTGTGAGGTATTCCAAGTCTGGTGAGCAATATTGGGACGTCACTGACGTATTAGTGCACCGAGGAGTTGATCTTGAAGCATACACCTCCACTTCTGCTTTTGAGAGACTCGTCTGATCTATCTTGATGATGTATTGTGAACCTGTCTATTTGAATCATTGCATCTGGCATGGAAAGGGTGAACCAAGATTCCACAAAACAAAGAATGCATGTGTTCATAGAGTTCCTCTGATACAGCACCTTAGTTCTGTAATCGTCAATTTTATTTACCATAACTTGTATATTTGTCAGCAAGGCAGTTAGTATTGGGAGTTGAAAACCTCTTTTGTTTTCTTTAAATGCACCATTAGACCAGCACATTGAACCATTTTTCACTGGTGGCTTCTTAGAGGGTCAGAGTGTTTGCTGCAGTCTGGTCTATTTCCTTTGGTTTTAAGCAGTTATATCAATTACATTAAAATTTCACTGTACACATCATAGATATAGTTATGGTTCTCAGCCGTAGCAGGCTAAAACGAGAATATTTGATGTTTTCCATCGTTCTCAATGAGATCTGCTGTTTGGGTCGTCTGTGGTGTTGGCACCCCGGAAGTGAAACTGAGTTAATGTTTTGAGTCAATAATCCAGAACAGCAAAGGACCTTCAACTGGAAAACTTGGTTTCTTTTATTACAGGTAGTGCCTGACCTTCTGAGTTTTTGTAGAATTTGTACTGTCATTTTACTATTGTGGGATTAATCTGTGTATTTGTTATTTCCTTTGCAGTTTAACTTGCACTTGCATTTTTATATCATTACCTATCAATATGCAGTTGTCCAGTGTGTTTTCTAATAATTTATTATTCTGGAAGCTTCTTGGGTATTATTTGAAAAGTGGCCATTTAACTCGTGTATAAATTTTGAATGCAGTGTCTGTTACCCATAGAAACTCAATGGAATGAGCAAACTGGTATAATTCCAGAGCATGTTGGCTCTATTCTCTTCTAGCTGTCTACTTCTCTTTCCCAATCCCTTTGTACTCTTAGTGCTTAAAGATCATGAGCAATGAATTTTATGACTTATTCTTGACTTCTGAACAACCTCAGATCAAAAATACCAGCATCTAACACTATCTTTTCATTAGAGGACATTTTTCTGTCTGGCTATTTGAAGTTTTTTTTGTTGGTGATTTTTATATATGTCTGAAAGATAATCTATAACACTTCTGAACTATTTTGCAGATGGAGGAGAGATATTTAGGGAGTTGGGAAGTGAGTCCATTGACATACAAGACCTAGGGTTTGGTTTGCTTTTTTTTAAAATAAATTTTTAAATTAGTTTTTCAAAACATTTTACAAAATTAAAAACCCCAAATCCCAATGAGGAGCATTAATACAGTGCAAAATTAAGCATACAATAACAATATGCTACAAAGGAAGAGAATTTAACAAAAAAGCACCTAAATTAAGACAGACAACACAAGAGAAAAACATCAAAAAAAGAAAAAAAAACCCTAGTCAACAGGAAGGTTATGAAAGTACTCGATAAAAGGTCCCCAGACCTTATGGAACTTTAGATCTGAATTAAGAACTGAATAATGAATTTTTTCGAGGTCCAAGCAGGCCATAATATCGTTAAGCCATTGCGCATGAGTGGGTGGGGCAACATCTCTCCATCTAAGGAGGATCAAGCGTCTCGCCAGGAGAGAGGCAAAGGATAGTATTTGGCATTGGGTCGGACCCAGACATAAATCTGTCTCGCCCCAAAAACCGAACAGAGCAATTAAGGGGTTAGGTTCTAGGTGCTGATTCAGAATACCCGATAATGTAGTGAAGACATCTTTCCAGAATTTCTCCAAGCTAGGACAGAACCAGTACATATGGATGAGAGAGGCCACGCCCCTCTTGCATTTATCACAGAGCGGACTAATGCCAGGGTAGAATCGAGATAGTTTAGATTTAGACATATGGGCTCTATGAACAATCTTAAACTGTAAAAGGCAATGGCGAGCACAAAGGGAGGTTGAGTTAACCGATTTGAGAACTGAGTCCCAGCTCTCCTCGGATAAGGAGATATTTAAATCCTGCTCCCAGGCCATTTTAATTTTATCCACAGGGGCCCGTCGTAAGGCTGCTAGTTTATCTCGGATAATTGATATTAAACCTTTACCTAGTGAATTAATGGAAAGAAATAGGTCCATAGCATTTTTCGCAGGCATTTCAGGAAAGTTAGGAATTAAAGGAGCAGTAAAGTGTCGGATTTGGAGATATCTGAAAAAGTGAGCGTTAGGCAGGTTGAACTTAACAGAGAGCTGCTGAAAAGAAGCGAAGCGATTATCAATGAAGAGATCTTCAAAATGTCTAATGCCCTTCCTGTGCCAAACATGGAATGCTGAATCGTACGTAGTAGGTAAAAAAAGGTGATTATGTGCGACAGGGCTAGAAACGGAAAACCCCTGGAAACCATAGCATTTCCTGAACTGAGCCCATATATGCAAAGTGTGTATAACAAGAGGATTAGCTATTGATCTGGGCAGACTGCTAGGGAGTGCAGAGCCAAGAAGTGCAGATATAGATAATTCTTTGGTGGAGCTCAACTCCATTGCCACCCAGTTAGGGCACTCGGGTTGACCGTGGAAGAAAGACCAGAAGGCAGCACAACGTATATTAGCTGCCCAGTAATATAAGCGATAGTTAGGTAAAGCCATGCCACCCTCTTTTTTAGATTTTTGGAGATGGATTTTATTAATTCTAGAGTGCTTATTCTGCCACAGATATGACAAAATAATGGAGTCTAAGGAATCAAAAAAAGATTTAGGAATAAAAATTGGGATAGATTGAAATAAGTATAAAAATTTGGGGAGAACATACATTTTAACAACATTAATACGACCTACCAAAGACATAGATAGAGGTGACCATTGTACCAGACTCTGTTTTATAGCATATGAAAGATTGACAAAGTTTTCACGAAAGAGATCTTTAAACTTCCTTGTGACTGTAATTCCAAGATAAGTAAATTGATTATGGACTACTTTAAAAGGGAGATCAAGAAATATTAGTTCTTGTGCTTCTTTATTAATTGGGAAAAGTTCACTCTTATGTAAGTTGAGTTTATAGCCAGAGATGTGGCTAAACTGGTCAAGAAGTGAAAACATTAGAGGTAAGGATGTAGACGGATATGAGAGAAAGAGTAATAAGTCATCAGCCTCTCCAAATCCCGGTCAATTCAGGACAGTTTCAAAATGCTATCGCCAGAGGTTCTATAGCCAAATCAAAGAGAAAGGGACTTAAGGGGCATCCCTGACGGGTGCCACGTTTGAGATTAAATACTTGGGATTTCTGAAAATTGGTTAGAACAGAAGCAGTAGGACACAGGTACAGCAATTGGATCCAAGAGATGAAACTTTGGCCGAGGTCAAATTTTTCTAAGACTGCAAAAAGGTAGTTCCACTCTATACGATCAAATGCTTTCTCCGCATCAAGGGAGATAACACATTCAGGAGTCCCAGTTGGAGCTGAGTATAAAATATTAAATAGACGCCGAATGTTAAAAAAAGGGAGACGGTTTTTAATAAAGCCTGTTTGGTCATCAGAGATAATGGAGGGAATAACGGTTTCTAATCTATGAGCCAACACTTTAGCTAAGATCTTTACATCAACATTGAGCAGAGAGATCAGCCTGTACGAGGAACACTGTTGGGTCTTTGCCCTTTTTAAAAAGAAGAATAATAGATGCCTCATTGAAAGAGGGTGGTAATTTGCCGTAATTAAACGAGTCAGATAATACTGAAAGTAACTGAGGAGAAAGAAGTGAAGAGAATGATTTATAAAATTCTACAGGGAACCCATCAGGTCCAGGAGATTTCCCTGAGGACAGTGCAGAAATTGCAAAAGGTATTTCTTCTGGTGATATAGGCACATTGAGTTTGGCTTTGAAATCAGATGAAAGTGAGGGGATATTCAGATTCTGTAAAAATTCATCCACAGAGATATTGTCATTCAGAGATTCAGAGGAATAAAGCCGAGAATAAAAATTTTTAAATGCGTCATTAATTTCTAAATGATCCGATGTAAAGTCTCCGTTCTCCTTCCGGATCTTTGTAATATGTTGTTTGGCTTTGGAATGCCTCAGCTGATTGGCTAGGAATTTACCAGACTTATCCCCATGAATGTAAAAACGACTCTTGCTTTCGTGAAGTTGGCGTTCGACAGGTTGAGTGGACAGAAGGGTAAATTTAGTTTGGAGTTCAACGCGCTTCTTGTATAATTCAGGGTTCTTAGTTTGGGCATATATTTGATCCAAATCTTTAATCTGGTTAATGAGGTCTGCTCGATCTGCACGGGATCTTCTATTGAGATTTGCTGTGTAAGAGATTATTTGACCCCTCAGATATGCTTTCATGGCTTCCCAGACAATCTGGGATGGCACTTCAGGTGATGTATTAGTGTTAAAATAAAAGGTTATCTGATCCTTAATAAATTTTACGAAATCATCATTCGATAATAAAGTTGAATCGAACCGCCAGTGTTTATTCCTCTGAGGGAGACCAGGAAAGTTCAGAGAGAGGGTAATTGGGGCATGGTCAGAAATCAGTATACTCTGATAGTCACAAGAGTGGGCAAATGGGATAAGTTGGTTATCGAGTAAGAAATAGTCAATTCTAGTGAAGGTATGGTGAACATGTGAGAAAAAAGAATAATCTCTCTCTGTAGGATGGAGGAAACGCCATATATCAGAGATACCAAAATTAGAGAGAAACGATTGAATAGCTAAGGCAGATTTAGTAGGTGATCTGGTAACAGAGGACAATCGGTCCAGTTTAGGATCCAACCAACAGTTGAAGTCGCCACCCAGTATAAGAGAGTATGAGTTTAAGTCTGGTAATGAGGGAAAAAAACTGTTCAAAAAAAGTTAACATCATCAAAGTTGGGGGCATACAGGTTTGCTAGTGCAACTTTAGTGTTATATAGTTTACCAGAAACAATAATAAAACGGCCATTTGTATCAGATATTTTATTATGGAGTTCAAAAGGAATATTTGAGTTAATAAGAATGGAGACTCCCCTAGCTTTAGCGGCAAAGGATGAATGAAAATGCTGACCCGCCCACTTTGACAGAAGCCGGGAGTTATCAAAACAACGAATATGAGTTTCTTGGAGGAAAGCAATGTCAGCTTTGAGTTGTTTGACATGTGAGAATACCTTCCTCCTTTTAACAGGGTGGTTCAATCCCTTTACATTCCAGCTCACAAATTTAAGTGCACTAGCCATTATCAATTACTAATGCATAAAAGGCAGCAGGCATATAAAAAGTCAAGCAGTACAATAGCAGTCTGGGAGCAGAGATGTAAACATAGATTCGTAAAGTCAAAATATAAACATGTCCTGAGCAATAAAGAGAAACAATAAATACAGTGAGTGATGTTGGAACTGGAAAATCCACCCCATCCACACAACCCAAAACTAGACGGCTACCAAAACAAGTAGCTAGCTCTACCAAAAAAATTAGCCCAAATATAACTTCCGGATCTGTGTCATTAACAACAGTTCCATATAAATACTATAGCAAATAGTAACTAGTTTATGCACTAGAAAACATAACTACAGATTAGAACACCTTCTGCAGAAATATAAAACTTAATACAGAGAAAATCGGAAGAAGACCAAAACTAGCCTACCCGTGAAAAATTATAGAAGAGTAAAGAGAAAGGGAAAAAAGGTAAAGAAAAAGAAAAAAGAGGAAAGGGAAAATTATAAATTCAAGACGAGTATTTATCAACCATTTACAGAGAAGGGAGAAAAAAATTCAGAGATTAGAAAAAAGGGGTGAAGAAAAGAAAAAAAAAGATAAAATAAATAAGTATTTAAAAAAAAAAGGAAAAATAAATCAGCAATTAAACTGTGAACCACAAACAGGGAGGTCTTCACTAAAGACTTCGAACCTCCAAAACAAGTTAGAGTTAGTTGTAGAACTCTGTAGGTAAAGTTATACAAGAATAAAAATAGATTACACACACACCACACACCAAGAGATTGTCAACAGCCCTTAAAGTTTCAATGAATAATGTCTGAGTGATTCAAGTGAAGTCTGAGTCCAGAAAAAGTAATTTTACTACGAGGAGTACTTATCCACCATTTTAGGAGGTCCGATCAGATTCCGAAGATGACTGGATAGCCGGAAGACTTGCCACAAACGCTTCAGCTTCCTTCGCTGATTTGAACCACTTGTATTTTCCGGTATTAAGCTTGATTCGTAGATTGGCAAGATTGCGAAGAGAAGGTTTGAAACCACGATCAAAAAGCACTTTCATTGCGTCTTTAAACTCAGCGCGCATCTTTAAGGTCTGGGGTGCAAAATCTTCCACAAAGCGAATGGTTGTATCCTGGAAAGGAAAAGACCCCCTGCGACGCGCCTCTACAATCAGACTGTGTTTTACCTGGTATTGATGGAAGCACAAGATTACTGGTCGCGGGCGGGAGCCCAGAATTCCGGGGGGAACGTAAACTCTGTGTGCCCGTTCGAGCTCGGGCGGCTTCGGAAGCAAATCTTTCCCGAATATCTCACAGAGAAACTCGGCGAAAAACTTCACGGTTGATCCCTGTTCGGTCGCCTCTGGCAATCCAAGAATTCTGAGGTTGCATCGCCTACTGCGATTTTCGAGATCCACCATTTTGGAAAGAAGTTTGTTAGATTTTTCCTCTAAGCTGGAACAGAGAGTCTCCAAGTATTGAACACGACTTTCTAAATCTTCAGAAGTCGAATCGATGCGAGATAAGTGTTCAGCATGTTTGTCCACTTTATCGTTGATCCGATCTAGTTTGTCTTCTAACTGTTTGAAAGCGGTTTTAAATTCCTTTAAAATTTTGTCTCAGAGCTTTCCGAGCGCAACCAGCGTCTCGTCCAAAGGGGTCATAGCTTCTTTTCTCCCGGATTTAGAACTCTTGCTAGACATTGTAAGTTAGATATATTCACAGGCAAGTAAGAGATACTGAAATAATTCCTAACTAAGGTTTAAAAAATGGAGACATTTAGTGCAAAGATAGCGACAGTAATGGAACAAAAGTTTGGAGCAGCTAAACAATCGCCATCTTACCGGAAGTCCCCTTTGGTTTGCTTTTGTAACCATAGAATTTGGTTTCTGGTTAAGTTTCTGATGTTGATGTGGGACTCTCTGGTGGCATATTATGTGAAAATAATTGAGTATCCTTTGATTAGTGACCTTCATTCCCTCCCCCATGCACAGTGGAAGCTTGACTTGTTGCTGATCAACTCAAGCCCAAGTACTGCCTTGGACTTGATCCCTGTGGAGAAGACTTGAATTATCAGTGATAGCATTCCCTTTGGATTTGTTTTAGAGATGGCAATGGATATAAAGCAGAGCTTTTACTCATTGAGTACAAAAGGAAATTGCAGAGTTCTCTGCTCTGTTTATGTTAGAAGGATGGGTAAGTTTGTAAAGGGATTTAAAAGTAGGTACTTGAAAGCCAATCTGAAGTTGTATCAATTTATGTGCTGGGAGATGAGAGACAACAGAGAAAATCAAAGATGATGGTCTGGGTGAGAAAATTTCTCTGGAATAGATTCTCACCAAACCAAATTGCTCCTGCTGGTGCTTCCCGCCAATTTGTTATACTTGTATGAGGTGCTTTCTGCTCCAATAATGATTGTTTCAAAAATCGAAGATATATATTTGATCCTTCATTAGCAAATAGCAAACGTACAATCTTGAAGTAATGAAACTTAACTACCCAATTTTAAGTTGAGCATAATTGAGTGGTCAATAAAAGATGCAACATCCGTTGGTCCCCAGCTGCAAACTGTCATAATCAAATCATGAAGATGTAATTTATTCCCTTCGCTTTTACCACACTCCCACTCGTGACTAGTTACCAGAATATAATGCAGATGGACAACAGATGCATGGCTCTAAGATTTGGCTCTTCGTTGGGGAATTGAACCCTGGTCTCCAATGTGATAAGCAAGGATACTAACCACTAAACCTACAAGGAGCCATGTATCTATTCTCTATCTACATTGTATTCTGTGTTACACGTTTATTATGGTAACTAGTCACATGAGTGGGGCAGCAGTGAAAGTGAAGAAGTAAGTTACCTTAGTAAACTTAATAAATGTGCCACACAGAATAAAATGCAGATAGAGAACAGGTATATGGGTCTTAAAAATGGCATGGATGACGGTTTGGCTTTCTGTGAGATGCAGTTTGAGGCAAAATTAGAATATCATCAGAAAAGATGGAATCCAAGGTTTATGTGGCAGAGCACAGTTTAAAAAAAAATTGCTTGACTTTGCATGGAAATACTTTGTTTTTTGTTTTCATTTGAAGTTGAACCAGATGTAAATAGGAAAAGCAATTCACACAATTTAAATAGAAAATAAAAAGTTGCTAATGTTCGAAAACTGAAATTAAAGAATTAAGTACAGTGAGGGCCACTTTCATGTTTCTATTCAAAGGTGCTTCATTACTGCAAAAGAAAGCAAGTTAGTTTTAAGTTTCAGGAAGGGTCAGATGGGGTGAAGCTAGGCTTGCCAGCTTTTTATGAAGACTTGGTTTGATACGTTAATGAGTGCCTAAAGAGAGACAAACAAAATAACATAAAAAAGCTGTGAGATGATCAAATTTGTTGCAGAGAAGAGAAACCAAAAGGAATGTTGGAAATGCACAGATTAGCACTTTTTTTGAACTACAGGAAAATCGAATTTGATTACGACTTGATCTTGGGTTGGCATCATGACAGCTGCCTTGGAGTTAATAGAAGTAAGAAAATCTGCTTAAATTGTGTGCATGGGTGACTTAGATCTATTATTTGGATTAATGTTTATAACGGCTGTCATTTAGTATTTGGAATGGCAATTTAGCTGACTACTAGGAAAGGTATCTTTGGAGTCATACTGATGCTTGCTTTAAAGCCAGAGATAATTTTAGGGTGATAGAATACTACAGCTTAGAAATGAGCCTTTTGGCTCATCTGGTCTGCCAAACCTTTAATTGGCCTAGTTCCATTGACCTGCTCCTGGACCATGAATCTCCATACCCCTCCCATTCATGTACCTGTCCGAATTTCTCTCAAATGTTGAAGTTGAACCTGCATCCACCACTCTGTGACAGTTTTTTCCACACTCTCAGCATCCTCTGAGTGAAGAAGTTCCCCCTTAAACACTTCACCTTTCACTCTTGACCCGTGACCTCTAGTCTCACCCAACCTCAGTGGAAAAAGCCTGTTTACATTTACCCTATCTATTTCCCTCATAATTTTGTATACTTTTATCAAATCTCCCCTCATTCTCCGGCACTCTAGGAAATAAAGTTCTGACCTTGTCAACATTTCTCTATAACTCGGGTCCT
The DNA here is from genome assembly GCF_048418815.1 of Hemitrygon akajei. Taxonomy (NCBI): domain Eukaryota; kingdom Metazoa; phylum Chordata; class Chondrichthyes; order Myliobatiformes; family Dasyatidae; genus Hemitrygon; species Hemitrygon akajei. The sequence goes on from NC_133125.1 coordinate 105,361,330, forward strand.
CAAGTCCTGACAACATCCTTGTAAATTTTCTCTGCACTCTTCCAATCTTATTTACATCTTTCCTGCAGGGAGATGTCTAAAACTGAACACGGTACTCCAAATTAGGCCTCACAAATGCCATCTCAACTCTGGTACTCAGTATGTTGATTTATCTAAGCCAATGGGGCAAAAGCTTTCATCATGACCCTATCTACTTGCCACTTTCAAGGAAGTAAGGATCTGTATTCCCAGATCCTTCTGTTCTACTGCCACTCCTCAGTGCCTATTGCTCACTGTGTAAAATCTACCCTGGTTGGTGTTACAGAAGTGCAACCTCTCTCACTTGTCTGCATTAAATTAATCTGCCATTTATCAGCCCATTATTCTAGCTGGTCCAGATCCCATTGTAAGCTTTGATAACTTCCTTGCTGTCTACTACACCCACAGTCTTGATGTCATTGCGTATTTGCTGATTCAATTTACCACATTACCATCTAGATTGTTATTTGTCATCTGTATTAACAATGGACTCAGCACTGATCCCTGTAGCACACCACTAGTCACAGCCCTCCAGTCAGAGAGGCAACCATCTACAGCCACTTTCTGGCTTCTTTCGTGAAGCCAATGTTCATTCCAATTGAATGCCAACTTTCTTACAACCTCCCATGGGGCCCTTGTCAAAGATCTTGCTAGAGTCAATGTAGACATCATCCAGTGCTTTGCCTTCATCAACTTTCCTTGGAACTTCCTTGAAAATCACGATAAGATTGGTTAGACACAATCTAAGAGGTAAACCATGTTGACTATCCCTAGTCAGTCCTTGCCCATCCAAATATTTGTATCTGGTTGCTTACTGCTACTGATGTCAGGCTCTCCAGCCTGTAACTTCCTGGCTTATACTGGAGACTTTTTAAACAACAGAACAACATTTCCTATCATCCAATCCTCTAGCACATCACCCATGGCGGAATGTGTTTTAAATATCTCTACTAGGGCTTGTGCAATTTCTGCACAAGCTTCCACAGGGTCTGAGGGAACACCTTCTCAGACCCTAAAGATTTACCCATTGTAATTTGCCTCAAGACAGCAAATGTTTCTCCTCTATAATCTGTATAAAGTCCACAACCTCACTGCTGCATTGCCTCACATCTATAGACTCTGTCTATTTCTCAAATAAATACAGATGCAAAAAATAATTTATAATCTATCTCTTTCAGCTCCACACATGGGTTACCACTCTGATCTTCCAATTTTGTCCTTTGCTGTCCTTTTTGCTCTTAATATATCAGTAGAGGCCTTCAGGATTCTCCTTCACCTTGCCTGCTAGTACAACCTGCCTTTCAGCCCTCCTGATTTTCTCCTTAAATGTTTTCTTGCATTTCTTGTGCTCGAAGTACCTAATTTGTCCTGCCTGCTTGTACCCACTATGCACACCCTTTTTTTTTCTTAACCAGGGCGTTAATATCTCTCGTAAACCTGCTATCCTAGCCTCTTATTGTGACAGGAACGTACCAACTTTGTATTCAAATTTCAGTTTCGAAGACCTCCCACTTACCAAGTACACTTTTACCAGAAAGCAACCTGTCCTTATCCACACTTGCTGGATCCTTTCTGAAGCCATCAAATTTAGCCTTTCTTCAATTTAGAATCTCAACTAGAGAACAAGATCTAGCCTTTTCCATCATTACCTTGAAACTACTGGTATCATGATCACTAGTTTGAAGATGTTCCCTTTCATAAACTTCAGTCACCTGCCCTGTCTCATTCTCTAATGGGAGATCTAGCATCACACACTCTAGTTGGGGTGACTTTGTACAGATTGAGGAAACTTTCCCATCTAGCTCTTTTACAGTATGGAAGTCCCAGTCAGTATATGGAAAGGTAAAATAATCTTCTATCAAAGCTGTATGGTTTTTTAACATCAGTCTGTGATCTCTCTAAAAATTTGCTCTTCTAAATCCCATGGACTGTTGGATGGTCTACAGTATACAGTTGGCCCTCCTTATCCGTGAGGGATTGGTTTTGGGACCCCTCGTGGATACCAGAAAACGCGGATGCTCAAGTCCCTTATTCGACCTGTATCAATACAGTGGACCTTAGGACCCAGCGGAACCCTAGACCTTATTTAACCTGTTTCAGTGCGGTGGACATTAGGACCCGGCAGTGGAGCTCTGAATCCAGTGTTTCTGTTCACAAAAATAATCACGATCACAATTGAAAATAAAGTGGAAATAATAAAGCGGTCGGAAAAAGGTAAAACGCCATCGGTCATTGTAAAAGCGTTAGGCTACATCAGTCAATGACCGGAACAATTTTAAAGGATGAAAGCCACAATTATTACTAAGCAACACAGTGGTTTAATTATTGGGTTTTGGAGTTTTGAGTTTTTGATCCTCCACATCAACCCGGCACGGTGGAGAGCGCGCTCGAAAGTGGTCTGTCACTGGCTCACACTTCCGTTCCTGAGCCTGGCACTTGAAACGTGTTTTATATGCATAGAAAGGTAAAATATATGATATATACTAAGACAAACGTTTGACTAACTGACACTAAATAATACCGGATGTACCTGTTCCGACTTAGTTAATAAGAGAACTTTGGATTTTTTTTTATCCCAATCCACAATAACCTACGCACATCCTCCCGTATACTTTATATCATCTCCAGCAAGCGCTCTTGGCATCACTCACGGCAAAAACACTCAGCGCAAGCACTCTCGGCAGAAGCACTCCTTCCAGTAACCTTTAAGTTATGAAGCTGCCAAATCATACCAAATGACATAAAAATACACAGCCTATATAAAGTAGAAATAATGTACAGTGTAGTTTCACTTACCAGAACTGGGAAGACGGTGAGCACACTGATGGTATGTTAGGCTGAGTCGTCGGAGGTTGGGATGGTGGGAGACTGGGGTGTCATATCGTTGTCTGTTTCCATCAGGGCAGGCAGGTCACTAACGTCTTCTGTGTTTGCCTGCCTCAATGTCGTAGGTTGAGGTTCGTCGTCTGCTGTGGCTGATGTGGAAGGCTTGAAAAACGACAGTATGCTTGACTATTTAGCCTCACGCATTTTTCTATCACACAGTTCTTTGTAAGCACTCAAACCATCCTGCAAATATTCCCTAAACCTATGTACCCTTTCAAAATTAACGTCATACTTTTCTGCAGTCAGAAAACTTTTCTGCAAACTTTTGGGCCGTTTGCTACTGCGTTTGGTTTCAATTGTTAACATTTCCTCTTCATCAGCTCTTCATCTCTCAGTTCTTGGTCATGGGATGCCAAAACCTCTTCAACATCATCTTCGTTAACTTCCACAAACCCAGCCTCCTTAGCCAAACTCACTTATCCTTACTTCGTTCACCACGATCAAAACTTTTAATTATGTCTAGTTTTACATTGTGTAACACCCTGACGCGCTCTTTTAGGCTTTTCCGATACTCATCTTGCTAACGGATGCACAAAATAAATCGACATAAAGCACAGATGCTCATAGGCACGTGTTTAAGCAATGGTGGCTAGAATGCAGTTCTGGGGGAGGAGTTTGGCTGCTTGGAGCGCGCGCTGCCTTTTCTCATAACAGTGAAAACACCTTCTGTTAGCAAAAACAGGTAACTAATGTAGGTCTTTCCTAACAGCAAGGTGTCGTAAAGCAAATGTTTGAAAAACGGGGGATACCTGTATCACTATAGATCGCATCTTCTCCCTTCTGAGCCACAGAACCAGACTCCATTGCCCCTGACAAGAACCTGTTAGAAGTTGTAGCTGGATGTACCTTGCAGGTGCAGTTGTCAGGGGCACTGGAGATCTCCGTCTTTCAACATCCCACAAGAGGAGTATTCCACATCCTGTCTTGCATCCCTATTGATCTAAATGTGCAATAAGAAAGAACGAGAATAAATTAAAAAAAATTAACTTTGGCCTGCAACTCTCCTAAGCCTCTCTGAGCCAAAACCTCAACTCCCCACTCTCACAATAGCAGCTCTGCTTAAAGTTAGTACTTATTTGTCCTTGCCAAGTGCTTAGTTCAAAGTAAATTTTAATATTAAAGTACATGTATGTCACCATATACAACCTTGAGATTCATTTTCTTATGGACATAATAAATCTATAAAACTGTTAGAAAATCGGTGAAAGACCTCTCAATTAGGGTGTTCAACCAGAGTGCAGAAGACAGCAAACTGCAAGTACAAAAATGGGAAATAACAACAAATAAACAATAAATATCAAGAACATGAGATGAGTGCTTGAAAGTGAGGTCATGGGTTGTGGAAACATTTCAAGGATGGGGCAAGTGAAGTTGAGTGAAATTATCCCCTTTGGTTCAAGAGCTTGATGGTTGAGGGGTTTTAACTGTTCCTGAGGCTGGTTCTGAGTCCTGAGGGTTTTGTACCTTCTACCTGATGGCAGCAGTGAGAACAGAGCATGACCTGGGTGGTAGGGGTCCTTGACGATGGACACCGCTTTCCTGAGACAATGTTTCATGTAGATGTGCTCAGTGGTTTTGGGGGGGGGGGGGGTGTGGCTTTGCCTGTGATGGACTGGGCTGTATCCATTATATTTTGTAGGATTTTCTGTTCAAGGGCATTGGTGCTCCACACCAGATAGTGATGTAGCCAGTCAATATACTCTGCCACACATTTATAGAAGACTGTCAGAGTTTTAGATGTCATTCCAAATCTCCGTAAACTCCTAAGGAAGTAGAGGCACTATGCAATTGTGGCACGCAAAATGTGCTGACCACTTTCTTCTTTTAAACACACTCTCTGTACGCAATCTACTGACTCCTGGGACTGTGGCATGCAAAATTTTAAAGTGTAAATACAGCATAAAGAAAGGTGTATGTAGCATCAAAGGAACAAAAGTTAACACACAGTACACTGCAGATGCTGGGGTCAAAGCAACATGTACAACAAGCTGGAGGAACTCAGCAGGTTGGGCAGCAACCGTGGAAATGAGCAGTTAACGTTTTTGGGCTGAGACCCTTCGTCAGGACTGAAGAGGGAGGGGGCAGGGGCCCTATAAAGAAGGTGGGGGGAGGGTGGGAAGGAGAAGGCTGGTAGGTGCCAGGTGAAAAACCAGTAAGAGGAAAGATCAAGGGGTGAGGGAGGGGATGTAAGGTGTGTGTAGTAGAAGAAGGTGGAATCATGAGGGAGGTGATAGGCAGCTGGTGGAGGAGGCAGAGTGAAACTGGGCTGGGGGAAGGGAGAGGAAGGAATTACCAGAAGTTGGAGAATTCAATGTTCATGTCAAGGGGCTGGAGATTACCCAGATGGTATATGAGGTGTTGCTCCTCCAATCGGAGTTTGGCCTCATCATGGCAGTAGAGGAGGCCATGTATGGACATATCTGAATGTGAAGCAGAGTTGAAGTCGGTGGTAACTGGGAGATCCTGTCTGTTGTGGCGGACGGAGCGGAAATGCTCAACAAAGCGGTTCCCCAATTTGCGTCAGGTCTTGCTGATGTAGAGGAGGCTGCACCGGATGCAATAGATGACCCCAACAGACTCACAAGTGAAGTGTTGCCCTTGTCATCAACTACCACCCCTCCAGCTTCCGGATCCAGCACATTATCCTCCGCAACTTCCGCCACCTTCAACAGGACCCCACCGTTAAGCACATCTTTCCCTCTCTACCCCTCTCTGCTTTCCGCAGGTTCGTTCCCTCTGCCAGTCCCTGGTCCACACGTCCCTCCTCACAGATCTCCCACCTGGCACTTATCCCTGCAAGCGTAAGTGCTACACCTGTCCCTACACCTCCTCTCTTACCACCATTCAGGGCCCCAAACAGTCCTTCCAGGTGAGGCAGCACTTCACTTGTGACTTAGATTAGGAGATCTCTTTGTCAAGCACCTATGCTTCGTCTGCCAGAAAGAACAGGATCTCCTTTTCTCATTCTCATTCTGACGTGACGGTCCATGACCTCCTTTACTGCCACAATGAGGCTGAACTCGGGTTGGAGGAGCAACACCTATTACGTCTGGATAGCCCCCAATTTGAAAGCTTGATCATTGATTCCCCCCCCCCCCTTGTCCATTCACCATTCTGGCTCCCCTCTTTTCCCCCCATCTCTTCTCACCTTCCCATCAACTTGCTCTGGTGACTCTCCTTCCCATTCTCCCATGGTCCACTGCCCTTCGCCTCTTCCACGTATCACCTCCTAGCTTCTCACTTCACCCCCTCTCACCACCCACTGTTTCCCCCCCTCACCTGGTTTCACCTATCACTTATGCACTTTGTGTGAGCTGCTCTGGATTTCCGGCACCTGTAGAAACTCCCTGTGTTTATGGAAAGACAGGCATAGGCAGTGCCCATAACTACACCTTTGATTTGCAGGAAGTGAGGAGTCGAGAGTAGTTCAGAGTAAGAACAAATTCTGCTGGACAAACTGTGGTTAATTTTGAGACAATTGCATTGCCTGGGTTAAGCAATAGTTTGAAGGTGGAATTGTGATCAAGGACAAGGAGGATGTGACTGTGGTCAGCATTGGATGAGCCTTGGTTGTTAAAATTATTTAATGTAAAGGCTTAATGTAATTTTCTAATTGGTTGACCTGTACCAATTTTTAATCGATGCACCATGGAAAGCATTCTATTTGTGTGCATAATGGATTGGTATGTCAACTGTTTGGCATGTGAATGCAAGAAACTGTAGACAGTTGTGGACGCAGCTCAGCACATCGTAGGTATCAGGTTCCTCTCTATGAATCCCATCAGTACCTCTCATTGTCTCAATAAAGCAGCCTGCATTATGAAATACTTCACCCACCCTGGACATTCTCGCTCATCCTTTCTCCCGTTGAGCAGAAGATACAAAAGCCTGAAAGTGTGTATCACCACACTCGAGGACAGCTACTATCCCATTGTTATCAGACTCTTGAATGGACCTCGTGCTCACAGTCTACCTGGTTATGATTTTCCACTTTGTCATTTAACTGCACTTTTTCAGTAGCTTTACACTTATTCTGCTTTATTAATGTTTTACTTTATTCTAGCTCCATGCACTGTGTAATGATTTGATCTATTTAAAAAGTACGCAAGATAAACTATTTTTGATATATTTGGTACATGTAATAAGCCAACAAAATACCTGCATACATGTGAACAAATACTGCAAGTAAATTGGACCAAGTGATATGATACTGGAGGTCACAAGTCTTGGGAATCATGAAATGTTTAGAAACTAATTTCTTTGCAGCTGCTATTTTCACCAGTGAATGTTGTGCTGCCTGCTTTGCATCAGTCCTAAGAATACGTTAGCTGGAGACAACTGCAACAGAAGGGAGAATGTAGTCATTATTGGTTGTATTAGAAAAGATGTTTTGCTGAGTGTTTGGATCAACAGCAGGTCAAATTGTAAAGGGAGATCTCAAGTGGTATTATTGTCACAAGCTAATTAATATTCAGACAAAACAGTCGAATGCATGGCTCAAATGTTCTGGGGGGGGGGTGGTCAACAGGGGAGGTGAAGGTTTTATTGCAAGAACCTGGGCAATAGTACTAGATAAAAAAGGGAATGTTACCTTGGGACAGGCAACATAAATTGAAGCTTTAGTTAGAACCAGCTGTGATCTGTCTTCCATCTCTTAGTCAAAGATTCAAGATTCAAAGTACATTTATCATCAAAGTATGTATACAGAATACAACTCTGAGATTTGTCCTCCCGCAGGCAGCCATGAAACAAAACATCCCACTACTCTTGAGATAAAGATTAATGTTTGGTTAATTTTAAAGCTTGTTAGATCTCTTCAGTAGCATCTTTGTTGTTCTATCTTTAACTTGTGCTGTTTATTCATGTGCCAATTTTTTTTATAATTTTAAAAAATATCTAATACTGGGCTTGGAGTAGATAATCTCCTTTGGCATACTGAACTATTCTGGGCCCAATAAAGTTCTTTTGGGAAAATTATATGTGACTTCCTATTCTAAGCTCTTAAAATTTGAAGAAACGGATTTGATTTTATAATAATGCCACTGTAAAGTTGTTTGGATACTTCTAATTTGATGTAATAATATTATTCATAAGTTGACAAGTTCATGTATTTGGATGTAAAAGCGGCCTAGTTTTTTCTTGTCTATGGGATCTGTCAGATTTTGCCTGACTTACCAGCTTGTACTTCTCCACATACCCACCTCCCCTCTCACCTATCACCTGCTAGCTTGGTACTCCTCCCCTCCCCTCATTCTTTCATACCATGTTTCCTTTTCTTCCTTTCCTTCCTTTCCAGTCTTGATGGAAGGGTCTTGATCTGACACATTAGCTCTTTATTCCTTACCATAGATACTGTCTGACCTGCTGAGTTCCTCCAGCATTTTGTGTGTTACTCAGATTTCTGATATACTTGGTGGCAGCTTTTTCCAGTTTTTGATATTACCAGTGGTGCAAATATTTGAGTTTCTGATGTGATGAAAGAGCATAGGAGGGAGATTGAAAATCTGGCTGAGTGGTGCCACAGCAACAATCTGTCACTCCATGTCAGCAAGACCAAGAAGATGACTATTGATTTCAGGAGGAGCAAGCCTGAGGTCCCTGTGCCAGCCTTCATCAGGTGAAGAGGGTCAGCAACTTTAAACTCCTTGTTGTAATAATTTCAGTGAATCTCTCCTGGGTCCAGCACGAAAGTGCCATTATGAAGAAAGCACAGTAGCACCTCTACTTGGAAGTTTGCAAAGATTCAGATGCCATCTAAAACTTTGGTAATCTTCTATAGATGTGTGGTGGGGAGTATATTGACTGGTTGCATCATGGTTATAGGGAAACACCAGTGACCTTGAACGGAAAACCCCACAAAAAATAGTGGATAGGGCCCAGTCCATCCTGGGTAAAGTGTTCCCCACTATTGAGCACATCTGCATGCAGCACTGTTGCAGAAAAGCAGCATTCATCATCAAGGACCCAACCATCCAGGCCATGTTCTCTTCTTGCTGCTGTCATCATGAAGAGCTACAGGAGCCTCAGGACTCTCACACCACCAGGTTCATGATCAGTTATTACCCCTCATCAATCGGGCTGTTGAACCAGAGGGGATAACTTCACTCAGCTTCACTTGCCCCATCATTGAACTGTTTCCACAACCCAAGGGCTCACTTTCAAGGATTCCTCACTTCATGTTCTTGATATTTTTGTTTATTATCATTATTATTATTTCTTTTACTTTTGTATTTTGCAGTTTATATTTTTATTTTTGCACATTAACTCATTGCTCATAAAATGAGTAAGCTTTTCCCTTTAATGCAGTAGGACTCAACAGTAGCCATGCTGGAGTTGATATATGACAAATAACATTTGTACTACACAGTTGCCATACAATTACTGTCGTGAATGGGAGAATCCAAACAATTGGTCTTGATGTTCAGTGGCATCACTATCATTGAGAACCTCCGTGGCACTTTATAGTGGGTAATGATTGACCAGAAACTCCACTGGTCCAGCCTCTTGTGGGTATAACAGTAGCTGAAGGACTACAGTTGAAGTCAGAAGTTTACATGTACCTTGGCCCAGAGTAGTTCTGTATGCCAAAGGAGATTATCTACTCCAAGCCCAGTATTGGATATTTTTTAAAAACATTGGTACAATGAATAAACAGCACTAGTTAAAGATAGAACAACAAAGGTGCTACATTTAAACTCAGTTTTTCCACAATTCCTGACGTTTAATCCTACAAAACATGCTCTGTCTTGGGTTGGTTAGGATTACTACTTTATTTTAAGAATGCGAAATCTCAGAATATTAGTAGAGAGAATGATTTATTTCAGTTTTTATTTCTTATATCACATTCCCATTGGGTTAGAAGTTTACATACACTTTGTTAGTATTTGGTAGCATTGTCTTTAAATTATTTAACTTGGGTCAAACGTTTTGGGTAGCCTTCCACAAGCTTCTCACAATAAGTTGCTGGAATTTTGTTCCATTCCTCCAGACAGAACTGGTGTAACTGAGGTTTGTAGGCCTCCTTGCTTGCACACGCTTTTTCAGTTCTGCCCACAAATTTTCTATCGGATTGAGGCCAGGGCTTTGTGATGGCCACTCCAATACCTTGACTTTGTCCTTAAGCAATTTTGCCACAGCTTTAGAGGTATGCTTGGGGGTCATTGTCCATTTGGAAGATCCATTTGCGACCGAGCTTTAACTGCCTGGCTGATGTCTTGAGATGTTGCTTCAATATATCCACATAATTTTCCTTTCTCATGATGCCATCTATTTTGTGAAGTGCACCAGTCCCTCCTGCAGCAAAGCACCCCCACAACATGATGCTGCCACCCCCATGCTTCATGGTTGGGATGGTGTTCTTCAGCTTGCAAGCCTCACCCTTTTTCCTCCAAACATAATGATGGTCATTATGGCCAAACAGTTCAATTTTTGTTTTATCAGACCAGAGGATGTTCTCCAAAAAGGAAGATCTTTGTCCCCATGTACACTTGCAAACTGTAGTCTGGCTTTTTTTAATGGTAGTTTTGGAGCAGTGGCTTCTTCCTTGCTGAGCAGCCTTTAAGGTTATTTCAATATAGGACTTGTTTTACTGTGGATATAGATACTTGTCTACCTGTTTCCTCCAGCATCTTCACAAGATCCTTTGCTGTTGTTCTGGGATTGATTTGTTCTTTTCGTGCCGAAGTATGTTCATCTCTAGGAGACAGAATGTGTCTCCTTCCTGAGCGGTGTGACGGCTGCGTGGTCCCATGGTATTTATACTTGCGTACTATTGTTTTTACAGATGAATATGGTACCTTCAGGTACTTGGAAATTGCTCCCAAGGATAAACCAGACTTGTGGAGGTCCACAATTTTTTTTCTCAGGTCTTGGCTGCTTTCTTCTGATTTTGTTTGTAAACTTCTGACCCACTGGAATTGTGGTATAGTCAATTAAAAGTGAAATAATCTGTCTGTAAACAATGTTGGAAAAATTACTCATGTCATGCACAAAGTAGATGTCCTCAATGTCTTGCCAAAACTGTGGTTGGCTAATATGAAATCTATGAAGTGGTTAAGCAATGAGTTTTAATGACTTCAACCTAAGTGTATGTAAACTTCTGGCTTCAACTGTGGGTATGCTGTGAAGTGCAACTCCAAAAGCTTGTAAGGCATATAGATAACGAGTTCATGGAATGTTCTTCACTTCACCAGTTCAGCTTTACTAGTGCTTTAAAAAGCTCAGCACTGTCTAGCCATCTGTGTTTGATATCAGATCTGCCAGCATTAGAATTAGTCCCTTATTGCCGCTAACAAAGTGGAGATGCATCATACATGTGTTGCTCCTCAAGGCTAATCTGATTGTAGCTTTGCCAGTGACTCTACACAAAGGACAATATAAGCTAATACATCATAATGTTCTGAGTATACCTCTGGACCAAATGCCATCCTGATATTTGAAGATATAAAGATGATTTATTTGCTGTAAATCTGAAATTATATCAGAAATTAAAAGCAGTTCTTTGCCTACTAAGTCTTAAAACATGATTGTTCAACATTTGTTGTGTGCAGATTCTGGAATTCAGTCCTGATCCTGGGTCTTGATTTAAAATGTTGATTCTTTTGCTTCCAAATAGATTTCCTGACCTGCTGAGCTCCTCCAGTTGTTTCTTTTTGCCAGTAGAGAGCGGGAGGAGTTTAAAGGCAAGGATTCTTAACTGGTTTTAAATTTGAAGCAAGAAGGCTGTGAGTGGAACATCTGAAAGGATTTTTGGAGAGAAGGCATTTTACTGCTCAGGGTCAAGAGAGGCAAGACTGCGCAGGCGCATGACTCAGCCAGTAGAGAGTGGGAAGAGTTTAAAAAGAAGACTGCCACATACAGTGGGCAGCGGAGTGACAGGGTAGCAGAGTGATAGGGCTTTGGTTCAAACAGGGCTTTGGCGAAGGGTCAAGGCGAAGAACTGATTCGCAGAGATTCACAGGTAACGGCCTTCGACTTCCCCAGTAGACTTCCCTTTCTCCCGTGGTCCTCTTCTGCTAACATCTGTTGTTCTGTCATGACAGGTGAGCTCAGACCCGTGCCATGCTCCATGTGGGAACTCGGGCAAGCTGACAGTGTCCCTGAAGACTACGTGTGCAGGAAGTGTGTCCAGCTGCAGCCCCTCATAGACCGCATGGCGGCACTGGATTTGCGCACGGACTCACTTTGAGGCATCTGAGGTGCTGAGAAAGTTGTGGATAGCACATTTAGTGAGTTGGTCACACCACAGTTTAAGGATCCAAGGAAAGATGGGGAATGGGTGACCAGCAGGAAGGTAGTACAGGAGTGTCCTGCAGTCATCTCCCTCCAAAACAGATGTACAGCTTTGGAGTCTGTTGGGGGAGATGGCTCATCAGGTGAAGGCAACAGTAGCCAGGATCATGGCACCGTGGCTGTCTCTGCTGCGCATGAGGACAAGAAAAAGAGTGGCGGAGCTGTTGTGGTAGGGGATTCTGTGGTAAGGGGAATAGAGAGGAGCTTCTGTGGCCGCAAATGGGACTCCCGTATGGTGTGTTGCCTCCCGAGTGCAAGGGTCAGAGATGTCTCAGAGAGACTGCAGGGCATTCTGAAAGGGGAGGGTGAGCAGCCAGCTGTCGTGGTGCAGGTAGGTACTAACGATATAGGAAGAAAGTGGGATGAGGTCCTACAAGCTGAATTTAGGGAGCTAGGAGATAAAGAGTAGGACCTCAAAAGTAATAATCTCAGGATTATTACCAGTGCCCCATGCTAGCCAGAGTTGGAATGGCAGGATAGTTAGAATGACTATGTGGCTTGAGCGGTGGTGCAGGAGGGAGGGTTTCAGATTTTTGAAGCATTGGAAGCGTTTCTGGGGGAGGTGGGACCTGCACCATTCGGATGGTCTACATCTGGGCAGCGTTGAGATCAATGTCCCAGGGAGATTGTTTGCTAGTGCTGCTGAGGTTTTAAACTAATATGGCAGGGGGATGGAAACCCACACAGAAAAGAGGGAAGTGATGCAGAGACCGAAGCTAGAGTTAGTGAAGAAAATAGTAAGAGTAGAGGTCACTAGATTCTAAAAGGACAATGAATATAAGGGCACTTTATCTAAATGCCCGTAGTGTTAGAAACAAGGTTAGTGAACTTGTGGCACAGATCAGTACCAAGGCATATGATTTAGTGGCCATTACAAGAAACTTGGTTGCAAGGTGGAGATGACTGGGAATTAAATATCCAAGGGTATCAGGTAATACGGAAAGATAGGCAGGAAGGCAAAGGAGGTGGGGTGGCGCTCTTAATTAAGGATGAGATCAGGGCGACTGTGAGAGATGATATAAGATCTACAGAGCAGAATGTTGAGCCCAACTGGGTAGAGATTAAGAATAATAAAGGGAAAAAAATCACTGGTGGGAGTTGTCTATAGGCCACCAAATAAAAAATATTGCAAGTGGCAGAGGAGATTAACCAAGAAATAACTGAGGCCTGTAAGAACAGAACGGCAGTTGTCATGGGGGATTTTAACTTCCACGTAGATTGGGTGAATCAGGTTGGTCAAGGAAGTTTTGAGGAGGATTTCATAGAATGCACCTGTGATGGCTTTCTTGAGCAGCATGATCGTGAACCTACAAGGAAAAATGCTATCTTAGATCTAGTCCTGTGCAATGAGACAGGTAAGATGAACGATCTTGTAGTCAGGGATCCTCTTGGAAAGAGTGATCATAGTATGATTGAACTTCGCATTCAGATGGAGGATGAAATAGATCTAAAACTAGTATATTATGCTTGAATAAGAGAGACTACAACTGGATGAGGGAGGAGTTGGCTAATGTGGATTGGGAGCACAGGCTGTTTGGTGGGGCAGTTGAAGAATACTTTCAGAGATTTTTCACAGAGCTCAACAAAAGTATATTCCAGTCAAAAGTAAGGACAGGGAGAGTCAGCCTTGGATAACTAAGGAAATAAAAGATAGTATCAAATTGAAAGCTCGTGTGTACAAAGTTGCAAAGAGTAGTGGCAGACAGGAGGATTAGGAAAATTTTAAAAAGCAACAAAGAACAACTAAACAGAAATAAGGAAAGGGAAGATAGAGTTATGAAAGTAAATTAGCACAAAATATAAAAATAGATAGCAAAAGTTTTTATAAATATATAAAGTGGAAGAGGGTGGCTAAAGTCAACGTACGTCCCTTGGAAAACGAGAAGGGGAGATTGATATTGGGTGATGAGGAAATGGCTGAAGCATTGAACGACTATTTTGTATCGGTCTTCATGGTAGAGGACATGTCTAATATGCCAAAGAATGATGTTATGGACGAAATGGGAGGTGAGGACCTCGATAAAATCACTGTCACCAAAGAGATAGTGATGAGCAAACGAGAGGGCCTGAAGGTAGATAAGTCTCCTGGTCCTGATGGGATGCATCGTAGGGTGCTGATGGAATTGGCAGAGGTTATAGTAAACGTGTTGGTAATCATATGGAAGACAGCAAATGTCATGCCACTTTTTTAAAAAGGATGTAGGCAAAAGACTGGCAACTATAGGACAGTTAGTATAACATCTGTAGTGGGGAAAATGCTTGAAGCTGTCATTAAGGAAGCAATAGCAAAACATTTAGAAAGGAGTGGTTCCATTAGTCAATCACAGCATGGATTCATAAAAGGCAGGTCCTGTTTGACTGGAGTTCTTTGAGGACATAATGAGTGCAGTAGACAGAGGGAACAGGTGGATGTCGTATACTTGCATTTCCAGAAGGCGTTTGATAAGGTGCTGCACAAGAGACTTACACATAAAATACAGTTGCATGGAGTCGGAGGAAGTGTATTGGCATGGACAGTGGATTGGTTAACCAATAGAAGTCAGAGTTGGTATAAATGGGTGTTTCTCCGATGGGCAGTCAGTGGTGAGTGGGGTGCAGCAGGCGTCGGTGCTGGGCCCGCAGCTGTTTACCATTTACATTGATGATTTGGAAGAGGGGAGTGAGTGTAGTGTAGCAAAATTTGCTGATGACACTAAACTGAGTGGAAAAGCAAATTGTGCAGAGGATGTAGAGAGTCTGCAGAGAAATATAGATAGGTTTAGTGAGTGGGCCAAGGTCTGGCAGATGGAATGCAGTGTTGGTAAATGCGGGATCATCCACTTTGGAAGGAATAAGAGAGCAGATCACAATTTAAATATTGAAAGATTGTAGCATGCTGTTGTGTAGAGGAACTTGGGAGTGCTTGTGCATGAATTGCAAAAAGTTGGCTTGCAGGTACAACAGATTATTAAGAAGGCAAACGGAATGTTGGCCTTCATTGCTAGAGGGATTGAATTCAAGAGCAGGGAGGTCATGCTGCAACTATACAGGGTGCTAGTGAGGCCGCACCTGGAGTACTGTGTGCAGTTCTGGTCTCCATACTTGAGGAAGGATATTCTGGCTTTGGAAGCAGTGCAGAGGAGGTTCACCAGGTTGATTCCAGAGATGAAGAGGTTAACCTATGAGGAGAGATTGAGTCGCCTGTGACTATACTCCAGAATTCAGAAGAATGAGAGGGGATCTTATAGAAACATACAACATTTTGAAAGGGATAGATAAGATAGAAGTAGGAAAGGTGTTTTCATTGGTAGGTGAGACTAGAACTAGGGGGCATTGCCTCAAGATTCTGGGGAGAAGATTTAGGACAGAAATAAGGAGAAACTGTTTTCCCCAGAGTGGTGAATCTGTGGAATTCTCTGCCCAGGGAAGCAGTTGAGGCTTCTTCACTGAATACAAACCCCATTTCCAGAAAAGTTGGGATATTTTCCAAAATGCAGTAAAAACAAAAATCTGTGATAAGTTAATTCACGTGGACCTTTATTTAACTGACAAAAGTACAAAGAAAGATCTTCAGTAGTTTTACTGACCAACGTAATTGTATTTTGTAAATATACACAAATTTAGAATTTGATGGCTGCAACACACTCAACAAAAGTTGGGACAGAGGCATGTTTACCATTGTATTACATCACCTTTTCTTTTAAGAACACTTTTTAAGCGTTTTGGAACTGAGGATACTAATTGTAGTAAATTTGCAATTGGAAATTTTGTCCATTCTTGATATAAGACTTCAGCTGCTCAACAGTCCGTGGTCTCCCGTGTCTGATTCTCCTCTTCATGATGTGCCATACATTTTCAATAGGAGATAGATCTGGACTGGCAGCAGGCCAGTCAAGCACACGTACTTTGTATCTACAAAGCCACGCTGTTGTAGCCCGTGCAGAATGTGGTCTGGCATTGTCCTGCTGAAATAAGCAGGGACGTCCCAGGAAGAGACGTCGCCTTGATGGCAACATATGTCTCTCTAAAATCCTAATATATGCCTCAGAGTCAATGGTACCTTCACATACATGCAACTCACCCATGCCGTGGGCACTGATGCTGGCTTTTGCACCTTTCGCTGATAACGATCAGGATGGTCGTTTTCATCTTTGGCACGGAGAACTCGATGCCCGTTTTTCCCGAAAACTAGCTGAAATGTGGACTCCTCTGACCACAGCACATGGTTCCACAGTCTTTCGGTCCATCTGAGATTAGCTCGATCCCAGAGAACTTGCTGGCGTTTCTGCATAGAGTTGATGTATGGCTTCCTCCTTGCGTAATACAGTTTCAAGTTGCATTTCTGGATGCAGCGACGGACTGTGTTAAGTGACAATGGTTTTCCGAAGTACTCCTGAGCCCAGGTGGCTATAATTGTCACAGTAGCATGATGGTTTCTTAGGCAGTGCCGCCTGAGGGCTGGAAGATCACGCATATTCAACAGTGGTTTCCGACCTTGCCCTTTACGCACTGAGATGTCTCTGAATTCTCTGAATCTTTTCACAATATTATGTACTGTAGATGTTGAAAGACCTAAATTCTCTGCAATCGCGTTGGGAAATGTTCCTTTTGAACTGACTAACAATTCTCTGGTGAATTTTGGCTCAGTGGGGTGAGCCACGACCCATCCTTGCTTGCAAAGACTGAGCCCTTGATGGATGCTACTTTTATACCCAGTCATGATACCTCACGTGCTACCAGTTAGTCTGCTTAATGTGGAGTCTTCTAAACCGGTGTTACTTGAATATTATGTGCACTTTTCAATCTTATTTTAACTCTGCCCTAACTTTTGTTGAGTGTGTTGCAGCCATCAAATTCTAAATTTGTGTATATTTACAAAATACAATTAAGTTGGTCAGTAAAACTATTGAAAATCTTTTCTTTGTACTTTTGTCAGTTAAATAAAGGTTCATGTGAATTAACATATCACAGATTTTTGTTTTTATTGCATTTTGGAAAATATCCCAACTTTTCTGGAAATGGGGTTTATATATTTAAGATACAGTTAGATAGATTTTAACTTAAGGGAATTGAGGGTTGTGGGGAAAAGGCAGGTAGATGGAGCTGAGTTTACGGACAGATTAGCCATGATGTTATTGAATGGCGGGGTAGGCTCGATGAGCCGGATGGCCTACTCCTGCTCCTGTTTCTTATGTTCTTATCTCAGCATCAGCTGTCTTTTGTTTTTGATCTTATTACCTTTCAACAATACTGAAAATATCTCAGTCTTTATCTCTCAAGTATAATGTTTGGTTGTTACTACAATTCCCCACTTCGCTCTACTTCTTACTCTTCACCTATTAATCTTTTTAGTGTCTCAGCTGTTCACTATTTGTCAAACATGGTGTTGCTGCCATAAATGAAAATTTCATTTGGTGTTTCCATATACAGTCGGCCCTCCTTATTCGCGAATTTCGCATGCGTGAATTCAACCAACCGCGAATTGCGAAAACCTGGAAGTGCTCTTCCAGCACTTGTTGTTCGAGCATGTACAGACTTCTTTTCTTGTCATTATTCCCTAAACAATGCAGTATAACAACTATTTTACATAGCATTTACATTGTATTAAGTATTACAAGTAATCTAGAGATGATTTAAAGTATATGGGAGGATGTGCGTGGGTTATCATGGATCGGGATTGAAAAAAATTCGGAAGTTCTTACTAAGTAAGTCGAAACAGGTACATCCGGTATTATTTAGCATCAGTTAGTCAAACGCTTGTCTTCGTATATAGTATATATTTTACCTTTCTATGCATATAAAACACTTAAGAACGTATGTTTCAGTGCTGGGCTCAAGAATGGAAGTTCCTGAGTTCGATCTGGTGACAGATCGCTCCCGAGTGTGCTCTGCACCGTGCTGGGTTGATATGGAGGATCAAAAACCCAAAACCCAATAACTAAACCACTTCGTTGCTTAGTAATAATTGTAGCTTTCATTGGGGAAGAACCTTTCTGACTTTATCCTTTAAAATTGTTCCGATCGTTGACCGAAGTAGCCTAATGCTTTTCCAATGACTAATGGCATTTCACCTCTTTCCATTCACTTTATTATTTCCACTTTATTTTCAATCGTTACCGTGATTACTGTCGTGAACAGAAACACTGCGGATTCAGATCTCTGCTGCTGGGTCCTAATGTCCACTGCCCTGAGACAGGTTAAATAAAGTCTGGGGTTCCGCTGGGTCCTAAGATCCACCGTGTTGAGGCACGTTGAATAAGGGACTTAAGCTTCCGTGAATTTTGGTATCTGCGAGGGGTCCTAGAACCAATACCTCGCTGATGAGGAGGGCTGACTGTACCTGATTAGAGAGAGTATTGTACTCTTTTTCATTGCTTCACTTACCTTCCTTTCACCTCTAGATTTTCAACTTTCTCTCAATGCAATCTTCCTTCATTGCCTTTTGCCACTATATCATTGGACTGTCTAAATATGCTAAATTTTCTCTGGTGTTTGAAATCTCCTGAAACGCTCATGTTTTCTCTCCTCTTTAGGCGCCATTATATCAAAATGCAGTGCATGAATTGTTCATAATTTGACTTCTTCCCCCATAATTATAGACTTAACTGATTCTGGTTTGCATTCAATTTCTCTTAGTTTTTCATTCTGATAGATTTTTCCACATTAGTATCTTGAATGATAAAGCTCTATTCAAAATGATCTACATAAACTTAGGAAGTGCTTTTTTCTGCTTTGAGGACTCTTTGCAATTTCCCAATAACTATAAATATAAACACAGCTGAGCTGAGAAAATTGGATGGTCAGCAGCTAGTTAGTGTCATGAAAATATTGTCTTTTACTGTCTGTATACAAATTCCAGATCTGTGTTATTTTTACCATTTTATTCTAATATGACATAACGTTTATTATTTTGTGGAAACAGCATTTTATTTGTTTTTATCCAGCATTCAAAATTAAGAGTGTTGTGTTCCATTGCAAGATTGATGATCTATTTTGGAATAGCTTTGGTTGAGGTGAACACTAACAACTTGACCCATGTATTGGCACCTGTGAGATAGACTATTAAGTGTCTTATCAGTGCTGAAGTGATACTTGATCGCAGTATGCTTCCCTCAAGAAGTTCTTAATGTTAATTATTTCACTTGTATTTTTAAGCCCAGGACCATATTAATGAGTTCCAACTGTTGGTAACAAGAGGTGGGATCCAGGGTCGGCGGGGTTTTATTTCCGGTGTGCATTGTATGTAGTTTCACCACCCATGCCCCACGAGGTACCAGAAAGCCTCTGTATTGTAAATATCATTTGCCGTCCCAGATAAAGATGTTCTTTTGGCCATAAAGTTGTCGAGTGGTCCTTTTGTAAAGTAGAAGTTACCACATATTTTTGGTGATGAGGTGAACTGGTTTTGTGGATGTGTCAGCCTGTTTCGAGCAGGAGCTGTGAGCGGATGAGGAGCCTCATGTTCGGATGGCTACGTTCGGGACTATCGGTGAATTTGTAGAGGGCACCGAGGGCTGGCTGGAGCATGAGGAAAGGTTGGGGCACTTTTTCTGTGCTAATGGAATTACTGAGGAGACTAAGAAGCGCTCTATTCTCCTGAGTGTATGTGGGGCAAAGACTTACAAGTTGATAAGGAACTTAGCCACACTGCAGAAACCAGGAGAAATTCCATATGAGGAACTGGTCAAGCTCATGGGGAACCACCACAATCTGAAACCTTTGTTGATAGTCCAACGGTTCAAGTTTCACAGCCATTTCAGGAAGCCAGGTCAGTCTGTGGCTAATTTTGTGGCTGAGCTTCAGCAGCTGTCGGAGCATTGTGAGTTCAGAACCGTGTTGGATGATGTGCTCTGTGTTAGATTAGTATGTGGCATTAATAATGATGCCGTACAACGCCGCTTGTTGGGGGAAACCCCACCGTTGACTTTCAAGAAAGCCCTAGAGATTGCCCAAGGCATGGAGATGACTGCTGAGAAGGGATATTCACAGCTAGACAAAGAAGGTCTGGCCGTTGTTTTTGTGGTCAAATACTTTCATCAGTACCTCTATGGACATGTATTCACAATTTATACGGACCATAAACCACTGAGCCTTTTTAGTGAGACCAGATTCATCCCACCGCTAGCCTCAGCCAGGTTACTGAATTGGGCTCTCACATTGTCAGCCTACCAGTATACTCCAGTGTGCAGAGTGGGTGGGGATAATGCAAATGCTGATGTGCTGAATTGACTACCTTTACCTGAGTTGCCTGTTACTGCACCTATGCCTCCAGAGACTGTGTTTTCATTGGCGAGGCTGTCAGAGACACCTGTAAAGGTGACCCAGATCAAGCAGTGGACAGAGAGGGACCCAGTCCTGTCTTCAAGTCAAGTCTTTCCTTTTACAAGGTTAGCCCAGAGTTGTGGAAGGAGAGGAACTGAGGTCTTATACCAAACGCAAGACAACTGAGTCTGCAGGATGGCTGCATTGTCTGGGGGTGGGGGCGAGGGTCATCATGCCCTCCCCTGGCTGTTCACAGATTGTGGAGGAAATTCAAGAGACTCATCCAGGGGTGTCTCGAATGAAAAGCCTTGCAAGATACTACATCTGGTGGCCAGGAATGGATCAGGATCGGAGAACAAGGTAAAATCATGCACGCAATGTCAGACCAATCAGAACATGCCACCACCAGCTCCTTTGCACCCATGGGAGTGGCCAGTCTACACCTGGTCTAGGCTACATTTGGACTTTGCTGGCCCCTTTATGGGGCAGATGTTTCTTGTAATGGTAGATGCACACTCCAAATGGATAGAAGCTCACATCATGAGCAACATCACAGCCCCCTCGACCATAGACAGACTCAGGCAAGTGTTTGTAGTCCACGGGTTGCCTGACACTCTGGTCACTGATAATGGCCCGACATTCGCCGGTGAGCTGTTCAGTGAGTTCATGCAGCAGAATGGCATTCATCACATTTGGACGTCCCCTTTCCACCCAGCCTCAAATGGTTTGGCTGAGCAGTGAAGGAAGGCCTGAAGCGGATGAAAGGGGATTCTCTTAGTAGCCGGCTTTCACGTTTCCTGTTTAAATACCACCTCATGCCACGGACTACGACTGCACGCACTCCAGCAGAGATGCTGATGGGGCGTAGGCCCAAGTCAAGATTGGACCTGCTGCGCCTGGACATGAAGGCAAAAGTGGAGAGAAAGCAGGAAAAGCAGAAGGAGGGACATGATCAACATGCGCGGGACAGACCGTTAGAACCGGATGACAATGTCTATGTGAGAAATAATCAGCAATGGCTACTTGGGGTTATTCTTGAGCAGAGTGATCCAGTCTCCTATGTTGTTAAGCTGACTGATGGGCGTGTTTTCTGCAGACATCAGGACCATGTGCGCCTGCGTCATGATACAGGCTCAGAGGTAGACAGTCCCATGGAGTTTCCAATGGTGAGACAGACTACTGGGGAAGCATGTCCACCAGTGACTTTGCTAGAGAGAGAGAGAGAGTGAGAGAGAGACACTGGCAGAGGGGGCAGAGTCCCCTGAGGAGGATGGACATTCTCACGCGGACACACAGACCCCTCTCATGTCCCCAACACCAGATCCACCCGAAACATCTTCACCAGCAGTGCCTGCTGCGTCACCGGGGGTAGTGCGTAGATCGCAGCACCCTGGCAAACCTCCTGACAGACTGAATCTTTGAGTGGATAGTTTTTTGTTGTTGTTAGATTGAATGTTGAATTTGCCATGTTTTTTTAAAGTGGTTTGTATTGGTAACCTGTTGCTAATGATACCACTGTTTTTATTTCCCAGTTCTTTTATATTTGGGGAATGTTGGATTTTAAAGGGGGAGAAGTGTTGTACAGGTTCCCCTGCCATCCAAAGGTGGAGTGTTCTTATGAAATGGTTCGTAAACCGGAATGTTGTAAAGTGAAGAAGCAATTACCATTTATTTATATGGGGAAAAAATTGTGAGCGTTCGCAGACCCAAAAAATAACCTGCCAAGTAACACACAAAACCTAAAATAACAGTAACATATAGTAAAAGCAGGAATGATATGATAAATACACAGCCTATATAAAGTAGAAATACTTGTCTGCAATTATTGCAGCATGTCCACTGTAGCGAAAATCTCACGCAAGCGAAGCGCTCTTGGCAGAAACACTTGGCGCTATGAGGCTGCCAAATCATGCCAAATAACACATAAAAATACACAGCCTATATAAAGTAGAAATAATCTATGTACAGTGTAGTATCACTTACCGGAATGGGGAAGACAGCGAGCACACTGATGATGGTGTGTTAAGCTGAGTCGTCGGAGGTTGGGGTGGTGGGTGGTGGGTGGTAGAGGAGACTGGGGTGTCACCTCATCGTCGTCTGTTTCCATCAGGGCAGGCAGGTTACCTTCTGTTTCTGCCTGCCTCGATGTTGAAGGTCAAGGTTCATCGTCTGCTGTTGTTGATGTGCGAGGCTTGAAAAACAACAGTATGCTTGACTGCTTAGCTTTGCACATTTTTCTATCATACAGTTCCTTGTGAGCACTCAAACCATCCTGCAAATATGCCCTAAACCTACGTACCCTTTCAAAATTAAAGTTGCACTTTTCTGCAATCATTGCAGCGTTGTCAATTGCAGCGAAAATCTCACGCAGTTGCTTCACATTCAAAGAAGATTTTCGCTTTTACGATAAAAAGACGCCCACTTTATATGCATGTCTACCCTGAGAAAGACTACAATGACCATGAAGCCTTGTGCGGGCAGTTGTTCACGCATGCGTGTACGTGCGTACACACGTGCATACGTATGTGTGTACGTGCCGATTTTTTTTTCCCCTCTCCAAATTGATTTTGGTTCGCTGCCTTCCTGAGTTTGATAAGTGAAACTACACCATACCTACAATATTTCTGTTTTATGTAGGGTGTAAATTTATTATGTCATTCCTGCTTTTACTACCGTAGATTTCGCACTACAGAGCGCACCTGATTAAAAGCCGCTGGCTCTAATTTTAGAAAGAAAATCAATTTTGTACTTGTACAGGCTGCACCGGATTTTAGGCCGCAGGTGTCCCACGTTGTAATATGAGATATTTACACAGAAAGTTATTACACGTGAGGATTTTTTAACTTTTAATTAAATCCATATGGTAACAAACAAATACATATTGCAAATGCTTTTTTTCGAACCGTGCCTGTAATACGGCTACTTTTAAATATACATACGTATCGGTAACACACAAATTACGTTGCATATACATTCCAATATCTCCTAGCGACTGGTAAAAATATATATACTGCAGCCTACCAGGAAAAGTTATTGATCGCCTTTAACTTAAAAGCAGCGTTTTGGCTCCGCCGCTCCCCTCTCCCCCCCCCCCCCCCCACCTTCCCGTTTATCGCAAACCGGTATTTCCCACAAGACGCGGCGAAACCGGGTGTGACGTCATAGCATCCCGCGATGTAGTACAGAAAACATACTAACAAATGAATTACTAAGCGAAAATATTATAAACTAAATAACTGCCATAAAGGCAGCACAATGCTTTTCTTCGAGTGTTTTCCATGTTGATGAGGGTGAGTACAAATGACTGATTTACAATAATTTAATTGTGAAAGTGCGCTTGATTTATCGTACAATTTCATTGGACCTCTGTGAACTACTCATCAATTTTATTGGTCTACTGTTACGAGGCAAAATGTTTTTGGCGGCATGAAAAAAAACCATGCATTAGCCGCACCGTAGTAAAGGCCGCAGTGTTCAAAGCTGATCAAAATGTGGGAAAAAAGTAGCGGCTTAAAATCCGGAATCTACGGTATATGTTAGTGTTATTTTAGGTTTTATGTGTTATTTGCTTTGATTTGGTAGGTTATTTTTTTGGGTCTGGGAACGCTCAAAAAAATTTCCCATATAAATTAATGGTAATTGCTTCTTTGCTTTACGACATTTCGGATTACAAACAGTTTCATCGGAACGCTCTACCTCTGGATTCCGGGGGAAACCTGTATTTATGAAAGGCCCCTTCATTTGAACAGTGCACATAAACAGTGAGAGCTACAGCATGTTTTTAAACTCTTGTCAATCGAGATTCTGTGTCTTCGACAATATCGGTAATTTTGAGTCAGTGCTATATGACAAAGAAATGGTTTGATTAACACATTGTTAATGGGTAATTTGGCAGTGGCCAGGAGAGAGCAGACCCTTTTAAGTATACTTGTGACCACATTGTGTGGTGGTGTTATTTTTGAGGCGGCACTACTCTTGAATGATTCCAGTGGATTTTCTTTAAGATGTTCATTTTAAATGTTCATTCTCAAGTGAAGAATGGTTGTGGAATGTTTCTTAATGTTGTTACTCAAATCTCACTCCACAGATTTGGGGCATTTTGCTTTCCTACTTGGAACAAGCTCATGCTTTGTACATGTTGTATTTTCTATTGAAGGTGAAACATTTCCTTGCCTTTTTAAGCTTTTCTCTTTCATCATATTATCACTTGCCGCCTTTGTTTCCCTCAACATGTGAAATTCAGCTCCATTCAAAAAAATTTAACAAGTCTTTGTTCAAATTAATAACTAACTTTGACAGAAATATAATCTTTAAAGAAGGGCAAAGATGGAGTTGCAGATTGAGGCCTATTCATGGAACAGTTGTCGAGAAAATTGATGGAGTTAGCAGTTTTGGATATGTGAAATATTTGTTCTGATATTCATGATCTGTTTTTTTTTGGTGTTTGAATAAAGTATCTGCCTGTTGTCAGAATGCATTTGTGTCTGAAATAGCATTGTGAGTTGTGACAAACTGGGGCAAAATTATTTTTCTACGGTGGCAATACAGTCTTATTTTGTGTTAAAAGCACATTTCCTATATTGTTTCACATTTAACCACTTTTGCATGTTTTAGTAAAATCCATCATACACTTTGCAACAGAAGTGAATTCCAGAAGTAGCAGGTTGGTTGCACTATAATTTATATCCTTGCTGGCCGCCAGTTGGACTGGATATTTTTTGTTATGCAGTACCTCCTTGGCAAAATGGAGGTTTACCAAAAACTAGCTCAATGCATTGATTCTTAATCAGGCAAAGTTAAAGTCTGTAACTTGTTCTCTTTCTATGTTACGATTTTGCTACCATGTTTCATCTATTTTGTATAGAGTGTACTTAAGCAGCCATTGTCTGATTAGATTAGGTATTTTTTTTAAAAACTGCTGTTTGAATCTGAACCAATGCTTCTGAAAAAATGGAGCAAAGGATTTGGCAACATTTTGCAATGCAGAAATCCCTAATCCTTGATCCTGGTGGTATTTACCTTCTAGTTGTACTGGAATTCTCATGTTTTGCTTGACCATATTACATTAGTATAATTTTGCTTATGATAACTGAGAAAACCTATATGGTGCAAGGAATACTATTTCAGGTCTAAAATTGTCTTTCCCATTTCCCATTACTTTCCTCTCACCCTTTCTACTTCTGAATGCAGCCTACAGAGTTCTTTATTAGCTTCCAGCCCACCAGACTCTTCAATGGATTCTCGATTTCTGAAAACTCAAACAAAATTGCATGACAAGACGCACATTTCTTTCCCCTTTCATACCCTCTTAATATTTAAAAGTTGTGGCTCCCTAGACTGCTCTTCCATTCCTCCCTGACAGCATTTTATAATGCAACAGCAGGAGAAGGATCACCTGTTCTTTTACCACTTCCCTTTCTTTCCACTATCCAGAGACCTAAACCTTCTCTTCAGATGAAGTAGCACTTGTACTGCTTCCATTTAGTCCACTACATTCATGTTCTCAGTGTTGCTTTCTCTATGCTGATTGGATGACTGTTTTGTGGCATACCTGAACTCAGTCTACAGGAAAGATAGTTTCTGGTTGCTTGCCACTATTTCACCCACACCCACTCCGACTCTTGTTGGTGATCTCCTGCACTTTTGCAAAACAGCCCAAGCTGAGCTCGAGGAACAAAACTCATTTCTCATCTGGGTATGTTGTAGCCCACAGGACTTGATACTGAATTCCCCAAGTTGAGTTAACTTGCTCTTTTACTTTGTCTGAGAACTGGCCTCTTTCCCCCCCCCCCCCCCCCTCCACCATCCTTTTTTGTATAGTTAGTCATTATAGTGTTACACAGATGATACATTAACAATACCATACATAAACCACTTTAATCTTAACTGTTCCTTTATTTCATGCTTCCACCTTCTCAGCTGCCCAGATTAACTTGTTTCTTTCTGAGTTCTGATGAAGGATCCCAGCCTTGAAATGTTAACTATTCCTCTTCCCAAAGATTCTGTCTGTCCTTCCAAGTGTTTCCAGCATTTTCTGTTTCTATTTTAGATTTCCAACATTTGCAGATTTTCATCTGTAGTTGATAACATAGCAAATTAACTTATCTGGGTAAAGTGCTTGGTTTTTTTTATCAGCTGTTAAATTGAGTCAGATTCAAATTCAACTAAATAAGCTTTAACTAATGGAAAATACTGTGAATTTGGATTTTGACTGTTAATCTTACTGGTGCATATTCAGTGGAACCTTGTGCCAGCAACCAGCTGTGAAAATGGATAATGAGGTTGATTCACTCTATCATCTCAATTGGCTGGATGGTGCTTTGTGATAAAAGGGAAATTGCTGAGGTCTTTTTGGAACGTTGTCAAATCTTGGCACTGACTCAGTAAATAAGCTGTAATTCTGCATGGAAGTAATCATGTCTTGTAACTGGTACATTGAGAACAATATTATGTCTAGTCTTCCTTTGTTAATTGTTGCAAGCACAATTTATATTCAGAATTCTTAACTAAAATATTAAGAATACCAGTTTAGAATTAAGATTTAAAAGAAAACAGAATCAGGTTTATTATCACCGATGTGTCGTGAAATTTGTTAACTTAGCGGCAATTCAATGCAATACATAATATAGAAGATTGAATAAATAACTCCGCCAGAGTTGTTGTACATCTGATGTCGCCTCCAACCTCATTTAAAATTGTCTTTTTGTCCTTGAAATAGCCCTACACAAATCATACCTGGTTTCTGGTACAGGCCTGGGTCGCCAGCATTGAATGCCACAGATCTAGCCTTTAGCAGATGACATGTCTGCTGGTTCATCCATGACTTTTGATTTGAGAATATACAGCAAGACTTTGTAGGCACACACTCATCCACACATGTTTTAATGAAGTTGGTAACAACTTCACACTCACCCAGATTCGAAGATGAAACCCTGGGTACAGTCCAGTCCACCGATTCAAAGTAGTCCTGTAAGCACTCCTGTGCTTCCCTTATCCAAACCTTTTTGGTCCTCACTGCTGGTGCTGTAAACTACAGTCTTTGCCTATACTCGGGGAGTAGAAGTACAGCCAGGTACTTCCTGAAGTGAGGGCTATTGCATGGTAGGCATTCTTGAGGGTGGTGTAACAGTGGTCCACTGTGTTTCCTCTGGTATTGCAAGTGATCTGTTCATGGTAATTGCTTAGTGATTTTTTGTTTTTATATATATTGTGCATTTGACATCTCTGATGTGACAGATTGTTAGCATCTAGAAAATGAAATCAAGTGACAGAAGGCAGGAGGATGCAATCAGCACTGATCTGGATATTATAACGAGAAAGCGAGAATATAACGCAACTTTCGTAACGTTTACCGAAAACATTCACTTCAAAACTTGTCACCTCTTTCTAAGGATTTGATTTCATTTTTTGACAACAGAGCCACCCCACCCTTTCTTTCTACCACCTTATCCTTTCGATACAATGTGTACTTGTTCTTGGATGTCAGGCTTCCAACTATTTTCTTCCTTCAGCCAAGATTCAGTGATGCCCGCAATGTTGTACATGTCTAACTGTACTACAAGATAATCTTACAAGATATACAACCTTATTTTGTATACTGTGTACATTCAAATATAAAAATTGTCCTCTATTTACCACCCTTTTTGATTTTTGACCCCCTGTTACACTTCAACTCATCCCACTGACTGCCAATTTTACCCTATCATCTGCTTGTCCTTCCTCGGTTTCACTGCACACTGTATATACTTGTATACCAACTGCATAATCCTCAATGGTATCACTGTTTCCCATCCCCTGCCAAATTAGTTTAACCCTTCCCAACAGCTCTAGTAAACCTGCCCGCAAAGTTATTTGTCCCTCAAGTTCAGGTGTATCCTATGCTTTTTGTAGCATTCAAACAGAGTAGAATTGGGCAATGAATGCTGGTGTTGCCAGTCATATGAAAAGATTTAAATACTTCATTGAATAGTGAAACAGAAGCTTTTCTTTAACCAAGAAATCTGGCGCACACTGGAAGGCAGTGACTGCAGGGGCAGTTAAGGCTTTTTGGGATTCTGATGTAATTTTTTTATGTGTGATCAATTTTCCTTGATAGTTTTAAAGCAGTTAATGGAGTTAAGGTACATATCGGCCATCATTTAATTGAATAGTCTCAGAAGGCTGAATGACCTTGTCTATATTCCTTAAATAGCTTTGGCATTGGTTATATGGTTTGCAGATCTATAACTCCTGGATGAATGCACTGTTTTAGAATGGTGAATTTAATTGATTTTCATTTTCTTAAAACATATTTCATACTCTTATGCAACCTGACAATTCACTGTACCTCAGTACATGCAACAAATATAAACCAATTTAACAATTTTAAATGTAGCAGTAAGTGGAAAACTAGAGCCAAAAATTAGAACACAAACAAGAGAAAATCTGCAGATGCTGGAAATCCAAGCAACACACACACAATATGCTGGAGGAACTCAGCAGCCCGCAGTTCAGTCAACATTTTGGGCCGAGACCTCCAGCATATTTTGTTTGTGTTGCTAAGAACTAGAAAGCTGAGTTCATCCAGAACACTATTTTGTTGCTCTTAATTCAGATAGTGCGTTTTCATTGGACAGCTACTTCCTATTTCAAAATAGTTCATGTTTCACTTTCATGATCTATTAAAATTAGAGCAGCTTTGCCGTTGTTTACACACAGGAATGCTATTAAATTCTTCCCATTAGACTTGTGTGCATTATTTTTGACATGACGTCCAAAAGGCAACGTTTAGACTAGTTTTGGGCTTCACTGCCTGTTGTACTCTACATCAGTGGTGAGCAACATTTTAATCAGTGAAATGCATCATTTACGTCAACAATCAACAATGTAAAGATGCTAGGGGCAGCTTGCCACTGTCACCACACATTCCAGCATCAACATGCCATCGATACACATTGTTTTATTACAGTAGTGAATTGAAGTTGCAAGGAAAAGCAGTAATTGGGGTAAAGTGTTACAGTTAGAGTGCAATACAGGTAGTTGAAAATTGTGGAAGGCCGTAAGTTAAAGTTTAAGTGTCATTCAACTGTCCACATGAATACAGCTAAACAAAACAGTGTTCCACTGGGGCCAAGGTACAAAAGACAGCACCAACATAACACACACAATGTTGGAGGAATTCAGCAGGTCAGGCAGCATCTAGGGAAATGAAAAAAAGTCAATGTTTTGGGCCAAGACATTTTTTCAGGACAACTAAAAGGAAGTGGGTAGATGCCAGAATAAAAAGGTGGGAGGAGGGGAAAGAAGATACCTGGAAGGTGATAGGTGAAGCCCGGTGAAGGGTTGGAGGGGAAGGAATCTGATGGGAGAAAAGAGTGGGCCATAGGGGAAAGGGAAGGAGTGGGGGGTCCCCTGGGAGAGGTGTTAGGCGGGTGAGAAGAATTATGAGGCCAGAGTGGGGAATAGTTGGGGGGGGGTGGGGAGGGATTTTTTTAAACTGGAAGGGGTAATCTATGTTCGTGCCATCGGGTTGGAAAGAACTCCGATGGAATATAAGGTATTGCTCCTCCACCCTGAGGGTGGCCTCATCTTGGTACAAAAGGAGGCCATAGACTGACAGATTGGAACAGGAATTGGAATGAAATTATTTGGTCACTGGGGAATTGCATTTTTGTCGGACGGAGCAAAGGTCCCTCGCAGAAGCCATCTCCCAATTTATGGCTGGTCTCATCAATGTTGATGAGGTTGCATCAAGAGCATCAGATGCATAGACTACACCAGCAGATTTGTAGGTGAAATTTTGCCTCTCAGTAATGACTGTTTGGGGCCCTGAATAGAGGTGAGAGGAGGTGAATGGGCAGATGTAGCACTTAGGCTGCTTGCAGGGGGTAAGAGCCAGGATGGCGATTTTTGGAGAGGGTCAAATGGACAAGGGAATTGGAGGGAGTGAAACCTGCACAAAGTGGAAAGAGGTGCGGGAGGTAATGATATGTCTGGTGGTAGGATCCCTTTGGAAATGGTGGAAGTTGTGGAGAATAATGTGTTGGATGCAGAGGCTCATGGGGTGGTAGGTGAAGACGAGGAATTCTTATCAGTGTTAAGGTGGCAGGAAGATTGTGTGAGAGCGGATGTTGGGGACATGGAGGAGATGAAGCTGAGGGCAGCTTCACAGTGAAGGAAGGGAAACCCTGTTCCTTGGAGGAGGAGGAGGACCTGGATAAGAGAGGCTTATCCTGGGAACAACAAGAGCACAGCATATGGCACCTATAGTTATGAAAGCGGAAAAAATATGCACAAAAAAAAGCCCAAATCCCTGGGTGGCATGGCCTGTAGACTGATGGTGCATGGCATGTTGATCCTGGAGCTGTGTTGTTGCCAGAGCAGGCACACAGTTCTTCATCACCTGCTAGTGAAGCCGCAGATAAGCTGCAATCCAGTTTGTCTTGAATCAAGTGAACACTGGAGGGGAGCATTTACAGGAGTGTCAGATGGAGTTCAACCCAGATAATTGTGAAGTGGTTCATTTCATAGGTCCAGTTTGAAGACCGAATGTAATATTAATGGTAAGAATCTTGGCAGCGTGGAGGATCAGCGATATCCTGGGGTCCATGTCGATAGGACATTCAAAAGCTGCTGCGCAGATTGACAGTTTTGTTAAGATGGCGTATGGTGTGTTGGCCTTCATCAACCATGGGATTGAGTTCAAGAGCTGTAAGGCAATGTTACAGCTATATAAGAATTTGGTCAGACCCCACTTGGAGTATGGTGTTCAGTTCTGGTCACCTCAGTACAGGAAGGATGTGGATGCTATAGAGTGCAGAGGAGATTTAAAAGGATGTTGCCTGGAGTGGAGAGCATGCCTTGTGGGAATAGGTTGAGTGAACTCAGCCTTTTCTCCTTGGAGTGACAGAGGATGAGAGGTGACCTGATAGAGGTGTATAAGATGATGAGGCATTGATTGTGTGGGTAGCCAGAGGGTTTTTCCCAGGGCTGAAATGAAGGGGCATAGTTTTAAGGTACTTGGAGGTGTACCTACAAGGTACAAGAGTGGTGGGGGCATGGAATGCACTGCTGACAGTGATAGAGACAGATATAGATACAATAGGGTATGTGGTAGAGAATTCTGTAGTTTTCTACAGAACTGTTACAACATTGTGGGCTGAGGGCTTGCAGGACAAGCAGAATCTGGATGGTGGAGGTGGTTTAACACCTCTAAAATGAATTTCAGCACTAATTGTGGAAAACATAATTTATAAGGCTCCAAAAATTGCACCAGGAGCTGGACTTGCGCCCAGGTGATGCGAAAGTGTTGTAATGGTGTTAGCAGTGCTGTTCTCACCATTCGCTCATTGAACAGCCCCACAACCCCAAGAAAAGGATGGTTGTTTAAATTTATTTTTCTGGGAAGTGTAGGCTAAAGAGTAACACCTTTAAGTTACAATGGATTTTTCTCATCTTCACTAGATTGTTTTATATTTGCTAGAATAGTTCTTTAATTGCACAAAGAACAGTTAAATATTAATTAATCTTCATAAAGGAGTCATCTTATTGAAAAACATGTCTTTTTGTGACTACCCATAATGCACTGCTCTGCCACCAGCTGTTGATGTATTGGAATTGCAGTATATTTCTATCAGCAATTATATCATTACAATGCATGTTTATCTTGTGTATGGCTTTGTCACTTTGTTCAGCTGCAAATGATTGTTATGTATGGTATGTGCATAATCATGATTCATCTCAATGTTCTTCAAGCATGTAGAACATTTTGAGAAAGTTCTTCACTTCCTGTGACGCTTAAGTACCCTACCCTCTTAAATAATCTTTAGTTTTCTCTCCACCTTCTCCCTGTTTTCCATCTATTGTACAGGTTAATTATTGTGATTCACAGACCATTTGGTTCATTAAGCCATAATGGTTCCCCACAGAACAATCCAACAGTCTTGCATCCTTATTTTCCGTACAGCCTCACAACTCCTTCTGTCACCACCACCACCATCATCATCTTCACTTTGATTAATTTACCATGATGCTCTTTAATTTAAACTGCGTATTATTTATTTATTTTCAAAGTTGTACAGGTTAGTAGGTTAATTGGTCATAAGGGTATAATTGGGCTGTGTAGGCTCGTTGAGCCAGAAAGGCTTGTTACTGTGATGTATTTCTAAATAAGTAATAAATAAATGTTTTGAAAGAGCATTAACAATTTTTCCCCTTCTTAACAGGTTGCTTTGTTTGGTATAGACATCTTATCTGCCCTCATCACTCGTCTTCAGGATCATTTCAAAACCCACATTGGCACAGGTATATCACTTTTTATTTGTTAATCAGTTTGAAGCACTTGAGTGTGTGAGGTCACTATTATACTATGATCGTCTAACCCATAATATATCTTTGTAAGCTTTCCTTGGAGATTGACTTGAAAGATCCTGGCATTATTCTTCCTGATGCTTTGCTCAAGGTTTATTGCTCATTCCAACATCGGGTGAAGTAAACCAAGGTTATCCAAATTTCTGTAGGTAAACTGCTGAATGCTGTGGCTGTATTCTGCACATTCAGAAGCCAAGCTCCGAGGCATCCTCCTACAATCATTTAAAATTATGCCCCCTTGTATTAGCCATTTTCATCCTGGGGGGGGGGGGGGGAGAGTGTCTGGCTGTCCGTCTGGTCTATGCCTCTTTATCATCATGTGTACCTCTATCAGGTCACCTCTAAGCCTCCTTCGTTCCAGCAAGTAAT
Source organism: Hemitrygon akajei (assembly GCF_048418815.1). Taxonomy (NCBI): domain Eukaryota; kingdom Metazoa; phylum Chordata; class Chondrichthyes; order Myliobatiformes; family Dasyatidae; genus Hemitrygon; species Hemitrygon akajei. Next base: position 105,394,483 of record NC_133125.1, read on the forward strand.
GCCCTAAACCTATCTTCACAAGGCATGGCATGCTGTCTAGTCTAGTCTAGTCAGCAGATTAGTCTGTCTAATCAATCCCCTCTGTACCCTCTTCAAAGCTTCCACATTTTTTTTCAACCAGATCTGAACCAGGGCTAACCAGGGTTTTCTTGATGCAACATTACCTCATGGCTTTTGAACACAATCTGCTGAGTAATGAACACCTTAACAACCCTATTAACAGGTGCCTGGCCTGCTGAGTTCCTCCAGCATTTTGTGTGTTGCTATTAACCCTTTTGTTACAGTATATGTACTAAGTTGTATACATCTTGGGCAACAGTGGATGGATGGTTGAGACAAATACTGCAGGTGATGAAAATCGCAAATCAAAACCATGCTGATAGTACTCTGCAGATCAAGCAGCATCTGTGGCAAGATTCAATGTTTCAGAGCTGGTTGACTGAAGTATTGCCTATACAGCTTAGTATGTCCAACATGTTCTGCTTTTATATGCTGGTGATGGTGGTAAACAAAAATGTTTTAAAATTGTGGAGAATTTCCCTGTTAAATTGAATATACCTTCAAGATGACATGAGATGCATCTGCCTTAACTGTACTAATTCATTTTAAAATGTGTGTTTCTGCAGTATTACCTAGTCTAATAGACAGACTAGGGGATGCTAAAGATCAAGTGCGAGAGCAAGATCAGAGCCTTTTATTGAAGATTATGGAGCTGTCTGCTACCCCACAGGTATAACTAAAAATGCCATTCTTTTGCTGCTGTTGTGCATTGCTGCTTTGATATTAGTAACACCTGATCGCTAATGGGACCTGCCAATGTTGTATGTGTTCTGTTTGTGTTTTCAATTAAAAGTGGGCAAGACATTTAATTATGAGAGCATGTTGTGGTTGGTGGCAAGTAGGCTAGTAAAATGGATGTGCACGTATTTGGATGATTGTTTTCGATTTCTGTAGTTGTACTAAACATTAGAAATTGCTTGTCCCATCACTTTTTAACATGTTAACTTGCTTTTAGATGGCTTATAGCTTTTTAAAGAATTGTTTTAATTTTAAGCAGATTTTCATTTTTAAATGGAATTAGTTAATTTTAGCTTCAGCTGGCAAGTTTAAGTGTTAAATGTGTACAGTGTATATTCATGACTGTACTTGTGTTTTCTTCTAATGGAACATTGTTATCTACTTCCTGCAGTACGTTTGGGAACGAATGTTGGGAGGATTTAAACACAAAAATTTCCGAACCAGGGAAGGAATTTGCCTTTGCCTTATTAGTACATTAAATACGTAAGTAAAAATAAAACTAAACATAAAATACCTAATATTTTTATTGTTTTAGATTTTAGTACATTTTACCTAACTGTTTATTTAAAGAATTTTTTTTCTTTTCCCAGTTATGGAGCTCACAGTTTAACTCTGAGCAAAATCGTACCCCATATTTGTAATTTATTAGGAGATCCTAACAGTCAGGTAAGCTAACAGTCTGTTTTAAATGGAAGTGATAAACCTCTTAATTTTTTCTGACGCTTGCAATTCTCTGCTGAGTAATTATTTCAAATGACTGCTGTATCATCTGTAGAAAGAGGTCCTCTTTTCCGTATGATTTCTTAGTCTTTGACCTTTAGTACAGTTGCTGAACACTTCCTGTTTAGAATGTCCAGGAAAGAATATGTCAGGGAAGTATATAAATAAAACATTTTTTAGTAATGGAATCTGAAATAAAGCTGAAAATGGTGGGAGATATTCAGCAAATCAAGCAGCACTTTTGAAGGAGAAGCCTTGAGCTACCTTATAAAAAGCTAATGATTGGAGAAGAGCATTTGTGTGGGTGATAGCATGAGGAAATGCCAGAATGGGGAGGAGAGGGGAAACATTTCTGCTGGAAATGTGAAATTCAAGGTTGGAATGACATATTTTCTGTAATTGTTGAATTAATTGTCAAGTAAGTATAGTTACAATGTGTCTAGTTTGAACCAAGGTGATGTTCCTGAAGCTTAGATTGTCCTTCATTGGAACAGTGTAAGAGATTGCAAGTTAGAACAGTGTGAGCATTTCTGTGATGAAGAATTGAGTGACAGATAGTAAAATTCAATTATTGATTGAATGTGTTTTTGTGAAGTAATCCTATAAGCATATTTCTGTTTTTTCCCCATTGCAAAACAATGCAATTTGACCACACAAGTCTTCCATTTTTCAATGCCCACTTCTTTTCTCTAGGTGCCTTCCCTTGTAACTGTAGGAAATGTAATGTCTCCCCTTCATTTTTTCCCCCTCCTTGCTTTTCAGTGGAGCAAGCACACTTTCCGCATGAAACTACTGCCCCCATGATGTAATTACAAGTTGGTATATCTGGTGCTCTGTGGAATGTTATATAAGGATTATTCACAGCAACTTTTACCTGGTCATTCAGGGATTCTTTTATCCCTGTGATTTGGAAACCACTCAGTTGATAGAGCCATCTGTTGGCTAATAGAGGCACTGCAGGTATAGCACTATGCCATCTGTAGGATGATAAAATAACTGCATCTTTACAATGCTCTTTATTGTATCTTGCTTTGATAATTGTGTCCAAAGACCATTTTTTGAAAAAGAAAATTTAATCACTTATACAACCCCTTGATAATTAAAAGGATTTTACAGTCAATGAATTGCTTTTCAAATAAAGGCAGTGTTGCAGTGTAGGAATCGCAGCAATCAATTAGAGTCAAACTTTTGGATTAATCTATTAATTATTTAACAATTTAAAATAAAACAAATTACATATCTAGTTGACTTGCTGGCAAACTATTTCAGTTGTCGCCAGTTGAGGAAATGGAAGCTGAAGATTTACATCTATAGCAAAATGTCTCTAGATGCAGAACATCTGTAAGGAAACTACTATAACACTTGTCAGCCGGAATCTGCAGTGAGAAATTTGGTCTCTTGTCAGATAGATTCTGAAGCACTGGTTCTATTTCTCTATGACTACTGCTTAACTTGCTGACTGTTTCCATTTTTAAAAAAACTTAAATTGGATAGATTATCTGCAGCAGAATCTGAGGTTAGCATGGGCTGGCATGAGATTCCATGCTACATGGCACTCTGTATCTAACTCTTTGAATGGTGAACTACGTGACCGCAGAGTTGTTATGTGATTAAGTTATAATTACTTACAGTAAATGTTTTTCTCTTTCTGCATTTTGAGCTTTTCTAATATATTAATTGTTTATAACATCAGGTCCGTGATGCAGCAATAAATAGTTTAGTAGAAATTTACAAACACGTAGGAGAACGGGTCCGAGCAGATCTTCATAAAAAGGGGCTACCACAGTCAAGGTAGGCAAATAATAATCTGCCTTGGGTCAAAGTGCCTTTTGTGCATTTTATTTCTCTCAGATCTGCTATCATTATATTATTGTGAGCATGTTCTTTTGATCTTTAATTCTTACCAAAATTGGATTAAAATGGTGCTGATTTTCCATTCTCCGGAAGTCATTGGCTGCCTGTGTTGTGTTGTTTTCTGAGTGTGGTGTAATCTTTTGGCAACTGAGCTCCTGGCAATGTAGCATGATTGGATACAGCATGGGGTCTGCCTCTGTCTGCTTGTTGAACTGTAATAGCCCCGTCAAAAAATATCTTTATAACAGAGGCAATTAAATGCTTATGAAAGTTCTACGAAACAATTATTTAAAAAGTAAAATCTAACTGTTCCTTTGAACATGTAAAACAATTATCTACACATGGCTTCTGTGGTTTAAAGTGATGTAAATGTAATTAAAAAAATACTTGCCTCTTTCTGGCAGCTGATTTTCTCCCATTCATTTGAATAGGGGCTGCTTGTACAAGATGACTGTAGCTTAAACTGTAGGCAGTCAAGTTTGTTCTGTGCAAGTACATGTATACACAGGTGCAGTGCTGTGAGAATCTCTCTAGCATCCACATCACAGTCACATAACATTGCTTTTCTGGTGAATGGTACTTACACAAATATAAATTATACTCAATTTTTACAAGAAAGTACATTTAGAACCGAACAAAATCAAAGTCCCATTTTAGTGCAAAGTAGTGAAAGTTGCTAAATTGTGATTAGGATTTTACCGATTGGCTCAAGAATCCAATGGTTGATGGGAAGTGGTTGTTCTTGAAACTACTGGTGTTTGACTTCACTGGAAGCTGTGGAAAAAAAATGGCAGGAGATGGGAATCTTTGTTGCCTTCTTGAGACAGGGCCTCCTGTAGATACCACCAGTGGTGGGGATGGATGTGTCAGAATTCACTACACATTATGCTCAGAATGTTCCTGTGCATTTGAATTGCTATACCAGACCATGTTGCAACCAGTAGGGATACTTTCAACAGTATCGAATTTGAAGTTTATTACTGTACATGACGAGCCTAACTTCCTAAGAAAGTAAAGGTGCTAATGCATTTCCTTGTGACTTCACCCATGTGCTGGACCCAACAAGTCATCTGGTAGGTTAATGCTGAGGGATTAAAAGCTGCTGATTCTCTCTATGCTGCTTTTCCTCGATGTAGGCTGCTGCATGTTTTTCCCCCTTCTTGAAGCCAGCAATCAACTCTTCAGTTTTGCTGACATTAAGTGAAAGGTTGTGTTTGGAAAGTCCGTAGGAGATTATTTCCCCTTTGTGTCCATTGAAATTCAGTGGAACAGTACTGGACCATCAGTGATGACAAATTTGAAGATGCACTGCTACCTCAGTGTAGTATCAGCACTGGAAGCCATGACTTTTATAGGGATAGCAGGTTAGATCTCTCCGTTAATACAGGGATCAAAGTGGAAGATCTATCTCATTTGTAGCACTCCTAATATGAAGTAAAACATTTACAGTAATGGCTACTTGTTGAGTAAGGAATCTGATTGAACTGCATTGGGGACAATGTAACAGCGTACTGATTGTGATGTTATTCAACAGCTGTAGTGCCATCATTGCACATTTAAGTCTTGCAAAATTTTATCTTTGCTTAGAAGTGAAATTTATCTCCTTTGCCCACTGGTAAAGACATTGCAGTTCAAAACTGTTTTCATTTCCTTTCACTCTCTACTTTCAGATGCTTTTGGATCTTGTAGTTTTATAAATCTCTATCTTTATGGTACATTATTATGTTCCTTTATTTCCAGCTGACTGGTGATATTTTTGCTTGGTTTGACTTTATTTCAATAAGTAAGGTCCTTGCAACTGAATGTGCCATTGCTCTTTTCAAAGTTCAAAGTAAATTTATTAGTGTAGTTACATGTGTTACCATATTTAACCCTGAGATCCCCCTTTTTGGAGTGAAGGCTAGAAATAAGGGCCTGAAAAACAAATTAACTTCTGAGCTACAGTTGTGACTATTATTACATAAGTAAACAAAACATAAGAAATAGGAGCAGGAGTAGGCCATCTAGCCTGTGGAGCCTGCCCCACGATTCAGTAAGATCACGTCTGATCTGGCCATGGACTCGTCTCTTTCCACCTGCATGCCCTACTATGCAAAAATCTATTCAACCTTATCTTAAAGTAGCTTCCACTGCTTCATTGTGCAGAGAATTCCACAGATTCACTACTCTCTGGGGAAAAACAGCTCCTCATCTCCATCCTAAATCTACTCCCCTGAATTTTGGGGCTATGTCCGCTAGTTCTATTCTCACCTACCAGTGGAAACAATTTTCCTGCCTCTTATTTTTCACTTTCATAAATTTGTGTTTAGGAATTACCTTTTTAGATTTTGCAAAGTGTGAATTAAATGTAATTCTGAGTTTAATAGATATCTACTCAAGACACATAGCACCTGCATGCTCAAGTATATAATTTTGTATTATTTGCAATACAATTTTCAACCAATTCTGGTCACAATGAAGAATCTCACGGGGATTTTGAAGTAAAAGTTTTCATCAAGTGATGCAAACTATACATCTCAACTTGTGATTGTGTTTATTCTTTGTTTCTGTTAACTCTTAGTTTATTTTTTATTTACAGTATGTGAATATTGCTGGAATGTATTGCCAATCCAGTTGTTGAAGAGCTGAGGAGTGAATGGTCCAGAGGAGGATCATGAGAATGATCCTGGGAATGACAGGGTTAATATATGAGGAGTGTTTGATGGTTCTGGGTCTGTACTTGCTAGAATTTAGAAGAATGAGTGGCGATCTCGTTGAAACCTATCAAATATTGAAAGGCCAAGATAGAGTGGATGTGAAAATCTTCCCTGCAGTGAAGGAGTCTCGGGCCAGCCTCAATGCAAAGATGACCCTTTAGAAGAGCGATGCAGAAGAATTTCTTATGCCAGAGTGTGGTGAATCTATGGAATTAATTGCCACAGATGACTGCGGAGGTCTAGACAGAGTAGACACTGAGAGGATGTTTACTATAGTTGGAGAGGCTATACTAGAGGGCAGAGCCTCAGAATAGAAGGATGTTCCTTTAGAACAGTTGAGGAATTTCTTATGCCATAGGGTGGTGAATCTGTAGAATTCAATGCCACAGATGATTGTGGAGGTTAAGTCATTTGGTATATTTAAAGAGCGATTGTTAGGTTCTTGATTAGTAAGGGCGTGAAAGGTTATGGGAGAAGGTAGGAGAATGGGGTTGATAAATCAGCCATGATGATTGAATGATAGACCAATCTCTGGGCCAATGACCTAATTCTGCTCCTATGTCTTATGGATAGTTAAAATCAACTAGATTGCGTAGAAATGGTCAATTTTTAAAAGCGCATTGGTGAACCAGTTGTGCTTTTATGACAATTCTATTCTCCCATGGTAAACAAGAATAGCTTTGTTTTCAAATCTCTGTAGTTGATTGGAAATTTCATTTCCCATCTATTTTCAGGATGCAGATCTTTTGACAGTTTGCTATCACACTTTCCATTAATTTGAGATGCCTAGAAAGTATATGGTTCTTAGCTTTGGGGAACTTACCCAGGGCACAATTTTTTTTCCTCTGGATGCTATTTCTCAAATATATTTCACTGTGTAGGAACCACGAATTTAGTAGCAAAGTTATACCCATGAGTTATGAGCAAAGATTTGCAGTGAGATTGGTAGTGTTAGGAGTGGCAGCAAGTTGATTCTGATTATTACTTTATCCAGAGTATTCTGGATGAAACCATCACTAATTGCTGTATTTCGCTAGTCTCCTGAACCAATGAAATAAGAGTAAGATTTTATACAGTTCCTCCATTGCACGGTGTGTATAAATCTACATCAAAAGACAATTTTTGATGAATTTAATGAAAATACTTTTAGAAAATGCCAATTTTAGGTGAGAAAGTAGTTGCATTAAATTGAGTAACTTTTATGCCTTGTTTGAAAATACCAAATCCTGAAGATAGCGCATCTATTTTTCTTTGAGCCATGGATATTTTTGGATTAGAATAAATTTATCTTTGGTCAGTTTGGTTCTCGTTAACTTGTGTGTATGTTTTTTTTTCTCTGATAGTGCTTTAACATAAAAATTTAGAGGTCCATTGAAGAGTTTTTTTTATCATGGTCAACATATGATCTATTTGCTTTCAGAAGTAATGGTAATGGTAAATTCCTGGTAATGGGAAATTTGTTCATTACTCAAGGATCATGTTCATTTCTGGACACTGAAGAATATGAAGTGCCTGGACAGGTGTAGTATGGTCCAGGGCCGAGAGAACTTTTGAAAGATAAAGGGTTTGGATAAACTGAATAAGGGGAGAATTTCATTTGGCAGAATAATGGAGAGAGAACCTTGACACAGATTTTCAGATTAGTGAAAATAGCAAATTTTGCAATCAACAATGGAAATTCACTATTTGAAGAAAGTTAAGCAATGCTCAAAGAAACAATGTACAAGTACTTGGGGATTATTTTTAAAAAGGAACGAAATGGACTGAAACTAACTTGGAAGCTTAGTAGCAAGCCACACTGGACTCTGGGCCATTTGGCTACCTCCTATAAATAAAGCAGGTAATTCTGTAACTAACAGCAGCTTCTATGTCACGTACCTAAGAATGAAAATCAAGTAACTGTCTGTGATGTACGGATTCTGACTGCATTGTAATCTTTGTGAAAGCAGTGCTATCATAAGTGATAGCAACTTTTACAAAATATATTTGTTGTTGAAGCAGTTGAAAGCCTTGTTGAAAGTCACGTAACTGAGTGTATAATTAATGTCTTGTTAACAACTGAATGGCTTGGTTTTGTTCTTTTGTTCCTATAATAATGGCTTCTGAAGTATGTGTTCCAAGGAGGGAGGTACCCATCACCATCAACTCTTTTAATCTCATACAGTGATTGTTGCTTTAATCTCCTAATTCTGAAGGAGACTATTTATGAATTGTTCAGAATATGGTGGATTCTGGTTAATTGGGACACATCGGGACCAGCCAGTACATTTTGGCCCAATTAGCTGAAGTTTTATGGAAATAGTTAAAAAGGTATTAAAAGACAAACTACTGTTTAACTGAGTATCATTATGTATTTAGATGAAATACAGAACAAATTGGAACACCAATGCTACTACAGTACTTTGAAACTGTACTACAAAATGGTGTACGCTGCCATGTTCTTTGCACTGTAAATGAACAAAATCAGTGCAGACACCTAGTACAGATAATGGACTGCCTTCATTGCCTTCCTGCATGAAGAAGTGTCAAGAATCAGTGCTTTTTAATTCTATGTCCATTGACCTAAATGAATAATACAACGCAAACATATGCAACTGCTTGCTCTATCTAAGCACGATGTAGTCTCTAACAACTGCGCAAGTGCTTGCCACTGACACTAGTTAGAAACAACTGTTTCTTGTCCTAATTGTGTGGCATTGTGGCCTAAGTAAACAAATGAATCCTGGCAGTTCTCTTGATTAGTTTTTGTTCTTTGAATGGTCCCAAATAAGTGTCTACTCCGATTAGCCGATGGTCCGCTTAATCAGAATCCACTGTATTTAAATTCCGTGGTTTTAAACTTCCAAGGTTATTGCTATTCAGTTTTCCTGAAGAATTCTTGTATGTTTGGCCCCAATATTAATATTTTGCAATAGAAAATAAAATAAAAGAAATTTGTGAATTCAGTTTGCTTTCCTATTCTGTCTTCTGCAGAAGAGAAGTGGATTCCAAATATTGTTGGGCAAGAAAAATAATAACTTTAGTTATATAGCATCTTTCCTGCGTTGAGATGCAGGCCCAAAGTGCTTTACATATTTTGTAAAGTTAAATCAGTATAGTCATTAAAGATAGAAGATAAAATTAAAGTTATATGTAAAGACAGACATTGTATAGAATAAAATGTAATTGAATATACAGAATTGTATAAATGTATTCAACATCATCAAGCATTATGTAATTATAATTATGCCAAATTAAAAAATAATTTTTTAAGAAGTGTTTTGAAGCATTCCACAGTACTAGCCTGGTGTACCCCAAGTGGTGGAATATTCTAGATTTTAGAATAGATTGAATGTATTCCACATAAAGCATTCAATCTTCATTTGTAGGTATTTTCCATATTAGTGGCAATTATCCCATTATCACTGATGGTTTTTAAAAAAAACTGTATTAATGCATGCATATTGGAGAACACTCGTGTAGGTGCTGCCCAGCCTATGGCCCCTTGCAAACAAACACGCAGACGCATTTGCTTTCTGCCTTCCTCTTTCACCCCTCTTGCTCAATTTTGGCATTGACTCATTTATTAGCTCCTGCACCTGGTTGCCTATCTGTGATTTTTTTTTTAGCAGCAGAGTTGACAATGGCAGTCCTTGACTCTGGTGGCATTCTGAGCCATGCTTCTGTCTTTGACTGCACACTTAATTATATTGTCACTTTTCCTTCCCAGCTGTAAACCTGGCTGTTTGCTTAACTGCTTCCCTTGTTCTTGACTCTGGCTGCATGGCTAACAGTGTTCCTGATGCATGCTGTGTCCTGCCCATACTGTCCCTGGCTCCAGTTTCACTTTTAGGGCTCTTGATGCCACTCATCCATCACTCGAGCCACCCACCGAACCATGTTCCTATCTTTTTCTCACTGCCAGTTCTGGCTGCCTGTTTAACTGCATTCTGGTACCCAACTTCTGTTGTTTGCCCAAGTGTGTTCCTTATTCCATTCACCAGTTGAACAATTAATTGTTCCATCAAAAATCTAAGAGAGACAGAGATAACAACTGCAAAGCTCAACTACACTGATATATCAGGTCAGGCTTTTGTGCAAAGTTTCCTGGATAGGGGCTTGAGCCCACAAGATTTTGCTTAGCTTGTTAATATTACCAACATCTTGAAACAACTTCTTCCTCTAAATTTTACTATGCTGAGATACCTTTTGGCCCTGTCTCAATCTCTGCCACAGCTCTGGGCCTCTATCTTTTCCACTTGCCGTGGACCTGTCCAACATTCCATCCTCCACCTTCAACCACCAATTCTTCGCCACCTTCACGCATGGGAAGAGTTGGAAGAATTCCTATCTCCACTTCCTGTTCTGACATGTTGGCCCATGGTTGCTTCTTTTGCCATGATAAGGCCACTCTTAGTGAAGGAGCAACACCTCATTTCCTGTCTCATAGCCTCCACCCTGATGGCATGAACGATTTTCCTATTACAGTAATATATTTTTCTGATGCCCTGCCCCCCCACTTCCCTCTTCTATTCCCCGCTCTGGCCTCTTACCTCTTCTCAGCTGCCTATCAACTTCAACACCCCACCCTACCTTGCCTTTCTCCCAAGGTCCACTTTCCTAGCCGTTTACCTTTCCCATCTACCTGGTTTCATCTATCACGTTCTAGCTAGTCCTCCTTCCCTTCCCACCTTTTTATTCTGGCATCTTTCCCCCTTCCAGTGCTGATGACAGGTCTCAGTCTGAAACATTGACTGCTTATTAATTTCCACAGATTTTGTCTGACCTGCTGACAAATGCAACATCTGTGTTTCTTTTGAAACAATGTTTTCTGATTGACTCGCCAAATGCAGTAATTACCTGAATTTAATGTATTATTGATTTGGTAACACCTCAGAGTCAGGTTTAATATCACTGGCATATATCATAACATTATTGTTTTGCAGCAGCAGTATATTGCAATACTTAAGTAAAAAAAACTATAAATTACAATAAAAAATATTTATAAATTGAGTAGTGCAAAAAGAGGGCAAAGAAAGAGCAAAAAGAAAAAAAACAGTGAAGTAGTATACATGGATTCATTATCCATTCAGAAATCTGATGGTGGAAGGGAAGAAGTTGTTCCTGAACTGTTGAGTGTGTGTCTTCAGGCTCCTGTACCATCACCTTGATGGTGGCAATGTGAAGAGGGCATGTCTTGGGTGACGTGGTCCTTAATGATGGATGTCGCCTTCTTGAGGCATCACCTTTTTAAGATGTCTTTGATGCTGGAGAGGCTAGTGCCCAAGCTGGATCTGATTGAGTTTAGAACTTTCTGCAGCTTGTTTCAACCTGTGTCCCATCCATTAAGAGATGGTGACGAAACCATTTGGAATGCTCTCCGCAGTACATATGAAGAAATTTGCAAGTGTCTTTGGTTACATACCAAGTCTCTTAAAACTCCTAATGAAGCTTAGCTGCTGTTGTGCCTTCTTTTTGTGATTGTATCAATGTGTTGGACTCAGGACAGATCTTCAGGGATGTTAATACCCAGGAACTTGAAACAGCTCATCCTTTCCACTACTGATCCCTCGATGAGGTCTGGTGTGTGTTCCCTCTACTTTCCCTTCCTGAAGTCCACTGTCAATTCCTTGGTCTTGCTGACATTGAGTGCAAAGTGATTTTTGTGAGACTGCTCAGCCAGCCGACCTGTCTTGGCAGCGCTGCTCTAGCAGCCAACCCGTCTCAGCGCTCAGAAAGTGTCATTTTGTTAGAAATATACAGCGCAATACAGGCCCTTCAGCCCACAATGCTATGCTTTAGAAATTATCTAGAGTTACCCGTAGCCCACTGTTTTTCTAAGCTCCATTTGCCTATCCAGGAGTCTCTTAAAACAGTAGTCCCCAACTACCAGGCTGTGAGGAAACGATATGATTTGGTGATATGAAACAATATGAGTCAGCTGCACCTTTCCTCATTCCCTGTCACCACTGGCAGCACATTTCAGTGACAAGGAGTGGATAGTGAAACTCGCCTATCTGTGTGACATCTTCAACCTACTCAATGACTTCAATTTGTCACTTCAGGGGAGAATGACAACTGTCTTCAAGTTGGCTGATAAAGTGTCTGCTTTCAAAGCCAAACTGGAACTATGGGGATGGTGAGTGGACGGGCATACTTTGAATGTTCCCAACATTAGCTGGGACTTTGGGAGAGACTGAGGCTGCACCGCCCTTCTCACAGCTGGTGTGCGATCTTTGCTGTCGACAGAATTCAAGCGTTACTTCTCAACCGCAAATGACCCAAGACGTGCAAAGGAATGGGTCCATGACCCATTTGTGAATGTCCCCGGTGAATTATCCACGTCAATGCAGGAAGAAGATCAACTCCTCAAGCTTGCAGATGACGGTGGGCTGAAAAGTATGTTTGACATAACATCTCTGCCGGCATTCTGGATCAAAGTCAAGGCTGAATATCCTGAGCTAGCCACAAAAGCACTGAAAATGTTGCTTCCATTTCCAACAGCATATCTCTGTGAAGTGGGGTTTTCTGCAATGAATGCAACGAAAACTAAATTGCGGAATAGACTGGACAAAAGGAACCCCCTTGGAGTATCGCTGTCTCCCATCACCCCTCGATGGGACTGTCTTGTTGCAGGGAAACAAGCCCAGGGCTCTCACTGATTCAGCGATATTGGTGTGTTGCAAGATTTTATATAATCATGCGAGGAAAATATTGGCTGTGTTTAATATTAAATTCGTTAGATAAACCCTTTTAGAAATGAAATTGAGTGTATTAGCCACTTATAAGTGAGTTATAGTTGACTTATCACCTACATTCTGGTTGTGATTAACACCCCACCCCCCTACCCTTTCGGTTGGTCCGCAAGCATATTGTCAATATTAAACTGGTCCGTGGTGCAAAAAAGGTTGGTGACCCCTGTCTTAAATGACACTATTGCATCTGCCTCCATCACCGTCGCTGGTAGCCTATTCCACGTACTCACCACTCTGTGCGTTTTTATATATATATTAAAAAAAAACTTACCCCTGACATCTCCTCTTTACCTAATTCCAAGCACCTTAAAACTCGGTCCTCTCCTGTTAGCCATTTCAGCCCTGAGAAAAAGCCTCTGACTATCCACATGATCCTCTCGTCATCTTATGCACCTATCAGGTCACCTCTCATCCTCCACCACTCCAAGGAGAAAGGCTAATTTCACTCAACATGTTCTCATAAGGCATGCTCCCCATTCCAGGCAACATTCTTGTAAATCTCCTCTGCATCCTTTCTATGGTTTCCACATCCTTCCTGTAGTGAAGCGACTAGAATTGAGCACAGTATTGAAAGTGGGGTCTGACCAGGGTCCTATAAAGCTGTAACATTACCTCTCTGTTCTTAAACCCCTATCCCATGGTTGATGAAGGCCAATGCCTTAACCACAGAGTCAACCCGTGCAGCAGCTTTGAGTGTCCTATGGACTCGGACCCTAAGGTCCCTCTGATCCTCCACACTGCCAAGAGTCCTGCCATTAATACTATATTCTGCCATCATATTTGACCTACCAAAATGAACCACCTCACACTTATCTGGGTTGAACTCCATCTGCCACTTCACAGCCTAATTTTGCATCCTATCAGAGTCCCACTGTAACCTCTGACAGCCCTCCACACTATCCACAACACCCCCAACCTTTGTATCATCAGCAAATTTACTATTCCATCCCTCCACTTCCTCATTCAGGTCATTTATAAAAATTATAAAGAGAAGGGGGTCCCAAAAAAGTTTCTGAAGCACACCACTGGTTACTGACCTCCATGCAGAAAATAATCCGTCTTCAACTACTCATTGCCTTCTGTGGGCGAGCCAGTTCTGGATCCACAAAGCAAGATCCCCATGGATCCCATGCCCCCTTTCTTTTTCAATAAGCCTTGTATGGTACCTTCTCAAATGCATTGCTGAAATCCCTGCTCTACCTTCATCAAAATGTTTAGTCACATCCTCAAAAAATTCAATCAGGCTCGTAAGGCACGATCTGCCCTTTGACAAAGCCATGCTGACTATTCATAATGCCTATCCAAATGTTCACAAATCTTGCCTGTCAAGATCCTTTTCCATCAACTTACCAACCACTGAAGTAAGACTCACTGGTCTATAATTTCCTGGGCTATCTCTACTCCCTTTCTTGAATGGAACAACATCTGCAACCCTCTAATCCTCCGGGAGCTCTCCCATCCTCATTGATGATGCAAAGATAATTGCCAGAGGCTCATCAGTCTCCTCCCTCACCTCCCACACCTCCCACAGTAGCCTGGGGTACGTCTTGTTCAGTCCCGGAGACTTATCCAACTTGATGCTTTACAAAAGCTCCAGCACATCCCCTTAATGTCTATATGCTCAGGCTTTTCAGTTCGTTATAAGTCATCCCTACAATCACCAAGATCCTTTTCTGTAGTGAATATAGAAGCAAAGTATTTATTAAATACCTCTGCTATCTCCTCCGGTTCCACACAAACTTCTCCACTGTCACACTTGATTGGTCCTATTCTCTAATTTCTTGTCCTCTTGATCTTCACATACTTGTAGAATGCCTTGGGGTTTTCTTTAATCCTGTTCGCCAAGGCCTTCTCATGGCCCCTTCTGGCTCTCATAATTTCATTATTAAGTTCCTTCCTGCTAGCCTTATAATCTTCTAAATCTCTATCATTACCTAGTTTTTTGAACCTTTCATAAGCTTTTTTTTCCTCGATGAATTTTAACAGCCTTTGTACACCACGTTCCTGTACCCTACCATCCATTCCCAGTGTCCCTATGCAGAACACCACTCAAATATCCCCTGAACATTTGCCACATTTCCCTGAGAACATCTATTCCCAATTTATGCTTCCAAGTTCCTACCTGATAGCTTCATAGTTCCCCTTACTCCAATTAAACACTTTCCTAACTTGTCTGTTCCTATCACTTTCCAATGCTATGGTAAAGGAGATAGAATTGTGATCATTATCTCTAAAATGCTCTCCCACTGACAGACCTGACATCTGACCAGGTTCATTTCCCAATACCAGAGCAAGTACAGCCTCTCTTGTTGGCTTATCTACATACTGTATTGGGTCAGGAAACCTTCCTGAAAACAACTAACAAACTCCACCCTATCTAAACCCCTTGCTCTAGGGAGATGCCAGTCATATTTGGGGAAATTAAAATCTCACACAACGACAACCCTTTATTATTACACCTTTCCAGAATTTGTCTCTCTATCTGCTCCTTGATGTCCCTGTTACTATTGAGTGGTCTATAAAAAGACACCCAGTAGAGTTGTTGACCCCTTCCTGTTTCTAACCTCCACCCACAGAGACTCAGTAGACAATCCCTACATGACTTCCTCTTTTTCTGCAGCGGTGACGCTATCTCTGATCAGCAGTGCCACACCCCCACCTCTTTTGCCTTCCTCCCTGTCCCTTCTGAAACATCTAAAGCCTGGCCCTTGAAGTACCCATTCCTGCTGCTGCACCATCCAAGTCTCTGTAATGGGCACAACATCTTAGCTCCAAGTACTGATCTGCATTCTGAGCTCATCTGCTTTGTTCGTGATGCTTCTTGCATTAAAATAGACACATCTTAAGCCATCGGTCTGAGCACATACTTTCTCTATCACCTGACTATCCTCCTCCTCGCACTGTCTCCAAGCTTTCTCTATTTGTGAGTCAACAGTCCCTTCCTCCGTCTCTTCAGTTTGGTTCCCACCCCCCAGCAATTCTAGTTTAAACTTTCCCCAATAGCCATAGCAAACCTCCCTACCAGGATATTGGTTCCCCCTCGGTTTCAAGTGAAACCCATCCTTTTTTGTACAGGTCTCACCTGCCCCAATGATCCAGAAATCTGAATCCCAACCCCCTGCTCCAATCTCTCAGCCACGCCTCACTTTATTCCTATACTCACTGTCGCATGGCACAGGCAGTAATCCCGAGTTTACTATCCCTGAGGTCCTTGCTTCTCAACTTCCTTCTTAACTCCCTGTAGTCTGTTTTCAGGACCTCCTCCTTTTTCCTGCCTATGTCATTGGTACTCATATGTACCATGACCTCTGGCTGTTCACCTTCCCACTTCAGGATATCGTGGACACGATCAGAAGCATCCTGTCCCTGGCACCTGGGAGGCAAACTACCATCTGTGTTTCTTTCCTGAATCCACAGACTCTCCTGTCTGAACCCCTAACTATAGAGTCTCCTAATACTGCTGCCTTCTTCCTTTTCTCTACCCTTCTGAGCCACTGGGCCAGACTCTGTGCCAGAGGTGTTCCTCCCCCCCCCCCCCGGTATGCAATCGCACCTAACAGTACTCAAGTAGGAGTACTTATCGTTAAGGGGGACAGCTGGAGGGGTACTTTCTAGTATCTGACTCTTGCCCTTCCCTTTCCTGACTGTTACCCACTTATATGGCCCCGGTGTGACTACTTGCCTATAGTTCCTCTATCACATCCTCACATTCCCTAATTAGACGAAGGTCATCGAGCTGCAGCTCCCGTTCCCTAACGCGGTCCCGAAGGAGCTGCATGCAGCTCAACACACCTGGCGCAGATGTGGCAGTCAGGGAGGCTGGGAGTCTCCCGAACTTCCCACATCTGACACCCAGTACAGAACACCAGCCTCACAGACATACTTCCTGTTTCTATTTCTCACAGGTAACTTACCTCGCCTCAGCCCGTTATCGCCAAAACCCGACCATTCTGCCTCAGATCACTCTGTCGATGCCTGCTCTGCTAGGCAGTGTCTCCCTTTTATGCTTGCTGAACCTTCCCTGCTATCTAACTCAAGATTGCTGCTTCAGCTATAGCTGCTGATAGGCCACATACAATGGACAACTGCTCTCGAAACTCCCTTTTTAAATAATCGCTGCCGACCTGCCAGAAATCCCTCGGGGTAAAGCTCTTTTGATGCCTCTGATAGGCCATGTATGAAGGACAAAGGCTCTCGAAGCTCTCTTTTTTTAAATAGTTGCCACCGACCTGCAAGAAATCCCTCTTGATAAAGCTCTGTTGATGTGCCGCTGATAGGCTACGTACAATGGACAAATGCTCTCAAAGCTCCCTTTTTAAATAACCGCCGCTGACCTGCGAGAAATCCCTCTTGGTTATATGGCAATGCATGGTTAAGTGTTATAGTCATTGCATTACCTATGATTGTATTATTTAGCTAAGTTAATTAAAATATAAAGCTTTGATTTTTATGGTAGATGCAATTGAGTTGATGGGAAAGGTTGTTGTCTGCAGCAGTGCTTGTATTCTTGTTATCAGTAGAGGTCTGCAGTAGGTGCTGATAGCTCTGTCTTTACTCTTAGCTGTGTACTTATGAAGGAATGTAGCCTGGCTGTATCATCTGTAGAGGCCAGATTGTGTCACAGTCTTAGACACAATCTAAGACATTGTGTAGACATTAATCTGTAGATGTAATAATCTGTAGACATTATTGTGTACAGATGAATAAGAAGAATTGTAGTATTTAATTGTTGAATATTATAGAATGGTAACTATCAAAACTAACCAGTGGGATGACAGGGTAAAGGAAACGTACTGCAATATTTGGAAAATTAAAAGTTTCTCATTCGGCCCAAGTATACTTTATAACTGAGTCTGATCACTTGAAGGAATAAAACATGGGATGAATAGGAGGACATAAATTAATTATAAGCCAGCTGAATTTGAAATGTGTTTGTTGATGATATTTGTGCCTCTTGTTTTAACTTGACATGCTCCTGTATAATTTTTCAGTGGCATTGTAATATCTACAGCAGATATCTGACTTGCTATTAGAAGCCAATAGAATTTTTCTTGTTATGGAAACCTTGTGAGCTGCTTGGGATGAAACAGTGCATTTTGCATGTACTGTATAAATATTGTATTGCATTTCAGAATCAGGTTTATTTTCACTGACACGTGTTGTGAAGTTTGTTGTTTTGTGATTGGTTTTCATTTCACCATGTTATGAACAATAACTGGGTATATGATTATTAAAGTACATTTTATCCAAGTAGTTTACACATTGATCTGTAACATTATATGCTCAATGTGGTTTGCCATGCTATTGTAAAATATCATACACTTATTTTACCATGCTAATTATCAGGCAGTTAAAATATGTATGTAAATGTTTGTGGTGAACTGTTGGGTAAAATATATAATATAATTCAGGATGCTGATGGATCGTGCTGCTTCTCCTCCCTCCTGCCCCCCCCCCCCCCCCCCCCCCCCAATTTTGCTAGTGGAGTCTCAATTTTTCTTTTAGATCCCTATGTTGATGGTGGGAGCACTTGTCATAAAATAATGAACTGAAGTTTATAATTATGACAGCAAATTCCACGTGTACTCTTGCATTCGGGTAAATTGGTTATCTAAAAAGAATCTGACTGGTAATTCTGTTCTAAGTACAGATTGGGACAGGCGATCACTGGTACTACAGGCCCACAAATGGTATATATGCAGCTTTCAGACTGATTAATTCACGCTGATACAATTGTATTTCTATGCTATATTAACTGTCCTGCTGTACATTCTATTTATTACAAATTACTATAAATTGCACATTTAGCCGGAGACGTGACACAACGTAAACATTTTTACTCATGTATATGAAGGATGCAAGTAATAAAGTCAATTCAAATTCAATAAAATGGTCAAGGGGTTGTTGCAAATGAACATAACAGATTATCAGATAATGCTCAATAGAACAGTCCCTTGTGGCTGGCACCAGTCTTAAGTCAAGTGGCACTCCAACTCTGGGACCCACTGTATAGGTAGACTCTAATGTTATGGCAGTTGGAGTATGAATATTCACCCTCTCCGAAACTGCAACTTACCACCAAAAAAAAATCTAGGATAGGGTCTTCAAAAAACAGTTATGTGGTGTGGGGATTTATTTTCTTTCTCTGCTCTCATGACCCAATACATGCTCAGATAACATAGGTTTGTATTATGTTAAATTGTGATTGGACTAGGAATGCAACCTCTCTAACTTTTTATAGAAATAAGAAATATTAGATGATGTTAAAATGTGCAACCTTGACAGCTTTCTCTTTCATTCTGTATTAACTGCATCCATCTGCCAGCCTCTAGCCAAGGAAAGGATCAAATCAGATCTATAGCAATTCAAAGGTTTTGTTCTCAACCTTTCACAGATTACTGCAGTTTCCAAGATTGCCCAGCATTTTGTTTTGCATTAACCTTCCTGAATACTTGGTCTTACAGGATTTTTTTCCTTCCCAAAAGTACTGCCCAAAAATACTCCAAGTTTGAAGTAAATTTATCATTGCAGTACCACCATTTACAACCTGAGATTCATTTTCTTGCAGCCATTCACAGTAAATACAAAAAAACACAACAGACTGCACCCAACAGGATGGGAAAAACAACAAATGTGCAAAATGACAATAAACTGTGCAAATACAAAAGGGAACAAAATGAAATGATAATAAATAAGTAATAAATATCAAGAACATGAGATGAAGATTCCTTGAAAATCAATCCTCAGGTTGTGGGAATAAGTCAGTGATGGAGTGAGTGAAGTTATCCCATCTGGTTCAGGAGGCTGATGTTAAAGGGCTAATAACTGTCCCTGAACCTGGTGGTGTGAGTCCTGAGGCTTTTGCACCACTTTCCTAACAGCAGCAGTGAGAAGAGAGCATTGCCTGGATGGTGAGCGTCCTCAATGGATGCTGCTTTCTTGTGACGGTACTTTGGGTAGACGTGCTCAATGGTGGGGAGGGGTTTTACCTGTGACAGACTGTGGTGTATCCACTACTTTTTTTTAGACGTTTTCATTCAAGTACATTGACGTTTCCCTATCAGACCATGATGCAACTGGTCAATATACTCTGCACCACACATCTTTTGGATGTTCCCAATCTTGGGAACCTTCTGAGAAAGTTGAGGCATTGCTGTGCTTTCTTCATAATGGCAATGGTTTTTGATCTTGATACTGATGTTACTATGCCTTTCCATTTGGTGAAAATGGTGACTCTTGGAACATAGATGAAGAATAAAGTGATATGGAATTATTGGTTTAATTCAGGAGCACAGATTTCTATTAAGCACTGACTGGAGCTTGACCCTCCAAGCTCATTGTAGGTTGATTGATATGGTTGAAATCATAATTCAGTAATTTGGATGGGGCAGTAAAGAAATACATGGGGAGAAAAAAAAATCAAAGTTGGCAATTTGAATGCTTCTGATGTTTAGAACTAACAGCTATCCATTTCAGAAAATAGTCAGTTCTTAAAGATTATCCGTAGTCAAACAATATCTCATGACTCAACATTCCTGTACTTTGAAACTGAATGATGATCATGAGTTCATGTTTAGAATGAGTTGTATATTTCTTTCAATGAAAATGATATGATTTGTGTTTTTATTGAAACTTAATTTTATATGAATAACCAACATAAAATTTGATTTATGATTTTTGCTTCATGAAAATATTCCTTGTAATGAAATGCAATTTCATTGTATTCAATTACATTTACTATTTGTTCCACAAGCTTTTTTTTGACATTATTGCTTTGCTTTGGGTAGGTTGAATGTAATTTTTGCAAAATTCGATGAAGTTCAAAAATCTGGAAATATGATCCTTTCTTCTGCAACTGGTGAGTAATTTAGACTCTTGTTTTTTTCAGCTGTTTTGTGCTATGTTGAATCCTTTTGTAGTTTTAGACAGAAGTAGTTAATTTTATTTTCCTTTTGCATAAACATATTTAGATTTATTTAAAAATTGTAGAAAGGTTTGATATAATTATGCTTAACTGACTCGGCAATCAAAGCTGAAATTTAATTTTGAATATGGTCCTATGGGAATGTTTTGGTTTTAAAAGTAAGTAACATTAACTGTTGCCATTTAGAAAGTATGATGCTGGGCAGAAAGAATGCTGTTACTAAAGGCTATTGCCTTTTTAGGTTGTAGGTAGTATTTTTTAAAAAAAAAGATGTGCAACTTTGTTATTCATTCAGGTATTTTGTATTTTCTGGAAGCTAAATTCTGAATTAATGAAGTATTTGAATAGTGAGATTATGTTTTAAAATGTTTTATGTGAGTGGTCTATAATGTAGCATTTGTTGGCTACATTTTTATTTCCTGATGGAGTGCCAATACATGGCCATTCTGGTATCTCTGCAGTTTAAAGTCATTGATTTGTTGGAACTGGAAAACGGTGCATATTTTTAAAATGCAGAGGCAAGGTGGGAGAGCAAAAATAAATAGATGGAACAAAAATGTCGAATAGGGTGAAAACAGTCACTAAGTAATAGAAAGGATTATAGGATAAAGTAACTGACAGTAAGGAATGAAGGAAAAGATAGCTAAAGGATAGATACTTTATCAGAGATTCTTCTGTATAATGCTAGAAGTAGACCCGTTTACTAATTTTATAAAATGCTCAATTGTATTTGCAACTATTTAGCAAATGAAGCAGTCCTTACTTGGATACAGCGTGACCTGAACAGTGTTGCTGTTTGGGTTGATAAATGGTAGCTACCATTACCTAACACAGTAAGAGATGATCAGGCCACCAACCATGACATTCAATAGCATGAATCATCACCTGGATCTCCCGCAATCAATTCTAGCTCACCATCAGAAACTTAACTGGATCAGTTGCAAGAGGAGATCAGAAGTTCAGTGTCCTTCAGCAGCTAACTTGCCTTCTGACACTCCAAGGCCTTTCCAGCCTTTAGAAGATGCAAGTTGGGCATGTGATGGAATGCTCTCCCCATCCTTGGAAAAGTGGTGCATATGCAGCTCTTAAGTTGGTCAACATCATACAGACCAAAGAGGCTACCTTGAGTGGACACCCATCCAATGCCCCTCAGTATTTATTCCTTCTGCTGATGCATATTTGCAAGTTGCTCAGGCTACTCCAACAGGATGTTTCAAACTGCGAAATGATAAAGGTAGCAGGTGCAAGGGAACCTGCAGGTGGTGGTGTTGCCAGAATTAGGTTTAATCTCCAAATTGGAGTTTGGACTGGCAGATGTGTCTCCAAGCTGCACAGCATCCTGGTTTGGACATACCGTAGATTTCGCACTACAGAGCGCACCTGATTAAAAGCCGCTGGCTCTAATTTTAGAAAGAAAATCAATTTTGTACTTGTACAAGCCGCACCGGATTTTCGGCCGCAGGTGTCCCACGTTGTAATATGAGGTATTTACACAGAAAGATATTACACGTGAGGATTTTTTAACTTTTAATTAAATCCATATGGTAACATAAACAAATACATATTGCAAATGCTTTTTTTCGAACCGTGCCTGTAACGCGACTACTTTTAAATATACATACGTATCGGTAACACAAATTATGTTGCGTATACTTTTTTACTGAACAACATTCCAATATCTCCTAACGACTGGTAAAAAATATATATACTGCAGCCTACCGGGAAAAGTTATTGATCGCCTTTAACTTAAAAGCAGCGTTCGCTCAGATCTAATGCCGCTCGCCCCCACCTTCCCGTTTATCGCAAACCGGTATTTCCCACAAGACGCGGCGAAACCGGGTGTGATGTCATAGCATCCCGGGATGTAGTACAGAAAACAAATATAGTTAAAACACTTCTAACTTTAACTAGAAATTACTAACAAATGAATTACTAAGCGAAAATATTATAAACTAAATAACTGCTATAAAGGCAGCACAATGCTTTTCTTCGAGTGTTTTCCATGTTGATGAGGGCGAGTACAAATGACTGATTTACAATAATTTAATTGTGAAAGTGCGCTTGATTTATCGTACAATTTCATTGGACCTCTGTGAACTACTCATCAATTTTATTGGTCTACTGTTACGAGGCAAAATGTTTTTGGCGGCATGAAAAAAAACCATGCATTAGCCGCACCGTAGTAAAGGCCGCAGTGTTCAAAGCTGTTCAAAATGTGGGAAAAAAGTAGCGGCTTATAATCCGACATCTACGGTAGGTTATTTTCCTTTATTGGTTAGGGGTCTAAATCCTGGAACTATCTATCCTACAACATGGTGGGAACATTGTCACCAAAGGACTGCTGTATTTTTGCTGCTGGCTTCTCGAGCATTAGGGGATGCTGCCCTTTTAGGCAAAGCCCAGATCCTGTAAAATAAAAGAAATATGACATTAGAGCAATGATCAGAAATGTGATTTGGAAAATTTGTATGTCTTTTGTCCACAAGGCTGCAGTGTATTTAAAAAAAAAAAAAAAGGTGCTATTCTTTGAACAGATTTAGAATAGTTTGGGAAACCAAGGTCAGAATGGAAATCCGGCTGTGAATTATTATTTTGTGACCAGAGCTCAAGTCTTTAAACTATAGGCCATGATTGTCAAACTTGCACTGTAAGAAGACAGACAGACATTATTGATCCCGAGGGAAATTGGGTTCCGTTACTGCCGCACCAACCAAGAATAGTGAAGAAATGTAGCAATATAAAACCATAAATAATTAAATAATAAAAAGTTAATCATGCTAACTGGAATTAAGTCCAGGATCAGCCTATTGGCTCAGAGTGTCTGAGACTCCGAGGGAGGAGTTGTAAAGTTTGATGGCCTATGAATGACTTCCTATGACGCTCAGTGTTACATCTCGGTGGAATGAGTCTCTGGCTGAATGTATTCCGGTGCCTGACCAGTACATTATGGAGTGGATGGGAGACGTTGTCCAAGATGGCATGCAACTTGGACAGCATCCTCTTTTCAGACACCACTGTCAGAGAGTCCAGTTCCACCCCCACAACATCACTGGCCTTGCAAATGAGTTTGTTGATTCTGTTGGTGTCTGCTACCCTCAGCCTGCTGTCCCAGCACAGAACAGCAAACATGATAGCACTGGCCACCACAGACTCGTAGAACATCCTCAGCATCGTCCGGCAGATGTTAAAGGACCTCAGTCTCCTCAGGAAATAGAGATGGCTCTCACCCTTCTTGTAGACAGCCTCAGTGTTCTTTGACCAGTCCAGTTTATTGTCAGTTCATATCCCCAGGTATTTGTAATCCTCCACCATGTCCTCACTGACCCTTTGGATGGAAACGGGTCACCAGTGCCTTGGCCCTCCTCAGGTCCACCACCAGCTCCTTAGTCTTTTTCACATTAAGCTGCAGATGATTCTGCTTGCACCATGTGGCAAAGTTTCCCACCGTAGCCCTGTACTCGGCCTCATCTCCCTTGCTGATGCATCCAACTATGGCAGAGTCATCGGAAAACTTCTGAAGGTGGCAAGACTCTGTGCAGTAGTTGAAGTCCGAGGTGTAGATGGAGAAGAGAAAGGGAGACAGGACAGTCCCCTGTGGAGCCCCAGTGCTGCTGACCACTCTATCTGACACACAGTGTTGCAAGCGCACATACTGTGGTCTGCCAGTCAGGTAATCAATAATCCATGACACCAGGGAAGCATCCACCTGCATCACTGTCACGCTTCTCACCCAGCAGAGCAGGGTGGATGGTGTTAAATGCACTGGAGAAGTCAAAAAACATGACCTGCACAGTGCTCGCCAGCTTGTCCAGGTGGGCGTAGACACAGTTCAGCAGGTAGACGATGGCATCCTCAACTCCTAGTTAGGGCTGGTAGGCGAACTGGAGGTGGGGGGGGGGGGTCTAAGACTTGTAACGCCCTTTGAGGAGACTGTACAGACAAGCTGAATGGGTGGGTAATTGATGAAATTTAATTCTGAGAAGTAGTAATGTTGGCTTTTGATAGATTTAAGAAGCATTATAAGCTAGTGGGTGCAATTTTAAAACTGGTATGTCAACATAGACTAGTGGTATATGTGCTCAGTTCATTGAAAGTTTTCGTACAGATTGAGAAAGTGGCTGAAAAAGTACATGGTGTTGAGTTTGTGAAATGGAGTAAAGTGCAAGAATGTAATGATGAACACTGGTTTTGCCAAAACTGAAGTATTGCCTAGATTGTGGTGCCAAGCTGCAGAAAAGATGCGCAGGATTGGAGAGCATCCAGAAGAGAATTTACTAAGCTGTTCTGGAGATGAGTGACATCAGAAATTGGAAGAGTGGTATTGAAATCTCTATAGGGGTGTTACATAGAAACATAGAAAATAGGTGCAGGAGTAGGCCATTCGGCCCTTCGAGCCTGCACCACCATTCAGTATGATCATGGCTGATCATCCAACTCAGAACCCTGTACCTGCTTTCTCTCCATACCCCCGATCCCTTTAGCCACAAGGGCCATATCTAACTTCCTCTTAAATATAGCCAATGAACCGGCCTCAACTGTTTCCTGTGGCAGAGAATTCCACAGATTCACCACTCTCTGTGTGAAGAAGTTTTTCCTCATCTCGGTCCTAAAAGGCTTCCCCTTTATCCTTAAACTGTGAACCCTCGTTCTGGACTTCCCCAACATCAGAAATAATCTTCCTACATCTAGCCTGTCCAATCCCTTTAGAATTTTATACGTTTCAATAAGATCCCCCCTCAATCTTCTAAATTCCAGTGAGTATAAGCCTAGTCGATCCAGTTTTTCTTCATATGAAAGTCCTGCCATCCCAGGAATCAATCTGGTGAACCTTCTCTGTACTCCCTCTATGGCAAGAATGTCTTTCCTCAGATTAGGGGACCAAAACTGCACACAATACTCTAGATGCAGTCTCACCAAGGCCTTGTACAACTGTAGTAGAACCTCCCTGCTCCTGTACTCAAATCCTTTTGCTATGAATGCCAACATACCATTTACCTTTTTCACCGCCTGCTGTACCTGCATGCCCACCTTCAATGACTGATGTACAATGACACCCAGGTCTCGTTGCACCTCCCCTTTTCCTAATCGGCCACCATTCAGATAATAATCTGTTTTCCTGTTCTTGCAACCAAAGTGGATAACCTCACATTTATCCACATTAAGTTGCATCTGCCATGAATTTGACCACTCACCTAACCTATCCAAGTCACCCTGCATCTTCTTAGCATCCTCCTCACAGCAAACACCGCCGCCCAGCTTCGTGTCATCCGCAAACTTGGAGATGCTGCATTTAATTCCCTCGTCTAAATCATTAATATATTTTGTAAACAACTGGGGTCCCAGCACTGAGCCTTGCGGTACCCCACTAGTCACTGCCTGCCATTCCGAAAAGGTCCCGTTTACTCCCACTCTTTGCTTCCTGTCTGCCAACCAATTCTCTATCCACATCAATACCATACCCCCAATACCGTGTGCTTTAAGTTTGCACACTAATCTCCTGTGTGGGACCTTGTCAAAAGCCTTTTGAAAATCTAAATATACCACATCCACTGGCTCTCTCCTATCCACTCTACTAGTTACATCTTCAAAAAATTCTATAAGATTCGTCAGACATGATTTTCCTTTCACAAATCCATGCTGACTTTGTCCGATGATTTCACCTCTTTCCAAATGTGCTGTTATCACATCTTTGATAACCGACTCTAGCATTTTCCCCACCACCGATGTCAGACTAACCGGTCTATAATTCCCTGGTTTCTCTCCCTCCTTTTTTTAAAAAGTGGGGTTACATTAGCCACCCTCCAATCAAGAAGAAATCAAGTGTTGCAAGAAGAAATGTGCTTGGGTGTCTGAGAAAAATCAGCTTGTCTAAACGGTACCCTTAAACTCCCTCACATACACTGGAAAATATCCTGACAAGTTTGTATCTTAGCTTGGTATGGCAGCTGCTGTGCTCTGGACTGATGGAATCCCCAGAGATGGATAAACATTGCCTAGTCCATCACAGATTTGTCACTTCCTTCCATTCAGTCCTGCCTTGCAATCTGTTGCTCCAGCAGTGGTATTGTCAGGGAAGCCTGTGAGCCTGGCCACTACCTTTTCTCTCTCATGGGAGAAGATGCAGTAGTTTGAGAGATTGAACAACCAGAATCAAGAACAGTTCCTTCCCCTTGCTCTCAGTCTTCCGAATGAATAACTTCTTTCACGACCCCTTCTGGGTGGCAGAGCTGCCACGTTGTTGAGACTCTGAATTCTACCTCTCTGTTCAGAGGTTAATTAGGATTCTACAACATTGTTGTGGTTCTTGAGTCTTCCAGCCCAGATGAAGTCAGGACTTTTCGATCTTTCTTTAGAAGGTGTTAGTTTGCCAGATAGAGGGTTTATTGCAATTTGGTCTTCACATAATCACAATTAATACTCGCATTTTGTTTCAGACTCAGTAATACCATGTTCTTTCTTTAAGTTCCATGACTGCCATGTAGAGGTTTGAATTTGTCTCTAGATTACAGACAGTCTAATGTTAATGTTGGATCTGATTTTGGTGAAAAGCTTTTAATAGTGGGAATCCAAAACAGATATTAAACTGTGCTAGCAAACCTATTGGAAGAATTCAACAGGCAGAGTAGCATTCTTGACGGCAGAACATAAACATTGAGCAGTACAGCACAGGAACAGGCCCTTCGACCCAAAACCTTGTGCCAATCCAATTAAATTAATTATCAAATGGACAACCTAACTAATCCCTATTCTTTTATCTTCCTCACATTCCTGTGTCTGTCTACATGTCTTTAAAAGTCCCTATCTGTATCTGCCTCTACCACCATTTTGCTATTTTTAAAAAAAATGTTGCTACTCACATCTTTGAAATGACCCCTCTTGCCTATCTACTCTATTAGGCCTTTAAAGTGTGGTTAATAGATGGTGAATATTTTGGGTTGAGACCCTGCATCCCTCTGCCTCCATAAATGCTATTCAACCTTTACTTCTCTGTTTTCTTCTGGCAGGATGCTTTTTTGCTCCAGGTTCTAGTACGTGGAGTTGCTCATCTCCGTAATTAAACTGTAATGGTTTGATTCAGGAGATGGGGTTGGAGGAGTCCAGAAAAGTTGGTGTTTTGATTTTAGTATCGAATTTCAGAATATAAAGAGGAAATATTCTCAAGCGCTGGCGTGAGTTGTACAGTATACATTTTCAACATTGTCACCTGGTATGTTGGTGTTGGATAGATTAGTATAGAATCACTAGTCATTGGTATTGGTGTTCGAGAAGAGGTGATAGAGAGACAGGACAGTTTCCACGAATAAAGAAAGCTGAGGATGATTTGATGAAGGAAGTAATCACTTTGATAACAGAGTATATTTCAGATGTTGGGAGACTAGAGGGTTAAAATTGGAAGCAGGCTGGTTAGAGCAAATTTGGACCTTCTGGGGACCCCAGGTACTCACATTTAATTGACTCTGCCTCCTGGTGCTTCTCCCATCGAGCACTGAGGGCGACACTCTGCGCCATGAGGCGTTTACCTGGCGGCCCTATCCCAGTCCCTTCCACATCTCCAGGACTCCCTCTTTGCCGTTTGTAATGGACTTGCCTGTTATTTTGTTCTCTGTTGGATCCATGCTTGCAATCGCTGTTTCTTAGACTTTGTCACGCTCTGCAAGGATTGGAAGATCGTCCGTCTGCAGATGCCAGGCTTGCCATCTCCAACACCAGCAGGCGTGAAATTCGGACCGCGGCCCCTGCCGTCAATCTTGGCGATTCTACCGACCCAGAGCATATTCAAAACCCGGACTCTACCACCATCCATGCGGGTCCCAACGACCATGGACACCTTCAAAGTGATTGCGCAGCCTCCAACTGTGACTCCAGCCTTGAACTCCACATGTTGCTATTGGAACTCCCGTCTCCCCTTCCCCCACCACCACTCTGCAATCTCATCTCCTTCAGATCCCATCGTCAGCTCCTGGGCCCTCAGAGGCTCCATTTTCCTCTCACCCCAACCTTCCCCTCTCCACTGACACTACCAACCTCTCTCCACCCGCTGATCCCAGCTCTCATCTGTGCCGGGTCTTCACCATCCCCTCTGATCTTCCACTCTGAGGCAGAGCACTCTATCCTTAGTAAGGGCCTCACCTTTGTCCCCCTGCACCCACACCTCAATGAGCTCCGTGTACACCATGGCACTGAACTCTTCTTCCGCCGGCTCCGTCTCTGAGCTTACTTCTTCGGCAAGAACTCTCCTACCCCCACCAATGACCCCTTCTTCTGTCTTCAATGCTCCTCCTCTTCGTAAGCACCCTGCTCTGGTCTTCTGCCTGCTCTGGATCTTTTTAGTACTAACTGCTGACAGGACATTAACAGTCTTGACGTCACCACACCTTGTTCCAATTCCAGCCTCACTCCTTCCGAATGCTCTGCTCTCCACTCCCTCCGCACCAATCCTAACCTTACTATAAAACCTGCTGGTAAGGGGGGCTCTGTAGTAGTCTGCCGTACTGACCTCTACCTTGCTGAGGCACAGCGACAACTTGCAGATACCTCCTCTTATTTACCCCTCGAACATGACCCCACTAAGGAGCACCAGGCCATTGTCTCCCACACCATCACCAACCTTATCAGCTCTGGGGATCTCCCATCCACTGCCAGAACCTCAGTTCCCACACCCCGCACTTCCCGTTTCTACCTCCAACCCAAGATCCACAAATCTGCCTGTCAAGGTAGACCCATTGTTTCAGCTTGCTCCTGCCCCACCGAACTCATTTCTGCATACCTTGACACTGTTTTATCCCCCCTTGTTCAATCCCTTCCCACCTATGTTCGTGACACTTCTCATGCTCTGGATTTTTTCAATGATTACAGGAGCAGGGAGGTTCTGCTGCAGTTGTACAAGGCCTTGATGAGACCGCACCTAGAATATTGTGTGCAGTTTTGGTCCCCTAATCTGAGGAAAGACATTCTTGCCATAGAGGGAGTACAGAGAAGATTCACCAGATTGATTCCTGGGATGGCAGGACTTTCATATGAAGAAAGACTGGATCGACTAGGCTTATACTCACTGGAATTTAGAAGATTGAGGGGGGATCTTATTGAAATGTATAAAATTCTAAAGGGATTGGACAGGCTAGATGCAAGAAGATTGTTTCCAATGTTGGGGAAGTCCAGAACGAGGGGTCACAGTTTAAGGATAAAGGGGAAGCCTTTTAGGACCGAGATGAGGAAAAACTTCTTCACACAGAGAGTGGTGAATCTGTGGAATTCTCTGCCACAGGAAACAGTTGAGGCCGGTTCAATGGCTATATTTAAGAGGAAGTTAGATATGGCCCTTGTGGCTAAAGGGATCGGGGGTATGGAGAGAAAGCAGGTACAGGGTTCTGAGTTGGATGATCAGCCATGATCATACTGAATGGTGGTGCAGGCTCGAAGGGCCAAATGGCCTACTCCTGCACCTATTTTCTATGTTTCTATGATTTCAAGTTCCCTGGCCCCCATTGTCTTATTTTCATTATGGATGTCCAGTCCCTGTATACCTCCATCCCCCACTAGGAAGGTCTCAAAGCTCTCCCTTTCTTTTTGGATTCCAGACCCAACCATTTCTCCTCTACCACCACTCTCCACCGTCTAGCGAAATTGGTTCTTACTCTTAATAATTTCTCCTTTGGCTCCTCCCACTTCCTTCAAACTAAAGGTAGCCACGGGCACCCGTATGGGTTCCAGCTATGCCTGCCTTTTTGTTGGCTATGTGGAACAGTCCATGTTCCAAGCCTATACTGGTATCCGTCCCCAACTTCTCTTTCGCTACATCGACGACTGCATTGGCGCTGCTTCCTGCATACATGTTGAGCTCATTGACTTCATCAACTTTACCTCCAACTTCCACCCTGCCCTCAAATTTACCTGGTCCATTTCCAACACCTCCCTCCCCTTTCTTGATCTCTCTGTCTCTGGTGACAGCTTATCTACTGATGTTTAGTATAAGCCCACGGACTCTCACAGCTACCTGGACTATTCCTCTTCCCACCCTGTTACTTGTAAAAATGCCATCTCCTTCTCTCAATTCCTCCGTCTCCACCACGTCTGCTCACAGAATGAGGCTTTTCATTCCAGGATGAAGGAGATGTCTTTTTTTTGAAGAAAGGGGCTTCCCTTCCTCCACCATCAATTCTGCCCTCAAACACATCTCCCATTTCACACACACCTGCTCTCACCCCATCCTCCCGCCACCTTACTAGGGATAGGGTTCCCCTTGTCCTCACCTACCACCCCACCAGCCTCTGGGTCCAACATATAATTCTCCGTAACTTCTGTCATCTCCAACAGGATCCCACCACCAAGCACATCTTTCTCTCCCTCTCCTTCTGCTTTCCGCAGGGATCGCTCCCTACATGACTCCCTTGTCCATTTGTTTCCCCCCCCCCCCCAAATCCCTTCCCACCGATCTCCCTCCTGGCACTTATCCCTATAAGCAGAACAAGTGCTACACCTGCCCTTACACTTCCTCCCTCACCACCATTCGGGGCCTCAGACAGTCCTTCCAGGTGAGGCGACACTTCACCTATGAGTTTGTTGGGGTGATATGCTGTGTCTGGTGCTCTCAGTGTGGCCTTCTGTATATTGATGAGACCTGACGCAGACTGGGAGACCGTTTCGCTGAACGCCTACATTCTGTCCACCAGACAAAGCAGGATCTCCCAGTGGCCACACATTTTAATTCCACGTCCCATTCCCATTCCGATATGTCTATCCATGGCCTCCTCTACTGTCGAGATGAAGCCACACTCAGGTTGGAGGAACAGCACATATTCCGTCTGGGTAGCCTCCAACCTGATGGCATGATCATCGATTTCTCTAACTTCCATTAATGCCCCTCCCTCTTCTTACCCCATCCCTAATTTTTAATTGTTAATTTTTTTTCTCTCTTTCCCTCTCACAATAACTCCTTGCCTGTTCTCCATCTTTCTCTGGTGCTCCCCTACCCCTTTCTTCCAAGGCCTTCTGTCCTATGATACTCCCTTCTGCAGCTTTTGCCAATCAGCTTCCCAGCTCTAGGCTTCATCCCTCCCCCTCCTGTCTTCTCCTATAATTTCGGGTCTCCCCCTCCCCTGACCACTTTCAAATTTCTTACTATCTGTTTTGCCGTTTGGCCCAACTAAGGGTCTTGAACTGAAATGCAGTTCTGGGGGAGGAGCTTGGCTGCTTGGGGTGCGCGCTGCCTTTTTTCATAACAGTGAAAACACCTTCTGTTAGCGAAAACAGGTAACTGATGTACCGTAGATGTCGGATTATAAGCCGCTACTTTTTTCCCACATTTTGAACAGCTTTGAACTCTGCGGCCTTTAATACGGAGCGGCTAATACATGATTTTTTTCATGCCGCCAAAAACATTTTGCCTCGTAACAGTAGACCAATAAAATTGATGAGTAGTTCACAGAGGTCCAATGAAATTGTACGATAAATCAAGCGCACTTTCACAATTAAATTATTGTAAATCAGTCATTTGTACTCACCCTCATCAACATGGAAAACACTCGAAGAAAAGCATTGTGCTGCCTTTATGGCAGTTATTTAGTTTATAATATTTTCGCTTAGTAATTCATTTTCTAGTTAAAGTTAGAAGAGTTTTAACTATATTTGTTTTCTGTACTACATCGCGGGATGCTATGACGTCACACCCGGTTTCGCCGCGTCTTGTGGGAAAAATGCCGTTTGCGATAAACGGGACGGCGGGGGGGAGCGGCGGAGCGGCGGCATTGGATCTGAGCGAACGCTGCTTTTAAGTTAAAGGCGATCAATAACTTTTCCTGGTAGGCTGCAGTATATATATTTTTTACCAGTCGTTAGGAGATATTGGAATGTTGTTCAGTAAAAAAGTATACGCAACGTATATTTAAAAGTAGCCGCGTTACAGGCACGGTTCGAAAAAAAGCATTTGCAATATGTATTTGTTTATGTTACCATATGGATTTAATTAAAAGTTAAAAAATCCTCACGTGTAATATCTTTCTGTGTAAATATCTCATATTACAACGTGGGACACCTGCGGCCGAAAATCCGGTGCGGCCTAAAATCCGGTGCGGCCTGTACAAGTAAAAAATTGATTTTCTTTCTAAAATTAGAGCCAGCGGCTTTTAATCAGGTGCGCTCTGTAGTCCGGAATCTACGGTAGGTCTTTTGTAACAGTGAAGTGTCGTAAAGTGAACATTCGAAAAATGGGACACCTTTCCTGTTAAGAGAATACAAAGATCTCTGTCAAAACCCCAGAAATCCCTTCTGTCTCTCTCAATAATCTGTGCTTGGTCCCATCAATCCCAGGGGGTTTATCAAACTTGGTGTTGTTTTAGAGATCCAACACTACCTTCTCATCAATAATAGCTTGCCTCAGAATATTGCTATATCACTCCCTGATCTCCCCATCTTCTGTGTCCTACTCAGAATACAGATGTGAGGTATTTGTTCAGTATCCTGCCCACTCCCTCTGGCTCCAGGTGTAGATTCTCTCCTTCCCTTTAATATTCATACCCTCTTCCTTGCTAACTGGTTGTTTTTAATGTATGTTTAAAGCGTCTTGGGATTTCCTTTAGTTTCATGACACCTTGTAGCCCTCCCGGTTCTGTTTAATAAATGCAATCTTTTGTTTTCGATGTTCTTCTGTAGTGATCGTTACATTAAAAGGGTTAATGAATAATTGAAAAGATGAAGTTTGACGAAATGTATTCATTTTTGTGAATATTGTGAAATTATAAAATTGATTTAGAATGCAAAATGGAACATAAACTTCCCATTTTCTTGGTGCCAGGCTATCTAATTTAATCTAGTTTTGAAATTGGCCATGGTAGCCTAGCAGTTAGTGTGACACTATTACAGCTTGGAGCGTTGGAGTTCAATATTGGTGCTGTTTGCAAGAAGTTTGTACGTCCTTCCTGTGAGCGCATGGGTTTCCTCCTTATGAAAGGTTTCTGTTTAGTAGGTTAATAGCTCATTTTAAGTTGTCTTGTGATTAGGCCAAGGTTAAACAGGTGGGTTGTTGGGAGTGCAGCATTTGGGCCAGCAGGGCCTATTATGCACTGAATCTTTAAATAAAGAAATAGTTAAGTATGTTTAAAGAGATGCTGGTGAGTTTCCAATTGTTCCTGACTATTGGTGCTTCTGTTTCTGAGCCATTGCATCTTGTTATTTATGCAGGTACTTGTGAGTCCAGCTGGGCTCTTAATTTCACATATGTTTAATTATCACTTCTTGTAGTTTGCTTTTTCTGGGATGGTGGCTAATGTGTGAGTAACTTGTCTTCTTTCGTTGTGTACTTGCCTTCTAAAGAATGCATTTTAGTCATGAAATATTAACCTTATTTCTTCACAGAATCTGAATATTTACAGCACTGTTTTTAAAAGGATTTTTAAGCTACTTAGATTTGGAGAATCTGTATATTAATTTCACAATTTTTTTTCTTATTTTCGCTCCAAAATATTTCTGTACTGCGTTACTTTTAGTGTGACTGCACAGAGGAGTGACCCAAGGATCGGACTTAAGTATCAAGCAAAAAACTAGGTTGCTGGGCAACTCAGTGGGTCATTTGGCATTTTTAATGGAAATGGACAGTCAATATTTCCATTCCCATGATGAAGACTCAATGAAAAATATTGTTTCTGTTTTGGCTGAGTACTTTTTCTATTATTGAGCACAACCACCTGTGCCTTCCATTCTTGCTCTGTTTGCAGTCTTGTCCTCAAACAGGTAATTACACATTTGAGGTTGTTACATTTATGATGGCAATTAGATTGGACTGGAAGGGTCAGGATTTATGTTGATGCTTGAACCGATCTCTCGTTTGGTGCTTTTGTATTTTTTAAGGTAAGGATGCAATGCTGAAAGCAAACATGTCAATCAAAGTAGTTGTGCAGGGGAAATGCATTTAGATGCACATAAGGTTAAGAAGTTGGTTTGAAAAGTAATACATATAAAAAGTAACCAAGGAATATTATTATTTCCTGGCTGGGTATCAAGAGTTTTTCTGGAACTGATAATATTCAGTAAGTGCTCAAGTTCGAAATACCAAGATAAAACTGACATGAAATGCAAATTTTTTTCCTGGATCAGTCATGCCTTCCCGTAAATCATCAGATGGAACTTTGAAGAAAATCTCAAGAGCCAGGTTAATATGAAGAAAGGAGCTTTCACTGTGGGAATTTTTTTTCCAGTCTTGCATTGAAAGATAAAAGCTCGAGGCTTTAACTTTGGTATTGTTGTCTCTTGGGTCAGAGAAGATTACCCTCTGAGGATGAATCCTCTGAATTCAGGACTGGCCGTGTGCTGAGTAGCATATGTGTGCATGCTTAAGTGTAGGCTTGTATTGAATATGACGACTGGTGAAGGTATGAATCAAATTGAGATATGCCAGTTTTAAATTCAGTGCGTGTTTTATTAAGAATAAATTGTTTATGTTGAAAACTCATGCAGAAAGTCTGAAATGTTTTGAAGGATGAATTTTGAGCGTTAAGTATAAGTGCTGTAGGTGCTGTGCTGATCAGCTTTTCCACTTTAAAGGAGCGGAAATATCTTCCTTGCATTGAATAGTTGGTTGAATTTGTTATTCCCTAAGAGTATATGATGTTTTGTGTGGATATGAGCTTTAAAACGGGTGTCTTAATTTCTAATTCATCCATAGCTACAGGATTTCATGATACAAACTATTCAAGTTTTATTTGGGCATTTTTATTTTGCTGGCTGGTGACAAATATGGTGTATGCAATAATTTAGTTCTGTTGTGTTTAATTGGTTCTATACCTGAATGCATTGGCAAACAATTGGCAATATTAAGCTGAAATAGACTTTTGTTTGGTGGCACATTCCCATCAGTTACATGGGTTAGTTCCTCATCATTTGATGAATTTATAGTAGTTCTCAATTGTCTGATTTGTGCTCCATTTCAGGACTGTTTATATGGGATAATCAGGTCCTAAAGATGTGAGGAATCTTAATTTTGGTTATTTATTTGTGCAGCATTTTATTTCAAATGCTGAATTTTTATTTGTACATGCATTTTATTGCAATGCACTTTATGAAAAGCCTTCTAATTTATTGTCCTTAAGGCTGTATTCTTAGTGGAGATATTAAAGCTAACAGTGAAAGATATTAAACTGAAAGTTTCAAATTGCCATTTTTGTTTTGTAGTGCATCTGTGCTCCCAACAACTTGGATGTGTGTAAATATTTAATGCAAGTTGTTTCTTAATTATTTTAAAATCTTCATCTGTTATCTGATTTGAATTTTAATATTGAATAGATCATAAGGTTATTTATCATTTTGAAGAAAATTGTAATTAAAAATATTGATTTGTAGTTTTTGTTTTGTTCTGCAATTCTATTGAGATGAGCTATGACAGAAGACAGAAATGAGATATTGAGACAAAATGAGACATTGGTTGCCAGGCAGTCACTTGTAGTCAAATATCCTCCTCATCTGGGAGATTAAGGGTCAGCAGATGTAATGTACTTATTGAACTGACACTTAATATGGCAGCAGCCGGTGTAGATTTGACTTTCTGCTGCCTGTGAAATTGCCATCTGCTTCAATTGTTGATGTATGTGAAAATAACTATTCTAAGGAACCAAGGTTTGCTGTTCTTTCCTTCATAGGATGAAGCATCATTAATATTTTCAAAGCAAGGTGACTTAGCAAGTTTTTTTTGTCCTTTCTGACTTTAAACATCTTTATTATTTTCATCAGACCTGTTTTTCTACAAATCTGTTCATTTTATTTTTGGTAAAACAACGATCAGTTTTTTCTTTTACCTTTGTCATATTTTCCAATTCTGATTGTAGTTTTTACTTTTCTGCATTTTGTAACTTTGTTCTCTTGAAAAGCTGCATAATTCACAAGTATGTGTCATTTAACTAAATCTTTTAACACAATATTCACTGTAAAAGTAATTAGTGTATAATATTCTTGTAATGTACAAATAAATGATTGTGCTGCTTGTGATCAAAATTGAATAATTTTGATCCAAAATGGATTTGGAACAATTCAGACTTTTGCTGTGAAAAGGATATACACTCATTCTATTAGATTTGAAGGTAAACTAGACTGAGAAATAATCACCATGATAGCTTGGCAATGGACTTTTAATATGTATTTACACATTTTGCTCATTTAAATCA
The DNA here is from genome assembly GCF_048418815.1 of Hemitrygon akajei. Taxonomy (NCBI): domain Eukaryota; kingdom Metazoa; phylum Chordata; class Chondrichthyes; order Myliobatiformes; family Dasyatidae; genus Hemitrygon; species Hemitrygon akajei. Next base: position 105,431,357 of record NC_133125.1, read on the forward strand.
ACTGAAATTGGGTTTTCCATTTCTGTGGCATTTTCATTTTTTCTTAACATCAGATTCTTTCTGGTTCTTACTGCATGCGATAACATTATGATGCAAATCATAGCACATGAGGTTATTCTTCCCATCCTGTCTCTGCTGTTCCTTTTGAGCAAATTATCCCATTAGTCTCGTTCAGGGTTTCTCAACCGGGGTTCTGTAACAGATCGTGATTAAAAGACAAACTTCATTTTTTAAACTTTGCACAATGCTAGCGCTCGCAGTGGTGGTCAGTGACCAAGCAGCCCTGTTAGCAATCTTGTTAGAGGTCTCAGCCCAGTATGCAGTAGGACTGTGCTTATTTGGTTGAGTCCAAAAAGGAGGGCGGTAGGCTGATGTGTGAGGTGTGTATTCCGAGCATTGAATGGACCCGCCCAATTTGGGCAGTGATGTCAGCCTCTCCGTGTGTAAAATACACAGGGTTATTTTATTAACCCCTGTGCTTTACAGATATGTTTGACGGTCCAGTGTGGCGATTTTTGAAGAGGAAGTGTGAGATGAAAAAGGAGGATTCAAGCCTAGGCCTATAGACAATTCTGATATAGTTAATGAAGAATTACAATCTTGAGTCATTTCAGTGCACCAGTGCAACAACGGACACCAAAAATCCATCTTTATATTGAAAGCTACTTATTAATGGATTTTATATGGACTGGTGGTCAAGTTGTCCTATTCCATTGTGTCTAGTCTGTGGCAATGGCTCCAACAAATCATAGCTGTATGACATGTAAAAGTGCTGATTATTTTACACTGCTGTTGGAATCTCAAAACAAGCAGAGAAGTTTTTGTTAATAAAGTCACAGTCAATAAAAGGATTCAGAAAGCAAGTTATTTAGTAGCAGAGCTTAATACCCAGAAAAGGAAAAGTCGCTCAGTTATAATGTGTAAATTGCTGTGACAAGATACAGAAGGATAAATTGAAAAGGTTTCCCCTCAAACAGTACGATAAGTTGACGTATTGATGACATGTCACGTGATGTTGAGGTTTTTTATGATAAACTGGAAAACAACAGCTTCTATATTCAGGTTGATGAGTGAACAGATTTCACCAATAAATGTCATGTTGTAGCATTTTTAAGATTTGTAAATTATGTTGAAATTCAAGAAAACCTTTTCTGTTGCAAAGAGCTGCCTGAAGCAAGCATGGGCCAAAACGTATTTAATGTTTTGTCTTCATATCTGGAAGCAAAAGATCTGTCTTGGAGGAACTGTTGGTATCTGTACTGATGGTTCTCTATCAATGGTTGTCTCTATGAGAGGTTTCCTTTTTTTAAAGAAAAAAATTCCTGATGTCACAACGCACTGCTTTCTTCGCAGAGAGGTGCTGATGTCAAAAACTCTTGGAGATGAAATGAAAAAAGTTCTGGATGATGCTACAAAAAATGTTAACTTTATTAAGCAAAGACCAGTACACTTGAAAATGTTGTTTAAAAAAACTGTGTGGAAAGAGCACACCAGTCTCTTGCTGCATCCTGAAATCCGGTGGCTTAGCAGAGGAAGAGTTCTCAACAGGGTGTATGAATTGAAAGGTAAATTGCAGGAGTACTTTCAAGAAAATAGGCCAGATTTTGCTAAGTGCTTTGAAGATGATGAATGGCTACAGAAATTAGCCTACTTAGCAGACAGTTTTCATCCTATGAACCAGTTGAACAAGACACTGGAGAAAATATTTTGGCTTCAAGTGACAAGATACTTGGATTTAAAAGAAAACTGAATCTTTGCAAAAATCATGTCGCAAAAGGAAATCTTGAAATGTTTCCACTGCTGCTTGGGCTTGAGAGTGAGGAAGGGTATCAGAAAATCTCGAGTTTTATTGAAAGAACTACAGAACAAAATTGTACAGTATTTTTTCTCCCTCCCAACGCAAGTGCATGACTGGGTGAGGAACCCTTTCTCTGAATCTTCTGCTCAACATGGCAACTTCTCTTTGAGAAAACTCTCAAAACTGTTGGAAGAACTTTTGTGAGCTGCAGTCCAATCGTGCACTCAAGATGAGATTTATAGATCTGCCCCTGGTCAAATTCTGGATTTCTGTGAAAGAGTATCCTGCCATTCATAGGAAAGCAATCTGTTTTACTACAGTTTTTGACTACTTGCAAGAGTGAACAAACTTCTTGTTTAACGAGCATCAAAAGCAAGGATAGAAATTGCCTCATTTTAGTTGAAGCTGAAATCTGTGTGTGCTTATTTCAAGTTCAACCCAGAATTGAGTATTTGTGCAGCAAAAAACAAGTACAGCTTTCATATGTTAGGCCTATATTTGAGCCTGATCATGTGGCTTAGTAAGAAACTGTTTTTTTTCCAAAGGCTTAAATAAAATTGTGTCTTAGGCAATATTTTTATTCATATTGCTTTGGCTTGTGGTTTTTAGTAACTTTATTATTTAACATTGTCAGTAAATTTTCATATAAATAGCATTAATTAAAATCCATTTATAACATTTTTAAAAATTAAGTCTACCAAGCCTACCTTTAGAAAAATTAAATTCCATTTTTGCTTAAGCCAGTTATTTAACAGAAATTTATTTATTAAGTTTGCCTTATGAGTGTTTAAAACTTATGAAAGGGAAAGAAAGATTAATTTCAAGAAAGGTATGCTAAACTTAACTACCTACCCCCCCACCCCCCAAAGAAACGTTGGCTAAAAATTCTTCTTCTACTCAAAAGAGCATTGACAATTATTTTTGGATTAATATATCTACATCTTACTGATAACACTGATGTACTGTGAACGGTAGATATAATTTTTATACAGGGCTCCCTGAGACCTGAACATTATTTCAAGGGTTTCTCCAGGGCAAAAATGTTGAGGAAAGGCTGGTCTAGTCTGTTATTTCCCTGCAGTTTTAATGATTTTGCATTTGAGTACTTCACTTGGAAACAGCCTACAGTTTACACAATTGTTTTAGGCAGTGGGTTCCGAAGTATTGCCACCCACCATCTTTTTTTCATATTGATTTGGTTGTTTTACCTACTGCTTTAAATACCAGGAAGCATAATACAAAATGCAAGGTTCACTTTTGCTCATCACTGAATGTACGCTTTGTCATGTATGAAATTATTTTATGTGCAAACTTCAAAATAAAACTGCAGATGCTACAAATCTGAAATAAAAACAGAGAATGCTCCAGAATAAACTCAGGAGATCGAACAGCATGTGTGTTTAGAATTTATTTCAGTTCTCGAACCCTTTATCGCAACTGGGAAAGTGAAACAAAATTGTCCCAGTAGTTTTAAAGTTTTAGCAGCTGTTGAATGAATGCAGGAGAGTAATTGGAGTTATTCATTTAGTTTATTTATTGCTTTTGTTTATTTAGATACTGCACAGAATGGGCATCTCCGGCCTTTTGAGCTGTGCTGCCCAGCAACTATGATATACCTGTCCCTAGCCTAATCATGGTAACTTTTTAACCAGAACATCTTTGGACAGTGAGCAGAAACCAGAGCTCTTGGAGAAAATCCATGCATTCCACAGGGAGAACGTACAGACTCCTTACAGATGACTCCGAGCTCCCATGCCCTGAGCTATAATTGAGTCTTGCTAACCGCTACTCTATTGTCATGCCCTTGTAGGGTGGATGGTGATATTAATTCTGTAAATTGAGCATGATTTCCATAAGATATAGGAGCAGAATTCGGCCATTAGGCCCATCGAGTCTGCTTTGCCACTCAATCATGGCTGACCCTTATTTTTTCCTCCTCCTCAACCCCATTTCCTGGCCCTCTCCTGGTAACCTTTGATGAAATGTCCAATCAAGAACCTACCAATCTCTGCCCTAAGTACATCTAACAACTTGGCCTCTACAGCTACCCGTGGCTACAAATTCACTACCCTCTGGCTAAAGAAATCCCTCTGCATCTTTATTTTGAATAGACGCCCCTCTATCCCGAGGCTGTGCCCTCTTGTCCTAGACTCTCCCACCATGGGAAACATCCTTTCCACATCTACTCTGTCTGGTCCTTTCAACATTCGAAATGTTTCAGTGAGATCCTTCTAAAATCCAGTGAGTACAGACCCAGAGCCATCAAACGTTCCTTGTATGGCAACCCTTTCATTCTTGGAATCACCTTGTGAACCTCCACTGGACCCTCTGCAATGCCAGCACATCTCTTCTAAGATGAGGAGCCCAAAACTGTTAACAATAGTCAAGGTGAGGCCTCACCTGTGCCTTCTAAAGCCTCAGCATCACATCCCTGCTCTTGTATTCTAGACCTCTTGAAATTAATGCTAACATTGCATTTGCCTTCCTCATCACCTCTTTTAATTTCACATGAAAAGAGGTGATAAAAGTAGGATTCAAAAAGAAAAGATTATGTAGGACAAGACATGCTATTTTAATTGTCCAGAAAAAAATTGATGGGTCCAGCCTCTGCTTGGAGAGGTACATCAAAAAATAAATCCTTGGTACAATGAGAAGAGATTTTTCTAGAGAGAAATTGTGGTCCCTTGCAGGTACCAAGATTTATGGGATATTTGGAACATTTCATTGTTAATTTGAGGCCAGTATTTTACCTGACTATCTGGTTCAGCACTTGTGTTAGCTACCAAGTACCATCTTACTTGATTATACTTTCTTCAAAAAGTGATTTGTGAGTATTAAATTGGCACTATTTCCAAAAAAAATTCTATGGAATCTATCGTGGACTACTAGGAAATATTAGGTTGTATTGATCTTGTCTATTGTAAAATTATCAAAATTTCTTTAGGGGATAGAAAAAGGATGCCATATATAAACTTTACAAAATGGTAGTGAGAGTCAGTGATGTTTTGCCATTGAATTTTAAAGTAATCATTAAAAGGTTAATTGTTACGATTAATCACAACTTCATTAACATACAGTTTTTGTATGTTGGCAAAAGAAAGCAAAAAGTACATGGACACTTGCCTTTTGTCTAGAAATTCATGGGATTCTTCAGTGTTGGATGAAGGAAGTAGTATCCTGTTTCATGAGCCAGGCTTGCTTTCTGACTTTGTAATTGGGGACTGTTGCACATGACTACTGCCATATTCCTGTGATTTCATTATCCTTGTTGCTCTTTTGTTACTGTTACGTATTCAGGCAACAATAAATATAGATGAGTTAGGCAAGGGTTTTTATAACAAATAACACGTTTATTAAACACTGAAACAAACCCCCTCAAAAGTAAACAAACCCAAACGTAATCGGAACTCAGCTGCTGTGCGACACATTCACAGTTCTTAATAGCGCTGCATGTTCAAACAGTCTTTAAAGCGATATTGAAAAAAAAGTTCTTTAAAGCGGTATGCCGAGAAAAAAACAGTTCTTTAAAGCGGTATGCCGAAAGTAAACAGTTCACAGTCCTTTTAAAAGGAGAGACTTTTTAAGGCGATTTAAATTCTCTTCCACGTCGTTGTCCTTCGATTCCCCGGCGTCGAACTTTCCCACGAAGAATTTTATAAAATATAACGGCTTAAAGGTACTGACCTTTCTTCCACACTATTCTCAAATCCTTTCTGGTCATCCCAGGGATTAACAGCGAGAATAGTCAACGAAATCCTTCCGAATGAGGATCAAATAAGGTCGAACTTTCCACCTTCGAAAATCGGTTCTCCTCGATTTTTACCTTCCAAACTTTTCTTCACTCTCCACCAGCAAAGAAACCGTTGGCAATGACCTTTTAAACTTTAGGCATTATATAGAACTTCATTTTTAACTAAACTGCGTCATCACATTAAATCACGCAGTGACATGAAGTCATCTTGGCAAATTCCGCCACGAACTGCCCCACCTGACAGGGTGGGTCTTCCTTTTATACCCTGTAGAAAAAACCTGTCACATGACCTCTACTGGCGGGAAAATGACATCACTCCACCATCACAAAACCATTACCTCATGTCCAGTATAACTTCAACCCCAGTCACGTGACAAGGGTACCACTGTCACGGGTACGTAACATTACTAACGCTGTGCACTATTACCTGTCCTTCCTCATTGTCGTCGTTAAATTTAAGAGCATGCAAAATTTTGCTAGTGAAAATCTAACTACCATGCCTGTCATGTTGACCTGTATCAAATCCTTGACAACACTTCTCAGTTTAAAGTTCTCATTGTATTGTCAAAATTTCTTTATGACTTCTGATTGTACTTTTTACATTTACCTGCAGCCTGCCTTCTTCCAGTCACTGCATGCCTCCAATTTGCACCTCCTGGACATCTTTGATTTATATTGTTTCACAACTTGTGGACATATTTTCAGCTGTCTAAACCTTAGGCTTTTTTGAATGTCTTCAGTGAGTCTCTTCCACCTTTTTAGCATGTTTTTAAAATTCTTCACCTACTGCAAACTGTCATCATTTAAAAAAATGTTTGGCTGTTGTCAAACTGCAAGTTGTGCTACTTAACCTGGATAATAATAGTTAGGAAATCTTCCATGTGAAATACAGGCAGTCCCCGGGTTACATACGAGTTCCGTTCCTGAGTCCGTCTTTAAGTCGGATTTGTACGGAAGCCGGAACAAGTACATCTGGTGTTATTTAGCGTCAGTCAAACGTTTGTCTTAGTATATAGTATATATTTTACCTTTCTATGCATATAAAACACTTAAGAAACGTATGTATTCCAATATTTACTAAACGTTGCTTAGTAATAATTGTAGCTTTCATCAGGGCAGCGCCTTTCATATGCTCCATTATTCTCACTTTATCCGTTATCATTTAAAACTGTTCCGATCATTGACCAACTGTAGCCTAACACTTTTCCAATGACCGATGGCGTTTCACCTCTTTCCAAACACTTTATTATATCCACTTTTTTTTCAATCGTGATCGCTTCCCGTCAATGGAACAGAAACAATGCGGGCAGTGGTTCCCGAGGTCCACTGGGTCCTAAGGACCACTGGATTGAGACAGGCTAAATGGGACAAGTGAGGGCTATGCTGGGTTTGGGTATTTGATCATCCACGATATTCCGCGTGGGAATTTAAACTGGAGGTGGCAGTTTTTTTTTACGAGGTTGAGTTGCGAGCTCGACATCAACTCGTCATGGGAATGGTCTATCACTGGATCGAACTCGGGGAAACTCTGTTCTCCAGCCCGGCGCTGATCTCACTGCACCACCAGTCGAACGGAATTGGGGGTGGGGGGCAGGCGGGGTCAGGGTAAATCTTACTAAGAAAATTTTAAGCCAAATACAAAGTTAAACCCTCAACACAGTGTCAATGGCAACAACTTCAAATGGCGGACGGCGTCACGTTCTGACTTAAAATGGCGGACGGCATTCTCCTTCCTTGGTTCGTAAGTTCGAGTTGTCCGTAAGTTGGACGTTCGTAACTCGGGGACTACCTGTATTAACTTGCCTTTTATGAGCCATACAGGTTCCTTCATGTAGAATAAAGTTTACCATAACCGTCTATTAATAACTGCAGCATGTCGTAAATAAAGTGGCCTTGCACACATTACTATCCAGTTCTTGGTCCTCAGGTTCTGAACACAATGCAATAATTTAACAGAGCTGAATTTTGGCTGCTCTTTCAACAAAGTATTTCAAAAGCCCTAAGACAGGACAGTATAATTTAGAACTCAATCTTTAGGAAGTTTTGCAGTTTAAAACATGTAAGTTTTTTGTTTTTATATCTGCATAGTTATAGTTTGTATATTCCTTATTATCAAAATGGCATGAGGATTGGGAATATAAAGGAATGTAATTTTCTTCAAGTTAATGGAATTTTTTTAAAGTAAAGGGTTTAAAAATAAGGTATTTTTGTATTCTTCAGGGTTGTATATTTTGACATATGCACTTTGATCATAAATTTTCTTTGAACTTTCTGCATTTGCTCCTCCATAAGTGCTCAACTATCTCAATTTGTTATCCTGCTGAATTAATTTGCTCCATAAAATGTTCAGATTGTCTTGTGCATTCCTTTATTTACTATGAGCAAAACAAAAACTGATTTGAAAACTTAAAGCAAAGTTTTCTTGCAAATAAAAAATACTTCATAGAACAAAGGAAATAGAACTCAGATCTGCAGATGGCTTAAAATTAAAAAGGAAAATTACGTGATTGTAGCTGTTTGGGTCAGGTCGGACATCTATTATGGATAAGGTTGCACGTATTTGTAGCACAGATGGGATGCACTAGATTTCTGATTGGTTACCTTCGACAGGCGATGTCTTACAGTTCTTATGAAATGTGTAATGTTACCCTGTCTGCTCTGTAGAGTAATTCAATTTCCCTGTAATCTGTTATTTGATCTCATAATTTTTAAGTAAGCTATGAAGTTCAACAAAGCAGTATTTACACAAATTACTCAGATGCTTCTAGGGTGTAATCAAGACACACAAAGCTAAACCTGGAGAATGTAGAGTGTGAAATGGATAGCTCCGCTAAATCAATAATACTGTAGGCAACATAAGAGAAGAAAGAGCACCTAATGTTGGGATATTCAATACATATCACAGGAAATGATCAACTTGTCAAAGGCAGTGATTCTGTCACACTGAAATAATATTTACAGTTGTAACCAAAGTAATATAATAAGCTTTGGCTTTAGAACAGATTTGAAAAAGAGCAATAAAATTGAAGCAGAGTTTTGTCTTGGCTTGGAAAGTAGCTGAATGGTAGGAGACTCAATAGGGCTGATGAGTAAGTGATTAAACTGGATAGATTTGACTAATTGTGAACCAATAGGATCTGTGTTTATATCTAGACTATTCACCATAATTTACAACCATGAAAAAATCCTGCTGTCCCTTTGTCTGAGATCATAAATGTGCAAGTAGGAAGCACTCATCAACGTTCTCTTGTTCACCTGGGTTTTACAAGTTGGACACTTTGCATTTGTTGTTAGTAGCATCAAGTGACAGATTGCTGGTGACCCTAGTGGCTGCATATGTGAAGCTATCAACAACCCATCAGTTCATTAGTGGTGGTGTTGCAATCCTCCTGGAGCTGAAAGTTGATCCAAAATCTTTACAGGCAAAGTAGTCTCTATCTCAGCTACTGGTAGGTGTTCATAGGTATAGGAAGCTTGGGGCTTCGTTACATTAGAACTCCATGTGGATGCACAATATTTTTGACCTTATTTTCACAGACAAAGCTGAACAGCTTTCCATTGTTAACTGTCCCCTGTGGATGAGCTAATGGTATATGATGACTGCAGTAGGATGAATGTGCAGAAGAATGTCAACATTGCAGTTCTTGAATGGGTTCTGTGTTACTCTTTTACAGCCAATCTTGCCCTTTGTATTTCCATGAATAAATTGGATCACACTGAGCAACTTTGGCTAATTTATTTAGCAGCTTGACTAAACTGCCCCACAATAGCAATATGTAACAGCCTTTTCGGTTTATGGTAATTTTCTTTCATCTACTTTTTTGAGAAAATTGTGGAACTCCTGGATGTAAAACCACACTGGCATCCTGTGGAGGCAAACTTATGTATGATCTGCAATTAGGCTAGGTCAATATTGACAAGTCTGTAATTCACAGAAGTCAGTTAGCAATCATGCCCAGAAATGGTTGGGTTCAGTCGCTTCTTACCGTGGAAGTCACATTTGATTGAGAATCAGTAGTGCACTATTGCTGAATCCAAGAACAGTTTTAAGGAGTGTTGTAATATGGTCAAAGAAAAAGGAACTGATTTTACAGATTGGCCAAATTTTGTGGAATGTCAACTAACATAGACGATTACTTGAACATCTATTACTGTAAAAAAAAACATTAAAATAACTGGCAGTACACCACACACTTCAAATGCAGTTATCAAAAACACTAATTTTATAGGAACTGCAGCACTGTACACCTGATGCTATGTGCAATTTAGGAAACTCATCAATGTGAGGAAGTTAGAAACAAGAAATTGTAGCCCCTGTAGTCAAAGAGACACACACAAAATGCCAGAGGAACTCAGCAGGCCAGATAGCATCAATGGAAAAGAATAAACGGTCGACATTTTGGCTGAGACCCTTCATCAGGACTGGAAAGAAAGACGAAAAGTCAGAGTAAGAAGGTGGGGGAAGAGGAGGAAGAAGTGCTAGGTGAATCTGGAAGAGGGGAGGGGTGAAGTAAAGAGCTGGAAAGTTGATAAGGTCCACCAATAGCTGCATTGCATACCGCTGCTTATTTGCTCCACTATAATAGAAACATAGAAAACATACAGGACAATACAGGCCCTTCGGCCCACTAAGCTGTGCTGTACATGTGCCTAAGGTAGAAGGAGATGAGTTATACAGCTCTCGTGCACATCAACTCTGAGTAGTTGTGCAGAAAGTTTAAAGTTAATAACTCGGCTCCTTCTACCTTAGGTTATGAACTTATCAATCACCCCTGCTGTGGACCACTTTCTGGACTTCTACAAAGAAGGGATCTGTGTGCTTCACGACCGCTGGACTAAGTGTGTAAATGTAGGAGGGGACTGTGTTGAAAAATAAATGTGCTAGGTTTTCTAAAATTGACTCCTACCTTAGGTCTCAAACTTATCAATCACTCCTCGTATTTTTTTTGTGTGTGTGACTATGTTTCTGCATTTTTATATGCATGATTATGTGTGCTGTATTTGTGCTTTATGCTGTGTATGACTGCAGCTGGTACTGTTTTGCATCCTGGCCCAGAGGAACACTTTTGTTAGTCTGTATTCGTGTATAGTTGAATGATGATTAAACTTAAACTTGCACTATAATGCTGCTGCCTTGAGTAGTGATGAGGAGTTTTGGCCTGAAACATTGACTCTTTATTCGTTTCCATTGATGCTGCCTGACCTGCTGAGTTCCTCTAGCATTTTGTGTTTTAGTCTGGTTTTCCAGCTTCTGCAGAATCTCTTGTGCTTACATAATGCTTACATAATGCTGACAACTGCTTTTCCTGAAAACTAATTTTCTCTATGGATTGAAATTGCATCAAGATTCTGGCTTTTTATATTAGGTGTTTTCAGGTTTCTTCTTAATCCAAATGTACCAACAGTTTTTGGTTTCTGTGAAGTTTAAAATGCTTATTTTTTATTCCATACTTGCTGTTTAAGCAATCTTCAATGTATTTGCTTCTCAGCATGTTTGACCTAATTGTGACTAGACTTGGCGTATCCTCAAAACCCAAGTGGAAAAATGCCAATTTGCTCCACATAATGTTTAGTCACCAGTGCCAATTTTTAAAAAAACACACCCATTTTGGCTTACTCTTGATCTCCACCATCACAGAAATCAGTGTTCACCTAATTTGGCCGACTCTTTGATTTCTAGAAATGCTGCAAGCACTAAATTTGACAAAGGCATGGACTATTGAAGACTTGCTCTCCAGAACTAGCCTCACCTGATAGTGGCAAGTTACTTTTGCCTCCTAATTCATCTCTCTGCTTGGGTCCAATATGGTTAATTTCTTTAAAATTAAATACTCAATTATTTGGCACAATAGTTAGAACCAGTTTTTAATGCAGTATGCATGAGCTAATATGACTTCTTTCAACAAAAATTTGAATTGAATTAACTATTTGCATCCTTCACATACACGAGAAGTAAAAATCTTTACATTATATCTCTGTCTAAACGTGCAATGGGCAATCAGTAATTTAAAACAAATAAAACAGTCAATGTAACATAGGTATGCATTCAAATCAGCATGAGTTAATCAGTCTGATGGCCTGATGGAAGAAGATGTCCCCGGAGCCTGTTGTCCCCAATGATCCTTTGGGCCTTTTTTTCCACACCTGTCTTTGTAAATGTCTTGAATCATGGGAAGTTCATAACTACAGATGTGTTGGGCTGTCCGCACCACTCTAGAATCTTGCTGTTAAGGGAGGTACAGTTCCCATACCAGGCAGTGATGCAGCCAGTCAGGATGCTCTCACTTGTGCCCCTGTGGAAAGTTTTTTAGGATTTGGGGGGTCATACCAAACTTCTTCAACTGTCTCAGGTGAAAGAGGCACTGTTGTCTTTTTAACCTCACAGCTGGTGTATAGAGCATAGAACAGTTCAGCACAAGGACAGGCCCTTCAGTCCTCATTTGCCGAACCAAATGAATTAGAAATCAAATGGCCAACTAATTTAATCCCATCTGTCTACACAATGTTCTTATCATTCTGCTTGCCTCCCATTCACATGCTTATCTAAAGATCTCTTTAAAGTCTTTCATGTACCTGCCTCTATCAATACCCCAGGCAGCATATTCCAGGCACCCATCACTTTTTAAAAAAAAACAACTTGCCTCTCATCTTTGAAATTATACCTTTATTGTAAATGCATGCTGTCTGGTATTAAGACAGTTCAAATTTGGGGGAAAAAGATATTGTCCAATCTATTTATGTCTCTCATAACAGTATCAGATCTCCTATCAACCTCTACTGCTTCAGAAAAGCGTGTACAGACCACATGAGGTCCTTGGTGATGTGGATGCTGAGGAACTTAAAACTTTTACTCTCTCAACCCCAGATCCATTGATGTTGATGGGGGTTAGCCCTTCTCTATTCCTCCTATAATCAACAACGAGCTCGAGCTCCTTTGTTTTTGCGATATTGAGGGAGAAGTTGTTTTCTTGACACCACTGTGTCAGAGAGATGACTTCTCCCCTGTAGGCCACCTTGTTATTATTTGAGAAAATGCCAATCAATGTAGTGTCATCGGCAAATTTAATTAGCAGATTAGAGCTGTGGGTGGCGACAGAGTCATGGGTATACAAGGAGTAAAGGAGGGGACTTAGTATGCAGTCCTGAGGGGCTCCTGTGTTGAGAGTCAGGTGGAGGTAAGGGAGCCCACTCTTACCACCTGCCAGCGATTTGAAAGAAAGTCCAGGATCTAGCTGTACAAGGCAGGGTCAAGGCTGAGGTCTCTGAGCTTCCTGTTGAGCCTGGATGGAATTACGGTGTTGAATGCTGAACTGTAGTTCAAGAACAGCATTCTCACATAAGCATCTTTCTTATCCAGCTGTGAAAGGATGGTATTTAGAGCAGTGGCTATTGTGTTGTCTGTTGATTAGTTGTGTCAGTAGGCAAATTGTAGGGGGTCCAGTTTGGGTGGTAGAATACTGCAGATGTAGTTAGTCCTTGACCAGCCTCTCAAAGCATTTGCTTATTATTGAGGAGAGTGCAATAGGATGCCAGTTGTTCAGACATATTACCTTGGTCTCTTTTGGTACAGGGACAATGATGGATAATTTGAAGCAGGAGGGTACTTTACACTGGGAGAGGGAAAGATTAAAAATGTCTGTAAACACACCTGCCAGTTGTGTTGCGCACATCTTGAGTAATTATCTTAGGATGCCATCCGGTCCTGCGGCCTTGCGACTGTCCACTCTTTGGAAACATCTGCGTTCCTCAGCCTCAGGTTGCAAGTAGTAGCGGTAGCTTTCCTCGGAGGCTCAGAGTTAGCGACATCGATCTGACCTTAAGTGATCAAGCTTATCTGGGACAGAGGCTGCCATGTCAGCAGCACCACAACGTTTGGCTTTGAAGTCTGCGATGGTATGTGACCCTCGCCATAAGTCACATGTGCTATTCATTGTGAATCTTGACTCATTCTTGTCCCTGTATTGTTTCGAAGCCTTGATTGTCTTGTGGAGATTGTAGCTGCTTTTCATGAGCTCCTGCTGATTTCCAGCAGCGTAAGCTCTATGCCGTGCAGTAAGTGCTGCTCGTACGGAACTTGATCCAGTGTTTCTGGTACGGGATGACCCTGACAGACTTCTGGGGGCAACATCGTTGTGAAGCATGTGACTCCATCCGTAAGCTCGGAGACATCCTCATCCTGGAAGACATTCCATTCAATGTCAATGAAGCAGTCCTGCAGCATGGAGACCGATTGGTTGGACCAACAGTGGATGGTTTTAACTATGGCCACCTCTTGTTTCAGCTTCTACCTGTATGTTGGCAAAATCAGGATTGAAGAGTGATCTAATTTTCCAAAATTTGGACTTAATGTTGCAAATGCTGCATTATAAAATGCAATGTATTTAAATTATAAGCTTCAAAGTAAGGCCTCACACTTAAATCTGTAATCTGGGGGGGGGACGTCACGTGATGACGTAGGATCGAGACGCTGGAACCCAGCTCTCCCGTAAAAAGTTAATAAATTAATGTCTAAATGAAGAAAAGTTAGTCAGTACCTTCTAAAAGTTACTTATAAACTACTCCGGATTGTGTCAAGCTATGCCTCAAGGAAGGAAGATGATGAAAACTAATACCGGGAAGACTACGCAAGTTGGAACAAGAACAAGGCCCATGTCTACCGAGGAACCGCGGTCTCAGGTACATTATACCACCGGCGATACGGAACAGGAGACTGCGGCAACATTGGCCATTCCTAAAGGAAAAGGCCATCGTGAATTGCGCAAACGCGAAGGATGGAGCATGCGCAAACGGGAGCAACAAAAACTACAAAGCCCAGCTACCACTGCAACTGAAAGTGATAGCGAATCGGAGGGAGAGTCAGAAATTCTGGAAAGATCAGACGAAGAGGGAGATAAAAGTCCTTCTAGAAATATAGAAAAGACTTTGAGGCAAATAATGCGTAAATTAGACACATTAAAAGTAATTAAAAATAATCAAAAAATACTCAAAAAAAAATGACCAAAATGGAGATTATGCTTGATAAAATGACAAAGAGACAGGAAAAAATGGAAAAAAGAATTATGGACTTGGAAACTACAACGGAGGACATGGTTGAAAGAATGGACAAAATAGAAAATGAAAATACTGCTTGGACATCAGAAAGAAAACAATTTATGGAAAAAATTGATAAGCTTGAAAACTTCAGTAGACGAAATAATATTAAAATTGTTGGACTTAAAGAAGATATAGAAGGAGAAGATCCAATAAATTTTTTTCAAAAATGGATCCCTGAAAAATTGGAAATAGAAGGAGAAACTCCAATTGAGATTGAAAGGGCTCATAGATCCTTAAGGTCAAGACCTCAAGCTGATCAAAACCCACGATCAATTTTGATAAAATGCTTACGATACCAAGACAAAGAAAATATCCTGAAGGCCGCTGCCCAAAGTGCCAAAAATAGAAACGGGCCATTGATGATAGCAGGGAAACCAGTTCTTTTTTATCCTGATATAAGTTACAACCTGTTGAAGAGAAAGAAGGAATTTAACCCAGTGAAAAAAGCCTTATGGGAAAAGGGTTATAAATTTACAATGCGTCATCCAGCAACACTGATAATTTTTTTGGAGGAGGGAAAATTTTTTTCCCCCGATTATCGAAAAGCGGAGGAGTTTGTACAAGAACTTCCATCTATTCGCTAATTACACATAGAGGCTTCCAAACGTAATGGATTAAAGATGAAGATAGACCCAATGAACAGAAGTGATGGACATTTATGGATATTATAGAAGAGAAAAGCAAAATTTTAGAAATACTAAATGAGAATAGTATTTTTTTTCTCTTAGTATACATATACTTTTTTGTGTTGCGGGGGGGGGGGGGCTGGGGAGCTTTGGATCGGTTACTGTGGGATTCATGTGTGTAATCATGGCGGTTGCCATGACCCGTACAGCAGAGGGGGGTAATGTTGTGTTTTTTTCCCACAACATTAGTAGGGGGGTATTTTGTTTTTTTCTTTATATTTTAATTTTCTTCTATCTTTTTGCCTGGATGATTGGTGGGGACACACATAGCAACATGGAGATTTTTATAAAGATTTCCTAGGATACCACGAAAGTTGAAAGATTAGGTATTATTATAGATTGGAGTAATATAATAAAAAAATAATGACTAATCTACTAAATTTTTTAAGTTTTAATGTTAATGGGCTTAATGGGCCAGTAAAAAGAAAAAGAATTTTAACATATATTTAAAAAAATGAAAACAGATATAGCTTTTTTTACAAGAAACTCATTTAACAGACATAGAACATCAGAAATTAAAAAGAGACTGGGTTGGAAATGTTATTGCAGCTTCATTTAATTCAAAGGCGAGAGGAGTTGCAATTTTGGTTAACAAAAATCTACCAATTAAAATACAAAACGTATTAATTGATTCGGTGGGGAGATATCTAATTATACACTGTCAAATTTTTTCAGAACTATGGACCCTTATGAACATTTATGCACCAAATCTGTAATCTGGTATGCAGAATTTTATGACGTGCTTGTAAATTGTGACCATTTGCTAATGAGGTTAATCTTCGGGGTGCATAAGCAACAAATGAGTAAGTCCATCACTATTTGCAGTTCTGTGAAATTTATTATAAAGCTGATTTGAAAATGCTGGAGGTCTGTGAGGATATTTTCCATGCGAGAGTGGTTATGGCTTTAGTCATCCCTTGGACACTGCCTTGGAAAGTTGGGTTGAATTTTGCATGTGTATGTATCTGTGACTTGAACATTTTTGAATAGCAGCCCAGATGGTGCTGCTAGTTCTGACAACGACTGACTTGAAAACACAAGTTTTCTTCACATTTTAAGTCTTTTCCAATATTCTGATGGAGCATGAAAGTTAAACTTTCCTCTGGAAATGGATTCATATCTTTTTTAGCCCACTGATTTTTGACAAATGGTGATTTTTTTTTTACTAATTTGTAACACAGCTCACTGTTGTCACTACTTAAATAAGAACCATAGTAGGCCATCCTGTTCTTTAAGCCTGTTCTCCTTTTCATGTAGATGATGCCTGGTATGATCTTGCTTTTGATTTTATTTTTCACCTGATTGCCCTAAATTTCAGAAATCATTAGCTTTGAATGTGCAGTGGATTCAGGCTAATTGGGACTCATTGGGACCAGGCCATTTTGGCCCAGTTAAGCAGCTGCCCCAATTAGCCAAAGTTTCATGGAAATATTTAAGAAGGTACTGCACAAAAAAGGCAAACTGCTGTTTAATGAGCAACAAATTATTTATTTAACTGAAATACAGAACAAATTCATTATCAGTGCTACCACAGTGCTATAAAACTGTTTTAGTTCTTGATGGTTGTTGATGGAGGAATTCATCTGCTGTATTTTTATTGACTGTAAATGAACAAAATCCGTGCAGGCGCACCTAGTGCAAATAATGGACTTCCTTCATACAATGCTATCGATGATTGTATCCTACAAATCTTCATTTTGACTGTACCATTCAAGATGATGTTGATGCCTTCAACTTCTTTGTAGATCCTAATTTATTGAAGTAGTGACATTGTTTCATTTTCACTCCTGGCTGTTTTTGGCATCTCAAGCCTGAAAGCTTGAATCCACAGTGAGCAAATCAGCATCTGCAGTCTCTTGTGTTTGTGTTGAGATACAGGTGGCCCCTGTTTTTTGAACGTTCGCTTTACGACGGCTTGTCTACCAGCCTAACCAAAGAGGATTTTCGCTTTTACGAATAAAAGACTCCCGCTTTATATGTGTTTACCCCGAGAAAGACTACCATGACCGTGAAGCCTTGTGTGGGCAGTTGTGTGCGCATGCGTGTACGTGCCAATTTTTTTTCTCTCTTAATTGATTTTGGCTCGCTGTCTTCCTGATTTTAAGTGAAACTACACCATACATACAATATTTCTACTTTATATAGGCTGTATATTTATCATATCATTCCTGCTTTTTTACTATATGTTCATGTTATTTTAGATTTTATGTGTTATTTGGTTTGATTTGGTAGGTTAATTTTTGGGTCTGGGAACACTCAAATTTTTCCCCATATAAATTAATGGTAATTGCTTCTTTGCTTTGCAACATTTCAGCTTACAAACGGTTTCATAGGAACACTCTACCTTCAGATAGCGGGGGAAACCTGTATAGCCTTTTGAGACATTGTGTGAAAGGAAGAAAACAATTACTGAAATCAGGCAGCTTAATTGCAGTTTGGAGCTTTCTGTTGTTACGCAGACAGAAGTATGTACTGAAATCCTAATACTCCAATGCGTTGACATACTACGTGATATTTTATTGACATAAAGTCATAATGTAAAGTGATTTAAACAGATTTCTAGTTAATAAAGTAGTTAAAAAAATATTTCACCATTCCCATCCAAGATTTATTTTTTATGAAAGAAAGTCTTTGCTTCATATTATGGATTTATCCCACACCATTTGTTCTGCTTTTATCAACTATCAAAGTACATTTATCAAATTATTATCAAAGTGCATTTATGATCCAAGTATTCCCCACAGTTACAAAACAAAGAAAAACCATCAACAGACACAGACGCGCACTCAAAATGCAGCCAAAAGGAGCTACTAGAACATTATAAACCTGAATTAGAGTTCAAATCTACAATTTGCATTGATTTAACCTTGCTCTGGCCCCATCTGCTGACAGTACTGAAGGAAAGAGAGATCATTCGAATGCAAAGACCTTCCCTCGGAAGTTGAGATCAAGAGACCGCGCGCGCATACGTCCTTTCAATCAGCAGCATGAGGCTGGTAGAGAGCACTAAACTCTCGCTCACCCTCTGCACTTGTCTTGATTTCAGTCTTCCTTGGTGCTTTAATTGGTGAGATCAGTGAGAGATGGATTCAATTGTGGGCTCACAAACTTCTCCTGGCTTCTGCAACCTCTTGGAACACTCAGCCAGCAGAGTGCCAGATAATTTCTTTACAGAAACTCAGTTTTTAGAAATTCAGGTCAAACCTTTGTCATGTGGTTGCTGTTCAGAGCAGCTACTGGAATTGTGACTACTGGTAAAAAGGATTGAGTCATGTTATTTCAACTCTCTCTGGTCACCTTGTTTAATGTGCCAGTGATACAAGAGCCATTCTAATATGTATGACTCAACTATATTACGTGTATATTTGCTCACTGAGCTATTGCATTGAATTTTATGCAAAACTAAGAACTGTATGGTATAAAAATATTAGTTGAGAATTCTGAAAGTCAATTGTTATAGGCACAATGGAGGGCAGAACTATCAGTGCATTTCAAAATTCCTCCATTAGTTTATTGAGCTTGATTGAAATGTGTTTGCTTTCCAATAAGGGCATGTTTGCTATTTGCCTTTTGAGATGGGATTATTTTAGAAATCAGCAGTTGAAAGTCAAAACAGCTGAAAGAGAAGAGAGTTATTTTGGAGAAAGATTTTGATTATCTAATTTAGGGTTATTTTTGATATTTTTAATTGTGTAAATGATTTTAGGTTGCTGGTAAGTCAAAATGGTATTCATCGCCTTTTTTTTAAAAAAAAAGTTCCCAATTTTGTTTTTGGAATGAAGACTTATTAAACTAATATTTTATAAATACAAACAGTGTTAATGTAGGGATGTTATTCTTAATTTTAAAAATAAGAAATTGAGTTCTTTCAAAATCAATTGTTGATCTCCAAGCTTCTGAAGCCTTCTGTCTCCAAGAAGCCACATTTATAATGATACATTTTCACCCTCTGTATAAGGCAAACCATTATTTCACTTTCCTGTAGTATTGAATTTGACGATTTATTAAGATACTGATAATGATCTTAATCATTATTTTATTAAAAGTTGTGCCATTATGGCTTTTGCCTGGAGATTGTTATTTCCCATTGTTCTTGCTGTTTGGGGACATGTTACATTCCTTGCTGTATAGCAAAGGTGTCTGGTTAATTTTGCAATGAAAGAAATAGCAGTGGTGTATCTTGATTCACAAACCTCTTTCTGTTAAAATTTTGAACTGGTAAAAATGTAATAGTATATAATATGTATTGGTTATAAACAAACAGCTCTCTCATATTGAAGTCATAGTATTTGGAATAGATAATAAAGACGGTAGTTTATTTGTTAAAGGAAATTGATGATGGCTGTTCAAGCAGTACTGCTGATACCTCCCATGGGATTCTTTAGACGCAGTGTGTTCTGATAACAGGAATTGCCTTTCCCCTTTCTTCCATAACATTCTTCCTAACATTCCCATAAAGACTTAAAAACCAAGTTATAATACCCTTCTACCTTAAGACTTGCAGACCTTCTGGATGTTATTCTATGCAGGATGTATCTCTGTCTATGTTCATCAGATATTGCATGTTTATAGCATATGGTAGTATGATTGATCATTTGGATTGATTGTAAAAAGAATCCTTAGAAGGAGAAGTGGTGACTGTAAATGTTAGAGCAAATGAAAATGAGAAGATTAATCTGCCAAAAAATGTGTGCTTGTAAGTGAATGCTCTGTATTGGTCTAAAAACACGTCTTTTAAAGAATGCATTGTTCGGTCTTTGATATTCAGATGCTGTTTTGAAAGTAGAGAGGAGTCACTAGATAATAGATCAGCAATGCCTAATGATATCTGTTCTATTAATTAGTGTTAGGCGATGGCTTTATAATGCTCATTCTGAAATGCTGATTAAAGAAATTTTCATATTTCTTCATATCCAGATAAAAACTTTGATGATGAAGAATCTGTGGATGGGAACAGGCCATCATCCGCCAGCTCCACGTCTTCAAAAGCTCATGGTTCACGACGTCCTGTTGGCGTGGGTACAAGTCGTCGACCAGGTTCGTCTGCAGTTGGCTGGAAAAGTACGACAGGTAATTGCAACTTTTTTATTTTCTGTGTTTCTATAAAATTTGCACGTGATAATGTAAAATTTATAGGAAATGTAATATTCCTCCCAACATGTTTACAGAAGCATTTAATCACCAATTGATTGAATAATTTTAATTACAGTTGTTCATTAATTTCTTTAAGACCATAAGACATAGGAGCAGAATTAGGCCATTCAACACATCATCATCATGCTGTTTCATCATAGCTATTCCTGGATCCCATCCAACCCCATACATCTACCCTTTCACCATATCCCTGGGTGCACCAAACAATCAGGACTTTCTCAGCTTCTGCTTTGAATATACCCATGGATGGACTTGGCCTCCACCGTACTCTGTGGCAGAGTATTCCACAGATTCACCACTCTTGGCTTAAAAAATCTCTTTACTTCTGTTCTAAAAGGTTGCCCTTCAATCTTGAGGCTGTACCCTCTAGTCTGGATACCCCCACCAGAGGAAACTTCCTCTCCACATCTACCTTATCGAGTCCCTTCAACATTTGGTAGGTTTCAATGAGATCCCACACGTTCTTCTAAATTCCAGTGAGTATAGCCCCAAAACTGCCAAATGTTTTTCATATGTTAACCCATTCATTCCCAGAATCATCCTTGTGAACCTCCTCTGGACTCTGTCCAATTACAATACATCCTTTCTGAGATATGGGGCCCAAAACTGTTGACAATACTCCAAATGCGGCCTGACTAGTGTCTTATAAAGGCTCAGCATTATCTCCTTGCTTTTATATTCTATTCCCCTTGAAATAAATGCCAGTGTCGAATTTGCCTTCTTTACCCCAGACTCAACTTGTGAATTAACCTCCTGGGAGTCTTGTACAAGGACTCCTAAGTCCTTTTGCACCTCTGTATGAATTTAGTTAATAGTCTGCATGATTGTTCCCTTTACCAAAATGTATTATTGAATTGACTTTATTACTTGCATCCTTCATATACATGAGCAAAAATCTTTACGTTATGTCTCCATCTAAATGTGCAATTTATAATAATTATAATAAATAGTATGTACAATAGAACAGTCAGAATAGCATAGAAATATATTCAAATCAGCTTTGAGTTGATCAGTCTGATGGCCTGGTGGAAGAAGCTGTCCCAGAGCCTGTCAATCCTGGCTTTTATGCTGCAGTAGTTTCCCGGATGGTAGCAGCTGGAACAGATTGTGGTTGGGATGACTCAGGTTCCCAATGATCCTTTGGGCCCTTCTGACACACCTGTCTTTGTTAATGTCCTGAATAATGGGAAGTTCACATCTACAGATGCGCTGGGATGTTTGTACTACTCTGCAGTGTCCTGCAATTGAGGGAAGTACTGTTCCCACACCAGGCAGTGATACAGCTAGTCAGGATGCTCTCGATTGTGCCCCTGTAGAAAGATCTTAGGATTTGGGAGCCCAAACCAAATTTCTTCAACAGTCTGTGGTGAAAGAGGTGCTGTTGTGCACACAGCTGGTATGAATAGACCACGTGAGATCCTCGGTGATGTGTATGCTGAGGAACTTAAAGCCCTTTACCCTCTCGACCCCAGATCCATTGATGTCAATAGGGGTTAGCCTGTCTCCATTCGTACTGTAGTCCACAGCCAGCTCCTTTGTTTTTGCAACATTGAGGGAGAGATTATTTTCTTGACACCACTGTGTCAGGATGATGACTTCTTCTCTGTAGGCTGCCTCATTATTATTTGAGATTAAGTTAATCAGTGTAGTATCGTCGGCAAATTTAATTAGCAGGTTGGAATTGTAGGTGGTGACATAGTCATGGGTATACAGAGTAAAGGAGGGGGCTTGGGGCACAGCCCTGAGAGTACCTGTGTTGAGGGGCAGAGGTGAGGGAGCCCACTCTTACCACATACTGGCGATCTGACAGGAAGTCTAGAATCCAGCTGCACAAGGCAGGTTGAAGGCAGAGGTCTCTGAGCTTCTTGTCAAGCCTTGAGGGAATTATGGTGTTTAATGCTGAACTGTACATTTCCTGACACTGTATTCCATCTGGCACTTTTTTGCCCATTCTTCCAATATGTCTAAGTCCTGCTGCAATCACATTGCTTCCTCAGCACTACCTACCTCTCCACCTATCTTCATATCATCTGCAAACTTTACAACAAAGCCATCAATTTCACTATTTAAATTATTGACAAAGAATGTGAAAAGTAGCAATTCCAATACTGACCCTTGAGGAACACCACTAGTCACTAGCAGCCAACCCCTTAATTCCCACTCACTGCCTCCTATCCATCCCAGTATATTTCCTGTTACACTATAGGATTTTATCTTAAGCAGCCTCATGTGAGGCACCTTATCAAATGCCTTCTGAAAATCTAAGTAAATGATATCCACTGTCCTTTGTCCTTTTTTTTGTTGTCATATTATTTAATAAGTTAATTTGGCTGATTGGCAAATTTGGAAATGTGATCTTGAAATAAAACATCACTTTTAATTATCTTTCTGCATACTTGGCCAAAAAAATACAATGCAGATTTTCTTAAGATAAAATATTTGCTTGGAGCTGTCTCAGTACCTTAAAAGTCAGCACTTCTCCTCTTTCTTTGAATAATGTGGAAATTCCTGTTATGGGGTGAATAATTGTTAATTTTAATAATTGCATGCAGAAAATGGCCTTTAAGATTCTGTTCCAGAAATATTGTAAACGGTAATGCTGTTTATTGTTAAATTGATGCTAATCTATCAAATGTTGGATATTGAAATTTTTCATTATTAAAAGATTCAAAGATGCTGTTTTTGTTATTAATAAGCATCTTTGCAAAACCTCTTCCCTTAATAACTAATTACAAATCTTATTTTTGGTTTGTATCTGAAAATTCAGGAGTATGGAAACCAAAGCTCTGATTGTATAAAACCCTACTTGGCTTAATACATCAATTGCTAGAGTTGAACAATTTTTTTTCACTTTCAGATTAATATGTGAATAGAAACTTGCATGTATTTAACCCCATTGTCTTCTCAAAAACTCTGGAAAATCAAGCAAACGTGTCACCTATTTTCCATTTACAATTATAGACCAAATATACGGACTCCTACTGCTTTAAATAATCCCAGGAGAATGTTCTGAATCCCTAGGATTGGGAAACAGTTACTTCAGGGAATAAAGCCAATTTCCAAACTCTCGAGCATTGTGTTTAAAAATTTCTGATTAGAATATATTTAAATCGCCTGTGGGATCTTTGAGGAATTGAATTTACAATTGTATCTTAAAATCAATTCTGTTGTTTTTTGGTCTAAATTCTGGAAAATATGGATGTAGAATTATTGAAGCTTGAGAGGATTCCAATTTGTTCACTGAGTGACATTGCAACTTTAAGTAATTCGCCCAATCATTTATTCACTGTAGACCCTGCTTCCTGTTACCCAAATGCAAAAACAAAAATGTCCATAGAGAAAGAACTCAAGAAAATTGGAGTAGAAGTGATCCGCTAGGCCCCTCAGGTCTGCCCCCCCATTCAATATGATCATTGCTCATCTATGCTTGTCTTATCTCTTCTTCTGTGCTAGTTCCCATAATTCTCTGTTCCCCTGTCTTGCTAATATTTACCGACCTCTATGTTAAATCGTCAGACTTAAACCACTGTTTAAGGGAAGAGAATTCCTGTGATTTACTAGAGAAAATTTCTATGCAACGGAGTTAGAAATGACTGGCCTCCTCATTTTGTAACTTGTTCCTCTTATTCTTGAATCTCCCATAAGTGAAATCAGAATCCGGTTTATTATTATTGACGTATGCCATAAAATTTGTTATGTAGCAGCAGTACATGCAATACATAAATTACTATAAGTTATAGATAGATAGATACTTTATTCATCCCCATGGGGAAATTCAACTTTTTTCCAATGTCCCATACACTTGTTGTAGCAAAACTAATTACATACAATACTTAACTCAGTAAAAAATATGATATGCATCTAAATCACTATCTCAAAAAGCATTAATAATAGCTTTTATAAATAGCTTTAATAAAAAAAGAAATTTACCCAGTGGCTGCTTAGTTAGGTTAAAGTGACCACCTGCTCTTAATGCAAATACCTAATCAGCAGCAACTTAATGTATAAAAGCATGCAGATGTGGTCAAGAAATTCAATTGTTGCTCAGGCCAAACATCAGAATGGGGAAGAGAAATGATTTAAGTGACAGTGACCCTGCCAGACAGAGTGGTGTGACTATCTCAGAAATTGCTAATCTCCTGGGATTTTCACACACAGCAGTGTCTAGAGTTTACAGAGAATGGTACAAAGAAAATCCAGTGAGCAAACCAAGAGAAAATCTGCAGATGATGGAAATCCACAAAAGGCTGGAGGAACTCGGTAGGCCAGGCCGCATCTATAGAAAAGAGTACAGTTGACATTTTGAGCCAAGACCCTTCATAGTTCTGTGGGCACAAGTTCTTTGTTAGTGAGAGAGGAACAGGAAATACTCATTACAACAGAGGTGTGCAAAAAAGCATCTTTGAACACACCACGTCGAAGCTTGGAAGTGGATGGGCTACAGCAGCAGAAGACCAAGAACATACACTCAATGGTCACTTTGTTGGGTACAGGAGGGACCTAATAAAGTGACCATTGTTTATATAAAATAATAAATAATGGAAAAGGAGAGCAAAATAGTGAGAATGTTCATGGATTCATGGACTGATCAGAAATCTGATGACGAATGGGAAGAAGCTGTTCCCAGAACATTAAGTGTGCATCTGCAACCTCCTGTCCCTTCTCCCTAGTGGTAGCAATGAGAAAAGGGCATGTCCTGGATAGTGAGAGTCATTAGTGATGAAAAATGCCTCAATCTACCCTGTCAAGCCACCTCAGTATCTTTTGCTTGAATAAGTTCACTCTTCATTTTACTAAATTCCAAGGAATCCAAATCAAGCAGTCAAACAGCTCCTGAACGGACATTACTCTCAACCTAGAAATGAACCTGGTGGGTCTCCTGTGGGTTGCTTCCAAAGCTCTGTGTACTTTTCTTTAGATAAAGGGAGCAAAACAGTGTACAATATTTGTACTGCCTTTGTGTTCAAAGCTAGGCAGAGTATTAAACATCTTTTCAAAAATCACCTACGCCAGAAGCTTTCCTCAGGGGTTTTAGTGAGAAAACTCTGAAACTGCAGAAATATTTGTAAACCAAATATTAGATTTAACACAGAATCGTCACACGTCTAAATATACTAATATTCTTGATTATTCTCATGATCAGTGTGAAGGTAATACACACATGCAATGTTTTATAACTATGCTGTGAGCTGGGGCGAACTAGTGGTGCGGGTGATTTGGTTAATAGTGTTGAACAATAAAGATACTACTTCCTTGAAAGTGCATCTTCCAAATGTTTACCAATATCAAGAAAACTTCTCACAGATGCTGCTATTTCAAGGGCAAATGGAGATGATGTCTTTCTACCATGTGTGCTATAAGTTGAAATTCAAATTAACTTGCGCAGAAAACTATTTTTTAAAAAAACAGCTATGACCAGGAAGTGATGTTTGTACAAAACAAACTATATGTAAAACTAACAGTACCTCCATATAGGCCAGTTACAATGACTAATTAACCTATTAACCAGTCCTGAAGTCATTGTAAATTGTCCTGTGATTAGACTGGGGTTAAAAAGGTGGCTCATTGGATCAGAGGGGCCTGTTCCATGCTGTATCTCTAAATAAGATTATACTTAGTTTTCCCAAATGATCAGATATTTCCTCTTCAATTATTGACTGCAGCATCTTTGCCAACAATAGATATTAACCAAACTGGCCTATATTTCCCTGCCTTTTGACTTCTGATGAGGGAATCAATCCCATTGGCTGTTGCCAGTGTTCTATGACGGTCCTCCCTTGGTTACAAACACCTGACTTGTGGCAGTCTGATGGGGTTGAATTTGTCAGGTGCTGAAGGGTGGGGACAGAGCATTTTGTGTACCTTTGCTCCTTTCCCTACACACAGGAGGGAGCAGAATCTCTCCCTCATTCACTGAGAGTCAGAGTTTGGCTGGCGGCTGTTCTTTCTGTGCCTGATGTCTCTTCCATAACAGCTGACTCTGTGATTTTTTCCCACATACGCTGTTTATTTATCACTTGTGAGCAATTTGGGTTACAAATGATTCTTAGAATGGAACCCAGTAATAGCCTAGAAACTGCACTGGAAAATAGGATACCACAAGAAAGGGGAACAATTTGCTGAATTGAGCAAGTTTTAGAAAAAAATGTCAACCAATGTTTTCAGACACTTAAAACTTTTGAATGCAAGGCATGAGTTCATGGCAATTTATTTACCTTTATCCAAAATTTTGCCAAATCTTTGTTTTGTTATTAATTTGTCAAGCATATTTTCTAAAAGTCCCACACCTACCTTATCTGCTTTCTCATTGTTTTGATACTACAAGCAAGTTTTCTCTTAAAACGATTTTCTCATGAACTTTTGAGTCTTTTGCTGCTAGATCCTAAAATCATTGTGATCTTCTCACCTGCCACCAACTTTTTCCACTTTTCATGCCCAAGTTTTTGATTTAATATCATCCTCAATCTCCTTCATAAACCACAATTGTGCCCCTTTCTCATGGAATCCTGCCTTCTGGAAAGAATATATCCCAGCTGAGTGTAACCTATATACTATTTGAACAGTTGTCAAGTTGTGATACAGATGTGTCCCTTAACTAACTTTCTCAATCCACTTTAGATGACTCCACCTTTATACCATTTTAATTAAATTGAAGGCAATGATTTTGGTTATCTGATGTTCACCCTCACTACATCCTGACTTGTATCGTGGTCTCACTATCATTTAGGGTAGGGGTTCCCAACCTGGAGTCCACGAACCCCTCATTTAATGGTAGGGGTCCATGACATTAAAAACTGTTGGGAACCCTGGTCCAGGGGATTCTTAGCCACAAGGTGTCAGAATAGTCCTTTCTATTTACTCATGACAAAATCTAAAATGGCTCACTTCCAGGTAGATTTTTTAAATGTACGTTTTTAGGAACAAAAAAAATTCTTGAGCCACTTTTAAATTCTTCTACAATACCTTTGCAACTTTGTGATTCAGTGAACAGTTGCAGTTTCTTCCAACATAGATATTTCCCCGTTTATGGCCTAGTGCCTACTTGTGTCTCCTTTCCCTTGTTCATAATTTTAATCCAAACTAATTCCACATTATTATCCACTTACATCATTGTTCTGATAGCTTCCTTGATTAACAGTGCTACTCTCTTTTTGGCTTATTGTTTTAGAACATCATATAACCTGGAATATTGAGTACCCAATCCTGTCGTTCTGGAACCACCTTCAGATTAGTGCTATCTACTCGTCTATCTCATTGCAAATACCTTTAAATAAAGAGCATTAATGATATTTTTTACATGTTTTGCTAATTCTGGATTTTCTCTGTTCTGAGTACTTTAGTTCACATTTTCTTCAGCATATCACACTTGCCAATTTTCCCCTCACTATTCTATGTCATCACTCGCTCATTTCCTTTTGATTTATTAAATAATTCTGCCTAGTCAATCATGGAAAGAAACAAAAGAAGGAAACCAGACAATCGCGTGAATGGGGTTGATTCTAGTCAACAGAACAACACCTCGCTCGGTAGGGGTAGTCACGTGCTGCAGGTGACACCAGACTGTCGTCCAGAGACTTTAAACAATAGGGAAAGGCTTAGGGTAGCAATATGGAACATCTGTACACTTTACCAGAAAGGAAAGTTGGACAACACATTAAATGAAATGAAAAGGTTGGAAGTTCATATCTTAGGCCTTTCAGAAATTAGATGGACTGACAGTGGCAAATTCACTAAGAATAGTTCTCTGATAATGTATTCTGGAGGTCAACAGCATATGTATGGAGTTGGAATTATTTTAAACAAACAAATATCAAAATGTCTTATGGGAAATTGGGCCGCCTTCCACACAATGTTTTCCCCTTACATTCCTCCTTCACCTTTCCTGCCTATCCCCTCCCTGCTTCCCCTCCCCCACCCCTTGATCTTTTCCCTTACTGGTTTTTCACCTGGCACCTACCAGCCTTCTTCCCACCCTCCCTCCCCCCCCCCCCCCCCCCCACCTTCTTCATAGGGCCCCTGCCCCCTCCCTCTTCAGTCCTGACAAAGGGTCTCGGCCCGAAATGTTGACTGCTCGTTTCCATGGATGCTGCCCGACTTGCTGAGTTCCTCCAGTGTGTTGTACATGTTTCTTTGACCACAGCATCTGCAGTGTATTTTGTGTTTAATTACCTTGGTAGTTTTATATCAGAAGATGCTAGAAGTAAAGTAGAAATAAAAAGAAGAATTGCCATTGCCAAAACCAACTTCCAAAAAAATGAAACCCATTTACCAACAGACACATTTCTATGACAACAAGGCTTAGGCTACTAAAATATTACATATGATCAATCTTGCTGTATGCTTCTGAAACATGACCTATAACACCAGAACTCCAAAGAAACTTAGAAGCAACAGAAATGTGGTTTCTTAAAAGAATGCTGAAAATATCATACAGAGATAGGGTAACTAATGAGACATCAGAAAGGGAGAAATAGAATGCCTTACATTACAAGGCCATAGGCCTGGGAAACGTGGAAGAGGAAGGCAAAGAAGAAAAGACATGGACACTGAAAGAAAATCGCAGCAAGAGGCGGAGGGAGAAGAGGTAAAAGAAGCTTGGAGAGAAGCTGTTCTTTTTTTAACTGATTGCAGCAAAGAGGCTAGACTGTGTAGGCACGTGACGTAGCGCGCCAAAGGTTTAAAAAGAAAGACTGCCATATACAGCGGCCATCGTCAGAGTGGACTGAGGCAGAGTGGGTCGGCTTTGGCTCAATCAGGCTTCGACGAGAACAGGCAGAGGCGAGGTTTGAACGGGGCACAACTGCGCAAGTGTGTGTAAGTCGGCCCATGAGGCAGTGGGAGAATTTAAATAGCGAGCAGAGGCTGAGTACAAGCTTCACTCCAGGTGAGGTAAGGCCGGGTAAGCTCCTTTAATTAATCTAATTAGATTAAGAGTTGGTAATGGAGGCAGCAGTTAGGGCAGTTGAGTGGTCCGTTTGCAGTATGTGGGAAGTCAGGGCGAGCACAGCTGTCCCTGATGACTACACCTGCGAAAGGTGCATCCAGCTGCAGCTCCTGACAAACCGTGTTAGGGGACTGGAGCTGGATGAACTTCGGATAATTCGGGAGGCAGAGACAGAAATAGACAGGAGTTTCAGGGAGATAGTCACCCTTAGGAGTCAGGAGACAGGTAGTTAGGTGACTGTCAGGAGAGGGAAGGGGAATAGACAGGAAGAGTAGAGCACCCCTGTGGCCATTCCCATCAACAATAAGTATACCGTTTTGGATACTGTTGGTGGGGACGACCTACCAGGGACAAGTTGCAGTGGTTGCGTCTCTGGCACCAAGGCTGGACCCTCAGCTCAGAAGGGAAGGAGGGAAAAGAGGAGAGCAGTAATGATAGGGGATTCGATAGTTAGGGGGACAGATAGGAGGTTCTGTGGAAGAGATCGAGAACCCCTTATGGTCTGTTGTCTCCCTGGTGCCATGGTCCGTGATATCTCGGATTGAGTTCTCAGTATTCTCAAGAGGGAGGATGAGCAGCCGGATGTTGTGGTCCATGTAGGGACCAATGATGTGGGCAGGAAGAGTGAGGAGGTCCTGAAAGGTGCCAAGTTAAAGGACAGGACCTCCAGGATAGCAATCTCAGGATTGCTACCAGTGCCACGTGCAGGTGGGTTTAGAAATAGTAAGATAGTGCAGATCAATACGTGGCTGAAGACATGGTGCAGGAGGGAGGGCTTCAGATTTATAAATAATTGGGCAGTTTTCCAGGGAAGGTGGGACCTGTTCCGGCGGGACGGTTTACATCTGAACTGGAGGGGGACAAATATTCTTGCAGGTAGGTTTGCTAGAGAGGCTCCAGCGGATATAAACTAGATATGAGGGGGGAGGGGAACCAGAGTGTAGAAACAGATGTATGGGAGAAGGAAGAAAAAGAAGACAGTAAAGTTCTTTGTACTGTTAGAGGTAAACAGAGAGGAAGAGGTGGAGAATTTTTAAAATGCATTTATTTAAATGCTTGGAGCATTGCAAGAAAGGTGGATGGGCTTAGAGCATGGATTGACACCTGGAAATAACATGGTTGCAGGAGGGGTGTGATTGGCAACTAAATATTCCTGGATTTCATTGCTTCAGGTGTGATGGAATCTGAGGGAGAAGAGGGGGAAGTGTTGTGTTGCTTGTTTCAGAATGCTGAGATAGATGGAAAGTGGGATTGGTACGCATGACAAACAATGCTCCATTCTGCAAGTAGGCTGTTATTGTGGAAGTTAAGCCTATTGTGGTACTCCAAAGAGGTAGTGGGGGAGAGGGTATGGAGGATGAGAGCAGATGTTCCAGAAACACACAATAATGAAATCCTTATGAAGAAAAAAAAAGTTAGAATATTCAATACCTTTCATATCAATTTAGAAAAATAGTAATGGTGAGAATGGGTGATGCCCTTGCATTAACAGTGCAGAGGGAAAGTGCTGAAGCAATGGCTTTTGTTTTCTTGTCTATTTCCAGAAAAGGAATTGCTGAGACTTTGATGGGAAGAGTGTGAGTGGTTGAAGGAGATGGATGGGTGGAAGTTTGCAACAAAATGAATGAAGATTTACAAAGTTAGGCAAGAGCATTAATGGCATTGATGCAGCTGTATAAACTCCTGGGGAGCCGATGGAGTGGGACTCAAATGGAACATTCCAGATATGTTATGGCAAAGATGGCAAATACAGATTGCAGGAAGGTTTTGGAGTTTATTCACATCTTTATACAGTATTGGCCATGCTTGTCTGTATTAATCACACTTCCTTCAAATCCTGAATTTTTGGAATATGCAATTAATTTCTTGTATGGATAAAACTTTTGCTGTCTATGAAATCACCGGGTTGCACTGGTTTTAAAAAATCAAGTGTTTTAATTTTCCCGAACTCATTATTCTTAATGTAAATATTGGAACTTCTCTAGCAGCTGAATAACAAACTGTAAAGGAGAGCTATAGTTGTTACAATATGTCAAAAAGCACAATTTATTTTAGAAAAACAATTGCCCTTGAAAATACTTAAGAATTGTATGCTATGTTTGGAACTCTTTTTTAAAACTCTGATTTCCCACATTTACAGGATTACCCTTATTTTCTGAAGTGAACAAGTTGGGGTATGATTAAGTACTGACAGGCTACAAATTGTGATTTTTCTTTCAATGCAAATGATGAGTTCTAGTACTTTGAAGGGTTACTGTAGCTCAACTCATATTTTATAAGATATAGGAGAGGAATTAGGCCATTTTACCATAGTCAAAAGTTGCATACATTTCAATAGCAGTTTTTAGAACAATTGGACAAGACCTCATGTTAAATTCCTGATTCTGAGGTACTGACATCAACTTAAGCTGATTAACTGAGCAGTGATTAGAGATTAAATCAGATACGTTTTGTATTCTATTCAACTGGACCACAGTAGACAATTAAGTTCTTACCTGAGACCAGAGATGGTAACTGTTAAAGAAATAGGATTTTTAGCTAATGTTTGCATTTAGCCACTAATACACTTAGATACAACTTTTGTAGGTCTAACTGGTTAAAGCTAAAACCATAATGAAGATGGTACTGCAGAACTAGAATTTAACATGTGTCCTACTCTAGTTTCTAAGGTCTCCTATATAAAAGTATATGTCTTAACTGAGAGGGGCAGAAGTTGTGCTCAGCTGTGATTTCTCTTCACAGTGCCAGTAAAGGGAACACAATAAAAGTTTCCCAAACTGATTCCCTGGATGATGAAACTTGTCTGTGCCTTTGGATCATTCAAGCTTGTATTGCCTAGAGCTCAAAGGATTGAGAAGACTCTAACAGGGATAGACTGACTCAATGTGGAAAGGTTTTCTCTTTCTTTGGAGGCGATCCAAAACAAGGCGTTACAGTCCCAGGATACAGGATTAAGACTTCATGGACTGGGAAGAGAAGAAACTTGTTCACTCCAATTTTCTGCCACACTTAGATAGATTTCTAGTTACACCGAACATCAAGTGGGATGGGGAATGAGCAGGAATATAGAATTGAGATAGAAGATCAGCCATGCGTATTTGAATGGTAGAACAACCTTGATGGGCTGAATCCTATTTAATGTGTATTAATGTTGCAGAATTTAAATAGGTAGCAATGGTAATTGGCTATTTATTGCGCATATTAAGCCACAGAAAAATTTTGACTTGGTGTGAGAGGGCATCTTAAGTTATAAGAATGAGTAGAAACAATTTGTTTTGAATTGAGTCAATCACATTTTCCAGTTTTATTCTGCCTCGTGCTGGTTTGATGTGAGAATAGATAAAATCAACTTGACCCTTTCCACTGTTTTTCATAGTGCTCATTACACTTTGGTACTTATGAGGTGAGCTGACCCAATTGATAATCGGGAAACTGTAAAAACCATTTTGAGAGCATGATCTGAGGTCAGCAGCGTGACCTGGGGACAGATTGTGGTGCCTGAGGCCTTGTCATCACTTGTGATCTGTATTACTTTATGAAATGATCGTGGTGGTGAGGCCAGAAGATGTTGGAATTATGTGATTCGGGCTTGGGAGAAGGTCAGGTGGAGTCCAGCTGGATCTATCTTAATTGCAAAATACCCTTTGACATTACATTTGAAGTGTAGTTACTATAGTAACAAAGTGAATATGCTGCAAGTAATGATTATAATATGCCATAAACTGTAACAGGGTAAATAAAGAATTAACCTTTAATTCTGCTGATTCAACAAAAATTATTAACATGGCTCATTTAGAGCTTGTGTGTTAACAATGAAATGGGCAGAATACAAGTATTTTCCATTGATATAATTACCAAAGTGACAGGTAGTGGGGGAGGGGGGATTTGCAGAACAGACTATTTCTGGGAATCTTGGTAAAAGATAGAGTATTGAGGTGTCTATTCAAATCAACAAACTTTGAATTTTAAAAAAAATTATGGATGGTGCATTATTTTAGATACATAAAACATTTGATTTTGAAGGTTGTAAATATGAAGATAGCGGATCAACTATTTGCAGTATATTTATGTTCAACTCTAGTTTTTGTTCTGCAGTTGACTTTGTAAGTTTGAATAGATAGATAGATACTTTATTCATCCCCATGGGGAAATTCAACTTTTTTTCCAATGTCCCATACACTTGTTGTAGCAAAACTAATTACATACAATACTTAACTCAGTAAAAAATATGATATGCATCTAAATCACTATCTCAAAAAGCATTAATAATAGCTTTTAAAAAGTTCTTAAGTCCTGGCGGTTGAATTGTAAAGCCTAATGGCATTGGGGAGTATTGACCTCTTCATCCTGTCTGAGGAGCATTGCATCGATAGTAACCTGTCGCTGAAACTGCTTCTCTGTCTCTGGATGGTGCTATGTAGAGGATGTTCAGAGTTTTCCATAATTGACCGTAGCCTACTCAGCGCCCTTCGCTCAGCTACCGATGTTAAACTCTCCAGTACTTTGCCCACGACAGAGCCCGCCTTCCTTACCAGCTTATTAAGACGTGAGGCGTCCCTCTTCTTAATGCTTCCTCCCCAACACGCCACTACAAAGAAGAGGGCGCTCTCCACAGCTGACCTATAGAACATCTTCAGCATCTCACTACAGACATTGAATGACGCCAACCTTCTAAGGAAGTACAGTCGACTCTGTGCCTTCCTGCACAAGGCATCCGTGTTGGCAGTCCAGTCTAGCTTCTCGTCTAACTGTACTCCCAGATATTTGTAGGTCTTAACCTGCTCCACACATTCTCCATTAATGATCACTGGCTCCATATGAGGCCTAGATCTCCTAAAGTCCACCACCATCTCCTTGGTCTTGGTGATATTGAGACACAGGTAGTTTGAGTTGCACCATATCACAAAGTCCTGTATCAGTTTCCTATACTCCTCCTCCTGTCCATTCCTGACACACCCCACTATGGCCGTGTCATCAGCGAACTTCTGCACATGGCAGGACTCCGAGTTATATTGGAAGTCTGATGTGTACAGGGTGAACAGGACCGGAGAGAGTACGGTTCCCTGCGGCGCTCCTGTGCTGCTGACCACCGTGTCAGACCTACAGTCTCCCAACCGCACATACTGAGGTCTATCTGTCAAGTAGTCCACTATCCAATCCACCATGTGAGAGTCTGCTCCCATCTCAGTTAGTTTGTGCCTTAAGATCTTGGGCTGGATGGTGTTAAAGGCACTAGAGAAGTCAAGGAATGTAATCCTCACAGCACAACTGACCCCCTCTAGGTGAGAGAGTGATTTGTGCAGCAAATACGTGATAGCATCCTCCACTCCCACCTTCTCCTTATATGCAAACTGAAGAGGATCCTGGGCGTGCCTGGTTTGTGGCCTCAGATTCTGTATTATCAGCCGCTCCATGGTCTTCATAACGTGCGACGTCAAGGCAACAGGTCTGAAGTCATTCAACTCCTTTGGTTGTGGTTTCTTCGATACTGGGACAATACAGGATGTTTTCCACTGTCTGGGTACTCTTCTCTGCTCCAGGCTCATGTTGAAGATGCGCTGTAGTGGTCCTCCCAGCTCAGTCGCACAGGCCCTCAGTAATCGTGGGGAAACTCCATCCGGTCCAGCCGCTTTGCTGGTACAGATCTTCCTCAGTTGACCTTCCACCTGTGCAGCCGTAATCCTGGGCGTGGGCAAGGTCTCCTGTGAGTGGCTATTTTCCTGGGAGGGAAGTAAGCCTGGTGTGGATTTCTGCGGTGAGGATGAGATTGTGCTGTCGAACCTGTTGAAGAAGTTGTTCAGCTGGTTCGCTTTCTCCACATCTCCACTTATGTTCGCCCCCCGCTTTGCACCGCATCCGGTGATGATCTTCATCCCATCCCACACCTCCTTCATGCTTTTTTTCTGCAGCTTTTGTTCTAGCTTCCTCCTATACTGCTCCTTTGCCCCCCTTATCTGTACTCTGAGTTCCTTCTGAACTCTTTTAAGCTCCAACCGATCACCATCTTTAAAGGCCCTCTTCTTCTGGTTTAGGAGGCCTTTGATGTGACTAGTGATCCAGGGCTTATTATTGGGATAGCAGCGAACAGTTCTAACAGGAACAACTGCATCCACACAAAAGTTAATATAGTCCGTTGTGCATTCAGTGACCTCCTCAACGCCCCCACAGAGCCCCCCTTGCAGTACATCCCAGTTAGTAGTACCGAAGCAGTCTCTCAGGGCCTGTTCAGCTTCAGGAGTCCACTTCCTAAAAGAGCGTGTGGTAGTGGGATGCCTCATCACAATTGATTTATATCGGGGCTGTAACAAAACCAGGTTGTGATCAGCTTTCCCCAATGAAGGCAGTGGGGATGCACTATATGCCTCCTCTACGTTTGCATACAGTAGGTCAATAGTCCTATTACCCCTGGTGTAGCAATCCACGTACTGGGAGAAAGCAGGTAGTGTCTTGTCCAAAGTCACATGGTTGAAGTCCCCTGTAATTATCACCAGTGCCTCAAGGTGCTGTGTCTGAAGCCTAGCAACAGCGGAGCTGATGACGTCACACGCTACCGTTGCGTCGGCACGCGGCTGGACATACACATTCACCACAATGACGCTTGCGAATTCTCGAGGCAGGTAATATGGCCTCATACTCACGGCGATCAGCTCAATATCTCTTTCACAAACGGAGATCTTTGTACTCACATGCCCAGGGTTACACCATCTATCGTTAATGTAGACAGCGAGTCCCCCTCCTTTCTTCTTCCCACACTTTTTGGCATCTCTGTCAAATCTTACCATAGTAAAACCAGATAATTCTACATTTACATCAGGGATGTTAGCCGTCAGCCATGTTTCGGAAAAACACATTAAACTGCATTCCTTGTATTCTTTAACATTCCTTACTAATGAGGCTAGTTCATCCAATTTATTTGGCAGCGAGTTCACGTTCCCCATAATGACCGAAGGAACAGCGGGTTTATAACGCCTCTTCATCTCCGTCCACTTATCCCTGCGCAGTTTTCCAGCCCTGGAGCCGCGGAACCTCCGTTTAATTTCGTTCGGGATCTGGATCTGTTGCGCAACACTGACTTGCACCTTTCTCAGCGCAAGTAGCTGGTTTCTCGAATACAACTTTCTCTCCATCTCAATATTAAATAAATACTAAACATCACACTATGACTAAAAAAAGAAAGAAACAACCTAAAAAAGAATGATCAATTTATCAAATCTCGGGAGCAGCTGGAAAAGGCTGCCGCTCAGGTCGGCGCCAGAACAAAATGGAATTAATTTGTTTATAGCCAATTAGTATTTATATTTATTAAATAATGCAACCTCTTTTAAAGTCTCTAATTGTAAAATGATGATACAGTGGCATGTAAAAGCTTAGGCACCCCTGGTCAAAATGTCTGTTACTGTGAATAGTTAAGTGAGTAGAAGATGAATTAATCTCCAAAAGTCATAAAGTTAAAGATGAAACATCCTTTGTGATATGGTGCAACTCAAACTACCTGCGTCTCAATATCACCAAGACCAAGGAGATGGTGGTGGACTTTAGGAGATCTAGGCCTCATATGGAGCCAGTGATCATTAATGGAGAATGTGTGGAGCAGGTTAAGACCTACAAATATCTGGGAGTACAGTTAGACGAGAAGCTAGACTGGACTGCCAACACGGATGCCTTGTGCAGGAAGGCACAGAGTCGACTGTACTTCCTTAGAAGGTTGGCGTCATTCAATGTCTGTAGTGAGATGCTGAAGATGTTCTATAGGTCAGCTGTGGAGAGCGCCCTCTTCTTTGTAGTGGCGTGTTGGGGAGGAAGCATTAAGAAGAGGGACGCCTCACGTCTTAATAAGCTGGTAAGGAAGGCGGGCTCTGTCGTGGGCAAAGTACTGGAGAGTTTAACATCGGTAGCTGAGCGAGGGGCGCTGAGTAGGCTACGGTCAATTATGGAAAACTCTGAACATCCTCTACATAGCACCATCCAGAGACAGAGAAGCAGTTTCAGCGACAGGTTACTATCGATGCAATGCTCCTCAGACAGGATGAAGAGGTCAATACTCCCCAATGCCATTAGGCTTTACAATTCTACCGCCAGGACTTAAGAACTTTTTAAAAGCTATTATTAATGCTTTTTGAGATAGTGATTTAGATGCATATCATATTTTTTACTGAGTTAAGTATTGTATGTAATTAGTTTTGCTACAACAAGTGTATGGGACATTGGAAAAAAAGTTGAATTTCCCCATGGAGATGAATAAAGTACCTATCTATCTATCTATCTTTTCAACATTTTAAGCAAGGTTAGTGTATTATTTTTGTTTTGTCCAATCTTAGAATGGGGGGAAAAAGGAAAGGAGTACCATGCAAACCTTAATTAGCTTGTTAGGGCTATGGCTTGTTCACAGTCATCGTTAGGAAAGGTCAGCTGATGCAAATTTCAAAGCTTTATAAATACCCTGACTTCTCACACCTTAGCTCCACAATCAGCAGCCATGGGCTCCTCTAAGCAGCTGCCTAGCACCCTGAAAATTAAAATAAATTATGCCCACAAAGCAGGAGAAGGCTATAAGAAGATGGCAATGTGTTTTCAGGTAGCTGTTTCCTCAGTTCGTAATATAATTAAGAAATGACAGTTAACAGGAACGGTGGAGGTCAAGTTGAGGTCTGGATGACCAAGAAAACTTCCCGAGAGAACTGCTTGTAGGATTGCTAGTAAGGCAAATCAAAACCCCCATTTGACTGCAAAAGACCTTCAGGAAGATTTAGCAGACTCTAGAGTGGTGGTGCACTGTTCTACTGTGCAGTGACACCTGCACAAATATGACCATCATGGAAAAGTCATCAAAAGAAAACCTTTTCTGCATCCTCACCACAAAATTCAGCGCCAGAAGTTTGCAAAAGAACATCTAAACAAGCCTGATGCATTTTGGAAACAAGTCCTGTGGACTGATGAACTTAAAATAGAACTTCTTGGCCTCAATGAGCAAAGGTATTTTTGGAGAAAAAAGGGTGCAGAATTTCATTAAAAGAACAGTTCTCCTACTGTTACGCACGGGGGTGGATCGATCATACTTTGGGCTTGTGTTGCAGCCAGTGGCACGGGGAACATTTCACTGGTAGAGGGAAGAATGAATTCAATTAAATACCAGCAAATTCTGGAAGCACCGTCTGTTTTTTTTAAAAAAAAACTGAAGGTGTAAAGAGGATGGCTTCTACAACAGGATAATGATCCTAAACATACCTCAAAATCCACGATGGACTATCTCAAGAAGCGCAAGCTGAAGGTTTTGCCATGGCCCTCACAGTCCCCTGACCTAAACATCATCAAAAATTTGTGGATAGACCTCAAAAGAGCAGTGCATGCAAGACGGCCCAAGAATCTCACAGAACTAGAAGCCTTTTGCAAGGAAGAATGGGTGAAAATCCACCATACAAGAATTGAAAGACTCTTACTTAGCTGCAAAATGCGTTTACAAGCTGTGATTCTTGCCAAAGGGGGTGTTACTAAGTACTGACCATACAGGGTGCCCAAACTTTTGCTTCGGGCCCTTTTCCTTTTTTGTTATTTTGAAACTGTAAAAGATGGAAATAAAAAAGTAATCTTGCTTAAATATTAAAGAAATGTGTCATCTTTAACTTTATGCCTTTTGGAAATAGGTCATCTTTTACTCGCTTAGCTATTCACAGCAAGACAAATTTTGACCTGAGGTGCCCAAACTTTTGCATGCCACTGTAGAGGTAAAAATCTAATTACTCTAGTGTCATTGCTGACAAATCACATTAAAGAAGTGGGCCAGAAGCATAAGTTACTTCTGCTTTAACCACACACAGGTTGAAAAAGTTCTGATCATGTTATAATATTTCTTAGTGTGCAAAATGTTGTCACCTAACATGTTTGGTGTAACTTCTGTTTGTTGGAAAGTATTGATTAGATTTCAGTTTTATTATTGTTATAAGCAGATGATACAGTGGACAAGATTTGGCTTTGTAGTTCCTGCCCTTGCATTTGAATCCAGATCAGAACAATAATAAATTCATCTCCCATAGGTGTTACATATGAAATTGGATTACCCTTTCCCCAATCTGCAAAGTTGGTTGTCAATTAGGCTGTTGCATTTTCACTATAAGATGTCACTGGTATATTCAGTTGAAGGATAATGTCCATAGTACCGTAATGGTCAGAATGATTTGAAGTGTTGGGAACCAAGAGTTCAGTTAGATGGTTGAAAATGAATGTAGCCCATTTCTCAACATTAATTTCTTGCTGTCGTGAGCAGAACATTCAAGAGAGCAAACTAATCATCAACAATTGTTGGAATTCTAAGTTGTTATTTTCAAATTATTTATTTTGTGGCTTCCTAGAAAGAGATTTGCTAAAATTCAAAGGTCAGTCTATTGTTCAGCTTTTATTTACCAGTTTGTTCCTTATTTCTCAACAGTCAAGGAAGTTGCAGGTGCGGTCGATGAGGATGATTTTATCCGAGCATTTGAGGAAGTACCGACAGTTCAGGCGAGTTTGAATCTGCTTAACTCTTCTTTGAATCATGTACTTTTGAGGCTCAGCTAATTCTAAGTGACTCAGAGTTGCAGCGGCAAAAATCTTTTAATTTTGTTTCTTTTACTTCATTTTAAGAATCAGAAATGCAATAGGTAAATGGTATTACTCTTAAGTAACATCTTTGTTTATTATATCTGTCCTTGGCTTCATAACATTCTGTGATCTCACTCTTCCCATCTCTCAAATCTCTTTTTATCCAATAATAGTCCAAATGACTACTCTTTTCTTCCTTGGCTTTAACCTTACTACCATTGATAGTCCTGGCCTTAGTTGCCAATGGATTCAGCCCCAGAATCCTTTCTTTGAACTTGGGCATGAAGTATTTACTAATTTTTTGTTTCTGTGAGGTTAAGAGTAGCTTGCTGCTCCAGTTTTCGGTAGCTCTACTTTGAAGCTTATTGAGAAGTTTTGCTACAATAATCAGGTTATTTAATTGTTAGAATGTTATAACTTAGTTTTGTTCCTTTTGTTCCTTGCCTTTAGTGAATGAAAGTAATAAACTAAAAAAAAATTAAAAAATTTAATATCTGATGCAACTCACTAATTTGAATGTTACCTTCTACTTAGATCTTTTCCAATAGAGACCTTGAAGAATCCATCAACAAAATTAGGGAAGTTTTATCAGATGATAAACATGACTGGGAGCAGAGAGTAGCTGCTGTAAGTTTTTGTGCTTCTACATTTGATACACTTCTTAAGTGTTTTAATTTGTTGCAAATAAAAAATCTACCTGTTTATTGAAATTAGTGTTTTATATTTAAAGTGGGGTGTTCGACATTGAATAATATTATTG
Organism: Hemitrygon akajei; assembly: GCF_048418815.1. NCBI lineage: Eukaryota > Metazoa > Chordata > Chondrichthyes > Myliobatiformes > Dasyatidae > Hemitrygon > Hemitrygon akajei. The sequence goes on from NC_133125.1 coordinate 105,472,118, forward strand.
TCACACAAAATAAATACCACTTTCAGTGAGTGATGTTCTATAAGGACAGATAGTGGTGTACAAGACTGGTCCTAAACTTTTAGAGGGGGTAAGAATATTTTCCTTTCCTGCTATTTCTGCATGGGGTGGTGGGACTCTGAGCAGGAACAAGTAGTAGGATAAAGCAGTAGCCATCAGGAGTAAGTTTAGTAATCAGGATAGCCAGGGTCTCAGTAAAATCAGTACCCAGTTAAAGTGCATTAGTTTCAGTACACGAGGCATGATGGGCAAAGTGGACAAACTTAACATGGATTGCCACTGAGGACTGGGTCGTTAAACCATAAGGGAAGCATAGCACAGAGAAGGGCAGTACTGGCTGCCTGATATTCCAGAATACAGATGCTACAGTAATGGTAGAGATACAGGTAAATAGGGAGAGGATATTGCTTTATTTTTAAGGGAGGACGACAGCAATACTTTGAGATATTATTGGGGGATCATTGGTGAAGGCAAATGGGTAGAATTTTAAAAAAAAAGAATGGGGAGGGTCACTGCACTGTATTGTTGCTATATTATAGGAACCGTCCCCAAGTTTAAATACTGTAGTTAGTGGGAACTTGAGCAGGTTGTAGAAAATCTGTTCATAGTTGTAAGAATAGTAGTGTTGTATTAGTGGAAAATTTTAACAGAATTGTGTCTCTTGGACAATATGCCCAATTTGCCAGACTCCTCCATTACAATACTCAAGTATGGATATCTCCCTGACAGGACAGACTTGGTAGTAGTGACATTGCAATGATAAACAGCAGGAGGCAGGAACTCTCAATATTGGTTCCCAAATCCATTAAGTTTCATGGCAGTGGGTTAAAACGTGAACAAGGGAATCCTTGATTACCAGCTACCACCACCCCTTTGGCTGATGAATGAATGCTCCTTTCATGCTCCATGATGTTTAAAAAGAGCACAAAGCTTTAAGGATATGGAAAGTATTCTGGTTTGGAGTCATCAGTGTCCATCACCAAGAGAGGTTTGGTAGCAGCACCACTGACCATTTTTGGATGACGTTGATCAGTTGGTTAATGGTAGATTGAATTTAATCCTTGTAAGTGTGAGATGATGCATTTTAGCAAGACTAAGGTCGATAGGACTTGCACAATATGTGGCAAGGCCCTAGGGAATATTGGAAAATATGAGGAACTTTGGTGTACATGTCCATGGATTCCTGAAGGCACCAAAACAGGTAGATTATGTGGTGAAGAAAGCATCTGGGGTACTTTGTCCAGAGAGATGCAGTGAAGGTTCACCAGACTGAGAGATTAGATTGTATTCGCTGGAGTTTGGAAAAAGCAACAGGATGTAATTAGAACTTGCAAAGTCCTGATGGAATTAGACAGACAATGTAGAGTGGATGCTTTCCCTAGATTTGGTGTCTAAAATAAGTGATCACATTCTCGTTTACTGTGGGAGAAGTTTTAGACTAAGAGGAGGAGAAATTTGTTCATGCAGGTGAACCCATGGATTTGATTGCCACAAAGGGTTGTTGAAGCTATGTTGCTAAATATATTTATCAAGGAGGGCTCCATGGTGGCGTAGCAGTTGGGAAGAAAATATTACAGTTTGAGGTTCAATTTGGAATTTGGAGTTCGATTCTGGTGTTCTTTGTAAGCAAGTTTGTATGTTCCTTCCTGCGTGTGTGTTTCCTCTGGGTGCTCCAATTTCCTTCTACAGTCCAAAAACTCCTCATTCCTTAGCACCTGATTGGAAAGCTGAAACTGCTGGGCCTGAACGTCTCCCTTTGCAACTGGATCCTAGACTTCCTGACTGAGACACCTCAGTCAGTCTGGATCGGGAGCAGCATCTCCAACACCATCACACTGAGCACAGGGTCTCCCAGGGCTGTGTGCTCAGTCCACTGCTGTTCACTCTGCTGACCCATGACTGTGCAGCAATACACAGCTCGAATCACAGTGGTGGGTTTCATCAGCAAGAACGACGAGTCAGCATACATAGAGGAGGCGCAGTGGCTAATGGACTGGTGCAGAGCCAACAACCTGTCTCTGAATGTGAACAAAACAAAAGAGATGGTTGTTGACTTCAGGAGAGCATGGAGCAACCACTCTCCACTGAACATTGACGGCTCCTCTGTTGAGATTGTTAAGAGCACCAAATTTCTTAGTGTTCACCTGGCAGAGAATCTCACCTGGTCCCTCAGTACCAGCTCCATAGCCAAGAAAGCCCAGGAGCGTCTCTGCTTTCTGCGAAGGCTGAGAGAAGTCCCTCCCACCCCCCATCCTCACCACATTCTACAGAGGATGTATCGAGAGCATCCTGAGCAGCTGCAGCACTGCCTGGTTCGGAAATTGCACTGTCTCGGATCATAAGACCCTGCAGCAGATAGTGAGGTCAGCTGAGAAGATCATTGGGGTCTCTCTTCCCGCTATTACAGACATTTACACCACACGCTGCACCTGCAAAGCTAACAGTACGTGAAGGACCCCATGCACCCCTCACACAAACTCTTCTCCCTCCTGCCATCTGGCAAAAGGTACTGAAGCATTTGTGCTCTCACGACCAGACTGTACAACAGTTTCTTCCCCAATCCATCGGACTCCTCAACACTCAGAGTCCAGACTGACATCTACATTTATTATTATATTGTAATTTGTCCTCTTCTGTGCCCGTTTTCTTGTTTATATAATTATTGTACTGCCCTGCACTGTTTTGTGAGCTTTATGTAGTCCTGTGCAGGTCTGTAGTCTAGTACAGTTTTTTATGTTGTTTTATGTAGTCTAGTGTAGCCTTGTGCTGTCTAGTGTAGTTTTGTGTTTCATGTAGCACCAGGGTCCTGGAGGAACATTGTTTCATTTTTACTGTGTACTGTACTGGTTAATAAGTTAATTGGTCATTATAAATTGCCCCATGATCAGGCTAGGGTTAAATTTGGAGAGTTGCTGGGCAGGGTAGCTTGAAAAGCCTGTTCCACACTGTATCCCTAACCAACAAAGGAAATAAATAAGTAATAAACAGATAATTTCCTGCCGCAAAGCAGTGTGGTGCAGGAGCAGGAATAAAGCGTTCACATAAGTTATGAGTTTTAATGGTATTAAATTGTGGAGCAGACTTGAAAGGCTGAATGCCTGTGCTCTACACCTGTTTTTCTATGTAGTTTGCTAGTGAAGAAGAGAATTTCAGAGACAAGCCTGGTGTTTTTAATACTGGAGACATGCAGAGTAATAGAAGGTTTGAAGTTTGTTTATCAGGATGTATGTATAACTTTTTAAAAACTGATTTACATGGATATGCACAATTTAAATTTTGTTAGTGATAACTCAAGACACTAAAAAAAATCTTGTATCATTTCTAGTTTTCTTTTTGCTAAACTTGCTTTACGTGTGAACCGTTTACATATAAAACAATTTTTGATTACAGCTTAAAAAGATTAGGTCTCTATTAATGGGTGGGGCAGCAGAAAACGAATCTTTCTTTCAACATCTGCGGCTTTTAGATGGTGCATTCAAATTATCAGCAAAAGACCTACGATCTCAAGTCGTACGTGAAGCCTGTATAACGTTAGGGTAAGTTGTGAAATGTATTGAAATAGACTAAATGAAATGGGCAATGAATTTGTAATGGATATTAGTAATTTGTTATTAATAATATCACTATTTTAAAAAGTTTGTTTCATGGTGATATTTGGCCGAGCAAGTTTACAACCTTCATGTTGGATTTACAAACTGTTTGCTTTTTTTTCCCTGACTTGCAACCCTAACATTCCTCCAGGCATCCACTAGGTTTTGCAATTTGATTCCTTTTATACTCTATTCTAATTCACTTTTTGCCTTTCTTAAAGTTCTCCAGCCATTATTCTGTGCATGCATTCAACTATCACTTTAACATCTACGAACATAAAATTATAGGATTATTGCAGCCTAAAAGAGAAGTCTTTTGATTCACGGAGACCAACTAGTTTTCATAACAGCTATCCAACTCCTTCCAAAACACTGAATGATTTTTTCCTTAGTCGTCGTTGTCGTCGTCGTCGTCGTCATCATCATCAGGTGCCATGCCCAGTTTGAGCTTTGACTGCCCTGGCCCACACACTCCTGTTTCAGGTCAAGTGGATCAATTCATTCGTATTAATTTCCAGTTCTCTGGCTGCTGTCTCCATCATCATTTGTCTTTGCCTTCCTTAGTGCTTAGCAGTTTTTTAATGAAGACCATGATTAATATGCTTCCATCATAAGACGTGAGAGCAGAATTAGGCCATTCGGTCCATTGAGTTTGCTCTGCCATTTGATCATGTCTGATGTATTCCCCTCAACTCCCTCTTTCTACCTGTAACCTTTGATGCCCTGACTAATCAAGAGCCTATCAACTTCTTTAAATGTATCTAATGATTTGCCCACCTCAGCCACTCATGGTAATGAATTCCACAAACTCAACATCTCTGGCTGAGGAAATTGTTCTTTATCTTTGTTGTAAAGGGACATCCTTGCTTTCTGATTCTATGTCCTAGCCATTCATAGAAATATAGAACATAGAAAATCTACAGCACAATGCAGGCCCTTCAGCCCACAATGCTGTGCTGAACATTAAGTACTTTAGAAATTACCTTGGTTTACCGATAGCCCTCAGTTTTCTAAGCTCCACGTACCTCTCCAGGAGTCTCTTAAAAGACCTATCGTATCTGCCTCCGCCACCATTGCTGGCAGCCCATTTCACTACAACAACTTCCCCCTGACATCTCCTCTATACCTACTTTCAAGCACTTTAAAACTGTGCCTTCTTGTGCTAGCCAGTTCAGCCCTGGGAAAAAGCCTCTTACTATCCACACAATCAATGCCTCTCATTCCCACTGTAGAAACACTCTTTCTCCGCCCATGCTATCTCGGCCTTTGAATATTTGGTAGCTTTTAATGAGATTCTCCACTCATTATTCTCAACTTCAGTAAGAACAGGTCCAGATTTATTTAACAATCCTTGTTTGGTGACAATAAAGTAAAGTAAACTGCTTACGTTTTTTTCCAAATGCAAGTCTTATCAATGCCTAATAAAGCTTCAATATTGCATCCTTCCTTTTATATTCTAGTCCTGTCGAAGTCAATGCTAACATTGCATTAGTTTTCCTCACTACTCACTCAACCTGTAAGTTAACTTATAGGGAATCCTGCACTAGGCCTCCCAAGTCCCTTTGCACCTCTGATTTGTGAATTTGCTCCCTGTTTAGAAAATAGTCTACACATTTATTCCTTCTATCAAAGTGCATGACCATTAAATTCCATCTGCTGCCCTTTCAGATAGTGTAGTTCAGATCATAATTACTAAATTAAAGGTTTCTTTCATATTATATTTGATCTTTTTATTTATCAAGTCACTTTAAATTTTTGACCTCTGGATCTTGAACTTTATTCCATTGGGAACAGTCTTGTCATTCATTTTGTCTGAATACTTCATGATTTTTTTGATAATTTTATCAAATCTTCTTTCAATATTCATTGTTTTAGAGTGAATAATACTTGTAGCTCCAATCTTGTAGCTCAAATCCTTCATCCTTGAAAGCATTCTGGTCTGTGTTTTCAGCATCCTTAATAGGTGACCATGTTCTCCTTAAAATGTATTGGCCAGAATTAGACACAATTCTCCAATTGTAGCTGAATTAATGTTAATGTTCAGTGTTACTTCCATCCTACTGAAATGAATGTCTTCCCTCCTTGTGTAAAAAAATTTCACCAGCCTGGGTTTCTCCATTCCACTAATGTTTTTGGCTATCTCTGTGTCCTCATTATTTTGCCCATCTCCATATATTAACTTATCTACACATATTAAGTGGCATTTACAGTTGATATACTCATTTTGATAATAAAATTAATGAAGCACTTTGATGCTGGTACTAATCCAGAGGAGCACCACTGTTCAGTATCATTCAGCTACATGCATTCCTGCCCTTTAAAATCTTGTTATCTGTGAAAGGGGTCTTTCTTTTATCGTCAAACCCTCAAAGCTAGAACCATTTGTGAACGCAGTTTGAATTCACCTCCTGATAGCCTTTTATCCTTCAAACTACTATGATACTACAGCAATTTTAACCATTCAATTTCCTTTTCAACTTCAGCTTTTTTCCCCGGTCTTAGTAAAATTTTCAACATTTGTTTCTAATCCTTGCTTGCCATATAACTATAAAGGCACCAGGTGTATGCTTATTCATCAGTTCCCATCAGCATATTTGATATGATCACATTAAGCTCAATTTAGTCTTATCTATCCTTAAATTTTTGTTCCTTTCAAAACATTACAGCCAAAATAATCTAAATTCTTCTGGTTGTTAGTCCCATATTCTGCACATCTCAATGATCATGAATGAGGCCCACCTCCTAGAGCAGTGACTCCATTCTTTCAAGAATCACTGACCAGTTTAGCTTTAATATTATGTCTGCAGAAGAAAAAAATCCTACTCTTTTAGTTTAATGCATCTTTCTTCCATACATACAAGAGTAGTTTTGTACATGTGAGTAATGATGCCTGTGTTCCAGTGTCTCTTTAAAATTGAAGAATTGCCAGGAGCATAATATTGCCGTCAACATCATGATTCCTGAGTGGGTGGGTGAAATTGAGCCATTAAATAAATTTGCCTGGTTGGCTCTTTTTTAGAGGGAATATTACTTGAGGGCCACTTTTACATTAGGGCTCCTATCAAGATTTTCTCTCCAGCTTAGTTTGTTACTTATGTTCACTGGCAGCACTCTTTCCTTTGTGTCAGTAGGTTGAGTTTTCCCTTTTCAGATGAAACACCAAGTACATAATCTGAGATGACATTATTCAGTAGAACAGCTGATGATAGAGAATTACATAGTCAGGAGTACTTAATTCTGAATCAGTAAACCAAGGCTCTGTCGACCTTCCCAGGCTAAAATAAGAAATCTTGTAACAGTTGTGAGGGAAATAGTGCAATATAGAAGCAAGGCCCTTCGGCTGATCCAATCTATGCCAAACCATTTAAACTGCCTACTCCCATTGACCTGCACCAAAACCGTAGCCCTCCATACACCCCTACCATCCGTTATTCTATCCCAACTTCTCTTAAATTTTGAAATTGAGCTCACATGCACCACTTGCACTGGCAGCTCGTTTCACATTCATGACCCTCTGAGTGAAGAAGTTTCCCCTCATATATTCCCCTTAAACTTTATACCTTTCACCTTTAACCCATGACCTCTACCTGTGGTTCCACCCAACCTCAGTAGAAAAGACTTTTTTGCAATTATCCTATCTATATCCCTAATAAACTTATAAAAATGACCAAGGAGTAAACTATCTATGATGTATCTTGGGATGTCTCTTTATTTTTAGGTTAAGAGCATAATATAAATTATTTCTTGTACACATAGCTCATTGCTAATTTAGTAAGTGTTTATAAAAATGTATCCTTATCATAGCATGCCATTAACACTATGATAACAAAGGAGATGTGTTTTCAAAAGTTCAATTTTAACAATGATTTTATAACTATTCTTTGAAAACTATTGTTTTCTCAGTTTTATTGTAATTTATGTAGAGATTTGTTCTTCATTGCTACAAATGCTTCATTACTTCAAAGCTTGTATTATCAACTTTTTTTCTAGGTATCTCTCATCTGTTCTGGGAAACCGGTTTGATCATGGTGCAGAAGCTATTATGCCAACACTATTCAACCTTGTTCCTAATAGTGCCAAAGTTATAGCTACATCTGGAACAGCAGCCATCAGATTAATTATTCGAGTAAGTTTATAAGGTTGAGTAGTTTAGGATTTAATTTCCAGGAGTTTAGGAGAATGGGGAGGGATCTTGTAGTGGTATACAAAATTGAGGGCAATAGATTGGGTGAATGCTCACACACTTTTGCCCCTGAGCCTGGGTGAGACTAGAATTTGAGGTCATAGATTTAATAGGTGAGATATTTAAGGGGTTTCTGAGAGAGAAGTACTTCTGTCGGAGGGTGGTGTGAATATGGCATGAGCTGCCAGTGGAAGTGATTAAATTTGGGTTCAGTTTTAAAATTTAAGGGAAGTTTGGATATGTACATGGACGAGAGAGGTAAGAATGGGTATGGTTCTTGGGGTGGTTCAATGGGACTAGGTAGAATACCAGGGTGGCATGGTCTAGATGAGCCAAAGTGCCTGTTTCTGTGATGTGCTGCATGAAGTTTTAATTTATTCAAGATGTACTGAAAAATGGCTGTCAAGATATTCCTCTGGTGACAGGCTAAATTGCAATGTGCATCCACTTTTGTATTCTGGCCTGTTGAACTCGCTGATTTTGTGATCTAAGAAATGGGGCTTCATAATCTTTGATTTGGGAGTGACAATTAGCTGGGCTGCAGAGCTCTTCATGAAGTAACCATTGCTGGGACTGTGTGTAGGTGTCTTATCAGAGCTTATAGTTCATGGGCAAGGATTTATTAAATAAAATACAATGCAAAGTTGTCTATCCTTATCCTTTGGCCTTTTGTAGCATGGTTTTATTTTGTCAGATAGCTATGCAGATATGTTTTCTTATGGGGAAAATCTGAGGGGCGGACTATTTATGACACTTCAGGGTGTTTATTTTTCTGATAATTAGAAGTCTTCTGAGCTTAGTTCATCAAAAGGCAAAGAACGCAAAATCTCTGAATATTTTGAGACAGATGTCTTCAGGTACTACATATGGAGAATTGATGAAAAGTTATCATAGCTGGATGGAAATGTGGAGTTAGAGTTTCAATCAGATCAGCCCTGATCTTACTAAATCACAAAGGAGATGAGAAGATGAGTGGCCGACTCCATCTAAAGACTGAGTTTGACTCCTTAACATTGAAAACCTAATGGAAACAATGCCCAAGTTGCCTTTATCCATCTTTAGCAAGGTTTGGGGGAATGGCCAATCTCTAAAATAATCAAAGAAGATGGAGTTAATGAATTTAGAGGGGAAAAAGGGGGGGGGGGGGTGGAAATAAATGTTGGGAATGGTAGGAGATTGGATGATTTTTTTTATTATTATATAGAAACCTAGAAATTAGGACACAAAATGCTAGAGGAACTCTGTAGGTTGGGCAGCATCTATGGAGAGGAATGAACAGTCAACATTTTTGGCTGAGACCCTACCAAAAGTATCAGTTTCAAGAGCAGAAACTGCTTTTACTGGGGAATTGATGGTTATGAAAAGTTAGGCAAGGTGTATTTTTTTAAAAGCAAATATCATCCCAGTTTATGACTAGGAGTAATAATTTCTATGACTTTAAATTAATGTTTTTTCTTGGGAAAAAAAATCTTTTCCAGCATACGCACTTCCATAGATTAATACCTATTATCTCAAGCAACTGTGCATCAAAGTCTGTGGCCGTTCGGAGGTATGTTTTAACCTGTTTTTTCTTTATTACTGTGATGAGTTGCTTTGAAGGAATAAATGATGCCATGCCTCTGGTGAGATATCAATGCTAAGGATTTAACATTTTTGAGTTTATGTACATGCTAATTGTGGATGTATCAGTTGCTTGCATTGAAGCTATGGACCTCCAGGTCTCCTATTTCATTAGGAGTTTGAGGAGAATTGATCTGTCACCAAAGACGCTTGAAAATTGCTGCAGATGTACTGTGCAGAGCACTCTGGCTGTATCACCATCTGATATGGAGAGGCCACTGCACAGGATCGAAAAAAGCTGTGTAGAAAGTTGTAAACTCAGCTCCATCATGGGCACTAGCCTCCCTAGCATCCAAGACACCTTCAAAAGATGATGCCTCAAAAAGACAGCATTAAGGACCCCCATCACCAAGGGCATGCCCTCTTAGCATTGCTATGATCAAGAGGGTACAGGAGCCTGAAGACACAGACTCGATATTTTAGGAACAGCCTTTTCACCTCTGCCATCAGATTTCTGAATGACTAATAAACCAATGAATGCTACCTCTGTATTTTTACTCTCGTTTTGCACTACTTATTTAATTTAATTTAATTTTAATTTATAGTTATTATTATGTATTGCATTGTACTCCTGCAATGCAACAAATTTCACGACATATGCTAGAGATATTAAACCTGATTCTGAATGACAAGAAATTTCCCCATCCTACGTCAACCATCTACCAAGAAAATTAATCATTTGATTTTTTAAATTTAGGCCATTATGTAAACTTATTCTATAGTCAGTGAATTTATTTTTGTTTGATCCTTCGTTTTAGTTCTTTAATTTTTCCACATTTCACCTTTTCCATTCCCCTTTTCCTTGCCATTTCTCTGTTCTTCTCTCTTGCTTTGCCTACCTGGTTTCTCCTCTTCCTCCTCCATCTTTCAATACTCTGGTAATTAATAAGAAACTATAATCCCCACACTGCATTATTCTGACTGAAGTCCTTGGTGTTTTGCTCCAGCAAAGTCCAGAATTAGTTTTGATTACCAGTTCCCAGCTTGGCACATATACAGCCACAAGCATTCAATAACGTGAGAAATACAGCCTTTGTATCACAACTGATAGTTTCATCAACTTGTAACATTAACTGTTTTTCATTCTGCACAAATGCTCCCTGATCTGTTGACTATTTCCTGTAATCTCAATTTTGTTTTCAGTTTTCTGGCATAGGTAATGTTGAGTATGACAGCTCCAATGTCATTGGTCTCTGTATTTTCATAGATAACATCCTCCTCCCCAGCTCAATGTTTTTATTTATTTCTTTTTCTAATTCTTCTGAAAGGTTACTAACCTGCAATATTAACTCTGCTTTCCTGATGGTGCCTGACTTGACAAATATTCCCTTTATTTTCTGTTTTCACTTAGAATTTCCAGCATATGTGGGTTTTTAGTTTTCTTTTTGATTCTGGTCTTACATTTTGTTGAATTTTATTGAAACACTAATATGTTACATTACATTAATGTAATATGTTACATTCGAGGCAGTGCAGAGAAGGTTCACTAGGTTAATTCCGGGGATGGGTGGGTTGATGTATGATGAGAGGTTGAGTAGATTGGGACTCTACTCATTGGAGTCCCGAAGAATGAGAGGCGATCTTATTGAAACATATAAGATTGTGAAGGAGCTTGATCGGGTGGATGCGGGGAGAATGTTCCCAATGATGGGTGAAACTAGGACTAGGGGGCATAATCTTAAAATAAGGGGATGCCGTTCCAGGACTGAGATGTGGAGAAATTTCTTCACTCAGAGGGTAGTGGGGCTGTGGAATTTACTGCCCCAGAGAGCTGTGGAAGCTACTACACTCAATAAATTCAAAACAGAGATAGACATTTTCCTGGATAAAAATGGCATTAGGGGATACGGTGAGCGAGTAGGTAAGTGGACATGAGGCTAGGTTTAGATCAGCCATGTGATCTCCTGGACCAGTTTTTGATAGCCTGGATGGGTCGGAGAGGAATTTTCCAGATTTTTTCTCCTCAATTGGCAACTGGGTTTTTTTTCCCCGGGTGATCACATGGGTTTGGGCGGGATGAATAATAAAATAAAATGGGCAGCATGGTGCCCTGTTGGTTGGCACTGTTGCCTTGTGGGATTCGGTGAAAACTAGAGTTAAGATTGGATCAGCCATGATCTTGTTGAATGGCGGAGCAGGCTTGAGGGGCCGATTGGCCTACTCCTGCTCCTATCTCTTATGTTCTCTTATGTTCTTATGTTACATTCTTCAACAATTATATGGATTTGTTGTGTGAATGTGGTTGCCTTCTCTTAGTGTAATATATATTTCACACTTGAACTAATAAATTGTTGGTAACTGTTCCAGGATTTGCTGTAAGAACCGGCATCCATTATTATTTTAGTTTTTAAAAAAAATCAGAAGCTTTCGAAAATCTATCATGGATGCAAACATGACAAAGTGGTTCTAAAGTTGCTTATCTCCTTTCCATTTAATTTTATTTAGAGCTACAGCATATAACTGCCCCTTCCAACCCATCGAACCTGTGTGCCAAATTACATTTGTGATCAAGTAGCATACGAACCCATAAGTCTTTGGAATGTGGGAGGAAACCAGAGGAGAACGGGGAGAACGCATAGACTCCTTACAGACGTGGTGGATTTGAACTCATGGCAAAGGCGCTTTTAATAGTTACTCTAATTGCTATGCTGCCCAAATCTCAATTGCACTATTTTGTTCCTCTGGACCTGAGGTTCCTAACCTTTTTACACCATGGACGAATGACATTTAATACCCATAAGCAAGGAGTCCTGCTTGAGACTATGTGTATATACGTGCTCTGTTCTACGGAAACCGGTTATAAAAGAGGCTAGGAGTTGGCTCAAAAACTGACCTGAAGGAATAAGAAATCTGGAAAATTTCCTTCTTTCCAAAGTCTTCGTCACCATTGTACAAGGGAACTAAAAGGGAATGGTACTCTACATAAAACTTCAAAATTTAAAAAACAAATTTTCTTCTGAAGCCCTTGCTTGTTTGATGGGACTTTAAGAGCCTTAGATAAGTAATTAACTGGCTTTCATCCCAGTGCATTTAAACAATGCTGTTACTGTCTATATAGTTTGATGGTTTCATCTAATTATTTGGCACAGTCATAATTGGTAAATTTATGAAACACATTTCAAGTTGTGAAAGCTCTTGAATTAGTGCCATTGTATGTAGTTTCTCGAATCATTTCAAAACAATAAACCACTTCCTTTAGGCACATTTTGTTTAATATTTGAAAAAACATCAAAAGAATGGATTGTACAGAGATGTATAATTAATGTCTATATTTGACATGTTGAAAATTTTCTACTTGTATAATAATTTGGGTGTTCTAATGACAAACTCATTTTGTTTTTTAATAGGCGTTCATTTGAATTTTTGGAAAGGTTACTGCTGGAATGGCAAACACATTCATTAGAAAAGTAAGTAAACAACCAGGGAAAATTTCTCTGCTTTTCAGCTCAATGGACGACTGGTTATTTGAGTGTTGTTGATAAATAGTTTAAAATCGAAATTGCACAGTTGTGTCAAACGTTTGAATATCATAGAGGTAAATGATAATGGAAATGAAATGGCAGGTGGAAGATATATTGGCAGTGAATAGGTGTGTAAATATATGAATTTATCTGGCCACTAAGTTTGTGAAAGAAGAATGTTCTTTAGAATAGTGATGTACTTGGGGATTTAAATACTTAAATAAGTCAACTGGCAAAAGCAATGAATGTCCTGTTTCCATAGTAATGGAAAGAAAGCCCTTGAAAATGTATTATGAAACTTCACTCCCTTTTATTTTCAGAAGGCTATATGGCATTAAGTTGAACTTGAGAAGGATTATACTGTTTATTGAGCTGTAATGTAATAGTGATCATCTTGCATAGTAATATCTGTGTAAAGTGGTGCGACCAAGCTGCTAGATTTGCGATGAAACTTCCTTGGGCCATAGTAAATTTGTTCTCTCTCTTAGACATTCATCACTTCTGGTTGAAACAATAAAGAAGGGTATCCATGATGCTGATTCAGAAGTTAGACTAGAAGCTCGAAAGTAAGTTGTTTTCAAGTTTATGACATTACCAAAATGACATTTAGTTTAATTTTCTTGCTATTAACTTGTTCAAAATCCACATTGAGAAGCTATTCATTAAATGTTACTTAAAAGGCTTTCTGCATTTAGTCCAGATTAATTTGACTTCAAGTATTATTTGCCTTAGTTTACTGTTTTTTTTTTAAAAACAATGAACCAAATGAAGGGGATAAAGAAATAGTACTTGTCAGTATAAACTGTATTACTATTTTGACCAAACTTTGAATTCTTTCTCATTTGAAATATTATGTGAAGTAAGAATTGCTTGCATTTGTCACTAAGAAGTGTTCATATTAAAAACTTTTTGTTCTTTCCCACCATCCATCTAGCAACTTTGTTCTTTAAAAGTCAAATGTGTCATTTCTCATTGTAGTGACTAGGAATTAAAGGCGTTTACCTAGTGACTCTGAAGGATTTGTGATGTAAGGCTAATTTAGAATGCTGTACAACTTGAAAAACTCTTTTGGTTATGCAGTTATGAAATAGTTATTTTAGTTAATGGGGAAAAGGTGGTGTTGAGGAAATGTTTTCTGCACAAATCCTGTAGAGCAGCCACAGCTTTACGGTTAATTTGTTAATGTTTTAAGACAAAATGGACGAAGGCAATAGTAATGAGAATGATTACATGTCTTTCTTTGCTTGTGCTGAGCTGGTTGACCTCAACTTGGCTGGTCAGAGGGATGCTACTGTTGCTTCAATCTCTGCGGCAAGGAGAAAGTTTGAGGTTTATGGGCTTGATCTCTCTCCAGCCATTCCTACTGTAATTTGACATGGATTGACATTTACTAAGATTTCCAGGGTTTGTTCTTGCTTGCTGCTGTGATTAACTGCAGTCAATATTTCTGGCTTTCACTTCAGTTCACTCTCAGTTTCTATATGTAACAAAAACATACACAGCATGGAATCTTGAAATAGATGTCAGAAAGGATGGAAATTTATTTCCTTTCTATTACCTTTCAAGAGTGCTGTATAAAGGATGCAGCTTTATGTTCATTATTCAAGAGACTTGCCATTAGATGGATTTTCCACTTAAAAGTATCTGTTTGCTCAAAAAATACCTGTGCACTCTCAAGTTAATGAACATTTCAAATGTTGATTCAGTGTTTACCAGCACAGCACATCCTCCTCAATTTGCCTTATCCAGTTTTGGAGGGCCCATTTTGTTAGCCTGAGATTTCAGGGTCCAGTAAGGAGTCATTGCAGTGGAAGTATAACAAAGCATTAGTATTTTTTTGAGTGATAAAAGTCTTAATTGCTTAGCAAAGGTAGCTGTTTGTAAAGGCTTTTCTTTCCTTTGGAACTTAGCTATGGTGTGGTGACCTGTATTGGCGCAGACCACTTTGATGGTAATCATTTGGAGAATTTTGGGTGTGCTTAACTGCCTTACCAAGCTGAAGGGAATTATTGCAACGCATTTTCCTCCTTTTCCCCTTCCCCCATCTGTTCATTTCTATTTTTGACAATTTTCTGTTTAAAAATGTTAGAGGGAGATTGAAAATCTGGGTGAGTGGTGCCAAAGCAATAACCTCTTAATGTCATCAAGACCAAGGAGCTGATTATTGACGAGGAAACCGGAGGTCCGTGAGCCAGTCTTCATTGGGGGTAATCTAAGGTGGAGAGGCTCAGCAACTTTAAATTCCTCAATGTTCTCATTTCAGAGGACCTATCCTGGGTCCAGCACAGAAGTGCAATTATGAGGAAAGCATGACAGCACCTGTGCTTTCTGAGAGGTTTATGAAGATTCAACATGAATCTAAAACTGACAGATTTCTATAGATCTGTAGTGGAGAGTCAGTCTAGTATGGAAGCCCCAATGCACTTGAAAGGAAATCCTACAGAAAATAGTGGATATGGCCCAGTTTATCATGGGTAAAGCCCTTCCCACCATTGAGCGCATCTACATGCAGTGCTGTCATTGGAAAGCAGGACCATCATCAGGGACCCCCACAACTCAGGTCATGCTTTCTTCTCATTGCTGCTGTCAGGAAGTAGGTACGGGAGCCTCAGGACTCTCACCACCAGGTTCAGGAACAGTTATGACCCCTCCACCATCAGGCTCTCAAACCAGAGGGGATAACTTCATTCATCTTCACATACCCCATCACTTAACTGTTTCCACAACAATGACAGCATATGCACTTATTTTCAAGGACTCTTCATCTTGTTGTAGATATTGCTTATTTATTTATTATTAATAAATAAAAATCTTTTGTAGTTGCGCAGTGGTTGTCCACCCTACTGGGTGCAATCTATCATTGACTCTATGGTTATTATATTTATTGAGTATGCCAGCAAGACAATGAATCTCAGGTTTGTGTATGGTGACAAATATGTACTTTGAAAATAAGTTTACTTTAAATTGTATAATGCTTGCTTCAGCATTATGCATTTCAATAGGGCACCATGGTAGTGTAGCGGTTAGTGCAATGTTATTATAGCTCAGGGCATTGGAATTTGGAGTGCAGTTCCATCGCCATCTGTAACGAGTTTTTACATTCTCCCTGTGACCACATGAGTTTCCTTCCACAGTTTAAAGACATACCAGTTAATAGGTTAATTAACCATTGCAAATTATCCTGTGATTGGGCTAGGGTTTAAATAGGTGGGTTGTTGAGCAATATGGCTCGATGGACCGCAAGGACATGTTCTGTGCTGTATCTCTAATTATTATTACTTTTTTTTCTCTCCTGAAGCTGAACACTATGTTTTATTCACAGGTTACTGAACATCATTTGGAAATGTCTACCAAGTGTTTTCTGCTGTCAGGCTTCCTTATGATCCCGATGTGATTTCTTTATCTAATTTGTAGGATGATGTAATTTCTCTGGGTAGCCCTCCTTATGGAGCATTGGAAGAGAGCTTGTGTTGTGCTGTCCTAGGGAGATTGTCATGGGGAGTCCTGGACTTGCGGTTTTGGTACTACAGTGAGGAACTGGGAGGCTTGAAAGTTACTTGCCTTTATTCTTGGTCTCCATCCTGTGAATGAAAATGACCTCAGTATTTCCCAATCTCTAACTTTTCAGTAATCTGAAAATTGCATACCCAATACCAACAAAAATCCTCAGTCTTCCAAAACTCTTCTATCTTCTCTATGCATATGCTTTTCCACACATTCCTCAGGATTAGTCTCTGGAAGAGAAGACTAGATGGCACATTTATGGAATGAAAAAAGCACCTTGGCATCTCACTTCATTGCTTGTCCTTTTTAACTGTCAAATTCAGTAAACAAATTTATTGGCATGTATTAGTTTTGTGAACTCCAGTTCACATTTCAACTTTGAAGGTGCTAATTCAGTGTTCTTTTTTTTTTGTCTTCCACTTTTTAGAGTATATTGGGATTTTCACAACCACTTTAGCAGAGAAGCTGAAGTTTTGTTCAATTCATTGGAACCTGCCTATCAGAAGCCCTTACAGTCCCACTTGAAAAATTCAGACAGCATCGTTTCTTTGCCTCAGTCTGATCGTTCGTCATCTAGTTCTCAAGAAAGCCTAAAGTAAGGACTGTGATATAACCAGCATTTGAAGTTTAAAAATGGGACAATCTTTTAAATTGAAGTGATTGAAGTACAATTTGTGCAAACTATAAATAAATAACATCAGCTTGGCTTGTAGGCCACATCTAGAGTAGAATTTGAAGTTTGTACTTTGATTTAGTCATGAGTTAATTTTATAATGAAACAGTGAATAATGTATTTGGATTTTCAGGAAGCTGTCGCTAAAGTCCTCACAACATAAAAGTGGGGGATAAAGAAACTGTGACTGACGAGGCAAGTCAAAGTCAGCATAAAAACAAAAGAAAGGGTATATAATGTAGAAAAAATAATGGGAAAGTAGAAGATTGGGAAGCTTTTAAAAATCAACAGAAGCCAACTGAAAAAGCCATAAAGAGAGGAGATGAAATAAGATGAGGATATTAGAGGATACCAAAAGATTTTCACTGTGAAAGACAGTAGCATTATGCCAGAAATGCAAGAATGTCAGGGAGCAGAATTGATTGTGGTTGCTATTACTATGGAGAAGGTGCTTGGGAAAATGAAGATTCTGAAGATGGATAAGTAACCTGAACCAGATGGACTACACCTAGCTGAAGAGGTTGCAGAGGCATTAGTAATGATCTTGCAGGAATCATTAGATTCTGGAATGGTTCCAGAAGACTGGAAAATTATAAATGTCACTGTACTAATTATGAAGGAAGGGAGGCAGAAGAAGAAAAATTATAGGCCAGTTAGCCTGACTTCAGTGCAGTGATTGAAAAGATGTTGGAGTTTATTATTAAGGATGAGATTTCAGGGCACATTTTGAGGCACATGATAAAATAGGCTAAAGTCAGCATTGTTTTCTGATGGGGAAAATCTTACCTGATAAATCTGTTGGAATTCTTTGAGGAAATAACAGATAAGGTAGACAAAGGAGAGTCGGTGGCTGTTGCTTATTTAATTCAGAAAGTCTTTGATAAGGTCCAGCACATGAGACACATGAACAAGAGCTCATGGCGTTACAGGAAAGGTACTAAAATGGTTGGAAGATTGGCTGACTGGCCGGAGGCAAATAGTGGGAATGAAGAGGGCCTTTTCTGGTTGTGCTGATGACTAGTGGTGTGCCGCAGGGATTGGTGCTGGGACAACTTGTGTTCACATTGTATGTCAGTGAT
Organism: Hemitrygon akajei; assembly: GCF_048418815.1. Classification (NCBI taxonomy): domain Eukaryota; kingdom Metazoa; phylum Chordata; class Chondrichthyes; order Myliobatiformes; family Dasyatidae; genus Hemitrygon; species Hemitrygon akajei. The sequence goes on from NC_133125.1 coordinate 105,490,246, forward strand.
TTGGATGAAAGAATTGATGGCTTTGTGGCTATGTTTTCCTCTCAATACAAAAATGGGTGGAAGGGCTGGCAGTGTTGAGGAAACAGGGTGTCTTCAGAAGGAGTTGGACAGAATGAAAATATGGGCAAAGAAGTGGTAGATTGAATATAATGTGGTGAAGTGCATGGCCATGCTCTTTGACTAAAGGAATAAGGCATGGACTGTTTTGTAAGAATGTTCAAAAATCACAGGTGCAAAGGGACTTGGAAGTTTTTGTGCAGGATTCTCTAAAGGTTAACTTGCAGGTTGAGTCGGTTGTGGGAAGTCAAATATAGGAGCATTGTGGTAAGTTTTGGGCCCCTCATCTAAGAAAGGATGTGCTGGTATTGGAGAGAATTCAAAGGAGGTTCAAGAGAATGATCCCTGGAATGAAAGTGTTTGATGGCTCTGGGCCTATACTCACTGGGGTTTAGAGAAATAAGGCACGGGTGGGTAGGTGAGAATCTTATTGAAACCTTTTGATTATTGAAAGGTTTGGATAGAGTGAATGTGGAGACGCTGTTTTCTGTAGTGGGGAGTCTAGGACCAAAGGGCACAAATAATTGAACAATGTCCCTTTAGAACAGATGAGGAAAAGGTTCTTAAGCCAGAGGGTGGTGAATCTATGGAATTCATTACCACAAATGGCGATGCAGGCTAAATTATTGGGTATATTTAAGGCAGAAGTTGATGGGATCTTCATTAATCGAGGGGTTAAAGTTTACAGGGAGAGGGTAAGAGAATGGGGTTGAGAAGGATAACAAATCAGCTCTGATGGAATGGCAGAACAGACTTGATAGGCCGAATAGTCTAATTCTGCTCCTTGGTCTTATGTTTGTTAATAAGTGGGTGGAATTAGGGGTAATATACCTACATGGGTAGGGAATTGATAATCTGACAAAAAGAATGGATTATAGTATGTTGTCAAGTGAAATACTGAGGAACCAAAATTTTAGTCAAGCTTTTCAAATTTATGTAAGTTAGGCTGAGAAGACCAAATATAATTTCAGGTTTGCTGACATATTGAGTTAGGAGGTTAATAGTGACTGTGGAAATGAGGTAAAGAATCTTCAGTGAGGTATGGTCAAGATGAGAAAAGTGAGGTCATTCAGTTTGTTGGGTGTTACAAAAAGATAGAATATTTATTAAGTTGTGAGTGAATGAGTGGTGTTGGGTCTGGACTTTGTATGACAATTACTGAAGCCCAAAATGAAGGTACTTCTGGTAATTGCAATACCAAATTGTATGTTAACTTTTTAACATGTGGGATTTGATTACAAGAATGAAGAAGTCTCTTCTTTGTAGTTGGCCTTGGTGCGAGTACATCTGGAATATGTGATTCAGTTTTGGTACTTGACACAGGTGTGCACATGGGCATATATACACAGATGTATATATTCACTAGACTGATTCCAGGGATGTTGGGTGGCATTGCCATGTGAGGCAAGATTGAGTGAACTGAATTTTTTTCTGGGGTTGAGAAGAAAGCTGATTGAAACTTTTTATTAAGGACACAATAAGTTAGATGCAGGGAGTACATTTTCTATCCCTCTGGAGTGGAGCAGGGAGACACTGAGTAAAGTGTAGTGTGAGAAGAGGTGAGACTTTTTTTTTACTTAAACACCAATGAAAGCTTCAGAACTCTACAACAGAGGGTTGTCAGGCTCAATCATGAAGTTCATTGGAAACTGAGATTTATAGATTTCCTGACGTTAAGTATATTGAGGAACGTAATAATGGTGCCTGGAGCCAAGGTAATAGATCATCTATGTTCTAGTTGAATGATGGAGCATTCCTGAGGGACCAGATGGTTTATTCTCTTGTGTAAAAAGCGTACATCAGCTGAATTTGATCATGTGTATCTGGTACTTCTAACAGTCGGCCCCTGTCCACGAAGCGGAGTCCAACAGGAAGCACGGTATCACGAGGTAAGATGTACTACTATTTTTATTGGTTATCAACCAGCATAAAATTAAAGCGAATGTCCCCAACAATATCCATTGGATGTCCAGAATTTGATGATGATGTTTTCAATTCCTCCCAAGGCATTACAGTACAGAATCAGGCCCTGTGGTCTAACTGGTTTATGCATAACAAGATGTCCCATCCAAGCTAGTCCCATTTTCCAGCGTTTGGCCCATAATCATTTAAACCGTGGCAATATGTGTACCTATCTACTGTCGTCTCTGGCATCCAGTCTTCATCTTAACATCTCAAATCTTCCAGTTTTCCAAAAGTAAGACCTTCAAATGGTGCCGGCCTTGCCTTTCTCCACCGCAAATGTGTTGGTTTGTTTTGCACTCTCCAAGTTTCTGGTGTACATTTTTTGCCAGTTTGGTAGCATAACTTGCAGTCACTTTCTCCTGCACTTGCTGCCTTTGTCATGATTGCTGGTTTTCTTCTCTGTTTAACACTTTCAATTCAATACAGCCTTACAGATAGTTCTCCTAATCCTCCAGCAAGGACTCTGCACTTTCCTTCTCTATTTGTTTCATTTATCCATGGAATCTATAGTATGGAATAATGTTCATTTTACTTCGTTGTTTCAGTAGTATGCTCTAGTCACACAAACACAGTTTAACTTGTCTCAGGGAGAAAACAAGCATGATCTTTATCCTAATTTCCAGATCAGTTAGACTTGCTTGACTCGAAAGGTATTTTGTTTGTCACATTCATTTTGGTATTGTTCAAAAAGTCCTTGTCTATTTTTAAAAAAAAAAATACTGCAAGGCTCTTATTACATTTCAAATACAAATGAGGAATGTTGAATGAACATTTTAATTTTTAGGGAAAATTTATTTGGTTACCTTCTTTGTGTGTTGCTTTGGACTTGCAAAAACAAAAATTGTGTTAAAATACTGGAGAGATTCCTTTTTGTATTAGGTGGTGAATGTGCCAAGTTCAGTACATGAAAAGAAATGAAAAAGAGATAGTGAAGAGAAAAAATAGAAAGATAGCCAGATTTTCATTATACTACTTCCTGAAATGTATGGGAATTCTTATTTTGGGACACACTTACCATGGTTTTTGAGTTACCTTAATTTGCACAGTTCAAGTAAAACTCTAGTTAGGAGTATTGCATTCAGTTTTGCTTCTCCCATTATTGGAAAATGTTGAGGCTTTGGAAAGGTGCAGAAGAGGTTTACCAGGATGCTGCCTGAATTAGTGGGCATGAGCTAAAGCAGAAGATGGACAAACTTGATTTGTTTTCCTCAGAGTAGCAGAGGTGACTTGTGCTTTGTTGAAGGATGGGAAAGTCTTTTGGGTTAAGTAAGTCTAATTGGGCAGTATTCATTGTCTGGTCTTAATTGCTTTTAAAAATATTGCTGGGCAGTTTCAAAGGACATTCGGAGACCTTTCTAATAGTTGTGATTTTGGGTCAGACAAGGTGAGAAGAGCAACTTTGACCCCTTTGGTTAGAAATTAAAGAAAAGGGGGCATAATTTTAAAGTGATTGGAGGAAGGAATAAAGGGAATACCAGATTTTTTTTTTTACACAGAATGACGAGTGGAATGCAGTGTCAGGGTGGTGGTAGAGAAACATATGCTAGGCACATTTAAGAGACTCCTAAAAACATGGATGAAAGAAAAGTGGAGAGCTATATGGGAGGGAAGGGTTGATTGATCTTGAAGAAGGTTAAAATTTTGGCACAACATTATGGGCTGAAGGGCCTGTATTGTGCTGTAATGTTCTATGTTCTAAAACAAAATGAAATTTAGTGGTCATGATATTAGAAAGTAACTTTTAATTGAGATTTTATTTAATCAGCTAAATTAAATCTTAGAGTTCATATAATGGGATTTGCATTCAGCTGCTGGGTAGCTGGTTCAGTAACATAACTATGGTGTGTCGCTGGAATGTAGTTGTTATAACTGAATGCAGTGCTTCAGCAGTAGACTAGCTAGTGCTTCATAGACTTTTGGTCTGATACCATGCATTTGTTGTCTTTGTCTCTACCTATAAAAGCAAGAGTGCTGTCTATTGCATCAGCCAATATATTACTTTGCCTGTTATCTCAGTGCTCCAAGTTATTGTTACTTTCCGTATCTATAATTTATTTTCAATTTTCATCTATTATTTGCCATTCCCAATGCATTACCTGGAATTAATTCAATTTGTTACTCTTCTATCCTGTTGCTTTCCTGTAATTTAAAGTTTTACACTCTCAGCAACTTGGCCCTGTTTTTATATCTCCTGGTACCTATGAGTAAATACTCTTCCATTCAGAATCTACTGTTAATCCTGATCCCTTTTTCCTCCTACTGAGCCACTTTAGATCCAAGTTGCTATAATTACTTGGAGTTTGTAGGTTTTCACAGTATTAATTATGTAGGACTTTGTCATAAGTCTGTAGATTCCAGCAAATATGCTGCCCTTGTCCTTAAAATTCAGATTCTGAGAGTCTGGGGAATGATATAGAAAAGAACAGTGGTGTTCATATTTGTACAAATATTTGTAATGCTTGGTAGAATTATGTTTTATTGATAAATGGATAAATTTTGACTTCACTTGATGTTCCTTTATAGAAAACAAATAGCGTTATTTACTGGATTCATTAATGCTTGTAGTCTGTTTGCTGTAACAAAGGGGCTGAGATCATTGATTATTTTTTACTTTTTTTTGTTCTTTACAGATGTCATGTTGCTTCCAGTTTAACACAATGAATTAAAGCAAATTTTTGTTTTACTGATTCAATCATATTCACTTTCTGTATTTTGACAAGTAACTGGTACACTGTAAATAAATTTATATCGCAACCCTAATTTCATACAATCTTAAAAATTCAAATCAAAGTCTAAAAATTAATATTAACTTTATTTATTGAAATTATTTAATGTGGTTCAGTTTTGAGTTATAGAAGAATCGTTGAGTCATAGAATGATGGGACTGATTACTTAGATTCCAAAGGATTTTCTGAGGCACTTAGAATGCCTGAGAGGACAAAGGAAAATGTAGATTTTAGTTGAACCTTATTGCATGTGCTGCTAAAAAGGAGGCAAGTTAGTTGTTTGTATAGCAATGGGTTAGCATCCTTGAGGAATAAGATGAAATGTAGCTGATACATCTTGTGGAATTAAGTCCTGATGGTTCTTTTTGCTTGCAACTAGTGTCACTAGAGGATTGTTCTGTAGCAGGTAAAGGCTCCTGTTGATAAATGATCCAGGGGCACTGAAGTTAGCTTCAGGCAAGGTAGACTAAAAGTCTTTTGCAAGAAAGTGATGGGATGATTTGTGTTTTACTTTTTTTTAGCCTTCTAAAATAGATGCTTCAGTTTTGTTATTCTTAAGATAAACAAGAAAATTTCATACTACAGGTTTAATTTTTTGTTGTTGTTACTGGTTTAAAGCTTCTACAGTTAGTGGAAAATCTGTATCCACCACGGGTGCTCTGCAACGCTCTCGCAGTGACATTGATGTGAATGCAGCTGCTAACGCCAAGTCACGTTTAACTGCAACTCCAAGCAACGCACCTGGACATTTTAGCTCGGCTGCAGCTTTACCTCCAGGATCCTATGCTTCCCTAGGTAAAAACTAAGTAAACCGCATAGATTTTGGAACTGATAATTTTCCTAATTCCATAATATGTCAGATAGGAAATTCAAGACATTTCTAGGAAATGGTTTAGAGTGTGTTTGATTTTTGAATTTGGAACCACATACCAAACTTAAATTAGAAACATCAATTATATTTTGAGGTAAACAACCATGTTTTTGAAAAGACTGTTTTACAGCCAAGATAGGTAATGCAAAATTAACCAAAAGACAAAGGTTTGTCATACATTTATTTGGAGGAGATAAGTTTTCAGTCAAGTGAACAATGGTGACTGGTATCTCATTGCAGATTAAGTTTTATTTGTTCTGCCTTACAATTACAATGAATACCTCCTCTGCCATTTGTTTTAATGAAATCTTCAAACCACAGTATTTTTTTTCTTTGAGCAGAATTCTGAGGATTGTTATTTCTAAAATCCAGAATATAGAAACTATTAGCATGGCCAGAAATTGTTTTTTTTTAAAAAAGGCTTGGCTATGTACTGTTTAAGTAGAGGGCAAATATAAAGAATATTGAGATACGACGTTATTCATACACTCTAAATTCCTGAAAGAAAATGCTCAGGGCCTGTGCTATACTGAGTTTACAATTAGTAATATTTAGCATTAAGTCAGATTTATAGAGAATCAAAACAGGCCCTTCAGACTTGTCCATAGCAACCAAGGTGACAACTTCAGCAAGTGTCATTTGCCTACATCTGGTTCATGTCCTTCTAAGTGTTTCCTATCAACGTAACTATCCAAATGTCCTATATACATTGTAATTTTAGCTGCCTCTGCCACTTGAGCTGGCAGCTTGATCCATCTACCTACAACAGTATCTGTAGAAAGTTTAAATCTTACCAGTCGCAGCATATTTCTATGCTTTCTGGTTTTGAGACTCTCCTAGCCTGGGAGCAAAACTGACCATCTATAAAATCATAAGTGCATGGATAGGGTAAAAGTCATTGCTCAGCCTCCTTGACTCAGCAAAAATGATCCTAGCCTATCCAATCTCTTATAACTCCAGTCCTCTATTTCCAGCAACATTCTTGTGAACTTTATCTGGCTTAATGGCATAATTCCAGGTGTGTGGTGACTGGAACTGCAACAGTTCTTTTAGTGTGGTCTCACCAACATTTTGTACATCTTTAAGTGATGTCCCAATGGCTGTACCTAATTCCCTGACCAAGAAGGCAAGCATAGCATATGCCTATCTACCTGTGTTACCATCTTGTACATGTATCCTTGGGTCCCACTGTTAAAGCAACTTACCATGGAGCCTGCCATTCTCTGGGCCCGTCCTGCCCTGATTTAACTTCCCAATGACTATCATTTGCATGTTAAGTTCCATCTGCCATTCCTTTTGCTACTTTCCTTGAGCTTAAAGTTTGTGTTGGTTTCCTCCTTTTAATTTGAAATAAATCATTGAATAGTTATTTTATTTGTCATATATTTGTTTTTGAACTTTTTAATTGTGAGTATTTCTAGAATGTTTTCACTGTGCTCACTTTATAGTATCATGCTCTATAAAGAAGCAGGATGGTTTTTTTCACATTATAAGAGAAACACAGTTTATTGTTTTTTTTTCCAGGTCTTTTCGCTATTTGTGCCCATATTGTGCCTTTCACAGTTTTAGAAAAGTATTGCAGCTCCATAGGATTCTTTTGTTTACTATAAATTAGTGGGCCCATATTTGTTAATCTTACTAACATTTCCCTGTCCTCCCTTCCCTATCTTCTTTTGCTGAAAGATGGCACATCCACAAAAGCTGAGGGTAAGCAGCTTGTTTTCTGTTACCAGCTGTCTGTCCCATTTTGTGTATCTGGCTGGTATCTGTGACAACACAATTTTTTTAGTGGTTTCCATCTGTGACTATAATTGGTACCTCGCATGAGTTGTTGCATGGTAATGCAATATGTATGTATAAACGATATATATATATTTCCACAGATATACTTGGCAGTGTTAACCATCTTTTATCTATAGCCTGGAATTGTTGACTTCATATTGCAGTGGTTGGACTCTTTAAAATTAAAATCTTAATTATTAAGTGACGAAAAAGTAATTTTGTTAGGCTAAGAGATTCCATGTTTTGAGTTAGGTTATCTGTTCCAACTGAAATTTTGTTTTCTGAAGATAACACTTCCAAATACTTTTAAATATTTCAAAAGAAAAGAACTGGATCTGCAAGTAAGTTACCAACAGCCAGTTGATCAGATCAAGCTGTGTCAAAGTTGATGCTGATCGTTGAGTTTACTACACCATTTGTTTTTAAATTGCAGAGCAATCAAGTTAATTCCAGGTAAACTATGTATTAGGCTGAAAGCTGCAGTTCTCAAAAGGCTGATAAACTTCATGCGGTGTTTCTCTTGAGTGGCATAGAAAATAATATCAGAGCTCCCTCCCAGCTGTCATTCCTTAGCTTATCTTTCAACTTAGATTATGGAATGGGACATTTACAAGAAAATGAATAGAGCAGAAAGCAAAACTAATTTTTGGACTTTACAAAGATATTTTTATTCAAGAAATGAAAATTTTGCATATATATATAGAAATGTAACAGTAACAGTTTTAACAATTAGATTTCTAAATATATCTGATCATGAAAATTACCTTGCATCTTTTCCCAGTGTAATATACAATGTTAATTGTTTAATTCATTTAAGGTGCTTCTCCAATGAAGGATGGTAAGATTTGTGCAGGATTTGCGCTTGTGAGCTTAGGCTGTGTAAGAAGGGCTATCCCATTCTATGTGCCAATATTTATTTGCTGGTTGAGAGCAATTTGTTATTTAATTGCTGACATTTACAATATTAATTTCCAATACTTTGGCTGTATGTATTTTATTTCCATTGTGTATTTGATATGCAAAGGCAAATAGGTAGTTCTAATACTTTTTTGATATTTTGCTTAATATAACAACTGCTCTTATGGCCATTTTGTATTTTAATATGCTGTAGCTTCAGTCTGTGTGGAGTTTTGTAATTGGCTTAATGCATGTAGTTGCAAACTGGATGTCTGCATAATATGGTCATTAAATTAGAAATCGGTTGAAAAATTTCAAATACAGTGGATTCCGGTTAATTGGCCATCAGTTAGTAGGTTAACTGCTTATTTGGGACACCTAATCAAGAAAATAGCTGGGATTTCCTTCATTTATTTGTGACACTGCCTCTTAATCGGGGCAGATGTGGTTGCCATTGGACCCTACACTGTGCATAGAGCAAACAGTTTTTAAATAGTGTCAGATCTGTGCATTTGTGTTCAAAAAGCGGTGAATTTTGTCACTGTTAGTTGGTGGAAAAATAAGCAGTAAGGCAATTCAGAACTGTTTTGCTCACTGTGGTCTCAAGCATTCGGGCTTGGAGATGCCAGTAATGGCTGGGAGTGAAGATGAAGTAATTTTTCCACTTCAAGTTGGAAACTGGGAAAAATTTGAAGGTGTTGACAATCATCTTGAATGTTACAATGAAAACAAAGATTTAAAAGATGCATTTGTCAGTAGCATTGTATGAAAGTTAGTCCATTATCTATACTAGGTGTCTGCACTGATTTTGTTCACTTACTGTCAAAAGGACATGGCGACGTACACTGGATGAACTATTAGGAACTAACGCAATTTTGTAGTACAGTTGTAGTATTGTTAGTGTTCTAATTTGTTCTGTAGTTCATTTAAATAGATAACTTGTTAATTAGTTACAGTAGTTTGTCTCTTTTTTTTAAAAAAAAAACCTTTTTACTGATTTCCATGAAACTTCAACTAATTCAAGCCATTTAATTGGACCAGTATGTACCGGTCCCAATGTGCCTCCAATTAACCGGAATCCATTGTATTTTTTCATATAAGCAATAATACAAAATATGGCAAAGACCCCATGTCAGTGTATGACTATTGTCAAGATAATAGCCAAGATAACTGCAGCAAACTAGTGTATTCCTTAAGCACTTTCTGAAGTTAATGATGCTGCACCATCCTCTCCTCTTCGATTCCTCTTCCTGTTCCTTCTTTCGGCCTTTACCTCTTCTATCTATCACCACTCAGCATCTTGCATCATAAGCTCCCACCCACTCATCTTCTCCCTCGCCTGGTCTCATCTATCACTTGCATGCTTTTACTCCTTCCCCTACCACCTTATTCTGCCCCTCCCTTCCCATTTCTAATGAAAAGTTCGGGTCCAAAATCAACTACTGCTTTCCATAGAAGCTACCTGACTTATTGAGTTCCTCCACGGCATGGTAGCGTAATGATTAACACAACACTTTACAGTACCAGCGACCTGGGTTTAATTCTCACTGCTGCCTGTTCTTCCTGTGACCATGTGGGTATCCTCCAGGTGCTCTGATTTCTAGGTAGGCTAAGATTAAATTGGGAGGTGGGATTGCTGGGTGTTGTGGCTTGAAGGGCCAACTCCATACTGTATCAATAAATAAATACATTTTTGTTGGTATTAGTAAACCAGGCATCTTTTATAACAAGAAGTTAGTTTCTCAATTGAAAGCTTCTGGTGAAGGGCAATTGACTTGAAAAGCTGAATGCCCTGATTTTATTTCAGGTAGGTCTGCTAAAATGTAACAGTTCTGTTTCTAAGAAACATTGCGCTGTAGAAAATCGCATTATAGAAGCAATCGTGTAACTGGAGAAATGGGGCATTACAGGGTCGAGAATTTCAGACTCTCATTGGCAAATTTATTTTTCCACAGGATTTTCAAAAGTAAAGGTGTTTTCGATTTAAATTTATTCTGTTACTGTAAACTCACAATACTAAAGTTGTATAGTACTAAATGTAATAAAGATTTCCTGCACAAGTGCCAATAGAAGTGGTTGCTTCTCAATTTCCAATGGCCTCCTTCAGTGAAACTGCCAGCCTGTGTTATGTAACATTAGTGACTGGTTGCTGCAGGGAAGATATATGTATACAAGGCTTTTTTTCCCCTAGACGCTTTTTTTCTGCTTGTCAGCTTCCAAAGCCGTTTAAGTCGTTCTCCAGTTTCTGATCATAATCACATATTAACAAGTTTGGCCCTACAAAATACACAATTCCCTAATTCGTCAATTGTGTTACATCCAATTAGCATTATAGGAATGCATTTTTATAGCAGAGCTATCTATATTGCTAAAATTGATCCTTCGGTATGGATTAAACTGAATTGGTATTTCCCCTTTTATTTCTTTATATCCTGTGATGTGGGTATAATTCTTTTACAAAGCTCGCAACGGAAGTTAGGATTGAGACACTTGGCTGCTTTTCCTGAAGTCTGGGGTATTCCACATTCTATGTTTATTGGTCCTCTCCCACACCTTTAATTGAATACATTTAGTGTGACTTTGGGATAATTTAGTAATAATGACTGTAAACTTGGTTGTGGGTGGACAGGGATTGATTTTGAAAATATTTTGATGGAAAATCGTCAAAACCTTCATAAATAATTTACTCACGAGTTTAAAAACCAGAATCAGAAGAATGATTTGCATTTAGTTGAATATGGTGAGTTTGGAAAAAAACCCTGAATAATTTATTGTGACTGTTAGTTCCAATGTAGATATTGCAAATAGAAATCCACACAAAACAATTTATAGTTGGGATTGACCAAAGAAAGAAGAAGAAATGTATTCACATTGCACTTTTAAAAGTACTTTGTAGTCCATTATGTTTCTTCAGATTAAAAGACTTGGAAGGTTTTAAGGCAACGTGTTTTGAACACTATGCATTGTGAAGTAAGAGAGGTTCCAGTAAAGTATAACAAGGACAATACCTGAAGTGGGATGTCTTAATAACAGCACTGAAGTTTTCCACTTCACTGCAGTATGTCAGTGACAGAGGAATCAACATTTTAACTTGTAGAATGTTGTGGATTTGAGTGAGCTATTAAAGTTGTTTATGGCATGGGCATACCATATCTAGCAGGTAGGAAAAATAGAGATCATGTTTTTATTTATGTATAAATATTAGAGAATGTGGTAAGTTTGGCTATTTACCCTTTTTGAAAAGATATCTGGAATGAGGACAGAAGGGGCAACCCCAACTGCAATTTCCATATCCAAGTCGTGTGTTACTTTGACTCAGAAGCGTTATTGTTTCTTTTGCATTACTGAGTATTAATACTGGGACACTTGTAGCTCTGTGACAGTTCCTTAAGTAGTTGGATTGCTTTCTGGAGCCTGAGCAGTTTTCCAGGTTTAGTTGAAATTGGTTATCCCACCCACTTACTACATATTCCGAAGGAGTTAAATGCTTCAGTGGTTGGAAAAAGTCATTGCATTATCTGGCGGAAAGAATGGTTTTGATTGGACCTTGCTTTCTTTTCAAGTGTTTGACAGTTAACCTTCCAATATGCTTAGCTTTCAATTCAAACTGTCAAAGTGGCAATGTAAGTTTTATTTGCCTAGGATTTAATTGATCTTTTATAGTTTTAACAGTAGTGATAATCTTGAATCTGAATATGGTAATTTTCTTTACTTGGGCTTCTGCAATGTTTTATTTATTTTACCCTTGCACTAAGCACCTATACACTTGTATGTAATCCTATGAGAGTTCCTCAATTTACGAACACTTGATTTGCAAACTCTTGCTGTAATGTTTTTGGCTCTGAATTCAATTTATGAATCTTTTGGATGCAGGAATACATTGGACCCAAATTTCCATAATGTATTTCATCCGGCCTTTAATGAAATCTCATGTTTTCTTGTAATGCCTCACGTTTTCGTAATTAGAGGAATGGCTGTTGATCCTGTGTTAGATAGTAATAGTTTCAGTTCCCCAATCAATTGAAGTAAAATTTTAAATTTTCACTTGATTTCAGATTGATAACAGATATAAAGTTGATTCACAGTTAATTTGTTTATAAATAAAATTTGAATGAATCAAATGCATTTGTTCAAATCCAGCATCAGGTTGTGATGGGTTATAATTTTGTTTCATGTAGTAATGCAAATGTATTTTTCTACTGCTTTCCTTTCACTGAGCACATTGGAAATAGTTTCCATCTGTTCACGCTCTAATACGTTTATAGATTATTTTTAATCTGTTACTTCAGATATTTGTAAGCTGGGGGGGGGGATAAAAATATGTGTATTTTACAGTAAACATTCCTTTATTCTATATTAATTCATTGATTTTTAGTGAAAGATTTACTAATCTGATGCTAGCTGTACAAGTGCATTTACCTTGTGAAGTGACCATTTACGTGTTTTGGATCCTCTTGCATTTGAACAAAATACACATGTTCAGTGACCATATTTTGCTATGATGATATGTGCACTCAGTATATGCACTGGACAGTTATTGAGTCAGTTACCGCTAATTCAACATTGATTTTTGTTTAAGGTCTAGATTTGATTTGTGCTGTTTTGTGAACCATTTCTAATATGCTAAAATGTACATTGGATGTGTGAATGTTTTAGTAAAGTATGCAACTAATGGTTGCAAGTTACAGAGATTCTTAATTTAAAAAGGCTTTTACTTATTATGTTTGTGTATGAATACAGGTCGGGTGCGGTCTAGACGCCAGAGCGCTGGGAGTGCGACCAGTGTTGCCAGCACACCCTCTGATACCAGAGGACGTAGCAGAGCTAAAGTAGTTTCACAATCCCAACGTAAGTGAAACGAATTATTATTAGCAGATCATATAATTTACTGTAATACTTGCATGTTTAATCTGTTAGTAGAGAGGTGGTCTTAAGACTATCAATGCCATTTAAGGTACGATGTTTCTTGAAGGACAGGCAGAATGGAAAAGTGGTGAGCAGAGTTGCTCTGAAAATAAGAATTAAATCAGAATAGTTGGAAAAATTTGGATGGGGATGAAAATAACAAGGAGCAGGAACCATTGCAGTGGATAGTATGTACCCCTTGAGCAGCTTGACTGTGGGATGCGTATCAATATCAAAATAATGAAGGCTTGTAGCAAAGCTAATGTAGTAATTGTGTTGACTATTGATCCTAATATAGGTGAATCAAATAGTTAAAGATGTTCTTGGGGGCAAGTTTATGGTGTACCTTAGAAAAATAAATTGCAGACCCATATATTGTAGGAGCATGCTGTTTTTTGATCGGGTTATCTGTAATGAGCAGTATTAGTTGACAGCTTCCGTAGTAAAGGGAAGCAATGATAATCTAATGACATTTTGCGTTCAATTGGAGAGTAACAACATTGGAAGCTAAATCTTGGATAAGGAGATGAGTTTGCTAAGGTGGATGAGTAATTAAAATATATGTTGATAAGTGGGAGGTGAAGTAGTTAAATTATTCTTAAGAATACTTTCTGTTGGAAAATGTGGTCATTCATGGTGAGTTATTTGTGGATAACTGAATAAGTTAAGAATAGAATGGTAAAAATAAAGGTTTATTAGAAGTTGAAACAGGAATTAATAGTAAAAACAAATGACAGAAAAGTTAAATACTTAAGTATTTGTTTTTGCAATTGAATTCAATAAAAACACATCAAAATGCTAAGCAAAAAATAGAGGATATTAAACAGAACATTAAAGATGTGTATCGGACAATTACTGAGACCAATAGCTGTCAATTCTAATAGGGGTGTTCATCGTAGGGTTTGAAAGAGATGGTATGTGTTAAATAAGTTTTTCAGTCTTTCCAAGTTCTTTGAAGTATCTGAATAGATTAGGAAGCAACTAATATGGCTATTCAAGTTATGATGAAAGAAAATTAGGAACTACAAGCCAGTTTCACTTGCTGTCAGTTGATGCGAAAATGTTGAAATATTTCTAAGTGAGAACTTGGTATCCTGCACTTTGTTCTGTCTACGTACATTTTAATGTTGAACAAACATGAAGCATGTTGAACACATTTATTAAATTTGTTTAAGAAAATAGGTAAAAGGGTAGTTAAAGGAGAGCTGTAATCTTACCAAACTAATACCTAAGATTTGAAGGTTGATCTACTGGGCAGGTTCAGTTTATATCTATTGGAGTTTAGATGAATGTATGCTGACTTGGTTAGCACACAAATCCTGCGACTCTTGACAGTATGGATGTGGTGACAGTATTTCTTGAGAATTCCTTTGCCGAAATTGAAAAATGAAATTCACGAGAGTGTGACTTGCTGATAATAATTATGTATTATCAGAATCAGTTTTATTATTACTGATACGTTGCGAAATTTGTTGTTTTTGTGTAAGACCTTGAACACTGTTACAATTAAAAAATAGTGCAAAAGAAGAATAGTGAGTTAGTGTTCATGGACTGTTCGGAAATTTGATGGTGAAGGGAAGTAGCTGTTCCTAAAGCATTGAAAGAGTTGTTCTTCAGTCTCCTGTACCTCTTCCCTAATGGTAGTAAAGAGAAGATGGCATGCCCTGAATAGTGAGGGTCCTTAATGATGGATGTTGCCTTCATGAGGCACTGCCTTTTGAAGATGTTCTTGATGATGGGAAGGCTAATGCCCATGATGGAGCTGGGTGAGTTTACAATCCTATGCATTGGGCCTTCCATACCAGACAGTGATGCAACCAATTGGAGAGATCTCCACTCTGTACATCTGCAGAAATTTGCTAGTCTTTGATTGATGACATACTAAATCTCTTCAAACTCCTAATGAAGTATCGCTGCTGGGCTGCCTTCTTTGTGATTGCATCATTATGTTGGGCTCAGGATAGATCCTCTGAAATGTTAATGCTCAAAAACTTGAAACTGCTCACACTTCCCACTGTTGGCCCCTCAATGAGGATTGGTGTGTGTGCTCCCAACCTCCCCTTTCCTGAAGTCCACAATTAATTCCTTGGTCTTGCTGATGTGAGTGTGTGGTTGTTGTTGTGACACAAATCAGCCAGTCGATCTATCCCACTCCTGTGCGCCTGCCTCATCAACATCAGTGGGGTCATCAGCAAATTTATTAGTGCCATTGAACTGTGCCTAGCCACACAGTCACTACTTTAGAGAAAGTAGAACAGTGGGCTGAGAAGGTTCACTGAGGTGCACCTGTGGTGGTTGTCAGTGAGGAGGAGATGTTTACACTTTAAAGCAGTAATAGTCTTGAACCTCTTGTGACTCTTTAACATTATGGCTCCTTAAGTACTCTAATTTCATTATTAGAATATTTAATTTTATTTTACTGGTGAATGGTAATTATTCTAATACAAAGCCACTGCTATCACAAGAGTGCAAGTGAAATATCAATTAGAAACACATGCATTTCTCTTGTGGATGTTCATACCCTATCTGGTGAGTCCATGTGCAGCAAATGTTAGACTTACTTATATTGCACTGCAAAATTCAATGTGTGTGAGTATGTTGGAGGGGGAAAGGGGAGAGTGGGGTGGTTTATATGGGCATCTATTATTTGTATGACCTTTTCTGTTGATGTTTAACTTACAATTATCCCAATAAACAGTCAGTGGCCACTTATTGGGTATGGGAGTGGAGCCCGGTGTGGTCTTCTGCTGCAGCCCATCTACTTCAAGGTTTGGTTTCTCACACCATTCTCTGTAAACTCTCGAGACTGTTGTGTGTTTTTAAAAAAAAAAAGAAATCAGCAGTTTTTGAAACCATCCCGATTAGCACCAACAATCATTCCGTGGTCAAATCACATTTCTTCCCCATTTTGATGTTTGGTCTGAACAACTGAACCTCTTGACCATGTATGCATGCTTTTATGTATTGAGTTGCTGCCGCATGATTGGCTGATAAGATACTTGCTTTAACGTACTGGTGTACCTAATAAAGTGGCCACAGGGTGTATATTCAACATTATTTAGAAGTTAGTACATGAAGCTGTAACATTTACAGTATATGAAATTTATTATCTTGTTAAAAACATTGTGGAAATGTCTTAACATTATTAATGCAGTTGACAAAGGTCTTTCATGTGATGCATCATTCATACAACAATGTTGAAGGAACTAATTTAAAACCTGCAAGTAAAAAAATAAATATTATTTATCTTTGAGTTATATTAGAATAAAATCAACATTGTAAACCATACAAATATATAAGTTTATATATTTCTTCATGATGTATAAATTTTGGGAGAATTCAGTTCAGGATAACATTATTCATTTGCAGATCCAGAGGAAATGTAGTTGAGATGTGGAAGATGAATGTGAGTGGGTGATGATTACCTCTTCTGTAATGGGATTAGTGACACATTGTCAGGTGGACAAAGATGATGAATAATGGTATATCTGTTTAAAAAATATTATAAAGACGCAAATATTTAGGCAGAATTGAAAGCAAGTGAATTCACAAGAAATGGGCATGAAGTGAGAAATAGAGAAAATAAGTTCTGCATTTAGCCTTAAATGAAAGCTGAGATGTAACTTTTTCATGAGATTCTAAGAAATTAGATGCAACTGATCTTACAATTCTTGTAGCCTTTGCTTTTTTAATCATTCCATTAAACTTGTACTATCCTTTTACCTGCTTCCATGCCAAGGATCCAGATCAGCTAATCCTGCAGGCGGTAAGGTTCTTCTTCAACTACAAGAATAAATTAACCAGTTGTCAAATGAATGCTTCCATTTGTCATTGCCGTTGGGCCATGTTAACATATGCAGCATTTCCAAAGGTGTTCAACTTTATTCTTCCTGTAAACCACTTAATTCTTGAAAAAATAAATCTAATTCTGGCTCTTAATAGTATCTTCCCATTGGCAGTCATGAAATTTAGAAATTAAATATTATGAATTCTGTGGATTTCTTCAAATGCATTTGGTCAGCCTGTTTGTATGAGCAAATGGAATTGGTACCCTGACCAAAGAAAACCCACGAGTATTTCAACCTTTAATAATTACTATTATTAACATAGTGCAGTGTTTTACAGGTTCAACAGTAACCAAAAGTGGTTAACATTCAAGCATTACCAGTTTATTTTTATTAAAAAAAAGAAAATCATGTTTGGTAACTTTGTCAAGGACTGGTTTGTTTGCAGATACTTGCTAATTTTGGCTGTCCTTTAATTTTGCTCTTGCTGTAACTTTTATAGACTCTGCATATAAAACCAAAATTAACTGGTTTTTTGTTGTTTTTTTTATGATTGCAGCGGGAAGTAGATCAAGTTCACCTGGTAAGCTCCTCTGTGGGACCTACTCCGGCATGAGCAGTGGACCTCAGAGGGTTTCGGTTGCACCACAAGGGTCCGAGAAACGGAGCAAGATCCCCCGCAGTCAGGGATGCAGTAGGGAAGCTAGTCCCAACAGATTGGGGTTAGGTAAGACATAATTATCAATATCACAATTGTGTAATTTTTGTAATGTGCCTTCTAAAATGAATCTATTGTCTTGTTTGGGGAATGTTTTGGTGTCAGTACAACTGTCAGCGAAAATGTGGCAACACTGTGAATAAGTAGGTTTCTATAATTACAGCAGTTAACAATGATGGTTTCTATTGTAAATGCAAACATAAAATTTTAATGTAATTACAAAAAAATACAAAGAGTATGAATTGAAACTATTGTTCTCCAGCCAGTGAAAACTATGCTTGACTTTGAATCTGTTCGCAGGATGACAAATCAAATGTATGTATATACCGGTAACATTTTTGAAAAAAATATCAATCTTTCTACTTGTAAGATGTAAACAGGATTTCTTGGCTTTCTCATACTTTAGGAAGATGGATTGCAAATAATATTGTTAAGAAATGAATGATGTTTGTTGTTCTGCTTTTTCCTTTGTTTCCTGTACTAATCATGAAATATTGTTTCTGCCCAATTTATTTCTTGATATAATGAAGTTCTGATAATTCATTGGTGGCTTTTGTTGAATAACTAGCGTTTGGAACAAGAATGACAGCTCTGACATAATGATGTGGTTGAGCTGTTGTTGTTTTCCTTTGGTTGGGAGATTGATACCTTTTTGCTTAACCTTCCAAGTGAAACCCATCTCCATCCATGCTACCATCAGTGCAAGAAAAGATCATATGGTGAATTTCTTACTTATTGGTCATATTATTGGGTTTCGGCATTGCCTTTAGTTCATTAAGTTTTTAAAAAATGAGTCATTGTTTTGTAAGCTGGCACAAATAGAGTATGATATGAAACAGTTCTCAATTATCTGAACTGCAAAGTCCTAACTTTTCTTCACCCATCAATGTCAAAGCAATTTTTGAAAATCCAAATTTGCATTATTGAATCTTCATAGATTTGCTCTGTAAAATTAAAGCACTTGTGGTTAATGCTGGATGTAATATTTTTGTTAATTAAGTTTATTTTTTATCACTGTTATTGTACTTTCTCATGCTCTCACATATGTGCCATATTTCAAGGAAAATGCTGCTTTACATTAGTAAAATCTTCTACTGGTGATAGATATATTTCTATATCTTGTAAATATAACCAACCGTAGGCATGGACTGATGATATTCTTGAGTTACTTGACTGCAGAATCTCAGTCAACCTGATATAATCATTCAGGCACATTTCCTAACAATACTCCTATAAGAGTAAATGGGATCTCTGACCATTTCTCCTGTTCACATTTGGTGTTGACCACAGAGGTTGATTATACAAATACTGCAATTTTTCAGTTGGCGTTCACACTTCCAGCAAGGTTCAAATTTTGTTGTCTCCTGGTTTGAATGCCCAATATTCTGATGTGCAATATGCTGATTACATAGATAATAAACAATGTATCCATTGCTGACAAAAACTACTCTTGGAAAAATAATTTCATCCTTATGAACTTTATAAATTTATTGGTATGTGGGGTAATTATTTGATGAAAAGCAATGGCTAGTGACATGGAAAATTTCTCATTCTCTCATTAGCCAGCTTTTAAAAAAATATCAACAAAGGGAATTGCATCTATTTACAACAAAGCTTGTATTTCCTTACATCACAAAACCTTCTTGGCCTTGTATGTATCAGAAGATCTTTTGTTTTTGTTTTGCGCAGCTATCCACTGGTTGGCAAAATATATCGATAACCTTGTTTTTTGTCCTCCATTGCCAAATCCATCAGATTCCTGGGCAAATATCAAGCTGAACGTAATGGTGCTAATGTCCTTATTTTTTGAATTTTATTCTATCAGTTAATTTTCTAATAATTGCCTTTTAATTATTACCCATATTTTTGTGCGCATCATGCTTCAATATTATACATAAATTTCTAAATCAATGAATTACAAAGAAATATGTTTGCATTTTGAGCACAGGAGGAGAAAGCGGTTATTACTAGTGAGTTAAACTATTCATCTTCAACCATAGCTTTCTACAGAACAGATTCTTTACGCTGGGGGTTGGGTGGGTTGAGTGGGATAGTACTTGCCCAGCACTAACTGCCTTATTTGTATATGGAATCATCATCAGATGTTGAATGTTAATGCTGATAATAATGTGAATCTTCCACTTAAAATACTGCTGTAATGAACTTCACCAAACTTTTCCAACTCTTCTCAAACTCATGCTAGCACGGAGCAGCCGTATCCCTCGACCAAGCTTGAGTCAGGGATGCAGCCGCGATACGAGCCGTGAGAGCAGTCGAGATACAAGTCCTGTTAGGGGCTTTGCACCACTCGGTAAGTACCTAGAGGCATATGATTCATTATGCCTTGCTTCCCTATTGAGGATACTGCCAGAAGACAATGCTCTTGGGGGCTTTTCTTAATTTCTTTAATCCTGTCCATTTTCCCCAGTCCCCTTGCATGCTGCTCTCTCTGCAAGTCCATTAGCAGTGCTGCTTCTATACAACACTCCTCCAGCACATTTGGGGTAGATTGCTGCATTTTTTTCTGGAAATGTTCTGCCTTTTTTCCTGCCCAAAAACTCCAATAATTTTAAAAGATGATTACTGTTTGTGCATTACAGAACTTGTGATGTAAAAATGGTGAACTCACCTGTACATTACTTTGATAGACCTCCACTGTTCATGATATGATTTAATGCTAATAATAATAATTGCTACTTTACACTTTAATATACTGGAAAGGGTACAAGTTATTCATTCACAGTCCTGTCCAAAGCACTTTGTGCATCAGTGTAGAAAGTTATTTTGAAGTATTGGTATGGGTCACGTTAGGGTTGTCTCAGGAAATTAATACTAACTGACAATTCTCTTCAGACGGTGAAAATAGAATTTTGTTTGTTAGCATAATCAAGTGCTGATAATATTAGCAGAAGAACAGTCAAAATTAGTCATACTTTCCAAGGGTGCAAGCTGAAGGCAGATGGGTTGAAGTTTCGTAATCTCTATATTTTTAGTGTTTCTCATGGTATTTTCACTTTATATTTTGTGATATGGGGTAATTGTATTTGTTTAGTGACGAGTCAAACATGGTTGATCTAACCATCATTGCTGGAAAAAGTGCAAAGGGAATTTAGGAGAGATTGGGCAGTCTAAGATTTTATTCTTTGGAGCATACGAGACTGAATGGTGCCTTTATCAAGGAAATAAAGTTGAGGGGAATAAACAGGGAAATGGTAATAGTGTGAAGGTAAGAGGAGAATGTTTTAAAATGGACATCAAAGGGCAACTATCTTCATGCAGAAAATGTTGTCCTTTAAAAAAACACCGACAGTATATAGATAGGAAAAATTTGGAGGGATATGGGCCACAAGTGGGGAATGGGACTAACTTGGATGGGAATCTTGTTGGCATGGGTGAGTTGAGCTAAAAGGCTTGTTCTGTGCAGTAACACTTTGATTCAAACATTGGCGATGTCCTATTTTATTATGAATTGGAAATTACAAGATTAATTAAGGAGGGAATGCAAAATGATGGGTTAGAGAAATGCAAATTTTATTCCAGAGTTTAAAATCAAACCTTTTCTTAATTCGATTTTCCTGCAACTTCAAAACAGCAAAGTGAGATGGCCAACATTTTCCTAACTTGTATAGTCTAGACTGTGTGTATAATAGCCACCCACATTTATCAGTGATGATTCTGTTCTCTTGACATCAGGAGGCCACATTGGAAAAACTGGTTATAATAGATGACACCAACAGGTTTGCAGTCGAAATATTGCCTCACCTGGAAGACTTGTTTGGAGCCCTGAAAGGAGGTGAGGGAGAGGGTGAATGGGCAGGTATAGCATTTTTGTCGCTTGCAGGGATTTCTGTCGTTCCACTGGGGAGGGATGGAGGGACAAGGGAATCATGAAGGGAGCAATCCCTGCAGAAAGTGGAGAGTGGGGGAAGGCTGTGTTAATTAGGTAGGATGCATTTGGTGATGGTGGAAGTTGTGGGGAATAATTTGTTGGATGTGGAGGCTCATGGAATGATAGGTGAGGACAAAAGGAACTATAGCCCTGTTAAGGCAGTGGGAAGATTGGGAGAGTGCAGTTGCTTAGGAGATGTGGGTGAGGGCAGCATCACCCCGTTCTTTTGAAGCAGAGCATCTCTGATGTCCTGGTGAGGAAAGGGAATAACATTTTTACAGGAGAGAGGGTGGGAAGAGATTAGTTTTAGTTTTATTATATTACTTAATTGAATCCCAATTTCTTCAGATGAAGAAACAATTTCATGGAGCTTTCCTTGACTATACTTCACATCATCATGCATATTTCTTAACAATTGGCTGCTGGAATCTAAAACTTCAAAGATGTTAATCTTAGTTGTTTGATTTGCATAATTAAGTGTAATATTATTTATATCACAGTAAAGGGTTACTTGGGAAAGAGTAGTCATGCTCAGATTTTAATCGTGTGAGGTTGAGAATCTTGTTTCTGAAACAGAGTTTTGAATTTTGAGACAATTGTTGGTGTATGAGGACAGGATTGAGTTGACTGGGAAAATGCATTATAAAGGGATAGCTGCCAGATCAGCGAAGACACATTTGATGAAATGTCACTTATCTCAATACTTTGAGAAACAATGGATGAGTAGTCTGTGGCTAACTAATAAAATTAAGATAGAAACATAGAAAATAGGTGCAGGAGTAGGCCATTCGGCCCTTCGAGCCTGCACTGCCATTCAGTATGATCATGGCTGATCATCCAACTCAGAACCCTGTACCTGCTTTCTCTCCATACCCCCTGATCCCTTTAGCCACAAGGGCCATATCTAACTTCTTCTTAAATATAGCCAATGAACCGGCCTCAACTGTTTCCTGTGGCAGAGAATTCCACAGATTCACCACTCTCTGTGTGTAGAAGTTTTTCCTCATCTCAGTCCTAAAAGGCTTCCCCTTTATCCTTAAACTGTGACCCCTCGTTCTGGACTTCCCCAACATCGGAAACAATCTTCCTGCGTCTAGCCTGTCCAATCCCTTTAGAATCTTATACATTTCAATAAGATCCCCCCACAATCTTCTAAATTCCAGTGAGTATAAGCCTAGTCGATTCAGTCTTTCTTCATATGAAAGTCCTGCCATCCCAGGAATCAATCTGGTGAACCTTCTTTGTACTCCCTCTATGGCAAGAATGTCTTTCCTCAGATTAGGGTACCAAAACTGCACACAATACTCTAGGTGCGATCTCACCAAGGCCTTGTACAACTGCTGTAGAACCTCCCTGCTCCTGTACTCAAATCCTTTTGCTATGAATGCCAACATACCATTTGCCTTTTTCACCACCTGTTGTACCTGCATGCCCACCTTCAATGACTGGTGTACAATGACACCCAGGCCTCGTTGCACCTCCCCTTTTCCTAATCGGCCACCGTTCAGGTAATAATCTGTTTTCCTGTTCTTACAACCAAAGTGGATAACCTCACATTTATCCACATTAAATTGCATCTGCCATGAATTTGCCCACTCACCTAACCTATCCAAGTCACCCTGCATCCTCTTAGCATCCTCCTCACAGCAAACACCGCCGCCCAGCTTCGTGTCATCCGCAAACTTGGAGATGCTGCATTTAATTCCCTCGTCTAAATCATTAATATATATTGTAAACAGCTGGGGTCCCAGCACTGAGCCTTGCGGTACCCCACTAGTCACTGCCTGCCGTTCTGAAAAGGTCCCATTTACTCCCACTCTTTGCTTCCTGTCTGCCAACCAATTCTCTATCCACATCAATACCATACCCCCAATACCGTGTGCTTTAAGTTTGCACACTAATCTCCTGTGTGGGACCATGTCAAAAGCCTTTTGAAAATCTAAATATACCACATCTACTGGCTCTCCCCTATCCACTCTACTAGTTACATCTTCAAAAAATCCTATAAGATTCGTCAGACATGATTTTCCTTTCACAAATCCATGCTGACTTTGTCCGATGATTTCACCTCTTTCCAAATGTGCTGTTATCACATCTTTGATAACCGACTCTAGCATTTTCCCCACCACCGACGTCAGACTAACCGATCTATAATTCCACTGTTTCTCTCTCCCTCCTTCTTTAAAAAGTGGGGTTACATTAGCCACCCTCCAATCCTCAGGAACTAATCCAGAATCTAAGGAGTTTTGAAAAATTATCACTAATGCATCCACTATTTCTTGGGCTATTTCCTTAAGCACTCTGGGATGCAGACCATCTGGCCCTAGGGATTTATCTGCTTTTAATCCCTTCAATTTACCTAACACTACTTCCCTACTAACATGTATTTCCTTCAGTTCCTCCATCTCATTAGACCCTCGGTCCCTTACTATTTCCGGAAGATTATTTATGTCCTCCTTAGTGAAGACAGAACCAAAGTAGTTATTCAATTGGTCTGCCATGTCTTTGTTCCCTATGATCAATTCACCTGTTTCTGACTGTAAAGGACCTACATTTGTCTTGACCAATCTTTTTCTTTTCACGTATCTATAAAAGCTTTTACAGTCAGATTTTATGTTCCCTGCCAGCTTTCTCTCATAATCTTTTTTCCCTTTCCTAATTAAGCCCTTTGTCCTCCTCTGCTGGTCTCTGAATTTCTCCCAGTCCTCAGGTGTGCCGCTTTTTTTTTTGCTAATTTATATGTTTCTTCTTTGGACTTGATACTATCCCTAATTTCCCTTGTCAGCCACGGGTGCACTACCTTCCCTGGTTTATTCTTTTGCCAAACTGGGATGAACAATTGTTGTAGTTCATCCATGCAATCTTTAAATGCTTGCCATTGCATATCCACCGTCAACCCTTGAAGTATCATTTGCCAGTCTATCTTAGCTAATTCACGTCTCATACCTTCAAACTTACCCTTCTTTAAGTTTAGAACCTTTGTTTCTGAATTAACTATGTCACTCTCCATCTTAATGAAGAATTCCACCATATTATGGTCATTCTTACCCAAGGGGCCTCGCACGACAAGATTGCTAACTAACCCTTCCTCATTGCTCAATATCCAATCCAGAATGGCCTCATCTCTAGTTGGTTCCTCGACATGTTGGTTCAGAAAACCATCCCGCATACATTCCAAGAAATCCTCTTCCTCAGCACCCTTACCAATTAGGTTCACCCAATCTATATGTAGATTGAAGTCACCCATTATAACTACTGTTCCTTTTTTGCACGCATTTCTAATTTCCTGTTTAATGCCATCCCCAACCTCACTACTACTGTTAGGTGGCCTGTACACAACTCCCACCAGTGTTTTCTGCCCCTTAGTGTTATGCAGTTCTACCCATATCAATTCCACATCCTTCAGGCTAATGTCCTTCCTTTGTATTGCGTTAATCTCTCTAACCGGCAATGCTACCCCACCTCCTTTTCTTTCCTGTCTATCCCTCCTGAATATTGAATATCCCTGGATGTTGAGTTCCCATCCATGGTCGCCCTAGAGCCATGTCTCTGTGATCCCAACTAAATCATATTCATTAATAACTATCTGCACATTCAATTCATCCACCTTGTTACGAATGCTCCTCGCATTGACACACAAATCCTTCAGGTTTGTTTTTACAACACTCTTAGCCCTTATACAATTATGTTGAAAAGTGGCTCTTTTTGCTTTTTGCCCTGGATTTGCCTGCCTGCCACTTTTACTTTTCACCTTACTACTTTTTGCTTCTACCCTCATTTTACACCCCTCTGAATCTCTGCACTTGTTCCCATCCCCCTGCCACATTAGTTTAAAGCCTCCTGAACAGCAGTAGCAAACGCTCCCCCTAGGACATTGGTTCCAGTCCAGCCCAGGTGCAGACCGTGCTGTTTATACCAGTCCCACCTCCCCCAGAACTGGTTCCAATGCCCCAGAAATTTGAATCCGTCCCCCTTTGCACCATTTTTCAAGCCACGTATTCATCTGAAGTCTACTCTGACTATCACGTGGCACTGGTAGTAATCCAGAGATTATTACCTTTGTGGTCCTACTTTTTAGTTTATGTCCTAACTCCCTAAATTCACCTTGTAGGACCTTATCCCGTTTTTTACCTATATCTTTGGTACCTATGTGCACCACGACCACTGGCTGTTCACCCTCCCTTTCCAGAATGTCCTGCAGCCGCTCAGAGACATCCTTGACCCTTGCACCAGGGAGGCAACATACCATCCTGGAGTCTCGTTTGCGGCCACAGAAACGCCTATCTATTCCCCTTACAATCGAATCCCCTATCACTATAGCTCTCCCACTCCTTTTCCTTCCCTCCTGTGCCGCAGAGCCACCCATGGTGCAGTGAACTCAGCTGCTGCTGCCGCCTTCCCCTGATGAGACATCTCCCCCAACAGTATCCAAAACAGTATATCTGTTTAGGAGGGAGATGATCTCAGGGGACTCCTGCACTACCTGCCTACTGCTACGCTGTCTAGTGGCCACCCCTTCCCTTTCTGCCTGTGTAGCCTTTACCTGCGGTGTGGCCAACTCACTGAACGTGCTATTCACGACTTTCTCAGCATCGCGGATGCTGCAGTATTGAATCCAATCGACGCTCAATGCGGTCTGCCAGAAGCTGCAGTTGGACACACTTCCTGGACACATATTCGTCAGGGACACTGGAAATATCCCTGATTTCCCACATGCTGCAGGATGAACAAATCACGGGGCCGATCTCAGCTACCATGACCTACCCAATACTTGCCTCAACTTTTGAAACTTTCTCCTTTGAAAGGAACTTACCCGGCCTTACCTCACTTGTAGTGAAGCTCGTCTTCAGCCTCTTCTCGTCGAAGCCTCTCAAGTCAAAGCCTCAAATCTCCACTCCTTCACTGGCCCAACTCACTCACTCAAGATGGTATTAAATTAAAAGAAAAGGCATACGAGGTTGAAAGGATTAGTTGTTGGCTTAGGCTTTGTGTATATAACTTAAACTGGCATGGATAGAGGAATGGCTGACAGGCAGGAGGCAGCGAGTGGGAATAAAGGGGGCCTTTTCTGGTTGGCTGCCAGAGACTAGTGGTGTTCTTCAGGTGTCAGTGTTGGGACCGCTACTTTTCATATTCTTTGTCATTGATTTAGATAATGGAATTGATAGCTTTGTGGCGAAGCTTGCATCTTGAGATAGATGGAGGGGTAGGTAGTGCTGAGGAAGCAATGTGATTGCAGCAGGACTCAGACATATTGGAAGAATGGGAAAAAAAGTAGCAGATAGAATACAGTGTTGGGAAATGTATGATAATGTATTTGGTAAAAGAAACAATAGTGCAGGCTACTAGCTAAATGGGGAGAAAATCCAAACATCAGAGGTGCTAATGGACTGGGAGTCCTTGTGCAAGACTCCCAGATGATTAATTCACCGGTTGAGTTTGTGGTAAAGAAGACAAATGCAATGTTGGCATTTATTTCAAGGGGAATAGAATATAAAATCAAGGAGATAATGCTGAAGCTGTATAAGTCACCAGTCAGGCCACACTTGGAGTATTGTCAACAATTTTAGGCCCCAAATCTCAGAAAGGATGTATTGTAGTCCAGAGGAGGTTCCCAAGGATGATTCTGGGAATGAATGGGTTAACATATGATGAATGTTTGGCAGTTTTGGGCCTGTACTCTCTGGAATTTTCGAAGAATGCGCAGGGATCTTATTGAAACCAACCAAATGTTGAGAGGACTAGATAAGGTAGATGTGGAGAGGATGTTTCCTCCGATGGGGGTATCCAGAACTAGAAGGTACAGCCTCAAAATTGAAGGGCAACCTTTTAGAACAGAAGTAAAAAGATTTTTTTTAAGCCGAAGAGTGGTGAATCTGTGGAATAGTCTGCCACAGAGCTGCATTCTGTGGATGAGAGGTGACCTGGAATTTAAAAGAATGCATGAGGATCGCTTTGAAACTTGCCAAATTTGAAAGGAATAGATAAGGTAGATATGGACAGGATGTTTCCTCTGGTGGGGTATCTAGAACTAAAGGGTGCTGCCTTAAAATTGAGTGGTGACCTTTTAGAACAGGTGTAAAGAGTTTTCTTTTTAAGCAGAGTATAGTGTATCTAAGGAATGTTGTGCCACAGACTCCAGTGGAGGCCAAGTCCGTGGGTATATTTGAGGTGAAAGTTGATAGTTTCCTGATTGGTCAGGGCATCAAGGATATGGCAAGAAGGCTGGTGTATGGGGTTGAGTGGGATCTGGGATCAGCCATGATGGAATAGTGGAGTAGACTCGATGGGCTGAATGACCTAATTCTACTCCTATCTCATATGGTCTTATTCACTTAACTGGTATCGGTCAAGTATAACACGTACTGCCTTTGCTGTAGTTGTGTGCATAGAATCCCTTTTATTCTGCTGCTAGGAACACTTTATTACTTTTTTTTAAAAATTGATTTTTTTAATGCATTTTCTACAACACTACAAATAAAAAAAAAACCCCAAAACAAAGTAGAAAATTAGTACAGTGCAAGATAAGCATACAATAGTAATATAATACAAAATAAGATAATTGAGAAAGCACCCAAGTTGAAGTCATGTAAAGTTAGTGTCCTCCCCAAGCCCCACAACAAAAAAAAACTCGAGACCAACCAAAACAAAATGTAGAAAATATAAATCAGAACATTCAAACCCTCAAAACTGTAAATACACTTGAAAACAGAAGATAATAATGCCTACTACCAAAAAAAGAGCTGAAAGCAAGGGACTGAAAAAAAAACTTAAGAGGAAAATTATGAAAATACTCAATAAAAGGTCCCCAGACTTTATGAAACTTTATATCCGAATTAAGAATTGAATAATGGATTTTTTCAAGGTCTAAACAGGACATGATATCGTTAAGCCATTGAGCATGCGTGGGTGGGGCAACATCTCTCCATCTAAGGAGGATTAGACGTCTAGCCAGGAGAGAAGCAAAAGATAATATTCGACATTTAGTCGAACTCAAGCGTATATCTGTCTCACCCAAGAAACCAAACAGAGCAATTAAAGGGTTAGGTTCTAAGTGGTGATTCAGAATACAGGATAAAGTTATAAAAACATCTTTCCAAAATTTCTCTAAGCTAGGACAGGTCCAATACATATGAATAAGAGAAGCATCGCCACTTTTGCATTTATCACGAAGAGGAGTAATATTAGGGTAAAATTGAGATAATTTAGATTTGGACATATGGGCTCTATGAACAATCTTAAACTGTAGAAGGCAGTGGCGAGCACAGAGAGAAGTTGAATTAACCGATTTGAGAATCGAATCCCAAATCTCATCAGATAAAGGGATATTTAAGTCATGCTCCCAGGCCATTCTAATTTTATCTACAGGGGCATGCCTTAAGGATACTAATTCATCACGGATAATGGATATTAAGCCTTTACCCAGTGGATTAATAGAAAGAAAGAAATCCATAGCATTTTTCTCGGACATTTCAGGGAAGTTGGGAATTAAAGGATTGATCAAGTGTCTGATTTGGAGATATCTAAAGAAATGGGCATTAGGTAGATTGAACTTAGCAGAGAGCTGTTGAAAGGATGCGAAGCGATTATCGATAAAAAGATCTTCAAAATGTCTAATGCCCTTTTTATACCAATCATAGAATGTTGAATCATACATAGTAGGTAGAAAAAGATGATTATGTAAGATAGGACTGGAAAGGGAAAAACCATAAAATTTCCTAAACTGGGCCCATATTTGCAAAGTACGTCTAACAAGAGGATTACCAATTAGTCCAGACAAACTACTAGGGAGTGCAGAACCAAGAAGTGCAGAAATAGATAGATCTTTAGTGGAATTCAGCTCCATTGCTACCCAATTAGGGCACTCAGATTGGCTATGAAAAAAAGACCAAAAGATTGTGCAACGAATGTTAGCTGCCCAGTAGTATAAACGAAAATTAGGTAAGGCCATGCCACCCTCTTTTTTAGATTTTTGAAGATAAACTTTATTAATTCTAGAATGCTTATTCTTCCACAGATAGGACAAAATAATAGTCTAAGGAATCAAAAAAGGTTTTAGAAATAAAAATTGGAACAGATTGAAATAAATATAAAAATTTAGGGAGAACGTACATTTTAATAACATTAATACGACCTACCAAGGACATAGATAGAGGTGACCATTGTGACAGACTCTGTTTTGTAGTGTATAAAAGATTGGCAAAATTTTCACGAAAAAGATCTTTAAACTTCCTTGTAACTGTAATACCAAGGTAAGTAAATTGATTATGAACTACTTTAAAGGGGAGGTCACGAAATGCTAATACTTGTGCTTCTTTATTAATTGGGAAAAGTTCACTCTTATGTAAATTAAGTTTATAGCCAGAAAACTGGCTAAATTGATCAAGAAGTGAAAACATTGGAGGTAAGGATGTGGACGGATTTGAAAGAAAAAGTAATAGATCATCAGCATAAAGAGAAACTTTATGCTCAACACCCCCCCCTCCAAATCCCGGTCAATTCAGGACAGCTTCGGAATGCTATCGCCAGAGGTTCTACAGCCAAATCAAAAAGAAAGGGACTTAAAGGGCATCCTTGACGGGTGCCATGTTTAAGGTCAAATAACTGGGATTGCTGAGAATTAGTCAAAACAGAGGTGGTAGGACATAGATACAGCAATTTGATCCAAGAGATAAAACTTTGACCAAAGTCAAATTTTTCTAAAACTGCAAAGAGGTAGTTCCACTCTATACGATCAAATGCTTTCTCCGCATTGAGAGAAATAACGCATTCAGGAATCTGTTGAAGGTGAATATAAAATATTAAATAAACGCCGTATGTTTAAAAAAAGGAAGACGGTTTTTAATAAAACCAGTTTGATCATCAGAAATAATAGAGGGTATAACAGTTTCTAATCTATGAGCCAAGACTTTGGCCAAGATTTTAACATTAACATTAAGCAAAGAGATCGGCCTGTACGAGGAACACTCTGTTGGGTCTTTACCCTTTTTTAATGAAAGAATAATACATGCCTCATTAAATGAGGGTGGCAATTTACCATAGTTAAACGAGTCAGATAGTACTGAGAGTAACTGAGGAGAAAGCAGTGAAGAGAATGATTTATAAAATTCTACGGGGAACCCATCAGGTCCAGGAGATTTGCCTGAAGACAGTGCAGAAATTGCAAAAGATATTTCTTCTAATGATATAGGCTCATTAAGTTTTGCTTTAAAATCAGATGAAAGTGAAGGAATATTCAGAGTATTTAAAAAAAAGATCAACAGAAATATTCTCATTCAGAGATTCAGAGGAATAAAGCCGAGAGTAAAAATTTTTTAAATACGTCATTGATTTCTGAGTGATTCGATGTAATATCCCTGTTCTCCTTCTGGATCTTTGTGATATGTTGTTTAGCTTTAGAACGCCTCAACTGATTAACTAGAAATTTTCCAGATTTGTCACCGTGAATATAAAAGCAACTCTTACTTTCAAGAAGTTGACGTTCAACAGGTTGAGTAGAGAGAAGGTCAAATTTAGTTTGAAGTTCTACACGCTTCTTATATAATTCAGGGTTATTAGTTTGAGCATATAATTGATCTAATTCTTTAATCTGATTAATTAGGTCTAATCAATCTATATGGGACTTTCTATTAAGATTTGCTGAATATGAGATTATTTGACCCCTCAAATATGCTTTCATGGCATCCCAGACAATCTGGGATGACATTTCAGATGACGTATTAGTGTTAAAATAAAAAGTTATCTGATCCTTAATAAATTTTAGAAAATCATCATCCGATAATAAAGTCAGGTTAAAATGCCAATGTTTATTCCTCTGAGGGAGACCAGGAAAATTTAGAGACAAAGTAATTGGAGCATGATCAGAAATCAGTATACTCTGATAGTCACAAGAATGGACAATGAAATAAGTTGATTATCAATTAAAAAATAGTCAATTCTAGTAAAGGTATGGTGAACATGTGGGGGAAAAAAAAAGGAATAATCTCTCTCAGTAGGATGAAGGAAACGCCAAATATCTGAGATACCATAGTTAGAAAGAAAAGAGTGAATAGCTAAAGCAGATTTAGTAGGTGATCTAGTAACGGGACGATCGATCCAAATTGGGATCTAACCAGCAATTAAAGTCGCCACGCAATATAAGAGAATATGAATTTAAATCTGGTAATGAGGAGAAAAAATGTTAAAAAAAAATTAACATCGTCAGAATTGGGAGCATACAGGTTTGCTAGTACAACTTTAGTATTATATAATTTACCAGAAACGATAATAAAACGGCCATTTGTGTCAGATATCTTACTATGGAGTTCAAAAGGAATATTTGAGTTAATAAGGATGGAACCCCCCCCCCAGCTTTGGCCGGGAAGGATGAATGAAAATGCTGATCCACCCACTTTGACAAAAGCCGAGAATTATCAAAACTACGAATATGAGTTTCTTGAAGGAAAGCAATGTCGGCTTTAAGTTGCTTAATATGGGAGAAGACCTTCCTCCTTTTAACAGGATGATTCAATCCCTTTACGTTCCAGCTCACAAATTTCAGTGTATTAACCAGTTTCAGTTGTTAATTTCAGTGTATTTACCATTACCAAATGTTAATTTTAGTGTATTAACCATTATCAATTGTTAATACATAAAAGGTAGTACTTAAATACTCTGGAGCAGTGCTCTGCTGTGTTGTCTATCACACTGAAGCATGTCAGCTGTGTAGCAAGCAGTTACAAAGCAGGAAGAGTGAGGGTAGAGGCAATTATGGTGTTTGTTTCTGGAAGTTTATATATGATCCACTTCTCAGAAAATGCTCGCAATAAACGCAGTTCCAACTCCCCACATACAATTCATGGGCTGTGCAGAGGTCCACATTGACTCTACAGAAGTGTCTCAGAACTCCCAGACAACCTGGACTTTAAGTCTTCATTCCATTTCCAGTCTGATTTATTCATCTTTGTCCTATTCCACAATTGCAATTAGGCCCAAGTTAATGTTAAGAAACAGCACCTTAAGTTCCATCTGTGAAAGATGCAACATTTTGGATGCAATGTCACATTTTGCAGCTCCATGCGGTCCCTGATGGACAAATGGCAGAACTACTAACAAGGAAGTAAGTGTAGATTGGGGTTAATGAAATTGTTTTGGCAGCTGGTGTAATACAATACTAAATGACCTCCTCTTGCAATGAAAGGAGTTTTAACACCTTGGCCAAGTGAAGCAGCTACTCAACACAGAAACATCGAAAACCTACAGCACAATACAGGCCCTTTGACCCACAAAATAGTGCGGAACATGTCCTTACCTTGGAAATTACCTAGGGTTACCCGTAGCCCTCCATTTTTCTGAGCTCCATGCACCTATCAAAGAGTCTCTTTAAAGACCCTATCATATCTAAGTCTACCACCGTCGCCAGCAGCCCATTCCATGCACTGACCACTCTGCGTTTTTAAAAAAAAATCTTACCCCTGCCATCTCTGTACCTACTTCCAAGCACCTTAAAACTGTCCTCTCATGCTAGCCATTTCAGTCCTGGGGAAAAAGCCTTTGGCTATCCACAAGATCAATGCTTCTCATCATCTTATAAACCTCTATCAACCCACCTCTCATCCTCCGTCGCTCCAAGGAAAAAAGGCCAAGTTCACTCAACCTATTCTCGTAAGACATGCTCCCCAATCCAAGCAACATCCTTGTAAGTCTCCTCTGCACCCTTGCTATGGTTTCCACATCTTTCCTATACTGAGGCGACCAGAACTGAGCACAGTACTCCAAGAGGGGCCTGACCAGGGTTCTATATAGCTGCAACATTACCTCTCTGCTTCTGAACTCAATCCCACGATTGATGAAAGCCAATACACCGTATGCTTTCTTAACTAGAGTTGACCTGCACAACAACTTTGAGTGTCATATGGACTCAGACCGCAAGATCCCTCTGATCCTTCACACTGCCAAGAGTCTTACCATTAATACTATATTCTGCCATCATATTTGACCTACTGAAATGAACCACCTCACCCTCTGGTTTGAATTCATCTGCCACTTCTCAGCCCAATTTTGCATCCTATCAATGTCCTGTGTAGCCTCTGACAGCCCTCCACACTATCCACAACACCCCCAACCTTTGTGTCATCAGCAAATTCACTAACCCATCCCTCCAGTTCTTCATCCAGGTCATTTATAAAAATCACGAAGAGTCGGGGTCCCAGAACAGATTCCTGAGGCACACCTCTGGTGACTGACCTCCATGTAGACTATGACCCGTTTACAACCACTCTTTGCCTTCAGTGGGCAAGCCAGTTCTGGATCCACAAAGCAATGTCCCCTTGGATCCCATGCCTCCTTACGTTCTCAATAAGCTTTGCATGGGGTACCTTGTCAAATGCCTTGCTCAAATCCATATACACTACAGCTACTGCTGTACCTTCATCAATGTGTTTAGTCACATCCTCAAAAAATTCAATCAGGCTTATAAGGCACAACCTGCCTTTGACAAAGCCATGCAGACTATTCCTAATCATATTATGCCTCTCCAAATGTTCATAAATCCTGCCTCTCAGGATCTTCTCCATCAACTTGCCAAGCGCTGAAGTAAGATTCACTGGTCTATAATTTCCTGGGCTATCTCTACTCCCTTTCTTGAATAAGGGAACAATATCTGCAACCCTTCAATTCTCTGGAGCCTCTCTCATCCCCATTGATGATGCAAAGATCATCGCCAGAGGCTCAGCAATCTCCACACTCGCCTCCCACAGTAGCCTGGGGTACATCTCGTCTAGTCCCAGTGTCTTACCCAACTTGATGTTTTCCAAAAGCTCCAGCACATCCTCTTTCTTCATATCTACATACTCAAGCTTTTCAGTCTGCTGCAAGTCATCCCTACAATTGCCAAGATCCTTTTCCCTAGAGAATACTGAAGCAAAGTACTGATTAGGTACCTCTGTTATCTTTTCTGTTTCCATACACACTTTTCCACTGTCATACTTGATTGGTCCTATTCTCCCATGTCTTATCCTCTTGCTCTTAACATACTTGTAGAATTTCTTGGGGTTTTCCTTAATCCTGTCTGCCAAGGCCTTCTCATGGCCCTTTCTGATTTCCTAATTTCATTCTTAAGCTCCTTCCTGCTTGCTGTATAATTTTCTAGTTCTCAATCATTACCCAGTTTTTCTTAACCTTTCATAAGCTCTTTTTTTGACTAGATTTACAACAGCCTTTGTACACCACGGTTCCTGTACCCTGTCTCATTGGAATGTACCAATGCAGAACTCCATGCAAATATCCCCTGAACATTTGCCATAATTTCTTCTGTATGTTTCCCTGAGAACATCTGTTCCCAATTTGTGCTTCCTGCCTGACAGCCTCATACTCCCCCTTACTCCAATTAAATGCTATCCTAACTTGTGTGTTCCTATCCCACACAAGAGATAGAATTGTGATCACTATCTCCAAAATGCTCTTCCACTGGGAGATCTAACACTTGACCAAGTTCATTTCCCAATAACAGATCAAGTACAGCCTCTCCTCTTGTAGGCTTATGTACAAATTGTGTCAAGAAACCTTCAACAAACTCCACCCCATCTCAACCCCTCACTCTAGGGAAATGCCAATCAATACTTGGGAAATTAAAATCTCCCACCACAACAACCATGTTATTATTACACCTTTCCAGAATCTGTCTTCCTATCTGCTCCTTGATGTCCCTGTTACTATTGGGTGGTCTATATTAAAAAAAAACACACCCAGTAGTGTTGTTGACCCCTTCCTGTTCCTAACTTCCACCCACAGAGACTCCGTAGACAATCCTTCCAGTGCTCAGTGGACACTTTATCAGGTACACCTATGTACCTAATTAATGCAAATATCTAATCAGCCAATCATGTGGCAGTAACTCAATGCATAAAAGCATGCATTCGTGCTCAGGAGGTTTAGACCAAACATGAAAATGGGAAATAAATGTGATATAAGTGGCTTTGACGTGGGATGGTTGTTAGTGCTGGATGGGGTGGTTTGAGTAGCTCAGAAACTGCTGATTTCCTGGGAGTTTCATGTACAATAGTCCCCAGAGTTTACAGAAGTACAAGAAGCAAAAACATGCATTGAGCAGCAGGTTCAGTGGGCAAAAATGTCTTGTTAATGAGAAAGATCAAAGAGAATGGCCAGACTGGTTCAAGCTGACAGGAAGGTGACAGTAATTCAAATATCCATGCGTTACAACAATTGTGTGCATAAGAGCTTCTTTGAACTCTCAAAATGTTGAGCATTGAAGTAGATGAATTACAGCACCAGAAGACTATAATCGTACGCTCAGTAGTCAATTTATTAGGTACAGGAGATGCCTGTTAAAGTGACCACTGTGTGTATAATGTGAAGCTTTGTAACGATTTTATGTTTCTCTGAAGGCATTCTGTCCACCTACCCTCCTCCCCCCCCCCCCCCCAAGAATATTGGGATTGCACCTCAGCATTCAACACCGTTATCTCATTAGTACTCATCAAAACCTGCGTATTTTTAACCTCCTTTGCAACTGGATCCTTCACTTCCTGATCAGGAGACAGTCAGTGCAGATAGGAAATAATAGGTGTTAATAGGGCCCTGATGAATGGTCTCAGCCGGAAACATCGACTATACACTTTTATGCTGCCTGGCTACTGAGTTCCTCCAGCATTTTGTGTGTGTGGCTTGGATTTCCAGCATCTGCAGCTTTTTCTCCTGTTTGGGAAAGTATGCTAGTGCCTACATTTCATTAAAAGCTTGAGAAGATTCAGTATGTCACAAAAGACTCGTAAATATCTTCAGAACATTGCCTGTTTGCATCTCAGCTTGTATGGAATCTGCGGTGCACAGGATAAATATAAGTTGCAGTGGGTTGTAGCCTCAGCCAGCTCCATCATGGACAGCAGCCTCCCCATCATTGAGGATGTCTTCATAAGGACTCACCTCAAGAAGGTGGCATTCATCATGAAGGACCTTCACTGTCCAGGACTTCTCATTCCTGCCAGCAAGGAGGAGGAACAGGAACTTGAAGATGGATGCTCAACATTTTAATTACAGCTTCTTCCCCTCTTCTGTCAGTTTTCTGAATGGTCCTGAATTCATGAACACTACCTCGGTATTTTGTTTTCTTTTTACACTTATTATGTATTTCTTACAGTAGCTTTTAGTTTTTTTATGTATTGCACTGTACTGTTGCTAAGCAATAAATTTCACGACATGTTAGTGATAATAAATCTGATTCTGAAAAGAAATAATTCTGAACCTTTGCTGCAACCTTGCCATTGCAACTAAGTCCATCCTCATGTTGGATGATCACTGATATGTTGACAGCATACATGCTTTTCTGAAAGGTAATGGTCAGTGGTTTAATCTTGTACTTAGCATCTCTGTTACTTTGTAAAATGGTGTGCCTTATATTTTTAATGTTTATTTGAGATACACAAGTCAGCCTGGTTAATAATTGTTTTGACATCTCAAATCCAAACCATCTAAATGTTTAAAAGTATGAAAATTCTATGGCTGTCAATCAGTTAGCCCGTATATATTGAGGCAATAGAATCTGTTATCTATAAATGAGTTCTTTTTTTAAAAAAAATGAGCTAATTTTGATCTGTATGTATGAACTAATGTTATTCCATTTAGGATTTATTTATGACTTTTGGTGAAGTTCAAGCATTGTGTGCACTTTGCATTCTACTTCATTTCCTGAATGTGCTGTTTCCCTCTTGAACGTGTCGGTTATTCAGCTTCATAATGCACCTTGAGCTAAATGTGCTTAACACCTTTTATCTTCATTAATGTGTATGTTGTTTTTGATGAAGCAAATGCATGTGACAATTTATGCTTATTTTTAATCAAACCTTTCTTGATGGCATGGTTCGCCATGCTTATTTGTTAAATATATTTGCCCTAAACATTGTAATTTTATTTGAAATCCATTTTAATATTTTTCTCTATTGAAAGCAACAATGTGAGGATCAGTCATGCCTGTCGCATCTTGGTTGGATTCTTTTTGACAAAAACAGTGAGGGCCAAATTTTTTTAAACTCACTGTCAAATAAGACTGGCATCTGTGGTTATGTGAGAATTTGTTAACTTCAGGGTGTTACCCTTCATTTGCTTCCAGCCTCTCGTCGACACTCAAGGTCCACCAGCGCACTCTCCACTGCTGATTCTATTGGCCAGCCAGGTGAACAAGTGCTATTTGCATGCTTGTTCTAATTTTCCCATTTTTTTTTAATGTACATTGGTCATTGGGTTTTTCTAACGCCAGCCAATTTTCTTTTGAAAATTATCATCTTTATTTGCACACATAAGAAGCAATCATAATTGTCATTTATTAGAGTGCAAGAACTCTTGGAGTGAATGCATCGATGTCCATGTGCATTCCTACACATTAAAAATGAATAATATTTTAGTACTTCCTGTGAAGTATAAACTGTAAAATGTACTTGAAATCCATAAGAAAAGGTAACAATTATGATTGCCCAGTATGACACTTCATTTTAGCTTTTATTTGTTTATGTGTGCACAGTCATCATTATTTTACCATTAATGTCTGGTGAATTGTGTCATTGCTAATTGTACTCTGTGATTTGTATTACTAATTTAAGTTCTCATTTTGTATTCCATTGATGTGATATTTCTCAAAAATAGATTGATTGTTTAATGTCCAAGCAAGCACCAGTTGTTGAAATCTAATCATATGTTAGACCACTGGATTATAATTATTCCTAGTAGATTTAAATCAGTGCAAGGTGGCAAAGAAAACAGCTGCTACCGTGTATCAGATTTGCAAGACAAAACAAAAGTTGTGAATGGTCACAGTCAACATGGTGTTAAAACTTATCAAAAAAAGGTGAATCAAATGGAAGTGTGGTATGTGAAATGAATATTAATTTGTTAATGAAAATTGAATATTTCAAGGAGTTGCTCCAATTCACTTGTATTTGGTAAAGTTGATGGGCAGATTGCCCTATGAGAGGTTTGTCAGCAAGTGTTGCTCACCCATCTTCTTTGGCTGAGTGCATCTTGGAGCTCAGTGTCTGAACATTGTAGAGCAAACATTGTTTGTGCACTAAAGGTCATATGCAGATGGACAGGCAGACGACAGGGCAAAATTGCCATCAGTGGAATGAAGTGAAGTGTAACATGGAGGCAGAATTGAAAAGGATGATAAATACAGGATTGAAGGTGTTATATTTGAAATGCATGTAGTATATGGAATAAGGTAGATGATCTTGTAGTGTCGTTGGAGGTTGGCAGGTATGATGTTGTGGGCATCATTGAGACATGGCTGAAAGGAGGTCATAGTTTAACATCCAAGAATACACATTTTACCGAAAGGACAAGCAGTTAGGCAGAGGGAGTGGAGTGGCTCTGTTGGTTTAAAAAAAATGAAATCAAATCCTTAGAAAGAGGTGGCATAAGATCAGAAGATGTAGAATCCTTGTGGGTTTAGTTAAACCTCAAAGGTAAAAAGACCCTAGTGGGAGTTGTATACAGGCCACCGAACAGTAGCCAGGATGTGGGCTACAAATTTCAAAGGGAAAGACTAAAGGCATGTTATAGGGCAATGTTGTGATAGTCATGGGGGATTTCAGTATGCTGGTAGATTGGGAAAATAATGTTGGTGAAAATAAAGGAACTCTTGAGAGGCAAAGTAGAGTTGTTGTGATGGGGACACTAGCAGGTATGACAGCAGAACAGCAATGGCTGGTGTTTGGGGAATTCAGAAGGTGCAGGCAATGTTTCCTTTAAAAGGCTGATCTGGGGCAACCTTCCTCAGTGGCAGGGATAGGATGTTGAGGAGCAACAGGGATTTTTTGATTTGGCTTGTTAACAACCTGACACACCTGGCATGACAGAGTGCTGTGCTACATCAGGTGTCTCACCAGTCCAGAAGAAATCCCTAAGCACACCCTCAAGAGTTTTCCTGGTGTGAATGACCAGCAAGGCAATGCTCATGAGCCAAACACAATATGTCAGGCTGCTAAACATCAGAAACAACTATTTAATAAACACTACTCCAATCATCCTGAATGGACACTTTTAGAGGAGTCTACTTTCTCATTAACACTCTGTTGCTAATAAAATAGCCATAGGAATTTTCTACAATTGCTTCCTCTGTTCAATCCTCTTCAAACAGGGGAGACAGAAGGTTTTTTTTTTCTGTTCAAGCCCTAGCTGCTCATGAGAGGGAACCACTTGGCCAAGCTCTGTTAGAGCTATGTCACCTTTGGCCATACCGGTGTCTGAGGGCAATATCGGGGAGATTGTCAGAGCTCTTGCCTTTGCTTTGATCTTTTTTAGACATTGCACGAGTAGTAACATAAACAGGAAACGTGTCTGGGAAAGTCAGTTCATGCTGTCCTGCACCACAGGATGAGAGGTCACTTCAGGACTAGGGAGCACGCTACCATCTGCCAAATTGTTCCCTAGAATGAAAGACCAGCCTTTAACTGGGATCTGGGAACAGAGAGCAACAACTTTTCCAGAAACCAAACCTGGTTGGAGACAAATGTTATGCATGGACAAAGAAGCTGTCTCTGAACCCAAGACAGACTCAGAATTGCAAACCATCCCTCCAGATCTTAATGGGTTGCTTTGACTCAGGATCAGAGGCAAGAGAAATGAAACCATCCGTCTCTGCGAATGGTGAACTAACTACCTCAAATACAGAGGTATCAGACTTGAGCCTTCTTAAACTCTGAATTTCCCAAGGAAATGCTCATGTTCTAAGTGCAGCTGGAACAATCGTTCCCTGTGCCTGTACTCTGTTTTTCTTGCAGCACTATCTCCTTTAGCCTCAACTCAATGGGAGTTTCTGACAAAGGAGTATCTTTTGGCACTGGGAGGATTGAACTAATCTTAAGAAACCCAATGTCTATCAGCACTTTCCTGATGACAGTTTTTATTCTCCTCTTTAACTATTTTTCAGTGCTTGTAAGCTCAGTTTTGTAATGAGAAGCAGCTGTTAAAATTGATCTTTTTCAAACAGCTCAAGAAGTTCCTCAGAAGGTTCTTTAATGAATGCTTCAAGATGCCATATTTGAAAGCTTTCCTACACTACACTAAAGTACTGACAAAGTACTGTCAGCACAAACATTTGAATAGAGAGTTCAATACAAAGCAACACTAATAGAGTGTGTGCACAACACACAGGAGGGCTCAGTACAGCACACAGCTTCCTATACACAGAATGCAGCAAATTTTGCTCTCTACAAAATAGCCATTAAAGCCACAATTCCAAAAGATGTTACCCCTCAACTGCTAGCACAGAATGAATTATCTACCCCAGCCAAGCACCACAATTCTCTAATGGAGCCTGCCAGTCGTTCTAAATATCAAAACTTGGGTTAAGTTTAAAGGTAGAACTTCACATAGAAACCTATTATGGGCCCACCACAAAAGTTAACCTAACTTAACTAATTCATGAATGCTCTCACTCTTATTTCCCCTCCCCACCCCCCCCCCACACCCCTTACAAAGTGGGTATGGCCACTGAGTGCTAATCTAAACTATACACAATAAATGCAGATCTAAACAAGCATACAAATGACTAAGCCCACTCCGGGATACCTGCCTAGCCTTTGCTTTATCCGACTTCTGAGTTGTACTAGACAAGAGTGACTTTAAAAGCAAAACATAGAACGTATAGGCCATCAAGCTAATGGTTTTGCAAAACTGAAACGCTGACCCTTGCCAGAGAGCAAGTCTCTACTCAGGATAACCTGAAATAACAGAGGAGTGACTCGTAGGAATACTCCCCTATCTAACTGGGGTACTTGTGCACTAGTTAACTTAACAGCACTCAAGCAACTACTCACCCAGCAGTAGTTGTACCAAAATGGGGATAAATGGCAAAGCAACAGAACACCACAAATCAAAGTAACAAACGAAAGGCTTGTACTCTACAAAAAAATCTAGGGGCAGACACAACTTAGGCACATCCTTTCAAAATTAAAAAAAAATTGGACAAAACTCCATTTTGTTACAACCTTGGCTCTCAGGAAGTAACACAAAGGAGTCGGGCCACAACAGGAACTACAAACAAAAGGTCTTTATCAAATTAAAGTTAAGGTAAAGGGAAAAAGGGTGGTGCAGTAGTGCTGGCTGGCTTCAGACCTTTCAGTTTCCCTAGAATCTTCTGTCTAGCCACGGTAACTTAACACCTTTCATGACCCCTGACTCCTGGAACTTCCACCATACTGCTATTGTCTTCCACAGTGGAGAATGATGTAAAATACTTATTCACTTAGTCCGCCATGTTGTTGACCCCCATTACTACCTCCAGCATAGTTTTCCAGCGGTCCAATATCCACTCTTGCCTCTCTCTTACACTTTATAGGTATCTGAAGAAACTTTTTGTATCCTCTTTAATATTACTGGTTATCTTATGTTCGTATTCCATCTTTACCTTAATTACTTTTTTAGTTGTCTTCTGTTGGTTTTTAAAAACTTCCCAATCCCCTAATTTCCCCCTAATTTTAACTCTATTATATGCCTTCTCTTTGGCTTTTATACTGACTTTGACTTCTCTTTTTAGCCATGGTTGTGTCACCTTTCCTTTAGAATACTACTTCCTGTTTGGGATGTGTGTATCCTGTCCCTTCTGAATTGATTCCAGAAATTCCAGCCATTGCTGCTCTGCTGTCATCCCTGCCAATGTTCTTTTCCATTCAATTTTGGCCAACTGCTCTCTCAATGTATGAGGGGTGTTTGATGGCTTTGGGCCTTTACTCACTTGAGCTTAGAAGAATGAAGGGTGAAACTCATTGAAACCTATCAAATATTGGAAGGCCTAGACTTGCTTCCCAACCTTTTTTTAATGCCATTAAAACCCCTACCATTAATCGAGGATTCCATGGACCCCAGGTTGGGAACTCCTGGCCGAGATGGGGTGGATGTGGAGAGGATGCTTCCTGCAGTGGGTGAATGCAGGTCAAGAGGGCACAGCCTCAGAATAGAAGGATGTTCATTTGGAGCAGAGTTGAGAAATTTTTTATCCAGTGTGTAGTGAATCTGTGGAATTCATTGTCACTGACAGCTATGGAGGCTAAGTCACTGAGTAAATTTAAAGAGGTTTTTGATTAGTAAGGTCATTAAAGGCTATGGAGAGAAGGCAGGAGAATGGGATTGAGAAGAATAATAAATCAGCCATGATAGAATGGTGGAGCAGACTCGATGTGCTGAGTGGCCTAATTCTGCTCCAATGTTTTATGGTCAACACATCTGATATCCCACTGCTAAATGTGTCACAAAGTCTAACACTTCTCTTGATTGGTTTATTGGTTGAGGAGCTGAATATGGTTCATATCTGCTTCTGTAACTTTAGTCACTGACTTTCCGTAAAAGGTATGTTCAGCTTAGTTTTACATTTTTGTTTAAACCTATTCCATTAATTATTTAACTGGATATTATGTATTTATAACAAAATCTAATTTCTTTTAATTTTCCTTATTTTTATTTAGTTCAATTGCTTTTAAATGTTTTAAAAAATGACATCTAACCATTATAAGGTGTCTTTGATATCAATGACCTGTCAAGATGTTGCCAGGCAAAGTCTCTGATTTTGCCGCCATCCATTGCACAGATGTTGTTGCAGTTAAATGGAGCTGCAGGATCAAGGTGCTAAGTGTGGTTGATTGTGTCAAATATGAATTAGCCTGACATCTTAAAGATCTGTTGACATTAGGTTTTCTGCATTTGTGGATGCCAAACGTAATTTAATTTGTGTCAAGAAATGGTCATTGTAAACCAACAATATAACAATACATAGAGGCATAGATTGAGTGGTTAGCCAGAGACTTTTTTTCTAGGGTGGAAATGGCTTATGAGGGGCATCATTTTGTGGTAATTGAGGAAAATTTAGGGGGATGTCGAA
Source organism: Hemitrygon akajei (assembly GCF_048418815.1). Lineage (NCBI taxonomy): Eukaryota > Metazoa > Chordata > Chondrichthyes > Myliobatiformes > Dasyatidae > Hemitrygon > Hemitrygon akajei. The sequence goes on from NC_133125.1 coordinate 105,533,706, forward strand.
GGTAATTTTTTTTTTTTTTGCAGTGTAGTGGGAGCATAGAACATTCTGCCGGGGTGGTGGCTGAGGGTGATACATAAGAGACACTTGAGAAACTCGTAAACACATAGATGATAGGAAAATAGAGGGCTATGTGGGGCTGGGGGGAAGGGTTGCACTGATCTTAGAGTAGGTTAAAAGGTCGGTACAACATCATGGGCTGAAGGGCCTGTATTGTGCTGTCCTGTTCTATGTTAATGATCAGGATATGTTTAAAATCTAGTTTAATACCTTCGTCATTTTTTAACTATTTGAATTTGCCAATTCAATGATCAATTGAGAGCTACTTTGTTATTGCACAATTTTGCAGTAAATCATATATAAGATCAGTTATATATTAAGCTAGCAGTTTGAACATCTACCCCGCCTATATAACATCACCACAGTATAGCAATTAATCATATTAACCACCTTATTGCATTGATTTTTGAAACAGCGAATTTGATGAGAATACGATTTATATACTTGGGTTCCGTTAAATATACACCATTAGAGAGCTGTGCACAATTATTAAAATGTTTTCTCCCTGATGTGGCACCCAGTTTCTCCCATCAAAGCCTCTTGATATTTTTAACAATTATTATTCATTTACTTAACCTCATTGGGGCATGATGGTGCTTCTGGTTCTGAATAGAACTGCTGACATTTAGCCTTTTAAATCATAACAAGTTAGATGTTCCCATTTATGGAAATTCTGAACTTGTTATTAAACAGGTGTCACTGTCTGTCTCAGTAACCTAAATTGCTAATGAGAGAGTCCAATCCTTCTGAAATTTCCTTGTATTTATATTAGGGGGTTCATTGTGAGTATATTGAGCATATCAAATAAAATAAAAAGATAATTTCCTTTTTTCATTTATTTTCCTGTTTATTTATAAGTGTTTCTGGCATTTTAGGTAACCTTTTAATTATTTATTTTTAATCTGATGTACTTTGTGGGGTTGAGCTTTCTCTGACCACTGTTGCGCACCTGAATGCCACTTGGAGTGAGGCCTTTCAGGCCCTATCGTCTGTCATTCCAATACTCACATCATCTGACTTGGAGGTTGCATCATCATTAATGGAACTTGCTGTATTTTTAGATTTGTTTAAAATTAGATTAAAAAGTGGTATCTGTTGGCGCTACAGACATATGAATATGGAGTTTTAGTATTTATTGATAGTATCAGTAATGGTATAATTACTTGCAGGCCATCCTGGGCTTTACTTGGCCACTTGTTCACATGAAGAAATGAGTTTACATGAAACACAGTCTGCATTGATTATTGTTTTTTTTTAAAAATTGTTACATGTACCAAAATACAATAAAAAAACTTGTCTTGCATACTTTTCATATGGATCAAGTCATTACACAGTGCATTTAGATACTGTAAAATAAGATAAAACAATAACAATGCAGAATTAAGTTTAAAAACTACAGAGAAAACAGGGCAGGATAGAAGCTGTTCTTGACCCTGGTGGTACGTGCTGTCAGGTTTTTGTACCTTCTATCCAATGGGAGTGAGGAGAAGAAAGAATGCCCAGGATGAATGGGTCTTTGATTATGCTGTCTGCTTTAATGAGCCAGTGAGAAGTATAGACAGAATTCATAGAGGAGCGACTGGCTTTTGTAATGTGTTGAGCTGTGTCCATGACTCACTAAATTCTGTTAGGCATCATTTGGTAGATCAGTTATTAGACTCTCTCTTGGACAACCAGTGGCTTAAGGTTACTCTTCGTAAAGTTGAAATGACCTTATGTACTTGTTTTGCTTTGAGGTTAAGAGCTTTCACCGGTGATATTGAAAATAATACACCTGTGTAATCAGTATTTCAGTAGAAATAGCAAATAAGTATCTAGTGCCTTCAATTTATTGTGTAGCATAAAGTTACAGCTAGCTGTTCAGCTGAGTCATTTGAAATAGGAATAATATGTTAGATATTTTTTAAAAACTTGCATAAATTTAAAAGAACACGCACAAAATGCTGGAGGAACTCAGCTGGCTAGGCAACATTTATGGAAAAAAGCATGGTCAACGTTTCAGGCAGAGACCCTTCATCAGGACTAGAAAAAAGATGAATTGGAGTTCGAAAGGAGGGAGAATAAACTACAAGGTGATAGATGAAACCAGGAGGGGAGGGAGGGGTGAAGTAGAGCTGGGAAGTTGATTGGTGAAAGAGACACAGGCCTGGAGAAGGGGGAATTTAATAGGAGAGGACAGAATGCTATGGGAGAAAGAAAGTGGGGAGGAGGTGCCAGAGGAAGGTGATAGGCAGGTAAGGAGATAAGGTGAGAGAGGGGAATAGGAATGGTGAACATTACAGTAAGTTTGAGAAACTGGTGTTCATGCCATCTCCCAGTGGCCACCCATTCTAATTCCATTTCCCATTCCTATTCTGAAATGATAATCCATGGCTGCCTCTACTGTCACGATGAGGGCACGCTTAAGTTGGAGAAGCAACACCTTGTATTCTGTGTGGGTAGCTTCCAACCTGATGGCATGGACATCGATTTCTTGAACTTCTGGTAATGCCCCCCTCCTTCACCATTCCCCATTCCCATTTCACACTCTCACCTTATCTCCTTATCTGCCTATCACCTTCCTCTGGTGCCCCTCTCCCTTTCTTCCCTGGGATTACATCCTCTACTATCGGATTCCACTTCTCCAGCCCTGTATCTCTTTCACCAATCAACTTCCCAGCTCTTTACTTCGCCCTCCCAGTTTCACTTATTATCTTGTGGTTCTTCCTCCCCTCCCCCCACTTTCTTATTCTGACTCCTCATTTATTTTCCATTCCTGATGAAGGGGTTTGGCCCAAAATGTCAACAGTGCTATTTTCCATAGATGCTGCCTGGCCTGCTGAGTTCCTCCAGCATTTTGTGTGTGTTGCTTGGATATCTAGCATCTGCAGATTTTCTCTTGTTTGCGATTTATTTAAAGGATTAACTTCACATAAGAATGGCCCAGTCATACAGACAAAATATTCTAGTTCCACGTAGATATAGTTGTGTATATAGTTAAGAATAAGTAATATGCAATTTTATTTGAATACTAAAAAATGAATACTAGAAATCTGATAGAAGTGGAATGTTTTGGAGATGCACAGCAGTTTTAGGGTGTGTTGAGAGAAAGGAAGACTTGTATTGATAATATGTTATCTGACTTCATTGTAGACCAGAAACAGATATGTGTACAATAACTGTTCCAAAATACTTTTCTCTCCTCCTTTGAAACTTTCTTTTGTACTCCAAAGAAAGAATTGCTAGCTAATTAATTAGTATTTTATGGAGAAAGTTGATTGTTACAAATACTGCTGTTGTTGGCCCAAATTAGAATCATTTGAATGGCAGAACGTTGTAAAGTTGTTACATTAATTTCATGTTTTTATCTTTGTTAGATCGATATGGGCTTGGACAGGCTGGTCGTTTACCTGCCACTGTAAATGCCATGAGGGTCCTGAACACAAGCACAGAAGTGGAAGCTGCAGTTGCAGATGCCTTGGTAATAATTCTTTGAATAGTTCCTTAAAATTAATAGTTATAAAAATTCATTTTGAAAAATAGTTTATGAAAATGCTCCACCTTGGTGCCTTGCTTTGCTTATCCACTATTCCATATTTTTGCATGAAATTATTGTGACATGCATCTTGATATTTGTGTGTTACTAAGTACTGTACTTGTCTGTGCTTAATCACTTTTGAATATTGTATATGTTGATGGCGCACTTCCTCATGTTTTAGTAAATAATTATTTTCCATTTGAGCATACCATCATGTATGAAGTCCAGGGTTGCCATCATTGGAGTTTTGCCACGATGTATGAAATTGAAAGAGGAGAGGCCACAAACCCACAAGTCTGCTCCCTCATTGGCAATCAGTCCTTTTGTCTCAATAATTTACTGCCCAAAACACTTGATTAATTTTTCTTCATAGTCCAAAAATCTATTTGGTCTTGAATATAGTGATTGAAATCAGCTGCTGGGTGAAATTCCAACAGGAGGCTATCCTCATAGCATCGACACAATAAATCACTTTAGATTATTTTGTGCTTCAGTGAAAATTCAGTCTCATTATTGGCAATCCTAAGCTATTCAAGCAACCCCCCTTTCCTCCGTCCTCCAAATGTTTCAATCCAGTGAGCCTTCTGTACTACAATATGTTGTCTGTTAATCAATCTTGTCCATGATGACATGTTATTCTTAGGCTGCGCACATTGATGTTGCACAGTAACCATTTAAGTGTTACTTTATCATCATCAGAAAAGCTTGCGTTGATTTGTTTAAAAACACTTTCACCAAACCAGATTGACAATCTAATTTTTAGTTTTTTTTTCTGATTTTTCAGTTATCACTTCAATAGTAGATTCCAGTACTGTATTCTTCTAATGTAAGGCACAGGAATAGGAGTAGACTATTTGGCACTTGACCCTAGATTGTTGTTCCTGATATAGATAGATAGATACTTTATTCATCCCCATGGGGAAATTCAACTTTTTTTCCAATGTCCCATACACTTGTTGTAGCAAAACTAATTACATACAATACTTAACTCAGTAAAAAATAATATATGCATCTAAATCACTATCTCAAAAAGCATTAATAATAGCTTTTAAAAGGTTCTTAAGTCCTGGCGGTTGAATTGTAAAGCCTAATGGCATTGGGGAGTATTGACCTCTTCATCCTGTCTGAGGAGCATTGCATCGATAGTAACCTGTCGCTGAAACTGCTTCTCTGTCTCTGGATGGTGCTATGTAGAGGATATTCAGAGTTTTCCATAATTGACCGTAGCCTACTCAGCGCCCTTCGCTCAGCTGCCGATGTTAAACTCTCCAGTACTTTGCCCACGACAGAGCCCGCCTTCCTTACCAGCTTATTAAGACGTGAGGCGTCCCTCTTCTTAATGCTTCCTCCCCAACACGCCACCACAAAGAAGAGGGCACTCTCCACAACTGACCTATAGAACATCTTCAGCATCTCACTACAGACATTGAATGACGCCAACCTTCTAAGGAAGTACAGTCGACTCTGTGCCTTCCTGCACAAGGCATCCGTGTTGGCAGTCCAGTCTAGCTTCTCGTCTAACTGTACTCCCAGATATTTGTAGGTCTTAACCTGCTCCACACATTCTCCATTAATGATCACTGGCTCCATATGAGGCCTAGATCTCCTAAAGTCCACCACCATCTCCTTGGTCTTGGTGATATTGAGACACAGGTAGTTTGAGTTGCACCATATCACAAAGTCCTGTATCAGTTTCCTATACTCCTCCTCCTGTCCATTCCTGACACACCCCACTATGGCCGTGTCATCAGCGAACTTCTGCACATGGCAGGACTCCGAGTTATATTGGAAGTCTGATGTGTACAGGGTGAACAGGACCGGAGAGAGTACGGTTCCCTGCGGCGCTCCTGTGCTGCTGACCACCGTGTCAGACCTACAGTCTCCCAACCGCACATACTGAGGTCTATCTGTCAAGTAGTCCACTATCCAATCCACCATGTGAGAGTCTACTCCCATCTCCGTTAGTTTGTGCCTTAAGATCTTGGGCTGGATGGTGTTAAAGGCACAAGAGGAATGTAATCCTCACAGCACAACTGACCCCATCTAGGTGAGAGAGTGATTTGTGCAGCAAATACGTGATAGCATCCTCCACTCCCACCTTCTCCTTATACGCAAACTGAAGAGGATCCTGGGCGTGCCTGGTTTGTGGCCTCAGATTCTGTATTATCAGCCGCTCCATGGTCTTCATCACGTGCGACGTCAAGGCAACAGGTCTGAAGTCATTCAACTCCTTTGGTTGTGGTTTCTTCGGTACCGGGACAATACAGGATGTTTTCCACTGTCTGGGTACTCTTCTCTGCTCCAGGCTCATGTTGAAGATGTGCTGTAGTGGTTCTCCCAGCTCAGTCACACAGGCCCTCAGTAATCATGGGGAAACTCCATCCGGTCCAGCCGCCTTGCTGGTACAGATCTTCCTCAGTTGACCTTCCACCTGTGCAGCCGTAATCCTGGGCGTGGGCAAGGTCTCCTGTGAGTGGCTATTTTCCTGTGAGGGAAGTAAGCCTGGTGTGGATTTCTGCGGTGAGGATGAGATTGTGCTGTCGAACCTGTTGAAGAAGTTGTTCAGCTGGTTCGCTTTCTCCACATCTCCACTTATGTTTGCCCCCCGCTTTGCACCGCATCCGGTGATGATCTTCATCCCATCCCACACCTCCTTCATGCTTTTTTCCTGCAGCTTTTGTTCTAGCTTCCTCCTATACTGCTCCTTTGCCCCCCTTATCTGTACTCTGAGTTCCTTCTGAACTCTTTTAAGCTCCAACCGATCACCATCTTTAAAGGCCCTCTTCTTCTGGTTTAGGAGGCCTTTGATGTTACTAGTGATCCAGGGCTTATTATTGGGATAGCAGCGAACAGTTCTAACAGGGACAACGGCATCCACACAAAAGTTAATATAGTCCGTTGTGTATTCAGTGACCTCCTCAACGCCCCCACAGAGCCCCCCTTGCAGTACATCCCAGTTAGTAGTACCGAAGCAGTCTCTCAGGGCCTGTTCAGCTTCAGGAGTCCACTTCCTAAAAGAGCGTGTGGTAGTGGGATGCCACATCACAATTGATTTATATCTGGGCTGTAACAAAACCAGGTTGTGATCAGCTTTCCCCAATGATGGCAGTGGGGATGCACTATATGCCTCCTCTACGTTTGCATACAGTAGGTCAATAGTCCTATTACCCCTTTCAATGCTATTTGCTTTCATTCCCCATTTATCATAATGTCCAGAAATTTATTGGTCACTCTTGAGTCAATTCACTAACTAACCTTTTGCAGCCATCTGAATGGAGAAACCAGAGATTCATTATAGAAAAATTTCTACATGCCTTCATCCCAATTGGTCAGCCTTTTCTTTTGAGACAGTGACAGCTGGTTCTAAACTCTTCAGTCTGTCAAGCACAGGAGGAATTTTGTTTTTTTCAATAATATACCCCTATATCTCAACAGTATTGAATGCAATCCTAGTTTACTTGATATGGCTTGTTTGCTATACAAGAAAATATAACTAATCCGCTGAGTCTTTGCTGTACTCCCTATAATGGCAAATATGCCTCGCATAAGAAAACCAAACTATACACAATGTTTAGTTTAGTTTCTGGTATGTAGCCGTAGTAAGATGTTTATAGCAGTATTCAAATCTGTGCATAAAAAAGGCCAACATGCTGTTTGCCTTCTTGTGTGCCAGTATTAGCTGGCCTGTAGTTCCCTACTGTCTATCTTGTTCCTTTTGTGAACATGGATATTTTATCATTATTGCTTTCCAATCCACTTTGATGTTTCTAGAATCGAATGAATTTTGGCATGCAGCAAGCAATATGTGTTGTCACTACAGCCACTTCTTTGAAAACTAATTAGACCCATAGGATTCACTAGTGTTTAGTCCCATCAATTTGTTCAACTCTATTTTTGACAACAATACTCATTTTTTTTTTAAAGTTCTTTGCTCTCAGTTATCTTTCACTTGCCTCTGTGTTTAGTATGTTTTAGTTTCTTCTAATATTAATCTCTGTGATCTCCCTTTTCCCCAAGTTAATTTCTCATTCAAATTTCTTTAATATCTTCTTTGTTTTTCTTTTGATGTATTTGATTTGATTTTATTCTCTACTACACTGATTTTTTTATGATCTTTTGCTAGTTAATAAAATTATTCTAATCTTAGCCAATGGCTGTATTTGCAGAGCTCATCACTATATCTTTGTCTGACTATATGTCCTTTTATTTTTCCTTGGGTTTTTCTCCCCTCCAACACAAGTATATCTTTTTGTAAGTTGTACGATCTTGTAATCTCTTTAAAACAAAATCTTTCCCACAAAAGATATCAAATGAATGTCAATAAAGCCACATTCTTGCTCTTGGCAGCCAACAATTGCCTTTCTGCAATCCTACAGTCTAGTGGCATGAGAAAGACATTAATTTCCATTTGTTGTCCTCTCTTTCTCTTTGAGCCTTTTTTGTTTCACGTTTTCAATTCTACCCCTTTTCTCACCTTCTCTTCTTACTAATTTGTTAAAAGGGTGTTCAGTTCTTTATAACCTAACTTTAGGACATTGAGAGAAACCCTAGACACATATTAAACTTGCTAAGTCATTCCCCTCCCCAATGTAGACAATGATTCTGTAAGGAACTGAATGTAACTACATTTAGGCTGCTGAAGTCGAATGATTTTAAATTACAAGTCAGAATATTATACATTTATTGTGAGTATTGCTCAGTGCTCAGTGAAGCAAATTTTTAAAAAATCTACTTTTGACTTTTATAAATGGACGATGACCAATGGCGATCCCTTCCATTGGCAAACTGGGTTTTGGTATTCTCCTCTCCTATTTGTTTATACTTTGGAAATTTGGAAATTAATTCTGAAAATAAGTATCTTAATTATCTCTTTTAAATGTTTTGCTTTTTTGTGTTTAATTTGCGTTAATGAATTCATCATTCTTCTGCTGCAAAATTATTCAATAGTTCTTCTTTTGACATGATTCTTTCTACTTTCTTCCCTGAAAATTGTTTTGCTGCAATCAGCTGTTAGGAGACTCCAGGACAAAGGTAGTGATTTTTTTTGAACCTGTTTTCTTCATCTTTTGTTTTTGATTCATGTTTCAGGCTGTTAAAATACATACAGTAACAGATCAGAGGTGAACTGTGTTCACATTTGCAAACATCTGCTTTAGCTTTACAAATTTGCTTGCTGTCATACAGAACAGAAGCCTCAGTACACAGGTATTGAGGTAGATATGCAGTATATGTCACAACAGTTGGTACAGTACAAAGATGAGTGGATTATCACAGTCATACAACATGGAAAGTGGGTGAATGACCTTTGTTTACACCCATCCTTAGAATATTTTAATTGAATCCAGATTTTGGCTCATGGGACTTAATTGGAAGTGAGAGTGGTTAGTCCTAATTCAGATCTGGTGAAATTTTAAAAAAAAGCAAAAAATGCTTAGTTATCCAGAATGTTTGTTAAAATAGATGAGCATGTAGTCCATGTAGACTGCTTTTCTAAAGTAATTTGAAGGGGGCCTACATCTGAATAATTATCTCTTCCCTCAGATATCTCCCTGCTGTGCATTTGCCGTTTCTGTGTAAAAATATACAGTATTTTTGTTTGCTTTTGAGAGTTCATTGGGTCAGCGCCCACAGCTAAAACTTGGCTGCAGATTGGTTATCTGTTCATATTTCCTGAGTAAACATTTCCAACCTTCATAAAGAAATATTAATACAAGAGAAGTTCCATGCTTACTTCCATCTCTGAGGATCTGTTGTTTTGTGTATTACAACATGCTTCAGAATCAGATTTATTCTCGTGGTCATACGGCATGAAATCTGTTTTGATTATTCTTGATAAAAAATGTGTGCCATCAGTTAGTGAATTAATTCTGTGGACAATGAAAGGAACAATGGTTAGGCAAGTGAAGATGCATGTATTCTGTTTGGTGGGGAAATTATCAAAATAGATTAGTGAAAAAATTAAATATTAATCTGATTTAACTTGGTTGCCATGAATTTGATACTACTTCAGTTCATATCCAGGTATCAAGCAAGCAATAATTCAATGAGATTGTTCCTGTTACACTGAATGAAGCTTGGTATCCATATTCATGGAAGTATAATTTTGCTCGTATTTGATGTAACATTGATTCAGCAGATTTATGGTTGGGATGAGGGTGCTCCTGTGAGCAGAGGTTCAAGGTAGGTTGGAGTGTTTTCTACATGGCTGAAGATTTCAGAGTTATTAGGGGATACATCCATACATCGAAAATTATGAATAGAAACTTCTGTAATAGTTAATAAGACTTTGAAATTCTTGACAGTATAGACTGGATGCTCAGCCATTGATTGTTTTTCAAGATTTAGGAAGGCAGAAGCTTGAAAATTGAGCAATATAAGCGAATGAATGTAACTTTAATTTTTTATTGGCACGGTGAATGTGAATTTCTTACCATTATGGCCATATTGCAAACAAAGCTACAGCCACAGGTGTGGAGGAGGAAAAATAAGCTGAGCTAAAATCACAGATAGATAACTAATGCTGCCTCACCTTCTTTAGAATATTTCCCATTTTTACCTGTGGGAAGTGTCCAGCCTGAACTCCTTGTCATGTCTTCCTGCACTGTATTTCAAAATTCTCACACTTTTAACACTTCGATTCATTAACTGGCCAGATAACCTTGTTCATATCTTCTCCCTATGGTCACCTTACTTTTACCCGATTGGAGACATCCATCACTGTAGCTTAACAGGCTTCTGTGGTTTCCTTCCCAATTCAGCACAGTCTTCAACCCCTAACTGTTAGCTCTTGTTTTCTTCCCACAGATAGGACCTCAACTGCTGAGTTTTCCAGCATTTTCTGTTTCTGATTTTAGATTTCCAACATATTATTTTGCACTGGACAGAACTAGCTGTTATTGATTTGATTATTTTTCGTAATTTGAAGCCAGTCTCCAGATCCATTGATTGATAAAAATGTTTGAGCAAAAAAATATATATTTGGGATTTTATCAGAATATGTTTCATGATATGTTTATAATAAATAATATGAGTATGTCTTATCAGAATAAATTTTGGGTTTTATCAGAGGGAATGTGCCAGTTATAAAGTACTACAATGCAGAAACCAACCCTTCGGTCCATCTAGTTCATGCAGAGCTGTCATTCTGCCAAGTCTCATTGACTAAAACCTGGACCACACCCTTCCCATCATTTACTTATCCAAACTATTCTTAAATATTTCTTTTGAGCCTGCATCCACCACTTCCAGTGGCAGCTTATTTCACACATAGATGCTCTCTGAGTGGAGTTCCCCACAATTATTTCCCTTGTCATCCTTAACCAATGACCTCTAGTTCTAGTCTTATTCAACCTCAGTGGGGAAAAAAGCCTTATCTCTACTCCCTAACCTTGTATAACCATATAACAATTACAGCACGGAAACAGGCCATCTTGGCCCTTCTAGTCAATGCCAAACGCTTACTCTCACCTAGTCCAACCGACCTGCACTCAGCCCATAACCCTCCATTCCTTTCCTGTCCATACACCTATCCGATTTTTTTTTTTAAATTACAAAATCGAACCTGCCTCTACCATTTCTACTGGAAGCTCGTTCCACACAGCTACCACTTTCTGAGTAAAGAAGTTTCCCCTCGTGTTACCCCTAAACTTTTGCCCCCTAACTCTCAACTCATGTCCTCTTGTTTGAATCTCCCCTACTCTCAATGGAAAAGGCCTATCCACGTCAACTCTATCTATCCCCCTTATAATTTTAAAAACCTGTATCAAGTCACCCCTCGACCTTCTACGCTCCAAAGAATAAAGACCTAACTTGTTCAACCTTTCTCTGTAACTTAGGTGCTGAAACCCAGGTAACATTCTCATAAATCTCCTCTGTACTCTCTCTACTTTGTTGACATCTTTCCTATAATTCAGTGACCAGAACTGTACACAGTACTCCAAATTTGGCCTCACCAATGCCTTGTACAATTTTAACATTACATCCCAACTCCTATACTCAATGCTCTGATTTATAAAGGCCAGCATACCAAAAGCTTTCTTCAGCACCCTATCCACGTGAGATTCCACCTTCAGGGAACTATACACCATTATTCCTAGATCACTCTGTTCTACTGCATTCCTCAATGCCCTACCATTTACCATGTATGTCCTATTTTGATTAGTCCTACCAAAATGTAACACCTCACACTTATCAGGATTAAACTCCATCTGCCATTTTTCAGTCCACTCTTCTAACTGGCTTAAATCTCTCTGCAAGCTTTGAAAACCTACTTCATTATCCACAACGCCACCTATCTTCATATTATCTGCATACTTATCCAATTTACCACCCCATCATCCAGATCATTAATGTATATGACAAACAACACTGGACCCAGTACAGATCCCTGAGTCATACCACTAGTCACCGACCTCCAACCTGACAAGCAGATATATACCACTACTCTCTGGCATCTCCCATCCAGCCACTGTTGAATCCATTTTACTACTTCAATATTAATACCTAACGATTGAACCTTCCTAACTAACCTTCCGTGTGGAACCTTGTCAAAGGCCTTACTGTAGTCCATATAGACAACATTCACTACTTTACCCTCGTCAACTTTCCCAGTAACCTCTTCAAAAAAAATTCAATAAGATTTGTCAAACATGACCTTCCACACACACATCGTTCCCCATTAGGTGGTCTGTAATACACCCCTATAAGTGTTACTACATCTTTCTCATTCCTTAATTCCACCCAAATAGTCTCCCTAGACAAGCCCTCTATCCCACCAAAGTACCGCTGTAATATTTTCTCTGACACGCAATGCAACACCTCCCCCTGTTGCTCCTCAGATTCTATCACACCTGAAGCAACGAAATCCAGGAATAATTAGTTACCAATCACACCCCTCCTGCAACCATGTTTCACTAATAGTTACAACATCATATTTCCAGGTTTCAATCCATGCTCTAAGCTCATCCACCTTTGTTACAATGCTCCTAGCATTAAAATAAATGCATTTAAGAAATTCTCCACCTCTTACTCTCCATTTATCCCTAACGGTGCAAACAACTTTACTATCTTCTTTTTCTTCCTTCTCCCCTACATCTTCAGTCTGAGTGCTCCCCTTCTCTATCACCTGCCTATCCTCTCTCACACACTGTCTACAAACTTTCTCTATTTGTGAACTAACTACCTCTCTCCTAGTCTCTTCAATTTGATTCCCACCCCCCCCCCCCCCCCAACCATTCTAGTTTAAAGTCTCCGCAGTAGCCTTAGCAAATCTCCCCGCCAGGATATTACTCCTCCTAGGATTCAAGTGCAACCCGTCCTTTTTGTACAGGTCACACCTGCCCCAAAAGAAGTCTCAATGATCCAGAAACTTGAACCCCTGCCCCTTGCTCCAATCCCTCAGCCATGCATTTATCCTCCACCTCATTCCATTCCTACTCTCACTGTCACGTGACAAAGGCAGTAATCCCGAGATTACTACCTTGGCGGTCCTTCTTCTCAACTGCCTTCCTAACTCCCTATATTCTCCTTTTAGGACCTTTTCCCTTTTCCTACCTATGTCATTGGTACCTATATGTACCACGACCTCTGGCTCCTCACCCTCCCACTTCAGGATATCTTGGACGCGATCAGAAACATCCCGGACCCTGGCACCAGGGAGGCAAACTACCATCCGGGTCTCCTGACTGCATCCACAGAATCGCCTATCTGACCCCCTAACTATCAAGTCCCCTATTACTACTGCCTTCCTCTTTCCTTTGCCTACCCTTCTGAGCCACAGGGCTGGACTCTGTGCCAGAGGCACAGCCACTGTTGCTTCCTCCAGGTAGGCTGTTCCCCCCCCCCCCCCTTCCCCAACAGTACTCAGACAGGAGTACTTATTGTCAAGGGGTACAGCCACTGGGCTACTCTCTAGTACCTGACTCTTCCCCTTCCCTCTCCTAACCATGACCCACTTGTCTGCCTCCCGTGGCCCCGGTGTGACCACCTGCCTGTAACTCCTCTCTATCAACTCCTCACTCCCTGACCAGACGAAGCTCATTGAGCTGCAGCTCCAGTTCCCTAGCACTATCCCTTAGGAGCTGCAGCTCGGCGCACCTGGAGCAGATCTGGATGCCCGGGAGGCTAGGAAACTCCAGGACCTCCCACATCCGACACCAAGCACAACAAGCTGCCTCCACACTCATACTTCCCCCTTTCCTCAAATAACAGGAAAAATTGAAAACTAAATCTACCTTGCCTCACCCATTTCCGCCTAAGCCCGTTGAGCCAAAGCCCTCATCTTCACTCTGCTCCCAGCTCACTCCGCTGCCTGCAAATGACGCTGCCCGCTGCATAAGGCTGTGTTCCTTTTAAATCTTCCACGCTTCATTGTCTGACATCACACACCTGCACAGTCCCGCCTCTTTTAACCCCAATGAGAAGAAGAAATCAAAATGGCACTCGCAGCACTCCTGTTCTGATTCACAGACTTCCTTCTCCAAATTAAACCTGAATCAGGATTTCTGTCTGTTTAAATCTTCTGTGCTTCACTACCCGACATCACACGCCTGCGCAGTCCCGGCTCTCTTACACTGATGAGAAGAAAAAATCAAAATGGCTGCTGCAGCACTCCTATACCCTCATCATTTTTTATACCTCTATCTAATCTCCTTTCATTCTCCTATACTCCAGGGAACAAAGACCTAACTTTTAATGAGCTTTAATAAAAATTTTACATAGCACCCTTCAGGAAAATGCTGTTTAGATACAGTGCATACAGATAGAGACACAAATCTACCTGATCTCTCTCCATGAGTGCTTTCAAAACCAACTCTGGCAGCACATCTTACTTGCATTCTAAACAACTCGTTTGAGCTCCAGACTAATCTTTGTGATTTTGAAACGATCAGATACTGGATTTTCTGTGAATCTCTGTTGACATATTTGCAAAGATTTGGCACTCACTTACAAAATAAATAGACTGAAGCAGAAATGGTTGGCATTCAAAATTAGATTAGTGCAGTGGTTGAAAGGCTAGGATAAGGTAGATAAATAATAAATTATAACATTGCTAATGTTGAGGTCAGTACTTGGATAAATTGAGTGGAAAAGAAAACCTGTTTTTGAAGTGTATGCTATATATTAGGTGTTTGTTTGCATGATTTATATTGCATTTTATATTAAGTTTGTTACAAATTCACAAATTTGAGAGACATGGACAGGAAAAATTGTGATTGTAACAAATAACCTATAAAAATATTATCCCATATACTTTTGCAACTTTCAAAAACCTTTCTCACTTCTCATCTGAACTAGTTTAAGATAAAATGTCAGGAACAGTTTTGAATAATATACTTCTATCAACAACAAAATATTTATATATATATATATAATATTTTGATTTATTCCCCTTTAAGTAAACAGTGCAATTGAGCATATAATCATTATTCCATTTTATAAGTTTTTTCCTTTTATAATGAATAACAAAGTTTAAAATTTAGGCTGATGGGAAAAAGCAAAATTTAGCTGCAAGTTGTTGGACTGATACAAATATACTCTCATTGCATAGGAAATGGGAAAAGCACAACTATTGGATGTTGTCATTGTTAGTTTAGAATAACCTGAAGAAAACCACTAGCTTGAACATGAAGTTCTGCTGAGCTTGGTTTGGAAAGATAAGCAGCATGTGCACAAAAGCTACAACACTTGTGTATGAAATATACAAAAAATGTTTTGTTTCCACACTTAGAAAAAACCTGTAAGGAGGCGATATGAACCATATGGCATCTATTCTGATGATGACGCCAACAGTGATGCTTCGAGTGCTTGTTCAGAACGATCTTATGGCTCCAGAAATGGGGGTATTCCACACTACTTGCGTCAGACAGAAGATGTGGCAGAGGTCTTAAACCATTGTGCCAGTTCAAATTGGTCTGAAAGGAAAGAAGGGCTTGTCGGCCTTCAAAATCTATTAAAAAGTCAGAGAACATTGAGGTAAGACTGCAAAATATGCTATTCACCATCACTGAACTGTTATACCATATACTGATCGTACCACAAACTATGGACTCGCTCTCAAGGACTCTTCAACTCATTCTCAATATTTATTCATTATTTATTATTTCTCATCATTTTTTCCTTTGTATTTGCACAATTTGTTGTCTTTTGCACATTGGTTGTCCGTTCGTCCTGTTGGGCACATTCTTTCATGGATTCAATTGTGTTTCTTGGATTTACTGTGTAAGCCTGTAAGAAAATAAATCTCAGGGTTGTATATGGTGATATATATGTACTTTGGCAATAAATTTACTTTGAACTTTAAACTTTGTACTAAATTGCAGGTTCTTTTCAGTTCTGTTTATCAAATTCAATAGATGTTTTATGTTAGTAATAAGTTTAAAATTTTAAGACTGGTCTTCAGTTTTTATTAAACTGAGGTGGAAAACTCACATTTTGCAGCAATATTAACTATTTAAAAATGGCTTGACATTTCTATTTGAGTGCTGTATATTCTGTGCAAGATCTAGGAGCTAATGTTTACATCTATCATCTTGTCATGTAGAACAGAATATGTTAAAATTGGACTAGTTAATGTGCTCACAAATCTTTAGTCAACATTGAATACATTTCCTAAATATTTCTAGGTATAGTAAACTGGTGGGGTTGTAGCAATTAGTCTAATATAAAGTCAAAGATGAATTTCTTGTCATAGGCACAAGCACATATGTTCTCAGATGCAATGAAGAACTTGCTTGCAACAGCAGCATGATGGGCACATAGCACCAGATATACAAAAGAACACTTAAACATAAATTATACATAGTTTTTCCAAGAAAGGACACTGAATATTGCAGTACAAATTGACTAAGGCGGTCAATAGCATAGGAGGCAATTTTTATTGTTTAAGTATACACAATATTTGCCTTTAGATGAAAATACAATGTGCTTGAGTCTTCATACACTTCGATGATTCTCTGACAGTTGTTTAAAAAATTGCTGTTTTTCTCCCCATTGTTAAATCCCTCTGCAATAATTGCAAGTTGGAAGACTAAGAATGCTAGGATATAGGCAAAGAATGATAGGACTCAGAAATAGAGAGGAACATAAACACTTGGAATAAATGTTCAAGATTTTATGAAGCGACAGCACTGGTAGGTAAGGTGGGTAGGAACGCATATTGGATTCTTGCCTTCATTAGCCAAGGCAGAGAAAATAAGTGCAAAGTGTTTATGGCACATCTTCCATTCCTAGTACAAAGGAAGGATGTGATAGCGCTGGAGAATGTTCAGAAGGCAATTACCAATATGATGTCTGGGATGAAATATTTCAGCTATCAAAGGAGACTGGATGAGTTGGGAGCAAAGAAAACTGATGCCGTGGAGGGAGAACCTGTTAGAGGAAATGTTAATTTAACATTGAGGAGCAGAGTTGTGTATACCTAGAGGTCACAGGTTCCCTATCTAGGGAACAAAGGTGATTAGGGGAAGAATTTAATTCCTCTCCTGGTTGTAACCAAGAGCACACTGCATAAGGGGATAGTGGAGACAGGAGTTCTGACAGCATTTCAGAATTAGTTGTGTAAGAACCTGAAATGCCTTATTAAGACTGAGGACTGATTGGTAGGAAGTTGGGATTGCTATTGAACTTGAAGGCCAGTACAGACATAGTGGGCAAAAGGGCCTGTTTCCATGCTAATGATTCTGACTTTGACATCTTTGAGCATTGTTTTGAAATAAAAATTCTTAATGACAAGCTTCCTTAACAAAAAGAACGCTGAAAGAAGCACCAATCTACATATTAATTTACTTTGCAGCCGTGTTGAATTGAAGCGTTTATGTGAAATCTTCACTCGTATGTTTGCAGATCCTCATAGCAAGGTAACCACTTTAAAAATGGCTTTTGCAATTAACCTTTTGCACGTCTGTGTAAACAGCTTTATGCTTTGTGTGAATGCATGTCACTATTAGAGCTAATTTTCTTTACGTGGCTTATGTGCATAGATTTAAAATCATGAAGGATTGATTTCAGTAATGTTACCGGTAGTTCCTTTTAACAATATGGGCTTTCATATATGTAGAAGAATTAGATTTGATTATTAGATGGATAATTATTTTTTGGAAAAGAATCAGTTTGGATAGTTTTGTAGCTGTAATGTTGAAAGTCTTGTAAAGTAATTCTGGTACAAGCAAGAACAGAATTTTCAAAGCTGATTTTATGTTTATCCTAAATTTCCTCTACATTTTATTTATACCCAAGTCCAAAAGTACAGTACTTAGTGTTTATTAAACATATTAGTGCAGGTTACATGAGTTTAATGGAAAATCCAAGTGCTTTTTTTCCGGAATATTTCAGAAATTTTAACTGCAATAAGTAAAGCCCAGATTTTAATGTGTTAGTTTGTATTTTGGCCTGAAGTTTAAAAAGTTGTTTGCATTTTACCTAGCTTTACCTAATAAAACTTTATTTTATGATGAAATGATTGTATGTCAGTAACCATAACAGGGCACAGTGGCTTTGAAGTCTGCATTAATCAATGGTTTGTTTTCTTGCATGTCCTGTCCTTTGTTGGAACTCACAACAGAGAGTAAGTGTTGTTTTTACTGTTCACTACAAGCTAACAAATATAATGAAACCTTTCAAAGTAAACTGAGATTCACAAAGATAGTTACTTCCAAATCTTATGAAAGACTTTCTCTGATTATTTCCTGCATTAAACCAATTGGACCTTTTCCAGGAAGGCTGCCATCTACTTTTAAATGTTTGTTTGTCATAAATCTATTAATATTTCGTAATTTTTTGCAGTTTTTTAAGCTTAAATTTCAATCTAATTATATTGTTGATATATCATTCATTATGCAATGTAAACCCTGATTTACATTTTGAACGTATGCTGGTATTTCCATGAAGGAACTGAAATTCCACAAGGGGGAGAAAGTTTAATTTATTTTCTTATTATATGTTCGGTGCAATGGGAAGATTAATATGTCATTCTCTTTTAAAACTATAAGCAATTAAACCATGATTAAAATGAGAAGATCCATACCTCTTGTAGTATAATCTTCAGGTATGAACTGTGGCCATGTAGTGCCTCATCTCCTTGGTTGGTTAATTTTTTTTTAAAAACTGCAGTTCAGAATGGAAAATACAATGAGCAAAAAGGGCATAAATTAACAGATTGGAGTTTATATAAAGGGAAACCACAGGCATATGAATTTTGAGCAGCTATTAAAGGACAGATGAGGCTGATTAACAACCACGAAGGTGATCTCTGCATTGAGGCAGAGGGTGTGATTTGAATATTTAATGAACATTTTGTGTTGGTACTTCCCAGGAAATGGATGTTCCTAAAATCTCAGTACCAGGGATGAAAATCAGTAAGTGCTAGAAAGGTTAGTTATGTGTAAACACCTGGTCCAGATGGGAGGAATTACAGGTTGCTCAGGGAAATAAAAGATATTAAAATAGATGTGCAATCTTTTGGTCAATCTTCATTAAAAGTGAAGTTCCACCTAATTGGAAGATAGCAAGTGTAACAGTCATGTTCAGAAAGGGGTTATAAAAAAATGCCAGGTTTAATATTCTGTTTTAATCTTTTGGGAAGTTTGTAGAATTAATGATTCAGAATGGAAAAATAGAAGAGACTTGGCATACTTTTGTAAATGGCAAATAAGAATGAAAAAACAGTGTGTGATAGGAAGTCTGAAATAAGCCCAAAATGGTAAAAACAGTAAGGATGTAAGGCTGCTTCTATGGAAGGAAAAATGGAGATAACTTTTCAGGTTGGAGACTTTTTTGGGAATTGAAACATTAACTCTGTTTCTTCTTCCACAGAAGCAGTTTGGTGCTTGAGGCATTTTGTATTTTATCTGTAATATATAATACCTATTTGACTGACCCGAATGTTTTGAAGAGCTAACGGGGAAGATCAAAAGAGATGCAATATTTGACATCTCTATTCTCAAAGGCATTTGTCAAAGGTCCTTTACAAAGAAGCTGGTTATCTAATTTGAGGACCATGAAATACAATGGTAAATGGCAGCAAGGATATAAAATTGGCTTTGGACAGGAAAGTAGATGGCAAAGAAGATTTAACAAAAGTGCTGCCAATCTCTGGATAAATAGCTCTTTCTAAAACCAAATGTTTCAAAAATCAAAGCTACAAAGCAAATGACAAAAGATACAGGAGTGATGGATTTAGATCTCTTTATGTGTATGCCTGGTGAAAAGATAGTGCTTTTCAGCATTGACTTCGATAGGTATTTGTAGAAAAATAATTAACAGGTCATGCTTGATAGAGCTGTGAAACGGAACCAACCAATGTGGCTCGGTATGGACTTGATAGGCAAATCAAACTAAAAATAAAAACTAAACTAATAACAAGATTTTATTGGCTCTTAAACAAGCTCAGTTAGCATTGAATGATGGAATTTGATTTTGTGTTCACTTACCAGCGCAGGTGCACTTGATTTCTTTTTAGGTTATTACTTCTCAGTTTCCATTCATTTTTTAGGCGTTAATGACACAAAGAATGGTATGTAACTGGCTCGTGTTTTTGCAGATCCTTTGATTGTAGCATCAGACTGTTTTCTTGAATCTGTAGGGATAATTTCCGGTCATGGCCCAGCAATGAACCATATTTATTTAATTTTAGGTATTCAGCATGTTCTTGGAGACGCTAGTAGATTTCATCATAATCCATAAAGAAGATCTACAGGATTGGCTGTTCGTACTGCTGACTCAGCTTTTAAAGAAGATGGGGGCTGATTTGCTTGGTTCTGTGCAAGCCAAAGTTCAGAAGGCACTAGATGTCACCAGGTCAGGCGGTTTCACTTCGTTAATTTCTTTTCCATACTATCTTGAAAATGTACTTTGTTTTTAATATGCCTTTCTTTTATTTGCTGTTTTCTTCCTCTAATTTGATTGCTGACTCTTGGTTATTTAATTGAGATTTTGAATGGAGTTCACTTTAAAGAACAAAGAATTGATGCTTCACGCAGAGAAGTAGGAGCTTCTTCCCATCAGTATAGACCTCATCAATGGCACTAGCTAAAGGCCTGTTGAACTTTAAGACCGGGGGAACGTCATCCTGAAAACCATCTGTTGTAAAGCATGCCTTTGTTATGTGGCCTGATGTAATCCATGATGCAAATATCAGCAGAAGAAATGTCAAATAAAAATTATCAGTAAATCCAAATACACAAAATCTGAAATAAAGAATCCTAGAATTCGGTATCTGTGGATAGGGAAACAGTGAAAGCTGATGACCTTTCATCAGAACTAGGCAGTTTGGATAAAATGCAAAATTATTAATTTTAGCCTGCGGGTGTGGTTGCAGATGAAGTGTCTTGACCTAAGATGTTGTCTGTCCAGTTCTCTCCACAAATACTACCAAAATTTTACAGAGTAGCAGGGAAGTTATTCCCAATGATTTGGTAAATGCTTATCCCTCAGTTAGCATGGCTGAAAACAAACGTAAACTCTGTCACATTCCTCCTTCAGGGAGCTTGTGGACACGATCATGTTACATGCAGTTTAGGAGTAGGACTCCACTACTTGGCTCTGAAGACTGCCTGCTCTTTAATAATAACAGCAATTCTGATTAGAATATCAATAGCGTACTCTTGTCTATACACACTAAACTTTCACCCCCCCCTTCCTCAAGTATCCGTCAACCTGTCTTAATATTCTGCTTCCACTGCCCTTTTTAAAGGAAGTTTGCAACTCTGAGGAAAATAAAATTACCTCATCTGTTTTCAATTAGCAATTTATTTTTGGTTCCATTCTCCTCTCACCACTGTCAAGAACCTTTAGGTTTCAGTCAAGTTCCCATCATTCTACTGAACTTCAGCAGCGTGTAACAGAAATGTACATCACAGAAGCAGGCCATTTGGCCTATCTTGTCCATGCTGAAACCATTTAGATTGCCTGCTCCCATCAATCTGCACCAGGACCACAGTCCTCCAAAACCCTACCATCCATGTATGTATCCAAATTTCTCTTAAACGTTGAAGTCGAGCTCCTGTGCATCACTTCTGCTAGCAGTTCATTCCACACACTCATGACCTTCATGAATCAAGAGTCAAGTAAAGGTGTTTCCTTTCATGTTCCCCTTAGCCTTCTCACCTTTCACCCTTAAGCCATGACCTCTGGTCATAGTCCCACCCAACTTCAGTGGAACAAGCCTACTTGCATTTTCCTTACCTATACCCCTCATAATTACGTATACCTCTGTCAAATCTCCTCTTCTCAGTCTTCTGTGTTCTAAAGAATACGGCTCTAACCTATCCAATCTTTCCTTTAGCTCATGTCCTCCAGACCTGGTAACATCCTTGTAAATTTTCTCTGTACTCTTTCAATCTTGTTTACATGTTTCCTGTAGGTAGGTGACCAAAACTGCACACAGTACTCCAAATTGAGTCTCACCAACGCTTGTACAACTTTAACGTAGCATCCGATCTCCTGTACTCAGTACATTGATTTATGGAGGCGCTTGTTCCAAAACTTTTTTTATGACCCTATGTACCTGTGAAGCCACTTGCAATGAATAATGGACCTGTATTCCCAGATCCCTTTGTTTTACCCTGGTTGGTCCTGCGGAAGTGCAAAACCTCACACTTGTCTATATTACATTCCATCTGCCATTTTTCAATCCATTTTCCCAGCTGATTCAGATCTCTCTGCAAACCATGACTGCGTTCCTCACTGTCCACTATACCCCCAATCTTAGTGTCATCTGCCAATTTGCTGATCCAGTTAATCACATTATTATCCAGATCATTGATATAGATGACAAACAACAAAGAACTCACCACTGATTTCTGTAGCACACCACATCAGTCAGAGAGGCAGCCCTCTACTTCCACTCTTTGGCTTCTCCCACAATGCCAATGTCTAATCCAGTTTACTGTCTCATCCTGAATGCCGAGCAACTAAACCTTCTTGACCAACCTCCCATGCAGGACCTTGTCAAATGCCTCACTAAAGTCCATGTAGACAAAATCCATTGCCTTGCCTTCATCCATCCAGATGCAACACAACCTGTTTAACCTTTTCCTCATAAGACATCTTGTCCATTCTAATAAACCTCATTTGAACTGCTTCCAAAATATATTAACATCCTTCTTTAGCTATGGACATAAACACTGTACACAATACTCAACATCAGATCTCACCAGTATCCTATATAACAGCCTATTCTTTCTACTTTTATATGCAATCCTCTGAGCAAGAACATTGTCAGCTTTCCTAGTTATTTGCTGTATTGGCAAATCAAATCAGATAAAATATAACAAAATACTGAGGATACTGCAAGTCTGAAATAATAGAAAATGCTGGTAAGTGTCTAGCTGGCCAACACTCATTGGGAAAGAGAAAGAATTAACATTTCCAGATATTGATCTTGTATTACAACTGGAAAATGTTATGTAATAGGTGGAAAAGTCAGGAAAAGAATTGTGCCAAAGTTAGAAGAAATGAACAGAGGTGAAGACCTGTATTGGATTTTAATAATTTGGAGGACAAAAAGTATGTTGATGCAAGTCCAAAAGGCATGCTAAGGTGTTTAAAACAAATCAATATCTAGTGGTAAACTCTTGAACGTTAATAATTAACAATAGTAAGGCCTATAACAGTAATCAATGCAATCTAATCAGAAAAATACACTAATACTTTTGTTTTATTTTACTACAGAGAGTCTTTCCCATTTGATCAGCAATTCAATATTCTAATGCGATTTATTGTGGATCAAACACAAACGCCTAATCTCAAGGTTGGTACATAAATAACAGTTCAAAATATCTAGTTTCAATTCTATGCTAGACTTTTTTGAGAGAATATTTCTAAATTAATACTTTAAGCTTTGACCTTTTACCATGGCCTTGAACTATTCTGGTATTGATTCTATAGTAGTTCAAACAAATATGACATATCCTCTCTTTTGGAATTGTTTCAGAATTTTCACCTGATGTTCAATTGATTTGCATATATGAAAACATAATTGATACTTTCTCTTGCGGAAAAGGTGACATGTTTTCCTAATTTCTCCAGCAAGAAAATTAAGATTTGTGAGATCAGCAATGTCTGGAATGTGTTTGACCAAGAGGGTAGAGGTCATTATGTCTTATTCTGACTGGAGACCGGTGAAGATGGAATTATAATATTGACGTCGCAGCTTTATAAGGCCTCATATGAAGTATTGCATTCTATTCTAGATGCTCCATTGTAGGAAAGATGTAGAGGCTTAGGAGAGGGTGCAGATGAGGTTTACCAGGATGCTGGCTAAATTAGAGGGCATGTCCTATAAGGAGAGGTTGCACAGTCTGGTCTTGGAGTGATGGAAATTGAGGGGAGACCTGATATAAATTTGTACAATTGAGGGGCATAGTTGGTACATTTTCCCTGTGTAGAAGTGTCTTATACTGAAAAGGATGTATTTAAAGTGCGTGGAGGATAGTTCAAAGGAGATGTGTAGGGCAAGTTTAAGATGGTTTTAGATAAGCACACAAATTGGAAGGGATGTGGACCATTTGCAGTAATTAGGGGGTAGCTTAATTAATTTGGAAAGCACAACATCATGGTCCTGTATTATTATTTATTCTGAACAAATTTATATTATTGGTACTTAGGAATTGGTATAGGTAGATCTTAAAGACTGAACGTTTCAATTGAAAAGGAAAAAAAAAGCAAATTAGTTTTTTCATTTGTCATGATATGAATTGTTTATCTATCTTGCTTAGATCGCCTTATTTGCCTTCCTTTTACAGAATTATTGGAGATGGTGAACTAATTTAGTTGGTATATCCTTACCAACTTACTATTAACTTGAACTAAAATTACTTCTGCTTTAGATTCCTTATCTGTGAGAGTTTGGACAAGTAGCTGAAGCAATTTGGAAATGTTAATATTATATTTGTAAATTAACGCAGAATAGACAAGAAGACAAAATGGGTAGGCTACTTTATGCCTGTCTTTCCTTTCAATTTTGGGCTGATCTATGTTGGCCTAGACTCCTGTACCAGATACCCATAATCCTCAAATCATCAGTCCTTCAAGTATTTTATTTGAATTTGCTTAAAATATAACAAATGATCTCATCTTGACACAAGACACAGGAGTAGAATAAGGCCATTTGGCCCGTCGAGTCTGCTCTGCCATTCAGTCATGGCTACTGCTCCCCCCCCGACCCACTCCCCAGCTTTCTCCCCATAACCTTTGATGCTGGGTCCAATCAAGCTCAGCCTGGAATACACTCAATGGCCTGGCCTCCACAGCTGCCTGTAGTAATACACTACACAAATTCACCACCCTCTGGCTAAAGAAATTTCTCCACATCTGTTTTAAATGGACACCCCTCTATCCTGAGGCTGTGTGCTCTTGTGCTGGACTCACTCATCATGAGAAACATCCTGTCCACATCTACTCTGTCTAGGCCTTTCAGCAGTCAAAAGGGTTCAATGAGATTCCCCCTCATCCTTCTAAATTCCAGCAAGTACAGACCCAGAGCTATCATCCTTATCAACCTCCTCTAAAACCTCTGCAATACCAGCACATCTTTTCTCAGATGAGGAGCCCAGAACTGTGAACTGCAGTCAAGGTGAGGCCTCACCCGTGCCTTATAAAACCTTGCCATCCCATCCTTGCTTTTGTATTCTCGACCTCTTGAAATGAAGGCTAACATTGCATTTGCCTTCCTCACCACTGACTTTACCTGTAAGTTAACCTTTAGGGTGTTTTGCACAAGGACTCCCCAAGTCCCTTCGCATCTCAGATTTTTGGATTTTCTCCCCATTTACAAAATAGGCTGCACGTTTATTTTTTACTGCCAAAGTTCATGACTATGTATTTTCCAACTTTGTATTTCATTTGCCACTGTCTTGCCCTTTCTCCTAATCTGTTTAAGTACTGCAGCTTACCTGTTTCCTCAACACTACCTGTCCCTCCACCAACCTTCATATCATCTGCAAACTTGGTAACAAAGTCATCTATTTCATCATCTAAATCATTGATATACAGCATAAAAAGACAAGGTCACACACTGATCCCTGCAGAACACCACCAGTCACAGGTCGCCAACCAGAAAAGAATCCTTTAAATCCCACACACTGCCTCCTACCCATCAGTCAATGCTCCAACCATGCCAGTGACTTTTCTGTAATACCATGGGCTCTTAACTTGGTAAGCAGCCTCATGTGTGGCACCTTGTCAAAGACCTTCTGGAAGTCCAAGTATGCAACGTCCTTTTATCTCTGCTACTTGTAATCTCAAAGAATTCAAATAGGTTTGTCAGGCAAGCCTTTCCCTGAAGGAAACCATGCTGATCTTGTCCTATCTTGTCCTGGTTCACCAAGTACTACATAGCTTCTCCTTTAATAATTGACTCCAATGTCTTCCCAACCACTGAGGTAGGCTAACCTGTCTATAATTTCCTTTTTGCTGCCTTCCTCCTTTCTTAGAGTGGAGTGACATCAGCAATTTTCCAGTCGTCTGGCATCATGCTGGAGTCCTTCGTAATAATAACTGCACTCATTTTTCTTCCCTCACACCCTTCAACATCTGGCACACTGTGAGAGCAGGGCATTTCAGAGGTTAACTACCCTCAAAAGGAAGAAATTTTTACACAGAATATGTTTTATGTCAGTTGACTCTCATTCATTGGTGAAGTCTGGATTTAAAAATAAAGTCATGTTTGGTTTCAATTATTCATGTCATCAGTATTGCATTGCGCCATCATCATTCCACTCAAGTATGTTTATTTGCAGGTGAAAGTTGCTATTTTGAAGTACATTGAGAGGCTGGCCAGGCAGATGGACCCAGCAGATTTTGTTAATTCCAGTGAGACTCGCCTTGCTGTGTCCCGTATCATAACCTGGACAACTGAACCAAAGAGCTCTGATGTGAGAAAGGTAGGAATTTATTCCAAGGTTAGAATCTTTGTGCTAGCTGAGACACAGTGTCTGAATCTGGTCCTTCTGTGTTCTACTTAGTGAATCAAATATGTTAGTTAGTTTTCCATTCAGCTATTTGCTTTGATGCATTGGTTGCATTCCAATCTCATAACATACACTATAAAATAGTTTTGATTTTTTAACATTGCATTTCTGCTTTGCACCTGATATTTATTTTTTGATAAGTAACAGAACTGAAAATCTAAGACAAGTAGAAAGCTTTTTTATATTCATTTGATAAGAGCATTACTGACAAGCCCAGCAATTATTGCATGTCCATGTCTAATTGCCCTTGAGGGGTGTTGGTGAGCTAGTGTTTGGGACTGCATTGGTCACAGTGGATGACAATGTAATCTCTATGATTTTAAACAAGCTCTTGAGGGAAGATAGTGTATCAGGGTGATATGTTACTTGAAAAACTTGAAAGTTGTTAGCTTTTCCCTACAAAGTTGTCCAGAATCAGATTTGGGTTTATCATCACTGGCACGTATCATGAAATTTG
Organism: Hemitrygon akajei; assembly: GCF_048418815.1. NCBI lineage: Eukaryota > Metazoa > Chordata > Chondrichthyes > Myliobatiformes > Dasyatidae > Hemitrygon > Hemitrygon akajei. The sequence goes on from NC_133125.1 coordinate 105,560,704, forward strand.
TTAACTTAGCAGCAGCAGTTCAATATAATGCATAATATAGAAGAGAAAAAAATAAATAAGTAAATCAATTACGGTATACATATATTGAATAGATTAAAAACCGTGCAAAAAGCAGAAATAATATATATTTAAAAAGTGAGGTAGGGTTCAGGGTTCAATGTCCATTTAGGAATTTGATGGCATTGGGGAAGAAGCTGTTCCTGAAGTGTGTGCCTTCAGGCTTCTGTACCTCCTACCTGATGGTAACAGTGAGAAAAAGGCATGCCCTGGGTGCTGGAGGCCCTTAATAATGGACGCTGCTCCTTGAAGATGTCCTGGGTACTTTGTAGCCTAGTACCCAATATGGGGCCAACTAAAATTTACAACCCTTTGCCACTTCATTTGGTCCTATGCAGTAGCCCCTCCATACCAGACAGTGATGCAGCCTGTCAGAGTGCTCTCCACAGTACAACTATAGAAGTTCTTAAAATGTATTTGTTGACATACCAAATCCCTTCAAGCTTGTAAAGAAGTATAGCCGCTGTCTTGCCTTCTTTATAACTGCATTGATATGTTGGGTACAGGTTAGATCCTCAGATCTTGACAACCAGGAACTTGAAACTGTTCACTCTCTACACTTCTGATCCCTCTGAGGGTTTTATGTGTTCCTTCGTCTTGCCCTTCCTGAAATCCACAATCAGCTCTTTTGTCTTACTGACAATGAGTATCAGGTGTTGCTGCAACACCACTCTGCTAGTTGACATGTCTCTCTCCTGTACACCCTCTCATTTGTATCTAGGTGATTGAGTTTAGGATTTTGGGGAAGGGTACTGTTAAATCTTTCTGTGCTGTGCTTTGTAGGTGATGTATTCTTCAGAAGTTAGAGTTGTGAGTTACTTTGCTTTTGCTGAAGCTGAGCTCCAGTTGCTTGGTGGAAAGTACTCTTGATGTGCCCTGTAGATGGTGGAAATTTTTAATAGGGTAGTAGGTGATTTGCTGCAGAATACTGAGCCACTGATCTTGTAGATGTAGTTTTTGAACAGCTACTTCATTAAGTTTGGTGAAGTTGACAATCATAATGATATTGAATGTCAGAATGATATTTTACCCTTTTTTACTCCCATTGGAAATTGCCAATGCCTAGCATTTCTCATGGCCAGAGTAACACATAAAAAATGTTGAAGAATTTGGCAGATCAGGCAGCAGCCAGGGAAGGAAGTTTACGGTCAGTGTTTTGGGCTGAGAACTGTGGACCAGAAGAGAAGAGAGAAGAAGCCAGAACAAGGTGGAGTGGTGGGGAGGGGAAAAGTACAAGCTAGAAGGTGCTAGGTGAAGCCAAGTGTATAGTTGAGGGTAGATAAAGTGAGAAGCTGTGAGGTGATAGGTGGAAAAGGTTAAGGGCTGAAGAAGAAAGAATTAAACAGGAAAGGTGAGTGGACCATTTTGGAAAAAAAGGAAGAAGGAAGGGCTCCGAGGAAGGTGATAGGCAGGTGAGAAGAGAGAAAGTAAGAGGAGGGCCAGAAAAGGAAGAAGAGGGAAGGGGAACGGGGAGAGGTTACCCAAAGTTGGAGAGGTCGATGCTCATGCCATCAGATTGGGGGCTACCTAAACAGAATATGATGTGTTGATCCTTCAATCTGGGAGTGGCAATATTGTGGCAGTAGAGGAGGCCATTGACTGACATGTCAGATTGGGGACTGGAATTAAAATAGTTGGCCACTAGGAAATCCTGCTTCTTGTGGACAGAGCAAAGGCACTTGACAAAGCAGGCCCCCAATTTATATTAGGTCTCACAAATGTAGAGGAGTTTGTATCAGGAGCACTAGATACAGTAGGGCACCCCCAACATACTTGCAGGTGAAGTGTTGCTTCATCTGGAAGGACTGTTTGGGTCTTTATTGGAGGTGAGTTAGATGTGGTGCTGTTTCCACTTGTGGGGATAAGTGCCTGAAGGAAGATTGGTGGTGGGGGGGTGGAGGGGTTTGTGAATGGACAAGGGAGTCACAGATGAGCGATCCCTGTAGAAACTGGAGAGGAAATATGGATGAGGGCAGCATCATTGTGGAAGAAGCGAAACACTGTTTTACAGGTGACAGGGTGGGAAGAAGTATGGTCAAGATGGCTGTGAGCCAGAATGTTGTACAACATCTATGAACCTATCATTCAGATGGTTTTTTTTCCTAAATGGTCTTAAATTTCAAATAAGCGAACCACATTGCATTAAAAGAATTGACAATAATCTATCTTTGAGCGGCATTTAAATTATTGCTAGATAGGTGACATGGAATATGAATTTTGTATCAAAAAATACACCACATGCAAGTCATTCTCAAGAGATTAGGGTAGTAGAGTTAACAGACTGACACAAGAAAAGTTATATTGGAGAGTAAGGAATTAACAGAAATATTAATCAAGTATTTTATGTCTGTCTTCATGTAAGAAGATACAGGAAACATCACAGGAAATACCAGTTTAGGTGAATAAGGACCTTAACGAAATCACCATTACTTTTTTTAAAAAAAAACACTTAAAAATTGACAGACTGGAAGATGATTAAAATCTCAGTATCTCAAACTATGTCCACACTAGATCGGATAATTTGAAAACACCGATTTTGCGTAAAAATGATAGGTGTCCACACCAAGCGTTTTTGAAAATACCTCCATCCACATTAAAACGGGTATTTGGGCGAATCTCCTCCTACTCGGCATGTGCAGGACACATCTACAGAAAACAAGTGACATGTTTGGTGTCAAATCTCGCCGTGAAAGACGTGGTGCGCATTTGTCCAGTTACAGACTAGAAAAACTTAATTGCCAAACAACAGACAGCTGTTGGCTCTCATGCAGGAGGACTTAAAACAAAAAAAAACAAATACTGGAGCGTATGGAGGCAACCGACAGGGAGTTCATAGTTCACTGACGACAAACATTGAAAAACTGACTAACTCTGTTGAATTATAAAGCACCTTGTTAAATGTATAAAACATGTCTGCATCAGTGTTATCTTGTATTTCCATACAATGTTATATTAGGCTGTTACACATCTATTGTCAGAGAAGTACTTGCATAAATAGGTAAACCACCTTCATACGAGCAAGGACAGAAAACAGGGCAAAGTGAGTACAGTATACTTATTTATTCAGTAAGTTATGGGTCAAAGTATTTGGTGAGTACATTTCTAACTCTTCTGGCTTCAGTCTCATTGCCACCTGTTTTGAAATTGTTAGGTTGCGTTCAAGAAAACAATGAAATGGCGTGCTGCCATCACCATCTGTTCCGGCACATCATGACAGCGTTTTTAGATTTCTCCAGTTACCCCGTCCACACTGTTCTGCACAATCCTGCATTTTCAAATTTATACACTCTGGAGGGCATTTTAGAAAAGCTCGGTTTTCAGGGGAGAAAAATGCCATTTCAGTGTGGACAGAGGGTCAAAATGAAGAGAAAAAGCTTTGGTTACTTATTTATCTAGTCTAGTGTAGATTTATCCGGTCTAGTGTGGATGTAGCCTCAGTGATGGAAACACTGGTTGTTATGTTTTGATTATCTAAATAATGTCCACTTGCAAATTGTAATACAGATAGTTGCAGACAAACCCTACTTATCTATTGTATTCAATGTCAGGTGAGATCAAGAAAGACATCCAGCTGGCTAATCTGCCATTTATCACATGGCCATATTTGTTCTGTGAATCATTGAAGACTCATTCAGTCGTGAGTTCATATAATAACATGCAGATTGCTTGTACTTTAGGACCCGAACAATATTCTTAATACGGTATTTCTTCAGGTAAACAAATATGGTGCCACAGTAAAATAAAACTATGAATGATTCCATAAATAAAAGCAATATGTAATACCTGCTAATATCAAGGATTTTCCTTCCATGCAAGCAGTGAGCTGAACTGCTTCCAGTCAAAGATATACAGCATTAGTACAGGTGTGCGCTGCTTAACGTCCATTCAGACAACTTCCGATCGCGTGTAGTCCTGATCAGAGAACATGACGTAGCGGACATAACCAATCTCATGTATCGTGCGTCTCTTTAGTGTAGTAGCGTTATCTCTCTGTTTAATTTTCTTTCAAAAATATTACCATAAAGAGCACCATGGCTTCCAAATGCAGCAAAACCACTCCTAGTGATAGCAGCAGCAAGAGCCAAAGGAAAAGTATTGATTTGGAAGTGAAACAAAAGGTTATTAAACAATATGAAGGTGGAAAACCAGTGAATGCTGATCGGATGTGGAGAAATTGCTAATGACATGGATTGAGGACCAAACACAAAAGAGAGTCCCTCTCAGCACGGTGACGATCACTGCTAAGGCATGGAGCTTGTTCAAAATGCTTAAAGGAAAAGCAGGACCAGGCTACAATATTGAGTTTAGTGCTACTCTATGTGGGTTTGCTAAGTATATAATAATGGTGTTCGCACAACGTCCAAATCACATAACGTCAGATTTCACAGAACGTATTGTAGACATTAAGCGACACATACCTGTACCATTGTTATGACTGAATGAGTTTTAAGTGACTGACAGAACAAATATGACCATGTGATAATGGCAGATCAGTCAGCCTAATTTCTTCCTTGGTCTCATCTGGCATTTATCTGTTAGAATCCCATGTCAAAATTACTATTTGTAAAGTGACAATCATGTCTCACTTCTGTAGTTTTAATGCCCTGAATTTATCAAATGTATCACATTATTTAACATAGTATCTTTATACAGTATCTGATAGCAGTATATCCTCATTATGCTTAAAAAGTTGATTCAAATGTATTTTTCATATCAACTATGCTCCCTATTTGTTTTATTCTTCAAATATGCACCATTCAGTCTATGGGTGCTAATTTGAAAAATCTAGATGTGTAGCAGGGCTTTGTTCATGTTATCCAGAATGGAAATACTATTTGCATAAACATTTTATCAAATATAATGTTAAATATTTGGAAGCTGTGGTCAGACATAATCTGTTTCTGCAAAGCAGTTTTATTTTTTTCCTTTGTTATAATGTTAGTTATGTACTTGGAACATTGTTAGCAGATGTTAAATATAATATTGAAACTACAGCTGTTAAATCAAACGTAAAACCTTGAAAGGAATACAGTAGAATAGTGATTACAGCAAATTTCTATAACCTTAGTCCTAAGATCTAAGTTCAAATCCCAAAATAGCCTTTGGGAAGTAATCACATAAATCTGGTCTTGAGATGAAAAGCTAGTGAGTATAAATCTAATATGTTGTCATGTAAACCCACTGGGTTCGATAATATCCCATATTAAAGGAAGTGTACTACCTTTCTTAGTCTTATCTACACGTGACTACATAGCCACTCTCAATGGATTCTAAGCTCAAGGGCAATTAGGGATGGGCAATAAATGCTGGCATTGCTAGTGCACAAATATATATATTTTTTAAAAATGAACAAGCAATATTCTTAGGTCCAAGCAGTGTTGCAACAGACAGCTATAAAATATGTTTATAATTCACTTTTTTCCTCATCTCTGGATTATTTCACACGTATATTTAATGCGTTTTGGCATTGTTTTAAATTGTTGACAATTGCTGCAAATACTTTTATAAATGGACAAATATTTAGATTTTATTAAAATGTATAAGTGAGGTGGAAAGCAAAAATCATTTGACTGGCATCAGATCCATAGATTTACAGTTTAAGGGAGTAACTGCACCTTTCTGTTGCAAACAATTGGTGAACTTGATCACTTTCTGTCATGGCTCTTCAGCTTTATATAAGTTTTTTTTAATCATGCAACTGCTGTTTATTGTATTCTAAATTTTTCTAATACCCTTCCCACCTGTCAAACCCAGACTGTGCATAGTTGGTTGAGTGATGAGGGGTTGGCCAGGTCCTGTTCGAACACCTCTGGGCCTGGTGAAATTGGCCTGGAAGAAAAGTGTAAACAGGTAGAAAAACACGTTGCACCTACTAATTTCAAGTTGCTTTTCCCTTTACTTTCTGGCTTTTTTCTTAAACTTGGCTGTACAAGGGTCTTGGCCTCGCTGCCTTTTTCAACATAACTAAGTTTATTCACTTTATTGTATTGCCAACAAAAGTTATTTTCTATAATTATACAGCGCATAGTTGGTGTTGATTGGGAATAAGGGTTGTCTTTCTGCAGTTTTAATAACATACTGCATTGGCCCTGACAATGGAACTGCTGCTTACAGTTTTGGAATGCATGCTTATCTGTTAACTAATGGGTTTGAAAGTGCATTAACAGTTCTTGTGTTTATTTTGAACTTGAAATATGCTCTTTGTAATAAATGAAAATTGGATTTTTTGTGATAAGCTTTTACTAAATCAAACCTCTATGTTAAATACTGCTTAAATTTATAAAGATCATAATTAATACATTTGAATATTATAACAGACCTCAAGTTATTTGAATGCACACTCTATTAGTTCTAACTATTATCAAAATATACTTTTGTTCCAGTTATTATTCCATTGAAACCAATTATACACATTTGATTAATTGCATGAAAAATACATTCAGGATTTGATTAAAATGCTGTGCATAAGTTTTATCAAAATTTAAAACTTACAGGAAGCACGATAAGATGACTTCCAAATTGACTGAATATGGAAGAGAACACTGGTTGATTTAAGTTTTCAGATTGTTGAAGATAACGGGTGGGGTGGATGGGCTGACTGTAGATGAGTGGCCTTTTAAAGGAAAGAAAGATGTTATCAGCTACTGCTCTCCAATGTGTACCCATAATTTATTATTGGGTGGCAATAACATGACATTAAAATCTGTAAATGATTCAAACCTCAGACATGAAATCAACAGCAAAGATGACAGTAGCAAACTTTTGGAGAGACAAATTAGTTAAATAAATACACATGCGGTAGATTTAAGAAGGTACTAAATAGATGTATGAAGTGATTCATTATGATTTGAAGAATGATAAGAATCTATATGATATAATCTTGAAAGGCATGCAAGGACTGAAATTAATGTTTATTAGTGGGTATTTGAGTGATGGGCAACCTGAGAAAATTACCGATTTAACAAGAAATCTATTTCTTTACCAATAGAACAAGGAAAAAGTAATGGAGTTATATTAAAACTTTTTAATATTTGTCGCAGCCAAAATACTGTGCCCTTTAAGAAAAATATTATTAAATAGGATGCAGAAAAGATTTATGAGAATGAATCATCGATGAAAACCTTTAGTTAATTGAGTCTAAAGAAATATCAGTTGTTCTATTTAGAACTGATATGAAAGTATTTAAAATTTGGGGAGTATCTGATAAAATAGAAATTATTTCCAGTAGCAGTGGGTTAATAACCAGAAGAAGCAAGTTTAAAGCAATTATTTAAAGAACCACATACAAGGAAAAAGCCTTGCAGCAAATGCAATTTTGAATCAGTAGTGGAAGCAAATTGATTTGCAACTTACAAATGGAACTAACTAAAGCTAAAAGGAAGACACAGAAGAGCAAGGCCAATTGAATATTTATTTGAATGAGCATGATGGGCTCATTGTTTTATGAATATTCTGTAGTAATGTTCCAGATAATACATTTTACCAGGTAATGTACAAGACGTACTTTGTGGTCCTTCTGCATAACTAGAAAAAGCAAGTGCAAACTGCAGAATGATTGCTGTGAAGCTTGGGCATGGGCATTATGAAGATAATTTATTTTATCATTTATTTTTCATTTTTCTGCTACTCTAAAACTCTTAATTGGGCAAACAAACACAAGAAAATGCACTGTATGATTTAATTATGTAGATAAAATAGGGGGTGTATACTGTTGGAAGGTTATTGACTGATCTAATCTACTTAATTGTCATGTACTTACTGTTGACAAATTGTTCAAAAATGGCAAAGGTTTGAAACAGCTTTGGCCAGGCTCACTTCAGTCTTGAGTGCTGAACTGGTTGAACTTTGAATTTAAACAAAGGCATTTTACAGGCCGTCCATACAGTATTAGAAAATAGTGGCTTCTAGTTGGTTCCAAATATCCTTAATAAATAACTAGCAGTATCATTATTAAGCATTGATATAGTGTTAGGATGCACTGTTAAATCTTTTAAAGAAAAGCCAATAACCTGCAAATAGTGCAGTAAATACTGATAAGGAGTATTCATTGTTTCAATTGGATGACTGTGGCTTCTAAAAGATCTGTTTAAACATTGCATCCATGATTTTGGAATAACGGAATTAGACAAGAATTTTTAACTATTTTGTTTCACTATTTTCCATAGGCTGCGCAGGTCGTGTTGATTTCTCTGTTTGAGCTGAACACTCCTGAGTTCACTATGTTACTTGGTGCCTTGCCAAAAACCTTTCAAGATGGTGCCACCAAGCTCCTACATAATCATTTGAAGAACTCCAGCAATACTAATGTGGTACTTACTGACTTATAGCTCTCTACTTTATACTGCATGATATATGCCAAATTTGTCTTTTCAAAAAATATACTTTGCAGGTCCATTTTATGAATTGGTTCAAAAACATTGTTGTGATAAGTGCCCTATCTGCTCTGACACAGTAGAAATTGGATGCAAAGTTGAAATTCTTGATTAATTTTATGACGCACCAAAGAACTGCTGCACTATCAGATGTGCTGTTATTTGCTTGTGAATTTAAAACATCAGAATGCCGGTCTTGTACAGTATTTATGTAAAAGCCCAACATTCCTGTCAATGCACAAGTCTTGATCAGTGTGCTTTGTTTAATTCTTAAAATTTTATCTGAAGACTTCTAATAAAATGTATCAGTAATTGAGTACTTTGGATTCTCATAATGTTGCTTATGTTCCAGTTACTTTAGTTAGTTATCTTCATTGAAGTATTGACAAAGTAATACTTCATTATATTCCTCTCTTAATTAGAGTTCACCCAGCAACACAATGGGGCGCACACCTTCACGGCACTCCAGCAGTCGAACAAGCCCTCTTACTTCACCTACAAATTGTTCGCATGGTGGTCTTTCTCCAAGGTAATAAATCATCTGGTCGATTTCTTGTATGAGATGTTATTACAATTGAAATTCCAGTAACATTTTGACAGTTATTACGATCTTCAAAATCAGTCATAAATAGATATTTCATATTTTTTACATTTTTATCCATGTTTTCATCCTTTCCCTTGTTCTTGTTCAAAAAAGGAGCTCTAAATACTACATAGCAAATGGCAAAACCATTGAGAATTAAAATCTTGTAAATGAATTTTGCTTACAAATTCCATCTTTTCCTTATTTCCTATTTGCCATATTTGCAAAATGAGTAAAAATAATTGTATTTTTGGAATTGATCCTGTTGTTTGCAAACTGCAAATATTGAACAAAAATGAACTTCCTAACATTGAGGATAATAATGATTACTTAACCAAAATGGAGTTTGGAAAATCTGAGTTTAAATATTTCTTGGTAGAGCATGCTCTTGTTTATTTCCTGGAATTCAGTAGGCTACAAAACACCACGAACATGTCATGAAATACTTCCAGTTTGTATAGTGAGAAGAAAATTAATTTTCCAGATGTACAATTAATTTTTCCAGTCTTCAAACCAATCATATTTTCTTTTTCAATCTTTCGAAGATACTTGAAGCTTTTTTTCCTCTCCCACCATTGCATTCACTATAACTGAATTGTTATTCCTGTATCATATGCGGCATAAATTGTACTTGTAGATTGTATATGAAATGTTTTTTCCGGATGGCATAATCTGTTATAGTACATAACTATAGTGTTAATGCCATTAACATTGGTACTTTGGCTTATTTCACATTTTAAAAGCATGGTTCTTGGATAAATTAGCATTATTAACCTGCAATTATAATGCAATATTGCTAGTTTGAGGAACCTGTGTATTAATAGAAACTTAATAACAAAATGGAACACTTCATCCTGGAAATGGGTTGTATTCATGAAGATGACGTTTCAAAATTATTATGTTATATTTAGTATGCGCTCCTACAAACTTTGTAATAGACTGATGGAAGCAATGTTTTCTGACAACTGCTATCATTTGTGATAGCTGATCAACTTTGTACCTAAAAGGCAAATGGATATTATAATCCTTTAGTTCCCATTTTGTACACAGAATTAAGCAGCTATCTACAATAGAACCAAAGATGCATATGACCTGTGCTTTGTATAGATTTGAAAATATTCAGTTAGGTTTTCTTGAAGTTTTGAGATCTGGTAACATGCATAAGGAATTTTTTTTCTGTTGCCTTCAGATGTGTAATGTTAACTACTTTGGTACCAGTAGATTGAGTGATGTAAATTACTGGTTAATTTAGGTGAGGCTGCTGAGAGTATTAGCATAAGGTTTAATATCACTTAAGTGTGTGTGTCTTTTTTTAAGGACTTGTAATTTCAATATATGGAGTCTAACCATTTTTCCAGACCAGTGGAGAATTACTGGCTGGAAGTGACAAAAATATGGATGATCGTTTAAACGATAGCAGGATTGAATTAATTTTAATGGCAAAATGGATTGGCTTGGTTTAGGGATATGAAGGATTATGACAATGTAATGAATCAACACCTACATGAAGCCACTAATAAGAGTGAAATCTATTTTACTTGTGGAGTTTTTGGTATGATCATGTGATGGGCAGCACAGCAAGTTAAACTTCACCTTTACACCTATACTTAGCCACAAATAGATTCTGAATGTGCGAAGGGTGAAATACTCCTACCACAAAATAAATAAAGTTTGCAGATTATTATGCATTTGAAGGCAAAACAGCAATGATTACTGCATATTTTTAAATAGTGTTTTTAAACCTATACCTAAAAGCAGACAGTCCTCACATATGTTTAGGAGAATGGTTTTATTCACTTAGGCTTGAATAGTGGTTCTTAGGTTGTGCAGCACAATTTCCTAAGCTGTAAAATATATAATTGGCTGATACAAATAAGAAAGGGTCATTCATTGACTCAGGAGAGCTTGTAAATAGAGCTGTATGTACTAAATGTTAGTAATTACAAAATATAATATATCTGAAGTATTTCTAAGCTCTGGTCATGTAGGAACATGAAGATCAAAAAGTAGCCTCGTATGTGAATAAACAAGAGATTCTGCAGATGCTGGAAGTCCCAAGTAACACACACAAAATGCTGGAGGGACTCAGCAGGCTAGGCAGCATCTATGGAGAAGAATAAAGAATCAGCATTTCAGGCCAGGATCCTTGGGGTCACAGCAGGAAATGTCAGTTTTTTACTTCTGTCCATGGATGCTGCCTGACCTTGAATGTCAATATACTTTTATAAAGCTGGCTGGTTTAGAAAAATGCCATGGTTGATGTGTGACATTTTTGTTGTACTGGCAGCCCGTTTATTTAATTTTTGGTCACTGAGAATTTGAATTTGAAGCTTGAACTCTGAAAAAAATATTTGTTTTAATTAGACTGATGAGGGTTTACACTTGCAAAATTTTACATTTGAACATTACTTCAGAGTCCCAAGCCTCAATATGTTGAATACAAACTAAAACTCCTTAAATATTCTCCTGAATATTATGGCTGAGGAAGGCAATACTTGAGGCTTTCTGAGTCCCTTATTCCAATTAAACCACCTTTCCAAGACCAATCTTCCTGCAGTAAATTGGCGGAGTACACACTATGGAAAAATAGTTAAGTGCTATGACCTTCACAATTAATGCTTAATTGAAGTATTAACCAGAAGTGCTTATTTTTAATCAACGCTATGATTTCTTGTCTGAGATTAGCTGGAATGCTGAAGTTCAGTAGGCTGTCTTTAGCTCAAAGTGTCATGGATTTTAATGTTTGGCTGAATGTTTAATGCTACACAATACAATGTATTGAACTGATGTTCTAAACAAAGGACAAAGGAGAATTATAAAATCATCTAGTTCTTTAGTAGCATTAATCAAAAGTAAACAAAATTTCAACAATAATGCAATGTATCTCTAAGATTTTCAAGATACTTTATTACCAATGGTTTTTACTTAATTCCAATTATTTGGCAAACAAAGCAAATTATATAAGCGTAATCCATAATTAATGTTGCTTGGATATTAACTGCCGTATGGGGGCAGCAGATTTCACTCCCATGGGATCTGCTATATATGTCTTAACAGGAAAATAAAGACACTTATTTTCAATAGTAAAACACTGAATGCTGGAATTATGAAATAAAAGGAAATAATTTGCAGTGAGTCACAAGTCTATACACAAGTTTCAGGTCAAGGAACACTCTGTCTCCATTGGTGCTATCTGGCCTGTTGGATTTTTCCAAAATGTTCTAATTATAGGACCCTTAATTATAATCTATCATCTTATCTAAAAGAGCATGCTTTCTAACAGCACAGACTTCAGTTAAGCATTTGTATATGAAATTCTGTTCAAATCCTGATTATAGAGTTGTGTCTGTATTTTTCTGCCTAAAATGCTATTACTGAGTTGACTGACCAACCAAAAGCCTTTAAATACCTAAGCTGTTAAGAGCCTGAGAGATAAGTTCATTTAATTTTTTTTTTTAAAATCACATACCATTTTGCTAAGTAAACATTTTTTGTTGGTAGTTGAATCTTTGGCAAGTCTGAAGTATTTTGCTTTCATGGTTTGTATTACCTAAAGGATGGTGTCATATTTTCACATCATTAACTATTTGATTCCTGTCCAAGTACAATATTAGTCATGTCAAATTTGCTTCGTTCATCTTCTTTAACATCACACAGATTATTAACATTTCAGGGTGAACACCCTTCTGACAAGCGGTTCTTGACCTGAAATGTTAATTTTCTCTTTCCACAGATGCTGACTTTTCTCTTTTTATTTCGGATCACCATTTAATTGTCTTTTGTTGCAAATGATTAAAGTTTTACTTCACCTCTTAGAGGATGGTTGAAATTGAACTTGATGTGCTCAATGAATAACACTGTTGATCTTCACATGAAGCCAAGTCTAAAAATCTGCTCAAGTATGATTAGCAACATGCATTGAAATGTGTCTAATGTTTTACTTTACTTTATTGTCACCAAACAATTGATACTGGAGCGTACAATCATCACAGCGATATTTGATTTTGCGCTTCAGGATCCCTGAAGTACAAATCGAAGTAAACATAATAAAAATTTAAATCATAAAGCATAATTAGAAAATAGAAAAGGGAAAGTAAGGTAGTGCAAGTCAGGTCCAGATATTTGGAAGGCACGGCCCAGATCCGGGTCAGGATCCGTTCAGCAGTCTTATCACAGTTAGAAAGAAGCTGTTCCCAAATCTGGCCATATGAATCTTCAAGCTGAACCTTCTCCCAGAAGGAAGAGAGACAAAAGATGTGTTGGCTGGGTGGGTCATGCCATTGCCTTCAGGGATCTGATAGGTACTGTAAGCATCTGGTCATACGAGGCTGGGCAGCTTCCCTTCAACATGCTTTGACAGGGCTCAGGGCAGAAACAAATGTAAGCTGGTCCTGGAAGAGGTGTGAGCAACTGTTGAAGTGTGTACTAGAATGATGGGAATAGGGCAGCAAGGATTTGGGAGGGTGTACGTAAATGGAATATTTCTTGGTCCAACATCTGGCAGGCAGAGCCCAGCACATTAAGTTCATGATCCAGGCTGTGTACGACATCCTGTTGGTCTGGTAGATCTTTTTGCTTGGGGGAGAAAGCAAGGCACCATCATGTCCTCTCTGGTCTGGCAGAGGAGCCCTGGACCACATTCTCAGCAACTGCCCAAAAGCCCTGGGAAAAGGCTGCTGCCGCTAGCACCGTGACCAGGCACTGAAAGCAGTGGCAGTAAATATCTCCTCGGCCATTAACAGCAGCCAAGCCAGAAAGCCCAAAGCTGCCCTCAGCCCAGATCACCAGTGGGCTTGCTTGCAGCAACTTCTGACTGACAACTGAAAGACAATCTTGGCAAGCAAATAAAGTTCCTTGACTTCATCAGATAATCACCACCAAGGCCTGAAGTGGTCATTCTGTAAGAAACATTGAAGCAGGTGTCCATTGTTGAATTGACAGTGCCTTGGGAGACTGGATTGAGGAGGCATTTGAGCCATATGAAGGCAAAATACCAGGAGCTGGTAGAGCAGTGCTAGAGATAGGAGTGCTATGTTGTGAGCCTACCTCTCCTCAGCATTATGGGGTCTGCAAAGAAAAGTGTGTGTATGTATATGTATGTATGTACGTATGTGTGTGTATATATATATATATATATATATATATATATATAAAAAGGGGAAAACGGTGAGGAATTGTACATGGGTTCATCGTCCATTCAGAAATCTGATGGGAGGGGGAGAAGAACATTTTGCTGAAATATTAACGGTGTCTTCAGGCTCCTATGCCTTTGATGGTAGCAATGAGAAGAACGCATGTCCTGCGTGATGGAGGTTCGTAATGATGGATGGCACCTTTTTGAGGCATCACCTTTTGAAGGTGGCTTGTCTGCTGGGGAGGCTAGTGCCCATGATGGAGCCAGCTGAGTTTACAACTTTCTGCAGCTTCTTCTGATCTTTAATACTAACCCTTTCTAAAATGTATTTGTTATTTATTGAGTTTTATACAGTAAATAGGGCATTTAATTCTTCAGCTTAATTTTTAATCTATCCAATATCCCTGTAAAACTAGTTTCCACTGAGTAAACCTTGTCGCTTGTATGGTTTGATCTCCAAGATATCACTAAATGATTAATGGTGTTAGATGCTAACAACATTGAATCCATTCCCCTGTTTGTAAGATCTAGATAATACATTGGTTATTTAGGTTAATATAGCTATATTCTGCTGAAATTATTTGTTTTTGATTGTTGAAAGCATCCTGAATCAGATGATGAGGTTCTGGTCCAAAGATAACAATCATCGAAATGTGTAGATTGCCCCTTGGATTAGGAAGTAATCATCTTAATCTGCTACTTTGAAAACAGAAAGATGGATAAACTGGAAAAAGATAAATTTTATTTGGTATAAATTGTTAATAAATTTGTCACCATAATTCAAGAAACATTATTCTTTAAGTAGAAACACTCCTCATAGGTAATGAATGTGAAGTTTGGGATGGGAAAACAATTCGACAAACCAGATGAATGAAATCTAATATACCAAAGGACAGCCTTTACCCAAGCCTATGTTGTTAGAGAAAATTCAAGGATAAACAGATAGAGCCAGTGATCTCTAAAAGTTTTTTGATATTCAGTTTGATTGGTTGACATATTTGTGGACTTGGGTTTTGCAGCTAGGGTGGCTAAAGGAATATTCTTGCATGTGACATTACACTTGCACAGAATTTTAGTCAATGGTATCTTGTGTCATTTCCCTTAGAATATGCTGCCACGCCAGCTTGAAATTGCAACAATCTTCCAAAATATACTTTAAAAAAAATGTGGGTAGAGAAGAATTTTACTAAATTGAAATAAAGCCAATAAAATGAATGAATTCGATACTCATTATTAAGAAGAAAGATCTTTAAAACTCCATTTGTACTTATAGTTAAAACCGAGTTTAAAATATTCATTATTTGTTGTGTAGTCACTGTCGCCCCTGTGTGGTCATATGGTACTGGCAAGAGTGGGTCAACACTACTGCTGCTGCTTGCTTGGATGAGGTGTTCTCTGTTTGCTATTCTGCTTCTATTAATGTTCTGAAATTTTTCTTCAGTAAAGCATGACCAAAAGCCACTCGGAATATAGTTTTCTTTCTCTTTTTTGCCTTTCTCGTTCTTTCTCGTTCTTTCTCTTTCTCTGACCACACTGACTGCAGTCGATTCTGGGGTTGGAGTGCAGATGGGCTATCAAAGCATCCCTCCACCCCTTCTCAACCTCACTCCATCCCCACAGTTCCTACCCACAAGAACTTCAGGCGTTCTTACTCACCCAGGTAACTAACCCCCTCTCCACTCTTTTCAGAATGCCTTGTCTCATCAGGCGGCTCTTGTTTTGGGCTTTAGCATGCTCTGTTGTATGTTTTGAGTGGCTACAACTTTTGTTTGCTGTAACTCATTCCCATGTTTTTATTAATCTGCATCTTCTTTCAAATAATGACAGCTTTGTGCTAGTTCTTAAGTGTGAATCATCGCAACTTTGAATGTGCCATCACAGCTGAACATTTTATTAACAGTAGGACAGCTGATCAATGAGCTATAAATTCTGTTCAATTAATTACTTGTATCTATTCCGAACAATTGAATGCAGTGCAACATGCCTAAACAGGCATGGTGGACCAGTGGCCTCCTTTTGTGCTATGCCATTCAATGAATCTAAGCTGACATGTTTAAAGTAATTTAGTTGTGTACATTGGATATTTTGTCTTCAAGAGATTATAATTCATTAATATTTGGCTATTTTGTCTATAGCATGTTGGACTATGACACAGAAAACCTTAACTCCGATGAAATTTATAGCTCACTTCGTGGGGTCACACAAGCCATCCAGAACTTTAGTTTCCGCAGTCAAGAGGATTTGAATGAACCAATTAAACGAGATGGGAAGAAGGACTGTGATGTAGGTATTCTCTCACTAATTTGGCTTTGGTGCTTTTATCATCTGTGAGGGGGTAGGGACACTAAATGCAGAATGTGAGTTAAATTTTACTCTGTAGGTTCCTTTTAAAATTGTTGTTTTCCACAATTTCTGGAAGGTTTTCTGTGTGCCTTCAGTAACTAGACAGGCACAAAAAAATTTAATTTCACTGCTATTTACTTTTCCTCCAATGTAATTTTCCAATTTAGTCTATAAGGACCCATATTAGCATTTGCTATTGTTTTCCTTTCTGCATATCTATGGGAACTTTTTTTTTGTTTCATGATAGGTTGTTCCCTCTCTTTCCCTCTCTCCTTAATTTATCACACTTGCCTTTACTTCAAGTACCAAAGTTTCTAAATCTCAAACTCCAACTTATAAATTCGTGGCTTGCAGTGTGTTCGTCATAGACCACAGTAATTTCTATCAGCTCCTGTTATCTGCAGGATCAGTACATCCTCTGTTATGTTCCTCAAATTACGTATTTAATTAAATTCCAGTAAAAGTTAAATTGTTGCCCAGCTTAGCAGTCTCTTATTTGAGAAATACACACTTTGTAGGTACCACATTATGATTTATGGAGACAGCATGTTGCTCTTTGATCTTTATTTTTCAAATCTTTTTATTAACTAATTTGTAAATTAAACCATGCTATATTCATTGAAGGTGTTGCGAGATGGAGGAATTGCATCCCCATCCTCTGATTTTCGTGGAGGTGGTGAGCCTATGGAAGGAGGAAGGACAGCTCTTGACAACAAGACATCTTTGCTCAATACTCCACCACCACGGTCTTTCTCTGGGCCTCGGACTCGAGAATACAATCCTTATAATTATTCAGATACAATCAATGCATTTGACAAGACAGCCTTAAAAGAAGCCATGTTTGATGATGACATGGAACAGTTCCGTGATGGTAAGAATTAATTTTATAAATTAACTGATCTTGACTTGACTTTCCAATGTCAAAAAAATTTTAAAACAAGTTTTAAAAAAATTTAAATGTATCAAGGTAAATTTTAAAAATCTAGTCGAGTTTTTAAGAGGTAATTTATTTTCTTAATGTTAAACCTGTTGATATCAGTATGTTTTAAACATTCAAAGCCAAAACAAAAGTACAGAATTGATTTGCCAGGTATTAAATACTACTTATGTTCAAATCAGTCAGAGTTCAAGGCTTCTAGCCTGTTTCCCCCTTCAACTCCACCTGCCTCTTCATCCTCTTTCATTCCCGCTATTTTATCCTCTTTCCCATTATCCTACTACCCATAACTTTCATCCATCGGCTTTCCATAGCCTCCTTCCAGTTCTGGATTCATCTACCTTTCATTTCTTCCTCAATGGCTCCTATTATCACCTTCCTTACTTATAAGATTCCATTCCTCATCTTCCACCACTACTCCCCAACCAACTTTGTTCCCTACCACTCACTGCATCCTTCACTCTTTTGAACACCCATCTTCCTCCCATCCCACTTTAGCTGAACACTCCAACCCTTCTCTCTCTTCTAACTCCTCCAATCATCTCTCCTCCCCTGAATCCAGCTCCAGTCCCTGCCATGTATTAACCATCCTCTCGGATCATCTCCTCTCTGAGGTGGAATGTCCTATCCTAGCATGGTCCTTACCTTTGTCCACCTATGTCTGTAGCTCAGTGAGAACCGTGTCCGCCATGACACTGAGCTCTTCTGTCACCTCTGTTTTCATTCATTAGGATTCTCCACCCTCTATTGATGACTCCTTCTTCCACCTGCAACCCTCCTACTTCCTTTTGACATTCCACTCTCGCCTTCTCCTGCTTTGAATCTTTTCATCTCTAGCTACTGAGACATCAATCCTCTCAACTTAAACATTCCACTCACCTATAGTTGTACCATCCCCTTTGAATGTACTGTCCACCACTCCCTCTACTAATACCAACCATCGTACCTGCAGATAAGGGTGGTGCTGTTGTAGTCTAGTAGACTGACCTCTACCTTGCTGAGGCCAGGCAGCAGCTCTCAGACCCTTCTTGCATACCACTTAACTGGGATCCCACAAAGAACCATCAGGCCACTGACTCGCGCACCATCACCAACCTCATTGCCTCTGACAATCTCCTTCCTATCTACTCTTTCCAACCTTGGTTTCCTTACCCTGCACTGCCCGTTTCTATTTCCTACCCAAGATCCAAAAACGCCTAAATGCCCTAATAGCCCATTGTTTTTCCCTGTTTCTGCCCCACTAGTTATGTAGTGCCTACATAACTTTGCTCCATTTGTTCCCCTTGGTACAGTCCCTTCCCACCTCCATCTGTGACCTTTCACATGCTCTCCATCACTTCAACAACTTTTACTTCCCTGGCCCTAACAACTTCCCCTCACCTGGCCTCACCTATCATCTGCCAGCTTTTTCTGTCTTTTTCCACTATCCTATCTGTCCGAAGAAAGGGTCTCAGCCTGAAATGTCGACTGTTTTATTTCCTTCTATTTATGCTTACCATCTTGCTGTATTCCTTCAGCATTTTGTGTGTGTGTGTGTTGCTTAGGATTTCCTGCATTTGCAGAACTGTTTGTGTCCCTGAGGTTCCAGCACGAGTAGCCTTTGTGTTCCTGCTTCCTGTGTTAGCTTACTCTGTTTTCACTCTACACCCCCCAAACCTCCCACCTGGCTCCGTTGCCTCATTTTCTCGTGTGTTTCCATCTATCATCCACCTGCCTCTGTCTCCCAATGCTATAATACCTCCTCTCCAACCTAGCTTGATCTGCCCATCATCCTTAAACTTTCCTCAGTCCTCCAATCACCTTTAAATTGCTTTATTGTTGTCATGTGTACAGAGCTAGAGTGAAGAAGCTGTCTTGCATACAGTTCATTCAGATCAATTTATTACGACATTGTACTGAGGTAGCACAAGGTAAAACAATCTGCAGTATGAAGTACAGAGAAATTGCAGTGCAGACAGACAGTAAGGTGGAAGGTTAAAACGAGGTAAATTGCGAGGTCAAAAGTCCATCTTGTGTGTGGGAAACATTTAATTCTCTTACAACAGCGAGATAAAAGCTATAATTGAGCCTGATGGTATGTGTTGTCGCGCTTTTGTTTCCTTGTCCATTCGTTGGAGGTGAAGTGAGAATGCCCAGGATGGGTGGGATCTTTGTTTATGCTGGCTGTATTACCAAGCAGTGAGAAATCTAGACAGAGTTCGTGGAGGGGGAGGTTGATTTATATGATGTTTTAAACTGTGTCCATAATTCTACAATATGAGCTGTGTCCATAACTCTGCAGTTTTTTTGCTGTCATGAGCAGAGCAATTAGCATACGAAGCCACAAAGCACCTGAATTAGATATTTTCTGTGGTGGCTTTGGCTCTAGTTGTGCTACCTCCCTTATACTAGCTCTCCCTCCCTTCTCCATTTTTAGTCTTGATGTAGGGTTTTTGACCCGAGACCTCAACAATTCCTTTCCCCTCACAGTTGCTGCTCTACCTGTTCAGTTCCTCCAGCATATTGTTCTCCAGGTTACAGCCTTTGCGGTCTCTTGTGTCTGACTGTATCCAGTTGAACTATCTTGCGATACTGGTTGAGTTTCAATGAGGGTGCAAGGAATGCTGAAGAAAACCAACATAAACTGGTTTGACAGTCGCATCTCCTGTTGTGATAAAAACTGACTTAACTGCTTTACAGCAATGTAGATATTGGCATTCCAGAAAACAATGAAAATTGCATTTAGTCAAAAAAGTGTCTTCTAGATTTTTTAATCACTGAAATGGTATATTGAATGAATTTGTGGAAAATTTGAACATGTACAGTGCATTATTTCAAGTTTAGTCATATTTTCACCCATCATTCTGTACAAGGAATTTTGTTTTAGACCGTAAGACCTGTGCCTGGTCTCCAGACATTATTCTGTACATGATCATAGGACAGCAAGATTGCAAGTTGAAGTATGAAGACAACCAAATTCCTATATCTTTTCTCCACACCCCCGAAACATATTGTTACATACCCCGTAACTGGGTCACTTACCAGCAAAGATAGAGAGGTCCGTTGAAGTCTGATGGTACTATTTTTAACAGTATTTATTGATTAAAAATACACAAAATAATATCAAGGCAAACATACAGATAATATACGTCATCAATACTAAATCTAAAAGCGCGGGTCTAATAGTAATCAATAAGAAATAGCTCTATCGTTGTCTAGGGGATAATGTATTGTCCGATGGAAATATAAAAGTCATTCAGTTCATTCAAGCTGCAGCTTTTGGGTTGGAGAGAAAGACGGGTTAAAACTTGCCCATTCCTTTTATGATGTCAATCCTTCGAGAGTCGTTGGGAGTTGATTTCCCCGTTGTTAGCTAAAAACTGTTCTGCCGTGGTACGGGGCCCACTGATTCTGGGGCAAATGGAAAAGGACGCACGTGGCCTCCCACTGGGTTTTGCTATTACAGGATTGTTAGCGTTTCTTCTGGTGCGTCTGAGGGGCTGTTCCCACAGACCCTCTTTTTATCCTGACTCACAGGGTCTCAGGTGTCAATCAGGTTGGGATGATGCAATCCCTCCACCAACCTCCCCCTCGGTTCATTGCCTGGGGCTTCGATGCATAGTACAGGATGCAATACACAAGTCCGTCTCCAAGAGACAATAGCCGGTATCAATGGGTCCGCCTTTCGGAGGCCAGGACACATTCCAACTGTTTGTGGATTCTGCATGTCTTTCTCTCATTTCCTGGGTCTCCTGAACTGACTTAATAGTGATCTTGCGATTCTCACAAAGGAGGGGGCTACCCCGCACCCGTCGGCCCCTCAGAGCTGTGGCACATTTGTAACACCCCCTTTCTTCAAAGCGTTTTCACCAGCGGTGAAAACGAAGTAGTATAGAGTCTTACAGGATTTTGGAATCTAACACAATACAAAAGCTTTTCCTTTTCACTACAGAGTAATACAGTTATACATTCAACTCAGCATCTAGATGGTTACCGATTACAATTGTCACTTCCTTTAATATCTTAACATCTTGTACTCTACTAAAGTCTTGTAGCATCAGACTCCAATTTAGTAACCACCTATTTTTTTTCTTCAGCAAACAAAACTAAAGAGTTGTGATCTTAAGCTTACGTGTATACTACAAAAGTTCATGCAAATACTAATCGTTATGTTGCTTTCAAATTTAACAGGCAGGCTTCCATGGGGGTTGTCTTTTATTATTCACAGGCTTTGTCGAAATCCCTTAAAACCGGTTTCTGCTATTTAAAAATGGTGTCCCCATTAACCCTCGTCTCTTTTCCGGTTCCCACGTGGGGAGCTTGGGTACCCTGGCAAAATAGGCTTTCGCTGGCTTCTTTCATAGGAGTTATTTTATCAACACTGTGTCCCAAACTTAGACCATCTTCTGAATTTCCACCCAATTCTTTAATTTTACGCAAGTTGCTAGCTTTCTCTTCAGGACCCTTCAGGCCATTAGTTTTCAGTTCGATCTCTTTGTTCAAGCAGCATTTCAAATTCTGCCTTTTCACACCACACTCTGGAATAACAATAACATGGGGGGCCCCGTCATCTTCCAACTCAACCTGTAAGTGATCCGCAGGTTTTAAATTTTCTTCATTCGATTTGGGAACTACATATTTCCCGTTCAATGATAATACTCATCTCCCCACTTTTGATCTCCGCATTAACTTTTAACACACCTTCGAGCACAAACACCTGGGAACTCTCACTTCCCACTATTACCAAGGTTAACCCTTTCTTCGCTGAACCAAGTCTGTCTGACACACAAGGACTGCCTTCCTTGTCAACTGAATCAAATACCTCAGACTTTTTCTGAGCTTCATTACCAGGTTCAGAACCACGTGCATCCACATCTTGGACACACTCCAACGGGACATTTGCCTCTTCCAGGTTTTCAATACCCGTACCCGGTCCAAACTCTAAATTCCCCTGATTCTCCCAGCCACTCTCTGGGCAACTCCCTTCCGGAGTAAACTCAACCCCGCGGGCTGAAACAACCTTATCTGCCAACCCAGCAGACTTATTCAAGGTAAGGGCACCCTTTTCATCTAGGACTGCCCTCAGCTCATTATCGGGAACACCTTTAGAACCCTCAACTTCTTCAAACAGCTCTGCCAAACCAGACAGATCATCCATGTCCAACTCTGGACCTTTTAACAGCTCTACCTGTTTCTCATCTTTATCTCCTGCCTCTAGAACTTTTCTCCTCGCTAAGGGCAGGTCTACCTCCTCTCCCTTACTCTCTTTCACTTGACTACTCTTCGTTTTACCACCCTCTAAACCCTCGTGGTACAGGGTCGGTAAAAATGTCTCGGCCAAATCGATACTGGCCAGATTTAAACTGCTCTCGTTCTCAGCTGCCTTTCTCGACATGCTGCGAGTAACCGCGCATGCGGGATAGATCTTGGATGCTAGGGGCGGGGCTGCAAACGCTCACCGGCCGGCTCGTCAGCGTCATTGCTGACCAAACCTTACCACCGGCTAAATCATTACCCAGAAGGACGTCCGCGTCAGTTCTCGGGAATTCTGATCGCACCCCCATTTCAACTGGTCCAGAGACTAGCTCACAATTCATAATGACCCTATGCAAGGGCACCATTTCCGTCCCTTTGCCTATTCCTTTCACAGCTACCATTCCCGTCTTGCGACCAAAATCTAGTACCTTACTGCTGATCAATGATAGTTCAGCCCCCGTGTCTCTCCAGATCCGTACTGGAACTGGGGTGCCTCCCTCCCTCACAGACACGGTTCCGTTTGACATACAAGTCTCAGACCCTTCTCGTACTCTGTCTACCCAGGGCTCTCTTGTCGATTTACTGATTACCACGGCACATCCGATAGGGACTGCTGCTTTCCCTTTTCCTGTCTCTTTCTTCGGAGCAAAGCACCTAGATGCAATATGCCCCCCCCCCCTTCCACAATTAAAACAGGTCAAGCCCGGAACTCTCTGGCCGTCTTGCCTTTCCCCCTCAATCTTACCACTAGCTCCCGGCGGGACCTCTGCCTCAGCCGGCGGGCTTTCTCAATCGTTCCCACGGTCTCTCTGGGAACTTTTATTCGAGGAAAACTTTGTCTTGTGGGTTAGGGCACATTCATCTGCGAACCTAGCAAATTCTGAGATGGACTTACTCGGCTTCTCATTCAAATACATCCAGATATCCTCTGAAACACAACCTTTAAATTCTTCAATCAGAATTAACTCCCTGAGACGCCAATAATCCTCTTCCACTATCTCTGCTGTGCACCAACGGTCCAAGAGCACACCCTTCTCATAGGCAAACTCGGTATACGTCTGATTCCACCCTTTCTTTAGATTTCTGAACTTTTGTCTATACGCTTCAGGTACTAACTCATAACTCCAGAGAATGGCCGCCTTTACTTTGTCATAACTCCCCTCCTCTTCCTCCTCCATGGACAATGCTGTATATGCCTGCTGTCCCTTCTCTTTTAACACACTTTGTAACAACGCCACCCACTGATCTCTGGGCCACTTCTGATTCACTGCCACCTTTTCAAAAAGCAAGAAATAAGTATCAACATCCGTCTCCTCGAACGGAGGTACTAACCTCAACTCCCGACTAACATTAAACCGCTCTTCTCGGTCTGACCCCTGAACTCATTGCTCTTGC
This sequence comes from Hemitrygon akajei, assembly GCF_048418815.1. Taxonomy (NCBI): domain Eukaryota; kingdom Metazoa; phylum Chordata; class Chondrichthyes; order Myliobatiformes; family Dasyatidae; genus Hemitrygon; species Hemitrygon akajei. Next base: position 105,584,760 of record NC_133125.1, read on the forward strand.
CTTAACTTCTCCATCTCCAAGTCATGTTTCCTCTGTTTCTCTGCCTCCCTCTCCTTCTCGGCTCTGTCTTTCTCCTTCTCAGCTGCTTCCAGCTGTTTTAACTGAATTGCATGTTCCAACCTTAATTTCTCCAACTCTAACTGAGCCGTCCCACTAGCTGGTACCTTTTCAGGGATATTTTCCAATACCTCAGCTGCAAACACATTCTTTCCAATATAATACTGAGTTATTGCCCTTCGCACCTCCCGCTTTTTCATTGACAACCTCACCTCTGCGAGGTTTAACCCCTTCGTCAAATTTATCAAGTCTGATTTGGTGGCCGCCTCTAGCGCCTCCAGAGTTGGGTTTTCTATAAATTCACCCACGTCCATCTTTGCTGGTTTCCCGTCTGGCTACCCACGTAATCAGATCCAAGTTTGGACTTACAAGCCCGATTCACTGGCCTCCCAATTTGGTGTCAAATCCTGAGATGAGAACCCCAATTGTTACGTACCCCGTAACTGGGTCACTTACCAGCAAAGATAGAGAGGTCCGTTGAAGTCTGATGGTACTATTTTTAACAGTATTTATTGATAAAAATACACAAAATAATATCAAGGCAAACATACAGGTAATATACGTCGTCAATACTAAATCTAAAAGCACGGGTCTAATAGTAATCAATAAGAAATAGCTCTATCGTTGTCTAGGGGATAATGTATTGTCCGATGGAAATATAAGTCACTCAGTTCATTCAAGCTGCAGCTTTTGGGTTGGAGAGAAAGACGGGTTAAAACTTGCCCATTCCTTTTATGATGTCAATCCTTCGAGAGTCGTTGGGAATTGATTTCCCCGTTGTTAGCTAAAAACCGTTCTGCCGTGGTACTACGGTTGCTATTACGGGATCGTTAGCGTTTCTTCTGGTGCGTCTGAGGGGCTGTTCCCACAGACCCTCTTTTTATCCTGACTCACAGGGTCTCAGGTGTCAATCAGGTTGGGATGATGCAATCCCTCCACCAACCTCCCCCTCGGTTCATTGCCTGGGGCTTCGATGCATAGTACAGGATGCAATACACAAGTCCGTCTCCAAGAGACAATAGCCGGTATCAATAGGTCCGCCTTTCGGAGGCCAGCACACATTCCAACTGTTTGTGGATTCTGCATGTCTTTCTCTCATTTCCTAGGTCTCCTGAACTGACTTAATAGTGATCTTGCGATTCTCACAAAGGAGGGGGCTACCCCGCAGCCTTTGGCCCCTCAGAGCTGTGGCACATTCGTAACAATATTCTGTTGCCTATTCCTTAAGTTCTGTTTACCTTTAGATGAAATGGTTCATTCAGCAAAAAGGAAAAGGGGTGTGGAATCAAGTCTGTTGTTTCATTGTTTGTATTGCTTAACTGCCTGATGTTTTATGCAGCTTTCTTTTTCTGTTAATTTCCAATATATTGATGGGGAATCTTCCTAGATTATCTTACTAATATTATGATCAACAAATCCTCATATTGTTTTAACTGCTGCAATTTAAAAAAAAATTGCACTGTGCTAATAAATACATCCTAATTGCTCCCTGTATCTATTCAAGTGAGTAATGATTTAATTAAGTTATTGTACATCAGCCTTTGAATACGTAATCTCCTTTGATGCTTTGAAATAACATGACTAAGCAAGTCTTGAAGTTGCAGTAGAAAAGCAAGGGAAAAATAAATAAATAAAAGAATTCTAAAACTGAACAGAATACTCAGCAGGTCAGGCAGCACCTGTGAAGAGAAATCAAGATCTAACTTTTAATGTCAGGCCTTTTATTGGAACTAGAAAATCTTAGAATTAAGCAAGTATTATGCTTTGAAGAAGGGAGTGGGGAAATGCATAGGACCAAGGGAACATCTGTGATAAGATGGAGGCCAAGAGAAAATGATGTAGATTGGTGCCAATTGAGAGATGTGCTGAAGGCTTGTTAACGTCAGCTAATCTATCTGGAGAAGAAATGAATAGAGAAGTGAATAACAAAAAAGCAACATCGACAAGTGAGATACACAAAATGCTGGAGGAACTCAGAAGGGTTTTATTCTGCTAGAATCAGGCGTACATGAGAGTGCTGGAAATACTCATTCGGCCAGGCAGCGTGTGGAGAGAGAACTGAGCGAACACTTCAGGTGGACAGTGCCCTGTCTCAAATTATCAACCCAAAATTCCAATCCTGCTCCCCTCTTTTTAGTTGTCACAGACTAGAACTAGGAAAACTAGGAGTCACTGGATGCCGTAGCATTCTCTGCTCCAGTTCTTGGAACCTGGCAGTTCTGACACAAAGGATGGTGACTGAAATGATTAAGTTCAGTGAATCCTGACAACTACCCTATTCTCTAGGCAAAAGATGAAGTAGTTTACCTTCAGTTTGTCCTTTTCCAACAAAGCCGAATGTAAGAGTCAAAGAGAGACTTAAAAGCTGCAAGTTCAGAATCATCCTTTCAAGTAGTCATGCTGTTCTCCAGTGTAGAGGGGACCATGTTGTGAGCACTGAAAACAGCACATGAAATTGAAAGAAGTGCAGGTGAATTATTACTTCATCTCTGGCTCTGTGAATAAAATCTCATCTGCAGGACTGCATCTCTGTTCCAGCTTTCTTTATGTACTTTTTGCTTCCTCTTCCTGTTTCTGCATTTCTTAGTGGAAGTGCAATTAACAAATCTTCACCATCATCTGTCAGCTGACATTGATCTGTATCAGCCATTTCCTCTTGGGCACTCTATCACAGACATTGCTTTGACTCTTCCCACCTCCAAGGTCTTCAGCCTGAAATATTAACTCAGTTCTCTCTCCATAGATCTTGAGACGGTTTTATTCTATAGCTTGTATATTCCCACAGAATAATGGATATGTAAATTTAACTAAAATAATTTCAGTTGAATAATCTATTACTTAAAGATTCAATAAACAGTTGATTAAAATGTTTATTTATCAGTACAACTGATCAAATTATGTGAAGTAGAATGGTTCCTGAGTTGATATGGAAAACCAAAGCAGGAATAGGCCATTTGTGCTACTGAAACAGCTCTGCCCTTAAGATACATTCTGTGGTTAATCCTCTATCTCAACACCATATTTCCACACTCTCCCCTTACACCTTGATCTCTCTGTCGACTTGCTGAAATAAATTTAGTGACTTGGGCTCCATGGCTTTTCCACAAGATTGCTCAATGTGAATGAATTTCTCATCTTGTATCTTAAGACCGTGACCTCTTCCTGTAGGCCTGTAAGCCAGTAAAAATAACTTCCCTGCATCCAACTACTTGCTTTGGAGCTTTTCCTTGGACTTAAAAAAGGAATTTTAATTTGAATCGTATCCCTGAGATCTCCAGAAAACTAATGATGTTATGAAGGTGACTGATGAAGGTAGAGGTGTGGATGTTGTTATACACGACTTTTAGTAAGGCATTTGATAAGGTCCCTCATGGCACACTCATCTAGAAGGTTAAAATGAATGAAGGAGATCAGTGATGAATTGGCCATTTGGATTCACAACTTGCTTGTCCATAGAAGAGAGAGTGTGGTGATCAAAAGGACTTATTCTAGCTGGAGGTTTGCAATTAGTGATGTTCCATGGTGATCTGTACTTGGGAACTCTGCTGTTTGTGATATATATAAATGACCTGGATGAAAATGTAGATGGGTGGGTTAGTAAGTCAGTGGATGATATGAAGGTTGATGGTCTTGTGGATAGAGTAGATGAATGGCAAAGAATATGGAGGGATATAGATCATTTGCAGATTTGGGTGGAGAAATACCCGATGGAGTTTAACCCAGCTAAATGTGAAGTGTTAGACCATAGTAGGTCAAATATTGAGACAGTATACTGTCAAGGGCAGGAACCTTTAACACCTTTGATGAGCAGAGGGATCTTGGGGTCCATGTTCATAGCTCCTTGAAAGTGGCTTTGTGTGTTGAAAAGGTGGTTAAGAAGGCTAATGGCATCCTTGCCGTTATTAGTTGAAGTATTGATTTCAAAAGTCAGGAAGTTGTGGTACAGCTTTATAAAACTTATTTGGGTCACATCTGGAGTAATGCTTACAGTTCTGGCCACCCCATTATTGGAAGGGTGTTGAGGCTTCAGAGAGGATGTAGAAGAGGTTTACCAGGATGCTGCCTGGTTTAGAGGGCATAAGCTATTATGAGAGGTTTGACAAACTTGGATTTTTTTTTTCTGGAGTGGTGGAAGCTGAGGGGAGATCTGATAGGGGTTTAAAAGATTATGGGATGCATAGTAGAGAAGATGAACAGTATCTTTTTCCAAGGGTTGAAATGTCTAATACCAGAGGGCATGCATTTAAAGTGAGAGGGGATAAGTTCAAAGGAGATATGAGGGACAAGTTTTTTTTTACACAGATGCTGCCCGGGTGGTTGTAGAGACAGTTGTTTGGATAGCCAATGAATGTGAGGCAAATGGAAGCATATGGACATTGTTTAGGCAGAAGGGATTAGTTATTTGGCCATATGATTACTAATTTAATTGGTTTGGCACAACATTGTGAGCTGAAGGGCCTGTTCTTGTGCTGTACTGTGCAGTATTCTTAAGTTGATCCTTTGATTTATACAAAATTTACATTATAAGGCTTCAGTGATATTAGCGGAGGAAGACGAGAGAATGGCAGAGGGCATGGTCCCTTTAGAAACCAGGAAGGTGTAGGGGGTGGATGTGGCTAGTAATGGCATCTCATCACAGCTGGCAGAAATGACAAAGGATGTTGGATGCAGAGGCTCATAAGCTCAAAGGTAAAGATTAGATGTTATCTATCTGTATGGAGGAACATGGAAGGGGAGCAGAAGTATAAGAAACAGGAGATTCAAGAGTTGCTCTATCAACTACAAGAGAAAGCTGCATTTCCTGAAAAAGGAGAACATTTTTTCAGATGTCCTTGAATAGAATGTGATGGAGACAGGAACTGGAAGAAACCTTTATAAGATGGTGTAGGAAGAGTAGATGTGGGAGTTGTTGAGTTTATAGTAAATATCATCGGATTTCATTTCTGTTTTGTGTGAACCTTAGTTGTTTACTTAGTGGACAAAAGGAAATGTAATTCCACTAGAAACTGAAGTTCATTCCAGGAAAATTCTCCTGTCAGTTTCCAAAATTGTAGGATTTGAAATGCAGCACATTTGGACAATTGATTTGACAGGAAGATTATTGACACTTTACCTCCTACGTGATTTCAGCAATATGCTGCAATTTTTGGGTAGGTAAAAATTGTAATGCCTCATACTCTTGCAAAAAAATAACTTTTCCTTTCATAGTATCAGCACTCGGATGTTAATTGTACATAGCATCCAAAGTTGGGGCCACCAGTGCTGCGTAGAATTTAGGCTTCCACACAGCATGTGATGTTGGGACCTTGACACCGTATTGCTCAATTACATTTGTGAGCGCTTGCCTTGAGCAAATTAGCTGTTCTGTTACATAGAATATAGAACAGTATGGGCACTTCTGCCCACGAGGTTGTGCTGACCTTCTAACCTACTCTAAGATAAATCCTTCCCACCTGTATAGCCCTCCATATTTCTTTCATCCATGTGCCTATCTAAGAGTCTGAAATGTCCCTAATCTGTGTGCCTCCATCAACATTTCTGGCCATGCGTTCCACGCGCCCACCACTCATTCTCTTTTTAAAAACACCTCTACCTCCCTACCTAAATTTCTTCTAATTGCCTTAAAGTTACGCCCCCTTGTATTAGCCCCTTCAGCCTTGGAAAAAAGTTGTCACTGCCTGTCAACTCTATCTATACCTCTAACCTGGTGCACCTCCATCAAGCCAACTCGCATCCTCCTTCGGTCCAAAGAGAATAGCCTGAATTCACTCAACCTATCCTAATAATATGTGCCTTTTAATCAGGCAGCAATATTGTATAAGAGCATAAGACATAGATACAGGATTAGTCATTCTGCCCATCAACTCTGCTCTGCCACTTCATCATGGCTGATTTATTAACTCTTTCAACCTCTTCTTCCTGCCTTCTCCCCATAACCTTTGATGCCCTGACTAAACAAGAACCTATCAACAACCACTTTATACATACCAAACAAATGTTTTGTCCTCCTCAGCCTTCTGTGGCAGTGACTTCCACAGTTTCACCAACCTCTGGCTGAAGAAATTCTTCCTCATGTCTGTTCTAAAGGTATGTCTTTGTATTCTGAGGCTGTGTCCTCTGGTCCTAAACTCCCTTTTGATGGGAAACATCCTCTCCACAACCTCGAGGAAATCTGCAGATGCTGGAAATTCAAACAACAACACACACAAAATGCTGGTGGAACACAGCAGGCCAGGCAGCATCTATAGGGAGAAGCGCTGTCGATGTTTCGGGCCGAGACCAGTCCTGATGAAGGGTCTCAGCCTGAAACGTCGACAGCGCTTCTCCCTATAGATGCTGCCTGGCCTGCTGTGTTCCACCAGCATTTTGTGTGTGCTCTCCACAACCTCTCTGTTTTCGGCCTTTCAATATTTGATAGGCTTCAGTGAGATTCTCCCTCATCCTTCTAAGCTCCAGCGAATATAGACCTAGAGCCATCAAATGTTCCTCATATGTTAACCCTTACATTCCCGAGATTATTCTTGTGATTGTCCTCTGGATACTCTCCAATGCTAGCACATCCTTTCTAGAGCCCGGAATTGCGCCAATATTCCAAATGCGGTCTCACCAGTGCCTTCTCCAGTGTCAGCAATACATTCTTGCTTTAATATTCTATTCCCAGTGAAATGGATGCTAATACTGAGTTTGCCTTTCTTACCACCGACTCAACCTGCAAATTAACCTTCAGGGAATCTTGCATAATGCAAAACCAGTTGCACTTCTGATTTCTGAATTTTCTCCCTAATTAGAAAATAGTCTACACCTTTATTCCTTCTAGCAATATAGGTCCTCCGAAATGATAACACTGAGGTATTTAAAGTTGCTGTCCATCTTCACCTTTGTTCCTTGAATGAGGACTGGTTTATACTCCTCTGGTTTCCTCCACTTTACGTCAAGTTTAGTCCCAGGTGACATTATTTATCCTCACTGTAATGATCAACCCAGGTGCAAAGAACTGGAGATTTGAGTATAAAACACCAAGAGTTTATTCACAGAAGATCAACGAAGATACACAGATCACTCGGAACAAATGTCACTATTGAAAGGCTAGTTCAAGACTGAGCGATGAGTGGTCAAGTGCGTATAACTTAAATAGTACAAGGTCTCACAAGAAACCTGCGTTACCAATAAACAGCACGAGAAATCTTTGGGACCAATTAATAGGTAAAACAAGCCACAATTAGATAAGTTAACAATAGTCAAGTGAAGTAGAGCACTGAGGTCAAGGGCCTTTGGGGACCTTCCGCTGATCCAGGGGGTTCATGGTGGAATATCTTCCCTCAAGTAAGGAGACCAGACGTACATGCAGTACTACAGGTGTGGCTTCACCAGTACCCTGTACAGTTACAGTATAAACATCCTGCTCTTAAATTTATTTCCTCTAACAATGAAAGCCAACATTCCATTTGCCTTGATAACTGTTTCACCTGCAAAATAATTGAGATTCATGCACGAGCAGTCCCAAGTCCTCTGCATAACAGCATGTGTCAATCATTCACCATTTAAATAATAATCTGATCTTAAAGTTTTCCTACCAAAGAGGATGAACTCACATTTACAAGCATTATACTCCATCTGCCAGATGCTTCTCTCTCACTCCCTCCCTCTCTTTCTCTCTCCCCCTTATCCTTTCTTCCACCTCCTCCCACCCTCATCTGTATATCTCTGCAGAATTACCATTTCATCTGCACAATTTAGATACATGACATTCCGTCCCCGTTACAATTCATTAATGTATACTGTTAATATTTGCAAGTCCAGCCCCAACCCCAATAACACTCTGCTCATCAACTAGAGAAATATTAATTTATCCGAACTCTGCCTTCTGTTGATCAGCTAATGCTCTATCCGTGCTAATACATTACCCTAAATCAATGTGTGCATATCTTATAAGTCTTTTAGCAAACATCTGGAAATCCAAATATATAACACCTGCCTTTTCTCATCTATCCACGGCACGAAAGAACTCCAGTAAATTGTCTAACAGGACTTGTATTTCCTGAATGCATGCTGTGTATACCTAATGGAACCATTTCCATTCAGATACTTCATTATTTCTTCCCTAATGATAGCTTGAAGTATTTTCCCAAATAGTCATTAAACTAATTGGCTTATGGTTACCTGCCTTTTGCCTGCATCCTTTATTAAACAGTGGCATGACATTTGTTGCATTCCAGCCCACTGAGATCTGTCCAGAGTAGAGAGGATTTTGGTAAATTGTCATTAACCATAAGACCATAAGATATAGGAGCAGTATTAGCCCATTTGCCACATCGAGTCTGCTCCACCATTTCATCATGGCTGATCCATTTTTTCCTCTCAGCTTCAATCTCTTGCCTTCTCCCTGTATCCCTTCCTTTCATGCCCAGACCAATCAAGAATCTATCAACCTCTGCCTTAAATATGCATATAGACCTGGCCTCCACAGCTGCCTGTGGCAAAAAAATCCAGTTTCATCACTCTCGGGCTAAAGAAATTTCTGCTAATGCCCATTCTAAAAGAACACCCCTCTATTCTGAGGCTGTGTCCTCTGGTCTTAAGACTCTCCCAACATAGGAAACATCCTCTCCACAATCACTCTATCGAGGGCTTTCACCATTTGATAGGTTGCAATGAGGTTACCCCCTCATTCTTCTGAATTACACTTAATACTCGCCCAAAGCCATCAAACACTCTTCATATGACAAACCATTCAATCCTGGAATCATTTTCTTGAACCTTCTTTGAACCGTTTCCAGTTTTGGCACATCCTTTCTAAAATAAGGGGCCCAAAACTGTTCTCAATACTCCAAGTGAGGCCTCACCAGTGCTTTATAAAGTGTCAACATTGCATCCTTGTTTTTATATTCCAGTCCTTTTGAAATGAAAGCTAACAACACATTTGCCTTCCTCACCACAGACTCAACCTGCTGACTAGTCTTTAGGGAATCCTGTAAAAAGGACTCCCAACTCCCTTTGTGCCTCAGTTTTTGGTATTTTCTCTCCGTTTAGAAAATAGTCAACCCTTTCATTTCTTCTACCAAAGTGTACAACCATACACTTCCCTGTACTATATTCATTCTGCCACTTCTATGCCATTCTCCTAATCTGTCAAAGTCCTCTGTAGCTTCTCTATTTCATCAAAACTATCTGCCCCTCTACCTATCTTCATATCTTCTGTAAACTTTGCAACAAAGCCATTAATTCCATCATCCAAATCATTAACGTATAACGTAAAAAGAATCGGTCCCAACACAAACCCCTGTGGAACAGCACTTGTCATTGGCTCCCAGATAAGGCTCCTTTTATTCCAACTCTTTGCATCCTGCTTTATCGATGCTAAATCTTTCCTGTAATACCATGGGTGAGTAGCTTCTTAAGCAGCCTCATGACACCTTGTCAAAGGCCTTCCAAGTAAGCAACATCAACCCATTCTACTTTATTTATCCTCATCAACCTATTCTCCCTTTTTTGTCCTGTAACACCTTTACCATGGATGCATTCCATCAGGACCAGTGCACTTGCCTACATGTAGGCCTTATTTTGGGCCCACTGGTTTGCTCCAGCACTACCTATTTAGTGATAGCAATTTTATTGAGGTCCTCTCATCCATAACATCTTTCTTTGGCACATTACATGTGTCTTCCACCATGAAAACCTGCACAAAGTTGTCACTTGAACCCTCGGCCATTTCTGAATTACCAAATATGAATTCTCCATTTTTATGTTCCGAGGGGCCTGTATTCCTTCACTTTAGCGGCTTTTTTCTGCTTTTATATAATTATAAAATCTTGTTTTTATGTTTTGTGCTAATTGACTTTTGTAATCGGACTTCTCTTGTTATTTATTTAATGGTTCTTTATTGCTTTTAAACATTTTCCCATGAAAGAAACATTTAAATTGCAGGTAATGGAAACATAGAATAGAGAGACTAAATAATAATTGACAAGGGGTTGCTAGTAATTGCTAAGAGGAATTGCATTCATGCCAGAAGGGAAAATTTGGTGAGTAATAGAGAAATTCAAACAAGTGGCACTAAATGGATATCTTTATCAAGGAGTGGGTTAGCACAGTATACTGAATAGTCTTACTTTATTGATCTGTATTTCTCGGAGCAAACCATGAGAAAGGACGGATTTGATCATTAAAATTTATCAGTCATAATTTTTAGTTATTTTGGAACAAGTGACTATCTTTCTACAAATTTGTAAGTATTAAATTTTCTCAGTTGGAATTGAGGCAGTTTGTGTTTCAAATGTGAGATGATTTTTTGGTAATATATTGTGACTTATAGAGTGGTCTATTTGGAAAATACATTGTCATGCTAAGGTTGTAAATTATATAGCTTGCACTGTACTGGTCTGTTCAGACTGCAACTTTATGGTACATTGTGTTTTTTTTTATTGCTAGACGTGATAAAGATGTTACTCAGTATTTATCTAAATTGCAACTGCTCTTTAAGGATTCTTTTTGACCAGCTGGATTGATGCATTGTTTTTTTCCCCCATGGAAGTGCCCATTGATCATTCAGATTTAGTTGCTGATCTTCTGAAAGAACTTTCCAACCACAATGAGCGAGTGGAAGAGCGGAAGGCAGCGTTGTTGGAACTTTTAAAGATAACCAGAGAAGATACTCTTGGTGTGTGGGATGAGCACTTCAAAACTATTCTACTTTTACTTCTGGAGACGCTAGGAGATAAGGATGTAAGTAATTTGACATCGTTCGCAATGGATGAAATCCTGAAGGAACACTGTTAATGATTTATTATAGCAGTCAGCACTGTTTACAAAACTTGTTCAAAATAAGTAAGGACATCCAGTTTAGCCACAATGCCCTTTCACTATAATTAATGTGAAAACACACAGGATTTTAAACATTGGTATTAAGGTACCAATATTTGACCAAGATTTTAAAGTAAATACTGTATATTCTTCAATTTGTCCAAGTTTTGAACACTTCTACCTTTGAAAGGAGCCTGTTTCATCCTGGAGTCAGTTAAAGATATGATTTCTATTGTTTGCCTTAAATTTACAGATTTCCATAATTATGAACTTCTGGTTCTATGTCAATTGTTATCTTATTCCAGAGCTTGCAAATATGTTTTAAAAATCTTATTCTGTCAGTTTAGTAACTTATTGAATTTATGAAGTGTAGTAAGTTGGAATGTCTGACTCAAACAAGTGCATGATACTTCATGTAATGGAAATGCAGAAATAGAGCAAAAGTTTTAGGTTTCCAATTCACTTTCATTGGAATACCACTTTTTTATGGGTAAAAATGGATCCGTAAATGTGAAAGATAAGTAAAATGTTAATGTTTCCAATGTTGTCGACCATGCCAGATTTTTGGATGTGTCTCACTTATATAACCATTAAAACTTTAGAGTTCAACTGTGAAGTGTCCTGCTATGATGGAGAAAGTTGTGAATTATGAGCTGTGGAAGCTTTTGTTTGAAGTAATCAGCAACCAAACAGCAATTTATATTGGAGATTGAATTAAATGTAAGCTCCGGGTGAGGAAACCCTAGTAAATCCCCAAACAAATTAATTTTGTTGAGAAGGATGAGAGGCCTGGGCATTAGTATAAGGACCTTTTACTATGATGTTCCCATTAATATTTTCATTGCTTTGCATCTATTAAAACAAGTAGCTGAAGTTCGATAACTATCCATTTCACTTTGACTTCACATTGTCAGTACCAACATGCCTTTTATGGTCTCCTTTACTGCCCTAATGAGGCCTAAAGAGGAGCAATACCTCCTTCCACCTGGGTAGCCTCCAGCCTTATGGCAGAAACATCACTATTTCTACTGGTAACTACTGCTTTCCTATCCCCTTCTCTCTTTTTCCATTTCCCATTCTTGTTACCTCTTTCCTGATCTCTTCCCCTCACCTGCCCATCACCTCCCTTTGGTTGACTGCCATCTTCCCTTTCTTCTACATCACTGTCCACTACTATTGGATTGCCCTTCCTTCAGTCCTTTACCTTTTTCAATTTTCACTTCATCCTCAATGACCCACCTTCCCACTCACCTGTTTTCACCTGTCACCCACTAAATTGTGATTCCCCCTCCCCCCCACCTTATTTTGGCTTGTGCCCTCTTCTTCCCCAGTCCTGATGAAGGGTCTTGGCCAGAGTCATGGACTGTTTATTTCCCTGCATAGATGCTACTTGACTTGCTATTTTGTGTGTGTTGTTCCATCCAGTCATTTGAAAATCAGATCGATATAATTAGTGATAGAATTATATTGTATTCTAATGAAGCAGATTAGTTTATGCATTCTTCCCAAAATCAGTGTATTTATATGTTCAATGGGTGGCAGCATTTTAATGGCCCCTAAATTGAAAAGGTAGCTATGCCACTTCCAAAAGGCATATATTGATATGGATCTTAGGGGGTCACACAAAGACAACTCAAATTGAGAATAGCAGATTTTCTGTAAGAGCATTGGTTAACCAGATGGGTAATTACCACAGTCTTATATTTTTTGACCTCAGGATAACTACAACATGTATTATGCCTCTATTTTTCAATTAGTCTTTGACCTGAGCACCGCATTCTGCCCTTGAAAATGAAACGAAATAAAGCTGTAATAAGATGGCAGTTATAAATATATTTACAAATTGTTCCCTCCCTCTCCACTCCCAAGCACTCCATTAGAGCCTTAGCCTTAAGAGTTCTTCGGGAAATCCTCCGGAACCAGCCAGCAAGATTTAAGAACTATGCGGAATTAACCATTATGAAAACATTGGAAGCTCATAAAGATTCCCATAAAGAGGTAAGAAACCTTCCAGGATTTGTGATATCTTTAGATGTACCTCTTCCAGTATTAAATAAGTAATGATTTTCCCTCTGAAGTTCATATCATTAAATATCTTCTAGTTGATCAGTGATGTGCCAGACTCTGGGTACATTAGACAAGGTTTTACAGAGGTTTCTCACCACAAAAGATTTTTTATTATGTTATAAATATGTTCATAAGTTGTTCACGTTTGATACTTAACAATTTAGAATGTAATTTGGGGTATAACTGAAGAAAATGTAGAATGCTGGTTGAGAATAAAAAATAATAACCTTCCTTAAATATCAGAATGCCACATACAGAGCTAGAGACGACACGCAGTCAGTAAGTCGTTTTGAGACTAGTTTATTCAAACTTCGCAGCGCTGACATTTAATCCCTAGCGCCCGCCCTCTCCAGGCGGAAATGATGTCAGAGGTGCATTACCAAAGTCTCTCCCCGCGCTTTAGCTATTTGTGAGCCGGTTCGCCTGCGCAGAAAGTGGGTCGCCACACTTTCATGTCAAAGTGAAAACAGATCTCTACAAAGTGATCTAAATTAATCACAAACATAAAATAAAATAATCGATTGCATAAGTATTCAGCCCCTTTATGTCAATATTTCAAGCAATTATGGGTCTGTATTCCCAGATCCCTCTGTTCTATCATACTCCTCGGTGCACTACCATTCACTGTGTAAGTCCTTGGTGTGGAAGAATCTAATTACTTGTCATTCTTGTAACTAGATGTAAATGCTAAAAGATGGATCTTCATGGAGAGTATTATTTCAAGGCCTGATCCTGTCCCATACTCAACATATACCTTTCTGAAACACAATAAGTGCTTGAAGCAGGGACTCGAGTGTTTTTTTCCACATTCTCTCACTCTCTCGCTCTTGCCCCCCTCGCTCTTCCCCCCCCCCCCCCCGCACCAAGATCAGTTGTGGTGTTATTCTGCATAGACTGGATTAGCCCACATATACTGGGGGAAAAAAAAAGGGTTATCTAGTACCAACAGTTCAAGCCTCCTGTGGATATTTTTGACATGTTGATCACATCAGCTGGTTAGATTTAGAATGTTGGTGGTTTGAACTGAACTGATGCACACATTTCAACAGGTTAATTGGTACATTTAATGTCAGAGAAATGTAAACAATATACATCCTGAAATTCTTTTTCTTCGCATTTGAGTTTGAATCCAGTCCATAGCTCTTTGAAAGTGGCAGTGTAAATATTAGAGCAGTAAAGAAGGGTTTAACATGCTTCATTGATAGAGGTATTGAATATAGAAGTTGGGAAGTTCTGTTGCAGCTATACAAAACTTTGGTTAGCCCGCATATGGAGCACAATAACAGATCTTCCAGCCCATAATACCTGTCATGACGTCAGTTTAAACAAATCCCACCTACCTCTACATACATATGGGATTGGCTTCCTCTCAATCCCATGTCCTTCCTACTGCTTACTTGTGTGCCTGTCCATGTATTTTTAGCTTTGAGGGAATGATAGTATTGAATGCAGAGCTGTAATTGATTGAGCATCTTGATATATGCATCTTTGCTGTCCAGATGTTCCAGGGTTGAGTGAAGGGTTGCTTGAAGCAGTGGGTACCTCAGAATGCTGAAGCAAGAGGGTAAAGAATTATGTGGGTAAATGTCAGTATTGAATATGTCACTTACATTTATCCAGTCTTCAAAGATATATAACATTTTAAAAATATTTGTGGGCCCATGATGAGATCTTTAATTGAAGTCTGCTTAGTTGGAGGAACCTGTTAAACCAGGGTATATATCTCTCATCACCAATATTTTACTTTGAGTATAGAATCTGGTAGCTTTTCAAAATTAGCTACGCTAAGTTGAATAGCTGTATGAAACCTCACATGAACTCCTGTGCTAATTTTAGTTTGCAGAAAACTTTTAATTACTGTCTTCATATGAAAATATTTAAAGGCAAACACGCAAACATTGCATATACTTCACTTCAGTAAACTTAATGTTCTCATTTTTATTCAAGTTTTCGAGCATAACAGATCTAATCTTATCTGTCAGTGTTACATGAAGGTCACAGTAAGCTTTAAGTTTTATCTGTGTTATTTCTGACCTGTGTTGGACTTAAGTTCATTATTAACATAAGGATAATTCTACTGTATTGCATTTTAGTTTACAGTTTTCTTTCAACATTGTTGTTTTAAGTGATTCACCTTCAGATTAAATTTTGTGGAGCATGCAGTTTATCAATTGTTGGATATCTGCCTTGACCCTTGTATCCCATATTGGCGTATTTATGTAAAAATGGTCATTTGAGTCTTGGGGGAATTTAACATGGATATAGGCCTTTTAGCCCAATGAGTCTCTGCCAATCACGGTGCCTACCTCCCCCACCCGCTGGCTGGTCCCAATTTCCTGTGTTTGACCCATATTGCTTCAAGCCCTGCATCCCCTCCCTCTCCCCCCCCCCCCAACCCCCATGTACTTTGCCTCAACCACTTCCTCTTTCATCTCATTCCATATGCTCACCATGGTCTACGTGCAAAAGTTGTCTCCCAGGTCTCTTTTTAAATCTTTCCATTCTCACCCTAAGTCTGTGGCCCTTGTTTTGGACCTCCTTACCATCCACCTTATCTATTGCCTTTCATCATCTTAAACATTTCTGTAAGGTTGCTTGTCATTCTGCATTCCAAGAAATAAAGACCTAACCTGGCCAGCCTCTCCGAAGAAATATGGGGATATATATCCAACATCAAATTTCCAAACATGCATTTAATAGTGCTCAAGAACTCCTGAACTCAATATTAGAACATCTCTTGAACTGATGTTAAGGACTAGCCACAGTAACAAAACATGGGTGAAAATAAAAAAAGACTGCAGATGCTAGAAATAAAAGACAAAAACACAAAATGCACAATTTTCTGAATGGGTCAGGCCACATCTGTGGGAAACAAAATGGTCAGCATTTCAAGTTAGAGACCCTTCATGAGAACTGAAATTAAGTTCTTAAAGGACAGGATGTCTAAAGTGAAACCAGAGTGATCCTTCTGACAGCATGGTTGCGTACAACCACAGGTGAGGCAATACTTGTCCATAAGCCCCTCTGCTTCCCACTATCCTGGGACGCAAACAGGCTTTTCAGCTGAAAGTGGTTTTTCAATCCAGGGTACTGCATTCAGCATTCACAATCCTTTGCATTCGAGAAACCAATCACAGATGCTTTGAGGAACACCTGTGTTCAATCTACAGAGGCAATCCTACAGTTCCCATTGTCTGCCACCTTAATTCCTCATCCTACTTCCACTCTGATCTGTCAGTCTGTGGCTTCCTGTACTGTCACATGAAGGTCCAAAGTAAGCTTCAGGAATATCAATTCATTTTCGATCTGGGCATGTTCTAGACCTGTGAGCTGAAATGTTGAATGTGACAACTTCAGGTAATTTGATTCCTTGGTCTCTATCTGTTATAAGAGCTCAGCTTTTTTTTTCCCCTCTGGGATGTGGAGGGTATACCCAGCCTGACCTACAGTGTATCCTTTTGTTCTGCATTTCACAATTTCTACATTCTTTTTTATTTGTCACTCTAACTATTCCCATTCACTTATTGATCAGATTTCCTTGTTTACAGCTTATCCCAAGTTTGCTCTGGTTTTATTCTCGCTAAGATCTCCCCCAAACCTTTTCTGCAGCTTTACAACCACCTCCTTTCCCATTTCCAACAAAGGATCACTAACATGAAGTGTTGACTGTTTCTCATCCCACAGATGTGGCCTCTTTTTCTGTTTGCTGATGAATCATGGGTTTCATCAGTTTCAGTGATTCAGTTATGGGTAAAATCTAAAATAATTACAAAATATTGCAAATGCTGGAAATACTGAGTCAGGCTGCTTTGTAGAAAGTGAATGAGTTAGCATTCAAGTTGTTGATCTTTAATGACAGTTGAAAGAAGTTGAGCACCTTTAAACAAATACACAGTGAAGACAGGGAATGAAAACATAAATAGTTTGAAGTCTTGTACAAAATTCAGCCTTAGCTTACAATAGACTATAATTCAGTCATTTCATAGTTTTATTTTTCCAGTTAAACCAACTTAACAAAATTAGCTTGACTTACCTATATGCAGGATCCTGGGATACGGTTCAGTATGGTGGACAAATAATTGAAGGCTTACATCAATGTTTTGTGTCTGAAATGGCTGATTTTGTTTATTTAATACTGAAGGAAAAATGTAGTATGCTGCCATTGCATACTAGTAATGCTAATGGGGATAATTTACTGTATATCTATCATAACATGTCAACTGAAACAGCATCTGCTATGTAATGCTTTCACTGAAGGTAATTGTTCTTCACTATTTGACAAGGGTGTAATTAAATAAAAGTTGCTTCCAAGCTATATTGTTGACCTGTTGCCTCACCTTGACAGTTTTAAGGTCTCCTTATTCTATAGACAAATACTTTGGGAGGTGCAGCATAAGACCTGATGCAATTGACAGCTGAATTTTTAGGATGGCTGGGTGCTGATCTCAAAGAGCATTGTACAAGAAATACTGTAACAAATGTAAATGCACAATACCTATAGATTTGATGTTTGTTGTGGAGCTCGTTATTTTAGGTAAGCACTGTATCTTGTCAGATGTATCTTGAATGAATACACTTTTCCTCTTCTGGATTTTGCAGTAGTGAACTGTTGTCTGTTTACCTCTAAGGTGGTAAGAGCTGCAGAAGAAGCTGCTTCCACTTTGGCAAGCTCCATACATCCAGAACAATGCATCAAGGTGCTCTGTCCCATCATCCAGACAGCTGATTATCCCATCAATCTAGCGGCTATAAAGATGCAAACAAAAGTGACAGAGAGGATCTCTAAGGAGTCTCTGCATCAACTTCTCCCAGATATCATTCCTGGGTTGCTTCAGGTACTCCATGTCAGAGCACAAATGCTTGAGCAATAGAGTATAACATTTGTAATATTGAAATAAATAATGGGCACTTGAATCACAAGTGGACTTAGCGTTTGCCAAGAAACTATCCAAACCATAATGTTACTGCACTGCAGAGGGTATACAAAAACTAATGAATCTTAAAACAGCAAAATTGCACCTATAATATTTTTGGAATGCTGCCTTCAAAGCAGAAATTAATTTATCAGCAAATTGCACTAATGGTAAAGTTTTTAGTACTATTATATATTCTCGTTTAAATTCACAATGAAATTTAGTTTTGTGCAATCTGCTTAATTCCGTAATGTTTGTAATGTCAGACATGTTGTTTTGTGCCTTTATTTAAATGCTGTATATGCGTTGTCATATCATGCATTAAATGAAAATAGAACAGAGTAAAACAGCACAGGAGCAGGTCCTACAGCCCACAAGGCCTGTGTCAATCATGCTGCTAAATTTAACTAATCCCATCTGCCAGCATGTGGTCTACATCCCTCCATTCCTTGCATGTTCACATGCCTATCTAAATGGCTTTTAAACATTGCGTTCATATCTGCTTCCACCAGCCCTCTGGCAGACTGTTCCAGTTATCTACTATGTTCTACACAAAGCACTTGTCTCATGGATTGCCTTTAAAATTTCCCCCCTCACCTTAAAACTATGCCCTCTAATGTTTGACAATTCCACACTGGGAAAAGATTGACTGTCAACATTTTTCACAATTTTATAATACTTTTCATGGGTTACCTCTCAGTTTGTGACACTTCAGCGAAAATGATCTAAGTTTATCCAGCCTCTTCTTAAAGTTAGTACTCTTTAATTATAGCATTATCCTGGTGAACCTTTCCCCCACCCCTCTCAAAAGCCACCACATTATTCCTATAAGAAGATGACCAGAATTGTACACATGTGGCCTATGTTTCATGTTTTGCCAACAGGGTGCCTGAATCAAAGGAGGCAAGCATACTATACACCTCCTTTGCCACCCTATCTACTTGGTTTGTCACTTTCAGAGAGGAATGGACTTGCACCCCCAAGATAGCTCTGTATATTGTTACTATTAAAGAATCCTATCACTTACCGTATTCTTTCCTCTCATATTTGACCTGCAACACCTGAAACTTGTCTGGAATAAACTCCATCTGCCATTTCTGCACATGTATTTCCTGCTTGGCTATATCCTAAGGTACCCTTAATCACCTACTTCCTATCTACAATTCCTCCTGATGTCAGTGTCTTCTGAAAGCTTACTAGTCAGTCCATCTTCATTTTTGTTTCAGTACTAATACAGATAAGCAAGTAATACAGACTCCAGCACTGATCCCTGCGGAATACCACTGCTCGCAAACCTCTAGTCAGAATAAAATCCCGTCACCACTATCTGTTGATTTACATAGAACACACTACAGCACAGTACAGGCCCTTCAGCCCTCCATGTTGTGCTGACCCATATAATCCTAAAAAAAAGTACTAAACCCACACTACCCCATAACCTTCCATTTTTTTTTTCAACCATGTGCCTGTCCAAGAGGCTCTTAAATACCCCTAATGTATTAGCCCCCACCACCATCCCTGGCAAGTCATTCCAGGCACTCACAACTCTTTGTGTTTATTAAAAAAAAACACACACACAAAACAAAACACACAAACAAACTTACCCCTGATGTCTCCCCTAAACTTCCCTCCCTTAATTTTGTACATATGCCTTCTGGTGTTTGCTATTGGTGCTCTGGGAAACAAGTACTGACTATCCACCCTATCTATGCCTCTCATAATCTTGTAGACCTCTATCAAGTCCCCTCTCATTCTTCTATGCTCCAAAGAGAACAGTCCCAGCTCTGCTAACCTTGCTTCATATGACTTGTTCTCCAAACCAGGCAACATCCTGGCAAATCTCCTCTGCACCCCCTCCATAGCTTCCACATCCTTCCTATAATGAGGTGACCAGAATTGAACACAATACTCTAAGTGCGGTCTCACCGGAGATTTGTAGAGTTGCAACGTGACCTCTCTGCTCTTGAACTCAATCCCCCTATTAATGAAACCTAGCATCCCATAGACCTTCTTAACTACCCTGTCAACCTGTGCAGTGACCTTGAGGGATTGTGGTGAACTACATATACCTGCCTGGACACGCCCCCCCCTCTGACTGCTCCTGTGGCTCCTCCCACAGACCGTGGGTCCTCCCACGGACCTCGGTATAAAGGCGATTGGAGACACAGCCCTGGCCTCAGTCTCCAGGATGTAGTTGTGGTGGTCACTTGTGGTGGTTCTTCCTTCCAGCCAATAAAAGCCTATATCTCGCCTCACATCTCCGAGAGTTATTGATGGTGCATCAGGGATGTATGGATTTGAACTCCAAAGTCCCTTTGTTCATCCACACTCTTAAGTAACTGACCGTTAATCCTGTACTCAGTCTTCTGGTTTGTCCTTCCAAAATGCATCACCTCACACTTGTCTAGATTGAACTCCATCTGCCATTTTTCTGCCCAACTTTGCATCCTGTCTATATCCTCTTGTAACCTTCGACAACCTACAGCTCCATCCACAACTCCTCCAATCTTTGTGTCATCTGCAAACTTACTCACCCATCCTTCCGCCTCTACATCCAGGCCATTTATAAAAATCACAAATAGCAGGGGTCCCAGGACAGATCCCTGCGGCACTCTACTAGTCACCAACCTCCAGGCAGAATACTTTCCTTCCACAACTACCCTCTGCTTTCTTCCTTTAAGCCAATTTTTTATCCAAACAGCCAAGGTTCCACTTATCCCATGCCTCATGACTTTCTGGATGAGTCTCTCATGAGGGACCTTGTCAAATGCTTTGCTAAAGTCCATGTAGACCACATCCACTGCCCTACCTTCATCAATTTCTTTTGTTACCTCTTCAAAAAAACTCAATCAGGCTCGTGAGGCATGATCTTCCCTTCACAAAGCCATGTTGACTATCCATGAGTAGACTGTACTTCTGCAAATGCTCGTAGATCCTATCCTTAAGAATCCTTTCCAATAGTTTGCATACCGCCGACGTATGACTTACTGGTCTATAGTTCCCAGGTTTCTCCCTATTACCTTTTTTAAACAAGGGAACTACATTTGTCATTCTCCAGTCCTCTGGCACTTCCCCTGTAGCCAAATAGGATTCACAGATCATAGCTAATGCTGCTGCGATCTCTTCTCTCAATTCCCACAACAATCTGGGGTGTATCATATCCTGCCCTGGGGATTTATCAATCTTAATGTTTTTAAGAAGATCCAGCACTACTTCTTCCTTAATCTCCACATTGTCCAGCACACAGGCCTGCTCAACTTCGACCTCATCCTGATCACGATCCTTTTCACTTGTGAATACTGAAGCAAAATATTCATTTAGGACCTCCCCAACCTCCTCTGCCTCCAGGCACATGTTGCCCTCTTTATCCTTTAGTGGTCCCACCTTCGTTCTCATCATCCTCCTATTCTTCACATACGCATAGAATGCCTTGGGGTTCTCCTTAATCCTAAATGCCAAGGCCTTCTCATGCCCCCTTTGAGCTCTCCTAAGTCCTTTCTTTAGCTCCTTCCTGGCTACCCCATATTTCTCATGAGCCCCTCCTACTTCCTGCTTCTTATATCTAACATATGCTTCCTTTTTCCTCTTGACGAGTTGCCTCACATGTTTCGTCACCACAGTTCCCTTTTCCTACCATTTTTTCCTTGCCTCAGTGGGACAAACCTATCCAGAACCCAGCTCAAGTGGTCCCTAAACTTCTCCCACATTACTTCTGTGCTTTCCCCTTTGAACATCTGTTTCCAATTTACGCTCGCTAGTTCCTGCCTCATCCCTTCAAAGTTAGCCCTTCCCCAGTTAAGCACTTTACCATTTTATTCCTTTCCATAGCTATGCTGAAGCTAAGGGAGTTGTGGTCACTCTCAACAAAATGCTCCCCCACCAAGAAGTCTGTCACTTGACCAGGTTCATTACCCAGAACTAGATCCAGTATAGCTTCTCCTCTCGTCGGCCGGTCCACATACTGTGTCAGGAATCTTTCTTGAACACACCTGACAAATTCAGCCCCATCTATCCCCCTTGCACTCAGGAGGTGCCAGTCAATATGAGGGAAGTTGAAGTCACCCATAACTACTACCCTGTATTTCCTGCACCATTCTAAAATCTGCCTGCTTATCTGCTCCTCGGTGACCCGAGGGCTATTTGGGGGCCTATAGACTACTCCCGGTACAGTGATTGATCCCTTCCTATTTCTGACTTCTACTCAGACCAACTCCATGGACACTCCCTCTGTAGTGTCCTCCCTTTCTATAGCTGTGATACTATCCCTGACCAGCAATGCCACTCCCCCCTTTTCTACCTCCCATCCTATTCCTTTAAAAACACCTGAACCCAGGGACCTGCATCATCCAATCCTGCCATTCCTCCAACCAAGTTTCAGTAACAGCCACAACATCGTAGTTCCACGTACTAATCCATGCTCTAAGTTCATCCTCCTTGTTCCTAATACTCCTAGCATTGAAATAGACACATTTCAACCCCTTTAACTGGCTACGATTATGTTCTGTCCCCTACCTGTCCTTCCTCATCAACTCAGAATTCTTAGCATCATGCCCTTCTCCTTCTACCTTAATCCCTGCACTCACATTCTGATTCCCACCCCCCTGCCAAACTAGTTTAAACCCTCCCCAACAGATCTATCAAACCTGCCTGCCAGGATATTGGTCCCCCTGGGATTCAAGTGCAACCCGTCTTTTTTGTACAGGTCACACCTGCCCCAAAAGAGGTCCCAATGATCTAGAAATCTGAATCCCTGCCCCCTGCTCCATTCCCTCAGCCACGCATTTATCCTTCACCTCATTCTATTCCTATTCTCACTGTCGCGTGGCTCAGGCAGTAATCCCGAGATTACTACCTTTGAGGTCTCGCTTTTCAACTTACTAACTCCCTGTAGTCTTCTTTCAGGACCTCTTCCCTTTTCCTACCTATGTCATTGTAATCAATATGTACGACGACCTCTGGTTGTTCTCCCTCCCACTGCAGGATATCTTGGACACGATCAGAAATATCCCGGACCCTGGCACCTGGGAGGCAAACTACCATCCGAGTTTCTTTCCTGCGTCCACAGAATTGATTCTCAGACCTCCTGACTATAGAGTCCCCTATCACTACTGCCTTCCTCTTCTTTTTCCTACCCTTCTGAGCCACAGGGCCAGACTCTGTGCCAGAGGCACAACCACTGTTGCTTCCCCCAGGTAGGCTGTCTCCCCCCCCCCCCCCCAACAGTACTCAAACAACAGTACTTATTGTCAAGGGGTACAGCCACAGGGGTACTCTCTAGTACTTGACTCTTCCCCTTCCCTGTCCTGACTGTGACCCATTTCTCTGTCCCCCGTGGCCCTGGAATGACCACCTGTCTTTAACTCCTCTCTTATCACCTCCTCACTCTCCCTAACCAGACGAAGGTCATCGAGCTGCAGCTCCAGTTTCCTAACACAGTCCCTTAGGAGTTGCATCTCGATGCACCGGGTGTAGATGTGGACTCCGGGTCACCAGGAGACTCCAGGACCTCCCACATCTGACACCAACCACAGAAAACTGGCCTCACACACATACTACTTTCTTTTGCAATTAACAACTGCCTCACCTCGTCCCATTACCGCTGGAGCCAAAGCCCTTTCACTCTGCTGCCTCTCACTCCACTGCCCGCTCCCAACGCTGTCCGCTGGATATGGCTGCCTTTTTAAACTGTTCGCGCTCAACAGGCTGACGTCACGCGCCTGCGCAGTCTGGCCTCTCTCTTCCCCCGAGAACTCAAAATGTCTTCCCGCTGGAAATCCTTAGGTGCTCTCCCGCTGCCTTCTCGTTCTGAATCATGGCTAGGCCATTATGAATCTAGTTTAGCAAATTGCTATGGATCCTATGTGCCTCAATCTTCAGAATCAGCCTACCTTGAGGAATCTTATCAAATGTTTTAGTAAAGTCTATGTAGATAACCTCCACTGCTTTAAACTTATTAATAATCTTCATTAGCTCCCCAAATAAACTTAATCAAATTCATAAGATATGGCTTCCTCACACAAAGCCATGCTGACTATCCCCAGTATGTCCACGTTTTTCAAATGCATATTTGTTCATTCGTTCTTTTTTATTAATTTTTTATGCATTTCTACAAAACAACTACTACAAAAAAATCAACAAAATGAAGATGAATACAGTGCAAAACAAATGTATCAAATATATAATTCATAATAATAAAGAAACAGCACCTAAAATAAAATCATATAAAGTTAGTATCCTCCCCACCCTCCCTCTATGAAACTCTAGGCCAGCCATTACAATATGTAAAATAAAATTAATCGGAGCGTTCGATCCTACAGAGCTGTAAATATATATTTAAAAGAAGTATAATGTCTACTAAAACTATAATGTAATTCCCATCAAAAAGAAACCAAAAAACTCACAGGGAAAAAAAAGTTGAAAGTAAGGGATTATGGTACAGAAAAAAAAGAATAAACTTAATTTAAAAAGGAGTTATGAAAGTATTTGAGAAAAGGTCCACACACCTTATGAAACTTCTTGTCCAAACTGAGAAGTGAATAATGAATCTTTTCAAGGTCTAAATGGGACATTATATCACTAAGCCATTGAGCATGAGTGGGTGGGGCAACATCTCTCCACCTGAGAAGAACTAAGCAATCTGGGAAGGTATGCAATTCAGTCTGGAAACTACCAAAAGACAGGGCTATCTGAACTAACTAAATTGTTGCAGTTTTATCCTGACATTAGTCCTGTTTGCAACAAGCGTAAAGGAGGTGAGGCTTCTCTTATTGATATGTACTGGACTTGTCCTGGTCTAGAGAAATTCTGGAGAGAAGTTTTTTTTAAATCTTTATACCATATTCTTAATTGCCACTTAGAACCTAACCCTCTGATTGCTCTTTTTGGCACCTTGGGTGAGGCAGACATGCATTTGAGTCCGACTAAACGTCAAACACTATCTTTTGCCTCTCTTTTGGATATTTGTTCTTTCAAAAGCCTTTACGATACTAAATCCTAGAACATTTTTCCTCATGAACCTATCTGGGCTCTTCCTCCTAAACTAAGTAGGTTCAGCTGTCCGTTCATGAGGCATGGAGATAAAATTGCTTTTTGGATAGTCAAATGCTGTGGCATTTAAAATCTCACTTCAGCCAGGTTGTAATGTTGTACTGCATATTCATCATTACTCTTCTGTGGAAAAATAATCCACAGGTTTGATCTGGAGTGAAGAATATCTTTTATTTTAAACAGTTATGCATATAAATGTTAATACTACAATAAAAATAATTATTAGAAAGCAATACAAATGGTAGCCAAATCAAAGCAACTTCAAAGCCCTGCATTTTGGTAGTTTCCACACTGAATTGCATACCTTCCCAGGTGCTATTGACTGACTAGACACACTAAGACATACTTTGAATGGAATTGCACCCATATTCACTGGATTCTGTTTTCCAAAGTAAATGTTGGAATTGAAAATTACAGCTAATGTCCATTAGCCAGAAGTAAAACAAAAACCTTCTCCCACACACAAGGTTTAGTAAGGATGTGAGGCTATACTGGATCAACTTTTAATTTTGCATAAAAGGTTGATAACAAATATTAACGGCATTGAAGCAAAAGCTGGTCAATGGGGTTACATTTCTGTTCAGCCAGGATTATTTGTTGTGCATTTATACTTTTCCCATTGGTTTCCCACTCCAAAAGATAACGATGAAGAAGCTGTTATTTTAATATACAAATGTTTTTGTTTTTGTATTGCTTTGCAATGCCAAACTGGCTTAGCTTAAGAGCAGCAACTCCAGAGTTAGTAATTTGAACTGGAATTTAAGCTAGACATTATACAATACCATGAAGCAACAATATTCTTCGGCAAAAGATACAATGATTATGTCACTACAAATAAACATCAATGGAACAATTGGATCTAACAGTGGTTAATTTAAAACCAACTGTTTCATATCACATACAAACCATGAAAGCCCATGGTATTACAGGAAAAATAATAGCATGGATGAAAGATTGGCAGACTGTAGTTCCAAGATAGCGGCGAGACGCAGCTTGCAGCAGCCACTCCAGAGCTGATTATCTGTTATTTGTGAAGTGGCAATCATAATCGATTGAAAACAGACGTGGGAGCACGGAGGAACATCGGGAAATCTCCAGGAAGACCTTCTTCGTTGCTGCTGCTGCTGTGAGGTCCGGGACTCTGCTGGGAAGAACAGGCCCCCAGTCCTCGGGGTCGCGTTGCCGATGGACGTTGGCAGGGCCGTCTTAATACGCTCGGCAGAGGATGGTGCTCAGAGAAGCTGTGCCGGAGGGGATGGTCGTCGGCTCGGAGGTTCAACGGACTCGGAGTCCGCTGCGGTCAGGTCGCTTTCGGTGTGTGCTGCGTCTGCAAGGCTGGGTTCAATGGAGCTTTCATTGTGTGCTGTGTCTGCGAGGCTGAGTCAGGTGGCGCCTTGGAAGTCCATAGCTGGGGTATTCCCTTCTGCTGCCAGCGTGGGATGGCGAGTCTGTCGGGACCCTGGGGACTTGTGGAAACTGTTTGGTGATTTCTTTTGAACTTACTGTCCTTTAACATTTTTGGACTATTTTTACCTTGCCCATGGTCTGTTTTTTTTAAATCAATTATGCTATTGTTTGCACTGTTGTAACTATATGTTGTAACTATGTGGTTTTGTGCAGGTCTTATAGCTTTAGTTTTTGGTCTTGTTTTGTCTGGTGGATTTGGAGCTCCCTTCCGGGGAGCGCGCTAAGACGGTAGCGCGATATTAATACGCAGCAGCCTCTCCGGATTCTGGATTGGGGATTGCCAAATATTATGTGGATTTTCTGGTGGTGTCTGTTTTGTCATGTGCTTTTGTGATATCATTCTGGAGGAACGTTGTCTCATTTTTTAACTGCATTGCATTTATGGTTTCTAAATGACAATAAACTGAATCTGAATCTGACTGGCATGGAAACATAGAAAACCTACAGCACAATACAGGCCCTTTGGCCCACAAAGTTGTGCCGAACATGTCCCTATCTTAGAAATTACTAGGGTTACCCATAGCCCTCTAGTTTTTCTAAGCTCCGCATACCTATCCAAAACTCTCTTAAAAGACCCTATCATATCCGCCTCCACCATTGTTGCCGGCAGCCCATTCCACGCACTCACTGCTCTGAGTAAAAAAACTCACCCCTGACACTCACCCTCTGTACCTACTCCCCAGCACCTTAAACCTGTGTCCTCTTGTGGCAACCACTTCAACCCTGGGAAAAAGCCTCTGATTATCCACACGATCAATGCCTCTCATCATCTTATACACTTCTATCAGGTCACCTCTCGTCCTCTGTCACTCCAAGGAGAAAAGGTCAAGTTCACTCAACCTATCCCCAATCTAGGCAGGAGGCAAAGAGTGGGAATAAAAGGGATCTTTTCAGGTTGGCTGCCAGTGACTATTGGTGTTCTGCAGAGGTTGTGGTTGGGACTGCTTCTTTTCATGTTATATGTGAATGTTTGGATGACAGAATTGATGGCTTTGTGGTCAAGTTCGCATAGGTGGAGGAGCAGGTAGTGTTGAGGAAGCAAAGAGATGGCAGCAGAATGAGCAAAAAAAGTGGCAGATGGGATATGATGTAGAGAAGTGAATGGTTATGCACTTTGATAGAAGGAATAAAGGTGTAGATTATTCTCTAAATGGTGAGAATTCAAGAATCAAAGGTACAAAGTGACTTGGGAGTCCTCGTGCAGGATTCTCTAAAGGTTAACTTGCATGTTGAGTTGGTGGTAATGAAGGCAAATGCAATGTTACCATTTATTTTGAGAGGACTAGAATATAAAAGTAAGGATGTGATGCTGAAGCTTTATAAGCTCTGTTCAGACTGTACTTGGTATTGTGGACAGATTTGGGTCCCTTATCAAAGAAAATGTGTGCTGGCATTGGTGCAAGTCCTGAAGAAATTAAACCTGCATCTGCCATTTCTGCTGGCAGTTCATTCCACACTCTCGCCACCCTCTAAGTGAATTCCCCCACGTGTTGCCCTTAAGCATTTCACCATTCACCATTAATCCTTGACCTCTAGTTGCATTCTCATCCATCTTCAATGGAAAAAGCTTACTGCATTTACCCTATCTAAAACCCTTGTAATTTTCTATGCCTCTATCAATTCTCCCCTTAATCTTCCACATTCTAGGGTATAAAGTCCCTGTTTATCCTTTTCATACTGCTGCATTTATTTATGAAACCCAGTGTGACAAAATATTTCTTAAAGACCCTATCTACCTGTGACACCACTTTCAAGGAATTACAGATCTATGTTCCCAGATCCTTCTGTTCTACTACAATCCTCAGAGCCCTACTGCTCACTGTGTAAGACCTACCCTGGTTGGTCCTTCAAATGTGCACCACCTCGCACTTGTCTGCATTAAATTCTGTCTACTATTTTTCCAGCTGGTCCAGATCCTGCTGCAAACTATAATAGCCTTCCTTGGTGTCCACTACACCAGCAGTCTTGGTATAATCCACAAATTTGCTGATCCAGTTTACCATATTATCATCTAGTTCATTGATATAGGTGACAAACAACACCCAGCACCAATCCATGCAACATACCACTATTCACAGGACTCCAGTCAGAGAGGCAACCATCTACTACCACTTTCTGGCTGCTTCTGTGAAGCCCAGCTCTAATCCAATTTAATACCTCATCTTGAATGCCAAGCAACTGAACCTTCTTGACCAACATCCCAAGGCGGTACCTCGTCAAAGTCCTCACTAAAATCCATGTAGACAACATCCAGTACCTTACCTTCATCAACTTTCCTGTTAACTTCCTTAAAATATTCTATAAGATTGGTTAGACACACAAAAACTCCTTAATCAGTCTCTCTCTATCCAAATACTTAGAAATCTGGTCCTTTAGAATGCCTTCCAATAGCTTTCCCACTACGAATGTGAGGCTCACCAGCCTATAATTTCCTGACTTCTTAAACCTTCAGAACAATATTAGCTATCTTCCAATCCTCTGGCACCTCACCCATCCCTAAGGATGTTTTAAGTATCTGTGCTAGTGCCCTTGCAGTTTCTGTACTAGCTTCCCAAAGGGTCTGATAGAACACCTCGCCAGGCCTTGGGGATTTATCCACCCTAATTTGCCTCAAGACAGCAAGCACCTCCTTCTCTGTAATCTGTATAGGGTCTATCACCTGGCTGCTGCATTGCTTCACTTTTATAGACTCTTATGTCTGTCTCTAGAGTAAATATGAATGTAAAATTTCCTTTCAGTTAGTCCTGACGAAGGGTCTCAGCCCGAAACGTCGACAGTGCTTCTCCCTATTGATGCTGCCTGGCCTGCTGTGTTCCACCAGCATTTTGTGTGTGTTGTTGGTAAAATATTCCTCATTTCTTTCAGCACTGTACATAGGTTACCACTTTGATATTCCAGAGAACCAATTTTGTCCCTTGCTATCCTTTTCCTCCTAATACATCTGTAAAAGCCCTTAGGATTCTCCTTCACCTTAAGTGCTAGAGCAACCGTGTACCTTCTTTTAGCCCTTCTGATTTCCTCCTTAAGTGTTCTATTGCATTTCATATACTCCTCAAATATCTAATTTGTTCCTGCCTGTCTATATCTGCTATGCATTTCCTTTTTCTGAACCAGGAGCTCTATATCTCTTGAAAACCTGTTATCCGTGCATTTTATTCTGACAGGAACATACAAACTCTACTCTCAAAATTTACTTTTGAAGACCTCCCACTTACCAAGTATACCTTTGCCAGAAAGGAACATAACCCAATCCACCGGATTGCCGGATCCTTTCCAAATAAACTTGGCCTTTCTCCAATTTAGAATGTCAACTCAAGAACAAGACCTATCCTCTCCTAATTACCTTGAAGCTAATGGTATTATGATCACTAGATGCAAAGTGTTCCCCTACATAAACTTCTGTCACCTATCTTGTCTCATTCCCTGACAGGAGATCTAGTATCGCACTCTCTGGTTTGGACTTCTATGTACTGATGAGGGAAACTTTTCTGAACACGTTTGACAAACTTTTTCCCATCCAACCCTTTTACAGTAACCCTTTTACAGGATTTTTACAGCAACCCTTTTACATTCTCAGTCAATGTATGGAAAGTTAAAATCACCTACTATCACAACTTTGTTTCTTACAACAGTCTGCGATCCATCTACAAATTTGCTCCACTAAATCTTGTGGACTGTTGGGTAGTCTATAATATATTCTGATTAAAGTGATCATACCCTTCTTAATCCTCAGTTGTACCCATTAGTCCTCACTAGATGAGTTCTGCAGTCGGTCCTGTTTGAGCACCTCCATGACATTTTCTCTGACAAGTAATGCCAAGCCTCCCCCTTTAATTCCTCCTGTTTTATGGTTTCCAAGACAACATAACCCCAGAACGTTGAGCTGCCAGTCCTGTCCCTCCTGCAACCAAGTCACATTATGGCTACAATGCTATTAATTCTATGTACTGATTAATGCCCGAAGCTCATCCACTTTTCCTACAATACTCCATGCATCGCAATTTACACAGCTCGGAACATTAGTCTGACCATGCTCAATTGTTTGATTTCTGACCTTATAGTTAGACTTAACAACATCTTTCTGCACAACATTCTGGTGTCTGTGCTGGCACTCTGGTCTCTGTTCTGTGCAACTCTAGTTTAAACAACCCTCCTCCACCCCCACCATGCAGCACTAGCAAACCTTCCTGCTCGGATATTAGTTCCCCTCCAGTTTGGGTGCACACCATCCCTTCTGTACATGTCCTACCTTCCCTGGAAGAGAGCCCAATGATCCAGAAATTCAAAGTCCTCCCTCCTGCACCATTTCCCATCCACAGCACCTCCTATCTCTTTCCCTCACCAATGAATCCCCTATCACTATAGCCCACCTATTCCTCACCTTCTCTTCAGAGTCACAGAGCTAGACTCAGTGCCAGAGATTTGACCACAGTGGCTTTCATCTTCTAGATCATCCCTCCCAACAGTATCCAAAGTGGTATACCTGTTGTTGAGGGGAAACATTGCCTGCCTATCCTCTTTCTCCCTCCTGGCAGTCACCTAGTTACCCATGTCCTGCACCTCGGGTGTAACTATCTCCCTGTATGTCCTGTCTATCAACCTCTCGGCCTCCCAAATGATTCAGAGTTCATCCAGTTCCTGCTCCAACTCTTTAACGTGGTCTGTTGCCGCAGCTTGATGCATTTCTTGCAGGTGTAGTTGCTAGGAGCACTGGAGATCTCCTGCCTCCCTACAACCTGCAAGTGGAGCATTTCTCTATCCAGCCTGGCATCTCTACTATTTTAAACGTGCAAAAAGAAAGAAAGAATAAATAACAAAAAAAAGCTGCCTACACCTCTCCTCATCAAAGCCTCGAAGAGGCAGAGCCTCAACTCCCCACTCTACCAATTATTGCTCTGCTGAAAGTTAACTCCTTTATATTGGATTTTGCCAAATACCTAATTATGCATGATTCAATGTTTCCTCAGGAACTGTGGCACGCAAAATGTGCCGGCTGTCCCTGCTTGCTTCTTTTGATCTCTCTCTCCCCCTCTATGCTATCCAATGTCTCCTTGCAAATTATGGCACACAAAATGTGCTATCTGCTCCTGCTTGCTGCTTTTGAAATCTCTCTGCCTCTACACAATCCAATATCTCCTTGGAAATTGGAGTGCACAAAATGTCTTTTTTGGTTCATATGTCCAGAAAAAAAGTGAGTTGTCCAGTGACTTGTAATTGCTGATTTGGCAGATGGACAAAGATTATAATTTTTGATTTCAATTTAATGAATGGAAGTAAGAAGTGAGCCTGCCATTGCAGGTCTCTGCGTAATCCAACCTCTGCAGGATTCCAAGCTGCTTATAATGATCATATAGCCAGCTAACTTGGGAATGAGCATCTTACTAGAGTTGTGACTTTCACTGGTTAATTCTATGACCTTCATACCTTCTTCACCCAAGCAATCACAAGTAGAGTTGCTTTTCACTGCTCTGTTGATAGAATGACCAATTTCATATGATGGAACTCTTAATAGAATGCTTTTACCAAATCATGTCTGCATTTAAAAAATTTTGTCAAGGTAAGCTCAGGCATGTAAAACAGTTGTTGGGAAAAACAATTATAGTTTACAAAATATCTGTATGAGAACATATTTTGTCTTTATTGTACCATTTGTTCATTCTAGACTTTTCAAAAAATAGGAACTATTTCTCTCTATCCATTGCTTCCTTTTTGACCTGAAATACTGTAATCACGATGCCCTCACGACAATCCCTTTCTTTTTTTAAAAAAAAGAGTAAAACCCCAGCTTCTCCAGTCTATGTAATTAAAATTTCTTTTGCAGCCTCTCAGGTTGATCAGCCAGTTCTGTTGTCTTCAAATGAGCTGTGCAAATGAACTCCTGAATTTCTCATTTCCTTTTTCCCTTTAGCATGGCCTTGAGATGTACACCCTCTTGGTCTTCCTACCATAATATAACACTTCACATTTCTCTTTCACCTCTCTGTCCGTATTATCACTTTATCTCCTTACTATCCCCCTCACAGTTCATTACACTTCTGTGTTAATTACAGATTTGGAAATTGTATCCTCTAACCAAAGCCGTAGTCAGTGAGATGTATGTATTTGTAAAAAATATGCTATTTCTAGTATCAACTTGTAGTAGAGCCAACCTTTCATTGCTTTTATCTAGTTAGATACGATTTGCCTTTAACAAAGATACCTGCTGTTTTTATCTAATCATTGCACTTTCATTCAAGTGTCTATTAATTTTGTACCTGATTATTTTTTCCTTACCGTCTCTAATAAGCTGGTTGTTGAGTTTTTCCTTATACATTCTTTTTTGTTCAGCAGTGTAAAATTTGCAGTTTTACAGTTCACAGTCACCCACCCTTGTATCTATGAAGTTCTGAAGAGTAGCCAGGGCTTCTGCAGTTTCCTCCTTTGGTAACTTGCAATGAATTCCATTTGGATCTGGTGACTTATTATTTTAAGTTATAGCTAGCCTTTCTAGCACCTATTCCTTTTGGATGTTTGGCCCATCCAGAATTTCAAATTGGTCTTCCATTGAGTCTCTGGACCCACATCTTTACCCAGGCATTTATCTGTTCTTCTGTTTCTATACTCGTTGGTGTAGGAAATAATCCAAGGTGGACCATGTTTGAGATCCTGTTTCTTTATCACACCTTCAATTCCTGAAATTTGCCTGCAAACTTTCTCCCTATACCCCATTAAAGTTGAGTCAAGTGGATATTTGAAATGTTGAAGAAATCACTGGCATAAAAGCAGAGGGCAAAATTTTCAGATCTCTTAGAATATACGAATAATGCCAGAGGATTGTGAGGTTGTTATTGGTGGAGAGAAACTCATTGGAAATTAAATAAGTTTCAAATTTGGAAAAATATTGTTCAGTGAGAGCCAGCATTCATTCTTGTAAGGCATGTTGTGAATGACTGCTTTAAGGGAACAGAAGGTTGATCGCTGGATATTTTATTAGAAGGTAGATGAGGTGCAGGCTATGTAACAGTTGTAACAGACATAGTTTTGGGCCACTGATTTGGAAACCTGTGTTTCATTACTAACATGGCAGCTGGAAATTTTAAAATTAAATTCAAGTAATTACTTCCAGATTTTTATTTCAGTGTAATTTTTAATAACCTGCTTCAGTGATGCCGTTCAGATATACAATGTTCTGTCAATTTTTAACTGTTTCCTTAGCTAAAGAATAATTGTTGATGAGTAATAAATGCTATCCACCTCTACGTTACATCTGTCACAAATAGGGCTTATATTAGGAAGTATATGCACCAATTTATCTTTAGACATTTGGTCCTGTGTAAGTTTTTTGGAGAGATGTATTTAGAACACTATCCCAAGTTATAGATCTGGATGTTCAACCCAATTCATTTAGGGCAATTTTTGGGATTATTCCAGAGGAAGTAGGTAGAATATCTGTTTCCACTCAACATGTGATTGCCTTTTCAACTTTACTGGCTAGGAGAGCTATCTTGTTATACTGGAAAGAGTCTAATCCGCCTACTGTTATCTATTGATTCTCCTCCATCAACTCATGTTTAAGGTTGGAGAAAATTAGAAACCGGATGTTTGATACATCTTTTAATTTTGAGCAAGTCTGGTGACCCTTTATTCAATATTTTCATATGATTTAAGTTAATTTTTATTTATTTATTTTTCTTTATTCTCTTTGGGGAAAATCCTTATCCGTGAAGGTTCAGAGGTGACTGGAAGGATGTTTTTTCTTTTTCCTATTTTAAAATTTTTTTTATCCTCAAATGGACTGCCCAATCTTTCTTTTCTTTTCTTCTTCCTATTTAGTTTAGCGGGGTTTTTTTCCTTTAAAAAATATATATTTTTAAAAAATGCCATCCTTACTGTTGATGTCACCATCTCATAATATGTAAGTAAAACCTCTCAGTGTACAACAAATACAATAGTAAAATTGTTCAAATAACAGAAACCTTGGGAATAAAAGGGATAATAATGGTTTGAACATAGAACATAGAAATCTACAGCACATTACAGGCCCTTCAGCCCACAAGGTTGTGCTGGCCATGTGACCTACTCTAGAAACTGCCTGGAATTTCCCTAGTTCATAGCCCTCTTTTTTTCTAAGCTCCATGTACCTATCTTAAAAGGGTCTTAAAAGACCCTATTGTATCTGCTTCTACCACCACCACCGCCAGCAGTGTATTCCACGCATCCACCACTCTGTGTGTAAAACTTACTCCTGAAACCCTTCGGTACCTATTTCTAAGCAACTTAAAACTATGCCCCCTCATGTTAGCTATTTTAGCCCTGGGGAGAAAACCTCTGGCTATCCACACAATCAATGCCCCTCATCATCCTATACACCTCAATCAAGTCACCTCTTATCCTCCGTTGCTCCAAGGAGAAAAGGCCAAGTTCACTGTACCTATTCTCATAAGGTATGCCCTCCAATCCAGGCAACATCCTTGTAAATCTCCTTTGCACTCTCTCTATAGTATCCACATCCTTCCTGTAGTGAGGTGACCAGAACTTAACACAGCACTCCATGTGGGGTCTGATCAGGGTCTTGTATAGCTGTAACATGACCTCATGGCTTTTGAACTCAGTGCCACAGTTGGTGAATGCCGCACCGTATGCCTTGTTAACAATACTGACAAACTGCGCAGCAGCTTTGAGTGTCCTATGGACATGGATACAAAGATATCTTGGATCCTCCACACTGCCAAGAGTCTTGCCATTTGTATTATATTCTGTTTTCAAATTTGACCTACCAAAATGAACCACTTCACACTTATCTGGGTTGAGCTCCA
Organism: Hemitrygon akajei; assembly: GCF_048418815.1. Taxonomy (NCBI): domain Eukaryota; kingdom Metazoa; phylum Chordata; class Chondrichthyes; order Myliobatiformes; family Dasyatidae; genus Hemitrygon; species Hemitrygon akajei. The sequence goes on from NC_133125.1 coordinate 105,619,906, forward strand.
TCTGCCACTTTTCAGCCCAGTTCTGCATCCTATCAATGTCCTGCTGTAACCTTTGACAACCCTCCACACTATCCACAGTACCCCCAACCTTTGTGTCATCAGCAGACTTACTAACCCACTCTTCTACTTATTTATCTGGGTCGTTCATAAAAATCACAAAGAGGAGGGGTCCCAAAACAGATTCCTGTGGAACACCAGTGGTCACCGACCCCCATGCAGAATATGAACCATCTACAACTGCCCTTTGCCTCTGTGGGCAAGCCAATTTTGGCTCCACAAAGCAAGGTGTCCTTGGATCCCATGCCTCCCAAAGGAGCTTTGCATGGGGAACTTTATCAAATGCCTTTCTGAAATCCATATCCACTACATTCACTTCTCTACCTTCATCAATGTGTTTTGTTACATCTTCAAAGAATACAGTCAGGCTCGTAAGGCACGACCTGCCCTTGACAAAGCCATGCCGACTATCATTAATCAGATCATGTCTCTCCAAATGCTCAGAGATCCTGTCTCTCAGGATCTTCTCCAACAACTTGCCCACCACTGAAGTCAAACTCACTGGTCTATAATTTCCTGGGTTATCTCCACTCCCTTTCTTGAACAAGGGAACAATATTTGCAACCCTCCAATCCTCTGGCACTTCTCCTGTCCCTATTGATGATGCAAAGATCATTGCCAGAGGCTCAGCAATCTCTTCGTTCACTTTCCACAATAGCCTGGGGTATATCTCATCTGGTCCCAGGGACTTGTCTAACTTAATGCTTTTCAAAAGCTCCAGCACATCCTCTTTTTTAATGTCTGTATGTTCAAGCACTTCAGTCCGCTGTAAGTCATCCCTACAAATGCCAAGATCTTTTTCCCTGGTGAATACTCAAGCAAATTATTCAGTAAGTACCTCTGCAACCCCATCCAGCTTCATGTACATGTTCCCACTATCTCACTTGATTGGTTCTATTCTCACACAGCTCATCCTCTTGTTCTTCACATTCTTGTAGAATGCCTTGGGGTTTTCCTTAATCCTGTTCACTATGGCTTTCTCATGGCCCTTCTGGCTACCCTAATTCCATTCCTAAACTCCTTCCCAGCAACCTTGTAATTTTCTAGACTTCTAACAGTACCTAGTTTTGTGAACCTTTCATAAGCTTTTCTTCTTAACTAGATTTTCTACATCCTTTGTACACCATGTCTTTAACCCTACCATCCTTTCCTTGCTTCAATGGAACATACCTATGCAGAACTCCATGCAAATGTTCCCTGAACATTTGCCACATTTCTGCTGTGCATTTCTCTGAGAACATTTGCTCCCAATTTATGTTCACAATAGCATCATATTACCCCCTACCCTAATGTTAGGCTGTCTTTAAAGGGAGTAAACCCTCGCAAGGCGAAAGTTCCCAATGGAGTACTTGGTAAGGCTCTGAAAATCCGTGCCAACCAACTAGCGGGAGTATTCAAGGACATTTTCAACCTCTCACTGAAACAGGTGGAAATTCCCACTTGCTTCAAAAAGGCAACAATTATACCAGTGCCTAAGAAGAATAATGTGGGCTGCCTTAATGACTATTGCCCCAGTAGCACTCACATCGACAGTGATGAAATGCTTTGAGAGGTTGGTCATGACTAGACTGAACTCCTGCCTCAGCAAGGACCTGGACCCATTGCAATTTGCCTATCGCCACAATAGGTCAATGGCAGACGCAACCTCAACAGCTCTCCACGTGGCTTTAGACCACCTGGACAATACAAGCACCTACATCAGGATGCTGTTTATCGACTATAGCTCAGCATTTCATACCATCGTTCCCACAACCCTGATTGAGAAGCTGCAGAACTTGGGCCTCTGTACCTCCCTCTGCAATTGGATTCACAACTTCCTAACCTGTGCAGTTTGGTGCTAACATATCCTCCTTGCTGATGATCAACACTTGTGCACCTCAGGGTGTGTGTTTAGCCTGCTGCTCTACTCTCTACATACACATGACTGTCTGGCTAGGCATAGCTCGAATACCATCAATAAATTTGCTGACGATACAACCATTGTTGGTAGAATCTCAGATGGTGACGAGAGGGCATACACGAGTGAGATCTGCCAACTAGTGGAGTGGTGCCGCAGCAACAACCTGGCACTCAACGTCAGTAAGACGAAAGAGCTGATTGTGGACTTCAGGAAGGGTAAGACAAAGGAACACATACTAATCCTCATCGAGGGATCAGAAGTGGAGAGAGTGAGCAGCTTCAAGTTCCTGGGTGTCAAGATCTCTGAGGATCTAACCTGGTTCCAACATATCAATGTAGTTATAAAGAAGGAAAGACAGCAGCTATACTTTATTAGGAGTTTGAAGAGATTTGGCATGTCAACAAATACACTCAAGCCCTTCTATAGTTGTACCGTGGAGAGCATTCTGACAAGTTGCATCACTCTGGTATGGAGGGGCTACTGCACAGGACCGAAAGAAGCTGCAGTAGGTTGTAAATCTAGTCAGCTCCATCTTGGGCACTAACCTACAAAGTACCCAGGACATCTTTGGGGAACGGTGTCTCAGAAAGGCAGTGTCCATTATTAAGGACCTCCAGCACCCAGGGCATGTCCTTTTTTCACTGTTACCATCAGGTTGGAGGTACAGAAGCCTGAAGGCACACACTCAGCGATTCAGGAACAACTTCTTCCCCTCAGCCATTCAATTCCTAAATGGACATTGAATCTTTGGATACTACCTCACTTTTTTTAATATACAGTATTTCTGTATTTGCATGTTTATTTTTTAATCTATTCAGTATATGTAATTAATATACTTGTTTATTTATTTTTCTCTGCTAGATTATGTATTGCATTGAACTGCTGCTGCTAAGTTAACAAATTTCACGTCACATGCCGGTGATTCTGCTTCTGAATTAAATATTTTCCCAAATTTTCTGCTATCCCTTTCCAGCTCTATGGTGAAGGAGGTGGAGTTGTGGTCACTACCTCCAAGATGTTCTCTCTGAGAGATCTGACACATGATCAGGTTCATTTCTCAATATCAGATCAAGTACAGCCACTCTTCTGGTTGGCTTATTTAATTTTGTGTCAGGAAACCTTGCTGAACACACCTAACAAACTCCACCCCATCTAAACCCCTTGCGCTAAGGAGATGCCAGTCAATATTAGGAAAGTTTAAAAATCTCCCATCACACAACCCTATTATTATTGCACAGTTCCAGAATCTGCCTTCCTATCTGCTCCTCGATATCCTTGTTACTATTGGGGGGGGGGGGGGTCTATTAAAAAATAAATACCCAGTAGATTTATTGCCCCTTCCTTGTTTCTGACTTCCAACTTTGGTTCCAATTTGGTTTGAATAATAAATTATTTCCTTTACGGGAAGTGAGGCGTGCTAGAACGAGGGATGTTTCTCATATTATGGATAGCGATTTCCTGAGATGTTTCCAAGAATTACATTGGGTCTATTACTTTTTTTCCAGTTTTTATAAGCAATTTCAACCTGTATTGGGAAGGATTATTATAATTTGTAACATACACATTGAAGCTGCTGTTAAGGGTCATTAGAAATTTCAAGATCATAAAAGCAATGATCAATGAGGTGAAAGGCTGGTTGAGGTCAAGCTTTCAAGATGTATGGTTTTGCCAGAAAATAATTAATAACTGGAGATGATAGGTTAAAATTTATTGGCAAGAGAGCTAGAAATTAGAAGGATTCTTCACCTGGAACTATCAGAAAGTCTATGTAAAGAGTTGGCACATGCTGATTCCATAAATAACTTTTAAAGAGTTAGGTGTTTAGCTATAAGGAATTGAGGAGGAGGATTGGGAATGAGCCTGCCTGCTCCTTCAGGGAGCCTAAATGGACAAAAGTACTGTTAGTGTACTTAAAATATTTCTGCTTTCAGTCCTTTACATTCACTATTTTCAAATCACTGTTTTTGTTGTAGGGGTATGACAACACAGAAAGCAGTGTGCGTAAAGCAAGTGTGTTTTGCTTGGTAGCAATTTATTCTGTAATTGGAGAGGAGCTGAAACCTTACCTTGCACAGCTCACAGGAAGTAAGGTAGGTTCAATCACATAGTCCTGATACGTTTCAATATTCTTTTGCCATGCCACCTTTAAGCAGAAGTTAAAACCTTGAAGTTGTGTTTAAATGTTATCATGTCAAAATAATGGAAATAAGAATATGCTGAGTATTTGGTATATGTTAATGCAATGAACAAGATGGTGGGGGAAGTAAGGAGTCAGACAACATCTGTGGATGGAGGTACAGTCAAGATTTCAGGTCAGGACTTCATCTGGACTGAAGTTTAGCCAAGTGATGGTCAGTATAAAAAGGTGAAGGGAAGAGCAAGTGACAGGTGGACCTTAGTGAGGAGGGCTGATAGGCAGATGGAGGAGGAAAGAGTGGGAATCGATAGGGGAGGTGACAGTGGACTGATAAAATCTGATAGCAGTAGAAGGTGGAGTATGGAATCAAAGGAGGAAGTTGAGGAGGATAGATGGAAACATTGGGAGAGGAGAACCAGCAGGAAGAGCGTGTGGACTGAGTGGATGGGGCTGGAGATGGGAGCATCTAAATAAAGGGCCAGTAATTGCAACATGCAGGTCAGAAAGAATGGGTACATGGATGCTGATTCATTTTCTGTAGCGCATTTCGTACAAGCCTGCAGTGTGACAGTGGATATTCTTTAATTGTCATTTCTTCCCCAAATGAAAATAATAAAGACTAGAAATTGGAAATAAAAGCAAAAACTTGAGGTTAAAATGCAGTAGGTCAAGCTACATCTGAGTCAAAAAGAACGGTTATATTTCAGGCCAAAAACCTTTCATCAGACTTGTTTCTAAACTTTGAAAATGAGTGAGTCTTGGTTTTTTAGGTCCATGAGTCTGTTAAGTAATTAGCACTTTTAGCATCATTAAAAGCACAGTTACTTCTGACTGGAAAATGTTTAGGATTTTACAACTGTCTTTATTATTGATGATTATAAGCCTATATTTGTTGCATTATTGTGTTTTTTGTGTCTAGTCTGTTGTTGAAACTTGCAACAGCAGTGCAATGGAGGGACAAGGTATCATTGACAGCAGTAAACTTTCCAAATTCAACCCTTAACAACAAGAGTGGAAATTCTGGAAATAACTTAGGTTTTACCTTGCAATAAAGGTGAACAGATGCAATCTAACTACCATTTAAAAGAAAAGTTCAGAAATTGTCTCTTGATATTTAACTTGGGATTAAGAAATTTGTAAATCCCTGTATCTCTTTTAACCTTTAAAAAATGTGAACTTCAAAAGAATAAATTCTTCCTTCTTCAAACTAAATATTTACATGTATTGTCGATTTAATAGCTGATATCTGTCTCTGTATCTTTTGCAGATGAAGTTATTGAATTTGTATATAAAAAGGGCCCAGACGACGAATAGCAACAGTAGCTCATCGTCAGATGTATCAAGTCACAGCTAACGGATAGCAGTCATGTTTCTTTAGACAGATGAAGGCGAGCCTCTTCAGAGACCTTTCTGCTCAAATTTTGAAATCCATGTGCCCTTGGAGTGAAAATTTGCTGCACATCAGTGTTTGTTCCTAAGTAAATATATGCAGTTGCTTAGCTTTAAACTTACAGCTGTTACTTAATTATTATGTGATGCCTGTTTAACATGTGACCTAATGAATAGAAGAAGGCCTGTAGTGTCTTTGGACAGTCCAGTGATGATGTCAAGTGGCACAGCACTGATTCTAGGTTAAACTTTTGTCATCTTTAAATTTGAAGTATGTAATATACACACTTCTCTGAGTGTTAGTGACATATTATTTTAAGTATTTTATATTAGTGAATTGCTGTTTCTTGAATTTCTAAAGTAATGTCATTGCCATAACTGTATCTTAGTTAATCGTTTAAACCTGTCAAGTTGAATGCTAAGAGAAATGATGTCTCACTGGACTGGACTTCCACTACTGCAGAAGATGAAAGACTTCTTTTGTTGCAAGTTCTGCCAGAAATCAATTTTTGATTTTTACATTGTTTGAGGAAACCTGTGTTATATGCCAAATGGAAACGTATTTGCATGGCAACACTAAAGAGGCATAATCATGCTTTTTGGGCATCTGTAGGACTGCCTTTTGGTGGAAGATTCCGAAGTTATTGTATTATACACCTGTGTTATTTCTTTCCTCTGTGCTTTCGCATTCTTGTTTTTAACTCTTGTTTTTATTTTCTGATTTTCTTTTCCAAATACCCTGAATATTACTTGTCTTGAAGTTGGAAGTGCAGGAGATGGTGTGTTGTATATCTTTGCCAGACTTTTTGTCCTATCATTGGAGTAAGTGTCCATGTCCTCCTTTAGCATGAACTGAGCAAATATTACTGCCAGGGTGAAGATCAGCTGAGAATGATAATCATAGCTTAAGTTTCCTCTGAGAATCTACTGTCATTGGATCATGGAAAAATCGACTGATTTCAGCTTTATTCAATTTTTTTGATGCGAGTTGCAAATGAACATAATTCTATTTTTAAATTAGAACTGAAATCTAATGTGTAATTTAGCGGGTCTACGTTACTATTTCCTGTGAATGTATTCATGTGAAAAGGAAGGAGAAACCTTGCAGTTTAAGTTTGCCTTCTGACTTTGACTACCTAGAATTATTTTGTCACATGATCTTATAATGTGCAATGGCAGGAACTATTGGATAGGATCTATATAACTGTATAAATCAGTGGTCAGCAGTTATCTTTATCCTGCACATATTATGAATATGTACTATAAGCTGTACGCTAAGAGTACATCACTTGAAACACTTGAGTAACAGCGATATTCCCATTACACATCCTTTGGTGACTATCTTTAGTTTTAATTTTAATATCTCAAAGCTTGTTTGTGATTTTTGTATTATTTTTCCAACTTCATGCTTTTTTATGGCTGTTAGCATGAAACAAATCACAAATCGCTTTATTCCCTGGCACTGCCTGTGACTCTGAATCTGTTGAATGAACCTGATCTTTCCAACTGTTCAGTTTTATTTTGTGTTTTCCTTCCCTTTGTAATATTAACAGTAACTGATTTCTGACATATTTCAAGTAAGAATCAAGAATAGACTCGTGTATCAGGCTGAATTGCCCAAGAAATTCTCCGCCAAAATAGAGCAACAGAATTAGTCAAAGTTGAGCAAAATTTTCCATTAGGGCAGTCCTATCAGTGCACCAAAAGAGCAGAAAGCATTGAGAGGAATTGGGCAACCAAAATGCCACCTTCCTTGGGGAGCAAGCCTGTTTATCACGTTATCACTGACTAAGTAAACTTCTAAGACTTAGAGCTTTAATAGTGATGCTTTGGTTTCCCTGAATTATATCATTGTCCTTTCTTAAGCTGATTAAATACTTCCGAAAATTTTGCAGCTCTTCTGTATGCTTTGTGAATAAATTCTTGGCATTCCTGACCCCAACTATTTTTTTAATCCATGGTGGCTTAACATTACTACCATTTGGGATGGACCAACATAAAACTGTTCACCTTGTGAAATATATGTAAATATAATCAGAGAATCTCATGAATAACAATGACCAAAATGCTTCCATCTTGAACTTGCTACCAAGGTATTAATGGAACTTGGCAGCACTGGCTTCAAAGTTCATGAGTCTCTCAGTCTCTGAGTTGTAGACTTGTTCCCTTAGTATTGTAGTCAGCATTATCCTCCATGATTCCTGGTATCCCTAAATCTTAGATAAGTCTGGTGTTTTAGTGCGGATCTTTCTTCCAGTTGCATTGGTATGGTTGTTGTACTTAATGATGAACAAAAATAGGATTGCATATTTAAATCATCTTCTGATTTTTTTATTTGTTTCTTGTTGATTTGTGTTTGAGTTGAAATTTCAGTCCCATTCTATCCCAAAAAGGAACTTCAACTTTTGTAGCACTATAGTATTTCTCTCCCCAAGTTTGAGAAGATTTTAAGTGGTCTCATTAACTCTTGATGCTTTATGCAGGCAAAGGAACTAAAGTTGGTCTCCTGGGAGAGCTTTTGTAGGGCACTCAAAGAAAGGAATCAATTCTTTTCAATGGGATAGTTGTCCATGTGATTTTCCTTTATATATTTTACACTGTTGTACATAGAGAATAATTTTGGTTTCATAAGTCATGATGACTGGAACGATTCAGATATCTTCAGTTGCCTTTGTATTTTTAACATGGCAAAAGTATTAGTGGTGCAGCTGAGGAAAGTGCAACAGCAGAAATTCAACTATGTAAACTTAGTTTTTATTTTATTTTCTTATTTTTGACCAAAGTCATGTAAGTATAAATTAATTCGTTTGTCCTTTGAGGAAATGACATTATTAGCAAACAATATGGTATTTTTCTATAAGTTCTCATCATGATCCTTTTCATTTTAGTAATGTATTTTATTTCTATTACAAGAATGAAATAATACCAATGTTTTTAGTTCTAGCTGCATTTGCAATCAAAAAACCCCAAAAATCAAACTTTTTGTAATTCGAAAATTACTTCATATTCTCGAATTTATTTTATAAAAACACTAAAATTGGTGTAGGATCTTTTTTTAACCTTTAGATAACATTGAATCAGATTCAAGAAGACATTTACAAGGTCTACGCTAAATGTATAGCAGGAAAAGCATGTTCCACCATTACAAGTTTCATTTTCAAATATTGGAGTTTCATATTTGTATTTGCATTGGAGTTTTGAAATGCATATTTACAATGCATTTCCTTTTTAGAAATTACCTTCGTTTAATAGTAAAGTAAGTACACAAAGTGAACAATATTGTAAGCATTGGCATGTTACGCTGAATACATTATGTTCAGGTAATTTTTTTTGTTGGTGGGGGGAACATGCCTACATTGCTGGTACAAATTAGTGAAGAAAATTTGAAGTAATTTTGATGCATTAGTTTTTTTTTGTTCTAAAGTGTAGACAACTGCACAGTTAATAAATTATGCTTTTAAAATGCGATTTCTTTTTAAGGCAAAATTTGTCTGACAGTAGACAAGCAATACCCAATGTGGGCAAACCCTGGTTTGGAAATGACATACTATTTATAGCCCGTAGTTTTGTGAATTGTAACTTGGAATGGCAACCATTTTCAATACCCGACATATATAGTATCATAAAAATAAAATTACAAAAATCAGGTTCATATTTAGATATCAGTGCAATTTCATGATGCCATTCTAAACTGTACATACTGTGATTGAAGGTTAATGCGTAACCTAAAATTAAATGTAGGCTTAAAAGATATTTGGTTGGTTGTCTTCTCATTTCCTTCCTTCCCAATCTCCTTGATTCATTTTGGCTGCCATTGACTGACAATAATGGGCCTTCTTTTATTCCTTCAGTTTGTGCTATAGGCAGGTGAAAGGTTGGGTGTGTGGTTTCTTTGTTTTATTTGTACTTCTCTGTAAAAAGACAAAAATGATTGCTGCTGTTGTAATTTCTTGAACTATTGGATGTAAAGGAAAAAGCCCAACTAATTTTTAAGAATAGTTGGTTTCCTGATTTAGTACAATCTAATCTGCCACGTTTGAGTTATGAACAAAGAGGTCTCTTTCTTGCTGGAACTGGCTGAAATGTCACTCTTCAGTAGTCAGTCTGCATGTTGCAGCAGTGTCGCCTTTGCAGTTCATCCATCCATCCTTCGGCTGCACGAATGGTCTAGGCATGGATGACCAAAGTTATACAATCCTAATGTTTTTTACTTGTTTAGTCCAATGATAGTGTTCTGTTTTTGAGGCATGTGGCTTTTTTTAAAGGTACACTATGTGTGCTTGCCTGGGATTTAAACTAACTGCAGAAACGCAACTGATGTCAAGGATTTTTTTGTAATCTGTTTTATGATAGCATACTAACAGCTTACAGAGACTAGATAAGTAACATACATTACTGTCAAATGAATGCCCTTCCCTTAATGTATAATCGAGCTGACCATTTAACGAGGGAGGAAGACAAATTTTATAGATACCAGAACTTTGCTAAGTTAAAAACAAAAACATCAGAAGTGCATCAGAATGGTTCCTAGCAGAGTGTTCATTGTGCATGTACCTATTTTGCTTTGTCATGTAATATCCACATTGGTATTTATATATTATTTGTTTCATCAGTGTGTATTACCGCAACTGTACAGATAACTACATGGGTTTTGTTAACTTTCACCTGTTGATAGAATTTGCTTTGAAGAAAAGCCCAACAAAAATTAAGTTTGCTGTAGAATAAAACCCAACATGAAGACTTTGACATCTGTTAAGCCTTTTTATTTGTGCTTGGAAAAATGCACCTTGAAACTTGCATTTCATTCACATAGTTGTAAAGGGAATAAAGATTAAAAGGAGATTTTGAAGAACCTGGCTTCTTTGTGAATACCTCAACTATTGTAGGGAATAGTCTCAGAGACTTATTTTGCTATAGAATGTCAGTTCTTTTGCATAAATGATTTGCCTTTCAAATAAATTGCTGCTGCTGATTCTTCTAATCTTTTTAACTGGTGATAGTCATTAAATCAGAACATTGCTTTGTCAAAAAGAGGTTGAGGTACCTGAATTTGTTACAGTTATAGAACATCCTATCATTTTAATCCTAAAGCTCACATCGCATAAGATATCTTTGTTTGTGAGGAGTAAATAGTGTTTTAATCATGAATGTCTTCAGTTACCGAACCAGCATCCAGAAGCTTGGAGTACTGATTTGAAAGCAGGAGTTCATATCCTACAATGACATTTTTAGAGATTAACCTTTTTTAAAAGAATCATGACTTAACATGCATAAGGTGAGTAGGGGTGGGAGTGAGGGAAGAAGCTAGTTTCTATGAAAAGTGACTATGAAACCACTGTCTTTGTTAACGGCTTACTCGGCTTTGGTCTGTTTTTATTATTTCACACTCATCTTCAGATCAAGGACAAAAAAGGACATATTCACTGACTGAATGAAGGTGAGCTTAAGATATATACTTTGGAATAAGACAGATTTGTCATTTCAGTTCAGTGACCTCTAGACAACCTGAATTCTTGATAATACATCAGGAATAACAAATTTTTTTGTGTGTGTTTTAACTGAATAAAACTGTCCATTCTTGATGCGCCTTGAAACACATTCTTATATTCCCATTCTCATTCTATCAGTTCATTTGCTCTAGTGAGATAAAATTACATTTATGTGTTGTGTCTTCTGTGTACTGATAACTGAAGAAAGGTAATTACCTGATTCAGATACTACTGGTCCCAAACACACCCTGGACCTTGAAAATTTTAATCTAAACTGCCACTAAAGTATAAAAATGAGAGGGTGTTGCATAGAGTAAGGTTAAATTCTTTGATTTTTCTCCTTAATTAAAATTTAAAGTAGTATTTTTTATTACCAGTTATTCTAGTATTTCAAATAGATTATAAATACATTGACTATTTATACACCTACCCAAGTGGCGTTCTTTTGCCAGTATATTTGAGAAGAACCTTTAAAATTGCATAGATCTCATTCTTGCTTGTGCAAACTGGTATTGTGGTTGTTCTGTTTATTAATTCATCACAGCAGCAAGCAGTCAGTGTGGTTCAACAGAACCTAAGAAATAGAAGCAGACGTTAGGCTGCTTGACCACCTGATCCAGCACTGCCATTTAACATTGTTCTTGTGTCATTTCCTGTACTCAAATATAAAGATCAACAAATCAATTGTTAATCTGGATCCAATGCGCCACAAAAAAAAACGAACACTATATATTTTATTTTTTTTATTTCTTCAGGTTTCTTGCTTTTGTGGCTGCCTGTACAAATCTCAAAGTTTATAATTTATGCATTCTTTGATAATAAATGGACTTAGGAAGTCCTTTTGATGTGGCCATCAAACTTTACAACTCCTCCCTCGGAGTGTCAGACACCCTAAGCTAATGGGCTGGCCCTAGACTAATTTCCACTTGGCATAGTTTACTTATTATTTAATTATTTATATATGGTTTTATATTGCTATATCTCTACACTATTCTTGGTTGGTGCAACTGTAACAAAACCCAATTTCCCTTGGGATGAATAAAGTATGTCTGTCTGTCTGACTTTGAATCGGTCCAGAGGGGGAGGGGCTGTTTCGGATTGGTGGTCACTCTTCATGGGTTAGGTTGGAGTTCAAGAGGCCAAGGGTGGTCAGATAAGGCCGTGGGGCAGTCACTCCCCGTGAAGGGACTGAGTTCGAGTTAGCCCTCTCCTTGAGTTTTTCTGTGTTTTTTCTTGTCGATTGGCAGGTGGGCAATATGTTACATTCTTTAGATGAAGGAGGGGTTGGGGATTTGAGATCTGATGTACTTGTTGGTGTTTTTCCGTGTGAGCAATCTTAGATTTTTGCGCGCGAGAGGGGTAGTTTGATTATGTCACTTTTTTTGCATGTGAGGGGGTTTTAGTTGTCATGTCTGGGTGGGTGCTTTCTTAGTTTTGTGTGAGGGAAGGGTTAGTGGGGTTTGGGGTTTGTGAGTTTTGTTTCTGTTACTTTTTTGTGCAGCAGAGGAGATGTCTTTTTCAATGACTCATGATTTTTCTGAATTTCATGGCTATCTGGAGAAGTGGAATTGCAGAGTTGTATTTTGTGTACATACTTTGATAATAAAATGAACCTTTGAATCTTTGAAATATAATTAAGATCGATTATATACATTGTATGTTCCTAAAGTGACACTAGGCTGCATATAAGGTGACTGACAGGAAATAAAGTAGTGGTGGAGGGGGTACGTGGCAGTGTTGATCAGCCTTGTTGCTTGGGGAAGTAACTTTTTTAGTCAGGTGGTCTTAGCATGGATGCTACATAGCCTCCACAAATGTCATGCCTCATGTTCATTGTAGCTATGGTTTCTCACTTGTTCCTGATAATTCTCACCTCCACAAAGGACAACAAAAGTCTTGCCTAGCCTTGAATGTATTTCAGTGATTCAGAGAGCTCCTTGTTCAAATGGTTCTGTTCAACAGAGAATGTATACAGTATACAACCTGAAATACTTAAATCTTCACAGATATCCACAAAAAACAGAACCCCAGAAGAATGAATGATAGAAGATTGTTAGAACCACAAAACCTCTCCCCAGTCCCATGCGCAAGCAGCAGCAACTTCCCCTCCCCCACTAGCAAAGCAAAGCACCCAAAGAGAGGCCATTCAATCAAAGCTATTTACCCGACAGTTTGACATGACACATTCTCTCTGTCCATCTCCCTCCCCTCCCAGCCCTTCTCTGTCTGTCTCTCCAGAGAGATGTCACCCATTTCACAGTGAAACTTAACAGTCGCTGTTATGATTTTACAGTCTAACGCATCACTTTTTATTCCAAGAATTGACAGCAAACTATCCCCATCATGGAGAGAGAGAGAGTGCGATCACTGGGCTGCAGCGACCTCCGTCTGTATATCCGCCGCAATGAAACCCTGATGTTCCCTCTCCTGTAACACCTCAATTGGTAACACCGGCCTGGAATCAGTTGTCCACAGGGCTGCTCCCCGAAGGTGCCATCTTCCAAGTGGCGCCTGGGGAATGTTGGAAAAACGTTCGGCTGGCAAGCTCCAAGAGCAGGAGCTCGTACGCTGTTGTGTGGAGGATTCCAAAGATTTATGTACAATATTCAATTTAGGGGAAAAGGAAATGTAGGTATAGTTATGGGAACAGACAAAGATGGACTGCCCTGAAGGCTACATTGCCCGCTCGGTTGCAGTGGAAGGGCTTGTGAAATAGATACAAGATTGCCACCTGCCAGTTAGCCAATGACCGAGAATAAAGGAAGTCTTTTCTGGTTGACTGCCAGTGACTAGTAGTGTTCCACAGGGGTCAGTGTTGAGACCTCTTCTTTTCGCCTTAAATATCACTGATTCGGATGATGGAATTGATGGTGGTGTGGCTAAGTTTGCGGATGATAGGAAGATGGGTAGAAGGGCAGGTCGTTTTTAGGTAGCAGGGAGTCTGTAGAAGGACAGCAGACAAATTGGGAGAATGGGCGAAGTGGCAGATAGTATATAGCGTCAGGAAGTGTATGGCCATGTACTTTGTTAAAAGGAATTAAAGTGTAGACTATTTTCCAAACGGGGAGAGATTTCCAAAAATCAGAAATGCAAAGGGACTTTGGAGTCCTCTTGCAGATTCCCTAAAGGCTAACTTGCAGGTTGAGTCAGTGGTAAGGAAAGCAAATGGAATGTTCACATTTATTTCAGGAGAACTAAAATATAAAAGCAAGGATGTAATGTTTAGGCTTTATAAAGCACTGGTCACACACACTTGGAATATTGTGAGCAGCTTTGGACCCCTTTTCTAAGAAAAGATGTGCTGACATTGGAGAGGGTCCAGACAAGGTTCACGAGAATGATTCTGGGAGTGAAAAGATTAGTGTATGAGGAGCATTTGGTGACTGTGGGCCTGTACTTGCTAGGGTTTAGAAGAATAGAGGTATCTCATTCAATATTGAAATACCTAAATAGAATGGATGTGGAAGGGAATGTTTTCTGTAGTGGGAGAGTCTTGGACCAGAAGGCACAACCTCAGAATAGAAGGACATCCATTTAGAACAGAGGTGAGAGGGTATTTATTTAGCCAGAGGGTAGTAAAACTGGAATTCATTGGCACAGCCAGCTGTGGAGGGCAAGTCATTGGGTATATTTAAAGTGGAGGTTGATAGATTCTTGATTAGTCAGTGTGCCAAAGGTGAAGGAGAGAAGGCAGGAGAATGGGGTTCAGAGGGATAATAGATCAGCCACAATGGAATGGGGGAGCAGGCACAATGGGATGAATGGCCTAATTCTGCTCCTATGTCTTATGGAGTCCTTGACCATAACCACTCAGAGTCAAGTTTGTGCAGTGGAAGCACACAAATGCTCTATGAGGAGTGGGCTACTTCACAACCTTTCTGTTCCATCTGTGACAGAGATTGTAATTCCCACATAGGCTTCATCAGCCACTTCCAAATCGTAGAGTCAGCAGCCCACAGAGTGTCGCCAATGTATGCTGGTGCCATCCTTGAAAGCTCAGAGTAAAGGTAAGTCATCCTCAATAAAAAGATTATGTCTAAGAAGAGTCTATCATTTTGTACTTTCAGGGATATTTCAAGTATTTTGCTTCTCTCGCTGCCTGTGACCTGTTTTCCTCTGAACTGCCCATTGAGAGTTTGGTTTTGCCCATTTGAACCAGGACTTTGATTAAATAACTGACCTGCAATAATGCAATTTGTAATTGAGAACTTTGGCAAAGTCAGAGAGTCGATTTCGGAGTCGAGAGGTGTAGTAAGGTCCAGAGTCCATGCTGACCATCAACTACCCATTTACATTCATGCTACATTGTCTGATTTATTGTGTTTTTTCATTCTCATATTATCTCCAGTCAGATTCTACTGTTCACCTTCCTATGAGAGGCAAATTACAGTAATCCTACCAACCCATACTTCTCTGGGATGTTGGAAGAAACACATGCAGTCACAAGCAGAATGTCTGAATTACACACAGGGAGCTGCTGAGGTCAGGATTAAACTCTCTGGAGCTGTCAATAGTTTTGCTACTTGTCGCTCTCTAGTCATTGCTGGAGAGGGGACAAACAAACTGCAAATTACAGTATGCAGTGCAAAAATAAAAATAAGTAGTGAGGTAGTGTTTGTGGGTTCAATGTCCATTCAGAAAGCGGATTCAGAATTCTGAACAAGTGCAAGGAAATGGTGTGTGTATCATATGTATGCTTATACATATTTTTCCTCACCACTTATATATGGTGTGTATGTTTATTTTTCCTTCTATCTCAGTCCTCTACCAGGGGCCCAGGAGCTTGAGGTTTTACGCAGTATCCTTGCTGTTACTAGTAGTGCATTTTTCTGGACCAAGATCTCAGATGTTGTTCCTGGCATTTGTTGGAGCCACTCTCACAATCCAGCTGTCACAGCTCCAAGTGCTCCTATCACCACCGGAATTACTCTGGCTTTAACCTTTCACGTCCTTTCTATCTGCTTTGTCATGCCCTGGTATTTCTCCAGCTTCCCATATTCTTTCTTACTGATGTGACTGGCATTCAGGATTGCCATATCTATTACTATTGCTTTCTTCTGTTCCTTGGCGGTGCCGTTCAGTGCATGCTGTCCCTGCCTGCTTCTTACCTTGCTGGAGGGTTTCAGTGGATTCCTTGCACAGTCTGCATCTTGGGTCTCATCTGGTGTGATAGACCCCTGCTTCTATTGTTCCTGTGCTCAGTGCCTGTTCTTGGGCAGTTATGAGTAACGCCTCTGTTGCTGTCCCTCGGCCCTTCCATTTCCAGCCACTGGTAGAACTTTCATATGTCAGCCACCGCTGATATCTGGCAATGGTACATCCCATGCAGTGGCTTGTCCTCCAATGGCCTCTGGTCCTCTGGCTCTGCTTCACCCACTTCCATTTCCACGTACCCTGCTTGAGGTATTCTCCTAGCAAGTCATCCTTAGGGGCCATCTTCCTGACAAACTCATGGATGTTTTGCATTTCTTCCAGAGCTGTGGCCTTGTTGCTTACAATTCCCCATACTCCTTTATTCAATGGGTGTACAGTTGCTCGACATTGGACGTTGGTTGGAATCCTCCATGGATTGTTAATAGTTTCCAGGTCTTGATGTTAATGGCTTCCAGCTTGTTCCTTGGCCAGCACACTATTGCGGCTGGGTGTCCAATGACTGGTAGGGTGAATGTGTTGATGGCTCTGATCTTGTTCTTCCCATTCAGCTGGCTTTTTAGGACCCCTCTCATTCCTTAGAGGTACTTAGATGTTGCAGCCTTTCATGTGTCCTCATCGTGGCTTCAATGTGCCTGCAGGTTCCCCAGGTTATTTGTAGCTGTCCTGTACATCTGTTATGTGGCCTTCAGGTAACTCAATTCTTTCAGCCTTAATGAGTTTGCCTCTTTTCACTACCATCCGGCTGTACTTTTCCAGTCCAACTGATATCCTGAGGTCCATGATACACACCCTTGTTTTCCTAGAAAATATACACTGTGTGTGTGTGTGTGTGTGTGTGTGTGTGTGTGTGTGTGTGTGTGTGTGTGTGTGTGTGTGTGTGTGTGTGTGTGTGTGTGTGTGTGTGTGTGTGTGTGTGTGTGTGTGTGTGTGTGAGAGAGAGAGAGAGATTGTGTGTATAATATGTATAAATTAAATCTGGATTTGAGACAATAGACTGGTATCTTCAGTTACCTGTTGAGGTTAACATCGCCTTTGGCCAGGAACAGATGTTGTCAGGTGATGTCCAACCTTCCCAGAGTGTTTTGACCCTTATCCAATACATTCTGTAGTTCGCAGGTCAGCAGTGGTGGCCAAGCCACTGCCCAGTTGCTCCTGACTTCTAGCTCAACCCCTCTTGCCTGCTCGATACACAGCAAGAGGGTCTTTCTGCTTCCTCCCCCATCCTGTGAGCTGCTCGGTTCTTGCTCTTTTCGTCAAGGCTCATCGCAGACAGCAACTTCCATGCTGACCTTGCCAGGAGCCCGCTACATTTGATCTCCACAGGGAATAGCCATGTCTCCCATCCTTTGTCCCTGCACTCCTGGACTACGGGCTGGTTCTTCGGGGTCTTCCTCTTGTGAGCCTCCTCACATCCTTGCTCCCCTGATACTGAGAGTTCTGCCAGGCTGATTCTCTTGACTTCGGTGGACCACACTAAAATATCTGGTCAAAGTGTGGTTTGCACCACTTCCGGGAACTGCAGCTTCGTTCCCACATTGACCTTCATCTCCCATTATTTGCCAGTTTGCAGTAGGTTGGATTTAGGGCCTCTTTATTTTGACTGGTGTGGCCCTCCTCCTTTGGCCGCAAAGACAGATCCAATATAGTGTCTGCTTCTTTGATTTTGATAATGGTATAATGAGTTTGCCTAGATTTATGAATTTGGAGCCTTTCTGGTTTAAGAGGGTTAGTTCATTATTGGTTATTACCCATATTTAGTCTCTTCATAGTTCTTTGAACTGTCAAATCAATAAGGTGGAGAATTCCTTCTTCTGAATCTTTATCTTGTTCTTTTTTAAAAGTACTTTAAAACCTATCTGTAGGTCAAAGATGAGTTTATTATATAATGCACAAGTATATGTATGCACAGATTGCATTGAAAAACAACTTGCAGTAGTATTGCAGGCATGTAGCATATTAGAATGTCTTCACACTAAAATTAAACATAGATTATGCAAGATTCTTACAAGAAATCACATTTAGAACAAAACAATGTCCATTTTAGTGGAAAGTGGTCATTGTGTGCTAAACTGTAAGTTTTGCTAAGAACAGATGATTGAAAGGAAATGGCTCTTCATTAACCTGGTGGAGTGGAACTTCAGGCTTCTGTACTTCCTGCTTTGATGGGAGCTGTGAAGAGATGGCATGGCCCAGGTGGTGGCGATCTTTGGTGATAGATGTTGCTTTCTTGAGGCTGCACCTCCTGTGGATGTCATCAGTAGTTTGTACCCATAACGTATTGGGCAGTGTGCACTATTTGCAGCTGTTTACATCCCTGCACATTTGAATTACTATACCAGGCCATGTTGCAACCAGTCAGGATACTTTCTACAGTACATCATTGAAGTTTGTCAGTGTTTGGTGACAAATCAAACCTCCGAAGAAAGCAAAGATGCTGACGTACGTACTTTATGATTGCATCTATGTGCTGGGTCCAAACATTTAAAGCTGTTGACTCTATCCTGTGCCAATTTCTCCCGATGCAGACAGATGCATGTTTGCCCTCCTTGCTGAAGTCAACAACCAGCTATTGAATTTTGGCACTGAACAATAGGCAGTTTTTTCTCCGGCACCAATTAACTAGGTGTCCTATCTCTCACTCCAGACTACCTATGGTTTGTCCAATAGCAGTAGTGTAATCACAAATGAGAAAATCAGCAGATACTGGAAATCCAAACAACACACACACAATGCTGGAGGAGCTCAGCAGGACTGATCAAGGGTCTCAGCCCAGAACATGGACTGTACTCTCTTTTCCATAGATGCTGTCTGGCCTGCTGAGTTCCTCCAGCATTTTGTGTGAACGGAGGTAGTGTCATTGGTGAATTTGAAGATGGCATTGGAGCTATGCAGTGTCACTCAGTTGTGTGTATAGGGAGTGGGGTAGGGGTCTAAGCTTACAGCCTTGAGGTGCAACTGTGCTGATAACCAGTGAAGAGGAGATGTTTACTGACAGAGATCTGCCGATGACAGAATCAAGTAACCAGTTTCAGAGAGAGGTACCTCTTTGAACTGGTTGTCCTTATGTGACGTGATATCAGAAATGTATGGATCTATTTCTTTTAAGGCAGTGACCCTCCTCTCTCCCCCACTTCCTAATGATCTGTTGTCAGTGCAGGCGCGTTGTTCCCTCGCCGCAAAATGAATACGCCAGTTAAAGGCATTTCTCACATGCGTGTTTTATTTAATATATACAGACACAACAAACTGCCGATGAGTATGAACCTGAATGTCAGGGAATATCACGAGCTGCACAGAGAGTTACGGGACGAAACAGCGAGAGTTAAACAGCACGAGAAGGCATCAGTAACCGTGAAAGACACGCTGAATTTAAAGTGAAAATAACGTGGCGGTGGCTTCAGTCAGGAAAGTTGATGAATTTGATGGCGTTAATGACGACTGGGAGTCGTACATTGAGAGGGTTGAACTGTACTGTAACGCGAACAACGTGGATGAGCGAAAGGAAGCCCCTACAATTGTTAACTTAGAATCTTACACAACTTAGTAACCCCTGAAAAGCCAACAAAACATCCGACGAGATTTTTTACAATTTTACAAAATCAATTGAGCCTTAATCCACTGGCAATGGCTGAGAGATTTAGATTTTACAAAAGAAACCAGTCAAAAGATGAAAGTCTTTCTGAATACATTGCAGAACTGCTCAAACTTTCCCAGTACTGTGACTCCAAAGATGGACTTTCTGGTGCACTGAGACAGGCTCGGATGTGGTACGCATAGTCAAAGCACTCAAAAGAGACTATCCGAAAGAAACCTAACCTTGGAACAGGCATTGACTATTACAGTATCTTTAGGGACTGCAGCAAAGGATGCAGCAGAACGACAGAAATGGAGGTTAGAATGCGAAGTGCACAAAATGTCCCTGATTAATGCAAAAAGTCAAAAATGTTATCAATGTGGCAAATCCTCCCGTGATGCAAATGACTGTTAATTCAAAGGAAGAGTCAGCAGCGAGTGTCACAGACAAGGTCACAGAGAGTGTGCAAGGCAGCGAGTCTTAAGTCGCAAACACAAAACTGAGCAAATGCATAAAGTTACCGAATGTAAAACAGAATCAGACAACATAGTCTGACAAAGGTGAACTGTCATGCCTAGAGCAGCATTGTATAACTGAAGCAGATCACAAAATCATATGGATCGCAACAGATGAGTCCAGCTTAAAACTGAAAATGGAGCTGGATACAGGGTCAGCTTTGTCCATAATTCCAGAGGATGACTGCAACAGACAGTTTTCAGAGCTACCATTAGAGAAGACCTCAGTGATGCTAGAAACCTACATAGGTGGAAAAAGTGTCTCCCAAAGGCAAACTGAAGGTAAACGTGACATATGGAGGCCAAACACAGCAGGTAGGCCTTTATGTATTGAAAAGTGGAGGGCCAGCACTTTGTGGATGTGAATGGTTGAGAAAAATCTGACTAGACTGGCACTCAATCATAGCTCTCAATGTGGCATCAACAGGCAACTGCAGCCCAAATGGTAGCACTAACCAGAGGCTGTCACAGCTGTTTAAAGCTAATCAGAAGGTAGTTGAGAAGAGAACAGATAAGCAGACTTGGCCAAAAGCTGTTTGGAATGCCAAAAAGTTCAAAATGTACCCCAAAATGCACCATTACACCCGTGGGAGTGGCCATCATCGCCATGGCAAAGAGTACATATTGACTTCGCTTGGCCATTCATGAACTCCATGTTTCTGATTGCTGTGGATGCTCATTTGAAATGGCCGGAAGTTATACCAATGAAGTCAACCACCTCAGAAAAGATGGTCTCCGCTCTAAGGACTATCTTCGCCAGAAAAGGTTTACCAGAACAAATTGTAAGTGACAACGGACCACAAAGTCAGAAAAATTCCAACTGTTCGTGAAGAAAAATGGCATCAAGCATTTTGTTTCAGCTGCTCACCACCCAGCAAAGAAAGGGTCAGAATCAGAATCAGGTTTATTATCACCGGCATGTGACGTGAAATTTGTTAACTCAGCAGCAGCAGTTCAATACAATATGTAATCTAGCAGAGAAAAAAATAGTAAATAAAATAAAAATAATAATAGCAAATAAATAGGTAAATCAATTATGTTATTGAATAGATTTTAAAAATGTGCAACGCAGAAATACTGTATATTTTTTTAAAAAGTGAGGCAGTGTCCAAAGATTCAATGTCCATTTAGGAATCGGATGGCAGAGGGGAAGAAGCTGTTCCTGAATCACTGAGTGTGTGCCTTCAGGCTTCTGTACCTCCTCACTGATGGTAACAGTGAGAAAAAGGCATGCCCTGGGTGCTGGAGGTCTTTAATAATGGATGCTGCCTTTCTGAGACACCGCTCCCTGAAGATGTCCTGGGTACTTTGTAGGCTAGTGCCCAAGTTGGAGCTGACTAGATTTACAACCTTCTGCAGCATCTTTTGGTCCTGTGTAGTAGCCCCTCCATACCAGACAGTGATGCAGCCTGTCAGAATGCTCTCCACAGTACAACTATAGAAGTTTTTGAGTGTATTTGTTGACATGCCAAATCTCTTCAAACCCCTAATAAAGTATAGCTGCTGTCTTGCCACCTTTATGACTACATCTATGTGTTGGGACCAGTTTAGATCCTCAGAGATTTTGACACCCAGGAACTTGAAGCTGCTCACTCTCTCCACTTCTGATCCCTCTGAGGGTTGGTATGTGTTCCTTTGTCTTACTCTTCCTGAAGTTCACAATCAGCTCTTTCGTCTTACTGACGTTGAGTGCCAAGTTGTTGCCACAGCACCATTCCACTAGTTGGCATATCTCACTCCTGTATGCCCTCTCATCACCACCTGAGATTCTACCAACAATAGTTGTATCATCAGCAAATTTATAGATGGTATTTGAGCTATGCCTAGCCACACAGTCGTGTGTATACAGAGAGTAGAGCAGTGGGCTAAACACACACCCCTGAGGTGTGCCAGTGTCGATTGTCAGTGAGGAGGAGATGTTATCACCAATCCACACAGATTGTGGTCTTCCAGTTAGGAAGTTGAGGATCCAATTGCAGAGGGAGGTACAGAGGCCCAGGTTCTGCAACTTCTCAGTCAGGATTGTGGGAATGATGGTATTAAATGCTGAGCTATAGTTAATGAACAGGATCCTGACGTTAGGAGTGTGTGTTGGCCAGGTGGTCTAAAGTAATGTGGAGAGCTGTTTGTCTAAACCTTCAAAAAGTCCATTAAAGCTATGGACAAGGAGGATATTTCTCTACAGCACAAAGCAGACAACAACTTTTGTATGCATTGGAACTCTCTTCATGTGAAGAAAAAACAAACACCTGGAATGCAGTTCATGAACAGGAATCTGAGATCTCCGATCCACAGAGATCTACGGAGGGAAGTGCAGAATAAACAGATCAGCCAATTGCTCAGTGAAGCAGCAAGGAGCTTTGAGATTGGACAGGAGGTCCTAGTGCATGATTACTGAGAAGACACCCTGTAGGATCGCTACAAGACCTGGACCACTGACATACTGTTGGATGTTGGAGATCAGACATGGAGACATCATGTGGACCAGCTACTGGATGCTTAACTGAAGAACATACCTGAGTTGATTGCATCCAACAAGATGGACACATTACAGTCACCAGACTTGCCTCTCAGTTATGGTCATGTCACTGAAGCAACGTGACACCAGAAACCAAGAACATTGTCTCAAACAAGACAACTGCCAAACCCGATGCCACTCCACAGATCCAGAAGCGCTATTCTGAAAGAAACAGAGCACCACCCAAAAGACTGAACCTTTAGAACTGTGAAGTTAGTGGTAAACATGCTTTCACAATAACAGTCTATTTGAAATATGGATTGTGAAAAGGGAATTGAATATTTTGTACATATACATTTTTTATGGTGCATTAACCTAAAGGAGACAGAAGTGTAATGTATGGATCTATTTATTTTAGAGCAATGATTCCCTCCCCCTTAGCACTGTATTTATCTGCTGTCTGTACATGTGCTGTTATCTATGCATGTGCATTGTTCTCTCTCACTGAAAATGTGAATACACCAGTTAAAGCCATCTCCCATGTGCATGATTTTATTTAATATATGTGTAGTTGTGTAGAGACACAACAAATTGATGACTTATTTTTGTTTAATGGGACTCCTGTGAAGTATGTTGTCAAACTAGACAAATGGCATCCATTGTTATTGGATAAACTTGATTAGCTATTAGAATCTCTGGCTAAAGAAGTTCCTCTTCATCTCTGTCCTTGTATTCTGAGGCTGTGTCCTCTGGTCTGACTAGCTTCCCCTCCATGGACTCTATCTACTCTTCTTACTGCCTCTGTAAAGCAACCAGCATAGTTAAAGACACCACCCACCCAGACATTCTCTCTTTTCCCCCTTTCCATTGAGCAGAAGATACAAAACATTGTGGTGCCTTATCGCATTAACTTGGATTCTTGACCTCACAAGCTACCTATGCCTTTCACCTCGTCGTCTGCCTGCACAGCACTTTCTTTGCAACAGTGGTACTTTATTCTGCATTCTGTTGTTGTAGCCATCAATGCACTGTTCTGATGAAATGATGTATGGATAGCATTCGAAACAAAGGTTTTCATTGTATCTTAATAAACCAATTTGCCAAATTTGTAAAAAGCCTGGTGAGGGACCTTGGCCTGAAACAATGACTGCTTGTTTCTTTCTGTAAACGTTGTCTGACTTGCTGAATTCCTCCAGCATTTTGTGTGTGTTACTATTTTTCAAAAAAAACCCTACCTCATATTCTCAAATAGTGCCCCTGCCTTGTACCGCTCAGTGGAAACACCCTCCTTCCACCTGACCTACCAAGCCCTTAAAGTATTTTTGTAAGTTTCAATGAGGTCTTATTTCATTCTTCCAAGCAATGAAGATTGAGAAAGATAAAGAAGCTGGGAGATGATCGGTAGAAAAGGGAAAGGGCTGGAGGAGGAGGAATCTGGTGGGAGTGGAGAGGCAGACCATGGGAGAAAGGAAAGGAGCAGTTGGGATGAGGTGATAGGCAGATGAGAAGTGGAGAGTGGGGGGCCAGAATGGGGAAATGAAGAAGTGGGGAGGGGGAAAAGTTACTGGAAGATAGAGAAATCTATGTTCATGCCATCAGGTTGGAGGCTCCCTAGACATTGTAAGTTGTTGCTCCAACCTTAGTGGCCTCATCAGTGGCTGTAGTGATTGGAATTAAAATGGTTGGCCATCAGGAAATCCTGCTTTTTGGGAGTGGAGCAGAAGTGCTCAATAAAGCTATCCCCAAAACTTTGTCTTACAAATGTAGAGGAGGCCACAGCGAGAGCTCCATATACAGTAGCCAACTCCCAACAGATTAGTATAAAATCGCAACTCCTGTACTCAAATGAAGGCCAATGTGCCAAGAGTTCTCTTTGCAATCCTGTTTACCCATGATAACACTTTCAAGGCATTCCCTGATATACTTGTTCTACCGCACACCTGAGTGTCCAACTGTTCACTGTGTAAGTCCTACCCTGGTTTGTCCTGCAAAGTGCAACCTCTCACACTTGCACTGAATTCCATCAACTTAAAGCCCATTTTTCCATCTTGCCAAATCAGAAATAAAAACAGAAAATGATGGAAGTAAAAATTCAAAGTAAATTTGTTATTAAAGTACATATATGCCACCATATACAAACATAAGATTCATTTTCTTTGAGCAATTACAGTACAAGAAACACAGTAGAATCAATGAAAGACTGCACCCAACAGGAAAATACAATAAACTTCAAATATAAAACAAGAAAAAAAACAAATAAACAATAAATATCAAGAAAATGTGTTGCAGAGACCTTGAAAGTGAGACCATATAGTGTGGGAACAGTTCAGTGATGTGGCAAGTGAAGTTATCCTTTCTGATTCAAAAGCCTGATGTTTGCAGGGTAATAGCTATTCCTGAATGTTTTGGCCAGAGAGCATCTGTGGAAAGAGCTTCAGAGATAGCAGCTAAAGTCAGATAGGGAAAAGGGCAAAATAAATTAGTTTCATAAAAGGAGATGGAGGAGGGAAAGGCAGCATCAGTGATATGATAAGGTCATCATGACCTGTCCTCTGGTCAGTGAATTAAAGGAGGCAATTACAGGATAATAGGAGCAAAGAGGTCCCATGTGATCAGTTGGTCCAAAATGTTAAATGTTATGAAATGCTGGGCTGTCAGGCATGTCTTCAAGGTCAGGTTGTACTAATAGATGAAGGAAACAACTGAATCAATATCATAGATGGCTGACTTACTTCAGAAATAACCAATTTTGATACAGAGAATGTGCTTTATTTGAAGTTGTAGACTTTAGTGTTGATTCCAGAAGGTGGCAACATTGTCCAGACAGATAAGTTGCTGCTCATCAGGTTTGATCTCAAAATTCAAGATGTACATACACGTCACCACATACAACCCTGAGATTCTTTTTCTGCAGGCATACTTAGCAAATCTATAGAACAGTAACTGTAAACAACTGTGCAAACGTAGACATAAATAGCAATAAATAATGAGCATGAAATAACATTACAAGAGTCCTTAAATGACTGTAGTTATCCATTTTTATTCAAGAGCCTGATGGTTGAGGGGTAGCAACTGTTCTTGAACTTGGTAGTGTGAGTCCTGAGGCACTTGTACCTTCTATGTGTTGGCAGCAACAAGAGCATAGCCAGGGTGGTGAAGATCTATGATGATTGATGCTGATTTTCTGCAGCAACATTTCATGTAGATGTGCTCAGTGGTTGGGAAAGTTTTAGTCATGATGTACTTTTTTAGGATTTTCCACTCAAAGGCATTAGCACACTTTCCACCACACCTATAGAAGTTTGCCAAGGTTTTTGATGACATGCCAAGGCTCATGAGGAAGTAGAGGTGCTGTTGTGATTTCTTTGCAATTATATGATCTCAGCCATGTTATAACTGTGCAAGAGGTCACAGACAGATTGGCAGTGAGGTATAAAATTATAGTGGCAGGGAACCAATATCTAATGGTCACCCTTGTGGATTGAATGCATGTTCTCTGCAAAATAGTCACCTAGTCTGTGGTTGGTTTCTCCAAAGCTGATCTGGCTGTATTCATTCATTTGTTATGTGCGTGTCATATGACATGGGTGATCATGGTCTGTCTATGACCATGGTTGAGTTTGGCAAATATTTCTACTTTAGTGGTTTGCAATTGCTGCCTTCTGGGCAGTGTCTTTACAAGATGCATGCCCCCAGCCATTTTTAATACTCTTCAGAGATTGTGTGTCTGGTGTCAGGGTCACATAACCAGGACCTGTGATATGCACTAGCTGCTCATAGGAGGAGATAGGGGAATGGAAGAAAATGACTTGGTATTTAGAAAGACACTTAAGTAAACAAGGCATAGAAGGATATGGTTCTAATGAAGGCAAATAGGATCGGTATGGATAGGTCAAAGGTCAGTTTAGACAGTCGCCGAAGAGCTCGTTTCCTGCTGTTAAAACTCTGACTCTAAAATCCGAAAATGTTGGGAAAATTCAGCGGGTCAGAAATGACGCTTGCTGGTGTTTCATTATTTTCTTTTTTGCCTCAAGAGATTGATCAAATGCCTTTTGATTTGTGTTTTGAGGGTATATTTAGGGTTTCCCTACAAAGTTGCACGTTGTCTTTGCACGCGGGATTTAATCCCAAGGTAAATGCGAGTTTGTTGCTCTTTGTGAAACCGGGTTGCGAGGGTGACCTTGGCCCACCCACCTTCCCCTCGGGGTGTTCGAGATCAGCTTTCGAAATCTCAACTCTTCCCTGTCTCTGCGTTTCCGAAAACTGTCCTAGCGAGACACAGCTCTTTGCTAAACACTTTTTTTAAAAAAAAAGTGCGCAATCACGTTGCATTTGAAAGGTGAAAAGTTAGAAGGTCGGTGATATTTGAGGCAAGGGTTGGAGCTGCTGGCTTCTCTAGAGGTGGGTCAGTCGCGGTAGGAGATCTGACCTTGACGTCACTTGGGGAATATAAGCGGCTCCCGGGGGCGTTGGACTGTGACTCGGGGAGAAGTTAATTTTGCTGAGTTCTCCTCGTCTCGGTCGCCCTGCGTGGAGATAATTTCAGCATGTTATTTTGGCACACGCAGCCCGAACAGTATAATCACCAACAACACAGCACCACCAACTACCTCCGGTAAGTACCATTACTTTGGAAAGACCGGCGTTCAAGAGCAAGTTTCAAAACAACCTCCAGGACCATTAAATGTCGCAAAGGGGAGAATAAAAGTAATCCCAGGGACTCGGGGACAAGAATTGCGGCTAGTTGTATAGCGTGGGACAGGCTGCCGGTGAGACGGTTTGGGTTTTAGAAGTGAAAGACCCTCGCAACTTTTATGTCATTTTTATGTTGTGACATTTTCTACTTCGCGTTGAGTGGTCGTGGAATTAAGTTGTCAGGCGCCGTGGAAAGAACTTCGTAGAACAAAGAAGTGTCCTGCCATTCGGCCCACGATGTTGTAGCGACCTATCAACCTACCCCAAAAGCATCTAACCCTTTCCCTCTCACGTAGCCCTTCGCTTTTTTCCCTTTCAATTTGCTTAAATGTCCCTAATGTATCTACATTCACCCCCACCCCGGTAGCGCGTTCCATACACTTGCCTCACTGTGTTTAAAAAAAAACTACACAGACATCTCCCCTATGCTTTCCTTCTGTCACCTTCAAATTATGCCCTCTCCTATTAGACATTTCTGTTCTGGGGAGGAAAAGACTGCAGGCGGTCCACTCGAGCGGTTGTCAGCTGGAAAGAACGTTGTCGCGGTATGAAAAGTATGAAAACAACCCGTTGAGTTGTTGAAATAATTTTATTAGTTTGAAATATTTGTTTTGTATTAGTTATGTTTACATGCTTTATATTTTATTAATTAGGATTGCACCTACTGTCTGTGGAAATTCTGGGTCAGTGTATTGACCGGGAAGCGTCTGGATTAATAATATTGCGTTCATATTATTACACTTGTGTTATTGAAAGGTCCATTTAATGTCAGAGAAATGTATACAATATACATCCTGAAATGCTTTTTCTTCGCAAATATCCACAAAAACAGTTGTGTCCCGAAGAATGAACGACAGTTAAATGTTAGAACCCCAAAGCCCCCCTCCCCAGCCCCCTCCATGTGTAAACAGCAGTAAAGCAACATCCCCCCCTCCCACCAGCAAAAAAACCATCACCCCCCCCACCGAGCACTCAAGCGCGCAGCAAAGCATCAATAAAGACAGACTTGCAGTACCCCAAAGACTACTCATTCACCCTGTATTCGACGTACCACAGGCTCTCTCTCCCTAATAAGGGAAAAAGGGGTATCTCCGTGTGTGAGGTGTCTGTGTGTGTCTAGGTTGTATTCATGAAGTTTGTGCTCTCAAAGGGAGAGATGAAGAAAAGAATTTGCTGTTCATATCCTATTTGTAATTGTGTACATATACTGTAGCTTTATCAGGTTGTTCCCTCATCCTCCTCGTATGGTGGGAAAAGAAAACCCAGCTTATCCGATCTCTCCCCATTTGCTACAGTCCTTCAACCCAAGCAGCTCCCTTGCATTCTCCAATGCAACCGCGTCATTTCTATAATACGGTGACGAGAACTGTGCATAGTAATCCAACAAACCAGTATTTTCTAAAATTGCAATATTGTGTCCCAATTTATGAAGGCGAGCATGTTATCGACCATCTTCACCACCCTATTGATCTGTGCTGACAATTTCATGGAACTATGGATTTGAACTCTTTGTTCCTAAATGCTCTCTCAATCCCTGTACATGTCCTACCAATATTTGTTCCCACCCCCTGCAGCTGTATGAACTGGCTCGTGTCAGGATTAAATTCCACCAGTCAATCCTCCACCCAGCTTTCCAACTGATTTGTATCCTGCTGTACCTTCCTTCACTCTCTTTTGTGTCCTCCTTAAACCTCCTACCTCAATGTCCAAGTCATTAAGATAGTACCGTAAACAAGGGCCCTTCCACCCATCCTCGAGGGACGCCGCAGGTTACAGACTTCCAATCACAAAAGCGTTCCTCCCACCGCTCTCCCCTCTTCTTCCTATCACCAAGTCAGATTTGTATCCAATTCACCAGGTGAACGGGGAAACATTGATACAGAAAACCGCAGGAAGGACTTGTACAACATTAAAGTAAAAATACAAGTTTACATAGTACATATTGCCACTAGCGGTATTAATGGAAAATGAGTCAGTATGAAAATTAAAGTTGAGAGAATATGAACAGTCTCCGAATCTGGCTCAATATCACTAACCTATGTCCTGAAATTTGCTATTTTGTACAGCAAGACCCATAGTGACTATAAATTAAAAAAGAAAATAATGCAAATGAGAACATCAATACAGCACATCAGTGCAACCACCGATTATGTGATTATGGGCAAAGGTTACGGGATTTTTCTTTAGCATTTTCTGTGTGCTATTTCAGTTTGCCTGTCTCTGCCAAAGTTTTATATACATTGAGGTTCAACGAGCATAGAAACTGGAGCTGCTTCGAACACTTTTAAGTGTTTCTCCAAATGGTTGAAAAATAAGATCCAATGATAAGATAAGGAATCTCAACTAGTCCACTGGCTCGTCATATTTTCTCTGCCGTTCAATAAGATCACAGTTGACATTTTACCTCGGTGCTACTTTTCTGCACTAACCTCCTCTCTCTTCATTTCATTATTATTTTAAAGTCCAGCTATCAGTCACAATATCAAACAGACCCCACTAAGTTTGGGGAAAATCAATTTGGAATGGAAGGACATACTTAAATAAAGTATTTTGCAACTGAGACTAGATGAACGTCTAGGGCAATGCATAGACCATAAAAGATGTACACAGAATCTACATTACCATTTGTGCTGACTGCCCAAGTGGAAGGAACAGGGCAAATTCAAACAAATGGGTCTATCTGAGGTAGGCATCTTGATTGGCATGGACGCATTGAGTCAATGGGCCTACTTCCTTGCTGTAATTCTTGCTTTGAGTGTTATGGACTATCGAAGTCACTTGTTGCATGTAAAGATGGGATTTTTAAAAAAATTACATGGTACTGCATGTATTGTGAATTTCTGTTTTGCATGACTGGAGTGACACCACAATCTCATTGCCTTGAGCAATGACATTAAAGTTCTGTTCCATTCTCTTCTATGACTAGGGGGAGAAAGAGTTGAACAAGCTCAAATATGTTGATCAAACCTGCACAGAATGGCCGGGCAACACTCATTCTAGGGCAGGGGTTTCCAACCAGGGTTCCTGATGCACCATCAATAACTCTAGGAGACTGGAAGTGAAGGATAGGCTTTTATTAACAGCAAAAAGGGAGCACGATATGTCGAAGACTGAGGGAGGAGCAGTGCCCCAATCGCCTTTATACAGGGGTCTGTGGGAGGAGCCACAGGAGCAGTCAGCAGAGGGGTGTGTCCAGACAGGTATACGCATAGTTTACCACAGTTCCACAGACCCCCTTGGCTCCATGGCATAAAAAAAGTTTGTCTAGCAAAGACTTACTGGAATGTTTGCTGTACACTTCCAGAAGGGAATAGGAAAGGGAAGAAGTTCACTATAAAATAACCTGTTCAACAGTTTATCAAAATATCACAGTCCTTAAGCAGATATCCATGCACATGGGTTTAATTCTTTTTTAAAGTTCATGAGATCAAACGCTGACTTTTGGTTCTTTGATACTCCATGAAGCTTTGGTTTCAGCCCGATATGTCGACCGTGCTTTTTTCCTTGGGTGCTTCCTGGGTATTGTGTGTGTGTTGCTCTGATTTCCAGCATCTGTAGATTTTCTCTTGTTTGTGCATCAGATCTAGTTAGGACTTAGACTTGCTTATCATCTCTTGTTTAAAGTGCTTTGCTACTCTTAGGAAAACAAAGAAACAGCAAATATCAGAAGTGACCATTAATTGTGTGTTTGAATGAGTCACGTGCTGTATAGAATTCCATTCAATTTGCTGGTCAGAATCTGGCAATTTAGCTCTATACCGGTGTTTAGAATCCACGCACTGTAGGTCTTTGTTCATTCCAGTTCATTTCCGAATATAAGCACACGGGAATGCAGCAAGCCTTTGTGCGAATGTTTTCTATATCCAGTGTTTTTGCTCCTCTAATTAGAAGCATAGAACACTACAGCACAGTACAGGCCCTTCAGTCCTCCTTGTTGTGCTGACCCACATAATCCTTTAAAAAAGTACTAAACCCACACTACCCCATAACCCTCCATTTTTCTTTCATCCATGTGCCTGTCCAAGAGGCTCTTAAATACCCCTAATGTTTTAGCCTCCACCACCATCCCTGGCAAGTCATTCCAGGCAGTCACAACCCTCTGTGTAAAAAAAAAACTTACCCCTGATGTCTCCCCTAAACTTCCCTCCCTTAATTTTGTACATATGCCCTCTGGTGTTTGCTATCTGTGCCCTGGGAAACAGGTACTGACTATCCACCCTATCTATGCCTCTCATAATCTTGTCGACCTCTATCAAGTCCCCTCTCATTCTTCTACGCTCCAAAGAGAAAAGTCCCAGCTCTGCTAACCTTGCTTCATATGACTTGTTCTCCAATCCAGGCAACATCCTGGTAAATCTCCTCTGCACCCTCTCCATAGCTTCCACATCCTTCCTATAATGAGGTGACCAGAATTGAACACAATACTCTAAGTGCGGTCTCACCGGAGATTTGTAGAGTTGCAACATGACCTCTCTACTCTTGAACTCAATCCCCCTGTTAATGAAGCCTAGCATCCCATAGGCCTTCTTAACTACCCTATCAACTTGTGCAGTGACCTTGAGGGATGTATGGATTTGAACCCCAAGGTCCCTTTGTTCATCCACACTCTTAAGTAACTGACCATTAATCCTGTACTCAGTCTTCTGGTTTGTCCTCCCAAAATGCATCACCTCACACTTGTCCGGATTGAACTCCATCTGCCATTTTTCTGCCCAATTTTGCATCCTGTCTATATCCTCTTGTAACCTTTGACAACCTACAGCTCCATCCACAACTCCTCCAATCTTCGTGTCATCCGCAAACTTACTCACCCATCCTTCCACCTCTACATCCAGGCCATTTATAAAAATCACAAATAGCAGGGGTCCCAGGACAGAACCCTGTGGCACTCCACTAGTCACCAACCTCCAGGCAGAATACTTTCCTTCCACAACTACCCTCTGCTTTCTTCCTTTAAGCCAATTTTTTATCCAAACAGCCAAGGTTCCACTTATCCCATGCCTCATGACTTTCTGGATGAGTCTCTCATGAGGGACCTTGTCAAATGCTTTGCTAAAGTCCATGTAGACCACATCCACTGCCCTACCTTCATCAATTTCTTTTGTTACCTCTTCAAAAAACTCAATCAGGCTCGTGAGGCACGATCTTCCCTTCACAAAGCCATGTTGACTATCCATGAGTAGACTGTACTTCTGCAAATGCTCGTAGATCCTATCCTTAAGAATCCTTTCCAGTAGTTTACATACCACCGACGTAAGACTCACCGGTCTATAGTTCCCAGGTTTCTCCCTATTACCTTTTTTAAACAAGGGAACTACATTTGCCATTCTGCAGTCCTCCAGCACTTCCCCTGCAGCCAAAGAGGATTCAAAGATCATGGCTAATGTTCCTGCGATCTCTTCTCTCAATTCCCACAACAACCTGGGGTGTATCATATCCTGCCCTGGGGATTTATCAATCTTAATGTTTTTAAGAAGATCCAGTACTACTTCTTCCCTAATCTCCACATTGTCCAGCACACAGGACCACTCTATTTTGACCTCATCCTGATCACGATCCTTTTCACTTGTGAATACTGATGCAAAGTATTCATTTAGGACCCCCCCAACCTCCTTTGCCTCCAGGCACATGTTGCCCTCTTTATCCTTTAGCAGTCCCACCTTCGTTCTCGTCATCCTCCTATTCTTCACATACGCATAGAATGCCTTGGGGTTCTCCTTAATCCTACATGCCAAGGCCTTCTCATGCCCCCCTCAAGCTCTCCTAAGTCCTTTCTTTAGCTCCTTCCTGGCTACCCTATTTCTCATAAGCCTCTCCTACTTCCTGCTTCTTATATCTAACATATGCTTCCTTTTTCCTCTTGATGAGTTGCCTCACATGTTTTGTCAGCCACGGTTCCCTTTTCCTACCATTTTTTCCTTGCCTCAGTGGGACAAACCTAACCTGAACCCAGCTCAAGTGGTCCCTAAACTTCTCCCACATTACTTCTGTGCTTTCCCCTTTGAAAATCTGTTTCCAATTTACTCTCGCTAGTTCCTGCCTCATCCCTTCAAAGTTAGCCCTTCCCCAGTTAAGCACTTTACCATTTTGTCAAATTTTATCCCTTTCCATAGCTATACTGAAGCTAAGGGAGTTGTGGTCACTCTCAACAAAATGCTCCCCCAGCAAGAGGTCTGTCACCTGACCAGGTTCATTACCCAGAACTAGATCCAGTATAGCTTCTCCTCTCGTCGGCCGGTCCACATACTGTGTCAGGAATCTTTCTTGAACACACCTGACAAATTCAGCCCCATCTATCCCCCTTGCACTCAGGAGGTGCCAGTCAATATGAGGGATGGTGAAATCTCCCATAACTACTACCCTGTATTTCCTGCTCCATTCTAAAATCTGCCTGCTTATCTGCTCCTCGGTGTCCCAAGGGCTATTTGGGGGGCTATAGACTACTCCCAGCACAGTGATTGATCCCTTCCTATTTCTGACTTCCACCTTCTATACAGAAGGTGGTGAGGTGGAGATACGTCACTATGAAAGGAAGTTGAAGGTGCTCCTTCCCTCCTCTAGCCTGCAGGTCAACCTTGGACAAGGTGTAGCATCTGCTTAAGCCCCCCCCTCCCCCCCTGACCAGGGCCACTGAAGCGATGGGAGCAGGTGGTGGATGGTCATATGAGCAGCTAGTACATATCACAAGTCCTGGTTATGTGACCACTGACGCCAGGCAGACAGTCCCTGAAGAGTACTGGTAATGGCGGGGGTCACCCGTCTTGTAAAGACACTGTCTAGAAGAAGGCAGCAGCAACCAATTCTGTAGAAAAAGTTGCCCAGAACAATGATGGTCATGGAAAGACCGTGATCACCCATATCATACAATTTGGCATGTAACATCTGAACAGCTCTATGCATATTAAGAATAGATGTTATTATGAATGAACTTTTGAAACATTATCTCTCAGGAGGATAAAATCTTGACAATGATAGTAATTTAGTATTTGGTAAATTGGTTTATTATTGTCATATGTACCGAGATACAGTGAAAAGGTTGTCTTGCATACTGTTAATACAGATCAAATCATTACACAGTGCATTGAGGAAGAACCAGGTAAAACAATAACAATACAGAGTAAAGTCACAGTAAGGTAAATTGTGAAATCAAGAGTCCATCTTATTCAATAGTCTTGTAACAGTGGGTAGAAGCTGTAGCACTGGGGTTGGAGCTGGTGGTATGTGCTTTCAGGATTTTGTATTCTCTGCTCGATGGGAAGGGACGAAGGAGAATAATTGTGGTGGATGGGATCTGGGATCTTTGATTATGCTGCCTGCTTACTAATGCAGTAAGAATCCTAGACAGAGTCCATGGAGGAGAGGTTGGTTCCCTTGATGTGCTGAGCTATTGAACAATACGACACTTCAGCCTTTTTAACCTGTTCCAAGATCAATCTAGCCCTTTTCTCCCACATTGCCCTCCAATTTTCTTTTGACAATGTGCCTATTTAAGAGTCTCCATAATGTATCTTTCTCTGACAGTGTGTTCCATTCACTTATCACTGTCTGTATATAATAAAAGCCTCTCTCTGTCATTCCACTTTATTTTCCTTGCATTAGCTATTGTCGCCCTGCGACAATGGGACTTCCTATCTGCATTATCTATGTATGCCTGTTATTATCTGATACACCTCTATCTAGTCTCCTATCATCCTCTTCCTCTCCGAAGAGAAAACACCTGGCTCACTCAACTATTCCTCAGAAGACATTCTCCCTAATCCAGGTAGCATCCTGGAAATTTCCTCTGCACCCTCTCCAATGCTCTTTCTATAATGAGGTGACCAAAACTGAACACAATACTGCAAATGTGGTGTAACCAGAGTTTTATAGAGCTGCAGCATTACCTCATGGCTCTTGAACTCAATCACCCTGACTAAAGAAAGCTAACATATGATGAGCCTTCTTAACCATCCTATCAACACGTGCAGTAACTTACTTTGACCCTGAAGATCCCTCTGTTCATGGCTTTTGGTGGCCATAAAGCAATTTGGGTCATTCTGAAGTTGGAAAATGTCTGCCTAACTGTAAGGTTTGCATCAAGTGTTAGTTGTGGAAATCACCGGGTGGTGATGAGGCAAAAGTGTGAAATGATCTTCATCTTCAAATGCTACTATGTTGAATGCAATATGAAAAAATGGAATGTAGTTGGTTGGGTAAGCTGTGAGTTTTTAAATTAATACTTCTCTTTCATTTCAGTGATGTCCTTACATTGCCAGTTTTTAAACATGAGGAGTCAAATCCTTCACCAAGAACTGATGCCAAGCTGCTCCCATTCCAGTACGTGCTGTGTGCAGCCACATCACCTGCAGTCAAACTGCATGAAGAAACTCTGACCTATCTCAACCAAGGTATCAAAACTGAGCATTAACTATTGTTTTTTTTATCCATTCTCTCCCTCACTTGACCTTTCATGTTGGTTCTCTATAGCCACACTGTTTGCGATGGGACTATTTAGTTTGTTGCTGTCTTTTGCCATGGTGTTCCTTGTTTCTACTGGTGAGCTTACAGCTGCAATCTGTTTTCCTAACGTCATCAGCCTGTTCATATGCCAAAATATCCAATTGGCTGGAGTATGTTGGAGCCAGTGGGTAATGTATGAAGGATAATCAGACCTTGTGTTCCCAAACTGATGAACCATTGGTTCTTTCTAGGCAGTGAAATGTTTGGAGGGTGTGTAGATTGGGGTTGGGATTGGGACTCAGAGTGGGTTATGGACTAGAATTTCAGATTGGTCAAAGGTGGGGTGATTATGAACATTGGGTGCAGCCTTTCAAATTCTTCAATAGCTTATCAGCCCAGGCAAATTGAACAATAAACCCTCACAATGGTTTAATTCCTGAATTATGGACAATAAGTCCAATCGCAAATAGAGAGCGTGTGGAATTCTGATGAGGTCAGAATTGGTCAGCAGATGCAGTGCTGTTCACAGTCAAATTCCCACTCCACAGCGTCTGTAAAAAAAAAATATATATCTTAAAAAATGCCAGCAATTTTGATGTTTGGAAATTCTGCTCCAGCACAAGAAGCGAGAAAGAAAGGCAAAATGGGAGAGGGCTTTACTGAGGAATACTGTATATGTTGTGTTTTTCTGCAGACCGCTCCATGTCATTCTGTGACCTAAAATGTAACTGAAACTAGGGTTAAAACGCTCTGCTATGGACATTCCTTTGAGGTTTTAACCCAATGAACTTTGAACTGATAGCACCAATTACATTCCTCTCCATTGAGCAATGCTACCCTGAAGACCGAAGCGATTATTACTTTTGGACATCTTTGATTCTGAACCCACTCGTAACTTACACAGATTTGCATTGCCAAGGGCAACCCAAGCAGCCCTTGATACAAATACCAGCAGCTGAGGTTACTGTGGAGAGTAAACCTCGGTGAAGTTCTTTAGACGAGAAGGAGCTGAAATCCTTATGCACAACCTAAAAACAAAACAAAAATGTTGCGTGAAACTCGGGCTGATTTAACGAGGTAGAGAGCTTCAGGCATTGTAGATTCAACCAATGAAGACTATGGAGGTTACAGGTGAGAAAGTTACATGTGAAATTTAAATTTAAGATGTTAATTCATCCACTGTAATACATGCTAAACGTATGATGGAGTGGCTTGTCCCAGTTGAACTCTGCCTTGGAAGTTCAGCTCCAGTGACTTCAGTAGAGTGCAGCAGATGTCCCGTTTAGACGTACCTTTAACAGAGGCTGAATTTCCTGCCCTGATTGTTTTCTTAGTATTTCCTCCTAATATTGCATCTTCTCTGAGCCCCTGTTACCCTGTTCAAGATAATCGTATGTCATGGATTCCTGCACAAACAACATACCCATTAATAGCAAGGCGTGGCTGCTCCTTATCTGGTACGTTACCTGCTCGTTTACCTGAGCCGGTGAGGCACGCACCTAAGTAACGCCTGCAGTATCAGTTAAACGTGCTATCCATGTTGGTGCGTTCCTTAGAATTCCTAGCGTAGCGCAGGAGGAGATCGCTTTTTCCATCCTGCGGGTGGCCATTAGCAAAGCTTGTCCCACTTTCTAGCTACTGGTTTACTGCCTTGAAATCTTCAGTCTTTGGGTGAATTGTGCCTTTCTAAGAAATATCTACCCCCCCCCCCCCCCCAATGCATCTCAATTTCTTTTCTAGCAGCTTTTGTATTGGTGATTTCACGGCAGTTAGCCTGTAGTCATTCAGACTTCAGAATGTATCACGGTGATAATGTTACCATCCCATCATTTTTCCTCACCAAAACAACACTGGAAGGCTCTTTCCCTGCTCTCTTCACTGCCCAGCCTCTCGGTTTCCACTCATAATTCTTATTTGAAAATCAGGAGTCCAAGAATGTAAAGGTTTTTGTTTTGCCTGTCTTTGGTAATCACCAGAATAACACACGTCCTTGTGTATATTTGTATGTTTAGAATATTTGCCATATTCTTACTTCCTTGTATTGAGGATTAGTTATTAAGCACTGCTAAACTCATTTTTGTCATCGCCTTTCCAGCCTTCCTTCCATCTGGCTTCTATACTTACTTACAAATACCCTGCCTTCCATTTTCAGCTTTGACTCACTTCCTTCAGCATCTGTGCTTGGGTTCATATTCTGCCATGCCATAAACCTTTCCCACGGGTAACAGAAAACCTGCCTGTGGCCGTACACTAATCCCAGCTTTGCTTATTAATTTATTTAAAGATACAGCCTGGAGCAGGCCCTTCCAACCCTATGAACCGCAGCCCCCAGCAATTTAACCCTAAACTAATCACGGGACAATGTACAATGACCAATTAACCTACTAACTTTGGACTGTGGGAGAAAACTGGAGAACCTGGAGAAACCCCACGCATTCCACAGGGAGGACAGTTGACATCAGAATTGAACTCTGAACTCTGACCTGAGCTGTAATAGCATTACAGTGCTATGCTACCTCTATGCTACCGTGGCACCATCTAAATTATACAGGTCCCTGTGCTCCAGGAATCTCAACCCTGTCTGCCTATACCTTCTTTCTACACTTCACCCTGTCTGTACTCACTAATATGTGATATTATTTCTAATCCAGTTTATTTATTTGTTTATTTTTGAGATGCACTGCCCAGCAACCCCCCATTTAACTCTATCCCAATCTCGGGACAATTTACAATGACCAGTTAACCAGTACGTCTTCTGACTGTAGGGGAAAGCCAGAGCACCCAGGGAAAGCTCACACATTCCACGGGGAGGATGTACAGAGACTCCTTACGGAGGATGCTGGGATTGAACTCTGAACTCTGACACCCTGAGCTGAAATAGCGTAGTGCTAATCTCTATGCTACCATGGCTCCCAGTTTCTTCGGAGACTTTTTAATCCCTTGCCCAGCTGTTTAAAAGTTGCCAGTTTTATTATTTAACGATAAAAGTGCTTTGCTGGCCAGATCAGCACTAATATCCCATCTCTGCACTTCTTTTGAAATGGCTATAGGGAGCTGCAGGGCAGCTGGGCTGAACGTCCTCCCGGATACTAGAAGTTTTGATATAACCAACTGGCTCGGTAGTGTGTTCTAAAGGGCTGTGAAGAATCAGGCAACTTGCTGTGGACGAGGACTGGCCCCTAACCACGACTGGGTCACCACAACAGATTTCAGTCCTTGTGGACTTAAGTGAACCGGTTGGAATTTTGTGACAGTCCAGGAGATTTGTGGTCACCATTACTGATATTAGTTCTTTTGTTTTTGATTGCAGATTTATTTATTTATTTATTTAAATTCCCTCACTCGTGTGCTGGGATTTGAACTCGGTTCTCCGGATCATTATCCAACAGAGGTCATTCCTCCTTCTACCCATGTCATTGGTATTGATATGGACCACGACTTCCGGCTGTGTACCCTCCTCCCCTACCTCCCTTCCTAGGAGGGATATACATCAAAAGGGTCATTGCGTATTAGGTCATTAATGTCAAATGTGGACAGTCTAATTGAAGTTAATATATTATTTCTGGGTCTAGCCTGCCTTTAGTTTAAAATACCAATGAAAAATGTTGAGGCAATGCAGCTACAAGAATGAAAATCTCGTACTGTCAGCCAGTATTATGTTTACTTTTGAACTATTAAATCAATTTTTAATGTATTGAATAATCTGCTTGCAGCGAAGTTTAAAGTTTGCATTGAATGAAATCGGAAATGTCTTTGAATTAAAATAATTAGCTAGTTAATTTTTATGTCATAATTAGTAACATTGCTCTTTTTAATTGAAAATAACTGGTTTGTTTGATTATGAAAATGTGCACTGTTTCAAGTAGACATGTCAAGCGTTTCTGTTTGCCTGCATGTTGCCAAATGTGTGGCGTCCGTTTTCTGTTGACAATCGGATACCTACACATTGAAGTGTTGCTGAGTTTGTGTGGGAATCCTTTACCCCAGAACATAAGAGTTAACAGAAATGTTGAATTTTGATCGTTTCTGGGTTAAACGATGGGGAGGGCTGAAACAGCATTGAGGACTTTCGAAAGTGTTTTGTTTTTTAAAACCAAACAAGAATTGTGGGAGCAGCCAACCCTTCCTGAAGTGAATAAAGAATTGTGCAGGAGAGGATGAAAAGAAGCTGCAATTGTCGGGCAGCAGTAAGAACTCTTGATTGCAAGATCCTCTCAGTTCGAACAACTATCAAAAGACGTTCTTATAAATGGTAATTGACGAATTATGGACTTTCTTGAATTTTGAGGGTGAGTGTGCGTAAAACATATAACTTGTATATGTAAAGTTAACTTATCTTAAGAAAATAAAAAGTGCTGTCTTGTCCTGAAATAATCTAGTCTGTGAGGCAGTATTGTAAAGGTATGGATAGTATATAATGTAGAAGCTAAGCTAGATCCAGTAAGAAAGTTACGGCAGGAGAGGTGAGTAAGAACCTGCAGATGAGACAGAGATTCTGGATAATATTTATTTATGGGAATGTTTGTTAGAGTGCTTTGTTATAGGAAAAAGTGGTTAGAGTTAACCCCAATCCCCATCAATATAAATCACAGCACTATTGAATGTGGAATCTCTTCCAGCTGTGTGAGACCATGATACCACATCCAACCTATATTGGTTCCGGAATTATCCAGATGTGCTTTATTCATTAAAGATCTGTGTCATGAAAAAAGTGGTTATTGTTGATAACTCAAGAAGTTGGCTTTTG
Source organism: Hemitrygon akajei (assembly GCF_048418815.1). Taxonomy (NCBI): domain Eukaryota; kingdom Metazoa; phylum Chordata; class Chondrichthyes; order Myliobatiformes; family Dasyatidae; genus Hemitrygon; species Hemitrygon akajei. The sequence goes on from NC_133125.1 coordinate 105,660,460, forward strand.
CACTTAATAAAGTTAAATTTTAATTTGAATTGATAAATATAGAAAATAATAATTTTGATGTTTAAGTAAATCAAATTATTGGATTAGATTGAATTAAGTCATTTCTAATTAAAGGGTTGAGTGTACCAAAATTTTGCCTTCGTATCAACCAGGCCAATCCTACGAAATCCGTATGGTTGACAACAAAAAACTGGAAGACAGTCAAGAAATATTTGGAAAATATGTAAAGGTAAGATAATTTCCCGCATTGGGGAAAGTGCAGTTGATCTTCAAGTGTAGAAAGCACCATTTGGGACTGCATTGTGCCAGTTTACATCTGCTTCCATTTAACATTCTTGACACTTGCCAATCTGTATTTGAATTTTACTTTGAGCAACAATTCAACTGTTAGTTGTTCTGTTCGATGTTGTCCCAGTCCATTATTTCTCTTCCACTTGCCCCTAACCATCAATTTAGGACTAAAAATCCTTTGCAGTAAGTCCATACATTTCTAAAATGTATCAGATGTACATTATTATTGCGTTTACTAGAAATGTCATTCCATAATCTGAAGAATCCACCATTCTGTTGTCTCCTCTATAACATTGTGACCTTACATTCTTACTGACTGAGAAATGGCTGAATCATCATACCAGAAGAGATTAGGCAGGTAGGTCTCTAGATCACAATAATTTCAAGAATCAGAAGTGAAATTGAGATATGAACAATTCTTAAAGTGTTAACAAAAGATATAATGAGGAATGTTTCCCTTAGATGAGAATCTAGAATTAGGGATTCCAGTATCAAAATTGTGCCATCACTTCAGCTCTAGGATCTGAAATGGGCCATTTATTCAAAGTATGCCAAACAGTAGATATCTCAAAACCAAGAGCTACAGAGATGATCATTATTTTTGCTCAAGGGTAACCTGATAGATCTCTGGATATTGGAAGAATTGAAGAATAATGGGGAATCAAGAACATGGTGCTGAGAGGCAGAACATAAGCCATGACCTTGTTGAATGGTAGAGCAAGCTGGAATGGTTGTGTGGCCTATTCATGCTGTTACTTTATATAATGGCTACTGACTGTAAGGTACTTTGATTCTTGTATTTTTCTTGCATCCTTTCTCCTTGTAGATTTTAAATATTTCTATCCTTTATTCCCTGATCTGGATGTCCTGACAAGAAATGAAGTTGTACCCACAACAATATAAGGTTGGGTTAAGCCCGTCATAGGCTGCCAACAGTAGTTTCCCAGAATCCTCTATCCTGGGCCAATTTTTCATGTTATCTCCAGCTGTAGCCCATCTTGGGTGGATATAGAAGTCTTTATTCATCACAACAAGTAGGTATCATTGGAGTCAGTCTTGGTAGAGACTCCCTGTCCCAACATTACTTAACATTTTTATATGGTAAGATAATTCTATAGTTACAATGTATCTACAGTGCTTCCTTTGAATTACATATAATATTCAAGCACCTAGATCTTCACACCAATACTCCAGACACCCAAAATGAATATTAATCACCACTGTCTCTGAGCTGCATTCATCCAAAAATCAGGTCAATAGGTTTGCAGTCAGCCCTAATCTGCAGCTCCAGAAAGGCCATTATTCTGAGCAGCATTTAAAATTCGATCTACAATCGACATTGAGATCTGAAGACTGGTTGCTGTTGAAATTAATATTTGCTAGTCCCTCCTCTGGGCCTCCTAGACAGAACTAGATTTGTTCCAGGGAAGGCCAAACTTTAAGGAGGATCTAATCCAGTGGGGCCACAAAAATGCCCTATACTTCAGACCCCTTCCACAATCCCTATCATTTACCATGTGCATCTACACCTACACTATCATCCCTAATGGCTCTGAGACTCTAAGCACAGATTGTATGTAGCTTTCTCATTCAGATGCTTGGTGCCTCCTTCCCTGCTGGACTATTGCAGTTTAATCACATTCTTTATCTTCACCCCTTCATTCTCTGATAGCTAAAACTGAGCAGTGGCTATCAGTGGTTACTCTGTGGTCAGGGACACCAGCAAGGTCACTGTATCAGGTTCACACTCTATGCCATGACAAAAGTTCATCAGAATGATCTGACAAACTAGTCTCTCAGACCCATTCATTGATGTGGGAGGTGCTGAGATGGTCTCTATTTAAAGCTGTAAGGACCTCTTCCCAATGGCATGCCCTCCCAACTGTCCATTCGATCACTCGCCCAGCCACTGAAAGGACCCAGCCCACCTGTACTCATTCCCTATTCAAAGTAAATTTTATTATTAAAGTACATTAACGTCACCATATTCAACTCTGACATCCATTTTCCTGTGGCCGTACTCAGCAAATCTATAGAATAGTAACTATAACAGGATCAACCAGAGTGGAGAAGACAACAAACTGTGCAAATATAAATAACTAGCAATAAATAATGAGAGCATGAGGTAATGAGATAGAGTCCTTGAAAGAGAGACCATTGATTGTTGGGACATCTCAATGGATGGGCAAGTAGTTACCCTTTTTGTTCAAGAGCCTGATGATTGAGGGGTGGTAACTGTTCTTGAACCTGGTGGCACGAGCCCTGAGCTCTTTTACCTTCTACCTGATGGCAGCAGTGAGAAAAGAGCATGGCCTGTGTGGTGGGGATCTCTGATGATGGATGATGCTTTCCTGCTACACCAGTTTATGTAGATGTTGTCAATGATTGGGAGGGTTTTACCTACGGTGTACTGGGCCGAATCCACTACCTTTTGTAGGATTTTCCTTTCAAAGCCATTGGTGTTTCCATAGCAGGCCACAATGCAACACACTTTCCACTAGGTATCTATAAAAGTTTGTCAAAGTTTTAGATGTCATGCTGAATCTCCGCAGACTCTGAAGGAAATGGAGGTGCTGCTGTGCTTTCTTCATAATTGCACTTATGTGCTGGGTCCAGGACGGGTGTTCTGAAATAGTAACACCCAGGAAGTTAAAGTTACTAACCCTCTCCACCTCTGATCCTCTGATGAGGACTGGCTCATGGTCCTCTGGTTTCCCTCTCCTGAAGTCAATAGTCAGCTCCTTGCTCTTGCTGACATTGAGTGAGAGGATGACACCAAATTTTCAATATCCTTCCTGTCTGCTGATTTGTCACCACCTTTGATTTGATCCCAAACTGTGATGCCAACAGCAAAGTTGTATGTGGTTGGGACTGTGCATGGCCACTAAGTCATAGAAGTTACGGCTGGGGTGACTGCCTTCGGGGTCTGTGATGGCTGGGGCGACTGCCTTCTGGATCTGTGGCGGCTGGGGTGACTGCTTTCGGGGTCTGTGACGGCTAGGGCGACTGCCTTCGGGGTCTGTGACGTCTGGGGCGACTGCCTTCGGGGTCTGTGACGTCTGGGGCGACTGCCTTCGGGGTCCGTGATGGCTGGGGTGACTGCTTTCGGGGTCTGTGACGGCTGGGGCGACTGCCTTCGGGGTCTGTGACGGCTGGGGTGACTGCCTTCTGGATCTGTGACGGCTGGGGTGACTGCCTTCGGGGTCCGTGATGGCTGGGGTGACTGCTTTCGGGGTCTGTGACGGCTGGGGTGACTGCCTTCGGAGTCTGTGACGTCTGGGGTGACTGCCTTCGGGGTCTGTGGCATCTGGGGTGACTGCCTTCGGGGTCTGTGACGGCTGGGGTGACTGCCTTCTGGATCTGTGACGGCTGGGGTGACTGCCTTCTGGATCTGTGATGGCTGGGGTGACTGCCTTCGGGGTCTGTGACATCTGGGGTGACTGCCTTCGGGGTCTGTGACGGCTGGGGTGACTGCGTTCTGGATCTGTGATGTCTGGGGTGACTGCCTTCTGGATCTGTGACGGCTGGGGTGACTGCCATCGGGGTCTGTGACGTCTGGGGTGACTGCCTTCGGGGTCTGTGACATCTGGGGCGACTACCTTCGGGGTCTGTGGCGTCTGGGGTGACTGCCTTCGGGGTCTGTGACGGCTGGGGTGACTGCCTTCGGGGTCTGTGACGTCTGGGGCGACTGCCTTCGGGGTCTGTGGCGTCTGGGGTGACTGCGTTCTGGATCTGTGACGTCTGGGGTGACTGCCTTCGGGATCTGTGACGGCTGGGGTGTCTGCCTTTGGGGTCTGTGACGGCTGGGGTGACTGCCTTCAGGGTCTCTGTGTATTTTTTCTTTCTCAGTCTGCCATACCATTGAAGTTGTGGAACCTGCTATCTCTGCTGTAACTCAGATCCCTTCCCATCAATTTTCCCCAATATCTTTCTGTTCTGATCTATACGACTAATCCTCTTAGTTCAAGATTTAGCCTTCATTAAAGAGTACAGTTACCCTTACACACTGTTTGCGGCTTGCTGTCACACTCCCTGGGTGTCCTCTGCATTTGCGTTTGCTGTGAGTCTGTTTCCATCAGGTGCAGTCAGAACTGAGGCATCAGCTGGTGTTCGTCACTTGGTTCTCTGCACTTGATCTCTCACGCTGTCTGTGAGGGTGAGAAGAAGGTGGGTCATACGGTTTAACCAGAGTCCAGTGTTTCCACTGACTGCCTCACCAGGACTGCATGCAAACACAGCCGCCTTCGTCTGGACCACTGCCTGTGGCCCTATCCACCTGGGAGGGAAACCTGTCTTTTCAGGCTGCTCCCTTACCGTGACTTGGTTACCTGGCTGTGGGAGGACTATCTTCTTTCCTTCTGACTCTCCCTGATCAGCACTGTGTGTTGCTACTGCTTTGCTTGATCTCTCGATGTCTTACCCTGGTTCTTCACTTCTCCATAGAATCCTACTAAATTGGCAATTGTAGTTTCTTCCTGTACATTTGTAATTTCTGTTGCTTCTCGTTCTTCCGCTGCCCTCCTCACACTGATGTCTGCCCACTCATTCCCTTTCTGCTCCTTATTATCCCCGTTCTGGTGAGCCGTTACTGTAATTGCTGCTGCCTCTGCAGGCAGCTGCACTGCTTGTAACAGTTCTTGTCTGTGTTGGCCCCCTACCCTGGGGCTTCCTGATGTGATTCCTGATCATTGCCCTGTCTCCTGTCTCTGCTGTCTCTCAGTGAGTGATATTGTCTGCTCTTTGATCACACATGTTCGCTGTTCCTGTCTTGTCCGTGTTATTTCTCCGTTTCATGAGTCTATAATAGCACTGGCCTTACTCAGTGTGTCTATCCCTAGGGTAGGACCTTCATTGCTTGGACACACCCAAAAATCTAAAGAAGCTGCACTCCTCAATCTCAAGTACCTGGGGCTGACTTCTCTCCGCCCTCATTGTTTCACCTCCTGCACTGGTAATGTAAATGGTCTCTCCAGTCACGGGCAAGGGTAGATCAGCTATTGATACTGATGACCCCATGTCCAATAACATTTTACATTGCCAGCCCCTTAATGAACCTCTTGTGCACACCCGTGGATGACCACCACTGGTGCCAGCTGTTTGTCTGACTTCACCAGCTCTATAATCTGGTCAGCAGTCAAATCAGAAAAAGAGGGTACTGCTGTGGACTCTGTCTGCTTTGGTGAGTGATTCTCACACTCTCCCCTCTTTTCAGGACTCTGAGAGGCCATAGCTGTAACAAATCATCTCCATTACCCTGCCATGTCTATTCCAGCAGTTTCTTGCTAAGTGCCCTGGTCGTTGGCACACAAAGCAAGTTCTCTGTGATATCATAGTAGCTACATTCACTATAGCCACTTCATAACTTCTCTTCCGCCTCCTCTGGTCATCTCACTGGTCCGTGATACTACCACACAATAGGTTGATCCCACTAGAATCCCCAAATCTAAAACTTCTGGTGGGCTGAGCTCAGACCTTCCTTCAGCATTTTAAGGAAGACTGGGCCATCCCTCCCTGGATTATCCAACCTGGAATACTATTCATACGCTTGATATTTGCGTTCTGCATCATTCATGGCTGACTTGTCAGCTCTCTGAACTACTGACACTATTGTTGCCCAGTTTACTCTCTCTTTCTCCCATTGCTGCCTCAAATCCCATTTTAAAAAATCAATATCTCTCTCCATTGCTGGTGTTCCTGGTAGTTGCCATGTCCCATCCTGCCCCCACCCTTGAGCCAGGCTGTCCCCCATATTCCTCGGCCACTTTGCTTTTACCAACACGTATATTTTCAGGGTGCATCATTTCCTTCAGCTTGAGCCGGAATTCCGAATTCCCACAGGTGACGTTAAATGAGGGCAGCTCTGACAAAATGCTCTGCTTCCCTTTCCGTCCCCCCGCCCCCCCCCCAGGTGTGAAGGGCTTATAGATATTCATAATCAGGATTAAAGGTTGGATTGGGTCATGGGGGTTCTGGACCTGACGTTGCTTGACCTTAATCGGTGCCATCGCGACCAATGTATCCCTCAAATATCTCCAAACTATGCAAAATACAAATGACGGATTAAAAAAAACAGTACATACTCTAAACCACCAAGTGCATACTCTGCCACTTATGTGTGTTGGTTCCATTGTAGTCATTAGATTTGGGTATGCAGAGCAAGCTCACCACATCTCCCTGCCCCACCCCAACACTGAGTGGGGTTGTGTAGCAGACTGTCTCAATAACCATCCAGGCATGCAGCCCCATGGCAGGTGCTGAATCCCATTTCTGCCTCGTAACTGCCACTTATCTTACAGAGCATTATCCGTGTGGTTTTTCACGACCGGCGCTTGCAGTACACTGAGCGCCAGCAGCTGGAGAGCTGGAGATGGAATCGGCCTGGGGATCGCATTCTTGATCTGGGTGAGCAGTAGTGCTACTTATTGCTTAAGGGTAACTTGTGGGGCTGCGCATGGGAGTCAGTCGGCTGCAGGGAGCTGAGAGCGGGTCACACCTAGGTAACCTGAATCAGCCTTACCAGAACAGTCAGATTATATCACTTTCAGCCATTTTAGGCTCTGGATTTTGAACATTTACCTGAAAGAGGCCACAAGAAATTCAGATTTTAACAGTGTGCTTCTCACCAATGAAAGAGACTGTTACGAGGACTGGAGGTCTTGGTATGTAAGGAGGCATTGGATAGGCTGGGACTGTTGGCGAATGGGTAATTATCTTTGTTTAGAGATTCACCAGGGTAACAGGCCCTTCAGCCCAATGAGCCTGCAACGTCCAATTCAAGGTTCAAAGTAAATTTGTTATGCAGGTACATATATGTCGCCGTGTACAATCCTGAGATTTGTTTTCTGGTGGGCATTCACAGTAAATACAAGAAATACCTTAGAATCAGTGGAAGACCCCACCCAACTGGTGTGGATTTCTCTGGGATTCCCAGCGAGAGGGGTCGTGTCATTGTTCAGGTGTGGTGACTGCCTCACATCCGGAGCCATGTGAAGTGGTTGTGGGGATTGTGTGCTGTTGAACAAACCATGCAAATACAGAAGAGAGAAAGTAATAATAATATAAGTAATACAGTGGTTAGCACAGTACAGGTGGCACGGGCTCAAACCCCACTGCTGCATGTACGTTCTCTGGGTTTCCTCCGGGTGCGCAGGATGCCTCCCATGGTCCAAAGATGTGCTGGTTGGGTGGGTTGTTGGGCATTGTAAATTGTTCTGTGATTAGGCTAGGATTAATCTGGGGGATTGCTGAGCTGTGTGGTTCGAAGGGCTGGAAAAGCCTACTCTGCACTCTGTCTCAATAAAGAAATGAAACATAAGTAAGCAATAGATCAGAATCAGGTTTATTATCACTGGCATGTGCCGTAAAATTTGTTAACTTAGCAGCAGCGGTTCAATGCAATACATAATATAGAAGACAACAAAAATAAATCATTTACACTATGTGTATATTGAATAGATTAAAATCATGCAAAAAACAAATAATATGTATTAAAGTGAGGTGTTGTTCAAGGATTCAATGTCCACTTTAGGAATCAGATAGCAGAGGGGAAGAATCTGTTCCTGAATTACTGAGTGTGTGCCTTCAGGCTTCTATACCTCCTACCTGATGGTAACAGTGAGAAAGGGCATGCCCTGGGCACTGGAGGTCCTTGATAATGGACACTGCCTTTCTGAGACACCGCTCCCTGAAGATGTTGAGAACGTGACCTGAATTATACCCATATGACCAATTAACCTACAAATGCTGCTTGAGTGGCAGAGATACTTCACCACCAGATGAGCTCAACTCCTTCTATGCCCGCTTTGAAAGGGAGAATTTAACTACAGCTGTCAAGATCCCTGCTGCAGCCAGTGACCCTGTGATCTCTGTCTCGGAGGCCAACGTCAGGCTGTCTTTCAGGAGGGTGAACTCTTGCAAGTCAGCAGGCCTCGATGGGGTACCTGGTAAAGCTCTGAAAACTTGTGCCAACCAACTGGCGGGAATATTCAAGGATATCTTCAACCTCTCACTGCTACGGGCGGATGTTCCCACCTGCTTCAAAAAGGCAGCAATTATACTAGTGCCTAAGAAGAGTAGTGTGAGCTGCCTTATTGACTATTACCCAGTAGTAAGCAAGAGAAAATCAACCAGCTATCCAGTCCCGATGAAGGGTCTCAGCCCAAAACATCGACTATATTCTTTTCCATATATGCTGCCAGGCCTGCTGTGTTCCTCTAGCATTTTGTGTGTAGCACAGAGTAGCACTCACATCTATGGTGATGAAATGCTTTGAGAGGTTGGTCATAGCTAGCATCAACTCCTACCTCAGCAAAGACGTGGACCCACTGCAATTTGCTTATTGCCACAATAGGTCTATGGCAGACACAATCTCAATGGCTCCTCACACACCTTTAGATTACCTGGACAATATGAACACCTATAGTTCAGCGTTTAACACCATCATTTGCACTGTCCTGATTAATGAGCTACAGATCCTGGGCCTCTCTACCTCTCTCTGCAAATGGATCCTCAACTTCCTAACCGGAAAACCATAATCTGTGCGGATTGGTAATAATATCTCTTCCTCACTGACTATCAACACTGGCACACCTCAGGGGTGTGCGCATAGCCCACTGCTCTCCTCCCTCTATACCCATGACCGTGTGGCTAGGTATAGCTCAAATACCATCTATAAATTTGCTGACAATACAACTATTGTTGGTAGAATCTCAAGTGGTGATGAGAGGGCGTACTGGAGCGAGAAATGCCAACTAGTGGAGTGGTGCCACAGCAACAACCTGGCACTCAATATCAGTAAGACGAAAGAGCTGAATGTGGACTTCAGGAAGGGTAAGATGAAGGAACACGTACCAATCCTCATAGAGGGATCAGAAGTGGAGAGAGTGAGCAGCTTCAAGTTCCTGGGTGTCAAGATCTCTGAGGATCTAACCCTGTCCCAGCATATTGATGTAGTTATAAAGAAGGTAAGACAGCAAGTATACTTTATTAGGAGTTTGAAGAGATTTGGCATGTCAACAAATACACTCAAAAACTTCTAGAGTTGTACCGTGGAGAGCATTCTGACAGGCTGCATCACTGTCTGGTATGGAGGGGCTACTGCATGGGATCAAAAGAAGCTGCAGAAGGTTATAAATCTAGTCGGCTCCATCTTGGGCACTAGCCTACAAAGTACTCAGGACATCTTTAGGGAGCGGTGTCTCGGAAAGGCAGTGTCCATTATTAAAGACCTCCAGCACCCAGGGCATGCACTTTTCTCACTTACCATCAGGTAGGAGATATAGAAGCCTGAAGGCACACACTCAGCATTTCAGGAAAAGCTTCTTCCCCTCTGCCATCCGATTCCTGAATGGACATTGAACCCATGAACACTACCTCACTTTTAAAATATGTTACTCTGTTTTTGCACTATTTTTAATCTATTTAATATATACGCGTATATACTTTAATTGATTAGCTTATTTTTCTTTCTATATTATCATGTATTGCATTGTACTGCTGTTGCTAAGTTAACAAATTTCATGACATATGACAGTGATAATAAACCTGACTCTGATTCTGAACCCATATGTTTTTGCAAAGTGGGATGAAACCAGAGCACCTGGAGGAAACTCACACGGTCACAGGGAGAACATCCTCTCAGACGGCTTCAGGGATTTACCTGGCTTGCTGGTGTTGAAATAGTGTTGTACCAACTGGCATGCTACCACGCCGCTCTGCTTATAAAACCTTGACAGGCATTGATAAAGGTGATTAGCCAGTCTTTGACCCAGCTCAGGGGTAAACCAGAAGGAAGTGTTTTAAAGTGAGAGGAAAATATTTAAAAGGGACCGAAGGGTCTACTTTTTAGCAGAGAAGGCAGTGAGTGTATGGAATGAGCTGCCAGAGGAAGGAGTTGAAGTGGGTCCAATTATGACATTTAAAGGACGTTTGGATAGTTACATGGATAGCAGAGTATAGGGGAACATGGGCCAAATACAGAGATATGCAGCCAGCTGAGTTGGGTAGCTTGATCGGCTTGGTGTCAGGAATTCCTGACCTGAATGGGGAGCAGCAGATATGATTGAGCGGTGAGCGATAACATTAATAATAAGCGGCAAAATAGCAAGTCATGAGGGTCCACAATACAACAAAGATCCAATACTTAATACAACAAGGTAACTGCAGGCTGGTTGAGGCTGACTGGTTCAATGCGTGAACAAGGGTTTAAATAGGCTGCAGGTGATGTGTCGGAAATGAGCGGCAGATAACTCTTGTAGCTGGGTGGAGACTGGGAGGAGCCTGCCTGACACATGGGTGGGTTGGGCTGAAACGCCTGTTCTGTGTTGTTTAATTCAAAGGATCTATGACTTTTAATTCCTCGGAGGTGGGGAGGAGGTGGCGGGGGGGGGGGGGGGGTGCGGTGGGTTGTTCTGGAAACTATGTTTGTTAGGTTAATGACTTGAGTCCCATCTGGTCCCACTCCTCGGCAAGCGGTAGTTTTAATCCCTTAATTTGTCTTCACTGAAGAAGTGAAATCAATCACACACAGTGCTGTGGGGGATAAAAGTCTTGAGTCTGTTGTAAAATGGAACTTTTCACAGACTTGCCTCTGTCGGTCGGCATCCTGGAACCTCGGGCAGATCCACTGCAGCTAAACTGTGTTGAGTTTCTCTGGGAACCCACCAAAAGGACTTCGGTCTTTGTTCAGGTAGAGTAACTGTCTCACTCCCGCGATGCACCGCAGCTTCTGATGCAACGCAAAATGTTCGTAGGGGTCATTTGCTGGCAAAGCACAGGAGGAGCCCATACTCTGCTTGAAGTTTAACTATTCAGCCTTTTCCCTTAATTCTGAACTCGCAGTTCCACTTGTTATGCTCATTGTTACAGTTGGCCTCTGCACCGTTCATTCTTCGTTCTCTGTCTGCCAACCATTATCCTACTTCCTTTTCAAAACATGACTATTTCTTTGATCTGGCCAGCTTTGTCTGCAGTTAACCAGTGTATCTGTCTGACAGCAGGTGTAAAGAGATGAATGTGGTTTCCAGCACGTGGCCTCGCCAACACAGTGCAAGCCAGGTGAATGTTTGCAAGTGTTTTAACTATTTATTTTAGGTCCATTGCATCAGTACTGAGTTCACTCCCAGGAAGCATGGTGGGGAGAAGGGAGTTCCTTTCAGAATTCAGATTGACACGTTCAAACAAAACGAGAACGGTGAATATACAGAGCACCTCCACTCTGGCAGCTGCCAGATCAAAGTGTTTAAGGTATGGAATCAACATCTTAATTTCAAAAGTTCCAAGTAAAATTTATTATCAGAGTACATGCGTGTCACTGCATACAACCCTGAGATTCTTTTTCCTGCGGGAAATCTATAGAATGGTAACTGCAAACAGGATCAATGAAAGAGCAAGAGCATAGAAGACAACAAACTGTGCAAATATAAATAAATGAATGAGAACATGAGATAAAGAGTCCTTAAAGTGAGATCATTGGTTATGGGAACATCCCAATCTATAAGTGTAATTACCCTCTTTATTATCATTGATTTAGGTGGCATGAAAATTGTATTTTTTTTGTGCAAAGACAAAAAATTACAATTAATTACCAAAAAAAGTACAGAAATAAAGGAACACTGAGGTAGTGTTAATGGAATCATGGAGCATTCAGTGATCTGTTGGTGGTGTGGAAGAAGATGTTAATGAACCATTGAGTGTGGATCTTCAGGTGCCTGTATATCCTCCATGATGATGTTACGGCAGGTGTGAGTTTACTGCCAATAGAGCCATTTACAAAAAGTGGAGAGGTAGTGTCAGGCCAAGCTGATGAGTGGAAAGTAGAGCTTATTAAGTTAAAAGATTCCTTTAAAAAAAATATTGTAATTCATTCTTGGAATGGTTTACAGCCACAATGTCTGCTGTGTCCGATACAATTAAGATCTTGGAATTATACTTACCTCCAATTAACCCTTGACAGTGATGAGTTTTAGAGCAGGGGCTGTTTGGCACAACTGGATCTTCTTGAAGTGTCACTGTCTTGAAAAGCCTAAATATATCTGATATTTACAACCTACAGAAGAACAATCTGTCACTTCTGCTGAAAGGTTGTTGGAGTGTTGGCGATTGGTTCTGTCTCCTGCAGGGTCTTCCGAGGAACAGTGTGGGGAAGAGGGAGGAGGAATTTTGGTGAAGGGTTGTCTTAGTTTGCAGGTGATATTCTCACACACATTTAACAACTGAGGTGAAATTCCCCAAGTGTGTATTTAAAGCTATATATATATATATATATATATATATATCTGCTGGACCAATGATAAATTTATAAATTTACTTTGCCTCACTATCTGACATGCCATTCTTTCATTTCTAATTGTTCTTTCAAACCATTTTAAAGCAAAGTAACTGAAAATGCTGATTTTTATAATTTATTGTGGACCTGGTGCTTGATTCAATGTTTGCATGAATTAACTTGACTGACTTTCTCCAAAGCTTTGAGGTGATTGTGATGGGCATGTGTCTTTTTAAAGCCTAAGGGTGCTGATCGAAAACAGAAGACTGACCGGGAAAAGATAGAAAAACGTACAACCCAAGAGAGAGAAAAATATCAACAGTCATTCGAAACGACAATCCTTGCAGAGGTCAGATGTTCTTGCTTGGATCAGAATGTTGAAGCTATTAAATTATGGCACATGCATGTATTCTACTAACTTGGAAGCTTCTCTGAATGTTAATGTTAACAGAAGTTAATGATTATTGGTAGACTCGTAAGTTCTATATTACGGTTGCATCAGGAAAATAAATACGGATTTATCTATTACTGCTTATTCGTTGATTTGGAACTTTTCAGTTAATTTATTTTTCTGCTTCCAAGTGTTTTTTTAAAGAAAGTACATTCCTAATAGCATCCGCATGGTTGGGTTCTTTTTGGAATGTGATTAATAAATGTATTTTGAAAACTGAATCATATCACCTATATAGAGCTTAAAGTATCATTCCATTGATGGCACACTAAACTGACCTGTCTTAATGTTTTGTTGTGTTGGGAAATTGAAGAGCAGAGATATATTCACACTTGTGCTGTCATTTACACTGACCTGTGATCCTACCCAAGCTTGTCTCATTTTCCCACATTAGACATGTTTTAAGTTGACATTCATGGGCTCCAGATTAGTCAGGGCATCAAGATTTCCGGGGAAAAGGCAGGAGAGTGGGGTTGAGAGGGAAATGTTTCACCCATAATTGAATGAAGGAGAAGACTCGATGGGCTGAATGGCCTAATTGTGTTCCTCTGTCATATGGTCTTTTAAGTAGTTACCAAGATGATGTGTACGAGGTTAAGTAAAGAATTATAGCGTTTCTTTTGGGTCAGTTTCCAAGAGGGAAAACATTTGAAACTTTGAAATTTGGCCAGCATTATGATGCTTTAGCAGTGAAGGTCCCTTCAATACATTAACCAATCTCAGTGGTATAATGCTTGTCCAAAAGTATAGTCAGTTAATTCTTGAACCCATTCATCTTTGCTAACATTCCAGAAATTAATGATCTGGTTTGTTTCAGTAATGGAGTTTTATATTAACCAACGGTGGGCAGAGGGTAGTCACTGTAATTTTTTTTTTAATCCTCTTGTGTGAGGCATAGCAATTGATTTTTTTGGATTGTTGATGTGTTGAAGTGATTTTTGATGATAAAGTAATTAAAATTTAAAGATTGGATCTTTTTATTTTAAGTTGGAGATGTTGAATTTTCTTCCTCCTCTGGTTATTCAGTGACACATGTACCTGGGTACCAAACAGATTCCTTTTTATACACGTCTCTAAGTCAATTTTGGGTGTATATTGGGAAATACAAAACAACACTCAATATGGTAATTGTATTTCCACAACACTATAATCAGTAACATCAAAAGCATTCAAAACTGACAAAGAAGAGTGATGAGCAAATGTGGAGAGAGGAGAAACTTGTTCTGCCATTTGTAGAAACAAAAACATGTACATACAGCAGACCGGAATTTTGAATTTAATAATATGATGGCACGTAGATGTGTCCATAGGTCAGGCTTATGGGTGGCCTGTATTGTACATTGTAGAGAGAGGCCAGCATGCCTGTGCCGGCTAAAAAAGAGGATGGTCCCTCACTAAAATTTCCCTCTTCATTTTGACAACCACATAAGACCACGTGATATAGGAACAGGATCAGCCTATTCAGCCCATTGAGTCTTCTTCACCATTTATTTATGGCTGGTTTATTTTCCCTCTTAACCCCATTCAAGAGCCTATCAACCTGCACTTTAACTATGCTTGACTTGACTTCTGCAGCCATTTGTGCCAATGAATTCCATAGGTTCACCATCCTCTGGCTAAAGAAATTTGAAGTCATCTCTGTTCCAAAGGGATGCAATTCTATTCAGAGATTGTGTCCTCTAGTCTAGACTTGTCTTCTATAGGAAATATCCTCTCCAAGTCCAATCTGTTCAGGTCTTTCAATATTTGGTAGGTTTCAATGAGATCCCCCCCTCATTCTCCTAAACTCCTGCAAGTACTGGTCCAGAGCCATGAAACACCCCTTGTATGCCAACCCTTTAATTCCTTGGGATCATTCTTGTAAACCTCCTCTGGACCCTACCCAGTGCCAGAACATCCTTTCTCAGATATGGGGCCTCAAAACTGTTCACTTAATTCAGTTGCTCACAATGTACATCACTATGACTTGAGAAGAGTTACTCCTTTCCCTCCTTTCTCATAATGAAAGCCTCTCCTCTCATGTCTTCACACCTCCCTACCTCTATAAGTACGGCAGGAAATGTTATTTCAGCCTGACCTGTACTATTTTGCTGATTCTGCGTTAGCTCTTCGCCATCATATCCTGATCTCTTATTTATACCAAGTTCGCAATATATTTTTGCACTTTGACTCCAGGTTCTCCCACTTTTAAGCTTGTGCTTTTTAAGTACGTAATAGCTTTTATTCTTTTTAAAGTTTTACCTGTCTTCGTACAAAAACAAATTGAAGCAGTGGTAGCAGTCGCTCATCACTTTCTGTGTAAAGCTGTTTGATTTACTCTGGCAAAAAATATTAATGCAAAGAAGTGTTGTGAGACGTACAGACTGAACTATCCTCCCTATTCTCCACTGCAGTGCTCCCCTTGGCCCGATTCCCCGTACTTTAACTATAGTTCTTCCGTCGGCTGTAATTCTCCGCCTGTTGGCTTCAGTGTCTATGAAGGGTATGTACTGTACCATATTCTATAGAATCACAACTCTCACTGTTTTGGCAGCGAATAATTGTAGTGCAAAGCTACGTGATGTAATGACCTCATCTAAGTAATTTGACTATAATGAATAATTTACTGAATGATGGTCAGGACTGGGGAGGTAGAAATTGAACATAATTTGAGGTCTATCAGAGCAATTTAATCTTCACTTTTTCAATGCATTGAAATTGGTTTAGTATTGTCACGTGTACCAAGTTGTAAAGAAAAGCTTGTCTTGCATATACCTGTTGGGGGTCATATACTGTATACGGAGTGGCTACCCGTATATCAGTGAGACCTGATGTAGATTGGGAGACTGTTTCGCTGAGCACCTATGCTCCATCTGCCAGAAAAAGCAGGATCTTCCAATGCCCACCCATTTTAATTCTACTTCCCATTCCCATTCCAATCTGTCTATTCATGGCCTCCTCTACTGTCATGATGAGGCCACACTTACGTTGGAGGACCATCATCTTTTATTCTGTCTGGGTAGCCTCCAACTTGATGGCATGAACATTGACTTCTCAAACTTCCAGAATACCCCTCCCCCACCCTCTCCTTCATCATTCCCCATTCCCTTTTCTCTCTCTTACCTTATCTCCTTGCCTGTCCATTGCCTCCCTCTTGTGTTCATCCCCCATTTTTCTTTCTTCCATGGCCTTCTATCCTCACCTATCAGAACCACCCCCCCACTTCTCCAGCCCTATATCTCTTTCACCAAACAACTTCCCAGCAATTTACTTCATACCTCTCCCAGTTTCACCTATCACCTTGTGTTTCTCTCTTCCCCACCCCCCACCTTTTAAATCTACTCCTCATCTTTTTTTCTCCAGTCCTGCCGAAGGGTCTCGGCCCAAAGCACTGACTGTACTCTTTTCCGCAGATGCGGCCTGGCCTGCTGAGTTCTTCCAGCATTTTGTGTGTGTTGCTTGCATGTACCGTGGTACATGTGCTAATAATACAGATCACACTTACTCACTCACTCTTCAGGTGCTGGAAATCCAGACTTACAGACGCGAGATACTAAAGGAACTCGGCAGGTTAGGGAGCATCCCCAAGGAGAGCAATAAAAGGTGGAGAGTCTTGTCCAAAAAGTCGACTGTTTATTCATTTTCAGAGAAGCTGCCTGACCTGCTGAATTCCTCCAGCATTTGTGTGTGTGTGTGTGTGTGTGTGTGTGTGTGTGTGTGTGTGTGTGTGTGTGTTACAGTGCATTCAGGTAGTACGATGTAAAACGCTAACCGAATGCATCCGGCCGCTACAGCAAAGTTGCAATCCAGGTAGGCAATAAGGTGCAAGTCATTATGAGGTGGACTGTGAGGCCAAGAGTCTATCTTATCATACCTGGGATCTGTATATTAGTTTTACAACAGCGGGCTAGAAGCTGATTGTGGGGGACTGCATCCTCCCACAAGCTAGATTGCTGTGCAATTTTGTCTTATTTCTCTGACAACATGCACTTCCTGGAAGAGCTCCTACTGCCAGGTCAAACATTGTGAACATTCAGAAAGTGATACACACTGAAAAGATGGGCAATTGTTTTTGCTGGTGTTTTCACTATTCGTTTTGCTGGAAAACCTTTTTAATATTTTAGCGATACCGCACGGAATAGGCCCTTCCCGCCCTTCGAGCTGTACCATCCCAACAGCCCCAGACAAACCTGATTAACCCTAACCTAATCACGGGGCAGTTTACAATGGCTGCTTAACTACAGTCTTTAGACTGTGGGAGGAAACCGGACCATCTGGGGAAAACCCACGCATTCCACGTACAGAGCCTCCTTGCAGAACAGAGCCGGAATTGAACTCTGAATTCCCGCACACCCTGAGCTGTAAAAGTGTATTAAAATCACTACGCCATCATGATGCCCAGTTGATCAGATCTGCACTAGTTTTCAAAAGTATTTTATTCAGGATGATTGCTAGTTAATCCTTTATTTCTTTCTTTGATCCTCCTTCCCTTAAGGCACTTGAATCATGCAAAGGTTTGTCTCAGAAACATAGAAAATAGGAGCAGGAGTAGGCCATTCTGCCCTTCGAGCCTGCACCACCATTCAGTATGATCATGGCTGATCATCCAACTCAGAACCCTGTACCTGCTTTCTCTTTACATGCAGAATGGACAGCCAAGTGACAAATGTAATTTAATTCAAAGGAATGTGAAATGACTAATCTGTAAATGTCAAGAAGAGGCTTGTGTGTATGTGTCCATTAATATTTGAAAGTAGAAGGACTTGCTGAGAATGGGCTTCATGAAGGATTGACCTCTGGACTTTATAAATGAGGACAGAAAAGCGAGTCATAATTGCAAGAGATTCTGTTGATGTTGGGAATCCAGAAGACCAAACACAAGATTGCCGAAGGAACGCAGCAGGTCAGGCAAAATCTATGGAGAGATTGAACAGTTGGCATTTTGGAGTGAGACCCTTCATCAGGACTGGAAAGGAATGGGGAAGAAGCCAGAATAAGAAGGTGGGAGATGGGAAGGAGGACAAGATAGCAGATCAGGTGAGGGGGGATAAAGTAAGAAGCCTGGTGTTGACAGGTGGAAAAGGTAACGGATTGAAGAAGAAGAAATTTGATAGGAGTGGGCATGGGCTGTGGGAGAAAGGGAATGAGGATGGTCATGGGCAGTGAGGAGAAGAGAAGGGGTAAAGGATGTCCAGAATGGGGAAAGAGATGGAGGAGTGGAGGAGAAATTTCTAGAAGTTAGAGAAATAGATGTTCATGCCATCAGGTTGGAGGCTACCCAGATGGACTATGAAGTGTTGCTCCTCCGAGTGTGGACTCATCATGACAGTAGAGGAAGCCATGGTCCGACTTGACAGAATGGGAATGTAAAGTGGATTTAAAAAGGATGGCCACTGGGAAAGCCCACAATTTGTGGTAGATGGATCAAAGGTGCTTGACAGAAATAAAAAGTAAAGAAAAATAAGTTAGTGTTTATGAAACATTGGTTCGACCACAGCTGAGCTATTTCAACCAGTTACATGCCTAAAGTGGGAAAGTGTGGGTGCAATAGTGAATGTTCAGAGGGGATTTGGTAAAAGTGCGAGTGAACAGGAAAATTTTATATGGGACATAATGGAAGCTGTTTCCAATAGCACTTAGTTCAAGGACCAATGAACACAGATTTTTCTTGAGAGGAAGCAATGGGTAGATGTAAGGACAAATCTTTTTATGTAAGAATAATTAAAATACTCAGTGGAAGGAACAGAAGGGAACTGGATAGGAATTTGAGGGCACATGTTTGCAGGTTGACAGCAGTTTTCAGCAGCATTGTGAGAAAGGAACAAGAATACTGGCTATTCTCCTTCCGTTCCACCAGTTGCAGCCAATGATGTAACACTCACTTCTTGTTCTCTTCCTGCACTGGGTACTGTAACAGAGGCTTTGGGATTTGACCTAGAGATGGGTGGGTAGCATGTTCAACCACCATGGTAATCCTTTTGAGGGAACAACCGTCACTTTAATTTTACTCATTTTGCTGTTTCAGTAAAGCAATATTATTTATTGATAGAAGATGGTTTAACACTACAGATCTAATATATACAGTATTCTGAGTTCTGGATAATATGAAAGATATTTAGATTGCAGATTGTCTACAGCCTTTGTAGATAAGTTTGTGGTGTTTGCTTTATTCCATAAGTTGCACCTTCACTTACCAATTTCTTCTTTCTGCCTGAATATTCAGAAATTGTTTACCGACAAACCAGGAAGAGGTCCTACCTTTGAGTACTGAAGTAAGTAGTTGTAAGAGTTTGTTAAGTTTTTTTTGTATATTTGTTTTGTGTTTTCTGGTCTACGATCCGTTTACTTTTTGGGTTAAGAACTTTTTTTTTCTCTTTTTGCCATTCAGTATCTGTTGCCCACAGCCTCCAACCAGGACGTACAACAATGGCTGATCAGAAACCGGTTCTCATCTTTCTGCCAGTTATTTGTTAATTTCTCAGGTGAGAGATAATCTAGAATTGACACAAGCTCTGGAATCTCTCTCAATCTAGAGTGCTAACCTTTCCTGGCATCTTCAGGCCAATCGAACCAGCTTGAACGTCGGCCAGTGGTGGCTGTGCCTTCAGTTGTCCACAGCTCTGGCAGTGTGTGTGGCATCCTACCACCCCTCTACTTTTGCTTTCCAAATCTTGGGTGCCACCACTTAGTAAGGATGATGACACCATTCCTTCCCATTTTCACTGTGCCAGCATATAGTCATAGAGCACCATAGCAAAGAAACAGGCCCTTTGGCCCATCTAGTCTGTGCCAGCATGGCTCTTAGACTAGTCTCATCTACCTGCACACTGGTCATGGCCCTCCATTCACCTCCCATCTATGTACCTGTCTAAACTTCTCTTAAACATTACAATTGAACACATATCCATCAGTTCCTTCCATACTTGTGCCACTCTTTGGAGTGAAGGATTCCCCTTAAGTATTTTACCTTTCACTCTAAACCTATGAGCTCCCTTAATAGCCTCACCCAACCCAAGGGGGAAAAAGCCTGCTTGTATTCACCCTATCCATACTCTTCATAATGTTGTATACCTCAGTAAGATCTCCCCTCATGCTCTTGGACTCCATTGAATAAAGACCTAACCTATTCAGTAGTTCCCTATAACTCAAATCCCCGGCAACATGTTTGTAGTTTTTCTCTGCAGTCTTTCAAGCCTTGATGTTTGATGTCTTTCCTACAGGTGGGTGACCAGAACTGCACATAAAAACTCCAAATCCAGACTGCTATATACAACTTCAGCATAACATTCCAATTCCTTGATTTCTGAAAGCCTATGTGGCAGATCCTCTCTCTCTACGACCCTATTTACCAGCGATGCCACTTCCAAGCAATTCAAGTTCTAGTTTAATTGTTATTCAACCTTCCATGAATACAGCCAAATGAAACAGTGTTCTCTGGGGCTAAGGTGCAAAACACAATACCAACAGTCATTCACAGCACAAGGCACATATAGCACATGTAAGACAGCAGTACAATGCAGTCACACATAAAAAAAGATATATATATATAGTCCGAGTCCATGAATATTGCAGCAGTCTGCTGTTGGACGCAAGACAGCTTGTCTTTTGCCAAGTGGGCTCTGGGAGGGGTTGGCAGCACCGATTCTAGCATGGATGCTAAGCATCTACCACTCTGGTGGAGTCCCCGACTTTGAAGCCTCCCTCTGGGCAGCTGCAAACAGGCGACATCATGGCTTGATGCCTGGTCCTCACTGTAAACAAGGCCCCGCAGTTCCCCATTGCCTGCCAATAAAGCAGTGGATCGGACTTGCAGCATTCCATACCGCCAATGTTCCACAGGGTTTTGCGACCACCTGAAAAATGACTAAGACGATCGCTCACTGTTAGACTGCACAACTCCTTCGCACACCACCGTCTCTCTGTAAGCAGGCAGTAACACTGCACCAAGTCCGACTCCTTCAGTTTCTCCGCCAACCAGCATCTCACTGATGGGTAGGCCTGCAGTACTTGTAAGTTCTTAATGACCAGCAGGATCTTGTGATTGTGTAAAAAAAAAATACATTTATAAAGAAAATTATGGGTGTTTATTCTCATGTCTCTGTCCTGCCACACACCTCAGTGTCTTACCATTCACTGTGTATGCGTACTTGCTCTGTCCTCATAAAGTGCAAAGGAAGGTCATTTGAGCAAATTTTTAAAAAATGCTAACAACATGAGATTAAGAAGCTTAAAGAACGTTAAATACTATATTGTTCTCTACAGGGTCCTGATGGAAATCTTGCATTAACTTTATTATGTGTTTTGTTTTTTAAAGAAAGTAACATGGATTAGATCTGAATGCCCAATATTTGCCAAGGCTTAAAGTTGTTGTTCAAGTTGTTGAAGGTTAAGCAGTTATGCAAGAACCTAATTAATTCAGTGTTATTATTTGCTCTTTTCCATTAACCTTGCATAAACTCCACTAACGTTCTTCCATTGTACATAATGTTGCTTTTACTCTCCTGCAATTATAAGCGCTCAGGTTAATATTTTAATGAATTCCTTAGGTGCAGATATGTTGAAAATGTCTAAAGAGGACTTGATCCAGATCTGTGGTCCTGCAGATGGAATCAGACTCTTTAATGTAATCAAGGGAAGGTGAGTGACAAAACTTTGTTGAAAGTAACTTCATTTCTGTAAGTACATTGTGCAGAAGCATACAAGGTAAATGTGTCATGTCCTTCCATAAGCATACAAGTTCCCCAAACTTGACTAGCTGTCTTTCTCTAGCTCCTCATGGCTCCTCAAAGTATTTTATACTATATAGAAAATATAAAGTTCTATATTTTAGTTCAACTATTATTGGCCCTTCTGCCCAACCAGCTCTGGCAGTCATCCTCCTGATCCCAGTTCTATCCGCCCTCCATCCAGACCTTACTGACAGGATGATTACAAAGCTGACATTGAACAATTTGCACTCTGCAAACCGATGCCCTGTGGAGCATTCTGACTATAATTTGCAGACACTTGCATTAGCACAGTTCCTTCTTTCTCCTGTCCTTGCTTTTTAATATATAGATTATTGAAAACCTACCTTTTTGTTCAAACTCATTTTCCACACCTTTTGATGAAGGCTAAATCCTTCCATTCTTTTTTGTGTACTATTACATCCGACCAAGGTACAGGTGTATCATACATTTTATAGTACATCCTTTCCTGACTCAAATAGTGGTATAGGTATATCATGGGTATATCAAGTTACAGGTATATCATACATTGTATAGTACGCTTTTCCCCTACTCAAGTAGTGGATGTGAACTAAACTCCACATCAAATGGAACAAATTTCTGTTATTATGCTTGTTTTGTTAAAACAATAGTTTCTCAGATCCAACTTGATGAGACAGAATGGCATCAACACCAATTATCTATTTAGACCTACAACAAACATTTATTAAGACAGAATAGAGCAAGCATTAAAATACTTATCTTTGTGTGTGGGGGCCCCTTTCACTGCAGCACACCTTCCATTCTGCTGCACTGTGCTGCTGCTCACAACCAGGCAAATAGTGAAGTCCCGAGAAGCCACCCAAGTACTTCCCCCCTTCCCAAAGGCTCAATTTTATACCATCTCCACAGATGTAAAATACTACAGTATTGCCAGTAAGTGGACCAATGTATAGCGCCATCACAAACCTCTGAATGAGAAGCAATCATCACTTGTCACCGCTCTTCATGAATCCCACCCCGGTGTTCAACTTAGTTTCATGTTCCCGCAGTGTTGCAGTCTTATGGTACACTCTCATAGTGGTAATCAAAGCTCCTGCAGCCAGATCTGCAGGCCACAGTGGTGGTGATAAACTCAACAAGCATGAAGATGATCCCTTTACAATACAGTCCTTACTGTGATTTTAAGTTGTATTTTCAATGAAATAATTTCAGAGATTGGAGGATGTGCTTTAAGGGATCTACTTGCCATCTTCTACTGGAAGTTAACCTTGATTAATAAATAGTTAGACTGAAAAAGAATGGTATATTTTATCTCTCAGGATATTGACTTTTTTGCATCCAATTCAACATGTTGGAATTACAGTTGCTGAAGCTTGGCAGCCAAAATTGCTCACAGCAAGCTCCCAATTACAGTAAAATGATGATGACAGCTGTTCCAATGTTCATGCAAGGAAAAGCATCTGCACCAAATGGTCCATATCTGACAGAAATACCATAAATACTGTTACAGGTCCAGTGGTGACTGTGGAAAGAGTAAGGTCACTGACCTGAAACATTAATTCTCTATTTCTCCATGGTCAAGTGCAGAAATTTAATAATAAGAGTCTCATCAAAAAAACGATAAGGATTACGGTGCCATCAGTAAACTAAATAATTACTGAACTAGTGATCATGATTTCTAATCCTGATTACATTTGGTAAATTTATGTTCAATTAATTGAACACACTGGGAATTGTTTTTTTATTATTAAAGATTAACTTTATTTAGACATGTAAGTTGAAAGATACAGTGAAACGTGTCGTTTTTGGCAAAACACATCAGCAACGATTGTGCTAATTTGATTTGACGCAAATGATGCATTTCACTATAGAGAAATTTTCAACATGAGTGTTATGTTCTCACTGTGCTGCTGCCTAGATTTCTGTGTTCAGATCTTCAGAGCAGACCTTGAACAAAGGACGAGGAGCACCACCAATTGAGTTGCACAATGAAACAAGTGTCTGGTCTATTACAGCCTGTGCTGCCGTCTCAGCGAAGTATCACATTGCAAATAGAAGATTTTGTAGTGAATGGAATGTCAAGTATGTTGCCTTGTTCGGAAGCTGTTGCATAAATGTGTAATACTGTCCACTTGGTAATAAACTGTTAAATGAACTTCTGTTCTAGAGCAGTGAAGCTAATGACCATACTTCCGCAACCTGTGATTACAGAAACATCCGTCCAAAACTGACCATTTATTTGTGTCAGAGCCCTGAGCAGTATCTTGAGAATAATCCTCACAAACAGCAGAGCAGAGGAGTTGTCGACACTTCATATGGTACGTATGTCCTGTTATTCCTATCCTTAGGACAAGTGCCTCCTTGAACAAGCCTAACAGAGCCGGATGGAGGTTAGATATTCAATTAAATAAAGTTCTTTTTACAAACTCCCCGGTTTGCAACACTGACCCCAGCCACCCTGTCACCGGAAAACACACTTAGGGTTTTGGGGATGTAGATGAAACAAGCAAATGGAAAGAAAAAACAGTTTGCAGAAGTATTTCTTTGCAGAGCTTACTGCTTCTGCAATGACAGTGACTCAGTAACTACTGTCATTATTTCTCTTTGGAAGGGCTATGTTGCTGGACGTAAGAACTTCAGTATTGAGCTCCTTCACTGGGTTTACCATGTTCTCAGATCTTCTCTCTACACAGAGCTATTATACTGGTTAACTGCTGTAAGAGAGATTGTTAACATTATATATTCAGTGCTGTCTTCATTGGGGTTCAAGGAATGGTAGAAGGAAAGGATAGAAGAAATTAAGATAATTTACAATAACATTCATGCATTCAGACTGAATGTGTGATATTTTAGCAGAGTTGGAATTAAAACCATACTGCAGAGATCCGGCCAACAATAATGGGCTGGGTTATGGTTACTTATCATTCTGAAACCTTTACATCAACAGGAAGGTTAACAGAACAGCAACGCGTCTCATGACCATGCGAAAAAGGACGATGAAGTAAATTATTAACACACTGTAGGGCACCTTAGTGACGTCATCGAAGATTTTTTGGAGGCTTTGTTTTGGGCACACAAAATCATTGAATCAGTAGATTCAGCTATGTGAATTAGTTCTAATGCTAATCTGAATTTGAAGAGTGGCTTCAGGAACTTGCGCTTTGCAAAAATCATAAAGGGAGAGAATTTAAAGAAATACGATGCACATTTTAAAAGTGTATTAAGAGCAGAATAATGTCCACTGCTACAGTTTGAAGATTAAAAGTCACCATAAAGGAAGAGGGGGTAGTTTTAGAATTTGAATGGGGTGTAAATGGATTAAAAGGAAGTGATTGGAAGTTTAGCTGTAGATAATGAAGAAAGGTCTCCCAGTCTGTAAAGGATATTGATGGAAGTGGAGGTGTAAGGGGAGAGCTATAAACCCAGAAACTACAGACTGGTTGGAGATGGAAACGTAAAAGCATACGGATACGAACTTATGAAATTAGTACTTGCAATATAAGTCAGCAGAACCGAATTTTGGAAGCGGGATATATTGTACAACTGCTGCTGTATTGTGCGTTAGTGGGTGCAGTGGTAGCGTAGCAGTTAGCACCACACTATTGCAGCTCGAGGCGTCAGAGTTCACAGTTCAATTCCAATGTCATCGGAAAGGAGTCTGTACATTCTCCCTGTGGAATGCGTGGGTTTTCTCTGAGTGCTCCGATTTCCTCCCACAGTCCAAAGACCTATCGGTTGGTAGGTTAATTGGTCATTGTAAGTTGTCGCCTAATTGGGCGATGGTTAAATCGGGGATTACTGGGCTGTGCAGCTCGAAGGGCCGGAAGGGCCTATTTCACGCTATATTTGAATTAAAAAAATAAAGCCAAAGATAAATTTCGATGCCGTTTAGAGTTGGTAATCTGGGACAAAGCTAATTGTTATGGGCTAGTAAATAACAGCCCATAATAATTAGTAAAAAGGCAAACCATATCTAATGATCTTGCTTTGATTCCCAGATATGAAACTCAAGAGGTTGAGGAAGGTCATTCAATTAAAATGCATATGTGAACATTCAGAAAGCATTTGATATCATGGTACAGAATGAACTAGTTGGGGAAAAATACTAGATTTGTGGGATTACAGGAACAGTGACAGATGGATACAAAACTGCCCAAGGGAAAGAACAGGCAAAGAAAGCAACCTGAAAGATAAAATAATGTAGAAAATTGTGAAGTAGTACATTCTGAATGGAAGAGTGAGGGAAGTCAGTTTAAACTAAATGCTACTATGAAGTAAGCATGAATCTGTGCATTTTGTTAAGAAATTTAAGGATTCAGTGCCAAATAGAATCTTTCTTTCGTATGAAGTACTAATTTGAAAGTAAGAATCTATTTGGAATTGGGGAAACAAAGCAGTTTGGTATATACAGCTAAGTAATGTCTTGGGACATACTAATGTCAAAGCTGAGGGGTTTGCAGTTTGGTTAGAATTGAAAGTGTGTATTGATCTTTGTTTATGATGCAGACAAAACATTTCCACTTTGATCACTGTATTGTAAAAAACAATAGTATACTGTATTGGAGCGAGTTTAAGATAGGTTAGCAAGGATGGGACAACCTCTGAAAAGAGAGGGCTGTCTATTTACTGCAGGATCCTGGACCTTTTAAGTAATTGCATTTATGACAAAGATGAGGATGTCAAGCTAAGATTTTACAAATAGTATTTGGCCTCCACTGGAGCATTATGTTCGACATCCTAGGACGAATGCCAAAGTTTTGGAGAGGTGCAAAAGTTTACCAAAAAGATACAAACGCTGAGAGATTTAGTTATGTGCAGGAAGTTAACATTCCTCTCTTTGTTAATGACAGAAACTTAAAAGAAGTGTTGATAGAGTAGAGAACGAAAAAAAATCCTTCCAGAGGGAAAACGAGAAGTCACATTTTCTTGCATTGAACTTTTCTGATCTAATGCGCGCTGGAGAGTGGAAGAATTGATAGCAATTTGCAAAAAGTTATGCAATGAATACTCAAAAATACCTTGCAGGATGGAGGGGAGATGGTGGGACATGGATGGATTGTGCAGCATTTGGTAAAGAGCTTGTGCAGGCACGATACGACTTCCTCAGGGGCTGTATGATTAAGAGGTGCAGCTAGTGTTTTATGGATCATTTGCTAAAGAGACCATGAAGAATTGATTCTTTGAGATACAGAAGGCCTACGAACACCCACAGTACCATGCAAAACCATGAGTTGGATTATCGGGAGAAATGGGGAACGAAACGAATCCAAATATATATTGTGTTTCTTTTTTGAACTGTTGTTTATGTGATGAAATTCTTTTTCCCGGTTTCTCCAGTATTCCATGCAATCTTTTTGGAAGAGCTGACAGCGGTAGAATTAACTGAGAAAATAGCAAAAATGTACAGCATTTCTCCGCAGCAGATTAACCAGATCTACAGACAGGGACCCAGTGGGATCCACGTGCTTGTCAGTGATGAGGTGAGATCTGAGAGAGGTCCATGCACAGAATGGCAGCTGAGACAACACTCAACTTTACAGAAAAATGTTTTCTTTCTGTTGAATCTTCTGTTGGGATTTGAATACTCCTGAATTGCATCAATTTCAAACCATTTTGAGGTTCCAAGTATTAGTTATTTCTTTACTGGGCTATTACCTCTAACTGCACAAGCAAACAAAAATAAAAGAAAAATTCCCTCACCCTCCCCTCTTTCTTTATTCCCCACTTTATCATTAAACATCTTCCTATCTGCCTATCACTTCTCCTGGGTCCCTTCCTTCTTCCCTTTCTCCTATGGTCCACTCTTCTCTCGTATCCGATTCCTTCACCTCCAGCCCTTTACCTTTCCTACACACCTGGTTTCACCTGTCACATTCTAGTTATCCTCCTCCTCCTCCCCCCCACCTTTTTATTCTAGCATCTTCTCTCTTCCTTCTCAGTCCTGAAGAAGGGACTCAACCCGAAACATTGACTGTTTATTCATTTCCGTAGATGCTGTCTGACCTGCTGAGTTCCTCCAGCATTTTGTGTGTGTTGCATACAAAAACCAGTTCATTTTTCCCATTTCCTCCTTTCCTCTCTCTCCCCTTCTCTCGTTTCCCTTCTCCCTTCTCTTTCCCAGCCCACCTTGAGCCTCTCTCTCTCTACATCCTCCAAAATTATTTTTACCCCCTTGGACTTCTGCAATCTTAAGGTATTTTGAAAAACAAAATCAAATTATATTCATCATCTAAATCAGAGTTTGGTAAATCTTGCTTATGTGTCCTCCGTAATCGCTGTGGTGTCTTGAACAATGAAGTTGGCCTTTCTCATTCACCTCTTATATTTAAAGCAAGAAATCATCTGCAGATAACCTTGACCCATAGTAGATCTTACACAGTAGCCTGTTGGATAACAATCTGCAACTTAAAAAAAAAAATAGTAACTTAATCATTTTTTGCAACGTTGAAAGTTGCACGATCATGGTAATGAATACTTAAATATTAGTTGGACTTCGTTGAAGGAAACATGTTAATTATATCTTAATACTGGGGCAGGTAAACTAAGATTTATGTGTGTACTCCTGTAGCTATAGCTGTTTATTTCTGATATTGGGGCACTAATGATTGATTATGGTTTGTCTAAACTGAATTACGGTGGTAAGCTTCTTGAAATCGAAACAGTTCATTTATGATGTCTGCATGAACATCGAATGCTCTTCTTTAAGGCTGTTGGTTTGGGTTTGGATTAGGGGTCCTCTGCAGCTTTGTTCACACTGATGGCACAAATAATGTTGAGATGCTCTACAGTGTAAATTATACTGGAGCATGGGTTTTCAGATGGCTGTTAAATTAAATGCAACAGCCATATATTAACATATTACCTTGCCTCCTAGTTTATAATGCCTCTGGTGAAGCGATGGATAAATCATAGGAAATGAACAAAAATAAGTTTATAAAAATGGATATATTTTGTACATTTCCCATGTTACAAAATTGCAGTGTGCATTATCTTTGGGTAGGAATTTTGCGTTGTATATGGAAAAATGCTTCACATTCATATTGAGTGGAGTGAGCTGGCTACTTCCTTGTTGCCCACTTCCTTTTCTTATTGGCCTAATTTAGTCTGTTTTAATTTGCTTACTTTATAAAACAAAAGAGCAAAATTAAGGCTGAGTGTACTTATTAAGGATTAAAAATATATTCATTGCTTCAAAAATATCATTCAGAGTAGTGCTGCAGAAGGGAGCACAGACCAACGTCATCAGAGGCTGTGGGTGAGTTTCTGCAATGTCACAGTGTATGAGATGCCAAGCAATATGGTTTACAAACCTGGGTGGTGAGAACTGTTAGCCTGATTTCACAACCTGTAGGCAGTGGGTTTTGGAGGAACTTGGTTTTTGGTATCCATATTGCATATTTGGCTGTCATCTTGACTGAATACTCTGCAGTGTTTATTTTTTTTGTGATGAATGCTTTTAGGACATTAACAATTTTTAGAAGATTTTATAAATTAAAAAAAAATCTTACAGTAGGTTTGTTTTAACATTCAGATTTACAAGTCCTAACTGCACCTCTCAAATAAGAACTTTGCAAGACTGTTACACTGACACTAGCATGCAGAAATTGCATCTTTGATCTATTACACTATATGGATCACTAGATTAGTACTTCTCTCTGGATTGCATGGTGGCATAGTGGTTAATACAATGCTTTACAGTACTGGTGACCCAGGTTCAATTCCCACCACTGCCAGTAAGGAGTTTCTACATTCTCCTCATGACTATGTGGGATTCCTCTGGGTACTCTAGTTTCCTCCCTGTGGTAAACTATGTATACCTGTCTGGACACGGCCCTCTGCTGACTGCTCCTGTGGCTCCTCCCACAGACCCCTGTATAAAGGCGATTGGAGGCATTGCTCCTCCCTCAGTCTTTGAGATGTTGTGCTCCCTTTTGCTGTTAATAAAAGCCTATCGTTCACTCCCAGTCTCCGAGAGTAATTGATGGTGCATCACTCCCACAGTCCAATGACGTACTGGTTGTTAGGTTAATTGGTCATTGTCAATTGACCCGTGATTAGGCTGGGGGTAAGTTGGGGGCTGCTGGACAGCATAGGTCGCAAGGTTGGAAGGACGTATTCCATGCTCTATCTCGATAATTAAATTGTGTCCTTTGGTGTTCTGTGACCCAATTTAATGGCTGCTAAGTCCATGTTGGACATTTAGTGAGAAGTCCATGGTAAATTACCGATGAGTTACGGCTTCTGTGCCAGATTGGAAATCAGTTCTGGAGTGTTCTGTAGTAGGAGAAGCCATTCCGGCTGGACGCTGAGTAGATGCAAGAAGATGAACTGTTAAGAGGAGGTGACACTCGACTGACTCATGTAGCATAATATATGTAATGCAGACGTGTGTTGATTACTTGCTGGGACCAGCTGTCCTTTTGAGATTCTGTGCGGCTGTCTTTAATTTGCTAACTGAAGAATACTGTGTGATAGCAGTGTGGGATGGCACAATTGTGGACCAGTCCTACTGTATATACAGTACAAGATCTGACTCCACAAATAACTTCGCTAGAACTGATTCCTTTCATACAATGGTTTTCATTATGAAAGTCAGTGAACTTGAGGTATAATCCTATTGTAGCAGAAATAAGTGTGACGATAGATTAGTTCATAGCTACCAGTGACATGATAAATGTTTAGTATTACATTAGTGGTGTTGTTGGAAGAGTAAGTGATGGATAGGATGTAGTACAACCTTCCCCTCTTCAAACAGAGCTACTGTATTTGATCTTTTACTATTGTCTAGTCAAGTCAACTTTATTGTCATTTAAC
The DNA here is from genome assembly GCF_048418815.1 of Hemitrygon akajei. NCBI lineage: Eukaryota > Metazoa > Chordata > Chondrichthyes > Myliobatiformes > Dasyatidae > Hemitrygon > Hemitrygon akajei. The sequence continues at coordinate 105,690,968 of NC_133125.1, forward strand.
TGTGTACATGTATACCATCGAACGAGGCAATGTTTCTCTGGACCGGGATGTAAAGCTCTAAAGTACACAGAACACACAACAACTTGGGAAAGTAAGAATAAAATCTACAGATGAATTATGCAAAAATAAACTAAAGTTCATAAATTAAATATCGTAAGGTATGGAACAGATTAACTGGTGACACTTTGAATGCAGTGTGGCAGGGAGTTCAAAAGCCTAATGACCTGAGGGAAGAAACTGTTTCCCATCCTGACCGTTCTTGTCTTTATGCATCAGAGCCTCCTGCCTGTTGGCAGAAAACCAAAGCAGATGCTGGATGGATGGGTGGGATCCTTAATAATATTAAGGGCCTTGCATACATGGCGCTCTTGATAAATGTCCTCGGTAGATGGTAGGGAGATCCCTACGATCCTGTCAGATCAGTCTGTTGGTCTGATGTGCTGCTGCTCCAGCACTGGATGGAAATGCAGCTTGTCAGGACACTGGATGCTGCTCCTGTAAAATTCGGTGAATTTGGGGTGGGGTGGTGGGGAGCCTTGCTTGTTTCAATCTAATGCCCTCTCACACCCCCCCCCCACCACAGCTTCTGCAGATTTTTGCTTTTCTATAGACGCATGAAATTCTGACCCCAAGTTAAGAATAGAGTCTCTAATTCAAGGCTAACAATTACAATGGATTTATAGCTACAACTGTTCTCCCTGTGGTGCTTCCAGGATGGGCATCCTTTTTGTCAGTATCGCTGTTATGCACTTTGTTTTCTCGTGTGACAGGGCACGAAAACATGTTCATTAAAGCGTGATCTAAAACAAAACGCTAAGCAAGTTTTGTAGTCAATCCAAAAAGCATTTTGTAGTCAAGTATGGAATTTCATTGTTCATCAGAAGTATATGTGGTGTGAGTATTGGCTCCCGGTTATGTCTGCCTCGTGTTATTTTCATATTCTGAAGCTACTGCAGTTGAATATTGGTAGGTGACTGCTCCATGTTTGGTACTCCTGCAGCCTGAGTATGGGTTGTGGTTCATCACCAGAACCAGTCACACTACCTGTGACTTGCATCTGCTGCATATTTGGCCAGGTGCAGGACGGGTGAAATGATGTGATGAAGATGCAGTATATCATAACCAAACATTTGGTTGTGTTGAATGCACCTCAGCTTTTTTTTTGTAAATTAGTTCACTTCCCTAAAATGTAGAAGATTGCACATGTTGGAAACTGTCTGTAATCCCATTATAGAGCATGCAATTCTTTCACCTGAACTCCATTTGCATGTTCCCTCATGTATGAATGTCTGCCTGTGTTACAACAGCCAGCAAAGACAGCTTGCATTGTAGAAGCTGGTACCATATTTTTCAGGACTAATGGCTTTGGCTTGGACCTTCAGGATTTGGAAGCAGAATGCAGCCTTCTCTAGACCAGGAGTTCCCAATCTTTTATAGGCCAACTGAGGGGTCCGTGGATCCCAGGTTGGGAACCCTTGCTCTAGTCTATTCCTTCAAAGCTTCATCCCTGCATTGCAAGCAATAGCAGCAGTGGCATTGATATGTTGATGGATTTAGGAGTGTACACACGTGCTCCAGCGAGTGAGGTGACCCTTTGTTGAAAGTGGTGCTTCCACTGAAATTGGTGGCGATACACGCGCCACGCTAGCGTCGTGGTTAGCGCGGCACTATTAGAGCTTGGAGCTTTGGAGTTTGCTGTCCAATTCTGATGTCATCTGTAAGGAGTCTCTGTAGAATGTGTTGGTTTTCTCTGGGTGCTCTGGCACAGTCCAAAGATGTACCAGGTAGTAGGTTAACTGGGCATTGTAAATTGTCCTATGATTAAGCTAGGGTTCAATTAGAGTTTACTGGGCAGTGTAGCTCGAAGACCTATTCTGCTTTGTATCTCTAAATAAAATAAAATGCAACACAACCAGTGACCATTGTTGGAGACTGGAGCCTCCCCTTCCGAGGATGTCTAGAACCAGTGGTCACAAACATCTATCAAGGACAATGTTGAGAAGAAACTTCCTCACCCAGGGAGTGGTGTATTTTTGGATTCTCTATCCTGGAGGGTTGTGGAGATATAACTGCTGAATATGTTTGAAATGATCTTGATAGATTGGGCATATAGTGAATCAATGGATATGCATTGTTGAAGCAAAGTCAAATTTATTGTCATTTAACTCTGTACATGTATACCGTCAAATAAGACACTTCTCTGAACCAGAGTGTAAAGCAGTCATACACAGAACGCCCAAGTAACACATTATAACTTAGGAAAGTAGTAAAATCTACAAAATAAATTACACGTAAATAAATAAAGTTAAGTGCTCAAGTTAAATAGTGTTAAGGTACACCAGTGACACTTCGAATGAGACGTGGTCGGGAGTTTGGAAGTTTAATAACCTGTGGGAAGAAACTGTTTCCCATCCTGACCGTTCTTGTCTTTATGCCCCGGACTCTCTTGCCTGATGGAAGAAAGGCAAAGAGGATGCTGGATGGAGGGGTGGGATCCTTGATAATAGTCAGGACTTTGCATATGCAGCGCTCCTGATAAATTTACCCCGATGGATAGAGCCCTATGATATTCTCCGCCGTTCTCACAGTCTTTTGTAGGGACCTCCAGTCCTACTCTGGTATCAGATGGAGATGCAGCTTGTCAGGCAGGATATTCTCAATGGTCCTCCTATAAAATTCAGTTAAGAGAGGATGGTTTGGGGATCCTCACTTGCCCCAATCTCCTCAGCAAGTGGAGGTACTGATATGCCTTCTTGTTCAGGGAGGTCATACTAAGGGACCAGATGAGGTCATCCGTGATGTGAACCCCCTGGAACCTGGTGCACTTAACTCTCTCTGTGGAGGAGCCATGTATGCACAGAGGGGGAAATAGCACTGAGGTGTAAGATCAGCTAGGATTTTACTAAATAATAAAGCAGACACAAGAGCTGAATGGACCTCTCCACTATTCAAATTTCCATTGGATACTTTCCGATGGCCAATACCACTCTAGTGAGCAGCTTGTGTAACTCCTCACAATGGAATCCTGAAATCATGATCATTTTTCTCATAAAGATGTCACATCTAGATTGGTAGACTTGGCTGAATGGTTAAGTTAGCTAGTATTGTCCCAGTGCAGTGTCACTTGCAAGTCAGTAACTAGGGTTCAATTTCAGTAATTCTGAGAGCTATTCCTAGGGAACAAATGCTCTCTGGCTTTTTAAAATTCTTTTGATGTTACAATTTTGGATGATAATAATATAAATTCCAGTTGCATCTTATTTCTATTCCTGTCTGCATTTTATCTTCAGGTTTCTCATTTTTAGCTTGAACTGTTGTACACAAAGGAGCAAAAAGTATGTATGTTAAACTCCGCGAACACCAGGAATAAATCATATCCTGCTGGAAATCCGCTGTCCGTTTTTAATGAGCTTATCATTCTAATTTTTAGGAAGCTACCGGTGAGGGTGTTGTAGGATATTGGATTGGTTGATATGTTTTTATTGAGAGTAATCCACTTAGTAATTCTTCATTGGTATCCACAAACTTACTTTCTAGAAGGACTTTGAGCTGATCAGAAAGAAGAATGTTGCCTGTTTTTTTTTTCTCTCTCCTTCTCTCTCTCTTTCTTCCCTCCCTTTTCCACAAGGCTAAAAGAGCATTGGGAACCAGCTGAGGCCAAGTTAAGATCAGCAAACTGCATTATATACGACTTGACTCTGGAACCGACTGGTCTGTATAGCCCAACACTGCAGCTGCCACTGCCTTCCTTATCAGGGTTTTAGGATGATGCAGCGTACAGCTAAAGATTGATGTAATTGTAATATATCTAAGTTTGTTACCGCTGCCAAGGAACTTTGTATTGCCGCAAATTTCCAATTCCAAGAATTTTCTTCAATGTTCAAGCACTTAATTTGTACAAGAGCATACCTTGAGTAAGTGTACTGTTGGTATTTCGTCATTGATAATGATAATGCTTAATCTGACAGGAGATGCGAACAGTCTAAGTAGTTCCATGAATTAAAAGTACGGTGGCTTCAGTTCATTCTCTAGTATTGTTTTGGGCACTGGGTCTAGAACAAACCTGCTATGAGGTCATTACGATGGCATCTGTAGCATCAGTGATTTAATATAGGTGAAACACATGTCTCCTTTAAAAAAAACTTCCCAAGTGGCAGTAGATACAGTATGTCCATTATAGGGCTTATGGAATAGATGCTCATAATACCTCAGACTAATACACATCCTTTTATTTCCAGATGGTTAAAAATTTATGCAATGAGATTTGCTTTGTCGTCTGCATCTTGAAAGGTACGATTAACTTTAACTTGTTACATTTGTGGTTAACCCTGCCCTATGTCACTGGCAGATTATTGCAAACACGATGCACTCTAGTTTCACACAGGCCCTGTTCCAACAGCACTTTCTAAACCCAAGAATGCCTCAGGCGCATTGGAACATCCTCCCACAGTGATTTTTATGGTTTCCTCCCACAGTCCAAAGACGTACTGGGTAGGTTAATTGGTCATTGAAAATTGTCCTGTCATTGGGATAGGGTTCAATCTGGGTTTGCTGGTCGGCTGGCTCAAAGGAATGGAAATGCCAATTCTGCGCTGTACCTGTAACTAAATAAATCAATAAAAATATGCTTAACCAAAGATTATCCAAATGCTGAGATTAAAATTCAAAAATCTGAGGTGCAATGGGACTTGGGAGTCCTCGTGCAGGATTCCCTGAAGGTAAATTTGCAGGTTGAGTCTGTTGTGAAGAAGACAAATGCAATGTTAGCAAGAGGACTCGAATATAAAAGCAAGGATGTAATGTTGAGACTTTACAAAGCACTGGTGAGACCTCACTTGGAGTATTGTCAGCAGTTTTGGGCCCATTATCAAAAAAAAGGATTTGCTGACATTGGAGAGGGTTCAAAGGAGGTTCACGAAGATGATTCCAGGATATGAAAGGCTTGTCATATGAAGAACGTTTGATGACCCTGGTCCTATACTCACTAGAATTCAGAAGAATGAGGGGCAACCTCATTGAAACCTATTGACTGTTGAAAGGCCTCGATAGAGTGGATGTGGAGAGGATGTTTCATATGGTTGGCAAGTTTAAGACCAGAGGACACAACCTCAGAACAGAGGGGCATCCTTTTAGAATGGAGATGAGGAGGAATTTCTTCAGCCAGAGAGTGGTGAATCCGTGGAATTCGTTGCCACGGGTGGCTGTGGAGGCCAGGTCATTGGGTATATTTAAGGCAGAGGTGGATAGATTCTTGACTAATCAGGGCATGAAGGGATACAGGGAGAAGGCAGGAGATTGAGACTGAGAGGGAAAATGAAATGGCGGAGCAGACTCAGTGCACCAAATTGCCTAATTCTGCTCCTATATCTTCTGGTCTAAAATGGGAAGCCCCATCTTAACCTTGTCTCACTCACCAGCCAATAATTGTGATATGAATTATAATACTCTGCTTCCTTATAGGGAAGGAATCAAATTGCATGCTCTTATATGACATAGTATAACTCCTCACTACTGTTTAATTGAAGAATTTCCTGGTCACTCGGTTAACTGAGCAAAATGTTAGAATGTAGTAGTTGGACAGAGCAGGAAAAGAGGGGTGCCAGTGACTTCATTATGGCCATTTGTATGTCAGATACACCCTTACAGAATTCACAACTCATTACCTAAACACGTTTAGATATGGATACAACTTGTTCACATGGAATTTTTTTTGTGTAATATTTTATTGAAGTTCATCATCAAACAAACATTTCCATAAGATGTATTTCAGACATTGTACATATATATCATATAATCACATATATCACAAATCTCCACAAAGTACATATCTGAGGTATACACTTATAGAAAAGAGAGGAAAGAAAAAACAAGCAAAAGGAAAGAACTATGTACAAGTAGGGAGTGATTTTTTTTTAACAACAGATCCATTGATTTGTGAGAATAAAATCAGGTCTATGAGGCATTATGTAGTTAAACCATTTTTCCCAGTATGAATCAAATTGTTCCAGCTTATGGTTAACTTCTCTGTTATCAGCTGTTATCTTCTCCATTTTGTAAATGTCCACTGTAATTTCCATCCATGTATTTAAAGTTGGGCTCTCCTGTGATAACCATTTCCTAGTAAGAGTCTTTTACCAGCCACCAACAGTATATTCATTAAGTATTTATCTTTTTTCAACCATTCTTGAGGTATATATCCAAAATATATGGTCTTACTCTCTAAGGGTATTTCACATTTAAAGATGTCTTGTAGGGCATTGTGTATCCCCCTCCAATAGTTTTTGATAACAGGGCAGTCCCGTTCCCATGGAATTTGTGTTAAAGAGAGTAAATAAATCAACAGTGTTTTTTAACTTTCATTTCCTGATGCATGCATAGATGAATGTTGCTTTGCAATTTGGAAAATCGTGATAGGAACTGCCTTCTAGGAACACAACTCCCACATAATGTGATTCACTGCGATAATTAGGGAATGTGATATAGAACGGAGAACATTACAACACAGTATATACCCTTCGGCCATGATGTTGAGCAAACCTCTCAACCTACTCTAAGATCAATCTAACCCTTCCCTCCCACATAGCCCTCCATTCCTTCTTTCATCCATACTCCTATGAGTTTCTGAAATTACCCTAATGTATCAGCCTCCGCCACCACCCCCTCCCCCTAGTGCATTCCACAAACCCAGCACTCTGTGTTTCTCCCTGATATTCTCCCCTATACTTTCCTCCATTCACTTTAAAATTATGCCCATTGTATTAGCCATTTCTGCTTTGGGAAAAACTCTCTGGCTATCCACTTATCCTCTGCCTCTAATCTTCTTGTACACCTCCATCAAACTCCAGCTTGCTTAACCTATCCTCATAAGACGTGCTCTCTAATCAAGGCAACATCCTGGTAAATTGCCTCTGCACCCTCTCTAAAGCTTCCACATCCTTTCAACAATGTGGTGACCAAATGTTGTGAGTTTTATACAGCTCCAACATTGTCTCGCGCCTCTTGAACTCAGCTAATGAAGGCCAACACGCCATGTGCCTTCTCAACCATCCTGTCACCTTGCATGGCAACTTTGAGGGATCTATGGACATGGAGCCCAAGATCCTTTTGTTCCTCCACACTGCTAAGAATTCCGCCATTAAGCTTGTACCCTACAGATGATCTCTTGTGGGAGTGATGTTGTAAATTGAAAAATGGTTAAACATGTTTCTTCTTTGCCGACTGGAGTTCACTATTTATTAATAATAAACCTTGTATACTTCACAGCTGAGCAAAGTGATGGATACCACATCATCTTAAAGTGAATAGGGTGGACAATCCCTCAAATACCAGGAGGCAGATTCAGATTGCACATTGTTTGGACATCCTTTTATTAAACATGGACAACTACCCAGAAAACAGGCCAAAGAAAAAGAATTGGTTGTACTACTAAAACTGAGATGATCCAAAATCCTCAAGGCATAGAAGACTTTTTTCACTGAGGACAAGGCAAAAAGCTTTGCTTCATGTTATCTCAGCTATCTTACATGGTATAATTTTAGTGATTTTGTTTGTTTTTTACTGTTGGGCTCAACAACCACTTCTCCCCACTCCCTTTGGGTTTTGGGATTAATAGTAATATTTGCGGATCTCAAGAAAAGTAAAAAGAAAACGACAGAAATAATGCTCAAAAATAATTGCTGTCATCCCAAAACCCCATTTGATATTAGATATAATAATAATGGACATTGAATTATTGGATAGCCAGTGACGATGAAGTGGTTTTGCAGCCCTGGTCTGCAATACTGTAGCATTTTGTGTTCTGGGGATTAAATAGATTGATTTCTTGTGATGATAATGCCTACAAGTTAACCATAGCATTCTGCAATGTTCAGACTTTGTGTCAGTTAATGGGGCCGAGGCATTTTTAACCACCTGTTTATTTTCATTATGCAGGACATTTCTGTCTGTTTCCATTCCTATAGGAAGAGATCAGTGACAGTGCACTGAACTTCTATTTTTCTAAAGCTTGTGGTTATGAGCATTTTCCAATTGTTCAGATAGTTAAAATACAGTTTGCTCTATGGTGTCACATTTGAGCAGATGGGAGTCTAGGTGCACACCATGACATTAAATTTACCCTTCAGTAATTTTTTGGAACAGGTATAGAATGTATTTTTTTTCTTACTGAATTTGGTGAATGTATGCTCAAGCACCTAATTTTATTTTCTACTGAATTAACCAAATGATGTCTGGGTATGAGATAAAGACATAAATTTCTTTTGTGACATTGTAAACACTGAATAAATATGATTTTATAAGTAATTCATTGGTATGATTGTGTGCATCAATGTAAAATTTAAATTGGTTCATTATTGTCACGTACAGTGAAAAGCTTCTCTTGCATACTGTTCATACGGATCAGATCATTACTGTGTACATGTTGTACAAGTCTTTGACTATTACACAGTGTACTGAGGTAGAACAAGGGAAAACAATGACAATGCAGAATAAAGTGTAACAGCTACCGAGAAAGTGCAGTGCAGGTGAACAATAAGGTATAAGATCGTAAAGAAGAAACAGATTCTGAAAACAAGAGTCCATCTCACCATAGTAGAGGACCACTAGACCTCCTTTCTGTTCACACAGCCAATTCTAATTTGAATACTTTTATTGCATAAAGAAATTAATCTGTACAATTGTTCAAAATGCAAAAGGTCATGCAGTTTGCTAATTATTATCATCTTTAGTAAGGTAATATTTCCTTAAATTTCAACATAATGTTTACTTTAATAACACACTTGCCTACAATGTTTACACAAATATACTTTATTTTCCAAGGCGCATAGGAGTGGTTCAGGAAGGCCTTGAGGCTCTCCACTTCTTTCTGGACAACAGACATAACCAGTTCCCCTGCAACACCATCCATCTCAGTCTGGCAGAATTCATTTTCACCCTGAACAATCTCTCTTTCAACTCCTCCAACTTTCTCCAAACCAAAGCTGTAGCCATAGGAACTCTATGGCTCCCAGCTCCATCTACACCAGCTTTCTGGAACAGTCCATGTTCCAAGCCTACAGTGGTAATGCTCCCAACTCTTCCTGCACTATACTGGTGACACATTGGTGCTGCTTCCTTTTGCCTATAATGTCCACCCTGCCCTCAAGTTTACTGTCCTTTCCTGATCTGTCTCCATCTCTGGAAACATTATATACCAACATCTTTTACAAACCAAATAAAAACACAAAATGCTGGCAGAACTCAGCAGGCCAGACAGCATCTATGGGAGGAGACACACACCCTGGGTTTTGGCCCGAAACGTCGTCACTACCTCCTCCCGTGGATGCTGTCTGGCCTGCTGAGTTCTGCCAGCATTTTGTGTTTTTATTTATTTCCAGCATCTGCAGATTCACTCGTGTTATCTTTTACAAACCACTGAGTCTCACAGCTGTCTGGACTCGACCTCTTCCCACCCTGTCACTTGTAAAAATGTTATTCCCTTTTCACATTTCTTCTGCCTCTTGATGACAATTTACATTCCAAAATATCTGAGATTCCCTTTCATTTAAAAAAAACAGGTTTTCCCTTCCACTATCATCAATGTTGCCCTCACCCATATACTGTATCCTCTATATCCCACATATCTGCTCTCACTCCCTCTATCCACTGTCATAACAGGAATAGAATTCTCCTTGTCTTGGCCACAAGTCTCTGTATCCAGCAATTCATTCTCTCAACCTCCACCATGTGTTGTGCAATGAACCAGAAACGATTAGAGAGCTTAAGGTAAAAGAATGCTTAGGGAAAAGTGATCATATGTTCAAATTCATGCTGAAATTTGAGAAGGAGAAGCTAAAATCAGGTGTATCAGTATTATAATGGAGTAAAGAGAATTACAAAAGGATGAGAGAGGAGTTGACCAAAATTGATTAGGAAAGAACACTGGCAGGGATGGTGGCAGAGCAGCAACGGCTGGAATTCCTGGAAGCAAATTGGAAGGTGCTTCCTTTCTGGAACAGTCCATGTTCCAAGCCTACAGTGGTAATGCTCCCAACTCTTCCTGCACTATACAGGTGACACATTGGTGCTGCTTCCTTTTGCCTATAATGTCCACCCTGCCCTCACAGGGCGGGCACACACACACACACACACACACACACACACACACACACACACACACACACACACACACACACACACACACACACACACACACACACACACACACACACACACTTCTAAAGGAAAAATGACACAACCATAGCTAACAAGAGAAGTCAAGGCCAACAGAAAAACCAAAGAGAGGGCATATAATAAAGCAAAGATTAGTGGGAAGTTAGAGGATTGGGAAGCTTTTAAAAACCAACAGCAGGCAACTAAAAAGTCAATAAGAAGGTAAAGATGGAATATGAAAGTAAGCGAGCCGATAATATTAAAGAGGATACCAAAAGTTTCTTCAGATACATAAAGTGTAAAAGAGAGGTGAGAGTGAATATCAAACTACTGGAAAATGATGCTGGAGAGGTAGTAATTGGGGACAAGGAAATAGCGGATGAACAGAATAAACATTTTGCGTCAGTCTTCACTGTGGAAGACTCTATCAGTATGGTGGAAGTTCCAGGTGTCAGGGGGTCATGAAGTGTGTGAAGTTACCATAACTAGAGAGAAGGTTCTTGGGGAAGCTGAAAGGTTTGAAGGTAAATAAGTCACCTGGACCAGATGGTGTACACCCCAGGGTTCTGAAAGAGGTTGCTGAAGAGAACATCGAGGCATTAGTAATAGTCTTTGAAGAATCACTAGATTCTGAAATGGTTCTGGAAGACTGGAAAATTGCAAATGTCACTCCACTCTTCAAGAAGGGAGAGAGGCAGAAGAAAGGAAACTGTTGGCCAATTAGTCTGACCTCAGTGGTTGAGAAGATGTCAGAGTTGATTATTAAGGATGAGGTTGCAGGGTACTTGGAGGCACATGATAAAATAGATCATAGACAGCAAGGTAAAAAACTTGCCTGACATATTTGTTGGAGTTCTTTGAAGAAAAAACAAGCAGGATAGACAAAAGAGATTTGATTGATGTGGTGTACTTGGATTTTCAGAAGGCCTCTGACAAGGTGCAACACATGAGGCTGCTTAAGAAACTAAAGGCCCTTGGTATCACAGGAAAGATTCTAGTATGGATAATACAGTGGCTGATTGGCAGGAGGCAAAGTGTGGGAATAAAGGGAGCCTTTTCTGACTGGTTGCCAGTGAAGAGTTGAATTCTACAGGGGTCTGTGTTGGGACCGATACTTTGTACATTATATGTCAATGATTCGGATGATGGAATTTAGATAGATAGATAGATAGATAGATAGATACTTTATTCATCCCCATGGGGAAATTCAACATTTTTTTCCAATGTCCCATACACTTGTTGTAGCAAAAACTCATTACATACAATACTTAACTCAGTAATAATATGATATGCACCTAAATCACTAACTCAAAAAGCATTAATAATAGCTTTAAAAAAAAAAAGTTCTTAAGTCCTGGCAGTTGAATTGTAAAGCCTAATGGCATTGGGGAGTATTGACCTCTTCATCCTGTCTGAGGAGCATTGCATCGACAGTAACCTGTCGCTGAAACTGCTTCTCTGTCTCTGGATGGTGCTATGTAGAGGATGTTCAGGGTTTTCCATAATTGACCGTAGCCTACTCAGCGCCCTTCGCTCAGCTACCGATGTTAAACTCTCCAGTACTTTGCCCACGACAGAGCCCGCCTTCCTTACCAGCTTATTAAGACGTGAGGCGTCCTTCTTCTTAATGCTTCCTCCCCAACACGCCACCACAAAGAAGAGGGCACTCTCAACAACTGACCTATAGAACATCTTCAGCATCTCACTGCAGACATTGAATGACGCCAACCTTCTAAGGAAGTACAGTCGACTCTGTGCCTTCCTGCACAAGGCATCTGTGTTGGCAGTCCAGTCTAGCTTCTCGTCTAACTGTACTCCCAGATACTTGTAGGTCTTAACCTGCTCCACACATTCTCCATTAATGATCACTGGCTCCATATGAGGCCTAGATCTCCTAAAGTCCACCACCATCTCCTTGGTCTTGGTGATATTGAGACGCAGGTAGTTTGAGTTGCACCATATCACAAAGTCCTGTATCAGTTTCCTATACTCCTCCTCCTGTCCATTCCTGACACACCCCACTATGGCCGTGTCATCAGCGAACTTCTGCACATGGCAGGACTCCGAGTTATATTGGAGTTATTTATGGCTTGTTGCAAAGTTTGCAGACAATATGAAGATAGTTGGAGGAGCAGGTAGTTTTGAGTAAGTATAGAGGCTACAGAGGGCTCAGACAGATTAGATTAGATTCAACTTTATTGTCATTGTGCCGAGTACAGATAGAAAGCCAAATGAAATGCAGTTAGCATCTGATCAGAAATGCAAAGAATAGTGTTATTTACAAAATAACTGCAAATAAAAAGTAAGTGCTTCAGCACACAAATATATAAGTACTGAGACAGTACAATTTGGGTGCAATACTGCTTAGCGCTGTGATGTGAGGTTCAGCAGGGTCACAGCCTCAGGGAAGAAGCTCTTCCTGAGCCTGATGGTGTGGGAGCGGAGGCTCCTGTAGCGCCTACTGGATGGGAGGAGAGTAAAAAGTCCATGGTTAGGGTGAGATGCATCCTTGATAATGCTTTTCGCCCTGCCCAGGCAGCGTTTATGGTAGGTGTTCTCAATGGTGGGCAATTGGGTGCTGATAATCTGCTGGGCAGTTTTCACCACACGCTGGAGTGCTTTGCGATCCGATATGGGACAATTGCCATACCACACTGAGATGCAGTTGGTGAGTATGCTCTGAATGGCACAGCGGTAAAAGTCCGTCAGTATCCTGGGACAGAGGTGAGCTTTCTTGATGCTCTGCAGGAAATAAAGGCGCTGTTGCACCTTTTTGATCAGGATGGAGGAGTTCAGGGACCAGGTGAGATCCTCGGAAATGTGGACACCAAGGAATTTGAAGCTTGATACACGCTCCACTACAGCTCCGTTGATGTAGATGGGGACGTGAGTGTGGCTCCTAGCATGCCTGAAGTCCACAATGATCTCCTTGGTCTTCTGGGTGTTAAGGGCCAGGTTGTTGTCGCACACCATGAGGCCTCGTGCTGGACCTCATCCCTGCAGGCCGTCTCGTCATCCCCTCTGATCAGGCCAACCACCGTGGTGTCATCTGCAAGCTTGATTATGGAGTTAGAACCATGTACAGGAACGCAGTCATAGGTGAAAAGAGAGTACAGAAGAGGGCTCAGCACACAGCCTTGAGGCACGCCAGTGTTCAGGGTGAGAGTGGAGGAGGAGAGGTTGTCCAACTTAACAGATTGGGGTCTGTTAGTCAGAAAGTTTAAGGTCCAATTGCAGAGGGATGAGCTGATACCAAGCTGGCGAAGTTTGGTGGTCAGCTTGGAGTGTGCAGTTTTGGGCTCCTTATTTAAGAAAGGATGTGCTGACATTGGAAAGGGATCAGAGAAGATTCACTAGAATGATTCCGGGAATGAGAGGGAACGTTTGACCGCTCTTGGACTGTACTCCTTGGAGTTTAGAAGAATGAGGGGGGACCTCATAGAAACATTTCGAATGTTGAAAGGCATGGACAGAGTGGATGTGGCAAAGTTGTTTCCCATGGTGGGGGAGTCTAGTACGAGAGAACATGACTTGAGGATTGCAGGGCGCCCATTCACAACAGAGATGCAAAAAATTTTTTTTTAGCCAGAGGGTGGTGAATCTGTGGAACTTGTTGCCACGGGCAGCAGTGGAGGCCGTGTCATTGGGTGTATTTAAGGCAGAGATTGAAGGTTAAGGCAGAGGTGGGAAACTTTGTCACATAGTGCGAGCAGAATCATCTGCAGCTTAATGTGAAAAAGACTAAGGAGCTGGTGTGGACCTGAGGAGGGCTAAGGCACCGGTGACCCCTGTTTCCATCAGTGGATATGTCCATCAGGGGTCAGTGTGGACATAGTGGAGGATTACAAATACCTGGGGATATGAATTGACAATAAACTGGACTGGTCAAAGAACACTGAGGCTGTCTACAAGAAGGGTCAGAGCCGTCACTATTTCCTGAGGAGACTGAGGTCCTTTAACATCTGCCGGACGATGCTGAAGACGTTCTACGAGGCTGTGGTGGCCAGTGCTATCATGTTTGCTGTTGTGTGCTGGGGCAGCAGGCTGAGGGTAGCAGACACCAACAGAATCAACAAACTCATTCATAAGGCCAGTGATGTTGTCGGGATGGAACTGGACTCTCTGATGGTGGTGTCTGAAAAGAGGATGCTGTCCAAGTTGCATGTCATCTTGGACAATGTCTCCCATCCACTCCATAATGTACTGGTTAGGCACAGGAGTACATTCAGCCAGAGACTTATTCCACCGAGATGTAACATTGAGCGTCATAGGAAGTCATTCCTGTCTGTGGCCATCAAACTTTACAACTCCTCCCTCAGAGTGTCAGACACCCTGAGACAATAGGCTGGTCCTGGACTTATTTCCACTTGGCATGATTAACTTATTATTATTTAATTATTTATGGTTTTATATTGCTATATTTCTTCACTATTCTTGGTTGGTGCGGCTGTAATGAAACCCAATTTCCCTTGTGATCAATAAAGTATGTCTGTCTGTCTGATAGGTATCTGAGTAGTCAGGGCATCAAAGGTTATGGTGAGAAGGCGGGGGAATGGGACTAAAGGGGAGATTGGGTCAGCTCATGATGAAATGGTGGAGCAGACTCAATGGGCCAAATGGCTGACTTCTGCTCCTTTGTCTTATGGTCTTATGGGATCACAGTAGTGAATGCCAAACTGAAGTCAATGAATAGCAATCTGATGTAAGAGTTGGGGCTGTCCAGGTGGGTCAGGAAGAGTGAAGTGCTGTTGAGATGCATCCTCTGTTGACCTGTTGGTGCATTAGACAAATTGATGGGGGTCCAGGGTGATAGAACCAGTCTCTCAAAGCACTTTGCAATGATGGGGGTGAGTGCAACTGGGCGGAAGTCATTCAGGCCCGTGGCAGTGGAATGTTTCAGCACTGGAATGATAGTGGCGATCTTGAAGCTTGTGGGGATGACTGCCTGGACCAGGGACAGATTGAAAATGTCCGTGAAGACCCTGGCCAACTGCCCTGCACAAACTCTGAGCACACAGCCAGGTATTCCATCCAGACCAGCTACCTTCCATACATTCACCCTGCTCAGGGTGGCGGAAACATTGGGGGTGGAAAGTGAGAGAGGCAGTTCACCAGGTGGGAGATCCGCTTTGAGGGTGACCTCCTTGTTCTCTCGGTCAAAGTGAGCGTAGAAGTAGTTGAATTCATCAGGGAGGGAAGCAGAGCTGGAAGGGGGCACAGTACTAGGTGGTTTGAAGTCTGTAATGACCTGTATGCCATGCCATATGTGCCAGGGGTCCGAGGAGAATGGACAAAGAAATGGCAGATAGAATACAGTGTCAGGAAGTGTATGGCCATGCACTTTGGTAGAAGAAATGAAAAGGTTGCCTATTTTCTAAAGGGATTTAAAATACAAAAAACTGAGAAGCAAGGGGACTTGGGGTCCTTGTGCAGGATTCCCTAAAGGTTAATTTGCAGGTTGAGTCTGTGGTGAGGAAGACAAATGCGATGTTAGCATTCGTTTCAAGAGGACTAGAATATAAAAGCAAGGATGTAATGTTGAAACTTTATAAAGCACTGGTGAGGCCTCACTTGGAGTATCGTGAGCTGGTTTGGGTGCCTTATTATAGAAAGGAAGTGTTGAAACTGGAGAGGGTTCAAAGGAGGTTCATGAAAATGATTCCAGAAGAATGAGAGGCGACCTCATTCAAACATCGAATGGTGAAAGGCCTCAATAGAGTGGATGTGAAGAGGATATTCCCTATGGTGGGAGAATCTAAGACCATAGGACACAGCCTCAGAAAAGAGGGTCATACTTTTAGAACGGAGATGAGGAGGAATTTCTGTAGCTAAAGGGTGATAAATCTATGGATTTCTTGGCCACAGGCAGCTGTGGAGGCCAAGTCTTTATGTATATTTAAGGAAGAGGTTGATAGATTCTTGATTGGTCAGGGCATGAAAGGATACCTGGAGAAAGCAGAAGATTGATGTTGAGTGGAAAATTGGATCAGCCATGATGAAATGGTGCAGCAGACTCGATGGGCCAAATGGCCTAATTCTGCTCCTATATCTTATTGTCTTATCTGCAACGGGACCCAACTACTAGGCACATCTTCCCTGCAAGGATCGCTTTCTATGTGACTCTGGCCACTCATCCTTCCCCACTGATCTCTCTGCTGGTCCTTAACCCTGTGAGCAGCACAAGTACTACACCTCCCCGTTGAGATCATCTACCCTACCCAATGTCCTGGTGCAGATCCCTCTACATCAGTGAGACCCGACATCGGTTAGGGGGACTACTTTGCTGAGCAGCTTCGCTCTGTCGACTGCAACAGCAGGATTTCCAGGTGCATTCCCCTTCAACCTGACTCCCCATTCCAACACTGACATGTCAGTCTACTGCCATACCCAAGTTAAAGGAACAATACCCCATATTCCTTGTATCCAGATGGCATTGACATTAATTTATCTGACTTATGAAAGTCACTCCCCTCTTTCTTCCCCCCTCTTTCCATTCCCCATTATGGTGGTCTACCTTCTCCTTCTCTTCCCCTCATTTGTCCTCATGACCTGCCCCTCTCCTCCCTCTCGTTCCCCATCTCCTTACCTTTCTTCCATGGTCTATTATCCTCTCCTATTAGATTCCTTCTTCCTCAGCCCTTTACCTCTTTCATCTATCATATTCCCAACCCCCAGCTTCTTTCATCAGCTGCCACCCACTCACCTTCACTGCACCTGGTCTCACCTGTCACCTGTCATTGTCCTCCACCCCCTTGCCTTCCTTATTCTGGCTTCTGCCCTCTTTGTTTCCAGTCCTGATGAAGGGGTTTGGTGTAAAACGTTGACTGCTTATTTTTCTCCATAGAGGCTATCTGACCTGCTGAGATCCTCCAGCATTTTGTGTGTGTTACTCTGGATTTCCAGCATCTGCAAAATCTCTTGTGTGTATAGTAGGGGTTCCCAACTTTTCTCTGCCACGAGCCCCTTCCATTAACTGAGGGGTCCATGGATCCCAGGTTGGGAACCGCTAGTCTAGAGGTTGCTCTTGCAATCTTTTACAGGCAAACCAACATTGAGTTCTGTTAAGAAATTCTGCTACCATCATTAAAACTAGAAGGAAAGTTTTAAAAAAAAACACGATTGATCTCTTTTCAGCCCTGCTTTTCCAATGTGAGCTTTCAGTTCTCTCCTTATTGCTGCCATGTTTCATTACTAAGGAGCAATATCAGCCAACCTATTCCTTCTCGGCCCTTGTCCTGGATCTTGTGGATTTGTAGCTTTGTCACAGTATCCCACCTGGGATAGGGAGAATGAGGAATGAAGCATAGAGAAAGTGCTTCCTTTAGAAAAAGGCATATTTTTTAAACTGACAGATAGTGCCTGGGGTTTTTTTTTAATTTTGCCTAATGGGACTTAGACGCTTTGTTGAATTTTTGGAGATTATGATCAATCCAGCCCAGTTTCTCTAATCTCTGAATGTTGTCCAGATACCACAGAGGTAAAAAGAAAGAACTGTGGATGGTATACGTACATCTGAAGAGATGATCATTTTTTTTAGACTTCTACTTCTCAGCTTGGCAGCAGAATTTCTTGAAAGAACTTCTCAGTGTTGCCTTGCTTGAAAGAGACCTCTAGAGATTCTGCAGATGCTGGAAATCCAGAGTAACACACTCAAATGCAGGGGGATCTCAACAGGTCAGGCAGTCTCTGTAGAAATGAATAAACAGTTGATGTTTTGGGCCAAAACTCTTCAAAATTCTAGATGGACTCGGCAGGTCATGCAAAATCTTTGGAGTCAGAAGATACATTAATATTTCAGGTCAATGACCTCTCAACAGAACTTTGTAGAATGTGTAATCATATTAGCCATGGAATGAGTTCCGTTTCATAGTTATGAATTGCACATGAAAACTTATTCAGTTTGGAATGAACCTGTAAAAATGAAAAGTAACAGTGAAAGTGTTTGGAACAGACGGATGTTGCGTGAATGATTAAGTTTGAGGATGGACATATAGACATCCAACTAATGCACTGTCAGTTAATCTATGGAATAGTTTCCTGATGCGGAAGATCTCTTTTGGATCCTGTTGAAGCCAAAGTGTATGTACTGACTTCTGACTGGATTAATGGGTCATGTTTCAAATTTCATATGAACAGTGCTGTTGTAAGATGCTAATTTACAGGTGCCTGTGGGAGTTGATATTCTGTTTAACTGTGACCATGCATTGCAATAACATTGCTTTGCAGGGATTTTATGGATATGACCTTTACATGAATGAATTTACTGTAGCAAAGCTTCAAGCTAATTTCCCATTTTGTAGTATTTCTATTCTTTTAATTCAGGACTGTGCGCGTGTGTTTTTTGCATGTTAGTTTAAAGTAGTGGCATTATTTCATCTGTTTTAAAAATGTTTTTATTTTTGTGTCAGTAAAACATAGCACACTGAATAATGTAATTGTCTTAATGATGAATGAAGCTACCAATGTGAGTAGTTTTGACATGCCTCCAAGGATATGCCACTACTGGAGCAGTCACTGGGATAATGTACACTCTGATATATAATTGGCAGGATTACAGACACTAAAGGGGGAGGGTGGCTTGCTTAATAACATTTGGTTCAATAATAATGAATATTGTTATATTTTTAAATATGATTGCATCTTTGCACCTGTGATTGTACACTTGTTCAAGAGAAAAAGAGATTTGTTACCTGTAGGTCTGTACCCTAGTCAATTAAACCCAAATAAATATACTTTTTATAGCAAGGCTTCTGGAGAGGTTTATTTGCTTAAACATTAGATCCAGAAAGAACGGGCAGAAATTGTATTACCTTTTACAAGGTCAAAGTTTTATAGTCAATAAAATATATTCAAAATGTTGTGCAGGAAAGAGATGTTGAAATAAATGATCAGTTGTAATCTATGAGAAGCCAAATGATCTACCCTTTTCTCAGTGTTGCCAAGTTTAGTAAAGTTTGGGAATTGTTCCCTTGTACTAACTCCAAGTTGTTCTTGTATCTGGTGCTAGCATTTTCTCTCCAGTAAAACAATCTTTTGCAGATAGTCTGATGCTCGTCACTTTGCTGTTTTCCATCTCTGTTGTCTTTACTCCTTTTATTTCTTGATCTCCAATCTTGGTGACAATTCTAAAATGTGGAGCTTCATCAAATGCCTTTTGAGAGTCCATGTGCATCACATCAGCCATGTTTACCTCCTTTAATGCTAATCTCCTTCTATCCCAATTGGAGAAGTTCCATCGAGTTAATTAAACGTGATTTTTCCTTTAGGGAAAATGCTGGGTGAATTGTTTAGCTGAATCCCCTTTGTTCATTCTGAAGCTGCTGATACAATAACGGAAGCCCTGAATACATTCGGAGATGGAGGACCTTCATTGTTGCCCTAAATGCCAGCAGCATAATCGGCAAAAGAGAAGAGAAGCTGTTCATTCTGTTCACTACCTCTGTTAGATATAACCCCTGCACTTTAACTTCTTTCATTGGCATCATTCAGGGACTTCGACAGACCTTCCAGGTGAACCACCAACTAAGTTCAAAGTTCAAAATATACTTTATTATCAGAATGCATATGTGTCACCACATACAACCCTGAGATTAATTTTCCTGCGGGCATGCTCAGCAAATCTATAGAATAGTAACTACAACAGGATCAATGAAAAATCAAGTAGAGTGCAGAAGACAACAACCTACAAATACAAATATAATTAAAAAGTGATAAGTATTAAGAACATGAGAAAAAGAGTCCTTAAATTGAGATCATTGGGTGTGGGAACATTTCAATGGATGGGAAAGTGGGTGTAGTTATCCTCTTTTGTTCAAGAACCTGATGAATGAGGGGTAGTAACTGTTCTTGAACCTGGTGGTGTGAGTCCTGAGGCTCCCGTAACTTCTACCTGATTGCAGCACCCCACGTTTCTATCTGTAAGGTTAACCACGAGCTTACAGTCTCCTATCACTTTAAATCTATTTCCCTGTCCTATTCTGGTCTCTGTTTTGTCTCTGAGTTACTTCAGTGTGGCCAATGTCAGACTGTGAGGGGTATTTCGACTGCTAACTCAGTATATTAAACCCTTGAGGTTCAATTTTGAATTCAACAGCTGGGCTTTTCACAGATGCAGATATACTGTTCTTTTAATTTATGCCTGTACCAACTTTGTACAGGATTTGGTACACAGCTGGGTGGCAGAGTAGCTTAGCATTGCTTTACAGCAACAGCTGTAAGATCGGGATTGAATTCCCGCTGCTGTCTGTAATGAGTTTGCATGTTCTGCCCATGACCATGTGTGTTTCCTCTGGGTGCTCTGGTTTCTCCCACAGGGCAAAGAGATCCGGGTTAGGATTAGTGAGTTATGGGCATGCTATGCTGGTGCTAGAAGCATGCTGACACCTGCACAATCCTAACAGATTTGATTTGACATAAATGTCACATTTCACTGCATGTTTCAATGTCCACACGACAAAGACAGTTAATCAGCTTTAAAATTTGTTTCAATTGATATTTTCTATATGTGCAGTAATTGCCACCTTGATAGCATTGATCAGCATCCCATCACAGACATTCCCTCCGCTCTCTCCACCTATTCACCAACCCCAAGCCAACATTACAATTTAAACATGTTTGCCCTTTAACTTTACAAATTCTGCTGAAAGGAACCTAGCTCTGTCCCCTGCTCACAAATGCTGCTTGATCGCCTAGACTCTCCAGCATTAGTGTTTTGTTTTTTACATGTGTTCTGGATTTCCAGTGTCTGCAAACTTTCCCCTGGCTGTTAATTTTGTTTATCATCACTAAAAGTTTCCCAACCACATGATAGGCATGTAATAACTAACTTGAACAAGGGTAAAAGATCAATTGTTTGTCAGCTCTCTGGCTCTACAGCAGGACGAGTGTCTCAATTTCCACTTGCACTTGCCTCCGAAATCTAGGTTATGACTCATATGTCCCAGGTGATTTATTCATAAGGTACATTTAGCTTCTCTTGTAACCTCCTCTATCAGTTTTCTCCTGTTTCTTCCGTTGACTCTTTAGATATCTGGAGGAGATTTTTGGATTTCCTTTTATCTGACTTCCATATATTCTCATACTTTTCCAAAGCCTCTTTGTTCACAATCCCTCTGACCTTCCCAAATCAGCTTGGTTCAGACATCTGACACCTGGTATGCTCCATTTTTCTCATTAATTTCATTTTTCTGGCATAGCATCGTGGTTCACACAGTGCTTAACAGTACAGGTAGCTCGGGTTCAATTCCTGCTGCTGCCTGTACGTCCTCCCTGTGACGGTTTCCTCCGGGTGCTCCACTTTCCTCCCACAGTCCAAAGACGTACCAGTTGGTAGGTTAATTGGTCATTATAAATTGTCCCATGATTAGACTTGGATTAAATTGGGGGACTTCTGGGCAGTGCGGCTTGTTGAGACAGAAAGGTCTCTTCTGCACTGTATCTCAATAAAATAAAAATTGAAATTGTTTCTGTTTTTGCTAAAAATGTAAGTCCATGCTATTTAGTGCACTTCTCTAATCTTGAATGCACTGTTTGCATTTATGTTCTTATCTGTATACTGTAATCTCTTATTCTGGTCCTGACCTGAGGCCATTGAATTGCAAGGGTTCCCATCCTGGGGTCCATGGACCCCTCAGTTAATGGCAGGGGTCCATGGCATAGAAACAATTCAAAACCCCTGATCTAATGGGTTAATGATAAATCCTAATGATTAGACATCTATGGAGGAGAATGAATAGTCGATGTTTCAGGTCAAGACCCCTCATCAGGACTGGAAAGGAAGGGGGAATAGTCAGAATAAGGAAGTGCAGGGAGGACAAGAAGTGTGAGCTGAGGCCAAGGGGGGGGGGGGGGGTGGTGGTAGGCCTGAGTTTCACCTCATCCTGGCAGTACAGGGGACATGGACAGACATGTCAACTGGGAATGGAAAGCTGTATTGACACCTCTAGCCACTAAGGGATCTTGCCTTTTGTGGTGGATGGAGCGAAGGTGCTGGAGAAAGTGGTCTACCAATTGGTGTCGAGTCAGTGCCAAACTCAGATTGGAGGAGCAACACATCATATTCCACTTGGGTAGCTTCCAACCTCAATTTTTCTAGCTTCCCTTTCCTTCAGCCCTCTATGTCTTCCATCTATCCCCTCCCGGCTTCTTACTTCATTATCCCTCCAACCCACCTTCCCCATCACTTGATCTCATCCATCACCCGCCACTCCTTTCCCCTTCCCCCTTCCCTCCACCTTCTTATTCTGGCATTAGTTTCTTTCCTTTCCTGTCCTGAAGAAGGGCCTCAGCCAGAAACATTGACTGTTTATTCTCCTTCATAGATGCTGCCTGACCTGCTGAGTTCCTCCAACATTTTGTGTGTATTGCTCACAATTTCCAGCACCTGCAGGATCTCTTGTGTTTAAGACATGCAGATTTGTAGCATGGCCATTGACTGACAAAAAGAATCAGCAGTTAGTGCATCTTGAGAATTGGTGGCCATTGTCATAGTCCACTGTGCCCTAACTGGAATCAGCTGACTTGGTGGCAGCCGGAGATTGTCAGCTGGCATCTTCCTTTCCATTTGGCAGAGATTTCCACTGAGCAAAATTTCTGAGTTAACATATTGTTTTCTGCTAGCAGATGGTTAAACAGCAATGTCAGCTTCCCTGCTGATGACTAAACCTTCACTGAAACTATTTGGCTAATGAATACAACAGGCACTAACAGCCCAGAATTAGTCACGACAGATGCTTTCTGTGTTGGTAAAGACACTCAGTGGAATATTTTAATATATAAGTGCTCGTGATTAGAGAAGTTAAGCCAAGCTTTCTGTATCTTGTTAAATTTCACAGATCCTGGGAAGAGTCTGAATTTTCCACCTCAACTCCTCTGTTCCCACATAAACAAGGAAAGTATAATCATGTTTATATGAGGTGTGAACACCCAATTTAATGACATTTTGTACAGCAACATTTGCGCACAACTGTAAATCACTTAATATCACCTCATCTGCACTCATGTTGTAGCAGTTTAGACAAGCTTCTGCGAAATTCTGTTGCAGCTTGTGAGGTGATAATTTTACAGGAGATAGAGGTCATGGGATAAGGGTGAGGGGTAACTTCTTCACTCAGAGGGTGGTGAGAGTGTGGAATGAGCTGCCAGTGAAAGTGGTGCAGGCGAGCTTGATTTCAGCATTTAAGTGAAGTTTGGATAGGTTCATGGATGGCAGGGGTATGGAGGGCTATTGTTTGGGTGCTGGTCGATAAGAGTAGAGAGTTTAAATGGTTAGGTGTGGACTAGATGGGCCAAAGGGCCTGTATCTGTGCTGTATCTTTCTATGACCCTATAGAATTTAGCAGAACACAGGAACATGTTCTTCAGCCCATGATGGTGTGTGAACTACTTAAACCAATGATTTCTGCCTGCATCGGGCTCGTTACTTCTCCATTCTCTGCACATTCATGCAGAACTCAAAGATCTCTTTGAACACTTTCATCGTACCTGCCTCCACTGTCACTCCAGGCAGCCGTTGCCAGGGACCCATTTCTCTACTAAAAAAATCCACTTCTCATTTGAACTTTCCCCTCTCACCTTAAATCTGTGCCCTCTAGTATTAGACAGTCATTTTCATATAAAGTTGAATTTGATTTTTTTTCTGTAGACATCATAGGGAGGTGCCATGAGAAGAAAGCAATTATTCCATTGTTAAAAGCTTAGAATGTTTTTTGAGAATGCTTTTATTATTAGCATTTAACAATGGAATAATAGTTTTCTTGTCATGATACCACCCTATGGTGTCTACAGAAGCAATCTCCAAATTCAGATTTCTATGGACACGAATGCACTGAAAGACTATTTTCTCTGGGGAGATGCTAGACTGCCAAAGATGGTGAATATTGGGTCGTGAATTGAAGTAATTGGGTATATTTCTAGTCCCTGACATACCAGAATCAGAATCAGAATCAGGTTTAATATCACTGGCATATATCATGAAATTTTTTGTCTTTGTGGCAGCGGTACAATGCAATACAGAATTATGAAGAGGAGAAAACTGTGAATTAGAGTAAGCATATGTATGTTAAATAGTTAAATTAAATAAGTAGTGCAAAAAAGGTAATGAGGTAGTGGTCATGGGTTCAATGTCTATTTAGGAATCGGATGGCAGAGGGGAAGAAGCTTTTCTTAAATTGTTGAGTGTGTGCCTTCAGGCTTCTGTACCTCCTACCTGATGGTAACAACGAGAAGAGGGATTGTCCTTGATGAGTGGGTCCTGAATGATAGACGCTGCCTTTTATATAAGCACATAGTAATAAAGCATCTGTATTGTGACTGGATGTTAGGTTGTCCACACTAACTTGTTTGATTGCCATACATACTGTGTTCACTGACTGTAAACATCGAGTTGTCACAGATATAATGGTGCACAAAACTTGAGGCCTATCACTTCAAACTGCAGAAATAAATGCTTTAAGTGTATAAATAGAGAATTTTAGAATAAAAAGGCTATTTTATAATGTGTTAACACTTGGTGAAAATTTATAAATCTAAGGACAAACTTCTGTGGAATGATTTGTAAGCTCATGTTGCTTATTAATAAATACTAACAATAAATATAATGTGCATGTTTGGAATAACTTTGGTCTTGTCTGAGTAGAAAGTTCAGCTGTAATAATGTTGTGCTAGTAAGCAATAGCTGTTTGGGCGTTTGGTTTCAGTATGTTATGATCTGAATTTGCCTGAGGGCTCTGAAGTGAATAACTACAGATAACAAAACAGGGTAACCTGAACTTCAAGGTGGGGAACAAACTGCCTTCCGGAATAATGGACACACTGTTGGAATGGTGGACATGTGCCAAATACAATTTTAACAGAAAAATTTGCAAACTGTTACATTAGGTAGGATCAACATAGAGGGGTAATTAAAAAAGACTCTTCTAAAAAGGAATTGGAACAAACAGGTCTGGGGATGCACGTGTGTAGATCATTTGAAGTGTAATGTGGGGTTGGAAAGTAGTCAAAATCGCAAACGAGATCCTGAATTGTTTTAACAAGTCCGTCATGGCGGATAGCACAATTCTTTACAGTACCGGTGACGTGGGTTCATCTCCTGCCGTTGTCTACAAGGAGTTTGTACATTCTTCCCATGCATGGGGTTCCTCCAGGTAGGTTTGGTAGTTTAATTGGTCACTGTAAATTGTCCTGTGAATAAGTTACGGTTAAATTGGGGGATTGCTGGGTGGTGCATCTTGAAGGACTGGAAGGGTCTATTCCGCTTTGTATTCCATAAATAAATAAATATACCAGAAAATCATAATGAACTATAGTAGTGTAATGGTTAGCATAATGCATTTATGGCTCCAGCGACCCAGGTTTAATTCTTCTGCTCTCTTTAAGGAGTTTGTACGTTCTCCCCACGACTGCATTGGTTTCCTTCCACATTTCAAAGACATAAGGCTTCGTGGGTTAACTGGTTATGTGAGTGTAATTGGACAGTGTGGGTTCATTGGGCTGGAAAGACCTGAAAATCTGCTGTATCCCTAAATCTAAAATCTAAACCTTTTTTGCCTTTTACAAATTTGGATTATTTTGCAGCCAACAAAATACTTCTTGTCACGTAACCTTTGTTGAATAGGAAATGGTGCAGAACATCTTTTCACCGAAAGCTCCAATAAACAGATAATGTTGGGCAATATGCCATTCACTGAAGTCAGTGTCTGCTCTGAGCCTGGTGCACTCACTGGCTTTTCTTTGAAATAACACTATGGGATGTGTTACATCCTTACAGTATTAATACAATATGAAGCGAAGTTTCCACATATTTTCCAATTTAATGCAGAAATACAGGTTTACTGCATGGTTAACTGCCCGTTATGTATTTACTGTATGAAGGTCACCGGTGAATTGCTCCTGCATACTTGGCTGATGGCTATAAAGCCAAGGTAATGGAGGCCTAAGAGCTGCTGGCACAGATGTGAAGAGGTCACTCAAGAGACTGCTGAAACTTGTAAAACTGAAGGCATATTAGTGATATGGGTGGAAAGTTAGCTGAGCAACAGAAGGCAAGACATTAGAAACCAATGTATTCATTGGCACAACGTGACCAATGGGGTGACAACTGTTCGCTATTTATTCATAACAAATCATGGTTTAAAAAATAACACACAGCTAAGTTTACTGTTAACAAATTTGGACAGGAGCAGTAAGTTACAAAATTACAATGAATATAAACTATCATAAGACATAGGAGCAGAATCAGGCCATTCAGCCCATTCAGTCTGCTCCATCGTTCCATCATGGCTGATTTATTATCCCTCTCAACCCCATTCTCCTACCTTCTCCCCGAAACCTTTGATGCCCTGATGAATCAAGAATCTGTCAACCTCTGTTTTAAATATACACATAACTTTGCCTCCACAGACTTCTCTGGGAAAGAATCCCACAGATTGACCACCCTCTGGCTAAAGAAATTCCTCCTCAGCTCTGTTCTAAATGGATGCTCCTCTATTCTGAGGCTTGGCCTCTGGTCCTAGACTCACCCGCTACAGGAAGCATCATCTCTACATCCACTCCATCGAGGCCTTTTAATAGGTTTCAGTGAGATCCCTCCCACCTTCTTCTAAACTCCACTAAGTACAGGCCCAGGACCATCAAATGCTCCTCATATGTTAACCCTTTCATTCCTGGAATTATTCTCATGATCTCCTCCAGATCCTCTCCAATGCCAGCACACCTTTTCTTGCATAAGGGGCCCAAAACTGCTCAGGATACTCCAAGTGCAGTCTGACCAATGCCTTCAAAGCCTCAGCATCACAGTATAAAGAGACTTCATTGTTGGCATTCGTATGAACTACGAAAAATAGAATATATGCGGGAATCTATATTCCTTGATCATAATGGAGAACTCTGGAAATATTCACCAAGCCTATTGAAAGGGTTAGAATAGAAGGAGGTGGAAGCTGTTCCACATCTGTCCCAGGCCCTGGGTCCTAGTTTGAAATATTGTGAGCAGCTTTGGGCAAAGCCTTCACCTTTGGAAGCTTAATTAGACCTTGAGGCTGTGTAAGTTTTACTAGAATGAGTGCAGGATTTGAGGTTAATTTATGTTGCTCAAACCGGGTAGATCTCTTGGAACATGAAGGGTAACTGGATCAGTTTTCAAGATGCTAAAGCAAATGGCAGTACTTGTAGGTATGATCTTGATGCTGTTTGCCACATGTAGAACATACTTTGTTAAACACACAAACACGTGAGATTCTGCAGATGCTGGAAATCTTGAACAAAGCACACAAAATGCTGGAGGAATTCAGCAGGTCAGGCAGCATCCATGGGGGGCATTTCTGGCTGAGACCTCTCATCAAGACTGGAAAGGATGGGGGAAGAAGTGAGGGGGAGGGGGAGGAGTACAAGTTGGCAGATGATAGATGAGATGAGGTGAGGGGGGCAAGGTGGGTGGGTGGGAGAAGAATGATGAAGTAAAAAGCTGGGAAGCGATGGGAGGAAGAGGTAATGGGTTGAAGAAGAAAAATCTGCAAGGAGAGGTCATTGGGCCATGGATGAAAGAAAAAGACAAGGGAAACCAGAGGGAGGTGATGGGCAGGAGAGGGAAAAAAGAAGGGGTGAGAGGGTAACCAGAATGAGGAATAGAAAAAGAGAGAAGGAGGGCAAAGAGAGAAATTACTGGTAGTTAGAGAAATTGATGTTCATGCCATCAGGTTGGAGGCTACCCAGATGGAATATGAGGAGTTACTCATATGAAACTGCTAACTAAACTGTAGTGTCTTGATCCAATAATGCATCAAGGTTAGATAACAATTTGCATTAGTACAAGGTAATAATTTAACCAGTTATGATTTCACCTGGCCTCCCAGTCTCTGTTCATTGATTGTTATTGAATCATTACAAGGCTTTCCTCTCTGACATAACGGGATTTAGATTTTCTTGTGTTCTAACTTTGCTGTACAGGGCTAATATTAAAAAAGCCATAAGACATATGAGGAGGCTATTCGGCTATTCAGCCCATCAAGTCTGTTCCACCATTCCATCATGGCTGATTTATTATCCCTCTCAACCCCATTCTCCTGCCTTCTCCCCAAAACCTTTGATGTCCTGATGAATCAAAAACCTATCACCCTCCACCTTAAATACACCCAATGCCATGGCCTGCACAGGAGCATGTGGCAATGAATTCCACAGATTAATCACCTGCTAAATGAAATTTTCCTCATTGAGTCATAGAGTCATAGAACAATACAAGACAGAAACAGGCTCTTCAGCTCATCTAGTCTGTGCTGAACCATTAATCTGCCCAGTCCCATCAACCTGAACCTGGACCATACCCCTCCCATTCATGTACCTAACCCAATTTCTCTTAAAAGCTGACATCAAACCCACATCCACCACTTGGGCTGAGAATTCGTTCCACGCTCTCACTGCCCTCCGAGTGAAGAAGCTCCCCTTATGTTCCCCTTAAACATTTCACCTTTCGCCCTTAACCCCATTCCTTCTCACCCAACCTCAGTGGAAAAAAGCCTGCTTGCATTTACCCTATCGATACCCCTCATAATTTTCTATATCTCTATCCTCTCAACCTTTTACCTTCTAGGGAATAAAGTCCTAACCTATTCAACCTTTCCCTACAATTCAGGTCCTTAAGTTCTGGCAACATCCTTGTAACTTTTCTCTGTACGCTTTCAATCTTATTTACATCTTTCCTGTAGGTAGGTGACCAAACCTGCAAGCAATACACCAAATTGGGCCTCACCAGCATCTTATTCAACTTCAGTTTAACAGCCCACCTCCTGTACTCAATATATTGATTTATGAAGGCTGATGTGCCCAAAGCTTTCTTCATGACCGTATCTACCAGTGACGCCACTTTCAGGGAATTCATCATCTTTGTTACATGCCGTGTCATATGATGATGGTTCCAAGGTTGTCAAGCCGAGGAGTGGTAGTGGGGACAAGCTCCCACTACTTAAAAGTGCTCCTCATGGCATGCGCCTCAAATAGCCTCTGACAACCAAGTCCAACTCCAGGCTTTCTCGTGTGACTTAGCCTCTAAGCCTAGCAGAACTGTTTCTACTGACAGGAGAAGGGGCGAAGGTGGGTTCTGCTGCCTTAAAACCAGTGCTTCGGGTAGATGGAACTCGTCAGCCTGGGAAGGCAGTCCATCTAAGAGAGGGAAAACTGATTTCAAACCTCCGCTGCCTTGCCACTCATGGGAAAGGCTACGGGAGTAAACCCTGAGGACAAATCCAGAGCTGGAGTCCCTAAGGCAGTCTGACATTGCCTTCAACCTCGATTTGGCAACTCCTGCGATGACACTGGTGCCAAGCTGTATCGGCTCTAGCCCTTCCCTTGGACAACATCGGTGGTGTGGAGAGAGGAGACTTGCTGCATGGGCAACAGCCGGTCTTCCATACAACATTGCCCAGGCCTGCGCCCTGGAGAGGGCACTCCAGAGACTTTCCAGGCGCAGATCCATGGTCTCGCGAGACTAACGGATGCCATCCATATGACGAGGGTGATCATGGTCCATCCATGACCATGATTGTTCTTGACAAATATTTCTACAGAAATGATTTGCCATTGCCTTCTTTTGGTCTGTGTCTTTACAAGCTGGGTGACCTCAGCCATTATCAATATTTTCAGACATTGTCTATCTGGTGTCAGTGGTTGCATAACCAGGACGTGTGATGTGCACCAGCTGCTCATATGACCATCCACCACCTGCTCCCATAGCTTGATGTGACCCTGATCCAGGGGGTGGTGAATGGTTGCTAAGCCGGTGCTTCACCTTGCGCGAGGGTGACCTGCAGACTAGCGGAGGGAGGGAGCACCTTACACTTCCTTTGGTAGAGACATGCCCCATCACCCATTCAAGGAATTAAGGATCTGTATTCCCAGATCTCTCTGTTCTATCACATTCCTCAGTACCCTATCACTGTATGAGACCTACCCTGGCTGGTCCCAAAGTTCACACTTCACACTTAACTGCATTAACTTCCTTCTGCCATTTTCAGTCTATTTTTCAAGGGTGGTCCAGATTGCGTTGTAAGCTTTAATAGTCTTCCTCGCTGTCCATTACACTCCCAATCTTGGTGTCATCTGCAAATTTAATGATCCAGTTAACCACATTATCATTCAGATCATTTATATAGATGACATACAACAAAGGACCCAGCACTGATCCCTGCAGCACACCACTAGTCACAGGCTTCCAGTCAGTGAGGAAACCATCTACTACCGCTCCCTGGCTTCACCTGCGAGCCTAATGTCTAATCAAATTTACTAGGTCATTTTGAATGCCAAGCCACTGAACCTTCTTGACCAACCTCCCATGCAGTACCTTGCCAAAGATCTTGTTAAAGTCCATGTAGACAACAACCACTACCTTGCCTTCACCAATTTTCCTGGAATCTTCCTCTCTAAGATTGGTTAGATATGACTTAACTTGCACAAAGACACCTTGACTATCCCTAATCGGTCACATGTCAATCCAAATACTTACTTTTATATTTGGTTTCTCAGAATACCACCAGTAATTTCCCCACTACTGATGTCAGGCTCACTGACCTATAATTTTCTGGCTTATTCTAAGAACCTTTGTTAAACAATGGAAAAACATTAGTTATCCTCCAATCCTCCTGTACCTCACCTGTCTCTACAGATTATTTAATATCTCTGCTCGGGCTCCTGCAATTTCTGCACTAGTCTCCCACAGGGTTACTTTGTCAGGCCCTGGGGATTTATCCATCCTTATTTGCCTCAAGGCAGCAAACACCTCCTCCTCCGTAATCTGTATTGATTCCATGACCTTGCTGCTGCAACGCCTCACCTCTAAAGACTCTGTGTCTGTCTGCCAAGTAAATACAGGAGCATAGAAAAAAAAATCCATTTAAAATCTCCTCCAACTCTTCCTGCTCCACCCATATTCTTCCAGTCTGATCTTCCAGAGAACCAAGAATTCCAACTGATTTTTCTGGCAAGATTTCCCCTTTAGAGAACCATGCTGACTTTGGCCTATTTTACTATGTGCCTCCAAGTGCCCTGAAACACCATCCTTAATAATATACTCCAATGGTTTTCCAAACACTGAAGTCAGGCTTACCGGTCTATAATTTCCTTTCTTCTGAATGGAGTGACAGTCACCATGTCCAATTCTGTGCAGATCTCCAGGAACATCCTCCTGTTGCCATTGCAATTTCTGACAACATGTAAGCATAAGACTCCCGGCCATACATTGACATCTCTACCCACCCTGGCATTGATGTCGCCTGAGATTTCCAGTAGGAGGGATTTCAGCTCTCCATAGAATGCCTCTTTGACAGCAGGGCCTGCTTGCAGTGTGGGGTGTAGTCACTTACAAGGGTGACAAATTCACTGTCATAAGTTGGGACATAAGTTGATCTGAATGTCTGACTGGTAGGCTTTGAAGCTTATTGACGATGGTGTTTTTGATCAGGAAGCCCAAAATCTGTTCTCATTGCTGCTGCTGCCTGACCAGAGAAGAGTGTAACCTGCACCATGCTCTATTAAAGACCCTAGATCTGCAAAGTGTACTTTGCTTATAGCAGCGATGAAAATGTCCAGCCGAGCTAGTTATCATGCCACAGGTGCTGAGGGTCTTAGGGGCCAGTCACCTTCAGTAGAGTTTTGCGACGTGCAAGCGATTTTGAGGAATGTTAACTTCTTTGATTTATTTATTTTTTCTTACCGCCTGAGCGAGATGCCCATTGGCCACGGCGAACCAATGAGGTGGTGGTGAGGAAAGCTTTTCTTGGACCACCTTTTCTAGGTCCACCTCCACCCGGAGCAAGCAGTACTACCCCTGAAGAGGGCAGCTTGGTCACTCAGAGGGCTGCTGAATGCTGTTATTGCCTCAGGTCAACAGACAGATGACCCATGGGCCTGAGCCACCTACGTGGAGAGTGGAGTCTGCAACTTCCAATAACACCTGTCATTTTACCCCTTCTCCATCACTGTAGGACTTCTCTTCTCACCTGCACTGCTCGGCTAGGTTTTAGTGAGGATTGGTGTGCATGAACCGATTCCACTTGCTAGGCTGGGGACATACCACAATGGCACAGCAAGCTGCGAAGACCACAAGGCTGTAGGCTGAGTACTAGAGTTTTCCTAAGCAGACTGCCTGGCAAGGCTAATGAGCAATGATTATCGCCCTGTAGCACTCACATTGACAGTGACAAAATGCTTTGAGAGGTTGGTCATGACTAGACCGAACTCCTGTCTCAGCAAGGACCTGGACCCATTGCAATTTGCCTATCATCACAAATGGCAGATGCAATCTCAACAGCTCTCCACACAGCTTTAGACCACCTGGACAATACAAACACCTACGTCAGGATGCTGTTTGTCGACTATAGCTCAGCATTTCATACCATCGTTCCCACAATGCTGATAGAGAAATTGCAGATCCTGGGCCTCTGTACCTCCCTCTGCAATTGGATTCTCAACTTCCTAACCGGAAAACCATAATCCGTGTGGATTGGTAATAATATCTCTTCCTCACTGACTATCAACACTGGCACACCTCAGGGGTGTGCGCATAGTCCACTGCTCTCCTCCCTCTATACCCATGACCGTGTGGCTAGGTATAGCTCAAATACCATCTATAAATTTGCTGACAATACAACTATTGTTGGTAGAATCTCAAGTGGTGATGAGAGGGCGTACAGGAGCGAGAAATGCCAACTAGTGGAGTGGTGCCACAGTAACAACCTGGCACTCTATGTCAGTAAGACGAAAGAGCTGAATGTGGACTTCAGGAAGGGTAAGATGAAGGAACACGTACCAATCCTCATAGAGGGATCAGAAGTGGAGAGAGTGAGCAGCTTCAAGTTCCTGGGTATCAAGATCTCTGAGGATCTAACCTGGACCCAACATATCGATGCAGTTATAAAGAAGGCATGACAGAAGCTATACTGTACTTCATTAGGAGTTTGAAGAGATTTGGTACGTCAACAAATACACTCAAAAACTTCTATAGTTGTACCGTGGAGAACATTCTGACAGGCTGCATCACTGTCTGGTATGGAGGGGCTACTGCACAGGACCGAAAGAAGCTACAGAAGGTTGTAAATCTAGTCAGCTGCACCTTGGGCACTAGCCTACAAAGTACCCAGGACATCTTCAGGGAACGGTGTCTCAGAAAGGCAGCATCCATTATTAAGGACCTCCAGCACCCCGGGCATGCCCTTTTCTCACTGTTACCATCAGGTAGGAGGTACAGAAGCCTAAAGGCACACACTCAGTGATTCAGGAACAGCTTCTTCCCTACTGCCAATTCCTAAATGGATATTGAACCTTTGGACACTACCTCACTTTTTTAATATACAGTATTTCTGTTTTTTGCATGATTTAAATCCATTCAATATATGTATACTGTAATTGATTTACTTATTTATTAATTATTATTATTATTTTCTTCTTTTATGTATTGCATTGAACTGCTGCTGCTAAGTTAACAAATTTCACGCACATGCTGGTGATAATTGCACATTTTAAAAATCTATTCAATAACATAATTGATTTACCTGTTTATTTACTATTATTATTTTTATTTTATTTACTATTTTTTTCTCTGCTAGATTATGTATTGCATTGAACTGCTGCTGCTGAGTTAACAAATTTCACATCACATGCCGGTGATAATAAACCTGATTCTGATTCTGAGTCCCATCTACCCTGGTTTGGAATTGGAGTTGTCCTTCTCCTAGCTGGCTGGCCAACCAAGGCTGATGGGCCCAGCCTGCCCACCCAGTTATACCACTGTACAGTCTGAAGAAAACAAAGATCCTCCATCAGAAGCCCCCTTGTGGTGTTTACAAGCCACCTCAGATTGCCATTGACTACTCTCTCACCACAGTTGTGCAGTTCACCTTCCTGGGCAGCGTTATCTCCAACGATGCTACGGTCGTAAGGGACGTTGACAATTGACTCACCAGCGCCAGCAGTGCCTTTCAGCGGTGTGGAACAACCACCAGCTGTGTCTGTCCACAAAAATCCAGGTGTACAGCACTGCCACATGGCTCCGAAGCCTGGGTCTTGTACCGCAAGCAAATCTGGTTACTCGATTGCTTCTATCAGCGCTGCCTCCGCTTCATCATGGGTATCAGCTGGCAGGATTGTGTCTCCATCAACGAGGTCCAGGAGAAGGCTCAACATAGTGAAACCAGTTTGCTGCTCAAGCAGCTTTGCTGGCCAGGCCATGTGTCTCGCATGGACAACACCAGGTTACCAAAAGAAGTCCTCTACGGAGAACTCTCTCAGGGCAAGAGAGATCGTGGTGCCCCGTGCAAGAGGTACAAAGACCAACTTAAGCAGCAGCTCTCTCAGGCAAATATCGAGGTAAACAAGTGTCAGCAGCTGGCCTGTGACAGAGAACGCTGATCCACAGAGGAACTTTGAGGAACCAAGAAGAGCGACTGCTGAGGAGAAGCAAAGAAGCAGGAAGGATCCTACTACCCATGTGCCCGCATTCCAGCTGTTCCCGTGTCCCTACTGTTCCAGAATTGTACTCTACAGTCACCAACAATTGTGCCATCACTCCTGATGACTCTTCTTCCCTCCAAATGAAGAACCAGCCATCACTGTCATATTAATACATCTGACTTTCGCTTCTCCTTCTCAAGCTGCAGGGTGAATTCTATCATATTATGATCAGTGTCTCCTAAGAGTTCCTTTACCTTAAACTCCCTAATAAAATTTGGGTCATTACATAAGACTCAGTGCAGAATTACAGGTCTTTCAGTGGGCTCAGCTGTAAGAGCTCTTAAGAAGCCATCTTGTAGGCATTATACAAATTCCACAACTTGGGATCCAGCTCCACCCTGATTATCCCAATCTATCTAAATAATGAAACCTCTCCAAGACTATTGTAGCATTGCTCCTTTTACATCCCTTTTCTTTCTCCCTTTGTAATTTGTGGTCCACATCCATTTCTGTTGAGAGGCCTGTATCAGGGTATTTTTACCCTTGCAGTTTTTTAACTTTATCCACAAGGATTCTACACCTTCCAATCCTGTACAATCTCTTTCTAAGGATTTAATTTAATCTCTTACCAACAGAGACACCACAGCCCCTCTGCCTACCTGCCTGTCCTTCCAATACAATGTGTATCATTGGATGTTAAGCTCCCAACTATGATCTTCTTTCAGCCACAATTCAGTGATGTCCACTACATCATACCTGCCAATCTCTAACTGCACTGCACCCTATTCTGTATACTGTGTGCTTTCACATATAACACCTTCAGTGCTGTATTCAATACCCTTTTTGAATTTGATCTCCTGTTACACTTTAACTCATCCCACTGACTGCAAGTTGCCCTATTATCTGCCTGTCCTTCCTCACAGTCTCACTACGTGCTGCATCTAGATGTATATCACCTGCCCCATCCTCAGCCCCATCACTCTGGTTTCCATCCCCATGCCAGATTAGTTTTAAACCTCAAAAACTGCTCTAGCAAATCTGCCCGCAAGGATGCGGGTCCTCCCCAGTTTCGGGTGTAACCCCTCCTTTTTTTGCAAAGGTCATGCCTTCCCCAGAAGAGAGCCCAATGATTAAGAAATCTGAAAACCTGCACCCTTCACTAGTTCCTCAGCCATGCATTTATCTGACAAATCATCCTGTTCTTACCCTCACTGGCGTGTGGCATAGGCATCAATCCAGAGATTATTACCCTGGAGGTCCTGCTTTTCAACTTTCTCCTCAGCTCCCTATGTTCTCTCTTCAGGACCTCCTCCTTTTTCCTCTTCATCTCTGTTCTATTCCTCCTCAAAGTCTTTAGACTTTAATTGTTGTTTTGGAACTGGCTCCACCTAACAACATGAAGGTCTTGCAATTCACTGCTTGGCTTTATTCTAAGCCCAAGCTTTGTGATCTGTCAAATTCCAGCAAATCTTTATAATTATTCTATAACTTGGTTGTTATATGGTCCGTTATGGTTGTTACAGCCAGGGTGATAAACTCCCACTACCAACTAAATGCTCTCAATATCATTTGTCTCAAATAGCCTCTGACAACCAAGTTCAGCTTCAGGCCTTCAAATGAGGCTTAACTACTAAGCCCGGCAGATCAGTTTCTACTGACAGAAGGACAAGGGCGGGCACCTTAAAACCAGTTGTTTTGGATAGACGGGTCTCATCAGCCACGGTTGGCAGCTCACCTAGATCTCAAATCTCCGCTGCCTTGTGGTGACACCTACTTATGAGGAAGGCTTCGGGAGTAAACCCCGAGGAAAAATCCGGAGCTGGAGTTCCTAAGGCAGTCTTACGGTGAGTTCAACACTGACTGGCCACTCCTGTGATACTGCTGGAGCCAAACCGTATCGGTCTCTGTCGTTCCTTTGGATTCATCAGCTGTGTGGGGAGGGGAGCCTGCTGCATGGGGAGCAGCTTGCTCTCCATGTCCTACTGTCTTGGCTTTTGGATCACGACGACAGGAGGGACACAACATCCGTGGCCGGCCCCGACCAATGGAGTGTTTCAAGGATTGTTATACCAGTCCTTCCAGTGAGAGCTGCCTGTTCTTTCTGCATAATAATCTGTTGGACTTCCTCTCACAGTCCTAAAGACTGGAATACTGTGTCATTACTGATTTTGGATATCAGAATATCAGAAGTGACCATTAGGCCTCATCCGTGTGTTTGAACAAGTCACATGCTGTATAAAATTCCATTCAGTTTGCTGGTCAGAATCCGGCAATTCAGTCCATTAGTCCTATACTGGTGTTTAGAATCCACGCACTGTAGGTCTTTGTTCATTCCAGTTCACTTCCGAATATAAGCACACGGGAATGTGGCAAGCCTTTGTGTGTATGTTTTCTATATCCAGTGTTTTTGCTCCTCTAATTCTATGCAGAGGGGGGTGAGGTGGAGAGACATCACTACCAAAGGAGGTGTAAGGCTTCCCTCTGCCAGCCTGCAGCTCATCCTTGGGCAGGGTGTAGCATCTGCTTAGCCACTGAAAGTGGGTCATGTGAAGCCATAGGAGTAGATCGTGGATGGTTGTATGAGCAGCTGGTGAATATCACTGACGCCAGGCAGACAATCTCTGAAGAGTGTTGATAATGGCTGGGATCACCCAGAAGAAGGCAATTTTTCTGTAGAAAAATTTGCCCAGAGCAATGATGGTGATGCCAAGGCCATGATCGCCCACGTCATATGACACGGCACATAATGAATGAATGAATGAGCTATAAGGAAAGATTGGATAAACTTGAGTTGTTCCCTCTGGCGCAATGGAGGCTAAGGGGAGACCTGATTGAAGTTCATAAAATGAGAGGCATGGACATGGTAGATGGTCAGAACCTATCCCCAAGGCAGAAATGTCAAACACTAAACGACGTGCATTTAAGGCAAGAGAGGAAAAGTTTTTATAGGAAATATGTGAGCCAGGTTTATTTTTATTGTGGTAAGTGCTTGCAACAGTTTGCTAGGGGTGACGGTGGAAGCAGATAAGATAGGGGTGTGTAAAAGTCTGAGAGAAAGGCACATGAAGATGGATGGATATAGATTATACACAGGTAGGTAAGACTCGTTTTAATTTGTATCCTGTTCGGTACAGCCATTCATAGCCAAAGGGGCTGTTCCTGCACTATGCCATTCTGTACTCTAAATAAAATTATATACAAAGTTTGAAGAGACCCACAGCCACTCCCAAGCTAAGGACACTATCTGTAATCTCATTATCAAGCTACTTCAACCTTGTACTGAAGAACTTTATAATAAGGTATGTGGTCCAGAGGAAGACATTTGGAAGTTCCATGGGAAGATGGAATTCACGGAATACATGAGTCCTGTTTTAGTATTTTTTTTACACATATTCAGATCTCTGCACTTCATGATCTCATCAGATTGAATTTTGGGTGTATGAGCTTCCCCGGAATTTATACAACGCCCTGACATCATCATGCCTAAGGCTTGACATGGACATTCTGTCTGAAATCTCAAAGCAGGTGGTCATGGTCTTCTTTGGGAAGACCAGATTGAGGAGGTGTTTGAATGTAAGAAAGCCAAATACCAGGAGCTGGTAGAACAGTGTCAGAGACAGGGTTGGAGGGCATGATGCGAGCCTATGGAGGTGGGGTGTAGAACTGGCAGCTCATTGTGCAGAGCCTACTCTCTCCTTGGCATTACAGGGGCTGCAAAGAACAGAGCCACCAGGACCATCACAGAGGCTGCTGAGCGAGCCTCCTGATGGCTATGGATCAAGAGGTGTGACCCAATACTGTGGGACCTAATCACCCCTGGCTGGGTCGCCTGAGCGAAAGTGCCTGATGTTGAAAGACCTGAAACACCCAATGAGCCCAGGTGACATTACTGATGATATGTGCCAACACATCCTAGGATGTATCTCAGCATCTGCCCCCTGCCCCACTTCCACTTGCCTTTCACTGGCTCAATAGCCAGCAACAGCCTCTCCTCACCCAAATGACCAAGACTTCTGTAGGGACAAGTACCAAGCTGAAGCACCTGCTATTTACACCATAATGTTTCTGTCACAACATATCAACACCGGCAAGACACAGAGATACAACCTGTCCCGAACTAACCGGCTCAGTTTCACACACTGAAACAGATATGGGCTTGCTGTCTCCCACAGATAAAATCAGACAATCTAAGATTACAAGTATGGGAAGATAATGTAACCATCTAAGTGCTTTGTGTTCAGTTTGTCAAAAAAAGGAATTTCCTTTGTTACATTTACTGGCTGCTGTAAAACAGAAATACCCAGTTTTTACTGCAATTTTTGAGGCGGGCTCCAGCTGTAAGTAGGCTGTCTACATCATTTCCTGTCTTAAGAGACAATAATGTCATCCTGTGAGCTGGCCCATGATATGTGCTGCCAACGAGTCTTTTCCCAGAAAATCAATAAAACTGACTAGGAATCAGAAATGAAAACTCTGCTGGGAAAAGAAAAGCTCAAGCAGCTCCTGCAGAACGAGAGACAGTCAGAGATTTAGGTCTGCTTTTTAACTTGGTTTACATTATTGAAATTTTAGTTTTTGCTGTATTTTGCTAGAAGGTTTAAGCTCCTGGCCGGAAGGATTGAAAGGGCAGGGTGTCGAGACCAGAGGCTAGAGTCGGGCCGGTTCTGCTCACAGCTCTGCCACACTTGCTCTGTTCTCTGTGCCGCTGAGGCTGAGGACGTGGGCCTGCTCTGGCTGCGCTGGCCTTTGTGTCTATGAACTCACTTCTGTTCTGAATACCATTGCCCACTTTTATTTTTTGCGTGATTTGTTGTTTTTTCTCTCTCTACATGTTGGCTGCTTGTTGGATTTTTTTCTAATGGGTTCTTTTGGGTTTCTTGTTCTTGTGGCTGCCAGTGAGGAAATGAATCTCGAAGTTGTATAATGTATACATTGGTAATAAGTGCGCTTTAAACTTTGAACATGAGATTCTGCAGATGCTGGAAATCCAGAGCAACAAAATGCTGGAGGAACTCAACAGGTCAGGAAGCATCTATGAAAATGAACAAACAGTTGAGGCTTTGGCCTGAGGTCCTTCATCAGAACTGGAAAGGAAGGAGGAAGAAACCAGGACAAGAAAGTGGGGAAGAGGGGGAGGAGTACAAGCTGGCAGGTGATAGGTGAGGCAGGTAGGGGGCAAATGGATGGGTGGGGGTGAGGGGATAAAGTATGAAGCTGGGAGGCGATAAGTGGAAAAGGCAAAGGGCTAGAGAAGAAGGAATCTGATAGGTGAGGAGAGTGGATCATAGGAGAAAGGGAATGAGGAAGGGCATCAGGGGAGGGGATAGGCAGGGAAGAATTAAGAGGTCAGAGTGGGGAAATGAAGAAGAGGGAAGGGGAAGGGTAAAGATATTATTGTAAACTAGAGAAATTAATGTTAATCAAGTTGGAGGCTACCAAGACGGAATATGAGGTGTTGCCCCTCCAACCTGAGAGTGGCCTCGTCATGGCAGAA
The DNA here is from genome assembly GCF_048418815.1 of Hemitrygon akajei. NCBI lineage: Eukaryota > Metazoa > Chordata > Chondrichthyes > Myliobatiformes > Dasyatidae > Hemitrygon > Hemitrygon akajei. The sequence goes on from NC_133125.1 coordinate 105,731,043, forward strand.
AAGGAGGCCATTCACTGACATGTCAGAATGGGAATGGAGACAGGAATTCAAATGGTTGGCCACCAGGAAATTCCACTTTTTGCAAATGGAGCTGAGGTACTGGATGAAGAGGTCCCCCAGTCTACATTGGGTCTCACCAGTGTAGAGACTGCACCAGGAGCATTGGACACAAAAGATGACCCTAACAGATTCACAGATGATGGTGCTTCACCTGGAAGGAATGTTTGCGACCCTGAATGGTTGAAAGGGAGGAGGTAAGTAGGCAAATGTAGCATTTCTGTTGCTTGCAGGGATAGGTGCCAGCAGGGAGATTAGTGTGGAGGGACAAATGGACAGGGGAATCATGGAGATAGTCATCCCTGTGGAAGACGGAGAGTTGCGGGGGGGGGGGGGCGTGTGTTGAGGAGGTAAAGATGTGTGTGGTGGCAGAGTCCCGTTGAAGATGGTGAAAGTTATGGATAATGATGTGCTGGATGCAGGGACTCATGAGGTGGTAGGTGAGGGCAAGAGGAAATCTATCCCTGTTAAGGTGGCAGGAGAGTATTCCATCAGTCTTGAATTATTCCTTGTAGATAATGGAAAGGCTTTGGACATTAAGTCAGTCACTCTCTGCAGCATTTCCACCATATGACCTGCTCTTACAGTTGTGGGATTTCCATGGAAGCTTCAGATCTGCACATGATCAGTGATGATCAAAGGATGTTAATGGTGAAGGACCATTGAATGACAAGGGTAGTTGATTAGATTCTTTTAGACGTCAATCTCATTACTTAGTCACTCTTCAGCCCACGCCTGGATATTGTCTTGGTCTTGCAGCACGACTACATTTGTGGCCCCTCAACAAGCTCTAACTCGACAAGGAGGTGCAGCTAGTCTTGGAGCACAGGTTTTCAATACCACAGGTGTCTTGTCTCAAGTTTTTGCTCCTTGACATCTTTTTATCACGTGGAATGAATTGATTTAGCAGAAGACTAAGAATTTGCTCAACATTGCTGGATGTAGCAAGATCATCCCATCCTGGGCCTGTTGTTGTTGAACATGAGGAGATCCCGAAAAGCTATTTAATTGTAACACTGAACAACTTAAACCTGACTTGATGGTTTATGAGATCACTTAACTCTGTTTACTTTTATCCCTGTTCAGCATGTTTATAGACCAGTGTTATAACTTCATGGTTAACACTCAAATTTTAGGTATACTAAGACATGACTTTGTGGAAAGTTTGTGGAAAGTTAGATGGAGGGACAGCCAGTATCGAGGAACCAAGGAGTCTACTGAAGGACTTGGAGAGATTGGGAAAATGGGTTAAGAAGTGGCAGATGGAATGCAGTGTAGGGTAGCCTGAACAGTATTTCCCACACTGCCCAAGTGGCTACGCCACCCATAATCTGTTACCCACCCAAATGCATTTACATGCACTCTCTGGCATCCCGAATGGTCAGTAACCACATTTCACAACTGATGGCCCTAGCTCAACAAACTGCCCAGCATTGTTGAGTAACTGGTCCCTTACACTAAACTGCCAGACAGACAGACAGACACACACACACACACACAGACACACACACACACACACACACACACACACACACACACACACACAGACACACACACACACACACACACACACAGACCCAGACACACACACACACACACACACACACACACAGACACACACACACACACACACAGACACACACACATGCACACACAGACACAGACACACACACAGACACAGACACACACACACACACACACACACTCTCACACACACACTCACACACACACACTCACACACACACGCACACACACACAGACACACACACACTCTCACGCACACACACAGACAGACAGACACACACACACACGCACACAAACACACACTCACACACACACACACTCTCACACACACACACACTGACACACACACACACTGACACACACACACTCTCACACACACAGACACACACACACACAAACACTTGTATCTATCAGTTCAGCTCTCTGCTGTGTTCTTCGATACTCCGTGATCATTGACAATAACAGACCTAAGTATGGGTGATACTCTTGAAAGAATACTCACCACTTTAGGCTGGTGAAATCACTGACGTGACTGTGGGTCATGAATGTATCCCAGACGAACCCTCAAAAGTTGTGACTGCAATCTAATTCCCCGGAGAGACACTGAAGCTGGTGATGGAGAAGTCTTTATTTGTCACCACAATCTGGCATCATTCTGGAGATACTCTCATTAGAGTCTCATAACCCCAAAGGTACTTCACATTTTTATATTGTTAAGATCAAAGGCTTCAGGTAGATAGATCTCGTCAGCCGTGGTTGGCAACTCAAATAGGAGAAGGAAAACTCTGATCTCAAACCTCTGCTGTCTTGTGGCTATATCCATTCATGGGGAAGGCTTTGTGAGTAAACCCTGAGGGAAAATCCAGAGCTGGATTCCCTAAGGCAGTCCGACATTGAGTTCGATGCTGACTGGCAACTCCTGATATGCTGCTGCTGCCAAACTGTATTGGACTTTGCCGTTCCTTTGGTCAGATGCGTGGAGAGGGGGAACTCGCTAAATGCACAACAGCTCACTCTTCATATTGTGCTACCCTGACTTGCATATCTAGACAGTTGGGACGTAATATCCATGGTCAACTCTGACCAACAGAGGCCTCAGAACTCAGACCAGAAGATCAAGTATAACAATAGGTGATTCAATTCAATTTCAATAGTAACAAAGACACCATTTACTTCAATACTTTGGGTTGACAAATGGTTCCTTTGATATAGTTAGAGGAAGCCTTGTAATTGATAAGACACTTCTGAAGGTTAAAACACCTTTGGGCGAAAATAATTAATGCAAATACGCTGGCCAGTGGTGTAGTGGCATTCGCATCAGGTCTCAAATCCGAATGGCTCTTTGCACGTTTTCCACCTGTGCTAGGTTGAGTGTTTAGCTAGCAACTGGGCTTCATAAAAAAACACAGACAAATGCTAAAGAAATGGGAAAGTTGCCACCCGATGCAACACAAGGCACAGAAAGGAACAAAATATTGACACAAATATTCTAAAAGCTTTTGACGCAAGAGCCAGGCATCCAAAATTAATGTTGTCAGGGCAGTCTCTGAGTACATAAATATGATAAGTACACAAAAACTATTGATTTCCCATATATGATATGCTGAGACAACATCTGGTTGGCCTACCAGCTTGCATTCAAGTCACAATGGAGCAAATAATTTAGCCATGTAGCCGGGTTTGACACAAACCCATTGCCTTAATGTGCATCTGCAATCTCTTAATCCATGGAGCAGCCTGTGCTTTTAACTTCAATTTAATGCTTCCAATTAAAAACAAAACACTGAAGACTAGTTGCAAACTTCCTGAACTTACTTACATTTACAATAAGAACCAAAGCCTGGTTCTTGTTTGAATTAATATTTGCTGTATTGACATAACTCCAGAATACAGTAAAACCAGTGTTCCACCGGTCTCATTTTCAATGGGATTGGGCAGCTTGGCTGCAACAGAAGCCCTCTAAGTTTATCCTGCCTAATGAACTTCCCTTGAGGTCTGAAACAAGAGACAACTTAACCTGAAGGACACTCAGCAGGCAACCTGGGACTATTCTTTCTGCTGCTTTGGTTCCCAGTCCGCTGTATTCAGCTTTTTTGGGAAAATATAACATGTTGAGTCAGTGTTTCAGAATTGACTGCTTATCCCTCGATGCACTTTAGGAAATGAACTTCTTTCTTATTGGCTTAAATGACACAGTGGGACATTTCCACATCCATCTCTAACACTTCAATTCTTGTACTTAGATCTTCATCCGCTAGATTTTAGCCTAAGCTTCTTTTGATGCACGTAATCTCAAAGCAATGATCTTCAGGTCGATTGAATGGTTGCTAAATAATGGCATGATATAAGGAATGGTGTAGCAGTTAGCATCAAGCTATTACAGCTTGGGATGACAGATTCAGAGTTCAATTTTGATGCCATTTGGAAGTGGTCTGTAGATCCTTCCTGTGGAATGTGGGGGTTTGCTCTGAGTGCTCCGGTTTCCCCCCACAGTCCAAAGACACACAGGGTAGAGTAGGTTAACTGGTCATTGTAAATTGTCCTGTGATTAGGCTGGCTGGGTGGTGCAGCTTGAAGGGCTGTTACATGCTGTATTACTAAATAAAAATAAAATATAATGCGAATGAACGAGAAAGAGATAACCTTTTAAGAACTATAAGAAGAATGGGAAGTGGGATTACTTTGACTGATATGACATAGGATGTGCATTCTCCTGATATGATGTTCGTTCTGTTCCAAGGGTGCTATTTTCCAATTCTTTATACAGGGGATCATTTACCTCTACAGTTCATGCATGCAGCCAACCTTTTTGTGTGACAATTTAATTGTAGCAGTTACTTGGAAGCAAACCAAGACCGGTGAGAGATTCAGCCAGGGTAATCGACACCATATGACACACTTCCAAATAGTTAAGTTCCAAGCTGAAGTGGCTATGTTTGACCCTTCATTAGGAAACCAGCAAAGATGAATGATCTTGTATCGGTAAAGAACTAAAACAACTAAATTTGCAATAAAGTGATCTTAACGTTCAAATCAATGTAACTAAGCATTCTAATTAGCGATATAACTAGGTAATACTAAGCACAATCAGTTGTTGAAATAAATTAGCACTCCAATTAGTAAAGTTAGTGGTTAAGCAAAGTTAGTGATCTAATAGCGGTCCAATTAGCAATCAAACTAAATAAGCATTCCAATTAGCGAAGTATTTAAACACTCCAATGAAATATCAATTCCCCTGGTTCACTCCCTCTGGCTAACAGCTAACTAACACCAAGCATGAATATGTAACTATACTTATTTGCTTCTACCACGTCCCAGCCCACATGACAGATTACCATAGTAAATGCGTTGCAAAATACAATACAGACAGAAAATAGGATCATGGCTCATTTTGAAGTTAGGTGTTTTAAAAAAAAATTGTAAGTATAAAAAAATAAATTAATAAATAAAACTAATAAGCAAATAAAAATATTTATTATTTATTAATAAGTAAAATAAATAAATAAATTGAAATAAATTAACCTCTTCAACCCAATTAAATGAGAATATTCTCTTGTATCTTAAAAGAACATCCGCTGTTTTCAGTTATTTTCCACACTTCCACTAGAGTATCCTGACCCTGATATTTCCCAATACCACTGCTTGTTGTGGTTAATTATTGTAGCCGGCACTTGTTTTTTAGTTTTTAGTCCAACCAGTCACTCTGAACATGTGTCAATGAAAATACTTTACAAAGATTCAAAGTACATTTATTATCAAAGTGTGTATGCAGTATACAATCCTGGGATTTGTCTTCCCTAAGCAGCCACGAAACAAGGAAAAATGGTGGGACTTGTTTAAAGAAAACCGGCAAACCCCCCCCCCCCACCCCCATGTGCGCAAAAAAAATTGCACAACCGGCAACAAAAACTGAGTGAAAACACAGAGAATATAAAAGCATCAAACTGAAAGAGTCCAGGCATATTCAGTTCAGCTCAGTGTTCGTTATCTGCAGACCAACCCGATGCAAAGTTGCTCAAAATAGCAACAAAAAGGGAGCAAACAGAAAGCAGATTCACATCATAACGTGAACTACAGAGTCCAACTCTGAAACCGCTTCAATTAAACCTTACTCAAGAAATCCAGCGCCATCCTCTGACAGTATTGAGGGGGGAGTGAGAGACCATTCGAATGTGGGGAGCTTTCTTTGGGAACAGTGTGTTAGAGGGAGAGAGAGACAGTCACACATAGAACCTTCCTCTGGCAGCAGTAACCAAGAGGCTGGTGGACAGAGCTGAACTCCTTCTCGCCTTCCGCACTTGCCACGATAATTTCAATCGTCCTTGGTGCTTTACAGCATCTTTCATGGCCTTAGAGTGTCCTAAAGAGTTATGCAGGGAATTTTGTTGTTGCCTGATAATGCTCTAAATTAGAGTTGTCGGAATTATCGTAAATGACAAAATTTATAGTGAGCCTGTTTTCTTTTATTATCACCAGTAGCGGGTGCAACAACCTTACAAAATGTTGAGCACCCACTTAGAGCAAATTAGAGCAAAAGGCACAAAATGCTGGAGGAACTCAGCAGGTCAGGCAGCATCTGTGGAGAGGAATGAACAGTCAGCACTTCAAGCTGAGACACTTCTTTAGGACTGTAAAGGAAGGGAGAAATTTGCCAGTATAAGAAGATGGGGGGGGAAGGATGAGCTACCAGGTGATAGGTGAAGCCTATCCCCCCCCTAAGCCTAAGGAGTGGGGGAAGAAGTAAGAAGCTGGGAGATGATAGGTGGATGGAAAAGGTAAAGGGCTGGAGAAGAAGGAATCTGGTAGGAGAGGAGAGTGAACCATGGGAGAAAGGGAAGGGGGGCACCGGGGGGGGGGGGGGAGGGAGGTGATAGGCAGGTGAGGATAAGAGGTAAGAGGGGGACCAAAGCAGGGAATTGAAGAAGGGAGTGGGGGAAAATATTACTGGAATTTGGAGAAATCGATGTTCATGCCATCAGGTTGGAGGCTACCTAGACAGAATATGAGGTGTTGCTCCTCCAACTGAGTGTGGCCTCATCATAGAAGAGGAGGAGACCATGGACCACTATGTCAGGATGGAAATGAGGACTGGTCACTGGGAAATCCTGCTTCTTGTGGATTAGTCCTGTTCCTGGTTTATATGAGAATATTTTAGATTGATAAATCAATTCACCAGATTCAAACTCTTCACGCAAATAGTGATCTTCACAAAAAACCACCTGGGTTTATATAGCACCTTTTGCAAGGTTCGTGCTCAGCTGCCAGAAACTTCGGACAAGAGGTGAGCTTCTGAAAGAAGACAGCAATGAGGTAGAATGATTTAGAGGATGAATTCCAGAGCTTGGTCATTGACAGTCGAAGGAGTGGCATTGATGATAATGATCTTTTCCAGTGTCTGATTCTCTTTCTCTTCGGGGTTGTCAGTCTTAATCAGTTGGCCCTACAGCTTGTTGCAAGTTATTTTGGATTCATCCACACCCATTCCTTTCCTTTGCCTTGCATTGCATATCTGTAGGCCTGTGTTATGTTGAAAGAAGGTGTCTTGAGAAAGAGATGGGTGGGACTGCAGTTTGCTGCCTATGTAAATCTACTGGTTTTGCCAGTTTTCGATTCTTGTGCTTTAATGCCACTTCCCACTGCAGAGCCATTTAATATCAGCATATTTATTGATTAGTTTATATATTTAGAGGTACAGTGCAGAATAGGTCCTTCCGGCCCTTTAAGCTGCGGCTCCCAACAGCTGCCTAATCTAGTCACTGGACAATTTATGAGGAGCAAATAAGCTACTAACAGTCTTTGGACTGTGGAAGCAAACCAGAGCACCCAGGGAAATCTCACACATTCCATGGGGAGGACATACAGACTCCTTATAGATGGTGCTGGAATTGAACTCTGAACTCCAAAGTTCGAGGGGTAATAGCGACATGCTCACCACTGTATTAAAACATGGGACACTATTGTCCCATCTTGTTCTGTTTCATGAGGCTATGTAAGTCCCCAACATTTCACAGAAATGTCTTTCTGAAAATCAGTCACTTGGGAACGAAATTGGCCACAATATCCGTGGTTTAAATAAACCTCATCTGAGCTGATCACTAGCTGTGAGCTCAGGTACCGATCCGCAAAGTCAGACGATACACCAGATTTACAAGCTCTTCAGCTAACTGACCACAGATCTCTCATTAACCAGCTCTGTACACATCCCACCCCATTGAACTCTGTCTCCAAACCTTTCATGTTTAAGTATCCTGCTGGTGATAAGACAATTTATCATGATTACATACATTGATTCCATTCTGTTGAAGATTTACAAATTTGTTATGTAGTACTGAATGATTTGAATTATGAGAGAAAGCATATCATTAACCTAGATAACCTTTATTCATTACCACATTGAAACATAATTAATATAACCTTATGAAAATATTCATAAATCTATCCTATGGTATTTGATTATTTGGCCAAGTGGAGATAAATTATTAGTCCTTAAATATTTTTCTGAGATTTGAGTTAATAATTAAGCAGACATTGGGAGGAGGGTGGTGGAAAAATAACCATTATTCCCTGTGGGGAAAGCTTACTAGACTAGAAACCCATTTTAAGTTCTGGTCTCTTTTCTGTGTGTGATTAAATCGCTACATGAATGAGCCGTGACAGAGGGGTTGAACTTACGGGGCACCTTTTGACTTCTGCAGATAGCTCCTGAAATGTGACGGTGAAAAATGTCCTGGAGCGGTAATGAACTTAAGTTGCTTGTTATTTTCCCTCTCTGAGAGAAATGTGGAGAAGTATGGGAGAAGTCATTCTACGGGCTTGTAGAACACCAGATCCCTGGATAATTTTGCACATGCACTTTAATTGCATATAGACAAAATCCATGAGAATTTTTTGATGAACAGTCTCTTAAACATTACGTTGGCTGCTTTTTTTGTTGATTTCAGTTATAAGATGAAGCTTTGTCTTAGTTGATTGCATTCCCACTTACGGGCCAGAAACTTAGTGTTTAACCTGACTGTGAGATCTGAGCTCAAGTAAGCCTCACACGGCAATGCAGCCATGACAGCATGGATGGTTTTGTTGCCTCTTGGATAAGATGTTGGATGAAAGACCACAAGCCTCCAAGATCACAATGCATTATTTGAAAAATATAATAAGGCAACAAACACAAAACTGAAAGAACTCAGCAGGTCAGGTAGCATCTATAGAAAAGAGTAAACCGTCGATGTTTCAGGCCGAGACCACCGACTGTTAATTCCTTTCCATAGATGCTACCTGACCTGTTGAGTTCCTCAAGAATTTTATGTGTTTTGCCCCGGATGCAGTAGAAATACATATTCTTCATTGGCTGGCTATGACTAAGTCAGTTACATGACCCCTCAAACCTGCTCCACCATTTGATAAGTTCATGCCTGATCTGCATCCTCATCTTTACTTTCCTGTTTGATCCATAACACTACAAGACTATAAGCGTTATGGAGCTCAGAAGAATAGAGGGCTATGGGTAAGCCTAGGTAGTTCTAAGGTAACGACACGTTCGGTACAGCTTTGTGGGCCAAAGGGCCTGTATTGTGCTGTAGGCTTTCTATGTTTAGTAAGACATAGCAGCAGAATTAGGCCATTCAGCCCAATGAGTCTGCTCTGCCATTCCATCATGGCTGATTAATTTTCCCTTCCAACCCCATTCTCCTGCCTTTTCCCCATAAATTTTAATGCCCTTACTAATCAAGAACCTATTAAACTCCACTTTAAATATACCCAAAATGATTTAGCCTCCACAGCCATCTATGGCAATGAATTCCTGAGATTCAGCAACCCCTGCCTAAAGAAATTCCTCCTCATTTCTGTTCTTAAGGGATGTCCTTGTATTCTGAGGCTGTGCCCTCTGGTCCCGGACTCTCCCACTATAGGAAACATCCTCTCTACATCCACTCTGTCTAGCCCTTTCAATATTCAACAGGTCTCAATGAGATCCCCCTCTCATTCTTCTAAATTTGAGCAAATACAGGTCCACAGCCATGAAACACTCCGCATGCTCAGTAATTCTTCCTGGAATCCAACATCTTCTCTCAGCACTGATTACTGAATATCCACAATCCTCTTAGGCAGAGAATTCCAAGGATTTCCACCCATTTGATGAATAGAAAATTGCTATCAATGAACTGTAAATGGTGTTGTAAGAACATAATCCTTTACTAAAATCAAAGGTGTGTTTAGGAGCAGACCATGACAACTTGAAAAGGAACAGCAGACAGGTTTCATTACCTGTATGTTGTATATGGGAACAGACTCCTGCAAATGAGCACTCAAGTGGGTTTGAAGTTAAACAGAGTTAACAGTGAAATTTGCGCTGGCCTTATTATGTCTATTGAATTTAAAAGGCATGGTCTATTATTGTTTATAGTTTAATGAGCCATTAAAAGAAAAACTAGTCACACTTCTCTGACCAGTTTTACTCAAGCTGGATTCCAGAAATGTGATGTTCGAGAGAAGATGCCGGTTCACCTACCTGTACACAAAAGGACAACAGCTCCACCATCTTATCTTCTGCTGGGCATAAGCAGTAAAATCAAAAGGAGAATGTTCAAAACAAAATGAAAAAGGACTTTGGTGAGGCTGTGTAGGAGATTTGGATCCCTGAAGAAATGAAATGCATCAGCAATCCAGAGAATAGTCACTTGTCCATTTGCTTTGGTGAGAGGTGTTTTGTTATGAATGACCAAAAATATTTGCGTCATAGAGTTGTGGAAAAGTACAGCACAGAAACAGGCCTTTTGGCCCATCTAGTCCATGATGAGCCATTTAAACTAGTTACTCTCATTGACCTGCACCGGGACTATAACCCTCCATACCCCTACCATCCATGTATCTATTCAAGCTTCTCTTAAACATTGAAATTGATCTTGCATGCACCACTTCCACTCATTCCACATTCTCACCACCCTCTGAGTGAAGAAGCTTCCCCTCATGTTCCCCTTAAACTTTTCACCTTTCACCCAAAGCCATGACTTCGAGTTGTAATCCCACCCAAGCTCCAAGGAAAAAAGCCTACTTCCATTTACCCTATCTATACCCCTCATAATTTTGTATACCTCTATCAAATCTCCTCTCAATCTTCAACATTCCAAGGAATAAAGTCCTAATCTATTCAATCTTTCCATATAATTCAAGTCTTCCAGACCTGGCAACATTCTTGTGAATTTTCTCTGTATCTTTCAACCTTTTTACATCTTTCCTGTAGGTAGGTGACCAAAACTACACATAATACTCCAGATTAGTCATCACCAAAGCTTTCTACAACTTCAACATAATAGCCTATCTCCTATAGGTAATACTTTGATTTATGAAGGCCAATATGCCAAAAGCTTTCTTTATGAACCTATCTACTTGTGATACCACTTTCAATGAATTATGGACCTGTAAACCCAGATCCCTTTGTTCTACCACACTTCTCGGTGCCCTATCATTCATTGTGTAACACCTCCCTTCGTTGGCCCTATCGAAGGCAACGCCTCACATTTGTCTGCATTAAATTCCTTCTGCCAATTTTCAACCCATTTTTTCCAGCTGGTTCAGGTCCTGGTGCAAGCAATGATAGTCTTTGATGCTCACTACTCCTCCAATCTTGGTGTCATCCACAAATTTGCTGATCCAGTTAACCACATTATCATCTAGATCATTGAAATTGATGATGAGCAACAATGGACTCAGTACTAATCCCTGTGGCACACCACTAGTCACAGGCTTCTATCAAGGCAAACATCTACTATCACTCTTTGGCTTCTCCTGCGAAACCATTGTCTAATCCAATTTACTTCCTCATCTTGAATGCCAAGTGATTGACCCTTCTTGACCAACCTCCCATGCAGTACCCTGTCAAAGGCCTCGCTAAAGTCCATGTAGGTAACATCCAATGCCTTGTGTTCATCAACTTTTCTGTTACCTTCCTCAAAAGATTCTATAAAATTGGTTAAACACACACACAGCCATATTAACTATCTGTAATCAGTCCCTGTCTATCCAAATACTTGCAGTTTCAAGAAAAGGGTTGTGAGCCCTTTGCAATTACCTGGTTTTCTGAATTAATTACTCATAAAATGCGGTCTGATCATCATTTAAGTCACAATGATAGACAAACACAATCTGCCTAAACTTATAATAGACAAACAATTGTACTTCTTCTTGACAATAATGAGTATGCCACTTAAACAATTACGGTCTAGGTTCAAAAAAGTATGTGAACCATTGGGGTAATGCCTACTACAAAAGATATTTGGAGTCAGATGTTCCAATCAATGAGTTGAGATTGGAGGTGTGGGTTGTAGAGGTGCCTTGCCCTTTAAAATAGGCACACAAAGTCAGCCTGCACTTCTCAAGCAAGATCTCTTTATGTGCACCATGCCTCGATCAAAACAGTTTTCAGAAGGAGAAGCTGGAAAAGGCTACAGAAGTATTTCTAAAGACCTGAACGCTCTTCAGCCCACAGTAAGAGAAATTGTCTACAAATGGAGGAAACTCAGTATTGTTGCTACTCTCCCAAGGAGTGGGCATCCTGCAAAGATCACACCAAGAGCACAACGTGCGACGCTGAGGGAGGTAAAAACAAGAACCCAAGGGTAACAGCAAAAGACCTGCAGAAATCTCTAGAACTTGCTAAAATCTCTGTTCATGTCTCTACTATAAGGAAAGCACTGAACAAGAACGGTGTTCATGGAAGGACACCATGGAGGAAACCACTGCTCTCCAAAAAAAACATTGCTGTACACCTCAAATTTGAAAAAAAAAAACAACCACCAGGATGTTCCACAATGCTTCTGGGACAATTTTCTTGGACAGCTGAGACAAAAGTTGAACCTTTTGGCAGAAATGCACACTGCAATGATTGGAGGAAAAAGGGCACTGTGCACCAATACCAAAACTCATTCCAACTGTGAAGCATGGTGTAAGGAGCATCATGGCTTGGGGCTGCTTTGCTGCCTCAGGGCCTGGACAGCTTGCAATCATTGGGAGAGCAATGAATTCAAAATTGTATCAAGACATTTTACGGGAGAACATCAGGACAGCAGTCCATCACCTGAAGCTTAATGAAAGTTCGATAATGCAACAAGACAGTGATCCGAAAGACAAGAGTAAACCAACAACGGAATGGTTTAAAAAGAAGAAAATATATGTTTTGAAATGGTCAAGTCCGAGTCCAGATCTTAACCCACTTGAGATGCCGTGGCATGACCAGAAGAGGGCTGTTCATGCAAGGTGTGCCAGAAATATTGATGAACTGAAACAGTTTTGTAAGGAGGAATGGCCTAAAATTCCTCCAAGCCGATGTGCAGGACTGATCAACAGTTACCAGAAACGTTTGCTTGAAGTTACTGCTGTACAAGGGGTCACACCAGTTACTGAAAGCAAAGGTTCACATACTTTTTCCAACAAAGACATGTAAAATAAATGACAAGTATTATGCTTTCTGTGTTATTTATTTGATTGTGTTCCCTTTATCTGGTTTTAGGATTTGTGTGAAGATCTAATCATATTTTAGGCCATAATCATGCAGAAATGGAGAAAATTCTAAAGGGTTCACAAACTTACTAGCACCGCTGTATATATGCAGTCCCTTAGAATATCTTCCAGTAACTTTCCCACCACTGACGTCAGGCTCACCGGCCTATAATTTCCTAGTTTCTGTTTAGAGCCTTTTTTAAACAGTGGAACCACATTGGTTATCCTCCAGTCGTCTGGTACCTCACCTGTCGTTAGGGATGATATAAATATCTCTGTTAGGGCCCCGGCAATTTCTGCACTTGCCTCCTGCAGGCCCTGGGGATTTATCCACCCTAATTTGCCTCAAGACAGCAAACACCTCTTCCTCTGTAATCTGCACAGAGTCCATGAAGTTGATGCCACTTTGCCTCACTTCAATAGACCCTGTGTCTGCTTCCCAAGTAAATACAGATGCAAAAATGATCTCCCCCATATCTGTTGGCTCCATACATGGATTACCATTAAATCTGTAATCTTTAGAGTTGAGACAGATGAGGGGACAATATTTTTGAAATAAGGGAAGCAGACTGATGTTGAAATGTTTCCACCAGTGGAAGAGACTTGAAGAAAGGGAAGAAGTTACAAAGTAATTTAATATGGAGCTGTGCAGTCATTTCTCAGAGGATGCTGACACTTTAAAGTTCTATACCCAGTATATTGTGGACGCTTGATCCATAGAGTATTAAAGAGGAGGTACAGGCTGAGTACCCCTTATTCAAACTCCAAAATCCAAAAACCTCTGAAATCGAAAGTATTTTTGAGTGCTGACATGATGTCACAAATGGCAAATTCTACAAGACACTGCGAAGGTTCCCAGGTGATGCTCAGGTCTCTGCGCACCACAGACAGTTCTGAGAAGTGACCTCACATATGCAGACGAACACGGCATAAAGTGAAAATGAAGATCTTGATGGTGTATTGAAAGAGTGGATTCAGCATCAGAGTGAACATATGCCACTTAATGGTATGCTGATCATGAAACAAGCTAAAATCTATCACAATGAACTGAAAGTTGAAGTTAATTGTGAATATTCAGCAGGCTGGCTGCAGAAATTTAAGAAAAGGCAGAAATGTTAAAGATTTGTGATGATAATGCGTCTGCAGATCATAAAGCAGCAGAGAAATTCACTGGGTGAAGATGTGCGACAGCTTACTGGTAAATCATAAGGCAAGAGATTCAACTAAAAATGTTACTTTAAAGATGTTATGTTTTCTGAAGCAAATTTTGATGAAGGATCACCACAGAGAGTAAGGAGGCAGGTGGAGGTGAGGCTGGTTTGGGCAATGAGCCGAGCTGGGGCATTGCGAGGTACAACGTGCTCGAGCTGCAGATGGAGAGGGAGTACGTATCGCTGGCGGAGATGGAGTGAGCGATTTGGAGAGGAGTCAATAAGCAAGAGTTCCCCTGCCCATCCACCTAACCCGGGGTTAGATTGCTCAGGTGCTGAGTCGATTTGGTGAGAATGAGGAACGGCTACGGGCGGGGTGGCCCAAGTGTGTTGGTGTGCCTGGATCTGGGTCCCGGAGCATAGCACGACCTGGTGCTTGGACAATTTAAACGCAAACCCAGATAGACTGGAAGTCCGAGGGCCGAGTGCGGAGGCGAGGGTTGGGTGGATTTCGCTCGCTCTGCTGCGAATGGTTATTCCTTTCTCCGTGGCGCCAAGGCTGTGAACTGATCTGGCTGCTGTGCCCTCCTACTCCACTGGTGTAATGGATGGGGACCGAGGTGTGGCCTCGGCCTACTCCAGCTGCTCTGGAAGCGAACCTGGTTCAGGATGCTGTTGTGTTGTTTCTATTGTTTGCATGATTTATTTTCTCTCTCTTTTCCTGTGAAGTGGTTTTTGTTTTTTTTATAATCGGGTTATTTGGCTGCCTGAAAGCAGACAAATCTCAAGGTGTATAATTTATACATTCTTTGAATATAAATGTGCTTTGAACCTTTGATGAGTTCAAGATGAAAATCTAACATGCTGAACGGCTGCATCAGTCCACGTGTGATGAACAAGTGAAAGGCAAAGTCTGCTCATCAGTAGCACATAAATTCAGAGTCGGAGATGATGGTGATCCCAAGCTCTCTCATCAGGTATTCCAAAATCTGAAACACTTTCAGCCCCACGTGCTTTGGATAATGAACACTCAATCTAGACATGCATCTTTTGAGAGATCAGAAATGGTACAGAAGTAGATTTGAGGCCTTGAACAGATCAAAGAAGGATCAGATGGAATGGCACAGCAGTTCTGAGGGGCTACTCCTGCTTTTATTTCTTTGTGTTCTTGTGAAAGTTTGAAAATCACAACAACAACCTTTTACTCAATGTCAGCAAGACCAAGGATGATTATTGACTTCAGAGGGAGGAAACCGGGGGTCCATGGGCCTGCCCTCATCAGGAGGACAGAAGTGAAGAGAGTCAGTACCTTTAAATTATTCAATGTCGTTAGTTCAGAGGACCTGTACAGCAGTTCCTTTGCTTCCTTCGAAGTTTGCGAAGGTTTGGCATGACATCTAAAACTTTGACAAACCTACAGATGTGTGGTGGACTGTATACTGACCGGCTGCACCTTAACCTGGTGTGGAAACGCCAATGTCCTTGAAAGGAAAATCCTGCAAAAAGTAGTGGATACAGCCCAGTCCATCATGGGTAAAGCCCTCCCCTCCACTGAGCATGTCAACATGGAGCATTGTCACAGGAAAGCATCATCCATCATCAGGGACCCCCACCACCCAGGTCATGCTCTCTTCTCGCTGCCGCCAACTGGAAAAAGGTACAGGAGCCTTGGGACTGACAACATCAGGTTCAGGAACAGTTATTATCCCTTGACAATCAGGCTTTTTGAATCAAAAGGGATAACTTCGCTTGCCCCAGCACTGGACTCTTCCCACAACCTGTGGACTCATGTTTTAGGACTCTTCATCTCATGTTCTTGATATTTATTACATATTTATTTATTATTATTATTTCTATATTTTTCTTCTGTATTTGCACCATTTGTTGTCTTTTGCATACTGTTTGCCTGCCCTGTAGGGTGCAGTCTTTCATTGTTATGGATTTACTGAGTGTACCTGGAAGAAAACAAATCTTAGGGTTGTATAAGTTGACATATATGTACTTCGATATTAAATTTACTTTGAACTTTGAAAGTCAGGAAGAGTCAGAAAGAAACACAACAAATCCGTTTCAGCGTATGCTGCCCGACCTGCTGAGTTCATCCAGCTTGCTTGTAAGAGTCAGAAAGAAGATAGCAAATCTGGTCAATATTTCACCACAAGTTCTTTGGAATGTGAATAGAGCAGTTAAGTTCTTTATTATCATCACGTGTGCTGAAAAGAATTATTCTACATACCATTCACACAGGTCACTTCATTACAACAGTGCACTGAGGGAAAACTGAATAAAGTATAAGAGTTACAGAAAAAAGTCAGTTTCAGGAGGACAATTAAGGACACAATGAAATAGACTGAGGTCAAGAGTCTAGCCTATCATGCCAGAGCTGACACACAGTTATTCTGGTGTTGAAATGTTTTAGGTTTATCAAGATGCTGAAAGGTCAGTGAAGTGATGTTAACGCTGATAGCCCCAAAGGCCATTTGAACCAAGCCAGAACAGGCCAAGCCATGGGTTTTACCCATGTCGAAATGAGGGGGGAGAAGAGGGGACAAATTTGAGTCCAGTAAGAAAATTCTTTTTCTAAATGACTCTTGCGATATTTTCTGATTACCATGAGTCTTAATACAATAATTCTTTTGGTTAAAGGCGAGGCCTATTTTCTTTGCTTGCAAGCCACAGCTGATTTCATGTGGTTTTTTCTCAGTAAATTGGGAGGGCAATATTGAAACCAGTCCATCTGGTATCTCAGGTCTGTAACACATACCTGTCACTTATCTGTAATTAAGACACAAAACCGGTATGAACTCACCTGATCCAGCCAAGGCTGAACTCTGAGAATTTTCTGTGATTCCTTGGAAAGGTCACTTATGATGCCAGCAAAGACAAGGGTGTGGACTAGGCCAGTGTTTGGTGTTGGTGGTATCTGGTGTGTGTGTGTGTGTGTGTGTGTGGGCGGGAAGTTCAGTCGAAAATCACATTGGCGTAGTGTTTACCGTAACTCTATTACATCTTCTGCGATGGGGTTCACTCCCTCTGTGTGCTCCAGATTCCACCCACATTCCAAAGGTATATAAGAGTTAAGACGTTAATTGGTCACATGGGTGTAACTGGGTGGTGTGGGCCTGCTACTGTGCTGTTTCTCTAAATAAATAAATGCTCATCTCTGACTCACTTCCTTCCCCATTCCCTATTTGAGCTCCAGGATATGTGTTCAATTCTCACCGTAAGCAGTTTGCATGCTCCCCCCATGACACATGGATTTAATTGGCCAGCATGTGATCGTGGGATCGTCAGGCCTTCTACTGTGCTATATCTCTAAATTAGGAAAATAAATGTCCAATTTTACTGGACTTTTTCTTGGAGGTGATCTCCCCTCATTACTGTAAATAAGAATGTTATAGAGTAAAACATTGTTGAAATGGATCTTTCAGACCACCGGGTACACACTGATCATTGAGCACCAGCTTGTCCATCCCATTTTATTCCCCACATATTTCTACGAACTCCCTGCACATTTATCTACACTCTGGGGGCACTTTCCAATCGTCAATTAACCTACCAACCTGTGTATCTGTAGCAGGCCTCTGGTGGTTGGGGACAGCCATGCATATTGCATGCTACCTGGCTACACCAGTACGCAAACTAGGGCAGTACGATACGGAGAGCAAGCTGGTGTCCATGCAGTGGGCTCCCCCTCTTCATGCAGCTGATGAATCCAAAGGAACGGCAGAGGACTGATACACTTTGGCACCAGCGACGTCACGGGAGCTGCCGGTCAACGTTGAACTCAACGTAGGACTGCCTTTAGGGACTCCAGCTCCGGATTTCTTCTTGGGGTTTTCTCCTGAAGCTTTCCCCGTGAGTGGCTGCAGCTGTGAGGCAGTGAGCTTTCCTTCTCCTAGATGACCTTCCAACGACGGCTGATGAGCCCCATCGGCCCGAGGTGATTGGTTTTAAGGTGCCGGCTACTTGCCTCTGCCCTTTCTTCTGTCAGTAGGAACGGCTTCACCTGGCTTAGTAGCTAGACTTGGTTGTCAGAGGCTACCTGAAGTGCACACCAATGGGAACACTTCATAGATCGTGGGAGCTTATCCCCATCCTCCTGGCATCTTTAGATCATAGGACGAAAGTAGAGGGCCTGGAGGAAGCTCCCCACAAAGGTTCAGTGGCATCCAGGGCTGCCATTGAACTGGATCATCGGAGGCAGCAGCTCATGAGCAGCATTACCCTTGGACAGCACAAAGAAAACGGCAGTGAGATGTGCAAAAGGGCAAAGGGAGTTTCTGCCAAAATACAGTGAGTGAGGAGGGGCAGAGGAGGCATGCTCACTTGTCCCCTGTATAACTGTGCAACAGACACAGAATGCTGGAGGAACTTAACACGTCAGGCAGAATCTACAGAAATGTAAGGACAGTTAACGATTTGGGCTGAGACCGAAAGGAAGGGCACAGAATCCAGAGTATGAAGGTGGGGGTAGGATGAGGTGTACAGACAATCAATGAACGAAAGAAGACAAACTGTGCAAATACAAAAAAAATATAGTATGTAAATAATTAACACTGAGAACATTAGTTGTGGAGTCTTTAAAAGTGAGTCCATAGGTTGTGGAATCAGTTTAGTGTTGGGGTGAGTGAAGTTATTCACACTGGTTCAGAAGCCTGATGGTTGAGGGGTAATAACTGCTCCTGAACCTGGTGGTGTGGGACCTGATGGTTGAGGGGTAATAACTGCTCCTGAACCTGGTGGTGTGGGACCTGATGGTTGAGGGGTAATAACTGCTCCTGAACCTGGTGGTGTGGGACCTGATGGTTGAGGGGTAATAACTGCTCCTGAACCTGGTGGTGTGGGACCTGATGGTTGAGGGGTAATAACTGCTCCTGAACCTGGTGGTGTGGGACCTGATGGTTGAGGGGTAATAACTTCTCCTGAACCTGGTGGTGTGGGACCTGATGGTTGAGGGGTAATAACTTCTCCTGAACCTGGTGGTGTGGGACCTGGATGGTGGGGGATCCCTGGTGATGGATGCTGCTTTCTTGTGGCCGCACACACCTTGTAAATTTGATCTATGGATGGGGAGGGCTTTCCCTGTGCAGGACTGGGCTGTATCCGCCTTTTTGTTGCAGGTTTTTTAGTCTTCAGGCATTGGTGTTTCCATACCAGTTGCATCTATAGAAGTTTGTCAAAGTTTTAGTTGACATGTCAAATCTGCCCAGACTTCTAAGAAAGTAGAGGCGTTGCCATTAAAGTTGAGTTCTCTGGTTTATTATATAGTTGCTTGAAACTTTGTATATCACAACACTGTTTACAGGTCATTGATTACAATGTACTGTTCTTGGGATGTTTCAGATTGTAAAAGTTGTTTCACAAATATGCATACAAAATGCTGGAGGACCTCAGCATGCCAGGCAGTATCTATTGAGAAAAGTACAGTCAACGTTTCGGGCTGAAACCCTTTGGCAGGACTGAGGGGCTCCTCATATGTTTTTCTCCAGTCATGCCAAAGGTTTTCGGACCGAAACGTCAACTGTACTTTTTTCCATTGACGCAGCCTGGCTTGCTGAGTTCCTCCAGCATTTTGTGTGTGTTGCTCAGGGTTCCAGCATCTGCAGATTTTCTCTTGATTGTCACAAATATGCATTGTTACTTCAGTGAGAATATGGTACAGGGGGCTTTACTTCACTACTTTACTAGAACTAGAGGTCCTAGGTTTAGGGTAGGTGATGAAATTTTAAGAGGAATCAGAGGATACTGCAAGTGTGGAACGAGCTGCCAGCAGAAGTGGTAGATGTGAATTCTATTGGTATTGGTTTATTATTCACACATTTACTGAGAAACGGTGAAAAGCTTACTTTGCATACTCCTTTTATAGATCATTACACAGGGCACTGAGGGAGATTACGGTAAAGCAACAAATATGCAAAAAAAAAGTTAAAGCTACTGAAAATGTTCAGTGCAAACAAATGATGAAGTAAGTCATAATGAGATAGATTGTGAGGCCTGGTCCATCTTACTGTACAGGAGGTCCGTTTGAGAGTTTGGTAAAAATGGCATAGACAGTGAGGTACAGGGGCCTCAGGTCTCTCACCACCAGGTCCAGGAACAATTATTAGCCCTCAACCATCAGGCTCTTGAACCAAATGGGATAACTTCACTTACCCAATCATTGAAATTTTCCTACAAAAATGGACTGAGTCTTTCAGACTTTTTACCTCATGTTCTTGAACTTTGTTTGCTTATTAATCAATCAATCAATCAATCAATTAATTTAATTCTTTCTTTCTTTTTGTATTTGCACAGCTTGTAGTCTTCTGCGCTTTGGTTGAACACCCAAGTTGGGCAGTCTTTATTGATTCTGTTATGGTTATTATTCTATAGATTTATTGAGTATGCCTGCAAGGAAATGGATCTCAAGGTTGTATATGGTGACATGTATGTACTCTGATAATAAATTTACTCTGAACTTTGAGATTTAAATTGTAACTTCTAAGAGAGGTTTGAATAGGTACATGGTTGAGAGGGGTATGGAGGATTATAGCCTGGGTGAGGGTGGTTGGCACCAGGTAATAAGCCAGGTCAGTATGGATTAGATGAACTGAAGGTCCTGTTTCTGTAGTATAGTGCCCTATGAGTCTATGACCGGGTGAATGTTCCTACAACACTAATGTTCCTAGAACACTAAAGAGAATTTTTTTTTGTCCAGGATGTTATTTTACATATTTACAATGTAAAATGCTGGAGGAACTCAGCAGGCTAGGTAGCGAGTACAGAGGGAAACGGACAGTTGATGTTTTAGGTGGAGACCTTTCATCAGGACCAAAAAGGAAGAAGGCAGAAGCTGGAGTAAAGGGGTAGGGGGATGGTGTGTGAGGTGGCAGGTGAGGCGTGAGTGTGGCGGAGGTGGAAAAGGGAATTGTGAGAAGCTGAGAGGTGATAGGTGGAAGAGGCGTGGGCTGAAGAAGAAGGAATCTGATAGGACAAGCAATAGACAATGGAATAAAAGGAAGAAGGTGGGAGGAAGGGAGGAAGGTGATAGTGATGGGTAGCTCATGACAATGGGGGAGAGGTAAGGAGGGCTAAAGGGACCACAGGGATGAGGGAAGACAAAGGTGGGGATGTGGGGTGGTTACCAGACATTGGAGAAATTAATACTGATTCTGATCAGCATCAATATCTCTAATCTCTGGTAACTACACTCTGCTGTTTATACCCCCACCCGCTTGATTTCCCTGTGGACAACTTCTACTTATCATTTCACAACTTCTTACATCATTCCCTCTCCACCTCTCCCCCACACTTCTGCCTCTCCCCCTCCCACTCACCTGGATTTACCTATCACCTGCCAGCTCATGCTCCTCCCCTCCTCCCCTCCCCCTCCACACACACTCCCCTGGCTTCTGCCCTCTTCCTTTCCAGTCCTGATGAAGGGTTTCAGACCAAAACGTCGATTGTCCTTTTCCCTCCTTAGGCAGTTTGTTGCCTGACCTGCCGGGTTCATCTGAATTTCTAGCATCGGAAGTCTCATTTGTCTCTGTTTTCTGCTAAGACACTATATACAGTTCAAACCATTATTCCTATAATGCTCAGAATGTCTTCACATCAAGCAATACCATCACATGACTTGTAATTATTATTTCCAAAAAGCCTCATGTAGCATTGTCATTAAACAAACCCATGGTAACCGCAATCTGCCCATTACAGAAACATAAACATTAGTCACCAATCCTGTTGTTCTTTTAAAAAACTCTTCTGTTGATAGTCAGTTGATTAAGACGTACTTAAAACTGCTAAAGTTGCATCAGATTTAACCTCTTTGAAATTACAGCCAGTTGTCGATTTGCCGAATGATTAGGTAAATGATCTGAGAGTGCAGGGTGAGAGTAAAATGTTGCCTGGAGACGGTAGGCTCAGTTAGGTATACCATCTCTGGCAAGCTTAATGTAGGGACGTTTGTAAATTCACTCCCCTTCCTGTATCTACATAAAAGCAAAGTCTAGTCTGGAAAAGTAGATTTATAGGAGTTGTGAATCTCAAGGAATTTTGCTCTGATTGATGAGAATATGAATTCCACTCTGGTGCTATCAATGCCCTCAATGATACATTCCTTTAAACTGCAAGAGATGTTCTTATTTCACATGTATGCCACCAATGATCACAGAAACTGTGATATAATATCCTACCCAGATGCATCTCAGCTTGGCATAGCTCTGCACAAGACGGCAAGAAATTGCAGAGAGTTGTGAGTCTATCAAAAAGAAAAAATCACCTCTCTTCCGTGGACCCTGTCCACACTTCCTGCTAGCTCAGGGCAAACAGCCAGCATAAACCAAGAACCCCCCCCCCCCACCCCAGATGTGCAAATGTGTCTCACCTCCTCCAAGAGCAGATGGTAAAAAACCTTGAGGGCGTGTATTAACATGCTCAAGGACAGCTTCTATCCCACCGTAATGACTCTGGAAAGGTGAGAGACTGGCTGTATTTGTCACATACTCTGAAATGGGCTGTTTGTGTCAATGACCAACACCGTCCATAGATGTGCTGGGGACAGCCCGCAAGTATCGTCATGCTTCAGGCACCAACGTAGCATGCTCACAACCTCTGATTCTAGCCCTAACCTGTATACCTGTGGAATGTGGGAGGAAACCGGAGCGCCCGGAGGAAATCCGCACAGTCAAGGGAAGGACGTTCAAACTCCTTACATACAGCGGTAGGAATTGAACCTGGATTGCTACAGCTGTAAAAGTTTAGACAAGCAGCTATGCTACTGTGCCACCCTTGCCCGTGAGCCAGTGCTTGTCGGTGAATCAGAGGTGCGGAGGTTCTTTAAATTCTTCGGTGGTTTCATTTCAGAAGACCTGACCTGGGGCCAACACACAATGAAGGCGGCATGGTCGTGCCTCTGCATACTCAGGAGTTCGAACTACGTCTGGTGTCTTTCAAACAGAACTTGGCTTCAACGCCATGAGTAATTATAGTGAAGCACCCGACTACCCAGCAAGAAGCTCCAATGTTTATGCGCACATTATAGACTGGTTCTTCTGGGATGGGCTCGTTCTGTTAACTATCGGTTAACGTTGAAATATCTGTTAATATATTTCCACTTTAAGTTTATGCCGATTAAGTTCTGTTATTTCCTGGTCACATTGCTGGTTGTAAGTCCTTGTAATATACACTCAGTGGCCACTTCGTTAGGTGTCTGTACCTCTCCTGTATCTCATGTTCACGGTCTTCTGCTTCTGTAGTCCGTCCACTTCAGGGCTCTTCGCGTTGCACATTTGGAGGTGGTCTTCTGCACACTACTGTTGTAACGTGTGGCTATTTGAGCTATTGCCTTCCGGTCAGCTTGAGCCGGTCTGGTCATTCCCCTCTGACTTCTCTCATAAACAAGGCATTTTCACCCACAGAATGGCTGCTCACTGGATGTTTTTTTGTTTTCCGCATCATTCTCGGTGAACTCGAGAGACTGTTATGTGTGAAAATCCCAGGAGGTCTGCAGTTTCTAAGAGGGCCACAATCTGCTAACGTTTATGCTCTCCGTTATGTCTCACATCTTCCCAGTTCCTTCATCTCTTATTGGCATCTTTCCTGACTGGGGATGGAAATAGGACAATGTCACACCAGCTTAATGAAGAATGATGTACAAATCCAGAGTAAAACACACACAACACACACAAAATGCTGGTGGAACACAGCAGGCCAGGCAGCATCTATAGGGAGAAGCACTGCTGACGTTTCGGGCCAAGACCCTTTGTCAGGACTAACTGAAAGGAAAGATAGTAAGTGATTTGAAAGTAGTGGGAGGAGGGGGAAATGCGAAATGATAGGAGAAGACCGGAGGGGGTGGGGTGAAGCTAAGAGCTGGAAAGGTGATTGGCGAAAGTGATACAGAGCTGGAGAAGGGAAAGGATCATGGGATGGGAGGCCTCGGGAGAAAGAAAGGGGGAGGGGGGGAAGCACCAGAGGGAGATGGAGAACAGGCGGAGTGATGGGCAGAGAGAGAGAGAAAAAAACAAACAACTAAATATGTCAGGGATGGGGTAAGAAGGGGAGGAGGGGCATTAACAGAAGCTAGAGAAGTCAATGTTCATGCCATCAGGTTGGAGGCTACCCAGACGGTATATAAGGTGTTGTTCCTTCAACCTGAGTGTGGCTTCATCTTGACAATAGAGGAGGCCATGGATAGACATATCAAAATGGGAATGAGACGTGGCCTTTTATATATTGGTGAGACCCGACACAGACTGGGAGACTGTTTCGCTGAACACCTACGCTCGGTCCGCCAGAAAAAGCAGGATCTCCCAGTGGCCACAAATTTTAATTCCACGTCCCAGTCCCAAACACCACGTCAATGATTTGATTGACGGGATTGATGGCTTTGTGACCAAGTTTGTGGTTAATACAAAAATAGGTGGAGGGGCAGGTAGTTTTAAGGAAGTGGAGAAGCTATGGAAGGACTTAGACAGATTAAGAGAATGGGCAAAGAAATGGCAGATGGAATAGTGTCGGAAAGTCTATGATCATGCACTTTGGTAGAAGAAATGAAAGTGTAGACTATTTTCTAAATGGAGAGAAAATTCAAAAATCTGAGGTGCAAAGGGACTTGGGAGTCCTTGTGCAGGATTCCCTAAAGGTTCACTTGCAGGGTGAGTCGGTGGTGAGGAAGGCAAATGCAATGTTAGCATTCATTTCAAAAGAACTAGAAAAGAATATCACGTGTTGAAAGGCCTTGATAGAGTGGATGTAGAGAGGATGTTTCCTATGGTGGGGGGCATGTAAGACCGGAGGTCACAGAATAAAGGGGCATCCTTTTAGAATGGAGATGAGGAGGAATTTCTTTAGCCAAAGAGTGAAATCGTTGTCACAGGCGGCCGTGGAGGTCAAGTCATTTGGGTGTACTTAAGGAAGAGGTTGATAGGTTCTTGATTGGTCAGGACATGAAGGGATATGGGGAGAAGGCAGAAGATTAGGGCGAGAGGGAAAATGGATCGGCCATAGTGAATTGGCGGAGCAGACTCGATGGGCCAAATAGCCTAATTCTGCTCCACTATCTTACGGTTTTATGGTCTCAACCATCAAAATTTCAAGCAGACATTCTCATCCTGATGAAGGGTTTCAGCCCAAAATATTGATTGTTTATTCCTTTCCGTAGTTGCTGCTTAATTCCTCCAGCATTTTGAGTAAGCTACTCTGGGTTTCCAGTCTCTGCAGAATCTCTTGTGTTTATGATGTGAAAATCAACTCCCTTCACTTGTCACCATCCCCCAACTTCCATACGTTCATCCTCAATGTAAAAGCCACATTTGGGAATTGTGAAAATTCTTTCATGACATCTGCGCAGATAGTGAATTCTGTTCTGCATCGTTACTGCCCTCTGCTGTACATTCATCTACACTGCAAGCAATCTCTCAGAATGCTCCTCACTGTGTAATATTTTCCACTGAAGTCTCACCATTGTTTAATGTCATTTCCAGTACACAAGTGTAAAGGAGAACAAAATAATTTAACTCCGGATCTAGTGCAGCACAGAAAAACGCAAAAGGTAAAAAACAACAAAAATAATAAAAAATACAGTAAAGTATATTAGACAGCTTATCTACATAGATTGATTGTAGATCCATAAAGTGACGTTAGGTACAGGAGTGTCAGTGCATACGGGGGCTGACAGGAAATAATAAAGTTGCGGTGGGGGTGGTGGCATGGTGAGGAGGGGTGGAGTTACCTCCCCTTAGTGCTCGCTTGGCAGAAGGCAAGCCTTATTGTGTTCAACTGCAGATTTCTGCAGCATTCACAGACTCACTATTGTGTGATTGTATTTCACTGATATCTTGTGTGTGCCTTGTGCTGTGTGTGACTGTTGGTATTGCGTTTTGCACCTTGGCACCAGAGTAATGCTGTCATGTTTGGCTGTATTCATGGGGATTCATGTACGGTTGAGTGTCAATTATACTTGAACTTCAAGTTGATCAGCCTTACTGCTTGGGTACAGTAACTGTTGTTGAATCTAGTGGTCCTAGGGTGGATGCTACACAGCCTCTTCTCCGATGGGTCCAACAGTCCATGAGCAGGGTGGGTGGGATGCTTCATGATGTTACTGGCCCTTTCCCAGCTCCTTTCTGTACATATGGCGGGTAGGCTGACGCTGGTGAGGTGTTGGGTAGTTCTGAATACCCGTTATGGAACTTCCCTGTCTGCCGCAGTGCAGCTTCTGTACCATACGGTGTTAGGATGCCCTCTACTGTGCATCTGTAGAATGGACTGAGTACAGATGTGTATAGTCCAGCTCTCTTCAACCTCCTCAGTAAGTAAAGGTGTTGGTGAGCTTTCCTGGTTGTGTAGGATTGTTCTGGGACCATGAGTGGTTGTGTGAGATGTGTACTCCCAGGAGTTTGGAACTGCTGTGGCGCCGATGTAAAGAGTGTTACTCAGGGAGTGGCAACAGAAGATAACAGGGAAGGAAAGACAATAGGAGATTCCGGAGACATTGGTGAAATATCGGCCCCTTCAAGGATAGTTCAGCAGCACAGACACCCGTTTCTCACCTTGGTGACTCCCAATTGCTGTCTCCAGTCGGCCCCTGGTGGGAAATAGCTGCTTTCCTGCTGCACACGTTGGTGCATTGTTCAGTATAAGGACCAACAAGGAGGGGATCCTGCTTCCTGTCCCAAGCACCAGTCCCCAGTGCGACCGTGACTGAGATATGACAGGCAACACGGCTTTTTCTGTGAGCTCCCCACATACATGGAATTGAGTTATCCAGGAGTTATACATACACAGTAACAGTTAGTCAAGCCGAGTTTGTGAAGGATTAGACAGAGGGAACTTGGAGAGGATATTTCTACTAGTAGGAGAGACTAAGATGCAAGGGAGATCTTCAGAATAAAGGGATATTCCTTAAAAACCTTCAGCCAGAGGGTAGTGAATCTGGAGGAACGTTGTTTCATTTTGATGGTATACATAGGCCCGTAGGACACAGGAGCAGAATTAGGCCACTTGGCCCATCGAGTCTGCTCCACCATGGTTGATTTATTACCTCTCTCAACTCCATTCTCCTGCCTTCTCCCCATAACCACTGATGCCCTGATTCACCTAGAACCCATCAAACTCTGCTTTAACATGTGTAGGGTTGACTGACAATAAACTTGAACTTGAACTTATGCACAAATATAGCAAGGTACCAGTACAATGAAACATCCCAAGTATGTGGGCTTGGACAACACACAGAACGTAAATGAACCAAATTACCTAAATTACAGAAATTATACCCAGTAGTGAAGAATAAGAGACTATATAAACAGTGCATCAGTGTGTAATATAGACACAATCAGAAACAATTGCACAAGCTTGTCCCCCGTGTTCTGTTACTTAGGCGGGCTTCAGGGTTTCAGGTCAGTTCAAAAACATGATGGTGGTAGGAAATTAGAAACTCTGATTGATGTAGATTTCCAATTGGTTCTGGAGGGGTGATGCACCATCAATAACTCACGCTGAGACGTAGGAAGCGAGATATCGGCTTTTATTGACAGGAAGAATGAACAACACTACATCCTGGAGAATGAGGCCGGGCAACAGGCCTCAGTCGCCTTTATACAGGGGTCTGTGGGAGGAGCCACAGGAGCAGTCCAGACAGGTATATGTAGTTCACCACAAGGGGCTTCCCCGAAGGTCTATGTAACACTCCCTAAACTCGTTGGAGGCTTGCGATTCCTTGGAAATCCATGTGCCCGTGCTATCTGGTGGTCTCTACAGAAGGAAGAGGGGATGCATGGCAAAGAGCAGCAGGAAATCATGTCAGTGATGGTTACCATACCGTGCAGAGGTCTCAGGCACACATAGAGCTAGGGTACCTTAGACTTCCGCACAGTCTTCCCAGTTACCAACTAGCACTTAATACTACTGAGCTCATACAAAGCCAAGTACTCTTATCTCTGTTTCCCAGCCACCTTCCCATTTTAATCCATACACAGTACTGTGCAAAGTCATGGGCATTTGATCTTTATATACGTGCCTAAGACTTTTGCCCCAAGAGAACTTTGTACGACCTCGGGGCACCTCGGGGAATTCAGAGTTCAATCCCAGCATCCTCTGTAAGGAGTTTGTACCCTTTGGAACGTGTGCGTTTTCTCTGGGTTCTCTGGTTTCCTCCCACAGTCCAAAGACCTACCGGATAGGTTAATTAGTCATTGTAAATTGTCCTGTGATTAGGCTAGGGTTAAAAATCAGGGGCTGTTGGTGGAGTGGCTTGGGGGGGGGGGGGGGGGGGGCTATTCTACACTGTATCTCTAAATAAAAAAAATTTAAATCCCCAAAAAACTTGTAAGAAGCTTGCATTGCCTTGGAAATCCATGTGCCCACCCTGTCTGACAGTCTTCACACAAGGAAGAGTTGAGACCAACCTTTCCACAATTATAACAGGTCAAGCCAGGAACCTTCCCGCCAGCCTGCTTTTCCTCCTCCTCACCTTTTCCACTAGCTCCCGGCTTATTCTCGACCTTAGCCGGTGGACTTTCTTTACCGTCCCTACTGCCTTTCTGGTAACTCTTATTCGAGGAAAACTTTGTCTTGTGGGTTAGGGCATATTCATCTGCGAACCTAGCAAATTCCGATATAGACTTATTCGTCATCTCGTTCAGATAAATCCTGATATTATCCGAAACACAACCTTTCCAATGCAACAGGAAATCATGGTTCTGATTGGACTGTAGCCAGTGATGTTATAAAGGTGAAGTCATGCTCTGATTGCAACTGCATTTGTACAGCAAAGAAGGATACATTTCAACAAAAGTTATAAGACACAATTTTGACAAGTAACTGGGACATTTAGTACATTTCTACAACTTGTGTTTTAAAAGAATGAAATTCACATG
Organism: Hemitrygon akajei; assembly: GCF_048418815.1. Lineage (NCBI taxonomy): Eukaryota > Metazoa > Chordata > Chondrichthyes > Myliobatiformes > Dasyatidae > Hemitrygon > Hemitrygon akajei. Next base: position 105,760,129 of record NC_133125.1, read on the forward strand.
ACCAGCACCAAAAATGAATCAGATTTAAGGCAATTTCTGGTTCACAGAATGATTTTTAAAAACTGTCCTATATCTCCACCTACTGGCAGAAATATGAAATGTCATGATTTTTCAGCTCATTTCTAAAAGACCTTTTTCCAAAAAGCGTTAGCGACTGAAGGGTAAATAAGGAGCAAACCTTGTATTTATGTATTTTTAAGAACCTTCAATGTGGTGGTTCAATGGTTCCATTTAATGTCATAGAATATATACAGTATACAACCCGGAATTCTTGCTTTTCGCAGACATCCACACAACAGAAGACAACCTCAAAGAATGAATGACAGTAAAATGTTAGAGCTCAAAGCCCCCTCTCCACCTCGCATGCACAAGCAGCAGCAAAGCATCAAACCTCCCCCCACTTACTTCAGCAGGAAGCATCAGCACCCACCAATGGCAAAATCCTCAGCGAGAGACCAGGATCTGCAGTACCACAAAAAATTAATTGCTCACCTGACTATTTGACATGCCATAGGATCTCTCTCTCCCTGACAAGAGACAAAGAGGTATTGCCCCTTTTCCACAGGGAGACCAACAAATCAAAACAACTAGTTGATTACGATGTTATGGTCTGCCACGTCACTTTTATTCTGAGTTCTCCAACACGAGAATCATCAGTAAACTCACCCCCATCATCGAGAGAAAGAGAGCGGGAGAGGGAGCCTGCGATATTCTGTTTTTCTTGTGATGTGTCATTTGGCAATACCAGCATGGAGTCGGTTCATCCATAGGACCATACCTGTCTCCCAGGTGTCTTGTGTGTTGCTAACCTTCAGGAATTCTGTATTGCATTTCTGTCTTAGCCTGGAATCTTTTCCAGAGATTTACTGCACTGCCGGTTTCTGTGATTGTGAGTTTTGCTGCGTGTTCTCAATATCCAGAAGTTGCTGGTTGTTAACACAGAACATACACCCGCCCAGCGTGGTTAACATAGAACATAGACCCGTACAGTTTGGTAAACATCGAACATAGACCCATACAACTTGGTTGACAGGACTGGCAGCTCAGTGTTCCTGGGTTTCATGTTCAATTTTAATTGTCACTCAACTGTTCATGAATGCCCACGTATACAGCTAAACAAAACAGCATTACTCCTGGGCCGAGGTGCAAATCTAAGTACAAACAGTCACACACAGAACAAAGCACGTATAACGCATGTCAACTAGCAGTAAAATACAGTCACACAAAAATATATAGTCTGAGACCCTGAGTCTGTGAATCTTACAACAATCTGCGATTGAACACAATGCAGCTTGCCTTCTGCTGAGCGAACACTGGGGGAAGGGGGCAGCACTAACTCTAGTTTGGAATCTGCCTCTGCTGGAGGGTACTGACCCTGATGCCTCTCTCCTAGGCAGCTGTAAGCAGGCAGTACTGCGGCTTCAATCTGGTCCTCGCTACAACCAAGGCCGTGCAGCTCCCTAGCCATTTGCCAGTGAATCAGTGAATGGGACAATAACAATGTCCAACAGGGTCTCGCGATCACAAGAAAAACGACTAAGATGATCACGCTGTTAGACTGCACACGACCTTCGTGTACTGCTGCCTCTCTGATGCAGGCAGCCGTACCATCTGCGCCAAGCCCGGCTCATTCAGATTCTCTGGCAAAGAACAACTCACTGATAGGATAGACCTGCAGCACTCTAAATTCTTAATGTCTAGGAGGGTTTTGCGACTGTAAAAATTAACCTTATAGAAAGACAATAACACCTTTGGCTGACCCTCTGGAAGCCGCTGAGTCATGATACAGAAGGGGGTGAAGGACATGGAGGGGTTCCACTACTGATAAAGGAACGCTACAGCAGTACTTAGAGGACATGCTGGAAGTCTCATACATCAGGGCAGTCTGGATGGTGCTCCAAAATAAGAAAGGTGCAGTTATGTTGAAGGAATATACTATAGACCACCTGATAGTCAGCAAGAAGCAGAGGAACAGATACATAGACAGATTATAGAAAGGTGCAGGAACAACGGTGTTGTCATAGTGGGATATTTAGCTTCCCCAGTATTCCCCAGGAATTGCCTGAATACAAGAGGCTTTGATAGGTGGAATTTCTTGAAACAGTATGTGGAGAGTCCAACTGGAGAGGAAAATGCGTTGAACTTGGTTTGGTGAAAGGAGTCAGGGTAGGTGACGAACCTGATAGTGGGTGAGACCTTTGGGAGCAGTGCCACAACTCGCAATATTTTAGGATAGTTATGAGTAAGGATGACATTGGATCTTGTGGGAGGAGCTAAATTGGGGCAAGGCAAAGTAGAGCAGGATAAGACAGAAGCTAAGGGGCATTAACTGGGAGCAGCTGCAAGCCCACATTTGACATGTGGGAGCTGTTTAGAGAGCAGTAGATCAGAGCTCATGATCGGCATGTTCCAGTAAGGAGCGAAGACTAGGATGGTAAGGTGATGACCTGATTGCCTCTAAATTTAGTCCATGTAAGCTTTGAGAAGCTAAAATCAGATTAGGTTCTTGTAGAAGTTAACAGGATAGTGTCAAGCGGGCAATTAAGAAGTCCATAAGAGGCCATAAGATGTCTCTGGTGAGCAGGGTCAAAGAGAATTGCAAGGATAACTAAAGAGAGGGTGGGTCTATTGAAGGATAAATGAGGGAATTTGTGCTTAGAGTCAGAATACTTTGTGTTGGTATTTACTGAGGAGAAGGGTTTAGAGGATAGTGAAGATAGAGTGAGGCATGCTAAAGTGCTTGAGTTTAAGGGGGAGGTGGTTCTGGGTCTTCTGATGAGCATTACATTGGATTAGTCCCCAGGGCCTGAAGACTTGTATCCCAGACATTGAAAGAAGTAAGTGAAGAGATTGCTGGGGCTTTGATAACGATCTTTATCTTCTCACCAGTGATAGGTGAGGGCCCAGAAAAGTGGAGCGTGGCAAATGTTGTGCCTTTGTTCAGGAAAGGAAATACGGACAATTTAGATAGTTAAAGACCAGTAAGTCTCACATCAGTGATAGGAAATCTATCAGAGATGATATTTAGGGACTTGGAAAGACATGGCATGCTTAGGGGCAAATGCTGAATTGACTGTTGGGATTATGAACTGGCTTGCTCTGGGAAAACTGGAAGGTGGTCAGAGGGTCTTATTCTAGCTGGAGGTCTGTGATTAGTGGTGTTCCGCAGGAATCTGTACTGGGAACTCTGCTATTTGTGATATATATAAATGACCTGGAAGAAAATTTAGATGGGTGGGTGAATATTTCGGCAGATGTTACGAAGATTGGTGATGTTGTGGATAGTGTGGATGACTGGTAAAGAATACAACGGAATATAGATCATTTGCAGATATGGGTGGAGGAATAGCAGATGGAGTTTAACCCAGCCAAATGTGAGGTGTTGCACCTTGGTAGGTCAAATGCAAAGAGAGAGTACACTTAAGGGCAAGACCCTTAATAGTGTTGATGAACAGAGGGATCTTGGGGCCCAAGTTCACATCTCCCTGAAAATGGCTATACAGGTTGATGGGGTGGTTAAGAAGACACATAGCATTCTTATCTTTATTGGTCAAGGCAATGAGTTCAAAAGTCAAGAAGTTATGTTGCAGCTTTATGAAACTCTAGTGAGGCCACATCTGGAATATTGCTTACAGTTCTGATCACCCCATTATTGAAAGGATATTGAGGCTTTGGAGAGGGTGCAAAAGCAGTTTACCAGGGTGCTGCCTGGTTTCGAGGGCATGTGCTATAACGAGAGGTTAGACAAACTTGGGTTGTTTTCTCTAGAATGGTGACAGAGATCTGATAGATGTTGAAAGGATTGAGGTATAGATGGAAAGTATAACTTCCCCAGGGTGGAAATGTCTAATACCAGAGGACATGCATTTAAGGTGAGAGGGGGTAAATTTAAAGGAGTGGTGAGGGGCAAGGTTTTTACTCAGTGGTGGGTGCCTGGAATGTGCACCCTGGGGTGGTTGTAGGGACTTTGAAGAGACATTTAGTTAGGCGAATGAATGAGGAGAATGGAGGGACATTCTGTTGGCAGAAGGGATTAGTTCAGTTGGCCATTTGATTGCTAATTTATTTGGTCTGGAACAGCATTGTGGGCCGAAGGGCCTGTTCCTGTTCTATGTTCAAGTAAGAGACATTTTGACACTAGGAGAAAGATACCATCTGTCTACCCTGTCTGAAGTTTCATAATTTTATACATTTCTATCGTGTCTCCCACAGAAAACACCAGTTTGTTTATCCTCTCCTTCCAGCTCTCTAATCATGGCTGCACCCTGGTAACCCTCTTCAGCACCTTCTCCAAAGCATCCACATTCTTTGTCTTAAAGGATATTAAGCACTTTGGCATGTTTCTTTTGGAAGACTGACATTTTATTTTTGACCTCCAATCATTTGAAGAACTTGCTGTGCTTGTACATTAATTGTTCATTAAGGTCATGAGTACAAATTGAAGTATGTTATTGCCAGTTGTTACAGAACTTGGTGATTTCCTCCAGCAGGTTATTTTGTTCCAGATTCCAGCTTCTTGTGAAGGGAGGGCCAAAATGGAGAAGGGCTGCATCTCCTTCAGTTGCATGTGTACATGTAAGGGTAAACCAGGGAATTCCTGTGATACTGAGTTCCACATTCTCATCGTCCTTTGGATAAAGTTCTTTTGAATTTCCTGTTGGATCTCACAGTGACATTGAAGGGCCTGAGTTAAAGACAAAAGTTGAATAAGTTAGGGCTTTTTCCTCAGGAATATAGAAAATGAGGGAAGATTTGATGGAGGTGAAAATTATGAGGGGCATAAATAGGGTTAGTACAAGTAGGCTTTTTCCACAGAGATGGTGTGGGATGAGAACTAGAGGTCATAGGTTAAGGGCAAAATATTTAAGGGAAACTTCTTCAAGCAGAGGGTGGAATGAGCTGTCTGTGAAAGTAGTGGATGTGTTTTTGATTGTAATGTTTAAGAGAACTTGTAGTCCAAGTGCAGGTCGATGGCACTTGGCAGAATAATGGTTCAGCATGGACTAGATGGGCGAAGGGCTTGTTTCTGCGCTGTAGTGCTCTATGACTTTATGAAGACTCTTCCCCACAAGTGAAAATATTCTCTGTATAGCCATCTAGTTAAAAGTTTTCAGATGTTCTCATATCTATCTCACCTTGCCTGTGAAAAGAACTCTTTAAATTGGCTAATTTAACAATACCCTACTGGGGCAGCACAGCACAGTTAGTGTAACAGCTTTCTAGTACCAGCAGCCTGGGTTCAATTCTGCCGCCGCTGTCTGAAAGGATTCTGTACTTTCTCCCTGTGACGGCATGGATTTCCTCCGGGTGCTCCGGTTTCCTCCCACATCACATGGGTGTAATTGCATAGTGCAGGCTTGTTTGGCCAGAAGGGCCTGTTGCTATTTTGTATTGCCAAATAAATACTCATCTCCATCCCTATTCAAGCGCCAGCTGTACGATTGTGTTTCCTCCTGGTGCTCCAGTTTCCTCTCGCATTCCAAAGATGTACGGTTAGGATTAGGAAGTTGTGGGCATGCATTCTGGGCACGCCAGACGTATGGGAACTCCTGTGGGCTGTCAGCACCATCCTCACTGATTTGATGCAAATAATGTATTTCATTGTGTGTCTCAATGTTCATGTGACAAAGCTAATTTTTTAAAATCTCTGGAATAAAGGGAAGAAAACAATGGACATGCTGTGATGTCAGCAAACATGTCTGCATACTATTGCACCATAGAGACCAGGCTGCAGGTTGTTAAGGATCCAGCAGTGCATGGTATTTACTATTTGCTTCAAGCCTTTTGGTTAGATTCATTTACACATGAAACGTTAAAAGTGTAGAGAATGATAATTCACTGTTTTTAGGTTTAGATCATTTTAAGTTTAGAAGCACGGAGCTTTGAAGTAATGGATATGGCCCAATCCATCATGGGTTAAGCCCTCCCCACCATTGAGCACGTCTACACGGAGCGTCCATCTTCCAGGACCCCCATCCATGCCATGATCTCTTCTCGCTGCTGCCATTAGGCAGAAAGTACAAGAGCCTCAGGACTCACAGCACCAGGTTCAAGAACAGTTACTACCCCTCATCCATCAGGCTTTGAACTAGAGGGAATAACTTCACTCAGCTTCACTTGCCCCATCACTGAACTGCTCCTGCAACCTATGGAATCACTTTCAAGGACTCTTCATCTCATGTTCTTGATATTGATTGCTTATTTATTGTTTTTAAAATTTTGTATTTGCAGTTGTATTTTGCACATTGGCTGTTTGTCCATCCTCATGAGTGCTGTCTTACATTGATTCTTTTGTTTTTCTTGTACTTACTGTGAATGCCCACAAGAAAATGAATCTCAGGGTTGTATATGGTGACATATATGTACTTTGATAATAAACCTACTTTGAACTTTGAAACTTTGAACATTGATCCCGTGAGTTTCTCATGAGCATGATGTGTTGTCTTGTGACATTGGGATGATGTAATTGTCCTGTGCTATTGGTATGATGTAATTATCTTCCGATAGTGGGGTGATGTGATGTCATGTGATGGCATGTCCCGTTGGTATAAAAGGGGAGACAATAATTAGTTGCGTAGTTGTTTTTTTGGGAGTCACAGTCGGTAGTTATGTAATCGTAGACGGAGAGAGAAAGAGAGTGAAGAGACACCAGCTTTGTGCCAACCCAAAGAATTGGGTAGGAATCAATGGCGTTCTGTGTGTATCAAAGTGATTGACGTGAAGTGTAGCACGAACTTTTGGTTAACTCCTGCAAGGTCTCGGGTGTGTGTTGACCACCTCCGGCGAACAGTCAGTTACTCTGAGAAATCTTATTCTTCGGGATCTTTGGAAAAGGCATTTATTGGCTGGGATCTGCGTCAGCAGTTTCATCTTTTCTTCAAGGTTCTGCTCATCACTAGTTCAGATCATCGCTGGTTCGGGAAGTCTCTCCTCTCAATTATTTCATAAATCACTTGGACTTTTTAAACTACCACTTTAAGACTGTGCTTGAATAAGCTCTGTTAAGAACTCTCTCTAAGTTTGACTATTTGCTAACTATAGACGCATAACACTGTTAACTTCCGTTTAAGTTAGTCGTTTGTTTACTTTTTGATGTTTTTGAGTAGAAGTTAATAAATTTTTGTTGTTTATTTATAAAAACCTGACTCAATTTCATATCTACTGCTGCTGGTGGTGCGTAACAGATCTATATCGAGAGTTACACTACATTGCACCTGGATACATGTGACAATAAACCAGTTACCAATGATCAGTTATGACAATTGCCTGAGGGAGAAGTTCCATGGGAATCTGATGTTAGCTGAGTAAACAAAGTAAGAGGCGGATGCTAAAGGATACAGACTGATTGGATGAGGAAATGCCAGGTAGAATATAATTTTGCAAAATGATCACAACACAATAAAAAAATAGAAATGGCAAACATTTTGTAAATGGTGAGAAATTACAGGGAGATGCAAGAGCGCGTGTTCTGGAGGAGGAAAGTGAATACTCAAGGAGATTTACCGGAGGGTGCTGCTTTCTGCTTGGCATTGCTGCATGCCACAGCTCCAACAGTGCCCATAGGTCAGCTGTAGGGACCACCGCTCATTGTTGTTTCACTCCCTTAGCCCTGGTACATCTCCTGGTGGTGGAGCAGTGGCTGGGACATCTCCCTTCCTCCCCCTGGGGTTACTCAGTCACTCAATTTCTGTCCTTCCTCCTCAGCCACAGTCAAAAGCTGCTCTCCTCTGTCTCTTCAGCCAGCTCACTGGTGGCCCTCCTGACCCTCGCTCCAGTCACAGTGCAGCCTTGTTGTCAATGTGCTTCCTTACGCTCAGCTGCCAGCTCTGAGTACTTCAGCCTCCACTCTTTCCTCCCATGGGATGGTTAACTCAATGAAGAGGACTGTCATGGCAGCCCTTTGTCTGGGTGGAGAGGCGCAGTGATTTCTGTGGGAGCTGTAGCTGTCTGCCCTCCTTGCCTGTGGAGAAGGGTCCCGAGGGAGCTCTTGGGCGGGTGTATTCAGCGGTCTTACCAGCTTTAACAAATGGGATGAGTTGTCGTCCCGTTGGGGAAAGGCTCTTCTCGCATCCCACTGGCAGGTCTCTAGGATCTCCGCCAGCTTCTGTAGGACCTGGTCATGCCACCATCTGTAGCTCACCTGGGGCAGTGTGGTCTTGGATCCTGCCAGGATGCATCAGAGATTGGCATTGTTGGCATCACACGGGGGGCCAGCGATCTCCAGTCCTGAACCACTGGTGGAGATTTCGGCGGCAGGGCAAGGTGTCATAGTTTGCCCTGATGAGGAAGCTGAGTCTGGCTTCTGGGACCTGCCGCAGGTCAGACCAGCTGACTGACCTGTCGATGGTGCCCTCCCATGTTGTCCAGCTTCCCTGGTAGCCCCATACCTCTGCCTTCACCCTGTATTATTCCTGCTTCATCCTTCTCACCTCCTCCACTAACATGGCTTTCCTCTCTTTCTTCGAGGCATTTGACCAGAAACATGGTGCCTTCCCCAAGCCAAGTCCTGTGGCCCAGCTTGGACTCTGCCGACTATCCCTTGGTGCTGCAGCCTGGTCTACTTCAGCATGAGCTCTCCATTTGCGGTCGGTACGGATTGGGGGATTGGCCCTCCTCACCAGCAGGTCAGTGTGGACTCCCTCAGCTCAATGGGCAGTCAGGTTTTCTCCTGCTTGTTGCCCAGGCTGATGGATCTCAGTGGCAGCTACAATATGCTCTTCCCGAAGAGGCCAGTGTCCGAGGTACGATTTCAGGGGCCACATCACCCTTTGGTACAGTGTGAACTGGTAGCACCACACTTTATACTTTCAGGGTAGTTGGCTCTGGTCGATCCTGGCCAGGCCCTCTGCAGGCTGTTTCCGTGCTACTGTTCCCAACTGCCTGTCAGAGAGCTCTGCGGTGAACTGCCTCCCGAGGCTTTGGATGGACTGCCTGGCCAACAATGCCACCTACAACAAAGGAGATGTTGTCCTTTTTCAGAGGGATAGGCTTTGTGACTTGGAGGGCTTGGTCCACATTCTTGCCCATGTCAGTAGCTCATCCAACCTCTTCAGCAGCCTTCTTGTTCATGCAGCCATCTGAAGGATCCCTGTGGTTTCTCTGTGGAGGAGGCCTCTGTCCTGACTGCATCTTTAATCCTCCAACCACCTTCCTTGAAGTGCAGGTCAGTCACCTTTCTCACGCTTGGCTCATTGGATCTGGTCCGGTATCAACGATGCATGCTCCACACATCCCGGGAAGCTGGGAACTCCTGTCTACTGGCAGCTGGTGTCAATGTATCCATTGCCCATGAGGTAGCTGGTCATCCTCTTAGCCACGACAGAGAAGATTTTCAAATGCAGAGTAGGTTCAAAAGTTCAAAGTATATTTATTATCGAGGTGTGTTTGCAGTATATAACCCTGAAATTTATCTTCCCCACAGACAGTCAAAAAACAAAGAAGAATCATGGAATCAACCTGCCAAAAGGAAACTATCAAACATCAAACTTTGTCCCCCCATGGGCAAAAAGATAGAAACTGAATTAGAGTCCAATTCTACAATTTGCTTCGATTAAATCTAATGCTAATGGAATGTTAGCCTTTATTGCAAGATCATGTTTGGAGAATTATGCTGCTTTGGTCTCTCTACCAGAGAAGATTATACTTAGCTTTGGAGTCCATACTGTATAACTTTGTATATTTGGCTTCTGGGATGAAGGGATTGTTCTGTAAAGTGGCAGTGAGGTCTTCAGTCATAGAAATTGAGAAGAACAAAAATTGAAAACATGAGAAAATCTGCAGATGCTGGAAATCCTAAGCAACACAAACAAAATGCTGGAGGAACTCAGCAGGTCAAAAGCATCTACAGAGTGGAATAACAGTTTAACATTTCAGGCCAGCAGCATCTATGGGAAAAAGCACAGTCAACTTCCACCCTGCCCTCAAATTCACCTGGTCCATTTCCAACACTTCTTTTCACTTTCTCGATCTCACTGCCTCTATCTCCAGAGACAGATTATCCACTGATATCTATTATAAACCAACAGACTCTCACAGCTACTTGGACTATACCTCATCCCACCCTGCTACCTGTAAAAATGCCATCCCCTTCGCTCAATTCCTCCGTCTCCGCCGCATCTGCTCTCAGGATGAGGCTTTTCATTCTAGAATGAAGAAGACGTCCTCCTTTTCCAAAGAAAGGGGCTTCCATTCCTCTGCCATCAATGCTGTCCTCAACTGCATCTCTTCCATTTCACGCAGTTCTGCTCTTACCCCACCCTCCTGCTATGTTACCAGCGATAGGGTTCCGCTTGTCCACACCTACCACCCCCCCAGCCTCCGTGTCCAGCACATAATTCTCTGAAACTTCTGCCACTTCCAACGGGATCCCACCACCAAGCACATCTTTCCCTCCCCCCCACTTTCTGCTTTCTGCAGGGATCACTCCCTATGCCACTCCCTTCTCCATTCATCCCTCCCCATTGATCTCCCTCCTGGCATTTATCCTTGCAAGCAGAACAAGAGCTATACCTGTCCCTAAACCTCCTCCCTCACTACCATTCAGGGCCCCAAACAGTCTTTCCAGGTGAGGCAACACTTCACCTGTGAGTCTGTTGCGATCATTTACTGTGTCCGGTGCTCCCGTTGTGGCCTTTTGTATATCGGTGAGACCCGACGTAGATTGGGAGACTGCTTCACTAAGCATCTACGCTCCGTCCACCACAACAAGTGGAATCTCCCAGTGGCCACCCATTTTAATTCCACTTCCCATTCCCAGTCCAATATGTCCATCCATGGCCTCCTCCACTGTTGTGATAAGCCCACACTTAGGTTGGAGGAACAACACCTTATATTCCGTTTAGGTAGCCTCCAACCTTATGGCATGAATATTGATTACTCAAACTTCTAGTAATGCCCTCCCTGCTTCACTATTTCCCATCCCCTTTTCCCCCTCTCATGTTATGTCCTTCGGTGATCCTCTCCCCCATTTTTTTCCTTCCGTGGCCTTCTGTCTCTTTCACCAATCAACTTCCTAGCTCTTTGCTTCATCCCTCCCCCTCCAAGTTTCACCTGTCACCTGGTGTTTCTCCCTCTCCTCCCCCTCCCCCCACCTTTTAAATCTAATCCTCAGCTATTTTTCACCAGTCCTGCCAAAGGGTTTCAGCCGGAAACGTCAGCTGTGCTTTTTTCCATAGAAGCTGCCCGGCCTGCTGAGTTCCTCCAGCATTGTGTGTGGATTGCTACAACAAAAACTGATCTCATGGCGATACACAAAATTCTGGGATGAATCGCAGAACCTTTCTGAAAGGGTGTTTCGCATAGGTGGAAAGACAAGAGTAGATGTCAGGGTCTCAAAATGAAGGTGGGCCATTTCGGACTGAAATGAGGAGAAACTACTTTACCAAGTTGGTTAGTATTCTAATTTTTGTTTACCTTTGAGGATTGTGGATGGATAAGATGGATAGATGTTTGGATACTGAGGATCAAAGGACCTGGTAATTAGGCAGGTAATTGGATCTGAGACCATGATATTATTGAAGCAGATTCTGGGTCTGTATTACTGCACTTGCATCTATTTCTATTTTAGTTGATATGAAAGGTGACATCAGAATCTTTGCTGAAGCTATGTTTTCATCTCAGATTTAGTGCTTCAAAGAATGAAGGAAGAAGGAATAGAGTTGAGGGACAGAGTTTCGCTGAGCAATGAGGAATGGGATGGTGGGACTGAATGAATAGCTTTTACACGCATGGTAGGCTTCAATCCTGCAGATGCTGGAAATCTGAAATAAATCCAGAAAATTTTGGGAATGTTCAGTAGGTCAGATCATCTAGTTCTCTTTCCATGGATGCTACTCGTCATGCTGATTATTCTAAATATTTTAACATTTATTCTGTTATATCATGAATTTATGCATTTGTGATTCTATGAATGAAAATCTATATATTTCACATATATGACATTTTTAACACTTTGTCCTTAACTATAATTTTCTTTATTTATTGAGATAGAGCATGGAATAGGTCCGTCTGACACTTTGAGCCATGCTGCCCAGCAACCCCACCTCCACCCCATCTCACCCCACCCCTGAATTTAAACCTAGCCTAATCACAGGGCAATTTAGAATGATCAATTAACTTTCTAACTGGGACATTTTTGGAAGGTGGGAGGAAACTAAGGCATCTGGAGGAAACCCAGACGGTCACAGGAAAAACGCGCACATGCAACATGGAAAACAGGCCCTTCGGCCCAACTTGTCCATGCCAACCAAGTTCTCTAAGTTAAAACTTACTTACACCCCATGCAGTAAATTTAATGCTTTTTTAATAGTGAGAATAGTTTGTTAATATCTTAAGATTATATTGGAATATGCTGCGAAACCAGCATAGCATATGGAAGAACAAGGAATGGCTGATGGATTTCTGTGTTGAAACAGTCACCTACTTAGAAGTGGCTGTCAGTTTTACGATGTAGTAATGGCAAAGATTGAGAGTTTCCCCATTGTTATGATTCAAAGGCCAGCAATATAATACTCAACAGGTAACAATGAAACTGTAGGGAAGTGGGTTGGCAACATATAGTGACAATATAAAGTTAAACTAGTTTCTTATTGATCACTTGGGTATTGAAGGAATGCAGTTTAGCGGCTGAAGTCAAGATGATGAACTGCACCTGTAAAATAGCTGACCTGGTACATTGCAGTATTGATTCATCAACACTTAAACTTAGCTCTGCTTGACTCTATGGTTATGGATGGCTTCACTGTATATAGACTTGGAATGATGGCTCAATGTACTAAGTCACCCTGCTTCTAGTTTTGGTAACCCTGTCTGCGTTCATTTAACTGCAGCAACACCCTAAAACCTTGAGGAACTCACCAGGTCAAGAAGCATCTATGGAGGGAAATGGATAGTTGATATTTCATGTTGAAACCCTTCACTGGGGCACTTCATATAAAGAACCCTTCAACTAAAGATGTTCACAATTGTGGGGACAGATCTATTTGGCTTCAGTACCCCTGAGTTGAAGTATAGATGAAGATAAAAAGATAGGTAAAGCGGCAGGTAGTGTGGAGGAAGCAGGGAGTCTGTAGAAGGAGTTGGACAGATTAGGAGAATGGTCAAAGAAGGGGATTGTATGATCTTGCATTTTGGTAGAAGGAATAAAGATGTAGACCTTTATCTAAACGGGAAGCACGTTTTGAAATCAGAGGTGCAAAGGGACTTGCGAGTCCTAGCACAGGATTCCCTGAAGGTCAGCTTGTAGGTTGAGTTGGTGGTAAGGAAGGAAGATGCAAAATTAGCATTCATTTTGAGAGGATTAGAATATATAAGGAAGGATGTGATGCTGAGGCTTTATGACTATATTTTATGTATTGTGAGCAGTTTTGGGCCCCTTATCTAAAAAAGGATGTGTTGGCATTGGAGAGGTCCGGAGGAGGTTTATGAGAACGATTTTGGGAATGAAAAGTTTAATGTATGAGGAACATTTGATGGCTCTGGGCCAGTACTCACTGAAGTTTAGAAAAACGAAAGGAATCCCATTGAAACATACTGAATTTTGGAAGTCTGGGGTAGTGTGGATGTGCAGAAGATGCTTTCAGTGGTGGGAGAGTCAAAGACCAGAGGGCACAGCCTCAGAATGGATGTCCCTTTAGAACAGAGATGAGGAGGAATTTCTTCAGTGAGATGGCAATGAATGAGTGGAATTCATTGCACCAGATGGCTGTGGAGGCCAGGTGATTGGGTATACCTGGAGGTTGACTAATAAGGGCATCAAAGATTGTGGGGAGAAAGCAAGGGAATGGAATTGATCAGCAGACTCGATGGGCTGAATGACTTAATTTTGCTCTGATGTTATATAATAGAGTCAGCAGTGGAGGTGGGAAATATGCACTGTGAGGTGGGAAATAATCGGCTACTGCTCTTTTTTCCGTCCTTCTCCTGTCTCTCTGGAGTAGGACTTCCTAACCTGGGGTCTATGGGCTCTTTGGTTAATGGTAGGGGTGCATGCCATGAAAAATGTTGGGAACTCCTGCTCTGTGCAATTGTTGAGTAAATCTATCCTGTCTTGAACTCAGAATATATGCACCTTGTATGTGAATATGTGGAATTTAACAGATCATCAAGTCAGATTCACTTTCTCTTGTATCATCGGAGCTGAAAACGGCACAAAGAGCTGCCACAGTGACAAAGACCCATGAAAGATGCTTTCAGGACCAAAGAGTGAAAAATTGGCGCAGAAGAAACAAAACTGGAAAGAAGACAGGGGTATGGAGGGCTATGGTCCGGGTGCAGGTTGATGGGACTAGGCAGCTTAAATGTCTGGCATGGACTAGATGGGCTAAAGGGCCTGTTTCTGAGCTGTACCTTTCTATGACTCTGCAAGTGAAAAGTAGAGAAGTGTATTGATTGCATCTGATGCACTGCCCAGAGAAACCCTATGCTGTCCGTCAGCCGGGCCACACCACAGGGATCATCCTAATTGTCGAGAAAGAGATGAGCATATTTCCTGACACCTGGCATCATTAGACATGTATGAGCACAGAGGAAAGATTCAGATTTATTTAGCATGTACATCAAAACATACAGTGAAATATGTCAGGTGTTAACAACCAGCACAAACTAAGGATGTGCTGGGGGCAGCCCGCAAATGACACCACACATTCCGGCGCCACCATACTACAGCCCACCCACAATTTCTGCAGAACAATAACAGCAAAACAAGACACACACAACAAAACAAGTCCCTTTCTCATCCTGTCAGTCAGCACCCACTCATACACAGAGAAAGGCCTCTAACCCCAGGACAGGCTATTTCTGGTCCTCCGCTCCTTGGCTCCAGACTCCCAGTAAATCAGATAGGCCTCACCTTATGCAGCAAGAGGCTTGAATGATGAGTGAATATCTTCCTCCCCCTGAGAAATTGATAGCCATTCACAATATCCAATGGACTGATCCATTATAAATACTGTTGGGCTGCTGAAGGAACATTTCCTTGTGTGGAGAAATTTAGAACTTAGGGCCATCGTTTCAGCAAAGGGGAAACCCTGTTGTGATGCAAATAAAATATTCCTTTTCTCACAGTGTCATGATATTTGTAACTCTCTACCCAGAAACTGCGAACGACTGAATATATTGAAGGCTGAGGGGGAGTCCATTGAGAGGTGACATAGGGATAATGGGAGCAGGAAGGAGGATATAGCTGAAGCCAAGAGTAAATTAGTTCCTCAGTTTATTGAATGGTGGAGCAGGCTTGACGTATCTCAAATCAAAAAACTGCAGATGCTTGAAATCTGAAATTTAAAAAAAATGTTCTAGTTGAAGGGTCATAACCTAAAATGTTTCTTTTTCCACAGATGCTACTTGACATGTTGGATGATAGCTATACAGCTTATAAACAGGCCCTTTAAACCATTTTCATGCTGACTAGCAGGCACCCATCCAGAAGATACGCAGATATTATCTTCAAGGTCAGATCCATTCACGGATCTTAAGGCAATAGGGATCATCCCAAGATATCTTGGTAGCAAGATATCCAAAAGTAAGCCAAAGTACATAGCACACTATAAAATGTCTTTTAAATGTCATTGTACCTGCCGCTGGTGGCTCACTTCATATACTGACCACCCTCTGAACAAAAAGGTTTCCTCTCAAGTCCATTTTAAATCTTTTTCCCTCTCAGCTGAAAGTAATGCACTCAAGATTTTGATTCTACTTCCCTGGAAAGAAGGTGGTGTTCATTTACCCTGTCTATCTCATTATTCTATGCATATCAATAAAGTTGCCCCTCAGCTTTCTACTCACCAATCAGGCCCAACCTCTCCCCATAATTCAGACCTGGCAACATTCAACAATCTTCATTCCTGGAATCATTGTAATGAATCTCCTTTGAACCCTCTCCAATGTCAGCACATCCTTTCTTAGACAAGGGACCCAAAACTGCTCACAATACTCCAACTGAGGCCTCACCATTGTCTTTTAAAGTCTTGGGATTACATCCTTGTTCTTATATTCTAGTTCTCAAAATGAATGCTAGTATTGCATTTGTCTTCCTCATCACTGACTCAACTTGCAAGTTAACCTTTAAGGAATCCTGCACAAGGAATTTGAGTCCATTTGCACCTCAGTTTTCTGATTTTTCTCCCCATTTAGAAAATAGTCTATGCTTTTATTCTTTCTACCAAAGTATATGACCACACACAACCTGACACTATTGTATTGCTACTTCTTTGCCCATTTGCCTACTCTATCGACATCCTTCTGCAGCCTCCCTGCTTCTAAACACTACCCACCCCTCCACCTCTCTTCAGATCGTCCACAAACTCTGCCATAAAGCCATCAATTCCATCATCCAAATCATTGATATACAATGTAAAAAGAACTGGTCCCAACACCAAACCCTGTTGAACATCACTAGTCGCCAGCAGCCATTCAGAAAAGGTTCCACTCTTTGCCTCTTACCAATCAGCCAATGCTCTATCCATGCTAGTATCTTTCCTGTAATACCATAGGCTGTTATCTTGCTAAGCAGCCTGATGTGTGGCACCTTGTCAAAGACCCTCGGAAAATCCAAATACACAATATTCATTGATTCTCTATTTTCTATCCTGCTTGTTATTTCCTCCAAGAATTCCAAACTATTTGTCAGGCAAGATTTTCCTTTTAGAAAATCTTGCTGATTTTGGCCTATTTTATCATGTGTCTCCAAGTACCCCGAGTCCTCTTCCTTAATAATCGACTCCAATGTTTTCAAAACCACTGAAGTCAGGCTAACTGGTAAGTCCCTTCTTCTGCCTCCCTCCCTTCTTGAAGGGCAGAGTGACATTTGCAATTTTCCAGTGTTCAAGAACAATTCCAGAATCTAGTGATTCTCGAAAGATCATTACTAATGCTTCTACAATTTCTTCAGCTACTCTTTCAGAACCCTGGGTGTAGTCCACCTGGTCCAGGATGATGTACCAGTAGCTCCTTCAAGGTAATCAGTGAGGTTCCTTCCATCTCCATACCAGAATTTCTAACATAGTTATATGTTTAGAAACACTGAAATGACACTAATCATGGGAGTTTAGCAACACCTTGGCCATTTTGACTATCTTGAACTAAAATAGACTTCTGTTTTATTCTTGACAGCTCCATGGATGTTGTGTCCCAGCTGTCTGGATACACAAGCCAGGGCAGTACAATATGGAGAGCAAGCTGTTGCCCATGTAGCAGGCTCCCCTTCTCCACCCATCTGATGAATCCAAAGGAATGGCAGAGACCGATACAGTTTGGCACCAGCAGTGTTGCAGGAGTTGCCAGTCAGCATTGAACTCAATGTCGGACTGCCTTAGGGACTCCAGCTCCGGATTTTCCCTCAGGGTTTACTCCTGAACCCTTCCCCATGAGTGGGTATAGCCGCAAGACAGCGGAGGCTTGAGATGCGGCTGATAAGCCCCATCTGCCCGAAGGGAGTGGTTCTACGGCACCAGTATCCTGCCTTTGCCCTTCTCCTGTCAGTGGAAATGGTTCTGCTGGGCTTAATAGCTAAGCCACACATGAAGGCCAGGAGCTGGACTTGGTTGTCAGAGACTATTTATGACACTTGACACGGGGAGCATTTACTAGGTTGTGGGAGCTTATCCCTATTACCAGCCCTCAGCTACGACAACCTTAGGAAACCTGTTTTATTCTAATTGTGTTCTATCTTATAAAAATTGTGTATAATTTGTTTTACTGGTGTATGCTGCTTCTACAATATTATGTGCCTGTAATAACACACGAGATTCTGCAGGTGCTGGAAATCCAGAGTAACACACACAAAATGCTGGAGGAACCCAGCAGGCCAGGCAGCGTCTATGGAAAAGAGTACAGTTGATGTTTCAGGCCAAAACGTCAGCTGTACTTTTTTTTCCATAGATGCTGCCTGGCCTGCTGAGTTCCTCCAGCATTTTGTGTGTGTTGCTTGGATTTCCAGCACCTGCAGATTTTCTCTTGTTTGCCACACACAATAAAAACATGAGGAAGGGAAAGGAAGACAAGCTAGGAGCTGGTAGGTGAAGGGGGAGGGGGTATGAAGTAAGAAAGTGGGAGGTGATAGTGGCAAAGAATAAAGAATCTGATAGGAGAGGAGAGTGGACCATGCATGAAAGGGAAGAAGGAGGGGCACCAAGGGGAGGTGACAGGCAGGTGAGGCGAAGAGTTAAGAGGTCAGTGTGGGGAATAGAAGAAGTGGGAAGGAGGAGGGAAAAAGAACAAAAAAGAGAAATAAAATTGACTGTAACTAAAAACTTTAGTTTATCGTTATACCTCTGCATACATGTACTTGTTGATATGACAATAAACTTTGAGTTTAGGTTTAGTTTTCTGAATGTTCACCACTGTTTGCAAATGCAGTGTTTCACCGACAGAGGAATGGCAGCTCCTGAATGCTCCTAAACATCTGCTGAGAAGTAGTGATTAGATTAATGGTACATCCCAAACGCTGAAGGAACTCAGCATCTATGGAGGGAAATAATCAGTGAATGTTTTGGTCTGAGGCCCTTCGTCAGGACTCGAATGCGGAGGAAGCAGAAGCCAATTGTGCACTGTTCAAGGTTTCCAGCATCTGCAGAATCTCTTGTGTCTTTGGATTAACACCCCTGTATTAACATACTCATTTGTTTATTAGTCAGTGTTAGACTTCAAACTTTCAACCAATCACTTTATTAATCCTTCAGTGTGGGTACAGTTCCATACAATATGTCCAATTTGTGGTACCTCCCACATTGATCACTGAAATTTGAATCCTGCAAATACTGAGCCTCGCTCACAGTCTTAATACTTAGCAGGGCTTCCATTTCACTTTAAGATGCAGAACTGATTTAATTTTTTTTAAAAAGTACTTTTTCCCTTCTGAAAAAAATGCTGTTCAGTCACGGAGATGAAAGTCTTCCGTGACCAATAATGAAGCTGTTTTATCAGTGGTGCTATAGAAGCACGCACTGTTTAACCTAAATCCCTGCCTGGAGGATTTACAGTAGGAACGCCAAGCAGAAAGTAGATCTGGTCACTATGCTACATTGTGACTTGGCAAAGAAAACGTTCTCCTGGGGCTAAAATCAACGTAAGTAGAAAGAATGCTGATAATGCATAATAAAAATTAGGCCCCGTCTGATCCTGTCATCTGAGAGAACTTTTCATTCTTTAAATAGTATTATGCTGCTACTTTATCACATACTGTAATGTCCGAGTGATTTCCAAGGCCTGCATTTGCTTTTGAAAGATCAAAGTACCCATTAGAATGATTTTTTTTTCTAAATACAAAAGCTGTCCAAAACTAGGCCAAACCTTCCTTAATGAAAGAAAGGGACAGCATGTTAATAATGCCCACCATTACTAATGTGCAATTCATCCTACTGAGAGGCTTGACAGCTCATCAAGAAGAATATTTGATAAACACCAGAAATTCTGGAGATGCTGGAATTCCACAGCAACGTATACAAAATGCTGGAGGAACTCAGCAGGTTAGGTAGCGTCTTTGAAAATGAATAAACGATCTATGCTTCGGGCCGAGACCTTTCCTCAGGACTGAAAAAGAAGGGGGGAGAAGCCAGATAAAGAAAGTGAGGGGAGGGGAAGGAGTACAAGTAGGTAGGTGATAGGCGAAGCCAGGGAAGGGGGAATGTAAAAAAGGAAATGTTGCGATAATCATGAGGGATTTTAATATGCAGGTAAATTGGGAAAATGAGGTTGCTGCTGGATCCCAAGAGTGGGAACTTGTAGAATGCCTATGAGATGGCTTTTAGAGCAGCTTATAGTTGAGCCCACTAGGGGAAAGTCAATTCTGGGTTAGGTGCTTTGTAATAATCCAGACTTGATTAGCAAACTTAAGCAAAGGAACTCTTAGGAGGCAGTGGTCATAATAAGAATGAATTCAGCCTACAAGTTGGGAAGGAGAAGCTAAAATCAGATGTATCAGTATTACAGTGGAATAAGGGGAATTATAGAGGCATAAGCGGGGGGCTGGCCAAAGTTGATTGAAAGGAGGCACTAGCAGGGATGATGGCAGAACAGCAATGGCTGGAGCTTCTGGGTGAAATTTGGAAAGCACAGGAAAAAGTACACCCCGAAGATGAAGAAATATTCTAAATATTTCTGAATATTCAGAATATTCTAATATTCAGGATGGCATAACCGTGAGTGACAAGGGAAATCAAAGACAGCAAGAGAGAGGGCATATATTATAGCAAACATTAGTGGGAAGGTTGAGGATTGGGGATCTTTTAAAAACCAACAGAAGGCAACTCAAAAAGCCATAAGGAGAGAAAAGGTGAAGTATGAAAGTAAGCAAGCCGATAATATAAAAGAGGATACCAAAGCTTTTTCAGATATATAAAGAGTAAAAGAGAGATGAGAGTGAATATCAGACTGCTGGAAAATTATGCTGGAGAGGTAGCAATGTGAGACAAGGAAATCACAGACAAATGAGTAAGTATTTTGTGTCAGACTTCACTGTGGAAGACTTTAGCAGAATGACAGAAATTGGGAATGTCAGGAGGCAGAAATGAGTATAGGTGCTAATACTAAGGCGAAGATGCTTGGGAAGATGAAAAGTCTGAAAGTAGATAGGTCATCTAAACCAGGTGGTGTACACTCTAGGCTTTTGAAAGAGGTGGCTGAAGAGCTTGTGGAGGCATTAGTAATGATCTTTCAGGATCACTAGATTCTGGAATGGTTCCTGAGGATTGGAAAATTGCAATTGTCACTCCACTCTTTAAGAATGGAGGGAGGTAGAAGAAACCAAATTATAGACTAGTTAGCCTGACTTCAGTGGTTGGAAAGATGTTGGTGACTATTAGAAAGGATGAGGTTTCGGAGTACTTGGAGGCACATGATAAAATAGGTCAACGTCAGCATGGTTTTCTAAAGGAGAAATCTTGCCTGACAGATTTATTGGAATTCTTTGAGGTAATAACTGGCTAGATAGACAAAGATGTTGTTTGGCTGTTGTTTAAGGAGGCCTTTGACAAAGTGCCACACAAGAAGCTGCTTAACAAGAGCCCATGGTATTACATTAAAGACACTAGAATGGATAAAAGATTGACTGATTGGCAGGAGGCAAAGAGTAGGAATAGACGGGGCCTTTTCTGGTTGGTTGTCAGTGGTTAATGGTGTTCCTCAGGGGGTGGTGTTTGGACCACTTCTTTTCAAGTTGCATGCCAATAATTTGGATGAAGGAATTGATGGCCTTCTTGCCAAGTTAGCTGACAATATGAAGATAGGTGGAAGGGAAGATAGTGGTGAGGAAGCAGGGTGTCTGCAGAAGGACATATTGAAAGAATAGGCAAAGAAGTGGAAGTTGGAATATAATGTAGGAAAGGGTATAGTCACGCACTTTGGAAGAAGGAATAAAGGCATGGACTGATTTGTAAACAGGGACAAAATTCAGAAATCAGAGGTGCAGGTGGACTTGGGAGTCCTTGTGCTGGATTCTCTAAAGGTTAACTTGCAGGTTGAGTTGGTGGCAAGGAAGGCAAATGCAATGTTAGCATTCATTTTGAGACGACTAGAAGCTTCATGAGGCATTAGTCAGACTGCATTTGCAGAATTGTGAGCAATTTTGGATTCTTTATCTAAGAAAGGATGTGCTAACATTGGAGAGGGTGCAGAGGAGGTTCAAGGGAATGATCCCAGGAATGAAAGGGTTAACATATGAGGAGCATTTGATGGCTCTGGGCCTGTGTTCTCTGGAGTTTGGAAGAATGAGGGTGGACCTCATTTAAACGAATTGAAAATTGAAATATCTGGATAGAGTAGATGTGGAGATGATGTTTCATATCATGGGAGAGTCTAGGATTGGAGGGCACAGCCTTAGAATTGAAGAACGTTCATTTTGAATAGATACATAGAATCCTTTCTTTAGCCAGAAGGTGGTGAAACTGTGGAGTTCTTTGCCACAGATGACGATGCAGGCCAAGTCATTGGGGATATTTAAAGCAGAAGTTGATGGGTAATCAGGGTGTCAAAGGTTACAGGGAAGAGGCAGGAGAATGGGTTGAGAGGGATAATAAATCAGTCATGATGAGCTGAATTCCGCATCTAGGTCTTATGGGTGAAACGAGAAGCTGGGAGGTGATAAGTGGAAAATGTAAAGGGCTGAAGAAGAAGGAATTTGAGAGAGAGAGGACAGTGGAGCACAAAGGGGAGATGATAGGCAGGTGAGGGGAGGCAGAATGGGGAATGGGGGAAGAGAGAAGGGGGGAAAGGGAGTAATTGCTGGAAGTTAGAGAAGTTAATATTCATGCGGTCGGGTTGAAGGCTACCCAAGAGGAATGTGTGCAGTTGCTTCTCCCGCCTGACACTGGCATCATTGTGGTGGTAGAAAAGGCCATGACGTAATGGGAAAGGAGATTCCAATTAAAATGGTTGGCTGCCGGGAAATCCTGTTAGTTGCAGATAGAGTGAAAAGAAGTATCTGTGTTTGTTCTTCTCGGTGAAGAGGCTAGATTAAATAGTTCTTCCGATTCTGGCTGTGGCTTGTTTCCTGAATGGCCCAAAGATCTGTTGTGGTTTGGGTGTGATGGGAGGGTGGGCATTGAGAAAAGTATCTGAATAAAACTAGGGAAAAATGCACCATTTATCAAACTTCAAAGAAAGAATAGAGATATGGAATGTTTATATTCAGTCTTTGGTCCTGATGCAGGGTTTTCACCCGAATCATTGACAATTCCTTTCCTCCAACAGGTGTGTATTTATTTATTTATTTATTTATTTATTGATGAGATACAGAATGGAACAGGCCCTTCTGTCCCTTTGAGCCACACTGCCCAGCGATCCCTGAATTAATCCTAGCCTAATCATGGGACAATTTACAATGACCAATTAACCTACCAACCACTAAGTCTTTGGACTGTGGGAGGAAACTGGAACCACGGAGTTCCTCCAGCAGATTGTTTTTTGTTTTATATTCAGACATTCAAACCATTAACCATATGCCACTATGCTTACTTTCCCTGTGGGGTCTCTGTAAATAAATAACGATCTTTTTGTTATTTGCAAAGTGCCTGCAATTCACATCACTACCAGAAGTGATGAAACTCATGAAAGCCTCACTGATATGGTAGTAGAGATGGAAAGTTTGTGGAGTGTTGCAGGCAATAGAGCTGCTATCTCACAACTGCCGTGTCTCAAGTTCAAACCTGACCTGTGCTACGATCTCTGCATAATCTCCCCGTGACCTTTTGGTTTTGTCTGGGAGTTCTGATTTCCTCTCAAAGCTGTGCAAGTTGGTTACTAGTATGTACATGTGTAGTAGATTCTGTGGTGCATGAATGAGAATGTATGGAGAATTAAGTCATAGAATACACAGAAACAGTCACTTCGGCCCATCTAGTGAATGCTAACTTGGTCTTCTGCCTAGCCCATCTTCCTGCACCAAGAACATAGACCTCCTTACCCCCTCATTCATGTACCATCCAAACTTCACTTAAATGTTACAATTGAAACTGCACTTAACACTCCACTGGCAGCTTGTTCCATACTTGCACCACTCCCCGAGTAAGGTAGTTCCCCCTCAGATTCCCCTTAAATATTTCACCTTTCACCCTAAACCTATGACCTCTAGTTAGTACTGCAGGGATCAGTGCTTGGACTCCAGGCATTCATAATCCATAAACCAGGGGTTCCCAGCATTTTTTTATGCCATGGACTATTAACTGAGGGATCCTTAGACCCCAAGTTGGAAACCCCTACATTATACACAACAGATTCTGCAGATTGAGGAAATCCAGAGCAACACACACAAAATGCTGGAGGAACTCAGCAGGTCAGGCAGCATCTATAGAAATGAATGAACAGTGGAGATTTTGGGCTAAGATCCTTCTCCAGGAGTGAAAAGGAAGGGGGAAGATGCCAGAATGAAAAGGTGGGGGAGGAAGAGGATAGCTGGAAGGTGATAGGTGAAGCCAGGTGATGGGCAAGGCTAAAGGCTGGAGAAGAAGCAATCTGATAGGAGAGGAGAGTGGACCGTGGAAGAAAGCAGGGCCTCTGGGGGAAGTAATGGGGAAGTGAGGAAAAGAGGTAAGAGGCCAGAATGGGGACTAGAAGAAGAAGGAAGGGAGAGGGATTTTCTTTTACTGGGAGATGTTGGTGCTAATGCCATCAGACTGGAGGCTACTCAAACGGAATTTGGGGTGTTGCTCCTCCACCCTGAGAGTGGCCTTATCATGGCAAAAGTGGAGGCCATGGACCAATAGGGTGTATAGGTTTCAACAGGTACATTTAATGTCAGGGAAATGTATGCAATATACATGCTGAAATTCTTTTTCTTTGCAAACATCCATAAAAACAGAGGAGTACCCCAAAGAATGAATGACAGTTAAATGTTAGAACCCCAGAGCTGCCTCAGCTCCCCTCTCCCTCGCGTAAGCAGCAGCAAAGTGACGATCTCCCCTCCCCCCACCAAGCACTCAAGCGTGCAGCAAAGCATCGATAAAGACACAGACTTGCCGTACCCCAATGACTACTCGTTCACCCGGTATTCGACATACCACAGGCTCTGTGTTGCCTTTATGGCATTTGTTTAGTTTATAATATTTTCACTTTAGTAATTCATTTGTTAGCATTTTTTAGTTAAAGCTAGGATTGTTTAAACTAAATTCGTTGTCTGTGATATATCGCGGCAAGCGATGACGTCACATCCGGTTTCGCCGCGTCTTGTGGGAAAATACCGGTTTGGAGAAATGGGAAGGAGGGGGCTCACATGTGCAAGATCAGCGCAAGAAAAGTTGTCTTTCTACGCATTAGAAACATAGTGAAGCAACGCCATAAGTTCATGAGATAATCGATATGTTGAATTAAAATGTTAACGCTGATTCTGTTAAAAGTAACGACGGTCGATAAGGTTTATGTTTTTGTTAGTTAAAGAGTTGCGGATAGTTTGTGTTGAAGTGTATTTAAAGCAGTCAATGGCGTAGGTAGATTCTGACTGTATGCTGCATTTTAATGTAATGTAGTTGTTGTAGTTTACTTTTGCAAGTATTTACGATGTAAATGTGATATCAAGAAGGAAACAAATACTGTACAAATCTTGTATTGTTTTATCAACAGTTTTCACCATACGTTAATGTGGAAGAGTGAACAGTAAACGGTTAATCTTACTGCTATCCTGTTTTCATTGACTACGGTTTACCTCGGTGTTTAGTTCAGTGTTCTCTTACACCTGAGCGAGAACACTACAGTGAAAAGGCGGCATTATCAGCTGTTTCAAGTGCAGCAATGAAAACTCGGTCCAGCATCAAGTCGTTGCCATCCAGTGACAGGGGCAGTAGGGCATCATCAAGCAAGGCCGCCCATGCAAGAGCTAAAGCAGAATCCGCCAAGGTGCGAGCGCTCTACGCCAAACAAGAAACAAAATTGAAAATGGAAGCGGCTGCCAGAGAAATGGAAGCGGCTGCCAGAGAAGCCGAAAACTAGAAGGAAGCGGCTGCCAGAGAAATGGAAAAGGCTGCCAGAGAAGCCAAAAACCAGTTGGAAAAGGTAAGGATAGAGTCAGAATTAGAAGTGCTGACGCTACAACGAGAAGCAGAAGCTGCCAGGGTGGAAGCAGAGTTAATAGAAGATGCTGAAGAAATGCATGATCTGGTTGACGTAAAATCTACTTCAGAAAAGATCAGATTGGAACGCACAAGCGACTATGTCCGATCTCAAATAGACTGGAAGATTCGTTCTTCCTCTGCATACTTATTTGATAACGTCCCATTTCATGAGGAGTCTCAGAGAGGCCCGATTGCATCACATCCATCCGAGGAAGACAACTTACCCTCGCAACTCCACGATGAATTCAAGAATGAAAGGGCTGATGACAAATACTTCTCGACACCAAACTTACCAGATTTGGCGAGAAGAGAGCCAAAGGCCGAATTCAGAACAGTAAATTCCATAACAGATGTACGCCCTCAGTCATATACCCGCCGACATATTCCCACAGCCCGCATGCCACTTGCAGTTGAACCCATGGCACAGTATTTAGCACGACGAGATCTCGTCACTTCAGGACTATACCAGTTTGATGATAAACCTGAAAATTACCGTGCATGGTACTCCTCATTCACCAACGCTATCGACGGAGTCCAGCTCAGAGCAACCCAGGAGTTGGATCTTATGGCGAAATGGCTGGGAAAAGAATCATGCGACCAGGTGAGACGCATACGTTCAGTGTACATCAACAACCCCAAGCTAGCCTTAAGCAAAGCATGGGAGAGACTTCGGGAGGGCTATGCGGCCCCCGAAATTATTGAAGCGGCGCTATACTGACGTCTAGAAAATTTTCCTAAGGTGTCAGCCAAGGACCACACTAAGTTAAGAGAGCTCGGAGATTTACTAATGGAGATTCATGGTGCCAAAGAAGATGGCTACTCAACTGGTCTAGTATACCTAGATACTCCATACAGGATTAGACAAATCGCGGACAAACTTCCATTTGGGCTGCAGGAAAGGTGGGTGTCTGTTGCCTCAGAGTACAAGGAAGACCACAAAGGTCGATTTCCTCCCTTTGAGTATTTCACTAGGTTTGTGTGCATGGAGGTGAAGAAGCGAAATGACCCTAGCCTCATGGGTCCAGGAAGCAGTACAATTTACACCAAGCCAGATAAATCCCCTTCGAATAATTTCAACATTAATAAACCTGTCTTAGTGCTTAAGACTGAAGCCTTTACAACTAACAACAACCCTAGCAAGAATTGTCCATTGCATAACAAACCCCACCCCCTCAAAGAATGCAGAACGTTTAGGGAAAAACCCCTTGAAGAGAGGAAGGCCCTTCTCAAGGAGAAAAGAATATGTTTTAAATGCTGTTCCTCTACCTCTCACCTTGCTAGAGAGTGTACGATCGCCGTGAAGTGCCTGGAATGTAATAACACTAATCACGATGGGGCCATGCATCCCGGCTCGTTACCGCAAACCGACAACGCTCCTCCACCCCCACAACAGGAAGGCGGGGAGGGAGAGGCTCACTCCAGGACAAATGTCAGCTCGAGCTGCACAGAAGTTTGTGGTCAAGCTCAGTCAAGCCGTTCTTGTTCAAAGATCTGCCTCACTAAGGTGTACCCTAAGGGAGCCAAAGACAAGGCCATCAAAGCCTATGTAATTCTGGACGATCAGAGCAATCGCTCGCTAGTCAGTCCAGAGTTCTTTAACTTGTTCCACATTGAGAGTAATCAGTTCCCATACTACCTTAGAACTTGCTCAGGCAGCGTGGAAACTTATGGAAGGAAGGCAGAAGGCTTCCAGCTCGAGTCCCTGGATGGTAAAGTCGTCATCTGTCTCCCTCCACTCTTAGAGTGCAATGAAATTTTGAATAACCGCACTGAGATCTCGACACCAAGTGCGGTACTACACCAGCCACATCTCCACCACATTGCCAAACACATCCCAGAACTGGATCCAAAAGCAGAAATACTCCTGCTATTAGGAAGAAATGTTCTCCGGGTACACAAGGTTAGGCAGCAGGTCAATGGGCCACACGACGCCCCCTTTGCGCAACACCTGGATCTGGGCTGGGTGGTGAGAGGAGAGGTGTGCCCTGGCAATGTACACAAAGTTCAAGACCAATGTGCTAGAGAGTGGCCGCCATTCAATTTTTCAACCCCGCACAAGTGTCATGTGTATTAAGGAAGCACGACAAGGCTTTAACAAATGTAAAGTAACTGACGAGACGCTGGGTCAGTCAGTCTTCGCTCAAACTGTGCATGATAATAAACTTGCTCCATCAGCTCAAGATGCCATTTTCTTAAAAACAAAGGACACCAAGGTCTTCAGAGATGAAGCAAATAATGGGGTCGTTCCACTGCCTTTCAGAGAACCACCCCAGTGCTTGCCAAACAACAAAGAGCAGGCAGTCAAGCGGTTCACGCCCTTGCAAAAAACCCTGAAGAGGAAACCTGAGATGCAGCAACGCACCCGATTGACCCACGAGGTACTGTGCACACTAATGGCAGAGGTCACAGCCATTATAAATGCACGACCACTCCTACCTGTGTCTTCTGACCCGGAAAACCCCTTCATACTCTCGCCATCAATGCTCCTTACGCAGAAGGCAGGAGCTCCCCCTCCACCAGGGGACTTCTCTGATAAGGATTTGTACACAAAGCAATGGAGACAGGTTCAGGCTCTGGCAAATCGGTTCTGGTCTCGTTGGAGACAGGAATATCTACCTTTGTTGCAACACAGACAAAAATGGACAGAACCCTGCAGGAATCTTCAAGTTGGAGATTTAGTCCTGCTCAGGGACTAGCAAATCGCCCGCAACAGCTGGCCAATGGCCAGAATCACTGCCACATTCCCTAGTAGGGATAGACATGTCAGGAAGGTTGAGTTGAAAACTACCGACCAAGGTGATGTGAAAATTTACCAAAGGCCAGCTACAGAGGTCATTCTACTTCTACCTAAGGACTGATTTAGAGACTGAAGTTTTGTATTATGTTCATTGTGACCTTACGAAGGTCAGGCGGGGAGTGTGTTGCCTTTATGGCATTTGTTTAGTTTATAATATCTTCGCTTTAGTAATTCGTTTGTTAGCATTTTTTAGTTAAAGCTAGGATTGTTTAAAGTAAATTCGTTGTCTGTGATATATCGCGGCATGCGATGATGTCACATCCGGTTTCGCCGCGTCTTGTGGGAAAATACCGGTTTGGAGAAACGGGAAGGAGGGGGCTCACATGTGCAAGATCAGCGCAAGAAAAATTGTCTTTCTACGCATTAGAAACATAGTGAAGCAACGCTGTAAATTCATGAGATAATCGATATGTTGAATTAAAATGTTAACGCTGATTCTGTTAAAAGTAATGACGGTTGATAAGGTTTATGTTTTCGTTAGTTAAAGAGTTGCGGATAGTTGTGTTGAAGTGTTGTATTGTTTTAGCAACAGTTTTCACCATACGTTAATGTGGAAGAGTGAACAGTAAACGGTTAATCTTACTGCGATCCTGTTTTCATTGACGACGGTTTACCTCGGTGTTTAGTTCAGTGTTCTCTTACACCTGAGCGAGAACACTACAGGCTCGCTTACTCCCTAATAAGCGAAAAAGAGGTGTCCCCGTTTCACAGCGAGAAGGGAGACATAACAAACAACTCGCTGATATATGGTGTTAAAAGTCTGTTGCGTCACTTTATCCAGGCTCTGCGCCTCTAGGCACACTGACAATAAAAGCTCGCTGCTTCTGATCTTCCTTGTTCTCCCACGAAGCTTCAGTTGTTGTCGGTGGCGGCATCAGCCTTGAATTATCCTGCCTTCAGAGGCATGATAGTCCAGCACCCTGAAGGCGCTCTAGTCTTCTAGGCCGCGTCCTTGGCATATCGAAATGTGACCGGTTGTGAGGCCCTGAGAATGGGTCCCATTCCTGCAAAGAACCAAAGTCAGTGTGTAAATCCAGGTCAGGGTCTTCAAAAGAACCTTGAAAAGGAAGAAGAAAGAGATATCAAAGATAGAAATAAAGCTCTTTTTGAGGATAGAAATATTGAAAACCTATAGCACAATACAGGTCCTTCGGCCCACACTGCTGTGCTGAACGTGTGCTTACTTTAGAAATTACCTAGGGTTACCCATAGCCCTCTATTTTTCTAAGCTCCATGTAGCTATCCAGGAGTCTCTTAAAAGACCCTATCGTATCCGCCTCCACCATCGTCGCTGACAGCCCATTCCATGCACATACCACTCTCTGCGTAAAAAACTTATCCCTGATATCTCCTCTGTACCTACTTCCAAGCACCTTAAAACTGTGCCCTCTCGTGTTAGCCATTTCAGCCCTGGGAAAAAGCCTCGGGCTATCCACACGATCAATGCCCCTCATCATCTTATACACCTCTATCAGGTCACCTCTCATTCTCCGCCACTCCAAGGAGAAAAGGCCGAGTTCACTCAACCTATTCTCATAAGCCATGCTCCCCAATCCAGGCTACATCCTTGTAAATCTCCTCTGCACCTTTTCTATAGTTTCCACATTCTTCTTGTAGTGAGGTGACCAGAACTGAGCACAGTACTCCAAGTGGGGTCTCACCAGGGTCCTATACAGCTGTAACATTACCTTTCTGCTCCTGAACTCAGTCCCACGATTGATGAAGGCCAATGCATCGTATGCCTTCTTAACCACAGAGTCAACCTGCGTAGCAGCTTTGAGTGTCCTATGCACTCGGACCACAAGATCCCTCTGATCCTCCACACTGCCAAGAGTCTTACCATTAATGCTAGATTCTTCCATCATATTTGACCTACCAAAATAAACCACTTCACATTTATCTGGGTTGAACGCCATCTGCTACTTCTCAGCCCAGTTCTGCGTCCTATCAATGTCCCGCTGTAACCTCTGACAGCCCTCCACACTATCCACAACACCTCCAACCTTTGTGTCATCAGCAAACTTACTAACCCATCCCTCCACTTCCTCATCCAGGTCATTTGTAAAAATCACAGAAAGTAAGGGTCCCAGAACAGATCCCTGAGGCACACCACTGGTCGCCGACCTCCATGCAGAATATGACCCATCTACAACCATTCTTTGCCTTATGTGGGCAAGCCAGTTCTGGATCCACAAAGCAATGTCCCCTTGGATCCCATGCCTCTTTACTTTCTCAATAAGCTTTGCATGGGGTACCTTGTCAAATGCCTTGCTGAAATCCATATACACTACATTCTCTACTCTTCCTTCATCAATGTGTTTGGTCACATCCTCAAACATTTAAATCAGGCTCGTAAGGCACGACCTGCCTTTGACAAAGCCATGCTGACTTTTCCTAATCACATTATGCCTCTACAAATGTTCATAAATCATGCCGCTCAAGATCTTTTCCATCAACTTACCAACCATTGAAGTAAGGCTCACTGGTCTATAATTTCCTGGGCTATCTCTACTCCCTTTCTTGAATAAGGGAACAACATCTGCAACCCTTCAATCCTCTGGAACCTCTCCCATCCCCATTGATGATGCAA
The DNA here is from genome assembly GCF_048418815.1 of Hemitrygon akajei. Classification (NCBI taxonomy): domain Eukaryota; kingdom Metazoa; phylum Chordata; class Chondrichthyes; order Myliobatiformes; family Dasyatidae; genus Hemitrygon; species Hemitrygon akajei. The sequence continues at coordinate 105,791,051 of NC_133125.1, forward strand.
AGATCATTGCCAGATGCTCAGCAATCTCCTCCCTCGCCTCCCACAGTAGTCTGGGGCACATCTTGTCCGGCTCCAGCATATCCGTTTTCATAATGTCTATATGCTCAAGCTTTTTAATCCACTGAAGGTCATCCCTACAATGACCAAGATCCTTTTCCGTAGTGAATACACAGAAAGCAAGTATTCATTAAGTACCTTTGCTATCTTCTCTGGTTCCATACACACTTTTCCACTGTCACACTTGATTTGTCCTATTCTCTCATGCCTTATCCTCTTGCTCTTCTGTAACATGCTGTAAGGTTTTACTGCTAATGTAATGGTTTCTCTGTAGCAGCAATGTTTGGGTTATGCCTAGAGATAATGGGGTTTGGAATGTTGGAAGCTATCCAATGAGAGGACTGTTGTTCTTTCTTGTGAGTCTGGAAGAGAGATTTTCGTGGTCTTTTGCCGGGGAGAGATGAGGAGAGAATAAACGAATGGAAAGAATTGGCAGACCACCGGACAGAGTGGATTTGGAGTGAGGGTCCAAAGGGCAGTGACAATTGGAGGAGGTCGATGGTGAACGATAGGCTTATCAGTGAGCTCCAACATTGTGCAATAGACTGTTTCATGAGAATGGGCCCTTTTTCTTTTTCTTTTGATTTCTTTACTAACCATATAGTCAAAGTAAGAATCATAAAGCTTAATTGCTTAATCACATATAGTGTACTGTTTGTTATTTTGGGGTACTGGTTTGTAACAGGGACTCATCACGCAGCATCCACCCAAATGAGATTTCTTAAGTTTGTCTGGGCTGGGGTCTATCATCCCCTATATTAAGCCACTGGCCGAAGTGAGGGTTGCACTTCACATACTTGTAGAATGCCTTGGGGTTTTGTTTAATCCTGTCTGCCAATGCCTTCTCATGGCCCCTTCTGGCTCTCCTAATTTAATTCTTAAGCTCCTTCCTGCTAGCCTTATAATCTTCTAGATCTCTGTCATTACCTAGTTTTTTGAACCGATCGTAAGCTCTACTTTTCTTCTTGACTAGATTTTCAACAGCCTTTGTACACCACGGTTCCTGTACCCTACCATCCTTTCCCTGTCTCATTGGAATGTACCTATGCAGAACTCCACGCAAATATCCCCTGAATACCTGCCATATTTCTGCCGTACATTTCCCCGAGAATATCTATTCCCAATTTCTGCTTCCAAGTTCCAGCCTGATAGCATCCTATTTCCCCTTACTCCAATTAAATGTTTTCCTAACTTGTCTGTTCCTATCCTTCTCCAATGCTATGGTAAAGGAGATAGAATTGTGATCACTATCTCCAAAATGCTCTCTCACTGAGAGACCTGACACCTGACCAGGTTCATTTCCCAATATCAGATCAAGTACAGCCTCTCCTATTGTAGGCTTATCTACATATTGTGTCAAGAAACCTTCCTGAACACACCTAACAAACTCCACCCCATCTAAACCCCTCACTCTAGGGAGATGCCAATCAATATTTGGGAAATAAAAATCTCCCACCACGACAACCCTGTTATTATTACTCCTTTCCAGAATCTGTCTCCCTATCTGCTCCTCGATGTCCCTGTTACTGTTGGGTGGTCTATAAAAAACACCCAGTAGAGTTATTGACCCCTTCCTGTTTCTAACCTCCACCCACAGAGACTCCGTAGACAATCCCTCCATGACTTCCTCCTTTTCTGCAGCCAAGACACTATCTCTGATCAACAGTGCCGTGCCCTCACCTCTTTTGCCTCCCTCCCTGTCCTTTCTGAAACATCTAAAGCCTGGCACTCTAAGTAACCGTTCCTGCCCCGGAGCCATCTAAGTCTCTGTAATCATAGCTCCAAGCCCTGATCCAGGCTCTAAGCTCATCCACTTTGTTCATGATGCTTCTTGCATTAAAACAGACACACCTCAGACCATCGTTCTGAACTTATCCCTTCTCTACCACCTGCCTATCCTCCCTCTCACACTGTCTCCAAGCTTTCTCTATTTGTTAGCCAACCGCCTCTTCCCCAGTCTCTTCAGTTTGGTTCAGACCCCCCAGCAATTCTAGTTTAAACTTTCCCCGATAGCCTTAGCAAAACTTCCTGCCAGGATATTGGACCCCCCCCCCCCCCGGATTCAAGTGCAACCTGTCTTTTTTGTACAGGTCCCTTCTGCCCCAAAAGAGGTCCCAATGATCCAGAAATCTGAATCCCTGCCCCCTGCTCCAATCCCTCAGCTATATGTTTATCATCCACCTCACTCTATTCCTTAAACTCACTATCGTGTGGCACAGGCAGTAATCCCGAGATTACTACCTTTGAGGTCCTGCTTCTCAACTTCCTTCCTAACTCCCTGTAGTCTGCTTTCAGGACCTCCTCCCTTTTCCTACCTATGTTGTTGGTACCAATATGTAGCACGACCTCTGGCTGCTCACCTTCCCACTTCAGGATATCTTGGACGCGATCAGAAACATCCCGGACCCTGGCACCTGGGAGGCAAGCTACCATCCGTGTTTCTTTCCTGCATCCACAGAATTGCCTGTCTGACCCCCTAACTATAGAGTCCCCTATTACTGTTGCCATCTTCTTCCTTTCCCTACCCTTCTGAGCCACAGGGCCAGACTCTGTGCCAGAGGCGCGGCCACTGTTGCTTCCCCCCAGGTAGGCAATCCCTGGCAACAGTACTCAAACAGGAGTACTTATTGTTAAGGGGGACAGTCACAGGGGTACTCTCTAATACCTGCTTCTTGCCCTTCCCTCTCCTGACTGTTACCCACTTACCTGTCTCCCGAGGCCCCGGTGTGACTACTTGCCATAGCTCCTCCCTATCACCTCCTCACTCTCTCTGACCAGATGAAGGTCATTGAGCTGCATCGCCAGTTCCCTAATGTGGTCCCTAAGGAGCTGCAGCTCGACGCACCTGGTGCAGATGTGGCCGTCCGGGAGGCTGGGAGTCTGCCACATCCGACATCCAGTACAGAACACCGGCCTCACAGACATACTTCCTGATGTAAGCAAAGGAGTCGCCGTTTAGCGCCATCATCCCTCAGCTCTGCCTCTTCTCCATGTCAGAACAGGAATGGGAATGAGGATTAAAATGGTTGGCTACTGGGATATTCTGCCTTTGACAGATGGAGCAGAGGTGCTCGATGAAGTGGTCCCCAATGTACAATGGGTCTCGCCAATGTAGAGGAGGCCACATCAGGAGCATCGGATACAATAGACAAACCCACAGGTGAAGTGTTGCCTCACCTGGAAGGACTGCTTCGGGCCCTGAATGGAGGTAAGAGAGGAGGTGAATGGATGGGTGTAGCATTTCTGTCACTTACAGGGATATGTGCCTGAAAGAGGTTAGTGGGGAGAGACAAATGGACAAGGGACTCACAGAGAGAACAATTCCCGCGGAAAGTGGATGGCGTCAGTTGGGGGGAGAGATACGTTCTGTGGTAGGATCTGTCGAAGATGCCGGAGTGATCATTCATTTATGGAGAATAATGTGTTGGATGTGGATGTTCATGGGGTAGAAGGTGAGGACAAGAGGAACCCTATCCCTGTTAAGGTGGTGGGAAGATAGGGCGAGCATGGATATCTAAGAAGTGGAGGAGATGTAGGTGAGGGTAGCATTAGTGATGGAGGAAGGGATTCATGACCTATATCAGTGATTTAGCCCAGGGGACTGAATGTTACTTGTTCTGATGATAAGTCGGAATACGAAGACCAGAAGTATTGTAGTCTGATCAATAAAGGTGGTAATGGGAGCCACTGAAGAAAGAGATAAACCAGATATGGGAGGGGATCCAGTGGGTGAAGGTGGACAGAACAAGGAGGAAGAGGAAGGAGGGGATGAAAATGGATGATGAAGAGAATCAGAATCAGAATCAGAATCAGACTTTAATCGCCAAGTACCTATGCACATACAAGGGATTTACTTCCGGCAGATGTTGTCTCTCTGCTCATAACAATAATAATGATAAATATAAATGAAAATATAGATTATACATACAGGTAGTGCAATCCAAGTAATAGTTAGCCGACAGTTAACCGGCAGTTAACTGTTCAGCAAAGTGACCGCAGTAGGGAAAAAACTTCTCCAGGGCCTATTAGTCTTAGTCTGGAGGGATCTGAAGCGCCTACCAGACGGAAGCAGATCAAACAGTCCGTGCGCAGGATGGGAGGAGTCCTTTATGATGTTCCCCGCCCTCTTCTTCAACCTGGAAGAGTACAGGTCCACAATAGAGGGCAGGGAGGCTCCAATGATGCGCTTGGCAGTCCTCACTGTGCGCTGTAGTCTGGTTCTATCCTGCTTGGTGGCAGCTCCAAACCACACAATGATGGAGTTGAAAGGGTTATGGGAAAGGGAACAAAAATTTGAGGAACATAGTTGACTCAGGAGGAGAGAGAAAGGGAAACACTGAATGTAAACTGGAAAATTCAATGTTGATGCTAGATTTGCTACGGATTCCAGCAACTGCAGTCTCTTGTGTGAGTGTTTTGTACATTTCAATAAGGTTTCCTCTCATTCTATTATACTTCAGGGACACCCAGTCCCCTAATCTTCCCTCATGACAGACCTAGAGGAACCACTCACAAGAACTCTTTCTTCACTCTCTCTCAGGTGAAGGAGGAGGCCACCTGTTCCTTCAAACCTTTCCCGTCACTCAATACGATCATGCCTGGTTTTCTTCAGGCCTCAATTCTGCATCTCTGCCATTTCTATTTTGATCTCTATTCCCTAATGATCCATTCTCCACAACCCTCTGGGTTAGAATATTCACAAGGTTCATCATTCACTGCAAGAAGAAATTCCAAACCACTTCCATTTTAAATGACTGCCAAGTGTTGGAAAATCCTTTGATTTTAGAGGATAGAACACTACAATGCAACTTATCTCTGACATCCCAAATTACTTTCCTCCAATCACTTCAAAATTGTGCCGCCTGGTACTTACCATTTCTATCCTGGGAAAATGTCCCTTATCATTTTGCATGTAATTGAATCATAGTTTCCAGTGATATTTCAACCACTGATGTCTGACTAACTGTAGTGGTTTCATGTTCTTCTCCCTCCTTTCTTAAGCCATTGGGTCACAGTTGCTAATTGCAAATCTGCCATTTTGCACCATTCCAGCATCTATGGAATTTTGGAAGGATAGAGTCAATATATCTCAGGACTTTAAATATACCCAAGGTCTATATTGTCCAAGTGGATTCTGTAAGGACAGTCATACTCTTTTGATGATGCCATCTGTGCTCTAATCATGGCTCTTTACTGAAGGTGAAGCGTCAGTCCACCAGACCAGCCAGCAATGTATCTCAAAAATCTTCATTGTCTTTGAATAAAAAGTAGTCTAACAGCTACACTGTTGATGCATTTTCTTAGGTTAAGCAGCTTTTTATTCCTTCCTAAACAATTAAACTGGAATAATTGATTAATAAGATGTCATCTTGCCTTTTATTTCATAGATATATGGATGAGGTAACCCTCAGGGACTATTCTCATTCAAGCATTGGACCTTTATCTGAACAATGTCTTTATCACACATAATCATTCTTTTGCTCTGTAGGCACAAGATTATTGGGGATTAAATATCAAATCTGTTTGGTGATATATTCTTGGAAAAATAGTGCACAACCCACAATAGTCCAGCAGATGTTCTGTAAGTTCTGCGTTAAGGCCAAGTTACTGTTTGGAATTTGGCAGAGTTCTTTCCATTGAAAAGCTTCAATAGTTCTTGAACAATTTGGAAAATTAATTCCCGCATTTTGGCTGGATAAGAAAATCTCACATCCAAGACAGCTTTTTAGCACTTTTTGCCCATCCAGTTTGCCCATTTGAATCGCATCTTAATTGTAGCCGTTATTTCTTGTCTCCTCGTTAATTGAATTGTACGACTATCTCCTGAATAAGGAACAGGCCGAGCTTTATTATACATCCGGCTGTTGTAAATGTGGGTTTATTGCTAAAACAGCTGTCCAATATTTTCAAATGACCTGCTATGTGTCACTCATTTTACACCAAGGATTTAAAAAAGAAGTCTTGTCACAGATTTTTTTCTCAAACTCGAGAGATTTTATTTTAGCAAGTTTGAAGTTCAAGTACCCCTTGAAGTCTTGACTGGAAGCCTTCCTGAATGCACCATCCTCAGTAGAGTGCTAAGTGATTTGGGTAGCAAAATGATTTGATTAATGAAGCGGAGCTGGAGAGGCTGTCTGTTAACACCAGCCCTCAGATCCCCATAGGTTTTGCTGGGACACTAAAGGGAAGCGGTCAGAAGCTGGCCCATATGTCTGGACATCTGGGTCACTTCCATGTAGACAGTGGAATGCCTCCTTACACTTAATGAGGCAGTATCCTTTATGTCTACTTTGTTGCCAGTTTGTTCAAAGTTCCATCGAAGTGAATAAATGAAATTTTATTCACTGAATACAAATTTTAATCTATTGAGATATGATAATTATTTTATTCCTAAGTTCAGAATTTAATGAATTTTTTAAATAGTGCTTCATAAAATTGCACACAAATCACAGCATGAGTGCAGGGAAAGTAATGCTGAACATTTTCAACCTTAAATCTGCTGGGTGCAAAAATCACACTATCCCCTTGGTCAGACACTTGGTGACATAAAAACACATTCATTTCTTGTCCGTCCTTATGGGTGTGGTCTTTCATTGTTCTCAAAGGATCATTTAATTATCAAAGCATGCAACTCTGAGATTCTTCTTCTCCAGATTGCCACAAAATCAAAGATAAAAGAATGGTGACACAATCATCAACCCCCAAATCCCCATCCCCCGCACGAATACAACAAAAGGATTGGCCTCCAGACTCCCCTCCCCCTGTAAAAATAGTAAGAGCAGACAAAAACGCGGAATATAAAAATGATAAGACTGAGAAAAAGGTCCATGGTCCATCGTCCAAGTCCATATCCATATCGAAGATGCATAAAACCTTGGTAACAAGCTCCAGGCACAGCAGCAAGCCACAGAGGCTCCCCTCTCAGGCAGCAGAGTGATTCCACCCAGCAATCAGAAGGTAGGCAGCTGGCGTTCACCTTCCGCGTTCACCTCGATGTTTCAATCTCCCTTGTTTCTTTAGTCAACGAACAATGGAAGCTTTAATCAGCAAAATGGAGCCTTCTCGCCTCTCGAAGATAGCAAAGAGCTGCCTATCATGCTTCTTGTATTTACTGTGAATGCCCACAAGAAAACGAATCTCAGGTTTGTTTATTGTGACAGATATGTACTTTCATAATAAATTTACTTTGAATTTTAAGCATACAGTATTAAGTCAAATATTGAATATAATAAAAATGATTCTTAACTAAAAATATTTTACCCACTGAATTTTTAAACATTAATAATTATCCATAATTAAATTTATACTCATACTGAGATTCATTAACAAAAAGAATTGTTACATATTTTGATTATGCCTTGAGGAGATTCATATGTCACCAAAGACTTACAAATTTCAATGGATTTATGGTAAAGGGCATTCTGACTTATTACATCATGGTTTAGTACAGAATTGCAAGAGTCTGTGCTGTTGTAGACTCTGCCATATCCACCATGGGCACAATGCTCCCCACCGTTGAGGACATCTTCAAGCGGCAGAGCCTCAGGACAGCAGCCTCCATTACTGAGGATCCTCCCCCATCTGGGAATTAACTTGTTCATATTGCTACCATCAGGCAGGAGGTACAAGAACAAGAGAGAGTCTGCAGATGCTGGAAATCCAAAGCAACACACACAAAATGCTGGAGAAACTCAGCAGGCCAGGCAGCATCTGTGGAAATGAATGAACAGTCGACGTTTTGGGCTGTGACCCCTTTTCAGGACTGAGACGAACGGGGAGGATGCCGGAATGAAATGCGGAGGAAGGGAGGGGGAAAGGAGGACAGCTAGAAGGTGATAGGTGACACCAGGTGAGTGGGAAAGGTAAATGGCTGGAGAGGAAGGAATCTGATAGGAGAGGAGAGTGGATCATGGGAGATAGGGAAGGATGATGGGATCCGGGGAAGGTGATAGGTGACACCAGGTGAGTGGGAAAGGTAAACGGCTGGAGAGGAAGGAATCTGATAGGAGAGGAGAGTGGATCATGGCAGAAAGGGAAGGATGATGGGATCCGGGGAAGGTGATAGGTGACACCAGGTGAGTGGGAAAGGTAAATGGCTGGAGAGGAAGGAATCTGATAGGAGAGGAGAGTGGATAATGGCAGAAAGGGAAGGATGATGGGATCCGGGGAAGGTGATAGGTGGGAAGAAGAGGTAAGAGGCCAATGTGGGGGAATAGGAGAAGAAGAGAGGGTGAAGGGATTTATTTTTTCAGAAACCTGATGACCCACACTAAATGACTCCGAAACAACTCTTTCCCTCTGCCATCAGATTTCTGAATGGCCTATGAACAGTAATTGTTCCTACTTTTGGAACAATTTCTTTATGTTTGTAATGTATAGTAATTTTATGTCTTTGCCCTGCACAGTTGTCACAAAGTAACAAACTTCATATCATATGTCAGTGATAATAAACCTGATTCAGATTCTGTTGTTCAGATATCCCGAGTTCTCCTTTGTTTTGTATAACTCATAATTCATTGTGAATTATAGAAAGATCTGTAAAGGAAAAAAAGAAAATAATACTAAAGATTCTGGAAATCTGAAACACAATCAGAAATGTTGCAAATCAGGAAAGAGCAACAGTAAAATTTTCAGGTCTGTGACCCTTCACCAGAGTTCAGCAAACGGCGGCAGATCCAATATGTTGGCTGTTTCTCTCCCATAGGCGCTGCCTGACTTGCTGAGTTTTTCAAGCATGTTCTCTTTTTGTTCAAGACCTGCAAGAGATTTGGCATCCATCACTTTTCCTTCCAACCTGAAACCAAACCCTTATCCCTGAAAGGCATCATCCTTGAATCAGATACTTGGATTGCTCTTACCCCTCAAGATTTGCTTACTTCCTTGCTAAGTGAATGTCTTTAACACCACTGGTGGTGCTCTTGTGGAAGGGCTTTTATTTTTTATTTTATTCATTTCAAGATACAGCATGGAGTAGGCCCTTCTGGCCCTTCGAGCCATGGCGTCCAACAACCTGGACTTAACCCTAACCTAACCTCAGGCCAATTTACAATGACCAATCATTGGATTGTAGGAGGAAACTGGAGCACCCAGAGAAAGTCCATCCATTCCACAGCGTGAGTGGAAAGAGACCTCTTACAGAGGATGAGGGATTGAATTCCGAACTCCGACACCCCAAGCTGAAATAACGTCATGCTAACCACTACACTACTGTGGCATCTTTTTTTGCTGGAGGCTGCTTTACCGACAGATTGAAATTTGACTCAAATTTGATGTGAGTTTGGGATACGTATGTTGAGGGGGTGGATGATGCAGTGCGTTCAATACTTCAATAATATTTGAGTAATATTGTAAATATATTGCTTAATTAAGCATTCTTTGGTTACATACTTCATTATGAATATATGTAAGAAGTACGTGAATGGAATACGTTGTTACACCACCACGTTGTATATGAGCGCCTCACTAAAGAAAAGGCGCATTAAAAGTAAGTAGACCATATCCCCGGCTCCTGTGCTATTCTTCCAATTCATTTTAGGAATTACAAAACATAACAGATGATCAATGTTCCCTCTATAGTGTGCATGTGAGCACATGTGCACACATCTTTTGCTGCTAGCGCACAAAGGATCTTAAACTGCGCACAAAAGTTTGTCTGTACCTCGTTGGGCACGTTAAGTATATTTCATGATCTTTTTCTGGTTTCTGATGTAGATGGTGTTGACAAAGTGGAGCTTGTTTGCAGGCTTTTGAACTTGTTTATTCATACTGTTTTTATTGAAACAATTATTCAGTGCGCAGATTTTGTTGTCACTGGGCAAAAAAATTGCACAGCACAGATTTTTGCGCACACTAATCATTACAAATTAGAGGGAGAATTGCAGATGACACATAAAAGTCTCTCACCACTTCAATTCTGCTATGGGTGTGAGAATCCTGGTACCTATGTTGTCAGAGACTGTGGTAAGTAGGGAAGCTGGTCAATGCATGCCAAGTTTTCTTGAGAAAAGTTCTCCTGGATTACATAGAAACATTAAAAAGTTGAGAAGTTTGCTGTCAAATGACGTATTACAATAGTTTTAAACAAGGTTGAAGTGCAGATTGCTTGAGTAAAGTTTTCATTACTGATTAAAGTCCTTATTTTTGACCACATTAGCAGCCTGTAATAAGAATGGAGAAGGTTTGATTAGTAAGTTTGCAATATTGATTAGTGTAGTTGACAATGAGGAGGATAGTCGGAGGTTACAGAATAATATTGATTAGCTGCTCAGACGCACAGAGTAATGTCAGATGAAATTGAATCTTGATACTTGTTAGGTTCCTTAAGTTGTTCTAGCTAGGGGTGGTAATGGGGACAAACTCCCACTACCTATTGAATTCTCCCAATGATGTGCACCTCAAATAGCCTCTGACAACCAAGTCCAACTCCTGGCCTTCACGTGCGGCTTAGCTACTAAGCCTGGTGGAGCTGTTTCTACTGACAGGAGAAGGGGTAAAGGCAGTTTGCTGCACCTTAAGACGGTCACTTTGGGCAGATGGGGCTTGTCAGCTGTGACTGGCTGCTCATCTAGGAGAAGGAAAACTCTGATCTCAAACCTCTGCTGCCTTGCGGCTATAACCACTCACGGGAAAGGCTTCAGGAGTAAACCCTGAGGGAAGAAGCTGGAGCTGGAGTCCCTAAGGCAGTCCTACGTTGAGTTCAACACTGACTGGCAACACCTGCAATGCTACTGGTGCCAAACTGTGTTGGTCTCTGCCATTCCTTTGGTTCATGAGATGCGTGGAGAGGGGGAGCTTGCTACACGGGCAACAACTTGCTCTCTATATCGTACTGTCCAAGCTTTTGCATCTAGACAGCTAAGACACAATATCCATGGTCGACCCTGACCAATGGAGGTCTCATCACTATTAGGCAATGCATTTTGGAAGGATTAATAGGGTAAGATATTCACAATGAATGGCAGAACCTTATAAAGTAATGACTCTGAAGATCCCTAAAGTGACAGCACAAATAGATCAGGTGCTAAAGAGATCAGCTTTATCTGTCACATGTACAGTACATCGAAACATCAAAATATACAGCAAAGTGTATTATATGCATTAATGGTCAACACAGTCCAAGGACGTGCTGGGGGCAGCCCACAAGTGTCACTACGCTTCCCTCGCCTACGTAGAGTGCCCACAATTTACTAACCTTAACCTGTATGTCTTTGAAATGTGGGAGGAGCCAGAGCACCTGGAGGAAACCCACATGGTCGCAGGGAGAATGCCTCATTCCAGAGGGCATGCATTGAAGGTGCGAGGGGGTTGTAGCTTCAAAGGGGATGTGAGGGGATGAGAGTGGTGGATGACTGGACTGCTTTGCCTGGTGTGGTGGTAGAGGCAAATACATTCAAGGCTTTTAGAAGACATGGCACATGGAGGTGAGGAGGTTGGAGTGATCTGGACATTGTGTAGGTAGAAGGGTTTAGATTTTGGGCATTTTTGATTTACTTTTTAGCTGGTTCACCCCATCAGTGTGGGTTGAAGGGCCTGTTCCTGTGCTACGAGAACGTGCAAACTCGTTATAGACAGAGGCGGGAATTGAACCCCGAGCAGTGGTGCTCTGAGGTGTTACACTAACCAGTAAGTTATGGTGCTGAAGAAGAATGCATGCAGTATCCACGGTTCATTAACAAGGACTTTGAATCTAATGGAAAGAAGGTTATGGTAACAAACATCAGTAAGGCCATAGCTGGCCAGTCCTAGATGCTCTGCTTTAGGAAAGATGTGATTACACCAGACAGCATCCAGAGGAGATTCACTGAGGTGCTGTCTGGGAAGGAGTGTTTCAGACGAGGAGGGACTGGATAAGTTGAGTTCATTTTCCTTGGAATAGCGAAAGCTGAATTGGGGACCTGCCCGTTGTATACAGTGGATAGAGTAGATTATCCTGACCTTTCTCTTCAGACGATTACTACTTCCCAGGAACAAAGGGAAAACTAGAGAACATCCAAACCTGGCTATAGCTCCCTACAGTTGTATTCCTAGCTGAGGCTCCTAAAGTACTTTAAAAGCTGTTTTCCAATACTAATTATTTAAGGCCAAAATAATCTCTTGGGAGATATTAAACAGTAAAAATTGAAAATCACAAATTATCTTCCAGGATAATTTCTAGACCTGTTCCGAGGCCCCTTCAAATCTAGGCTTAATGGCACCTTTACATCTACATTCTACGCATCTACAATGACTAGAAAAAGTATAAGCACAACTCTAACACTCTGTAATGAAATACCTTTATTCAATGTACCGGTTGGCAGGCAAATTGGTCATTGTAAATTGTCCCATGATTAGACTAGGGTTAAATCAAGGGTTGCTGGGCGATGTGTCTCAAAGGGCTGGAAAGGCCTATTCTGTGGTGTATCTCAAAACATAAGTATAATAAACTCTGTGTTTATCAGTTTTAAAGTTTTGCTTATTTTCAGGGCAGCCCTCATCTTCCAACAGCTGTCAGTTAGCTTTCTGTATCTCAATACGATGGAATAATTTTAATTTGCATCTATTCCGAAATACAGTATGCTAACATACCCTTCTGGCCCAACGAGCCCATGGCACCCAATTACAGCCATGTGACCAATTAACTTACCAATCCATAGGCCGTTAGCACGTGGGAGGAAACTGGAACACTCAGGGGAAACCCATGTGGTCACAGGGAGAACGTACAAACTCCTTAGAGATATCAGTGGGTATTGAACCCAGGTCACTCTTGCTGTAATTGTTACGCTAACTGCTGCACTACTTTCCACCCTAATATTAATCCAGGTTATTTATTGATTGATTGAGACACAGTGCGGAATTGGCCCTTCAACTGGCCCAGCAATCCCCTGATTTTAAACCGAGCCTAATCACAGGATGATTTACAATGTCCAATTAGCCTATCAATATGTATGTCTTTAGACTGTGGGAGGAAACCAGAGCACCCGGAAGAAACCCATATGGTCACAGGGAGAACATAAAAAGTCATTACAGGTAGTGGCGGGAATTGAACCATGGTTGCCTGTACTGTAAAGTGTTGTGCTAACCACTACACTACCGTGCTGCTCTTATTGAAGTTGTCAATTAATTAATTCTATTGATATTTGATTCTGGCTTCTTTCCCTTCATTTTCAGTCCTGATGAAAGCTGACGGCTCAAAATGGTGTCTGTTTATTCCCCTCCATAGATGCTACCCGACCTGCTGAGCTCCTCCAGCATTTTGTGTGTTCCTCTGGGTTTCCAGCATCTTCAGAATCTCCTGCATTTATTATTTCAATTAGTGTTAGTGGGCCCTCAGATCCAAATGTCAATTTGCAATGCCCAGTATTTAATCAGCCAGCTTATGAAGTACAGGTAGATGATGTGAGCACGAATGTGTCCATTTATAACCGCTGATGAGCAGCTCTGGGCTGAATGGAAATCTGAATCTATTGCTATAAGTGCTCTGTTGTTGTGCTTCCAGATCCCAGCGGCAGAAATCGACAGCACAAAATTAATCCTAATCAGCACTGCTTGGCTTTAATTTGGTCTGTTGACAATTTAATCACATTTGTTGAAATGATGACTCGTGTTACTGGCCTCCAGCAAGGGCCTACTGTGATATGCATGTGTTACAGTTCATTATAAAGGACTTTCCAGAATGGGGATTTTCTTGCACTAAAATACCCCAAGGTTAACCAACAGTTGGAAAGGGAAATGTGGCAAATGCAATTACACAAGCTTCGCTATGACTTAGTTCAAAGTTCAAAGTTACATTCATTTTCAAAGTCCATATGTGTCACCATATTGAGGCCTCCATCGGTCGGGGGTCAACCACGGATGTGGTGCCCCAGCTGTCTAGATACATAAGCCAGGGGAGTACAATGTGGAGAGCAAGGTGCAGTCCAGGTCGCAAACTTCCCCCTCTCCACTCATCTGATAAACCCAAAGAAATGGCAGATACCAATACAGTTCAACACCATCAGTGTTGTAGGAGTTGCCGTCGACATTGAACTCAATGTAGGTCTGCCTTAGAGACTCCAACACTGGATTTTTCCTCGGGCCTTCCACATGAGTGGGTACAGCCACAAGCCAGCAGTGGTTTGAGATCAGAGCCTTCTTTCTCCCAGATGAGTTGCCAATCACGGCTGACAAGCCTCATCTGCCCAAAACCATTGGCTTTAAGGCACCAGTAATCTGCCTTTGCCTCTTCTTCTGTCAGTAGAAATGTTTCTGCCGGGCTTAGTAGCTAAGCCAGATATAAAGGCCAGGAGTTGGACTTGATTGTCAGGTTATTTGAGACTTGCGCCATTGGGTGTATTTAATAGATTGTGGGAGCTTATTGCTGTTACCACCCTTGGCTGTAATAGCTATATACTATCCTGAGATTCGTTTTCTTGTGGGCATTCACAGTAAATACAAAGAATCACAGTAACATCACTGAAATTTGCTTCCTGCCAATCAGTCATTGCTTTATCCATGCTAGAATCTGTCCTGTAGTTTGTTGTTTGTTAAGCAGCCTCATGTGTGGCACCTTGTCAAAAGCCTTCTGAAAATCCAAGAACACAACATCAACCAATTCTCCTCTGTCTATCCTGCTTGTTACTTCTTCAAAGAATTCCAACAGATTTATCAGGCCATATTTTCCCTTGAGGAGACCATGCTAACTATAGCCTATTTTATCATGTGCCTTCAAGTACCCTGAGACGTCCTCCTTCATAATCGACTCCAACATCTTCCCAACCACTGAGGTTAGACTAACTGGCCTATAGTTTCCTTTCTTCTGCCTTTCTCCCTTCTTGAAGAGTGGGAGTGTCCTTCACAATTTTCCATTGCAGAATCTAGTGCTTATTGAAAGATCATTACTAATGTTTCCACGATCTCTTCAGCCACCTCTTTCAGAACTCTGGGGTGCAGACCATCTGGTCCAGGTGACTTAGCTTCCTTCAGATCTTTCAGTTTCCCAAGAACCTTCTCTCTAGTCATGGTAACTTCACACACTTCATGCCCCTGATGTCTGGAACTTCTACCATACTGCTAGTGTCTTCCAAAGTGAAGACTGTTGCAAAATACTTATTCAGTTTGTCCACTATTTCGTTGTCCCCCATTTCTACCTCACCAGCATAATTTTCCAGAAGTCTAATATCCACTCATCATTGTGTCCCCTTGAGGTGGGTTCCCAGAATTTAGTGGTTTTTGTGACATCTATCAAGTTCTCTAGATCGTAAGACAAAACTTATCGAGGAATTTCACATCAATGTTCAAGTTGTTCTGGTGGTCTTGTCAAACATTTGGTAACATGCTAAGTGAGTATTTATGTTAGTTGTGAATTCTAAGGACTTGTGAGCTTCAGATCAGTTCCCAGTCTTCCTAAGTAATGACCAATCATATTTAAACTTACTGTTCATGAAGTACTCTGGAGCAACACACATTATATTCTGAGTGGATATTGAACCCATGAACACTACCTCACTACTTCTTTTTACACTTTTTGCACTACCTTTTTAATTTAACTTTTTAAATATATACTTACTATAATTTAAAGTTTTTAAAATTATAATGTATTGCTATGTTCTGTTGCTGCATTAACAACAAATTTCACAATGACACAACAGCGTAGTGGTGAGCACAACGATTTACAGTAACAGAAACCTGGGTTCAATTCCTGCCACCGCCTGTAAGGAATTTGTACATTTTCCCTGTGACCGTGTGGGTTTCCTCCACGCGCTCAGTTTTCCTGCCAAAATCCAAAGACCTAGAGGTTGGTAGGTTAATTGCTCATTGTGAGTTGCGCTGTGATTAGGCCAGGATTAAACTGAGGGTTGTGAAGCGGTACAGCTCAAAGGGCTGGAAGGGCCTATTCTACACTGTTTATCTGAATAAATACTCAGCTTCTGTCTGTGAGCTTTGCAGTGATCTAGCCTGCTATATGATGAACAGAGACTGAGGCTATGGGCCTACTGTGGCTGCTCCTGAGATTTGGGTCTAGTGGATTCAATTTGGTTTGGAATGCTGTTGCTTGCTCCTAAGGTTTGCATGATCTGTTTTCTTTTCTCTGTACAGGTGTCGGTCTTTCTTCTTTAATTGGGTTCTTTTGGGTTTCTTGCTTTGTGGCTGCCCATAAGCAGAGGAATCTCAAGGTTGTATAATGTATACATACTTCAATAATAAATGTACTTTGAATCTTTTAAATAAATACGCTGGTGATATTAAACATGATTCTGATTCCAATTCTGATTCTAACTGCAAGTACAGTACATTGAGTCTCCATAGAATGATAACTTTGTGAACAAACTTCCACAAACAATAGTCGGTCCACATCAGTGATACCTATTGGAAATTCATTGATCTTTATCATGATTCCTCTTGTGAACACATAAGACCCTTGCACAAAATTAATTACAGATTGCTGACTTGGGCTATTTGAAAACCCGAGCAAAACAAAACCTTTGCACAATATCTTCCGTTTTGTGAAGTTGCACTGTAGACAGTAAAGGCCAACTCTAACTGTGGAATATGACCCTCTCAGCTTCTATCTCTGGTGGTTAGTTGTCATCTTAAGCAAACAGCCAATTTGTTTTATATTATAATTAGCAAGTATTTCTGCTGAAAATTAGTTCGGTAAAGGTCAAAATTCCCCAGCAACCAGTCAAACACTGTTAAATATTGTTTTAGTGAATGATTAATACATATTTTCGAAACCTGCCTGGGACTACAGAAAGAGGGCAAGGGTCAGGTGAATAAAAGAATCTGGCTTCATTGTGGGATGATTGGCCCATAAATCACTGCACATTTTCGATAAATCATGGCAGATGGCAGAAGCAAGCCCAAACTCATGGGAGGCAACGTGTTCTGTATATGATGGGAACAGAGTACCATAACAGACGGGAGGAAAACAAAAGGTCACCACTCCATGGTGGACCAGATCCACCAGAGATCTGACACAGTCACTCAGCTCGCTCACCATCTCCTGGCAGCTACTCCCTGATAAAGTGAGAGCTATAGGCTGTTAAAAAGCTGCAACACATCCATTCACCTCCACCTACTTTGCACTGTGGGCTGTCTCACATCGCTACCTTCAGCGTGACACTATTCTTTTTGACTTCAGTGATTGCAGCCGAATCTTGTTCATTGCTGACTACTTCAGCCAACTTCATGCTTCGAATATAATGTCAATCCCTAGCTTGTCATAGATCCATAGTGTCTGTAAATTCCCAGGCCTTATGGATTCTATCTTGTGCTCTTTGTTTATCAATACAGCGTGGAATAATCCCTTCCAGTCCTTCGTGCCCGACAACCCCGTTAACACAATCCTAATCACAGGATAACTTACAATGGCCCATTAACCAACCTGGTAGTTCTTTGGACTGTGGGAGGAAACCCGAGCACGTGGGGAAAACCTAGACATTCCACGGGCGGACACATAGAGATCTCTTACAGAGAATGCCGGAACTGAGCTCGAAATTTTGATGCCCCGAGCTGTAACAGCATCAAGTTAACAGTTATGCTACCGTAGTGCCCAACCTACAGAGCACATGAACATTACAATGGGGAAGTTATTCAAACAACATGAGTAACCTCAACATTCTCTTATGAGTATCAAACAGTAACTCAAACTTAGTTTTACATAAAGAAACAGCTTAAGCATTGATTTTTCCCCTTTTTGCAATTTCTACTATGGTTTTATTTTAACTGATTACTTTTTTAATTTCCATTTCTTCAAATTTATTCTGCAAAAATACAACAATCGCTAAACTATTCAAATATCTTATTATTGCATCCTGGTGTGGGATCTTGCTGTGCACAAGTTGGCTGCCACATTTCCTGCAATCTAACAACACAGGCTGTCCTGGGTAACAAATGGGTTCTTCTTTAATAAATGTCCAAAGTCAGATTGGTCAGTAAGTCAGAAGAAACTAAAGAATCACTCGCTACCGCAATCGTACCACCACAGTCTTGTAATTAGCAGCATTGAGAGCACATACGGTAAGACTGCAAAAAAAGAACAATTATTAGAAGTGGAGAGATTGTGGGAAGTGGTTCTGCTGTTCATGGCAACGAATGTAGTATGTACTGCACATACATCAGACCTTTTATTTTAATCATTTTATGGAAGCTCATTTGTACGTAGGATGTTCCTAACTTGTAGGGTGATCTGTACATTTAAGCATGTAGTTTTGTAGGACATCCTGTGGTAACTATAAGGATGCTTGCCTTTTCCTTTATAACTTCTTTTTAAATCAAGGTTTTCATTTCAAAATTTAAAAAGTTTCACTGGATCTTTTTTTTCTATCCCACGTCCCTGATTTTCACTCGAGATTCAAGATTCAACACTGTCTAATGTAATTTCCAGTATACAAGTGTAGAGGAGAAAGAAATAATTAATACTTTTGATCCAATGCCGCACAAATAAAAAGACAATTAGATAAAGAACATAGCAATAAATAAATATGATAATTTATCTACATAGGTTGATAAAGTGGCATTAAGCTCAGGAGTATCCTTGCTGACTGTGACAGGAAATGATAAAGCAGTGCTGATTGGGGGTGTGGAGGGGTGGCTTAGTGGGTGGAGGTGTTGATCAGCACTACTGCTCGGGGAAAGTAACTGTTTTTGAGTCTGGAGGCCTTGGTATTGATACTAAGTCGCCTCCTCCCTAATGGGAGGAGTTGATGGAATTTCATACCTTCAAGTAAGCTATTTATTTTCTCTCAATTTTTGAATGTTGAAATTTGTTCTTTTCAGTCTAAGATCTTTCGTCAGGACTGGGAAAGTGAGAAAACCTGGAGGGTGAGGGAAGAATGGATGTAAAAATCAAAATTTGTAGATGTTAAAAATCTGAAGTAAAAACTGTAAATTCTGGAAATTCTTCAGGAATGAAAAACAGAGGTAATGTTTCAAGTCAAAGGCCCTTCATATAAAGTCAAGAATCAAAACGTTGAGCATGGTGCAACTAATGTTCTGAGCTGTGTATATTTCAAAGCAAGGAAAGTGACAAAATAATATAGTTTGAAGTTATATAAAATATGGGGTGTGGATATAGTTAGGACAAAGGGCATAGCTCGTCTAGAATGAAGTCAGTGTTGGTGAGGTAATTCTGATGTTTACTGAGTCATCGGATTACAGGGTGTGAGGGCAGTTTGACTAACTGAAAACAAACATGTCATTAATTAGTTGGTCATTTCTGGGAAAGCCCAGCACATTGGCCAGTGTCTGTGGAGAGAGTCAGGTGTTGTGAAATTTGTTAACAAAGCAGCAGCTGTACAATGCAATACACGATAACATAGAAAGAAAAATAAATAAGTAAATCAATAAATATATACAGTATATATGTATATTGGATAGATTAAAATAGTGCAAAAACAGAAGTAATATACTTTTAAAAATGTGAGGTAGTGTTCATGAGTTCAATGCCCATTTAGGAATCATATGGCACAGGGAAGAAGCTGTTTTTGGATTACTGAGTGTGTGCCTTCAGGCTTCTGTACCTCCTTCCTGACTGTAACAATAAGAAGAGGTCATGCCCTGGGTGATGGGCTCCTTAATAATGGACGACGCCTTTCTGAAGCACTGCTCTTTGAAGATGTCTTGGATACTATGGAGGCTAGTACCCAAACTACTTTTTGTAGCTTCTTTCAGTCTTGTGCAGTAACCTGCGCCCCCCGCCACCCCATACCAGACAGTGATGCAGCCTGCCATAATGCTCTCTGCGGTATATCTATAAATGTTATATAGCACATCTATCTGACTTTGGGCAAGCCGATTCTGAATCCAAACTTGGAAAAGCTTGAGATTGTTTTTTAATTCAGTGCCTGGAGGATTACTAAGTCTACATGGAAGTTGCTGAAGTACTCCTTCAGTTATCAAACTTATGGCAAAGAATATTACATTATATTGCCTGCAAAAATAGTGATGTACAAGTATGCTGGTGTTCTACACAGTGATTAGATTTTGCCAAGTGGCTACAAAGTAAATATATCAAAGACCGTTATCTTTGGAGATGAATGCACTCTGTGTCCCATGCAACTTTTTCTTCTGAATCAACCTGTCATGAAGGACCTTATCAAATACCTTGTTAGAGTTAATGTAGACAATGTCCACTACCTTATGATCATCGAGCTCCTTTTTCACCTCCTCACAAAATTCAATCAAGTTTGCAAATCATAACCTGCCTGTACAAAGCCATACTCATCAGGCCATGCCTTTCCAAATCGACAGAACAGATATCTTATCCCTCAGTGTCCTCTCCGATAGTTTCCCTACCATTTATGTGAGGGTAGTGTTGTGGCTGCTTTTGACCTTCCTAATCACCTGCTTGAACACTTTTCTGTTATCTTTATATCCAACAAGGGCCCAGTCTAATTTTAACTTCTAAACTTTACATATGCTTCCTTTCTCTTCCTAATTGAAGGACCTCTCAGGTTATCCGAGGTTCCCGTACCTCACCATGCTTGTCCCTCCTCCTTAAAGGGACATGCTGATCCTGAAATCTGATCAGCTGTCCTTTAAACAAGTCCCACAGATGGGATGAGTGACCATATCCACACTGGCTCAGGAACGTGATGGTTGAGGGGCAATAACTGTTCCTGAACCTGGTGATGTGGGGCGTGAGGCTTCTGTAGTTCTGTCCCTGTTGTGGAGGTCGGAGCAAAGGTACCTGATGAAACAAATCACGTTGCACTATAGGAAGAAGCTAGATGACCCATGAAATTTGGAATTGGACAGAATATAAGAGTTCTAATCGAATGGGTGATGGGTGCCATTCACAATGCCTGACACAATGGTGATATCATGAAAATGATCCCCTAGAATCAATATCATTAAAACAAATTAACTGACCATTGCCATGTTATGTTTCTGAAGGGTTATGGTGTATAAATTGTCTGTCACATTTCTTTCATGAATGTAGTGACACTGAGAATATTTATATAGTGCATAACATGATTTATGATCTAAGGAAAACAAGATGCTTTACAGCCGACATTGTACTTCCTGACATGTTGCCCTGTTGTAATGTGCAAAAATATTTCAGCAGTTTACAGCCAGCAAAGCGGTAACATCCAGATGACCCACTTCAGCAATGTTATTTGACCAATAACACTGAGAAAGAGACCACAATTTGGAGATTTGGTATGTTACCAAAGACTAGCAGATTTCTACAGATGTACTGTGGAGAGCATTCTGACTGGGTGCAACTCTGTAGGAGTCTCTGCATTCCTCGTGGAATGCATGGGTTTTCTCAGAGTACTCTGGTTTCCTCCCACAGTTTAAAGAAGTACTGGTTAGTAGGTTAATTGGTTACTGTAAGTTGCCCTATTATTAGGCTAGGGTTAAATTGGGATTGTTGGGGGTTGTTGGGCTGTGTGGTTTGAAGGCCCGGAAAGGCCTATTCCATGAGGTATCTGTAAATAAATAAATAAGTCACCATTTGCATGGAAAGGCCATTGGCCAGGATCAGAAAACCTGCAGGAAGTTGTAGACTTTGTCAGCTCCACCATGAGAACTTGCCTCCCCATCATCAAGGGCGTCTTTAAGAGGCAAAGCCTCAGGAAGGCAGCATCCATCATTAAGGACCCCATAACCCAGAATGTGCTGCGTTCTCATTATTACTGTCTGAGAGGATGTACAAGAGCTTGAAGACACACAACCAAGTGGTAGCATCCAGACTTCCTACTTCAGCAATGTTGTTTGACCAGTAACGCTGGGTATTATTCTCCATCTATCTGAGAGAGCAGATGGGAGTTCAGCATGATCTGAGTGGCTCTTTGAGATGGGATTTCTAACCGGGCAGCAATGGAGCATCAGCTGAGAATTTAGTGCTTGAGTCTCTGGAGTGGAATGATTCCCTTAACCTTCATAATTTAGAGTTGAGTCCCTATCCATGTTATCCCAGTCAATATTCACCCAACAGTCAACATTTCTGAGACAAATCAATTGGTTGTAATTGCACTACTGTTTGCTACTCTTGCTGCTCTCAGCTTGGTTGATATATTTCTTACATAATTACAGAGGCTGCAGCACCTATTGGCAGTGTAGCGCTCTGTGAGATCTGAAGATTGTGAAAAGTACTATGCAAATACAGATCTTTCCTTCTCCTTTCAATGGGCATTTCTGGAGGGGTATACACCGCACAATGCAAGAATCTTAGGCACATATACATAGCGAGGGGGCATAAGACTTTGCATAGTGCTATATTTGTCAACGTGGAGCAGAGGGCAAGTTCGTAAATCTGACAGGAGCAAAGGATGTTGGGAATGGTGAGGATGGAGTGCCACAGGAGGGGCAGGTGGCAGAGAAGGAGTGCCAGGGGCAGGGGATGCCATTAGGTGCAGACACACCCAGCCCTGAGACACCAGGCAAGGTTCTCCAAACAATTGGTTTACTGATCGCTTTTTAACCTGCTCCAAGATCAATCTATCTTCTCACATAGACTTCCATTTTTCTTTCATCCATGTACCTATCTGAAGTATTTTAAGTGTCCCTAATGTGTCTGCCTCTGCCACCATGCCTGGCAGTGTGTTTTACACACCTATCACTCCCTGCAGAATGTGAGGTGATAGTCCCAGCACAACCATAGATCGCATTGATTATTAATGAAAATTAATCATTTTATTGTATAGTACTGTGGTGAACTACATATACCTGTCTGGACTCGCTCCCCCCCCCCCCCCCCCCCCCCGCTGACTGCTCCTGTGGCTCCTCCCAAGTACCCCTGTATAAAGGCGGTTGGAGGCACTGCTCCTCCCTCAGTCTCCAGGATGTTGTGTGGTGGGCTCTTGCTACTAATCGTGGTCTCTTGCAGCAAATAAAAGCCTATTGTTTGCCTCCCATCTCCGCGAGTTATTGATGGTGCATCAAGTACTGTGCAAAAGCCTTAGAGAGAGAGAGACACACACACACACACACACACACACACACACACACACACACACACACACACACACACACACACACACACACACACACACACACACACACACACACACACACACACACACACACACACACACACACACACACACACCAGAGAATGCCACTTACTCATCCAAATCATTTATAAAGATCACAAAGAGCAGAAGTCCCAGAACAGATCCGTGAGGAATAGACCTTGAAGGAGTGTATGGTCCATCTACTACCATCCTCTGCCTTCTGTGGACAAGACAATTTTGAATCCACATGATCAAGTTTCCTTAGATCTCATGCCTTCTGACTTTCTGAATTAATCTACCATGGGGATCCTTGTTGAATGCCTTATAAATTGATATACACCACAACCATCGCTTCAATGTGTCTATGCTACCTTGTATTCTAGAGAATCCTGTATTGTGTTTGGTGTCCTATTCTCCTTCACTCTAAGAAAGACCTTTAGCACACAGTGACCTACTGGATACAACAGTGAATTGATGCTGATGTAATCTGCTCCCACCTAGAAGATCCAGGCTAGATGTGTACATGACAAATCCGTTAGGATAAATGGAGAGAGGTTGTTCCCAGTAGTGGATGGTCCTAGGACCAAAGGGCATAGATTCTAGGTGAAGGACAAATAATATAGAAGAAAGGTCCTTGAGGAAAACCTGCTGTAGCTCAAGAATAGTGGTGATCAGGAACAGTCTCCTTGTCTGTCTGGTGAAGCCAGTCAAAGTTCAAAGTATTATCAAAGTATGTGTATTATATACAACCCTGAGATTCCTCTCATCAAAGACATCCACAAAACAAAGAAACCCAATGGAACCTATTTAAAAAAGACTGTCAAACACTAATGTGCAAAAAAAAACAAATTGTGCAAATAATTAAAGTAAGCAAATAGTGTTCAGAACTGAAGTTCACGAAAGTGAGTCCGCAGCCACGAAGCCAGTCACAGTCGATCCAGAAGCCCGTGAATTGCAGGCCACAGCCTCAGATCACTGCAGAAATGAGTTAACCTTGCAGAGTAGTGAGCTGAATACTGGCCCATCCCTTGCCTCTGGCCTTGTCACCCTGACCTTTTCAATCTGACCCGGTACTAGAACAGCCAATCATGACTTTCAAAAGGGAATTGACAGGCACCTGAGGGGAAATAACTGTTACGAAATGTTCCCAAACATGCCAGCTTCCAAGATTAAAAATTCTACAACTCCCCAGAGTACGGATAGCTAGCAGGGCCTTTTTAAGGGCTTAGAATGTTCCTGTTAATTGATAATCATGTTTTGGGTGTCAAGAATTGAGTATTTAAGGAATACCTGAACAAAGGTTCAGTGCTCAATCGTATACCTACCAGCGTTTGTTTTGTGCTCTGTTTCTTGATCCTGTTTGAAATTGTGTCTCAATCCTAGCCTTGAATACTCCAGCAATTGGATCCAAGCCATCCTCGTCAAGGACTCTCGTTACAGGACGATTGAGCCAACATGGACCCAGCAGGCTATCAGAGTCTATCGTCTGCTGTGACCAGCCACAGTGAAGGTATTTCCAGACAGAGTCTGGAGATTCACCACCTCCAGGCAGCCATTGGTAAACTTGTGCAAGGAGGAAGTCCAAGTCACTTGGGAGAACCAGTCGGTTGCTCTCCGGAACCGTACATCTTCCAAGCCTGGGGAGATTCGATGGTACCTGGGCTCTTGCTGCGGCTTCCTCATTCAATGCTCTTTAATATTTGAAATTCAGCCGGTTCCCTTCAGAGTGCAAAAAAATGGCCTTCATTATCTCTCTCCTGACTAGAAGTGCCTGGCCTGGGCCACTGGGCATTGGGAACGTAGGTCAGAGTTCTGTACCGATTCTGAGGAGATCATGACTGTCGTGAGGAGAGCATTTCATCTTCCCGCTGGAGCCAACCAAGCCTCACACTGCCTGGTGAAGATTCCACAGAGGGGACGGTCAGCGGCTGACTATGCAATCAAATTTCGGACATTGGCCCAGGAGAGTGGGTGTAATGGGGAGGCCTTGGCCACGCTATATCACTGCAGACTCTGAGACAAACTGAATGATGCCTTCACCTGATCCTTGGGTAGCCGTGGCTGTCCCAGCATAACCTATCCATAGACTGGAAGGAGGGGAGAGTCATTGTAAGAGGCTTTGTCTGCAGCAGGGTGTTCTGACACCCAGACACTCTGTGTGACCTGTAAGGGGGCAGGATTCAGTGCGAGGGAACCTGAGACCTTCTGGAGACCTAGTCCAGTCCTGAAGAGTGGACAAGCCAGTTCTGGCCAATGGAACAGTGTGAGTCCTGACACGGTCTAGTCGGAATTGCAGAGGGACTAGAGAGAAGGAATTTCTTGGTCAGGAGCAGGCCTTCACTCTTCTGCTGCACCAAAAGAGTCAATAGGTCTACAACAGTGCCATAGACCTACTGCCTGATACTTGTCCTCTGATGGCTTGTCTGTATGTGCTCTCAGGCCCAGAGCAAAGTGCCATGGAGGAGTATATAAAGGAAGCTCTTGACACAGACTTCATTTAGTCCTACAACTCACCTGCTGGTGCAGGTTTCTTCTTCTTAAAAAGGAAAGATGGGAGCCTGTGGCTGTGCATTGATTACAGGGGTTCTTCTCCAGGCGGCTATCCCCGGCACAGAGGAACGACGAC
Organism: Hemitrygon akajei; assembly: GCF_048418815.1. Lineage (NCBI taxonomy): Eukaryota > Metazoa > Chordata > Chondrichthyes > Myliobatiformes > Dasyatidae > Hemitrygon > Hemitrygon akajei. Next base: position 105,816,653 of record NC_133125.1, read on the forward strand.
GTTGCGCATGGGCAGCTTCTTGCGGTTAAGTTGGCTTTGGAGGAATGGTATCACTGGCTGGAGGGGGCCTAGAACACTGTTATGATTTGGACTGAACATAAGAGCCTGCCTGATATTCAGGAGGCCAAGAGGCTGAATTCCAGGCAGGCCTGGTCTGTTTTTATACCGGTTTAATTTCAACCTGACCTATCGACTGGGGTCAAAGAACCAGAATCCAGATGCCCTCTCCTGCCCGTTTGGTGAACCAGAATGAGGGGAGTAGCTTACCACCATTTTGCCCAGGGCCAGAGTGTTAGCGCCAATTCATTGGAGAATCGAAGCCCTTATTCACAAGGCCCAAGCACAAGGGGAGATTCCTGAGAACAGTCCTCCTGGTCAGGTGTTCATTCCATGTTCTGTCCAGTCCCAGGCACCGCAGTGGGAACATTCATAAAGATTGACCACACTCCCAGTGTCATGGTCTGGTCCGTGAAGTCCATGTTCCGGTTCACAGTCCGGTCCGTGGAATCTGGACTCCGGGTCTTCCGGCTGTCCCTTGTTTCAGTTGGGCTTAATCATAGGCACCTGATGCTCGTCTTGGGGCTGGAATATAAGTGGCCCTGTGTTCGAGTGTAGATGTTGGTTTGTCTTCTCAGTATCCTGTCCTTGCCTCTGTTGGGTAAGTCAGGCTGTCTTTGCTGTTACCCTGAGGCTGGACCCTTCCCTTCCGCTTCTTTCTGTAGCCCTTGGCTGGAGCCTTGCCTGTGTCCTCGCCTATTCTTGCTGTCAAGTTCTACTGCTGGAGTAAGACTGGAGCCTTGCTGTGTCCAAATAAAGAACTGTCTTTTGTTGCTTGGAACTGTCTCTTTGTGTCCTCACCTTTGTTAGGTAGGTCTGGCTGTTTAGGAACTGTCTTGTTGTGTTCAGCTTTCTGTGTATGAGTCCTGGCCCTACATCCTGTTCCCAAGGAGAGGTCCTGGCTCCGTGTTCCGTGTTCCTGCCTCCCGCGGCCAAGGCTCCGTGTTCCAGTCTCCTAAGTCTGAGTCTGATCTTCATGGCCTCATCCAGCCCAGGAGTCCTGCGCCCTGCCCCCACATCCAGTCCTGTTGCCTTGCCACGTCTTGTCCTCGTCTAGATTCAGAGTCTGAGTCAAGACTTTGGTTCTGGGTTCCTGTCTAGTTTCTGTCTTGGAGTCCTTGTCCAGGTCCTGCTTTCCTAGTCTAGTCCTAGCCCAGGCCCTGTATCCTAGTCTCATCCAGGGCCTGTGTCTTGTCCAGTGTTGTTTCTTCCTCACTTCCCTTGCTTTCTTGTCACACATCTGAAAACTGATGGGGGTGACTAGCAGTCCAATGGCCAGACGGAGGGGACCAACCAAGATTTAGAACATACCCTGAGATGCCTGGCCTCGGAATGATCTGATGAGTGGTGTGACCTTTTGACGTGGACAGATTACCCACAACACCTTGCTGCACGCAGCTCATGGGATGTCATCGTTTGAGTGCCAGTTTGATTATCCTCCACCTCTTTTTGGAGCAAGAAGCCCAGGTTGGGGTCCTTGCAGCAATATATCCTTGCAAGGAGAATGGATGAGGGCAAGAGAGGTTTTGCTGACCTCTACCTGAAGAGTGGAGACCAAGGCAAACTGAAGAAGTCTGGGACCCACGTTACAGCATAGTAATAGGCCCTTCTGGCCCACTGAGCCTGTGCCATCTAACTATACTGATTTAACCAGTTAACCTACTAACTGGTGCACCTTTGGACTGTGAAAGGAAACTGGAGCACCCAGAGGAAACCCAAGCGATCAGGAGGAGAACGTGCAAACACCTTACGGACAGTGGCAGGTATTGAACTGGGGTTGCTGGTGACGTAAAAGCAGTATGCTAAATACCCAAGAATGGTGGCAATTTTATTTGTATGCAGATTCAAGCATTGTCTTGAGGCTGCAGCAGGAGAAATATCTTTGATGCAAGAAATTCAGCAGGTGCTAGAAATCTTATTTTAGTGAAATATCATCTTTCTGAAAGAGGACACGTTGATCTCGGGGTGGTATTTCAGGTTGGGGAAGTGTTTCGCTGGTTTTGGAGTAGGTTTGGCTTCTAGTGCATCACTCTCCTCCCAGCTGTTTCTACTCTCCCATTTCTTGGCTGCCTGTCCTTATCCTCCAGCTTCCTGTGGACCACCCAGGACTGCAGCAAAAACTATCTTGGAAATCGCCAAGAGCTTGTACAATCCTAGCAAAAGCTTTCCCAGAAGTTAGAATTAAATTCTTGAAAGATTAGTTAAATAATAAACCGCAAGAACTTAATCAGCAGCTGAAAAATCTGAATTTTAAAGTTTTTTTTTCCAATGCATTTTGCAACGAATGAAGTTCTTTTGAAAGAACAGAAAAAGGAAATGTTGAGAATCGCAGGCAGTATCTATGGAAGGAGAAACAGAATTAAGGTTTCAGATCAATGACTTTTAATTGAAAGGCCTGCTGTGCATTTCCATTATTTGTATTTGCTTCAGGAAAGGTAAGACGAGGGAGCACAAACCAATCCTCGGGGAGGGAGCAGAATTGGAGAGAGAACAATTTCAAGGTCCTGGGTGTCAATATCTCTGAGCAGCTAAACCTAGTCCCAACATATCGATGCAGCTATAAAGAAGGCAAGACAGTTACTATATTTCATTAGGAGTTTGAAGAGATTTGGTTTGTCACCTTAAACACTTGAAAACTTCTATAGATGTATTGTGGAGAGCATTCTGACAGGCTGTGTCACTGTCTGTTATGGCGGGGGCACAGGATTGAAGCAAGTTGCAGAAAGTTGCAAAATTAGTCAGCTCCATCATGGGTACTAGCCTTTAGTATCCAAGACATCTTCAAGGAGTGGTCCCTCAGAAAGATGGCATCCATTATTAAGGATCCCCACTACCCAGGTTACGCCCTTTTCTCATTGCTACCATCAAGTAGGAGGTACAGAAGCCTGAAGGCACGCACTCAGCGATTCAGGATCAACTTCTTCCCCTCTGTCATTTGATTTCTAAATGGACATTGGACCCATGAACACTACTTCACTACTTTTTGAAAATTTATTTCTGTTTTTGCACTAATTATTTAATTTACAAAAATTTAATATGTATCTATTGTAATTCTGTTTTGATTTTTATATTTATCATATTGCATTGTATTGTTGCTGCAAAGTTAACAAATTTCATGACATATGCTATTGATATTAAACCTGATTCTGATTATGGATCTTCAACATTTGTACTTTTTTAAATTTTTGAGCATCTGGGAAATGTAGTCACGATTGTAATTCAGGAAATGTGGCTGACAATTTGCACACTGTACGCCCCCTCAAACAGCAGTATAATAGCAAACTTTAAGAAGGATGTTGCCAGGATTTGAGCACCTGAATTATAAGGAAAGATCTAATAGTTTAATAGTTCAATAATTCCCACTTAATATCAGAGAATATATACAATATACAGCCTGAAATTCTTGTTTTTCACAGATATCCAGAGAAACAGAAGACAGCCCCAAAGAATGACAGTAAAAGCCTCCTCTCTCTCCTTTCCCATGCACAAGCATTGACCCCTCCCCACTTACTTCAGCAAAAAACATCAGCAACCTCCACCCACAAAGGAAGCAATAGCAAAGCCCCCCAAGAAAGACCATGATCTGCAGTACAACAAAAACTAATCATTCACCTGACAATTCAACATACCACAGGCTCTCTCTCCCTAATAAAGAGCAAAGAGGTGTCACATACTGAGAATGGAGACTAACACGACAGAAAACAGTCAAATTTCTGGTTATGATGTTAAAGTCTGCCATGTTGCTTTTTTTTTTCTCGTAGCTCTGTCTCGAGAATTGGCAACAAACTCTCCACCACCAACAAGAGAGAGAGAACACTGATTACAGAGGCCTTTGACAACTGATCTGTTGTTCACAATATTCCATTTTCTTCTGCAATGCTTCAGTCAGCATCAATTGGCTCATCCCCAATGGTGCAGAGATTCAACATCCCAAGAGCACACTTGTCTTCTAGGCCTTGTCCTTGGGATGTTGAGAAGTGGCTGGTCAGTGAGCCCCGGGAGCAGGAGCCCTTGTCGTAAAGAACCGGAGTTTGAGTACAGCATGAGGTCAGGGACTTTGACAGAACCCCATCCACTGTGAATGCAGAAGATTGAGGCAAGATTTGATAGAGGTATATAAAATTAAGAGGGTATAGATAGAGTAAGTGCAAGCAGGTTTTTCTACTAAGGTTGGGTGAATCGACAACTAGAGGTCATGGATTAAAGATGAAAAGTGAAACATTTAAGAAGAACATGAGGGGAAGTTTCTTCATTCAGAGAGGGGTGAGAATGTGAAACAAGCTGCCAACTCAAGTGGTGGATGCAATTTCAATGCTTAAGAGAAGTTTAGATATGTAGGTACATGGATGTTAGGAGTATGGAGGGCTGTGGTCCCAGTGCAGGTCAAGCGGACTGGGCAGTTTAAATGGTTCGGTATGGACTAGATGGGCCAAGGGGTCTGTTCCTGTGCTGTACTTTTCTAGGAAACTGTGACTCCAAGTCAAGGAAACACAGACCAATCTTCATCAAGGGATCAGAAGTGGAAAGGATGAGCAATTTCAAGTTCCTGGGTGCCAACATCTCTGTAGATCTATCCTGGGTCCAACAAAGAAGGCATGGCAGCAATTATGCTTCATTATGAGTTTGAGCTGAATTGGTGTGTCACCAAAGACTCACAAATTTCTACAGATGTACCGTGGAGAGTATTCTGAATAGTTGTATCATCATCTGGTATGGAGGGAGGCACTCCTCAGGATTGGAAAAAGCTGCAGAAATTTGTAAACTCAGCCAGCTCCGTCATGGGCACCAGCCTCCCCAGAATCCAGGATACTCTCAGAAATGCAGCATTCATTATTAAAGACCCCCACCCCCCCCCCCCCCCCATCACTTAGGACATGCCCTCTTCTCATTGCTACCATCAAAGAGGAGGTACAAGAGCCTGAAGACACATTAGTAGGGCCAACTCCTATTTGCATTCAAGCCTCTTCTCTGAGGATCATAACCTTGTCCTGGTGGAGAGGTCTGTGAGTTCCTGGGATCCCAAGAGCGAAGCCATCTGGAGGTTAGCTCCTGATAGTGTTATAGGGTCATCCATGGTGGTAAGGTCAGACTGGGTTGGGGGGGGATGGGGTGTGGGGGAGGTTCCAGACAGAGAGAAATCCAGCCAAGACCTCAACAATGGAGTTAGTGGAAGATGATGACACATCACAATGGCAGTGGAGGTGAGGGAGGGTTGAAGTTGTGAAGGGTTCCCAGTCATCTTGGATATCATACAACTGAACCCTGACTCCATTCTGTCAAGGATCTTCAAAAGGTGATACCTCAAAGAGGCAGCATCCATCAATAAAGATGCCCATCACCCAAGACTTACCCTCTTCTCATTGCTACCCGCCAAGGAGGAGGTACAGGAGCCAGACAACACACACTCAACATTTTGGGAACAGCTTCTTCCCCTCCAGTATCAGATCTCTGAAGGGACATTGAATCCATGAGCCCTTCCTTAGTTTATTCCCTCTCTTTTTGCATGAGTATTTAACTAATATATATACTTCTTATTGTCATTTATAGTTTTAATTACTATGTGTTGCAATGTGCTGCTGCCAAAAAGCAATACGTTTCATGACATATGCCAGAGATATTAAACCTGATTCTGGATTGTGTGGTGGCTGCCCACATATCAGTGTTAAGTAAAGTCACGCACAGGCATCCTCCATTAAGGGAATAATCTTTTGGAGGAACTCCTATTACTCTGAAGTAGGAAGTGATTGGGCCGGGTCATGCTCTCGTTGGCCCGGTACTGTACTTCTTCTCTCTATATCCTTTCTGATCCTGCATTTCCAAATGTCCTGCTGGTCGTGCTGAATTAGCCATCAGACGGTGGATTCTGAGGCCACAACTATAAACCGCCTTCTGAGAGTTCATTGCTGTCAAAGCATTTGAACTACTTTCAGATGTCTTCGATCAACAATGTCCAAATGGATGTACAGAACTGTGTAAAAGTCTTAGGCTCGTGTATATAGCTAAGGATCCTAAGAGCTTTACACAGTATTGTTGTAATTTTATGTATTGCACTGTACTGCTGCTGCTGGAAAAAAAACAAATTTCATGACATATGTGAGTGACGATAAACTTGATTCAGATATGGTCTCTATTGTGGGCTGTGAGTGCGTAGGGGGCAGGGAAAGGGGAATCATGGTTGGGAAAAGGGGAGGGGAGATGGGATGGAGTGGGAAGCACTAGAGGGACATTGTGTAATGAGCAATAAACCAATTGTTAGGAATCAAGCAAACTTGCCTGGTGTCTCAGGGCTGGGTGTGTCTGCCCTGAGCTTACTCAAAGGTTATAGGTTCAAACCCCTTTCAGAGATTCTATCGTTGATTCTAGACCATTGTGAAACTGAGCCAGTTGTCCTTCAGTTGTTTTTAGTTTGACGCCCTCTCTGAGTAAGCAAAGTTCAAAGCTCAAAGTACATTTATTATCAAGGTATGTATACATTATACAACCTTGAGATTTGTCTGCTAACTGGCAATCACAAAACATAGAAACCTCCCCAAACACAACCAAATATGCTGAGAGAAAAAAAATACAAATTATGCAAACAATAAACACAAGCAAGTAGTGATCTGAACAGAAATCCATAAAGGCAGTCTTGTCCATAGACATATAGTACAGAGCAGAGTGGAGTAGTATATCCATTTGATATCCCTCGCCTTAGGCCCCAACACCCTGAGTAAGAGCTCCTTTATGTGCTTGAAGAATTCCCTCAATGCCTTGGACAATGTTTAACTCTCAACCAACACCAAAAACAGATATTGACAAGCAAAAAATAAACTTAGATGCTGAAAATTGTGGAAAAAAATCGGAAGGTGTTCAGCAAATCAGACAGCGTCTGTGGTGAGAGAACAGATTAGGGCAGGACATTGATGAAGGGTCATTGACTCTTTCTTCTGTTTCCATGGATACTGCCTGACCCGCTGAGTATCCTCAGTATTTTCTGTCATTATTATCCAGTCAGATACACTGAATATTAATTTTACAGCTGTTCTGGATGTGCAATCTTAACTGCTATCAACTGGGCTGCTGTATTTATTTCTTTACAATTACACATTCAGAGGAACCGTACTTGCTATGGAGTTCTTTAAGTGATCCTCTGGTCATGGATGGTGCTATTGTGGGATGGCATGATAGCATAGTGATTAGCACATCTCTTTACACTAGTGACAACCTGGGTTCAGTTCCCACTGCTGCCTGTAAGGAGCCTGTACGTTCTCCCTGTCCCTGTGTGAGTTTCCTCCAGGTGCTCTGGTTTCCTCCCACAGTCCAAAGATATGCCAATTGGTAGGTTGATTGGTCATTGTAAATTCCCTCATGATTAGGCCAGGGTTAAACTGGGGGATTGCTGAGTGGTGTGGCTTGAAGGGCTGGAAGGCCTATAACACAATAAGCAGAATTAGGCCATTTGGCCCATCGAGTCTGCTCCACCATTTCATCATGGCTGATTAATTTTTCCTCTCAGTCCCAATCTCCTGCCTTCTCCTTGTATCTGTTCATGCCCTGACCAATCAAGAATCTATCATCCCTCTGCCTTAAATATACAGTACATACAGACTTGGCTTCAACAGCTGCCTGTGGCAATGAATTCCATAGCTTAACCACTCTCTAGCTATAGTAATTCCTCCTCATCTCTGTTCTAAAAGGACTCTCCTCTATTCTGAGGCTGTGTCCTCCATTTGATGGGTTTCAATGAGGTCACCCCTCATTCTTCTGAATTCCAGTGAATACAGGCTCAGAGCCATCAAATGCTCCTCATATGACAAGCTGTATCTCAGTAAATAAATAAATGTGCACAGAACTATTCCAACATTCCCTCCAGTCTTCCACATGAAGGATAGCAGCTGTCGAAGCTCAGCACTGCATTAGAGTACTAACTGGGATTATGGGCTCAGATTTGTTTTGGTGTTCAAGTATACAGCTTTCGAAACTGGAACTGAGGCAACCAACAGAAACAGCCCGATGAGCAACTTATTGATGTACAAGTGGCAGGAGCTGCTGTTGATCCCACTCAACACTCACAGAGTACCTTGTGAACACACAGTGACTTCCTGCTAATGATAATCAGATACTATAAACGGTTAGTGATTAGAACAAGTGTTGACTAGATTTGGATATTTGCACTAAGGCAAGTCATTCATTGGAATTGTGCATCATCACAAATGGACACGTGGTGTTGCATTAAAATATAAATATTTTTGCTAAGAAGATATGGTGTTTGGAGGAAACCAATTAATTAGATTACATTTCTTATGTTAAACAAACATATTACCCAGAAACTGGATGCTCTTTAATATGTTCTACAGTTAAATATATATAACTGGTTATTTTCCATGCTGTCTTTGAATGAATTAATAGGATCAAGGCATGTTGAAAGACTCAATGGATATTCAGCTTGGAAAAGTATATATCTTTTGAAATGGGTGCCATAGTAGTGTAGCGGTTAGTGTTATGCTTCTACAGTGTGGGTATCAGAGATCGGAGTTCAGTTCCGACGCTATCTGTAAGAGTCTGTACAGCCAACCCGTGGCATACAGGCCTTTTCTGCAGGTACTGCAATTTCCTCCCACAGTCCAAAGATGTACTGGCTAGTAGGCTAATTGATTATTGTAAATTGTCCCGTGATTAGGCTAGGGTAAAATCAGGGGTTGCAGGGCTATCACTAAAATAAAAAAAACTTGACTTTTAAACATTAATGAGGAGTTTGTACACTTTACTCTTTCTCCCCTAGGTGGCACTAATTAACCTTTCTTCAGAATAACTGTTTAGCTATTGGATTTCTATCCTTTCCGTGAGCCAGGTATCTATGGGTCAAGGTATATAATGGTTGTTGTGCATTTCTTTGGTCCTTATTACTTTGGATCTAAGTATTCAAATGTTTTCATGACTGACCTCCCATCCCTGACTGTCCAGGTTCCTTGGTTTTCTAGAGATATTGAGGTCCTGGTTAAGAAAAGGAAGGAGGAGGATAGCAGGTAGGAACAAATGAGGTACTTGAGGAGTATAAGAAATATTTAAGGAAATCAAGAGGGCTAAAGAAGACGAGTTTGCTCTCAGAAACAAGGTGAAGGAGAATCCTAATGGCTTCTACAGATATATTAATAGCAAAAGGATAGCAAGGGACAAAGTGGGTCCTCTGGGAGGTCAGAGTGGTAACCTATGTGTGGAGCCAAAAGAGATAGGGGAAACCTAAAGTGGATTTTTGGCAGCTGAATTTACTAGGGGGATGGACACAGAGTCTATAGCCTTGAGACAAAGCAGCAGTGAAGTCATGGACTATTAATAGATTACAGAGGAGGAGGTATTTGCTGTCTTGAGGCAAATTAGGGTGCATAAACCTCACAGGGCCTGACAAGGTGTTCCCTCAGACCCTGTGTGAGGCTAGTGCAGAGATTACTGGGGCCCTAGCAGAGATATCTAAAACATCCTTCGCAAAGGGGGAGATGCCAGAGGACTGGTCGATAGCTAAACAATCTCAATAATATTGTGGTTAACTGGATCAGAAGATTTGTGAATGACACCAAGATTGGGGGTGTAGTGGACAGCGAGGAAGACTATCAAAGTTGGTAGAGGGAACTGGACCAACTGGGAAAATAGGCTGAAAAATGGCAGATGGAATTTAATGCAGACAAGTGTGAGGTGTTGCACTTTGGGAGGACCAACCAGGGTAGATCTTACACAGTGAGCAGTAGGGCACTGAGGAGTGTGGTACAACAGAGGAATTTAGGAGTACAGATCCGTAAATCCTTGCAAGCAGCTTCAGGTAGATAAGGTTGTAAAGGAAGTTTTTGGCTCATTTGCTTCATAAATCAACGTATTGAGTACCGGATTTGAGATGTTATGTTATGTTATTTTGAAGTTGTACAAGACGTTGTTGAGGCTGAATTTGGAGTATTGTGTGCAGTTTTCGTAATTTGCCTACAGGAATGATGTAAATAAGTTTGAAAGACTGCAGAGAAAATTTATAAAGATGTTGCCAGGACCTGAGGACCTGAGTTTTAGGGAAAGGTTGAAGAGGTTAGGACTTTATTCCCTAGAACATAGAAGACTGAGGGGAGATTTGGTAGAGGTACTGCATACAAAATTGAGGGGTATAAACAGCAGGCTTTTTTCACCGAGGTCAGGTAAGACTACAACTAGAGGTCATGGGTTAAGTGTGAAAGATGGAAATGAGGGAAAACTCCTTCACTCAGAGGGTGCTGAGAATGTGGAATGAGCTGACACCAGAAGAGGTGGATGCAGATTTGATCTTAATACTTAAGAGAAATTTGAATAGGTACATGGATTGTGGGGTGGGGGGGGGGGGTGGAATGGATGGCCATGGTCCGGGGTGCAGGTCGATGGAACTGGGTAGTTTAACGATTAGACATGATATGAATGGTATGACTTGAGCCATAAGCTCCAGCATCCTGCAATTGGGATGCAATCCCCACCACTGTCCATAAGGAGATTGCATGGGTTTCCACTGTGTGCCCTGCCTTCCACCTACGTTCTAAAGATGTATGGGTTAGGGCTGGTGAGTTGTAGGAGGTACTGCAGGTTGGAACTGGAAACATGGCAACACTTGCGGGCTGCCCCCAACATTGCCTCAGACCGTGCTGGTCATTGACGCAAACAACACATTTTACTGTATGTTTTGACTTACATGTGAAAATAAAGCTAATCTTAAACTTTCTTTAAACTATTATAACTCACATCAAATCTTATTCATGCAAATATTTTCTGCTCTATTCTGGCTCACTGTTCTGCAAAATATTAACTTGAGCATTTCCCTCAAATCCTTTCATGATTTCAACCTGTCATATCCTTACAACCTTCAGCAGCCTCCAATCCTCCCAGGGCCTTTTGCTTTTCCATTATAGACCCTAAACTGTATTGTTCTGCTTGAGGTGACTTTGTCTTTTGTTATGTCAGCCCTATTCTCGACAATTCCTTTCCTAAACTTCCTCATCTCTGTACCTCTCCAACTCTCTTGCCAACTTTAGGATGCTTTTATGAACCTGCTCCTTTAACCAAACTAATTTTTAGTTCATTTATTTACTGCCCTGGCTGCCTCCTTAGAGGAGGTAGAAAGTTACAATCACAGTTCTCTGCTGTTTAAACACACCACTGCAATTATCTCCCCATCAAACGTTTATTCAATTCCCCTTGGAAAGTTACAACTGAATTTGTTTTCTTCACTCTTCATTTCAAAGTTACACAGATATATCTGGTGTGTGTGTGTGTGTGTGTGTGTGTGTGTGTGTGTGTGTGTGTGTGTGTGTGTGTGTGTGTGTGTGTGTGTGTGTGTGTGTGTGTGTGTGTGTGTGTGTGTGTGTGTGTGTGTGTGTGTGTGTGTGTGTGTGTGTGTCCATCCATCCCCTGGGGATAAAATAGTTCTGTAATGGCATGATAAAAGCAAAGAGGAAAATACTATTGACATACCCTATACTGTGCTTGCCTGATGATCAGGAAATTAAAAAAGCTGTACAATGTACAGTTATTGAGATGCTGTCAGGCAAATGGAATTTCCTGGTTAACCCCATCCTACAATGTTGAACGAGGCTATAAATCTCAAGCAATGAAAACAGAACCTGGGGTAACTTTAATGGTGGGTCAGCCAGTCACAATGTGAAAGAGATGGGTCAATGCTTGGGTGGGACCCATTGTTGGGAATGCAAAGCTCTTCTGAAGGTTCAGTGAAGAGTCTGCACTGCTGTGCATTTCCAACATTTTCAGTTGTTTTCTCAGCATTGTGGCCTTTCTTTTCATTGTGGTTTAAATTCTATCAGCATCTATCGGTTGGAGCTTTACGACATGTAGGATTTTAATCCCAGAGTGACAAATGGACAGTGATACAAAGGGTACATACTTCCCATGTGATTTTATGCAACTTGGCCCAGTGCCAAGGACATTAAGTACTAATGCTTCCATTTGACTACTCTGATGAGGACAAGTTGAAATTTAAAATATTATCATCTGATAATTCTCAATATACCAGTGGTCAAATGTAAAAAAGGATTTATTTAGTTTTCAAGCTGTTGTGTATTTCATATTTCAATACCATTTGAAAAATCTTGTATATATATTGGCTGTTTAAGCATTCTTGTTCATTTAAATAATTAATTATGGGCTATGTGTAAAAATAAGTGATTTGCATACGTCACCATGTTACCACAAGATTCATCCGCACTTCGCTTAAAGTAAAGGCGAACCCAAGTCCGAGTTCCCAGACTCCCACGTCTTTCTTTGAATTAGTTTAATGTTTTGAAGCCACAAAACATAACATGAGCCATTCCAACTCACCTTACATTATAAGTCAAGGGCTCAGACCAAACTCTTCAAGGTGATATCAGGCTGAGAGAACAATGAGTTTGGTCAAGAGAGCAAGTTTTCAAAAGATCTTAAAATTGGAAAGGGAGTTGGAGAGGCAGCGAAGTGGAGAAGTTACAGATGAAATTATGGAGGTTTAGGACCTATGTAACTAAAGAGAAGGTCACCACGAGTGGAGTATGTGGTGAACTACATATACCTGTCTGGACACGCCCCTCTGCCGACTGCTCCTGTGGTTCCTCCCACAGATCCCTGTATAAAGGCGGTTGGAGGCACTGCTCCTCCCTCAGTCTCCAGGATGTTGTGTGGTCGTTTCTTGCAGCTAATAAAAGCCTATCGTTCGCCTCTCGTCTCCGAGAGTTATTGATGGTGCATCAGAGTAGTGACAAATGGAGATACAAAAATGGTCAGTAATGGAAAAACAAAAGGATCTGGGAGGGTAATGGAGCTTGAGAAGGTTATGGGGATATAAAGGGTGGAAACCACACAGGAATTTGAAGAATTTTAAAAAGTTATGTTTTTTGCAGGGCTGTGAGCCATAATAGCTTCAAAATGCATATACAATAGATAAATGAGATTTGGTGTGATTTGTCAGAGTTTTGGAAGAGCTCAGGTTTATAGATGGTTCGGGGAAGGGAGGCCAGCCAGGAGAACAGTGGAACAGGTAACAGAGGGCAAGTCCACAAGTACAGTCACCAGGAGAGAAGTGTTAGATTGATAATGGTGTAGGCATATATATCCTTACATCCAAGGTACAGCCTCAGAGTGGAAGAATGTCCTTTAGAACAGAGATGAGGAGGAATTTCTTTGGCCAGAGGATGCTGAATCTGTGGAATTCATTGGCATAGATGACGATGGAAACCAAGTCAATTTAAAGCAGTGGTTCTTGATTAGTCAGGGCTTCAAAGTCTGTGGGGTGAAGGGAGAAAAATGCGGTTGAGAGAATAATAAATCAGCCGTGATGGAATGGTGGAGCTGACTGGATGGTCTAATTCTGTTCTTATATCTTATGATCTTATGGTCTTATATAGACATAAGTGATTCTGCATACGCTGGGGAATCAGAGTAACACACACAGGCTGCATCTATCGTCAGACGATGTATCGGGCCGTGACCCTTTATTAGGATGACCTGTTGAGTTCCTCCGCATTTTGTGTCGGTCTATATAGTACTGAACTCCAAAAGGACCACAACCTTGTCATAGGGCTTGGAGGCTTGCGTGCCTCAATGATCCAGAGAGCTACGTTGGCTTGTACTTGGTTCTTGTTAGGGTCACCCATGCCAAACAGGCCAAAGGGAAGAGGCCGGACTACGAGTGGTGGTCTGGTCCTCCAGGTTCAGGAGGTCAGCTCAGGGCTAATAATCCCGACTAGTCAAAAAACTAATCCTCTCTGCCATCCGATTCCTAAATGGACATTGAACCCGTGAATGCTACCTCACTTTTTAAATATATATTATTTCTGTTTTTGCATGATTTTTAATCCTCTCTCTCTCTCTCTCTCTCTCTCTCTCTCTCTCTCTCTCTCTCTCTCTCTCTCTCTCTCTCTCTCTCTCTCTCTCTCTCTCTATATATATATATATATACACACACACACTGTAATTGACTTATTTATTTATTTTTTCCTTCTATATTATGTATTGCATTGAACTGCTGCTGCTAAGTTAACAAATTTCACGCACATGCTGGTGATAATAAACCTGATTCTGATTCAGAAAATAGTTAAGTAAACAGCAATAAAGAATCTTCTATATCTCTGTGTGAATTAGGACTCTAATCTGCACCTGGGGGCAAAATAGAGAAGCTGTTCAAAGACAGACAGAGATAGAGGAACTTCATTGCTGATCTAAGTGCCAGCAATATAACAGCCAGTAAGGCAGTGAGTAAGTATACTGCACTGAGCAAAAGCCTCAGGTACAAATAGGATGCCTAAGACTCTTGCACAGTACTGTATTTGTTAACGTGGAGCGGAGAGCCAGTTTTGGCAATCTGGCAGGAGCATAGGATGTTGGGAAGGGTGAAGGTGGAGTGACGTGGGAGGGGTGTGGGACAGGTGGCAGAGATGGAGTGCCAGGGGCAGGGGGTGGTGCAGGTGTAGACACACCCAGCCCTGAGACACCAGGCATGGTCATTTGATTCCAAACAATTAGATTATTGAACATTACAGAATGTCTCTCTAGTGCTTCCTGCTCCCTCCCCTCTCTCTTTCCCTTTTCCCAACCATGATTCCCCTCTCCCCACCCCCTTCCCACTCTCAGTCCACAATAGAGACCCATATCAGAATCAGGTTTATCATCACTCACATATGTCATGAAATTAGTTTATTTTGCTGCAGTACAGTGCTATACATAAAACTATTACAGTATTGTGCAATTGTTTTAGGCACCCAGCTATACATACTGTATGTGCCAAAGGCTTTTGCACAGTACTGCATAGCTCCGCACAACTTCATGATTTGTATTGTGCAGAGCTGTTCAACATACAGTATGTTGTGTTATATACCCATACTCACAGATCCCTTGTTCACGAATGTCTGACTGTATTATTCCATCCTTTCATGGTACTAACCACGCTCATTCCATTAAGTGTGCATCCAAAGTACAAAGCTGGAGAGGTTGTGCTGGAAATGTAACAAACACTAGTTTGTTATTCCGGACAATGTTTCTCTCCCTCTGTATGCCTCCTTGGCTGAACAGAGGAGCACTTTTAGCAATAGACCAAGACAACTGCGCTGCTCCAAAGAGCGCTCTCGGAGGTCATTCTTACCCTCAGCCATTAGGCTCTATAATGAGTCAACCTATAGCCAGGGAAGTGATGGCTCCCTCCTGTTAGACTGCTTGAGGTAAATTATCTTTTATTCTTTCTTGCTTCTGTTCTAATACTCGTATACCTGTGCACTTGTAATGCTATGGTGACACTGTAATTTCCTTTGGGATCAATAAAGTATCTATCTATTATCAGTTAACCACAGCCAGAATGCCGTGTATACTGATCACATGTTACAGGAAAGGCATGAGAAGGCTCAAGAGGGTACAGCGCGGATTTAAAAGATGTAACCAAAGATGATTTTAATAATGAAGATGTGAGATTGATTAGGCTGTCCTATGCTCTTTGGGACAGAGGAGATTAAGTGAAGGCTTAGATGATGCACATAAAATTATGAGCAGACTGAAAAGAGTAAATAAGGAAAAACTAACCTCCCTTAACATAGAGAGCAATTACTAGGGGAAACAGATTTAAGTTTACTTCTAGAATGATTGGGGGAAATTTAAAATTTTATTTTCAAATAGCTTCTGGTAAGAATCTTAAATTCATCCACCAACTCCACCACGACTTTATTATATCCTGTCAGTCATCAGTCATATGGAGCCAGTGATCATTAATGGAGAATGTGTGGAGCAGGTTAAGACCTACAAGTATCTGGGAGTACAGTTAGACGAGAAGCTAGACTGGACTGCCAACACAGATGCCTTGTGCAGGAAGGCACAGAGTCAACTGTACTTCCTTAGAAGGTTGGCGTCATTCAATGTCTGTAGTGAGATGCTGAAGATGTTCTATAGGTCAGTTGTGGAGAGCGCCCTCTTCTTTGTGGTGGCGTGTTGGGGAGGAAGCATTAAGAAGAGGGATGCCTCACGTCTTAATAAGCTGGTAAGGAAGGCGGGCTCTGTCGTGGGCAAAGTACTGGAGAGTTTAACATCGGTAGCTGAGCGAAGGGCGCTGAGTAGGCTACGGTCAATTATGGAAAACTCTGAACATCCTCTACATAGCACCATCCAGAGACAGAGAAGCAGTTTCAGCGACAGGTTACTATCGATGCAATGCTCCTCAGACAGGATGAAGAGGTCAATACTCCCCAATGCCATTAGGCTTTACAATTCAACCGCCAGGACTTAAGAACTTTTTAAAAGCTATTATTAATGCTTTTTGAGATAGTGATTTAGATGCATATCATATTTTTTACTGAGTTAAGTATTGTATGTAATTAGTTTTGCTACAACAAGTGTATGGGACATTGGAAAAAAAGTTGAATTTCCCCATGGGGATGAATAAAGTATCTATCTATCTATCTATCTGTCTATCTCATGTACAGCCCAGAGTCACGTTATGGACATGCAATCAACTAACGTATGCAAACTATGTATTCATATTTATTGTGGGTTTTTAAAAATTACTACTGGTGTGTTCTTTATCTTATTATGGGTTTTTTTGTGCAGCATTGGATCCGGAGTAATAATTATTTCATTCTCCTTTACACTTGTGTATAGGAAATAATTTGTTATCTATCTTGAAATTTGTCAACTTTGAGGCAGCAGTACAGTGCAATACATGATAAATAAGGGAAAAGTGTGTGTGTGCGTGTGTGTATTAAAAGCTTAAGTTAAAATAAGTAATGTAAAACAGAAATAAGTACATCCATGGATTTGGTGTCAATTTATAAATCAGCTGGCAGTGGGGAATCTTGATAAAGGCATGAACTATTATTACAGTCAAATAATTACTTAGTGACTACTTGATTCATTAAATTCTACTATAAGCCATGGCAATGTACAAAGGTGAAGGGAACTGAGTGTGGACTAGACAGAACTTTTTCAGCCAGAATTGAGATGATGAATTTAATCACCTCCTTCTCGATTAAATTTCTGTAATTCTAACAATAGGTAAACTGCACAAAAGGGATTCATTCATCCTGATAGCTAATCAAACACATGTAACTGACTTGAACTCAAACCACATTTAATTTTTATTTTTATCTTATTATGACACATTCCTGAATTGGTACACTGAACATCCAGTATAGAGAACTGATAATGCTGAGAATTATCCATTGAGTAGTGGTAATAATGTGTTCTTATTAATATTAAACAAGTGGTCATTGTGTAAAAATGTATTTAAAGAGGATGTAAAAGGATGTCAAGTTTACTATCCTTGGCCTTGGTGACAGTGAGCAAAACAAATAAAGAAAAAAGAAATAATAATTCAGGTATATCAGCTCATCCAATAGAATCCAAATCAGAATCAGGTTCATATCACTATCTTATATGATAGGAAATTTGTTGCTTTTTGGCAGCAGTACATTATAATTAAAGGCTGGAGTGTTGAGAGAGGATGTTTTGAATGAGCATCTCTTAATTTGCCAAACTAGACACAAGGTGTAGGGAGAAAGAGTTGAAAATAGATGAATAGAATCACAGAACCATGCAGAACATGAGTTTATCTGCTCTGATCTCATTTATTAGAACTTGGCCCTTAGCCTTCTAGTTGGTGTTTCAATTGTTTACTTAGATATGTAAATAAAGATAACTTTATTTGTCACATGCACAGCACAGTGTAAGAGTCTGAGGCACAAATGTATAGCTAGGATGCCTAAGACTTTTGCACAGTACTGTTCTTGTCACCGTAGAGCAGAGAGTGAGTTTGTAAATCTGGCGGGAGCAAAGGATGCTGGGAACGGTGAGGGTGGAGGGCTGCAGGCAGCAGAAAGGGAGTGCCAGGACAGGGGCCGACGAGGATGCAGACACACCCAGCCCTGAGACACCAGGCAAGGTCAGTTAATTCCAAACAATTGCTTTATTGATCACTACAGAATGCCTCTCTGGTGCTTCTCGCTCCCTCCCTCTGTGCTTCTCACTTCTCCTTTTACTAACCATGATTCCCCTCTCCCTGTCTCCTTTCCACTCTCAGTCCACAATAGAGACCCATATCTGAATCAGATTTATCATCACTCACATATGTCATGACATTTGTTTTCTTTTTGCACAGTGCAATACATAAAATTACTATAGTACTGTGTAAATGTCTTTGGCACCCGAGCTATATATATGTGCCTAAGAATTTTGCATAGTACTGTACTTTGAAACACTGAGACATACAGTGTTTGATTTGTGTCAAATCAGATCACTGAGGGGTGCGTTAAGGCCAACCTACAAGTGTTGACACGTTTCTGGAGCCAAAATAGCATACCCACAACTCACTAACCCTATCCCTAACCGTATGTCCTTGAAATGTGGGACGAAACCGGAAAACGCAGAAGAAACCAACGCAGTTTGGGGAGAGCATTCTTAAAGCTAGTGGTGGAAATTAATCACTGGTGTTGTAAAGCATCACATTATAACCATATAACAATTAGAGCACGGAAACAGGCCATCTTGACCCTTCTAGTCCGTGATGAACGCTTACTCTCACCTAGTCCCACTGATCCGCACTCAGCCATAACCCTCCATTCCATTCCTGTCCATATACCTATCCAATTTTACTTTAAATGACAATACCGAACCTGCCTCTACCACTTCTACTGGAAGCTCGTTCCACACAGCTACCACTCTCTGAGTAAAGAAGTTCCCCCTCGTGTTAATGTGCTGTCCAATGTTGTGAGAGGCGCTATAACTCCATGCCCTCCCATGCAGTGTGATCCAGATTCCAACCACGTTGTGGGTGTAAAAAATTTCCTCAGGTGTCCTCTAAACCTCCTGCTCCTTTTTCAACCCTCTTCTCTGTAGTTACAAACATTTTAATTATGGATAAAAATTGCTGAATGTTTACCTAACTAATTTGATGGACAATGGACAAGTTGTCATTGGCCTTCTAGGAGAGGATACTTAAGGGAAGTATTTATGAGCATTTGGAAAAGCATAGTTGAGTGGGGATAGTCAGCATGGCTTTGTGAGGGGCAGGTCATGCCTCTCAAGCCTGATTTACTTTTTCAAGCAAGTGACAAAGCAAATTGTTGAAGATAGATTGGTGAATGTGGTGTATATGGATTTTAGTCAGGTGCTCAACATGGTTCCCCATGGTCAGCTCATTCAGAAAGTCAGGAGGCAAGGGATCCAAGGAAACTTATCTGTGTGGATTCAGAATGGCTTGCCCAAAGAAGGCATATTCTGCTTGAATGTCAGTTACCAGTGATGTTCCACAGGGATCTTTTCTGGGACCCCTGCTCTTAGTGATTTTTATAAATGACTTAGATAAGAAGTTAGAAGGGTGGATTAAATAGAGGAGATAGTAGAGTTACTTAATGAATACTTTGCTTCAGTATTCACTATGGAAAAGAATCTTGGTGATTGTAGGGATGACTTACAGCAGATTGAAAACCTTGAGCACATAGATATTAAGAAAGAGGATGTGCTGGAACTTTTGGAAAGCATCAAGTGGGATAAGTCTCCGGGACCAGATGAGATGTATCCCAGGCTAATGTGGGAGGCGAGGGAGGAAATTGTTGAGCCTCTGGCAATGATCTTTGCATCATCAGTGAGAATGAGAGAGGTTCCGGAGGATTGAAGGGTTGCAGATGTTGTTCACTTATTTGAGAAAGGGAGTAGAGATAGCCCAGGAAATTATAGATCAGTGAGTCTTACTTCAGTGGTTGGTAAGTTGATGGAAAAGATCCTGAGAGGCCGGATTTATGAACATTTGGAGAAGCATAATATGATCAGGAATAGTCAGCGTGGCTTTGTCAAGGGCAGGTCATGCCTTATGAGCCTGATTGAATTTTTTGAGGATGTGACTAAACACATTGATGAAGGAAGAGCAGTAGATGTAGTGTATATGGATTTCAGCAAGGCATTTGATAAGGTACCCCATATGCAAGCGTTATTGAGAGAGTAAGGAGGCATGGGATCCAAGGGGACATTGCTTTGTGGATCTAGGATTGGCTTGCTCACAGAAAGCAAAGAGTGGCTGTAGATGGAGGCCGGTGACCAGTGGTGTCCCTCAGGGATCTGTTCTGGGACACCTTCTCTTCGTAATTTCTATAAATGACCTGGATGAGGAAGTGGAAGGATGGGTTAGTAAATTCACTGATGACAAAAAGGTTGGGAGTGCTGTGGATAGTGTGGAGGGCTGTCAGAAGTTACAGAAGGACATTGATATGATGCAAAACTGGGCTGTGAAGTGGCAGATGGAGTTCAACCCAGATAAATGTGAGGTGGTTCATCTAGGTAGGTCAAATATGATGGCAGAATGTAGGATTAATGGAAAGACTCTTGGCAGTGTGGAGGATCAGCGGGATCTTGGGGTCCGAGTCCATAGGATACTCAAAGCTGCTGTGCAGGTTGACTCTGTGGTTAAGAAGGCGTATGGTGCATTGGTCTTCATCAATCGTGGAATTGAGTTTAAGAGCCGAGAGGTAATCAGGGTCTATAGGACCCTGGTCAGACCCCACTTGGAGTACTGTGCTCAGTTCTGTTCACCTCACTACAGGAAGGATGTGGAAGCCATAGAAAGGGTGCAAAGGAGATTTACGAGGATGGTGCCTGGATTGGGGGCATGCCTTATGAGAATAGAATAAATGAACTTGGCCTTTTCTCCTTGGAGTGGTAGAGGATGAGAGGTGACCTGTTAGAGGTGTATAAGATGATGAGAGGCATTGATTATGTGGATAGTCAGAGGCTTTTTCCCAGGGCTAGAATGATTAACATGAGAAGGCATAGTTTTAAAGTGCTTGGAAGTAGGTACAGAGGAGATGTCAGGGGTAAGTTTTTTACGCAGAGAGTGGTGAGTGTGTGGAATGGGCTGCCGGCAATGGTGATGGAGGCGGATACAATAAGGTCTTTTTAAGAGACTCCTGGATAGGTACATGGAGCTTAGAAAAATAGAGGGCTATGGGTAACCCTAGGTAATTTCTAAAGTAAGTACATGTTTGGCACAGTATTGTGGACCAAAGGGCCTGTATTGTGCTGTAGGTTTTCTATGTTTCTACGTTACTAAATTTGCAGATGACATAAAGGTTGGTGATGATATAGATAATGGAGAAGGTTATTGTAGAATCCAATGGAACATGGATAGGATGCCAAGCTGGGCTGAGAAGTCGCAGATGGAGTTCAATCTAGAAAGGTGAGAAGTGATTCACTGTGAAAGGTTGAACCTATTAAAAGGTTAATGACTGGATTCTTAGCAATGTGGAGAAACAGTGGGATCTTTTGGTCGAAGTCTGTAAATCCTTCAGAGTTACCTTGAAAGTTGATAGGATGGTTAAGAAGGTGTATGGTATATTGGGGGATTGAAATCAAGAGCTACAAGGTAATGCTGCAACTCCATAAAATTCTGGTTAGACCACACTCGGAGTATTTTGTTCAGTTTTAGTCACTTCATTATAGGAAGGATGTAGAAGCTTTAGAAGGTGTACAGAGGAGATTTTCTGGGATGCTGCCTGGATTAGAGAGCATGTTTCCTGAGGATAAGTTGAGCAAGCTAGCACTCTTCTCGTTGGAGCAACAAAGGATGAGAGGTGACTTGATGGAGGGGTACGCAATGATAAGAGGCATAGATAGAATGGACAGCAGCATCTTTTTGCTCGGGTGGCAATAGCTAATACGGGAGGGCATAATCTTAAAGGTGATTGGTGGAAAGTTTGTGGCGATGGCAGAGGTAGGGTTTTACACAGAGAATGGTCAGTGTAAGGAATGCACTGCCTGGGGTGGTGGAAGAGATGATTAGGGACATCGAAGAGAATCTTAGATAGGCATATGGATGGAAGAGAAATGGTGAGCTATGTGGAAAGGAAGGGCTAGATTGATCTTCGAGGAGGTTAAAAGGTTGGGTCTGTGCTAAAGTGTTCTGTGTTGTATAATATTTCCCTGAATGAATGGAATAATGGGATCGCTCTGTTAGGAATCCATATATGCCTGGTAGGATGTAAATCCTATTTCTGTATTATAGTAAGTGCGTAAAGACGGCACAAACTTTTGCTTCAGAGCATCACTGATTTCACAGATATTTCGTTGGCCTTCTGAGAAACTTAAAAAGACCAGCAGAGGAGGACAAAGGGCTTAATTAGGAAAGGGAAAAAAGATTATGAGAGAAAGCTGGCAGGGAACATAAAAATTGACTGTAAAAGCTTTTATAGATACGTGAAAAGAAAAAGATTGGTCAAGACAAATATAGGTCCCTTACAGTCAGAAACAGGTGAATTGATCATAGGGAACAAAGACATGGCAGACCAATTGAATAACTACTTTGGTTCTGTCTTCACTAAGGAGGACATAAATAATCTTCCGGAAATAGTAAGGGACCGAGGGTCTAGTGAGATGGAGGAACTGAGGGAAATACATGTTAGTAGGGAAGTGGTGTTAGGTAAATTGAAGGGATTAAAGGCAGATAAATCCCCAGGGCCAGATGGTCTGCATCCCAGAGTGCTTCAGGAAGTAGCCCAAGAAATAGTGGATGCATTAGTGATAATTTTTCAAAACTCCTTAGATTCTGGACTAGCTCCAGAGGATTAGAGGGTGGCGAATGTAACCCCACTTTTTAAAAAAGGAGGGAGAGAGAAACCGGGGAATTATAGACTGGTTAGTCTGACGTTGGTGGTGGGGAAAATGCTAGAGTCGGTTATCAAAGATGTGATAACAGCACATTTGGAAAGAGGTGAAATCATTGGACAAAGTCAGCATGGATTTGTGAAAGGAAAATCATGTCTGACGAATCTTATAGAATTTTTTGAAGATGTAACTAGTAGAGTGGATAGGGGAGAGCCAGTGGATGTGGTATATTTAGATTTTCAAAAGGCTTTTGACAAGGTCCCACACAGGAGATTAGTGTGCAAACTTAAAGCACACGGTATTGGGGGTATGGTATTGATGTGGATCGAGAATTGGTTGGCAGACAGGAAGCAAAGAGTTGGAGTAAACGGGACCTCTTCAGAATGGCAGGCAGTGACTAGTGGGGTACCACAAGGCTCAGTGCTGGGACCCCAGTTGCTTACAATATATATTAATGATTTAGATGAGGGAATTAAATGCAGCATCTCCAAGTTTGTGGATGACACGAAGCTGGGCGGCAGTGTTAGCTGTGAGGAGGATGCTAAGAGGATGCAGGGTGACTTGGATAGGTTAGGTGAGTGGGCAAATTCATGGCAGATGCAATTTAATGTGGATAAATGTGAGGTTATCCACTTTGGTTGCAAGAACAGGAAAACAGATTATTATCTGAATGGTGGCTGATTAGGAAAAGGGGAGATGCAACGAGACCTGGGTGTCATTGTACACCAGTCATTGAAGGTGGGCATGCAGGTACAGCAGGCGGTGAAAAAGGCAAATGGTATGTTGGCATTCATAGCAAAAGGATTTGAGTACAGGAGCAGGGAGGTTCTACTGCAGTTGTACAAGGCCTTGGTGAGACTGCACCTAGAATATTGTGTGCAGTTTTGGTCCCCTAATCTGAGGAAAGACATTCTTGCCATAGAGGGAGTATAGAGAAGGTTCACCAGATTGATTCCTGGGATGGCAGGACTTTCATATGAAGAAAGTCTGGATTGACTAGGCTTATACTCACTGGAATTTAGAAGATTGAGGGGGGATCTTATTGAAACGTATAAAATTCTAAAGGGATTGGACAGGCTAGATGCAGGAAGATTGTTTCCGATGTTGGGGAAGTCCAGAATGAGGGGTCACAGTTTAAGGATAAAGAGGAAGCCTTTTAGGACCGAGATGAGGAAAAACTTCTTCACACAGAGAGTGGTGAATCTGTGGAATTCTCTGCCACAGGAAACAGTTGAGGCTGGTTCACTGGCTATATTTAAGAGGAAGTTAGATATGGCCCTTGTGGCTAAAGAGATCAGGGGGTATGGAGAGAAAGCAGGTACAGGGTTCTGAGTTGGATGATCAGCCATGATCATACTGAATGGTGGTGCAGGCTCGAAGGGCCAAATGGCCTACTCCTGCACCTATTTTCTATGTTTCTATGTTTAAACACCCCAAGTTTCTGCTTTGTTCCAGTGCAATTTTCTGTGTTTAATGAATTAACTTCAACAGAGTGTTTTCAAATGGCATCTCAGAATGACATGTGATGACTAAAGACCTTCTGAAGCAATGTAAGAGCCCACTTTGCTTACTTTTCAACTGACGGTGTGCCATGCATAAAAGGGACACCATTTGGCCTATTACTTCCATGCTTCAGATTTGAACTAGCCACTCTCATCCCATTTCCTTCTTATTTAGCAGTAGTATATTCTTTGCTGTTATTAGTGTGCTATTAGTCATCTGATTAAATATTTTTAAATGTACTTGCACCAAAGATAATTAATTTTCATGAGACATTAAAGTAAAAAGTTCAAGCCAGCCTGTTGGTCATAGATAGGTCAGGAGCGGAGCATAAAAATGGAATACTTGGCTCATTTCTCTTTTCTGTGATTTCACAGATAAACAAGAATAAAAAACACAAAGCTTTCTCTGTCAAAGCTTAACACAGATAGAGCAAAATATGCTGCTGCAATGTTTAAAATATTTAAGGACTGATATAAGACAGGCCATGATCATAAAGATACTGTGATAGTGGTTGTCTACTGCAGAACATCTGTTTTTACTGCACACATGACAATGATTAGCTTACACCAACAATCATCAGATTGGTAAATGACTTGCTGAATACAGTTGTGTCTAGTTTGATAATTATCCTATTAAATTTTTGAACAGTAAAATAACAGCAGGAATGAGCAATTTAAATGGCAAATCTAGTCATTGAAATTTGGTACCTCAGCACTAAGGTCGGTTTTTAGTGTTCAGTAAGATATTCCACAATTCTAGTCTGAACTGGCCCGTGCCTGCAGGTGTTTGAAAATAGCTATCCCCAAACTTTGACAACACATACCCTGATCACAATCACATCAGTGAGACCATCACAGTGCACTATTAACACGTGACCTAGTGGTTATGACTAATATCTGTCAACATTCACAAAAAACAATGTCCTTCATAT
This sequence comes from Hemitrygon akajei, assembly GCF_048418815.1. Classification (NCBI taxonomy): domain Eukaryota; kingdom Metazoa; phylum Chordata; class Chondrichthyes; order Myliobatiformes; family Dasyatidae; genus Hemitrygon; species Hemitrygon akajei. The sequence continues at coordinate 105,841,737 of NC_133125.1, forward strand.
GAAAACAAGGTATAGTTCAATGTAACTAAGTGCTGGAGGAACTCAGCAGGTCAGGAAGCATCTATTCAGAGGAATGTTTCAGGCCAAGACCTTCATTAGGTTGGATTTGTTTATTCTCTTCAATAGATGCTGCCTGACCTGCTGGGTTCCTCCAATATTTTGTGTGTGCTATTCTGGATTTTCAGCATCTGCAGAATCTCTTGTGTTTATTCTTTACAAATGCTGGCATACTCTGCTTAATATATTCCAATGTCCTTTCATCTCTGGAACGAGTATAGTGCCTCCAGTGCACAGGATCTCGAGAGGCTCAGACAGGCCCATCACGGGCACAACCCTTCCCACTATCGAGGGCATTTTCATAAGATGATGCCTCCAGAAGGTGGCATCCATCACTAAGGACCCTCATCATCTGGAACATGCTCTCCTCTCATTGCCATCAGTGTTGAGGAGGTTCAGGAGCCTGAAGAGCCACTCTGTGTGCTCGTTATTGACTATAAAGTGCTGTTTATTGACTATAGCTCAGCATTTAACACAATCATTCCTACAGTTCTTGATTGAAAAGATCCAGAACATGGGCCTCTGTACTTCCCTCTGCAACTGGATCCTTGACTTCCTAAATGACAAACCACAATCTGTGTGGATCAGAAGTAACACCTCCACCTCCTGACAATCAACACTGGTGCACCTCAGGGATGTGTGCTTAGCCCACTGCTCTACTCTTTCCACACCCATGACTGTGTGGCTTGGCACAGCTCAAATGGCATCTATGAATTTGCTGATGATACAACTATTGTTGATAGAATTTCAGATGGTGAAGAGAGGGCAAACAGGAGTGAGATATATCAGAGTGGTGTCACAGCAACATCTTTGCACCCATTGTCCTAGAATTGATTGTGGACTTTGTGAAGGGTAACTCGAGGGAACACACACCAGTTTTCACAGAAGGATCAGAGGTAGGAAGAGTGAAGACTCTCAAGATCTTGCATGTCAATATCTGTGAGGATCTAATCTGGACCCAACATATCAATGCAGCTATAAAGAAGACATGACAGTGGCTATATTTCATTAGGAGTTTGAGGAGATTTGGTATGTCACCTAAAACACTCACAGATTTCTACAAGTGTACCATGGAATAGCATTCTAACTGGCTGCATCAACGTCTGGTGTGGGGGGAGGGGTGGCTACTGCACAGGATCGAAATACCGTAGATGTCGGATTATAAGCCGCTACTTTTTTCCCACATTTTGAACAGCTTTGAACACTGTGGCCTTTACTACGGTGCGGCTAATGCATGGTTTTTTTTCATGCCGCCAAAAACATTTTGCCTCGTAACAGTAGACCAATAAAATTGATGAGTAGTTCACAGAGGTCCAATGAAATTGTACGATAAATCAAGCGCACTTTCACAATTAAATTATTGTAAATCAGTCATTTGTACTCACCCTCATCAACATGGAAAACACTCGAAGAAAAGCATTGTGCTGCCTTTATGGCAGTTATTTAGTTTATAATATTTTCGCTTAGTAATTCATTTGTTAGTTGAAGTTAGAAGTGTTTTAACTATATTTGTTTTCTGTACTACATCCCGGGATGCTATGACGTCACACCCGGTTTCGCCGCGTCTTGTGGGAAATACCGGTTTGCGATAAACGGGAAGGCGGGGGGCGAGCGGCGGAGCGGCGGAGCCAAAACGCTGCTTTTAAGTTAAAGGCGATCAATAACTTTTCCTGGTAGGCTGCAGTATATATATTTTTTACCAGTCGTTAGGAGATATTGGAATGTTGTTCAGTAAAAAAGTATACGCAACGTATATTTAAAAGTAGCCGTGTTACAGGCACGGTTCGAAAAAAAGCATTTGCAATATGTATTTGTTTATGTTACCATATGGATTTAATTAAAAGTTAAAAAATCCTCACCTGTAATATCTTTCTGTGTAAATATCTCATATTACAACGTGGGACACCTGCGGCCTAAAATCCGGTGCGGCCGAAAATCCGGTGCGGCCTAAAATCCGGTGCGGCTTGTACAAGTACAAAATTGATTTTATTTCTAAAATTAGAGCCAGCGGATTTTAATCAGGTGCGCTCTGTAGTGCGAAATCTACGGTAAGTTGCTGAGAGTTGTAAACTTAGTGAGCTCCATCATGAGCACTAGCCTCTGTAGTACCCAAGACACCTTCAGGGAGCAATGCCTTAAAAGGGCTGCATCCATCATTAAGTACCCTCCCCCACTTCAACCAGCTCATATCCGCTTCTCATTGCTGCCATCAGGTAGGAGATACAGAAGCCTGAAGGCACACACTCAGCGATTCAGGATCAGCTTCTTCCCCTCTGCCATCTGATTTCTGAATGGACATTGAACCCATGAACACTACTACCTCACATCTTTTTTGTTTATACACACACATACTTATTGCAGAAAATGCTGAAAGAGCTCATCAGAGCTGGTCCTGTTAGTGCTGCAGACTTCTTAGAGCTCAATATAAAGAGGAAACATTGTGCCACGCCACTGAGTCTCCATGCAGGACCTCTGCTTGTCAGGGTCAAACATGGCCAGTTTCTGCGTGACTCACAAGCCAATATACAGGTCAAGGCAGTACAATATGGAGAGCAACTGTGGCCAACACAGCAGACTTCCCCTCTCCATGCAGCTGATGAATCCAAAGGAACGGCAGAGATTGATACGGTTCAGCACCTGTGGCGTCGCAGGAGTTGCCAGTCAACCTTGAACTCAATGTAGGACTGCCTTAGGGACTCCAGCTCCGGACTTTTCCTCGGGGTTTTCACCCAAAGCTTTTCCCATGTGTCAGTATAGCCGCAAGGCTGCCGAGGATTGGGATCGAAGATTTCCTTCTCCTAGCTGGACTGTAAACCATGCCTGATGAGCCTTATCTGCCCGAGGACTCCATGAGAGATACAAAATCAGAGACGATGAAGTTTGCAGGTGATTAAAATCCTGCCTCCCTTTGATGCTTCTTATATCAGCAAGAAGATATTTTTTGCTTATGCAGATGTAAATGTTGCAGTTAACAGATGCTGTCTCCTCAGAAATCTGTTATTCTTTGATTCTGTAACTGCGATCATCACAATGCTATCACAGTGCCAGTGACCCCAGTTTAAATCTGATACGTCTGTAAGGAATTTGTATGTGTTGTAATATTTACTACCTGCAGTATTGCCACAAACGTGTATGCGACACACACACACGTGCGTGTGCACATAAATGCATTTAGACATGTACACATAATTCCACTGTCCCGTCTGCATGAACACACAAATCCAAATCCTTTTCTCAATGATCCTAGAAATCTGAGCTGTCTGGTTTTTAATTGCTGTTCAGTCCTTTTCCTGTTTGGAATGTTTATTTCAGAAAAGCTGATTGCTTAAGAAATGCAAAAGAATTATTTTGCTAAGCCTTCAGTGCTCTTGCGATTCTATAGAATTGCAGACCAGAAGCTTGGTGGGGTGGGGGGGGGGGGGGCTTCACTTCTTTCAGGACTGTGCAGCTGAAAACTTTTCCCCCAGTAAAATATAATGCTGACAGCTTTCAGGCCCTCTCATATTGCTCTGGACACAAGAGGTACAGAGATGAGAAAATCTGCAGATGCTGGAAATCCAAGGCGACACACACAAAATGCTGGGGGATCTCAGCAGGCCAGGCAGCGTCTATAGAGAAGAATAAACAGTTGATGTTTTCTGCAGAGACCTTTCATCCTGATGTCTTGTGTTTATGACTGGGCACTTTGTGCCTGTCTATCTGGTATGATTTCTGTCACTGACGTGCTTCAAATTATATAATCTCTGTCTCGGTGACTTCTTTCATACATTCTCTAAGATACAGGATGATAGATGGTCATTTGAATTAACGAAGTTACTTTCTATGTAAAAGCACACGCATTGTAAAAGCAACATTTCTCTCTTGTGCTATGGACAATCTCTGAAAGTTTCTGATCCTGGCAACAGAGAACACTTTGCCACATGCTACAGTGGAGATGTACACATACAGTGTTGGTGCTACCATTGGGAAAGAGGTACAGGGGGCACTGATACTGCAAGGTTGGATATAGTGACGTATACTGTATGTACTTTGATAATAGATTTACTTTGAACTTGGAACAAAAGCCATATACAGTACTGTAAAAACAAGAGAAAATCTGAAGATGTTATAGTATTGTGCAAAAATCTTAGATACATATATATAGCTAGGGTACCTAAGACTTCTGCACAGTACTGTAGTAATTTTATGTATTGCTTTGTGCTGCTGCTGCTGCTGCTGTCACGAGAAAAGATTTCATGACATACAGTATGTGAATGATGATAAACCTGATTCTGATATGGGTCTCTATTGTGGACTGAGAGTGGGAAGGGGGCAGGGAAAGGGGCATTATGGTTGGGGAAAGGGGAAGGGAGAGGGGAGAGAGCAGGAAGAACCGGAAAGATATTCTGTAGTGATCAGTAAACCAATTGTTTGGAATCAAATGACTTGGCCTGCTGTCTCAGAGTTGGGTGTGTCTGCACCTGTGCCACTCCCTGCCCTTGGCACTCCTCTGTCACCCGTCCCACACCCCTCCCACAGCACTCCACCCTCACCAGTTCCAGCATCCTTTATTCCTGCCTGGTTTACAAACTCCCTCCCCACTCGACATATATGTGCTAAGAATCTTGCAGGGTACTGTATATTATGGTTCCGTTTGACATCATCCATGTTGGTCCAGAAGTAATAGTAACTGGTTATTTTTCAGAACAATTTTGTCTTATAAACCTGCATCTGGTGGTGTGAGTCCTGAGGCTCCTGTGCCACTTTCCTGATGTCAGCAGTGAGAGGAGAGCTTGTCCTCAGCGGTGGGGGTCCCTGATGATGGATGCTTCTTTCCTGCGACAATGTTTGATGTAGATGTACTCAGTGGTGGGGAGGATTTACCAATGATGGACTGGGCTGTATCCCTACTTTTTGCTAGGATTATACATTCAAGGGCATTGATGTTCCCATAACAGGCTGTGATGCAGCCAGACAATGTACTCTGTTGGTAAAAAATGCAATCAAATCCTTAGAAAGGGGTGTCAGAGGATCAGAAAATTTAGAATCCTTGCGGGAAGAGTTAAGAAATTGCAAAGGTTAAAAGATCCATACAGAAGCTAGAAACAGGCCATAGAAAAGTAGCCAGGATATAGGCTACAAATTACAACGGGGGATAGAAAAGACATGTAAAAAGGCAATGTTAGGATTGCCATGAGGAATTTCAATATGCAGATAGATTGGAAAAGTTAGTTTGGTGCTGGATCCAAGAAAGGGAATTTGTAGAATGCTTACAAAATGGCTTTTAGAGCAGCTTGTGGCCGAGCCCACAAGGAGAAAGGCTATACTGGATAGGCCAAATGGCCTAGTTCTGCTCCTATATCTAATGGACATCTATTTAAAACAGAAATGAGAAGGAATTTCTTTAGCCCTGTGTGGTGAATCTGGAATTCATTGCTGTGGAGGCCAAGTCTTTGGGTATATTTAAAGTGGAGGTTGATATGTTCTTCATTAGTCAGGGGGTGAAAGGTTATGAGGAGAAGGCAGGAGAATGGGGTTAGAGGGATAATAAATCAGCTATGATGGAATAATGGACCAGACTAAATGGGCTGCATGGACTAATTCTGTTCCTATGTCATATGGTCTTGTGGTCCCATGGTCCTGCAGTTTGCAACAGCGGGACATCAACCAAACATTTCTTTGCCCAGTGATTACACAATACACCCTCAATGATGTCTAGGCATTGTATTAGTTTTATAAATTGATTGAAAATAAAATTTGCTTCAATTAATTAAAAGTACATGGTAACAAAAAGCTAAAGGATGTAAGTACAATATCTTGTAGAGCAACATATGCAAAGTACCGTAGGAAGTCAGCAGGTCAAGCAGCATCTACAGAGGGGAGTAACTGGTTAATGTTTCAGGCTGAGATCCTTCATGAAGACTGAAGAGGAAGTGAGGGGGTGGGGTTGGGAATAAACCAGAATACGAAGATGTGGGAAGGGGAAGGAGAAAAAGCTGGCAGGTGACAGGTGAAAGTGGGTGAGGGGGATGCTGGTGGGTGGGAGATGAAGTAAGAAGCTGGGAGGTGATAGGTGGAATAGCTAAAGGGTTGAAGCAGGAATCTAATAGGAGAGGAGAGTGGAGCATGGTAGAAAAAGGAGAAGGAGGGGCTTCAGGGATGAGGAGATGGGTAGATGAGAAGAGAAGGGGTGAGAGAGCAGCTGGAATTGAGAATCCTGTGAAGCTGGGGGGAGACAAGAAAACAACAATGAAAACTTCATTGAACATCATCAGCCCTGATGCCTTGACGTGGTCACTCTGTCAGAAACCTCGAAGCAGGTGGTCATGGTAGAATTGACAGTTCCTTGTAAAGACTAGGTTGAGAAGGTGCTTGAGCATAAGAAAGCCAAAGACCAGGAGCTGATAGGGTAGAGCCAGAGAAGGGGTGGGGTGCATGATGAAAGCTTACAGAGATTTTCCTGTCAGCTCGTTGTGCAGAACCTACTCTCTCCTTAGTATTACAGGGCTGCAAAGAAAAGAGCCACCAGGACCATCACAGAGGCTGCTGAGCGAGCCTCCAGATGGCGATGGATCAAGATACGTGACCCATGGTCCAATGCTGCTGGAACACAAGCTTTTCACAGTATCTCAGTTCATATGTTGAAGGACCCAAAACACCCAATGACCCTTCCTCTGTAGCTCTAACATTACTTTCTACATTATGTTGTTTACCTTTTGTACTGCCTTGACGTACTGTCTGATGCTATGCAAGCAAAAGTTTTTCACTCTATCTCGGTACATACGACAGTAATAAACCAGTTGTTCAGTTCAGATTCTGGAGATCCCCACCACAGCCCTTTCTTCACAAGGACTACAGTGAGTCTTTCTCATAAAACAATTGGGGATCAAATCCATGCTCCACAAATGAGTCAAAGAAATTTTGCCTCTTCTGATGGTTATAGACTGTATCTTTTTATACACAGTACAGAATCATAATTTAATAAGTACATAATTTGCAAATCAGCATTTCTGCTCTGTTTTATTCAGCTTGGAATTACTTTGAGAGTGGCATGGTAGTGTAGTGGTTAGCACAACATTGTACGGAGTCTGTATGTTCTTCCTGTAACTGTGTGGGTTTCCTCCAGATGCTCTGGTTTCCTCCCACAGTCCAAAAACACATTGGTTGCTGGGTTAATTGGTCATTGTAAATTGTCCTGTGGTTAGGCTAGGGTCTAAATCGAGGGATTCCTGGGTGCTCAGCTCAAAGGGCTGAAAAGGCCTATTCTGTGCTGTAGCTTAATAAATAATAGGTGTTGAGAGAGAAACTAAATCAGCCTTGTTGGAATAGTGATGCAGAGATGATGGGCTGTATGACCTAATTAAGCTCCTATGCCTCATGGTCTTATAGAAAAAAAAAAGACATCAGTTTTCCTTTATAATACCAGTGGAAATGGTAAAACTGTGTGAACAAATATCCAGCCATCTAAAATTACCTCAATCCGCAGCTGCTAGAATAGCAACTCCCAGAGGCCACCCACCAACCTCACCCATCTGAGGCTTATGCAGGAACCAGTGAAAATTTCGTATGATGGTAGTTCAGTTTATAACTCTAAAAGAGGTCAGATTTATTGCCGTCAGTACCAGGGTTTGTGGTATCAATGCCGAGCCGTGAGTCATAAGACTATCTCATTCATTTTAAACTTGTGCAGCAACTCTAATGATTGTTATGCTTTAATGGATTAACAAACCAAAGTCTTACTGTCTACATTAAAAGGAATGCTAACTAAAAAATGTGCATTTCATAACAATTAAGGTTTATTTTGCTTTAATGAATTCATGGCTTGGGTAGTGTCATAGGTGCTTATCCACCTTGTGGTTTGAGGAGCCTCCAGGATATCAACAGGCTTGATTGTACCTGACGTCCGAAAATGTTCCTCAGCAGACATACAAAATAGATTCGTTAAAGAGCTTAAAAGAATAGAGGGTTATGCAGTCGGGAGATTCTAGGCAAGTTTCTGGAGTAGGTTACATTGTGGGCCGAAGGGCCTGCAATGTGCAGTGCATTTCTATGTTCTATGGTTATGCTTCAATGAACAAGGACGACAGACACCCAATTCATGAAAACAAATATCTCCTATATAATACAAAGAGAGTGCTGAAGTAGTCAGCAAACCAGGTGACACATGGAAAGAAAGAGAGAACTAATGTTTCAGCTCAGTGACGTTTCTTTAGATCTGGAGCATCTCCTGCTTAAACTCTCCAGCATGCTGTGTTGACAGAAGTTAGCTAACACCGTGTTCTCAGTGTCAGCACCCTGTTAGGGTCATAGAAAAATAAAAACGGGAACAATATTCAGTATCTCGAGATTGTCTCAACATTAATAAGTGAAAAAGATGCAGAGATGATTGAGTTTCCAGGCTATACATTTTTTCTAATCAGTATTAATTAATGCAGATGCCAAAATCAAATTGTTAACAGAAGAGGCAGATGATACCTCAAAGTATTTGTTGAAGTATTTATTATTGATCAGTTAAGAAACTAAGGAAAGAAATCTAGCAGCTTGATCGGCAATCTTTAATTCATAAACATACATTCAATGAAACTAAATTAGTCCAGGGCATTAGCTAACATTGGGATGGATTAGCGAGTCATTACGGAAGCTAGTAGAATGCCACCATTTGATAAGGATGGTTTGCTCGTCATGACCAATGTTTCATATACAATTTAATCCAGGTTGTGGGTCCTCAATTGGAGACCCATTGTTTGAAACATGATCTCCCAAAGACAGAATATCAGACGTTTGGTTGACCTGAGGATGAACTTTCTTTCATTAGAGTCCAGGTATATTCTCTTTGCAGTGAGGTGAATACTTGACTGGTTACAAGCTTTCTCCTTCCAACATGAATCAACATTCATCTCGTCCAACTTTTTTTTATGCCATGGACCCCTAACATTAACTGAGGGGTCCATGGATTCCAGGCTGGGAATTCCTGATCTAGTTAGAGGCAGAGGGCTCTTGTGTTTCGGTTGAGATGCCGTATAGTTTTAGACTAGCCTTTTGACAATATCCAGCCCTAGGCTGGCAGGTGGCAAGTAATATTCAGGTCACACAAGTACTAGACAATCACAATACCCAACAAGAGAAAATCCAGCTATAAACCTTTGACATTCAATGGTATTAACATCACTGACTGCACCTTCCCCCACTCCAACCCCCATTCATATCCTGGGGTTTACTATTGACCAGAAACGAATCGGGGGTAGCCGTATTCACAGTGTGGTTACAAGAATAAGTCAGAGGTTAGGAATCCCATGGTGAGTAATAGCTTTCCTAACTTCCTAAAGCCTGTTCGCTATCTACAAGGCTAATGATGAAGGGTCTCAGCCTGAAATGTTGAGTGTTTATTCCCATCCATAAACACTGCCCGGCCTGTGGAGTTTGTCCAGCACATTGTGTGTATTGCTCTAGATTTCTAGCATCTGCAGTACCTCTTGTGACTACAAGGCTGAAGTCAGAAATGTACTGGAACACTTACATGTTTGGATGAGTGCAGCTTCAATATTGGTGAGTTCACACCATAGAAGCCCATCTAAAGCCATCCACTCACTCTGTCAGTGACGCACAGCAGCAGCAAATGTTACCTTCTGCAGGATGCACAGTAACAACACACGGAGATCCCTTAGAGAGCACCTTCCAAGTCCACAGCTTCAACAAGGACTGCAAGCCACACATAACGCTGACTTTGAAGTTCAAAGTAAATGTTTCTATTATTCTGTCACCATATGGTACTCTGAGAGTCATTTTCTTGCAGGCATTCTACTGTCAAGAAATACAACAGAATCAATGAAAAAAAACTGCACACAAAGATTGACGAACAACCAATGTGTGAAAGAAGACAAACTGTGTAAAATCTGAGGAAAGACTTCAGCTTCTGAACTGCTTGGGAGGCTGAAATACATCATGAATCAGCTGTCCACTATTGTATATGGGTACTGGTATTGGTTTATTATTTGTCACATGTACTGAGATACAGTGAAAAACATCTCTTGCATACTGTTGATACAGATCAGATCATTACACAGTGCATTGAGATAGAACAAGGTAAACAATAACAATGCAGAATAAAGTTGTAACAGCCACAGAGAAAATGCAGTGCAGGTAGACAGTAAGGTGCAAGATCATTACAAGAATGTAAGATCAAGAGTTGGTTTTATTGTACAAGATGTTCATTCAAGAGTCTAATAAGAGTGAGAGAGGAGCTGTTCTTGAGCCTAGTGGCACGTGCTTCCAGGGTTTTGTATCTTCTGGCAGATGGGAGATGGGAGACGAGGGAATGCCCAGCGTGGGTGAGGCCTTTGATTATTCTGCCTGCTTTACTGAGGCAGTGAGAAGTGTAGTCAGAGTCCAAAGAAAAGCTGCTGGTTTCCAGGATGTGCTGAGCCATGTCCACAACTCTGCATTCTTGCAGTCATGTGCAGAACATTTGCCATACATGGTGTGGCAACTCCACAACAAGGCAATTATACTGGCTTAGCTTTGTGGGAGCTGCAAGGACGAGTCAATGGAACAGAAAATGGAAGAGAAGGAGGAGAACGAAAAGAAAGAGGAAAAGGCAGAAGATGTATAGTATCCCTTTCCAGCTAGAAATCTAATAGAGAGACTGAGGACGTAAAGTGACAGGGGTCCAGAGGAGGTGCTTGAGAATTATTCCGGGAAGGAAAGGGTTAATGCATGAAGAGTATTTGATGGCTATGGGCCCGTACTTGCTGGAGTTTAGAAGAACAAGAGGGGATTACATTGAAACTTATTGAATATTGAAAGGACTAGATGGAGTGGATATGGAGAGGATGCTCCCTATAGCTGATGAGTCTAGAACGAGAGGGCACAGCCTCAGAATAGAGGGATGTCCATGTAACACAGAGATGAGGAGGAATTTCTTTAGCCAGAGGGTAGTGAACCTGTGGAATTTATTGCCACTGACAGCTGTGGAGGTCAAGTCATCGAGTTTGTTTTAAGCAGAATTTGATTTGCTGTTGATTAGTCAGGGTGTCAAAGGTTACGGTGAGAAGACAGGGGAATGGGGTTGAGAAGGATAATAAATCAACCATAACGGAATGGCGGTGCAGACTTGATGGGCTGAATGGCCGAATTCTGGTCCTATGTTTTCTGGTCTTCTGGTCTATTGGTCTATCAATGAAGTTATCAATATTTCAATAGTTCCATTTAATATCAGAGAATATATACAATGTACAACCTGAAATTTTTACTCTCCACAGACATCCTCCAGACAGAATAAAAACCCCAAAGAATGAGTAACCTCCCACACATAAGCAGCAGTAAACGTACCAATGCTCCCTCCACTTATTCTAGCCTAAAGCATCAGCATTCCCACCACTCGCCAAGCAAGCAACAGCAAATCCCCCAAAGAGAGATGATGGTGCACTGTACATCAAAAACTAAATGTTCACTCCAACATTTCGACATCCCCTGGGTTCTCTCTCTCTCATTAAAAAGGGAAAGACAGATAATGATCCTTCCACTGCAACAGGGGAGACAAACAATCAGTACTTCAATGTTACAGTCAGTCTGAAGCATTGCATTTCCCTTCGAGTTCCCCGACTCAAGAATCAGCAGCAAACTCTCCCTCACCATCTAGAGAGAGAGAGAGAGTGATTGATCCCAAGTGGAGAGCCCTCTGACAGCCACTCTCGCTGTCTTCAATATTCTGGCTCCCGTTGTCCTTCAGTTCGTGATACTGGTGAGAATTAACGTCCACAGGGGCTGCGCAAGGCCCTGAAGATGCCCAACTTCAGGCCGCACCCGTACACACTGAAATGCGACTGATTGGTGAGCTCCAAGAACGGGAACATGCCGCTGTGCAGAACTATAGTTTTGCGTGCCTCTATAGATCAAAGATCCCAATAGGACCCTGAAAAGGAAAACAGAGAAAATAGTTATCAATGAATCAAATTATCAGGCTCGGATTAATATCCTGAGTAAATGAACCTGATCATGTTCAGTTGTAACCAGAGCTGGACTACAACCAGATGTAGACTTACAAATAATATTTACACCACTCAAATAAGCGGCAGTTACCATCTCCGAGAATATAGAATCTCCGAGAATATAGAATTTGACTGGTCTCCTTGACAAAGACATTACTTTCCTCAGTGAACTGTGAACGGTATAAACAGTGCGCAAGGCAACCTTTTCACTGTATTCCAACTTCCTAGTGTTGCAGCTATCCGGCAGATTCACTGAGGCAGGCATGTTAACGCCGGGGATACCAGCTGTTCTGCAGCTTGTCTCTTTTCCTGCAGGACTCTCCTGCATTTACAATGAATATGCCAGGAATGCGAATATTGAAAAATTGTCCTGCAGATCCAAATTTGCCTTGAGCAAACGCAGGCTTCCGACCTGAAACATCAATAGTTCTTTCTTCCCACAGATGCTGCTTGACCTGCTGAGTTGGGAGAGCACGGTGTTTGACTAAGTTTGCTGTTTTTGTCACAAGTACATCAAAACATGCAGTGAAATGCATCACTTGCATCAAGGACCAACGCAGTCCGAGTGAGTGCTGGGAGCAGCCACAAGTGTCGTCTTGCTTCCGGCATCAACATAGCATGTGTACAACTTGCTACACTAACCTGTACATCTTTGGAATTTGGGAGGATACCAGAGTACTTGGAGGAGAGTCACAGTGAGAATACACAAACTCCTTACAGACAGTGGTAGAAACTGAACCCCAGTCGCTGGTTCTGTGAAGTTTTATGTAAAGTGCTATATTACCATGTTAACAAACACAAAATGCTGGCAGAACTCAGCAGGCCAGGCAGCATCTATGGGAGGAGGTAGTGACGATGGAGAAATCACCCTCCTGATGAAGGGTTTTGGCCCGAAATGTCGTCACTACCGCCTCCCATAGATGCTGTCTGGCCTGCTGAGTTCTGCCAGCATTTTGTGTTTTTATTTATTTCCAGCATCTGCAGATTCACTTGTGTTACCCCTGAATATTACCATGTTTCTTTCTTTTACTTATCATACAGTACTGTACAAAGTCTTAGGCACATACATATAGTTAGGGTGCCTAAGACTTTTGCGCAGCTTTGTATTTGTCAATGTGGAACGGAGAGTGAGTTTGTAAACCTGGTGGGAGCAAGGGATGTCAACAATGGTGAGGGTGGAGTGCCACGGGAGGGGTGTGGGACAGGTGATAGAGAAGGAGTGTCAGGGGTAGGAGGAGGCAGAGGTGCAGATAGACCCAGCCCTGATACACTGGGCAAAGTCATTTGATTCCAAACAATTGGTTCATTGATTATTACAGAATGTCTCTCTGGTGCTTCCCGCTCCCTTCCCCTTTTCCCAATCATGATTCTACTCTCCCTGCCCCCTTCCCACTCTCAGTCCACAACAAAGACCCATATCAGAATCAGGTTTATCAACACTCACATATGTTGTGAAATTTATCTCGTTGTGGCAGAACAACGTAAAACAGTAATAGGAAAAAAAACTGTGAATTACAGTAAGTAAGATTAAAATAGTTAAGTTAAATAAGTAGTGCAAAAATAGAAATAAAAAAATGATTGAGGTAGTGTTCATGGGTTCAATGTCCATTCCGAAATCGGATGGTAGAGGGGAGGAAGCTCTTCCTGGCAATGTACAGTACAATACATAAAATTACTACAGTACTGCGTACCCTAGCCGTATACATATGCCCCATATTTTTGCACAGTACTGTACCCTAAGTAGGCTGAGAGATTACGGTGGAAAGATACAGGCGACTCCTGCTCTATTCCAGCAAGAAGAGGAGATGATGGAACACCTACTCGCGCCAACTTCTTGGCCTTGGGATTTCAACATCTGCAGTCTCTTGTGTCTCCTTTGCCTTAAGCTAAGCTTTTCCAGTCCTGTTGCAACACTGCCAGCTACTTAGTGTGGGGGAATGGCCCACTTACATCCAATCAGTGCAAGCCCAATCTGGCCAATCAAAAAACAGAGAAGGAAGGTGTCATGTGTCATCAAGAGTGCTATCAAACCAATTTACTCACTTGCTCGCCAAACCAAGTTTATCTTTTTCTAAGACTGCTTACAGGCTTGGTCCAAAGAGCTGATTTCCATTCTTAGCATCAGCACACCGCCAGATCAAATGTGGCATAAAAAATCCCACATAGCAGTAACGTCAATGGACATCAAGGGGAAAGACACCAATGGTTGTGATTATACTTTACACATAGAAAGAATATAGAACATAAGGCCATAAGACATAGGAGCAAAATTAGGCCATTCAGCCCATCAAGTCTGTTCCATCATTTGATAATGGCTGATTATTGTCCCTCTCAACCCCATTTCTCTGACTTCTCCCTGTAATCTTTGACGTCCTGACTGTTCAAGAGCCCATAAGCCTCCGCTTTAAATATACCCAATGACTTGGCCTCCACAGTTGTCTGTGGCAATGATTCCCCCAAATTCTCCACGCTCTGGCTAAAGAAATTCCTCCCCATCCCAGCTTGTCCAATCTCTCCTCAATGGTACATGCCCTCCTAACCAAATAGTATCCTGGTATACCTCCTCTGCTCCCTCTCCAAAGCCTCCACATCCTTCCTGTAATGAGGTGACCACAACTGAATGCAATATTCTAGATGTGGCCTAACCGGATTTATACATCTGTAGTGGCCTAACCAGAGACCCAATTTCTAAGTGTTGAAACCTTCTCCAGAACAGAAGAGAAATGCAAATGGCAGAACCAATATGATTAAAATTTATACTTCTGACTTTGACCCAACAGGGATTATTTGAAGGTAATAAAGATTTAGGCTTTGAGAAATATTTTCCTTTTTCCCTCCAATTCTACATGTGGAACAACTAAAAGTTTTATATATAAAACATAAAGATATATAAACTTTGAATGATGATTTCAAGCATGAACTGTGAATTTTTTTGGTTAGCCCACACTGAAAGGGAAAGAAAATGAAAAAGACCGATCAGTTTCTGTTTATCTGCCCAACTGGCTCTGAACCACACATGCTAATCCCCCAAAGAGCCACTTTTAAGCATTCATTCAAGCAGGACATCACCAACAAATGCCTTTAATCCTCCGGTTGGCCATGGGCTAATGAACATCTGCTAATGTTCCTCACAAGTTCAAGGACTTTGTGGGATCTGGGGGAGGGGATTAAAAAGCTGCGTGGCTGCAGGCACAAAAATAACAGCAGCGTACTATCGGAGTATTCACTGCAGTTAATGCTAGCTGTAGCAGGCAGCCCTGCTGGTAACCGGCATCTTGTATCTGTTCAGAGAAATTATTCTCTCCGTACTCCTGCCTGACCAGTGTGTAGGTTTTACAAGGCTAACAAGACAACCATTTTTGATGTCTCGTTCTTCCTTCACATAACAACACTAATTCTAGAGAAAGCAAAGTCAATGGCTCCCAGCAACAGACTAATAGTGGCCTGCTGGGTTAGTCTGAAAGTGAAAATTCCTGACACTATTATAGAACATGGAAGGAGGGCACGGACCTTTCTAGTCCTTCATTGGCCTTTCTTTTAAGAGCAGCCCTTCATTTTTGACACAGTGTTAACATGGAACATAGAACACTACAGCACAGTACAGGCCTTTCAACCCAAGATGTGCCAACCCTTTAACCTACTCCAAAATCAATCAAGCCCTTCCCTCCCATCTAGCCTCCTTTTTTCTTTCATTCATCTGACTATCTAAAAGCCTCTGAAATGTCCCTAATATCTCAGCTTCTAACACCACTCCCAGTGGTGCCTACAATGCACTTAGTGCTCTCTGTGTAAAAAAAAACTACCTCTGACACCCCCTATACTTACCTCCAATCAACTTAAAAGTATGTCCTCTTGATCAGCCATTGCCAATCTGGGGAAAGGGTGCCAGATGACCACTCTATGCCTCATCATCATATTCGCCTCCATCAAGTTGCGAGTGTTATACAGCTTCCTGGTGATTCTATCGTATATATTACTGTTTCTTCACTACGGCCTACTTCTGACCAGGCATATTAAACTGATGTATTATGTGTTTTCCTCCTTCCTTTCCAGTCCCGAAGAGGGGTCTCGGCCTATTTATTCATTTCCATAGATGCTGCCTGACCTGCTAAGTTCCTCCAGCAATTTGTGTGCGTTGCTTCTTAAAATCTTATAGATTTGACCCTCAGCTGTTCCAATCTTCTTTCTTTCTTATCCTCCGAATTCCATGTATGTTCTGCCAGCTCCCAAATCTGTGGCCTTCTTCCATACAGTTTCTTGTTTGAATCTTTCCCACCAGGTTCCCATCTCTTTTTCTGAACCGGAACAGCTCTAACCACAAGATATTTTGTAGCACTGTCCGTGCTCATTTTTTTTTTGTTCTCCATATTACAGACTTTTGGCAGACTTCACATGGAGTTTTGTGAGCAATTTTGGGCCCTTTATCTAAGAAAACTTGGTAACTCTCTGGAAATCTATTTTTAATCTTTCCATTCATTTGCCTTGCAACATCACAAAGTATATTGAGAAATCTGCAAACTTAAAAGTGTTTTAGAAATGCCAATTATTATTAAATTTTACAGATTCGACTCATTTTCTAAATGATAACAGTCAATCCAAAATGTTGACTGTCCATTTCCCTCCATAGATCCTCCAGTGTTGCATTGGTTGCTCTAGACACCAGGATCTGCAATCTTTTAATGTCTTAATTTTTTATCTCCCTTTTCTCTGAGCTTTATTTTATAGAGCTCACCAATCCTTAACCCTGTGTGATTGAAGACAACTTTTTCCATTCATCATTTTACCTCCCCTTTTACTTCTTTTCTCCTAACTTGTCCATAACTTCTTAATCTGGCTCATTCCCCTTTCCTTTATCAGTCATGAAGAAGGGCCCCAGCCTGAAACGTCAACTGCTCATTCAATTCCATAGATGCTGCCTGACCTGATGAGTTCCTCCAGCATTTTGTGTCTGTTGCTCTATCCTTTTGCTCATACCGGTCCAAGCAAATGTCTTGCACAAAACGTAAGCTCTCTGTCAAATCAGGGGAATGGTGGGTGAGGGAGCACATGTCTCACTCCACCATTTGGAGAAGAAAGCACTGATTTATCCTTAGGGTTTTGATCACATGGTAGCAGCACAACGAACCACAAACCTAAAGATTTCCTCTTGTATTGGGACATGGACATGATCTACCCAGTACATCATGGGTAAAGCCCTTCCAACCATTGAGTACATCTACATGAAATGCTGTTGTTGGAAAAAAGCATCCGAGATCCTTATCACTCAGGCCTCTTTTCTGGCTGCTGCATCAGGTAGAAAGTACTAGAGCCTCAGGACTCACACTACCAAGTTCAAGAACAGTTACTACTCCTCAACCATCAGGCTCCTGAAAAAAGGGGATAACTACACTCACTTGCCCATCCACTGAAATGTTCCCACAACTAATTATCTCACTTTAAGGACTCTTTATTTGATATTCTCGTTATTTATTGCTATTTATTTATATTTGCATTTGCACAGTTTGAAGTCTTCTGCACTCTGGTTGATCTTTCATTGATCCTGTTATAGTTACTATTCTATAGATTTGTTGAGTATGCCCACAGGAAAATGAATCTTATGGTTATATATAGTGACATGTACGTTCTTTGATAATAACATTTACTTTGAACTTTGGATTTAGGGTAATTGGGAGAAAGACAACGTGGAAGTGAGGATAGTAGGTTTGAGTAAACATTGCCTCATTCAGAAACTCTTGATGCATTTAAAACACTCTTAGATATGCAATTAATGCAATGTGAAACTCCAAGAAAAGGAATTTGCCTGAATATGACTAAAGAGAAAAAAAAACACTCCAGTGACTGGGATCAATGGCTTGAATAAAGGAAAGAGGTTGTCATGGCTGGAAGTCAATAATCTCAGCCTCAAGATATCACTGCAGAGCTCCACAGGTCAAGACTTCAGTCCCAGCAGACTTTATTTATTTATTTAGAGATAAATCACAATATCAGGCCCTTCCTGCCCAATGAGTCCACACAACCTATTTACACTCATGTGACCAACTTGCCCACTGATCGTACATCTTTGGAATGTGGGTGTAAATCGGAGAACCTGAAAGAAATCCTCACAGACAGAGGTGGTTCACTGGCACAGTAAAACATTCCATAACCACTACGCACCATCTTGCCTCGGAGTTCAGCTGCTTCATCACTGACCCCTGCACCACAGCGTTAAAAATAGTGATGATTCCTGATGCCTGAAAAATTCTTCAACATCACATAGTTTCTCAGATAATGTGGCAGTCCACGGCTGCACCTAGACAGCATTCAGATTTAGGTTAATAGGTGGTTCACAGTAATTGCGCCACAAAAGTGAAAGATGATGACCAACAGGAAATCATCTATGATCAGCATTGATCAGAAACTCAACTGGACCTGCCAAATAATCACTGTGGATATCAGCGCTGTCAAAGGCTATGTACCCAACTACTCATTCTAACACCAGCAAGACAGATATCTGGATCAAAGTTCAAAATAAGTTAATTATCAAAATACATACACGTCACCATATATTACCCTGACATTCATTTTCCTGTAGGCATTCACAGTAGAAATACAATAGAATGAATGAAAGACAAGTACCTGCAAACACTGAAAAGCCACCAATGTTCAAAAGAAGACCAACAGAGCAAATACAATAAACAATTAAATAAATGAAAATACTGAGAACATGAGTTGTAGAGACCTTGAAAGTGAGTCCATAGGTTGTGGAATCAGTTCCTGGTCAGGAGCCTGATGGTTTAACATCATAACTATTCCTGAACCTGGTGGTGTGGGATCTAAGGCTTCTGTACCTCCTTCCTGATGGCAGCAGTGAGAAGAGAGCTTGGCTTGGATAGTGGGGTCCTTGATGATGGATACTGCCTCTTGAGGCAGCACTCCTTGTGCCCAATGGTGAGAGGACTTTTCCTGTGATGGACTGGACTGGCATCCACCATTAGGATGGAATACTCTGCATTTGTCTGCATGGATGCAACTTCAAGAACACCAAAGATGTTCAATATCATCCAGAACAAAACAGCCACTTAATCTGTACTCTATCCATTTCGTCAAACATTCATTCATTCCACTGATGCACAGTGACAGCATTGTGCACCATTTAGTTACTCAGCTAGGCTATTTGAACATCACCTCCCATACCCAGGACACCTACACCTTGAAGAACAAGGCGGCAGGCACATGGGGTCACCACTATACGTAGGTTTCCTTTTAATCTTCAGTCAGTACTGATTTGGGAAGTATACTGTCATTCCTTTTTCATGACTGGATTGAAATCCTGAAACTACCCATTTCAAATAGTTCAAATGGTTCGATTTAATATTAGAAAATGTACACAGAATACAACCTGAAATTCTTATTCTTTGCAGATATCCAGGAAACAAGAAACCTGATTGAATGAGTCATAGAAAATCAGAACCTCAAAGACCCCTTCCATCGCACAGACAGCAGCAGAAGCATCAGCCCCCCTCCCCCCACTTGCACCAGCAGAAGCAGTGAAGCCCCACTCCCACTCCCCTGCCATGTAAGCAATAGCAAAAACACCCCCCAAAAAAAAATCCTTGATCTAAAACCATCAAAAAATACACTTTGGTATTTCAGACAGGCAGGTCATGAAGTTGGCTCTTTTCATCTTTTGAAGGGATCCTGAGGATGGCCATTACATGCTGCACTCAACACCACCACCTAATCCTGAACAAGGAATAAATCTGAAAAAAATAACTTTCCAATCAGTATGGATGTAGTAGGGAAGATGGTCTCCTTTGCACATAAATCCCTTTGGTTCTGCAGCAATAATCAATGTACTCTGATTCCATTCTATTGGATACAGCCTCATTTATCTCCTATATCATCAAGTTAACGCTGTTCCTTTATTCCATCTGCAGCAGCATATAACATAGGCAGCATGCTACTGAAGAAAGAGTCAATTCAAAAATTCACATGGTTTTCCCTTTGCACCCTTTTAACAAACACTGGACTGGGGTAACACAGGACTGGCAATTAGCAAATTAAGTAGAAAGTTGCTCTCACAAATTCTTAATCAAAATAATCAATAGAAGTAATTTTGAGATCTGAAGGAGTATGACCTGCTTGGCCTGCCAGCGGCTGGGGGAACAACTTAACAATGGCGCAAGATAATATCAGTTCTCCTCATTAAAATGTTGGCTGGATTAGACCTGCAATCCGCTGGATTCATTTGCTTTCCACATCCACCCCCCACTGACACCGTTCTTCTCGTCATAAGCCTCTGACTAATGAGGTGAAAGAAAGTTCCAACAGGTACAAGAGACGTCCAGCACTTTGCCAAATGCTCAATTTTCCTTAGCTCATAAGTAGAGATGGGCTTCTGAATTGTGTCATAAGAAACACATTGTTCCCTGTTCCAAACATGTAATGCAATGTAAGGCACTTTGTGGGCAGAGTTGTGGCTGCCACAGACAGCTATAGAGGCCATTATGTACTTAGTATTATATTTAAATAATGAATTACAGGTTATATGTGTTGCACACGTCATCACACTATCAAGTGATACGTGCCTGTCTCGCTGAAAGTAAACTCCAAGTTAGACCTACATTCAGACTCCTGTGTCTTCCTTTAAATTAGTTTAATGTTTTGAAGTTACAAAATGACCAATTCACAGGTCATATTTAGAGGAAGTTGATAAGTTCTTGATTAGTCAGGGTGCCGAAGGTTATGGGAAGAAAACAGGAACGGCGTAGCAGGCTTGAAGGGCTGAATGGTTGAATTTTGCTCCTACGTCTTATGGTATGTTAAACATAATGTCGAAGAACTCAACGACAGCATCTATGGAGAATGACAAACAGCTGACATTTTGGGCTCACGCCTTTCCTCGAAAGGTCTCAACCCAAAGTTGTAATGGCCGCTGAGTTCATCCAGAATTTTTGCTGTCAAGTCAGGTTCCAGTATCTGTAGCTCTCTTGTGTCTCCAGACAATGCAAGGTGATGGAATGTAGTGTGGTGACATCTACTGAATATTTTCCTGTTTCACCAGTGGGTGCAGGTGTTGTATCAGCAGGGGCACCCCAGTTTCAAGCATTTTTGATCAGCAGCCGTACTTTAAGAGGCTGAACTATCAGAACACAAAACTTTGGAGCCCCACAACAGCATGGCCTTTCTGTGCCAAAAGCATAGCTTGAGGTGTGTGGGAATTTTGTATCCAACTGATTAATCAGCAGGCAGGAGCTAACCTGGAATGTTTGGGCAGAATGAATTAGTTTGGATCGTTGGTGTCTAAGCACTCTCCACTTCTTGGCTTGATTACTGACAGGCGTCAATCTGCTGAGCACTAATTGATAGGGATTTAACTGCTCTTCATTACTATTGTACCAATTGCCAGAGTGGCTGTGGGAAACTAGACGAGTCGCAATCTTGAACAAGAGAAAATCTGCAGATGCTGGAAATCCAAGCAACACACATGAAATGCTGCAGGTCAGGCAGCATCTATGGAAAAGAGTACAGTCAATGTTTCGGGCCGAGACCCATCATCAGGACTGAAAAAAGAGTTGAGGAGTCAGAGTAAGAAAGTGGGGGGAGGGGAAGGAGAACCACAAGGTGATAGGTGAAAGTGGGAGAGGGGGTAGGTGCTGGTGAGGTAAAGAGCCGGAAGTTGATTGGTGAAGGAGATACATGGCTGGAAAGGGAAATCTGATAGGAGAGGACGGAAGGACATGGAAGAAAGAAAAGGGGGAGGAGCATGAGAGGGAACCGATAGGCAGATAAGGAGATAAGGTGAGAGAGGAAGGTGGAAATGGGGAGTAGTGAAGGGGGGGAAGGACTACCAGAAGTTCAAGAAATCCATGTTCCTGCCGTCAGGTTGGAGGCAACCCAGACAGAATTTAAGGTGTTGCTCCTCCAACCTGAGTGTGGCTTCATCGCGACATTAGAAGAGGCCAGGGACTGACTTGTCGGAATGGGAACCAGAAGTCTAAATAAGATAGGTGAGCAATGGGAGATCCCGCGTTTGTTGGCGGACGGAGTGTAGGTGCTCAGCAAAGTGGTCTCCCAATCTCATTGGGTCTTACCGATATACGGGAGGCTACACCAGGAGCACAGTAGGTAACCACAACAGACTCAGCAGGTGAAGTGTCACCTCACCTGGAAGGACTGTTTGGGGCCCTGAATGGTAGTGAGGGAGGAGGTGTAGGGACAGGTGTAGCAACAGAGCAACGCTGCCCCCTCTGCATTCCTGCCTGTTCTTTCGATACAATGGGAATCCTTGGGCGGTAAGATCCCAGCTGTAATCTCCTTTCAGTCATGATTCACTGATACGCCAATCTGCAACTGTGCTACAAGTTTATCTGCCTTATTCTGTATACTGTGTGCATTCGGATACAACACCTTCAGTCTGCATTCACCCTTTTCAATTTTGTCTGCCTTTTACATTGCAACTCATCCCGTTGACTGCAATTTTGCCCTATCAACAGCCTCTCCTCACTACACATTGCCTCTGTCTGTAAACCAGCTACCTCGTCCGTGGCACTGTCATCCGCCTTTCTTGTGATACTTCTTGCATTGAAATATATGCAGCTCCGGACTCCAGTCGCACCGATTGATTCCTAACTTTGTCTGCTGTCGTACCAGCATCTGCCTCCACAACCTCTCCACTAACTGTTCTGGCACTCTGGTTCCCATCCCCTTGCAGTTTAAACCCCACCGTGCAGCATTGACAAACGTTCCCACAAGGAGGACCTTCCTTCATTGCTGCCCTAAACGCCAGTGATGTAACAGGCAGTGAGCAAGTCCCGTTGTGTTCTGTGGGTTCTGAATAAGCCGAAGAAGCCAATGCTGGAACTGTAGGTTCTTTTTATAAATGGAGGCTGACAGGATTGGTGGCTGGGTGGTGTGTTGCGTTCACGGCTAATGTGGAATATCTGTCTGCTTAACTATTCAAAACAATCATTGCAATACTTTAACTGTTCTCCTACTACATTATGATGAATATTGTGAGAAAGCAGACAAATGGTATTTAAACTCAGTTTTCAATCCCATCCTTTTTAAGTGATCATGCCAGGGTGTTTTCCTAGACTTGGAGGAGTAAGTTGTTGCCATCAGGTAGGAGGTAGAGTAGGGCACCGAGGAGTGCAATAGAACAGAGGGATCTGGAAAAAACAGATCCATAATTAATTGAAAGTGGTGTCACTGGTAGATAGTATGATAAAGAAAGCTTTTGGCACATTAGCCTTCATAAATCAAAGTCTTGAGGACAGGAGATGGGACGTTATATTGAAACTGTATAATCTGGAGTATTGTGTGCAGTTCTGGTCACCTCCCAGGGGAAAGATGTAAATAAGGATGTTGTTAGGACTGGAGGAGCTGAGTTATAGGGAAAGATGGAATAGGTTAGAATTTCATTCAATAAAATGTAGAAGATTGAGGGGAAATCTGATAGAGGTATACAAAATTATGAGGGGTATAGATGGAGTAAATGCAAACAGGCTTTTTCCACTGAGGTTGGGTGAAGCTACAACAAGAGGTCATGAGTTAAGGGTGAAAGGTGAACAGTTTAAGGGGAACATAAGGGGAAACTTCTTCACCCAGAGGGTGGTGAGGGTGTGGAATGAGCTGCCTGTATAAGTGGTGAATGTGAACTCAATTTCAACGTTCACAAGAGGTTTGGATAGGTACATAGATGGGAGGAGTATTGTGCTCTATGATCCAGGTGCAGGTTGAAAGTACTAGGCAATTTAAATGATTTAGTATGGCCTGGATGGGCCAAAGGGCCTTTTTCTGTGCTGTAGTTTCATTTCTTCCCTTCATAGAAAAGTACAGCGCAGAAACAGGCCATCCTGCTCACCTAGTCTGGGCTGAACCGTCAACCTGCACAGGAACCATAGCCCTCCATACCTCTACCATCCATGTACCTATCCAAACTTCTCTTAAACATTGAAATCAAGTCCACATGCACCACTTGCACTGGCAGCTCATTCCACACTCTCAACACCCTCTGAGTGAAGAAGTTTCCTCTCATGTTCCCCTTAAACTTTACTCCTTTCACTCTTAGCCCATGACCTCAAGTTGTAGACCCCTCCCAACCTCAGTGGGAAAAGCCTCTTGCATTTACCCTATCCATACCCCTCATAATTTTGTATACTTCTGTCAAATCTCTTCTTAATTTTTTTGCGTTCCAAGGAATAGAGCCCTAACCTATTCAATCTTTCCTTATAACTTAAGTCCTCCAGTCCCGGCAATATCCTTGTACATTTTCTGTGAACTCTTTCATCCTTATTTATATCTTTCCTGCAGCTAGGTGACCAAATCTGCACATAATACTTCAAATTAGGCCTCAACAACATCTTATACAACTTCAACACAACATCCCAACTTCTGTGCTCAATACATTGGTTTATGAAGGCCAATCTGCCAATGGTATTTTAACCTGATTGCAGTGAACGTCTTTCAAGGACTTCCATTGTGAACTGTACCAGTAAAGGGGTTACATTTTGTAGAGAAGTTTAACCTTCCCAATAACATGTGTGGTATGTCTTGTTCCCTTCAGAATCCCCCCTAGGGCAATGATGTCAGTGTTAGGCCAGAAGGCAACAGGATGTGCAGCTGGGTGTACCGTGGTACTTGTCTGCAGTAACTCGTCTCACCATATTTAAGTAGCTCCAAAGCTGGCAAAGTACTGGGTTTGACCTAACCAAAAATTTGTATCAAAAAATCCACGGTTTGCACAAACAAGGACATGTAAAACTTTGAAGGTGGATTTCTGCAACCCTGCTGTCAATGGCAACTCCGACTAGATTCGTGACAGGGCTGAGGAGGGACATTAATGTAATCAAGTGCCAGTAATTTAATCATTTCATAGGCTTGATCAGTTTTTTTATTACATTTGTTGTCAAGCAGACAGTTTCTTCCTATCATAAGAAAATAAACACCATTTATCATCCCTGTAAATATTACCCTGTGACAGCTTCAGCATTGCTTTGCATAAATATCTGTGAATGAGGGTACTGTCTGAAAGAGGCAGGAAAAGTCTATTCTTCATACTTGGGCCTGTCAGAATCATTTTAGCTGCAGTTCAAACACACTTTCATCAGCTCGTGAATCTTTAATTCATTGTGGAGATTGCATATTCACTGGATACAGATGACTGCATTATCAGTTTCTTATGTGCATTTAAGAGTTGCACAATACAGCATTTTGCTATGTTAAGTCTAATTACAGTTTCCAGACCAGACCCGATACAGTGAAAGTAAACTGCAGCCCTTTTAGTTTATCCACCAAATAATGTGGCTCTCATCTCTTGACAGTTAAGCTGTCAATCTTCTTTAGCCAAAGATGGATGATATCACTTCTACAGCTATGGAGATAAGTATGGCTGTTAGATGTACCCATTAATTGATTATTTTTCAATCACTTTGAATTAGATCTTAGGGGAACCTACCTTTGATACTTTGGAGGTTACTCTTTTGAAAGTAGGAGTGGTATGTGGATGCAAAGCAAAAACTGGGGAAACGGTTAGAGGATCCATTATAAAGCACATTGTTCATTTCTGGTTGGATATTGGTAACCAAGGGCAGCTGGCAATGTGGGAACATCCCTTCTGTTGATGAAGAGTTAGCGAATCACAGAACGACACATCATGGAATAGGCCCCCGGCCCATCGAATCTACGCTGACCATCATCACCTGTTCAACATTAAAACCATCTCCCTCTCACTTCATCATCTCCTTCCAGATTCAAGCACGCACACACACACACCTCATGATGGATAATTAACCTACCAACCCACACGTCTTTGAAAAGTGGAGTGGCTGAAGTCCGTGGTGAATGTGAAAACTCCATGCAGACAGCACGAGGTTAGAATTGAATCTGGGTCTCTGCCTTTGTGAGGTTGCAGCTCTATTAATGAAAACTGAAAGCGTTTCATCAGAATTTTCACTCCACCAACAGTTCCCAAGCCATCATTAATGTTGTTTATTAGTTCCTTTGTAAAGTAATGATTAATTAGTTGCTGTTATCTTGATGGATTACCAGTAGTTTGTCATTGACTTAGAAGCATTTGTTCTAAATCATATGACATTGCTCTAATTCGGTCAAATCTTTCAGATCCTTAAAAGTCACAGGATTTGTTTTGCTGTGTAGTTTCAATAATTGCATTTGACAGTTAATGTCTTCATCCGTCTAGAGGCTATCATGCAGTTATGTGAATATGAATTTAATAAATAATTACATCTATTTGGGGAATAGTAATGTTCAATGGGAAAAAGGCCATATAGGGAGAGTGTCATGAACTCCTCAGGAGGAAAAGCTTAAGATTTATGTCAATAGTTATAATAATAGTGATAACAACAAAATTTGGACAAAATCGTGGTAGTAAATAGGCTGCTGTAAAGTTTTCCTAGCGTGGATGAATGGATGGGAATAATCAAGTATTTGATGGGCATGTCTTAAGGAACAAATTACAAGGAAATGAGAAAGATGAATGGGATGAATACTATTGCTGTGAGAGACAGTATAGACTTAATGGGCTGAATGAGCTCCAGCACTGTTTGGAGGAAACATGGAGACAGAACAGAGAACGTAGACCAGTATAGCAGAGGAGCAAGCCGTTGGGCTCACGGTATGGTGCCGAACAGATTAAATAAGTGATCAAAGGCCCAATTAAACGAATCTCTTCTGATAGGAAATAATATAATGAAGCCTTATAAGGCACTGGTGAGGCCTCACTTGGAGTATTGTGAACAGCTTTGGGCCCCTTATTTAAGAAACAAATTGCTGTCATTGGATGGGGCTCAGGGGAGGTTCATGAGAATGATTCTGAGAATGAAAGGGTTATCATTTGAGCAGTGATTGATGGCTCTGGGCCTGTACTCACTGGAATTTAGAAGAATGAGGGGCGACCTCACTGAAACCTACTAAATGATGAAAGGCCCAGATAGAATGGATATGAAGA
Organism: Hemitrygon akajei; assembly: GCF_048418815.1. Classification (NCBI taxonomy): domain Eukaryota; kingdom Metazoa; phylum Chordata; class Chondrichthyes; order Myliobatiformes; family Dasyatidae; genus Hemitrygon; species Hemitrygon akajei. The sequence continues at coordinate 105,868,713 of NC_133125.1, forward strand.
GGATGTTTCCTTTGGTGGGGGAGTCTAGGACCAGAGGGCACAGCCTCAAAATAGAGGGATGTCCATTTAGAACAGAAACGAGGAGTTATTTTGCCAGAGGATGGTGAATCTGTGGAATTCATTGCCACAGGAGGCTGTGGAGGCCAGGTCACTGTGTGTATTCGAGACAGAGGTTGATAGGTTTTCGACTAGTCAGGCATGAAAGGTTAAGGGAAGAAGTCAGGTCATTGAGAGTGATAATTAATCAGCTATAGTGGAATAATGGAGCAGACTCAATGGGCTGAATAGCATAATTATGCTCTTATGTCTTATGGTCTTACAATAAATACATAATATGAAATAATTGGCAATAATAGCTGCAAAGAAGACGTGGATAAAACAGCAGTTTTGATTTCTGTGCTAACACTGCAATAAATGGCATCAAGATTAACAAAGAATGAACTGTGGTTCGCAGTGATGATAAATAAAAAATATCACAATGAAATACAAGGAAAATGATCGTTTCCGCAGTGTAAAAGTCTGGATTTAATCATACAATTCCACTGAAGCAATATAATTGCAGGAACTTGACTCTAGGTTACACACACAAAATGCATATTATGTGTGTTTCTCAAGATTCCCTTCGTCTGCTGAATCTTTTATGATTAACTGTAAGTCTTAACTTGGGAGCGAGTAGGGGAGTTATTCTAATGAACTGAGGTATGTATGCGTATACATGTTGTTGATGAGGAGGTATTTCTTTAGTCAGAGAGTGGTAATCTGTGGAATTTGTTGCCACGGGCAGCTGTAGAGGCCAAATCACTGGGTATATTTACTGCAGGAGGTTGATAGATTCTTGATTGGTCGGGGATACAGGGAGAAGGCAGGAGATTGGGGCTGAGAGAGAAAATGGATCAGCCATGATGAAATGGCGGAGCAGTTTCAAAGGACCAAATGAAACCTATGGACCTATCTTTTATGGTCTTGATTGGGGGGGGGGGGCAGAACGAGGAGATTCTGTCAATAACCAAGCTTTAAATATTTTTGCAAATTGTTTATGAAAGTATTTGCAAATTCTTTTTGGCTACAAATTTTGCTCTGCTTTGACTTACACGTAAGAATGATTGTCAATTGACTTCAAATTACAATTTTGGTCCTTTAAAAAAAGTCAGTATTTTATAAGTCAAATACTTTCCTTAGGCCTGGATAGCTTAATTTGCACTCAGTGTTGTATGTCTGCATGTACATAATTGGTCTTGTCAGGAAACTTCAAAATGAGCTGATGAATACGTCCACTTTTGGGTGTAACTTCCTTCAGGCACCCCCACAGGAAATTCCACCCTCTGTACCTCGTGCTTTGAGATCTTATTAGGTGGTTTGATACTTTAATTTTGATATTTAAAAAAATATATCTGGCATGATTTAGACATGAATTTGAAAGGCTAAATGCTTACAATAATCCTTGGTCATTTCCACAAATTTCTGCATTTTACCCTATGCTAATGAGACTGGCCGGGTAATTACACTGGGAAAATTGATCCAAAAATAAAGGGAACAGTCTGAGGAAAGTATTAAACTTATGAAATGCTGACTTCTTAAAAGCATTAAAATTAAAATTTGAAGCAACCTTCCTGACCAGCAGGGGCATCTTCAACAGTTGGCACCTCAGGAAGGCAGTCAGTATCCATTGTTAATACCATAAGATATAGGAGAAGAATTAGGCCATTTTGCCCATCGAGTCTGCTCTGCCATTTCATCATGGCTGATCCATTTTCCCTCTCAGCCCCAATCTCTTACCATCTCCTCATATCCCTTCATGCCCCGACTAATCGAGAGTCTAATGACTCTTTCCATCTGGAACATTTCCATCTGAACAACTTAGGAACAGCTCCTTCCCCTCTGCTATCAAACTTCTGAATGGTCCCTGAATCCATGATCACTACATCATTATTCCTTCTTCTTGCACTATTTAGTAACTTATTGATTTTTATGTCTACACTGTACTGTGCTGCAAAAAACAACTTCCATATCATTTGTTAGTGATAATAATTTTGAGTGTCATTCTGAATCTGAACTCAGCAGGATGCAATTTGCAAACAGGGATATGTAAAGGTGTTGGACTTTGGGAGGACAAACAAGGGTAGGTCTTACATAGTGAAGAGTAGGGCACTGAGGAGTGCGGTAGAACAGAGGGAACAGGGAATGCAAATCCAGAATGGAGTCACAAGTAGATAGGGTTGTAAAGAAAGCTTTTGGCACATTGGCCTGCATAAATCAATGTATTGAGTACAGGAATTGGGTATTATGTTGAAGTTGGATAAGATGTTGGTGAGACCTAATTTGGAGTAATGTGTGCAGTTTTGGTCATGTACCCACAGGAAAGATGTAAATAAGGTTGGAAGAGTACAGGGAAAATTTACAAGGATATTGCCAGGATTGGAGGACCTGAGTTATAAAGAATGCTTGAATAGGTTGGACCTAATTCCTTGGAATGTAAACATTTGAGGAGAGATTTGATAGAGGTATACAAAATTATGTGGGGTATAGATAGGGTAAATGCAAGCAGGCTTTTTCCATTGAGATTGGGTGAGATTACAACTGGAGGTCATGGGTTAAGGGTGAAAGGGGAAAAATTTAAGGGGAACTTGAGCAGAAACTTCTTCACCTAGAGGGCTGTGAGAGTGGGGAATGAGCTGCCAGCACACGTGATGCATGCAAGCTTGATTTCAATGTTTAAGAGAAGTTTGGATAGGTATGTGGATGGTAGGTGTATGAAGGACTATGGTCTGGATGCAGGTTGATGAGAATAGGCAGCTTAAATAGTTCAGCACGGATTAGATGGTCTGAAAGGCCTGTTTCTAAGCTGTACTTTTCTATGACTCTTCGCTCTAAGCAAATATTAAGAATATTTTGATATAATAAGATTCCTTTAACTATTGCTATTGGACTGAAATAAGAGAAACAATTTTCTAATTAAGAAATGGTTCTGGATATAATCTGCAGACTAAGTTAATGCAGCAACATTGGTTGATGATTAGAGAACTGAAGTATAGGAGCAAATGCAGATTGGATTAGAGATCTTGTCAAATATTGAACCCAAGTTTGGTGCTTACATTGGATGGAGTTTGTACTTTCTTCCTGGTTGGTCTGGTTTCCTCCCATGTCCCAGTATATGACGAAGAGTAAATTCATTTTTGCGAATTACTCTTTAGAATAAATAATTGGCAAATCAATAAATACATAAGGGAACTGGTAGGAATATGAGAGGGCTATGAAGAAGGGGTATGGCATGCTTGTACTTACTAGTTGAGGCATTGGGTTCAAGACTTTGGAAGTTAGGTTGCTGTCACTGTGTGCTCTCGGAGCACTGGGCTGGACACAAATGTGGAGGAATGGCAGGCTCTCAGTCACGGGAAGCACTGACAATGACTCGAGCCCATGAGTGGAGGACAACAGGCTCACGACTCATATCAGGAGCGGAGGGTGACAGATACCCTGTGGAGGAATGGAAACAAGAGGTTGGGCAGAGGAACACCATCAGAGCCTCAGGGCAGTGAATGAGCAGCACTGCGAGGCTATTCATTCACAAAGACTCCACTGAGGCACCGAATGAGATACCACCTTCATAATCATAGAATGTGGGAAACATGTGACAGTCACAATTAACTTGACCAGATTAAACCAAAAACACGAAGGCTTAATGGGTCTAGTTAAGATAACAATTAGTAAATATGGGTGCTTAAGCTCAGAGGCCACAGGGCTCATGACTGTTTCAGCTTTATAAAGCTCTGGCTAGACCACATCTGAAGTATTGCAATCAGCTTTGGTTCCCACATTATAGGGAGGATGCTGTGTCTCTGGAGAGGGTGCAGAAGAAGTTTATTGGTAAATTGGTTTGTTATTGTCGCATGTACTGAGATAGAGAAAAATAACTTGTCTTGTGTACAGTATATATTAATTGATTCATTGAGGTAGTACAATGTAAAACAATAACAGTACAGGTAGCTAGTAAGGTGCAAGGTCACAATGAGATAAGCTGTGAACTCAAAGAGACCATCTTATGTCTCTAAGGAGACATTCAATAGTCCTGTAACAGTGGGGTAAGAAGCTGTCCTTGAGCCTGGTGGGATGTGCTTTTAGGCCTTTGAATCTTCTGTCTGATGAGAAGAGGGGTAAAAGAGAATGTCCAGGGTGGGTGGTATTGTGTACACTATTTAATATTTCAGTAGTATTTGAGTAATATTGAAAATCTGTTGTTTGATTAAGCATTCTTCATTTAAATAATTCATTATGGTTATATGTAAAAGCACATGAGTTTTATATGTCACATTGGTACCACTTGATTCATGCGTACCTTACTTAAAGTAAAAACTATGTTAGGCTCACATCTTTCAGACTCCCCATCCTTTTTTTTATATTAGATTCACGTTTTGGAGTTACAAAGAACATCGGGTGAGATCTTTGATTATGCTGGCAGTGAGAAGTGTGGGCAGAGCCCACAGAGGGAAGACCGGTTTCCAAATGGCATTGAGCTGTGTTCACAACTCTTTGCAGTTTCTTGCGGTCATGTGCAGAGCAGCTGCCGTATCAAGCCATGATGGTCTGGATAGGCTACTTTCCATGCTGCATTGTTAAAAACCGATGAAGTCGAAGAGACATGACAAGTTTCCTTAGCCCTCTGAGGAAATAGAGGACATCTGAGCTGTTTTGGCTATGGTGTCGATGTGGCTGGACGAGGTGAGGCTCTTGGTGATGTTCACTCCCAGAAACTTGAAGCTCTCCACTTTCTCACCACTGATGAAAACGGGAACCAAAGCACCACCCAACTTCCTGCAATTGCTGACCATCTCTTTTGCTTTACAGACATTTGCTTGTTGTCATGACACCATGTAACTAAACTTTTTTATCTCCTTCCTGTGCTCCAACTTATCACTATTTGAGATACGGCTCACTATGGTGGTATCACCTACAAACTTGTATATGGAGTTAGAACAGAGCCTGGCTATGCAGTCACGATGTGTGGGGAGTAGACCATGGAGCTGTAGAGTGTTTAGATTAATTGTGGCAGATGTGTTGTTGCATATCCTTACTGATTGTGGCCTGTTGTCAGGAAGTCAATGATGCCAGGATGCCAAGGCGCTGCCTGGATTAGAAGGCATTGCTATAAGGAGAAGTCTGATGAACGTGTTGTTTTCTCTGAAGTCACAAAGACTGAGGGGAGATCTAATAGATGCTTGTAAGACTATGAGAGGCATGGATAGAGTAGATGGCCAGTGTCCTTTCCCTAGGGTTGAAATATCTTGTGCTAGAGGGTGTGTACTTAAGATGAGAGGGAGTAGCTTCAAAGCAGAAGTGTGGGGCAAATATTTTACACAGAGGATATTGGGGGCCTGGAGTGTGATGCTAAGGTTGCTGTCGGAGGCAAATGTAATACAGGCATTTAGGAGACTCTTAGATAGGCACAAGAATGTGCAAAGATTGGAGGAATATAGACATGTTGTAGGCAGAAAGGACTGGTTTAGTTTACTTAGATGTTCCTATGCTGTACTGTTCTACATTCTATGCCCTATGAGAGTGCAATTGGTGTGATGGGATTGGCATGGATGTACGGTGCTAAATTGTTTCCTTCTGTGTTGTAATTAGAAAATAAATGTCTGTTATACACAGGACAATGTTAACATTCCTTGGAGAATTCCTTGAGGAAAATCTTTCTGAACTATTATCTAGTACAAAGGAATAGAACCATCGGTGTTGCCACGATAGCGTAGCAGTTAGTGCGACGCTATTACAACTGGGGACGTTGGAGTTTGGAGATCAATTCCAACATCAACCCATGGTTGGTGTGGGTTTCCTCCCACAGTCCAAAGACATACAGTTAGTAGGTTAATTGGTCATTGTAAATTATCCCGTGATTAGGCTAGGGTTAAATTTGGGGTTGTTGAGTGGTGCGGTTTGATGGGCTGGAAAATTAATAATCAACAGTTTTCAAACTTCACTACCATTCTCACTTCTTTATTACTCTTGCCTATTTCACAAACCATCAAAATATGCCTTTCGATTTTGTGTTTTATAATTTGCTCTTTTGTGCGATTTTGCACGTGGGGGAGGTTGATTCTTTTTTCTTTGAATGGGTTTGATCCTTGGTTCTTTGCTGTGTGACTGTCTGAGGAGAAGATGAATCTCAGGGTTGTGTGCTGCATAATAAATATACTTTGATACATTGAAATAAATGCACTCTGAATCTTTTGAATGAAATGCCTTTTCTATATTACTATCAAAATAAGTATGATCAACAACAGCAATTTGTTCATCCTTTGCCCAACTGGGTACTATTTTCTATTGCCTTTATTTTTCCCTCAACCAGGCTATTCAGTCAGCTGTGGAAAGGACTGGCATCTGTGCTTGTCGTCCCAATTTATAGCCACCATTAATTCATATTTAAAACATGGAGTTGACAGGATATTTCTCTGCATTTGCTTACTTGTACAGTAAGCTGATAGGGTTGCCTCAAAATAAAAATTCCACTTCCACTATGAAATTGTAGAATCTTACAGTGCAAAAAAAATCTATTTGATCTTTTGTGCCTGTTCAGTAAATTCTCTGACTTGTTCACAATCTTGGCTATCATAGGATAAGGGCATTATGGTAATATAGCTGTTAGTACATTGTTTTAATTCACCAGCAAACGGGGTTCAATTAACACCACTATCCGTAAGGAGCTCGTACGTTCTCCCTGTGACTGCGTGGGTTTCCTCTAGTTGCTCTGGTATCTTCCCACAATCCAAAGAAGTTGGTAAATTGGTCACATGGGTGCAATTGGGCAGTGTGGGCTCATTGGGCTGGAAGGCCTGTTACTGTGCTGTATCTCTACATTAAAAGTAAGCAGACTGGGAAGGAAGGGCATTTTCAGTTTCTGTGATTTGAAAGTTAGCTGTACACAGAGTTGGTGTAAGAGGGGCACCTAATCCTTGTACTTTGATCAGTTTTTAAATATTTTTTCATTTGATACAGATAATGCAGGCAAGGTCCAAACTTATTGTCTATCCCTGATCACCTCTTGTGCAGAGAAGCTTACTAGCTAATTTCAGAGGGCAGAAAACAGTCAATCATGTTGGTGGATGTGGTATTACATTTGGGACATTGGACAAGGGTCAGCAGATTTTCTTCCTTAAGGTTAATGAATTAGATAATTTTTAATAACAGCTGGGCAAATTCATCCTCAAATATTCTGATTCATAGATTTTATTTGGTGATGTATTTAAATTTCCCAACTGTCCTGGTAGGATTTGAACTCTTGTTTCCAGAGCAATCACCTAGGTTTCTGTATGTTAGTTTTGTAAAATAACCACCGTGCCTATAATTGCAGCACTGAGGAAAATAATACAAGGAATGATTGATAAGTTTGTGGCCCAAGGTAGAAGGAGTCAGCTTTAGAAAACCTAACACAGTTATTTTTCAACATAGTCCCCTCCTACATTTTCACACTTAGTCCAGCGGTCGTGGAGCATATGGCTCTTGGACCTCCAGAAAGTGGCCACAGCAGGGGTGATTGATAAGTTTGTGGCCTAAGGTAGAAGGAGATGAGTTATATAGCTCTTGCTACATGCACATGCAGTTCAACTCTTTGAGTGATTATACAGAAAGTTTGAAGTTAATAACTTATTGATAAGTTTGTGGCCTAAGCTAGTGGTGCAGGCGGATGGGAACCACAGCACCAGAACAGACAGTGGAATGGTTGTGGAGAAAGTTAAGCCTGCGTACAATATCAGGAATCAGAAGGTCATGCAGGGCGGGACTAATGTTCTGAGCTGTATATACTTCAATGCAAGGAGTATTGTAGGAAAGACGGATGAGCTTAGGACATGGATCGGTATCTAAAAATCATGACAGAGTAGCCATTAGTGAGATTTGGTTGCAAGAGGAGCAGGACTGGCAGTTCAGTGTTCCAGGGTTCCAGTGTTTTAGTTGTGCCAGAGTGGGAGGGGTGGCATTGCAACTCAGAGGAGATGTCACACCAGTGCCATTTCAAGTACATAAGTCCTCACTGGAAGACCTCTCCAATCTGTCCTCTTCCAGTGAGGATTTATGGGTAGAACTGAGGATTAAGAAAGGCATGATCAGGTTAAAGGGATTACATTATAGACAGCGAGATTTAGAGGAACAAATTTGTAGAGATATTGTGGAGGCCCTGGTTAAGAAAGAAGAGGCGCATAGCAGACAGGAACAAATGAGGTGCTTGAAGAGTATAAGGGATGCAAGAGAACACTTAAGGAGGAAATCAGGAGGCTAAAAGAAGGCATAAGGTTGCTCTAGCAGACAAGGTGAATGCAAATCCTAAGGGCTTCTACAGATACATTAAGAGCAAGAGGATAGCAAAGGACCAAATTGTTTCTCTGGAAGATCAGAGAGGTAATCTATGCATGGAGCCAAAAGAGATGGGGGAGATTTTATATGATTTTTTTTTGCTGTAGGGATCGGTGTTGGATCTGTTGTTATTTGTCATCCATATCAACAATCTGGTTGATAAAGTGGTAAACTGGATCAGCAAATTTACAGATGACACCAAGATTGGAGGTGCAGTGGACAGCGAGGAAGACTATCAATGTAAACCAGCAGGAAAAATGGACTGGAAAAATAGAAGATGGAATTTGATGCAGGCATGTGTGAGATGTTGCCCTTTGGGAGGACCAGCTAGGATATGTCTTGTATGGCGAGCGGTAGGGCACCGGGGAATGTGGTAGAACAGAGAGGATCTGGGAATGCAGATCCATAATTACTTGAAAGTGGCATCACAAGTAGATGAGGACATAAAGAAAACTTCTGGCACATTGACTTTCATAAATCAATGTATTGAGTACAGTACATACAAGAGAAATTCTGCAGATGATGGAAATTTGAGCAACCCACACAAAATGCTGAAACAACTCAGCAGGCCAGGCAGCATCTATGGAAAAGGGTGAAGAGTCAATGTATCGGGCCGAGACCCTTCATCAGGTCTGAAGTAAAAGGATTTAACTTGGGTGAAACTATAACTAGAGGTCATGGGCTAAGAGTGAAAGGTGAGATGTTTAAGGATCCTCTTCACTCGAGGGTGGGGGAAAGGTGAGAGTGTGGAATGAGCAAGTGATTAATGCAGTGTTGATTTCAACCCTTAAGAGAAATTTGTATAAGTACATGGATGGGAGGGTTATGGTCCAGGTGCAGGTAAATGGGACTAGGTAGGCTAATGGTTTGGCATGAACTAGATGGGCCAAAGGGCCTATTTATATGCTGTTGTGTTCTATGGCTCTACAACTCTATTTTGGTTCCATCTACCTACTACTAACACACTTCTGGATCCTCTTCCCCCATCCACTTCCATCTGCCCTGCATCTCTCCCTTTGTGGTTCTCATTGCTACTTGCTTACTTATCAGATTCCAACTCCTGTAGCATCGTTGTCACTCTTCACTCTGCAGCTTCTGCCTTCGACATCGTCCACCTCCATCTCCCTTTTTGTTCCTCCATCCACCTTCGTCTCCTAACTCCACGGCTCACTCTTTCCCCCCCCCCCCCCCCCACCTGGCTTCTTCAGCCCGTTATCTTTCACCCCCCTTCAGGTCCACTACTAGCCTCTGTGCCATCACCCCACCGATCTCCCCTTTGTGTCGACCCGATGCAGGGTGTCAGCCCAAGATGTTGACAACTCCTTCCTCTCCACAGATGCTGCTCGACCAGCCCATCTCCTCCAGCAGTTTGTTTTATAGAGAACTGTATCATCTGCACACACAAGAAGCTTTCTGGAAGGAATTCGGCTTCCTACTTAAAGTTCCTTTTCCCTCACTTTTCTAAAGTGTTGCGATTGAAGGATAATGGTTATTCCGAACAGTTTTAACGAAAACAATCTGACAGAGGGCAATGCATTCTTGTGGTTTGGGGAGTGCCTACTCAGCATTAATAAATTAAACATTACTCGTTCTTTGCAAGCACTTTTACTCATGTTGCATTTAATTATAGTATCCTAATGTTCTACTTTGTTTGATGAATGACTTCTTTGGAAATTAAAAATGCATAGTCTTTTTTTTCAATCCCCAACAATATTTGTTGATGCCAAATCTCTGGAAGATTGAAATCCTCAGAGATGAGGGGAAGCACAAAATAAAATTCATATGTTAATTCTCATTGAGGTTTGTACTGGTTTCGTAGTTCCAAAATTAAGTTCTTCTGAAAGAGGTGAGTCATCCCAAAGAGGGATGCATGCGAAGCCCAAGATAGACTGTAAGGGGCAGTGAGTGGGGAATCACACATGTGGTCCTGAAGTCCCACGCACAGTGCTCATTTAGAGTAGAAAGCATAAGTTAGTAATCAGGATCAGATATATCGGCTGTTTCTGCTTTATGCATTCACTATGGGGAGCTACAGCCTGCAAGTCTTCCAAGATACTGTTTTCCAACTTTCTCCAGGTCTGGCGGTCAACAGTCGAGCATTTATTGGTCATTTATGAGGAAAGCCGACCAGTAAACTCAGCTGTTTCCCCATTTGAGACCAATCAAATGGTGCACATGCTCACATGTGACCGCAAGAAACTACAGAGTTGTGGACACAGCTCAGTACGTTACAGGAACCAGCCTCCCCTCTATAGACTCGGTCTATACTTCTCGCTGCCTCAGTAAAGCAGCCAACATAATCAAAGATACCACCCAACCCAGACATTCTCTCTTCTTCCCTCTCCTATTGGGCAGAAGATACAAAGCGCTAAAAACACATACCACCAGGCTCAAGGACAGCTTCGATCCTGCTGTTGTCGACTCGTATGTGATAAGATGGGCCCTTGGCCTCACAGTCTACTTTGTTACGATCCTGCACTTTATCATTTACCTGCACTGGATTTTTCTGTTGCTTTTTGTACTTCATTCTGCATAGTTATTGATTACCTTGTTCTACCTCATTGCACTGTGTAATGATCTGATCTGTAGGAACAGTCTGCAGGACAAACTTTTCACTGCCAATAATAACCCAATACCAATGCTTTGTGCGTAAGCTTTTTTGAGAAGGTTGTTCTGCACAATTCATTTCATTGATCCACATTTCACTGTAGCAATGGTTCAGCACCGAAATCACTCCTTCCCTTTCAAATTCGCAACTCTGAGATATTAAAGAAGTTGCTTGCAGATACTAGCTCCCTGGCCTCTGCTTATCTGGAATATTGTGTACCATTTTAGTTTGCCCAGTAAACTCAGCTGGTACATGCTTGCATGTGACTACAAAAAAGACAAGATAGGAAAAACATCTTCAAACGTGAAAGAAGATTCAGGAGGATTCTGCTAGGAAGGCCTGAGTTGTAGGGAGAGGGCAAGCAGGCAAGGTCTTTATTCCTTGGGATGAAGGAAATCGAGGAGTGACCTAATAGAGGTGTATAAAATCCTGAGGGGTAGAGACTGTGTGAACGCACATTTTCTTTTCCAAGGGAGGGGATACTAAAAGCTAGAAGGAAATGGTTTGAGGTCCTGATGAAAGGTCTTGGCCTGAAACATTGACTGTTTATCCCCATCCATTTATTCTGCCTGACCTGCTAAACTCCTCCAGTACATTGTGTGTATCGCTATAGGTTTAAGTTGAGGAGTGAAAGATTCAAAAGGGACATCAGAGGCAATTTCATCACTCAGAGTGTGGTGCATATGTGGAATGAGCTGCCAGTGAAAATGGTTGAGACAGCTGCAATAAAAAAGTTTAAAAGACATTTGAATAAGTAGATGTATAGCAAGAGTTTAGAGGGATACGGGGGCACTTCTTGCAACACCACTCAACCAGCAATCTACTTCACTCCTGTACTCCTCCTTGTCACTGTCTGAGATTTTACCAACAGCAATGGGGTCATCTTTGCATTTATAGATGTTTTTTGAGCTATACAGTCAAGAATGTGGATAGAGTAGAATAATGTGATAACGACACATTGAGGTGTGTCTGTGTTGAAGGTCAGTGAAAAGGAGATGTTATCACTGATCATTCTGACTGTGGTCTCCCAGTAAGGAATTCGAGGATCCATTTGCAAATGAAGGTACAGAGGCCCAGATTTGTAATGGTACTGCATGTGGTTTGTCAGCCCATTGAGTTTATGTTGATCCATTGTAGAGCAAATATTCCATCTTATTCTCTCTATAGTCCTGTAAGCAAATGCTGATCCAATTCCCTTTTGAAAGTCCTGTTTCTCTTTGCTTCCATAATTATTGATGAGAAATTGTGCCCTGTCATTATCCTTCAGCTCACAATACTATTCCTCCTTTTTTCATTGATTTACCCAAAAAGCAGATCAATTTTCTCTCTTATGCTTGGGTGTAATTAACTATCTCTGTCCTCCAGAGAAAATAGAAATGGGGACTGTACACTTGCAAATTGGGGTTGGCATATTTCCCACCAATTAAGTAGAGTGGATAAGATTTGCAGTGAGCTTGGATCTTACCTGACCCATTTTCCTCAATGGAGTCTGCCCAGCCAAAGTTTGTTCCCAAGTCAATGTCCAAATCTAAGTCTGTAAAGTTTATTTATTTAGAGATACAATGCAGAATAAGCCCTCTGGCCCTTTGAGCCATGCCGCCCAGCAACCCTAATTTAATTACTGTATAACCTAATCTTGAGGCGATTTATAATGACTAATTAACCTATCTGGTATGTTTTTGGACTGCGGGAGAAAACCAGAGGACCAGGAAAAAACCCATGCATTCCATAGGGAGGATGCACAGAAACTCCTTGCAGAGGATGTTGGGATTGAACTTTGAACTCTGATGTCCTGAGCTGTAATAGCATCAAGCTAACTCCTACACTACCATGGCGCCTAAACAAAACTTTCCAGAACGAATCTGCTTTGTGACCTTCCTTCCATCTCTAAAACTTTTTAAATAGGGGCATTACCTGATATGTAGTCCATTGCTACAGAGACAGTTTGGTTGAAAGGCTTCAGAAAAAAGGCCCTCTATGTTATTTGTATCGGCTATGTAGGTTTTGACATGAAATCAGGGTAAATGTGGAGTAAATTCCAGAAATAGTCCTCATTTTGAGTATTGGCTGCAATTTTGATCACCTATGTACAGGATAGATGTAAATAAGGTTGAAGGACTACAGAGAAAATTTACAAGAGTGTTGTTGGGTCTTGAAGACCTGAATTACATGGAAAGATTGAATAGGTTACGACTTTATTTCTTGGAATATGGAAGACTGAGAGGAGATTTGATAGAGGCATACAAAATTATGAGGGGTATAGATAGGATAACTGAAAGTAGGCTTTTTCCACTGAAGTTGGGTGGGATTACAATTAGAGGTCATGGGTTAAAGATGAAAGATGAAAAGTTTAAGTGGAACATAAGTGAAGAAGTTTCCCCTTAGAGGGTCATGAGAGTGTGGAACAAGCTGCCAGCGCAAGTGGTGCATGCAAGCTCAGTTTCAACATTTAAGAAAAGTTTGGATTGTTACGTGGATAGTAGGGATACCGAGGGCTACAGTTCCAGAGCAGGTCGATGGGAGTAGGCAGTTTAAATGGTTCAGCCTGGACTAGATGGGCTGAAGGGCCTGTTACTGTGCTGTACTTTTCTATGTCTCTAAATACCTTTCAAGCTAGGCCTCCTTTCTTCATTCAACCAATTCCTATCCACTTGCTTGCTATCCATCATATTAGTGAAGCTATTCAAATGCACTCAAGGTAAGGAATAATAAATACAGTAAATATAAATTATTTTTGTTATTAATAACCACAACAATCACAAAGTACTTGCATTTGCATTGGGAAGGATGACAATAACTCTATCCATTTGGTTTAGGAGCTTATTCACTCCCAATGGCACTTTTAGTCAAGCCGCTTATACTAAAAAATAAACTGTGAAATTGCTTGTCAAGTGTGTCCAAATGATTCCTTCAGCTTTTCATAACAAACACTGTTAATGTACTGAGGACCAGGACCTAAAGATTTTGTAAAAGATAGACAGATCAAATTCATGGCCTGCAGCCATCTCAAATGCATTGTGTACGTATTGCAATCAGCCCCGGCACCAAGTGCTGGGAGAGATGAATCCAGCCTTTGTTGCTGCTCCCCTTCGGCACCCGTGGTTCATGCTGGGCGGTGCACAAAGGCGGAAATCAACGGTGGACAAGAACAACTTTGACCACTTTGCACAAAAAAGGCCTTTGCTTTATTTGGTCTAATTATGCTGTATCTTGTCTAGTTGTATATACTGGACTCTATAATTTTTTGTGAAAGTTGTGTAAATGATACTGTGTGCCTGTGATGCTGTGGCTGCAAAAAAAAATCATTGTACCTGTGTATACACAGTGTCAGAGAGTGATAGAAGAGTACGGTGCAGTTACAGGTCCTTTGGCCCATCTGGTCCATCCCAACCTTTTAAACTGCCATCTCTCATCCACCTGAACCTAAAACTCAGGTCCTCCAGTCCTGGTGACATCCGGGTGGAGATGGCAACTCAACTTTGACTTTGACTTTAACAAGCACATCTTTTCCTCACAATCTCTCAACAGATAGAAAGAAAAGGATAATGAAATTCACACTACTTTTGGGGTCACTTCAAGGGCAATGAAGAAATACTGTAGTCACTGCTGTAATGGTAAATGGCATTTGGTTTATTTTTATCATGTGTATTGAAAAAAATAGTTTTGCATACCACCCAGACAGATCATTCCAAACATAAAAGCGTCTGTGGTACAAAAAAAATGCAAAAAAAACCCAGTGCTAAAGTGCAGGTAGACAAATCTGGGTGGGAAAGCTAAAGATTTGGAGAAGGCAAAATCTGACAGGAGAGGAGAGTGGGCCATAGGAGAAAGGAAAGGAGGAAGGGATCCAGGGGAGGTAATAGGTAGATGAGAAGAGGTAGGAGGCCAGAATGGAGAATAGAAATAGAGGGGAGAGAGAGGGAATGTTTTTTTTAACCAGGAGAGATTATTCATACCATTAGGTTTGAGGTTATCCAGATGGAATATAAGGTGTTGCTCCTCCACCCTGAGGGTGGCTTTGGCCATTCTGAAATCTGATGGTGCAGAGGAAGTAGCTGTTCCTAAAATATCGTGTGTCCTCAGGCACCTGTATCTCCTCCTTGATGGTAGCAAAAAGAAGAGGGCATGTCCTGGGTGATGGGACATGTCCTCTTCTCATTGCTCCCATGCATATTATAAGTATGATCTCAAATGATTGATGGAAAGAATGCAGACACTCCCACACTACCCCCCTTGCACCTGACCAGAATCTCCTACCAAACTCAAGTGGAACCAGGGACTTCCTCATCCTCAAGGGAGGACCTAAGAAGTGGAATAAATATTGGCTAGGATTTGAGAACTCCTTGGCTTTTTTAAAAAATTAGATCATGGATCTTCTATGTATCCCAAGAGAGAGGTTGGATCTTAGTAATTTACTGTCTCATCCAAAAGACTAAGATGATAAAGGTTTTCAGTTATTACCATGCAGAAGCACCCTGCTATAGTAATATTAAGCAAGCATGATGCCATTGTCATCTTCAGTCAGTTTCAGATCACCTAATAATGTTCCTACTTACTCCTGAGGGAGTTCTACATTGGCTGCATAAATAACAAGGAATCATCTCTCCCATGTGTGCTAATTTGAAAAATTGGTGCTTCTTCCTTGAACTATAATTATACAAACACTGTTATCTTCATCTCTCTGGGTATATTAATTTAAGCCACTGCAGCTTCCTTGTAGAGATGGAGATGTAGATCCTGGATCTCGGCTCAAATCAATTACGCAAGACTGATGTTGCCCCGTGCTCTCCATTGAAATGAATTCTCCTTACAAGTTCAATAGAAAAAGGCTAAATGCATTAAAGTTTTGGCTTGATAAAGCCATAAAGGTGAGTTCTTTCATTTCAAAACTTGTCCCCTTTCAGCAAATATCAGAGCCATTGAGCATTCAGCAGAATATTGGATAAGATTCCAGTGACCTCTCCTTCCTTCTTTAAAAATGTTCACTGAAGAACAACAGGATTGACTTGTGACTGGACATCTATACAGAACACTGGTGGTGTGATTGACTATACCTCGCAGAACCTATTGAAGTTTCATTCTCTCTTTGAATCCTCTGGATCCTATAATGGGAAGCTCATTCAAGGATCTTTTGAAGGCACAAAAGTTGATTGCAGTAAACTAATCCTTCCAAGTGCCTGCTTTCCCTTGGTAGGCCAGTCTGCACAGTACTGGTGGTCACTACTGATGTCCCCAAATGGAGATGAGGGGGAATTTCTTTAGCCAGAGGGTGGTGAATCTGGGGTATTCATTGCCAAGCTGGCTGTGGAGGCCAGGTCATTGGGTATATTTAAAGTGGCGGTTGGCAGATTCTTGATTAGTAAGGGTGTCAAAAGTAATGGGGAGAAAGCAGAAGAATGGGGTTGACGGATTATACATCATCGATGATGGAACAGCAGATCAGGCTCAATGGCCGAATGGCCTAATCTACTCCCATGGTTTATGTCTTATGATCTTTATAAATGACTCCAGCCCAAGCTACTTCTCCATATCCATTCACCTAAATCATAAAAATCTTTTAATTCCACCTCAATATCATCAAATGTTTTAGCCCATGTACAGCTGAAATCTTCACTTAGATCTCTTCCAACTCCAGCGCTCACTATCCTAATGCACATTCAGACAAAGTCAGCTGATTGAAACTCTCTTGCCTCTCTAGCATTGCATCCATTACCCCAATCCATTCTGGCTTCTTTTAGGGTGTTCTTACCAACATCTTCAATGTAAATGTGTTTGACCTCTCTCTGTTCCTGCTCCTCCCTATCTCTTCTATCTACACTAGCCCCATGAACTCCCCATTGCTCTGACTATAGCCTTTTATGAATTGCTTCGCATTTCCTTACTGTGTTGTCAGTTGTATCTAAGGAATCATATTCTTGAACATTCTTTGAAATTCATTTATCAAATGTGGATGCTACAGACTACAGAAAAAAGTCTATAGCACATAAAACATAGAAAAAGTCTCTGGCTGTCCCCTTGATCTAAGCCTTTTATCATCTTGTTCACCTGTGTTAAGCTACTTCTCAGCCTCTTCTCTCCAAAGAGAAAAGCCCCAGCTCACTCAACACTTTCTCATAAGACTTTCCCTTTAGTCCAGGCAGCATCCTGGTAAATCTTCCCTGCACCCTCTCTGAAGTTTCCACATCATTCTGTAATGAAATGAATAGAACTCAACTTAATACTCCATGTGTTGTCTACCCAGGGTTTTGTAAAACTGAAATATAACTTCAGGGTTCTTGACTCAATGTCTGATTAATGAAAACAACCCTATGAACTTGCATGGTGACTTTGAAGGATCTATGGACATGAACACTAAGATCTCTCTGTTCCTCCACACTGCTAAAAATCCTGCCATTAACCCTGTATTCTGTCTTCATCCTTAATGGTTCCTGGACTAAAAGCAAACCATGTTGGTGGGTCATGCTTCACTAACAGATCAACAAGGAAAGCAGATTTCATTTTCTGGAGGACATTGGTGAACTTGCAAGGTTTTTAAAAATGACTATCTGCTGTTTCCATGGTTATATTACATCTTGTTACTTTTAGAATGAGTTAGTTATTTGAATTTGAGTTACCCATCTGACACAATGGGATTTGTGTCTCTGGAATAATAAACCAAATCTTCGGCTACTCATTGAGTACCAAACTGTCTCCCTCTACTTCCCTCTTCTCCTTAGAGTATTCTAGAAACCCTTGATGCCAACCCATTTGAATATCTTGTCTTTTGACTGGAAAACCACTTTTGGCTGATAACAAGACCCATAATATTATCACAGTATGGATTTCTACATAAGAGGCAAGTTATTAATGATGCGGTAATCCGTTCAGCCTTTGGGCTCACTCTCAGGGACTCTTCTTCTCAAGTTCTCAACATTATTTATTTACTTATTATTATTGATTCTTCTTTTTTTCTGTATTTTCAGTTTGTTGTCTTTTGCACGTTGGTTATTCGTCCATCCTGTTGGGTGCGGTCTTGGTTCTATTGTGATTCTTGTACTTACAGTGAATGCCCACAAGAAAATGAATCTCACGGTTGTATATGGTGACATGCATATACTTGGAATAATAAATTTTGAACTTTGAACTTTGAAATGAACAGAACTTGCCACATTTTGATAAGAATATTCGCGGCTGTAAAAAAAGGACCCAACAAAGGAACAAGACAGCCAGCTTTATCAAGTTATGATTTGAGCCCTAGTTTGAAAGCACACTGTTTAATATCACAAGTAAGCAATGATAGCACAGATTCAACACTTTGCCAGGGTGCATTAATAAAACGAAGAGGGCCAACTTTAGTCTGAGTGCAAACTATACTGTATGCATTAAGACAAGATAAGAAACAGACTGGTATATAAGTGTCAGTAATGTTCGAACAATTCAGCCTGTACGGATATCAAGGTCACCTTACACTGGATACATAATAGGTTTGGATGCATGGAGAATGGATAATACTAAACAGTAAGTTTTATGTATAACAAACGTCATCTTTTATTATGTGGCATTTTAAATGGAAATGATGGTGCATGGCTGGACGGAATTTAAATGTGCAGTGATTATTTTTTCCTATACAGTTGAATTTTAAGATCATAGCCTTGGAATACTGAGTGAGTTTTAAGTGGAGTTCTGTTTAATGCATGAGAAACCTCACCAGGATTTAAGTAACATTGGCCACTCCGCATATTGTTTATAGACTTTCCAATATAATCTCTCTGACAGAAGATGGACTATATGTTTCAGCTCAGAGAGTTGATTCTCTTTGATCCCAAATCTCAGACACAATGAATGTGAAGTCAGAGCCAAACAAATTTTGTAACGAAGTAATAAGTTCTACTCTTCTTCAGATTCATGGAGGAGGTTTGTGAGAACATTGCCAGGAATGGAGAAAAGATTGGGAAGCTGCAGTTCATATGCAGTGGATCCCGGTTAACTGCGACACATCAGGGTCAGGATATTTTGGCCCAATGAAGCCACTGCCCCATTTAGCTGAAGTTTCATGGGAATAGTTCAAAAGGTATGAAAAAGACAAAGTACCATTTAACTGGGCAACAAATGATGTATATAACTGCAATACAGAACAAATTAGAATACTATCAATGCTACTACACTACTATAAAACTGGGGTTTCAAAATAGTTGTTGTGAAGCGTCTAGTGCGGTAGTGTAGTGGGTAGTGCTTGTTACTCTCACTTTCAGCTTCCACCGCTGGCTAGCAGTCTTGTGAAAAGGAGAGCTGATTGTGTAACTCTCTCCCTGCCAGTACACAGTCTCTCCAGCAGCAACACATGGAACCTCCTCGCTGGTGACACATGGAACTTGAACTCCTTTTGGACTCAGGCTGAACTACAGAGGATGGGGAGGAGGTCTGGCCCCTACACATGCAGTTCCACCAGTGTGTGGACACGTCCTGGTGCTCGTGAACCAGATCCCCAGATACGGGTAAATAGCCCTACTGCCTTATGGGCAGCTTTGGGAGAGATGAAGGCTACCTGGATAGCAAATCCGGAGTGGAGTCCCTCAGGCGGCTGGACATCATTGAACATCCTACTGGCAGCTCCTGCAGCCTAGCTTCATAAGCTTTCCTTTGCACTTTACTGGCGAGGCCAAGAGGGGTAACTTGACAACTGGGCATCTCCGGACCTCCATACCTTCCGCTTAGGCTTGTGATGATGATCATCATCCCCCATTTTCCTTCGAGACAGACCAACTGTAAAACTGGGTATTAGTTCCTAGTAGTTATCAACAGAGGAATTCATCCGGTGTACGCTGCTGTTCTTTTTATTGACTGTAAATGAACCAAATCAGCACAGATGCCGAGTGTAGATAATGGCATGTCTTCATACAGTTTTCACCAATTGCATCCTCTAAATCTACATTTTCATTGTAAGACTCAAGATGATTGTCAATACCTTCAAATTCTTCATAGTTCCTAGCTTGTTGAAGTAGTGAAATCGTTTCATTTTCACTCCTGGCCATTTCTGGCATCCCCAAGCCTGAATGATTGAAACTGGAGTGAGCAAAGCAATTCTGAATTGTTCTACTGCTTATTTCTCTGCAACGATCAGTGACAAAATTTGACCATAAGCACATGAAACTGAGATATTTAAAAACCATTCACTTTAAGCACAGTCTAATGTCTAATAGCCAGACAAGTCATGTAACTGATGCAAATCAGATACTGCTGGACAACTGTCTTCTGACCCAATTAAGTGGCATAGTGTCCCAAATAAACAAAGGGAATCAATTAATTTTTGCTCTTTCAGAGTTGCCCTTAATAAGTGGCTGGCTTGTTTAACTGATGGCCCAATCATTTAGAATCCATTCTATCTGGAAGAAAAAGGAGTCAAACAGAGATTTAAATGGACAATATTTAATTATAATGAGTAGAGTGAAGGCAGAGTGGACTAAGCATGTGTGTTTCCCTTAGCAAGACTTTCACAAGTCTAATGGGTAGAGATTAAGGTCAATCAATTAGTAGAAAGTTTAGAGTGGAAATGGGGGAGATATTTTATTCAGCTTGGATGAGGTCTGGAAATTGGTGTTGAAAAATGTTGACTGAGGCAAAAAACTCATAGTAGATTTACTTCTGTTCTGTGAATTGCATTGACAACGATTCTCTATTCATCACTTTGCTTTTGCATCTTTTGATGATGTCTTCCCCTTCCTTTTTCATATTTCTTGAAATACATAGTTGTGGGTAGCACAGTGATGTAGCTGGTAGGACTTCTGTCTCACAGCTCCTGTTACTTGCAGTGCTGTCTGAGTGGAGCTTGTGAATTCTCCCTCTGACTGTGTGGAGTTCCTCCATGTATTCCAATTTTTGTCCATAACTCAAAGCTATGGTAGGTTATCTGGTTATATTTCCCTCTGTGGGTTTTTGAGTTGTGGAATCACTGAGGAATTGATGGGAACTTAAGAGGAGTAAAATAGGATTACAGCAGGGTTGGTATAAATAGGCACTTGATAGCTGGCGGCACTGACTTGGTATGCTAAATGTCAGCAAGTCTGGAGGTTGTAGGCCCGAGTCTGGGGCCACAGCCCACAGGTTAGAGGCCTGGAGGCAGCCTGTCCTCCTGGGTTTGGAGACCTATCAGTGTGGGTGTGGGAATGGGATTTGTTTTGTGGGAAGGTTGTCTGTGTGTGTGAGTGTGTGGGTGATTGGGTGATGGGAAAGGGGTTTGATTTGCTGTTGTTGCTTGTTGTATACTGGCTGTGTGTTGTTTTGCTGAACGATGTGGGCACGATATGTTGGTGCCAGAATGTTCGGCAACACTTGTGGGTTGCCCCCAGCACACCCTCAGATTGTGTTTGTCGTTAACGCAAGCGATGCATTTCACTGAATGTTTCGATGAACATGTGATAAACAAATTATGGTTTTTACGATCTCCTGAAGGATTCGGCGAACTTGACAATCAGGAACACAGGTATGGCACCTTGAAGTGGATGGATATTGGCCATCAGCAGAAGAGGGAGAAGTGGGGTGGACTTCAAGCCAGATTAATGCATCGAGGCCTGAGAGCAGCAAATGAACAGCTGTTCAGCCCTTTTAATCCCTACCAGCCATGTTCCTCTCCTGACCCCGTCCAATCTGCTAGCGTTTGTTCTGTTTCCCTCTCTTCTTGCTACTAGTATTGGGCAGCAGGTCTTGGGCCCCAGGTCACCAGGCTCAGGAACAGTTGTTGCCCCACACCCACTGGGCTCCTCGACCAGCACGGATGACTAGACTCATGTTGGTGCTGAACGGCTGCACAGCTTGCAGACAACACACACAAAATGCTGGTAGAACACAGCAGGCCGGGCAGCATCTATAAGGAGAGGCACTGTTGATGTTTCGGGCCGAGACCCTTCGTCAGGACCGTCCTGAATTTCCAGCATCTGCAGATTTCCTTGTGTTTGCCTCCCTGGGAAACTGTCTTTGGCTATCCATGCAACCTATGATCCTTTCCCTTCTCCAGCTCGGTATCACTTTCACCAATCACCTTTCCAGCTCTTAGCTTCATCCCACCCCCTCTGGTCTTCTCCTATCATTTCGCATTTCCCCCTCCCCCCACTACTTTCAAATCTCTTACTATCTTTCCTTTCAGTTAGTCCTGATGAAGGGTCTCGGCCCGAAACGTTGACAGTGCTTCTCCTTATAGATGCTGCCTGGCCTGCTGTGTTCCACCAGCATTTTGTGTGTGTTGTTTGAATTTCCAGCATCTGCAGATTTCCTTGTGTTTGCACAGCTTGCAGATTCCTTTTCAGGGACCCTGCCTTTGTAATGTATGGTTTCACAAGGATTCTACTGAATTTCTTTATTTTCCTCTGGGTGCCTGCAAGAGAAAGTATTTCAAGGTTTTATATGCTATACATACTTTGATAATATATTTACATTGAGCTTCGAAATAAATAAATCCAATCTAATTAATTTGACTCAATTTCCTACAACTCAATTGTCCTCCATGATGTATGGTCATACAAACAAAGTCCATTGTCAGGAAAAGAGTTCCATGAAATCTCCACAAACACAATGCTGGGGAGATCCAACTGGTTGCCATTCTAGTCTGATCTTCCACTGATATAAGACCCACACCGGAGTTAAAGTTAGGGAAAGGAGATCAGTCCAGAATGGTAACATCCTGTATTAAGAGCATTCTGACATACTTCTTCAGATCCATATGATCCTGGTCCATCACTCCAATCCCTTGCACTGATCTAGACCCATCAATTTGAGCACTTAAATGCCTATATCCGCAACAGGTAGAAATAGTGGTCGGGAAATTGCTGCTGAGGCCAAATTTGGAGTATTGTGTGCAGTTCTGGTCACCTACCTTCAGGAGCGATATCATTAAGATTGAAAGAGTGCAGAGAAAAGATACAATGATATCATTGAGACTCAGTGGCCTGAGTAATAAGGAAAGGGTGAATATATTAGAACTTCATTCTCTGGAGTGCAAGAAGATGAGGGGAGATCTTATGGAGGTCCTCGGGGTCTGTGGAGGGATTCCAGGGGGACGGTGCACTTGGATGGGAAAAAACAATTACATCTTTATTTTCACTAACTGCTAACTGAAATTTAGCATTTCCTTCAGTAATGAATGTAGGCAACAAACCACAGTAGTATTAGTGGTACCTGAAACTTTATCACCAATAGAAATCACAAAGGTTTTCATATCATATTACAGTCATTACAAATATCTCAAAATATCATTTAGAACACACTTACCACTACTTTGTTAATAAAGAACCATATATTACTATATCTCAAATGTGTTTTAAAATGTGTTTTAAGTGGTTTGAAGTTACAAAACATTACACCTATATCAAGGCCTGAAGTGGTTCAAGAAGGTTGCTTAGTATCACCTCCTCAAGGGCAACTAGGGATGGGTAAGTAAATGCTGGTGTAGTCCACATCCATTGAAAAAATATAACAGTACCAGCAATAATCGTCCTTGCCTCCTGCTCTCTTGGTCATCGCTTAGTCTTCCAATAATGAACTACATTGCCAGGAGAAGAAGAAAATTTAATTTTATCTTAAGTGAAAGTGTGTGAAAAATAAATAAAATCATGTTTATACCTTTTGTGCTGAATTCAACAGAAACATACAGTAAGTTTGAAAGGTTACTCACTCTGCAATTGTACATCATTGGTTTAGTCTGCTGCCATCAGTGTTAATGCAAGCCGACAGTACATTTCGAGTGCTAAAAGCTTGGAGATAGCTGTGAAGAATGCAGCATACTAAATTATGGAGACCACTGCGATGAAGTCCATCGGGAGCTTCTTACATCCCTATGGGCCCCTCACACACCCTGACACTGCATTAGCAAGCACAGAATCCTTAAAGTTGCAAGATCATATTTTGCCTCTGATGTTTATTTTTGGAATGATGATTAATATCAATCGATTATTTTTCCTCAGTACTTTATCCGTTATGATTCACAGGAAAGTGCCATGAGGGGCTTGGGACCGATCCACCTCCTTCCCTCAGTTTTCTCTCAGCTGCACGAGTGCCTTTTCCGCCGTCCTACTGCGGCTTCTGTCAAGTGTTGTGGATTGATTCATTTCCTGGGTTCAGTGTAATGATGCTGATGCAGCAGCAATGAGCTGGTAAGAATACTGCACATGATTCAGAATTTAAACCACACTAGTCACTTTTCAGATTGGCTTTTTCCACAAATTTTGAGGTTGCATTTGCAGGTCATTGTATATATTTATTCATTGAGATATAGTACGGTACAGGCCCATCCGGCACGCCAGCTGCCCAGCCATCTCCTGATTTAATCCTAACCTAATCACGGAACAACTTACAATGACCAATCAACTGGTACGTCTTTGAATGTGAGGGGAAACTGAAACACATGCAGGAATTCCACGTGGTCGCGGGGAGAGGGGACAAGCTCCTCACAGGCAGTGCTGGGTATGTAGTTCTAGCTCTACATCTACTGCTTAGCCCACAAAATAAAAGAACACTAATTCTGGGAATAGCTTGTACACAAAATGTTACTGGTCTGAGCTCAATAAATCAAGTAATCCTTCCGTATTACTGTCAGCGGCCTATTTCAAGAATAACTCTCTCAAATGTCTATAAAGGCACTCAGTAATCCAGGTCATTGTATATCAAGCAGTAGTAAATCAAGGCAACTGGACTTACTGTGTTGTCAAGAAGATGTTTTGCTGTTTATCCAAGAGGCTTCTACAGTTCTGATCCATGCTGGGTATGAAAATGAAAATGAATATTGAACAATAATGTAATTTATAACTTATAATGTAGTTTGCAGTCTGCCCCCAGTACATCCTCGTCACAAGTGACACATTTCACTGTATGTTTTGATGTACATGTAACAATTAAAGATAATCTTTATATCTTTCATCCTTGCCTTCCTGCAAACAATGGCAGTGACAAATTCTGTTTCTAAGACACTGGGCATCAGAAATAATGGCACAAAATTTACTAATATGCATAGATGGATTGTTCTAGAAACAAGAGAACTTTTTTGTTTATAATGAAGAGAAAGCTACTTCTTAACTCTTAATTTTTGTTTTTGTTTTGTTTAAAAGCTGAGTATCTTTGGGGTGATCGGTAATGTTTGAAGGTTGTCAGTTTTCATATCCACCTTGAAGCAAAGAAACACAATGGAACCCATTCAAAGAGAACATCAAACACCCAACATGCGAAGAAAGAAAGAAAACAATAGCGTAAATAGCAAAAATCAAGCGAACATCAAACCAGGAGTCCAGGAGTATTCAGTTAAATTCAATGCCATGCCGCTAGTCGACTGCAGGCCGCAGAACCAGTCTTTGCCGAGGCGCCCCAAACAAGCCCCTCAAAAACAGCAAATAAAGAGTAATCAGAACCTAGAAACACGTGCAACATGAATCTCCAAGTCCCCCAAAATGAGTCCACAGTCTTTTCAATCAATCCTTGCAACATGGATACCAAGACGCCTGCACTTCCCTCTGATAGCAGCTAGCGAGACTGAGAGGAAGACTAGACAAATGCTGGCAGATGGCAGCAAACACCAGCCCGAGCTCTACTCTCATCCTTGCTCGATGCCTCAATCGGAGAGAAGCAATGGAGTCAATCAGAGGGCCGCATCCAGTCTCCAGGCTGCACACTCCACTCCCAACCTCATCAAACTCTCTTGGAGACAGTAAAGCACCTGACTGCTCCATCGGCCCAAAAACACAACAGCAAGGTGTAAATCACAGGCTCCAACTGCACACAACTTAGTAGCAGAAACATATTTGAAAGAAGAAGAAGTCATATAAGAAGTAGTTTTGTGAACTCTCTACAGAATGTTGCCATTGGTCACTGGCTCCACCTTGTCTAGAATAAAATGTCCCATGTAAAATCCTCAAAGTTCAAAGTAAGTTTATTTTCTATGTACATATATGTCACCATATACAACCCTGAGATTCATCTTCTTATGGGCATACTCAATAAATTTATAGAGTAAAAACCAGAATGGAATCAATGAAAGACCGCTCAACTTGGGTGTTCAGAGAGGATAGAAGACAACAAACTCTGCAAATACAAAAAGAAAGAAATAATAATAATAAGCAATAAATATTGAGAACATAAGATGTAGAGCCCTTGAAAGTGATTTCATTGGTTGTGGGAACGTTTCAATGATAGGGCAAGTGAAATTGAGTGAAGTTCTTCCCTTTGGTTCAAGAGCCTGATGATTGAAGGGTAGTAACTGTTCCTGAACCTGGTGTTTTGAGTCCTGAGGCTTCTGTACCTTCTTCCTGATGGCAGCAGTGAAAAGAGAGCATGGTCCTGGGTGGTGGGGGTCCCTGATGATGGATGCTGCTTTCCTGCAACAGTGTTTCATGTAGATGTGCTCAGTGGTTGGGAGGGCTTTACCCGTGATTGATTAGGCTGCATCCACTACTACTTTGTAGGATTTTCTGTTCAAGACTGTTCTTTGACTCCAGATCTTATGCTTCTATACCAGGCTATGATGCAGTCTAGTCTGATGACAACTCTACTTGATTAGACAAAGTCCATGTGATTTGTGAAAGTAGTATGATAGATTTGATAAAGATTTGAAGGATTTTTGAATGCATAGCTAGCACACAGATAAAGGTGAACTTGTAAATATAATATATTTGGATTTTCAAAGGGAATTTAACAAGATTCCACTGACAAGATTATAACATAAAATGAGGATTGGTAGGGTTGGGGCAAATTGTCAATATTGATAACAGACAGAAAACCAAATAGTAGAAAAAGGACTTGTCAGATTGACTGGTTGTAGCTAGAAGATATCACAAGAATCAATATGGACACCAAATTACTTAGGATTTATATTAGTTTAAAGGTCACAGTATGATATGATAAATGCTGTCTGACTTGATCCTGTTATTATAACATAGCAAAATTTGCTGATGATTCTAAACAGGATAGGAAAGAATATGGTTGGAAAGGTGTAAAGATCCTGCAAATGAATTTAGATAGGGTAAGTATGTGTCGGGGTGGAGATACCCCTCTAAAGGAGGTTTAAGGCGCCCCTTCCCTCTGCTAGTCTGCAGATCGCTCTTGGGCAAGGTGTAGCACCTGCTTAGCACCCTCCCCCAATCAGGGTCACATGAAGTCATGGGAGCTCGTGGTGATGGTCGTATGAGTAGCCAGTGCAGATCACAAGTCCTAGTGATGCAACCACTGACACCAGACAGACAAACTCTGTAGAGTATTGATGATGTCTGGGGTCACCTGGTTTGTAAAGACACTGCCCAGAAGAAGGCAACGGCAAACCACTTCTGCAGAAAAATTTGCCAAGAACAATCTTGGATAAGACCATGATTACCAATGCCGTACGATACGGCACACAATGATAATGTGGAAATATGTAGCAGATGAAATCTGCGACATTTTTTTACTTCAAATGAAAAATACAAAAAGAAGTGTCAGAACGTTAGATCATGCTATGAGGGTTTTTTTAAGGGGATAATCACACAACATTTCAGTTTTACACCAGTGATCAGTGCAAAATTGGACCAGGCACCCTTGTGCATGGTCTCCATTACAGAGTTCCTGGCTGTCTGCTGCTACGAAACTAAGCTATCACTTTCAAGAAAATCTACAGATGCTGGAAATCCAAAGCGACACACACAAAGTGCTGAAGGAACTCAGCAGGTCATAAAAAGTGAGTCCTGATGAAAAGTCACGGCCCAAAACATTGACTGTTTATTCACTTCCATAGATGTTGCCTGGCCTGCTGAGTTCCTCCAGCATTTTTTTGTGTGTTGCTAAGTTCTCACTTTATTCATGCAGTGCCCATCTCCTCCTGTCCTGGGACAACATTGCAAGAGCTAGGAATAATTTTTGCATTTCTCACTATCTGCAGGCAGTTCAAACATCATCTAAAATTGAGTATTGTAGCGATGTGCTACACAAAGTGCTGAAATAACGACACGCAGTTGGTAAGTCGTTTAGAGACTAGTTTATTCAAACTTCACGGCACTGGCATTTAACCCCTAGCACCCGCCCTCTCCGTGTAGAAATGATGTCAGAGGTGCATTACCAAAGTCTCTCCCCGCGCGCTGGCTATTTGTGAGCCGGTTCGCCTGTGCAGGAAGTGGGTTGCCACATAACCCCCCCCCCCCCCCCCCAGAACCGGCAATACACCCCCCAATGTCCACAGTCTGGATCAGCCTCTGTTTGGGAGGTCTGCCTCTGTGCCACGGCGCCTGAACCTCGATCGGCTGCGCCAAGTCCACATGGGCTGGTTTGAGTCGGTCCACTGTGAAAACCTCCTCTCTCCCCCCAATGTCCAGAACGTACGTGGACCCGTTGTTGTTGATCACCTTGAACGGCCCCTCGTACGGCTGCTGTAGTGGTGCCCGGTGTCCGCCCCTTCGTACAAACACAAACTTACAGTTCTACAGGTCTTAGGGTACATGGGTCGGGGTCCGTCTGTGCTGTGAAGTGGGTATGGGGGCCAGGTTACCGAGCCTCTCACGTAGTCTGTCCAGGACTGCTGCGGGTTCTTCCTCTTGCCCCCTTGGGGCTGGTATGAACTCTCCTGGGACAGCCAGGGGTGCGCCTTACACCAACTCGGCCGACGAGGCGTGCAGATCCTCTTTGGGCGCTATGCGAATTCCAAGCAGGACCCAGGGAAGCTCGTCCACCCAGTTAGGTCCTCTCAGGCGGGCCATGAGAGCCGACTTCAAGTGACAGTGGAAGCGTTCCACTAGTCCGTTCGACTGTGGGTGGTAGGCAGTTGTGTGGTGTAGCTGAGTTCCCAACAGGCTGGCCACAGCCAACCACAGGCTGGAGGTGAACTGGGCGCCTCTGTCAGAGGTAATGTGGGCCGGTACCCCGAAGCATGCTACCCAGGTTGCAATCAGTGCTCGGGCACAGGAATCGGCAGATGTGTTGGAGAGCGGGACCGCCTCTGGCCACCTCGTGAACCGGTCTACCATAGTTAGGAGTGTACCGCACTCCTCGGGACACTGGTAGGGGGCCCATGATATCCACATGAATGTGGTCGAACCTCCGGTGGGTGGGTTCGAACTGCTGCGGCGGGGTTTAGTGTGCCACTGCACCTTGGCTGTTTGGCACTGCGCGCACGTTCTGGCCCATTCACTGACCTGCTTACGAAGTCCGTGCCACAGGAACTTGCTGGAGACCAGCCGGACGGTTGTCCTGATAGATGGGTGTGCCAAACCGTGTATGGAGTCGAAAACTCGCTGCCTCCAGGCTGCCGGGATGATGGGGCGAGGTTGGCCGGTAGCCACGTCGCACAGGAGGGTCCTCTCACCTGGGCCTACGAGAAAGTCCTGCAGCTGTAAACCCGAGACTGCGGTCCTGTAGCTGGGCATCTCGTCGTCTGCCTGCTGCGCCTCCGCCAGTGCTGCATAGTCCACCCCCAGGAACAGGGCCTGGACAGCTGGTCTGGAGAGTGCGTCCGCCACGACGTTGTCCTTTCCCGAGACATGCTGGATGTCTGTCGTGTACTCGGAGATGTAGGACAGATGTCGCTGCTGGCGAGCCGACCAGGGATCGGACACCTTCGTGAATACGAAGGTCAACAGTTTGTGGTCCATGAACGCGGTGAACGGCCAGCCTTCTAAGAAGTACCTGAAATGCCGGATTGCCAGATACAGTGCCAACAGCTCCCAGTCGAAAGCACTGTACTTGAGTTCGGGTGGTCGTAGGTGCTTGCTGAAGAACGCCAAGGGTTGCCAGCGCCCCTTGATGAGCTGCTCCAGCAGCCCACCGACTGCTGTGTCAGATGCGTCCACCGTGCGTGCGGTCGGAACGTCCATTCTGGGGTGCACCAGCATCACGGAATCTGCCAAGGCTTCCTTGGCTTTGACAAAAGTGGCCGCGGCCTCCTCGTCTCAAGTAATGTCCTTGCCTTTACCCGACATCAGGGTGTACAAAGGGCGCATGATACGGGCTGCTGAGGGGAGGAAACGGTAGTAGAAGTTCACCATACCAACGAACTCCTGTAGGCCTTTGACCGTGTTGGGCCGGGCAAAGTGGCCGATCGCGTCTGCCTTGGCGGGCAGAGGTGTTGCCCTGTCTTTGGTAATCCTGTGGCCCAGGAAGTCAATGGTATCGAGACCGAACTGGCACTTGGCCGGGTTGATCGTGAGGCCAAAATCACTCAGGCTGGAGTAGAGCTGGTGGAGGTGGGACAGATGCTCCTGGCGACTATTGCTGGCTATAAGGATGTCGTCCAAATAGATTAACACAAAGTCCAGGTTGCATCCCACCGCATCCATTAGCCACTGGAACGTCTGTGCAGCATTCGGAGGAACTCGAACAGGCCGAACAGGGTGATAAGAGCTGTTTTGGGGATACCTTCAGGGTGCACCGGGATTTGATGGTATCCCCGGATGAGGTCTACTTTGGAAAATATTCTTGCCCCGTACAGGTTTGCTGCAAAGTCCTGTATGTGCAGCATGGGGTAGCGGTCTGGAGTTGTAGCCTCGTTCAGTCTGCGGTAATCGCCGCATGGTCTCCAACCCCCAGCTGCTTTGGGCACCATGTGCAGGGGGAGGCCCATGGGCTGTTGGACCTCCGTACGATCCCCAATTCCTCCATCCTCTTGAACTCCTCCTTCGCCAGGCGGAGCTTTTCCGGGGGGAGCCTTCGTGCACGGGCATGGAGGGGTGGCCCCTGGATCGGGATGTGGTGCTGTACCCCGTGTCTGGGCATGGCTGCCGTGAACTGCGGTGCCAGAATCGATGGAAAGTCCGCCAGGATTCTGGTGAATTCGTTATCCGACAGCGTGATGGAGTCCAGGTGTGGGGCCGGCAACTTGGCTTCACCCAGGGAGAACGTCTGGAAAGTCTCGGCATGTACCAGTCTTTTCCCTTGCAAGTCGACCAGCAGGCTGTGAGCTTGCAAGAAGTCCGCCCCCAGGAGTGGTTGGGCCACGGCGGCCAGTGTGAAGTACCACGTGAACTGGCTGGCGCCGAACTGCAGCTGCACTGTGCGGGTTCCGTAGGTCCGTATTGTGCTGCCGTTTGCGGCCCTCAGGGAGGGTCCTGGCTTCCTGTTGCGGGTGTCGTACCCCGTCGTGGGCAAGACGCTGATCTCCGCTCCGGTGTCGACCAAGAAGCGGCGTCCCGACTGTTTGTCCCAGACGTACAAGAGGCTGTCCTGGTGGCCAGCCGCCATAGTCATTAGCGGCAGCTGGCCCTTGCCCTGGCCCTTGCAGGGCAGGCGACAATGGCGGGCTTTTGTGCCCCACCACTGGTGGTAGAAACACCACTGTTCACTGTCCTCCTCACTCCTGCCTCTGTGTTGTGTGCGCCCCCCTGCTGGGCCTGGTCTGGTCCGCTGTTGGGCGCATGGCCTGGTAATCTGACTGACAGACGCCACGCTCTCCCTCTTGGCTTTCCACAGCATGTCTGCCCGGGCCACCACCTTCCGGGGGTCGCTGAAATCTGCGTCGGCCAGCAGCAGATGTATGTCCTCGGGCAGTTGCTCTAGGAAAGCCTGCTCAAACATGAGGCAGGGCTTGTGTCCGTCAGCCAGGGCCAGCATCTCGTTCATCAATGCTGATGGCAGTCTGTCTCCCAAACCGTCCAGGTGAAGCAGGCGGGCACCCTGCTCACGCTGCGAGAGGCCAAAGGTCCCAATGAGCAGCACTTTGAATGCTTCATATTTGCCTTCTTCCGGGGGCGACTGTATGAAATCCGCAACCTGGGCGGCCATCTGCTGGTCAAGGGCGCTCACCATGTAATAGTAACTCATGGAATCAGAGGATATCTGCCGAATCTGGAACTGGGCTTCTGCTTGGCTAAACCACACGCGTGGTCGCAGCGTCCAGAAAGTCGGCAGTTTTAGCGAAACTGCGTGAACAGATGAAGAGTCGATCATCTTTGGTCCAAATCCCATTTGGACCGTCGGGGTCACCAATGTAGCGATGTGCTACACACAGCGCTGAAATAACGACACGCAGTCGGTAAGTCGTTTCGAGACTAGTTTATTCAAACTTCGCGGTGCTGCATTTAATCCCTAGCGCCCGCCGTCTCCGGGTGGAAATGACGTCAGAGGTGCGTTACCAAAGTCTCTCCCTGCGCGCTGGCTATTTGTGAGCCGGTTCGCCTGCGCAGGAAGTGGGTCGCCACAGTATATTGATTAGAATTGCATGTCAGCTTTATTAGCAAGGGCATTGCTGTATGTCTGTAAGGCGATCTTTCTTCTGTGCAACATTAAGAGAGTGTAGTATTCTAATTTGGTGCATTATATGCAGTTTAGGTCATTTTAGCTAAAGAAAGTCATGCCTGACCCAAATCGGTGCAAGATGAATTTACTAGAATGATACCTGGGCAGAAAGCTATTGAATAATAAGAGATTGAGCAGAACTGGAATCTACTCACTGCGGTTTAGAAGAATGTTAGGTAACTTCATTGAAACATGTTGGATTTTGAGAGAGTCTTGCCAAATAGATGCTGCTAGGCTGTTTCTGTTGGTATCTGATAAGGGGCGATCATTAGCAGAGAAGTATGGCGATTTTGGTTCTAATATCACAACTCCCGTCCTCTCTTACCTCCTCCTCTGCCACAGGTATAGCATCTTTATACTAGCACACTGAGCTCCCAGTCCTGCCCATCCCTCAACCAGGATCTTATAAAAATCATAATATCACAATCCTATGTGTCAATTCATCCCCTGAGCCTATCTACTTTTTGTGTTAAGCTTCTTGCATTAAAATGGATTCAGTGTGGTCTATCAAACCTTCTCTCTAGGATGATTTTTGTTGCTTTACTGCTTCTCTTACAAAGCAGTTTGATCTTGCACTACTTTCTCACATTTGTTCCGTTCTACCTCACAGCTGCCCTGTTATACTGTACCTCCCTCCCTCTCCACTTCCCCTGGCTCTTGCTGTTGAAAAAACACTGTCCTTTTCCCAGATCATAATGAGCTCTGCGTGCTTTCAAGATTCAAAATTGTTTAATGTCACTAGTGTAGAGGAGAACAAAATAATTGTTACTCCAGATCTGATGCAGCACAAAAAAACTTAATTCAATAAAGAAATCATTAATAAAAACACAATAAACATAAATACTTAAGATAGCTTATATACATAAATTATTTGTATATACATAAAGTAACACTAGGCACAGGAGTGTCTGTACATAATGTGACTGAAAGGAAATGATAAAGTAGTGGTGACTGGGGATGTTGAGGAGTGGGTTAGTGGGTAGAGATATTGATCAGCCTTACTGCTTGGGGTAAGTAACTGCTTTTTGAGTCTGGTGGTCCTGGCATGGATGCTATGTAGCCTCCTCCCTGATGGGAGTGGGACAAATAGTCCATGTGGAGGGCAGGTGGGATCCTTCATGATATTCAGCCTGAATATTTTCTGCATTTTTTGTTTATACAATCTGCCTTTTTTTTCTTTATGGAGGAGAAAGATTCAAGAGGAGTTTTGAGTGTTCAAGATTAAGAAGATTGGAAGCAACTCTTTGTATTCATGGGAAATTTAATAATAAAGACTTGAAGATAAGTGGCAAAATGTGAAGAGTATGGTTGTCTACATTGCAAGTTTTAATGATGTGCAGTGCATTGTTTGAAAAGGTAGCAGAAGCAGCCTCAATAGGAATGGGAATTTGATTTGTTGAAATGTTACAAAGTGGTGGAGAAAGGACAGGTTTGAAACTAATTGAAAAGCTTCTTTCAGATGACAACACAGTGTGAAGGGACAAATGACCTATATGCAGATACATTCTATTATCATGTGACTCTACTTAGCATTGCAATGTTGCATACATTTTTCATAATCTTTTAGAAGAATAATTACATAAATTCTATATTTTTTTGTTGCTTATAATTCTCTCAGATAGACAAATGAACCCATTGCCAATGGCAGGTGATTTATGATCACTGGTAAAAGAAGCAGAGGTGATATTAAGAAAACTTAATGTTAAGATTTGAAAGGCACTTTCCGACTGATAGATGAAAATGGACCTATTTGGAAAGTTCCTTCAGAGAGGCAGCACAGACATAATTGAATCATCTTCTCAGCTGCTTTAGTTTATCTTCAACGGCCCTATGTTATCCCCACTCCATATACCTTGTCTTACATTTTTCAGCTAACAGAAACAGACTAACAGCATCTGTTTGGCAAGACTCTCTCAAAATCCTACATGTTTCAATGTTACCTATCATTCTTCCAAACTCCAGTGAGTTAAGGTCAGATTTGCCCAATCTCTTCTTTTTCAATAACCTTCTGGCTGGAAAGCACTCTAGTAAATTCACCTTGCGTTGATCCAGACTGGGCATGTCTTTCTTCAGCTATATTTGTTGCAAACTGTTAGAAGCAGTTTGTATTCTCACACAGTGAGCAAGATTAATAAAATGTGAAAACCTGTTTTTACAAAGGACCATCATCTGCTGTTTGAACAAAGACATTAACCTGTCATTATTTTTGACTAATTGTAGACTGTATTTAACATGAAGCATTGACTATCTCTTATTATGGATTTTTTTCCTTATGCCCATGCAGTGCTTTTGAAGAATGTGGCTAGATCTATCCAGCAGTTATTATCCCAGACGAGCTCCCAGATGTTACTGACTAAAACTGAGCCACACGGAAGCTATAACTGTGTTTTTACTCATGCAGCAAACTTCCAGGAGAGAGAGGGTCCTGACACAATGGTTGATACTCCATCAACACTAACATAACAATAGGGGAATGCTTAAATTTAACATTTTGAATTTAGTCAGGCAAATTTACAGCATTGCATATTTACAATGGCAGCACATCATGACTTCAGAACCCATTTGAATACTCGATACTGGTGTCTGTTTTAGAGCTTTGAACAAAGTACTGATTTTATGATCTCCTGAAGAACTCAGCAAATTTGCAGGTATGGCACCGTGAAGCAGCTGAAGTTCGGCCACCATCACCGGAGGAGAGGGCAGAAGAGACGGCCGGGGTGGACTTCAAGTCAGATTAGAGTGTTGAGGCATGAGAGGAGAAAATGACCCAGTGTTCAGTCCCACTACTCCGTACCAGCCAAGATCACCCACCTGAACCCGTCCTGTCTGCCTGCATCAGTGGTTGCTCTGCAGCCATTGGGCTCCTGGACTGGTTTCACCCAACTCAGTGCTAAACCTTAGGCGGTTTAAAAGTACGTTACTTAAAGGGAAATTACAGGCTGCTGAATGCGATGGTCATAGTTCAGAAGAAATATATCTAGTAGAGTTTCTAGCCATTTTGTGAGCTGCCTGAAAAACATCACCGTATATCACAGCAATAGGTCAGTGACTATCATAGACTATCTTGGATATTCATCCATTATGTAGTTTCCATGAGGCGGAATCTGACTGATTTATTCACCACAAAGTTTCAGTTGGAAGTTAACTTGCACACAGGTTTTATTTTCTGAAGATTGGTTCTCATTTTAGTTACTTACTTGTTACCTGTAACGCCACTGGTGTATTGGGCATCAGTGAAGGTCCTCCATCCCTTGTGGTGCCCAGGGCTTCCTTCATCATGTCTGCAGCCTCCTCTCAGTTTTCACTACCGTCAGTCATGCAAGTCCAGCTGGAGGCTCAGGAATACCATTGCACTCAGGTGTAGAAGGATTTTTCAATGCCATTTCCGTAACAGCTTTGTTTTACCTGTCAGGGTTGTTCGCCCTGAGCTGATTCCCCAAACCTGGAGGACTGGTGGACCGCCCTTAGCCTATTCTTTGACCTGTTTGGCATGGGTGACCCTACCAAGAGGCAAAGCATGTGCACTGACTCCTGCCAGCATAGCTCTCTGGGTCATTGAGGCTTGCAGTCCTCCAAACCCTACGACAAGGTTGTGGTCCTCTTGAAGGTCTCATTTTAGGTAATCCATAATTATCTTATCCAGTTCTGTTCACCCTCACAATGCACACTATTGTTTTAAAATGGCCTGCGTTAAGCTTAGCAAAGCGCCACAAAGCCTATTTACGGAAACGAGGAAGCTATGATTTAGCTCCTTTTACAGTAGAATTTTTCCCTCGTAGAATCACTGAAGTTGAAGCATAACAGATCCTGATCATATTCTGGGATCGGGGCTTGTTGTGCCTCAATTTAACAGACCAAATTTACTTCTAGACTGGAGTTTTCGTCCAATTTTGGATGTGGAACTTGACATAAAGCTGAAGTGGCACTCTGACCTCATTCTGGAGAGGGAGCCGATGCTGATAATATACTTAACTCACTTCCACTCATGTTGGATGTCATTCAGGCCATTGAGATCATGCTGCTTCCCAGCAGACCAATCCTATCCCCCCTTTGCTATTTCTCTATACACCTGTGAGTTATTCCATCTCATACGCTCATTAAGTCCCTTTGATTCTTTTGGCAATTACCCAACATGGGGTACTTTGCATTGCTTGTTATTGGGACGTGGGATGAAATCTGAGCCCACAGATCTCATGGCCAATCTAATGCCCATGGCTAATTCCCCAATCATGTTTTTACCATAATCCTGCATTATTTTCTTCCTTGATTATCTACCCAATCCATGTTTGAAAGCCTGGATTAAATCTGCTTCTCCCGTTCCCTTCTGACAGAAGTTTTTAAACCTATAAACTTTAATAAGAAAGTTTTTCCTCACGTCACCATTTCTCTTTGCCAGTGCTTTAACCCTGTTTTTTTATTTCTGGTTCTCAAATGTTCCTCTGGCACTGTGATGATTTTGAGCAGCTCTCAGATCACATCAACTCTCAGCCGCATTGACGGGGACCATCACATGGCACTTATGTCTAAGAAAGGCTGGAGTACAACTTCAGTTAAACTATGATTACAAAGTGCTGAAGGAGCCTTCCTGGCAGATCAAAACTGATCCTGTCCATAGTCACAGAGGCATTTGTACAAACTAATTGCGTCAGGCGATCTGTGCCTGCCAAGACACGGTAGAGATACATACAGCACATTCCCTATGGAACGCTGAAGCAACAGTCAATGGAACAAGGAGCTCAAAATCCCGTAGAGAGCTGATGGGAGCCAGGGCCGAGAATCTGACACTCTAGCTCCGATTCCTCGTCCAATTCAACAATCCATTTCCTGTGCATCCATCCCACTATCCAAACCCAGGATCTGCAGCCCATATAAATTTAACAGGCAGTAGAGCAGCCCTGAGACTGTGTCATTTAAAAAAAGAGTTCTCATTCACAAACCCATCAGTTCCAAGTTCTTGAGCGCAGTCATTGCACAAGCATTCTAGCGTTCTGGAGCAGATCTCAATAAACATGGCTGTGAAAGGAAATGATTGAGAAAGTTTAGAGCATGAATGTGCCTTTATCCTTATTCCAAAGCTACTCACACTTAGGTCATGCTGTACAAGAGAAAGGTTATGTATATTTCTGTTAAAGCCCAGAGCAGCTTGACATCACAGTATAGTTCTTTAGAAATGCCAGCATTTAATGTGCATCCCCAGTTCGTGCTGAACTAAGGATACAGAGACTAGTCAATGACACTGAGGGGCCTGGAGTTGTGTACGTACATCTACTGATGTTTCTGGACACATCATCAGTGATGTTCCTGGAATCATCGGGTGTTTCGGGTCTTTCAACATCATACACCCTTCTCCAGGTGACCCAGCCGGGGCTGATCAGACCCCAGCTTGTGTCCAGATGGCTGGCTACACATGACTCCATGTCTCCCCGCTCTTGAGCCACAGCCACCTTGAGGCCCTCTCTGCCGCATCGGTGGTACTGTGGATGGCTCTCCTCTTCTTGCAATGGGCTGCGAATCCCCTACAACCAACTTCCACTGGGAGACACCTCACTCTCCATCCTGACCGGTCCTGCGTACTTAGATAGCTTCCTTTCAAAGGCCTCTTCCAAGCGATCTTCCCATGGGACTGTCAGCTCCAGCATCACCACCTGCTTCGTAGACTCAGACACAAGGACAATGTCTGGTCACAGGGTGGTGGCTGCGATACGGTCGGGGAACCTCAGATGCCTTTCGAGGTCCAACGATAGCTGCCAGTCTCTTGCAGAGGTCAGGATACCTGCCGATATTCTCTTGGCAGGTATTGGCTGCTCCTCAGCTCTTACAAAGCCAATGGTCTGCTTGGAGGGTAATCCAAATCAGTTAAAGGCAGCAGAGTTCCTATCCTGAAGCACAGTAATAAGCCAGCTGTTTTATTTTTGGCAAATATCTGATAACTTTATGGTCATTTTTAAAAATAATCTAGACCAGGATTTCCCAACCTTTTTTTAATGCCATGGACCTCTACTATTAACTGAGGATGGAACCCCTGGCTTATATCCTTATATTCAAGGCATAGCCTCAGAATAGAAGGGTGTCCATTCAGAATAGAGATGAGGAGGAATTTCTTTAGCCAGAGGTTGGTGAAATCTGTGAAATTCATTGCCACCGATGGCTGTGGAGGCCAAGTCATTGGGTATATTTAAAGTAGAGGTTGATAGATTCTTGATTAGTAAGGGCAATAAATGTTACAGGAGAAAGCACCCCAGGGTGCAAACCCCTGGTCTAGAACTAATCATTTTCTGGAACTTGAATTCCTCATTTATCATGATGGGTATCAAACTCACGTTTCCAGATCAAAGCACCAAAATCCTTGCTACTACTCTAGTAGCCTAATTGCTATATTGCCTTTTCCTTGGTAATTATAATTCATTTGTTCATGGCATTTCTTGCCCATGTTTAATTGGCCCCCA
Source organism: Hemitrygon akajei (assembly GCF_048418815.1). Lineage (NCBI taxonomy): Eukaryota > Metazoa > Chordata > Chondrichthyes > Myliobatiformes > Dasyatidae > Hemitrygon > Hemitrygon akajei. Next base: position 105,907,314 of record NC_133125.1, read on the forward strand.
TTGGGCCACTTCATGGAGCAGTTAAGTGGATTTGGCTCGATACAGGGAAGACTGGGTAAGGATGGCAGCATTCCTTCCCCCAATGGTATAAATTAATTACATGAGTTTTTAACCACAAGCTGGACACCAGCACAACTTTTCTAAATCCTAATTCTTTTAATTATTTGAATTTCAATCTTCAAGCTCCTCTGGTGTGACTCAAGCTTGTGTTTCTAGGTTTGTGGTCCAGGCCTCTGAATGTGTTCAATTATGATGGGCCTGGAAAAGATGAATATCAAAGTGCTATCTACAATCTGCAGAGGGCAAGGAATTGTTGATCTTCGGGGTTCAATTCCCACTGCTATCTGTGAGAGTTTTTACCTTCTCCCCGTGACTGCCTTGGTCACTTTCAGGTACTCCAAGTTCTACCCACATATAAAAGACATGCGAGTTAGGATCAGTAAATCACTAACATGAGGAAGGATGCAGATGCTAGAAATCCAAAGCAAGACACACAAAATGTTTGAGGAGATCAGCAGGTCGGGCAGCATCTACAGAAAAGAGTACGCAGTCTATGTTTCAGGCTGAAACCCTTCTACAGGACTGAGAAGAGAGGGGGAAGATTTCTGAGTAAAGAGGTGGAGGAGGGGGTAGAGGCTGGATGGAAGGTGATAGGTAAAACCAGGTGGGAGGGAAAGGTCAAGGGCAAGAGAAGAAAGTTTCTAATAAGAGAGGAGAGTGGGCAGTAGGAGAAAGGGAAGGAGGAAAGGAAAAGTGAACATGTTAAATTGGCACTGGAAGCTTGGTGCCACTCGTGGACTGCCCCTAGCAAATCCTCGGACCATCTTGGTTGTTGACGGAAACAATGCATTTCACTGCATGATTTGTTGCACATCTGGCAAATAAAGCTCATCTTTAGTCTTTACAAATGCAGCTCCAGCAGAATTGCATATTGCTCCAGGTTCCAGCATCTGCAGGCTGCAGAAAAGAGTTATTACCCTAGCTAAGAGGGCAACAACTAAAGATCTTATGAAACTGGTCAAAATTAATATATTCAACCAAATCAGTTACAAAATTCATTACCCAGCAGAATAGTTGGGCAGGATGTTTTCTCAGATTTAATTTTAAAAAGCTGAATGAGAACATGAAATTTATTTAGTGTATTTATTTATTAGCTTAGCTTACAGCTTACAGCTGTTGGCCCTTCTGGCTCTTCGAACTGTGCCACCCATCAACCCCCAGCCAATTTACAATGACCAAATAATCTTTTAACTGGTACTTCTTTGGACCATGGAAGGAAACCCATGCGGTCACAGGGAGAACGTACAAACTCCTTACAGACAGTGGCGGGAATTGAACCCCGGTCACTGGTACTGCAAAACATCCTGATAGCTGCTATGCTACAGTGCCAACTCAATGGCTTGACTCGCTACAATGAGGACCAATCACAGGAGAAATGAGCTTCGCCCATCTTGGTGTAGTTTGTCCTGTCATACATTATTGCCTTCTTCCCTGCAAGAAACTTCAATAATATGTTGCTGTAGCCAGGCAGGTGGTCAGATTGACATGGAAGCCTGGGGTAATACCTGCAGTGGGCACCAGCACCACAGCATGAATGCGAGTTACCACATCAAGTCACTCTGGAAATTAATTGCTCCAGCCAGCATTAATGGACACCTTTCAGTCCTATTAGCCTTCATAAAGTTTTATGATATAAGGAATTAATAATTAGAGTAAACTGTTGTAAAATTGTCAAAACAGATGGTGTGCTTCTGAGCACAGCTGCCCATTTAGCATAAAATATCATTTATGAATATTTATATCAATTATCTCAACATGGAGATTATATCAATTAGCAGGGAGACAGCTTATTTCAATTTTGCTCATGAACAACTTGTTAACTTTGGAGTTATCTTTGAAAGCTGATGTCAGGGTATGAATATAGGTTATGTCACTGGGCAAGGTGTCGAGGTGCGCTTCAGTGCTTGCTTAAAATGCTCACTAGCATAACTTTAATTAAGCTCATGAAAATTAATATGCTTCATGAGAGGGAATAGTTAGAACTTTAAGGAAAAGTTGGCAATTTGTTTTGAGTGTGTGGGCTCTTCAAGGTGAGGGGAAACAGTGCCAAAATTTCAGCTTTAACTTTAACAGGCACTGACAGCTTTGAGCATTGCAACTACCAATTTAGCACAAATCAGATTCAAGGGAAACATACCCTTGACATTGCCATTTACTTCCCTGTATTGTCAATGTTACAGCCTCCTTTTCATTGTGCCGGCTACCGTTTTCTGCACAGTTTCTTTAAATGAGCTAGCCAGAGATGTGAGCATCAATTAGCAGCAAGTTTGAGGCCATTTCCACGCAGCAGATGAACATTTGCTGACAACTGGAACGAGGCTGCGTGCATGTGTCTCACTTAGAGCAATGTCAACAGCAGATGAAGGCAGTGTTGCTGCTTCCAAATTTTATTCAGACCCTGGTGAGACTCCGCCATTCACCTCAGCACTGATCGGACTCCGCAGCCGAGGCCTGCTGTCATCAGGCTCCTGGACCACCTTCATTTGCCTCAGCGCCAAACTGGCTCCATGGCTGTGGTCTCACTTTTGCGAACTCTGCAGTTCATGCTCTGTGTGTTATTTCCTTACTTTTTTATTATTCGCACAATGTGTTCTTTTTTTCCACACATTGGACGTTTGTTGGTCTTTGTTGTGTGTGCATTTTTAGTAGTTTCTATTGTGTTATGTGGCTGTCTGCAAGAAGATGAGTCTCAAGTATGTGTATGGTATATATTCTTTGATAATAAACTTTGAACTTTGAACTAGTTCTAGAAATCAATAGGTGTGACATCTGTTCCTTACTCTGCCTCTAATCAGCATCTACACCAGATTAACCTGGGCCATCACAATAGGAGGTTTGAGGTCGATCATCCTAAAGAACAGTTGTGTGATTTCAGGAGTTCAGGGGTATGCTGTCATGGATTTTCACTTATATCGCCAATATCTTCCTGCAAAACCATGAGCCAAGTTTGAAATTTGCATCCAAATGCAAACATACAAAATTAGACCTAAAAATTCACCAGAGTATGTCCACAGAACTCCATTGCTAGAGTTCTTACGGAATCTAGTATGGCATAATTTTTGTATAATTAATGCATAATTAATGCTCTTGTTGAGAATGGTGCATATCTGCTGCTACCTGCCTGTGATGCTACTGCAAGTAAGGTTATTTCACAAGTATATGTGTAAAGATTAGACTTGTTTGTCCCATATACATCAAAATACTGAAATATACAGTGGAATCCATTGTTTTGCCTCAACGACTAACGCAGTCCAAGGATGTGCTGGGGGCAGCCTGCAAGTGTCACGTAAACGTTCGGTACCAACATGGCATGTCCACAACTTAATAACCCTAACCCTAACCCACGTCTTTGGAACGTGGGAGGAAACCAGAGCAGGTGGAGGAAACCTGCATGGTCACAGGGAGAATGTACAAGCTCCTTATAGAGAGCAGCAGGGATTAAACCCCAATCTTACAGCTGGCCCAGTAAAGCGTTTTGCTGTTATGCGACTGTGCTCCATGTGTACTTGTGCGTATGATATCAAACGCAACTTCTGATGTTTACTTGGTGAAGGTGAAGCTGTATCAGTTTAGTGTGGTTTATTGAGTTGTGTTTGTCACAGAGCACTACAAAAGCTCCTGTACCAACCCTATCTGCTTGTGAGGCCACTTTCAAGAAATTATGGAATTACTGTTCTTCTAGGGTTGCCATTGTGCTGTCTTTCCAACAGTTACCAACAGGAGGTGACAAATCTGAAAAGGCTGCACCCATTGTATCAGCTATAGTAACAAACTGTGGTACCCAACAGGACTGTGTATCCTGAAGGTAACACTGTCCTATGGATTGCATAGAGAGCTAACATCCCACATTAGTCTTCTGTTTCTTGTACACCAATCCGAACCTACGGCACCTGCACAAGCATAGACATAAGAGATTCTGCAAATGCTGGAAATCCAGAGAAGTGCTCATAAAATGCTGGAGAAACTCAGGAAGTCAGGCAGCATCTATGGAGAGAAATGGACAGTCCACTTTTTGGACCAAGACCCTTCTTCAGGACCAGAAACCATTTCCAGTCCTGATGAAGGGTCTTGGCGCAAAATATTGACTGTTTATTCCCTTCCATTGATGCTGACTGATCTGCTGAGTTTTTTGAGCTTCTGCCACATATTGTCCTCACCCTTTTATCCTTAGTGGACAGTCCAGCTGATGGGCCTGTATACCCCTTTGAGAAGGCCCAGGAAAAGTAGAATGCCTGGCCCATTACTTCTTCCCAAAAGTTGGCTCAGTTCTGATTTACATACCAGATCACAGCTCACACAGTGATCTAAAGAAACATGTGCCCAGCTATTTTTAAAATACCAACCTTGCTCTCAGCTGGCCTTGCTCTAGCCTGATTTGTCCTCCACTTTTCCCAAATACTAACTGCAGCAGCTGAGGGCTCATGATAAGATAATCAGGCCTGTCGAGATGCTCTGGCCTGGAGAGAGGATGATGGGCTGAGGTTTCAGCAGCTGAAGCAACTGTCAATTCCTGCAGAGGTCAGGAGGTGTAGGGGAGCCTGTCATCTGTAAAGACTCAGTGGAAAATCAAAGTCAACATCAAAGTCAAAGCATATATCAATGTCACCTTGAATTCATTCAATAGATGTGTGCATGTTGACATGAATCAATTATCTTTAGAAGTTCCAGCATAAGTCAGCAGGTGTTCTCCCAACATCTCCCTCACTCCCACCACGAGCTGTCAACCCAGGGGATCAATGCAGATTGAAATTTTAAGGAGATCTCAGTGGTAAAATTTTCACAGACACTCTTCTAGAGACGTCCTGATTACCGTGGGAGCGCCTGCCTCCATTATCTGCTCAAGTAGTGGCTTCCAGATGTCAATCAAAGTTCAAAGTACATTGATTCATCTTGAGATTTGTCTCCTCACAGGCAACCACAAAACAAAGAAACCCAAACAAACCCATTTTAAAAAGACTGTCAAGCACCCAACGTGCAGAGGGGGGAAAACAAATCACGCAAACAATGAATGAAGGCAAATAGCGTTCTGAATTGAAGTCCACAAAGCAAGTCCATCCACAGACCCTTAGTTCGGTGCAGAACTGAATAAACATCTCGTAATAGCAAGCCTGAACTGGCCTATCCCTTGCCACAGGGTCCAACACACTGATATTTTCAATCTGGCCCCATTGCTTAAATCGTTGTCCAACCATCGGGTTCAGTTGCTTCAATATGCTCTGGGGCCTGGACCCTGCCACCCTGATTCATACTCTGTGTGAAAAAAATTTCACGCAGATCCTCTCAAAATATTTTACCTCTTACTATAAACTTACGAGCACAGTATCTGGAATCTATAATAAAACCTATGGGCTGTCTCCTCTACACCAATGAAAGCATGCCCATTTTATCCAGTTTCACCTCATAACTGAAGCACACCATCCCAGGCAACATCATAATGAATTGTCGTAATACAGGAAGGATGCGATTGTGCTGGAGAGAATGCAGATGAGAGTCATCAGGATGTCGCCCACATTAGAGCAGGTCTTTAGCTGTAAGGAGAGGTTGGATAAGCTAGGCATAAGCACGTGACCATAAACTTGACGTGGGCTTTGAAATAGACCCAGAAAGAAGAGCGGTGTGCTCCCACTCCTATTTTCTATGTTTCTGTTTTAATTGGCACTTACAACTGCTCTCAGAAACAGTCCAGCCAGCCACTTAGTTGTCACCAACTTCCTCAAAATGCGACTAATGTTGACTTTCCCCGTAATCCTCCCATCCTGAAAAATGAATGAATTGAAAAAGAGTAGATACACCGTTTTGAACCCTGTCCACAGCAGAAAGTTACAAGGCAAAGAGGGGAAGCAGGTCAAGGAAATTCTCCAAAGCCTCCCTGATAAATCACAAGATCCTCATAGACATGTCAGATTTGCTGGCCAGTGCTAACACAAAATTAGGATGGAGTACTTAGGGTGACATTGAGAACTTTGCATCCATTTATTACAGCCGCACAGTAGTTTATTGTAAATGGCAGAAGGAGGACACCAACTCCCAAACTATCCATATTTTATGAGATCGTAAGACGTAGGAACAGAATTAGCCCATCGTCCCATTGAGCCAGCTCTGCCATTCCATCATGTCTGATTTATTTTCCCTCTCAACCTCATTCTCCTTCCTTCATCTGTAGCCTTTGATGCCCTTACTAAACGAGAACTTATCAACCTCCACTATAAATTTACCCAATGACTTGGACTTCACAGTCGTCAGTGGCAAAGATTTCCACAGATTGACTACCCTATTTTAATTCCTGTCTAGCACGTCATGTCCCATGGCAGACTGCTGGTCCCACATTGGCCCCAGAACTCTCCTACTGAAGTGGAAGTGACTCATCCTTGACATCCTGTTTCAAAGAGAAAACAAGCTATTAGAAGCCATAAAAATGCCAGAACATCATCAAATTCTTTACAACCATTTTGCTTTATTTAATTCTCTGAGAATTAACATCTCACTCACTTCACAAATATTACAATATGGCCAATATGATTGAGTAAAGTGAACTGGCACCCGATAACACCTAATTGATTACAGTGAACAATTTTCTTAGTCATAGAGTTACAGAAAAGTACAGCACAGGAACAGGCCTTTCAGCCCATCTAGTCCATGGTCAAACCATTTAAACTGTCTATTCCCATCAACTGGGACCATAGCCTTCTATACTCCTATCATCTATATACCTGTCCTTCTTTATGATCTACTCTGATGAAGGGTACATAGTCAAAATATCAATGAGAATCTCTCTTTACAGAAGCTGATTGATCATTTGTGTATTTCAACCTCAATGCATTGGTTTATACCTGAACACCCTGCTCTTTTGAGAATGTTCCAAATTTTCCCTAAAAATCTTAAATGTAAAATAAAATAAGATTTTAGAAGTGATTGTAAATTATCTTTAACATTACGAAACTTCCCGTCTTGCTCATTGACGACAATTCAGCAAGGCAAAATCAATGTTTTATTAACATATTTCTTTGTACAATCAATTTCTGTCCAGAGTTAGAAATTGTTCCTGCAAAACCTGCTTTAATCTTCCTTCTGGATCTATGGTAATAAACTTGGAATCAGTTTAATATTGTCACATCTACAAAGATACAGTGAAAAACTTTTAATGGGGAATGTTCATACAGATCAGATCATTACACAGTGCATTGAGGTAGAACTAGGTAAAACAATAACAATGCAGAAATGTATCTGCCTCCTTCTTGAATGCTTGCCCTGCTCTGTGTGCAGAATTCGATAGCTTCACCACCTTCTCAGTGAAGAAAGTCCTCCTGAGACCAGTTTCAAATGGTGCTGACTGGTTGCATCACTGCCTGGCATGGAGGTTCCAGCACACAGTATTGAAAGAGGCTGCAGAAGGTTGTAGACTCAGCTAATTCCATCATGGGCACTCACAAGGTAGTGCCTCAGGAAGGCAGCATCCATCATTAAGGATCCTCGCCACCTGGGGCGTGTCCTCTTCTCATTACTATCATCAGGGAGGAGGTACAGAAGGATGAAAACTCAGTGTTTTAGGGACAACTTCTTCCTGTCCATCATCAGACTTCTGAGTGATCCACAAACCCATGAATACTACCTCATTATTCATCTTTTAAACTATCTATCTATCTATCTATCTATCTATCTATCTATCTATCTATCTATCTACCTAGCTGTCTATTTATTTACTTATTGTAACTTATATTAATCTTAATGCCTTGCACTCTACTGCTGCCAGAGGCAGTCTTTTTTACAGACTGGTAGGTGTGCGGAGCATGCTGTGAGGGGTAGTGGTAGAGCCAGATACATTAGGGACATGTATCTTAATTATTAATTTAATTTAATTATCAAGATAGGCATAAGGATGAAATAAAAATGGAGGACAATGTGGAAGGGAGGGGTTAGGTTGATCTTCAAATAGATTAAAAGGTCAGCATAACACCATGGCCAAAGGGCCTGTACTGCGATGAATTATTCCTCAATTATCACCACTTTCTCTTTAAAATCCAAGAGCATAACCTCATGGTTATCTATATTAGTCTGTATGTACTCTGCACTTTCCCACTCAGCCAGCTTGTAGAGCGTGTTGGAGCTTCTTGCATCCAAGTAGAATAGACCAGAGGCCCAAGTGAGACAACCTGGATAATGATGGCAGATTTCCAGCCTGAAGGGTGCTAGTGAACAAGATGGGCTGTTAATGACAAATCAGTAGGTCTTATGGTTGTTGTTACAAATTCTAGACTATTATCTGAACTTTAAGGTTCACATTTGCCATGGTGGGGCTTGAACTCTGATCTCTGGATTGTCCAGTACATTGATTTACTGCTCTGATAACTTAACAACTGTGCCATTATCTTGCAGTGATAGCCGCAACCCATTTGGACTTTAACCCATTCCAATCCTTCTCCATCCGGAATTACATTCTGTATTCAGAGCCATTCATATGACGTTGGCAAGATTGCAGCCACATTTCCATTAGCATCAGATGTCAATAGGAAAGGAAATTCCAGTGGCACACTCTAGAGTAAAACTGGATCTGCTCTTTGGATTCACAGCCCCTGAACTACATTCCTCCCCTCCAGTTCCTTGTAAGGATGCCATTCCTGTTATCTTTTTTAACTTTAAAACATTACATTAATTCAAAGGAACACACGGGAGTCTGAAACGTGGGTCTGAGTTGGTCTTTACTTTCAGCAAGGCGTGCATGTATCACGTGGTAGCGTGATGATGTATCCAATTAATATATTTTTACATATTACCTATTATTAATTATTTAAATAAAAACAAAAGCTTAACCAAACAATACATATATAAGATTACTCAAATATTACTGAAATATTAAATACACCACTCCTTCCTGCTTAGCTATGGACTCTAACTCAATAGAGACTGAATCTTAATTATATAAGCAGTAAATTATATAATACAATTACTGTATACAGACATCCACACACAGCATAGTAATTTTTTAAGTTGTCTCACTCAGGCCTAAATATTTAATCGCTATGGAGGATTGCTTATTCTTGTGGGATAATGTCTTTCCTGTCAAGGGGGATCACTCTGCTTGGCAGGTGAGGCTTGTGGCTGTGATACAATCTCAGGTTCTGGGGCCTCCTCTGTGGTGGCTGTAGGATTTGACTCTGAGACTGCAAGAAGTGTTTCAGACAGCTCTGGAGACCTTTCCTCTCCTTTTCTCTCTATGGATCTACTTTGATCATTTTCTTTTTCCTTCTCGCGTTCCTTCTCTCCTTCACACCATTCTCTTTTTCAGTCACATTCTTCTCTCCATCTCTTCCCACATCTTTCCTCTTCTGGATTGTGCATCTTGATCCTGGGGAGGTCCATTTAGTTCACTGGAGTATTCCCTTAGTGATGCTTCTATTTACGATCCGATCACTTCTATTGGTTTCCTCTTCCATCTGACGAGTCCTCTGTTCTCATATCTCCATTGACTCCTTTCTTTTTACCTTCCATTAAGCTTTGATTTTTGCATCTACATTTACAAGCAGCTCTTTGTTTCCCACTTGAAGTTCATGCAATAATCTTAATGCACGCAGAGCAGTCTGGTTCTTTATGCTCACACCCGTATGCCTGCAACTTCCTTGAAGTTCCTTGAAATCTCTTCCAGTTTAAAACCAAGCCATATTTTGCCTGATTAACGGTCAGAAGCTTTCTCTGGTATGTTGCCTGCAAAAACTGTTGCAATCGGACCACTCTTTTCATCACTGTCACAGTTCCTTTCAGCAGCTTGATGCTTCCTGGGTGCAATGTGTTTTGCAACTGGAGGCACAGCGGTTGACACCAACACCTGTTTGCCCTCTTTTGGGCAACGGTTCATGGTGTATGGCATAGAGACAGTTGTGGCAACCTCCAGTACCTCTCTTAATTCGCTTTCTCCTGACTTTCACTTTCTGTTGGTCAATGACTGGAGTACTGCACAGACACAGAAGAAGTATTTCCGTGCAGGTCTGACGAAGAGCTTTAAAAAGCAGGAAGTTTCTCGATGGAAGTCGTTGATTGGAGCACTGTGCGGATGCAACAGAAGCATTCCCGCACAGGTCTGGCGAAGAGCTTTAAAAACCCAGACTCTGTAAAAGAGGGGTACCATCTAGCAGAGTGGTCGTCATGGCAGCGGTCACTGTCAGAGCAGTCTGAGTCAGTGTAGTCAGGCTTTGGCTCAACGGGCCTTCGGCGAGAACAGGCGGAGGCAAGGTAAGTAAATAAGTTCATTCCTTGTTTCTTATTTTGTCTTTTTGATTTAACTCTTGAGAGAATAGGGGGTATGTCTACAGAACCAATGTTCTGTTCCGGGTGTCAGGTGTAGAGTTTCCAGCAGGCTAACAGCGTCCCTGATGGCCACATCTGCACCAGGTACATCAAGATGCAGCTCCTTAGAGACAATGTTAGGGAACTGGAGCTGCAGCTAGATGACCTTTAGCTTGTTAGGATATACAGGAGCTACAGGAAGTAGTCACTCCAAGGCAACAGGAGACAGAGAAATGGGTGACTGTCAGGAGAGGGATTAACATCAGATAATAGAGAGCCTCAACAGTACTATTGGTGGGGACAACCTACCCAGGGAATGAAACAGAGGCTCGCCTCTGGCACCAAGTGTGGCCCTGTGGCTCAGAAGGGAAGAAAACTGAAGAGAATGGCAGCAGTGATAGGGGACTCTCTCATGCCTCTGATAGATAGACGATTCTGTGGATGCAAAAAAGAAATGTGGATGGTTGTTTGCTTCCCAGGTGCCAGGGTCTGTGATGTTTCTGAACATGTCCACAATAACTTGAAAAGGGAGGGTGAGCAGCCGGAAGTCGTGGTACAAATTGTAGTAATCTTGGGATTGCTGCCTGTGCCATGCGACAGTAAGGACAGGAATAGAATGAGGTGGCAGATAAATGCATGGCTAAAGAATTGGAACAGAGGGCAGAGATTCAATTTCTGGATCACTGGGACTTCTTCTGGGGCAGGTGGGACCTGTACAAAAGGGACGGGTTGCACTTGAATCCGAGGGAGACCTATTTCCCTATGGGCAGGTTTGCTAGAGCTGTTGGGAATGGTTTAAACTAATATGGCAGGGGAATGGGAACCAGGATGATAGAGCTGAGGATGAGCCAGCAGGATTACAAGCAGATGATGGGGGTAACATGAATGTAAGGAAGGACAAGCAAATGATTGGGTACAACTGTAGACAGAGCAAAGAGTTAAATTGTACCACAGAGACAAAATTCAAAAGGGTGAAGGCGCTGTATTTAAATGCACGTAGCATTTGGAATAAGGTGAACAAATTTGTAGTGCAATTAGAGATTGGTCGGTATGACGTGTGCATCACTGAGTCATGGCTGAAGGGTCATAGTTGAGAGCTCAATATCAAAGGATATACTTTGGATCAGGCCAGAAGGGAAAGGCAGTTGTGTGGCTCCATTGGTAAGAGATGGAATTACATCTTTAGAAAGAGGTGACATAGGGTCAGAGAATGTTAAATCTTTCTGGGTGAAGTTAAGAAACTCAAGGGTAAAAAGGACATTATGGGAATCAAATACAGGCCTCCAAATAGTAGCCAAGATGTGGAGTTGAGAGAGCAAAGGGAGCTGGAAAGGATATGTTATAAGGGTAATGACACAATTGTACTGGGGGACATCAATATACAAGGGAATGGGAAAATCAGGTTGGTGTCGGATCACAAGAGAGGGAGCTTGTTGAATGCCTATGAGGGATTTTTAGAGCAGCTTGTGCTTGAGCTGACTCAGGGAAAGGATATCTTAGACTGGGTGTTGTGTAATAACCCAGATCATATTAGCAAGCTTAACATAAAAGAACCCTTAGGATGCAGTGATCATAATAAGATTGAATTCATACTGCAGTCTGAGAGGGAGAAACATAAGCCACATGTATCAGTATCACAATGCAATAAAGGGAATTACAGAGGCATGAGAGAGGAGTTTGCCCAGGTGGATTGGAAGGGGATACTAGTAGGGATGATGGCAGAACAGAGGTGGCTGAAGATTCTGGAAATAGTTTACAAAGTGCAGGATAGATATGCCCCACAGAAAAAGAAGTTCTCAAATGGCAGGGTTAGGCAATTCCACGATTGTCTAGACAAGGGAAGTTAAAGACTGCATAAAACCCAAGGAAAGGGCATATAGGTAGCAAAAGTGAGTTGAAAGTTGGATGATTGGAAAGCTTTTAAAATCCAACAAAAGGCAACTAAAAAAGCTATAAGAAGGAGAAAGATGAAATATGAGGGCTAACTAGCCAATAATATAAAGCAGTATACTAAAAAGTTTTTCAGTTATATAAAGAATGAAAGGGGGGTGAGAATGGACCACTGGAAATTGATGCTGGTGAGATAGTAATGGAGGGGGGGATAAAGAAATGGCAGATGAACTTAATAAATAATTTGCTTCCGTTTTTACTGTGGAAGACACTAGCTGTATATCAGATGTCCATGAGTGTCAGAGAGCAGGAGTGAGAGCCATCGATATTAGAAAGAAAAAAGTACTAGATTTTTTCTTCGGCAGTTTGAACAAGGCACCACTGCACAAGTGTGTGAAACTCAGCCCATGAGGCAGCGGGAGAATTTAAAAAGTGAGCAGATTAACGGAGTGGGCGATGGAGTAGTTGGAGACAGAGTAGGAAGGCTTTGGCTCGAGAGGCTTCGGCGAGCGGAGACTGAGGACGAGCTTCACTCCAAGTGAGGTAAGGCCAGGTAAGTTCCTTTAATTAATCTAATTAGCTTAGGAGTAGGTAATGGAGGCAGCAGTTAGGGCAGTTGAGAACTCTGTTTGCAGTATGTGGGAAGTCAGAGCGAGCACAATTGTCCCTGATGACTACATCTGTAAAAGGTGCATCCAGCTGCAGCTCCTGACAAACCATGTTAGGGAGCTGGAGCTGGAGCTGGATGAACTTCAGATCATTCGTGAGACAGTGGCAGAAATAAACAAGATAGTCACACCTAAGAGTCAGGAGACAGGTAGCTGGGTGACTGCCAGGAGGGGGGAAGGGGAATAGACAGAATGAGCAGAGCACCCCTGTGGCCGTTCCCATCAACAATAAGTATACCGTTCTGGAACTGTTGGTGGGGACGACCTACCAGGGACAAGTTGCAGTGGTTGCGTCTCTGGCACTGAGATTGGACCCTCAGCTCAGAAGGGAAGGAAGGAAAAGAGCAGAGCAGTAGTGATAGGGGATTCGATAGTTAGGGGGACAGATAAGAGGTTCTGTGGAAGAGATCGAGAATCCTGGATGGTTTGTTGCCTCACTGGTGCCAGGGTCTGCGATATCTCGGATTGATTTCTCAGTATTCTCAAGAGGGAGGATGAGCAGCCGGATGTCGTGGTCCATGTAGGGACCAATGATGTGGGTAGGAAGAGTGAGGAGGTCTTGAAAGGTGAGTTTAGGGAGCTAGGTGCCAAGTTAAAGGACAGGACCTCCAGGATAGCAATCTCAGGATTGCTACCAGTGCCACGTGCAGGCAGGTTTAGAAATAGTAAGATTGCTCAGATCAACACATGGTTGAAGACATGGTGCAGGAGGGAGGGCTTCAGATTTATAGATAATTGGGCAGTTTTCCAGGGAAGGTGGGACCTGTTCCGCTGGGACGGTTTACATCTGAACTGGAGGGGGACAAATATTCTTGCAGGTAGGTTTGCTAGAGAGGCTTCAGTGGATTTAAACTAGATACAAGGGGGGAAGGGAATCAGAGTGTAGGAACAGATGTATGGGAGAAGGAAGAAAAAGAAGATAGTAAAGTTGTTTGCACCGTTAGACATAAACAGAGAGGAAGAGGTGGAGGATTTCTTAAATGCATTTATTTTAATGCTAGGAGCATTGTAAGAAAGGTGGATGAGCTTAGAGCAGTGGTTCCCAACCTTTTCTATACCCCACACCCCTAGGAAATGTTTGATTAATGTTTGCACCCCCTACAAAAGTAATATCACATTTGAAGATGAAGAAGTCTAATTTCTAACTATTGAACCATGTACAATACTATGGGTGAACAAATTGAACTTAAAAAAATAAGCTTTTAACTCAGTGCATAAAATGCAAATATAAATTGAGCAATTAGATTCTAATTTATTCAGAAAAAATTGTAAACAGTAAATTGATGAGACTCCTCAACTCTGAGGTGTAACTTCCCAGGTAACACTGATGAGAATCCTCAACACTGACTTGGGCAGCGGGAGACTGGAGTGAGTTTATGTCTCTCTCGACTCAGGCAGCGGGAGATTGGAGTGTGCTTGGGAGAAACATTACTACCACTTCTCAAGGTACACTGGCAGCTGGCTGAGTGATGACTCATGACTTGTCACTCAAGCACACAAGCCACTCTTTGTCGCACCCCCTGAAATTCCATCTCACACTCCCTGGGGGTGTGGGCACCCCAGGTTGGGAACCCCTGGCTTAGAGCATGGATTGATACCTGGAAATATGATGTTGTAGCTATTAGTGAAACATGGTTGCAGGAGGGGTGTGATAGGCAACTAAATATTCCTGGATTTCGTTGCTTCAGGTGTGATGGAATTGGAGGGACAAGAGGGGGAGATGTTGCATTGCTTGTCGGAGAAAATATTAAAGCAGTGCTCTGGCAGGATAGATTAGAGAGCTCATCTAGGGAGACTATTTGGGTGGAATTGAGGAATGGGAAAGGTGTAGTAACACTTATAGGGGTGTATTATGGACCACCTAGTGGGGAGTGAGAATTGGAGGAGCAAGTTTTTAAGGAGATAGCAGGTATTAGTAAGGTATTGTATTATAGGTATTATAGGTATTGTGTAGTAAGCACAAGTTTGTGATTGTGGGAGATTTTAATTTCCACACATAGACTGGGAAGCCCATTCTGTAAAAGGGCTGGATGGTTTGGAGTTTGTAAAATGTATGCATGATAGTTTTTTGCAGCAATACATAGAGGTACCAACTAGAGAAGGGGCAGTGTTGGATCTCCTGTTAGGGAATGAGATAGGTCAGGTGATGGAGGTATGTGTTGGGGAGAACTTCGGGTCCAGTGATCACAATGCCATTAGTTTCAATATAATTATGTAGAAGGTTAGGAATGGACCCAGGGTTGAGATTTTTGATTGGAGAAAGGCTAATTTTGAGGAGATGTGAAAGGATTTAGAAGGAGTGGATTGGGACAATTTGTTTTATGGGAAGGATGTAATAGAGAAATGGAGGTCATTTAAAGGTGAAATTTTGAGGGTACAGAATCTTTATGTTCCTGTTAGATTGAAAGGAAAGGTTAAAGGTTTGAGAGAGCCATGGTTTTCAAAGGATATTGGAAACTTGGTTTGGAAAAAGAGAGAGATCTACAATAAATATAGGCAGCATGAAGTAAATGAGGTGCTCGAAGAATATAAAGAATGTAAAAAGAATCTTAAGAAAGAAATTAGAAAAGCTAAAAGAAGATACAAGGTTGCTTTGGCAAGTAAGGTCAAAATAAATCCAAAGGGTTTCTACAATTAAATTAATAGCAAAAGGATAGTGAGGGATAAAATTGGTCCCTTAGAGAATCAGAGTGGACAACTATGTGTGGAGCCAAAATAGATGGGGGAGATTTTGAACAATTTCTTTTCTTCGGTATTCACTAAGGAGAAGGATATTGAATTGTGTAAGGTAAGGGAAACAAGTAGGGAAGTTATGGAAACTATGACGATTAAAGAGGAGGAAGTGGCGCTTTTAAGGAATATAAAGGTGGATAAATCTCTGGGTCCTGACAGGATATTCCCTAGGACCTTGAGGGAAGTTAGTGTAGAAATAGCAGGGGCTCTGACAGAAATATTTCAAATGTCATTAGAAATGGGGATGGTGCCAGAGGACTGGCGTATTGTTCATGTTGTTCTATTGTTTAAAAAGGGTTCTAAGAGTAAACCTAGCAATTATAGGCTTGTCACTTTGACGTCAGTGGTGGGTAAATTAATGGAAGGTATTCTTAGAAATGGTATATATAATTATCTGGATAGACAGGGTCTGATTAGGAACAGTCAACATGGATTTGTGCATGGAAGGTCATGTTTGACAAATCTTATTGAATTTTTTGAAGAGGTTACTAGGAAAGTTGATGAGGGTAAAGCAGTGGATGTTGTCTATATGGACTTCAGTAAGGCTTTTGACAAGGTTCCGCATGGAAGGTTAGTTAGGAAGGTTCAATCGTTAGGTATTAATATTGAAGTAGTAAAATGGATTCAACAGTGGCTGGATGGGAGATGCCAGAGAGTAGTGGTGGATAACTGTTTGTGAGGTTGGAGGTTGGCGACTAGTGGAGTGCATCAGGTGTCTGTACTGGGTCCAATGTTGTTTGTCATATACATTAATGATCTGGATGATGGGGTGATAAATTGGATTAGTAAGTATGCAGATGATACTAAGATATGTGGCATTGTAGATAATGAAGTAGGTTTTCAAAGCTTGCAGAGAGATTTAGGCCAGTTAGAAGAGTGGGCTGAAAGATGGCAGATGGAGTTGAATGCTGATAAGTGTGAGGTGCCACATTTTGGTAGGAATAATCAAAATAGGACATACATGGTAAATGGTAGGGCATTGAGGAATGCAGTAGAACAGAGTGATCTAGGAATAATGGTGCATAGTTCCCCTGAAGGTGGAATCTCATGTGGATAGGTGGTGAAGAAGTATTTTGGTATGCTGGCCTTTATAAATCAGAGCATTGAGTATAGGAGTTGGGATGTAATGTTAAAATTGTACAAGGCATTGGTAAGGCCAAATTTGGAGTATTATATACAGTTCTGGTCACCGAATTATGAGACAGATGTCAACAAAATAGAGAGAGTACAGAGAAGATTTACTAGAATGTTACGTGGGTTTCAGCACCTAAGTTACAGAGAAAGGTTGAACAAGTTAGGTCTTTATTCTTTGGAGTGTAGAAGGTTGAGGGGGGTCTTGATAGAGGTATTTAAAATTATAAGGGGGATAGATAGAGTTGACATGGATAGGCTTTTTCCGTTGAGAGTAGGGAAGATTCAAACAAGAGAGCATGAGTTGAGAGTTAGGGGGCAAAAGTTCAGAGGTAACACGAGGGGTAATTTCTTTACTCAGAGAGTGGTAGCTGTGTGAAACGAGCTTCCAGTAGAAGTGGTAGAGGCAGGTTTGGTATTGTCATTTAAAGTAAAATTGGATAGGTATATAGACAGGAAAGGAATGGAGGGATATGGGTTGAGTACAGGTCGGTGGGACTAGGTGAGAGTAAGCATTCAGCATGGACTAGAAGGGCTGAGATGGCCTGTTTCCATGCTGTAATTGTTATATGGTTTATATGGTACCTGTCTGAATGACTTTTAAATGCGGTAATTGTACCTGCCTTTCATCACCTGCTCTGTTTCACATTTGACCACACTGTATGGAAATATTCCCCCCCCCAGATTTCTTTTAAATGTTTTCCCCTCTCATTCAGCTTGTACAGGTTGAGTACTCCTTATCCAAAATGCTTGGGGCTGGAAATGATTTGAATTTCAGCTTTTGAAATATATAGATAGATAGATAGATAGATACTTAATGAGATAGCTTGGGATCACCATCATTTCCGACATTGAATTTATGTGCCACTGGTAAGCAGTCTTTGTCTTACACCTGTTCATCACACACATAGCAGTACAGCACGTTTGATTTTTATCAGTGACGATCTTGGCAAAGTCATCAGTGAATTTCTCTGTTGCTTTGTGATCAGCACACGCTTTATCATCACAAATCTCTAAAAATTTAATGCCGTGCTTTTCTTACATTTCTGCATCCAGTCTGTTGAATATTCAAAATTACCATCAATGTTCAGTTCTTTGTGATAGATTTTTGCTTGTTTTGTGATCAGCATACTGTTAAAGCAGCATACATTCACTCTGACACTGACGAATCCACTCTCAATACATGAGGGAGATCTTCATTTTTCACTTTATGCAGTGTTTTTCTATTTTTCCTCAACATATTTTTCATTGTTCACTATACACATGAGGTCTCTTCTCTTCTCTGGTGGTATGCAAAGACCTGTGCATCACCAGGGATCCTTCCCAGTGCCATGTGTCCTACTTTGTTGTGTTTTCTGCAAGTTTCATCTTTAATCCTGCATTGGTTTGGTGTATGTGAGCCCATGCCACAACGGTAACACAATTTGTTCGGCCAGGTCAGCTTCTGTTTAGAGGATGCAATTTTGTTCACGCTCACCTTCATTCCTGACTGCAACTCAATTGCCTCCCTATCTGTGGTTTCCGCTGAAGCAGCAATTTCCATAGCCCTTCTAAACGTAAGTTGTGCTTCCATTAGGAGCGGTTTTTGAATGCTTTAGTTTAAGATTTCACAAACTAAACGATCTCTCAGTGATCATTAAACCCATCACTGAACTGGCAATGCTTAGACAATCTCTTCAATTCAGCCATATTTGCTGAAGTGGACTCCCCTTCTTTTTGATTCCACTTATGAAACCTAAAGCTTCTGCAATCAACAATGGTTTCGGTTCCAAGTGTTCCTGCATTACTTTTACTACAGCAGCAAAGCTCATTCTGATGAGTTGGTTTGGAACAGTCAAACTTCAAAGCAAACTTTATGCCCTTAAACCCCAATAGATTTAGCAAAATTGGCACTTGCTTCTCATTGGTTATTTCATTTACTTTACTAATAGCTCAGTATACATCAGCCTGTTGTACAATGAAACTTGTCAATCTTTCTTATGTATCTAGCATTTCTGATTTTTAAAAAATTATTATCAGCTAGTACTCACCCTTTTTGAACCCTGGAGTCTACTGTTTATGGCCTTTCTTTTAAACTCGACGTCCCTCCACATGCTGGGCTGTTTCTTCTAAATTCAAATGTTCCTCACTGTGTTTAATTTTATTTTGAACATCTTGCTCCACTTTAGCAGGTCAGTAGTCATCGCAGGGTCATTTCAAAAGTACCTTGTCGCCAATGTTATGTTTTGTAACTTCAAAACATTAAATTAATTTAAGGAAGCACGCAGGAATCCGAAATGCCGGTCTGACTCCTTTACGTTCAGCAAGGCGTGCATGTATCACATGTAGTGTATTCAATTAATGTATTATTACATACACACACACATATATATATATATATAAGATTACTCATTACTGAGATATAAAATATAAATACACAACAGTTCCTTTTTCTCAGTTCCTGTGTCTCTGCCTCATCTGACCTTGGGTTGAGGCCTTCTGATCCAATACATCCAAGCTGCCCTCCTCTTCCCCCCTCCCAGCTGTTATTGATGGAGTCCTCTCCATCTCTACTTTCACATTTCTGCCCACAACCAATCGTTCTACTGTCAGCCACAACTTCCCTTCCCCTCCCTTTTCTATTTTCCATAGGGATCACATTCTCCATGACTCCCTGGTCCAGTATTCCCTCCCACCCATCCTCTCCCTCTCCAGATACTTCAAGAGGCATAACACCTGTCCCTACACCTCCTCCCTCACAGCATCTTTTTGGGCCCCAACTTCCTCTCCTGTCAGATTCCATCATATTTAACCCTTTGCCACTTCCATCTATCAGATCCCAGTTTCTAACAGAATTCTCACCCTCCCCTCCTCCCCATCTGCCTCTCCTGTTTACTCTCCATTTCCCTTCTGAGATGCGGCCTGGTGTGTTGAGTTCCGCCAATGTTTCATGCGTTACTCTGGCTTCTCGATTCAGACCACTGGTCTGAATAACTTAATGAGTTTAATGGCTTAACTGGTCTAATAACTTAATGAGTGGGATGTATGGGGTGTCCAGTGAGGGGTCGCTCCTCTGGTGAAGGGGCTTGTCGTGTCCATCCTGGGATAGCTCAATCACCTTTGATCCCCACCCGAGATTCAGCTTTCACCTGTGGCTCTAACTAGCTGTGACAGTGGCCACACCTTAGTACAGTGCTTTGACAGGCAGACTAAACCAGGTGAGGGTAGCTGACAGCCTCATACCCCAGTGAGTCAGGGTCATGCCTGTCCCAGCATGTGAAGTCAGCTCCGGCAGTCTGGGTGGATGAGACCTACTGTGAGATCTAATGGCTAGGAAGGTAGTACTGCAACGCTCCGTGGAGAGAGGCAGCATGAGAAAGCACAGAATATGTCACGGTCATCCACTGCAATCAAGGAAAACCCAAGTTTGTGTCACTTGTTCATGCTTCTGGATTCTGACTTCTGAGGTCAAGAGATCGGAGCTATCCCATCGCAGTGGTTTTTCCAGATTAAAAACTCTCCCTACAGGTTTCCTGACATTGTTGGACATCACGGACAACCACCACCACACCATTACTCTTGCGGGCCAACCTTCAGCCTGAAAGTATTTGGGACTGAGCGACTGGGAGAGGGTCTTGCCATTACTTTATCTGCCAGTGGACTCGGAGGATTTCGCGATGACAACTCTCCCACGCCTCACGAGCACAAAAGAAAAAGGGTATCTTTGTTGTCAGGTAGACTGAGTTTTGTGCTGCGTTGATAATCCTGAAGATGGATTATAACGAGTACCTGAGAACATGCTCTAGACCAGGAGTTCCTAACCTGGGGTCCATGGACCCCTTGGTTAATGATAGGGGTCCACGGCATAACAAAGATTGGAATCCTCTGCTTTAGAACATAACAGGACTAGTTTGATAAGAATGACCAGGTATGCAATGAGTAAATTAACCCCAAACACAAGGTATTCTTGGATTGGAAATTCCACTACTTCTTAAGGGGAAAAACCCAGCTCTGGAAGTAGCTGAAGGCTGAATTCCAAACAAGAACCCATGATCCAAGTTGGTAGGAAGTCCACAAAAAATGTAACAATTTACTGATGATCATGCTGCAACACACACAAAGTGCTTGAGGAACTCAACAGGTCGGCCAACAGCTATGGAGAGAAATAGTCAGTTGATGTTTTGGGAAGGGTCTCTGCCTGAAACATTGACTATTTATTCCACTCTATAGGTGCTTCCACACCTGCTGAGTTCCTCAAGCATATTGCGTGTGTTGCTCAAGATCTTCAGCATCTTCAGACTCTTGCGTCGATGATCATGCTGTGTAGATTCCTAAGAGATGCTGAGATTTGCTATAGTCCAAAAATGCCCTCCATGTATGAGTGAGAGAAAGAGTCAAGGTGGAAAATATAGCAACAGGACACCAAATCTGAAGTATATTCCACATTATCCAGTTCAAGTTCCTTAGGAATGGACTAACACACACAGGGGTTTAATATAAAATTACTTAGGCTATAAGGCTGCCTTAACCTGGGTCAACAAGCTCTTCAAAGTAAGGAATGAGGCTTCAGGCTAGCTGCTGTGCCATTACGTAAGATGCTCTGGTCCATTGGCAGTGACTCCTTTGTGCCAACATCAGAAGTGAGGGCAATCATTACAAGTGCTAGTAATTCTTAAATCAAATGTCAGGCAATTTATTTGCTGGAGTTACAGCTCAGAGTAAAATGAAAGTTTTATTTGGTCTACTTACTGTTCAGTGCTGTTAAGTATCATTCAGCACCGTGATTTAAATAAAAAATAATTAAAAGCTGGCCATATTGCACCTGCAGAGTTAATTCTGGTGTTTGTAATTCCCTGTGGCAGCTTTTTGGCAGTGTTAATGGAACACAGTCAGCTCAAGACATGAGACGAAGGGAAAACTAACGTCAGCCTAAGGCAAAGGAAAACAAATCTGGTCATTTTTCCCCACCAAGAGAAGCAATTAGCCAGCCTGTATTTGTTAAATCACTGTGCTCATGTTTTATATATACCAGAGTTTTCATTTTCTTATTACCTCTAATGTAGTAAGGGTCCCAACAAAAGCATTATCACACGAAGTTTGACAGTAAGCCACATAAGGAAACATTTGGACAGGCAACTAAAAGTTTGTTCAAGGTGGAAGGTTTTAAGACCATAAGACATAGGAGCAGAATCAGGCCACTTGGCGCATCTAGTCTGCTCCACCATCTGATCAGCTGATATATTATCCCTCTTAACCCCATTCTCCTGCCTTCTCCTCATAACCACCTCTTTAAATATACCCAATGACTTGGCCTCCACAGTTGTCTGTGGCAATGATTTCCACAGATTCACTGCCCTCTGGTTAAAGAAATTCCTTCTCATCTTTGTCCTGAAGGAATGACCTTGTATTCTGAGGCTGTGCGCCCTGGTCCTAGGCTCCCCCAATATAGGAAACATCCTCGCCATGTCCACTCTATATAAGCCTTTCAATATTTGATAGGCTTCAAAAAGATCCCCCATCATTTTGCTAAACTTCAGCAAGTACAGGCCCAGAGCCATCAAACAAACGCTCCTCATATGTTAATCCTTTGATTCCTGGGATAATTTTTGTGAACCTCCTCTGGACCCTCTCCAATGCCAACACAAAAGAGCTTGTTAAAATGGGAGAGAGGGGTCAAGAGACTGAAAGATTTTCTGAAATTCCAGATTTCAGGTCCTTGCCAGCTGAGAGCATAATTACCAGTGTATGAGAGCATAATTACCAGTGTATGAATACTGGGCTCGAAATGGCACTTGAACAAAAGGCTAGAATTGAAGGAGTACAGGAATCTCAGCATGGTTAAGGTGAGTTTGCACTCAATTTAATTTGCTCATCTTGCTCTCCCTACATGCTGGGTTTTTGTATTGGAGTGGAGATCAATTTGAAACTGTTTGGACAGAAGCTGTAGTGATTTTGTGCATTGGGGGAAACCGGCACTCGAGCACAATTCCATTCATCCAAAATCCTGCTCCTTGTTATTCGGGGTCAATAGCTTTACTAAAATACCACAGAGAAAACATGAATTTCAATGCATTACCTGATGCACCATCAATAACTCACTCTGAGACGTAAGAAGCGAGATATCGGCTTTTATTGACTGGAAGAATGAACAACACTACATCCTGGAGAATGAGGCCGGGCTCAGGCTTCAATCGCCTTTATACAGGGGTCTGTGGGAGGAGCCACAGGAGCAGTCCAGACAGGTATATGTAGTTCACCACATTACCACATGTGCCTTAATGTCTTGAGTTGCTGCATCTGATTCCTGTGTTTATGAAAAAGGGGAAGACCCATTCTGTTTTGAGCTGTATCCTTTCATTAAAGATTTTATACACCCAGAATGGTGCTTTCCCACCCATTTTATACTCTGCAATCAGATTTTTGACCCATTTTCTACTCTTTTGCTAAATTACATATCAATACAATTACTTTGCAAAATCAGAATCAGATTTAATATCACTGGCATTTGTCATGAAATTTATTGTTATGGGCAGCAGGGCACAGCAATACATTATAATAAAAACCTAAAATCTACAACAAGAAATATATATAAAAATGGAAATTAAGGGAAAAGT
Organism: Hemitrygon akajei; assembly: GCF_048418815.1. Classification (NCBI taxonomy): domain Eukaryota; kingdom Metazoa; phylum Chordata; class Chondrichthyes; order Myliobatiformes; family Dasyatidae; genus Hemitrygon; species Hemitrygon akajei. Next base: position 105,930,667 of record NC_133125.1, read on the forward strand.
ACAAAAAGAGAGCAAAAAATACTGATGTAGGGTTTATGGGTTCATTGCCTATTCAGAATCTGATGGCAGAGGAGAAGAAGCTGTTCCTGAAACACTGAGTGTGTGCCTTCAGGCTCCAGTACCTCGTCTTTGATGGTAGAAATGAGAAGAAGGCAAGTCCTGGGAGATAGGGGGGGTCCTTAATGATAGATGCTTCCCTCCTTTTGAAGGTGTCCTTGATGCTGGGGAAGCTCATGCTCCTGATGGAAATGGTTGCATTTGCAACTTTCAGCAGCTTTTTCTAATCTTGTGCAGTGACCCCTCCAGACCAGATGCTGAATCAACCAGTTAGAATGTTCTCAATGGTACACCTGTAGAAATTTGTGAGAGTCTTTGGTGACATACCATGTCTCCTTATGCTCCTAATAAAATATAGTCCCTGTCATGCCATCCTTGTAATTGCATTAATATGTTCAACCCAGGATAGATTTTCAGAGATGCTGACAGCCAGGAACTTGAAACTGCTCACCCTTTCCACAGTCGACTCCTCTGATGAGAACCGGTGTGTGTTCCCTCAATTTCCCCTTCCTGAAGCCCACAATCAGTTCCTTGGTCTTGCTGACAATTGAGTGCAAGGATGTTACTGCAACACCACCGTTATATCAGTTTGGATACTGTCAGGGTGGGGCAGGGGGAATAACCTAACAGAGGAAAGTTACAGTGGTCGGGTCTCTGGCACTGAGTCTGCCTCTGTGATTCAGAAGGGAAGGGGGGAGAAGAAGCGTGCTGTGGTAATAGGGGATTCGTTAGGGGAATGGATAGGAAGTTTTGTGGGCGAGAATGAGATTCTCGGATTGTAAGTGCCAAGGAACGATATATCTCTGATCAAGTCCTGAGCATTCTTAAGTGGGAGTGTTAACAGCCAGAAGTCATGGTCCATGTAGGTACCAATGACATGGGGAGGACGAGTGATGAGTTTCTGCATAGGGAGTTCTGGGAGTTAGGTGTTAAGTTAAAGGGCAGGACCTTCAGGGTTGTGATCTCAGGATTGCTACATGTGCCAACATGCTAGTGAGGGCAGAACTAAGAAGATTATACAGTTTAATTCATGGCTAAGGATCTGGTGTAGGAGGAAAGGCAGAAGATTTTCGGATCATCGGGCTGTCTTCCAGGGAAAGTGGGACCAGTACAGAAGGGACAATTTGCACCTGAACTGGAGGGGGACTAATATCCTTGCAGGAGAGTTTGTTAATGCTGCGTGGTGGGGTTTAAACAACAGTTGCATGGGGATGGGAACCAGAGTGCCAGAACAGTTAGTGGAGAGGTTCTGGAGACAGATATTGGTAAGACCACATAAAAAGTTAGGAATCTAAAGGTTTTGCATGGTGCGACTAGTATCCTGAACTGCTTCTACTTCAGTGCCAGAAGTATAGTAGGAAATGGGAATAATAGTGCTGAAGATGAGGTAGCTGGTTTACAAACAGAGGTAATGTGAGGAGAGACTGCTGATAGGGGAAAATTGCAGACAACAGAATGAGTTCTGACAGAAAAGGTGGACAAAATCAAAATGGGTGAATACAGCACTGAAGGTGTTATATATGAATGAGCCTGGTATATGGAATAAGGTAGACAAACCTGTAGCACAGTTACAGATTGGCAGGTATGATGTTGTTGTCATCAATGAATCATAATTGAAAGAAGTCTATAGCTGGGAGTTTAATGTCCAAGGATAAACATTGTATCGAAAGGACAGGCAGGAAAATAGAGGGGGTGGCTTTACTCCGTTGGTACAAAATGAAATCAAATCATAAGAAAGAGGTGACATAGAGTCGGAAGGTTTTGAATCATTATGGATAGAGCTAAGGAACTGCAAGGGTAAAATGATCCTGATGGGAGTTGAATACAGAACTCTAAATAGTAGAAAGGATGTGGTCTACAAATTACAACGGGAGATAGAAAATGCATGCCAATGGGGCAGTGTTACAATAGTCATTGGGGATTTCAATATGCAGGTAGATTGGGAAAATCAGGTTGGTGCTGGATTCCAGGAGGGGGGGTTTCCAGAATACCTACGAGAAGGCTTTTTAGAGTAGCTTGTGGTTGAGCCCACCAGAGGATCAGAAATATTGGATTGGGTTTTGTATTATCAACCAGAATTGATTAGAGAGCTTAAAGTAAAAGAACTCTTAGGGTCAAAGGATCATAATATGATTGAATTCACCCTGAATTTTGAGAAGGAGAAGCTAAAGTCAGTTGTATCAGTATTACAGTGGAGTAAAGGGACTTACAGAGGCACGAGTGAGGATTTGGCCAGGACTGATTGGAAAAGAACACTGTCAGGGATGATGGCAGAGCAGCAATGCCTGGAATTTCTGGAAGCAATTCAGAAGGCACAGGATATCTACATCCCAAAGTATTCAAAATGAAAGATGTCACAACTGTGGCAAACAAGAGAAATTAAACCAACATAAAAAAACAAAGAGCTGGCATATAATAGAGTAAAAATTAGTGGTAAGTTGGAGGATTGGGAAGTTTTTAAAACCAACAGAGGTCAATTCAAAAGTTATTAAGAAGGTAAAGATGAAATATGAAAGTAAGCTAGCCAACAATATTAAAGAGGATAGCAAAAGTTTCTTCAGATACATGAAGTATAAATGAGAGCTGGGATTGGATATTCGACCACTGGTAAATTATACTCGAGAGATAATAGTGGAAGACAAGGAAATGGCGGAGGAACTGAAGAAGTATTTTGCATCAGTCTTCACCGTGGAAGGCAGTAGCAGTATGGTGGAAGCTCCAGGTGTCGGGGTCATGAAGTGTGTGAAGTTACCAAAACTAGAGTAAGGTTCTTGGGAAACTGAAAGGTCTGAAGGTAGATAAGTCACCTGAACCAGATGGACTACACCTTAGGGTTCTGAAAGAGGTAGCTGAAGAGGTTAGTAATGATCTTTCAAGAATCATTGGATTCCTGAATGGTTCTGGAAGGCTGGAAAATTGCAATGTGATTCCACTCTTCAAGAAGGGAGAGGCAGAAGAATGGAAACAATAGGCCAGCTAGTCTGACCTCAGTGGTTAGGAAGATATTGGAGTTGATTAACAGGATGAGGTCTCAAGGTACTTGGACGCACATAATAAATTAAGCCATAGTCAGCTTGTTTTCCTCAAGGGAAAATCTTGCCTGAAATCCTGTTGACATTCTTTGAAGAAATAACAAGCAGGATAGACAAAGGAGAATCAGTTGATGTTGTGCACTTGGATTTTCAGAAGGCTTTTGACAAGGTGCCACACATGAGGCTGGTTAACAAGCTAATAGTCTATGGTATTGCAGGAAAGATTCTAGCATGGATAAAGCAGTGGCTGATTGGCAGGAGGCAGAGTGGGAATAAAAGGAGCCTTTGTCTGGTTAGCTGCCGGTGACTAGCGGTGTTCCACAGGGGTCTTTGTTGGGACTGATTTTTTTACATTATACGTTAATGATTTGGAATTAATGGCTTTGTTGCAACATTTGCAGACAATATGAAGATAGGTGGAGGGGCAGATAATTTTGAGGAAGTAGAGAGGCTACAGAAGGACTTAGGGAGATAAGGAGAATAGGCAAAGAAATGGCAGATGGAATACAATGTCGAGAAGTGTATGGTTATGCAATTTGGTAGAAGAAATGAGAAGGTTCACTATTTTCTAAATGGGGAGAAAATACAAAAAAGACTGAGGTTGAAAGGGACCTGAGAGTCCATGTGCAGGATCCCCTGAAGGTTAATCTGCAGGTCGAGTCTATGGCGAGAAAGGCAAATGCAATGTCAGCATTCATTTCAAGATGACTATAATATAAAAACAAGGAAGTAGTGTTAAGACTTTATAAAGCACACTCTGAGAGCTCACTTGGAGTTTTGTGAGCAGTTTTAGGCCCCTTAACTTAGAAAGGATATGCTAAAACTGGAGAGAATTCAAAGGAGGTTCACAAAAATGATTCCGGGATTGAATGGCTTGTATGGCCTTTATTCACTAGAATTCAGAAGAAAGAGGGGTGAACTCATTGAAACCTATCGAATGCTGGAAGACCTTGATAGAGTGGATGTGGAGAGGATGCTTCCTATGGTGGGAGATTCTGTGACCAGAGGACACAGCCTCAGATTTGAGGGGTGTCCATTTAGAACAGAGGTGAACAGCAATTCTTCAGCCAGATGGTGGAGAATCTGTGGAATTCGTTACTACTGGTGACCATGGAGAACAAGTCATTGGGTATATTTGAGTTTGAGAGATTCTTGGTTATTCAAGGCATGAAAGGATATGGGGAGAACGCAGGAGATTGGGGCTGAGTGAAAAATTGGATCAGCCTGATGAAATTGCAGAACAGATTTGACGGGCCAAATGGCCTAATTCTACTCCTATATGTTTATATGGTTAATTTGGATTATGGTGTCCAGTTTTCATCACCTACCTCCAGGAAAGATGTAAATAAGATTGAACGAGTGCAGAGAAAAATTACTAGGATGTTGCTGAACTTGAAGACCTGAGTAATAGGGAAAGGTTGAATAGGTTAGAACTTTATTCCGTAGAACATAGGAGATTTGATAGAGGTATACAAAATTATGAGAGATATAGATAGGGTAATGCAAGCAGGCTTTTTCCATTGAGCTTGGGTGAGACTACAACTAGAGGTTATGGGTTAAGGGTGAAATGTTTAAGAGGAACATGGGGGAACTTTTTTCACTCAGAGAGTGGTGAGAGCTGCAAATGCAAGTGGTTGATGCAGGTTCAATTTCACCATTTAAGAGAAATTTGGATAGGTATATGGATGAGAGGGGTATGGAGGGCTATGTTTTTTGTGCAGGTCGATGGGTCTAGACAGATTAATGGTTCAGCACAGACTAGATGGGCTGAAGGGTAGTGCTCTATTGCTTCTAAGGAAGGAAGTGTAAATTGCGCCAAAAGTAGTTCATCCGAAAATACTAATCCATCTGTGAACAATACAATGCAATTACTTTACCATGGTCATCTAATAACTTTGCCTTGTGGGCAAATCTACATCTGGCAACAGTGTGGGTTCAGGCCCACTGTGTTACTGTAAGAGTGGAAGGTGAAGAAGGCAATTCCATGGAGCCCTGAATGCCAAGGAATATTGAAGATTTGATAAAGGAAAAAAGGAAGCATTTGGGAGGTATAGAGTATTGAAGTATGTGAGGTCCTTCAGCAGGCATACTTAAAAATGAAATTAAGAGGCAAAGAGAGGCCATAAAATAGCACTGGCAGACAAGATTAAGTAAAGACTCAGGGCAGTTTGTTAGTATATTAAGAGCAAGAGGGTATCCTGCAGCTGAAGGGGCATTCAGTGTGTGTAGCTAAGGACACGCTTGTCCTATTGCCATCGTCTCTCACCTTTCGCAATCATCATTTTTGCCATTGAGTTTCTCCTACCATGTATCCCAGCGAATTACTCCCTCCTTCCTTCTCATCTTTCACCATGTCATAAACTTGTTCATCTTTAAAAGTTTTCCTTAGTTCCAACAAAAGTCACTGACCACACAGCGTGTCAGTTGCCCTCCATGAAGATATTATACTGATCGTATGCACATGTCCGGCATTTCTCCTTTCTGCATGGAATCAGTGCTGATGCATGTTGGAAATATTACCCAACATGCAAAAAGAAATCCAATATTAGTGTCTCGGCTGTAAATGAAAACACTTGCCTGCAATGTACTCCTTTACAATATTGAACTCTATTACCTCTAGCCTCCTTAGCTGGGACTGAATTCCAACAAAATGTTTGTAACTACTTTGCCTGATTGTGAAACCTAAGTGTTTTATAAAGTTGCTCAGTGAGCTCTGAGTAATAATGTTGCCCCTACACTTCCTGCCAATGTTGATCTTAGTATACTTAGGAACTGAGCTACAAATCAGAGTAAGACAAATACATTCAGAAGCATCTGATTCAAATTTACCCTTGTGTAAACACATCTAAGATTTAGTAACATTATACTTTTTTATGTTCCTTTGTAATTTGTTCTACAGATATCAATTGGCTTCATCAGTCTGGGGATCAAAATGGTTTGGATCACAAGCCTTTTCCCTCAATGTTGTTTTCTAGTGGAATTCTTAAGACCTCAATGAAGGCCACTGAAATTTCAGAGCAATTGGAAAATTGAGACTAAAACTGTAAATTGTGGGGTTTCAGAGATTTATCTTGCATTCCCTATATTGAGAAATCCACTCAATGTCTTTAAGAAAGTAAGGGAAGTAAGGAAAGTAAGAAAATAGCTGGAACTGAGAGTCAGGACAGCCAGAAGTCATGGTACATATTGGCACCAATGAGGCAGGTAGGAAAGACGAGGAGGTCCTGAGGAGGATATTTTGGCAGCTAGGTAGAAAGCTGAAAAGCAGGACTCCAGGGTAGTAATCTCTGGATTTCTGTCTGTGCCACACACTGGTGAGGGTAAGAATAGGATGATTTGGTGGATGAATGTGTGGTTGAAGAACTGGTGCAAGGGGTGGGCTTTCAGATTTCTGAATCACTGGGATCTCTTCTGGGGAAGGTATGACATGTACAAAAAGGACAGGTTACACCTGAACCCAAGGGGGATCAGTATTCTTGCGGGCAGATTTGCTAGAGCTGTTGGGGAGGGTTTAACCTGATTTGGCAGGGGAATGGGAACCAGGCTGATAAGGCTGAGGATTGGGTAGATGATATACAAGTAGATACAGTGTGTAGTGAGACTGTGAAGAAGGACCAAATTGCAGTCAGTAGGATTAGTTGGTATGTAACTAAGGGTCAGAATCAAAAGAGTGTTGGGTACAGGACTGACAGTGTTATATTGGAATGCCTGCAGTACACGGAATAAGGTAAATAATCTTGTAGCACAATTAAAGATTGGCAGGTATGACGTTTGGGCATCTCCAAGTTGTGACTGAAAGAAGATCATAGTTGGTAGGTTAACACATTGTATCAAAAGGACAGGTAGTTAGGCAGAGGGAGTGGCATGGCTCTGTTGGTAAAAAATGAAATAAATCCTTAGAAAAAAGTGAAATAGGATCCAAAGATGTAGAATCCTTGTGGGTAGAGCTAAGAAGCTGCAAGGGTAAAAAGACCCATGTGGGAGTTATATACTGGCCTCTAAAGAGTAGCAAAGATGTGGGCTACAAATTACAAAGCGAGATTAAAAAAACATGTCAAAAGGGCATTGTTAAAATAGTCATGGGGGATTTCAATAAGTAGGTAGATTGGGAAAATCCAGTTGGAACTGGATCCCAAAAGAGGGAATCTATAGAATGTCTGAGATGGCTTTTTAGAGCAGCTTGTGACCCCACTGGAGGAATGGCAATTCTGGATTGGGTTTTATGTTGTGACCCATATTTGAGTAGGAAGCTTAAGGCAAAGGAACCTGTAGGAGACAGCAATCGTAATATGATTGAATTTGTCCTGCAACTTGAGATAAAGAAGGTAAATCAGATGTATCAGAATTACAGTGGAAAAAGGAATTACAGAGGCATGAGATAGGAACTGGAAAGGGACTCTATCGGGAAGGCAGCAGAACAGCAATGACTGGTGTTTCTGGCGGACATTCGGAAGGCACAGGAAAGATACATCCCAAAGATAAAGAAGTATTCTACAGGGAGGATGAGACAACTATAGCTGACAAGGGACATCAAAGACAGCATAAAAGCAAAAGAGAGAGCATATAATATAGCAAAAATTAGTGGAAAGGTAGAAGATTGGGAAGCTTTTAAAAGCCAACAGAAAGAAATTTAGAACACCATAAAGAGAGAAAAGATGACATAAGCTAGCCAATAACATAAATAAAAAAAGATTTTGAGATAAATAGGGAGTAAAAGAGAGACGAGAGTGGATATTGGACCACTGGATAATTATGCTGGAAAGGTAGTAATGGGGACAAGGAAGTGGCAGATGAACTTATTAAGTACTTTGCATCAGTCTTCACTGTGGTGGACACTAGCAGTGTGGTAGAGATGTGAGTGTCAGCAGGCAGAAGTGAGTGTAATTGCTGTTACTAAGGAGAAGGTGCTTGGGAAAGTGAAAGGTCTGAACGTAGATAAGTCACTTGAATCACGTGGGCCACACCCCAGGATTCTGAAAGAGGTGGCTGAAGAGATTCTGAAGGCATTAATAATGATCTTTCAAGAATCACTAGAATCTGGAATGGTTCCTGAGGACTGCAAATGTCACTTCACTCTTTAAGAAGGGAGGGAAGCAGAAGAAAGGAAATTATAGGCCAGTTAGCTTGACTTCAGTGGTTGGGAAGATGTTGGAATCTATTATTAAGGATCATGCTTTGGGGTACTTGGAGGTGAATGATAAAATAGGCCAAAGTCAGCATGGTTTTCTAAAGAGGACATCTTGCCAAAATAAGACAGTTAGGGTATTATGGGTAAGGTACTAGAATGGATAGAAGATTGGCTGACTGGCAGGAGGCAAAGAGTGGGAATAAAGGGGGCTTTTTCTGGTTGGCTGCCAGTGACCAGTGGTGTGCTGCAGGTATTGGTCTTGGGACTGCGTCTTTTCAGATTGTATGCCAATGATTTGGATGAAGGAATTGATGGCTTCGTGGCCTCATTTGTGCGAAATACAAAGATCAGTGGTGAGGAAGGCAAATATAATATTAGCATTCATTTCAAGAGTTCTAGACTACAAAAGCAATGATATAATGCTAAGGCTTTATAAGGCATTGGTCAGACTGCATTTGGAGTACTTTGAGTAGTTTTGGGCCCCTTATCCAAGAAAGGATATGCTGGCTTTGAAGAGGGTCCAGAGGAGGTTCACAACAATGATTCTGAGAATGAAAGTGTTAATATATGGAGAGTATTTGCTGGCTCTGGGCCTGTACTTGCTGGGGTTTAGAAGAATGAGGGGGAGCTCATTAAAAATGATCAAATACTGAAAGACCTTAGATGGAGTGAATGTGGAAAGGATGTTTCCCCTAGTGTGTGAATCTAGGATCAGATGCACAGCCTCATAATTGAGGAATATCCACTTGGGACAGAGATGAGGAAAAATTATTTAGCCAGAGTGTGGTGAATCTGTGGAATTCTTTGCTGCAGACAGCTGTGCAGACTAATTCATTGGCTATATTCAAAGCAGAGGTTGATTGGCCCTTGATTAGTAGGGTTGCCAAATGTTATGAAGGAGAAGGTAAGAGAGTGGGGTTGGGGGGTAAATAAATCATCTATGATGGAAAGGCAGAGCAGACTCCATGGGCCAAATGCCCTAATTTTCATCCTACGTCTTATGGTCTTATGAAAGGTTAAGTAGAGTGAGAAGGAAGATTTCAGAACAGAGGATACAATTACTTAAAGAAGAAGAGATTCAGGGTTACTGTTAAAACCATTGAAAACTGAGTGGAAATTTGGAACTCTTCATTGAAAAGATGAAGGCAATTGAACAACTGAAACAGAGAATCACACACAAACTGTTGGAGGAAGCCAGTAGGTCAGGCGGTATCCATGGAGGAGAATAAACAGTAGATGTTTCAGGTCAAGAACTTTCATCAGAATCAGAAGGGAAGTATTTATGAAACAAAGAATCATAGGTTGTTATTATGCAAAAACACAAAGTCAAAGATACATACCATTTATGTCAAGTTGATGCTGGAGAAGACTCAACATATACAATTTCATCATAACATCCCAACTCACGTACTCAGTATATTGATTTAATAAGGCCAATGTGCCAGAACCTTCCTTTATGATCCCATATCACTTTCATATCACTTTCAAGGAATTATGGATCAATATTTCCAGATCCCTCTGTTCTACCACACTCCTCAGTGCCCGACCACTCACCTTGGAAGACCTATCTTGGTTGGTCTTCACACATGTCTGTATTAAATTCCATCTGCTATTTTTCGGCCCATTTTTCCAGATGGTCCGGATCCCATTGCAAGCTTTGTTCGCCTTCTTCACTGTCCACTACACCCCTAATCTTGGCGTTATTTGCAAATTTGCAGATCCAGTTTACCATATTGTCATCCAGATCATTGATATAGATGACAAACAAAGGAATGCAGCACCAATCCCTGTGGCATACCACTAGTACCATGCCTCCAGACAGAGAGGCAACCATCTACTACCACTCTCTGTCTTCATCCACAAAGCCAATGTCTAATCTAATTTACTATCTCATCTTGAATGCCGTGCTGAAGTCCATATACCCAACATCCACTGCCTTGCCTTCATCAACATTCCTCTTAACTCCCTTAAAAAACTTGATAAGATTGATTAGACATGTTGATTATCCCTAATCAATTGCTGTCTATTCAAATACTCATATTTCCTTCCCTTCAAATACCTGCCAATAACTCTCCAACTACTGATGTCAGGCTCACCAGCCTATAATTTCCTGGCCTATTCTTAGAGTCTTTCTTAATCAATAGATGACATTGATAGCTAATAACATTAGCTATCCTCCAATCCTCTGCCACCTCACCCATGCTTACGGATATTTTAAATATCCCTGGAATTTCTGAACTAGCTTCCCACAAGAGAACACTCTGTTGGGCCCTGGTGATTTATCCCCCCCTAATTTGCCTCAATACAACAAACACCTCATCCTCTGTAATCTGTACAGAGTCCATGACCTTACTTCTGCATTGTCCATTCCCACAATGGGTACTCCGCTTAAACCTAATTTTTCTTTTATGGTTGTTTCTTAAGTGCCTTTTGCAATCTCCTTTTATGTACATTATTGCCTGCTTATCTTTCTATGCAAAAAAACTGAACCAACATAGAGCATAGAACTGCACAGAACAGTCCCTTTGATGCACGATGTTGTGCTGACCCTTTAACCTAATCCAAGATCAATCAAACCCCCTTCCCCCCAGCATTGCCCTCCATTTTTCCATTTTCCATGTGCCTAACTAAGTGTCTCTTAAAAATCCCTATCTTATCTGCCTCTACCACCACCACTGGCAGGACAATCCGTGCACCTACCACTCTTTGTTTCAAAAAGCTACCCCTTATACTTCCTCCCAACACCCTAAAATTATGCTTCCTCATTTTAGCCATTTGTACTCATTGAACCTTTGGAATTAGTTTCAAATATTAGCAGATGTACCAACAACAAGCTTGGTGAGCAGTGAATGGGGGTTGGGACTCCAAATAATGATCCATTAGCCAAACCTGGAAGAACAGAGCTACGATTCAGGAGTTAATGCAGCTGAGATGTCTCTGTCCTTTACTGATATGATGCTGAAGATTATGCTGGAGAGTTAGTAATGGGGGAGAAGGAAAAGACAAATGAACTGAATAAGTATTTTGCATCAGTCTTCACTGTGGAAGACACTAGCAGTGTGGTGGAAGCTCCAGGGGTCAGGGGGTATGAAGTGTGTGAAGTTACCATAACTAGAGGGAAGGTGTTTGGGAAACTGAAAGGTCTGAAGGTAGATAAGTCACCTGGACCAGATGGTGTACACCGCAGGGTTCTGAAAGAGGTTGCTGAAGAGATTGTGGAAAGGGTAGTAATGATCTTTCAAGAATTAATTGATTCTGGTATGGTTCCGGAGGACTGGAAAATTGCAAATGTCACTCCACTCTTCAAGAAGGGAGAGAGGCAGAAGAAAGGAAATTATAGGCCAGTTAGTCTGACCTAAGAAGATGTTGAATTTTATTATTAACTTTAAGAACCCAGGGTATTTGAAAGCAGATGATAAAATAGACCATAGTCAACATGGGAAAATCTTGCCTGACAAATCTGTTGGAATTCTTTGAAGAAATAAGAAGAAGGATAGACAAAGGGGAAAAGATGATTGTTGTGTACTTGGATTTTCAGAAGGCCTTTGGCAAGGTGCCACACATGAGGCTGCTTAACAAGTTACGCGTCTATGCTATTATAGGGAAGATTCAATCATGGATAAAGCATTGGCTGATTGACAGGAGGCAAAGAATAGGAATAAAGGGAGCTTTATCTGGTTGGCTGCTAGTGACTAGTGGTACTCTACAGGGGTCTGAGTTGGGATCCTTTCTTTTTATGCTATACGTCAATGATTTGGATGACAAAATGATGGCTTTGTGGCCAAATTTCTGGACAATGCTAAAATAGGTGGAGGGGCAGGTAGCTTTGAGGAAGTAGAGAGGCTACAGAAGGACTCCGTTTGAGGAAGTGTAAGGTCATGCACTTTGTAGAAGAAATAAAAGGGTAGACAATTTTCTAAATGGAGAAAATAATCAAAAATCTGAGGAGCAAAGGGGCTTGGGAGTCTTCACGGAGGATTCGCTAAAGGTTAATCTACAGATTGAGTTAGTGATGAGGAAGGCAAATGCGATGTTAACATTTATTTTGAGAAGACGAGAATGTAGACCAGAATGACTCGAACCAAGGATGTATTGTTAAGGCTGGTGAGCACTGGAGAAGCCATACTTGGAGTATTGAGAGTAGTTTTGGGCCGATTATCTAAGAAAAGATGTGCCGACATTGGAGAGAGTTCAAAGGAGCTTCATGAAAATGATTCCAGGATTGAAAGGCTTGTCACATGAGGTGTGTTTGATGGGTCTACTCACTGGAAATCAGAAGAATGAGGGGTGATCACATTGAAACTTATTGAATGTTGAAAGGCCCCAGTAGAGTGGATGTGGAGAGGATGATTGAGGGAGTTTAAGACTAAGGGACACAGTCTCAAAATAGAGGGGCATCGTTTTAGAACAGATTTGTGGAGGAATTTCTTTTGCCAGAGAATGATAAATCTATGGAATTCATGGCTACTGGCAGCTGCGGAGGCCAAGTCATTGGGCATATTTAAAGCAGAGGTTGATAGATTCTTGATTAGCCAGAGCATGAAGGGATGCCGGGAGAAGGCAAGGAATGGGACTGAAAGGGAAAATGAATGAGCTATGATGAAATGGTGGAGGAGATGTGATGGGCCAAATGGCCTAATTCTACTCCTATATCTTATGGTTTTATGGTATTTGGCTTTTTTTCCTACATAATTCACTGCAAAGTATTATGACAGTGATTTGTAATTTTGTGGAGCTCACATTACACTTGTCAGTCTTACTGATATCAGATCCCATGGCACGTCCTCAAGTTAACTTTCACCAGGCTTTTCAATTTTGTTACATTCCAGGCAGTGTATTTAGATATTAGGTTATGCAGATATCCAAAGCTCAAAGTAAATTTATTATCAAAGTACGTATATAGTTTGTCACCATAAAGCACCCTGAGATTCATTTTCTTGCAGGCATTCACAGTAGAACAAAGAAATTCAATAGAATTAGTGAAAAACAAAACACAAAGACTGAAAAACAATCAATGTAGAAAAGAAGAAAATCTGTGCAAATACATTAAAACAAATCAGAATCAGGTTTAATATCACCTGCATGTGTTGTGCAATTTGTTAATTTAGCAGCAGCAGTTCATTGCAATACATAATAATATGGAAAAAATATATCAATTACAGTAAGTATATATATGTATGTATAATAAGTAATTAACTTAAAAATAGTGCAAACCAGAAAAAAATGTGAGGTCATGTTCATGGGTTCTATGCCCATTTAGGAATTAAATAGCAGAGGGGAAGAAGCTGTTCCTGAATCATTGAGCGTGTGCCTTCAGGCTTCTGTACCTCCTTCCTGATGGTAGCGATGAGATGAGGGTATGTCCTGGCCGATGAGGGTCCTTAATAATAGATGCTGCCATTCTAAGGCATCGCACCCTAAAGATGTCTGGATACTACCGAGGCTCGATCCCATGATGGAGCTGACTAATTTTACAACTTTCTGTAGCTTCTTGTAAAATTAGTCAGCTCCATCATGGGTACTAGCCTCCATAGTGCCAACAAATAAGTAAATAAAAAAATACTGACAACATGAGATGTAGAGTCCTTGAAAGTGACTCCATGGGTTATTAGACAGGCACTAAATATCTCTTTTTTTTTAAAAAAGAGACCTCTCGTTCTTATCTGTTTTATGTAGGATGGTGAGAAATCCAACATGCTGCAACTTGGTTTTCTGTGTTGTGCAAGGGTATGTTTTATTTAGCAACAATGTCAGATAGGCTGACATTATCAAAGGACTTTGGTGCCTGTTTGCTCAGTGTGTTTACAAACCCTTGGTCCTTGAATTGCTTCCTTAAACTGTGATTATAAACCATCAAATGCACTTGCAGCCGTTGCAAGTTCGCTCCCGAGGAAATGGGTCCCATTCGGCTACATAAACAGCAAACGCTTGCAGTATGCCGAGAAACGAGGATGTTGATTTAGTAAAGGAGAGGGGGGGGAGGAAGGGACGAAGTGCAGTTGCTGGCCTGCGCTGGTGGTGGGTGATTTAGCTGGCGATACAAGCAGCCACTCACTTCCTGGATGATGGTCCACAGCTGCTTCCCCTGACCCAGACCTGCATCCACTGCCAAGGATGTGTACTGCAGCTGTGACCAGTACTACAGAGACATGTACTTTGGGAGAGGAGAAGAAACTCTCAGCAGATCAGACACACATCGGGATCGTACTGCAATTCCTTTGTGGCAGCCTTGCACTTTGAGAACTTGCAAACAACTCCGGGAGGAGGGGATGGTGCAAAAGGAAGAGGGCTCAGTGCCTACTTTCAGCAGATATCTCCTTCCTCTAACTTCCAACAAATTTCCACGGGCTCACTCCCCCACTCCTGTCAACCCACACCACAAGCAACGACCCGAATACCCTGAAGATTATCATGCGTATCAATGCCGTTAGAGCAGAGGTTGCCAAGTAAGAGCCGTAAAAAAAAAGCTTTGTTTGTTATTTATGTCTCTGTTGTGCTAAAGTGTCTGTGATAATTGAGACTGGCTTGAGGCAAAACTGAATTACACAGAGCATGCAAGTTGCAGGCTCGTTTCTGGATCTCTGCCGAGTTAGTAGGGTTTAAGACAATCCTTAATACAAGAAACTACTATTGGATTGAGGGCGCCTCTATTAGGGGAGGGAGAATTGGCCCATATTCCTGACTGATCAAAATTCATTCTGGCTGGCTCAGGCACAAAAATCTGATCAAGTTAACACTGGGATGAGTTTTGATGAGCGCAGGCTATGGTCAAATGGCTAGCCAATGCTCTGGACTGGAAATGGCACCTTAGGAACCAAAGTCAATTTCTGGCAGAAAGTTGGCAGTGGCACTATTAAAAATAAACATGTCAACCTTCTTTCAAAATGCTTTCTAGAACTGTCAATTTGCCTGAAGCTTTGCAACCACAGGATGTCTGGAACCTTTTCCTTGGATTTTAGCTCTCTGAAGGGAGATGTGTGGGCAGAGACTGAGGTGGGAGGAAAACCACATTGCCTTCCCCTGTGAGGCCTTAGAGATCTCAACAGATTTTAAAATTGTAGCCTCGTTTCCATGGCAAAGTTCTGCTCCTGGCCAAATGTAGAAAGAATGGTCATATTTCTACAAGTGGGGATGGGGTTTCAGTGACAGAAAGTCAGGGGAGTACAGATAATTTCTAAAGTGAAAGGATGAAGGGGTGGATTGAAAATGTGCATAGACTGATGCAGAGGAGAAAACCTGCAAGAGAAAGGGCCTAATACTTCCTCTTGTTTTTCTGATTATGTCAAGAAACTGTTCTTGATTAAAGTTGTAAAGTACATGGTTCAAAGTACATTTGTTACCCAAGTATATATACATTATACAACTTTGAGATTCATCTCCTTGCAGGCAGCCACAAAACAAAGAACCTCGAAAGGACCCATTAACAAAAGAAGACTGTTAAACACTCAATGTATAGAGAGAAAAAAATCAAATCGCGCAAACAATAAAAATAGGCAAATAGTATTCAGAACAAAAGTAAGTTCATAGACATGAAGCCCAGAGCAGCTGGAGCAGGCCACAGCCTTGGCCTCAGCTCAGCGCAGAGCTGACGAAATGTCGTGCAGCAGCGAGCAAGTTAATGCAGAGAAGGTAGGAAAATGGGGTTGAAAGGGATAATAAATCAGCCATGATCAAATAATCAGACTTGATGTGCTGAATGGCTTAATTCTGCTCCTATGAACTATGGTGTTATGCCCTTAGCAGTTTAACTTGAAGCTGTTCATGTTAGTCAATGGTTTGATTTATCAGGAGGCATTAACTTACAGTTAGTGATAAAATATACAGAGGATGTTTGAGGAAAAATCTGTGCAGAGAGTAGTAATAATCTGAAGCTTACAGCCTGGGATGAGAATCAGTTGGGGCCTTCAGTAGGTAATTGGAGAGTTTACAGGGCTATGCAGTAAGATCATGGAGAATGGGAATGACTGGCTTCTGATATCAAAAACTGGAATTATGTCAGGAGCATAATTATTTGATATGACCTTAATTTATTATTGGTATTGATTTATAATTATAACGTGCACTGAGATACAGTGAAAGGGTTTTGTTTGCATGCCGTCCTGAGAAATCATTCTGTATTTAAGGACATCAAGGCAGTACAAAGCAAAGCAGAATGCAGAATAGAGTGTTACAGAAAGTGAAGTGAGGTGGTGCAAGGTCCGTTATGAGGGAGTCTGGGAGATCAGCAGTTCGTCTTATAGTGAATGAGGTCCATTTAAGTGTCTGATTCCAGAAGGATAGAAACTTCTCTTCAGTCTGGTTCTAGGTATTCTCCAGATTTTGCATCTTCTCCCCAACAGGAGAGGGGAGCAGAAAGCATTATCTGTGTGGGAGGGGGTCCTTGATTATGTTGACTGTGCGGAGTAGAGTTAACGGAGAGGAGGAAAGCCATGGCCCAGTGGACAGCTCTAGATCTGCTGCCAAATCCATAGTTAAAGGGGAGGTGTGGGAACATGTTGAGAATGTGGAATGAATCTGGCTGCTGTTATTTTAATCACTATTCTAACTCATCCCTGTCAGCTGGTCAGTTTAAACATAACTATTATAACCTACTTAGTTATAGGTTCAGGAATAGTTATTACCCATCAAATTAACCATTATATTATTATTACATTAATATTATATTATTATATTATAATTATAAGTATACAGTAAATATAATATAAATATAAACATTAAAATAAATATAATTATAAATGTAAATATAATATTATAATTATAATATTGTGGCGACCCACTTTCTGCGCAGGCAAACCGGCTCACAAATAGCCAGCGCGCGGGGGGAGACTTTGGTAATGCACCTCTGATGTCATTTCCACCCGGAGAGGGCGGACGCTAGGGATTAAATGCCAGCGCTACGAAGTTTGAATAAACTAGTCTCGAAACGACTTACCGACTGCGTGTCGTTATTTCAGCGCTGTGTGTAGCACATCGCTACAATATATTATACTGTTATTAAAATTATCCATTATAACCTACTGGGTTATAGGGTCAGGAAGAACTGCTATTACCCCTCAACTACAGAAAACCTACAGCACAATACAGACCCTTCGGCCCACAAAGCTGTGCCAAACACATCCCTACCTTAGAAATTAAAAGACCCTATTGTATCCGCCTCCACCACCGTTGCTGGCAGCCCATTACACTCATCTCATGTTCCTGATATTTTATTGCTTATTTATTTATTGTTATTATTATTAATGTCGTTATTTTTTTCTTTGCTCTTGCATTTGAACAGTTTGTTGCATTTGCATACTGGTAGTCCACCCTTTTGGTGAAGTCTTTCATTGATTCTGTTATGGTTATTGGATTTATTGATTATGCCTGCAAGAAAATGAATCTCAGGTTTGTATATGGTGACATACATGTACTCTGAAGGCTTTGAATAGAAAATCGGAAAAAGCCTGTTGTCTTTTTGACTGGGGGAGCAGTGTGGCTTCGGTTCTCACGTAGACCAGGCCATCATGCCGTGGCGTTGCCACCACCCAGGGAATGAGGTGCCGGAGGCAGTGTGGGAGAGAGCAGAGGTGCGGTGGGCTTGCTGGAGTCCTTGTTGGGTGGGGGGTGGTGTCGGAGGCAGTGTGGGAGAGAGCAGAGGTGCGGTGGGCTTGCTGGAGTCCTTGTTGGGTGGGGGGGTGGTGTCGGAGGCAGTGTGGGAGAGAGCAGAGGTGCGGTGGGTTTGCTGGAGTCCTTGTTGGGTGGGGGGGGTGGTGTCGGAGGCAGTGTGGGAGAGAGCAGAGGTGCGGTGGGCTTGCTGGAGTCCTTGTTGGGTGGGGGGGTGGTGTCGGAGGCAGTGTGGGAGAGAGCAGAGGTGCGGTGGGCTTGCTGGAGTCCTTGTTGGGTGGGGGGGTGGTGTCGGAGGCAGTGTGGGAGAGAGCAGAGGTGCGGTGGGTTTGCTGGAGTCCTTGTTGGGTGGGGGGGGAGGTGCCGGAGGTAGAGTGGGAGAGAGCAGAGGTGCGGTGGGCTTGCTGGAGTCCTTGTTGGGTGGGGGGGGGGCCGCCCCTCTCGTCATTGCTGCTCTCTAGTGTTAGCTGGATTGTGCCTGTCTGCGGCTGCACTAGTTTGTGATGAGAAACTGCTGTGTGCTTGTTCTTGCAGGAACGTGGCTCCAGGGCAACGTACCACACACCATCAATCTTCAGGCCATGGGCTAATATTATTATCTCAATTTTTCTCTTTTTCTGTGACTGTATGTGCTATGCAACTATATGCTGTGCACTATGTGTGACTGTCAGTACTTCGTCTTGCACCTCAGCCCCAGAGGAACACTGTTTTGTTTAGCGTGATTGGTTGAATAACAATTGAACTTGAACTTACAGCGCAGGAGTGTAGCAGTCAGCACACTTTATAACAGCACCATTGCAGGAGAGGTTCAGTAAGGAGTTTGTACATTCTCCCTGAGACTGAGTGGGTTTCCTTCTGCGACTCCAATTTCTTCCCACTTTCCAGAGATGTACGGCTTGGTGTAGTAAGCCATGTTAGCACCGGAAGTGTGGCAGCATTTACCAGCTGCTCAGCGCAATCCTCGCTGACTTGATTGATGCAAACGACACGTTGCCCTATACCTTTCATTGTTACGTCAGAAATAAAGCTAATCTTTACCCTTAATAAAAATATCCATCACCACCGGGTCCAGTGAGAGTCCATCTAGCTGGGTGACCTGGGTTATTTTGAATGAAAGGCTGGACTTTGGAAAATAAGACTTTATAGGACATTGATAGACAATACCAGAGGGATATAAAAAATTTGGAAGATGTCACCTGCAACAAACTAGCAGGTAAATTAATAAAATAATGTTCTATTTGCCCATGATATTGTAAGGTGGAAGAGGAGAGGAAAAAAAGATGGTGGTATTGCCTAATTCTTGGACATCAATGTTCAATGTACAAAGTAAATTTATTATCGAAGTACGTATATATGTAACCATATGCTATTCTGAGATTCATTTTCTTACCAGCATTCACAGTAGAACAAAAAAGTACAATGGAATAAATGAAAGGCTACACACAAAGACTGACAAACAACCAATGTGCAAAAGAAGACAAACTGTGCAAATGCAAAAAAAAGGTAAATAAATAATTCTGAGAACTTGAAATTGATCCCAGAGATTGTGGAATCAGAAACTAGTCAAGCCAACTCTACTCAGGCTTAATGTTAGCAAAGCTCCAATTCTTTTCTTCCCTAACACTTTGGCTCCAAAGTTACTTCTGCTTAGGAGGAATTAGATTGCAACCTCGGGAACTATGCCGTCACAGTAGTGTTGCATTTACTGTAATGCTTTACAGAACCATTGTTTGGGGTTTAATTCATACCGCATGTACATTCTCCCTGTGACTGTGTGGGCTTCATCCATGTGCTCTAATTTTGTCCCATATTCCAAAGACGTACTGGTTGGGATTGGTAAGTTGTGGGCATGCTATGGTGTCGCTGGAAGCATAGTGACATTTGCAGGCTGCCCTCCAAACATCCTCAGACTGCATTGGTTGTTAACGCAAACAGCTCTTTCCACTATAAGGTTCAATGTTTCAGTGTACACCTGACAAATAAAGCTCGCCTTTAACTTTAAATCCAGCAACTCTTTGGTGCCCACCAGAAACCACCATCATAAGGCTTGAAGCATTCTTGAATTTGGACCATATTCCAGGTGAGCTGGCAAGCACAGGTGAGGTGTAGCTAGCCCACTAGCCAAAACTAGTCACAGCAGCAAAAGTGGCCTTTCAGTAAATCCTTACAGAGCTGATGGCTATATTTTGCAGTGGTTCGCCAGTACAGTCCTTGTACTACTGTTATGGTGTATTTTGGAGTTAGGGGATATAGCAAATATTACTTCACCAGCAATCAATCTTCAGACGTGAATGCGGACTGCAGAACAAATTTAAAATGCAGCCCTGAACAATAGTGTTCCTGGAGCTGTGGACTAAAGTTGATTGCAAACCAGGCAATGCTGATCAACATTCATTGTGGGTGTCCGGAGTGCGGGTGTGAAGAAGGCTGTGAAAACTATATGTAATTCAAAGGAAGCATTGTAGATGCATTGTAATTATAAAATTGTCTTGCTGTTACCTTTGATATTTAGCATATAAAAAAGTCATGTAATATCGAGTTGGGAGGTCTCTTCCTCCAGTATGATGCCTGCTGCTCAATTTTGTTGAATAAAGCACTTCCATATCCACTAGCTTCAGTGTCTCTCCAGTGACTTTGTTAACATTACAATACTACACAGGTGTGTACAATGTCACTCTCCCACACATTAACCTTGCTTCAGATCACCACTGACCAATTACCAGGAGGAAGTGCAGGCATTTAACACAGAAACTGAATGTGCATTTAACCAAGTGCAACGTGAAGGCACAGCATAACAAAAATATTCATTATTTGGCAGTAGTTAGATGCTCTTCATGGAAAAATCTGTAATTCAGAGAGTTTTAATATTTAATGAGCAGATTAAATTGTGAGGTGGCAAAACAAAATCATTTTACTACCTGCTAAAGCAACCCCAAAATTCATTTTTAACACCTAGCATTAGAACAAAACTGCATAAAACTCAGTTTTAACACATTAAATTATAAATCTGTGTGTCCAATAGACAATAATCCACTGACAGGAGTCTGACTGCATTGTTACAAATTTCAATTTTGAATTAAGATTAACATTGATTCGTAAATTAATTTTGTCTTTCTAGATATACAAGCCGTGAAAGTCTTGCACAAAATGCTACGCATCTAATAATAAAAATGAATGGCCTATCACAATTTTCTAAAGCATGATCTATCAATCTTGGCACCACTTGCAAATGCTGTTCATTATGAATGAGGTAGTTCATATGGCAACGTGGAATCCAATTTTCTCCCCAGATCCCCATCAGATTACATTGTGACATAGGCATTATCGAAAATATTAACACACCTTAATGTATTATTTTTGCAGTAATTAATTAATTATACAAAGTCAGCTTCACTTAAAAAGGTAATGGCATAAGATACCTTGGGGTTTGAAGTTTTCCCAGTTTCCTAGGCTCTTTTAATTCTAATTGTAAAAAAAAGCTAATAATATAAAATTATAAATATTATAATCAATAATAATTCCTTTGTAATTTTCTGACAAATTTGCTAGTTATATTACTACAGTATTAATAGCAATGTGTTGTGCATAATTAGCTGCCCTTGGTTAATTTGTGTGTCGATAATATTATCAGACTAAAAGCAGTGTAGTCTCCACTTGACTTTACAAATGTGTTTTAGTCTCATTTTTGCTCACATTTAAATACCCTCAGATCTGAACCCATTTTGCCAAACCTTATGTTTTTGTCTATGCCAGCCAGGGATCAGCGAAGAGTCATTCTTCATTGTTACAGGACTGGCACACCATTTTGTTCTACCCACTTAAGGAACAGCCCATGCATTTGCCAAACTCATTGAACTGACAAACTTGCCAAATGAAGATTTCCAGATCCAAATATCAAAGGAACGAGAAGTTAAACTTGTAGCACTTGCAGCAGAGCAGTTCAGGACATCTTACTTTTCTTGCATTAATGCAATTTTCCATGCATTCAGCACATGCAGACTTTTCTTGATGTACAGGTGGGACAGAAAGCTGTTTTATTGATAAACGGCTCCTTATTGCTATCAATTTGACTGATACTTCTAGACAGGGACCACTGTAGATCAATTTTTCCACAGTTTAGATAATAGACATGGACATTATACCAGCAGACAAGTCAAAAACAGTAAACACAAAGATTTCACAGTTGCTGGAAACCCAGAACAACACACACAAAATGGTGGAGGAACCCAGCAGTTCAGGCAGCACCTATGGAAGGGAATAAATGATTGATGTTTCAGGCAGAGACTCTTCATCAGGACTGGAAAGGAAGGATCTTATTAGTTTCTGCCATTTTTCTCTCCAGTTGTGATGAAGGATCTTGGCCCGAAACATCAAGCTGTTTATTCCCTTCTCGAGGTACTTCTGAGTTCCTCCATCATCTTGTGAGTGCATTGACAAGACAAAATCCTGTACATTTCCATTACACCCATGCAGTCAGAAATAATGAAACTGTGGACTTGCTTATTTAAAGAAAAATAATTTTGGCTTTATTGCTGGGTAATTTTCAATAAATAGAAGAGAAGTCTTCCATGAGGGGAATATTAATCAGTACTGTGCAAAAATCTTGGGCCATATGTGTATAGCTAGGGTGCTTAAGACTTTTGCACAGTACTGTGGTAGTTTTATGTATTGCACGGTACTGTTGCCACAAAAAGAAAACAAATTTCATGATGTATGTTGAGTGATGATTAACCTGATTCTGATATGAGTTTCTATTGCAGTGGGAAGGGGGCAGAGAGAGGGGAATTAGGGTTGGGAAAAGGGGAAGGGAGACGGGAGGGAGGGAGAAACATCAGAGAAGCTGGATGTGCCTGTACCCTCACCACCCCTGCCCCGGCACTCCTTCTCTACCACACCACCCCTGCGGGGTTCCACACTCACCATTCCCAACAGCCTCTGATCTCGCCAGGTTTATAAACTCGCTCTCTATTCCACTTTGACAAACACAGTACTGTGGAAAAGTCTTATGTACACTAGTTATATATATGTGCCTAAGACTTCTGCACAGTACTGAGTTTGCTTATCTGTTGTTCAAAGTTCAAGTTACAAGGGATATTTAGTGTAAACTTTTGAGTAATGTTTTATGTAACTGTCTGAGTGTTGGTCAGTCTATTTGATGTTGAGAACACCCCTGGCACTGGCTCGATTGATTAGGAAGTCAAGTCTTGCTTTGTACTCTAGCGCATTTTCTCAGATATGTTTAAGTGAATTATGATATGAGTGGTGACATCTTGCTACACCAGTATCCCTGCTTTCGTGCTGAGGTAGATGAATAAAATTTCTTGGCAAAATTCAAAGAAGTGCATAGAGTTCCCCAAGTATTCAACTTAAAAATAAAACAAAATCAATTAGAAAAAGCAGTAAATGTGCCGTGAGTTTCATTGTATAAAAGTTTGCTGTCAAATTATTTAACAATACCAACTGAATCTACCCTTCATAATGGTCTTTTAAAAAAATAAACAAAAGGAAGAGGTGAGAAACTATATATTGTAAATAGTCTTAGTTTTCCACTACTTCTGGTCACAAAAAACAGCTGGGGTATCATGGATTTAGATCATGGATGCTAACCCAACCAAGAAACTTAATGGAACATTACTGAAGTGAGAACCAGTTTGAGGGGCATTTAGACCATAAGCAATTAGCTATCAAAAATGTCCCCTAACTAGGCTGTTCAACCATATATTTCATTCATCCTTATTTTACATATATATCAAAATATCAGATATTACGGGAGGTGGTTGATCAGCTGAGTAAGTGAGCTGAGGGATGGCAAACAGAGTTTAATTCAGATAAGGGTGAGCTGTTGAGTTTTGGAAAGTCAAGTCCAGGTAGGAGTTTCACAGTGAATGGCAGAGCCCTGGAAGTGTTGGTAGAACAGAGGGATGTTGGAGCACATGTATATGATTCCCTGAAGTGTAGTCACAGGTAGACAGAGTGGTGAAAAAGACTTTTGGCCTACTGGCATACTGGCCTTAATAAATCAGGGTATATAAGTTGGGTATATTAGTTTTGGGGACGGGGGGGGGGGGGGGGTCATGGTGTGGTTGTACAGAATACCAGTAAGGCTGTACTTAATATATGGTGTTCAGGTGTAGTCACCCTGCTATAGGAAAGATGTTATTACACTGGAAAGAGTGCAATAAAGTTCGATGAGAATGCTGCCTGGACATGGAAGATAAAGTGAGCATAGATAGTGTGAATCCACCCAGTCTTTTTCCAAGAATTGGAAATAGAAGGCCCATGTTTAAGGCAAAAGGGGATATATTGAAGGGGAACTTGAGGGGCAACATTTTTTACTAAAAGGTGGCATTCATGTGGAGTCAGCTTGCAGAAGAAGTGGTTGAGGCAGGTGTAATAAGGATTTTTAAAAGACAATTGGACAGGTACATGGATTGGAAAAGTTTAGGACAGGGGTTTCCAACCTTTTTTGTGCCATGGAGCCTTACCACTGAGAACCACTGGTTTAGAAGTTTATAGGCCAAATGTTGGCAAATGGGACTAGCTTGAAAGGGACATATTGGTTGTCATGGACCAGATGGGCTGAAGGGCCTGTTTGCCTGCTGTATGACTCTATAACTATTTGATATTTAAGTAAATCCTTGAGGACCCATGTCAGTAGACATGATGAAAAGGTCAACCCTTCTGCCCAGTTCCTTGGTCATTATATCACAAGTGGTTAAACCAGTTGGAAAATATTATTACTGGTGCATCCCAACTAACTATATTCCTCCTGATCCTTTCTTCTTCTTAAGCCCATCATTCCTGATGGGGTTTAGGCCACCAACAGTAGATCTCCAGAGTTCTCTGTCCTGGGCCGATAGAAGATTGATTGGCCCCGATGCTTCTACTTTCACCACACGACGTCATTCGTCTTCTAGGCAAAGGTCCTTCCTCTCCCAGGGACGAGGTCTTTGGAACTTTTGTTGGCTTTTTTTTAGCTCTATCTTTTAATGGGATGTCCTGAAGAAGGGTCTTGTTCCAAAACATAAACTGTTTACTCTTGTCAGCAGATGCTGCCTGACCTGCTGAGTTCCTCCAGCATTTTGTGTGTGCGTGTGTTGCTTTAATGGGATGGGGTTGCCAGCCCCATGCCCAACGCTCCACCAGTTGCACCCGGCCTTGGGTCTGTCCACGGTGGAGCTATGTTCCTACTGATTGGTCAGATGAAATTCCATGAAGTAATGTCACCCAATGAAACTGAAAGTGACTAGCACATTTTTGTTGTTGTTGTTAAATAAACAAGAAAGATAAAATCAAGTAAGTGGCTTGTAGGAGTGGGGGGAAAATCTCATAACATGTTCATACTGTGCTCTTTGTATGTAGTCCACCAGCAGTGAAAATTATTATACATTACTGTCATCAATTATTCATATCCAATTGGTGACTAATTAAAATTGATAATGCACCTTCATATGTATACTAATTTTGAAGTTTATTGTGGTAAGATACTTGCACCAAAATAAACAAGCAAAATGTATCTCTTTTCTTGCAAATAAGGCAAATGACTATATCTATTGTGCCTTAATTTATTCTGCAATATTCAGAACATTCAAGCGACCAAATATGGTTTTGCACATTTCTTTGATTGGACATGTATCTGTGTTTCAGGGTGAATTCAAAGCGTTTAGGCAGATGCAGGGAGAACTGGTCAGATGTTAGTGCTGAGCTGAAGGCTGGGTGACAGGGTGTCGAAGTGGAAAGAATAGTGAGGGGTAATAACTCATAAATAGTGATGTTGATTGTTGCTAATGTGGTAACAGGAAACCATAGACATGGAGTACACTAATTATGTTATAGCATGCACTTGTCATTAATAGAAAATGGGATTTACCGCTGGACCTGTGGATAATCATTTTATACTGTAATCAGGACCTAGTTTGTTACTTAATTAAGTAAGCTTGTTAAGTAATTAAGTAACAAAGTGGGAGGCACGGTAATGTAGTGGTTAGCACAATGCTTTATAGCACAGGTGAGCTGGGTTCAATTCCCACCGCTGTCTGTTCTCCCTGTCACCACATGGGTTTCCTCTGGTTGCTCTGATTTCTACCCACAGTTCAAAGACATACTGCTTGGTAGATTAGTTGCTCATTGTAAATTGCCCCATGGTTAGGCTCGGATTAAATCGGGGAATTGCTTGGAGGTACAGCTTGAAGGGCAGGAAGGCCTATTCCATGCTGTATCTCAATAAATTAATAATTTTTCTTGTAGCCACCATTATGTCATCAAAATATAGTTTTGCTGGCAGTCTCGTCAACAGAGAATGTAAAAGCTGTACCCAATTCATGCTCAGGCAGATCAGCTTTGAACGCCAACTCCGTGTGATCTTTCAGCTTGCTCCTACACTGGGATAGGATGGTATTTGAGAGGATTGAGGGCTGGCATGCTCCCAATATGAATCCGAAGCAAAATGAACTTGCAAGACACAGGAAGGTGTGGACATATAGAAGTTGAAACAGGTGTGAGAAAGGAGAATGGGCTAATGTGTCGTTAAATCAATGGTTAGTGACCATCGAGAAACAATTAAACACACAGGAATCAATGATAGATCACAGTAAAATTGATTAAGAATGTCATTAATAGTCAAATGCCATATCTATAACAATTACAAGGAAAACATTTTGACTTTGTGAAATAGTATAATGTGGGCAGGAGTCAGTAGGTTGTTTGTCTTCATATTCACATTTCCACTGATTTCTCATGCTTATTTTCTGTAATACATAGAACAAAACTTCCCCATGCTCTCTCCCAAAGCAGCGTTGTTTCTGTTACGTCTTTTAAAGAATCTTCAATTCACTTAAATGTAATTCATATGGAACCTGTACTTTTCCAAGACATTAATATGAACTTATTGTTTCAGCCCTGTTCCAGTTACTTTGGTTTGGAAATTAGATTTCTAGTCCAATGCAGTACCAGGGTTTGTTGCACTGTCTTTAAAATAAGATATTATATTGAGCAGTACATATTACATTAAGATATTACATTGAACTTTAGTGTTGAGTGAAGAGCCAATGAAATGGCATCTGCTGGGGACCTGTTGTGATGGTAGGCAAATTACTCCTGCTACTCCTTTCTCAGACTGGAGTAGATACATTTCATCACCAATCTCTCAAAACACTTCATCACAATGGATGTAAATACTACTGGACAATAGTCGCTGAGGCAGGTTACCACGTTCTTCTTAGACATAGATGATCTGCCAGTACTGGAACTAAAGTCATTGAACCTCCCCACTTTCCTGATCAACACATATCCTTCAAATAATATTGCTTAGGAGCTTTAATCATGTTAGTATAACTGTATAAGAAACAATGCAGTATCAGAAATTATCTGTCATGCTACCCCATATCAACAGTGATGGGACTTGGTGAAATGTACTGTAAAGATGCTCTGTATACTCAGTGGCCACTATATTACATACCTCCTGTACCTAATAATGTGGACACTGGGTCTATGCTCGTGGTCTTCTGCCCATCCACTTCAAGGTTCGACAGGTGGTGCATTCAGAGATGTTCTTCCGCACGCCGCTGTTGTAACATGAGTTATTGTCGCCTTTCTCTTGGCTTGAACCAGTTTGGCCATTCTCCTTTGACATCTCTTGTTAAGAAGGCAATGTCACACACAGAAATGGCACTCACTGGGTGTGTTTTTTTGTTTTTTTCCACCATTCTCTGTAAACTCTACAGAATGTTGTGTGTGAAAATCCCAGGAGATCAGCAGATTCTGAGATAGTCAAACCACTCCATCTGGCAAAACAATCATTCCACGGTCAAAGTCACTTAGGTCACATTCCTTCCCTATTCTGAGTAACAACTGAACCTCTTGACCACGTCTACATGTTCTTACACATCGAGTTGCTGCCACATAATTGGCTGATTAGATATTTGCATTAACGAGCAGGAGTATCCAATAAAGTGGTCACTGAATGTAAGTGAAAGTGAAAGTGTGCTCAGTATTTTGAAGGAATATAAAAACATCTTGGTGTTTATGTAACATTTGCAAACTTACAAATAAACTCTGATAATTCAATAAAGACGGAGAACTTTGGAGAGACTCAGCAGGTCAGGCAGCATCGATGAAAGAGAAAAACAGATTGGATAAGGTCAGGAAATGTTGGTTTTAGGGAACATCTTAATAAAAAAATGAGGAGGGTTGGGGTTAGAGTTTGTGGTTCTGATATTTCTATCATTCATTCTATAGGGTTTCTCGTTTTGTGGATGTCTGTGAAGAATAAGAATTTCAGGTTGTATACTGTACAGATTCTGATGTTAAATTGTGCCACTTGAACCATATGAAAAGAGACAGAAATGTGGAGAGGAAATTACCAAGATTAGGTGGTTGGAGACAAGACCACCAATGGTGAACTGCTTAAAACTGGGCATTCACAGGAGGTAATAACTGGAAGAGCCCAGAGATCTCAGAAGGTTGCAAGACTGGGAGAAGTTACTGAGACAGAGGTGCTGGGGCCTCGGAGAGGTTTACAAACAGAGATGAGATATTTAAAAATGAGCCACTGCCAGACCCCTTGTATAATTAAAAGATGATTTATATATTTGAAATGTTTAAAACTGCACAGCAGTGCAAGGCAGCTGGCCTCCGAATTGGGAAGCATGACATCATTTTGTTGTTTAGTCTGCATTCCTAACAGTTCCCCCAAAGCAGCTTAAGGTAATCAGAGGTCTATGCAGTCAGGAACACTTAAAGAAAGAGGCATGTTTTCAAGTGGTGTAATGTACTGGTGGGGAAGCATCAAGATTAGCTTTGGGGCTTTGATAAAGTGGAGGATGTGAAGAAGAATTCATGCCAAGAATTAAGAGAATGTTCAAGGAAAATCATGTTCCTTTCATCTCCATCCTCCCACTATAACAGCCTGTCTTCAAACTCCATTGCCACATCTTCTGCATGAATCCACCCACTCTCATTCACCAATATTATCTCTCTTTTGCTGCAATGTAAAGACATTTATTTTGGCTGGGCTTCTTTTTGAAAAGAATGTTATGCTTTTAAACGATCTGTTGCTTCACACAAGTATCACAGCTCAAATGGTACTCTAAAACAAACGATTCAACTACATAACGGACAAAATTGGCAGGTATTTAACCATTCAAACACTAGGACAGAAATTGTTCTTTATTAGAAACCCACCCCCATCACAGGGAAAGAAATGGAAATCGTGACCTTTGCGGGGAATGAGCCTTATGCTTCTGAAATTTCTGGATCACGATAAAAGCAGGGTGATATGACAGATTAAAGAGCTCAATGCTGCCACGGTACATAGTGAAATAATGTTTCTTTACTGAGATGCACTCCTACTTGGCAACTTACTTGTCAGATAAAATATGATCATGTTCTCCAGGTGAGACAGTTTCTGAGATGCTGAAATGAAATAGAGAAATCATTTCCAAGCACTTTTTTCAGCTTATACTTCCTTATATAACATCAAGTCTATGAAACTGTAAATAAACTGTGCTCATTCAAAGCAATTCAGTTTTTTAAAAAAAACTATCTGTGCTTGAGAAAGAGTTTAAGTTGTGAGGGAAAGGTAAGGTTCTTTTTGAGGACTGGACATTACGCCTCAGAGAAGATAAAGCAAGACATTTGGAAGCATTTCTGAATAAACCCCTTGTCTAAGTCTGAAGGATGATGTATAACAATTCTTTATGTACTCTGACTCTGAAGAGAAAATTCCGATGCAGCTGATCTGCTAACACAAATGCTGCCTGGCCCGGTATGTGTTTCCAGCACTTTCTGTTTCTGCTTTAGATTTCTAACACTTACAGAATTTTTTTTATAAGTTTTCCTTGTTCATATCCCAATACTTCAGAAAGTTCTCTTGTTTTGGGTGACAGGTTACCTAGCTGAAATACCAAGGTAGTTCTGCTTCATAAATAGATGCCCGGTTTCCCGGCATTTTCTTCTTATGTCATTACATCATTTTTCCCTTTGCACGAACTAAATTCTAGAATGTTTCATTGAAAATGGCGTACCTTTTTCCACACACTTCCACTTCACTGGTAAATGTTCTAATGTTGAAGCAGTCCTTTAAAATCCACCACACAAAAGGGTATCATGGTAGCATATTGCTTTATAGCATCAAAGAGTTTGCGATTGCAATTAGTGTTCAATTCCCACCACTGACTGTGAGGAGTTTGTACGTTTTCTCTGTGATTGTGTGGGTTTCCTCCACTTTCCCCAGTTTCCTCCCACAGACATATGGGTTAGGGTTAGTAAGCTGTGGGCTGGAAATGAGGCGACACTTGCAGGCTGACACCAACACGTGCACCGACTGGGTTGGTCGTTGATGCAAATGATGCATTTCACTGTATGTTTTGATCTTTCAATGTATACGTGACTAATAAAAACTAATATTTGATCTTTGAGATGAGCTTTTGAAGAACTGTTGGGGATAGAAGAAGAGCTTTGAAATGTAAGAGAAGACTGGTAACTTGCTGTGTGTTTGTAGATCTGTTCGCTGAGCCCAGAGGTAAGATCGCAAATGTTCTGTCACCAGTTGAGGTGACATCATCAGTGTGCAACTGAGTGTTGTTTCTGTGGAGTGCTCGTGTTTATATTAGTCCGACTCATTGGTGTGATTGGTAGGTGGTCATGCTGGCCGGTAGTGTCCTGCTGGGTGCAGGCCAACTAGGAAAAGAGCTAAATTTTCAACAAAGCACTAGTTTCTCAATGTGCATTTCTGCCAGGAGAAGACAAGGAACTTATGACTGTCAGCATGATTTACTGATAAGCATAACAGGTGGGACAGAAACCGAAGTAGCCAGCTTGATCGGCATCCAGTTATTACCCCAAGCATATATTTGCTTCCTCCACCGATGCATTCTCTATTGTCTGCAAAGTACACTGCAATAACACACCTATGTTATTCTGACAGGATCTCCCAACCTTGCAACCAAGAAGGACAATTGCAACTCAGCAGAAACATCAGTTTCTGTAGATATACATTTCCCATTTATTTGGAAATATACTGCTTGTTTGTTATGTGCCATGTTGTGTGATGTGTGCCATTATGGTCCTACCATGACCATGATTGTTCTTGGCAAATTTTTCTACAGAAATGGCTTGCCATTGCCATCTTCTGGGCAGTGTCTTTACAAGAAGGGTGACCCCAGCCATTATCAATACCCTTCAAAGATTGTCTGCCTGGCATCAGTGGTTGCATAATCAGGACTTGTGATGTACACCGGCTGCTCATTCGACCATCCACCACCTGCTCCCATGGTTTCACCTGACCTTGATCGGGGATCTAAACAGGTGCTACACTTTGCCCAAGGGTGACCTGTGGGTAAAGGGAACAGAAGTAAAGTCCTTGCTGAGAACAGAACATTCCGCCCCAGAGACGATAAAGCTGGACTTTTCAAGTATCTCCTAGGAAAAGGAAGCATTTCTGAATAAACCCTGAATCAAAGTCGGAATGATGAAGTACTACAATTTCTTATGTACTTTAACCCTGAAGTGACAATTCTGATGCATCTGATCCGTTAACACAAATGGTGAATGGATATTACTGTAACTCATTTGGCGATGACCCAGGAACTGCTTGGGTAGCGAGCCGTACTGACAGCCTTGAACACAATTTGAGCAACGCACACCAAGTGCCAGAGGAACTCAGCAGGTCAGGCAGCATCTATGCAGAGGAATAAACAGGTGATGTTTTGAGATGACAGGGTTGAAAGGAAGGGGGAATAAACCAGAATAAGAAGGCTGCGTTAGGTAAAAAGAGTACAAGAAGAAGCAACAAAGAAAACTGACAAAGCACAGTGAAAGGACAAGGACTTTCATGGCAGGCACAATCTGGAAGGTTAGATACATGAGATCCGAGACAAGTTAGACAATTAGGTACAACATTGGCTTGATGGAACAAGATAGAGGATGGTATGAAGGTCTCAGTCTGAAGCAGTAACAGTTTATTCCTCTCCATAGATACTGTCTGACCTGTTGAGATCCTCCAATGTTTTGTGTGTGTTGCTCTGGATTTCCAAGCATCTGTAGAATCTTTTGTGTTCCTGAGTGCTTCCTCTTGTCTCTGTTAAGGCAAAAATGCTTCCATTTTTTAAAAAAGAGAGTTGCCTGCT
Source organism: Hemitrygon akajei (assembly GCF_048418815.1). Lineage (NCBI taxonomy): Eukaryota > Metazoa > Chordata > Chondrichthyes > Myliobatiformes > Dasyatidae > Hemitrygon > Hemitrygon akajei. The sequence continues at coordinate 105,962,613 of NC_133125.1, forward strand.
CTCAACCTTGTGCACTTGGACTGAATAGATGGGAGTTTTACAGAGGCACTGCATCTAATTCAGCCACTTCAATGCTCCAATGACCCAGAGTCCTGAAGAGGGGTCTCGGTGTGAAACGTCGACTGTTTATTCATTTCCATAGATGATGCCTAACCTGCTGAGTTCCTCCAAAATTTTGAGTGTGTTAATCAGGTTCAATTCTGATCTTTGCTGTGTAGTTTACCTGCTCTCTCTGTGACCGTGAGTACTATCGTTTACTCTCCCATCCTAAACCTGTATTGGCTGATAGGTAATTGAAATGCCACTGATGTTGGTGGCAGTAATAATAAATGCATGTCAGAATCAGGTTTAATATCACTGGTATATATCATGAAATTTATTGTCTTTGTGGCAGCAATACAATATAACACATAATAGAGAAACAAACCATGAATTATAGTGAACATATATAATATATTTATTAATTAGTTAAATAAGTAACGCAAAAATAAAATTTTTACAAAATAGTGAGGTATTGTTCATGGGTTCAATGTCCATTCAGAAATCTGATGGCAGAGTGGAAGAAAATGTTCCTGAATCATTGAGCGTGTACTTTCAGACTTCTGTATTTCTTTCCTGATGGTAGCATTGAGAACAAGGCATGACCTGGGTGATGGGGGGGTCCTTAGTGATGGATGCCGCCTTTTTGAAGCATCGCTCCTTGATGATATCCTGGATATTATGGAGGCTCATGCCCATAATGGAGCTGACTAAGTTCACAACGCTTTGTCGCTTATTTTGATCCTGTGCAGTAGTGAACCTCTCCCCAAACCAAACAGCGATGCAGCCAGTCAAAATTCTCTCCGTGGTAGACTTGTAGAAATTTGTCTATGGTGACGTACCAAATCTCCTGAACTTCCTCATGAAATATGGCCGTTGTCATGCCTTCTTTGTAGCAGTGTTGATATGTTGGGCCTGGGATGGATTCTCAGAGATGTTGACACCCTGAAACTTGAAGTTGCTCACTTCTGATCCCCCTCAAGACTGATCTTACCTTTCTGTAGTCCACAATCAGCTCTATGGTCCTTCTGACATTGAGCACAAGGTTGTTGCTGCAACACCACTCGCCCAGCTGGTATATCTCGCTCCTATACTTCCTGTATGTTCAACAGTGCTTTTGAAATTTGGTTTCGTTAACTTCCATCGGAGGTATGGTCGGGACTGCAGATAGTTGGTGTACTATCCTGGCCATCTTCAAATGAGTATATTTATACTGAAATGAAAATCTCTAGCTTCTGATTCGGATTCTTTTGTGTGTGGTTATAACAGCCTAATCCCTTGTAGTAACCTCCTTCCACTTTTTTATTATTTCAATGGATCTATCTCACATTGAGAACACAGGGGGATTATCATCTGCATAAATGGACTGACACTCCCTTGTACATTTAAGAATACTCAGGTAATTAAATTGGAAGTAGAACCAGAATATTCAACTTGATCTGGCAGTGTTTGAACTTTCCTACTTGCCCTGTCCTATCTCTTGCCATCACCTCACCAGGAATGTGCTGGGCTCCATGATTCAATACAAATGGGCAGAAGACTCTACTCCTCCACCTTGATGGATATAAAACGCAATGAGGGGTAAGGCCCCTCGAGGAGAAAATGCCTTAAGGACACATACAAAATACTGGAGGAACCAAACAGGCCAGGCAGAGTCAATGGAAAAGAGTAAACAGTCAATGTTTCAGCCCACACGTCGACTGTCTTCTCCTCTCTGTAGATGCTGTCTGGCCTGCTGAGTTCCTCTAGCATTTTGTGTGTATTGCTTTGGATTTCCAGCATCTGCAGATTTGCTCCTGTTTGTGATTCTGCCTTAAGGACCTCTGGTTTGACTGTTAATTGTCTATCACAATCTACTTCTATTCATGCTACAACGTAGCCATCAGAGCCCGACAAAAAATCTTGCATATTTAAGCAGCCATTCCCTAAGACAGCAAATAAACATCAGAAGTCAGGGGAGATGTCTGCCTGGACACAGTGGTTCTCAGCCCAGGGTCCACAGGCCCTTTGGTTAATGGTAGGGGCCTATGGCATAAAAGAGGTTGGGAACCCCCTGGTCTAGAGGCTAAATCAATATTTCCCATTTTATATCTTTGTCCAAAGTCAAAATAACCTCAAAGCCTAGGCAGAAGTAAAAGTGACACCTACCACAAACACAAGATATTCTGTAGATGCTGGAAATCCAGAGTAACACAGACAAAATGCTGGAGGATCTCAGCATGTCAGGCAGCATCTGTGGAAAGGAATAAAGAGTCAATGTTTCAGACGGAGATCCGTGATCAGGACTCTCCACGTGTCCTGAAAAGTGGTCTTCAATAAATATCTGCACTCTGTTGGGTCTATCAGCTCTAGTGTGTGCTGTAATTTCTGCTATAAAATAAGCGGTATTATTCAGAAGTTACCTTAAAGGAATAAGTAAATCAAAGAAAGCAACGTAAAAAATTTACATTTTCTTCAATAAGCTTTAACTCCCTTCATATGAATGCAGAATATTTACTGTTTAACTCCAAGCTATTCATTGAGTTGGCAAATTGGCCAGTACACAAAAAACACTCAGACTAACAGACTCCATTCATCAGCTCGAACATAATTCAGGACCTTTGCTGTTTTTACACAAAACATTACTCATCTGGGAGAAATAAATATGCAACCTAACACACGGGATTTTCTGTAAATTCAGAATATCTGGAGTGTTAGGTCATTACGTTTGCAAGTGCAATTTCCATCTTCCTCGATCCTCATCCTCTCATAAATCTGTTGTTTCAGTCATCTAAAACATGCCACACTGTTTTAATAGATATGTACTCATATAAAACACAACTACTGGCCATTCATTAATCTGGAATGGCAGTTTCTACGGTTACCCATTAAATGGCTAGTTTTAATATACTTGTATATGTACAATATCAAGGTCAAATAATAGGGGAAAAAAATCAGCTCACAGTTTTAAAAAAGCAATATTTAATATAGATTATTTTTCCTGCCACTGACCTCATAAATGTGAACTTGAATCCTGCAATGCATAGCATCTTCAGCGACAGTCTGCTCCCTTTATCCTCTAGGATTTAGCTTTAATTTTAAAAATGCAATACAAAATAGGAAAAGAGTGACAATTTCTAAATGGGGTTGCTTACCCCATTTGAAAATTAATTTCCAAAAGTGCAAATGTAACAGTAAAGATTGGTAGAGAACTGTTTAATGATGTATTTCCTATGAGGCTAATTACTGACAGCAGCATCCACAGAGAATCATTCAACACGTGGGCAGCAGGTTTGTTCGTCTAATGTTGTACTGGAAATGCAGGGTTTGTTCATTTGTTACGTACCGTGTTGTATGACGTGGGCGATCATGGTCTTTCCATGACCATGATCGTTCTTGGCAAATTTTTCTACAGAAGTGGTTTGCCATTGTCTTCTTCTGGGCAGTGTCTTTACAAGATGGGTGACCCCAGCCATTATCAATACTCTTCAGAGATTGGTTGGCATCAGCAGTCACATAACCAGGAGAGGTGATATGATCCAGCTGCACCATCTGCTCCCATGGCTTCACATGTCCCTGATCAGGGGCACGGGGGTGGTGGGGGTAAGCAGGTGTCATGCCTTGCCCAGGGTTGGCCTGCAGGCTTGAGGGAAGGTGGGCCTTACGCCTCCTTTGGTAGAGACACAACTCCACTGTGCCACCCTCCATTTAAAGTAAACACGTTAAATGAATGGGATCACGAGCAAAGTACAGGAGCCTCAGGAGTCACATCACCAGGTTCAGGAACAGTTATTACCCCTCAACCATCAGACTCTTGAGCCAAAGGGGATAACTTCTCTCAACTTCACTCGCCCCATCACTGAACTTTTCCCACATCCTATGGACTCACTTTCAAGTACTCTTCAGCTCATGTTCTCAATACTGTTGCATATTTATTTAATATTATTATTACAATTTTTCTTCTCTTTTGTATTGACATGATTTATTGTCTTTTGCACATTGGTTGCTTTTCTGCCCTGTTGGGTGTGGTCCTTCATTGATTTTTATTCTGTTTCTTGGATGAAATTAGTATGCCCACAAGTAAATGAATCTCATGGTTGTATATGGTAACAAGTATGTACTTTGGTAATAAATTTACATTGAACTTTGAGTTAAAGGCTCTACTGGAATAGTACTACAGAAAACTGCAAAGCAAATGCATTGCTTTCCACTTTGCTCATTGATGTTAGGAATTTTTTGTTTTATTTTGCCTTTGATATAGATTCAGGGAGGAGAAAGTTTGACAGCCTGAATTTCGTGATTCTAATATTGTCTTAGTTTTTTAAAAAAAAAAGGACTTCATTGGCATTTTTTAATATCCGTTCCTAATTGTTTTTGAGTAAAGAGAGATGATCGATCCCTATGAAAAACAGTTGAATGTAGGTTTAGGAACTGTGAAAATCAGCAATATATTTCCAAGGATATGTGCTTTTCCTCTGCTCTGTTCTCCCTACACTCATGACTCCGAGGCTAAGTGCAACTAATACACCATCTATAAATTTGCCAATGACACCACTGTTTTTGGTAGAATCACAGATGGCAATGAGAGGGCGTACAGAGGAGCGATACATCAGCTAAGTGAGTGGTGTCACAACAACAACCTCGCTCACAACGAGGAACCAATTGTAGGCTTCAGGATGGGGAGGTTGGGAGAGCTCACACCAGTCCTCATTGAGGGGTCAGAGGTGGGAAGGGTTAGTAGCTTCAAGTTCCTGTGTGCTAGCATCTTAGAGGATTTATCTTGAACCCAACACATTGATATACCTATTAATTATGAAGAGAGCACACTAGTTGCTCTACTTCCTTTGGGCTTTGAGGAGATTTGGGTATGTTACAAATTTCTGTAGGTATACAGTGGAGAACATTGACTGGTTGGAGCCTCCAATGCACAGGATTACGAGAATCTGCAGAAGGTTATAAACTCATCCAGCTCCCACATACTTCTTTACCACTAAGGATGAAAGAGGTGATGCCTCAGGACGGAGGCATCCATCATTAAGGACCCTCAACATCTGAAACATGCCCTCTTCTCATTGCTACCATCAGAGATGAGGTACAGGAGCTTGAAGACATGCACTCAATGATTAAGGAACAGCTTCTTCCTCTCCGCCATCAGATTTCTGAACAGTCCATGAACCTATGAACACAAACTTGATATTTCTTTTTTTTTTGCACTACTTATTTATTTTGTAATTTATAGACCACTATGTCTTTGCACTGTACTTCTGTCACAGAACAACAAATTTCACATCATATGTCAACGATAATAAACCTGATGCTGATTTATTTGGATTCTGAAGGGAGGATGCTGCGTGATGCGGAGGTGGCATGGCTCCCATGTGTCTGCCGCTTTTGTTAGTGGAACCAGTGGGTTTCATAAAGAAATCACTGATCCTAATCTTTCCCAATTGTGTCAGAACAACAAAGCAATGGAACCAACACACGAGCTTCCTGAGTAGAATCATTTGCATTTGAAGTGGCTTTCATTCTGGCGTACTTTCAGAAACAGAGCAGTCTCTGGAAGTCTTCAGTAGAACACATGGGCACAACATGAGGAGGCGGTGGCACGGGCTCTTTGTGTGAGACCGAGGGAGTGCAGATTGCCAGAGGTACTCGCCTTCACATGGGACATTAAACTGAGTTCCTCTCAGCTCTCCTAGAGGATCCCATGGTACCCATGGAAAGGGAGGTATCCCCATTGTTATGGTCATTACTCTGCCTACAAGAACCCTCAGAAAAACGACTTCCCGGTAGTTAAAAGTTTGTGAGTGCTGCAGTTGTTCGAAATGCCAGCTGCATTTTCTGTTCTGAAGCTGCAATCACAACTCCAGAATAAGTTGCGTGAGTTGGATGTTGTGCAGTTCAGAATATCCCAATGTCACGAAAAGTGCCACATAAAATCACATCTTCCTGTTGTTCTTCTTTATATTCTATTCATTCAGGGCATTGCCCATTCGGTTCTGAAGTGCCTTTGAACAAAGCCTTTGGTAGCTATTAGCTATTGAAGCATGTGGATGAATATGACAGGGCTGTATTTCATCAAACATTTCATTGGCATTGTTGTGAGCTCTTCTGGAGAAGGTAGAAAGATGGGAAGGATTGCATCTTGGCTGTGCTATGCAGTAAGCCATCCAGATGAAGAGTTGACTCTAGAAGGAGGCAGTCCTAAAACACCCTGTAGATTTCTGTAACTGTACTTGGCAGTGCATGCTAGTTTAACAGTAAGTGTAACTCTTTACAGCACCATCGACTCAAGCTGAATTCCCACCGCTTTTTGTAAGGAGATTGTAAGTTCTCCCAGTGACCGTGTGGGCTTCCTCTGGGTGCTCTGGTTTCCTCCCACGTCCCAAAGATGTACGATTTATTTGTCACATGGGCATGGGCTTGCTGGGCCAGAGGGCCTGTTATCATGCTGCATCTATAAATAATAAAAAATAAATAAATGTTCACTTTTACACCAGATATATCCGCTCCTCCAATGTCTTCATAAGATTAACACTAGTCTCTCCTTTATTGGAGCCATCAGGAGCACAGAACGGTAATACCAGGCAGTAACTCTAAGGATGTGGTTGGTAGGTCACCTTAGGAAAAATAATGTACAAAATAAGTTGAAAAAAATCTCTGAAACTAGAAGTCACCAGAGTTGGAAGGTGACTTCAAAACAATCAGACTCTTCCACTTTCATCATGGTCAGGATGTAACATCTGTGCCCAGAGCAAACTTCCTTTAATAAAGTGATGACAGACAGTCAGAAAATCCTAGGATGTGGCACCATCACGTGAGTGTTGTTCCTCCCCCCAATGCAGACACAAGGCTTGAGAAGACAGATCGTCAAAGATGTCAAAAGGATAGTACGGAAAGGATGCTTTTGCTATGTAGAGGGTGAAGATGAGATTATTATTTTATTCTTTATTTTTTGTAATCAGAGTCAAAGGCTGGCTTGGATCATCAGGGTTCTCGACCTGATGTTGCCTGACCTCAACGGGTGCCATCCCGACAGATATATCTGGGTAAAACCTCTCCCTGAAATATCTCCACACTAATTCCCACATACTATACAAAATATAAATGATGGGTACCAGTCAAAAAGCACATACTTAAAAATGTAGAGAATGTAGTCCACAATCTGTCACTTTTGAGCACTTGAACTCATGATACCTGTTGTATTCCTTTGCATCACACTTGAAAAACGTGTGCACTAAAATGCAGCTCCCCGAATGAGGATACACGCCCCCACTCTGGTGTCCTGAGCCACTGATAACCACCCTTTGCAACTGGTGGCTCCGTCTCACCAAATTAACACACAATGTTTCGTCTGTTACACAAACACACATGCCCACACACTCACACACTACTTTTATATCTACAAGTTCAGCTCTCCGTGTTCGTGATACCTTGTACTCCTGTGTGCCAGCGACCCGACCTGATCCAAGTGTGAGTGGTCATTATTAATACTCACCCACTTAGACTGATAGGATCACCGGCCACACGATGGGCTGCACGAAGGTATCCCACTCCTGACATCAAGTGCTGCCGTGTGAATGAAGTCACTGGAGAAAAGTACTGGTAGCTATGAAGCAGCTTCTTTATTCGACAACACAACGTGCAGCAGGTATCATTTGGAGATGCTTTCCGTTGAAAGGCCTAACATGGGGCTCAATATTTTACGTGCTAAACACCAAAGGACAATTCCATATTTACAATATATCGACGACAATGATTCTTTGAAACTACATACAAACTTCACACCTTTGCACCCACACCACAGACATCCAAAATGAATTTTAATCAGCATTGTCTGGTCAGGGATTCATGACTTTTAGGAACCCATTGTTCAAAGCTGCACTCCAAATTAAATCCACAGTTTATACTCAGACCTACAGACTGGTGGCTGAAGTCATCTGTTAAATGTAAAAATATGCTAAACCCAAAGATCGCTCTAACAAGCTTTTCCCAAGAGCAAAGATTTCTATAACCAGAGGACATTGCTTTAAAGTAAGCAGCAAGAGATAGAGTGGTGACATAAGGAAGGTTTTTTCCCGTGAGTGGTCCGAATTTGAAATACCCTTCCTGAGAAAGTGGTGGAGGCAGAGATCTCAGAATCAGGTTTAATATCACTGGCAGAAGTTGTGAAGTTTGTTGACTTTCCAGCAGCAGTACAATGCAATGCACAATAATAGAGAAAAAGCTGTGAATTACAGTAAATATATATACGTTTTATATATATATATATATATATATATTAGTTGAATTAAATAAATATTGCAAAAATAAAAATAAAAAAAGTAGTCAGGTAGTGTTCATGGGTTCAGTGTCCATTCAGAAATTGGATGGCAGTGGGGAAGAAGCTATTCCTGAATCATGGAATGTGTGTCTTCAGTGTCCAGTGCCTCCTCCCTGATGGTTACAATGAGAACAGAGCATGTCCTGTGTGATAGAGCCCACGAAGGAGCTAACTTCCTGCAGCTTCTTTTGATCCTGTGCAGTAGCCCCCATCCTGCATACCAGATAGTGATGCAGCCACTTAGAATGCTCTCCACAGTACATCTGTAGATTTGTGAGTGGCAAGCACTTGAACCATTAAAGAATGGAAGGCTGAGGGCTAACTGCTGGCATCGAGGATGAGATGACTACTTGATGATCAGCATGGAGGAAGTGGGTAGATGCTCTGCTCTGTACTGTATGACTCAGAGATATATCCGTGACTCGTGCAACGAAGTCAGGGTTCCTCATTGTTAAAAACCAGAATGTAACCAGTGCATTCATCTATACTTCTACTTCCAGCAGATAGGCAAAGACGAAAGACCACAGAACGAGTGGAGAGGACCAGGAAGGTGTGGATAAGGGAGATGGAGGAGTGTTTAAGGGGCTGCTTTGAGTCTGTGGTCTGGACAATATTCAGGGGTTCGTCTTCAAGTCTGAATGAATACACCACAATTGTCACTGGCTTCATCAAGATGTGTGTGGATGAGAGTGTGCCTTTGAGAACATACAAGATATTCCCAAACCAAACACTGTGGATGAACCAAAAGATTCATAATGTGCTGAGGGCTATATCTGTGGCATTCAAGATCAGTGATCCAGAACTATACAAGAAGTCCAGGAACGACCTATGGAAGGTTCTTTTAAGGTAAAAAAAATAATTCCAGTTGTGGCTAGAGATGGAATCAGTGCATGTCAGCTCTGGTAGGATTTGCAAGCCATTACTTCTACAAAACCTAACATCATGAACGGCTGTGATGCTTCACCCCTAAATGAGCTCAACGCCTTTTCTGCTCGCTTTGAAAGGGAGATTAAAACCACACGTGTGCAGTATCAGATGACTCTGTGATCTCTGTCTCAGAAGCTGGCATCAGAACCCCTGCAAATTGTCAGGAGTACCCGGCAGAATTCTGACAGCCTGTGCCAACCAACCGGCAGGAGTGCTCAAGGACGTCTTCAATCTTTCACTGCTGTAGCTGGAGTTTCTCACCTGCTTTAACAGGGCAACAATCATACTAGTGCTCCAGAAGAGCAGGTGAGCTGCCTCAATGACTGTCGCCCATTGGCACTCACATCTATTGTAATGAAGTGCTTTGAGAGGTTGGTCTTCCTAGAATCAACTCCTGCCTAAGCAAGGGCCTGGACCCACCGCGACTTGCTCATTACCCCAATAAGTTTACACCAGATGCAATCTCACCGGTTCTCCACTCGGCCCTGGATCTGTTGGACAATAGTAATACCTATGTCAGGCTGCAGTTTGGTGACTACAGCTCAGCGTTCAGCACCACCATATCCTAAGCTCTAATCAACAAGCTCCAAAACCTGGGCCTCTGTAGCTCCCTCTGTAACTAGGTCCTTGTCTTCCTCACCAGAAGACCTGTGCGGATTGGAAGTAGCATCTCCTCCTCACTGACAATCAACACTGGCACACCTCAAGGATGCGAGCTTACCCCACTGCTCTACTCTCTCTTCACCCACGATTGTGTGGCTAAGCACAGCTCAAACAACATCTATAAATTTGCCGACGACACAGCTATTGTTGGCGGAATTTTAGATGATGATGAGGAGGCGTACAGGATCGAGGTAAGATCATCTGGTTGAACAGTGTTGCAGCAATGTTAGTAAAACCAAGGAATTGATTGTGGACTTCACGACATGTAAGTCGAGGGAACACACTCCAATCCTTATCAAGGGATCAGAAACAGAAAGAGTGAGCAGTTTCAAGTTCCTGGGTGTCACCATCTCTGATGATTTATCCTGGCCCAACATACCGATGAAATTACAATGAAAGCATGACAGTGACTATACTTCATTAGGAGTTTGATGAGATTTGGTACGTCACAAAAGACACTCGCAAGTTTCTACAGACGTACTGTTCAGAGCATTTTAACTGGCTGCATCATTGACTGGTATGGGATGAGGGTGGGGCTACTGCACAGGACAGAAATAAGCTGCAGAACGTTGTAAACCCAGTCAGCTCCATCATGGGCACTAGCCTCCCCAGCATACATTAAGGTATCCATCATTAAAGACCCCCATCATCCAGGACATGCTCTCTTCTCATTGCTACCATCAACGAGGAGGTACAGGAGGAGGTTGAAGACACACACTCAATGATTCATGTGCAGTTTCTTACTCACCGCCAAGCCATCAAAGTTCTGAATAAACTTTGAATCCATGAGTACTACCTCAGCAAATTCTCCTCTCTTTTTGCGCTACTTATTTAACTTAATTATTTTAAAATACTAATTGTAATTTATAGTTTATATTATTATGTATTGCAATGTACTGCTACCGCAAAACATCAGCATACAATATACCAGTGATATTAAACCTGATTCTGAGATGCAGGGCTTGAATATCCTTTAGGTATATTTGTATCAACCCTTTGCACTTTACCTGTTCCGCTGTACATAACATGCAGAACACGACATGAGGAGTGACTAGTCTCTTACTAGGTTTGATAAACTGCGGGTTCACTGATTGAATCTAATGCTTATCTTCTTATTTTGCTTTTTATTTTTATGTAGTGATACCGCGTGGAGTAGGACCTTTGAGCCATGCCGTCGCAGCAACCCCCCACAAACCCCATTAACCCTAACCTAGTCACGGGACAACTTACAGTGACCAATTGACCTGACTAGGGAGGAAACCGGAGCACTGGGGAAAATCCCATGGATTTCACAGGGAGGGCGGACAGAGACTCCTTATTGAATGGCGCCAGAACTGAACTCTGAACTCTGGAACGTCCCAATCTGCAATAGTGTTGTGCTAACCACTATGCTCCCGTGGCGCCACAATGTGTTAGTGTTAAGAGTAAAAAGAAACATTCTCTTAAAGCCTCTGACTAACATCTTTCTTCTGTAATGAATTCCATTTCCCATTTGTTTACTAAAACATAACTTGTAGCTGGCTTGTCCTCTCGTATTTTGTCTCTCTTCTAACAAACCAGTTCATGGTAAGTGCCAAATATTACATTGTACCCACTCAAAAAGCCCTCATACATTGCTAAGCATAAGTTGCATGGAGAGTTCATTTGTGTTTTTATACAATGGAAGTGGAGATCTAGAAATAGTTTGGGTTTGTCTTCAAGAGAACCACAAACTTGTTGTACGGTTTGGAGGCCTGCGTGCCTCAAAGACCCAGAGAGCTATGCTGACTGGAGTCAGGGCTTTATGCTTTGGCCCTTTGTAGGGTCACCCGTACCAAACAGATCCAAGGGCAGAGGCCAGGCTAAGAGTGGTCCACTGGTCCGCCAGGTTTTGGGGGGGGGGGGGGTGTTTAACTCAGGACTAAAAACCCTGACTGGTCAAACAAAACAATCACAGAAGTAGCAATGAGGAATCCTTCTACATCTGTGAGTGGCCATGGACAGACAGAGATGGAGGACCTTCACTGCTCTCCTAAATGCCAGCAACATAATGGGCAGTAAGTAAATGAGTTGGAGTTGGGTTTTAGAACTTTAAACATTTTCTGAATCAGAATCTACATTTCTGGGTGTCATGGTTGGGTCTGATTTGAATTTTATTTGGCTGTATACAAAGTAACCTATCTCTGTATCAGTAACACCTTGGAGATTTATACTTACCTGTTATTGAAAAGCATCATCCATGCTTTTGTTTATTTCTACAATTAAGCATTTCCTTTACTTATGGCTGGCCTGTTCTCCTGAGTTCATCTAAAACTCAGCTGTTCATAGCCTATGTCAATCCAATCCCTCTCACTCATCCCTCTGTGCCTGTTAATGCTCTAACATCTAGATACACAAGGCCTTGATCTTAAAATCTTTATCCTTTGTGGGGCCTTGCCTGCCAACTGTAATCTTAGAGACATAGAGTTATTAGAGTAACATCACTGTCATCATCGTGCACCATGTCATGACACAGGCGGTCATGGTGACCATATTTGTGCTTGGCAAATTTTTCTACAGAAGGGGTTTACCATTGCCTTCTTCTGGGCAGTGTCTTTACAAGATGGGTGGCTGGTGTCTACCTGGCATCAGTGGTCGCATAACCAGGACACTAACCAAAATATGATATGCACTAGCTGCTCATACAACCGTCCACCTCCTGCTCCCGTGGCTTCATGTGACCCTGATCAGGGTGGGGGGCTAGACAGGCGCTACAGCTTGCCCAAGGGGCCCAGCAGGTTAACGAAGGGATAGAGTGCCTTACACCTCCTTTGGCAGAGGCGTACTGCACCACTCCGATTACAGTAAAACAGAATGGAATTAGACCAACGTTTAGGCACGTGGATGATAGAAAAATGGAGGGCTACGTAGGAGGGAAGGGTGAGATTGATCTTAGACTAAGTTAAAACATTGGCCCTACATCGTGGGCTGAAGGGCCTGTACTGTGTTGTAATGTTCTATGTTCATCTATGCATACCTTGGTTAGACCCAATTTCCTGTTTTTGGCCCATGTCCTAAATATTTCCCATTTATATATTTATCGGAATGTCTTTGATGTGTTCTGGATTCTTGCCTGTTCCTTTCCAATCCGGATGAAGGGTCTCAACACAAAATGTCAACTGTTTATTCCTTTCTATTGATGCTACCTGACATGCTGAGTTCCTCCAGCATTCCAGCAAAATCTCTTCTGTCTTTAAGTACTGTTATTGTACCTGCCCCCGGCAGCTTATTCCATATACATAATAAACCATCCTATGCAGTGGATGCTTCTCCAGTGCTGTTACGTTTTGTGATTAAAACAGAAAATGCTGGAGATACTGATAGGTCAGTTAGCATCTGTGGAAAAAGAAACAGAGATAATGTTTTAGGTTAATGAACTATCATCAGAACAAGAAGATTGTTTGAAGTTCAGAAAGGGGGAGAGTGAGGAGAGAAGAAAGGGGACATTTCTCCTTGGTTGGAGATTCTCTGCTATTTGTTAAAAAATATAACAGATTCTCCAACCTTTCAGAAATATCCCTTTCATTATTAGACATAACTTCTACCTTTTCATTGCTAAAATGACACTAGGATCTCTGCAAACTTCCTTGTTGGCTTTGCTATCTCTACCATGAAAGTATGATCCTGAATCTTAATGTACCTCAGACTTGTTATTTAAAACCTTTCTCCAGAATTTGCTTCTTAACATACTTCCTTTCTAAAAATGTTGCTCCAGCACTCGTCTATTTCGGACCAGGGGTCTGATATTCATCTACATCATTATTATGTGCCGTGTTGTATTGACGTGGGTGATCATGAACTTTCCATGACTGTGATTGTTCTTGGCAAATTTTTCAACAGAAGTGGTTTGCCATTGCTTTCTTCTGGGCAGTCTCTTTACAATACGTGTGACCTCAGCCATTATCAATACTCTTCAGAGATTGTCTGCCTGGCATCAGTGGTCACATAACCAGAACTTGTGGTATGCACCAACTGCTCATAAAACCGTTCTCCACCTCTTCCCATGGCTTCACGTGATCCTGATTGGGAGGGGGGTGGGCTACGCACCTTGCCCAAGGGTGACTTGCAGGCTAGCGCAGGGAAGGTGTGCCTTACACCTCCTTTGGTAGGGATGTATCTCTACCCCAACACACAGGTCTGACATTACTGTGGCCAATTAGCTGAAACGAGGTAACAGACCTTTCTACTGCCGGCAAATGTTTTACTGTTCAAATCAGAATTCCCTCTTATTTGTTTCATTTCTTCAGCATTTGATTCACCGTAGAGCGGACAACTTTCAAATGAGAATAATGTAAATGGTACTTGAGAAGATCAAGGCTTTTTCCATTCACAATTTCCTTCCTTTCCCACGATGAGCACAGAGTTCCATCAAGTACTGATCACCAGCAGGGTAACGGCAATTACGAAATCTAAGGTCAATCAGGAAAACTCACCAATACCTCTAACTTTCTGAGGAGGCTGTAGGGAGCTGGACTCTACTTTCTGAGGAGGCTGTAGGGAGCTGGACTCTACTTCCTGAGGAGGCTGTAGGGAGCTGGACTCTACGTCCTGAGGAGGCTGTAGGGAGCTGGACTCTACCTTCTGAGGAGGCTGTAGGGAGCTGGACTCTACGTCCTGAGGAGGCTGTAGGGAGCTGGACTCTATCTTCTGAGGAGGCTGTAGGGAGCTGGACTCTATCTTCTGAGGAGGCTGTAGGGAGCTGGACTCTAACTTCTGAGGAGGCTGTAGGGAGCTGGACTCTACGTCCTGAGGAGGCTGTAGGGAGCTGGACTCTACTTCCTGAGGAGGCTGTAGGGAGCTGGACTCTACGTCCTGAGGAGGCTGTAGGGAGCTGGACTCTACTTCCTGAGGAGGCTGTAGGGAGCTGGACTCTACGTCCTGAGGAGGCTGTAGGGAGCTGGACTCTACGTCCTGAGGAGGCTGTACGGAGCTGGACTCTACGTCCTGAGGAGGCTGTAGGGAGCTGGACTCTATCTTCTGAGGAGGCTGTAGGGAGCTGGACTCTACTTCCTGAGGAGGCTGTAGGGAGCTGGACTCTACGTCCTGAGGAGGCTGTAGGGAGCTGGACTCTACGTCCTGAGGAGGCTGTAGGGAGCTGGACTCTTATCTTCTGAGGAGGCTGTAGGGAGCTGGACTCTACTTCCTGAGGAGGCTGTAGGGAGCTGGACTCTACGTCCTGAGGAGGCTGTAGGGAGCTGGACTCTACGTCCTGAGGAGGCCGTAGCGAGCTGGACTCTACGTCCTGAGGAGGCTGTAGGGAGCTGGACTCTACGTTCTGAGGAGGCTGTAGGGAGCTGGACTCTACGTCCTGAGGAGGCTGTAGGGAGCTGGACTCTACGTTCTGAGGAGGCCGTAGGGAGCTGGACTCTACGTCCTGAGGAGGCTGTAGGGAGCTGGACTCTACATCCTGAGGAGGCTGTAGGGAGCTGGACTCTATCTTCTGAGGAGGCTGTAGGGAGCTGGACTCTACGTCCTGAGGAGGCTGTATGGAGCTGGACTCTTATCTTCTGAGGAGGCTGTAGGGAGCTGGACTCTACCTTCTGAGGAGGCTGTAGGGAGCTGGACTCTACTTCCTGAGGAGGCTGTAGGGAGCTGGACTCTACCTTCTGAGGAGGCTGTAGGGAGCTGGACTCTACTTCCTGAGGAGGCTGTAGGGAGCTGGACTCTACGTCCTGAGGAGGCTGTACGGAGCTGGACTCTACGTCCTGAGGAGGCTGTAGGGAGCTGGACTCTACTTCCTGAGGAGGCTGTACGGAGCTGGACTCTTATCTTCTGAGGAGGCTGTAGGGAGCTGGACTCTACCTTCTGAGGAGGCTGTAGGGAGCTGGACTCTACTTTCTGAGGAGGCTGTAGGGAGCTGGACTCTACGTCCTGAGGAGGCTGTAGGGAGCTGGACTCTACGTCCTGAGGAGGCTGTAGGGAGCTGGACTCTACTTTCTGGACCCGGACTTCTGACATTGAGAGTGTGGAACTGCCCCAGTGATCCACTAAATCACTATCTCAAAAAGCATTCATAATAGCTTTTAAAAAGTTCTTAAGTCCTGGCGGTTGAATTGTAAAGCCTAATGGCATTGGGGAGTATTGACCTCTTCATCCTGTCTGAGGAGCATTGCATCGATAGTAACCTGTCGCTGAAACTGCTTCTCTGTCTCTGGATGGTGCTATGTAGAGGATGTTCAGAGTTTTCCATAATTGACCGTAGCCTACTCAGCGTCCTTCGCTCAGCTACCGATGTTAAACTCTTCAGCACTTTGCCCACGACAGAGCCCGCCTTCCTTACCAGCTTATTAAGACGTGAGGCGTCCCTCTTCTTAATGCTTCCTCCCCAACACGCCACCACAAAGAAGAGGGCGCTCTCCAAAACTGACCTATAGAACATCTTCAGCATCTCACTACAGACATTGAATGACGCCAACCTTCTAAGGAAGTACAGTCGACTCTGTGCCTTCCTGCACAAGGCATCTGTGTTGGCAATCCAGTCTAGCTTCTCGTCTAACTGTACTCCCAGATACTTGTAGGTCTTAACCTGCTCCACACATTCTCCATTAATGATCACTGGCTCCATATGAGGCCTAGATCTCCTAAAGTCCACCACCATCTCCTTGGTCTTGGTGATATTGAGATGCAGGTAGTTTGAGTTGCACCATCTCACAAAGTCCTGTATCAGTTTCCTATACTCCTCCTCCTGTCCATTCCTGACACACCCCACTATGGCCGTGTCATCAGCGAACTTCTGCACATGGCAGGACTCCGAGTTATATTGCAAGTCTGATGTGTACAGGGTGAACAGGACCGGAGAGAGTACGGTTCCCTGCGGCGCTCCTGTGCTGCTGACCACCGTGTCAGACCTACAGTCTCCCAACCGCACATACTGAGGTCTATCTTTCAAGTAGTCCACTATCCAATCCACCATGTGAGAGTCTACTCCCATCTCCGTTAGTTTGTGCCTTAAGATCTTGGGCTGGATGGTGTTAAAGGCAGTAGAGAAGTCAAGGAATGTAATCCTCACAGCACAACTGACCCCCTCTAGGTGAAAGAATGATTTGTGCAGCAAATACGTGATAGCATCCTCCACTCCCACCTTCTCCTTATACGCAAACTGAAGAGGATCCTGGGCGTGCCTGGTTTGTGGCCTCAGATTCTGTATTATCAGAATTATCTGTAAATCTCTCCCACACAGGTTTCCAGTCATTGTCGGACACGATGGACATCCACTACAGATATAGCTAGATAGATATATAGGTTGGAGGACCGTCCGTGTATGTGGGAGCGTGGGAGATAGGAAAGGGGCTTGCTTTGCTCTTGTTCTTTTGTGGCTGTCGTATTGTGTTGTGGAGTGCTGTTGTTTTGCCAACCCTTGTAGGCTAGCTATGTTGCCAGTAGAATTTGTGGACTGCCCACAACATATCCTTGGGTTGTATTGGCTGATAGTACAAACAACATATTTCACTGTATGTTTACATTGTTCATGGGATAAACAAAAGTGAATCTGTGTCGAGTAGAGGGCGAGGGTGAGCAGGAGCTGGCAAATGACAGCTAGGTCTCTGATGAAGCTTTGCTCCTCTGTCGAACAGTCAGATTTCTCCTTCATTGCAGCAGAGCCAGCTCTGCTCCAGAAATCTGAATTAGAATAAATCAAATGCTGAACATGCTGGTCACCGAAACCACAAGTTTCCAATCTCTGCCAGACCGTTGCATCCAGTGCTGCTGCCATCAGCAAACACCGACGGAAAAGCTGCTGGCTGTCAAGCCTTCAGCCTCTGCTCTCTATGCCTTTGGACCAGAAAACAGGGACGGCAACAAGTAGAAATCTGTGCTCTGCTTCTCCGTTGGGCTCAACAAAGCTTTATTAAAAACCCCAATTCACACAGGATGTTGATTTAAAATTTTTTAATTGAGTCCCCATACACTCTTCCATAAAGATTCTTTGTCGTTCCACCCAGGGCATTCAGTGCTCCCATTGCACGTTTAAATACTTGTAAACCTATGGAAAGAGGTTAACTACCTCTGCAACTGGGGGGCTGTAGAGATTTTAAAATCTTTATTTTAAAACACTAATTGACATTTACTTATTATTCAGTAAGGGCAGGAAAAAAAAAGAGAAAACCAAGCTAACTGATTCAGTTCTGTTCAACTTAGTGAGGAACTGCAGTTTGAAAATCTCTCTATTATGTGAATACTTATGTATTTAAGCCTTAAAGCACACTGTGACCTGACTGATCTACATCATTTCAAGCCAATTGACACTGTGTTAACAACTTCTAAACGCAACCCAATCATAACAGATGAACAATTAGCGTGAACATAATGGGCATAAACACTGGGCTCAGGGCAAACCTGCAACCCTGACATCTGAAGTCCCAATTTCAGCATTGAATTGTGAACGAGGCTCCAAGATGAAATGTGTGAATTCTAGGGCTACGGTGGAAGATGAAAACAGCAAAGGAAGGATTTCCAGAAAGGAACTAGTAGTCATGTCAAATACTTCCATAGGAGGGAGGATAGTAAAGTAACCAGAATTAGTAAATATGTTTTCCCCTTAAAGTTTTACTGACCTCTTTGAACTAATATTATTGGCACCAACTACAATAAATGAGCTTTCAACATTAATTATAGATAAATTAATAGATTTTAACTATAATGGAGACTGATCTGATTTTTAAATAGTAAAAATGTGATCTAAACAAAACATTATTTTCAGCCTTTGCAAACAAGCTTTTAGTTCTACTTTTTAAGGATTATATGACTTATTCAGTTGAAGGTCCTCTTTTTTAAATAATTCCCATGCTTTTTCTATTTGGGAAAGTTATTAAAATTAAGAGGTTAAGTCTTTCAAACCATTCCACAAAAAGAATTACTGCATGTAGCACATCCAATCAGATAAAAGATAATGTCTAAGAACTTTTTGCATTATTTTACCACTTTGTTTGGAAACCCTTACAAAAAAAAAAGTAACTTTGGGACAAAGAATATTTTCTTTTGTAACCGTTATTTGATTTAATGAACCATCGGAATCTGTCTTGCGAGTGGATAGTGGCTGCTTAGGACATATGCACCGGGTGCGGGGCAAATCATACTTTAAATAGCTTGTTCAATGGTATGTTTTTCTATGTGATTAATCACTATACCACCAGGCATGTTTACAGTGCACTTAATCAAACGTTACATTGTCAGCTTGTCAGTGTAATAATGAAAAAGCTGCGGCAGCTAGCTTTGGCACGGAATTTCAAATTAGAAACAAAGAAATTATTGGACCCAGAAAATATTTTTAACCACAAGCTTGTTGGCATTCTAATTTATCAAATGATAAGAAAAATGGCCATTATTGCATTGAGCCCAGCACATCCATGCTGCCAGTATTACCTTTATATATATTTCTTGTAAACACATAATCATGTGATAATTTAACATCACGCTCTTTCTTAAAAAGTTCATGTGGTATTTGCTGCTTTTCTATTTTGGCAATTTAAATCCTTTTCCATTACACTCCATTACAGCCGAGAGTACCTGTCAACTCCTTAATAGTCCACCAAGTCTAAAGGCCTTGTGCTGAAGATCCAGCATATTCCTAGATGGTGTGTCTGGATTTATACTTTGAACTAGCACATTGAATCCAAAATAGAGAGGACAGAAAACAGCAATTCTCTGAACTGTGGCATAAAATGAACAGAAAGCAGTATTGTATTATTTATCCATTTTTAATCACAGATCTCCAAGTTGTTCCTAAGTGCATGGAAGTTTGTGACAAGCTTAATGTTAAGAAAGATACTGCCTTGTGCTTCTCGGTGTCGAGCACCTTCACTCTGTACGCAACAGGCCGGATTTCCCCGAGACCAGCTATTTTGAGTTAATCACCATTCCCATTCTGACGTGTTAGTCCATGGCCTCCTCTAACTGCCAAGATGATGCCAATGTCAGGTTGGAGGAGCAACACCTGAAATTCCAACTAGGTAGAATTCTACCTGATGACATAAACTTCAATTCTCTGACTTCTGATAATTTCTTCCACCTCCCCTTTCTCTGTTCTTCCAGATTCCACATTGTGGCTCCCCTCTCGTCTCTCTCCTTCTCTTCACCTGCCTATCATCTCCCTCTGGTGTCCCTCCTCCTTCTCTTTCTCAGGTGGTCAACTCCTGTCCAATCAGATACCTCTTTCTTCAGCACATCATGTTTTCCACCTATCATCTCCCAGCTTCTCACTTCAGCCCCTCCACCACCCACCTACCTTACCTGGTGTCACCTTCCACCTGCCAGTTTGTACTCCCTCCCCTTCCCCCGCCTTCTCTATTCTGACTTCCTCCCCCTTTCTTCCTCAGTCCTGATGAAGGGTCTCGGCCTGAAACCTTGACTGTTTATTCATTTCCACAGATGCTGCCTGAACTGCTGAGTTCCTCCAGCATTTTGGATTTCCAGCACCTGCAGAATTTTTGTGCCTCGTGTTTTGTGTGTCTTTATTAACAGAAGCAGGAGGAGAAATGAGGACAGACAGGTAAAGATCATTATGATGTTCATGATGACAAATATGAAGAATTTGGACTTTGACAAAGGCCAAGTTTGTAGCTGGAGGTACTCTGGCTGGATTTGCAATCCAGCGGCAGTGAAATGAGTTCAGATTCCATTACCGCCATGGGGGAATTTAAGTCCAGTAAAATTAACTTTCCATGTTTGGAGCCTTGTTAGCTTAAAGTAACAGCTACACGCGATTGCTGTCAGAGAGACGACCAGTATGGTAGACCTGGACTGTTTAGGTAAACATTTCAATTCCCTAAATTGTAAATGAAAAATTTTAGTTCAGTTAGTTAATTAAATCAAGAATAAATGCTAGATGGTAAATACACGCACTGGCAGTTTCCTATTCATTGAATGTCTGTCAATCAAAAATTCAAAGTACATTTATTATCAAAGTATGTGTGTAGTATACAACCCTGAGATTCATCTTCTCCCCAGACAACCAGGAATCACAGAACCACCATGGAACCCATTCAAAAAAAAACATCAAACACCCCCTCCCTCAGTGCAAAAATAAATAAATCATGCAAATGGCAACAAAAAAACAAAACGAGCAAGAAACACAGAATATAAAATACGGGAATTGAAAGAGTCCAAGAATGTTCAGTTCAGCTCAGTGTTCATTACCTGCAGGCCACCCTGATTCAAAGTCACCCAAAACAGCATTAAAATAATGTATCCAGAGAAGTGAACTACAGAGTCCGATCTGCAAACCGCAGACCCACAACTTCGATGGAGAGAGAGAAGGGGAGAGAGAGAGACCATCCAAACACAGGGACCTTCCTTCAGGAGCAGTGAGTGAGGCGAAGAGAGAGTCCATCACACACAAGCAGCAGGTAGACAGCACTGAACACTCACTCACCTTCTAATCACTTCTCGATGATTTCAATCTTCCTTGGCGCATTAATGGGCAAAAGTGGTGAGAAATGGAGTTGATTATGGTTCATGCCCATCTCCAGGCTTCTTGGCCTAAAGACTGCACACTTTGCTCAAAGCCTCACAGGACCCTTTCAGGGATAGCAAAGTACCAGATTGCTCAATCAGCCTGAAAACACACAACCAAAATGTAGATCACAGGCGCCAACAGTAGCAGAATCACACCAGAAAGAAAAAGAAAAAGTAAAAGTTGTCCTTTTGTGAACCTTCTGGAGGGCGTAGCCCCTTGTCATATTGTTGGATGGCACCATCTTCTTCACTCATTTTCAGACATTGTCTTCTTGCGCTGCTCTGACATGACTGCCCATGGCCTCCTCTCTGTCATAATGAGGAGCAACAGCTCATGTTCCATCTGGATAGCTTCCAACCTGATGGCATGAACCTTGATATCTCCAACTTCCAGTAACTTCACTCCCTCCCTCCCTATTCCTTTCCATAACCACCCCCACCCTGGCACCCACCTTCTTATTTTGACTTCTGACCCCTTCCTCTTAAGTCACGCTGAAGAGTCACAGCTCGAAACATTGACCGTTTATTCCCCACCATTGATGCTGATTTCCTCCAACATTCTCTGTGTGTTCCTCTAGATTTCCAGCATTTGCAGAGTCTCTTGTGCTTAGTCTAACTTGCTTGTTCTCTTCCTCAGTTCCGGCGAAGGCCTTTCCCCTGCAAACATTAACTGGTATCTCTCTACATCTGTGTTGTTTGACTGGCTGATTTGTCCCAACATTTCTGTTCTTGGGTTTGGAATAGACATTAATATCAGTAATGGTGATCACTGAAATATTTGAAAGCACCATTGGTTCAGTAATACCCATTAGGGAACAAATAATCCTGTGCATTACATCTAGTACAATGTGGTTGAATCTTAATTGCTCTCTGGAAGGAACTATTAAGATATCAAGAATAAAATCCATGCCTTGTGCCAGAGCTCCCCACATCCTGAGAATAAAGAAAAATAGTTCTTCACAAATTACAGGGAACTAGAAATGTGATATCAAATCTCAAAATTTGCTGAGGATACCATGAGAGGAAAGTGGTTCAGAAGCTTGCAGTACAAGCTTGACCCTAGCAAATGAGATTGAACATGTAGAATGTTAACACACACCTACACAATACGGGAGGGACGCAGGAGTCCAAACAATATCTATGGAAGGGAGTCTCGTCTCGAAATGCTGACTGTTTATTCACCTCCATAGATGCTTCCTGACCTGTTGAGTTTATCCTTTAACCACCCACTGGATCACTTGGTCTATTTTCTTCGCATGGGCAGCATTACAGGAGCGGTATTTGTTGACTGAACAGTAGTATACGACACTGTGAATCACAGAGGCCTTCTACTGAAATTATCTAAAATGTTAAAGAAAGAAACCACAGTCAAAGTAATAAGAAGCCTCGTAGAAAATCACAGATTTTATGTAGAAATAAATGGAATTAAGAGTAGGTGGCATCCACAAAAGAACGGACTACCACAGGGATCAGTCCTGGCACCTCTACTATTTAATGCTTATTCAAACGACCAACCAACCTTTCCTAACATATGCAGGTTTATCTATGCAGACGAACTATGCATAGCAACACAAGCTAACTCCTTTCAAGAAGTTGAAGTACGACTTAAAGCAGTCCCCGAAGCAATGAAGCAGTATTATGAGAAATGGTCCATCAAAAACTCGTGTGTGCATTCTACCTGAGGAATCGAGAAGCAGCTCGGAAACTCAAGATTTTCTGGTGTGGGAAGGAGCTCGAACACCGTCCGATTCCAATTTACCTGGGCGTGACACTGGATAGGACGCTGTCATTTGCCACCCACATCCAAAAACTCCGATGGAAAGTTGACTCTTGCAATTCTCTCTTGAAAAAATTAGCAGGCACAAAATGGGGAGCTAATGTTCACACACTTAGATCAACTGCCCTGGCACTCTGCTATGCACCTGCAGAATACTGTGCACCTGTGTGGGGCAGATTAGCCCATGCGAAGAAAATAGACCCGTTGCTTAATGAAGCCTGCCGAATAATCACGGGCACACTGCGCCCCACACCCACTAACATCATTTACAGACTTGCAGGCGTTGTCCCCCCAGAGATCCCAAAACACACTACAACAAAAATTGAAAAAGGTAAACAGAACTCGGATCCACTGCACCCACTACATCATCATGTGCCAGTTTCTAACCGCCTAAATTCGAGGAAAAGCTTTACTACAGTGGAGGAACTACCGCACGGAACATCCCCCCAAACATACCGGATTGACGTCTGGCAACAAACAGAAGCCAGAACCCCACCAAACAATACAGTGCATGACCCACAGAAATGTTGCCAGACCCCAGGGGCACTGCTTGACGGACGGAAGTGGTTCACTCTCAACAGAGCGAGAATTTGTAGGACGGGAGACAAAATGGTGAAGTGGGGTTTAAAGACCACTATGAGTGTTGCAAAAGGGTGCAGAACATTGAACATGTTCTGCGCAACTGCCCACTCTCACCTGATTTAGCTGACACTGACCTGCTCAACATCAACCAAACAACACTAGAATGGCTGGCTGTCTGGTGTGACAAGCGATGATGATGATCTGTTGAGTTCCTGCAGGGGTAGGGGTAGGGGTAGGTAGGTGTGTGTGTGTGTGTGTGTGTGTGTGTGTGTGTGTGTGTGTGTGTGTGTGTGTGTGTGTGTGTGTGTGTGTGTGTGTGTGTGTGTGTGTGTGTGTGTGTGTGTGTGTGTGTGTGTGTGTGTGTGTGTGTGTGTTTTTCTCAAGATGTCCAGCATCTGCAGAATCTCGTATTTGAAGAGTTGCCACGGTAGTGTATTGATTTGCGCAACCCTTACAACTATTACAGTTGGAGTTTGGAGTTCAATCCCAATGTCCTCTGTAAGGAGTCTCTGTAGGCCCTTCCTGTGGAATGTGTGGATTTCCCCTGGTGCTTCAGTTTCCTCCCACAGTCCAAAGGTGTACTGGTTAGTAAGTTAATTGGTCATTGTAAATCGTCCTGTGATGAGGTGAGGGTTAAATTTGGGGTTGTTGGCTCATGTGTCTCGAAGGTTCGGAAGGATCTGTTCTGTGCTGTATCTCTAAATAATGTAAACACTTTTGGTAGAAAAACAGAGTGATATCTCTCTGTTCTGTGAGTAATGTCCAAAAAGATTTGTAAGAGCAGGAGGCTCTGATGTTACAGAAACACAAATATTTCAAATAAAAAACCTGTCAGTTAGTCTTCTTCCTTCCAGGCAGCCCAACAAGATTGTGGGTGACTGTTTCCCACATTAGTTTCAATGGTTCTGAATTGACTGACACCCAATGTGGGAAACACAGGCTCCTCCACAAATGGGGCAGGAGGTGCCCGATGGGATGGGCTTGTGGATGCTTATGAGGCAGTGATGTTCTTCAGCCATTTTATGCAGACCCTCTTTGTGATTCTGATTTAGATTAATTCATCATATGTACATTGAAACATGCAGGGGAACTTGTCATTTGCATTATTACCAACACACATAAGGGTGTGCTGAAGGCAGCCCATGAAGTGTTGCCACACACTCTGGCGTTAACATAGCGTGCCCACAAAGCTTGCCAAAACAATACGGAACACAACAAGCAGCAAAAGACAAAGGCCCCTTTTCTCCCTCCTGCCCACATGGATAGTCCTCTAAGTCCAGGACAGGCCTCCTCTAGGCCTGTCATCTCCAGGATTTGGCCATTGGGCTCTGATCTTTGGTATTGCTCCTGGATTAACCAATGATGGGACCCCAATCTTCAGGTGCCTTCTGCCCACATGGACATCTAATCCCAGGACCCTCTGACATTCATCGATGGCCTTCATCAATAATCCTCAAATGCTGGCCTTTGAGCATGGAGCAGAGGCCTGGACTCTGAACGTCCTGCATCTCATATTCACACTGCTGGCCTTTGACCACAGAGAGGAGGAGGTCTAGGTTCTAGGTATCCTTCATCATATGTCCATGTCACTGAACTACTCATGCTTGTGTTCCTAATCCATGGATTTAATGCCTCAATACCATTACAAATAATTTAATCCTTCTCCTCTTAGAGTAGTCATGCTTCAGAGATACCCAGTAATCTGTGGGGATGTTACAATTTTTCAAGGGTGCTTCAAACCTATTCTTGCATCCTTTTCTGTGACTGCTTGCTAATCTCTTCCTATGACAGAACTCAGAACACAGCATCCATTCATTATCCAGTGCCTCTAATAAGTATTCACCCCCTTGGAAGTTTCATGTTTAATTGCTTTACAACATTGAATCACAGTGATTTAATTTGCCTTTTTTGACATTGATCAACAGAAAAGATTCATGTCAAAGTGAAAATAAATTTCCACAAATTGTCTATATTAATTACAATTATTAAACACAAAATAATTGATTGCACTATTATTACCACCTTCAACCATCTAACCATATAACAATTACAGCACGGAAACAGGCCATCTCGGCCCTTCTAGTCCGTGCCGACGCTTACACTCACCTAGTCCCACTGGCCCACACTCAGCCCATAACCCTCCATTCCTTTCCTGTCCATATACCTATCCAATTTTACTTTAAATGACAATACCGAACCTGCCTCTACCACTTCTATTGGAAGCTCATTCCACACAGCTACCACTCTGAGTAAAGAAATTCCCCCTCGTGATACCCTTAAACTTTTGCCCCCTAACTCTCAAATCATGTCCTCTTGTTTGAATCAAGTCAATATTTAGTAGATGCCTCTTTGGCAGCAATTAAAGCCTTGAGTCTCTATCGGCTTTGCACATCTGGACACTGCGATTTTCCCCCATTCTTCTTTACAAAACTGTTCAAGCTGTGTCAGATTGCACGGGGATCGTGAGAGAACAACACTTTTCAAGTCCAGCCACAAATTCTCATTTGGATTGAGGTCTGGACTCTGACTTGGCCACTCCAGGACATTAACTTTGTTATTTTTAAGCCCTTTCTGTGTAGTTTTAGTTTTATGCCTGGGACCATTGCCTTGCTGGAAAAGGAATCTTCTCCCAAATCACAGGTTTTCCTCCAGGATTTCCCTGTACTTTGCTGCATTCATTTTACCCTTTACCTTCCAGGGCCTGCTACAGTGAAGCATCCCCACATCATGTTATAGCCACCACAATGCTTCACAGTAGGGGTAGTGTGTTCTTGATGATGTGCACTATTTGGCATTTGGTCTGGTGATCAAAATGTTCAATTCTGGTTTCATCAACCATGGAACCTTCTTCCAGCTGATTTCAGAGTCTCCCACATGCTTCCTGCAAACTCCAGCCAAGATTTCATGCGAGTTTTTTTCCCCAAACAGTGGCTTTCTCGTTGCCACTCTCCCATAAAGCCGTGACTGGTGAAGCACCCAAAAACAGTTATTATATGCGCAGTCCCTCCCATCTCAGCCATTGAAGCTTGTAACTCCTCCAGAGTTGTCATAGGCCTCTTGGTGGCCTCCCCCACGAGTCCCCTTCTTGCATAGTCACTCAGTTTTTGAGACCGACCTGCTTTAGGCAGATTTACATCTGTGCCATATTCTTTCCTTTTCTTGATAATTGTCTTAACTTACTCCAAGGATATTCAGTGACTTGGAAGTTTTCTTGTACCTATCTCCTAACTTGTGCTTCTCAATAAGCTTTTCACAGAGTTGCTTGAAATGTTCTTTGTCTTCAGTGTGTAGTTTTTTTCCAGGATACTGACTTGCCAGCAGATGGACTTTCCAATTACAGATGTATTTTTACTACCATCAATTGAGACACCTTGACTGCACACAGGTGATCTCCATTTAACTAATTATGTGACTTTAAACCCAATTGGCTGCACCAGTAATGATTTGGTGTGTTGTTTTGAAGGGGGGGGGGTGTGAATACTTATGCAATCAATTATTTGTATTTTATATTTGTAATTAATTTAGACCACTTTATAGAGATCTATTTTCACGAAACAGTCTTTAAAAAAAAAACAAGTTGAATCCACTGTGATTCATGTTGAAAAATAATAAAACATGAAATTTTCCAAGGGGTATGAATATTCTTTATAGGCACTGTAGCTAAAGTGCCTAAGATTCTTGTACAGTACTGTAGTAATTTCATGTATTACACTGTACTGCTGCTGCAAAAAAGACAAATTTCGTGACATACAGCATGTGAGTGATGATAAACCTGATTCTGATATGGGTCTCTATTGTGGACTGAGAGTGGGAAGGGGGCAGGGTGAGGGAAATCATGGTTGGGAAAAGGGGAAGGGAGAGGGGAGGGAGTGGGAAGCACCAGAGAGACATTCTGTGATGATGAATAAACCAATTGTTTGGAATCAAAAGATCTTGCCTGGTGTTTCAGGGCTGGATGTGTCTACACCCATGACATCCCACCCCACTCCCGGAATTCTTTCTCTGCCACCAGTCTCACACATCTCCTGCAGTGCTTCGCCTTCATTATTCCAACATCCATTTCTCCCACCAGATCTACAAACTCAGTCTCCACTCTACGTTGACAATTAGAGTACTGTGTAAAGGTCGTGAGCATCCTCCCTATATATGTGTGTGCCTAAGACTTTTGCACAGTGTTGTATGTTGGTGAGGTGAAAGGATATTGCTGATTTCATATTGGTCATATCTGTCCAGTGCCTTGAGGTTGTAATAAAGTCACAGACAAGGCACTGGAGCTTATTGAAACTCAGAGATATCTTGTTTAACTTCTATAGAAGTATGGTTAAAGCACACTTAAGTTACACATACTTTCTCCAGTACTGATCCATTGGAGGAATAGTAAAAAACAAGGTTGAGCCCATTCCTGCTTGCTGTCCTGTTACAGCGGTTTCTGTGATCCTCTCCCACACATTGTTTCTGTTCATTTTAAACCTATGAATAGAACATAGAACATAAATACACTGAACAGTACAGGTCCTTCGGACCATGATATTGTGCTACTTCAAGATCAACCTAATCCTTCCCTTAGTAAATCAGCTATGATAGAATGGAGGAGCAGACTCAATGGGTTGAATGGCCTAATACTGTTCCCATGTCTTGGGGTATTATGACAGAATGGTGGAAGCAGAGTTGGAGACAGGTTTGAAGAAGTATCTAGATGAGCAATTGAATCACCTAGGCCAACTGCTGTAGGATGAGAATAATACAGATGGACCTCCACTAGTTGATGCACATTTAGTGGGCTGAATGCACTTTGACCTTGATGCACATTTGAATTGCCAAGAGATAAAGGCAATGAGCTGAAAAATGGTAGATGGTATTAAGACAGATGGATTCATGATAGTAAACATGGTTTTGCTGGAGTAATTATGATTAGCTGCAGAGCCTTTCTGTGTGCTGTATGACCCCATGACTTAAAACTGATCAGCAAGTCGTAGAGAAGGACAGCACATAAACCGGTCATTTGGCCCATTTAGTCCATGCTGACACAAATTAAACTGCGTACTGCCATAGATCTGCACTGGGATCATAACCCTCCATAAATCTACCATCCACGTACCTCTCCAACTTCTCTTAAACGTTGAAATCGAGCTCACATGCACTATTTGTGCTGGAAGCTCAGTCCACACTCTCACAACCCTCTGGACGACGTGGTTTCCCCTCATATTCCCCTTAAACTTTTCACCTATCACCCTTAACCCATGATCTCTGGTCGTGGTCCCATCCAACCTCAGTGGAAAAAGACTGCTTGCATTAACCCTAGCTATACCCCTCATAATTTTGTATATCTCTATCAAATCTTCTATGTCTGAAGGATACAGTCCTAACATATTTAATCCTTCCTTATAAGTCAGGTCCTCCTGATACAGCAACATCCTTGTAAATTTTCCCTGTACTCTTTCAACCTTGTTTACATTTTTCCTGTAGGTAGGTGACCAAAACTGCATGGAATATTCCAAATTAGGCCTCACCAACATCTTATACAACTTCAACATAATATCCTATCGCCTGTACTTAATACATTGATTTATGGAGGCCAATATGCCAAAAGTTTTCTTTACAACCCTACCTACCTTTGCTGCCACTTCCAATGAATTACAGACCTGTATTCCCAGATCCCTTTGTTCTACCGCACACCTCAGTGCCCAACCGCTCACTGGGTAAGATCAGTCCAGGTTGTTCCTACAAAACCTCACACTTGTCTGCATTAAATTCCATCTGCCATTTTTAAGCCCATTTTTCCAGATTATGCAGATCCCTCTGCAAGCCACGACAACCTTCCTCACTGTCCATTACATCCCCAAACTTGGTGCAAGTTTCCAGTTAACCACATTATCATCCAGATCATTGATACAGATGACAAGCAACAATGGACGCAGCATTAATATCTGCAACATGCCATGAGTCATGTGCCTCCATTCAGAGAGACTACCCTCTACGACCACTCTCTGGCTTCTCCCACAAAGCTAGTGTCTAATCCAATTTACTACCTCATCCTGAATGCTGAGTGACTGAACCTTTTTGAGCAACTTCTCATGTGGCACATTGTCAAATGCCTTGTTAAAGTCCATGTTGACAATATCCAGTGCTTTACCTTCATCCACTTTTTTGGTAACTTCCTTGAAAATCTCTATAAGTTTGGTTAGACATGACCTACCATGCACGACACCATGCCAACTATCCTTAATCAGTCCATGTCTATCCAAGTACTTATATATCTGGTCCCTTAGAATACCTTCCAATAACTTTCCCACAGCTGATGTCAGACCTATAATTTCCTGGTTTCTGTTTAGAGCCTTTTTTAAACAGTGGAACAACTTTGGCTATCCTCCAATCCTCTGGAACCTCTCCTGTCACTAATGATAATTTAACATTCTCTGCTGGGGCTTCAGCAGTTTCTGCACTTAACTCCTATAGGGTCCAAGGGAACACCATGTCAGGCCCTGGGAATTTATCCATCCTTATTTGCCTCAGGACCCTCTCTGTTCTGGCAGCTGAACATAAAAGGTGTCATGACACTATTCTGAAAAAGCACAGGAGACCTACCCTTCATACCTTGTCCAATATTTTTTGTCTACATTCCCAAGAGACAGATGAACTAGTTACTCTCTGTTGTTTATGAGTGCTGGGAGTGTTGCACAGAGGGCACTTTCACACAGTTCAAAAGTACTTCATTAGCAGGAGAAGTCCATTTAGAAAGGGGTATGAGGAGTGTGGAAATTTTCTTTGATAATAATGAAAGACTGTTTCCTTTTCTTTCAACACTTCAACTCTGAACTTGGCTAAACACTGATTTCTATCTGTTTTCACAATAACCTTTTTACCAATATCTATAAACCTCTTGGAAAAAGTTCAGATGTTCTGGATTTA
This sequence comes from Hemitrygon akajei, assembly GCF_048418815.1. NCBI lineage: Eukaryota > Metazoa > Chordata > Chondrichthyes > Myliobatiformes > Dasyatidae > Hemitrygon > Hemitrygon akajei. The sequence continues at coordinate 105,993,284 of NC_133125.1, forward strand.
CCCTATCAGCACTTAATCCTTTAATTTTGAGGTTTTGTGGTCATCAGCTAGAACATGCACTCCCAAGCCTCATCATTCCCTTAACACCAATTCTCTCTCCAATACCCTTACAATCATTTACCCCATTCTTACCAGTTTTTTTGCAGATGCATCACAGAAAGTATCACAGACAGCTTGGATTGACAACTACTGAGCAATTAGAAATTGCGGAGAGTTATGAACACAACACCATTTATCACACAAGCTAATCTCCCCTCCTTTGACTCTGTCTACACTACTTCTTCATGATAGCAGCTAAAATAACCGAGGGCTCCTCCCACTCTGGCCACTTCCATCTCCCATTAGGCAGAAGATAGCTGACAGAATTAACCACCAGAATTAGAGAGCTTCCATCCCACTGTTATCAAACTCTTGAGTTTAACTCTCTGCAAAAAGATAAACTCTTCAGCTCTTGACCTCTCTTCAAACTTCTTGGGTCATTTGACACTTTGCTGTCTCCGTGAGGCTTCGAGTGAAACTTGTAGCCTTGGAGCCAGGAAGCCTGGAGATGGAGTGTGAGCCCATGATTGACTCCATCTCTTGCCAATTAAAGTACCGAGGAAGACTGATATCATCAAGGTGAGTGCAGAAGGTGTTTAGTGCTGTCTACCAGCCTCTCGCTTACTGCTGCCAGAGGAAGGCATCTGCATGTGACAGTCTCTCTCTCCTTCTTGCTCATTGATCCCAGAGGAAGGTCCCTGATCTCTTTCTTCTTTGATGCTGTCGGAGGATGGTGCTGGAACAAAGTTTAATCTACGCAGTCTGGACTTCATGTTATCATATGTTTCTGGTTTCTTGTTGCTTCTTTGTTTTTGTTGCTATTTTGGGTGATTCGAAATCGGGGCAGTCTGTAGGTAATGAACACTGAGCTGTGCTTGGACTCTTTCCAGTTTGTATTTTGTGTTTCTGTGTTTTTCACTTGTTTTTTTTGTTCCTGTTTGCGCGATTTTTGTGTGTGTGTGTGTGTGGGGGGGTGTTTTTCTTTGAATGTGTTGGCACCATGGTTTCCTTTGTTTTGTTTTGGGAAAGACAAATCTCTGGGTTATTTATTGCGTGCATACTTCGATAATAAATCTTGGAATCTCCAAACTTGTGGGCCTTGCATTGTGCTTGTCCATCTGCACTGCACTTCCTCTGTAGCTACAAAACTATACCTGGCATACTGTTTTCTCTTTACTATTTTGGCATGGTCACTCTGAATGGCACAAAAGACAAAAGCTTTTCACTGTTTCTCCATACGCCTGACAGTAAAAAACCAATATTCATCTGTCTATCTGCCTGAATTACTGATGCTTTACCCAACTATCTCCCTTTCTACCACCTCAGAGTGAATACTGTTTGTACGTTATGACCGATGTAGCATCATGGTCTTTTCATGACTATTATTGTTCCTGGAAAATTTGTCTGCAAAAGTGGTTTGCCATTTACTTCTTCTGGGCAGTGTCTTTACAAGATGGGTGACCCCAGCCATTATCAAACATCTTCAAAGATTGCCTGCCTGCTGAGAGTGCTCGTATAACCAGAATTTGTGATATGCACCAGCTGCTCCCATGGCTTCATGTGACTCTGAAATGGCTAGCAGAGGAAAGGGGTGCCTTACGCTTCATAATTAGGTAGACTGTAAGGTCAAGATTCTATCCTGTTGTGCTAGGATCTTCATGTCACAGTGGGCTAGAAGACATCCCTGAGTATGGTGCTACGTGCTTTCAGGCTGATGGGAGTGGGGAGAAGAGATAATGGCCAGTGTGGATGGGGTCTTTGATTATGCTGGCTGCTTTACTGAGGCAGTAGGAAACATGGGTGGAGTTCCTAGAGGGGATGCTGGTTTCCGTGACGGCAATTCTTCTCTCATCACTGGGTCTAGGTTTTGGCACTGCCTCTCCAACATGACACTGTGGAATTGCCTTCACTAGAATAAATGTAAGGGTTGAGAAAGGTTACCTTTGCCCTAAGAGCAATTAAGGGTGGGCAATAAATGCTGCTCTTGAAGCAATGCCCAGATTAATTAAAACATTTGAGTTTAATGTTTTTGCCTCTGTTAGTTTCCTATTTCACAATTTTTGGAACAGAAGCAAACTGTTACCTGCTTACTCTCTTCACTCTGTCGCCAACGGGAAGGGTGATACAGCAGACTTGGGCTCCACACCACCAGGTTAGGGAAGAGTTATTATCCTTCAACCATCAGGCTCCTGAACCAGCGTGGACAATTTCACTCACCTCAACACTGAAGTGATTCCACAACCTATGGACTCGGCAATTTATGTTCTCAGTATTATTTATTTATTTATTGCATTTGCACACTTTGTCTTCTTTTGCATAATTGGTTGTCTGTCAGTCTTTGTGTATGGTTTTTCATTGATTCTATCATATTTCTTTTCTCTATTGTGAATGCCTGCAGGAAAATTGAATCTCAGGGTAGTATATGGTGGCATATATGTACTTCTATAATAAATTTATTTTGAATGTTGAACTCTGATTGACTGATCTCATTTATTTGCTTCTATTACCATGTCAATAATTGGCACAGATTGGGATTAACCAGATAGTGTCAGCCGTGATGTTTATAACTTAATGCTGTGCTGGGTTCAGCAGTTTGGTATGGAGAAGCTTAAACATAGGATTGTTTCCTCAGACTTGTCACTGACCAAATATGGAAAACTAAATCATTGCCTTCGAATTCTCAGATGAAGGGAGCGATCAGCAGCTTTAAGATAAAACAACAGAGAAGAAATAAAGTCATTCAGAAATTCCTCAAATTTGAATTTAAGGAGCGAACACTTTGAAATAAGTTCTATGATTAGTTATCTTGCTGCAGAAATCAGAGTGTGTGGGAATGTCTGCAAGAGACGGCTGTGACATTTTGTAGTAGAGTGGTCATATAAACTGGCAAGCTGGAATCTCAGTGAGGGTGCACTACTTCTTCATAAGAGAAGTGAGAAATGTAAGATAATTAGATTATTCACTTCCTGTACAGTAATTGCTCCACTTGCTTGTTTTACGACATGAGAAAGAACACAAATCAGGGAAAGTTTCCCTCTACATCACGAAATGTGAACACTAGGAGGCAGCAAGTGCAACGTTTCAAATCAGCTCAATAAAAGTTCAACTGAGAAATTTCAATAAGTTAAAAATCAAGATGGAAAATACACCAACTTTCATTACATTTATTAGATTCTCTCTGACTATATATAACACATACATTATTGAAAAAGAAACAGGATTTAAAGGCTTTTTTTTTGTAAGATAACATCGTTTTGCAGAGTTTTACTAAGTGACAACAAGGATATTCTGTTGAGTTGCTTTATGAGCATTTGTGTATGTGTTGGAGTGGATGCTGTGAAAAATGTATGTGTATTTATAACCATGTATGTATGTACAGATACCTACACAACCACACACACCCACAAACATACGCACATACAAAGGCAAACACACACCTACACACATACACAGACAAAACCTTCACTTAAGTTGTCCTCTTGTAAATCAGGCAATAGATTACATTAGACGAATTGTCTTTAACACTATTATGCATATCTGGCCATTATAAAGTAACAGAATGGTCGTGCGTTTATTTATTTCGAGATGCCACGTGGACCAGGTCTTTCCAGCACAATGAGCCAAACCACCCAGCAACCCACCTACTGAACCCGAGCTTAATCACAGGAACATTTACAATGACCAATAAATCTACTAACTGGGATGTCTTTGCACTGTGGGAGGAAGGCGGATCACCCGGAGGAAACCCACGTGCTCATGAGACGGGCTTATAAGCTTCTTACAGAGGGTGCTGGAGTTGAATTCCAAACTCTGGCACCACAAGTTGTAACCACATGGTGCCTCCTTGTATATATTGTATAGGCTGTCTATTTTCATTGGCATTTCAATGATCGCATCAATCATATGCAAATACTTATGTACAATGTCCTGTATGTTACTAAAAAGGGCTTCTTTGGTTTGTTACTAGTAGGAATGTTTCTTTGTCTGTTAAATGTTTCTCTCACCGTTGTTTCGCTTTAGAATGGCTGATATGGTAATTGTATTCATTTGTTAATCAATGGGGAATGTTATTGTGTTTTGTGAGGCTGGGAACTTGGGGGAGGGGTTGCGCGGGCTTGGGAGTGAAGGGAGTTGGGAGGGAGACGCCGAGGAAGGAGGACGTGCGCTCGGAAGACCACCGGGGAGTCCAAGGTGGAAGACGTGGAAGTCGGGAGGGCAAGCGCCGAGGAGTCGAATGGTTTGCTGGTTGAGCTCCAACGAGTGCACTAAACTGACTGAACTTTGATAAGTTGGCGCCTTTTTGTTTTTTTCTTGTATATATATATTGTATTGCCTAATACTCTTCTAATTTTAGTAAACTCTTTAAAGTGTATTTCATACCGGTATTGGTTGTGGGTTTGATGCTGTTGGCGGGCGTGAGGCATAAACGCGATTCTCACAGCACCTGCGTGTACGGGAGGTGGGTTGGTGTGTGGCTGGATCTCCTTTTCCCCTAGACATATACCAGCCTTTTGGGTAAGTGTTACACTTATTAAATCTGACAGGTGGGATCTCATTTTGAAATGTGTTTATTGGATGAGAGGATCACTGGCAAGAACAAGATATAGAGTCAGAGAGGAGAAGAGCGGAGAAGAAGGCCCTTCAGCCCATCGAGTCCATGTTGATCATCTTTTACTCAGTTGCACTCATTCTGCATTAATCCAGATGTTTGATTCATTCTCCACACATTCCTATCAATGAGATTGATTAGATTAGGGCTTTATTCCTTGGAGCACAGCAGAATGAGGTGAGACCTTATATAGGTGTACAAAATCATGAGGGATATAGATAAGGAGAATTAATTCAGGCTTTTTCTTTGCAATTTGGGTGACACTAGAACTGGAGGTTATGCTGTAGGTGTGTAGGATGAAAGATGAAAATTAAGGGGAATCTGAGGGGGAATCTTCACTCAGAGAGTGGAACAAGCTGCCAGCAGAAGTGGAGGATGTGGGTTTAATTATGACATTTAATAGAGCTTTGAGTAGGTACATGGATGCAAAGGAATTTGCAGGGATATAGTCTAGGTGCAGATACGTAGATGGAACCTGACAGAAGACCAGGCTGGCATGAACTAGATGAATAGAAGGGCCTGTTTCTGTGCTGGGGTACTCTATGAAGCTATGACTCCAACATTCCCCAGATTCTACCAACTACCCACACTTCAGGCAAAGTACAAGTGGCCAATTGACCTGACAACACCCATGTCGTTGGGAGCTGGGGAGAAGATGCAGCACCCAGAAGCCCACACAGTCACAGGGAAACCATGCAAACTCCACACAGACAGCATCCATGCTGAGGATTGAGCCTGGACCCGAGGTGCTGCCAGGCAGCAATCCTTAGAGTAGATTAACTTTATTTGTCTCCGAGGCATCAAAACATACAGTGAAATGCATCGTTTGTGTCAACGACAAACTGAGGCCTCCATTGGCCTAGGTTGACCATTTATGATGCCTCCTAGCTGTCTAGATACACGAGCCAGTGCAGTACGATATGCAGAGCAAGCTGTTCCCTGTGTAGCAAGCGCCCCCTTTCCACGGAGCTGATGAGCCCTATATGTATTTGGAATGTAGGAGAACAGAGGAAACCCACAGGGTTGCAGGGAGAATGTGCAAACTCCTTACAGACAGGGGATGGAGTGATCGCTGGTGCCGCAGAGCATTGCATGAACGTCTAATGCTACAGTACCACCCACTATTACATCCTGCTAGCTGTGCCGCTGTGCAGCTCCTCATGAGCAATTCCCTCATACCCTTCCCCGCAAATTATTCTGTGTGAAGTGCCAATCCGGTTGCCTTTTGAAGCCAGTGTTTGATTCTGTTTCCTCCGTCCTTTCAAACAGCGATTACAGCTCCTAACGATGTCATATTTAAAAAGGATAATTCTCACTTTACCTTGGCCAAAATTTACATTTTTAGAAGTGAGTCTCAGGAAATTCCCGGCTGACTGATCCATTATATAAAATATGGATGTTAATTGAGGCAGTGCATAAACTTTGAAACAACAGAATATGTAAATGAATCACATTTGTGGACACTGTCTGATCTACCTGGCAAGTACTGTGTAGAGCTGTCTTCATAAGCTGTTCTATCAGACAAAATCAAACATGGTTTTATGCTATCTTCTGTGAAAAAAAATCAATTGCTAACACGCACGCTACTGACTGTACTGATCAGAGACAGCTTCAAGTCTGCCTCCATTTCTTTCCACACATATTGAAATGAGAAGTTATATGGGTGCCTCACCCAAGGGCACAACTGCCTCGAAAACCACCTCAGTGGGTATATTCAAAGTGGAGCTTGATAGGTTGATTCAAAGTTCGAAGTGAAATTATTTTCAAAGTGCGTTACCCTGAGATTCATTTTCTTGCAGGCATTCACAGTGGAACAAAGAAATTCAATCGAATCAATGAAAGACTACACACAAAGACTGACAACCGACCAATGTGCAAAAGTCAAACTGTGCAAATTCCAAAATAATAAATGAATATTATTTAAATAATAAATACTAATCAGTATTTTCATAATTTTCAGAATTTTTGCATCCCTTTATTTCACATAATTTACCCATATATTTTTTTATTTTGCTCCACTGTTTTCCAGAAAGCATGAAAATAAGTGATTCAAAGAAATCTGAGTGCATTGAACTAGTACAATTCAATAACTTAGAAGTAATGTACAGTGAACTCTGACCCTAGTATTCAGTATAGGTCTGTGATCCACACTTCAGGAATAACTAAGCGTGCACTATTTGAGGGGAATAACCAGTTAACATTTTGGGCCCAGAACCTTCATCACGATTCATCAGACCCTATAGGGTCCTGATGAAGACTCTCGGCCCAAACCATTGATATTTTTAGTCTTCTCCATAGCTGCTCCCTGACCTGCTAAGTTTCTGCGGCATTTTGTGTGCATTGCTCAGGATTTCGGCTGATTTTCTTGTGTTTATACACCATTTGAATTTCTGTCTCTGGATTTATGAAAAAGAGAAACAAAAAATATGTGCTTTCACGGTCACAAGTAATTATTATAAAGTGTAATCAACGTAGAAAACATAGCAGTCACTTTGCATACAGCAATATTTCACAAATACCTATATTTCTTAGCCGAAGAAGCCAGAGTGTGTCAGCAGGTGGTTAAAACACCCAGGCAGGCAGGTCAGATAGCATCTATGGAAGGAAATAAATGGTTGATGTTTTGGGCCGTCAGAACTGCTCAAAATTTCCAGAATCTGCAGAATATCTTGTGTTTAAGGTAGCAGATGGTTGTCTCTGTGACTGGAAACCTGTCACTAGTAAAGTACCACAGGGGTCAGTAATGCATTCATTATTTTTTTATCATCTAGATGAATAATTTAGATGATAGTATGGTAAACTGGATCAGCAAATTTGTGGACAACACCAGGATTGGGGGTGTAGCGGACAGCAAGGAAGACTATCGGAGCTTGCAGTGGGATTTGGACCAACACCCTGGGTGGTCAAACCAGGATGGGACTTACTCATTGAGTGGTAGTGCACAAGGGTGAGCAGTAAAACAAAGGGATCTGGAGATACAGATTCCTTGAAAAGGTCATAACAAGAGCTTTTAGCACTTTGCCATTCATGAAGTTACTAGCATGGGTGGAGCATTGGCGGATTGACAGAAAACAGAGAGTGGGAATAAAGGGATCTTATTCTGGCTGGCTGCCGGTTACCAGTGGAGTTCCACAGGGGTCGGTGTTGGGACCACTGCTTTTTAAGATGTATGTCAATGATTTGGACTATGAGATTAGTGGATTTGTGGCTAAATTTGCCGATGATACAAAGATAGGTGGAGGAGTGGGTAGTGTTGAGGAAACAGAGAGCCTGCAGAGAGACTAGGATAGTTTAGAGGAATGGGCAAAGAAGAGGCAAATGAAATACAATGTTGGAAAGTGTATGGTCATGCACTTTGGTGGAAGAACTAAACTGGCAGACTATTGTTTAGATGGGGAGAGAATCCAAAATGCAGAGATGCAAGGGGACTTGGGAGTCCTTGTGCAAGATACCCTTAAGGTTAACCTCCAGGTTGAGTCGGTGATGAAGAAGGCGAATGCAATGTTCGCATTAATTTCTAGAGGTATAGAATATAAGAGCAGGGATGTGGTGTTGAGGCTCTATAGGCACTTGTGAGACCACACTTAGAGTATTGTGTGCAGTTTTGGTTTCCTTATTTTAGAATGGATATACTGACATTGGAGAGTATTCAGAGAAGATTCACAAGAATTATTCCAGGAATGAGAGGGTTACTGTATGAGGAATGTCTGGCAGCCCTTGGGCTGTATTCCCTGGAGTTCAGGAGAATGAGGGGGGATCTCATAGAATCATTCCGAATGTTTCTGTTCCTGAACAGATTAGATATGGCAAAGTTATTTCCCATTGTAGGGGAGTCTAGGACAAGAGGGCATGACTTCAAGATTGAAAGATGTCCTTTTAGAATAGAGATGTGGAGAAATTACTTTGGACAGAGGGTGATAAATCTGTGGAATTTTTTGCCATGAGCAGCTGTGGAGGCCAAGTCATTTGGTGCACTTAAGGCAGAGATAGATAGGTTCTTGATTAGCCAGGACATCAGAGGGCATTGGGAGAAGGCGGGGGTGCGGGGATGACTGGAAGAATTGGATCGACCCACGATTGAAAGGCGGAGCAGACCCGATGGGCCGAATGGCCTACTTCTACTCCTGGATCTTATGGTCTTATAAGTCAGAGTACTGAACACAGGAGCTGGGATTTTATGTTGAAGTTGTATTAGATGTTGGTGAGGCCTAATTCGGAGTATTGTCTACAGTTCTGGTTTTCCACCTACAGGAAAGATTTCAATAAGATTGTAAGAGAGTACTGAAAATTTACAAAGATGTTGCTGGGACCTGAGGATCTGAGTTATAGGAAAAGGCTGAATATGTTAGGACTTTATTTCCTGGACTTCAGGAAAATGAGGGGAGATTTATAAACGTATACAAAATTATGAGGGGCATGGAGAGGTTGAATGCATGTGATTTTTCCCTTTAGGAAAGACTAATGTCATAGGTTTGGGGTAAATGGTGAAATATTTAAGGGGAATCTGAGGAAGATCTTTTTCACTCAAAGTTTGTGTGAGTGTAGAATGAACTGCCAGCAGAAATGTTAGATGTAGATTCAAATGTAACATTTAAGAGAAGTTTGGATAGGGACATGGATGAGAGCAATATGGGGGGCTATGGTGCAGGTGTAGGTAGGTGGGACAGGTAGGCACAGACAGGAAAATGGGCCCAGAAGTGCTGAAGAGCCTGTTTGTATGTTGTTATGTTCTTTGGCTCTATGACTCTATTAAGGTAAGTACGGATAATCCGCCCTGAGGTTAAACGAAGAGTGAACTTTAGCTTGGTTGGGGGTGAATCTCCTCTGTATCTTCCAAAATAAACTGTTTGGGAAAGGAAGAACTCAGGTTTACTGTTTAAATTTAAATTCATAATCTTCTGACCTTTATTTGACAAATTCATCCATGGCTTTGTGGCCCCCGGAGATAAGGTGCCTCAAATAGGTGGCATCCATCATTAAGGACCCCCACCATCCAGGACATGCCCCCTTCTCATTGCTACCATCAGGGAGGAGGTACAGGAGCATGAAGACACCCACTCAACATTTCAAAAACAGTTTCTTCCCCTCCTGTTTGCCATGTTTGGTGGTGGGAGAGCTGCACATCCTCAGTTGTAGTGAGGATTGGGCCTCGAGCCATGGGCTTGCCTGCTGCTACAATCTGGGAGAGAGACACCAGAGGTGGCGTTGCATGGCATCTGTGATTGGTTGAAGGCTGTCTCTCCTGTCGGTGTTCGACTGGTGGAACAACAGGCTCGATTGCAGTGGCTGCACACCACTGGTAATTTGTACAATCCATTTGCAGGACGTGTCACTCAGGGTTTTGGACTATATATGTGTTTTATTTTGAGGGGCTATGTTTTTTTTGCTCGCTATTTTGAATGCTCTGTGTATGTTTAACACCTTGGCCCCAGAGGAACACTGTTTTGTTCAGGTTTATTCATGTATGCTTGAATGATAATTAAAGTTGAATTTGATTCGATTTGAAGATTGAGACAAATCTAAATTCATTCTATTTATCTTTCAGCTGAGAAGGGATCGGTATTTTAATAAAATGGAAGCAGATTTCAACCCAGTGTCTACAAAATGAAAAAAGCATATTAGTGCTGATAGTTACATGGACATCTGGGGTATGGCAGTCAGTTTGTTCCTTGTTGAACACACTTGTGTTATATACTGGAAATGAAGACCCAGGGTCTAGTGTAGTTGTGTCTCTGCATCTTCCAAGAGCAGTTCAATTGTGCCAGTCTTGAATTACTGTACTGATAAAACTGACAATCAAGCTGCTTTCCTTAAAATACATCAGAATCTGTAATGTCTACAAAGAATTTATACTCTAGGAATCCCAAATGAATGATTTACTTGAATCTAAATTGTTACGCTGTTACTTTGCCACCTTCCTCCTCTTAGAGAAATGCAAGATTTTTGAGCTAGTTTTGTATCTTCAGTAAAAGACTTTTGGGAAATAAGTTCTAAGGGATCATTTCTGAAGAAATCCCTTTGCTCAGTGCTCATCAAGATTTCTTCACAAGCTTTTCCCCTCAGAACTTTCTGTCTCCAATGATTTCTTTCATATATTTTTCTGAAAGTGAATTCGTGATTCAAAAGGCTAATCAAAAGCAATTCTAACAGGAAAAGTTGTGGTGGATCTCACACATCCCTCTTATGTCTTCTTTTACAGACAGGAAGAATTGTGTAGGTGACATGGCACCAAACATTAGTGAACGTGCCTTCAATACCGGGTGTGGCAAGCCTGATATTATCATAGATCAAAAAGTTCAAAGTTCAAAGTAAATTCATTATCAAAATACCTATATATGTCACCTTATACAACCCTGAGATTCTTTTCTGGTGGGCATCCACAGCAAATGTAAGAGACACAATAGAGTCAATGAAAGACTGTCCCCAACAGGATGGACAAACAATCAATGTGCACAAAACAACAAACTGAGCAAATACAAAAAGAAAAAAAGAACTAATAATAACAAGAAAAAACAAATAAGCAATAAATATTGAGAACATGAAATGAAGTGTCTTTGAAAGTGAGTCCACCAGTTGTGGGAACAGTTCAGTGATGGGGCAAGTGACGTTGAGTGAAGTTATCCCCTTTGGTTCAAAAGCCTGATGGTTGAGGGTTAATAGCTGTTCTTGAACCTGATGGTGTGAGTCCTGAGGCTCCTTTATCTCTTCCTGATGGCTGAAGTAAGAAAGTGAAGGTAATTTGCTAGACACTAAACAAAGCTGTTTTGAATTTTACTCCCGTGTAGGATGAGATAATTAATCTACTACTTGTTTTTCACTGCAGGAAATTTATCTATATATCCCCAATGAAGAGTGATATTCAGAAAACTGATCACCCTTTTAAATGAAGAAGGAGGAAAGTCTTTTTATCAAGTTTGTTTTTAACATCACGCACCTAGTTAGAAATAAATGATGTCTTATTCCAAACGTTTGCATGGTAAGTTTATAGAGGAACTACATCGACTCTTGCCCAACAAACAATCTGTTGAAAGAACTCAGCTGGTCATTTGGCAAAAGGAACGGTTGACAGTTTGGGTCGAAATCCTGCAGTAGTCCCAACACAGAGTTTCAACCCAAACCGTCAGGAATTCCTTTCCCTCTGCAGATACTGTTTAAGATGCTGAGCTCCTCCAGCAGATTGTTAGTTACTCCAGTTTACAGATTCACACCAAAAAAGCTGCTTACGTAAAAAAAACTAATAAATTTGCATTGGTTTTGCAGTGTCAAGATCTGAAGATTGATCTAGGTTAGAGGATATGAGCAGAATAGATAGGGGAAGAATGAGAGATAAGCACAAAAGAATAGAAATTGGGAGTTGACTGAGCAAATTGATGAAACTTGGAACCTAGAACATAGAATAGTACAGCTCAGGATTGGGCCTATTGGTCTATGATATCTGTGTTAAATTAAACTAAATCTCTTCTGCCTGCATATGATTCCTATCCCTCCAGCCCCTTCATATTCACGTGCCTATCTGAAAGTCTTTTGGACACCACTATCGTATCGGTTGCCACCAGCACCCCTCACAACCTGCTCCAAGCTCCCACCACTCTCTGTGACCCTCACATCTCTTTTAAACTTTCACCCCTCTCACCTTAAAGCCATATCCTCAAGTACTCAACATTTCTGCCCTGGAAGAAGGATTATGGCTGTTTACCCTATCTGCGCCACTCAACATTTTATAAATGCCTATCAAGTTTGGGGTGGCATGGTAGTGTAGTGGTTAGTATAACACTTTACAGTACCATTGACCTGTGTTCAAGCCCCAGCACAGACTGTAAGGAATTTGTACGTTCTCCCTGTGACCACATAGGTTTCCTCCAGGTGCTCCAGTTTCCTCCCACATTCCAAAGACATGGCGGTTTGTAGGGTAATTGGACGTTGTAAAGTGTCCCATGATTAGGCTAGGATTAAATCAGGGGTTGCTGGGCAGCACAGCTTGAAGGGCTGAAAGACCGGTATCTCAATGAATAACTAAATGGATAAATAAATAAATAAGCAACTAAACAAACAAAGAAATCAGTAAGTGTCTATTAGCATATTTAAAGTTTGGGAAGCCAGACAGGGCCATTGACCAGCGTAGGGAGATCAGGAATTAACTGGAACAAGAAATTAGTAGAGTTAAAAGGGTTATAGTAAGTATGACTAAGGACAATGCCAAGGAATTTTATAGATGTGCTAAGAGCAAGAAGGTAACTTAGGGAAAGTATAGGATCATTCAAGGATGAAAGAGAGGAAAGGATAAGAAGATTGGTAGCTCGAGTTGGCTGCTTGCCCATAGGGCTGTTGGCCAAGTCTGGAGGTTAGGTCACAAACGTTTCATCACCAGTCAAGGTGACATCATCAATGCGCAATTGAGTTTATTTCTGCCAAGTGCTCGTGGTTATATAGGTCGGACTCATTGTTCTGATTGTCTGGCTGTTGTGCTGGGCACTAGTCTCCATGGAGTCCCGGCTAAGTGGAGAGCTGGCCTGTATCTGTGCTTATTGGTTGTTGTGAGCTTTAGTTCCTTGGGTGTCCACAGCTCACCCCGTGGCCCCGATCCCGCAAATGCATAGGTTTGTAAATTGCATCCAGTTCAGCATGCTTGTTAATAGAGTCTTCCACTGAAAACCAAGTGTCATAAGGTGGGCGTTGGGAACAGACTCAACTGCAAGACACAGACACTGAGGTACTAGGAGAGGACTAGGTGTATCAAGAAAGCAAGGGAAGTGGGGAAGAAACAACGCTGGACAAGACACAGGCCCTGGACGAGACTAGGAGACAGGGCATGGGCTAGGACTAGACTGGGAAAGTGGGACCTGGACAAGGAACTAGGAACTAGGAACCTGGACAAGGACTCCGAGCCAGGGACTAGACAGGAACCTGGAACCTGGGTTTTGACTCAGTCTCAGACTCTGGATCCAGGCGAGGACTGGACGGGGCAAGGCAACAGGACTGGACGTGGGGGCAGGATGCGGGACTCCAGAGCTGGACGAGGACATGAAGCTCAGACTTGGTCTTGATCAAGGGAGAGCAGGAAACAGAGCCTAGGTCGAGGGAAAGCAAAGCAGAAGCAGGGAGAGGCGTAGCTGGACACGGACACTAGCCCTGGACGAGACCTGGAATCAGGGCCTAGACTACGACTTGGACTTGGTCTTTCTAACCTCTTTAGCCAGAGGTGAGGTGTCAGAGGACCGGAGGATATCAAACCACCAGTAATTTTTAAAAAATGGAGAAGATTCTGAGACTCAATTTACTCCAGTTTGGAAAAGCATGGACTTACTAAGGATAGTCCGCATGGCTTTGTGTTGGGGGTGGGGGGGCGGTTCTGTCTCACAAATTTCAAAAATTTGATTGAATTTTTTGAGGAACTGATGAAATTGATTAATGGTTCTTTGCGAGAATGGGACCCACTCTCGGGGTTCCACAATTGGCCTAAGATTTCGACTCGGCTTCAGAAGCCTGGGATCTGAGGAACTGGAGATGGACAGATCGAGGGTCAGTGTCGCCACAGGCAACCCGTGTGTCGTTGGGGGAGTTGGAATATCTGCTGTGTGCCTGGGGACCCGGGATCCTTGCGATCTTCAGACACAGAGCTAAAAAAAAAGCGACGTAATGGACTTTTAACATCATAAACCAGCCACTTGTTTGTTACATCTCCCCGCTCATCGGAAAATTGAATCACCTCTTTCTCCCTTATTAGGAGAGAGACAGCCTGCAGCATGTCAAATTATCAGGTGAACAATGTAGTCTTTGGGGTAACTGCGAGTCTGTGTCTTTGCTATTGCTTTGCTCACGCTTGAGTGCTCGTAGCGGGTGCGCTTTATTTTTGCCGGTGGGGGGAGGGGGATTGTTGCTTGCTGCCGCTTACGTGTGGGAGGGTGGAGCTGCGGGTGGACTCTGGGGTTCTAACATTTAACTGTCGTTCATTCTTTGGGCACTCCTCTGTTTTCGTGGATGGTTTCAAAGAAAAAGCATTGCAGGATGTATATTGTATACATTTCTCTGACATTAAATTGGACCTTTGAACCTTTGAACCCCTGAGGGTTGGTTAGAAGGTTAGCATATTGTCTTCATGGACTTTAGTCAAGCATTTAACATGGGGCCTCGTGGCAGGTTGATCTAGAAGATTAAAGATGAAAGATTAACTTAATTTATCACAAGTATATCAAAACATACAGTGAAAAGCATTGTTTGGATCAACACCCAACACAGTCCAAGGATTGTGCTGGAAGCCCTTTGCAAGTGTTGCCACGATTCAGTTGCCAACATATCATGCACACAGCTCACTAACTCTAAACCTCATCATTTGTCTTTGGATTGTGAAAAGAAACCGGACACCAGTCATGGGGAGAACATGCAAATTCTTTATAGACTGTGGTGGGAATTGAACCCTGATCAGTGATTGCTACTGCTGTAAAGCGTTGTGCTAACTGCTAATCCACACTGAGTTGGTAAATTGGATATAAAATTGGCTTGATCCTAGAAGATAGGTGGTGTTAGTGGGATTTTTTCTGGACTGGAAGTCTGTGACCAGTGGTTCTCTGCAAAAGTCAGTACCGCAACCTCTCGTGAATTTTTACAGGAGAGCATTCTAACTGGCTGCATCACCATCTGGTATAGGAGGCGGACTCTGCACAGAATCAAAATAAGCTGCAGAAAGTTGTAAAGTCAGGTACCAACATCATGGGCACTAGCCTTCCCAGCATCCAGCACATCTTCAAGGAAGGATGCCTCAAAGAGGAGGCACTCATCATTAAGGACCCCCATCACCCAGCACGTGCCCTCTTCTCATGACTACCATCAGGGTGGGGGTGCAAGATCCTGAAGGCACACACTCAATGTTTCAGCAACAGTCTCTTCCCCTCCTCCCATCAGATTTCTGAGATCTCTGAATGGACAATGAACACAGGAACAGGTCTTCACTATTTTTTTTCTTTTTGTTCTATTCATTTAATTTAATTTTTCTAATATGTATATACTACTTACTATCATTTACAGTTTTTAATCATTATGTATTGCAGTGTACTACTGCTGCCACAAAACAACAAATTTCGTGACATATGCCAGTTCTATTTAATCTGATTCTGTCGCTTGTAAGATACTCTTATGATTTGGAGGAACATGCAGGAGATCTGATTTGTAAGTTTGCAGGTGGCACAAAAATTGGCGAAGTTGTGGATCATGAGGAAGGTTGTCAAAGGAAACGGCATTAAATTCATCAGTTGGAAATTTAGATGGAAAATAACAAATGGAATTTAATCTGGACAAATTTGAACTTGACGATGTCTCCTCATACAGAACTCTAGAAATGAATCCATCTTCACCATTAACTGTGACAAATAACCTTAATCATGGAAATGTTAGAATTGGTCAAGGATAGGTTATTTTGCTTGCCTTCCACCTTTTGCTTGCAATAAGACCATTTGGCCCATTGAGACTCCTCTGCCGTTTCATCATTACTGATATATTATCCCTCTCAATCTCATTTGACTGTCTTCTTCCCATAACCTATGACAAACTCTGCTTTAAATATACCCAATGACTTGGCCTCCACAGCCTTCTGTGGTACTGAATTCCACAGATTAACCACCTCAGGCTAAAGAAGTTTCTCCTCATCTCTGTTCTAAATGGATGTCCCTCTATTCTGAGGCTGTACCCTCTGATCCTAGACTCCCCACTATTGAAAACATCTCTCCACATCCAGGCTATCAAGGCCTTTCAATATCCAATAGGTTTCAATAACATACTTACCTCATTCTTCTAAACTGCAGGGAGTCCAGGTCCAGAGCTCATTCCTGGAATCACTCTCGTGAACCTCCTCTGGACCCACTCCAATGCCAGCACATCCCTTCTTAGATTAGCTAACAGCAGGCAACTACTGTATCAATTAGTCACAAAATATAATACCAAGTAAAGTTATGCTTCATTTCTTCCAATTGAGCTTGGTATTGAGAACAGCAATAGGAGGCCTGACAATGAGATGGATAGAATTTCATCTATGCTTTCTGTTTCTTCACAGCGTTGAACTTTGCTGATACAACCATCTTCTGATGTTTTCCTGGAATGTGAATGGCTCGCTGTGCAATTTCAGCCTACCATTTTGTTGCGGGGGTCGGAGTCACCTTTACTCCAGTCCAGATAAACATGGCAGTTTCCTTGCTGTGAGAAACAGCTGAGCGAACATTGAACTAGATGTGGATTACTTGTCCAGCAACCTCAGGAGATGAAAAGAACCGCCTTTTTTTTCACTGCACAGTCCATGCATGTACTCCTACAATGCCGAATCAGAATCAGAGTCAGGTTTAATATAACTGGCATACGTTGTTTTCCAGTAGCAGTACAATGCAATTTTAAATTTAATAAACTGTCAATTATAATAAGTATTCAATACTGTGCAAAAGTCTTAGGCACCTACTGTATATATAGCTAGGGTGCTGGAGACTTTTGCATAGTACAGTAGTACTGTGTGTGTGTATATATATATATATATATATATATAATTAAATTAAATAAGTAGCACAAATATAAAGGAAAATCAAAAAATAAACACTGAGGTACTGTTCATGGATTCAGTGTCTATTCAGAAATTTGATGGCAGAGTGGAAGAGGTTGTTCCTGAAACACAGAGTATGTGCCTTTATGCTCCTATACCTCCTTCCTTATAGTAGCAATGAGAAGAGGGCATGGCCTGGGTGATGGGGTCCTTAACAATGCCATTTTTTCAGGCATTGCCTTCTGAGGAGGTAGGAAGTTTGCTGGGGAGGTAGGAAGTTCCAGTATTTCTGATGTTAACATGGAAGGAGACTATTTAACCCATTGGTCCATGCTCTTTTGCTTTATGCCTATTTCTCCTCTCTCATTTCCCCTGCAGCCCTGCAGTTTATATTCTCTCATACATACCCATCAGCTCTCCTTTGATTATATTGGACCACAAACATTTTGCTTCCTGAATACTTTTGAGTGTATCTTATGGATTTGGGGCTTTCTGAGTCATGCACCAGTTTTTTGAAATTGCCTATATTTGTTATTTCAATTCATAATTCAAATCGGAATAATTGATGTCAAGATTAAGGAAGGTATTTTTGTAGGTCCACAAATCAAACAGGTCATCAGTGATAAGCAATTCAAAGAACTTCTAGTGGGACCAGAGAAAATTGCATTGTAGGCAAAGATGTTGAAAATTTTCTTGGCAACTACAGAGCACCAAACTACGTGCAGCTAGTTGACAACATGCTTCAAGCACACAAAACCGTGAAGTGCAACTTGTCATTAAAGATTAATTTTCTGCGTTCCTATTTTGACTTCTTCCCTGCAAATCTTGGCGCTGTCAGTGACGAATGGTGAAAACATTCACCAGGACATTATGGTCCTGGAGAAACAGTATCAGGGCCGCTGGAATCCATCAATGCAACTGATTATTGTTGGACTCTTAAGCGAGAAGTCTCAGACATTGTGTACAAATAAAAATCATCAACAAAACATTTTTAACTTGGCTGAACTATAGCAAAGTGTCAGCGCTGTTATGCAATTAAATGCGTTATATTCAATAAAAGTTAGTTTTTTGTTTGTCCAAATTCCTACAAGTTGTCTGAAATTACACTTGCTTCCAGCTTCAAGTGGTCTATCATAAACAAAAAAACTTTAGAAACACTTTTGAAAATATTTGTTGTGCAGTGTTATTTATTGTTAACTTTGATGACAGAGTACTTAATTGAATTGACTTTATTACTTACGTCCTTCATATACTGTACATGAGTAAAAATCTTTACATTTACGTCTCCATCTAAATGTGCATTGTGCAATTATAGTAATTTGTAATAAATATTACGTACAACAGAATAGGGAATATAACATAGAAATACAGTTGCATCAGCTTGAATTAATCAGTCTGATGGCCTGGTGGAAGAGCCTGTTGGTCCTGGCTTTTATGCTGTGGTACCGTTTCCCGGAAGGTAGCAGCTCAAACAGTTTGTGGTTGGGGGACTCAGGTCTGCAATGATCCTTTGGGCCCTTTTTACACATCTGCCTTTGTAAATGTCCTGAATAGTGGGAAGTTCACATCTACAGATGCGCTGGGCTGTCTGCACCACTCTCTGCAGAGTCCTGTGATTGAGGGAAGTACAGTTCCCGTACCAGGCGGTGATACAGCCAGTCAGGATGCTCTCAATTCTGCCCCTGCAGAAAGTTTTAGAATTTGGCAATCTACCAGCACCTCTTCGGAAAAGCATTGGAGGTAACCTACATTGTAAAGAGAGAAGATACACAGACAGTATCTGAGGTCAGGATTAAATCTATATGAAATATGAGATTAGAACTCTTACTCCTGCACTAGTGTGTAAAACTTGCGATAACAGAAGAATGGTGATACAGTATCTTGATTCATTTGTCTAGTAGCTGTAATAATTTGCCTAATTCTCTCATTTTACTCAAATTTATACCAGAAAAGTATCTTAGTTAAGGAATAAACTGTCCCGTTATGCTTCCTCAGCTAAATCTACTGACTGATCACAATTCAATACTGAAGATCAATTTCTCTTTAATCCTTTGTTCCTGAACCACTTGGTTCCTTTCACCTGCAGCTAGTTCCACACTATGTCCTTTCATAAGTGGAAAAATAGAAATTCCAAGTGGCAAAGCCAGTGAGACGGCTGGGATCAAACGGTTTTGCTGATAGGTTTACTGTCTCACCACTTCTCCTGCCAGTGATTGATTTTATTTGGTTTAAGTGGAGATGTTCTCCTGGGCAACCCTGACAGTGTCAATTTTGCAAAACAAGGCAACAAACTCAACCTGTTTAGACCATGCCTTTTTCATGTGCTTCCACCAGTTTCTTCTTTTCTCTTTGTTAGTTTGACAAAAACTATATTCCTTTTACATGCAATTTTTAAACTTTAATCGGTCCCTTTTGAGTCAGTTGATCAGCTGGTACAGAATCCACAGGACTCCCATACTGCTTTGTTTCAGTTCACTTCATTCTAATCCCACCTGGCATATTTTGTTTTAAAAAAAAGACTAATTATTGCAATGTGCAATGAAAAGAATTTGAATTCCGTCATTGTTCAGTGGATTTCCTATAGTAATTAATTTAAACTTTAATCCAGATGAAAAATGTATAACATTTACTTGAGAAAAAAATGACCCAGTCACAAATCTGTCATTCATAGTAAATCAGATTTTCTGAGAAGAGCTAAGATTTGTTTTTTTAGAACATGAATGTTGTGCAATCTTAAACTACTGAATAAGTGAACCCCTGGAATGGCTTTGCGATGAGTGATGACTAAGGAGGTAAAGCCCTTGCTCAGTAACCCAGAGTTGTAAGTTCAGTGTTGCTGTGCAGATAGCTCTTGGGGTATAAGTTCCTAGCTCCTTGAAAGTGGCTGCACAGCCTGATAAGGTGGTTAAGAAGACTTATGGAATGCTTCCTTTTATTAGTTGAGGCAATGAGTTCAAAAATCACGAGGTTACGTTGCAACTTTGGAGAACTCTGGTTAAGACCACGTCTGGAGTAGTGCTTACATTTCTGGTCACCTCACTATAGGAAGGATGTTGAGGCTTTGAAGAGGGTGCAGAAGAGGCTCACCAGGATAATGACCGGGTTTAGAGAGTATGTGCTATCACGAGAGGCTCGATAAACTTGGGTTGTTTTCTCCAGAGCATCGGGGGCTGAGGGGAGATCTGATAAAGGTTTATAAGAATTTCAGAGGCATAGATAGAGTAGACAGGGAGTATGCTTTTCCCAGGGTAGAAATGACTAACACCAGAGTTCATGCATTGAAAGTGAGTCAGGGTATGTTCAAAGGGGATGTAAGGGGTAAGATTTTTTTACTCACAGAGTGGTAGATGCCTGGAATGCAATGCCTGGTACGATGGTAGAGGCTTTTAAGAGACATCAAGATAAGCACATGAATATGAGGAAGACAGGGATAGGAACATTGTGTAAGTACGAGGGAAGAGTTTTTGTTTTGTTTAATTTACTTTTTAGCTGGCTCAGCATAACATTGTGGGCAAAGGGCCTGTTCCTATGCTGTACTGTTCTACGTTCTAGAACAAATTACAAATCTGTGACTAGTTTGCTATGGTCATTAAGAGAAAGGAACCTGCTGCCCTCCTACTCAGTTTTGCTTCCTAGTGACTAGTTCCACTCCCCGCACTGTGTAATAGTTTAAAATCGCCAATGCTGTCTTAGTTACCCATTATATATCTCTTCCATGATTTATTTCTGGTGTCTGTTGGATGATCCAGTATTGTTTGTTTCATACAATCTCACTATAGCAAAATCACCCACACTCTGCCTGGATGGTAGTACGTCCCAAATCAGCTTTTAAATCACTCAGATCTTAAAAACAATTACTACAGGGAAAATGTTTCCATCCCCACAAGACCTCCTCAGGGAAACCAGGGTGGGCAATGAGTACTGTATTGCCCACAAATAGAAAAAAAAGAAAATTTACTGCATAATTTATTATATAAATTGAGAATGTGTCTTTGCATAATACAGATGCTGCAATCACACACACTCCCTGTTCCCCTTAAAATAGTTTTCCAAAAATGGCCTGTTGTAAGACCATAAGACAGGGGCAGAATTAGGCTATTCTACCCATCAAGTGTGCTCAGTCATTTCATCATGGCTGATTTATTATCCCTCTCAACCCCATTCTCCTGCCTTCTTCCCAAAACCTTTGATGCCCTGACTAATCAAGAACCTATCAACCTCCGCTTTAAATATACTCAATGACTTGGCTTCCACAGCTGTCAATGGCAATGAATTCCACAGATTCACCACCCTCTGGCTAAAGAAATTCCTCCTCATTTCTATTCTAAATGGATGTTGCTCTATTCTGAGACTATTCTGAGTTATTTGAATGTCTTCAGCTGTGGAAGGAATAGAATCTCCATTATACTGGAAAATTCACTTGACGAGCTATTGTGGCTGAGCATCTAGTGGTGTAGAAATCTAAATTCATTTGTCCCAATTATTAAAGTAACAAAATACCACTTATAGCAGGAAATACTCATTCCATTGCAAGGATAACATAATGGAAATTGAAGTCAAAATATGAACTAAAAATGCCAATGAGATGAAAAATGTACTAAATGGTGTATTCCTTCTCTCTCTCTCTGCTCTTTGACTCCATGTAATGGTAAAACTGTCAGTAGTTCCAAAGGCTTTGAACGCCGCACTGTTGTGCGCATTTCATTGTCAAATGTTCCAAGGTACTTCACAGGGAACTCATCAGACAGAATACGACCTTAGACCCCAAAAGAGTATATGAGGACATGTCAGGAACTTCGTCAAAGATAGATGAAAGTAAAGGCCAAGATACAATCAACTAGTTCACAAAACAGACTCTGGTGAGTGTCAATGAAAGCAGAAGAGCAAAACTTGCAATCAATATCAAGAAAAGAAGCCCATTAGAGCACCGCAGAATACATTAAACCTGAAAACGAAATATTTATTGACATGCACAATCTTTATTTCCTGTATATATCTGTACCTATATTTATATATACTCTGTGTGTGTGTGTGTGTATATAAACACATATACAAACATTGTAAATATAAATATAAACATAGGTACTAATATCAAATTTGGTTCCTTAATGTTGTTATAGCCGGGGTGGTAATGGTGACAAGTTCCCATTAACTCTTAAATGCTCCCTGTGGCATGTGTCTCAAATAGCCTCTGACAACCAAGTCCAGATCCTGGCTTTCATGTGTGGCTTAGCTACTAAGCCTGGTGGAATCATTTCTACTGACAGGCAAAGGCAGATAACTGATGCCTTAAAACCTGTCGCTTTGAGCAAATGGAACTCGTCAGCCGTGGTTGGTAACTCATCTAGGAGAAAGAAATCTTTAATCTCAAACCTCCGTTGCCGTGTGGCTATACCCACTTATGGGGAATGTTTTGGGAGTAAACCCTGAGGAAAAATCCAGAGCTGGAGTCCCTGAGGCAGTCCTCTGCTGAGTTCATTGCAGACTGACATCTCCTGCAATGGTGCTGGTGCCAAACCGTATCAGTCTCTGTTGTTCCTTTGGGTTCATCAGCTGCATGGAGAGGGGTGAGCCTGCTACATGGGCAGCTACTTGCTCTCCATGTTGTACTGCCCTGGCTTGTGTACTGGCTTGCATATCATGTAGACAGCTAGGACTTAACGTCCATGGTCGACGGAGGGCCCCCCTCCAGATATCGCTTGAGGACAAGATCTGGCTCATCCTTGATGCTCCATTGTACAAGAAGCTTGTAGGAATCAGTGTTAAGGTTCTAATAAAAAGTTTGTAAGTGACGATGGAAGTGGGAGCACAGCTGTGGACAGGTAACCAGCAAAGCCAATATAGATGATGAGAGCTGAGAATTGGGAAGGCCTGTAGTCAGCATCAACAATGTGCACACGTTGAAAGGACAATTAATTGTCTTGAGAGTTTTATTTTCCCTTCTTTATGACGTGGAGAACAGGTGTTACCTGTAGGACTAACTTCTAATGGGAGTTCAGAAGTCAGTGAAATCAAAACCTTAAGTAGTATTTTTTTAAATGTTTTCCTCCCTTCAAAAATGTTAATATCCAAGTTGGGAAACTGCAATGCCATTTGCACGCTGACTTATAAGAAAAGACTCATATTTGTAGAGCACTACAGCACAGAAACAGGCCTTTGGTCCAATAGTTCGTGTCAAACTGTTATTCTGTCTAGTCCCATTGACCCATGTCTGGAAGATAGCTCTCCATATCCCTCCCATCTGAGTACTTATGGAAACAGGAATCACTCCTAAAGATCCCACACCTTCGGTTGCTAGTCAGATAGAACATCGAACATACAGTAGAAGGGTGCAGTACAGGATAAGGCCTTGGGCTCAAAATGTTGTGCTGAGCTAATTAAACTAGTAATTAAACAACTAAATTAATCCCTTCTGCCTACACAATGTCCTTCACTCTCTGTAAATTCATGTGTCTATCAAAGATCTCCTAAATGCCTGTATCTTATTTGTGAGATGGCGGGGTGGTATTTCCTGTCTACCAAAGGAGGTGTAAGGTGCTCTTTCCCTCTGCTAGTCTGCAGGTCTCCCTTGGGCAAGGTGTAGCCCCGATCAGGGTCATGTGAAGCCACGGGAGCAGGAGGTGCATGATCATATGAGCAGCTGGTGTGACCACTGATGTCAGGCTGACGATTTCTGAAGAGCATTGATAATGGATGAGGTCACCCATCTTGTAAGGACACTGCCCAGAAGAAGGCAATAGCAAACCACTCCTGTAGAAAAATTTGCCAAGAACAATCATAGTCACGGAAAGCCATGTGTGCTGACACCATACGACACGGCACATAGCATGTGCCTGTATCATATTTGTCTTCAGGAACCACTTCTGCGAGCATATTCCAGGCTCCCACCACTCTCTGTGTAAAGGACTTGCACTATTGAACTTGTCCATTCTCACTTTAAATGTATGCTGTCTAGTATTAGAGTTTTTGATTCTGGGGAGAAAAGATGCCAGCTGTCTACTCTGTCTAGGTCCTCTTATAATCTTACAAACCTCTATCAGGTGCCCCTCAGTCTCTGCCGCTCCAGAGAAAGCAACAGTGGTTTGTTCAACCACTCTAATGGTATTAGCTTGGGCAGCCCTGGTAAATCTTTTCTGCAGCCTTTCCATAGCCTCCACATCATTCCCATCATAGGGCAGCCAGAAATCAATGCAATATTCCAGACTTTAATCCTTGGAACATAGAAGACTGAGGGGAGATTTGACAGAAATATACAGAATTATAAGGGGTATAGTTAGAATAAATGCAAGCAGGTTTTTTCCACTGAGGTTGGGTGGGACTACAACCAGAGGTCATGGGTTAAGGGTGAAAGGTGAAAATTTTAAGGGGAAACTTCTTCACTCAGATGGTCGTGAGAGCGTGGACCGAGCTGCCAGCACAAGTGGCGCATATGAGCTCAAGTTCAACATTTTAGAGAAGTTTAGATAGGTACGTGGATGGTAGGAGTATGGAGGACTATGGTCTGGGTGCAGGTCAACGGGAATAGTCAGTTTAAATGGTTCGGTACAGACTAGATTTAGGCAGAATGGCCTGTTTCTGTGCTGTACTTTTCTCTGACCCTATGACTCTATGATTCTAACCAAAGCTGATGAGGGTGAGAGGAGGTGGTATCCTACAAAATTTAGGAGGGGCAAGAGAGAAACGTGGGGAAATAGTCCGTGGAACATCTGGGTGAAATATCCACTCAGCATGAAGCATGGTGACAGGATGTTCCTGTGGCTAGCAGAAAGCCACCATTTGAGAGGTCTGTGAGCTGCAGTTATCGATTAGTAGAAAGTCTGCAGATCCTGGAAGTGTATATATAAATATGTGAATTGCAAATATGATCATATACATGATACATGCGCACCTTGCTTAATGTGAACACGAAGTTAGACCCACATTCTGGACTCCCATGTCTTCCTTTGAATTAGTTTAATGTTTTGAAGTTACAAGACATAATAGTGGTGAGTTTCAACATATAAAACATATGGAGTTTAAGTTTATATACAATACTGTGCAAAAGGCTTAGGCACATACATCCGTGTATTATATATAGCTAGGCTTCTAACATTTTTGCACAGTGTTGTACTTGTCAATGTGGAGCAGAGAGCGAGTTTGTAAACCTGGTGGGAGCAAAGGATGTTGGGAATGGTGAGGGTGGAGCACCGCGGGAAGGGTGTGGGACAGGTGGCTGAGAAGGAGTGCCAGGGGTGGGGCGTGGTGTGGTTGTAGACAAACCCAGTCCAGAGATAACAGACAAAGTCATTTGATTCCAAACAATTTATTGATCATTATAGAACGTCTCTCTGGTGCTTCCTGCTCCTGACCATGATTCCCCTCTCCCTGCCACCTTCCCATTCTCAGTCCACAATAGAGTCCCACGATGGTATCAGGTTATTCAACACCCATTCATGTCATGAAAGATGTGCTTTTTTTGTGGTAGCAGTACAGTGCAATACATGAAGTACTCCAGTCCTACGCAAGTCTTAGGCACCCTAGCTATATAAATGTGCCTCAGACTTTTGCACAGTACTGTAAATGTGAGGTTTTGTAAACCAGGGCAGGATTTGCAGGACTATGGGTGCATAGTTCCCTGAAAGTAGCAACACAAGTGGCCAGGATGGAGGTGTTTGTCACCTTTTGCCTTCATTGGTCTGGACAGGATATTGAGTGCACTAGTTGGGACAGTTACAGTTGTACAAGATGTTGATAAGCCCATATTTGGAGTACTGTGTACTGTTCTGGTCACGCTGCGATGGGTAGGACATCAGTAAACCCAAAAAAGGTGCAAGAAAAGTGTTACAATGATGGAGGGTTTGACTTATACAGAGAGCTAAATACGCAGGGATGTTTCCCCCCGGAGTGTGGGGGGGAGGTGTAAGGGGTGACTTTATAAAGGCCAATAAAATCATGGGAACCATGGACACAGTGAATAGCCACAGTCTTTTCATCAGTGTAGGGGAGTCCAAAACTAGAGGCATGGGTTAAGGGTGAGAGGGAACAATTTAAAAGGGACCCAAAGAGCAACTTTTTCACACTGAGGATGGCGATATATGGAACAAGCTGCCAGAGGGAGTGGTGGAGTTGGTAACAATTGTGACATATGAAAGGAATATGGACAAGTATGTGTATAGGAAAGATTTAGGGAGGTATGTTGAGATTTTGAGTGAAGTGTGCAGCCTCAAGGCCAAGAAGCCTGGTGATGGGGCACGAGACCATGATGGACTCCATTTCTCACCAAGCTCGCCAATGAATGTGTTGAGGAAGATTGAAAGTATTGAGGACGAGAGCAGAAGGTGGGCATGTGTTCAGGGCCATTTACCAGCCAGCCTCTCCTTCACTGCTGCCGGAGGATATGTGATTCTCTCTCTCTCTCGCTCAGTGCTCCCAGAGGAAGGTCCTGTGTTCAAATGGTCTCTTTCTCTCTCGCTCAATTCTGCTGGAGGATGGTGTTGGAGTCCTGTGTCTTGGGTAAGGTTTAAGCAACGTGGTTTGTAGATTGGACTCTGTAGTTCACGCTATGACGTGTTTCTGGGTTCTGGTCATTCCTTTTTTTTGTTGCTTTTTGTGTGAGTTTGATTGGGTCAGCCTGAAGATAATGAATGACACAGTATTAGTTTGAACAGAACTAAGCTATACTGAATATGCCTTTGGATGTCTCTGTGGGTTGGTGCTTTTCTTTTCTGTGTTTTAGCTCTATTTTTTTTTGCTGTTGGTGCGATTTGTTTTTTTGCATGTTTGGGGGGCTTTCTTTGAACCGATTCCATGGTGTTTCTTTGTTTCGTGGCTGTCTGTGTGGAAGATGAATCCCAGGATTGTATACTGCATACGTACTTTGATAATAAATGTACTTTGAATCTTTAACACAAGAGTTGGTGGACGACTAGGGCCAATGGGCTTCTTTTCCATGCTGTATGTGTACATTCTCCCTGTGACAGCCTGTGTTCACTCCAGGTGCCCTGGTTTCCTCCCACAGTCCAAAGACGTACCAGCTGGTGGGTTGGTTGGTCTTTGTAAATTGCCCCGTGATTGAACTATGGTGAAATCGGGGTTTGCTGGAAAGAGTGGCTTGAAGGGCGGAAGGGCCTACACTGCACTGTATCTCATGTAAAAAATAAAAGACCCCTTCACCCAGGACATGCCCCCTTCTCATTGCTACCATCAGGAAGGAGGTTTAAACACTTCATGTTTCAGGAACAGCTTCTTCCCATCTATCATCAAATTTCTGAATGGCCAATGAACCTATGAACACTACCTCAGTACTTTTCCCTCCCTTTTTGCACTACCTATTTAATTTACTTTTTATATAAACATCTTATTGTAATAAATAGTTTTTATTATTATGAATCGCACTGTACTGCTGCTGAGAAACAAAAATATTCTCAGCATGTGCCAGTGATATTAAACCTGATACTGATTCTGATTCTGACTCTATATCCTGTAAGCTGCTTCAAGCTAATCAGCTTTCAGCATAATGTTGAACTGTTAGTTAATAATGAAGGTTATAAATTGCATCCTCTTAAACCATTCCCTGTAATTCAGAAACTAAAGGGGGCTGTGCTTGTTGAAGGTGCTGTCACATACAGGAAACACAATAAAGAAATATCACTGGTGTTAGATGCTTCATGAGCAGAGGCATCCGGTCCAACTTCGTAATGGGCTGAACAATTTCCCAAAGAGCAGCATGGTGGTATAGCGATTAGCGCAATTACTTTACAGCACCAACGGTCACCGATCAGGGTCCGATTCCCACCTCTGCCTGTAAGGAGTATTCTGCCCGTGACCATGTGGGTGCTCCAGTTTCCGGTGAGTGTTAGTGAGTTGTAGCATACCATGTCAGCGCTGGAAGCGTGGCAATACTCGCTGGCTATCACCAGCATAGTCCTTGCTGCTTTGATTTGCTGCTAACGATGCATTTCACTGTATTACGATGTTTTGATGTACGTGTGACAAGTAAAGCCAATTTTACATTTTAGCAGGAAATGGGTGCAAACTCTTCAAAACAGGCCTCGGATCGTGTTCTGTGTGTGATGTATACATTAAAAACAGGGTGCGGGTGGATTTTGTTTAAAGCAATTTCAAGGTCATGAACTATAGAATCCAGATTCGATGTTGGAAATGTTGCAAATCTGTCTTTGATTGGATTAAATAATAGTCCCGTTCCTATGGGAAGCACTTCAGTATGAGATGTATAGTGAACTTGTGAGCCTTTGGAAAACTCCATTTCTTTTGACTGGTCGAAGACACACACCCTAACTAGTCTGAATCTGTACTCGATCTGCTGGCAATGTGCTGAGTGATGGACATTGACTGTGGCTTGTATTTTAAAACTCAAAAGAATAGAAGTGACTGAACTGTGGTTTAGAAGAATGACAATAAAAACAACAGCCATCTGCAATCTATTGGCTCAGAGCTTTTCATGACACAAGCCAACCACTATTCTTGAGCTAAAATTGCTTTCATCAGCTCTCTAAGAGGAATGATCAGGCACGCTTTCATAAATCAGTTATAGTTTCTGTAGTCCTTGATAACTTTGCCAATATCAACATCAGAGATCATCCAGGTCTTACTATGTACTACACTAACATGCAAAGTTTATTTCAGCAACCTCCCCATGTTTCTTTTCAGGGAATAGAAATACATTCACAACTGCTGTCAACATCTGTGGACCTGTTATATTTTGGATTTCAGAGCATCTTGTTTTGGGCCGCTGAATAAACCAGCTTCATTGAAAGGTTGCAGAATAATGAAAATTTGTGTGATTTGCCTGAGGTCACTAGTTTTGTTTCAGTGTCCCTGGCACAACAAAGAACCAACCTGCCTTGGCGTCCTACTAAATAAAAGGGGTGCTCCTCAGTCCTGATCGCCCCCCGGATGTCGATGATGATGAGGAACAGGGTAGTGCCTCCAGTCTACATGCTGTTGACCTCTATCATGCTCCCTCATTGACCCAGCACAGTCTTCACATACTGATACCATCTCCCCATCAACGTCCAGAACCAGCTCTCAATGCAAATCCTATCCATACTGACCAGCACCCCTTCACTCCACCACCTTCTGATCCTCCTATCTTCTGAAGGTTGCCCTCTCTGTGTAGCCCTGCTGCCAGAGGGGAAATGGACTGCTTAAAATCCAACCACAGAAGGGACAAGAATAATGAGACAGAGGAAATTGTATTCAGGCAAAATAAAGAAAGATCTGAATCTGGTGAGCCGAAAGAGAAAGCAAAAAAAAAAAGTAAAAAGTGCCGACACGTCATATTTTATATAATTTTTTTCTTACCTCTCTTCCTCATCTATGTTCAGTCATATGGCAATTGAACGTTGATTTTTTTCTGCAGACACACAGTGAGAGTGTCCTGACTGGTTGCAGCATGGTCTGGTACAAAAACACCAATGCCTTGGACAGACATGTTTGCAGAGAATGCTGGATGCAGCCCAGTCCATCACGGAGTACATCTGCAAGGATCACTGCCACAGGAAAGCAGAATCATCATCATCATCATCCAGGACACCCACCATCCAGGACATACCCTTTTCTCACTGTTGCTGTGAGGAAGTAGGCACAGCAATCTTTGGTCTCACACCTCCAGGTTCAGAAACAGTTATTAGCCCTCAACCATCAGAGTCCTGAACCAGCATGGTTAACTTCATTCAGCTCAACTTTCACTTTCATGGACTCTGCAATTCATGTCCTTGCTGTTTATTTATTCATTTGTTTGTTTATTATTTGCTGGTTGCCTTCTTTTGCATATTAGTTATTTGTCAGTCTTTGTGTGTAGTTTGTCATTGATTCTATTATATTCTCCGTTCTACTGTGAATGCCTACAAGCAAATGATTCTCAAGGTAGTATATGTTGACATCTACTTACCTTGATAATAAATTTACTTTGAACTCAGTTCCATGGTTAGTAAATCATTTTCTCCACTTTCCAAGTAGCTTGGCATCAGTAACTAGAAAGTGTCAACTTTCCTAGCTTCATTGTTGGCTGAAAGACTTTGTGATTGTTTGCACCAAGGTACTTTAATGAACCAAGAATCCAAATTTTCTTGCCAGGTGAGAATTTTCCAGTTCTGAAGTTGAGTTCATGTTTCAGGATGATGACACCAAGTGTTGCCATGATTCCATGATTGCCGTAAGACCATAAGACACAAGAGCAGTATTTGACCCATCAAGTCTGCTCCGTCATTCCCACATACGAGTAGCTGATCCCATTTTCCTCCTCCTTGGAGCCCCAATCTCCTGCCTTCTCTCCATATTTCTGGCACTTCTGTTCTTAATAAATGAGATTGCAGTGGGTCAACTTCATACCCTGCTGAAGTTGATAAAACAAGGGAAGACTTTTATTTATAAGCAACCTGAAGATTAATTTTCAATTTTAAAGATTGTAAACAAATAGGAAGAACACGTACGTCTACACATGGATGCGCTTTGCTGGAGCCAAAAGACCAATATGTGATATGTGATGTGATAAAGACCAAAACAGCAGAATGATGATTCTGGGAATGAAACACTTATCATATGAGAAGTGATTGATGGCTCTGGGACTGTACTCACTGGAATTTAGAAGAGTGAGCATGGATTTTATTGAAACCTATTAAATGTTGAAAGGCTCAGATAGAGTGGATGTGGAGATGTTTCCTCTGATGGGGGAGTCTAGGGCCAGAGGGCACAACCTCAAAATAGAGGGACGTCCACTTGGAACGGAGATGAGGAAGAAGTTCTTTAGACAGGGGGTGGTGAATCTGTGGAATTCATAGCCGCAGGCAGCTGTGGAGGACAAGTCATTGTGTGTACTTAAGGTGGAGGTTGATAAGTTTTTGATTAGTCAAGGCATGAAAGGTTACGGGCAGAAGGCAGTACAATGGGGTTGAATGGGATAATTTAGCTCCTACGTCTTATTGTCTTAGGTACAGTTCAACAATTAATAGTGCATGGTGCAAAATCACATTCGTTATAGGAAATCATGATAGTTTTGCAAACACCTGAATTTGGAGAGATATGGCTAATTTGATTAATTTTACAAACTTATTTTTCTAAAATATTCATTATCATAGTTCTAATTTATTATTGAGTAATGTCATGCAAGTATACATTAATAATACTGTCAAATGAAATCGGTAAAATCAGTATTAATTCTGTTTATTCACTATAATTAATAACATAATTATTGTTATTATTGAATGAACACCATATATTTTTCTTTAAATTTTAAAATAGATATTTTAAGACAATAATCTGAATTTTCTGTTTTCCTTTAATTATGAGATTTAATTATGAGTTAATTTATGAGAGCAGATTGTGGAGACCAGACCATTGAGAACAGGTGATGGGTGCAATATAACTATCTTCTCTGGTTACAGACCTCCATCACCCAGGACATGTCCTCTTCTCATTGTTACTGTCAGGAAGGAGGTACAGGTGCCTGAAGGCGCCAACTCAGTGATTCAGGAACATCTTCTTCCACTACAATTTCTGAATGGACATCGAACCCATGACCACTACCTCACAACTTTTTAAAAGTTTTTGCACTACTTACTTAACTATTTAACATATGCATATGTAACATATGTGTGTGTATATATATATATATATATTTACTCTAATTGATATTTCTTTCTCTCTGTTATTATGTATTGCATTGTCCTGCTGCCACAAAGACTTGATTAACTCACGCTGATTTGAGTATACTCTATATTACATTGACTGTTCTATTTATTATAAATTACTATGATTGCACATTGCTCATTTAGACGGAGTCGTAACGTAAAAATTTTTACTCCTCATGTATATGAAATAAAGTCAATTCAATTCAAAGACAACAAATTAGTCAACTTATGCGGGTGATATTAAAGCTGATTCTGATTCTGGTTCAGAGCAACAGGCTTGTACCCTGAGCTTGGCTGCACAGGGATGTTACCTATAAAACAGGGGGGCAACGTGAAACTCTCACCAAATAAAAAACTGAGGAATTCAGTCTGAAAGGATGCTGTTTGTGCTAAGAATTATAGAACCAAGAAGAATGGGTGGCTTTAAGGCAGGGGTTCCCAACCTTTTTAATGCCATGGACCAATACTATTAAGCAAGCGGTCCATGGACCCCAGGTTGGGAACCTTTACCTTAAGGTGTAATCAATGAACTGCAAGAGATTCTGCAAATGTTGCAAACCTTGAGCAACACACACAAAATGTTGTAAGGGTCTAGACCTGAAACGTTGACTGCTTTTCCCTCTCCACAGATGCTGCTTGACCTGCTGAGTTCCCCAGCATTGTGTGAGTGTGAGTGTGAGTGTGTGACAGAAATGTTGAACTGGAGAATGGAGCATGACCAAGGGACTGAATGGCCAAATCCTGTTCTACTGAATTGCACCCCAACATTGTCACCAGATTTTGTGAGGAGTTACTGTTATCTGCTTACCGGATCATCTGCTGCAAAGCTACACACAGCAGGGGACAGGCAGTAAATTAATCATTAGCTCCTCATACAGTGGCTAATAAGTTTAGTCACAGCACCATTTTGATATTCTGTAGCCTTGTAATTGCAAGTTACACTGTTCTTCCTTTGACTCTCTGTGGAGAACTTCACACAGTGTTTTTTTAAAGTCCTTCAGAGATCCTTGCAAAAGTAGCCTCGGGCCTGTAAGGCTTTACCTGAAGCTAATTGTTTTTTAATCTGTTTAATTGACAGTGAACAATATAGATGGGAATTAGTGCAAGAATGTGGGTTTGATCTGACCTACAATACTGAGCATACCATCTTTTCCTGCAAAGCATCACATTGAATTAAGTCCCACGGTGCTTGACTGCACTCTATCTAGACATTCCTGTTATTTTACATAACTTCCTTTACAATATGATTAATTTGTGCTTTAGATCAATGGACTTTTTCCTATTTGCATTCTCTGTGCTGGAATGTAGACATTAAACATTTCATACATTCATTCCTTTCAAATTTTTGCCACAGTATTTGCCTCCTTATGAGTTAGTCTTTTCAAACAGAAACAAGTTATTTCTCTGCCCTCCCCCTGATGCCCCACCGTCTAAAATCTGCTCCTGATTCCTGGCTGGGGATTTTTCATCTGTGCATCGATTCGATAGTTTCTACAATTGATATGTGTTTAAGAAAAGCAAAGTACTGCAGATGCTGGAAGCCTAGAATGAAAAGGGAAAATGCTGAAAATAATTCTGTAGGCCGGGCAGCTCTGTGGAAAGCAAAGTAAAAGAACTGTGGTCAATGGAAATCTGAAATACAGTAAAAACAGAAAATGCTGCATTGGAGTAAGGATTTGTGCAATGTTAGACCATAAGGCATAAGAGCAGATTTAGGCCATTTTACCCATTGAGTCTTCGACGGGAGTCTGCCATCATGGCTGACTTTCTATCCCTCTCAAATCCATTCTCCTGACTTGTCCCTGTAACTTTTGATATCCTTACCAAACAAGAATCTATTAACCTCCACTTTAGCTATACCCAACGACTTTGCCCCCACATACGTTCTGAGATCTCATTTGTACTTCGGTCTCACATCATCTTTAACACCTTAACGCTAACCCTAATACTTTGTGGCTTTGAAATACAATGATTCAATAGGAGCACGCTGATTTTCAGATGTGCAGATAGCATCAGCCATTTTTTTTCTCAACGCTCCCACTGCTGTCTCACTGTAATGAGCTGTCCGGGCCTGTGTGGGGAGCCAGGAAGGGCTTGGCTCCGAGGTTTCTAGAACACCTTAATTGGTTATTTGTTGTTTAACTAGTTTCATTAAACGTTCAACCTTAGTAAGTTCATTTCGATAGGCTCGGGGATTCCGGGTCGCCTGTTCTACTTAAGCAGATGTGGGGTCCTAGCCTCAAGAATTTTCTGTCTCACAGTGTCGCTCTATCGAGCTGCTGATATTCTATTGAAATTCCAATGTGAAAACACTTTTTGCCATCTCAGTATGGGAAGTCTGTCTTTCCTCTGCACTTGGGTTCCATCGTTGCCAGTGCACCCCATGACACTTCAGAATTCTATTTCCAGATGACCATTCCATTCATCAAACTGAGGAAATCAACCCCCTTGGAGGTACAAGGGATACAGATACTGGAACCTGGAGCAATACACAGAGTTCTGGAGGAACTTAACCGGTCAGTCTAGATCAATGGTTCCCAAACCTTTTTGGGTTGCTGCCCCCTTGGCTCCCAGACCATTTCCTCAGCACCCCCCCCCCCCCACCTTTTCTGGCCATTACACAAAATGTATAAAGAATTTTGACTTACTGTGCACAGTGAAAGAAAATAGGAACTGCAAACTCAAATAATTGCAAAAATTATTCAATTCTATTTAAAGTTACAAATGAAATAGTTTAGTCACAGTAAACAACTTTTGTCAACAATTTTAGAGTGTACGTTAGCAGTCCAACTATTCACTACTTCATTGCTTTTTCACCTTTCAGTGAGGTGGATGGGCTTTGTGCAGTGATATCAGCTTCTCAACAATCAGGCTGAATGCCACTCAGCAGGAGTCTCAGATCCCCACGTTCAGTACTTTTCAGTCTGCTTTGTTGCTTTGAAAGAAGTCGGGCAACTGCACTGACATTGCACTCCACTATGATGTTAGAAAGGAAATGAAGAACACCTTGACCTCTTTCCACAGAGGACAAAAGCTTTCAGAGATGTCTTTCTGCAACCAAAAGTCTTGATAGGGTTTTTTGAACCATGGCTTCAGTTCAAAGTCACTTTGTAGCGAGGTCAGTTCTTCCTCCATCCTCCCTGTTGATTCTTCATTACAATGGAATCTAAAAGGAGAGGAGAGTGGAACATGGGAGAAAGGGAAGGAGGAGCAGTGTCTCCGGAATTTTGATTGAGAGAAGATCTTGAAATCTTTTTGACATACCTTTATGCAGTTCACCCAGGTGGGCACAGTATACTTGAAGATCATCATCTGATATTCTTTCTTTTCTCTTTCAACTCAGACTCAGAAATTGGAAAAGGTTGCGACTCCTAATGTTGCATTTAAATAGGATTAACATGGACAGAAATGTGGAGGTCACTGATTTGACGTTGATAAAAATCACATGGTTCCTTGCAATTGAAGATCTATTCCATTAAACACTGAATAATTCTGACAAATAAGTATTGTCATGCCGAATATTCTTGAGTTGATTGCTGAAAGAAGCATTCAACTGTTCAAAGAATTTTAACACTGTTTCAAAGACCACATAAAGGTGTCTCAGGCAGTTTCCTTTTGAGAGCCATCTGACTTCTGACTGCAACAGCAAATGTTCAAACTGTTCATCATTCTCAACACAAAGCTGTCAAAATAGTTGAGAATTAACAGCATAAGATTGACTTTATTTACTGCTGTGATAACAACATTTAATGATTTGTGCATTTAGGGTTTTTGTGACAAGATTTTGTCTGTGAATTGAACAGTGAATGGGAAATTCTGTTGTCTTAAGTATGTTACACAATTGTGTCTTCTACGTTCGCAGACATTTCATTTATTTGTCTTTGAACAGAGTTGCTGCTGAGAGGAATCATATTAATTATTTGGTCTGGTGACTTATACAAAACTGCACTCAGAACCTCCTTTGCTACTAACAGAATCCATTCACTTCAATTATATGAGGCTTCCCAGATTGAGCGATGAGCAGTGAAATGTTGTATGAAGAACAGAAATTATTACTGATTTTCGGCAAGTGCTGGCAAACATGTTTTGAAGTTCTTACCATTTCTGGAAGTTTTTATGAGATAAGTGAAAATAAGCCAAGATCTTGTTTGCTTTATCAAAGTGTGTTCTCTTCAAATGTTTGCGGAGCCTGGATGGTTTCATTGCCTCATTTATACAAAAAAACACCTTTTCACACAACAGGCACATTGGCTGTTGTTGGTTGCTTGGTGCTGGTATAAATCCATATTTTAGACACTCCACGCTATACTGTCCACACTTCTTCATTTGGTCTGCTTCTGCTATTTTCATTATAGATCAATGAGCACAGTCAGTGGCATATTGTTTGTCTAACCTCAAGGACTGTGATCAATAAAGGGGAAAGTTATGACATCATCATAGCCCAGGCAAAACCTGACTCTATCTGAAGGTACTTAAAGTGGGGCAATGATATCTCACTATTGATGCTGCCTGACGAGATGAGTATTTAAGTTTAGGCACACAGCATTGTAACAGGCCCATATGGCCCCAATGAGCCCAGGTCACCCAATTATACCCACATGACCAATTAACCTACTAACCCATATGTCATTGGACTGTGGCAGAAAGACAGAGCACCTGGAGGAAGCCCACACAGTCATGGGGAGAATGTACAAACACCTTACATCAACAGGATTGAACGCAGGTTGCTGGCTAAACACAATGCTGCCAAGTTGCCTTAAGTGTTCTCAGCTTTTTTTTTTGCAAAGGCAATAGCTGATATAGGTAATTTCCCTTCAACTGAGTACTGGATTCTACATCGACAGTGACTGGGTGAGAGGGGAAAAAAATAAAATGATGAAGAATGTATTATTCTGTATATCACATGTAATTTAAGCTTAAACTATTCAGTTCAATTGTGCATTAATCATTGCTTGCATTTATTCATTTCAAAGCTGGTAAGTGACTGCAAACTATCAAGCTGCTTAGAGCCCTAGGCTGCAATTGGTAAAGCAGTGATAACATCTAACTCGTTGAAGATGACAATATTATTCAATAGCTTTTACAATTCCTAAGATAATAATAGAAGCATATCATTCCACTTGTTCAGCTTACATTTGTAATCACAAAATTGGTCAGTTCATAAGTCAAGCATAAGTGGAAATTGCATTTCATGTACCAGTGAATTAATCTGATTGTACAATCCAGCATGAAATAAAACCACATCTTTTTTGCTTGAAGGATTAATTAAGTCATAGTGTCATAAAACAGCGTAGAAACAGGGCCTTCAGCCCATCTAATCTATGCTAAGCTATTAATCTACCTCATCCCATTGACTGGCACCAGGACCATAGCCCTCCATACCCCTCCCATCCATGTACTTACCCAAACTTCTTTTCAATGTTGCAATTGAACGTGCATTCACCATTTTCACCAGCAGTGCCACACTCACACTACACACTGAATGAAAAAAATTTCCCTCAGGTTCCAATTTAACATTTTGTAGCGATGTGCTACACACAGCGCTGAAATAACGACATGCAGTCGGTAAGCCGTTTCAAGACTAGTTTATTCAAACTTTGCGGCGCTGGCATTTAATCCTTAGCTCCCGGGTGGAAATGACATCAGAGGTGCATTACCAAAGTCTCTCCCCGCGCGCTGGCTATTTGTGAGCTGGTTTGCCTGCGCAGAAAGTGGGTCGCCACATAACCCCCCCCCCAGAACCGGCGATACACCCCCCAATGTCCACAGTCTGGATCAGCCTCTGTTTGGGAGGTCTGCCTCTGCGCCGCGGTGCCTGAACCTCGACCGGCTGCGCAAAGTCCACATGGGCTGGTTTGAGTCGGTCCACCATGAAAACCTCCTCTTTCCCCCCAATGTCCAGAATGCACGTGGACCCATTGTTGTTGATCACCTTGAAAGGCCCCTCGTATGGCCGCTGTAGCAGCGCCCGGTGTCCGCCCCTTCGTACAAACACAAACTTACAGTTCTGCTGGTCTTTGGGTACATAGGTCGGGGTCTGTCCGTGCTGTGAAGTCGGTACGGGGGCCAGGTTGCCGAGCCTTTCGCATAGTCTGTCCAGGACTGGTGCGGGTTCTTCCTCTTGCCCCCTTAGGGCTGGTATGAACTCTCCTGGGACGGCCAGGGGTGCACCGTACACCAACTCGACCTATGAGGCGTGCAGATCCTCTTTGGGCGCTATGCGAATTCCAAGCAGGACCCAGGGAAGCTCGTCCACCCAGTTAGGTCCTCTCAGGCGGGCCATGAGAGCCGACTTCAAGTGACAGTGGAAGCGTTCCACTAGTCCGTTCGACTGTAGGTGGTAGGCAGTTGTGTGGTGTAGCTGCCTTCCCAACAGGCTGGCCACAGCTGACCACAGGCTGGAGGTGAACTGGGCGCCTCTGTCGGAGGTAATGTGGGCTGGTATCTCGAAGCGTGCTACCAAGGTTGCAATCAGTGCTCGGGCGCAGGAATTGGCAGATGTGTCGGTGAGCGGGACCGCCTCTGGCCACCTCGTGAACCGGTCTACCATAGTTAGGAGGTACCGCGCTCCTTGGGACACTGGTAGGGGGCCCACGATATCCACATGAATGTGGTCGAACCTCCGGTGGGTGGGTTCGAACTGCTGCGGCGGGGCTTTAGTGTGCCGCTGCACCTTGGCTGTTTGGCACTGCGCGCACGTTCTGGCCCATTCACTGACCTGCTTGCGAAGTCCGTGCCACGCAAACTTGCTGGAGACCAGCCGGACGGTTGTCCTGATAGATGGGTGTGCCAAACCATGTATGGAGTCGAAAACTCGCCACCTCCAGGCTGCCGGGACGATGGGGCGAGGTTGGCCGGTAGCCACATCGCACAGGAGGGTCCTATCACCTGGGCCTACGAGAAAGTCCTGCAGCTGCAAACCCGAGACCGTGATCCTGTAGCTGGGCATCTCGTCGTCTGCCTGTTGCGCCTCCGCCAGTGCTGCATAGTCCACTCCCAGGGACAGGGCCTGGACAGCTGGTCTGGAGAGGGCGTCCGCCACGACATTGTCCTTTCCCGAGACATGCTGGATGTCCGTCGTGTACTCGGAGATGTAGGACAGATGTCGCTGCTGGCAAGCCGACCAGGGATCGGACACCTTCGTGAACGCGAAGGTCAACGGTTTGAGGTCCGTGAACGCGGTGAACGACCTGCCTTCTAAAAAGTACCTGACCTGCCAGATTGCCAGATACAGTGCCAACAGCTCCCGGTTGAAGGCACTGTACTTGAGTTCGGGTGGTCGTAGGTGCTTGCTGAAGAACGCCAGGGGTTGCCAGCGACCCTCGATGAGCTGCTCCAGCACCCCACCGACTGCTGTGTCGGATGTGTCCACCGTGAGGGTGGTCGGAACGTCCGTTCTGGGTGCACCAGCATCGCAGCATCTGCCAAGGCTTCCTTGGCTTTAACGAAAGCGGCCACGGCCTCCTCATCCCAAGTAATGTCCTTGCCTTTACCCGACATCAGGGTGTACAAAGGGCGCATGATACGGGCTGCTGAGGGGAGGAAACAGTGGTAGAAGTTCACCATACCAACGAACTCCTGCAGGCCTTTGACCGTGTTGGGCCGGGCAAAGTGGCGGATCGCATCTACCTTGGCGGGCAGAGGTGTTGCCCTGTCTTTGGTAATCCTGTGGCCCAGGAAGTTAATAGTATTGAGACCGAACTGGCATTTGGCCGGGTTGATTGTGAGGCCGAAATCACTCAGGCGGGAGTAGAGCCGGCGGAGGTGGGACAGATAATCCTGGCGACTACAGCTGGCTATAAGGATGTCGTCCAATTAGATGAATGCAAAGTCCAGGTTGCGTCCCACCGCATCCATTAGCCGCTGGAACGTCTGTGCGGTATTCTTCAGGCCGAACAGCATTCGGAGGAACTCAAACAGGCTGAACGGGGTGATGAGTGCTGTTTTGGGGATGTCTTCAGGGTGCACCGGGATTTGATGGTATCCCCGGACGAGGTCTACTTTGGAAAATATTCTTGCCCCGTGCAGGTTTGCTGCAAAGTCCTGTATGAGCAGCATGGGGTAGCGGTCTGGAGATGTAGCCTCGTTCAGTCTGCAGTAGTCGCCGCATGGTCTCCAACCCCCGGCTGCTTTGGGCACAATGTGCAGGGGGGAGGCCCATGGGCTGTCAGACCGCCGTACGATCCCCAATTCCTCCATCCTCTTGAACTCCTCCTTTGCAAGGCAGAGTTTTTCCGGGGGAAGCCTTCGTGCGCGGGCGTGCAGGGGTGGTCCCTGGGTCGGGATGTGGTGCTGTACCCCGTGTCTGGGCATGGCTGCCGTGAACTGCGGTGCCAGAATCGATGGAAAGTCCACCAGGATTCTGATGAATTCGTTGTCTGACAGCATGATGGAGTCCAGGTGTGGGGCCGGCGACTTGGCTTCATCCAGGGAGAATGTCTGGAAAGACTCAGCATGTACCAGTCTTTTCCCTTGCAAGTCGACCAGCAGGCTGTGAGCTCGCAAGAAGTTCGCCCCCAGGAGTGATTGGGCCACCGCGGCCAGTGTGAAGTCCCACGTGAATCGGCTGGTGCCGAACTGCAGCTGCACTGTGAGGGTGCCGTAGGTCCGTATCGTGCTGCGGTTTGTGGCCCTCAGGGTGGGTCCTGGCTTCCTGTTGCGGGTGTTGTACCCCGTCATGGGCAAGACGCTGATTTCTGCTCCAGTGTCGACTAAGAAGCGGCGTCCCGACTGTTTGTCCCAGACGTACAAGAGGCTGTCCTGATGGCCAGCCGCCATAGTCATTAGCGGCTGCTGGTCCTGGTCCTGCCCTTGCAGGGCGGGCAACAATGGTGGGCTTCTGTGCCCCACCGCTGGTGGTAGAAACACCACTGTTCACTGTCCTCCTCACTCCTGCCTCTGCGTTGTGTGCGCCCCCCCCCCCCCCCCCGCTGGGCCTGGTCTGGTCCGTTGTTGGGCGCGTGGCCTGGTAATCTGACCGACAGACACCACGCTCTCCCTCTTGGCTTTCCACAGCACGTCTGCCCGGGCTGCCACCTTCTGGGGGGGTCACTGAAATCTGCGTCGGTCAGCAGCAGATGTATGTCCTCGGGCAGCTGCTCTAGGAATGCCTGCTCAAACATGAGGCAGGGCTTGTGTCCGTCAGCCAGGGCTAGCATCTCGTTCATCAATGCTGACGGCAGTCTGCCTCCCAAACTGTCCAGGTGAAGCAGGCGGGCACCCTGCTCACACCGTGAGAGGCCAAAGGTCCCAATGAGCAGCGCCTTGAATGCTTCATATTTGCCTTCTTCCAGGGGCAACCTGGGCGGCCGTCTCCTGGTCAAGGGCGCTCACCACGTGGTAGTAACGCGTGGAATCAGAAGATATCTGCCGAATCTGGAACTGGGCTTCTGCTTGGCTAAACCACACGCGTGGTCGCAGCGTCCAGAAAGTCGGCAGTTTTAGCGAAACTGCGAGAACAGAGGAAGAGTCGGTCATCTTTGGTCCAAATCCCGTTTGGACCGTCGGGGTCACCAATGTAGCGATGTGTTACACACAGCGCTGAAATAACGACACGCAGTCGATAAGTCGTTTCAAGACTAGTTTATTCAAACTTCGCGGCGCTGGCATTTAATCCCTAACGCCTGCCCTCTCCGGGCGGAAATGACGTCAGAGGTGCATTACCAAAGTCTCTCACCGCGCGCTGGCTATTTGTGAGCCGGTTCGCCTGCGCAGAAAGTGGGTCGCCACAATTTCACCTTTCACAACCCTTTGTCACAAGCACAGATTCAGCAGTGCAGCAGATCCGGCAATTGCGCTCGTGAATATGCACGTGTCAGCTAATTATTATTTCATTGTGATAGTATTTAACTCCATTCATTCTGACGCGGTATTTGTCGAGACTTGGACATAGCTACGCTTTGTTTTCTGCATTGTCTTGACTGAAAAATTGGACTGTTGAGTCAACTGACTCTGAAGTCTAGCAGTTTTCATTTTATTCTTTTCAGCCACAGTGTAGGTTTTGTTTTCTATTTGAGAGTTTTAGTTAATGGCCCTCAGGTTGGAGGCTACCCAGCCGGTATATAAGGTGTTGTTCCTCCAACCTGAGTGTGGCTTCATCTTGACAGTAGAGGCCATGGATAGACATATCAGAATGGGAATGGGACGTGGAATTAAAATGAGTGGCCACTGGGAGATCCTGCTTTCTCTGGCGGACAGAGCGTAGATAGATGGTAGACAGAGGTAGCCTCCAACCTGATGACATGCACATTGACTTCTCTAACTTCCGTTAGTGCCCCTCTTCCCCTCCTTATCCCATCCCTGATATATTTAGTTCTTTTCCCCCTCCTTTTTCCCCCCTCTCTTTCTGCCCATCACTCTGCCTGTTCTCCATCTCCCTCTGGTGCTCCCCTCCCCCCTTCTTTCTCCCTAGGCCTCCCATCCCATTATCCTTTCCCTTCTCCAGCTCTGCTTCCCTTTTGTCAATCACTTTCCCGGCTCTCAGCTTCATCCCACCCCCACCGGTCTTCTCCTATCATTTTGCATTTTCCCCTCCCCCTCCTACTTTCAAATCTCTTACTATCTTTCCTTTCAGTTAGTCCTGACGAGGGGTCTCGGCCCAAAACGTCGACGGCGCTTCTCCCTATAGATGCTGCCTGGCCTGCTGCGTTCCACCAGCATTTTGTGTGTGTTGCTTGAATTTCCAGCATCTGCAGATTTCCTTGTGTTTGCTTTTTAGCTTGATATGGGTTATAAATGCATCTTAACTTCCGCAGGTATGAGACATTATGCAGGTTAAAATCCGGCATGAGTCACACATGCTTCCCAGGGTTCTGATGATTGTGAACGCAGAAGATTTTGCAGATGTTGGAAATCCTGAGTAGAACACACAAACTGCCGCAGGAACTGAGCAAGTCAGTATGCATCCATGGAGGGGAATTAACTGCAAACATTTCAGGACGATACGATTCATATCGACCTTTGCAGCCACAATGTCCGACATATTTTGCCTTCAGGTTTTCTAGATATTGTGTCAAACTGAAAAGAGAAAATTCTTAGAGCATAATGTTAAGAAAAAAGTGCAACCAATCCATTAGTGTCAGCAGATCCATCTTTTGTCCTCTCGTCCCTCCCCCACCTCTTTGTCCACTTATATCAGTGACAGTTCTCTTGCCTTTTGATAGTTTCCAGTTTCCTGAGCCCTGTCATCTCACATTCATCTCCAACCCACCCCAGATGCCTGAGAGAACTGTATTTGTTCTTCAGACCAATACCTTTCACCATCACCCTCCTCTATCTGGATCAGGAGTTTCCATTAATACT
The DNA here is from genome assembly GCF_048418815.1 of Hemitrygon akajei. Lineage (NCBI taxonomy): Eukaryota > Metazoa > Chordata > Chondrichthyes > Myliobatiformes > Dasyatidae > Hemitrygon > Hemitrygon akajei. The sequence continues at coordinate 106,036,380 of NC_133125.1, forward strand.
ATAACCCGTCATCATATTTGACCTACCAAAATGAACCACCTCACACTTATCTGGGTTGAACACCATCTGAGATGTTTTCCTTTTTCAAAGAATGGGGCTCCGCTTCCACTAGCATCAGTGCTGTCCTTGTCTGCATCTCTTCCATTTCCTGCACATCTGCTCTCACTCCATCCTCCAACTGTCATAACAGGGATAGCGTTTCCCTCGTCATTCCCTACCACTCCATATCCAGCACATCACTCTCTGTAACTTCTGTCATCTACAACAGGATCCTACCACTAAACATATTTTTCCCTCCCCACCCTCTGCTTTTTATAGGAATCGTTCTCTACATGACTTTCTTGTCCACGCGCCCCTCCCCGCTGATCTCCCTCTTGGCATTTATCCCTGCAAGTGTGACAAGTGCTATTGCTGGCCCTGTATTTACTCTCTCACCACCACTCAAGGCCCCAGACAGTCCTGCTAGGTGAAATGATACGTCACATGCGAGTCTATATTGTATCTGGGTTCCCAATGCAGTATCCTCAATATCGGTGAGAGGCAATATAGATTGGGAGACTCCATCAAGCACCTTTGCTCTGTCCATTAAAAAGGTAGAATCTCCTGGTTTCATATATATCAATTATATCGCAAATTTAATTTCATCTGTCCTCTCCTAATAGATTCCATCTTCTTCAGCCTTTTACCTCTTCCACCAGCATCTCATGTCATACCCTTTCCCTCATCTACCCACCTTCCTCCTCACCTGGTCTCACCTGTCACCAGCTAGCTTGTACCCCTTCCTCTCCGCCCACCTTCTTATTCTGGCTTCTCTTTCCAGCCCTGATGAAGCGTCTCGGCCTGGAATGTCGACTGTTTATTTCCCTCCACAGATGCTGCCTGACCTACTGAGTTCCTTCAGCTTTGTGTGCGTGTGCATGTGTTGCCCACTATTTAAAAAAAATGGTATCTGATTTATTTTCCCTTTTCCCATTTGTCCCCAATTCTTCTAATGCACATGGTGTTCAAAACCCCACCTATTCAATCCTTCAATTTACTCTGGGTGTCAGATGTGGAGGAAGCTTGACCCCAAAAGCAGAGCAGCAGAGATGATTCAGTGATGAACTATAAATTTAATAGCTGACTGCAAAAATAACAAGGCACAATGGCCACAAAATGAGACAGAACAGATACTAAACCACAGGGAGCAAGGCAACTGAAGGTCTGGGAATAACTGGTTGAGGCTGGCTAGTTTGATGGGAGGACAAGGTTTCTGGCTGAGAGCTGGTTAAAAATAGGCTGCAGGTGACGAGCTGTAAATGAGTGGCTGGCGATTTCTATTAGCTGAGTGGTGGCTGCCCGTGCAGGCTGAACACTGACTGTTCAACCAAAACCCTCTTGTATAGAGAACACCAAAGATTTAACAATCCTCTGAGACAAGGAATAATTTATCATCTCAACATTTCATGACCAACCTCTTCCCAATTTGTTTTCATATCTAGAAAACTTTCCGATCAGATATCTAATTAAAATTTGACTTCTTCTTGGAATTTGCATATTTATTCCAATGCCGAGTCTTGATCATTGGCTTATTTGGCATAACATGATCAATGTCCATATAAAAGACACAAAAGAAGTTTATCTGTAAATTCCATTCAATGCAATGTGGTATTGCAAGCACCGTTTGTACTGGTATTGCAAGCATTTCGATGGAGACAGGATCTGCCCAAAAACCTGCTGAGGCCTTCAGGTTTAATTAATTACCACGGGGAGTTTCTGCTAATTGAACACATTTGCAGGGGCTACAAAAGTTAAGTTGGATGTTTAGGATGTAAAGACTAATGGATTTGAAAGGCTTGAATGAATTTGTTTACTACAAACCGATTACAAGAATCCACTCTAGATAGAATACTTTTATACAAGTATAATTTCATCAAATTAGACAGTCATTATAATTTTAGTTTACTTTATTCAAACTTTACCAAGCTGTTCAATGCAACTACATTCAAGAAAATAGCTAAAACCAAATAAAAATCAGCATGTCGCTGACTGCATTGGCTAACGGTAATGTTTTAACAAACTGAACACAGAGGAACACTGAAGGCTGTTTCTATTGGCTGTATTCATGTATGGTTGAATGATAATTAAACTTGACTGAATATGAAACACAAAGAAACAAAATATTTATCAAAACAGGTGCAATTTGGGACATAACTAAGTCCTGAACAATTGATTACATCTGGGGAGGAGAAAAACCTGATAAATCTTGACTTCCTCTGGATTTTCTCTGTGTGGAGTTTATTTACTTGTTCCTCTGGAAAATCTGCATGCTCATGAAAGCAAAACGAAGCATTTTCAAAATAAGATCAGAATCAGGTTTAATATCACCAACATATGTCATGAAATTTGTTAATTTTACAGCAACCGTACAATGAAATAAGTGATAAATAAATAGAGAAAAAAACTGTATTACAGTAAATGTGTGTATGTCTATTAACGAGTTAAAATAAGTAGTGGAAAATAAACAAAAAAAAGTAGTGATACAACACGTGCACTCCAAAAATACTCAAGAAATTGATTGATCAGCATCTTACCAGCACCGAGAAGATCACTCCATCCACGTGTATATACAATTGCCAGAATCTACTGCAACTATTCACCAATGATATTTCAAAAGTATTTTGCTTCTGTACTCTACACCAAACTGTTAGAGCTCCTACCTTTTTATTCTGGTGTCTTCTCACTTCCTCTCCAGTCCTGATGTTGACTGTTTATTCATTCCCGTAGATGCTGCCTGACTTGCTGAGTTCATGTGAGTTGCTTTGGACCTCCAGCACCTGCAGACTCTCTTGTGTGTATGATGGAGGCTAGGCGTGGTTTGGAATATCATTAACAGATTCATATCCAAGTAGTACATCATCCTCACACTGAAATATATAGTTGTTTCTTCACTATTTCTGGGTATAATTGAGATCTCCTTACTCACCATCACTGAAGGAACTTTATTACCTGAAGAACTGTGACAATTCAATGAGAGGCCTCAACACAGGCAAAGGGGTGGGTGGGGTCTGTCAATATTGACTTTGCCAACAAAGACCTAATGCCCAAAAGGTAACAAAAAACTGGGACTGAGATATTGAGCTTTATGTTATCAGAATATCTCAAGAATAACTTCAGGAATGAAAGGCTTATCGTTTTGAAGTAATTGATGGTTCTGGGTTTGTACTCTAAGTTAGAAGAAAGAGAGTGGATCTCATTGAAACCTATTGGATATTGAAAGGCCTAGATAGAATGGATATGGAGATGTTTCTGAAAGTAGGGTGTCTAGGACTAGTAGGCACAGCCTCAGAATAGAGGGACATCCATTTAGAATGGAGATGAGGAATTTCTTTAGCCAAATGGTGGTGAATCTTTGGAATTCATTGCTACAGATCGTCACAAGGGAGCGTGGAGACTGGACCCAAATGCAGGACGCAGGCACGAAAATACTAGGGGCAGGACAGGAACAACTAAAGGATAGAACAAGATGGGGAGACCATGGCATGCAACAGTGATCCTGGGGTTCAGAGAGTTCATGGCAAAGGCAGGACCCTGGAGTTCATGACAAAGGATGGGTCTATGGGACAAGGAATGCTGTGAGGATAGCCCCCTGGGCAGGCCACGTTACTTCTGGACAGGGCCCAGCCTCCCAGGCAGGAACACAGGGCACCTGGGCAGGATGCAGGGCACCACCCATCAGAAGTGAGGGGTAGGAAAGGGTCAGAGTCCTCAGGGCAGGCTGCATAGCTCCTGGGCAGGGCCCAGCCTCCCAGGCAGGAACACAGGGGCCTGGGCAAGACACAGAGCACCTGGGCAGGATGCAGGGCACAACCCATCAGAAGACAGGGGTAGGAAAGGGTCAGAGTCCCCCCACCAAACAACAACAGTCCAGCCTGCTTACCCAATGGAGGCAAGGGATCAGAAGGGAGCTCAGACCAGGGTGACTACAAGAACAGACTTGCAGAACTAGATGATTAACAGTGGGTACTCCAAGCCAGGGTCAAGACAGGATAGCCAGGCATACAACACAAACTGGGCCGACCAGCAGGTACAAGAGAAACAGGACACCCACACCAACTAGACTCAGTCCCAGGGCCCCTTATATACACCTGCCAGCCCATAGGTCTCAGGTGCACCTCCTTAAGCCAAGATGATCCTATTTGGGCTTAAGGGTGAAAGGAGGGACGGCTACAAGACCCAGAGTCTGCGGACCGGATCAAGACCCGGAATGCGGGCTCTGGACCGGACCATAACTCAGATCGCTGTGGAGACCAGATCATTGAGTGTACTTATGATAGGGGTTGATAGTTTTTGAAAGGTTATGAGGAGAAGGCAGCAGAATGGAGTTGAGGAGGAAATAGATCAGCCAGGTTGAAACAACAGAGTATACTCAATGGACTGAATAGCCTAAATCTGCTCCTAGGTTTTATGGTCTATAATTCACAGCAATCTTACACAAAAAATTCAATATTCTTGATTGGGGGAAGAGTAATGTTATCAGGTATGTTTCTAGGATCCCATAAATTAATTTTAAAATTCTACCCTCTCATGGCAGATACCAAGAGCAGAAGACGTTTTTGTAGTTCGCAAAAGATTACTATTTAAATGCTTAATAACCAAGAGGAATTTTGGAGGAGCATTAAATCAATTATTTTCAGTATTTCCATTGCTGTTGCCCAAGACCAATCCAAGTGTGTTGTGGTCCCACAATCTCAGGCACTTGCAAAAGGAAGTTCTCCCGAAAGAGAAATGCAGATGCTGAGCTTTGCATAAACCAGACTTTTGGTTTAGGATGGACACTCTCGACTTCAAGCTCAGGTACAGAATCTAACCACGTGCTTATTTGTTGTTCCTCCTTACCATCAATTTAGTTTTCCACTTTCATTGCAGCAGTTCCGCTGTTGCAATCTCTACATATTCTAATTATGAAATGAATCATAATTCTTGTCACCCCACTATAGGAAGGGTGTTGAAGCTTTGGAGAGGGAGCAGAAGAGGTGTATGAGATGATGAGAGGCATAGATAGATGAGACAGGGAGTATCTGTTTCCCAGGTTTGAAATGTCTAAAACCAAAGGGCATGAATTGAAGGCGAGAGGGGGTAGGTTCAAGGGGGGATGTGAGGGGTAATTTTTTTACTGAGAGAGTGGTGGATGCCAAGAACGCACTGCCTGCTGAGGGGTAAAGGTAAATATATTAGAGGCTTTTAAGAAACGTTTGGATAGGCACATGGATGTAAAGAAGATGGAGGGATTAGTGATTGGGTGTTTTGGATTTGGTCTTTAGCTGGTTCAGCACAACATTGTGGGCTGAAAGGCCTGTTCCTGTGTGGAGCTGCTCTATATTCTATTAGGGTGTTAAGGGTTGTGTGGTTAGTGCAGGAAAGAGACAATGAACTAAGAGATCAGCGTGATCTTACTGAGTAACTTTAAAGCATCAATGACCAGGCACAATTACATTTCCTAAATTCTGATGTGCGTCTCCCAGATTCTGTTCCTTGATATTTGTTCTGCATCTTCAACATTGTCTGTTTCTTTCTCCTCTATAGTAAGTGCCTTAATAGGGTTGAGAAAGATTTCAAATTCTCCCTTGGTAGGAGATCATGCAAGAGAATGTTCTTAAGCAATATTCTTGTGAAAAGGAATCATGGGAAAAGGCCCTTTGGCCTATATTTTCATGCCAACTAATATGTCTATCTGAGCTCATCCCATTTTCCTGCATTTGGTCCATGTTATTTTAGAACTTTTTTTTTCCATGTACTTGTCTAAATATCTTTTAAACATTTTAATGTTTAAAAGATACAGTACTTGGACAATCACATCTTCAAATTTGCTGATGGCACAATAGAGGTGGTTTACAGCAGGGGTTCCCAACCTTTTTTATGCCATGGACTCCTACCACTAACCAAGGGGTCCGTGGATCCCAAGTTGGGAACCTCTGGACTACAGAGAGGAGGTGAAAGACCTCGAGATCCAGTGGCAGGCAAATAACCTCTTTCTTAATGGCAACAAGACAAAGGTGATAGTTATTGACTTCAGGAGAACTCGCACTGCTCACACCGCCTTTACATCAGCATAGTAGTGGAAACTGCAAGCAGTTTCAAACTCCTGAGAATGCACATCACACACAACCGCCACGGTCTCGGAACACATCCTACACAGCCAAGACAGCTCACCAACACCTCTGCTTTCTGAGGAGGCTGAAGAGAGATGGGCTTTGTGCATCCATACTCACATCATTGTACAGATGCGCAGTAGAGAGCATCCTAACAAGCTGTATCACCACTTGTTTGGAAACTGCACTGCTGTGGGCAGGCAGGCTCTACAATGGGGAGTTGAAATTGCCCAATGCGTCACTGCATCAGCCTTTGTGCCATGAAGGATATATACACTGAAAGGTGCCAGAAAAGGGCCAGAAGGGCCAGTAACATCATGAAGGATTCCATACACTCTGCTCATGGACTATTTTTCTCACTCCCATCAGGGAGAAGGCTATGTAGCGTCCATGCCAGGATTACCAAGCTCAGAACAGTTACCTTCCCCAAGCAGTAAGACAGTTCAACACCCCCACCCACTAACTCAACCACTACTTTATAATTTCCCGTCAGTCGCCTTATGTAAAACCTAGCATCACTTTATGGACATAAAATCAATCTATGCATATAAGTGATCTTATGTGTTTATATTTATTGTGTGTTTTTAGGATTATTATTAAATTCTTTATATTTGGTGCTTTTTTGTTCTACATTGGACCTAGAGAAAAAATTATTTTATTCTCCTTACACTTGTGTGCAGGAAATGACATTAAACAAATTTTAATCTTGAAATGATTGAGATGTTGCATATTGGTGCATTTTTACACATTGGTTGTCTGGCACTGTGGGTTTGCCATCTCTGTTTGTGCTTCTTTGAATCTACTGTGAATGTCCACAAGAAACTGAAGCTTAGGATAGTATCTGGTGACATTATGTACTTTGATGTAAACTTACTCTGAGTTTTGAACTTCCACTGGGAACTTGTTCCATAGACCCACTATGTGTGAAAAGGATTCGCCTCATGTCCCTTATAAATATTTCCTCTTTCACCTTATATCTATGTACTCTAGCTTTTGACTCTTCCACTATAGGAAGACCACTCAGCTTATATAAGCCCCTCAAGATTTTATATCCCTCCGTAAGGTCACCACTCAGTCTCCTATACAACAAGAAAAAGAAGTCCCAGTTTACTGAACCTTTCCTTACAACTCAAGCTCTCCACTCAAACTTGTACTCACCATCAGCACAACCAAGAAACTGACCATGGACTTCAGGAAGGGGAAGTAGGGAGAACACAAACCCGTTATCATTGAAGGGTCTACAGTAGAAAGAGTGAGCAGCTTCAATTTCCTGGGCTGCAACATCTCTGAGGATCCATGCTAGGCTCAACATATTGCTGCATTCACAAAGAAGGCACACCAGTGTTTCTACTTCATTAGAAGTTTGAGGAGATTTGATATGCCACCAAAGATTCTAGCAAATTTCTACAGATGTACGATGGATAAATTCCGACTGGTTGTGTCACACTTGGTGTGGAGACTCCATTGCGCAGGATCGAAAGAAGCCGCAGAGGATTGTAGACTGAGCCAGCTCCATCGTGGGCACAATTCTCCCCACCTCTGAGGAAATCATTAAAGGTCTTTGCCTCAGGAAGGTGGCATCCATCATTGAGGATCCTTACCATCTGGGACATACCTCTTCTCATTATTGCCATTGAGGAGGAGGTACAGGAGCCTCAAGACCCACACCCAACAATATAGAAACAGCTTCTTCATCTTGTCTTCAGATTTCTAAATGGTTTATGAACACTACCTCATTATTTATCTTTTAAATTACTTTTTTATACTTGTAAATTATAGCAACTTTAATGTTCTGCCTTCTACTACTACCACATAACAACAAATTTCATGATGTATGTCAAGTGATAATAAACTGATTCTAATACTGTTGTACTTCTTCAGCTAATGTCCTTTTTCTTATAGCTGGGCAACCAGAACTGTATACGATACTCTAATACTCTCCACAATGACCTGTACAATTGCAACATGATGTCCTATCTGCTGTACTCAATGACCTGACCAATGAAAACAACCAAGTCAAATACTGCTTGAACACCCTATCTGTGTTACCATCTTCATAGGGACTATGTACCTGTATTTCTAGGTCTCTCTGCTCTCAACACTCTCCAAGGCCCTATCAATTATTGTGCAAGCCCTGTCCTGGTTTATTTCACCAAAATATGACACCTCATACTTCTCCAAGTTAAATTCCATCTATATTCCTTGGGCCACTTTCCTAGTTCAAGTCAAGTCAAGTCAAGTCACTTTTTATTGTCATTTCGACAATAACTGCTAGTACAGTACACAGTAAAAACGAGACAACAGTTTTCAGGACCATGGTGCTGCATGAAACAATACAAAAACTGCACTGAAACTACGTAAAACAACACAAAAACTACACTAGACTACACACCTACACAGGACTGCATAAAGTGCACAAAATAGTGCAGCCAGTACAATAAAGACAATAGACACAGTACAGGGTAGTAGGTAGGTGTCAGTCCAGGCTCTGGGTATTGAGGAGTCTGATGGCTTGGGGGAAGAAACTGTTACATAGTCTGGTTGTGACAGCCCGAGTGCTTCGGTGCCTTTTTCCAGATGTCAGGAGGGAGAAGAGATTGTATGAGGGGTGCAAGTGGTCCTTCATAATGCTGCTTGCTTTGCGGATGCAGCGTGTGGTGTAAATGTCTATAATGATGAGAAAAGAGACCCCGATGATCTTCTCAGCTGACCTCACTATCCGCTGTAGGGTCTTGCGATCCGAGATGGTGCGATCTCCAAACCAGGCAGTGATGCAGTTGCTCAGGATGCTCTCAATACAACCCCTGTAGAATGTGATGAGGATGGGGGGTGGGAAATGGACTTTCCTCAGCCTTCACAGAAAGTAGAGACTCTGCTGGGCTTTCTTTGCTATGGAGCCGGTGTTGAGGGACCAGGTGAGATTCTCCACCAGGTGAACACCAAGAAATTTGGTGCGCTTAACAATCTCTACCGAGGAGCCTTTGATGTTCAGTGGGAAGTGGTCGCTCCGTGCCCTCCTGAAGTCAACAACCATCTCTTTTGTTCACATTCAGAGACAGGTTGTTGGCTCTGCACCAGTCCGTTAGACGCTGCACCTCCTCTCTGTAAGCTGACTCGTCGTTCTTGCTGATGAGACCCACCACGGTGGTGTTATCGGCGAACTTGATGATGTGGTTCGAGCTGTGTGTTGCAGCACAGTCGTGGGTCAGCAGAGTGAACAGCAGTGGACTGAGCACACAGCCCTGGGGGGCCCCCGTGCTCAGTGTGATGGTGTTGGAGATGCTGCTCCCGATCCGGACTGACTCAGGTCTCCCAGTCAGGAAGTCTAGGATCCAGTTGCAGAGGGAGGTGTTCAGGCCCAGTAGGCTCAGCTTTCCATTCAGTTTCTGAGGGATGATTGTGTTGAATGCTGAACTAAAGTCTATGAACAGCATTCGAGTGTATGTGTCTTTTTTGTCCAGGTGGGTTAGGGCCAGTTTTGTTATTCTAGATCCTGTTGTAATCTTATATAACCTTATTTCCTGCCCAGTCTGAATAACAATCCTTCCACCAAGCCAATTTTTTATCTAATTGTTTAACCCATCCTGGATCTCATGTAATCTAACCTCCAAGACTAACCAACAATGAAGATTCTTGTCAAAGGCCTCACAGAAGTTCTTCGACTCTAATTTTGTCATTTACTTTGCTGCTTCTTCAAAAAGCTTAAATTCATGAGGCACAATTTCTTATGAACAAAGCCACGTTGAGTATCCCTCATCAGACTTTGCAAATGCTGGCTGGTTCTGTACCTCAGATAAACTTTCCCAGCACTGATGTAAGGCTGTCCTCTTCAATAATGGGAAGACATTAACTATCTTCCTTTCCTTCAGTACCTCACCCAAGAAGTAGCAGAAGTCTGAATCATCAAAAGAATCCTCTAGGCTTTTGTTATTATTCTGGATTGTCAGACTGGAAATTGGCATTCAGGTGTCTGGCATTGCATTCTGGTAGTGATCTGATTTAGGAGCAAGGTACAGCTAGTGAGCCAAGAGGTGAGGATTGAAGGAAGGTAAAGCAAATACCAGGAACTGAGTAGAAATTTACTCAGGTGACTTTACTGGACAAGTCACCAGGTGACTTGTGACCTGGTGACCTGGTCACAAGGCAGGTGACTTTACTGGAGTGTTCTGGAGCTCTTTGCTGCATTCAAAGTAGTCGAGTAATGATGACTGAGAGCTTTGCCAGTGTTAAAGAGAAGCCATTGAAGTTCTGACCAAGAAAAGAAAATCAAGTGGAATGGAAGAGTCTGTGTGGAGAGTGCTGTGAAATTATCTTTAACAAGGAGAAAATATTTGATTGGAAACAAGGAGTCATACAGGTTGGTGAATAATAGTGTCCTTAGGGTCTGCTTAGTCCTAATGGCCAACACAGACATTCAAAGAAATGCAATGTTGGTTACTGCTGAATCTTTATGAAACATTGGTTAGTTTTCAGCTAAAGAGTAGCCACAAAGGCCACGTCATCATCTTGCGGAGAATATCGAGATCATTTATTCCAATGGTGCCAGAGCTGAAAGTCTGCTTGGGGCTGTAATGAAAATGGAGGTGTTCAAGATAATGAATGGCTTTGACAGAATAAATAAGGAGAAACATTTTTTTGTGTGGCACCTGGGTCAATAATCAAAAGAAGCGGGTTAATTGGTGAAATAACTAGATGAGCCAGGAGAAAAGAGATTTTAATGCCGCCACCTGCTAAATTCTGGAATGCACTGCCTTTAAGACAAAGGGACAACTTTGTAATGAGTTTCAATACAGAGTTTAATAAATAGAGTCACAAATCTTAATGACACACCATCACCAATGCCAGCTCCCCGCAGAGCAATCCAATGTCCCATTCTCCTACCCTTTCACTGTCGTCCTTACCGTAATTTTTCCTAAAGTGTGTGTTCAATTTCCTTCACCACCCCTAGTTGCTCCGTCCACCATCCTATAGACAGTGAGTTCCATTCTCTCCATTAAAAAAATGATTTTCCTCACATCCCCTTTAACCTTCCAAGTCTGTCACTTGGAACCTGTGTCTCTTGTCCTTGAGTCACCCACCAATTGGAAGGGTTCCTTTGTATTTACCTTATTTCACCCAATCATTGTCAGGTCTACAAGACAAAAGGAAAATTAGCAAACCAAACTAGTAAATGGAGTACTCTCATTTGTTAGAAATCATTGAGAGGTACCATATAAAAATAGGCCTTCATTTCACTGAGTCCTTGCTAATCATTTATGCTAATTCTGCTTTGCTGTTGTTTTGGTGCGTCTGGCGGCATTTTTACCAGTTCCGTAGCATTTGACTATATTTTACGAGGCTTAACGCTCAACCCAGCACAAATGGAAAAAGTGCAAGGAGCTGGCTGGATTTGAACTCGGGACCATTTACTCTGAACTCTGGTGCTGATGCTACTGCACCACCAGACAGCTAATTCAGGTTTAATCCCACCTTTTTTAATTCTCCTCCTTTTCTTTCTTTCTTTTTTTTATTGAGATACAGCACAGAATAGATCCTACTGGCCCTTCGAGCTACAATCCCCCAATTTAACACTAGCCTTATCAAGGTTCAATTTACAATGGTTAATTAACCTACCAACCAGTACGTCTTTAATTGTCGGAGGACATCAGAGCATCTGGAGAAAACCCATGTGATCGTGGTGAGAATGTACAAACTCCTTACAGGCAGTGCCACCCTCATCAACACCCCCACGAATGTACCAATCACTCACGTACTAGGAGCAATTTGCAGTGGCCGATTAACTACTCAACCAGCATTTCTGTTAGATGTGGGAGGAAATCCAAGCCATCACAGGCAAAATAGTACCCAAGATCAGAATTGAACCCAGGTCTCTGGCACTATGAGGCAATGGCTCTACTATCTCTGCTGCTGTGCTACCACAATTGTTGATTAGTTCTGGGATACCGGTACACATTTGAAAGCATTCATTTTTTGGGAGATGATCAACTGAACTCTTCATCTCCATAAATATCTGACTAAAGCACAATCAAACTTTCTTCAGCCATTCATCAGCTGGTACCTGTCGACTCTTGAGACCTAAGTATTTTGCTCAAGTATTAACCACTTACTGACACCTTACATTTCTTCTGAGTAGCCTCCAACCTGATGGCATGAACATCGATTTCTCCAACTTCCGATCATTTGGGTCCCTTTGCTCTCCTCCTTCACCATTCCCCATTTTTGTTTCCCTCCCACACCTTCTCTGCCTATCTGCCCATCATATCCCACTGGTGTTTCTGCCCCCTTTCCTTTCTTTCATTGTCTTCTGTTCTCTCCTATCAGATTCCCCCTTATCCATGTCTTTATCTTTTACCAATCAACTTCCCTGTTCTTTACTTCACTCACTCCTCCTCTTCCAGTTTCACCTATTACCTGCTAGCTTGTACTTCTTCCTCCCCTCCCCTTCTTACTCTGAGTTCTTCCCTCTTCCTTTCCAGTCCTGATGAAGGGTCTTGGTAGGAAATGTCGACAGTTTCCATAGATGCTGTCTGATCTGTTGAGCTCCTCCAACATATTGTGTGGGTTAACCATCTGCTTGAGCAGCAAATAATAATCTCTGCATACTTTGCAAAGTGGTTTAAAAAGTAAAATGACTACATTCAACATTGCTTTTATTAAAGAAAAGTTTGTTATTGTACAAAAAGCGTATATACATTTTGATCATTGGATCTATTCCATGTTTTGAAATTGGTTACAGGGAATGTGCTGGCTACATGTTGATTAAAAATAGTCAGTTTGGCGCTCTTATTCAAAACACTGTTTTAACATGTCGTATATTTACAAACTGGAATAGGGGTCCAATGCTTGAAATTTCTTTACATGAGATGCTTTATGCACTAAGAACGCACAACAAAGAACACATTTCAGTTCATATATATTGAAAAGACATTTGCATATCGTTCACAATAATCCTCACATATAAAGAAACTATTTTCATTAAACCACTGCATGTTAACTAGTATTGTACCAATAGCGCTGCCATATTACAAGCAAATTGTTTCCAAAATTTCTTAAACAGAAAGGATGCCTTCACTATTTGAAAATAACATGACATAGTAAGGCACTTTTTGACATGATAACATGGGCATTCCTAGATCTTTGGTGCCATATCATTTACAACGGACATTGTTCATACACTTGAGTCTGTATTGTCATGAGATTTTACTATGGCAAGTTACCCAGATGCAGGATATTAAGAGCTAATCTCTGAGAAGGAAGTGGTATACAATATGGCTTTGATGGCACTTGTCAATGTACCTATTGTTCTTTACCTCAGCCAACCTAGAATAGTTTTCAGTGACACTGAATCAAATGATGCACAATGAAATGTTCACACCAGTGAAATGTAAGAAAGCACACATCTACTATTTATATGGAAGAAATGGGCAATTTTTGGTCTGTGCCCTTGTCTGTTTGGTCTATTGTACATTATCAGTGCTTTACAACAAGTTTGAAACAAGCCAAGAGTCCCAGTTCGAATAATACACCTCTGGATGTAACATATCAGTTCACTGGCTATTTCTTCAAAACACAACAGAAAATCCCTATTCACAAATATACAAGCCTTTGTAAAATGTCCAGATTCCCTTGCAGAACGTACATTGCAGAATAATAAAGGTTTCTTTTTATACATTAAAATACAAAGTCTATAAAAAATTGCTTTCCTTGGGAATGTTACTGTTTCAAAAGAATCTGTTTTAGTATCTTGCTTTGAAGTTGGCGGGAATTAGAAATTGTACAATGTTCATTCCTGTTCTTGCCCATTTAAGACATCATATTAAGAAATTTATTTTCTTCGGCCAAGGTAGTCAACATAGAGCTCATGTCTCCTATTGCCATATTAGTCAATCCGGCTGGAATGGGCTGCAGAGTCAGAGAATTCCGGGGAGTAGTGAGGCGGGAAGAATTCTGGGAGAGATTCTGCAGAAGGCTGGGGCTTAGTGCCCCCGACATCAAGCTAGAATGGTCACCATCATCCATGATAGCATCAAAATCTATCTGTGCTTGATCTAGGCTATGGGAATTGACAGTACTTGACACCTGGTTGGTGCCTGGTGAAGACATCGTTGTTGCTTTGACACTTGACATGTGCTGTTGCTGCTGAACAGCACAGTCCATTTGTCCATTATAGTTACCATTTTGTTCATACATGTGGATTTGACCAGAATAAAACATCATGTTGCTGTTGGGACCATCGGTATGACACTGCTGGGACTGCATTGACAATTGATTACTAGGCTGACTTTGGCTTACTTCAGAGTGTCCATGGCTGGGGCCCATCCCATTCATTTGAAGTGGTCGTTGCAAGTAACTCTGTTGCTGCATGTTTACTGAATTCATCAGACCATGCTGCCGCACTGATGGATTTGAGCTCTGCGGTGGATGAGCCTGCATCATTCCACGACTTATATTGTGCCCAACAGAATTCATGACATTTTGTCCCTGTTGGCTGAAGTTCTGCTGATTTGGGCTGATGTGGGAATTGGTTTGGCTTAGGACACCATGAACACCAAAGTTGGCACAGTCTGGATTTCTACCAGACTGGACATGAGACCCATAGCTCTGCTGGCTTGCAAGATGCATGACTTGGCCTGATTCCCCTCTCCCACGGCACCCATTCATCGCCATTGACGCCTCGCTTGCGGCTGTCATCTGCTGATGAATTGGCGCATGGACTTGTTCGGCTGGAGCATAGCTTTTGAGGGCTGGATCCTTGTTCTGAGTCATTGCTATCTGCTTAAAGTCTTGAGTACCCGCTGGCACAGCTGAACCCATAATATTGTTCACAGGCATATTACTGCAAGATGTTTGGCTTAGGGTCCTGCTAGTAATGTTGGGACTCAGCACTTGGCTGGACTGGTTGTAGGTTTGCTGTGGGCTGAGAGGCAGATTAGCATTCTCACACAGACTCATCTGCTGTGGTTGTTGCAGATAGTTCCCTTTCTGTCCAATGTTTCTCTGCATTAACCCTTGTGGTGCCAGAGTCATTTCGTTCTGATTCATTGTCACAGCCGCTTGGGCAGGGTTGAGATTCTGGTATTGGTCGAACATCTGCTTTTGCTGAACGAGCGCCAAGTTTGAACGGGAGAACTGCTGCTTTGACTGATCGGGAATGACATCCACGGTACCTGAGCTAACCTCGTTCCACTGAACCGGCATGGTGTTCTTGTTCAGGTCAGATGAACCCTGGTATGGTTGACTCCCTGGACTCATCTCGCACGGTGCCATCATAGAGCCTGATTGGTTCATATTGCTACCTACCATCGCGACCCCTCGCTGGCTGTACACGTTCTGATTCTGCATGCTCATGCTTTCTTGGAAGCCTTGCATTTGGCCAGCGTAACTCAACGAACTGTTCTCTTGGGCCAGCCGATTTTCCTGAGAGTTGATGTACTGCACCACGTCGTCAGGCAGCATGATGTCGTCCTCAACGGCCTGAGTGCTAATGTCGGCTCCCACTGTCTCCATAGCAACGTTCTCACTGATGCTTGGAGGCCGAGGTGAGTAGGCACACCTGTGGAGGCTCCCATCCGAGCGAGTGCTGATCAGAAGGCCGAAGTGCCTTTTGTCCATGGCTGGTGGCAAGGGCAGTGGGTTCATACTGTTCATGCTGCTGAAACGCTGGACTCTGGGAAGAGCCAGCGGATCCACAGCGGTCCTCCTTACGGGATCGCTGGCCCGGCGGGTGCTGTTGCCAGCCACTTCATGGGGCCTGAGCGCTGCTGTACCGTATCCCCGCGGGACACCGTCGCTACATCGCCTCTGAGCAGCGGGAGGCGGGAAGGGGGAAATCATTGAACTGAAGCCCTCACCCAGGAGGGTGGCCCTCGCCTTCATTCGTTCCATGTTTGGCAGTGGAGTCGGCGGCGGCCCGCCCGTTGCGGCCGCGTACTTGGCCTTCAGCCGGTACTGCTCCGCCGGTGTGAGGTTGAGCGAGCCGCAGTAACTGACCTCGCTGGACCTTCGCGATAAATCAGCCGAGATGGGGTCATAAGAGTCGGCAGAGCTGATGTTATTTGGACGGCCACCAATGTGAGAAGCCTCACTGGAACGGCGACTGGATAAGTAAGGGGAAATGCCAGAGGATCTGCGACTGACAGTGTAAGCTGAACTGATCGTACTTGTGGCGCTGTCCCGGCGATCGTTCCATTGATTCAGCACAGTGATCTCACTGCTGGACAGCTCCATTATTCTGGGATTCGGCAATACAGCAGCAGAACCACCAGTACCTGAATTCTCCAGTGAAGTTCCTGAAAATTGATAATATACACGTTAAGTTTCTGTTTGATGAATTTGAAACTCAATTAGTTCATGGGAGAAAGGAACACAAGGATACAAGATTTGACAAATCTTGTTCCGACACATTGCTCCATGGTCTCTTCTTGTGCAAAGATGAGAGCACCCTCAGGGTGGAGGTGTAACATCTTACATTCCATCTTGGTTCCCACCAATCAAGTGACATGAATATTGACTTCTTCTTCTGGCAAAAACATTTTTCCCTCCCCACCCCCTTCTTCTACTATTCCACACTCTAGTCCTTTACCTCTTCTTACTTGCCTATCCCGGGTCCCTTCCTCCTTCCCTTTCTCCTGTGGTCCACTCTCCTTTCCAATCAGATTCCTTCTACTCCAGTTATTTATCTTTCCAACCCATCTGGCTTCACCTATCATATTCTAGCTATCCTCCTTCCCCTCCCCCCCCCCCATCTTTCCATTCTAGCATCTTCCCCCTTCTTTCTCAGTCCTGAAGAAGTGTCTTGGCCTGAAACGTCAACTGTTTACTCTTGCTGTTTGACCTGTTGAGTTCCTCTGGCATTTTGTATGTGTTGTTCTGGATTTCCAGCACCTGCAGAATTTCTCAAGTTCAAGATTTGATAATGTAGGTAGATTTGGTAGAAGATGATTTGTCACAGATCAGATGGGGTGAAAGGCCTGTTCAACAATATTTTATAAACGGAAGAGATTCTGGAAATGTTGGAAATCCAGAGTGACACACATAAAATGCTGGAGGAACTCAGCATGTCAGGCAGTATCTATGGAATGGAATATACAGTTGGCATTTCTAGCTGAGACCATTAATCAGGACTCAGTAATGTTTTACATTCTTATTTATAACCAGAATATTACTGCTTTTAAAAATGGTGCTGAAGGTTCTACTGTATGAAGAAGATCAAGAACTCAACTTACCATTCAAGGGAATGAGAGGAAGCTTTGTGTTTTTGACTGGTGGCATTGGGTTTGCCCATGAAGAAATATCTCTAACCTGCTTCAATTTTTCTTTCTTTAGTTGCTCAAGTCTTTGGGATGCTGTCATGTTCTTTCTCAACTGAAGGCCGATTGCTGAAGTTCCAGATGAAACAGTGGAGTCCACAATTGGGGAATCATCTAATGCGGTCAAATCTCCCAGGCTACCTCCACTGTTGATGTTCATTTCTACTCCACTGTCATTGTTGTTGGTGCTGCCAAGTGGCGATGGTTCACTGCTGCATGAAGATTGGCCACCAGGACTGGACTGATACATCTGAGGTGGAAATAAAGTGATTCAATCAATAAGGTAACACCGTAAAGATCGTACAACTGCTTATAGTATTAATATAAAGTTTATCTATTGTATATGAAAAAGAGCAGCCATTTTAACTATTGTGATTATTGTGTTTCTGAGGTTATTGACTTCCTGCTGGGTGAGGGGGAGGAATCCCCTGGCTGAGGCAACTTCCTAATATTCATTGTTTGTTCATAGCATCTCGATCTCATGGAAGCCTATCGATATTGAAGGGCCTAGATAGAGTGGAAGTGAACAGGATGTTTCCTAATATGTGTGAGTCTAGGTTCAGAGGACATAGCTTCAGAAAAGACGAGGCGGATTTGCTTTTGCCAGAGAGTAGTGAATCTATGGAATTCATTGCCACAGATGGCTATGGACGCCAAGTCATCGAGTATATTTAAAGTGGAGGTTGATAGGATCTTAATTAGTGAGGGTGTCAAAGGTTACAGGGCGAAGGCAGGAGAATGGGGTTGAGCGGGATAATAATTCAGCCATGATGGGAAGGCAGGCTTGATGGTCTTAATTCTACTCCTATGTCTTATGGTCTAAGAGTCCACAGAATCAGGTTTCTCACTGGCGCATGTCATGAAATTTGTTGGTTTTGTGGTAGCAAGACGTAAAAAATACAATAAAAATTTTAAAAATTCAGAAGAGGAATAGTGAGATGGTGTTCATGGGTTCACAGGCCCATTCTGGTTCCCCAATAACCCAGAATAAAAGGGAAACTTGTGGCAACTATTAGGAGGTGACTTGAACCCAGAACCTTCCCAGCCTCTCTGGCTCAGAGCCAGAATGTTCAAAATTCATTGTTAGACGTGCAAAACTTGCAAATGGGAAGCCAATTCATGTTGTACTCTGCTTCTGTTGACAGTCAAACTCTACACTTCAGCCATCAGGATATGAGAATTAATAACCAAAAACAGCATGTAAATGGCCACTCAAGATGCAAATTGACCGAAAAGTGCACCAGGTGGAAGGATACTAGTATGGCTCCACAGTGGCGTAGCGATTAGCACGGAGCCATTCCAGCTTGGGGCACTGGAATTCCACTCTGACATCTTCTGTAAGGAGTCTGCATGTCCTGTGGAATATGTGGGTTTTCTCCAGGTGCACAATCCAAAGACGTACCACTCAGTAGGTTAAATTGTCCCAAAAATAGGCTAATCAGGGATTGCTGAGCAGCATGGTTCGATGGGCCTGTTCTGCACGGTATTCCTAAATAAATAAATAAATAGTATTGAGGTAAAGGACAGTTTTCAACTTTCTACTACCAGTTGATTTTGATTCACAGGAATTAAGAGTGTGTATTGTGTGTAGAATGGGATGAGGTAGGTGTGGGCAAATGTCCCTAATCTCATTAGATTTCTAAACATGTAAGAGTGATGCTAATTTTAAGAGGAATCAAAGGACCAGTCCCAGCTGAGGGAAAGTTGAGGCGGATAATCTAATAACACATAAATAACAACAATGAGTGCTAACCCTGAAGTTAGACAGCACACCAGTAGATTCACAGAAGTGCATCCTTTCCACCAAACTTTTCCATGCCAAGTGACATGCCGGAGTACAAATCTGTGAATTCTCTGTCTGGATCAGCTGCCTTGGTGATTATTTATGCAGTGACGCTTGGGTTCTGTACTCCACTGTGCTGTGACTGTTCAAGGTCATTTCACAGAGAGACAACTCACAGCTGAAGAAGGAAATTTTCTCTTATGATACCCGTGGAGCCTCCAACCTGATGAGCTGAACAATGAATTATCCATTTTCAGGTTTGTTCTGTTTTTCTTCATCATTGTCTCTCAACAGGGTTAAGAGACAGGGTGGTAGTTATAACGCAGCTGATATTTACACATCATAGGTGTCAGTGTTCAGCTGAGCTATCTGCTCTCTCACTATCCACTATCTGTTTGTTAAATCATGGGCTTTCTGGTGGACCTCTGCCTTCAGATGCCAGTAGAGATGTTTCTTTACTCTCAAATAGAGGTGGAATTTCTACTCCAGAAATTTCTCAGGTTTGTAACTGATTAGCTCCTCCATTTCCTCGACTTTTACATCAAACCCCAGTCCTGATCAGTCTGGGAAGAGAAGCCAAATGTCTCTTCACAGATATAAACTCAGGACACTCCATAAAGCTGTGGGAACTCTGTGGCCACAGTAAGCTGGAGATGACAGGTTGTTTATGAGGTGCTTTCTGAGAAGAGCCAGTATAAACAGAATGGAAGTGGTTTGACTCATTGTGGAAGTTCAGCATTCTCCAAAAACAGGGGAAAAGTTGGTTTGGTCATTAAAAAAAAATCAATAACTTAGAATTTATTAATATTCTTCTTCAATAGAAGTTTGATTATCAACTATTAGACATAAATGTAAGGATATGCTAAATAGGAAAGCAACTGTTTAGCAACATATTAAGGAAGCCTTATGCTAGTCATGAATATTACCACTGGTGTGTCAAAGTGTTGGATCTTTCACTGGCGGTCATACTCTGGTATGTCAGGTTTAAGTACATTTCCACAGCTGACCATAACTCTTTAACCCGAGCTTTAATCTCAGGAGTTTGCGGGAACAAGGCTAACAATGGACTGAGTTCTCCCGAAGGTGGCCTCTGCAATGAAAATCGAAGTTGGCACTCCAAGAGGAAGGTTCAAAGAGACACGGGATTACTCAGTAGTGCAAACACGGAAATAGCAATGAACAAGTGGTTTATGTTTCGGCTGTGACATTTTTCCATACATAACGTGAGGTTGTTAATCTTGAGGAAAAACATTTCAGAAGCATCCCATCAATCCAGTCAAACATTGCTGATATTAATACAGCTCAAGAGTAACCTCCCACTCCTAATCATCTGCATCCAATCTCCCTGTCCCCTCCAAAGTCTTCCTATGCTTGTCTGCGCATCACACACTGTGCTAACACTCAATCATTCAGTTAGGGTGTGAGTTTTACATTCCAGCCATTCTTATTCCAGGTCAATCCTTTCAAATTTTGACTCCCTTTTCAACCCCTCATATTCAAATATTTTCATAAGATGTATGAGATATTGTGATTTATTTTAAAGCTCTATTGCCTTTTGACTATTGTTTTACAGTTTTAAAAATGAGTTGAGCCCAAATTATCAAGATCCACCAGGGGTGAAAATTT
The DNA here is from genome assembly GCF_048418815.1 of Hemitrygon akajei. Lineage (NCBI taxonomy): Eukaryota > Metazoa > Chordata > Chondrichthyes > Myliobatiformes > Dasyatidae > Hemitrygon > Hemitrygon akajei. The sequence continues at coordinate 106,057,229 of NC_133125.1, forward strand.
AATCATCGATGAGACAAGCCAAGTCTTAAGGAACTCCTGAAGTGGGAATAATTTACTCCATTAATGTCATAAGGAATTCTTTCAGTTTATCTCATTTCTACAATCCTGCTCCCCGCCTATTTTTTGTTTGATCTACTTTCCTGGCATTCCCTTCATTCTGTAGATCCTGACACTTGCCTGAGCATTTGGATCATTTTACAGTTGCCACTGAATCTGTGAGTTTTAGGGATGTAGGGCGAGACCCTATAATCCAGAAGAAGCCTAAGCAGCGAGAGGGAGAATATGCCAATTGTACAGGTGGTCAGAATTGATTCCTGGTAGCTGGAGCCTATGAGGCAGCAGCTCCATTAGCTACACCATTGTGCTGCCCAGGCTGGACTGACTCAGGCAGGTTTGACCACTTATGGACAGCATGGTCAAGGACAACATTAGTAGAAAGCAAACAATGCATTATTAATCAAAAGGGAATAGGAAGTTCATAAAACAAGCCAATCACAAAAATAAAATTTCAACCTACAATCTCTAAATTCCAGCACAAGTGCGGTGGATCACATGGCCTCCATCTCCCCCAACAACATCCCATGCAGTTTACTCTTCTGATGACTAGAAGTTACGTTGGTAAAAATTTTGTCAGCTTATATCAGGCAATGCACTATAGAGTGGAGCCACTTACAACAAGGTGACTGATTATCATGGTACAAGTTATGTACAGTTGTGGAAGTTGTGGTAAGGCAAGGGTTAAAGACAATGTCCAGGCAAGAACAGCCTGGGGCAGTTATAGTCAACTGAGACCACTGGAACCACCTCTGCTTACTGCAAACGAATAGGCTGGGGTGACTGTGGCATTGTGTACTCAAGCCAGACAAGTCAGGTCTCAGAGTGAGAATTTTCTAGAAAGGTCTTCCTAAAAATAGTGTCCCTTTACACAATAGGGGTACTGGAGACATACAGAATAGGAATAATGGAAGGATGTGAAATACATTCAACAACTAAGGGACAAATGCCTTTCTAACTTCAAGACATCATCGGTTGTCAGCTTGAAGTTTTGATTGACTTTTAACAGCTCTTTTGCAAATGGCGATTGATCTTGCAAATTAAGGAATTCAATCATAAGCAATTTACCAAACGGTCAACATCAATAACTGATAAGCCAGTTCTGTACAGAAATAGCAGCTTTCTGTTGAGACTTAAGAAGAGTGTGGGTGATGTTGTTCTCCTTCTGCACAAATAAAATAAGAATGAATGCCTGACTTGTAAGGGTGTGTGTGCTCGAGGCCCAGTTATTTTATTTTATTATCAGTGACGACACAGTCACGAAGCAAGACAGATGAGAGACATGTGAGTCGCTTTTACTTTGCTCACCTTAGTACCGACTGTCCTTAGGAAGCACAGTAAGGAAGGAAAGAAGATGAGATGCAGCGAACAAGTGTAGGCAGTGGAAGAAGAGGAGGAGACACTGTTAGTAGATTAGTACAGATTCACAGTAGGTTAGTCTAGCATTCTTGTTCATGTAAGAGATACAACCATGAAGAGACACATCATTCATTATGAATACAAACTCCTCTTTCATTCACCCCATCACTGAACTGTTCCCACAGCCTATGGATTCACATTCAAGGACTCTCAACGTTCTCAATATTTCTTGCTTATTTATTTATTATTATTTTCTTTTTGTATTTCCACAATTTGTTGTCTTTTGCACATTGATTGTTTGTCCTTCCTGTTGAGTGTGGTCTTTCATTGATTCTATTATGTTCCTTGTATTTACTGTGAATATTCACAAGAAAATGAACCTCCGCATTGTAAATGGGGACATATATGTACTTTGTTAATAAATTTACTTAGAACTTTTGAAGCTTTTCAGGAACATAAAACCGACAGAAGCTTTTGGTTTGCTCACCAGCCATGTATTTACGGCATTTTCTGACCTTATTTAAGAAATCTTGCCTTCTTTCTCTAAAGAATTGAGGGATGTATTTTCCTGCTTGTGAAATAGAGGAAGCAAGAGGACTAATTACCCATGTCCAAATGAGCTTCTGCCACTATGGGTCTTCTTCTGGAGGAGATGCAAAATATCTCTATGTCCCATAGCAACTTGCTAACAACTGTGATAAAGCCTAAGAAAACCTTCATCCCCTCCTCACCTCCGTTTACTTTCCATCTGATCCTGGGGCTTTCATTTTGATGTCCTCAGTCTTGGAATTGCACCCAGTACCTCTGCAGTTAGAGGGTCACCAAAGGACTGGCATGAAATGCCATGGAGAAACCCCATTTCTTTTTGATAGGATCAGAAACTGTTCTTTTTTGAGTCTTTCTAGCTCTGAGCTTGGATATCCTTCAAACTTGAAGGCAGAGCACATGGCTAATGGTCGAGGACCAGAGGCACGGACTCAGAACAGAAGGATGTTCTTTCAGAACAGAGATGATGAGGAATTTCTTTAGACAGATGGTGGTGAATCTGTGGAATTGTGAAGGTCAAGTCATTGGATATATTTAAAGCAGACGTAGACAGCTTCTTGATTAGTAAGGGTGTCGAAGGTTAAGGAGAGAAGCCAGGAGAATGGAGTTGAGAGAGATAATAAATCAGCCACGATGGAATAGTGAAGCAGACTCGATGGGTGGAATGTCCTAATTCTTCTCTTATATCGTATGTTTTATTCATAGGAGTGTGGAGGAACATAGAAATTTTGAGGTCCAGATGCATAGATCTCTCAAATTTGCCAACCAGGTTGATAAGGTGGTTAAGAAGGCGTATGGTGTGTTGGTTTTCATTAGTAGGAGGACTGAGGTCAAGAGCCTCAGGTTAATGTTACAGCTGTATAAAACTTTGCTTAGATTGTACTTAGAGTATTTTGTTCGGTTCTAGTCACTTCATTATAGGAAGGATGTGGAATCTTTAGGGAGGATGCAGAGGTGATTTACCAAGAAGTTGCCTGGATTCAAACATTTCTTATGAGGAAAGATTGAGTGAGATTGGGTGCTTCTCTTAGCAACAGAAGAATGAGAGGGGACTTGGTAGAGGTGTATAAAATTATGAGGAGCATAAGCAGCCAGCACCTTTTCTCCCCCCTTAGTGACAGTGGCAAGCACCAGAGGATGTTCATTCAAGGAGACTGTAGAAAAATTCAGGTGGAATGTCAGAGGCAGGTTTTCCTTACGCAGGCAGGTGATTACCTGAAACACACTGCCAGGGATGGGAGTAGAGGCTGCTACAATAGGGATATTTAAAAGACCCTTGGACAGGCACATGAATGTGAGGAAAATGGAAGGTTATGGTTCTAATAGGAGGGAAAGATTAGTTTGATTGTGAAATAGATTTATATAAGTCAGCACAACATTGGGGGCTGAAGGGCCTGTGCTGTGCTGTTCTCACTTTCGGGCACAAGACCATGTCAGCTTTAAGCATGTGTTAGGGGAACTCTTCACCATGGTGCAGTACGAAACCTTTCACCCAACCAGAGTCAGATCTAAGCAGGAAGAGGGCACAACTGGAAAACCCAACAGCTCGGGATTCTTCAGCTGGCAGTTCCAGAGAGAAGTGATGGCTATTAATGCACCCTGGGTCAGCAGGCTTGCCCATGCTTTACAATGCGGAAGTTTGGAGTGCACTGGAGGTCAAAGTTAGTGCATCTATCAGCTTGACTTTGGTTATCTTGAGCTGTGGTGCAGGATAGACTTTATATCCAGACCCTTGGCTTTACAATTAGAAACCTTTCCAGTCCCTTCTGGTATGGGTTGTAATGTCAAAACTATAATATGACAGAGTAAGATTGCAAACCTCAGTTAAATAGAAGCAGTAAATCACATCATCCTAATACTGTTAACAAAGAGTAATGAACCTTTTTTGCAATATATATTACTCTGCTGTTGTATCCTGACTGATCATATTTTCTTTTTTTATTATCATCAATTAACATTCACAGGCTCAACAAGTCTCATTCTGTGAGTAATAATTTTATGATAATAATCTTTTCATTCACAAATCTAAATACATGGAGCGCTACAACTAGATGTCATGTTACCTTTGCAATTTGTCACTAGTTAATGTTTCAATGCTCTTACCACAGAGTTTTCAGTTTTGATGGTTTTCACTTGCAGGCTGTCCTCCGGGCCTCCACTGGTGCTGTTCGCTTCGCCCTTCCCTTCAGACACTCTGTTACTGTGGCCAATGGCTGCATCGTGGTCACTAGGCTCTTTGGGCGGTGGGGGCCTCGGGTGCACGTCATTGCGATGCTTTTTCGTCACGTGGGCCTCCGGCCCGTGCACGGTTTTCACGTGTTTCCTCAACGAGCTTGGGTCTGTGTACCTCTTGGTGCATCCGGGAATTTTACAAACGTAGGGTTTCTGTGAAAGGGAATGTGTAGCATCAGTAAAGGACAAATATAGAGGTCACAGATCTAAGATATTCAGCACTATTTGATTCAGAAGAAATGCTTTTATTTCATCAGTGATCAGAAGGTGGAGCTTGCTGCCACGTGGAATTATTGAGGCAAAGGTGAATGATGTATTTGTGAAGAAGCCAAAGGAGGAAGAGAGGAACTGAAGTACATTGAGATTGAATGAGCTGGGAGACATTAAGTTACTCGACTAACACTTGGAGTCCTTTCTTTTTCAATATTTCTATTGATTTCTTACAAAAAAGGATACAGAGTATAGGAGGATGTATATCATGTATCAATTACAATATATGTGAATCACACTTATAGTCTCATTACCCCATATTCATGTAAATTAAATTGACTCATAATATTGAAAAGTAATAATTCTATTTTACAAAAAATAAAATCTAAATGCACGACCAAGAAAAGCTGTTTGGTAAAGAAAGAAAAAGGAAAAAAAAACCTTCTCATACAGTAAAACATATTATTAGCCAACATCTGTACTTGATAACAAATTAAAGATTTTGGAAGCAGTTCAAAAAAGGTCCCTGAGTCCAACCATTGATTCAGAAATACAAGTTTGAATTCCAATGCAAAGGCTAAGGAATTTAGTACAAGTAATTAAATAAGATTGGAATTGGGAAGAAACAGCAAATTTCGGTAATAGTGACTATGAACCACTGCAAATTTTCATAAAATCCATCTGGTACATTAATGCCCTTTGGAAACCTGCCATCCTTATCTGGCCTATATGTGTCAACAGACCCACCGATGACATTCATCTTAGCTGTGACATGTGACTACAGGTCCACCAATGAGATTCATTTTAACTGTCTCCTCAGTTCGTAAGTCAATGAAAGATAGAGAATAAATGCTGGCATTGCTGGAGATTTGCATATGCTGTGAATCCATTAAAATAAAAAGCGCTAGCATAGATGGTCTATTTCTATGCTGTATAACTTCCCACTGGTAAACATAATGCTTCAGGAAAACAAGTATTTATCTAGCTCAACAACCCATCGAGTTTATATGATCGCTTTTTGCCCATAGCTTTTTGGAACATGTCATATTGTGCTTTGAATTACATTTTTTTGTTAATTATCCTTGCCTGACAGCTTATTTTACACATCTATTATTCTTCTGAGAAATGACACAAAACTCAAGTCCTGAGCATGGTTAGGGATCAGGAAAATTTTGTTTGTTGAAGATTAAAGAAAAACAGCTGTATAGGTAACTTTTGAAAGCAACAGGGAGCTTGAGAGAGGTTCATAGATCCACCTGACTAATATGGGAGTCAGAGAGAGAAGCTGCTGATCTTACGCAAGTGAGAGAGTGGGGTTATAAATGAGGCCTAAGCATGCATTAGCAGGGCAATGCTGTTCCCTGGGCCAGAATAAATTCTTGTTCTTTAGTTGGTAGCTGAGACTCAGTTGGGTGGTACTCTTATCTCTGCGCCAGAAGGTTGTGGGGGTTAAAAGAGTCTTGAAGGTAAAAATTAGATTGGCGGCCTAGTGCGTTACTGAGAGAGTGCATTGTTCTGAGGGATTTACTCATCTTATTCTGGCAAGTATCTTTTATGAAATAGACTCCCAGCTCTATGGAAGGTTTTTGTTTGCTAAGTACAGTATCAACTGGCTGCTGTGTTCCCTACAACAGGGAGTAAACATCAATTTCTGTCAAGAGTTCTGGAAAACCTCTTAGTCGATTTAGAAAGGACTATATTGATGCATGACTATTTTTGTTAATGGATCAGCAAACGTTCTACCTCATTTCCAATAATGCTCCAACATTTATTCATGTCATTAGATCACTTTAGAGTTGTTTATTTTTCTCTCAGCTTTTGAATTATCGTCATAATTGTGTGCGCTCCACCTCTCTGCTGTGTTTTCTTGTCTCCAAGCGAGACAGTTTTACTTTCATATCAGTGGTGGTTTTGTAGCTTATTCAGGCACCTCAAGTATAGGTGTCACCCACCACAACTAATTCTGTTCAGAGAAGTCACAACCATGGAAAATGCGATCTAATGCCTTAGCTGGCTGGCCACTCTTCCTGAAGAAAAGCTGATAATCAGAGTGAATTTCTATGCATAATCATCTGTCACAGTATTAGCACTTAGTTGAGTTTTCTTCCCCCACACAGACTGGTTATCTGCATGCAAGGGAAATAAACAGGCATAAATCTAACGGTCAATTAACAGAAATTGTTTATTTCCATTTTTCTTCCCAAATAGGCTGGTAGTGCAAAGCACATGTATCAAAAGTGTATGAAATGCGATCCATTGGTTTGGAGTTTAAAAGCTTACGGTATCTAAGAAGGCAAATATCAGTACCACTGAAGCACTGCGGTTTAAGAATTGAAAATGAAAAACAATTGCGGATTCTGGAAATCGGAAAGAAAACAGAAAATTCAATAATAGAAATATTCAAATGGTCAGGCGCATCCACGGAAAGGGAAACAAAGCCAATGTTTCATAACATAGAGTTTTGATTAGGGGAACTTATACTCTAGGTGGCGGGGTGGAGATACATCTCTACCAAAGGAGGTGTAAGGTGCTCCTTCCTTCCGCTAGCCTGCAGGTGATCCTTAGGTCAGGTATAGCACCTGCTTAGCCCCACCCCCTCCCCCGATCAGAGTCACGTGAAGCCGTGGGGAGGGAGCAGGTGGTGGATGGTCATATGAGCAGCTGGCGCATATCACAAGTCCTGGTTATTTGACCACTGATGCCAGGCAGACAAGCCCTGAAGAGTATTGATAATGGCTGGGGTCACCGTCTTGTAAAGACACTGCCCAGAAGAAGGCAATGGCAAACCACTTTTGTAGAAAAATTTGCCAAGAACAATCACAATCATGAGACCAAGATTGCCCACATCTTACGACACGGTACATAATGACGATGATGAACTTACAGTATCTTCCAACCAGTGTGTCTTTGGAACATTTAGTGAAACCAGAGAATCTGAGGGAAAGCTACGCTATCAAGGGGGAACATACAAGCTCCAGACAACTAGGATTAGGGTTGAATGCAGCTTGCTGGCACTGTGATGCAGCATTGCTAACTAATGGAAATTCTTACAGAAAGAACTGGTCCAGGGAAATAAGGCTATTCATTTGAGATTCACTTGGACTTTTGGGAGACATCCAAAAATGTTCTGAATGTGAGCCTTATGATGAAGATTAAATGGAATCTATGGAATGCAAGATACATAAATTGAAAAAATCATCAAGGTGAGTGCAGGTAGTGACACATCTACAACTCACGTGTAAAGACCAGCTGCGTGGCAATGAAGAATTACTTGGATCCCGAGTTATATGTAGACGATCTGTATTACACTAGCATCCAAAATAAGTGTAATAATTTTTTTTAAATGGTTCAAAAGTAATGCATGATCAGAATCAGATTCAGGTTTAACATCATTGGCATGTGTCATTAAATTTGTTAACTTTAAAGTAGCTATATGTTGCAATACATGATAAGGAGACAAAAAACTGTGAATTACAATAAGTATATATATGAAATAGTTACATTAAATAAGTAGTGCAAAAACAGAAATAAAAGTAGCGAGGTAGTGTTCATGGTTCAATGTCCATTCGGAAGTTGGATGGCAGAGGGGATGAAGCTGTTCCTGAATTGTTCAGTATGTGTCTTCAGGCTTCTGTACCTCCTACCTGATGGTAACAATGATAAGAGGGCATATTCTGGGTGATGGGGGTTCCTAATGATGGATGCCACCTTTTTGCTCCTTGAAGGTGCCCTGGATTCTATGGAGACTAGATGGAGCTGGCTAATTTTGCAACTCTGCAGTTTACTTCAATCCTGTGCAGTAATACCCCTCCCATACCAGATGGTGATGCAGCCAGCTGGAATGCTCTCCATGGTACATCCGTAAAAATATGTGAGTGGTTTTGGTGACATACCAAATCTCCTCAAATTTCTAATTAAATATAGCTGCTGTCTTGCCTTCTTTATAGCTGCATCAATAGGTTGGGTCCAGGATAGTTCCTCAGATGACCTGACATCCAGGAACCATGATCAGTGCACACTGGAATAATAACTCGGTGACTGTATTGAAAGATATATTTGTATTTCAACAAAAAAAATCTGAATGCAATCATTGATTGTCTGCTAAAGGTCTTCTATAAATATCAAACTGCTATTATTAACAGATATTTCAGTGAGCTTTGGTACATCACAAGTGCGTCTGGCTGGAAATTAGAATACCTTATTTGAGATTCACTTAAGTCCTTGATGGAGTCACTTTCCCAAAGCCGTGGGCAATCTTCAATATTTTCCTTTCGCACCTGGGCCAGTTCAACAAGCACCGGGTGTTCCCCGTCTGGGCCCCGACCTCTCCCCTCGATGCCCAGAGAGATCCAACCTCGCTCCCTGGACCAGCTGTCCAGGCGTCGGAACTCTACCACCACACCAGGATTCCAGAGTGAGTTAAAAACTTACCCCTTTGAACCTACCCCCCTCTCACCTTCAATGCATGGCCTCTGGTATTAGGCATTTCAACCCTGGGAAACAGATACTCCCTGTCCACCCTATCTGTGCCTCTCATAACCTTGTAAACCTGGTGCTCGTGAACCAGATCCCCTGATAGGGGTAAATGGCCACTGCCTTTTTTTTGTGCGGGGGTGGCTGTTTCTCTCTGAATGACCTCCTTGGTTTTCTTCGTTTCCTGGCTTTCTGGAGAAGATGAATCTCAGAGTTGTATATAATGTGATATTAACTGAATCTTTGAACATTTGAACTCTTTGAGTAAAAGGCTGGCCCATATGTGGCACTGAGGATCTATAGGAAAGAAAAAAATACTGAACCCAGCACCCCAGTTGGAAGAGGAGATGATTCTAGCTTCCCCTGGAAGGCAAGATGGTGGCTATAATTCATTAGGTGTTTGAGAAGGTTTGGAATATCTCCAAAAACACTCACAAATTTCTACAGATGTACTGTGGAGAGCATTCTGACTGGCTACATCACCGTCTGGTGTTGGGGGGTGCGTGGGGTTACTGTACAGGATCGAAGTAAGATTAGAGAGTTGTAATATTAGTCAGCTCCAAAGAATTTGGAAGAGTTGAATTAGATGGTATTCATCTTCTTTACTGAAATTTGATCCCACATTTCTGGGACTTAAGAAGTTGAATTTGATATGTCCTGTTTGAAACCTCTTAGTTTTACAATCAGGCCCTGTGGTTTTGCACTCAGGGTTCACATCGTTACCTGCTTAAACCCAGTGGCTTTGTTCCCTGACACTTTTGCCACATGAATTATGCTGATCCCTAATTGCTTTCTTGGTTGCAAACTTCTGCTCTCTGATTCTGACCTCATAGCCTATAACCTACAGTGCCAGTATTCAATAGCTTCTTCATTCTCCACAGACACTGCTTTGCCTGCTGAGTATTTCCAGCGGTTTCTGTCTGGCTTTTGGACTTACATCTGCAGAGTTCTATCTTGCTTTCTGACTTCTAAGTCTGTATTGAGTCCAATCCAAGTAGCCGGCTGAGTCACTGCTCATCTTGAGCCTCTGACAACGTCTGCTGCAATGCCTGCACAACTTTACAGGCTCTTGAGTGCTTTCATTCTCAGAAGAAACAGCTTACACATGGCCCGTCAGTTTTATAGTGATCAAATTAAGGTCAATCAGTTCTCTGGAAATAGTCTTTCTGTAAACAGCAAACAAGGCACTTGAAGTGAGAGAGCCAGCACAGACAAATGGAAAAGAGAAATGGAGTTTAGTGCCTCATTTGGTCTCATAAAGCTTAGCCACTCTGTGGGATGTTTTGGAAGTGAATATTTCTTATCCAAGCGTTTTAAAAAAACCTCCCCTTGATGATGGCAATTACAGCTGAGGAGATAGGAATGCTTGGTTTGTAGTTCAGTGCATGTGGGTAACAGACGGCAGAACTAAAAGCCACTGGCAACTGAGGGAAGTCTAGAGTGTAAGCAGAGCAGTACTCTGCCACTCCATTCCAATCCCTTTGTAAGCGGCTTGTCATGACGGCAGCATCAGCGGAACCTAATGGGTTGCTTTCCTGTTTTTCCATTCCTCAGACCAGATCAACTTTCAGTCATTGAACGATGAAAGAAAATTACAGGTTTTGACTCGTGTCGGAGGAAGCTGACAGATCACACGGTGTTGGTGCTCAAGGTAACGGGTGATTTATTAAAAACTGGTGCATAGCAGGAGACCAATCGAAGATGATCTGCCCGAGCATGAACTGGGTACATTCTCAGTTGACGAAATTACTAACAAAACTACATTTTGATAACATAATGGTGGAGGCAAGAAGACTTCATTAAGTAGCAGAGTAGGTCCTGATTACAGAATAGGGGCAAGAACAGGGGGAAAAAATGGAAGGGTATACAGTAGAACACGTGCAGGCAGATAGGATTAGTTTGGACTGAACATGCATTCAGAACCTCTGATGTACCTTTGATGATGGGCACTGTGGGCTGAAGGGCCTGTTCGAGTATTGTCAATGTTTCCCAAGAGAGAAAGGTGAGGTGAAAGCAGTCAGAGGGGTCTAACAGTCAATCCAAATTTCTATTACAACAAGGCTGTATGTTACATTACACACTGTAACTTTATTAGTGAAGTTCCTGAAACTTGGATGTCTTTGCTGCTGTATTCCATGTCTCCACTTCTGTCTACGGTTCCCTAGCACAATCCACATCCCTATTTAATTGTTTTTGCCTTCAGTATTCTTTCCCTCACAACAACTTGTAAGTGAAATTATATTTTAGTCTGATGTATTTAGCTCCCTTTTACATACAGACTATGAAATGTTCTCAGTGGTGTGTGACTCAAATAGCCTCACCAATTCCAGCTCCTGGCCTTCACATGTGGCTTAGCAATGAAGTCTGGTGGAACCGGTTCTACTAACAAAAAAAAGAGTTAAGTGCAGGTTACTGGCGCCTTCAAACCAGTCGCTTCGGGCAGATGGGGCTCATCAGCTGTGGTTGGCAGCTCATCTAGGAGAAGGAAAACTCTGATCCCAAACCTCCACTGCCTTGTGGCTATATCCACTCATAAAATGCTCACCAAGTGTATGTTCGTGGTCTTCTGCTGCTGTAGCCCATCCACTTCAAGGTTTGACATGTTGTGCGTTCAGAGATGCTCTTCTGCACACTACAGTTGTAATGTTGTGGTGACTTGAGTTACTGTTGCTATCCTGTCAGCTTGAACCACTCTGGCCATTCTCCTCTGACCTCTCTCATAACAAGGCATTTTTGCCCACAGAACTGGATGCATTTTGTTTCTCACACCATTCTCTGTAAACTCTAGAGACTGTTGTGCATGAAAATTCCAGGAGATCAACTGTTTCTGAGATACCCAAACTACCCCATCCAGCACCTTCAATTATTCCGCAGTCAAAGTCATTGACATCACATTTCTTCTCCTTTCTGATGTTTGGTCTGAACAACAACTGAACCTCTTGACCACATTTCCATGCTTTTGTGCATTAAGTTGTTGCCACATGATTAGCTGATTAGGTATTTGCATTAATGAACATGTTCAAAGTTCAATGTAAATTTATTATCAAAGTACATATATGTCACCATTTACAACCCTGTGATTAGTTTTATTTATTTATACAGCACAGAATAGGCCTTTCTGGTCCTTCAAGCCATGCTGCCCAGCAATCCCCAGAATTAATCCTAACTAATCATGGGCCTATTAACCTACCAACTGGTGCGCCTTGGGACTGTGGAGGGAAACCCACACAATCATGTGGAGAACATACAAACTCATTATAGACAGTGGTGGGAATTGAACCCGGGTCACCTGTGCTGTAAAGCGTTGTATTAGCCACTATGCTACCAGAACCACCAGACTCAAAAACAGTTACTTTCCCCAAGCAGTAAGGCTGATCAACACCTCCACCTACTAACTCCACCACTACTTTATTATTTCCTATTAGTCACCTTATGTACAGCCTAGCATTATTTTATGGACAATTTATGTGTATAAGCTATTTTAAGTATTTCTTGTGTGTTTATTTTTATTATTGTAATTGTGTTAAGCTTTTGTGCTTTTTTTGTGCTGCATCAGATCTGGAGTAAAAATTATTTTGTTCTTTTGTTCACTTGTGTGCAGGAAATGACATTAATCAATCCTGAATCTTGGATCCAATAACAACATCTTTTAATACAGTCGGCCCTTCCTATCCGCGGGGGATTGGTTCCGAGAACCCCAGCGGATACCAAAAAATGCAGATGCTCAAGTCCCTTATTTAGCCTGACCAATGCGGTTGGTCTATAGGACCCAGCGGAACCCTGGAACTTATTTAACCTGTCTCGGTGCGGTGGACTTTAAGAGCAGGCGCAGCTCTGAAACCGCAGTGTTTCGCTCATGATCATGATTGAAAATAAGGTGGAATAATAAAGCGATCGGAAAGAGGTGAAACGCCATCGGTCATTGGAAAAGCGTTAGGCTACAATCGGTCAATGATCGGAACAATTTTAATAGAGCATGTGAAAGGCATTGCCCCGATGAAAGCTACAATTATTACTAAGCAATGCATTGGTTTAATTATTGAAATACATACATTTCTTAAGTGTTTTATATGCATAGAAATGTAAAATGTATACTATATACTAAGACAAACGTTTGACTAACTGACGCTAAATAATACCAGATGTACCTGTTCTGACTTCAAATCCGACTTAAAGACAGACTCAGGAACGGAACTCGTGCATAACCCGGGGACTGCCTGTACTCTTAAATCATTACTTATAGTACCTAATACAATGTGAATGTATGTAAATAGTTGTTATACTGTATTGCTTAGGGAATAATGACAAGAAACAATAGTCTGTACATGCTCAAATAACAAGTGCTGGAGAGAGAACTTCCGGGTTTTCCCGATCCGCGGTTGTTTGAATCCGCGCATGCGGAACCCGCGGATAAGGAGGGGCGACTGTACTTGTTTCAAGCCAACGATTTTCTCTAAACAGGTTGCATCCGGAGAAATTAATGAATTAAATCATGAAACTTGGTGACTTGTTAAATCTCAAAAGAAGTCATTTCCATGGTGAAGCACACTGTAGCTCAGGGAATGATATCCCATGCACCAATAGCCGATGGGCAAAACAATGAATTCAAAAATAGTAAAGAATCAGTGCTGCTTCCACTTGCCCGATAACAGGTGCTGTTAATGGTTCTGCTATCAGACACACCCTAGCCTAGACCCAGGTATTACTTTAATAACACCCCTATTAACTTGTATCATCATCCCTTCTGTCACTTAACCACAACTCCAATTCACCCATCACACGTTTTCCATTTTGTTCTTTTCTACCCTGCCCATCAGCCCTCATTCACCAATCCCATCCCTTTTCTCTGATCCACTGAGTGCTTTCACCTCATTGAGGGTGACACACATGGGAAACATAGACCACAGAACAGTACAACACACTAACAGGTCCTTCAGCCCACAGTGCCCATCATCAAAGGTACCTTAGAGATCCCGAACACATGATCAATCCGAACTAATCCTATCTGTTAATGGTCTATATCTCTCCATTTTCTCCCTGTTCATATCTTGTTTAGATGCCTCTTAAATGCTGCATTTGATGAGGGTATTAATTTTATTTGGAGATACAGCCTGGAGTAGGCCCTCCTGGCCCTGCGAGATGTGCCACCTGGCAGCCCCTGGCAACCCTGATTTAACCACAGCCTAATCACGGTACAATTTACAATAACCAATTCACCTACCCGGTCCGTCTTTGGACTGTGCGAGGAAACAGGAGGACCTGGAAAAAACCCATGCATTCCAACATACACAATCTGCTCAGATACAACAGACAGGCCAACTGCAGATGCACCCAGATGGTCAGTTGTAATTTACTCACAGAAGGCAGGAAGGAGCAGGAATGGTTTGTAGGCTCCATAGAAACAATTCTGAACCATTGTGGCTTGATACTGCAATCTTCAAAGGACGTTATCCTTATGAATTACGGTCGGGCAGACGTGCTTTGCATTTTCAATTACCCATGCAATAACAGATAATATGCAACACATTTCACTGCAAGAAGAATAACTGCACCTTCTCAATTCCTAAAGAAAGACAAGTTTTAAGAATATTTTCGTAATGTCTACAGATCTTGTTTTTAAAGTGTACTATAGATAATTGAACATAACTTGCAAATTGTGTTAATATTTCCAAAAGCATCTCAGCTCTGTAACTAGATTCTGTTCGGCGGCCACAAGCCAAATGCGTTGGCACTGCTACTCAGGAAAGGCCAACATGACTAAGGTGACCAGAAGTGAAATGATACTGGATACAATGTATGGGGGTTAGAGACAGAGAATGTGGACACAGAACAGGAAAGTAGAAACTAAAGTATACACTCAGTGACCACTTTATTAGATACCCCTTCTATCTAATAAAGTGGCCTTTGAGTATATATACATGGTCTTTTGCTGCTACTGCCCAACCACTTCATGGTTCAAGTGCAGTGTGTTCAGAGATGCTCTTCTGCACGCCACTGTTGTAATGTGTGGTTGTTTGAGTTTCTGTCACCTTCCTGTCAGCTTGAACCAATCTGGTTATTCTCTCATTAAGAAGGCATTTTCACCCACAGAACTGCTGCCCACTGGATGTTTTTTTCGTTTTCGCACCATTCACTGTAAATTCTCGAGACAGTTGTATGTGAAAATCCCAATCAGCCGTTTCTGAGATATTCATACCACCCCCTTCTGGCACCAACAATCACTCCATGGTTAAAGTCAAGATGCCATTTCTCTCCCATTCTGATGCTTGGTCTGAACAACAACTTGACCATGTCTGCATGGTTTTATGGATTGAGTTGCTGCCACGTGATCGGCTGACAAGAATGAACACGAGTACAGGTATACCTAATAAAGTGGCCACTGAGTTTAATTTTAAAAAGAGAGAATTACAGCAGTTGTTTTAATTCATTCATTTTTTTTTTGCCTTATAATGTCCCACTAGAATCCTGCTGAAGAGAAGGGCACATGCTGATGTGCATCATTCTTTCTTCGTATTAAGTGCTGCTGATACATTTCCCAATAAATCTCACCTCTTTTGGACCTACAAGCAGTCATCTGAAAAAGTGTCTGTAATAGGAGACCTAGAATTTGGCTATGTACATACTTTCTCAAGCTAGCATTGGCAAGTGATCCAAGGACACCTAGAAAGTAAAAGTGAAGAAAACTTTAAAACTCCAAACTTCATGTGTTTTGGAGGGCCACTCTATCATTCCATCCAATTCCCAGATGAGGTGATTAACATGCTGCCGCTTACAAGAAAAACAGAACTGCAGTTTCACAATAAATTCCAGCAAAATTAGTAAACCTGGTACATTCATTATGGTCTGTTGATGCAATCTTTCTTTATTCTCGTGCAGAATAATTGAGCAAATATCAGCAGACCATCACACTAGTAAAAATGGCTTTTTAAGCTATAATGGGAGCCTGTTCTTCAGTTCTCTTTTCCTTGAGGGGAAATTGCAAGAAGGCATGATTGCGCGTTATCAACGATTGGAAGCAATTACTGAGGAAGGTTCCAGATTTGATCCCTTGGTGATGCTAACCTTGGCTGTGGGTGACAGAAGTTCTTCCACAAATGGCCTCACTACCCCTGGGTAAAATCAACTCGGTTTCCTGTCTTCAGTTCCTGAAATGTTAACCTGGCTCTAAGGCACATAGAGATGGAACACTACAGCACAGAAACAGACCATTTGGCCCATCTAGTCCATGTAAACTATTAATCTGCCTAGATCCATCGACCTGCACCGGCACCATAGCCCTTCATACACTGTACTTATCTAAATTTCTGTTAAATGTTGAAATCAACCCCACATCCATCACTTGTGCTGGCAGTTCATTCCACACTCTCACCACCCTCTGGGTGAAGAAGTTCCCCTTAAACATTTCACCCTTAACCCATGACCTCTAGTTGTAGTCTCACACAACCTCAGTGGAAAAAACCTGCTTGCATTTACCCTATCTATACCCCTCATAATTTTGTATATCTCTGTCAAATCTCCTCTCAGTCTTTTACGTTATAGGGAATAAAGACCGAACCTATTCAACCTCTCCATTTAACTCAGGTCTTCAACTTCCAGCAATGCCTTTGTAAATTTTCTCTGCACTCATTCAATCTTATTTACATTTTTCCTGTAGGTAGGTGACCAAAACTGGACACAATAGTCAATGGCCTCTTATACAATTTCAACCAAACATCCCAACTCCTGTACTCATGGAAGCCAATGTCCCAAAAACTTTCTTTACAACCCTATCTAGCTGTGACACCACTTTCAAGGAATTATGGATCTGTATTCCCAGATCTCTCTGCTTTTCCACACTCCTCAGTGCCCTACCGCTCACTGTGTAAGACCTACGCTGGTTGCTCCTCCCAAAGTGCCACTCCTCACACTAATTTGCATTAAATCCATCTGACATTTTTCAGCCTATCTTTCCAGCTGATCCATAACCCTTTGCAAGCTTTGATAGTCTCTCTTGCTGTCCACTACATGCCAATCTTGGTGACATCTGCACATTTGCTGATCCAAATTTGCTGGATCACTGATACAGAAGAGAAACAACAGTGGGCCCAGTACTGATCCCTGTGACACACCGCTTGTCACAGACCTCCAGTCAGAGGGGCAACCATCTGCTACCACTCCCTGGTTTGTTCTGTAAAGCCAATGTCTAATTCAATTTACTACCCCATCTTGACTGTCAAGTGACCAAACCTTCTTGACCAACCTCCCATGTGGGACCTTGTCGAAGACCTTGCTGAAGTCAGTGTAGACAATATCCATTGACTTGCCTTCATCATTTTTCCTGGATAAGATTGATTAGTCATGACTTACCATGCACAAATCCATGGTGACTATCTCTAATAAGTACCTGTCTATCTAAGTACTTCTATATCTGGTCCCTTAGAATATCTTCCAATTACTTTCCTATTACTGATGTCAGGCTCACCAGCCTATAATGGATTATTCTTAGAGCCTTTCTCAAGCAACAGAACAGAATTAGATATCCTCCAATCCTCCAGCACCTCACTCATTGCCAAAGACATTTTAAGTATCTCTGTTAGTGCCTCTGCAGTTTCTGCACTAACCTGTCACAGGGTCAGAGGGAACATGTTGTCAGGCCCTGGAATCTATCCACCGTAATTTGCCTCAGGAGTGCAAACTCCTCCTCCTCTGTAATCTGTACAGGGTCCATGACCTTGCTGCTGCTTTGCCTCACAACCCACATCCAGGAAAAACTGGTGTCCTGATCTCACTGCTTTTGTCAGGGATACCAACACATTTATGCTTCAAGGGCCATTTTCAGGTTGCTTTACAAGTATGTGTGACACTAAAAGATCTCTGCAGTCAAATTTCTCCCAGGGAAGTGCTTGGCATTTCAGCTGAAATACGTTAATGCTATCATAGACCTGGTAGATAAGATGACTTCCCTCTTACAATTATGAATTCAGATTGTTAGTGGTTATAGAACATAGAGCACTACAGCATAGAATAGGCCCTTCGTCCCATCATTTAACCTACTCTAAGATTAATCTGACCCTTCTCTTCCTCACATCCTTCCATTTTTCTATCATCCATGTGTCTATCTAAGAGCTTATTAGATGCCTCTATCACATCTGCCTTTACCACCACCCCTGGCAGGGTATTCAGCATACCCACCACTCTCTGTGTAAAGCAAAAACTTACCTCTGACATCCCCCCCTATACTTTACAATTATGTCCCCCCAGTATTAGAAATGTCCACTCTGGGATGTTTCAGCCGGAATACAAGGTCCGAGAACTGTTGCCACTCTGATTGGAATTTCCACTGAGAATTTATAGAATCACAGTATTTAGGGTGGCACAGGGTCCTTTCATTAGACCTTTTGACTTCCACCACCAGTCGGGCCTTCCCCGGTTACCTGGAGTAATAGAACAACCAGTGGCTGATTTTATTTCCGATACTTTGATTCAGTGGTTCGTTATATGTTGTGCAGAAGTCTTATTCTTGGCCAGGCCCTCAGCCATTTTCCTCAACTATTCTCAGAAAAACTATGAAATGCTGTGACATGGTACAGGTTTGGGCATGGTATATAACTTGGACATTTTGGCCTATGGCCGCTAAATTGTAAAATATTTGTTCAGAAACATTTTGCCAGGCCTGTGTTTCCATCCATTAATGTCCACAAGTCATTATAGAGCACAGTTAATAGTCAACCACAAGCAAACCAGATCAGGGAAGAATGGGAAGTTTTCGAATGTGGAAGACATTAGTGAGCTAGATGGGTTTTTATGAAAATACAGCAGTTCTTTGTTAATTGTTACTTATATTATCTTTTTGTTTCAGGTCATCCAGAAGTTAACCACTATGCCACTACATCTCTTGAGCATCCAGGACTATAAGCATTTGGAAAGAGTGGAAATGATTCAGGACCAATGTTATTGCAACTATAGTGTAATGATGGAACAAATTTGTGGGGAAGAGCTATAAATTCAGGAAAGTTTTACTCACATACGAGTTTCAACTTGAAGCAATTATTTTTCTATATAAGGTAATGTTAATACTATGGATACACAAACTGTTATTGTTTGGAAAGTGGTTTAGAATTGCACTAAACTTAACAAAAGTTTGTGACTTGCATACAAATTGCACATTAGTACTGAAATTCAGATACAAAGTTCAACATTGAAAAACCACAGTTTAGTGGGTTTCCAGTCTTGATGAAGAGATTCGGTCCAAACAGTCAACTGTTTATTCCCCTCCATAGATGCTGCCTGACTTGCTGAGTTCCTCCAGCATTTTGAGTGTTAGTAGGTTTCAACAATACAATATTATGATATCCCAGACAAAACCTAGAGGGGGAAAAAAATAAGTGTAGACCTCTTTCTTATTGCCACTTCAACTCCATCATTAGAATTCTATTCTTGAACAAAATTCTATCTTAGACTATCCTTTTACCTTTTTTTAAAACCTAACTCAAGAGCTAGCTATTTAAGAGATTTGTTGGGTTTTAAGTAGGCATGATGCCATGACTATTTTTATTTATTTATTTATTTAGAGATACAGCAAGGAATGGGCCCTGCCCAGCAACCCCAACTTAACCCTAACTTAATCGTGGGACAATTTACAATGATCAATTAACCTACCTACCAGTATGTCTTTGGACTTTGGGAGAAAACTGGAGCTCATTGCAAGGGGGATATACAAACTCCTTACAGAGGATGCTGGGATTGAACTTTGAACTCCAAACCATGCTATGTAATACCAATGGGCAAACTGCTATGTAACCACGGCACCCCTGACTGGATGACATCAAAGTGGATTAGTAGCCAACTGAATGATGTCTCGATGCACTTGGTCATTAAGCTGAGCAGGAGGCCTTACTGCTTTGTTCCCTACCCTTTCTCCACTCTCTGAGACACTGAGAGGAATCTCACCAGGGAGTCAGGGGACAGTGGAGATTGAGAGCAAGAGCACAATTCTAAAAATACTGCTCAACCTTCCTCTTCATTTGCAGGATGTGGGTGTTACTGGAACAGTCAGCAACTGTCCCCCTGAGAAGGAGGATGATTAGCTTGATCCTCAGTAATCTGCTTGATAGAAATACTTCCACAAATTTGTTGGGAAGAAGCTACAGGGCCTATGCTCTATCAAGCTGAAGGGACAGTGATACATTTCCAAGACAAGTCAAAAGGTGAATTGGAGGAGTGAATGTAAGTTATTCTTCTCAAACAACGTATCGCAATTAAAACAGAAAATGCTGTAATTTTGCTGCAGGCCAGCTTATTACAGAAGCATTTTTGGAATATGCAGAATTCTATCAGCATTCTCCCAGATGGATGAGATTAATAAATAAAAAGTAAGGCTAATGGATATTGATGGTGTCTAACCATATGCCTTTGGAGGAAACCAGGGCGCCCGGAGGAAACCTACGCAGTCACAGGGAGAACGTATGAACTCCTTAAAGACAGCAGTAGGAACCGCTGGCGCTGTAAAGTGATACCTTGGCCGCTATGCTACAGTGCAGCCCATGGTGGGCTTCCAGGAGGGGTAGCCAATAGAACCAGGTGAGCTTGGGCATTGGGCCCCAGTGAGCAAACGGAGAAGGCAGGAGCCAAGTTCCCAGCAAGTGTATGGGAAGCTCAGCAAACCACGGTGAGACAGATGCCGATTAGCCAGAAAATGGATTATCAGTGTTCTACTGTAATTAGAGGGAAAACTGAGAGCATACTCTTTACATTAACAAGTTGATTATGGTGTGATAGTCTGGGATTGCTCTGGCAAAGACCCATCAGGGACCAAATCAGGTTCTGCTCTTGTACAACACTCCTATGGTTCCAAGTCACAGGTTTTAATTCAGCAAGCGATCCAAATCATTGTGAAGGTGTGTACATTATGCACAAGATATTAAGGTAAACGATGACAATTAATCTCTTTCAGGGACATTCCTGGCACTCCTTTGCCACCAGGTGTTGACATTATTGTAGCTACCAGCTGCTAGGCAGAGGACAGAAAAACTGCCACGTGTACCTTGTAATTTCTCATGCTTTTCTACAGAATGAAAAAGCTCATTTAGATTCAATAATTTGTCTTTAATTAAATATCATGAAAATTAAGGAGTAATTTAATCAGTTTGTCATTTCCCATCCCCTATTTATCATACTCTAACAGCTTATAGCTTGAAAGTATTATTTTGTGATGAAAAGATGTTCCTGACATTTCCAATGTAGGCAATAGTTAGGAAGAAGAAAACACGGTTTGAACCCTGCTTGTGGGGGATGTGAGGCATATGAGAATGTTGCCAGAATCTGGTTACTAGAAAGGATGTTCTGTGTGCTAAATATAGGTTGTTTGGAGTCTGAAGCATTCCTTGAAAGGAAATATCCAGATGCAGTACATTTGATTCACGTCTACAACTTGAACTTCTTTTCCTGAATTGCTCACAGTTCGCTCTCCATTGAGAAGAATGAGGCTGATTCCGAATGGAGACAGCTTTTAGTTGCATTAATGTATTAAGGAGGCCAGATACAGTGACCTCCACCGGGACCAGTTGAGTAACATCTATGTTGCAGCGGCTCAGGTTCCCAAAGTACAGTCACAAACTAAGTCAATGGCTCAATAAAATACAATCTGGCTTCACACAACAGTCAGTTTCCAATAGCTGTGCTGCTTATCTGCTGAGAGACGAAGACAGTGCTACTTCCTATGCTGCAAACTTGAAAACATTAAGTCTCAGTGTTCGGGAAAGAATGTAAATAAACCAGTGGAAACACCAACGCAAGGAAGTGGGTAAATATAAACTCCGGGGGAAGAAGTTTGCCTCATCACGGCCAGATATGCGTGAGTACTGGGCATTTTCTGTGTTCCCCCTCTGCAGATCTGGTCCTGTTGACTTCAGCAGAACCAAATGCAGAGGTGAGAGATACCTTCAGCCAATAACCAGGCAAACTTCTTCTAATCAGCAAATGTAGTGGAGACTTGACCTAAAAACGGTGGCAACAGAGATGATTTAGCAGTGAATGATAACTTTAGTAACCACAAACTGGAAAATAACAAGTCACGAGGAGCCATGAAACAAAAGAGAACAGATACTTAACACAACAAGGTAACTGAAGACTAGGGGCAAATAGTTGAGGCTGAGTGGATCGTATTGATTGTGGATGAGGGCTGGGTTTAAATAGGTTGCAGGTGGTGAGTTGGGAATGAGAGGCAAGCAACTCCTGTCAGCAGGGAGGAGATTGAGAGGTGTCTGCCTGTGCAGGCCTGACACTTCTCCTAAAGGGAAAGGAAAATTTTAGTAAGATGGTTTACGCCATTTAATAAAGACAACCAACACAAGCAAGCAGAGAAGAATCCAGTTAAAGAAACTCAAATATATCATAGGAACACACACAAATCTTGTGCTTGTGTTTGTAGAATATATAATATCTTAATTCATCGGCTAACATTCTGGTTTTATTCTCATTTTGTTGGATTTGGCACAAGACCATAAGACAGAGGCCATTCAGCCCACTCTGTTTGCTCCACCATTTGACGACCCTAAAGTGAAACCAGGACTCACTGCTACAAAGTGAAATCAAAACTCAAAAGAAATTTGATTACAAAAATAGAAATTTCTGAAAATAAACTACACAGCGGGCACTACCCATAATGAGAAAAGGGAAGGTTAATGTTTTCAGGCCACGCTCATCACTTCTTAACGTTTCTTTCCTCTTTGCAAATAAAATGACCTATAGACTCACTTTCAAGGACCCATTGCTGCTGTTGGTCTCAATATTATATTTCATTTGCATAGCTTGTCTGTTGCACATTGGTTGTCAGTCTTTATTTATGTATTATTTTTAGTAAATTCTATTGTATTTCTTTTTTCCCAGTGTATGCCTGCAAGAAAATGAATTGCAGGGCAGCTTATGGTGACATATATATATATATATATATGTATATATATATATATATATATATATATATATATATACACTTTGATAATAAATTTGCTTTAACTTTTTAAACTTTGACATAATATTTGACTTCTCAGGTATATCCAAAAACTTCTGCGCTACTTGTGATCAGTTGTTCGTCACATTTATGAAAGAAGTGGGGTGGGAGAGAGGGAAAACAATATAGAAATAGATGAAATTATAAAATATCTCCTCAATCCTCAAAGATCTCAAGCCACATTTGCAAAATCTTGCTTTAACAAAGACTACAGCAAAAAGCAGTATCTGAAGAACGAATCTACTTCTTGCTGACAGTATAGACCAGGTGCTGTTTGTGGTTCAGGTTGCCTTCTCCAATACAGGATTCAACATCAGATCCAGGAGCAAAGTGCAGAGGTCCTGAGCTGAGTGGCTGACTGCACTTAGCTTGAATTCCCAGTAACCATTTGTATGAATGGGGTCAGTCACCGTGATTGAGGAAGAAGGTACAGATGAGGGTTTGGTTTCTTTCTCCCTTGTTTCATCTAATGTTTTTAACTAATATGAATCACGTAAAGGTATTTTAATGAATTTGTTATTTTTAATTGCTCAGTTTAAAAAAATATTGATATTCTCCTGAATTGCTTTTAGTGCCTTGGTTCAAAGACAGTGAGCTGTCATAAAGCCTCTACGGTGCTTGGTATTAAGGCTCAGGATCGACCTTCTGAGGCTTGGCTGCTGATGACGTGTGTGAGCACCGGCCGTTTGCTGTGTGATTCCATTGACCTCGACAGAACCAAATGCAGAGGTGAGGGATAACTACAACCAATAATCAGGCATGTGTTTATCACTGCTGGGTCAGGGGCTGCCCTCCACTCTTCACTCTACGGAAGACAAAAACCACGTTGCGTTGCTGTGCGGCTGCACTAGTGTGCATTGATCGGACTGCTGCGGGATTGTTCTTGCTGAGAACATCCGAGGCACCGTCAGTCTGCAGGGCATGACACCTGGGCATTCGTGTGTGACTGTATGTTTTCCTGCTGCTGTAATTGTATGTGCTTCGTACTGGTACTGTGTTATGCACCTTGGCCCCAGAGGAACACTGTTTCATGGGTTAACGACAATTAAACTTGAACTTGGATTGTAGTCAATTGGTACATGGAGCTTAGGAAAATACAGGGCTATGGGTAAGCCTAGTAATTTCTAAGGTAGGGACATGTTCGGCACAACTTTGTGGGCCGAAGGGCCTGTATTGTGCTGTAGGTTTTCTATGTTTCTATGGTCCCATGCAGAATCAGGAAGCCTGGTGGCAGGAACAGGGTGCGGATCACGCACAGTTAACGAGACAGATCGAGAACAATCTGGCACAATTCCTTTGAGAAACTGAAACACTTCCAAGGTATGTCAGTGAGGTTAGAGTATGCCATACCTCATTGGAATGAGTCCGATTCTGATGCTTGGCTCGGTCTGAGGCATTGGAGAAGGCTTTGTTGCAGCCTTCGTGCTCGCAGACGTACGGCTTCTCCCCAGTGTGTGACCGGAGGTGAGTCTTCAAGTTCTCGAGTCGTGAGTAGGCTTTGTTGCAACCCTCAAACTGGAAAAAGAGAGGAGAACCGTGACTAAGTGGTTGCACAATACACAGAAGTGTACATTAGCTCAGAAAACATCTGACAAGGTTGTGCTGCACTGAACAGATCGTTTCACATCATTGGCCTCTGATGGCCTAAGAGATAAAACAACTGCCTAAGTGCTACTGAGCGGGGACCAGGATATCTCTGCTGACTTTGTTCCTTGGCCAGCTGCTCACTTGGCCAAGACAGCAGGCCAACAAAAACAGAGACACAAGAAATTCCTGCAGGCACTGGAAATCTGGATCCACAAACAGAAAATACTAGAGGAACTCAGCAGGTCAGGCAGCGTCCATGAAGGGAAATGGCCAGTCAACATTTTTGACTGACACCCTTTATCAGGGCTGGAAAGGAAGAAAGGAAGAGGGCAGAAGTCGGAATAAATGTGTAGGGGGAGGGGGAGAAACAACAACTAGTAGGTTATGGTGAATCCATATTGGGGAGGCAGGTAGATGGGAGGGGAAAAGGGGATAAAAAGGGAATGATGTGAGAAGCTAAGACGTGCTAGGTGGAAGGGACAAAGGGCTGAAGAAGAAGGAATCTGATTGGAGAGGACAGTAGACCAGGGAATAAAGGGAACGAGGTGGGGGACCAGAGGGCAGGTCAGATTATAGGCAGGTTGTGAGAGTTTTTCTCCGCTTTCTGATTGTCCGTAATCAATGCAACACAACTGGGAACAAGATAATAGCAATGTCCGACTGTATAAGTTTAGTCCACGCATTAGTATATTAGCTCCTTGCCCCAGTATTGGCTACTGTTAACCCATTATTGCTTGGCAGGATTCACAAGTTAATATGTACCATTTTTAAGCAACAGTTCGGTACAATTTATAAGTAAATTACTGAAGCAAAATAGAATAAATCATCTTGAATGGAATACGCTTTATCTGAGTTCATGCAGGATTAATAAAAAAGGTGGATTTGTTTTCTCGATGCAGTTGGTTTGCTGGGCCAGAGGCTAACTAAATGACTTATGCTAGGCAGCCGGCATTAGCATCTGACACCAATTATTTGTGGGGAAGTAGGCCGTGACCAAATCCATCATCAGACAGCAGGTAGCCGACAGTAAGCACGGACTGCAGTGATTCAGTATGCAATGGAAAAGCCTGTTCTTCAACATGCTTTGAAAACTCTGCAGTTAATGTACCAAATGTTAAAAAAATAAATCCGTTTGCTCATTTGTTGGACAGCAAATCTGCTCTTGTGCTGAAACTAAGTTGAAATGAATATTGCTGGTAGAACTGACTTTCTCCATGCTCTCATGATTGTTATTGGACAGCAGATTGGGATGATTGTTACATAGAATCATACACTCTGCGGCCACTTTATTAGGTTCACTTTTACACCTACTTCTCCTACTTTCTCAGGAGTCTGCAGAGATCTGGCATGTCATCAAACACCTTGCAAACTTCTATAGATGTGTGGTGGAAACTGGCTGCATTATGGCCTGGTATGGGAACATCAATGTCTTTGGGTAACTCAAATAACCACACGTTGCAATGGTGGTGTGTAGAATACCTCTGAAAGCACATCCTGGTGAACCTTGAAGTGGACGGGCTACAGCAGCAGAAGACCATGAACATACTCTCAGTAGCCTCTTTATTAGCTACAGAAAGTACCTAATAAAGTGGACATTAAATGGAGAATTATTGTGATGTAGAAGGCTATTTGCTTAATCAATGCTGGCTCCAAGCAGAACAAACATTCAGACCTATTCCAGCACTATTTCATCAAAGACTTGCAAATTCTTCTCTCTTTAATGTCTAATTGGCACTACCCAAAAAAACTCATATTGTTTCTGTTTCCACTCTGTTAAAGAGAGTGAGTTTTGCCTTCCCAATCCAGAACCAACAGATTTTCCTCATATCCAACATTACCTTTGGCCCAAAATGGTAAATCTGTAGTAACAGAAGTGGCACAGTAGTTAGAGCTTCTGTCTTATAGCCTCAGCAATTTGCTTTAACCCTGATCTCAACTGCTGTCTCTCTAGAGTTTGTACGTTAACCCAGTGACTCTATGGGTTCATGTCTAGCTGTTCAATTTCCTCTCAATTCCCAAAGATATGAGGGTAGAGAAATGACATGCTATTATTTACCCTCAATATAGGGGAACTTTTAACATAAAAGTGGAATTGATGGGTATTCATCAGGGAAGCAAATGGGACAACAGACCCGATGAAGCATAACAGGTCCACAGCAGATGCCATCTCATTGGCTCTTCATTCAACCCTAGAACATCTGGACAGATGCATACATCAGGTGGCTCTTTATTATCTCCTCTATTATCTCCTAAAATATGTTTCAAGACCTTGGCCTCAATACGTCCTTGTGCAATTGGATCTTCAATTTCTTTACTTGCAGACCTCAGTCAGTTTGGATTGGCAACATCTTTTGCATGGTCTCCATCAGTACGGGTGCATCACAAGGCTCCATGGTCAGCCCCCTGCTCTGCTCACTTTATACCAATGACTGTGAAGCTAAGCACAGCTCTAGTGCCTTATTTAAATTTGCTGATGACACCACTGTCATTGGCTGAATCAAAGGTGATGACAAATCAGCATGCGGGAGGGAGGTTGAAAATCTGTCACAACAGCAACCTCTCACTCAATGTCAGCAGACCAAGCAGCTGATAGATAACTTTTAGAGGAAGAAACTGGAGGTCCATGAGCCAGTCCTCACTGGGGGATCAGAGGTGGGGAGAGAAAGCAACTCAAAATACTTTGGTGTAATCATTTCAGGGGAGATGTCCTGGGTCCAGCACTAAAGTGTAATTACGAAGAAAGCACAGCACTGCCTCTAGTTCCTTGGACGTTTGTGTAGATTCAGCAAAATATATAAAACTTCGAGCCTGATACAAAAACACCAATGCCCTTGAATGGAATGTTCTACAAAAGGTAGCTGATACAGACTAGTCCGTCACGGGTAAAACCTTCCCCACCATTGAGCACATCTACACAGAGCGCTGTCGCAGGAAAGCAGTGTCCATCATCAAGCACCCCCATCACTCAGGCCATGCTCTCTTCTCACTGCTGCCATCAGGAAGAAGATACAGGAACCTCAGAACCCACACCACCAGGTCCAGGAACAATTATTAGCCCTCAACCATCCGGCTCTTGAACCAGTGGGGATAACTTCACTCAATTTCACTCGCTCATCACTGACAGTTCCCACAACCTATGGACTCACTTTCAAGGACTTTTCATCTCATGTTCTTGATATTTATTGCTTATTTATTTGTATTATTATTTCTTTTTCTCTTTTTCATTTGCATGGTTTGTTGTCTTTGGCACATTGGTGATTTGTCTGTCCTGTTGGGTGCAATCTTTCATTGATTTTATTATGTTTCTTGGATTTACTGAGTATGCTCGCAAGAAAATGAGTCTCAAGTTTGTATGTATATGGTGACTTTGATGATAATTTACTTTGAAGTTTGGTAGATCAGATGGCTTCCTTCTATGTATAGACAACTAAGTAACCTCTTGGTCCTTGGTAACAGCTTCCCTCTATTTAATTTTACTAAAAACATGATCTTAATACACTTCTTTCAAATCTCCCTTCAATGGTCTTGTACAGACGTGCAGCTGACAGCATTCTAACATGCTGCCTCACTGTGTGCTACAGAAGCTGCACTGCTGCGGACAGGAGGGCTCTACAACAGGTCATCAAAACTGCCCAACGCATGCAATTTGATGAACGATCCTACCCACCCTGCTCATGGACTGTTTGCCCCACTCCCATCAGGGAAGAGGCTGTGTAGCACCCCACCCTAGCACCACCAGACTCAAAAGCGGTTGCTTTCCCCAAGCAGTAAGGCTGATTAGCACCTCCACCCATTAACATACCCCTCCACACAGCCACCCACTACTAACTTACCATTTCCTATCAGAGTCACCTTCTGGTCTGTACAGCTAAGAGTTACTTTGTGTACATTCAATCAGTCTGTGTATATAAGCTAATCGTATGTATTTACATTCATTATTTTTTTATTGTGTTCTTTATGCTCATTGTGTTTTTTTTATATACTGCGTCAGATCTGGAGTAACAATAATCTTGTTCTCCTTTATACTTGTGGACTGACGAATGGCAACAATCTTGAATTTTGAATGTTCTCAGCTCTAATAAAGACACTCTCACTTCTCCAGCGCAATACAAGGCTAAAACTCCTCCTCCCTTGGCCCAGCTATTCAATGCAGCAGTGAAGAGATTGTACGAGGCAACGTGGCACCGGCACGGCGACCCTCGTGTTTTCACAACCAGTTACGCTCTTCAAGATAAACTCTGCTCTGATGTTGTATCACTGAACAGGCATTTGGCACAAGGCTACTCAATAAAAAAAATAATAAACATTAGTAAGAAAAGAGTAAATCTTGGAATTCCGAAATAAATATTGGGCTGGTAGTATCAAGTGACTTGGTCAACATCAGATACAGGAAGGATAGTTTCATATTCTGAAAGGTAAACCTTCATTAAAGTGAGAAAAGTGTTCTCTCAGGTTGTTTTTTCTAATGACTTGCTATATATAACATTAATATTTGGCAAAATAAATATCCTGTCAGGAAAATGTAGAATAAACACTGATAATGTCAAATGAACAAATCAAAAATGATATAGTCTCCATATGAGTGGGGTATATTTAAGTATTTAGTTAAGCCTGTTAAGGTAGAGAAACACTATATTTTAAGAAGATGCCATATTCATAATTTGAAACTGTTTAATTTTATGTGTTCAAGGGGGATAGCAATTTCTAATTCTTCTTCTTCTGGGGATTAGAAGTGGAAAGGGCAAGCAATTTGAAGTTCCTGGGTGACAATATCTCTGAGGATCTATTTTTGGACCACCGTAACGATGCAATTACAAAGAAGGCACTACAGCAGCTTTATTTCATTAGGAGTTTGTGGAGATTTGGTATGTCACCAAAGACATTCACTAATTTCTACAGATGTACCGTGGAGAACATTCTAACTGGCTGCATTGCCCTCCGGGATGAGTGTGAGGGCACTGCACATGATCAAAATAAGCTGCAGAAACTTATGACCTCAGCTGGTTCTATCATGAGCACCAGCCTTTCCAGCATTCAGGATATTTTCAAGGAGCAATACCTCAAAAAGGCAGCATCCATAATTAAAACTCCTATCACCCATGACATGCCCTCTTCCCATTGTTAACACCAGGGAGGAGGTACAGGAGCTTCAAGGCACACACTCAATGATTCAGGAATAGCTTCATCCTCTCCACCGTCAGATTTCTGAATGAACATTGAACGCATGAACACTACCTCACTACTTTTTCTTTTTTCTCTCTTTTTGCATTACTTATTTAACTTTTTTTAAATATACATACTTTGTGCTGTAATTTACAATTTTTATTATTATGTATTGCAATGTACTGCTGCCTCGAAGCAACAAATTTCATGATATGTGCCAGTGATATTAAACCTAATTCTGCTTCTTCTTAATGCTGTGAATTGGAGAAGTCTTCCTTTGCAGATTACACGATTGGCTGAATGGTAAATGGGGAAATGGAGAAGAACTGAGGATGGGAAAGGGAGGGTTGCAATTAGGTAGGAGCTCGGCTTCGTAGTGGGTGCACAAGAACTCGGAGGAATGGGACTAATTCAACAGTCCTGTTACACTTGTCCTATTGCCTGTTGGATCTTCATCAAAATAGAACACTGCCTTCCAAGAATAAAGGGTCAGATGTGACCTTGCACAGTGAGGATAATTTCTCATGTCTCAATCGCCATCTTCCGATGAAGGCAAACATCGATGATGTTGACCATAGTAATAAATGCCACAGCATAGCCTTTGCCCATCGGAGAGAGGGGTGTTTAAAGATCAAAATCTCAGACTTCGCACTAAAGAAAGCTATACTGGGCTGCACTGATCCCTAGCTCCCCTATTAGAATCTGATAGCTGCACTACCTACACAGGTACCTCGAGGCACTGGAAAGATAACACTCATGCTTGTCTTCATAAAGGCTTGCAAGTTCACTGCAAGAATATGCAAACCAATGTCAGTATCTTCTCCTATGCCAAAATCTTTAGGGTTGGGACGTTGTTTAAGATCAAATTTGCAAGGCAGCTACTTCATTTTCATGCCCAACACCAGACTCCTAAAATAGAACCTATTCTGAGCACTGTCATGGGGTGAGATTACTCAATGGACAAATAAAAGTTTTGAATGTCTACTCAAAAGATTGCAATATCCCCACAAATTCTAGGGAATTCCTGAGCCATGTGGAGAAGGAGGATTTGGGATAGTCATGAAAACTTGAAGGACAAGCATTGGGAACATACAGAAACCCAACATAAATGGAGGTAGGATCACATCAATTACCCAACCTCCCACTCCCTTTGGCACCTCCTGCTCCAGCTGCCAAAGAGTCTACAACACCACATTGCCCTCACCAGCCATCACAGAATCCCCAGAACTAGAGTGGTTGCACATCACATCATTCTGCAGATGCTGGAAATCCAGAGTAACACATGAAATGCTGGAGGAACCCAACAGGTCAGGCAGTGTCTATGGAGAGAAATAAAGAGCTGATGTTTTGAGCTCAGTCACTTCATCAGGACAGGGACTGCCTAGGAGAGTTTCAATCATTGGAGTTACCCCAACAAACTCTTCATGAAAATACTGATATTGACTTTTGTACAAAGACAGCTTTTGTATAATGTACTGACAGTTTTGTTCATTGTTAAAATGTGATTGTGAAAGTTCACGTGTTGCAATTTCAGGACTTGAGCTTTTGATTCTAAACCCTACTGTTCGCTCGTTGATACACTGAAAAACTTTCATGGAAGAAGAATCTGGAATGGGGTACAGGAAGAGAATAGCTGGATTCTAAATTTCCTCACCCTGTATTATTTCATTTTTTTCATTCAGTGAACACTTCCTTTCAATTTACAATTATGCATAAACCCTTGGCATCCCCAAACTGTCATAAATATTACACTTCTGAAGAACTAGTCCGTTATGTTAGCCTGTAACACTTCTACCCAGAAGACAATGTCCTACATCATTTCCTTGCCAACTTCTGACAGAATTCCAATGGATTCTTGGAAAACTTCCAAACAAATGTTGAAGCTTGTAGAATTGTATCACGCTAAACAGAATATTATTTTGCAAACAAAAAAAAATTATTGTGAAGCTTTTATATTCCAGATTAATGGGCTTAAAGTTCACCATAATTACAGAGCTGAGTCTGGAATGAGTGAATTATGGAATTTCTATTCAAATGGCTCCAATTAGTTTTCACTTTAAAATGTGCACAGTGCTATAGATTCACTGACATGAATATGGCACCATGATGTTAAACACACAACAATTTCACACACTTGAAGTCTAAAATGCATATATGCGGGGGTCAACTTTGGTTCTTTTTTGATCCAACAATAGGCTGGGAGCATGGCCCAGACGATGGTGACCCAATGTGAGTTAGGTCCTCAGCTTTGTCAGGTTACAGGCACGTATCAGGAGTCCAGAGCAGCTGCACCTAATCTGGGTTATGTGTCCCCTCTCAGAGCTGGGAAAGGGCTGAATGGCCCAATTCTGCCCCTATGTCCTATGTCTTATTGGTACCAAAGATTACAGTGGATCCATGAGGCTTTAATAATATTGAGGTAAACTTTACAAAACTTCACAAACTAAATAAAAATATTTAACAGAGTACAGCCAGGTGCAAAAGGCTTAGGCAAGTTTATACAGGTAGGGTGCCTAAGGCTTTTGCACAGTTCTGTATTTGTCAACGTGGAGCGGAGAGTGAGTTTGTAAATCTGGTGGGACCAAAGGATGTTGGGAATGGTGAGGGTGGAATGTCATGGGAGGGGTGTGGGACAGGTGGCAGAGATGGAGTTCTAGGGGTGGGGGTGGTACAGGTACAGACACACCCAGCCCTGAGACACCAGGCACAGTCATTTGATTCCAAACAATTGGTTTATTGATCATTACAGAATGTCTCTCTGGTGCTTCCCACTTCCTCCCTTCTCCCTTCCCCTTTTCCCAGCTATGATTTCCTTCTCCCTGCCCCCTTCCCACTCCCAGTCTGCAATAGAGACCCATATCAGAATCAGGTTTATTATCATTCACATATATCATGAAATTTGTTTTTTTGTGTGGCAGCAGTATAGTGCAATACAGAAAATTACCATGTTACTGTGGAGAGGTCTTAGGCACCTTAACTATATGTATATGCTTAAGAAATCACCAACATCACCTTAGTTTTTTGTAATCCATGACATCATCAAGTGTTTAAAGGGGTGACTGGAACAAAAGGCCCTTCCAATCAGAACGCAGAGGAACCTTTGGTCCAATGACAACTCATGGGTGAAGATGGAGCAGGGTGCTTTTTGACTATAGTCTAGGGGCAGGAATTTGTAGGTGACCAAAATGAGTTGGGATTGAGGAAGTGTGTGCAGATGGAGATGAATTATTGGATTCAAGGAGAAAATGTGTCTTGTTCATAACATGGCTTGTTTCTATCTGCTTTGCATGCCTGGAGCCAGTATAACAAAGACAATCCAATTGCTTATCACATGTTGAATTCCAGATTTTTTTCTGCAGGAAACATTCATAAATCCTGGTTCCTGGTTCCATCAAGAATTAACATTGTGCTGAATGAATGGACAAGCATTTCAAACAACAGATTTTCAGATTTCCTAACTGTTTCAAATTTCAAATATTATTAACCATTTCAAATTCTATTGATATTTTAAACAAGTCTGCAAGATAAGTATACATCTATCAAATCTCCACTCAATCTTCTACATTCTAGGGATTATAGTCCTAACCTATACAACCTTTCCCTATAACTCAGGTGTAATTGTAACTCTAGGTCAATAATCACTGTAAGTTAACCCTGGTGTGGAGGTGAGTTGTAGAATTTGAAAGGGGCAGATGGGAACGTAGAGAGAATAAGTTATATTACTGTAGGTTTAGTGTAAATGAGCTGCAAAGCCTCAATGGGGCAAAGGGCCTGTTTCTGTGCTATGTGACTCTGTACATGGGTCTTTTCCAAATAGCTTCACTCGACACTGTGTATGGCTGAAACTTCTTGTTAAAGTCAGTTGTCAATACCCTTCCCTATCTTTGTCATGGGGGAGCAGCTGAATCCACACAAGGGAGAGTGTTCTTCATTTTGGAAATGAACTGTATTGCAGAGCAGCAGTGTATGTTATTCTCACTCCAATGGCTCTTAACATACAGTGCCTGTTAAAAATGCACCCTTAGGTCACAAATAAACGTTGCTCCTGGCTCTGACATCTGCATCTTTTTAAAGCAAAAAGCATGATTCTCTCCCCATTGCTACCATTCAGGAGGAGGTACTGGAGATTGAAGACACTTCTTCCCCTCCATCATCAGATTTCTGAATAGACAATTGTTGGCCATGGAGTAATTAAAATAAGGAAGAAGACATCGAACTTGAATGGGTTAAGTCAGTGGAAGTAGACAAACCAATTGTCTTTGTTATTGCCATGAAGTCGAAAGGATGGATGCTGCCATTTTGTGAAGCTGCACTGCATTCTCCATTTTGCGAATTGGCTTTGCTTGGCTGAATCAGTGTTTTAAAGTAAACACAACAATGCTCTAGGTAATCTGCTGGACTAGAGATTATGTATTTCCAAATAAGAAGTTATTTGTGATGTATTGTTTGGTTAGATTGATGCACCATCAATAACTCTCAGAGACGTGAGGCGAGAGATAGGCTTTTATTGGCTGGAAGAGAGCACAATCAGCAGCAAGAGACCATCACACAACATCCTGGAGACTGAGGGGGGAGCAGTGCCTCCAATCGCCTTTATACAGGGGTCTGTGGGAGGAGCCACAGGAGCAGTCAGCGGGGGGGCGTGTCCAGACAGGTATATGTAGTTCACCACATTGATATAACATGGAGGTTTGTGAATGGTGGGTCTATGTTTTCCCTGAGAGATTTGAGTTGGTTACTGGTTTGGTAACTGATTTAGAACAAAGACCCATAAAGAGCCATAAATTGCCAGTTGTCACTTGCAGAAGAGGACAATAAATGGATGCTGGCTTGGATCAAAGCCAATAAGAAGGCGTCATAGTCAGTCAGATGACTCATAGCCAATAATACTGAAATGCAACATTAGAACTGGTAAGGCATTAATATAAAAGCAGAGGCTTTGTATGCAAAGTAGCAACAACTCCGGAGATTAACAATCGCAAGGAAGAACCCCCATGACAGGGACTGGAAGAAGAAGGATTGGTCACCTGGCCAATGGGAGAGCCCTGATTCTGTGCTATAAATTGGAAAAATGGCTTGAGTGAGTATTGGAACCGAGGGAACAGTAGAATTCATGGTGTAAGTTGTTGACCTGGGAATCAGCATAGTTACATTGTTGCTTGTGCAGAGACAATAAAGTACAAGCTTCAATTAATTAAGAGTTTCGTAGTGAGTTTTCTAACCTAGTTCGTTTCATGAATGGTTAACACAATGAATCCATGAACACTTCTTCAGTACTATTTTCCTTCTCTTTTTGCACTACCTATTTAATTTGAGTTTTTTATATATATACATTGATAGGCCATTTAATTGAATGGCATTGCAGCAACCTTGCACTCAATGTCAGTAAGACCAAAGAACTGATTGTAGACTTCATAAAGGATAAGATGAGGGAACTCACACTCATAGAGGGCTCAGAAGTGGAAAGAGTGAGAAATTTCAAGTTTCTGGGTGTCAATATCTCTCAGGAGCTAACCTGGATCCAACACATTGATGCAGCTACAAAAAATGCACAACAGAGGCTATACTTCAATAAGGACCCCCCTCACCCAGGTCATGCCTTGTTCTCATTGCTACCATCAGGAAGGAGGAACAGAAGCTTGAAGGCACACCCTCAATGATCCAGGAACAGCTTCTTCCCCTCTGCCATCTGATTTCTGAATGGACATTGAGACCATGAAAACTACCTCACTACTTTTTTACTTGCTATTTTGCACTACTTAATTTAATTTATCTATTTAATTACTTACTGTATTCACAGTTTTTTCTCTATTATGTATTGTATTGTACTGCTGCTGCAAGACAACACATTTTATGATCTCTGCCAGTGATATTAAATTTGATTTTGATTCTGATACTGATGAATAAGTTGTCAAGAAGCTGTAACTAAATGGACACAAAGCTATTTGCCTCAAGTAGTGATAAGACGTTCCATATTCTAATACTCAATTTGGTAATATCCTTTATAATATGTTCTTCTGATTAATGCTCATTAGATTCCTACTTAATAGAAATTCTGGAAAAAAAACACACAATGGAAAAGAGAAAAAGTGCTTTAATATTTACACCATTCATTATGCTTTACCTGAAGATATATACAGTATAACCAAAATGCTAACTGTCCTTGTTTTTCCCCAGAAGACTGGTGTGTATTTCAATCTGTTTCTATTTATTGTTTCTTGTTAGTCAGAGAAATGCTCGATGCTAACAAAGCAGATTTCCTGCACCTGTGCCTGCTGATGATGTCAGCCACAACATGGCAAAGGGGGAATTAAAGAAAGCAAGTTTATCTTGAAGAACTATCACTGACTGCGGGCAGAACTTACTTCTATGGTTCTACGGTTCAACTTGACCTTCAGAGAACTGACAGAAATGCTGCCTCACAGTTTCACAAAGGCCATGACTTGTTTCAAATCCTTACTAAAGTTAACAGCAGATTCCTTGCCCGAACCAATTCCTCTCTAACTTCCCACATAAAGACTGAAACAGTAGAAGAAAACATAGATGTAAGCAACACAGTGTCATTCTCTGTAACTTCTGCCATCTCCAGCAGGATCCGACCACTAAGCAAGTCTTCTCCCCTTCCTCCCACTCTTTGCTATATGTAGGGATCACTATCTGCGTAACTCCCTTGTCAATTCATCCCTCCCCACTGATCTCCCTCCTGGTACTTATCCCTGCAAGTGTGACAAGAGCTATGCCTGCCCATACACCTCCTTCCTTGTTACCGTTCAGGGAGCCAAACAGTCCTCTAGGTGAGGCAAGTCCGTTGTAGTCATCTGTTGTATCTGGTGCTCCCAGTGCAGCCTCCTCAACATCAGTGAAACTTGATGTAGATTGGGGGACCGTTTGGTCAAACACCTTCACTCTATCTGCTGCTAAAGTATATCCGAGAGGTTATCCATTTTGACTTCCCATTCCCATTGTGATATGTCAGTCCATGGCCTCCTCTACTGCTGTTGTATTTTCTGTCTATATTGTGTTTTGTGTTGTGCATTTTTTATGAGTTTCTGTAATTTGTCACGTGGGCTGGGACGTGGTAGAAACTAATGAGTATTCTTAGGTAACTCACTCTTTGTTTTAGTTGATAGGGAGGTAGGAGGGAAATGATATTTTTTGTTGACTGTTTAATTACACTAATTTGAATGCTAATTACTCTTATTCTCTACATTCCTAATTTAGTTTTGTTCATCTCTAATATCACTATAAGATTGTACATCTTTGCTGGTTTCATAATGAAGGATCAAGCGTACTTTTTCTCGACTTGGAACTTGGTTATTAGAAATGCGTCAGACATGTCAACTCCTGTACTCAGTCTCTCAGTGGGTTGGGTCTGTTATCTAGTAACAGCTACGGCTTTAATGAGGCCAATCTCATGCCAGAGGAGCAATACCTCATATTTCATCTGGGCTAGCCTCCAACCTGATGGCATAAACACTGACGTCTCAAACTTCTGGTAATTTCTTCACCCATCCGCACTCTTTCCATTCCCTATCCTATCTTCTCATCTTTCCTCAGCTGCCATCACCTTCCTTTTCTTCCAGCATCCGCTATCTTCTCCTATTAGGTTCCTCCTTCAGCCCTTTACCGCTTCCAACTATTTCCCCCCCCCACCCCGGATTCTTACTATCCCTGCCCCACCCACCCACCCATGCCCCTCACCTGGTCTCACCTTTCACCTGCCAGCTTTTACTCCCCTCACCCTGTCTTATTCTGGCTTCTGGCCCCTGCCTGATGAAGGGTCTCAGTCCTCCAGCACTTCGTGGGCATTGTTCTGTGCCACCAGGCACCCTTATGGAAGCACAAACACAAGAAAATCTGCAGATGCAGGAAATCCAAGGCAACATAATGCTGGAGGAACTCAGCAGGCCAGGCAGCATCTATGAAAAGGAATGAACAGTCGACATTTCAGGCCAAGACCCTTCCAAAACGTCAAAATTTTATTCCTTTCCATAGATGCTGCCTGGCCTTCTGAGTTCCTCCAATACCTTGAATGTGTTGCTTAGGCTGTAAGAGTTAGTTAATTATAAATAACTGGTCCAAAATGATAGAGTTTCTTACAAATTAATCATTTAAATTGTACACACTTTTTGTTAAAAAGTGTAGCAAGGGTGCTTGGAGAGTTGAAACACGAGGGGAAAAGTTGGTGTTGTGCAATGAATTCCTCTGCTTATTATTACTTCAGACTGCTCTTGAGTATTGATGGATGCTCTTGAAACGCTGCTATCAAATTCCTGGACTTGGCTGAGATTGCTGTACACACCCACTTGAATTTTCATCTTTCTGTTTCTCTGCACTTTCCCACTGAGGACAAAGGGAACGGTGAATTCACACCATGCTGGTATGCACTCCTGCATAAACGCATCCGAAATAAGATCCAAGTCTTTAATACCGCAAATTGACCATTGCAAACAAACCATCCTAACAGCTCAAATCCATTAACTAATTGAAAAAAACACACTTTGGGGAAGGGGAACAGTATCAGGGTCACATTGCTGGGTCCAATGCTGACTGGAATGCAGCTCGTCTCGGGCTGGAGACTATTCCCACCCTCTCTGACTGACACTTTGTTGTGATAAAAGGTTTCTTGCTCTGTCAGCCTAAGTTTAAACTCAAAACTTCCTGGCGAACCTGAGCTGATCATTTGTACATTAGGAGGAGGAGTTTTTTACATGAAGGGCAATTTCTTTAGCCAGAGGCCGGAGAATCTGTGGAATTCATTGCCAGAGCCAACTGTGCAGGCCAAGTCATTGTGTATATTTAAAGCGGACTTTGATAGGTTCTCATTAAGTCAGGGCATCACCAGTTACAGGGAGAAGGCAGGAGAATGGGATTGAGAGCTATAATAAATCAACCATGTTGAAATGTTGATTGCAGGCTTGATGGGGCAAATGGCCTAATTCTGCTCTTATGTCATATAGTCTTAGTATTGAGCAGAGCAAGATGTTGCCAATGTATACTACGGGACAAGGGAGCTGGAAGGCAGCACTGAGTTTTATGCCCTTATGACATAGGAGGAGGCCATTTGGCCCATCGAGTTTGTGTTGGTTCTTAGTTCACCCCCCCAATGAATCACATTGCCCTTCTCCCATTTCACTGAAACCTATTCTCTCTCATATGCCTATGAGTCCTGATGAAGGGTCTCAGCTCAAAATGTCCACTCTTTATTCATTTCCATAGATGCTGCCTGACCTGCTGAGTTCCTCCAGCATTTTGTGTGTGATTTCCAGCATCTGAAGGATCTCTTGCAGGCATTAAAACCCCTGGTTGCCTTTCTACTCATCTTCCCTGGTGACTATTTACGGTGGCCAATTCATTTATTAGCCAGCAACACACAATATGCTGACAGAATTCAGCTGGTCAGCTGGGAGGAGAACAATAGCTGACATTTTGGGATGATACCTTGCATCAGGACTGGGGTTGGAGAGGCAGGAAAGGCCAGCATACAAAGGAGAATGGGAACCATGAGAAAGGACTCTGAGGTGATTGGTGGACTGAGGAGGGGAGTAACATGACAGGCAAGTAGTGCCAGGTAGGGGAGATGGAGTTGGAAGACTGCGGCAGGTGGATGATAGGTGAATGCAGACTAGGAGGAAGCTGGAGCACGTGTCAAATACCCGTCCAGTCTTCACCATGGGTCAAATCTTCCCTTATCTGGTCCTTTGCCCACAATGGTACTCTGTACAGTTTCTGTAGCTGCACATGCTTTTGCAGACCTGCAGACTGGACGAGTGTGATTCTCTGGTAATTCAACAAGGCATACACAGCAATTCTATAGGATAGTAACAATAACCGGATCAAAGAAAGATTGACCAAAGTGCAGAAGACAACATAACTGTGCAAATCCAAATATAAATAAATAGCAACAAATAATGAAAACATGAAATAATGAGATAAAGAGTCCTTAAAGTGAGATCATTGGTTGTGGTTGGGCAAGTGAGTGTAGTTCAAGAGCCTGATTGTTGTGGGGTAGTAACTGTTCTTGAACCTGGTGGTGTGAGTCCTGAGGCACCTGTACCTTCTACCTGACGGCAGCAGTGAGAAAAGGGCCTGGCCAGGGTGGTGAGGAACTCTGATGGGTGCTGCTTTCCTACGATAGTGTTTCCTGTAGATGTGCTCAATGGTTGGGAGGGCTTTACCTGTGATGTACTGCACCGAACCCACTACCTTTTGTAGGATTCTCCATTCAAACGCATTGATGTTCCCATACCAGACTGTGATGTCGGCAGTCAATACACTCTTCACTACACATCTATAGAAGTTTATCAAGGTTTTTGATATTAGGTAGGTAGTAGGCAAATCATAAGACCTTAAGGTATAGGAGCAAGATTAAGCCAAATGTCCCATCAAATCTCCCCTGCCACTGAATCATGGCTGATTTTTTTGTTCAACTCCTTTCTCCTGTCTTCTCCCAGTAACTCTTAACACCTCTACCAATCAAGAGAACCTATCATTCTCTGCCTTTACATCCAATGACTTGGCCTCCACAGCTGTCTGTGTCAATGAATTCCATAGAGTCACCACCCTCTCATTGAAGAACTGATCTCAGTTCTAAAGGGATGTCCCTTTATTCTGAAGCCTTGACCCCAGATCCTAAACCAAGGGTTCACAACCTTTTTTATGCCATGGACCCCTACCATCAACCAAGGGGTCAGAGGACACTAAACTGGGAGCACCTGTCCTAGACTCTCTGACTAGTGGAAACATCCTCTGCACATCTGCTCTACCCAGGCCTTTGAACATTCATTGAGACTCTCCCCACCCCCCACTCCAGTCAATGGGCAAATGAAGAGAGCAACTGAAAGAGAAGTATGTAGAGCTTTTGATGTGTTTAGTATGAACTCCAACATGGACTTGTTGGGACAAATAGCCTCCATCTAGGTCAGCTCACTGCTACTAAAGTTGTTGGAATTATTTTCAAATGTCACTGGTAATTGTAGGTATTTAAAAGCTATTGCTTAAATAACCAAATAGACCAATGAAAATTAACATAAGTAACTTACAAAAGTCTAAATGTCCCATAAATAAAAACTGAAAATATAAGCACTCAGCATCTGAAGGTTCAGATCAAAGGTCTGAAGTCTGAAGCTTTTTCTCAATTCCTCATTCCCCAGATGCTTTTTAACCTACTATTTCCAGTATTTGATGTTTTTATTTCAGATATCCTGCGTCTGAGTGCTTTGTTTTGGTTTTCATTAAGTGAGGCAGAAATGAATTGAAACTGTCACAGGAATCAATTAAAGAAAAGCGACACTGATTTACCTTCCTGCTGTTGGCTGATGACCCCTCCCACGCCTGGAATAAACAGTGAGTGGGTAAAAGTAACCACCCCTGCAGCTCTGCATGCCACTGCTGAACGACGTGCAGAGGCCAATGGCAAGATGGGAAATCAGTGACTTCAATGCCTGGCCTCCTGATTCACATAGTGAATCAACAATCAGTTGTGAGACATTCTCCTCCTTTTTGCCAGTATGATTGTCTCCGTTATATTTTCCTCCCTAAGTTCTCGCGACGTACTTGACTCATTGAGGCTTCCTCAGCGTCAGGCCCCCCCACCCCCATTCTGCCCACCTCAGAAGGCCAGCTGATAACTTACAGTGCATTTGTGTGGTTTCTCCCCGGTGTGCCGCCTCATATGCACCACCAGCATGTACTGCGCCTTGAACGGCTTCTGCTCGCGGGAGCAGTCCCGCCACCGACAAACAAACTCCTTCTTCTCCCCATGGATGTGCTCGTTGTTAATGTGCTGAAAAGGAAACAGGCAGAGGTTTCAGCAAGAAGAACAAGAAATCCTGTTTAATATACGGTCAGAAGTAGGCTCAATGACAATTCATCTTGTAATTGTATTAAGGCATTGTCATACCATATAACCTTTCATCATCAAAACAATTAGGTTAATTGATTTGTTGAATGAAGTCAGTAATATGGTTTAGTATCATCTTTTCATCCACTAAAGAAAATTAAAATTCACACCACCAAAGGCTTTGAATCTGCCTATGTTGGCCTTATTTGGCGAATGGATCAGGTTTGGCAATATCTTCCTTCCATGGCCAAACAGTGCAAACAAGACCATACATTCAAAAAAAGGTTAGGTACATACTGATGTAAGAAGATTAGGGGGATGGGAATGACGCGGAGAAACCAAGATTAGAATTGATGGGCTAAATGGCCTCCTTTCCTGCTGTAGGAATTCTATGATTCTATGATCTAAGCTGTTTATGATGAGTTGTACCAACAACCTATAATCAATTTTATTTGTATCTCACAAAAGTTATTGATTGTTTATTCAAATACAGCATGGAATAAGCTCTTCCGGTCATTTGAGCCACACTGCCCAGCAACCTGACAGGACCTGAGTCTAATCAAGGAACAACTTACAATGACTAATTAACCCACCCAGTATATCTTTGGACTGTGGGAGGAAACTGGAGGACCCAAAGAAAACCCATGCATCCTACAGGGAGAACATACAGAGACTCCTTACAGAGGATGCCGGGACTAAACATCAGCTGTAATAGCATCGCGCTAACCATTACGCTACCATGCCAGCACTGATCCCTGCAGTGCGCCACTGGTCAAAAGCCTCCGGCCAGAAAAGATCCTTCCATCATCAGCCTCCTATTACCAAATCAACTCCGGATTCAGGAGGAAAGATCTTAATGTTTGCAATTAGCTTCAAGTGTGATAGGGATCTCAGTGGCTCAACCTCCTATAAGCCTTTCAAAGACAAGGTTGTATGAAATGCGGTTTCTCTCATGTTTAAAGAACAAAGGCCAGCAGTTTTTAATTTTACTTTTTCATGGAATGTGACTGTTGCTGGCAACTCCATTGCTAATTGCCTATCCTAAACTTTCCCTGAACTCAGTCAGCTCTAGGCCACTTCACAACAGCCAATCATACTGACATCACGCCAAGTAAGGTGGCAGATTTCCTTACTGGGTGAATATGAGTAAATAAGATTTTTAACCACAGTTCTGTAGTTTTAATTATTAAATTTTTAATACAGATTTTTTTTATTACTTTAAGGTAGGTTCCCCATTTGTCATGTCTCCAAGCAATAGTCAGGGCGTCTGAATGTTAATCCAGTAATTCTGCCGCTGCGTATCCACTCCCTGCAGTAACCAATACAATCGTTTTACTCCTTTTCTCCTTAACCTAGTTATTACTTGCAGCCTAGTTCTGAACGGTACTGGGCAAAAACTGAAGCAACAGATCACCTGGTGTACAAATCAGATCGTTGCAGACGCTGGGAAACCGAAATAAAAGCAGAAAACGCTGGAAATGCTCAGAAGGATCTTCATCCTGCAGTACTGACTCTGTTTCTTGTCCCACAGCGGTTGTCTCACTTACAGTATTTTTAGATTTCTTTTTACACAGGAATGCAAAACGGCTAGGACAAATCCAAAGCACATCTGTATTAGTTTTATTCATGTTGATGAGCTCTCATCAGGTGAGGGGTGGCACTTGAGGAGAAAGAAGGGGCGGGCGGAAATCTCGCAGCAGTGAGCGCTCTGCACTGAAGGAGTGTGGTCCTGGCAAAAGCTTGAAAGTCTCTGCAGGCGAACGCCTCGCTTCCCAGCAGACTGACACACAAGTCGGTAATGGGAAACACATGCTGCTTTGCTTTGCTTCACTACATCTGCGGCATTCAAGCAGACGCTGGTCTTTAGAAAACAACTAGGCCGAATGAAGGCATGTCATCTATTAGCCGAACTCCACAATAAAATGCACCTGCTGTCAACAGCTTAAGCCTTTGGCAGAGAAAAAAGGGGCCTATGATGAATATGGGTCCTGGGAATGGTGGCCATTAATTACAGATCATAATTTTTCTGCTGCTTTTGCATTGTAAGAAGATAAATCTTCTCATTCCCACCCACACAAACCTTAGCTTTTCCTCAAATATCCCCCCCATTACTTTTCCTTTCACATCTGTCTCCACTTTCTGTCTAAACAATATGTAAACAATTGACTTACGCCAAGCAGATGCA
Organism: Hemitrygon akajei; assembly: GCF_048418815.1. Taxonomy (NCBI): domain Eukaryota; kingdom Metazoa; phylum Chordata; class Chondrichthyes; order Myliobatiformes; family Dasyatidae; genus Hemitrygon; species Hemitrygon akajei. Next base: position 106,100,867 of record NC_133125.1, read on the forward strand.
ATTTAGATTAATTTCCCTTTAATTTGTCCAATTGGATGCTAGACTGGGATTAATCATCACATGAGAATAAGGGTTGGAATTGGAGAAGGGATCCAAGATTGCTTGGGCATGTCAAAGCTGATAGTCTTCTGATTGCATAAGAGTAGGGGTTCCCAACCTTTTTTATGCCATGGACCAGTACCATTAAGGAAGGGGTCTGTGGAGCCCATGTTGGGAACCCCTGCATTAGATTATTGTGCCTTTCATAAACCTTCCCCCCATCAGTCACCCCTGGCTGTCCGAAGTATCAGCTGAGCGTCATCTTTACAGAGGCAGAAGACCGAGGCTGAAGATCCAAACAAAAGGCTGACAATCTGTGCAGTATTTGTAGCCCATCACTTGCTGCCCTTCAGCTGGACCGGGACAAATTACCATAAATCTACAACATTGCCACTCAGGGACTTGGGCTATCTTTGTAACTGTACGTTTTTCCCTGTAATTGTAATCATATATCTGCTATTTGTGCTGTGTGCTGTAGGCAGTGTGTTTTGCACCTTGGCTGTTTCATCTTGCTATATTCATGTACGGCTGAACAGTAATTGAACTTGAACTTGGGGAGAAGACAGTGAGCCAGCTTCAGTTATCATGTTAGGACTGAATGAGTTCCCATTGCCTCTTTGGCAATCAAATGCATTTCTGTGATCAGGAAATGCCAGCAAAGTTTCTCCAAAGAAGTACATCAGTGAACCCAGTGGGTTTTACAACAACCCATGGCTACTAACTTTTTTTTAAACTCTAAGGACTAGATGGATGAAGGGTCTGGTTCTGTGCTGTATTTCTCCGACTCCTAATTTATTTACTTATTTGAGCTTAAATTTCCTAATGGGCATAGTACGATTTGAATCCTTGTCATTTGATTACTATGCAGAATTCTGGACTATTTCAGTAGTTTATCACAGTTCAGTGGTGCAAGATCCTATATCCTATATTCTCACCTCCATGTTAAAGTGTGGACATATTTAAGGTACCTGACCAGCACTGAACGTTTGATAGTAATTAATCTTTTACTGAAAGCTTGTTGGCCGACCGGTGCAGTACAACAGTGTTTACACTTCAGTAGGTATTACCTTGGCTTTGTGATCCAGATTAAGATTTATTTATTGCATATGTATTGGAACATGCAGTGAAATATGTTATTAGCATTAATATACAACATGCTGGGGGCAGCTCTAAGCGTTGCCACATGTTCTGGCATCAACATGGCGTGCTCATAGTACGTGGCAGAACAACACAGAACACAAGTGGTTAGCACACGCCTTACAGTACAGGTGACTCAGGTTCAGTTCCCGCCACGGCCTGTAAGGAGTTTGTATGTTCTCCCCGTGACTGTGTGGGTTTCCCTCCGGGTGCTCCAGTTTCCTCCCACAGTCCAAAGACGTACCGGTTGGTAGGTTAATTGGTCATTGTAAATTGTCCCGTGATAAGGCTAGGGTTAAATCGGGGGAATGCTGGGCAGTGCAGCTCAAAGAGCCAGAAGGGCCTAATCTACGCTCTATCTCAATAAATAAATAAATGAAGTTCTGCGATTGAAAGACAAGCTTTCAAAGGTGGATTTTTGGACACAGAGTTTTGCAGCCAATTATGTAATATGGCAGGAATTTACAGGGGGCGAACTCCCAGAAACAATGACAACCTTCTGTAATGAAGGAAAATGCTGGAGATACTCAGCAACGGTAGAAAGAAAAGGGGTTAATGTTTCAGCTCTAAGACTGTACTGCATAACCAAGACATAAAGAAGTAAATGTTCAATTGCAGAGACAGTTGTGGGGGGTGGGGTGGGTGGTTAGGTTGGGTAGAATAAAGGAACTTGCCTCTGCTCAGTTGAATCCACATGTAGTGGCTGGAAGCCCAATATGCTGTGTTACACGTTTCTAACAGCAGGTCTGTGGGAAGAGCTCGGGAGACCAGATAATAGTGTAAAATGATCAGCTAGATTGATTTAGGATTAGAGGTCTGGCTGAGTGAAATGAAGAAAACTGTGTAGTGAAAGTGCTTTCCTTGCCTGGAATGTAGGTATCCGCATCCGGAATTATTTCCAGGTAGCAGACGATTTCCTTCTGACGTATTGGGAAATCGTGTACTAGGCAAGTTACTTTTTTTTTAAGAAGAACACCGGCTTAACAGGAGCCGGCTGGATTCGAACTTGGGAACCTCTCGCCCCAAAGTCCAGTGCTGATGCCACTACACCACTAGCCTGGAACGTACTTGGCCTTGTAAGATGGAAATGTTGTGTGAAAGCTCGTGCTTTGCGCTGCTCCTGCATTTTTTGGATTTCTTGTGCTTTCAGGTCAGCTGATCATTTACACTGGAGACAGACAGAAGGGTGTCGTGTTGTTGAAATTAAAACTGCCACTAGATTGCTTCCCTGCTGCAGAAAAAGTCATGAGCAATGCCTTATTAACATCAGAGGTCATGGTGCATGTGCAATCATCCAGTAAGATGCTACTATCCTTCCTTGGAGCAATTACTGTACATAACTGGGTCAACTGATTTTGCATGGGTGAAAAAGTACTGCAGAAGTTTGCAGAGTTTCTCAAATGAAGCTTTTGGTAAAACCTGGCTGCCCAGCAGCTTGTTCATATCACTGCCAAAGGCAGCTTTGCAAGGTTTGTTTTTCCTGACTGAGTCTCCAATTTCATGGCGGCAAGAAGTCAGGGCAGCCACACAGAGTTTAATTTGCGGCAAATAAAATTCTAGCCGAAGAAACCGGCCAATTTTAATCATAAAAGAGAGCAACTTTTCTTCAGTTCAGCATTGAGAAGAATTCAGACCATCTGTAGACTAAAAAAGTGAAGGCAAGCTGAGACAGTGGTCTGCAGTGTGCAGTCAGAGGACTACAAAATATTGAAAGGAGTTGATAAAGTCAACAGAGGGATGCTTACGTTGACTGGGAAAGTCCCTACCTTGAGTCCTTAAATACAAAACCACCTCCAATATATCAAAACCTCTGTTTCAAAAGAAGCCCCATGTCACAGGGAATTTTAAGGACATGCAATTAAATGTCACGTGGACAGATAAAGGAAAATATTACTTGTGCCTCAAGAAGAATGTAAAATAAAGGCAACAAAATAAATTCAGATGTGTTGATAAGGGGGAAGATAACACAAGGTGAAGGGAGACATGCCTGGAGCATTAACAATACCCACACTGGATGGACTTGTATGGTCTTTACAGTGTTTTGCTTTGAGACGTGCTTTTAAGTCTATAAATTGCATTGAAGGAAGCACGTCAAATGTGGAAAAGGATGTGCTGGCATTGAAGAGGGTCCAGAATTGGTTCACGAGAATGATCCCAGGAATGAAAGGGTGAGCATTTGATTGCTCTAGTCCTGTACTTGGTGGAATTTAAAAGAATGAGGGAGGATTTCATTGAAAACTACTGAATATTGAATGGATGTTCCTAATAGTGGGAGATTCTGGAACTAGAGGGCACAGCCTCAAAATATCAGGTCCCTTTGGTACAAAGATAAGGAGGAATTTTTTCAGCCAGAGGGTGGAGAATCAGTGAAAATCATTGCCACATAAGGTGGAGGCAAAGTCATTGAGTATATTTATAGCAGAGTTTGATAGGTTCTTGATTAGTCAAGTGGTGAAATGTTATGGGGAGAAGATAGGAGAGTGGGGTTGAGGGGGGAAATAAATTAGCCATGATCAAATGGCAGAGCAGACTCAATGGGCTGAATGGTCTAATTCTGTTCCTATGTCTAATGGTCTTATGAAAATTCTTGATATGTCCCTTAGCGTATGCTTGACATAATGTTGAATGTTTTCTCAAGGGTTAAGTAACTTGTATACAAAACAGCAGTTCATGTTATTTGAGCAGTAGTGTTAAATGTTTGCCTAACACTAGAGGGTGGGAGAGGCCATGTCACAAATTAACTCTCTGAAACAGTAATGAGTATTTGGGATCAAATGGATATTACAGACTTTCATAGCCAGAAAGAGGTCATTTACATCTATTGGCTGAATGGTCAGTTTCTCGTTAGGAAAAGTCTGCAACACCATACTCTCTTTTCCCTGCTGTTATGGTGGGCTAATTAATCTTGTGGGTGGAGGAACGGTGAACGAAATGAAAACAATCTGTGTCCAGTCCCTATTGGTCTATGATCCCTGTGACTGTTCATTGTAAATTTAGAGGTGTCTGTTCCTTCACGTTCCCTCGTGCCTGGGCGTGGGGTGGAGGCGTGGGAAGAAGACATCTGCTCTCTGACCCTCTCTCAAGGGGCATGATCGTAGAGTTGTAGAAACCAGATGTTTGCTCTTCCAAAATTCTGGAATTTTACCGGCAAAAGCCTCATCTCTACTAATTGTAATTTCCCGAATGAAACAAAGCAGAATTCTCTTGGCTCCCATGTGGAATTAAAGTCAGGCAAATTGCTGCCAAAGGTAGTTGGGGAATTCAAGCCAAGAAGTTGATCTTGTATTAGAGGCAGCACACTTGTGTTTTAGATTCAAAGCTCCTCTCCAGAATTTGGCTGGTGTTTCACTGTAGTACTGGGTCTGTACAGAGGTGCTAATGTGATGGGAAACTAAGGTCCCACTTGCCCTCAGTGATCAACACTGCTCTTTGTAAATAAAAGCAATGAAGGAACTCAAACCAATTCTCAAACATCAGCAAAGTAGATTATCTGATTCATTTATCGATTTTTTTCTTTAGAGATATAGAACGGTAAAAGGCCCTTCTGGCCCAATGAGGCTGCTCTGCCCAGTAACACCCATTTAACCAATGAACCTACCACCAACCCATCTGTCTTTGGAACGTGGGAGGAAACTGGAGCTTCCAGAGGAAACCCATGTGGTCCCAGGTAGAATGTACAAACTTCTTACGGACAGTAGCAGAATTGAGCCCGGGTCAGCAGCACTGTATCAGTATTATGTTAATCACACATGACCGTTCAGTATCTTATTGCTCTTTGGTTGGATCTTGCCTCCAGAGACAGGCTGCGGTCGTTTACTCTACGTTATAGGCACCATCATGTTTGCAGAGTACTGGTGTGCATGTAAAGAGCTTTGGGATGCTCCACGGTTGTGTAAGGTGCTATATGAATGCAGAATCTTTCTCCATCCTTCATTCTCAGATAATACAACATGCCAAATTCACGCTGCAGCAACCTATGTTACTAATAAATATTGAATCTGAAAATAGGGACAGCCAGTTGCATTAAGGCCAATGAATCCCCTTTTGTGAAATGTCACTACGCCCACAGCTACCACCAAAGCATCATGCCTTTGTGCTCAGTTTCCAGCTCTGGTCCTACTCACATGCACCAGTTGCTCCTGAGTGTCATACTCCTTGCTGCAGCCTTCCCAGTGACACACCGTCTCATAAATGACTTCGGGCTCCTGTTTACAGTCATCTTTATCCAAATCATCCTTCGCCTCAGTCAGCCCTGCCAGACGGTCCTGAGTAATTGCACGGATAATGGAAAAGAAGTGAACAAATTAAAGATGTTATGCTGAATTCAACAGTGTTTTTAACAAATCTTGTGTTCTTTAAGCCTTCCCATGTTCTGATGAATATATTTCAAAGCTCAAAGTAAATTTATTATCAAAGTACATATATGTCACTTTATACAAATCTGAGATGCATCTGCTTGCAGGCAAACTCAATAAATCTAAAAAAAGAATATTAGGCATAATAGAATCAATGAAAGACCACGCCAACTTGGGCGTCTAACCAGTGCACAAAAGACAACAAAACTGTGCATATACAAAAAGAAAGAAATTATAATAATAAATAAGCAATAAATATGAGAACATGAAATGAGTCCATAGGTTATGGGAACAATGCTGGGGCAAGTGTAATTATCCCCTCTGGGTTCAAAAGCCTGATGGCTCAGGAGTAATAACTGTTCCTGAACCCAGTGGTGTGAGTCCTGAGGCTCCTGCCCCTTTTTTCTGATGGCAGCAGTGAGAAGAGAGCATGGCCTGGATGATGGACAGTGCTTGTCTGTGACAATGCTTCATGTAGATGTGCTCAATGGTGGGGAGGGATTTACATGTGATGGACTGGGCTACATCCATTACATTTTGCAGGATTTCCATTCAAGGTCCATCCAATGCTTGAATTAATTTCCTTTGCAAACTTACTTATCCATCACAACTTCAAACGAACCCAATTATCCCCATCTTCTACCAGGTATATTTTTAGACATTATTGATATTATACAATTTCCCATGTGGCAATTCCTCTTTTTGGCATTCCTATGGCAAATCTCTTTAGATCCACTCCTGACTGGACACCTTTCCCCATCTGAGAGGGCCATATGTTGAAAGGCAGTCGTCTGTGTGACAGTGTTCACAATGTCAATGCGGCTCAGTTTCAGGCTTTGATCTTCTCCTGGGAGATTTCTCATTTTCCCTTTCTCTTCCCATTCCCTGCCAACCAAATGAGATCAGGAATATCCTTTCCAAATTACAGGAATGAAACCTAAACCCTTTACTAGTTGCAATTTCAGCCAAAACTGAAAGTTACAGCTCAGATTTTAGAATGAGGAGTGTGATGCAATACTGTTCAGTTGCCCAGATGAGTCCCAGTCGTATTGAAGAAGCTCGCTACCACCCCTGGAATAAACTCGTAGAGTAACACACAAAGCGCTGGAAGATCTATGCAGGGAAATAAAAAGTTAACGCTTCAGGCCAAGACTTTCCCATCAGGGCCCATGGTAGCACACCTGTTAGTGCGATGCTATTACAGCTCGGACCATCAGAGTTTGGAGTTCCTTCCCGCCTTCCCGATGTCCTCTGTAACGAGTTTATAGGGCCTCCCCTTGGAATGCCTGGGATTTCCCTGAGTGCTCCGGTTTCCTCCACAATCCAAAGTCGTACTGGGTCAGTTGAAAGCTGTCCCATGAATACTTTGGGGATAAACTGGGGCTGTCGCTGGTGGCTCGAAGGGCCCAAAGAGCCCACTCCATGCTTTATCACTGAATAAAATATCAGGGCTCATGATCCATCCGCACACTGGATCCTCCATCGCAAGAACACAATGGCTGTAGTCTGCACCATTTAGAAGATGCAGTGTGGTTTCTTACAAATCATGGCACAGGAACAGGCCCTTTGGCCTATCAGATCTGTGCTGACCCAATCCCATTTGCCTGAACATGGTCTTCCATTCTTTCCTCACCCACACTATTGCGGCAGTATCAACCGACTCACAAGGATTAATGGGAAAGGTACACGGAAGCATTATTATCTACAGATTCCCCTTTAGAAATATATTCTTCAAAGGCTAAACCTTGGAGTTCGATACTCAACAATCCCGTTGTCTAAAATACTATAGGCAACTGTATTTACATATCTTAGGCACTGACAGGATTAAGCACTCAATAGACAAATACAGTATCTGCTATAGGTCACCACAGCCCAGGTTCTGCCCAAAAAGAGTCTGAAGTGCATTCACATTTAGCCAATGACAGAAGACGACTTGAACTACTCCCGACTTCACAGGAACAAAGAGCCCTCTGAATGAAATGGGAAGCCATGAGCACACTTGCAATTTGTTTGAGCTAATGAAGGCATATTACCAATAAGATATTAATGCCTTTCAGATGCCAATGGTGTGTTTTTTTTAAAAATTGTCTCATTAGCGTCTGCCCACATCACAGCTGGAGATGCTTTTAGGTCATGTGCTTACTGCTGTCGACGTGCTCCAAACTTAAAACTCGTGAGATGTGGCTCCTGCCCCGAACGTGCTGACTACAGCATGTTTATCTTTCTCCGATATGCTATCTTCATCAATTTTCCCGGCCCCAGATGATTATAAACAGAGCTGTCCCCATGTATCATTCCAAAACCTGACTGAGGCTGCCTCTGGACTAAAGCAGAACAAGGAATTAGTCAAAGCCTGCGTTGTGCCACTGACAGCAAGGTATTGTATATTTCATTAAAATGTAGTGCAGGGACACTTCTTGTAGTTTAAGAGTTACGATAAAAAATGGTTTGAAAAGAAAAGGAGATAAATTGCTCTTGCTTCATCAGGGTAGAAGGGAGACTGGGAACTAAAGGCTTCACTGTATCAAGTTCTTGTGTCTTTGACCAGTGGCAGAGAGACTGCACTGCTGCACTTTATAACACTGAGGAGGTAACCCATTAATTACTCCAACACAGTGTGCACCTCCAAGCACGGCAGTGCCTAGGATTTAGATTCATTCTGAAATTGCTAATACCAGCGACGACATTAGCTCTTTCTTGCGGAGAATTCTCCTCCATCAGGACATGAAATGAAAAATCCCATGAAACAGGGACCAGTGCTGGGATCTAATTTAACGCACTTTACTTGCCGAACAGGTGCATTAAAGCACAATAGGGGTGAGGAGTCTGATTTACATTCACTGGACTTGGCAAAGGTTTTTCCGGAACTGTGACTAACTTCCGTTCAGGATATTTTTTTTCACAACAGTGTTAAAATGGCCCTTTAATTCTACACATTTTTTTCTTTTTAAAAATGTAATAGTGGTTAATTATTTAGTGAACAGGGGATGCATTGCACTGGAAGTTGTAGAGAGCCCGACTGGGCCTGGGGTTTGTGACATGCTGTGTGGCTATTGGAGTCCCTGATCCTCAGTACAATATAAGGTACTGATCTCAGGGCAAACATTCACACATGACATGTGACTCAGTTTCTGTTCTGATTGAGCACTTGCACTATGAGGATTAGCACAGCCGCGTCAAATTTACCTGCAATGAGCAATGCTCCTTTATAAGTGTGTAAAGCTTGAAGACAGGCAATGCAGTGTGTTGCAGTGGTGCATTGGGTAGCTTAACAGATTAATAGACCCGAGAGTTAGACTAATAGGTAACATAAAAGAAGCTGGAGGAACTCAGCAGGTCAGGCAGTGTCTGTAGGGGGAAATGGCCGTTTTGGGTCAAGACTCTTCAGCAGGACTAATAATCCAGTTATGATCACAAATCACTATGGAGAAGGCAAAGTACATTAGAGAAACTATAATAAACTGGTGTCAGTAGAGTGAGAAAGCAAATGCTGGGCTGACCTAAGAAACTTCAGAAAAGAAAACCTGGATTCATCAGCTAGCTTAGACTGAATATAACTCCATGCCCAGAGGAAAGTGTTAACTGCTTTCTAAATTTCAGTGTGCTTTCTGAACTTGACCTGGCACCAGCATGTAAGTATCATTTCAAAAAATGCACAGCAGTGCCTCTACGTTCTCAGGAGTTTGCACAGGTTTGGCAGTCCAGGCCATTCCCTATCCAGGCCTTGCTCTCTTTTCACCGCTGACAATTGGAAGGGGGTACAGGAACCTTAGGTCCCACACCTTCAACTATCAGGCCCCTGAATCGTCGTTGTTAACTTCACGCAGATCAACATAGAAGTGATTGCACAACCTATGGGTCACTTTCAAATACTCAACAAATCACATTCTCAAATTTATTTATTTATTTAGCTGTTAATATTATTTTTTTCTCTCAGCTCAAGCTGGGAAAACCTTAGTTACAGGCATAGCCAAGCAGACTCATTTGCCAATTGCTAGGAACTTCCAAACTATTCTAGTAGTGTTTAGCATTGCGGCTTTCTGGAGATTTACATAAAAAAACAGTTGCAGATCTTACTATTCCGACAATGAATATTCTGTTCATTTTCCAAAATCTTTCAAATTCCTCTCTTATTTCAGCATTTTTCTGGTGTTTATCACATTGATTTCTATAAGTTATGTGAATGGCTATATCTATTAAGTAAGCTATTCTTGCTTGTTTATCCTGTATTATACATCCAGATGGTTATTATGGATTGCCCTATCTGTAATAGCAGACGAGTCGTAATATAATTTATACAAATCTGACTCTAAAACTATATCAGGCTTGTACTTATAGTGAGTTGCGATTTCTTTTATGAGTTTGTATTTTAAAGCAAGATTTTGGTGAATGATATTTACCACTTGATTGTGCCTGTGTCAGTAAACAGATTGAGTTAAACTGCCACAGGATCCTGCAATGTGTTGGATTGTTTCCAGTTTATCTTGACATTTTCTCCATTTATCATCTTGAATTTATTGGTCTTTTATTATGTATTTTTGACTTTTTTTGTGTGTGTTAACCACCTGGTCCAGTATTGCCAAGGAACCCTTCTGTTTCTGAGAGGGGGTCTCCAACTCTGAGCCAGGTGCTCGAGACTTTCTTGTTGACATCTAGTCTGCTCACATCATGGGGATGTTTTCCATGGAGAGTCATGCTCTTCCATTGGTTAGCTTTTCTTCTGTAGTGATCATTTCTTCATTTTTCAGGGTTGTGCTCTCATTTAAGTTTAGTGGTGTGTGCTTCCTATCAGAATGGCATATGTTCACATGGAGTATTAAATCCTTTTCTTGTTGATGAATGTATATCCTCAGAAGTTTTATCTGACTGTTGTGTAGATTTTTAATGTATGTTATTCTTCTTCCTCCTTCTGTCCTAGGCAGTGTTACTCTATTTACATTAATATTGTAGCTCAAGCTGATAAAACCTGAAGTACAGGCATAGCCAAGTGCACTTTTTACTATTTACTTTTGTTATTAATTAGTATTTTAGTCTTTTTGTATTTGCACAATTTGTCTTCTTTTGCACATTGGTTGTTCGTCAGTCTTTGTGTACTTTTACATTGATTCTATTGTGTTTCATTGTTCTACTGTGAATACCTGCGAGAAAATGAATTTCAGGGTAGCATATGGTGACATACACCTATTTTGATAATACATTTATTTTGAATCGGTTAGCCAGTTGTGTTATCAACCACATGGTACATAATAAAACCTGACATTACCAGTGATTCCCAAAATCTGCAAATGGGAAACCGAGAGAAAGAACAAAATATTGTACCTCTTAGTTTGAGAATAGAGGCATTAGTAAAAGTTTGGAATAACAAAAGGAGAGACTAAAAGATCTAATGAAACAGGAAAAGCTACACAGGCTGGGAATTCCCTTCCTGAGAACAGAGAAGACTGTGTGACAGACGGGGTTTCTACATGTGAAATGAGTTAACATTTGTGTGGGAAACCAGAATCAGGGACTGTAAATACAAACTGTCACCAATAAATCCTACAGGAAACGATGGGGTATCTCAATGAAACCAATTAATTGGAAGAAAGAGAGGGATTTCATTGAAACCTCTCGAATATTGAAAGGCCAGAATAGAATGGACATGGGAGATGTTTCTTTAGTGGGGGAAGTCGAGGGCCAGAGGGCATAGCCTCCAAATAGAAGGATATCCCTTTAGTACGGAGATGAGAAGGAATTTCTTTAGCCAGAGGGTGCTGAATCTGTGGAATTCATGCCATTGGCTGTGGAGGCTAAGCACTGGGTGTGCTTAACTGGAAGTTGATAGATTCTTTATTAGTAAGGACATGGAAGGTTATGGGGTTGAGGGGGATAATAATTCAGCCAAGATAGAATGGCAGAGAAGACTCTAGTTGCTGAATGGCTTAATCCTGCTCTTATGTCTTATGGTCCTACGGACTTATGGAAATTCTGTACAACGTGTTTTAGCCAGGTAGAGATATCCTACCACAAGGATTATTTGGGGTAAATGGGATATGTGTATTAAAGAGAAATAATACCAAAAAGTATCTTTTGATGGCATTAGATGAAGAAATGTGGGAGATGGCCATTGTGGAGCATTAAGCTCTTTGTATTCCAGTTGGGTTGGCTGTTCTTGCATAACTTGATTAATCAGTTTATCTGGATTAAGGTTTCACTGGGTGGAGGTAACACACATCTCATCCACCTCATTACTTGCTCACCTCAGTGATGGGAGAGACAGTCCGTGGGCCTTCCACTTCACTTTTAACTTTGGTGCGTTTGTTGATCAGGGGGTCCACGGTGCTGCTCACAGCAGACTCTCCACTCAGCTTGCTCTGCAGAATAAACAGCAGGCCATGTCAAAGGCTTCAATGTACATCACAAGAAATTTATCCGTGGTCACATCTGCAAAAAGTCTGATACTGATCTCAGCATTTGAAATGGGTCCTACAGAAGATAAAATCAAATCATGTATATTCTACCAAATTGTGCACTTCGAGCCTGTGACCGAAGAAAATTACGTATATTCACTAACAATTTTTCACTTAACTTCTTTATCGTTATCCATTCCTCATAAGGAACTGATGCAAGGTCTCGACCCAAAATGCAACCATCCTTCTGCCCACTTAGATGCCTGACTGAACCATGAGTTCCTTCAACAGCTTTCTTTTGGCTTTATAAGGAACTGATAGGCTCAGAAAAGATATCTGCTTTCAAAGACACAAAGAAAACTGGGCAAGGTTGTTAATGATGTACTCAGCAAATTTAAAAAAAAACATCAGTGCTGGGGGATGAAACACAGTCGCATTATTTGCAAAACAAACCTATCTTCAACCTCATAGCCTTACCCTCAACCCAAAGCTTATACTGTCTACCTGCATAGGTGAAGAAATGTCTCAGGGACATGTCAGAGGTAGGATTTTTCTTATCACAGAGACTAGTAAGTACCTGGCATGCCCTGCCAGGGGTGCTGGTAGAGGCTGGCACATTAGGGACATTTAAGAGACACTTAGATTGGCAGATGGAGGAAACAAAAATGGAGGGTTATGGGCTATGTAGGAGGGAGGGTATAAATTAATAATCAGTAGCTTTATATAGGTCAGCACATTGTGGGCTAAGGGCCTGCATTGTTCTATCTTCCATAAGATTTTCATTCCCACAACAGACCAACTTTTACAGTTTCTTGAATGATTTTAACTTAAAGATCTTTACTCGTTTGTGAGGAGTCGTGTCCGGATCTTTAAATGGAAAATGTAATGGATTTCATTTCCTCTTGGGCTAGTTCTTCAGCCATTCACGCAGCACCCAGAACGAGTTGCTACTTACCTGAGAGACCTCAGAAGAGGCATTGTTGGCTTGAGTGGGTGGCAAAACTGCAGACGTGCTGGACAAGTGCTGTCGTGGGGCGAAGGGTGGTGATGGCTGGATAAGGGGTGGAGTGTGGCCGAATGCGGAGTTCAGGGTGCGTTGCTGGTTCAGTATCTGCTGGTGCATCTGGATGGTCACTGGGTTGATTGGGTGAGGAAAACTGAAAGCTGGGCTGAAGGTAGACAAGAATTATTGGAACCTGCAGTGCAAAATGGTTTTACACAGACAGTAAGGAAATGTACATACTGATAAGATACTGAATCTCTCCTTCTTCGATGCTATTGCTAAATGAACATCTCACCTCTTTAAAAGTTTTAATATAGTGTCAAACAAATACTTTTAATAAAATGTTTAATAAAATGTTTTAATAAAATCTGTTAGTATCTGCCAACCAAAACATTAGAAGAAAATAATTTTAGGAGATGTCATCGTCGCTTCAGGTATAAAAACAGAACCACCAAAATGTATTCAAACTTATTGCATTCTTTTGGCAAAAATGTAAATGTGGTGAGTTAACCGTTACATATATTAGGCCTCTCCTCTTCAGCATCCACCCTAAGAGCTTTAAAGGTTAAAAATTAGTTGTATTTGTCACAGGTATTTCGAAGCATACAGTGAAATGTGTCGCACAGCATCACATCAGATCAGTGAGTACTGTGCTGGGCAGCCCTCAAGTGTTGCCACACTTCCGGTGCCAACAAAGCGTGCCCACAGCTCACTAACCCTAACAGTTTGTATGTGAGGAATGTGAGAGGAAACCAGTGCATCGGGAGGGAATCCACACAGTCACGCGGAGAACATACCGACTCCTTACAGATGGTGGCAGGAATCGAACACCGATCTTCCAGCTGCTGCTATATAGCCTTACGTTAACTGCTACAGTATATCATGCTGCTAACAGCTTGGATGGCATAGTGCAGAGGGAACAGCAACAGAATGCAATTTAAATACCACAACACAGGTACATGAGCAATTTCTATTGTTCGTAATTACCCAAATGCAAACCATCTAGTCTCATTTACAATTGACTAGTATGCAGACCCTTGACTACTTGGGAAAAGTGGAAATGAATTTCTAAAAACCACAGTAACAAACTCATGATTTATACGCCATTACAGATTATACATAACACTTCTTATTTCTTAATTTTCCATCTATTTCTCTACTCTTCCGCCAACTCTACCATTGTTTGCAAACAATGGGCAAGTTTTATTTCCAGCCAATTCTTAGTTAGTGCAATACATGTGTACTGGTAGGTAATTAACATTCCACTTCAGCTCTGAAGAAATAAGTCCCCCAAATGATTCTGCTGTCAGTGCCTGAAACAGACTGACCCCAGGTTTTAAAACTGACACGTAAGTTATCTGCAGATTTCAGATGATCTTGAACTGTAATGTTGACTGCCACTTCCCTCTACAGATGCTACCTCACCCATTGAGTTCCTCCAGCACTTTTCTTTATTCTGAATTTGTTTACAGAAATGATCCATACATTAAATTTACTGTGACAATTCATTTTGTTACAATCAACTGAATTTTCTTCATGAAGTGGCGGCTATTATTTTCAACTTGAAATAACCAATAGCCAACTCACTGACATGTGAAAGTGCCTGGGATTAAACTACACTCCTTGAAATTTGATCAGGCAGTTTTAAAAATAAAAGCATCCTGCCTTTGTTAGAGTGGAAGAGACCAGGAGTTAAACATTCCTATTATCATTTGGCCTTTTAGAATTGGAATCAGAATCATGCTTATTATCAGTATCATATGCGACGTGAAATGTATTATTTTGCAGCAGTAGTACTGTGCAAGTCCATAAAATTATTATAAATTGCAAAATAAATAAATAGTGCAAAAAGTAATGTTGTGTTATGAACATATTACAGTAATAAGCAATGCACCCTGTAAGAAACTTAGCGGGTGTATATCAGGGAAACATTGGCTTGAATCCCTGGGTGTTCCCTATAATGTTGATCTGCCTACCCTGTCACGTATCTGAGAAATCTGAGTTCTCCTTGGATAGGCCTGCATTATGAACTTATGACCCCGGTAATCAGGGCTTTTTAGTTCCTCGTCCTATATGCTGACGTGAATAAGAGGAGTTACTGCTGAGAGATGTGTCTGACTGGGATGCAGCCAGCATGACAATCACTCGTCATGACTTGAAGACTACACGCTAATTACCCATATGCAGACCATCCAGTCTCAATTACAACTGGTCATCATGTAAAGCCTGGTCTGCGCCGGGGGGGGAAAGCGAATGGCTGTTGGCTGCTGAAGGACTCACCTGATTGCACCCGCTGACAGATGCCCGTATGAGCCGCTGGCTGCCGAACTGCTCCGTGAGTTGTTGATGTAAGCCACCAGTGAGTTGGGGGATGTTCTGATCATAGTCTGTAGATCAATGCTGGCATCGGAGAGCGGGGAGATGGACAGGGCCCTCTTCCTGCTCATCCTCGGGGCTGGGCGAGGACTGGAGAACCTCGACACTACGTGATGGAAAGAGGAAAACATCAGGAAGGGAAACCAAATCTGTCCCGCTTCCACCAAATTTTTTATTTGGCGACCGCAGCTGAAATGAATCTGATAAATCGGAACTTCTCAATATTTTACAAAGCAGTATAAAGGCTTGGAACACAGAAATCACACCAGTTCTATCAAATCTGTGCTTTCAATCTCACACAAGCTGAGTTTACAAGAAATCAACCATTTAATTAAAATGAAATGGCACCTCATAAAAATCTTTCCCTTCTTAATCTTTGCTACTTTTATACTTAGTGCCTTTTCTGCTTGATTTGCACCTTTATTCTGACTCAGTTACACAGCAGTTGTCGTCCAAGGCAAGCACGATTGAGCAATTTCAGACGGACTGCTAACTGACAGCAGAACTGTAATCAATATGATTAAGCACTCTGATAGGAGATGTAGCAGTGGCACCCTACATCTGGAATTCCCAGCTCTTGCTTCACGAGTTAGCCATGCCACATGTAAAATTGCCCACTGTTTTTTTAACTATATAACTTGAATTTGAGCTTTGTGCTGAGAATAGTTACTTCTAAAATAAATAAAATCGAAGTACGCAAAGGCTTAAGGATAAGTCATGCTCTTTCTGTGCTATTTATAACAAATCTACTGTAATATGAGGCAACAAGTAAACTTCACTGATTTACCAAAAACATCAACCAGATTCATATCTTCTACCTGAAGCATTTGCACGACTGTGACATTTTTGCAGTATAGAGCAAATTATATCAATGAAAATAACACTAAAATGGATGTCTATAGCTTATTGCTGAGAGCCTGGCTTCAGAGAGCAGTGCGAACAGATCTCTCTCTCCCCCCAATCTCATCCTCCCTCTCCCTCCTTTCCTCTCTCCGTCCCTCTCTCTCCTTCTCCCTGTTCTCCCTCTCTCCCTCTCCATCTCCGTGTGTCTCTCCCAGTCTCCCTCTCCCTCTCAAGAATGAGTGCAAAGGGTGAATGCTCTCAATGCTTTTCCCAGGGTTGGAGAACCAAGGCCAACAAGCCGGCATAGGTTCATGGCGAGAGGGTAAAGATTTAACAGGAACTGAGTGACAGCCTTTTTTACACAGTGGAATGGCCAGCCACAGGAATTGGTTGAGGCAGGTTCAATAACAACATTGGGAAAAGAAAATGCGGACAGATACAGACGCAGGAAAGGTTTAGAGGTTTTTCAGCCAAATGCTGGCTCATGAGATTAGCTTGGATGAACATTTTGGTTAGCATAGTCTAGTTGGGCTAAATGTCCTGATTCCATGCTGTATGACACTGACTTAAGGACAGGCTGGTGGTGGCTTGTGGTCTTATGTTTCCAATTGCTAATGAAGTGATAATAATAATTCTTTGTGTTTCTGTGGCAATAAAGGACCAGGTGGTTAACGCAAAATATTATCAAAAATGCATAATAAAAGACCAACAAATGCAAGACAATAAATTCAGAAAATGCCAAGAGAAACTAGACACAATCCAACATATTACAAGATCCTACAGCTGTTTAACTCAAACTGCTTACTTACACAGGAACAATCAAGTAATATCTAAAACTGGTATCATCTCAAGGTCCCGTCACAATAGCATTGAACAATTAGGCTTTCAGAAAACCACAATACTAAACATCACTAGAATAGTCCAAAAGTTCCTAGCAATTGTGAAATGAGTCTGTTTGTCAGTTTGCCCAGCTTGAGATGAGAGAAAAAACAGTCATAATAATGCTCCAGTAGGGTTCAAAGGAGAAGGAACAGCAACTGGGCCACTGGTACATTGTGACTGATTTCCCCCAACTCACCAATAACAATGCTGGGGGAGCTTTGGCAGAAGGACCTTAATCCTGGCAAGTGTGAGGTTATGGGAAATCACAGAAGTATACAGTAAATGGTAGGGGGCTACAAAGCATTGAGAAATGTTGGGGTTCAAGTCCATTTTTATCTGTAAGTAGCAACGCATGTAGATGGGATTGTGAAGAAGGCCTATGGCTTGCTTACCTTCACAGTTTGGGGGCACAGAATATAAAAGTTGAGATGTTACGTTGCATCTTTACAAAACACTGGTTAGGGAGCAGTACTTCTGGGCAGTTATGGTCACCAACAATAGAATAATGTGGTAGAGTTGGAGCAAGTGTGGAGGAAATTCAACAGGATATTGCCTCGACTGACATCAGGGGGGTTCAAAGGAGGTTCACAAAAATTATTCTGTGATTGAAAAACTTATCATATGAGGAGTGTTTGATAACTCTGGGCCTGTATTCACTGGAATTCAGAAGTTTGAGAGGGGGATTTGATTGAAGCCTATCAAATATTGAAAGGCCTCAACAGAGTAGATGTGGAGAGAATGTTTCCTATGGTGGGGAAGTCTAAGGCCAGAGGACACAGCCTCAGAATATTGGGACATCCGATTAGAACAGAGATAGGGAGGAATTTCTTTAGCCAGAGAGTGATAAATCTGTGGAATTTGTTGCTACAGGCGGCTGTGGAGGCCAGGTCACTGGGTGTATTTAAGGCAGAGGTTGACAGATTCTTGATTAGTCATGGCATGAAGAGTTACAGGGAGAAGGCAGGAGACTGGGACAGAAAGGGAAAAATGGATCAGCCATGATGAAATGGTGGAGCAGACTCAATGGGCCAAAAAGCTCAATTCTGCTCCTCTGTCTTATGGTCTTACGGACTGGAGGAATTTAGTTATGGATCAGCTTGTTTTCCCTGACTGAAGAATGCTGAGTGGTGTATAAAATTAAAAGATAAGACAGATAGTCAAAATCCATTTTCCCTTGTGGTGCTATCAACAACAAGAGGGCACAGGTTTATTTAATTATTTTATTTAGCGATTCTGCACCAAGTAGGCCTTCCACCCTTTCAAACTGAGCTACTACAGCTGCCCACACCAAACCCGATTAACCCTAATCTAATCACGGGACAATTTACAGAGACTGATTAACCTACTCTTTAGCCTGTGGGTGGAAACCGGAGCCCGCGGGGAAAACCCATACATTCCACAGGGAGGATGTAGAGACTCCTTACAGAACGGCATCAGAATTGACCTCTGAACTCCAGAAAGCCCTGCGGAATAAGAGCATCGCGCTAACCGCTATGCTACTTTGGCGCCCGAAGTTTGAGAGCAAGGAATTTTAAAGGCGATTTGAGAATAAGTGGTTGATACCTGGAACTTGCTGCCAAGGTAAGGTGGTGCAATTGGCTCCAATCATTCTGCATAAGACACGTTTAGATAGGCACTTGAATGGGCAAGGCATGGAATGATCTAGAACTAATGTAGGCCACTGGATAGTGTAGATCAGGGGTTCTCAACCTTTTTTATGCCCTGGACCACTACTGTTAACCAAAGGGTCCGTAGACGTCAGGCTAGGAAGCCCTGATGTAGATGGACAATTAGGACATAATGGACTGAGGGGCCTGCTTCTGTGTTGCACAACTTAATTATGTATGAGAATCCCACCGACAACTGACAAACATATCGAGGAGGTCGGTAAACACAGCTTCTTTGGTTGCAGATAGTCGATTTTAAATTGGTTGTACAATTTTTTTTAGCCGTTCATGGGATGTGGAGAACTGCATTTAATACAGTTAAACACACAAATAAGAAAGCCACCAGCACCGCCGAGCGTGCGGGTTCCCGGTTCCCATCTGGTAGTTGATGTTACATCTACTGGCAGTCTTGCTTGAAGTGTTGTCCGTCCCAGGTTGCCCCGGAAGCAAAGCGACATTGGTGCACGGAGTCACATCGAGGACAGGACAGGCCAGGTAAAGGTGGTATTCCCTTCTCTTCTACACATTTGTGCAACAGGCAGACACTCACTACAACCAAGAAACTCATATTTGTCCTTAACTGTCCTTCACTGAAAATTTCCAATGTATTTACGTTCCTGGATTTAACTTCTCCAGTTACCATAGTGGGATTAAAAGGCACTGACTAGAGGAGGTGGAGCTAAGCAATTATGGCACCCAACGGTGACTCCTTTGCTTGCATCTTTGAAAACAGTTTTATTCCCATCTTTAATACCCCTATTTTTCTCTTTCAGAGTTCTTTTGAATGCCCTGACCTGGAGTTACACGCTGACTACGGTTCTTTGCGGGAATGGGACCCACTCTCGGGGTTCCACAATCGGCCGTTATTCTGCAGGACCAAAGCTTGGCCTAAGATTTCAGCTCGGATTCAGAAGCCTGGGATCTGAGGAACTGGAGATGGACGGATCGAGGGTCGGTGTCACCACAGGAGACCCGTGTGTCGTTGGGGGAGTCGGAACATCTGCTGTGTGCCTGGGGACCCGGGGTCCTTGCGATTTCCAGGCACAGAGCTCGAAAAAAGTGACGTAACGGACTTTTAACATCATAAACCAGCGAGTTGTTTACTATCTCTCCCCGCTTGCTGGAAAATGGAGTCACCTCTTTCTCCCTTATTAGGGGAGGGAGAGGGAGAGAGAGAGGGAGAGAGAGAGAGAGAGAGAGACTGCAGCATGTTGAATTATCGGGTGAACAATGTAGTCTTTGGGGTAACTGCGAGTCTGCTATTGCTTTGCTCACGCTTGAGTGCTGTTAGCAGGTGCGCTTTATTTTTGCCGGTGGGGGGAGGAGGGATTGTTGCTTGCTGCCGCTTATGCGTGGGAGGGAGGGGAGCTGGGGGGGCTTTGGGTTTCTAACATTTAACTGTCGTTCATTCTTTGGGCACTCCTCTGTTTTCGTGGATATTTGCGAAGAAAAAGCATTTCAGGTTGTATATTGTATACATTTCTCTGACATCAAATGTACCTTGAAATCTTTGAACTGAATTGACTTTATTTCACATACAAGAGGAATAAAAATCTTTACATTATGTCTCTGTCTGAATGTGCAATATGTAATCATAGTAATTTATAATAATTTATAATAAATAGAACAGTCAATGTAACATAGAAATACACACAAATCAGCGTGAGTTAATCAGTCTGATGGCCTGGTGGAAGAAGCTGTCCCGGAGCCTGTTGGTCCTGGCTTGTATGCTGTGGTACTGTTTCCTGGATGGTAACAGCTGGAATAGACTGTGGTTGGGGTGACTCAGGTCCCCGATGATCCTTTGGGCCCTTTTATCACACTTGTCTGTGCATGCCTCTGGATGAATGATTTAAAGTTCTGGTACTAGTCCAAAGAGTTAGCCACAGCACCACTGATGAAGGATCATTCCGCTCTTCAGTATTAAAGAGGGGAAATGAGTCAAAATTCTGACTAATACTGCAAGCTTGGCATCGGTTGTACTTTTCCTCAAAGCCTATTAAGTAATATAGCGGATGATTAAATAGGTACAACAGTAATTCTTTGTTTGGTGAGGAGCTTCAAATATATGTTTCAAAGTTTGCATCAGGGGTTCCCAACCTTGATTACTGGTAAGGGTCCATCTCATAAAAAAAAAGGTTGGGAACCCCAATCTGGATATTATTATTCATTCAATCAATCGTTTCTGGCCTTCCTTCTGTATCGGGTTTGCTGTTGTCTCATTTTGATATGTAGACTATCTGTTGTGCACTGCAGAAGCCTCGTTTATAAAAACTGAAAATTCATAGCTTTGTCCATTTACAAGTGGATCACCTCACAGAAAGCACCAGTGATATATTTCCAGACTAAAAGCTGTGGATGAACCGGGGGTACATCGTCTGCTGAAGGCTAGATCTGTGGCATTCAAGTCTGGCGTCCCAGGCCTGTACCAGAAAACCAGGTATGATCTGCAGAGGGCTATTTCAAGGACGAAGAGTCAATTTCGAACAAGTTTAGAGGTGACATCGGATGCACGGCAACTCTGGTAGGGTCTGCAAGACATTACTTCCTACAAAGTGAAACCGAATAGCATGAATGGCAGCCATGCTTCACTACCAGATAAACTCAACGCCTTCTATGCACGCTTTGAAAGAGAGAATACAACTACAACTGTGAAGAACCCTGCGATGACCCTGTGATCTCCGTCTCAGAGGCCGATGTTAGGCTGTCTTTAAGACAAAAGGTCCCGATGGAGTACCTGGTAAGGCTCTGAAAACCTGTGCCAACCAACTGGCAGGAGTATTCAAGACCATTTTCAACCTATCACTGCTATGGGCAGAAGTTCCCATTTGCTTGAAAAAGGCAACAATTATTCCAATGCCTAAGAAGAATAATGTGGGCTGCCTTAATGGCTATCGCACCATGGCACTCACATCGACAGTGATGAAATACTTTGAGAGGTTGGTCGTGACTAGACCGAACTCCTGCCTCAGCAAGGAGCTGGACCCATTGCAATTTGCCTATCGCCACAATAGGTCAATGGTAGATGCAATCTCAATGGCTCTTCACACGGCTTTAGACCACCTGGACAACACAAACACCTACATCAGGATGTTGTTCATTGACTATAGCTCAGCATTTCATACCATCGTTCCCACAATCCTGAATGAGAAGTTGCAGAACCTGGGCCTCTGTACCTCCCACTGCAATTGGAGCCTCGACTTCCTAACCTGTGCAGTTTGGTGCTAACATATCCTCCTTGCTGATGATCAACACTGGTGCACCTCAGGGTGTGTGTTTAGCCCACTGCTCTACTCTCTATATACACATGACTGTGTGGCTAGGCATAGCTCAGATACCATCTATAAATTTGCTGATGATATAACCATTGTTAGTAGAATCTCAGGTGTGATGAGAGAGCATACAGGAGTGAGATATGCCAACAACCTGGCACTCAATGTCAGTAAGACGAAAGAGCTGGACTTCAGGAAGGATAAGATGAAGGAACACATACCAATCCTCATAGAGGGATCAGAAATGGAGAGAGTGAGCAGCTTCAAGTTCTCTGAGGATCTAACCTGGTCCCAACATATTGATGTAGTTATAAAGAAGGCAAGACAGCAGCTATACTTTATTAGGAGTTTGAAGAGATTTGGCATGTCAACAAATACACTCAAAAACTTCTATATATGTACCATGGAGAGCATTCTGACAGGTTGCATCACTGTCTGGTATGGAGGGGCTACTGCACAGGACTGAAAGAAGCTGCAGAAGGTTATAAATCTAGTCAGCTCCATCTTGGACACTAGCCTACAAAGTACCCAGGACATCTTCAAGGAGCAGTGTCTCAGAAAGGCAGCGTCCATTATCAAGGACCTCCTGCACCCAGGGCATGCCCTTTTCTCACTGTTACCATCAGGTAGGAGGTACAGAAGCCTGAAGGCACACACTCAGTGATTCAGGAACAGCTTCTTCCCCCCTGCCATCCGATTCCTAAATAGACATTGAAGCTTTGGACACTGCCTCACTTTTTTAAAATATACAATATTTCTGTTTTTGCATGTTTTTTAATCAATTCAATAAACATAGTTGATTTACTTGTTAATTTATTATTATTATGTTTTATTTTTTTCTCTCTCTGCTAGATTATGTATTGCATTAAACTGCTGCTGCTAAGTTAACAAATTTCACATCACGTGCCGGTGATAATAAACCTGATTCTGATTCTGAACTGAGAATCACAATCCAATTACAACTCTGATCTTTCGTTGTTCTTGCCTCGGTAACACTGATGCCAGTTTGCTGCTCAGGCAGTTCTGCTGCTCAGGCCACGTGTCTTGCATGGACAATTCCAACCGAAAGCAGACCTCTACGGAGAACTCTCTCAGGGCAAGAGAGATCGTGGTGCCCCGCGCAAGAGGTACAAAGACCAACTTAAGCAGCAACTCTCTCAGGCAAATATTGAGGTAAACGAGTGTCAGCAGCTGGCTTGTGACGGAGACCGCTGGAAACGCTGACCCACAGAGCAACCAAGAACTTTGAGGGGTCCAGAAGAGCGACTGCTGAAGGGAGGCAGAGAAGCAGGAAGGATCCTACTACCCCAGCACCCGCATTCCAGCTGCTTCCATGCCCCCTACTATTCCAGAGGCTGCAGATCCAGAATTATCCTCCACAGTCACCAACAATCGTGCCATCGCTCCTGAGGGCTCTTCTTCCCTCCTGATCTTGGCAAGCGAAGAACAAGCCGTCGTCAACGATTAAAGGAAAACTTTGCTGGACAATCCATACAGATGTGACACCATGGTACATTTTATTTATTTCATTTTTTTATTTTAGAGATACAGTGCGGAATCGGCCCTTCTGGCCCTTCGAGCTGTGCTGGCCAGCAATCCTCAACAACCCCCAATTTAACCCTAGCCTAATCACTGGACAATTTCCAGTGACTAATTACCCTACCATCGGTATGTTGTAGAACTGTGAGAGAAAACCCATGCATTCCTATGATCTCCTTACAGAAGATGCCGGGATTGTACTCCGAGCTGTAATAGTGCTCGATAACTGCGATGCTACTGTGGTGCCCTCTTCAACAACGATAGTTTGCACTTACAAATAAGTCCAATATAAAGACTGGTTAAACAACTTCGGATATACAGAATATTGTCACATCATAGAATCAGGCAAGACAAGAGCTTGTCAGGCCTAAAGAACTAGTGAAAGAATATGGTACAGAAACTTATTCCTGATCAATTGCGGTGAAACATTAGTTATCTCTGTGCTTTGAACACTGTGTCAGAAATTGACTCCATTGAACTCAAATTGAATGGATTTCAGAGGCAAATTCCAGCGTGCTGATGTCACTTGATAATGTTAACTGACAGGGAACAGATTTCTAGGCACACCCAATTTATCCCCCTCCCTGCTCCTCCCCACCAGCCCTGCGATATTTTCTTCCGCATGTCCAAATCTCTTTTCAGAAGTTCCACTCAAATCTGTTCCACCACCCAGTCAAGCAGTGCATTTCAGATTACAACAACCCTTTGCATTAAAAAATAAACTCATCTTCCTTCTGGTTCTTTTCAGCAATTGATCGAAATTTACACTTAAGTGGGCATCCAATCTGAGCTGCTAAAAAGCAGAGTGCTAAAGTCATAGTGATTGCGGGATGACTGAATGAACACTGTTTGCAAGTCTTAAAAAATGAGAGAACCTGTTTAAAAAAAACCCACAAGACATATATTTTCCAAATTTGCATTCCCACCGTCCTCTGCTTTCTATGGCCTCAGAGACGCAAGTTGGATTTGGCAGTCATATTTATCTCTGTTACCCCTCTCCTCGGGGGATCTGTATTTATTAATGTGCCACTTCCCATGATAAATTACTAAATAGAAAGAAAAGCCTTGTACTCATTTCTTCCCCCATTTCCTGTGATTTATGTCCATGATGACTGCTCAGACATTGGCCCCCATTAATTTGCAAGCAGCGTTGTGACGTCCTCTACCAGCTCGAGTTTATTGGTGTGTCTACTGGTCGGCTGAGCAAGTGTAAACCTAATCAGTAAAGCTCTGTTGGCTAATGTCAGGTTTAGCAGAGCAGTCTAGGACCTTTCCAACACATAACCAGTAACAGGCATTTGATTTGCGTCTCTTCGAATTTGGACCCTTCAGGACCCCTTCGACAGTCTCGAGCCATTATGCTGAGAGGACTAAAGACTGCAAGTATTTAGAGAGGAGCTGCAGTTTGTGGGAGATTAAAGCGGAAAGCAGCAAGAGCCGGAATGCTGAAACTACAGCAGGAGCCCCTAGAAATTCGCAGCAAGTCACTCAGG
This sequence comes from Hemitrygon akajei, assembly GCF_048418815.1. NCBI lineage: Eukaryota > Metazoa > Chordata > Chondrichthyes > Myliobatiformes > Dasyatidae > Hemitrygon > Hemitrygon akajei. Next base: position 106,125,862 of record NC_133125.1, read on the forward strand.
GAGGAAGTTAGGATAATTTCTTGGGATTGTCTTTCGATGCCACTGTGTTAGCACTCTACTTCGACTCTTACATAAGAAAGTCGCAGCAGATGTCGGCCATTCAGCCCATCAAATCTGGCCCACTGCACACAGCTAACATGGCTGATCTGCCCCAGGACTTCTCTCCACTTTGGTGCCAGTTCCCCATAGCCCTTAATTCCCTGATCTTTCAAAAATTAATCTATTTCTTCTTTAAATACCCACAATGATCCAGCCTCCAAAACCCGCTGGGATAGGGAGTTCCTAAAAAACCATTCCACATGCACCAAGAGAAGAAGTTTCTCTGCACTTCCATCCTAAATGGCTGCCCACTCACCTTGTAGCTCTATAAATGGCTGCCCCCTCACATTATAGCTCTATCCCTTTGGTTAACGATATATACTAATTTTCTTTTACTGTGTTCAAAGTAAATTTATTATCAAAGTTATTATACACCACCCTGAAATTTATTTTTTGTGGGCATTCACAGTAAATACAAAGAAACATAATAGGATCAATGACAATCTACACTCAAAGAATGACAAACAACCAATGTGCAAAGCAGAACAAATAGTGCAAATACAGACCGAAAAACAAAACAATAACAATAATAGTTACAGTACTGTGCACAAGTCTTGGGGACATATTTAGAGCTATGGTGCCTAGGGTGCACAGTACTATAAATAAGTAATAAATATTGTTGAGAACATGAGTTGCAAACATGAGAAAATCTGCAGATGCTAGAAATCCAGAGCAACAACCACAAAATGCTGGAGGAACACAGCAGGTCAGGCAGCAGCTCTGGAAATGAATAGGCAGTTGGCACTTTGGGCTGAGACCCCTCCTCATGTGAGGGAACACTTCACTGCAAATCCGTCCATTGTATCCGATGTTCCGGCTGTGCGTCCTCTGCATTAGTGAGACCTGTCGTAAACTGGGGACCGCTTCGTTGAGCACCTCCACACCAGCTGCTACAAATGGCCAAAGAATTTAATTCCTAATCTCATTCCCAGTCCAACGTTATGGTCCGTGGCCTCCTCCTGTGCCACTCTCAGGGTGAAGGAGCAGCACCTTACATTCTGTCTGTCTGGCAGCCTCCAATCCGATGGCAAGACTATCAATTTCTCCTTCTGGTAAAAAATCCCCCCCCCCCCCCCCCACTCTGCCATTGAACTGCTTCTATTATTTCCCCCTGGGTCCCGTCCTCCTTCTGTCCACTCTCCTCTCCTCTCAGATTCCTCCCATTCCAGCCTTTTACCTTTCCTACCCACCTGGCTTCACCTATCACCTTCCACCTAGCCTCCTTCCCCTCCCCCCCCCCCGCCTATTTCTTCTCAGTCCTGAAGAAGGGTCTTGACTCGAAATGTCGACTGTTCATTCATTTCCATGGATGCTGCCTGACCTGCTGAGTTCATCCAGCATTTTTTGTCTGTTGCTTTGACCATGAGTTGTAGGGCCCTTGAAAGTGAATTCACAGGTTGTGGAGTTCTGTGTTGAGGTGAGTGAAATTATCCACTCTGGTTCAGTAGCCTGATGGCTGAGGGGTATTTACAGAAGAGGCAGAGAAATGAGATGGGAAGGTGAAGGTAGGTGCAGCCCATGGATAAATTAGCTTTGCTTTTTGGAGCAAACACGAGGAAATCTGCAGATGCTGGAAATTCAAACAAACACACACAAAATGCTGGTGGAACACAGCAGGCCAGGCAGCATCAATAGGGAGAAGCGCTGTTGAAGTTTCAGGCCGAGACCCTTCGTCAGAAATGTCAACAGCGCTTCTCCCTATAGAGTGTCCTGACGAAGGGTCTCGGCCCGAAACGTCGACAGTGCTTCTCCCTATTGATGCTGCCTGGCCTGCTGTGTTCCACCAGCATTTTGTGTGTGTTGTTGTTTGCTTTTTGGACCGCGTCACAGTGCTGACTCTGACAGGTTTTCCTCAAAGTGAGAGCAGGATTTGAGATCGCATCTACGTGTTCCAGGTGAACTGCCGAAGACTGATACCTTGCAGGGGAGCCCTATGTTGAGTCTGCTTCAGATTCCAGCAGCAAATGAGCTGAACCCTGGAGAGGGGTGGAGACCTGCAAGGAAGGCCAAGAGAGTCACTACAGAAGGAATAAGGTGGGGGTGTAGGGGGAGGGTAACATGCGGCTTCCAAGGAAATCTAATGCAAAAGTGGCAGAAGGCACATTGCACAGGAATCCAGAAGCGATCTTAAGATCTTTAGTAGGAAAGCAACAGAGGGAGGTCTTCAGAAGGCTTGGGACAGGCCCTTTGACCCTCCTTGTCTATGCCAACCATGAAACTCCCACCTATACTAATCTCACGTACCCACACTTGTTCTGTAAACTTGCCATGCTATGGTGACCTGTTCATGCCCAGGTACTCCTTACAGATTCCCTCAAATCCTCCTACCCTTTAACTTAAACCTGAAGTTTTAAATGTCCTCCTGACATGTAAAAGTTTCTCACTCTCCGCCCTTCCTATGCCTCTCAGTACAGTGGTGTCGTGGTTAGCCTGATACTTTACAGCATCAGCCATGAGTTTGGGGTTTGATTCCCACCAGTCTGTCTAAGGAGTTTGTACGTTCTCCCCGTGACTGTGTGGGCTTCCTCCAGGTGCTCTGGTTTCCTCCCACACTCCAAAAAGATGCTAGGTTAGATGCTATGTTGGTGCCAGAAGCTTGAAGAGCATAATCCTCAATAATTGATATGCTGCAAATGATGCAGTTCACTGACCAATCAGAGACAAGATTTCCTCCCTACAGCACATCTGAGTTACCGTAGTGACAACCAATCAGCTGATAGATAAATAAATAAGATCCAAGCATTGGGTGGACACACCACAATTAGCAGCACACTGGCAATTTACGTTTGCAAGTAAATTGCCAAGATTGGAGAACAAATCATCCCCACCATTTCACTATATGTTTTGACGTACATGTGACAAATAAAGCTAATCTTAATCTTATATATACTGCTATCAGTTTCCACCTGCCACCTCCCCCAAGCAAAGAAAATGAATGCAACATCTCTGTCTTTCCTCATTGCTGTATTCTTCAATTTGTTCTGCTTGGAATTCTTTCACCACAACCCAATCCCTATCAGCATGTTTCCATTGGCACTCATTGGAAGCAGCAGGTCCAGGGTATGGACAATAGGGAAAACAAACTAGGAATATCAGGACCTACCCTGTTGACCTCTGCAAGATATAGGACAGGAAACACAGAAAAATAGTTTTTCTTGCTTATCCCATCATTCCCACACCCTTGACATTTTTGTGCCTAGAAACCTCTATCTATCTCCTGGTTAAATATATAGAGTACTGTGCAAAATTCTTAGGCACATCTATAGCTGGGAGCCTAAGACTTTTACACAGTACTGTACTGCACTTACTGCTGCTGTTGCTGAAAAAAAACACAATTCATGACATATATGAGTGATGATGAACCTGATTCTGATATGGGTCTCTGTTGTGGACTGAAAGTGGGAAGGGGGCAGGGGGAGGGGAATCATGGTTGGGAAAAGGGGAAGGGAGAGGGGAGAGAGCAGGAAGCACCAGAGAGACATTCTGTAATGATCAATAAACCAATCGTTTGGAATCAAGTGACCTTGCCTGGTGCCTTAGAGCTGGGTGTGTCTGCACCCTCACCAGCACTCCTTCTCTGCCACCTGTCCTGTGGCATTCCACCCTCACCTTTCCCAAATCCCTTGCTCCCACCAGATTTACAAACTCGCTCTCCGCTCCACGTTGACAAAGACAGTACTGTGCAAAAGTCTTCAGCATCCTCGCTATACGTGTGTGCCTAAGACTTGCAGAGGTCTGCACATGACTTGACTTTCTTCTAATCTCAGCCCTAAATGTCCATTCTGTACAGTGTTTTGCTGCAAAGAAATAGACGCGTGGAGTCGGGGTCAATGAGGACAGAAACAGTTCCTTTGTCCCATATGTTCACGGGAACCAGTATTTGATCTGTAGATCTTCAACACTGCTGATTTACACGCTCATTTGTTCTTAAATGTTGAGAGAATATCTGCTTCCACTACTCACAGGTAGTGAGATCCAAGTTATAACTACCCGCTGTGAGAAAATGCCTTGCAGCGTAGAAGGGACTGCTGGATTTGAACCTGGGACCTGATCTGAACGCCACTACACCACCGACCAGTTATAATCATTTTATCCCTTACTCTAAACCTACACTGTTTGATTTTAGATAGTTCTGTGTTGGGGAAAAAATACCCACTACCTGTCCTATTTACGCCTTTCATAATTGTATATAAAGTTCAAAGTTCAAACTAAATTATCAACGATCATGCATGTCCATATACAATCCTGAGATTCATTTTCTTGCAGACATACCCAATAAATCTACAGGATAAACATAACAGAATCAATGAAAGATCACACCAACTTGAGCGTTAACCAGCATGCAAAAGACAAGCTGAAAATACAAAAGAAAGAAATAATAATAATAAATAGATAACCAATAAATATCAAGAACATGAGATGAAGAATCTTTGAAAGTGAGCCTGCTGATGGTGGGAACATTTCAATGATGGGGCAAGTGAAGTTGAGTGCAGTAATCCCCTTTGGTTCAAGAGCCTGATAATGGACGGGTAGTAATTGTTCCTGAACCTGGTGGTGCAGTCCTGAGGATCCTGTACCTTCTTCATGATGGCAGCAGAGAGAAGAGAGCATGACCTGGGTTGTGGGGGTGCTTGATGATGGATGCTGCTTTCCTGCGACAGTATTTCATATAGATGTGCTCAACGGTGGGGATGGATTTACCTGTGATGGACTGGGCCATACCCACTACTTTTATCATAACCCTTATCAGCTACCCGTCAACCACTTCCACACCAAGGACAATGCTCCCTGCCTATCTTGATAACCAAAATGTTCCATCCCAGGCAACATCCTAGTGAATCTTGTTTGCACTACAGGATGTTGTAGGAAACAAGCCACATTCTGAAACTATGGCAATCCTTCAGGAGACAGTACTCCCACAATACTGCTCAGGTCATGATACTGCCACTATACTGCTGAGGTGACAGTACTCCCTCAATCCTGTTCGGGTGACAGTACCTCCGCAATACTGTTCGGGTGACAGTACCCCGAAACAATTTTCAGGTGACAGTACCCCACAACAATTTTCAGGTGACAGTACCCCCACAATTCTGTTCAGATGACAATACACAAACTATACTGTTGAGCTGACAGTATTCCCACTGTACTGCTAGATGACAGTACTCCCACAATACTGTTCAGGTGACAGCACTCCCACAATATGGTTGAGGTGACAGTACACCCACAATAGTTTTGAGGTGACAGCACTCCCACAATATGGTTGAGGTGACAGTACACCCACAATAGTTTTGAGGTGACAGTACTCCCACAATACTGCTCAGGTGACGTTAATACCACAATACGGTTCAGCTGACAGTACTCCCACAATACTGTTCACGTAATGGTACTCCCACAATACTGTTCAGGTGACAGTACTCCCACAATACTGTTCAGGTGACAGTACTCCCACTAGATTGTTCAGCTGACAGTAGTCCCACAATACTGTTCAGGTGACTGTAATCCCACAGTACTCTTCAGGTAACGGTACTCATTCAATACTGTTCAGATAACAGTACTCCCACAATACTCTTCAGTGACAGTACACCCACTATATTGTTCAGGTGACAGTACTCCCATGACAGAGTTTAGGTGACAATACTCCCACGGTACTGTTCAGGTGAAGGTACTCCCACTATACTCTTCAGGTGACAGTACACCCATTGTACTTTCTGCTGACAGCAGTCCCACAATACTGATCAGGTGATGGTACTCCCACTATAATGTTCAGGTGACAGTACACCCACAATATTATTCAGGTGACAGTACTCCGACTATACTGTTCAGGTGACCGCATTACCACAATACTGTTGAAGTAATGGTACTCCCACAATACAGTTCATGTGACGGTACTCTCACAATATATTTCAGATGTCGGTACTTCCTCAACACTGTTCAGGCGACAGCACTCCCACAACAGAGTTTAGGTGACAATACTCCCACAATACTGTTCAGGTGACAATACTCCCACAATACTGTTCAGGTGACAGTACCACCACAATAGTGTTCAGCTGACAGTACTCCAAGAATACTGTTCAGGTGACAGTACTCCCACAATACGGTTGAGGGGACAATACTCACACAATACTGTTCAGCTGACTCTACTCCAACAACACTCTTCAGGTCACAGCACTCCCACTATACTGTTCAGGTGACAGTACTCCCACAATACTGTTCAGATAACAGTACTCCCACAATAATGCTCAGGTGATTGTATACACACTGTACTGTTCAGGTGATAGTACACTCACAATACCTTCAAGGTGACAGTACTCCCACAATACTATTGAGGTAACAGTCCTGCCACAATACTGCTCAGGTGACTGTACTCCCTCAAAATTGTTCAGGTCACAGCACTTGCACAATACTGTTCACGTAATGGTACTCCCACAATACTGTTCAGGTGACAGTACTCCCACTAGATTGTTCAGCTGACAGTAGTCCCACAATACTGTTCAGGTGACTGTAATCCCACAGTACTCTTCAGGTAACGGTACTCATTCAATACTGTTCAGATAACAGTACTCCCACAATACTCTTCAGTGACAGTACACCCACTATATTGTTCAGGTGACAGAACTCCCATGACAGAGTTTAGGTGACAATACTCCCACGGTACTGTTCAGGTGATGGTACCCCCACTATAATGTTCAGGTGACAGTACTCCGACTATACTGTTCAGGTGACCGCATTACCACAATACTGTTGAAGTGATGGTACTCCCACAATACAGTTCATGTGACGGTACTCTCACAATATGTCGGTACTTCCTCAACACTGTTCAGGTGACAGTACTCCCACAACAGAGTTTAGGTGACAATACTCCCACAATACTGTTCAGGTGACAATACTCCCACAATACTGTTCAGGTGACAGTACTCCCACAGTACTGTTCAGGTGACAGTACCACCACAATAGTGTTCAGCTGACAGTACTCCAAGAATACTGTGCAGGTGACAATACTCCCACAATACTGTTCAGGTGACAGTACCACCACAATAGTGTTCAGCTGACAGTACTCCAAGAATACTGTTCAGGTGACAGTACTCCCACAATACGGTTGAGGAGACAATACTCACACAATACTGTTCAGCTGACTCTACTCCCACAATACTGTTCAGGTGACAGTACTCCCACAATACTGTTCAGGTGACAGTGCTCCCACTATACTGTTCAGATGACAGTACTCCCACTATACTGTTCAAATGACAGTACTCTCACAATACTGTTCAGGTGACAGTACTCTCACTATACTGTTCAGGTGACAGTACTCCCACAATACTGTTCAGGTGACAGTGCTCCCACTATACTGTTCAGGTGACCGTACTCCCACTATACTGTTCAGGTGACACTACATTCACTATACTGTTCAGGTGACCGTACTCCCACTATACTGTTCAGGTGACAGTACTCTCACTATACTGTTCAGGTGACAATACTCCCACTATACTGTTCAGATGACAGTACTCCCACTATACTGTTCAAATGACAGTACTCTCACAATACTGTTCAGGTGACAGTACTCTCACTATACTGTTCAAATGACAGTACTCCCACTATACTGTTCAGGTGACAGTACTCTCACAATACTGTTCAGGTGACAGTACTCTCACTATACTGTTCAGGTGACAGTACTCTCACTATACTGTTCAGGTGACAGTACTCTCACTATACTGTTCAGGTGACAGTACTCTCACAATACTGTTCAGGTGACAGTACTCTCACTGTACTGTTCAGCTGACAGTACTCTCACTATACTGTTCAGGTGACAGTACTCTCACTATACTGTTCAGGTGACAGTACTCTCACTATACTGTTCAGGTGACAGTACTCTCACTATACTGTTCAGGTGACAGTACTCTCACTATACTGTTCAGCTGACAGTACTCTCACTATACTGTTCAGGTGACAGTACTCTCACTATACTGTTCAGGTGACAGTACTCTCACTATACTGTTCAGGTGACAGTACTCTCACTATACTGTTCAGGTGACAGTACTCTCACTATACTGTTCAGATGACAGTACTCTCACTATACTGTTCAGCTGACAGTACTCTCACTATACTGTTCAGCTGACAGTACTCTCACTATACTGTTCAGGTGACAGTACTCTCACTATACTGTTCAGGTGACAGTACTCTCACTATACTGTTCAGGTGACAGTACTCTCACTATACTGTTCAGGTGACAGTACTCTCACTATACTGTTCAGGTGACAGTACTCTCACAATACTGTTCAGGTGACAGTACTCCCACTATACTGTTCAAATGACAGTACTCTCACTATACTGTTCAGGTGACAGTACTCTCACTATACTGTTCAGGTGACAGTACTCTCACTATACTGTTCAAATGACACTACATTCACTATACTGTTCAGGTGACAGTACTCTCACTATACTGTTCAGGTGACAGTACTCTCACTATACTGTTCAGGTGACCGTACTCTCACTATACTGTTCAGATGACAGTACTCTCACTATACTGTTCAGGTGACAGTACTCTCACTATACTGTTCAGCTGACAGTACTCTCACTATACTGTTCAGGTGACAGTACTCTCACTATACTGTTCAGGTGACAGTACTCCCACTATACTGTTCAGGTGACCGTACTCTCACTATACTGTTCAGGTGACAGTACTCTCACTATACTGTTCAGGTGACAGTACTCTCACTATACTGTTCAGCTGACAGTACTCTCACTATACTGTTCAGGTGACAGTACTCTCACAATACTGTTCAGGTGACAGTACTCTCACTATACTGTTCAGCTGACAGTACTCTCACTATACTGTTCAGGTGACAGTACTCTCACTATACTGTTCAGGTGACAGTACTCTCACTATACTGTTCAGCTGACAGTACTCTCACAATACTGTTCAGGTGACAGTACTCCCACTATACTGTTCAGATGACAGTACTCTCACTATACTGTTCAGGTGACAGTACTCTCACTATACTGTTCAGCTGACAGTACTCTCACAATACTGTTCAGGTGACAGTACTCCCACTATACTGTTCAGGTGACAGTACTCTCACTATACTGTTCAGGTGACAGTACTCTCACTATACTGTTCAGGTGACAGTACTCTCACTATACTGTTCAGGTGACAGTACTCTCACTATACTGTTCAGGTGACAGTACTCTCACAATACTGTTCAGGTGACAGTACTCCCACTATACTGTTCAGATGACAGTACTCTCACTATACTGTTCAGGTGACAGTACTCTCACTATACTGTTCAGGTGACAGTACTCTCACAATACTGTTCAGGTGACAGTACTCTCACTATACTGTTCAGGTGACAGTACTCTCACTATACTGTTCAGGTGACAGTACTCTCACAATACTGTTCAGATGACAGTACTCTCACTATACTGTTCAGGTGACAGTACTCTCACTATACTGTTCAGATGACAGTACTCTCACAATACTGTTCAGGTGACAGTACTCTCACTATACTGTTCAGGTGACAGTACTCCCACTATACTGTTCAGGTGACAGTACTCTCACTATACTGTTCAGGTGACAGTACTCTCACAATACTGTTCAGGTGACAGTACTCTCACTATACTGTTCAGATGACAGTACTCTCACTATACTGTTCAGATGACAGTACTCTCACTATACTGTTCAGCTGACAGTACTCTCACTATACTGTTCAGGTGACAGTACTCTCACTATACTGTTCAGGTGACAGTACTCTCACTATACTGTTCAGGTGACAGTACTCTCACTATACTGTTCAGCTGACAGTACTCCCACTATACTGTTCAGGTGACAGTACTCTCACTATACTGTTCAAATGACAGTACTCTCACTATACTGTTCAGGTGACAGTACTCTCACTATACTGTTCAGATGACAGTACTCTCACTATACTGTTCAGGTGACAGTACTCTCACTATACTGTTCAAATGACAGTACTCTCACTATACTGTTCAGCTGACAGTACTCTCACAATACTGTTCAGGTGACAGTACTCTCACTATACTGTTCAGGTGACAGTACTCTCACTATACTGTTCAGGTGACAGTACTCCCACTATACTGTTCAAATGACAGTACTCTCACTATACTGTTCAGGTGACAGTACTCTCACTATACTGTTCAGATGACAGTACTCTCACTATACTGTTCAGGTGACAGTACTCTCACTATACTGTTCAAATGACAGTACTCTCACTATACTGTTCAGCTGACAGTACTCTCACAATACTGTTCAGGTGACAGTACTCTCACTATACTGTTCAGCTGACAGTACTCTCACTATACTGTTCAGCTGACAGTACTCTCACAATACTGTTCAGGTGACAGTACTCTCACAATACTGTTCAGGTGACAGTACTCTCACTATACTGTTCAGCTGACAGTACTCTCACTATACTGTTCAGCTGACAGTACTCCCACTATACTGTTCAGGTGACAGTACTCTCACTATACTGTTCAGGTGACAGTACTCTCACTATACTGTTCAGCTGACAGTACTCTCACTATACTGTTCAGGTGACCGTACTCCCACAATACTGTTCAAATGACAGTACTCTCACTATACTGTTCAGGTGACAGTGCTCCCACTATACTGTTCAAATAACAGTACTCGCACAATACTGTTCAGATGACAGTACTCCCACAATACGGTTGAGGGGACAATACTCACACAAAACTGTTCAGCTGACCCTACTCCCACTATACTGTTCAGGTGACAGTACTCCCACTATACTGTTCAAATAACAGTACTCCCACAATACTGTTCAGATGACAGTACTCCCACAATACGGTTGAGGGGACAATACTCACACAATACTGTTCAGCTGACAGTACTCTCACTATACTGTTCAGGTGACAGTACTCCCACAATACTGTTCAGGTGACAGTACTCTCACTATACTGTTCAAATGACAGTACTCTCACTATACTGTTCAAATGACAGTACTCTCACTATACTGTTCAAATGACAGTACTCTCACTATACTGTTCAGCTGACAGTACTCTCACTATACTGTTCAGGTGACCGTACTCCCACTATACTGTTCAGATGACAGTACTCTCACTATACTGTTCAGGTGACCGTACTCTCACTATACTGTTCAGGTGACAGTACTCTCACTATACTGTTCAGGTGACCGTACTCCCACTATACTGTTCAGATGACACTACATTCACTATACTGTTCAGGTGACAGTACTCTCACTATACTGTTCAGCTGACAGTACTCTCACTATACTGTTCAGGTGACAGTACTCTCACTATACTGTTCAAATGACAGTACTCTCACTATACTGTTCAGATGACAGTACTCTCACTATACTGTTCAGCTGACAGTACTCACACAATAATGTTCAGCTGACCCTACTCCCACAATACTGTTCAAATGACAGTACTCTCACTATACTGTTCAGATGACAGTACTCCCACTATACTGTTCAGGTGACAGTACTCCCACTATACTGTTCAGGTGACAGTACTCTCACTATACTGTTCAGATGACAGTACTCTCACAATACTGTTCAGGTGACAGTACTCTCACTATACTGTTCAGATGACAGTACTCCCACTATACTGTTCAGGTGACAGTACTCCCACTATACTGTTCAGGTGACAGTACTCTCACTATACTGTTCAGATGACAGTACTCTCACAATACTGTTCAGGTGACAGTACTCTCACTATACTGTTCAGATGACAGTACTCTCACAATACTGTTCAGGTGACAGTACTCTCACTATACTGTTCAGATGACAGTACTCCCACTATACTGTTCAGGTGACCGTACTCCCACTATACTGTTCAGGTGACACTACATTCACTATACTGTTCAGCTGACAGTACTCTCACTATACTGTTCAGCTGACAGTACTCCCACAATACTGTTCAGGTGACAGTACTCCCACTATACTGTTCAAATGACAGTACTCCCACAATGCAGTTAAGGGGACAATACCATGAGAGTACTGTTCAGCTGACAGTACTCACACAATAATGTTCAGGTGATAGTACACTCACTGTACTGTTCAGCTGCCAGTAGTCCCACAGTACTGTTCAGTTGCCAGTAGTCCCACAATACTGTTCAGGTGACAGTATTCTCACAATACTGTTCAGGTAAAGATACTCCCACAATACTGTTCAGGTGACAGTACTCCAACAACACTTTTCAGGTGAAGGTACTCCCACTATACTCTTCAGGTGACAGTACTCCCACAATACTGTTCAGGTGATAATACTCCCAATTTTCTGTTCAGATGACAGTACTCACACAATATGGTTGAGGTGATAGTACTCCCACAATACCCTTCAGTGACAGTACACCCACTATATTGTTCAGGTGACAGAACTCCCAGTGTACTTATCATTTGACATTGCCACCACAATAGCGTTCAGGTGACAGTAGTCACACAATACAGTTTAGGTGACAATACTCCTATAGTACTGTTCAGATGACAGTACTCTCATTATAATGTTTAGGTGACAGAATACCCACTATACTGTTCAGCTGACAATATTCTCATGATACTTTCAAAGATACAGTACTCCCACAATACTGCTTAGGTGACGGTACTCCCACAATATGGTTCATGTGACGGTATTCTCATAATATAGTTCCGGTGATGGTAATTCCTGTATAATGTTCAGGTGATAGAACTACCACAATACTGTTCAGGTGAAGGTACTCCCACAATACTGTTGAAGTGACGGTACTCCCACAATACAGTTCAGGTGACAGTACTCCCAGAATACTGTTCAGGTGACAGTAATCCCACAATACTGTTCAGGTGATGGCATTCCAACAATACTCTTCAGGTCACAGCACTCCCACTACACTGTTCAGGTGACAGTAATCCCACAATACATTCGAGGATACAGTACTCCAACAATAACACACAGGTGATGGTACTCCTACAATACGGTTCACGTGACTGTATTCTCACAATATAGCTCTGGTGACGGTACTTCCTGAATACTGTTCAGGTGACAGCATTCCCAGTATACTGTTCATGTGACAGTACTCCCACAATAAAGTTTAGTTGACAAAACTCCTACAGTACTGTTCAGGTGACAGTACATCCACTGTGCTGTTCAGCTGACAGTAGTCCCACAGTACTGTTCAGCTGATTGTACTCAGACAATAATCTTTAGTTGACACTTTTCCCAAAATTCGGTTCAGGAGACAATACTCCCGCAATACTGCTGAGGTGATGATACTCCCACAATAACGTTCAGATGACAGTACTCCCACAATAATGTTCAGGTGACAGTATACACACTGAACTGTTCAGGTGACAGTACTCCCACAATAATGTTCAGGTGACAGTATACACACTGAACTGTTCAGGTGACAGTACTCCCACAATAATCTTCAGGTGACAGTATACACACTGAACTGTTCAGGTGACAGTACTCTCACAATAATATCGAGGTGACAGTACTCCCACAATACTGCTGAAGTGATGATACTCCCACAATAACGTTCAGATGACAGTACTCCCACAATAATGTTCAGGTGACAGTATACACACTGAACTGTTCAGGTGACAGTACTCCCACAATAATGTTCAGGTGACAGTATACACACTGAACTGTTCAGGTGACAGTACTCCCACAATAATGTTCAGGTGACAGTATACACACTGAACTGTTCAGGTGACAGTACTCTCACAATAATATCGAGGTGACAGTATTCCCACAATACTGTTTAGGTGACAGTACTCTCACTATAGTGTTCAGGTGACAATACTCCCACAATACTCTTCAGGTGATAGTATTCCAACAATACTGTTCAGGTGACAGTACTTCCACAATACAGTTGAGGTGATGGTACTCCCACAATACTGTTCAGGTGACAGTACTATCACAAAACTGTTCAGGTGAAAGAGACCCCACAATACTATCGAGGTGACAGTATTCCTACAATACTATTTAGGTGACAGAACTCCCACAACGCTGCTCAGGAGAAGGTAGTCCCACAATACAGTTCAGGTCACAGCACTTCCACAAAAAGGTTTACGTAATGGCACTCCCACAATACTTTTCAGGTGCCAGTACTCCAACTATACTGTTCAGGTGTGTGTACTCCCACAATACAGTTTAAGTGACAGTATTCACACAATACTGTTCAGGTGACAGTAGTCACACAATAATGTTCAGCTGACAGTACTCCCACAATACTGTTGAAGTGACGGTAGTCCCACAATACTCTTCAGGTGATGTTACCCCCGCAACAATGCTCAGTTGAGAGTACACTCTCCATACTGTTCAGGTGACTGTATTCCCTGAATACTGTTGAGGTCACAGTACTCCCACTATACTGTTCAGGTGACACTATTCCCACAATACTGTTGAGGTCACAGTGCTCCCACAATAATTTTCATATGACAGTATAACCACTATACAGTTCAGTTGACAGTACTCTCACAATACTATTGATGTAACAGTACTCCCACAATACTCAGGTGACGGTACTCCCACAATACAGTTCATGTGACAGTACTCCTCAATACTGTTCAGGTGACGGTACTGACAGAATACTGTTCAGGTGACGGTACTGACAGAATAATGTTCAGGTGATGGTACTCCCACCATACGGTTCAGGTGATAATACACCCATTATTTTGTTCAGGTGACAGTACTCCCACAATACCGTTCAGGTGATGGTATTTTCACCACTTTGTTGAGGAGATGGTACTCCCACAATTCTGTTCAGGTGACAGTACACCCACAATATTGTTCAGCTGATAGTACTCCCAGTATTCTGCTCAGGTGACAGTACCACCATACTAGTGTTCGTGTGAAAGTAGTCCCAGAATACTGTTCAGGTGACAGTGTTCCCACAATTTGATTCAGGTGACAATACTCCACAATATTGCTGAAGTGATGGTACCCCCACAATACTGTTCAGGTGACAATACTCGCACAATACTGTTCAGGCGACGATACTCCCACTATATTCTTCAGGTGACAGTACCCCCACAATACTCTTCAGGTGATGGTACCCCCACAACAATGCTCAGGTGAGAGTACACCCTCCATACTGTTCAGGTGACAGTACACCTTCAACACTATTGAGGTAACAGTACACCCACAATACTGTTCAAATGACAGTACCCCCACAATACTGTTTAGATGACAGTACTCCCAGAATATTGATCATGTGACAGTACTCCCACAATACAGTTCAGGTGACAATACACCCACAGTACTGTTCAGCTTACAGTACTCTCACTATATTGTTCAGGTGACAGTACTCACACAATAATGTTCAGGTGATATTACTTCAACTATATTGTTCAGGTGACAGTACACCCACTGTACTGTTCAGGTGCCAGCAGTCCCACAATACTGTTCAGCTGACTGTACTCCCACATTACTGCTCAGGTGACAGGCCCACAATTCGATTCAGGTGACAATACTTCCACAATACTGTTGAAGTGACGATACTCGCACAATACTGTTCAGTTGACAGTACTCACACAATACCGTTCAGTTGACGGTACTACAACAATACTGCTCAGGTGATGGTACTCCACTATACTTTTCAACTGACAGTACTCCCACAATCTTCTTCAGGTTACGGTACCCCCACAACACTGTTCAGGTGACGGTACATCCACTGTACTGCTCAGCTGACAGTAGTCCCACAATACTGTTCAGGTGATAATACTCCCACAATACTGTTCGGGTGACATTACTCCCAGTAACTGTTCAGGTGACAGTCCCACCACAATAGTGTTCAGGTAACAGCAATCCCAGAGTACTGTTCAGGTAACAGTACTCCCACAATACAGACAACACACACAAAATGCTGGTGGAACACAGCAGGCCAGGCAACATCTATAGGGAGAAGCACTGTCGACGTTTCGGGCCGAGATCCTTCATCAGGACTAAATGAAAGCAGAGATATTAAGAGATTTGAAAGTAGTGGGGGGAGAGGGAAATGCGAAATGATAGGAGCAGACTGGAGGGGGTGGGATGAAGCTAAGAGCTGGAAAGATGATTGGTGAAAGTGATACAGAGCTGGAGAAGGGAAAGGATCATGGGACGGGAGGCCTCGGGAGAAAGAAAGGGGGAGGGGGGAGCACCAGAGGGAGATGGAGAACAGGCAGAGTGATGGGCGGAGAGAGAGAAAAAAAACAAACAACTAAATAAGTCAGGGATGGGGTAAGAAGGGGAGGGGGGCATTAACAGAAGTTAGAGAAGTCAATGTACATGCCATCAGGTTGGAGGCTACCCAGCCAGTATATAAGGTGTTGTTCCTCCAACCTGAGTTTGGATTCATCTTGACAGTAGAGGAGGCCATGGATAGACATATCAGAATGGGAATGGGACGTGGAATTAAAATGTGTGGCCACTGGGAGATCCTGCTTTCTCTGGCGGACCAAGCGTAGGTGTTCAGTGAAACGGTCTCCCAGTCTGCGTCAGGTCTCACCAATATATAAAAGGCCACACCAGGAGCACCGGACGCAGTATACCACACCAGCCGACACAGGTGAAATGTCGCCTCACCTGGAAGGACTGTCTGGGGCCCTGAATGGTGGTGAGGGAGGAAGTGTAAGGGCAGGTGTAGCACTTGTTTCACTTACAAGGATAAGTGCCAGGAGGTAGATCGGTGGGAAGGGATGGGGGGGTGAGTGGACAAGGGAGTCACGTAGGGAGCGATCCCTGCGGAAAGCAGAAAGGGGGGGAGGGAAAGATGTGCTTGGTAGTGGGATCCCATTGGAAGTGGCGGAAGTTACGGAGAATTATACGTTGGACCTGGAGGCTGGTGGGGTGATAGGTGAGGACAATGGGAACCCTATCCCGAGTGGGGTGGCGGGTGGATGGGGTGAGGGCAGATGTGTGGGAAATGGGAGAGATGCGTTTGAGAGTAGAGTTGATGGATAGTTGTCCATCCCCCACCCGGACGGTCTCGAAGCTCTTCGTTTCTTTTTGGATTCCAGACCTAACCAATTCCCCTCTACCACCACTCTCCTCCGTCTAGTGGAATTAGTTCTTACTCTCAATAATTTCTCCTTTGGCTCCTCCTACTTCTTCCAAACCAAGGGTGTAGCCATGGGCACCTGCATGGGTCCCAGTTATACCTGCCTTTTTGTTGGCTTTGTGGAACAGTCCATGTTCCAACTCTATATGGGTATCTGTCCCCTCTTTTCCTTCGCTACAGCGACGACTGCATTGGCGCTGCTTCCTGCACGCATGCTGAGCTCGTTGACCTCATTAACTTTGTCTCCAACTTTCACCCTGCCCTCAAATTTACCTGGTCCATTTCCGACACCTCCCTCCCCTTTCTTGATCTTTCTGTCTCCATCTCTGGAGACAGCTTATCTACTGATATCTACTATAAGCCTACAGACTCTCACAGCTACCTGGACTCTCATGGCACTCTCACTATACTGTTCAGGTGACAGTACTCCCAGAATACTGTTCAGGTGACAGTACTCCCACAATATTGCTCAGGTGACAGTACTCACAGGATACAGGTGTTCAGGTGACACTAATCCCAGAGTACCGTTCATGTAACAGTACTCCCACAACACAGTTTAGGTAACAATACTCCTACAGTACTGTTCAGGTGACAGCACTATCACTATAATGTTCAGGTGACAGTTCTGACACAATACTGTTCAGGTGATAGTACTCACACAATACTCTTCAGGTGAAACTACTATATTGTTCAGGTGAAAGTACTCCCACTATTCTTTTCGGGTGACAGTACCCCCACAATACTGCTTCGTTGTCTGTACTTCCACAATATCGTTCAAGTGACAGTGTTCCCTCAATTCGGCTCAAATGACAATACCACCACAATACTGTTCAGGTGACAGTACTCGCATGATATTGTTCAGGTGATGGTACCCCCACAATACTCTTCAGGTGAAGGTACCCTCACAACAATGCTCAGGTGAGAGTACACACCCCATATTGTTCAGGTGATAATACTGCCACAATACGGTTCAGCTGACTGTACTCCCACAATACTGTTCAGGTGACAATACTCCACAACATTGTTGAAGTGACGGTACTCCCACAATAATGTTCAGGTGAAGGTACTCACACAATACTGTTCAGGTGACGGTACTCCAGCAATATTGTTTAGGTGAAGGTACTACCACTATACTGTTCAGGTGACGGTACCCCCACAACAATGCTCAAGTGAGAGTACACACTCCATACTGTTCAGGTGGCAGTACTCCATGAACACTGTTGAGGTCACAGTACTCCCACTACACTGATCAGGTGACACGATTCCCACAATACTGTTAAGGTGACGGTACTCCCACAATAAATTTCAGGTGGCAGTATAACCACTATACAGTTCAGTTGACAGTACTCTCACAATATTTTCGAGGTGACAGTACTACCATAATACTATAGATGTGACAGTACTCCCACAATACTGTTTAGCTAACGGTACTCCCACAATACTGTTTAGCTAACGGTACTCCCACAATACTGTTCGGATGACATTACTCCCAGTAACTGTTCAGGTTTCAGTACCACCACAATAGTGTTCAGGTAACAGCAATCCCAGAGTACTGTTCAGGTAACAGTATTCCCACAATACAGTTTAGGAGACAATACTCCCACAGTACTCTTTGTGTCATGGCAATCTCACTATAATGTTCAGGTGACAATACTCACACAATACTGTTCAGGTGAAAGTACTCTCACTATACTGCTCAGGTGACAGTACTCACACAATACTGTTCAGCTGACAGTACTCTCACAATACTGCTCAGGTGACGGTGTTCCCACAATTCGGTTCAGGTGACAATGCTCCACAACATTGTTGAAGTGACGGTACTCCCACAATACTGCTCAGGTGAAGGTACTCGCACAATATTGTTCAGGTGACAGTACCACCACAACTGTGTTCAGGTGTCACTAATCCCAGTGTACTGTTCAGGTAACTGTACTCCCACAACACAGTATAGGTGACAATACCACCACAATACTGTTCAGGTGACAGTACTCGCATGATATTGTTCAGGTGACAGTACTCCCACAATACTCTTCAGGTGAGGATACCCTCACAACAATGCTCAGGTGAGAGTACACACCCACAATACTGTTCAGATGATAATACTCCCACAGTAATGTTCAGCTGACAGTACCCCCACAATGGTGTACAGGTGATAGTTCTATCACAATACTTTTCAGGTGACAGTATCCCCACATTACAGTATATGTGGCAGTATTCATACAATACCGTACAGGAGATGATACTTCCTCAATACTATTCAGGTTACGGTACTCCCATAATAACGTTCAGGTGACAGAACACCCACAATACTGATCAGGTGATAATACTCCCATTATTCTGTTCAGGTGACGGTACTCCCACAATACTCTTCAGGTAAAGGTACTCCCACAATACTGTTCAGTTGATGGTACTTCCACAGCATTGTTCAGGTGACGGTACTCCCACAATGTTGATCAGGTGACAGTACTCCCACTATATTGTTCAGGTGACAGTAGTCCATCAAAACTGTTCAGGTGACAGTACTCCCACTATATTGTTCAGGTGACAGTACTCCCACTATATTGTTCAGGTGACAGTAGTCCATCAAAACTGTTCAGGTGACTGTAATCCCACAGTACTCTTCAGGTAAAGGTACTCCCACAATACTGTTCAGGTGAAGGTACTCGTACAATACTCTTCAGGTGACGGTACTCCAACAATATTGTTTAGGTGACGGTACTCCCACTATACTGTTCACTTGATGGTATTCCCACAATACTCTTCAGGTGACGGTACCCCCACAACAATGCTCAGGTGAGAGTACACCCTTCATACTGTTCAGGTGACCGTACTCCCTGAATACTGTTGAGGTCACAGTACTCCCACTGTACTGTTCAGGTGACACTATTCCCACAATACTGCTAAGGTCACGGTTCTCCCACAATAACTTTCATGTGGCAGTTTAACCACTATACAATTCAGTTGACAGTACTCCCACCGTACGGTTCAGGTGATAACACACCCATTATTTTGTTCAGGTGACAGTACTCCCACAATGCCGTTCAGGTGATGGTACTTTCACCACTTTGTTGAGGAGATGGTACTCCCACAAAACTGTTCAGGTTACACCACTCCCACAATACTGTTCAGGTGACAGTACACCCACTATATTGTTCAGCTGACAGTACTCCCAGTATTCTGCTCAGGTGACAGTACCACCACACTAGTGTTCAGGTGAAAGTAGTCCCAGAATACTGTTCAGTGACAATGTTCCCACAGTTCGGTTCAGGTGACAATACTCCACAATATTGCTGAAGTGACGGTACTCCCACAATACTGTTCAGGTGACAATACTCGCACAATACTGTTCATGTGACGGTACCCCCACAACAATGCTCAGGTGAGAGTACACCCACAATACTGTTCAGGTGTCAGCGCCACCACAATAATGTTCAGCTGAAAGTAGTTCCAGAATACTGTTCATGTTTATACAGTTTAGTTGACAATACTTCTACAGTACTGTTCAGGTAACGGTACACTCACTATAATGTTCAGGTGACGATACTCACACAATACGCTTCAGGTGACGGTTCCCCCACATCAATGCTCAGGTGAGAGTACACCCACGATACTGTTCATGTGATAGTACTCCCTGAATACTGTTGAGGTCACAGTACTCCCACTAACTGTTCAGGTGACAGTACTCTGTTTTTACTGTTCAGGTGACCGTCTTCCCACAATACTGTTCAGGTTACAGTATGCACACCATACTGTTCAGGTGACAGTACTCTCACAGTACTTTCGAGGTAACAGTACGCCCACAATACTATTGAGGTGACAGTACTCCCACAATACTGCTCAGGTGACAGTATTTGCATGATACTGCTCAGGTGATGGTACCCCCACAACAATGCTCAGGTGAGAGTACACACTCCATACTGTTCAGGAGACAGTACTCCCACTATACAGTTTATGTGGCGGTATTCACATAATACAGTTCAGGAGATGATACTTCCTCAATACTGTTCAGGTGACAGTACTCCCACAATACAGTTCATGCAACAGTATTCTCACAATACAGTTCAGGTGATGGTACTCCTCAATACTGTTCAGGAGACAGTACTCCCACAATACCATTCAGGTAACGATGCTCCCACTATATTCTTCAGGTAACAGTACTCCCACAATACTGTTCAGGTGACAGTAGTCCCAGAATACTGTTCAGGTGACAGTACTCCCACAATACTGCTGAAGTGACGGTACCCCCTCAATACTTTTCAGGTGACGGTACTCGTACAATAATGTACATGTGACATTACTCCCACAATACTCTTCAGGTAACGGTATCCCCACAACAATGCTCAGGTGAGAGTACACCCACAATACTGTTCAGGTCACAGTATGCACACCATACTGTTCCGGTGACAGTACCCTCACAGTATTTTCGAGGTAACAGTACACCCACAATACTATTGAGGTGACAATACTCCCACAATACTGCTCAGGTGACTGTACTGCCACAGTACGTGTCATGTGACGATATTCCCACAAAATAGATCGGGTGACGGTACTTCCTCAATACAGTGCAGGTGACAGTACTCCCACAATACTGTTCAAGTGAAAGTACCCCCTCAGTACTGTTCAGGTGACACTACTCACACAGTACCTTTCAGTGACTACACCCACAATACATTTCAGGTAAGAGTACTCCCATAATACTCTTCAATGACTGTACACCCACTAGATTGTTCAGGTGACAGTACTCCCACAATACTGTTCAGGTGACAGTACTCCCAGGGTACTGTTCAGGTAACAGTACTCCTACAATACAGTTTGGGTGACAATACTCCCACAGTACTGTTCAGGTGATGGTACTCTCACTATAATTTTCATATGACACTACTCCCACAATACTGTTGATGGGACGGTACTTCCAACATACTGCTCAGGTGACGGTACTCCCACAATAATGTTCAGGAGACAGTACTTCCTCAATACTGTTCAGGTGATAGTACTCCCACAATACAGTTGAGGTGACGATTCTCCCGCAATACTGTTCAGGCGTCGGTACTCCTGCAATAATGTTCAGGTGACAGTATACACACTGTACTGTTCAGGTGACAGTACTCCCACAATACCATTGATGTAACAGTACTCCCACAATACGTTTCATGTGATGGTATTCTCACAAAATAGATCAGGTGATGATAATTTCTCAATACTGTTTAGGTGACGGTACTCCCAAAATACTGTTCAGATGACAATATTCCCATTATTCTGTTCAGGTGACTGTACTCACACAATATGGTTCAGATGACAGTACTCCCACAATACAATTCCGGTGACGGTACTCCCACAATACTGTTCAGGTCACAGCACTTATACAATATTGTTCAGGTAACGGTATTCCAGCAATACTGTTCAGGTGACAGTACTCACACAATACCATTCAGTGACAGCACACCCACTATACTGTTCAGGTGACAGCACTCCCACAATACTGTACAGGTGACAGTGTTCCCACAATTCATTTCAAATGACAACACGCCAATAAATATTGTTCATGTGACAGTACTCCCAACATACTGTTCAGGTAACAGTACACCCACTGAACTGTTCAGCTGCCAATAGTCCTACAGTACTGTTCAGGTGACTGTACTCCCAGCATACTTTTCAGGTGACAGTATTTCCACAATACTGTTCAGGTGATGGTACTCCCACAATGTTTAGGTGACAGTATACCCACAATACTGTTCAGGTGACAGTACTCCCACAATACTGTACAGATGACAGTGTTCCAACAATTCGTTTCAAATGACAACGTGCCCACAATACTGTTCATGTGACAGTATTCCCTCTATACTGCTCAGGTGACTGTACTCCCAGAATACCCTTCAGCTAACAGTACTCCCATAATACTGTTCGGGTGACAGTACTCCCAGTATACTGTTCAGGTGACAGTACCACCACAATAGTGTTCAGGTCACATGAACAGTATTTTGGGATTACCATTACCTGAACAGTATTGTGGGAGTACCGTCACCTGAACCGTATTCTGGGAGTACCGTCACAATACAGTTCAGGTGGCAATATACCCACAGTACTGTTCAGGTGACGGCACTCTCACTATAATATTCAGGTGACAGCACTCACACAATACTGTTCAGATGATAGTACTCCCACAATACTCTTCAGTGACAGTACTCCCGCCATACTGTTCAGCTAACAGTACTCCCGCAATACTGTTCAGCTAACAGTACTCCCGCAATACTGTTCAGATGACAGTACTGACACAATAACCTTCAGTGACAGTACTCCCACTATATTGTTCAGGTGACAATACTACTACAATACTGTTCAGGTGCCGGTACTCCCACCAGACAGTTTAGGTGACAATATTCCTACAGCACTGTTCAGATGACGGTACACTCACTATAATGTTCAGGTGGCTATACTCCCACAATACTGTTCAGCTGACTGTACTCCCACAATACTGTTCAGCTGACTGTACTCGCACAATACTGTTCAGGTGACAGTAGTCCCACAATCCGATTCATGTGACAATACTCCCACAATACTGTTGAAGTGACGGTACTCCCAAAATACGCTTCAGGTGATGGTACCCCCACATCAATGCTCAGGTTATAGTTCACCCACAATACTGTTCATGTGACACTACTCCCACTATACTGTTCAGGTGACCGTACTCCCACTATACTGTTCAGGTGACCGTACTCCCACTATACTGTTCAGGTGACAGTACTCCCACTATACTGTTCAGGTGACACTACATTCACTATACTGTTCAGATGACAGTACTCTCACTATACTGTTCAGGTGACAGTACTCTCACTATACTGTTCAGGTGACAGTACTCTCACTATACTGTTCAGGTGACCGTACTCCCACTATACTGTTCAGGTGACCGTACTCCCACTATACTGTTCAGGTGACACTACATTCACTATACTGTTCAGGTGACAGTACATTCACTATACTGTTCAGGTGACCGTACTCTCACTATACTGTTCAGGTGACCGTACTCCCACTATACTGTTCAGGTGACCGTACTCCCACTATACTGTTCAGGTGACACTACATTCACTATACTGTTCAGCTGACAGTACTCTCACTATACTGTTCAGCTGACAGTACTCTCACTATACTGTTCAGGTGACAGTACTCTCACTATACTGTTCAGGTGACAGTACTCTCACTATACTGTTCAGGTGACAGTACTCCCACTATACTGTTCAGGTGACCGTACTCCCACTATACTGTTCAGGTGACACTACATTCACTATACTGTTCAGCTGACAGTACTCTCACTATACTGTTCAGGTGACAGTACTCTCACTATACTGTTCAGGTGACAGTACTCTCACTATACTGTTCAGGTGACAGTACTCTCACTATACTGTTCAGGTGACAGTACTCTCACTATACTGTTCAGGTGACAGTACTCTCACTATACTGTTCAGGTGACAGTACTCTCACTATACTGTTCAGGTGACAGTACTCTCACTATACTGTTCAGGTGACAGTACTCTCACTATACTGTTCAGGTGACAGTACTCTCACTATACTGTTCAGATGACAGTACTCTCACTATACTGTTCAGGTGACAGTACTCTCACTATACTGTTCAGGTGACCGTACTCCCACTATACTGTTCAGGTGACAGTACTCTCACTATACTGTTCAGGTGACACTACATTCACTATACTGTTCAGGTGACCGTACTCCCACTATACTGTTCAGGTGACCGTACTCCCACTATACTGTTCAGGTGACACTACATTCACTATACTGTTCAGGTGACCGTACTCCCACTATACTGTTCAGGTGACACTACATTCACTATACTGTTCAGGTGACCGTACTCCCACTATACTGTTCAGGTGACCGTACTCCCACTATACTGTTCAGGTGACACTACATTCACTATACTGTTCAGATGACAGTACTCTCACTATACTGTTCAGGTGACCGTACTCCCACTATACTGTTCAGGTGACCGTACTCCCACTATACTGTTCAGGTGACCGTACTCCCACTATACTGTTCAGGTGACACTACATTCACTATACTGTTCAGGTGACCGTACTCCCACTATACTGTTCAGGTGACCGTACTCCCACTATACTGTTCAGGTGACACTACATTCACTATACTGTTCAGGTGACCGTACTCTCACTATACTGTTCAGGTGACCGTACTCCCACTATACTGTTCAGGTGACCGTACTCCCACTATACTGTTCAGGTGACCGTACTCCCACTATACTGTTCAGGTGACAGTACTCTCACTATACTGTTCAGGTGACAGTACTCTCACTATACTGTTCAGGTGACAGTACTCTCACTGTACTGTTCAGGTGACCGTACTCTCACTATACTGTTCAGGTGACCGTACTCTCACTATACTGTTCAGATGACAGTACTCTCACTATACTGTTCAGGTGACAGTACTCTCACTATACTGTTCAGGTGACCGTACTCTCACTATACTGTTCAGGTGACCGTACTCCCACTATACTGTTCAGGTGACAGTACTCTCACTATACTGTTCAGGTGACAGTACTCTCACTATACTGTTCAGGTGACAGTACTCTCACAATACTGTTCAGGTGACAGTACTCTCACTATACTGTTCAGGTGACAGTACTCTCACAATACTGTTCAGGTGACAGTACTCTCACAATACTGTTCAGGTGACAGTACTCTCACTATACTGTTCAGGTGACAGTACTCTCACAATACTGTTCAGGTGACAGTACTCTCACTATACTGTTCAGGTGACAGTACTCTCACTATACTGTTCAGCTGACAGTACTCTCACTATACTGTTCAGCTGACAGTACTCTCACTATACTGTTCAGGTGACAGTACTCTCACTATACTGTTCAGGTGACAGTACTCTCACTATACTGTTCAGGTGACAGTACTCTCACTATACTGTTCAGCTGACAGTACTCTCACTATACTGTTCAGGTGACAGTACTCTCACTATACTGTTCAGGTGACAGTACTCTCACAATACTGTTCAGGTGACAGTACTCTCACTATACTGTTCAGGTGACAGTACTCTCACAATACTGTTCAGGTGACAGTACTCTCACTATACTGTTCAAATGACAGTACTCTCACTATACTGTTCAGGTGACAGTACACTCACTATACTGTTCAGATGACACTACATTCACTATACTGTTCAGGTGACACTACATTCACTATACTGTTCAGGTGACACTACATTCACTATACTGTTCAGGTGACAGTACTCTCACTATACTGTTCAGGTGACCGTACTCTCACTATACTGTTCAGGTGACAGTACTCTCACTATACTGTTCAGGTGACAGTACTCTCACTATACTGTTCAGGTGACAGTACTCTCACTATACTGTTCAGGTGACAGTACTCTCACTATACTGTTCAGGTGACAGTACTCTCACTATACTGTTCAGGTGACAGTACTCTCACTATACTGTTCAGGTGACACTACATTCACTATACTGTTCAGGTGACACTACATTCACTATACTGTTCAGGTGACAGTACTCTCACTATACTGTTCAGGTGACCGTACTCTCACTATACTGTTCAGGTGACCGTACTCCCACTATACTGTTCAGGTGACCGTACTCCCACTATACTGTTCAGGTGACACTACATTCACTATACTGTTCAGGTGACAGTACTCTCACTATACTGTTCAGGTGACAGTACTCTCACTATACTGTTCAGGTGACAGTACTCTCACTATACTGTTCAGGTGACAGTACTCTCACTATACTGTTCAGGTGACAGTACTCTCACTATACTGTTCAGCTGACAGTACTCTCACTATACTGTTCAGGTGACCGTACTCTCACTATACTGTTCAGGTGATAGTACTCTCACTATACTGTTCAGATGACAGTACTCTCACTATACTGTTCAGGTGACAGTACTCTCACTATACTGTTCAGGTGACAGTACTCTCACTATACTGTTCAGATGACAGTACTCTCACTATACTGTTCAGCTGACAGTACTCTCACTATACTGTTCAGGTGACAGTACTCTCACTATACTGTTCAGGTGACACTACATTCACTATACTGTTCAGGTGACAGTACTCTCACTATACTGTTCAGATGACAGTACTCTCACTATACTGTTCAGGTGACAGTACTCTCACTATACTGTTCAGGTGACAGTACTCTCACTATACTGTTCAAATGACAGTACTCTCACTATACTGTTCAGGTGACAGTACTCTCACTATACTGTTCAGGTGACAGTACTCTCACTATACTGTTCAGATGACAGTACTCTCACTATACTGTTCAGGTGACAGTACTCTCACTATACTGTTCAGATGACAGTACTCTCACTATACTGCTCAGGTGACAGTACTCTCACTATACTGTTCAGGTGACAGTACTCCCACTATACTGTTCAGGTGACAGTACTCTCACTATACTGTTCAGGTGACCGTACTCCCACTATACTGTTCAGGTGACCGTACTCCCACTATACTGTTCAGGTGACACTACATTCACTATACTGTTCAGATGATAGTACTCTCACTATACTGTTCAGGTGACAGTACTCTCACTATACTGTTCAGGTGACAGTACTCTCACTATACTGTTCAGGTGACACTACATTCACTATACTGTTCAGGTGACAGTACTCTCACTATACTGTTCAGGTGACCGTACTCTCACTATACTGTTCAGGTGACACTACATTCACTATACTGTTCAGGTGACAGTACTCTCACTATACTGTTCAGGTGACCGTACTCCCACTATACTGTTCAGGTGACCGTACTCCCACAATACTGTTCAGCTGATAGTACTCCCAGATTACTGTTGAGGTGACGATACTTCCACAATACTGTTCAGGTGACAGTATTCCCACAATACTGTTGAAGTGACGGTACTCTCACAATACTGTTCAGGTGACAGTACTCCCACAATACTGTTCAGGTGATGGTACTCCAACAATACTGTTCAGGTGACGGTACCCCACTATACTTTTCAACTGACAGTACTCCCACAATCTTCTTCAGGTTATGGTACCCCCACAACAATGCTGAGGTGAGAGTACACCCTCAATACAGTTCAGTTGACAGTACTCCCATAATACTGTTGAGGTGACGGTATTCCCACAATACTGTTCAGGAGACAGTTCTCCGACAATACTGTTCAGGTCACAGTATATGCACTATACAGTTCAGGTGACAATACTCTCACAATACTGTTCAGGTGACAATACTCCCACAGTACTGTTCAGGTGACAATACTCACACAATACTGTTCAGGTGACAATACTCCCACAGTACTGTTCAGGTGACAATACTCCCACAGTACTGTTCAGCTGACAGTACTCCCACAGTACTGTTCAGGTGACAATACTCCCACAGTACTGTTCAGCTGACAGTACTCCCACAGTACTGTTCAGCTGACAGTACTCCCACAGTACTGTTCAGGTGACAATACTCCCACAGTACTGTTCAGCTGACAGTACTCCCACAGTACTGTTCAGCTGACAGTACTCCCACAGTACTGTTCAGGTGACAATACTCCCACAGTACTGTTCAGCTGACAGTACTCCCACAGTACTGTTCAGGTGACAGTTCTCCGACAATACTGTTCAGGTCACAGTATATGCACTATACAGTTCAGGTGACAATACTCTCACAATACTGTTCAGGTGACAATACTCTCACAATACTGTTCAGGTGACAGTACTCCCACTATACTGTTCAGGTGACAATACTCCCACAGTACTGTTCAGGTGACAATACTCACACAATACTGTTCAGGTGACAATACTCCCACAGTACTGTTCAGGTGACAATACTCCCATAGTACTGTTCAGGTGACAATATTCCCACAGTACTGTTCAGGTGACAATACTCACACAATACTGTTCAGGTGACAATACTCACACAATACTGTTCAGGTGCCAATACTCCCACAGTACTGTTCAGCTGACAGCACTCCCACAATACTGCTCAGGTGATGGTACTGCCACTATACTGTTCAAGTGACCGTACTCCCTCAATAATGTTCAGGTGACGGCACTCCCACAATACTTTTCAGGTGACGGTACTCCCACAATACTGTTCAGATGACCGTACTCCCATAATACTGTTCAGGTGACAGTACTGCCACTATACTGTACAGGTGAGGGCACTCCTACAATAGTGTTCAGGTGATAGTACTCCCACAATACTATTCAGGTGACAGTACTCCCACAATACTGTTCAGGTGACGGTACTCCCACAATACTGTTCAGATGACAGTACTCCCACAATACTGTTCAGGTGACGGTACTCCCACAATACTGTTCAGGTGACGGTACTGCCACTATACTGTACAGTTGAGGGCACTCCTACAATAGTGTTCAGGTGATAGTACTCCCACAATACTATTCAGGTGACGGTACTCCCACAATAGTGGTCAGGTGACAGTACTCCCATAATACTGTTGAGGTGATGTTCCAGAATTAGTGTGTGTGACATTGAAGGTACATTGAACGATTTAAAATCAGCATGCCATGTAATTTACAAATGGAGACACACCCATGATTCAGCTGCCCACGTTCTGCTGGGTGCTGGGCACTGCAGGTTGGGGAGTTGTTGTTGAAGAGGCGTTTGTGCTTTTCTGCAATACATGTCTCTAATGCCATACATGATGCAATTAGAAAAACACTGGTCCCAGATGGAGTGAAATGCAGGCTTTAGTTTCCCTTGCTGTCTAGTTCATAATGAGCAGCATGGTAGTTTGGTGGATAGCGTAACACTATTACTGTACCAGCGATTGGGGTTCATTTTCCGCCACTGTCTGTACAGACTTTGTATGTTCTCCCTGTGGGTTTCCTCTGGGTGTTCAGGTGTCCGCCCACATTCCAAAAATGTAGGGGTTTGTCTGTTAGTTGGTCACATGGGCTCATTGGGCTGGAAGGGTCTGTATTTGAAATAACTTATTGGCTGAGCAAGCGAGGACTTATGATAAAAGCGTGGATGGAGCCCACGTACCAGTGGAATATTCTCTGTGCATCATTCACATTTCCCCATCCTGGCCTGAGGGTTTTCTGTGGTGCTTCATTTCTTTCCTGAGCTCTGTTCGGTGCAGGCTGCAGATCGGTTAAGACGTCCCTCCCTCTGTGGCATAATGTTCCACTAATCACCCACTAGCCCATCGGGAGGGCAACAATTGTGCCTAAGTATCTACAATTCAGCAAGCAGCCTAAAAATCTGACGGGTCTGGGGCTTTGGTTGGCCTTGGCTGGATCAAAACATTTATTTGCTCTTTTTAATCGTCATTTCTCAGCAGAACATACCAGTGGTGCCACCAAAACAACAAACTAAGCATAACTGAAGCCTTCTCTCATGCTGCTACTGGTCAATTTAATTTTACTTATTTATTTATTGAGATATAACGCGCAACAGGCCTTTCCGGCCCTTCGAGACACGCCGTCCAGCAATCCCCCAATTTAACCCCAGCCTAATGACAGGACAATATACAATGTCCAATTAACCTACCAACTGATACGTCTTTGGACTGTGGGAGGAAACCCACATGGACATGGGGAGAACATAAAAACTCCTTACAGACTGTGGCAGATTATTAATAGCCTGAGCATAGGAAAAGCGGAGGAGTAGACCACTTGGCCCCTTGGGCCTGCCCTGTTATTCAGTCTGACATCGGATAATCTGTGCTGGCCTGTTGCTCATAACCCACACCTTAAATGTATCTAGTGATCTAGCATCCACCTCCCTGAGGCGGAGAGCTCCACAGGTTCATTTTCCTCAAAGAAAAAGAAAATTCTACACACCTGGAGCATTGTGGGCAGTTCTGGTCCCCTGCCTCCAGGAAGGGTAATACATAAGATTGAAAGAATGCAGCGAAAATTTACAAGGATGTTGTAGGGTAAGACTGAATAGGTTGGGACTTGATTTGCTGGAGTATAGGAGATAGAGAGAAAATCTGATAGAGGCATACAAAATTATGCGCGGTATAGATTGGGTAAATGCAAGCAGTTTTTTTTCCACTGAGGTTGAGTGACTGTACAAGTAGAGGTCATGGGTTAAGGGTGAAAGGTGAAATGTTTAAAGGGATCATGAGGGGAAACGTCTTCTCTTGGAGGGTGGTGTGAGTGTTGAATGAGCTGTCAGCTGAGGTTGTGGATGCAGGTTCAATTTCAGCATTCCAGAAAAGTTTGGATAGCGACATGGGTGGGAGTGGTATGGAGGGCTGTGGTCCAGGTGCAGGTCAATGATACCAGGCACAACAAGAGTTCAGCATGGACTAGATGGGCCAAAGGGTCTGTTTCTGTGCTGTAGCACTCTATGCCTCAGCTTTATATACCTGGCCCTTTATTCTGTAATTATGTTTCCTTGTTCATGACGCCAACTGCAGAAACATCCCCGCCAAGTCTCTGTAGAATCCTGTATGTTTGAATAAGAACACTCCTCATTTTTACAAATTCCTAGAAACACATACATAAACTGCATTCCCTCTCTGGAATGGGCAACGCTCTCAGCCCAGGAAGCGGCCCGCTCGGATACGAGGAAGCATTTCCACTCAGAGTCCACTCCTCATCTGACTGACGTGGCTGAAAACTAATTCTTATCAGGAATTAGAATTCGACCCAACTTCCTCCTCTGGTAGCATGCTCGTGAAACAATAACAATATTTAAAAGGCATTAGGATAAGTAGATGGATGGGAGAGATTGAGAGGGATTTGGGCCAAACAATGAGTGATGGGACTGGCAGAATGGGCACGTTGATCAGCACTGGCAAGATGGGCCAAAGGGCCTGTGTCTGTGATGTTCTACTCCATGCCTCAATGCCACCATATGTGAACATCTGTCTGGCATGCTTAGCTTTTTCACAGCAAGTTTTGTGTTCCTATGAGCCGTTTAAACCATATTGCCTTTCTTAAATAAACCATTGGCTGTTTATGTTCTGCTCCACACCTCCTCTCTCCGTGCTTTAGCTCAATCGCATGTCCTCTAAATTTCCCTGTCCTTTTTGTTCCATTCGGAGAGGAAGGAGAGAGGACGGGGGAGGAGACGGAGAAGAAGGACGGGGAGCTGCTGGATTTTTTTTCTTTTCATCTTGACTGTGATTTATCTACGGGGAGTTTCTGCCTTGACCTGCACAGTCTGGGTACTGAAAACACTGAGCAGATTGGCTTCAGACAAGTTGCACTGTAACTAGGAAAAGAGTCCGCCTGCTTGTGTTGATAGCGTCACTTTGGGAGCCTGTCAAAAGGCAGTCAGAACGTAGTGAGAAGCCAAAACACACAGACGTGAAAATGCCACAGTAAACTGAAAAGTCCAGGCACTTGTTTACCTAAATCATTGACTTTCGCCTCTGCTTTTTGACAATTAAGTGAAAATTAGGAAGTAGTTTTCTACCTTGATAGAGGTCTCTGCTGACAAAGTTTGCTTAGCTAAGCTGTATGATTTGATAACCACAATTCTCACAGCTAAAGGAATTGCCCCCAGAAATAATTAACTTCATATAACAACTGCCGGCTTTCAGGCACCTATGACCTTTGTAGCCCAGGGTTTAACATTTGTCCTCATCAGGTTATTGAATGCGTAGAACCCGAAGAGCAAAATAAAAGTGGAACAGACTGGACACTGCTTGCTTGAGGCTGGCCAATTGATTCCAAGCAGCCACTTGAGCTAAGAGCAAAATTCCAGATCAGAGTTATTTACTCCTGACAAACAAAGTACACTTTTACTTTTACTGAGTGCTGTCATGAACATAAAGTAACTACAAGGTGATAATGCATTCAAAACCATCACGGACAACAGCCAAATGGCTGAAAAGTGAGATCTGACTTCAATCACAAACGCAAAAACAAGAGATTCTGCAGATGCTGGAAATCCAGAGCAACGCACACAAAATGCCGGAGGAACTCAGCAAGTCAGGTGACATCCACGGAGAGGAAAAAGAGACGACATTTCAGACCGAGACCCCTCAGCAGGACCGGAAAGGAAGGGGGAAGATTCAATAATTGCCCTTGACTAATTATCTGGGATTTTTCGCAGCTTTGGTTTCCTGTTTGTGGTTTATTCTGCTTCACACTACGTCTCAGGATGCTGATACACCTACTCCGTGTTGGTCTGTGGGGGTTTTTACTTTGTGGTCACTGTACTCACACTGGAGGGTCAGGGGCTGAGGTATCAATACAGTGGCATTATTGGGAGAATAATACCAATACACAAATTGCCAAGAGACCAGTATAGATGACGGATCAATTAAATAAGATTCATAATATGGAATGGAGGCTACGTGATTTATTTAGAGATACCACACGGGTAGGCCCTGCCACCCCTTCAAGTCATGCCGGCCAGCAACCCCCAACTAACCTGATTAACCCCAACCTAATCACAGGACAATTTGCACTGACCAATTAACCTAGCCAGTACGTCTTTAGACTGTGGGAGGAAACCGGAGGACCCAGAGAAAATCCGGGCATTCCACAGGGAGAACGTACAGAAACTCCTTACAGAATGGCACAGGAATTGAACTCCAAGCTCAGGAATGCCCCAATCTGTAATAGCGTCGCGCTAACCTCTACGCTACCATGGTGCCCTTTCCTTGCACTTCAGTTTTTTTGTTCTTAGTTTTCTCATGTAGAAAATAAGGAAACCAAGTTATTAAGTTTCCAAGCCTACCTGTCAGCTCTATATCTTCTTTGTCCAAGACTGGACCAAGCATCCAGCTTAGCAGATTTTACACAAAATTTTAATTTTACCACAGTTCATTAGAGAGATGATTGTGAGAAGATAAGGCATATGATCCAGCAAGACATTCAGAGATCTGCTGAACTCGAATGGCCTCACATTTGTCTCAGTCCTTGGTAGTAGTTTCCTGACCATATATTCACGGATGGAAATACGGACTGTAAGGAGAAATGACAAAACACTGAAACACGGCTGTCAGTGTGGAATGATAAAGGACAGGTTAGTATGTTAGATAATGTTTCAGTAAGTGCACTACTGCCTCGCATGGACACTCCAACGCACAGGATCGAAGAAAGTTGCAGAGGGTTGTAAACTCAGTCAGCTTCATGATGGGCACTATCTTCAAAAGCCGGTTCCTCATCATCAAGAACATAGCCTCTTCTCATGAATGCCATCAAGGAGGAGGTACAGGAATCTGAGGATACACACTCAATGCTTTAAGACCAGGTTCTTCTTCTCCTCCACCATTGGATATCTGAATGGTCTATGACCCCATGAACACTACCTCACTACTTTGCTCTTACTTTGCACTTGTTAAAAATATCTTATTGTTACTTACAGTGATTTTTCTGAACTGCATGGCACTGCTACCAGAAAACAACAAATTTCACAACATAATAAACCTGCTTCTTATTCTTATCCATAAATTAAACTATCCCTACTTCGTTTCAATGTTAATGAGTTTGCCACATTTTACAATACAATACCTTGTTCTGTTTCAGTAAGCAGTTTTATCAGGTCTAATGAGACAAAATTTAAACTTACAGCACAGAGTCAAACTACTGAATAAACTCAGGGAATTCAATGAATCTTGAGTAAACAAAAGAGAGAATGAAAACATCAGTGAGTGCGTGTTTAGGGTAAATTAGCAAGCCTTGGATGACCGGAAAGTGCTCCTGTTCTATCCCAGATCTGTGTAGATAAATCAATTAATTGATTTATCATCAATCTACTTATTTAAATATTTATTTATTGCAATACAGTGCTGAATAGGACCTTAAAAAGCAAACACGAGGAAATCTGCAAATGCTGGAAATTCAAGCACCACACACAAAATGCTGGTGGAACACAGCAGGCCAGGCAGCATCAGGGTCTCGGCCCAAAATGTCGACAGTGCTTCTCCCTATAGATGTTGCCTGGCCTGCTGAATAGGGCTTTCTGACTCTTTGTGCCGTGCTGCCTGGTAATTCCCCAATTTCATCCTAGCCAAATCATGTGACAATTTACAAAGTCCAGTTAACCTACACCTTTGGACTGTGGGAGGAAACCAAAGCACCCGGAGGAAACCCAGGCGGTCACGGGGAGGACGTTCAAACTCCTTACAGGGCAGCGGCGGGAATCGAACCTGGGTCGCTGGCACTGTACAGCGTAGTGCTGACCACTGCGCTGCTGCGCCACCATAAATGAAGGTATTTCAGTTCCCAGATGACACTGTGGACATCTTCTGACCCAGGAATGCTGTATTCTAACTAGAAAATCTGTTGAAAACAACTGCTTGCTTCAAAATCTTCAGTGGTAGACAAGTCTAAATTCAAAAGGCATGAGGAGTTCAATGAGAGAGTCAGTAAGTTTGGGCAAATATTTGCTGAAACTCTATCAAGTCGTTGAAGGCCAAGTGGATGATAAAAGAACCAGTATTGTGACTGGGATAGCTGGTTTTCAAAGATGCCAAAGCCACGCACTCATTTACAATATTACTTTGATGGTTTTCCGATTGGGGCAAGTACACTTTGGAAACGCACTACATTTGTTTGCGAACTGTATCTTTACTTTGTATTTCCTTTGTTCTCTGCTACCCACTGCTCCCAGGAGACAGAATGGATGCCATTTCACTGCCTAACCTCCTACCAGAGCCAGTCTACAATTAATTACTTGGAGCTGCGTGCTCCAGCTTAACTTGTTAACTGGAAAATTGTGTTGAGTCAAGGGGCTTGTTATACGCAAGTTCCACAGCAGAAGATCCTAAGCACACAGGCACATAATTGCCTTCTCCTTTCAGTTCTGTAAGACTGAAAAACAAAAAAAAACAAATCTAGAGTGGCTGGGTGACCTGAGAAAAATAATACTCTGCACCCACTTATTGTTTATGTGCACTGACATGACCAAAAGGAAGAAGCTGATAATTCAACAAGCAGTGATGAATTCAGTTCTGACTGGACAAATGCCTGGAAGAAATAGTTCACTGAAGTCTGATGTAATCCAGATGCCTCGGACACAAGAGGAGCAAAGAACACATATTGTTCGAAGGAGACGAGCACTTTATAAAAACCTCCATGGAATACTTTAATGTTTTGGAAGCATCCAAGGAGCAAATTTAGATTCATAGAAAATTTCTCCTCCCACCGCATTTAGAAAGGCAGGAACTTTAACAGCTTGACATGCGGGGGAGTGAAGGAGGCATCAGGCAAAGAGGGAATGAGATTGAAACCCATGTGAATAGAATGCATTCAGTGCCTACAACACGCACATTTTAATGGGCTGGAGTGAACTGAGAGAGGGGGCAGCAATTGAACATCTGCAGACTGCAATGTGAAAACTAGAAGTGCGCTGGAGGTCCGTAGCCAGGGGTCAATCACCACTGAATTCACTGGTGGCTTTAGGCTGTATTTAGCTGAAGGGCAGGATGCATTTTGCATCTGGTTCCTTACACTCATGCAAATCAAGCAACACCCTTTTTGGGCTTGCTGATTTTCACAAAATAAAACCATGTTTTAATTTTTTTTTATTAAGATACAGCGAGGAATAGTCCTTCCAGCCCTTTAAGCTGCACCACCCAGCAATCCCCTAATTTAGCCCCAGCCTAATCATTGGTTAATTTACAAAGTCCAATTAACCTACCAACCAGTACTTTGGACTGAGGGAGGAAACCAAAGCACGCGGAGGAAACCCACACAGTCACATGGAGAACGTACAAACTCTGTACAGACAGTGACAGGAATTGAACCTGGGTCACTGGTACTGAAAAGCATTGTGCCTTGTTCATAATATTTTTAATACTAATAAAAAGATTGAAAAAGAAAGAAAAGCATTGTGCCTATCACTACCCTACTGTGCCACCCCAGATTTTTTTAAAATTTCATTTTATATTTTTATTAATGTTTCATTTACAGTAGATTAATGTGTTTTAAACTGAATTTATGTTTTAAATTACTTCAGAAACTAAATCCATCTAAACAATTTTCGAATGTCCTTCAATATTAGTTACATTGGAAAAAAAAGACAATACCCTATCTTTTTACCTCAGAAGTCTGTTTACAACTTGGGGGCCAGTTGAGCTTTGAGTGTGTGCTGATTGTCAGTAGTGTCCCCACTGCAGGCACGTTTATCCAGGTGTCCGTTTGGTGTGATGTCTGCTGAGGGCAGGCAGGGAGTGGTGCCCTCCCTATCAGATCGTTCCAGTACAGCCAACACTCTGATCACATATTGCCCTCACAGCTACAATGGTACGGATGAGTCAGTCAGCTGTGGCCTTATAAGCTGAGGATTTGCCAAGAAATCTGGACTGCTTCTTCATTATTAGGCAGTCCTGGTAGAGATAGAGGTAGAGGTAGAGGTAGAGGTAGAGGTAGAGAGTGTGTGTGTGTGTGTGTGTGTGTGATAGTTGTATACACAATTTCAATGTCTATGTAGCTCATTTACCTAAAAGTAATCTTCTAATCAAATCCATGCATCCACCAGGGGTTTAATCTGGTGAATCTGTGGAATTTGTTGCCATGGGTGGCAGTGGAGGCCGAGTCACTTGGTGTATTTATGCCAGAGATTGATAGGTAGCTGAGTAGCCAGGGCATCAAAGGTTATGGTGAGAAGGCAGGGGAGTGGGACTAAATGGGAGAATGGATCAGTTCATGATAAAATGGCGGAGCAGACTCGATGGGCTGAATGGCCGACTTCTGCTCCTTTATCTTATAGTCTTTAATGTTTTTGCCTCCACTATCTAGTCCAGATGAAGAGTCTCGGCCCGAAATGTCGCCTGTTTATTCCTTCCATGGATGCTGCCTGACTTACTGAGTTCCTCCAGCACTTTATGTGCATTGCAGCTTGATAGTCCTTTGTTTTAATGCCTACAGTTTTCCAAATAAGAATTTATCAACATTATGCTTAAGTTTGCCATTGACTGGTGCAAACTTGATTTCTTCCACTTTTCCTCCCATCCTAGAAATTGAACAGTTCATATAGAGCTTCTAAATCCAAATTGTTAGTTGAGGAAAAATAGACATGTTGATGTGGCCATCATGTCAATACCAGTGTTAATTGTACACTTTCCCCCTTGAACTGAGAAGGCAGTTTGGAGTCAACCCCAATGCTATGGATAAAGAATAGTGTGAGTAGTGGACATGTCATGTACAGACAGCATCCCTCTTTCCTGCAAGACATTATTGATCTGATAGCTTTAAAAGGTAGTTGCACCATTACTAGCGCCAACATTTTAAGTGGTAGATTTACTTAACTATTTGAATTTAAATCATTCAGTTGAAATCATGGAATTTGAACACACGTTTCCAGATTATTTAACAAGTCCTTTGGTTATTTGGTCAGTTAAGTAACCAGTATTCCGCCGTACTTCAAGCACTGAGAAGAAGAGACACCATTGTTGATTCATCAGGGAATTCAAAGATATTGGGAAAAAAACAGAAAGATCAAATGATTAAATCAGTCCTGGAGGAGGTCCTCGGACAAAATGTTGACTGAGTCTTCATTTTGCTTGTGCTGCAAATGGTTAGCTTTTACTTGTCATTTGCATTTTTTGTTAATCTAATTGTTTGAGAGAAAGAGGATGATGACTATCAGTTGTGCTATCTGATTATTATCATTCATTAACCAATTACCTCTGGAAAGAACGTTACTGCCTACACCCAGCTTTCTAATAACTTCCCTGTAAAGCAGTGGTGCATAACTTTATTGTAAGGAGGGCCAGACTGACAATCTGAAGGCTCTCCAAAGCCACCTCTTGCAAAAGCAGGAAGACACAAACTTTCTGAGAGCTCCATGTGTCTATAAATTCAGCAGTCCTCCTGGGGTCCATTGGCGGAGCATCAGCTTTCTGCAGTTTCCCAGCAATATTACTGAGAATTCTGGGCACTGAACCAAGGTCTTGCTAGAACTGGCACAGGCACAGGTACAGCCACTCCATTAACTTCAATAGAAAGGAATGGCTCCAAGGAAGAAAGTCACACTTATTATATTTTTCTTTAATTAATTAAACAATACAGAACATAGAAGATTTCAGTCCATGATGTTGAGCTGACCTTTTAACTTACTCTAAGATCAATCTAACCCTTCCCTCCCACATAGCCCTCCATTTCACTATCATCCATGTACTTATCTAAGAGTCTCTTAAATACTTCTACCACCTATGCCTCTACCACACCTTTGGTAGCATGTTCCATGCATCGCCACTCTCTGTGTGAAAAACTTACCCCTGTCATCCCCCTATACTTTCCTCCAGTCACCTTAAAAGTATGCTCTCACATATTAGTCATTTTCACAATGGCAAAAAGTCATTGGCTATCCATGTAAAATGCAATTAATTGTCAACTTAAAAGTATTTAATTGCTTTAATGTTGCTGAAAGTTTTGAGCCTTTTAATTTTTTAATCTTATTTTTTCAATGTTCAATTGTTTTTTAATATTGTGATTAACCTGTAACAGTTTTTGGAATAATTTTCAATATTTGTAATATCAATAACCTTAGACAGGTTTTCAAAATCTTCTGACAGTTTCTTCCCCATTTAGAGAAAGTGAACTGGCTGTAAAACAATTCCAGGGACAGTCCCGGCAACTTGCATTGTGTAAATATAACCTACAAGGCCGCCTTTAAAAACAAATATTCTTCCATCTGCCAAAGACGCAGCTGAAAGTTCTGGTGCTGCCGAAGTTCATTCTTTAAGGAAAATGTAACCTTCCTATATGGATCAACACTCCGGGATTCTCTCTCCCTTGCCATTCGGACTTCAGATTGTCTTGGGCTACAGTTGCAGCACCCCACATCAAGCTTATTAGTACAAGGATTTAAGTCATGTGACCCACAGGCAGTAAGTTGCCATTGAGGGTAAATGCTGGTAGCACAGTGCTGAGTGTTGGCACTTGTGTTGTTCATTGATATATGCACTGGACCATCCAGCACCTCGGTTGTGTTCTGCACAGCGGTGCCGAACTTAGGGCAAGGAACTGAAAATAGCTCTTTGGCATTCTTGCCTTCTTTAGGAGAAGCACAATGACACTCTCTGCTCCACGTTAACATTGCCTGTCCCATAGAGACACTCTCTGCCTCACCGTGACAGGCTCTGCCTCTTGCCCACCTAGAAGAATGTGCTTGACTTCTGGGGATTAAGAATAATTCTTGCTGTGAATACAATGCCAAACTGCTCTGTAAACATCAAATGTCCCACCCATGACATTTGCCCCCACTGTTTAACAACAGCGCTTCAACTTGTTTAAAGTGATGTTAGCTAGTACAAATATCAAATGGAATGACACAACTTTAAGCAAATCTTACACTTTATAGTTTTAGCGTGCAGAATCAGATTTAATATCACTAGTGCACATTGTGATATTAATTCTTTTATGGCAGCAGTACATTTCAATAATCAAAAAATCTATAATTTATGAAAAGAAATATAGACAGGAGTATACATACATCACATTAAATAAGTAGTGCAAAAGTAGAGCAAAAAGAAGAGGTCATGAACATAGGTTCATTATCCATTCAGAAATCTGATGGCTCAGAGAAGAAGCTGTCCTTGAAACTTTGAGTGTGTGTCTCCAGGCTCCCGTAACTCCTCCTTGATGGTAGCAACGAGAAGAGGGCATGCCCTGGATGATGGCTGTCTTTAATCAATGGTGCCGCATTTTGAGGCATCGCCTTTTGAAAATGTCCTCGACGTTGGGGAGGCTAGTGCCCATGATGGAGCTGGCTGAGCTTACAACTTTCTGTAGCCCTTTCCATTCCTGTGCAGTGGTCCCTCCATACCAGGTGGTGATGCAGCCAGTTAGAATGCTCTCCATGGTACATCAGTAGAAATTTTCAAGTGTCTTTGGGGACATACCAAACTTCCTTAAACTCCTAACGAAATATAGCCGCTGTTGTGCCTTCAGTGTAATAGCATCAATATGTTGGGCCAGGATAAATCCTCAGAGAGATCGACACCCAGAAACTTAAAACTGCTCACCCTTTCCACTGCTGATGAAGACTGGTGTGTGTTCCCTAATCTTCCCCTTCCTGAAGTTTACAATCAATTCCTTGGTCTTACTGACGATGTTGCTTCAACACCACCCAACCAGCTGATCTATCTTGCTTCTGTATGCTTCCTTGTCACCATCTGAAGTTATGCCAACAATAGTTGTCTCTTCGGCAAATTTACAGATGACATTTGAGCTGTGCCTGGCCACACATTCATGGGTGTAGAGAGAGTAGAGCAGTGGGCTAAGCTTGCATCCTTGAGGTGCACCAGTGTTGATTGTCAGTGAGGAGGAGATGTTATTTCTGATCCGCACTGACTGTGGTCTCCGATGTTGTGGTCAAGGGTCCAGTTACTGTGCATATTACTATCCTGAATGATTCCTTCAGCCTTGCATCAAAATGCATCCAAAAACTGCGACACATTCATGCTACAAAAAGCCTGGGATATCTAATTAGATTCATCGAGCACTACAGCATAAAAGCAGGTCCTTTGGCCCATCTAGTCTGTGCTGGCCTGGTTGACTGCCTAGTCCCATCTACCTGAACCCAGACTATGAGCCTCCACACTTCTCCCATCCAGGTACCTATACAAACCTCTCTTAAATGTTACAATTGAACTTGCATCTTCCACTTCCACTGGCAGCCCATGCCACACTCGTACCACCATTTGTAAAGTAGATTGCCCTCAGATTCCCCCTATGTATTTCACAATTGACCCTGAATTTAAAATTAGAATAGAATCTTCTATTTCAGAGAATGCACTGGCACATCCCCAGTGGATCAATGATTTAATCCTGAGCTCTAATGTTGATATACATTTGCAGTCCACATTCAACCACAACCATTTTAAGAAAGGGTCCGGGTTAAGCAAATGC
Organism: Hemitrygon akajei; assembly: GCF_048418815.1. Classification (NCBI taxonomy): domain Eukaryota; kingdom Metazoa; phylum Chordata; class Chondrichthyes; order Myliobatiformes; family Dasyatidae; genus Hemitrygon; species Hemitrygon akajei. The sequence continues at coordinate 106,167,775 of NC_133125.1, forward strand.
TCATGATGAATGAGGTATTGATTCTCCTTCCCTCAAAGCACATTTCATTAGTTCTGCATTGCTCTAGCTTGCAAAAACATTATTGGAAATTCAAACAGCAACACAAAACAAAGACTGGTGATTTCTCTATAATAATCTCTGCAGAATGGATCAAAATTCTTTTTAATATCATATGAACCATTACAATGCAGTGGGGGCTGTTAGTACCATAATTCAACAAGCATTTTCTATATGCTTCCATCAGTGTGTGGGCTCAGTCACTGGACAATATTCTCCATCTGTTCTTCATTCAAGCACTATGAAAACTTCTCCAAAATCTTTCACTAATTGCCCCGATTAACCCATCAACTGAGCAGCTCCACAAATAGTCAAATCACGTTGGAAAGTCTTACCTCAGCCTATCAGAATAAAACCATAAGTCCCAGGAGCAGGATTAGGCCATTCCGCCCATTGAGTCTGCTCCACCATTCCATCGTGGCTGATTTATCGCCCCTTTCAACCACATTCTCCTGCCTTCTTGTGTAACTTTTGACACTCTGACTAATCAAGAACCTATCAACTTCTGCTTTAAAAATATCCTATTGTTTGGCCGCCACAGCCATCTGTGGCAATGAATTCCACAGATTCATTACCTTCTGGATAAAGAAATTCATCTGCATCTCTGTTCTAGCAGGTACAGGAGCCTTAGGACTCACACCACCTAGTTCAGGAACAGTTATTACCCCTCAAGCATCAGGCTTTTGAACCAGAGGGGATAACTTCACTCAACTTCACTCGAGCCATCATTGAAATGTTCCCACAACCTACGGACTCACTTTCATCTCATGTTCTTGATATTTATTGCCTATTTATTTATTATTATTGTTCCCTTCTTTTTGTATTTGCGTAGTTTGTTGTCTTTTGCACACTGGTTGAACGCCCATGTTTGTGTGGTCTTTCATTGATTCTATTATGGTTATTATTCTATTATAGATTTATTGAGTATGCCTGCAAGAAAATGAATCTCAGGATTGTATACCGTGATATATATGTACTTTGCTAATAAATTTAGTCTGAAATTTGAAATGTTTACATATCCCAACATTGATTACACAGTTCAGAGATTGCACCCTGTTGTTCATGCATCCCAAAACCTTTCCATTCTCTAAAAAGCACAGGTCTCAAGTATAATGGAATAGTTGCCAGTTAACTAAATGTGCGAGTCCAACAAGACTTGAAACAGAATAACATCCAGCATATTGAACATAGAATCTAGAGCAGTACAGTACAGTAACAGGCATTTCAGCTCATAATGGGGCCACAGTGCCTGTTCCCAAACTAACAGCTGCTGGGCTTCTGACTCAGCAGTGACTGAGGACTTAGTGAACCTCACTTCTGAATGTTATTTGCTTGTTTTATTGTTTTGCACAATTTCTTTCTTTCTCTACACAGTGGGTGTTTGAACAATGGGTGATACACCAGTTCGACATGGAAATATCCTGCTTTTCATTATTTTTTCAAACTTGATGGGTCTGAACCTTGAAAGAAAATAGCCAACACCACTGTGGGGATACAGTCACAGCCGGTTCAACCATTCGAGAAGGTAGCTCAGAACTGCTCTCAAGAAAACTTAAGGATGGACAATAAATACTGGCCTTTCCTGTGAAGCCCACGTCTTTCAAAATAAAATTTAAAACGTGGACAAAGAATCCGTATAATTGTGAAAATATTCAAAGTTGAAAGTACACTTGTTATCAAAGTACATATATGTCACCATATACAACCCTGAGATTCATTTTCCTGTGGGTATACTCAGCAAATCTATAGAATAGTAACTGTAACAGGATCAATGAAAGATCAGCCAGAGTGCAGAAGACAATAAACTGTGCAAATGCAAACGTAGATAAATAGAAGTAAATAATGAGAACATCAAATAATGAGATAAAGAGTCCTTAAAGTGAGATGAATGATTGTCGGAACATTTCAACGATGGAGCAAGTGAATGTAATTATCTCCTTTTATTCAAGGGCCTTTTGGTTGAGTGGTAGTCACTGCTCTTGAACCTGGTGGTGCAAATCCTGAGGTTCTTGTATCTTCTACCTTTTCAAGCTTTGAACACATATATCACAGAAACAATATAGGTGCTCACTGGACCTGCCAGAAACGTCTGCTGATCAAAACCACAAATAAACATTGACTTCTATTCTTGGAAGAAAGACCTTATATTTGAAATAGCATGTTTAAGGAGTAGAATAGATATGTTAGCTGATTTGCAACTCAGATGTCTGGATGAACCATCAAGTCATATGTGTTTGCATCCCACCACAGTAGAGGGGGATTTAAATTTAGTTAATGAAATACAGTAAATTTGGAATGAAAAGCTGCTATTGATCATGGTGAGCGTGAGACAACTATCACAAAAGCCCAATAGGTTGGTTGCCTTTTGGTGTTTCCTTGCCCAGTCTAACCAATGTGACTTCAGATCCCAGCAAAATTCTGAAGCAACACACGTGTGAGAAAGTTTGCTGGAAATCCAGAACACACACAAAATGCTGGAGGAACTCAGCAGGTCAGGCAGCATCCAGGGAAATGAATAAACTGTCGACATATCAGGCCCAGCCCCTTCTTCCGAGCTGGAGTGAGGAAGGATCTCGGCCTGAAACGTCGACTGTTTATTCATTTCCATAAATGCTGCCTGGCCTGCTGAGCTCCTCCAGCATTTTGTGTGTGCTCTGGATATCCAGCAGTCTTTCTCATGCTTGATTTCTGAAATTGCTGTACGTTCTCAGTTGTACCAAACTAATGCAGAGCAGCAGTTCAAAAAGCAGCTCATCACCACCTTCCCTTAAAACGATTATATATAGGCTGTGAAAACGCACAAAAAAACTACTGGGGGAACTTGCAGAACTGGCAGCATCTACGGAAATGAATAAACAGTCAACATTTCAGGCCGAGACCCTTCTTCAGGACTGAAATGGAAGGGCGAAGAAGCCAGAATAAGAACGTCAGGGAGGGAAGGAGTGCAAGCTGGCAGATGATAAGGGAGGTCAGGTGAAGGAGAAGGTGCATGGGTGGGGGAGCAGAGAATGAAGTGAGAAACTTGGAGGTGATAGATGGAAAAGGTAAAGGGTTGAAGAAAAGGAATCTGACAGGAGGGGAGAGAGATGTTGCTTTTGACATGGATGCCCATCACTGATATATGAATAAAAACAAAGTCCTGACCTTCAGAAGTCCCAAAGCACCTCGGAGCTCGTGTTCTTCTGAAGTGAAATCCTTCTTGCAGTACAGGAATATGAAACAATTTGCACACAAATATCACACCAATGGCAAGGTGATAATGAGCAGATAATGTATTTTTTGTGATGTCGATTGAGGGTTAAGTGTTGACTAGGCATTCAGACTGAAAGCTGAAAGCCTTATGTTTAGATCTGTAGCTCACTAAACTGCAAAGTTGTATTTAGAGAAATTCTACAGGCTGTTTTAGTCAACAATATGACTGCCAAGCTCTAGTGGAAGTGGCTTCAGCTGCACACAGAGCAAGTCTTGATCTACAATGTATCAGTGGTGTTAAAACAACTGGTTACAGCTCACTTCTGAGCAATACTTGCGCTTACCTTGGCTCAGCAGAATGTTGCATTTTGAGTTCAGATCCAGCTGTGGGCCTGGAACTCCTACTTTTCCCACAGTCCTTGAGTGTTCTATTATTCAACAAGAACCAGCACTCAGTGCGAGACAAGGTGGGGGACTCTTTGACTCCAGCTCGGCAAATTAACTGCCCACGGGAATCAAAACTATTCAGGCTGGTATTTTAAGGTCACATCTGCAACGATTGCTTGATTTGCAGAAGTCTCGACATTAAGCTTAACAAAACACACGTGACCAAATGACTGCACTCACTGAAATCAAGATATTGCTTCTGATTGCTCCCAGCGTCGAATGTCACCCGGAGGACTGGACTCTCACCCCTAACAGAGAAGGTCAGGGTTCAAGACCCCTTCCAAACTCGAGTGTATAATCCAAGACGGCTCTTGAATGAAATATTGTGGCGTTGCAGTTTTGCAAGAGGCCTCTCAATAAGACCTTCAACTGGGGCCAAATGGTTTCAGTTACAGATACAACACTGGCATCTACCTGACAAGGTGGAAAATTATCCAAGTAGGCCCTGTTTACAAAAGGCAGGACAGGTCTAGTCCTGCCACTTATCATCCAGTCAGTCTACCCTCAATCATCAGCAGAGTGAAATCAGTCATCGGCAGTGTGACTGGAATGTCTTTACTCATCAAAGTAAATCTGGAAAGCTTTAGCTAAAGGTGTGTTGGCAGTACATACGTTCATTTTAACAAGCACTTAGATCATCAAGACATACAAAGTTATGGAGCAAGGACAGGTAATGGGATTAGAATGTATGGGTCAGGTGAACATTTCTGCGCTGTATCACTTGATGACACTACAATCTACTCATTTTTATGAAAGCAGCAAGCACAAAATATTGGAGAAACTCAACAGAGCAGGCATCTATGGAGAGGAATAAACAGTCGATGCTTCGGGCCGAGACCTTTCTTCAGGACTGAAGGATCTCGGCCCAACCACTGACACAAGCTTGGGTCTTTTTGGGACTTCATCTCAGCATTTGTCCAAATGCAGGTCAAAGAGCTGATCTCCAGAAGTGAAGTTAGTGTGACTGCTCTTATGGGTGGCGGGGTGGAGATGTATCTCTGCCAAAGGAGGTGTAGGATGCTCCTTCCCTCTGCTAGCCTGCAGGTCACCCTCGGGTAAAGTGTTGCACCTGCTTAGTGTGCCCCCCCAACCCCGATCAGGGTCACGTGAAGCCATGGGAGCAGGTGGTGGATGGTCATATGAGCAGCTGGCGCATATCACAAGTCCTGGTTACACGACCACTGATGCCAGGCAGACAAACTCTGAAGAGTATTGATAATGGCTGGGGTCACCGTCTTGTAAAGACACTGCCCAGAAGGTGGCAATGGCAAACCAATTTTGTAGAAAAATTTGCCAAGAACAATTATGGTCACAGAAAGATCATGTCATGTGACACAGTACATAACGAACGAACCTATCAAGGCAGCACATGACTGAGAGTGGGATTAAAGCCCGCTAGAAATACTGAAGTCAATAGACAAAGGAATCGCACCTTACACAAAAGATGGGTGTGCTTGTCAGTGTCAGATATCCCAGTCCTAGTGCCTCTCAACTCAACCTTCTTCAGCTCACAAACACCTTCCTTCCATCATAATGTCATTATTGGAGATACTCGTTGATAACTGCATAATGCATCTCTTCAGAAAATGGAAGAGCCCATAACTATGTAGAGCAGCCTGGACAACATTGAAGCATGCACCATAGAATTGCAGATAGTATTCGCTCCACTAAGGAGCCAGGCATTGACTACTTCCAGCAGAAGAGAATCTAACTACCTGCTCTTGACATTGAGTAGCTTGACTATAGCCAAGGCTCTCACCAACAATACCTTGAAGAGTACCACCGTCCAGTGGCAGAAACAAAGGAGCCCCATTAAATTCAGTGATCAGAGGCTCAATATTAGTCACTTCAAAGGCAACGATGAGCAAGAAGATTTTTACTTGGTGAGAATCTGGCAGTACCTGTGGATCCCAACAATGAATTCCAGAAATTGTTTTATATCTGCATGTGTGGGCTGGAAATTGAGCTTCACTAATGCATTTCAAATTTTGGAACCACTTAAATGAAAGCAAATCGTCAAACAGAGACTTTTGTGTGAGAGCACATATTTTCCTGAAGTGTTTGGGAGTAACAATTGTTTTTTTCCAATCCTTCAGTGGTTCTTCCTTTACGTTCTCGACACACCGATGTTGGCTGGCACATGCAACCTATACACCTCCTGATAACTTCCTCTAGGGAGCTAAGGTAGCATAGTGGTTAATGTGACACTGTTACACCTTAGGGCTTTCTGTGCCTTTCTGTAAGGATTCTTTATACATCCCTGAAGAATGCATGGGTTTTCTCCAGCGCTGCCAGTTTCCACCCATAGTCCAAAGATGTACTGGGTAGGTTAACTGGTCATTGTATATTGTCTTGTGATTAGGTTAGGGTTCAATCAGATTTGTTGGGGGGTGCTGGGGCAGGGTGGTTTGAAGGGCCTACTCCGCACTGTATAGCTAATTAAATATAGGAACCCGGATGATACGTGTCCAGATCCATCATGGGACGCAAAGCTATATTCAAAACACTGTGCCATTCTTAGTAAGCGTAATGCTCAAAGCAATAGCAAGTGGAATCATGGGTAAAATAATTCACTTGGCTGTGAGATTTGTAAACAGATCTATCAGTGTGACAATACAGAAGCAACTATATTGTTTCTGTTGAAGGCTAAAGGTGGAGGAATCAAAACACCAACATGCCAAGTTTGCATTACCAACCAATTTTAGTACTGTTGTTCAGAACAGGTAATTCAGATCAATCTGGAGATTAAACCTGTCTGTTTCTTATTGTGAGCTGATTGTTACTACCATCAGGAGGAAGGTACAAGCCTTACATCCCACACTACCAGGCTCAGGAACAGTTACGTTCTACAACCATCAGGCTAGTGAACCAGTGTGGATAACTTCACTCACCTCAACACATTATTAATAATAATGATGATGATGATGATGATGAACAGGCATACATTGTCCCAATAGTAGTATCTACAACTGGTATCATCCTAAAGTCATTACGCATTAGTATTAGACAATTCGGCCTACACAGTAATATTTATGTAACTCTTCAGAAAGTCACAATACCAAACACCACTAAAATAGTCTGAAAGTACCTAGCAATTGAGAAATGAGTGTACTTGGCTTTGCCCATACCTCAGGTTTTACCAGCTTGAGCTGAGAAAACAAAATAAGAACTGAAATGACAAATTTCAGAAAACATTAGGTACACTCGAGCGTGCTTAGATTAACACTACCTAGGACAGGAGGAGGAATAGGAATAACAGACATAGAAAATTTACACAACAGTCAAAAACAGGATTCAGCACTCCACATGAGCAAATGCAATTCAGATAAGAAGGACACACCACTAAACTTAAATGAAAGCACAACCCAGAAAAAATGAATAAATTATCATTACAGAAAAGAAAGTTAACCAATGGAAGAGCGTGACCCTCCATGGAAGACATCCCCATGGTCTGAGCAGACCCGATGTTGACAAGCAAATATCAAATGCTTGGCTCAGAGTTGGAAACCCCTTTCCAGAAACAGAGGGGTTTCTTGTGGCAATACAGGACAAGGTTATTAACACAAAATTATCAAAAATACATAATAAAAGACCAACAAATTCAAGATGATAAATGTAGAAAATGCCAAGAGAAATCAGAAACAATCCAATACATTTACCGGATCCTGCAGCAGTTTAACTCAATCTGATTACTGACACAGGCACAATCAAGTGACAAACTTCATTCACCGAAATCTTGCTTTAAAATACAAACTCAGAAAAGATGCCATGCCTTGCTATAAATACAAGCTTGATCCAGTTTTAAAGTCAGGGTCCCACAAATTACATTACGGCTGATAGGACAATCCATAATAACTGCCCAGATATAATACTACAGGATAAACAAGCAAGAACAACTTATTCAATAGATACAGCCATTCCAAACACACGGAAATCAATAATAAATATGATGAATTCAATTGAAAGACTATAGAACATGAACAGGGTATATATTGTCCCAATAGTAATATCTACAACTGCTATCTACACCGGAGCATTAAGCAATTAGACCTACACAGCAATATTTATGCAAATCTCCAGAACACCACAACATAAACACCACTAGAATAGTCTGAAAGTTCCTAGCAATTGAGAGATGAGTGCACTCAGTTATGCCCGAACCTCAGGTTTTACCAGCCTGAGCCGATTAAAAGCAAACATAATAACAAATTAATAATAAATAATCTGAGAACACTAGTTGTGGAGTTCTTGAGTTCATAAGACCATAAAATATAGGAGCAGAATTAGGCCATTTAGCCCATCAACTCTGCTCTCGCTATTTTATCATGGCTGATCCAAGTTCTCAATCTCCTGCCTAAGGCCCAAACACCAGCCTTCTCCAAGTATCCCTCATGCCCTGACCAATCAAGAATCTATCAACCTCTAATCTATCGTTCAAAAGAGTGCAGTTATCCACACTGGTGGTTGAAGGGTAACAGCCAAAGGCTTCTGCACCTCCTTCCCAATAGTGCATGGCCTGGATGGTGGGGGGTCCTTGATACCTGCTCAGGATAGCCCAATGTTTGAACTACCGATGGACAGAGTACACTGCACATAGAGCTCATCCCACAAGGCTGATGAGTACCCCAGTCCTCACTTGCCTTTGGTACAGTGGCAGGGGACGAAGGTAACTGTCGAAGTGTTTACTAGCCAAAACTGAAAAAATGTCTGCTTTACCACAAAGAAACAAATGTAGAATCATTTGGGGGGGGGGGGGGGGAGGAGAAAGTGTGAGGAATGAATTGGACGACTCTTTCAGTAAGTTAGCACAGGCAGGATGGGTCAAGTTGTTTCCTTCTGTACTGACCGATTCCAAGAGCTTCCTCACTGGTTAATTATCCTGCATATTCCACATACTGACCAATCAAAGCTCTCAAAAATTTTATAGGAGTATTGGCACTTTAGTTCACCATCAACATCTTCAGTCATTAGTATATCAGAGTGAACCAACAGAGGCTATTATCATAAAGTGGGCCCCTAAACTGAGTAAAATCACTCATCAGACTAACTGGCATCTTATACAAATACCAGTTCTCTCGTGATATCCAGGCATTCAAGTGCAATTGAGATTAAGAGAATTGTTAGAAATCTGCTGCTCTGTGGTAAGTGATATCACCTCGAATCGTAATTATGTCATCATCCTGAAAGGACTGCATTTAATTTATCAGCTTTTCCCTCATTATGCTCTGATCCTCACTGGAGCCTGGAAAAATAACAAAAATTGGACAGGATTGTTGAAGGCCTGTAACAGGGCTGTGGAATGAAGACTTTTCTTAAGGCCCACAGAGAACACATGGGTGGTAGTTCATCTCATTCCTTACAGTCTAACCACTTCTATGATGTAGACCCAGTGTATTCTCGGTCCTAGTGGATCCTTATAATATTTCTACTGGTATTAGTTCTGTGGCCACAGCCTGAACTATATTTCCTCACACAGTTAATCTATAAACATTCCTTTCCAAACATCTGCTGCTTTAGTAACTAGGTGATCAGCTCAGAAGGGAGGCTTTTCAACAACTCCATTTCGTTTGCAAGGTCCCAGTGTTAGAACAATGCCCCTACTTTCAACCCAGGATCATGGGAAGAACAGTGAAGGTGTGATTCGACTTTTCTCTCTTCAGCCAGAGGTTCAATGAGTTCAGAGTATGCAGGAGAAACTACTCCCTCAGCTACTCTTCATACAAGCCAGGAAAAATTGAGATGCACACCAGATGGACTGTGATATCAGCAGCCTTAAATTTCTGACCTTTCACCTATGACTCCGTAACACGGCTTGCAATGATTACTCAATATGTAGATCACAAGAGTAAATAATTAAACGTCAATTCTTCAGTAAAACACAGAATGAAATTCATGTAAAGAAGTTGGATTGAACCTTTTTAGTTGCACATGACTCTTTGGGGCCCATGATTTTAAAAAAAAGTGAATTGGATTTTAAAAAGGTTCTTTGAAAGCCTGCTGATGTGCTTTCGACTTAGGATGAAGTAGGTATGCTTAGGGTTTCATGTTTCTTGATGGAAGCCATATGAAGAGCTTGCTACTGTAGCATTTCTGCCATGCTGACCCTGGGGATGATCTTCAATTACTGCAGACCTGCTGCTTAAAAGGCTGGCATAAAGACAGCAGGCACTGCAACCTTCCGAATGAGTAGCCACCACCCTGTGCTACATTCAACTCCAGTGTGAGGGATGATTAGAGACGGCAGAAACATGTCTTGAGGGGCATGAACTAAAATAGGCACAGACATTAATGGACCAGAGAATAATGATTCCATCATGAACATTGCAAGCTTAGTCTGTTCAAATACAAAGTAGATTTTTTATCAAAGTACGTATGCATTATACAACCCCGAGATCTGTCTTCTCCACAAACAGCCATGAAACAAAGAACCATGAAACCAACCCATTCAAAGAAAAAAATCTCAAACCCACCTACCCCCATGCACAAAAACATGGCAGAAATGGCAAAAGAAAATGAGTGAAAAACAGAGAATATAAAACACAAAATTGAAAGGCATATTTCAGTTCAGCTCAGAGTTCCTTATCTGCATGCACCAAACTATCAAAATGGAGATCCTGTAATTCATTTCTGAATTGTCATCCCAGCAAACGGGGCTTCAGTTTTTTTTGTGTGATGCAGTTGTTCAGCTAATGTAGGATGTCCAATCTTCGCTGGTAGTTTCAGGTTTGCAAAGTCAATTATGTGACTTGAATGCATGCATGTCTGACACAATGCAGATGTACAAGCATCTTATGAGCCACCTGGAAATGATCATTGATATAATATGCTCTGGGGAACATCCGTTTTACATTGGAGAGTGAGGAATAGAAAGCACTGCATGGTCGAAGTTCTGGACTGAGAGATCAATGGAGTGGCACAGTAGTGTAGAGTGGTTAGCATAACGCTTTACAGTACAGGCGGCCTGAGTTCAATTCCTGTTGCTGCCTGGAAGGAGTTGTACGGTCTCCCCATGACCGCGTGGGTTTCCTCCGGGTGCTCTGGTTTCCTCCCACAGTCCAAAAGACATACCAGTTGGTAGGGTAAACGGTCCTGTGATTACGCTAGGGTTAAATCAGGGTATTGCTGGGCAGCAAGGCTCTAAGTGTAGGATGGGCCTAATCCAGGCTGTATCTTGGAATACTCTGGATGCATTTGCCTGACCTCAATCCAGTCGTACTTATCATTTATTAATTTAACGATATATCATGAAAAGGCCATTCAGGCCCTTCAAACTTCACTGCCCATTACAACCCCAATTTAACCCTAACCTAACCACAGGACTACTTACAATGACCAATTAACCTACCTAGTACATCTTTGGACTGTGGGAGGAAACCAGAGGACCTGGAGAAAACCCACACATTCCATGGGGAGGACATACAGAGGACTCCAGGAATGAACTGTGAACTCCGACCCCCGACCTGTAATAGCATTCTGCTAACCACTGCACTACCATTGGGTGTGGAAAATATTATGTCAGGGATCATGCCCAGTTCAAATTGACGGTGTCTGGATTTGAATTTTATATCCAAGTAGTCTCAAAAAATGATGGAAATTTGAGTTACAGAGACTGATATGGTGTGGAAACAGCCCATTTGTCCCCAAGGAATGCATGAGTTTTCTTTGGGTCCTCTAATTTCCTCCCACAGTAAAAAGACATACCGGGAAGGTTAATTATTCTGTTATTATGTTAGGGGTAAACCGGGGATTGATGCTGCTTGACCTGCTGAATTCCTCCAGCACTTTGTGTGCATTGTCAGGATTGCTGAGGCAGTGAGCCTCAAAGCTGGAAGTTCCCACTCTGCACTGTTATCTCTAAATAAAACAAAGTAAATCACAGTATGCAGCTTAAACCCACTGGGACATAGGGGTAGCGTGCAAACTCCACACAGACAGTGTTGGTGGTCAGAGCCAAACATGGTCTTTGGCATGGTGAGAGTCTGCTAAATATACCCACTGCCTTGCCCGTAAGTCTAGGTAGTGAACCCCTTCCCTTTCAGAGGCACCTCATGACATCATCAAGCACCCTGAGGCGGGTATAATGCAGGAGTGATGACAGAACATTAAGCCAGCCTCAGCATATATTTCCCATGGCCCTAGTATGAATTTATACCCTCAGCTCCTAGCTCCAGCCAAGATTTCCCTTTATTAAAAAATTAGGATTTTCTTCCACATTGAACTCTTACCTATAAACCAGCAAAAAAGCACAATTGCTCTGAATGAATATTGAAATTTCATCTACTGAAAGAACAATTAGCTTCTTTAAAGTCAAGGACAATTCAAAGCATTTCTCAGTCAGCTTTTTACATCTAGAGTCAAAATTACTATCTCCTGTTCTCCCTTACTTCCAACTCAGCTTTCCCCTCCTCCTTTTGCAAATTCTCCTTTCCCCTTCTCCAGTATTCACTCAGTGGCCACTTTATTAGGTACAGGAGTGGAACCTGGTATGGTCTTCTGTTGCTGGAGCCCATCCACTCCAAGGTCCGAGGTGTTGTGCACGCAGAGATGCTCTTCTACACACTGGTGTTGTAATGTGTGGTTATTTGAGTCACTGTCACCCTCCGGTCAGCTTCAAATATTCTCCTCTGACCTGTTCACTTCCACCCACACAATGCTGCCCACTGAATGCCTTTTCGTTTCACGGGCAATTCTCTGTAAACTCTGGTCCGCGGACTCCTGGCTTAATAGTATTGGTCCATGGCATAAAAAAGGATGGGAACCCCTGCTCTAGTGACTGTTCTGTGTGAAAATCCCAGGAGATCAGCAGCTTCTGAGATACTCAAACCACCCCATCTGGCACCAACAATAATATCATAGTCAAAATCACTTAGATCACATTTCGTCCCCATACTGATGTTTGGTCTGAACAACAAATGAACCTCTTGACCATGACTACATGCTGTTATGCATTGAATTTCTGCCACATAATTGGTTGATTAGATATTTGCATCAATGAGCAGCTGTCCTTGGTTGGTACAACTGTAACGAAACCCAATTTCCCTCGGGATCAATAAAGTATGTCTGTCTGTCTGTATACAGGTGTACCTAATAAAGTGGCCATTGAGTGTTCTTCCCACTGAACTACCCACTTCACCAGATTGACACTTTTCCTGAACATTCATTAATGGCATCCTCGTATAGGTCAGTTAGGGCACTGATAATGAGCTGAGCTGTGTACCTAACCTGAGGTCCCTGAAATTCATTTCCGGATCAGTTCACTGAAAGGAACCTGCATTAATGCTGTACCTTTGGCGGGCTCGGGACCTCCCAGGTGCTTTACAGCGAATTAAGTAATTTTTAAAGTGAAGTCACTGTTTTAATCAACATTAGGAATATTGCTATTTTTTTGCCTCCCTAGCCTAAGGATATTAAAACAGGTTTGTTATATTCTGACAATTGATAAGTTTTGCACTACTAATTTAATTAATATATTTTTTTCTTAACTCCACTATGGAAGATCCCTAACCCTGCAAAAGGAGGAGGGTTGGGCATGGGACTAGCAACCCTATCCCATAAAATGCCAGAGCTACAGAAACTCCAAAGATCTCACCCCTGGGAGAGGAAAGATTTTAAAAGATAAAAACTGGCCTGGGACAGTGGATTCTGATGAGCTGCTGTCAGGGTGGTGGGCTTCAAAAGGAAAATATTTTTCCAATTGTAATTCATGGTCTTTTTTTTATGTACTGCTGCCGCAAAACAACTATTTTCACAACATACATCACTGATAATAGACCTGATTCTGTTAAGCTTAACTCATCACAGAGCAGGTATTATTGGCAAAGATTAGCAAATCACTGGGTGGTACATTTACTCACTCTTCGCAAGGCTCTTTCATACAACTCTCCCACTGGCTGCCAGTAGGCTACAATGCCTCCTTGGGTCCCTCACCACCAGGCTCAGGAACAGTTATTACCCCTCCACCATCAGACTCCTGAATCAGCTCAACATTGAACTCATTTCACAGCCTTGGACTCAGAATTAAGGACTCCACAACTTATGATCTCAGTATAACTTATTTACTTTTTTTTTGAGTATTTGCACAGCTTGTCTTCTTTTGCACATTGGTTGTTTGACAGTCTCTGTGGTTCTATATTTCTTTGTTCTACTGCGAATGTGACATAACTGTATGTACTTTGATAATAAATTTACATTGAACTTTGAACTTTAGAGAAGTTGCTTCTATAGGAGAAATTAAGTTGATCCAGACACCACGGATAAAATGCTCTCAGCACGAGCTGGGCACAGATGGTCTGCAGTGCCAGCACACTTTACAAAATCTGGATTGTCAGGAATCTGCGACTAACCAAAAGCTGGAAGCCTGTGGCTCCTGCTGGCGACACGGTGTGATTTCAGTCTGAGCTCCACACATTCTGCACAACACACATCCTCTAAACAAAAATTGAAAGACAAAGAGCAGGTCTGTGCACCGCTCTTTCCTTGAGCACTCCACCGAGCGAGAAATATGAAAGAAACAAACCAGAAAAATGTGTACAATCCAGTATTAGAGTCTTCCAGCTCTGTTTATAAATAGTGGGTGGTGAGGGGGGGGGGGGGGGGGTGGAGTTGTGACTGTCGGCAGCCGCTGCCTCGATTCACTAAACACTCCATTCTAAAGCGTTCATAGAGATTTAGCTCCCCTCCAAGGGCAATCTGTCCATGCACACATAGCCTACAGGCCATTAGAAGCACAAGAATGTCAACTTCACTTTGATGGAAGACATCCTAATCGCTTTCAAATGCTGCCCAGTCAGCGACACATACCCCAGCTGGTTTGGGATAAGTTAGGAGAAATCCCAGTGTAAGCTAGACGGTTGTAAACAGCGTGCAATTGCACGTGAGCATTATTTTGAAAATAGGAAGAAATTGTCCCATAGGGTGGAGTTCCGTTTATCTGCCCTGCTGTCTCTTAGCGAATGCTTGTTTCTGAGTACCATTAACATGATTTCAAGACAGACCACAATTGATACAAATGTCTATCGAAAGCATTGTGCGCCTCTCTGTTCTGAAATGGCTCTGTTTTTCTTCAGATTCATGCTAAATTGCAATAAGTATAATTTTCCAGAAAAATACTAATTCAAAGTAAATACTACAAAACTTGAATGAGTGCTCAACGTTTCAGTCCGGCTCTGTTTCTGTAGACGAGACATTGCCATTAATTTTCCATCTATCACCAGAAACACTTTTGAAGGAAAAAGTAAGTAATTGACGGGAATTTTACTCTGGAAAATGAAGGTTGCAGATTAATGCAGCATGTGGACAGAGGAATGCGACAGACACGTCATTTGCAATGCTGTCAGGCGGACCTCAAAGGGTTAATGCCGATAAGGATAACTGAACTCTTTTGAAAATGACTTCCTTTGAGAAAATCTGAGCACTGAGCCACAGTGGGCTTCCTGATCCCCGAGATAAAAGGAAGACAAAGGAGGAAGTCTAACAGTACTTACTGTCCACAGGGTTGATGTAATCTGTGATGTGCGTCGGACCGCCCGTTCCACTGGTCTGCATGAGGATGTCACCGTATGGACTTCGATGAGTGGCCATTAGGGTCATCTGATGGTAGTACTCAGCTGGGTTAGCTCCTGGTGGGGGAGGAGGCAAGCCAAACAGACCTCTGTCCTTCAAGTGCTCATGAGGAACTGCAAGGCAGAGAAAAAAAGATACCCGTTCTTAAAGTTGTAAAAAGCTTTGTGAATTTTCTGTACTGACGTCAGGAACTCCTCTGCTACCCAGATGGAAGCTATCGCTGCTGTTCAGTGACGGTAGATTGGGCGTGTTTGTGTAGAAAGGAGCTGAGCGAGCTGGGGCCTCCACATTCCAGAGTTCCCTCAAACTCATAAACAAAGCCTGACTGAACTAAATGACTTCAGCAGTGAAGAGAGAGCAAAAGAAATTGCAACAACATAGATGGAAATGCCCAGAATTGTGGCAACTCTGTGGCAAATGTCAACAAGCGGATTTTAATTCTTAAAAGTAATGTAACCACACTCATTCACATCTGTGCACGTTGCTGCATTTTCACGCGCACATACGCTAACAGGAACACATACTTGCATGCACATAACGTGCATAATTTCAAATCTTACTTGTTAAAGGAATATTGTGTTTACTGCCCCTTGCTTCAATACCTAGTTTTGCACAGTGTTCAAATACAAAGCTAAGTGGTTAAATTAACCCCAGAGGAGCTTCCTATAGAATGCCCACCTCCAACAAGACACAACAGGATTCCAGTGTTCTCACTCATTCAGACAAGCTCCCGGGTTCCGGAGCGCCTGGCGCAATCCTCTTGATGTGGAAGCACAATTGTATCCTTAACAATGTTGACTGCCTAATCTAATTGTGTAGACAGGAGTAATAAGTTAACCCTGCAGCTGCTATTTTAATCACTGTGCACTCGAGAAAGTATCTTTAAAAACAAGGCAATACATGCTTTAAAGGATACACAGAGCACTCAGTATCCAAGAGGTTAATCTACTTGTTTAAGACCACGTCATGGACCAGTTGATATTACTTTCTACTCAAAATGGCCAAAGAGCTAAACAAAAACGGAAATGGTCGTCCAACACTGAGATGAGGAGCCTGTGATTTTTTTTAGAATTCTCTGTCTGAGGATGAGGATACTCAGTAAAGCTGAAATGGAGATGTTTTGACAATTAGGAATATGGGGATTGTAACCCTGCTATTACACTGCCAGTGATCCGGGTTCAGTTCCACCGCTGTCCATAAGCAGCTTCTCCCTGTGACCC
This sequence comes from Hemitrygon akajei, assembly GCF_048418815.1. Taxonomy (NCBI): domain Eukaryota; kingdom Metazoa; phylum Chordata; class Chondrichthyes; order Myliobatiformes; family Dasyatidae; genus Hemitrygon; species Hemitrygon akajei. The sequence goes on from NC_133125.1 coordinate 106,184,253, forward strand.
CGTGGGTTTCCTTCTGGAGTTGTGATTTCCTCCGATGTACGGGTTACTATGTTAATTAGATCCATAAGTGTAATTGGTTAGCACGGGCTCATTGGGCCGGAAGGGCCTGTTACTAAGGTGTATCTTTAAATAAATAAAAATCAATTGTCTTAGAGGGAGACCATGCTTGAAATAGGTGACTCACGGTACTTCCTAAGTTCTGCGAGCTTGTTTGCTCATGTGCCGTGTCATATGATGGTTTTTCTATGACCATGATTGTTCCTGACAAATTTTTCTACAGAAGTGGTTGGCTATTGCTGCCTTCTGGACAGTGTCTTTACAAGAAGGGTGACCCCAGCCATTATCAGTACTCTTCAGAGACTGTTTGCCTGGCATTAGTGGCCAGGACTTGTGATATGTACGAGGCTGCTCATACGACCATCCACCACCTGCTCCCATGGCTTCATGTGACCCTGATCAGAGGGATAGGCAGGTGCTACACCTTGCCCAAGGGTGACCTGTAGGCTAGCGGAGGGAAAGAGCTCCTTACACCTCCTTTGGTAGTAATGTATCTCCATCCCGCCACCCTCCTTTGGTAGAGACGTATCTCTATCCTGCCACTGTGCTGAATACTTTCTGCATTTTCTATTTATTTCAAGTTTTTTTAAAGCAGCAGTTTTTAATAAATCTCTGCCTATTAATATGGATGACCCTTGAGTGGTCTAGTTGATCACTGACTTCAAGGGGATTTAAGGATGGTCACTTAGAACAGTACAGCACAGAGGAACAGGGCCTTTGTCCCACCATGACATTACAGTACAGCTAGTACATTCCAAGTAATGCAAGTAATGGGATTTGCAAGTAATGCCCATATCCATGAACAAATAAAATTTTTCTTTTACTCTTTTGCCATTGCTTAAGAATTTTTTCACCAGGTTCCTTCAGATAGGAAAATAGAACTTGATATTTAGCTTCTGGATTTGTACACTTTATTTATCTCAGAAGAGCCAACATTTGAAAAGAGACCAAATGCAAGTGACCCATTGCACCAGCTAATATCTGAAAGGTCTTTTTGAATGTGGCCATGTGAACCGCATATTATGCCATTTTTTACAATATGTTCACACCTTATATGTTGCAGAAGAATTCATGGAAAGTCATTAGTCAGAAATTCCTGGATAAACAACTCATTAAGGCTTACCATCAGCTGGACTCAAGCCTCTTGCAGCCGAAATCATAGAAAGCGTGGGACTCCCGTGCATGGTCCTCAGGTAATGTTCCATGTGGGGGTTGACGTAAGGGTGGGGTGGGCTGAAGGGGGACTCCCCTGTCCCTGCTGGATTCCGATGAGGAGAGAGGCGGATGAGGGAGATGTCGGAGAAGACTGGGCTTCCAGCCAGAGGAGGCCTGAGGAGACAGAAGCACAATGTTCTTTAAAGATCAGTCAGTTTTGCGTTTTTGTCATCATTGAAAACCCACAGACGGAAATCAGTTCAACTGCATTGTGGGGAGCTGAAAGTGATCTACATATTTATGTGAAACGTTGCTTTAAATGTTGTACCAAACTACGATGTGCCAGTAGAGTCCATTTTGATGCAAAGCTGGTCAAAGTGGACTGGAGCAAGAAGCCAACATAGCTTAATGTTAAATTCTGCTTGAGCTGAATTTCAGCTGGTACTTCTTAAGCAGACAAGAGGTTGCGTTTCCATTTCAACTAAGTAAATTCATATTTGCATTGTGCATTTTGATTCAAAGCAGCTGGGAATCTGGAACAAAGGTCAGGGGTTTACTGTTGCAAAGCAAAGTCTTACTTCGCACAACACAGACTGCACAATTCCTTAATGTTTGTCCCCACGGCTTCACCAGAAAAATGCTCAACCTTTTAAAGGCTGCTCCTCTTATAAGGACATTGGGAGCTTGCCGTGGGCATGGGCTGGCATGAGGCAGGTTGAACCATGATGCTCAACAAAATCTGAACTGTGCAGGTTGGGAGAGGCAAAAGAATCTCCCGGCCTTACAGCATAGAAGTCAGTCAATTGTCTGGTGGCTTAGAAGGTTGGGAGAGGGAAAAGAGACCACAAAGAGGTGGAAAGCAAGATTTGAAAGATTAGTTTTATTTGTGCTGTCCATCACTAAAGACTTAAGATTCAAGATTGTTTAATGTCATTTCCCATACACAAGTGTAAGAAGAATGAAATAATTGTTACTCTGGATCTGATACAGCACAAAAAGATAAAGAATAAATAATAATAATAATAATAAACACACAATAAATATAAATATATATTTATCTTATATACTTAGATTGATTGTAGGTCCATAAAATGATGCTAAGGTGACATAAAGACCATCTCCATACATTATTTGCCTTCAACCCAGCCCATTTGTTGCTGAAATCCTCACTCAAGTATTTACCTCCTCGAGATTCAGTTATGGCCTGTCATATCACTATTGATTCCCCATCAGAAGGCATAGCCAGCACTGCTCCCCAGAGCAGTGTGCCATGACCTAATCCTCTCCTGGTTCTATAAGCTCAGAAAATCACAGGAAGTTACTGCACTGTCCAACTATTACTTGGGTTTAATTGAACCAAATTTGCCATCAGCTCCATCATTTCAATGGCCTTCAGGTTAGTGCTGGAGTAACTTTATGGAGTCCATTGCCCTACATTTTCACACAGATACTTAAATAGGCTGAGGGTGTCCACCTTCAACAACAGTTCAGACAGCTCCCAGCAATGATTATGTGAATTTTTTTTTCTATCTCAACTATAATTAATCTACCAATTAACCTAAATCCATTAACCTAAATTTGCAGCAATAATATGCTTCTCCCTTTAAATTCTCCACATCACTGACTGTACTTTTGGAAGCCTATTGAATATTAAAAGGCCTAGATAGAATGGATGTGGCGAGGATATTTTCTATGGGGACATCCAGGACCAGAGGGCACAGACTCAGAATAGAGGGATGTCCATTTAGAACAGAGATGAGGAGGAATTTCTTTAGCCAGAGGAGAATGAATCTGTGGAATTCATTGCTGCGGTTGGCTGTGGAGGCCAAGTCATTGAGTATAATTAAAGTGGCGGTTAATAGATTCTTGATTGGACAGGGCATCAAAGGTTACAGGAGGAAGGCAGCAGAATGGGGTTGAGAAGGATAATAAATCATCCATGATGAAATGGTAGACCAGACTCAATAGGGAGAATGGTTTAGTTCTGTTCCTGTGTCTTATGGATCTTGTAAATGGGCTTATCCCATCATTGGTACCTGTATCTTGAGTACCTAGACCTCATAATCTGAGATTCTCATCTGAGTTACTTTGACCTGTGCAATTACCTCTCAAAAACAGCTTTTTGTTATCCTCTCTCTTTATCCCAGTTGGCCAAATTCCATTGGCCATGGGGCCTAAGTTTAAATACTTCGTGATATTTAGTTCTGCAGGTGGGTCCTCCGGAAATGACAAACTTTCCCGAAGACAGACTGTTTTCAGAAAGGTAGGAAAATCAGAGGGAAGGAACTCAAAGTAAACCTTTCAGCAATTGTGCCGTGTCCTCTCTCTGTCTACGTGAGGTGAATGCTGAATCAGAAAAGTTTACCTGCACTGATTTACCAAAACAACCCATTCATCAGTCTGACAGAAGGATTTCAAAGCAACAGGTAGCAGCTCGATCATGCAGAAAAGGCACACACAACCCCACGCTGCTAATGGAGCCCGATCGAAGTGAACAGACAACTTTGTCCCTTTCTTGTGTCGTTCAAAAAAAGGCTGATGTGTGCATATTCCCTTGAGAATGCTCTTCACTGTTAATAGTTAGGTGTGGCTTCCTGCTACATTTATAGCAATCCAACTATTACTTGGGTTGAATTGAACGAAAGTGTGCAATGTAAACCTGCAAGCTGAGAGGGTGATTGTAAAGATCCACAGGGGAGACACTGGTCTTTTACCACTGACACCAGAAACATGCGCAAGTACAGGCTGCCAAATAGTGCCGCTTATTCTGTTCAGCAATGGTACCAAACCATTGCTGAATGATTTGGTACACAATGGTAGAAGGTCTCAACTCAAAACATTGGCCCAGTCCTTATGAAGGGTCTCATCCCAAACCATCAACTCTTTATTCCTTTCCATAGATGCTACCTGACCTGTTGAGTTGCTTCAGCATTTCTATGATTGATAGTGATGAAGGTCTTCAGCACTGGTGAACTGACTTTCTATCACATGAACACAGGAAAATGTATCAGTTGTGTTAATGACCAACACAACCTAATGATGCTGGGAGCAGTACACTAGCATCGTCACACATTCCGGTTGCCGGTACTCTTCCCCAAAGGATAGTCACTGTTGTAATGTGGGCAAATGCAACAGTTAACATGGGTATGGCAGGGTCCTAAAAGCAACAAGGAAACAAATTACCTGTCTTTTTGTTACAGTGAACGTAAGGGATTCTGCAGTTGCCAGAGATCTTGAGCAACACACACAAAATGCTAGAGGAACTCGGCAGGTCAAGCAGCATAAATGGGCAACAATAAACAATCAAATTTTGGGCCAAGACCCTTCATCCTAGATGTTGTTTGGCCTGCTGAGTTCCTTTAGTATGTTGTATTAGTTATGTTGGTTGAGAAATGAATGCTAGAACCCTGCATTCTTGGAGACTTCCTTGGTTTTTCTTTAAATAGTTCCCATTTAATTTTTGCCGAAGTTGGTTGATGGCATCTTGGTTTTAGGTTCTGTGTTCCAATATGCTCCTCAAACAGTGAGGCACTCCATCATGACTACATTGAAATAGCCCAGATCATGCAGTCAGGTCATACGGACATTGAGATACAGAGTATGGAAACAGACCTTTTGGTTAAACTGGTGCACACCATCCTCATCAAAGCTAGGCCTATGTGCCTGTCTTTAGTCCTTAGCATTCTAAATCTTTCATGTCGATGTACCTTTCCAACTACTTTATAAGTGGTAATCGTACCTCACTCGCCTCTTCCTCTGGCCATTCCATATACGTACCACCCTTTGCATAAATGAGTTGCCCCTTAAGTTCCTATTAAGTCTCTCCCCTCTCACCTTAATCTATGCCCTCTAATTCTTGAATTCCCAGCTTTGGAAAAATGAGTGCATGCTCCTCATGATATACACCTCTACTGTATAAGATGGGTGGTGAAATGGAGATATGTCTCTACCAAAGGAGGTGTAAGACACTCCTACACTCTACCAGCCTGTAGGTCACCCTTGAGCAAAATGCATCACTTGCTACGGCCTCACTCTCTGCTTGATCAGGGTCATGTGAAGCCGTGGCAGCAGGTGATGGATGGTCATCTGAGCGGCTGGTGGATATCACAAATCCTGGGTGTGCAACTACTGATGCCAGGCAGGCAATCTCTGAGGAGTATTGATAATGACTGAGGTTACCTGTCTTATAAAGACTCTGCCCAGAAGAACACAATGGTCAACCATTTCTGTAGAAAAATTTGCCAAGAACAATCACGGTAATGAGACTAAGATCGTCCATGTTATATGACACGGCACATCATGATGATGATGATTGTATAAGGCCAATCTTCAGTCTCCTATGTTCCAAGGAATAAAATCCAACCCTGGCCAATTTCTCCCTGTAATTCACCCCTCAGATCCTGACATCTTTGTAAATCTTTTCATATAGCAGAGCGACCAAAACTGAGCACAATACTCCAAATACAGCCACACCAGCATCCTGTACAACTGCACAATGACTGCCCAGCTTTTAAACTCAATACCCTGTGTGAAGAAGACCAGCATTCAAATCCCTTCTTCACTCATCTGTCCACCTGTGCCTCCCATTTTAGAGAACCATGTACTAGAACTCCAAGGTTCCTCATGTTCTACAACACTCCCTAGGGGCCTACCATTCACTGTGGAGGTCCTTCCCTGATTAGACTTTCCAAAATGCAACACCTCGCACTTATTCAAATTAAACAGCATCTGCCATTCCTTGGCCTACTTACTCTGCGGATCAGTATCTTGCTGTAATTTTTGATTACCTTCTTTGCTGTCCAGTAAACACACTATTTGAGTGTTATCAACAAACTTATTAACTGTACTTTATATAGTCTTATCAAAGTCATTGACAGAGATGATGGACATTAATTGACCCAGCACTGACACCTAAGGCACACCACAGGTCACAGGCTTCCAATCCAAGAAATAATCTTCTACCATCACCCTCTGCTTTTTACAATCAATACAACCATTTACCGGCTTTCTCTGAATTCCATGTGATCTAACCTTCCAGAGTGGGTTTCCGAGTGGAAGTCCATATAATCCACTGCTCTACTACCTGTCTTCTTCTTCGTCACATCATCAAAAAATTCAATCAAATTCATAAGACATGACCTCCTATGCACAGAGTTATGTTGACTACCCCTAACCAACCTGTCTTTCCAAATTTACATACTTAAACCTCCAACTTTATGTTATTTAATTGTTATAATTGTTGAATGATGTTACACTAATACACCACAGCAAATTCCTAATACTGTACACGTAAAGGCATATGGTGAATAAAGTTAATCCATCCTCTGCAGTATCTTACCTGTTGCAGATGTGAAACATACTGGCCCATAGTTGCCAGCTTTTTTTTGCTGACCTTTGTAAGATGAAACGTGTGCTACCTTCCTATCTACTGACACCTCATCTGTGGCTAATGACGATGCAAATATCTTGGCTAAAGCTCCCACCATATTTTCTCAAGCCTCCCACAGTGTTCTTGGCAGCTTCCCACAGCTTTTGGAACACTGTGACTCAGACTTGATGATTCTTTTGCTGGGTCAGGACATGATCTCCTTTATTGTTAAAAACGTTTTAGCACCATTGATTTTAGGAGTGTAGTTTTATATCTTTCTCCTTGCATCAATCTCACTTATGTACTCCATCAGTAAACAGGCAGGTTAATCTATCAGAACTCTATGGGTATAACTGCAGCAACTGTGACTGACAAACTAGCCATGCCATTGTTGGTCTCAATACAAGGTGAGCAGGGAGGTAGCACTTATTTACTACAGTCTTTGCGGATTATAAATAAATAGGCACCATTGGTCACAGTTGTTCAAACCAAAGAGAATCTCCTTTATACTTTAGCCTTTTATGTTCTGCACTGCAGTGTTACCTTACAGGTTGCTTAGCTGTGACCCTAATCTTATTGCTCATGAGCACTGCCCTCACCCTATCCCATCTCTCATTTTAAACTGACAGTATTAGATGAGTTTGAAGCATGAATGCCTTGCTATAATAAAGTCCCCCTCCCTTATCAAATATATGTAAATTGTCAAGATTGGCGAACAACGTGACCCAACCATACGATATAGTAAAATAGCTTGTACTGTTGGCTGGTGTTAACATCTCGGAGAATCTCTCCTGGGTGCAACACATTGACGCAATCATGAAGAAGGCACACCATTTCATTAGGAGTTGAGGAGATTTGGTATGTCACCAAAATTTCTACGCGTACTGGGCCGAGCATTCTGACCGGTTGTATCAACATCTGGTGTGGAGGTTCCAATACACAAGATCGAAAGAGTCTGCAAAGAACGGTAGACACAGCCAGCTCCGTTATGGGCTCTGGCCTCCCTACCTCTGAAGAATCTTCAAAAGACAGTGACTCAAGAAGGCAGCATCCATCATTAAGTATTCTCACCATCCAGGAAAAGCCCTCTTCTCATGACTACCATCAGCGAGGAGGTACAGGAGTCTGAGGCCATACACTTAATGTTTTAGGAATCACCATCTGATTTCTGAATGCTCCATGAACTCATGAACATGACCTCACTGTTCCTCTTTTGCACCATTTATTTATATATTTTTGAAACTTAATATTAAGTTTTACTTCTTGCACTGTACTGCTGTCACAAAACAACAAATTTCATGCCAAGTGTCTATAGTAATAAACCTGACTCTGTATCTAAAAATGGCATTTTAGGATACTAATGTCCTGAAGCTTTTGTCGTGGAACTTTCACAAAATACTCCATCATGGGAATCCAATGTATACTATCGAAAGAATTGATGCTCAAAGGCTAAAGGCCCGTCTACTTGTTCGGATTTCCATTGAACTTCAGTGTAAGAAACACACACAAAATGCTGGTGGAACGCAGCAGGCCAGGCAGCATCTATAGGGAGAAGCGCTGTCGACGTTTCGGGCCGAGACCCTTCATCAGGACTTGTAAGAATGTAAGAAGCTAGATACTTTCCATAAGCAGTAAGACTGATCAACACCTCCACCCACTAATCCAACCCTCCACACCCCCAACCACACTACTTTATCCTGTCCATTCACTTCCTCCCTCACCTCCTTTCAGCGCCCCAAACAGACCTTCCAGGTGAGACAAAACTTCACCTGGGGTCGTCTATTGTGCCCCTTGCTCCTGATGCAGCCTCCTCTACATCGGTGAGACTCAACGTATATTGGGGTCTGCTTCGTTTAACGCCTCTGTTCCATCTGCCATAAGTGGGACTTCCCGGTGGCCAAGCACTTTAATTCCCATTCCCATTCCCATTCCGACATGTCAATCCACGGCCTCCTCTTGTGCTGTGGTGAGGCCACCCTCAGAGTGGAGGAGCAAAACCTTGTGTTCCATCTGGGTACCCTCCAGCCTGATGACATTCATATCGATTTTTCCTTCTGGTAAAAAAAATCCCTCCCCTCCCATCTTCTTCTATTGACCACCCTACTTTCTTACCTCTTCTCACCTGCTGATCATCTCTCCCTGGTGCCCCCCCTTTCTGCTATTGTCCATTCTCTTCTTCAGTCAGATTCCTTCCTCTTCAGGCCTCTATCTTTCCCACCCACCTGGCTTCACCTACCACAAGAATACGCACACAACGCTGGAAGAACTCAGCAGGCCAGGCAGCATCCGTGAGAAAAGAGTAGCCAACGTTTCGGGCCGAGCCCCTTCATCAGGAATGGGGGGGGGGGGGGAAGAGAGGGCTGAAGCCCAGTAATAGAGATAGGGGAGGGGGTAGGGCCTAGAGGTGCCAGGTGGAAAACCAATGAGGAAAGATAAAGGGGGAGGGGATAAGCATGAAAGAACTGTGGAGATAAAGAAGCAGAAAGTTGAAAGGGGAGAGAGGCAGAGAGGGACCTGGGATAGGGGAAGGGGGAGGGGGAGGGAATTACTGGAAATTGGAGAATTCAGTGTTCATACCACCAGGCTGGAGGCTACCCAGACGGTAGATGAGGTGTTGCTCCTCCAACCTGAATTTGGCCTCATCATGGCAGTAGAGGAAGCCGTGTATGGACATATCTAGATGGGAATGAGAGGCAGAGTTGAAGTGGGTGGCAACCAGGAGGTCCTGTCTATTGTGACGGACGGAGCGTAGGTGCTCGACGAAGCGGTCCCCCAATCTGTGTTGGGTCTCGCCGATGTAGAGGAGGCCGCACCGGGAGTACCGGATGCAATAGACGACTCCAGCAGACTTGCAGGTGAAGTGTTGCCTCACCTGGAAGGACTGTCTGGGGCCCGGAATGGTGGTGAGGGGGGAGGTGTGGGGACAGGTGTAGCATTTGTGCTTGCAGGGATAAGTGCCAGGTGGGAGTTCTGTGGGGAGGGATGTGTGGACCAGGTAGTTGCGGGGGGAACGATCCCTGCGAAAAGCTGAGAGGCCCCACTGAACTTGTGTCTGCCTACCTGGACTCCATTTTATCCCCCATAGTTCAGTCTCTCCCCACCTACATCCAGGATACATCCCATGCCCTTCACCTCTTCAATAACTTCCAATTCCCCGGCCCCGACCGCTTCATTTTTACCATGGATGTTCAATCCTTATACACCTCCATCCCCCATCAAGAAGGCCTCAAAGCCCTCTGCTACTTTTTGGATAACAGACCCCACCAGTTCCCCAGCACCACCACACTCCTCCACTTGGCAAAGCTTGTTCTAACTCTTAATAATTCTCCTTTGGTTCTTCCCACTTTCTCCAGATCAAGGGCATAGCCATGGGCACTCGCATGGGCCCCAGCTATGCCTGCCTCTTTGTGGGTTATGTGGAACAGTCTATGCTCCAAATCTATACTGGCACCACTCCCCAACTCTTCCTCTGCTACATTGACGACTACATTGGTGCTGCTTCCTGCACCCATGCTGAGCTCATCAATTTCATCAATTTTGCCTCTAACTTTCACCCAGCCCTTAAATTCACTTGGTCCATCTCGGACACATCTCTCCCCTTTCTCGATCTCTCGGTCTCCATCTCTGGAGATAGACTGTCCACTGACATCTTCTACAAACCCACTGACTCCCATAACTATCTTGACTATACCTCTTCCCACCCTGCCCAATGCAAAAATGCCATTCCCTATTCCCAGTTCCTCCGTCTCCGCCGCATCTGCTCCCAGGATGAGGCTTTCTGCTCCAGGACTTCTCAAATGTCCTCTTTCTTTCAGGATCGTGGTTTCCCTTCTGGCATCATCAAAGATGCCCTCACCCGCATCTCCTCCACTTCCCGCACTTCAGCCCTTAACCCATCCTCCCATCACCACAACAGGGACAGGTTTCCCCTTGTCCTCACCTACCACCCCACCAGCCTCCGGATCCAACACATTATCCTCCGCAACTTCCGCCACCTTCAACAGGACCCCACCACCAAGCACATCTTTCCCTCCCTACCCCTCTCAGTTTTTCGCAGGGATCATTCCCTCCGCGACTACCTGGTCCACACGTCCCTCCCCACAGAACTCCCACCTGGCACTTATCCCTGCAAGCGCAAATGCTACACTTGTCCCCACACCTCCCCACTTACCACCATTCCGGGCTCCAGACAGTCCTTCCAGGTGAGGCAACACTTCACCTGCGAGTCTGCTGGAGTCGTCTATTGCATCCGGTGCTCCCGGTGCAGCCTCCTCTACATCGGTGAGACCCGACGCAGATTGGGGGACCGCTTCGTCGAGCACCTACGCTCCGTCCGTCACAATAGACAGGACCTCCCGGTTGCCACCCACTTCAACTCTGCCTCTCATTCCCATCTAGATATGTCCATACATGGCCTCCTCTACTGCCATGATGAGGCCAAACTCAGGTTGGAGGAGCAACACCTCATCTACTGTCTGGGTAGCCTCCAGCCTGGTGCTATGAACATTGAATTCTCCAATTTCTGGTAATTCCCTCCCCCTCCCCCTCCCCCCTTTATCTTTCCTCAGATTGGTTTTCCACCCGGCGCCTGTAGGCCCTACCCCCTCCCCTATCTCTATTACTGGGCTTCGGCCCTCTCTTCCCCCCCATTCCTGATGAAGGGTCTCGGCCGGAAACGTTGGCTACTCTTTTCTCACGGATGCTGCCTGGCCTGCTGAGTTCTTCCAGCATTGTGTACGTATTCTTTGACCCACAGCAGCTGCAGTTGTATTTTTGTGTTTCACCTACCACCTTCCAGCTGTCCTCCTTCGCCTCCCTCCACCTTTTTATTTAGGCATCTTCCTCCTTCCTTTCCAGTCCTCCAGAGGAAGGGTCTCAGCCCAAAACATCAACTGTTTATTCCCTAGATGCTACCTGACCTGCTGAGTTCCTCCAATGTTTTCTCTCTGTTGTTTTGGATTTCCAGCATCTGCAGAAATTCTAGTGTTTATAGTATCCATACCAGGACCACCAGGCTCAAAAGCAGTAACTACCTCAAGCAGTAAAACTAATCAACACCTCCACCCACTAACCCACCCCTCCACACCCCCAACCACCACTACTTTATCATTTCCTGTCAGTAACCTTATGTACAGACACTCTTGTACCTACCTACTGTCACTTTATGGACATACAATCAATCTATGTATATAAACTATCTTATATATTTATATTTATTGTGTGTTTTTATTATTATTGTCTTCCTTATTGTAATGTGCTTTTTTTTGTGCTGCATTTGGATCTGGAACAACAACTATCTCTTTCTCCTTTACACATGTACTGGAAATGACATTAAACAATCCTGAGTCTCGTTTACCTGCTTAAAAAAGGCAGGGCCTAACTGGGAGGTGAATGACACCATGAAAAATGCACCGTGATTTTAATCGCAGCTAGCATTGTTTCCACAAATTGCCCACAAAGTGTGGGTGTCTGGGTCAGAGGGCGGCCACTTTCAGAGCTACTCAAAGGGATCATTAACAGCAGTAATAGAAAACTGGAAGCAAGCCAATGCTCACTTTGCCTTGGGCGTATTATACTTTAAACCTCCCGTGACTTTAACCTCTTGCTCCTGGGTGCTTTTTAAAGCTTTCACTGGTGAAACAGGCCATCCTGTTTGTATCCCCACCAATCTGCCCTTAACAGTCATCCCTTCCTTAGGGCAGATGCAAACCCTCTAACAGAGCCTACTCAACAGACTTTATCACCTTCCCAAATAGCAAGTAACCTACAATCAGCAACATTACCAGCATAAGCTTCCCAAGTGCAATTTGGAGCAACACACAGATATGTCAGAGGAATTCAGCGGGCCACAAAGCATCTATGGAGGAAAATGGGCGGTTCACCTCTCAGTCTAGATGAGGGGCCTCGACTTGAAACCTCAACTGTCCATTTCTCTCCACAAACGCAGCCTGAGTTCCTTCAGCGGTTAATGAATTGCTCCAGGTTCCAACCTCTGTATTCTCCTGTGTCCCTGTGTGACTTGCCTGATGTTCATCCATAGAAAATGACCAGGGCAGACCCCTTATCACCACCCGCATCATTAGTCATAGCCTAGCCGATTTATGATGAGGATAGATACTTTGTGTTCACCCCCTTTAACTATATCTTTCCCTCTCCTAAATCTTTCTTTTGGTTATACAGTCCCCAACTTTGACCAACAGAACTGACCCACAGTCAGGTTCCTCTGTCTGGTGAGATATTATGTGACAGCAATTTCCTTGGCTGAATTGCCAACACTCAACAGAATGTAGAGTCATAGAGCCGTACAGAACTAAAACAGGTCCTTTAGCTCCTTCAGTCCATATAGTTCAAGATGCCTATTTAAGCAAGTCCTATTTGCCTGGATTTGACACACATCCCCCTAAACCAGGGTTTCTTATCCTTTTTTACGCCATGGAGCCTCCTGGGAGTCCAGTGAAGCCTATGGACCCCATCTCAGAATAATGTATTTAAATATATAAAATAAAACACATAGAATTACAAAAGAACCCAATTATTTGAAATACAGTTATGGTTTGTTTCCTACATACACCATTGAAAGAAATGCTAAACAAAGATGTAAATTTTCCCTCATCCAAGTTCACGGACCCCTTGGAATCTATCCATAGGCCCCTAGGTTAAGAATCCCAGCTCAAAAACTTTCCTATTCATGCACAGATCCTGTTGAAGTGTCTTTTAAATATTGTTAATGTACAATTTCCCTTGGCAGCTCATTCCATATACAGAGCACCCTTTGGGTAAAAAAACCTGCCTCCCAGGATCCTATTAAATGTCTTCCCGCATATGTGACGTTAACGTACATCGCAATGGCCTGGTTTAATTAATTTTCCAAGCTCTGATGAAATGTGGACACGAACCCTGTTTCTCTCCACAAATACTGACTCACATGCTGAACAGTTTTGGCAAGTTCCCTTCTTATTTGCAACAAAACGAGTTGTATTTTGTGACCACATTCTTCATTAACACCAGTTTAAAAGCTATGAACAGTGCCTCCTCTTGATCTTATCAGAGGTTCACAGCATGCACAGCCATAAGTCAAACACATCTGCAATCAAATTCACAAACTGGAAGCTGTTACTCTGTAGCCGGTAGAAAGTCTGCCTTTTAAAGTGTCACAAAAGTACCACTATTTTGTTCAGAAGGTATTACGGGAAGGTGACGAAAAGTATTTGTGCAGTAGCTTTGCTGTTTGGGAAAGAGGCATACCAATTTAGAGCACTACAGCACAGGAACAGGCCCTTAGGTCCATCTAGTCAGTGCCAGACTATTATTCTGCTTTTCCCATTGACTGACACCTGAATCTCCATTCCCCGCCCATCCATGTACCTATCCAAACTTCTCTTAAATGTTGAATTCAAACCTGCGTCCCATCACTTCCACTGGTAGCTTGTTCCACATTCTCACCGCCTCAGGGTGAAGATGCACCCACTCATTTTATCTTAAACATTGCATCTTTCACCCTTAACCCATGACCTCTAGTTGTCGTCTCACCCAACCTCAGTGGAACAAGCCTGCTTTCATTTACCCTATCTATACCCTTCAAATCTCCCCTCAATCCGCTACGCTACAGCGAATCAGTCCTAACCTATTCAACCTTTCCCTACAACTCAGGTCCTCAGGTCCTGGCAAACTCCTTGTAAATTTCCTTTGTACTCTTTCAATCTTATTGATATCTTTCCTTTAGGTAGGTGATCAGAACTACACACAATAGTCCAATAAATCCCCGAGCTAAACACAGGGCTGAGATGAAATGAGAGATTTTGGGCACAATTCTAAACGAAGGAGATATTCCACGGATGGTGACTAGCTGCTTGTGAAGAGGTTTATTTGTCAGGTGCTGTGTGGGTTTGGGGTTTCAGTGTTCCTGCAGCGTGTAACTCAACCCACATGTCAAACAGAAACAAGCAGATGGGGTCAGATTAAGTAGGATTAAATGAACCAGTTTTTTAAAAAAACTGTCAGCAAATGTGTTTAAAAATTGAAACTATAGAACCAGGGAAAATGAAATTAAGCACTAGAAAGCAAAGCCAAAAAGTAAAGGAAAATTTAAACAAACTTAGTGCATTCAATTAAACTGAGAAGCAGGAAACTAGAAACAGATTGTGAAAGAATACGTAGCCCCACCTGTGCCCAGACTCTGCCGTTCCTTGATGCTGGCTCTCCACATGCATTTCCAGACCTTATGTCTACCCTCTGACATCTTATCCAATTAACCATCTTCCACGTGTGGACCCAATTAATGCTAAAGGGGTATTTCAATGTGTGTGTGGGGGGGGGGGTGGTAAAAGGCACAAGAATGAATCCCATTCCTGCCTGGACCCAACATCTTAAGTGCATTTTAAGTAAGAGGCCATGGGTCAGTGATGAAATGTTTGGAACCTCAAATGGTCTCTATTCAGCACCACTGGCTCAGACTGCAATATTCCAACTATCACCCTGATGAGTCATTCATGGAATGTGGGCATGTTGAGTGCTTGTTCCATCATCTTAACGATTAAAGATTAGCTTTATTTGTCACATGTACATCAAAACATCAAAACATACAGTGGAATGTGTCATTTGTATCAATGATCAACACAGTCCAGGGATGTGCTGGGGGCAGCCATGCTTCTGGCATTAACATAGCATGCCCAGAACTTACTAACCCCAACCCATACAAAAGTGACTATATTCCATGAGGAGTTCGAGAAGATTTGGTATGTTACCAAAAACACTCGCAAACTTCTACAGGTGTATCATGGAGAGCATTCTAACTGGCTGCATCAACGTCTGGTATGGGGGGGGGGAGGTGCGGGGGCTACTGCACAGGATCGAAATAAGCTGCAGAGAGTCGTAAACTTAGTCATCTCCATCATGGGCACTAGCCTCTGTAGTATCAGGGACATCTTCAAGGAGCAATGCCTCAAAAAGTGGGCGTCCATCATTAAGGATGCCCATCACCCTGATGATCATTACTACCATCGGGAAGGAGGTCCAGAAGCCTGAAGGCACACACTCAGTGGTTCAGGAACAGCTGCTTCCCCTCTCCCATCCAATTTCTGAATGGACATTGAGACCATAAACACTATCTCACTACTTTTTTATTTCTATTTTTGTACTAATTTAATTTAACAATTTTATATATATTGACTGTAATTCAGTTTTTTTCTCTTATTATGTATTGCATTGTACTACTGACGTAAAACAATAAGTTTCACGATGTATGTCAGTGATATTAAACCGGATTTTGATTTTTGAAATGTGGGAGGAAATCATGCAGTCACGGCGAGAGTGTACAGACTCCTCACAGACAGTAGCAGGAATCAAGTCCCAAACAAGCAGAGTGCGGGTAGATAAGTTTCAACCCTATAGGAAGCTTATGAATCTGACAGACGTCATCCTCCATTCAGGGCACTCAATGCTACTTTCAGGTGAGGCAGTGTTTCACCTGTGAGTCTGTTGCACTTGGGGCTCCAGTATGGCTTCCTCTTTGTTGGTGAAGACCTGACTTTGATAGGGAAATCATGTTGTTGAGCACCTACAACAGCCAAGATCTCCTGGTGGCCACCCATTTCAATTCTACTTCCCATTCCAGTCACCGTCAAATCCATCCATGGCCTCCTCTACTCTTATAATAAGGCCAAGCACAGGTTGGAGAAGAAACGCCTCATATTCCATCTTGGTAAACTCCAACATGATGGTATGAATATTGACTTCTGGTAACCGCTCCCCTTATTTTTCATCCTTCCCCCACCTTTATTCTCTCTCATTCTGGTGGCCCTGTCACTTCTTCCTCTCCTCCATCCTCGTATCCACCACGTCCATTTGATTACTCACCCACTTCCTTCATTTCATGATCGACCATTCCTCCCTCTCAGTTTCCTTCTTCTTTAGTCCTTTAACTCTTCCATCTATCACCTCTTCCCCTACTATTCACTCCCCCCTCCCCCTACTATTACTTGGACTCACCTATCTCCTGCCAGCTTGTACTCCTTCCCCTCCCCGCACATCTTATTCTAGTATCTGTCCCCTTCCTTTCCAGTCCTGATGAAGGTTATTGGCCTGAAACATTGACTGCGTATTTCCCTCCATTGATGCTGCCTGGCCTGCTGAGAATATTGGCAGACAAAGAGGACTAGGCCTCAAGCTGTGGTGTCGTCTGCTTACAGTCACCCAGGAGAGATGTGTTAGAGTGGGTCGCACCACCAGAGTGGTGTGGCATCCAAGCTGGAGTCAGTGCTGCCCCCCAGTGTTCGCTCGGCAGAATGTAATGTGTTTGACTGCAGGCTGCTACAACATTCATGGGCTCGGGGTCTAGGACTATATATTTATTGTGCAGCTGTACTTTACTCGTATCTTATATGTGTTGAATGTGCATTTTGCTGTGTGTGACTGTTGGTCCTGTGTTTTAGATCTTGGACCCGGAGTTTGGCTGTGTTAATGGATATTCATATATGGCTGAATGACAATTAAACTAGAACTTGAAGCCATTTTCTGTGAGTTGTTCCAGATTTCCGCTATCTTGTACCTCAGTTTTACAAATTTCTCTTTTGTCCCCTTAACTGACATTAGCTTTGTACTCATTTACATGATTAACTAAATTTGAAACTCCAGGAAAAACACCTCTTCTTCCAACAATGCAAACAGGCCTGTGCACTCAACATCAAGTTGAACTTGAGATAATGAACATTTTTCCTTTGACAATTTCAGATAATCATTCCACATTTCCACTTCCTTTAGGCTTCCATTAATTTACAGTTTTAACTCTTATATCATTTATTGTTTACTAACTAACTCTGGGGAACATTCCTCTGGTTTCTCTGTCCATTTCCCCTTTGCTCCCCCCTCCACCCAACCCTCCTCCCCAGATCCGCATCTTAAAACCCAAATTATGATACCAATTATGATGCCAGTTCATCAACTTGAAACATTAACTTTGTTCCCAACATGTGTTTGTTGACTGACCGGGTATCTCCAGCACTTTCTGTTTCCATTTCACATTGAGTACAGGGTTAATGACAAGATTCTTAACAGTGTGGAGGAACAGAGAGATCTTGGGGTCCACTTCTCTTGGTCCTTCAAAATAGCCATGGAGGTTGATGGATGGTGAATAAGGAATATGGTGTGTTGGCCTTCATTAGTTGGGGGAATTACACTCAAGAGCTGAGAGGTAATGTTGCAGCTCTATAAAACCCTGGGTAGACCACACTTGGAATATTGTGTTCGGTTCTGGTCGCCTCATTATAGGAGGGATGTGGAAGCTTTAAAGAGAGTGTAAAGGAGATCTACCAGGATACTGCCTGGATTAGAGAGCATGTGTTATGAGAAATGGTTGAGTGAGCAAGGGCTTTCCTCTTTGGGTTGAAGGAGGAAAAGAGGTGACTTGATAGAGGTGTACAAGATGATAAAAGGCATAGATAGAGTGGACAGCCAGGAATTTTTTCCCAGGGTGGTAGTGGCTAATACAAGATGGTAACATTTTAAGGTAACACACACAAAATGCTATAGGAACTCAGCAAGTCAGGCAGCATCCATGGAAATGAATAAACAGTCAATGTTTCGGGCCAAGACCCTTCTTCGGGTCCTAACTGAGGGTCTTGGCCCAAAACTGTTTATTCATTCCATAAATGCTGCCTGATCTGCTGAGTTTCTCCAGCATTTTGTGTGTGTTGCTTTGGATTTCCAGCATCTGCAGATTTTCTTGTCTTTATAATTTTAAGGTGATTGGAGGAAAATAGAGAAGAGATGCCAGAGGTAAGGTTTTTATATATATATATACACAGAGAGTGGTGGGTACTTGGAGCTTGCTGCCCAAGGGGTGGTGGCATAGAGAGGTATTTAAGAGATTCTTACATTGGCATGTGAATGAAAGAAAAATGGAGAGCTATGGGGAAAGTCCGGATTTGATTGAACCTAGAGCAGGTTAAAAGGTCGGCACAAGAAAGGCCTGTACTGTGTTGTACTTTTTTTGTACTGCTTTGGTCTGGGTGCATCAATAGACTATCACACTGCCCAAAGCATTTTTATATCCATTAGAAGCTCCTGTTGTGACTCTTTGAATATTGGCATAACTGAGAAGACTAAACTTCAATAGTAATGAATATCTTTTGCATTAAAATGCAACTTTCAGCCAATATTAAATGTCAAGTGCAAGGAGCAGTAATTTAAATACAGCCAGGACTTGCATAATCCAGCCATTATCCTTATTTTTAAGTCATAACAAACTTATAATGTAAATTAATCACCAATAATAAACTAAAGACATTTTCCTTGCTGAAAACAAGAGAAATCTTTGATTCAGAAATGCTTCTATTTACAAAAGGAAGGTGGCACCTTGCCAAGTCTGTGCCATTTTTTTTATTTCTTGCTGTTGTTTGACTTGGCACATAAATTCTTATCTGGAAATGAGAAAATAAAATGAGATTTTTAAAAAAGGAACAAGCACAATAAATTGAAAATTTAAGTGTTTTTTCCGCCAACGGCCTCATTTCTTCCTTAGGACACACAAGCAACAAAAACTCTTTTTTCTCTTGCAAGATAGAAAGGCAAGGAGAATTCTTTGAACTATTTCAGCAAATGTAGGGAGACAATTTATATCTTTTAATTTATCAAAATGTGATTACACCCTTAGAGAATGCTTTGCTCATTTTTTTTAGCCACCCTGGTAAGAATATTTTGTAATGGTTCTATTTCTTATTCTTTCCAGACTTCTTCTTTCCCTGGTATTGACAATTAGCCAATTAGTCATTCAATAACACTTGTCTCACACATGTTGACATTGCTGCCACCCTCCAATACAAATCTTGTGAATGAGAAGCCGTGCTGTTGTATGGTGGTGGTTTTATGAATGACAGGACAGGAAGGAGGCTTAATTAAGTTTCCAGCAGTAGACACCATTCAAAGGAAACAGCCCCGTGTGTGTATTCTTTTCCTGACCAGAGTTGTTGCATAATCCTCAGCTCTTCAAAGGAAATGGTGGGTAGCAACATGTCCTGTTACGCACAGAGTGCTCACCTTCACTGCGCTCGAAAACAAGACAACGGATCTGTCTTCAGTGCAGGCTCTCTAGGAGTTAAAGAATTAGGCAGATCTGCCTGCATCTCAGTACAGGAACTGAACACCAGTCCCAACATGGTACTGGCTTCCTTCTCTCTTTCTCTCTCTCTCTCTCTCACACACACACACACACACACACACACACACACACACACACACACACACACACACACACACACACACACACACACACACACACACACACACACACACACACACACACACACACACACACACACACACACACTCACTCACTCACTCACTCACTCTGTAGGATTTGCATTTACAACGGCAGCCTGACAGGAACATCCAGCTCAGGCCAACTTTTAATATCAAGGTGACACCCTATTTGCACACCAGCACTGAGACTTTTTTTTTGAGCCAACTGTTAAATTACTTTCTACGTCTGTATTTGCAAGCCAAGCACAAGGAGGATTAATATTGGAGTCAAAACATTGAATGTCTTAAATAGAAAGGCAAGTATTGACAGCAAACAGCATCAAAGATTACTTTATGTACTGTCTTAAATATTTAAGTAGGCCAACACAATTCATGTCTATTGAAATAAAATCAACTTTAAAGTATGAAAAACTTGCTTAGTGCTGAGCTGGTTTAGAATCTTCTAAATTGCACTTAAATCTTTAGCTGGTGTAAATGGAGCTTAAGAATGAAGTCATGACAATGGAACCTCAATTATCCACATTCCCATGCTTGTACCTTCAATTATTCAGTTTTCATGGGATTTGGGTTTACTTAGTCCGGGCAAGTTAAAAGGCAATTGAGCGCAGGAAAAATGACTTTCGAAGGATCTTGGTTCCGGATCTTGCAACCATTTCTATTGAATGAAACCATTGACAAAGTAATTGAGTAATCTATTGTCAGACAAGATTTGTCACTGGGCCATGCAAAGATATACAAACAGGTAACCAAAAGCCTGAGTAAAACTGAACCCAAAAATTGTTAATGATGATAAATTATGTGAAAAGAATTGAAATACAAAGTTAGAATTTTCAAGCATTCCAACATCAGGGGTGGGGGCCATGTTCTGAATTTTAGCTTTAAATCTATAGATCATGAATCAAACCTACCGTACAATTTATGAATGCATCTCTGTTTTGAAGTTGCAAAAAGTAAGTATCCAATCCGCCCAGAATTAGATTTAACTAAATTACTGATGAAGGATGATCAAGGGCCTCGACCCGAAACATTGACTCTTTATTTTTTTTTGAGTGAATGAAATTTTATTTCGGTCAGTACAAACATAACAAAAAGCATCATTTTCAACTATGATTTCATAAGACAAAATTAAATAATAAAAATCTTTAAAACAGACCGAAAAGGTGTAGGCTGAAGCTATAGCTTATTACACCTACCCCTCTTACTGATACAACAATGTATTTGGTGTCAATCGTCACATCAAAATAAAAAAATTCATAATCTTTTAACAAAAAATCCAATTCCAAGTATCATTTATTTACATTACTCCCATTCATTTTTAATCATGTAATTTATATTTGTTCATTAAATTATTTTAAAATAATTTTTTTAACTTGTTAAGTGTGGTGCATGTTTTTAAATTCTCACTAGAACTGTTCCATAGATTCACCCCTCTGACTGAAATACAATGATTTTTTACATTTGTTCTTATCGTTTGTTTTTGAAATATGCATGTTCCTCTCAAATCATGTTGATGTTCTCTCATTTTAAACAATCTTTGGATACTTTGTGGTAACTGTCCATATTTTTACTTTATACATAATTTATTATTTTATAATATATTATTTTATAATTTATTCCTCTCCGTGGATACTGCCTGAGCTTCTGAGGTCCTCCAGCATTTTGTGTGTGTTGCTCTGGATTTCCAGCATCACTTCAATTTAACTAAATTATGTAAGTTTCTTTGATTAACACTAAAATTAATTGAAGAGGTTAGACAATCAAGTATGTCCTGAAAATCAGTCAAATGTTTTAAGTTGCGCAGAGGATAAAGGGAAGCAAAATTGTCTTAGAGATCTTCATATTTTTTCGTATAGTTACTAATTATGTGGCATCTTCCAGAAGAGCGTTCTGTGATCCTCTTCAGGAATCGCAACATACATATTATTAGTCTACAAGAATTGAACTGCATCAGATCTCATTTAGTTTCCAAAGCCTACACTTCTGTGTAAACTCCGCCATGGATGGTCCCAAGCCCAATGGTGAAAGGAGGAGAGTTGAGCATGCAGTTAGCAACCCCATCCAGTAAAAACCCAAAGCTACAGAAAAGGCAACAAAAGCTCCAAAGACCCCAGCCCTGGGAGAGGAACGGCCTTCAAAGATGGGCTAGACCTGGGGACATGTTGAATGACTGGCCCAGCACTGAGGACTCCGGTGAGCGGGTGTGATGGGCTTAACCAACCAACCAACCAACTCTCCGGTGTAAACACTTTAGGAAGCTGTTCCCCTTTCTTTGACCAAAGATCCTAAAGCCAAGCTCAAAAACATGAGAATTAGAAGCAGGTTTCTGCCTGCTCTGCCATTCAAAATGTTTATGGGACAACCCTTTACCAAGACTAGCACTATTTGTCTAGATTTACTTGGTTTATCCAAAAGCCTATCCATCTCAGTCTTAAATATACCCTTCTCACATTGAGAACTGTTGATGCAATACCCTGGGTGAAGAAATCTCGTCTCATTTCTGACCCCATATTCTGGACTCATCAGCCAGGAGAGATAACATCACCACATCAACCCTATCTAGCCTCATGAGACGTACTGTATGTATGTTTCCATAAGATCACCTGGCATTTGTGTTTCAATAGTTGGAATTAGAACTTCAAGGTAAACTTATTATCAAAACACATATTACAACCCTGAGATTTATTTTCTTGTGGGCAATCACAGTAAATACAACAACAACAACAGAATCACTGAGGGACAGTGAAAAGCTTGTCTTGCATACTGTTTATAAAGATCGAATCATTACACGGTGCACTGAGACAGTATAAGGTAAAACAATAATGATGCAGAATAAAGGATAACAACTACAGAAAAAATGCAGTGCAGGTTATAGGAGTGTTGACAAAAATCAACATGAGTGTAATTACTTCTTGCATTCTCTCTCTCTCTCTCTCTCTCTCTCCCCATCTCTACCCCCGCCCCCCCTCGAGTTTGTTGCCAATTCTCCATTCGGAGAACTGGGGGAAAAGAGCAACACGACAGACTTTATCATCGTAAATCAGTGAGTTGTTTTGGTATGTCTCCCCTCTCGCTGAGAAAGGGGACCTCTCTTTTTCCCTGTATTAGGGAGAGAGAGCCTGTGCTATGTCGAATTGTCGGGTGAATGATTAGTTTTTGTTGTACTGCAGATCACGGTCTTTCTTGGGGCCTTTGCTGTTGCCTGCTTGGTGGGCAGATGCTTTTATGCGGAGGTGGGTGGGGTGGGGGAGGGTCACTGCTTCGCTGCTGCTTGTGCGTGGGGGGGAGTAGGGGACGCTGGGATTCTAATGTTTTAACTGTCACTCATTCTTTGGGGCACTCCTCTGTTTCTGTGGATGCCTGTGAAGAACGAGAATTTCAGGGTGTGTATTGCATACGAGGCATTAAATTATATATGATATTTAATATTCTGATATTCAATGGAACTACTGAATGATAGAAATTGTATATTTTTAGAAACGGTAATTGCCTTTTATTTGTGTGGTACGATATTATTTGTGAGCCTACATCTTGATCTGGTTCATTTACTGAGGATATTAATCCGAGCCTGATCATTTGATTCATTGATAACCACTGATAGACCATAAACCCAGAATACATAGGAGCAGGATTAGGCCATTTGGCTCATCGAATCTGCTCCCCCTTCACCGTTGATTTATTATCCCTCCTCCTCCTCCTCCTCCATCTTTGGCTCCGGTGACTTCCCCTTGCAGCTCCAACGAAGCTAAACCAGCATAATTACCATTTTGTGGAATTGCCATACCAAAAATGGCAACGGTTCTGCACTTTACCGTAAGGAACTGCAGAGTTGTGGGCTTGGCAAACTACCTCAAAATGATCTTGCACCTTATTACTTCCCTGCACTGCATTTTCTCTTGAGCTGTTACACTTCATTCTGCATCGTTACTGCTTTACCTTATTCTGTTTGATTGTGAGGTCAAGAGCCATTTTACCATACTAGGGAACCATTGAATAGTTTTATAACAGTGGGACAGAAGTTGTTCCTTCAGCCTGGTGCTACATACTACCAACTTCAAGCACGTAAGGGGCCAATATACTTCCTCTCTCAGAGGACAACTCCTTCTGCCGAGGCTTTGCCATCCCACTGCAGCTCTCCTGTGTAAACAGTGACCAGTAATTAAAATGAGAAGAGGCAGAATACTGAACCGATCAAACACTCGAGTATAGTTGGTTTATTTGTTATAAACCTCCAACTAAACTATAAAGAGGGGTTGCTCCGTGCAAGTGAACTGCCTCCATTTAATATGTTCCATTTAATATATTTGACTATCTGATTAAAGAGATTAACCTCATCATTCAATGTACAACTATTCAAGTGTATTTATTGTTCTTATCAGACCATTTAAAACCGCACGTGTTGACTGACTGCCTTGCTGTTTGCTAATCACTAACAACAAGGTTTGCTCATAGAATCTGCAAAATCACTTACACTGTTTTGCTGAGATACAGATATCTAAAGAAAACACATGGGTGGGAGGGTTCAGAAGGTGACGGTTCAATCACAGACATTCAGCGCTTCCTTCTGGGGGAATTATATCTTGAAGATGTTCCATTGCTAGTTTTTCTCTACTTCTTACTGATACATGTGTTGCTTTCCATCCACATGACCTCACTGAAGTGGTATTTCATCACGCACACCCGTGACAGCATGCGTCAGGAAGATATCTCACAACTGGGCCGTCCTTGTCGAACCCAACCCTGCCTTTGTCGATACTCACAAACATATATCCCAGCAAGTATCACAGAAGTGACAGAATTAGTCCATTCAGCCCATCGAGCCTGCTCCACCATTCCATCATTATCCTTCTCAATCCCATTCTCCTCCTTTCTCCCTGTAACCTTTGACACCTTTACTAATCATGAACCTATCAGCCTCTGCTTTGCACTGGGAACAGTCCCACACATCCAGCTCATGGACTGCTTGTCGCACTCTCGTCAGGGAGGAGGCTATGTAGCATTCACACAAGGACAACCAGACTCAAAAACTTTCCCCAGGCAGTGAGACTGATCAACACCTTCACCCACTAACTCCACCACTACTTTATTATTTCTCGTCAGTCATTTATGTACAGCCTAGTGTCACTTTATGGATGATTTGATGTGTATAGGCAATCTTATGTATTTATATTTAATGTGTTTTATTATTATTGTGTTATTTATCTATTTATCTTCTGGTTTTTTTGCTGCATCAATTATTTTGCTTTCCTCACACTTGTGTATAGGAAATGACATTAAACAATCTTGAATCTTTAAGCATACTCAATGTCTTTGGCCTCCACAGCCATCGCTGGCAATGAATTCCACAGATTTGCCATCCTCTGGCAAAAGGTCAAAGGTGGTGAATCTGTGGAATCAAATTCACCAATGTGAGTTAAACTGTCCATGTTCTTAAACGAGCGGCCACTGTCAGCTCCCTCACGCTGACCTGGCATTGATCAGTTCACTTGGCAGAGCTTGTCTGGGAGGTAAAAACTTCCTGAATTTTGATTCTGTTATAAAGTTATAAACATTACACACACTCTCAATCTTATTCTAGTAATCACTGCATATGAAGCATCAAAGGCCACAAATGTGATTCTTAGAATTTGAAAAATAAAAGATCTAATTAATTTCCTGAGTGGTTACCCAGATTAACACTGGACTGCAGACTGGCTCCATTCATCTACTTTTAGATGTTATCTTGCCCGTCTATATTATGTGGAGCACTCATACACACAGCCCACTGCCCTTTGGCCTGGCATGGCTTCAATAACGCTCATTCCAAAGCTTAATTTTTCCAGCAGTGAATTAATTTCCCTCCACTTCCACCACAATTTTACATAACCCAACCATGGTAACCATCCATATCCTGCATGTTTCACCTCAACCCAGGTTCGTTTATGCAACTGTAATGGAATCCTGCTGCTGTCATTGGCCGGCACACTAAACTGCACCAGACTCATAAATACTGTCAACACAAGAGCAGATCAGAAGCTAAGTACTCTGCAGTAAAACAACTCATCCCCTTACTCGCTGGAACCTTTCGACAATCTGCCAGGGAGATCAGAAGTCACAGAGAATCACAGCGGTGAAACCGGCCCTTCAACCATGCTATCACAGCTTGGGGTGTCAGAGTTCAGAGTTCAACTCCGGCTTCCTCTGTAAGGAGTCTCTGTGCTCTTTCCCCGTGGAACGCTTGGGTTTTCCCCCTGGGTGTTCCAGTTTCCTCCCACAGTCCAAAGACGTACCAGGAGGGTTAATTGGTCATTGTAAATTGTGCCATGGTTAGGTTAGAGTTAAACTGGGATCGTCAGGGGTTGTGCTGTGGTACTGCTCGAAGGGCCAAAGGGCCTATTCCACGCTCATTAAATAAATAATCCATGCCGGCCTGATCTTCTGCTTAGTCCCTTTTACCTGCACCCGAACAATATCCCTCCAATCAATACACTTATCCAAAGATAAGTGTATAGTTGTTAAGTTGATAGAGGTATACAAGATATAAAGAGGAATAGATAGAGTGGACAGCCAGCACCTCTTCCCCAGGGCACCACTGTTCAATACAAGAGGACATGGCTTTCAGTTAAGGGGTGGAAAGTTCAAGGGGGATATTAGAAGAAGGTTCTTTACTCAGAGAGTGGTTGGTGCGTGGAATGCACTGCCTGAGTCACTGGTGGAGGCAGATACACTAGTGAAGTTTAAGAGACTACTAGACAGGTATACAGAGGAATTTAAGGTGGGGGATTATATGGGAGGCAGGGTTTAAGGGTCGGCACAACATTGTGGGCCAAAGGGCCTGTACTGTGCTGTTAAACTCCTCTCAAATGTTACATTTGAACCCACATCTACCACTTCCATTGCCAGCTCGTTCTGAACTTGCACCACCCTCTGTGTGAAGACTTTCCTCATAGTGCTATGGAATACTCTTCATCTATCCAACTGTAATAACATTCAGAAAAATAAACAACATTCAGCATGATTGATTGTCACTCTCTTCATAAGCCTGAGTTTCCACCTCATTCCACTAATGCTATAGCATTCCCTCCAGGCACTGTACTAACTTGCCAAAGACTTCTTTCACAGTATCCGTCAAACCCATGACGTCCATTACTCAGACATACAAGAGCAGTGGGTACATGGCAATACCACCAGTCACAAGCTCCCCTCCAAGATGTACATGATTCTGGCTTCAAAAAAATGTTGCCTTTCGTTCTTAGTTATGAGACCGCAGTCCTGGAACTTCCCATCTACTAGCATGTCGTCCATCTCTTTATCAATGGCGCGATGGCTAACGCAAGTTGCTTACACAAAGAGTGGTGGGTGCGTGGAAAAGCCTGCTAGGGATGGTACTAGAGAGGCTGAAATACTAGGGGCATTTAAGAAACTCTTAGATAGGCACATAGATAATGAAAAATGGAGGGCTATGTGGGAGAGAAGGGTTAAATTGATCTTAGAGTAGGTTAAAATGTTGGCACAACATTTTGGGCTGAAGGGCCTTTACAGTGTTTTATTGTTCAAGACTAAATTCCTTGAAAAGTTCAGGGGTGGGAATGGAACTGTGACATCCACATCCTCAGGGGGATTATATGGATGTTATTGCTTTGGCATCTCATTTAGTTATACAAGATATTTGTGATGATAGATGTATGTTTTAATCTCAGGACTTCAGCACAAGATCCCACTTGGGGTTGCTTGCTGAGCAACACCCCTTCCTGTAATGATTAGATATCCTTGCATTATTGACGGGCAAAGCTGACATTTGTGGAATTTATCTCAATAGATAAATGCATACATAAATAAATGGTCAATTCTGATGGAAGTGCTCTGGCCCTCTGAAATGTTAAGCTGAATTTTAAATCATATCAGCCTTTTGAGGTTTTATTTTGGATGTTCCTCACACCTTTAGGGCTGTCTTTCTTCACTTTGTGATCAAAATACGTTTCTGGATTAAGAATGTGATTCCGCAAATCTTCATTCGTTCACTCCTCAACAGTTCCTCTCTTGATTTATGTGCTCTTCACTTAACACTTTTTTCCTCCTCCCCCTAAGTCTCTGTCTTCATTACTCTGTACTTGACTCTTCATCCAACGAAAAGGAACAGCTTAGACACAGCTAGTAGCTGAATGAACTTTATCCGCACTTTCAAAAAATTGGATAATTCTAAGGTTGCGTGTGTGTGTTGAGGGGTGAGGGAGGGAGGTGGGGGGTGATGAAGGGGTTGTCGATTGTGCATCGTGGAAATGCTACGTTGGCACCAGAAAGTGCAGCGACACTGGTGAGCTGCTCCCAGCACACTCTCGGCTATGTTGGTCGTAAATGCAAATGACGTATCTCACAAAACGTTTCAATGTAGCTGGCTGAATTTACAACTTTTAGCATTCCATCCCAGGCAAATTCTGATGAATCTCTTCTACGCCATCTCCAGTGTGCTTTTATGTGGTGAAAAAAATTGTACACAATGCTCCAAGCTATGGTCCAGCCAATATTTTATTCTTCCCACTGGCCAAACATTTTAATTCCGATTCCCATTCCCATTCTCATATGTCAGTCCATCACCTCCTCTTGTATAATTATCAGGCCACCCTCAGGGTGAAGGAGCAACACCTTACATTCCGCCTGAGGTAGACTCCAACCTGATGACATGAATATTGATTCCTCCTTCTGATAAAAATAATTATCCCCCCTCCCCTCATTCTTCTATCCCCCACTGTGGCCTCTTATCTCTTCTCACCTGCCTATCACTCCCCCTGGGTCCCCTCCTCCTTCCCTTTCTCCTATGGTCCACTCTCCTCTCCCATCAGATTCCTTCCTCTCCAGTCCTTTACCTTTCCCACCCACCTGGCTTCATCTATCACCTTCTATCATCGTTCCCCACCTTTTTATTCCAGCATCCTCCCTGTTCCTTCTCAGTCCTGAAGAAGGGTCTCAGCTTGAAACGTCAACTGTTTATTCATTTCCATAGTTGCTGCCTGACCTGCTGAGTTCCTCTAGCATGTTGTGACTGTACATTATACAGTTGTCGCATAATTTCCCTGCTGTTACATCTATACACTGGCTAATGAAGACAAGTACCCTGAATCCAAGAGTCAGTATTGTTTAATATCATTTCCAGTACACAAATATTGTTACTCTGGATCTGATACAGCACAAAAAAACACAATAATAAAAATAAAACAATAAATATAAATACATTAGATAGCTTGTATACATAGATTGATTACATGTACACAAAGTGAGTCTGGATGCAGGACTGCCCGGCAACTCTGTCAGGAATTGATAGTGATGGTGGGGGGTGTGGATGGCTGGGTTAGTGGGTGGAGGTGTTGATCAGCCTTACTGCTTGGGAAAAGTAACTGTTTTGGGGTCTGGTTGTCCTGACATGGATGCTGCATATGCTGTACATGCCTCTTCCCACAGACCATGAGCAGGGTGGGTGGGATCCTTCATGATATTACTGACTCTTTTCCAGCACCTTTCTCTATATATGCCCTTGATGGTGGGCAGGCTGGTGCCGGTGATGTGTTCTGGATCCTTCTTTGTCTGCCACAGTGCACCTTCCGTATCGTGCAGCGATGCAGATTGTTAGCATGTTCTCTACGTCGCATCTGCAGCCTGACCCAAGCAGAGATGTGCATAGTCCAGCTCTCTTCAACTTCCTCAGAAAGAAGGGACTCTTAACATCCTAATCTACCCATGCTGCCTTCAGAATCCTTCGACATAATCAGCATTCCTTTGTACTTAGACTCGAGGGAAACTGCAGATGCTGGAAATGTTGAGCAATAACACACACAAAGAAAATATTGGAGGTACTCAGCAGGTCAGTCAGCATCTATGGATGGAAACAAGCAATTGATGTTTTAGTCTTGATGAAGGGTTTCATCCCGAAACAGCGACAGTTCATTTCCTTTCACAGACCTGCTAAGTTCCTCCAGCATTCCCTGAGTTGGACTATCCTATGTGCTTTTCCCTGCCTTATCAGTCCACCCAAAATGCACTGCCTAATACTTTCCAGGATTAAATTCCAAAAGCTATTCCTTTATACGGTTTTATCAATGTATTGATATTGCTTTGTGATTAATGACACCCTCTTCACTATCAACAGCAATACCATTTCTGAGTCAATATCAAGGGCAACAAACGTGCTACTCTTCATTTTAAAAGTGGTGGCTTAGTTGCTGGAAGCTTCCACTATGTTTCTAACCAAATAGGTTCCTAATCTTCAAATGCTCGATTCTTTCCAAAAGAGGTCAATGTCAAAAGCGTCACCACGTTCCAAACTGATAACAGAGAGAAGCACTGACGTCGCTGCTTTGCTCTGAATTACGAGGTCATACACGTTTGGCTCATACAACTTTGCAGACCAAAGAGCAACACTGGATCCTGTGGCAACTGTAGCGTGACAATGCGCGTGCCTGATATGCCCAGCGCTCTCGTGCTTTGCAACTTTGCAGCATTTTGATTGACGGCCTTCACTTCCCCTTCCTCTTGTACCCCTCAATTGTAGACCATAAGCCCATAAGACAGGAAAAAACATTTGGCCATTTGGCCCATCGAATCTGCTCTGCCATGCCATCATAGCTTTATTATCCCTCTCAACCCCATTCTCCTGCCTTTGACACCCTTACTAATCGAGAACCCATCAACCTTCGCTCTAAGTATACCCAACTATTGAGTACTGTCTTGGTATTGAGGGGGGATTTGTATGTTTACCAGACTGACTTTGGTTGTGGGTTGGTTCTGCAGTTTTGCAGGAAGTTATTCAGGGTGGGCTGGTGGATTTTCTACCATTCTGAAATCATGCAATGAACAGCAGGCATAGAATTAACAGTGGGAACAGTCAATGCTCTGCACCAAGGTTCTGCATGAAGTATTCAACAATTAGACTTAATTTATTATCCTAGCCTTCAAAGCAAGCAGCACAATTTATCAAATATCAGACCTGTTTGACAGATCCTATTACCCAGCCACAACTGATCCTCCCACTCTGACATGATGCTACTTGAACAGTGTCTTGCCGTGAATGAAAGAGGAGACGCGATGACTCCTGAGTCAGGCAGAAGGCATCCGTGTTGGCTGCAGAAGGAACCGACAGAAATCATTGACAATGAACACCTGTCAGAGCAATCGGCTTCCGTCACTTCATCCTGGGTGGTAGACTATCGCCTCCTGGCCCCAAATATAGAACAGTCAGTCACGGCATTGCATCCGCTACAAAAATCGCGTTTGCCAAACGCCATAAATCACCTTCAATCATTTTAAAGCTTTAGGGATTTTTATTTCACCCACCAGACACAAATAAATCAGTTCTGTGCACAAGTACCTGAGCATGAGAAGTTATAGTGTAAAACTCTGTATTTTTGCATTGAGACCAGCTTGCGGTGACAATTATTCCCATTGAAATAGGCCACTTTTCAGTCTTGTTCTCAAAGCTGGATTAAAATATAAGTGCCTTATCTCTCCCACGCAATGCTGGGTCTGGGAGTAATGCAGGAGTCTAGTTGTTGCAGGAAAGGGAGCACTGTGGACAGGCCGTTTATTGCAGATGTTTTTATGGGCTTCCATCAATTTGATCAAGTTAAGTGGAAGACAGTATTAAAAAGTAATGAAGGACATTGACAATTTGTCCAAGCTCCTCAAATCTGCTACAGCCACTTGACTGGGTCACTGAGACACAATTACTTTCATGGTTTATATTAATTTCTCTCCACTGAAATCGTTCTGTTCAATGTCCTCAAGTCAGTTAGAATGAAACCCTGGATCCATTCCCTCCTTGTACATCACTCCCTACTCATAAACACAAGAGTCTGCAGATGTGGGAAATCCAGAGCAACACACACAAAATGCTGGAGGAACTCAGCAGGTCAGGCAGCGTCCATAGAAATGAATAAGCAGTCGACATTTTGGGCCAAGACCCTTCTTCAGGAATGAGAAGGAAAGAGGAAGGTGCCAGAATAAAAAAGGTGAGGAAGTTAGCTGGAAGGTGATAGGTGAAGCTAGGTGGAAGTTAGCTGGAAGGTGATAGGTGAAGCTAGGTGGAAGTTAGCTGGAAGGTGATAGGTGAAGCCAGGTGGAAGTTAGCTGGAAGGTGATAGGTGAAGCCAGGTGGGAGTTAGCTGGAAGGTGATAGGTGAAGCCAGGTGGGTGAGAAAGGTAAAGGGGCTGAAAAAGGAGGAATCTGATAGGAGAGGAGAGTGGACCATAGGAGAAAGGGAAGAAGGAGGGACATCAGGGAAAGGTGACAGGAAAGTGAGGAGAGGTAAGATGTCAGGGTGGGGAATAGAAGAATGGGGGAGAGTGAGGGAATTTTTTTTATTGGAAGGAGAAATCAATATTCATGCCACCAGGTTGGAGGGTACTTAGACGGACAGTAAGGTGTTGCTCCTCTACCCTGAGGGTGGCTTCATCTTGGCACAGGAGGAGGCAACAGACCAACCCCCATGTCAGAACGGGAATGGGAATGGGAATTAAAATGTCTGACCGCTGGTGTGTTCCGCTTGTGGTGGATGGAGAGTATAATGCTACTGTTCCTTCATATGTGGTGAAACCTGGCTAGTGGCAGGGAGTTCAGTAATCTCACGGCCTGCGGGAGAAAGCTGCTTCCCATCCTAACAGTTCTTGTCCTAATGCTACGGTACCTCCTGCCCGATGGTAGGGGGTCAGAGAGATTGTTGGACGGATGGGAGGGATCATTGACAATACTAAGAGCCCTGCAGATGCAGCAGTCCTGATAATTATCTCTAATGGGTAGAACAGAGACCCCAGTGATCTTCCCGGCAGTCCTCACAATCCTTTGTAGGGACTTGCGGTCAGATGCCTTGCAATTCCCATACCAGACGGGATACTCTTGATTTTGCTCCTGTAACAATTGGTTAAAAAGGGGGGGTGGAGGGCAGGGAAATCCTTGCTGTTCTTCTGGAGTCTTAGTTATCCACAATCTAAAAATGTAACAATGCAAACAGACATATTTTTAACACCCAAGACCCAAATCTCAGGAATTAGCTCCTTAAAGCTACTGGCCTCTTGCTTCTCCATTAAAATGCTCTTCAAGCTAATCTGTTCTGTTCAAAGATTTCCCTATGCTGCTGATTATCAAAGATAGCTTGAGAATATTCCTTTAAATTTCCTTTGGATATTTTATTATGTTAATGACCCAATATAAATGCACATTGTTGTCGTAAAGAGACTTCAGTTTCGGAGGGAAAATAATGAACAGTGATGCCTTTCTCAGTGAATGAATTAGCCAGGAGACATGCAGCACCTCTGATTAACACTCCCCCTCAATTCCTGCTCCTGTGATGAAAATATCAGCTCACTTTGAAGCAGAACTCAGTTGGAGCAAACAATCCCGTGCCTCATGCATGTTCCTAAAGTACCTAAAGGTCCTAAATGTAACTTTTTGGAGCCATGGTGGCTTAGCAGTTAGTGTGACACTATTATAGCTCAGGTCATTGGAGGTCAGTGTTCAATCCCAGCATCCTCTGTAAGGAGTTTGTACATTACCCCCCCCCCCCCCCCCCCGCAACAAGGAGTGCGTGGATTTCCTCCGGGCGCTCCAGTTTCCAACCACAGTCCAAAGGCGTATCAGTTAGTAGGTTAATTGGTCATTGTAAATTGTCCCGTCATTAAGGCAGGGTTTTACTGGGGGTTGCTGGTGCTGCAGCTCGAAGGCCACAGGGGCCTATTCTGCACTGTATCTCTAAATAAATAAATATGTGTGCTGACAGCCTATTCAGTTGTAATTACCTCATAATTAAGCCTGACTCAAACCCCTTTGCAGTAAGGATTAGTGGGTAACAATTGGAAGCACAAACATTGGATGACAACTAAAGTGAATTGCATTGCTCCTAATACTGGGTCGTTGTAGACCATGGGCTGAATTTTCAGGCGAGGGACTGATTACAATCCACCTGAATACATCCAGTTATCCAACACTGTAAGGCAACAGGAGAGCGAGCCGGTTAATGTAAGTGGGACTAAACCTGCAACGAGCCAAAGCTTGGGCAGTGTGGAGATTTTAATACAGTTTGTAAAATGTCCACTGGTGGAATAGTCAACAAACAGAGCAGTCTGAGCTTCAGGATGAACAACCTTGAGGAAATATAGCAAAAGTTAAGTTTTGAATACGAAAAGATTGGCTCAGGGGTAGGGTGTACATCAGACAACTTCTGACGTTTCATCACTTTTGGCCCGATCGAAAGAACCGAGCATGTTTCTTACATAAATGGAAAAATATATATTTGACAATGCTTTTTTCAGTTATATATTTATCGGTGGTTCTGCCTCCATTCATCCAGCACAAAAAGACTAATTTTAGTACTTACGCAGTCCCTCAGAAAAGAAATAAATGAGAGTGGTTAAATATAACTGGAAGCTCAAGTGATCTTAACTGTATGACCTGAGAGTTCAGAGTTCAAGTGCTAGGGCTAACCAAATAAAGATTTAATACATGAGCTTCCTTGGATGGAGTTGGCACCTGACAAAGAAAAAGAAGTTCTATGTTTATAAAGCGCCTTTAACAATCTCAGGAATTCTGCAAGTCCTTTCCAGGCTGCAAAACAATTTTAAAGCATAGCCACAGCTGTAAGCAATGGTGCAGCAGCTGATTTATGCATAGAAATATCCCACAAATGGCAGATAATCAGCATTTAATTACTCATTAACGCACACAACAATACGGGAGGAGCTCAGCAGGTTCAAAGATCAAAGTAAATTTATTATCAGAGTACATCTATGTCACCATATACAACCCTGAGATTCATTTTCTTGTGGGCATACACAATAAATCCAATAACTATAATAGAGTCAATGATCCCTGACCTGAAACGTTGACTCTTTATTCCTTTCCCAAGATGCTACTTGACCTACTAAGTTCATCCAGCGTTTGGCGTAAGTTACTCTGGATTTCCAGCATCTGCAGAATCTCTTGTGTTCAGTTACTTAAGTATGTTGAAGGATAAGGACATCAGGGATAACTTCTCTGCTCTCTGTTGAAGATGTGCTTAAACTGCTCATGCCAAAATCATCACTGTTAATAGATCAATGATAGGAGTAGCTGGAAACTAAGATAATCCAGGTGAAAGTCTGTTAGAATGCAACAGAAGATCAGAGGCAGATGGTGTCAAAGCCAAATCATGGATCAATCTTCTGATGGAATTTGACTTTTGGCCCGAAACGTCAACTATTTATTCCCCACCATAGATGCTGCCTGACTGTTCCTCTGGTATTTTGTGTTTTGTTCTTTGAAGAGTTGTATGGCCCAAAGCAAACTGAGACAGAAGGGATGGCAGATGTTGGAAGAACTTGGCTGGTCGAGCAGCATCTGTGGGAGGGAAAGGAAGTATTGGCATTTTAGGTCAAGGACTGACGGTGAAAAGGGAAGACAGGATAAAGAGAAGGGGTGAGTTGTGACACGAGCTGGTAGGTGATAGATGGAAGGATGAAGGATGGAGGGCCTTGTGCCTTGCAGGGGAGGGGTAGAGCGCTTGGAGATAGATAATGATAGGTGGAAGCAGACAGAGATGAGAATGGGGCCAGCTGGGGGAAGGGGAGGGTGAAGGTGGAGACAGAGCCTAGTGGGAGAGATAAATGGAAACAGAAAGGATACCAGTGCTAGAACCTGATAAGGAAGAAGGTTGATAAAGAGAACTACAAATAGAGAGATGACATGCAGATGTAACCAGATGGGAGAGGGGACAGGATGGGTGAAGAGTGTCGGCAGTAGTTATTCCCTTCTATTCAGGTACTTCACCCACATTTCCCTCAACAGATGCTGCTCAACTCACTGAGTTCCTCCAGCAGTTTGAATTTTAACCCTTAAATCAGAACTGGCAGGTATAGCCTGTGGCATCAAAATAGGGTAATCAGAGAGCTAAACAAAAGAAAATAGGCTATCCCATAATATAAACACAAGGGATTGTGCAGATGTCGGGAACCAGATGCAGATCCTAGCTAGAGTGGATATGGAGATGTTTCCTAGAGTGCCCAGAGGGCACAGCCTCAGAATAGAAGGAAGTCAATTTAGAACAAAGATAAGGAGGGATTTCTTTAGTCAGAGGGGAGGTGACTCTGTCAAATTCATTGCCACAGGTGGCCATGGACATCAGGCCATTTGACTTGAAGGGCTGAATGCCCTAATTCTACTCCAATGTCTTGTGGTTTCATGAAATCCAGACTAGAACATGCTGCCTGACCTGCTGAATTCAACGTGTGTTACTATTCCATAATATGTCAGAACTTTACATTAACTCTGTTTCCTTCTCCATGGATGCTGCCTCACCTGATGAATATTTCCAGCACTTCCTGTTTGTCTTTCAAATTTTCAGGGTATGCCTTTTTTTAAGCTTTCAATTTGCCAGAGTTTCACAGACCTACTAGCTTCCATTGGGATTCGGGTTCCAAGAGTATCCCACAACCTTACATCACCCCATTGTTTACATCCCTATATTGGAGCAGCCATAACTTAAAATGGGATTATTTCCAGAACTGAAACTGTTCCCAGAATAAATGACTCAAGATTCCTTTAAAATTTTAGGCTTCCAATTCTTCCAAGTTCTCCCTGAAAGAGGCCCTACTCCACAATGGTTTCATTTAAAATTGAATCAAATCCAAAAGCCAAAACTGAGATTAAAAGTGCTGAGTTTTGAATCAGTGGAGTTTAACTTTGGACTTACCTCAATAAGTAATGACATCAGCTATATGCAGAGAGACAGATTGTGTCTTCCTGTCCTATGTGGTTCAAGTTGCATCTACAGACGTTCCACCAAGTTCAGGAACAGTTAATACCCTTTAACCATCAAACTCCTGAATCAGCATGGATAACCTCACTCAACTTAGAACTGATCCACAACCTTAAGATTCACTTCCAAAGATCCTACATCTCATGTTCTTAGTATATTTATTGTTATTTCTAAGTGTTATTTTCCTTGTCTTTGCAGTTCGTCTTCTTTTGCACATTGATAGTTTGTGTGAAGTTTTTCATTGGTTCTTTTGCATTTCTTTGTTCTACTGTGAATGCCTGCAAGAAAATGAATCTCAGTGTAGTATATAGTGACATACGGGGATCCCTTCACTTGCCCCACCATTGAAATGTTCTCACAGCCAATGGATTCACTTTCAAGGACTCTTCATCTCATGTTCTTGACATTTATTGCTTATTTATTTTTATTATTATTTCTTCTTTTTGTATTTGCATAGTTTGTTGTCTTCTGCACTCTGGTTGAACACCCAAGTTAGATGGTCTTTCTGCTATAGTTCTGCTATATTGATTCTGCTATAGTTATTATTCTATAGATTTATTGAGTATGCCCACAAGAAAATAAATCTCAGGGCTGTATATGGTGACATGTATGTACTTTGATAATAAATTTACTTTGAACTTAAGAACATATACGTACTAAATACTTTAGTACTAAATTTACCTAGAACTTTGAACAGACAAAGCTTTGGGCAGCCAAGTGCAGATCTCAGCATTACGGACTGTGTTGAGAGAAGAGTTTTCTACTCGGTTGTCATGAGGGTTAAAAGTGCAAACATGTTTTCACTGTGAGCACATACCTGTTAGAGAGAAACTTCAGCACTGGAATTTGACAGAGAGCAGCAGGCACCTGGCGAGTGAACTGTCAGAAAGCAAGTCTTAGACATGAAGCAGGACGTGGATAATAAAGGACCCCATGGTTCACAATTAATTAGACATGTTTAATTTGCTTTACAGTGTTCATGTAATTAACTAAATTTGATGCAGGCAAGTGGGAAGACATCTAGAATGTGCTGTTGATGAATTGGGGTCCTCTGTCAGGATTAGGAACCATAAATCATGCAGTTAAAGGCAAGACTTTCTTTTCTGTTTCAAATAATTGATAGTGTTAACCTTACGCGTGGAATCAAAATTAAGCATAAAATATAACTTATTATTCTGAAAGTTTGGCCAGAGCTGAAGAGAAATGGGAGGTAAAATTTATCTTTGGTTGCAGCTAAAATGAGCTACGATGAATTGTCTGTACCTAATCAAAATTTTTCTTCAAGTTGGTATTAAAAACATTAACCAAGGAGTAAACAGTAGAGATTCACAATTCTTGTTTTGTGTGACTGCTTGAGATTAGTTACACTTCCATTTTGCACTTGTTCATCTTCATAATGATTCATAGAATGATAGAATGGTTATACTGCTGGTGAAGGCCATTTGGTCCATCGTATTTGGGTTAGCTCTACCTGAAATTGCCAGAAAATACATAAAAATAACTGGAAGGTTGACAATATGCCATCAACTAACAAAACCTGTCACAAAGTGTTGAAAATAACCCCAGTGCACAATTTTAACCTACCTTGCCCTTCAAGTTTGGATCAATACCTTGTTTTGTACCATAGTAGGCTATTCTAGCATCTATCTCTGTACACTTCTGAGTCACAAAACCACAGAGAGATACAGTGCAGAAACAAGCCCTTCTGGTCACTGAGGCATCACCAGCTATCAAGCACCCATTTCTGCACTAATCCTAATCCTAATCCTAACTCATTTCACTTTCACTATGTTCCTACTGACTCCCCAACTCTACCCTCCCTACTCCACACTAGATACAACTTACAGTGATCAATTCATCTGCTAACCTGCTTGGGCAAAGGGAGGGGGAGTTTCTGTGGGTTTCTTGTTTCAAGGGTGTCTGTGAAGAATACGAATTACAGGTTGCATACTGTGTACATTCTCTGATATTAATTTTTGGGGACCTGGAAGGAGACAGGACAGCCAGAGGAAACCCTTATGGTCATAAGGAAAGGTATCAAGTTTGAGAGGCAACACAGAAGGTCAAGACTGAACTCAGGCCATGGAGCTGTGAGACAGCAGCCCTACTCAATCTGTCACTGTTGCACTTACTTGCCCCTCAAAACTTTTTTTTTTATAACATTCTTGCCTTCATAGATCAATGGGTGTCCTATTGAAAAGGATGTATGGGTTTAAACAGATCCAAGATTTTCACATTCCAAATTCAAATAGTTTAAATAATATCTTTTTTAAATGTGCCCATCACCATCTGGTATGGGTGGAAGTGGCCACTGCACAGGATCAAAATGAGCTGCAGAAAGTTGAAAACTCAGTGACTTCCATCATGGGTACTAATCACCCCAGCATCCACGACGTCTTCTAAAGGCAAAGCTTCAAAATGGCAGCATCCATCACTAAGGACCCCAGCACCCAGGACATGCCCTCTTCTCATTGCTACCATCAGGGAGGAGGTACAGGAACCTGAAGGCACGCACTCAACGTTTCAGGAACAGTTTTTCCACCTGTCTTCAGATTTCTGAATGGACATTCAACTCATGAACACTACTTTAGTATTTTATTCTTTTTCTGCCACTTATTTAATTTAACTTCTTACCTTAATTTATATTTGTATTATGTTTTGCAATGTACTGCTGCTGTATAACTAAATATACCAGTGACATTAAACCTGATCCTGATTCTGAGTAATAGAAATTTCCATTCCAAGTCTATGGTGTTACTACCTTTTTATAAGAACTCCAAAGCTATTTTTAAGAAATAATTTGCTTCAAGATAACATCCCTCTGTATAAAATATTGCCAGAGAAGCTCTTTCTCCATCTCAGAAGACAGAGGGAAGAACATTACAAAAAGCTGAAAGAGCTCAGCAGGTCAGACAGCACCTACGGAGGGAAATAAACCATTGATGTTTCGTGTAGAGACCCTTCATCAGGACACTCTCATGTCTTTGATAGAGAGAGGATTGGTTTAGTGCCTTGTCTGTACGATGGCACCTTCGTGCAGGCCTTTCAGAATTTTGCATTAATTTACGAATGCAGTCTTTTGTCTTCTCATTACAAAGAGAGGCGTAAACATGATCAGGGAAAAGCTGTGATCATTTTATATTCTAACATGCTTGCTGTAACCATTGAGAAAACAACTCACCCTGTAACAGAGTGCCTCTTTTCATAAACAAGAAGAGATTTGGCCCAAAACACTGACTTTTTAATCATCTCCATGGATGTTGCCTGACCTGCTGCGTTCCTCCAGCATTTTATGTGTGTGTGTTACTCTGGATTTCCAGCACCTGCACCACCTCTTGTGTGTAACGTATTGTGTATGTGAGTATTTGTACTCAGCACTCACTCTCAGGCCAGGTACATCCTGCAGTCTGAACAATTAGACAGGTGATTAGCACCATCTCTTTCTAATACTACCATGGGATTTCGTGCATCTGCTGGTTTTTTTTATGCTAAATCCTACCTTTCAGCAGAATATTGGACTGCGTGGGAGAGAGAATGGAATGGTGGGTTGGTGGGAACAGGGGGAAGTGGAGGTGTTTGATTTCAATCACAGTCTGGCTTGATCCCTTTGGAATTTCAAACGGGGGCTCCTGAATCCAAAAGCTTCTTAATTCCGGAGGCGGAATCCCTCATGGCAATATTTTTACTCAATGGTTGGCTTGAGTACAAACCATATTACACATATAAAAGTAAACTGCCTGGCTAAAGAAATTTAGAACTCCTTATTGGTTAAATATTTATTAGCCAACACAGATACAGGATATAGATATGGGTCACAGATTAGCCATTATCTCAAGAAATGTCAAGTTAGTAAAAGGGGCGAAGTAACCAATGACTTCTTCTCTGTTCATAATTTGGATGATGGACCTCAAAACAGGTCAATATTGAAATTAATCAGTAGGACAAAGCCTCAAATTTTTTAAAAGTATCTAAGTAATTTAAAAGAGATGACTGTCTGGTTGCAAATCACAGACATCTCAGCTACTGCCATTATGTTTGAATCCTGTGTCTGACTGATCCCACTGTTTAAGATCAGATCAGATATCCTCCGGGGTCTGGACAGACCCCTAATGTCAACTTTACTCAAAAGCTCACATGTCAGATCTTTTTTTGAGGTCAGTAAGTCTAATTAAAAAGAAGAAATCAAATATAAATCCTTAAGAATGAATATTTGTTAAAAGGTGAATGGCACAAAGGCATCTGCGTTACCCCTTCCCCCCCCCCCCCCCACCACCCCTGTCTCAGGCACTGCAGTACAAAGCCACAAATCCACGTTAAGATGCTGTTTCATCCTGTGTTTTTGAAGGCACTGCAAAAGGATTGGGTTCAAAGGATTGACTGAAGGTAATCTCGCCAATCATCAGACCAAGGGTTACCCAAAGGAATGTTAATCAGAGCCAACACCACCTGCAGGTATGGGCCTGTGACCTGAACTACCAGCCCTGTAAGTGGGTTTGGTGCTGAGTTCTCCTGTCATCCCTTGGGCTGGCTATTGCAAATGATTCGAGCAAGTGGGTTTCTCCTACATAGTTTAAATCTAAATTTTTGCTGGTGCATGAAAGCAACAAGCAAAAATGAGCTTAGCATTAAGATATGCTTTGTTTGCCAAGAAGCCGAGACGTTTCTTTGTATGTTTCACTGCGTATCCTTTTATGAAAGCGAATCACCCCACCGAGATCTATCCACTAAGTTGGCAGTAAAAACACTCATAAAAATTGGGATTTGACCAACTTGATTATGAGAAAGTAAGGGCTCTAACTGAGAGAGCGACAGAATGTATCACCCTAACACAGGTAAGCATCCCAGAATCGTGCAATGAAAGCAGTTTATTGTGCAGATAACCTATTATTTTCTTTCCTGTTGCCATGTAAGGTGAGATAGTGACTACCAGTGAATCTTTCTCATCTTGCTGGAGCCTGAGACGCATTCCAAGACATTACAGACCAACCCAGCCTCGACCAATGTGGTTCAAACAAAGA
Organism: Hemitrygon akajei; assembly: GCF_048418815.1. Classification (NCBI taxonomy): domain Eukaryota; kingdom Metazoa; phylum Chordata; class Chondrichthyes; order Myliobatiformes; family Dasyatidae; genus Hemitrygon; species Hemitrygon akajei. The sequence continues at coordinate 106,225,856 of NC_133125.1, forward strand.
TGCAGCAAAGATTGCTGAATCCTGCTTGGGCATTTCTGCTGAGAGCAAGTCCCACTCCAGGCTGGCGCTTGTACTTTGCCTCTGCTAGAGGAGGAACAAATGCAGCATAAGTTTTTGAGTGAAGTTGACTTCAGGGTTCTATCTGGACCCAGGAGGATATTTGATCTGATCTCAAACTTACAGGAGGAACAAAACATAACAGTGTGGTATGATGCAGTGCCAGGAGGCAGGTGGACCTCACTATGAACACTGTGTGACGCAATGGAAAGTGCCTGGTTATATTGGCCGCCTGATGCGAAAGAAGGAGAGATGAAGGGACAGGGTCAATGAGCATTTGTATATTTTACAGACCTCCTGTCCTGCACTACGTATGCTTTAAGGGGAAGAACCAGTATAGCATAAATATTACCCAAATGGCATTTTAAAATCTGGTCTGTAAAATCCAATGTCGCAGACAGATAATGCTCAATACCATGGGCATATACTGTTCCCTTTCTCCATCCCTCTTCCATGAGAAACTCGATGAATCACAAAAGGTTAGTTTGCAGGTGTAGCAGGCTGTCAAGAAGGCAAATGGGATGTTGGCCTTCATTGCTAGAGGGATTGAATTTAAGAGCAGGGAGGTTATACTGCAACTGTACAGCCTACTGGTGAGGCCGCATCTGGAGTCTGCATGCAGTTCTGGTATCCTTACTTGAGGAAGGATATACTGGCTTTGAGGCGGTGCAGAGGAGGTTTACCAGGTTGATTCCAGAGGTGAGGGGTTAGACTATGAGGAGAGATTGAGTCGCCTGGGACTGTACTCACTGGAATTCAGAAGAATGAGAGGAGATCTTATAGAAACATAAAATTATGAAAGGGGTAGATAAGGTAGAGGCAGGAAAGTTGTTTCCACTGATAGATGAGACTACAACTATTGGACATAGCCTCAAGATTCAGGGAAGTAGATATAGGGCAGAGATGAGGAGGAACTGCTTTTCCCAGAGGATGGTGAATCTGTGGAATTCTCTGCCCAATGAAGCAGTGAATGCTGTCTCAGTAAATATACTTAAGACAAGTTTGGATAGATTTTTGCATAGTAGGGGAATTAAGGGTAATGGGAAATATGCAGGTGGGTGGAGATGAGTCCATGGACAGATCAGCCATGATGTTGTTGAATGGCGGAGCAGGCTTGACAGGCCAGATGGTCTACTCATGTTCCTATTTCTTATGTTCTTAGATACTGTCCGCCTCCTCCTTATTCCGAGCTGCTGCAAATTTCACACAGCCGCCAAAATAGACTACTAGGACCCAGTCTACCTCTTCACCTTGCCCAGGGAGCTCTATAAGGTGAGCAAGTACCTGGAGCTGTAACCATGGTAAATTAAGAGTCAATAGGGTGAAAAATGAGAAAATGGGCAGTGTTCCATCAATATAGGAGAAGGCTTAGTTGGTCTGCTGAAGGAAGATCTATTGTTTAAAAATCCTTTATTTTAATGCTAATATAAAGTTCAAAGTTCAAAATAAATTTATTATCAAAGTACATATATGTCACCATACACAACCCTAAGGCTGATTTTCTTGCAGGCATACTCAATAAATTCAATAATCATAATAGGATCAATGAAAGGCAACACCAACAGGGCAGGCAGCCAGAGTGCAAACGACAACAAACTGTGCAAATACAGAAGAAAGCAATAAATATCAAGACAATGAAATAAAGAGATCTTGACAGTGAGTCAATAGGTTGCAGGAACATTTCAATGATGGGGCAAGAGAAGTTGAGTGAAGTTATCCCCGCTGGTACAGGAGCCTGATGGTTGAGGGGTAATAACTGTTCCTGAACCTGGTGGTGTGAGTTCTGGGGCTCCTGTATCTTCCTCCTGAAGGCAGCAGTGAGAAGGGAGCATGACCTGGGTGGTGGGAGTCCATCCTGATTGATGCTGTTTTCCTACAATAGTGCTCCTTTTAGATGTGTTCAATGGTGGGGAGGGCTTCACTCATTATTACTGAACCACATCCATTATTGTTTTGTAGGCTTTAAGTGATTTTGTAAGTTTTAAGTGATATCGCTGGTCTTAATTCCATAATGTGTTGCCAGTCAGGGTCACACCAAATCATTTGAGGGTTTCGCTGGGATAACCTCACTCCCAGATCTTCTTCAGAATAGTACAACAGACATCTACCTTCACTGAGAAGTCAAATAGAGTCAGAGTTAAAATATTCATTCAATACTGTTACGAATGATGAACAACTCGGATGGGCAGAAGGGTACAGAATCGCCAATGCCCCCCCCCCCCTTTGGAGAATCCCAAATCACTACTATTCCGATGCTGTTATCAAGGGAGATGAGAGAGACACAGGAAAGCTGCCAAGACAGTTGTTATTGATAAACAGCTCATGTCAGTTAATGAGAGAGAGACAACTCAGAGATACACAAAGTGGAATGTCTCCTCCTAACAAAAGTGGAACGGAACCACTGATTACTGCTATTGTCTCTTGGAGAAGGATTGTTTATTGAGTACTGTTCTATTCATTGAAACCCCTCAGGGGGCAACCAGAGTGAGCTGGTTTGAAGGGTTGTATCATCCCAACCTGATTGACACCTGAGACCCCATGAGTGGGGATAAAAGTAAGGTCTGGGGAACACCCCTCAGACGCACCAGGAGAGACGCTACGAGACCGGTGGGGGGCTTGTGTGTGTGTGTCCACCCTTGCCTGGGTGACGAGTCCTCCACGGAACGGTCTAGCTAAAGGACGGAGGGGTCATACGTGAATGGCCACCACAACTACGCATCGACGGATCAAGATCATAAAGGAAAGTCGGCAAGTCAATAGCTGTTACTGTTCTCTCTCTCTCTCTCTCTCCAACAATTGAAACACCGCAACCAACAACTACCGCAGCCTGCATGAACTGAACTGAACTGAACTTTATATTTCCATCGGACAATTCATTATCCCCTAGACAACGATAGAGCTTATTTCTTGTTGATTATTATTATACCCGCACTTTTAGGTTTACTATTGATGACTTATATTACCTGTATATTTGCATTGATATTATTTTTGTGTATTTTTACTAATAAATACTGTTGAAAATAGTATCACCAGACTCCAACAGATACTTCTATCTTTGCTGGTAAGACACCCAGTTACGGGCTCGTAACAATACCACTCTGGGCTGTTCTGCTAGAGTGGGGCTTGAACCCACAACTTTCTGATTCTGCCAACACATATCTTACACACTTGGAATACTGTGTAGTGTTTTGGTCACCCTGTTATAGGCAGTATGCTATTGAACAAGAAAGATGGCAGAAAAGATTTGCCTGGATGTTGCCTGGACTTGCGGGCTTGCGTTTCAAGGAGAGGTTGCATACACTAGGACATTATTTCTGGGAATGTCAGAGATTGAGGGACATAAACATGGTACAAGCACATAGTCTTTTCCTCAGGGAGGGTGTGCTAAAAGCAAAAGGATAGAGATTTAAAAGGGACATCCAGGGCAGTTTCTTCACGCAAAAGGGCGCACTTATTTGAAATGAGCTGTGCAGAATTAGTGGTTGAAGTGGGTACATTAACAACATTTGATGCCATCTAGATAAGTACATGGATGGGTGAGGTTTAGAGAGCTATGAGCCAAATGTAAGTAGATGGGACTGGCTCAATGGGCAGCAGAGTTAGCACTGAAGAGTTTGTTTCCATCTTATATGACTCTATGATCACCTTACCACACAATACATATCACATACATATTTGAAGGAATTTTGCTGAATTTGTTTCATCGAAATATAGATTAGTTTGTGTCACTGCCCAATATCAACTGTCAACAATTATAGTTTTATTGCATCTCATCACCATAAATTCTGTATAAAATAAACTAGTTAGTCTCAGTAAACAGTGACTATAAAACCACCAGACTCTTACCCCTCAGACGGGGAAAATTTGGATCCTCACCCAACATGGTCTATCTGTGATTCCATGCCAGACCAAAAGGATTAACTCCGAAATGGACCAGAGAACCACTCAGTTCCAGGGTAACTTGGGACAGTAGTAAATGCTGCCTTGTGAGGGACACCCACAACCAGTGAATTAAAGCCCAGTAGAACTGATATATTCAGGTTGCTGCCAAGGGGAGGCTGTATATAGAAGAGCACTCTCTTTAGCTGGTTGTGACTCTTTATGGAAATGTTGCTTATTTAAATTCCACTGACTGTGACAGTAAATAATTCCTGATTAAATTGCTCATAACATTTCTATATCCTTAACAGTTGTGGATAGGGCAGCAGTCTGGTATTTGCTGATGTTTATACAACGTGCTCTGGTTCAGAAACCAAGTGGCTTAAATGGCCTTTGTTGTTTAGCTTATGTAACCATAATTGAGTCACTGTTCTGTGATTTTATACATTGATATGTGTGTGACTAAATCGTCAGACATAGGTGCAGATGAAACCGTGTTCATGTCCACCAGCGTGGGATCAAATGGAGTTATAATTATAAAGGATCCCTTTGCTCTAATTCCAGTCTGCCCACCCTCTGGGGACTCCAGGAATCAAAGATTCATCTTCCAAATCAAGGTACAAATAATGCAAGAGAAAATCAGTGGATGCTTAAAGAAAAAAGGAAAAGATTATTATCTTTATGGGGCACACATTAATGTGATGGTGTGTGGAAGACCAGTGCTAGTTTTGGTTAAGGTCACTGGGAAGTGATAATATAATGTCTGTATTGAACAAGGTACACTAGGATCACTCAGCCCTGACCTATGTATAATCACAGTAGGGTTAGAATTGGAGGTGAATGGTAGGTACAGGAACTGTACCTCTGATTGCTGACAGTATCAGTGTTGGTGGATACTCAGGACAGGGATTCTTACCGTACAACACGATCGTTCAGCAAGAGACATGTCACTGCTTCCACCCAAATAGAGGAAGTAGTGCACAAATTACTCCTTGAACTAATGAGCCTTCACCTCCAACACTCCCCACCCCAATCAAGTCCGTTCTTGCAGCTGAAACCCTGTGCCTTTTGTAGAGATTTTATCTACGCAAATGCACAACACATACTGCAGTGACCTCCATGTGTAAGCCCTTGGAGGTAATTTGCAGAGATGTAACTACTGATCAATTTAGCATTTCGGTTTTAGAACTCTATCTAGTTTGTGTGCACGCTATGTTGACACCGGAAGCATGGTCTCACTTGCAGGCTGCTCAGAGCTGTCATCACTGATTTGATTTGATGCAAACAATGCATTCTGTTGTATATTTCTGATGTTTCGATATACATCTGACAAATAAAGCTGATCTTTTCTGTATATTTAATCATGTAGCAGATAAAATAAAACTTTATGTCGAGTAGAATTTCTGGTTCATGAAATTGTTCCTACGCTTCTACCACCCATTTTCCTTACATGTCTCCTTCACTAGCAGTAGTAGACCATAGACCATAATACATAGGGGCAGAATTTGGCCATTTCTTCAAGGCTGATCCATTTCTTTCTCACCCTTTCATGCCCTGATTAATCAAGAACCTATCAAACTCTGCCTTAAATGCATCCAGTGACCTGGCCTCCACAGCCACCTGTGGCAATGAATTCCAGATTTATCACCCTCTGGCTAAAGAAATTCCTCCTCATCTCTGTTCTAAATGGACGTCCCTCTATTTTGAGGCTGAGCCCTCTGGTTCTAGACTCACACGTTAAAGGAAATGTTCTTAGTAGGATGCCTGGGTAAAAATTTTACAAAGTGGTAATCAGGAGTTAATCAGCTACTAAAGAGTCCGTTTGCTTCCAATCTGGTGTGGAAAGACTTTATCATTTGAAGGATGTTGGATTACAAATGTACATGGAACAATGTTGCTGGAAAGCGGGAACCATCATCAGAGACCCCCACCATCCAGGCCATGGTCTCTTCTCACTGCTACCACCAGGAAGGAGGAACAGAAGCCTCAAGACCCACAGCACCAGGTTCAGGAACAGTTATTACCCTTCAAGAGACAAGATGACATCAATGACCAATGCGACCAACAATGACATCCTGCAGATGGCTCAAGGAAACTACTATTTCTTTTTCTTCTTCCTCTTTTAAATATGCTTCTTCCCCTGAACTGTGATCAATTGCAACCTGTAATTTCCGGCTTGATAATTTATTCTTGGGTCAACTGAGTGGATCTGGCGCTTTTGCTGTCTGCTGGGGAATTTGGTGAGGTTGAGAGCCGAGTGTGCAGCCATCGTTTTCTAATGGTGGTGGAACACAAACCCACAGTCAATTCCATTACTCCATCACTGATTAGAGCAACGAGCAAGATTGAAATCGATGAGGATGAGAGTGGAAAGCGAGCGGGTGTTGAGTACCATCTGCCTGCATTGGACTGGTCTCTCTCATGCCGTTGGAGTCTTCTGCCCCACCTAGTTATTTTTTTTTCTTTCTTTTCGTATTTGCATAGTTTGTTGTTTTTTGCACATTGATTATGATGAACTAATATGATGAACTGAGACCGAGGCTTTGGGCCTACACCAGGGATTTGGATCTAAGGACTCAGTTCGGTTCGGAATGCTGTGCTCTCTTCTATTGTTTGCACGATTTGTGTTTTTTTTCCTCTTCTCTACGCATTGGTTGTTGGTCTTTTTTTTAAATTGTGTTCTTTCGGTTTTCTTGCTTTGTGGCTGCGTGTAAGCAGATAAGTCTCAAAGTTGTGTAATTTATACATTCTTTGATATTAAACGTACTTGAATCTCAAATCTTGACTGTCTGTCCTGTTGGATGTGGTCAACTGTGATTATATCGTGTCTCTTGTACTTAGTGTGAATGCCCGCAAGAAAATGAATCTCAGGGTAGTATATGGAGACATATTATGTACTTCCATAATAAATTTAGTTTGAACATCGAACTTTACAAATGGCCAGAGGATGGACTGTTGACAATGGAAAGTCACATGATGAAACATCCTGGTAATCAGTCACAATTTAATAGTTAAAAAGAGTTACAAGCCTGAAATTGGCAAACTAGCAGTCAATGCATGTCTAGAAGAGAAACAGGTCAGGCCATATTAAGCCACACATCCCTGAGTTTCATATATACATCATGCTTAGCAAGAGGGATAGAGAACGAGAACAATATACTCTCGTGGTAGTGAACAGTATCTGTTAGTATCACAGGATTTACAGTACTCCCACTTGAATTTCCCTTATTCCCGTTAACCTCCAGGTGGGAAGGGGCAATCCGCTGTGGCCAATTAATCTCGCATCTTAGTCACACGGAACGGCAGAGCTGGCTCAACACGTTGCATGGTCTACACCTGCTTGTTTTGCATAGTCACAGATCACCACATGGAGACTACGTGAGGAAGTCACCTTAGCTCTCAAAGGTTACCTCACCAGGATGACAACATTGAGATATTCACCGAGCCCATGAACACTACCTCATGACTTTTTCTTTTAATCACAAACATGAGAAAATCTGCAGATGCTGGAAATCCAAAGCAACACACACAAAATGCCGGAGGAGCTCAGCAGGCCAGGCAGCATCTCTGGAAAAGAGTCAACAGTCTTCATTTCAGGCTGAGACCCTTCTTCAGGACTGGAAAGGAAGTGGGGGAGGAGGCAGACCAAGAAGGTGGGGGAGGGGGGGATGCGAGGAAGTAGTACAAAGTGGCAGGTGATAAGAGAAACCGTAAGAGGGGCGGAGTTAAAGCAAATAGCTGGGAGTGGAGAGTTGATTGGTGAAAGAGGATAAAGGGCTAGAGAAGGGGGAATCTGATTGGAGAGGGTAGACCATGGAAGAAGGGGAAGAGCACCAGAGGGAGGTGATGGACAGGTAAGGTGAGAGAGGGAAATAGGAATGCGGAATAGTTGAGGGGGGGCAGCTATTGGACATTTGAGAAATTGATGCCCATGCCATCAGCTTGGAGGCTGCCCAGATGCAATACTTCTTTTATTTCTATTTTTGACTTCTTATTAACTATTTTATACTTACTGCAATTCATGTTTTTTCCCCCTATTACTATGTATTGCATTGTACTGCTGCCACAAAATCAACAAATGTCATGATGCATGCTACTGATATTAAACCTGATTCTGATTGAGGAAGTCACCGAGAGCAATGCAGGGGGAGATAACGGTAACATTAAGCGACACATTGAGAACCACCTAGTGCAGCCAATGGAGTACCTGCTCTCTGGTCAGACAGTGATACTCCAGGGGGTTTGAGGTCCTAGACGCTGTAAGCCAGGGTTGCCTGCTGCTCACTGTGGCATGGACTGTATTGTGGAAACAAGGGTACCAACCTCTGATGGGTTTTAAAATATAAATGTTCTGTAGCTAAAATCAGCAGTTTAAAACAAGCCATTGTGGAGAAGTCAGCAACCCTGGGATAACATTGTGACCATTTCTTAGAAAAGATTCACAGATTGGATAGTAGTGGTCATGAGACTGCTGTCCCATCAAGAAACCAGAAGGCCATCAGTCTATTCTAGTGGGCAGTGCATGATTTGTATCTCAGGAGAACACGGGGTGTGACATCCCTTATGGTTAAATGGTCCTCCCCCAATTTGGGGACAAACGCTAAATGCAGAAATGCTAAAATAATGGGGCAATGGAGATTGCAGCACTTGTGTAAGGTGTGAGGGAACAGCAGGAATCTGCAGAGCCCTGATCATGTTAATACCTTTGAGACTAAAGGCAAGGTGGGGAGAGAACTGCAGTGGAGGAAACCTTGTCCAGAAAGATAGGACAGACCTGAAATTCTTCATGTCTATTGCTCAGCCCAACAAGAACCAGACAGTGGATAATCTGAACAAATGGGTCGATGTTACATTAGCAATTACTTTAATAAACAATTGTGTTAGACAGAGATGGTGAGAGGTTTCTTTACTCATAATTCTTCCAGTGAGCTGTGGATGGCCTTCAACTGAGCACATTTGTAACAGTGATGGATGGATTTCTTGAGGAAAAGAAGGGTGAAGACTGTTGGGAATGTGATGAAGCTGTGGTTAATTGAATGATGGAGCAGGATCATGGTGTATGGCTCACCATTACTTTTCTTTCGGAACTTCTCACCAGAGGCAAACTGCGCTGCTCTAGTCTGCCTCCTAGTGGTCAGTAATCAGTGGATAAGAATACCAGAAATGGGTTCAGGAGGAGTCAACTTCTTCTACCATCTAGTCTTAGCCTCCACTTGAGTGCTTCTTTCCAATAACCTTTCACTTCCCCCAGTCAGAAACCCCGTTCATCATCTTGAATACCCTCACTGTTTCCATTTCTCAATCAAGCCTTCACACGATCTTTAGGCAACTTGCCATGTTTTTTCTGCCTGTATCAGAACTGTCCATCTCTGCCTGTAATTATTTTGGATGTTTTTTTTCCCTCTTTCTATTAGCGTAAGCTAACCTGCTGGGCTAGTAGCAACACGTAACACAAGAAGCATAATCTGAATCTGATTGTTACATTACCTCAGTAGGTCTCACACCATCAAAAGACAATTTCTTTGTTCTGCCCATCTCTTCCCCATGTTCTAATCAAAAGTAACTTGATTCTTTCCTTTCCCTAGTTCTGATGAGGGGTGTTGGACATGAAATATTAACCATTCTTCTTCTGACACATGCTAGCCAACCTGCCAAAAGTTTCCTGCATTTTTGATTTTATTTCAGATTTCCACCATTTGCAATTTACTGATTTTCCTCTTGTAATCCCGTACACTTCAACAAGGTCACTCTTCATTCTTTCAAGTCTAACCCCACAGTCTGCCCACCCTTCCTTCATGTCAACCACTTCATCCCAAGAATCAACCTTTCCTGAACTGTGTCCAGTGCAAACACATCCCCCTTTAAAGTAAGAGATAGGAACCTGTTGTAGTACAGTGTCAGCAAAGCCCGGTTCAGATAACAAGAGCTTCTTATTTCTGCTCTCCGTTCCTTTGCAATATCAGATAATATTTCATTTATCATCTTAATTATTTGTTGTAAATTTATGCTAAATTGTTGCGGGTTCAGTTCCCACCGCCGTCTGTAAGGAGCTTGTATGTTCTTCCCACGACAGCATGGGTTTCCAAAAGATGTACAGGGTTAGGGTTAGTAAGTTGTGGCCATGCTTTGTTGACGCTGGAAGCATGGCAGCACTTGCGGTCTGCCCCCAGCACAACCTCAGACTGCGTTGGTCATTGACACAGATGACTCATTTCACTGTATGTGACAAAGAAAGCTGATCTTTAAAGTGTATTCAGTGTCTGAGGAGACCCAAATTGCTCTGATGTGCAATATTCTCCTTTTCCAGTAACATGAATAAAATCACCATTTCCAAGTATTATAATCCATCCACCAAATTTTGTTCACCCACTCAATCTGTCATTTGCATTCTCCTGACACACATATCGTGAGCAAATCTCACTACAATATGCTCAGATCCCTCCTCTAAGTCATTAGTACGGATTGCCAATAGCTGAGGGCCTAGCACTCACCGAGCAAGACCGAGCCATTAAATGGGACAGTGAGATATTGAGTAACCCCTCATGTCATAGGACCTTTAATGCATTCTTCGGCAGAAGCGTGCAAATCACAGTAGCGTGCAATCAACATGCTCAAGTACACGTACCCGTGGATAGCGTGGATAGAGTGTGGCTCGTAATGGTACCTTCCCTCATGATGTCGCATGTCGATCGGTATAGGCGTGTGGAATGCCGGGAAGATGTGGTGCGAGGCTGAAACAAAGAAAGAAAATGAGACATTAGGAAAATGGTACTGCAAAAAAAAAGTTTTTAAAAAAAGTTCAAAGGCAATGGCTTCCACAAGGCTGTAGATGTTCAAGAGCAAGAGCATGTTCAGCAAAAAGAAAGATAAGGACCTTCATCTTCGTTATTGGCTCAATCAGACAAGAGAAGCAGAATTAATAAATAATCAAAGTCATTCACAGCGTTCCTACATCACAAACATTAAAGGCCTCCAACTGGGTCTCTGACAAAGACCTGCAGCTACACACGCTTTGAACTCTAAAAGATGGTAGGAAGTGTGAAAGAAGCCAGAGCGAAGGACACAAACAGAACATGACAGGGCTGGGAGGGCGGAATCGCATGTCAGAATCGGCGCTGGCTTCAGCAGCAAGTCCCGGGCAGTGGGCGGAAGGGTGGTATGGAGGGTTGAGAAGTTGCTGTGGGGTGGGGGGGGGGGGGGGGGGTGTGGTCAGGGAGAGGTGGTGGAGGGTGGCAGGAGAAAGCACCGTGGACGTTAACTGGATGTTTACACAAGACCAGGTTGGTAAAACAAACATAGCCAGCGCAGCTGGCATCTAATCGGGCAGGTGATGCCTAAATCTTTGGGGGATTAAGCACAGGGGCTTCAGACATATCACATTCAAAAAATTACATCAAGCACAGGCCAATTACATCTGCAATAGCATGTGAGGTTCAGTACATCTCATCTGAAGTGGCTATGAAGTAAATTACAGCCCCCTGTCAACTCTTCCTTGCTTCTGCCCATACTTCAGATGATGACTACCCCTTGGTTATTGAAATTGCTGAAGCAGAGCCAAATGTATTAGAATCCCTCAGCTTTTCATTTATCATACAATCTCCTGCTTTGATAGTTGAGTACACTGTGCTCAGCTCTGTATTAACGTTTACCTGTCAATGGGCAATCCATGTGCAGAGACTGACAGCCATCTTAATCAGGGACAGCAGCTCAATCAGTCTTTACATAAGGTTGAAAAATTTAGCATTATATTTTTCTCTCTTTTGTGTAAAATGAAAGATAAGGTATGTGGGACCAAAGGTTCGATATCTGTGGATTTGTTAGGCCCATTCTGATATGGTTCAAAATTTCACAGTGTGGGGCCAAATGCTCTGACACCAGGTAATAAGAAAAGGCATGACGAGAAAGGAGAGAGCAAAGCCTTCAGTGAGGAAAATAAGTCCATTTTGTATCAAATAAATTGTGCTGACCAGAAACTGAATTTCACTTAGACTAAATTTCACACTTTCTGCTGAATAATGTTGGACTCATATCTTTTTCTTCTGCCCTCTTGTTTACCAAGATCCCCCTGTGGGTTCAGCAGCCTGAGCTGTATCAGACAAATTGGCTCAGGCTTTAACAGGTCAGTCATCGGATGCACCAGTCGACCAGTATAATGGGTCTGTGTTCATTTGCACCAGCCACGGAGTGGGTGTGAGCCACACAGCCTTAATATACTCTCAGCTAGGGCTAATACACCACTAGTAATGGTCAGAGTGAATGAGATGAGAGAACTACCCTCATCGGCAAAGCAAACGGGGGAGCACTGGTTGCCTTACGCAGCCTGAACTGGGTCATGACAGTTGAGAGGACTAGAGCGAATGCTGTGATGGAATTCAGTAACTAGAGATAACACACTGGGCAGACCTCTCACGATGTCACACTGTGTTGTTAATTGGATAAACCTCCTTTGGCTGGGTACCGTGGATATTTGTTTACAGAAGCTCCACAATACTCCATATTCCATCTGGTAGCTTCCTACCTAATGGCATAAATGTTGATTCTCAACCTTCCGATAATTGCATTCCCCCCCCCCCCCCCACTTCAGCATTTCCTTCTCTCACCTCATCTCCTCACCTGCCCATCACCTCCTTCTGGTGCTCCTCTCACTTCCCTTTCTTCTATGGTCTTCGATCCTCTCCTATCAGGTTCCTCCTTCTCCAGCCCTTTATCTCTTTCACCTATCGACTTTCCAGCTCTTTATTTCACCCTTCCCCTTCTCCTGGTTTCACCCATCACCTACCATCTTGTACTTCTTCCACCCCTCCCCTCACCTTTTTGCTCTGACTTCTCATCTTTTTTCCTAGTCCTGATAAAGGGTCTCAGACCGAAATGTCAACTGTTTACTCTTCTCCATAGATGCTGCCTGGCCTGCTAAGTTCCTCCAGCACTTTGTGTGTGTTCCATAATATTGCCCATTTGGTTCAGGTCCTCTTGAGATTTGGGCTTCAAATTCTCTTGAGTTGATTGATAGCTGAAAATTCTTTTGAGCCTGTGCTATTTTACCAGAACTTTTGATTGCAAGCATTTTAGTTGGTTTCCACAAGAGCAACAAATATCCAATCGAAGTGATTAATGCTAACCTAAGGGGCTGGTTATATGGTTTACCTATACTTAGATAAGATAATCAAACTCCATCTGCCTATCACACACACACTCCTCACACTGTTTCTATCTGCCTCCCTTGGATGGTCTTATGCTCCACTTTCCTTTCCCCTCAGATCCCATCATCTACAGCCTTTTGCTGCCCCAACTATCACGTCCCAGCCTCTGTCGCTATCTCATCCCGTCACTCCCATGCCCAATGCCATCTGCCAATCTATCACTTCTTACCTGCAACCACTTATTGCTCTTGACCAACCCCTCCTTCTTATTAGAATGCTGTTCTCTACTCTCTCAGACCAGATGAAAGGTCTCGACCCGAAACATCGGCTGTCTATTTCCCTCTATAGATGTTGCCTGAGCCACTGTGTTACACCAGTAGCTCATTTTTTGATAGAGAATTCCAAAGATTCACCACTTTCTGTGACAAATCATCTTCTTATCACAAGTCCTGAACAGCTTCCTTTTTAACTGTGTTAAAAAGGTCCATTTGACCTGGACTCCTTAGTGGAGGGAAGCAACAGCCCTGCACCTAGACTGTCAACCTCTTTAAAGATTCCTCTTCTATTAAACTCCAGGGAATGCAGTCCCCATCTACTCAATCTCTCCTCACACAATAAACCCACCAGCCCTGGGATTAGTTGTGTTTTTCTCTTCGTCAAATACAACCTTTCTTAGTCAAGTGATCAAAATGCACACAGTAGTCATGACACAGTCACCCCAAGGCACAACACTACTACAATTAGATTTCCTTACTCAAGTTCAAGTGCTCTCATAAATCCATCTGCCCTCCTCTTCACTTGCTACCCCTTTATCTTGGCACTCAGTGAGTCTCATACAACCACATCCTTTCAATATCAGCAGTCTCCCTATTCAACAAATTCTATTATGCAGATTGCTTCGCATCTTCCATTTTATTTTACGTCTCCCGATTCTCACCCATTCACCCAATTTGTTCATATCTCTTTCAACCTCTGTAAGTCCTCCTCTGTACTTCAATCAGCTTTGCATCATCAGCAAACCTGGGCACTTGGACCCCTCAGGCATAACAGTGCTGAAGATTGTGAATGGCCATGTCACAGACTGTGCGAACCTCACTTGTCATACCCTGGAAACCTGAGAGCAGCCCATTTATTCCCACAGTTTACTTTCAGCCCAATAATCAAATGTTGACCCAGTATATTACTTCAATACAATGTGCTCTAACCTCACTATTCTCCCGCATGGCGCCACATCACAAACTTACCAGGAATCCTAATACACCACACCCATTAGTTCCCTTTATTACATTCTTACTTACTTACTGCCCATTACATCACTAGCGCTCAGGGCAGCAATGAAGGTCCTCTATCTCTGGCTGTTCTTGTCTTTCGAAGTTCACAAGGATTATTCCAGGAATGAAGGGGTTAACATATGAGGAGTGTTTGGCAGCTTTGGGCCTGTACTCACTGGAATTTAGAAGAATGTTAGGGGATCTCATTGAAACCTATTGAAAGTTCTAGTCAAGATATGGAGAGGATGTTTCCTATGCTGGGGGTATCCAGAGCTAGGGGGCACAGCCTCAAAACTGAGGGATGACCTTTTAGAACAGAGGTAAGGAGGAATTTTTTTTTTAGCCAGAGAGTAATAAATCTGTGGAATACTCTACCACAGTCTGTGGTAGAGGCTAAGTCAGTGTGTATATTTAAGATGGAAGTTGATAGTTTCCTGATCAGTCAGGGCATCAAGGATATGACAAGAAGGCAGGTGTATGGGGTTGTGTGGGATCTGAGACCAGCCTTGATGGAACGGTGGAGCAGACTCGATGGGCTGAATGGCCTAATTCTGCTCCTATGTCTTATGATCTTGTGGTCTTCTCTATTGTGCCCCTGGTGTGGTTCAGGGTCCTCAGTCGCACACAGATATTGAGGGATTCTTCATTGCTGTTTCCATAACAATTTTTTTTGACCAGCCAGGGTTGTTAGCCCTGAGCTGAACTCCTGAACCTGGAGGACTAGTGGACCACTCTTAGTCTGGCCTCTACCCTTTGACCCATTTGGCATGGGTGACCCTACCAAGAGCTGAAGCATAAAGCCCTGACTGAAACCAACATACATAGCTCTCCAGGTCATTGAGGCACGAAAGCCTCCAAACACTACGACAAGGTTGTGGTCCTCTTCACTTTTGTTTCATTCTTGAATAGCTCTAAAAGATCAGCCACAGATGATTTTTCTACCATAGGTCCATGTCCACTCTGCTCTACCATATTACTCTTTTCAAGATATTCTGTCACGTTATCCCTGCAAGCGACAGAAATGTTACACCTGCCCATTCACCTCCTCCCTTACCTACATTCAGGGCTGCAGGTAGTCCTTCCAGGTGAGGCAACACTTCACCTGTGACCTGCTGGAGTATTACGTGCTCCTATTGCAGCCTCATATACAGGGTAGTTTATGGTGGTGTATGCATACTTTGATGATAAATTTACTTTAAATTTTGATCTCGTAGTTTACAAAATCCGCAATTTCACTTTTCATTTTCTCTTCAATTACTGCCAGCCGCTGACACGTCACCAAACTAATGTTTTTCCTTCTTCCTCATCATTAAGTTTAATCTCTCTACTCATGGCAGTTGTGCTTGCAGTTCCCAGGACCCCAAGTTCTTGAATTCCCTGAATCTCCTTACCTTTCGAACTTTCTATGCTCCATTAAGATATTCCTTAAGACCTACCAGTTTTACAGAAATCGGCTGTTTGCTGCACCAACATCTTATATAGCTTTCTGTCAACTTTGAAACTTGTGGAATTCAGAATCAGAACCAGGTTTATTATCACCGGCATGAGAAGTAAAATTCTTTACCCAAAAGGCTGTAATTGGGATGAGTCGAAAGAGGGCTCTAGAAATGTTTTGAACCAAGGTTACTGGAGTAAAGTTGGCTGAAGTAAAACATGAGCCATGATCTTAGCTGATGACGGAACGTGCGGAAGGGACCAGATACTCTGCTTCTATTTCTTAAAATATTCTTTCTGTGAAGTGCCTTAGGGCATTTATTTATCTTAAAAGTATACAGGAAATGAAAGTAATTGATGTAGAATTATGAAGTAACAAATTTGTTTATGCACTTTTAGATTATCAATATTTTAATTTTAGAAATCTAGTACTGCTGCTTACATGCTGGCGGGAGGGGGCTTCAGCGTTCTGATGTTTCTATCATGGAATCTATGGGGTATCTTGTTTTGTGGATGACTGTGAAGAGTAAGAATTCCAGGTTGTATTCTGTATATATTCTTTGATATTAAATTGAACCATTTGATTTAATAAAAATTACAGGTCTTAAGTTTTTACTGTACAAGTTTAACACTGATTTAGTAATTGTAACTTTATAAATGTACCATATATGTCTACTTCCAACTACTGGTGACTGAGAATTATTACATTACAAGACCCTTTGGCCCATCATACTTGCCCTGGCTTTTTGAACGAGGATAAATCTAGCTCCACACCCCTGCACTTTCACCACATTCTATCATTATTTTTCCTTCTTAGCTATTCATCAATTTCCCTTTGTTGCTACAGAGTTTGCTTCCTTCCCCCTTTCTGTTAATATATTCTACACTCACCAGCCACTTTATTAGGTACACCTGCTCATTAATGCAAGTATCTAATTAGCCAATCATGTGGCAGCAACTCAATGCATAAAAGCATGCGGATGTAGTCAAGAAGTTCAGTTGTTGTCAGACCAAAAATTAGAAAGAGAAAGCAAGGGACTTTGGCTATGCTGTCCGATGTGGTAGTTTGAGTATCTCAGAAACAATCTCGACAGTTTACAGAGAATGATGCAAAAAACAAAAAAAAAACACAACATCCAGTGAATGGCAGTACTGTGGACAAAAATGCCTTGTTAATGAGAGAGGTCAGAGGAGAACGGCCAGACTATTTCAGGCTGATAGGAAAGCGACAGTAACATGTGTTACCACAGTGGTGTGTAGAAAGCATCCCAGAGTGCCCAACACTTTGAATGGCCTACAACAGCAGAAGACCATGAACATACACTCAGAGACCACTTTATTAGGACGAGCGATATCCAATAAAATGTCCGCTGAGTGTAGATCAAAATTATTCCTGGTAAGTAAACAGAGATCCTCTAATCTCCTTCCAGCTCTCTTTCAGAATACTACTCATTTTCACAGTGCATGCCTTTTCAAAGCTTAACCAATAACTCACAGCAGAGTCAGTGTAGTACAGTACAGAGACAGGCCCCTCACCCCCAAGTCATCTATGCCAACCAAGATGCCAATCTAAGTTATTTCCATCTGGCCTGTTCTCCTAGAGATCTCTCCTATCCATCTCCCTGGCCAAGTGCCTCTTAAATGTTGTTGCTCAATTTAGCTCAACCATTTTCTTTGTCACCTCATTCTATGTATGCACCATGCTCTGCACAAAGAAGTTACCCCTCACATTCCTTTTAAATCTTTTTAACCTGTGACCTTTAACTTTTGATTCCTCTTCTCCAGGAAATAAGATTGTGGGTGCATTCACCCTATCCATGACCCTCATGATTTCTACATGTCTACTGTATAAGGTCACTCTTCAGTCTCCTATGCTCCATAGAATAGAACCCTGGCCTGGCCCAGTGTCTCCCTATAACTCAGACCCTCAAGCCCTGCAACATTCTTGTAAACCTTCTTTGCACTCTTTTCAGCTGATTGACATCTTTCCCACAATAGGGTGAACAATGTCTATTACAATAGCAACATGAAGTCAAAACTCTGACCGATGAAGACCAATGTACCGACCCCTCATACTAAACAGAGTTTGAAGCAAATTATAGTTCTGAGCATTGACAGTCATTAAACTGCCCTTAGGTGGATATATATAAATTCTTTAGAATTATTTTGTTAAAAATTAGGGTGGAGGGATTATTTCTAGTGTACTGGTCAATATCTGTTCTCCATCTTCCCCTCAGGATCACAAAATAGTGATTCTAAATCTAACGTAGTGGATATGGCCCAGTCCATCACAGGTAAAGCCCGCCCCACCATTGAGCACACCTACATGAAACTCTGTCGCAGGAAAGCAGCATCCATCATCAGTGGCTCCAACAACCCAGGTCATGCTCTCTTCTCACTGCTGCCATCAGAAAGCAAGTACAGGAGCCTCGGGACTCACACCATCAGGTTCAGAGACAATTTGCATCTTAGGCTCCATCTAACCACATTGTTTTATATGGCTTAGGATCCCTACCAGCTAAAGTCCAGCACTCTGAAACTTGAACTGTTTAAGTGACTATTTTCAGCAAGTACATCATCACACTACATGGTTGATGTCATCTACACTAAACTGAAGCAACTCAAACTTCAGGGGGGTTCAAGAGACAGCAGATGCAGGAATGTGGAGTAAAAAAAATGACCTTGGAGGAACTCTGTGATTCAGTATATCTGTGGTGGCAAAGCAATAGTCAAGATCTGGGGTCACCAGGACTCTGCAAGTATCAAACACCAAATTATTTGCTGCAAATCAAACCTCTCCATTTGTGAATTTACAGTAACTTTTGGCCTCAACCACATGTTTGAGAGAGTTTCTGTTTTCCACAAACATTTGGATTATAATTCTAAGACATTTGCTGAAAACTTGCTTGTGTTTCCATCATTATCAGCCAGTACAACTTTACTTCATTATTTTAATGTCTTCTGCACCAACATGATACAAATTGACAGGGATATGAACTGTACACAGGCAAATATGATGGATTTAGATGGGTTCTTGCTCAGAGTTGGCCAGGTAGGCCGAAGAACCTGTTTCCACACTGTATGACTCTGCAACTCTATAACTAAATGAAACCTCCCAATTTATTTTTGAATTTATGATATCAGCAGAAAGCCAGTCATCCATTTATAGCTCTTATTCTTTATTTTCTCTCCAAGAAAGAATTGTTAATTTCTTCTTCTCTCTCTCTCTTCTCTGCCCCTCCAAATCTAGATTAGAGACTTGCCCTTTGATCAATATCACAATTAAGATGGCAGTCTATTGCTCCTTGGCATTCTATAGTACTAACAAAATCACTTCAGAATTTAGCTTAAAGGCACAACTTGCTTAGCAGGCTCTATAGTCACATTCTGATTTCAGAAGGCCATTTATCAGACTCGGATTTGGGAATAGCAGAAATCCATTTGATTAACAGCCTGAGGTTAAAGGTCACTGAGCACCTGTTGCTGCATTGACCCGAGATAAGTGGATGCTGAATTCAGAAACAAGTTTTATTCCTCTCATGCAAAATGCTAATTTATTGACCTGAGAGATGAACAAGAAACATCCAAACATAACAGAATAACTAGCTGGAAGAGGAGCAGTTCCCCCTTTTTTGTTCAAGCTGCCATGTTGGTTAAAAACTAGGAAGAACTGTTTATGATAATGTTTTACCTTGCAAATATCATCAAATCAATTTAATTAAAAGTATTTACAACTTTACACTGAAAATGAACAATTGGAAAATGTATTGACTAATTCTGGCAGGTGCCAAGAGTTGGTTTTCTCTAAGGTTTAATTAATTCAGCAATTAGTTAGAATATAAAAGCATATGTTAAGGTTTCATAAAGCACTGGTAAGGTCTCACTTGGAGTACACTGAGCAGTTTTGGGCCCCTATCTAAGAAAGGATGTGCTGACATTGAACAGGGTTCAAAGGAGTTTCACGAAAATAATTTCAGGATTGAAAGGCTTGTCATATGAGCAGTGCTTGATGGCTCTGGGCCTCTACTCACTGGAATTCAGAAGAATGAGGGGTGAACTCATTGAAACCTATCAAATGTAGAAGGGCCTCAATAGAGTGGATCTGGAGAGGATGTTTCCTATGGTGAGGGAGTCTAAGACCAAAGGACACAGCCTCAGAATAGAGAAACATACATCCTTTTAGAATAGAGAAATTGGTGAATTTGTGAAATTCATTGTCATGGGTGGCTGTGGAGACCAAGTTATTGGGTATATTTAAGGCAGAGATTGATAGATTCTTGATTAGTCAAGGGATGAACGGACACAGGGAGAAAGCAGGAGATTAGTGCTGAGAGAGAAAACGGATCTGCTCCTATAACTTATTGTCTTATGGTGTAGAAGTAGGGAGGTCCAAACTCCAGTTTTCACATGTGCAGATGCTGACACAAAAGTTGCTTGAACCCTGCCTGCTTTCTGTGCTTGGTTCCAGGTGTTTCAGTCTCTTCTCACTCCACAGAGGGTTCAGAGTATCTGGAACCGTAATGGAATGCAGTCAAAACCGCTGTGCTTGCAAATGCTAAAAGGCTGCATTCGAGCTTCTGCCTATGAGACGTGTTTGTATGGGAATGGCATCCAGAGTTACACTGGCTGGAGTCTCTGTGAACATATTACTCAGAATAAGAGCCACACTGAGACAAATACGTCTGCCTTTACAATCTACCAGCCATTTCACTTTGCCATACACAGGTTTGATTGTCCCCAAATCTGCACGACCACAATTTTCATCAAAACAACGAAAGCAATCTTTCCTTTTTATTCTGGCGTTTTCCCCCTTCCCTTTCAGTCTTGAGGAAGAGTCTCGGCCCAGAACTATTTATTCATCTGCACAGATGCTGCCTGATTTGCTGAGTTCCTCCAGCATTTTGTGTGTTGGGAATGGCGAGGGTGCAGGAGGGGTTTATGACACATGGCAGGGAAGAGGTGCTAGGGCCAGAGGGTGGCGTGGGTGCAGATACACCCAGCCCTGAGACACCAGGCGAGGTCACTTGATTCCAAATAAGTGGTTTATTGATCGTTACACAATGTCTCTCTGGTGCTTCCCGCTCTCTCCCCTCTTCCTTCCCCTGTTTCCAACCATGATTCCCCTCTCCCTGCCCCCTTCCCACTCTCAGTCCACAATAGAGACCCATATCAGAATCAGGTTTATCCTCACTCACATATGTCATGAAATCTGTTTTTTTGTGTGACTGCAGTACAGTGCAATAAATGAAATTACTACAGTACTGTGTAAAAGTCTTAGGGACTCTAGCTATATATATATATGTGCATAAGACTTTTGCACAGTACCATATGCCAGTGTATTAAACCTCAATCTGATTCTACCAAATGCAACATGCCCACAAGAGGATCTCACCCTTCACTATCCGTCCATATCCCTGCCCAGACTGCCTGCCTGTGTTATGAGGTTGCGGGCTGGTGAACGTTAAAGCAGAAACAAATTGTAGTTCAAGCAAGGACAACACACACAAAATGTGTGGAACTCAGCACGTCAGGCAGCAACTAATGCAAAGGAATAAACTGGCAACGTCTTGGGCCGAAGCCCTTCATCACACCTGGGAAGGAAGGGAGGAGAAGCTGGAATAAGAAGGTGGGGAAGGGGAAGGAGTACAAGCTGGAAGGTGATAGGTGAGACCAGGTGAGGAGGATGGTGATAGGTGAGACCAGGTGAAGGGGATGGTGATAGGTGAGACCAGGTGAAGGGGATGGTGACAGGTGAGCCCAGGTGAGGGGGGGAAGGTGGCTGATGGAGGAGGGGAGACGAAGTAAGAAGCTGGGATGTGATAGGCATGGAAGTTAAAAGGCTGAAGAAGGAATCTGATAAGAGAGGAGAGTGGACCATGTGAGAAAGGAAGGGAGAAGGGGCACCGAGGGAGGTGACAGGCAGGTGAGAAGAAGAGAGGAGGTAAGGGGACTCAGACTGGGGAATCGAAGAAGAGCGGTGGGGGAGGGGAAGAAATTCCAGAAGTCGGAGAAGTCGATGCTCATGCCATCTGGTTGAAGCCTACCAAGGTGTTGCTTCTCCAATCTGAGAGTGGCCTCCACGTGGCAGTAGCAAACTGATAGGTCAGAATAAGAATGGGGAATGGAATTAAAATGGTTGGCCACTGGGAAATTCTGCTTTTCTGGATGGAACGAAGGAGCTCGGCAAAGTGGTTACCCAATCTACGTCAGCTCTCACCATTGTAGAGGAGGCTGCACTGCGAGGATAGGACACAATAGACAACCCCAACAGCTTCAGGTGAAGTGTTGCCTCAACTAGAAGGATTGTTTGGGGCCCTCAGTGGAGGTGAGGGAAGAGGTGAATGGGCAGGTGCCGCACTCCTTCCACTTGCAGGGGTAAGCACAGGAGGAAGATTAGTGGGGAGGGATGAATGGACAAGGGAATAATGGACGGATTATTCTCTGTGGAGAGTGGTGAGAGGGGGTTGAGGTAAAGATGTGTCTGGTCGTAGGCTCTCATTGAAGATGGTGGAAGTTGGGATAATGATGTGTTAGATGAGGAAGCTCATATGGCAGTAGGACAAGAGGACCTTTATCCCTGTTAGGGTGGTGGGAAGATGGTGTAAGAGCAGATTTTCAGGAAATGAAGGAGATGCGGGTGAGGGCAGCATCAGTGGTGGAGGAAAGAAACTCCATTCTTTGAAGGAGGAGGACATCTCTGATATTCTGGAAATGAAAGCCTCATCTTGTGAACAGAGATGGTAGAGGCAAAGGAACCGGGAAAAGGGAATGGCATTTTTACAGGAGATAGTGGAAACAGGTGGGCAAGTAAGGGTATGTACTGGGGCACAATGTATATAAAGCCACGTTTCACACTTAACCATAATCAAACTACATTGTTTACTAAAGTTGCCAGAACAGCAAGATAGGTTTAAAAAATGCTGTTTTTGATGCAAATTCCATCTGGTTTAAGAGTATTACTGCCTTAAGCATTACAGATCTTTCAGAGGTTAAACATCAGAGACCTTCCTGTTCTTATTTTTCATGAATTCAAGAAAGACAATACAACCCTTCCAGTTGACATTTTTTATCATGACTTTGACAGCTAGCCATTGACCACAGCAAACATTCCTCTTTGATGGGCTGTTGTAGACCTAACCGCAAATATTCTATATTTTATGATTAACCTTAAAAGCAGAGATGACAAAATCCACAACAAACTTTTCACCTTTTAGATTCCGCGCTGATGGAGCTCTGAAGAAAACCGAGTTGCCCAAGTAAATTCAACTGCACCAAAATTTAAGAGCAGTGTGGTGGTGCAGTGGTTAGCACAACGCTTTTCAGTACAGGCGATGTGAGTTCAATTCCTGCCACTGCCTGCAATGAGTCTGTATGGTCTCCCTGAGACCGTGTCAGATTCCTCCGGATGGTCCGGAGAAAAGACGCACCAGCTGGTAATTTAATTGGTCATTGTAAATCGTCCTGTGATTAGGCTAGGATTAAATCAGGGCTCAAAGAGCCAAAGGGCTGGAAGGGCCAATTCCACTCAGTTTTCTGATAAATAAACAATGTACAGTACAATGGTGGATAAATACTTTAAACTTTTTTCTGGTTACACTAAGTAAGGAAAAATGACAGAGAAATAAATAGAAATTGGTGCTTTTAATTTGCCTTTTAATGTTACTTCATATTTAACATGATTCCCTTTGAGGGAACTTTTAAAGCCAGCTGCACAGAAAGCAAATTCCTGACAATGAGAGATCTAGGCAGTGGTCTCGTTAAACGTCGCGACGTTGCAGCCAGTCCACAGTGGGCTAGCAAATCCTGCAATCAGAGAATCCAATGGAGCAACCTCAGTTTATCACTTAGACAGTTCCATTGTTCTGGCTTATAAAGATGAACAAAAGGAAAGCACTCTCGTGAGTTCAAGGGTTACATTTACCTGATTTACCCGGGCAATCCTCCCTTTGCGTTTGCAAATGGTATGCTCGAGAAAAGCCTTTACTTGGAGCAGCTGCAACCTCCAAACCTTTTAAAAAACCTTTGCTACTTTATGTTGCCCCATCGCTAGCCTGTCCGTTTCCCAGCTGAGATAATGGGGTATGCCCCAGCACTAACACCACATTGTCTTTTGTATCACAAATTGGACATAACAAGGTTTGTAACAGCTCCAGGGTGAAGTACACACTGTGAGATACACTTAGACGGGGTCTGTGCATTTCCCGACGGGAGGTAGACATATCATTGCTGCACCTTTGCTGAGCTGTGCACAGGTAAGGGATTTTCAGATCTTAAATCCACTTGCAGACGATCTACAAAAAAGGGGAACCACGGGGGATCAGGGACAACAGGACCATCAGTGTGTATGGGAAGCCCCCACAACAACACAGTGTGATGAACTGAGGGGCATAACATTTAAAGTATGCAAACAAGATGGAACAAGGGGAAATGATGAGGAAGATATGATCAGTGCACACTTCATTAGGCACCTCCTGTACCTCAGAAAGTGGTTACTGAGTGTATGTTCATGGTCTTCTGCATCTGTAGCCCATCCACTTCAAGGTTCAACATGTTGTGTGTTCAGAGATGCTCTTCTGCACACAACTGTTGTAATGTGTGGTTACTTGAGTTACTGTCAGCTTGAGCATGTCTGACCATTCTCCTCTGACCTCTCCCATTAACAAGGTACTTTCACCATAGAACTACTGCTTACAGGATTTTTTTTGTTTCACATAACTATTCTTCTTAAACTCCAGAGACTGTTGTGCGTGAAAATCCCAGGAGATCAGCAGTTTCTAAGATACTCAAACTATCCCCTGTGACACCAACAATCATTCCACTGTCAAAGTCTCCATATCACTTTTCTTCCCCATTCTGATGTCTGGACTGGACAACAACTGAACCCCTTGGCCATGTCTGCATGGTTTTTTTTAATGCATTGTGTTGCTTCCACATGATTCACCGATTAAATATTTGCATTAACAAGTAGGCGTACGGGTGTACCTAATAATGTGGCCACTGAGTTAACTGTTGAGAGTGGAATGCAAATGGTACATTACTTTTAAAGAAGAAATACAATAATGGGAGGTGTGAGTATTGTAATCAGCAAGAAACAGTTGAGCATGTTCTGGTCAGGTTTACAAGATATAATCAAGTGGTTTATTTTAAAGTTATCATGGAATAAAATACAATTTAACATTAACAATATATTGCAAAAAGAATTACAGGAATATTGCTTTAAATATATAGTGCAGTTCCTTAAGAATACTGGTCTTTTTTTTCTACTGAATTTGCTACAAGTATAAATATGTAGGACTTAGATACTCTAAGCCACACTTCAGTTCAGAAGGTGGTGGTAATGCACCTTAAAGCTGTTTGCCAAGCACCATGAAACCTCAGAAGAGTGGACCGAATCAATCTTTACATTGATACAGAGACTTTTTAACCTCTCTCATGGGGGGGCGGGGGGTTCAGCCTATTATGTTCCTTAATATTGTTTTGTAACAATTCAACAGAAAAACTGAAGTTGGACTTGGGAGCTCCAGACAATGTTTGTAAGGGCAGAACTGGGTGTTTGAAGGCTGACTTCATGGCAGTTGTGGGGGCATTGCATGGAACACAGCTGGTGCACTATCATGAATACTGGAAGGACAATCGAAGTTCCAACTTCCCAATAGACAGGATTTCACCCAGGAGCAATCAGTGCAATCTAATCTGGGCTAAAACACTTTTATCTGCTCATGAAAAACAGGTGCCAAATGATTCAATTTCCAGCTTCTTGTTTTAAAACAAACTAATGGCGTTCCTTGTTTTCATTTACAATGGAGAAGGAGGGGGTAGGATCAGTACATCTCCACCATCTCCATTCCCACAATAAACACACACTTTGATGGTGTCCTGTACTTCAACCTCATCAGGAAATGGCCAGACAATAATAATATCCTACGGGGCAGCCTCTTAGTATAATTAAATAGCTTTACCGGCTCAATTGAGGAACAGAGGAAATGAGACCCATACAGGAAATTCCTGTAGAATAAGCTGGCATCTGTCCCAACAATACATAGAACGGCTGCATGCACCAGGTCAACTTCAGAGACAAAGCAGATAAAGGTGGCCTTATATAGACCAGGTCTGCTCTTTACTGCCTGAAACAATGGCAGGGAAACAACAAGAGTTTATGTTATATCCTCCTGACCGATTTATAGATTTCGTGACAAAAATTAACACTAGTATTTCCCTTGCAAGAGCAAACTAAAAAGCATACACTGTTCCACGATTTTTTATGGATAAAGTGAATTCTGTGCTTCTTCAGTTCAAAGCAAATGGAGCTCTTATTATGTTTTTTTTAATGATTAAACTCTTATGACATCTTTAATGTTGCACAGTGTTCATGGTAACATTATCACAAAAAAATTTACATCTAACTACACTAGAAAATGGAAAGATGGAGACCTACCCAAAGAGGAATGTTGTCAGCAGCTTTGTAAAAACACGGAGAGGGTTGGAGAGCTGGTAACACTTATCACAGAAAGTGTGACACTAAACTACACTTGAAATGGAAGGATAAAAACCTATCCCGAGAGGAAGGTTTTCGGCAGCTTTATGAAGACATGGTGAGGGTTGGAGAGCAAGGAGGACCAAGATCTCAGCACAGGAAAGCACAACTGCCAGCGGAGAAGCAATTATAATCAATTCTTGCACGAGTACAGCTCTGGAAGGATTGCAATGTGGGAACAGCAAGGCTACGGAAATGAGGGTGGAAACAGTAACAAAAAAAACAAAAGATGAAGGAGCTTTCTAGAAAGAGGCAACATCTGCAGGGTGAAACTGACCTTTTCAAACTTGTTGAGCATTTTTTTTAAAAAAGAGGTCTAATGATTTCACGAACCATTTCTTCTTCTGTTGCTCTTATCGTGGATGAATTTGGGGCAGGTTTGCCTCTTCAGCTATGCTTCTCATGTCAAAAAAGTCACAGGGGCAATTCTCATTTGAGAGAGCATAGTCAAGGGAGGTGCTTAGCTACAGAGCTACGGGAGTGTTAAACAATCAACAGTGCTCGCAGCGCCTCTTGAGCAAGAAATCCTGCACTGCATGAATGCCACTGTTCAAAGATGAGAGCTATTCCTTCCTTTTGTTGTGGACACAATTTTCCTCAGCCAAAATTACAAACATCTTTGAATCAGTCATGATCACAATGCTGTTAGTGGACCTTGCTGTGTTCAAGTTAAGTCATTTTACGATGGGCTGGAAAGGCTAAGATGGCGCTGGAGAATAGCAATCATTTGTGTGCATCTCCAAAGAGAATTGTCAAATATTTCATCTTGGGACAACTACAGATGAAATCCACAGACACAGCCATGGGTACCTTTAGGAGAAGTTCCTTCCCCTCCGCCTTCTGATTTCTGAATGGTCCATGAACACCCCCTCACTATATTAGCTTTCTTTTTTGCACTGCACTGATTTCTCCTTTAATCAATATATTGCAATACATAAAATATACTATAAATGACATTATATATCTCTCTGATTGTAATTTATAGTATATTTCATGTATTTCACTGTACTGCTGCCACAAACAACAAATTTCATGACATACACTATGTCAGTGGCAATAAACCTGATTCTCATTCAAAGTGAACAAACAACCCAAGAACTGCGTCCATGACCTGAGGAACAGAGTAAATTCCACAACGTCCAGTGATAAAATCTGGAATGAGATGTATTAACAGTAAAGCCAACTGTTAAAATACAAGACTGTTGTATAAATTGCAGTCCCATGTGGAACAACTTCTCCTTTAACCCCCATTAACTTTCTCTGGATCAAAGATAGAACTTCGAGCATTCACATGGACCTACACTGTCGGATATGTGGAACTCTGAGTTCTATTCAGTAGCAACCCTCAGATGTTTCTTTGCTATATCGACAGCTATATCGGTGCTGTTTCCCACACTCATACAGAACTCAGACATTTCAATGGCAACAAACGATCTGCTGGAGGAACTCTGCAGCTCAAGCAGAATCTGTAGGAGGAGAAGGAACTGTTGGCGTTTCAGTTCAAAAGTCTGAATTGGGGCACAACTCGTTTCCCCCCACTGATGCTGGCCGTCCCACTGAATCTCTCCAGCAGTCTGGGAGTTGTTCTAAATTCCAGCCTTTCCAGTCTCGTGCGTCTCAAACATTCCATTCCTTTTGTTGCCAATTTCTACTCTGCTCTCATCTTCACGTGGTCCTTCCCCGGCCCTTCCTTTTCCTTTCCAGATCTCTCTGTCAGGGGACAGGCTAGCCACAAACACTCATTACAGACTCACACGGGAATCTTGCTTTCACTTCCTCCAACCGTACCTACTGTAAGGATTTTGCTCTGTTCTCCTAGCTTTTTTTTGTCTCCTTCTGATTTCTCCGGATGATGAAACTTTCTGTAAACGTGCTTCCAAGAAGTGTTCCTGCTCCCTGAGGCTTGGCCTCTGCCACACCGGTCCCTTCGCAATGAGCCTTGGCTACTCTCCTCTATACCAGACAGAGCCTTCGATTGAGTCTCATCATCCACTCAACTCTGTTCCCAGCCCTTTCCTCTGAGACAGAGGAAGTTACAGAGATCCCTCTGGTCCTCACCTTCCACATCATTAGCCATCACATCCTTTGAGATTTCTGTCAGTTTCTGCCTGATTCCACCACCGGACATCCCCCCTTATCTTGTTTTCTTCCCCCATTCTGGTGGCCCTTTTACCCCTTCCCTTCCGCTTCCCTCCCTTGTGACCTGTTCATCTTCCTCTGGTTCCCCACCTCTTTCCATTTATTCCACTGTCTTCCCACGTCAGATTCTTTCTTCTTCAGCCCTTTATTTCTTCCACCTAGCCACTCCCAGCTTCTCATATCACCTTCTTTCCCCCACCCATCCACCTTCTCCCTCATCTGTTCACACCCAGCTTGTACACCTCCCACTCCCCCCACTTTCTTAATCTCGCTTCTGCCCCATTCCTTCCCAGTCCTGACAAAGGGGCTTGGCCTGAAACATTGACTAGGGTTAGTGAGCTGTGGGCATCCTGTGTTGGCACTGGATGCATGGCAACATTTGTGAACTGTCTCCGCAAACAAATTTCCCTGTATGAATAAACTCTTCTTGGGCTTCCAGATTATTCGTCATATATGCCAGAAAAGCACTAGATCCTTTTTTCATTTCACTGTATGCTTTAATATACACATGACAAATAAATTTAGTCATTAAATCTGTATTGTGAAGTTTTGACATGACATTGAAAACTTCGATAAACTCCTATAGATGCGTAGTGGAGAGTATATTGACTAGTATGGAAAAACCGATGCCCTTGAATGGAAAGTACTACCAAAAAATAGTGGATATGGCCCAGTCCATCACAGGTAAAGCCCTCCCCACCATTGAGCACACCTACATGAAACAATGTTACAGGAAAGCAGCAGCCATCATCAGGGACCCCCAACACCCAGGTCACACTCTTTTCTCATGGCTGCCATCAGGAAGAGAGTACAGGGTCCTCAGGACTCACACCACCAGATTCAAAAACAGTTATTACCCCTCAACCATCAGGCTCTTGAATCAAAGGAGATAACTTCACTCAATTTCACTTCATTTTTGAAATGTTCCAACAACATGTGGACTCACTTTCAAGGACTCTTCCTCTTATGTTCTCTATACTTATTGTTTATTTATTATTATTCTTTCTTTCTTTTTATATTTGCACAGTTTGTTTTTTTTATTACACACTGGTTGAATGTCCAAATTGGTGCAGTCTTTCATTAATTCTATGATAGACTTATTGAGTATGCCTGCAAGAAAATGAATCTCAGGGTTGTAGATGCTTACATATAAGTACTTTGATAATAAATTTACTTTGAACTTTTTGAACTTTGAAGTTCTCCTGCACTCAGTATCAAGTTTGACACCTTCAGGTAACTTTGATTTTCTATCTGTTTCCAAGTGGGACAGCTGTGATATGGGCTAGCTTTTCTCTCTCCATTTATACAGCTTGCTTGACCTATCACATAGCACTGAATTTCTCAATTTTAATGTTCTGTTATTAATGTCCCACTCTCTAAATGTACCTACAATCACAGAAACAGATCCTTTGGTCCATCTTATCCGTGCTGATCAAGTTGGCTGCATGAGCAAGTCTTACTTGCCTTCTTTTGGCCAATATTTCCTGAAGCATTTCATACATGTCCAAACGTCATTTAACCACTGTGTTCTACTGGCCTCTACCACTTCCTCTGGCAGTTTGTTCTACGTAAGAAGTTCAAAGTTCAAAGCAAAGTGAATTGATTATCAAAGTACATGTATGTCACCATACACAACCCTGAGGTTCAATTTCTTGCAGGCATACACAATAAATCCAAGAAACAAAACAGAATCAATGAAGAACCTTACCCAACAGGACAGACAGACAACTGTCCCAGCATGTTCCCTACCCAACACTCCCAGTCTTATTTCATAGATTCTGAAACTTATCCCCCTGAACCTTGGCCTTACCCCACCATAGATATTCCATTTGTCTGATCCATCCTTCTCCATCTCTTCAAGATAACTTTTTCCCCTCTTCCCCAGTTCAGAGGAAGTGTCCTTGGCCTGAAACGTAAACTCTGTTTCTCTTCCCACATGCCCAGCCCGACCTGCTGAGGGTCTCCAGCTTTTTCCATTGTAAAAACCCATCAGGTCATCTAATGTTCGTAAGAAAAGTAAATCTGTTGTCCATATCTGGTCTGACCTCTAAATGAGACCACACACCACAGGGATGTGGCCGACCCTGAACTACCATTTGAAATGGCAACTATAGATGTACTATAAATCTCTAAATAAAGAAATAATAAATGATGCCCTCACCACAGCCCTCGAGGAAGGGGGAGAAAAGTACTTCAAAAGAACCAGTTGGTTGGCTATAGTGCACTTGAATTGAAAGGAGATTCTCCATAAATAGAAATCTTATTTTCTTTCACATCTTATTCCCTACCAGAGCATACTATTCCCCACAGTAGCAGTGTGAATTCCTTCAGTTCCCACCTCACTCACCCTTCGTCTGACTGCAATTGAATGAAGAATTATTCTGCACTGAAAGTTCATGACTGGAAAGCCCAAAACTACATTCCACACAGGAGGCTCAGACCCATTCCGTGGAAGCTTTCATCCTCTTTAACGGTGCTGGATATGAAGATGGCCTAAACCCATGGAACCACAAGACCTCCTAGTCCCAGGCACTAACTTCAATTTATTTAATCTTTCAATGCCCTCAGGAATGTTAACTAGGACTTTTGTCACCCCAACCCTTTATTCATGTTCTGAAGATGCTACCTGGCCATTTATTTATTTAGTTTTACTTGGATGTAGAGCGTGGAGAGGGTCCTTCTGGTTCACCATCCTGCGCCACCCAGCAACCCACTGATTTAATCCTAGCCTAATCACAGGACAATTTGCAACGGCCAGTGGGCCTATGCTGGGGTACTATCTTGAAGTTGTACAAGATGCTGGTGAGGCCGAGTTTGGAGTATTGGGTGCAGTTTTGGTCACCTATAAAACTCTGGTAAGGCCACATTTGGAATATTGGGTACCATTTTGGTTGCCCCACTAGAAGAAGGATGTTGAGGTTTTGGAGAGGGAGCAAAAGAGGTTCCCCAGGACGCTGCCTGGATTAGAGGGCATGTGCTATCATGGGAAGTTGGATAAATTTGAGTCATCTTCTCTGGAGTATCAGAGGCTGAGGGGAGCTCTCATAGAGGTTTATACGATTTTGAAAAGCATAGATAGAGATTCCCAGGTTTGAAATGTCCAATACCAGAGGGCGTGCATTGAAGGTGAGAATGGATAGGTTCAAGGGAGATATGAGGAGTAAGAGAATGGTGGATGGCTGAAATGGTGGTGGAGACAAATACATTAGAGGCTTTTAGGAGACGTTGGTGGATAGGCATATGAATAAGACGGAGAGATATGGACATTGTGTGGATAGGAAGGGTTAATGTTTTGGTATTTTTGATTGGCTTTTTATCTGGTTCGGTGCAACATTTGGGGCCGAATGGCCTGCTCCAGTGCTGTACTTTTCAACATTCTATGTCCTACTACAGGAAAGTTGTAAATAAAGTTGAAAGAGTAGAGACTGGAGGACCGGAGTTGTAAGGAAATAATAATAGGTTAGGACTTCATTCCATGGAAAGTAGAAGACTGAGAGGAGATTTGATTATGAGGGGTATAGATAGGGTAAATGCAAGCAGGCTTTTCCACTGAGGTTGTGTGGGATTACAACTAAAGGTCAAGGGTTAAGGGTGAAAGGTGAAACGTTTAAGGGGAACATGCAGGGAAACTTCTTCACTCAGAGGGTTGAAAGAGTGTGGAATGAGCAGCCAGCACAAATGGTGCATGTGAGCTGGATTACAATGTTTAAGAGAAGTTTGGATAAGTACATGGATAGTGGGGGTATGGAGTGCTGTGGTCCCAGTGCAGGTTAATGGGGAGTAGACAGTTTAAATGGTTAGGCACGTTGAATTGAATTGACTTTATTACTTGCATCTTTCAGCATCTACTCGATGGGCTGAAGGGTCTGTTTCTGTGCTGTACGTTTCTATGGCTCTACCATCTGGTACATCTTTGGAAAGTGGGAGGAAACCAGAGCATCTGGAGGAAACCCACCGTGCCACGGGAGAAACGTATAAACTTTCTTACAAAGGACGCCGGGATTGAGCTCTGATCTCCAACACCCCAAGCTGTAATATTGTTATGCTAATCTCTATGTTACTGTAACGTTCTAATTGTCAGCATGCCCATTTCCTTTCATTACTCTTGTCTACAATAGGTTGAATATCCAGGTTGCTGCAGCCTTTCATTGATTCTGTGATGGTTATTACTCTGTGGATTTATTGAGTTTTCCCGCTAGAAAATGACTCTCAGGGTTGTATCTGGTGACATATATGTACTTTGATGATAAACTTTGAAATTGTGACAATCCGCTCTAATTCCTGAAATGAGTTCTACATTCAAACACGAAATCCTAATGGGTCCTGTGAGAAAATGGGTGGAATTTCATTGAAAGCCTGCTGAACGTAGGAAGGGACTTGCAATTGCTTCCGCGTATCCTCAGTTCCTAAGAAGGAATGCCTCTGAAGTTCTTTACGCCTCCAGCATTATCGATGAAGAGCAATAACTGACTTGCACCTGGTGGGAGAGATTCACTATCATCGCAAAGGAAGCAGGGGGTAACTGTGGCCTGAGGAAATATCCACACTCCTCCATCCTCTCTCCTTTCCAGCTCCTCGCCACTTTGTGTTAATAGTTAAAAGCTCTTTGAAAACAAAGTGCGAGCTGAGATTTTATTCTGCTGAACGCACTGCCGCCCAGTGAACCTTGGGTTGTTTGCTACAATGATGTGGAAAGGAAGTAATCTGCTCTCTCAAAAGACCTTATAGCAGCTTTTATTCCGTGCAGAAAGTTCCAACCAATGCAGCAGTCAGAAAAAGAATACTGGCCCACAAATCACACGGGAATCCACAGCAGACACCTCCTTGTGTAAATATTTGTCTGTTCTTTAGGAAGGTAGCAGAACACGTCTAGTTCCATTATTCTGTGTTTGAGAATCATCAGTGTTAATGCCCTTGGCATAAACCACTCAAAGGAGCAGTTTATATGGGAGATGTATTTAGACTGGCAGATACTTAAATTCTTGAAAAACAAAGAAAATACTGAATCCACTGACGTAGTTCTTAAAGTGGCAGCTTGGTACTTTAGGATCATGCAGGTTATTACACACCCCACCCTTTCCCAGCCCAGTATCTTCAACAGTAGATAGAAAGAGGAGATAAACTTGACCCTTTAAAATAGTGTACTGCCTATAGCAAAGTGATAATCTCAGTAAGGTCCACTCAACACCTTCACTGACACTCCTCTATTTCAGTGGCTCATGCCAGAGGCATGACACCTATTACTCCAGGAGCCCACTACAACAAATTATAATGTACTCATAGATGGAGGAGTATACCAACCACCACTTTGGGGCCAGGTAGTTGATCAAAGTCAGGGACTATCCACCCCTCCCTCTGTCTTCGTCGCCCCCTTCCATTCAAAGACAGAATGTACTTTGACCTCAAGTTCAGCGATGTCGCTAAAATAACAGTCATGGGACTAGACAGCATGCAACTAGGTCCATTGGTCCAATCTTGTCCACTCTGACCAAGTAGCCCAGCTGAATTGGTCCATTTGTCCATGTCTGGACCATATCCCTCTAAACCTGTGGTTCCCAAACATTTTGGTGCCATGGAGCCTTACCATTAACTGACAGGTCCATGGGCCTCTGGTTGGTAACCTCTGCTCTGAACCCTTTATTCAAAGATGCCTCCTGACCGAATGATAATTCCCACCATCAGCCTCCATCTGCCTGACCTGCTGGTTATTCTGAGGATTTTCTGTTTCACTTCAGTCTTCCAACATCTGTGACCTTCTAATTTTGAAGTCCCTCATAAATGCAAGCCATACTTCTTTCTAAAGTAGTGTCCCATCAAATGGGACACAATAGTTCCATGGTTTTTTTAAATTTAGAGATACAGCATGGTAACAGGCCCTTCAGGCCAATGAGCCTGCAGTGCTGAGCTACACCCAGGTTTCCACATAACCTACTAACCTGCACACTTTTGGAACGTGGAGGGAAACCAAAGCTCCAGAGGAAACCATGCAGTCACAGAGAAAACATGCAAACTCCTTACAGACAGCAGTGGACCTGGGTCACTGGTGCAGTAAGGCAAGGCACTGATGGTTACACTTCTGTCGGACAGGAAAACACTATCCTGAATCATATTGTAACAAACAATGAAGCATTTTGGGCCATCAAGTTTACATCAACTCATTGAGAAGCCAATCCAGTATCTTCTACAGTACTAAAAATAACATTCTCCTTCAAGTTACCATGCAAATTCACCACACCAAAGGGAAATCGTTTTCCAAGTATTAAAGCTAACTAGTTTCTCTAGCAGATCAAGAGATGACCAACCCTTTGGAATCCTGACTTTCTGCATTCCTGACTTGTCCTCTTTCTTTCCGGTCCGGATGAAGGGTCTCAGCCCAAAACGTCCACTGTTTACTCTTTTCCATGGATGCTGCCTGGCCTGCTGAGATCCTCCAGCATTTTGAACGTGAACCCTTGGGAAATAACCTGTCAATAGTTTTTTCATCATCAGGTAATTTGCCCCAATTTTAACTATTTTTCTAACTAGAAGGGTGAAATCACAAAAATAGTTGTTAGAGGTGTGGACCTCTTCTGAAAATTGCAATTGTTGCTAGGACAACTTTTAGCTGTAAACTTCCATTAAGTGAAGTACTAAGGGATATGATCCAATGTTGGCATCATGAAGTGAGTTACTGATCCCATTGAATGGAGGAACAGGCTCACATATTAAATTGCCCACAGAAGTTCTAATATAATTTCTCACAAAAAATAAGTTAACTAAAACTTCCTCAAGATATCCACCTTGATGTGGATAAAAATGCTTTCAGTGATCATGTCTTTGGCTAAGGGAATTCAGATGTTTAGTCCAATTAAGGCAATGTTTATCTTGAAGCTGTCCCTAACAAACTTTCAGGCACTGCATTCCAGACAGCATTTAACACATTCACCTCTACGTCTTCCATGAATTTCTTTAACTCTTTGTCTTCAGGTTACAAAATTACCTGCTAATCTGTTACAATTGATCAAATGATAGCCAATTTGGTGGATCAATATTGTATGACTTTACACAAATATTTTCTGCATGTAACTATAAACAATGTTTGCTCTATAAAAGGCAAAAATCTGAGAAGGCTTTGCCAGGTGGGAAGCCACCCAAATTGTGCAGGACAGGAATTTTACATCTAATTTGAATTTTCAAAGCCAACTCAATTGATAAAAAATAGGAACGGATCCAGCTTTGAAAAGCCCCCAGGCTGTAGGAACTGGCCAAAAGCACATCAGCTAATGAGATGAACTTTTTTCTGTCAACCCAACACAGTGGTAAGGCCTTCATCTTCCACCTAGATCTTTTAAAGTAGTTAAAGTAATGACAGTCCCATCAGACTGTGTGCTCAAGCAGTGTGTACAAACACATCATTCTCAGTTAGCAAAACGTGCAATTTATTGCAGTGATGTTTGAAACGTCCATAAAAATGTCACATTTTCTGATATATGCCTAACATTGTTAGACTTAATGAAGTTTTGTTTTTAAAAGTTTATTACAGTTTGTAGTAAGGCTCTTCCTAATGTTAATAGTTTGTTGTCCAAGTGGGAAGCTCTCCATATTTCCCTTTGCAAGTTCAGCTGCTGGTTAAACTGCATCTCAACAGGCAGAGGTCAAGGTAGTCAAACAAGAGACAAGGGTTTTCTGCACCTAGATCAGGCTTGAAGAAGGAGGCTAAATTTAGGGAGGGATTCTATGGTTTCCATCTAAGAAAGCCAAGATTTTTTTTAAATGAATGAAGTTGATCAACTTTTATTGGGTTAAAGGAGAATCTCTTATATTCATCTCACGGCATTAAGGATGGCTTTGCCAGGTTCATGCATATCTCAGACTTAATGACTGGCTGAAGATTCATTGCTTGCCCCAAGTAGCAAAGATGGAAGATGGCCACAGCTTTGCAGAGTAATAGAGACATTTAACTTCCTCCAGAACAGAAGCAGTCTGCACTTTCACTTTTGTTAGCTTATATAGACTGAACATATTGTAGTGCCAGTATTTACCGGACGAGCATTCTATAGTGTACTTCCAGCACTGCTCCAGAGATTCTCCATATCTTAAAACTTTAGGGTTGTAATGAAAAGTCATCAATCTAACACACTAACTTGATTCTTTCTCTTTGCAGATGCTGCCTGATCTGCTGAATAAGTTCAGCATAGTGTTTTCACAGGAGTAATAACTCTTGTATTCTCAGCATGGGACAATGTTCAGGGTGCCCTGGTTAGATTTAAGCATATAATACTGTATAAACCCTTCTCGGGCTTCCAGCCAGGTACAGATATAGACTTTGGCCTACGCTTTGATGACTAGCTCTTCCATCTTCATCAGGGATGATGCCTGGGTATGCCTACACCGATGGTATTTATACCCACGTCCTCCCTCCCCCCGATTGGTTAGTCCTCAACCAATCAGGTTTCTCCTGCCCACCTTGTTTACAATCGAATTCCATTTCTCACTTAGAGCGACACTTTGCCCTTTGTGAGTTCAGCTGCTGACGCTATTTGAGGCGGAGATAGATGGGTTCTTGATTTGCCAGGGCATCAAAGGATTTGGGGAGAAGGCAGGGGAGTGGGGATGACTGGAAGAATTGGATCAGCCCGTGATTGAATGGCATAGCAGACTCAATGGGCCAAATGGCCTATTTCTGCTCCTATATCTTATGGTCTTCTGGTCCTTATTAAAACCCATTGCTACCACCTTTCCCTATATTTCCACGGTTTCTGGAAGGATTGCCAGGATTCTGAAGAATCACCGGATTAAAACCATCCACAAGCATGTAAGGAAGCTCAAATCACAGCTCAATGATGATCTGACACTCAAGTCAGCTGGTGATTATGATTCCCGGACGGGACGCACGGTGGAAACCCGCATCAAGGATCAGAGGAGGTCTATCCATTTGGGTTGCCCGGAGAAGTCGGCAATAACAAAACGTTGCATTCACAATGGCCATAGGATTGACTTTGACAGCACGAAATGACTGTGCCACGCCACTGGCTTTTGGGACCACCTGGTAAAGGGAGACACTGAAACTAAAGAGTTTATTTGTCATGTACACTGGGAAAGCACTAGATCCTTTTTCACATAACACTGTATATTTGATTGTTCAAGCCAAATGGAAGTGCTCTTTATGATGCTTCCTCATGAAGTTAAATCAAAAATAAAAACGTTTACAAGTTTTTACAAACAGTACTTCAAGCTAAAGAAAATCACTAAAATTTCAGAGTGAAAAACAAGGATTGAACAGATATCATAAAATTCTCCACAAAAAGGGAGATTGACACATGGAATGGAATTCTGGAGCAAGACAGAAAAGGCTGGATCATTTTACAGTTTGCTAAATTTGTTCCAGTTGGATGACCATTTTTGCATTTTTATTTGGCTTTGTGATATTTTATTTCCTTTCTGAGGGTAAGCCCTAAGTCCGCAAGCTTAGCTTTAATGGTTCCGATGACTTACAACATTCCTATTCTGCTTGCATTGTGGAAACCTTTGAAAGAGGAAGGAAAAAAAAGAATGTGCCGCTGATCAAAGCCCCTGCAAAGCCCCCAAAGGAAGGCAAGATCAGGCCCGTAAAGAAGATTTTCACAGAATTAACAGTTGATACATTGTGAAGCTGAAGGTACATTAAAAAAAGTCTGTTTTCAGAAATCTCGTCACACTTCATTATATAATTTTTACAGAAAGCTAAGGTCAATCAGGGCACTGATCCTGTGTAGTTAGACTCTCCTTAAGGCTGGCCTCTTTGACCAAACTTCCTTGGGTATGCCTCTTAATATTTCTTACCCTGCTTTGAAGTGTATTTTTCTCTATATCTCTGCTGATTGCCCAGGGCTGTTTTTCTACAATAAAGCTGCTGCTTAAGTGTGAGTTGTCAATGTTATTAAGCCGCTGAGCTATGTTCTGTAACTTTCTACTCTATTGAACGCAGCAGGAGAGCCATACGCACACTTTCTTGCATTCCCGAAGAGACCAGCAGTTAACCTCATAGAATCGTGGCTATGAAATGGTAGGTGGCTGCCACTTAGACTATGAGAGTGTCAGGCTGTCAGTGGGAAAACAGGACAGAATTGAGATGCAGCTGTTCAAACTCAGATTCATTTATTTATCAAATGGCCATTGGTCACAGGTCTAATCAACAAGCTCCAGAATCTGGGCCTCTGTACCTCCCTCTGCGACTTCCTCGTCGGGAGAGCACAGTCTGTGTGGATCAGGCAGCAAAAGTTGATTTTGTTGGGACGAGACTTCAATATTCTGCATAATCTCTTGTATTTACTAACCTTAATGTAAATCTTTGGAATGTGTGAAGAAATCAGAGCACGCAGAGGAAAGCCACGCAGACACAGGGAGAATGAAAAAACTCCTTACGGACATGGTGGAAATTGAACCCCGATCTTCCGATCTCTCACGATGTAAAGCATTGCACTAGCCACTACACTACCTTGTTGCTGGTATATGCATATATGGACACAGGAAAAGGCTGATTATATAATCTCTCGTGGTCATCATGTCTATCAATACTCATTCTCAGTGACGAATGGGGGTGTAGTTTGGAGGTAAAGTGGCTAACAATTACAAATTTTTTTGTAAGTGTTGCTTTCTCAGTAATTTTTAAGGGTTCAACAGACCGCTTGAAGCTGAACACAAATATAATTTCAGACTACTTGTATCATGTAGAAGTTTGGAGAAACAGGAAATTAATTTTGATTGAATATAATGCGTTTAATTGCATGACATTTTGCAATAGTTCAACTAAGCTAAAAATGTTCTGTTGATGATCTTTTTGTACTCAGTGTCTGAGGCTTTCTCGCTTTAAAAGGCCAGCATTAATGGACTGCAAAAAGCATCCAGGAAGCAAGATCTTTGTTGTCTAGTGCCATGCATGCATCCATAAGGAAGGAACACCAGGTAACAAAGGACAGAAGCTGACTCTGATGTATCTACCCAAGGCAGCAACCATTCCCGGCTACAGCGTGGAGGCCTCTTTAAAAAGAAATACAACCAGGAAACACAATGCACGCATGACGCCTGCCAACAGTGCTATCTGGTTCTTTTTAGAAAAACTAAACAGATTGTACTTAGATGTGGAAATTATCTTCATCCAGCAGATGTGTCTCTAGCACTTGCTAATAACATCTATGCATCATTCTGCTCGGGAGGAATGCGCATAAAAAATGAAAATGAGCAAAATTCATGGTGCACCTCACAGTCTTGCATGCAAACTGCTGGTTGTTAACATGCTGTTTGTATAATTACAGTACTTAAAATTGCAAAGGTATCGCTTTGGTCCTGAAAAGTGACTGCACTTCAAATTAATCACCCACCTGGCTAAACACTGATTTATTACCAACTCAGGAACAGTCCTACTTAATGCTGGAGATCACCAGGATTAAGTAATTGCTTCAAAACAAAAAGTTTATTATCTCCAAGATTAACATGGATAAAAGGTTCTAGACCATGCAAACGACAGAGGCACAATCCAAAGGCTCACAAGGCACAATTACTAAACAGATTGGAGTATAGTCTTTGGCTAATCCTTAAGGAAATTGAACAATCTTTAAACCTTAAATATACCCTTAATATCTAAAATCCTCCAAGATGACCACAACCTTTTCATAGGGTTTGGAGGCTTGCATGCCTCAATGACCTGGAGAGCTATGTTGGCTGGAGTAGGGTCACCCACGCCAACCAGGTCAACGGGTAGAAGCCAGACTAAGAGTGGTCCATCAGTCCTCC
Organism: Hemitrygon akajei; assembly: GCF_048418815.1. Lineage (NCBI taxonomy): Eukaryota > Metazoa > Chordata > Chondrichthyes > Myliobatiformes > Dasyatidae > Hemitrygon > Hemitrygon akajei. The sequence continues at coordinate 106,266,061 of NC_133125.1, forward strand.
AGTTTTGGGAGTTCAGCTCAGGGCTAACAAAACTCACTGGTCAAAATATTGTAACGGAAACGGCAATGAAAGAAGCCTTCATTGCCGCCCTAAAAACCAGCGATGTAATGGGCAGTATGCAAGTCAGTCATATCTAAAATGTGTCCAGAATTAGCTTTTCTGTTTAATGTCATGCAGGAATGCTCACACATTGAAATCAGTGATGAAATTCTGATCCACTGAAATCAAAAGCACTAGACTTCAGAAGCAAACTTCAATGTCACCATATGATGCATTTGGCATATTTCATCCAGAGATGAATTTCTACCTTTTTTTTTGGATGAACGTTAAAGCACATCTCTATTATTCTGTCAATAGATGCAGGAACAGAAACTTGTGCTTTGGTAAAACAACAAAGAAATTTGAATGCACTCGTCAGGTCAGGGAATATTTGTGGAGAGAGAAACAGCATCTTTCTGTTCACAGATGCTGTCTGATTTGAATTTCTGTTGTTTTAGTTTGACTTTTTAGCATCAAAGGTATCTTCCTTCTGCATTTGTTTATAGCCTTGCTGTTGGTGAAAGTTCAGAAGAGCTTCATAGGACCATAGAATAAGCATTTAATCTGTACTCTTGTGCACTGTTCAGCCTTTTCATTTGCTCCTGTCATTCATTTCGATGACTCTGAACTGTTCTCAACTCCATCTACGCACTTCGCTTCCATAACTCTGTAATACATGAATCAAATGGCTTCAGATCTATTAGGGAAACTAGTTACTCAAAGCCGTTGGGTGAAAGACATGAGTCGAATAGCATCAATTGAAGGAGTGAGCTGAGAGCTCTTCTAATGCTCTGTGTCGCTAGCCACTACCTGTGAACAAATGATTAGGTCATTGGAGCCTCTGGGAGCTTCATCTGTGCCAATTGGCTGTTTCATAAAAGTGAGGTCTCTTCCAATGTACTTAATTAGTTGGTTGTAAAGTGATTTGAGGCATCAGAGGCTGTGATAGATCCGACAAAAACAGAGCAAGTCTCCTCCTTTAACTCTTCCATTTAAGCACAGCCTCAGAATAGAGGGACGTTTATTTAGCACAGAGGTGAGGAGGAATTTCTTTAACCAGAGGATGGTGAATCTGTGGAATCCAAGTCATTGAGTATACTTAGAACAGAGGTTGATAGGTTCTTGGTTAGTCAGGGTGTCAAAGGTTACTGGGAGAAGGCAGGAGAATGAGGTTGAGAAGGAAAACAAATCAGCCATGATGGAATGATGGAGCAGATTCAATGGGCCAATGGCCTAATACTGTTCCTATATCTTATGTCTTATTTCAAATCTACAGGGTCTTTTGGTTAATACAAAATAAGGCACAATTAACTTGAGCTTTTGGTGATGTACAGAAGTAGCAATTGATTAACATGTATTTATATTAATTGGTACCGTTTTTGTCGGTTTGGAAGACACATTGTAGACTAAACAAGTGTAAGCATTACCATTTGTGCACTTGAATTCAAACAGGTAAGGATTTTGAAAATCTTTGCTGAGTCAACAGGAAATGATTTTTCACCCATTTTGGAATATTGATCCTCATGGAAGGTGACTCAAGAGTTTAGAAGGGATGCACCACATACATGGGTCAAACAGTTCTTTTCAATTACGTGGCATTATAGTTATGCTCATGGCTTTGGTATCCTTGTGCTTATTTATTATTCCTTTGTAATTTTCAAAAACAAATTGATCAAACTACTTATGCATCTGCAATAAGACAATCAGCAAAGAATGCTAGTGCTGGCCAAGGAGCAATGTCACAAAAAGGCGGCATCCATCAATAGGGACCCCCATCACCCAGGTCATGTCTTACTCTCATTTCTGCTATCAAGGAGGAAGTACAGGAGCCTGAAGACACAAAGTTTCAGGAACAGCTTCTTCCCCTCCACCATCAGATTTCTGATTCATCAATGAAAACTGCCTCTTTTTTCCCCTCCTCTCTTTTTGCACTATGTATTTTATTTATTTATTTTTACATAATTATTGTAATTTATAATTTTTTATTATTATGTATAGCAATGTACTTTTGCCGCAAAACAACAAGTTTCACGACATATGCTAATGATATTAAGCTTGATTCTGATTCAATTGCTTCGCTTACAGTCGAGGTTAAAGGCTTGGGAGACTCTCAGAGTAGTCTCCATGAGAGGCTGCAATTTTTGTTTTTTTTGTAGTTGCAACCAATAGTGATGGAGAGAATGATTATTTAACATAGCACGGGAGAAGAAGGCCCAAGATTGATCAGTCATGGTCCTGTTGAACGGTGGGACAGGCCTGGGATGTGATTCCAGGACTCCTACTCATTTTCTTATGTAATAGGGTACAAATCAAGTCGGCAGATTTGCCCTGCATTAGGCCCAGTGTTACCTAGGCTGCACTCATCCAGGCAAATGGAGAACATGCCTGATTTGTAGATGGTAAAAAGGCATTGTGGTTTCTGAAAGTCCGTCACCTGGCCCGTGATATCACCTGCTCTTGTAGTCACAGTACTGTATGTGGCTGGTGTCATTGAACTCCTCATCATGGTGACTCCCAGACTGTTGAAGGTGTGGGTCTCAGCAATGGTCATACCATTAGATGTCAAGGAAGAAGTCTGGACTCTCTTGTTTGAGAGTTCCTTGGCATACTTATTTATTTACTTATTGAGATACAGCAATGGAATAGGCCCTTCGAGCCATGCCATGCAGCAACCTCCGATTTAATCCTAGGTTAATGACAGGACAATTTATAAAGACCAGTTAACTGATTCACCAGTATGTCTTTGGACCGTGAGAGGAAACTGGTGAAAACCCACACATTCCACGGGGGAGGATGTACAGACTCCTTGCAGGCAATGTTGGAATTGAACTCTGAACTCTGACGCCCTGAGCTGTAATAGCGTCATGCTAACCTCTACTCTACTGTGGCACCCAGTTGCTTTTATGGGGTAATTGCTTTTATAGAAGGGCTAAACAATTAAAATTAGTGGTCGGATCTTCAGAATCAGAGTCAGGTTTAATATCATCGGCAAATGTCGTGAAATTTGTTAACTTAGCGGCAGCAGTACAATGCAATACATAATATAGAAAAAAATAAGTAAGTAAATTAGTTACACTAAGTATATATATGTATGAGTTAAATTAAAACTAGTGCAAAAACAGAAATAATATTAATAAAGTGAGGAAGTGTTCATGGGTTCAATGTCCGTTTAAGAATCGTATAGCAGAAGGGAAGAAGCTGTTCCTGAATTGCCGAGTGTGTGCCTTCAGGTTTCTGTACCTCCAACCTGATGGTAACAGTGAGAAGAGGTCATGCCCTGGGTGATGCATGTTCTTAATAAGGGATGCCACCTTTCTGAAGCACCACTCCTTGAAGATGTCTTGAATACTACAGACGCTAGTACCCAAGATGGAGCTGACCAATTTTACAACTTTCTGTAGCAACTTTCGATCCTGTGCAGTTGCCTTCCCCCTGCCCAGCCCCACCCCCATGATGCAGCCTGTTGGAATGCTCTACATGATACAGCTGTAGAAGTTTTCGAGTGTTTTAGGTGATAAACCAAATCTCCTCAAACTTCTAATGTAATATAACCACTGTCTTGCCTTCTTTATAGCTGCACTGATATGTTGGGACCAGATTAGATCTCCAGAAATCTTGACAACCGGGAACTTGAAATTGCTCACTCTCTCCACTTCTGAATCTCTATGAGGATTGGTTCATGTTCCCTCGGTTTACCCTTCCTGAGGTCCACAATCAGCTCTTTGGTCTTACTGACGTTGAGTGTGAGGTTGTTGCTGCGACACCGCTCAACCAGTTGTTGAGCTGCTGTATCTTGCTGCTGTATGCCCTCTCATCTCCATCTGAGATTCTACCAACAGTGGTTGTATCATCAGCAAATCTATAGATGGCTTTTGAGCTGTGCCTGGCCACACAGTCATGTGTACAGAGTGAGTAGAGCAGTGGGCCAAGCACATATCTTCTTCCATAGCCTCCATATTAATTTAATTCAATATAGTTTGGAAACAATTTTGAATGCGTCTTTCAGGCTACATGTCAGGTCAGAGTGATTCACATTGTAGAGCATGAGCACTTAAATTTTATTCAGCCCATGTGATTCTCCTGATGTTCAGGAATGATGCATGAAGGATTGCTCTGTACACACACATAAAGGTGGAGGAACTCAGCAAGTCAGGAAGCATCTAAGCAAGGGAATAAACAACCAACATATTGGGCCGAGACCATTCAGATGTGCTTCCTGACCTGCTGAGCTCCTCCAGCATTTTGTATGCGTTACTCTGGATTTCCTGCATCTGCAGAATCTTTTGTGTTTATGAGGTTGGTGGAGTCAGCATTGAGTACTTGGGCCTGATCTCAGTACCTCCAGAGCTAGAACCTAAACCTTGTTAATATTAAACACAAAAATATCTGCAGATGCTAAAAATCCAAAGCAACACACACAAAATTCTGGAGGAACTCAGTGGGTCAGGCAGTACCTACAGAAATGAATAAACAGTTAGCATATTGGGCCGAAAGCCTTCTTCAAGACTGACCAGGAAGGGGAAAGATGCCAGAATAAAAATAGGTTGAGTGAACTCGGCCTTTTCTCCTTGGAGTGAAGGAGGATGAGAAGTGACCTGATAGAGGTGTATAAGATGATGAAAGGCATTGATCATGTGGATAGTCAGAGGCTTTTTTCCCAGGGTTGGAATGACTAGCATGAGAGGGCATAGTTTTAAGGTGCTTGGAAGCAGGTACAGAGGATATATCAGGGGTAAGTTTTTTTAAAAAAAACGCAGAGTGGTGAGTGCGTGGAATGGGCTGCCGGTGACGGTGGTGGAAGCGGATACGATAGGGTCTTTTAAGAGACTCCGGGATAGGTACATGGAGCTCAGAAAAAAAGAGGGCTATGGGTAACCCTAGGTAATTTCTAAGGTGAGGACATGTTCGGCACAGCTTTGTGGGCCGGAGAGCCTGTATTGTGCTGTAGGTTTTAAAAATAAAAAAGGTGGGGGGAGGGGGAAGCCAGGTGGTTAATATTGCTCTTAAATCAGGGAAGCCATTGGTTTCTCTCTGGCTGTAAGCAAACTGGAAAATAATTCTGCCTACAAGTCTAACTTGGCTGTAACTGGCAAATGTCATTAAGCACTGATTGTTAGGAGTTCAGAGACACAAGGCATAGAGCAGCTCCTCTCAAGCCTCTTTAACTATGTAAGGTATAATTACTGCCAAGAGCCATTAACAGCTCCTTTATAATGCAAAAAAAATTACGTAAGGTGTTCTGCAAGTCTTGACCTCTCTCTGTCGCCTGTTAATAAAATCTTTTCTTCCTCCATTGATCCATAGTTACAAGGTACCAAGCTGAGCTCTTTCAGCACATAATGAAGACCAGACACACATAAAGAAATAAAACTATAGATGAAAGATAGAAAAGGAAATCAAAGCATCAAGGAGAGCACACAGCAAGTTCTTTTAACAACAATCTGTTTTATGTGATCTGCTACCGAGTAAGTCCGCTGGGAGAAATACAGATCACTACTACGTTGTTTGTACAAGCAGCATCCAAACACCAAATTCTGGATAAAATAAATGCAGAGGAAATGAATATAAGATTATCTTCCTCAATGGCACTGTGGGAAAATGCATAATTCAGCTGGATCTGCAATTCAAACTCAGCAAAAAAAATTTAACCAGTAATAAAGAGGCATTAATTCCAAAGGTAGCCCTTTGGAAGTGATACGGGCTACTTAAGATTTCCTTCTTCACTGAGGATTACCTCCACCCTGTACTGATCTGGGAATTAACTCTTCCCTGCTGTGGGAATTCTTTTGCCCAAGTGCTCCGTGGGCAGGTGTATCCATTATTTACCATCGTGAGAAGACTTCTCCTGGGATACCTCTGGGGTTTTTAAAACACAAAGATGCCCTTTCTCACTCTTTACCTGAACTCATACGCTGGTCGATAATTCCAGGTGGCATGGAAAACTACATGCTGAACAAACCTCAGGGGTTTTAAAGTGGATGGAGGCTTCTTTTCAACGATGTGTCTGCACATTACTCACCACTTTCTGAACACCGTGCCTCATATCTTTTCCCTAACAGCACATCTAACTCACTGCTTGCAATTATTACTAATATGTTATGTTAGAGGCTCGGACAGAGGACCAAGAAAATTCCACTCCCATTTCCACCATGGCCTGTTTGAGAATTTGAACTAGGTTTCATAACCCCCCCCCCCCCCCACTTTCTGCTTTTCGCAGGGATCGCTCCCTACGCGACTCCCTTGTCCACTTGTACCCCCTATCCTTTCCCACCGATCTCCCTCCTGGCACTTATCCTTGTATATGGAACAAGTGCTACACCTGCCCTTACACTTCCTCCCTCACCACCATTCAGGGCCCCAGACAGTCCTTCCAGGTGAGGCGACACTTCACCTGTGAGTCGGCTGGTGTGGTATACTGCGTCCGGTGCTCCCGGTGTGGCCTTTTATATATTGGTGAGACCTGACGCAGACTGGGAGACCGTTTCGCTGAACACCTACGCTCGGTCCGCCAGAGAAAGCAGGATCTCCCAGTGGCCACACACTTTAATTCCACGTCCCGTTCCCATTCTGATATGTCTATCCATGGCCTCCTCTATTGTCAAAATGAATCCAAACTCAGGTTGAAGGAACAACACCTTATATACTGGCTGGGTAGCCTCCAACCTGATGCATGTACATTGACTTCTCTAACTTCCGTTAATGCCCCTCCTCTCCTTCTTACCCCATCCCTGACACATTTAGTTGTTTGCCTGTTCTCTATCTCCCTGTGGTGTTCCCCCTCCCCCTTTCTTTCTCCCGAGGCCTCCCATCCCACGATCCTTTCCCTTCTCCAGCTCTGTATCACTTTCGCCAATCACCTTTCCAGATCTTAGCTTCATCCCACCCCCTCCGGTCTTCTCCTATCATTTCGCATTTCCCCCTCCCCCCACTACTTTCAAACCTCTTACTATCTTTCCTTTCAGTTAGTCCTGACGAAGGGTCTCGGCCCGAAACGTCGACAGCGCTTCTCCCTATAGATGCTGCCTGGCCTGCTGTGTTCTACCAGCATTTTGTGTGTGTTGTGCATAACCCTGGATGTGGGAGTGGCTGGTAAAAGTGAGTACCCAGCTGATCACTGCTCACTGATCATTGGCTCACCGATATCGTTCGTCACTTCCGGCCAATACACAGGTCCAGGCAAAATCAAAATTATCTGGAAATGCTCAGCAGGTATCACAGTAGCATAGTGGTTAGCATTATGCTACTGTAGCGCCAGTGACCGAGAATCTATTCCCGCCACTGCCTGTAAGGAGTTTGTACCTTCTCCTCGTGACCGTATGGGTTTCCTCTGGGTGCTCCAATTTCTTCCCACATTTCAAAGACATGTGGGATAGTAGGGCAATTGGTCACTGGGGCATAGCCAGCTGGCGCAGGCTCACTGGGTGAGCAGCACAGTGACGGGAACTGAACCTGCGTCGCTGGTACCGTAAAGCATTGTGCTAACCACTACGCTGCCCTGCCACCCTGTGCTGTGACTCTGAATTAAATTAAAGGTTAAACAGCATCTACAGAGAGAGGAAAACCAGTTTTATTCTGCACCCCCCTCCCCCACCGCCATCACAACAAATGTTGCCAAAACTACTGGGTGCATTCAACGTTTTGTTTCAGATTTCCAGACTGGTCACTTTCTATTGACTTTTGAGTTGATGTACAATGCCCTTAAGTGTCCTTAGACATCACACAAGCATCAACTCCCTCCCAACTGCCAGCCACGTTCTGTGAAGTAATTTTTAAAACAGACTGCTTACATTTTACCAGTCTCTGCTTCAAGCAAAGAGGATGGTGTAACCTGTGGAATGGTGGGTCATATTATACAACAAACCACTTTACAACCACGTCAAAGCGAGGAGTTTCTCTGTCCTTTGACCTCATACTGACTGCAGTGTGACCATGAATGAAAAACTCGGGTGCTTTTTGAACCTACATTGTTCATCAGCTCTGGATTTGTAGCATGGCACGTAACCCATTCTAGTGCTCACCTGTGTCACAACTACATTTTAATTACTTCTCCAACTAAACCAAAAGGACTTGCATTTCTGTAGCAAGTTGAAGTGGAGCATACTGAAAGCAGATGGCTCCTCAGTTTAATCTCTCTTCCAATTGAGAAGGGCCCTCAGGCTGCAATTATTGTGAGACGTTGGTGAGGCAGCGCTAGGTTTAAAAAGAGCTCGGGGCCTCGGGGCCTCGGGGCCTTTTGGAGCTTTTCAGAGGGCTGAAGTCATAACGGTCTCTTAGACACTCAGCAGGGGCCAACAAGAAGCAGCAACACACAAGCAGAGTGGCCCCTGTTGGCGTCAACAGCGATAGAGGGGCCAGGCTTTCGCTCAACACACAGGTGAAACGAAGTGGAGACTAGAACGCAAGCTTGAGCAGTTAGAAGGACAACAAGCAGAGGCAGGATGGAGGTTCAGTCGGCTGAATGCTCCTTCTGGGAGATGAGGGACCTGACAGCCTCCCTAATGACTACACCTGTGGGAAATGCATCCAATCGGAGCTCCTGACTGACAAGGCCGAGGAACTGGAGCTGCAGCTGAATGTAGTCAGGGTAATCCAGGAGGCTGAAAACCTCCTGGGAGAGACTTCCACTGAGGCCGGCTCGGAGGCTCAGCAGGTAAGGGTAAAGTCAGGCAGAGCAATAGTGATAGGAGAGCCGATAGTTAGAGGGACAGAGAGCAAACTCTGAGCCAGGGTGGTGTGCTTCCTCCCAGTGAGAGGGTACAGGATGTCTCAGAGCGACTGAAGAAGATTTTCAAGAGGGAGAGTGAGCAGCCAGATGTCGTGGTGCACATTGGCACCAATGACACAGGTAGGAAGAGAGAAGGTGTCCTGCGCAGTGAGAACAGGGAGTTAGGAAAAAGGCTAAAGAACAGGACCTCCAGGATAGTAATCTCTGGATTGCTTCTGGTGCCACGTGATCGTCAGTGCAGGAACAGGATGGTAATACAGATGAACGAGTGGCTGAGGAAGTAGCGCAGGGGTCAGGGTTTCAGATTTGTGCATCACTGGAATCTCTTCTGGGGAAGCTATGACCTGTACCAAACCCTGAACCCGAAGGGGACCAATATCCTTGTTGTCAGGTTTGCTGGGGAAGGTTTAATCTAATTTGGCAGGGAGATGAGAACCAGAGTGACAGAGCTCAGGACGGGGCAGTAGGTACACAAGTTGATGCAGTATGTAATGTGACTGTGAGGAAGGACAGGCAGATGGCAGGGCAAAATTGCAGTCAGCAGGATGAGTTGAAGTGTAACATGGGGGCAAAATAGAAAAGGGCGATGGATACAGGACTGAGGGCGCAATATTTGAATGCACACAATATACTGAATAAGGTAGGTGATCTTCGAGAGCAGTTAGAGATTGGCAGGTAAGGCTTTGTGGGCATCACTGAATCCTGGCTGAAAGGAGGCCTTATACGGGGATCCAAGGATGCACATTGTATTGAAAGGACAGGCAGGTAGGCAGAGGGATTGTGGTGGTTCTATTAGTTAAAAAATGAAATCAAGTCCTTAGAAAGAGGTGGCATAGTATCAGAAGATGTAGAATCCTTGTGGATAGAGTTAGAAAACTGCAAGGGTAAAATAGGAGTTAGAGACAGGCCTCCAAACAGATGTGGGATACAAATTACAACAGGTGATAGAAAAAGCATGTAAACAGGGCAATTTTACAATAGCCATGGGAGATTTCAAAATGCAGGTAGATTGGGAAAATGAGGTTGATGCTAGATCCCAAGAAAGAGAATTTGTAAAATGTCTATGATATACCTTTTTGGAGAAGTTTCTGGTTTAACCCACTAGGGAAAAGGCAATTCTGGATTGGGCATTGTGTAATGAACCAGATTTGATCGGGAGCTTAAGGTAAAGGAACCCTTCGCAGGTAGTGATGGTAATATGATAGAAATCACCCTGCAGTTTGAGAGGGAGGTATTAAATTTAGATGTATCAGTATTTCAGTGTAGTCAAGAGACTAACAGAGGCAGGAGAGAGTAGCTGGCCAAAGTTGATGGAAGCTGACAATAGCAGGGATGATGGCAGACCAGTAGTGGCTGAAGTTTCTAGGGGCAATTCAGAAGTTGAAGGATAGATTCATCCCAAAGATGAAGTATTTTAAAGGGAGGTTGAGGCAACCATGGGTGACAAGGAAAGTCAAAACCAACATAAAAGCAAAAGAGTGGGGATATATCATAGAGCAAAAATTAGTGGGAAGTTAGAGGATTGGGGAGATTTTAAAAGCCAAGAGAAGGCAAGTGAAAAAAATAATAAGAGAAAAGATTAAATATGAAGGTAATCTGGAAAATAATATAAAAGAGGATGCCAAAAGTATTTTCAGATGTATAAAGGGCAAAAGAGAGGCAAGAGTGGATATTGGAATTCTAGAAATTAACAACGGGGGACAAAGAAATAGCAGATGAATTTAATGAGTATTTTGTGTCAGTCTGCACTGTGAAAGATATTAGCAGAAATTCGAGAGTACTGGGGGCAGAAGTGAATGTAGCTGCTATTACTAAGGAGAAGGTGCTTGTGAAGCTGAAAAATTTGAAGGTAGATAAGTCACTTTCAAGATAGACTTAATCCCAGGGTTCTGAAAGAGGTAGCTAAAGAGATAGTGAAGACATTAGTAATGATCTTTCAAGAATCACTAGGTTCTGGAATAGTTCCAGAGGACTGGAACATTGCAGATGTCACTCCACTCTTTCAGAAGGGAGGGAAGCAGAAGAAAGGAATTGATAGGCCAGTTAGCTTGACTTCAGTGATTGGGAAGATGTTGGAGACCATTATTAAGAATGAGGTTTTAGGGTACTTGAAGGCACATGACAACATAGGCCAAATTCAGCAAAGATACCTCAGGAGAATTCTTGTCTGATAAATCTGTTGGAATTCTTTGAGGAAATAACAGGCAGGATAGACAAAGGAGAGTCAGTGGATGTTGTGTACTTGGATTTTCAGAGGTCTTTGACAAAGTGCTGCACATGAGGCTGCTTAACAAGATAAGGGCCTAAGGTATTATAGGAAAGACACAAACATGGATAGAATATTCACTGACTGGCATTAGGCAATGTGTCAAAATAAAGGAGGCCTATTCTGATTGTCTGCCAGCGACTAGTGGTGTTCCACAGGGTCAGTATTAGGACCGCTTCTTTTCATGATACAGTATACATAAAAGATTCGGATGACAGAATTGATGGCTTTGTGGCAAAGTTTGCAGATGATACAAAGGCAGGTAGTGTTGGGAAAGCACAGAGCCTGCAGAAGGACTTGGAAAGATTGAGAGAATGGTGGATGATTGGATGAGCAGCTGGTGCATATCACAAGTCCTGGTTATCCGATCACTGAGACCAGGCGGACGGTCTCCGAAGAGTATTGATAATGGCTGGGGCTCCCATCTTGTAAAGACACTGCCCAGAAGAAGGCAATGGCAAACCATTCCTGTGTAAAAATTTGCCAAGAACAATCATGGTCATGGAAAGACCATTACCGCCCATGTCCTATAACACTGTACATAATGATAATGATGATGACAATGAGTGGTGTTCAAGAGGCATTTTGTTAAACACTTGACTACGCAGGGAATGGAGGTATAACAGAGTAGACTCAGTTTCATTTGGTATCATGTTTGGCACAGACATTGTGGACCAAAAGGTTTGTATGGTCTGTGGGGGGGAAGTTCACAGCTTTGGATTGCGACTCTTCATCTGAGCTGGGTTAATGGGAATTTCCTTCAGTAAAACAACATGATGGGCAAGTCTTAATGGACACAAAATATTGGATAGGGAAATAAGCCTATTAAATTTTAAATAATTTTTTTTATCTGGCCGAGAATTCAGCGCTTTCTGACAAGGAGAATCTCTGCCTGTGATTACATTATTATGCATAGACCATCTCTTATTTAAACCTGCTCTCATACAACTGGCAGCTCAAACCATGAAACGCCTGCTGGCTCACACAACTTCTCACCATCTTTTCCTGTTTTCTATCAACCCTGACCTGCTCCGAAGCCGGGACAGTTGGAACCACAATTCACCCTATGTGTCTAGGAATGCCTGTGATGTGCCTACCTGGAGAAATAGCCCATTCAAGCCCAGCCCTGTGCAGCTTCACCTCCGGCTTTCCTGTTTATAACACTGGGTGATTTATTTTCAAATGTGAATGACATTGCCTGCTGTTGCTCACTTCACTTTGCAGAGCTGAGGTACATTAACCCTTTCAGTACCAGAATCCTTTTCTCCCCCCGGACCATCGCACAAAACCAGGGTACTCAATGAATTCTTCATTAGGTACCCCTGCTCAGTATACAAATATTGATTCAGCCAAGCATGTGGCAGCAATTCAATGCATAAAAGCATGCAGACATGGTCAATAGATTCAGTTGTTGTTCAGACTAAACATCAGAATGGGAAAGAAATGGGATCTAAATGACTTTGACGGTGGAATGGTTGTTGGTGTCAAGACGGACTGGTTTGGGTATCTCAGAAGCTGCTGATCTCCTGGTATTTTCATGCACAGCAGTCTCTAGAGTTTAGAGAATGGTGTGAGAAATTTAAAAAAAACATCCAGTGAGCACTTGTTCTGTAGATGGAAATGCCTTGATAATGAGAGAGATCAGAGGAGAATGGCCAGACTGTTTCAAGCTGACAGCATCTCTGAACACATGACAGATCAAACCTTGGAATGGATGGGCTGCAACAGCAGAAGACCACAAACATACCCTCAGTGGCCTCTTTATTAGGACAGGAGATAACTAATAAAGTTCCCATTAGGTGTATTTTGGTTCAGAATGAGGTTTGTGATAATCATGAACCGCAGAAGCCCTCTTGGAGGTGATCACTACACTTCAAAGGCACTGAATCCTAAGCTGAACAAACACAACTTAGCTTTCCTAAACAGCCTGCTCTGAAGGTGGTAAAATCAATGATACAGACACAAGCGATTCTGCAATTGCTGGAAACTGAAAGGAACACACAAAAAATGTCGGAGGAACTCAGCGGGTCAGGCAGCATCTATGGAAATGACGTCAACATTTCAGGCGAAGACCTTTAACAGCACTGTTCATCAAAAATCAATGGTTCTGTCTTCAGTCTTTCTATGCCAGTTAGAAATAAATTCTGAATTCCTCATCTAAATACTGGCATTCTCAATTCTTCAACAATAGATTTTAGTGGCGCAAGAGTATGGTTCATCGCTATTTTCTCAAGGCTAATTTTAGAGTCATGGAGAAATACAGGATGGGTACTGGTTTTCTGGTCCAATCAGTCATAGCTTCAAGATTCAGGGGAATAGATTTAGGACAGAGATGAAGAAAAACAGCTTTTTCCAAACAGTAGTGGAATTCCCTGCCCAGGAAAGCATTAGAGACTATCTCATTAAATATATTTAAGACACAGTTAGATAGATATTTGCATTGCAGGAGAATTATGGGTTATGGGGGAAAGTGCAAGTGGATCTGACTCCGTGGCCATATCACCCATTATCTTATTGATGGCGAGCAGGCTTAGCGGGCGAGATGGCCGATTCCTGCTCCTGTTTCGTACGTTGTGTTGTTGTGTGAACGTTGTGGGCATGCTATGTTGTTGCCGGAATGTGTGGCAACTCTTTTGTGGGCTGCCCCCAGCACGTTCTTGGGTGTGTTGATTGTGAACACAAACTATGCATTTCACTGTATGCTTCGTGTACGTGTGATTAATGAATCGGAACTATTGTTATGCTTATTGAGACACACAACGGAATAGGCCCCTTCAGCTCTCTGAGCCACGCCACCTAGCAACCATCAATTTAAATCTAGCCTAATCATGGGACAATTTACAATGACATATTAACCAACCGGTACGTCTTTGGACTGTGGGAGGAAACCAGAGCACCTGGAGGAAACCTGCACGATCACAGGGAGAATGTGCACACTCCTTACAGACAGCAGCAGGAATTGAACCTGGGGCGCTGGTACTATAAAGCACTGTGATAGTCACTATGCTACAGTTCCACCCCAATGTTCCAATGAGAACATACTGGCCCCATTGCCCACCTAGCTAGTCCCAATTTCCTGCATTCGGTCCACAGTGCTCTTAAGCCCCTCCCCCCATGTATCTATCCAACAGATAGGCAACGATGTCAAGCAAATTAAAAACCCCAGCAGAGTCCCATGGTTAAAGGCAAGGCAAGGCACTGGAAGCAAAAACAAAGTGTGGGATCACTGCAGTATCAATGTCTGTCATTACTCCCTCTTTGCAAGTCTGTCCACTGGGATTTAGGCAAGTGTACACACTGTTCAACAACAAGAGCTAATCTCCACTTGGTTTATTTTTCGACTTGAGAGACCCAGTAAAAATTTGACTCGTAACCTATCTTGCCTTTAGAAAGAAAGCATCAACTACTCAAGGGCAAATGGTGCCAATATCAAAATAAGATATTGCTTCTATTAGTCTACAGAAACAAGATTAATTTACATTAATGACTGGAGATGAATGCAAAAAGACCCAGCAACTGACAGATCCAAATCTGGCAACCTTGTAAATTCCCCCTCACAGTGAGTGTATTTCTATGCCTCTCCTTTTGTCTTATTGTCAAATTGTTATTGGAGGCTATTTGGCCCATCAAGTCTACCCTCCTGCAGGATCATGTAAAGTCTGTGAACAAAGAGATCGAAGATTTAAGATGAGCTTTTTTGTCACGTATGCATGAAAAATCAAAGCATAAAGTGAAATGTGTTGTTTGCGTCAACTGTAGGAGGATCGTGTTGGGGGCGGCCAGCAATGTCGTCGTGCTTCCAACGGCAACATAAGTAAACGTAGCCATACACCTTTTGGAATGCATAAGGAAACTGAACCACCTGGAGGAAACCTGTGTGGTTACCGTGGGAACGTACACACCCCTTACAGGAGTTGAACCATGATCGGTGATCAGCAGCACTGTCAAGCATTATGCTAACTGCTACATTACTATGCTTGCCTCACAGACCTGCAATGAGTATAATACATTGAATGTCAGTCTAATATTTCATGCCAAGTCTCTCTATGAGACCAGAAACCACAATCTTGCATTGGAGGGTTAAGACCATCACCCACTGAGTTTGAGCTGGTTGCAATAAGAGGCTGAAGGAATCTGAAGGCAGCTGATTGACAATTTTAATTTATTTCTGCAAGTAATATTATTTCTGCAAGTATTAATCAAATTTTATTTCTGCAAGTAATATTGAACTGTTTAAAGACTTCAGAAAAATTCAGATGTTTAATTAAGTTGTGTTTTTTTTTAGAAGGACCAGGAGCAATGTCTTATTCTTTGAGCTGTGTTAATTTGTCGGGAAGGAGAAGAATGCGCATTAGACAAAGAGGGAGCTGCAATGTTCACTGGTAATTGAAATGCCATAACTCCATCCTGTCTGGCTCTGACAAACTTTGGTATTGTGCATGCACTCAGTACACCTGCTCGTTAATGCAAATACCCAATCAGCCAATCATGTGGCAGCAAATCACTGCATAAAAGCATGCAGACATGGCCAAGAGGTTCAGTTGTTCAGCCCAAGCGTCAGAGTGGGAAAGAAATGCGATCTAAGTGACTGACCATGGAATAATTTTTGGTGCCAGACAGCGTGGTTTGAGTATCTCAGAAACTACTCATCTCCTGGGATTTTCATATACAAACAGTCTCCAGAGTGTACAGAGAACAGTGTGAAAGGCAAAAACACATCCAGTGAGCAGTAGCTCTGTGGGCAGAAATGCTTTGTTAATGAGAGAAGTCAGAGGAGAATTGCCAGAGAGTGATGTGCAGAAGAGCATCTTTGATATGCAACACGTCGAACTTTAAAGTGAATGGGCTACAATGGAAGACCATAAAAGTACACTCAGTGGCCACTTTATGAGGTATAAGAGGTACCCAATAAAGGGTCCACTGAATCTAATTTTAAAGAAATTAGACCTGAGCAAAAACATCTCAGGAAAGTGAAGAAGCAACACTGTGCACAATACAATGGCTAATGACACCTTCTCCACACACAGCAGCCTTAAGTTCCAGGTCTGTACTTAAAAGTGAGATTCCCAGTTGAATGCCAGCTTACTTGGCCACGCACATACACTCATCACTGACTGGTTACTGTTTGGTATCAAAAACTTTGATAGCAGCTTGCAGGCGTATCTGAAGATAAGCTGCTTTGGGATCTGATACAAAGTGCTTCTCATACAATGTTAAGAGTACTTTTCGGAGGGAAGAGGAAGGGTGAATAAGATGAGAAAATTCTTCACAGTCAAGTTTCAGGGAGCTGCATTCATTTCGTAGGTTGGAAACAGTTAAGTCAACATCAAGGCAGATTGATGATGGAAATAGGGTCAAACTGACCTGAGAAAAATGACAAATAAAGAAGATTTGTGTTATTTACTTGTAAGAGTGTTAACAGTGGCCTGCACTGGAGAGAGCGGGATGGTTAGGTTTTGTGTTGGAACTTTCATGGATTAGAATGAGTCAAGGTGATCCTGAGCTTGTGAGCTAGACACTGGTCTTCCCCCTCAGCCACAAAGGTTCCTATTAAGGTCTTCGGCGTCAATCCCAGTCCTAGTATGCTTGAGGAAATCGGGCAAAATTGCCCTCTGTCATCTTCAGTAAGGAATATATGACTAAAGTAGAACTATTCTTTTAAATGTGAACATAACAAGATTGGAACAAAATGCTATAAGGTCCTTAAGTCTGTTCAATAAGATCATGGTTGATCTAATCATTAATTTTAATTTCACTTCCTTATTGCCCAGAATTGACAATCCAGAGGAGACGAAGATTGTCATCCCTGCCTAATCCATAATAACTCTTGAAATCCGTCACATCACAGGGTGCAAGGACGTAGTAAAAAAAAAGGGCCAGATGACGAAGTTAAGGAAGTAACAACACTACCTGTTCTTTTCCTAACACATGGCTTTAAAGAATCTTTAAGGATAAGTGAGTATTTCTGAATGAAGAAGATTCTTTTCACACTTACTCTCCAGTGAACTAAATCAAACACTGGCAACTCTACCTCGAGTCCCATTTGCCTAAGACCTCTTGACACTACAGATTTCTCATTAGATAACAGAGGCATCACAAGCACTATCTATCAGCAACATGCATATTTCATTCTCCAAATTAATGGGTCTGCTTCAGCTGCTGTCACATCATGAGGCTGCACAGCAAAGGGACTATGCTGTGAAGAATCACGGTGCCTGCGAGCTAACTATGGATGGGTGACAGTAACCACAGACATTAAGCATGTTAACAAATTTTCTGCCAGGTTTCCTGCCACCAGCAGGAACATTGACAGACAAAACCTCTCCTTTGAACCTATTCATCATCACTAAACTCACCCGGCCTCCTTTATGAATAATGCAGTCACTCCTCCATTTTGAGATATAGCAATAAAATGATTACCATTGGCAGGCAAAACCAACATGGTTTTAACGCAGCTTGAGAAAAGGATCTTTGGCTACTTTGAGACAATTTACTGCTGGGTGGGAATTTACATGTTTCACTTGAATTTTAAGGCTACAGGCAATGTATCTCAATACATTGTGGTCTACCCTACCAATGTAGAAAGAAAGACTTGCTCTAATATGGCATGGTAAGGAATGTTGGGATGTCTCAAATCTTTCCAGTACATTTTTGAAGTGTTGAAATGTAGCCAGATTTACTCACAACGATTCTCGTAAGGAAAATTGTGCCTACTTGCATAATTGGCAATGTAGGTTAAAATATCCGACTGGTTGCTTCACAGCCTGGTGCAGAGGCTCCGATGTGTAGGTTCACAAGAGACTGCAGTGGGTTGTAGTCTCAACCAGCTTGCTCACTGGCACAACTCTCCACCATCAAGGACGTCTTTAAGAAGTGGTGCCTCAAGAACATAGCATTTATCATGAGGACCCTAACCATCCAAGACCCACTCTCTTCTCCTTATTACCATCAGGGAGGAAGTACAGGAACCTGAGTACCTACATTTAACGATTCAAAAACAGCTTCTTCCCCTCCGCCATCAGATTACTGGTCTATAAACCCATGAACACTACTTTGCTAATCCTTTTTCTTTTGCACTGTATTTTTGTGATCTATGGTAATTTTATTTCTTGTTCTGTACTGCCGCCACAACACAACAAACTTCACGTCATAGAAGTCAGTGGTAGTAAATCTGATTCTGATATCACACACTGGTTCTCATGTCCAATATGAGAGTAGAGATGAGAACCTAAGAACAGAAGAAGGTGGAGGCCATTCAGCCCCTTGAGCCTGCACTGTTATTCAGCAAGATCATGGGTTATCATCTAATTTAAACAACCTCTCCCTTCCTTCCCAAATATCCACAATAACATTCTTGAATGCGATCAGTGAGAAAGCTTCCACAGTTCTGAGGCTGTGAACTTCAAATTTGGCCACCCTTTGAGTGAAATCTTACACCATTACTTTGAGATTATAATCTCCAGATTCCTCATTTAGGGAAAATATCCTCACCAAATCAACCTGGTCACACGTTCAAAGAAGTTTGTATGCTTCAATAAGTTTACCTCTAGTCTCCTAAACTTAAAAGATTAGGGACCCAACATTGAGATGTGAAAGACTATCAATGCTGCAGTCTGGAGAACACAGCAGGTCAGGCAGCAATAGTGGAGGAAAATGGACAACCAACTCAGAACATCGTCTGGCCATTTCCCTCCACAGATGCTGCTGGACTCACTGAGTTCTTCCAGCATTTTGTTTGTTGTTCCAGAGATCCAATACTTGTGCTTTTTGTTTAACCATTACCCCACATCATTCTCTATCTGTCATGTTACTGTCCACTCACTCAGCTTATCTATATCCACTTGAAACCTCTTTCCCCTCCTCTTCTATGCTCACACTTCCATACCAGCAGTAAATCTGGAGACCTCACAGTCATCCCAGTTCAAAAGTCAACATCGTACTTCAAGAATGGAACAGACCATCACACCTGCACAAATACTAGCCTGAATTTTGTGCTCTGATGAGGGTTGGGGTGGGGGCACAGTACTCAAACCTAAACCCTCTGCCTCCAGAAGAGAAAGAAGGGAAAGCTGTCCACAAAGACACATAGTGATAAAAAGTCTTCTCCTGTTTGAAAGTTGCTGTGTCATGAGGAAAGTCACCATTATCTATGCGAGTGTTAGTAGTTCTCTGAGATTGATTTAATTGATTTAATGCTTTTTTCCCCAGTGTTTCAAAGAAACTGATTACTGTACTTCATTTTCCAAAAATAAGACAACAAATTGTATTACATATTTGTATGCTAACATTAATACAGCATACTTCTGAGGTATTATTTGAAATTAATTATATTGATCTCTAACCTTGTGTGTCTAGGAGGAGCCTGTTCCAGAGTCAACTAGTAAACTACTGCACAGAAAACAGGCTCTTCGGCCCATCTAGTCTGTGCCAAACTGTTTTTCTGCCTAGTCACATCGAGCTGCACTTGGACCATAGCCCTCCATACCGCTCCCACCCATGTACTTACTTAAAATTCATTTAAATGTTGCATTTGAACCCGAGTCCACTATTTGCACTGGCAGCTCGTTCCACAATCGTACCATCCTCAGAGTGAAGTAGTTCCCCCTCATGTTCCCTTAAATATTTCATCTTTCATTCTTAAAATATGACCTCCAGTTCTAGTCTCACCCATCCTCAGTGAGAAAAAAAACCCACTTGCATTTACCTCATAATTCTGCATACCACAATTAGATCTTCCCTTATTCTCCGACGCTTTAGGGGAAAAAAAATGTTTTAACCCTATTCAGCCTCTTACTACAACTTGAGTGCTCAAGTCCCAGCAACATCCTTCTAAATTTTCTCTATGCTCTTTCAATCTTCAAATCTTATTGATATCTTTCCTATCCTGCCAGGTTTATTAGTATTTGTCTGCCCAGCAGAGGGAGCCCAATTG
Source organism: Hemitrygon akajei (assembly GCF_048418815.1). Classification (NCBI taxonomy): domain Eukaryota; kingdom Metazoa; phylum Chordata; class Chondrichthyes; order Myliobatiformes; family Dasyatidae; genus Hemitrygon; species Hemitrygon akajei. The sequence continues at coordinate 106,286,023 of NC_133125.1, forward strand.
TGGAAATAACAGTTTTCCATCTTATGAACTTGTGGAATCAACTGGGTAAAAGTAGAAATCCAGGAACGATTACTCTTTTCAACAACAGCACACAACAGAACACAGAATATCCACCAACTGTGAACCTGGGTCGAGGACCTGCTTCAGTGTAGCACACGTGCCAAGTTATAGCTGGCATCAGGAAGCTTCCCGGATGTTCAACAGAACACAGGAGGGATTGTCCTGGCCTTGGTCTTTGGTCCTGAGTGACTGTCTACAGTCAATGCCCGGCAGTGTGCAACCAGACGGGGATGTATAGGGCTGATCTTGCTGATCTTCCACACCCTGGAATTAGGCAGTGAGGTCCCAGGGGGCGAAAATGAGGCTCCGGTTACCATTACGAAAAGGCCCCACCCCTGGAACAGGCGAGAAGGCTTTGTTTAGAGGAACAGCTGGGAATGAGCTTTGTCCTCTGCCAAAACCTGTAATTAATTCCAACAGGTGTTAAACATCTCCTCTATTTAAAGAAAACAATAAATTATGTGGAATAATAAAAATTTAAAAAGTTAATTGAAAGCATTTAGAAATAATTAAGAACATTTTAATAAACTAGAATTACCTTTCTCCTTGTTTCCTAATCTGCGGGCTGAACATCAAGTAGTCTGGCTGGGCAAAGGGTTGGCAGATCCCAACAAGGCTGGGTCCTACTGTTGGACTGCACAAGGAATGTGGAGATGGATGTGACACCATCTGCCAGACAAAAAAATCTTGACTAAAGCCTGGAATTAATCCCACTATAACTGCTGAATGTCAGTGGCTCCCTTTAGACCACCAGTCATGCTCCGGGTGATTCACCTGAGAATTTTTCTTTTGTGGTGCATTCATAAGGTGTGAGAGTCACAAATAAGTCACATTTACCATCTAGTTTAAGAAAAAACCTCTTGAATTAGCTCACAGTCAGCCATGCTACAAGCCAGACTGTAAAGATAACAGAATAGCTTCCCTAAAGAATACTGGTGAACCAGAGGCACTTTATCAGTGTTTGATAGCTTTACCGTTACTGATACTAGCTTTTACAGTTGGTAGCCACTTTGTTAGGTATACCTGTACACTTGCTCGTTAGTACAAATATCTAATCAGCCAATTATGTGGCAGCAACTCAAGGCATAAAAGCACATAGATATAGTCAGGAGGTTCAGTTGTTGTTCAGACCAATCTTCAGAATGGGAAAGAAATGTGACCTGAGTGATTTTGACAGTTGAATGATTGGTGGCGCCAGATGGAGAGGTTGGAGTGCCTCAGAAACTGCTGATCTGCTGGGATTTTCACGTACTACAGTCCCTGGTGTTTACAAAGAATGTGTGAAAAACAAACAACTTCCAGTGAGTAGCAGTTATGTAGGAGAAAGCACCTTATTAACGAGAGAGATCAGAGGGGAATGACCAGACTAGTTCAAACTGGCAGAAAGGCAACTGTAACTCAAGTAACCATGTGTTACAACAGTGGTGGGCAGAAGAGTATCCCTGAACACACAATATATCGAACCTCAAAGTGGATGGGCTACAGCAGCAGAAGACCATGAACATATATTCTAGCTGTATTTTCATCGCTATTGAGCTAATTAATTGAATTTAAATGTCCCATCTGCCATGGTGAGATTTGAACTCACTTGGATGCCCATTCAGTGATTTCTTTCTGTAGTCTGCTGTTCAACTTTCTATCCACTACACAGCCACCTTTTGAATCACCTGTAATCTATTTAATAATAGCTCATCATAGATATGCTGTTATGGATGGTCCACTTTTCATTATTTTGAACAAATGAACCAACTCCATAAACAAGATTTTCCCATCTGTCAACTTCCTAGTTTAACAATTCCTTAAGAATAGTGTATGCTTAATACACCTAGTTCCATGTGGTTTTCAGCTTTTCAGATCAGAAACACGTTTGTGGGAAACAGAAAGGGAACAAACTTTTAATTTTGGCCTGACTAAAAATGTTAGATTTGAGTCATGAAGGGCAGGAGATGAATGTGTCCAAATTGAGTTTGATCTCCGATTCCGAAGATTAATATTAGTCCTCACTTTCGATAGCCACATTCAAACATTTAATTGCCCAGTCATGTACAAGCACAAAAGGTTTAAAGTGAATGGAGTTTACTTGGCAACACTTCATTTGAATAGGTACATGGATGGGAGGGGTATGGAGGGCTATGGTCGGTAAAGATCGATACAGATGAGATGGGCTGAAGGGCCTGTTTCTGTGCTTCACTTTTCTGTGACTCAATGTGGTAGTTGTCTCAGCAGCACTTCCTACAGTTCTGGTGCCTCAGATGTCAGTGATTCCTTCAATAATGCAGAAAGATCAAGATTCTGAGGTGGTCGTGACACAAACCAGAAAATGGTGTTGCAGCTAGTCAAGCCATTGTCTCACAGATCCAGTGGTGCTGGCTCAGTCTTGACTTCTGGTACTGTCTGTGTGGAGTTTGCACGTTCTCCCCACACACATTTGTTGTCTGCTTCCCCCAGGTGCTCTTTGGTAGGTTGGCCAACCTAACTTGTAGGGGAGTGCTGTGGGACGGGATTGAGAGGGGAGCAAATAGGAGTGGAGGAACGCAAGAGACTGCGTATGCTGGAGTCTGGAGCAGAAAGCCAACTGCTGGAGGAACTTGAAGGGTCAGTGGGGAAATGGACAGTTGACATTTTGTGTCTAGGCTCTTCATCAGGACTGGAGTAAAATGGGACAAGTGTAGGATTCATCTAAATGGATACTTGATGGCTGGCGTGGGCTCAAAGGAGTAAGACAGAAGAGCAAAATTAAGCCATTCAGCCCATCAAGGCCCTGTTGTATGATTCCATGAAATGCTTTGCACATTGCAGTGGAGCTGCTTGGTAGCGCCAGTGGTGACTGGTTTAAAAAAGTGACTCGTACAGACCTGAGTGGAATTGTTTCATGTACAAATTGCCACTGAAGTGCATGCCCACATCACCCCTGTAATCAGCCTTAAGCTGTGGAAGCTGGAATGGGAAGAACCCCATCAGTCCCTTCCTGGCATCAATACCATGCGCCCACATGCTCAAGTAGCCTGTCTAGTCTCCTACGCACCACAAACTGATTTGGTGCAGGAGTGGAGCGACCCTGTGGAATGTTATCCCTGTCTGAGCTGACAACTTCAGAGGGAGGATCAATGGGGATCAAGGAAGAAAGTAAAGCTAATTGCTCAATCAAAACAGAAGTTAATTAAAATTGAAGATAATCAGCAGTAATTTTGCAAAGAGTTTTACCTCTGCATCAGAGCAGAGAACAGAGGTTCGCTTTACCATATGTACATTTTAAAACAAAGCAGACCAGATCTGTTGTTGAATTAAGGAGTCATCTTGAAGATGCAAAATTTTTATGCCATTAATCCACACACTAGGATTTTACAATTTGTTCTGCCAATTTTCTTGTAACATCCACTCTTTTATCTCCTGAATGGAGACAAAAAAAAGCTATGGTATTTATAATCTTCATTTAAAAAAAATGCAGATGAGGAAGACAGCAAAGCCAGTTCCAAACGGCCAAACTACGCTTTTCCAAACAGTACGCTCCTGATCTGCCAAAGGCTCCGACAAAACTGACGATAAACACCTGTACAGATTACAGACTAGAACAATTCAGGAACCTTTTACATATTTTTCATTACCAGACAAATCATATTTCCTTGGAAAAAAACCTAATGTCATCCATAAAAACTTTTTTCCCCAAAAAGAATTGGAGTCACAATAATTCTTCATTGTGTATTCTGTCTTCTAAGCGATATATGAACCAGATGCCCAGTTCTGCAGTAAGTTGTAAGGAACTCCCTTCTGATTAATCTGAGAAAGTTTCACAAATGAATACAGCAAGACTTTTTTTTAAAACCTCTCTGCCAGACTACCAGTGTGCCCAAAGCACTGGTCTTCCACCACCTTCAAAGCCTATTTTTACTTTATTTTTCCTCTGTGAATAGCTCATCCTGGAATTACACTCATTGCATAGTAATGAGTAGATCTGTTGAAGGCATCTTGCAAAGAGCCACCATGATCTAGTGCAACCTTGGGTGAACTTGTCCTAGTCCAGCCATGTAGATTGGCAATAGCCAAGAAAGCAAACTGGTGGAAGGCTACGGAAATGTTGCTTAACCCCAATGATCCTCAGCGGTCCATAGAAAGCAACCTATCTGGATGTACCAGTTTGGTATGGCAACTGCCCTGCCCAAGATCACAAGAACACCGCCTAGTCATTCATACAAGGCAGCCTCCCTCCAATGACTACCTACACTTCTTATTCCCTTGGAAAAGTAGCCAATGTAATCGAGGACCCCTCCTACCTGTCATTCTCTCTTTTCCCCTTTCCATTGGGAAGAATTTACACATGTTTGAGAACATCAAGCTCAAGGACCACTACTATCCTGCTTCTCTAAAACTTTAGTAGTGATCTTAAGTGCAATAGATATGAACTCTTGATCTCTCAATCTAGTCATGGCCTTGGACCTTGTTTGTCTTCTTGCATTGCATTTTCTCTGGAACTGTAACACTGCATTTTGCATTCTTTCATTGTCTTCCTTTTGCAGTACCTTAGCATGTAAGGAATGATCGGTCTGGATGTCATGTACACAAAACCTTTTCACCGTTTCATGCTATGTTACAATAAACCAATCACCAGAAGAGGTAAAAGGCCAGAATGGAGAGTAGAAGAAGAGGGAACTGGGAAGAGAAGAAAAAAATTACTGGAAGAGAAATTAATGTTCATACCATCAGGTTGGAGGCGACCTAGATGGAATATAAGGTATTACTTCTTCCCTCGAGTGGCCTCATCAAGGAAGCCGTGGCCTGACACATTGGAATAGGAATGGGGATACGAATTAAAAAGGTTGGCCACCAGGAAATCCTGCTTTTAGCGCATGGAGCGGAGGTGCTTGGTAAAGTGGTCCCCCACTTCCCAGTATCTGCAGAATCCCTTGTGTTTACGGTTTCCTGCATCAGAAGACATCTTACTGAACCAGTTTTCATTCTGCTAATTCTCTCTAGGAGGCAAGATCTGTTCTTTCACCTCAATTGCTGGCTTGGCTGAGTTCACTTAACCTCAGCATGCAGGCCAACAATCAGGCCTGTACCACAGTTCAACCACTAGCTCACCAAAGAGTTCAGCTCACATGCTAATAATTTAACAGAAGATCTCAAATTAGCACGGAATACTATACAGCACATTAACATATGACTCTCTTGACATAAGTGCTTCATTTGTCAGGGTAAATATGTAAGTCAATCTATCACATCCCTTCCTCTTGCTGTGGTGTTATTGGTGAACAGCGATGGTGAGCATTTTACACATACTTTTGACCTTTAAAATCAAAATGAAGTAAATTCTCAGTAAAGACATCTATGCAAAAAAATTGTTCTCCTCAGCTTCCTCTGTCATGTTTTGTAACTTCAAAACATTAAACTAATTCAAAGAAAGACGCGAGAGTCCAGAATACGGGTCTAACTTTGTGTTTAAGCAATGCGTGCACATATTATGTGATGATGTATGCAATTAATGTATTTATATGCATAACCTGCAATTAATTATTTAAATGAACAACAATGCTTAATCAAACTATATATATACACACACACACACAAGATTCTTAAATATTAAATACACTATATCCTCCAACGTGATCTGGCAGAGGCAAATGAAATGGTGGCTCCCATGCCATTATTGGAATCTGTCAAATTCTATCACCTACTGCATTGTGTGATAGGATTCAGCACCAGAACCCAAGACAACTGCAACATGTAGTTAGACTTCATTTTAACACGTAGCTCTGCTTCTTCCATAACTACATAAAGAAATAAAACCAACAAGAATCTAGTTGGAAAACATAATTATGAACAGACCCACCTAGAGAAGCTTCTAATTAAGGAATCAAGCCCTGATGGTAGGATGGAAAGCTTACCAAGAGATGGCAGCAGGAACTGCAATCAATCATATCACATTTACCAAAGTGCTTTATTTTACCACCATTAAACCCAATTGAAGCAGTTGCTGTAAATATGATACTTGAGCCACAAAGATGACTGTTCACAAAATCTAAGGATGGAGTGATTCAGTGCTTTCAGTGTTGTAAGCTATATCCAGGCAAACGAAGATTAAAGCTCATCTCTGTTTCCAGCAAGAGGGATACCCGGGCTCTATTCTTCCACAGAAAACAGTGGGTGGGCAAATCGCAGATGATCAACAGCACAAACACACATCCCATCAGGTTCTGAGGGAGAAAGACACGCTGGAGCGTTGAGCCACAGAGACTTCAAACTGTAGGCAAGTACTGGAAAGCAGATGTGGAACCACACGAGTACAATGCTTAACACTTCTGCCTAAAGTTCATCTCTCCTCTAATTCAGCTCAAACCATTAACTCCTAGACTACTTACCAGTTCAGCATTATTGCAAAATTTCTGACCAATGCATGTACAAACTAAAATCCAATTATTTCAGGAAACTGTATTTTAGGGAATCTATTTTCTTTTTTCTTCCAATAATAAGCACATAAAACCCTCAGAATCACAATCAAAACACTGCACAGTGCACTAATTAGCCTGACTCAGTAATCATTGCCCTCTCAGTCTCCTGCTGCTTGTAACTGAAAAATAAACTATCCACATGGATAATTTACATTACAGTCTACATTTAAAAAAACAGTCCTTAAAGAAACTACAATGATATATTTTGAGTGCCACTCCTTCATAAATAGGCCATCAAACAACCTCCTCCCGGACTGAATTGATAAAATAAAACCGAGTTCAGCATCATCACTCATAATGCAGCAACTGGTTTGGTCACGGTCACGTAGCAGCACATCAAATAACCCTTTTAGACTTCTCAGTCCCGAATCTCTTATTGCAAAAAAATTTCACTGAAGGTTCAGCCCATTAAATAAAGACCAAGGCCAGAGTAATTTGATTATTTTTGTTTCTCAATGATCTCAGAAATAGATTTAAAAATATATTAATTTTGCTCCCCGTGCACGGTTCTCACTGGACAGATTTCGTTTCTCCCTGATTTTTTAACCAATTATTATCTCTCATCAGTCCTTTCCAACATTTTGCATGTTAGTTGTTTTTTTCCTTTCAGTCTGTGGTATATCCTACTGATATCTTTAATGTCACTCATCTTTTCCTATTCCACCCGAACACTCCTCTCCTTAACCCCTGCTTTGAAGTTCTCTTACTTAAATAGAGGATGGAACATCTGTTCTCTTGAAAAATAGGAAACATGGAAAACTTCTAATTTTTATAGAAGAAACCAGATAGAAAAGGGTAAATTAATAATTGACAGAAAATAGAAGAAGTGACTAGGCACATGGAAAACTTAGGTGGTGTCTGAGGCAAAAACAGAAAATGCTGGAAATACTCAGTGGGCCAGCCACAACTTATGACAGATCTTCTACCTGAAGCATTAATGCTGTTTCTTCCATTGTGGATGCTGCCTGACCTGCCGACTGATTCCAATATTTTCTCTTTTTCCCCCGAAAATTATAGTATCTGCATTTCCTTGATGTTCAGTTTGTTTCTAGTGCACATCAAGTCATTTGTTCAAAGCCCTCGCAAAGAATTGGCAAGCGAGATATATTGAGACAGTATTTATTTACATACAGCACACTTTGACGAGAGCCAGGGCGAAATGCTGTGCTGTTAAAAGTATCCTGCTGAATCCAAGCCACTAAGTTACTGTCTGGGTCATTCTGAAACTTGCTGAGAGAGCTTGCTCTATATGCTATTTTGAGAACTCACCTGGTGAGAAAATTAATGGCACTTATACATTTTGTTAACATACAGAAACAGCTCTTTCTACCTGGGTCTTCTCTAGTTTGTACAAAAGCTTCAACTTGCTTAATCTTGTATATTTTAAAGAGTGTCTTCACTCTTATTTACTCACTGGGAACCCAAAGGATAGTAGGGTACACAATACTTTAGAAAGCTTGGATAATCCTAATTTACTGAAGTTCACACCTCTTGGACCTCTATGAACTTGGATTGTTGAAAATTTCAAAGAGTGATATGGCATAGAAAAGGCCTTTCAGCCCACTAAATCCACGTCAGCCATTAAGCACTTGTCTATACTAATTCCATTTACCAGACTGAAATTGTGGGCCACAATGCCTTGATGATTCAAATGCCTGTCCAGATGCTTCTTAAATGTTATGAGAATATCTGCTTCCCCCAACTTTTCAGGCAGTATAGTCCGGATTGCAATCACCCTCTGGGTGAAAAAACTCTATCATGGATCCCCTTTACATTTCTTATTTCTCACAAGTGCTCTCACAGATAAGTATTTAGGATTCATTAAAGGACCACTCCATTTCGATTTGCAGCAAAGCATGAAATGTTTCATCAAAATGCAGTTTTGATTAATTAGCTTTGGATCAATTGCTTCTGCGTCACTTGGATAAAAACTTTCAATGTGGCACTCTCGTCATATGATTTACTCTTCTCCTACTTCAATTAGCCTATCCAAAGCAATAGAGGGAAACTGGGCTTTCATGATCAGTTCAAAAGACAACAAAAGTATTGGCCACTAGCAGTATACCCCTCTGCAGACTTACTTCTGCTTGCAGTCACAGCATCCAAAGTTAAATCTCTTCCTTATAATCTTCCCCACAACCATAGCAGCTGCTAAAGTTTGACGCATAGCTTTCCACATTACCAAATGAAAATGAAATTTTGGACTTCTTATGCTTCTTCGCCAATCCCGAAAAGTTCACGAAACAAATCTGTCATCTAGTCAAAGGCAAGCATGTTGCCAATTAGTTTCTCGATATGTGTCAAAAGGATTGCAAAGTAATTGGCTGTGCTTATCCACTCTCTTCCAAGACATCACTTAATGTCCTCGGATAATCCCTATAGATCTTGCCCTTGCTCCGGGTTAAGATACCTTTGACCTGTAACCTTCCTATAATAAATTACATCTATGAGTTGAAAAATATCCCATCCAAGATAGTACTGACCTGTACCTATGGAAGCATGCCATCTTCTAAAACAAAGCAGCATGCGAGTCTTGACCATAAAACAGTAATCACTTTATAATATGAATGATTTCATCAGGCAAGTGATTACATAGATAGTTTTTTAAAAAGTTTGAAGTTACAATGATATAAGGCAATGATGGACCAGACAAATGCAAATGACCTTCCAGGTCTCAAAAACAAAAAGGTGCTACTATTCTGACTCTTTTACATGATTTGGTGGAACCATACCCCATGGTGAGGGTCTTTCCGTGCAAAACATAAATGAGTAGCAGGCGGGTGGATACGTACAATAGCGTTGGTCCATGTAGCCATTTCGGGGGTCCACTGACAAACAGACTGCCCGGTAGGGAGTTTGCGGCTCGGCTAAATGCGGCAGTGAGCCCAGAGAGTTCTTGACTTTTGAGGAAGAGCTAGTGTCATCACTGGAGCTGCATGGCGGTTCATTTATCTTGCAATAGGACTGCCCTGTCCTGTGTGGCCGCATTGAGATTGCATTCCTGCGCTCTCTTACATAGTCAGGCCAAGAGTTTTCGACTTCTGTATGGAGGAAGGAAAAACAGTAACACTTTACCTGTCATTGATATCTTTATCGACACTTATGCATTAATCCTATTCCCCAGTATGCTTTTTATTATTGTGCCTTTCTGTATTGTTGCATATTTATCCTACAGGCTATCTTTACATATGCCTGACTAAGATTTGACTTGAAACCCTACTAACAGTGAGGTCAGGCGGCATGTATGGAGGGGAATAAGCAGTCGATGCTTCAGACTGATACCCTTGGGTCTCAACCCGAATCATCGACCATTTATTTCCCTCTATAGGTGCTGTCTGACTTGTTGAGTTTCTCCCACATTTTGTATGAGCTCTTCAAGATTTCCAGCATCTGCAAAATCTCTTGTGCTTATTAGCACTAACAGTGAACAGGTTTGCAACTGATTTTGAGTATTATCAATTGGAACACTCTGCTGCAATCTTTGGCCCCTACACATATCCTCAGACAAGTAAAACAACGATGCTGGTTGCTTTTAATCATTCACCACCTATTGTTTGTAAACAGTCCCTTCTTGCATTGTATGCATACAAAATGTGAACCACATATTATTTCTAGTTACATGAATAATATTGCTATAATAAGACATAGGAGCAGAATTAGGCCATTCAGCCCATTGGGTCTGGTCTGCTATTCCATCATGGTTAATACATTATCCCTCTCAATCCCTTCTCCCTGTAACCTTTGGCACCCCGACTAATCAAGAGCCTATCAATCTCTGCTTTAAAGATACCCAGTAAACTGGCCTCCACAACCATGCATTGCAATGAATTCCACAGATTCACCACCATCTAGCTAAAGAAATTCCTCCTCATCTCTGTAACTAGTATATTAGGCTTACAGGTAAAAAACATTTGCAAAACATTCATTTAGAATCTTTCACTCCCCAGGGACAACATAAAGCACTTTACATCATTGAGGTTCCTTTGCAATATAGTCACTTCAAAATGCATTATTTGGCAAACTACAGTTCACTAACAGAACAACTAGGTAATGAATCTTAAGTGATACTAGTTGAGGGGCAAAGAATAACTTGGAGACTTAGAAAAAAATTCCTCTCCACTTCAAAATAATGCTGTGTGATCTTTTATGACGGCAGTCGGGACATACACTCATGAATGCAACTACAGATAAAGTTTGTGCGTATTCCTAAACTGCAGATGCTGGAAACCTGAAACGAAACCAAAAAATGCTGTACGTAAAGGGTCATTGATCTGAAACTCGAACTCTGCTTCTTCCACTGACACTGCCGCACTGCTGAGTCTAATCACAAAAAAAAAGGGAATTTGGGTAAATATCTTTCTGTTTCTGTAAGCGGTGTGGCACGCAGGAGGGAACCACCACTGGCTCTGTGTCTTGCAGGGGCTGAGCTGAAGTGTGCTGTAGTAGGAGGCTTATGTCAGGGCATCTAGTGTCAATGGGTGGTCCCACAGGGGGCAGGCATCGATGAGTTGCCACTGAGGGTATCAGATTCAGAGTGCTGTCCCGTAGAGGCTGGTGTCAGCCGGGCACCCCACTGGGGTCTGGTGCCATGCCTGCTGTCCCAGTGGGATCAGTATCAGCGCCCTGCCCTGCCAGAGGTCCATTGCAGGATTGGCACCAATGCGTCGTCTTGCATGGAAACCTGGTGAGTGCATTCAGCCTATCGAGATTGGTGTCTGCACCCTCTCTTGGGCAGCTGGGGTCAGCCCACTGTCCCCGAAGTAACTGGCACCTGTGCACTGCTGGGATTGACGGAATTCTGAGCACCAGCCCAGATGGAGCTGGTGATATTGCAGACGGGGTAGAATCTGCATACCTAGTGGGGGTAGAATCTCTGTACCAGTCCAGAGGGGTGAGAATCTGCATGGCACTGCAGAGGACACTGGCACCAATGCATCATCCTGAAGTTCACTGGCACCAAAAGCCACAAGCAGTAATACACAGTGAAATTGCAATTTATGGATAGGAGTGTTGTCTAGTAGGGTCTAGAGATCTCCAGTTTCACAACAACGTTAAGGTCTTGTCTGTGATCCTGCGCTGGAGGATTGAATAACAAGTGATGGAGGAAGAATAAAAAAACACCGAACAGCTAAAAAGGAAGAATTCCTTCAAATTATAATAAAAAATAAATCAGTGTTTCTTTAAAACTATTACTTCATTAGACGCGAAGATACATTTTTGAGCAAGATGTATAAAAGTTATAAACAAGAGAGACATTGGTCTGGGAAACGATGCTAATTACACACAGCATTGAATTGAAACAGACAGTTCAACAGCGGAGCGAGTCAGAAATAGCAACAGCCTGTAAAGTTTCAAAAAGTCAAGTTTACCTTATCGGACAGAGAGAGAGAGAGAGAGAGAGAGAATTTCCCTGGCAGACACCAACAGGCTCGCAAAACTATCAGACTACGATTTTTTTTACGCTGCAATTTACTGCGGCGCATCAAAGATCCACAACAGGCTGCTAGCAGTTAACTGCAGCATGAACAGTACAAGCGTCTTGTCCCATCGATCTATATTGTTCTCCGCGTTGTTCTACATTTTCCTTTATGATAAGTTCCCAGTGGGTTTTAGAATTGGAGCAGAGATATACATCACCGTACAGGATTTATTGGGGGTTGGGGGAATTAAACATCACAGCTGTATCAGATCAAAATGCCGAAAATGTGCAGTCAGGAAGAGACTGGGAACGCATCGTTTTATCTTTCAAACTTTCAAACTCCCTGTAGTCCTCGGCTTTTACTCGCCAAAACTGGCACAAGAGCAGCTTTCAATTAAATTTTTGTACTTGGGGGAAAAAAAATCTCCCAAGCAATTATTTAACCTCTCAAAATTAGAAAGCGTTCCATGCGGTTTTTTTTTGAAAAAAAAACATTCGTGGCAGACACTAAATCAACTGAAACGGTGCACATTTGCGAAATAAAATGACCTCGAAAGTTATAAAATTGTCATTAAAATGAGCCGTGTACTCACTAGGATGGTTTTCGCCATTGATTTAGACGGTGGAGGAATTTGAGCTGTGTCCTGCCTGAGACCTGCATAAAGCCTGGAATGGTCAGACAGCTTTTCAAATGCTCCCCAGAACAATGCGCCCATTTCAATATGAAGCTTCCCCCCTCCTCCCTTCCCCTCCTCCGTGTCATTAACATTCAGACCCATGCCCTTAGAAAAAGGCGAGTTATTTTCTAGTTAAAGGTTTCGGAGGAGCAGAGGGTCAGGTGGCTAATCATTAAATCAAACTGCTGTCATCCCCATACAATTACTGCGACTGAAAGCAAAGGGGTTATTTGCTCCGGTTTATGCCGTGTAAATAACTTCACAAAACATTCGACAGAATTATTTTAAAAAGGGGGTCAACAATGGCATCAATTACAAGAAAACTTCACACAAACTCTACCGGCTGTAGCGTACTTGGTTAAGACATGTGTTAACAAACTGTTCTCTCGCTCTCTCTCTCTCTCTCCCTCTCTCTCTCTACCCCTCTCTCTCTCTCCAACCCCCCTCTCGGCGGTAAACCCCGCTGCTGAGTAAAAGTGCCCCCCCTGATCTGCCCCAGCATATTCCCGAACCCACCACTTTTTCACTGCCCGTCAGTTCAGTTTCGGCTTAGGCGCACAATACCCCAAGTTTCAATAGGACAACCCAGCCGTGAAAAAGAATCACTTGTTCTCTCTCAAACCCAAGACAAGAACCCAGAGGAACTTTTAAAATGCTCCCTTCAAACTCCCAGTACAATTTGTGGCCGGGAGTTCCATTTGAACTACCCGATACTTCAAAGCTGTTTGCCGCCCCCAACTGAAATAGCATATCTCCTCTTCCACCCCCCAGCTCACTATTCACGGCGTTATTGGCCTGGAAGTATTTGCTGATATATGCCAAGAAATAAATTGTGAAACAGCCGCGGGCAAGTCTCAGTGTTTCTAAATAAACAGGAGGTCGTATGCACCGCTCTTCATGCACACTTCAGTATTCACTTCTGATCGGGGGGAGTTTTCGGGGAAGTACTTCGGAATAACTACATCATGCACGGCTCTTCATTGAGCTGTGAGCTAATGTTGTTAAAAGACCTAAACTGTGAATGCATGTACAAAGCCCATCGGCAAACTGCAATATTGATCTTTGCACAGGCGGAGAGAATGCCTTAGTGGACTCAACGAGTTTGGACAAATACTTGCACTTCTCTTGCTTCTCTCTTAAGAGTTTGTCGAGATGGTACTTCAGCGCTTCTCGGGAAGTGCACTCCGAGACCCCTGCAATCCATCAAAGAATGCAAATTGGAGGGGCAGACAAAAAGAAAGGCCAAGTAACGGTGCAGCCGCGGAGAGGGAGCTTTCTCCGAGAATAAACGCGGCGCGCACAGTGAGGATAAATCCTCTCTATCCATTCACGTCGTCGACAAACCGAAGTGAGAGCCATAAGCAAAATAAATAAAAAGGCTAAACAAAATACATATACCTCCTGGGCGAAAACATTTGCAGGAACCAAAACAAACAATTAGAACTCTTTCCAAGGGCAAGTATTTAAAACTTTGAGTAATTGTGGAGGAAATATTTTCTGCAGCGTTTTGTAATGTGTTGCTGTCGACAGCCTGCCCATCGCGAAAGGAAAATGGACTAATTTCACTAATATTACTTTCCTAGTCGTCCCTCGCCCTCTCACCCACCCACTTCCTATTTTGGTTCCAAAGCTTAAACCTCCCGTTTCCCAGATGACTGGTCGGAAACTCTTCGCCAGCGCGGTTTCTTCGTTAGACGCAAAACCCGTGTTTTATTCGTTGACGAAAATTCTAAAGCGTTAATGGGCAGTTGCATGAAGTGATCATGCCAGCGATGTGCCACACATGTACAGACACAGGAACCTGTGGTGTGATGTGATGGTGAGCGGCTTTTTGTGTGTGCATCTAATTGGGGTAACTCGCCGCTGTGAGTTTGTATTTTCACATGCCACTCTATAAATCAACTTCAAATTGCGTTAGGAGCATGCAGACAGAGCCATTTCTCATTGGTTTCATTAACCCTTGAGCTGCCCGAATCTCAGCACGGTTTATTCTCGAGGTGAACCAGAACCATTCCCACAAACATTTTATCGAAAGATCTCGATATTTCCCTCTCTGAATGAGTTTTGGTTTACGATGATTCTATAGAGCCCGATGATTTTGACAGTGGGGCTGTATCCAAAAAATGTTCCCATTTTTATTGCGCGTAGCTGGCATTTAATTACTCAATTTCCTTTACAGAAACAGTGTATTTTAATTTGTTATTACAGTACAGCCCAACACATCGATTCCGAACTGTGGCTCGCTGCCCTAGTCAGTTATCTAAATATTATTTTCTTCAGACCAGATGGGTTTTTCAGTCTCAGACTCTGGAATCCCTTTGTCCATTCGTCCCTGGATCCAGTTAAATTAAGAAAGTTGCCTTTTTATTGAAGCTTGACAGTTTCTAAAGATCTTTACGAATGTTTTTTTTAATTAATCCCGCCAAATCATTTATAATGCAGGGAAAAGGATGCTGCCAAAATGTACTGACAAAGATCTCTCTAAGAATAAAGAGGCTATGACAAGTTGTTCTTGAATCAGTGTAAACATTGTCCAGGATATTAAATGAAGAACTAAATAATGTTTTAAAAGGAAACGGGGTGATTGGAACATTTAAAACTCTTTTAAATGCTTAATAATCCCATCCGGACAAATAAAGTGAATTGCGTTTTCCGTGTTACACACCAAAATTACAGAGAAGAAAGTGACATTTCTGGCAACTGCACGCTATCCAAATTGCAGAAACAGTAAACTTGCAAACCCAGTAGTTTTTATAACACAACATTTCAGAAAATAATAAAACCAACTAGTGGGTTGCAGCATTCGGGAGAGCTTGGTTTACACTAGTTAAATGGGCAGCCACGCGCAGCACAATAAGTACCCGCCTTCTTGAAACAGTAGCTAACGAAAAAATGTTAGGCGCAACAAAATGTTGCCAGCGTTTTATGAACATTAACTCCCAGAAGATTCATCACTGCCGGTTTCTAAATGCTGTTACAATGTGCCATTGAGTTGGGGAAAGTTGGGCGTGCAATCTGATGTTATTACCTCAAGTAGTTTGTGCGCGCTTTCTAAGCGGGAGAGCAAAATTAAGTGTTTAGTGACCTTATAGGGAGGAGGTGGAAAAGGGGGGCATGAGGAAGAGGTGAAGGATTTAGTACTTGGTTCTGTGCAATTTCGAACTATTTGCAAACGAGTTCACAGCAAGCTTAGAATGGGGCTTGCTCTTGGGACGGAGCCTCGTCTGCTTGGTCTGTCTCCAAACCACCACCTTCCCAGCCCAACTGGCTCTGTGAAGTGAAGTGTTGGAGTAATAACACCTCCCCGGACTGTACAAGAATCAGGCGAGGGACAAAAAATAGAACTTCAGGTGGCATGATAAGAATGAGTCAATTTTAACGAATGCAGCTTTTCATCGTTGTGTGTGTGCGCGCGCGCTTCCAACTTTAATCTCTCCCTTGGCATGCAATGTTTTCATCAAGCGTGGTGGTTCCCGTTTTCTTTCTTTCTTTCTTTCTTTCTCTCCCTCACTCTCTCTTTCCCTCTGCCTTTCTCCTCCACACGTGGGTCCAGATATCTCCGGGCTTCACTGGCACGCTCGGAAGAGCGTATGCTCTGATGGTTGTCAAGGAAGTAAAGTGGCTGAATGAAATAGAGTTGAGGGCGGGAGAAAAGCAAATGGAGGGAGAGAGAAAGAGGGTGGACCACTTCCGGAAAAGCATGCATATTTCTTCATTTTTCCTCCAGACTAGATAATGGGAGAATCAATGCCAGTTCAGATCTCCAAGCATGATTCCGGTGTTAAGAGTCGGTCGGTAAAGTGGAGGACGACCTAATATTGGAAACAAAGGTCCAGACTAGGTCAGCCTGTCACCGCTGGCCTGAATGATGTGGGAGACTGTCTGAGGAAATGAGTTAAGAGAAAAAGCACAAAACTTCAGCACAGCACCTTGTAAAATACCTCACACCAGTAACTTTACAAAATGAGTGAGACAAAGCCAAATCTGATTTCGCGCCTTTAATATTGCCACTGCGGTTAATGCTACTGAGGTAAAAAAGCCAAAATTCATCAAACTGAATGAAACACTTCAGCTTTCAAGTAAGTCAATAGCTCAGTTTGTTTCATCTTCTCCCATTTGTAACTAAATAATTATATGCAAAATTCTTGAATATTTTGTGGTATTTAAGAATAACAGGCACATATGCTATACAGATGTTACTAACGACTGCGGCACATCCTTGTCCTCGCTTTCTGCTCATTCCTTCCATCGCTCGTATGGTGTGGCTTTCCTAGAATGACACACGAGTGGGCACTAAGCCTGGAAATATTCCCTTCCATTTGGAGACGACCATATACTGAAACACAACAATGCGCTGCTCGTCCTAAATTCCGTTTGGAGTGATTAGCTCCGCTTTGGGCAAGGTCAGACTCAGCTAATTCCCTGGCTATTAATTTCAGTTTTGTAACAATGACATCCATATGCAAGCAGAGGAGAACGAGAGGACCCTCAAAATAACACGTGTTTGTGTTTCTCACTGATCCAGAGAAAGGCTCTGCTTATGTTATCATTCCTCCGGGACAGAACTCTACGTATTTATATGTCGATTTGTTGCTCTGGCAGACGCACAAATATTTTTATATTTGTTTTCCCGTGCAATGGAGTCTGAAGCAACATAGAAGATGCTGGAGGAACTCAGTTGGCCGGGCTACACTGACGGTCGGTTTCCCTCCACAGATGCTGCCCGACCAGCTGACTTCCTCCAGAATCTTGTGTGGTGCTCCAAATTCCAGCACCTGCTGTTGCCTGTCTCTCCAATGGAGTATGATATGTTTCTGGTGGTATCAGACTTTGTTTCTTTCTTTTTCAATCTTTTTATTAGTATTAAGAATATTATGAACAAAATACAATTAAAATATTAATAAAGGGATTACAAACATACAAATTCCCATTACACATGAAGGAATACATAAGCAATGAATACAGTATAAATAAGTTTTCCCGAAACATAAACTATATAGTATATATATGAACAAGGTAACAGACTTTGTAAAGTGACATTATTTTGGGTGGGAAGTTTGCTGACAGCTACAGTACTGTGCAAAAGTCTTAGACACACACACATATATATATAGCTAGTCCTGTAGTAATTATAAGTATTGCACTGTACTGCAAAAAAAAACCAAATTTCATGACGTATGTGAGTGATGATAAACCTGATCCTGATATGGGTTTCTGTTGTGGACCGAGAGCGGGAAGGGGGCAGGGAGAGGGGAATCATGGTTGGAAAAAGGGGAAGGGAAAGGGGAGGGAATGGGAAGCACCAGAGAGTCATTCCACAATGATCAGTAAACCAATTGTTTAAAATTGTTATCTCAGGGCTGGGTAAGCCTGCACCTGCACCACCCTCCATCCCTGGCACTCCTTCTCTGCCCCCTGCCCCACACCCCTCCCGCAGTGCTCCACCTTCAGCGCTCCCAACATTCTTTGCTCTCACCAGATTTACAGACTCCACATTGACAAATACAATACTGTGCAAAGGTCTTAGGCACCTGGCTACATATATGTGGCTAAGACTTCTGCACAGTACTGTATGAGGCAAGACCAGAGAGGCAGCAAGTCTTCTACTTTGGGACAGGGACAATAATGGAATTGAATGGTTTAAAACTTGGCAGTGAAAGTAAGAAGAGCCATTTTTACTGGGAAGAACACAGATATAATAGTTTTGAAAAGTTTTATGAGCAGATGAAAAGAAAATCTTTTCATGTACCATCTTATCTTCAGGAAGTTGAGATGTGGATTGGATTGTAGTTTTCAAAATGAATTTAGATAAATCCTTGAAGGAGAAACTTTTAGAGAGAAAGGTTCAATGAATAGTATTTTCAGAAGCAACAGAGAGTGCATTTTGATGATTCATCTACAAACGTTTGTATGTAAGCCAAGCACTACAATCTTGTTTGCCATTGACATGAAGATTGGTGTAGTTGTTAATGTAGAAGGTAGTCAGGTTGTAGAGGGATATGGGTGTGTTGGTGAAATGGCAGACTGAGTTTAATTCAGACTAATGTGATATGACCCATCTGAGCCATGCAATAGGGATGGCACAAACATTATTAATTGTAGGGTCTTGGACAGTATGGGAATTATCTGAGACAGCAATAGGGTTGGGACAAACATTGTTAATGGGAGGGTCTTGGACAGTATGGGAAGGGAACACCAAGTACAAGTCCAGAGATTCTTGAAGGTGGAAATACAGGTAGACAACATAAGGGATTCTGGCCTTCACTCGTTTGGGCATTATAGAAGTAGGGAAGTTATGCTCCAACTTTATGAAGCCTTGGCCAGACCTCCACTGTGTGCATGTCTGGTCAACAGATAAAGGAAGTTTGTGATAGTACTGGAGAGGGTGTAGATGAGATTCACCAGGATACTGCTTGGGATAGACCACAGGCCATAAGACATAGGAGCACAGTTTGCTCATTCAGCCCATCTAGACTGCTCTGCCATTCCATCATGGCAGGTTTAATATCCCCCCACCCCCCGTCAACCTCATTCTTCTGCCTTCTCCCCGTAACCTTTGACACCCCTACGAACCAAGAACCTATCAATCTCTGCTTTAAATATACCCAAAGACTTGGCCTCCACAGCCATCTGCGACACTGAATTCCACAAATTCACTGCCCTCTGGCTAAAGAAATTCCTCTGTTCTAAAGGATGTCCTTCCATTAATAACTTCCCATGTTGACTCTGTTGGCCAGCACTTGCTCCATGGCTAAGCAATTGAAATGTTCATCTGGGCACCGTTTAAGTGTTGTCAGTGACCCAGCATCAACCACATACTCAGGCAGTGCATTCCAGAGATGATCAATCTCTGAGTGAAGAAGTTCCACTTCATATCACATCTAAATCTCTTACCCCTTGCACTGAGCCTAGGTCCAGTTTAATCAACCTCTAATATGGGTAAGAGTTTCATACAGTCTGTATTCCTCTTAATGTTATATACCCCGATTATGTGGCTTTCTCACCTCCTCTGCTCCAGGGAGCACGGACCTAGCTTCTCCACTCTCTCTTCATTACTGTCCCAGGATTCCCTGAAGATTAACTTGCAGTTTGTGCCAGAGAGCACTCGATGAGCTGAATGGATAAATTCTACTCCTATGTCTTATTCATTGTGCCAAATGACTTGTTCCTATGCCACACGATTTCATACTCTGTAGTTCCAGGCTTGTGACATTCCCTCAGATCCTCTCGCACCACCGCAAGTCGGGGTGACCAACAGTAATGGGGGTTGAAAATATATTCCCACTTTAACAGAGAATCATAAGTTAAACCTTTCAGCAGTAAACATTTGAACAAGGCCCCAAATCAGACTTAATCTGCTGCAGCATTTTGTTTTTCTAAGTGTGGTTTGATCTTTAAGAGTTATGTTAATATTAACTACAAAATGGAAAGTTCATGCATACAGATGGTTTTTCTGTCTCTGGTGGCTTTATGGATACAACAGTGCACAGCATTTACAGCACAGTTTAAAGATAGCTGCTGGCACTACAAAGGCAGATTAATCACTTCAGCTGGAATCATCTTCAATGTTCAAGTCTTGTACTTACCATGGGTTTTCCCTATATAACTACCTCCCACAGGTAAAGCTGTCCTTCAGGTAGTTGAGTTTTTAATAATGAATCCCATCATCCTATTATGCCACTTCCCCTGCCTGTATTCCTTCACATCATCTTGCCTCATGTACAATCATTTCTTGGTTGCTTTGTGATCCCACAGCTAGGGACACCTGAGAGATCAGACAGCCAGGTCTTCTCCAGTGTGATTGTACAGTAGATAATAATTCATTGGCTATGAAGAATCTAGAGATGTCTGGAAAATGCTTGACACGCTATAGCCATGAAATTCATCACCAGTTGGCATGCTGCACTGTAGTGACAAGACATTGCTATTTATTCCAAAATCTAATCTGTCGAAGGCTGTTAGAGCGTTTTTGGAGTTAGCACATATAGCAAATAACTTCAGCCATCAATCTTCAAATTTGAATATAGGCAGTAGATTAGATTTAAAATGCAGCTCTGGACAATAGGTTCCTAAAAGTTCTGAACCACAGTTAATTAGAAGACCAGGCAATGCTGATTTGAAATTAAATTGTGTGTCCATAGTGTGAGTGTGAAGGAGAAGGAGCGAAAGTTATATACGTAATTCAAAGGAAAACTTTGTAGATACTTGTAAATATAGAATTGTCCTTTGATTTTTTGCATATAAAAAGTCATGTAGTGTTGGGTCGAGCAAGCCTCTTCCTCCGAAAGGGTCTCAATATTATGCCTGCTGTGTCTTATTTTTTCAAATAAAGTGATTGCTGTACTTCATTTCTACCAGCTGTTGGATGTTGGTAAGAAATGAAATCGAATCCTTAGAAAGAGGTGACACAGGATCAGAAGATGTAGAATCCTTGTGGGTAGAGTTAAGTTACAGGCCTCAGAACAGGAGCCAGGATGTGGGCTAGAAATCACAACAGTAAATAGAAGCAGCATGTCAAAAAGGCAATGTTACAATAGGCATGGGGGATTTCAATATGCAGGTAGATAGGGTTGGTGTTGGATCCCAAGAAAGAGAATTTGTAGAGAGTCTACAAGATGGCTTTTTGGAGCAGCTCGTGGTTGAACCCATCAGGAGATCAGCTATTCTGGATTTGGTGTTGTGTAATGAACTGGATTTTATTAGGGAGCTTAAGGTAAAGAAACCCTTAGGAGGCAGTGATTATAATATGATAGAATTCACCCTGAAATTTCAGAGGGAGAAGCTAAAGTCAGATGTATCAGTATTACAGTGGAGTAAAAGAAATTACGGAGGCATGAGAGAGGAGCTGGCCAGAGTTGATTGGAAGGGGACACTGCAGGATCTCCCAGTGGCCACACATTTTAATTCCACATCCCATTCCTATTCTGATATGTCTATCCAAGGCCTCCTCTACTGTCAAGATGAAGCCACACTCAGGTTGGAGGAACAACACCCTATATTCCGTCTGGGTAGCCTCCAACCTGATGGTATGAACATTGATTTCTCTAAATTCCGTTAATGCCCCTCCTCCCCTTTTTAACCCATCCCTTTTTTATTTATTTATTCCCCCCTCCTTTTTATTCCTCTCTCTGCTCCTCTCACAATCACTCTTTGCCTGTTGTCCATCTCCCTCCGGTGCTCCCCTCCCCCTTTCTTTCTCCCTAGGCCTCCCATCCCATGATCCTTTCCCTTCTTCAGCTGCAGGGGTCGGTGATGGGACAGCTTCTTTTTTACGTTATGTGTCAATGATCTGGATTACAGAATTGATGGCTTTGTGACTGAGTTTGCAGATGATACGAGGATAGATGGAGGGACAGATGGTGTTGAGGAAGCAGGGAAGCTGCAGAAGGACTTAGACGCATTGGGAGAATGGGCAAAGAAGGTGGAATACAGTGTCAGGAAGTGTAAGGTCATGCGCATGGGTAGAAGCAATAAAGCACAGACTATTCTCTAAGTTCAAAAATCTGAGAAGCAAAGGGACTTGGGAGTCCTTGTGCACAATTCCCTAAATGTTCATTTACAGGTTGAGCTGGTGGTAAGGAAAGCAAATTCATTTCAAGAGGACAAGAAAATAAAAGTAAGTATGTAATGCTAAGGCTTTATAAACCACTGGTGAGGCCTCACTTGGAGTATTGAGAGCAGCTTTGGGCCCCTTATCTTAGAAAGGATGAGAAGGAAAGGAGTGATTGACCGCTCTGGGCCTGTCCTTGCTGGAATTTCGAAGATTGAGGGAAGATCTCATTGAAACCTATCCAACGCTGAAATACCTAGATAGAGTGGATGTGGAGAGGATTCCTATAGTGGGAAAATCTAGGGCAGAGGGCACAGCTGCTATCTCGATTTCCATACAGATCTCAGCACCATACCCAAAACCTTCCCACATTTGGCAAGCTATTTGAGTAGTAGAGCTACTGTACAATTCTGCTTTCATTAAGTCAACTGTGCATGCGTATTCTGACATGACAGATTGATGCCAAGAACTGGGGAAGGATCAGCTATATGGATTACTGTTAGCTATTTTCATTGGTTAATTCTGTATGTAAAATACATCATGCTTATTAAGGTACAATATATTTGAAGTAACAATGAAAACATAAAAGTATAAGCATGTCAAAGGTCAAATCAAAGAAAACTAAAAGTTCTTCCTCGCAAGAAAGTTCCCTACTGACTTACAGCAGTTGCTAGGAATTTACATAACTTTCTTAATGTATTCAGAATCTATTCGTGCTGGGCCTGATATTAATTTGGGTGGCAAATAAATGATTTTGTCAGACTAAAGAGATTAATACAGGAAGTCAATTGTTGAATTTCAAATTAATGAATTTCAAAATCTTCTTCCTTAATCATTCAAAACTAGTCACAATGTTCTAAAATATTCAAGAACTGTTCAGTTATATGTGGGTTCTTGCTTGAGAAAATATTGTTATCTGTATATAAACAGTTGTTCAAGATAGTGTATTAGTCATGAAATGCTTTAGGGTTATTGAATGTTTGTGAACTGCCAAATGAATAGTGTTTTTTTATTTCATGATTATAAAATGATCCAGAACTTATTTTGTTCTTGTGCTCAGTAAATTCAAGGACTGTGGCGACCCACTTTCTGCGCAGGCGAACCGGTTCACAAATAGCCAGCACGCGGGGAGAGACTTTGGTAATGCACCTCTGACGTCATTTCCACCCGGAGAGGGTGGGCGCTAGGGATTAAATGCCAGCGCCGCGAAGTTTGAATAAACTAGTCTCGAAATGACTTACCGACTGCGTGTCGTTATTTCAGCGCTGTGTGTAGCACATTGCTACAGGACTCTATTTATTTCCTTGTTTAAACTTACTGCTTACAGGATGGCAAACTTAGCAGAAAATCTTAATATGAATTTTCAATTTTTAATCAGCTGCCTGGAATTTACAGCAAGTTCACTTCTTACTCCTCAGACTTAAGTACAACAACAATTTGGAGGGACTGAACAAGTTAAATTAAGGTCCTTTCAATCCTTGTGAGAAGAAATTAAAGGTCCACTGTACAACTTCAAAGAATGGGAGAAGTTTTCTAGTAGCTAAGCCAACTGAAGAATCAGTTGTGTCTACTCAGTGACCATTTTATTAGGTACACTTGTACACCTGCTTGTTAATGCAAATGTATAATCAGCCAATCATGAGGCAGCATCTCTATGCATAAAAGCATGCAGACATGGACAAGAGGTTCAATTGTTGTTCAGACCGAACATCAGAATGGGGAAGAAATGTGACGTAAGTGACTTTGACCATTGAATGATTGTTGGTGCCAGATGGGGTGGTTTGAGTATTTCAGAAACTTCTGATCTCCTGGGATTTTCACACACAACATTCTCTAGAGTTTACAGAGACTGATGTGAAAAACAAAAAAAAATCCATTGAGCCGCAGTTCCGTAGACTAAAATGCCTTGTTAATGAGAGAAGTCAGAGGAAAATGGCCAGACTGGTTCAAGCTGACAGGAAAGTGACAGTAATTGAAAGAACCATGCATTAGAACAGTGGTGTGCAGAAGAGCATCTCTGAATGCACAACCCATTGATCCTTGAAGTGGATGGGCTACAGCAGCAGAAGACCACGAGCTAAAACTCAGTGGCCACTTCATTAGGTGCAGGAGGTACCTGACAAAGTAGCCACGGAGGGTAGCACCTCAGTTTGTTGGAGCTTGTTTTTCACAATTTGGGTTTTGCTCTCTTCATCCTACAAGAGCCACTGCAGGCCAGATTGGTTTCACTGGTTGTGAAGCATTGTAACACGGTTCTCAGGCTGTATAAGCTCAAGCCTTTCATTCAGTATCCTGTACTGGAGCATAGCAGAATGTACAGCTCCAGACATAAATTGCTCTTTATGGGACCTCGATGTTCAAACAAGTTGCCTTATTTCCTGCAGCAAGTTGGAAGTAAAGCAGGGAAGTCAGGAACACAAGAAATGCTTGATCAGCTATAAGACAGTTTATAGAAAGTAAAAAGCCCCTCTTTTACCCCATCTTTTTGTCATTTCTTTCTCTCCATTCATTCATCCTTTCCACATCCACTCCTATTCTACACATCCTCTCTTCATCCCACCTCTCTTCAGATTCAGATTTATTTATCCCATTGAGATCTCCTCTGGGGGAGGTATGACCTGTACAAGAGGGACAGGTTACACCTGAAACTGAGAGGGACCAATATCCTTGAGAACAGGTTTGCTAGAGCTGTTGACGAGGGTTTAAACTAGTGTGGCAGGGGGTTGCGAACCAGAGTTATAGGGCGGAGGATGGTGGTGTAGTTGGCTTACAAATGGAGGCAGTGTGTAGTGAGACTGCTAGCGAGGAGAAATTGATGAACGGGCAAAACTGCAGTCAACAGGATGACCTGCAACGTAAAAGGGGAACAAAATTGAAAAGAGTGATGAATACAGCACTGATGCACACAATATACGGAATAAGGTAGATGAACTTGCAGCACAGTTACAGATTGGCAGGTATGATGTTGTGGGCATCACTGAATCATAGCTGAAAGAAGATCATAGCTGAGAGCTTAATGACCAAAGATACACATTGTATCGAAAGGCCAGGCAGGTAGGCAGAGGGGGCAGTGTTGCTCTGTTAGTCAAAAATAAAATAAAATCATTAGAAAGAAGTGACATCTGAATCTTGATCTTCAGGGCATGAAGGGATATGGGGAGAAGGCAGGAGATTGGGGCTGAGAGGGAAATGGATCAGCCATGATGAGATGGTGGAGTAAACTTGACAGGCCAAATGACCCAGTATCTTATGTTCTTTGTACCATGGAAATATACGAAATGCGTCATTTGTTACAACAACCAACACACTTACTGATGTGCCGGGGTCGGCTCACCAGGCCTGGCCACACATTCTGGTGCCAACACAGCATGTCCACCATGCTCGGCAGAACGCCGCGGAACACAGGTAATGAAACAACAGCAGCAAGCCAAATCCCCTTTCTCCCCTCCTTCCCACCTATCCACACACACAGACAGTCCTCCAACCCTAGGACAGGCGTCCTGGTCTCCAGCCTCCACCTTCAGGCTCCAATCTTTGGTATCAATGCCTGGATATCAATATACCTCTGGATAACATGAAGAACATAACGTTCTTAGTATAACAGATATGCAACAGCAGAATCCTTTTTGACCCTATTTCATTAAGATTCGATGACTAACAACACCATCATCGCTCCTGTGACTAGGAGTTGAACTTGTGGAAGCTGACTGAACTGGTTGGCCCCATTCTGGTTGTACATTTACCCATCGAGGGAAATATTCCCACCCCAACAGAATAATAAGCAGCCTATTATTACACACCTATTTCAAAGTGCTGAATACGCATCGGAAAATGTATATCATTAAAGTGGAATGTCTGCCTCATCCACCTGAATAATGTCAGCAGTTTGAATAACTATGGGAGAACCACCAGAGATATTTAGCCTACATCACTAGAAAGGCACTGAAAAAAAGGATAGAGAAGGTGATAGCACTGAGAGTTTACATTGAAAGTACTAAATATTTGTGCCTTATAGTCTAATAGAGATTCAGTGCTTGTCAGAGCTGTCAGCTTATCCCTTGTAATGAAACTTGTACCTTTTAGTGAACCAATTGGTCAAGACTACCGCTAAATTCAACACTTCTTAACAAACTAGCATTTGACAGCATCCTTTGCAGGGCTATTTCTTGCAGGGTGTCAAAGGTTACAAGATGAAGGCAGGAAAATTGGGTCGAGGGGGATAATAAATCAGCCTTGATGGAATGGAGGAGAAGACTCGATGGTATAGAGAATTGTGACAAAAGACAGGATAGGCTGCATTTGTTTCTTGGGGAACCCAATTCAGTTATGAGGTGCATAAATAGAGTGGATAATGAGAAACTTCTCCCTAAAACGGGAATGTCGAAAACTAAAGAGAGCACGTTTAAGGTGATAATTAAGAGGGTTAGAGGGAAAGTGAGGAAAAAAACTTTATCCAGTGGATGGGTGTGATATGGGACACATTACCTGAGAACGTCATGAAGGAACATTAAAGAAGCATCTGGACGAGCAACTTGAATTGCCAAAATGTAGAAGACGACAGAACAAGTATTGGCAAATGGGATGGTATGGGGTGTTCTACAGACAGCATGTAGGACATGTCTGATCCCTGAACTCTCTGACTAACTATGGATCGGAAGACAGTTCTTCGTGCACCAGTGAATGTCTTCTCAATAATTACTTCACTAAGTTGTATTGATAAAGTAGAGCTGAAACAGGGCATTTTCAATCCATGTTTCTATATGAAGCTATGGCAGAGAGACTTATTGAAAGCGTTTTCAAACTTAATTAAGATACACATAATTTTAAATCCTAACAAATCTTTCCAAAAGCATCGTTCTATGCTTCCTGCACACATGATTGCATTTCTAACTTAATTTGTCTATTGTAGTGTCTTTCACAGCACAGCGTGCCCCAAAGCCCAAGATGTACTTCTGCATTTCCCACTGTCCAAATGTGCAAACGCCAGCAAGCAATTGGCACTGAGCATTATGATCACCTATTTTAGTAATGTTGGCTCAGGGATAAATATTGGTCACAGAAGAACTCCCTTGTTTTACTTCCAAATAACATCAAAGCATCTTTTTTATGAGCAACAGGAGGGTAGAATGTTTAACACCATACCTGAAAGATGTTGTAATGTGCTCCCAGACACTCTCTGGTTATAAATAGAACTATGTTTCTGCAAGTTCATTCTCCTTAGATGTTCCAATGTCTCATTGCTGTTCGGACTGACATTAGTGATATTAGCTGTGACAAAAGCCATTCTCCTCCCACACAACATCTGTAGTAATCACTTTCCTGGAATGGACATAAGCTACAATTTCTCCACTGGGTACCTTGCAATTTAAATAGACCTTTCAAGCAAAACAATGGCAAATTCCACAGGATCTCTTACAACATTGGACACAACTGGAAGATGAGCAACTCCCAAATGAAGCAAACTTCGAATACAGCAGTAAACCTTAATGATCACAAACTTATTGTGTATTGCTATGTTCTTGTTTCTGTTTCTCACAGTGTGCTGAAGTGAAAGAAGAGCAGCCTAGGACTGGGCTCTGAAGAAGGAAGGAAGGTATACATTCCAGTCCACACAATTACTGCCACGTTGTTACTTCAGGCTTGTGTGAATAAAAAATATAACTATCAGGATCAGGAGTACAACATATGCCCCCCCCCCTCTCAAGCCTGACCCACAAGATTTTGTTTAATTATCTCTCTCAACCATCAGGCTCCTGAACCAAACGGTTAACTTCACTTGCCCCATCATTGAAATGTTCTCACAACCAATGGACTCACTTCCAAGGACTCTTTATCTCATCTTGATATTATTTATTTATTATTCTTTCTTTTTTTTTTTTATTTGCACAGTTTGTTGTCTTCTGCACTTGGATTGAATACCCTAGTTGGGTGGTCTTTCATTGAGTCTGCTATGGTTATTATTCTATAGATGTAATGAGTATGCCTACTAGAAAATTAACCTCAGGATTGTATATGGGGACATATATGGACTTGGATAATAAAACTTACTTCGAACTTTGCAGTTTTGAATTCTTTCTTGCTCTATACCCTTAATCCATCCACAGTTTCCAAAAAAAAACACAGACTCAGTTTTTAATAATCTTGACAACTGAGCCTCCATAGACGACTGTGAATAAATTATTTCAGGCTTACCTCTTATGGTCCCTTACTCAAAGTATAGAACTTCTAGTTCTTGGCAATTTTGGCAGGAGAGACCTTTCCCCACACTTACCCCCTAGTAACACTGTAAGTTCATCAGCCATTCTTTTAAACTCTAAAGAAACAGGCTTAGCCTATGGAATCTCATCTCACATAGAACAGAGAACACAGAATATTAGAGCACAATGTTGTGCTGACCTTTTAATCTACTCTGAGATCAAGTTAACATTTCCCTCCACCTTTCTATCATCCATGTGCCTATCTAAGAGCTTCTTAAATACCCCTAATGCATCTGCCTTTACGTACCTCTGATTTCCCCTATACGTTCAACTTAAAATGATGCCCCTTCATATTCGTCATTTCTACCCTGGGAATAGGTCTCAAGCTGTCCACTCAATCTATCCCTCTTATCATCTTGTACATCTCTATCACATCACCACTCATTCTCCTTCGCTCCAAAGAGAAAAGCCTGTACTCAGTCAACCATGACAGATCTGCCATCCAAGGAACTGGTCGGTGAATCTTCACTGCACAAATACTTACTAGAAACATATGGGTTAAGGTTAGTAATTTGCTGGCATGCTGGAATCATGGCAACACTAACGTTCTTCCCCCAGCACAGCCCTCACTGATCTGATTTGATGCAGACGATGCATTTAATTGTATGTTT
Organism: Hemitrygon akajei; assembly: GCF_048418815.1. Lineage (NCBI taxonomy): Eukaryota > Metazoa > Chordata > Chondrichthyes > Myliobatiformes > Dasyatidae > Hemitrygon > Hemitrygon akajei. The sequence goes on from NC_133125.1 coordinate 106,315,043, forward strand.
TAATGTACATGTGACAAATAAAACAAATCTTTTTTAAAATTAAATCTGATGTCCAAACCTTGTCCAAAATTTCAAATAAGCCAAATCCATTGTTTCCCTCAAAGAACTGCAAAAGATTAGCAAAACATGGCTTGCCTTTCAGAAATCAGTGATGATTCTGCTCAATCACATTATTACATATAGGTGTCTCGATATCGCAAATTTTACTACAGATTTGTGCATTTCCTCAGTTTCAAGCTAACAACAGGATGGTAAATTCCCCAACTTCTCTCACCCCCCCATTCTCAAATAATAGAGCTTGATTTGCTATCCTCAGCAGAAACTATCCTAGAAGGCAATAACTATCTCTGTTGCCAGCTTTTTCAACACTCCAGATTACAAGTGATCAGGTTCTTGCGATTTATTTACCTTTGGGCTTGTTAACATCACATAGTTCTTGACTTAGAACGATGGAACACTTTCGCGAGAGGACAAGATCATTAAACTAGTCAATTTGTTTCAAACTAGTTTCGGGCATCTTCCCCCTTCCTCCTTAGTCCTGAAGAAAGATCTCGGCCAAAAAGTTCATTATTTATTCATTTCCATGGATGCTGCCTGACCTAGGAGCTCCTCCAGCATTTTGTGTGTGTTCCTCCGGATTTCCAGCATCTGCAGATTTCCTCTGCAGATTTGGAGCTTATTTGGGCTCCTTGCTGCACAAATGCATTGTAAGATCCAACGCACTACACAGACTCACCATAAATTGAAATATAGAAATATTTTGAGAGGAAAAACATTAACTGACTGCATTAATACATTTTTCAAGAGCTATGTCCCTACTGAGGACTATTTGCCAGACCATTGCATTTTACATTGATATTATCCGTCTTTTTTAAAGCATATATAAAATATTTTTGACCTATATAATCTAACCCTCCCCCACCCAAGAAAGTGCAGTCATTTCCAACTGATTTCACATTAGGATATGCGTCTTGAAGAATGATACAGCATCTGAAATGAATGTCCATTCTGGACTGAGGCTGTTGACGTTAAAATATTATGTACATTTCTGAGCGGTCTATCATTCAACATCAGCACAGCATTTCCATCCCAGTGTGTTAATATTGCTCTATATAATTTTTAATCAATCTCTGCACTCAGTGAAAGTTGTTTACAACACAGCCTAACGACTTTTGTTAGGATATCACCAAAGTTTTCAAATGCAGCTAAATAAAAGCACACCTAATTTGTTCTCTTCGCAACTGTGTAAAACGTGACAAATTGTTGCACGCTTTGCACATTTCACTGCTGCCAACAACTGCTGCTCCTGGGACGGAGTGCTGTAACAACAAACTGAACCCAAATCTTTCATAAAAACATATGTCATGATGACGGACAACTGGAGAAGTGGTGGTGGGGGGGGGTGGTATTAAATAGATTTAATGCTACAAAGCTCTCGTGTGAACAAAAGGGGGTCTTGTATGCAAGTGACGTTCAGTGGCTCTCCTCAGGGCTGTATAATGACTGCACTAGGCCTTGGCAAAAAAGTTTTTTCAGATCCCAAGAGAGTTTGTACACATGCCTCCAGGTATCACCTTCAGCCTCCTTTACATTAACCAAACGTTATGTCCTCTGCGGTTGTATAATTTGCAAGCACAGCTGGGGCTGGAATGGAAAAGCTACAGTTACTTTGATGAGGCCGTGGGTTTAGGTTGAATGACACCCAGTCTTACTCTCTTCCCACACCCCCCCCAAACCTTTCCCTCACTCTTAGATTTAATGGACTGATTACAGAGGTTGTATTTATCTGAAAATGAATCCAACAACTGGCTTTAGATGGAGAACAAATATAATTATCTCTACGCCCTGAAAAAAGTGAGCAAAGTTTTCAAAGAATTGGCCATGAATTTTACAATTTTCATTTCAAACGCTCCAACTAGTAAAAGCACGTGATTAATTTTCACAGCAGTCTTCTAATTTACGCAACAGCAGACATATGAATCAGAGAGACGAACACTAATTTGTAGTCCTGCTACTAGCTAAATAATTATGGACACTATTGTTCTTGATAAAGTGAAGCTTTTTCTTGAGGAATAAATATGTTTTTAAAAGATTGGTTCCGCAGATTACTTGCTCTCAATATTGGATCAAACAAAGCCTTGTGAATAGCTAACCAGTTTCTGTTTTCAATAAAACATGATGGCATATTTTAAGCTAAAACCCCAAAGCTGACAGAGACTACAGGAGGTAAGTCAACTTCTGGATCAAATTAGACTGCGGTCTGACACTAATAAAAAGATAGCAGGAAGATAAATATTTGAAGTTGTCTCAAATATCTATGTTCCTCAGCAAAAACATGACATCATTTTATTTCTTTCCATTAATTCCACTGACAATTTTTATTGTTCTTTAGCATGGCAGGATAATATTTCATTAGATCCCATGGAATGTGCTGCTGAGTGTTTAACGGACTGCTAACAACCTGAACATACCTACATACCAAGACCATGCACTGAGAAGAGAATGGGCGTAAAATACAACAAAGACTGCTTTATCCGTAAAAATAACACAAGCTATTTCACACTTATGGTCGTGGAATACCTTAGTGAAGATCAAAACTAATTTGTGCATGTGCAGTTTCTTCTTAACCCTTCCTGCTAATCCTTATCCTTTCCTTCAGCTGTGAAGTTATACTGGGATTATAGCTTCACAGGTGTCAGCTAATATACAGAGGAATGTACAAGGCCAGACACCAGGTGTAAACTTGGACACTGAATTCAGTAGCCTGTTAACCACAATGCCTATGGCTCCTTGCTTTCACCTGTCTTCAATTTCCACTGTAGGAGTCAATTCTACACCTAGCCCTTGCTTGATGCTGTGGATTCGTGGGTCTTGGACAAGGTTTAATTGACGTGGTTTGTGGATTGGACTCTGCGATTCATGTTATGATGTGTCTCTGGTTTCTGGTCACTCCTTTTTAAAATTGCTATTCTGTGCGATTCTGATCGGGACAGACTGGCTCTGTGACCTGTAGTCGATGATCAACACAGCATTAGATTAAACAGAACTGAGCTCTCCTGGACTGCTTCAAGGACTCTGTGGTTTGATGTTTTAAATTCTCTGTGTTTTGCTTGCATTTTGCCATTTGCGCAATTTGTTCTTATTTTTGCACGTTTGGTGTTTGATGTTTTCTCTGAACAGGTTCCATGGTGTTTCTTAGTTTTGTGGCTGTCTGTGGGAAGACAAATCTCAGGGTTGTATTCTGCATGTATGCTGTGACAATAAGCATACTTTGACTTTGGAAAGTTTAGGCTAATTAAAACATCCTTACATTAATAATGTAGCTAGTACAGAGTGCTGTCTCTATTAGTCAGCAGTTTATTCATTTCCTTAGATGCTGCCTGTCCTGCTGAGTTCCTCCAGCATTTTGTGTGTGTTACTAAGAATCAGAATCAAGTTTATTATCATTGACATATATTGTGAAATTTGTTGTTTTGCGACAGCAGTACAATGTAATACATAAAATATACTATAAATTATAATAAGAGTTGTATATTAAAATAGTAGCTCAAAAAGAGAGCAAAAATGGTGAGGTAGTATTCAAGGGATCATAGCCCGTTCAGATATTTGATGGCGGAGGGGAAGAAGTTGTTCCTGAAATGATGAGGGGTGGCTTCAAGCTCCAGTACCTCCTCCTTGATGGTAGCCATGGGAAGAAGGTGGAAGTCCTCAATTTTAGAAATCTCTGTCAGGTCTCCCCTCAGTCTAAAATTCTCAAGAGAAAAAAATCTAATTCTGTCCAAGATTTCTTCATAGCCTATACTCTCTAACACAGTCAGTATCTTGCTGAACCTCTTCAGTAACTTCTGCTGAACCACACTCCCTCATATCTAACCCTTTGGATCTTGTTTGTTTTATTTCATCTTATTTATTTAGAGATACAGCGCGGAACAGGACCTTCTGGCCCAACGAGTCACGCCACACAGCAACCCACCTGTTTAACCCTAGCCTAGTCACAGGACAATTTACAATGACCAGTTAACATTTTTGTTCCTGTTTAAAACTGATACTGGGAAAAAATTAAGGAAAAGAAATGGCAATCAAAAGTATAATTTGGATTTGTTTTTATTTGCTCATGGACAGGAACAAGACTTGCATTTATTCTCCACTCCTAATTACGATTAGAAGATGGTGATAAACTGCTACAGGCACACTGGCAAATCTGTTTGATTGCAGGATTCAGGCTCAACCAGGGAGAAAATGGGATATAATTCCAGGAGGATAACCTGAAGGCTTGTTGCCTCTTTCCTTTATGGAGTGCATTTTAGTGTTGACAAAGAAGCTGTGGTCAATTTCTGAATTGATTGTGGACTTCAGAGAGAGGAAGGTGAAGGAACACACACCAGTCCTCATAGAGAAGTGGAAAGAGTGAACCATTTCAAACTCCTGGGTGTCAACATCTCTGATGATCTATCCCAGGCCCAACATATTGATGCAGTTACAAAGAAAGCATGAGACCAGCTATATTTCATTAGGAATTTGAGGAGATCTGGTATATCATCAAAGACACTTGCAAATTTCTCAAGATGTGCCGTGGAGAGTATTGTAACTGGCTACATCACCATCTGGTTTGGGGGGGGGGGGGGTGAGTGGGCACTGCACAGGATCAAAAAGTAAGCTGAGGTAAATCAGCTCCATGATAGGCACTAGCCTCCCCAGCATCTAGGACATTTTCAAGGAGCGATGCCTCAAAAAATGCTGCATCCATCATTAAGGACCAACATCACCCAGGACATGCCCTCATCTCAATGCTACCATCAGAAAGGAGGTACAGAAGCCTGAAGGCACACACTCAGTGATTCAGGAACAACTTCTTTCCCTCTGACATCCGATTTCTGAATGGACTTTGAATCTAAGAACACTACCTCACTACTTCTATATTTCTCTTTTTGTGTACTACTTAATTAATTTAATTATTTTACACACACACACACACACACACACACACACACGCACGCACGCACGCACGCACGCACGCACACACACACATATATATATATATTACTGCAATTCACAGTTTTTATTATCACGTATTGCAATGTACTGCTGCTGCATAATTACAAATTTCGAGAGCTATGGCGGTGATATTGAACCTGATTCAGATTCTGATTTCGGCAGTGCATTTTATAGAAGAGCTGGTTGTTGATGCTTAGAGAGAGTGTGTGTGTGTGGGGGGGGGGGGGGCGGGGGGATTGGAAACCGAGCTTTATCTTTCTTGTTTAATACCACTTTCTTACTGTCACCACCTTGTTCATCCAAGCAAGAAGAGGATTCCATCTGATTCTTGCCTGGTGTCTTGTAAATAGTGCTAAGACAGAGGAGAATGACAAAAAGTCTTATTCAGACAATGGAGATCTGTTGATGTGGTAACACAGTGCAATGTTCTACAAGTTAGCTTTAGTCCGGTGCTACTCTGATTTCCAATCAGATCTTAATTGAATTTATTTATTTAGAGGTACAGGCAGAACAGACCCTTCCAGCCCTTCAAGCTGGGCTGCCCCCAGCAAATCCCAACAACTCCGATTTAACCCTACTCTAATCACGGGACAGTTTACAATGACCAGTTAACCTACCGGCTACCTCTTTGGTCTGTGAGCGGAAACCAGAGCACCCAGGGAAAACCCTCATATTCCATGGGGAGGATGTACAGAGGACGCTGGAAATGAACTACGAACTCTGACAACCCCAAGCTGCAACAGGGGTGCACTATCCACTACAAACAGTGGCAGCCCATTTAATTTTATCTGCACTTATAAAGGAGGGGGTAAAGTATCTAATAATCGTCTCTCTCGGTCGTATAATTTCATAAATTTGTGCTGGGATAGGATAGATGTACAGAGTAAGAATATTTGAAAATGAATAAGTGCAGTTCAAAGTAACAGGTGACAGCTCTGTGAAGCTAATTGTTTTGATTGTCCTTCCAAAGTACCCTTAAGTGAAGGATTCAGAATGGATAGTGTGCAAATAACTGGGCAGCTAGAAGATTCAGTAAATAAAGAATGTCAGATAACTGGAGCAAAAAGCCGGCAAGAAATAAGAAGAAAGTTTGTTAAAATGTGAATTGTTATGATCTGGAAAGCTTAGCCTAAACAAATGGTGTAAGCAGACTCAGTAGTAAACTTTAAAGGTGAATTGGATCTATACTTAAAAAGCAGAAACTTGAAGGGCAAGGGCACAAATAACTGGAAGCTCTTTCAGCGAGCCAGCATAGTACAAAGTGCACACTCGTATTCTTCAGTTCTCACCTTTACTAACCTGGCTTATGAATCCAAAAGGCCATAAGATATAGGAGCAGAATTAGGCCATTTGGACCGCTGAGCTGGCTTCACCATTTCATCATGGCTGATCCAATTTTCCTCTCAGCCCCAATCTCCTGCCTTCTCCCCATATCCCTTCATGCCCTGACCAATCAAGAATCTATCAACCTCTGCTTTAAATATACATAAAGACTTGGCCTCCACAGCTGCCTGTGGCAATGAATTCCACAGATTCACTACTCTCTGGCTAAAGAAATTCCTCCTCATCCCCATTCTAAAAGGACACACCTCTATTTTGAGGCTGTGTCCTCTGGTCTTCGATTCTCTCATCATAGGAAACATCCTCTCCACATCCACTCTATCAAGGACTTTCACTATTCAATAGGTGTCAATGAGGTCACTACTCATTCTTCTGAATTCTAGTGAATACAGGTCTAGAGCTATCAAACAGTCTTCATATGACAAGCCATTCAATCCTGGAATCATTTTCATGAACCTCCTTTGAACCCTCTCCAGTTTCAGCACATTCTTTCTAAGATAAGGGATTCACAATGCTCCAAGTGAGACTTCACCAGAGCTTTATAACCTTTCAACAATACATCCTTGCTTTTATATTCTAGTCCTCTTGAAATGAATGCTAACATTGCATTTGCCTTCCTCAACACAGACTCAACCTGCAAATTAACCTTTAGGGAATCCTGCACAAGGACTCCCAAGTCCCTTTTCACATCAGTTTTTTTGTATTTTCTCTCCATTTAGAAATGAGTCAACCCTTTCATTTCTTCTACCAAAGTGCATGATCATACACTTCCTGACACTGTATTCCATCTGTTATTTGTTTGCCCATTCTCCTAATCTAAGTCCTTCTGAAGCTTCTCTACTTCCTCAAAACTACCTGCCTCTTCACCATCTGCAAACTTTGCAACAGTCATCAATCTCATCATCCAAATCATTCAAATCTGAAGAATCGGTCCCAACACAGACCCCAGTGGAGTTCCACTAGTCACCAGCAGCCAATCAGAAAAGGCTTCTGCCAATCTACCACTGTTTTATCCATGCTAGAATATTTCCTGTAATACCATGGGCTTATAGCTTGTTAAGCAGCCTCATGTGTGGCACCTTGTCAAAGGCCTTCTGAAAATCCAAGTACATACCATCCACCGATACTCCTTTGTCCATCCTACTTGTTGTTTCTTCAAAGAATTCCAACAGATTTGTCAGACAAGATTTTCGCTTGAGGAAACCATGCTAACTATGGCCTATTTATCATGTGCCATGATAAATCAAAATGTTAAAGTTCAAAATAAATTTTATTATCAATGTACATATACCACCCGAGATTCATTTTTTTGTGGGCATACTCATCAAATCTATAGAAAAATAACCATACGGAGTCAATAAAATTTTGCCCAACCAGGGCATTTAACCAGAGTGCAGAAGACCACAAACTGTGCAAATTCAAAAAGAAGAAACAATAATAATAAGTACATAAGCAATAAATATCAAGAACATGAGATGAAGAGTCCTTGAAAACTGAGTCCATAACTTGTGGGAACATTTCAATGATGGGCAAGTGAAGTTGAGTGAAGATATCCACACCAGTTCAAGAACCTGGTAGTAACTGTTCATGAACCTGGTTGTGTGAGCCCTGAGGCTCATGTACCACCTTCTTATTAATGGCAAAATAAATAAAGTAACAATTATTTAATTCAGAGGCACAAAGCTCAAATATTGAGAAACAATATTTGGCTTTAACACCACATAATTATAGCATCTACAGCATAAATACTCATTTTCTAAATAACTGACAAAATAATCAAGAGATTACCGAACAATCCAGATGTGCGATCCTGAAAATTAAACAACAAATGTAGAATCGGTATAAGTAATAAATTGCTTCTTTTATTTAATCAAGCACTTGCCCTGGAGGGAAAATAATTGCCTGGCTTCACTTACATACAGTGTGCTGTAAACCTTTCTTCTCCCTACAGCTAGAGGCATTTGTGAGGAAGAACCGGCCTTTATTGAAGGCAGTGAAAACATTCCAACTGGGAAGTGTTCCAAACACAAAAGGAAGATGAGCAGTCAGACATGGTGTGCAGCCGCAGCCTATTTTAACACGATGATCATAGACAGTATTGTACAGTAGGCCAGGGAACAAGTTAAATTCGGTTCAAAGACCTCGCCTATTGTGATTTTGTGTTTTCTCAGTCACTGTGGCAATCAGTCTCTTACACTGCAGAAACTGTTCTAAAGAACTAAACACTCAGTCCTGTCCCCCTGTTCTTTCACAACAGACTGTGACTTTTACTCCCTTTCCAGATCTTTATACGTTTTCCTCTACCATGGAAGAATTTTTCAGCAACATCACATGCCAATCGTACGAGGGGATACTACTGAGAACCCAATCCATTGTGAATTATCCCTCGCTATTTCATAAGAACACAAGAAAATAACAACAGGAGTAGGCTAACAGACACCTTAAGCTTGTTCTGAAAAGAAAAGTCTCAACATCTAAACAGAAGAGATTCTGTAGGTAGCTAGAAATGCAGGGTAAAACACACAAAACTTTGGAGGAACCCAGCAGGTCAGGTAGCATCTGTGGAGAGGAAGAAACAGCCAACATTTTGGGCCAAGACTCCTCATCAGACATTTCACCATCTCAGATGTTAGGTGTTAATGGGCATCTGAAAGAGAAATAGATACCTGGAAGGAAATGTAGGCATGGGATTGATTGGATTTACCCCATAAACTCCAAAGAATGGAGACTCAGTGCTCGTAAACATATACTGTCTTCTTCCATTCAAACACAGACTGATGTTAATGGGAGACAGTACACTACCGCTACCCTTGCAATACAATATAGTCTACAAGATCAGAGAAAGGGACATTGAATTTCACTTTTCCATTTTTAGAAGAACCAATAACTGACGTCATTGATGTAAACTGTATGCTTTGCTGGGAGATCTCACAGGGCACTAATTCTATAAGCATAAGGGACTCAAAAGCAATGATCACAGAAAGATGGTATGACTGAAGTAGACAGGGAATATTACACTGTGGAGGCATTTGAAAAGAAAGAGTGGTGTAGCAGTTGTTACAGTGGGGCTTCTGATTTCAGCATTGAGGAGGCAGCAAGAAGAATAGTATTTATTTCAAGTTTCAGAGGAACATGAGGCAACCATGAAATTGTAAGGAATAGAAAGCAGCAGAATGCCATTCAATCCCTTGTGCCCAGCTCCATCGTTTAATAAAGTCATTATTGATTTCTTACCTCAATGCTACTTTCCTGCATTAATCCCATTTCTCTTGATTCATTTAGAATCTAATAAACTATTAATCTTTGACTTGAAAATCTAGTGTGAATGAGCCTCCAACGTCTTCTTAATCATTCAAGACCCCGTGTGAAGACAATTTGTGTTTTTCCCGAATAGCCTTTACTTCAGAATTCTGACCCCTGGTTCTAGAGACCCCAATGTCTCCAATCCTATATCTTCAAAGCTCTGGCAAAACAACTTCTCATATTTCAAAAAGTCAAGGCACATGGCCCTAGAGTACTGAATGTTTCCTCACTGGAAATAACTCAACTCGTTAATCAAGTTGCTGAATGTTCATTTCACCTCATTTAACACAAGTGTCCTTTTCCCCAAACAGTTGCTGGCACATGATTGGGAGATTAGATATTTGTATTAACAAGTAGGTGTACTGGTGTACCTAATGAAATGGCCACTGAGTGTAGAATTATCAGTTCTGCTAAAACTAGAATTAATAAAGAGAATAATTAAATGTGTTTTACCACCCTTAAGATTCCTAATATACAGTAAATCTCCTTGATTCTTCAGTAGAGACTAAGATCTAATCAGTCCAATACCACTACCATCATTGGAAGAAAAGGGTAATCTCCTGACTAGCTCTGCAACATTCTTCCACTTTACAGGGATTTAAAGCTAAAGTTGTCTAGCCATTGTTTATAACAGATAAAGCTGGTTTAATTGTGTAATGACTCCAACATGTGAAAACCCCTAACAAAAGCAAAGCATTATGAGCTTAGTGGCTGAAATAATGTGGGCTCAAAAGATCCAGCAATTCACAGCACATGAAGCTGCTTGTGGAGATACAGTAATTGCCCCTAAGTTGATGATGGGTACCTCTTCATTCATACACTTTAACTCATGGTGGAAGAACAATGCCAACAAATATGTTCTCTCCAATTCATTACTCACTGTTATTTTTCCCCACATTAATACAGTAATCCTTTTCATAGTTTACCATTAATGATCAAGTTGTTTCATACTGTCCATAAGACAGTAAGATATCGGAGCAAAATTAGGTCATTCAGCACATTGAGTCTGCTCCACCATTCCATCATGGTTGATATATTATACCTCTCAACCCCATTCTCCTGCTTTCTCCATGTAATCTTTGACACCCTAATTAAACAAGAACCTATCAACCTTTGCCTTAAATATACCCAATTACATGGCCTCCACAGCCATCGGAGCCAAAGAATTCCTCCGATTCAACACCCGCTGGCTAAAGAAATGTTTCCCCATCTAGGAGATCTAGGAGGCCTAGGAGATCTAGGCCTCATATGGAGCCAGTGATCATTAATGGAGAATGTGTGGAGCAGGTTAAGACCTACAAGTATCTGGGAGTACAGTTAGACGAGAAGCTAGACTGGACTGCCAACACAGTTGCCTTGTGCAGGAAGGCACAGAGTCGACTGTACTTCCTAAGAAGGTTGGCGTCATTCAATGTCTGTAGTGAGATGCTGAAGATGTTCTATAGGTCAGTTGTGGAGAGCGCCCTCTTCTTTGTGGTGGCGTGTTGGGGAGGAAGCATTAAGAAGAGGGACGCCTCACGTCTTAATAAGCTGGTAAGGAAGGCGGGCTCTGTCGTGGGCAAAGTACTGGAGAGTTTAACATCGGTAGCTGAGCGAAGGGCGCTGAGTAGGCTACGGTCAATTATGGATAACTCTGAACATCCTCTACATAGCACCATCCAGAGACAGAGAAGCAGTTTCAGCGACAGGTTACTATTGATGCAATGCTCCTCAGACAGGATGAAGAGGTCAATACTCCCCAATGCCATTAGGCTTTACAATTCTACCGCCAGGACTTAAGAACTTTTTAAAAGCTATTATTAATGCTTTTTGAGATAGTGATTTAGATGCATATCATATTTTTTACTGAGTTAAGTATTGTATGTAATTAGTTTTGCTACAACAAGTGTATGGGACATTGGAAAAAAGTTGAATTTCCCCATGGGGATGAATAAAGTATCTATCTATCTATCTATCTATCTATCTATCTATCTATCTCTGTTCTAAAGGGATGTCCTTGTATTCTGAGGCTGAGTCCTCTGGTCCTAGAGACTCGAGTTTTGGAAACATCCTCTTGAATTAGGCCTTTCAATATTCGATATGTTTCACTGAGATTCCCCTCATTCTTCTAAACTCCCAGAGTCTAGAGCCATCAAACGCTCTGCATGCATTAACCGCTCCATAGTAGATGGCATGGTATCCTAGTAGTCAGTGCAACACTATTACAGCACCAGCAGTACATTACAAACCCTCTGTTGCACCTTCTCCCAGTGACTGCATGGGTTTCCTCTGGGTGCTCCGGTATCCCAGAGGCATATTAGTTAGATAGTTAAAAGAGTCATAGTAAAGTACTGCAGGCCCTTTGGCCCATCTTGTCTGTGCCGAACCATTTAAACTGCCTACTGTCATCGACCTGCATACCCCTACCATCCACATACCTATCCAAAATTCTCTGAAACATTGAAATTGAGCTCCCAAGCACCACTTGCGCTGGCAGTTCATTCACCACTCCCACGACCCTCTGTGTGAAGAAATTTCCCCTAGTGTTCCACTTAAACTAGTCACCTTTCACCTTTAACCTGTGACCTCTGGTTGTAGTCCCACCCAGAGGTGGAAAAAATTTGCTTGCATTTCCCCTCATAATTTTGTATACCTCTATCAAAGTTAGTTGGTTAATTGGTCACATGGGCTTAAATGGGAGGTGCAGGTTGTCAAGGGCCGGTTACCATGCTGCATATTTGATTAATGAATTAATGCAAAGTAACAAACTTTCTGAGAATAAAGTCTTTCAAATGAGTTACTGGTGGTTAAGCACTGTAGTTTGATTTACTTAAAATGTGCTGTGATGTCACATATTTCTTCTCTACCATGAAGCAGTGCTTGACTTTCCAAGAAGCTTGTAACTGTATTTTCATTTCCGCCTCCTGATGCTCAAGATTGTGTAAAATTTAAAGCACGGCACTGTTTGTTGCCAGATCTGACCCCGCGCTAAGAAGGAAAAAAATACTAAAGAAGCAACCACAAGTAATTGCATCTTGGTTCCATTTGATAATGTGCAGAGTTAACTGCTTTGGCCTCACACAAGCCAGCTTCTTCCCCCTGTCACTGTGCATAATGCCCTTTATGATGCAAGTGTAGTCAACTAAATCGAGATTTTTTCCCCTTTCTTAAAAATAAAGAGTCGTTCATGTGAAGCAATTCATTTACAAATTAAAGGGGTCCATAGATTCTTTTGTGCAGGAAAACAATTGGAAGAAAATGGCATTTTTCTTTCCATTAGCGACTATGTACTAGGGTGAAGCCTCTTCCCGCTCAGACCCCAGGAATCATGGACTCAGCAAAGAGAAACCTTTTGTTGCTGTTAATAAAAGCAAATGTGTCTTTGGGTTAGAGCATCTAGCTCAAAAACAAGCAGGCGAAAAGTTTCATGCATTGCCTTCCTCATACAGAATCATTTCCTGCCCGGATTAAGTATAACTCCAGAGAATGTCTTGCACTGAAGAATATTTTTAAATGTTTAGTTAACAGCTATTTGAAGCCAAATATTTCCAATTATTTTTCAAATCCTAACTGTCCGTCAATAGAGGAAGAACAGCTTATCTTTAATCAGACGTCTTTCATCTGTCGGATTTTAGGTGGGGTGGGGCAAATCAGAGAGAGTAGAACCATGCATGAAGCAATTGTAAAAGATGAGTTATTAAGGACGTTCATTTGTCAATTAAGTTGATTTCTTGAAAAGAGTGGTACAAAATAGGGTGCATTCAGGAGTACAACAATGTTTCTACAGCACCCCTAACATAGCAAAATTTCTTCTGAGCTGCTTCACAGACAAAAATTATTGTAAAGCCACTAAAAGAGATTTGAAAATAGATGAGCAAGAGGTTTGCCAACTCCATTGTGATCCCACCACCAAGCACATCTTTCCCTCCCTCCAACTTTCTATTTTCTGCAGGGATCAGTCCCTACATGACTCCCTTGTCCACTCATTCCCCTCCCCACTGATCTCCCTCCTGGCACTTACCCTTGCAAGTGGAACAAGAGCTCCACCTGCCCCTACACCTCCTCCCTCACCACCATTCAGGGCCCCAAACAGTCCTTCCAGGTGAGGTGACACTCCACCTGTGAGTCTGTTGGGGTCATTTACTCTACTGGCTGCAGTGCCCATGTTCCGGCCCAGTGGTGAGACCCAACATAGATTGGGAGACCACTTCACCAAGTGCCTACGTTCTGTCTGCCAGAGAAAGCAGGATCTCCCAGTGGACATGCATTTTAATTCCACTTCCAATTCCCACCCTGATATATCTATCCGTGGCCTCCTCCACTGTCATGGTGAGGCCACACTCAGGTTGGAGGACAACACCTTATATACCATCTGGGTAGCCTCCAACCTGTTGGCATGAACATCAATTTCTCAGACTTCTGGTAATGCCTCCCTCTACTTTTCCAGTCCCCATCCCCTTTTCCCTCTCTCACCTTATCTCCTTACCAGCCCATCGCCTCCTTCTGGTGCTCCTCCTCTCTTCTTCCTTCCGTGGCCTTCTGTGCTCCCCCTTTTCCAGCCCTGTATCTCTTTCACTAATCAACTTCCCCTCTCTTTACTTCACTCGCCCCTCCCTCCCATTTTCACATATTACCTTGTGTTTCTCCCTCCCACCCTCATTTTCTTCCCCCAGTTCTGCTGAAGGGTCTCAGCCCAAAATGTTCCCTGCCTACTCTTTTCCATAGATGTTGCCTGGCCTGCTGAGTTCCTCCAGAATTTTTTGTGTGTTGCTTGCCAAAGTATTGGCTTTAAGCAGGGCAAAAGAGAAAGGCTGAGGAAGGGAAATCAGAACTGGCAGTGAAAGGCACATCTTCCTGTGGAGCAGAAAATATATTTTGAAATGACAAGGTGGCAGAATTAGAGGACTATGGATAGCTCACTGGGGCTTAGTGGTAAATTGAAGGTAACAAGATGGGGAGGAAAGGACTACACCAGGGATTCTCAACTTTTTACATGCTATGGACCCTCATCATTAACTGAGGGGTCTGTGGACCCCAGGAATAGACCATGGAAAGGAGTAAAAACAAGAGTCAAAGCCTTAAGCTGGGTGTTGTCAAATATGGAGGTAGTGTACAGGAACCAGTGTAGGTCAGTAGCTCAGGGGTGATGGTTGAGGTGTTTCTGATGATCTAAGTTGATCATGTTGATCTTCGGTGGCCTTGCACATGAAGATTGACTTTGTTCTTCAGCTAAGTTGGCCTGTGAGGGCTGTACATAATGGAACCAGGATTCAGAAATTAAACAAGCTAATTTAAGATGTTGCTTTTGGACCTTATATAATAATTCAACTTCATAATATTTTGAAGAGTTAATAATAAAGAAAAAATGGAGTCATGAAGCATCAAAATAGGAGGTTGTAACTATGACAAGTTGACAAAGGTGTTTACATTCTTAACTATAAAACCATCAATACAATAATCAGTGTACGGAAATAACATAATTAAAACATTTTCTTATAACATATTTTTAAAATTGCAATAACATCTAGGAATCACTGAAGGCATTCAAGCTTCCTTTTGCAGCTACATTGCCAAAACTGTTTAATTGGATTGAACAGTTTACACCAGGAGTTCCCAATCTGTGGTCCACGGACCCCTTGTTTAATTGTATCGGTCCATGGCATAAAAAAGGTTGGGAACCCCTGGTTTACACCATTGAAGTTCTCACTTAATTAAGCCTTGTTATAAAACACAATTTTATCATTAAAAATAACTTAGTACTAAACCTTGTTGGTGAAGAAAAAAATGTGATACTAAATTGCAACAGGTATGGCCATTCTGCTTTTCTCCATCAGACTATATAAAACAAATATTCAATCAACTGTATTGTGTGCTAGCTGTGTTAACGTTTTCTACTCAGTAGGATTGGACCCAATTATAATTGCTACAGGTTAAGTAAACTTGATACATTGTTCCTCCATCTCCCTGCCTTTGAAGATACTCTAGTGACTCAATTTTGCAATTTGCAGCCCTTACATCCCGTGCAACCGCTCTTTCCAAATTGCTGTTTTATTATTTGACTTACAGTTAATAATATCTGTATTATATTATAACTGTAATTATAATACAATTTATTATTATAAATTCCTATTCTGAGATCTATAACTCTTTTTAAAGCTCATGTTGCAATGATAATCTCCCATTAATAATGTCATTACAATGTATATGCTCTTAAACAGCTTCTGCAATAAATGTAACAAAAGGAATGTATAATAGAAACACAAAAATGTTTAAGAATGCACAACCTTTATGTTACAGGTTAAGTTACTGCTTTTCATTAGGAAGTTGAGATTTGGTTTGTCACTAAAACACTTGCAAATATCTGTAGATGTACCACGGAGAGCACTCTGACTGGCTGCGACACCATCTGGTACTGGGTGAGGAGGGTGTGTGGCTACTGCACAGGATCAAAGTAAGCAGCAGGGAGTTGTAAACTTAGTCACCTCCATCATGGGCACTAGCCCCCATAGTATCCAGGACATCTTCACAGAGCAATATCTCAAAAAGGCGGCGTCCAGCGTTAAGGACCCCATCACCCAGGTCATTCCTGTTCTCATTGCTCCCATCAGGGAGGAAGTACAGGAGCCTGAAGGCACACACTCAATGATTCAGGCACAGCTTCTTCCCCTCTGCAGTCCAATTTCTGAATGGACATTGAAACCATAACACTACCTCACTACTTTTTTATTTCTATTTTTGCAGTATTTATTTAATTTAACTATTATATATATATTTACTGTAATTCATGTTTTTTCTATTACATTGTACTGCAGCCACAAATTTCCTGACATATGCCAGTGATATTAAACCTGTTTCTGATTGAATTATGTCCCTTTTAACTACCTGAAGACTATTTTTAGTCCTTCACTATGCACAATGGCATAAAATATCAACTGGATTAAAATGTATTGAGGTAAAATGAAAACAGAACGTTAGACTGGCAAATGACATTGCACTTCAGGCAGGGGTTCCCAACCTTTTTTATGCTATGGACCAATACCATTAAGCAAGGGGTCTGTGGACCCCAGGTTGGGAACCTCTGGTCTTAAGTAAGCAAAGTTGCCTGCCACCAATTTCACACTACCAAACCAAATCAAAATCTATGTCTGTCTGTGACATTTACATTGGAAAGCATATTCATTTACCTCAGATATATTGACCTTCTGACCCATGTAGACAAACTCAATGGCACATCTCCACCTCTCAAATACAGTGAAAATAATTCTTGACTGGGATTTGGAGTGAAGGAGTCATAGAGGGGTAGAGCATAGAAACAGGCCCTCACCCCATTGAGTCAGTGCTGACCATTAAACATATGTTTTTTACATTATCTTGCCCTAGCCTATTTCATTCTTTACATTTGCAAATGACACTTTTCACTACAGTGGATTCCAGTTAACTGAGACACATTGGGACCAGGACATTTTGGCCCAATCAATCAGCTGACCCAATTAGCTAAAGTTTCGTGTAAATAGTTAAAAGGGTATAAAGAAGACAAATTACTGGTTAACCACATAACAAATTATATATTTAAGAGAAATACAGAATAAATTAGAACACTACCAAAACTACTGCAGAACTATAAAGGTGTATTATTTCCTAATAGTTACCAAGAGGAATTTATCTGGTGTAACCTGCCTTGTACTTTTGATTGACTATAAATGTACAAAATCAGTGCTGTCACCTAATTGACTGCCTTCATACAATGCTTTCAATAATTGCATCCTCCAAATCTTCGTTTTCATTGTAAAATTCAAGATGATTGTTGATACCTTCAAATTCTTCGTAGTTCCTAACTTGTTGAAGTAGTGAAATCGTTTCATTTTCACTCCCGACCGTTTCCGGCGTCTCCAAGCCTGAATGCTTGAAACCGCAGTGAACAAAACAGTTTTGAATTGTCTGACTGTTACTCGCCACCTACAAGTGACAAAAATCACCGCTTTTTGAACACAAACACGTAAGTGATGCTATTTTTAAATGTTCACTCTAAGCACCGTGTAGTGTCTAATGACCACATGACATGCACATGACTGACGCTAGATAGAAAATATTCCGCAAGTATCTTGCTCTAGTTAGGCGATATAGTGTCCCAAATAAACAAAGGGAATCCCAGCTATTTTCTTGATTTGTTTTTGGTCTTGTAAGAGTTATCCCAAATAAGTGGTTGTCTTGATTAACGGACGGCCTATTTAACTGGAACTTGCCGTGTTTTGATATACATATGAAAAATTTAGCTGATCTTTTAAACTTTACTTCCCCCAGATTCTAGCACTCACCTACAGGAGGGGCAATTTGAGGCAAGCAGTTAATCTGGCAAACAAGAGAAAATCTGCAGATGCTGGAAATCCAAAGTAACACACACAAAATGCTGGAGGAACTCAGCAAGCATCTATGGAAAAGAGTAAACAGTTGATGTTTTGGGCCAAGACCCTACATCAGTCCTGAAGAAGGGTCTCAGCCTGAAACATTGACTGTTCACTCTCTTCCGTAGATGCTGCCTGAGCAGCTGAGTTCCTCCGGCATTTTGTGTGTGCTAATCTAGGAAACAGCACAGTTCAAGTGGGAGGAAATGGAGGATTCAGAGGAAACGCATGAAGACACAGGGAGAATGTGCGAAGTCCATACAGACGAGCACCAGAGGCCGGGATTGAAGCTGGGTGCCCAGAGCCATATGAGGCAACAACACCACTAGTGGTGCCACTTCCCTTCCCATTGATGGTTCTCTTCGGTTCAATAACAGACCACTTCTTTGATAAGCAATACTTCAGAATTTCAGGACACGTGAAGCAAAATATTTTCCACATGATGTGAGAATGATCCATTCTTATAGATGGTGGGACGATTTGAATCCATCATTTATAAGGATATTGTTACAAAAAGGAATGTGAACACTGTTGCCTCATTCAGCTATGATGCAAGTCCCATTGCAGGGTCTCAACCCAAATTTGTTGAGCAGCTCCGCTCATCCCACCAAAAGCTGAACTTCCCAGTGATCAAATATTTTAATTCCCATTCCCATTCCAACATATTGGTCCATGGCCTCCTCTTGTGCCAAGATGAGGCCACCCTCAGGGTGGAGGAGCAACACCTTATATTCTGGTGGGGTAGAATCCAACCTGATAGCAGGAATATTGATTTCTCACATCGGTAAAGAAAAAATCTCCCCCTCCCCTCTTCCTCTACTTCCCATTCTGGCCTCTTATCTCTTCTCACCTGCAGATGACCTCCTCCTTCCCTTTCTCCTATGGTCCACTCTCCTCTCCTGTCAGATTATTTCTTCACCAGCCCTTTACCTTTCCTGCCAATCTGACTTCACCTATCACTTTCCAGCAATTCTCCTTCCTCTTCCCCCACCTTTTTATTCTGCCATCTTCCTCCCTTCCTTCCCAGGCCTGAAGAAAGATCTTGCTCCGAAACATTGACTGTTCATTAATTTCCATTGATGCTGCCTGACCTCTTGAGTTCCTCCAGCATTTTGTGTGTGTTGCTTTGGATTTCCAGCATCTGCAGACTTTCTCTTGCTTATGACATACATCTTCTGCAACCATGGATTCTGCTCGATCTGCTCTGTCTTCCAGTGTTCTGTTTCTTTTTCCCTAGATTTCAGCATCTGCAGTCTTTTATATCTTCAGTAATAAGGCATTGACCAATCCTGGAATGTTTGCTGAGGGATCTGGATGCTTGCTCTGTTTCATGACAGTGTCACGAGGATGAATCATATCCATCTTGAAGTGCAGACAGGTCACAAGTTCAACATCTTATCCAAAATACAGCACCTCCAACTCTGTGCCAATCATTCAGTCAGAACAGCATCTGAGTGCCAAAGTTCAAAGTTCGAAGTTATTTTACCATCAAAGTGTGTCTACTCTAATCAGTAATGTGGGATTTGAACCTTAAAGTTTCTGTCTGTAGGAATAAAGTGCTTCTAACTGTGCCTCCCGACACTGAAAAATAATTTGAGAGTAAAAGTATCAAAGTAATTTCAAATAATTATGAATAGAATGGATTTTTGTAGCTAAAATTTGCTGTGCCCAATAGTGTCAGTATAAAATATAGCAGGTATTTCATTAGTAAGTCCTTAAAAGTAAATTAGCAAACTAACACAAGCCTCCAGGTATCTTAGTATCAGTGGGTTTAAACTACAGGGCAACAAAGCTGCAATCAAATTTGTAGCTTTTTCACCTCATCACCTTTAGACAGTCCCCCTGACATGGCGTCCCAGTTTGCAACTCTAACTTACCAGCTCTACTTATAAATATCTTCAGAACCAAATGGTCATAAAGACAGTTTATGAACAGGAAGGGAACACTGGCCACTCTTGCTGGTTAGCACGTCCAGTCATCCTGAGCCCTGGATCTGAATGTGCTTAGATTCTGTATAACTTTCTGCATGTCTGTTTGTGCTCCCCATATCAGAAAGGCAGAGTTAGAAAGATTCAAGTTGCATTTTACCCATGCTACTTTCCCTCTTCTTAGCTGTTTTGAGTTCTGACATCTTGTGGAATTTTGACCAATGCATATTTGATTCAAGAAGCACGATCACTGTGGTCATGAACAAATTAACAGCTTGTCCACTGTGGAGCTTATTTGAAAGCAGCTTTAGTATAAAATCCAATTCAGTCTGATCACAAGTTTGATTTGGATAATTCTTGGTTACCGATACAAGTGATGCTGTCCTGACAGGAGGACGCCTATAAGACGTAGGCTGGTGACTAGTCGGAAAGCTTGAAGAGACACAGCATAAATAAAGCCATCTGACTAATTCATTCAACAGTATACAATCATGAAGACATTTTGTAATGTCTATGTAAAACTTGTGGCAACAGGAAGATGAGTTTTCCAAGTTGATGCATGAAATGTGGTGCTTGTCAACAGAGGGCAGTGTCAGCAACAATAGAAATGAACATGTGAAAGTTGGCTCAGTTCCTAAAATCAGGAAGCAAGACACAAAACCCAAGCAGATGTAGTTAGTCAGGATACTACTAGTCTGAAGCAGGAAAACGTACACCCACACTGACATTCCAGCACACATAAACCCATATGTGTATGTATACACCAAAACACACACACAGATGCACACACACACGCAGAGGTGTGCACACATATGCTTACACACTAAGAGCTCACACACACAAACCTATATAAACAGCATACAGAATTAAATCACACACCAAAATACAAGAAAGCTCGAGCGTGCATGCACACACGCACACATACATATATATATATATATAGCATATATAAAAATCTTTATTCAAAACCACTACTCAAACCCAGATATTCAGTAAAATGACTAAAGATAAAGAACAGACACATCGCTACATGGGTTTGCAATTAAAAGTCATTACCCGAGATCTATATCATCTATCTTGAATGATTTTCTTCTGAGAAATGTGATAAACATGCTTCATTTGCCTCAAGTGGAGAAACCAGTTTTTGTGAATGGAAAACATTCTCTTGTTAACCTCCTTTCTGGCAGCAAAAATAGGCAAGCACCTGGAGCTGAAAAACAGTCTGCAGGTTCTAACTCACTTTCCTCACATTGCTCTTTTGTGCTTTTTAAGAGTAAATCAGCAAAAGTGACCGTAAGCATCCCAAATTCACTAGTGACTCGTGAATACAATGTCAATCAAACTGCTTTGTCGTCTATAACTAAACTGGCACGTTAAGAAATGCAAATGCCCAGTGCTGTGGGAAAAATGGTGAAAAGCGTTTAACTATTTATAGTCAAAGAATGACGCTGTCTTCAGGGAGGAGAAGGTGAATGCACATTTGCATCAGTCACTGTATTAAAGTGACTTAAAACATATGAAAATGATACCATTAATTCGCAGGGCTTAAATGGTCTTAGCTTGGTTCGGAATGAGCTTAGTCTGGTTTGGGACCTGAAGCACCTCAGAGCAGCTGAATGTGGCTGTCTCCGATCTTATCCATCTGATAATATTTTTCAGTTTCAATCTCTTTATCATACCACAGGAACACAGCATTCAGAAGTAGTAATTGTACCTCCTCAGGAGCTACAAAGCCAGTTTAGATTTTCCTTTGCTAACAAGTCAAAACCTTGGAACTTTGGACCTAACAATGTTGCAGGAGTACCCCCACTGTAAGAATTCCAGTGTTACAAGAAGGTGACTCACCAGGAGTGGGAAGTACGTTCAGAAGTCACATTATTAGGTAACTTCTGTAGTTAATAAAGTGACCACTGAGTGTATGTTCATGGTCTTCTGCTGCTGTGGACCATCCACTTTGAGGTTCGACATTTTATATGTTTAGTCATGCTCTTCTTCACACCACTGTTTTAACGTATGGCTATTTGAGTTACTGTCACCTTCCTGTCATCTGAACCAATCTGGCCATTCTCCTCTGACCTCTCTCATTAACAAGGCAATTTTGCCCACAGAACTGCTGCTTATAGGATTTTTTTTTTTTTTTGGTTTTTCACTCTGTAAACTCTAGAGATTATTGTGTATGAATATCCTAGGAGATCAGCAGTTTCTGAGATACTCAAACCACCCCGTCTGGCACTAACGGTCAAAGTCACTCAGATCACATTTCTTCCCCATTCTGATGCTTGGTCTGAACAACACCTGAGCATCCTGACCATGTCTTCATGCTTTTATGTATTGAATTGCTGCCACATGATTGGTTGTTTAGATATTTGCATTAACGAGTAGGTGTCGAGGTGTATCCAATGAAGTGGCCACTGAGCGTAAATGTTTACTATGTCGGTGATAAACACCCAATGCAGATAAGAAGGGGCAAAGAGTAAGGATTATCCCATTTCATTTGATAAGGTCCCCCATGCAAGGCTTATTGAGAAAGTAAGGAGGCATGGGATCCAAGGGGACATTGCTTTGTGGATCCAGAACTGGCTTTCCTACAGAAGGCAAAGAGTGATTGTCAATGGGTCATATACTGCATGGAGGTCGGTGACCAGTGGTGTACCTCACGGATCTGTTCTGGGACCCCTACTCTTTGTGCTATTTATAAATGACCTGGATGAGGAAGTGGAGAGATGGGTTAGTAAGTTTGCTGATGACAGAAAGGTTGGAGGTGTTATGGATAGTGTGGAGGGCTGTCAGAGGTTACAGCGGGACATTAATAGGATGCAAAACTGGGCTGAGAAGTGGCAGATGGAATTCAACCCAGATAAGTGTGAAGTGGTTCATTTTGGTAGGACAAATATGATGGCAGAATATAGTATTAATGATAAGACTCTTGGCAGTGTGGAGGATTAGAGGGATCTTGGGGTCCGAGTCCATAAGATACTCAAAGCAGCTGCGCAGGTTGACTCTGTGGTTAAGAAGGCGTATGGTGTATTGGCCTTCATCAATTGTGGAATTGAATTTAGGAGCCGAGAGGTAATGTTGCAGCTATATAGGACCCTGGTCAGACCCCACTTGGAGTACTGTGCTCAGTTCTGGTTGCCTCACTACGAGAAGGATATGGAAACCATAGAAAGAGTGCAGACGAGATTTACAAGGATATTGCCTGGATTGGGGTGCATGCCTTATGAGAATATGTTGAGTGAACTCGGCCTTTTCTCTTTGGAACGACGGAGGATGAGAGGTGAGCTGATAGAGGTGTGTAAGATGATGAGAGGCATTGATTGTGTGGATAGTCAGAGGCTTTTTTCCCAGGGCTGAAATGGTTGCCAAAAGAGGACACATGTTTAAGGTGCTGGGTAGTAGGTACTTAGGGGGAGGGCATCAGACACATTAAACTACTTTCAGGAATAAGGCAGTTGTAAAACAAAGTGAAAAATAAGATGCTGGAGGAACTCAGCTGGTTCTCCAATCGATGGAAGGAAATAGACAACTAATATTTCGGAAGATGGGGAGCAGGAATACCTAATATAAAAAGTTAGAGAACAGGTGGAACAAGAGCCTGTTGAATGATGGTTGGATCCATATGAGGGATAGTAATAGATAGAGGGAGGAGTGTAAATAACAACAGGAAAACCCCAAGGCATACTACAAGTATGTGAAGAGCAAGAGGATAAGACGTGAAAGAATAGGACCTATCAAGTGTGACAGTGGAAAGCGTATATGGAATCGGAGGAAATAGCAGAGATACTTAATGAATACTTTACTTCAGTATTCACTATGGGAAAGGATCTTGGTGATTGTAGTGATGACTTGCAGCAGACTGAAAAGCTTGATCATGTAGATATTAAGAAAGAGGATGTGCTGGAGTTTTTGGAAAGCATCAAATTGGATAAGTCGCTGGGACCGGAAGAGATGTACCCCAGGCTACAGTGGGAGGTGAAGGAGGAGATTGCTGAGCCTCTGGTGATGATCTTTGCATCATCAATGGGGACAGGAGAGGTTACGGAGGATTGGAGAGTTGTGGATGTTGTTCCTTTATTCAAGAAAGGGAGTAGAGATAGCCCAGGAAATTATAGACCAGTGAGTCTTACCTCAGTGGTTGTTAAGTTGATGAAGAAGATCCTGAGAGGCAGGATTTATGAATATTTGGAGAGGTATAATATGATTAGGAATAGTCAGCATGGCTTTGTCAAGGACAGGTCATGCCTTACGAGCCTGATTGAATTTTTTGAGGATGTTACTAAACACATTGAAGAAGGAAGAGCAGTAGATGTAGTGTATATGGATTTCAGCAAGGCATTTGATGAGGTACCCCATGCAAGGCTTATTGAGAAAGTAAGGAGGCATGGGATCCAAGGGGACATTGCTTTGTGGATCCAGAACTGGCTTGCCCACAGAAGGCAGAGTGGTTGTAGACAGGTCATATTCTGCCTTCTTAACCACAGATTCAACCTGTGCAGCAGCTTGGAGTGTCCTATAGACTCGGACCCCAAGATCCCTCTGATCCTCCACACTGCCAAGAGTCTTACCATTAATCCTATATTCTGCCATCATATTTAACCTACCAAAATGAACCACTTCACACTTATCTGGGTTGAACTCCATCTGCCACTTCTCAGCCCAGTTTAGCATCCTAGGGACTGTATACATCTGATGGGGCTGAAGTGAGTGTAGGAGGGACTGTATAGATCTGATGGGGGTGAGGTGAGTGTAGGAGGGACTGGATAGATCTGATGGCGAGTGAGGTGAGTGTAGTAGTAATGGGATTGATCTGATGAAGAGTGAGGTGAGTGTAGGAGTAATGGGATTGATCTGATGGCGAGTGAGGTGAGTGTAGGAGTAATGGGATTGATCTGATGAAGAGTGAAGTGAGTGTAGGAGTAATGGGATTGATCTGATGGCGAGTGAGGTGAGTGTAGGAGTAATGGGATTGATCTGATGGCGAGTGAGGTGAGTGTAGGAGTAATGGGATTGATCTGATGGCGAGTGAGGTGAGTGTAGGAGTAATGGGATTGATCTGATGAAGAGTGAGGTGAGTGTAGGAGTAATGGGATTGATCTGATGAAGAGTGAGGTGAGTGTAGGAGTAATGAGATTGATCTGATGAAGAGTAAGGTGAGTGTAGGAGTAATGGGATTGATCTGATGAAGAGTAAGGTGAGTGTAGGAGTAATGGGATTGATCTGATGAAGAGTGAGGTGAGTGTAGGAGTAATGGGATTGATCTGATGAAGAATAAGGTGAGTGTAGGAGTAATGGGATTGATCTGATGAAGAGTGAGGTGAGTGTAGGAGTAATGGGATTGATCTGATGAAGAGTAAGGTGAGTGTAGGAGTAATGGGATTGATCTGATGAAGAGTGAGGTGAGTGTAGGAGGTCTGGATTGATCAGGAGAGGAGAGGAACAGAGGGGGAGCAAGAATGTCATATACTGACTGGAGGATCAAAGAATAAAAGATGATTTGACTGAGACATTCAAGATTTTGTATAATGACTAATAGTGAAGTTGCCTTCCTCTAACTGAATAACCTAGAACTAGGGAGCAAAGACTTAAAAATAATGTGTCAGCCATTTAACACAGTTCTTTACAAAGCAAGCACTGAATCCTTGATGTTTTCCTCTGTCGAGCATTTCCAAGGACATCTGGTGGAAGTGTAGCTGTGTATAAGCCATGACATAATTGAAGAGTCCGATAGGCTCAAAGGCACTCAGAACGTACTACAGCTTCCATTTCTTAGGTGCCTGTGCTTTTCTAAACTCTAAGTCCACAGTTATAATAAAGAGTCCCCAAAGTAAAGTTGGTATCCAGAAATTTCATCCTCTCCTGGACATGTTGAAGTACCTCATCCCATACTTTATAGAAATGCTTCATCTTTGATTGCCTCTATTTTCTAATTTGACATATTATTTATCTACTTAACTATAAAGTGTATTATTCTATTAATACTGGATGAAAATGCTAAAAGAATGTATGATTTGAAAACAGAAACTGAAATAAACCAGTCATTTTCTGTCCTCTAATTCTGTCTGACTTGAAGGCAATATTTGCATTAACATTACACTGGAAGATTAATTAATTAATTTATAAATGTTAATTATATACATTAATTTGCAGTCATGTGATATATTTAGGTGGTATTTTCCTGAAGATGTAAAGTTGATGATGTGATTTATGAGCTCTCTGAGCAAGTTTCTATGTACCGCAACAACTGCATTCATGAAGTACAGTGTCTTTAATATAAATCAGTACCTCAGGAGCAATAATAGGATGTCCTGATACAAGTATCACATTAGCTCAGTAGTGCTACTCTCAAATAGCCTCTGACAACCAAGTCCAGTTCCTGGCCTTCACGTGTGGCTTACCTACTAAGCCCAGCAGAACCGTTTCTACTGACAGGCGCTGGGGCATAGGCGGGTTACTGGCGCCTTAAAACTACTTGCTTCAGCAGCTGACGCTCATCTCAGAGAAGGAAAACTCTGACCTCAAACCTCCACAGCCTTGCGGCTAAACCCACTCATGGGGAAGGCTTCGGGAGAAAACCCTGAGAGAAAAGTCCCTAAGACAGTCCTGCATTGAATTCAATGCTGACTGGCAACTCCTGCGACACTGCTGGTGCCAAACTACATCAGTCTCTGCCATCCTTTGGGTTCATCAGATGCATGGAGAGGGGGAGCCTGCTACACGAGCAACAGCTTGCTCTCTGTATCGTATTGCCCAGGCTTGTGTATCTGGACAGCTAGGACACAATATCCATGGTTGACACTGACTGATGGAGACATCACTAGTCCTGATTAACTGTTTTTAGGGTTAAAGGGATTAAGGAAAATGGGGTGAAAGGAGGTAAAGGATACCAAATTTGATAGATCAGCCTCAATCAGATTGAATAGTAAGGCAGGATCTAAGGGCCAAATGATTCTAAAATGAAGACATAAAATGCTGGAGGAACTCAATAGGTCAGGCAGCATCCATGGAAAAGAGTGAGCAGTTGAAGTTTCAGGCCAAGGACCTTCACCAGGACTGGAAAGGAAGGGGGAAGATGCCAGAGTAAAAAGGTGAGGGGAGGGGAAAGAGGCTGAAGGGAAGGTGATAGGTGAAGCCTGGTGGGTGAGAAAGGGAAAAGGAGTCTGATAGGAGAGGAGAGTGGATCTTAAGGAGAAAGGGAAGGAGGAGGAGATCCGGGGGAAGTGATAGGTGGGTGAGAAGAGGTCAAGGTGGGGAATAGAAGGCCAGGGGTGGGGGGGGGGGGGAGTTTTTCACTGGAAGGAAACATTTATATTCATGCCATCAGGTTGGAGGTTACCCAGATGGAATATTAGGCGTTGTTCCTCCACCCTGAGGGTGGCCTCATTCTGACACAAGAGGAGGCCATGGATCCACTCATCGGAACAGGAATGGGGCTGGGAAATAAATGTTTGGCCAGCAGGAGGTCCCACCTTTGGTTGATAGTGTGGAGGTGCTCGATGAAGTGGTCCCCAAACTTATGACGGGTCTCACCAATGTTCTAAATGCATGCAGGCTCCAACCCCAGTGTGAGATTCGATCTCTTTATCATGAACCAATATGAACCAATTCTAGCCTCTTTAGCATTCCCAAAGCAATTCTGTTACTCTTAACAACTTTACCTTCAACCACTAAGACTCTGATCACTTAAATTTACCTCCTAATCCAATTTACTCCGCTTTCCTGAAAGCACATTTTTGACCATCGATCTTCCGATAATTGCACCCCCCCATCTCCTTCACCATTCCCCATTCCTGTTTCCGTCTCTCACCTTATCTCCTTACCTGGTCATCCCCTCCCTCTGATGCATCTCCCCATTCCCTTTCCTCCACAGTCTTCTGTCCTGTCCTATCAGATTCCCCCTCCTCTAGCCCTTTATACCATCCACCAATCAATTTCCCAGTTCTTTACTTCATCAGTCCCCTCTCCGGGTTTCACCTATCACCTACCACCATGTACTTCTTTCTCCTTCCTCCCACCCCACCACCTTCTTAGTTTGACTCCTTTCTCCTTCCTTTCCAGTCCTGAGGAAGGGTCTCAGCCCTGAACGTTGACTGTTTACTCTTTTCCATAGATACTGCCTGGCCTGCTGAGTTCCTCCAGCAATTTGTGTGTGTTACTTTTGACCATGTTTTTTGGTTTAGCTTCTATGAGCGGGGGAGTCACGAACAAGGAGACATTGCCACTAATAAATAGCTTGTAATATAAAACTGAGCTGTGTGCAAACATTTTCCCACAGAAGGTAGTGGATCTCTAGAATTCTTTGCCCTCAGGGTTAAACATTCATTTAAATGTGTCATTTAGGTTGGAGGTAGATAAATACTTGAAAGATCAATTAATTAAGGGTTATGTGAAAATGGCACAGAAAGGAATTGCGGCCAGTTTAGGTCAACCATGATCATATGGAGTGATGGGACAGACTTGATGGGCTGAGTAGCCTACTCCTGTTTGTACTTTCTTGCGGTCATCTGCCCTAAAATCAGTAACCAGTTTGAAGGTGAAGCATCTAGGGTTTTCATTACAAAGTTAAAGGCACCATAGAAATGGAAGGTGTAGTTGACTGTTGACAGACATTGAGCAGATACAGAAAATAAGCAAGGACAAGACTGCTGCCATCAGGTAGAAGGTACAGGAGCCTCAGGACCCACACTACCAGGTTCAGGAAGAGTTATTACCCCTCAACCATCAGGCTCTTGAACCAGTGTGGATAACTTCACTCACCCCAACACCGAACTGCTCCCAGAATCTGTGGATACATTTTCAAGGACTTTTCATGTCATGTTCTCGATATTTATTGGTTATTTAGTTATTACTACTTTTTTTAATATTTGCACCATTTGTAGCCTTTTGCACATTGGTTGTTTGTCCGTCCTGTTGGGTGCAGTCTTTCACTGATTCGACCGTGTTTCTAGTACTTATTGTGAATGCCCGCAAGAAAATGAATCTCAGGGTCGTTTATGGTGGCATGTATGTACTTGGATAATAAACTTACTCTGAACTTTGAAGACTGGCTTGACATCCATTTAAAAGCAGGACAAACACATTGCACAGAAAATGTGCAGCGTTGCAGTTGGACTGTGTAAGCGGCTACTGAAAACTAGAATTGTGAACTTCCATAAAACTGCACATCAATAAATTGGGCTGACATGTATGATAAATTTCCACTGTTAACAAAAGATCTAAATGACTGCTGGTTTAAATGGGGAATGAGCCGAGCTGGCTCTGGGTCTGGAGCAGATGGTGGCCGTCTGATGCTGAAATTCCAAATTAAAACTTGGCTGGATTCTCCATACTTATAAGGCATCTTACTTTCCATATTTCCACAGTTGCTGTTTTGCAATAGCTTGGCAGAACGACTTAGAATTTACTGGCTGTTAAAAATAAAATATATCATGAAAGAGATTTACTGCAAATTTCCACTGTGAATCTGCCCGGTTTAGATGTCCAACAGGAAAGGGCACAGTGGTGTAGTAGTTAGTGTAATGGTATTATCAAGGTAATGACATGTGTTCAATTTTGCCGCTGTTCGTATGGGGTTTGTATGTTCTCCTTTTGACCATGTAGGCTTCCTCCAGGTTCTCTAGTTTTCTCCCCTTTTCCAAAAAAATCCAGGTTAGTAGGTTAATTGGTCACATGGGTGTAACTGTGTGGCGTGGGCTGAAAAGGCTGTATCTTTAGCTAGCTAACCCACTACCGAATTTACACCAATCTCAATTCAGGATCTGGGAGCAGGAGTGCTGACCTCAGTTCTTGATGAGTAATTAACACCAAATTGTCACAGGAATCATATGAGGCTGGTGTGTGAAATGATAAAATGGCACACTTTTGCAAAAAGATTAATGCACAGAATGGTAGAGTAGTGCCAGAGACAGGGGTGGAGGGCACAACACAGGCCCGTAATGGTGAGATGTAGAAGCTTTTCTGGCTGCTCTCTGTGCAGAACCTACTCTCTTCTTGGCATTACGAAGTCTGCAAAGAAAAGAGCTGTTAAGACCGTCACAGAGGCTGCTCAGCGAGCCTCCAGGTGGCTGTGGATCAAGAGATGTGACCCGTAGACCAGTGCTGCTGGGACATAAGCCAGGGCCTGATCAACCTTGGACAGGTTGCCTGGGCAAGAGTGTCTCTTGTTGAAAGACCCAAAACACCCGATGATCCCAGGTTATATCAATGTTGAGCTGTCCCAGTGCATCCTAGGATGAATCTCAGCACAAGTAGGTTAATCGCATTTCAATTTATTGAGGTTATAAGTAAATGCAGTTATTTTTCAAACTGCAAAATATTGTAAGTGTTCACAAAGACGACTAATGAATTGAGATGTGACAAATGACGGGGGAGGGGGGCATTCTTCCAACATGAGTAACAGCTGGCTGGTCAATGCAACACTGCACAGAGTGCTGGAAGAACTCAGCAAGTCAGGCAGTGTCTAGGGACAGGAATAAACAGAGAACATCTCGGGTCGAGATCCTGGCTTTCCAGTATCTGCAGAATTTCATGAGTCAATGATCAGTCACGGCCATCAGTTGAGCCACCGCAAGCGAGGAGAAGAAGGAAGGCAACTTACAAAAGAGTCATTTCCCTTTTACAAAGTTGTTAAATTGATTAAAAGAAGTAATTTGGTAAAGATAGCACCTGTATCTTTGAAATAACTTGCCAATGGTATCTCAATGCTTCAAGTGTGATACATCAAGTTAAAATTAGTATAGTAAATTAAAAATAATTGTGTCATTAACTTCAAACAAATTAACTAAATTAAAGGGGTGTAGTTAGAAACATTTCTAGCTCAGATCTGATAGTTCCCTAAGTAAACAAGCACCTCTTTCAACGTTATCCAACTCTGAGTGCCATTAATATTCAGTGTAGATGCAGTGTAGATACAGAAGTTCCCATAAAATGAGCTCACCATTTAATTGTCCTTAAAAATAGCTGGGAAGGCAAGATTCAAAATCGTTCCCATGCCTGTCTTCATATCATAGTAAGAAGTCTTCTCTGTTAATTTTGTATACAAACCTCGGAGAAGTTTTTATATAGAAAGTACTATAATGTTATATAATGCTGAGGTGTTCTCCCCTTCTGTGTAACAAGTTGGATTATAGTAACAATCATCCTCTTCACCATCATCGTGGGCCTTCCTTAAGCTGAGAAACATGTGAGGTGCAGCTTTAACATGACGGAACTGCATCTGTACCATTTTAAATCTTCAGGAAGGAACATTACCCTCACTGTCAAACGGCCATGTGATGAGTTAGCACCACGTACATGCATGCAGGCATGCTTCAGTTCCATTGCAATACGTAATGCACACAAACCAAGAGGCTGCGAATCAGATCCTATCAGTCAATCTGGCACAAAGAAAAACTAAAAACCCGAACTATTTCCAGGAGAAATAAGCAAATTGCACCGGTAGTTTTTAAAACTGTGCACCTTAACATGATTTCATTGAATATGCCAGTCTTGACCAGTTTAGTATGATATTTTTGAATCTCCCATGGAAGCAAGCTCGAGAGAGCAACAAGCCAACAGTAGAATTCAATCCAGATAATGAGTCTATTGCCTCTCAAAGCCCAACCCTCCTTCCCCGCTGTGAGAGGTGAGCAAGGCTGACCAACAGTGCTCTGGTGAAGTTGTATAGGCCAATCCCCTGTACAGTGGAGGCAGTGGACTGCAGAGTGTTCATGAATCTAACTATACCTTCGACTTCAGAGGATGATGGAGACAGGAGGTCTTCAATGGTTTATGCTCCACTGGGAGCTACAGGCCCAAGTAAGTAATGATTCTTCCATTACAGTTAGATAATTGATAGTTAACACGTATCCAATTCCCTTGCACCACTCCTTGAAATGTAGGACTAATAACACAACCACTTTGTTTTGAAATACATTTTACTGCCTTACAAAGTTTGCTTTGGTAAAAATATCTGAAGGAGATTCCCGATATTTCCGACAGCAAGATCTGGCACTATCTGAAGATTTCAGCAGGCCACAGACAACTTTACAGGAAGCAGAAGCATAACTTCTGTCATTGTTTTAGAACATATTCTCAGATTTAAAATTGTCTCCAGCAAGATAACATGTATTTTAGGTCCAGAACATGGAAACCATTTTCAAGCCACACGGGAGTATATGACATCTCTACACTGAATTCTGTCTTCATCCCAACCCCTGCAATTATCAATGTCTTTACACTATAGCTGTGCATGGCTGATCCTATCAAGTACTGTAAGACTTATTCTTTTCCCATCACATCATGGATAATCAGAAAAATGGCACATAAAAGTGGGACAATTAAGGATATGTTGAGTGTAGAGACTGACGCTATACAACATGTGGGATTCAAGGCATTAATTAATGTGAAATGTTTCCAACTACAAAGAAAACAAGATTAAACCCGTCTCTTTTATGTGTGAGAGAGATCAATTAGACCTAAAAAAACGCATGTGTAGGAATGTGACAACTCCAGTACAGGTGCTGACTTTTGTCAGCAGCTGAAAGACACAATTGTTTGCCTTACAACGATTAAGTTAATTTTGATATAATACTGCTCTTAAGGGGACGTTTTATTTAATGCAGAATTGGCTCTATAATTAAGTTCTTTGAAACACAGTCCCCATAGGGGATGCAGAAAAATATATCTGTCTTTTCATGCACATAAAGATTTGAATTCATTCCACTTTTAATAATAAACATGTCAAACATTACACTGTTGTGAGGCTAATTACGTCCTCACTATAACTATGTCTTGCATTTAATTGGTTAATTTACGCATCAGCGCTAAGTATTTTTCCACAAATAAGCCATACATTAGAAGAGAGAAAAAATTGCTTTAAGCAAGGATTTGACTACAATGCAAGATATCAGAATCAGAATCAGCTTTTTTATCAGTAACACATGTTGTGAAATTGAATGTTTTGTGGCAGCAGTATAGTGTAATACACAATACACATTATAAAGTATAATAAGAAATAAGCCTCTCAAAGAGCAAACCTACATCCCTGTCGTGAGAGCTGGGGACAGGTAAGGCTGGTCAACAGGGCCCCGGTGAAGTTGTATACAACAATCCCCTGTACACTGGCTACAATGGATTACAGAAACATTGATCAACTCCAACCAGACCATCGACTTCAGAAGGCAATGGAGGCAGGGGGGGGGGGTCACTGATGACCTATGCTCCACAGGGAGATAAGGGCTCAAGAAGAAGGCAGTAAGAAATACATATTTAAAAAAAAACAAATAAGTAGTGCAAAAAAACTATTTTCAATGTGTAGCTATCATGATACGGTTTGCTTCCAAATCCTGGAATGTAGGATTTCTATCAATGTCCACGGGGCTAATAGGATGGCTTAATTTACAGTGCAATCGACAATAAGCTTCCTACCTGGTATATATTTCTACTAAACAGGAGGTTCTCTGAGAACTGATTCGGTGAATACGTCTGAGTACACATCAGCATGCTTTGACCGCTGCCCATTCTAAAATTCATATACCATTACAGAACTGCCACTCCTGCACTGATGTAATAATGTAGCATCTGCCTCCTGGGTTTGGTCTCCAGTCAACGTGAAGTTTGTTCCTCCTCTGCAAGGTGGCATTCAAAGTTTTATGTTTGGGCTCAGGAAAAGGGAAGGTGGTGATGGATGATTTTGGGTGGAGTGGAAAGTTGCCGAGTCTCATCATTATGATGAGACTCGCCACTCTTCTCTCCTATCAGACTCCTTCCTCTCTGGCCCTTCAGCTTTCCCATCCACCTGGCTTCACCTATCAACCTTCTAGCTAGTCCTCCTTCCCCTCTCCCAACTTTTTATTCTGCCATCTTCCCCCTTCCCTTCCAATCCTGACGAAGAGCCTTGGCCCAAAACGTCGACTGTTTGTTCATTTCCGTAGATGCTGCCTGACCTGCTGAGTTCCTCCTGCATGTGTTGCTCTGGATTTCCAGCATCTGCAGAATCTCTTGTGTTTGAGGTTCACTGGAATGCTGGAGAGGTTCAGCAGATGACTTTTGATGGATATTTCAGTTACCAAGAAATCCAGAGTTGAGCTCTGGAGTAAACGTGTATCAATCAAATTGAGTAATTTCTGCACCTGTAATTCTGAAATCAACATCCCCTCTTGATGGGCCAATTAAAATTATATTATTAAAATATGCCAAAAAAATTGTACAAATATCAGGAAAATGCTGGTAAGATTTATTTACTTTCAAACTTTCACAAGGACCGGTTGAGAAAAGTGCATTAAGGGTTCCGACAGCTGGGAAAGCTTGATTAAATACCAGCAGCAAGCCCCAGGGTGTGTGTGAAAGCTGAGCGAGCTTCCCATACACCACTAACTTCAGCTTGATTAAGAGTTAGGAAGAATTACCTGTTTCCTGCCTAGAATCTCCTGAGAAATCAGAATCAGAATCAGGTTTATTATCACTGACTTATGTTGTGAAATTTGTTGTTTTGTGGCAGCAGTACAGTGCAAGATGTAAAAACTTATCATCAGTTACAGTAAAAAAAAACAAATAAATGAATAGTGCATGACAGTAAAAACTTCGACAAGCTTCTATAGATGTGTGGTGGAGAGCATATTGGCTGGCTGCATCATGGCCTGGTATGGAAATACCAATGCCTTTTAATGGAAAATCCTACAAAAGGTAGTGGATTCAGCCCAATATATCACAGGTAAAGCCCTCCCAACCATTGAGCATATCTACACGAAACTCTGTCATAGGAAAGCAGCATCCATCATCAAAGTTCCTCACCACCCAGGCCATGCTCTTTTCTCACTGCTGCCATCAGGTAGAAGGTACAAGTGCCTCAGGACTCGCACCACCAGGTTCAAAAACAGTTACTAATCCTCAACCATCAGGCTCTTAAACAAAAGGGGGATAACTTCACTCACCTGCCCATCTACTGAGAAGTTCCCACAGCCAATGATCTCACTTTAAGGACTCTTTATCTTGTTATTTCATGTTCTGGCTATTTATTTATATTTGCATTTGCACAGTTCTTCTGCACTCTACTTGTTCTTTCATTGATCCTATTGTAGTTACTATTATATAACCATATAACAATTACAGCACGGAAACAGGCCATCTTAGCCCCTCTAGTCCGTGCTGAACGCTTACTCTCACCTAGTCCCACTGACACGCACTCAGCCCATAACTCTCCATTCCTTTCTTGTCCATATATCTATCCAATTTTACTTTAAATGACAATAACGAACCTGCCTCTACCACTTCTACTGGAAGCTCGTTCCACACAGCTACCACTCTCTGAGTAAAGAAATTCCCCCTCATGTTACCCTTAAACTTTTGCCCCTTAACTCTCAACTCATGTCCTCTTGTTTGAATCTCCCCTACTCTCAATGGAAAAAGCCTATCCACGTCAACTCTATCTATCCCCCTCATAATTTTAAATACCTCTATCAAGTCCCCCCTCAACCTTCTACGCTCCAAAGAATAAAGACCTAACTTGTTCAATCTTTCCTTGTAACTTAGGTGCTGAAACCCAGGTAACACTCTAGTAAATCTTCTCTGTACTCTCTCTATTTTGTTGTCATCTTTCCTATAATTCGGTGACCAGAACTGTACATAATACTCCAAATTCGGCCTTACCAATGCCTGGTACAATTGTAACATTACATCCCAACTCCTATACTCAATGCTCTGATTTATAAAGGCCAGCATACCAAAAGCTTTCTTCACCACCCTATCCACATGAGATTCCATCTTCAGGGAACTATGCACCATTATTCCTAGATCACTCTGTTCTACTGCATTCTTCAATGCCATATCATTTACCATGTATGTCCTATTTGGATTATTCCTACCAAAATATAGAACCTCACACTTATCAGCATTAAACTCCATCTGTCATCATTCAGCCCACTCTTCTAACTGGTCTAAATCTCTCTGCAAACTTTGAAAACCTACTTCATTATCCACAACGCCACCTATCTTAGTATCATCTGCATACTTACTAATCCAATTTACCACCCCATCATCCAGATCATTAACGTATATGACAAACAACATTGGGCCCAGTACAGATCCCTGAGGCACACCACTAGTCACCAGCCTCCAACCTGACAAACAGTTATCCACCACTACTCTCTGGCATCTCCCATCCAGCCACTGTTGAATCCATTTTACTACTTCAATATTGATACTTAACGATTGAACCTTCCTAACTAACCTTCCGTGCGGAACCTTGTCAAAGGCCTTACTGAAGTCCATATAGACAACATCCACTGCTTTACCCTCGTAAACTTTCCTCATAACCTCTTCAAAAAATTCAATATAATTTGTCAAACATGACCTTCCACGTACAAATCCATGTTGACTGTTCCTAATCAGACCCTGTCTATCCAGATAATTATATATTCCATCTCTAAGAATACTTTTCATTAATTTACCGACCACTGATGTCAAACTGACAGGCCTATAATTGCTAGGTTTACTCTTAGAACCCTTTTTAAACAATGGAACCATATGAGCAATATGCCAATCCTCCGGCACCATCCCTGTTTCTAATGACATTTGAAATATTTCTGTCAGAGCCCCTGTTATTTCCACACTAACCTCCCTCAAGATCCTAGGGAATATACTGTCAGGACCTGGAGATTTATCCACTTTTATATTCCTTATAAGCACCAGTACTTCCTCCTCTTTAATCGTCACAGTTTCCATAACTTCCCTACTTGTTTCCCTTACCTTACACAATTCAATATCCTTCTCCTTAGTGAATACCGAAGAAAATAAATTGTTCAAAATCCCCCCCATCTCTTTCGGCTCCACACATAGTTGTCCACTCTGATTCTCTAAGGGACAAATTTTATCCTTCACTATCCTTTTGCTATTAATATAACTGTAGAAACCCTTTGGATTTATTTTCACCTTACTTGCCAAAGCAACCTCGTATCTTCTTTTAGCTAATCTATAGATTTGCTGAACATGCGCACAGGAAAATGAATCACTGGGTGACATACATGTACTCTGATAATAACATTTCCTTTGAACTTAAACAAAAGAGGAACAGGGAGGTGGTGTCCATGGGTTCATGGGCCATTCAGAAATCTGATGTTGGAGGGGAAGAAGCTGCTCCTAAAACATTGACTGTATGTGTTCAGGCTCCTGTACCTCCTTCCCTGGTGGTGGTAATGAGAACAGAGCATGTCATCGATGATGAAGGCCTTAAATGATTTTGACTTAAATGGCACCGACTTTTAAAGGTGTACTGAATGTGGCTGGATATTCAAGATTGAAAAACTTTATTGTCATTCTAACCGTACATCAGCTCTGCAGGGCAGAATGAGACAGTGTTTCCCAGGAGCAGTGCAAGTCCTGCTCTAGATGTTTGGAAGATGGATCCTTGACTGACACTCGGGTAGTGAAGAAACACCACAGATTTGGAAATGTTATTCACATGGGTATTAAATCAAACATTTTTCTGCCCACCTGGATAAATCATATGGAACCATTTGAAAGAAGGACATGGGCATCATCCCAAGAGCCCATGTTAATCCCTGGGTTGACATTATCAATCACTATACATTCACATTGGACTCTGAATGCTTTTAGGATGGTCTCAGGCTGTGCAAGCTGATTCTGTTGGGTTTTCCATAAAAGAGTTTGTCACTGCAAGGCAGTGATAATAGAGGATCCTTTCAAATCTTTTCAATTTAACCACAGTCTGCCTGCAGTTTGCTCTAGATCCTTGTTCCTAAAATGTAGTTGAATATTATCTTGAGCCTTTCTGAAAGTGCAAAAGAAAAATCATGGAAAAAGAGAAGATATATGGTTAAGATCAGGAGTAGGTCCATTGAGGCCTTGCTGCTATTTAATATGAACGTATACAGTATGTCTGCATATCCATCTCTGTAGCATATTCCCATTCGCCCTTCATTTCCCTTGCCGCCTTTCATACCTGGGAATCTATATATCTTCTTTCAAATATAGTTCTGTGACTCCGTCCCTAAAGCCTTCTGTGCTAATGAATTCCAACGGTCCGCCTCTTTTTAAGTGAAGAAATTTCTCCGAAATGTCTTCCCAGTATTCTGATAGTGGAACCCTAAGTTTGGCACAATCTCAGATGGAGAAATGTCCTTCTCACTGTCAGAGTTTTGGACATTGCTCTAATTCAAAGTTCCAAGTTCATTTATTATTAAAGTAGGTACTGTTTGCATTATACACCTTGAGCTTTGTCTTCTAATAGGGAGCCACAAAACAAAGAAACCCAAAAAATACATTAAAAAGACCATCAAACCCACAAAACAAATCACGCAAACAATAAACGCAAGCAAATAGCATTCTAAATGGAAATCCACAAAGACAGCCCTGTCCATGGACCCTTAGTTCTGTGAAGAGCAGAGATGCGATCTGAACCGGCCCATCTCTTGCCTCAGGTCCTGACACCCTGACCTTTTCAATCGGCCCAGTGCTCAGATCATCCAAACATCGGGTTCATTTGGCTTGATACAGTCTGAGACCTGGACCCTGCCACCTCGATTCGGCCTGTACCCAAACTTTTCGATTCATTCCGGTGCTTAAATCATTCAAATTTTGGGTCTTCCTTGCTCCTGGCGATGGGTTCACTGTCTCACCTCAAGTCACCTCAAAGGAATTGCCTCCAAGTCCAAAGTGAATTTGCAGTTTTCTCCAAGTTTGACAATTAGTTTGGAGAAGTTTCATCACCAGTTGAGGTGACATCCTCAGTGTGCAGTTGATGGTGTTTCTCTCCAGAAGTGCTCACGTTTATATAGGCCCCCTAGTCACTTGTGTGGTCCTGATTGGCTACCTCTTCAGTTGTCCTTTGAATTCTGTTGGCTCGTGTTTCTTTGGCTCTGAGGAGTTCGTAGATGTTTGTATATGGATTTGTCAGAAGAGAAGCACGTTCCTGAAAATTCTCATACCTGTTTCGTGTTTGCCTGCACCAGAACCTCCGCAGTGTCCCAGTTCAAATGATGTCCTTCACGAAGTGAGATCACAGACAGTGGATTATGTCTCTGTACCACCAGTTTATGTTCCCAGAATTACTTAGCAAGGAATAAATATTGCCCAGGTCACTAGGGATAACTCATCTCCTATGAAATACAACTCCTGGGGGTCAATATCTCTGAGGATCTAACCTGGACCCAACATATTGATGCAGCTACAACGGAGGCAGGTCAGTGGTTATATTTCATTTGGAGCTTGAGGAGATTTGGTAGGCCACCAAAAACCCTAGCAAATTTCTACAGATGTACATTGGAAAACATCATCATCTGACATGGGGTGGTGGGGGGGGGGGGATTGGGTTACTGCACAGGATTGAAGTAAACTGCAGAGAGCTGTAAACTTCGTCAGCTGCATCATGGGAGCCAGCTTCTGGAGTATACAGGACATCTTCAACAAGCGATGCCTCAAAACGGCGGCATCCATCATTAAAGATCCCATTGCCCAGGTCATGCCTTGCTCTCATTGCTACCATCAGGGAGGAGGTACAGGAGCCTGAAGGCACACACTCAATGATTCAAGAACAACTTCTTCCCCCCATCATCCAATTTCTGAACCCATGAACACTACCTCACTACTTTTTTATTTTCTATTTTTGCACTAATTTAATTTAATAAACACACACATTATATATATATACACACAGACACATACACACACACATGCACATATACATACTTCCTATAATTCACATTTTTTCTCCCACTATTATAATATATTGCATTGTACTACTACCGCAAGGAAAACATATTTCACAACATATGCCGGTGATATTAAACTTGATTCTGAATTTGTGCGACATTTTACACTCAAATTAAACCCCACTTTAACGTCTTACTGGAAAGACAATGCCTCTAAAACTTCAGTTCTCCCTGAGCATTATTTTTTGCTGTTTTGCTTTGGGACTTGGACTCAGAGCTTCTGTCCCAAAAGAGACAGAGCCACCAACTGAACCATAGCGGAGAGACATCAGGATCTGAATGAACTATGAAGGCCTCTGCACTGCTGCGTTTTTCTCCAGAGTAACAAAATGCTGAGTTCTTGCAGTGGAGCAAGATGTTCCAGTTTTGAAAGTGTGATGGTTGAAACAATAAATAAATATTCCAGTAAAGCTGAGCAAAGAGCAAGCTCGGAAGAGTGCCAAACCAAATGTAGCTAACTGATACAGAGGGCTGTGGTTCATTGGAGCTACGCTGACTGTGCCATGTGTGATCTTGAGAAACTGACGGTGGATGGAGTGAGTGCAGGGACTCACTCAGCAACTTACTGGCGGTCACAACATGCATGGGCTCTTCAGTACTGTTAAGTTCATCTATGGTCCAAATGCCAATGTGAGAAAAGAACAAGGGTGAGCCTGTCAAGCACAGAGGGGGAATCAGTGCTCATTGGAGGAAACACTTCAAAGAATCTTCGACTATGATCCTTCATATCAGTCCGCTCTGGACTCCATCCTAGTTTGGGCCGGTCTTGTGGCACATTGACCAAACTGAAGCTGAGTAGCTCTCTGCCAACTCAAAAATAACAAGCCACAATGAAATCCTAAAACTTGACATGAAGAGTGCTAGCCTGAAATCCATAATCTCAGTTTCTATATCTGGGAAGTACAAGGTATGTTAAAGGACCACAGAGATTATTGTGTCACTGCTATGTTGAAGAAAGGAATTAGATTTGACTGAGGCAATTGCAAAGGAGTTCTTCATACTGCCCACCATAGGCAAATTATCATCAGGTTCTTCCTCAACTGCCTCCTTCCTGTGGCTGAAGAGCTACACTCCAAATCACAATGTGGATTCTGTGCAACTGGAGGCATCATACACGGGCATTTTCTTCACCACATGAAAACTCCAAGAAAAGTTGCACCTGCCACTATACCTGGCCTTCTTCAAACCACTACAGCCTTTGCCTCAGCGCTTTCCTTCTGAAATGTAAATGTCCACAACAATTATCCCATTCTTACATTTGCTCTATGACAGCATACAAATCACGACATTGGCCAGATGGTCTCAAATGAGCCTCAATGAAGACCTGTGTCAACCAAGGGTGCTTCAGGGCTCCAATGCTTTTTTCAATCTTTTCCCCACTTCAGCTGCATCTGATTTCCCATGGGAGTGGAACTAGTCTTCGGAACGAATGAAGAAATGGCTCAACCTACCGTATTTATACCCTAGAACCTAGATCACCTAAAGCGCACTAGTCAAGCTGCAGTATGTAGTTGATGCTTGCTGTCATGTACACTGGGAGACTGGGGCCAAAGATGTCATTAACCTGCTCATGGAACCTTATGACAATGGACACCCACTAAACTGTAGTCCTCTACTAACCTTCTATTGCATCTCACAGTGAAACCCTGGAATATGTGGGCCATGCCAGCTACACAGAGGGCAGATGTGGTGATGGAATTCACCACTGCCTTATATGCAGGACAATTTTGGACTGACTGAGGGAAAGGGTGTTTGAAAAACAAGGCCTCAGACCTGCTACCACCAGAGAGCAGCGATCCCTACCCTCCTGTACGTTTCAAAGATCTTGACTATCTACAAGTAGGATCTTTAAAGCTCAGAAAAAAATAACACTAAGGTTGTCTTTGCAAACTCCTCCAAGTTTACCGTAACTTACCTCTCCAGACCAACATCTCCAGCTTTGAGGTCCTAGTCATTCTCATTTGGAGCCCTATTCCCAGCCCCAGAATCTGAAACAAGTACACTATCTTGACAGAACATTAGCAAGAGGAGAAAGAAAATGATTCAGTGCCAATCCAAGTTATCAAGGTGCTTTCTTTACTTGTTATGCACTAATATATTCTCCTGCCTGCTGATTAGGCAGAGAAAACTGGAAGGGTAATGAAGTAACTGTAATTCTTTTAAGTTAGCTAATGCAAAATTAGTTTCCAAGTGTATCTTTTCATTAAAAAAAATATGTAGTACTGCTAGGAGTGGCCTGAACAGTTTGTCTTAATTTGACAATGGTGTCTAGCAAAGAAAGTAAATTTGAGACGTTCTAACACTTTTCAGTACGTTTCAACTCTGATCCTAAAGCGCAGTAGAAAAAGCAGAATCTATTCCTCTTAACATGCCACACAGATCACTGAACCACTGATCCGTTTACTCAATACCCAAGAGCGTGATTCATAACGTATAACACTCTGTGATTTCCAGCGTCTCTATTTTGACTGGGAACGGCTGAGTCAGTCTCCTGATCCAGCTCAGTCCGTAACAGCTCCATCACAGACACCTACCTACAGCAGCTTGCTCTGTGGAAGTCCAGTCACGGGCACCATGACAGTGCAGCTGTTAGTGTGACGCTATTACAGTTTGCTTGGGAGTTTGGAGTTCAGTTCCAACATTCTCTGCAAGGAGTCTCTGTACGTCGTCCGTGTGGAATACGTGGGTTT
Source organism: Hemitrygon akajei (assembly GCF_048418815.1). Classification (NCBI taxonomy): domain Eukaryota; kingdom Metazoa; phylum Chordata; class Chondrichthyes; order Myliobatiformes; family Dasyatidae; genus Hemitrygon; species Hemitrygon akajei. The sequence continues at coordinate 106,357,384 of NC_133125.1, forward strand.
CCTGCAGGTATTCCGGTTTCCTCCCACTGTCCAAAGACGTAGGCTAATTGGTCATTTGTAAATTGTCCCGCGACTAGGTTAAGGTTAATTCGAAGGTATCGGGCATGGCTTGAAGGGTAGGAAGTGCCTAGTCTGTGCTGTATTGCTAAAATAAAATAAAAGCTTGACTCTATCACTCTTCTTCAAAGTTAAGCTCTAATGGAAATTTCATGAGCCTGCATGTGGCTCTCACCTATTGACTAATGAAAGGTGAAACAGATTGCTTTCACTTTACTGTAATACCCAGGAATACATCTTTTATCAAATGGATCACTTTTGGTCTACATGCTGTTCCAATTTCCCTGTGAATACTGATTATATCATGTTAGTGCTTTCACTTTCTTTAGAACTCCATTAGCTAAACCCCAGATAAAAAGAGGACAGCAATAATACTTTACAAGTCAAAGGTACATAAAAGCCACATAAATATGTCAGGCATGAGGCTCATTACCCTGCATGCAACTGCCCTGAACGTTTAAGTTTTAACTCTTTTTCCATGTGCAGAGAGATGGAAGCAATCATTGTTTTATTTTCAAGTGGATCAGACCAGAGATAACATGTGGCATTACTAATGGCAGGAAAAGAACAGGCAGGCCGGCATGGCTTCCTGCAATCAGACTGCTCATTCAGAAGCATGTCCTATTTACTGAATTGGTACAATGCGCTCCACTGCATGTTACTGTTCATTAATGTGATGAACAATGCAAATTTCCACAGATGTACTGTAGGCAGCATGCTGACTGGCTGCATCACTGACTGGTAAGTCGGTGGGGGTGGGGGGAGGGCTGCTACTGCACAGGATCGAAGTAGGCTGCAGAGAGCTGTAAACTTAGTCGGCTCCATCAAGGACACTGGCCTCCGTAGTATCCAGGGCATCTTCAAGGAGTGATGTTTCATAAAGGCAACATCCACCATTAAGGACCCCCATCACCCAGGACATGCCCTCTTCTCAATGCTGTCTTCAGGAAAGAGGTACAGAAGCCTGAAGTTACACACTCATTCAGCAACAACTTCTTCCCCTCTGTATCTGAATTCTGAATGGACATTGAACCCATGAACACTATCTCACTATTTTTTTTACTTTCTTTTTCTCTTCACTATTTATTTAATTTAACTATTTCATATTGATATTCATAGTGCAATCCACAGTTTTATTTTATTTCTGTTATCATGTATTGTAATATACTGCTGCCGCAAAGTTAACAAATTTCACAACATAATCTAGTGATATTAAACCTGATTCTGAAAACAATGCCATGCAATTTTCATTCACAACTAATGAATTTGAAACTGGCTACACAACAATCTCTGCTTAAAGGATTTTTACCAGGTAGAATTCATCGCCTGCCTATTAGTGTCAGGCATTCAGACTGTATCAGGTTTTAATGCATTAAAAACGGTGCCAGGTAATGTGTTAATTCTGGATGGAGAGGGCTCTTGAACCCACTTGATCTGATCCTTTCAGAGTACCAATTCTAACGCCTTTCCATTACAGCATCCCATTGTCTCATGAAGGAGACCGGTACTCAGTGCTCAGCCACAGTTCTTGAAGAGCCACTCCAATTGTCCATGACGTGCAAGGAAAAATTCTTTGCACCCTTCTTAAGCTTTTTTTTCCACCTTGTAAACACGAGGCCTGTACACGGGTAATGAAAGTAAGAAGACTTCAAAGAGGAGATTTGAGATGGATATTCAAATTGAAATAAACTGGTATTCAGATATATTTCAGTTCAATAGGTTTTTGAGTATATACTGGCTATACTGGAGAACTGGCTCTGAAGAGTTGATGAAGTTTAAGGCAAGTCAGCCATGGTCAAGTTGAAGGGTAGGGCAGGCTTGATGAACCAATTGGCTTGCTCTCTCTCTTACCTTCTTATACTCTTCCATATGTTCCACAACTAATGGACTCACTTTCAAGGATTCTTCCTTGCATGCTCTGGATATTTATTGCTTATTTATTTATTATTATTATTTTTTCTTTTTGTATTTGCACAGTTTGTTGTCTTCTGCACTCTAGTTGAATGTCCTAGTTGGGCAGTCTTTCATTGATTCTGTCATGGTTACTATTCTACAGATTTATTGAGTATGCCCACAAGAAAATCAATCTCAGGGTTGTATATGGTGACATATAAGTACTTTTATAATATAATTGACTTTGAACTTTGCTTTTCTTCCCAGCTGAGAACAAAATGGCTGACCAGACTCTATTATATAAGCTCAGTCTGCATAGCTACAGGGGGCATGCTTTTCACCCAAAGTCCACAATCACCATAATTTTAGTGGGTGAGGAGAGGATAAATCCTGCACTCTATTTGAAATGCTGGTCCCCATCTGGTCTTATAAGGTGGAGGAGCTAAAACCAAGTCAGAGACTTTTGATTTTCCTGGTACATTCAGAGGAGTCCAAGGGCTTTAACAGAAAAGACACAAGCGTGGGTAGCAGGTTGGCTGAATGCAAAAGGCAAGGAAAGGGAATAAAGGGGGCTTTCTTTGGTTGGCTGCCAGAGACTAGTGGTATTCCGTAGTGACTGATGGTGAGACTACTTCTTTTCATGTTATATGTCAATCATTTGGATGGTTTTGTGGACCAGTTTGTGAATGATAAAAAGATAGGTGAAGGGACACATAGTGATGAGGAAGCTGGGGGTCAGTAGAAGGATTTGGACACACCAGGAGGATGGACAAAGAAATAGCAGATGGAATACAGTGTATGGTCATTCACTTTGATAAAAGGAATAAAGGCATAGACTGTTTTCTAAATGGGGAGCAAATTCAGAGGGTCGGCATGGTACCATAGTGATTAGCACAATGCTTTGCAGTACAGGTGATTAGGGTTCAATTCCTGCCATTGCCTGTAAGTAGTTTGTACATCCTCCTGTGACCGTGTGCATTTCCTCAGGGTGCTCCATTTTCCTCCCACAGTCCAAAGGCGTAACGGTTGATAGGTTAATTGGTTATTGTAAATTGTCCCATGATTAGGCAAGCTTTAAACTGGGGACTGCTGGGCAGCATGGCTTGAAGGATCAGCAGGGCCTACTCTGCTCTGTATGCCAATAAATAAATCAGAGATTCAGTGGAACTTGGGATTCCCTAACCATTAATTCGGTGCAAAGGAAGGCAAATGCAATATTAGAATTCATTCAAGAGGACTCTAGAATACAAGGATGTGATGCTGAGGCTTTATAAAGCATTGGTCAGGCTGCACTTCAAGTACCGTGAGCAGTTTTGGACCCCTTATCGAAGAAAAGATGTGCTGACATTAGCGGGGTCCAGTGGGGGTTCACAAGAATGGTCCAAGGAATGAAGGGGTTAATATGCGAGGAGCATTTGATGGCTAGGCCAGTACTTGCTGAAGTTTGAAAGAATGAGAGGGGATGTCATTGAAACTGACCAAATAGTATAAGGTCTAGATAGACTGGTTGTAGAGAGGATAGTTTGAGAGTATAGGACCAGAGAGCACAGCTTCAGAATTGAAGGACAATCTTTAGAACGGAGATGAGGAGGAATTTCTTTAGCCAGAGGGTGGTGAATCTGTGGAATTCATTGTCACAGACAGCTGTGGAGGCCAATTCATTGGGTATATTTCAAACAGAGAATGATAGTTTCTTGATTATTCAGATTGTCAAAGCTTGTGGGAAGAAGGCAAGAGAATGGAGTTGAGCGGGAAAATAAATCAGCCATGGTGGAACAGCGGAGCAAACTGGATGGTCAAATGGGCCATTTCTGCTCTTACTTCTTCTGGTCTTATGGTCCAACATTTAAGTCAAGAGTGATCAAATAAAATATTTAAAATTTAAAACATAAACTACGATACATACAATGTCAAGGTTGACAGGGTCAAATGCCAGTGGGCATTGAAAGAGTTAACATTTAGAGGAGATTTATGTGGCAAGTGTTTTTACAGAAAGAGTGGTATTGTCTTAGAGGTGCCTGGAACAGGCTGCCAGGGGCACAGATGGAGGCAGAAACAATAGCGACATCTGAAAGGCATTTAGACTGGCAGGGAATGGAGATATGTGGACCACGTGTAGGTTGTTTTGCAATTTAAATTAGCTCAGACATAGGGGACTAAAGGACCAGTTTCTGCGTTGTTCTACTGCACGTTCTATGTTCTAAAGGAACAATGATTCTTTGCAGAGGGGGAACTCCTTGGCTAAGAGGAAGAAATAGGTACCACTAACTGAATCTCAGGCTGGAGAGGCAGCGGCTCATATTCTGTCTGGGTAGCCTCCAATCTGTTGGCATGAACATTCATTTCTCTAACTTCTGTTAATTTGTTCCCCCCTTCCCTCTTTTTCCATTCCCCATTCTGGCTCCCTTCTTACCCCTTCTTTTCTCCTTACCAACCTATCACCTCCCCTCTGGTGCCCCTCCTCCTTCCCTCTCTTATGGTCCACTGTTCTTTCCAATCAAATGCTTCTTCTTCAAACCTTTGTCTTTTCCACCTATCACCTTCCAGCTTCTCACTTCACCCCCCCCCCCCCCACCACCCAGCCGCCTTCCCCTTCACCTGGTCTCACCTATCAGCTTCGAGCTTCTCACTTCACCCACCTTCCCCCTCACCTGGTCTCACCTATTACCTTCCAGCTTCTCACTTCACCCACCTTCCCCCTCACCTGGTCTCACCTATCACCTTCCAGCTTCTCACTTCACCCCCCCCCCACCCAGCCGCCTTCCCCTTCACCTGGTCTCACCTATCAGCTTCGAGCTTCTCACTTCACCCACCTTCCCCTTCACCTGGTCTCACCTATCACCTTCGAGCTTCTCACTTCACCCACCTTCCCCCTCACCTGGTCTCACCTATCACCTTCCAGCTTCTCACTTCACCCACCTTCCCCTTCACCTGGTCTCACCTATCACCTTCAAGCTTCTCACTTCACCGATCCACCTTCCCCCTCACCTGGTCTCACCTATCACCTCCCAGCTTGTACTCTCTACTGTCCTCCCAACTTCTTATTCTGGCTTCTGCCCCCTTCTTTTCCAGTCCCGATGAAAGGTCTCGTCTCAAAACTGCTGATTCCTCTCCATACATGTTGCTTGACCTGTTGAGTTCCTTTTGTGTGTGTTCCACTAACTGAATGGTGTATAGGTGCAATAAAAATATCCCCTCTTGTCATTACAGGTGTGCAGTAGGAACAGAGAGGAGTTCAAGAACTGCACTCTCAAGTTCTGATTATTTCCAAGAAGCTCTGAAAATGAACTCATTGTAATTATACATGCATCCAGGGCTCTTGCGGGGCAGCCATTAGCTTCCGAACTGACGTAAGTGACAGCTAATCCCTGGCTGTTCATATTAATTGGGTTGTTGGAACTGACTTCACTACGCGGCAGATTTTCCTAGCAGCCTCACGCATGGTTGGTAAGAGAAGTGCATATTTAAAATGGTAGGACAACCCTTGAAGCACAATAGAGACATGTTTCTGGCACAGGGTACAGCTTTATTCCATGTGAACTTTTGGGAATATTGGCTGCCAACAAGAGTGCTAACTGTGGAATTTGTTCTACTGCCCAGAACCAACAGTTTGATAAGTCATTAAACCCCGGGGAAGAGTAAAGTCACTTAGCAAGGTGTAGTTACTATATTTGACTAAACAATTTCTTCCAATATTTTAAATTGGGATGGCTAATGGAAGTACTTAAGCTTCAATTAAGGAATTCCACGTTCAATCCTTAAATAAAGTCTGTAGAAATATACTGTATTTAACGTAGTGCCATCTTTGTGTGGTCGAATATGCAGCATGTTGTTATTTTAATTTTGTTCTCGTTTCTAATCCATTATAATGCGTTTTGTTCCAGTGCTGGCTTGTTCGACACTCTGTCTTCCACACTCCGCTAACCTGAACTCTTTATAAATTCTGCAGTCCCTGTCCTAATCTACACCTGGCCTCGTTCACAAACTGTACTCAGGTTCATGGCTTGGCACACTTTGATTTTAAAGTTACAACCCTTGTATTCAAACCCTTTCATGGCCTCTTCATGCCCTGCCTCTGTGATCACCTCCAGCACCAATGCCCCCCGAAATTTCTGCACTCCTCTTATTCCAGGCCCCTGACCATCCCTCTGTTAATTGCTGCTTCTTTGGCACACATGATTTCAACAATCTAATTCAGGTTTTGATCTTTGCATCCCTGGAAATACACACCCCGGTTACTCCACATTGCCCTCTCCCAAGGTGCTAATTAACTTACTGTCTACTCTATCTATCTCTCTCAACACTTTGACTATCTCTATCTGACCATCCTTCAGATTCCCGCACTTTGGGGAAAATCAAACCAGCCCGCACAGTCCTTCATTACATCTGAGACCTCCAATCCAGGCAACATTCTGGTAAATCTACCCTGATGACATCACATTCTTCCTTTTCTCTCATTTGGGAGGACTGGAACACAAGAGCAAGGATGTAATGTTGAGGCTTTATGAGGGACTGGTGAGGCCTCACTTGGGGCAGTTTTGGGCCCCTTTTCTAAGAAAGGATGTGCCACATTGGGGAGTGTTCAGTGGAGGTGCAAAAAAAAGATTCCAGGAATGAAAGGGTTAACATATTGAAGGCTCTGGGTCTGTACTCACTGGAATTCAGAAGAATTGGGGAGGGAGTGTTTCACCTATCGAACGTTGAAAGTTTCTCAACAGAGTGGCTGTGGAGAGGACATTTCCTAAGGTGGGTGAGTCTATGACCAAAGAGCACAGCCTCAGAATAGAGGGTCATCCATTTAGAACGGAGATAAGAAGGAATTTCTTTCACCAGAGAGTGGTGAATCTGTGGAATTCATTGCCACAGACAGCTGTGGAGGCCAAGTTATTGGGTATACTTCGGCAGAGGTTAATAGATTCTTGGTCAGGACATGAAAGAATGCAAGCAGGAGATTGGGGCTGAGAGGGAAAATGGATCAGCCATGATGAAATGGCGGAGCAGAATCGATGGACCAAATGGCCTGATTCTGCTCCTATATCTTATGGTCTTATATATTCAGAATGGATAAGGAAACATCAAAGCTAATTTCTTCAACCGTAAGGCGTGGGCACAGAATCAGGCCATTTGGCCCATTGAATCTGCTCTGCCATTTCATCATGGCTGATCCATTTTCCTCTCAACCCCATTTTTCCTGTAACCTTTGACATCCTCACTAGTCAAGAACTTATCAAAATATACCCAACAACTTGTCCTTCACAGATGTCTGTGGCAATGAATTCCACAAATTCACTACCCTCTAGCCAAACAAATTTCTCCTCATCCCTGTTCTAAATGGATGTCGCTCTATTCTGAAGCAGTACCTTCTGGTCCTAGACTCCCCCACTAGAGGAAGCATCCTCTCCACATCCATGTTACAGTGTCGAGTTACACTGTTCAGTTGTGAGGCAGCTCAGCAACTGTTTTATCCTTGCTGACTGCTTGCGCATGCATTCTATAAACACGGATCAATAGATTAAATATCAGACGTGATCCCTCAGATCTCTGCACCTTAGCCTCAAAGTGTGTGCCAGTGGGAAAGCCCATAATATGAATGTAAGAACAAACCTAGTACTTGTGAGAATTTATAACCTGTGGCTTTGGCAATTCATTTGATCAGGATTAAATGGTAGTCAATTCAAGTTATATCCCAACAGAAAGAGGCTTAAGTTAGGCATTGAAGAAAAGCTTTCACAGTTTGGCAATGTAAATACTTAATTGGTATGGACTTCAGTGAAGTAGAAGGAATCTCCTTTGAAAAGATGGAATTTAAAACTATTTATAAACAGAAGTCCTATATGTGATCTAAAAGCTGCCCCATCGCCAAGCCCAAATTGCTGAGCAAGGAAAATAACATACAATGGTGGTTCTTTATAATTTGCAAACATTAATCTGTTTTGCTCTTAAATGGATCATGGGTACACCACACCTGGTAGTTTAGTCTTTGAGGACTTCTTGGTGGATTCTCTCTGGTTTCAGGCAATTGATCTGTTTCAAGGTAACACATTGCTCAGGATCAAACAGATTAAACTGGGACCAGGAATCTTGTGCATGCACCTGGCTAGCCATCAAATCTGTAATCCACTATTGCCCAAAAATTCAGAAATTATTGTGCTGGTATCTAATCCTACTAGTCCTGACGAAGGGTCTCGGCCCGAAACGTCGACAGCGCTTCTCCCTATAGATGCTGCCTAGCCTGCTGGGTTCCACCAGCATTTTGTGTGTGTTGTTGTGCCGGTATCTAAGTTCTGTTTTTAAAAATTAGGAACACATACATGGATTAAGAACGGGGAGAGGTGCTGCAAATAAAGTTGTTTCTGATCCAGTTCTAACATTATCAAAATGAGTAACACGGACAAATAACGGAGGAACTCAGCAGATCAGGCAGCATCTATGAAAAGGAGTAAAGAGTCAATGTTTTGGGCAGAGACCCTGTTATGCTTACCGAGGTGAAGTAGATCTAGAATTATATTCTCCTTCTTGGATACAGTCAAGCACAAATGTACCTCTGTAGATTTATCACTGAATACTTCATATTTACTCTACAGGCCATGCAATTATACAAAGATAATGCCCAAGGAGGTTTCAGATCAAATAATTTGTGGAGAAATATAGGTGCTGACAGTTAAAAGTGACTTTCACTATACATAGATTTTATCCCCTTCTGTGTCTCTAATGTGTGAAAATCATAATACTATAGAAAGAATTATAGACATCTGGGATTAATTCATGTGCAGAAATCTCAACAAGGGGTTCATTCTAAAATGCAACACTAGAGCTTAAGAAGATTTAAACAATCCAAATCCTGGTGGAAAGTATTACCTTTTTTTACTAATATGTCAAATACACAGTGTAGGATTGATGAAAAAAAATTTCACCATTGGTGTTATCAACTAATGACTGAAAGGTGAACTTCCTCTTAAAGATTAATAAAAATGACAATAACTCTAGGGTCATATCTACGTGCAGAAGCTACTGAGATTGGTAGCACTCATTTCTTAATGATTGTGGGTGCCACGGTGCTCCAGAATGGTGTTTGACTATTTAATACGGAGGCATACAAAATTCTTCAAAGGATTTACGGAATGGGTGAAAATTTGCTGTCTAGAGCAACCACACAAAGATGCTGGACAATCGCTGAAGGTCATGCAGCATCTATGGAGAGGAATAAACAGTTGACATTTTGGGCTGAAACTTCTTCACCCTGATGTAGTAAATCCCTGTGTCTCTCTCACAAAGGGGTAGTAGATGATTAGGAATTGTGTACTTTCAACAGATTATTAGATATTATGATAATGAATGATCCGTTGCAGGAGAGAAAAGGTGGGCCAGAATCTTATTAAATGATGGAGCAGGCACCAAGGTCCAGATGGCTTTCCCCTGCTTTTAGTTCCTATGGACATATGCAGAGCAAGCAGGTCAGCATGCCATGATAGCTTAAAGAAAAAGATGAGCTTTACTTGTTGCACTTTCATTGAAACATCGAAACATACAGTGAAATACTTTGTTTGCATCAACGACCAACGCAGTCCAAGGATGTGCCGGGGGCAGTCCACAAGTGCAGAGAGACAAAGGGGTGTAAAATGAGGGTAGAAGCAAAAAGTAGTAAGGTGAAAAGTAAAAGTGGCAGGCAGGCAAATCCAGCCTTTTAGGACTGAGATGAGGAAAAACTTCTTCACACAGAGAGTGGTGAATCTGTGGAGTTCTCTGCCACAGGAAACAGTTGAGGCCGTTTCATTGGCTATATTTAAGAGGAAGTTAGATATGGCCCTTGTGGCTAAAGGGATCAGGGGGTATGGAGAGAAAGCAGGTACAGGGTTCTGAGTTGGATGATCAGCCGTGATCATACTGAATGGCGGTGCAGGCTCGAAGGGCCGAATGGCCTACTCCTGCACCTAATTTCTATGTCTATGTTTCTATGGTGTGCTTCTGGTATCAACATAGTGTGCCCACAACTTACTAACCCTAACTTGTTGGAATGTGAGAGGATACCAGAGCACCCAGAGCAAACAAACACAGTCGCGGGGAGAACATAGAAACTTACAGACAGCAGAGGACATGAAACCTGGGCCACTGGAACTGTAAAGCATTATGTTAACTGTTATGCTACCCCACTGGTTAAATGCCAGCACTGGAATTTTAATGCTCATTGCTCAGTCAATACCATCTCCTAACTTTATATGGCTAAACACAGGATGAACAATCAGCTTTATTTAAGGGGTCATCTAATGAAGAAGATGGAGTAGATGATGTTCAGTCTGGAAAAGTGTGAGGATGCAGAGGAGATTTACCTCTAGAAGGGGTAGAGTAGACTCACCAGGAAGCTGCCTGCATTAGAGAATTTGTCTCACGAGGAAACTTTGAGCGATATGGCCTCTTGCTTTTAGAATGATGGAGGTGAGAGGTGATTTGATGAAAGTTTGCTGTCACAAAAAGGCGGCATCCATCATTAAGGACCCCATGACCTGGCACATGCCCTCTTCTCATTGGTACTACTGATGAGGAGATACAGGAGCCTGAAGACACACACTCTGTGTTTTTCGTCATCTTTTCTCCTTCTGCCATCAGATTTCTGAATGGACAATGAGCCCATGAATATTTCCTCAGTATTTTTCCCTCTCGTTTTGTATCACTTAATTAATTCATCTCTCTCTCTCACTCTATCTATAAACACACACACACACACATATATATACACACACTTCTTATTGAAATTTATAGTTACTGTTATGTATTACATGTACTGCCACCACAAATCAAAACACTTCATGACATATACCAGTGATATTAAAGTTGATCCACATTCTCTAATATGTGACATCCCTGCACTTTACAGCTGTCTGTTGCTGCCAGTACTTGAGCCTCAGAGCAGAGTTGGAACTGCATCTCTAGATTGTCAATGAGTCTGCAGGAAGGATTGTTCATGAACCCAATTTCTTCACATCTCTATTCATAGTTGCCTTCAAGAAAGATTTGGAGATATTCACAGTCTTCTATCCACCACAGTGTAAAGCTAGCTCACAGGGCTTTGTATTCAATGAGAGTTATATAAACTTCATTTGCTTTTGCCAGAGATAAGCAGATGGGAGGCAGCACACAGTTCTGAGGGCTATAGGCATCCTCAACATACAGGGCTGATTTACTGCATTCAAATCACTTACAGTCACGGTCATAGAGCACTACAGCACAGAAACACGCCCTTCGGGTCTGTGCAGACCTGGTCTTTTGCCCTGTCCCACATCTACCTGCACTTGGATCAGAGGCCACCATACCTCACTCATTCATGTACCTCTCCAAACTTCTTTTAAATATTACAATTGAACTCACGTCTACCATTTCCACTAGCAGTTTGTTCCACACTTGCACCTCCCTCTGAGTGAAGAAGATCGCCCTGATTCCCCTTAAATGTTTCACCTTTCACCCAACAGCTCCAATCTCCAGTTCTAGTCTTACCCACTCTGAGGGGAAAAAACCTGCATTCATTCACCCCATCTATGCCCATAACTTTATATACACCTATAAGATCTCCTCTCATTCTCCTGCACCCCAGGAAATAAAATCCTAACCTATTCAGCCTTTCAAAGTTCAAAGTAGATAAATTCACCATATGCAACCCTGATATTCATTTTCTTGCAGGCATACACAGTGAATACAGGAAACACTGTAGAATCAGTGAAAGACTGCACCCAACAAGACATACAACCAGCGTGCAGAAGACAATAAATTGTGCAAATACAAAAAGAAAAACAAATAAATAATCATAATAATAAAATATAAGTGTGATAAAGGGAAAACTTTTGACAGAATTTACACCAAGGCATACGAAAATCTGCCAGCTCGACAGTAAAAATACAACAAAGGCGATAAATAGTTTCGCTATACCTACACTAACATATTTGGTTGGCATAATATCTTGCTCCATTTACAAAGATCTGGAAAAGTTACAAAGAAAAAATAAAAACTGAAATGACAAATTTTAGGCATCACTATGTACACTTGAATACATAGAGATTAACACTACCTAGGACAGAAGGAGGAAGAGGAATAACAGACATTTAAAATTTATATAACAGTCAAATAAAACTTCTAAGGATATATTTTCATCAATGAAAACAGGATTCAGCACTCCACGTGAACAAATGCAACTCTGATATGAATTATGCACCATTAAACGTACATGAGAGCACAACCCAGGAAAATGAAGAAATGATGGCTACAGAAGAGAAAGTTAACTAATGGAACGGCCTGACTCTCCTTCCCAGAAACTGATGGGCTCCTTGTGGCAATACAAGACTAGGTGGTTAACATTAAAAAAATCAAAAATACATAATAAAAGACCAACAAATTGAAGACAATAAATGCAGAAAATGCAAGAGAAACCGGAAACAATCCAACACATTACAGGATGCAGCAGCTGTTTAGCTCAGTCTGATTACATACACAGGCACAACCAAAGGGCAAACGCCATGCACTAAAATCTTGCTTTAAAAAACACACTCATAAAAGACACCATAAATACAATAAATACAAACCCAATCCAGTTTTAGAGTCAGAGTCCTACAATTTTTTTTATGGCTGATCCATTATTACGGACAGGACACTCCATAATAACCATTCAGATTTAACAATACAGGATAAAAAAGCAAGAACAACTTACTTAATAGAAATAGTCATTCCAAGCACACAAAACATACAGAAATCAATAAGTGAAAAACATCAGTAGTATGCTAACTTAAAATGGGAAATTGAAAAACCATTTGTATTACAGAACTCATCAGTCTAGGTCTTTGCTGACTGAAGACCCTCAACTCAATCTCCAACAATAACTTCCTTCTCAATGTCATCAGGTTCCTGAAACCACCTGTAAAGCTCAGCACTACTCTGGGCCTTTTTGATTTCTCGCTTTCAATCTTCAACCAGTGTTACTTTATTAATTTTGTTGTTTGTTGTGAACACATATCAGGTAAGTATAAATAATGCTAAGTTCATGTTAGCTTATTATTATCCTCATCTTGTCCTCCGTACTGCTACTGCTGCATAAAGCTACTCTTCTTGGCACTTCTACCTGGTGCATGTCTGCCTATAACAACAATAAACTTGACCCTGAGCCCCTCTGCTTCATCTAATGCCTATATTCCACATTGGATTAAAGTGGTGCTCCAACACAGTGATTATCCCATGCCGCAGACATCCAGTGGGGGGACTGCAGTTGCATTTGGAGCGTAGTGGTTAGCACAACAGTTTACAGTACCAGCGACCTGGGTTCAATTCCCACCACTGCCTGTAAGAAGTTTGTACATTCTCCCTGTCACCGTGTGTGTTTCCTCTAGGTACTCTGGTTTCCTCCCACAGTCTAAAGACGTTCTGATGGGTATGTATATTGGCTATTGTAAATTGTTCTGTCATTAGGCTCAGATTAATTCGGGGGTGGGGGGTAGTTGGTGGATTGAAGCGCTGGAAGGATCTATTCCTTACAGTATCTCAATAAATTAAAATAAATAATAAATATCCCCAAGCAGAGGCAAGCCTGGAGGAATGTGCTGGTCAACTCTCCAGACCAGGCAGCATCTGTGGAGGAGTCAGTGTTTCAGGTTAGCACCCCTGCATGAGAACTATGGCTGAGTTCTGATGAAGGATCTCTGACCTTTGAAACATTGACTCCTTCACTCCCTCCACTGATAACCCGATGACTACTTCCAACATGGTATGCCTTTGTTCAAGAACTGCACCATCTGCAACTTCAACGTGTCAGTTGCTGAGCTTCAAAGGCCCAGTGATCCTAGCTTAGATGGGAATCTTGATTAGCATGGACAAGCTCCCCAGAGGACCTGTTTCCAAGCAGAACTCTTCTAAGACTCTATATGCAGGTCGCTAGGTTAATTGGCAGTTTAAAATTACCTCAAGTGTGTGGTTGAGTGGTAGAATCTGAGATGGATGGGTATTTGGGAAGAATACCTTACAGGGAAAATAAAGGCACTAATTCATTAAAGTGGTGGCACAATGCCATTATAGCACCAGTGACCTGGGTTCAATTCTGCCATTGTAGGAAGTTTTTAAGTTCTCACAGTGATCACATGTTTTTCTCTGGTTTCCTCCTGCTTTCCAAAGACATACGTATCAGAGTTAGTATGTTGTGGCATGCTATATTAGCATTGGAAGGATAGTGACTCTTGTGGGCTGTCCCCGGCACATTCTTGTACTGCGGTGGTCATTGATGCGAATTGCATACCTCACTGTACGTTTTGGTGTTTCAATGTACATATGACCTTTAAAATACTGAATGTTGGATGTTAATTCTTTGTGACTGACACTGATTTTGAGGGTTCAAACTATCTTTATTCTACATCAAAAGGAAACGAGCAAATCAGTGGAGAACTATGATATCATTGAACTGTTTTCCACTCTCGTGTGAGACAACAAAATGGATACAGCCCAGTCTATCAAAGGAGAAGCCCTTCTCACCATTGAGCACAAGGAGTGCTGCCACAAGAAAGCAGCATTCATCAAGGACCCCCACCATTTAGATCATGCTCTCTTCTCGCTGCTGCCATCAGGAAGGAGGTACAGATCCTTAGGTCTCACACCACCAGGTTCAGGAACAGTTATTACCCCTCAACCATCAGGCTCCTGAACCTTTCTGGATAACTACATTCACCTCAAAACTGAAATGATTCCACAACCTACGGATTCACTTTCAAGGACTGTAAAGTGTAGGTTCTCAGTGTTTTTCATATATTTATCCATCTATCATTTGTTTGTGTTTCCACAATTCGTCTTCTTTTGAACATTAACAGTTTGTCAGCCTTTGCGTGTAGTTTTTCATGAATTCTGTTGTATTTTTTCATTCTAATGTGAAAGCCTGGAACTATTTGCATTTTGGGAAGCCAAATAGGGACAGGACACATGGTGGGACACTAATGAACGTTGAGGAGCAGTTGGACTTTGAGGTTCTAAACCATATTTTTCTGAAACTGGCAACATGAGCAGATAGGGTGGTGAAGAAGGGATCTGACTTGGTTGCTTTCAGATATTGGGGCATAGAATATAAAAGTTAGGATATTATGTTGCACTGGTTAGATGCACTCATAGTATTGCGTGGAGTTCTGGTCACCATTGACTAGGAAGGAGAGAGTGCAGAGGACATTCACCAGTATATTACCAAGATTGAAACCTTTAGATGTGAGGAGAGATTGGATAGTTTGGGCTTGCATTGCCTATCGCAAGGGAGTTTGAGGGGTGACATGATACATGTATATAAAGTTATGAGAGACGTGGAGAGATAGAATGATTTTCCCATGATAAGCATGCCAAGAACAAGATGGCATAGGTTTACAGTAAGGGGAATGAGTTACAAAGCAGAAAATTTTGTTTTTAAAAAAAGAGAATGATTTATACAATACCTGGAATATGGTGAAATCAAATACAAGCACTGCAGTTAAGAAGTATTCGGACAGGCTCCTGAATAGACAAGGCCAGGACACATACCTCTGTGGGTGTACACCCCGCCAGGCAACCATCCTGATTTAACCCTAGCCTAATCAAGGGACAATTTACAATGACCAATTAGTCTACCAACCAGTACATCTTGGAATGTGGGAGGAAACCGGAGCACCCAGAGGAAACCCACGCAGTCACAGGCAGAAGGTACGATCTCCTTACAGGCAACAGCGAGAATTGAAGCTGGGTGGCTACTATTGTAAAGCACTGTGCTAACCACCACACTACCATGTTGTCCTGACTACATGCTCTTATACTGTATATGCACGTACTCTCTGGGGGATCTGCTTTGGTAGTGTGAGCCCAGAAATGCACAGCATGGGAATAATAATTGTTTCTTGCATTTGGTATTCTTAAAACTAATAACTAAAATTGTTCATATAAAAATGCTTAATAAAGCACAATTATTTTCTTTACAAATTTCATTTCAGAATCATTCTGGAAGTCAGTTTGTAACCCCTGGAAAAACCCTACCATCAAATGGGGACATTTATCAGAAGCGTTGCCCAAAGTATTATCAAGGATCCCATCCCGCATCCTCTTTGACTTTCTACCATCAGGCACAAGACTACGATGCGTAAAATCAAGAATGGTCAGGATGGGAAACAGTTTCTTCCCTCAGGCCATTAGGCTTCTGAACTCCCTGCCGCATCACATTGAAAGTATCACTGGTTAATCTGTTAGGTTCCTTTAATATTTAATTTATGAACATTAGTTTTTAGTTACTGCATTTGTAATCGATCTAGATTTCATCCTTAATTTCATAAGTTATTATGTGTTATGTATACTACAGTGTTTTACACCCTGTTCTGGAGAAACATTGTCTTGTTTGACAGCATACATGTATATAGTTAAACAACAATAAACTTCACTTGGCTTGACTTGACAATCCTGGAAGACTAGCTTCTCTGGATCTGCATACTCCATCTTGAATGTGCACTTAGAAAGTGATCGCACAAGATATGTGTTGTACAACACTGTTCTCAAGAGGTTTCAAGGCAAATACTCATCCAGGAATAGTTCACGTGTATGTAAACCACAAGTGCCAGATAACACCAGGCTGTTGTTTCTTTTAATGAAGCAGTGAATCAGAGTCCCATTACTTGATGCCTACATTGGATGCAGATTTTTTTTTTGAAGGTGCATTTTTCTCTGCCACTTGCTTGACCCGGGGAGCAGTCCCTCTGCTTCTCAGATGCAGCTGCAAGGCACACTTCACGACTCCATAAATTATTTATAATCAAACAGAGGTCTTAATCGCTAGCAAGAAAAAAAATGATAGTTTCTTGTCCATTAATGGGTAATTTATGCATTTTCAGAAGGTGATTAACTCTATGTGGCATGCAACTTTTCTGGTTTTACATTACAGCCAAGCGGGTCTTTTGAAAATCAGCATTATTTGTGGAGCTATAATTAAAATTCCACAAAAGCCCTCAGAGTACCATAAAGCTTCAGTTTGATTTGTAAATGTTCATTAAGGGCATCTCACAAAAGGGAGATCTGTACAATTCAGAGGGCTTAATCTAATTGTTGTTTTGTTTTGAAACAAAAAGTTTTGTGTTAGAATACAGGCCTATTAATTCACTTTGGTGAGTAGATGCAGTCCAGGGGCACATCAGTATAGGCTCCTTTAGTAATAGATTGTGGGTGAACACATGAATACCCAGGTGATTTACCAGTCTCTTCTGTCAGTGTCATCTGTGGCTCAGCTGTGGGATGGTTCAAGTACCACTCCAGGAGACCTGAGCACAAAACTCCAGGCAGACACTCCAGTGCAGAACAGTGACAGTTTGAGAAGCTTTCTTGAAAATGAGATATTAAACCGAACTCTCTCCAGTGAGCGATAACATTATCTCATGCCACCGTTTCAAAGACAAGCATGGGAGTTATCCTTGATGCCTGTCCAACACTTCTTATATCTCAACCACCATCAATAAATCTAAGCCACACCATTATTAGTTTGCAAACTGTGGCAACCGGATTCCATTTTTCCTACATGATCTAAAAGGCATTCTGGGAAGTCCTGAAATTAGAGAAGATTCTTTTTAAATGTAAAGTCCAGGCAGATTGAAATTGATACTTTTATCAGGAGAAGACAGATGCTCATAGACAGTTGCAGGTATTTAGTTTTGCTACTGTCAGATCATTATCTAATAGTCTATCATTCTCACAGGTGCCAGTTATTTCAACAAGCAGATTTACAGTAAGGCAAACAGTCACAGGAAATGAATATCTGTTCTCTAATGCACAGAATAGATGTAGTAGCATTGTTCATTTGGACTCCTGCATAACACAGAAAAGGCCTTTCAACCCATTGCATCTGTGCTAGCCAAGATGTCTATCCAAACTAGAACATAGAACAAACCGTACAGCATAGAAACAGCCTTTCGGCCCACAATGTTGGGCTGAAACTCATTAAACTGATGATATCTAATGAAACTAACCACTTGTTTGACAAATATTTGACAAACATTCATTTGTCTATCTAAGAGCCTTTCAGTATCACTCGTCTGCATTTGGCCCCTATCCCCCTATCTCTCTGAACCTCACATGTCAGAAATTTGCAAATGGATTACCCAAATCGCTCTCTCAGAAACAGCTGTGATCTAATATGAAAAGCAGGATTTTACCATCCAGTGCAGCTGCTACAGGTCCACCATCCTGGGTCATAAGAACAGAAGACATAGGAGCAGAATTAGGCCATTTGGCCCATCGAGTCTGTTCCGCCATTCAACCATGGCTGATTTATTATCCCTCTCAACTCTATTCAAAGGTACATTTAATGTCAGAGAAATTATACAATGTACATCCTGACATGCTTCTCCTGCTCTCTCCCTGTAACCTTTGATGTCCTAACTAATCAAGAACCTACCAACCTCCACTTTAAGTATACCAATTACTCAACCTCCACAACCATCTGTGCCAATGGATTCCACAGATTCCCCACCATCTGGCTAAAGAAATTCCTCATCATCTCTGTTCTGAAGGGATGTCCTCCTATCTTGAGGCTGTGCCCCCTGGTCCTAGACTCCCCCACTATAAGAAACATCTTCTTCTCATGGCAATTACAGAGGCATGAGGGAGGTGCTGGCCAAAGTTGATTGGAAGTGGATACTAGCAGAGATGATGGCATAGTTTCTGGGAACAATTTGAAAGGTACAGGATAGATACAACCCAAAGAAGAGAAAGTATTCGAAAGGCAGGATGACACAACCGTGGCTGACAAGGGAAGACAAAACCAACATAAAAGCAAAAGAGGGCATATAACAGAACAAAAATTAGTGGCAAGTTAGAGGATTTTGATGCCTTTAGAACCAACAAAAGGCAACTAAAAAAGCCATAACAAGGGAAAAGCTGGAATAGGAGGGCAAACTAGCCAATAATATCAAAGATGATACCAATTTTTTTCAGATACATAAAAATTAAAAGAGAGGTGAGAGTGGATATTAGAGAGGTAGTAGTCAGGGACAAGGAAATGGCAGGTAAACTGAATTAGTCATCACTGTGGAAGCACTAGCAGTGTGCTGGAAGTTCAAGAGTGTCAGCTGAGTGAAGTTACCATTACTAGGGTGAGGGTGTTTGAGAAGCTGAAAGGTCTGAAGAGAAGTCATTTGAGAAGTCATAAATCATTTGGCCTAGATGGATTACATCCCAGGGTTCTGAAAAAGTTGGCTGAAGAGATTGTGGAGGCATTAGTAATGATCTCTCAAGAATCAATTGATTCTGGCATGTTACGGAGGACTGGAAAATTACAAATGTCATTCAACTCTTCAAGAAGGGAGAGAGGCAGAAGAAAGGAAATTATAGACCAGTAAACCTGACATCAGTGGTTGAGAAAATGTTGGAGATGATTGTTAAGGATGAGTTTTGGAAACAAACTAAAATCAGTATGGTTTCCTTCAGGGGAAATTTTGCCTGACACATCTGTTAGAATTCTTTGAGCTAATAGAAAGCAGGATAGACAAAGGAGAATCGGTAGATGTTGTGCACTTGGATTTTCAGAGGCCTTTGACAAGGTGCCGCAAATAAGACTGCTTAGTGAGATAAGAGCCCATGGTATTACAGGAAAGATACTATCATGGATAGAGCATTGGCTGATGGACAGGAGACAAAAAGTGCAAATAAACGGAGCCTTCACTAGTTGGCTGTCGGTGACTAGTGGTATTCTGCAAAGATCAGTGTTGGGACTGTGTCTTTGAAATGATTTTAATTTCAATGATTTGGGTGACAGAATTGATGGCTTTGTAGCCAAGTTTGGGGATGATATGAATATAGGTGGAGGAGGGTAGTGTTAAGGAAGCAGGGAGTTTGCAGAAGGACGTGGACATATTGGGAGAATGTACAAAGAAATGGCAGATGGAATACAGTGTTGGGAAGTGTTTGGTAGAAAGAATCAAAATGTAGACTATTTTCTAAATCGGGAGAAAATCCAATAATCTGAGGTGCAACGGGATATGGGAGTCCTCGTGCAGGATTCCCTAAATGTTAGCTTACAGGTTGAGTCATTGGAGAGGAAGTCAAATGTAATGTTAGCATTCATTTCGAGAGGAATAGAATATAAAAACAAGGATGTAATGCTAAGGCCTTATAAGGCACTGGTGAAGCTTCACTTGGAGTATTTTGAACAGTTTGGAGCCCCTTATCTAAGAAAGGATGTGCTTACGTTGGAGAGGTTTCAAAGAAGGTTCATGAAAATGATACCAGGAATGGAAGGCTTGTCATACAAAAAGCATTTGATGCTTCTGGGCTCGTACTCGCTGGAATTTAGAATAACGAGGGAGGATCTCATTGAAATCTATCAAATTTTTGAAGTCCTAGATAGAGTGGATGTGTCCTGTAGTGGGAGTGTCTAGAACTGGAGGGAACAACCTCAAATGGAGGAAAGTCAATTTATAAATGAGATGAGGAGGAATTTCTTTAGGCAGAGGGTGGTGGATCTGTGGCATTTGTTGTCACAGGCAGCTGTGAATGCCAGGACATTTAAGGCAGAATTTGATTGGTTCTTGATTAGCCAGGGTGTGAAAGATTATGGGGAGAAGGCAGGAGAATGGATTTGAGAGGGAAATGGATCAGCCATGATGAAATGGCAGAGCAGATTCCATGAGCTAGTTTACCTAGTTCTGCTCCTATGTTTTATGAGCTTACGGTCTTATGTCTGTGTGGAAGATTTAATCAAGTTGAAATCAAGGAAATGTGAGCATTGGAGCCAGGCAGGGTCTGAATGATGGACAAAGAGCAGCAGGGGAAATTTAAACTGGAGATAGTCATCCTCAGAACTTGCATCAGAACACAAATAGTTCTTGACATTGCTAGAAGAATGCAAACTGTAGTAAATTGAGCAGGCTTCAAAATAATTATGTTGCAGGATTAGTACAAGATGAGCACCACTCTTATCCGAAGTTCCAAAATCCGAAAATCTCCAAAATCTGAAGATTTTTTGAATGCTGTTGTGATGTCACAAATAGAAAATTTCACAAGGGCTGAGAACGTTCTCATGCAATGCGCAAGCCTCTGCGCACGAGACAGTTTTGAGATGCGTCTCCACAAATGTAATGAACAGAAGTTAATGAAAAATAGAAAAACACTTTATAAAGCCAAAAGCAATCTTGATTGTGTATTGAAAGTGTGGAGTTAACTGCGTCAGAATGAACATACGTTGCTGAACAGCATGCTGGTCACTGAACAAGCAAAGATCTGCCACGTTGAACTGAAAATAGAAAGTATTTGTGACCATTCGGCAGGTTGGTTGTAGAAATTTAAGAAAAAGCACAGGGTTAAATTTTTAAAAGTTTGTGGTGTTGTATGCATCTGGTGAACACAAAGCAGAAGAGAAATTCATTGACGACTTTGATCATTGCTGATGAAAATCTAACACACTTAGTGGCTGTATCAGTACATGTATGTGATTAACAAGTATAAGACAAAGGCTCCTCTTGCACATAAACTCAGTCGGGAATGGTCGTGGTGCCAAACATCCACTGATTGTCCTCCTGTGTGGCCAAGGTAGTGATAGCTTACCTTCCTGCTAGTTCAATGCACAGATTATTGTTTCATGTACAAAATTGTTAAAAATATTATGTAAAACAATCTTTGTGTAAGCTGTATATGTAATGTAAATGTATTTTATGTTTAGAGTTGGGTCCCATCTCCAAGGTATCTCTTTTTTAAAAAAAAATTTTTATTGAGTTTTCAAATGATTACAGAAAGAAGAAAAAAAATTATCAACCCTTCCCCCCTCCCCTTAACCCCTCCCCCTAACATATCCCTATAGAAAGAGAAAAAAAGAGAGAAAAAGAAAGAAAGAAAGAAAGAATGCCTGGATATCGGAAGAACCCCACATGCTCCACGGAGTTCATAATAACTTTAGTATACATATTTATTTCTTTCCCCAAATAACCAATTATTTTATCTTTGGAGCACCTGTATATTTAATCCTGTCTTTTGTAAATAAGGGTGCCAAATTTTCAGAAATGTTTCATATTTATCTCTTAAATTATAAGTAATTTTTTCAAGTGGAATACAGCTGGAAATTTCGTTCTTCCAATGATCTATACTTAAGTATGAATCCGATTTCCAAGTAACTGTAATAGCCTTTTTGGCTACTGCCAATGCAATTTTTATGAATTCTTTCTGATATTTATTCAATTTGGGTTTCGGTTTTATCCCTTCAATATCACCTAATAAAAATAATGTTGGGTTATGTGGAAGTTGTGTTCCAATAATTTGTTCCAGTAAAACTCTTAAATTTGTCCAAAAAGGTTGAATTTTAGAACAAGACCAAGTAGAATGTAAAAAAGTACCAATTTCTTGATTGGTACCTCTTTATATAGATGCAAATACTTCAAATTCCAAAAAAAAATCCAAAACCCAAAACACTTCTGGCCTCAAGCATTTTGGACAAGGGGTGCTCAAGCTGTATACCATTAATGCTGTACTGATCATTTGGACTCAGGAGTTCAAATCCCACCACAGCAGCTGAGAAATTTGAATTATTTTAATTAAATACAAAATTAAAACTAGTGTTTTCAACAGTGACCATAAATTACCTGATCATATAAAAAAACCCATCTAGTTTGATGTTGAAAGTAAATTGATTATCAAAGTACACATATGTCACCATATCTAACCTTGAGATTCATTTTCTTGCAGGCATTCATAGGAGAGCACAAAAATATGATGGAATCAATCAGAAATTGCTTTAAGACTGGCAGCCAATGTGGAGAAGACAAACTATGCAAATACAAGTTAAATAAATAAGTAAAGTAATACTGAGAATATGAGTTGTGGAGTCCTTTAAAGTAAATCTGAAGGTTGTGGAATCAGTTCAGAATTGAGGTGAGTGAAGTTATCCATGCTGGTTCAGGAGCCTGATGGCTGAAGGGGAATAACTGTCCCTGAACCTGGTCATGTGGGGTCCAAGGCTCCTGTAACTCCTTCCCGATGGCAGCAGTGAGAAGAGAACATGGCCTGGATGGTGGGGGTCCTTGAATGTGGGTGCTGCTTTCCTGGATGTGCTCAATGGTGGGATTGGCCTTTAGAAAATTGAATCACTTGGCCTATATTGACTCTGGGCCCTTGGTTTTTAAAATCTCTATTCTTTCTCAGGCTGTGGAATGTCTACTCACCATTCACAAATTCCCTTGAACTAAGGAGACAGTTAATCTGTACACAGTGACTAGAATAGGCAGGGGTAGCGGATTTCCTCCCACTCTAATTAATGAACAAGTTTTTAAGACAATCCAAGATTCATTACTGAAATGAGATTGCCTATCAAAATCAGAGATTTTATTTAATTACTTGAATTTAAATTCTCTGGTGTGTTTCAAACTCATGTCTGTGGATTAGGAACCCAGAGATTCCTAGATTATTAACCATTATATCACCTTACACCCTGCTGCTGTTCAACTGTCATGTGAAATGCTCTAGCAGGCCTCTCAGTTCAAGAGCAACAAGGGGTGGACAATAAATGCTAAAGACATTCAATGAGTGCCAGCAGTGGCCATGAATTGGTCACCTGGGACCACATTCCAACCAGGAAGTGTAAGGACAAAATCACCTAGGCCCAGTTCCTCTAATAGAAAAGGTTTCTTGAATGATTCCTACTCTACTCTGGAGCAAGTTCACCTTGAGTTCACTCTTCTTCATCCAGGGCAGCCTGAAGGCTTGGATAAGTGAAGGTCAGACAAGACCATTATTCTTAAATCCAGTTGAAAAGACATCAATCTAGAAATTCATACCCTGAGAGGGAAAGTTAAAGGAGACATCAAATGTATTGTTCATGGCAAATATGTGGAGAAATGTGCACAAATTCAATGCCAAAGCCTCCAATCGTGAGATGTGTACTATTCTGATGTTCACTCTTCAGAGGCACATATCATTCTTTATCACACTGTCCTTTAGAATATTGAGTCTATTACAGTTCCAATGCCCCCTCTAGTTCTTTTTACAGCTGCGCAAACCAAACATTTCCAGCTGAGCAGGAAATTTTTATACGGCCTGAAAACTGCATGGCACATTAAAAGTTTTTTTTTTGTTTATCTATGCATAGAATGAATACTTAGAATAGTCAGTAACCAATTTAAAAGGTAAACGTCCATATATTGGGACGTGAATATTTAGAGGAAATAGTTTGCTCTTATTAAGGTTCAGTTTGTAACCCGAAAAATTACTGAACTGAGCCAAGAAAGATAAAACTGCGGGAATGGATTCCTCAGGATTAGAAATACACAATAATAAATTATCTGCATATAATGACAGTTTATGTATCTCATTCCCACGGGTAATACCAAAAATATTAGATGATTCCCGAATAGCAATTGCTAAAGGTTCCAGAGCAATGTCCAATAGTAATGGACTGAGAGGACAACCTTGCCTGGTGCCCCGAAATAAACAAGAAAAAGGAGATCTTTATTAGTGTTAACCGAAGCTACTGGAGTATGATATATCAATTTAACCCAAGATATAAATGTCAAACTAAAATTAAATTTCTCAAATACAGTAAATAAATATGGCCATTCAACTCTGTCAAATGCTTTCTCAGCATCCAATGAAATTACACATTCTGGAGCACTTCATGAAGGAGTGTAAACAATATTCACTAATCTCCTAATGTTAAAAGAAGAGTACTGGTTTTTAATAAATCCAGTTTAATCAACAGAAATAATTCGAGGTAACACCTTCTCCAACCTAGTCGCCAAAATTACCAAAAAACATAAAGATTTATTTAAGGCCAACTTTTTACCTTTAATTGATGAGATTAAACAGTTATTTACTAATTGGTCGCCAATGTCTTTGTCATTGATAGGCCGGATCAATGCTATTAAGATGATTATATTACCTAATTTTTTATATTTATTTCAAGCGGTACCAATTTTTATTCCGAAATCTTTTTTTGATAATGTGGATTCTAAAATCTCTTCTACTATTTGGTAGAATAAAAATCTGAGGCTAGGTAAAAAATACCTAAAAAGGAGGGTGGCCTGGCGCTGCCAAATTTTAGATTTTATAATTGGGCAATTAATATTCGCTATTTGAAATTTTGGTTATGAAACTTGGATATAACTTAAGCCCTCATTGGGTAAACCTTGAATGTAACTCGGTACAAGGGTTTTTACTGGGTTCTATTTTAGGGACTTCGCTTCCCTTTGCTCTTTCTAAATTGCATAAACAATTAGATAACCCAATAGTTAAATATACTTTATGAATATGGTTTCAATTTTGCAAATTTTTTGGCTTAAATCAATTTATTCTAGCAAGTCCTATTATATCTAATTATTTTTTCTATCCCTCTATTATGGATCAAGCCTATTTGATTTGGAAAACTAAAGGTATTTCACGATTTTGTGATTTATTTTTGGATAATTGTTTCATGTCTTTTGAGCAATTATCTAACAAATATAATTTACCTAGATCTCATTTTTTTTTAGATATTAACAGATTAGAAACTTTCTAAATACTGTCCTTCCTACTTTCCCAAGCTTATACTCTACGGATAGTTTTGAAAAAATTTTAGATTTAAATCCTTCTCAGAAAGGTGCAATAGCATCTATCTACAACAGAATTATGAAAATTCGTTCAGATGCATCTAATAAAATTAAAAATGATTGGGAAAGGGAATTTAAGCTTACCTTACCTATCAAAAAATAGGAAAAAATGTTCAATTAGTTAACTCATCCTCTATATGTGCTAAACATTTGATGATACAGTTCAAAGTAGTTCACAGGGCCCATATGTCTAAGGATAAATTAGCTCGATATTATTCTCATATAAGTCCAGTATGTGACAGATGTCATTCTGAGACCGCTTCTTCAACTCACATGTTTTGGTCATGTTCCGCTCTGAAAAAATATTGGGAAGATATCTTTGATATTATTTCAACTGTTTTGAATATTGATTTGCAACCTCATCCTATTACGGCAATTTTTGGTTTACCAATGATAGAACCACACCATTTAACCTCTTCAGCACATCAGATGATTGCATTTCTCACATTAACGGCTAAAAGATCGATTTTGCTGAATTGGAAGGAGATTAATCCTCCCACCACATTTCATTGGTTCTCTCAAACTATTTATGTTTAAACTTAGAAAAAATCAGAAGTGTTATATATGACCCTTCTATGAAATTTGATCAGACTTGGAGGCCTTTTATTCAACACTTTATGATGTGATTTGACCTCTTTCCAAACCTATTTTTTGTGTTAATATATGTAGGGAGGTTCGGAGTTGGTGACACTAATGGTCCTGTTTTTTTTATGCTATAAATAGCCCATGTTCTTTTCCTTTCTTAGTTTTTTTTTCTGTTAGGTTAGTATTGGTTAGTTTAGTTTTTTTGGGGGGGGGGTATACATTTTTTTCTTTTTTTTTTGAATATGTTAATCCTTTTTTTGTGAACTCTGTATTTTTGGGAAGTTTATTACCTTTGTATTAACTGAATATATAATTATATACATTGTCTATTAACAATGTAATCCCACCAATTGTGTAGCAAACTATGTATATCCACTATTTTGATATTAATAAAAAGATTGAAAAAGAAAAGAATGAATATTTAGAATGAAAATCACATACTTTTGATTTTATCTGTTAAGGGTATAATGAAATACAGTACAACAAAGAAAGTCTTTCACCTTTCATAAACAATTTCTCATCCCTCTTTATTCTAGCTGCGCACCAACAAGGGCTATGTATGTGAGAGCACTTTAGCTACTGTGTGGCAGCACTGCCGTGCAGCTTGGGGGGAAATGATATACAGTTCTCAGAACAACCTAGCAATCCTATTCTGCCAGTCTTCCCCCTAAAATCCCATTCTCCCACCAATGCCCAATAAGACCTTCCTGTTCCTTCCATGACTCACTCCTGCTCGGGGAATTCATTGGACAGCCAGCATGTGTTTGGGATGTGGGAGGAAAAGGGATCACATGGAGGGAATCCATGCGGAAATAGGAGAACACGCTCAAAGTGCTGGAGGAACTCAGCAGGTCAGGCAGCAGCTATGGAAATGAATAAACCTTCGACGTTTCAGGCTGAGACCTTTCATCAGCAACAGGGGAAACGTGCAAGCTTCGTACCGATAGCAGCCGAACTCAGAACGGAATCTGGGTGGTTGGAGCTAGGAGTCCATCAGCAGCACTGTGGCTCTCTCGAAGACCTGTCACCTGGGTAGAATGGGGAACAAATATCAGGGTCTACAGTAATATCCCTACATGGACACTGTGGCCAGGTAAAGCAAAGGCAAGGAAGAAAATCGAGTGGAGAATAGACCAAACAAAATCCTTGCAGAGCACCCCCTGTCCAGACTTGAATCCTTCCAGGGTAAAAATGAAGGCTCTGATCACTTCAAACGACACAAGCGAGGTTAGCTGATTGTTCTGGTGGCTCGAGTTCAATCGTGACTTCTGTGGGGTTTCTAGGTCCTCTTTGTAACTGGGTTCTCTTCTGGACTTCTGACTTCCCCCCACATCATAGTTAGATTAGTTAGTCATTGTAAATTCCCCCCAGTGTGTCGGGGGGGGGGGGGGATCTGGAGGGGAATGAATGCGATTAGTATAAATGGAGCAGACTCAGAGATCCAGAAGAATTGTTTTCATCCTGGACTATTCCGTAACTAAGCTACTCCCCATCCTGGAAACCACCACCATCAGACAGAGAAATAATTGTCACGGGTGACCTCTGGGCCTGGCTTGGGTGACATTAAATCAACTTAGAAATAAGAATAACGAGTGATGTTAAACATGGGTTTAACGTTTCAGGTGAATTTAATGCCCTGCCACTTCCGCAATCCAGTTGTTGTATGAGTCAAGGGTCAACTTTATTTACCACAGTTACGTGGATTAGGAATTTGCTGATCAGGACACTACAGGCCACACAAAGCAACATTCAACAATTATAAACAATAAAGAATTACACAAAAATAAAGTTAGAAGTACGGATATGGAATAAATGTCAAAAATACACGAATATCGGCATATATGTATAATATAAACAGCATTATAAAAAGTGGTTTAAAGTGTTTACAGTACAGTGCAGTGACTGAGGTAATATGTAGAGAAGGGTGGGTTGGGCTAATTAGAACGGTTGATCTGATTAACTTTTTTATGCCATGGACCCCAGTTTGAGAACCCCTGGCCTAGGAGAGGAAACTTTTCAGATGGTGTGGAGTTTCTGTTTTAATAGCCAGGGGCAATGAAGACAAAGCCATCAAAAATTAATTGAGACATACCACTTATTAGAAAAATATTTTTCCCCATAAGTTTTTCTTGAAAAAGTCCTGTGTTTTGTGCTCCAGAAAAGAAAAAACTGCAGCATTAACAAAATCTTCATGGTCCCACCAGGACAACTTTCACTGTGGCTGAGTCCTTTCTGCTTGTGGGACTTTACCTGAAGGGCAAACTGGAGAGGGCCAGAGTCACAGGAGTACCTCGGGAGAGTGATGCTGAACACAACTAAGATTCATCTCACAGAGCCTCAGTCGGCTACACCTCATGACATCAATCTGCTCACAGCCAACAAGCCTGACTGTGCCAAGACAGATGCGAACAGTTGGGAAGTCTAGTTAATCAACTGAATGCAAAGTATTCTGGTGATACTGCACTTAATCTTTTAAGTTACACAGCTCCGGAGCGTTTGGGATTAGCAAGGGGCTTTTCTTTGCTGAAGTGAGCATTTTTTCCTTTTCATTTCTATTCACAGTTGCACACTTAATAATATGAATATGCAAATATCATTATGTGGATAGTCCTCTCAATTCTGGCTGAGCGAAAGGTTACGGGGGTTGCTTCCCCAGAATTGCCTAAGGGTTCATCCTGCACAAATCAACATCGATGGGGTCTGCTGCTATTCTATCATATCACTGTAGGCAAGTTATCTATTTGCATTGCGACTCAATGTCTACAAGTGTTCACTTTCTAATGGGAGAGATCACCAAACAGCATCAGAATCTGGCTCCTAGGCTGACTTGGAGTATTGTGAGCAGTCTTGGACCCTTATCTAAGAAAGCATGTTCTAGGTCTAGAGGAGGTTTACGAGAATGATTCCGGGAATGAAAGGGTTAGTGTATTCATTGTCACAGATAGCTTTGATTACTAAGGGCTTCAAAAGTTATGGAGAGAAGGCAGGAAATTGGATTTGAGAGGAATAATAAATCAGCCATGATGGAATGGCAGAGCAGACTCAATCGGCCGAATGGCCTGAATGTGTTCCTATATTGTATGGCTTTATGACATTTTGTTTTTGCTTATCTATCTACTTATTTAGATACAATGTGGAATAGGCCCTTCTAGCTGTGCTACCCATTGAACCCTGACTTAATCAAGGAACAATTTAAAATGATCAATTAACCTACCAAACAGTACATCTTTGGACTGTGGGAGGAAACCGGAGCACCCAGAGGAAACCCACACAGTCAAGGAGAGAACGTACAAACGTCTTTCCATCCTCTTGTCCAATGGGGGTGTGCACAACTGGAAGACAATCACTTGCAGACCGTTCTTCAAAAAATCTCCTATCCTATGACTCGAAACCTGATACCCTCAGGTCTGCCTAGTCCTTACAATCTTTATTCACGTTACTAACTGGTCAGTTTTAGATGTTTAACAGAGCTGCGCTTGGAAAAAAAAACAACCCAACTCTTGAATTAATAATACATTGTATTGATACATGATTAAGTATTACCTGTAGATTCTCTGGGTCTTTTTTTCAGATTTCTGACAAATCAAATAAGTCTGCTTACTGAGTTTATTAACTTATCATAAGTAACTTAAATATAATCTATAGTAAAACCCCTCACTTCTGCACAGTTTCAAAGGTTTGAAATTTGTTTAAGGATGCATATTGATCTGAAACCAATTCTCACGCTGTAACACTATATAGTAGCAGCTATAAACTCCACTTTATTAATGAAACTAATTCCTGATCAATATACCGTAATTTCAGAAGCATGCTGGGATAATCAGATACCACTAGATAACAATTCTCGTTCTACTAACCAATGATGAATTTCTGGACAATATCTATTGATTTTAACTCATTGAAGACTTGAGCCAATGAAAATTAGTAAATTATTTGAACTCTTTTTTTCAGATTTAGATCTTTTAAATTGCAGAAAGAAACTGATCAGTCTGTAGCCTTTCTTCTGAAGGCATTTCCATGCACTGCAACAGTCAATGAACAATATAAGTGACCAATATTATTTTATGCCAGGGAATTAGTAATTATTTAGTTTACTACAATATTAACATTGAAGTTAAATAAGTAGGACAAAACATACCATAGCCTCTATTGACTGAGCATGTAGAGCTCATCGGTTAAGGGTGAAAGAGGAACATGAGGAGGATCTTCTATACTTCCTTATGTGTCTGCGGAGATTCGGCATATCGTCAAAAAACCTTACCAAACTTCTATTGACGTGTGGTGGAAAGTGCATTACAGCCTGGTATGTGAACACCGATGCCTTTGAGCGGAAAATCCTTCACAAGCTAATGGACTCAGCCCAGTACATCACAGGTGAAACCTTCCCAACCATTGAGCACATCTGCATGAAATGCTGTTGTAGAAAAGCAGCATCCATCATCAGTGATCCCCACCACCCAGGCCATGCTCGTTTCTCACTGCTGCCATCCTGCCAGGTAAAAGGTGCAGGTGCACCAGGTTCAAAAACAGTTATTACCCCTCAACCATCAGATCTTGAACCAAAGAGGGTAACTACACTCATCTATTGAACAATGATCTCACTTTAAGGTCTCTTTCTCTTGTTATTTCATGCTCTCGTTATTTATTGCTATTTATTTATATTTGTATGACACAGTTTATTGTCTTCTATGCTCTTGCTCTTCCATTAACCCTGTTTACAGTTACTGTCCTAAAGATTTGCTGAGTATCCCTGCAGGAAAAAGAATCTCAGGGTTGTGTGTGGTGACATGTAAGTATTCTGATAATAAATTTTGCTATGAATTTTGAGCTATTGAACGTTGGAGTGAGTACGGAACGAGTTACCAGTGCAAGTGGGTCTGACTGTAACATATAAGAGATACTTGAACAGGTACATGGATAGGAGGGGTACGCATATCTCTGGGTGCAGGTCAAAGAGACTAGGCAGATTAACAATTCGGCTCAGATTGGATGGATTGAAGGGGCCGTTTCTATGCTGTAATGTTCTATGACTATGTCTATGTCTTAAGCATATCACCTCCATTCCCAGGAAGTGTACAGCTTCCAAATATAAATCTAACTATTTCTGCAGATGCTGGAAGTCTAGAGTAACACACACAAAACACTGGAGGAACTCAGCAGGTCAGGGAGCATCTATGGAACTGTCAATGTTTTGGGCTGAGACCTTCAACAGGCCAGCTTCTAAGGATCTGTGTAAGTACAGTAGTTTTGAAAATTAAATGATGCAGTTTACCAAGGTGCAGATAATTTCAAAGGGTTTTTCACCTGTAATGTTAACTGCTTCTCTTAGATGTTCAATGTTCAAAGTTTAAAGTACATTTATTATCGAAGTATGTATCCTATGTCCAATCTAGAGATTCGTCTCCTTACAGTCTGCTTTGCCATTTCATCATGGCTGATCCAAATTTCCACCCAGCCCCAATCTCCTGCCCTCCCCCCATATCCATTCATGCCCTGACCAATCAAGAATCTATCAACCTTTGCCTTAAATATACATTAAGTCTTGACCTCCACAGCTGCCTGTGGCAAAGAATTCCATAGATTCACCACTATCCGGCAAAAGAAATTCCTCCTAATCTCTGTTTTAAAAGGACATTCCCCTATTCTGAGGCTGTGTCCTCTGGTCTTAGACTCTCCCACCATAGGAAACATCCTCTCCACATCCACTCTATCAAGGCCTTTCACCAGTCAATAGGCTTCAACGAGATTCCCCCTCATTCTTCTGAATTCCAGTGAAAACAGGCCCAGAGCCATCACTCTTCATATGGCAAGCCATTCAAACTGGGAAGTACATTTGCTTTTATTTATGACTTTTTTTTTGTTTTTATTTAATCTATTATATGGTCCTTTCTTGATCTTCTAATTTCAATTTTATGTTACTATTCTGCCTGATTACATCGTGAGATACTCTGAAATGTAATTCTGGCAATAGAGGGAGAGCTACAAAGGATGCGTGGTAAGGGTTGTAGGGTAAATCTATGACAGTAGGTAGAAGTTTTATTTAAAACTCTCAAGTTTAGGAGGAACCTTAATCCACAGGTTCCTCATTTTTAACATAATGGAGCATAGATGATGATAGGTCAGACTGCACTTCTCCCCGAGAAGGACCAGGCTTCCAACTGACCTTTTCTGAGTTTAAATTCTTGTGTGAAAACAGCACTGGTCAATCAAGCCTGTCTCTTTTAAAGGCTAACAGGACAGATCCCCGCTGTTATCGTGAGAATTAGCACATCCACTGGACTTTTTAACCTGTTTGATCTTAAGCAAAAATTGACATCTGCTGCCAAGAGTGGGAGGAAATGTGTGCATTTTACATCCACTACGCCGAGCTAATTTAATTTCAGACTATTCATTCACAATTGCTGCTTGAAAGGCAGACAATATGAGGCAGCTCATATTACACTAAATTAATTACAGTCATCAGAAGTATGCACTTAAGTAGATTTCACATCACACGTCACTGCTGGCTAAATGAAACATTGAAATGGAGAGGTCTTGGAGGTCCTTAAAACCTAATAGAAACAAGAACTCGTGTACAACAATGGCACAAAGTCTAAAAATTCCAGCTCAGTCTTTCTTATCACCTGCTGCCTTTAGAATTATTAGCACCCAATTATGTAATTCACAGAAATATCAGGAATTAAGGGGAAAATAACTGTAATAAGAGGGACAAAGTTGTTTCCACACTGATATACAGAATGCAGTTAAATGAGCTTAATTCTACCTGCATCTTGTCAAAAACCAAAACCAGGCTACATAAACATGCGAGGTTCTACAGAATGCAGGAAACCCGGAGCAACACACACAAAGTGCTGGAGGAACTCAGCAGGCCAGGCAGCATCTGTGGAGAGGAATAAACAGTCAGCATTTCCAGCTGAGCTCCTTCATCAGGACTAGAAAGGTAGGGGGCAGAAGCCAGAATAAACAGCGGAGGGGGAGAAGCACAGACTCACAGGTGACAGGTGAGTCCAGGTGAAGAGGAAGATGGATAGGTTGGGGAGGGGGGATAAAGTGAGAAGGTGGAAGATGATAGGAAGAAGAGCTGAAGGACTGAAGTATGAAGGAATCCAATGGGAGAAGAATGTAGAACATGGAAGAAATGGAAGGAGAACGGAAATGGAGGAATATCTCCAATTTCTGGAAATTTCACCCCAGCACCCCCCCGCCCCGCCTCTTCTCTTCTTCCATTCTCTATTCTGGTAATCTAGTCGTCCTTTCTCTTCTCATCATCTGCCCATCACTTCCCTCTGGTTCCTTCCTCCTTCCCTTTCTTCCATGGCTCAATCTCCTCCCCTATCAGAGACAATGTATGCTAATGTATTTGACCAATATCTGCAGCCTCCGTTAGCCTAACTGCACAGGACTGAAAGAAGCTGCAGATGGTTGTAACTTTAGTCGGCTCCATCTTGGGCACTAGCCTACAAAGTACTCAGGACATCTTTAGGGAGCGGTGTCTCAGAAAGGCAGTGTCCATTATTAAGAACCTCCAGCATCCAGGGCATGCACTTTTCTCACTGTTACCATCAGGTAGGAGATCCAGAAGCCTGAAGGCACACACTCAGTGATTCAGGAACAGCTTCTTCCCCTCTGCCATCCAATTCCTAAATGGACATTGAACCCATGAACACTTCCTCACTTTTTTTAATATATATTATTTCCGTTTTTGCATGATTTTTAATCTATTCAATATACATAAACTGTAATCTATTTATTTTTCTTCTATGTTACGTATTGCATTGAACTGCAGCTGCTAAGTTAACGAATTTCATGACACTTGCCAGTGATAATAAACCTGATTCTGATTCCTATCTCCTTCAAAGCAATAAATGTTTGTTTAGTCCATTGGCCGTTCCACACAGACTATCGCACGTAATGATATTTCCTGTTTGTTTTCTATCTTCCTCAATAATTCACCTCTACATTCTAATATCCGAAAGGCAGTAATCGGCTTGGCTTCAATTGTCACATAATCCAGCCCATAGTCCAATACTTTGCAGGGAGCACTATGTTCAAACCAGCACTTTGAGATGTCTCGAACTGCTATTAAATTCACTTTGTGTCGGTGAGAAGCCAGAGCACTTGTTGATAATAGACTATGCAGTGAAGTCAATTCTATCCTTAATTTATGGCCACATAATCCTTCTTTGCAGCAGGGGCCACGGCATATCAATCAAGAAGAGGAACTTTGTTAATTATTCCTCGTTCCAGATCTGGAGTGCCAAAGCCAGTTGTGAAGCTTCAAGAAGTTGCTTGGCTGAGATAATTAAATCTTCTGCTCCCTGCCACTGGACTGCTTTCAGGGCATTTGTTTTTAATTTTTGATGACCAGAAAGGAATGGTAAAGCACAGCGAGGTCAGTGAGGTTGGTGTCACTCAGACTGCAGAACAGGCTGCAGGCTCCTTATTGCCTACCAGTGAAGCCACAAAGCCCATGAAGAGGAACAAAATAAATGTAGGGTTAATCCACTGCTAGCCTGGGGGAAATCTGTTATTCACAGGCTTCATATGGTGAAAAGTCTTCAACTCAAAACCTTGCTAGACGAGTGTTGTGCACAACTTCACAATCAGAATGAATCAGATTTATTATCACTGACATGTCTGTTTTGTGCCAGCAGTACTGTGCAATACTTTAAAAACTGTTATACGTTACAATAAGAAATATAAAATAAATAAGAAGTGCAAAAAGTGAAGTAGTATTTATGGCTTCATCGCCTGTTCAGAAATCTGAGGGTGAAGTGAAACAAGCTGTTCCTAAAATGCTGAGTGTGTGTCTTCAGGCTTCTGTACTCCTCCCTGATAGGGAGTAATGCGAGGGTAAGGTGGGGGTATGTGAAGCTGGATACCACCTTCCTGATACATTACCTGTTGAAGACATCCATGATGGTGGGGTGGCTAGTGCCCACGATGGAGATGGCTGAGTTTACATACAAACTTCCTACATTACTTTACAGAGCCCCCCTACAATACACATCTGAAAGCCCTGGAATGTTACCACCAAAGATCATTATGAAAGATTCCGAGGATCAGCTAGGAGGACAGACTAACACCATTGAACAGAAGGAAGTTCCTCTAACAGATCCTTTACTCCCAGTTGAGGGAAGGTCAGCGAGATCCCGGTGGACAAGGGAAATGCTTCAAAGATAACATTGAAATCAGCCTGAAGAGATTCAATACTACATCTAAAAACTGGGGGGACTTTACGCTCAATGGAGGAAATCTGTTCAAGAGGGAGCTGCGTTGTCTGAGAGCGGCCTCCACTGCGCCGGACAGAACAAACAGCGGCCGTGAAAGAAGAGGCTGAACAGCCTCGAGACCCAGCCACTAACCACAGTCACTACCTACTCTTGCCCACGCCGCAGCAGAATATGTGGGTCCTGGACCGGCCTCGACAGCCTCCTGAGGACCCAGGAGGCAACCCCTCAGGAGAACGCCACACTCGATTCAGGCGATCGCACTAACACTACCAATCTGTGCAGCTCTTTCCGGTCCTGTGCATTGGTGCCTCCATGGAAAAGGACAAGAGCTTCATTTTAGCCGTGACTATGTACAGTCAAGGACCAGGGCTAAAGGGCTGACAAATAAACAAAGCTTGAAAATGAGGGGGATCGGCGTGACAGCTGAACTCCGCCACGGACAGTCCCAATCCCATGCGTAAACACCTAGAGCAGGAGGAACACCAGCAGAAGATCCAAAGACATTATTCCTGGGAGAGGAAGGATCTTTGAAGCTGGGTACACCCCTGGACAACTTGAGAGACTGGCCCAGGACAGAGGGTTCCGGCGGACTGCTGTCAGCAGCCTAATCCCCATGGTGCTGATGGGCTTGTCGGTAGGTAGGTGACACTGGGGTGTGTTAGCATGGTGGCTACCTTTCATGATCAGCATGTAGAGTAGGGATTCCCAGCCATGGAAGATCTGTTCAAACATCACAATGACAACATCTAGAAATTTTGATTTGATTATTTAAATAATTCTGTTTTAAAAGCTGGCTTGAAACCGCTGAACGGGATTTTAAAACCCCATCTGATTCAGTGACGTCATTCTCTCCCTCCTCCCTCACCATCATTTAGGGCCCCAAACTGTCCCTCCAGCTGAGGCGACACTTCACCTATTGGAATCATCTATCCTACCCAGTGGTCCCGGTGCGGCCTCCTCTACGTCAGTGAGACCCGAGAGAAACTGGGGGAACCGCATTGTGGAGCACCATCACTCTATCCGCCACATCAGGTGGGATTTCACGGTGGCTACTCAATTTACTCCCCATTCCCATTGCAACGTGTCAGTCCATGGGCTGCTCTCCTGCCATGACGAGCCACTCTCAAATTGGAGGCGCAACGTCTTATATTCTGTCTGGCTACACTCCAACCTGCCGGCATGAACACGGATTTCTCTATCCTCTGGTAATTTTCCCCTCACCCCTCTCTCTTTTTCTGTTCCTCTTTCTGGCTCCCCTCATACCCTTTTCCTCCTCCTCACCTACCTATCACCTCCCTCTAGTGCCTCCCCTTTCTCCCATAGTCCAATCTGCCCTCCTATCAGAATCCTTCCTGTACAGCCCTTCACCTTTTCCACTTATCACTTCCCAGCTTCTCTCTTCATCCCCCTCCCCCCCTCACCTGGCTTCACCTTTCACCTGCCAGTTTATACACCTTCCCCTCCCCCACCTTCTTCTTCTGCCTTCTTCCCCTTTCCTTTTCTGTCCTGATGAAGGGTCTCAGTCCAAAACGTCAACTGTTCATTCTCCTCCCTACTTGCTGCCTGACCTGCAGAGTTCCTGCAGCATTTTGTGTGTGCTTCTCGTTCCCTTCTGCTACCTTTTCCCAAGCTCTGGAGCAACAAGCAATTGGCTGCAGGGTCTCCACAGGTCCAACAGCGTCTGTGGAGAGAAACGAATTGCCTTCCTCCTCCCCCCCCCCCCCCCCACAGATGCTGCTTGACCAACTGAGTTCATCCAGCAGATTGTTTGAGGCTCCTAATCATTCAAATTTAACTCTGTGTTGGTCCAGTAATTTGTCGAGCCCCAGATGACCACATCCTGTGAACGCATCACACAGGACAAGATATAAAGAGAAACGCAAGGATAGATAGCTGTTTTCTTTTATTAACAGGCGAAAAGAGAAAACCTGTAATTGACTTTTTCTCACTGAGTAAGTTAAACCAATGTTTCCTAATTGGTAAACCGTTGTTAATTCAGTGTAGTGCCTTCCTTTCTGCAAACTATTCCTCAGTTCCTTAAATACTGCTCCCCTATAGAACACCAGCCTCAAAGAGCAACACACTAAACCTAGGTGACCGACTTTATGGTACAAATATTACCAAGTTGCTAAATACCTAATTAATTAGATAAATTTCACATATTACAAAATTTGTGGTGCTGATTTAAATACACATTATGATGAAGCAGAAATAAAGGATTTTAGTCCCAGTAAATTCCTGCCCAATTCTGTTTGTTTCACAGGTGTCTTCGTCAGAGCAACAACTTGACCACGATCTGCTCTAAAAAGCACCCTGTAGGAAAATATTCCGATGAGAATAAAAGTCATAACAAAAGATACTGGTTATGTTTGATGTGGTCCAGTCCATTTCTGGAAATTCCAGTTAAAAGAGATAGGACATCTTGTGGACTGATAAAGTTTATCCCCCTCTTTACAAGGCAACAGATACATATGGCAAGGGTCACTGGAAGGTTAAAACATCACTGACCACTATTTCAATAAAGTCACTAACCCATCTGCTGACAACTTCATGGAAATTAAGAACCTGAGATGAATGTGTTAACCAGTACTGGGAATTTTATAAGTCCTCGCCTGCTTGTGCTTGACCCATTAAGAGAATATAAATTGCTGTAAATCCAATGATTGGTGACTTTCCACAGAACATGTGCAGACAATCTTTAACTCTGGAGACAGAACTTATTGAGAGGGTATTAATGGTGCTTTTGATCCCTGTACTCACATGGAAAGACCCTGAAAAGTGAGGATCAGACTAGATCACATGATAATTCCAAGCTGACCAAAAAATTAAGTCTGATGTGATAAAACCTTTTTCTGTCTTTTAAGTTTATCAGAGAGAAACTCACAAATGTTGACAAGTGCTCTTGGAACTTCCCTATTTGTTAGGGTAATATATGGCAGTAAAGTCAACTGGAATCTAAACAATGCTAGCTGTTAGATTTATGATTGCCAGGCATGGAGAACGGGTCTGTTTTGTCTAGAAATTGATGATCAGTCGCCTGTATGGGGAGCCCAGCAATCCAGGAAAGGCTATTTCAAAAAGACGCAGTTCTTCCTTTGCCCAAGGTTGCCAGTTGCCTACTTCGTGGATTATGCTATTTCTTCCTTTGAGGTCCAGGATATAGTTACAGCTCACTGTCATAGGCCAGAGTAGTGAAACGCAGCACAGGGCTTCTCCGGTTGTGCTGATAGAATGACCTTGACAGTTGCTGAGGCCTAGGGCTCAGACACAGCAATCCTGTCAAAGCTGCTCAATGTTGGTGAATGTCTATGGAACTGACCAATAACCAACGAAGGACCAAAAAAGTAAAAAATAGTTTAAAAAGTTGAAATCATTTAAAAAAATTAGAAACGACTGACAATAATATGGTCAACACAAACAAAATCTCTGTTTATCTTTCCACCTGCAGCCAATCTCTCCCAATCACTTCAATTGTCCTTCCATACTTCCAACAGACTGGTGCAGGTTCTCTGATCTCCAAGGCTGACATCTGTGAAATATGCAGATGTCTACTTTATCTTAGAGTCACAGAAATCCATAGAGACATACCACATGGAAACAGGCCAGTTAACCCATTAATCACACTGGACAACAAAGATTTTGCTTCATGAATGCTTTTGGGTGTATCTTGGATTTTGGGCCGCTGATCATGAAAATCGTCATGAAATTTCCCTATCACACACCATTTTTTTGAAATTACCTACATTTGTTATTTCAATACAGAATTCAAATCCAAATAATTGATGCCAAAACTAAGGGAGGCACTTTTCTTGGCCCACAGAGCAAATGAGCCATCAATGACAGGTCATTTGAAAAACTTCTAATGGGACCAGAGAAAATTCATTGCAAGGCATCCAAGGATGCTGTTGAAAATGTTCCTGGTAACTACAGAGCACCAAACCACCTGCAGCGGGTTGACAACATGCTTCAAACATACACAACTATGAAGTGCATCATGTTACTAAAGATTCATTTCCTGCATCCCCATTTAGACTTCTTCCCTACATTCTTGGCACTGTCAGTGACGAGCATGGTGAAAGGTTTCACCAGGACATTGTGGTCATGGAGAACTGGTATCAGGGCAACTGGAATCCATCAATGCTGGCTGATTATTGTTGGACACTTAAACGAGAAACCTCAGACTCTGAGTACAAATGAAAATCATCAAAAAAAACGTTTTCATTAAACTATTCCAAAGCTTCAGCACCATTTTCAAATTAAACATATTATATTCAATAAAAGTTCATTTCTTGTTTCTCCAAATTCCTAAATGATACAAGTAGTCTGAAATTACATTTGTGTTCAGCTCCAAACCGTCTTAACATAAACAAAAAAAATTTCTGAGGAAGGAACACTTTCAAAAAATTTGTTGTCCAGTGTCATCAATCACCCAGTTACACTTCTTACTCTATTATCTTATTCTGCTCACATTCTCATCAACTCTCCCCAGAGTCTACACTGACTTGATCTGCACGTTTTTGGGATATGGGAAAGAACCAGACCACCTTGAAAAAACCTATAGCAGTCATATCAGGGGTGATTGATAAGTTTGTGGCCTAAGTTAGAAGGAATCAATTTTTGAAAACCTAGCACATTTATTTTTCAACATAGTCCCCTCGTACATTTAAATACTTAGTCCAGCGGTCGTGGAGCATACGGATCTTGGACCCCCAGAAAGTGTACACAGGTGGGTGATTGATAAGTTCGTGGCCTAAGGTAGAAGGACATGAGTTGTACAGCTCTCGTTACATGCACATGCAGTTCAACTCTTTGAGTGATTATGCAGAAAGTTTGAAGTTAATATCTCCGTCTATCTTGGGCCACGAACTTATCAATCACCCCTGATGAGTTATTAACTTCAAACTTTCTGCATAATCACTCAAAGAGTTGAACTGCATGTGCATGTAACGAGAGCTGTATAACTCATCTCCTTCTACCTTACGCCACAAACTTATCAATCACCCGTGCTGTGGACACTTTCTGGAGGTCCAAGATCCATATGCTCCACAACCACTGCACTAAGTGTGTAAATGTAGGTGGGGACTATGTTGAAAAATAAATGTGCTAGGTTTTCTAAAATTGACTCCTTCTACCTTAGGCCACAAAATTATCAATCACCCCTCATACATAGAGAGTGAAAATTCCTCACAGACAGCATCAGAGGTCAGGCTTACTCCTGGGGTCTCTCAAAGTAAGGCACTGGTTTTATTGTTGGACTCCTGTTAAGGGCTTATACACAGAACACTGGAGGAATTCAGTAGGTCAGGCAGCATCTATGGAGAGAAGTGGATAGTTGATGTTTTAGGTTGAGACCCTCCATCTGGACAAAGAAAAAAGACATATAGTCAGCATATACAGGTGAAGGGAGAGGGTAGGAGAGGCGATTGGTGGAGGAACCTGGAGGTGACAGATCGATGGAAGAGGGTAGAACATTGGAATGGTGTTAAAAACTAGGAGGTGATAGGTGGGTTGACAAAGGGTTGAAGATGATGGAATCTGATAGGAGAGGAAGATGGAACATGGAATAAAAGGAGAGAAGTAGAGAGAAGAAAGAGTGGGAGGACTATGTGGGTAATGGGTGGGTGAAGAGGGTGAGGGAGGAGATGGGGATATCTTGATATGGAAGAGAAGAAAAAGGGCAGAGGGGAGCAGTAACCAGAAGCTGAGAATTTTATATTTATGCTGCAAGTTTGCAGATACTGAAGAGGAATATGAAGTGCTGTTACTCTAATTTGCACTTGGCAGAACAGGAGGCCTACAGCAGACATGTTAGTGGGGAAATGGTAAGGAGAATTAAAGTGGTTGACCACAAGGAGATCCAGATCGCCACAGTGGACAGAGGGAACGTGCTTGGTGAAGTGGTCACAGATTCTGTGGCTGGACTCACCCATGTAGAGGAAAGCTTAGCTGCTAGCAATTCTAGACAGTTCTGAGGGGGGTTTTAACCACTTCTTTTTATTTTTAATTTCTGGGTATTTTTCGTTTATTGGGTAGGATGGTTGGAGGAGGAAGATACTTGATGAAACCTCCAGCCAGGGTTCGTAGGTCTAACCTCAGCATGAAGGACATCTTCGTAGAACAGATGCCCTATCCAACAATTGACCTGATATCCTTAAAATGTTTTTTTTTAATCCTGTCCAGTTCCTGTAATTATTTGAAGAATAACAGAATTTATTATCAACTAATTTAAGCTGCCTCAATATATTGTAGGAGTTACAAAAAGAATTCACGCAAAAATATTAGGACTCGAGCACATGCCAACAATATGTACTAGCTGTGTAATTACTATCCCTCCAAAGAAAATAGTCATTAATTTTCATCCTGCGGTATTGCGTCAGTGAATGGGTTAAACAATGCCTTTGAGTTCATTACACTGATTCTGTTTCTTTTGATCAGAGGAAAGGAGACCCATACAGCTAATGCGCAATAAATTAGCCCGGTGTGATAAATGATTCTATTAGCAAAACAGATTGTTAAACTCTGATATAACAGATAGGTGGGAAC
This sequence comes from Hemitrygon akajei, assembly GCF_048418815.1. Taxonomy (NCBI): domain Eukaryota; kingdom Metazoa; phylum Chordata; class Chondrichthyes; order Myliobatiformes; family Dasyatidae; genus Hemitrygon; species Hemitrygon akajei. Next base: position 106,399,271 of record NC_133125.1, read on the forward strand.
AGAAGACCATTCATTCTCCCTGCGGCACTCTCGCAGTTGTAAATAGGTTATTTTATGTGTAAATAACGCATTAAAACTGAACAATATGTGTGTCCTTTGATAGTGAGCAAATTGGCGCAAATAAATTACTGTGGACAAGAAAGTAAATGTAGCCAGATATAATACCAGCTGAAGGCTGGAGTGATGCTGAATTGACTGAAGGAGCAGGACAGTGAACAAGCTCTCATTCCACATCTGCAGCCTAGTAACACTCAAGTAGTAAATTATACTTTGACATGAAGGTAATAAGGTTGTATTTTAACAATATTTGAGAACACCAACATCATTCAGGACAGAACTGAAGTGGAAAAAGTCTTCATGCATATTTTATTCTGTTCACCAAAAACATGACAAGATATTTATGTCTATGCAATCTGAAAATGTTTATTTTGCCCTGACCATATTAAAAAAAAGACTGATTTACTTATTTTTATTTATTGAGATACAGTGCAGAATAGGCCCTTTTGGCCCTTCGAGCCGTGCTGCCCAGTAACCCCTCAATTCTATTCACAGGACAATTTACAATTGCCTATTAACCTATCAACTGGTACATCTTCGGACTATGGGAGGAAACTGGATCGTACAGAGAAAACCCACGTGGCCATGGGGAGAAGGTACAAAATACTGAACCAGTAAAGCAAGCGCATAGGTTGAGTTTGGGGAGTATTATGAGTGATCAGTGTGTAGAGGCAAGTGAAAACTAGTAAGCTGGTATCATTTAAAGCAAGGAATGTGGTCCCAGCCCTGCAGGAAGGTCATGAGGAGGTAATTCTTAATATGGCATAAGGAACAACCGATTATCAGCAATGATTGAAATTAATCTGTCAATGGGAGCTTTGCCAGAACTACCTGGATGGAGAAATTACTGTTCACATACTGAATGTCAAGTATACTTTGTACTAAAACAGGTCACAGTTAGTTTATGTCTTTCATCAGAAATATCCATTTTCCCATTGCTGCCAACAGGAAAAGTGTTATGCACTGATAAAAAGCAGCAATCTTTCAGAGCAGTTGCAATTCAAACACAAAAAGGCAAACCCACCCTTTATTATCGTCTCAGAACTAGTTGAATGTGGAGTGATTTTGAGTATGCATTTTATATACAGAAAATAACAGATAAAACAAGTTGGTTACACAATTCTGAAGAGAATCCCTCCTTGCAAGTTCTGAGAGGGAAAATATGCAAGAATCCTAGAATGAGCCACAAAGGCCTAAATCATTAATCTTAGGAATTAATTTAAATTCCACAATGGTTTAAATTCAAATTGCTGAACATTAATGGAATTCAAGCAACACACACAAAATGCTGGTGGAACACAGCAGGCCAGGCAGCATCTATAGGGAGAAGCACTGTCGACGTTTCGGGCTGAGACCCTTCGTCAGGACGTGACGAAGGAATTAATGGAATTTTAATGGAATTAAAAGTTAGTTTCAATTATGATTTTTCTAAATTGTCAGAAAAAACTCAGGTAAGGAAATTATTTTTCCTTGTTTCGTGTTGCCTGGACCTCAGAATGGGCTTGAGTCCTAAATGTCCCCTCCCCAGTAGCAAAAATCAGTGGTTAGCACAACACTTTAGAGTACAGGTGATCCTGGTTCAATTCCTGCTGCCGCCTGTAAGGAGTTTGTGTGTTCTCCCCGTGACTCCGTGTGTTTCCTCTGGGTGATCCGGTTTCCTCCCACAGTCCAAAGACCTACTGGTTAGTAGGCTGACTGGTCACTGTAAATTGTCCTGTGATTAGGCTGGCTTTAAGTCAGGAGCTGCTGGGTGGGGCAGGTTGAAGGACCAGAAGGGCCTGTTCCACATTGTAACTCAATAAATAGTTGGCAATGCCAGTGATATCTGCAGGCAGTGAGTACGTAAACAGAAAACACTGCAGCTTAAATTTCTCTGGATGTTTTTGCCCTTCTAGTATAATTTTACCAGAAGAAGAAAAAAAACTAGCAACTTTTCCACTGCACTTTCTACAGCAGAGCAATGATACTGACCCATTTACCCTATAAGCAAGTCTGGGTGCTGGCATCGCACTTTATGTCTCTCCAAAACACCTCAAAGGATGTAGCAGACAATGGCTTGCTCCAGAGCGTGGGTGCGCATTGCGATTACACGGACATGTGCGGCAGCCCCAGTGAGTGTGAAGGCGTAAAAATAAAATGTGTGCTCACTTAATAACCTGCCAGCTTCACTTGTTAAATTCTTCCTTTGTAAAGGGGAAGCTGCTGCCCTCCATCAGTTCCGTAACTCCCTTCTAATGATCAATCAAGTACTAGTCATTACTCGATGGGTCAGGCTGGCAGGCTCTTCATTAGAACATCAAAACCAAACGAGAAGTTAAGAGAGAGAAAAAATAAGGATTCAAATTTCCACTTCAAAGATGCCTTTCAATCAGCACCTGCATCACATTCTGGGAGATTGTCTGCCTTTTCTTGGATTAGGATACAATTTTACTGCTAGCCAGCCATTTGAGCACTTCATTACTATTTTTTACATAATGGTCAGATGATTGGGTCCTGAGTTCAGAAGGACCAACTCTTTAAACTTGATTACACCAGACTTTTATCATTTCTCTCTTGACATCTTCAAACATGTTAAAAATAATAAGAGGGGAATCAAAAAATACATAAACCCACATGACCCACCTTCTTAAAATAAAATCTGAAACCTTTTTTAAAACATTATTAAAGAAGGCTATCAGTATCCAATTCTCTTTAATCAAAATAACAGCAGAGTGAGGTCTGTTTGGTCATTTGTCAGGTCATCCTGCTTGGGAGAAGTTCTTCTCACCTGCCTGTATATACCCCTGGGTCCCCTCCTCCTTCCCTTTCTCCTATGATCCACTCTCCTTTCCCTATCAGATTCCTTCTTCTCCAGTCCTTGTCCTTTCCCACTCACCTGGCTTCACCTTTCACCTTCCAGCTAGCCTCCTTCCCACCCCCCTCCTTTTTATTCTGGCATCTTCCCCCTTCCTTCTCAATCCTGAAGCAAGATCTCGACCTGAAATGTCGGCTATCTATTCATTTCCATAGATGTTGCTTGACCTGCTGAATTTCTGTAGTATTTTGTTCATGTGTGTTGCTCTGGATTTCCAGCATCTGCAGAACTTCTCATGTTACTGACTGAAATGATTTTGTAGCTGGAAGCCCTAGTGATGCAGGGTGACAAGTTAATAGACAAAGGTCCAGTATTCCAGATTCATCAACCCATCTGAGCAGGCTTTGGATCAGGAAGTCAAACAAGGTGGCTTTGTGGAGCAAGAGAGACTGAAAGAAATCAAAGATGGACCTGGCCTGCTGTGGTGGACAAGCCTGAGGTGGACAGGATGGAGGTCTGCATGCATGACTGGGGATGAGAGACAAGCTACAAACAAGATTGGACCAATTTTAGTGCAGGGGAGGGTCAGCAGATGTCAATGGCCAAGAGTGAGGAGATGTGAATCTGCTGTAGAGATCATCTCAATTATGGGTGTTAGAGAATTGAGAAGGGCCCGGAATGTGGGTAGAGGTTTTAGACTAGATGTGGTGACATATATTTACTTTGATAATAAAATTTACTGGGGTGTTGGAGAGAAGGGTACATGGGAAGGTTGGGCGGGTGAATATACTTCATGCTATCTGAGGCTGAAAAATAATTGTGTGACTTACCTTAAAAGGTTCACAATTCAAGGCTGTATTATTACACCAATCTTGTTGCCCCGAGGATAATTTGGTCATATTTGTTTTAGTACCAATTTTTTCTTGGGGACCTGAATCATAGGCTACGACAGCATTTATTACCTCTCCTTAAATGCCCTTGAGAAGTTGGCAACAAGTTGCCTTTTAAACCTGTACAATCTTTCAGTGCTATTGGACTGGGAGTTCCAGCACTTAGATCAGTCACAATGAGGGAGCAGTTATATATTTCAACGTCAGTATGACACGTGGAAGTGAAGCTCCAGATATCATGGTTTTGGCAGGTACTAGGCAAAGCATTCAAAAGCTGCTCCATATTACAGTCACTATGAGCGAAGGTGGGGGAATGAAAGTTTAGATCGGAGGTAGCATACCTCCGAAGCTTTGCCCTCAGTGGATAAGCATCTTGAGAAGTGATGGAACTGCACTCATCCATGGAAACGGAGAACATCCTACCACTTAACTGGCCATATCTGACTGCCCAGCGTCACATAGCTGTGGACCTTCTCTTTCCATCAGGAATTCCAAATGGTACTGAATATTATTCAATCATCAGTGGACATTCGCGGATCTGCCTTCCCCAATGCCCCAAAAGAAGTATAATGTGAAAAAATTTTGTCATCCCTTGCACAACACATGCAGAATTCAAGAAAGCATGATTCACTCTAAGAAGTGCGCGAGACCTTCCAGAGAGGTGCTGAACAGTTTGGAAATTGTATTATTGTATTTAGCAATGAGAGGATGCAATTTTCCTTTGAGTAAATCAGAAAATGATCTATGTGATTGACTTTCTAAGCTCATAACTCCAATCACGGTGTTGCGTCTCCCTTCTGTATGTAGCTTGGAAAATTAGAAAGGTGAAGAATATTATGGGTTATATAGAATAGATGATTTTGTTCATTTTGGAGTCCATGAATGAGTGATCCTGGGAATGAAAAGATTAATGTGTGAGGAGTGTTTGATGGCTCTTGGCTTCTACCCACAGGAGGCTGTGAGTGATAAGTTTTTTACTCACAGTGTCGCAGATGCCTAGAATGCACTACCTGGTACGGTGGTAGAGGAAAATATATTGGATGCTTTTAAGAGGCATTTAGATAGGCACATGGATGTAAGGAAGATGGGGGACTACGGACATGGTGTAAGTAAGAGGGAATAGTGTTTGTGTGTTTATAATTTGCTTTTTAGCTGGTCTGGCACAACATTGTGGGCTGAATGGCCTGTTCCTGTGCTGTAATCTTCTATGTTCTATGCTCAGAGATTGATTGGTTCTTGATTAGTAAGGAGATCAAAGGTTACAGGAAGAAAGCAGGGGAATGGGGTTGAAAGGAGAATTAAATCAGCCAAGATGGGATGATGGCACAGTCTTGATGGACCAAATGGCCCAATTCTGCTCCTACAGTAGGTCTTAAGGTTTTGTGTAGCTCCATGATCTACCAATATCTTGTCAAATAAGTAAGAAACTCAGGAATATTTATTGATCACGTATATCAGTTTGTGACAGTAAGTGGGCAGGTTACCGTGGCCTTCATATTGTGAACTACAAAGCAAATGTAACATTGTAGGGCCAACACTGCTAGCTAGAATAAAGATGGCTGTGCATTATGTGAGCTGAGATCCCAGTGTCAATCATTTGAATAACTCTCCTCATAATATTGAAGGATTTGAGGTTTTGGAAATTAGTTGAGCTTCATTGTACCCATATCTGTCAAACAGGATGCAATGAAGGAAAACATGCCTGCTTCAATACGATGAAATGGTGGCATAGCTAGCAGCGCTCCAACTCAAACGATCCAGGTTCAATCCCTACTTCTGCTGCTGTCAGCATAACTTGCACGTTCTCACTTCCTTCCAGAGGTTCCAGTAACCTCGCATGTCAAAGTGAAAGTCAAAATAAAATTCATTACCAAAGTATGTACATGTTACCATATACTTGAGATTCACTTTTTGCAGGCATTCACAGAAAAATAAAGAAAGACAATAGCATTTATTAAAAAAAAACTATACATAAACAAATACTGACAAACAACCAATGAGCAAAAGACAAATTGTGTAAATAAAAAAAATACAGAGAACATGAGTTGTAACAAATCCTGTAATTATCTCTGAAACATGCAGAGTGGTAAGTTAAATAATCATGGCAATTGTCCCTAGGACGTAGCTGAGTATGAGAGGGAGTGGCTGCAATAATGTTATATAGGGACCAAAGCAGTGGGTGAAAGGGATTGTTCTGTGGGCTGGATTTTATAAGCTGAGGCAGCCTTCTATATCAAACAAAATATGAAGATATGGAAACTGTAAAGACTGTAGTTTCTGGAATATGAAACAGAATTCCAGTGTTTGATGGCTCTGGGCCTGTACTTGATGGAATTCTGAAGAACGAGGGAGGATCTCATTGAAACCTACAAATACTGAAAGGTCTGGTTATCGTGAATGTGGACAGGATGTTTCCGTTAGTAGACAAGTCTCAGATTCAAGGGCACAGCCTTGGAATAAAGAGATGTCTGCTTAAAACCGGGATGTGGAAGAATTTCTTCAGCCATAGAATAGTGAATCTGTGGAATCATTGCAAGATGGTGCTGCGGTGGCAAAATAATTGGGTGTGCATATGCTGAGATTCTTCACTGTAAAGGGATTAAGTGTTACAGGGAGAAAGCAGAAGAATATGGTTAAAAAAAACTGCCATATTTGAATCGTGAACTTGATGGTCTTGCAGGTTTAACATCAAACTGCTGGACCCTGGTGAGCCTTGATAGATGGTCTCAAATGAAAACATCTGTCATTTCATTTCTACCACAGATGCTGCTTAACCTCCTCAGTTCTTCCAGAAGTTTCTTTTTTTTGCATTTGGGATATCACACCATCAGATTCAAGAACAGTTACTACCCCTCAATCATCAGGCTCTTGAACAGCAGGGGATAACTACACTCACTTCCCCCATCATTGAAATGTCCTACAACCAATGATCCCACTTTAAGGACTCTTTATCTTGTTATCTCATGTTTTCATTATTTATTGCTATTTATTTATATTTAAATTTGCACAGTTTGTTGTCTTCTGCACTGGCTGATCTTTCATTGATCTTGTTATAATTATTATTCCATAGATTTATTGAGTATGCCCACAAGAAAATGAATCTCAGGATTGTATATAGTAACATATATGTACTTGGATAATAAATTTTACTTTGAACTTTGAACATGGATCTAAAATGCAAATCATATTTCTCTCAATTACCGGGCTACCTGAGGCGTCTACAAATGTCTGTAAAACAGGCTGGGGAAGTGAAAAATTTCATCCCAACGTCAGTCAGTTACATATTTTTCACATTATTCAAAGGTTTACGAGACATGATGACCAAGGTCAGTCTCAAGAGAAGTATCTAGGATGAGCTGTTTTATCTTTCTCACCAAAGAAAACATTGTGCATTCTGTCTGAAGGAGCAGACTCATCCCAGAACCAAGCACGTCCAAATGTTCCAAAGATTAACATCCTTTCATGTACATATCAGGAGTGACAACTCTTGTGTAACGTCAACTACAGGCCAAAGGATTCCAATGATTCACTTCATCACTGGCATTGAACCAAGAATGAACAAAGTATACAATGGTAGGTCATTTATAGTGTTTTGAGTTTTGGACAACCCAGTAGCAAACTCAGAGATGAAACCAATCCAATTAGAGTCATAGAGCACTACAGCACAGAAAACAGGCCCTTTGGCTCATCTAGATCATACTGAACAGAATCTGCCTTGTCCTATGGCCTCCATCCCCTCCCATCCATGTAGCTATCCAAATTTCCCTTAAACGTTAAAATTGAATCCACCACTTCAGCTGGCAGCTCATTCCACACTTTCACTACTCTGAGCGAAGGCACTCCCCTTCATGTTCCCCTTAAACTTTTCACCTCTCACCCTTAACACATGAATTCTGGTTGCAGTCTCACCCAACCGCAGTGGAAATAGCCTGCTTGCACTTACCCTATCTATACCCCTCATAATTTTGTATGCCTCTATTAAATCTCCCCTCAATCTCCTACACTGTAGGTTTGTATAGGATCTGCAACAAATGATTACACCATTACCTCGACAAGAAACAAAATTCAAAACAATTACTCCATAACCATGCAGAATCCAGGAAATCCAAACACAAATGCAACAAGTTAGCCACTGGATCACTCAAACACAGTCTGGTTGCATTTGAGCTGACTTGCAATGCACAGGGCCCTAATCAAAAGCTGGTGGTAACTACACAAGAAGAGGAAGTCAGCCGCCTCCAGTACTTCTTCCACTTGGCTCTAACATTAACTAGTTGCACAGTCAGTCGACTCCTTGCAGATATGAACGATGCCAGATTGTTCACCACATTCATCAAGTTCTACAGAAAGTGCAACACAGGACACATTATTCCACCTTGTGCCTGTGCCAGTGTTTAAACTCCACACACTATTTGCCTCCACGTTGACTACCAGTACAGATTCAGCGTCTCAGTGGTCCTGTCGAATGAGCAGGGTACGTGCTGAATAAGTGGGAATTGGATTTATTTCTTTCTGCGCATCGGAGGGAGTGATTTCAGTGCCAATTCTCACATGGCAGTGCAGTTTCAGGATGATTACTTCACTGGATTTAATATCCAGAGGCCTGGGTTCAAATCCCTCCATGATAGCTGAACAAATTAAAAACAGTTCAGTAAATAAATCTGGAATTAAAAAGCTAACTCATGACTATGAAACTGCAGGGCTGCTCTTAAAAACCTTTTGGTTCAATAACATCCATTAACGGACGGAATCGCTGTCCCTAGCCGGTCCAGATACACACAACTCCACACTCTTTGACTCTTAGTTGTCTTCTGAGTTGACTTAGTAAGCCACTCTGTGTATGGGAGGATAGGGATGGGCAGTAAGCGCCTGTCGTGCCAGCAATGCCCGCTGTCTCTGCAAACAATTAAGAAAAGCATCAAACATACCTCGCGCTGCTGTGGAGCCTGCTGACTTTTTGTTTGCCTCACCGAAGACATCCCCTTCGATAATGGAGCTCTTCCCCTCTTTCTTTTCAGAGGCAGTGGTCTGTGCTTGGGCTGCCATGGTAGCTGATCATAGTTCAGTAAAGGGAACCTAAGACCCAAGAGCAAGCAATCAATACAGAGGGAAAACTGAACCAAACAGGTTGCCTGAAGTTTCTTAACTGAGCGATAAACATTTATACACTGGGCAATTATGGGGTGTGTGAGGAATTAAACAGCTTCTTTCTTGAATAAACATTAAGACCACTAGTTAAGGTGTTTAATAGAGCATGGGAACCCGTTTCTGTTCCTGTCAAGCACAATCACAGATTGCTGTGTTTACTGCTATTAAACAGCAATTATTGCAGAACTAAATAAAAGGATTCATTGTGGCCGGTTGTGTTAGGACCTGCAGCCGTTACAATATAGTTCTTTCCTCATATACAATCTGGATCCACTCACCGGGTTTACAGCATTAAGGTTGTTAGTCTCAGCACATCTGCTGCTTGGACCAAAGGCAACTTACAGTGTGCAGAAGCAAAATGATGTGAGCTCAGGAATAAGAAACAGAAATTTCAGGAAATGTGCATTTGTGAATGGAGATAGGTCTCCCTCTACACCTTGCCCTTCTTTAAAAATCTCCTTATAACCTCAAAGGTCCTCATCCGTAAAGATGCAGCAAACTGAATAAGCCATTCTAATACTTACTTACGTGACAAAACGTCCAATATTGATAATGGAAGCCTAGTGCACTACAGCACAGAAATGGGCCCTTTAGTTTGGCATAGACTAGATGGGCCAAAGGGCCTGTGTCTGTGATGCAGTGCTCTATGACTGTCATCCAAGGGTCCCCAACATTTTTATATGCCATGGAGCCTTCCTATTAACCAAGGGGTCCGTGGACTCCAGGTTGGGAACCCCTGCTCTAGACTCTAGTCCATGCCGAAATATTAATCTGTCTTGTCCCATTGACCTGCACCAGTCATAGCCCTCCATCCCTGTGCCTATCCAAATTTATCCAAAATGCTTCTTTTGCTTCCTTGCCAAGTCCTTGCTCAGGTGATGGCCTTGGTAACACCGAGTCCCAAGTCAGAAGATTATGAGTTCAAGCACCACAAAAACAACACAGAGCATATTCTAAGCAGCACGATGCCGGGAATATTGAGTCATAGAAAACTACAGCACAGATAAAGGCCCATCAGCCCATCTAGTCTGTGTTGACCATTAACCTGCCCAGACGCATTGATCTGCACCTGGCCCTCTCATCCATGTATCTATTCAAATTTCTCTAAAGTGCTGAAATTGAACCCACATCCACCAACCACTGCTGTTGGCAGCTCGTCCCACACTCGCACCACCCTAAAAATGTGGAACGCTACATGAATTTGTGTGTCATACTTGCGCAGAGGCCATGCTAATCTTTTCTGTATCGGTCTGAATTCAGTATATGCACTGCCAAAGTGAGCGCATGTTATTAATAGTTGCAAATGTAATGGACTTTAGTGCTCTTCAGTATATTATTCTGACAAAGGTGCTATATAACTACAGGTTAATATCCGTGTAGCATACATCTGATCCTATGCCACTACTTTTCTGTCCAATGGTGAACGTTAAAACCTCTCCCACAAGAGTCAGTATCCATTCCTTTCCCCACACCCTCCCACATTTTCCCTATTTTGAAGGAAGCTGGGTGACATTATTTAAGTTCATTTTTAGTAATATTCTTTCTTGGAATCTTTATTTTTATTGCAAAAATCAACATTTCTTGTCCATACTTAATCAGCCTTCTTCAGTCACTGAAGCCCTATGGGTGAAGGAGCTGTTGAATGGTTATTTATTTCAAAACACAGCACAGTAATAGGCCCTTCTGACCAATGAGCTCATGCCACCCAATTACACCCACGTGAGTAATTAACCTATTGACTCGTACATCTTTGCAGTGTGGGAGGAAGCCCACGCAGTCATGGGGAGAATGTACAAACTCCTTACAGGCAACAGTGGGAATGGAAGCTGGGTCTCTGGTATTGGAAAGCAATGAGCTGACCACTACACTATTCTGCCGCCCTTTGCAAGATTTAGGCTCAATGAATAAGGGATAGATGTTTTCGATACTCTGAGATTTATGTGATTATTAGACTGTACTTTACATTGGTCTTCAGTTTTCCGATGCTTTTTTCTTGTGGTGTGTGTGTGTGTGTGTCTGTCTGTCTGTCTGTCTGTGTGTGTCCGCGCACACGCACGAGAGGAGAGTACTGATTGGGGGTGCTGCCCTTTTCTGCGAGTGAGGGGGCCGGGTAATGTTATTGTCGAGGTTTCTGCTGGGAGGGATTGGGGCCCTTGTTGCTATTGTTTCTGCAGGGAGGGGAGGGGGATTTGATGCTGCTGTTGCTGGGGTTTTTTCTCTGTGGGGGAGGGGTGGGGATTTTAGGGTTTGAAAATTCGGTTTCTTTTCTTTTTCATGCCAGGAGGTGGAAGTTCTTTCAACAGCTCCCGTGGTCTTTCTGAATTTCGTGGCTATCTGGAGATGACAAATGTCAGAGTTGTATTGGACATGCATACTTTGACAATAAAATGAACCTTTGACCATTCAACAATAAACTCCCAGGTGAGGATGGTACGTGACTTTCAATCATTGGCAATTGACTTATAATTGTCATATATGCCAAGATACCATAAAAATTTCTGTTTCACATCCCTCTGCTGAGTGAATTCAACCGAGTGGCAATAAAAAGGAAATTGAGCTTTGAAGTATTCGAGTAGTACAAAGTGTTAAAATGTTGTTCCCTGGCCTTTAAAACCCGGACTGATAGGATGATCACTAGCACCTCTGCTGATTGAAAGATTAGGGGGACACTAATAAGAAGTGCAGTAGTATTTCTGAGGGTTAAGTGGGAGTGAAGAGCGTGCAACATAGGGTAATTTCACCATTTGATTAGTATCAGCACTATTACCAATTTAAATGGTCAGGATGATCAGAGTTAAGAGACTGCAGGGTAATTTATAATAATGGTTGGTTTGCAACTGTCAAGTACAGTGCAGGTGGGCAATTAGGTGCATGGGCCATGGAGGGGTAAGATAATGAGGTCAGGAGTTCATCATTATCATACAAAAGGTTCCTTCAAGAGTCTTACAACGACAAGATTGAAGCTTCAATTTAGCCTTTTCACCCAGTGGAAAGGGGGAGAAGACAGAAAGATCTGAAGTCATATGTTGTCTGCTTTCCTGGAGCAGAGGGAAGTGTAGACAGAGTCCATGGCTGTGAGATTGGCTTCCATGAACACAACTCTTCAATTTCCCGCAGCGACGGGCGGAGCACTTGCCGTACTGATAGGGAGTCTGCAAGCGATGGTGTTCCATGCAGCTGGTCTCCTTGTCCCTCTTGGTAGTAAAGGCCATGAGTTGAGGGGGTGATGCTGGACTAAGCAGGCTGGATAACTACAGTGCACTTTGTAGATGGTATGCACTGCAGTCATTGATTGAGTGAATGAATATAGAGATGGTTGACAGGGTACCCATCAAGCAGGCTGCTGGTTTTGCATGATGTTGTGTTTGTTGAAAACTGTCAGTCTAAGCTAATGCAAGGAAGTGAAGAGTATTTCATCATGCTCCTCATGCCATAGAGATAGTGGGATGAGTCGCTTGCCTCAGCTCTTAGCCTCTGTTCTGCAATTATATCTATAGTGATCATTTGATTGGTCAAATTAAGTTGGAACTGAGATTGGTTTACTATTGTCACATGTAACAAGATACAGTGAAAAGCATGCTTTGTATACTGTTCATACGGATCAATTCATTACACAGTGTATTGAGTTAAAACAAGGTGAAACAATAACACAGAATAAAGTGTAACAGCACAGAGAAAGTACAGTGCAAGTAGACAATAAAATGCACAATCATAACGAGGTAGATTGTGAGGTCAAAGGTTCATACCATCAGAATCAGAAGTAATATCATCGACATAAGTTGTGAAATTTGTAGTTTTTCCTACAGCATTACAATGCAATCCATAACAGTAAAAACTCTAAATTATAGTAAATGTACATCTGATTCTGTGATATATATACACACACACATCAGAATATCCACACAATCAATGCCTCTCATCATCTTATACACCTCTGTCAGGTCACCTCTCATCCTCCACCGCTCCAAGGAGTAAAGGCCAAGTTCACTCAACCATTTCTCACAAGGTATGCTCCCCAATCCAGGCAACATCCTTGTAAATCTCCTCTGCACCCTTCTATAGTTTCCACATCCTTCCTGCAGTGAGGCGACCAAAACTGAGCACGGTATTCCAAGTGGGGTCTGGGCAGGGTCCTATATAGCTGTAACATTACTTCTCGGCTCTTAAACTCAATCCCACAGTTGATGAAGCCCAATGTACCGTATGCCTTCTTAACCACAGAGTCAACCTGCACAGCAGCTTTGAGTGTCCTATGGACTCGAACCCCAAGATACCTCTGATCCTCTAAACTGCCAAGAGTCTTACCATTAATACTATTTTCTGCCATCATATTTGACCTACCAAAATGAACCACCTCACACTTATCTGGGTTTAACTCCATCTGCCACTTCTCAGCCCAGTTTTGCATCCTATCAATGTCCTGCCGTAACCTCTGGCAGCCCTCCACACTATCCACAACACTCCCAACCTTTGTGTCATCATCAAATTTATTAACCCATCCCTTCAGTTCTTCATCCAGGTCATTTAAATAAATCATGAAGTGAAGGGGTACCAGAACAGATCCCTGAGGCACACCACTGATCACCAACCTCCATGCAGAATATGACCCATCTACAGCCACACTTTCCCTTCTGTGGGCAAGCCAGTTCTGGATCCACAAAGCAAGGTCCCCATGGATCCCATGCCTCCTTACTTTCTCAATAAGCCTTGCATGGGGTACCTTATCAAATGCCTTGCTGAAATCCATATACACCACATCTATTGCTCTACCTTCATCAATGTGTTTAGTCACATTCTCAAAATATTCAATCAGGCTCACGACCTGCCTTTGACAAAGCCATGTAGACTATTCCTAATCATCCTGCCTCTCAAGATCTTTTCCATCAACTGGGGAAAGACTCAGTGGTCTATAATTTCCTGGGCTATCTCTACTCCCTTTGTTGAATAAGGGAACAACATCTGCAACTTGCCAATCCTCCGGAACTTCTCCTGTCCTCATTGATGATGCAAAGGTCTTTGCCAGAGGCTCACAAATATTATATATATAAATAAAACAAATAGTTAAATTAAATAAGTAGAGCCAAAATAGAAATAAAATGTAGTGAAATAGTGTTCACATGTTCAATGTCCATTCAGAAGGGGAATGAAGCTATTTCTGAATCACTGAGTGTGTGCTTTCAGGCTCCTGTACCTCCTTCCTGATGGTGGCAATGAGAAGAGGGCATGTCCAGGGCGAGGGGGGTCCTTAATGATGGTCCGCCTTTTTGTGGCATCGCTTCTTGAAGATGTCTTGGATGCTGGGGAGGCCAGTGCCCATGATGGGGCTGACTGAGTACACAACTTTCTGCAGTTTATTTCAATCCTGTGTCATGCAATGCATCTTTTCAAGAATCTACTAACAGTGGGATAGAACTTGTCCTTGAATCTGGTGGTAAGTACTTTCAGCCTTTTGTATTTTCTGCCTGAGGTGAGAGAGGAGAAAAGAAGGTATCCAGGGTGGGTGATGTCTTTGATTCTGTTGCCTGCAGTACTGAGAGGTATAGACAAAGGTATAGAGTTTCTAGGGCATGATGGCTCCATGAATGTTGATGGTGGAGCATTCGATGATGATAATGTCACAATGGTGTCAAATGTCAAGGGAAATCACCTCACTTCTGCTCTTGATGAGATATGAAAGAAGTAGTCCTTGCAAAATGCAAACTAGGCATGGATGAGTAATCATCAATCGACAGCTTCCATCAATTCCCTGATGATTGAGAGTAAGCTGACTGGGCACTAATTAACTGGATCAGCTTTGTCCTGCAGTTCTGAACAGGGCATGCCTGGAAGGCTTTCTGCATGGCTGAGTAGATGCAAGTGTGGCTAGAAATACAATTTGGGCTGTCGGTTTTCAGTATGACATTTAAGAGCTAGTCAAGATCTCACATTCTTTGCAATATCCAATATCCTTGGCTATTTTTTGCTATTATCTATGGTAGATTAAGTTGGCTGTTTGCCGGCTTTTGTAATGATAAGGATCTCAAGAGGAGCCACTCGGCACTTCTGAGTCATAGTCACAGAAAAGCACAGCACTGAAACTAGTCCACGCCAAACCACTTCAACGGCCTGCTCCCATCGACCTGCACCAGGACCATAGCCCTCCCTACCCCTACCATCTCTGTACCTATCCAAACTTCTCTTAAATATTGAAATCAAGCTCACAGGCGCCACTTGTACCAGCAGTTTGTTCCACACTCTCACAACCCTCTGAGTGAAGAAGATTCTCTTCGTGCTTCCTTTAAACTTTCCATCTCTCATCCTTAACCCATGACCTGTAGTTATAGCCCCACCCAACCTCAGGAGAAAACGCATGCTTGCATTTATCCTATCTATGCCCCTCATAATTCAATCTTTCCTTGTAACTCAGGTCCTCCAGTCCCAGCAATATCCTTGTGAAAATTATGACTTGATGGCTCCTTGCTGATGTTTCAGTCATTTCTCCAGCACTTCCATGCTGGACTCCAATATTGTTGAGGGAAGGGATGTTTATAGAGCTCCTTCCTCTCAACAGCTATTTAATTGTCTATCACTAATGCAGCTAGATGTGGCAGGGCTACTTATTTTGACATAAGACTGCTCACCGTTTTCCGATGCATGCTATTTTTCCTGCTTTGCACATATATATGGCAGCTTTACCTAGGCTTGCTGAGTCATCATCTTTAAGTAAGCCTAAACCATTGGTTCTGGGCCTGGAAAATCGTCTCTTTATTCCTCTCCGTAAATGCTGCCTGACCTGCAGTGTTCCTCCAGCATCAGCACTTTTCTCTTAAGGTTCTTAAGCTTGTTATAGCTGGATGAGGTAGTGGGATAAGCTCCCACTAACTATTAAATGCTCCCAGTGGTGTGTAAATAGCTTTTGGACTTCACATGTGGCTTAGCTAGTTTAAGCCCAGTGGAACAGTTTCTACTGACAGGAGAGGCAGTAAAGGTGGGTCTCTGGCTCCTTAAAACCTGTTGTTTCAGACAATGGGGCTTGTCAGCCGTGGTTGGCAGGAAAATCCCGAGGTTGGCAGGAAAAGTCTGCATGAGCACAATCACCCTGTGTTGTTTCAATTTCCTGGTCGCGCGTGGTAAGGCCAGTGTTGTCTACTGATCATCTGCTTTCCAAGCCACCTGATTTCTATTTCCATTGTGAATTTGCAGCCTATCTCTTTTATAGTGTTATTCGCGAACACTTTGAAAGTTTCAAAGTTCGAAGTTCATTTAATACAGACAGACAGACATACTTTATTGATCCCAAGGGAAGTTGGGTTTCGTTATAGATGTACCAACCAAGAATAGTGAAGAAATACAGCAATATAAAACCATAAATAATTAAATAATAAGTTAATCATGTCAAGTGGAAATAAGTCCAGGACCAGCCTATTGGCTCAGGGTGTCTGACACTCCGAGGGAGGAGTTGTAAAGTTTGATGGCCACAGGCAGGAATGACTTCCTATGACGTTCAGTGTTGCATCTTGGTGGAATGAGTCTCTGGCTGAACGTACTCCTGTGCCTAACCAGTACATTATGGAGTGGGTGGGAGTCATTGTCCAAGATGGCATGCAACTTGGACAGCATCCTCTTTTCAGACACCACCGTCAGAGAGTCCAGTTCCACCCCCACAACATCACTGGCCTTACCAATGAGTTTGTTGATTCTGTTGGTGTCTGCTACCCTCAGCCTGCTGCCCCAGCACACAACAGCAAACATGATAGCACTGGCCACCATAGACCCTTAGAACATCATCAGCATTGTCTGGCAGATGTTAAAGGACCTCAGTCTCCTCAGGAAATAGAGACAGCTCTGACCCTTCTTGTAGACAGCCTCAGTGTTCTTTGACCAGTCCAGTTTATTGTCAATTCGTATCCCCAGGTATTTGTAATCTTCCACCATGTCCACACTGACCCCTTGGATGGAAACAGGGGTCACCGGTGCCTTAGCCCTCCTCAGGTCCACCACCAGCTCCTTAGTCTTTTTCACATTAAGCTGCAGATGATTCTGCTGGCACAATGTGACAAAGTTTCCCACCGTAGCCCTGTAGTCAGCCACATCTCCCTTGCTGATGAATCCAACTATGGCAGAGACATCAGAAAACTTCTGAAGATGGCAAGACTGTGCAGTAGTTGAAGTCCGAGGTGTAGATGGTGAAGAGAAAGGGAGACAGGACAGTCCCCTGTGGAGCCCCAGTGCTGCTGACCACTCTGTCTGACACACAGTGTTGCAAGCACACGTACTGTGGTCTGCCAGTCAGGTAATCAATAATCCATGACACCAGGGAAGCATCCACCTGCATCACTGTCAGCTTCTCACCCAGCAGAGCAGGGCGGATGGTGTTGAATGCACTGGAGAAGTCAAAAAACATGACCCTCACAGTGCTCGCCGGCTTGTCCAGGTGGGATTAGACACGGTTCAGCAGGTAGACGATGGCATCCTCAACTCCTAGTCGGGGCTGGTAGGCGAACTGGAGGGGGTCTAAGTGTGGCCTAACCCTAGGCCAGAGCTGCTCTAGAACAAGTCTCTCCAGGGTCTTCATGATGTGGGAGGTCAATGCCACCTGTCTGTAGTCATTGGAGCCACTGGGGCATGGTGTCTTCGGTACAGGAACGAGGCAGGATGTCTTCCACAGTACAGGAACCCTCTGGAGACTCAGGCTCAGGTTGAAGACATGGTGCAGTACTCCACATAGCTGGGGGGCACAGGCTTTGAGCACCCTGGGGCTGACACCATCCGGGTATCAGTTCAGAGTACGTATCACAATATCAGAGTACGTATACGGTACACAGCCTGAAATTCAGCCTCTTCGCAGGCATCCAGGAAACAAAGAAACCCCACTGAACGATAGATACATCAAGCCCCCGAAGCCCCCTCTCCCTCCCATCACACAAGCAGCAACAAAAAGCAACAACCCCATCCACACCAGAAGAAGCATCGACCACCGCCCCCCTCCACCAAGCAAGCAACAGTGAAAGCACCAAAGAGTCCATCAAACCACGGTGCAAACTAAATGCCCTATTGGTTCCTAAACAAGCTCATTTTTGACCAATCAAAAAACTTTTGAGGGCTTCAGAATTTCTGCTGTCAGCTCTGCTGAGAAGGGCATTGGCTGCAGCCTACCATCACTGCAGGACTCGGACGTGACCAGGACAAAGAAGCGGGCAGCAAAATTCATTGCGGACACTCCACCCTGCAAACTGCCTGTTCTCTTCTGGAAAATGTAATAGGGCTATTAAACCAAAAACTTCACACCATTTTAAATGTTTGTTCCCCTGGGCAGTTAATCTGATCAACCACTCTACTTATCCCACACACCACCCTCTATTACCCCCATCACTACAGTGCATTGTAACATACTTTAAACTACTTTTTATAATGCTGTTTACATTGTAAGTATGTACTTATATGTATTTTGGGGTAGCAGGGTGGATATGTGTCTGTACCAAAGGAGGTGTAAGGTGCTCTTTCCCTCTCCTAGAGTGCAGGTCACCCTTGGGTGTGGAGCACCTGCCTAGGCCCCACCCTTCACCCGATCAAGGTCACGTGAAGCCATGGGAGCAGGTGGTAGATGGTCATATGAACATCTGGTGCATATCACAAATCCTGGTTATGTGACCACTGACACCAGGCAGACAATCTCTGAAGACTATTGATATGGCTGGGGTCACTCGTCTTGTGAAGACACAGCCCAGAACAGACAGACAGACATACTTTATTGATCCCGAGGGAAATTGGTTTTCGCTACAGTCGCACCAACCAAGGATAGTGTAGAAATATAGCAATATAAAATCATAAATAATTAAGTAATAATAAGTAAATTTTGCCAAGTCCAGGACCAGCCTATTGGCTCAGGGTGTCTGACACTCTGAGGGAGGAGTTGTAAAGTTTGATGGCCACAGGCAGGAATGACTTCCTATGACACTCAGTGTTGCATCAGTGAAGAAGGCAAAGGCAAACCACTTCACAAAAAATTGCGAAGAACAATCATGGTCATTCATGGAAAGACCATGATCGCCCACGCCATACGGCACGGGACATAACAAATGAATGAACGATTTTTGTAGTTATAGACAATTTATTGAATATCTCTACTTTAATCTCTAATTTTATTCTTAACAGAATTCCTCATTCTCAATAATTATTGATTGTTTTTGCTTTTTGTTGTACCTCAACCAATGCTACCTAAAACATGTAAATGTATATGCCAAATAACGTTGATCCTAGCCACAGTGAGATAGACTTTCAATTCATTCTGGTTGGAAATAGATAAAAGAACTAACATTCATGTTGTAGGATTTCCAAGGTATTCAGGGTTCTGAAAAACAGACAAGGAATGGATAGCGCCCAATAAAACCAATCGATTAATAAATTGATGATCTTTACAAAGTTCATCTAATTGTTACATCAAACCATTCTTGAAGATTTATCACGTATTTCTAACAATACCATAGTTGCATGCAAATGATAGTAGATTTATAATCAGTAGACAGTCTGGTGTAAAGAAAAATCCAACAAGTCATGTCCGGAGCAGACAAGCAATGTAGTTGCTGGATTCTTGTTCCATATCTCTGTGATTTAAATGAATTCCAGGTTTCAATTCAGGCCCCCAACAGGCTGTGGTTCACAGTTACATTCCCAAAGGGGTGTCATGTCAAATCATGGGCACAGTTATTTTTGATTGGGCCTCACAGTGGGGCCATCCCACCCACAGCCATTTGAGCTACTCAAAGCACAGTAGATTTGGCAGAGATACTTCCACCACCCCCCTCCTGAAATGGCAACAGATACTCTGCACTAAAGCAAAGGATGAGGTGAAGAATATTTTTTCAGGAAAAACAAACCTTCCTACTTGAAAATGCATTCAATTAATTTCTTGATCTTTTTTTTAAAAATGTACCTCTCTTTCCACATTGTCCAAAATCCTACAAACTTGGACTTGTGAAACAAAAGAATAAGACCTTGAGGAGGAAAGGCAAAAGTTTAAGATGCTTGTTATATAAAAAAAACTAACGGTAGGTTTAAATTTACAGATCAGAATAATGTTTATGTTATAAACACCACAGCTATTTTTTCAGATCTGTAAAGTTATTTTACTGAGGTGAAGTGTTCCATGAGGCAAGTAAACAAAAAAAAGTTAAGGTTGGGTCAATGTCACTCAACTTGTGTTTATTTCTGAGAGCAATTCAACACCACTGATCTGTAATGAATTGAATAATATGCAAGACACTGGGATATGAATCATGCTTTTAATTTAAACAATGAAATGTCTCCCATGTGGCACGATGGAAACACTCCCAAACAGGCTTGAGATCTCCAGCATGTGTTCGTATACTCATGATTAACTGCAGATGTCAGTAATCTAAACTAAAAATGGAAAATGCTGGAATATTCAACAGGTCAAGCTGCATCCATGGGAAGGGAATCTCTCCATCCTAGATCCTTTAACTCAGATCAGCTTTAACAAACTTCTCTCACAATATTTATTCCCTGTCCAGCGATTCATCCAACTGAGGATAGGGTGAACTGCAATCTGTTGACTATAGAACACCATAGAATGTTGTACAAAGCATAGGTGATCTACATATATCTTGACAACATTCCCATGGTCCATCATAGACACATCTCTAATATTACGAGCACAGATCCCACCAAGATTCACACTTCAAACATACACTTTGTCTTGGCTTAAATGTGATGAATTATTCAACAGAGAAGATTTTAAAGATTAATTTTATTAATTACATGCACATTGAAACATCAAAATATACAGTGAAGTGCTGTGATGGGAGAGGGAAAGAGCGTGGCCTGCTGCTGTGCCCACAGGGTGTTACCAAGGCTTTTCTGCATTTTGGTTATGGATATGGACTTGCACTATGGACTATGGACATTTTTTTCAGTCTTATCATTTTTTTTAATATATTCTGTGTTTTTGCACATTATTTCTCAGTCTTTTTTTGTGCAGGGGAGAGGGGGCTGGGGCTCGACGTTCTTATTTCATTTTTTTGTTAGCTTTTTTGTGTGGGGAGGGAGGGATTTGGAGGCCGATGTTCTTGTCACGTTTCGTGCGGGGGAGG
The DNA here is from genome assembly GCF_048418815.1 of Hemitrygon akajei. Taxonomy (NCBI): domain Eukaryota; kingdom Metazoa; phylum Chordata; class Chondrichthyes; order Myliobatiformes; family Dasyatidae; genus Hemitrygon; species Hemitrygon akajei. The sequence goes on from NC_133125.1 coordinate 106,420,249, forward strand.
GGGTTTTGCGGGTTGATGACCGTGTTGTCATTCTTTTTCTTCTTGTCTCCGTGGCTATCTGGAGAAGAAGAATCTCAGAGTTATGTACTTTGATAATAAACAGACCTTACAACTTTTGATTTCTATCAGCGACCAACATGTGCTGGGGGCAGCCTGCAGCTGCCGGTGCCAACATAGAATGCCCACGGATTACTAACCCTAACTCGTACGTCTTTGGAATATGTAGGAGGAAACCAGAACACCCAGGGAAAACTCACACAGTCACGGGGAGAACGTGTAAACTCCTTACAGACAACCAGTCGCTGGCACCGTCAAGCATTACGCTCGCTGCCTTGCTACCACAAGTTGACAAGTTGATGGAGGTGGTCAGATGTAAACTGATGTGGCCAAGGATGGACCTGATAATGATAGTTTAGTTGAGATGGAGGCCAGATTTGGAAAGAAGCATCATTGTTGGATATGCATAGGCCATAGCTGAGAGCAGAACCACAAAAAAAAGACCTTCTGACAGTTGGACAAAGAGGACAAAGTTAAAAATTAAAAATAAATTGATTATCAGAGTACATATATATCACCATATACAAGCTGAGATTCATTTTTTGTGGGCATTCACAGTAAATACAAGAAATACAATAGAATCAATGAAAGAGCACAGCCAAAAGGTAGCAGAACAGGAGAGTGTTGAAGCTACCAAGAGCTTAACTCTGGGGACAGGGTGGGGGTGTGGTGAGACGAGGTGAGGAATGCACTAGGTCCTATTCAGAGAGAACTTTTCTGTTTAGTACATGGCTGCTGGTGACAGTAAATGAGACATCACATTAGAGGTTTATAGCGGAAAAAGAAAAGTAATTCAGCAAACAAAAGACTTAGAAATGAATTAGGAATTAGGGAAGTGGTTTGTGAAATGTACACATATTTTGTATGACTAAGTGCTGCTCTTAATTCAAGCGCCTACCCAGAGGCTGGAAATAGATGGATATCACATGAATATTTATTTATTGATTCTGTATTCTAGCACATCCAGGAGGGAATGCCAAAGCTTCAAACACACACTTCCAGTTAAGCATGAATTAGCTTCAGACAAGCCTCTTAAAATAATCAACTCTGAAAAAAAAGATAAAGTTGGCTTTATTAGAAATTAAACCTCCCTTGCAATGGAATTGAATTGAATCCAACACACACGGATGTTAAGGAGATGTAAACGCAATACTAATCGTATTAAATACCTAATTCTTTAACTTCCTCCATTCTGGTTTCCTTGATTACCATACCAGTTCTTAACACATGCTGTTCCTCACCCACCTCCCCTTCCTCTCCTCTTCCCTCCCCACTTTTCCATTCCCTCCCCAACCCTATTCCTTACTCTTTTTTTCCACTCCCCTCTCTCCTCCAGCAGCAATGGTGGCAAAGATTACGGTTTGGGCCACAAACCCCACAGCCCAGAGGACTTAAATTGGCATCATGAGTCATCACCGTTGCCAAGAACTTCATCGCCGATATCCTGGGGATCACCACTGGCCAGAAGTCCAATTGGAAACATAACATAAGTTCTGTGGCTGCAGGAGCCAATCAAAGGCTGAGATTGATTGGCACCTATTTAACCCCTAAACATTATTCCCTCTACCATCAAAGCTGAATTTTGAGATATCAATAAAATGTAGTCCAGTTACTTAACTCAACTGCCCCAATAGTACCTCCCAATCCTGCAACCACTGCAACTCTTATGATTTGTAACTTCAAAACATTAAACTAATTCGAAAGAAGGCGCTGGAGTCCGAAATATGAGTCTAATTTCGAGTTCACTTTAAGCGCATATGTCATGTGGTAGCATAATGACATATACATCTAACTTGTTACCCACTGTGTAATCAAACTCTTCAATCTTCCCGATGTAGCCTCCCATTTCTGATTTATTTTACAATCATTATCACCCAGTACTCACTCTTTATGAATTTTTCCAATTTCCAACTTCCTTTTAACACTCAACCGCGTATACCCTTCCACAGAACACTTGCCGTGCAGTGTTTCTTTAAAACTTTGACTGTCTCCGCACGTGCTGGGCTGTGTTTTTTACCCGCCATTCTACAGTGCGCTGTTTTTTAAAGTAGAACATATCGCTGCATTTTGACAGGTCGGTAGCCATCTCAGGTTCATTTCAAAAATACCTTGTCACCACTGTTATGTTTTGTAACTTCAAAATATTAAAATAATTCAAAGGAAGACACGGGAGTCTGAAATGTGAGTCTAACTTTGTGTTTACTTTAAGCAAGGTGCACATGTTTCACATGGTAGTGTGATAATGTATGTAATTCACATATTTATACATGTAACTCGTAATGAATTATTTAAATGAACAAGAATGCTTAGTCTATATATATATATATATACACACACACACACAAGATTACTTAAATATTACTGAAATATTAAATACACAACAACAACCAAGAGGACCTAGGACAATAAGAAGATGAGTACAGTTACTTTGCATCCCGGCTGGGAAAGATATCACTCCTCATTTATTGCCACTGGGTCTAATCTTGTAACTTCACACTGACCAGTACTGGCACACTAGAAATACAGCAAAGTTCAAAGTAAATTTCCTCCAAGAGGACCACAACCTTGTCGCAGGGTTTGGAGGCTTGTGTGTACCAATGAGCCGCTGAGCTATGCCGGCTGGAGTCAGGGCTTTGTGCTTTGGCTCTTGGTAGGGTCAACCATGCCAAACAGGTCAATATGGAGCAGAGAGTGAGTTTGTAAATCTGGAGTGAGCAAAGGATGTAGGAATGGCAAGGGTTGGGTGCTGCGGGAGGGGTGTAGGACAGGTGGCAGAGAAACGGAGCCAGGGGCGGTGCGGGTACAGACTCACCCAGCCCTGAGCACCAGGCAAGGTTGCTTGATTCCAAACAGTTGGTTTATTGATCATTACAGAATGTCTCTCTGGTGCTTCCTGCTCTCTCCCCTCTCCTTTCCCCTTTCCCCAACCATGATCCCCCTCTCCCTGTCTCCTTCCCACTCTCAGTCCACAATAGAGACCCATATCAGAATCAGGTTTATCATCACTCACTTATGTCATGAATTTTGGTTTTTTTTGCAGCAGTTGTACAGTGCAATACATAAAGTTACTGCAGTACTGTGCAAAAGTCTTAGGCACCCTAGCTATATATATGCATAAGACTTTTGCACAGTACTGTAAATTTCAAAAAGTTAACTGGTTGAGGAGAGTTTAGATCAGGGGTTCTGAACTATTTTTATGCCATGCACCAATACTATTAAGCAAGGGATAGATAGTAGTTTACAGAATTATGTGAGGCACACACAAAGTTGGCAGCTGATATCTTTCACCCATGCTTGAAACATCCAGTTCTCAAGGGCATGTTTTTACAGCGAGGCATTGAAAGTACAAAGGAAAAGTGCTATATGTACTCTTTCAGGTTTTGTGGGAGGGAATGGTTAGTTCAGAGTAGGTCAAAAGGTTGGCACAGCATGATGGGCTGAAGGGCCTGCACTGTGCTGGGGTTTTGTACGTTCTCTGTACAAGGAAAGGCACAGATCAGGGAAGAAGGGGGAAATATTGTGGAATCATTAAGAAATGAATGAACCTTCACAGCAAGGAGAAAGAAGAGAAGTTGAGAAAGCACTGCAGAGAATATAAGTAATTTATAAACACATGAAATTCTGCAGATGCTGGAAATCCAGGGCAACACGCACAAAATGCTGGAGAAACTTCAGACAGCATCTATGGAGGAGAATAACAGTCAACGTTTTGGGCCGAGACCCTTCATCAGGGCATAAAGTCCTTTAAAATAAAGTTACCTATAAAAAAAATCTTTCATATTCGGCTGGGCTTGTGTTCATATATAGATTGTTTGTGATTTAGATTTAAATGAGACCATTTTGAAAGCTCTTTGATATAATGGAAAATCGGTCACCAAACAATAAAGAAGTGGGATATAACCAAATGCCAGGAATGTTACTGTGATGTTTGGTGACTGTGTTTTCTCTAGAGGGAAATATCTGCAAATAATTATTTAGAATTACAAGCAGATTTATCCTCCATCCCGCGCACAGGAAGAAAAACATGAGAGAAAGTGAATTTACAGGAGGGCTCTTTGTTAAGGGACTGGCAGCTATTTACCCTTTTCCTGTGTATTGTGGTCAATCAATGGAACATGAACCCACTTATTGTATATCCAGCATTGCTACCGAGTGCCCCTGGGTCAGATGCAGGTTAGAAGTCCTTTCATCCTACCCAAAAAAAGGTGTCAAGTAACTGCAAACACTGAAAGACAACTCCCAGTTCACAAACATGCCTATTTTCCAGGCATCTTTATGGTCTTTACTAAGTGACCAATTTAGTGTCATTATGACCTGCCTTTGCTTTACTCTGGCCATCCCCTTTGTCATTTAATTACTCATCTCCTACATTTTATCACAGATTTAACCCTTTTGTTCTTCAGCCAGCCCTTCCTCCTCCCCCAGTTCTGTCCCTGAACACCACTTGTTCTCCTCACAAGGTCCCTCACTGGCGGAGGGTCATTGAAACATCTGCCCTATGGCTATGTTTCCGACGTCCAACATGGGCTGCAAAGAATGGTCAGAGTTTGACAAAGGGTTGTTATGATTCAGAAGCAGGTTCATTATCACCGGCACGTGATGTGAAATGTGTTTCAAGCTCTTTCTATAGCGGAAATCCAGTGGGCAATGCTAACAGAGCAGCAACCTCACCAGGTCAGTGACCTGGGTTCAATCCTCACTTCTGGTGCTCTCTGTGTGGAGTTTGCATGTTCTTCCTGTCAACTGTGTGGGTTTCCTCTGGGTGCTGCGATTTCCTCCCAGATCCTAAGAAGTGTGTGTAGGTAGATTTATTACTGAATGAAAATGATCACCAGTGTACCATGGTCTGATGCGGCAATTCCAATGCAAAGGAATGCAAGAGGCTTCTCGTAAGATAGTGGCACACTCAGGTGCGGCAGAGTCCACGCAGCCAGCCTGGTGGGATGTGCTTTCGTGCCGTGGTGTTGACTGTTTGCAGCGGCCAAGGAGAGAAGCATGGGAGTTGGTCCCCCGAAGCAGTGTGGCACGGTGTCCATGCTGGTGACAGTGCTGCCCTCCAGTGTTCATTTGATGGAAGACAAGATCATCTGTGCACTGCTGTGGGGTCTGCTCTTGCTAGCAACAGTCATGCATCAGGGTCTTGGGCTAATTTTTTTTTTGTGGCTGTGCTGACTGCTGTCTTGAATCACTGAAGAATGCTCGACAGCTGCAGCAGGGCTTGAATGCCATCACCTCCTACAAAGACAAAGTAGGCAACGTAGGAGACTGTAGGGTTTTGCTCGCACATGAACTCAACGCCCCTATGCTCACTTTCACTGCAAAAACAAAGGGACCATCACAAACTCCCACAGCCCCTGATCACCCTGTGATTTCAGTCTGCAAGGCCAACATGAGGGTAAACCCATGGAGAGCATCTAGCCGAGTGCTAAAGACCTGTGCTGACCAACTGGCCGCTGTGTCCACTGAGATCTTTAACCCCTCACTCAGCAGTCTGAGATACCATCTGCTTCAAATAGGCTTCAATTATACCGATGCCTAAGAAGAATGTGGTTCTTAATGACTACCATCAAGTAGCACTTACATCCACTGTGATGAAGTGCTTTGAGAGGTTGGTGATGAAACACCAGGCGACTTGGATCTGCTCCAGTTTGCCTTCCAGCACAGCAGGTCCACAGCAGTTGCCATTTCACTGGCTCTTCACTTAACTTTGGAACATCTGGACAGTGAAGACACATACATCAGACAACATCTGGGCATTCAGGGCTATCATCCCATCAAAGCTAATCAATGAGCTTCAACACCTTGGCCTTAGTACCTCTTAATTCAACTGGATCCTTGATTTCCTCACTTGCATTCCCCAGTCTGTTTGGATTGGCAACAACGTCTCCTCCCCAATATCCATCAGCAGAGGCATACCTCAAGGCTGTGTGCTTAGTCCTCTGCTCCACTCATTTTATTCTTATGATTGTGAGGCTAGGCACAACTCCAATGCCAGCAAGTTTGCTGATGACACCATTGTCCTTGGCCGAATCTAACACGGTGACAAGTCAGCATATAGGAGGGAGATTGAAAATCTGGCTGAGTGGTGTCATAAAAACAACCTCTCACTCAATGTCAGCAAAACTACAGAGATGATTATTGACTTCAAGAGGAGGAAACCAGAGGTCCATGAGTGAGTCCATATGTGGATCAGAGGTGGAGAGGGTCAGAAACTTTAAACTCTTTGGTACTACTCTGCAGCAGATAGTGAGGACAGCTCAGAAGATCATCGAGGTCTCTCTTCCCGCCGTTACAGACATTTACACTACATCTGCATCCACAAAGCAAACAGCATTATTAAGGACCCCCACGCACCCCTCATACAATCTCTTCTCCCTCCTGCAGTCTGGGAAAAGGCACCAAAGCATTTGGGCTCTCAAGGCCAGACTATGTAACAGTTTCTTCCCCCAAGCCATCAGACTCCTCAATACCCAGAGCCTGGACATTCACCAACTTACTGTCCTCTACTGTGCCTATTGTCTTGTTCATTATTTCTTGTAATGTCTGCACTGTTTTGTGCACTTTATGCAGTCCTGGGTAGGTCTGTAGTCTAGTGTAGATTTTTTTCTGTGTTGTTTTTACGTAGTTCAGTGTAGTTTTTGTACTGTTTCATGTAGTACCATGGTCCTGAAAAACGTTGTCTCATTTTTACTGTGTACTGTACCAGCAGTTATGGTTGAAATGACAATAAAAAGTGACTTGACTTGACTTATCATTTCTGAGGACCTGTCCTATATCCCATACATAAGTGCCATTACAAAGAATGCATGACAGTGTCTCTATTTTCTTAGAAGTTTGAGAAAATGTGGCATGACATCTAAAATTTAGTCGATCTTCTATAGACGTGGTGTAGAGATTATACTGACAGGTTGCACCATGGCCTTGTATGGAAACACCAATGCCCTTGAACAGAAAAACCTACAAAAAGTAATGGATACAGTCCAGCCCATCACAGGTAAGCCCTCCCCACCATCAAGCACACCTACGCAACATGGCGGGAAGCAGCATCCATCATCAAGGACCCCCACCACCCAGCCATATGCTTTCTTCTCACTGCTGCCATCAGGAAGAAGGTATGGGAGGCTCAAGACCAACAGCAGCAGGTTCAGGAATAGTTATTACCCCTCAGCAATCAGACTCTTCACGCAACCTCACTCAGCCCATCACTGAACTGTTCCCACTACCTATGGACTCACTTTCAAGATTCTACATCTCATGCTCTCAATACTTACTGCTTATTTATTATTTTTTTTTACTCTTTTTGTATTTGCACAGTTTGTCATCTTTTGTACAGCACATTGATGGTCTGTCTCGTTGGGTGCGGCCTTTCATTGATTTTATTGTGTTTTTTAGATTTACTGTGAAAGCCTGCAAGAATCTCAGGATTGTATATGGTGACATATATGTACTTTGATAATCAACTCATTTTGAATTTTTTTAAACTTAGTATAGCAACACTATGACCACATTGGACTTTGTTTTTATTGTTCCAAAATTGTGTATTTCTCTTAAAGACATGCATTATTTATGTTTAATTCATGTTTCCTGGTAAATGTTGCACATTGGACGCGACACACTTGTGATGCAAGTAGGATATATTGCACCTGCACACACATGTATTAATGGATATGACAATAAACCTGACTTGGACTTTGTGTGATGGGCTTACCTGTGATGGGCTGGACTGTATCCATTACTTTTTGTAGGTTTTCCTATCTAACAGGAATTGATAGGAATGTGGGGGAAAAAATGACAGCAATGGCTGAAGGATTCGTGTCCATGGGTGTTTGATGGTCAACACAGAACAAGTGGACCAAAATACCTTTTTCCATATTGACTGCCTCTATGACTCAAGGATCCAAAAGCCTGGCCCCTTAACTTGACTTCAGCCACGGTGAGAAATTGGATAGGTTGTTTATATTCCATGGAGCAAAGGAGATTAAAGGGTGATGTGTAGAAGTATGTAAAATTAGATGCATAGATATGACAGATGTTCAGTGGCCACTTTGTTAGGCATTCCCTGTACGTAATAAAGTGGCCACTGAGTGTATGTTTGTGGTCATTTTTGCTACCGTAGCCCACTTCAAGGATCGACATGTTGTGTGCTCAGAATCACTCTTCTGCACACCGCTGTTGTAACATGTCATTACTTGAGTTACTGTCACCTTCCAGTCAGCTTGAACCCGTCCGGCCAATCTCCTCTGACCTCTCTCATTAACAACGCATTTTTGCCCACAGAACTGCCGCTCACTGGATGTGTTTTGTTTCTCGCACCACCCTCTGCAAGCTCTAGAGACTGCTGTGCACGAAAATCCCAGGAGATCATCAGCTTCTGGGGCACTCAAACCATCCCAACTGGCAACAACGAAAGTCACTTAGATCACATTTCTTCCCCGTTCTGATGTTTGGTCTGAATAACAACCAAACCTCTTGACCACGTCTGCATGCTTTTATACATTGCGTTGCTGCCACATGAGTGGCTGATCAGATATTTGCATTAATGAGCAGGCGTACAGGTGGACCAAATAAAATGGTCACTGAGTGTCGAGGCAGAATCTTTTCCATGGCAGGGTTATCAAATGATGGAAGCATAGGTCTAAGGTGAGAGGTAGGAGGTTGAAAGGGTTTTCAAAAGGGGCAATAATTTACACAGAGAGTGCTTGATATCTAGAAAGCATTGCTGGTGGTGTCTGATATAACACCGAACTGTACTGCACAGTCCATGCCAATTTTAACTAATCCCATCACTAGAAAGCCAGCAGATGCTGGAAATCCAAAGCGACACACACAAAACACCGGAGGGACTCAGCAGGTCAGGCAGCATCTGTAGAAAAGAGTCCTGAAGAGGGGCCTCATCCCAAAATATCAACCGTACTCTTCTCCACGGATGCTGACTGACCTGCTGAGTTTCTCCAGCATTTTGTGTGCATTGCAAATTGATTCTTATTTTATTATTTGGTCTCCTGGACTCAGAGATCGGGGAAGCCTTGGGGGAGGGGGTGGACCTTTTATATGTGGGGCAGCAATGAGATGCCTTGCAAGGCCACATCAAAGGAAGCTCTGGTCGTGTCATGCTGTGTATGATTGGAACCACATGTGGATCAGACCAGGTAGAAGTGGCCAGCTTCCTACCCTGGTTCATTAATAAACTAGCAAGCTAAAAGGGTTTTTACTGCAATCTAACTTTTTTTGTTGTCATTATTTCCTGCTGTTAACCGCACCCCCCACCCCCTGCACACACTAATTGCCAGACTAATTGAACTCATACACGCTTACAAAAATCACAGAAGATAATCGCATGGCTGCCTCATTGAGAACCATGCCAAATGACCCCATGGTACTTGCTTTTGCCATGTTGGGTTTGAACCTGGGGGCTGTTAGTTCATTACTAACAAGAGAAACAAGCACTTATATCCTTCCACTAACGTGACAAAACAATCCACGGGACCTCAGGGCTACAATCAATACACAATCATATCATATGTCATACAGGAACTTGCCTAGTCAAGAGAAATGACTTCCTGCCTCATTAGTGTCAACAGCACCTCAGTGGGTCATTCTCTTCCTGCTGAATCTGAACGTTCCAATCCAGGAACACGTGCAGCACTAAGAACAACCCGATAAGAGATCCAGGGGTGAACTGAAGGCTGGGGGTGCAAACTGTTTGAGATCGACTTCTCAAATGGTTTCAGAAGATCTGACAGCCCAACCTCGTTGAGGTCAGGTGGTGTGTTTAAACCACTGAAACAGAACGTTAAGCCATAATGAGATTGGTGTTTGAGCTGTCATACCATGCCCCATCGAAATACGACCTCCTCCAGAAAAACTTCACCTGCTTGCTTTGATCTCATGCCTTTGGGTTCCATTTATTACATCAAAACTTATTTATCTATTTAACCTTAAAAAAAGGATCAATTTTGCCACATTGTGCCTAATTTTCAAAATGCTCTCTTGTGGATGCCAGGGTATATTTAAGGTGGAGGTTGATAGGCTCTTGATTGGTCAGAGCATTAAACGTTATGGGGAGAAGGCAGGAGAATGGGGTTGAGAGGGAAAATAAATCGGCCATTTTGAAATGGCGGAGCAGGGTTAATGGGCTGAATAGCCTAACTCTGTTCCTGTCTTACGGCCTGGAGGTCTGTGTAAATTGTAAGTTGGTTTATTATTGCCATGTGTATCAAGCTATGGTGAAAAGCTTGCCTTGCATACCGCTCATACAGATCAATCCATTATAACAGTACATTGGGGTAGAACAAAGGGGAACAAACAGACAGTCAGCCCCGAAACAAAGAAACACCATGGAACCTGTTCAAACAAAACACCCAGCACCCAACACGCAAAAAAAAATCAAATCATGCAAAGGGCAAAAAAACTAGCGGAAAAAACACAGAATATAGAGTATCATTGAAACAGTCGAGGAATGTTCAACTTAGTTCTGTTAGCCATGAAAAATATGCAGTGCAGGTGGTCAGTAAAGTACAAGGTCATAACAAGGTAGATTGAGGTCAATAGCCCATTCTTATTATACCAGGAAAATATTCAGTAACACCGGGATAGAAGCTGAGAGCACAAGAGATTCTGCAGAACACACACAAAATGCTGGAGAAACTCAGCAGGTCAGGCAGCATTTATGGAGAGGAACAAAGTGCCGATATTTTGGGCCAGGACCCTTCATCAAGACTGGAAAGGTGGGGGGGAAGATGCCGGAATAAGAAAGTGGAAAGAGGGGGAAGGAATGCAAGCTAGAATGTGATAGGAAAAGCCAGGAGAGGGGGAAGGTGGGAGGTGATGGGTGGAAAAGGTGAAAGGCTGAAGAAGAAGGAACCTGATAGGAGAGGAGAGTGGACCATGGGAGAAAGGGAAGGAAGAGGGGCACCAGAAGGAAGTGATAGGCAGGTGAGGAGAAGAGAAGGGGTTCAGAGGGCAACCAGAATGGGGAATGGAAAAAGTGAGAAGGGAGAGGGGGAGGAATTACCAGAAGTTAGAGAAATTGATGTTCATTCCATCAGGTTGCAGGCTACCCATGCAGAGTATGAAATGTTGCTCCTGCAAAGTGACAGAAGCTGTCTTTAAGCCTGGTGGTATGCGCTTTCAGGCTTAAAGCGAGGGGGAATATTGCAGCTCATGGAAAATTATCCAATCATATTTTACAACTCTTTTTGCACGGGAGTTCATCTCGGTTTGATGGAGAGGACACTAAGCAGTGAACTGCTATCCTAGTAAAGGACATCACACACAAATATTCAGATTACCTTTAAGTGAGCTGTATATTTGCTTTGCAAAGTAAACACAGTTGAACTATGTCTCAATGTTAAGGATTATTGAGACAGTCCAATAAAACAGCTTTTTGTGTGGTTTTTGGTTTTCACAATGGTAATCTTGTCACGCCATAAAAACTCCATTTAATAAAATCAAAGCATAGAGAAACAACTTTCACCTCCTATGTAAAGAAGTGATTTTATCAGAAACTCTACTGATGGCCATAGAGCTTAATCTGTGCTTGTTCAAACCCCTCATCCCTGGTTATTTTATCAGTTCTTTTGCTTCAAGAAACAGACTATGAGCAGCTGGGGAAGCCTCTTGTGCGCTGAGATTCCCGGCAGTGTTCCACTGGGAAAACAAAATAAACAGTGCTTCATCTAACCAAACAGATAGGAACAACAGAAGTGCTACTAAGCAGCATTATCACAGCTGGGATAGTCACTCGCAACGCAGTGAGGCTGAAGCCATAGCTGCATCTTTTCTTCAGAAGGCTCGACACAAAATTTGAGTTGATTCTTTAATGCTGGAACCGAAAGCTTCGATGAAGTGTCCAATTTCTGGAGCATTGTCCCACTGAAGTGCAGGTGCCAGGGAAAGCTGATTTGGGCCTTGGTGCCTGGTGCCAGCGGGGATTATTCTCCATTCAGAAACGGGGTGTTCGGAGGGAGTGCCTCAGCATTAAAAAGTGTCTGAAGACTGAGTGAGTGACAGGATTCAGAGTGACAGAGGCAGGTGCTGCAACATTGCCGATCTCGATAAGGATGCTGCAGTACATTTTAAAGCTCTGATCCTGATTTTCAACTCCCTGCATGGTACCTCACTACTTCACCTTATAACCTCACATCTGAGGAATCGGAACTCCTCAAATTCTGCCCTCCCTGAATTTAATCATCCCCAACGGTGTCAGACATTTTGGGAACCTTTCTGGAATTGTGATGATTGTGACGATGTTCAGAAGCGTTAGGTCCCACAGTGTTAGGTCAGGAACAGCTATTACCCTACAACCACCCTGTCTCTCTTGTCGTTCAAGACATTTCTTTCAACGATTCAAAGTACATTTATGATCAAAGTACGTATATAGAATACAACTCTGAGATTCACCCTCCCACAGGGAGCCACAAAACAAAGAAACACCCTGGAACCCGCTCAATCAAACATCAAACACGCAACGAGCGAGAAAAAACAAATTGCCCAAATGGCAAAAAGCGAGCAAACAATACACACTATATTAAACATCAAACTAGTGGTATTAGTTCAGTTCAGTGCCACCCCGCTAGCTATTCTTCAACCAAGTGCCCCACTCTGCATTGATCCCACCAAAGAGTGAGAATAAAAGCTGGTGACTAGTAGTGTTTCATAAGGCTGTGTTGGGACCGATTCTTTGGATTCGGGTAATGGAATTGATGGCTTTGTTGCAAAGTTTGCAGATGATATGAAGATAGGTGGAGGGGCAGGTAGTTTGGAGGAAGTAGAGAGGATACAGAATGAGTCAGACAGATTATGAGAATAGGCAAAGAAATGACAGATAGAAATCAGTGTTGGGACGTGCACTTCGGTAGAAGGAATGATAGGGTTGACTATTTTCGAAATGGAGAGAAAATACAAAAAAACTGAGATGTAAAGGGACTTGGGAGTCCTTGTGCAGGATTCCCTAAAGGTTAACTTGCAGGTGGAGTCTGTGGTGAGGAAGGCAAATGCAATGTTAATATTCATTTCAAGATGACTAGAATATAAATGCAAGGATGTAATGTTGAGACTTTATAAATCACTCATGAGGACTCACTTGAGTATTGTGAGAAACGATGTGCTGAAGAGGGTTCAAAGGAGGTTCACAAAAATGATTCCAAGATTGAATGGCTTGTCATATGAAGAGGGTTTGATGGCTCCAGGCCTGTATTCACTTGAATTCAGAAGAATGAGGGGTGACCTCATTGAAACCTATCAAATAGTGAAAGGCATTTATAGAGTGGATGTGGAGAGGATGTTTCCTATAGTGGGAGAGTCTAAGAACAGAAGATGCAGCCTCAGAATAGAGGGGCCTTCTTTTAAAATGGAGATGAGGAAGAATTTCTTTAGCCAGAGAGTGTTGAATCTGTGGAATTCTTTGCCACAGGCAGCTGTGGAGACCAAGTCTTTAGTACATTTAAGGCAGAAGTTGACAGATTCTTGATTGGTCAGGGGATGAAGGGATTTGGGGAGAAGATTGGAGAGGCTGAGAGGAAAATTGTTTCAGTCATGATGAAAAGGTGGGGCAGACACGGTGGGCTAATTCCGCTCCTTTATCTTGCACTGCACTGTACTGGTGTTGCAATAAAAAACAAATCTCATGACATACGTGAGTGATGAAAAGCTTGGTTTTAATACGGGTTTTTATCACGGGCTGAGAGCAGGAAGAGGGCTGGGATAGAGGAATCATGGTTGGGAAAAGGGGAAAGGAAAGGGGAGGGAGCGGAAAGCACCAGAGAGTCATTCTGCCACGATCAGTAAACCATTTGTTTGGAATCAAATGACTTTATCTGATGTCTCAGGGCTGGGTGCATCTGTATCCACACAAACCAAACCCCCCCCCACCCCCGTCCCTGGTACTCCTTCTCTGCCACCTGTCCCACACCCCTCCCGCGGTGCTCCACCCTCGCCATTCCCAACATCCTTTGCTCTCGTCAGCTATACAAACTTGCTTTCTGTTCCACATTGATAAATATAGCACTGTGCTAACGTCTTAGGCACCCTAGCTATAGATATGTATATATCTTCCTCAGGGCTGCACAGTACTGTAATTAGTCTAGGAAACGAGGGAGAAGGGAATAAGAGCCAAGGATAAAAGTAACTTAGATTTCTTAACAGCATCGTCATTGCTAGCACTAGCATTATCAACTTAACCCATTCCTGCTGGTTACCCTTCCCTTCACTGGAACACCTTAATGTTTGCTTTCCCCATTGTAGCAGGAATATTGATCTGGTGAGCTCACATGGTGGTGTTGACATACTGTTGAATACTGAGCTTCTACCCTGCAAATATCTGTCTCCTCCTCATTTCTCCCCCTCGGCTGTGCAGCTGTCTCTTTGCTTTTCTACCTCTCATTCCTCTTCCGCTCCTTCAACCAAAGCCAAAGCAGATGAAAACTAGAAGAAAATACGAAAGGTCATCTCGCGACATCGCAAGCTACCTCGCTGTGATCTTGCACCTTACTGTGTATCTGCACTGCACCTCCTCTGTAGCTGTGACACTTGAAGCTGATGTCGGGCTTGGTGGCACATGATCTCAGGCTTTTGCACCTTCTGCCCAGTGGAAGAAGAGAAAACTGAGGATGTCCACGGTGGAGTCTTTGATTTTGCCAGCTGGTTTACTGAGGCAGCGAGAAGTATGGACAGAGTCCATGGAAGGGAAGAATTGATTAAAAATGTCAAAATGCAGAAAGTGCTTCATTGTTCTGGCAACACGTGTGAAGAAAAGAGCAGTGATCATGTTTCAGGTTGTGTGATCTATCATCAGAAGTGCAATTTTCTTTCATTTCTGATGATAGGATCTACTTTGCAGTTATCAACTTATTAATTGTGCCCTAGTAATCTGTCCTCTCCTATCAGACTCCATCTTCTTTAGCCCTGTATCTCTTCCACCTATCCTCTCTCAGCTTCTTACTTCATTCCCTTACCCCCAACCCCTACCCAATCACCTGGGCACACTATCAGCTCTTTGCTCTTTTGCTTCTCATTCCTTATCAAGCTGGTACTTACTTCCCCCCCACCACCACCTTCTTGTTCTGGCTTA
The DNA here is from genome assembly GCF_048418815.1 of Hemitrygon akajei. NCBI lineage: Eukaryota > Metazoa > Chordata > Chondrichthyes > Myliobatiformes > Dasyatidae > Hemitrygon > Hemitrygon akajei. The sequence goes on from NC_133125.1 coordinate 106,435,376, forward strand.
AGCTCCATTTCTTTCCAGTCCCGATGAGGGGTCTTGACTCGAACTGTCTTGACGCAAAATTTTGACTGTTTAATCTCCTCTGTAGATGCTGCCTGAGCTGCTGAGATCCTCCACCATTTTGCATGTGGGTTGCTCTGGATTTCCAGCATCTGCAGAATCTTTTGTGCATTATTATTGTTTTACCTTGTTCTACCTCAGTGTACTGTGCAATGATCTGATCTCTATGAACAGTATGCAAGACAAGTTTTTCACTGTATCTCAGTACATATGACAATAATAAATCAATTCTTATTCCTAAATCTTCTGTTCCCAGAAAAGGTCTTTTGTTTTTCCCCCCACAGATCACATTTTCTGTTCAGATGCAGTAAACGGATTAAGGCTTTGGGATCTTCTACTTCCACTTAACTTGGTAGACGGGACCTCAGTTTGACATCATTAGAACAGACAGCACATCCACAATGCCATGTCCCAGTTCAGAATGAGTTTTAACTGCCCGGTAAATCATAACATGGCACTTCAGGCTGCAAATTTGCAACTTAAAGCCCAAGAGTATGTCCACCAAGCCAAGTCACCATGGGCATTTCACGCACCATCAGGAAAGCTAAAGGTAGGCAGCTGAAACCTAGCTCCTAAGTGTGGCTCCCATTTTAAAACAGAGAAACCCAACTTGGTTAGTGTTAAGATCTGTGAGATTCCCTTTAAACTAAGTGTTCCCAACCTGATGTCAATGGTAAGGCTCCATGGCACTAAAATGGTTGGGAGCTCCTGCTTTAAACACACGACCTGAGGAAAAGGTGCAGTCAGTAACTTCTCCCTGTGGGGTAAAAGGTACTGAGGTGATCTCCCAAGAACATTACATGTAATGAAATTAAAACTGAGACCACCCTGGTTCTCATCAAGGATCAACTTTATTCGCCGTACACGTTTACACACACTCAGAATTTGCTGTGGTGTGTTGGTCAGGGCGCAACTGGCAACAAAATTCAACAATTACAAAGAATAAAGAATTATATAAAAATAACGATTTTTAATAAAATACCTTTATAATAGTCATGGCTAGAGTTCTCAGCACTAAGTCATCAACAAATCCAATCAGGAAACATAGAGATAATTAAGTTCTTGAGAGCACCCAGGGAGATGTGAGAATGTGCTTGACTATGAGACAGGGTGAATAGCACAGCCTTTAAAGCAGTTCCATCCAGGAAGAGAATCTGGATGAGGAGAATACAGGATATCTGTAACAACCTGTTCATACTCTTTGCAAATTAAGTTATGCATTTGTGAAAGCTTGGTTGAGTAGTTCTTTTAATACTTGGTATAGTCTTCCTATTTGTCCTATCTTTCAGCTGATCAGTATGCAAACAGAGTTAAGTGAAAGTTTTTGCATGCTACACAATACATGCAATATCCCCAAATAAAGTTTGAATGCAGTTCCAGTGCTACAGTTCTGAAATGCTGGATTAAGCTCGGCCAAATGATTAATCATTTTCCTTCCAGGTTTGTTGTCTTTGAAAGCACTGTGCTGGAACACGTTGTAACCTAACACTCTTAGAGGAAATGCTTTCCTGCTTCTCAAAACAACAAATCTGGCTATAGTCATTTGATGCCATCATCTGTCTAAATAGATTTTCCTTTAAAGCCAACTATCTGATCAACCTTCTCGAGATTTTTTAAAAGATATATTTTAATGTAGTATTCAGCCTTAAACTGCTTAGGTTGATGTGTTCTTTTGTAGCTCACTTAACCACTTGAGAGAAAGAGTTGTCTTTTGAGATTGAAAGCCTCCCCTTCAGGAGACAAAGCAGCTGATCACGCTGTCTAACCAGCCTCTGAATGTGTAAATAAAGCCTGCTGGACTAAATAGGAAGCTGCCAATAGGTACCCTGGCATTTACTCTCTGCAGAATAAACGCTGGCTTGAAAAACCGGCACAAGATCCATCATCATTAAAGAAAGGGAGCTCTGTTTTCTATCCGGTTCCCAATAGCATGCGGGATTCACACATTAAGGAGGCGACCAGCAGGATCAGCAAGCACTCCATTCTGTGCGCTGCGTGTGAAAGCCTGGCAGCCTTTCATCTGCTGCCTTACCTGTGGGAGGGAGCCGGCATGATGAGGGTACCAACAACTCGCAGGAATGTGCATGTGCATGTGTGCAGGGGTTGAGGTTAGGACACAGCTCATTGACGATGAGCTATGAATTCTAACAAGGCCCACTTGTACGAGTCGCTACTAATTAAATGCTAATCTTCAAGCAACAGGTACGGCATGGAATAAATCAGGATCAGAAAGCCGCTATCAATAATGGGGAGGGGGGGGCATGGTGGCTGGCCGCATCTGGTTCACATTAGGGATGGAAATCTGCTGCCGTTACTCAGTGTGGTCCATGTACGACTCCCATTTCACGGCGACTGGCTGATTTGGATTGCTTCGCTGACATAGCCGAGAAAGCTGTTCAAATACATCAAACGTCAGCAGTGGTCCAGGAAGGCGGTTCATCTCCTCAGGGAAATGAAGGACGAGCGATTAAGTCTCAACTTCACGGCAATATGACATTCCATTGAAACTAAAACCACAAGGTACAAAAATCTTCATTTCTTTCGATTACTTTTTGGTTCAGACAGTGAATTCTCTGTGATTCCTTTTCAGATTACAAGTGTTTGCAGGTAATTGCCGGTATTTGCTGGAGAGTAGATGGTTCAGAAACATCCTCTGCTGAAGGAAGTGACAAGCAGCCAGCAATGAGGGGATATCAGCTACAAATCACCAAGGCAGTACAGAAGGAGGATCTTGACCTGAAAAGTCAGCTCCCCATTTCCCTCCACAGCTGCTGCCAGACCTGCCGAGTCCCTCCAACAGTTTGGTCTTCCATAACTCGAGATCCCAGCATCTGCAGTCTCCTGTGCTTCCATTCAGCCACAGCTCGCCCTGACGGCTGCCGTGGTTCAGTGACAGTGCTCTCACTCTTAGAATTAGATGTTGGTGGGTTCAATTCCCATAATGGGGACTTGTCTCTACAAGAACTTTCTTGAGTGGCATTGAGAATGTGAGCATGATTGCAATCAGTATCTTTTCAATGAAAGGTCCATCAATCCTCTCAAATAAAATTGAAATACCCCAGGGCACCATTTTGAGAGTTCTATTTGCTCAACATTTACTCCTAAGCTAATACCACTCAGGAAATGGTTATGTGGCCACCATATCAATTTAATTGTGGCTGCTTGCTATTTGTTTTACTTATTGAGATACAGTGTAGAATAGGCCCTTCAGGCCCAGGCCAAGTCACCCAGCAATCCCCCAATTTAACCCTATCCTAATCATGGGACAAGTTACAATAACAAATTAACCCACTAAACAGCACGACTTTGGACTGTGGGGGGAAACCGGAGCACCTGGAGGAAACCAGTCATGGGGAGAATGTACAAACTCCTTACAGGCAGTGGTGGGAATTGAACCCATGTCGCCTGTACTGTAAAGCGTTATGCTAACCTTTGGGAGTTTCCTGTGCATAAACCTGCAGTCATGTTTCCTTCGAAACATCAGTAACTAATTTTGCTTGCTTGCTATAATGAACCATGGAGCGTCGTAAGCTTCTGAAAAACACCATACAAGTTTTATCAAATAGAAGAGAAAATCTGCAGATTCTGGAGATCCAAGCAACACACACAAAATGCCGGAGGAACTCCGCAGACCAGGTAGCATCTCTGGAAAAGAGTGAACAGTTGACGTTTTGGCCTGAGACCCTTCATTAGGACAGGGTCTCGGCCCGAAACATCAACTGTGTAATCTTTTCCATAGATGCTACCTAGCCTGTGGAGTTCCTTCACTGTTTTGTATGTGTGTTACCGTGCAAGTCTTTCTTTTTCCTAGTTTCTACATGAAATATTAACTGTTCCTCTTATCCAATATTTCCTGTTAATATTTCAGATTTCCAACAAATGCAGTTTTTGATGTCCATTTTCTTCCTTCTCTCTTCTAAGGGTGGCGGACAGGGTTAGTTCATAGAGATTACATTGCCTCACAGGGCCAGAGACGTGGGTTCAGTACAGGTGGCCCCCGTTTTTCGAACGTTCGTTTTACGACAGCTCGCTGTTACTAAAGACCTACATTAGCACCTGTTTTCGCTAACCAAAGAGGATTTTCACTTTTACGAAAAAGACGCCCGCTTCGTACATGTGTTTACCCCGAGAAAGACTACCATGACTGTGAAGCCTTGTGTGGGCAGTTGTGTGCGTATGCGTGTACATGCATAAGTGTGTACGTGCGCATGCGTGTAAATGCCAATTTTTTTCCCCTCTCTCTCCAAATCGAATTTGGCTCGCTGTCTTCCCTATTCTGATAAGTGAAACTACACCGTACATACAATATTTCTACTTTATATAGACTGTATATTTATCATATCATTCCTGCTTTTACTATATGTTAGTGTTATTTTAGGTTTTATGTGTTACTTGGTTTGATTTGGTAGGTTATTTTTTGGGTCTGGGAACACTCAAAAATTTTTCGCATATAAATTAATGGCAATTGCTTCTTCGCTTTACGCCATTTCGGCTTACAAACGGTTCCATAGGAACACTCTACATTTGGATAGCGGGGGAAACCTGTACTGTCCTGGGGTGCAGTCTGAAATGAGTTTGCAACTTCTCCCTGTGACGGTGTGCGTTTGCTCCGAGTGCCCTGGTTTCCTCACACCACTCAAGGATTAGCAGGTAGAATGGCCATTGTGAATTGCCCCAAGTGTGTAGGCGAATGATCGAAACTCAGAATCAGAGTCAGGTTTATTATCACTGACATGCGTCATGAAATTTGTTGTTTTGGGGCAGCAGAGCAGTAGAAGACATAAAAACTACTGTAAATCACAATAATATACAAAACAACAAATTATTAGTGCAAAAAGAGAAAAATACCCTTTCCACTGCGGACATCCTCAATAAGAACTGCTGCACATTCTCTCAGTTTCCCCTTCCTCAAGCCCACGGTCAATTTCCTGGTCTTAGTGACTTGGAGTGCAAGGTTGTTATGATACCACTCCACCAACCTTCGTCACCCCTGTACGCCACCTTGTCACCACCTGAGATTCTGCTGACAATAGTTGTGTCAGTGGCGAATTGATAGATGGTGTTTGAGCCGTGCCCGGCCAAACAGTGTGGAGAGAGCAGATCAGTGGGTTAAACACGCATCCTTGAGGCGTGCCTGTGCTCATTGTCAGGAGGAGGAAGTCGTGAGAAAATGGGAAGAATAGAAAAAAAATAGATTAAATAAGATTAGTTTAAATGGGTGTTTCATGATCAGCATAGTCTCAAAGGACCAAAAGACCACTTTCTACGACTCTCTAACTTAATAAATAAAAGGGTTACACAATAAAAGTGTATTCCGTGGGTAGTATTTTTGTCTATCAGTAAAAGATAATAATTTAGAAGTCTGACACCAACGTTTGAGCACATAATCCAGGCTAGCCGTGCAGTACTCAATTTGAAAGGGACCCGTGTCGCTGCAGGCACTGTCCCCGGATCAAATGCAAAGCTTAGGTCTCTGCACTGAAGGAGGCTGGAGATCTCCCGGCAATATTTGAAAGAGTGGAAATTTTCTCCCACAGTGTAGAACAATCTCTCTCTTTTAACCAGGATCAGAAACAGATTAACTTGGTAAACACGAGAAATTCTGCAGATGCTGGAAATCCAACACACATCAAAATGCTGAAGGAACTCAGCAGGTCAGGCAGCATCCATGGAATGAATAAAAGATCCTGATTCAGGCCAAGTCCCCATCTTCTGAACGGGAAAGGAAGGAGAAAGAAGCCAGAATAAAAAAAGATGGGGGAGGGGGAAGGAAAACAGCTAAAAGGTGATAGGGAAGCCAGGTGGGTGGGAAAAGTAAAGGGCTGGACAGGAAGGAATCTGGTAGGAGAAGAGAGTGGACCATGGGAGAAAGGGAAGGAGGAGGGTACCCAGTTGGAGGTGATAGTCAGGTGAGACAAGTTAATAGCTATAATGCAGAATAGAAGAAGGGTTGAGGGGGAGGGAATTTTTTTATGTATTGGAAAGAGTTGAGATATAACTGTCACGAAGTATGTGAGTAATCCAGGCCAGTCCTTCCTCTATATGGGAATAAAATTCATCATTTTTTAAGCTTAAAATCAAAGGCTATGCATGTATTCACTGTTATAAAACTAAATGAAACTTTGCAATAATGTATAGCATTGTGTTTTGTACCATTGTTAATGATATTCTTTTCAAAGTTCAAAGTAAATTGATTGTCAAAGTACATATAGATAGATAGATAGATAGATACTTTATTCATCCCCATGGGGAAATTCAACATTTTTTTCCAATGTCCCATACACTTGTTGTAGCAAAAACTCATTACATACAATACTTAACTCAGTAATAATATGATATGCATCTAAATCACTAACTCAAAAAGCATTAATAATAGCTTTAAAAAAAGTTCTTAAGTCCTGGCAGTTGAATTGTAAAGCCTAATGGCATTGGGGAGTATTGACCTCTTCATCCTGTCTGAGGAGCATTGAGGATATACTATCCTGAGATTAATTTTCTTGTGGGCATTCACAGTAAATACAAATAAATAGAATAGAATTGATGACAAAACTGTACACAAAGACAGACAAACAACCAAAAGACAACAAATTGTACAAATACAACAAAGAAAAAAGAAGAAATAATAAATATCAAGAACATGAGTTGTAGAGTCCATGAAAGGATTACATTCCTTGACTTCTCTAGTGCCTTTAACACCATCCAGCCCAAGATCTTAAGGCACAAACTAACGGAGATGGGAGTAGACTCTCACATGGTGGATTGGATAGTGGACTACTTGACAGATAGACCTCAGTATGTGCGGTTGGGAGACTGTAGGTCTGACACGGTGGTCAGCAGCACAGGGGCGCCGCAGGGAACCGTACTCTCTCCGGTCCTGTTCACCCTGTACACATCTGACTTCCAATATAACTCGGAGTCCTGCCATGTGCAGAAGTTCGCTGATGACACGGCCATAGTGTCAGGAATGGACAGGAGGAGGAGTATAGGAAACTGATACAGGACTTTGTGATATGGTGCAACTCAAACTACCTGTGTCTCAATATCACCAAGACCAAGGAGATGGTGGTGGACTTTAGGAGATCTAGGCCTCAAATGGAGCCAGTGATCATTAATGGAGAATGTGTGGAGCAGGTTAAGACCTACAAGTATCTGGGAGTACAGTTAGACGAGAAGCTAGACTGGACTGCCAACACAGATGCCTTGTGCAGGAAGGCACAGAGGCGACTGTACTTCCTAAGAAGGTTGGCGTCATTCAATGTCTGTGGTGAGATGCTGAAGATGTTCTATAGGTCAGTTGTGGAGAGCGCCCTCTTCTTTGTGGTGGCGTGTTGGGGAGGAAGCATTAAGAAGAGGGACGCCTCACGTCTTAATAAGCTGGTAAGGAAGGCGGGCTCTGTCGTGGGCAAAGTACTGGAGAGTTTAACATCGGTAGCTGAGCGAAGGGCACTGAGTAGGCTACGGTCAATTATGGATAACTCTGAACATCCTCTACATAGCACCATCCAGAGACAGAGAAGCAGTTTCAGCGACAGGTTACTATCGATGCGATGCTCCTCAGACAGGATGAAGAGGTCAATACTCCCCAATGCCATTAGGCTTTACAATTCTACCGCCAGGACTTAAGAACTTTTTAAAAGCTATTATTAATGCTTTTGAGATAGTGATTTAGATGCATATCATATATTTTTTTTTACTGAGTTAAGTATTGTATGTAATTAGTTTTGCTACAACAATTGTATAGGACATTGGAAAAAAGTTGGAATTTCCCCATGGGGATGAATAAAGTATCTATCTATCTATGGAGTCCATAGGTTGTGGAATCAGTTCAGTGTTGGGGTTGAAGGACTCTGGTTTTTAAATCCAAGGTTCTTTCAGAATTCAGCAATGAGACATAAAAACCAGTTACTTCAGGATCATTTTATTAAAAGTTGCTGGAACAAAGGAGGTGAGCAGAAACAAGCAGCAGAAGGCCTACAGACAAGAGACTAAAGATTAAAATGGTTTTGCTTTGCATTTATCTACAGAGACAAGAAAAAATCCAATCAAGTCTATAGATGGTAATTAATCAATTGGAAGAATACTTATTCAATACTGCAGTAAAAATTAACCATGAGTAAACACTTATTGACTTAATGCAGAACAAGGAAGCTTCCGGAATTATACTTTGTATAGCCACTAGAGGCATATTAAACTGTTAATGTATGTACTATAGAGAGTAGGAATTATAGTAAGCAGTTACTTATATATAATTACATTAAATACAAACAGATAATTAATTCTTAAACTGCAAAGAAAGTAAGAATTAAACAGTCTCATCCAAGAATTAAACAATTGGATCCAACAATCCCCCCCACTTTGATTCTAAATCACACGTTTAGAATAATTACATCAGACACACCTGTGGTATCTATGTTACATATAAAATAAACAAAAAATTATTTTGTTCATGATCACCTTTAAACAAATAAAAGTGACATAAATTGTGATAAGGCATATTGGCATGAATATTATGACTTGTAATATTGAGTAACCCCAGCTTCAGAGACTTGAATGAATCCATTCAAAGACATCCCAGCCAACGGATTGATGTATTTTAGCTGCTTCTATACAAATACCAGCAGCCAAATTAGTCATGTCTTCAGACTCGTCAGGTATGTAAGTACAACATTCCTTGCCATTTCTGCATGTTTCCCCCTTAACTGCTGAGAAAAGATCTAATGCCATACAATCTTGAAGGACCATCTTACACATGGTTACTATTTCTGTCACTACTTTTCCCAAGGCATCAGCAGTGCCATTGCTTACTCTTTCTAAAGCTGCAGCAACATTTTAATGTCTCTTATACTCCTTGCAAAACTGTAAAATAGGAATAAAATTGATACAAAATGATCTCCTTCTGAAATGATTAATTTATTTCCAGACTTGGTAAAATGTGTGCACGTCTCATGGCAGGAAGACATATGCTAAATAACAAGAGCGGAGTAGGCTCCATTTCCTCACATAAAGTACACATTGTTCCATGAACTTAGACCATTTCCTCCTACTTGACAGGAGCTTTGTTGAATTGTAATTTTTTTTTCTCCCAGCTCATCCTATTCTAATGTCTCTGTTTTCCTTTCAGGGTGGCTGGGGCCCTATCGGGATCTTTGATCTACAGCAGTACTCAAAGACTGTTTCTGCACAACGGCGTGTTACCGCTCTTGGAGCTAGCCGATTGGCTGCATTTCGGCATGTTCAGTTTCAGCCCGAAGTTAGGCGCCTTTGGGCTCTGTGGACACGAATTCTCGCCGGTGTCGCGTACTGAAGCATAGCGCAAGTCAGAACATCAAAGACAGTGAGAGTGGCTGTTGGAGGGCACTTGGTAATCAACTTACCGATTCTTGAGTCGGGAAACTCAAAATAAAAAAGCAATGCTTCAGACTGACTGTAACATCGAAATAGTGACTGCCATCTCCCCTGTTGCTGTGGAAGAAGCAATATCTATCTCTCCCTTGTCAGTGAGAAAGAGAGCCTGTGGGTTGTTGATATGTTGGAGTCAACAGTTCCTTTTTGATGTTCTGTAGACCATGGTCTCCCTTTGGGACTTTGCTTTTGCTTGGATGGTGGGTGGTGGGAATGTCGATGATTTATGCTAGAATAAGGGGTGGGGGGGAGGTGGAGTGGAGGGGGGAAGGTTGAGGCTGTTTGTGTGTGGGAGGAGGCGGGGGCTTTGAGGTTCTTGTGTTTTTTTTCTGCCATCCATTCTTTGGGGGGTTTTCCGTCTGTTTTAAGGATGTCTGCAGAGAATAAGAATTTCAGGGTTGTATATTGTACACATTCTCCGATATTAAATGGAACAATTGAACTAATATTGAGGACGTGAGTTAGCGAGTCTGTGAAATTAGGTCCACAGGTTGTAGAATCAGTTCAGAGTTGAGGTGAGTGAAGTTATCCACACTGGTTCAGGAGTCCATTGGTTGAGGGGTGATAACAGCTCCTGAAGCTGGTACTGTGAGTCCTCCTTCCTGATGGCAGCGGTGAGAAGAGAGCACGGATGGCCATGAGCATTGGACAGCATGCAGATCAGCTTCTGAGAGAAGTCAGGGACATACATTTTCCAGTGAGACTAGGAAGAGGGAGTCAATCCCTTTGAACTCAAAGCTGCGTTTGATCTTGGTGGGACGGCAATCAAAAGGTGCACAATACCAGAGCGACTGAAGGCACAGGTGGCAGGACAGATGGGCAGAAGCCAAACTACTCTCCCGGCCTTCCAGAGAACGTGCAGACAGTTGCCAGAGGTATAAACATTGATTTCCAAGTTCTGATTCTCAGTCTAAAGCAGGAAAGACTGGGCTTTAACCTCTGCGAACTCCAGGGGATTCAGCTGGGCTCCCATTGGGTCAGATTTACTCTTAACTGTCGGAGCTTCTGATACTTCAGCTATCAAAGTAAATAGAAAAGCACGCCGGAACATCAAAGGGCTGTTCAATAATGGGGATCTAGGCCCTCCAGCAGCCTCCTTCAGCAGAGAATCCAAATAGAGCTTTAAAAAAAGGTTAAAGACCAGCTCTCTGAACTGTTAAGAGAGTAACACTGGAAGTACAATTGTTTCCTTTGTTTACTTTGTCAATATTTTTGCTTATTGCAGAATGCTGAAGACATCACTGGGAATTACTTGGACAAATTGTTAGGCCTGGCAAAATGAAGCAATGAATGAGACAGCACAGCTAAATCAGCTGTGCCAACACGCCCAGGGTTAATGACTAGCTACTAACACTCACTGGCATTCTTCACACTCTTGAGTTCACAGCCCAGTGCCCTAATTATAATTCAGCACTCGGTGTACAAACAAAATTATCCTCTAAGATAACAAACTGCCTGGTGCAAACAAGATGTTGGATTTGGTCTGAATTTCTGTAACATCACTTTTCTTTCTTGTTTATCCCTGAAGATTTTGAAGAGCCGGCTGTCTGTGGCACACAGCCTAGCTTCCATTCAAGTGGCCAGACAGAAGTTTAGCTGCTGAAAAACACAAGAGATTCCGCAGATGGGGATGTCCAGAGTAACACACACACACAAAACGCCGCTGGAACACATGGATCAGGCAGCAGCTATGGAGAAGAACAAAGAGCTAATGTTTCAGGCTAGAGCTGATGAAGGGTCTCGGCCTAAGACGTCCATTCTTTAATCCCTTCCATAGATGTCGCCTGACCTGCTAATGCTGAGTTACATCCTAGGAATCGCTGGGACATAGCATCAGTGATAATAGCCTGAGGTCATTGGATGTTTCAGGTCAGCCACCTTCGCCCAGATGACCCAGCCAGGCTCTGGCTTGAGGTCCATAGGTCACGCCTCTTGATCCATAGCCATCGGGAGGCTCGCTCAGCAGCCTCCAAGACGGGCCCGGTGGCTCTTTTTGCAGCCCCCGTAATGCCGAGGAGAGAGTAAGTGAGTTCCTTCAGCAGATTTCCCAGCAAATCCAAAATCAGTAGAGAAAAAGCAACAGGTGCTTGGGGCAGCTGAACATGGCTCAGGTTAACTTGGAGTCAGATGATTTATAGTTTTCATTTCCACTTGGTATTTACTATTATTGTCATGTGTAGCGAGATTCAGTGAAAAGCTTCTGTTTTGCACTCCATCCAGATATATTGTACCACAAATCATTACACTGAGATGGTAGAAAGAAAAATGAACTTAAGTTACTTCTCAAAGCATGTATGCATTATACAACCCTGAGAGGTCTTCCCACAGACAGTCACGCAACAAAGAAACACTACCATGAAACCTGTTCAAAGAAAAACATCAAACCCTCAATGTGGAAAAAAAAGAACAAATCACCCAAACGGCAAGAAAATTGAAAGAAAAACACAGAATACAAAACACTAAATCACAAAGTCATCGAAAGAGTGTGACCACGCTTCATAAAATACAAGTGCATTGGGATATCCTGAAACTGAAAGATGCTCAATAAATGGAGGTCAATTTCTCTTTACACCAAACTAAACCATCCATTTCTTACACAAAATTACCTCAGTGCTGCACTCATACTGATCTGATGGCTTCTCCCACTCTCCTAGAGCAGAGAGCAACTCTACTTTCTAGGGTGCAGAGAAACTTTACATCCATGTAATTCTGATGCAGTCTACACTCTTCTCAGTCCTCCCCTGCCTCATGTACAGATGATTCAACTACATAAGGCTTCATTTGAGGCCACAACCAGAGACCCATGCCCACATCTGGCTTCCTGACCAAATGAAGCCTATGCTTATATTCGAGAGGCGGTGATGTTCAAGTGATCGATTCCTGGGGAAAGAGGGTTGTCCCATTAAAAGAATTTGAGTGAAGTGAGCCTCTATTCTTGCAGTTTAAAAGAAGGGGAGATGGTCTCATTTAAATAAAACATTCTTAGAGCATACACTATTGTAATTGCTAGGAAACAATTTCTTAAGTTGACACACACAAGATGCTGGAGGAACTCAGCAGGCTAGGCAGCATCTATAGAAAAGAGTACAGTACAGTCAACGCAGGATGCCTGAAATGTCGACTCTACTCTTATCCATAGATGCTGCCTGGCCTGCTGAGTTCCTCCAGCCTTTTGCGTGTGTTGCTTGGATTTCCAGCATCTGCAAATTTTATCTTGTTCGTGATTTTATTTCCTCTTGAGCTGAGGAGGGTTTATGATCTTCTACCAGTAAAGATCATTCACTTTCAAGACTAAAAATGACTAATTCTCTTGGTACAGACATTGTAGAATAACAGGATTAGATCAGAAATTGTAATTTAAATTATTCACAAATGATGGATTGTCAAAATGACAGTCTGCTCCAGCTCCTGATTATTACATCCTCATTGTTGTGATGTCAGAAATTCAGCCTTTTAAGTATTAAAGAAGGTATCTTCCTATTCTGACAGAATCACATAGAGACCACTGGACCTATCAGGTCAATAGAAAGTCTATTGGTGTTACCCCTGCCCTGTTTCCTCACAAATCCACAAATTACTCTTGCAAGTGTCTTTCCAACTCCTTTCTGCAAGCACCAAAAGTTCCTGTTTAGAGCAATCTTTCAGGCAGTGAATTATAAATCATCACCATTTTCAGATGAAGAGTTTTCCCTCACATCATCTTTATAACTTTTGCCTCAAATGCTAAATATGCATCATCTAATCCTTGATCTAATGAGAAGAGTTTTGCTCTATCTATCCAATATAAATGAGTTTTGATCATATGTGCAACTGTCAATTCTACCCATCTCGACTATTCTCTCTGCTTGCTGCTGCCATTGGAAAAGAGCTACAGGAGCCTTAGATCCCACATCACCAGGTTCAGTAATAATTATTACCCTTCAGTCATCAGGCTCCTGCACCAGTGTCACTCACCTCAGCACTGAACTGATTCCACAACCTATGGACTCACTTTCAAGGAACCTACAACTCATGTTCTCAACATTATTTATTTACTTATTTAATTATTATAGCTTCTTTTTGTATTTGTGCTGTTTGTCTTGTTTTGCACATTGATTGTCAGTCTTTGTGTGCAATTTTCCTTTGATTCTTTTGCATTTTTTTGTTCTGCTGTGAGTACCTGCAAGAAACTATGATTATTAAAGAAGAGGAAGTACTGGTGCTTTTAAAGAATATAAAAGTGGATAAGTCTCCAGATCCTGACAGGATATTCCCTAGGACTTTGAGGGAAGTTAGTGTAGAAATAGCAGGGGCTCTGACAGAAATATTTCAAATGTCATTAGAAACGGGAATGGTGCCGGAGGATTGGCGTATTGCTCATGTGGTTCCATTGTTTAAAAAGGGTAGTAAGAGTAAACCTAGCAATTATTGGCCTGTAAGTTTGACGTCAGTGATGGGTAAATTAATGGAAAGTATTCTTAGAAATGGTATATATAATTATCTGGATAGACAGGCTCTGATTAGGAACAGTCAACATGGATTTGTGCGTGGAAGGTCATGTTTGACAAATCTTATTGAGTTTTTTGAAGAGGTTACTAGGAAAGTTGACGAGGGTAAAGCAGTGAATGTTGTCTATATGGATTTCAGTAAGGCCTTTGACAAGGTTCCGCACGGAAGGTTAGTTAGGAAGGTTCAATCGTTAGGTATTAATATTGAAGCAGTAAAATGGATTCAACAGTGGCTGGATGGGAGATGCCAGAGAGTAGTGGTGGATAACTGTTTGTCAGGTTGGTGGTCGGTGACTAGTGGAGTGCATCAGGTGTCTGAACTGGGTCCAATGTTGTTTGTCATATACATTAATGATCTGGATGATGGGGTGGTAAATTGGATTAGTAAGTATGCAGATGATACTAAGATAGGTGGTGTAGTGGATAATGAAGTAGGTTTTCAAAGCTTGCAGAGAGATTTGGGCCAGTTAGAAGAGTGAGCTGAAAGATGGCAAATGGAGTTTAATGCTGATAAGTGTGAGGTGCTACATTTTGGTAGGACTAATCAAAATAGGACATACATGGTAAATGGTAGGGCATTGAGGAATGCGGTAGAACAGAGTGATCTAGGAATAATGGTGCACAGTTCCCTGAAGGTGGAATCTCATGTCGATAGGGTGGTGAAGAAAGCTTATAGTATGCTGGCTTTTATAAATCAGAGCATTGAGTATAGGAGTTGGAATGTAATGTTGAAATTGTACAAGGCATTGGTGAGGCCAAATTTGGAATATTGTGTACAGTTCTGGTCACCAAATTATAGGAAAGATGTCAACAAAATAGAGAGAGTACAAGGGAGATTTACTAGAATGTTACCTGGGTTTCAGCATCTAAGTTACAGGGAAAGGTTGAACAAGTTAGGTTTTTATTCTTTAGAGCGTAGAAGGTTGAGTGGGGACTTGATAGAGGTATTTAAAATTATGAGGGGGATAGATAGAGTTGACGTGGATAGGCTTTTTCCATTGAGAGTAGGGGAGATTCAAACAAGAGGACATGAGTTGAGAGTTGGGGGCAAAAGTTTAGGGGTAACATGAGGGGAAACCTCTTTACTCCGAGAGTGGTAGCTGTGTGGAACGAGCTTCCAGTAGAAGTGGTAGAGGCAGGTTTGATATTGTCATTTTAAAAAAAATTGGATAGGTATATGGACAGGAATGGAATGGAGGGTTATGGGCTGAGTACAGGTCGGTGGGACTAGGTGAGAGTAAGCATTCAGCACAGACTAGAAGGACCGAGATTGCCTGTTTCAGTGCTGTAATGGTTATATGGTTATAAGAAAATGAATCTCAGGGTAGTATATGGTGACATATATGTATTTGGATAATAAATTTACTTTGAACTTTGAATCTACTTTCAAAGTATCTTCAGCTTTGCTAGTCTATCCTTAGACCTGATATCACTCATTTACAATTCTAGCAAACTATCTTTGCACTCTTTCTAGGTCATTCATGCTCATATTAAAGGGTGAAGATGGATGCCAAAGATACTACAATGCTACCTTCTAATGCAGGTGTTCCCAACCTGGGGTCCACAGACCTCTCAGTTAATGGTGGGGTCCATGGCATAAAAAAGGTTGGAAACCCCTGTTCTTTTTTATTAATTTATTTTTTATTGAAGTTCATTGTCAAACAAACATTTCCACAAGATGTATTTCAGATACTCTACATATATATCATATAGTCATATTTTCCACAAATCTCCACTTAATATTTATCTGAGGTATACACATAGAAAAGAAAGAACAAGCGAAAAGAGAAAACTATGTACAAGTAGGGAGTGATCTTTTTTTACAACATATTCATTGATTCGTGAGAATAAAATCAGGCCTATGAGGTATCTAATGACATTAAACTGAGATCGGGAATACGGAGGAGGTTTCTGGAGATATGGACAAGTTGAGACATGGCAATTGGAAAATAACAGAAAAAAATGAGGTCAACCATTTTTGTGCAGATAACAGAAACTCTGAATATTTGTTAAATGGTGATTGACTGGGTTGTTCTGATATCCATAAGAACACAGATACAAGTCACTGAAGGCAAGCATACATATGTAGCCAGCCAGCGATTAGGAAGGCAAATCATACGCAGCTCTTCATTCTGAGAGGGTTTGATTCTAGCAGCAAGGTAATGTTATCGTTATTTTATGGCAGAGGTTCCAAACTTTTTTCTATGCCGTACCATTAAGCGAGGGGTCCGTGGACCCCAGCTTGGGACCCCGTTTTTTTATAGGGCTTTGCTGACTGGATAACAGTGGGAAGCCTTGGTCTTGTTTCCCAGGTCCAATCTACTCTTGCTGTAGAGAGAATGCAGCAAGAATCACCAGACTGTCTCTAGGATGTCTGCTTCGCTGCATGAGGAGAGTTTGAACAGACTGCAGCTGTATTCTTTGGAGTTTAAAAGAAAGAGAGATTTTATATAAATCCTTGGACATTAAATACAGAGAGGACCTTTTCCCTAACTGAGGAGTCTAGGATCAGGGAACACAGTTTGAGAATAAGAGGCAGTGTGTTTTAAATTTTCCTTCACCGCCTTAGATGGCCACAGAAGTTCAGTCATTATACTCATTTAAAACAGAGATCATCAGAATTCTGGACACTAAAGGGATCAGGAGACTAGCCAGCAGTACTAGAAAATAGCACTGAGTTTGAAGGAGAGCCACATTGGAACAGGCTCTGTGTTCTTATGGTATCGGCACAACCCAGTCTCTCATCATTAATAAATATTCAGTTTTTCTGTGATGTGCACAAAAATGGATGACCTCTTTTTTTTCCACGGCATATGCCAGTGATATTAAAACTGATTCTGACTCAAAGGACTGCATTGTCTGCTCCTGCTCCTATTTCAGGAGCAAAGCAATTCTCACATCATATCACCAGTAAAAAGCAGAGCACCAAAATAAAACAATGTCCATTTAGAACAGTGATGATGAGGAATTTGTTTAGCCAGAGTCTGGTGAATCGTGGAATTCATTGCCACAGAGGCCAAGTCATGGAAGTGGAGGTTGGTTGGTCAGGCCATCAAAGGTTACAGAGAGGAGAACGGGGTTGAGAGGGATGGAATGGTATACTCAATGGGCTAATTATGCTCCAATGTCTTATCATCTTAATGATCTTAGTAGGTGACCATGTTGTGGTGAACTACATATACCTGTCTGGACTGCTCCTGTGGCTCCTCCCACAGACCCCTGCTGACTGCTCCTGTGGCTCCTCCCACAGACCCCTGTATAAAGGCGATTGAGGCCTGAGCCCGGCCTCATTCTCCAGGATGTAGTGTTGTTCATTCTTCCAGTCAATAAAAGCCGATATCTCGCTTCTTACGTCTCAGAGTGAGTTATTGATGGTGCATCACATGTTACACACACAAAATACTGGTGGAACACAGCAGGCCAGGTAGCATCTACAGGGAGAAGCGCCGTCGACGTTTCCAGCCGAGACCCTTCGTCAGGATTAACTGAAAGGAAAGATAGTAAGAGATTTGAAAGTAGGAGGGGGAGGGGAAAATATACGAAATGATAGGAGAAGACTGGAGGGGGTGGGATGAAGCTGAGATCCAGACAGGTGATTGGCAAAAGGGATACAGAGCTAGAGAAGGGAAAGGATCATGGGACGGGAGGCCTATGGAGAAAGAAACGGGGAGGGGAACACCAGAGGGAGATGGAGAACAGGCAGAGTGATGGGCAGACAGTCTCGGCCCGAAACATCGACAGCGTTTCTCCCTATAGATGCTGCCTGGCCTGGGTGCATTCCACCAGCATTTTGTGTGTGTTGTTTGAATTCCCAGCATCTGCAGATTTCCTCGTGAGGTGACCATGTTACTTATTTCACCGTGGGACAAATTGACTGCTCTGTTTTCTCTACATACATGAATGAATTCACTGGCTGAGAAGTATATTGTTTGTCCGGCAACTACAAGAACAACCACGATAAAATGCTGGTGCTTCATTAGACAGGATGTTTGCTCGATACAGAAGTTTTCCGACATTCAGTGGTAAGTGGAAAACTAAGGTATTTCTTTTTCTAGTTCCTGCAGGGCAGGGTGGCGGCCGCCCAGCCAAAAAACAACTGAACACAAACGATTTCACATATCAATTAGCTTCACTCCAAAGGCAGGTTCCATCATGAATGGATCCAGGCTTTACCAGGCCTGTGTTCATTTCCACCTCGTTCCCCAGGCATCACTTCACAATCACTGCAGAGATGTTAGCAGCATTTTAAAGTAAATGTGTTGTAATGACAAACATTCTGAATATGAAACTGGCAGCAGTTCAGAGCATGTGCATTCAGCCACACTGCCAAAGATTTAAAAGTGCCACTGCATTTGAAGTTTAAACTGGGCCAGAGTTGCTTTTCCCAATATTATCTTGGGTTGGATAATGCATAATAAGTCTAGGCTGTTTTACCATGAAGACTGGATCTGGAAGAGTGACCATCATGCACTCATTGTTTATTTTATGTGGAAGGTGAACCTACATTGTCCCGTGATCAAAGTATGAGTACCAGAGCATGCACAGCCAATGTCCTTTTGCTCAGTAACTGCTACTGGACAACGCGCCTGTTCCTTTTTGAATCTTTCAGTGTCAAGAGGCATGCTGCAAAACTGTGGAAAACAAACACTGCTTTAGAGCAACGCACACAAAATGCTGGAGGAGCTCAGCAGGTCAGGCAGAACCTATGGAAAGAGTAAAAAGTCGATGCTTTGGGTTGAGAGCCTGTATCAGGACTGGAAAGGAGGAGGGAGAAATCAGAAGGAAGAGGAAGGAGTACAAACTGACAGATGATAGGGTAGACCAGGTTAGACGGAAGGTGGGTGGATGGGAGAAGGGGGATGAACTGAGATACTGGCAGGTGATAGCTAGAAGCGCTAAAGGAGGAGGAATCGGACTGGAGAGGACAGTGGACCATGGAAGAAATGGATAAAGGGATAGAGGAGGGGAACTAGGGAGAGTTGATGAGCTGGCAAGGTGAAGACAACAGGTAAGAGGGAAACTAGAATGGGGCATGAAAAGTGTGAAGGGGAGGGAGAGAAATTACTGGAAGTTAGAGAAGTTTATTCTTCCGAATTAAAACAAAATATTATAAGGTTATTCCTTGAGAGACCTTGCTGGGCACAAATTGATTGTGTTCTCTATACTAGATCAGCGAGCACCCATGGACGAGCTTTGATGTTTGTTCATCTAAAACATCCTCAGGTCTTGAAAGATACAATATAAGTTAATGCCTGGTGTGTTGCAGTTCTTCTAAAGTAACACATAGATTTCATGTAAGAACATTTCTTCTCAGAGATTAACAACTTTAATTTAGAACTGATTTGTCAAATCTTTCTCTTCCTATCAATTAATCAACCACTGATACAATTAAACCCACCTCTTATACAAAGCCTGTCAGTTTTCTGGGAAGATACACTTTCTAAAATTCTAAAACTACTGAGTTTAGTAAGATTAAGTTGCCTAAGATACACATAGGGAACAAGTCATAGATATTGACAGACTATTTATTCCTTTCCATAGATGCTCCTTCCCTTTCTCACATGGCCTACTCTTCTCTCCTATCAGATTTCTTCTTCTTTAGCCCATTACCTTTTCTACCTGTCACCTCCCCGCTTCTTGCTTCATCCCCACTCACCCACCTTCCTCCTCACCTGCCAGCTCGTACTCCTCCTTCTCCGCCTGCCTTCTTATTCAAGCTTCTCCCCCTGCCCTTCCTTTCCAGTCCTGATGAACGTTTTCAGCCCTAAACACAACTGCTTGCTCCTTTCCACAGATGCTGCCTGACCTGCTGAGTTTCCTCAGCATTTTGTAAGTGCTTAAAAAGAACTTGCTCACAAGCCAAAACATCTTTTTCCTTTAAATCCAAAGGTAGACAATATCCATACTACGGTGACTAATGATTGAAACATTCATGAAATTTGGAGTGAGTCAAGCCACCCATCTATTTCTATCAGATGCACCTGACAACATTTTATTTTCCAATTATCACCCACCAATAAAACTTATTTTAAGTGTCAAGATGGCTCAAAACTCATTCTAGTTATTTTAAATGTGTTTTGAAGACAATATTAAACCTAGGTCTCTTTTGACTCCACTCAACTTGCTAATAATGGAAATATTCAATGAAAAGTAGGTGAATTCTTTTGGTATCATGATCAATATACATCCCTCAGCAATTATTGATTGAAAAACACATCAGCTGGTGATTTGTTCTATTTCTGCACACGGGATTTCACAGTATAAATAGGTTCATCATTACAATATTAGTTGTAAAGTACTTACATTTCACATTTGTGCTCTGTGAAATTGAAAAAATACATTTAAATTAAATAATAAATATTCAGAATTTTCAAATAGGAACTGCTCCATCTGTAGTGTAAAAGCATATCTGAATATCTGTTTCCAGTCAAGACTGAACCAAACTATATCACCTATGAACACAGATAAAAGCAAAACCCTTAATGAGGCTGTCTCATCAAATTTTGATGATTAGGTTGGACACGTGCTGAAACATGTGTAGAACACATAAGACTTGACTTGTCCCAAGCTCTCAGCAAAATTATACTCCAATCTGTCTGGAACAGAAAAGTGAGGAGGGCTTAAGAAGTTACAGTCATCAAATATACAAAATGTATGAGGGATTCAGCTGATTAGCAGTTGTCTCTTAATGTAATAATTCCAACAGAAGGCAGGCAGGTTTGTTCTAGGGACATTGCAAATACAATCAGCAAAAAAAGCTTGAACTGTGCAGAAACTGATTCCCTGTCTTGGACCCAAATACTGAATTCCACAAAAACAAAATTATTGTTCAATTCAAAATTCTCGACATCATTAGCAATATTTCTAAATCATAAAGTTTCTAACAATTATGAACACCTTTAATTATTTGCCCCAAAGACCATTTGGACACTTTTTTTCTAACAAAATCTTGCCACTGATTTTACTTCATAGGCCAGTATTGCATGGTGTCACATCCGCCAAGCAGAAAATAAAATCAAAAATTATAAGATACTATATGTAAACACAAGAGATTCTGCAGATGCTGGATATCCAGAGCAAAACACATACACACACACACAAACACATGCACGCACTCTCTTTAAAAATGCTGGAGGAACTCAACAGGTTAGGCAGCATCTATGAGAGGAATAGACAGTTGACATTTCGGGTCCATAACCAACAAGAAAAGGGGAAGATGGTGAAGGATCTCAGCCCGAAATATCATCTATCTATTCATTTCCATAGATGCTGCCTGACCTGCTGAGATCCTCCAGCGTTTTGTGCGTGTTGCTAAGGTACTACATGTACTGTACATCCTTGCAATGTTAAAATGTTCCTTTCAAGAGCTGCTATCTTGGAGTGTACTGTTTGTTGCTGTTGCTCCTTCCTGCGCCTTGTTGCACATTGGGCGGCAACTTTGTTGTTTTGTTAACATTTGTGTTTTTTTTTAAACGAACCCTATTTGCAGTCTGGACATTCAACCCAGCATGGATGGAAAGCATGCAACAGACCGGATGGATTTGAACCCGGGACCACGCACCTCAAATTTCAGTGTGGATGACACACCACCACCAGCTGGTTAGAATGTAAAGTTAGTTGCTATGTTTAACCTGGAGATGTGATTTCATATTTTCAGCATCTCATATGCATCCATGTAAACAAAATTTTTTTTTGTGTTTTTTATGTATGTACATATGCACACACACACACATTAAGTGGCCACTTTATTAAGTATTCCTGCTTGATAATGTAAATATCTAATCAGCCAATCATGCGGCAGCAATTCAATATATAACCGCTTGCAGACATGGTCAAGAGGTTCAGACCAAGCATCAGAATGGGGATGAAATGCAATCTAAGTGACTTTGACTGTGGAATGATTGCTGGTGCCAGATGGGGTGGTTTGAGTGTGTCAGAACCTGCTGATTGCTTGGTATTTTCAGCCACAACAATCTCTAGAGTTTACAAAGAATAGTTCAAGAAACAAAAAAATCATCTAGTTGATGAAGGTGCCTTGTTAATGAGAAAAAAGACCAGGCTGGTTGAAGTTGACAGGAAGGTGACAGGAACTCAAATAACCACATTTTACTACAGTGTTTTGCAGAAGAGTATCTCTGAATGCACAACACTTTGAACCTTGAAACAATGGGAAGAAGAAGACAATGAATATACACTGTGCCCACTTTATTAGGCGCAGGAGGTATCTAATAAAGTGGCCACTGAGTATAAAATGCTTTATTATGTTTACGAGTATGCAAATACCTTTTTGTTAAAGCTAAGCATTGGCTTGATGTTATATCCCAATTCACGGGAAAGATCAGCCAGAATAGCTCATATACACAATACCAATAGAACCTCCTCAAACCTGTTTTTGATACAGGTTAATGGTTCAATATTGTAGAAGAAATTTTCTGCTCTCTTTCAATTTGTGTCAAAAGGTCTGTATTGCCCTTCAGTGAAGGCTCTGAGGTTAACTTTTGATCTTGGGGACAGTAACCTCTTAATTATTGCATTCCCATTTAAGATGATGCTGGTGAAGCCCAGCGATAACTTACGGGCAGCAAACAAAACAAAGAATACAACTAAATACTTTATTAACAAAACTTCTTCTGGTAAAATTTACATTAAATGATCACTGCAAACAATGGAGAGGGCGACAGAGGCGAGGCAGAGTCGAGGGTCGAAGCAAGCGGGTGCGAGGTGAAGTCGAGGTGACGGTGAGACAAATTCAAGGCGAGCGGAGGTGAAGAAGAGTCAAGGTCCATCCACCTAAACCAAGAGTGAGGAAAGACCCAAGGTTCGATCAATCTAAGCACCAGGCCGATTTGGAAACATGGCGGTGGCAGTCCAGAACACACTGAAGTGACAGGGCCTAGGTCCTTGAGTGGGAAACGACTCAATGTTTGGACAGTTTAATGCCAGGCCAGATTGAAAAGGCAATGTGCCAGGACCAAGGGCAAGGACCGGGCCTGTTCTGCTGGCTGCACCACACTACCTACTCAGCTCTGGGTTGAACCGAGGCCGAGTCTGTGGCCTGCTCCAGCCTCTCTGGGCTTCATGTCTCTGGAATCATTTTCGTTCTGAGTGCTGTTTGCTTACTTTTATTGTTTGCACAGTTTGTTTTTCTCTCTGCACATTGTGTGTTTGAAGTTCTGCTTTTTTATGGGTCCTTCTGGGTTTCTTTGTTTCCTGGCTGCCTGTAAGGAGACAAATCTCAAGGTTGTATAATGTGTATGTCTTTGATAATAAATGCACTTTGAACTTTACTTTCTTGCCATATTTCATTTCTCTGTACTACCTCATGCCTACATTCATAGTCATAGAGAGATACAGCAATGAAACAGGCCCTTTGGCCCATTGAGTCTGTGATGACCACCAACCGCCCATTATTCCGCTGATCTTGCCCAAACCCAGTTTGTTCCCTCCTCATTTCCACCCAGGCAGATCAGATTCCACCTCTCACCTCGACATCAGGTACACTTTACAGTAGCTAGTTAACCGACTGGTTCCTACATTTTTGGAACATAGAAGGAAGCTGGAGCACCTGGAAAAAAGCCGCACAAGGCCATTAGACGATAAGACATAATAGCAGAATCAGCACATTGAGTCTGCTCCGCCATTCCATCATGGCTGATTTATTATCCCTCTCGATCCCATTCTCCTGCCTTCTCCATGACACCCAGATTAATCAATCTTAAATATGCCCAACGAACATGGTGACTAAAAGAACGTGCAAACCCTACACTGACAGCGTCAGGCGTCAGAACTGAACCAGATCCAGAGGAGCTCTGCCAGCCGTGCCACGTTCTACCTGTGCATTTGTTTATTTATTCAGCAATACAGTGTGAGCAGATCTTTCCGGCACAACGAGCCGTACTGCCCAGCAACACCGCCCCCAATTAACCGAAGCCTGATCACGGACGATTTACAATGACCAATTGACCTACATGTCTTTGGAACGTGGGAGGAAAGCCATGCAGTTCATGAGGGGAACATACAAACTCCTTACAGACGACACTAGAATTAGACTCTGAGTTCCGGAGTGCGCCGAGGTGTATTAGCACTGCACTCCCCTGGAGCCCACTTGCTGCCACTTTTCTGGATTAAATTTCATTTCTGTCTAACTAGCCAGTCAATCTGTCTTCTTACAGTTAAATTTCTCCTCCTCACTGTCAGCCACACCACCAATTATTGTATCATCTGCAAATCTCTCTACCATAGCCAAGGATTAACCATAAATTCTGAGATAACACCCTAGTATTAGCTACCCTGAGGGAGAGGTGGAGATTTTTTGATCAGATTTTAAGTTTCTGACCTCCCAGCTAGATGTAAAAAAAAAACCCAAGATGCCACTCTGTAAAGGGATGTGGGAGATTCCCTTGACTATCAACAACATAAAAAAAAATTACACCAAATGTAAAGATGAAGGATCTCGGCCTGAAAAGTCGACTCTTTATTCCTCTCCAGAGATGTTGCCTGACCTGTTAGGTTCCTCCAGTATTTAATATGTTCCTCTGGATTTCCAGCACCTGCAGAATCTCTTGTGTTTGTGAAAATGAAGGTTAGCTGGTCAAGAATAATGATCTGCTTGTGAGGGATTGTGAGAGTAATTTGGCTGCCTACATTGCAACATTTCTAAGATACAGCATGAGAACCAAAGCATTTGAGGACATTTTGAATTGTATTGTGCAAGGCGCAATACAAATACAGGTGGTTAATCAATTACCTCTGCAATTGATCCACTGGCACTTCTGACAATTGATACAGTAACTGGATCTCTGTAAAGTCTTTGCAATATTCAAAGTGCATTTATTATCAAAGTATGTATACTATATTCAACCTTGAGATTCGTCTCCTTACAGGCAGCTACAAAACAAAGAAACCCACTAGAACCCATTAAAACAAAGGACCTTCGAACATCCTGTAGCAGAGAGAAAAACAAATCATGCAAGCAATGAAAGCAAATAGAATTCAGAACTGAGGGTGATGATAGTGAGTCCACAAAAGCCCATTGGTTGCAGGCCACAGCCTCAGTTCTGTGCAGAGAAGAGTGAACCTCATGGAACAGTGAGTTGGACTGGCTGGTCCCTCACCTCCAGACCCGACACTAACACGGCAGCTTCAGTAAACCCCATGGAGTTACACAGCATGGAAACAGGCGATTTGGTTCATTTAGTCCTCCTCAGCCACTCTCACTTGCCAACGTTAAGCCCATATCCCTCCGAAGATTTCCTAGTCATCGGTCTGCTGAAATGTTTTGTGAATGTTGCCATTGCAACAGCTTCTACTACAACCTCGAGCAGCTCATTCCATCTACCCACCACCTATTATGTGTTAAGCGTGCTCCTCAGATCCCTTTTAAATCGTTTCGCCTCTCTCCTGAAACTATGCGCTCTAGTTTTAGACTTCCCTACCCAGAGAAGGATGACAAGGTGGAGGTACGACTCTAACAAATGAGGTGTAAGACGCTCCTTCCCTCCACTAGCCTTCAGGTCACCCTTGGGCAAGGCGTAGCACCCGCTTAGCCCCCTGATCAGGGTCACGAGGACGTATGGGAGCAGGTACTGGATGGTCATATGAGCAGCTGGTGCACATCACAAGTTATGTGAACACTGACAGCAGGCAGACAATCTCTGAAGAGTATGGCTGGAGTCACCCGTCTTGTAAAGACACTGCACAGAAGAAGACAACGGCAAACCACTTCTGTTGAAAAACTTGCCAAGAACAGTCATGGTCATGGAAAGACAATGATCAGCTATGTCATGTCACAGGGGGCATAATGATGATGACGACGACCCTGAGAAAAGGACTTTAACCATTCATGCTGAATTTGCCCCCTTGCTTTTACAAGGTTATCTTTTGTCTTCCATGGAAAATAGTCCCAGCCCTCTCCAATCACTCCTTATAACTCAGGTGCATTCAACATTGCTGTGAACCTCTTCTGTGCAGCAGAAGACCACAAACATATACTCAGTGGCCACTTTATTGGGCGCAGGTGATAGCTAATATAGTAGTCATTGAGTGCAGAGTCACAGTGCACAGAGCTATAAAACCATCCAACACAGCAACAGACCTGTTGGGCTCATGCCTGTATGAGACATCAAACATCCATCTCTACTAATCCCACCCACCAGCACTCGCTCCATAGCTTTCTACACTTTGCCGATCACTTCTAACCGTTGTGAGATTATCTGCTTCCACCGCCTATTCAGGCAGTGTATTCCAGTGACCGGCAGAGTTTTGAAGACCCTTTCAGCTGGCAAAACCAAAGACTCTGGAATCACCTCACTAAAATTTCCTGTTCAAAGCTGTATTCTCTTCAACTCTCCTTAAAACCCCTTGGACCAACCTCCCTTTGGTCATTATTGGCTCTGCATCAAATTTAGTTGGGCAAGGTTTTTCTGAAGCACTTTCAAGGAATTCTGCTACGTTAAAGGCTCTTCACACATTCCCTATGAGAAGCCAATGGTTTATATTGTTGTATTGGTGTTAGATAGTTACTGTCACATGTATCAAAACACAGTGGAAAGCTTTGTTGTCGACTGTTCGTACAGGTTAAATCATTACACAGTGCATTGAGTAGAACAAGGTAATCAATAACAATGGGAATATCGTGTAAAGGGTACTGAGAAGTGCAGAACAGGTAAACAAAAACAGAAGATCAGATTTAGATTCATTTATTAATCACATTTACATCAAATCACACAGTGAAATATGCCCCTTGCTTAAAAATACAGCTTTACCTAAGGATGATAGACACAATGTGCTGGAGGAGCTCAGCAGGTCAGGCAGCTTTGATAGATAGGAATAAACTGTCAATGTTTCAGCTCGAGACCTTTCATCAGGACCCTGATTCCATTGGTGCTGCCAGACCTGCTGAGCATCTCCAGCACATTGTGTGCATTGCTCTAGATTCCCAGCATCTGCAGCAGCTCTTGTGTCTACAAGCTAAGGATGTGATGGGGGCAGCCCGCAAGTGTTGCCACACATTCCAGCAGGAACATACAATGCCCACAATGTTCAGCAGAGCGACACAAGCACCAACAACAACAGCAACAGCAAAATAGGATTCTTTCACACACTCACACACACAGACAGGCCTTCAATCCTAGAATGTCTAAGGGATGGCTTTTTAGAACAGTTTGTTGCTGAGCCCACTAGTAGATCGGCTGTCCTGGATTGGGTGTTGTGCAATGATCTGGAGTTGATAAGAGAGCTTAAGGTTAAGGAACCCTTAGGGAACAGTGATCACAAAATGATCGAGTTCACTTTGAAACTTGAGAGGGGAAAAAAACCCCCAATGTGCCCAATATTTCAGTGGAATAAGGGAAATTACAATGGCATGGAAGAGGAACTGGTTGAAGTTGACTGGAAAGGGACATTTGCAGGAAGGACAGCAGAGCAGCAATGGCTGGAGTTTCTGCGAAAAATGAGGGAAGTGCAAGATAGATATACTCCAAAGAAGAAATTTTCAAAGAGAGGAAGGACACTACTGTGACTGACAAGTGAAGTAAGAGCCAAAATAAAAGCAAAAGAGAGGGCATACAAGGACGCCAGAGATAGTGGGAAGATAGAGGATTGGGAACCTTTTAAAAACTTGCAGAAGGAAACTCAGAAGGTAATTAGGAAGGAAAAGACGAATTATGAAAGGAAGCTGGTGAATAATATCAATTAAGATACTAAAAGCTTTTTTAAGTATATAAAGGGTAAACAAGAGTCGAGGGTTGATAATAGGACCAATACAAAATGATGCTGTAGATATATTGTAATGAGAGACACAGAGATGGAAGAGGAACTGAATGTGTATTTTGCATTAGTCTTCACAGTGGAAGACATCTGCAGTATACCAGACATTCAAGAGTGTCAGGGAAGTGAAGTTTGTGCAGTGAAAATTATGACTGAGAAGGTGCTCAGGAAGCTTAATGGTCTGAGGGTGGATAAATCTCCTGGACCTGATGGAATGCACCATTGGGTTCTGAATGAAGTAGCTGGAGAGATTGTGGAGGCATTAATGATGATCTGTCAAGAATCGATAGATTCTGACATTGTACCGGATGACTGGAAAATTGCAAATGTTTCTCCACTATTTAAGAAGGGTGGGAGGCAGCAGAAAGGAAACTATAGACTGATAGCCTGACATTGGTGGTTGGGAAGTTGTTGGAATCAATTGTTAGGAATGAGATTACAGAGTACCTGGAGGCACATGACAAGCTAGGCCAAAGCCAGCATGGTTTCCTGAAAGGAAAATCCTGCCTGACTAACCTACTGCAATTCTTTGAGGAAATTACAAGCAGGGTAGAGAAAGGAGATGCAGTAGATGTGGTGTACTTGGATTTTCAGAAGGCCTTTGACAAGGGGCTGCACATGAGGCTGCTTAGCAAGATAGGAGCCCATGGAATTACAAGGAAGTTACTAGCATGGGTGGAGCATCGGCTGGTCAGCTGAAAACAGAATGGGAAAAAAGGGATCTTATTCTGGTTGGCTGCCGGTTACCACTGGAGTTCCACAGGGGTCGGTGTTGGGACCGCTGCTTTTTACAATTTATGTCAATGATTTGGACTGCAGTATTAATGGATTTGTAGCTATATTTGCTGATGATACAAAGATAGGTGGAGGAGCGGGTAGTGTTGAGGAAACAGAGTCTGCTGAGAGACTTAGATAGCTTAGGGGAATGGGTGGTGAAGTGGCAATGAAATAAAATGTTGGAAAACATGTGGTCTGCACTTTGGTGGAAGAAATAAATGGGCAAACTATTATTTAGATGGAGAGAGAATTCAAAATGCAGAGATGCAAAGGGACTTGGGAGTCCTTATGCAAAATACCCTAAAGGTTAACCTCCAGGCTGAGTCAGTGATGAAGAAGGTGAATGCAATGTTGGCATTCATTTCTAGAGGTACAGAATATAAGAGCAGGGATGTGATGTTGTGGCTCTATAAGGCCACATTTGGAATATTGCGTGCAGTTTTGGGCTCCTTATTTTAGAAAGGATATATTGACATTGGAGAGAGCTCAGAGAAAATTCACAGGAATGATTCCAGGAATGAAAGGGTTATCATATGAAGAACGTCTGGCAGTTCTTGGGCTGCATTCCCTGCAGTTCAGGAGAATGAGGGGGGGAATCTCATAGAAACATTCCGAATGTTAAAAGGCCTGAACAGATTAGATATGGCAAAGCTATTTCCCATGGTAGGGGAGTCTAGGACAAGAGAGCACAACTTCAGGATTGAAGGACGTCCATTTAGAACAGAGATACAGAGAAATTTATTTAGCCAGAGGGAGGTAAATCTGTGGAATTTCTTGCCATGAGCGGCTGTGGAGGCTAAGTCATTGGGTGTATTTAAGACAGAGATAGATGGGTTCTTGATTTGCCAGGGCATCAAAGGGTATGGGGTGAAGGCAGGGGAGTGGGGATGACTGGAAGACTTGGATCAGCCCATGATTGAATGGTGGAGCAGACTTGATGGGCTGAATGGCCTACTTCTGCTCCTATATCTTATGGTCTTATGGATAGGCTGCCTCTTGAGTCCTTGGCCCCAGACTTCCAGACTCACAGACCTTGGCTCCAAACTCTAATCCCTGGCCTGCACTGTTAGATTTGCAGTCATCTGACCTCTGACATCCAGGCATGCTGACCAAGAGGCTTTGACTTCTGGGCCTCGACCTTCGGACACACTGAGTTCTGTCTTCAACCAGTGGGCTTTATCCTCTGGTATCGAGCCCAGTATTTGCCAGTCACAGGACTTTGAACTCCAGGCCCCAGGCCTCATCCTCCAGACTCCACTTTCTCTTGATGTGCCATAAGGAGCTGATCTGAGGCCCAATATACTTCTCATCACTATGCTTCATATCTTCCTCAAGACACAGAAGGAAGATATTCAGCCCTTCAGCCCAATACCAGCTCTTAGAGCATTCCCATTCCCCCATACATTTCTCAGTAACCCGCTGTCTCTTACATGCCCATCAAATCTACTGTAGGGAACCTCCTGCAAGGTTCTGTTTTGGGATGTGGAAGGAAACTGGAGTATTCAGGTGATATGCATACAGTCATGGGGAGAATGTACAAACACCACACGCAGAACCCAAAGGGTAAGGATTACTCAGAAACGTACAGTGACATGTGTCATTTGTGTCATCGTTTCCAATGCACTGGGGGCAGCCCACAAGTGTCTCCGCATTTCCTGTGCCAATATGGCATGCACACATCTTACCAACTCTAACCTGTATATTTTCTTTAGAATATGGGCAGAAACCAGAGCACCCTGGGAAAACTTGTGCCGTTCTGGGGAGAACGGACAGACGCTTTACAGACAGAGGTGGGAATTGACCCCTGATCTACTGAGTGTGACCGCTGACCAGCTTTATGCCATACTGCCCAAGGTCAGACTCCAACCCAGATCAACAGAGACTGCTCTATCCAGCCACATCACCCTTACCCAGTTACTCATTGAGTTCAGTGCTTTTAAAATGTTCAACTGTAAACTGGTATATTGACGGTAATGATGTCATCACAAGACTTGAACATGCTGGAAATAACAGGCCTGATTCAAAGTTCTATTAAATTCACCCCACCTTAAAAAGAAATTCATATTTAACACAAACATAGGTACACAGTTTATTTTCAAAAACTTTATCACAAAGGCTACTTTCATTGGTTTGTTGCATACAGTATTGTGCAAAAGTCTTAGCCACATATATATAGCCAGCGTGCCTAAGATTTGCCTAATGAAGTATTGTATTTGTCAATGTGGAGCGGATAGTAAGTTTGTAAACCTGGCGGGAAGAAAGGATGCTGGGAATGGTCCGGGTGGAGCACTGTGGGAGGAGTGCCAGGGGCAGGGGGTGGTGCGGTGCAGACACACCCAGCCCTCAGACACCAGGCAAGGTCATGTGAATCCAAGCAATTGGCTTATTGATCATTACAGAATGTCTCTCTGGTGCTTCGCACTCCCTTCCCCTTTTCCCAACCATGATTCCCCTCTCCCTGCCCCCTTCCCCCTCTCGGTCCATAACAGAGACCTATATCAGAATAAGGTTTATCACCACTCATGTGTCATGAAATTTGTTTTTTTTGTGGCAGCTGTACAGTGCAATACATAAAACTACTACAGGACTCTGCAAAACTCTGATGCTCCTAAGTCCAGCTGGCTAAGACTTTTTGCACGGTACCATACAAATGCAAATATGTCCTTTGAACGGGGTGAATTATGGAAGTATGATTTTGATTACATTTTTGTACCAGACATCACTATTAGCTGAGAGTTTATTGTCTTCATTAAGGGGTAGCACTGATTCTGTTATTTATCATTGGAATTATCTAACAGGATCGAGTTACTACAACCAGGAATCATCAGCTCTGGTCATGACAGTACTACATGTCCCACTCATATTAAACTTGTCGTGGTGAAGAAATCATCGTGCCAGATTGAAAAACAACACAAATAGTTCCCTCAGTGGCTTGCAGTGGCTCACTATACATCACTAGTGTAAACTAGATAAATGTAGCCGGGTGACCATAGAATCTTATTCAGTATCGTCAAAAGTGTACTCAGGCATTCATTTGGGTAATGCGAGAATAGTTGTCTGTGCCTTTAAGTGGAGATGGTGATGTCATTACACATGCGCGGGATAGTGGGGAGACCATTTTGCTTTCTGCTGCTGAAGCTGGTAGGGTGGTGGAATCAAGTTCCCCCACCCAGAGGTACTGGGCTTGGTGAGGAAAGGTGAGCATTAATTTACAATATCCATGTGAATTCATTTGTGCTTGTTGGCGAATCGAGAATATCAGTAATTTGACATGTTTTACATGTGGATGCTTTAGATTTTCACGAGTAAAGAACTTGACGTTGGATAGCGTGGCTTGCAAAGTTCCTCACCGGCCAAGTAGGTCAGTCTTCCTGTAATTTAACTACCAGGCAATATTTTGTAAATGTTGTGCTGAAGCGTACCTTTTGTCTAACTTTACTGTATCATGACCGATTGTGCACGTAACTGCATAACGTGAATGTTTAGTCTCCGTTCGGGGGTTCAGCGCATGTGTGCTAAAAAATAGTAGACGTCTTAGATGAGATGTATTCGCTTACATTTTTCGCTGCGATGTATAAGGTACCGGGTTGGGGGGATTCTAATGTTATTTGTATTGTGTTCCTTCAGAATTGCCACTACCGTATTAGCATTGTATTAGTTTTGTGCGGTTTTCTTTGTATTTTTATACTGCATACACAATTGGTGGATCGAAGGTTAAACGGAGATTGTAATGACAGCACCTGATTGTAAAGTCATTCGTTTTGTTTTAAGACCCTCTTCTGGCACTTAAACATCTAAAACAGATAAAGGAATTAAAACCCAAAAAAGCGGTTGTTGTCCTGAGTGTGTACTTTTCCCTGGGCTACAACATAACATTGCTGGAGAACCATTGTTGTAGGAAGAGCCACAACTGACAGAACAAAATTTTAACAGAGTGAAACAAAATTTAGACACACTGAAAAATGACTGAATTGTCATCTGAATAAGTTAGCTATAATTAAGGTAATGAAAAGCAGAATCTGATCTAACTTACCTTTCTCTTAAATCAGGAAGCTTTGCTTTCTTCACCTTAGCGAAGAATATTTGATCTTATCTGCCAAGAGAAGATTCAAAAGAGCGATTAATGAAATGTGGAATGGTGGCAATAGTGGTTTAACATTGGCAATCACTGCAATAATGGAACACCGGAGTTTAATATGCAGCATGTTAAGTACAGAATTTCAGGATACAGCATTATTAGTTGAGGGTTTCTGCCTCTGTTAGGCAAAATCACATTGTTAACACCCCCAGGAATTACATTTAGTATTTTTAATAAAAAAATTCAGTCTTTGCATTAATTCAAATCGTTGAAAGGTGCAAATTTAATCTTCAAAATCCATTTCTATGACTGCATCCCAGTAGATTGTAAACAACCACCTTATTGCTGATTTTAAATGTATGGAAAATTGTTATTAGGGCCTTTAAGTTTTGTGATTCTCTGTAACAATGAAAATGGTCTTCCATCATTCTTGTCCTACATAGATATAAAATCTAAAAGTTAGTATGCCACCTACTCTCTAATCACTTCATGTTCAACCAGGTTGTTTCTGCAAACATTTCCCTAGTTTACATACAAAATACTTTGAAACAAGATTACACCATTGAAAATAAATAAGGCGTGAGAATAAAAACTTCTCTACTTATATAGCACCCTATATCTCAAAAGAGCTTACGTACAATGCTGTGCAAATGTCTTTTTTTTATATACACACACACACACCCTCCCCCCCCCCCCCCCCACGCATCTAGCACATTATTCTCTGAAACCTCCAACTGGATCCAACTGCCAAACACATCTTTCCCTCCCCCTCCTCCCTCCACTTCTGTTTTCCCCAGGATCGCTACCAACTCAACTCCCTTATCCATTTGTCCCTCCCGGCACTTACTCTTGCTAGCAGAACAAATGCTACACCTGTCCCTACACCTACTCCCTCACTATCATTCAGGGCCCCAAACTGACGCTTCACCTGTGAGTCTATTGGGGTCATCTACTGTGTTCAGTGCTCCCAATGTGGCCTCCTGTATATCAGTGAGACCCAACGTCGATTGGAAGACCACTTCACCGAGCATCTACATTTCGTCTGCCAGAACAAACGGGATCTCCCAGTTCCCACCCATTTTAATTCCACTTCCCATTCCTCCTCCACTGTTGTGATAAGGCCACACTTTGATTGGAAGAACAATATCTTATATTCCACTTGGGTAGCCTTCAACCTAATGGCATGAACATCAATTTCTCAAATTTCCTGTAATTCCCCCCCCAACACCTTTACCATTCCCCATCTCCTTGACCCCCCCCCCCCATCGCCTCTCATTGGTGATCCCCATCCCCACCTTTATTCTTTCTTCCATGGCCTTCTGTCTCTTTCATCAATCAACTTCCTAGCTCTTTGCTTCATCCCTCCTCCTCGTTTCACCTATTACCTGGTGTTTCTTTCTCCCCTCCCCCCCCCCCCACCTCAGCTATTTTTCACCAGTCCTGCCGAAGGGTTTCAACCTGAAACATCAACTGTGCTTTTTCCCATAGATGCTGTCTGGCCTGCTGAGTTCCTCCAGCATTTTGTGTGTGGTGCAAAAACAGAGATAGTTAATTAGGTGAGGTACTGTTAATGGTTTCAATGTCCATTCAGAAATCTGATGGCAGAGGGGAAGAAGCTGTTCCAGAATCCCTGAGTATGTGCCTTCAAGCTTCTGTACCTCCTTCCTGATTGTAACAACGAGAACAAGGCATGACCTGGGTGATGGGGGTCCTTAATAATGGATGCCGCCTTTCTGAGGCACTGCTCTTTGAAGATGTCTGGAGCTGACTAATTTTACAACTCTCTGTAGCTGTCGATCCTGTGCAGTAGCCACACCCCTCCATACCAGACAGTGAAGCAGCCTGTCACAATACAACTGTAGAAGTTTTCAAGTGTCTCCTCAAACTCCTATCCTTTTTCCACAGAAATTCTGGAAGAGTTTAATTTATTCTGAATCATAGTTTCTAGGTTGTGATTTGTGAATTCTATAAGGGTGAACTTACACAACCGAAATGAGGAGCTTGCTGGCACTGAATTTGCACATAGTCACTGCTCGTTATATACTCTCATTCCATTCATTTAGCCAGTACACTAGAAAAATTTTAGTAGAAATAGGGCTCACATTCATCTGGTTGTCATTTCAATCTGAGAATATTACTTTTGGTTAATGTTATCAGGTACTTCTGTCATTTAAAAAAAAATCTTCAGGTAAACTAGCAAGTACAATGTTATTACAGATCAGGGCATTCCAGAGCCCAGAGTTTAATTCCGGTGTCCTCTGTACATCCTCCCCATGGAATCTGTGGGTTTTCCCCAGGTGTTCTGGTTTCCACCCACCGCACAAAGACTGGTAGGTTAATCGGTCATTGGTGAAAGAGGGTTGGTGTAAATTGTCCCATACTTAAGTTAAGGATAATTGGGTTTTGACTCCTTAAGGTTGTTATAGCCAGGGGAGGGAGTGGGACAAGCTCCCACTATCTTATTAAATGCTCATTTAATAGCGTGCACCTCAAATAGCCTCTGACAACCAAGTCCAGCTCTTGGCCTTCACGTGTGGCTTAGCTACAAAGCCCGGTGGAACTGCTTCTACTGACAGGAGAAGGGGTAAAGGTGGGTTACTGGTACCTTAATACCAGTTGCTTCAGGCAGATGGTACCCATTGGCTGTAGTTGGCAGCTCATCTAAGAAAAGGAAAACTCTGATCTCAAATCTCCATAGCCGTGGGGCTATACCCACTCATGGGAAAGGCTTTGGGAGTAAATCCCAAGGGAAAATCCAGAGCAAGAGTTCCTAAGGCAGTCCTACACTGAGTTCAACTGACTGGAAAATCCTGCGATGCTGCTGGTACCAAACTATATTGGTCTCTACCGTTCCTTGGGGTTTATCAGATGCATGGAGAGGGGGAGAGAGCCTGCGACATGGGCAACAACTTGCTCTCCATACCGTACTGCCCTGGCTTGCTTATCTAGACGGCTAGGAAGCAACATCCATGGTCGAGCCAGACTGACGGAAACCTCTATCGAGTTTGCCAAAGGCAGCGCATCCCGAAGGGCCAGAAAGGCCAACTCCGTGCTGGATCACTCAATAAATAAATACTTAGGCTCAATTGCATCATATTTGGTTATGGCAAAAATAATAGCTTCACATTAAAAGACATCCGTTGCTTCTCAGATTTTTATAACTCTGGTACCTGTCCAAGTTCCTCACTGACAAGATACACACAAAAGATCATATCCGTTAAGGATAATACATGATTTACATTTAAAACACACTGACAAAGTTTTCTTGAAAAAAACATTTTCTAAGTGGATGTTTAAGAGTGAATTTTCAAGTATTTTCAATTAAAACAAAATAAAAAATCAGTTCCCAAATACAAATTCTAAATTACAAAAGGGATAGCACCTTGAACAGAATTCATCCCCTATAATATCCATAATGATGTCCTATCTTGTTAAAGCACGTTTTATTCAAAAGTTTATAAGCTACATTTGTGCATACGGAGGACATTTAGAAGAGGGCAATCTGTAGAGTACTTAAGTTAATGACATGAAAATTGATGGGAGGGCACATTCTGGAAGCTAATTGAGGAAGCTCACCAAGTTGGGAATAATTTATTAAAACTTATTATGAAAGTCCTGGATGAGGGAAGCGTCTAGGGCGAAGGAGCGGGGGACCCAGGAATGCTCTTCCGGACCGTACCCTTCCCAGTCCACCAGGTATTATTTATCAAAACAGTGAAAAATTACAGATTTTATTTATTTACTGAGATACAGCACAGTATAGGCCGATCTAGCCATGCCACCCAACAATCCCCCGATTTAATCCTAGTCTAATCATGGGACAATTTACAATGACCAATTAACCTATCCATCAGTACATCTTTGGATTGTGGAAGGAAATCAGAGCACCCAGAGGAAACCATCATGCTCATGGGGAGAATGTACAAATTCCTTACAGGCAGCAGTGATGAATAGAGTACAGAGGGATCTAGCATCTATAAATTTGTTGACAATACAACCATTGTTGATAGAATCTCAGATGGTGTCAAGGGGGATACAGGAGTGAGATATGCCAACTAGTGGAGTGGTGTCGCAGCAACAACCTGGCACTCAACGTCAGTAAGATGAAAGAGCTGATTGTGGACTTCAGGAAGGGTAAGACAAAGGAACACATACCAATCCTCATAGAGGGCTCAGAAGGGGAGAGAGTGAGCAGTTTCAAGTTTCTGAGTGTCAAAATCTCTAAGGATCTAACCTGGTCCCAACCTATCAATGTAGTTATAAAGAAGGCAAGACTATACTTCATTAGGAGTTTGAAGAGGCTCGGTATGTCAACAAATACACTCAAAAACTTCTATAGTTGCACCGTGGAGAGCATTCTGACAGGGTGCATCACTGTCTGGTATGGAGGGGCTACTGCACAAGACCAAAAGAAGCTGCAGAAGGTTGTAAATTTAGTTGCCTCCATCTTGGGTACTAGCCTACAAAGTACCCAGGACATCTTCAATGAGCGATGTCTCAGAAAGGCAGCATCCATTATTAAGTACCCCCAGCACACAGGGTATGCCCTTTTCTCACTGCTACCTGTTGCAAGGACGAGGCGGTGGAACGAACTCTAGTGCTGAACACGAGCATAGAGGCCAAGTAGGGAGGCGTTACGGTCTAGCAAGCGTGGAATTGGTGCCAAGGGAGTCTTTACCCTGAGTCTTGGTCTTCGTAGAGAATTCAGGAACAATGCTAGACTTAGAACCGATAGTCCTAAGAACCATGGACCGAGGTTACTCGTACACGAGTCAACCAACAAACTGGCACCTTCTAGTTGTGGTCACAGGATTCTTATACTGCATTGGCTGATGGAAAGCTGGTGTTTGTAGTTATTGGAACCTGGGAATGAGTGGGAACTAAACAAGGTAATTAAGGCCCAATTCCTGAGGAAGATAGCCAGGTGCCAGAAGGGTCCATGACACTACCATCAGGTAGGAGGTACAGAAGCCTGAAGGCACACACTCAGCGATTCATCAGGAATGCCCTCTGCCATCTGATTCCTAAATAGACATTGAACCCTTGGACACTACCTCAACTTTTTGATATATTATTTGTTTTTTGCATGATTTTTAATCTATTTGATATATACACTGTAATTGATTTATTATTATTATTATTATTTTATTTTTTTTCCTTCTATATTATGCATTGCATTGAACTACACTGCTAAGTTAACAAATTTCATGACTCATACCGGTGATAATAAACCTGATTCTGATTTGTTGAAGGTATCACTAAACATTTTCAGACAGATGCACCAAGTCATTGGGAAGGCAAATGGCACACTAGCCTTTATTGCAAGAAGGTTGGAATTCAGAAATAGGTAAGTATCGTTACAAATGTACAGATACTGGTGAGCCATCAGCTGAGCATAATTTTGTTCCCGTTAAATATGAGAGGATGTACTGGCATTGGAGGCAGTTCAAAAGAGATTCACTGAACTAATCCAGGAATGAGGGAAAAAAAACCAAGTGGTTTTGCAGATGCTAGAAATCTAGAGTAACACACACATAATGCTGGGAGAACTCAACAAGTCAGCCAGCATCTTTGGAGAGGAATAAAGAGCCCATGGTCTAAGCTGAGACCCTTCACCAGGATATCTCAGTCTGAAACATCAGCTCTTTATTCCTCTCCATAGATGCTGCCTGACCTGCTAAGTTTCTCCAACATTTTGTGTGTTACCCAGGGATAAAAATGTCATCCTATCACAAGTAAGAAAAAAAATTAGACTTATATATTTTTAAAAATTTTAGAAGAATGATGGGTGATCTTATTGAAAGATAAATGGTCCCTAGAGGACATGACAGGTGAGATGTTGAGATCTTTCCACAAGTAAGGGAATCTTGAACAAGGAGACATGGGTACAAGATTGGACCTGTGCTCATTTTAAACTGAAATGTTTAGGGTAGTGAATCTCTGGCATTCTATATACTTTAGACCAGAGGTTTCCAACTGATGGGAACTCAGATTGATAGTGTGAGATGTGGCTATTTTAATGAAAGGAATATCATGAACAAAGCGGATGAGCTTAGAGCCTGGATCGTTGCTTGGAGCTATGATGTTGTGGCCATTACAGAGACTTGGAAGACTCAGTGGCAGGAATTGTTACTTATGAGAGCCAGGCTTTAGATGCTTCAGAAAGGACAAGGAGGGAGGCAGAAGAGGTGGGGGATTGTCTACTGAGTTTCTGTGGGTGGAAGTTAGAAACAGGAAAGGGTCAATAACTCTACTGGGTGTTTTTTATAGACCACCCAATAGTAACAGGGACATCGAGAAGCAAATAGGGAGACAGATTCTGGAACAGTGCAATAATAACATGGTTGTCGTGATGGGAGATTTTAATTTCCCCAATATTGATTGGCATCTCCCTAGAGCAAGCGGTTTAGATGGGGTGGAGTTTCTTCGATGTGTTCAGGAAGATTTCATGACACAATATGTAGATAAGCCTACAAGAGGAGATACTGTATTTGATCTGGAATTGAGAAATGAACCTGGTCAGGTGTCAGATCTCTCAGTGGGAGAGCATTTTGGAGATAGTGATCACAATTATATCTCTTTTACCATAGCATTGGAGAGGGATAGGAGCAGATAAGTTAGGAAAACATTTAATTGGAGTTAGGGGAAATATGAAGCTATTGGGCAGGAACTTGAAAGCATAAATTGGGCGCAGATGTTCTCAGGTAAATGTACTGCAGAAATGTGGCAAATGTTCAGGGGATATTTGCGTGGAGTTCTGCATAGGTACATTCCAATGAGGCGGGAAAGGATGGTAGGGTACAGGAACTGTGGTGTACAAAGGCTGTTGAAAATCTAGTCAAAAAGAAAAAAAGAGTTTACGAAAGGTTCAAAAAACTAGGTAATGCTAGAGATCTAGAAAACTATAAGGCTAGCAAGAAGGAGCTTAAGAATGAATTTAAGAGAGCCAGAAGGGGCCATAAGAAGGCCTTGGCAAGCAGGA
Organism: Hemitrygon akajei; assembly: GCF_048418815.1. Taxonomy (NCBI): domain Eukaryota; kingdom Metazoa; phylum Chordata; class Chondrichthyes; order Myliobatiformes; family Dasyatidae; genus Hemitrygon; species Hemitrygon akajei. The sequence continues at coordinate 106,474,926 of NC_133125.1, forward strand.
TTAAGGAAAACTCAAAGGCATTCTACAAGTATGTGAAAAGCAAGAGGATAAGACTTCAGAGGACTAATCAAGTGTGACAGTGGAAAAGTGTGTATGCAACCGGAGGAGGTAGCAGAGATACTTAATAAATACTTTGCTTCAGTCTTCACTACCGAAAAGGATTTTGGTGATTGTAGGGATGACTTACAGCGGACTGAAAAGCTTGGGCATATAGACATTAAGAAAGAGGATGTGCAGGAGCTTTTGGAAAGCATCAAGTTGGATAAGTCTCCAGGACCAGATGAGATGTACCCCAGTCTAATGTGAGAGGCGAGGGAAGAGATTTCTGAGTCTCTGGCGATGATCTTTGCATCATCAATGAGGATGGGAGAGGTTCTGGAGGATTGGAGGGTTGTGGATGTTGTTCCCTTATTCAACAAAGGGAGTAGAGATAGCCCAGGAAATTATAGACCAGTGAGTCTTACCTCAGTGGTTGGTAAGTTGATGGAGAAGATCCTGAGAGGCAGGATTTATGAACATTTGGAGAGGCATAATATGATTAGGAATAGTCAGCATGGCTTTGTCAAAAGCAGATCATGCCTTACGAGCCTGAATGAATTTTTTGAGGATGTGACTAAACATATTGATGAAGGTAGAGCAGTAGATGTAGTGTATATGGATTTCAGCAAGGTATTTGATAAGGTACCCCATATGCAAGGCTTATTGAGAAAGTAAGGAGGCATGGGATCCAAGGGGACATTGATTTGTGGATCCAGAATTGGCTTGCCCACAGAAGAAAAAGAGTGGTTGTAGACAGGTCATATTTTGCATGGAGATCAGTGACCAGTGGTGTGCCTCAGGGATCTGTTCTGGGACCCCTACTCTTTGTGATTGTTATAAATGACTTGGATGATGAAGTGGAGGAAAGGGTTAGTAAATTTTCTGATGACACAAAGGTTGGGGGTGTTGTGGATAGTGTGGAGGGCTGTCAGAGGTTACAGTGGGACATTGATAGGATGCAAAGCTGGGCTGAGAAGTGGCAGATGGAGTTCAACCCAGATAAGTGTGGTTCACTTTGGTAGGTTAAATATGATGGCAGAATATAGTATTAATGGTAAGACTCTTGGCAGTTTAGAGGATCAGAGGGATCTTGGGGTCCAAGTCTATATGACACTCAAAGCTACTGTGCAGGTTGACTCTGTAGTTAAGAAGGCATACAGTGTATTGGCCTTCATCAACCATGGGACTGAGTTTAAAAACTGAGAGGTAATGTTACAGCTATATGGGAACCTGGTCAGACCCCACTTGGAGTACTGTGCTCAGTTCTGGTCATCTCACTACAGGAAGGATATGGAAACTATAGAAAGGGTGCAGAGGAGATTTACAAGGATGTTGCCTGGAATGGGGAGCATGCCTTATGAGAATAAGTTGAGTGAACTTGACCTTTTCTCCTTGGAGCAACGGAGGATGAGAGGTGACGTGATAGAGGTGTATAAGATGATGAGGGGCATTGATTGTTTGGATAGCCAGAGGCTTTTTTCCAGGGCTGAAATGGCTAACAAAAGAGGGCACAGTTTTAAGGTGCTTGGAAGTAGGTACAGAGGTGATGACAGAGGTAATTTTTTTTTTAACGCAGAGAATGCTGAGTGCGTGGAATGGGCTGCCGGTGATGGAGGTGGATACAATAGGGTCTTTTAAGAGGCTCTTGGATAGGTACATGGAGCTTAAAAATAGAGGGCTATGGGTAACCCCAGGTAACTTCTAAAGTAAGCACATGTTCGGCACAGCATTGTGGGCCGAAGGGCCTGTATTGTGCTGTAGGTTTTCTATGGTTCTATATCCTTCATCAAGAATGATGAACTTGACTTCGTCAGTCAGGACACCTGTGCTTGTGCAGACTGATGAATGCCTTGTGCCAAAAAAGCCTTCTTCACAACCTGAGGTCCTCAGGTCCCTCAGTTAATGGTAGGGGTCCATGGCATAAAAAAGGTTCAGAACCATTGCACTATTCTGGATGTTAGAACATCCAGAATATGTTCTGGATAGTTAAAGAGGAAGTAGGAGAGATTTGGAAATTAAAAGCCATGGGAACTGACACAGAAGAGGAAAGAAGGTCAGCCATGATGTTGAATGACAAGCAGGCTTGAAGGGCTAAGTGGATACTAAATATTTGCTCTTGTTCTGAAGTTCTTATGTCCCTCTTTGTCACTCGAAGTCACAGATTACTACTGTGGTATCAACAATGATCAAGAATAAATGCATATTCCTGATGTGTAAAAAGAAAAACCTGCAGAACAAAATACAGTGCTTTCACAAGGCTTGACCTTTTTAAAAGTTGCTGCCTGTAAGGAGTTCTCCCAATGACAGTGTGGGTTTCCTCCCACAGTCCAAAGATACCAGTTGGTAGTTTAATTAGTCATTGTGAGTTGTCCCGTGATCCGTCTCGGATTAAATCGGGGCATTGCTGGGTGGTGCGGCTCGAAGGGTCTGAAGAGCCTATTCCATGCTGTATCTCTATAAACAAAAATAAATAAATAGAAATAGCTGTCTTTTACTTTAATTAAAACTTTTAAATGGAACAAACTTGAAGCTTAACTTTAAAGTAAGCTTCATATTCTCTGGCCAATTACAACTCTTCATGACTCAAGTGTGAACTGTTTGGCAATATTGAAAGTACTTGCAACACTAACATCCGTCTCTCAGTAGTTGAGGGAAAGAGGAAAGATGTGGTCAGCCTGGGATTATCGGTGACCACAGCAAAGGAAATCATTGGTCGTTCGCGAGAGAACAAGCTGCAAATGATAAAATGATGATAACCATCGCGGGGCTCTCCACTCCCACCCTCGCCGACTACAGAGCCCAAGTCGAGTTATTAAACATGTCCACGGATGACAGCACTTCCTCAATTGTGTGGCCTGCCTGTTTGGTGACTGATGAGCCACAGCTGGTTTAAAGATTCAAGTTCATGAGGTTAGGCTGCTGCAGACTTCCTGAATAACTTCATTCATACAATCGTCAAAAAACTTTTTCTTTTGCTGCGCTTGCAAGAAAAGATTCCTGCAACACTTTGCTCGCATTATAGGATTTCCATGTCCCTTCAGGGATTAAAACTAAACATAAATTAATTAGAATAGCAGAAGCCATCTATCACAGAACAGCCTCTCTTTTTCTCTCAGCTCGGTTTTTGCTGTAATACTACATGCTTTACGTTGCTTGAGTTTCTGATCTAGGAAGTACCTACTCTGTGGAATGTCAAATTAATACCAAAGATTTGATAATGTCATTAGGTCCTGCACGTATAATCAGAGCCTGCTCCTTTCTGTCGCATGCACAGTGGAATGGAATAATTCCATTTGTTTAAACGTGACTTGTAAGCCTTTCAGTTTCAAGTGATATCTGGTCTTCAACTCCAACACTTCTTGCACAAATTACAGAGTAACTGCGTTGTGCCCTAGAACACTGAGAGCCGGACCATTCTGGTATTCAAATAGGACAATGAACACCATGCTTGCCTCCTCCTTCACGAGCCCTTATGTCTGTATTAATTTTTATTTATTTACTTATAGAGGCACAGCATGGAATAGGCCCTTCAAGCCAGCAACCCCCAAATTTCATCCTAGCCTAATCATAGGATAATTTACAATGACATCTATCAACCGGTACGTCTTTGGACTGTGGGAGGAAACCAGAGCACCCAGAGGAAACCCACTTATCCACGGGGTGAACATACAAGCTCCTCACAGACAGCAGCAGAAAATGAGCCCGGGCTACCTGTAAAGTGTCGTGCTCACCATTTTGCTACCACGCCGCCACATTTAGCTCCTGGCGCAATATAGGATGAAATGTCTACAGTTAGTAATAAGAATCTGAATATATCCCTGTGTGCTTCAAAGCAAAGATAAGCTCTTGACACTGAACTGTGAATCAAATTTTCTTCAATGAACATTCAATAATGTCGAGCTGTCCTGTGGTTGAAGGATATAAGGATTTCCTTTGTTCTTTCCATGCAGGAGTGAGTCTGGCCTTCTATTTATTTTACATGTCCTCTGTGAATGAGGATTGTGCACATGCTGGAAATCTGAAATAAACATCTTAATCACTTATTCATTTACTAAAATAATGTTTGCTAAACATTAAAGCTACTTCGTTTCTGCTTTGAAAATTAACATGTGATAATTAATTAATTTCTGGCACTTTCATGCTGACTGCAGGGTATGAAGAAAATTACATTTGCTACCTTCTTTTTGGATAGAAATTAAATGACTAAGTCGGCTGTGGAGGCTTTGTCATCAGCCATAGCTTAGGCAAAGGTTGATAGATTCTTGATTAGTCAGGGCATGAAGGGATACGGGGAGAAGGCAGGAGATTGGGACTGAGAGGGAAAATGGACCAGCGGAGCAAAATCAATGGACCAAATGGCCTAGTTCTGCTCCTATATCTTATGGTCTAAAAGTATTAGCAGTTATTTCAGTGAAGATATCAGGAAAGCTTCATTTAGTAAATATCATTCGTTGAATAAGATTTTTCATTCCTGATGTTGTTATGTTAACTGGGACTTGTTGATAGCATTCACGCTTCCAATTTCAAAGTTGTGGGCTTCAGCTTTCACTCCAGAGATTTAAGCCCAAACCTGGCATACTGCTGTAGATCTGAACAGGCATACACTTTGGACAAGATGTTCAAGTAAGACTCTGTCTGCCTTTGGGTGAAACATCCCATGGCCGGCAGTGGAGTAGTTCCAGGTATCTTGGCCAATCTTTATTCCTCTCTCTGGGGCACCACAGTAGCTTAGCAGTGCAGATATTGCAGCTCGGAGTTCAATTCCAGCTCCTTTCTGTAAGGAGCCTCTGTACGTCCTCTCCACGGGATGCATGGGTACTTTCTTGAAAAATGAAATAAAACTATAGGTAAAATGTGCAGAGACTAGAAATCTGAATCTTAGAAAGATTTCTTGGTATTTACTCATGCAGCCATGTGACAACTATTTTAAGTAATGAATCTTTATGTATTTTTATTAATTAATTTTGCACACATAATAATTAAGCCATTGGTGTCAAAAGAACACTTTTCTTTAGAGCATTCAGCTTCTTCAAACTTTGAAGCTTTTTTCACTCCATCCAGTGTAGCCTCAACTTCTGAAGGTTGTCCTCAGTTGCACCAGTTCTATTTACAAACTACCTCGCCTTCTTAAATAAAATTGCCAATTTGAGGCATTGATCGTGTGGATAGTCAGAGGCTTTTTCCCAGGACTGAAATGGCTAACATGAGAGGACATAGTTTTAAGGAGCTTGGAAAGTAGGTACAGAGGAGATGTCAGGGGTAAGTTTTTTTTTTACGCAGAGTGGTGAGTGCGTGGAATGGGCTGCCGGCGACAGTGGTAGAGGCGGATACGATAGGGTCTTTTAAGAGACTCCTGGACAGGTAAACAGAGCTTAGAAAAATAGAGGGCTATGGGTAACCCCAGGTAATGTCTAAAGTGAGTACGTGTTCAGCACAGCTTTGTGGGCTGAAGGGCCTGTATTGTGCTGTAGGTTTTCTGTGTTTCTGACATTGAATTGGCAACAGTTTTGTACTGTGAGCCCACGCTGTTCAAGAACTGGAGTTGAGGCTTCAAATTCATTTGATGCTAGATGCTCCAGCTAACAGAGGAAGCTTTTCATGCTCTCAGACTTGGCTGCACTGGAGCCCTGGTCCGAGAGGCGAAAGGGCATACACCTCTCCTAAAAACTGGACCTTAAAGCCAGCTCTGTAGCGTGGTTTATGTGCTTTGGCATCAGCATCATTTTCATTCATGTTAGTGTAGTTAAAAATTGTTTCCACAATCGCCTTACTTGCACAGTGGAAGAGAGTAAATGGCGTTCCTGCCATCTGTTAGCAGTTAGGCAGTGATAAAGGATAAAAATACTGATTCTCTCCCTACTGCACAGTGACAGGAACTCTAACCTTTCCACCATCACCTGATTAAACCCTTCAGAAGAAGCCAGGGTTCAAAGGGAACATTCATGCTCTCAACTCAGTAACTCACTGTGCTGTGAGAGAAGATAGATGATATTGTATTAAGCACCCTTTGTAAGTCACATCCGATTTAAGAGCCATTCCAATATTTTACACTTTACCACTCGCCAACCCCATTATCTTTGCAAATTAAGACAAAAAGAATGGGATTTATACCCTGAAATTCTAAACCCAATCTGTATCTATTGACACACACAAGGAGTAAAAGCAGAAATAGGCCATTTCTGCCTTATTAAGAACAGCCCCTTGTTCCTGCAATATCCCACATCCCTCAATTTCCTTGATGTGTAGAAATCTATTGATCTGTGTTTTAAATCAACACTTGGACTAAGTTTCCAAAGCCCTCTGGGGCAGGGAATGCCAATGTTCCACTACCCTTTGAGCAAAGATATTTTTCCTCATCTGATTCCTATATGGCCTACCCCACATTCTGAAAATGTTCCTCATTCATTCTTAGGCACATGATAAAATAGGCCGTAGTCAGTTTCCTCAAGGAAAAATCTTGCCTGAGAAATTCTTTGAAGAAATAACAAGTAGGATAGAGAAAGGAGAATCAATGGATGTTGTGGAGTTTCAGAAGGCCTTTAACTAGGTGTCACGAATGAGTCTGCTTAACAAGCTACAAGCCCATGGTATTACAGGAAAGTCTCTAGCATGGATAAAGCAATTGCTGATTAGCAGGAGGCAAAGAGTGGGAATAAAGGGAGCCTTTTCTGGCTGGCTGTTGTTGACTAGTGGTGTTCCACGGGGTCAGAGTTGGAGCTGATTCTTTTTATGTTATATGTCAATGATTTAGATGATGGAATTGATGGCTTTGTTGAAAAGTTTGCAGACAATATAAAGATAGGCAGAGGGGCAAGTAGTTTTGAGGAAGCAGAGAGGCTGCTGAAGGAATTAGACAGATTAGAAGAATGGGCAAAGAAATGGTTGATGGAATAGAGTGTCAGGAGTTAGATGGTCATGCACTTTGGTAGAAGAAATGAAAGGGTTGACTATTTTCTAAATGGAGAGAAAATACAAAAAAAAAACGAGGTGCAAAAGGACTTGGGAGTCCTTGTGTAGAATTCCCTAAAGGTTACTTTGCAGGTTGAGTCTGCGGTGAGGAAGGCAAATTCCATGTTGGCATTCATTTCAGGAAGACTAGAATATAAAAGCAAGGATGTAATGTTGTGACTTCCTAATGCACTGGTGAGGCCTCACTTGTAGTATTGTGAGCAGTTTTGGAAAAGATGTGCTGAAACTAGAGAGGGTTCAAAGGAGGTTCACAAAAAATGATTCTAGGATTAAATGCCTTGTCATATGAAGAGCGTTCGATGGCTCTCAGACTGTATTCATTAGAATTCAGAAGAATGAGGGGTGACATCATTGACAGAGGACACAGCTTCAGAATAGAGGGGCGTCCTTTTAGAAAGGAGATAAGGAGGAATTTCTTTCGCCAGAGAGCGGTAAATCTGTGGAATTCTTTGCAACAAGCAGTTGTGGAGGCCAAGACTTTACATATATTTAAGGCAGTTATTGATAGGTTGTTGATTGGTCAGGGCATGAAGGGATACAGGGAGATCGCAGGAGGTTGGGGTTGAGAGGAAAAATGAATCAGCCATGGTGAAATGGTGGAGTGATCTCAATAGGCCAAAATGGCTTAATTCTTCTCCTATATCTTATGGTCTTAAAATGATCTTATGGACTTTAAAGTCAGGGAAAAATTATGTCCACATGAAGCTTATTTTAGATTTTTGGTCTATTTTAACAAGATCGCCTTTGACATTTCCAAACTCTATAATCCATGTCTAATCAAAAACACAAAACATTCTGCAGATGCTGGAAATCTTGAGCAAAATAAACTTGTCCCTCCTCTGATGTCACTTCACCTCTGCACGCAAGACAATTGCTACACCCATCACCAAACATCCTCCCTCACCACCAATCAGGACCCCAAACTGTCCTTCCAGGTGAAGCAACACCTCACCTGGAATTCTGTTAGGGTCATCTCCTGTACCCAGTGCTCCTGATGCAGCCTCCTCTACACCAGTGAGACCTGGTGTAGATTGGATGACCACTTCCTTGAGCACCTCCGCTCCGCTACAAAAGGCAGGATTTTCTGGTGGTCGCACGTTTCAATACAATTTCCTATTCCCATTCTGGCTTGTCGGTCCATGGCCATCTCTACTGCCAGTGAGGCCACATTCAAGTTGAAGGAGCAACAACAGAGTTTGTCAGAGTAGCCTCCAACCCGATGGCATGAACATCAATTGCTCTTACTTCCAATAATTGCTCCCCCCACTCCCTTCTCATTTTTTTTCCATTCCCCAGTTCTGGTCCCCCACCCACCCTTTCACCTCTGCTCACCTGCCCACTACCCCTTTTCCCTATCTTCCACGGTTCATTGTCCTCTCCTATCTACTCCTTCTTCTTCAGCCCATCATGTTTTCAACCTATCACCTCTCAGCTCCCACTTCACCCCAAGTTCCCCACCCCTCTCCATTTCCCCTCACCTGGTCTCACCTACCACCTGCCAGACTTGCTGAGTTCCTCTAGTATTTTGCGTGTGCTGCCCAAGTCTAGTCAACCTCTCCAGTGAAGTTTCACAGCACTCCCTCCATGGGAAGTATATACTTTCTCGGGTAAGGAGATTAAAGTTTTGTGCAGTATTCCAGGTTTGCTCTCACCGATGTTGCAATATGACTACGTCACTGCTGCACTAAAACCCCATCATAATAAAGGCTAACATCCCACTTTATCCTCTTATTTGACTACTGCACCTACACGTTGGTCTTTGGCAACTTGTGTACAGTCATAAAATCAACTCTCCACTATCTCCACCATTTAACAAATCCACGTCTTCCCTGCGTTATGAACACCAGACTTAATAGTCACCCTGTACGTATGAACAAAGGCTTGGGAGACAGCGACACACACAAAATACTAGAGGAAGGCAGCAAAACTATGCAGGGGAATAAACAGTCAATGTTTTGGGCCAAGACCATTCATCAGGGCTGCAATGGAAAGGGGCAAAAGCCAGAATGAAGTGGTAGGAGAAGGGGAAGGAGTACAAGCTGGCCGGCAGTTGGATCTACCAGTGGCTGCTGGGCTGGAGATGGGGTATTTCTGTAACTTCTCTCCCCCACACCTGCCCCTCCCCTCGAGCCTCAACAACTGGGGGCTGGGTTGAGCCAAGCAGAGCTGGCAGGGGAGGTGACTAGTTAAGCAATCTGTGAGGCCGACTGACAGCTGCTCTTCCTGTACCTGATTGGTCTCCTGTCACAGCCATTTCTCTGATCCTCCTAAACCGTTTTTGTTCCTTTCCGACTTTGGTTGCCAACAGTTCTCAGGAACGGGATGCTATCATAGCTTGGGGAGTATCTGCTATTCTGTTACACTAAGTGCCTGCATACATACTTTTCCACATATGATTCGAGCTGCCATGTCTTCACCCACCCAGCCAATTTATTCATGTCCCCATGAAGTCTCTTTACATCCCCCTTGGGACCACCAGCAAACTGGGAAATTTAATGTTTGGTTCCCTCAGCCAAATCTCGGACACACAGTACCATGCAAAAGCCTTAGACACATATATATATATATAGCTAGGGTCCCTAATACTTTTGCACAGAAGTATTTGTCAACGCAGAGTGGAGACCGAGTTTGTAAATCTGGTGGGAGCAAAGGATGTTGGGAATAGCAAAGGTGAAGTATGGCAGGAGGGGTGTGGAACAGGTGGCAGAGAAGGAGTGCCGGGGTGGAGGTTGGCGCGAGTGTGGACAAATCCAGCCCTGAGACACCAGGCAAGGTCATTTGATTCCTAACAATTGGTTTATTGATCATTACAGATTGTCTCTCTGGTGCTTCTCACTCCCTTCCTTCTCCCTTCCCTCTTTCCTAACCATGATTCCCCTCTTTGTCCCTTTCCCACTCTCAAGCCACAATAGAGACCCATATCAGAATCAGCTTTATCATCACTCAAATATGTCATGAAATTTGTTTTTTTTTGTGGCAGCAGTACAGTACAATACATAAAGTTACTACAGTACAATGCAGAAGTCTTAGGCACCCAGCTATGTATTTGAGCCTAAGACTTTTGCACTGTACGCTAGACTGTGAACAGTTTGAGCCTAGTGTGAGTCACAGCCTGCAAAGCTAAATCTATTTATTCCCACACTTTGCTTTATGACTGGAAACCGCTCAACCCATCTCAATGTCCTGCCTTTAAATATACTTTGTTGACCTGTGTGAAATTTTTGTCAAACCCCTTCTGAACATTCAAATAGACGAGATCCTCCGTTCCCCCTTATTTATTATATATCAAAAAACTCCAGCAGATTACAACATGGTTCAGTAGGAAGTCCCAGATGAATCCCGGAGGTTTAGCCCTTCTCTCTCTCTCCCTCTCTCTAGAAATCTATCGGCATCTTTTACCAAAGATGAAAGGACTGCAACCATTGGATTCAGAGAGCATTACATGTGGGATTGACAACACTGTACTCTTTAACAACAATGCTAGTGGTTAGAGAGAGAGAGGAAGGCAATTTTAGCTCAGGTATTAGGGGAAAAATGACAAAAAAAAAGGTAAAACAAACTATTCAGGAGGTAATGAGTGAACAGAGGGCCAGGAGTTATTTGTTACCTCATGGCAGTTCTGGTGAGATCACAATAGAGATTCCAGTTCCAACCTCCCATTATTCACAGTCTTAACTTTTCCCATGACTAAACTCAGACATCATTACTGAGACATTTATCCCCTATTGGTAGCACTAAACACATTACATTGTTACAGCCAAGCATTGTAAACTGCATCCAAAAGTCATTCCTTTGACATCAATAGCATGAATCTTGGAGTTAAAACACAATGCATTAATGCGACTTTACTGATAGCAATAACGCAATCAAACAGCAACCCATTTCAACTTTTATTCCTCGGGGAAGAGTAGCATTTGGATAAATTAATGGGCTAGCAGCCAGAGATCTGGAGATGCAGGTCCTAATCCCTCTAAGGCAGCTGGGAACCAGAGCCACACTAATTTTACACAGAGAGTTGTGGGTGCATAGATTGCCCTGCCAGGAGTTGTGGTAGAGATCAATACACTAGGGACATTTAAGAAACTCTTAGATAGGTACATGGATGATAGAAACATAGAGGGCTATGTGGAAGGGAAGGGCCAGATTGATTTTACATATACAGTATATCAAATGACTGTTACGCCACTGGTGATTAAGGCAGCAATGAAGGTCCTCCATCTCTGTCTGTCCTTAGCTAATTTCTCTATTGTGCCCCAGGTGCAGATCAGGGTCCTCAGTTACAGGACTCTTCATTGCTATTTCCGTTAGAAAAAATTTTTTTTGGGCCAGTCAGAGTTTTTAGCTTTGAGCTGAATCCTCAAACCCAGAGAACCGGTGGATCTGGTGGACCACTCTTAGTCTGGCTTCTACCCTTTGACCTGTTTGGCATGGGTTACCCTACCAAGAGCCAAAGCACAGGCCCCTGACTCCAGCCAGCATAGCTCTCTAAGTTGTTCTGGCAAGTAAGCCCCCAAACCCTGTAAGGTTGTGGTCCTCTTGGAGGAGATTGATCTTGGAGTAGCTTAAAAGCTTGGCGTAACATTGTGAGCTGAAGGGCCTGTACTGTGATGTACTGTTCTGTGTCAGATCTGGGGAACTTTGAGGAAACAGTCCTGAAGAAGAGTCTCAGCCTGAAATGTCGAGTGTTTACTCTTTTCCACAGATGCTGACTGACCTGTTGAGTTCCTCCAGCATTTTGTGTGTGTTGCTTTGTTGCAGGACATGCCTGCTGTCTATACCTGAGACTGCACGAACATAACTTCATGCCCACTAATTTGGTTCATTCATCACTGCTTCCTCATTTCAGGGCAATTAGGGATGGACAACAAACTTGGCCAGTTATATACACAACCACAAACACAGGAGGTTCAGCAGATGCTGGAAAACCAGAGCAACACACACAAAATGTTGGAGGAGCTCACCAGGTCAGTCAGCATTTATGGAAATGAATACACAGTTATTGCTTTGGGGCAAGAAGCTTCTTCATGACTGCAAAGGAAGGGGGAAAATGGCAGAATAAAAAGGTGGGGGGCAGGGACGGAGGCTAGCTAAAGGAGATTGGTGTGGGTCTGGTTGAGCACATGGTGGAAGAGTCAGAGGGCAGCAGAAATCAGAGGGGGAGCAGTGAGAGAGGACGTCGCTGGCCCATTATATTCATGTTCCATGAGTGAATAAAAAAATCCAAACAAATATTATTTACTCTGATCTAATTAGATTCACCCATGACAGCAGAATCAGAATCAGTATCAGGTTTAATATCATTGACATATGTCAGGACGTTTGTTTTGCAGTAGTAGTACAATAAAAAAACTGTAAATTACAATAAGAAATACACTATATATAATTTTATACATGCACATGGTTAATTGGGACACATGGGGATCAGTACATTTTGGCCCAATTAAGTAGCTGCTCAAATTAGCTGAAGTTTCATGGAAATGGTTAAAAAGGTATTAAAAAAAAACAAACTACCTTTGAACTGAATAGCAAATAATGTATTTAAAAGAAATACAGAGCAAAATTGAACACTATCGATACTATTATCATACTATAAAAACTGTGTATTGGTTCTTAATAGTTATTGATGGAAGAAAACATCCAGTGTATGTCGCCGTGTTTTTTATTATTGGCTATAAAACAAAATCAGTGCAGACACCTAGTGCTGGTAATGATCGTTAAAAGTCCTTTTTTTAAAAAAAGTCAAAATAAAAATTAAAACAACCAAAAATTACTGCTTTTTGAATTGGCATCTGTCTGCCCAAATGAATAACATAACTCAAGCACACGCAACTGACGCTTCTGAAAAACTGTTCACTCTAAGCATGGCGTAGTGTCTAATGGCCACACAAGTTCACACGACTGACATTTGTTGGAAACTGGTTGGTAACGGTCTCCTGTCCCAATTAAGTGGCATAATGGTTCAGATAACCTAGGGAAATCCTGACTATTTTCAAGATGAGCTTTTGTAGCTCATGATGATGGAGGAGAAGAAGCTGTTTCTGAAATGTCGAGTGCAGGAATCTTTTAAATCCCAGATGCAGAAAGTTGTAAACTCACACAGCTCCATCATTGGCATTAGGCTTTCCAAGCATCCGGGACACCTTCAAAAGGCAATGCCTCAGGAATGTGGTATCCAGAATTAAGGACCCCCTTCACCCAGGACACGCCCGCTTCTTATTACTAACATCAAGGAAGAAGTACAGGAGCCTGAAGGCACACACTCACAATTTGTTTCCTCTCTTTTTGCACAATTCATAAAATTTAATTTTTATATACTTATTATAATTTATTATTATGTATTGCAAGGTATTGCTGCTGCAAAACAAAAAATTTCATGACATCTGCCAGTGATATTCAACCTGATTCTTGTTCTGTTTCTAACATTATAGTTGCCTATTACTTCAGTTCTAATTTGCAGTCTCACTCTGACCTCTGACTCTGGCCTCTCACATTGTCCTACTGAATTCCAACGCAAGTTCACAGCACTCAATCTGACAAATCATGTTACAGTTATCAGGGTTCAACATTAAACTCAATACTTTCAGGTCACAGTTTCAATGAAAAGTCATCAGCTATGATCTTTCTTCTCTTTCTGCAGATGCTGCCTGACTGGTTGGGTATTTCCAGCATTCTACTTTATTTCAGATCTCTAGCAATTGCAGTATTCTGTACTGTCCTGCCGAAGGATCTTGGCCCAAAACATCGACTGTACTCTTATCCATAGATGCTGCCTGGCCTGCTGAGTTCCTCCAGCGGTTTATGTGTGTTGCTCGGATTTCCAGCAGCTGCAGACTTGCTCTTGTTTGTGGCAGTATTCTATACCTCACCGTCCCTTTTAGAGAGATTTAGAGATACAGGATGGTAACAGATTCTCTCAGTCCGACAAGCCCATGTTGTCCAAATTATCTACTAACATCTTTGGAATGTGGGAGGAATTGTGCAATTGGATCCTGGATTTCCTCACTGACAGACCCCAGTAAGTTTGGATCTCCTCCATAATCCCCATCAGCACAGGTGGACCCCAGTGCTGAGTGCTTAGCACCCTCTCTACTCGCTTTACACATATGTCTCTGTGGCTAAGCACAGCTCCAAAACTACATTCAAATTTGCTGATGACACCATTTTGTTGGCCGTATCAAAGAAGGAGGTGATTCAGGAGGGAGATTGAAAATTTGGTTGAGTGGTGTCATAACAACCTCTCACTCAATGTCAGCAAGACCAGGGAACTGGTTGTAGACTTCAGGAGGGAAACCAGAGGTCCATGAGCCAGTCCTCAGTGGAGGATGAGCAGTGGAGAGTGTCAGTAACACAAAGGCAGAATCCATCATCAAGGACCCCACCACCCAGGCCCTGCCCTCTTCTTCCTGCTCCTATTGGGAAGGAGATACAGCAGCCTTAGGTCCAACACCATCAGCTTGAGGAAGAGCTATTACCCTTACAACCTCCAGGCTCAGAACCAGAGTGGATAACCACTCACCTCAACTTATGGACTCACTTTCAAGGACTCTACAACTCATGGTCCCAGTATTAGTTACATATTTAATTGTTATTATTATCTGTTTTTCATTGTGTTTGCATAATTTGTCTTCGTTTGGACATTGGTTGCTTGCTAGTCTTAGTTTGAGTGAAGTTTCTCATTGGTTCAATTGTATTTCATTGTCCTACTGTGAATACCTGCAGGAAGATGAATCTCAGGGTTGAATGTGTTGACATATATGTACTTTGTTAATAAATTTACTTTGAACTTTGAACATGTTGTCTGAGCTACTACTTTTAGTATTTTCCATTTTTATTTCAGATTTTTAGCTTCTGCAGTGTTTTCCTGTGTACATATCAACCTGACCGGCACTACTTTCGACTAGGCAGGGGTTAAGAGTTTCAGAAGTACAAGAGATCAGCGTGTCATAAAATGCAAGCAAGAAGGCAGGAGAGAACTGTGGTGAGGCAGAATTGTTTCCATTTGTGTTGATAATAAAAGATCTTCTGTAGACCAGTTCTGCCTTCCAGCAGAATGTCTGATTATGGCTTTGCTCATCATCTCCAGTCTAGACTTAGGAACCTCATTCATTGTCACCCAAATCTGTCATCCTAATCATAAAATCTCCATCTTTCAATTACCTAAACTAAATTCACTGCTCAAAATATTTCTAAAAAACTGTTTCTTTTTGAGGGAAATAAAATCCTAATGTTTTAAAAAATGAGACACTCCTCTCATTACAACCATCGCAGAGGAAGTACAGGAGCTTAAAAATGCACACTCAATGTTTCAGAAACATCATCATCCCCTCCACCATCAGATTTCTGAATGGTTCATGAAGACTTCCTTTTTACACACTTTATTTATTTTTTAAGGCAACTTACAGTATAACGATAATTTACAGTACAGTGCAAAGTCTTAGGTGCATATACATATACTATAGCTCGGGAGCCCAGAGCCAAGACTTCTTCTGCATAGTACCGTAGTAATTCTATGTATTGCACTGTACTGCTGCAAAACAATAATAATTACATGACATATGTGAGTGATGATAAACGTGGTTCTGACATTGTGGACTGTGAGTGGGAAGGAGGCAGGGAGAAGGGAATCATGGTTGGGAAAATGTGAAGGAAGAGGGGAGGGAGTTCCATAAAGATCAATAAACCAGTTGCTTAAAATCAAATAATATTGCCTGGTGTCTCAAGGCTGGGTGTGTCTGCACACGCACCAACCCCCCACCAACACCATCCCCCTCATCCCTGGCACTCCTTCTCCGCCACTTGTCCTACACCCCTCCCATGACACTCCGTCCTCACCATTTCCAACATCCTTTGTTCCCACCAGATTTACAAACTCACTCCTTGCTCCACATTGACAAATACAGCACGGCACAAAAGGCTTAGGTACCCTGCGGGGTGTGGGGGTGGGGGGGTGTAAGACTTTTGCACAGTATTGTCTGTATTGCACTGTACTGCTGTCACAAAACAACAAATTTCACAGCATATCTCAGTGATAATAAATCTGATTCTGATATGAAGCATGGAAAAAATCCTTCTTCATAAATGAATAAAGTAACGCATGTTAGCGATGAACTTTTAATACTTGTTGCAACAAACTCTTAAACCTCGACCCTGCAGAATCTGAAAATATCCAGCAGATCCAGCAGCATCTGGAGGGACAGAAATATGTTGTTTATCTAGGTCAGGCGCATCACCTTGCGATTCCATGCAGAGCCCCTAGACAGATACAGTGCACACACTTTGAACTCTGTGTCTGAACTCTGCAACGTGCCTGTCAAGAAGGAACTGGAGACTACTGTTGGAACATCAAACTAAGTCCAGTGATGAGACACAACCATCCTGAACTGGGGACTGGATGCACATTTATGAGGCATATGCAATCCATGTCATTTGTTCGAATAAAAAGATGAGTGCAAGCGAACACTTTTCTTTCTTTTCTTAACGTTTGCATTAAATCGTACTGCAAAAGCATGTATTTAATTAAATTATTTATTTTTACTTTCAACTGTTTTTGGCTTTTAACTATTTTAATCTTTCTGAACTCCTTTTAAACATCTTCCAGGACAGTTTGGGGATTAGCCTCACAAACCACCACCTGAGGTTTAGTTGCCATGGCAGCAAGGCCTCCAGTACAACCAGACCCATAGGGCCACAAAAGTAAATGCAGCTGTGGGGCTAATACAGGCCCTGGTGCAATTTATGCTCAGAACATTAATTCAGTTTCTTTTTCCACAAATGCTATGTTACCTGTTAGGCATTTCCAGCTTTTCTGTCTTTTGCTTTATTACACAAATTACCTCCATTCTGGCTTTCACAGATTTCTGATGCATTCCATTTTCCATAACGAGGCCAATGCTGCTAGTCAGGCATTTTAAATTTGTATGCCTCATAGAGGGGTATACAAAGCAAACATGTATTAAGAACATGGAGTCAGAAGAGACAGCAGATTCTGGAATCTGGAGCAACAACAATCTAAACGGTAGAAGAACTTAGCAGGTCAAGCTGCACCTGTGGAGAGAAACATAGAAAACCTACAACACAATTCAGGCCCTTCGGCCCACAAAACTGTGCTGAACACATCCTTACCTTAGAACTACCTACACTTACCAATAACCCTCTATTTTTCTAAGCTCCATGTATCCATCCAGGAGTCTCTTAAAAGACCCTATCATTTCAGACTCCACCACCACCGCCAGCAGCCCATTCCACGCACTCACCACTCTCTGCGTTAAAAACTTACCCCTGACATCTCCTCTGTATCTACTTCCAAGCACCTTAAAACTACGAAATGGATAGTTGACATTTCGGGTCGAGTTCCTTCAAATGGTCTGGAAAATTAGATTTGTGCCCTCTTTCCAGTCCTGAAGAAGGATCTCGGCTGAAATGTCAACTGTTTATTTATTTTCATAGATGCTGCCAGACCTGCTGAGTTCCTCCAGCATTTTGTGTGTGTTGCTCTGGATTTCCAGCATCTGCAGAATCTCTTGAGTTTATGTTTAATGATTATTGAGGGGGAGGATCTATGTTATGTCCATGACCCTTTGGAGTTCTGAAGAAGGCTCTTCATTCTGAATTGTGTTTTTCGTTCTACATGTTGCCAGACCTGTTGAGTATTTTTAGCATTTTCTACTTTTTGTTTCAACATGTGCAGTTTTTATTTGGTTTTCAATACTCTCTGAACTGACTGGCATTTCAGGCCATTTCAGACAGCAGTTAAAAGTCAACCATTCTGTTGTGAGTCTGGAAACGGACACTGGCCAAAATAGATTATGATGACAGATTTCCTTACTTAACATTTGATGGAGTTTAGAGGAACACAGAAATTTTATTAACAACATCACCATTTTTATCTTCATAATTCTATTATAAATTCCAATGGCTAATATCCATAAATAATTATTTAAGCTTGGTTTTAGCTATAGCTAGGTATTGGGACTAAATGTTCAAAGTAACTTCATTATCAAAGTATATATGTATATATATATATATATATATATATATATGTCACCACATACAACCCTGAGATTCTTTTTCTTGTGGGCATTCACAGTAAATACAAGAAATACAATAGAATCCCTGAAAGACTGACCCCAACAAGTCAGACTATCATCCAATGTGCAAAAGAGAGCAAACTGTGCAAATGAGGGAAAAAAGCAATAAATATCAAGAACATCAGGTGCAGAGACCTTGAAAGGGAGTCCAGAGGTTGCAGTAGTTGTTCAGTGATGGGGCGAGTGAAGTTGTGAAGTTATCCCCTTTGGCTCAAGAGCCTGATGGCTGAGGGGTAATAACTATTCCTGAAGCTGGTGGTGTGGGTCTTGAGGCTCCTGTACCTTCTTCCTGAAGGCAGCAGAGAGAAGACAGCATGACCTGGATAGTGGGGTTGCCCGATGATGGACGCTGCTTTCCCAAGACAGCGTTTCGTGTAGGTGTGCTCAGTGGAGGGGAGGGCTCTACCCACCAGTATTTTTTTTAAAGCATTTTGGGTACAGGTGAAGCTGGGTTCCCATGCACTCTCTCTCTCTGGCAACCCCTAACTTAAGGGGCCAGTTAACAATAAACAATGTCAGTACGTCCCAAGTCAAAATGGGTGATAATAGCAGATATCCTTCCATTAAGGACTTCAGTGAACTAGAAGGGCTTTTAACTACAATCCAGCAGTATCACAAATCACTTAAGTTCCTTATATTTACTGTATATTGTTCATGTCAATGGACTCACGTCTTCCAATCAGGAATCCAGGTCTTTACTTCAATAATTCATCTATTCTGCTGCTGCACTCTGTCCATCCTGGGCTGTACTGAAGTTCAAAATTCTAAGTAAATTTATTGTCGAAGTATGTATACCATATACAACCTTGAGATACATCTCCTTCCAGGCAGCCACTAAAAAATAGAGACACAACACAATTCACGAGAAAACCCACACGACAAAGACAGTCATACGTCCAAAATAAAAATGAAAGGACGAATTGTGAAAACGGCTTTAAAAAAAGCAAGCAAACAATCCACAGACCATGAACCGCAGACTCGCTGAAAGCAAGTTCAGAGCTGTGGAGCCAGTTCAGCACTACAGCTGGTCCAGGAGCCTGATGGCTGTAGGCCACAGCCATGGAGCCAGGTTCAACGCTGAGGCGAGTGCTGATGGTTGCAACACAGGAAGCATTAAAAATACATTATACATTACGTTAGAATAACCACCATATCACATCCCTCAACAATATTTCTTCTACATAGATGTATGCCAAAACATCTAAAGGCCCTAAGGTTCACTTTATTGTCAAAGTATGCATGTACAATACAACTCTCATATTTGTCTTCTCCAGAGAGCCATGAAATTAAAAAAAAAGACCAGACATCAACTCCCCTTCCGCACGAAAAAGAAACAAAACCTGCAAACCCCAAAATCCCCCACAGGGGAAAAAAACAGGGACAATAGCAACAAATCTCCACCCCCACCCCTGCAAAAAAAGTGAGAATAACAACGCCCAATCACCTCATGATGAGAAATACAACCTTCAAACTGACAGAACTAGAAAGACAAATGCAGAGCAAAATGAAGCCAGATATCTGAAATTCAAAAAGAAAATGCCAGTATGATTAAGATGAGGAAATGTTGGAACATACAGTGAAATGCTCCGTTGACGTTAATTCAAGTCAGTCTGAGGATGTACATGGGGCCAGCTGCAAGTGTCGTCACACTTCTGGCACCAACATAGCAACCCACAACTCACTAACCCTAAATGCACGGCTTTGGAGCGTGGGAGGAAGGCTGAGCTCCAGAGGAAATGCACACGGCCACGGGAAGAACAACAAACTCCATCCAGATAGCGAGGGAAGGGTGGGAGAGAATCGAACCCCGATTGATGATCATGGGCTCTCTAAAACGATTGTGCTGACTGCTACACTACTGTGCCACCTAGTAAATATTCTGGCAGTCAGGCAACATTCATGATGGCAGAGTTCAGTCGTTAGGTTCATGATCTGTGACCAGATAACGATTGCATAAATTAATTAAAAATTCTAATGTAACAGGAAGCTATAGAGGTTGCTGAGATTTGGCATGACATCTAATACTTTTACAAACATCCATAGATGTGTGGTGGAGCGTGAATTGACTGGCTGCATCATAGCCTGGTATAAAAAAACACCAATGCCCTTGAATGGAAAATCCTACAAGAAATAGTGGATTCGGCCCAGAACATCACAGCCCAAGCATTGAGCACATCTACATGAAACACTGTCGAAGGAGAGAGCATCCATCATCAGAGATCTTCACCACCCAGGCCGTGCTCTCTTCTCAATGCTACCTCAGGACTCGTACCACCGAGTTCAGGAATAGTTACTACTCCTCAACCATCAGGTTTTTGAACAAAGGGTGATAACTACACTTACTTGCCCATCCATTGAAATGTTCCCACAACCAATGATCTCACTTTAAGGACTCTTCATCTTGTTTCATGCTCTCGTTATTTATTGCTATCTATTTATATCTGCATTTGCACAGGTTTGTTGTCCTGCTGTAGTCACTATTCTATAGATTTTCTGAGTACGGCCACAGGAAAATGAATCTCAGGAAAGTACTTGGTGACTTACATGTAGTTTGATAATAATATTACTTAGAACTTTGAGACTGGTTATTTTCTGAAAGAGCACAATTAATGCTGTGTGTGATCATTTTATGGATCTGGTTGAATCTGATGATGTATCCTACCATTCCCTTTGTAGTGTCTTTTATCCCATTTTTGAATGTCCAGGACTGACTGGAGTCACCCCCACCCCCTCGCCCATCAAGAACTGAATCTGGCTGAATTGGTCTCGGATGAACACAAATGTACTTTCCAAATGCTTCTTGGACGACAAACTTGGAAGTGGGCCAGAACGATATGAAATCATTCACAGTGCTGGATGGGAGAAGCAGCAGGGTACCGGCCAACAGAGGATCTGCATTTCCTTGCTGTCAGTCAGACTCTTGAAATCAAGATATAGTGGATGACAGAGAAAAGTGAAAATGACAACAACCCCCACACCTTACGGCAGCACGAAAATCTCAGCCTGCATTCCACGGTTAAAGCTCCTCTGTGAAGCTCTGCATTTAAATAGTTTTCAGCCTGTCATTTTTATATCGTGCAACATCAATGTTATATATCATGAAATCCTTAATAAATGAAACAAAATATAACATTTTGACTGGAGAGTGTGGTGAACGAAACAGAAAATACAGTAACCTTACAGTATCCACCCAGGCTACAGTTCAAAATAAACTACTTATGCACACAACATTAGAATGCTAAGCCTTGAGGATATGGTTCTGTTACATAAAAGTTAATGCATTTCAGTTCAAACAATTGCACAAATATTCATTTCTTTTCTCTTGGCATCTCTCTTTCTGTCTTTGCACTTAAAATGGTTGCGGTTAGCTTTTGAACAGATAGGCAGCTCTTTAGTCAATCAATCATCCCATCCACAAAGCTGAATATAATACAACCCACTCTGCCCTTTCTTAACACCAGCATTAAAGGCCTGTTAAGGTCATCAGTGACGCCAAATGTTATTTCTAGCAGCAAAAGGGCACTCAGTCATGCCGACACCAAATGGCACCGTTAACTGCAAACGAGTTAAAGTGTGTGTCAAGCCTTGGGTTGAACTGAATGAAGGACTCATTCAATTTAAACCACACTGTGTCAACAGCACAGACCATTGATTGAGACCACATTCCAATATTAACCCTCAAAAAGCCTTTCGAGAAACTCTCATCTCAGACTCCAAACTTATATATAGAAATCTCAAAAGCAAAACTCAATTACTTTAGACCAGAGGTTCTAAACCTTTTTTTAAAACGGCATGGACCACGATGATAAACCAAGGGGTCATTGAACCCAGACTGGGAAACCCATAACTTTCCATCAGGGCAAAATGGAGTAATTAACAAATTCATAAAAACATTTACAAGAATAAACCGTGCAGTATCTTTTCATTCTACATTTACTGGTGCTTTCAGTATTGTTTTATTTTATTTAGAGATGCAGTGAAGAACAGACCTTGCCAGACCAAGGAGCAAAGCCACCCAGCAATCTCCCAATGTAACACTTAGCCTAATCACAGGACAATTTACATTGGCCTACTAACCAGTACGTCTTCGAACTGTGGGAGGAAACCCGAGCACCCAGAGGAGACACACACACACACACACACACACACACACACACACACACACACACACACACACACACACACACACACACACACACACACACACACACACACACACACACACACACACACACACACACACACACACACACCAAACTTTCTTACAGAGGACGCTGGAATTGAACTCTAAACTCCAAAGCCCTGAGCTGTAATAGCACTAAACATTATGCTAACCAGCATGGTGCCTTCTTTGTTGTGCTACATAGGACAAAGGAAGGGAATTTAACAGTCGTGTAAATGTCCTATTGCTAAAAACTATTAACATTAAAATGGAATTTTTCATTATTCTGTTTCCTCATTGCGTTGTGTTGAACTTATCATATTTAAACTAGGATTACTGCTTGCTAGTAAAAGCAATTTGGGATTTTTCAGGACCGGCAAAGTTAACATGGGTAGAGCAATTGATCCCAAGCCAAACACTGTTCAAGTCTCTACAATACACTGGTTATTTGCATTTTAGTTGTCTCAGGCATAGTGACGGGATTAAGGTGTTGGAGGTTCCTGTTGAGAGAATGGCAATGAGTCTTGATCTCAAGAAATAGAATGGGTTGAATATTCAATTCATCCCTTCAACTGGTCTGGAGTTTTGGTTCTCTAACAGGATACATCAATATCTCTGTTTAAGGGACTCTGTCCCATGAGACTCTATCAATTTATTTATTGAGATTCAGGGCCCTTTTGACCCTTCGAGCTGTGCCGTTCAACAATCCCCCGATTTAACCTTAGCCTAATCATGAGACAGCTTACAATGACCAATTAACCTACCAGTCAGTACGTCTTTGGACTGTGGGAGGTAACCAGAGCACCCAGAGGAAACCCACGAGGTCACAGGGAGAACGCACAAGACTCCTCACAGGCAGTGGCGGGAATTGAACCCCGGTCGCCTGTACTGTAAGGCGTTGTGCTAACCACTACACCAGAGTGCTGCCCCATTGTCTTCCAATCCACAATAAAATTCGTACAGCATCTTGTCATTTATTGCATACAATTTTATTTTCGAATAAAGTATATTTCGTTTGAAAAATATTAGTAGCTTTTCTGCTGAATATTCAATTATACCACTAGATAAGCTACAGTACGAACTAATGATCTTGGATCTATTTGTACTTACTGCTATGCAATGTATGAAAGTGCTGAACTGGCATTTATACATGTTTTTCTGTTTGTGAACATCATTTAAGTGTTCAGTGGAATGTAAGGAAAAGTGTTCCCAGTTATACAAGTTTACCATACCCTTGGAAAATTATTTGCATTAGATATAGATACTGCAGCATCAACTTTTTAAACTGATCCATGCTACAACAATCTTGCAATGCAGCAAAAATTCCTAAAGTGCATCAAATTTACTTTATTAGGTACACTTGCTTGTTAATGCAAATATCTCATCAGCCAATCATGTGGCAGCAACTCAATGCCTAAAAGTGTGCAGACATGGTCAAGAGGTTCATTTGTTTTTCAGACTAAACATCAGAATGGGGACGAAATGTGATCTAAGTGACTTTGACCATGGTATGATTGTTGGTGCCAGAAGGGGTGGTTTGAGTATCTCTGAAACTGCTGAACCCCTGGAATTTTGAAGCACAGCAGTTTCTAAAGTTTACAGAGAGTGGTGTGAAAAACAAAAACCATCCAGTGAGCAGCAGTTCTGTGGATGTTAATGAAAGGAGCATGGCCAGAATGGGTCAAGCTGACAGGAAAGCAACAGTAACTTGCATAACCATGGGTTACAACAGTGGTGTGCAAACGAGCATCTCCGAATGGTCAAACCTTGAAGTAGAAGGCCTTCAGCAGCAGAAGACCACAAATATACACTCAACGGTCACTTCATTAGGTTCAGGAACTACCTAATGAGTGGCCAGTGAGAGCATAGAGATATGGCAGTTAGATGAGAAAAAAAAATTACACAAAAGTTAGTTTATAGGAAGATCTTAATGGAGAAAAGAGTATTAGAAGTTTCAGAGTGGAATTCCAGAGAGTTGGGCCCTAGCTAATGGGTTGGCTAACACCGATGAAGAATGGATGAGCAATGGGTCTAAATTAGAGAAGTGAAGATTTCTAGAAGATCACAGATATGTACAGCCTCCAAACTACCATTTATCTAAAAACCTAAATTATTTCAGGAAAACCCAGGAATGCTTAGAAAACACAGTCCATTTGGTATGTTACAAAATATAATAACAA
The DNA here is from genome assembly GCF_048418815.1 of Hemitrygon akajei. NCBI lineage: Eukaryota > Metazoa > Chordata > Chondrichthyes > Myliobatiformes > Dasyatidae > Hemitrygon > Hemitrygon akajei. Next base: position 106,499,363 of record NC_133125.1, read on the forward strand.
CCAAATAACTACCAAATCCCTCAAATTACTCCAGATGTATCAAAGAGATTAAATCATGACCTTGTGCATGAGTAGAAAATAGAACATGTTGAAAGTCTGTTTTACATCAGCTGAAGATTTTTATTTTTTGGTATCAACGGAGCCAAAAGTTTTAGGGCCGAAGAAATAGTAGGTTGGGAGCAGAGAGAGAGGCTCTCGCTGAACTCCCGTCGGAGAAAAGATCTGAACTTCTTCAGTGTAGGCATCATTGGAAGAGGCTTCGCAGTAGTGAATTTGGCTCCGTTGATACCTCTGCCCCCCCTTACCCCATCCCTATCTATAATTTTAGTCTGGTTCTCTTTCTCTCTCTTTTTCCCCCCTCACTATAATCTCCCCCAAACCCTACCTTTCTTTCTCTTCTATTTCCTATAATTCTCCACCTTCCCCCTAGCCCATTTCCCTTCAGCCTATCACTTCCCAGCTCTCTACTTCATCCCTCCCCCCAGTTCTTATCCCCCCTCGACCATCCCATGTTACTTCACTCTGGATGAAGGGTTTCGGCCCGAAACGTCGTCACTACCTCCTCCCATAGATGCTGTCTGGCCTGCTGAGTTCTGCATTTTGTCTTTTTACCTATGTCAGGTAGCTGTTCCCTGACTATAGCTCAGCGCTTAACACCATCACCCCTATAGTCCTGATCGATAAGTTGCAGAACCTGGGCCTCTGTATCTCCCTCTGCAATGGATCCTCGACTTTCTAACTGGAAGACCACAATCTGTGTGAATTGGTAATGACATTTCGTCCTCGCTGACAATCAACACTGGCACACCTCAGGGGTGTGTGTTTAGCCCACTGCTCTACTCTCTTTATACCATGACTGTGTTGCTCAAATATCATCTATAAATTTGCTGATGATACAACATCGTTGGTTGAATCTCAGATGGAGACGAGAGGGTTGTACAGGAGTGAGGTATACCAGCTAGTTGGGTGGCGTCACAGCAACAACCTTGCATTCACTGTCTGGTATGTCTGGGGTGGTGAGGAGGCTACTACATGGGATCGTATGAAGCTACAGAAAGTTGTAAAATTAGTCAGCTCCATCATGGGTGCTAGCCTCTGTAGTATTCAGGACACCTTCAACGAGTGGTGCCTTAGAAAGATAGTGCCAATATTATTAAGGACTGCCATCACCCAGGACATGCCCTCTCCTCACTGTTACCATCAGGGAGGAGGTACAGAAGCCTCAAGGCACACACTCAGTGATTCAGGAACAGCTTCTTCCCCTCTGAAATACAATTCCTAAATGGACATTGAATCCATGAACACTATATAAACACACACACACACACACACTTACTATAATTGATTTACATATTAATTTTTTTCTATATTATCATATATTGCAATATGCTGCTGTTGTAAAGTTAACAAATTTCATGACATATGCTGGTGACTTAAACCTGATTCTGATTCTGACTGTAATAAATTTACTTGGAACTTTGTTCTACTGTGAATGGCTGCAATACAATGAATCTCAGAGTTGTATATGGTGACATTGATGTACTTTGTTAATAAGTTTGCTTTGAACATCTGTTGCATGCTGCACTATCACATTGATCCCTGTTTATTAAGAAGTAACTCTGTAGGAAAATATTTTAACAAATCCTGAAGTTATAATAAGAATCAGGAATGTGGAGACAACATAAACAGGACTTTTATAGAAGTTAGAGGCATAGGTCCAAATCTGTAGAACAGACCAACATGCTGTATATCCTCAAGCACTGATTGTGTTATAGATAAAAGAAAACCTTTTAACCATTATTCAAGAGTCTTATAACTGTTACAACGTATGAGCACATCAGTCAGTTTATGCACAGTAAGATGGCACTATCAGTGAGAAGATATTGTGGAAATGAATTGTTTTCAGTGTGATGACTGAGGCATCATTGCTGGGCAGTGCTCCAGGATTATGTCCTGACCTGGACTTCAGATCAACAATCTGATGATGGATGTGTTTCTTTCCCCTCTCTGTTCTGGCAACTGTTCAGTTTTATTCCAATGACATCAGAGCTAAAGGTATCCCAACCGAAACTACACTCTCCTTCACACCTTCATCGCATCAATAGTCTTTTCAAACAAACAATAGGTCAGTGCTCTAACTAGGGCACTAGAAAGAATTAAGTACTAACTACATGCAGGAAAAAGTGGCGTGTTGAGATCCGTCACAGTTACCAGGGATGAGGGGACCCGTAGGACCCATTTCTGTGCAGAATGAATCCACAATTCTAGTCAAGATTCAAGATTGTTTCTTGTACACGAGCGTAAGGAAAACAAACTAATTGCTACCCTGGATCCAATGCAGCACAATAAAACACAATAATAAGAATAATAAAAACACACAAATAGATAAGATAGCTTAGATACATTGATTGGTTGTATGTCCATAAAGTGACATTAGGCTGTGCATGCGGTGACTGATGGGAAATAACAAAGTTGTAGTGGATAATATGGGGGCGTACGTAGGTTCAAGACCACATCATTAAGAAATTTATCAATGTTTCATTCAAAAGTACTTATTGAAGGGTATTTAGTGTTCTATAGGCAAGCACACTGTAAAGTTAGATACTACAAATAGTTAAAATTTAGTGATTTTGTTAACTTTGTTTTCACAGATATTTGTTGGGAAAAGAATGTTGGCCAGAATCCTAGACGAAACCCAGAATCACTTTTAGAAACACCATAGTGTCTTTGAAACATTCTTGATCACGGAAATTACCTTGGCTTAACTTCTCAGAAGGACTGCATTTCCAACAAGCTATCAATCATCTGTTCCCAATACCCTACCATCACACTTTGCAATTCCCTAAAGCATTAGTCCAAGTGGTGAAATCAAGTCCTGTAGAAAGACTTAAACTCAAACCTTTGAAACTAAGAAGCCAAAAACCTTGATGACTAACCAAGCCAATTACTAGCAGCTGTCATAACATGGTCTCTTATGATGTAGTTTTAGGCTCCCTGTTGTTTGGGTTCCACCAACACTTGCACGGTATAATGTTGATGTCCCTGTAAATGGTTCATTAGGCAAACTCTTTTGGAGACTCTTTATATTTTGAACTATATATTGCCTTCAATTTGTGATACGTTAAATAATAAATCTCAGTTTATTAATGATAAAATGTTTCAACATAATATTACTTGTCCCATTAAGCTTATTTGCCAGCAATCTGAGAATGGAATTGCTTCAACCCTCAGTAATATTAGCACTGTTAATTAATATTGCACTAATAAAGCAAACTCATTTCATACTGATGTGATGTGCTTGCTGGTGAATGCTAGATAATTTACAGCGTGCTTTAATTCAGTGTCTCTGGAGTGTTCAGCGTCATCAATGCACGGCACTATATTCGTACAATGACCTCAGGCCTGTAAGGATCATTCTTTAGGGAGCAAATCTTGTGTAAAATGAAAATAAAGGGCAGACAGAAAAGAAAGCAGAGTGACTTCTTAGATCAGAGACACACAGATGATAAATTAAAATGAAAACATTAAAAGCTGGACATACTTGGCAGGATAGGCAACATCTGTAGATGAAATGCATCAGGCCAATCACTCTTAAAGTTATTATAGGTAGTCACTGAAATGCTAACCCAGGTTCTCTCTCCTCAGGTGGTGTCTGACCCACTGTGTGGTTCCAGCAGGACTCTTTTTAAAGATAAAAAATAAAGGTTAGCTTTATTTGTCACATGTACATTGAAACATACAGTGAATGCGTCACTTGAGTCAAATCAAATCAGCGAACATGGCAGTAGGCAGCCCTCAAGTGTTGCCACGCACCCAACACCAACATAGCATGCCTACAACACACAAAGCCTAACCCATATGTGAGAGGGAACTGGAGCACCCAATGGAAACCTACAATGTTATGGGGAGAACAAATTCCTACGGACTGCAGTGGGAATAGAACCCTAATCTTACAGTTGGCCCCGTATAGTGACTGTGCTAGCCACTACGCTATATTTATTAGATTTCTACGAAACACAGCATCTTGCTCTGGGTTACGACATAAATGGCATGTGAGGGTCAAAGGAGAAAATGAGTATTTTAGCCAAGCAGCTCAAATACAAAAGTAATACCCAAGATTATACCAGGGGTAGACAACACATTTCCAAGTCAGCTAAAAGAAGATTATAGCCATTCCCTGGATCTCTTAAACAAAAATGTATTGTTAGGCAAAATTGTGTAAATTGTGAAATGCATAAAATGACATAAAGTATTTTGGCAGAGTGTATTCTAAAAGGTGAAGGCTTGTGTATCACTTCTTAAAGCAAAAAGAAATATTCATAAAATGCTGGTGTGAAAGCATCATGTCCAGGGGATTTGTCTCAAGGCATTAAAGGCACTATGAAGAAGTTGGATAAGCCTTTTGGTTAGGCACTATTAAGTGCCTTTAGTTTTTGTCCATAATCACTCAATGATTCAAAGTCAGACCTCCCCCTCTGCCTTCAGATTTCTGAATGGACATTGAACCCATAAACACTACCTCACTGTAATCCACAGTTTGATTAGTATATATATTAATTAAACTGAGTTACAGTAAAGATATATAGGGTAATTCGCAGTTTTTATTACTATGTATTGAAATGTACTGCTGCCATAAAAACAACAAATTTCACAACATATGCCAGTGATAATAAACCTGATTCTGATTTTGATTCTAAATGCAGTTTTACCCATTAACAGACTTGCACAGTATACCAAGGACAATCTGAACTTTGGAGAGAATAGAATAGAATCATTACCCATGCCCACAATCTTAATTGCCTCTTTGCATTACTTCTTTTTGAATGTTGCACTGAACATTTAAATTAAAATGATTATTAAATTAATGTTTATGCCTTTTGGTTAGGCTGTTAATTTAAATTTCACCTTATATTACCTATTGATTCAAACAAGCGGTACTTGAGAAAAGTATATTGAACAGATGTACAACTTACTAATATTTAGATAGGAATTGGACTGCTTAGTTTAATCTAAATGAAGTTAGAATCTTCATTAAAGCCACTGAGCCTTTTTCCCCGTGCTTATCCAAATTCAGCATTTAACCAATTAGCAACTTCACTGTTACTGTCGCTCCCACAGAAGTTATGAACTGTTTCTTAATTGTATCTATAAGAGTCTTCACAACCACACTCCCCTCATTACATCATCCACCTCACAACTGTCCTTCTCCATTTTACTGAACTTCCCTACCTATCTGTGAAGTTTAGACTTTGCTATACTATTCCCAAATCAGCAAAGGCCTATTTTTGCCAATGTTTCATTATAAATGATCCTTATACTCTGTTTATTTACATTTAAAAAATGTTTCCTTGGCATCACAAACTCTAATCTGCCTTGGCCTAATGTTTTGCACACACTCCTTGACTCTCTCCCCTAATTTAGTAGTTTCTTTTTGTGTCTTCCCTTTGCCAGTAGTCTAAAGCTTAATTTCTGACTACAGTTCTACTCAACTTCATTTCACCCAAACTGGATGTCTGTTTACCAGACCTGACTACCCTGTTTTATCATTTATGTACAGAAAATTTAAGCAGAACTCGTCCCTGTGATGCAGTTTCATTTGCACGAGTCACCACCATCCTTCATTCTGCGTTCATCACTCAACGATGTCTACACCTCCCAAAACAGCTTACCCCTACACCAGCAAAGCACAGTTGCCAATTCTGATGTTATAAACACTGACCTCTTGTTGTTTGCTAAGTAGCTCATTTCTCCTGTGGCTCCCTTACCTACTCTTTCTTTAAAAAAGTGTTGATCTCGATACTATTTGTAGCATCTGTATCCTTTCCCCTTTGCATCTCACATGCAATATATTTCTTAATCCATAGCAAGATTAAGTGCATGGGTGGAATCTGAAATAGGAACAGAAAATGCCGGAAACACTGCTCAGGTCAGGAAGCATCTGTGGTGAGAGAACCTGAGCTAGCACTTCTTTGAATAACCATAATAACTTCAGAACAGTCATTAATCTGAAACATTTTCAGCCACTGCTATTACTACCCTGCCAAGAACGTCCAGCATTTACTGTTTTCATTTTAATTTATCAATTTTACGTCCCTGACCTTAAAAGTTTCCTCTTTGTACTTTTCTGTCTGCCTTGTATTTTCAGTTTTTACAAAAATAACTCCCTAAAATATTATCCAAAAATGCCTGTCACTGGTGGATGAATGTACCTCCAAGCAGTTCGTGCTGGTTCTAAATATTTGGAACACTCAAAACTATTTGCAAAGTATGTTATCTGTCCCTTCAGTGATAAATCTCCAAAACGATAACATTATGTTTTTCTTCCTCCACAGCTCCAAATACCCTCTTACTTCAACCTGACACGCTCAGCATTCTGACTGTCCTTCCAAGAACTTTTAATTGAAGCCTTATTGGTCATAAGTACACAGTACTAACGTTAGTTTGTGTAGTACGCACCAGGAAATAGGAGGATAATAGTTAGGTTGCCAAACTAGAAGCTAAAATTCCAAACCTCTGGTCCAGAAACATGAGTTCAAACAAATCCTCTTATGTACAGTAATAAATAGTTATTTTACTTTTATTTTAAAAACTAGGGCTCATTTATGGTTGACACGTATCCGTAGTATAGGGTTGGGTCGCAATGGTAACGTAATGCTATTACAGCTCGGGGTGTCAGGGTTCAGAGTTCAATCCCACTGTCCTTTGCAAGTTCTCCCCCCGTGAAATGCTTTGGGTGCTCCATTTTCCTCCCACAGTCCAAAGACATACCAGTTAGTCGATTAATTGGTCATTTTAAGTTGTCCCATGATTAGGCTAGGGTTAAGTCAGGGGTTGCTAGTGGGGTGGTTCGAGAGCCTACTCTGCACTTCCTCTCTAAATAAATAAATATCAACTAAGCTGCTGCAACAAAATAATCTAGTTCACTAACACAAGAGATGCTGGAAATCTAGAACAACCCACAAAATGCTGGAGGAACTCAGCAGGTTAGGGAACATCTATGATCAGGAATAAACAGTTGATGTTTTGGACCGAGTCTTGAACTTCCAGTCAAGATACCACCTGTGTACAAACATTTTTTGGTCAATATCTTCTGGATAGATCATGAAACCATATATTTCACTTCTCTTATGTCATTTATGTTTGTTTTTGTCTTGAATATGATTCTGGAACCACTGGAGCCTGTGATTTGTAGGTTGGAGTGTTTCCGTGCTCTGCAGTCTCCAAGGGGATTCTGGGAGGCAGAAGCAGTGTGTGGAAATCTCGTGACAAGAAAGCTGCGACCATTTTGCCGATTAAAGCTTCCATTGTTTGCCGATTAAAGTGATGAGGGGGGTTGAAATGCCAGCTGTCTGCTTTCTTTAAAAATCGCTGGGGGAAATTGCTCTGCTGCTGGAGAGGGGAGACTTTTTATCACTGGTGAGATCACTCTGCTACAGAGAGAGAGATGTTGCCCAGGTTTTCGGCGTTTTGGATGTGGACTTGGGCTATGGCTCTTCTTTCAGTCTTTTTTTTGTATTCTGTGCTTTTCGACTGATCATTCTTTAATTTGTGTGTGAGGGAGGGGGACCTGGGGTCAATGTGCCTGTCCCGTTTTTGTGCAGGGAGGAGGAGTTTGGGGGTTGATGATCATGCTGCCATTTTTTTCTTTCTTGGTTTTGTGGCTATCTGGAGAAGAAGAATTTCAGAATTGTAGACTTTGATAATAAATGAATCGTTGAACCTTTGAGCCCGAAACGTCAACTGTTTATTCCCCTCCACAGATACTGCCTGACTTGCTGAGTTCTTCCAACACTTTTGTGTTAATCTAGTTCATTAATATCTTTACCTTGTCCATGTAACTCCGCATCAACCGCTCTAACTGCTACACTACTGCAGCGGCCAGGTTGACAGGAAAAGCTTGATTTTTGGACCTGATATTGAAACATTTTCACTAAATGCTAATATGCACCAAACACTGACTCTGAAGAAAATTTAAACATCTTACGAGCTCAGGTTTACACAAAACCAAGGTAAATATTAGAACACACACAACATGATGGAGGAACTCAGCAGGCCAGGCAACATCCATGGAAAATGTACAGTCGACGTTTCGGGCTGAAACCCTTTGTTCTGCCAAGTTCCTCCAGCGTTTTTATGTGTGTTGCTTGGATTTCAAGCATCTGCAGATTTTCTCTTGTTTGTGCTCTCAAATATTAGAAGCAGATGGAGCAGTGTTCCACTTCGGCAATTAATACTAACTCCAGCTTTGCATAACCTTTGGTTTTCATTGCAATCTGCTAACGATCACCCTATGTGGACATATTATCGAAAAAGCAAATAAAGACCTCTTACCTCTTCTTCTTCACTTGCCTATCACCAACTTCTGGAGCCCCTCCTTTTACCCTTTCTCCCATGGTCCACTCTCCTCTCCTATCAGATTCCTTCTCCTCCAGTCCTTTACCTTTCCCACCCACCTGGTTTCACTTATCACCTTCTAGCTAGTCCTCCGTCCCTCCCCCCCCCCTTTTTCCCCTCGCATCTTTTCTCTTCCTTTCCAGTCCTGAAGAAGGCTCTTGGCCCGAAACGTCGACTGTTCATTCATTTCCATAGATGCAGTCTGACCTGCTGAGTTCATCCAGCATTTTGTGTGTGTTGCTCTGGATTTCCAACATCTGCAGAATCGCTTGTGCGTAAGGAGGGATGTATTGGCCCTGGCGAGGGTCCAGAGGAAGTTAACAAGAATGACGCCAAGAATGAAAGGCTCTACATATGATGAGCATTTGATGTCTCTGGGCCTGTATTCAGAGAGTTCAGAAGAATGGGTGGGAAGTGGTTCTCATTAAAACCTACCAGATGTTGACAGTGTGAATGTGGAGAAGATGTTTCCATAAGCGGGAGAGTCTAGGATCCTCAGAATAAAGGGACATTCCTTTAAAACTGAGATGAAGAGGAGCTTCCTCAGCCAGAAGGTGATGAATCTGTGCGAAAAAAATCTACTATGATTGAATGGTGGAACAGATGTGATGGGCTGAATGGCCCAATTCTGCTCTTTTATCTCATGATCTAAGCTAACATTCTCAGATCCTTTTTCAAAGTTTAGCTTTGCCAGTTGATCCTATCTCTCTCTTTGGCAAATGTCAAAGTTGGTGTTACATCTGACCTTGAATTGAACCCTCAACTATCAGCCTACTCCTTCTGCTGAAGATATTCTTTCATGTCTTAATCACCTTCCCACATCTATTTTCATTTCTTGGGAAGCCTGTTTCCATCTTCTGTCTGAAACCTCAAAGTTACCCAATACAGCACACATCCCAACTCCTGCCAAGACTTGTTTACCCATGACTGGCCTCCATTACCTCCTGATCATTCACAACTGAGCAACATTTCATTTTCAATTTGTCATCCTTGTTTATTCCCCTCCATAGATACTGCCTGACTTGCTGAGTTCTTCCAACACTTTTGTGTTAATCTAGTTCATTAATATCCTTACCTTGTCCATGAAACCCTAGATTTCTAGCATCTGCAGACTCGCTTGTGTTTAAGACATCTGCACACTTCTAATTCAGAACCTTCAAAGCTAAGTTTTATCATTAACAAACACGAGGTTTTGTGATGCTGAAAACCTAGAACAACACACACAAAATGCTAGATGTCAGGCTGCATCTATGGAGAGGAATAAACTGTCGACGTTTCAGGCCAAGACCCTTCTTCAGGACTGGAAAGGAAGGGGGAAGTTACCAGAATAAAAGGGGGTAGGGTGTAGGCAGACTAACTAAAAGATGAGAGGTGAATCCAGGAGGATGAGAAAGGCAAAAGGCTAGAGAAGGAATCTAATAGGAGAGGACTATAGACCATAGACAGACAGACAGACATACTTTATTGATCCCGAGGGAAATTGGGTTTTGTTACAGTCGCAACAACCATGAATAGTGTAGAAATATAGCAATACAAACCATAAATAATAATAAGTAAATTATGCCCAGTGGAAATTAGTCCAGGACCAGCCTATTGGCTCAGGGTGTCTGACACTCCGCGGGAGGAGTTGTAAAGTTTGATGGCCACAGGCAGGAATGACTTCCTATGATGCTCAGTGTTACATCTCGGTGGAATGAGTCTCTGGCTGAATGCACTCCTGTGCCTAACCAGTACATTATGGAGTGGATGGGAGACATTGTCCAAGATGGCATGCAACTTGGACAGCATCCTCTTTTCAGACACCACCGTCAGAGAGTCCAGTTCCACCCCCACAACATCACTGGCCTTACCAATGAGTTTGTTGATTCTGTTGGTGTCTGCTACACTCAGCCTGCTGCCCCAGCACACAACAGCAAACATGATAGCACTGGCCACCACAGACTCGTAGAACATCCTCAGCATTGTCCGGCAGATGTTAAAGGACCTCAGTCTCCTCAGGAAATAGTGACGGCTCTGACCCTTCTTGTAGACAGCCTCAGTGTTCTTTGACCAGTCCAGTTTATTGTCAATTCGTATCCTGTATTTGTATTCGTATAGGAGAAAGGGAAGAAGGAGGGGCACCAGGGGGAGGATAGGAAGGTGAGGATAGCAGTAAGAGGCCAGAGTGGGGATTAGAAAAAGAGAGGGGGAGGGATTCTTTTTTAAACCAAAAGAAGGAATCAATGTTTATGCCATCAAATTGAAGACTACCCAGATGGAATACGAGATGTAGCTCCCCCACCCGTTGTGGCAAAAAAAGAGGCCATAGACCAGCAGGTCAGAATGGGAATGGGAATCAGGATTAAAATGTTTGGCCACCAGGAAATTTTGCTTTTGGTGGATGGAGCAGAAGTGCTCAACAAAGCGGTCCCCCAATTTATCATCGATAGCCATGCACTTCCTGCTGAAGTCTTAATTTCTGGATCTCTCCACCGTTTCCATCTTTCCTCCTTTAAAATCCACCCTTAATATTTCCTTGAATGGCTCAATGCAATGATAACACACCTTTGAAGAATATAGACATAGCAAAATGTCTCAAGGTCAGTTTTCATTAGAACAGCGACTACTCTGGAAAAGTAAAACACTTCAGAAGCATGTTTTTATGTCATTAAAGATTCAGGTAACTGAGAGTTAGTTCCTTTCTACATTTAGTGTACATAATACGCGTTACATGGTGGCTCTTTATTTTCCAGTATCCATGGGAACAATCTAATCTGTCCATCTATCTCAAAAGACTTCAGGCATACTTTCCAATTTGAACCAACAGGCCTGTGAAATATTTTTTCCAGAAAATAGCCAAGACCAAACAAAAATAAAACAATGCCTTATTAAGTCTTTGCCAAAAATATTTTGTTTACATCAAGCAATTTTGAGAGGCAATCTTAACCATGCCTATCTAACCAGAATTGCTTTTCTTAAATAAATCCGTCTTCATGTAGAAGAGAGCTGATTTCTCACGAATCTCATGCTGGTGCCAGTATGGGAAGCACCATCTATTGCCAGATACGTGGAAGGTTGGAGGAACACAACAGATCAGGCAGCATCTATGGAGGGAATGCCACCTGGACTGCTAAGATCCTCTAGCATTGTGTGTGTGTCGTTCAAGGTTCCCAGCTTTGCAAAATCTCTTGTGTCTTATCTGTTGCTGGATCTTAGACAACAGGGTTCAATTCACCAGATAGTTTGTGACCCAAGCAACAATGGGCAAGATCATTCATTTGCCCTGCATAAAATATTAAAAATCCTACCAATGCTCCACAGAACTTGGCACACTCACTTCCAACTTTAATGTTTGGGCTGCATTCTTTGGGAACAGACTGTCTGCCAGTAGGACTGCCATTCAATCACTGCCCCACAAAAAGAAAGAGCTTTTTTAGCTCTGTATGTGCTGGCTTTTGCACAACTCCTGTTCTCGTGAAAGTTCTCAGACCACAAACATTTAACTGTTTCTTTCGCTCCAGAGAGGCCGCCTACAACTTTCTCTGTTATTGTTTCATACTTCCAGTGTCTGTTATTTTCTTATATTTAGCTACCCAGCTCCTTTCCAATCAGTCTCACTCTGTCTCAGAGCACCCCTCGCGTGTTCCTTCTTGCAACCTTACACAACCTCAGCAAACTGGCACTGATGAACAAGCCTCCTGGGAAAATCAAAACCTTAATAGGGGCAGTCATACAACAGGGAAACAGGTCCAGACTGACCAAGGTGCCCAAGTTACTCAGACCCATTTGCCTGCATATGTCTCACACCCTTCTAAACCTCTCTTATCTATGTACTCACCCAAGTGAAATTAAATGTTGCTATTGTACCTTCCTCAACCACTCTTTCCTTTTATGAACCATCCTCTGGGTGAAAGAGTTACCTCTCAGGGTTTCTGTTGGATCTCTGCCCTCTAATCTTAAATCTAGTTCTTGATTTCCCAGTCCAGGGAAAAGACCACCTACGTTCACAATACCACTGTCCCTCATGATTTTGTAACACCTCTTTAGTGTCACCTTTCATCCTGCTGTGGTCCCATGGATAAAATCCCACCCGGCTGAACCTCTGTCTGTGTCTCAGTCCATAGATCTCATCAACCTTTTCAGCCCTCTTTCCACCTTGACGGCATCTTTCTTATTGCAAGCTGAACAAAAGCAAACACAGTATTTCAAATGCAGCTTCACTGATATTTTGTACAAAATATTAATATTTTATATGGATCAAATGTTCCATAATGACAGTTTGCCCTGACCATAGGAAACAGAAGCAAGGTATGGCCTTTTGGCCACTTGAACCTGCACTGCCATTCCACAGGATTATGGCTGGTACAATATTCTTCCTGTTCACTTTCCCAACATTTCTCCACAGCTCTTGATTCAGTTACCAATTAGAAATCCACCATTCTCAGCCGTGAATGACTCTGCACACAAGGCTCTCTGTAGCATCATCATCATCATCATTATGTGCCGTGTTGTATGATGTGGGGGATCATGGTCTTTCCATGACCATGATTGTTCTCGGCAATTTTTTTTCTACAGAAGTAGTTTGCCATTGTCTTCTGGGCAGTGTCTTTACAAGACGGGTGACCCCAGACATTATCAATCCTCTTCAGAGATTGTCTGCCTGGTTTCAGTGGTTGCACAATGAGCACTTGTGATATGCACCAGCTAATCATAATACCATCCACCACATGGCTTCATGTGACCCTGATCAGGGGCCTAAGCAGGTGCTACACCTTGTCCAAGGGTGTCCTGCAGGCTAGTGGAGGGAAGGAGCACCTTACACCTCCTTTGGTAGAGACACATCTTCACTCTTAGGCAAAAAGTTTTAAAAACTCTCTCAACCCTCTCAAAGAGAAGAAACTCTATTTCATCTCAAATTTCAACATTCAAATGTTCAAAGTAAAATTATTATCACGGTGTGCATACGTCACTATACACTACTTCAAGATTCATTTTCTTGTAAGCATTAACAGAAGAACAAAGAAATGCAATACACACAAAGAACCAATGTCCAAAAGAAGTTAAATAAATAAATAATACTGAGACCATGAGTTTTAGAGTCCTTGAAAGTGAGTCTTATCTCGTGGAATCAGTTCAGTGTTGAGGTGAGCAAAGTTATCCACACTGGTTCAGGAGCCTGATGGGTGAAGGGTAATAACTGTTCCTGAACCTGCTGGTGTGGGACCTAAGGCTCCTGTACCTCCTTCCCAGTGGTAGCAGTGAGAAGAGAGCATATATATATATATATATATATATATGCACACTTAAATACAGTCACGAATACAGCCATTAAAGCACTACAAGCCCCTTAATGATACAGAAATAAATCAAAGCGTGTGATCTCTCCATTGTAGAGAAGCCCAGAAGATACAACAGCTAAGTTATTAAACTAGCATCCGTGAGGGCTAGTATATTGATCTAAATTCATGAGTTCAAGTCACACTCTAACTCTAATTAATTAAGACACTGGTGTCAGTGAAATTAACCACAACTCCACTAGACTGGTGCAGAATCCCATTTAGCTTGCTAGCAGCACCCCTACAGTAGAAGGAATTTCTTCAGAAAATTTACCATCTTTACCAGGTCTTGTTTACATCCGCTTTCACTTCCACAAACATAATTGCTTATTAGAGCCTTCAGGAATACTAAGGATATCAGCAATGGACAGTAAATGTTGCCTTGTCAATGAAGTGCACATTCAATAAGTTATTTTTTTTTTTAAATCACCGTCAGGTGTCCACACGTGACAGTCGCTTGGGAGGAAGTGCGTGAGCTGGTAAAATCACCGTCAGGTGTCCACACGTGACAGTCGCTTGGGAGGAAGTGCGTGAGCTGGTAAAATCACCGTCAGGTGTCCACACGTGACAGTCGCTTGGGAGGAAGTGCGTGAGCTGGTAAAATCACCGTCAGGTGTCCACACGTGACAGTCGCTTGGGAGGAAGTGCGTGAGCTGGTAAAATCACCGTCAGGTGTCCACACGTGACAGTCGCTTGGGAGGAAGTGCGTGAGCTGGTAAAATCACCGTCAGGTGTCCACACGTGACAGTCGCTTGGGAGGAAGTGCGTGAGCTGGTAAAATCACCGTCAGGTGTCCACACGTGACAGTCGCTTGGGAGGAAGTGCGTGAGCTGGTAAAATCACCGTCAGGTGTCCACACGTGACAGTCGCTTGGGAGGAAGTGCGTGAGCTGGTAAAATCCGCAGTACAAGAAAACATTTTTCAAAGGTGCTTTTATACTGTCAAATAAATAAACCACGGGAAACCACATTTCCAGAAGTTCTGCGAGAATCCAACCAATGCACACTTGTGGCTTTGGGGAGTTTATGTTCCCTCGAGGTCAAGTCACTCATACAAGACACTCCTCTGTTCTATATTTACATCCATAATCCATCACAGAGGTGTAATCGATTCCAAACTTGCAGTATTTTTGAAGCAGAAGGCATAACAAAGCAGGAGGTAGAATAAAAAATTGGAAACATTTAATTTGTAAAATATATAAAATGTAGAAATGGCTAACACAAGATGCCATCCAGCAATCCCCTGATTAAACCCTAGCCTAATCATGGGACAATTTTACAATGACCAATTAACCTAACTGGTACATCTTTGGACTGTGGGAGGAAACCGGAGCACCCAGAGGAAACCAATGCAGTACTGGGGAGAACGTGCAGACTCCTTACAGACAGAGGTGGGAATTGAACCTGAGTAGTTGGCACTAGAAAGAGTTGTGCTAACCACTATGCCACAATGCTAGCCAAAAGTGATTGGAGGAAAGTACAGGGAAAAAGTCAGAGGTAAATGTCAGGGTGGTGAATCTGCGGAATTCATTGCCACAGAAGGCTGTAGAGGCCAAGTCATTGGGTGTAGTTAAAGCAGAGGTTGATACAGTCTTGATTAGCCAGGGTGTCAAAGTTTATGGGAAGAAGGCAGATTAGCATCGAGGGATAATAAATCAGCCTTGATGGAATGGCGGAGCAGACTTGCTGGGCTGAATGGCCTAATTCTGCTCCTATGTCTTATGGTATGGTCTAATGGTCATATGGCAAGTTTTATTTTTACACAGTGTAGAAGCCAAGTGTCTATTTTCTGTCTGTGGTGTGTTTATTATGGTATCTGTCACATGGGTAGGAGCATGGTAGAGCAAATGAGGTTAGTCATGTATTAACACCTAGTTAATTTAGTTTAGTCTAGCTGAGGGGTAGCCACGGGGAATTATATTTTTATTAACCACTCACTTCGCTAACTTCACTTAGTTAAACTTATTTTGCAAAAGGGAACGCTTAGTTATGCTAATTATGCTATTATACCGCTTAGTATTGCTAATGTCCCGATTAGACCGTTATATCACTAACTTAGTTTCATTAGCTTTTTAACACTACAAGATGGTTCATCTTTGCTGGTTTTGTAACAAACGATCGAGCATGTCTTTTTCGATTAGGAAATTCATTATTTGGAAGCACTTCATGCAGTGTTGATTACCCTGGCTCAGTCTCTTGGCGGTTTTGGTTTGTAACCGTTACACACAGAGTGTAGAGGTGCATGGAACGTCCTGTAGAGGCAGATACGTTAGAGACATTAAATAGATGCTTAGCTGGGCACGTGGATGAAAGGAGGGAGGGTTAGATTGATCTTGGTTAGATTAAAAGGCTGGCACAACGTTGTGGGCCAAAGGACCTGCAGTGTACTGGAATGTACTGTTCGATAATCATGGACTCTGCCTGCAGGCCTCCATTTCTGATGCAGTCCTCACAACCATCTAGAGCAGGGGTGTCAAACTCATTTTAGGTCACGGGCCGGATTGAGCAAAATGCAGCTTCATGCGGGCCGGATCAGTCGGATGCGTGCGAACGCAGCTTTCGTTGCCTCCGTTTTTTCAGCCTGCTCTCATGCGTCTCAGTCTCTGCTATAACTACAAAGTGTTTCACTTTACAAATTCCGTTTCTTATGAAGAAGACTGCCGAGCAAGACTGCCGAATAAACACTAAAAACCCTGAAAACCTGGTACCTGAATAAACTCAGCATTAGCCATATCATACGCCATAGGCGCTTCGATTACTGGGGCCAGCTTTAATAGTAATTAGATATTATCTCGCGGGCCAAAGATAATTCCACCGTGGGCCTTGAGTTTGACATATATGATCTAGAGCATTTTCAAACACTTTATTCCTGAAATGTGATCATTTTTGTAATGCAGAAAAGAAGCACACAAAACGAAACAAAACAAAAATCCTGAATCAGCCGTATGTTAATCAGCAAATTTGTCGACGTTACATTGAGTGAGTAATCAAACAATAGTCAGGATTCCAGGGAAAACTCACGATTTTCCTTCAAAAGAGAATCCCTGAATCTTTAGTGCACTCCGGAGAGCATATTGAGTTTCAATTAACACAGAGTCATATAGCACAGCTCACCTCACCTGTGCTGACCTACATGTCCTCATCTACCTAACCCTATTTACCAGAACTTCGTCTGTAATCATCAATGTCTTGATGATTTCTTAAATAATCTGAGAATCTCTGCCTCAACTGCCTTCTCAGGCTGAGAGGGTATTCCAAACGCCAGACACTCTCTGGGTTAAACAAAATTATTTCTCTAAACTTTAGCTTAAACCTATACCCACAAGAAGTTGTTTTTACCTTCACAGATTATAGACACAAACGCTAGAAATTCTGCAAATGCTGGAAATCCAGAGTACCACACACAAAGTTCTGGAGGAAATCAGAAGGTCAGGCAACATCAATGGAAATGAATACACAGTCAACGTTTTAGGCCGAGACCCTACTTCAGGACTGGAAAGGAAGGGGGAAGACTCCAGAACAAAAAGGATGGGGGAGGGGATGGAGGACAGCTAGAAGGTGGTAGGTGAAGCCAGGTGGGTGGGAAAGATAAAGGGCCGAAGAGGAAGGAATCTGATAGGAGAGGAGAGTGGATCATAGGAGAAAAGGAAGGAGGTAGGGCACCAGGGGAGAAGGTGAAAGGTAGGTGAGAAGAGGTAAGAGGCCAGAATGGGGAACAGAAGAAAGGAGAAATCGATATTCATGCCATCAGGTTGGAGGCTACACAGATGGAATATAAGATGTTGCTCTTCCACCCTGAGGGTGGCCTCATCTTGACACATGAAGAGGCCATGGTCCAACTTGTCAGAATGGGAATCAAATTAAAATGTTTGACCCCAGGGAAGTTCTGTTTTTGGTGGATGGAGCAGAGCTAATGCGACAAAACAGTCTCAACATTGATGGGTCTCAACAATGTGGAGGAGGCGGCATCGGGAGCAACAAATACAATAGGCAACCCCAGCAGATTTGCAAGCAAAGTGTTGCCTCACCTGGAAGGACTTTTTGGTGCCCTGAATGGAGGTGATGAGGAGGTGAATGGGCAGGTGTAGCACTTGGGCCACTTGCAGGGATCAGAGCTGGGAGAGAGATCAGTGGGGGGGGGGGGGGGGGGAATGGATGGACAAGTGAATTGCAAAGGGAACAATCCTTGTGGAAAGCAGAGAGTGGGGAGAGGGAGGTAAAGATGTAGGTGTTAGTAGGATCCCTCTGGAGAAGGTTGAAGTTGCAGAGGATGATGTGGAGGCTCACGGAGTTGTAGGCAAGGACAAGAGGAACGTTAGCACGGTTAAGGTAGCAGGACAATGGAGTGAGCATGGATGCCCATGGAATGCAGGCGATACAGGTGAGGGCAGCATCAGCGGTGGATTATCAATTGTAGACACACCTATTAAGTGGTAAAGTTCAATACTGAACGGACCAATGCAAAACAAAATATTCCAGTTATGGATTTTTTGTATTATGAAAACAGCACTTCCAAAAGAAGTAATTCTCTACATTAGAGCCAGCCAGGAATTTTGAACTCAAGTGTCTAGTGTGGGGCTTGAACCCACAACCTGTTGATTTAAAAGCAAGCTAGATGTAGAAGCACACTATTTACAAAAATTCTTGTGAGGATTAATTCTAAATAAAATCAATGTCACTTACATAATCATAAAAACAGATGTTACACTGGGCCTTGCACTGAGGGATTAATGTAGCTGGTGTCAGAGGAAACCTTAAAGAGATTGTTATTATCGTCTAGTACTTAAATCAACACAACTCACACAAAATGCTGGAGGAACTCAGGAGACCAGACAGCATCTATGGAAAGGAGTACAGTCGACATTTCAGGCCAAGACCCTTCATGAGTTTTGTTTACTCTTTTCTTAGATGCCGCCTAGCCTGTTGAGTTCCTCCAGCAGTTTGTGTGTGAGTGTATTGCTTGGATTTCCAGCATCTCTTGTTTGTGATTGGACTTAAATCAACCGATTCCTCAAACTTGGATCTCAGAAGATTTCTAAGGAACATCACAATGCTAGTCGCCGGAGGACAGTCGATCGCCATGCTTGCAGAACTCGGCAGTCCAGATCTTATCTTAGTATTATTGTAACAACGTGTGCTATTTGTGCAATATTCTATGTGGAGTGTGCTGTGTGCTGTTGGTAATCTGCATTGCACTTTGGCCCCAGAGGAACACCATTTCATTTGGCTATATTCAGGTATGGTTAAATGATAATTAAACTTGAACTTGAACATGTTCACATTTTATTCCTTTTACCGCAAGAAACAATGATATCTACACTACCTCTAACATAGTGAGATATCCCATGCTGCTTCACAAGAATATTAGAATATTATAACTCATGTCCTCGATATTTTTGCTTATTTATTACTTTGCTTATTTGCACAGCTTGTTGTCTTTGCACGTTGACTGTTTGTCTCTACTGCATGCAGTTTTTCATTGATTCAACTGTGCTCCTTTCAATTTACTGTGAATGCCCACAAGAAAATGTATCTCAGGATTGCATGTAGTTTGATAATAAATTTACCTTGAACTTTTGAACTTTGTATTTGGACAAAATTTAAGTCAGATGAAACTGGGTAAAAATATGGCCAGAGGGAAATTTAAATGAAACGTCATTATGGAGGAGAGAGAGAGATGGAGAGTCAGAGAGATTCAGGGTCGGAACACTCAGTCCGGACAACTGCAGCAAGGGCCACCTGTGATGGATGAAGAACCAGCTCGAAATGGAGGAGCAGAGAGCTTCAAAGGCGTGGAAGCCATTACAAAGATAGAAATGAGTGACGGTTGGTGGGATTTAACCTTAAAGATGGGAAAAAAACATGTACTCTGCTCTATTCCTTGATGTTGTTGGTAGTGTCCTTTAGAAGTGTAGCAGTGTGTATTCAGGAATATGCAAACTATTGTATGAGAATCGCCATCCAGGCACGTTTTGAAAAGTAATGATACATAGTGAATACAATGCCATCATTAACCTCACTAATACAAATGTTATTTCCCAGGGATTGAACCACAGTTCTAGTAATCGTGCACGTAACTTACTTTGCTGGCAAAACCCCGTGTAAAACTCTAGACATACCCTTATTTCCTTGCTGGTAGCTTGGCACAGAGTACAATGTTTGCAGCAAAAAGGGGGTTGATTGAGAATGTGTTTTGCCTCACGACTGATAAGTATGGAATGCAATTCAGGCCCTAACACTACAATAATGCTAATAATCCACAACCTTCCACCTTCGCATTTTACTGATCACAAAACACAGATGAAGATTCAAAGTATTTCCAGTCACGTACGTAAATAAACAGCAGCTGACACGATTCTGCTTGCGATTACACAGATACTCAATTATCTATTAATTCTTCAGATATGCAGGATTTCTGCAGCATGTATTCACTCCCTGCTTGTCATTCCACAGTAAGACCTTCTTTTCCCACCACACAGAGGCCATAAACAGACTCTTGCTGCAAAGCATGGTTTGCTTTTAAAAATGAACACTATTGACAGAAATGTTTTGGATATAAAAAGTTTGGCCAAAATCTGATGATGCAGTGGATGCCTCTTGGCCAGGATGCCTGTAAAAAGCAAATGTTATAAAATTTTCCAAGGATGTGTCAGTATGATAAACTGTACCATGTGGCCAAGTCACTGCTTTCCATAGGAGAAGAATTAGGCCATTCAGCCCATCATCTACTCCACCATCCCATCATGGCTGATTTATTATCCCTCTCAATTCCATTCTCCTTTGACATCCTGGCTTATCGAGAACCTATCAAGCTCCGCTTAAATATACTCAATGACAGCCTTCACAGCTGATTGTGGCAACGAATTCCAGATTCGCCACCTTCTGGCTAAAGAAATTACTCCTCATCTCTGTTCTACATAGACACCCCTCCATTCTAAGGCTGTGAGCCCGGTTCTAGACTCACCCATTATAGGAAACTTGCTCCCTACATCCACTCTGTCTAGTGCTTTCAACATTCAGTAGGTTTCAAGGGGATCCCCCTCATTCTTCTAAACTCCAGCGAGTACTGGGCCAGAGCTGTCAAATGCTGGTAATACGTTAACCTTTTCATTCCCAGAATCATTCTCGAGAACCTGGTCCGAACCCAGGCAATGCCAGTATATCTTTTTTTTGATAAGGGGCCCAAAACTGCTCACAATACTCCAAGCATGGTCTGACCAGTGCCTTATAAAGCCTCAGCATTACATTCTTGCTCTTATATACTAGACCTCTCCAAATGAATGCTAACATTGCTTTTGCCCTCCTTACCATTGACTCAACCTGCAAGTTAACCATTAGGGAACCTTGCACAAAGAATTCCAAGTCTCTTTGCATCTCTGATTTTTGAATTTTCTCCTTGTTTAGAAAGTAGTCTAAACAATAGACTATTCCTTCTCCCAAAGTGTATGACCATGTACATACTTCCCTACACTATGATCCTTTTGACACTTCTTTCCCCTTTCTCACAATCTAAGTCCTTCTACAAACTCCTGCTTTCTCATCATTACCTGCCCCTCCACCTATCTTTGTATCATCTGCAAACATGGGGCCACAAATCCATCAATTCAGTTAAGCATCCTCATGAGCAGCATGTTGACAATGGACTGCTGAATATCCAAGTAAACAACACCCACTGACTCTCCTTTGTCTGTCCTGCCTGTCCTCAAAGAATTCCAACAGATTTGTCAGGCAAGATTTCCCCTTAAGGAAACCATGCTGACTTTGGCGTATTTTATCCTATGTCTTCAAGTACCGCAAAACCTCAACCTTAATAATGGACTCCAATATTTTCCCAACCACTGAAGTCAGGCTAACTGGGAGATAATATCCTTTCTCTGCCTCCCTCCTCTCTTAAAAAGTAGAGTGCCATTTGCAATTTTCCACTCCTCAGGAACCATCCTAGACCTAGTGATTCTTGAAAGATCATTACTAATGTCTCCACACTCTGTTCAGCTACCTCTTTCAGAACCCTGGGGTGCAGTCCATAAGACCATAGCACATAGGAGCAGAATTAGGCCATTCAGCCTATCAAGTCTGCTCCACCATTCCATAATGGCTGATCTTGGATCTTACTCAACCCCATACACCTTCTTGCCATAACCTTTGATGTCCTGACCAATCGGGAACTATCAATTTTCACTGTAAATATACTCACAATCTTGGCGTTCTCAGCTGTCTGCAACAGACCGTTACACAGATTCAGTACTCACATGCTAAACATTTTTCTCTTTATCTCTGTTTTAAGGGGTCACCCCTTTTTGAGGTTGTGCCCTCTAGTTCTGAATACCCCCACCAGAGGAAACATCCTCTCCACATCTACTCTATCTAGTCCTTTCAACATTTGGTAGGTTTCAATTAGATCCCCCCTGCATTCTTCTAGATTCCAATGAGTACAGGCCCAAAACTACATTTGTTAACCCCTTCATTTGCAGAATCATACTTAAGAGCATCCTCTGGACTCTCTCCAATGACAGCACATCCTTTCTGAGATATGGGGCCCAAAACTCTTCACAATACTCCAAATACAGCCTGAGTAGTGTCTTATAAAGCTTCAGCATTATATCCTTGTTTTTATTTTCTATTCCCCTTGAAATAAATGTCAACATTGCATTTGCTTTCTTCACCACAGACTCAACCTGTAAATTAATCTTCTGGGAACCTTGCACAAGGACTCCTAAATCTCTCTGATGTTTGAACCTTCTCCCCATTTAGATAATAGTCCTCACTATTGTTCCTTTTGCCAAAATGCATTTTCATACATTTCCCAACACTGTATTCCAGCTGCCACTTTTTGCCCATTCTTCCAATTTGTCCAAGTCCTGTTATAACCACATTGCTTTCTCAGCACTACCTACCCCTCCACCTATCTTTGTGTCATCCGCAAACTTTGTCACAAAACCATCAATTCAGTTAAGCAAATCATTGACAAAGAATGTGAAAAGTAGCTGACCCCAATACTGACCCCTGAGGAACACCACTCATCACTGGCAGCCAACCAGAAAAGGCCCCTTTTATTCCCATTCACTCCCTTCTGCCTGTCAGCCATTCCTCTATCTATACCAATACCTTTCTTGTAATGTAATGGGATTTTACCTTGTTAAGTAGCCTCATGTGTGGCACCTTATCAAATGCCTTCTGAAAATCCAGTAAATGACATCCACTGGCTCTCCTTTGTCCACCCTGCTTGTTACTTCCTCAAAGAACTCTAACAGATCTGTCAGGCAAGATTTCCCATGACAGAAGCCACGCTGACTTTGACTTACTTTATCATTAGTCTCCAAGTACTCCAAAACCTTATTCTTAATAATGGACTCCAACACTTTCCCTACCATTGAGATTAGGCTAACTGGCCTACAATTTCCTTTCTTCTGTCTTCCTCCCTTCTTAAAGAGTCCATCTGGTCCAGGTGATTTATCTACCTTCAGATCTTTCAACTTCCCAAGCACCTTCTCCTTAGTAAAAGCAACAACACTCACTTCTGCTCCCTGACACTCCCAAACATCCGGCATATTGCTAGTGTCCTTCACAGTGAAAACTGATGCAAAATACTAATTAAGTTCCTCCACCATTTCTTTGTCCCTCATTATTACTTCTCCAGCATCATTTTCCAGCAGTCTGACATCCATTCTCATCTCTATTTCACTCTTTATATGTTTGAAAAAACTTCTGGTATCCTCTTTTATGATATTAGCTAGCCTACCTTCATATATCATCTTTGCTCTTTTTATGGATTTTTCAGTTGTCGTCTGTTGGCTTTTAGAAGCTTCCACATTCACTACCTTCCCACTAATTTTTGGTCTATTATATACTGTCTCTTTTGCTTTTATGCTATCTTTGACTTCCCTTGTCAGTCACAGTTGCTCCATCCTCACTTCAGAATACTTCTTTATCTTTGAGTTACTGCACCTTGCGAATTGCCCAGGAGCACCAGCCATTGAGGTTCTGCCATCATCCCTGCTAGTATCCTCTTGCAATCAACTTTGGCCAGCTCCTCCCTTATGCCCCTGTAATTCCATTTACTCCACTATAATACTGATACATCCGACTTTAGCTTCTCACTCTCAAACTCCAGGGTAAATTCTATCATATTATGATCACTGTTTCCTAAGGGTTCCTTTGCCTTATTCTCTGTAATCGAGTCTGGTTCATTACCCAACACTGAATCCAAATTGCCTTTCCCCTAATGGGCTCAACCACGAGCTGCACTAAAAAGCCATCTTGTAGGCATTCTACAAATTCCTCTCTTGGGATGCAACACCAACCTGATTTCCCCAATCTACTTTCATATTGAAATTCCCTATGGTTATTGTAACATTGCTCTTTTGACATGCCTTTCCTATCCCCCATTGTAATTTGTAGTCCACTTTCTGGCTTCTGTTCAGAGGCCTTTCATTAAGGTCTTTCATTAAGGTCTTCTCCCCCTTGCAGTTTTTTAAAACTCTACCCACAAGGATTCTACAAATTCCAATACCATATCACCTCTTTCAAAGATTTGATTTCAGTTTTTACCAACGCAGCCACCACACACTCCTCTGCCTAACTGCCTGTCCTTTTGATACAAGGTTCATTCTTGGATGTTAAGCACCTGACTGTGATCTTCTTTCAGCCACGACTCAGTGAAGCCCACAATATCATACTAGCCAACCTCAGAAAGTGCTACAAGAACATCTACCTTATTCTGTTTACTGTGTGCATTCAAACATATTCTTACCCCCACTGGCACATGGCACAGACTCCAATCCAGAAATTATCTCCCTTGATGTCCTGTTATTCAGCTCCCACCTAACCCCCTATATTCCCTCTTCAAGACCATCTCCCTTTTCCGACTTAAGTCATTGGTACCAATATGTACCACAACTTCTGGCTGTTCACCCTACCCCCATCTGAAATATCCCTGACCCTGGTACCTGGGAGGCAGAATCCAATCCGGGCGTCTTTATCTCCTTTTTGCTGCCCTGTCAATGGAATCCCCTATCACTACAGCTTCAGTTCCTTAACAGTCTCTAAGGAGCTGCAGCTCAGTGCACTTCATGCAGATGTAGTTATCGGGGAAACTGGAGGTCTCCACAAGTTCCCATATCTCACACAAGGAATGTACCACTATCTCTGGACCCATTCTCAGCTCACTAGTTATGAACTACCAGAAAAAAAACCTTACAAGAAACTTCTGTTTGCCTGTGCTGCCAGAGCCTGTTGAGCTAGACCACTGGCTCGCTCAAACAAAGACTGCTCTGCTTACATCTCCTTTCTCTTTATTGGCTCAAATAAGACTCACTCTTGGAGAGATTTGCAGCTTTCAAATGGCTTCCGCCTTGCAAAATGTTGCTCTCTCACTCGCTACTCCAAACAATGACTCACTCCTGATGAGACTTGCGGTTTTCAAATCGCTCCCACCTGGCAAGATGTCGCTCCGTCTGTCACTCCTTCAAACAATGACAAAAATTTCTCGGAGAATTGTAGCCCTGGATCTGCATCACTGTCCAATCTAACAGTCTACAAAGTGGCATTGCAACTGCAAGGGCACGTTTGTCAAGACTTGTCAATTCTAGTATCAGGGGATCCTCAGGAATGAGTTCTTCTCCATTGGCAGACTGCATCCACATGGACACTTTTGCATTGATCTTGTCGGTTTCATTAAAAAAAAGATTCCCCATTCTCCTCAGTATACCGTGAGTGCCTTCTCACCTGAACCACAACACTTCAACAAGGAAAATCACCTTCTCACACAACAATGGAGGCTGGCTTCCAAGCGTTCTCCATGTACACGCTTTACTTCTGGTAATTGACTTCCTCAGAAAGTGAGTAGAAACTCCATTAGATGGATTGTGAAGAGCAGGACAGGTGATGCTCAAAGTTCAAAGTAAATTTATTATCAATGTACATACAGTGTATGTCACATTATACAACCCTGAGGTTAATTTTCCTGCGGGCATTCACAGTAAATACAAAGAAACACAATAGAATCGAGGAAAGACCACACAAGCCAGACAAACATTCATTGTGCAAAAGACAACAAGCTGTGTAAATTCAAAAAGAAAATAACAATTATAAATTACAAGTTAAACAAGTAAGAACAACTTACTTAATAGTTATAGCCACTCCAAACACACACAACAAAGAGAAAAACACCAGAAATATGCTGAATTAAAAGATGAAATTGAAAGACTATGGAACATGAACAGGGTACACATTGTCCCAATAGTAATATCTACAACTGGTACAATCCCAAAGTCACTACACAATAGCATTAAACAATTAGGCCTACACAGCAATATTTATGTAAATCTTCAGTAAGTCACAATACTAAACACCACTAGAATAGTCAGAAATTTCCTAGCAATTGAGAAATGAGTGTACTTGGCTTTGCCTGTACCTCAGGTTTTACCAGCTTGAGCTGAGAAAAAGTAAAAATTCAATAATAATAACAATAAATAAGTTGTTATTTATTTACAGAGTTGGTTACATTATTCATTTGGAGCCCCTAGACTACATGAACGTCTCTCCAGCAAAGCTCCAAAAAATCTTCCTGATGAAGGGTCTCAGCCTGAAACGTCAACTGTTTATTCCTTTCCAGAGATGCTGTCTGGCCTGCTGAATTCCTCCAGCAATTTGTGTGTTGCTCAAAAAAATCAATACAGCTGAGGAAATAAAACTTAGCCAACTTGATGAATAGCTAACCATTCTAGTGGTGTTTTGAATTGCTTCTTTGAATTACCGTGAATTCCCGCAAGAAGATGAAGCTCAAGGTTGTAAATGGTGACATATATGTACTTTGAGAACCCAAACTAAACCCAAATTAATCAATCACTCCGAAACTGCCACAGTGTACCTTTGGCAGGCACCAACCACAAAATGGACAAGTAATTAAACTAGACTAGTTCAGCGATAACTGCCAAGCATTGACCTCCATAACCTGGAAGGACAAGCAGCGGATGGATGAGAAGACAGTAATCTCTGTTTTCTTTTAAGTCATACAGTATGTCAGTTCTGATTTGGAAACATTAGTCTTTCCCTGTGGTTGGGTTAACATCCTGATACCTTCTACATACAAGCCCCAAAGAAGAACCAAAACAGCAGAGGCATCCTCATCTCATGAATTAAACCATATACTCATGATCAAAAAAATACACACATTGCACAAGATTCAAACTGGCGCAAATGTATTCACACAGTAAAAATCCAATGTAACAACAATGTCACACATCTGCAAGAGCACAGAATTGATTATGGACTTCAAGAAGGAGAGGTGTAAAAACGTACACTAGCCCTCACTGGGGGCAGGGGCGTGGGCAGCTGTGGAAAGGGTGAGCACCTTTAAGTTCCTGGGAATCGATATCTTGGAGGATCTAACCTGGGCCCAACACATTGACATAATCACAACAAAGTCACATCAGCAGCTATATTTCATTAGAAGTTTGAGGAGGTATGGCTTGTCACCAAAGATTCTAACATACCTGTATAGAGGTATGGTGCAGAGAATTCTGATTGACTGCATCACGGTGTGGAATGGAGGCTCCAAATCACAGGATTGCAAGAAGCTGCAGACAGTTGTCGACTTAGCCAGCTCCATCACGGGCACAGCCGCCCCACCTTTGTTGCCATCTTGAGGCAGTGCTTCAAGAAGGCAACATCTATCACCAA
The DNA here is from genome assembly GCF_048418815.1 of Hemitrygon akajei. Lineage (NCBI taxonomy): Eukaryota > Metazoa > Chordata > Chondrichthyes > Myliobatiformes > Dasyatidae > Hemitrygon > Hemitrygon akajei. The sequence continues at coordinate 106,526,751 of NC_133125.1, forward strand.
GGTGCCTCACCATCCAGGACATGCCCTCTTCTCAATTCTACCATCGTGCAGGAGGGACGTGAGCCTGAAGTCTCACACAATAATTCAGGGAAAGATTTTACCCCTCTGCCATTGGATTACTGAATAGTTCATGAAACACATGAACACTCTCCCATTCCTTATTATTCCTTTCATTTGCACTATTTATGTGTTGTGTAATTTATAGCAACCTTCTGTCTTTACACTGTCTGTTGCTGCAAAACAACAAATGCCATATCTTATTTATTACCCTGTGATAATACATATGATTCTGATTCTGAAACTCTGAAATCTCTTGCACAGGTCATACTAAACTTACACAATAGAACTAATAGGACCACCAGTTATTCACATTGGAAGATGAACATTAATTCTAAATTAGATGTCAAGGCTTAAAATGTCACTGCTATAGCTTTCCACACTCAACTTTGCTTGCCCCATCATCAAAATATTCTCACAACCAGTGGTCTCACTTTAAGGGCTCTTTATCTTGTTATCTCATGTTCTTGTTACTTATTGCTATTTATTTATATTTGCATTTGTGCAGTTTTTTGTCTTTTGCACTCCAGTTCATCTTTCATTGATGTTGTTATAGTTACAATTCTCTAGATTTGCTGAGCATGCCCACAGGAAAGGAATCTCAGGGCTGTATTTAATGACATGTATATACTTTGAAATTAAAATGTACTTTGAATTTGGAACTATAATGTCCCATAGGACACTACAGCCAATAAAATTGCGTCACTTTTGCTATTTATATGTTTATTAGTCTTTTATGTTAATGTGTTCTTTCATGTTTCTTGTTTTGTTACAAATCTCAAGGTTGTATAATTTATACATACTTTGACAATAAATGTACTTTGAACATTGAAGCTTCCACAGCAATAAGATTAGTAACATATAGGCTGTTTCAGAAATACTAATTCAGGGAAGTGCATAGATGAGGACCTAGAAGATAACTCCCCATTATGGCCACAAATTTCCTCACTATCCAGGACTTCTTCCAAAGCTGGTACTTCAGGAAGGTGGCAACAACCATTAAGGACCCTCACCACCCGGGACCTGTCTTCTTCCCATGACTACTGTCAGGGAGGAGGGTCAGAAGCCTGAAGATGCAAATCCAATAATTTAGGAACATTAGATGTCTGAAAGGTCAATGAACACAACATCGCTATTCCTCTTTTAAAATGTTTATCTATTTCTACATACTGTAACTTCAAGTAATTCATTGTGCCTGCACTGTAGCACTGACATTAAATCCAGCTTTTATAAATACAAACCTGGTTCTGATTCAATATGAACCCTCGCCGCTTTTACCTAATATTTTGCTTATGCCATCATCTCCCAGCCTCTCACAACTCCCTCTCTCTCTCCCTCCATCTACTTCCCAGCCTCTCACAACTCCCTCTCTCTCCACCTCCCAGCCCCTCACAACTCCCTCTCTCTCCACCTCCCAGCCCCTCACAACTCCCTCTCTTTCTCCCTCCATCTACTTCCCAGCCCCTCACAACTCCCTCTCTCTCCACCTCCCAGCCCCTCACAACTCCCACTCTCTCCACCTCCCAGCCCCTCACAACTCCCTCTCTCTCTCTACCTCCCAGCCCCTCACAACTCCCTCTCTCTCCACCTCCCAGCCTCTCACAACTCCCTCTCTCTCCACCTCCCAGCCCCTCTCAACTCCCTCTCTCTCCCTCCCTCCATCTCCCAGCCCCTCACAACTCTCTCTCTCTCTCTCCACCTCCCAGCTCCTCACAACTCCCTCTCTCTCCACCTCCCAGCCCCTCACAACTCCCTCTCTCTCCACCTCCCAGCCTCTCACAACTCTCTCTCTCCACCTCCCAGCCTCTCACAACTCTCTCTCCCTCCCTCCGTCTCCCAGCCCCTCACAACTCTCTCTCTCCACCTCCCAGCCCCTCACATCTCCCTCTCTCTCCACCTCCCAGTCCCTCACAACTCCCTCTCTCCACCTCCCAGTCCCTCACAACTCCCTCTCTCCACCTCCCAGCCTCTCACAACTCCCTCTCTCTCCCTCCCTCCATCTCCCAGCCCCTCACAACTCTCTCTCGCTCCACCTCCCAGCTCCTCACAACTCCCTCTCTCTCCACCTCCCAGCCTCTCACAACTCTCTCTCTCCACCTCCCAGCCTCTCACAACTCTCTCTCCCTCCCTCCATCTCCCAGCCCCTCACAACTCTCTCTCTCCACCTCCCAGCCCCTCACATCTCCCTCTCTCTCCACCTCCCAGTCCCTCACAACTTCCTCTCTTACTCCCTCCATCTACTTCCCAGCCCCTCACAACACCCACTCTCTCCACCTCCCAGCTCCTCACAACTCCCTCTCTCTCTCTACCTCCCAGCCCCTCACAACTCCCTCTCTCTCTCTACCTCCCAGCCCCTCACAACTCCCTCTCTCTCCACCTGCCAGCCCCTCACAACTCTCTCTCTCTCCCTCCCAGCCCCTCACAACTCCCCCTCTCTCCCTCCCAGCCCCTCACAACTCCCTCTCTCTCCACCTCCCAGCCTCTCACAACTCCCTCTCTCTCCACCTCCCAGTCCCTCACAACTCCCTCTCTCCACCTCCCAGTCCCTCACAACTCTCTCTCTGCACCTCCCAGCCCCTCACAACTCCCCCTCTCTCTCCCTCCCAGCCCCTCACAACTCCCTCTCTCTCTCCATCTCCCAGCCCCTCACAACTTCCTCTCTCTCTCCATCTCCCAGCCCCTCACAACTCTCTCTCTTTCCCTCCACCTCCCAGCCCCTCACAACTCCCCCTCTCTCTCCCTCCCAGCCCCTCACAACTTCCTCTCTCTCTCCATCTCCCAACCCCTCATACTCTCTCCATCTCTCTCCCTCCATCTCCCAGCCTCTCACAAATCCCTCTCTCTCGACTTCCCAGGCCCTCACAACTCTCTCTCTCTCCCTCCACATCCCAGCCTTTCATGACTCTATCTCTCTCCACCTCCCAGCCCCTCACAACTCTCTCTCTCTGCACCTCCCAGCCCCTCACAACTCCCCCTCTCTCTCCCTCCCAGCCCCTCACAACTCCCTCTCTCTCTCTCCATCTCCCAGCCCCTCACAACTCCCTCTCTCTCTCTACCTCCCAGCCCCTCACAACTCCCTCTCTCTCCACCTCCCAGCCTCTCACAACTCCCTCTCTCTCCACCTCCCAGCCCCTCTCAACTCCCTCTCTCTCCCTCCCTCCATCTCCCAGCCCCTCACAACTCTCTCTCTCTCTCCACCTCCCAGCTCCTCACAACTCCCTCTCTCTCCACCTCCCAGCCCCTCACAACTCCCTCTCTCTCCACCTCCCAGCCTCTCACAACTCTCTCTCTCCACCTCCCAGCCTCTCACAACTCTCTCTCCCTCCCTCCGTCTCCCAGCCCCTCACAACTCTCTCTCTCCACCTCCCAGCCCCTCACATCTCCCTCTCTCTCCACCTCCCAGTCCCTCACAACTCCCTCTCTCCACCTCCCAGTCCCTCACAACTCCCTCTCTCCACCTCCCAGCCTCTCACAACTCTCTCTCCCTCCCTCCATCTCCCAGTCCCTCACAACTCCCTCACTCCACCTCCCAGCCCCTCACAACTCCCTCTCTCTCCACCTCCCAGCCTCTCACAACTCCCTCTCTCTCCCTCCCTCCATCTCCCAGCCCCTCACAACTCTCTCTCTCTCCACCTCCCAGCTCCTCACAACTCCCTCTCTCTCCACCTCCCAGCCTCTCACAACTCTCTCTCTCCACCTCCCAGCCTCTCACAACTCTCTCTCCCTCCCTCCATCTCCCAGCCCCTCACAACTCTCTCTCTCCACCTCCCAGCCCCTCACATCTCCCTCTCTCTCCACCTCCCAGTCCCTCACAACTTCCTCTCTTACTCCCTCCATCTACTTCCAGCCCCTCACAACACCCACTCTCTCCACCTCCCAGCTCCTCACAACTCCCTCTCTCTCTCTACCTCCCAGCCCCTCACAACTCCCTCTCTCTCTCTACCTCCCAGCCCCTCACAACTCCCTCTCTCTCCACCTGCCAGCCCCTCACAACTCTCTCTCTCTCCCTCCCAGCCCCTCACAACTCCCCCTCTCTCCCTCCCAGCCCCTCACAACTCCCTCTCTCTCCACCTCCCAGCCTCTCACAACTCCCTCTCTCTCCACCTCCCAGTCCCTCACAACTCCCTCTCTCCACCTCCCAGTCCCTCACAACTCTCTCTCTGCACCTCCCAGCCCCTCACAACTCCCCCTCTCTCTCCCTCCCAGCCCCTCACAACTCCCTCTCTCTCTCCATCTCCAGCCCCTCACAACTTCCTCTCTCTCTCCATCTCCCAGCCCCTCACAACTCTCTCTCTTTCCCTCCACCTCCCAGCCCCTCACAACTCCCCCTCTCTCTCCCTCCCAGCCCCTCACAACTTCCTCTCTCTCTCCATCTCCCAACCCCTCATACTCTCTCCATCTCTCTCCCTCCATCTCCCAGCCTCTCACAAATCCCTCTCTCTCGACTTCCCAGGCCCTCACAACTCTCTCTCCCTCCACATCCCAGCCTTTCATGACTCTATCTCTCTCCACCTCCCAGCCCCTCACAACTCTCTCTCTCTGCACCTCCAGCCCCTCACAACTCCCCCTCTCTCTCCCTCCCAGCCCCTCACAACTCCCTCTCTCTCTCTCCATCTCCCAGCCCCTCACAACTCCCCCTCCCTCTCCCTCCCAGCCCCTCATAACTCCCCCTCTCTCCCTCCCAGCCCCTCACAACTCTCTCTCTCTGCACCTCCCAGCCCCTCACAACTCCCTCTCTCTCCACCTCCAAGCCCCTCACAACTCCCTCTCTCTCCACATCCCAGCCTCTCACAACTCTCTCCCTCTACTTTTCAGCCCCTCATAACTCTCTCTCCCTCCACATCCCAGCCCCTCACAACTCCCTCTCTCTCTCCCTCCACATCCCAGCCCCTCACAACTCCCTCTCTCTCTCCTTCCACATCCCAGCCTCTCACAACTCACTCTCCCTCTACTTCCCAGCCCCACAACTCTCTCTCTACTTTCCAGCCCCTCATAATTCTCTCTCCCTCCACATCCCAGCCCCTCACAACTCCCTCTCTCTCTCCTCCACATCCCAGCCTCTCACAACTCCCCCTCTCTCTCCCTCCCAGGCCCTCACAACTCTCTCTCCCTCCACATCCCAGCCTTTCATGACTTCCCATCTCTCTCCACCTCCCAGCCCCTCACAACTCTCTCTCTCCCTCCACATCCCAGCCCCTCACAACTCTCTCTCTCTCCCTCCACATCCCAGTCCCTCACAACTCTCTCTCTCCCTCCACATCCCAGTCCCTCACAACTCCTCTCTCTCCACCTCCAAGCCCCTCACAACTCCCTCTCTCTCCACATCCCAGCATCTCACAACTCTCTCCCTCTACTTTTCAGCCCCTCATAACTCTCTCTCCCCTCCACATCCCAGCCTCTCACAACTCCCTCTCCCTCTACTTCCCAGCCCCTCACAACTCCCTCTCTCTCCACATCCCAGCCTCTCACAACTCCCTCTCCCTCTACTTCCCAGCCTCTCATAACTCCCTCTCCCTCTACTTCCCAGCCCCACAACTCTCTCTCTACTTTCCAGCCCCTCATAATTCTCTCTCCCCCCCTCCATCTCTCAGCTCCTCACAACTCTCTCTCCCTCCCTCCCTCCATTTCCCAGCCCCTCACAACTCTCTCTCCCTCCCTCCATCTCCCAGCCCCTCACAACTCTCTCTCTCTCCCTCCACATCCCAGTCCCTCACAACTCCCTCTCTCTCCCTCCACATCCCAGTCCCTCACAACTCCCTCTCTCTCCACCTCCAAGCCCCTCACAACTCCCTCTCTCTCCACATCCCAGCCTCTCACAACTCTCTCCCTCTACTTTTCAGCCCCTCATAACTCTCTCTCCTTCCACATCCCAGCCTCTCACAACTCCCTCTCCCTCTACTTCCCAGCCCCACAACTCTCTCCCTACTTTCCAGCCCCTCATAATTCTCTCTCCCTCCACATCCCAGCCCCTCACAACTCGCTCTCTCTCTCTCCCTCCACATCCCAGCCTCTCACAACTCCCTCTCTCTCTCCATCTCCCAGCACCTCACAACTCTCTCTCCCTCCACATCCCAGCCTTTCATGACTCTCTCTCCCTCCATCTCCCAGCCTCTCACAACTCTCTCTCCCTGCCTCCACCTCCAGCCTCCCAGCCCCTCACAACACACTGTCTCCCTTCACCTCCCAGCCTCTCACAAGTCTCTCTTTCTCTCCCTCTACCTCCCAGCCTCTGACAACATTTTCTCTCCCTCCACCTCTCAGCCTCTCTCACAACACTCCCTCTTACCCTCCTCCATTTGAATCTATCTACTCATCATCTTCCTCCCATGTGGTTCTGTCTATAGTCCTCTGTCTCACCCCTCCTCACTCCAATGTACTGGCTACCTTCCCTCTACCTCAGCTGGTTTCCAATCTGGGGTTCATGGACCTTTATTTAATGGGTTGCCAAAGTGCTAATGCAGTGCCTCAGCCTAAAATATTGACCATCATTTTGTCTCTGCAAATGCCCCTTGACCCACTAAGCTCTTCCAGCGGGTTGTCTCTTGTTCCAGCTTGCAGCATCTGCAGGCTCTTTGTCAAGACACAAAACTTTTAGCTTTGAACTGAGAAGATGAATTACAACTGTAAAAATCTGCAAGAGTCTCTGGTGACATACCAAGTCTCCTCAAAATCCTTATGAAATACAGCGGCTGTCGTGCCTTCTTTGTAATTGCATCAATGTGTTGGACCCAGGATAGATCTTCAGAGATGTTGACAACCAGGAACTTGAAACTGCTCACCCTTTCCTCCACTGACTCCTCGATGAGGACTGGAGTGTGTTCCCTTGACTTACCCTTCCTGACGTCCACAATCAATGTCTATGGAGGTGAATCAACATTCCTGATGAAGGGCTTTGACCCGAAATGTCAACTGCTTATTCCCCTCCATCAACTGCTTATTCCCCTCCATAGACGTCCTGACGAAGGGTCTCGGCCCGAAACGTCGGCAGCGCTTCTCCCTATAGATGCTGCCTAGCCTGCTGTGTTCCACCAGCATTTTGTGTGTGTTGTTTGAATTTCCAGCATCTGCAGATTTCCTCGTGTTTTCCCCTCCATAGATGCTGCCTGACTTGCTGAGCTCCTCCAGCTCCTTGTGTGTGTTGCTTAAAATTCCCAGAATCGGCAGAATCTCTTGTGTTTCTGATAGGAGGAAAATGTTTACAACCGTTTACCCTGCCTGGGCCCTCAGCATACATTTCTATCTGTCTATTCAGTGACTGCACAGCCTTCTCCACTCCAGGGAAAACTAATAAACCCTTCCCAATCTCTCCTTATAAATGTGACATTCCAACACAGACAATCTTCACTACATCCTCTCCAGGGAATTCACATCCTTACACTACCCAGCTAACTAAAGTCCTGATAAAACAGCAAGGGTGTGGACCAGAGAGGAGATGCTGGCCTGAATCACCAGAATCTGGGACAGAGACCATAAATGCCAATCGGAATGGCATCAGCCTCAGGTTCCATGTTGGATAAGATTATATTCCTTCAGCCATTTCTCTGCTCATCAACATAAGTGTAGGATTGGTGTAAATGAGTGGTTAATGGTAACTGATAACTGCCTACAAATTCCATGTTGGATTCTGGCCTTTGTACAATTCCCAGCACTAAGAAATTTACCACCGCAAGAAGAACAGTATAGTGGAGGTTATGCCACTCTGACAGGAAATTAATTATCTATGTCATTCAGAGGTATAGCCTGACAGCTGGGAGTGCTTGCAACTAAATACATCTGGATATTTAAAATGAAGTCTAGTCAGAGTTACAATTACTGTGTAACTGGATTGCAGAAATGGGGGGGGGGGGGGGGAGAAGAACTGATGGAGATATACAAAATTATGAGGTGTATAGATAGGGTAAACGCAAGCAGGCTTTTTCCACTGAGGTTGGGGGAGACTAGAACTGGAGATGATGGGTTAAGGGTGAAAGTTGAAATCTTTAAGGGAGGAGGGTGGGGGGGGTAATTTTGTCACTCAGAGGGTGGTGAGAGTATGAAATGAGCTGCTGGTGGATAGGTGGGTCAGGTTTGATTTCAACATTTAAGAGAAGTTTATGTAAGTACATGAACGGGAGGGGTATGGAGGACTGGGCAGATCAGTAATTCAGCACAGGCTAGATGGTCTGAAGGGGCTGTTCTACAACTCTGTGGCCCATATGTGACTTGAAGTTCACCGGTGCTGCTGGCTTTTAACTGACCCCTGTGTTTAATGTGGTAATACACGTTAACATCGCCAGCGACATCTGCAATTCACGAAGCCGTTAACGCCACGAGATGTGAGATCGGGGTTCCAGCCGGTGTTTGTGCGTTCTTCCCGTCATTGTGTGGGTTTCCTCCAGGTGCTCCAGTTTCCCCCCACGGTCCAAAGACATTCAGTTAGGGTCAGTGAGTTGATGACACTCGTGGGCTGCTCAGCTCAATCCTCCCTGACACAGCCAACACACTTCACTGTACGTCTCGATGTACATGTGACAGGGAAAGCTAACCTTTCTGCCACAAGTTTGTCCCAATGCATTCAGTACATGCAGGACAGAGCTGGTGGGTGACTGGACAGAGCCAGATAGGAGGAGCGACGAGCAGATGAATGGGTGCGGGGAAAGGGCGGGAGCCGTGAACAAGTGAATGACAGGACGCTAGGAAGTTCTGTGGAACAGAAGGACCTTGGGTTTCTGAAAGGAGAAACACAGGTATACATTGGGTCTCCCTAAATTACAGCAGGGTTCCTCACCCATGAGCAGCAACCCTGAGAATTTGTAAGCAGGAAACATGGCTGCAAACCAAATTTCCAGGAGGCCGTGTGGCAACTCATCCGTCTGCTCTCCCAAACCCCTGTTCGTATGTACAGGCTGTAACAGCTTAGGTGTTCATAACACAGAGAGGACTTGGAAGGTGCTTAAGAACGCATGTGGCACTCTTGTCTTCATCACCTATAGCAGAGAATGAGAGCCAGAATAGCATAAACATCTGATTATAACTCTACCACCTGACCAGGAGTATTGCACTGGAGAGTCTGCATGGGAGATTCACCATGAAACCACTAAACATCTGGAGAGTCTGCATGGGAGATTCACCATGAAACCACTAAACATCTGGAGAGTCTGCATGGGAGATTCACCATGAAACCACTAAACATCTGGAGAGTCTGCATGGGAGATTCACCATGAAACCACTAAACATCTGGAGAGTCTGCATGGGAGATTCACCATGAAACCACTAAACATCTGGAGAGTCTGCATGGGAGATTCACCATGAAACCACTAAACATCCGGAGAGTCTGCATGGGAGATTCACCATGAAACCACTAAACATCTGGAGAGTCTGCATGGGAGATTCACCATGAAACCACTAAACATGGCAGCAGAATCAAGCCATTCAGCCCATCACTTCTGCACCGTGGCCTGGGTTGGAGCATTTCAGCTTTGACGAGAGACTGTGTAAGCTGGACACACAAAGTACTGGAGGATCTCAGCATGTCAGGCAGCATATAGAGAGGGGGACAGATAGTTGAAAGAACTAAAAGTTCTTCGGTAACTAATAATAAATCAATCAATAGGTCACAAACGGCATCTCCTGACCAATTCCACTCTCTTCAAGGATATCTCACATTGTTCTTCCTGAACTCCACCCTACCCCCGTACAGATAGAACATCCGCTTACTTGTTCTCCAAGCACTCTTTACCCCTACCACTGCAATGAAAAGGGGAATTGAAAAGTTTGATTAGACTGAAAAAATCTGTTCATTTCTTTCTCAACCAGATGAACCAAAATTAGCTCCTATGTGGAGGAGAAGCCTCCCCCCTCACACACGCCCCCCCCCCTTTGAAGAGAGTGGAACTGGTCAGAAGATGCAGTTTGCAACCGGCTGATTGATGTACTATTCGTTACCGAAGATCTTTTTGTTCTTTCTCCAAGAAATCTCTATCCTTTTTGATAAATATTTGGCAAGACTTTTATTTATGGAGTCACACAACAGGGAGACAGGCTATTCAGCCCATTATGGCTGAGGATGCCAGAGAGTGGGGGGGGGTGAGAGAGAAAGGGGTAGAGGGGGGAAGAGGGGAAAAGGGGGAAAGGGGAGAGGGGGGAAGGGGGAGAGAGGGAGAGGGAGGAGAGGGAGGGGAGAGGGAGAGAGGGATGGGGAAGGGAGAGTGGGAGGGAGAGGGGAGTGAGAGGGAGAGGGAGGGAGAGGGAGGGTGATAAGGAGGGACAGAGAGGGGGAAGGGGGAGATGGAGAGGGTCGAGGGGAGTGAAGAGGGGTGTTGTGGGATGGGTTTGAGATGCACATACCCCTGGCCCAGTGGGGTGCGTGACACAGTGAAGCATAACCCCAATCCCTTCGCACTCCACTGCTTAATCCTAATCATTCTTGACCAGTAGACGGGTTAAGCGTATTCCTTCTGGTTCAGCGAGCCTAACAAAAAGCCCGAAGGCAGTGTTTTGTTGCCTGCCATGAGAAAGGAGGGAGGCTTGTGAACGACAAACAGAAGGTGGTCTTTGGAACAAACTGCACCTCCTATAAATAACAGCAATATCCTGTGCGAGGGATCCTCAAACTCCCTGAATGTCTAACAGATGTTTCCACAACTTAAACCTCCACTCTGGAGAGCAGGAAGGGGAAAGTTACCACTGTTTTATGGATGTGATCTGTCGAACTGTATAAAGTCCAAGAACAATGGCTTTAGTGAGCTGCCAATTACAGCAGTTACTGAAGGAATTGTGATGCATCACAGCAGGCTGGAATTACATCAGCCCACAGCCGAAAAGCAAACCCTTTGAACCTAATGAGAAAGTACTGCATAGGAAGGATTGCTGAAGAATGTTAACAAACCAAATCACTTGGCCCCAGCCTCTCTTTTAAGCAAGTTATTGGAATTGAAATTGGTTTATTATTCACATATACCAAGATGCAGTGAAGATCTTGTCTTGCACACTGTTCATACAGATCAGATCATTACACAGTGCATTGAGGTAGAACAAGGTAAAACAATACAAAATACAGAATAAAGTGTAACAGCCACAGAGAAAGTGCAGTGTGGGTAAAAGATTATGTACAATCAAATCACAGCTGATTTTAACTTAAATTACAAAAGAGCCTGAACTCAAAACAGTGCTAACAAAATACTGAGTTTCCTAATTTGGAATGAAACCTCCTTGACAACAATAATCTGGGAGCTCGGAGATGGAAAGAGAAAAGATGATGTGCGTATTGTAATACCTTATAAACGTAACACAAGACTGACCACACGTCATTGTTTTCTGAGCACTAGTTTTGGTCCTTTGTAATTATGCTTTGACATCGATGAATGGCAGAGGTTATTGAGGGGGTGGGGGTGAAGAGGTGGCAAGATCTCTGTTGGCATGGGGGGGGGGGGTGTGGGAGAGGAATCCGAATCAGGTTTAATATCACCAGCATCAGTTGTGAACTTTGGTGCCTTTACAGCAGCGGTACATAATAGTAGAAAACATGTGAATTACTATTATATATAGATTTATTTATTAAATAGTTAAATTAAATGAGTAGAGCAAACAACAGAAATAAGAAAGTAGTGAGGTAGTGTTCATGGGTTCAATGTCCATTCAGAAATCACATGTCGGAGGAGGTGGCAGATTGTTCTGCTGACCAAAAGATCCTTGAATATGCCACAGTTCCAAAGAGCTGTTCGTGTGTCACAGGGACCAGGGGTAAAAGAAAACAAGGCTGCACTATGAAACAAGCAGATGGTTATGACAGTTTGGAAATTTCTGGGCAAACCAGCCAATAAAAAAAATTCAGACCACCCCCTTTTCAAAGACAAGAGACAATGCAATGCTGCGTGTGTGCTGGGGGGATAAGGGCTGAGAAACACATGCTGGGTTGTAGCATTCCCTGGCTACACATACGTACTTCATCCTCCAGCTTGTCACCATGCAGCTTGAGATCTGGCAGCATTTTGGTTCACAAATATTTATATTGTACTCTGTTTTCAATTTGATCTGACTGTCACGGGTAGTCAATCTGCGTTAAGAAAAACATCTTTTTCTAACATCACACTTTCTGGTGCCGTGGCCTGCGATCGCACAGTCTGTGACATTAAACAAACAAAACAGAAAAATTGTCATGTCACCTGCTAGCACATGGAAGATTTAAAACTGTGCTTCCAGAATAAGTTCTGGCATTTGGCCCGTCCTTCATCAGTCAGGAATATTTTTTAGGAATTATCTGTTGCCTTAAAAGCGTTATCAGCTAAGTAAGGCTCTTGGCGAAGTTGAGAGGAGGTGGGCTATTCCCTGGTGAATAGGCCTCCCAGTCAAAGCCAGGCCAAATTGATCAGATCTGCGGGGGATGGGGAAACACAAGCCAACTCAGACCCTCCAAATATCTCCAAGAAATTAGCTATTCAATGGCCTTCCTGTTAAAGTTTCACAGCTGCTGAATGACATGTGGAAAGAGCTGCATTTCTATAGTGTCCTTCCCAACCTCAAGACATCCCAAAGCCAACTACGTGCCTTTGAAATACTGTCTCCGCTGCAAATATAGGAAATCTGGCAGCCAATTTACACACGTCATAGTCATGCAGAAATCAATGAGATAAATTATGTTTTTTTTAGCATTTGCTTTAGGGTAAATGTTGGCCAGCACACGGAAGAACTCCTTTGCTGATGCTGCAAAAACAATGGGATCTTTTACATCCACCCACGCAGACTGATGGAGCTTTAGACAAACATCTCCACTGAAAAACGCTCACTCAGCAATGCAACTCTCCCCGGACTTTGAACGCAAGAGATTCTGCAGATGCTGGAAATCCAGAGCAACACGCACAAAATGCTGGAGAAACTCAGCAGGAATGGAGAGAAATAAATGGGCGACTGTTTATTCCTCTCCATAGGTGTGGCCTGGCATGCTGAATTCCTGGACATTGAACTAAAGCATTAATCAGCCATGTGGAGTGACACTTGAACCTATAATGCTCCATCTACTGAGCTTCAGCACAAATCTGACAAAACTGATGGAAAATATGGGCAATGGGAGAGAAACTGGAAAAAGTGAGGAAATAAATTCAACTGTAATCATTTACATCACCTCCCCATTGCCTCCTCCACCTCCACTCCTCCACTGTGACGACAAGCAAATCAGGGGGATCTTTCCTGAGATGTACACAGCATCAACGGTATAAAATCAGGCTGTTTGTCCTAAATGGACCATGCTAACGTTTACACAATCTTCTTCACTTTCTTCCAATCTCATCAGAATATCCTTCTCATCCTTCCTCTCTTACATATCTATCCAGTTACATGATTTGCCTCAACCACATCACACAACCATATGTTTAACTTCTATCTGCATTAGAATAAAATGTCATCTGTCATGCAGACAGGAAAGGCCCCTTTAGCTGACCGCATCCATGCCTGTTTTTTATCCCATTGACTCCACTCCCATCTGTTTGCATAATGTTCTTATCCTCTTTACCTAAGTAAGTATCTGTCTAAAAGCCCCTTAAACATGGTAATTAGATCTGATTCCAAAGCCTCTTCTGGTACTGTATCACAGATATCAGCTGTGTAAAATAAAACCCTTTCTGGGTAAGAACTTTCTCCTGATCTCATTGTTACATCTACTTTCAGATCTATTATCCTTAACAATAGTCACCCCTATTATCAATAAAATGTTTGCATATCCTTCCCTACCAATTCACTTCATAATGCCACATACCTAACAGATGAGCCCATTGCATCAAAATGAGGAATAGGTGATCTAGGAAGGAAATGAGTTGACATTTTCTTCATTCAAAGGTAATAAACAGTGGATTCTAGTTAATTGGGCCACATTATGACCAATACATTGTGCACAATTAACAAGCTGTCTCAATTAACTGAACTTTCATGGAAATAGTTAAAATGTATAAAAAAAGATGAACTGAGTAACAAGTTACATACTTAAATGAAATACAGAACAAATTAGAATACTATCAATATTACTACAGTACTATAAAATGGTGTTATAACAGTTATTGACTGAGGAATTAATCCATTGTACACAAGGAACAAAACCAGCACAGATACCTGGTGCAGACACCGGACTGCCTTCATTCAATTCCATCGACAACTGCATCCTACAAATCTTCATTTTCATTGTAACATTCAAGATGATTGCCGATTCTTTCAAATTCTTCATTGCTCCTAACTTGTTGAAGTAGTGAAATCGTTTCATTTTCACTCACGGCAGTGCCTGGCATCTCAAAGACTAAATGCTAGAAACCACGGTGAGCAAAATAATTCTGAATTGTCTTACTGCTTATTTATCACCCCCCATTAGTGGCAAAAATCACTGCCTTTTGAACACAAACACATGCAACTGACGCTGTTTAAAAACTGTTCACTCTAGGCACAGTACAGCACCTAAAGTCCACACCAGTACATGCGGCTGATACTAGTTTAGAAACTTTCACAACAGTCTCCTGCCCTAATGAAGCGACATAGTGTCCCAAACAAACGAAGGAATTCTGGAAATTTTCTTGACTACTTTCTGCTCTTTAAGAGTTGTCCCAAATAAGTGGCTGCCCCGATTAACCAATGGCCCAGTTAACTAGAATCCGCTTATCACTGGAATTCGGTACATCAAAGGGCATTGGAGGCGCAGTCACCGATTATGCTGAACACAGTGACGGATCAATTTTTGGACACTAAATTCATCAATAAATACTGGAAAAATAATATATCACGTGTTGTAGAAGGTCACACATAGTCCTGGCAAATGTTAAGAAAGCTTGAGGCGACCAGATGGCCTACTCCTGCTCCTATTTTTACTCCTTTATTTTAAAAAATGCCCCAGTTTGTTCAGCCATTCTCGACAGAGAAGTATTTTTAGCTCGGTACACCAGTGGTTCCCAACCTGGGATCCACGGACCTTTGCTTAGTGGTATAGGTCCACAGCATAGAAAAGGTTGGGAACTCCCTGCTCTTCGGTAACTTTCCTGGCACAGATCCCAGCTATATGATCCAAGCCCAAGGAGATCCAACTTCACATGAGGCATGTATAATTTGATAAAGCATACAGACACTGGTTGGATGGGACGGAATTTAATACATTATCTAGGTTAGCTCGTCTCTGCTATCTGTTGGCTGGTCTTGGTCAATATTTGGTGCTCCTTCCTCAAACAGAAGAGCAGAATCAAACTCAGAGTCCTGATGAAGGGTTTTGGCCAAAAACATCAAATGTTCATTCCTTTCCATGGATGCTGCCTGACCTGCTGAGTTCCTTGAGCATTTAATGTGTGTTGCTCTGGATTTCCAGCATCTGCGGAATCTCTTGTGTTTAGAAGAAGATGTTTAAGAGTGTTGTACATACTTACAATGATGGTTAGGTTAGGAATGGGGTCAAGGTCACGTGGATCTTTGTCAGGTCGTATATCAAATTTATTCCCAGAGAGACTTCTGATTATGCGATACTGGATCCCTTTTGTAAAAATGTATTCTGCAATGGCTTAAGGATGTTTACATACAAGTTTAACACAACTTCTCTTCTTTATAATTCTTTGAGTACAGTACCCTGAGATATTACACTGCAGGATAAAAAATATCAAAGAGAAGGCAGACCAGACTCTCTGATGCTACAAGAATTCCTGCACTCCAAGGTATACCGAATAACTTAATTTCGCTTGACAATGGAATTTCTCCGCCATCAATGAGTCAGTGATTCAGCCGATACATCCCCTGGCGGATCTGTGAACTTCAGTGCAAGTCATGTCCTACACATAAATCTGAAAGGTGATGTCTTTTAGTCGCCCAACAAAACTCCACTGCAGCAAGCAGACAAACAAGACCCATTCATTATTCAGTGTAAAGCAGCACAACCGAGTTCTGGGTCTGCGCTTCACGTTTGATAGTGCGCAAGCAGGTGTCAGAACTACAAAGGAATTGCCGCCCAACTCCTGAGGTTTTGCTTTTGATGAAAGACGTGATCTCGGGCTGAGAGCACCCCCCGATTCTGAGACTTCCAGTGAGATGTCAAGAGGAGGTGAGCATCAACAAAATTGAGAGAGGAAAGTATCAAAGATCCCGAGCCTAGACAACCCCTTATTCACTCTCCTCTCTCCTCCAGTTCCAACCAGCCTCGCTTACGTAATTTCAAGCATGGCTATACTGCGTACAAGACATGGTAAAATGATATACATGCAAAAGACAGCTCAGTTGCAAGCCCCAGCAGCTTTTAGTTGGAACAAAGGGTTGAAAATTATCAGTCAATTTGACAGATAAAAAGTACAAAAATATCAAGCAGTTCGTATGAAGGACTCTAAGGAGATGTGAGGGGTAAGCTTTTTTTAAAAACACAGAGCCTGGAACGCACTGCCTGGCTGGTGGTAGAGGCAGATACATTTGAGACTTTTAGATAGACACATGAATGTGAAGAAAATGGAAGGATGTGGACATTGTGTTGCCAGAAGAGTCAAGTTTATTGACATTTAACTATATACATATATACTGTCAAATGAGACATTTCTCTGAACCAGGGTGCAAAGCACCAAGGTATACATAACACACCATAACTTAAATTAAGGATCAAATCTACAAATGAATTACGCATAAATAAATGAACTAAAGTGCATATTAAATATTGTAAAGTACAGAACTGATTAACCAGAGATACCTTGAATGCAATGTGGCAGGGAGTTAATTGCCTGAGGAAAGAAACTGTTCCCATTCTTGACCATTCTTGTTTTTATGCATCAGTTGAAAGTCAAAGAGGATGCCGGATGGATGGGTGGGAGGGATCCTTAATGATACTAAGGGCTCTGCTCCTGATAAATATCCCCGATGGATGGTAGGGAGACCCCGATAGAGGTAAGTTTAGTCAGCCATTTGAGTGCTAATTTAATTGGTTCAGCACAACTTTGTGGGCCGAAGGGTCTGTTCCTGCGCTGGGTCAATGTAACTCAGAGTGAATATTTGCACTATGCCTAACAGGGCTAGTCACCAGACCAAAGTTGCAGCACCCCCTGCCTCTTGGTTAGCGTGGGAGGGACAGGAGGAGGTCTCAGCTCAGGTCTTGGTGTGATCCACACTGCGGTCGGTGTATTCTGCAGGCTGAGGTGTTGTGGGCAAGGTCCCTCCAGCTGAGTGGCACGTTGAGCCTTGTCACTGTCCCTGAGCTGTTCACTGTGTCAGTCCACGAGTTCGCCATGGAGCACACGTTTTGTCTGGTCACAGCTCACTTTCAAGGACTCTTTACAGCTCATACTCACAGTACTTGCACAGTTTGTCTTCTTTTGCACATTCATTGCTTGTCAGTGCCAGTTTATGTACAGTTCTTTTGTAAATTCTATTGTACTTCTTTCTGTAAATGCCTGCAAGAAAATGAATCTCAAGGTAGTGCACAGTAACCTACATGTGCTTTGATAAGGAATTTACTTTGCACTCTGAGTAAAGGTGCCCACCCAGGAGGCTGTAAGTGCTACAGGTGGATAGAAAAAAAGTACTTTTTAAAAAATCCTGTTTCCGGATCCATGAATTCCTGATTGCCATTCCCTTCCAAAGAGAGTTGTGGGAAAGATCATTCACATTGGTTTTAAGAAGGAGCATGTGTGCTGGTATCAAATAGGGAGAGGATCTGCACTTGGCAATGGGGACTTCCACATTAGGACAACAATGGTTAAACTAACATTCGAAGGAGGACGGTGTAGCACAACACAAGTTAATCTATTCAGAGTAAGCTTACTTAAGTGGGGCTAAAGTGATGGAAAGTATATTAGCTCCATTACAAGCTGAAGTGAGTAAACATTGTACAAACCTGCACAATTCACACAGGCTGCGGATAATGCAAGCCACTGACAGTGATGACATTTATTTTATTTGGTCGACTTCAGATTCACAATCAGATTTATTATCATTGACATACAGTATATCATGAAGTTTGTTGTTTTGCAGTAGTAATACAGTATAATAGATCAAAATGATATTTTAAGTTCCACATACACACATTCAGTGGCCTCTTTATTAGATACATCTGTACACTTGCTCATTAATACAAATATCTAATCAGACAATCATGTCCAGCATCTCAAAACATAAGAGCATGTCAAGAGGCTCTGTTGTTGTTCAGACCAAACATCAGACTGGGCAAGAGATGTGATCCAAGTGTTTTTGACTGTGGAATGATAGTTGATGCCAGTTGGGATGGTTTGAGTATCTCTAATCTTTTGGGATTTTATGCACAATAGTCCCTAGAGTTTACAGAGAACAGTACAAAATAAAACCCAAAAAATCCAGTGAGCGGCAGTTCTGTGGGCGAAAATGCCTTGTTAACGATAGAGGTCAGAGGAGAACGGCCAGACTGGTTCAAGCTGACAGGAAGGTGACAGTAACTCAGATAACCACGTTACAACAGTGATGTGCAGAACAGCATCTCTGAATGGACAACCCATCGAACCTTAATGTGGATGGGCTACAGCAACAGAAGACCACAAACATGCACTCAGTAGCCACTTTATTAGGCAGAGGAGCTATATATAAAATATTATATTCTCAAAAAGAGAAGAAAGAAAAATAGTGAGGTGGTGTCCACGGGTTCATTGACCATTCAGAAATCAGAGGGCAGAGAGGAGGAAACTTTTCCTGAAATGAGGAGCCCCAACCATCAGGCACAAGATACCATAGTATTAGGATAAGAACTGTTAGGATGGGGAATAAGCTTCTTTCCCCAATGTGAGACTTCTGAACTCCCTACCACTACCCAGGTCTCATTATGAACGAAGCACCAGTGGTTTTATAGTCAACACGAGTGAATCTGCAATAAATAAAAACACAAAATGCTGGCAGAGCTCAGCAGGCCAGACAGCATCCACGGGAGGAGGTAGTGACGATGTTTCGAGCCGAAACCCTTCATCAGGAGTCAGTGGTTTTATAGTGTTTACTTTTAAACTTGTATCACATATGCACCTTATTATTTGTTTGAGATAATATTACTTTATGTGTGAGAGTTATATGTGCTGTGTTGTACACCTTGGTCTGGAGGAGCATTGTTTTCTTTGGTGGGATACATGTGTGTGGTTGAATGACAATAAACTGAAGTTAATCTTGAACTTGAGAGTGTGCCTTTGGGCTCCTGTGCTCCCTCCCTGATTATAGTAATAAGAAGGGGGCACAACCTTAGTGGTGGGGGTCCTTAACAATGGAAGCCAACTTTGGGGGCATTGCCTCTTAATTGTTCTACAAACACTCAGCAGCAAATTTACAATAATAAGTACTTGAATAAACATCTTCGTCCAGAAGCCCATTATTACGTTTTTCAGGACCTTCCTGTTTTGCTATAATACACTGGGTGATAAATAACATACAACAGACAAATGTTGAAGCATGCAACAGCAAGCTCAAGCGTAGAATGGAATTTCACCCCCTGCAGACAGAGAGCTGATCCTGTTAGAATGTGACTGGCTCATCGGTTTACCAAATTGTCTGCTTTTGAGTTGATACTTCAGAGGTGTGTTTGTGTGTGTACACGGATGTAGAATCTATTCACTAGAGATCAGAAAATGATCCCCCTTAGAAGTTTGGATTGGCTGGAGAAAGAGGGAGAGAAGAGAGAAAAGGTAATAGAGGGTTGGGAGTGATGTGGGGCATGTTATTCTGTAGGGGATAAGATAGAGGTGTTCCCTTTGAGAAGGAAAGATCTAACACAAAATCTTTGGCAAATAATATCCTTTATTTTGTGCAAACCTGTCAATTTCAAACAGCTGAGACAATCCTGGTAATGATACAAGTCATCGAAGCACTTGCAAAGAGTAAAGATCTCTCTTGTGGCACCACATTGGATTTTACAGTGCATTTTATGAACGAGTGCTGGCCTTGCACAAGGCCAGAAGATTTAATTAATAAAGTATTGCAGTGGGCAATTGTTAGTTCCTCAACACGCTTCCTCATTCCTCACTTTGTAAGTAGTATTGGGTTTTAACAGAAACATCATTCTATTTAAATGGGCTGTGCCCATGTACTGGCCATGATCCTTTACACTGCTGCATAGCAAGAGTTGCCATACTCAACTTACACATGTACACTGGGGGCATTCAAGTAGCTCCTAGAGAGACACTTGGATGGTAGAAGCAAGGAGGGCTATGTATGAGGGAAGAGCTAGATTGATTTAGAGTAGGCTAAGAAGTCGGCACAACATTGTACACCCAGTAGTGGTGACTGAATAACATGAAGAATTTCATTCAATTGTATTTATTCTGCTTGGACTGTCATTTTTAAAAAAAATACAGTTATTCAGTGAATGTGAACTTTAACGGTGAGGTTAGCATTTGTAGCTCAGCCCTAACATGACTTGTGAGGCCACTTCTGTGGGTGCTGCCTATTATTCATGATATACATAACAATTAGTACATGGGAGGACAGGGAGACAAAGGTAATTCAGGTGTACAAAGACGTCAGAGCTCACGATCTCACTTTCTGAGGGGTAGTTGTAATGGTAATCAAGCAAAGGTGCCAATGGCAAGAGTGAATCAGTCAATGAGCAAATGATCTTTTGGCAGCTGTGGTGAGTGGGAACCCCCCTGGCCACGGCCCTGAATCAAGAAGTTGCAGCAAACGCCTCAGTAGGTCTCCCTGTGCAGTATGGTGAGAGTGCTGCATTGTAATGGCAACCCACGAAGGACCAGTCTGACTTCTGGACATGGATTTGAAAGACGCGGGACTACTCTGAGAAAAAGAAACACAGTTTCCAACCGTGATTTCACTTGTTGAGCAGATTCCTGCTGTGATTCCCGCTGATGGGTGAGTCCAGAACTAGAGGCCACAGTTTAAGAATAAGGGGTAGGCCGTTTAGAACAGAGATGCGGAAAAACATTTTCACCCAGAGAGTGGTGGATATGTGGAATGCTCTGCCCCAGAAGGCAGTGGAGGCCAAGTCTCTGGATGCATTCAAGAGAGAGTTAGATAGAGCTCTTATAGATAGTGGGGTCAAGGGATATGGGGAGAGGGCAGGAACGGGGTACTGATTGTGTATGATCAGCCATGATCACAGTGAATGACGGTGCTGGCTAGAAGGGCTGAATGGCCCACTCCTGCACCTACTGTCTATTGTCTATTACATTACAATCCATCAGATTCTAACTGAGATGTTGGATTCCACTTAAGTTATCCATTCAGCCCTGGTCCCTATAATTTAAGAGAGGTTTGGGTAGGCACAGGGATGAGAGAGGTATCAAGGTCTATGGTCTGGTAGATGGAACTTGACAGAGAAACAGGTCATCACAGACTAGATGGGCTGAAGGGCCAGTTTCTGTGCTGCAGTACTCTATGACCAATCTAACACATTTTTGTTTTGATGTCCTCGCAGTCCAAGGATTTCCAGCGGTGGTCAATGCAATGGATTTCACAATCTGAATCAGGCTTACTGTCGCTGACATGCTGAGAAAAGTGTTGTTCTGTGGCAGCAGTACAGTGCAGGCATGACAAAGTACGATTAATTACAATAAAAGTAGATAATTAAATAAATGGTGCAAAATAGGGAGGTAGAGTACAGGGCTCACGGTTGGACTGTTCAGAAATCTGATGACAGAGGGGAAGACGCTGTCCCTAGAACAGTGAGGTTCCGTGTCTCCTCCGTGTTGGGAACAAGGAGAAGACGGGACGTCCCGATGCTGAGGGTCCTTCCCGATGGAAGCTGCCTGCTTGAGTCACCACCTTTTGAAGATGTCCCCTATGGTGGGGAGTCTTGTGCTCAAGATGCAGCTGGTTGAGTCTGCAACCCTCTGCTGCCTCTTCCAGTCCTGTGCACCGGCAGGCGGGATACAACAAGCCAGAATGCCCGCCGCGCTCCATCTGTAGAAATTTGCTAGGGTCTTTCATGACATACCAAATGTCCTCAAACTCCTAATGAAGTCGACCTGCTGGCGTGCCTTCATCAATGTGTCGGGCCCATGATGGGCCCTCTGAGATTCTGCCTCCCGTGAACTCGAAACTGCTCACTGTGTCCACTGCTGTGCGTTTCCCCGACCCCCCCTTTCAATCAATTCTGTTGTCTTGCTGATGTCAAGTTCCTCCACAACTCTCCCTTCATGCAGAAGACACACCATTGCACAAATTCAAAGCCACTGCAAGCCTTGGGAAATCGACGGGATTTTAGAAAATGTATTGGCTGGAGGGAAATCTAATAGACAGATCTGATCTTTGATATGAGCAGAGACGGTCAAAGAATTCCTTATCCGTCATCTTCTGAGGAAACATTTGCTAGCAGCCATCAATGTTCAGAGAAAAGATCTCAGTGAATTAGCAACAGGGAAAGCTCAGGGCTAGAGACAGCGAGCCTCGAATCCCAGAAAACCAGACAGAAATCATGGAGACAAGGCTTTCGCTTCTCAGCACAACCTGTACACCTGCACAGAATCATTCAAGAACTTGTTCTGCACGACGGAACGAGAGAGCAGTGGGGAAAGTTCAGACGGTTATTCCGGTCCAAAAATTTGTAAACCACTTCCTGCACGGACTGAGACACAATTGTTGATTTTTGTTTCACTTTGTTAATGATCCCTATGTTACAACAGTTGTCTAAACATATCTGAAGACAAGAGCTGGATTTATTTACTGACTAGGACATCCGATTTATGTTCTTAGATCATAAGACCATAAGTCATAAGAGCAGAATTAGGCCATTCAACCCATCAAACCTGTCTTCCATTCCATCCTGGCTGATTTATTATCCCTCTCAACCTTTTTCTCCAGCCTTCTCCCAGTGACCTTTGACACGCTTACTGACCCAGACTTGCCAACCTCTGCGTTAAATGACTTGGCCTCCATAGCCATCTATGGCAGTGAATTTAACAGACTCTCCACCTTCTAGCTAAAGAAATTCCTCCTCATTTCCCTTCTAAAGGGACATCCTTGTAGTCTGAGGCTGTGCCCTCTGGTTCCAGACTCCCCCACTACAGGAAACACCCTCTCCACGTCCACAGTTTTTGAACTGGAGTCAAATGGGAAACACATCAGTAAGTGTCCACAAACAGCAATGTGCTACTGACTACATAATCTCGTTTAACGATATGCATTGAGGGTTCAATACATGCCATGAAACGGAATAAACTCACGTTTTTCGGCATAACAAACCTACCACCTTCCTTTTCATGAATCCACCTTTGCGCAAACACACAAGCATTACTCCAGCATCTTATAGAGCCCTTGATGGCATTTCACAGGAGTTAAATAAAAAATAAAATTTAGCATTGAGTCACAAAATGAGATTTGTCATAACGTAGAATACAACGCGGCAGGTTTTAAAGTGCATCCTGCAGTAAGAATGACAAGTAGAATGAGAGAAGAGATTTGGGCAGAACCTCCAGAATTTCAGGAATTTTGGTGCCTGAATGCATGGGAAAGAATGTTAAAGGTATACTCGTTAGGGGTGATCAAGAGGTCAGAATCAGAATCAATTCAAGAGGAGATTAGACAAACTGGGAGTGATTCCTGGAGGATATCACTGAATACCAATCAAAAACTAAAACCATTATTGAGTATTTCAACTTCCCAGGTGAGCAAAAGTAAAGGCATACATTCTGATACTTGGGCATAGAGCAAAATCAGGACCTGATGGGTTCTTATCGTTTAGTCCCAGATTGGATTCTTATAGTTAAGACCCAGATTAAGCATGCAGTTATCTACTGAGCCATCAGGAAGATAAGA
The DNA here is from genome assembly GCF_048418815.1 of Hemitrygon akajei. NCBI lineage: Eukaryota > Metazoa > Chordata > Chondrichthyes > Myliobatiformes > Dasyatidae > Hemitrygon > Hemitrygon akajei. The sequence goes on from NC_133125.1 coordinate 106,550,493, forward strand.
CTGCCCAGCAAGACAGAAAACAGAAAGAGTTTGCAGTAAATGATAAGTATTTTAAATTTAAGTAAATACACCATTCCTTCATATTGCAGTGCAGCTCATCAGGAAATCATTGGCACTCAAGGTCACCAACAGCCATTTAAGTTAAACCAATTCAAACTAGCGTAAGTGTACTTCAGCAACCAAACAGCTCTCCACAGCAGCAACTGAAAGATCCGCCAGATTTTCTTGCATTGTCCCAAACACAAAGAACTGTGTTGATAGACGCTGTGTGGAGAGTTATCTCGATCTTTAAAACTGACGGCCTTTCATGTGGTACTTGTCGAGAGAACTGTCAGTAATAAGGACACATGGCAGATGCTTGTAAGGATATCATAAACAATAATGGGGTAAACCCACACTTGATAGCAAGCTTGGGTCATCTGCAGGCCAGTAAATTCCTCTCCTGCATTTTGTTGGAGCCTTCATACACAAGCCGGGACAGAAAGCACAGATAGTCATATCAACATCTTCTAAAAAGTGGAATGTACAGCATCAAAAATACCTTGGATTTATGAAGCACTATTCATAATTGGGTTGACTCAAACTGCTTCACAGCCATTGATGTGTCGCAGGTTCTTTTATAGAACTTTAATTACAGCTTTTCCAATATTGAACAGTAAAGTACTGAGGTAAGAACTCAGGCACAAACAGAGTACACCACCATCAGATTGTTTTTGAATTGTTTTTGTACTTTCAGTGAGATTGGCAACACATTCTTTTACCATGTCCCTGCACAGAACTTCCAGGGCATTCTTCACAGATCTGGATCTGAGGTAAAAGAGTTGACTGCTTGGACACTTTCGTAGCTCAGGAAGAACTCAATAGGCAAACTATATGGTTGCATTTACTGAACGCCTCCCTCAGCTGAAAATTGGAGGATTCCAAAGTTAACAAAACTTTGAGGGTGTTATACTAACTACACGGAACCAGAATGCAGACTTTCCAGCTTACTTTCAATCAAAATTTCAAAGTTTGGGAGAGAAAAAAAATTTGGCCAATAGAAAATATTATACAAATACTTTAAAGAAATATTTAGATAGAAGACACTCACATTGAGCAGGACTCGGACCATTTTCACTCAGAAGCCCCAAGAGGAGTGGCACGATGCTGGTGAGGGCTCCCCTCTGTGCCTCGAAAACGTGGGTGCCTCTTCCATGGTGATACTTCTACTTATCTGCAGTTTAGCCCAATAGGCTGAGAATGATTTTAGCGCCATTGTATGAAAGAGCCTAAGATTAAGTTTCTGGGGTTTTGTCCTATTTAAACTTTTAAGGCAGAAAACAACAGGTTTCCACAGGAGTGAAGAAAAAGAATATCTGATCAATAATCCCTGACAAACGTGAATGTGTGAGAAACGAGGCATAATGGTATTCTTGAAGATGAAAGTGACATCCTGATGGTCGATTTCAGAGGGAGATGACCACAGCTTTCGGCTGTGAGAAACCCTGAATAGCCCATCATTTCTTTGCACTCTTTTCACTCCCTCTGGCCTGACTGCTGGAACTCTTCATTCAACACAATAGCAACCACACTAAATCTTTCTTCTTATGCAAATCACTGCCATCAAGCCCCTCACACCAAATCACTTTCTATGAAGCCACAGTCACAGAGACCATTGGGCGTTTCATGACAAAATCAAAAATAATAGCTGTAATAATAATTAAAATTGCCCCTGCTCTCCGAATCCCACTTCAGGTTTCTCAGTAGTACATTCCCAACTCCGATAGCCTCCCACGCTGCCTCTCCCGAAGGCACCACCTATTTACCAACACACAAAGCTAATTAACATTATCAATGCATGGTAACAGATTCCTCCGCACCTCCACAATAGATGAACTGTTTAATCATTTTGCTAAAGAAAGGACAGCACTACATTATTTTCAGCCTTGCAAAAATTAAAACATTGCCCCTTGCAAGTTTCTTTTTGTAAATTGTTGTTGTCCATGTGGGATAATCTGACGGTATTTATTGCTCTGATCACTATAACATCTGGAGCAGAATCTATGCATGAAGAACATCTCAAAAGCAATTTTTTTTATACATGGGTGAGAGAATTTTGTTTTACATGGAGGTTAGCCTAGAATTTGCTGCATTTCAAGGTGGAAATAGAATTGAAGCTGACAGAATGGAACCTTTTGGAAAATACATCAGTAGGGGGATGTGGAAGGAATGATAGAATGGGACTGACAAGATAGCTCATCGTAGGACTAGAATGGGTGTGACCAGCTGTTCAGCTTCATTCGATAACACAACAGAGGGTGAGGGGCAACTTGATAAGTGTATGTAAGATTATAAGAGGCATAGCAGAGTGGATCACCAGCGCTTCCCCACCCCAGAGTAAAAAGTGTTGAGAAACTCAACAAGTCAGGCAGCATCTATGGAAAGTCAATGCTCTGGGCTGAGACCCTTCATTAACTCTTTATTCCTCTTGATAGGTATTGTTTAACCAGGTGAGCTTCTCCAGGATGGGGAGTGTAAGTGTGTGAGTGTGTGTTAGTGTTATTCTGGGCTTCCAACATCTGCAAAATCTGGGTTTACATTTTTCCCCAGGGCAACAATGGCATCTGTCCTTGTAAAGTGCGTGACGGGAAGTTTAAAGGAGATGTCAGAGGTATTTTGCGTTTGTTTTTTGCGCAGAGAGTGGTAAGTGCCTGGAACATATTGTCAGGGTTCATGGTAGAGGAAGATAAATTAGGAGCATTTCGAAGACCCTTAGATAGGCACTTAGGTGAAAGAAAACTGGAGGGTTGTGGATTGTGTAGGAGGGAGGGCTCAGATTGATCATGGAGTTTTATATAGGTTGGCACAACATGATGCGCCAAAGGGCCTGGACTGCGCTGTCCATGTCCTCTAACAATTCTATACAAGATCATAAGATATAGGAGCAGAATCAGGCCACTTGGCCCATCAAGTCTGCTCCACTATTTCATCATGGCTGATCCATTTTCCCTCTCAGCCCCAATTTCCTGCCTCTGTGTTCTCAGAGTGCCTGTCAAATGGCACGAGAGGATCCCTCAACAATGAGGATTTTCTTTTCTAAAATAATAAATCCCAAGTTACTTTCCAACTAGCTGCAGACCAAGGTAAACAACTTTCAACCTGTTAGAGGTTCCCCAGCATTTCATTGAAGAGAGTTCAGTCTCAGGTCAGATAACCTCAGAAATACGAAATGGCGATAGAAGGCAAGGAAACTCCACTGGGCCACTGATGGGTCCTTGTCCGAAATCAACAGGTGGCAATGCTGGGCAAACACATTAGCTGGTAACACGACTAACTTCTCTCTTGGGGGAGATGTAGTTTGCTAGCTTGGGAACAGATTGATGATGTCATGAGCCCTTTTGGCCTTATTAATTTTGTTAATTCTTGTCTTAACAACAGTCATTAAGTCCTTGTGTTTTCTATTTAATGCTGTCAAGTTAATTGTGACTGGCACAGGTTTTCTGCATTCTGTGATTATTTAATGTGGACCCCGTACAGCACTCATCATGGGATGGGTGGGTGACTGCATCTGGTTCTTTTGAGAATGATTTGGCTCGTGGTGTCGCTCAGTCAAGACACCGAAGTTCAGTTGGAGTTCCAATCAATAAACTCGTGTTTCTATCTCAACATGAGAGCCTGTCGTCCCTCCGCATCTGGCTTCAGTCATCTGTCAACGCTCATCGTGACGGAGGACACTTATATGGAGAGGTCAATGAAACGATATGGAAGGACAAGTGACAATTACTTATTTCATAGTGATGTATTCCTTCCTAAGATACAATTAGAGACAGTACTGCCTGAAAATAAAATCAGTTTTTAGTTACTTTCCGAGAAGAGTACAATGTTAAAACCATTTGCAGACCCAGTGATCACTGTTGGTTTGTGAAAGTGAACCAATGTGCATTATGTTGGCACCAAATCACCAGTGATCCCCTCACCTTGTCCCCACTCCCCGAGAGGTCCCCAGCTCCAGCACCAGTCAACATAGTTCTTGCAGAGCTCATCTCCAACCGATCGATCGTCAGAATCAGACTCGGGTTTATTATCACTGACACACGTCAGGACATCTGTCGTTTCAGAGCACCGTACTGGTGCCAGACGTAAAAAAAAAAGTTTCAACAAGAAATGTGAAAAGTAAGTAAGCAGTGCAAAAAGGGAGTGAAGTAGTGAGGTAGTATTCACGGATCGTTCAGAAATCTGATGGCGGAGGAGAAGCTGTTCCTAGAACATTGAGTGTGGGTCTTCAGGCCTCATTCCCTCCTCCTTGATGGTAGCAATGAGAAGTCACCACATTACCAGTGCTTAGTATGGGTTATTACATCACCAGTATTAGTATCAGCCACCACATCCATCATCTTAGCACCAAGCAGCACATCGCCAGTACTAGTTTCTGTCACCATATCCCCATCATACCCACAATGCCATCCGAGTATCAGATACCACTTCCAAAATGTTAAAGTCAGAGGCGACACCCTTGGTACCAGTGTCGGACAGGGCATCACCTGAGCTGCCACCAGGAAGCGCGTTCCCAGTGAAGTTGCAGTCACTGAAGCTGCTGCTAGTCAGCATGTTCCCAGAGGAATTCACTATCACTGCATTCCCCAGCTCCATCAGTCACCTCATCCCTGTCCTCCGTGATGCAGTCCGACTTACTGCCAGTCACGAGGTCCCCAGTGTCCGCCTGCACACTGCGTACCCGTGTCATTCAGCACATCGCTAACCCAGTGATACTCCCCTGATCCACAATGCCAGTGTGGTCGCCACAGCCCCAGTGCCAGTGCAGGTCAGCATAGCCACATCACACGGCTAATTGACCACATCACTCATGAATATATCAGTACATCTGCTCTCCAAAATACGTTGAAACAAGTTTTCACCGTGTCATTAGATTCCTAGCCTCCTGATGTAAAACTGCACCCCAAACTTAAGTTTTAAATTCATAGAACAATAAGGCCAAAGGCCACATATGATCTGTCCTCCACACTGCAAGCCCAGAAGACAATCTATTAGGGTTTATTGCAACTTTGGCAGAGCGTTCCAATAACTGTATGGTTGCGTAACCAGTTAAGAACCTGTCCTGGGAGACTTAATAACTAGAAATGGTGCCCGTGTTCCCTCCAGCATGCTGTAATGTGCTTTCATTTTTATTGGTTCTTTGCCCACTGTACACCACAGCTACTGGGAATACGTGCAGGCCCACCAGTTTCTGTTCCTCCTGAATTGATAATACTGTTGCACCATTTTGAAGGCCAATTGAGAATCCCCTATCCCTCTGCACATCTGGAGTCATATGATGGGCCTACTAAGGCTGATAGATGTCCTCGAGATCCTGAAGGATATTAATTTTTTTTAGCAATCTGGTAGCTTCAGGGTCAACACTGTGATAAAAGCTTTCCTTTCCAGACGTATTTATTTACTTGTTTTTTTAATTCCCCAGATGTCAGAGTAAAATTTAATACCTCTCTGGTGATCAATGTAACACAGTGAATTCAGCTTTCAGGGTACTTGAGAATCCACCTTTTAAGTCCGGGCTTCCCAACCTGGCGTCCACAGTAGCGGTCCATGAATAAAAAGGCTGGGAACCCCTGCTTTAAATATACAAGGATGCCATTTAAAGGAGCAACTCAGCTGCTATAGCAGCTTGCTTGAGGTCAAAGAATCATTATGGCACAGAATGGGCCATTCAGCCCCTCAAGTCTGCACTGTACATCAATAATAATTTATTTTTATTTAGAGATACAACACAATAACAGGCCCATCTAGCCCAATTATACTCATGTGACCAATTAACCTCCTCCAAGAGGATCACAGCCTTGTTGTGGTTTGTGAGCCTCAGTGACCTGGAGAACTATGCTGGCTGGAGTCAGGGTTTTGTGCTTTGGTTCTTGGTGGGGTCACCCATGCACACGAGTCAATGGGTAGAGGCCAGATGAAGAGTGGTCCACCGGTCTTCCAGGTTCGAGGGTTCAGCTCAGGGCCAACCATCCTGACTGTTACGAAACAGCAATGAAGAATCCTTCCAGCCAGACTGAGATGGAGGATTGCTGCCCCAGCAGTGTAATGGACAGGAAGTAAGACCAATTCACCTATTAACCGGTATGTCTTTAGAATGTTGGGGGAACTGGGGCGTCCAGAGGAAACCCATGCAGTCACGGGGAGAACATACAAACTCCTTCAGACAGCAGTGGGACAGATACCTTGCCACTCAGAACTTGTTAGTACTTAACTTCCAAGTTGACTGTAAGATGTGACAACACATAGACTGCAGATCAAGCAGAAAAGGTAATGGGGGATTTATTGAAGACTAAATATATATAACTGAGAAAAGTACCAACCTTTTCAGGCTCACAAGATAACTAAACCAGTGTTTCCACATGTCGAAACCGTGAGCATTTAAAATACCTCTGTGGCAGTAAGAACCATCAGTCACGCAAATTGCCTTAAATAGATCATAAACTTTAAAAAAAAAACACATCACAAATAGTAAACACTGGTATCAGGGGTAATTTTTACTACCCTGTTACCTGATATCTCTGTGGGCACTGAGTTGAAAGTTGGCTAATGAACCAAATTCCCGTTAAGTGTACCTTTTCGACAAAACAAGACTGATTAGGAGTAAATCAGCAAGATGGCTCTATGTTATTTGACTTTATAGAATTCCCATTGCAAGTTGGCCTTACACCGCAGAAAATTTAACTGTAATTCAGACAACTATATTTGTACATAATACACTGGTAATTTCTTCCAGCCTTCACACAGAACAGCTGTTTACTCAAAAACCTTGTGCTACACAGACTGCCCAATAAAGCTTCATTAAAATACTTTAACCTTAAAAAGGTAATGCAGTGTTGAATGATTTCCCTGCCAGCCAAAACTGCACACTGATTTGGAAACCCACAGAAGCCTGACAGCAATTTAAACTCCTGCCAATACATAGGAGCAGTTGGATCATTTCAAGGTTACAAAGTTTCTGGAAAAAGCTTTCATGCAATTAATCCGAAAGTATTTTTCCCCCCTCCTCAAAAATACAGATATCTTCAGAGTAAAAGTTCTGGCAGGCTTCTAAGCATAATTTGTGCCTCCGTCATTGGATTTGAACCATTTCTGGAAGGATCACAAAGAATTTTAACAATACCCTGTGATGATCTCAGTCTGCACTGGACGACTTTGTCAGCTACTATCCTGCCCTGTCTAAGATCACTTAAATAAAAGGGAAACAAATATGAAATGAAACAAACGGCGACGTTGCTGTGCAAAAGTAGACGGAAAGTCAGCAGTCACTTTTCGGCGACGCTCAGTCGGCACTCTCCCTTTGAGGTCGGCGGAGTTTCCCCCCTCTGCTCAAGGGGCAAAAACTCACCCGTTTGCATCGCCAGCAAGGGCAAACAGCTACAGACCCGCATTTTCCGATTTCAAGAAAACGTGCGGTTACAATCCGTTTGCTCTAATAAGGCAAGACCCGGAATTAGTTCCAGTACAAGGTGGGGGAATCGATCATTTAAAATAGTTTTACTCCTTTTGGGAAATGAATTCGTTAGGAGCTTCGTAAACTCCCAGTTCAGCGATGAGCTGTTACTTTGGGGTGGGGGAATGAAAATTCGGGCTCTAAAGTTGTTATATAGAGCTCCTTAAAACACAGAAAGCGCCTCCTCACCAAGCTATACAAGGATAGATTAACCTTTGCGTGAAACTACACGCGTAGAGGTGGAATTGGAAGACAGAATACCAACGACAAAAAAAAGTTAATGAAGTGGCCCATCGAACATTCCTCCCCTTCCTTCCAGCCAGCGTCCCGCTGAACACCAACCCGACTCAGAGCAGCTTAGGAGAGGCGGGGGGAGAAACGGGCTTCCGCGACCCCCACCTCCCGACTTCAACTCCTTAATGAGACTGGCGCCCGGCACTCAACAAAATACTCGTCAAAAATAGGATCAGGTTGCAAAGAACGAAGAAATATTTGGAATTCCATAAAAGGTAATCGCGACAACAGGAGACAGCGGTTGGGAAGGGAACATGAACGAACAACGGTGTGTTTGTAAACTTTCTGAGATTTTTCACCCTCCAACAAGTGTCAGAGTCTGCCGAGAATCACAATTCCTCTCCGCACCCCACCCCCAACCAGTCAACAAGCGACAAAAGTTTAAAAAAACAACAGAACCAAATGTCATAAGTTTGAGCAGTGTTAGGTGTAACTCGCAGTTAATAAAGTACAGTTAACGCAAACAGGTACCGCACAGAACTGGGATCCTTAGAGTGGGGAAAATTCAACACTTTACCTGGTTAGCAGTGAAGATTTTGGGGATATTCTGGTCCGTGTGCGTGAGCTGAAAGACTTCAAACTGCAAGAAATAACTAAATGGGGGGAAACCCAGTAAGAACCTCACATATAGAAGATCCTTTTTAAAATAAAAATACTGAAACCGTTATCAGCAAAAATTCGCTGCCAAAAAATCAAATGTCCACACGTCAAAACTGAGGCTCCCAAAAGATCTGAAGTATAGCGAAGGAATCCAGCCTCTGAGAGTGTGTGCACTTTTAGGCACTGAATTCAGTGGCGGACTTTGACGAGTTGAGACCGCCGTTGGCTTGTCTGCCTGCGCTGCGACTCCTTAGACAAGATACAAGATACACGCGGGAGAAAAAGACTTTCCTCCCAACTCAGCTTGCAAAGAGCGAGGGCAGAGGGAAAGTCCCAAACTTTTTTCCCCTCCCTCTTTACTCTTATTCTGCCCCCCCCCCTCTCTCTGTTCCACTAGTTCACAGCTCTGACCAGTAAAACAACAGTCACAGAAGTTGTGTGTGTGTCTGATTTGACTCCCTCTTTCTCCCCTGGTGAGTCCCAATCATTTGTTCCTCAGGAGCAATTCGTTGCCAAAGACGGAACTTCAGAAACCCGGGAATGGATTTGTGAGAGATTCTCTTAAGGAGAGTTTCTTTCACTACTTTCTTGCGGTTTGTTTTTCGCCTTTTTTCGCGCTACGTCTTCAGAATGTCAAACTTGGGGAGACTTAATTTGTTTTCAAAAATTTACTTTTCCTGCAAACTTTTACATTATGCTAAATTTCCGATCAACACAAACTATTCCATTATTTTGGCTTGATGCCTTCAATCGGAGCAATGCATTTGCCAATGTTTGATAGCTTTCCAAATAATTCATATAACTTTGCAATGAGATTTCGGTTCGATGTCAGTATCATCACACGTCTAAATTATGTTGTCATATAACCACTTCACATAATTTTATTTGGGAGCCTGATGATTTTTTTTTTGTTTTTAGGACAACATATTTAAAGTATATATTTTCAGTGTCCATATAAAATCGGCTTTTCTCACGGGTGCCTGAAGTGAAAACTATTTTTTAATCGGGGGTGACGCCTTCTTAGTCGGTGCTTTGCTGACCTCTAGTGGTGAGTCGTTCAAGTGTTGGAGTTTACAGAAAGTACGCTGCCGATGCTGCGGTCAAATCAACACGTACAAACAAACACGCTGGAGGAACTCAGCAGGTCGGGCAGCATCCGTGCAAACGAGCAGTCAACGTCTCGGCCCGAAACGTCGACAGTGCTTCTCCCTATAGATGCGGCCTGGCCTGCTGTGTTCCACCAGCATTTTGTGTGTGTTGCTTGAATTTCCAGCATCTGCAGGTTTCCTCGTGTTTGCTGCACAATACAGGCCCTTCGGCCCACAATGCTGCGCCAAACATGTACTTACTTTAGAAATTACATAGAGTTACCCATAGCCCTCTAGTTTTCTAAACAAGCAGGCTTTTTTTCCACTGAGGTTGGGTGAGACTACAACTAGAGGCCATGAGTTAAGTTGAAATGTTTATGGGGAACATTAGGGGGGAACTTCTTCACTCTGAGGGTGGTCAGAGTGTGGAATGAGCTGCCACACTCCGCAAGTGCTGGATGCAAGTTCAATTTCAATATTTAAGGGAAATTGAGATAGGTACAGGGATGGGAGGGGTATGGAGGGCTGTGGTCCAGGTGCTGGTTGATGGAACTAGGCAGACTAATGGTGTGGCATGGACTGGATGGGCCAAAGGGCCTGTTTTGGTGCTTATTTCCCCTATGACTCTGTGATTCTAACAGGCAAACTACAGTGCAGATAGTCTTACCAGGCAAAAATCCTCAACCATTTACTTACAAGTGAAGTGAAGTTTATTGTCATTTAACTTATATATATACTGTCAAACAAGACATTTTCTGAACCAGGATATAAAGCACAGTAGCATACATAGCACATAATAACTTTTGAAAGTAAGGATGAAATCTACAGATGGATTACACATAAAATAAACAATTCTAAAGTGCATAAATTAAATATCGTAAGGTATAGAACATATTAACCAGTGATACTTTGAATATGATGCGAAGTGATACACTTGTTCAGTTTGTGGTCAATAAGGCAAATTTGCTAGCAAAATAGTTTCAGAGTATATTGTCATGTATATTATATGTGGATATTCTTATAGTATCATGGGCAGAATTCAGACTGGAGATGTTATTTTGTTCATAAACACACTAAATGCTGCTCGTACTTATATAGTACTTTTAAAATGAAACATCAAATCATTCAGTCCGAAGTACATTTATTATCAAAGTATGTACACTACATACAACCTTGTGATGCATCTCCTTACAGGCAGCCGAGAACAAAGAAACTCAAAAGAGTGAGCAAAGAAAAGAAAACGAATTATGCGAACAATAAATGCAAGTAAATAGCGTTCTGATTTGGAGTCCACAGAGTTTGTCCCCAGACCAGGATGAGGGCAGCGCAGAGTCGAGCAGTGAGTGGAACCATTTGGTCCCTTGCATTTTTGCTGTTATGCCACTTTCAAGGACTCTTTTCAACTTATGTGATCAATTTTATTTTTATTTCCACAGTTTGTCTTCCCTATTTTCCTTATTTTCGTGTGATTGCTTATTTATAGATTTTTTTACATTGGAACATAAAAAACCTACAACACAATACAGGCCCTTTGGCCCACAAAGCTGTGCCAAACATGTCCTTACCTTAGAACTACCTAGGCTTACTCATAGCCCTCTATTTTTCTGAGCTCCATGTACCTATCGTTTCTGCCTCCAACACCGCCGCCGGCAGCTCATTCCATGCACTCACCATTCTCTGCGTAAAAAACGTACCCCTGACATCTCCTCTGTACCTACGTTCAAGCACCTTAGCCCTCTTGTGCTATTCATTTCAGCCCCAGTAAAAAGCCTCTGGCTATCCAAACGATCAATGCCCCCATTATCTTGTACACCTCTATCACGTCACCTCTGATCCTCCGTTGCTCCAAGGAGAAAAGGCCGAGTTCACTCAACCTATTCTCATAAGGCATGCTCCCCAATCCAGGCAACATCCTTGTAAATCTCCTCTGCACTCTTTCTATGGTTTCCACATCCTTCCTGTAGTGAGGCGACCAAAATTGAGCACAGTACTCCAAGTGGGTCTGACTAGGGTCCTATATAGCTGCAACATTACCTCTCAGCTCCTAAATTCAATTCCATGATCGATGAAGGCCAATACACTGTACGCCTTCTTAACCACAGAGTCTACCTGCGCAGCTGCTTTGAGTGTCCTATGGACTTGGACCCCAAGATCCCTCTGATCCTCCACACTGCCAAGAGTCTTCCCATTAATAATATATTCTGCCATCATATTTGACCTACCAAAATGAACCACCTCACACTTAACTGGGTTGAACTCCATCAGCCACTTCTCAGCCCAGTTTTGCATCATATCAATGTCCCGCTGTAACCTCTGACAGACCTCCACACCATCAACAGCACCCCCAACCTTTGTGTCATCAAAGAATTTGTAAAAATTTATCTTGTAAAAAAAAGCAAGAAAATGAATCTCAAGATAGTATATGGTGACATACGAGGGATGATTGATAGGTTTGTGGCCCAAGGTAGAAGGAGTCAATTTTAGAGAACCTAACACATTTATTTTTCAACATAGTCCCCTCCTACATTTACACACTTAGTCCAGCGGTTGTGGAGCATACGGATCTTGATAAGTTTGTGGCCCAAGGTAGAAGGAGATGAGTTATACAGCTCTCATTACTTGCAGTGCCGTTCAACTCTTTCAGTGATTATGCAAAAAGTTTGAAGTTAATATCTCATCAGTTAATAACTCATTGGGGTGATTGATAAGTTTGTAGCCTAAGGTCGTGGAGCATATGGATCCCTTCTTCGTAGAAGTCGGCGTCTTGGACCTCCAGAAGTGGTCCACAGCATGGGGTGACTGATAAGTTCATGGCCTAAGATGGAAGGAGATGAGTTATTAACTTCAAACTTTCTGCATAATCACTCAAAGAGTTGAACTACATGTGCATGTAAAGAGAGCTGTATAACTCATCTCCTTCTACCTTAGGCCACAAACTTATCAATCGCCCATCTGTAGACACTTTCTGGAGGGCCAAGATCTGTATGCACCACGACCGCTGGACTAAGTGTGTAAATGTAGGCGGGAACTATGTTGAAAAATAAATGTGCTGGGTTTCCTAAAATTGACTCTTCTACCTTAGGCCACGAAGTTATCAATCAGCCCCATATGTGTACTTTGATAACAAAATTACTTGGAACTTTGGAAAAAATGCTCTGATACTTTTCAGGAGCATTTTAGTTATTAAATTATTTGTATTCTCTTGTAATCTAGGATTTGTAGAAACAAGTTCCCTTCAATTGCAGTTTGGTGCTGGTTAAATCATTCAGGGAGTAAGTATTTCCATATTTCCTGATCACATAGAAGGAAGCTATTTCAGCTCATTGAACCTCGGCTGGTTCACAAAGTAACACCATTACCCTATTACCTATAGAAGTACAAGAGTCTGAAGATACTGGAATCAGATCTGGATGAAACGTCTCAGATTTAACCCTTTATAAAAGCTGCTTGACCTGCTGAATTCCTCCATCTCTTTGTGGATTGCTCCTGATCCCCCACTAACTCACCCTGTAACCTTCCCACATGCCCATCAAGTTGCCCCCAGATTCTAACACTCGCCTACACACTCAGGTTATTTTCCAGAGGCCAATTAACCTCTGAGGTGTAGGAAGAAAGCAGATCCCCTGAGGGTAGCCCCCGGAGAACACCTAGAGAAAGCCATAAGGAGAGCGTGCCAACTCCACACAGACAGCACTGGAGCTCAGGTTTGTAGCCAGTTCATTGGAATTGTGAGATGGCATCTCTACTCGTCCCTCCGATGTGTGACCCACAGGGATAACTCCCAAATTCTGAAATAGTCCCACAGGAGTTCTTACATACAACTAGTGAGCTAGGTGAGTCCTCAGCTTAATGTTTCAACTAAATTATAATATACTCAGCTCTCCCTCACTGCTGTACTCTATTGTCCACCAAGATTTGGAGTTCATGTGAGTATATATTTAAAATCATTTAGAATTACAGAGATCACTTGGGATGGAAAATTAATACACACATGTTCAATAACGTTCATATCCCAGAATATGCTGATATTACACCCAATGGCCAATTTATTAGGTACAAGAGGTACCTCCTGCACCCAATAAAGAGTCCACTGAGTATTGCTGATGCTCTTCTGCTTCAGTAGCCCATCCACTTCAAGGTTCACCGTGTTCCACATTCAGATTTGCTCTCCTGTACAACGCTGTTGTAACGAGTTTGAGTTACTGTTGCCTTCCTGTCAGCTTGAACCAGTCTGGGCCTTCGCCTCTGACCTCTCATTAACAAGGCGTTTTTGCCTACAGAATTGGCACTCACTGGATGTTTTCATTTCTTGCACCATTCTCTGTAAACTTTAGATAATATTATGCATTAAAATCCCAGGAGATGAGCAGAGTCTGAGATACTCAAACCACCCTGTCAGGCACCAATAATAATTCTACAGTCAAAGTCACTTAGATCACATTTCATCCCCATTCTGATGTTTGGCCTAAACAGCAACTGAACCTCTTGACCATGTCTGCATGCTTTTATCCATTGAGCTGCAGCTGCCTGATTGGCTGATTAGATATTTACATTCATGTACAAGTGTACCTAATAAAGTGGCCATTGAGTTTATGTTGTCATCTTCATTGCTAAAATTGTTATTAAGATCGTAAAGGAATACAAAGACAGCATAGGTTCTTTTAACCCACCCTTTCCTGTGCAACTACTTTCATTAACGGAAGGATCTCACACTGTTCTGACTCAAAGATCATAACCATCCATTGTTTCCTCAGTTATGTCCATTTCTCCCTCTCGTTCACCTGCAAACTTCCCCAAGGTTTCTCATCCCTTAACTTTTGAGCTGACCTTATTCTTTGGAGTCCACCCCATTTTCTTGTTTTGTTTTCCCCATTGAACTGACTCCAGCCAAACTGCAATCACTCACCAATGCTCCTGGGATTCCACAATGATTGATCATTTTGAAGGATCTGGTGTTTTTCTACTTCCTTTTAATTCTGCCAGCTCCTGAAGAAAAGTCGGCCATAATGCCATCACTTTAAAAACTACTGACCAATCATCTACTCCCCTTCCTTACTGTTTCCAAAGGCCATGCTCATATTTCTAGTTGAATCACTACAGTCACATATCAAGATCTGTTCCTGTACTGAAATGGCTTTTATTATGGTCAGTTTCGATAACCTTTATTACTATGGCCTTGGTAAACTATCTTAATCAGGCCATGTGCTGTTGTTAATATGGTTGAATGCAGCATACAACTCCATTGCCTCTCCTCTGCCAGACAGTTGGATAGGACCTCTCTCATCTGGCTCCATTCTGATCAAAAAATGAAGGCAAATTATCTCCTGTAATTCCATTCCCTTTGAACTCATACAGTCATAAATTCAGAGAGTCATTGAACACTACAGCACAGAAACATCTAGTCTGTGCCAAGCTATTAATCTACCTAGTCCCATCAACCTGCACCCAGGCCACAGGCCTCCATACCACCGATTCATGTGCACATCCAAACTTCTCTTAAACATTGAGATCAAATTTGCATCCACTACTTGCACTGGCAGCTTGTTCTACACTCTCACCACCCTCTGAGTGAAGTTCCCCCTAACATTTCACCTTTTACCTTTAATCCATGACCTCCAGTTCTAGTCTCACCAAACTTCAGTAGAAAAAGCCTGCTTGCATTTACCTCATTTATACCCCTCATAATTTTGCATATCTCCATCAAATTTCTCCTCGTTCTTCTATGCTATCAGGAATAATGTCTTAACCCATTCATCCTTTCCCTGTAATTCAGGTCCCAAATGTTGGCAATATCCTTACCCATTTTCTCTGCACCCTTTAAATCTTATTGACATCCTTCCTGTAAACAGATGACCAAACCTGCGCACAATTCTCCAGACTGGGCCTCACAAATAACTTATACAATTTCAACATAATATTCCAACTCCTGTGATCAATACATTGACTTATGAAGGCCAATGAGGACCTGAGGGCAAGATCACTGTATCAGAGGGAAATGAGAGATTGCTGTGTTCTATGTCTGAGCGACATGTGGCTTTCTCCTGACATGCCAGGTTCAGCGGTTAGACCTGAAGACTTCTTGATTTATTGAACTGCTGATTTCAGCTGCCCTCATCCAAAGTTCAAGAATTCCCTCCCCAAATACCTGTACTTTCCATCACACACCTCCTTAAAGATACTCAAGACAATTAGTCTCCATGTGTGGCCATGTGGCAGAAACAATTTTGTTGACCTTACTCTTGGTATGCTTCTTTTGCAATATTAATAGTGGTAGATAAACAGAAGCTGCTATTGATGTTATTCCTTAACACTTCTCGCTTGGTTCTGTGGGGAGTCAAAAGGCTCGAGATGTCAAGAGATGAAACACACAGTTCACGTAATTATCCTGTCTCCAGTTCTTGTAGCCACAATTTCGTGCAGTTGTTAAACTTAAATTTGTGCCCAAAGGTACACCTGGGGACATAGGAACATAAATATCATAAGACATAAGAGCAGAATTAGTGCATTGTAGAGTTTACAAAGTATGGTGTGAAAAACAAAAAAAAATCCAATTTCTCTACCCTCTCCTATCGGATTCCCCTTCTCCAGCCCTTTATCTCTTTCACTATCAACTTCCCAGCTCTTTACTCCACCCCTCCCCCCTCCTGGTTTCACCTGTCACCTACCACATTTTACTTCTTCCTCCCCTCCCCCCACCGTCTTGCTTTAACTTCTCATCTTTTTTCCCAGTCCTAATGAAGGGTCTCGGCCCAAAACATCGACTGTTCACTCTTTGCCTGGCCTGCTGAGTTCCTCCAGCAATTTTGTGTGTGTTGCAAATCATCCATTTCTGTTGGCGAAAACGTCTTGTTAACGAGAGAGGTCAGAGGAGAATGGTCAGAATGGTTCAGGCAGACAGGAACAGCGGTGTTACAATAGTGGTGTGCAGAAGAGCATCTCTGAATGTACAGCTCTTCAAACCTTGAGGTGGACGGGCTACAGCAGCAGAAGACCATGAACACACACTCAGTGACCACGTTATTAGGTACAGGAGGCATCTGATAAACTGGCCCTGTGAGTAGTTTGTCAGGTTGAATTTTAATCTCGTGTTTGTTTTTTATGTCATGCTCTGTAAAGCCTTTAAGTGATTTATTTTTCTTCCCATTTTCAATAACTAGAAGAATTGTTGATTGTAATTGATTCTCAAACAGCTCACTGTACCAGAGTCGCGGGTTTTCCATGAACTGATGAAGGACTCCTTCTCCATGTAATAGATGGCAGATTTATTCAAAGTCAGTGATAAGCATCACAACTTCATCAGTGAATTTGAGTCGCTGTCACACAATGGATGGCTATGGGAATGTGAGATTTTCTGATTTTTATAGAAGCCAGGCTACACACAACACTTAAGATCGAACTAGGTAAGTGCTTAAAATGGAAACATATTCAAGGGGTAAAATTGGGACTAAGAACAGAGGAGAAACACACAGAAAATGTTGAAGTAACTCAGCAAGGAAGACCGCTTCAAAAGAGGGGGATATACAGTCAATATTTCAGGCCAAGACCTTTCATCAGGATTCAGGAAGAGAAGAGACTATTTCCACTTGAAGTTACAATAAAGCAATAAATGGCAAAAATGTTCTGTAGGAAAGCCAGCGTCCGTGGAGAAAGAAAACTAAGCTTTCAGGTTCTGAGTTTCATCACAAACAGAAAAAAGTTAAAGGTATAAAATGCCAAGAATGAGTATTTTTATTAGAACTTAATAATAAAATGATAAAATGGTTTGAATTATAAAGCCATAGGTAAGGGATACAATGCCTGGTCTTTTACTTACCAGCAGTTTGAGGTCTTCTATATTTCCCTTTGCAACGAGATCCTGGACTTCTCATCAGGAGACCAGAGTCAGTGTAGAATTGTAATAACATCCTGCTGACCATCAGCACCAGCACACCTCAAGGATACATGCTTAGCCTGCTGGTCTACTCTCTTTACGTCTTTGGCTGTGTGGCTAGGCAGAGTACAAATGGGATCTATAAATTTATTGATGAAACAGCTTTTGTTGGACAGGAGTGAGCCAGATCAGCTGGTTGAGTGGTTTTGCAACAATAACTTTGCACTCAACATCAGTAAGACCAAGGAATTGATTGTGGACTTCAGGAAGGCGAAGTCGAGGGAACACACACCTGTCCTCATCGAGGGGTCAGCTTTGGAAAAGGTCAGCAGCTTCAAGTTCCTGGGTGTCAACATAAGACATAGAAGCATAATTAGACCATTCAGCCCATCAAGCCATTCCATCATTACTGATTTATTATCCCTCTCAACTCCATTCTCCTTCCAATAATCTTTGACATTCTTACTAATCAAGAAACTATCAAACTCTGCTTTAAATATACTCAATGACATGGCTTCCATAGTCGTCTGTGGCAATGAATTCTACAAATTAATTATCCTCAGGCTAAAGGAATTCCTCCTCATCTCTAATCTAAAGGGACATCATTCTATTCTGACACTGTGCCCTTTGGTCCTAGACTCCCCACCAAAGGAAATATCATCTCCACCTCCTCTCTATCTAGGCCTTTCAATGTTTGATGGGTTTCAATGAGATCCCCCTCATTCTTATAAACTCCAGTGAGTACATGCCCTGAGTCATTAAATGCTCCTCATAGATTAACCTTTTCATTCATGGAGTCATTCTCATGAACCTCCTCTGGACTCTTTTCAATGCTAGTACATCGTTTCTTAGATAAGGGTCCAAAACTGCTCACAATACTTCAAGTGCGGTCTGACCAGTGTGTTATAAAGCCTCAGAGTTACATCCTTGCTTTTGTATCTTAGTCCTCTTGAAATGATGCTAACATTACATATGTCTTCCATACTGCTGACTCAGTCTGCAAGTTAACCTATAGGGAATCGTGCACTTAGACTCCCAAATGCTGTTGCATCTCTGGTTTCTGAATTTTCTCCCTGTTTAGAAAATAGACCAAGCCTTTATTCCTTCTAGCAAAATGCATGACCATATACTCTTCCATCTGCCCTTTTTAAAGATCTTTCCTGGGACCAAGGTATTAATGTAATCATGAAGAAGGCATGCCAGCTGGTATATTTCCTTAGGAGTTAAAGGAGATTTGCTTTGTCACCAATGACTCTAGCAAATTTCTACAGATGTACTGTGGAGAGCATTCTAACTGGTTGCATCACCGTCTGGCACGGAGGGGCCACTGCACAGGATTGGAAAAAGCTGCAGGAAGTTGCAAATTCAGCCAGCTCCATCATGGGCACTAGCCTCCCCAGCATCCAGGACATCTTTAAAAAGGTGATGCCTCAAAAATCCGGCATCTGTGATTAAGGAGCACCAACACCCAGGACCTGCCCTCTTCTCATTGCTTCCATCAGGGAGGAGGGACAGGCACACACTCAAAGTTTTAGGAACAGCTTCATTCCCCCCCCCCCATCAGATTTCTGAATAGTCCAGGAACTCGTGAACACTACCTCACGACTGTTTGCACTACTTACTTATTTTTAATAATATTTCTTATTGTAATTTATAGTTATTTATGTATTGTACTGCACTGCTGCTGAAAAACAACAAATCTCATAATGTACAATATGTCAGTGATAATAAATCTGATTCTGATTCCAATTCCAATTCTTATTCTGACCTGAGGACAGAAGTGAAAGGGCTAAAAGTCACAAGGGAGATTGAGGAAAAATATTTTTTATATGAGAGAGAGAGAGAGAGAGAGAGAGAGAGAGAGAGAGAGAGAGAATGAGAATAATGCGAGAGAGAGAGAGAGAGAGAGAGAGAGAGAATGAGAATAATGCGAGAGAGAGAGAGAATGAGAATAATGCGAGAGAGAGAGATAATGAATGCACTGGAATTTGTTGCCAGTGGAGGAAACAAAGACAATCGGAGCCATAAAATGAAATGTATGGAGAAAGTAACACACATGCCCATGGAGAAAGAGTGGGATAACAGAATGGAATCGAAAGGCCAAATGTCACCTGAAATTGAATATCAGGTTAAGGCACAGAAAAAGGAAGGATACAGACATTGTGTATGTGGAAGGGAACGTTTTAGTTATGCATTTAATTATCTTGACACAACGTTTTTGGCCAAAGGGCCCACCCCTGTGGCGGTAGCATTACCTGCTCTACATTCCTCTAAACATTTCCAATCCATGTATCTGTCCAAATGTCTTTTATGTAAAATCGGATTATAACCAGGGATGTACAGTACCACAAATCCAAAGTAAATTCAGTGATGTACACCTCTTGTGGAGGAGTGCAGATACATCTCTACTAAAAGAGGTGGTCACTCCTTCCCTCCGCTAGCCTGCAGGTCACCCTTGGGCAAGGTGTAACACCTGCCTAGCACTGAGCCCCCCCCTCCCCAATCTCAGATCAGGGTCACGTGCAGCCATGGGAACATGTGGTGGATGTTCTTATGAGCAGCTGATGCATATCACAAGTCTTAGTTATGTGACCACTAATGCCAGGTTGACAATCTCTGAAGAGACTAACATGAGGTCCTGAAGAATGCTCTTGGCCCAAAATGTTGACTGTTTACTCTTTTCCGTAGATGCTGCCTGATGTGCTGAGTTCCTCCAGCACTTTGTGTGTGTTGCAGTCTCTGAAGAGTATTGATATTGGAGGGGGTCACCCATCTTGTAAAGACGCTGCACAGAAGAGGAAAATGGCAAACTGCTTCTGGCCAAGAACAATTGTGGTTATGGAAAGACCATATTTACCCACGTCATACGACACAGCACATAACGAATGAATGAACATATCTTGTAGAACAATGCATTGAGTTCCATACAATATGGCACATAATGAACGAGCAAACACATCTTGTAGAGCAACGTATTCAATTCCATTACCCTACTCTTTTTCCATGGTCTTGTGTGTTATCTTCTCTATCCAATTCCATTTCAATGTTTGCTAGAGCTGTTGGGAGTGGTTTAAGCTAATATGACAGGGAAATGGGAATCAGTATGATAGAGCTGAAGATGAGCCAGCAGGATTACAAGTAGATGAGTGTAAGGACGGATAAGCCAATGGTTGGGTACAAATGCAAACAGAGCAAAGGGTTAAGTTATACCACAAGAAGCAAAATTCATAAGGGCGAAGAATGCAGGACTGAAGTAAATGTGCATAGCATTTTGAATAAGGTGGTGAACTTATGGCAGAATTAGAGATTGGTCGGTATGAAGTGGTGGGCATCACTGAATTGTGGCAGAAGGAAGGCCATAGTTGGGAGTTTAACATCCAAGGATATACTTTGTATCGAAAGGACAGGCAGGAAGGCCTAGGTGGTGGTGTGGCTCTGTTGGTAAGAGATGAAATTACATCTTTAGATAGAGGTGACATAGGGTCAGAGAATTTGAATCTGTGGGTGGAGTTAAGAAACTGCAAGGGTGAGGAAAAACCATTATGGGAATCATATATAGGCCTCCAAGTAGTGGCCAAGATGTGGGGTTGAGTTTGCAAAGGGAACTGGAAAAGGCCCGTAATAAGGGTAACAACACAATTGTAATGGGGGATTTCAAAATGCAAGGGATTGGAAAAATCAGGTTGATGTTGGATCGCAAGAGAGGGAATTTGTTGAATGCTACGATATGGCTTTTTAGGACAGCTTGTGCTTGAGCCAACTCCGGAAAGGCCATCTTAGATTGGGTATGAACCCACATAACCCCGATCTTATTAGGGAGCTTAATGTAAAGGAACCTTTAGGATGAAATGATCCTAATATGATTGAATTCATACTGCAATTTGAGAAGAAGTATAAGTCACATGTATCAGTATCGCAATGGAATAAGGGGAATTGCAGAGGCATGAGAGAGGAGCTTGCCCAGGTGGATTGGAGAAGGATACTGGTGGGGATGATGGCAGAGCAGAGATGGCTGAAGTCTCTGGGAACAGTTCACAGGACACAGGATAGGTACGTCCCACAGAAGAAGTTGTTCTCAAATGGCAAGGGTAGGCAACTGGGGCTGACAAGGGAAGTTAAGGACTGAATAAAAGCCAAGGAAAGGGCATAGAAGAGCATAAAAGTGAGTGAGAAGTTGGATGATTGGAAAGCTTTCAAAATCCAACTAAAAAAGCTATAAGAAGGGAAAAGATGAAATATGAGGGCTAACTAGCTAATAATATAAAGCAGGATACCAGAAGTTTTTTTAGTTATATAAGGAGTACAAGGGAGGTCAGGGTTGGTATTTATCAGACCACTGGAAAATGATGCTGGTGAAGTAGTAATGAGGGATAAAGAAATGGCAGATGAACTTAATGGGGACTTTGCTTCAGACTTCACTAAATACCAACGTTGCATTTGCCTTCTTTACCACAGACTCAACCTGTAAATTAACCTTCTGGGAGTCTTGCACGAGGACTCCTATGTCTGTCTGCACCTCTGATGTTTGAACCTTCTCCCCATTCAGATAATAGTTCACACTATTGTTCCATTTACCAAAATGCATTATTATACACTTCCATTATACATGTGGAAGACACTAGCAGTGTGCCAGAGGTCCATGGGTGTCAGGGAGCAGGAGTGAGTGCCATTGCTATTACGAAGGAAAAAGTGCTATGCATACTCAAAGGTCTTAAGGTGGGTAAGTCACCTCGGCCAGATGGACTACATCCCAGAGTCCTGAGAGAGGTTTGCTGAAGAGATAACGGATGCATTGGTCTTGATCTTTCAAGGATTACTTGATTCTGGCATGGTCCTGGAGGACTGGTAGATTGCAAATGCCACTCCGCTCTTTAAGAAGTGAGGAAGGCAAAAGAAAGGAAATTATAAGCCAGTTAGCTGAACCTCGGTAGTTGGGAAAGTGTTGGAGTGCATTATTAATTATGAGTTTTCGGGGTACTTGGAGATGATGATAAAATAAGTCAAAGTCAGCATGGTTTCTGTAAAGGGAAATCTAGCCTGACAAATCTGTTAGGTTCTTTGAGGAAGTAACAAGCAGGGTGGACAAAGGAGAGGCAGTAGATGTCAGTTACTCAAATTTTCAGGAGGCATTTGATAAGGTGACACACATGAGGCTGCCTAACAAGATAGAATCCTTTAGCGTTACAGGGAAGATACTGGATTGAGGACTGCCTGACAGGCAGGAGGCAGTGAGTGGGAATAAAGGGGGGCTTTTCTGATTGGCTGCCAGTGACTAGTGGTGTTCCTCAGGGGTCAGTAATGGAACTGCTACTTTTCACATTGTTTGTCAGTGATTTGGATAATGGAATTGATGGCTTTGATGCAAAGTTTGTGGATGATAGGAAGACAGGTGGAGGGGTAGGTAGTGCTAAGGAAGGAGTGCGATTGCAGCAGGACAGACAAATTGGAGGAATGGGCAAAAAAAAAGGGCAGGTTGAATACAGTGTTGAGAAATGTATAATAATGCATTTTGGTAAAAGGGACAATAGTGTGAACTATTATCTGAATGGGGAGAAGGTTCAAACATCAGAGGTGCAGACAGATATAGGAGTCCTCATGCAAGACTCCCAGAAGGTTAATTTACAGGTTGAGTCTGTGGTAAAGAAGGCAAATGCAATGTCGGTATTTATTTCAAGGGGAATAGAATATAAAAGCAAGGAGATAACACTAAGGCTTTATAAGACATTAGTCAGGCTATATTTGGAGTACTGTCAGCAGTTAGAAAGGATGTACTGCTATTGGAGAGAGTCCAGAGGAGATTCACAAGGATGATTCTGGGAATGAAGGGGTTAATATATGAGGAGCATTTGGCAGCTCTGGGCCTGTACTCACTGGAGTTTTGAAGAATGTGGGGGTATCTCATGGAAGCCTACCAAATGAATGTTGAAGGGACCAGACAAGGTGGATGTGGAGGGGATGTCTCCTATGGTGAGGGTGTCCAGAACGAGAAGGCACAGCCTCAACATTGAGGGGTGACTCTTAAGAACAGTGGTAAGGAGGAATTCTTTTAGCCAGAGAGTAGTAAATCTGTGGAATGCTCCTCCACAGACTGTGGTGGAGGCCAAGTCCGTACGTATATTTAAGGTGGGAGTGGATAGTTTCCTGATCGGTCAGGGCATCAAAGGATATGGCGAGAAGGCAGGTGTATGGGGTTGAGTGGGATCCAGGATCAGCCATGATGGAATGGTGGAGCAGACTCAATGGAATGAATGGCCTAATTTTGCTCCTATGTCTTTTAGTCTTATGGTCAAATATCTCTGATTGACTTTACTTCTATCACTGGCAGCAAGTTCCAGAGCATTGTTTCTCTCTCTGCAGAAAGTGCTTTTTCCTAGGTTTTCCTGGTGCCGATTATCATTTCAGTCTGTGTCCTCGGGTCCCCAAATGACCTGACGGTGGAAACAGCTTCTCTATTTATCCAGAATCTCAATCTGAATCAGATTTAATATCACCGGCGTATATACTGAAATTTGGTGTTTTGTGGCAGCAGTACATTGCAATGCATAATAATTTTAAAAACTGTATATTATGGGAAATATATAAAGTTGAATTAATTAAAATTAAAGAAGTAGTGCAAAAAGAGAAAAAACAGTGAAATAGTGTAAACTAATCGAAACCTATCATAATCTTGTATCTCAATCAACTCTCCACCTAACCTCTTTTATATCAAAAGGGTACAGTCCCAGCTACTACAGTCTGAACCCCTGCAGCCCAAGAGAAACCCTCATAAGCCTCTTCTGCGACACCTCCCAGATCTTCACGTTCCACCTCTGTCGACCAGAGGGAGAAATGAAGCAAACCAAGGAACCTTATTAGAAAGGAAGCAAGATATGTGAAGAAAACAAATATACTTCGTAAAAGTTCAAAGAAAGTGAACATTTAAAAGAAAGAGCAATGAAGAAAACAGAAATAAGATTGGTTTTATCAAGGAGTGGAGTGAAAACCCCATATTATTAATACCAGAGTCATGATTTCCCATTTTGAATAAATCTTCTGTCTCTGCTTCACAGAGAGATCAGATACTTGGCACAAGATAGTACCTTGAGTTGGAGTCATTTGAACATTAGATAGATAGATAGATAGATACTTTATTCATCCCCATGGGGAAATTCAACATTTTTTCCAATGTCCCATACACTTATTGTAGCAAAACTAATTACATACAATACTTAACTCAGTAAAAATATGATATGCATCTAAAATCACCCTCTCAAAAAGCATTAATAATAGCTTTTAAAAAGTTCTTAAGTAGTTTACTTAAATATATTGAGTCCTAACCCCGGCACTTTAACCTATCTTACTCCTGGCGGTTGAATTGTAAAGCCGAATGGCATTGGGGAGTATTGATCTCTTCATCCTGTCTGAGGAGCATTGCATCGATAGCAACCTGTCGCTGAAACTGCTTCTCTGTCTCTGGATGGTGCTATGTAGAGGATGTTCAGGGTTTTCCATAATTGACCGTAGCCTACTCAGTGCCCTTCGCTCTGCTACCGATGTTATACTCTCCAGTACTTTGTCCACGACAGAGCCCGCCTTCCTTACCAGCTTATTAAGACGTGAGGCGTCCCTCTTCTTAATGCTGCCTCCCCAACACGCCACCACAAAGAAGAGGACGCTCTCCACAACTGACCTATAGAACATCTTCAGCATCTCACTACAAACATTGAATGACGCCAACCTTCTAAGGAAGTACAGTCAACTCTGTGCCTTCCTGCACAAGGCATCTATGTTGGCAGTCCAGTCTAGCTTCTCGTCTAACTGTACTCCCAGATACTTGTAGGTCTTAACCTGCTCCACACATTCTCCATTAATGATCACTGGCTCCATATGAGGCCTAGATCTCCTAAAGTCCACCACCATCTCCTTGGTCTTGGTGATATTGAGACGCAGGTAGTTTGAGTTGCACCATATCACAAAGTCCTGTATCAGTTTCCTATACTCCTCCTCCTGTCCATTCCTGACACACCCCACTATGGCCGTGTCATCAGCGAACTTCTGCACATGACAGGACTCCGAGTTATATTGGAAGTCTGATGTGTACAGGGTGAACAGGACTGGAGAGAGTACGGTTCCCTGCGGCGCTCCTGTGCTGCTGACCACCGTGTCAGACCTACAGCCTCCCAACCGCACATACTGAGGTCTATCTGTCAAGTAGTCCACTATCCAATCCACCATGTGAGAGTCTACTCCCATCTCCGTTAGTTTGTGCCTTAAGATCTTGGGCTGGATTGTGTTAAAGGCACTAGAGAAGTCCAGGAATGTAATTCTCACAGCACCACTGACCCCATCCAGGTGAGAGAGGGATTTGTGCAGCAAATACGTGATAGCATCCTCCACTCCCACCTTCTCCTTATACGCAAACTGAAGAGGATCCTGGGCGTGCCTGGTTTGTGGCCTCAGATTCTGTATTATCAGCCGCTCCATGGTCTTCATCACGTGTGACGTCAAGGGTTCATCTTAGTCTTTGGCATTTTCTGGGCACAGCAGACTTTTGCAATGAGGCCTGTGTGTGTGTATATGTGTACACATTTGCATGTATGTGCATTTTTGTTTTTAGTGGAAAGTTATTGGAAGTAAATTCCTTGTATGTGCATAGGTACTTGGAGATTAAAGTCTGATTCTGATTCTGATTATAAGCAGTCTCTCTACCTCTATCTGAAGAGTTTATTTATTTCCCCACAAATCATTTCTTGCTCATCTAGATCAGTTTTTTGACAAAGATTTAGCTGGGCCTAGATGCATATCCCACTGTTGCCTGTAAGGAGTTTCTATGTTGTAGAGATCTGTTTTCACTTTGACACAAAAATCTTTTTCTGTTGATCAGTGTCAAAAAAGCCAGATTAAATCCACCGTGATTCACTGTTGTAAAGCAATAAAACATGAAAACTTCAGAGGAGGGTGAATACTTTTTACAGGCATTGTATGTAGCTAGGGTGCCTAAGACTTTGGCACAGTACTGTATTTGTCCACGTGGAGCAGAGAACAAGTTTGTAAATCTGGTGGGAATAAAGGATGTTGGGAATGATGATGGTGGTGTGCCACGGGAGGGGTGTGGGACAGGTGGCAGGAGAGGAGTGCTGGGGTAGGGGGTGGTAACGTAGGTGCAGACACACCCAATCCTGATACACCAGGAAAGGTCACTTGATTCCAAACAATTGGTTTATTGTTCATTACAGAATGTCTCTCTAGTGCTTCCCACACCCTCCCCTCTCCCTTCCCCTTTTTCCAACCATGATTCCCCTCTCTCTGCCCCCTCACACTCTCAGTCCACAACAGAGACCATGGTGTTGCTGGCTGCTATGACTCAAAGGGCCAGAGGGGGTCTATTCCATGCTGTACCTCCAAATAAAAGAAAAATGAAATAAATATTAGATCCCCTGTCACCAAATTACTTTATGTTGATACTACTGAGCCATAATAGGGAATATTATTCTCTACCTTGTAGAAATTAATTCACTGAGTTCACTCTGAGTCACTCTTTTTAATGTGTTATGTCCATCACAAGCCCTGGAGTACATCGATGGTTGTTGATAAACCGCATGATTCTTTTATGGTTTAAATTTCACATTTATTAATATTTGCAAAAAGGTTTATAGGAGTTTAACATTTCCATCACAGTAAAGTGAATGTTAAGATCCCTTAGAGCAGGGTTCCAAATCTTTTTTATGCCATGGACTTCCACCATTAACCAAGGGGCCTGTGAAACTCTAAGCTGGGAACCCCTGCCCTAGAGGAGACAAATGAAGAAAAGAATCAAGCTGGTTTTGAAGAATCGATGATTGAAATGGTTGTTTTTGAATCAGTCAATGTGTCCCCCCTTGGGTAGTACACAGACATCTGTGACAATATTCGCAGCCTCTGTTTGTGAAGTGTCTTTAACACAGCGAAACTTTCTGAGGCACTAGCAGCAATTGAATGGACACCAGTCAGTGCCACCGGAAAAGGTAGTGTGGTCCATTCTGGGGGCAGGATTATATATGCACACGTCCCTTCAAGACTCTTCAATAAGATCATGGCTGAGCTCCCCTTGGTTTATTCTTTGTAATCTTTTCCTCTGTAATGGACCAAGGCATTTGTTCAGTTCATTCTTTAATATATTCAAATACTCAGTGTCCACCGTTCTCCTGGGTAGAGATTTCCAAAGACTCACAATCCTCTGAGAGAGAACTTTCCCCTCTTCTCCATCTGTAAAGGACAACTGCTTATTCTGAAACAACAACTGCACATTGAGAATATCCTTTCCAAATACGTGATGCCAAGGTAGGTCTTTTACATTATAAAAAAGATCACTTTCATTTTTTGAAATTCCAATGAGTGTAGATAAAAATTGTTCAACTTTTCTCTATGAAGCAACCCCTTCATCCCAGGTATCAAGCTAATGAACATTTTTGCACTGCCTTCAGTCCAAGAAACATCACCTTCATTATGTGCCGTGTCGTATGACGTGGGCGATCACGGTCTTTCCGTGTTCATGATTGCTCTTGGCAAATTTTTCTACAGATGTGTTTTGCCATTGCCTTCTTTTGGGCAGTGTCCTTACAAGATGGGTGACTCCAGCCACTATCAATACTCTACAGAGATTGTCTTCCTGGCATCAGTGGTCACATAACCAGGACTTGTGATATACACCAGCTGCTCATATGACCATCCACCACCTGCTTCCACTGGCTTCATGTGACCCTGATCATGGGGGAGGCTAAGCAGGTGCTACACCTTGCCCAAGGGTGACGTGCAGGCTAGCGGAGGGAAGGAGCGCCTTACCCCTCCTCTGGTAGAGACACACAGTTCGAGGGGTGATTGATAAGTTTGTGGCCTAAGGTAGAAGGAGTTAATTTTAGAAAACCTAGTACATTTATTTTTCAACATAGTTTCCTCCTACATTTACACACTTAGTCCAGTGGTCGTGGAGCATACGGATCTTGGACCTCCAGAAAATGTCTACAGATGGGTGATTGATAAGTTTGTGGCCTAAGGTAGAAGGAGATGAGTTATACAGCTCTCGTTACATGCACATGCAGCTCAGCTCTTTGAGTGATTATGCAGAAAATTTGAAGTTAACTCATCTCCTTCCATCTTAGGCCACGAACTTATCAGTCACCCCATGCTGTTGACCACTTCTGGAGGTCCAAGACGCCGACTTCTACAAAGAAGGAATCCGTATGCTCCACGACCACTGGACTAAGTGTGTAAATGTAGGAGGAAACTATGTTGAAAAATAAATGGGCTAGGTTTTGTAAAATTGACTCCTTCTACCTTAGGACACAAACTTATCAATCACTCCTCATATCTCCACTCCATCACCCAAAGTACAAGCGTACCCATCCTTAAACAAGGAGATCTAATCTGTTTGCAGTGTTCTACTTACCATCTCACTTGCACCTTGTTAAGTTACAGTCATGAAGTATGACATCACAGATACAGGCCTGGTGGACCATCTAGTCCCCGCTGACTCAGCCAACTGGAGAAAGACTTGCATCCTCCAATCCTCCACCTGAATATTAAAAACAACAAACTTATGCAGTGCTCACTTACCAACCACAAATGAATCAGGATGATGAAGAAGAAATACAGGAAGAATTCAATAAGATAGGCAGCACCTGTGGAAAAGAAAGCTGAAGTGACATATAAGATTATATTTCTTCAACAGATTTTCTGAGTTTTCTATTCCCAGGATTTTCTGTGTTTTTTAAAAATTTGACAATACCATCAATTGCTTGACTTTGATAATTATGTCAGGTACCTTAGTGATATTAATCTATTTCAGATAATCGGACTAATGGTCATTCCAGTGGTTCCACCTGGAGAGACCAAACATTTCACTCAACCAGTTTCATGGTGATTATGCATTGGAATATAAAATAATTTCACTTTTATATATTCTGCCAACGAAAAAAATAATTTTAGAATCAAGGTTTTTCAATATAATATAAGCCTTTATAATTTTTATTATAAAATAAAAACCACAAGGCTACTAAACAGCTTCCTCACACAGGCAGTCAGACTGCTAAATAGCTGCTCTACCTGACTCTGCTTTGGACCCTTTTAACTTGCTCTGAACACTTATAACTTGATTTTAACCGACATGTAGCTGTTGTGTTTTACTATTTATTGCTGTGTTTACTATTTATTGTTGCATTTGTTATGTTATGATTGCACTTTCCCCTGGGAACCACTGTCTCATTCTGCCCTGCAGAGCTGATGTATGGTTGGAATGACAATAAAGTTTTTGAATCTTGAGTCTTGAATCTTGATAAATTAAATGGAGTCAGTATGAGTGTTTCCTATAACTCCACTAGAGGGCTCTGGAGAGCTGTGGAAATTGTGAATGAGAAACATTCTGTAAACACTATTTTTTGATTTATTAAAGTTGCTTGCAAGTCCATCGCCAACATATTGAATTTGTAGAGAAGTAGTTTCACTGCTGTTCTGGATCTCAACACCGTTGTGTCAGATTCTTCTGAGTGGATCTCGTGTATTTCATATTTCAGTAATATTTGAGTAATTGTGTATATATTGTTTGATTAAACATTCTTTTTCATTTAACTAATTAATTACCGGTTATATGTAAAAATATGTTAATTGCATATGTCATCGCGCTACCACATGATAAGTGCCCACCTCGCTTAAAGCAGACTCGAAGTTAGACTCGTATTTTGGACTCCTGTGTCTTCCTTTGAATTAGTTCAATGTTTTGAAGTTACAAAACACAATAGATCCCATTGCCTATAATCAGCAGCCACATTCCGCATTCTCCAGAATTTCAATTTCATCATCCTCAAGATGGATCGATGTGTTCAGAGATGAGTGAGAAGGTCTTATCTAACAGCAGTGATTGAATTATGTCGTGTGAGATCCAGTTTAAGTCCCCCTGCTATGCCTATGTTGTTAATTTCTTGTTTCTGACAGTGTCTGATATTCAAAAGCACCTAAACTCATGACGACTAAAAATCACCTAAACCCCTAATGACTAAAAATTTACAAAAACTAATGTTTTCTAAATCAATTGGTGGAAGCACATTGAATTACAGAGTATAAACAAAATATCATTAATAAAAAAATGTTAACACAAGAGATTCTAAAGACACTGCTTTAGTCCTGATTCAAAGCTCAAAGTTCAAAGTAAATTTCAAGGTACTACACATATCTCACCATATACGACTCTGAGTTTAATTTTCTTGCAGGCATACACAATAAATATACAGAATAATAACCATAACAGAATCAATGAAAGACTGTTCAACTTGGGCGTTCAACCAGAGTGCAGAAGAATACAAACCATGAAAATATGAAAGGCAAGAAAGATTATTATGAAATAAATAAGCAATGAATATTGAGTACATGAGATGAAGAGTCCTTGAAAATGAATTCTTTGGTTCTGGGAACATTTCAATGATCAGGCAAGTGAATTTTTTTTCAAGAGCCTGATGGCTGAGGGGTAATAGCTGTTCCTGAACCTGGTGGTGTGAGTCTTGAGGCTCCTGTACTACCTTCCTGATGGCAGCAGTGAGAAGGGACCATGTCCTGGATGATGGGCATCCCTGACATTGGATGCTGCTTTCCTGCAACAGAATTTCATGTGGATATGCTCAACGGAGGGGAGGGCTTTACCCATGATCTACTGGGCCATATCCAATACTTTTTAGATGATTTTCCATTCAAGGTCATTAGTGTTTCCTTACAAGGCTGTGATGCAACTAGTCAATATGCTCTCCACTACACATCTATGAGGGAGGAGCTGGCCAAAGTTGACTGGATGGATAGCCTAGCAGAAAAGACAGTGGAACAGCAATGGCAGGTATTCTTGGGAATAATGCACAAGGGGCAAAATCAGTTCATCCCCCAGAAAAGGAAGAATTCAAAGGGGGGAAAGGAGCCACAGTGGTTGACAAAGGAAGTCAGAGATTGCATAGCATTAAAAAAAAGGAAGTATGACAGAGCTAAGATGAGTGGGAGGACAGATGATTGGGAAGTTTTTAAGGAACAACAGAACTTAACTAAAAAGACAATACAGGGAGAAAAAATGAGGTACGAACGCAAGCTAGCCAGGAATATAAAGGAAGATAGCAAAAGCTTTTTTAGGTATGTGAAGAGAAAGAAGATAGTTAAGAACAATGTTGGGCCCTTGAAGAATGAATTGGGTGAAATTGTTATGGGAAACAGAGAAATGGCAGAAGAATTTAATGAGTACTTTAGATCTGTTTTCACTAAGGAAGACACAAGCAATCTCCCAGATGTATGGATGGGCCAAGGACATAGGGTAACAGAGGAAATGAAACAGATTGACATTAGGAAGGAAACGGTGATGGGACTGATGGGACTGAAGGCTGACAAATCCCCAGGTCCAGCTGGTCTGCATCTTAGGGTACTAAAGGAGGTGGTCCTGGAAATTGCGGATGCATTGGTAATCATTTTCCAATGTTCCTTAGATTCAGGATCAGTTCCTGAGGATTGGAGAATGGCTAATGTTATCCCACTTTTTAAGAAAGGAGGGAGGGAGAAAACAGAGAACTATCGACCTGTCAGCCTGACATCGGTGGTGGGGAAGATGCTAGAGTCCATTATTAAGGATGAAATAGTGGCATATCTATATAGCAGTGATAGGATTGGGCTGAGCCAGCATGGATTTACCAAGGGTAAATCATGCTTGACTAATCTGTTGGAGTTTTTCGAGGATGTAACCAGGAAGTTAGACGGGGGAGATCCAGTGGATGTAGTGTACCTCGATTTTCAGAAGGCATTTGATAAGGTCCCACATAGGAGATTGGTGGGTAAAATCAAAGCTCAGGGCATCGGGGGGAAGACATTGACATGGATAGAAAGCTGGTTGGCAGATAGAAAGCAAAGGGTAGCAGTGAATGGGTGTTTCTTGGAATGGCAGGTGGTGACTAGTGGGGTGCCACAGGGCTCGGTATTGGGACCACAGCTGTTTACAATTTACGTCAACGATTTGGATGAAGGCATTGAAAATAACATCAGCAAATTTGCTGATGATACTAAGCTGGGTGGCAGTGTGACATATGATGAGGATGTTAGGAGAATTCAGGGTGACTTGGATAGACTGGGTGAGTGGGCAGATACTTGGCAGATGACGTTTAATGTGAATAAGTGTGAGGTTATCCACTTTGGGAGTAAGAACAGGAAGGCAGATTATTATCTGAACAGTGTAAAGTTAGGTAAGGGAGAAATACAAAGAGATCTAGGAGTCCTTGTTCATCAGTCACTGAAGGTGAATGAGCAAGTGCAGCAGGAAGTGAAGAAGGCTAATGGAATGTTGGCCTTTATTACAAAGGGAATTGAGTACAAGAACAAGGAAATCCTCTTGCATTTGTACAGAGCCCTGGTGAGACCACACTTGGAGTATTGTGTACAGTTTTGGTCTCCAGGGTTAAGGAAGGACATCCTGGCTGTAGAGGAAGTGCAGCGTAGATTCATGAGGTTAATTCCTGGGATGTCTGGACTGTCTTACGCAGAGAAGTTAGAGAGACTGGGCTTGTACACACTGGAATTAAGGAGATTGAGAGGGGATCTGATTGAAACATATAAGATTATTAAGGGATTGGACAAGATAGAGGCAGGAAATATGTTCCAGATGCTGGGAGAGTCCAGTACCAGAGGGCATGGTTTGAGAATAAGGGATAGGTCATTTAGGACAGAGTTAAGGAAAAACTTCTTCTCCCAGAGAGTTGTGGGGGTCTGGAATGCATTGCCTCAGAAGGTAGTGGAGGCCAATTCTCTGGATGCTTTCAAGAAGGAGCTAGATAGGTATCTTATGGATAGGGGAATCAAGGGATATGGGGACAAGGCAGGAACCGGGTATTGATAGGAATTGATCAGTCATGATCTCAAAATGGCGGTGCAGGCTCGAAGGGCCGAATGGTCTACTTCTGCACCTATTGTCTATTGTCTATAGAATTTTTTGATGTCATGCCAAATTCCCACAAACTCCTAAAGAAGTAGTGGCGCTGCTGTGCTTTCTTCTTAATTGCACTTACATGCTGGGCTCAGGACAGGTCTTCTGAAATAATATCTTGTCAGATCCTGGGGATTTACCCACCCTAATTTGCCACAAACACCTCCTCCTCTATAATCTGTATAGAGTCTATGGCCTCACTACTGCTTTGTCTTATAGCTATGGAATCTACGTCCATCTCCCTCTGTAAATACAGATGCAAATATCCATTTAAAATTCCCCTTCTTTCAACTCCATGCACAGATTAACACTCCGAACATCCAGAACACCAATATTGTCACTTGCTATCCCTTTGCTCTTAATTTGCCTTTAGAAGCCCTTAGGATTCTCGTTAACCTTGTCTGCTAGAGCAACCTCATGCCTTCTTTTAACCCTCCTGATTTCCTTAATTGTTCTCTTGCATTTCTTATACTCCTCAAGTACCTCATTTGTTCCTGCCTGCCTACAGCTGCTATGCACCTCCTTCATTTTCTTAATCAGGGCCAAAATATCTCTTGAAAACCAAAATTCCCTAAACCTGTTATCCTTGTCTTTTATTCTGACAAGAACATACAAAGTCTGCACTCTCAGAATTTCAATTTTGAAATTCTATGACCTACCACTTACACCCTTGCAAGAAAGCAACTTGTCCCAGTCCACACTTACCCAATCCTTTCTGATACCCTCAAAATTGGCCTTTCTCAAATTTCGAATTTAATCCAAGGACCGGACCTATCTTTTTCTATAATTACCCTGAAATTAACGGCATTATGATTACTAGATGCACAGTGTTCCCCTTCTGTCACCTGCCTTGTCGCAATAGAAGATCTAGTTCACTCTCTCTATTTGGGACTTTTATGTACTGATTAAGGAAACTTTCCTGAACACATTTGACAAACTCTTTTCCATCCAGACCTTTTACAGTATGGGAATCCCATTCAATATGTGGAAAAGTAAAATCACCTACTATCAAACCTTATGTTTCTTGCAACAGTCTGCAATGTCTCTACAAATTTGCTCCTCTAATTCCTGCAGAATTGTGTGGTCTATAATATAATCCAATTAACATGATTATGCCTTTCTTACTCCTCAATTCTACCCATAGATCCTCTCCAGTTTGATGAGCTCTCCAGTTTGTTCCGACTGAACACTGCCGTGACATTTTCCCTGACTAGTAATGCCACAATTCCCCCTTTAAACCCTCCTGCTCTATCACATCTAAAACAATGGAACCCAGGAATATTGAGCTGCCAGTTCTGCCCTTCCTGCGACTAAGTCTCACTAGAGGCTGCAACGTCATAATACCACGTGCTGATCCATGCCCTAAGCTCATCCGCCTTTCCTACAATACTCCTTGCATTGAAATATACACAGCTCACAACATTAGTCCCACCGTGCTCATACCTTTGATTCCTGATTGTGTCTGTTGGCATAACCATATCTCACTCCACAACTACTCCTTTGATTAGGGAGTTTAAGGTAAAGAATCCCTAAGGAGGCAGAGAACATAATATGATAGAATTCACCCTGCTGTTCGAGGAGAAGTTATAATTGGATCTATCAGACTAACCGTGGAGTAAAAGGGAATTACAGATGCATGAGGGAGCAGTTGCCCAAAGTTGATAAGAAGCAGACGCTAGCAGAGCTGACAGCAGAACAGCAACGTCTGGAGTTTCTGGGTGCAAGTTGGAAGGCACAGGAAATATACATCCCAAAGCTGAAGGCAACCGTGGGTGGTAAGGGAAGTCAAAATAGCATAAAAGCAAAAGAGAAAGAATATTATAGTGAACATTAGTGGGAAGGTAGAGCATTGGGGAGCTTTTAAAAACCAACAGAAGGCAACAAAAAACCTATTAAGAGTGAAAAAATGAAATTTGAGGGTAAGCCATCTGATAAAATAAAAGAGGATGTAAAAAGTTTTTTTTTCAGATAGATAAGGACTAGAAGAGAGACGAGAGTGGATATCAGACTGCTGGAAAATGGTGCTGCAGAAGTAGAGTAGCAAGGGGGACAAAGAAATGATGGACGAAATTAAGAAGTATCTTATGTCAGTCTTCACAGTAAGAGACTAACAGAATACCAAAACTGTAAGAGTGTCTGGGGACAGAAGTGAATGTCATTGCTATTACTAAGGAGAAGGTGCTTGGGAAGCTGAAAAGTTTGAAGGTAGATAACTCGCTTGGACCAGATGGACTACACCCCAGGATTCTGAAAGAGTTAGCTGAAGTGATTCTGGAGCCACTAGTAATGATCTTTCAAGAAGCACTAGATTCTGAAGTGGTTCTGGAGGACTGGACTCTTTAAAAATGGCGGGAGGCAGAAGAAAAGAAATTATAGGCCAGTTAATCTGCCTTCAGTGTTTGGGAAGATATTGACATCGATTATTGAGGATGGGGTTTCGGTGTACTTGATAAAGTAGACCGAAGTCAGCATAGCTTCCTTAAGGGGAAATCTTGCCTGACATAGCTGTTGGAATTCTTTGAGGAAATAACAGGCAAGATAGCCAAACGAGAGTCAGTGAACGTTGTTTATTTGGATTTTCAGAAGGTCTTCGGGAAGATGCCACACGTGAGGCTGCTGAACAAGATAGGAGCCCATGGTATTATGGGAAAGATACCAACATGGATAGAGGCTTGGCTGACTGACAGGAGGCAAAGAATGAGAATAAAGTGAGCCTTTTCTAGTTGACTGCCGGTGACTAGTGGTATGCTGCATGGGAACATGTTCGGACTGATACATTTACATTATATGTCAATGACTTGGATGAAGAAATTGATGGCTTTGTGGCCAAGTTTGCAGACAAAACGAAGATAGATGGAGCGGCTAATGGTGTTTGGAAGCAGGGAGGCTGCAGACGGACTTGGTTTAGGAGAATGGTTAAAGAAGTGGCAGAAGTCATTGGTACCAATGACATGGGTAGGATGAACGATGAGGTTCTGTATAGGAAGTTCAGGGAGTTAGGAGCTAAGTTAATGGCAGGACTTCTAGTGTTGTGATCTCAGGACTGCTACCCATGCCACATGCTACTAAGACCAAAACAAGGAAAATTATACAGTTTAATATGTGGATAAGGAGTTGGTGTAGGAGGGAGGGCATATGATTTTGGATCATTGGGCTCTCTTCCAGGGAAGGTGGGACTGTACAGAAGGGACGGTTTGCACCTGAACTGGAGGGAGACTACTATCCTAGCAGGAAGGTTATTTAATGCTGCATGATGGGGTGTAAACTAGAGTTGCAGGGGGATGGGAACCAGAGTGCCGGAACAGTTAGTGGAGAGGTTATGGAGGCAGACGTTGGTAAGACCTCAGACAAAGTTAGGAATCAAAAGCTTAAGCATGGCGTGACAAAATCGAACAGGGTGAATACAGGAATACAGAAGTAAGTCATTAAAAAGGAAAAGATGGAACACAAAAGAAAGCTAGCCAATCATATCAAAGAAGATACCAAAAGTTTCTTCAGATGCATAAAGTGTAAAAGAGAGGTGAGAGTGGATATCGGATATTGGGAAATAATAATGGAGAGGCAGTAATGGAATCCAAGGAAATGGCAGATGAACTGAGTAAATATTTTTCATCAGTCAACACCATGGAGGACACTAGCAATATGGTGGAAATCCCAGGAGTCAGGGGGCATGAAGTGTGTGAAGTTACCATAACTAGAGAGTAGGCTCTTGGGACTGAAAGGTCTGAAGGTAGATAAGTCACCTGCAGCAGAGTTTGGAAAGAGGTGGCTGAAGAGAGGGTGGAAGCATTAGTAATGATCTTTGACGAATCACTAGATTCTGGAATGATTCTGAAAGACTGGAAGATTGCAAATGCCACTCCACTCTTCAAGAAGGGAGGGAGGCAGAAGAAAGGAAACTACAGGCAGGTTCATCTGACCTCACTGGCTGGGAAGATGATGGTGTCGATTATTAAGGATGAGGTCTCAGGGTTCTTGGAGGCACATGATAAGGTAGGTATAATCAGCATAGTTTCCTCAAGGGAAAATCTTGCTTGACAAATCTGTTGGAATTCTTTGAAGAAATAACAAGCAAGATAGACAAAGGAGAATCGGTCGATGTGTACTTGGATTTTCAGAAGCCTTTGACAAGGTGCCACACAAGGCTGCCTAACAAGCTGTGAGCCCATGGTATTACAGGAAAGTTTCTAGCATGTATAGAAGCTTAGCTGATTGGGAGGAGGCCAAGAGTGGGAATAAAGGGAGCCTTTCTGCTTGGCTGCCAGAGACTGGTGGTGTACCACAAGGGTCTGTGTTCAGACCAATTCTTTTTACATTATATGTCAATGATTTGGCTGATGGAATTGATGGCTTTGTTCCAAAGTTTGCAGGTGATATGAATATAGGTAGAGGAGCAGGTAGTTTTGAGGAAGTAGAGAGGCTACAGAAAGACTTAGACAGATTAGGAGAATGGGCAAAGATGCAGTAGATGGAATACAATGTCTGGAAGTATATGGTCATACACTTCAGTGGCTGAAATGAAAGGGTTGACTATTTCCTAAATGGAGAGAAAATACAAAAATAAACTGAGGTGCAAAGGGACTTGGGGTCCTTGTGCAGAATTCCCTAAAGGTTAATTTGCAGGTTAGGTCTGTGGTGAGGAAGGCAAATGCAATGTTAGCATTCATTTCAAGAGGACAAGAATATCAATGCAAGGATGTAATGTTGAGACTTTATAAAGCACTGGTGAAACCTCACTTGGAGTATTGTGAGCTGGTTTTAGCCCCTTATCTTAGAAAGGATGTGCTGAAACTGGAGAGGATTCAAAGGAGTTTCAGGAAAATGATTCCAGGAATGAATGGCTTGTCATATGAAGAGTGTTTGATGGCTCTGGGCCTGTATTCACTAGAATTCAGAAGAATGAAGGGTGACCTCATTGAAACCTATCAAATGGTGAAAGGCCTTGATAGAGTGGATGTGGAGAAGTTATTTCCTCTAGTGAGGGAGTCTAAAACCAGAGGGCACAGCCTCAGAATGGAGGGACATCCTTTTAGAACAGAGATGAGGAGTAACTTCTTTAGCCAGGGGTAGTGAATCTGCGGAATTCATTGCCACAGACAGATGTGGAGACCAAGTCGTTGAGTATATTTAAAGTGGAGGTTGATAAGTTTTTGATTAGTCAGGGTGTCTAAAGTTACAGGGAGAAGGCAGGATAATGGTGTTGAGAAGGATAATAAATCTACCAACTCCCTCACCATGTGCTAAACTCTATAGTCTTCCTACTTCTGGCTTCACTAGCTCATAGCATGGGTCGCAATCCTGACATCACAACCCTGGAGTTCCTGTCCTTTAACTTAGCACCGAACTCCCTGAACTCACTTTGCAAGACCTTGTCAACTCTCCTTCCAATGTCAGTGGTGCCGATGTGGACAACGATCTCCGGCTCATCACCTTCCCACATAAGAATGCTGTGGACTCAATCCAAGACGTCCCTGAGCCTGGCACCTGGGAGGCAACATACCATCCCGGAATCTGGATCTCATACACTAATTCTCCTTTCTGATCCCTTTTCACTACAGCTCATCTCTTCTCCCCCCTTCCCTTCCGAGCCTGAGAGCCAGACTCAGTGGCTTTCCTCTGCTTTGTCATTCATGCCCCCCCCCCCCCCCCCCAGTGGTAAACCTGTTATTGAAGTGAACAGCCACAGGGGTACTTTGCAGTGGCTACCTACTCCCTTTCCCCCTCCTGACTGTTCTCCCATTTACCTGTGTCCGGCACCTTGGGTGTAACTACCTCCAGGTCTGCCCTGTCTATCAAGCCCTCAGCCTCCGGAGTGATCTGGAGTTCATCCATTTCCAGCTCCAACTCC
This sequence comes from Hemitrygon akajei, assembly GCF_048418815.1. Classification (NCBI taxonomy): domain Eukaryota; kingdom Metazoa; phylum Chordata; class Chondrichthyes; order Myliobatiformes; family Dasyatidae; genus Hemitrygon; species Hemitrygon akajei. The sequence goes on from NC_133125.1 coordinate 106,589,625, forward strand.
TTAACACGGTCTGTTAGAAGCTGCAGCTGGATGCACTTCTCACAGTTGTAGTTGTCAGTGACACTGGAGGTCTCCTTGCCTTCCCACATCCCACAAGAGAAGCATTCCACTGTCCTGCCTGGCATCCCCACTGCTCTAAATGTGCAATAAGAAAGAAAGAAAGAAAGAAAGAAAGAAAGAAAGAAAGAAAGAAAGAAAGAAAGAAAGAAGGAATAGCGAAAAAATCTACCTACATCCTGCGCCCATCCTCACCTTTTGAAGATATTCTCGATTGTGGTGAGGGTCATGCCTATGATGGAGCTCGCCGAGACTAGAACGCTCTGAAGTCTTTTACAACCCTCTGCTTTGGCCCCTCCATACCAGATGGTGATGCAACCAGTCAGAACACTGTCCATGGTACACCTGTAGAAATTTGCTACAGTCTTTGGTAATATTCCAAATCTGCTCAAACTCCTTATGAATTAGAGCCACTGGCATGCCTTCTTCATGATGTGTTGGGTCTGGGATAGATCCTCTGAGATGCTGCATGCCCAGAAACTCTTTCCACCAGTGAGGACTGGTCCATGTTCTCCTGCATTTTGAAGATGTTCTTGATGGTGCTGACTGAGCTGGTTCTGTGGAATGAGCTGCCAGAGAAAGTGATTGAGGCATGTGCAATAACAACAGTTCTGATACATTTGGATAAATCTATGGATAGGACGGACTTAGAGAGATATAGGCGAATAAGACTAACACCTGGGAATTTCTTCCCATGCCTGCTTAAATTGGAGCAGAATGTGAGATGGATTTTTTTTTATTTATTCATTTATGGGATGTGAACATCGCCAGCATTTATTGCCCATCCCTAGTTGCCCTTGAGAAGGTGGTGATGAGCTGCCTTCTTGAACCACTGCATTCCCTGAGGTGTAGATACACCCACGGTGCAGTTAGGGAGGGAATTCCATGATTTTGACCCAGCGACAATGAAGGAACAGCGATGTGTTTCCAAGTCAGGATGATGAGTGACTTGGAGGGGGATTTCCAAGTGGTGGTGGTTGAGTTCCGATTATGGTATGCTTGTAGAAGGAGCCCACCAACACACAGACTAGACACCTATCCAGACTTCAGCTGCCGTCCATTGGGATTAGGAAGAAGAAGAAGAAGCAGAAACTAGAAGGTCCTTCTGAGACCAAGAGTTTGAATTATTAGTGTGAAATGGAATAGACATCATGGATGGGTTGAATGCCTGTTGCATGAGATAATGAAAGATAAAAGTTTTATAACTCTACCAGAGGCAAGGTTTCAATTCCCGCTGCTGTCTGTAACAAGATTTTACATTCTTTCCTCGACTCCACGAGGCTCTTCCAGGTGTGCCAGTTTCTTCCCACGTTCCAAAGACATATGCGTTAGTGGGTTAGTTGGTCACATGAATGTAATGGAGCCAGAAGGTCCTGTTACAGTGCTGTGAAATAAAAAATAAAATAATGCTAGAGTATCTTCAAAAAAAACTTGCAAAAGACTCTCATTATTTCTATTCAAACACTTTCAAATTGCTAATACTCATTTTAGTTGAATTGCATAAATGTATATCAACTTAAGGCTTGTGATACTAGACAATGTCTTTAATGCAATATGAGCTGTACATTTAAATATGTTATTGTACTGGTAATTTACTTGACCTACAATCCAAATTTTAGACCAGGGATAGCAAATTGAATCCAATCATGTTAGTTGGGAAATTTAAATGCAAAGATATCAGATACAACTGGAATTTTAAAATAATCTGGTCTCAGCAATGCCAACTATAAATGTACTGGATTGTTGTTAAAAACATAGAGGCTTCGTTTTGCCCAGTCTCAGCTGTATTTAACTTCAACTCCACCAAATGGGGTTCAAACGTGAAAAAGATTGAAGAAAAGAAGAAAGATTATCTTTATTTGTCATATGTACATTGGACCATCTGGGTGGCAGGGTGGAGGTAAATCTCTACCAAAGGAGGTGTAAGGTGCTCCTTCCCTTTGCCAGCCTGCAGATCACCCTTGGGCAAGGTGTAGCATTTCCTTAGCCCCTGATCAGCATCATGTGAAGCCATAGGAGCAGATGGTGGATGGTTGTATGAGCAGCTGGTGCATATCACAAGTCCTGGTTATGTGACCACTGACGCCAGGCAGACAATCTTTAAAGAGTATTGATCATGGCTGGGCCCATCCATCTTGAAAAGACTCTGCCCAGAAGAAGGCAATGGCAAACCACTTCTGTAGAAAAATATTGACCAAGATTAATTATGCTCAAGAAATCATGATCATCTATGTCATTGACACAGCACATAATGATGATGACCCTGAGAAAAAGAATTTGACAATCCACACTATCTTTGACCCTATGCTTTTATAAACCTCTGAAAGGTTACCACATGGCCTCCACAGAAAATAGTTTCAGCCTGTCCAATTTTGACAATGGTATTGTTAATGGCTGGGGTCACCTGGTTTGTAAAGACACTGCCCAGAAGAAGGCAATGGCAAACCACTTCTGTAGAAAACATTGCCAAGAACCATCACCGTCATGGAAAGACCATGACTGCCCATGTCATAACAAACGAATGAACAGAGAAACATCAAAACACACAGTGAAATGCATCATTGTGCTCCAACACCCATCACAGCCCAGGGATGTGTTAGGGGCAGCCCACACACTTGTCATGTACCCAGTGCCAACATACCATGCTCTAAGCTTACTAACCCTAACCAATATGTCTTTTAGAAAGTGGGGGGAAACCAGGGCACCTGGAGGAAATGCACATGGTCACAGAGAGAACACACACACTCATTACAGATGGTGGTGGGAATAAGAGTTAACTAATTAATTAGAGATAAGGAATGAATGTTAGTATCTCCTGTGATATCTGTGACCTGTGAATAGACAAGGATGTACCCTGTAGTAGTATATCATTAGTAAGGCAGCCATGCTCTATCTATGAACCATTCCGTCTAACACTGGTGGTGGGAATGGTGTTTAAAAATATGATCAAGGGGAAAACGAACAGGAACATGAAAAGGTCTGAGCTAATTAAGTAAAGTTAAAAAGGATTTTTAAAATTCAGATCATGTCTGATAGCTTAATTGGAAGAAAAGTTACAGTGCAGAAAATCTTTAGGAAGAGAATGCACTGGATTTCAGCAAAAGGAGTGGGGAGCATCAATATAAAGTCTGTTGAGTGCAGGAACAAAGGGACCTGGGATTAATGTGCACAGGTTTTGCAGGTGGCAATGCATTTTGCAACAGTTGTTAGCAAAGCAATTGGGATCTTGGGATTCATACAGAGTACAAAAAAAAGGAAATTATAGGAACTCTTTTTAAAGCTACCATCAGTAGCCACTTTATTAGGTACATCTGTACACCTGCTCATTAATGCAAATATCTAATCAGCCAATCATATGGCAACAACTTAATGCATTTAAGCATGCAGACATGGTCAAGAGGTTCAGTTGTTGTTCAAACCAAATATCAGAATGGGGAAGAAATGTGATCTAAGTGACCTTGACCATGGAATGATTGTTGGTGCCAGATGGGGTGGTTTGAGTATTTCAGAAACTGCTGATCTCCTGGGATTTGCACACACAATAGTCACTAGAGTTTACAGAGAATGGTGCAAAAAAACCCCAAAATATTCATCCAATGAGAGCTAGTGGACAAAAATGCCTTATTAATGACAGAGGTCAGAGGAGAATGACCAGACTGGTTCAAGCTAACAGGATGAAGACAGAAACTCAAGTAATCATGTGTTACAACAGTGGTTTGCAGAAGAGCATCTCTGAACACACAAGATGTCAGATCTCAAAGTGGATAGGCTACAGCAGCAGAAGACATGAACTCACACTCAGTGGCCACTCTATTAAGGTACCTTCTGAGAGTATGTCCAGAATAGAGGTTACACACTCCTCCCAATGGGTCCCCTCCTCCACTGTTCCCATCTGCCCACTATCCCTCTCTTAATCAGTTCCTTTTCACCATCATTTTTAGAAATCAAATTCTACATACTGCATCCCATTGACACCTGCACATTTCACCCCCCATCCTCTGTCACAATCTTCTCCCTACCATCCTCACAAACATTTCGAATGTGAATCAACCTCTCCTCACCTGGATCTACTGTCACCTGCCTCAGCCCTTCTCCTTCCCCTCTTTATACTGGCTTATCTTTCCTCTACACTCTCAGGGTAGATGAAGAATCTCAAACCAAAGTGTGGACTGTCCATTTCCCTCCACAGACGCTGCCTGTCCCACTCATTCCTCCAGCAGCTCATTATTTACTAGAATTGTTCCAGGGATGTGAGATTTTAGACGTAATATTAGGACAGAGGAGATGGATTTGTTCTCCTAGAAGCAAAGAAAGGTGAGAGGAGATGTAATGGAATATGACAAGTTTAAAACAGACAAAGAAAACCTGCTCCTATCCGTTGATGGGACCAGTTGAGAGGAGACGGATTCTAAGTTAATAACAACACTGGGAAGACCCTTGGATAAGTACGTGGGCTGGAATATGGTCCAAGGACGGGCAAGTGGGACTTGCTTGGTGGGCACCCTGTTGGGTATTGATGAGTTGGGCCAAAGGATTCGATTCCAGTTGGCACATGGATGACAGAAAAATGGAGAGCTATGTAGGAGGGAAGAGTTAGATTGATCCTAGAGTAGATTAAAAAGTCAGTACAACATCATGGGCCAAAGGACCTGTACTGTGCTGAAGTGTTCTGTGTTCTCAGAATCAGAATCAGAATCAGGTTTATTATCACCGGCATGTGACGTGAAATTTGTTAATTTAGCAGCAGCAGTTCAATGCAATACATAATCTAGCAGAGAGAAAAAAAAAAGTAAAATAAAAAAATAATAATAATAAACAAGTAAATCAATGATGTGTATTGAATAGATTTTTTTTAAAACGTGCAAAAACAGAAATACTGTATATTTTAGAGAAAAAACCGCCATCTTAGTTACACAAAAAATGAAAAGGATATATATCAAACCGTTAAAAAAAAATCACCTTCAAAGGATTAATAATAATGACCAAAAATAAAATACAATGGTTAAAGTAAGTAAATTAAAAGGATTAGTATGTCGATAAAAAAAAAACTTTAATTGGAATATAAAATGTAGAATAAACCTACACCAATAGCCAGAAACAAAATCTGATTTTGGAAACAAAAATTATCTTGTAACGATCAAAATCACTCATTTATTAAAAACGAGAGTCCAAAGCAGTAGGATAATTCTCATCCAGAAAGCTTCGAGCTTCAGATGTGGAGAGAAAAACACGTCGTGGTGCATTTGGAGGCGAGATTCTAAGTTTTGCAGGATATAAAAGCGCTGGTTTTAGATTTTTCTCATAACATTCAGACATCAAAGGTTTAAAAACGAGCCATGCCTTCATCACTTCTGGACTAAAATCCTCCACTAATCGAAACTGGAAATCTTTAAGTTTAACCATCCCTAAATGCCGAGCCACACGAATAAGATGCTCTTTGACATGCACATAATGAAATCGAACAATTACAACAGGTGGTTTAGATGAAGAACTTGGTGATCGGCGCATAATTCTACGGGCACGATCAAGTAACGGAGGACTGTCTGGGAATACAGAAGGGAACGCATCCTTTAAAAGTTGAGCAAAATACTTAGAGGGGTCCCCTTGTTCAATACCTTCCGGGAGACCAAGTATGCGTAAGTTCTGTCTTTTAGACCGATTTTCAAAGTCGACACTCTTGGCTTTAAGTGTTTCCACCTGTTTAATCGCCGAAGATCATTTCTGCTCCAGTCTCTCGATTATCAAGTCTTGCTTCTGAGCGTCCTCTTGCAAAGTTGCGATTAGAGTTTGCTGCTGTTTAACTTCAAAATCAGTCTTATTCATAGAATCCTGGAAAGCCTTTAGATCTTGTTTGAAAGTTTGTCGTTGTTCTTCAAATTTTTCATTTAAGAGCTCCAATAACATTTCATAAGTCAATTCAGTACGCTTAGGATCGATCTTTTTTTTCTTTCCATTGCCGTTAGAATCTTTCCCAGGGTCTCACCCTTTAGATCTTAAAGCCATTTTAGTACTCATTTCTTCAAAATTCACAGTACACTCTTAAAGATAAGTCCAAAAAAGTAGCAAGAATCTTTTGGTGTAGGTAAAAATAAGTTAAATAAGGGTGATCATAGGTTAAAAAAGTAAAGGTTATGGAGCGAATCTGAAACAGTGCTCACTCCATGAGCGTCTCCTGGTGACCAGAAATACTGTATATTAAAAAATAAGTGAGGTAGTGTCCAAAGATTCAATGTCCATTTAGGACTCGGATGGCAGAGGGGAAGAAGCTGTTCCTGAATCGCTAAGTGTGTGTGTTCAGGCTTCTGTATCTCCTCCCTGATGGTAACAGTGAGAAAGGGCATGCCCTGGGTGCTGGAGGTCCTTAATAATGGACGCTGCCTTTCTGAGACACCGTTCCCTGAAGATGTCCTGGGTACTTTGTAGGCTAGTACCCATGATGGAGCTGACTAGATTTATAGCCTTCTGCAGCTTCTTTCGGTCCTGTGCAGTAGCCCCTCCATACCAGACAGTGATGCAGTCTGTCAGAATGCTCTCCACGGTACATCTATAGAAGTTTTTGAGTGTATTTATTGACATGTCAAATCTCTTCAAACTCCTAATTAAGTATAGCTGCTGTCTTGTCTTCTTTGTGACTACATCAATGTGTTGGGACCAGGTTAGATCCTCAGAGAACTTGACACCCAGGAACTTGAAGCTGCTCACTCTCTCCACTTCTGATCCCTCAATGAGGATTGGTATGTGTTCCTTCATCTTACCCTTCCTGAAGTCCACAATCAGCTCTTTCATCTTACTGATGTTGTGCCAGGTTGTTGCTGTGGCACCACTCCACTAGTTGGCATATCTCACTCCTGTATGCCTTCTTGTCACCACCTGAGATTCTACCGACAATGGTTATATCATCAGCAAATTTATAGATGGTATTTGAGCTGTGCCTAGCCACACAGTCATGTGTATAGAGAGTAGAGCAGTGGGCTAAGCACACACCCCTGAGGTGTGCCAGTGTTGATCATCAGTGAGGAGGAGATGTTATCACCAATCCGCACAGAGTGTGGTCTTCCAGTTAGGAAGTCAAGGATCCAATTGCAGAGGGAGGTACAGAGGCCCAGGATCAGCAATTTCTCTATCAGCATTGTGGGAATGATGGTATTAAATGCTGAGCTATAGTTGATGAACAGCATCCTGACGTAGGTGTTTGTATTGTCTAGGTGGTCTAAAGTCGCGTGGAGAGCCATTGTGATTGCACCTGCCATTGACCTATTGTGTCGATATGCAAATGTTAGGATAGCATGGGTGGATTGCCGTGGGAGGGGTGAGGGACAGTGGCAGAGAGGGATTGCTAGGGGCAGAGGGTAGGGCAGACACACCCAGCCCTAAGACACCAGGCAAGGTCATTTTATTCCAAATAATTGGTTTATTGATCATTACAGAATGTCTCCCTGGTGCTTCCTGCTCCCTCCCCTCTCCCTTCCTCTTTTCCCAACCATGATTCCCCTCTCCCTGCCCCTTCCCACTCTCAGTCCACAATAGAGACCCATATCAGAATTAGGTTTATCATCACTCACATATGTTGTGAATTTTGTTTTTTATTACAGCAGTACAGTGCAAAGCATAAAATTACTACAGTACTGTGCAGAAGTCTTAGGCACCCGAGGTATATATATTGTATGTGCCTAAGACTTTTGCACTGTAGTGTACGTGCTAAATGGTAATAACTTGGAACTGTGAAGAAGATGGTGGAAGCAGAAATGTTTTGATTTTGAGGAAATTGGCAGGGGTTCAGGAAGGAAATTTTTTGATTTGAAGGGAATTGGCAGGGATTCAGGAAGGAAATGAACTTACTGGGCAATAGGGGCAGGCAGAGGAATGGGATTGATTGAAAAATCTGCAGAGAACAAGTGTGGACTTGACCTAACCTCTGAAAAAATTACTTCAATGCCAAGAAACTGGATATTACACACTTTTGGCACTTATGCAGCGCTAAGGCTGAATCAAAACATCACACAACTGGCCATAGAACTGTAAAATTGGGTTCTGTTGATCCACACTCAGAATCATCCACCTGTCCAGTTCCCAACGGGAGGTGCAGGAGAAAATGACAGAACTCCCTGTTTCAATGGGAAGTGCATCAGGTGAAGGAGCTCTGCCCTACAGGTGTCAGCGAACAACTGTACAAAAGGCTGCCAGGGCAGTGCTGAAAAACAAAATGGCCACGGCAGGATATGGCAATCTCCTGTGTGCACAGCCATCCTCTACACGCCATGATTCTCCCATGCCACAAATGAGCAAGACAAGCGGGACACTTCTCACTGCCTCGGGAAAGCAGCCCCCACCCAGACCAGATGTCGTCTCTTCTCCTCCTCCCACTGGCCAGTAAATACACACACCTGTAAACCCATACCACAGGATCAAGGACAGCTTCTATCCCACTCTTGTAAAACAACTGAATGGCTCCTTACTATGACATCCCAATTTAATTTCATGATGGTCATGCATCTTATTGTCTACCTGCACTGCACTCTGTCTGTGACGGTAACACTTTATTCTGCACTCTGTTACTCTTTTACCTTGCACTACCTCAATGTACTGTTGTCATGAATTGATCTGTGTGGACAATATCCAAAGCACCATTTTCACTGAACATTGGCACATGTTACAATAATAAACCAATTTACATTGGTGCTGCTTCCTGCACACATGCTGAGCTTGTTGACTTCTTTAACTTTCTATCTATCAACTTTCACCCTGCCCTCAAATTTACCTGGTCCATTTCCGACACCTCCCTCCCCTTTCTTGATCTTTCTGTCTCTATCTCTGGAGACAGCTTATCTACTGATATCTACTATAAGCCTACAGACTCTCACAGCTATCTGGACTATTCTTCTTCCCACCCTGCCTTATGCAAAAATGCTATCCCCTTCTCACAATTCCTCCGTCTTCACCGCATCTGCTCTCAGGATGAAGGAGATGTCTTCCTTTTTTAAACAAAGGGGCTTCCCTTCTTCCACCATCAACTCTGCTCTTAAATGCATCTCTCCCATTTCCTGCACATCTGCCCTCACCACATCTGCCCACCACCCCACTCGGGATAGTGTTCCCCTTGTCCTCCCCTACCACCCCACCAGCCTCCAGGTCCAACATATATTTCTCCGTAACTTCCGCCACCTCCAATGGGATCCCACTACCAAGCACATCTTTCCCTCCCCCACCTTTCTGTTTTCCACAGGGATCGCTCCCTACGCGACTCCCTTGTCCACTCGTCCCCCCCATCCCTTTCCACCGATCTCCCTCCTGGCACGTATCCTTGTAAGCAGAACAAGTGCTACACCTGCCCTTACACTTCCTCCCTCACCACCATTCAGGGCCCCAGACAGTCCTTCCAGGTGAGGTGACACTTCACCTGTGAGTTGGCCGGTGTGGTATACTGCGTCCAGTGCTCCCGGTGTGGCCTTTTATATATTGGTGAGACCCAATGCAGACTAGGAGACGGTTTTGCTGAACACCTACGCTCTGTCCGCCAGAGAAAGCAAGGTCTCCCAGTGGCCACACATTTTAATTCCACGTCCCATTCCTCTGCTGATATGTCTATCCATGGCCTCTTCTACTGTCAAGATGAAGCCACACTCAGGTTGGAGGAACAACACCTTATATACCGGCTGGGTAGCCTCCAACCTGATGGCATGAACATTGACTTCTCTAACTTCCGTTAATGCCCCTCCTCCCCTTCTTACCCCATCCCTGACATATTTAGATGTTTGTTTGTTTATTTATTTATTTAGTTGTTTTTTTTCTCTCTCTCTCTGCCCATCACTCTGCCTGTTCTCCATCTCCCTCTGGTGCTTCCCCCCCTCCCCCTTTCTTTCTCCCGAGGCCTCCCGTCCCATGATCCTTTCCCTTCTCCAGCTCTGTATCACTTTCGCCAATCACTTTTCCAGCTTGTAGCTTCATTCCACCCCCTCCGGTCTTCTCTTATCATTTTGCATTTCCCCCTCCCCCCACTACTTTCAAATCTCTTAGTATCTTTCCTTTCAGTTAATCCTGACGAAGGGTCTCGGCCCGAAACGTCGACAGTGCTTCTCCTTATAGATGCTGCCTGGCCTGCTGTGTTCCACCAGCATTTTGTGTGTGGTGTTTGAATTTCCAGCATCTGCAGATTTCCTCGTGTTTACTATTTTCTTTACCAACTCCAAGGCAGAAATTGCAGTCTGGATGGAGTATCCCATGAGGCGGGGGGCCTGTATAGGGAAGGGAGAGGGGGAGACAGAGGGTGGAAGTGAGTGAGGAATGGAGAATGCAAGAGAGAGAGAGATGTGAGGACAGAGAGTGAGGGAAAAAGAGGAAGACTGCAGTGAGGGAGGAAGAGGGGAAACAGAAAGTGAGAGAGATGGAGGAGCAGGGTGTGTATGAGAGAGAGAGACAGACAGAAGGAGGGGGAAAGGGATGGTGAGAGATGTTCAGGGAGAAATAGGTGAGAAGGACTTGGAGGTGGAGAGAGACATAGGGAGAGTGAGGACGGGAGAAAGAGATGGGGAAAAAGAGAGATGTTATGCACTGAAGTTATGAGCAACGAAGCACACAAGACCTCTGTTTCCTCAGAGGGCTGAGAAAATTCAACATGTCCTATTGACGCTCACTAATATTCATAGATGCACTATAGAAAACATCCTATCCAGATGTATCACACTTTGTATGGCAATGGCTCTGCCCAATTTTACAAGCAATTGCAGAAAATTGTGGACATAGCCTGCCTATCACGAATACCATACTCCGCTCCATCGACACGGCCTACATTTCTCACAGCCTCCAGAAAGCTAAACAAAGACCCTCCCATCCCAGCTGTTGTCTCTTTCCCCCCTCTACTGGCAAAACATTGAGAACATGGATCACCACACTCAAGGACAGCTTCTATTCTTAATGAGCCACTTCAAATTCCTGGATGTCAAGATCTCTGAGGATCTGACCTGGTCCCAACATTTCAATGCAGCTATAAAGAAGGCAAGACAGCAGCTATATTTCATTAGGAGTTTGAGGAATTTGGTTTGGCACCTAAGCACACACAGAAATTTCTACAGATGTACCATGGAGAGCATTCTGACAGGTTGCATCACTGTCTGGTTTGGAGGGGTGGGGCCACTGCACAGGACCGAAAGAAGCTGCAGAAAGTTTTAAAATTAGTCAGCTCCATCGTGGGTACTAACCCCTGTAGTATCAAAGACATCTCAATGAGTGGTATCTCAGAAAGGTGACGTCCATTATAAAAGACCCCCACCACCCAGGACATGCCCTATTCTCATTCCATCAGACAGGAGGTACAGAAGCCTGAAGGCACACACTCAGCGATTCAGGAACAGCTTCTTCCCCTCTGCCATCCGATTCCTAAATGGACATTGAATCCATGAACACTACTTCATTTTTTAACATATTATTTCTGATCTTGCACTGTTTTTAATTTAACTACTTAATATGCATATATATAATTACTGTAATTGACTTCCTTATTTTTCTAGATTATCATGTATTGCATTGAACTGCTGCTGCTAAGTTAACAAATTTCATGACATGCCAGTGATAATAAACTTGATTCTGATTCTATCCCACTGTTATAAGACTCTTGAATGGACCCCTCAAATGCTGAAGATGAACTCCTAATGACTCAATCCACCACATCAAGCCTTTGTATCTTATTTGTCTACATAGACCTCAGGTTCTCTCTACATAAGTGTAACTGTAATCTTCATTCTGTTATTAATTTCCTTTTGAACTACGGAGATGTATGGACTATCCTGTATGGAGAGTATGCAAACTGAACCATTCACTGGACATGTGACATTTATAACTTAATTACCAACTATTGTCATCTTATTGGTAATCCTGGGGCAATTTTGCTTTCTTTAGGTTACTACAGCCGGGGGTGGTAATAAGGACAAGCTGCCACTGCCTATTAAATGCTCCCCGTGTCAAGTGTCACAAATAGCTTCTGACAACCAAGTCCAGCTCTTGGCCTTCACGTGTGGCTTAGCTATGAAGCCTGGCAGAACCATTTCTACTGACAGGAGAAGGGGCAAAGGCGGGTTACTGGCGCCTTAAAACCAGTCACTTTGGGCAGATGGGGCTCATCAGCCGTGGTTGGCAACTTATTTAGGAGAAGGAAAGCTCTGATCTCAAATCTCTCTACGCTCTCATGGGGAAGGCATCGGGAGTAAACCCCGAGGTAACGTTCCAGAGCTGGAGTCCATGAGGCAGTCCTATGTTGAGTTCAATACTGACTGGCAACTCCTGCGATGCTGTTGGTACCAGACTGTACCGGTCTCTGCCATTCCTTTAGATTCATTATATGTGCAGAGAGGGGGAGCCTGCTCTCCATACCATACTGCCCTGGCTTGTGTATCTAGACAGCTAGGATGCAACGTCCATGGTCAACCCTGATGACAGACGCCTCACTCTCTCAGTGCAATATTGGTTCTTTAAATTTGTTACACCTGGTGGCGTGGTGGGAATAAGCTCCCGCTGTTTATTAAATACTCCCAATGGCGTGCATCTCAAATAGTCCCTGACCGCCCAGTCCAGCTCCTGGCATTCACGCACGGCTTAGCTACTAAGCCCGGCAGAACTGTTCCTACTGACAGGAGAAGGACTAAAGGCGGGTTGCTGGCACCTTAAAACCAATCACTTAAAACTCTGATCTTAAACCTCCATTGTGGTTCTATCCACTCATGTGGAAGGCTTCGGGAGTAAATCCCAAGGAAAAATCCGGAGCTGGAGTCCCTAAGGCAGTCCTATGTCAAGTTTAATGCTGACTGGCAACTCCTGTGACACTGCTGGTGTCAAATTGTATCGCTCTCTGCCGTTCCTTTGGACTCATCGTTTGCGTGGAGAGGGGGAGCCTGCTACATGGGCGATAAGCTTGCTCTCCATATTGTACCGCCCTGGCTTGCACACCAGGTTGTGTATCATGGTGACAGCTAGGACAGAATATCCACGTTCGACCCGACCAACGGAGGGTCTGGCGCAATATACTCACGGACTAATTAAGTCACAGCATCCATCCATCCATGTCACCATGTCCATGCTGGCTATTGACCTTGTCTATACTAACCCCCACGGCATTTGGTCCATTGTTTTCTGTGCCTTGTTGATTCAAGTACTTTTCTAGAAACTCCTTAAAAGCCTCCACCACTCTATTTCCCATGGCATTATTCACACAGTGCAAGAGGAGATTCAACTACAAAATATCTCAGTACACAGTATTATGAAACTGGAAAAGAGCTGCTTATCTCTCAAAGAGTTCGTAAAATAGTTTTAAGAGATCTCAAAAATGAACAACTTTTTTTTATGAGGATAAACCCCAATGTTGCACTTATATGATTAAATAGAACATAGAACAGTTGAGCACAGTACAGGCCTTTCAGCCCACAATGCTATGTTGACATTTCAACCTTCTCTAAGATCAATCTAAACCTTCCCCCTTACATCGTCATTAATATTATGTACCATGTTGTATGACGTAAGCGATCATGGTCTCATGATCATGATCGTTCTTGACAAATTTTTCTACAGAAGTGGTTTGCCATTGCCTTCTTCTGGGCAGTGTCCTTACAAGATGGGTGACCCCAACAATTATCAATATGCTTCAGAGATTGCCTGCCTGGCGTCAGTGGTCACATAACCAGGACTTGTGATATGTACCAGCTGCTCATATGACCATCCACCACCTGCTCCTGTGGTTTCCCATGACACTGATCGGAGGGGGTGGGGGGTGGTGGTAGCTGAGTGGGTGTTGCACCTTGCCCAAGGGTGAACTGTGTGCTGGGGAGGTATGGTACTGTAGTGATTAATGTTCCAGCAACCTGGTTTCAATTCCCGCAGCTTTTTATACATTCCCCCTCCCCCCCGTGACTGTGTGGGCTTCCTTCAGCTGCTCCGGTTTCCTCCCACTTTCCAAAGACGTACCAGTGGTAGATTATTCAGTCACTGTAAGTTGCCCTGTGATTCGGCTCGGGTTAAGTTGGAAGGGCCTATTCTGTGCCAAACCTCAATACATAAATTAAAACAACACAAGTGGACAGACAGCTGTTTCAGTGAGTGTGATTGAAGGATTTGCATTTGCCAGGGCATTGTCTTTAAAACTGCATTTTAGAGTACATTACTACCACCTCAGTGAGCAGATGGAGCTTCAGTTTAATGTTTCATCCAACAGGTACTATGTGCAAGTGTATATCACTCTTTTAAAAGCATGCTTTCATTCAAAGGCCAAGAATGAAAGACATATATATTATAATGATATATGTCTACTTAACTTAAGAAAGATGTAAGAAATTCACCTTTTCATCTTTATCAAATTTCATATGCAACAATTTTACTAAATTTTATTCAGGTCAACATTTTTATTTACATCTTTGTTTATATTTGAATATAATGAATACCTGGTATGTGTTTACTTCATTGTTTTGTCTTTTTTTTGGGCTAGGACTTAAACACAATGAAATTTCCAATAATATTGCAGATGCTGGAAATCAGAAATAAAAAATAGAAAAGCACTTAGCAAGTCAGGATGCTTTACCCGACGAAGAAATAGTCTTATTTTTGTCCTGTCAGAAATACCAGTGGTACAATCATATATAATTCAGTGACAAAGGAAGATTAAATGATAACAAATCTGATGGTGACCCTTTATTAAAAATGCTTGTAACATGTCTTTATTAAAGATAATAATCCAGAGAGTTAAAAAATCATCATAATTACGCTAATCAACAAACACCAACACTCATAGTTGTGAATACAGAAAATGAGCCTTCATCCAAGCAGTGTTATTCAGTGTTGTCCTTTGACCACTAGAGGGAGTAGCATCATTAGATCATAAACACCTCAGGAAACCTCTCCCAATCAGAATTACCACAACTCTTCCTTGAAGAAGTGCATCATCTCTTTTGACTCCTGGACATTTTTACCCATGGCCAATTAAAGTGGAAAACTGCAATACTACAACAATTTTATGTTGTTTCTGTATTGAGGTACAGCTGTGGATCCTTCATAGAAGTACTTGAGAGTAGGTACCTTTCCTTATGGTAGGATGTGAAGTTCAGATCTCCAAAGAAGTGCATCAAATTCAGATTAATTTTATGCCCAGATTACACGTGTATCAAGGCAGACAGTGAAAAGTCTCTCAACACACACACAAAGGAATTCAGTAGGTCAGGCAGTATCTATGGAAATGAACAAACAGTGATGTATGTTCTTTGTGTTAAAGATGAGCTTTATTTGTCACATGTACATCAAAACATCAAAAGGTATGTGGTTTGCTTCATGGCTCACGATTGCCGCTGTTGTGTTTGCGTGCCACCGTGCTTCCGGCACCAACGTAGCGTGACCACAACTTACAGTCCCTAAGCTGTGCATCTTTGGAGTGTGGGAAGAAACTGGGTCACCTGGAGAACATGTGGCTTTGGGGAGAATGTACAAACTCCTTATCTCGGCCCATCAAATGTACTCTACCATTCCCTCCACGGCTGATTTACTGCCCCTCTCAATCCCACCCTCCTGCTTTCTCCCCGTAACCCTTGATGCCCTGATTAATCAAGCGCCTATCAACCTCCACTTTGTATGCCCACAATGTTCATCATTTTGAATGTTTACCGTACTTCTGTGTGTAATATTTTTTAATTTTACAGATACAGTACAGTAACAGGCCCTTCCAGCCCAAAAAGCCAGCAGCATCCAATTACACGCATGTGACTAATTAATTGACTAATCTGGACATCTTTGGAACATGAGAGGAAACTGGAGCACCTGGAAGAAACTCCTTACAGATAGTGATGGGAACTGAACCCCAACTGTATAGCATTACGCTAGTACCTAAGCTGCAGGTCTACCCCGTCAATGAATAGTAAACACAAAATACACTGCAGATAGGAGGAAATCTGCAGATGCTGGAAATTCAAACAACAACACACACAAAATGCTGGTGGAACACAGCAGGCCAGGCAGCATCCACACAAAATGCTGGTGGTACACTGCAGATGCTGTGGTCAAATCAAGACGTACAAACAAGCTGGATCAATTCAGCAGGTCGGGCAGCATCCGTTGAAATGAGCAGTCAACTTTTCGGGCCAAGACCCTTCGTCAGGACTGAAGGGGGGGGGCCAGGGGGGGCCAGGGGGGAGGGTGAAAAACCAATCAGAGGAAAGATCAATGGGTGGGGGAGGGGAAGCAGGGAGGGGATAGGCCGGAGAGGTGAAGAAGGAATGAAAGGGGAAAGCACTATGGGTAGTAGAAGCAGGCAGAATCATGAGAGAGGTGATAGGCAGCTAGAAGAAGAGGCAGAGTGAAAGTGGGATGGTGGAAGGGAGAGGGAAGGAATTACCAGAAGTTGGAGAATTCGATGTTCATACCAAGGGGCTGGAGGCTACCCAGACGGTATATGAGGTGTTGCTCCTCCAACCTCGTCCCCATCAATGAGTTGCTCGTTAGTGGAGAAACTGAAGGAGCTGGACTCGGTGTGGATGGTGCTGCTACCTGACTTGGAGAGGTGTCAGAGGAGTCGGTCCACAAAGGCCGTGTAACAGCGAGTGATCGTCTTAGTCACTTCTCTTGCAACAGGCAAGACCCTGTTGGATGTTGTGAACAGCCACCCAGGAGAGAGGCGTCGGAGTCGGTGTGCTCCACTAGAGGCGGTGTGGCGTGGTGTCCACGCTGGAGTCAGGGCTGCCCCCCAGTGTTCGCTCCGCAGAAGACAGGCTGTATTGTGTTCCACTATAGACTGCTGCAACATTCATGCACTTCGGGTCCTGGACTATATTTTTTTAACTGATATCTTATATGTGCTGTGTGTGACTGTTGGTACTGTGTTTTGCACCTTAGCCTCAGAGTAACACAGTTTTTTTGCTTTTTGTTTCTATTTTTTTGCTCTGGGAGTAGAAGACATGTACAGACTGACAGTCAGGCAGATCTCCCTGCTATGCATCACACAACTCTGACATTCTTCCACCTGTACTCCCTCTCTAACGGCTCCCATTCAGTCACTGACCAGCTAACCTTGTCTGCACCTTTTCAGAGTTGGATGGAAGCCCAGAAGACCACGGCCTGAAGGCCGGAATCCATGTCTGCAAATCTCTGCAAGTCTGCTGGGGTTGTTGAAAGCCCGACCTCTGTGGATTCGCTGGCCGGTCCTGGGGTTAGAGGACTGCATATGTGCGCAGGTGAGTTAGAGTGACTGAGGCAGAAAGGGGGCTTGTTTTGCTGTTGTTGCTTGATACATACTGTTTTGTTGTGTTCTGTGTTGTTCCTTAGATATTAGAATTCCTTAGATAAACTAAACCAATCAATGGTTGCACAATTACATTAGGTGGGTAATGTGATAACACTTAGCCAATGAAAAATGAGGAAGGTGATAAACTGTTAGTTTAGCTGCTATACCACTTTCTGCCAGTGGGTGGGGATGAACCATCACATGCTGTGATGAGAAAATAGATGAGTTTGTTAAAAAATACCAATGATTCAATTACAATTTTAGAAAAGAGTTCAAATCTTATAAAAAGTATTATTAAATAAACAGTTGTTAACACAAACACATTTCACTGTATGTTTAGATGTACATGTGATAAATAAATGAAACTGAATCTGAATTTAAATCCCCATGGTCATCCTAGTTTTACCCCATCCATGACATGCCCCTTCCCCACCCTCCTTGAATCTTAATGAGCTTCTTTCCCTTCCTTCCCACTTCTGAATATGAACTTCCACCTGAAATGATACTTTGGTGTCTCCTCAACAGGACATAATTTTAGGGCGATTGGAGGGACATTTAAGAAACTTAGGAAGGAAAAATGGAAGAACAGATTATTTAAATGGTAAAAAAAATTGCAACACGTTGCTGTGCAGAGGGATGGAAATCAGAAAGGTCGGTTTGCAGGTGCAGCCCGCTGTCAAGAAGGCAAATAGGATGTTGGCCTTCATTGCTAGAGGGATTGAATTTAAGAGCAAGGAGGTTATCCTGCAACTGTACAGCGTACTGGTGAGGCCGCATCTGGAGTACTGTGTGCAGTTCTGGTCTCCTGACTTGAGGAAGGATATACTGGCTTTGGAGGTAGTGCAGAGAAGGCTCAGCAGGTTGATTCCAGAGATGAGGGGGTTAGACTATGAAGACAGATTGAGTCGCCTGGGACTGTACTCACTGGAATTCAGAAGAATGAGAGGAGATCTTATAGAAACATATAAAATTATGAAATGGATAGATAAGATAGAGGCTTGTTTCCATTAAGACCAGATCTAGGGGATATAGCCTAAAGATTCAGGGGAGTTGATTTAGGACAGAGATGAGGAGGAATTGCTGTTCCCAGAGGTTGTTGAATCCGTGGAATTCTCTGCCTATTGAAGCAGTGGAGGCTACCTCAGGTAATATATTTAAGACAAGGTTGGATAGATTTTTTGCATAGTGGGGGAATCAAGGGTTATGGGGAAAGGGCAGGTAGGTGGAGATGAGTCTTTGGCCAGATTAGCTATGATCTTATTGAATGGCGGAGCAGGCTCGACAGGCCAGATAGTCTACTCCTGCTCCAATTTCTTATATTATTATGTTCTTATGTAACTTGTAGATAGGTACATGGATGATAAAAAAATGGAGGGCTATGTAGAAAGGATGGGTTAGATGATATTAGAGTAGGTTAAAAGATTTGAACGACACTGTGGGCCAAAGGTGCTATACTAGACTGTAATGTTCTATGTTCTATTAGGAGAGAAGGGCCAGATTGATCATGGAGTAGACACAACATAATGGGCCTAAAGGCCTGTACTGTGCTGTGCCACGTTCAGCGTTCTCATGGATCTGCTGATTATTTCCAGCATTTTCCAGAAACTTTGTTTTTTTTAAATTTTCATGTTAAAATGGAATATAAAAGTTCAGTTTAGATAACATCCATCCAGGCTACAAATTGTTGTGGTAATGATCTTGCACTCGAACCGGTGGGTCAACTTTGAGGCTGGTATAGAAAGAACAGTGTCCAAATTAGTTAATATATTGGCGAGACCATTGAGGATCCTTTAAAGTTACAGTGAGATGTTAACGGATTAAGAAAGCGGCAAAGATATGTCAAGATGATTGCGATGGGGTGGGGTGGTTGATATGATGTCACTGACTTTGAACTTAAAGAGGTTAGATCTATACTTTTATCAATAAAAGCCTTATACTGCCCTGAGGAAAATAATTTAAAAGCCTAATGAAATTTAGGCTTATATTCAAAGGACTGAATTACAAGGAGATAGAAGTTATGTTACAGCTACTATACCAAAGCCTGGGGGGAGCCACACCTGGAATACTATATGCTGGTTCTGTGCGCTACAATTTAGGAAGGACATATTGGCCTTGAAGGGTGTGCAAGTTGTGTTTATAAGAATGAAAATTATGAGGTGAAATTATGGAAACCCAGGCTGTTTTTGTTGGAATTTAGGATGTAGGTGATTTAATTACCCAGAAAAGCTAATGGGTCAACGAAGTGGAAGAACACGAAGTGAGTTGTACCATCACCTTCAGGGCCTTTGCACAGTTCCATACAAATCACAAAAATGAAATAGAAGTAGAAACAGTTGTATTTGTTGAAGGAGGCTAGTCAGAATGAAATAAAAATAAAGCTAAGATATCAGCCCACAAATTCTGGGCAGGACGACAGGTACTGCCGACTGTGTTGTGATATTGCTAACTTCAGGGTTAGAATCAGGTTTTGTATCACTGACGTATCACTGAAATTTACCGGTTTGTGGCAGCAGTAAAGTGCAATACATAAACTATACTATAACATATTAGAAAATACAATATATAAAAATGTAAATAAGTAATGCATAAAGACATTTTCATTTAAACACGTACAAACAAGCTGGATGAACTCGGCAGGTCAGGTAGCATCCGTTCAGAATTATAACATAATTCAGAATTAACATACGAATTGGATTCACGCACAGTGCAGATGCCCATTGAACAAGATGGTGGTTGCAATATTTCCTGCAAGAAGAGAAACATAATTTTAAAAATTTGAATAAAACGACAACTTAATTAAAGTTTAGATCAGGAGTTCTTGAACACAGTGTAAATTCCTTTGAGTATGTTTTTACATAGAAGGAAGAATAGTCTGTCACTAACTTTGCTTTAATTTAAGGACGGGCACAGGGAATAGAGCGAGGGATTCTTGCTTTCCTTTGGTTTGGAGCATTTGGGTAAAAGCAGTAACGAAGGTGGTGGGGGGTGGGGAGTGCTAGGGCAGGTGATGTGGGGGAGGAGTGACACCTGTGCAGCAAGCAGGTAAGGTCACATACCAACCTACGAGTCTATCCCTCCCTACTTATTAATGATACAATATGTTACATTCTTTCCTTTGTGCAGACATGATGTGGTTTCAAGTCCATGTCCAAGTGTAAATAGCCTCGCTGTAACCCAATAGGGACTAGTGGCATATGGACTGCACAGACACAAAGAAACCCAACTTTCCAAGCCTTCTCAGCGTGTCATCTGCCCTTCAGGGAACTACCCAACCTTTGCACCCCACCCCCCCCCCCCCACCCACCAAAACAGCCCCTACCACCACCACATTTCAATTACAGGACCATTATTCAATGCTTACCGCCCAGTTGCAAGGTGACCTTTAACTTAATGTAGGCTTATGGAGAATCGAACATCTAATCCCAGCGTCTGGATCACATTAGCGAACGTCTGCTAATTTCAAGTTTAATTACTGTTTAGGAAGCCTAATGTCACAGGGTGGCGAATGCTTTTGTAGTTCAGCAGAGCTGCCACTAGGAGGCAGTAGATGAAAAATGTTTGCGCTGTCTAGCAATGTGACTTCTTCAGGCAGTGCCACAGCTCTCAAATTGCAAGTACCAATAATTACTGACGTTGGCAATCCTGCCCAGTAGTCATTGAGCACAGAAACAGGCCCCTCGGCCCATTTAGTCCATGCCGGACCATTAACCTGCCCAGTCCCATCGACCTGCACCTGGACCAATGCCCTCCATTACCCTCCCATCCACATACCTATCCAAGTTTCTCTAAGTGTTAAAATCGGCCATGCATCCACCATCTCCACTGGCAGCTCGTTCCACACTCTCACCATCCTCTGAGTGAGGAAGCCCCCCTCAAGCTTCCCTTTAAATATTTCACCTTTCACACTTAACCCATGAAATCTGTTCTAGTCTCAACCAACCTCAGGCTTGCTTGCACCTTCCCTATCCCCCTCATAATTTTGGGTACCTGAGTTGGAGGCCCAGAAATTGTTAACAAGAAAGAAAGAAAGACTAGCAATATTAAATAAACTTTCATGAGCATTTCAGAGTGCGAAAGAGACCTTTACAGCCATGAAGTCCTTTGTGGTAATTATTGTTAAGCAGGATTACTTTTACTCAACACCAGTAGCCTCAGGAACGTTAGCACCAATTCCATCCTGCCCTCTTGCCGTAGGTCCTAATCACTTGTGCCCCATGAGTCACCACCTTCTATGTAAACACTATCTCCCATGGTTTGCAGTTTGTCTCCAATGGCGTGGAAGGGGATGCCAGGCAAGCTTCCTTCAAAATGGAAGGAGGAGAATGTACGTAGCAGGATGGATAAATCTTAGTGTGTTTTTCACAATGAGCTGGGGGGTTTCTCTTTGGAGTGAATGAAGACTGGATAGAGGTGTATAAGATGACAAGAGTCATAAACAGAGTGGGCAGGCAACAACTTTTTCCCCAGGTAGTGATGGCCAGTGTGAGGGGCCATAATATTAAAGTAGCTGACAGGAAAAGCTCCATCATGAATGGACTCAAAGCCAGCTGTGCAAGGAGGAGGGTTGGGCATGGGGCTAACAACCCCATCCCGTGAAATCCCAGCGCTACACGAATGGTAACAGAAGCTCCAAAGACCTCACCCCCGGGAGGGGAAGGATGTTTGCCCAAGAGACGCATGAAATGGTGTGGTAAAAGCAGGAGCCACAGGGCCAATCAGCTTCTGCTGGCCTAGGACAGCGGACCAGGGAGAGCTGCTGTCGAAGGCCTTTGCCCCAGTGGGGCTGATGGGTCTAAGAAGAAGATCAATAGGGAAGTATAGGGGGGGGGGGGTGTCAGAATCAGAATCTGGTTTGATATCATTGGCATCTGTCATGAAATTTGTTAATTTTACAGCAGCATTACAATGAAATATATGATAAACAAAAATATAGAGAAAAATGAATTACTGTAAGTAAATAGATGTCTATTAAGTAGTTAAGTTAAAATAAAAGTGCAAAAGAAAAGAAATAAAAAAAGTAGTGAGGTAGTGTTCATGGGTTCAATGTCTATTTAGAAATCGGATGGCAGAGGGGAAGAAGCTGAGTGTGTGCCTTCAGGCTTCTGTACGTTCTTCCTGACAGTAACAATGAGAAGAGGGCATGTCCTGGGTGGTGAGGGTCCTTAGTGATGGATGCCAACTTTTTGAGGCACTGCTCCTTGAAGATGCCTCAGATACTATAGAGGCCACTACCCATGATGGAGCTGACAATTTTACAAGCTCCTGCAACTTACTTTGATCTTGTGCAGTAGCCCTCAGAATGCAGCCAGTCAGGATGTTCTCTCCGGTACATTTGTAGAAGTTTTCCAGTGTTTTAGTTGACAAGCCAAAACTCCTCAAACTCCAGATGAAGCATAAGAGCTGTCTTGCCTTCTTTATAGCAGCATCAATATATTGCGTCCAGGTTAGATCCTCAGGGATCTTGACACCCAGGAACTTGAAATTGCTCACTCTCTCCACCTCTGATCCCTCTATGAGGATAGGTATGAGTTCCTTCTTCTTACCCTTCCTGAAGTCCACAATTGGCTCTTTCGTCTTACAGATGTTGAGTGCAAGGTTATTGCTGCTACACCACTCAACTAGTTGGTATATCTCACTCCTATACGCCCTTTTGTCGCTATTTGAAATTCTGCCTACAATGGTTGTATCAGCAGCAAATTTATAGATGGCATTTGAGCTATAGCTAGCCACACAATTGTGACTGTAGAGAGAGTAGAGCAGTGGGCTAAGCACACATCCCTGTGGAGTGCCAGAGTTGATTGTCAGCAAGGTGAGAATGTTATTTTCAATCCGCACAGCTTGTGATCTTCTGGTTAGGATGTCAAGGATCCAGTTGCAAGGGAGAGTACAGGTTCCAATTAAGACTGTTGGAATGATGGTGTTAAATGCTGAGCTCCACTCAATAAACAGCATCCTAACATAATTGTTTCATTGTAAATGTGATCAAAGGCTGTGTGGAGAGCCACTGAGATCGTGTCTGCTGTAGACCTATTGTGGTGATAGGCAAATTGCAGTTAGTCCAGGTCCTTGCTGAGACAGCAGTTGATTCAAGCCATGACCAATCTCTCAAAGCACTTCATCATTGCTGATGTGAGTGCAACTGGACAGTAGCCATTAATGTAGCTCACCCTTCTCTATATGGGCACTGGTATAATTGTTACCCTTTTAAAGCAGGTGGGAACTTCCAACCTTAGCAATGAGAGACTGCAAATGTCTTTGAATGCCCTCCACAGTTGATTAGTTTTCAGAGCTTTACCAGATACTCCATCATGCAGCCATCTTGTGAGTATTCACCCTCTTGAAAGACAGCCTGATATCAGCCCTCGAATCAGAGATTACAGAGTCACTGGATGCTGCAGAGAGTGCCGGGGTGCTGATAGAGGCCCAAACACGAGAGATTCTGCAGTTGCTGATAAATCCAGAGTAACAAACACAAAACATTGGAGGAACTCAGCAGGTCAGGCAGCCTCCAGGGAGAAGGGAAAAGAGTAAAGGTTCTGAGCCAAGACCCTTCATCAGGGAAAGAAGACAGAATAAGAAGGTGGGAGGAGGGGAAGGAGTACCAACTGGAAGGTAATAGGTGAGGCCAGGTGAGGGGGAAGGTAGGTCAGTGGGTGAGGGGGGAATGAAGTGATTGGTAGAGGCAGATACAATAGGGAAATTTAAAAGACTCTTGGAGGCCAAGTCTTTATGTATATTTAAGGCAGAGGTTGATAGATTCTTGATTGGTCAGGGCATGAAAGGATACGGGGAGAAGGCAGGAGATTGGGGCTGAGAGGAAAATTGGATCAGCCATGATGAAATGGTGGAGCAGACTTGATGAGCCAAATGGCCTGATTCTGCTCCTGTATATTATGATCTTATCGACTTATAGGCACACAGATGAAAGGAGAATGGAGGGCAATGTGGGAGGGAAGCATTAGATTGATCTTGGAGTAGATTAAAAGGTCAGCAGAGTATTGTGGGCTGAGGGGCCCGTACTGGACTGCACTGTTCTCTGTTCTGTATTCTTGTTCAGTTTCATCTTTACTCAGAACCACTTCTCCAATGTCAGTAACATCAATACTCCTCAGCTTTAAAAGACTTCTTTCCCCTATTTAGTGACACATCTTATGTGAATACTCAATGGGATCACATCTATTTCTTTGAAAGTTTGCTCATTGGTGCTCATTCCTATTTCCCTATCATAGTTGACACGTTTTCACCCTCATTCCTCCTAGTCATGGTCTGATTTCCTGTCCAACCCTGCCCCTGTGACTGACTAGAATATTAGAACAAGGATGTGATGCTGAGGCTTTATAAGGCATTGGTCAGACCGCATGTGGAGTATTGTGAGCAGGTTTGGGCCCCTTATCTGAGAAAAGATGTGCCAGCATTGGAGAGTCCAGAGCAGGTTCATGAGAATGATTCTGGAAATTAAAGGGTCAAAGTATGAGGAGCTTTTCATGATTCTGGTCCTGTAATCGCAGGAGTTTAGAAAAATGAAGAGAGATCTCCTTGAAACCAATCAAATATTGAAAGACCTAAACAGAGTGGATGTGGAGAAGATGTTTCCTATAATGGGTAAGCCTGGAATGGGGGGCACAGCTTCAGAATAGAAGGATGTTCATTTAGAAGACAAGGGAATGGGGATAAAAGGGTTAATAAAGCAGCCATGATGAAATGGTAGAACAGACATGATGGACTGAGTGGCCTATTTCTGCTCCTATGTTTTAACATCTTATGGTCTTATGATCCAGACACTGCTACCCCCGAAGCCTCACCTCCTGAAACCGTATACTGGAATCTCCAATCTCCATCTGAAGACCCAATCCTTCTTCCTGGTCCTCTCTCTAACTCCCCTCACACTCCTCATGTTCCACAGCCTGGCCTTCCTGACTTCATGCTTCAGCTTCCCAAGCGAGGTCTGAACAGAAGTGGAGGTCAGGCCTGTCCTATCATGCTCCTGCCTTGGGCCTCTTGCGTGTTATAGTTCCATTGCCGGTGTTGGGGGGGTGGGGGGGGGTGGGGGGTATACACATAAAACTGGCCTAGGTCACACACAGTGACACTATAATGTGGCAGTGACCTCCAGCCCTTTCACTCCCTTCCACGATTATAAAATTCACTTATTCCTTTTATTCGAATAAGGTGCAAGTGAAGTTGGGAGCAAAAGTAATCACCACAAATTTGGTTCCATTAGCCAATCCTGTCTGTCGTAACAATACTACATCCAAGGTCAAAACAAAGGGCATCATGTGAATAGTGAAACATGTCAGTTTTTCCTTTAATTCTACACAATTATTCAGTCTTGCAAAATGTGAATAGCCATAAATATTCTCTATATTCAAAACGGGAACTAAATCAATAAAAGAAAATGAACAACAGGACAGGTCACATTAACAACAGAGTTAAGACAATAGCATTGAGGTATTTTGGCTGTTGAGTTGTAAATCTACGTTGAGGAATTTCAAAGGCATGTACTGTATTTGTGAAAAGCAGCTACTGACTGGGCCACCCTGAGAGTGCTGGCTGAACATTGCCTTACAGTGGTTAATTACCGCATGCTCGAAGTGTTTCAGAAACGCATCCTTGTACACTGCAGCAGCTGCCCGGCTTCCTGCTGCGGCTACCAGCTCCTCACGGGTCTTGGTAAATGAGGGGCAACCTGCAAATGGTTAAAGCTGACTGTCAAGAGTGATCAATGCTGCTAACGACCGCTGTGTGGAAGGTCTTTACCTGAAGTGACGCTGCATGCTCTCGACGCAAAACCAGCTTGGGTTAAAGCGAAAGGGAATTTCTGGCCAAAGCTATATGGATTGTAAACTGTGTAAATGAAGCAAACCTTTTCAAAAAGAAACAACTTGGCACTTTTAAACTCAAAGTATTTTTGAGTTTGGACCAAACAAAACCCCACTGGAATAACATGGTTTTTCAGAAAGAAAGCGGCAGAGAATGGTATTAAGAGCGGTTCTGCATTTAACAAGGGATAGGGTTTTATATCACTGGAATAACATGGTTTTTCAGAAAGAAAGCGGCAGAGAATGGTATTAAGAGCGGTTCTGCATTTGACAAGGGATAGGGTTTTATATTGTTGCCTTATATTGCGGTACTGAGCCTTCACTGTATTTCACCAGGAGACTGACCATAGACAGGACCACACACAGTGGTCACTGGAGGTCAAAGGTAAGAAAGATCTTTGCTTCTCGACAGCAGCCACCCATGGGAGGACTGTGTCCTAGTGCCATGGCAGGTTTAAAATATTCCATGGCAATTTGCCATCTCTGGTAGAAATTTGTCAGGAAATAGTTTCCATTGAAAAGCTGAAATTCAAACCTGTTTGAAGAATTTATTCCCTCCTGTTAGTGTTTGTTTACACCTGACTATGATGAGCTGTTAAGAGGCAGGGGAGACCCCGGCCACTAAGTGTCATTTTATGTGCCTTCTCAGGAGAGTCAAGGAGGAATATAAACCTCCACTCATAAAAGATGTCAATATGGAGCTAAGGTCACTTCAGATCCCACTTGAAACTACAGAAAAAAAACTGAGTGAGATTACAGACTACAGTTGCTTTTCTATAAATCAGGAGGTTCCCAACTGTTTTTTATGCCATGGACCCTTACCATTAACCAAGGGGTCCGTGGCCCCAGGTTGGGAACCCCTGTTCGAGATCATTCTACCTTTCAAATGCTGAAACATCAAGATAAACAGCATGGACACAGGTCCTTCAATCCGACATGGAGTTAAACAGTGTGGACACAGGGCCTTCAATCCCACATGGAGTTAAACAGCATGGACACAGGTCCTTCAATCCAACATGGAGTTAAACAGTGTGGACACAGGTCCTTCAATCCAACATGGAGTTAAGCAGTGTGGACACAGGTCCTTCAATCCGACATGGAGTTAAACAGTGTGGACACAGGGCCTTCAATCCCACATGGAGTTAAACAGCATGGACACAGGTCCTTCAATCCAACATTGAGTTAAACAGTGTGGACACAGGTCCTTCAATCCCACATGGAGTTAAACAGTGTGGACACAGGTCCTTCAATCCAACATGGAGTTAAACAGTGTGGACACAGGTCCTTCAATCCAACATCGAGTTAAACAGTGTTGACACAGGACCTTCAATCCAACATGGAGTTAAACAGTGTGGACACAGGTCCTTCAATCCAACATGGAGTTAAACAGTGTGGACACAGGTCCTTCAATCCAACATGGAGTTAAACAGTGTGGACACAGGTCCTTCAATCCAACATCGAGTTAAACAGTGTTGACACAGGACCTTCAATCCAACATGGAGTTAAACAGTGTGGACACAGGTCCTTCAATCCAACATGGAGTTAAACAGTGTGGACACAGGTCCTTCAATCCAACATGGAGTTAAACAGTGTGGACACAGGTCCTTCAATCCAACTTCTGTATGATGACCAGTTGACTACCTGAGACTCCCGTTTACCTGAATCTTTGGCCCAAATCATTCTAAACCTTTCCTACTAATTTGAACTCTATGTGTTGTGTGTTGGGCACACTTGCCTTCATCATTCAGAATACTGAGTACAGGGGCTGGGGTGGAATATTACAGATGCACAATCCTACATCTGGAGTACTGTGTACAGTTCTGGTCACCCTGCGATAGGAAGAAAGTCAGTAAACTGGAGAGGCTGCTGTAAAGATTTACCAGGACGTTACTGGGAATGGATGTCTTGGTTTGTCAGGAGAGGGTGTATAGGCCCGGATGTAGAGTGCAGGAGGCTGAGGGATGAATGACTTATCTTGACCACTTTGCACTATAATGGACATTTTTGTTTTTTTGTTCTGATTGTGTTGCTTCTTGTAATAAAAGTCATGCTTTTTTTAATGTTGTGTAGCTGATGTCATGTGCCTGTGATGCTGCTTCAAGTAAGCTTCTCATTGCACCAGTACTTGTTCACATCACAACCTGAATAATTTTTCCCCACCCTGCTTCTCTTTTTCCATTCCCTATCTTGTATCCCCCTCACCCCTCCTCTTCTCCTCACCTTCTACTGGTGCCCCTTCCTCTTTCCCTTTTTGCCAACGTCCACTGTCCTCTCTTATTAGATTCCCTGTCAGCCCTTTAACTCTTCAGCTTATTTCGTCCCAGCTTCTTACTTCATCTCCCCTCCTTACCCACCCACCCTCACCTGCCAGCTTGTACTCCTTCCTCTCCCTGCATTTTTCTCACTCTGGCTTCTGACCCCACCCTCTCCTGTCCTAGCTTGGGTGAAGTGGCCCAAAACGCCTGCTTGACTCACTGAGTTCCTCCAGCATTGGTGTGCGTTGCTCAAGTTTGCAAATTCTGCAGAACCTCTGGAGTTTTTGGCTTTTACTTTTACCTTTGCATGCTCTTGTTCTGGAGCTCTTGATGTCCGCTCATGTTTTATTTAATTAGAATTTACCAGAACTGTAATACCCCTTTGCAGATCTCCAATGGCTTTATTTTTAACAAGGAGAATAGTCATCACAACAGCTGCGTGGCTGCTTCAAAGGGAATGATGCTTACAATCTGTTCATGGCGACCCTTTGATCATCAATGATCAATAGCTCTCAACATGGGCAACAGCAAATGGCAGCTCAACATGGACAGTGCATGGGAGTCAAAGATCTTCCTTGGTAGCTCTAGTTGGTACTTTTCAGCAAAGAGAGAAATCCTACGGTGATACAATTAAGCATGCTACTCATTTAAATGGAAAAGATGGAAATGTTTTTGTTGTAAGACAATAAGGCAATAATACAATGGAGTTGAAACATGCCATTGTGTCTGCTCCACCATTCCATCATGGCTGATTTATTATCACTCTCAACCCTATTCTCCTGCCTTCTCCCTGTAACTTTTGACACCTTTACTAATTGAGAACCAATCAACCTCCAATTTAAATATACCCAGTGCCCTGGCCTCCATAGATGCCTGTTGCAATGAATTCCACAGAGCCACTACTTTCTTCCTCAAGTTCAAGTTTGTTATATTGTCATTCAACTGTACACAGGTATACCACCAAATAAAACAACGTTTCTCCACACCAAGATGCACAACACAGTACAACGGCAGATGCAATCTCAATGGCCCTACACATGGCTTTAGACAACCTGGACAACACAAACACCTACGTCAGGATGCTGTTCATCGACTTTAGCTCAGCAATTAATACCATCATTCCCACAATCCTGATTGAGAATTTGCAGAACCTGGGCCTCTGTACCTCCCTCTGCAATTGGATCCCCGATTTCCTAACCAGCAGACCACAATCTGTGTGGATTGTGATAACATCACCTCCTCGCTGACAATCAACACTGGTGCACGTCAGGGGTGTGTGCTTAGCCCACTGCTCTACTGTCTATGTACACAAGACTGTACGGTTAGGTATATATACCATCTCAAATACCATCTATAAATTTGCTGACGATACAACCATTGTTGGCAGAATCTCAGGTGGTGATGAGGGGGCATACAGGAGTGAGATATGCCAACTAGTGGAGTGGTGCCACAGTAACAACCTGGCACTCAATGTCAGTAAGATGAAAGAACTGATTGTGGACTTCAGGAAGGGTAAGACATACCAATCCTCATAGAGGAATCAGAAGTGGAGAGAGTGAGCAGTTTCAAGTTCCTCAGCATCAAGATCTCTAAGGATCTAACCTGGTCCCATCAACAAACCACCTATCATCTTCTATCTTGTCCTCCTTCTCTCCCCCACCCCCACTTACTTACTCCGGCACTTAACCTTCAGCTGTTTATTCATTTCCATATCTGCTGCCTGACCTGCCGAGTTCCTCCAGCATTTAGTGTGTGTTGCAAAGAACAAGGAGCTCTCCTTTCCAGAGTATAGGATTGTTGCCAACTTCCATTTGGAAGATCTTTTATCTTCATTGTGGATCACTAATCTCCATCTGCTTGACGAGGCCAAAACTCCAACTAAGGAAGCTTCCAGTATGTAGAGGGCAGTTTTAATGCTCCAATGTGACAATACAATTGAGTTTAAGCCTTCCAGAAAGAATGCAGTTGCAATGGTTCATCCAGACTACCACATGAAAATTCTAACAGATAATGAAAGCTTGATTTTACCTTTAAACTTGAATGTACTACAACACAGAACATTACAAAACAGAACAGCCCATGTTGTCCGTTTAAACTACTCTTAAGATCAACTTAACCCTTGAGAGTGAGCAGCTTCAAGTTCCTCAGCGTCAAGTTCTCTGAGGATCTAACCTGGTCCCATCATATCGATGTAGTTAAAAGAAGGCAAGACAGCAGCTATACTTTATTAGGAGTTTGAAGGGATTTGGCACGTCAACAAATACACTCAAAAACTTCTATAGATGTACCGTGGAGAGCATTCTGACAGGCTGCATCACTGTCTGGTATGGAGGGGCTCCTGCACAGGACCGAAAGAAGCTGCAGAAGGTTGTAAATCTAGTCAGCTCCATCATGGGTACTAGCCTACAAAGTACCCAGGACGTTTTCAGGGAGCAATGTCTCAGAAAGCCAGCATCCATTATTAAGGACCTCCAGCACCCAGGGCGTACCTGGTAGGAGATACAGAAGCCTGAAGGCACACACTCAGTGATTCAGGAACAGCTTCTTCCCCTCTGCCATCCGATTCCTAAAAGGACTTTGAAGCTATGGACACCACCTCATTTTTTAAAAATATACATTATTTATGTTTTTGCACATTTTTAAACATCTATTCAATATACGTAATTGATTTACTTATTTATTTTTTACTAAGTTTAGTTTTATTTATTTTTTTCTCTCTCTCTGCTAGATTACGTATTGCATTGAACTGTTGCTGCTAAGTTAACAAATTTCACGTCACGTGCCGGTGATAATAAACCTGATTCTGATAACTCACACCCACAACATATAAAGTGTTATTACCACAAAAATTAGTAAATAATAAGTACATTCATGACACAAGTTTAAGGGTAAACAGTAATACGCTACTGGTGCTTCCTGTGTGATGAGAAATGGGAGGTGACAGGGAGTTCAGTAGTGTCATACGGTACCTCCTGCCTGATGGTTGTACTGACGGAGGGATCATTGCCAATGCTAAGTGCCCTGTGCATGAAGCACTTTGGATAAATATCTCTGAAGAGTGGAAGACAGACTCCAATGATTCGCTCAGTTGTAGGAACTTGTGGTCAGATGCCTTGCAATTCCCAAAGAAGTAGTATTAATGAATAAAAAAGCAATAAATATTGAGAGCACGAGATGAAGAGTCCTTGAAAGTAAATCCATTGAAGTTATCAGTGATGTTAATAATTAGCTTTTTGAGGATAAGCAATGCCAATTGCCAAAAGGTCTGGACCTGTGAAAAGAACTGGCTGAAACCAAGTCAGAATCAGAATCAGAATCAGTATCAGGTTTAATATCACTGACATTTTACAATATGCACCCTACTGCGCGAGCTCCTGTGTTTAGACACTCCGACTCTCCGGAATACGGAAATCTGGTGTGGC
Organism: Hemitrygon akajei; assembly: GCF_048418815.1. Lineage (NCBI taxonomy): Eukaryota > Metazoa > Chordata > Chondrichthyes > Myliobatiformes > Dasyatidae > Hemitrygon > Hemitrygon akajei. Next base: position 106,621,420 of record NC_133125.1, read on the forward strand.
CCCTTTCAAGACTCAGACCTGCCCTGTTAGTTGGTGGCCGTGTTTTGGCACCAGGCTCTTAATATTTAAAAAGGACCTGAACCGAGGGTCGGTGCTCAATCATCTGCTCTACTTTGGATTCCCGTCTAGTGTCCAGTTTGGAACCCTATCCTCGTTTCAGTCTCGTATCGTGTCTCGATTCCAGTCTCCAATACTCCAGCACTTGGGTCCTCACCATCCTTGCCTAGGCCTCTCATCACATGACATATGTCATGAAATTTGTTGTCTTGCAGCAGCAGTGCAAGACATAAGAAGAATTACTGTATGTCACAATAAGAAATATATATAAAAATAAGTAGTATAAAAAGAGAATAAAGTAGTGAAGCAGTATTCATGGTTCATGGACCACTCAGAGATTGGATAGTGGAGGGGAGAAAGCTCTTCCTAAAATTTGGAGTGTGCATCTTGACGCTCTTGTACCTCCTCCCTAATGGTATTAATCTGAAGAGGAGAGCCCTGGATGGTGAGGGTCCTTATTACTGGAAACCTTCCGCTAAATTACATTTTAATGCTTATGGCCTGTTGAATCTGAATGAAGGAGTTTAATATTACCATAATATGCATAAAGATCTGTATTTAATTCCTCACTAATTGCCATCAAGTTCAGGAAGGTCAATATCATAAAAGACTCAGGTCATTCCTTGTGTAAGCAGAATAGTCTTCTTATTGCCATTGTAGAAAGAGACAACTTTATAGAGGAAGGTTTAAGCACTTGATTTACGAATAAGAATGTGAAAGTTAAATAGTGTACTATGTGTACCTCTGCACGTCCAAGGTAATTTGAATAAATTGATCCTGAATGATGCTAATGCCCTAATGAAGACCAGATGACCAGTTAGGCCATTTGCCCATCAAGTCTGTTCCACCATTCCATCATAGTTGATCTATTATTTGTGGCCTCTGCCTCTTCTCCTCATTTGCCTATCTCCTCCTGGCACAGCTCCTCTTTTTCTTTCTCCCATGATCCACCCTCCTCTCCTATCAGATTTGATCTTCTTCAGCCCTTTACCCTTTCCACCTATCACCTCCCTGCTTCTCACTTCATCCTCCCCTCAACAACCCACCTATCATCTTCTATCTTGTCCTCCTTCTCTCCCCCACCCCCACTTCCTTACTCTGGCACTTAACCTTCAGCTGTTTATTCATTTCCATATCTGCTGCCTGACCTGCCGAGTTCCTCCAGTGTTTAGTGTGTGTTGCAAAGAACAAGGAGCTCTCCTTTCCAGAGTATAGGATTGTTGCCAACTTCCATTTGGAAGATCTTTTATCTTCATTGTGGATCACTAATCTCCATCTGCTTGACGAGGCCAAAACTCCAACTAAGGAAGCTTCCAGTATGTAGAGGGCAGTTTTAATGCTCCAATGTGACAATGCAATTGAGTTTAAGCCTTCCAGAAAGAATGCAGTTGCAATGGTTCATCCAGACTACCACATGAAAATTCTAACATAGATCATGAAAGCTTGATTTTACCTTTAAACTTGAATGTACTACAACATAGAACATTACAAAACAGAACAGCCCACGTTGTCCTTTTAAACTACTCTTAAGATCAACCTAACCCTTCCCTTCTACATGGCTCTCCATTCTACCATCCTATCTAAGAGTTACTTAAATGCCCCTCATGTATCTGCCTCTACTACCACCTGTGGCAGGGCATTGCTCCAGTCAGCTGTTAGTTGCAGGCCATGGCCTCTGTTCAGCCAGAGGTATAAGCAGGCAGCACGATAGTTTCATTACTAGAGCCTTAGCTTTGCTGTAACTTTAATTGGGTGTCTCAACCGCTGCCTGTGTGGAGTTCGTGTACTCTTCCTGTGACCAGATAGGTTTCCTCCTACTTCCCGAAGGTGTGCAAGTTGACAGTTAATTGGCCAGTAAGTTTCCTCTAGTGTGTAGGTGAGAGGTAGAATCTAATAGGGGTTCCCAACCTTTTTTACGCTATAGGCTCCTACCATTAACCGATGTGTCCGTGGACCCCTGGTTGGGAAATCCTGATGGGGAGCTGATGAAAATGCGGGAAGAATATATATTGGATTAATATACAATCATACCTGGTTGATGGCCAGGCTGACTTGGCAAGCCAAAGGATTTGTTTCTATGCTCTATCACTGCCAAATTGGACTAGCTTGAATGGGCATCTAGGTTGGCACGGACTATTACAGTCGACGACCCTCTGTATAACTTTATGACTCTGTCTCTCTGTGATTCTATTATTCAATGATCATTACATATATGAAAATCGTAAACATTCCTATGCACTTATATTTTCTGCAGAAAGAATACATGGAATCTTATACAACTGCAGAATGTATGAAACCGGAGAGAACCCTTGCCACACATGTTTACCTGGAGAGCAGGCGGCAGGCTTTGAACACGCTTGTTCTTGATACAGCTGGCTTGCAGGATAGAGAGAGGTAGGTGAAACTTACCACTCACATACGAGTAACTCAATGCAGAGGGGCAGAGCAGCAAGTCACACAAAAGGACAAGGTGAGGTTGTTATGTCAGACAAGCAAGCCTGACTCACAGAAGAGGAACACTGGTGAGACAGCACACTTCTTTTAGATTGGGTTTGAGCTTGAATACAGGACCAGTGTAGTCCTGTCAATCAAATGAATTTAGTAGGAGTCACATTTTAATATATTTGAAAATTATGCAATGACAAATCTATTCCAGCAATAGATAAAGAATTAAATATTGAAGAGACAATATAAGTTAACAGTGAATTGAGGCAAGTGTGATTTACACCTTCTTCAGCCCAAGAAGTAAGTACAATGGCAGAGACCCTAACGTGTAATCAGTGTCCACTTTATTAGGCACACCTGCACATCTGCTCATTAATGCAAATATCTACACAGCCAATCATGTGGCAGAAACTCGGTGCATAAGCGTATTCAGGCATGGTCAAAGGGTTCGCTTGGTGTTCAGAACCAAACATCAGGATGGGGAAGAAATGTGATTTAAGTGACTTTGACCGTGCAATGATTGTTGGTGCCAAGGATGATGATTTGAGAATCTCAGAAACTGCTGATACTGCTGATCTCCTGAGATTTTCATGCACAACAGTCTCTAATGTTTATGATGAAAAAAAAAATCCAGTGAGCTGTAGTTCTGTGGTCAAAATACCTTAATGAAAATGGTCAGAGGAGAGTGGCTGGCAGGAAGACAACAGCAACTCAATTAACCATGCATTACAACAGTGGTGTGCAGTCGAGCATCTGAACACACACACGTCGAACCTTAAAGCCAATGGTCTACAGCAGCAGAACTGGGTCGATTGGCGGTTATCATGACGCTATTACAACTTGGGATCTCAGAGTTTGGAGTTCTATTCCAGCATTCTCTGTAAGAAATTTGAATGTCCTTCCCATGAGCCTGTAGGCTTCCTCCAGGTACTCTGGTTTCTTCTCACATTCTAAAGACATGCTGGTTGGTAGGTTAATTGGTCATTGTAAATTGTCCTGTGATTAGACTAGGGTTAAATAGGAGGGTTGCTGGCGGTGTGGCTCATTGGGCTGGAAGGTCCTCGCTAAATCATAAATAAATAAATAAATAAATAAATAAATAAATAAATAACTAAATAAATAAATAACGTGCTCTCAGTGACCACATTATTAGGTATAGGAGGAGCCTTATTATGTAGCCACATAAAGGTTGAAGAACTGACTCAGTTATAGGACTAAACTTGTAACCACTGCCTGAACAGAAAAAGTATATCAGATTTTTATCTTATACACAGAAAAACTGTATGGAACATTTGTGTGTAGATACACAAATTGATGATATGAGTAATGAAATTGGTATCCATGTTAGGTAAGCACATGTATCTGCTGTTTCTCATCTTTAATATAGTCTACACTCTTGTTGAAGTCTCAGGTTCAGCAAAGCTCCAGCTTTCTTTTCAGTATTCCTCACTTGATCTAAAGCTCCTCCCTAATCAGCTTCATGAAGAGGTGACACTAATGTAGAGTGTGAATGGGAAACTTTTCAGCCTTCATTAGAGCAACAACAGAAATAAGTTCTCCAATTCTTCGACTGTGCTTCCTCACAGCATGGACGTTGATTCTATGACTTCTGGTAAATTCTCTACCTTCCTCCTCTCTTTTTCCATCCCCATTCTGCATCCCTTCCTATCCTCTCTCTTTTCCTCATCTCCCTCTGGTACCCCTCCTCCTCTTTTTCCCATGGTCCACTCTCCTCTCCAACCAGATTTCTTCAGCCCTTTACCTCTTCCATCTATCGCCCTCCAGCTTCTCACTTCATCCTCCCCTCCCCCAACCATCCATCTTCTTCCTCACCTGGCTTCACCTGTGACCTATCTGCTTGTACTCCTTCCCTTCCTCTTACCTTCATATTCTTGCTTCTTCCTCCTTCTTTTCCAGTCCCGATGAAGGGTCTTGGCCCAAAATGTTGACTGTACTTTTGCCCATAGGAACTGCCTGACCTGCTGAGTTCCTCCAGCATTTTGTGTGTGTTGATTGTGTTTCCAGCATCTGCAGAATCTCTTGTGTTTTGAACTAAGGTCTTTCAAGCATCAGTCACTGAGTTGCAGAGAGAAACAATTCTTGCCTAAGTGCACAACGAGAGAAAATGTGCCAGATCATCACTGAGACAGAGTAGAGAATGGGACTTGTTATCTCGAGATGTCTTGCCTTCACTCTATGCCTCTGCCTCCAACAGTAGATATTATGTTACTTCTGTTTAAATGTACTGTGGGTTAACAATGAAAAATCATATTCTGGAAGAATTAGAGAATTTTTATTTACAGTAATAAACAAACATGTCTTAACCCAGCCACATGCTGAAACATTCTGGCAATCCCGCATATGCACAGTGCTCTGTCCAATCATGTACTAGCACATCATTGCACGTGATATCACCACATCTTCTTTTCCTTAAAAAGAAAAACAACTACCAATGTTAATCAAAGCAAATACATTATTTAACCACAAAACAAATCTGTATCAGATAACTGAAACTCTGAAGTTGACTTCTTTTTTTTGCGATTTCTTTTTAACACTGGTCCTTCCTCTGTTTGGACCATGAATGATCTGGGTTGTACTTCTTCAAGCTTTCTTAATTCCTTCCACTTCCATTTGTAATGAAATACGAATCTTCTTTTCTTCATCCAATTCATTCATTAACTGTGTCATCTCTTTTTTATGCTGAGACTTCATCATTTCAATAAAACTTATCAATTCTGTCACTTGTGCTTTCACTTCTTCCTTATACTGTGCCCACTGTGAGTGTTCTTGCTCTAGATGGTGAGTAGACTGAGTCTCACATTCTCTCAGTGTCTCTTTCATTATCACTTGCATTGAAGCAACCTCCTCCTCCCATTGCTTTTTCACATCATCAATTGCCTCCTGTTTGGTCATCTCAGAAACTGCAGCTACTGCTTTCATATTCTCTATGTCAACATTTCACAAAGCACATCTATATAAAATTCTTCACGGTCATCTTCAATCACTGCATTTACTTCTTTCATTTCATTTTCCTTCTTTCTACTTCTACAACAGCGCCAAAAGTGATTAATCTTACCACAGTTGTAGCAAATTTTGCCATATGTGAAACACTGATATGCACACAGTGATCACATGACTTTTTTCTTTCAAATGCTGTCTTGCTCCTTGTCGGTTATATCGACATATTATTATATTTCTTGATATATTTGCACTTTTTTACTGCATTTGCATTGAAGTTTTCAACAAAAAGCTCTTCAGCCTGTGACATTACAGTCTCAGAAGCTTTGCAGAGCGCAAAAGCTTTTTCGAAATTTAAATCTTGCTCTTTCAACAGCCTTTCTCTCAGTGCATTATCTCAAATGCTACAAATAAGTCTATCTTTAATGAGAGTCCGTGAGAAAACCAAACTCGCATGTAACCCTCCTGATGAAGGGTTTTGGCCCGAAACGTCATCACTACCTCCTCCCGTAGATGCTGTCTGGCCTGCTGAGTTCTGCCAGCATTTTGTGTTTTTATTGCAAGTTCTTCTATGCTTTCTTAACTCAGTAACATACTGATCAATTGTTTCATTGCACGTGATATCACCACAGTAGGGGCTGATAGAAAAGTGAATCACCTATCACCTCTCAGGCAACACCCTACAGCGAAAGCAGATACTGGTATGAAAACTCATCACCTCCTCCGGACTGCCAGTATAGACTTCGATCGCTGAGGAAAAGAAAGTTTGAAAATTAAAGCTGGAGCTGACACAGACAAAATGCTGAAGGAACTCAACAAGTCAAGCAACATCTATGAAACAGACGGGGCAAAGTGTCTCGGCCCAAATGTCAACAATTTATTCCCCTCCATATATGCTGCCTGATGTGCTGAGTTCCTCTGACATTTTGAGTGTGTTGTTCAAGATTCCAGCATCTGCAGAATCTATCCAAATTTACAAACTATTTTCTGCATGATTCACGTGGCTTGTAGGAAAGATGGCACAAGATCCTTCTGAGGCATTCAAAGAAAACTAAAAGATCCTTTATTGGCCCAGTCTACATGAACAACTTGCCAACAATAAGCACAGATGTTCTCTTTGATTAAATGTAGCCACGCTTGAATATTGAAAGTCCTAGATAGAGAGAATGTGTGAGAGGATGTTTCCTGTAGTGGGTGAGTCTAGGAGCAGAAGGCATAGCCTCAAAATAGAGGGATTTCCATTTTGAACAGAGATGAAGAGGAATTTCTTGAGCCAGAGGGTGGAGTATCTGTGAAATTCATTGCCACAGGTAGCTATGGAGGCCGTTGTTTAGATTTTTTAAAGAAAATTTTCTTTGAAATATAGCATTTTTACATTGAACTGAATAACTTTGGAAACAATAGAGAATTATTTTTTTTCACTTAATTTAAAGACTTACAAACTGCTCGCAGTATTTTTTGAATATACTTAAAGTGGATATTGATATGTTCTTGATTAATCAGGGTGTCAAAGGTTATGGGAGAAGGCAGGAGAATGAGGTTGAAAAAGAGAATAAATAAATCATGATGAATTAGCAGAGAAGACTCAGTGGGCCAAATGACCTAATTTTCCTCTATGTCTCACTCGTTTACTTGGACTTCCAGAATCATTACCTTCAAAAAGAGAGCTAAAACTATCCTTTAGTTGGTATAACATCTTTTGAGATATCCTAAAGCTATTGCAGATGCCATATAAATGTAGAAACTGGATTAATTTCAGAAATAATATATGTTTTTTGTTTACTTCATTCAAAGACTGCAAACTGCCTGTAGTATTTTCTCAATGAAAATTAATAAACACACAGGATTAGACATTTAGACATTTATGGGGCACCACGGTAGTGTAGTAGTTAGCATGACACTATTACAGCTCAGGGGGTCAGAGTTCAGAGTTCAGTTCCAGCATCCTCTATAAGTATGTCATGGGTTTCCTCTGGGTGCTCTGATTCCCTCTCACAGTCCAAAGACATACTGGGTAATAGGTTAATTGGCCATCGTAAATTGTCCCATGAACAGGCTGTTAAATAAGGGGTTGCTGGGCATTATGGCTCAAAGGGTCGCAAAGCCCTATTCCACACTGTACCTGTAAATGAATAATAAACAAATAAATGTGACCTGAAATATTGTTGGCACTCAGTGAATAAGATCAATCTCAGACATACTCTGAAATAAGGTCTTTGAGTGCTCAAGCTTACCCGAGTTGTAAAAACCTATTAAAGCTATCCTCATGTCTGGACAACCAATATTCAGATAGTGAATAGTCGTTTTAAACTGAAGGATCCTACCTGACACTCAGTCAGATTATAAGTGATTGGAGGCATAATCTTGGGCCATTAGCTGAATTAATTCAATTTCAACCTTTAATTTCAGTGACCACCTGTAACAAAATTGGCTTAATAACTCTTGAAGCAGACATGCTTCAGATCCTGGTATGGATTAGGTTAACAGAATGGTTGTTTCCTGCAGTTTATATCATAGCTCCTAATTGGGATTAAGAAGAGACCTTCTGCCCAGTTGCAATGTTTCTAAAAGTGATGGAAATTATTAGAGGTATCTTGGAATTTGAAAATAAACTAAGATTTGACTTATTCCACAAAAGTCAGGCACTGCTAATTGTGTTGTAAAGTAACTCTTTGAAATTGTAAGCAATTTTGTGTGTGTTGCTCAGATTTCCAGCATCTGCAGATTTTCTCTTGTTTGTTCTTTGAAAACTGGGACAAAGATAGAAACCACAAGAATTTATTGAATGACACACGTAAATAAATGATGCATTTATTGAACATATACAGATGCTTGGCACACTGTTGCATGGGCTGTAACCAAATGTTAGGACAACGTCAGTAGAATTTAAAAATTGAGCAATTTATACCTTCAGAGTAATGTTTATAAATTAACTCCAATGCCCAGATATCTTTTCTCTGCATGGTATAAATAAAATACAGTCACTGCAATTAAACTTAGTTAAATTTTAATGAGTGCATTAGAATTAAACTCCCAATTGTGAAAAGATTAATTCCCGCCTTCAAATTAAGCATTTATGCACTTAGAGATAAAATATTTCCATTCATTGTAAATGTTAATACTTACCGTCAAATCTGCAGGATTAAATTCTATTTAGGAGCTAATTTGCATATTTATATTATAGTCATTAGGGATCAAATTATCAGTTCTCCTTCTTAAAGGATGATAATATATTAACTAAGTTGTTGGAAGAATTACATTTTCAAATCAAACCATCACATAATTATTTAAAGCTGACAGAGTCCAATCAGTTACAACTCATTGTCTAAACCATTAACAAATACAAGAAAATTGTCACGTTGTTATTAACTTCTTTGACATATAAAGTGTTTTCACATTTAATTGAAAAATGTATTATTTCAAGAATTGTTTTCAGGGTATACCCATGAGATTGGAATTAGTATTCCCACCACTCCGGTTTCAGGAACAGTTATTACCCTTCAACCATCAGGCTCCTGAACAGTGTGGATAACTTCACTCACCACAACACTGAACCAATTCCACAACCTATGGATTCACTTTGAAGGACCCTGGAGTTCAGTATTATTTATTGATTTTTCTTTTGCACATTGGGTGATGTCAGTCTTTGTGTGTAGTTTGTATTTACTTGTTCTACCGTAAATGCCTGCAAGAAAACAAATCTCAGGGTAGTATACAGCGACATATATGGAGTTTGGTTATAAATTTACTTTGAATATTTGCTGCTGGGCTATATTTTGCGGGGCATTGTCAATGAAAGAATTGTTACTCAGTGTCATTACATCACAACGTTAACTGCATTGGGAAGGAATTCTGTTAGGAAAGCTTTATGCTAGAAGATATTTTCAACAATACTTCTCCACTGCAATCAAGATAAATAATTTGAATTGACAGAAATTTAAGATGTTTTCAAACTAATTCCAATGCAAAGCACAGCTTGATTTACCTCATCCATTTCACCCTCTTGAAGCATCTCCACCTCTGCACAATTGTTACTCACCTAAACTTCTTATTTACATTTGTGATCACACCTTTTCTTGTTTATTTCAGACAATCTTAAATCATAATAATATGTACTCTATACATACAAAAAGAAACATGTAAGACCATAAGGCATTGGAGCAGAATTAGGCCATTCAGCCCATTAAGCCTGTTCCACCATTTCATCCTGGCTGATTTATTATCCCTCTCAGTCCCACCATTCTCCTGCATTTGATGCCCTGACTTATCAATTTATCAACCTCCTCTTTAAATATACCCAATGACTGGGTCTCCACAGCCATTTGTGTCAATTCACTACCCTCCAGCTGAAGAAATTCCTCCTCATCTCCATTGTAAATAGGCACCTCATAATTCTGAGGCTGTGCCCAAGCCTGGTGCTGTGGCTCCTGATGCTCCTATACCTTCGCCCTGATGGCAGCCATGAGAAGAGAGCATGGCCTGGCTGGTAGGGGTCCTTGATGATGGATACTCCTTTCCTGCGACACCACTCCATGTAGACGTGCTCAATGGTGGGGAGGGCTTTACCCTTTACCACAAATTTCTCAAGTTTTAGATACTTTGGTTCCTTCTACCTATGCCCCTCATAATTTAGCATTTGCTGGGTACCTTCGCAGCCTCCTCTACTCCGAGGAAAACAAATCGGACTGTCCAGTCTTCTCTCATAACTGAAACACGACTACTCAAATAACTACCTGATGGATCTCCTCTGCAGCCTTTCCAATTCACCCTCTTGAAATCTCACAAAAATACACATCACACAGTGGGTTTTTAAGAACTTGCAGCTAAGTGTGATCATCCTTTTTTTTAATATATAATTGTTGCCCATCTAACATTTGATAGAAATCTCTACTTTTTGTGCATAACTATCCCAAGAGAAGTCTGAGAATACTTCAAAGACCTGGACTTTCCTGAGTGGGTGCATTACTTGTGCTCACCCATCAAATATACTCCTTTGGCCTACATTTGTTGGGTTCAGCTTGGTAAGAAAAAACTTTTTGATCAAGTGTCCCTGGACTGTGGAGGCCAAGTAATTTGGTATATTTAAAGCTGAGGTTGATAGGTTCTTGATTAGTCAAGATGTCAAGTGTTACAGGGGGAAGATAGGACAATGGGTTTGAGAGGGATAATAAGTCAGTCATGATGGAGTGGCAGAACAGGCTCGATGAATGAGTGGCCTAATTCTGCACCTGTATCTTAAGGTCTTATGGAAACTTGGACATGTATATGGATAAGAACGGTTTAGAGAAGTGATTCCCAGCTGGGGTGGTTACGTGTCCTACTGGAGCATTAAGGGAAATAGAAGTCATTGGGGTGTTCAGGATTCTCGGGGAGGGGGCGATAAGTGGCACCCTAACTTGAGGCACAGGACCTGACCGACAGTTAGTAGAGCAGGCACTTCCAAAAGAAAGGATGAGGCACTGGAACACAGGAAGAACCATAGTTCTGCAGGCTGTGAGCTGTCGTCATCACAATGCATCTGAAACTCGGCAATCTCATCCATCCTTACCAACCAAATAGACATTATTGGGGTTGCACAAATAAGCAACCAGGGTGCCCATCAGTTCCCTTTGACCCGAGGCACGGTAAGCCCTCTCAACTTCCTCTACAGATCCATGGAAAACAGGTCACACAACCATACTGGAATATGGCTGGAACCACACGGTGAAATAGAGTCAATTAGGGAACCTACCGGCCTTGGAGGATTACTCTTCAAGTGTTCAAAGTGATTTTGGCTTCATATGTGGGGTCAAAATCCATCTGTGGGTATGATGAGACCTTACATGATTGGTCAATTGTGCTAACTGCAATAGTGTAAAGGTAGCTTGTTGAACACCAGCTCTATCCCGACCAACATTCAGATTCCAACTAGAATCCTTATCAACATAATTTTTGCTGTTGCGATTGTCTTCATGTTTGCCTCTCCGTTCCATTTCGTGTCACTACCATCATTCCATCCAAGCCAACTCACTGCCACCAACATCCGAAAGGCATTCCCAGTTTGTGTTAATTATTTATTTTAATTTAGCCCCGTTAATGATGGGCAAATATGTGTGGCACAAACTCTGTCAGTCTGAAGGCAATGAAGCCTTGAATTCTAATCCTGCTAAGAAACAGAAACTACAGAAAGTGCGTCAGTATAACATTACATACCCGGAATATGGTTTTATTCCATTCCCATCAGATCAGCGACATCCCATGCATCTTGTTTGTAATACTCTACTGTCTAATGAAGCCATGAAACCATCAAGATTGCAGGAGCACTTCTGTAAAATACACCCTGGAAAGGCTCCTTATGGTATTACTCAGTTCCAGAAGATGAAAGAAGCATTTGAAAAACGTTGAGCACTTAAATCATTTGCCAAGAAAGCTAAAAATCACCTTGATAGTGGTCTCACTGCTTCTTATAAGATTTCCAAACTGATAGAAAAGTGAGGAAAATCCCATAAAACTGGTGAAAGATTAATACCATCTGATGTGTCAGAAGTGCTCACCACTGTTCTCAAAATGGATGCCAGTGTTTTAAAATCAATTTCCCTGAGTAACAACTCTGTAGCTCATCGTCTTGATGAAATGATTGAAGACACTGAGTATCAACTATGCACAGGGCTACAAAAAACAGAATTTGGGATACAACTGAATGAGTTAACTGTATGAGACACTGAGGCATTGCTAATGGAAAATGCACAGTTTATCAAAATGGAAAAGTTTATAAAGAGATTCTCTTTTGCAAAAAGTATAAATAAATATTAATGAAGTATCAATCTATGACGAGTTCAAAATATATATTAAAGATAAAAATATTCTGTTTAGGAACATGTTTTCTTGCGCAACAGATGGAGCCCTACTGGTTTAGTGGCATTTATGAAAAAATAAATTCCAAGCCTGTTTGCAATCCATTGTGTAATTCATTGTCAACATCTCGCAGCCAACAACCTTAGCCAGCAGCTTTTTTCAAATATAACTCTTGTAATATCTGCTATCAACACAATTAAAACTCATCCATTAAATGGCAGAATAATTTGCCAGTTATGCCGAGGTAACGATGAAGAGTTTGAACATTTGCTTCCTCACACTGAAGTGCATAGGCTGTCAAAAGGCTGCGGTTTAAAAAGTTTCTTCGATCTTTTTGACACTGTGATTGAGCTTTTGCTCAAAGTCAACAAGAGCTTGGAAACAATATTGAATTTCTACATGGAGATGTTGCATACCTGGTCAATTTGTATGACAAAACAAACATTCTAAATATGAAACTTCAAGGTCAGAATTACAATTTAAACCAGGCACTGTCCACTTTTATCAGAAAATTGAAAATATATAAGCAAAACATTGAGAGAATACTTCCCTACATGTAAAGTATGGCACTTTCTTTCACAGATGGTGATTTGCAAGAGTACTGCTTACATCTGCAGTCACTGAAGGATTTTCAGAATTGATTCAAGGATTTGAATGATCTGGAAATTCAAGACTGGGTAATTAACCCATTTCTTTGTGAGGCAGAAGAACAAGAAGACAGCTTGCAGGAAGAAATGATCAAAATTCAGAATAATGAAGAAGCAAAAATGCTTTTCAAAAATGTTGGCTTTCATGGTATGTGGCTACACTGTCATACGAAGTTTCTTGGTCTTTGGAGAAGGGCCAAACTGCTCTTCATTGCTTTTCCATCTTCCTACCTTGTTGAAAGAGGCTTCTGTGTAGTGACCCACATACTCAAAAAATAAAAACTGCTTGGACATTGTTAGGTGTGGGGACTTAAAGCACAACTTGAACCAGATATTGCTAAAACCATCAAGCTCAAGGATCACATTGATATTGAAGCTGCTGTACAGCTAGGTTTACTCTGTAAGCTAGGTTTAAAGACAGAATAATTTAAAGCAGAACCATTTTTCTCATGTTAGCATATGGAAGACAAGTTTTTACACTATAGGGGCGCTAGAAAGTATATTGTGCCTAAGAGGGGCATTGGCAAGAATGAAGGCACTTTAGGGGGGCATTGGCAAGTTGGAAAGTGCCATAAGGGGTGTGGGCCAAAAAAGGGTGGGAAACATTAGCTTACAGGGATATGGGCCATACACAGGCAAATGGGACAAGCTTAGATGGGCATCTTTGTCAGTATGGATGAGTTAGGCCGAAGGGCCTGTTTTTTGCTGTATAATTCTGTGACTTGGGTGCCACAGTAGTGTAGTGGTTAGCACAATGCTGTTACAGCTCAGGGCACTGGAGTTTGAGGTGGATGGGCTACAGCAGCAGAAGACCATGAACACACACTCAGTGGCCACTTCATTAGATACCTCCTGTTCCTAATAAAGTGACCTCTGAGTGTACATTCCCAGGAACGAGAGCAACGTTGGAATCTGAGACGACGACAGCAGCTTCCCTCACACCCTGCAGGCAATGAGAGAGGATCTGTTGGATATTAAGGAGCCTGAATACAGTGGCCAAGGTTCTGATGTTTCCGTTAGTGGGAGAGCCTAATGGACAAAGGCGCAATCTCAGAATAAAGGGACGTCCCTTTAAAGCTAGCATAAGGAGGAATTTCTTCAGCCAGAGGTTGATAAATCTGTGAAATTCATTGCCATAGATTCATGAAACTTTTGACCACGCAGTCTTCCTTGTTGTGATCTTGCTGCTTATTGTTTACCTACACTGCCCTTTCTCTGCCACTGGTACACTTTATTCTGCATTGTTATTGTTTACCTTGTTCTGCCTCAATGCACTGTGTAATGATTTAATCTGCATGAACAGTATTAAACACAAGTTTCTCACTGTACCTTAGTACATGCAACAATACCACACAGGACTGAGAATGCCAAGTCATTCGGTGTACTTAAGGCACAGATTGATAGGTTCTTAACTGGTAAGACGGTTAAGGGTTAAGGGAGGAGGTGCGAGAATGGGGTTAAAAAGATAAGATAAAACTTTATTTATCCTGTAGGAAATTATTGTTTCAATGTTGTTCAGTCAGAAATATGCACTTTAAAATACAAAATGTGAGCATTGAGGTATGAAAAAATACAAAATGTGCATTAAAAAGTAATAGTGCAAAATATAGAAAGGATCTCCTTGTAGTTTGGTGGAATCAGCCTGTTACTGAAGTTGCTCCTCTGTTTGTCCAGTACGTCATGGAGGGGGTGAGAGGAAAGCTCTGTAACTTCTGCAGCGTCCTCCTCTCAGGCACAACCATCTGCGAATCCAGTTCCAGCCCAGAGCAGAGCCAGCCGCCCTGACAAGCTTATCGATCTCTCTGGCTTCAGCTGCTCTCACCCTGCTGCCCCAGCAGGCTACAGCGTGGCCACTACTGAGCCGTAGAGCATCTGCAGACATTGAATGGCCAGAGCCTCCTCAGGAAGTACAGTCAGCTCTGTCCCTTCTTGTACAGGCTGCTATACTCTTAGTCCAGTCCAGTTTATTGTCCAGGTGAGTTCCCGGGTAGTTGTAGTTCTGGGCAACTTCCACATCCATTCCCTTGATGGAGACAGGAATGCAGGGTGCTTTGACCTTTCTGAAGTCCACTACCAACCCCCCTTGTCTTAGTGATGCTCAACTGGAGGTGATTCAGCCCACACCACTCAACAAAGCTGTCCACCACTCTTCTATATTCAGCCTCTTGACCCCAGCTGATACAGCCCACAACTGCTGAACTGTCCGGAAACTTCTGCCGGTGGCAGGAATCTGAGTTGTATCTGAAGTGGCATCCAAATAAAATCAGCCATGACTGAACGATGGAGCAGACTCGATGGGCTGAATTGAGGGGTGGTAAGGTAGGGTGGTGGTAGGTGGAGCATTTTTACAGTGTCACCTGTAAGATCAGGGTTCAATTCCTGCTGCTGTCTGCAAGGAGTTTGTACGTTCTCTCTGTGATTGCATGGGTTTCCTCCGGGAGCTCTGGTTTCCTCCAATGTTCCGAAGAAGTACTGGTTAGGATGAGTGAGCTGTGGATGTGTTACTTCGGTGCCGGAACTGTGGGTTCACTTGCGGCTGCCCAGCGCAATCCTCGCTGAGATGATTTGACTCAAACAACATATTTCACTGTATGTTTCGAAGTACAAGTGACAAAATAGAGCTAATCTTTATCTTTAAGTCTCGTATCTTATGGTCTTTTGATCTAAACTACAGGATCACGCTGTCTGTCAATATATGGTGCCCGTGCTGCCAGTCCCACTATTAAGGCTTTCACTCACCATGTTAGCCTTGCGCACTGAATCTCAGTAGTGAACGGCGACGCTGTTCTGTCCAACACCAAACCTCAGGAACAACCTCTCCGTACCAAGCAATGGGTGAAACACGTGCCACTGGACTGCAGACATTCACCTGAGTTCCAGCACTCTAGTGCACTGAAGGGATTGATACCAGGTTCCCTGCACAACAGTTCAGAGCCAAGGCGGCTGCCTCTTATAGAGTGCAGGGGAGTACATATCATGAGTGGTCAGCAAGAGTGCCTTAAAGAATCACTACATTGGTACGCAGCAGTGAATTAAGTCCTGGTGCATTAGTATGCACAGTAAGCCAAGATAGTTATCTACCCAGTGTTGTCATGGTCCGGTCCGTGAAATCTGCATTCTGGTTCACGGTCCGGTCCATGTTCCTTATTCCAGGTTTTCCGGTTTTACCCAGTTTCTGTTGAGGCAGCTGATTCTCGTTTGGGCTGGCTTCATAAATAGCTTCAGGATTTAGCCTCTGGCTGCTGGATTGTTCCTGTCTAAACCCCCTGTCTGTATCCCTTCCCTTCCCTTCCCTTCCCTTCCCTTCCCTTCCCTTCCCTTCCCTTCCCTTCCCTTCCCTTCCCTTCCCTTCCCCTCCCCTCCCGTAGCCTAGCCTAGCCTCGCCTCGCCTCGCCTCTGCCTGGAGCCTCGCCTCACCTTGCCTGTGTCTGGAGCCTTGCCCTGTTTGGAACTGTCTGTCTGCGTCCACGCCTTTGCTAGGTAGGTCTGGCTATTTTGCCACTACCTAGCGTTGGGAACTGCCTCTCTGTGTCCAAGCCTTCACTAGGTAGGTTCAGCTGTTTGCCGCTACCTAGCATTGGGAACTGTCTCGTCGTGTTCAGCATTCTATGTAATGAGTCCAGGCCCTACATCCTGTACCCAAGGAGGGATCCTGGCTCGGTGTTCCATGTTCCTGTTCTCCCTCAACCCAAGCTCAGTGTTCTGCGTTCCTGTCCCTTTCTCAGCCAAGTCAAGGCTTCGGGGTCTCGTCTAGTCCTAGTCACGTCCTAGGTCCTTGTCCTGTCCAAGCCTTGGCTCTGTGTTCTCGTCTTGTCGATGTACCTCGCCCAGCTCAGGGGTACCTTGCCCAGCCCAGTGCTGGGATTCCCACGTCCTGTGCTGGGGTTCCCTTGTCCTGTCCAGTAGTCTCACGTCCAGTCCTCTGCCTCTCCTCGTCCTATTGCCATGTCTTGTCCTTGCCTGGTTCTGGGGTCCGAGCCTTAGTCAAGACTTAGGTTCTGGGTCCTTGTCCAGTCTCTGGCTTGGAGTCCAAGCCCAGGCTCCTAGTTCCCAGTTCCACGTCCTGGTTCCGCTATCCTTGTCAAGTCCTAGCCCAGGCCCGGAATCCTTGTCTCATCCGGGGCCTGTGTCATGTCCAGCGTCCTTCCTTCCCCATTTTCCTTGCTTCCTTCTCATGCCTAGTCCTGTTCCTGGTAGTTCAGTGTCTGTGTCTTGCATTTGGGTCCATTCCCAACTTCCACATTATGACAAGTGTAGCCTCCTCTACATTGATAAGATCCAACGTATCTTGGGGGAACTGCTTTGTCAAGCCCCTTTGCTCCGTCCGCAGCAGACAAGATTTATTGATGAACAACCATTTTAATTCTATTTCCCATTCACATTCCAACATATCGGTCTATTGCCACAAGGAGGTCACTCTCAGGTTGGAGGAACAACACTTCTTATGCCATTTGGGTAGCCTTCAACCTGATGACATGAACATTAATTTTTCTAATTTATGGTAATTTTCCCCTTTCTTCCCCTCTTTTTCTATCCCCAATTCTGACTTCCCTCTTGCCCCTTCTTTTCTCCTCACCTGCCCCTCACCTCCCTTTCCTTCTCTTTCTCCCATGATGCACTTTCCTCTCCAATCAGACTCCTTCTTCCCCAGCTCTTTCCCCCTTCCAGCTATCACCTCCCAGTTTCTCACTTCGTCCCCTTTCCCCCCGCGCACTCACTTTCCCCCTCATGAGCCACCTGACAGGTTGTTCTCTTTCTCCTCCCTCCTCTTTGTATTCTGTTTTTCTCCCTTCCTTTCCAGTCCTGACAAAGCATTGACTGTTTATTCCTCTCCATAGATGCTGCCTGACCTACTACCTCCAGCCGTTTGTGAGAGATGCTTTCGATTTCCAGTATCTGTAGAATCTCTTGCATTTGTTTATTTAACAAAATATTCTGCCTTAAGGCAAGTTGCAGCAGCAAAATTGTGATTTTATCATCTCTATGCATGAACTTGAGTAATGCTGACGCACCACCAGGTAATGAGCTGACATGTGTGCAAAGCTGGAAGTTTAACATTTTAATATGCTGAATATGATGAATCCTCCTTGCAGCTCATGCAGAGAAGATCTGTTTGCTTTTCAGAGGTAACTATCCATAATTGAACAATTCACACCAAATATCGTAAAGCACCTTTAGAAAATTGCAAGAGAAGCTTCCATTCAGATCAAATAGAACACAGAACAGTACAAGCCCTATGGCCCACAATGTTATGCCGACCTTATAAGCTACTCTGAGATCAATCTGACCCTTTAGTACCATCATCATTATGTGCTGTGTTTGCCATTATGGTCCACATGAGCATGATTATTCTTGGCAAACTCTCCGATAGAGCCCTGCATTTTTCTATCATCCATCTGGCTTTTGAACAGTTTCTTACATGTCCCTAATGTACCTCCTCTACCCACCATGTTCCATTCACTTACCACTCTCTGTGTCAAGAACTTACCTCTGATATCCCCATATACTTTCTTTTAAACACCTTAAAATTATGTCCACAACATGTCAGCCATTTCCACCCTGGGGAAAAAGTCTGGCTATCCACTCAACCTCTGCCTCCTAACATCTGGTATACTTCTATCACTGTTCTCACCCTCCTTCACTCCTAAGAGAAAAGCCCAAATTCTCTCAACCTGACCTCATAAGATGTGTTCTCCAATCCAGGCAGCATCCTTGTAACCCTCTTCCACATCCTCCCTATGATGAGGTGACCAGAAATGAACGCAACATTCCAAGTGTGGTATAACTAGGGTTTCATAGAGCTATAGCATTTCATCGTGGTTCTTGAACTCAGCCCTCCAACTAATGATGGTCATATTCCTTCCTAAGCGCCTTACTATTTTGCACGGTAACTTCGAGTGATCAGTGGATGTCAACCCCAAGGTTTCTCTGTTCCTCCATGCTGCTAAGAGTCTTGCCTTAGAATAACCTTGTATTCTGCCTTCAAGTTTGAGCTTTCAGAATGAATCACTTTACATTTTTCCGATGATATTCAAAATGATCTCTTTTTTCCAGTCCAGCAAGTTAAGAACAGTGAAGTTATTGATCTGAGGAAGTTGTTTCCTTGTATGAAACATTTTCACTGTTTGGATTTTAGCTAGAAGGCAAATTCTGTGAAAGGTGCGGTGAGAGTAGTGTCATTTAGGCGCCAGGAATCCTGTTCATCCGTGTGCCTGAAGAATCCTGGATAATTTTATTTAGTTTTTTATTATTGATTGAGGTACAGCACAGAATAGGCCTTCTGGCCTTTTGAGCCGTGCTGCCCAGATATCCCCCGATTTAATCCTAGCCTTATCATGGGACAATTTACAATAAGGCAATTAACCTACCAATTGGTACATCTTTAAACTATAGGAGGAAGCTGGAGAAACCCACACGGTCACAGGGAGAGTGTGCAAACTCCTTACAGACAGTGGCGGGAATGGAACCCAGGTCGCAGATACCGTAGAGCGTTGCGCTAACGACTACACTACTGTGCCTGTGTTCCATTGAGGAAGAGGTTCTCAGCCACAGGAAATCCAACAGGGTGGAGGTAGGTAGCCTGGGAAGTGAGAGGGTGATCAACAGTTCCATTGGTAGGGAGTTTGAAGCTGTTGCAGCAGGAGGGGGGGTTCTATGGAAAAACAAGGTAGTTTGCTGGATCTAGGATCAGGTTTATGGTCACTGTCATAAAGTTAGTTGTTTCATGGCAGAAGTACAATGCAAGGCATGAAAAGTAACAAATAAATGACTAAGTAAATGTATATTGCAAAAAGAGGAATAGTAGGGTGATGTTCTTGCACTGTTCGGGAATCTGGTGGTGGAGGGGATCAAGCTTTCCTAAAATGTTGAGCCTTACCCGGGTTAGCCTACAAACATATTTCCACAGGGAATTAGCCCTTTTGGCCAGCTATCACCTACCTGTGATACTAAAGCTTTAGAACACATACCATTACACTCAAAGATAGATTCTACTCTGCTGTTATAAAACCACTCCTTTGGTAAAAAAATAACCCTCTGATCTCACGGCTACACGAAAGATCCACCACCACTTAGAGACGAAACACGGGAGTGCACGAGGGGGGCAGTTGGGGGAGCGGGTTAATCCTGTAACCAATTCAATCCAAAACAAGGTTTCAAAGTCAAAGAATAGATTTGACCATTTATTAAGAAACTAGAAAATCCAACAATCTTGCAACGATAAGAACTAATGAAACTAAAACTAGCGATATAACGAAATAAACAGTCTTAGTGTAATAAACATATTTAAACTTCAATGTAATTTAAACATAATTAAACAATTTAAAATTAATTAAGCGGCCAACAACAAAG
The DNA here is from genome assembly GCF_048418815.1 of Hemitrygon akajei. Lineage (NCBI taxonomy): Eukaryota > Metazoa > Chordata > Chondrichthyes > Myliobatiformes > Dasyatidae > Hemitrygon > Hemitrygon akajei. The sequence continues at coordinate 106,641,711 of NC_133125.1, forward strand.
ATAACACTTCAGCTCACTACCCAGATCTAATTCTAGCCAAGTTTCCAAAGACAGAATCCTGAATATGTAACTAAAGTCTTTGCTTTACCACGCCCCACCCATCCGGCTAACTGCTATAACAAGCGCACAAGACAAAATACAATGCGGACAGAAAACAGATATGTGGCTCCTCCACTTCTCGTGGCCCTTAGATTTCCTTGTCCAACTGCACTTCCTCTGTAACTGGAGCACTCCTTTTCCCATTCTCTTTTGTGCAATCTCAGTCTACTAATCTATGAAATTGTCTATCTAGATGCAAATAAAAGCTTCTCACTGTATCTCACTGTATCACTGTGACAATAATAAACTAATTACCGATTACCTGTGCTCAAACACAGAATGATTGCTAAAAACAGAGCCTTATCCAAATAAGTACCATTGTTTTGACCAGCTTACTTCTCTCAAGGGATTGGCTATCTACTTGTTATTTTTACTGCGTTCAAACATCAAGTGACTAGGTTTGATCCCTATTGCAAATTTTAACCACTGATTTGTTTGTAACCCACTTGCTTTGAGGGGTTGTGTTTCAGCCCATGTTTTCACTCAGCATCCAATATAGTCCAGGTAGACCCCAAACTCTTTGGACTTGCTTCTCAGTCTCTGTAAAGTTATTATTGTTGTTATTGCTTTATTATTGTCCATGAATCAAGATACATAAAAGCTTGCCTTGCATGTGGTTGGTACAGATCAGATCATTACAGAGTGCATTGAGGTAAAACAAGCTAAAACCATAACAGGTGTAACAATTACAGAGAAAGTCCAGAGGGGGTAAACAGTAAGGTGCAAGATCAGAACAAGGTAGTTTGTGAGGTCAAGAGCCCAACTCATCATACAAGATATCCATCAAATAGTCTGATAGGAGGGATAGAAGCCTGGTGGTACATGCTTTCAGGCTTTACTATCTTCCGCCTGATGGGAGAGGGGAAAAGAGAGAATTTTTGGGGAGGGTGAGGACTTTGATTATGCTGGCTGCTTTACTGAAGCAGTGAGAAGTGCAGACAGAGTCCAAAAAAGAGAAGCTTGTTTCTGTGAAATGCTGAGTTGTGTCCACATCTCTCTGCGGTCTCTTGTGGTTATAGGCAGAGCAGTTACTATACCAAGTTGTGAAGCATTCGGACAGAATGCTTTCTATGATGCATTGATAAAAATCGCTCAGGAGAAGAGAGCTTGACCTGGGAGGCGGAGGTCCCTGATGATGGATGCTGTTTTCCAACGACAGCACTTCATGTAGATGTGCTGAATGGTCGGGAGGGATTTACCTGTCATGGACTGGTCAGTAAGTTAATTCGTCATTGCAAGTTGCCCTGTGATAAGGATAGGATTAAATAGATGGGTTGGTGGGTGGTACAGCTTGTTGGGCCAGACGGACCTGCTCCACACTGTATCTCTAAAGAAATAAAATGTACTGAGATACAGTGAGAAGCTTCTGTTTGCTCACCATCCGTACAGTTCACTCCATGCGTACGGTAAGTATATCAAGGTGGTACAGAGAAGAAAGTGATAATTCAGAATATAGTGAGACTTTTTCAGAAAAAGAGCCAAATAAAATGTAAGTGACACTGTTGGGGTTGACTGAGAGACCAAGAGTTCATCTTTACCATAACAAAGTCCACCACTAGTTTTCCCTGACAGACAAACCTACATTTCTCTACTGTCACAACCAGGGGTTGTTTTTTTTAAAAAATAAAAGAGCTTGGGTCAGTTAGAATGTGGACTGTATTTTCTCAGTGTCACTTTGTGGGTATGCAGTGTTCCTTGGATTCCTTACTGTTTATGTGTAATTGCTTGTCTTTGGACCAGCTCTGGGTTTTCCACTTTGGGTAGCAGGTGTCTCATTTGGGATCATGGGGATTGTTAAGCACTCTTTGTACTTATCACTTTTATTCAATCCGAGTTAGCATGGGATTGTCAATGTTTTGTATTGTTGTTGTTGCTTTTGGGGATTATTGTTTCATCTAGACACCTGGGTTATCTGATTGGTCCTGAGCTCCTACGTGCTCCAAGGTGTATTTCGTGCAGGCTTGTCAACCCCTCTTTGTTCGATCGTTGTGGATCCTTGTCAGGTGAAAGTCTGAGTTCTGTGTATTGTGAGTGATTTCAGTTCTTCAAGACTCAGTATAGTTTGCCTGTGATCTTGTTTGTTTTTTAACCAGTTTTGCTGGTTAATTTCTGTAATAAACCTTGGTTTTGTTTGAATTGCCAAGGTCACTGGGATTCCTGCAGTTGAGTTTGCTTGTGACCCTGACATCTACACAGAAGAGGACGATGGGGTAGATTAGCCTTGATCATATTAGATGGCAGGGCAGGCTTGAGGGAGTGAGTGCCCACTCCTGCTCCTGCCGTCTCAGGTTCCAGGACTGAAGGCGTCTCTGGCAAGCTGTCGCTGTTGAGACTATAGGTGTATGCTCCTCTTCACAACTTGGTATAGTAACTGCTCTGCATATAACCACAAGCGACTGCAGAGAGATGTGGACACAACTCAGCATTTGGTGGAAGAAGGTCTGGAGGTAGTTCATCCATCACTTGGCACGCCTCCTCTATTATGCATATCTGAGTTCCACAGAGTTGGGCTCTGAAGGATTCCAATATTAGATCATTCCTAATGTCCTTAGCAGTTACTTTGGGGTGAGGTCATAGGGCACAAAGAACGTCAATTGCTACAGCAGGCCCATTACTCTAGTCAACATCAAGGTGGTGGTTCCTCTTCATAAGGGTGCATATTGCTTTGAGGGAGGTGATGTTTGCTTCCTTTAATTCACCTGTGTGCAAAATATCTCTAGTTCTGGGGTTTTTATGTAAATAACACCAGCTGAAGTAATTAAAAGGCAGCTCCTAAATATAAAGCAACAATCCCAAATGTATCAATGACAGGCGGATGACAGAAAGTTGGCAGTCAACTTTGCATTTTCTGCCGCGGGAAAAAAAGGAAATATCACTTAGTGTCTTTGGGCATTTGTTTAATATTCTACAAGTCCTATTGCTAACTCAGTCCTGGTTACTTGGCCGACAGGTTTGCTTGAGTGTGGTTCTGTCATTGAAGGCTAAAATGCTAAATTCTTAATATAAATGTACTTTGATTCCTTAATGGCTAACACAATATCAACTCTAAAACTATTTGGCTGTGTGCACACTGGGATAGAACCAATAAATACTGGCAATATCAGTATGTTAGGCAGAATCCAAGTTTCAAATTCACATTTAATTGTCATTCAACCATACACATGTATACAGCTGAATGAAACTTTGTTCTTCCGGGCCAGTGTGCAAAACACAGATCACATATATAGTTGCTCCCTCTGTAATCCCCTTGTCCATGCGACCCACCCCACTAGTCTCCCTCCTGGCACTTTGCCCTGCAAGTGGAAGAAATGCTTCACCTGTCCGTTCTTCTACTTTCTCACTTCTGTTCAAGGCCCCAAGCAGTCCTTCCAGGTGAGTCAACACTTCACTTGTGAGTCTGTCAGGGCCATCTACTGCATCCTGTGCTCACTGTGCAGTCTTCTCAACACTGGTGAGACCCAGCATAGATTGGGGAAAACTTCATCAGGCACCTTGACTCCATCACCAAAAAGCAGGATTTCCTAGTGGTCAACCATGTAAATTTCATTCCTCATTGTCATTCAAACGTGATGGTCCATGGCTCCTCTATTGCCACGATCAGCCGACAGTCAGGTTGGAGGAGCCCCCAACCTGATGGCATGAACATCAATTTCTCCAACTTCCATAATGTTTCCCCTTCCCCCTCCCTTCTTCTCATTTCCCACTCTTGCTCCCCCCTTTTCTCTTCTGCCCACCTGCCTATCACTTCCTTCTGGTGCCCCTCCTCCTTCCCTTCCTCCCATGATCCACTCTCCTCTCCAATCAGATTCCTTCTTCAGCCTGTCACCTTTTCCAGCCTTTACATCCCAGCTTCTCACTTCATGCCCCTCCTTTCCATCCACCTACCTTCTCCCTCACCTGGCTTCACTGATAACCTGCCAGCTTGTACTCCTTCTCCATATCTTACTTTGGTTTCTTTCTCCTTCCTTTGCAGTCCTGATGAATGACCTCAGCCCAAAATGTTGACTGTTTATTCCTCTCAATAGACTTTGCCTGGCCTGTTATTTCCACCAGTATTTTGTCTGTATTACTGAATCTACAACAAGACTGTTTCTCGATCCACAGATACTACCCGGCCTGCTAAGTATTTCTAGCATTTCCTGTTTCCTTTTCAGATTTCTAAAGTTTTTGATCTTCAAGCAAGTTGGCAAGTATCGAATCCATGAATGGCACTCAAATAAATACAGTTCTTTTTTCCTTTCATCTAGTTTCTCTGATAGTGTCAATGAGAAGAGAAGTTGAGAAAAAATGAAAACACTATTCAATTTTATGAATATTGTTCAATAATTTTCAAATCTGGGCACAGCAGCAATATGCACTCAGTGGCCACTTCATTAGACACACCTGTACACTGGCTCATTAATCTAAATATCTAATTAGCCAATCGTGTGACAAATAAAAACTGGACTTTCTTTAACCTGTCACTGTCATCTTGTTGGACATTGTATTTCAAATCCCACCTAAAAGGATATTCTGTTTCTTTTTCAAGTGCCATTGTTACTTGTGTCATCTGGTTGCTGGAATGCAACAACTTTTGTCTTAAAATTAATTCATAATAGTTAAAGTTTCTAAATATTTCTGGAGGCAGAGCAGAGTAATGATGGCGCTAAACGGCAACCCCTTTGCTTGCATCTTCGGAAACAGCTCTATTTCTGTCTTTAATATCTTTATTTTTCCCTTTCAGGTTTCTTTTGAAGACCCGACCTGGAGTTACACGTTGACTTCTGTTCTTTGCGGGAATGGAACCCACTCTAGGGGTTTCATAGCTGGCCGTTGTTCAGCACATCAAAGGCTCGGCCTAAGAATCTGGCTCGAATTTGGAAGCCTAGGATGGGTAGATTTAGGTTTGGTGTCATGGCAGGAGACCCGTGTGTCGCTGGGGGAGTCAGAATATCTATGGCTGTGTGCTCGGAGACCCGAGATCTTTGAGATCTTCAGGCACAGAGCTGGGAAAAAGTGATGCAACAGACTTTTAACATTGTAAACCAGTGAGTTGTTTGTTGTGCCTCCCCTCTCGCTTTGAAACGGAGACATCTCTTTCTCCCTTATTAGGAAGAGAGAGAGGGCCTGTGGTATGTCGAATGCTGAGTGAATAATGTAGTCTTTGGGCTAACTGCAAGTCTGTGTCTTTGCTGTTGCTTTGCTCACGCTTGAGTGCTCAGTGGCGGGTGCTGATGCTTTTTTTTGCCGGTGGGGGGAGGGGGATTGTTGCTTGCTGCTGCTTACGCGTAGGAGGGAGGGGAGCTGGGGGGGTGCTCGGGGGTTCTAACATTTAACTATTGTTCATTCTTTGGGGCACTTACCTGTTTTTGTGGATGTTTTGCGAAGAAAAAAAATTCAGGATGTATATTGTATACATTTCTGTGACATTAAATTGGACCTTTAGACCTTTGAACCTTAAATAAAATCACAGAAATGAAATCAAGGCACTCTAGTAATACAACAAGTCCAGGCGCTTGTAGATTCTCTCCAAAATGGGCTCTCATGTAGGGCAGATTTTGGTAGTTCTTTCATCACTGAACAGTTCTTTCCCAATTAACCATAGGATTTGGATTTGTTTATAGTATCAGTTGGACAAATATCATTTTGTAAAAAAAAAAAAAATTAATTGAGAAACTGTTGACAGATGGCATGGTTGAAAAACAGCACCAAGTCCATACATTGGTCACATTCCATTGCTTCAAACGCTCATGTCTCTTGCCTGGGTTACACCAGCAGAGCATCAGACATGCAAAAGTTTCATCATAATTCACCAGGGCACGTGATGAGATAAATGATTCACCAGAGATCAGTCTGATCACTAAGAAATCAGTGATGTTCCTCCTTCTGGAATCTTGCAGTGAATTAAGTGGGCAACATAGTTCCAGGAATGTAGCTTTGGCAACATCACCAAGTGGTGACAAGCACTCCAAAGGATATTGGGACGTTTCAATTGTAACAAGTGCAAATGCAAATTGCTCTTTCTCTTCTTTTTTTTCATTTCTCTCCCATCCCTCTTATACTCTCCCTCTCTCGCAGGAAGTAAATAATGCTAATTTTTTGGGAAGCCTGAGGCCCAACAGTAACAAAGTAATAAATCAGTGTTAGCGTAGGGCTGAGCAACATACTTCCCCGTAAACCCTTTCTGTACTCACCAGGCCATATTGAGTTTGAATGACATGTAGGATAGAAATGAAATGCAGGAATATCAGTTTATTTAATTTCCATTTAAAATTTGGTTTTCCAGATAACTTAATTACAGTAATGTGTTTAGTTATAGGTCTGGACCTTTGGTTATAGCGCCATAATACAAAGCGGAAAGGCAGAGATCAGAAGATCTGGAACTAGTCATTTGGACTCCTAGGTTAGGTCTAAGTTTCAAATTCAAAGTAAATTTATTATCAGACTAAGCCTTTATCACCATGTACTGTCTTGAAATTCATCACCTTGCTTTTTACTCGGTCTTGTAAAAAAAAAACAGCCGGATGCCAAAGAAACGGTAAGGTTGCCGCTGGTTGTGCCACAAAGCGCAGAGAGGGCAATAACCGATGTGGACAGCACTTCACTATGAGACAATGTAACCTGCATCATTACAGCCCAGAAGAGCTTTGAGGAAACTGAAAGGATCCCGTAGAGAGCAATGGATAGTCTGTTTGGTTTCTATCTTTTAAGTCACCTCCGGTTAAAAAAACCTGTGATTCCATCTGGGAAATTGATTTGCGGTACAATAAATGAATTTTACCAGGGCAGGCCAGAGGCCCCAATGTCAGTAACATACAGTTAGCATAGGGATACCACTGAAGTCAAAAGCACATGAAAAGCTCAGGTTAACAGGTGCAAATTTCTATACATGCTCACATCTTGCAGGTTGGAATCACTTTGTAACTATTGCCTTGTTCCCTGCTTCCCACGATTAAGGCAAGCATGCTGACACCACTCTGAAGCACACTTGCTGAATCTAATCAGGCTGTCGAAACGCTACCTCTGTTCCCCACCGTCCACAATGTTCGACAGTTTCCCTTAACCTCTGGAAGAAAGTAGGTAGTCAAAACAACGGGATTTGCATGCATTATATTAGCACCATATGGATGGCAAAAAAGCACAATTCCTCCCACTGAGAAATCTCCAAAATCAACCAAAAATAACCTCTGATAAAAAACACAGTAAACCTGTTGAAATAGGTTTCTGGCTCCAATTACAAATGCTAAGCATGGTGGAGCCGGGAGAGATAGAGAATGGGATTCTGAGGATGCAGCTGCAAGCAATAGACCATAGAGATACGAGCAAAATTAGACCACTCGGCCCATTGGGTATACTCTGCCAACACAAATACACACACACTCATACTCACACACACACACACACACACAAATACAGACACATACACATAACACACAAATACTCACATACACTTTCACACACACACAAATATAGACACATACACATAACAGACTCAAACATAAATACACACACACACACACACACACACACACACACAAATATAGACACATACACATAACAGACTCAAACACAAATACACATACACACACACACACTCTCACGCACACACGCACACTCACTCAGTCTATGGTGTGAAAGGTTACAAGGATAGGAGAGGAAAATGGAGTTGGGAGGGATAATAAATCAGTCATGAATCACCATCTATCACAATCATTTGTTTCTTGCTATAGTCTGTGATTTCTCTCCAAATTCGATCCTCTAATTACCCCAGCCTTCACTATTGAAGATTGTGCCATAAACTCTGGAATTTGCTCTCCTTTACATTTTCTCTTTTCTGTTAAACCCTATATATCATCAAAACTAACATACAGTAGGTATTAGGAGAGGTAAGATTTCATTATATGAGGCAGACAAGTTCTGTCCTGCAAATTGATAAAGAGGTTTATTGGTGCTTAATTCTAGATTATTGCGTAAATGTGAACTGTCGTATGCATCAGTGGCAAAGAGGAATTTTTAAGGGTAAGTCTCTGAATACACCCTGAAAATTACAGGGCTGCCTGATCCTCCAGAAATCTGCACGCATTGCTCAGTGATCCATGCTAAATAACCGTAAGATGTATTTCTCATAATACCAGATAACCTTTACATTGAGTAAAAGTCATAGAGCCATCGAGTCATTCTGCATGGAAACAGGCCTATTCTAGTCAAGTGAACAAGTATCATATGTCCTTGTTTGGCCAAACTTGGCAATTTTGCATCCATGATTGTTGGATGTCAACATGTAATCGGTCCATAGTGAAGAAATGGTGATGCTTTCCATTTTTTAGCCAATTGATTGAAATGCGATGAAAGAAAGTGTTACAAGGGGGCATTGGGGGTGGACCCAAGTGTAGGACACAGACACAGAGGTAGTATAAACAGAACTGGGTTTATTGGTAGTTACTAGGAAGGCCAGGGGGCAAGGACTAAATGTCAACATGGATGTAAACACTGGATAACAAACCGGTAAAACCTGGACTAGGACTTGGACTTGGAACCTGGATTTGAACATGCCTTGGATTCGATTTGGACTGGGAACCTGGACTCGGACTGGACGTGGACTCGGAACATGGATCCCGGCTTGGACTCGGAACTTGGCTCTTGAATTGAACTCGGAACTCGGATCTTGACTAGGGCTCAGAACTCGGACCACGAGCTTGTACTTGGACCATGAAAAGACAAAATACCCAACTCAGAGCAGCAGCAAACGGCCAGAATCACTCAGCTGGAAGAACTTGGACAATGAGGAGACAAAACCACACAACAACAGTCCCTACATGTCTTTGCTCGGAGTGGCAGCAAATGGCCAGCAGTCTCAGCCGGCCACGAAAACAACAGAATTCATATCTTACTCGGAGCAGTGGCAAAACAGCCGGCAACTCAGCTGGACACCAATACAACTGAATTCGCTAAGCAGCCACAGGCACCGAGGTAACTAGAGGCCATGATTCACAGCAGATACGGGATTGAGTATAGCCGCAGTGGCTATGGTGAGAAGACTGGCTTCCAGTGAATGGTTTTCGATGATGAACGGTCCAGCAATCACCGCTGTAACCCGGAGCCTTAATGTTGCTGGTACAAAATGAAGGTCAGGTGCCTTAATCAAAGCGCCCAACAGAACATGGGGAAAAAGAGATAACTGGGATGAGGAATCCACGAACTGGACCGTGACAGAAAGAGTGTATAATATACTAGTTATTGCAGTGCCGTGAGACTTGACTGGAACTCATCTTCCTGTCTCAAATTTGAATTATTTATACTTCCCCATTTCTGCAATTATTCTTCCGACTGCCTTTGATTTGAAGTTGGATTTCAGCTGGAAGAATCTATTACCTTTTTAAAGCTGGTCTAGAGCCATGAGACAGAACAATAGCTAATGGCAAAGAATTTTCTTCTGCAGAAAGGAACAATTAAGACAGATGCATTCACTTTGATTTCTTAAAATCATTCCAAATGTGATATTTTTCTTTTTTATTATATTTATTGAGAGATATAGCACAGTAACAAACCATTGCATCCTGACAAGCCCACACAGCACAGTTAACATATGTGACCAAATAATCTTCTATGCTGTACACCTTTGGGCTGTGGGAGGAAACTGGAGCACCCAGAGGAAAGCCACGTGGTCAGGGAGAGTGCGTACAACATCGTTTGAAACTAGGTCGTTGGGGCTCAAACAGATTGATGCTAGCTGCCACACTACCATGCAGTCCAATCTCCCCAAATTTAACACAAGAACCTTCTGAATATGACATTGTACAATGCCAACTCAGAAACAGTGCTCCTGTAGACAGAAAGAGAAAGCATTCAGATGCAGGAAAATATGTGGTCTCTCAGGGCCAAAGGGTCTGCATCAGAGCTAAGTGACTCCATCAGGTTGTTGGTACATCTATGTTGAATGCACATGGCAGAAATAAAAGGTGAAAGGTAATGCCATGTGTTGGGAAATGGAACTGATCCAAACTGTGACATACACTGTGACAAATCAGTGACAGAAATAGCTGGGAAGGAATGAAATGGCAAGCTGGGGAGCACTCCTTAAGAACTGTTGCTATCTATCTTGTGATTCCTGCATTGAAGACAAAGCTGGTAGATAGATCAAAACCCCAAAAGTATCACGGATACCCATTCCACAGCAGGTATCCTTGTGTCACAGAATACCCATGCCCTTACCAACTCCCTTGTGTCACGGAATACCCGTCCGCTGACCGACTCCCTTGTGTCACGGAATGCCCATCCCCTGACCGATTCCCTTGTGTCACGAAATACCCACCCCCTGACAGACTCCCTTCTGTCACGAAATACCCACCCCCTGACAGACTCCCTTCTGTCATGGAATACCCACCCCCTGACCGACTCCCTTGTGTCACAGAATACCCACCCCCTGACCAACTCCATTGTGTCACAGAATACCCGTGCCCTGACCGACGCCCTTGTGTCACGGAATACCCGTCCCCTGACAGACTCGCTTGTATCACAGGATACTCAGCCACAGGCCTATTCCCTTGTGACACAGAATAACCATCCTCTGACCAACAACTTTGTGTTATGGAATACCCATCCCCTGACTGACTCTATTGTGTCATGGGATACACATCCCCTGACTGTCTCCCTTGACAGGATACTCAGCCACAGGCCTATTCCCTTGTGCCACAGAATAACCATACTCTGACCAACAACCTTGTGTCACAGAATACCCATCCCCGACAGACTCCCTTGTGTCACAGAATACCCATGCCCTTACCAACTCCCTTGTTGTACGGAATACCCGTCCCTGATCATATCCCTTGTGTCACGGAATACCCATCCCCTGACCTACTGCAAACATCAAAGGATTTATTCTATTGATCCTGTTTATTGATCTAGTTCAGGTTTTGATTAAGTTTGATTCAGGATGTTGATAGTAGTGGAACATGCATTGAACATCGAGTGGAAATAGTTCTTGTCTCACACTGATGCTTGTCTTTGCTGCTATTTATGTGTTACAAATATTGTGTGGAATATTCCAACTGAAACCTTGTCCTAGTGCAGGTCTGACTTAACAATGTACATAGACCTGCAAAGAAACAAATTAGTAAGATATCCACCCAGTTTCTATTTTCAAAGCAGACAGTTATTTCATTTCAGTCATATTAATGTTATACTCTTACTGATAACTCACTGTCTGCTTCCTATGTCCATCTTTTATCTTTGAGTTGGTGTTTCATGTAAATAAATGTCTTATATGTAAATATAGATGAAATATTCACTCTTTTGAAGGCATCAGTCAATAATTTATGTATAATTGTTCCTGTTCTTCGGCCTAATCTTGTGATATAGAGCTTGCTTAGACCTATGCTTCAGTGCTTTCAAGGTCAGCCAACGTGGAAAGGTTCTTTCAGGTCACGCTCTCCCAGACAGGGGATTTGACAAGGAGCTGGTTTTGAGACAAATGCTCATAACCAGCCAAACAGACTAGCTTCTACACACATTGTGACTGGTCTGGTTGCTTGTCACTGTGCATGCTTCGACTCAGGTACGAGAGGAAGATGTGGAAGTTTTGAAGAGGCTTTGAGTACTGTGAAGTGCTCGACCATTTTCTGAGAGTCCATCTGGCAAAGGATGTTATCAGGCTGATGATCAGGAATTGACAAATTTCAATAGCCAGCAAATGAAGGTATAAAAATGCAATTAGATCACTGTTCACTGATCAAACCGTAGAATATCTGCTGAAATTTTATATCAGAGCGTTTACAAAAATAAAGCTTCATGGACATAACCTACCCAGGTGAGATCATATTTTAAATATGTTCATTTTCTAATTTTCAATGTTCTATTCAGATACGTTTGCTGTATATTGTAAATAGGTTTCATATGCTGCAACCATCTTCTGCAATGTCGCTTTTCAGGTCTGCTGTAGAAATGTAACCTCTAGTTTACGGATGGGCTTAAATGAAATTTAATTTGGTGCTGTGTTCTGTTCTGGGTGTGTACAGAAGCGGGTAGATTTGCTTATGTGCTTTTTCTGCCACTGGCAGTGTGGTTGCATCGGCATCAGTCTTCAGGATGAGTGGTCCCCGGTTCAGATCCTGCCAGCCCCTTTGCGTGCTGCCATCCGCACGGGTTTGAACATTGAGCTAGCAACTCAGCCTCGTAAAGCAGACAAAATACTGTAGAGATAGCAAGTTTCCGCCCAATTCACCAGTGAGGTGCAGGAGGATTTTATTCTTATTAGTATATTTTTTCTGTGTACGTATGCAGGCACTTTCTGTCTGTTTAGTCTCCATGATTTAATGATGTGGACAGTGCAGTGTATGATGATGTGTTGAACTTTGATTTCCATCAATGCAACGTGAGGTAGTTAGCTAGATTCAATGCAAGAGCTATATTAAACAATGTTCAGAGTAAACTTATCATCAAAGTATATATATGTCACCTTATACAACCATGAGATTCATTTTCCTGCAGGCATTTACAGTAGAACAAAGAAATACAATAGAATCAATGAAAGACCATACCCAGCAGGAAGGACAAACAAGCAATGTGCCAAAGACAACAAACTGTGCACATACAAAATAAAAATAAACCAATAAATATAGAGAACATGAGATGAAGAGTTCTTGAAAGTGAGTCCGTAGGTTGTGGGAACAGCTCAGTGTTGGGATGAGTGAAATTATCCACACTGGTTCAAAAGCCTGATGGATGAGGGGAAGAACCTATTCCCAAACCTGGTGGTGTGGCTCCTGAGGTTCCTGTACCTCCTTCTCAAAGGCAGCAGCGAGAAGCGAGCGTGGCCTGGGTGGTGGGGGTCCCTGATGGTGGATGCTGCTTTCCTGCAACATGTGGATGTGCTCAGTGGTGGGGAGGACAACAGGGTTGATATTGGCTCGAAGAAAGAAAGCTGTAATAGTTTGAAGTGGAAGCAAGGTGGATCGAACACGACAGATGTCCGTGACACGCAACTCAAGGATCACAGCCAGCCTAGTCGATTGGAGCCTCTGACAAGGTGGTCGAGGCCAGGAAGATAGGCAACCTGAATGATTTTCCATTCAAACGTGTACTCTTACTCTAAAGTTTTAGTTAGCAGAATCCAGTAGTGGACATCTGCATATTTGGTCATCTCTAACTTCCCTGTCAATTCAATGCATTATGTTTCAGGAACTTATACAAAAATTGCTAGTAATATCTAGCAAGGTAAGGCAAGACCTGATGGGGGATATACAGTCAATATTTCAGGTTGATATCCTTTAATCAAACCTCCACTTTGAAACATTGTTATTTTTATCTCCACAGAACATTTCCTGTTTTTATTTCAGATTTCCAGCAGTCATGGTATATTGCTTTTGTAAATATTCCTGTAGGTTCAAAGGCCCAAGGTTTAGAGGGAGACAGTACCTCCGACATATTAAGTAAACAGAAATTGCGCGATTCCTGATCTTTTATTGGTGACTTGATTTGGAGGCTGTTAGAATGGTGATCCTTTTGTGGTCAGTAAGATATATACTATGTACAGGTTGTGATAGTCCCTGAGTCATAGAAAAGTACAGCACAGAAACAGGCCCTTCAGCCCATCTAGTCCCCATCGAACCATTTAAACTGCCTACTGCAATCGAGTGTACCCAGACCACAGCCCTCCATACCCCGACCAACCATGAGCCTATCCAAGTTTCTCTTAAATGTTGAAATTGACCCCACATCCACTACTTGCACTGACAGCTCATTGCGCACGCTCTGAGTGAAGAAGCTTCCCCTTAAATGTTTCACCTCTCACCCTTAACCCATGACCTCTAGATATTAAGAAAGGAGAGTTATGCTTTCCTTCTGAGATCTTGCAGTCCTGGAGAACAGTTCACAAAATGTCTATGGAACAGATTTCCATTAAAGTTGATTCTATCTCAATTGAAGATCATTATGATTATTTCGCAAAGATGACTAAAAATGATTAATTCGGAGAGGAGATGAGGGAGAGAATTGCGGGTGGGGAGGGACTTGGATGAATCGTGCCAAGCTGTTGCATCCACTTTGTGGAGGATTGTTTACCTTGAAAAACAATGGACAATTTAAAATCCATGACCTGGTGCAGGTAAATCCTACATCGTTCTGAACCTTATATGTTGGGAAGGCTTTAAAAATAATGTCAAGCAATTCATGCTGCCACACAGATATAAAGATGGTTCATTGCATTATTGCCTAGCTGTTGTTTGGGAGCTACCAGCGCATTTATTTGTCTGCTAATAACCTTCGGAATACGCACCTTCATATACATGACTAGAAATGTCAGTTTTGGTCTGTGTGGTTCAAATCAAATTCTTCACATGTGGCCTTCAGAAGAGATTCAGTTTGTCAGTCTTGATCTCCCTTTTGGGTGGAATGCCTCTGGTAAAGTGAACGCAATGAAACGGTGAACTGAGATGGGTGGAAACAAACTACTGCCCATCCAATTAAAACTGAGAACAGAATGGGAAAGGGCAAAGCAAATGTAATTAATGCGGGCTAGTGTGAAGTATCGTACACAGGACCAGAAACGATCGCGAGGAGAGTGACTGAAATAGCTGATGATAAAACTGAAAAGTGTGAGTGAGGTATTTAATGCTTTAGTATTTACCAAGGAAAGGGATGTGGAGGACCGGGGATCAGTGCTGAGTGTATGTACAAATATGTTCGGGGATTTAGAGTTCAAGGATGAAGAAACGTTGGGCCTCCTGATGGGTATCAAAGTGGATCTTCCTCGGTAATTTCTAAGGTAGGGACATGTTCGGCACAGCTTTGTGGGCTGAAGGGCCTGTATTGTGCCGTAGGTTTTCTATGTTTCTACTCATGTGTCTCGGTAGATGTGAATTCCAAATGAAATCAGAGCAGCAATCAGACTAATCAGTGATGTGTATAAGAAACGTATTAATGTAGATCAGATCTTTATCAGTGAATAGGAAATGGAATTAACTCTAGTTACTTATGCCAAACGCTACTGCCCTTGAGAGTTCTGGCTGCTCACTAAAGCTTATCTACAACAAATGCTGGATCCAAACCTCATTTTCAGTGGTAAGTAGTCAGTTTGGGTGGCAGAGTGGGGATACGTCTCTACCAGAAGAAGAGTAAGACAGTCCTTTCCTCTGCTAGCTGGCAGGTCACCCTTAAGCCAGGTGTAGCACCTACTTAGTCCCCCCCCCCCCACCCCCGATCAGGGTCACATGAAGCGATGGGAGCAGGTGGTGGATGGTCATATGAGCAGCTAGTACTTATCACGTCCTGGTTACGTGACCACTGACGCCAGGCCGACAATCTCTGAAGAGTATTGATAATGGCTGGGGTCACCCATCTTATAAAGACACTGGCCAGAAGATGGCTAACCACTTCTGTTGGAATAATTTGCCAAGAACAATCATGGTCATGGAAAGGCCATGATCACCCATGTCATATGATGCAGCACGTAACGATGATGATGATGAAGTAGTCAGTGTAGCTGTGTGCTAACTTGGCAACTTTCCTGTGACCTGACCCACAAACCACATCTTACCAAGTCATCATTTGTCCCTCATCTCTCTTTAAGCTACTAATGCTGTCTCCATCGTAGAGACAGGAAGGAGTTCAGGATTTAGCCTTAGCAGTTGAACCAATGGAGAAGAAATTGAATGACCAGATGTTCTAATTATTGTCATCATCATTATGTCATATGACATAGGCAAACGTGGTCTTTCTGTGACCATGATGTTCTTGGCAAATTTTTTTACAGAAGTGGTTTGCCATTGCTTTCTTCTGGGCAGTGTCTTTACAAGACGGGTGACTCCAGCCATTACCAATTCTTTTCAGGGATTGTTGGCCTGGCATTAGTGGTCAAATAAACAGGACGTGATATGCACCAGCTGCCCATACGACCATCCACCACCTGCTCCCATGGCTTCACGTGACCCTGATCAGGGGGAGGTGAGGGGGCAGTTGCTAAGCAGGTGTGACACCTTGCCCAAGGGTAACCTGCAGGCTAACGGATCAGAGGTGCCTATTTGCTTTCTGCCACAATGAAGTTGGCCCTTTGGTCTACTGGGGCCACACTGGCACACGGCAGAGCAACCCCATTAATCCCCTTGCTTCTCATCCTCCCTTACATCCCCATCTCGTCCCCTGTGATTACAGCATTCCTACAGTGATATTAGATAGATTATATTCATGTCACTTATACTGAGATACCGTGAAAAGCTACACACACAAAATGCTGGTGGAACGCAGCAGGCCAGGCAGCATCTATAGGAAGAAGTGCAGTCGACGTTTCGGGCCGAGACCCTTCGTCAGGACGTGTGTCAGGACATGTGTCCTGACGAAGGGTCTCAGCCTGAAAAGTCGACTGTACTTCTTCCTATAGATGCTGCCTGGCCTGCTGCGTTCCACCAGCATTTTGTGTGTGTTGTTGCTTGAATTTCCAGCATCTGCAGATTTCCTCCAATTACCATGAAAAACTGCTGTTTGCATGCTTTTTGGGTAGATCATGCCCCAGATAAGTATATCAAGGAAGGAAAAAGAACGCAGAATATAGTGTTACAACTGAAGAGCATAGGTAGAAGTGCAATGCAGGTAAACACGCACCTGGAATAGGTCCCAACATCCATCCTGGGTAACGTAACAGCACTTGACGATATTGTCTATGCAGAGGATTGAGTTTCCAGTCACCTCCTTTTCCAGCATTTTTTCTGCTTGATGGAGTGAATGTGGAGGGTTGGAAAACTCAGGGAGGGATACATGATGTATAATGTTTATACAGTATCTGATAGTGCTAATTGAATTCCAGCAAATAAAAACCTACATGCGATAGAGATCAGAAATTAAAAAAAACACAAGAGATAAGCAGAAACTTGGGCAGTCAAAGTTCAAAGTAAATGTATTATCATAGTAATGTACCTATACTATGTCATATAAGCCTTAACATTCATTTTTGGGCAGGGATTCAAAATAGAAAAAAGAAACACAATAGAATTAATGGAAAAACTACACACAAAAAGACTGGTAAACAACCAATATCCAAAAGAAGGCAAAACAGTACAACAAACAAATGAATGAATGAATAAATAAAGATATAGATAAATAAATAATACTGAGAACATGAGTTGTAAAGTCTTTGAAGTGAGTGCACAGGTAATGGAAACTGTTCAGACTTAAGGTAAGTGAAGTTATCCACACTGGACCAGGAGCCTAATGGTTGAAGGGTAACAGCTGTTCCTGAACCTTGATTCAAGTCAATGACTTTTTATTAATATTGTAAAAGTAAACAACAGGCCACTTTGAAGTCTTAAGTTGCAGAAAGCAGGAGGAACAAATTCCTGAAGACCCACACTTCAAGATTCAACAGAAGCTTCTTCTCCACTGCCATCAGGTTCTTGAACCAATGTGAAAAACCTTCCTGCTTTTGATGACTTTTTTTTTATTTCTTTCAAAGTTGCACTAGTGTTGTTTATTTTGCAGATATGTATGTTGTGTAGAAATAATGTTAATTTAAGTTTTATCATAACATTAACATATTTCTTGAAAGGATCTCTTGTGCAATAAGATGGAGTCTTGATCTCACAATCTATGTCTTCATCATCTTGTACTTTATTGGTTACCAGCACTGCATTTTTCAGTAGATTTTACGCTTTATTCTGAATTATGATTGTATTACCTTATTCCTGCTGAATGTACCATGTAATAATTTGATCTGTATAAAAAGTGTCCAAGACAAGATTTTCACTGTATCGTAGAAACATAGAAAATCCTACAACACAATTCTCGCCCTCTAGCCCACAAAGCTGCGCCGAACATGTACTTACTTTAGAAATTACCTCAGGTTACCCATAGCCCTCTATTTTTCTAAGCTCCAGGTACCTATCCAGGAGTTTCTTAAAAGACCCTATTGTGTCGTGGTACATCTGAAAATAATAAACCAATACCAATGTTAACTTAGGTTTTCCTCATAATATACTGTGCTGCTGCTGCAAGAAGCTAATTTTCATGGCCTTTATACCCTGTCTATGTATGACCCTTACAGCAATAAACTTAAACTTTAACTTGGGAACAGAAAATACAGGCAAAAGATAAACACGAGAAATTCTGCAGATAGTGGAAATCCAGAGCAACACACACAAAATGCTGGAGGAATTCAGCAGGTCAGGCAGCATCTATGGAAATGAATAAACAGTCAATGGTTCAAGCCAAGACTGGCAAAAGGAACAGAATAGAAAGGCAATTTCTATCTGTCTTCCACAAAGTTCCAACAAAGTCCAATAGAAGTTTGAGCAAGAGCTCCCCATTTTCCATCCAGACACGTTATACCCCTTTGATTTATTATTGAATTCCATAGTTTCAGAGAGATATATTTTCACTTCTCTTGAAGTTCAAATTTCAAAGTAAGTTTATCATTCTGTCCATGGCCTTACTGAATATTTCATTTTTCTTTCATTCCTATTTGGCCTTCCAGTCTCTAATTGCTGGCATTTAAAGTAAGGATTACTTATGAGGGACATAAATGCAAAAAAGCTTTTTCCACTTACAGTGGGTGATACTAGAACTAGAGGTCATAAGTTAAGGGTGAAAGGTGAAATGTTTAAGGAGAACATGAGGGGGAACATCTTCATTCAGAGGTGGTGAGAGACTGGAACAAGCTGCCAGTGCTAGTGGGCACTGCAGGTTTGATTTCAACATTTAAGAGAACTTTGGAGAGGTACATGGATAGGGGAGGTATGGACGGCTATGGCCCAGGTGCAGGTTGGTGGGACGAGGCAGATTAATAGCTCAGCATGGACTAGTTGGGCTGAAGGGCTGGTGTCTGTACTGTGGTGTTCGATGACTCTGTGGCTATACTTTCACAAATTTGTTCACCACTCTATCACAAACATCCCCTTTGTATGCTGCATTCCACCTAAATCAGGCCAGCTTTCTCACTTCTCCAGTTCTGGAGAAGGGTCATTGGCCTGAAATGTAGCCTTTGTTTCAGTCTTGGTCAATGCAACCAGATCTGCAGTGTTCTTCCAGAATTTTCCTGGTCTGGGCCCAGTGGAATAATCCAGCTGCATCTTACAGTTTGTAATGGTACCTTTAGGAGCAAAGGATATGAAAGATTGTGACATTCATACATTTAGTGTCCACTTTACACCTTGTTAATGCAAGTATCTAATCAGCAAATCATGTGGCAGCAACTTAATGCATAAAAGCATGCAGACATGGTCAAGAGGTTCAGTTTTTGTCCAAGCCAAACATCATAATGGGGAAGAAATGTGATCTAAGTGACTTTGACCATGGAATGATTGTTGGTACCAGACTGGGTGGTTTGAGTATCTTAGAAACTGCTGATGCCCTGAGATTTTGACACTTAACAGTCTCTAGAGGTTGCAGAGAATGGTGTGAAGAATAAAAAACATCCATTGAGCGGCAGTTCTGTGAGAGACATCAGAAGAGAATGGCCTGACAGGAAGGCGACAGTAACTCAAATAACTGCACATTACAGCAGTGGCTGATAAGCCCCATCTGCCTGAAGTGATTGGTTTAAAGGCACAGTTAATCTGCCTTTGCCCCTTCTCCTATCAGTAGAAACAGTTCCACTGTGCTTAGTAGCTGAGCTGCACGTGAAGGCCAGGAGTTGGATTTGATTGTCAGAGGCTCTCTGAGATGCACGCACATCGAGAAGGAAAACTCTGATCTGAGACCTCTGCAGTCTTGCGACTATACCCACTCACGGGTGAATGCTTCAGGAGGAAGCCCAAGGAAAATTCCAGAGCTGGAGTCCCTGAGGCAGCCCCACATTCAGTTCAACACTGAATGGTAACTCCTACAACACCACTGGTGCCAAACTGTGTCAGTCACTGCTTTTGGATTCATCAGTTGCCTGGAGAGGGAGAGTCTGCTCCCCGACTGTAATTCTCCTTCTGAAATAGGAATACCAAAAAGCCCATGGATACCACACTGAACCCCCAAGTTCCCATCAAGTTCAAAGTCACTACATAGCTAGCAACTCTGGATCTGACTCAGCCTCTCCAATAACTTCTGCAAAATACTGAGGCTTAAAGGATGATTATCCTAGTTTCCGATCAACCCAGGCTCACCATGAAAACTTCCCGACCTGTACGATTCAGTTGTACATAAGGTCATGATTAATTCATTCTTATCAACAACAACTTGCTTTTATACAGCAATTTTAACTTAATTAAGCATCCCAAGACTCTTCGCAAGGGCATTATCAAGCTGTGAAAGAAGGTATCAGGGCAGGTGACCAAAAGCTTAGTCAAGGATTTAGGGTTTAAAGAGCATCTCAAAGGAAGGGAAATAAAAAGTTTAAGGAAGGGAATTCTAGAACTTAGGGTCTCGAGTGCTGAAGTAACATAAGGTGGAATGAGAAGAGATGATAAGAACCAGTGGAATGCAGAGATGTAGGGGTGTTGCATGCTGCTGAAGGTAAGGTAGATGTTGTGTCTGTACAACTACATATCAAATAAATAAAGGCACACACTCGGAGGAGAAGTTAACTTTTATATTCACTTTGCAGAGAGAGCAGCAAATCAAAGCGCATGCATCAGTTATCAGTCAATAATTAGTGCTAAGGGGAGTCATTGCACTAAAAGAAATAGATCCATACATTACACTTCTCCCCCTTTAGATTAATATGACATAAAAATATATATGTCACAAAACATACAATTCCCCTTGAACAGACATATTCAAATATACAGGCTTTCACAATAACAGTCCATAACTAACTTCACTATACTAAAGATTCAGACTTTTGGGTGGCGCTCTGCTTCTTTCAGGATTGTGCCTTTGCACCCATGGAGTGGCATCAGGTTTGGCAGGCATCTTATCAAAGACAACATTCTCAGTTGCTGGTCTCACGTTGTTGTTAGTGACATGAACATCACTGGCAGATATGTCCGGTGGCTGTAACACGTCCGTCTTGTTGGTTGCAGGCGACTCAAATGTGTTCTTCGGTTGAGTATCTAGTATCTTGTCCACATGACATCTCCGTGTCTGATCTCCAACATCTACTGTGTACATCAGTGGTCCAGTTTTTGTACCTATCCTATCAAGTGTCTTCTCAGTAATCATGTGCTAGTATTTCCTCTCCAATCTTGAAGTTCCTTGCTGATTTACTTGGCAAATGGTTATTCTGTATTTCGCTCCAGAGGTCTGGTTTCAGAAGATCTATACGAGATATCAGATATCTGTACCTGCTCATGAACAGCTTTGCAGGTGTTTGATTTGTTGTGACATGAACAGAGTTACGATACACAAAAATGAAGTTGTCCACCTTGTGTTGTAGAGAAATGTCCTCCTTGTCCATTGCTTTAATGGACTTCTCGGAGGTTTGGATAAACTGTTCAGTTAATCCATTCATTGCTGGGTGGTGAGGAGCTGACTTGAAATGTTTGATGCCATTTTTCATCGTGAATAGTCTGAACTCTTCAGATGTGTATTGTGGTCTGTTGTCACTCACAATTTGTTCTGGTAAGCCACTTATAGAGGGGGTAGTCCTCAGAGTGATACAATCTTTTCCAAGGTGGTTGACTTTATTGATATGGCCTCAGGCCACTTTGAATGAGCATCCACAACAATCAGAAACACAGAGTCCATGAATGGCCCAGCGAAGTCAATATGCACACTTTACCATGGTGGAGATGGCCACTCCCATGGGTGTAACAGTGCTGTGAGGGTGCATTTTGAACTTTGTGGCATCTCGAACAGCTTTTGGTCAAGTTTTCAATCTGTTTATCTATTCCCATCCACTACACATGGCTCGGGGTGAGTCTCTTCATCTTGACTGTACCCAGATGTCCTTCAGGAACATTTTCTAACACTCTGGTGTGCCGTTTAGAGAGACCCAGAACACGAGATCCACACATTGGCATTCTTTGACATACTGACAGTTGTTCTCATCTCACTGAAGCACAGGATTACCATGCGCTGGCCATCCTTGCACGGTTCTCTTTGTATTTCAGAATTTGTTACTGGTAACTGGTCCACCAATGCAATGTGGAACACTTTTGCTGGGTCACAGAATGAAGACTTTTCTTCTTCAGTTCCCAACAGTGGAAGATGAGATAAGCCGTTGGCATTGCTGTGTTGTTTGGTACCCTTGAACTCTATGTCATAAGAGTGGGCTCCTTGGAAAAGTGACTAACATTGCAATTGGGTAGCATCATCACTGGAATTGAAAATGGACACAAGGGCTGGTGGTCTGTCACTAAAGTAAACTCTTGTGGAGTTAGTGGTGGAATTCTTTATTCTCCATACTAGACTAAGGGCCTCTAACTTGATCTGCGTGTAGTTGTGTTCTGCGCACATCAGTGATCATGATGCAAATGCAATCGGGCGTTCAGACCCATCTTTCATAGTGCGTGAAGAAACGACACCAATGCCATAAGGGGATGCATCGCAAGCCAGTCTGACGGGCAGGGATGGGTCATAATGGGTGAGCAGTTAATCTGTTGTTATTAGTCTTTTTGTTTTCTTGAATGTTCTTTCTCATATTTCTGACCATTCCCACTTTGCTCCTGTCTGTAACAGTGTGTTCAATGGGTGCAGCACTGTAGCAGTGTTTGGGAGAAACCAGTGGGAGTAGTTTACAAGGCCCAAGTATGACCTGAGTTGTGACACGTTTTCTGGTTTGTGTGCCTGTAGCACTGCTTCAATCTTCTCTTGTGAATTATGTAAGCCATGCTTGTCAATGACATGTTCACAATATGAGATTTCATTCTTGAAAAGCTCACATTTCTCCCTCTTTGTGCGCAGACCATACTCACTCATCCTGGTAAGTACTTTACCAAGGTTCTGGAGGTGCTCTTCATTATTTTTGCCAGTCACGAAGACCTTATCAAGGTAACAATGTATTCCTGGGATATCCTGGAGCACTTGGTCCATTGCTCTTTGCCAAATTGCTGGAGCTGCTGTGATGTCACTGACGAGACGATTATACAGGAACAGTCCCTTCTGAGTGTTGATTGTGAGGTTCTTCCTGCTCAACTCCTCAATCTGCATTTGCAGATAGGCTTGTGACAAGTCAACCTTTGAAAACCTCTCCCTATTTGTCAAAAACGCAAAAATGTCTTCTATTCATGGCAGGGGATATTGCACAAAACTCAGCACAGGGTTGATGCTCACTTTGAAGTCCCCACATATGCAAAGGGCTCCAGACATCCTTTTCTTTATCACTGGGATAATGGATATGGCCCAATCACTCTACTCAACCTTAGAGAGAATTCCAGACGCCTCCAAGCTCTGCAGTTCAGCATCCACTTTAGGACATAGATTGTAAGGCACTGGATGAGCTTTATGGAATCTTTGTATTGCTGTTTCAGCCAGTTCAGTTTTGGCCTTAATGCTTTTGACTTTACCAATACCCTTCTCAAACACCTTCTCATTAGTATTAGGCAGCTGTGACAGCCTCTGTTTAGTGCTACAATTTGGGCTGCAGTTGCCTGTTGATGACACATTGAGAACTTTGACTGAGTGCCAGTCTAGTTGGATTTTTCTCAGCCATTCACATCAGAAAAGTGCTTGCTCTCCACTTTTCAACACATAAAACTCCAACTGCAATATCTGGCCTCCGTACATCACGTTCACTTTCAGTTTGCCTTTGGGAAACACTTTTCCCCTGGCTGGGTCTTTAGCATTACCGAGGTCTTTTCTAAAGGTAACTTAGAAAACAGACTGTTGTAGTCAGCCTCTGAAATTATACACAAAGCTGACCCTGTGTCCAGCTCCATTTTCTATTTTACACAAGACACATCTCTTGTGATCCATATGATTTTGCAATCTGCTTCAATAATGCTATGCATGACAGCTCACCTTTGTCAGACTCTGTGTTGTCTGGTTCAGTTTCAGATTCAATCACATTATGCATTTATTTAGTTTTATGTTTGAAGTTTTCCCCTCTGTGTCATTTTTCTCTTTGGTTGTGCTTTTTGTCTGACTTGCACAGACAGTGTCTGTGACACTTTCTACAAGCCATTTCTTTGAACCAACAGTCATTTGCATCATGGGAAGATTTGCATGGGAAGATAACATTTTGGCTTTTTGCATGATTCTGGGACATTCTATGTGTTTCATGTTCTAAATTATTTTTCTGTAGTTCTGCTGCATCCTTTGCTGCAGTCTCTAATCATATTGCAATGGTCAATGCCTGTTCTAAGGTTAGGTCTTTTTCTGACAGTAGCTTCTTTTGAGTGCTTTGACTATGCATGCCACACACATGCCTGTCCCTTAATGCATCAGGAAGTCCATCTCTAAAGTCACAGTACTGGGTAAGCTTGCACAGCTCTGCAACATATTTAGAAATGCTTTTATTCTTTGACTGGTTCCCTTAGTGAAACTTAAATCTCTCAGCAATTACTAGCAGTTTTGGGCTCAAGTGATTTTGCAAATTTGCAATGATTTTGTTGAACGTTTTGCTTGCTGGCTTTTCAGGAGTTACAAAATTGCATTAGAGACTGTACGTTCTAGCACCCATTAAGGTGGAGACTTACTTTACCTCATCCATATCTTTAGCATTACAATACAGTTCAACCTTCTCGATTTACGATTTCCAGTTCTCATTTGCACTACCAAATTCGTCAACTTTCTTGACGAAAGGCATTGTCACATTATTTTTACCTTAGCTTTGCTAGTTGGGCTTCTCTCACTGTGTTCTATGCACTGTTACTCACATGTTCTTTTCTAGCATCCGTGGCCACCTTCTCTTTACTGGTTCAGTCTTCCCTCTCGCTGTCTCTCTCCCTTCCTCCAAATTCTGTCATCTCATAACTGTCGGTGATATTCGCTGACATTCAGGTTCATATTCGTCGCCAATTTGTTGTGTCTGTAAAACTACTTATCAAGTCAATAAAGGCACGCACTCGGAGGTGAAGTTAACATGTATATTCGCCTTGCGGAGAGAGCAACACGTCAATGCACATGGGTAAGTCATCAGTCAATAATTAGTGCTAGGGGAGTCAGTGCACTAAAAGAAATAAATCTGTACATTACAGTCAAGAGAGGCCAGGAAAGGATTCAACATCACTAAAACCAATGGCTACAAATAATGAACTGCATAAAACAAAATGCAGATATTTTGACGTCACACAATTTTCTCTTGTTTGGGCTGTAGAAAAAAGATCAGCATGGACATACAATTTCTGACATGGTAACACGGAACAGAGAGCACTCGGTAAATGTGCTCCTTACCATCACAGAAACATTGCCTTGTCATTTTGCTGTCATTGCACTGAGTGTAAGCACCTCAATGACTTCGTCAGTATGTCCTCATAATGGGTCCTAACCGAGCTGGGGTTTTGGGTTGGCTTTGTGGTGCCTTTCCTACCATACATGGAATTTTCCATTTCTTTAGTAATGGGGATGTATGAGTTGTATGATTGTAACTACATTGTGAGGTGCATCATATCCTAATTCATGTACAGTCATAAGTTAACTTTGTGGGTAATTAAAGGTGATATGTCTTAGTGCTTAATAAATGGGGCTCTTTGCTCTCTGTAGAAGAGAGAGAGAGAGATCAGGGCTGCCAGGATTTCACACTGTAAGTATGGAGCTATTTTATGTGTTCAGGCTGTCATCTTTCTGTAAATATTGGCAGTTTTCTTTGCACTACTTTCGATAATTTGTGTAAGTTTGATTTTTGACGCACCTATAACACCCTTGCCCTAAAGTGCTAAGCGACTCCAGCCATTTTTCTCTTTGGTCATAACCCATGTATCTAACAGCATGCATCTTTCTTGAGCTACATCTGGGTGACTGCTGGACTGCATCAAGCTCTATCAGCAACTCAGTATTTGTCTCTTATCTATACACTGTGATACAAATCCGTCACAATATAATGGACAATAAGGGCTTTGTATGAAAGAAGAATATAGCCTTGCGAGGGGGCCATAAGAGTGTTTAGTTGTTGGCAATTCGAAAGGTCATGACTTCAGGATAGTTCTGTAAGTAATTAAGAAATGGCAATGGTCTCTTGAATTTCAATCTGTTTTTATGATCCCTCAGGATAAGTACTGGGAACCACAGTCTCCCAATACTGATTAGTATGTTAGTGGCCTTCATTAATCCTCATTTTAAATTGTAATTACTTTATCTTGTTGGAACCACAAGCTGTTTTAATTAGGACTTAAAATAAGGATTAGTCAACAATATACATCATCCTGATTGTGGATGAGATTTAAATATTATTCTTGTTAAGCGCATTATTCTCTCAACCACAAAAGAGGCTTGTTATCTGGATAAGAAATAGCCTAGTCGTAAAACATCGCCTTTCTTCTCACTAATTTTCTCCAGAACCAACCTTACCAAATCTGATTCTTGGCTTAAAACTTCAGTGAATTTCAGAGGACATATTTGGTACTTCATTGATGAGAATTGAAATCAGTCTTACAGAATGCTGACAAATAAAAGAATGTGGAAAGTATAGGGACAGGGAACTTCACTGTTCAAATGATCAGGTACCCACCATAGGATAGTTTTGTTCAGAAATTATTGAGTGAATCAGTCTTCATATTGAAATACCTTTGAAGCTAAAGCGAAGACTACAGCTCTCTCATGAGAGTTTAATTTGCATTATATTAGAATAATAAAATATGAGTGCAAGAATAATAATGAGCAAATAGTTGACCATGTAACCAGGGGGACTGAAAGTGAAACCCAATGAAACTGAGTCTTTCAGGATTTGTGCTTGATAATCAAATACAATACCTGATTTGAAAATCGGGAAAATTGCAGATATTTGAAAATCTGAAATAAAAACAGAAAATGCTGGAAACAGATCAGGCAGTCTCTGTGGAAGCAGGAACAGAGTTAACACACTAATTGCCAGTCACTGCAGTGGTTCAGCTGGTAGGATTCCACCTTCTGTCAAAAGGCTTTGTACTGAAGCATCACACAAAAAACTTGATTTTTTAACTGCAGCATTAACCATACTTAAAAATATTTCAGAGGATGTCAAGTGATTTAGGTGTTCTGACAGACACTATATAACTGCACGCCTTTTTAAAAATACTATTGTAAAGTCAGTTTCCCTTTCTTAACACACTTTGCAGATGTTGAACAGAAGATCACAGGATAGAAGTCCTACAAAATGATGCTGGCCACAACACTTCTCAAGACCAAACTAAATAGTGAGGGAAGAGCTGATTTTAAATATTCCCCTTATGCAGAACTAGAGGTTTTATTTTAAGTAATTTTAAAGTGCAATGGAACTGTTGAGCAATGGTCATTCAGCTTCTCCGTTTAGACCAAAACTGAAAGGACTTAGAGGAAGGCCACCCACACAGCAAGACCATACCGCTTTGGGAATGAAAACTATTCTGTTCTTGGGTGGCCAGATTATACAAGTGCAAGCCATCTTTTGACTACATAAAAATGGTCAGACATGCTTATTGACAGTGTTTCATTTGAGACCTGATGATCCGGTGCATGAAGTGATAACTAGATAATGCAAACCATCAGGCACAACTCATTAAAATACATTAAAATCTATTAAAAGTGTGACTCAACTGTTTATTAATATATTTATGTCTATTAATATACTCAGTTGTGATAGAGCAACCCCATGACAGCCAACCTCCACCCTTGGAGCACCGGATTCTGTTAGGGTTAGGGATCTCGACAGATCACCAGACCGTTGCCACAACTTTCTGTCCCAGTGTGTCTTACACTTCAAGCACCATCCATCTCTGTATTCGACAGGCCAAGCCAAAATTGTCTTCGTCATCTCTCTTGACTGGGCAGGCTCTGATCTGCACCACTACTAACTGGGATAATAAAACCCTCATTTGCAATAAATATGAAGAATTCACCAAATAGATATGCTATTTTTTTTTACCATACAGGAAGTGGAAGAGGGTCAGTGGATTGGATACTTCACCTGTGTCAAGGCTCACACTCGGTGCTGGATTACACCATGGAATCCAAGACCTTCATGGTGGAATGCCACTGGAATACAGATGTGCTGCTTGCCGATTACCATCACGGCCTCTCAGAATGCTTGAAAGATGAACAGTCTGCCCGGAAGATGCCCACCAACCTCGAAAGCCTCAACACTCTGGCCCTGCAAATTGACGAGCATCTTATGGAACAGCCCTCCAGATCATCAACCAGAAACCCAGTTCTGTTCCCAGAGCCATTTCAGGCTGCACGATCTTCATCATCAACGCCTCTGGAGTCCAGGCAGTTACGGAGAAGTCCCTTAACCCCACAAGAGTGTGAGCTTCGGTGGAGTTTACTGTGGAGCTGCCGGTCACCCACGCATCAAATGCCCACTGGGTCTGGGAAATGGCACGACCAGGTAGAGATGTGGGAGGCCTTCTATCTGGTAAGCTTCCCCCAGTCCCTCATTCCAGCTCCATGGCCTAACTCACTCTCTGTCCTCCTCCACAGCCCGACGGCTCCACGTGCAAAGGTGGCTCGGGTGGATTCTGGCACAGCAGACAACTTTTTGGACTGGACTCTGTGTGCAGCTTGTCCATCTCTCACTCCTTCTCATTGATGGATGTCCTCTGGGGTCTGGGATGGCCAGAGCGCACAGGGCCTGCACACGTGAGCATCGGAGAGCACCACGAACCCATCCAATTCCTCCTCATCGACTCTCCCATCCTGGGTTACACCCAGCTCTCCACTGCTGACCTGCTCTTCACCTAGTCGTCCGGTTCACTGCTGTGTTGGGGACCCACCTGCTGGACCGTCTCCCTGCAACTTCAGTTGACTCCTCCCCATAAATCTGTGGAGAGAGAGGAAACTTCTGTCCTCACCAAACTCCCACAGGAATACCATGACTTAGCCATTGCCATCAGCAAAAATGGCACCAGCACCCTGCCACCTAACACACCAGACGGCTGCACGGTTAACTTCCTCCCAGGCACCATTCCTCCCCGGGGTCATCTGCTCTCCCTTTCCCATCCAGAGGCTGAAACCATGTATGAATACATGGCCAAAGCCCTGCAGTATGGCTTCATTCAAACATCCAGGTCCACAATCGGAGTAGGATTCCTCTTTGTCAAAAAGAAAGGTGGGATTTTCATCCTCGCATAAACCTAATCCCTCTCTCCTCTTCCTTTGATGGATAGCACATTTGAAAACACCTCACAGGGCCCAGATCTTCACCGGTTTGGATCTAAGAGTGTGTACAATCAGATCTGCATGTACCAGGGTGGAAGAAGGCATTTATACCACCCGCTGGCCATTATGAGTACTTGGTGAAGCCTTTCAGACTTTCCAACAGTCTGGCCATTTCCCAAGCCTTCATTACTGAGATCTGCTGAGACATGCAACACAGGCATGTGCTTGTCTACCTTGATGACACCTTCATCTGCTTCAAGGACCCCAAGAACACATCTGTAGCATCCATTCATTCCTTCAGCTTCTCCTTGAAAACCAACTTTTACTGTAAGTCAGAAAAATGACAGTTCCACACCTCAGTCATTTCCTTCCTGGGATATGTCCTTTCACCCCAAGGCATAACCATGGCTCCAGAGAAAATGTATGGTGTTGTTGAATGGCTTCACCCGTGCTCCCTCAAACAGGGCTTCTTCAGTTTCTCCATCTTCTACTGCCATTTCACCAGGAACTGCAGCCAAATCGCCACTCCTCCCACCTCCCTCACCAAATCACCTACCTCGTGGGTAGCCTGGTCTGCTGCCTTCAAGCAGCTCAAGAGACGTTCACCTCCATTCCCTTTCTCCACCATCTGAACCCCTGTGGAGTGACTCCCGGAGTCTCGATCACAGAGAGTCAACGGCCCTGTCCTACCGAAACACCTCACAGTAGTGAAGGGTGATTCCCAGATCACGTAGTTGTAATCCATCCAGGGGTGCAGCGGATCTGATTTGACAGTTTCCTCTGACAGTGGCTAGAATGATGGCCTTCTGAAGCTTCACCAAAGCCTTTGCATACACACCCAGCCAAGGCACCAAGTGAAGTCATTTGATTCCGAACAATTGGTTTATTGATCATTACAGAATGTCTCTCGGGTGTTTCCCACTCCCTCCCCTCTCCCTTCCCCTTTTCCCAACCATGATTCCCCTCTCCCTGCCCCTTTCCCACTCTCAGTCCGCAGTAGACACCCATATCAAAATCAGGTTTATCATGAAATTTGTTTTTTTTTGGAAACAGTATAGTGAAATATATAAAATTACTACAGTACTGTACAAGTCTTGAGCACTCCAGTTCTCTCTCTCTCTCTCATATATAAATAAGACATATGACTGTAAATGTTATAAAATATTACATATGAAGTACGACCACCATAACGTACTGCACACAAAACGCTGCATGAACTCAGCAGGTTCAGCAGCATCAATGCAAAAGAATAAAGAGTCAACATTTTGGTCCAAGACCCTTTGTCAGGGCTCCGTTAAGTACTGGCAACTGATTAAGAAGGTTTAAGTGAAATAAAATCACTTGACCAAGTTACTTTAAAAAGACCATAAGACATAGGAGCAGAATTAGGCCATTCAGTCCATCGAGTCTGCTCTGTGATTTCATCATGGCTGATTTATTTTCTCTCTCAATTCCATCCTCTTGCCTTCTCCCCGCAACCTTTGATTCCCTTACTAATCAAACCTCTGCTTTAAATATATCCAATGACTTGGCCTCCACAGCCGCCTGTGGCAATGATCCCTACAGATTCACATGCTCTGGATGAAGAAATTCCTCCTCATCTCTGTTTAAAGTGATGTCCCTGTATTCTGAGGCTGTCCCCTCTGATCCTAATCTCTCCCACTACTGGAAACATCTCTCCATCTCCACTCTATCCAGGCCTTTCTATATTCGACAGGTTTCAAAGAGACGCCCCATTATCCACATGGTCTCCATCCGTACTTCTTCCTTCTCTGGCAGAGTCAAGAGGCAAATACAAGATGCCTCCTGTCTCTCCCATCAGCACATCAGCGCTCTGTTGGAAGGCTGAATAGTGAGCCTAATGGCAGACAATTCAGATTCTCCAGCAACTGAATTCAACTCATCTTGGGACTTTTGCATTTGGCCAAGTAGGTACGGAAGATCCCTGCGGGTTCTCGACAGAATGGCAGTTGTCAGTCATCTCAGTTCAGTTCCATGTGTTTTAATGGTGTTGTGACTGATTAAATATTGGCCAATAAACTAGGAATATTTCAAGATACTTCAAGGCTTTTAAGACCATAAGAAATAGGAGCAGAATTAGGTCATTTAGCCCTTCAATGTAAGAAGTATCTTACGGAAGGTGGATGGGCTCACGGTATGGACCAACACCTAGAATTATGATGTTGTAGTGATTAGTGAGACATGGTTGCAGGAGGGGCAGGACTGGCAGCTCGATATTCTGGAGTTCCATTGTTTTAGACGTGACAATGCGGGAGGGATTAAAGGAGGTGCAGTGGCATTGCTAGTAATGGAAAATGTAATGGCTGTGCTCTGTCAGGACAAGCAGGAGAATACAACTAGTGAGACATTATGGGTGGAACTGAGAAATAAGAAAAGTATGACCACATTAGTGGGACTATATTACAAACCACCCAGCAGTCTGAGGGATTTTGAGGAACAAATTTGTAAGGAGATTGCAGACTGTTGCAAGAAATATTAGCTTGTTATAGCAGGTGATTTTAGCTTTTCACATATCGACTGGGAATCCCAAACTGTAAAAGGATTGATTTGTCAAATGTGTCAGGAAAGTTTCCTTCATCAGTATGTAGAAGTCCCAAGGAGAGAGTGTGTGATACTGGATCTCCGATTAGGGAATGAGACAGGGCAGGTAACAGAAATTTGCGCAGGAGAACACTTTGCATCCAGTGACCACAATGCCATTAGTTTCAAGGTAAATATGCAAATAAGTTGGTCTGATCTGTGGGTTGAGATTCTAATTTGGAGAAAGGCCAATTTTGATGGTATCAGAAATGATCTGGCAAGTGTGGAATGTGACAGGTTGTTTTTGGACAAAGGTGTACTTGGTAAGTGGGAGGCCTTCATAAGTGGAATTTTGAGAGTGCAAAGCTTGTATGTACCTGTCAGAATAAAGGTAACAAGTGTAGGGCACCTTGGTTTTAAAGAGATATTGAGGCCCTGGTTAAGAGAAATAAAGAGGTGCATAGCAGGTATAGGCAGGTAGAAACAAATGAGGAGCTTATGGAGTACAAGAAATTCAAGAGCACACTTAAGAAAGAGATCAGGAAGGTTAAAGAAGGCATGAAGTTGGTCTAGCTGACAAGGTGAAGGAGAATCCTAAGGGATTCCATAGATATGTTAAGACCAAAGGGATTACAAGGGACCAAATTGGTCCTCTGGAAGACTGGAATGGTAATTCATGTGTGGAGCCAAAACAGATGAGGGAGATCTCAAATGAATTTTTTGCATCTGTTTTTACTCAGGAGACAGACAGAGTCTATAGAAGTAAGGCAAAGAGGAATCAAATTCATGGACCCTGTACTGATTACAGAGGAGGTGGTGTTTGCTACCCTAACACACATCAGGGTGGATAGATCTCCAGGGCCTGACAAGGTGTTCCCTTGAACTCCATGAGAGGCAAGTGCAGAAATTGCCAGGGCCTAGCAGAGATATTTAAATCATCCTTAGTGACAGGAGAGGTCCCAGAGGATATTGTTCTGCTGTTTAAAAAAGGCTCTAATCATAAACAGGAAATTACAGGCTGCTGAGTCTGACATCAGTTATCGGAAAGTTGTTGGAAGTTATTCTAAGGGACTAGATGTATAAGTATTTGGATAGATGTGGACTGATTAAGGATAGTCAACATGGCTTTATGTGTGGTAGATCATATCTTACCAATCTTATAGAGTTTTTGAGCAAATTACTAGGAGAGTAGATGAAGCAAGACAGTGGATGTGGTCTATAAGGACTTTAGCAAGGCATTTGACAGGGTCCTGCATGGGAGGCTGGTCAAAAAGGTTCAGGATGAGGTAGTAAATTGGATTAGACATTAGTTTTGTGGGAGAAGCCAGAGAGTGGTAGTAGATAGATAGATAGATAGATAGATAGATAGATAGATAGATAGATAGATAGATAGATAGATAGATAGATAGATAGATAGATAGATAGATACTTTATTCATCCCCATGGGGAAATTCAACTTTTTTTCCAATGTCCCATACACTTGTTGTAGCAAAACTAATTACATACAATACTTAACTCAGTAAAAAAATATGATATGCATCTAAATCACTATCTCAAAAAGCATTAATAATAGCTTTTAAAAAGTTCTTAAGTCCTGGCGGTTGAATTGTAAAGCCTAATGGCATTGGGGAGTATTGACCTCTTCATCCTGTCTGAGGAGCATTGCATCGATAGTAACCTGTCGCTGAAACTGCTTCTCTGTCTCTGGATGGTGCTATGTAGAGGATGTTCAGAGTTTTCCATAATTGACCGTAGCCTACTCAGCGCCCTTCGCTCAGCTACCGATGTTAAACTCTCCAGTACTTTGCCCACGACAGAGCCCGCCTTCCTTACCAGCTTATTAAGACGTGAGGCGTCCCTCTTCTTAATGCTTCCTCCCCAACACGCCACCACAAAGAAGAGGGCGCTCTCCACAACTGACCTATAGAACATCTTCAGCATCTCACTACAGTCATTGAATGACGCCAACCTTCTAAGGAAGTACAGTCGACTCTGTGCCTTCCTGCACAAGGCATCTGTGTTGGCAGTCCAGTCTAGCTTCTCGTCTAACTGTACTCCCAGATATTTGTAGGTCTTAACCTGCTCCACACATTCTCCATTAATGATCCATATGAGGCCTAGATCTCCTAAAGTCCACCACCATCTCCTTGGTCTTGGTGATATTGAGACGCAGGTAGTTTGAGTTGCACCATATCACAAAGTCCTGTATCAGTTTCCTATACTCCTCCTCCTGTCCATTCCTGACACACCCCACTATGGCCGTGTCATCAGCGAACTTCTGCACATGGCAGGACTCCGAGTTATATTGGAAGTCTGATGTGTACAGGGTGAACAGGACCGGAGAGAGTACGGTTCCCTGCGGCGCTCCTGTGCTGCTGACCACCGTGTCAGACCTACAGTCTCCCAACCGCACATACTGAGGTCTATCTGTCAAGTAGTCCACTATCCAATCCACCATGTGAGAGTCTACTCCCATCTCCGTTAGTTTGTGCCTTAAGATCTTGGGCTGGATGGTGTTAAAGGCACTAGAGAAGTCAAGGAATGTAATCCTCACAGCACAACTGACCCCATCTAGGTGAGAGAGTGATTTGTGCAGCAAATACGTGATAGCATCCTCCACTCCCACCTTCTCCTTATATGCAAACTGAAGAGGATCCTGGGCGTGCCTGGTTTGTGGCCTCAGATTCTGTATTATCAGCCGCTCCATGGTCTTCATCACGTGCGACGTCAAGGCAACAGGTCTGAAGTCATTCAACTCCTTTGGTTGTGGTTTCTTCGGTACAGGGACAATACAGGATGTTTTCCACTGTCTGGGTACTCTTCTCTGCTCCAGGCTCATGTTGAAGATGCGCTGTAGTGGTTCTCCCAGCTCAGTCGCACAGGCCCTCAGTAATCGTGGGGAAACTCCATCCGGTCCAGCTGCCTTGCTGGTACAGATCTTCCTCAGTTGACCTTCCACCTGTGCAGCCGTAATCCTGGGCGTGGGCAAGGTCTCCTGTGAGTGGCTATTTTCCTGTGAGGGAAGTAAGCCTGGTGTGGATTTCTGCGGTGAGGATGAGATTGTGCTGTCGAACCTGTAGAAGAAGTTGTTCAGCTGGTTCGCTTTCTCCACATCTCCACTTATGTTTGCCCTCCGCTTTGCACCGCATCCGGTGAGGATTGCCTCTCTGACTGGAGGCCTGGAACTAGTGGTGTGATGCAGGGATTGGGGCTGGGTCCTTGGTTGTTTGTCTTCTATATCAATGGTTTGGATGATAACATGTCTAATTGAATCAGCAAATTTGTGGATGGCACCAAGTTTGGGGATGTTTGGACTGTGAGAAAGGCTATCATGGCTTGCAGGGAGATCTACATCAGCTGGAAAAATGAACTGAAAATGGCAGATGGAATTTAATGCAGACAACTGCGAGCTTCACACTTCAGTAAGACCAACTAGTCTTGCACAGTGAATGGTAGGACACGGAGGAGTGTGGTAGAACAAAGGGATCTGGGAATACAGGTGCATCATTCATTGAAAGTGGCATCAGAGCTAGATAGGGTCATAAAGAAAGCTTTTGGCACATTGGACTTCATAAATCAATGTGTTGAGTACAGGAGATGGGATGTTACATTGAAGTTGTGTAAGACATTGGTGATGCCTAATTTAGAGTATTGTAGTGGAGTTTTGCTCACCTACCTACAGAAAAGGTGTAAACAAGGTTGAAAGAGTACAGAGAAAATGTACAAGGATGTTTCTGGATCTGGAGGATCAGATTTGCAAGGAAAGATTGAATAAGTTAGGACTGTATTTTTTAGAACATAGAAGACTGAGAGGAGATTTGATAGAGGTATACAAAATTATGAGGGGTATAGATAGGATAAATGCAAGCAGTCTTTTTCCACTGAGGTTGGGTGGGACTACAACCCGAGGTCATGGATTAAGGGTGAAAGATGAAAAGTTTTAGGGGAACATGAGGCAAAACTTCTTCACTCAGAGGGTTGTGAGAGTGTGGAATGAGCTATGATCTGCTAACATAAATGGTGTATCTAAGCTCGATTCAAATGTTTAAGAGAAGTTTAGCTAGCTACATAAATGGTAGGGGTATGGAAGGCTATGGTCCAGAAGCAGTCGATGGGAGTAGGCAGTTTAAATGTTTTTGGCATGGACTAGATGGGCTGAAGGCCTGTTCCTATGCTGTGCCTCTCTAGGACTCTGACTCTATGAGTCTGCTCTGACCTTTCATCATGGCTGATCCATTTTCCCTCTCAGCCCTAATCTCCTGCTTTCTCCCCGTATCCCTTCATATCCTGACTAATCAAGAATTTATCAGCCTCTGCCTTATGACTTATGACCCAATGTCTTAGCCTCCACAGCCAGCTGTCGCAACGAATTCCACAGATTCACCACTCTCTGGCTAAAGAAATTCCTCCTCACCTCTGTTCTAAATGGACACCCCTATTCTGAGGCTGTGTCCTCTGGTCCTAGACTCCCCCACCATAGGAAACATCCTTTCCTCATCCACTCTATCAAGGCTTTTCAACATTCAATAGGTTTCAGTGAGCTCCCCCCTCACTCTTCTGAATTCCAGTGAGAACAGGCCTAGAGCCATCAAACACACTTCATATGACAACCCTTTCAAACCCAGAAGCAATTTGTCATGAGATCATTTAAGTAATACCATGAATGCAGAAGAGGCCATTATTTAAGCATAACACATGAATTACAGGACCCCAGTGTAGCCAAGCTCTCCTGGTACTGTGCTGAAGTGTGTGTTCTTGATTTACTCTCCATGTGTCTCTTAAAACGCGTGGCCTGTGCTGTAAGGCCAGAGGCTGAACTGAACTACATTGTGGCAGTATTGAGGAAATGAGTTAAAAGTTGATGTTAAAGGTTGGGAAGATTAAGTTTCAGATTTATTTATCACATGTCCATGGAAACATAGTGAGATGAGTTGCTTTATGCACCAAGCAGCCTGCAAGTGTCGCTAGGCATTCCACGACCAACATAGCGTGCCCACGATATGCAACAGAGCGACACAGAACAGCTCAGAACAACAACGAAACAAACCCAGCTCACGCACAGCCCTCCAACCCCAGGGCAGGCCACCTTCAGCCTTCAGTCCACTCAGACGTTGGACCATCGACCTCCCTAGTGGACGTGCAGACACTCAGGACCCACCCTTTCAGCCTCGACTTCCGATCAAACTTCAGGCTTTGATCGTCCTTATATAGACATCTTAATTAATTTATGAAGTGCTCTCTTACCTTCCACTTATAACCACCTCCACTGGAGAGACTGCAAGAGAATGAAAGAGCTAATAAGATGACTGAAGCCCCGAGGTCCTGATAGACTCATTTCAAATTTACAGTGGTACAAATGGAAATACTAATCTTTGTTAACGTGAACAGGTAGCATAGCCACAGCATGAACAGAGCTTGTTACGAGCAGAGTTGAAATAATGTCATTGCTATAGGTCGGGAAGGCCGCAATGAGAAATTTGCCTTTTTGACTCCAGAGGCTTCAGGAGAATTGAGATAAGGGCCTCTGTACTCCGTCACACATGGCCATACCTGATGCCTCTGTTGGTCAGGTTTGACCATGGATGTTGTGCCCTAGCTGTCTAGATACACAAGCCAAGGCAGTACAATATGAAGAGCAAACTGTTACCCATGTAGCAAGCTCCCCCTCTCCATCAAGCTACATGGCCACGTTCCAAAGGAACGGCAGAGACCTGTGCAGTTTGACTCCAGCAGCATTGC
Organism: Hemitrygon akajei; assembly: GCF_048418815.1. NCBI lineage: Eukaryota > Metazoa > Chordata > Chondrichthyes > Myliobatiformes > Dasyatidae > Hemitrygon > Hemitrygon akajei. The sequence continues at coordinate 106,679,133 of NC_133125.1, forward strand.
AGGAGTTCCCAGCCAGCACTGCGCTCAACATAGGACTACCTTACAGACTCCTGCTTTGAACTTTCCCTCGGGGTTTACTCCCAAAGCCTTCCCCATGAGTGGGTATGGCCGCAAGACAGCAGAGGCTTGAGATCAAGGATTTCCTTCTCCTTGATGAGCTGCCAATCATGGCTGATGAGCCCTATCTGGTTGAGGTGACTGGTTTTAAGGCGCCAGTAACCTGTCTTTGCCCCTCCCCCTGTCAGTAGAAAGGGTTCCACTGGGCTTAGTAGCTAAGCCACACGTGAAGGCCAGGAGCTGGACTTGGTTGTCAGAGGCTATTTAATGCACACGCTATTGGGAACATTTAATATGTAGTGTGAGCTTGTCCCCACCACCATCCCCAGCTAAAACAACTGAAAGGAACCACATGGCCAGACACCCATGTAAATAAATAAGCCTGTGCAACATTTGCAAGCTGGGGCCCATAAAATAAGGAAAGACCAAGGTTAAAGAGATGGTTGAAAAGTTTTAGGAGCTTTTCCTTTTAATTTTGGCTTTGCTTACATGTCTTCCAATCCTTGTAAGCTTATTGTCGCAGGCATAGATATACAGAGTATAAAGGTTATGAAGGTGACCTTTTTCCAGCAGTAGCAAAGTCCATTACAAACATGACAAACCTAGGCTGGCATAAATGTGTATAATGTAAATTATAAATAACTAATTGACCAACCTACTGTCCTTGTTATCCAAGATAATGGAGAGTTTAGCTCTGGGCAGTCTAAAGAGAATTTGCAGAAACGGAGGATGTATTAGTGACATTATCCATCCAGTTATCTTCAGTATGACGTTAACACCTGACTTTCAGAGCAAGTTCTCCACCTGCTTTTCACAATGTCCACTGGGTGATACTGAAATGTGAAGGATCTATCGAAGTCAGTGGACTTGAATGTCGGCTCTCTAGATAACCTCTCCTTTCATTTTAATTGAGTAAATATTGGAATGAGAAACAAGTACAGATCTCAGCACTGATCCTCACATGTCAAATCACAGGTGACAATGAAATATTGATGTGTGAATATTTGTTTACATGTGCTTCTGTTTGTGAGAATCAGAATCCGGTTTAACATCACCGGCATATGCCATGAAGTTTTTTGACCTTGCAGCAGCAGTACAATGCAATACATAATAACAGAGAAAAAGCTGAATTACAGTAAATTTTTATCTATAAATATTTAAATAGTTATTGCAAAAATAGAAAATAAAAATTAGATAGGTAGTGTTCATGGATTCAATGGTCAGTCAGAAATCGGATGGCAGAGGGGAAGAATCTGTTACTGAATTGTTGAGTGTGTGCTTTCAGACTCCTGTACCTCCCTCCTGAAGGTAGCATTATGAACAAGGCATGACCTGGCTGATAGCCTAATCCATTCGTTTTCCACAGAGACTTTCAACATTTGCAACACAAAAGCATTAACATTAAGCAAACAATAACTTCACCATGTGACTTACCTCAAACCCGATTTATCAGAAAGCATAATATTAAAAATGAAGTCTGAGAGATGAAATTGTAAATAGTTTTGGAATAAGATCATTCTATAAATAAAACCAGAACACTTTGCTACCAAGATTTCCATGACCAATTTATCTGGACCATGCAAAGTAAAGATGGGGTGAGGTCAGGAAAGTGGTTGAGATCTGAGGAAGGAATTGGAGAAGGGGTGGGTGCAGCTCATAATATGACATTAAAGAGCCCTCAAATAGTAAAAGAAAACCTTATTCTTTTAAATCATTGTCACTTTGTGGCACAAATGAATATTTCTGCCAGGAGCCACAGAACAAGCTGGAAACAAAAATCTTTCAAGCAATCATTATGAAACGAGGTTTAAAGGTTGAGAAAATATGTATGCTTGGGGGACTGGGGTATGAAGTGGTGAGATAGCGGGGTGGGTGAGCGGTGGGTGGGGAGAGAGTGCTGAAAATTCTTAATTGACTTATAATTCCAATCTTTTGAAATAAAACGAAACGCTGTAATCTCTCTGTACTGCCTGACAGCTGGCCCGTCTGATCCCACAGTCTGCTTACAAATTGGTTTTAGTGGGACTAATAATGCTGATTAATGTTGTGACTAGAGACCCACTAACCCAACACTGCCAGCTGGGCTGACAAAAGCTGTCAATTAGAGAGCAGCTGTTAGCTCGCTTCCGAATCTCATTCTCCCATTGATACCTCACTCCTCAAAAGACATTCTCACTAATTGGGCTGCAATGCCGCAGTACTACTTAATGAAAATTTTGAATTTTTCACTACTTTCAAGCTCATTTAAAACAAATTAAAAGTTTCTTTTCATTTAAGTGATTACACAAAATATGCAAGCATGTTTGCTAATTACAATATTCCCTTTCTTGCAAAATTACTATGTCGGGGAGCATTCAGAGGACAGGTCACTTTAAGAAGCAAGTATGATAATTTTGGTGAAACACAGAAGCAATAAGGTGCTGACTGAATCAATAAAAAATAGTTTTGCATGAATGGACATTTACTTCCCTGAAAAATAAAGTGAGACAACTGCGCAAGAACAACTGCGCATTAAGTAAAACTTTCAAAACTTTTCAATTAATTTTTCAATCTCACCTTGAGCTAGGAAAGAAACCTGTTTTCTGTTTTACTGAATCATATTGAAACCTGATCTCCGGTTTTGATATTGAAATACCTGTGGTTGGCTGCTGACTGAAACATCTCTCTTGTCCTATAACCTTACAATTAAATAAGTGCCATTTTTCATGTCCAATTACTTGACAACAAGGCTACGTGGCTATTTTCAGGGAGAAATATTTTTCATAGTGTAGATTATATTACGATATATTGATTTTAGGCAGATTAATGTAACAAGGTGATCAAAATGCCATAATTCAAATACTATGACTTGAAACTGTCCAGATTTGCTTTGTATTTTTAAAGGATTTCTGCACATATAAACCAGCTTACAGCAATTCTACTCTCTTCACTTAGTTTTGCATTGATTCAGAGAATAAAAATGATAATATCTGGAAATTTGCTTCTGTGATGCAAATTCCAAGCAAAGGTCATGGGCTTCCCACAATCAAACACACACACACACACACACACACACACAGGCAAAAGTTCAAAGTTCAAAGTGCATTTATTATCAAAGTATGCATATGTTATGCAATCTTGAAATTTGTCCCTGACAAGTAGCCACAAAACAAGAAAACTGAAGGAACCCACTAAAAAAAGACCACCAAACTCCAATGCACAGAAAGAAAGAAAGAAAAACAACACAATTGAATTGAACCTTAAAGAGATTTGCTTTACAGTAGATGGGTGAAAACATACAAGAGTTCCATTAGGGTCCAATGTACATCTAAACATCGTGACATCACCAGCAATCAACGCCCGCTTTTTGGCATTAATCTAGGCAACAGTGCTTGTTGCCAGCACTGTCAAGACAACCTGACTTTTTGGAGTGTGCAGCCTAGTGGCTTGAGCCAATACTCACAAGGCAGTTAATGCAAATCTCTCTGTAACTCCCATTCATTGTCATCCGCTGAGATGCACAAAGAAAGTTTTGTAACAGCTTTGTGACCAAATGCTATGTTATGGTTTGGTCCAATTCCATTAAAGCGGTAGAATATTTTGCACAGGGACTTTGAAGCAGAGATCTCATATTTATGTCAATGCAATAAAAAATTCATAGCTTTTTTTGTAGAAAAGTGAGTGTAGCATCATTGTATGCATTTATAATACGTCTATCTCCAACAGAGAGGGCAGGTGTCCTCTATGCCCAGACTTCTGGTAATGCGGCACTGAAATTGGCTGCCGTGGAGGTGTGTGAGAGCAGCCTCGGGTGACCCTGCCCATGGAGAAGTTCCCACTCTCTGCTTGGCACGTCCCTTCATTGTAATTGCATGTAACCCAAGACCTCATAACTACTTCCCTTCTTCAACCAGCACACAGCTGCAAAAGCTCATCTGCCATTCTGCCCCGCTGGGGGTTTCTGCCGTTTTGCTTTGCCGTAAAACCATTTAAAAATTTTTGTGGTTAATTAGTAGGCTACAAAGCACAACAGCCAAATAGTTCAGCAGATGGACATATGAAGTATGAAGATAAAGCAGTGTAACTGCTCAGCAGGTCAGCCGGCTCCTGTGGAGACAGAAACAGAGTTAATGTTTCTGGTTGATGACATTTTAATGGACTGTTGGCTAGAACAGGAGTAGGAGAGGAAAACTAGGTGAGGATACCAGCCACCAAATCAGCATGTGTTGTATTAACCACTTCCATTGTGCATAGAAAAGGCAATGGACTCCTTTAAGGGAATAAACTGCTCCCACATGGCTTGTCTATTGTCCTCTTTTCGTTTATATCTGAGATGAAACAAACACAAATCCACCCTGTTAAAATTAATGACATTAATACCTCTGACACCATTATCACCCTATTACTTCTACACTTCTCTGCCATCAGTTAAATATCTATCTGCTAGTACCTGCTGATTATTAGGAGGCCTATAGAAACACCCCAACAAAGTGATGTCCCTTTCTTATTCTTCAGTAATCTGGATGTGTGCCCTTCATTCTATGCTTGTTTGACCAAAATCAGGATGAATTAATACTAGATGTGTAAACAATAGTATCCAGGACATCTTCAAGAAGTGATGCCTCAAAAAGGAGGCGTCCATCATTAAGGACCCCCATCACCCAGGACATGACTGTTCTCATTGCTACCAACAGGAAGGAGGTACTCCTGAAGGCACTCACTCAGTGATTCAGGATCAGCTGCCTTCCCCCTGCCATCCAATTTCTGAATGGACATTGAACCCGTGAACACTACCTCACTACGTTTTTATTTCTATATTTTGCACTGCTTATTTAACTATTTTTTATATATGTGTGTGTGTGCGCGTGTGTGCGTGTATGTGTGTTTGCATGTGTGTGTGTGCGTATGTATGTCTGTGTGTATGTGCGTGTGTGTGTATGAGTGCGCGTATGTGTGTGTGTCTGTGTGCGTGTGTGTGTGTTTGTGTGTATGTGTGCATGTGTGTGCATATGTATGTCTGTGTGTGTATGTGTGCGTGTGTGTGTGTGTTTGTGTGTGTGTGTATGTGTGCGTGTGTGTGTGTCTGTGTGTGTATGTATGCGTGTGTGCGTGTGTGTGTGTATGTGTGCATGTGTGTGTGTGTGTGTCTATACACTGTAATTAACTCACAGTTTTCTTTTTTCTGTTATTATGCATTGTACTGCTGCTGCAAAGACAACAAATTTCAAGGCATATGCCAGTGATATTAAACTTGATTCTGATTCTGAACAGCATTTTAGCCTTGTGCACAACCACAAGCATCATGATCAAGAATCTACTTTACTTAGCAAATATGTTTACATCAAGTGATAGGGTGGAGATACGTCTCTACTATAGGAGCTGTAAGGTGCTCCTTCCCTCCACTAGCCTGGAGGTTGCCCTCGGGCAAGCCCCCAACCCCCCCCCCCCCCACTCCAATCAGGGTTACGAAAAGCCATGGGATCAGGTATGAGTTGTTGGTACATTTCATAAGTCCTGGTTATGCAACCACTGATGCCAGGAAGACAATCTCTGAAGAGTATTGATAATGGCTGGGGTCACCATCTTGTAAAGACACTGCCCAGAATAAGGCAATAGCAAACCACTTCTGTAGAGAAATTTGCCAAGAACAAATTATGTTATGTTTGTCAGGCCACGATATACAGTACAACAAACAACAACGTTCAACAATGATAACGATTAAAGAATTATACAAAAATAAAATTAGACATTAAAGTGCAGAAATGGAATATTCATCTACTTAGTCAAACACTGAAGAAGTCCATTCAGCCCATCAAGTCTATAAAAGATACCAAGAATCAAACCTATCAGTGCCCTTCATCCCTCGCTATTTCCCTACAACCCTGCAGCCTTCTCCCCCACATGCCCATTCCTGAGTCCGCCCGAGTCGTTTTGCAATGATCTGTACTGAGGCAGTTTACACCAGCTGACACCCCGTTGGGATGTGAGTGGAAAGCAGAGGAAACCCTTGTCATCATGAGGACTATGTGCAAAGTCCACACTGACAGCACCAAAGGTCGAATTTGAAAGTAAATATGTTATCAAAGTACATATATGTCACCATATACCATCCTGAGATTCATTTTCTTCTGGGCATACTCAACAAGTCTATAGAATAATAACCATAACAGAATCAATGAAAGACTGCCCAACTTGGGCGTTCAACCAGAGTGCAGAAGACAACAAACTGTGCAAATACAAAAAGAAAGAAATAATAATAATAATAAGCAATAAATATCAAGAACATGAGATGAAGAGTCTTTGAAAGTGAATCCATTATTTGTGGGAACATTTGCATGATGGCGTGAGTGAAATTGAGTGAAGTTATTCCCTTTGGTTCAAGAGCCTGATGGTTGGGGGGCAGTAACTGTTTTTGAACCTGACGGTGAGAGCTCTGAGGCTCGAGTACCTACTTCCAAGGTCAGCACCAAGTGTTACTTCAAGTATTTCCTTCAAAGTCAAGGTGAAAGTTACTTGAACAAGTACATTGAACAGGTGCAATATACATTTTGCCACAACATCACAGGTATTCAACATCAGATATATTCTTAAGAAAAACAAATGATAAATTATATATCAATTATACAAGAAAGGACACAATTAGTAAAAGAACAATGCCCATTGTAGTGTAAATTGGTTAAAGAGGTCAAGGCTTTGCTATACTGAGGTAGTGAGAAGTGTCAATTCCCTACCAAGCATTGAAAGCAGCATCCATCATCGGGGACTCCCTCCCCCTCTCAAAACCAGGATGTGCTCCCTTCTCACTGCTGGCACCAGGAGGAACGTACAAGAGCTTCAGGACCCACCACCAGGTTCAGGGACAGGTATTGCCTCTCAACATCATGTTGAGAACCATAGGAGATAATTTCACTCAATTACACTTGGCCCATCATTGAAATGTTCCCACAACATAGGTTAGTTAGGTGGCATCCGTTGGTCTCGAGAGACCACGGATCTGCGCCTGGAGTTTCCAGGGTGCAGGCCTGGGCAGGGTTGTATGGGAGACCGGCAGTTGCCTGATGCTCCATCAATAACTTTCAGAGATGTGAGGCGAGATATAGCCTTTTATTGGCTGGAAGAAAGAACAAGCAGCAAGTGACCACCACACTACATCCTGGAGACTGAGGCCGGGGCTGTGTCTCCAATCGCCTTTATACCGGGGTCCGTGGGAGGAGCCACAGGAGCAGTCAGCAGGGGGGCGTGTCCAGACAGGTATATGTAGTTCACCACATTCACCCCCCCTTTTTTTTAAAAGAGAGTCCCCATGGGGCAAAGTTTCTTACAAGTATATTTACAGGTTAAGTCTATCGGGTGGTCGAATTTGTCGCTGCGATCTACGTAGCACCGGCTGTGATTGCACAGGTGCCGGTGGTGATTGCACAGGTGCCGGAGGTGGTGATTGCACAGATGCCAGTGGTGGTGATTGCACAGGTGCCGGTGGTGGTGATTGCACAGGTGCCGGTGGTGATTGCACAGGTGCCGGTGGTGGTGATTGTACAGGTGCCAGTGGTGGTGATTGCACAGGTGCCGGTGGTGGTGATTGCACAGGTGCTGGTGGTGGTGATTGCACAGATGCCGGTGATGGTGATTGCACAGGTGCCGGTGGTGGTGATTGCACAGATGCCAGTGGTGGTGATTGCACAGGTGCCGGTGGTGGTGATTGCACAGGTGCCAGTGGTGGTGATTGCACAGATGCCAGTGGTGGTGATTGCACAGGTGCCGGTGGTGGTGATTGCACAGGTGCCGGTGGTGATTGCACAGGTGCCGGTGGTGGTGATTGCACAGATGCCGGTGGTGGTGATTGCACAGGTGCCGGTGGTGGTGATTGCACAGGTGCCAGTGGTGGTGATTGCACAGGTGCCGGTGGTGGTGATTGCACAGGTGCCGGTGGTGATTGCACAGGTGCCGGTGGTGATTGCACAGATGCCGGTGGTGATTGCAACGGAGACGGTGGTTGTGCTGGTTCCGGCCTGACTGGAGGTGTCAGTGATCCCTCATGCGTGTGCAAGGCGCCTGGTATATGCGTGTGCGAGACGCCCGATATAGGAGTGTCGTGAAGAGTCTGTGTAGGGCTCGGTGTGCACGGTGTCACCTCGGGTACAGGGTTCATAGTTACCGTGGAGTGCTCGGGGTAGTGGTCTGCTGCTCCTGCGGGCGCCAGGTCGCGGACGGAGACCGTGTCCTCCCGCCCATCAGGTAAGACCACGTAGGCATACTGGGGGTTTGCATGTAGAAGGTGAACCCTCTCGACCAGCGGGGAGTATTTATTGCTCCTCACATGTTTCCAGAGCAGCACTGGCCCTGGGGATGTCAGCCAAGCCGGTAGGGTGGTCCCAGTGGCAGACTTCCTGGGAAAAGAGAATAGGCGTTCGTGAGGGGTGGCATTGGTGGACGTACATAACAGGGAGCGGATAGAGTGGAGTGCCTCAGGGAGGACCTCCTGCCATCGAGAGACCAGCAACCCTTTTGACTTAAGGGCTAAAAGTGTGGCCTTCCACACTGTGGCATTCTCCCTCTCCACCTGTCCATTTCCCCGGGGATTATAGCTCGTGGTCCTACTAGTAGCAATGCCCCTAGCCAGCAGGTACTGGCACAGCTCATCACTCATAAAGGAGGACCCTCTATCACTGTGGATATAGCAGGGATATCCGAACAGAGTGAAGAGCTGGCGCAGGGCTTTTATGATGGACGTGGCAGTGGTGTCGGGGCAGGGGATGGCAAAGGGGAACCGCGAGTACTCGTCGATAATGTTGAAAAAGTAGACATTGGGGTCAGTGGAGGGAAGGGGCCCCTTAAAGTCAACACTCAGTCGCTCAAAGGGGCGAGTGGCCTTGATAAGTTGCGCCTTTTCAGGACGGTAGAAGTGTGGTTTGCACTCAGCGCAGACTTGGCAGTCCCTGGTCATCGTCCTGATGTCCTCAAGGGAGTAAGGCAGGTTCCGGGCTTTCACAAAGTGGAAAAGCTGGGTGACCCTCGGGTGGCAAAGATCTGCATGGAGGGCGTATAGCTGGTCGAGCTGTGCGCTGGCACACGCTCCCCGGGATAGGGCATCGGGGGCTCATTGAGCCTTCCAGGCTGGTACAGGATATCATAGTTGTAGGTGGAGAGTTCCATTCTCCACTGCAAAATTTTATCATTTTTGATTTTGCCCCGCTGTTGGTTGCTGAACATGAACGCAACCGAGCGCTGGTCGGTCAGCAAGGTGAACCTTTTGCCGGCGAGATAGTGCCTCCAGTGCCTAATAGCTTCCACTATGGTCTGGGCTTCTTTCTCCACCGCGGAGTGCCGAATTTCAGAGCCTTGAAGGGTACGAGAAAAGAATGCTACTGGCCTGCCTGCCTGAGTGAGGGTAGCAGCCAGCGTGAGATCGGAGGCGTCACTCTCTGCTTGGAAGGGAATGGTCTCGTCCACCGCATGCATCGTTGCTTTGGCAATGTCCCCTTTAATGCAGCTGAAGGCCGCGCGGGCCTCGGCAGAGAGGGGAAAAGTGGTAGACTTGACCGGGGGCGGGCCTTGTCTGCGTAATGGGGGACCCATTGGGCGTAATAGGAAAAGAAGCCCAGGCACCGTCTGAGGGCTTTGAGGGTGGTGGGAAGAGGGAGTTCCAACAGGGGGTGCATACGGTCGGGATCAGGGCCAATGACCCCGTTCTCCACGACATACCCAAGGATAGCGAGTCGGGTGGTTCCGAACACACATTTGTCCCTGTTATAAGTAAGGTTCAGGGCTTCGGCCACTTGGAAAAATCATTGGAGGTTGGTGTTGTGATCCTGCCAGTCGTGACCGCAGATGGTGATGTTATCCAGATAGGGAAATGTGGCCTTCAGTTGGCACTGGTCCACCATCCGATCCATTTCCCTCTGGAAGACAGAGACGCCATTTGTGACACCGAAGGGGATGCGCAGGAAGTGATAGAACCTGCCGCCCACCTCGAAGGCGGTGTAGGGGCACTCCTCTGGGTGGATGGGGAGCTGGTGATAAGCGGATTTCAGATCTATGGTCGAGTACACCTTGTACTGAGCTATCTGGTTGGCCATATCCGCGATGCGGGGTAGGGGGTACGCGTCAAGCTGCGTAAACCTATTGATGGTCTGGCTATAGTCCACAACCATCCTATTTTTCTGCCCGGTCTGAACAACGACCACCTGAGCCCTCCAAGGACTTGTGCTTGGCTCAGTGATCCCCTCCCTGAGTAGCTGCTGTACCTCCGACTGAATGAAGGCCCTGTCCCCCGCGCTGTACCTCCTGCTTTTAGTTGCCACAGGTTTACAGTCGGGGGTCAGGTTGGCGAACAACAGTGGGGGAGGGATCTTGAGGGTGGAGAAGCTGCAAGTGGTGTCAGTAGCGCGGCTGTCGGCATGGTGCTGAGTGGGATGTGCGGGTCGGTGTGTGTGTGTGGTCAGTAGCGGGGTATATGACGAAGTCCCACAAAACTGAGGATTCCTGACAATGAGTGGTGGGAGGGGCCCGTCATATGCCATAGTCACACTTTCGAGGTGGCTCTGGAAGTCCAGCCCCAATAGCACAGGCGCGCACAGTTGAGGCATGACCAGTAGCACAAAGTCCCGATATTCTGTACCCTGCACCACCGATGTCACTACACAACCCACCCGGATGTCTGTGAAATGCGATCCAGAAGCCAAGGTGACTCTCTGACTTACCGGCCATGTCACGAGTCCGCAGCGTTGCTCCGTGTCTGGGTCAATAAAACTCTCAGTGCTGCCTATGTCAAACAGGCAGCTAGTCCTGTGCCCCTCCACCAGGATGTCCATCATTGACCTTGCAAGCTGGTGTGGGGCGCTTTGGTCGAAGGTTACGGAGGCCAGAGTTGAACCACCGTCTTGGTGCCCAGTAAGCACCCGTGGGTCGGGGGCAGGGCGAGGTGGCGCCGACAAAGATGGCCGCCCCCATGTCTCACACGAGGCGGGCAGGCAAGATGGCGGCCCCCATGCCTCACACGCGGCGCTGCCCGACCCCGCTCGTGGCTTAGACTTACAGACCTTGGCAAAATGGCCCTTCTTTCCGCAGCTGGAGCAGGTCGCTTCTTGGGCCGGGCAGCGTTTTCGGGGGTGCTTTTCGAGTCCGCAGAAGTAACACTGCACGGACTTGCGACTGGCAGCAGCTGTGGTCAGTTTCGGGGAGTTCGTGGACTTGCGACTGGCAGCAGCTGTGGTCGATTCGCTGGCGGGTGGCGGGGTCTGCAGTGTCCATGGAACCGGCGGGGGATCGCGTGGCTGGACAGCGTCAGCGTTGTGCAGAGCAGCCTCCAGAGTGTCGGCCAGCTCGATCGCCGACTGTAAGGTAAGATCAGCGTTTTCCAGCAGCTGCTGGCACACGTACACTGACCTGATCCCCGTAACGAAGGTGTCTCGTACCAGGAGCTCCGCATGCTGTTCCGCCATCAGTCCCTTGCAGTCGCAGGCCCGCACGAGTGTCTGTAGGGCTCGGACAAACTCAGCGCTCGACTCTCCGGCCCGCTGCTGCCGTGTCACCAAGCGATGTCTTGAGTAGACGGTGTTCACCGGCCGCAGGTACTGTCTTTTGAGGGTGTCCAGTGCCCCTTGGTAGGTCGGCAGGTGTCTGATGAGGGAGTACACCCGCGGACTGACTCTGGAAAGGAGGATTTTGTGCATTGTGGCAGGCTCAGTCACAGGAATCACTTCCAAGTATGATTGGAAGCATGCAAACCAGAGTTCAAAGGCAAGAGCTGCTTCTGGGTCCAAGTCTAATTTTTCCGGACGTAAAATATTCTCCATGTTTTAAAACTTCCAGCCAATAAAATTGATGCACCATCAATAACTCTTGGAGACGTGAGGTGAGATATCGGCTTTTATTGGCTGGAAGAAAGAACAAGCAGCAAGTGACCACCACACTACATCCTGGAGACTGAGGCTGGGGCTGTGTCTCCAATTGCCTTTATACCGGGGTCCGTGGGAGGAGCCATGGTCTGTGGGAGGAGCCACAGGAGCAGTCAGCAGGGGGGCGTGCCAGACAGGTATATGTAGTTCACCACATTGCCCAAGCTGCAGGCCTTCCCCTCTCCACGCCACCGATGTTGTCCAAGGGAAGGGCACTAGGACCCAAGCAGCTTGGCACTGGTGATGTTGCAGAGCAATGTGTTGTTAAGTGCCTTGCTCAAGGACACAAACACGCTGCCTCAGCTGAGGCTCGAACCAGTGACCTTCAGGTTACTAGTCTGATGCCTTGCCCACTAGGGCACGCGCCAACACATATAGACTCACTTACAAGGTCTTTTCAACTGATATTCTTGATATGTATTTCTAATTTGTTATTATTATTATTTCATGTTTTGTATTTGCACAGTTTGTTATCTTTTGCACTCTGGTTGAACACACTAATTGGTGTGGTCTGTCATTGATTTTATTATGGTTATTATTCTATTATAAATGTATTGAGTATGCCCACAAGAAAATGAATCTCCTGGTTGTGGATGGTGACATATATGTGCTCTGATAATAAATTTGCTTTGAACTTTGACTTAGAACCACATGGTTGAAGGGAAGTAACTGTTCTTAAACCTGGTGATCTAGGACTTCAGGATTCTGTACCCTCTGTCCAATGGTAATTGCAGGAAGATGGCAGGGACTGGATGGTGGGGATCTTCAATGATAGATGTTGGCTTCTTGAGGCAACACCTCATGTAGGTGCTACCAATGGATATGCCACTACTGAAGAGTCCATTACTTTCTGCAACTTTATATGTTCCTGCACATTTGAATTACCATACCAGACCATGGTGTAACCAGTCAGCATACTTTCAACAGTATATCTGTGGAAGTATGTTAGACCATTCAGTCACCTGATAAAGCCTCCTGAGTGTTCTAAGAGCATAAAGACGCTGGTGTGCCTTTCTTTGACTGTATCTGTATTTTTGGCTCAGTACAGGTCATACAATCTGTTTATGCCCAGGAATTTAAAGCTCAGGATAAATACATTGCTTAATAATTTTCACATGGTATCCAACTTATTTTAATAAAACATCAATTACGTATCTGCTTTAAGGTCACAGGCTTAACTTTTTCCCAGGAAATTTGTGACTCAGTGTGTGCTCAAACATACTTAGAAAGGTTATGGGTTCAAACTTCTTTCCAGAACTTGAGCTCAAAAGCTAGGCTGGCATTCTGTTTGATACTGAAGAAGGACTGATCTAGTGAAGATACCATCTTTCGATGAAATGTTCCCTCAGGTCCTTGCAAAGAACCCACGGCTCCATTTCGATAAACAGATAATATTTTCCTTGGAATCCCTCTGAATATTTAGGCCTCAGTCTGGTCATAAACAAATCACAAGAGTTAAATTTAGATTTTGGTGAAATAAAAATTCGACTATAGTCGGCCTTCACCATAGTTTACTGGATGGGGCAACTGGTGCTGAGTGCTGACAACCACTCTCTCTCACACACACAATGACTTCTCACTCCCTTAAATGCACACTGACTCCTCTCTTCCCCTTGCCCTCTCACATTGAAATCTTCTCTCCCTCATACACTCTCTGTCTTACCCTCGAACAATGACTTCCTTTCTGTCTTCCATAACAACGTTCTCTTTGTCTCCAACCACATGTACCAGGTCTCTCACCCTCTCATTAGAAAACCCTCCCTCTCTCATGCACATACTCTCCCTTCCATGTTGACTCCCTCCTTCACTCAGACTCTATTTCTGTGACACACCAGTTCTTCCTCTCTGACTGGCTGTTTCCCTCTCTTCCTCTCACACTCAGAATTTCTGTTTCCCTCACACACATTAACTCTCTCTCCCTCCCACAATGACTCTCCCACACACACACAGATTTATTTTCTGTTTACATACCCTGGACGAAGATAGCACCTGTGTACAACACGACAAAGGACAATGTCCTGACGAAGGGTCTCAGCCCGAAACGTCGACTGTACTTCTTCTTTAGATGCTGCCTGGCCTGCTGCGCTCCACCAGCATTTTGTGTGTGTTGAAAGGACAATGTCCTCCAGATGGTTCATGAAACGACTTCTTTCACCCCTTTTACATCTTCTTTTCCTTTCAAATGTGGTTCTGCTGCAGATGGAGCCCATGACCTACATTTTGGGGCGATTGAGCAATCTGGTGCTTTGCTGTCTCCAAGAGGTTTTGCATGAGGCTTTGAGGGTAATGTGTGGCCTCGAGGCCTGGTGACAGGGGCGCAAACCCATGATTGGTTCCATTTCTCGCCAACCCCACTGATTAATGCGTTGAGGAAGATTGATATCTTCGGGGCGAGTTCAGAAAGCAAGCCGGTGTTCTGCACCATCTACCAGACGCTCGCTCACTGCTCCTGGAGGAAGGTCTCTGCATTCGAATGATCTTTCTCTCTCCCTTGATATTGTCGGAGGGTGAACCTAGAGATCTGGGTCTTGGACAAGGTTTATTTCATGTGGTCTGTGGATTAGACTCTGTGGCTCACGTTATGATGTGGTCATGGCAGGTCCTTCTTTTATCGTTAGTTTGGGCAATTCTGAACGGGCTGGCCTGCGCGCAATGAACGGAGCTGAACTGAATATGGACTCTTTTGATTTTGTGCTTTTATTCTGTGTTTTTCATTCATCTTTTTCTGTGCCATTAATGCAATTTGTTTCTTTTTCATGTGTGTGGGCGGTGTTTGATGTTTATCTTTGAGCGAGTTCCATGGTTTACATTGTTTTCTGGCTGTCTGTGGGAGAGACGAATCTCAGAGTTGTGTGGTGCATACATACAGTTGAAGTCAGTTTACATACACTTAGGTTGAAGTCATTAAAACTCATTGTTTAACCACTCCACAGATTTCCTATTAGCAAACTATAGTTTTGGCAAGATGTTCAGGACATCTACTTTGTGCATGACACGAGTAATTTTTCCAACAATTGTTTACGACAGATTATTTCACTTTTAATTGACTATATCATAATTCCAGTGGGTCTGAAGCATGGGAGTGGCAACATCATGTTGTGGGGGTGCTTTGCAGCAGGAGGGACTGGTGCACTTCACAAAATAGATGGCATCATGAGGGAGGAAAATTATGTGGATATATTGAAGCAACATCTCAAGTCATCAGCCAGGAAGTTAAAGCTTGGTGACAAATGGGTCTTCCAAATGGACAATGACCCCAAGCATATCTCCAAAGCTGTGGCAAAATTGCTTAAGGACAACAAAGTCAAGGTATTGGAGTGGCCATCACAAAGCCCTGACCGCAATCCGATAGATAATTTGTGGGCAGAACTGAAAAAGCGTGTGTGAGCAAGGAGGCCTACAAACCTGACTCAGTTACACCAATTCTGTCTGGAGGAATGGAATAAAATTCCAGCAACTTATTGTGAGAAGCTTGTGGAAGACTACCCAAAACATTTGACCCAAGTTAAACAATTTAAAGGCAATGCTACCAAATACTAACAAAATGTATGTAAACTTCTCACCCACTGGGAATGTGATGAAAGAAATAAAAGCTGAAATAAATCATTCTCTCTACTATTATTCTGACATTTCACATTCTTAAAATAAAGTAGTGATCCTAACTGACCTAAGACAGGGAATGTTTTCTAGGATTAAATGTCAGGAATTGTGAAAAACTGAGTTTAAATGTATTTGGCTAAGGTGTATGTAAACTTCTGACTTCAACTGTACTTTGATAATAAATGCACTTCAAATTTTGAATATTTGAATTTTTCTGTCTTTCTGTCTATCTGTCTCTCTCTCTCTGCCCCTCTCTTTCTCTCTCCATACACACATACATGTTCCCTTATATTCTATTTCTTACACACAACCACATGCTCTACTCTGAATGCCCAATCTGGAAAGCACAGCCGCTAAACTCTTCAACAAAATTTCTATAGATACGCAGTAGAGCATATCCTAACTGAGACCGTTCCCCTTCTTGCTACTGCGATTGCTCAGGAGGTACAGCAGCCTTAGGTTCCACACCACCAGCTTCAGGATCAGCTATCTCTCTACGACCAACAGGCTCCTGAAGCAGCATGGATGACTTCAGTCACCGCTACTCTAAACTGATTCTACAACCGACAGACCTACTTTCAAGGAGACCTTTCAGCTCACACTCTCAGAATTATGTCTTTTTTATTTGCGCAGTTTGCCCTCTATTGGTTGTCAGTCTCTGTCCGTCTATGTATAGTTTTTCATTGATTCTATTGCATTTCCTTTTCCCTGGAGATGCCAGCAGGAAAATGAATCTCGGGTAGTATATGGTAATGTACACATATTTTGATAATAAGTTTACTTTGAACTTTAACAGAAAGTGTGTTGTATTTCATTTTTCAAAAATATCTGAGTAATCTTGTTTGATTAAGCATTCTTTTTCGCTTCAATAATTAATTATGGGTTATACGTAAAAATACTTGAAGTGCATACATAATCATGTTACCACCAGATACGTGTGTGCCTCGCTTAAAGTAAAGATGAATTACACCCGTATTCAACAACTCAGGAACAGTTTCTTCCCTTCTGCCATCCAACTTCTGAAGCGACATCAAACCCATGAACACTACCTCCCCACTTTTTTTATTTCCTATTTTTTTGCTCTACTTATTTAATTTAACTATTTAATATATGTATACATTGTAATTCAGTTTTTCTTTATTATGTATTGCATTGTACTACTGCTGCAAAGACAGTAGATTTCATAACATAATGCTGGTAATATTAAACTGATTCTGACTGTGATTTCGGACTCCCATGCAGCCTTTGAATTAGTTTGATGTTTTGTAGTTACAAGACATAAGAGAAAGAGATGGGAGAGAGGTTATGTTAGAAAGCAAGGGGAGTGCGTGTTTGGAGCGGCCTGTACTGAGGTACCCAGACTGTACGAGAGTGGGAATAATGCTGGGTCTGTGGGGTGGCACAGAGCCATCATGATTGTGGGTGAGGGGGCAATGAACTCTGTTTCAGGAGCTGGATCAGGTTAAATGTTAGATCAGGCCTCACTCAACCTGAGTATTGGGTGGAGTGAAGCAGCCCCCACACTACCATCGTCAACCTTCCCACCTATGAGCCTTTGGTGTCGGTCCACTCTGAACACTGCAGCATCTTCATTGAAAATTAATGGCTGATATGCAAGAAGAGATGCAGGAGGAAGCCAGCGTAACTCCCAAACTTGTCCTGCCATTCAGTATTGTCATGGCCCAATGAGAAGAAAAAGAACAAGATCATGAGCTAACATCATTATTAACAGCAAAAAACATTTTGTTAAAAAGCTACTTAACCCAGAAACAGATTTACAATTGTTGCTGTTAATATGTTTTAATTCTCTGTATCCTATCTTCTTTATGCTAATTTGTAATTCAGCCACAGGTTATTGAAGTTCTTCCTCAGAGGTGTCTTGCAACTTGAGTATTTGTAGGAACAGAAATTATGCACGACATTCCCCACATCATTTTGCTTGTTTGTTTATTGAGATATAGCGTGGAGTTGGCCCTCCTGCCCCTTCCGGCCCTGTGAGCCACATTGCTGAGGAAATACTGATTTAATCCTAGCCCTATCACGGGACAATTTACAATAACCAATTAACCTACCAACCGGTAAGTCTTTGGACTGCAGAGGAAACAGGAGCACCAGGAGGAAACGCACACATTCATGGGGAGATTGTACAAACTCCTTACAGACGGTTGGCAGGAATTGAACCCTGGTCGGTGGTACTGTAAAGTGTTTTAACCATTATGCTACCATGCTGCCCAGTATTATAGTGACCATATTTCAGATTTAGTTCATTGGATTTTAATTGTATTGGGTCATTCTGAGGTTGAGGAAAGCACTTTTATACAAAAAATAGTGATTGAAGTAATGTAAAACATAATTAATTTTTTCTAAAATCCCTATTGAACAATTTTGAAGAATGTTTTAGCTTCACTCTACCATTTTTAACTGTGATAATCTAATTTTATTAATGTCTTAAATTACATATTTACTTTGAAAACATCAAAAGCAAACAGTGGTGTCATTCGTGGTGAATTGGAGTTTAGTTAGGTGAGATATTTAGGGACACAGCCACCCCAGAGATACCCTCCTGATCATGCCTTGAACATTCAATGTCATTCTTTAATTTTTCTTGGGTTGGAATCTTGTCACTTCCTATGCAACAACAGCACATGAGCAACTTCACAAACCAGGCTGAAGTCTAGAACCATACAATCATAATCTGATGGAAGTGGAGAATGGTTCTGGCATAAATAGAAGCCATTGTATTAGTGCTGGCTCATAGTAGACCAACCTCAGCAGTTGGTCAACCTCAGGTTTTTAGCCCCATTCTTTCTCTACAGCCCTTGAAATTATCAACAGTTGAAGGAGAAATCATATTAGTAGCTTCTCACAAACTCAAGGTGGGAAACAAATGTTGGCCTTGCCTGTGAAATTCTGGTGTTACAAAAGGCTGGCGTCTAGGATGTGGCTGTGCAAGACAGTTTACCAGAAATTTATACAGATTACAGAGGAGGAGGCTTTTGCTGACTTGAGACAAATTAAGGGGGATAAATCCCCAGGGCCTGACAAGATGTTCCTTTGGACCCAGAGGGAGACAAGTACAGAAATTGCTGGGTCACTAGCAGAGATATTTAAATCATCCTTAGCAACAGGTGAGGTGCCAGAGGATGGGAGGACAGCCAATGTGGTTCCACTGTTTAAGAAAGGCTCTACAAATAAACTGGGAAATTATAGGCCGGTGAGCCTGACAGCAGTGGTGGGTAAGTTATTGGAAGGTAACACACACAAAATGCTGGAGGAACTCAGCAGGCCAGGCAGCTGAGGCTCGAAACGGCAATTGTACTTTTTTCCATGGATGCTGCCTGGCCTGCTGAGTTCATCCTTCCAGCATTTTGTGTGTATTGTTTGGATTTCAAGCATCTGTAGATTTCCTCTTGTTTATTGGAAGGTATTCTAGGTCCCTTGTTGTTTGACATCTATATCAATGATCTGGGTGATAATGTGGTTAACCCGATCAGCAAGTGTGTGGATGACACCAAGTTTGGGGGTGTAGAGGACAGTGAGGAAGACAATCATGGCTTGCAGCGGGTTCTGGACCAGCTGGAAAAATGAGTTGAGAAGTGGCAGATGGAATTTAATGCAGCCAAGTGTGAGGTTTTGCCCTTCGGTAGGACCAACCAGGGTAGTTCTTACACAGTGAACGGTAGGGCACTGAGGAATGTGGTAGAACAAAGGAATCTAGGAATACAAGTACATAATTCATTGAAAGAGGCATCACAGGTGGATCGTGTTATGTTATGTAACTTCTAACTAACTCAAAGGATGACACGAGAGTTCTAAATACAGACATAATTTCAAGATTATTTATGCGAGGTGTGCATGTATCACCTGGTATCGTGATGATGTATGCAATTCATATAACCCATAATAAATTATTTAAAGAATAAGAATGCTTAATCAACCAATATATATACACTAGATTACTCAAGTGTAACTAAAATATTAAATACACAATAGATAGGGATATAAAGAAAGCTTATGGCATATTAGCCTCCATAAATCAATGTACTGAGTACAGGAGATGGAATGTTATGTTGAAGTTGTATAAAAGATTGGTGAGGCCTAACTTGGAATATTGTGTACAACTTTGGTCACCTACCTACAGGAAAGATGTAAACAAGATTGAAAGTGTACAGAGAAAATGGTCGAGGATGTTGCTGGGACTGAATTAGAAGGAAAGATTGAACAGGTTAGGAACGTATTCTTTAGAAGGTACGGTAGAAGACAGAGAAGAAATTTGATAGAGACATACAAAATTAGGAGCGGTTGTGTGGGACTACAACCAGAGGCCATGGGTTAAGGGTGAAAGGGGAGAAGTGTACTGGGAACATGAGGGGAAACTTCTTCACTCAGAGGGCCGTGAGGGCGTGGAATGAGCTGCCTGCACAATTGGTGCATACAAGCTGGATGTTAACATTTGAGAGAAATTTGGATATATACATGGATCGTTAGGATATGGAGGGCTATGATCTGGATGTGGTCAATGGAAGTAGGCAGTTTGAATGGTTTTGGTATGGACTAGATGGTCTGTGTTGTATATCTCTATGATGTTAAATAATGATTCTTATCAATTACTATAGATAGCAATTCAAGTAAACAAACCTCTACACGAAAAATGGGAAGAATATTGTTAATGCTCTGCTATTTATGAAGTCCCATACATACTAAGAACCATGGAACATAAAGATGATAGCATGATAATGAATGAACTAGATTAGTAGACAGAAACCTGGACTCTGGCAATCTGAATCCCTGCAAAGCTGCTGAGGAATTTAAAATTCAAATGATCAAGTGAATATTGGAAGGAGATGATAACTACAGTATAAGCTACTATGAAGGAGTCTATTTGGCCCATCAGTTCTATAGCAGCTCCCAGCAAGCCAGTCACTCTGTTGTTTTATTAGAGCAAGGCTATCCAGAAACAGCGATCAGGGTTTAGTTGGTTGGTTCGCCCCGTGGGTTTCCTGCCGCATTCCAAAACTGTGCAAGTTAGGGTTAGTAAGTTGTGGCCGTACAATGTTGGTGCCAGAAGTGTGAGGGAACCCCACAGAGTCACAAACAGAATGTGAAAACTCCTCATAGATGTTGGTGCCTCCAGCACATTCTCAGACCAAGTTGATCATTGATGCAGATGATGTATTATCTTTCAATATTTTATGACAAATAAAGCTAATTTTACAATATTTATTTTTATCCTTCAATTCATTCTCTCTCACATGAATCTCAGTGTGATTATTTTGCCATTTATGTACAGTAGTCAATCAGTACTATCATGGCTTTGAGATGTGGTAGTAAACCCAAACTCTTGAGGGAAACCCACAGAGTCACAAGCAGAATGTGAAAATTCCTTACAGATAGAACTGAAGGTCAAGATAGGAGCTGGGTTATGAGGAAGCTGTGAGGGAGCCAACATGTCACCCAATAAAACTACCAGAAAGGATGTATCTGATTCGCAAATGTCTTCGTCCATCTCTCATCTCCATCCATTTAGGCCCATTAATTTGATTAACTCTTTTTCTGCTTGCTGTAATGTCCCAGCAAGGGGAAGAATGGACCAAATATGCTAACCTTCTCAATATTGGCCACATCCCATGATCAATTTAAAAAAGAAATCTCAGAATACATTATGTGACTTTATGAAATATTCTATCTTCACTCATTGACTCCTAAAATAGACTTAATGTTTCCTTCTGATCAGAAACCACTAAATATAAATAATGATTCACATCCCCTTTGATAGAAACTGGAAACATGAAAAAGACCTGTAAAGGTAATGAATGACATTTTTAAAAATTAACTAAGCAAGAAAAATCAATTGTGAAATTCATTGTCCAAAAAATGTCTTAATTCTCAGTAAGTTTCCATTGGTGGAGGAAAAGTTTATCAACAGCAAGTCTTGGCATGAATTGTAAGGTAGTGTCCTCATTTAGTAATGAATGCCCTAGGCAGCCTCATTATTCCAGAGTGAGGATTCCTTCAAAGAGAGGTCCAGGAAATAAAACAAAATTACTCCTTTTGTTTCCACAAACAAAAAAGCTCCTTGTAAATGTAAGGTTGCTCATGTGTTGTGTATTTTGTAACAATTGACAGTTTATTTAAAGTTGAAAGTAAATTTATTATCAGAGTACATTTTTGTTAACGTATACTACTCCAGGATTCACTTCCTTATGGGCATTGACAGTAAATATAAGGAAACACAATAGAATCATTGAAAATCCACACACAAAGACGGACAAACAACCAATGCGCAAAAGATTAATAAATTGTACAAATACGAAAAAGAAAACAAAATAACAATGATAAATAAAAATGAAATAAATAATAGTGAGGACATGAGTTACAGAGTCCTTGAAAGTGAGACTATAGGTTGTGGAAGGAGTTTCATTTTTGGGTGAGTGAGGTTATCCACTCTGGTTCAGGAGCCTGATGGTTGAGGGGTAACAATTGCTCCTGAACTGGGTGGTGTGAGTCCTGGGGCTCCTGTACCTTCTTCCTGCTGCCAGCCATGAGAAGAGAGCATGTCCTGGATGGTGGGGGTCCCTGATGATGGATGCTGCTTTCCGGTGGTAGCACTCCATGCAAACGTGCACAATGGTGGGGAGAGCTTTACCCCTGAGTAACTGGGACGTATCCACTGCTTTTTGTAGGCTTTTCTATACGAGGTTATTAGTGTTTCCGCACAGACCATGACATAACCAGCTAATATACTCTCTCCACTGTGCATCTATAGAAGTTTGTCAAAGTTTCAGTTGACATGCCAAATTTTTGCAAAATGCTAAGAAAGTAGAGGCACTGCTATACTTTCTTTGTAATTGCACTTTCATGCTGGACCCAGGACAGACCCTCTGAAATAATGACACCGAGGAACTTAATATTGCTGACCCTCTCCACCTCTGATCCCTAATGAGGACTGGCTTATGGACCTCCAGTCTCCCCCTTCTGAGTTAATAATCACCTCTTTGGTCTGCTGACGTTGAATGAGAGGTTGTTGTTGTGGCACCACTCAGCCAGGTTTTCAATCTCCCTCCTACTTGCTGATTCGTCACTACCTTAGTTTCGGGCTACGACAGTGGTGTCATCAACAAACTTAGCCACACAGTCTTAAGTATAAAGCAAGTAGAGCAGTGGGATAAGCACAGAGCCCTGTGGTGCAACTGTGCTGGTGGAGATTGTGGGGAAGGTGTTGTTGCCAATCTGAACTGATTGGGGTCTGCAAGTGAGGAAATCATAGATCCAGTTTTGAAGCAAAACTGTACTTTCCTTTCCAAGGTACACTCGTGGGCATGGAAATATGGAATCCATGTGTGTTGTTTAAGCAGCTGGAATGCAGGGCAATCCAAATAGGAACCACATCGCTTGGTACCAGCGTGGCTGAAGGAATTGTCAGAAGAAAATCAACTTACTTTGGGCTCTGTTCTGTGTTTCTGCTTGGATTTGCTCCCCTGGCCTTGTGTGTTTCCCTGAGAGTTCCCACAATTCCAACTTCCTGTGCAGCAGATGCAACCACCACGTCACACCTGTGAAGGCTTCAGAGATCCCAACAGTCACAGCTCTCCAGCGGACTGAGGGCACAAGATAGACACAAATCTATATTCCTTCAAGGCTGTAAGAGCCTATAATAACAGCCCTATTTTATCACATGGCTAGCTAGTAATCGCAAATAGCCACTTAGAGAAATTAAGGTCATAACCGTAACACTTTTAACATAGATTGACTGGTTTAGCCTAATCCTCTGTTAGACTTAGGAGCAGAATTAGACCACTTGGCATATTGAATCTGCTCTGTTATTTCATCATGGCTGATTTATCATCCCTCCCAACCCCATTCTTCTGCCTTCTTCCCGTAAATTTTGAGGCCTTATAAATTAAGAAACTATCAATTTCCATTTCCATTTCAATTTCCATATGTGACAATTAATTCCATGGATTTACCACCCTCTAGTGAAGAACATTTCTCCTCATTTTTGTTCTAAAGGGATGTCCTTATATTCGGTGGATTTCTATATTGAGGATAAGTCCATGAGATACAGGAGAAAAATTAGGCTATTTGGCCCACCAAGTCTGCTCTGCCATTTCATCATGGCTGATCCATTTTTCATCTCAACCCCAATATCCCTACCTTCCCCCACTTCCCTTCATGCCCTGACCAATCAAGAATCTATCAACTTCTGCCTTAAATATACCTAATGACTTGGCCTCTGCCTGTGGCAACAAATTCTATAGATTCACCACTGTTAGGCTAAATAAATTCCTCCTCATCTCTGTTTTAAAAGGACGGCCGTCTATTCTGAAGCTGTGTCCTCTTGTCCAAGACTTTCCTACCATAGGAAACATCCTTTCCACACCCATTCTGTCAACATTCGTGAGGTTGCAATGAGACCCTCTCAATCTTCTGAATTCCAGTGAGTAGAGGCCCAGAGCCACCAAATGCTTCTCACATGACAAGCCTTTCAAGGTGATTACCAACCTTCAGTTTCCCAAGATGACTTCTTCCTAGTGATGGAAACTTCACTCATTTCTTGCCCCTTACACTCTCAAACTTCTGGCATACTGCTAGTGTCTTCCACAGTGAAGACTGATGCAAAATACTTATTCAGTTCATCTATTACTGCCTCTCCAGCATCATTTTCCAGCAGTCTAGTATCCACTCTCACATCTCCTTTAGATTTTATGTATCTGAAGAAACTTTTGGTATCCTCTTTAACATTATTGGCTAGTTTATCTTCATATCCCATCTTTACATTCTTAATGGCTATTTTAGTTAACTTCTGTCGGTTTTTATGATTCTGAGATACATCCTGCAGATGCGCTGGGACACATCATCAGTGATGTAACCTGGGATCGTCAGCCGTTTTGGATCTTTCAACATCATACACCCTCGCCCATGCAACCCAGCCAGGGTTGATCAGACCCCGGTTGATCCCCTTCTCCAGCCTATGCCAGCCTGATATCATAGCTCTAGCAGTGACTCTCAGTCTGAAGTTCCCATAGTCGTTCATGATGAGGTCCTTGACCTTTCTGGGAACATGGTGCTGGTCCAGTGTAAACTCCACCAGTTTGTGGGGTATTGACCCATACGCATTGGCGAGATCTAGCCAAAGCACGACCAGGTCTCGCTTCCCCATGTGTTCAGCTCCTTGATCAGCTGGGTGACTACTCCAGTGTGTTCCAGGCACCCAGGCACTCTGGGAATTCCACCTTTCTGCACTGTAGTGTTGATGTAAATGTTCTTGAAGAGAAGTCCATCATGTGGTGGGACAAGACACTAAAGAAGATTTTCCCTTCCACGCTAAGCAGCGAGATGGATCTGAACTGCTCCAGGTTTGACAAACATTCCTCCTTGTGGATCCAGATCCACTCTGCATACCTCCACTGGTCTGTCACTGGTCTCCTGCGCCAGGTCACTGGCAGGATCTTCCAAAGAATCTTGAGAAGCTCCGGGCAGTGCTTGTACACCTTGCTGGGTACTCCGCTGGGTCCTGGCGCAGAACTGGCTCTGGCTGAACACAACCTCCTGGACTCCCTTCCAGGTGGGCTTCCTCACATCGAACTCCACTATGGGGAGTGGTTGGCTTGTAAGGGCTCTGTGGAGGCCTAGCTCTTGATCCCTTGCAGGATCGCTCAGGATGTTATGGAGGAAATGGTCCACCACTTCCTTAGAGCACACAAGGCGGCCGCTGTGTTTCTGTCCTCGGAGCTGTTTCGTAAAACCAAATGGATTGGCTATGAAGGCAGTTTGCTTCCTGGCTCCTTCTCTCCCTCGCCTCCTGGGCCATTCTGCTCTGTGCAGGGTCATTAGTTTGTTCCTGCAGATGTTCTGGAGCTTAACCAGGGGAGGTTTTTCCTCCTCCGTTGCTACCTTGAACTGCCATGCCAGGGACCGAAGCTGTTGGGTCTGGGCCACCCTGCGGTTCATAGTGTATTGGGATCTGGCAGTCTTTCCCTCCTCTATTCCAAACCTCAGTGTGACAAAGCTGACAATGATGGGGGTCATTGTCTGAAGCCATCTGTCAACATCTCCCTTGGCTGTCAAACCTATGATCCTTGTGACATCCCCATCGGACTGGAGCCACTCTTTCTTGTTGCTGGCTGGGAGCCACTTGATCCGGTACTGTTCAACTATGTTGCTTGGGACAGAAGCTTCTGGCGCTTGGAGGTTCTGGGTTCTGCAGGGTGACTCCAGGCCGGGCTCCTCCTCCGTCTCATCAGACATAAATCCTGTGCGCTGCACAGCATTCTCCTGCTTCAAGCCCTTCATTCTGGACTGATGGATCATTAGGCCGCATTTGTTCTTACAAACCTTGCCACAAATGCATCTCTCTCTCGTCGTCAATAATCCAATTGCCTTAGTCATTGTTATTAGGTCCATCCTATTGGGGTGGTCATTCTCCCCTCCCCCCTCAGGCTCCCCAGGGGGGTGTCTTTCATTGGGTTTAGCTGTAGCTTTCTTGGGTTCTTCTTCACAGAAGATGCAGGTTGGGCTGCTACCACTCCCTGCCCCGCTTGCCATCTTTCCAAACTGTCAACTGTCTCTTCAGTCATCACCAATCTGTTCTTGGTGGTCACCCAGCCTGTTTCTGGGAGTCACTGGCTCAGCCAGCTTGAGTGATTCTTAATCTTATATCTTCCACTAATCTTTGCTCTATTATGTGTCCTCTCTTTGGCTTTGACTTCTCTTGCTAGCCACAACTGTGTCATCTTACCTTTACAATACTTCTTCTTCTTTGGGATGCACCTTCCAAATTGCTTCTAGAAATTCCAGCCATTGTTGCTGTGCTGTCATCCCTGCCAGTGTTCTTTTCCAATCAATTCTGTCCAGTTCCACTTTCCTGCCTCTGTAATTCCCTTTACTCTACTTTAATACTAATGCATCTGACTTTAGCTTTCCCTTTTCAAATTGCAGGGTGAATTCAATCAAATTATGATCACTACTCTTAAGGGTTCCTTTACCTTAAGCTCTCTAATCAATTCTGGTTCATTGCACAACACCCAATCCAGAATAGCTGATCCCATAGTGGGCTCAACTATGAGGTGCCCTAAAAAGTCATGTCGCAGGCATTCTAGAAAGTCTCCCTCTTGGGCTCCAGCATCGTCCGTATTTTCCCAATCTACTTGTACATTGAAATCCCCCATGACTATTGTAACATTGTTTTTTGGCATGCATTTTCTATCTCCCATTGTATTTTGTAGACCACATCGTTATTACTGTTTGGGGGGGTGGTCTGCATACAACTCCCATCA
This sequence comes from Hemitrygon akajei, assembly GCF_048418815.1. NCBI lineage: Eukaryota > Metazoa > Chordata > Chondrichthyes > Myliobatiformes > Dasyatidae > Hemitrygon > Hemitrygon akajei. The sequence continues at coordinate 106,705,942 of NC_133125.1, forward strand.
GGGTAATTTTACCCTTGTAGTTCCTTAGTTCTACCCACAAGGATTCAACACCTTCCAAGCCAATGTCACTTTTTTCTAATGATTTGATTTCATTTTTACCAATGGAGCCATGCCACCCCCTCTGCTTACCTGCCTGTCCTTTTGATACAATGTGTATCCTTGGACATTAAGCTTGTGGTTATAATGTTTCAGTGATACCCGCAACGTCATAGATTCCAATCTGTAACTCCACTACACTTTATATTGGAGGAGTCCATGCCTTTGGTCTTAGACTCACCCAGATCTTCTGCATCTCCACTGTCTCTAAGCCTTTTAATATTCAGTAGGTTTCAATGAGATGCTCCTCATTCTTCTAAGCTCCAGCAAGTACAGGCCCAGAGCCATTAAATGCTCCTCATACATGAACACTTCCATTTCTGGTATCATTCTCGTGGATCTACTCTGGACTCTCTCCAATGTCAACCCATCCTTTCTTAGATAAGGGGACTGAAAATTGTTCACAATTCAAGTGTGGTCTGACCAATGTCTTCTAAAGCCTCAGTCTTCACTAATGATTAAGACCTTGTTTTCACCTATCTCTTATTTTACTAAACTTTGATTTAAATATATCTTACCTCTTTGGTTTAGTGTTGTTTGAGAAATAACAAAGAGAGGTTTCAAATAATATGGACTGTAATTTCATGATAGTGGGAGCCACCCTGCATGGACCTTCCTTTCTTGTCAGGACTCTACTCACCTGGAGTGGATCAGCCAGTGGCAACGTTCTGAATGGAGCTTATCGCAACATGTTTGGTCAACACCCATAGAGCACAGGGCGTTCTGACCATAATTAGCAAACCCCATTCAAGCACCAGTCACCAGCAAAGCTGTTGTATCCAAAAGTTCATCAAAATGAAATCGTTAAAAATTACGAAAATATTTCTTGAACTAAAAGAGGAATCAAAATCAGGCTTAATATCACCAGCATACGTTGTGAAATTTGTTGTCTTTGCGGCAGTGGTACATTGCAGTACATAATAGTAGAAACAAATGTGAATTGCAGTAAGTATTTATATATTGGTTAAATTAAATAAGTAGCTCAGAATTAGAAATAGAAAAGTAGTCAGAGTGAGGGAGTGTTCGTGGGTTCAATGTCCACTCAGAAGTAGGATGTCAGATGGAAAGAGCTGTTCGTCAGTCGTTGAGGGAGCCTTCAGGCACCTGTGCCTCCTTCCTGATGATAGCAATGAAAGGAGGGCGTGACTTGGTTGATGGGGGCCCTTAATGATGGATGCCACCTGTTTCAGGCATTGCTGCTTGAAGATGTCCCAGGTACTGTGAAGGCTAGTGCCCATAATGGAGCTGACAGAGTTTACAACTTTCTGTAGCTTACTTTGATCCTGTGCAGTAGCCGCCCCCTCCCCCCTCCCCTGTACCAGATGGCTTTCCACAGTACAATGCTAACAATCTCCTTCGGAACAAATCAGTTAATTCAAAATCGAGACACGAGAGAGTGCAAACCTAGTCCTCATGTTGGTCTTGGCCTGAAACATTGATTGTCCATCTCTCTCCATAGACGCTGCCTGGCCTGCTGGGTTCCTCCAGTATCATGTGTCATGCTACTAATTCAGAACTAGAATATAGAGTATATCATTCAGACCTTACCTCTTTCCCACACAGCCAGGAATCTCATTGAATTGAATGAAGCTTTTGGATCACCAATCACAATAGTTGCTGGAAATTGGCACTTTATGAGGAATTTATTGTAACTTCACAGAGAGACACAGCAAGGAAACAGGCCCTTTAGCCCAACAGTCTACATTAAAACTATCTTTAAGTTTCCCTGCAAGGTCATCACCTCCCTCTCACACACGTGTTCCACCATTCACTTACACACCAGAGCAGGCGTTCCCAACTCCGAGTCCATAGACCCCTCGGTTAATGGTAAGGCTCATTAGTGACTAGAATGCCAAAGTAACATGCCAACTCACACAACTTTGACATGTGGGAGGGAACTGAGAGTCACCGTGAGAATGTGGAAACTCTGTACGGACAGCACAGCAGGTCAGGACTCAATCTGGTTCCCCAATGCTGTGAAACAATGGCTCTCCTCGCTGCATCACTCGGACGTTCCCTGGAGTGTAATCAACCAGCAAGAAACCATCAGGAAGTTTAGGGCCTCCATTTCTGCAGGGGAATCCTGAACCTCCTGGTAATTATTATTGTCTCTCAGAAAATCCAGGCTTTCAAACATCGTAACGAAGTCCAAATCAAGTTCAAAGTTCACATTTAATTGACATTCAACCGTACCCATGAATACAGCCAAGCCAAACAGCATTCCTCCAGGGCCAAGGTACAAAACACAATATCAACAGTCATACACAGCACACAGCTCATACTGTCATAACTACAATAGCAGAAAAACATACAGTCACAAAAAAATAATATTAGCACCGATCTCTGAGTGACACGGCCTGTAGACTGATGGCACACGGGATGTTGTCCTGAAGCCAGGTTCCTGCAGGAACAAGCACGCAGCAGTTCCTCATCACCTGCCAGTGCAGCCATTTCCAAATGCAATTCGTACTCCCTTCCACTGAGCCGGCACCGGAGGGCAGCTCCAGCGGGAGGGGCCAGGCCCCAATCCTGTATGGAGACCTGCTGTCTCCCACACCGCCTCCAGCACCTCCTCTCCTGGGTGGCTGCAACAGGCGACGGCGCACCACAAGGGCCATGACTGCAACAACCGAGCAACGCAGCTCAAGTGTTCAAAACAAAATCAACTGATTTTAATCGTTCATTTTTTGAGAATATTTCTTCATAAAGAGGCCTTAATTGGCCTATTATTAAAGTACTGTCAGCAAATATTTAGGGCCCAAAAAAAAAATGAGGGAACTATAAAATGCAGCTTGCCCTCTCTTTGCCAGAGAGTAAGACATTCTAGGTGTTTTGTATCTTATTAGAAGCTTAGAACAAGTCTCCAAAGTCCTGCAAACTCGTTTTATTTTTCATGTTGATTTGGGGCTTGGCAGAGGCTCAGGGATGCACTCTTATCTCTCAGCCGGAGAGTAGTGGGCTCAAAATGTAACTCAGAATCAGGATTGTTATCTGACATAGGCCATGAAATTTGTTGTTTTGTGGTTGTGGTGGTAGCAGCACAAAACATAAAAAATTACTGTAAGTGACAATAAAAATAACTAAATAAATCATGAAAAGGAGGAATAGCAAGGTGGTGTTCACTAACCATTCAGCTATCTGATGGCCGATGGAAAGAAACGGTTCCCAAAACACTGAGTGTGGGTCTGCAGATTCCTGTCCCTCCTCCCTGATGGTAGTGATGAGAACACATAAGCACAGAAATCCATCCTGGTCCTCCTGTACTTCACTGAGGGTGTGCTGTGCTGTGGGAGGCGCCTTCTTTCAGATGGGATGCTAAACTGCAGCCTTATCTTGCCCCTCAGTTGGGTGGTGTGAGACTTTACACTGTAGATGTAGAGGTGGGGCTTCCCACAACTGTGGTGTCTACACTGGATAGTCACAAACTCAAAATAGGTGCCATTCAGGCCAGGGAGAAGATGATTCCTCACCCACAAGTTGCTGAATTTTTGGGATCTACTATCCAGCAAGGGTGTGGATACTCAGTCACTGAACAATGACGAAGCTGATTGTTTAATTAATGGGTATTTAGGAAATAAAGGGTTAAAGGATTAGTGGAAGAAAGTAGCAAGAGACAGAGCAGGCACTGGAGGCTAAGACGGTTGCTCCTTCTATTTCTTACTGTTTATCATAACCCACTCTGTGCTCCTATTCATGACTTTTACCTCCAATTTAAATTGCTTTTCAACCTTCTCCATTCCTATAATCTTCTTCAACCCTACTGATATGAAATTTCCTGGTTTTATGTTGATCCCTGTAACACTGGGCATTGCTAATGGAGATATACTTCCAGTTTCAGAATTTCCTTCCTAAATTTCTTAGCTTCTCTTCCATTCCATCACCTTTAAGATGTCCCTCTTTGATACAGCCTTGTCTAATTTATTTCAAGATTTGTGTTTTTCAATAACAGGACATCCTAGGACATATTTTTATAAGCAAAGGGACTATATAGTTGTTGATACCCAATAATGAAAGATTACATATTTATTAAACTAAAGATGCGCTAATGTGATTATTCTCTGATGTGATATCACCTTTTTCCCCCCTGTCCTTTCCAGTCCTGATGAAGAGTCTCGGCCCAAACTGTTGACTGTTTAATCCTCTCCATAGATGCTGCGTGGCCTGCTGAGTTCCTCCAGCATTTTGTGTACACTGCTTTGGATTTCCAGCATCTGCAGTATCTCTTGAGTTTCTGATATGTTTATGATGCAAGAAAGCTTCATAATTATTAAATGGTGTCACATATTTCCAAAAGGTATTAATGGAGTAAATTGTTTAAAGGTCAATATTTTAGAAATATAAAATCTAGGTCACTTTGTTACATTAATTATCAAGGAATTGCACTTTAATGGATAAACAAAAGAGCTGGTTATTGGCTTCGGGAATGGCGGCATTGCACATGCTCCTGTTTACATTAATGGTGTTGAGTTTGAGAGAGTTGAGAACTTCAAGTTCCCAGCTGTGATCATCACCAATAGCCTGTCCTGATCCAGCCACACTGATGTCACGGCCAAGAGAGCTTACCAATGCATCTACTTCCTCAGGAAGCTAGAGAAATTCAGCATTTTCCCAGTGACCCTCACCAATTTTTATTGATTCACCACAGAAAGCATTCTTTCTGGATGAATCACAGCTTTTATGGTAATTACTCTAAATGTGACTGCAAGTATCTGCAGAGAGTGTTGTGCACCCAGCTCAGAACATCACAGGAAAAGCCTCCCCTCAATAGATTTTGTCTATATTTCTCACTGTCTCAGTAAAGCAGCCAGCATAGGCAAAGACCCCATCCAACCCAAACATTCTCTCTTCACCTCGCTCCCTTTGGGTAGAAGAAACAAAAGCCTGAAGGTACCATCTGGCTCAAGGACAGCTTCTACCCCATTGTTATCAGACTTGTTATCATTCTAAATGAATGTTGTGCATGATAAAATGGACTCTTGGCCTTAAAAACTACCTTGTTATGATCTTGCATTTTATTATTTACCAACACTGGACTTTTTCAGCAGCTTCTATACCTTTTTAGCATTGTTATAGGTTTATCTTATTCTACATCAATGCACTGTGTAATGATTTGATCCGTATGCAAAACAAGCTTTTCATTGTAACTTGGTCCATGTGAGGACCAACACTAGTACCAATATCAATATCAATAGCACTACTAACCCTATAGTGGCTGCAGTGCACAAGAATGGTAAATAAAAATTACTTAGTCACCAGGCTACTCAGACAGCACGTCCCAAATTCACCATCACTATGTCAAAGTAAGTAAAAAGCCAGAGGTGCAAGCAACTCCTCTACCGTCCGGCAGGTTCTCCAACGAGCCCCACACCATTCTAACTTGGGAACACATCCATCACCTTCCACTATCACTCAGTCTAAATCCTGTAAGTCACTCTTCATGATTATCCTGAAGGACCGCGGATGTGTTGTCATTGAGTATTAAGGAACAGAACAATAGGTTTCTAGATATTTGGGAACTGAAAGGGTAAAGAACTGGCGGAGGAAAATAGCCATGATCTTACAAAATGACAAAGCAACCACAAAGAGCTCCTACTCCTTCTTCTATTATGACAGGGCACAAGCTTAAGGAGATTGGAGGGAAGTGACGGGGACATGTCAGTTGTAGGTGTTTTACACAGAGAGTGGTGGGTGTGAGCAACATGCTGCCATAGGGTGTGTTAGAGGCAGATACATTAGGGAAATTTAAGGCACTCAAAGATAGGCACATAATGAAAGGAAAATGGGGGCTATGTGGAAGGGAAGGGTTAGATTGATCTTGCAGTAGGCTAATGTGGGTCGAATGGCCTGAACTGCTCGACCTTCTATGTCTTTTTTCTTATGTTATTTAATTATGATGTATCAGGTCTCACACCCTGCTGTATACCCCTCATTCCTATCATCAGATTAAACCTTCACTAGAAATATAACAGTTCAAGATGGTGGTCACCACCTTCTCTGGGGCAGAGAGCAATAGACAGTAAAAGCAGACTGTGCTAACGTTGCCCAGATCCGCTCCAACTCAAAGAAGTGACAGAAATGAAGGTGAAAGGTGACTCAAATTCAATATGAATGATTTGGATTTGGGCAGAGGATCTTGACTAATGAAGGTTTGGCAATCGACAAGGAAAATTCAGGAAGTTATAGTTAGACTAACAGAATAGGCAGATTTGGGTCAGACAAAATTCAATGCAGGGAAGCATCTGCATGAAAAATATGAAGAGTGAGTGTAGATCAGTGCAATGACATAATCTCACAAATGCATGTGTGAAAGATAAATTCAAAAATAATTCAAAACCTTCAAAGTAAATTTATTATCAAGTTATGTTCTTGCATGCATTCACAGTAGAACAACGAAATACAATAGAGTCAATGAGAAACGACACACAAAGACTGACAAATAACCAATACGCAAAAGAAGACAATCTGTGCAAATGCAAAAAAATAGACTAAGGATAGGCAAAGGATGTTGTTAACTTAGATTTTCTGAAGGCCTTTGGAAAGGTGTCACACATGGGGCTGCTTAACAAGATAAGAGCCCAAGGTATCGTGGTTAGAAGATTGGCTGATAGGCAGGAGCCAAAGAATCAGAGTAATGAAGGTCTATTCTGGTTGGCTACCAGTGACAAGTGGTGTTCAGTATTGGGATGGTTTCTGTTCATGTTATATGTCAATGAGTTAGATGGTGGAATTGATGGTTTTGTGGCCAGGTTTGCAGACAATACAAAGATAGGTGGAGGGCCAAGTGTATTTTAGGAAGCAAGGAGTCTGCAGAAGGACTTGGACAGATTGTGAGAATGGACAAAGAAGTGGAAAATGGAGTATGGTGTAGGGAAATGTATGATCATGTAGATTATTTTCCAAATGGGGAGAAAATTCAAAAGTCAAAGGTGCAAAGTGTCTTAGGAGTCCTTTTGCTGGGTTCCCAAAAGTTAACTTGCAGGTTGAGTCAGTATTAAGGAAAGCAAGTGCAATGATGTCATTCATTTGAAGATGACTAGAATATAAGAACAAGGATGTGATGCTGAGGCCTTATAGTGCATTGGCTCGATCACACTTGAGACACATCCTTTAGAACAGAGATGAGGAAGAATTTCTCTAGCTAGAGGGTGGTGAATCTATGGAATTAATTTCCACAAATGGCTGTTTTTGGGGAAGATGAGGGAAAACTCTTCATTCCGAGGGTCGTGGAAGTGTGGAATAAGCTGCCAGTGCAAGCGGTGCATGCAAGCTTGATTTTAGTGTTTAAGAGAAGTTTGGATATGTACATGGATGGGAGTGGTATGAAGGGCTATGGTCCTGGAGCAGGTCGATGGTGGTAGGCAGATTAAATAGTTTGGCACAGTCTAGATGGGCTGAAGGGCCTGTTTTTTGCTGTATTTTTCTCAGATAAGGGCGAATACAGGACTGAAGGTGTTATATTTGTATGCGTGTAGTATACAGAATAAGGTAGATGAGCTTGCAGCACAGTTGCAGATTGGCAGGTATGATGTTGCAGGCATCACTGAGTCATGAAAGAAGATTATAGTTGGGAGCTTAATGTCCAAGGATACACATTGTATTGAAAGGACAGCCAGAGGGGGCGGCATTGTTCTGTTGGGAAAAGATGAAATTAAGTCATTAGAAAGAGGTGATATAGGGCGCACAGTGTTGAATCATTGTGGATAGAGATAAGGAACTGCAAGACTAAAAGCATCCCCATGGGAGTTGTTTACAGACCACCAAACAGAAGTAAGGATATGGACTGCAAATTACAACGGGAGATAGAAGATACGTGCCACAAGGGCAATGTTATAATATTCATGGGGGATTTCAATATGCAAGTAGATTGAGGCCACTAGAGGATCAGCTATTCTGGACTGGGTTCATTATAGTGAACTGGAATTGATTAGAGAGCTTAAGGTAAAGGAACCCTTAGGTGTGTGATCATAATATGATCAAATTCACCCTGAAGCTAAAGTCAGATGTATCAGTATTAGAGTGGAATAATGCGAATTGCATAGGCATGAGAGAGGAGTTGGCCAGAATTGAGTGGAAAAGAATGGTTGGCAGAGCAGCAATGACAGGAATTTCCAGAAGCAAATCAGAAGGCACAAGATATATACACCCTAAAGAGGAAGATGACACAACTGTGTGACCCAACAGGAGAAGTCAAAGCCAAGACAAAAGCCAAAGAGAGGACATATAATAGAACAAAAATTAGAATAAATTAGAGGATTATGAAGCTTTTAAAAACCAACAGAAGGCAACTAAAAAAAGTCAGTAAGAAACTAAAAATGGAATAAGAAAATAAGCTAGCCAATAATATTAAAGAGAATACCAAAACTTTTCTCAGATACATAAAGTGTTAAAGAGAGGCGTGAGTGGATATCAGACTGCTGGAGAATGGTACTGAAGAGGTAGGAATCGGGGAGTGAACTGAATAAGTATTTTCAATAGGTTTCAGTAGGTACATTTAATGTCAGAGAAATGTATACAATATATATCCTGTAATTCTTTTTCTTTGTAAACATCCATGAAACAGAGAAACAGGATAGACAAAGGAGAATTGATTCATGCTGTGTACTTGGATTTTCAGAAATCCTTTGACAAGGTGGCACATATGAGGCTGTTTAATAAGTTATGAGCCAATGGTATTACAGGAGAGATTCTACCATGGATAAAGCAGAGGCTGATTGGCAGGAGGCAAAGAGTGGGAATAAAGGGAGTCCTTTCTGGTTGGCTACCAATGACTCATGGTGTTCCACAGGGGTCTGTGTTGGGACCAACTCTTTTAATGTTATATGTCAATGATTTGGATGATGGATGATGAATTGATGGCTTTCTTACAAAGTTTACAAATGATATGAAGATAAGTGGAGGGGCAGGTAGTTTTGAGGACGTAAAGAGGCTATAGAAGGACAGGTAGAATAGGAGAAAAGGCAAAGAAATGGCAGATCGAATACAGTGTTGGGAAATGTATGGTCACGCACTTTGGTAGGAGAAATGAAAGGGTGGACTATTTTCTAAATAGAGAGAAAGTATAAAAACCGGGGTGCAAAGGGACTTTGGAGTCCTTATGCAGAATTCCCTAAAGGTTAATCTGCAGGTTGAGTCTGTGGTGAGGAAGGCAAATGCAATGACAGCATTCATTTCAAGAGGACTGGAATATAAAAGCAAGGATGGAATGCTGAGGCTTTATAAAGCTCTGGTGAGGGCTCACTTGGAGTATTGTGAGCAGTTCAGGCCCCTTTTGTTAGAAAGAATATGCTGAAACTTGAGTGGGTTAAAAGAGGTTCACAAAAATGATTCCAGGATTGAATGGCTTGTCATATGAAAAGCGTTTGATGGCTCTGGCCCTGTATTCATTGGAATTCAGAAGAATGAAGAGTGACCATATTGAAACTTATGGAATGGTGTGAAAGGCCTTGATAGTGTGTATGTAGAGAGGAAGTTTTCTATGCTGGGATAGTCTAGGACCGGAGCACACAGCCTCAGGATAGAGGGGTGTCTTTTTAGAACAGAGATGAGAGGAATTTATTTAGCCAAACAGTGGTGAATCTGTGGAATTCATTGTCACAGGTGGCTGTGGAGGCCAATTCATTGGGTATCCTTAAGGCAAAGGTTGATAGATTCTTGATTAGTTAGTGCTTGAAGGGTTACAGGGGGAGGGCAGGAGATTGGTGCTGAGGGGGAAAATGGTTTAGCCATGACGAGATGGTGGAGCAGACTCAATGGCCCAAATGACTTAATTCTGCTCCTATGTTTTATGGTCTTACAGCCTTAAAGAGAAGTTACAGAAGACAAATGCAGGTCCTCTTCATTCAGAAACATGGACAATGATAAATGGGAACAAGGACACAGCAGGACAATTAAATATATGCATTAATTCTATCTTCCAGATGAACTCCCAGTTCTGTTAGGGGACCAGCAGCTCTCAGAGAGAGAGAGAGAGAGAGTGATGAAGTGATGGAAATCAATATTAGTAAAGAAATAAAAAATTAAAGGTGCTAATGGCTGATAAATCCACAGGACCTGATGATGTACATACCAGAATACAAAAGGAAATGGCCTGGAAGTGGGGGATACACTGGCAGTCATATTTGAAAATTCTTAAACTAGTTTCAACAGACTAGAGAATGGCAAGTGTAATTCTACAATTTTAAAAAAGGAGAGAAAAGCAGGGAATTACCGACCGTGAAGTCTGGAGAAAATCCTCGTACTATACTATAAAGCACTGAACAACCAATCACAAGGGAAATCATAATTAACAAATGCACTAGATTTATTTTGAGAATGTAACTTGCTCTATTTATAATATTTCAGAAGAAATCATCTATAGATTTGACTTTAATACTGATGCCACCTCCCCTCCACCCCACACTCTTAGCCTGTCATGGTCACTTTTCAACTTTTATCGCTGTTGTTTTACATATTTATACTACTGGTTGTTCTATTATAATTGTGGTAGCACTATTACACTGTAACCATGGTAAAGTAGTGGTTAGCACGACACTCTTACAGATTGGGGTGTTGGTGTTAGTAGTTCAGTCCCAGTGTCCTCTGTAAGGACGGTGATGGACGGTGTGGAGTGAGATTCACTCTGTGCCTGACCCCGGGAGTGTGTGATGGGACGGTGTGGAGTGAGATTCACTCTCTGACTGACCCCGGGAGTGTGTGATGGGACGGTGTGGAGTGAGATTCACTCTGTGACTGACCCCGGGAGTGTGTGATGGGACGGTGTGGAGTGAGATTCACTCTGTGACTGACACCGGGAGTGTGTGATGGGACGGTGTGGAGGGAGATTCACTCTGTGTCTGACCCCGGGAGTGTGTGATGGGACGGTGTGGAGGGAGATTCACTCTGTGTCTGACCCCGGGAGTGTGTGATGGGACGGTGTGGAGTGAGATTCACTCTGTGCCTGACCCCGGGAGTGTGTGATGGGACGGTGTGGAGGGAGTTTCACTCTGTGCCTGACCCCGGGAGTGTGTGATGGGACGGTGTGGAGGGAGATTCACTCTGTGTCTGACCCCGGGAGTGTGTGATGGGACGGTGTGGAGGGAGATTCACTCTGTGTCTGACCCCGGGAGTGTGTGATGGGACGGTGTGGAGTGAGATTCACTCTGTGCCTGACCCCGGGAGTGTGTGATGGGACGGTGTGGAGGGAGTTTCACTCTGTGCCTGACCCCGGGAGTGTGTGATGGGACGGTGTGGAGGGAGATTCACTCTGTGCCTGACCCCGGGAGTGTGTGATGGGACGGTGTGGAGGGAGATTCACTCAGTGTACGACCCCGGGAGTGTGTAATGGGACAGTGTGGTATTCTGTATTCTCACAGAGAATACACTGTGATCAGAGAGACCCTCTGTATGTCCTCCCTGAGGAATGTATGAGTTCTCTCCAGGTCCTTTTTCTAGCTTCCTTCCAAAGTCCAGGTAGGTTAATATGTCATTGTAAATTGCCCCGTGATTAGGTTAGGGTTAAATCAGGGTTGTCGGGGACTGCTGGTGTGGCACAGCTCAAAGCACCAGAAGAGTCTATTCTGCACTGTATTGCTAAATAAATAAATTATACTGTCCCCTACATAAACGTACACCTTGCACCATATATCAGCCTGTCAGTCTTCAGGCCATGACACTCAGGGGACATGTGCTAATATTATTTTATGACTGTATCTGCTGAGTCCTAACTAAATCTGCTGTGCGAGGCCAAATGTACTGCATTTGGCACCTTGGATCCAGAGGGATGATATTTCATTTAGCTGTATGCAATGTGTACGATTTAATGGCAATTGACGGGAACTTGAATTTGTTTTTAAATGGTGAAGTTGCATGCAACATCATTCCATCTGTAGATTGACCAGAACAAGCTATATCAATGGAGCAGGTAAAAACAAACCTTTAAGAAAGATCTCAACCATGCCTTCAGGTTTAGGCTTTTTTTTTAGCTTTGAACACGTCTGCACTCTGCTTCAATATAGTAAATCTGGAATTACAGAACACCGAGGACAGGTGCTGGTGTTTAGAATGAGAACATTAGCTTCTACATTGTTATTTAACTAGCTCTTACCTTATAAATCCACTTCACCCAATATAGCATCATTATCAATGAAAAAAGAGAAACTTTTCTAATTATACGCTAAGACAATAAAACCATTCCTATCAGAGTGAATGAGTCAGATGCTCTCCTGTCTTTCTGCTTCCATTTAGTGGAACAGCTATGTGAAATATTTGAAAAGGAACACCAGCATGGTCATGGTAATTTCATAGCACTTTTATTTATTTATTTATTTATTTATAAGATCATAAGATATAGGAGCTGAATTGGGTCATTTCACACATTGAACTGGTTCCACCATTTCAAAATGGCTGATCCATTTCTCTCTCAGCCCCAATCTCCTACATTCTCCCTGATCCCTCCATGCCCTGACCAATCAATAAACTATCAGTCTCTGCCTTAAGTATACCCAGTGACTTGGCCTCCACAGCAGCTTGTGGCATTGAATTCCACAGATTCACCACTCTCTAGCTAAAGAAATTGCTCTTCATCTCTGTTCTAAAACAACGTCTCTCTATGCTGAGATTGTGTCCTCTGGACTTAGTCCTAATCTTCCATAGGAAACAGACTCTCCACATCCACTCTATCAAGGCCTTTTATTTTCATTTAGAGATGCAGCACCGTAACAGGCCCTTCTGGTCCAATGAGCTCACACTGCCCAATTACACCCATGTGACCGATTAACCTACTAACCGGTATGTCTTTAGAATGTGGGAGAAAACTGGAGCACCTGGAGGAAACCTACATGGTCACAGGGAGAATAAAAACACAGAAACATAAGAAATAGGAGCAGGAGTAGGCCATCCGGCCCATCGAGCCTACCCCACCATTCAATAAGATCTGTCTGATCTGTCCATAAATTCAGCTCCATCTATCTGCCTTTTCCCCATAACCCTTAATTCCCTTACTATGTAAAAACCTATCTAACTGTTTCTTAAATATATTTAGTGAGGAAGCCTCAACTGTTTCCCTGGGCAGAGAATTCCACAGATTCACCACTCTCTGGGAAAAACAGTTTCTCCTCATCTCCGTCCTAAATCTCCTCCCCTGAATCTTGAGGCAATGTCCCTTAGTTCTAGTCTCACCTACCAACTTTTCTACTTCTATCTTATCTATCCCCTTCAAAATTTTGTATGTTTCTATAAGATCTCCTCTCATTCTTCTGAACTCCAGAGAGTATAGTCCCAGGAAACTCAATCGCTCCTCATAAGTTAACCCCTTCATCCCTGGAATCAACGTGGTGAACCTCCTCTGCACTGCCTCCAAAGCCAGTATGGTATACTTCCTCAAGTATGGAGACCAGAACTGCACACAGTACTCCAGGCGCAGCCTCACCAGTATCCTATATAGTTGCAGCATGACCTCCCTGCTTTTGAATTTAATCCCCCTAGCAATGAAGGCCAACATTCCGTTTGCCTTCTTAATAACCTGTTGTACCTGCAAGCCAACTTTTAGCGATTCATGAACAATCACTCCCAAGTCGCTCTGCACAACAGCATGCTGCAATCTTTCACTATTTAAATAATAATCTGCTCTTCTATTATTCCTTCTACAGTGGATGATCTTGCATTTACCAGCATTGTATTCCATCTGCCAGACCTTGGCCCACTCACTTAACCTATCTATATCCCTCTGCAGACTCTCTACATCCTCTGTACAATTTGCTTTTCCACTCAGTTTAGTGTCATCAGCAAATTTTGCTTTGCTACATTCAGTCCTCTCTTCCAAATCATCAATGTAAATGGCAAATAGCTACAGGCCCAGCACCAACCCCTGCAGCACCCCACTCACCACTGACTGCCCATCGGAGAAACACCCATTTATACCAACTCTCTGCCTTCTATCGGTTAACCAATCCACTATCCATGCCAAGTACAAACTCTTTGCAGACAGTGGTGGGAAATGAACCCAGGTCTCTGGCACTGTAAGAACGTTATGCTAACTAAGGTGCAATTGATGAGTTTAGAGAACGGCATATAAAAAAATCACCTCTGGAGAACTTTGCACATGGCATGAAAATGAGTGTGATATGAAAGATAAGCAGAATAGTTGAAACCCTGGAACTTTGTAGTGGCCAGGCAGCATTTAGTAAGGGATGAGGGAATGATCAAGAAAGGATTTGGCATCTGAGTAATTGGAAAATTTTTTCATTCCTGCTGACTTCCTCATCAACTTGCTTCAAATGTGCATTTTGGCAACTAAATGGATGGTGCATATTTTTTTATGTGGAGTGTTTCCTTAGCTTCAAATTACAGAAATCTTGTTTGGATTTAGTTTTCTAGAACATAAACAGGTCTATCCAGTTCTATCACACAACCAAGCTCTGTTAGTGAAATATTTTCCAGTTTATCTGTCAAAAAGCCTCATGCACAATTACAAAAATAGTGCCTTCCTAAAACTTGATATATTTCAATAATTTATTTTTTGCCATGTAGGTTGTAGAGGACACAGAGGTCAGAAGGCAGATAAGTCACCTGGACCAGATGGTGTACACCCCAGGGTTCTGAAAGAGGTGGCTGGAGAGTTTGTGGAGGCATTAGTAGTGACCTTTCAAGAATCACTAGATTTCGGAATGATTCCAGAAGACTGGAAAATTGCAACTGTCACTCCACTCAAGAAGGGAGAGAGGCAGAAGAAAGGAAATTATAGGCCAGATAGTGGTTGGGAAGATGCTGGAGTCGACTATTAATGATAAAGTCTCAGGGTACTTGGAGGCTCATGATAAAATAGGCTGTAGCCAGCATAGTTTCCTCGAGGGATAGTCTTGCCTGACAAATCTGTTGGAATTCTTTGAGGAAATAATATGCAGGATAGACAGAGGAGAATCTGTTGATGTTGTGTATTGGGATTTTCAGAAGGCATTTGACAAGGTGCCACACATGAGGCTGCATAACAATTTAAGAGCCCATGATATTACAAGAAAGATTCTAGCATGGATAAAGCAGTGGCTGATTGGTGGAAGGCAAAGAGTGAAACTAATGGGAGACTTTTCTGGTTGGCTACCAATGACTAGTGCTCCACAGGGATTTGTGCTGTGATCAATAGTTTTTACTTTATACGATGGAATTGATGGCTTTGTTGCAAAGCTTGCGGATGATATGAAGATAGGTGGAGGGGCAGGCAGTTTTGAGAAAATAAAGAGGCAACAGAAGGACTATGACAGTTTAGGAGAATGGGCAAAGAAGTGGCAGATGGAATACAGTGTGGGGAAA
This sequence comes from Hemitrygon akajei, assembly GCF_048418815.1. NCBI lineage: Eukaryota > Metazoa > Chordata > Chondrichthyes > Myliobatiformes > Dasyatidae > Hemitrygon > Hemitrygon akajei. The sequence goes on from NC_133125.1 coordinate 106,721,320, forward strand.
TGTATGATCATGCACTTTGGTAGAAGAAAGGAAAGCATAGACTATTTTCTAACTGGAGAGAAAATTCAAAAAAACTGAGGTGCAAGGGGTCTTGGGAGTCCTTGTGCAGGATTCTCCAAAGGTTAATTTGGAGGGTCTATCTGTGGTGAGGAAGGTAAATGCGATGTTAGCAATTACTTCATGTGTACTAGAATAAGTATTACTTCATGAGTACTAGTACTAGAATACATGAGTACTAAAAGCAAGAATGTAATGTTGAGGCTTTATAAAGCTCTGGTGACGCTTCACTTGGTGTATTGTGAGCAGGATGTGCTGACACTGCAGAGGGTTACAAGGAGACTCACAGAAACGATTCCAGGATTGAGTGGCTTGTCATATGAAGCATGTTTGATGGTTCAGGGCCTGTGTTCACTCAAATCCTGAAGAGTGAGGTGTGACCTAATTGAAGCTTATCGAATGATGAAAGGCCTTGATAGATTGAATGTGGAGAGGATGTTTCCTACAGTGGGAAAGTCCAGGACCAGAGGACACAGCCCTAGAACAGAGGGGCATCCTTTTAAAATGCAGATGACAAGGAATTGTTTTATCCAGAGAGTGGTGTATCTGTGGAATTCATTTCAACTGGCAGCTATGGAGGCCAAGTCTTTATGTATATTTAAGGCAGAGGTTGAAAGATTATTGCTTGGTCAAGACACAAAGGGATACAGGGAGAAGACAGGAGATTAGGGTTGAGAGGAAAATGGATCAGTCATGATGAAGTGGCTGAGCAGACTCAATGGGCCAAATGGTCTAATTCTGCTCCTATATCTTATGGTCTTATGCTTTAACTGAAAGCAAATTACCAAATGAAGTTTATAAAGAGAAAACAATTAGCAGATCAGCCCGCATCTGTGGAAAGAGGAACAGTTAATATTTTAAGTCTGACCATTCTGGTGGAAGAGCACATGCATGAAATATTAATAGTTTCCATTTCCACAGATGTTGCTTGACTTGCTGAGCGTTCCCGTCAATTCTTGGGTTTATGTCAAACTTCCAGCATCTGCAATATGTTTTTATTGTTGTTTTTCTTTTCATGCATGATTAGGTGAATGTAAAAAATGATAAATTCAGAAACATAGTGGAATTTATCCAAATACATATGTACCCCCTATCCATTAGCCCTTATTGTTAAACCAGTTTATTTAGAGTAAGCAAATTGGCTGCTGCATTTCTCTACAATAGAACAATGTTTATAATTCAAAAGCACTAGATTGCTGTGAAATTATATTATATGTTCCTTGTGAAGCAGGTTAAAAAAATCCTATATCAATTTTTCTGATTCATCTTGATTCGATAACTCATTACACAATTTTCTCCATAATCTTCCCGATTCATCCATGCTTAATCAAACAATATATTTACAATCTTACCTAAATACTACTGAAATATTAAATAATAACTTTAAGAATATTTGGGATATGCTACATCCTATGCAAGATGTAGGAGCCACATATCTGTTCTCAATTTCCATTGTATTCTGCATTACACATTTCTTCTAGTAACTAGTCACGTGAGTGAGGGCATGGTAAAAGCAAAGGGGATATGTCACATATTTGTATTTATTTCATAGCAGTTTGTAGCTTTGGGTCAGAGGACATTATATCTTTACTGCCCGCTGAGTTAATGCTAAATAATGCTTAATTGTATGTTTGCTCATTGCTAACAAAGGATCAGAGTAGGGTATTCAACTCTTTGGAGCGTTACTTGGAGTTGTGGGCATGTCACACATGTATAACAATTCTGTGGCAATTCTGTGGTTTCCGGCAGGTGGCAATTGTTCTGTTTTGATTTTGGATCATTTTATTTTGCTGCCACACCTGCTATGGACAAAATGAGTGCAAGATTTGATGAATACTTTGCTAGTTTTATTCAGATGGAATTACACTGCAGTTTCTTTGAAAAACCCTGATCCAGAATCTCAGATGAGTTCACTCTGTTGAATTGAAATCCTTTTCAGACAGCAGCTTGGACAACATTCGCCATAAAGGAAGAGTGGAATCATGAAGAGGAAACAGTTTCACCTAAAATATCCCATCAATTCACAGATTTAACGGTGTGTTTGTGAAAATTCTAAGCCTTTCAACATTAGTGGCTTAGGCTATTTTTACTATGCATCCAAATGGAATGGAATGGATTGGAAGGGAATAGGATTGCCAATTTCCAGCACAGATATTGATTGCTGATCACCAGTTTGCATGGAATATTATTGCTTGATTAATTGAGAATCAGCGTGCAATGCATTGATCATCCCCACCCCCTTTAACAAGCGTGATTGGTGTACAACTGCCAGTGCAACCTAGGAGCCTGGCCAGGTTCTTCAGTGGGGACTGCTTGAGGCAACAGTATTGTTGAACTAGCATGGGCTGGCACATCTGCTTCAACTACTATAATTTCTTGTGTTGATTTATTAAATATCTAGGCGGAAATCATATGGAAACTTGAGATCATGTTTCATTACCAATCAACTCATGCATTGTACAAATAATAACTAAAGATCTCATTGTTGACAATATGTGGAAAGCCCTTTCACTGCAAACAAAGGTAGACAGAAAGACACTGTCGAATATAAAGAAACTCAGGGATAAGTTTAACAAAAACACATTTAAACACAATTTACCAGCTAACCAAATGAGTACAGCAATTACATTTTTTTCCCTAAATGACAACATCTTCTCTATACCTTCCTGGACAATATTCTTCCCCTCTGGAAGCACTTTACACTTACATGTTGAAATTGAGAGAAGCAAGATGGCATGTCATATATGGCAACATGTCAATGTGACCTTCAACACAGCAAAGAATCTACTTGCACTGAAATCTTTGCTTGAATTCTGAAGTACAGTTTATCTTTATCTCTGAGGGTTGCGCCTACGGTTGTTTTTCAGTAAGAATTCAACCACCACTGCGGATGAAGGAACTTACCGCCGTTTGAAACATCTATCCATTGCTAGGCCTCAAAATGCCGAGGAGACGATCCCATGGCACGTTTTGGTCACTTGGTGAGCTGGAGTACTGCGGTTAGACCCAGAGAGAGGGAAGGCTATTTCTACCACAATTCTAAATTGATTTGATTGCCACTTCCAAGCCTATATTTTTTCTCAGGCCTGTCTTTAAAAGAACATGCTGTTTCAAAAAAGGGGTCAAATTTATGGCAACTGATTTACCTTCCAATTTTATTTGTTACACATTCTCACAGATCAGTACCAAGTCTGACCCTCTCATCATCCACCAGTGATTCCTTCCTTCCCAACCAAATCCCCATGGCAAATGTCAGACTTTTGGAAACAGGCCTTAAATCTTTAATGGTGGTTGCAATTGTCTGTAACTGTATATCAACCTGTTGTTCAAACCGGCCCTCAAATGCGAACAACACTTTCAACACTTATTGAACATAAACTTAGCGGCCACTTTGTTAGGTAGACCTGTACACCTGCTCATTAATGTAAATATCAAATCAGCCAATCACGCGGCAGCAACTCAATGCATAAAAGCATGCAGATGTAGTCACGAGGATCATCTGTCGTTCAGAGCAAACATCGGAATGGGGAAGAAGCGTAATCAAAGTGATTTTGGCCGTGGAATGATTATTGGTGCAAGACAGGGTGGTTAGAGTATCTCAGAAACTGCTGGTCTCCTGGGATTTTCACACACAACAGTCTCTAGAATTTACAAAGAATGGCATGAGACAGAAAATAAAACATCCAGTGAGCACCAGGGTGACCTGGTATTGCAACAGTGGTGTGCAAAAGAACAGACCTGAATGTACAACACATCAACCCTTGGAGTGGATGGGCTGCAGCAGCAGAAGACCATGAACATACTCCCAGTGGCCACTTTATTAGGTACAGGAGGTACGCGATAAAGTGGCCACTGAGTGTATGTATATTTCTCAGAGGGAAAGAAGGATTTTTTGAAAAGTCTATTTTCATTCAATTTCACTGATTAAGTTTGCCCAGGTGAGCAACTTCATGGTCACCTGTTGTCACTGACCCTCTCTCTGCTTTTCATTTCACTTCTCCAACCTGAAACATAACCCCTGTTTTCACCCTCTTCTCAGATGTCATCTAACCCACGGAGTATTTTCTTCATTTGCTAACTGCATTGTATTAAAAGCCATGCTGGAAGTTTGTCGCTTGCAAACTGCTGGTGAATGACATTCAGCATTGTTCCTCTCACAAACAAGAGAAAATCTGCAGGTGCTGGATGTCAAGGTAACACACACAAAATGCTGGAGGAGCTCAGCAGGTCAGACAGCATCTATGGAAAACAGTAAACAGTCGACATTTCGGGCCAAGATCCTTCATCAGGACTCCTGATGAAGGGCCTTGGCCGAAATGTCGATTGTTTACTCTTTTCCACTGACCTGCTGAGTTCCTCCAGAATTTTGTGTGTAATGTTTTGGATTTCCAGCATCTGCAGAATCTCTTGCATTTATCACAGGAAAGATGCGATTGTCTTTGTTCTTAATATCTCTAAGTATTGGGAAGGACACTAGGGATAACTTCTCAGATCTTTGAAGTAGTTGCTGGGATCCTTCACATTCACTTGTTAGAACAGTTTTGTTTCTCATTCAAAAATTGACATTTACAACAGCACATCTGTGCTCAGTGTGCACCACAGCAACTGCGCAGATTTTTGTGCTTATGTCTCTGGATTTGGGCCTGAACTTCCATCTCTGTGCCAGAGGTAATACGATCATGTCTGACACACTCCGCAAACACTCCACCCCTTATATTCCATGTTGTTTATATTTTGTATTGATACAGAAGGAGGCCATTCAACCCATTGTATCCATGGCAGCTCTCAGAGGTGTCCCACCAATCCCGTCTGCCTTCATGTGATCCATTCTCTTACCCATGCCCATTAACACCTTCTCGCATTCCCTCTCCCCCACCCAAATACACTAGGTACAAAATGCAGTGGACACCTCGCCTACCAAGCAGCGTGTCCGTGGGACATGGCAGGAAACCATGGCACACAGAAGAACCCTGAAATATCTAAGGGAAATCTTGTAAACTCCACCAGAACTAAACCTTGTGCCCTTCGGCTGTGAAACAATCTACTTTGATCTTTAACAATCAAATTATTGGGTGACCAATGGCTTGCCATAGGGTTGAGAACTGCCCCATATTACCTCAATTCTTCAGAGTCAAAGTCAATGCAAAGTACGTCACTATATTCCACCTTGAGATTTATTTTCTTGTAGGCACTTACAGGAAAATAAAGAAATACAATAGAATTTATGAAATCTCCAAGTTACAGCAGATAGCAGTCAAGGGAATAAAGAGTAAAAGGGAGAAATAAAATTCAGGAAGCATCTGAAGATGGTCTGGAACGTGGCCATTTGTAACCATCTCTTAAAGCTCATTAATAAATGCTTTCAGCAACAAGGGAGCAAGTACCCAGTCCTAGAGGAGCAGTCAGATCCAGCTGCATCACTACAACATTTTCATCGTTAATTTGTCTTGGTTCCTTTTATGGTTCTAATTCACAGCCTGACTTTGAATTTCCTTCCTGAGTTTATACACTTCTGAGCATTATTTGAAAAATGTTGTTTGGTTGAATGCCAGACTTCCACTTTAAGTTGCTTTCCTTCCTTTTAGTTCTCCTTATATTGTTCCAGCAAGGTAAGGCCTCTTCAATGCCCATTCCTAATATCACTCTGCTGTTAGAAAAGGCACACACGGATTAGAGGGACAAGGTGACTTGATAACAGTACAGACTCAAAAAATGCCGAAGGAACTCAGCAGGTTAGACAGCATCCATAGAGGGGAATAAACAGTTGAAATTTTGGGCCGAGACCCTTCATCAGGACTGAAAAGGAGGAGGGCAGAAGCCAGAATAAGAATATGGAAGAGGGGAAGGAGTTTAAGCTAGAAGGTGACAGGTGAGACCAGGTGAGGGGGAAAGGGGGTGGGTGGGGAAGGAGGGCGATGAAGTGAGAAGCTGGGAGATGATAGGTGGAAAATCAGTATCAGAATCAGGTTTATTATCACTGGCATGCATTGTGAAATTCGTTAACAGCAGCAGCATTTCAATACATGATAATAGGGAAAGAAAAATAGTGAAAATAGCCACTTCCAGGACAGCGGCGACACGCGGCGCATGTGGAAGGGCATTCAGGACATCTCCAATTACAGGACAACATCACCTGACTGTGCGGGTGATGCCTCCCTCCCAGATGTGCTGAATAACTTCTACGCTCGTTTTGAGGTGGAAAATGATGTGGCGGCGAGGACGTCCACCCCTCCTACAAATGACCAGATGCTGTGTCTCACCGTGGCCGATGTAAGAAGAACCCTGTGCAGGGTCAACCCATGGAAGGCTGATGGACCAGACAACATCCCTGGTAGAGTGCTCGAAGGATGTGCAGACCAGCTAGCAGATGTTCTCACTGACATCTTCAACATCTCTCTGAGCAGTGCCACCATTCCAACGTGTTTCAAGGCCGCCACCGTCGTCCCCGTGCCGAAGAAGTCTTCAGTGTCCTGCCTCAATGACTACCGTCCCGTTGCACTCACATCCATCATCATAAAGTGTTTCGAGAGGCTCGTCACGAGGCATATCAAGACCCTGCTGTCCCCCTCACTGGACCCCCTGCAGTTTGCATACCGTCCCAACCGCTCAACAGATAATGCCATTGCCACCACCCTTCACCTGGCCCTAACCCACCTGGACAAAAAAGACACATACGTTCGAATGCTGTTCATAGACTTCAGTTCAGCATTCATCACAATTATCCCTCAGAAACTGATTGGAAAGCTGAGCCTACTGGGCCTGAACACCTCCCTCTGCAACTGGATCCTAGACTTCCTGACTGGGAGACCTGAGTCAGTCCGGATTGGGAGCAGCATCTCCAACACCATCACACTAAGCACGGGGTCTCCCAGGGCTGTGTGCTCAGTCCACTGCTGTTCACTCTGCTGACCCACGACTGTGCTGCAACACACAGCTCGAACCACATCGTCAAGTTCGCCGATGACACGACCATGGTGGGTCTGATCAGCAAGAACGTTGAGTCAGCTTACGGAGAGGAGGTGCAGCAGCTAACGGACTGGTGCAGCGCCAACAACCCGTCTCTGAATGTGAACAAAACAAAAGAGATGGTTGTTGACTTCAGGAGGCCACGGAGCAACCACTCCTCGCTGAACATCGACGGCTCCTTGGTAGAGATCGTTAAGAGCACCAAATTTTCCTGGTGTTCACCTGGCGGAGAATCTCACCTGGTCCCTCAACACCAGCTCCATAGCAAAGAAAGCCCAGCAGCGTCTCTACTTTCTGCAAAGGCTGAGGAAAGTCCATCTCCCACCCCCTATCCTTATCACATTCTACAAGGGTTGTATTGAGAGCATCCTGAGCAGCTGCATCACTGCCTGGTTCAGAAATTGCACCATCTCGGATCGCAAGGCCCTGCAGCGGATAGTGAGGTCAGCTGAGAAGATCATCGGGGTCTCTCTTCCCGCCATTACGAAAATTTACACTACACACTGCATCCGCAAAGCAAACAGCATTATGAAGGACCCACACACCCCTCATACAAACTCTTCTCCCTCCTGCCATCTGGGAAAAGGAACCGAAGCATTCGGGCTCTCACGACCAGACTATGTAACAGTTTCTTCCCCCAAGCTATCAGACTCCTCAATACCCGAAGCCTGGACTGACACCTTACTGCCCTATTGTCTTGTTTATTATTTATTGTAATGCCTGCACTGTTTTGTGCACTTTATGCAGACCTGGGTAGGTCTGTAGTCTAGTGTAGTTTTTTTTCTGTTTTGTTTTTTACATAGTTCAGTCCAGTTTTTGTACTGTTTCATGTAACACCATGGTCCTGAAAAAACGTTGTCTCATTTTTACTATGTACTGTACCAGCAGTTATGGTCGAAATGGCAATAAAAAGTGACTTGACTTGACTTAAATCAATTACAGTAAGTATATATGTGCATATTAAATAGATTCAAATTAGTGAAAATACAGAACAATAATATATAAAAAAAGCTGTTCCTGAATCGCTAACCTCCTTCCTGATGATAACAATGAGAAGAGGGCATGTCCTGGGTGATGGGGGTCCTTAACAATCGACATCTCCTTTCTGCGGCACCACTCCTTGAAGACATTTTGGATACTCCGAGGGCTAGTACCCAAGATGGAGCTGACTAATTTTGCAACTTTCTGTAGCTTTTTTCAGTCCTGTGCAGCGCCCCCCCCCCCCGCCCATACGAGACAGTTTGCAGCCTATCAGAATGCTCTCCATCTATAGAAGTTTTCAGGTGTTTTAGGTGACAAACCAAACCTCTTCAAACTCCTAATGAAATACAGCCACTGTCTTGCCTTCTTAATGTAAAGGGCTGAAGAAGAAGGAATCCATTAGGAGAAGAGAGTGGAGCATGGGGGAAAGGGAAGGAAAAGGGGAACCAGAGGGAGGTGATGGGCATGTAAGGAGAAGAGAAGGGGTAAGAGGGGAGCCAGATTGGGAAATGGAACAGAAGAGCGGATGGGTGGAGGAATGACTGGAAATTAGAGAAATCAATCTTCATGCCATCAGGTTGGAGGCTACTGTTATGAACCCCATAACTGGGTCACTTACCAGCAAAGATAGAGAGGTCCACTGAAGTCTGATGGTACTATTTTTTTAACATTTTTATTTATAAAGGGGCACAAAAGTAAAGTTAATACAAACATTCAGATAATATACATCGTCAATACTCAATCTAAAGCGTGGGTATAGTAATAATCAACAATAAGAAGTAGCTCTATCATTTGTCTAGGGGTAAAACGATTGTCCGATGGAAATATAAAAGTCTCGCCAGTTCATGGAGGCTTTTAGCCGTTTGAGGGACTGCTGGGTGTTCATGGGTTGGAGAGAGAAAATAAACTTGCCAGCCTTTTGGACTCAAAGCGTTGAATCGGGAACGTGAGTTCCCCGTTGTCAGTTCGGAATCCTTTACGGGGTTATCAGCCACGCGTGTCCCAAGCTAGGGGAACCAAATCACACGTGGCTCCCAAACAGCTTCCCGTCCTTACGGGAGCGATGAGCGATGGTGTCTCCGTCTGGTGCGTCGCTGGGGTACTGCCTCCTGCAGTCTCCTTTTTATCGTGACTGGCAGATTTGTAAATGTCCATCAAGGTAGGGTGATACAAACCCCACCCCACATTGCCCGAGGGTGTCCATGTCCCTGATAGCTGGCACGTGTTATAGAGTTGCAATCCACACAGGTGCCTCTAAGAACAATGGTCAAATCCGTTGTATTGTCTCATTTCCTGGGTCCAAGACCCAAATTAATAGCGATCTGGCGATCCTCAGGAAGGAGGGGACTGGTCCCGCACCCTTCGGCCCCTCAGAGCTGTGGTACATTCATAACACTACACAGATGGAATATGAGGTGTTGGTCCTCAAACCCGAGATGGGGTTCATCATGGCAGTAGAGGAGGAATGGGAATAGGAAGTAGAAGGCTCTATGGTTAGTGCATGCAAAGGTAGGATTCACCCAGTACCTTATTATGTCTAGTTAACGAAATTCTAAACGTACTTCTTCAGTGTGTCTTTCATAATCCTGAGCTCAGGGAAAATCTGTCAAACCCAGCATTTATTTGTCATCCCTATCTGTGAGTAGCTAGGCCAAGTGTACTCGTGGATCTGTCATCACAGAAAAATCAGATCAGTGGGCAATGGGACATCATACGTAGAAGTCCTGAATGCTGCACTTGCTAATGTGATCTCTCCAACGGGGAGACAGGGGAGATCCACTCCTGTGAAGCTCCCCAGTATTTACAAAACCACTCTTACCTCAATAGGAATTGTGTACAAGATGATGGGAGAAATAGATCAAATGAACAGCCAGAGATTTTCCCCAGGGTGGAAATAGCAAATACAAGTGGCATAACTTTAAACTGATTGGAGGATAGAATGGGGGGGGGGGGGGATATTAGAGGTAAATTTTTAAACAATGTGTGTGGTGGGTGGGTGGAATGTGCTGCCAAGTATTGGTAGAGGCAGATGTATTAGGGACAATTAAGAAATACTTAAATTTATTTGTCTCAGTTTTTAAGACTGTAGAACATGGGAGCAGAATTAGGCCAATCAGCCCTTGTAGATTATTCCATCATTCCATCATGGCTGGCTTATTATCCCTCATCTCTGTTCCAAAGGGACATCCCTCTATTCTGAGACTAAGACTGTACCTTCTGGTTAAAGACTCATTCACTATAGGAGCCATCCTCTCCTTATCCACTCTGTCTAGGCCTTTCAATATTCACTAGGTTTCAATGAGGTTCCACCTCATTCTTCTAACTTCCAGCAAGTACAGGCCCAGAGCCATCAAACGCTCCTCATATGTTAACTCTTTCATTCCTGGGATCATTGTCTGAACCTCCTCTGGATCCTTCACAATCCTAGCAGATCTTTTCTTCGATAAGGGACCCAAAACTGCCTATTCAGAGTCTTTCTAACTCTGACTCCTCATCTTTTTTCCCAGTCCTAATGAAGGGTCTTGGCCAGAAGCATCGACTGTTTACACTCTTTTCCATGGATGCTGCCTGGCCTGTTGAGTTCCTCCAGCATTTTGTGTGTGTTACAACTGCTTATGACATTCCAGCTGTGGTCTGACCAACGCCTTGAAAAGCCTCAGCATTACAGCCTTGCTCTTACATGCTAGACCTCCCGAACTGTATGCTAACATTGCATTTGCCTTCCTCACCACTGAGGCAACCCGCAAGTTAACCCAGACCACAAAGCAAATCATGGTGACTCATTAGGAAGGGAGGAGGCGGAAGCCAAAATATTAAAGGCCATTTAGCCTGAACTCAATTGTTGGCAAAAAAGTTTGATTCTAATACTAAAGATGAGGTTTCCGGGTACTTAGAGGCACACACTAAGATAGGCCAAAGTCAGCATAGTTTCTTGATGTGCATTTGAGAATCCATGAATTGTGGAAAGAGCAACAAGTAAGATCTTTTATTGGTTGGGAAAAAGCGCTGTACAAACTCATTGGGATGTCACCAGGAATAAAGTATTACTGTTACTGACGTCATGAGCTGTGAGAAACTGAAGCTGTTCTAACTGGGTCCGGGAATGTTAAAAGGTAACCTGAGGGAGGCCTTCAAGATTTTTAAAGGTTTATGATAAGATAAATAGTGCCAAATTGTTTTCACTGGTCAGAAGCTGATAACAAAAACACAAGCAAGATAATAGCCCAGGGAATTAAAAGGGAGATTAGAAAACATTCTTTACACAGAGGCTGCTTAGAATGTGAAGCTATCTGATGTAAACCATTTTTGAAACAATCCATAAATTTTTAAAAGGGAATTAAATTGTTATCTTAAAGAAGAAGAATTTTAAAAGCAAGGGGAAGAATGAGCCCTTATTTTGAAAGAAACATTGTTAAATGCAACAGTCTGAATGGGCAGTGTTACAATATTCTGCTAATCTATGATCAAAATACCAATTCCTATAGTTACAAATTCTGAATCACATCGACATTCACTCAGTAAACTTATCCAGTGGTCCAGTGGTTACAGTGATCTAATAATCTAATAACTTGAATAACTAAATATGAATATGGTTTAAAAAAACCTGAAAATATGAAGCTATTATCAATGTAAAAAAGTAGCAAGGTGCCAGCTGGTTTCCAATGTCCGTAAAGCGAAGGACCCTTGTCCTTACCACACTTCTGTGACATTAGACCATAAGGGAAGTCAAAGACAGCATAAAAGCATAATTTAGCAAAAATTAAGGTTCGAGGATCAGCATATCACTAAAAACGTTGACAAATTTCTATAGATGCACAATGGAAATTATCCTAACTGACTGCATCACAACCTGGTATGGAATTACAAATGCCCAGGGGTGGAATAGTCTACAGAAAATAGTGGATACAGCCCAGTCCATCACAGGCAAAGCCCTCCGCACCACTGAGTATATTTATCTCCATCATTAAGGGCCCCAATGTCGAGGCCATGCACTCCTCTTGCTACTACCATTAGCCTTACAGGAGCCTTAGGTCCCACACCACCAGGTTGCCAGGAACAATTACCCTACAAGCATCAGGCTCCTGAACTCACATGGCTGACATCATTCACTGCAATACTGAACTGATTCCGCAGCCTATAGATGCACAATCTATCTTCTTTTGTACATTGGTTACTTGTCAGTCTTTGTTATTCATAAATTTTCATAATTTCAAAGTTCAAAGTATATTTATTATCAAACTATGTATGCAATATACATATACATTATATTGTATTTCTGTATGTTCCTGTAAATGCCTGCAAGAAAACGAATCTCAAGGTATTATATGATGACACATATGTACTTCGATACACCTGGCAAAATTGTAAATTTAGGGTCTGATCCTGCTCCAGTAATGAGCACAGAAATGGAAGTGATGTTGGTACAGCTGAACATCAGTTGTGTTGTTAAATAGGGGTCTCTTTGGACATAAACATCACACGGCACAATTCTGAATAAGTATTGAGTCAAAAGACAAAGTCAAATTATTATCAAAGTATATTGATGCCAATATGAGATCCCAAACCTTCTCCAGCCACCAATCCTATCATCACTGATTCTCTCCAAGAATTTCACCCACAACACTGTCCAGTACATTGATCTTATCCCTTCAACACCGCTCCACCTACCAACCTCACCTCTGCTCTCTCTACTCACCAACCTGCCTGCTATTCAGAACCCCAATTTCTCTCACTGAAATACTTTCCCCCAAATATTCCCATCAGCTGAGATTCTATTTCCTTACAGGCATTTAGAGGAATATAAATAAATACGATCCTCCATGAGGCCCACAACCATGTCAAGTTTGGAGACTTGTGTTCCTCAATGCCATGGAGAGCTATGCTGGCTGGAGTCAGGGCTTTATGCTTTGGCTCTTGGCCGGAGTCACCCATGCCAACAGGACAAAAGGTAAAGGCCTAGCTAAGATGGTCCACCAAGTTTGGGGGTTCAGCTCAGGACTAACAGCCCTGACTGGTAAAACAAAATTATTATGGAAACAGCAATGACGGATCTTTCTATATCTGTGTGTGACTGTATTCCTGAGTCCCCACTCGGGACTTGTGTGGCTGACAGTGAAAACCGAGAGGAAGCTACTGACAGGATGAAGGAAGCCCTGAACACTGCCAGAGATGGAGGACCTTCATTCCTGCCCGAAATGCCATTGGCCTAACAGGGTGTAAGTAAATAAGTAAATACAATATAATTTATGAAAAGCTATGCGTGACCAACGACTGAAAAACAACCAATGTGCAAAAGAAGACAAATAGTGCAAATAATAAAAAAGTAAATAAATAATACGAGTACCTAAGTTGTAGAGACCTTGAAAGTGAATTATCCCTGGTGTCCCTGCCAATAATTATCCCTCACAATCTACTGTAACTAAAAGCACATTGCCCAGGAAATGTTTACCTTTCTTGGTGCCATTCACATGAAATCCCAGAGTGGATTGTGATTGTGATCATTTCCAGATTGAATCACACAGCTGTAGATCATTGATTCAACATCCACCTCAACTTTGTGATGTCCACATCAAATGAGTGTGGATGGATCTCATTTATCTCGCAACCGCTCTTTAGGTCACAGTGCTTTGAGAAGCCCCTGGTGTTAACTACTCTCCAAGGACCGTGCCTTAAAGGGACTGCTCTCAGAGCAGATCCTCACCTGGAGTCTTGAACCACATCAGGAAGATTTATTTCCTTATCACTTTCTCCTTCTGGTTTAAACTCCATCCCACCCATTGATCTCACCCCCTGTCTGACATTAATCCCACATTCCTGTCCACTGATCTCACCCTGACACACCACAACTGCCTGGAAGCAAACAAATCCCCAGTTTGTATAATTTATACATTCTTTGATAATAAATGCACTTTGAAACTTGGAAACAATTGCCAAATATACTCCATAAGCCCTCCCAGTCAGTCTTGATTCCCAACATTCGCACCCACTGATACTCTCCTACCCACCAGTCTCACTTGCTACCCGTACATGGTATCTCCCACCCACACACTGTATCTCCCCACCCAGACCCTTCTCACCACCATTTTCACTCACCCACTAACAGTGGGAGAATGATAAAGATATTCAAGCTAATTAAGAGGCACCGATCGAGTGGACATCCAGAGACTTTCTCCCAGGGCAGAAACGGCTAATACTGGGGGCGGGGGGGGGGGGGGGGGAAGGTGGTATTGAATGAAAGTATAGGAGTATGTCGGGGGACATTGCAGGAAAGTATAGGTGTGTTTTTTTACACAGATTGATGGGTGCATGGAACACGTTACCAGGGTGGTGGCAGAGGTGGATACATGAGGGACATTTCAGACAACCTCCTAGAGGGCTATGTGGGAGCAATAGTTTAAAAGGTCCACTTGACATTGTGGGATTAAGGGCCTGTGCTACTCTGCACAGTTCCATGCTCTATGTTTAACGTTACCTCTGCACTCCCTATCCACCAATCATACTCCTTAGCTTCCCAACTCATCCATCTCACTCTAATTCTTCTCCAGCCCCTGATCTGCCTCCAGTCCGACTGTCCCTGAGAAGTTCACCCACAACACCCTCCAGCACAACGACGTGATCCTTCCAACACCACTCCACCTACCGACATCATCTCTGATCTCTCTGCTTACCAACCTGCCTGCTTATCTCAACCCCCATTTCTTCCACTGAACCAATTTCTCCCAACTGTTTCCATCAATGGATGCACCCATTCTGCCCTGTGACCTCCCACGTGCCACTCATCACCCAACATACCACTCATCACCCAACATACCACTCATCACTCATCACTTGCCACTCATCACCCAACACACCACTCATCACTCATCACCCAACATACCACTCATCACTCATCACGTGCCACTCATCACCCAACACACCACTCATCACCCAACACACCACTCATCACTCATCACGTGCCACTCATCACACATCTCACCCACTGACCGACCCAATTACTGACTTCACCCTCTAAGCCCCCTTCCACCTATCAATCCCGCACTCCTTACAGACAATTGAAAAATGAGGGACTATGTAGGACGGTAGGTTAAAAGGTTGGTATAACATCGTGGGACAAAGAGAATGCACTGTGTGCTGTAATGTTCTACATATTCTGTGACACCACCCATGAATAGAACTCCCCAGTGCTTCACCTACTGATCTCCTCCCCGACACCTCCTACCCATCACTCAGCACCAACACTCCCATCCACTGATATCTTTCTTCCTGATTGTCTGTCTTACCCACTCCTTTCCTCTCAACCTTCCCCACTCTCTGGTTTTATCCCTGGCCCTCTGCACCCGCTGATAAAGTCACCAACCCTCCCACCCACTGAAGCTTGTAGGCATACAGCGTAGCACATGGGTAACCAAGGCATTGTTGGGAAAAATGCCTCAGGGTAAACTACAACAGTGACAAGTGAAGAAAAGCAGGTACATTCCAAATCCATGCTCCGACAAGATGACATGTACACCAAAGGAAAGTAAAGTATGCATATCTGAAAATTAATTCTGATTGTGGTGACCTCTCTGAACAAAATGTGCAAGGGTAAGTTAGAGATTATTTCAGTTTTACTGATTAACAAATTGCTCTCCAAGCACTGTTTTAATATTGACTTATTTAAGATACATTTTATTTGTGAAGCTTCACTTAAAAATGAAATTGATAATCACAAGTTTAAACCAGCAAATGTAAAATAATTATCAGCAAATTTTGTTGATCATTGGACGGAAGCTGAGGGGAGATCTGATAGAAGATTATGACAGACATAGACAGAGGAGACAGCTGGTATCTCTTTTTCAGGGTTGAGATGTTTAATACTAGAGGGCGTGTATTTAAAGTGAGAGGATTAATGCAGTGGTTAGCGCATTGTTTACAGTACAAGCTGTAGGACTGGGTTTCGATCCTTGCTGCTGTCTGTAAGGAGTTTGTACATTCTTTTCTTTTTAAATCTTTTTATTAATTTTAAGACAAACATTAGTGAAATATGAATAAAAAACGTTTGAGAGAACATAATTAATAGTTTAAATAGACAATCAGATACATAATAATCAATATATAAGGCCTCCCAAACTCATAGTATTAATGTAAAAGAATCGAAAAAGAGAAAAAAAAACCCCAACAAAAACTAAAAGAAAACTTAAAAAAAAACTAACCAACATGGGCAATTGCATAATGTTAAATACATACAGTAATGCCGATAACTCCAAACCTCCATCCAAATAATTAAGGATAATAACAGTAAGGTTTAGGATCAGACCATTTAACTCATATGAAAATGTTGAGGAGTTTGTACATTCTGTCCACCATCATGTGGGTTTCCTCATGATGCTCTGGTTTCCTCCCACATTCCATAAGCATATGGTTAAAGTTAGCACCCAGCACAACCCTCGCTGATTTGATGTGACTAAACGATGCATTACACTATATGTTTCGATGCACATGTGACAAGTAAAGCTAAACTTTTATGTTTAAGTTCAAAGAAGAAGCAAAGTGCAAGATTTTTTTTTTACACAGTGTGTGCATGGAACACACTGACAAGGGTAGGACTGGAGGCAAATATGACAGTGATGTTTCAAAGCCTCCTAGATGGGCACAGGAATGTGCAGAGAAGGGAGGGATATGAATATTGTACAGAGAGATGGGGTTAATTTAGTTAGGCATTTACTTAGTTCAGTACAGTATCATGTGCTGTACAGTTCTATGCTCTAAATGGTTAGACAAATAGTAGATGTTGGTGTATGACTGGATCGTTGGTGTATGGCTGGAACATGAAATACTTTAGCCCTTAATTACTTATATCTATGCTGCATGTGCAATTTGTGCCTCGCTGGGGCTTTGTTGCCCAGCTTTCTACTGTGATTCTCATCCTAAGTACAGCATGAGCAGCTCTTTTAACGCACCAATACTATTCACATTATTTGTGCATTTTTCCTGTGCTTGCTCATATCAGATCACTGCAAATGCAAAATGTTGCTAGAAGTCATCCTGACCTCTTCCTCCCCAATAGTTTGACCAGAGAAGGGATTGTGCTTCATCTTATCTCAAGGACTGTGGATGGGCAAGTGGTGCAAGTGTCTGTAGAAGGACCCTTTGGAAACAGTAATAAGTTTCAAGGTAGCCCATGGAAAAAGACAAGAATGCTCCTAGAGTTAAGGTAGCAAATTAGGGAAAGTTTATTTCATAAATCTGATTGAGTTGTTTAAAGAAGTAACTAATAAAATTGATTAAGACAGGGAAATGGTTTGCATGGACCTTAGGAAAACTTATGACAAAGTTCCACACAATAGGCAAGTCCATTAGGTTTGGAAACAGGGGATCCAATGTGTGCCAATAAACTGGGTCCAAAACTGTCTCAGTGATAGAAGACAGAGGATAATGGTTAAGGGATGTTTTTCTAACAAGCATAACAAATGGTCAAACAGTATACAGTGAAGGAGTTTGTGAAAGATGGTGGGAGATAGATAAGCTGGAAAATTGGACAAAGCAGTGGCAGTTGGAGAATACTCCAGGCAGATGTGAGGTAATGCATTTTGCAAAGTCAGTTACTAACAGGACATATACAGCAAATGGAAATAACCCCATTGTAATTTATAGTATATTTTATATAGTACACTATCTTGTGAATGTCCATCATGTCCAACAATAGCATGAAAGCTGTGCGGGAGAGTTTTTAAAGTAGAAATGCCGATGCACTGGGGCAGTTCCACTCTCTCAGAGTCCAGGTCCAGTGGTACAAACAAGCATCACAAACTGGGGTCTTCCTCAGTTGCAATGGATGATCATGAGGTCTTCTGAGCCTTGTTATGCCCTTCGCTTTCCACAGAGTGTTGCAGTACCGGTCTTCCTAGATGTTGGATCTCACTGTAGATCTCATCCACCCAGTCCACTAGAGTTAACCCTGCATGCTAGGAATGGCACGTCCCTACCTCACCAGGGTATGAGGCTTCCAGCTACCCTCACCTGGTCTAGCCCTCCTGTCAAAGCGGTTTACCGGGGTGTGGCCGCTGTCACGTGCAGACTGTGTTGCTGCAACAAAACTACGCATTTCATGGTGTACGTTAATGATAATAAACCTGATTCCGACATTAGAAAGAGGACAGTATGTTGACTGGGACTCGGGGCTTTGTTTATAAGGAGATTGCATTGGCTGGGGTTATTCTCACTGAAATGTAGGGGGAGAAGGGTTGATCTTATCCTTACTTACGTACTGCCTGTTATGTCTGCTGGCATTTCAGGAAGCAATGATGGTCCTCCATCGCTGGCAGTGTTCAGGGATTCCTTCATCACGCCTGTAGCTTCCTCTCGGTTTTCAGTACTGTCAGCCATGCAAGACCTGGACACAGGAATACCATCACACTCAGCTGTAGAAGGATTCTTTGCTGCTGTTTCTGTGACTATTTTGTTTAACCAGTCAGAGTTGTTGGCCCTGAGCTGAACCTCCAAACCTGTTGGACCAGTAGGTGACTCTAGGTCTGGCCTCTACCCTTTGATCTGTTTGGCATTGGTGACCCTACCAAGGGCCAACACACAAAGCCCTGACTCCGGGTCTCTGGGTCATTGAGGCATGCAAGCCTCCAAACCAGGACAAGGTTGTGGTCCTCTTGGAGGGTTGATCATACAGAGGTTTATAGAATGATGAGGTGTGTAGATAAGGTAGATGGTCTCCGTCTTTTTCCTTTGGTGGGAAAATCTAAAACTAAGGTTCATAGGTTTAGGGTGAAAGGGAAGAAATTTAAAGCAGTTCTGAGTGGTAAGTTGTTCAATTCAAAGATAGTGGTTATAGGGGACGAGCTGCTGGAGGAAGTGGTAGTGGTCCAACTTCAGTGTTACAAAGTACAAGTTCAAGTTTAATTATCCTTCATCCATACAGGAATACAGCCAAATGAAACAGCGTTCCTCTGGGGCCAAGATGCAATGCACATCACCAACAGCGCACAACACACTCCACATAGAACATGGCACAAATAGCACACTGAGTTACAATTTCAGAAAGACAGGCAGTCACAAAGAAAAAGAGTAAAAATGTATCCCAGATCCCTGAGTGGCATTTGAACAAATACTTGGATAGGAAAGAAACGGGAGGATAGATGCCTGATTTTCACCAATGGTATAGAGCATAGAAAGGCACCATGTCTGACTGAAGTCCTGCTTCTGTGCTTTGCAACTTTATGAGTGGTGTGTAGTTAGAGCAAAGCTTGTGATTAGGACTACTGTTGGGTTGGTGGGGGGTCAAGTATGTGGGTACATTTACAGCTGGAGCTGGGGTGCGGAATGTGAGCTGGGTGCACTGTTGGAACAAAGGCAGTGTTACTTCTTTAGCCAGAGGGTGGTGAATCTGTGGAATTCATTGCCACTGACGGCTGTGGAGGCCAACTCTTTGGGTATATGTAAAGTGGAGGTGGATTGTTTCTTAATTAGTAAGGGTGTCAAAGGTAATAGGGCAAAAGCAGGAGAATTGGATTGAGAGGGATAATAAATCAGCCATGGTGGAATGTCATAGAAGATTCGATGGGATGAATGGCTCAATTCTGCTCAGATGTCTTATGATCCAGGATTGAAAATGCTTAGGATAGGACCAATAGGTCAGGATAATGGTGGTTGGGGTGGAATGCTTTGTATATTTCAGGTTGGCTTGACATAGAAACGTAAAAAAACATACAGCACAATACAGGCCCTTCGGCCCACAAAACTGTGCCAAACATGTCCCTTCCTTAGAACTACCTAAGCTTTACCCATAGCCCTCTATTTTTCTAAGCTCGATGTAGCCATCCAGGAGTCTCTTAAAAGACCCTATCGTATCTGCCTCCACCACTTCCATGGCAGCCCATTCCACGCATTCGCCACTCTCTGAGTAAAAAACTTACCCCCGACTTCTCCTCTGTACCTACTTCCAAGCACCTTAAAACTATGCTCTCTTGTGCTAGCCATTTCAGCCCTGGGGAAAAGCCTCTGACTATCCACATGATCAATGCCTCTCATTATCTTGTACACCTCTATCAGGCCCCCTCTGATCCTCCATCGCTCCAAGGAGAAAAGGCCAAGTTTGTTCAACCTATTCTTATAAGTCATGCTCCCCAATCCAGGCAACATCCTTGTAAATCTCCTGTACATCCTTTCTATGGTTTCCACATCCTTCCTGTAGTGGGGCGACAAGGACTGAGCACAGTACTCCAAGTGGGGTCTGACCAGGGTCCTATATAGTTGTAACATTACCTCTCGGCTCTTAAACTCAATCCCATGGTTCACGAAGGCCAATACATCGTATGCCTTCTTAACCACAGAGTCAAACTGCAGCTGCTTTGAGTGTGCTATGGACTCGGACCACAAGATCCCTCTGATCCTCCACACTGCCAAGAGTCTTACCATTAATATTATATTCTGCCATCATATTTGACCTACCACAATTAGCAACCTCACACTTATCTGGGTTGAACTCCATCTGCCACTTCTCTGTCTGGTTTTGCATCCTATTAACGTCCCGTTGTAACCTCCGACAGCCCTCAACACTATCCAAAACACCCCCGACCTTTGTGTCATCAGCAAATTTACTAACTCATCCCTCCACTTCCTAATCCAGGTCATTTATAAAAACCACAAAGAGTAGGGGTCCCAGAACAGATCCCTGAGGCACTCCACTGGTGACCGACCTCCATGCAGAATATGACCCGTCCACAACCACTCTTTGCCTTCTTGGGGAAAGCCAGTTCTCAATCCACAAAGCAATCTCCCCTTGGATCCCATGCCTCCTTACTTTCTCAATAAGCCTTGCATGGGGTACCTTATCAAAGGCCTTGCTGAAATCCATATACACTATATCTATGGCTCTACCTTCATCAATGAGCTTAGTCACATCCTCAAAAAATTAAATCAGACTCATAAGGCACAACCTGCCTTTGACAAAGCCATGCTGACTATTCCTAATCATATTATGCCTCTCCAAATGTTCATAAATCCTGCCTCTCAGATCTTCTCCATCAACTTACCAACCACTGAAGCAAGACTCACTGGCCTATAATTTCCTGGGCTATCCCTACTCCCTTTCTTGAATAAGGGAACAACATTCACAACCCTCCAATCCTCCGGAACCTCTCCTGTCCTCACTGATGATGCAAAGATCATTGCCAGAGGCTCAGCAATCTCCTCCCTCACTTCCCACAGTAGCCTGGGGAACATCCCATCTGGTCCCGGTAACTTATCCAACTTGATGCTTTCCAAAAGCTCCAGCACATCCTCCTTCTCAATATCTATGCTCTCAGGTTTCACAGTCCACTGCAAGACATCCCTACAATCGCCAAGATCCTTTTCCTTAGTGAATACTGAAGCAAAGTATTCATTAAGTACCTCCACTATTTCCTCTGGTTCCAAACACACGTTTTCATTGTCACACTTGGTTGGTCCTATTCTCTCACATCTTATCCTTTTGCTCTTCACATACTTGGAGTTTTCCTTAATCCTGTCCACCAAGGCCTTCTCATGCCCCTTTCTGGCTCTCCTAATTTCATTCTTAAGCTCCTTCCTGCTGGCCTTATAATCTTCTAGATTCACATCATTACCTAGTTTTTTGACTCTTCTTTTCGTCTTGACTAGATTTATAACAGTCTTTGTGCACCACAGATCTTGTACCGTACCATCCTTTCCATGTCTCATTGAAACGTACCTACTCAGAACCCCACACAAATATCCCCTGAACATTTGCCACATTTCTTCTGTACGTTTCCCTGAGAACATCTGTTTCCAATTTATGCTTATAAGTTCCTGCCTGATAGCCTTATAGTTCCGCTTACTCCAATTAAACGTTTCCCTAACTTGTCTGTTCCTATCCCTCTCCAATGCTATGGTAAGGGAGATAGAATTGTGATCACTATCTCCAAAATGCTCTCCCACTGAGAGACCTGACACCTGAACAAGTTCATTTCCCAATATCAGATCAAGTATAGCCTCTCCTCTTGTAGGCTTATCTACATATTGTGTCAAGAAACCTTCGTGAACACACCTAACAAACTCCACCCCATCTAAACCCCTCACTCTAGGAAGATGCCAATCAATATTTGGGAAATTAAAATTTCGTACCACAACAACCCCGTTATTATTACTCCTTTCCAGAATCTGTCTCCCTATCTGCTCCTCGATGTCCCTGTTACTATTGGGTGGAACATGCTGCAACTTACACAGAAGTTCTGTTTACATAGAGGTATGGACTGCTATCTGCTATTGCAGCATTAGTCTAAATGCCTGTGGTCTTGCTGGAGACCATATGTGTTACCTGCAGGAAGACCGTGTCCCTATCCCCCATGAATAACGAGAACTTAGTGCAGATGTTAGCCCAATAACAGAAATTGTCATTCTATGGAAAGATCCTGCCATCAATAAATAACATATTTAAATAATTACAAGGATGGATTCTTACTCAATCTTACTATAAGAACCATAATTAAATGGAATGCATGATTAATGATAAAATATATGTGTGTGGCTAGGTTAATAGGGATGTACAGAAATATGTAGGGATTTGTGCAAATGCCCTCCAGCTAAATTAAACCAACTAATTATTTATATCTGGCACCTTTGACAAAGTAAACCGTAAAAATGCTGAGGAATTCTCTGAGGTAAGACATGTTTCCACACACCTGGATTGTTTATCTTTCCACGTAAGTTAAAAACTCAGTAGAAACTCATACTAAAGTCCTAATAAATTGACATTTTCAGTCTGCTAACTCATGTTCTGTGCTCTACATTTGGAAGGAATTAAAATGACTATACCGATCATGGTAAATCTGCAGGTACCGCTGATTTACCTGTCTGCTGAAGCCCTGGAACACTGCAGGCAAATCCACAAAGAAATGGAGCTTTGGTTCTGCAGCATTGATTCATGGAATTGGGAATAACAAGTGACAAAGCTGAGAAAATAAATTTGATGGCAGCTGGTCCATTTGCTCTCCCTAAAAGCTTTTGATTTCAGTACATTCAAAACAGAGATTAAAAGACTTCTGGATAAGAGGAGAATTGTAGTCTAAGAAGAAAGTCCAGGAAAATGGATTTGAGGACAACATCCATGGTCATCATTAATGGTAGAGCAGACTTAAAGCGACAAATGGCCTCCTCCTATTTCTTCTCTTAAAGGATAACACTTGCATCAGAGATTGACAGTCAATGATCTGTACAGTGTGAATGCCTTTAAATCTGGAATATCATAGCAAATACATTTATAATTATGATTTATATGATGGGCAAACGTGTGTTTCAACATCTCAAAGAAGAGAGGGGCTACCTTTTCTAATACCCAAGGAATCATGCAAGTATAATCAAGACAGGGGCACCACGGTAGCATTTTTCATGATGCTGTTGCAGCTCGAATCATTTGGAGTTCAGAGTTCAATTCCAGTGCCATCTGTCAGGAGTTTGTACGTTCTGCCTCTGAGTACATGGGATCCTCCGGGTGCACCGGTTTCCTCCCACTGTCCAAAGATGTACTGGTTGGTCACCGTAAATTGTCCTGTGATTAGGCTAGTGTTAAATAGGTGGGTTGCTGGGCCGGAAGGGTCTTTTCCGCACTGTGTCAGTAAATATGTAGATCAGTAGGAATTGTCTTCCTGTTAGGATACCAGAAACAAGCAATCACTGCAGAAGGTGGCTGTGGTGCTGGACACTATTAGTTTGTCTCAAGGGGTGAAAAAAGGGTCACGGCTTATTTGTCTGTATTTACCTTATGGTCTTTAAATACATACAATGTGCACTGCATGTTTAATTTATGCTGAAATTTCCAAAGATTACCTCCCTAGTTGTCCAATTTCCATATAAATAAAAACCTGTAACAACCACAAACAAACTCAGCAGAACATTTTTCTTCAGAACCTGCTTTTTCTTCGTTTCTCTTTCTGCTGCTGAGCTTCGGTAACAATTTTGCATCACTAGGGCCATGGGAATTTTGCTCTTTGTAAAGTTTTAAACTAGAACAAAATCAACTCCTATGTCCTTTAATAATTAATGCAGAAGTCAAAATGGCTGTAGTAGAATTAAACAGCATGCTTTTGTCCTTGCGCTCAGATGGTCTAACCCTTCTCTCTTTCCATGTTTGCATAGTTTATTCAGCTAAATGAAAATACTTGTGGGTCTGGAGTAGTGTCCCTAGTATTAACTCTCTGTATCTCAATCTGTTCCAAAGCATGGAGAAACTGCCACATCGTCAGTAATGTTTCAGACGAAGAACAAGCTGTTGACTGAGTTCATGATCAACAAAATAATGTACAGCCATGGGTCACGAGAAGCGGAGAGATCTTCAAGCCAGGAACAGGCTGAGGCAAAATAGTCATCAACATACAGGAAAAAAGAACAGAGAAGAGACCTATAAGAG
Source organism: Hemitrygon akajei (assembly GCF_048418815.1). Lineage (NCBI taxonomy): Eukaryota > Metazoa > Chordata > Chondrichthyes > Myliobatiformes > Dasyatidae > Hemitrygon > Hemitrygon akajei. The sequence goes on from NC_133125.1 coordinate 106,745,714, forward strand.
GCCGGAGCTGAGACTGTGAATCACTGCCAGTCCACTGGGGAAGTGGAAGCCCGTGTCTGCAGGCCTGAGTTCGAGTCTATTGGAGACTGGAGGCTGTAGAAGACAGCATGGTCTGGGGTTAAAGAATGGTATATATGTGTGGGTGGGAGGGAGAATGGGGTTTTGCTGTTGCTGTTTCATTGCTTGCTGTGTTCCGTGTTGTTCTGCTGAACGTTGTGGGCATACTATGTTGGTGCCAGAATTTGTGGTAACGCTTGCGGGCTGCCCCCAGCACAGCCTCAGGTGTGTTGGTTGTTAACACAATGCATTTCATTCTATGTTTTGATGTACACATGATAAATGATCTTGAATTTTGAATCCATATGGAACCAAATAAAAACTGTTCCATATATCCCACAGAGAGACCAGCATAAATCAGTAAATTGCTTTAATATTATCACCTGCAGTAAAGTACAGTGAAAAACCTGTTTTGCAGATTGTAATGTATGGATCTATTTCTTTTAGAGCAATGAAAGCATACGGTGCATTGGCCTTCATCAATCATAGGATTGAGTTTAGGAGCCGAGAAGTAATGTTGCAGCTATATGGGACCCTGGTCAGACCCCACTTGGAGTACTGTGCTCAGTTCTGATCGCCTCACTACAGGAAGGATGTGGACACCATAGAAAGGGTGCAGAGGAGATTTACAAGGATGTTGCCTGGATTGGGGAGCATGCCTTATGACAATAGATTGAGTAAACTCGGCCTTTTTTCCCTGGAGCGACGGAGGATGAGGGATGATCTGTTAGAGGTGTATAAGATGAGAGGCATTGATCGTGTGGATAGTCAGAGGGTTTTACCTAGGGCTGGAATGGCTAGCACAAGAAGGTACAGTTTTAAGATGCTTGGAGGTAGGTACAGAGGAGATATCAGGGGTAAGTTTTTTATGCAGAGAGTGTTGAGTGCGTGGAATGGGCTGCTGGTGACAGCGGTGGAAGCAGATACGATAGGGTCTTTGAAGAGAATCCTGGACTCAGAAAAATAGAGGGCTATGGGTAATCCTAGGTAATTTCTAAGGTAAAGTCTTGTTCGGCACAACTTTGAGGGCAGAAGGGCCTGTATTGTGCTGTAGGTTTTCTATGTTTCTGTGAGTCTCTATTAGCACTACTTTATTAAACTGGTGTCTATGGATGCACATTGCTCTCTCTCTCTCTCTCTCTCTCTCTCTCTCTCTCTCTCTCTCTCGCTGTAATGTGAATGCCCCAGTTAAAGCATCTCCCAAGTGCATACTTTTATTTAATTGATATATAGTTGCACAGACATAGCAAATCGGTTTTACAAATCTGACTGACAGAAAATATCACGGACTACACTGACAGTTAGGGGATGAAACAGCAAGGGAAAAGGATTAACCAGTACAGTGCAGGCCATCATGGACACTAACAAATGGGCATGTGAGTACGGCATAGTACACAGTGGAAGACGTACAACAAGCAAAACTAAAGGGAAAATAATATGGCGATGGCTTCAATCAGGGAAGTTGATGAACTTAGCAGTGCTAATGAAGGCTGGATGTCATATATTGAGAGGGTTGAACAGTATTGCTAGCTGAAAGATATGGTTCAGCCAAAGAAAGCCCCCAGGCTTCTTAGCTTAATGGGTGCAAGAACGTACAGTCTCTTATGCAACCTAGTAACTCTTGAAAAGCAGCAAACAAGACATTCAACAAAATTGCTACAATTTTACAAAATCACTTGAGCCCTAAACTGCTGGTAATAGCTGAGAGATTTAGATTTTACAAAAGGAACCAGTCAAAGGATGAAAGCATTTCTGAATACATTGCAGAACTGTGCAAACTCTCTCAGTACTGCAACTTTTAAGATGGATTTTATGATGCATTAGGGGGCAGGCTTGAATGTGGCATGCATGGTCAAAGCACTCAAATGAGGCTAATGTCTGAAAGAGACATAAACTTAGAATGGGCATTGACCATTGCAATATTGTTGGAGACAGCAGCAAAGGATTCTGTGGAACTACAAAAAAGGAGTACAGAGTGTGAAATGCACAAAATGTCCCTGAATGGTGCAAAAAGCAAAAGAAGTTATCGATGTGGAAAATCCTCCTAGCATGCAAATGGCTTTTGGTTCAAAGAAAGTTTGCAGAAAGTGTCACAGCCAAGGCCACATAGAGAGAATGTTCAAGTCAGACAAAAACACAACCAAAGAGAAATATCACACCAAGTATCCCACACACAAAACTAAGCAAATATATAAAGTGACTGAATGTGAGACAGAATCAGACAAAACAGAGTCTGACAAAGGTGAACTGTCATATCTTAAATTGCCTGGTATTACAGAAGCAGATCACAAATGAATATAGATTGCAACAGATGTGTCCGGTGTAAAACTGAAAATGGAGCTAGAAATAGGGTCAGCTCTGTCCATAATTTCAGAGGCTGTCTACAACAGACTGTTTTCAAAGATAGAGAAGAGCTCAGTGATGGGAAAGACCTACAAAGCAAAAAAGTGTCTCCCAAAAGCAAACTGAAAGCAAATGTGACATATGGAGACCAAACACAACAGTTAGACCTTTATGTATTATTAATGGAGGGCCATTACTTTTCGGACATGAATGGTTGATAAAAATCCAACAAGACTGGCACTCAATCAAAGCTCTCAATGTGGCACCAACAGACAACTGCAGCCTAAATGGTAGCACTAAACAGAAGCTGTCACAGCTGCTTAATGCTAATCAGAAGGTATTTGAAAAGGGAATAGATATACAGATTAAAGACTTGACCAAAAGCTGTTCAGGATGCCCAAAAGTTCAAAATGCACCCCCACAGGCACTGTTACACCCATGACATTATCACCATGGCAAAGAGAACATATAGACGTTGCTGGGCCATTCATGGACTCCATGTTTCTGATTGCTGTGGATGCTCATTTGAAGAGGCCGGAGGTTATACCAATGAAACCAACCACATTAGCAAAGATTGTCTCTGCTCTGACGACTATCATTCCCAGAAACGGCTTACCAGAACAAATTGTGAGTGACAATAGACCACAATACACGTCAGAACAATTCCAACGGTGCATGAAGAAAAATGTCACCAGACATTTCAAATCTGCTTCTCACCACCCAGCAACGAATGCATTAGCTGTAAGGTTTATACAAACCTTCAAGAAGTTCATTAAAGCAATGGACAAGGATGACATTTCTCTACTGCACAAGGTGGACAATTTCCTTTTTGTGTATTGGAACTCTGTTCCTGTTGTTATGAACCAGCAGCAATAGATATGAAATTGAGTCCAGATTTGTAAACAAACAACAAAATTTATTAACCTCTGCTCAAAAAATAGAAAAGTAAACAAATGACTAACTTAACCAGAAGTAACCAGTTATGTGGCTATATCTAACAAACACTCAACTTAGAAATGGTTCTTAATGAGTTCTCATTCAAGCACAGACAAAGTGGTAAATTCAAAAGTCCAAGTGATTTATACAATCATTAAGGAGAGACTTTCCCAAAACAACGATTCCTTCAAAGAAATGACGAATTTGCCAATCAAAGCTGAGAGATGCCTTGTCCGAAGAAATCACAAAGAAATGAAGTGTCTTAAAGTAACTGACCTTGTGGCTGGAGCGTGGTCACTGCATAAGCCTTCCTGACCTTGCAGGGGTTCAACTCAACCGTGCATGCCACAATTTCCAGAACGAAGATTCAAAAAGGTCGATCACTCCCAAAACACCCAACGACATTAACTTTACCCAATCCTTTGGGTTTGCTTAACACTTGTTAATGTCTTCACTCTCCGATATTAAACTGTATGGGAAAAACAAACGTGCAACAAACAAAACCAGTGGCATCTTACCAAAACAGCCAACCAACATCAACAGAGTTGCAACGTAAAATACAAATAAGAACCGTGTCACAGTCACGTGCTTTTCTTTTACACCATACCATCACGTGACATCACATCACCCCACTGTCACAAGACCATTACATCATCCCACTCAGAAGACCATTACATCATCCCACTCACAAGATCTCACTGTGGTATGTAACTCCTCCCCTCAAGGAAAAAAATTGGTCTATTATGAGAAAAAGTTTAGCAACTATTAAAAAATACAAATGTATAAAAACCCACAAGATATGCAATGTACATATAATTATTATACAGCACTTTACAAACTAATATAATGTAGGAGCGTATACAAATATCAAAATTCCACTCAAAAAAAATTGTAAATTCAATATCGGGACAGTCGGCAATTACATTATCTTTGCCTTTATTATGAGTTATTAAAATATCATATTCCTGTAAAATTAAACTCCAGTCCAGTAACCTTCTATTTTTGTTTTTCATCTTACTCAAAAACACTAATGGATTACAATCAGTGTAAACCACAAGTGGTTTCTGAGTTGCACCAACATACACATCAAAATGTTGTAGAGCCAAAACAAGGGATAATAATTCTATTTCTATGGTTGAATAATTCCTTTGATGCTCATTAAATTTCTTGGAAAAGTAAGCCACCAAATGATCACCATCATCCCTTTGGGGTAACACTGCTCCTGCAGCCTCATCACTGGCATCCACAGCTAATGAAAATGGTTTTTCAAAGTCAGGTGACCTCAGCACAGGTTGATGACATAGGATAGTTTTCAATTTATCAAATGCCTCCTGACAAAGCACTGTCCAAACAAACTTATCACCTTTCTTCAGGATGTTAGTTAATGGAAGGGCAATGTCAGCAAAATTCTTACAGAATTTGCGGTAATATCCGACCATTCTCAAGAATTTTCTGAGAGCCTTTTTACCAGTTGAAATGGCTACTTCCAAAATTGCCTGAACTTTTGCCTGAACAGGAGCCAACCTAACCTGACCCACAACATACCTAAGGTAGGTCACAGTGGCATGACCAAATTCACTTTTGCTAAGTTAATAGTTAGGTTAGCTTTTGAAAGCCTTTCAAACAGTTTTTCCACTGCAGTGATATGTGCTTCCCAAGTGTCATTTCCTGTAACTAAATCATCAATATAGGCATCTGTATATTTTAACCCATGAATCACAGAATTAATTATTCACCGAAAATTTCCTGGTGCATTCTTCGTTCCAAACAGTAGAACCTTATTGTAGTGTTCTCGCTCAGGTGTAAGAGAACGCTGAACTAAACACCGAGGTAAACTGTAGTCAATGAAAACAGGATCACAGTAAGATTAACCGTTTACTGTTCACTCTTCCACATTAACGTATGGTGAAAACTGTTGATAAAACAATACAAGATTTGTACAGTATTTGTTTCCTTCTTGATATCACATTTACATCGTAAATACTTGCAAAAGTAAACTACAACAACTACATTACATTAAAATGCAGCATACAGTCAGAATCTACCTACGCCATTGACTGCTTTAAATACACTTCAACACAAACTATCCGCAACTCTTTAACTAACAAAAACATAAACCTTATCAACCGTCATTACTTTTAACAGAATCAGCGTTAACATTTTAATTCAACATATCGATTATCTCATGAACTTACGGCGTTGCTTCACTATGTTTCTAATGCGTAGGAAGACAACTTTTCTTGCGCTGATCTTGCACATGTGAGCCCCCTCCTTCCCGTTTCTCCAAACCGGTATTTTCCCACAAGACGCGGCGAAACCAGATGTGACATCATCACATGCCGCGATATATCACAGACAATGAATTTACTTTAAACAATCCTAACTTTAACTAAAAAATGCTAACAAACGAATTACTAAAGTGAAAATATTATAAACTAAACAAATGCCATAAAGGCAGCACACTTATATTTATATAACCCAAATGGCGTTACAAATGCAGAAACCTCTCTACCTCTATCCGACAATGGAACACACCAGTACCCTTTTAACAAATCAATCTTTGCAAGGGACTTTGCTTTTCCAACTTTTTCCACACAATCATCTACCCTAGGGATTGAATACGCATCTGTTTTCGTTACAGAATTCACCTTTTTGTAATCAGTACAAAACCGAATACTACCATCTGGTTTAGGCACTGTGACACAAGCTGAACTCCAATTTGAAGTAGAAGGTCTAATAATGTTATTTTCTAACATATACTTAACTTCTTGTTCAGCAAGTGCACATTTTTCCATGTTCATCTGATATAGATGTTGCTTTATGGGTTTGGCATTTCCAACATCTACATCATGTGAAGCTACCGTGGTTCTTTTAGGAATGTCTGGAAATAAATTCCTATATCTCAAAATTAACTGCTTCATCTGCTGCCTCTGCTGTGGCTGTAAATGAGCTAATTTCCCATCAATATTTTCCGGAATTGTCGAATTTGGTAATCTGGCAGAAATAATGTTCGGTTTAAAATGAGCCTCAGATGAATCATCCACCAACTTCCCAGAGGGATCAGACTCATTATTATTGACCACAAAAGTCACAGTAGCAGACTGTTTCTCATAACATGGTGGTGGCATCCGTCGGTCTCGAAAGACCATGGATCTGCGCCTGGAGTTTCCAGGGCGCAGGCCTGGGCAGGGTTGTATGGGAGACCGGCAGTTGCCCAAGCTGCAGACCTTCCCCTCTCCACGCCACCGACGTTGTCCAAGAGAAGGGTACTAGGACCCATGCAGCTTGGCACCGGTGACGTCGCAGAGCAATGTGTTGTTAAGTGCCTTGCTCAAGGACACTTGAGCCTCAGCTGAGGCTCGAACCAGTGACCTTCAGGTTACTAGTCTGATGCCTCGCCCACCAGGCCACATGCCAACATTCTCATAATATGGTTTTATCATATTTACATGACTAAGCTGTGTTGGCCTTCTTCGATCTGGTATTTTTACCACATAATCTACATCATTAACTTTAGATATAATCTCATAAATTCCATGAAATTTAGCTTGTAAGTGGTTCGTTTGCACCGGGAAAAGAATGAACACCTTATCTCCCAGCTTAAATAACCTCATTCTAACTTCCTTATCATATCAAATTTTCATTCTCTTCTGAATAGATTTTAAATTTTCTCTTGCTAAGCTACAAGCTTTTTGTAATCTTTCCTTTAATTTTAAAATATCATCCAGCAAATCAGTATGTACCTCTTTATTAATCCATTGTTCTTTCACCAATGCCAAAGGTCCTCGATCTCTATGCCCAAGCACAAGTTCAAAAGGACCTCCTGCACTGACTCCCATACTGCAAATAAAAGCAAATATACTCCCTCATCCCAATCCTTTTCATTTTCCACACAATATGTCCTAATCATGGTTTTTATGGTAGAATGGAACCTCTCTAAGGTCCCTTGCAATTCTGGATGGTATGCAGATGAGGTAATCTGCTTGGCTCCCAGTTTATAAACTACCTGCTGAAATAATCCTGACATAAAATTACTTCCTTGAGCAGATTGGATCTCCTTAGGCAACCCAAATAAGGTAAAGAATTTTATGAGAGCCTTCATCACAGTTTTAGCTTTTATAGTCCTGAGAGGTACTGCCTCTGGAAACCTGGATACTGTGCACATGATGATCAGCAAATATTCATGACAAGTTTTAGTTTTTGGCAATGGGCCTACACAATCTGCAATAATTTTGGAAAACGGTCCACCAAATGCAGGAATAGGCTGCAGTGGGGCCACTGGAGTAACTTGATCAGGTTTACCCACAACCTGACAAGTGTGACAAGTTCGGCAAAATGTCACCACATCCTTTCTTTAACCAGGCCAGTAAAAGTGCTTAAAAACCTTGTTCGCAGTTTTATTCACACCTAGATGGCCATCCAAGGGCATACTATGAGCCAAAGTTAAAATCTCATTCCTAAAGAGTTTATGAACTACTACCTGGTGAACAGCCACACATTCCTCACTTGCAGGAATGGTAGGTGGTCTCCACTTCCTCATTAACACTCCACTCTTAAAATAATACTCTACTGGCACCTTCTCAATTTCACTACCTGGGAGAGCTTGTTCTCTTAATTTGACAATCTCAGGGACTCTACTCTACTCTACTATAATCTCCTTCAGAGACACAGACAAATCTTCATGGTCAGACTTACTACAAGAATCTTGATCAAACAATGAAGGTAGGAAAGTTACTGATAAATCATCAAAATTTGTATCCTGAGTTGAATGGTTATGGGTAACAGATCCACCCTGCAGAAACCCATCCGCATCAGCAATCTTTTTGGTCATAGCTCATGTTACTACACAGGAGGAATACATGTTAGAATCCATCTTTTGATCATCAGATAGATAGATAGATAGATACTTTATTCATCCCCATGGGGAAATTCAACTTTTTTTCCAATGTCCCATACACTTGTTGTAGCAAAACTAATTACATACAATACTTAACTCAGTAAAAAATATGATATGCATCTAAATCACTATCTCAAAAAGCATTAATAATAGCTTTTAAAAAGTTCTTAAATCCTGGCGGTTGAATTGTAAAGCCTAATGGCATTGGGGAGTATTGACCTCTTCATCCTGTCTGAGGAGCATTGCGTCGATAGTAACCTGTCACTGAAACTGCTTCTCTGTCTCTGGATGGTGCTATGTAGAGGATGTTCAGAGTTTTCCATAATTGACCGTAGCCTACTCAGCGCCCTTCGCTCAGCTACCGATGTTAAACTCTCCAGTACTTTGCCCACAACAGAGCCCGCCTTCCTTACCAGCTTATTATGACGTGAGGCGTCCCTCTTCTTATTGCTTCCTCCCCAACACGCCACCACAAAGAAGAGGGCGCTCTCCACAACTGACCTATAGAACATCTTCAGCATCTCACTACAGACATTGAATGACGCCAACCTTCTAAGGAAGTACAGTCGACTCTGTGCCTTCCTGCACAAGGCATCTGTGTTGGCAGTCCAGTCTAGCTTCTCATCTAACTGTACTCCCAGATACTTGTAGGTCTTAACCTGCTCCACACATTCTCCATTAATGATCACTGGCTCCATATGAGGCCTAGATCTCCTAAAGTCCACCGCCATCTCCTTGGTCTTGGTGATATTGAGATGCAGGTAGTTTGAGTCGCACCATATCACAAAGTCCTGTATCAGTTTCCTATACTCCTCCTCCTGTCCATTCCTGACACACCCCACTATGGCCGTGTCATCAGCAAACTTCTGCACATGGCAGGACTCCGAGTTATATTGGAAGTCTGATGTGTACAGGGTGAACAGGACCGAAGAGAGTATGGTTCCCTGCGACACTCCTGTGCTGCTGACCACCGTGTCAGACCTACAGTCTCCCAACCGCACATACTGAGGTCTATCTGTCAAGTAGTCCACTATCCAATCCACCATGTGAGAGTCTACTCCCATCTCCGTTAGTTTGTGCCTTAAGATCTTGGGCTGGACTTGGGCAGGGATGGACTTTAGTTATCAATTGCACTTCAGGAAAAATTTGTCCATCTACTAGGTCATTTCCTAACAATAAAGAAGCATCACTCATGGGTAAACTTGGTTGTAGTCCTTCTTTAACAGGTCCTAAAACTAACCCTGACCTTAGAATTACTCTATGCCAATGTACAGGCATAAGGGCACTTCCAACACCTCATATATAATTTACCTCACCAGTGTCAGACTCCTCACTAAACTCTGTCTAATATAAGTGACTGAGAAGCCCCAGTACCCCTAAGAAATTTTATTGGCACTGTAGCGGACCCCTCTTTCAAGGATACAAATCCCTCAGTCCTAAAATAATCATACCTGTTCTTAACCTGGTCAGACCTTGACAAAGCTTCTTTTGAATTTCCTGAACCCTGCGGGTCTACAGGTGTTTCAAGATGTTGTACACAGGCATCTGGGACTGCCTCCTTCTGCTTCTTCTTCAGTCAGAAACAGTTAGCTATTATATGACCAGATTTCTTGCAATAATTACAAATAGGACCAAAATGTCTTTCCTTCACTTGTTTTCCTTCATCCTTACCTTTCTCACTAACCTCTGATTTAATTTCTGGTTTACCCTGACTATTCATGCTACTTTTTAAAAAAGTTTTACCCAGAGGAAACTTACTCTTATGGATTAAAGCATACTCATCTGCTAATTTAGTGGACTCCTGCAATGTAGCAGTGTCCCTCTCACTTAGGTATATATTTATGTTATCAGGGACACACTTTTTAAATTTTTCAATTAAAACCGACTCTTTCAAGTTGTCATACCCCCATTCACATTTTTAGAGGTGACCCATTGCTCAAAACACACAGATTTATCATAGGTAAATTCCACATAAGTGGAATCAAATTTCTAAATCTTTCTCTATAAGATTCCAGAACCAGTTCATAAGCTTTAAGTATACACTGCTTCACAGTATCATAATCAACTGCCTGATCAGCAGTTACAGCTGTATAAACTTGTTGTGCTTTACCTTTAATTACACTTTGTATAAGTATAGGCCATTTCTCTTTCGGCCAATCTGAACTCAGAGCAACTGTCTCAAAATGCTGGAAGTATTTATCAGCTTCTGCCTTATTAAATGAAGGAACCATTTTAACTTCCCGACTAGCAACAAATGGTTTCCTAGAACTAGGAGCCCGAGTCTCGAACCTTAACCTTGCTATCGCTAGCTCAAATTCTCTCTTTTTATCTTCTTCTCTTCTCTAGCTTCAAATCCCCATTGTTTTTCTGCAGCTTCCAATCGACTTCGTTCCAAATCAGCTTCTAATTGCTTTTGTTTTAACTCAGTTTCTACTCTAAGTTTCTCTAATGCTACCTGTTCCAGGTGTAACTGGATTGTCTCTTTATTCACAGGGAATCTTTCTAACTCCGCTTCATCAAAAGCTCCCGTAGTTGCATAGTGTTCTGCGATTTTCCTCTGAATTACTGGCTTTGTTGTAATTTGTGGTATTCCTTTAAGGTTCAACCTTCTAACAACCTCTAATACATCACCCTTTTTCACCTTCGCTAATGCCGCTGAGGTTGGTGATGCCAGAAAGTTGTCAATATCCATTGCTGCCGAATTCCACCCACAAACTAATCAAACAAAAGGAACCAGGCTTTTCCCTTTCCCCAATCAGATCGATATTTAAAGAATCAATTAAGCCCCAAATAAGTCCCAGATGAGCCCCCAATTATTGTTATGAACCAGCAGCAATAGACATGAAAATGAGTCCGGATTTATAAACAAACAACAAAATTTATTAACCTCTGCTCAAAAACATAGATAAGTAAACAAATGACTAACTTAACTGGAAGTAACCAGTTATGTGGCTATATCTAACAAACACTCAAACTTAGAAATAGTTCTTAAAGAATTCTCATTCAAGCACAGACTTAAAGCAGTAAATTCAAAAGTCCAAGTGATTTATACAGTCATTAAGGAGAGACTTTCCCGAAACAACGATTCCTTTGAAGAAATTACAAATCTGCCGATCACAGGTGAAAAATGCCTTGTCCGAAGAAATCACAAAGAAATGAAGTGTCTTAAAGTCTCTGACCTTTTGGCTGAAGGGAGGTCACTGCACAAACCTTCCTCCTTGCAGGGGTTTAACTCAAACACGCATGCCACAATTACCTGAACAAAGATTCAAAAAGGTCCATCACTCCCAAAATACTGAATGACATTCACTTTACCCAATCCTTTGGGTTTGGATAATGCTGGTAATGTATTCACTCTCCAATACTAATCTGTATGGGAAAAACAAACGTGCAACAAACAAAACCAGTGGTGTCTTTCCAAAACAGCCAACCAACATCAACAGGGTTGCAACATAAAATGCAAATAAGAACTGCGTCGCAGTTGCGAGCTTTTCTTTTATACCATACCATCTCGTGACAGCACATCACCCCACTGTCACAAGACCCTTACATCATCCCACTCACAAGATCTCACTGTGGCATGTAACAATGTCACAACAAATCAAACACCTGCAATGTTGTTCATGAATAGGAATCTAAGATCTAACATAGACCTCCTGAAACCAGGCCTCCAGAGGGAAATACAGAATAAACAGTTCAGCCAGTTGCCAAGTGAAGCAACAAGGAGCTTCGAGATTGGACAGGAAGTCCTAGCACATGATTACCGAGAAGACAAGTGGACACCTGGTAGGGTAGCTACAAGGAACTCAACTGAAGAACACACCTGAGTCGATTGCATCCAACAAGACGGACACATTACATCCACCGGACTTGCCTTTCAGTGATGACCATGTCACTGACAGCAACGTGGCACCATCAACCAAGAATGTTATCTTAGATACCTTATCTTGGACACCTACCAAATCTGATACCACTGCACAGGTCTAGAGGTGATATCCTGAAAGAAACAGAGCACCACCCAAAAGACTGAATCTTTAGTATAGTGAAGTTAGTTATGGACTGTTATGTTCATATACAGTTTTATATTATAAAGGAGAGGAAGTGTAATGTATGGATCTATTTAATAACCCCCATTAGCACAATATATTGATCTGTTGTCTGCGCATGCGCATTGCACTCTCCCTCTCTCTTGCTGCAATGTGAATACACCAGTTAAAGCCACCTATGTGTGCGTGCTTTTATTTAATCGATATGTAGTTGCTCAGACACAACTGATTGTCCATGCTGACCAATTCTTTACAATGGTAGCACAGTAACAGAGCAGAAGAAGCGCAGAGCAGGTGCACCAATGTGCAAGGTCACATGAGGTAAATTGGAAAGTCACGAGTGCATGTCATCATACTAGGGAATCATTCTGTACTGTTATAACAGCAGGATAAAGGCTGTCTCTGAGCCTGATAGTACTGTATATGCTTTTGGGCTTTTGTATCTTCTGTACGACACGAAAGGCGATAAGAGGGAATAACCGGGGTAAGTCAGATCATTCATTATGCTGGCTTCTTTACCAAAGAACAAAAAGAATAGTCAGACTCCATGGAGGGAAGACAGGCATCTGTCATGCCCTGATCTGTGTCCACAACTCTCTGCAGTTTCTTGCTGTCACCTGCAGAGCAGTTGCTATACCAAGCTAGACTAAGATTCGTTCTTTGGTGCATCCTTAAAAAGGGGATAAGCACAATTTCTGTAGCCTCCTGAGGAAATAGAAGCACTGCTGTTCCCCCACAAAGAGTGTTCCCAATCTCAGCACAGTTAATGCAAACAGGAGCATGCACACCGCGCCCCCACCCCCACCTTCCTGAAGTCAATGACCAGCTCTTTTGTTTGCTGACATTGAGGGAAAGGTTGTTGTCATGACACCATGACATAACATGGAATTGTATGAGTTTCCATAGCTACAACATTGACTTTAGAGGATGCAAGGACTTAAAGAAGTTGTTCAATGTAAGCAAGAGTTTGGTCAGGCAAGAAGCCATGAGGCACCGTAGTGTGGATAGTAAGCGGAGAGGAATTACCTGTTCGGACTGTGAAATTTGAAATTGTCCATGTGGCACGGGTTAATTCTGTTCATAAATGTGTGGTGAACTAGATATACCTGTCTGACTGCTCCTGTGGCTCCTCCCAAGACCCTGCTGACTGCCCCTGTGGCTCCTCCCACAGACCCCTGTATAAAGGCGACTGTGGCCTGCTGCTCTCCCTCATTTTCCCCAGGATGTAGTGTTGTTCTTCAGTCAATAAAAGCCGATATTTCACTTCCTAAGTCTCGGCGTGAGTTATTGATGGTGCATCAATTTTATTGACTGAAAGTTACAACATGGAAACCGCTTTACGCCCAGAACGCCTAGACTTGGACCCCCAAGACCCTGGAGCAGCTCTTGCCTTTGAACACTGGCTGGTGTGCTTCCAATCGTACTTAGAGGAGGTTCGTGCCACCGACTCGGCTGTTCGGCACAAACTTCTCTTCTCGAGGGTCGCCCCAAAAGTTTATTCGTTCATCAGGGACATATCCACCTACGAGGAGGCGCTTGCCGCCCTCCAAAGACAGTACCTGCGGCCAGTAAATCCAGTTTATGCACGGCACCGCTTGGCAACACGAAAACAGCGGCCTACGGAGTCGACTGCTGAATTTCTCCGCGAGCTACAGGCCCTCGCGCGGGCTTGTGATTGCCAAGCGCTCACAGCAGAACAGCATAAGGAACTTTTGGTCCGAGACGCTTTTGTGACTGGGGTTCGGTCAGTGTGTATCCGCCAGCGGCTGCTGGAAAAAGCTGATCTTACCTTACGCTCCGCGATAGAGACGGCCAGTTCGATAGAGGCTGCGCAACTGTACGCCAAAGAAGTCCAGCCGAGCGATTCCCCGGATCCGAGCGAATTCGCCAACGCCGCTGCCAGTCGCGGTATCTCAAACCCCACGAATTCGCCAGGTATGAAACTCTGTTACTTTTGTGGGCTTCTGAAACATGCCAGGAACAGCTGCCCGGCGCGCGAAGCGACTTGTTCCAGCTGTGGGAAGAAGGGCCATTTCGCCAAAGTATGTAAGTCTAAACTGCGCCCGGGGTCGAGCAGCGCTGCGTCTGAGACCTGGGGGCCGCCATTTTGCATGACCGGATGTGGACAACCATCTTTGCCGGCGTCACCAGGCCCCGCCCCCGCCTCGCCATCTTGCATGCCCGGATGTGAGCGGCCAACTTTGCCGGCGTCACCAGGCCCCGCCCCCAACACGCCCCGTTCAACGCTGGCTTCCGTGACCCTCGATCAAAGTGCTCCGCACCAGCTCGCAAGGTCGATGATGGACATCCTGGTGGAGGGGCACAGGACTAGCTGCCTGTTTGACACGGGCAGCACTGAGAGTTTTATTGACCCGGCCACGGTGAAACGCTGCGGACTCGTGACACGGCCGGTCCGTCAGAAGATCACCTTGGCTTCAGGGTCGCATTCCACAGACATCCGGGTGGGTTGTGTAGCGACATTGGTGGTGCAGGGCACAGAGTATCGGAACTTTGCGTTCCTGGTCATGCCTCGGCTGTGTGCACCTGTGCTATTGGGGCTGGACTTCCAGAGCCATCTCGAAAGTGTGACTATGGCATATGACGGGCCCCACCCACCACTCACTGTCAGGAATCCTCAGTTTGGTGGGACTTCGCCATATACTCCGTTACCACACGCACATACACCCCGAACCCCACATCCCGCCCAGCACCATGCCGATTGCTGTGCTGCTGACACTATTTGCAACCTCTCCACCCTCAAAATCCCTCCCCCATCGCTGTTCACCAACCTGACCCCCGACTGTAAACCTGTGGCAACTAAAAGTAGGAGGTACAGTGCGGGGGACAGGGCCTTTATTCATTCAGAGGTGCAGCGGCTGCTCAGGGAAGGGATCATTGAGCCAAGCACAAGCCCATGGCGGTCCCAGGTGGTCGTTGTTCGGACTGGGCAGAAAAATAGGATGGTTGTGGACTACAGCCAGACCATCAATAGATTCACGCAGCTTGACGCGTACCCCCTACCCCGCATCGCGGATATGGTCAACCAGATAGCTCAGTACAAGGTGTACTCGACAATTGATCTGAAATCCGCTTATCACCAGCTCCCCATCCGCCCAGAGGACCGCCCCTACACCGCCTTCGAGGCGGGTGGCAGGCTCTATCACTTTCTGCGCGTCCCATTTGGTGTCACAAATGGGGTCTCAGTCTTCCAGAGGGAGATGGACCGGATGGTGGACCAGTACAAACTGACGGCCACATTTCCCTATCTAGATAACATCACCATCTGTGGTCGCGACTGGTCGGACCATGACGCCAACCTCCAACGTTTTTTCCAGGTGGCCAATGCTTTGAACCTCACTTATAACAAGGACAAGTGTGTGTTCAGAACCACACGACTCGCTATCCTTGGGTATGTCGTGGAGAACGGGGTCATTGGCCCTGACCCCGACCGTATGCGCCCCCTGTTAGAACTCCCTCTTCCCACTACTCTCAAGGCCCTCCGGCGGTGCCTGGGTTTTTTTTCCTATTACGCCCAATGGGTCCCCCATTACGCAGACAAGGCCCGCCCCCTGGTCAAGTCTACCACCTTTCCCCTCTCTGCCGAGGCCCGTGCGGCCTTCAGCTGCATTAAAGGGGACATTGCCAAAGCAACGATGCATGCGGTAGACGAGACCATTCCCTTCCAGGTAGAGAGTGACGCCTCTGACGTCGCGCTGGCTGCTACCCTCAATCAGGAAGGCAGGCCAGTGGCGTTTTTTTCTCGTACCCTTCAAGGCTCTGAACTTCGGCACTCCACGGTGGAGAAAGAAGCCCAAGCCATAGTGGAAGCTATTCGGCACTGGAGGCACTATCTCGCCGGCAGAAGGTTCACCTTGCTGACCGACCAGCGCTCGGTTGCGTTCATGTTCAGCAGCCAACAGCGGGGCAAAATCAAAAATGATAAAATTTTGCGATGGAGAATAGAACTCTCCACCTATACTTATGATATCCTGTACCGGCCTGGCAGGCTCAATGAACCGTCTGATGCCCTATCCCGGGGACCGTGTGCTAGTGCCCAGCTCGACCAGCTGTATGCCCTTCATGCCCAACTTTGCCACCCGGGGGTCACCCGGTTTTATCATTTCATTAAAGCCCGGAACCTGCCGTACTCCCTGGAGGACATCAGGACGATGACCAGGGACTGCCAGATCTGCGCTGAGTGCAAACCGCACTTCTACCGTCCTGACACTGCGCAGCTTGTCAAGGCCACCCGCCCTTTTGAGCGACTGAGTATTGACTTTAAGGGCCCCCTTCCCTCCACTGACCGCAATGTCTACTTTCTCAGTATTATTGACGAGTACTCGCGATTCCCCTTTGCCGTTCCCTGCCCCGACACTACTACCACGTCGGTCATAAAAGCCCTGCGCCAGCTCTTCACTCTGTTCAGATATCCCTGCTATGTCCACAGTGATAGAGGGTCCTCCTTTATGAGTGACGAGTTGCGCCGGTTCCTGCTTGCTAGGGGCATAGCTACTAGTCGCACCACGAGTTATAATCCCCGGGGGAATGGCCAGGTGGAGAGGGAGAATGCCACAGTGTGGAAGGCCATACTTTTAGCCCTTAAGTCACAAGGGTTGCCGGTCTCCCGATGGCAGGAGGTCCTCCCTGAGGCACTCCACTCTCTCCGCTCCCTGTTGTGTACGTCCACTAATGCCACCCCTCACGAACGCTTATTCTCTTTTCCCAGGAAGTCTGTCACTGGGACCACCCTGCCAGTTTGGCTGACGTCCCCGGGGCCAGTGCTGCTGCGTAAACATGCGAGGAGTAATAAGTACTCACCACTGGTCGAGAAGGTTCACCTCCTGCATGCTAATCCCCAGTATGCCTACGTGGTCTTGCCTGATGGGCGGGAGGACACGGTCTCTGTCCGCGACCTGGCGCCCGCCGGTGCAGCAGACCACTACCCCGAGCACTCCACGGTTACTATGCACCCTGTACCCGAGGTGACTCCGCGCGCACCGTGCCCCACACAGACTCCCACACAGACTCCGTATGCGTCTGTTCCAGGGACCTCGCTCACACGCGAGGGATCCCTGACACCTCCTGTTGGGACAGAATTAACCCACTCTCCGCCTCTGGAGCACACACCACCACCGGCACCTGTGCCGTCATCACCTCCGGCTCCTGTGCAAGTGCAGCCGGAGCTACGTAGATCGCAGCGAACGATTCGACCACCTGATCGACTTAACCTGTAAATATGCTTGGGAATTTTTTTAAACAAAGGGGGGGTGAATGTGGTGAACTAGATATACCTGTCTGACTGCTCCTGTGGCTCCTCCCAAGACCCTGCTGACTGCCCCTGTGGCTCCTCCCACAGACCCCTGTATAAAGGCGACTGTGGCCTGCTGCTCTCCCTCATTTTCCCCAGGATGTAGTGTTGTTCTTCAGTCAATAAAAGCCGATATCTCACTTCCTAAGTCTCGGCGTGAGTTATTGATGGTGCATCAAAATGTAAGTGGGGAGATGTTGAAAATAAGAAGTTAAGATAGGAAGGAGTTTTGCAGAGCACAATCTGTCTAGAAGGATAGGTCGAACAGGATAACAGAGCTTGCAGAAGAATCAGGCCAGTGTTGGGATCTATGAAGCTGGAAGGAAGATCTCTGGAGGTAATAAGGTCAGTGTCCATCTGAGAGAGAAGAACTGAAGATGCAGACATTGTGCTGTGACGGTTGAGAAAAATCTGCAGGGATGTGTCAGACGGCTAATGTTAAGAGAAGTTAGTTCACCACAAACGTCAGCATTAATGACAATCCTTACAGCATGGAGTACAGCTTGTTCAAAGTGCTGTAAGCTAGAGAAAGGGTAGAGAGATAAACAAGTTAGAAGAGCCTAACATCAGGTTAGGTTCAAAACCTACTGAGATGCAGGTGGGCAAGGATAATGTTGAAACCTCTACTGAGGACTAAATGTATATGGAGAGAGAGAGAGAGAGAGAGAGAGAGAGAGAGAGAGAGAGAGAGAGAGAGAGAGAGAGAGAGAGAGAGAGAGAGAGAGAGAGAGAGAGAGAGAGAGAGAGAGAGAGAGAGATCAGAAGTGATAATGCAAATACAGCAAACTGCAAAACTGGAGAAGAGATGGGATCTGAGAAAAGTAGAAGGACATCTGCAGGAGTTTAAAATTCAGGAGTTGTAGAAATTTGCAAATGTGATGAAGGAAAAATCCAACTCCAGATCAAGATGGCTTTAAGATGAAGAAAGTCAGTGCTATTTGAGAGAGACATGAAGAGGGGTAAAGACCCCCACCGCCTGGATGACGCTCTCCTCTTGGTGCTGCCATTAGGAAGGAGGTACAGGAGCCTTCGGCCCCACACCACCAGGTCCAGGACTCTACAATCTTCAGGCTCCTGAACCAACATGGATAACTTCACGCACCTCAACTGATTCCACAACCTATGGACTCACTCTACAACTCATGTTCTCAGTAATATTTATTTACTTACTTATTTTATATTATTTGTTTCTTTTATTGTATTTGGACAATTTGTCTTCTTTTGCACAATGGTTGTCAAACTTTGTAGAAATGTAGAAGCATAGTAAACATCCAGCACAATACAGGCCCTTCAGCCCACAATGCTGTGCTGAACAAGTACTTACTTTAGAAATTACCTAGGGTTACCCATAGCCCTCTATTTTTCTAAGCTCAATGTACCTATCCAGGAGCCTCTTAAAAGATCCTATCATATCCACCTCCACCACTGTCACTGGCAGCCCATTCTGTGTACTGACCACTCTCTGCATAAAAAAACTTAATTCTTACATCTCCTCTGTACATACTTTCAAGCACCTTAAAACTGTGCCTTCTCGTGTTAGCTCTTTCAGCCCTGGGGAAAAAGCCTCTGACTATCCACATGATCAACACCTCTCGTCATTTCATACACCTCTATCAGGTCACCCCTTATTCTCTGTCGCTCCAAGGAGAAAAGGCCGAGTTCACTCAACCTATTCTGATAAGGCATGCTCCCCAATCCAGGCAACATCCTTGTAAATCTCCTCTGCATTCCTGTAGTGAGGTGAAAACAACTGAGCACAGTACTCCAAGTGGAGTCTGACCAGAATCCTATATATCTGCAACATTACGTCTCGACTCCTAAACTCAATCTCACGATTGATGAAGGCCAATGCACCGTATGCCTTGGGTGCACCCCAAGATCCCTCTAATCGGCCACACTGCCAAGACTCTTACTGTTAATACTATATTCTGCCATTATACTTGACCTACCAAAATGAACCACTTCACACTTATCTGGGTTGAACTCTATCTGCCACTTCTCAGCCCAGTTTTGCATCCTATCAATGTCCCACTGTAACCTCTGACAGCCTCCACACTACCCACAACACCCCCAGCCTTTGTGTCATCAGCAAATTTACTAACCCATCCCTCCACTTCCTCATCCACGTTATTTATAAAAATCACGAAGAGAATGGGTCCCAGAACAGATCCCTGAGGCACACCACTGGTGACCGACCTCCATGTAGCATATGACCCATCTACAACCACTCTTTGCCTTTTGTGGGCAACCCAGTTCTGGATCCACAAATCAATGTCCCCTTGGATCCCATGCTTCCTTACTTTCTCAATAAGCCTTGCATGGGGTACCTTATCAAATGCCTTGCTAAAATTCATATACACTACATCTATGCTCTACCTTCATCAACTTGTTTAGTCACATCCTCAAAAAATTCAATCAGGCCTGTAAGGCACGACTTGCTTTTGACAAAGCCATGCTGACTAATGCTAATCATATTATGCCTCTCCAAATGTTCGCAAATCCTGCCTCTATAATTTCCTGGGCTATCTCTACTCACTTACTTGAATAAAGGAACACCATCTGCAACCCTCCAATCCTCAGGAACCTCTCCTGTCCCCATTGATGATGCAAAGTTCATTGCCAGAGGCTCAGTAATCTCCTCCCTCGCCTCCCACAGTAGCCTGGGATACATCTCGTCAAGTCCTCGAGACTTACCCAACTTGATGCTTTCCAAAAACTCCCGCACATTCTCTTTCTTAATGTCTATATCCTCAAGCTTTTCAATCTGCTGAAAGTCATCCCTACAATTGCCAAGATCCTTTTCCGTAGTGCATGCTGAAGCAAAGTATTCATTAAGTACCTCCGCTATCTCTTCAGGTTTCATACACATTTTTCCACTGTCACACTTGATTGGTCCTATTCTCTCATGTCTTATCCTCTTGCTCTTCACATACTTATAGAATGTCCTGGGGTTTTGTTTAATCCTGTCTGCCAAGGCCTTCTCATGGCCCCTTCTGGCTCTCCTAATTTCATTCTTAAACTCCTTCCTGCTAGTCTTATAATCTTCTAGATTTCTATCATTACCTAGTTTTTTGAACCTTTTGTAAGCTCTTCTTTTCTTCTTGACTAAATTTTCAACAGCCTTTGTACACCACGGTTCCTGTACCCTACCATCCTTTCCCTGTCTCATTGGAACGTACCTACGCAGAACACCATGCAAATATCCCCTGAACATTTGCCACATTTCTGCGTCATTCTGTTAGTTTTTTATTGATTCTATTGTATTTTTTAATAGAACTGTGAAGGCCTGCAAGAAAATGAATCTCCAAGCTATATGTTGTGACATGCAATTACTCTGATAGTAAATTTATTTTGGACTTTGAGCATGCTTGTGCTGATAAATGCCATTAATTCTGAATCTTGGGAGAAAAGTATTCAGTGCTGAGGATTTTGACTCTCAAATCATGGGTGGATCCTCAATCTGAAGCATAGCTTTTCCGTTACAGTCCCGTTGAATAGGTCAGAAACATTTGCTAAAGAAAATATTTGTCTTGAAAATAAATTTTGGTCAACAACTTATCAAAACCAAAAAGGAAAATAGAAATCACTGAGGGCAAATAAGGTAATAGACAAATATAGTCCACCAAGCTAGCCCAGCTTGCTCACATTTGGTCCAGCTGTCTCTAAAACCCTCATATTCATGTACTTATCCAACTATCTTTTCAATTTTGTTATTGTACCTGCCTCAGCCACTTCCTCTAGCAGATCATTTAAGAAATTTCTTCAGCCAGATGGTGGTGAATCTGTGGAATTTTTTGCCGCAGTCAGCTGTGGAGGCCAAGTTGTTGGTTATATTTAAAGTGGAGATTGATAGGATCTTTATTAGAAGGGTGTCAAAGGTTACGGGTTGAAGGTAGGGGGTTGAGAGGGAAAATAAATCAGCCACAATGGAATGGCAGAGCAGACTTGATAGGCCAAATGCCCTAACTCTGCTCCTCTGTCTTATGCTCCCATTCCATTTTCACACTACTTCCTACATGAAGGAGTTGCTGCTCCGGTCCTTTTGAAATTTAGTCCAGGTTGGCACACCAACAAAGTCAGAAATTTTAATTAAACAGTCTTTCCAATGATAAGTTCTGATGAAAGATCATCAGCTTATGTTGTTAACTCCGTTTTCTCACTCCACAGATGCCGCTGGTGTTTTGGTATTTCAAGTGTTATTTTTAACTTCAGACAGCAACTTCTGTACGCAAGAGTGTCATCACCTTTTCTTTTTCCTTTCCTCTGCTCATTCATCTCCTCCTCCTTACATTGCCTCCTGGCAGATTGCCTACAATTGACATCCTTCACCACTCTGGCATCACTACCGCTTCTGCCAGAGTCTATGTTGGACTCTATGTTGAATACAACTTCTCTCTTCACAGATGACGAGTAATACATTCATTCATTATACACTGAGTTGTATTGACAGTCTTTCCATGACCATGGTTGTTCTTGGCAAATCTTTTTGACAGAAATGGTTTTCCATTGTCTTCTTCTGGGCAGTGTCTTTACAAGATGGGTGACGCCAGCCATTATCAATATTCTTCAGAGATTGACTTCCTGCTGTCAGTGGTCGCATAAGCAGGACTTGTGATATGCACCAGCTGCTCTTACGACCATCCAAACACTGGCTCCCTTGGCTTCATGTGACCTTGATTGGGGGGGCAGGGTGTGGTAGCTAAACAGGTGTTACACCTTGTCCAAGGGTGACCTGCAGGCTAGCGGAAGGAAGGAGGGTCTTACACCTCCTTTGGCAGAGATGCATCTCCACACCGCCACACACAGTAACAAACAAAGACATAAGAAACAGAAGAAGTAGACTATTGAGGTTCTTATGCCTTATGCCCATTCTATAATATTCTGGCATTTTACCTCAGCACCATTTCAAATGCCAATTCCATCTCTCTTGATTCTATTGCATGCAAGAGTCTACTGATTTTTCTCTAGAATTCACTCCCCACATGAGAACCTCCAAGTCCTTAGGATAGATAATTCCAAAGATTTATCTCCCTTGTGAAGAAATTTCTTCTCTTCTCAATCTTGAAAGCCTGTTCCCTTTCAAGACCAAGGTGAGAAGAAAATTCTTCACACAAAGAATAGGAGACCATGAAACTGCTTCTAGAGACCCATCCAAGGGAAACATCATCCCAACCATCTCTATCCGGACTCATTTTGAATTTCATTGTGTACCTATAAGTTCACTTTCAGTGCTTTATGGCGAAGGATGTACGTTTTCCTCCCAACACCAACACCTTTCATTCTCTCACATTTCAAGAATTACATAGCTTTTCTAATATTTTTGCCAAAACTGACGATAATCTCACATTACTTAACACTTTATATTTCATTTGGCATATCACCTAATCTCTTTGCCCAGTCATATCTCCTCAAGCCTCTCCATATCCTTCCTACAGCCCACCCTGCAACCTAACTTAGCGTCATCAGGTAAAATTGGATTCAAACTCCTTTTTCCGTCATCAAAACCATTGAGGTAGATTGTGAACAGCTCAGCCCCAGAGACGAGTCCTGCATTATCACACTAGTCACAGCTTGCCAAACTAAATGGGCCCTTTTTCGCATCTCTTTACTTTCTGCTGATAATTAATTTTCTCAGAAGTGGGGGTATTGGATTCATTGAATCTATGTCAGTTCTTAGTGTCATTCTCCACATTTTCCAGGAACTTATTAACTTCTTTAAGCTATACAGCGCAGAATCAGGCCCTTCAGCCAAAGTGGTCTATATCAACCAGGGTTTTTATCTAAACAAGACCCGTTTGTCCAAAATAGCCAAAATCTCACTAAATCTTTCCTACCCATGCATCTAAGTACTTCTTCAATGCTGTTCTTGGATCTTTCTCAACAACTTCCTCTGGCAGCTTATGCATATACTGACCAGGCTCTGAGTGTAATGTGCCTATTAAACCTCTCCACTCTCACCTTAAACCTCTAGTTCTTAATCTCCCAACTTCAGGATAAAGACTACACATTCACCCTATGTATGCCCCTCTTGATTTTAAACACCTCTCAGACACCTAGGCACCAATGAATAAGGTCTTAATCTCTTCCCAAGACTTAGTTTCAAGTGTCAGCAACTCTTCACCCAGTCCAACTTCAACACCAAATCTCCTCTGCATTCAATGAACCTTAAAGAATGCAACTAAGTGCAATATTCCAAATGGAACCTTACCAACATCTTGAATCTCTGTATATGACACCACCCCCCCCCCCACCGCATGCCCATCTACTCCTGATTTTCTGAGATAAGGATTAACCTCATGAATCATGGATTATTTCAAATTTATTCTACTACCCTCAAGCTCAAAACCATGATTTACTAAACATAATTTCCCTTCCACCAACCTAGGATGATCTGCCCAATCCTATTTCCTATTTCTGAGCACATCCATACTACTTATGTCAAGTTATTTGGTTGTTAGTTTTGCATTTCCTCAATCCCTCTTATCTTAAGTTGTTGGGTTTCATTTTCTCACTTACAATCTATGGGAACCATTCTAGAATCCATCGAATTCTGGAAGATGGCAACTGATCCATCCCGTAATTCAGTACTTGCTTGTTTAAAAGATTAGGCCAGCTCCTAGGGTGGAGTGGGTCCTTGATGACGGATGCTGCATTGCTGAAGCATTGCCTTTTGAAGATGTCCTCATTGCTGGGGAGGCTAGTGCCCATGATGATGCTGGATGAATTAACAGCCTTTGCAGTTTTTTTCCACAGTGGCCTCTCCATGCCACTCAGTATCTTTGCTGCAAAGCTGAAACATCAGGAGAGGAAAAGATTGGGTTTTGCTTGTATTCATCCATTTGTTGTTCCCCAGTGGCTGAATATTAGTATCCAGGTTCTCCCGAGTGAGGAATTGAAGAAATCTGCTTACATCAGCGATCCCCAATCTAGGGTCTATGGACTCCTTGGTTAATGGTAGGAATCCATGACAAAAAAAGTTTAGGAATACCTGGTTTACATGGTTAAACTTTAACGAGGTGGGGTTTGTACACTGGATTTTTAATGCAGCATGGAAGAGAGCCCTTCTGACAACTAACAACATACTATCCATTAAACAATTTCACACCTTTCCATCTCCCCTTATCAACCAGCCATTCTAACACTCAACAGGGGCAATTAACCTACTAATACTCAGATCTTTGGGATGTGGAACAGAACTTTTCTTCGGCAGTTTAAATGGGCACGACTGCGCAAGCGCGTGTAAGTCGGACCGTGAGGCAGTGGGAGTATTTAAAAGAGAGCAGTTTGACGGACGAGCGATGGAGTAGAGGGAGACAGAGTAGGAAGGCTTTGTCTCCAGAGGCTTCGGCGAACAGAGGCTGAGGATGAGCTTCACTCCAAGTGAGGTAAGGCCGGGTAAGTTCCTTTAAAAGGAGAACGTTTCAAAAGTTGAGGCTACATATTGAGTAGGTCATGACAGCTGAGATCGGCCCCGTGGTTTGTTCATCCTGCAGCATGTGGGAAGTCAGGGATACTTCCAGTGTCCCTGACGACTATGTGTGCAGGAAGTGTGTCCAGCTGCAGCTTCTGGCAGACCACATTGAGTGGCTGGAGCTGTGATTGGATTCATACTGGAGCATTCGCGATGCTGAGAAAGTCGTGAATAGCATGTTCAGTGAGTTGGCCACACCGCAGGTAAAGGCTACACAGGCAGAAAGGGAAGGGGTGGCCACTAGACAGCGTAACAGTAGGCAGGTAGTGCAGGAGTCCCCTGAGATCATCTCCCTCCTAAACAGATATACTATTTTGGATACTGTTGGGGGAGATGTCTCATCAGGGGAAGGCAGCAGCAGCTGAGTTCATGGCACCATGGGTGGCTTTGTGGCACAGGAGGGAAGGAAAAGGAGTGGGAGAGCTATAGTGATAGGGGATTCGATTGTAAGGGGAATAGATAGGCGTTTCTGCGGCCGCAAACGAGACTCCAGGTGGGTATGTTGCCTCCCTGGTGCAAGGGTCAAGGATGTCTCTGAGCAGCTGCAGGACATTCTGGAAAGGGAGGGTGAACAGCCAGTGGTCATGGTGCACATAGGTACCAACAATATAGGTAAAAAACGGGATGAGGTCCTACAAGGTGAATTTAGGGAGTTAGGAAATAAACTAAAAAGTAGGACCACAAAGGTAATAATCGCTGGATTACTACCAGAGCCAGGTGCTAGTCAGAGTAGAAATAGGTGGATATTTCAGATGAATACGTGGCTTGAAAAATGGTGCAAGGGGGAGGGATTCGAATTTCTGGGGCATTGGAACTAATTCTGGGGGAGGTGGGACCGGTACAAACAGGACGGTCTGCACCTGGGCTGGACTGTAACCAATGTCCTAGGGGGAGCGTTTGCTACTGCTGTTCAGGAGGATTTAAACTAATGTGGCAGGGGGATGGGAACAAGTGCAGAGAGACAGAGGGGTGTAAAATGAGGGTAGAAGCAAAAAGTAGTAAGGTGAAAAGTAAAAGTGGCAGGCAAATCCAGGGCAAAAATCAAAAAGGGCCACTTTTCAACATAATTGTATAAGGGCTAAGAATGTTGTAAAAACAAGCCTGAAGGCTTTGTGTGTCAATGCAAGGAGCATTCGTAACAAGGTGGATGAATTGATTGTGCAGATAGTTATTAATGAATATGATATAGTTGGGATCACAGAGATATGGCTCCAGGGTGACCAAGGATGGGAGCTCAACATCCAGGGATATTCAATATTCAGGAGGGATAGACAGGAAAGAAAAGGAGGTGGGGTAGCATTGCTGGTTAAAGAGGAGATTAACGCAATAGAAAGGAAGGACATTAGCCTGGAGGATGTGGAATCGATATGGGTAGAGCTGCATAACACTAAGGCACTAAGGGGCAGAAAATGCTGGTGGGAGTTGTGTACAGGCCACCTAACAGTAGTAGTGAGGTTGGGGATGGCATTAAACAGGAAATTAGAAAGGCGTGCAAAAACAGAACAGTAGTTATAATGGGTGACTTCAATTAAAATATAGATTGAGTGAACCAAATTGGTAAGGGTGCTGAGGAAGAGGATTTCTTGGAATGTATGCGGGATGGTTTTCTGAACCAACATGTCGAGGAACCAACTAGAGAGCAGGCCATTCTAGATTGGGTATTGAGCAATGAGGAAGGGTTAGTTAGCAATCTTGTTGTGCGAGGCCCCTTGGGTAAGAGTGTCCATAATATGGTGGAATTCTTCATTTAGATGGAGAGTGACATAGTTAATTCAGAAACAAAGGTTCTGAACTTAAAGAAGGGTAACTTTGAAGGTATGAGACTTGAATTAGCTAAGATAGACTGGCAAATGATACTTAAAGGGTTGACGGTGGATATGCAATAGCAAGCATTTAAAGATCGCATGGATGAACTACAACAATTGTTCATCCCAGTTTGGCTAAGAATAAACCAGGGAAGGTAGTGCACCCTTGGCTGACAAGGGAAATTAGGGATAGTATCAAGTCCAAAGAAGAAACATATAAATTAGCCAGAAAAAGCGGCACACCTAAGGACTGGGAGAAATTCAGAGTCCAGCAGAGGAGGACAAAGGGTTTAATTAGGAAAGGGAAAAAAGATTATGAGAGAAAGCTGGCAGGGAACATAAAAACTGACTGTAAAAGCTTTTATAGATATGTGAAAAGAAAAAGATTGGTTAAGACAAATGTAGGTCCTTTACAGTCAGAAACAGGTGAATTAACCATGGGGAACAAGAACATGGCAGACCAATTGAATAACTACTTTGGTTCTGTCTTCACTAAGGAGAACATAAATAATCTTCCGGAAATAGTAGGGGACCAAGGGTCTAGTGAGATGGAGGAACTGAGGGAAATACATATTAGTAGGGAAGTGGTGTTAGGTAAATTGAAGGGATTAAAGGCAGATAAATCCCCAGGACCAGATGGTCAGCATCCCAGAGTGCTTAAGGAAGTAGCCCAAGAAATAGTGGATGCATTAGTGATAATTTTTCAAAACTCTTTAGATTCTCGATTAGTTCCTGAGGATTGGAGGGTGGCTAATGTAACCCCACTTTTTAAAAAAGGAGGGAGAGAGAAACCGGGGAATTATAGACCGGTGAGTCTGACATCGGTGGTGGGGAAAATGCTAGAGTCGGTTATCAAAGATGTGATAACAGCACATTTGGAAAGCAGTGAAATCATCGGACAAAGTCAGCATGGATTTGTGAAAGGAAAATCATGTCTGACGAATATTATAAAGTTTCTTGAGGATGGAACTAGTAGAGTGGATAGGGGAGAACCAGTGGATGTGGTATATTTGGATTTTCAAAAGCTTTTGACCAGGTCCCACACAGGAGGTTAGTGTGCAAACTTAAAGCACATGGTATTGGGGGTATGGTATTGATGTGGATAGAGAATTGGTTGGCAAACAGGAAGCAAAGAGTGGGAATAAACGGGACCTTTTCAGAATGTCAGGCAGTGACTAGTGGGGTACCACAGTTGTTTACAATATATATTAATGATTTAGACAAGGGAATTAAATGCAGCATTTCCAAGTTTGCGGATGACACGAAGCTGGGCGGCGGTGTTAGCTGTGAGGAGGATGCTAAGAGGATGCAGGGTGACTTGGATAGTTTAGCTGAGTGGGCAAATTCATGGCAGATGCAATTTAATGTGGATAAATGTGAGGTTATCCACTTTGGTGGCAAGAACAGGAAAACAGATTATTATCTGAATGGTGGCCGATTAGGAAAAGGGGAGGTGCAACGAGACCTGGGAGTCATTGTACACCAGCCATTGAAGGTGGGCATGCAGGTACAGCAGGCGGTGAAAAAGGCGAATGGTATGTTGGCATTCATAGCAAAAGGATTTGAGTACAGGAGCAGGGAGGTTCTACTGCAGTTGTACAAGGCCTTGGTGAGACCACACCTGGAGTATTGTGTGCAGTTTTGGTCCCCTAATCTGAGGAAAGACATTCTTGCCATAGAGGGAGCACAAAGAAGGTTCACCAGATTGATTCCTGGGATGGCAGGACTTCCATATGACGAAAGACTGGATCAACTAAGCTTTTACTTACTGGAGTTTAGAAGATTGAGGGGGGATCTTATTGAAACGTATAAAATTCTAAAGGGATTGGACAGGCTAGATGCAGGAAGATTGTTCCCGATGTTGGGGAAGTACAGAATGAGGGGGTCACAGTATAAGGATAAAGGGGAAGCCTTTTAGGACCGAGATGAGGAAAAGCTTCTTCACACAGAGAGTGGTGAATCTGTGCAATTCTCTGCCACTGGAAACAGTTGAGGCTGGTTCATTGGCTATATTTAAGAGGGAGTTAGATATGGCTCTTGTGGCTAAAGGGATCAGGGGGTATGGAGAGAAAGCAGGTACAGGGTTCTGAGTTGGATGATCAGCCATGATCATATTGAATGGCGGTGCAGGCTCGAAGGGCCGAATGGCCTACTCCTGCACCTATTTTCTATGTTTCTATGTTTCTAACTGGAGTATTCAAAGGAACATTTTAAGTTTGCCTTATTATCAGCTTTATAAATCTTTGGTAGGCCCCATCTAGAATATTCCACATTATGCGAAGGATATGAATAGTCTGGAGGGAGCGCAGAAGAGATTTACCAGGGTGCTGCCTGGATTAGAGGTCATTTACCATGAAGAGATGTTGTACAAATTTGGGTCATATTCTCTGGAGCAGTTGAGGGGAGCCCTGATATCTTTTCCCCGACACTTGAAATATCTAATGCTAGAGGGCATGCATTCAAAGTGAAGCAGGAGAGGTTTAAAGGGAATGTGTGGAAGAAGTTTTCTTTTTACAGAAAGGAGTGATGGCTCCATGGAATGCACTATCTGGGGTCATAGTGGGGGCAAATATGATCGAGCCATTTCTCAAGACTCTTAGAGATACACAAGAATATGTAGAGAACAGTGGTATTTGGACCAGGTGCTGGCAGAAGGCATTAAATGTCATTATTTTAAATAGCTCGGTACAACATCATGAGTTGAAGTTCCTGTGCTGTATGTCTGATGAAACCCACACAGTCATAGCGAGACAGTGCTTATTCCACATAAACAACACACAAGGTCAGGACTGAAGTGAGACCATTGAGGCATCAGCCCTATTGGCTGTACCATTTTGCACACAATTTAACTAGACTGATGGTCAGTTGCTTTCATCTGATCTGATTTTGGTTTCCAGCAGCTTCAATGCAAAATAAAAAGCGGACTGACTGAAACTGTTGAAATCCCCAAATTTATATCACTTCAACAACATCCCTACCAAAATACACAAAATGCTGGAGGAAATCAGCAAGCCAGGCAGCATCAATGGAAGGAAATGGAGAGAAGATGCTTTGGGCCAAGAACCTTCATCAGGACTGGAGAGGAAGGGGCAGAACAAGAAGGTAGGGAGAGGATCACAAGCTGGCAAGTGATAGGTGAGTTTACATTTTAAATTCTGCATTCTCTTCCCTTCCTTTCCAGTTCTGATGATGAGTATTGGCCTGAAACATGCTGTAAACAGTTCATTTCTTTGTATAGATGCTGCCTGACTTGCTGATTTCCTCCAACATTTGGTGTGCTTTGATCAAAATTCCTAGCATCTGCAGATCTCCTGTGTCTCAATACTCCCACCCATCTACTTGTTTTACAAGTAAGAAATCACTCAAATTAAAGAATAATATCTGTAAAATTACAATACATTTCTGTTAATTATAAATAATTAAACAGAGGGATAAAGCAATGACAGTTACAGATTCGATAATATTTGTTTTTTCTGGAAAACTTTTCAACCAGTATGTAAAACAACTTATTCTTCATCTTTTCCAAAGTACCAGCAGAGAACTTTGTTGCATTCAATTGTATCTAACATGAATAATATTCTTTATTATTATTCACATAAAGTCTCCATTTGTAAATTTGAGATTTGTTATTGAAGTATTTTTTGATCTGACCATCAGTTTGGGAGACCAAGAATAAGGACCAACCTGTCTGGATGTACAGATGTAACTCACAGAATGCTGATCACAGCCCACAGCACACTGATAAAGCTTTTTTAATTACCACTGTCACTAGGATTTGGTTCGATGTAAAAATCTCCAAAACATTGCACTGCACAATCGTGATCTTCTAATGGGAACATGTATTACATGTATCAAGAAGAATCATGAATGAAATGCAGTCAAAAAAAATCCATCTTCAGGGCAAAAAAGTAGGCAACATCATATCAATGCCAAATGGCATCGTAAACATCCACCTCACCTTTGCTTTCAGCATTTCAAGTCCTTAAACTAGCTTCTGGGATGGGGTTAATGAAAATGCAATTGCTCCACAAATAGAAAGTGTGCATCACTTAGAAATCCAGTTGCCCAGTGCTCATTTATCAGAAGTAAGTTATGCATCTAGAAGTCTTGGTATAAGACGGAGGTTCCCAACCTGGAGTCCACAGACCCCTTGCTTATTGGTATTGGTCCATGGAATAAAAAAGGTTGGGAACCCCTGCTGTAGACCTTCACTTTAAGAGCACTGCAAGGCATATTGGTTCAGACAGCCAGGACTCACTCAGGGTGTCCACCAGAGCATGCACTGCGCCACAGTAATATGTAAATAAAAAGTTTCCTGCTGGTAGTTTCATGAAATGATGATTCATTGAAGCAATAATCAAGAGTCATACAGACATGGAGCCAATCAGCACAGTAAACAGATCCCTCGGTCCATCATATTTGTGCTAATCATGTTTCCCAACTCAGTAGTTTCATTTGCCTGTCTGGCCAATGTCCTTTTAAAATTCTCCTCTCCATGTATGTGTCCTTATAAGTGTACCTGCCTCTACCACTTTCTCTGGCAGGTCTATCCACCACGTCCTGTGTGGAAACTTGTCCCTCAGACTCCTTTTAAATTGCTCCCCACTGACGCTAAACCACATGCCCTCTAGTTTTGTTCTTCTGTAGCTCTCGACTGTCGACTGTAGCTCTTCACTTCTGTCCCTCATAATTTTATGTACCTCTGTAAGGTTACCCCTCAGCCACTTACATTCTCCAGGAGAAAAAAACCTGTCCTATCCAGCCATTCCTTCTAACCCAACCAAAAGTAAAAGCATTATTGCCTCCATTTAGGTAAGGCGCTGGACTGCAGAACTGAGCTGCAGATGGATTTCTGGGCCCTTCTTTGGAGTACATAAAGACACAAGAATACTTTATTATTAATTTTTGGGGTCAGGGTGAGGTCAGTATTTATTCCTCATTTATAATGGCTCTGAGAAAGTGGTGGTGAATCATGTGTTTATACCATTGCAGTCCATCTGATGAAGGTACTCACACTGCTACTGTGTAGGGATTTTCAGGATTTACACCCAGTGATATTCTTCCAGGTCTGGATTGTTTCGGGGCCATATATCATCATTGGTGAGGCCCAGTGCAGTTTGGAGGAATGCTTATTGAGATAGATTGTGAGTGGCTGGAACCTTAGAACAAGCTCATTCACAGCTTCTTTACCCCAAAATCATCCGCTTGCGTCTGTTCTCTGTTTTCTGCCGATGAACCCATGTTCACTGGGAGCATGCCAGTACATTGCCTAATGTAGCACATCGAATATCGCCTTTTTAATTTTTATAAAGAGATTCAGCTGGTAACAGCTTCCAGTGAAATGATCGCACAACACGCAATTACATCCACTGGACCAGTTAACCTATTGACCGTACGTCTTTGAGGTATGGAGGAAACCAGTGTACCCTGAGGAGACCCACGTGCTGACGGGTAGAATATACAAACTCCTTACAGACTGCAGCAGAATGGAACACAGGTTGTTAGCGCTGTAATAGTGTTATGCTACCATGTGATGGATAGTGTGGAGGGCTGTCAGAGGTTACAGCAGGACATCGATAGCATGCAAAACTGGGCTGAGAAGTGGCAGATGGAGTTCAACTCAGATAAGTGTGAGATTCTGTTGAGAAAGGATTGATTCTATGACTTCAGATAGCAGCTTTCAAGATTGTTTAATATTATTTCCTCTAGACAAATGTAAAGGCGAACAAAATAACTTTTTACACCAAACCCCCCTACAAAAGATAATGAACACAATAATATTAATAAAACACAATAAATATAAATATGGAAAGCATAAGATAGCTTGTAAAAGTATGTTGATTATATGTCCATAAGGTGACTGACAGGAAAGAGTAAAGTGGGTGGAGGTGTTGATCAGTCTTACAGCTTGGAGAAATTAACTGTTTCGAGTCTGGTGGCCCCGTCGTGGATGTTGGTAACCATCTCCTTGTTGGGAGATCATCCCTGATGAGTTCTTATCATAATCTGATGGAGAGAGCAATCATTCATGTTTTTTTTGGGCTCTTCCAGTTCTGGCCTCTTGCAAGAACCTGATTTTATTCAGTACACCATTTGTGGCTTTAGCTACAATTACAAAGGTCCTCAGTTCCAGGGCTCCCACCAGATCTCCAAATCAAGCCACAGACGTCACAGCCAAATGCTGTCAAAGGTAGCCTGATGCTTAAATTCAGTGCAACTTATTCCTTTAAAGTTACTGCATGGAAGAGTTATTACAAATTGACCCTTTCTACACTGGTGAGACTGTGCAGAGGAACGGTGGATTATCGTAATTTAGTTGCATAATTATTTTCTAAATCTGTCAAATTCCAACATGTAATTGTCACTTCCGCTAGTGCAGCTGGGAATGGGCATGACTCATCGGCATTCTGGAAGTCAAGTAATGAATTTCAATGGAAGAATGTATTTTCAAAAATACAGCCAGCCATGGTAACTCTCCCAAAGTAAATGAGTGACAATCTGGAAGAATCCTCCTCAGATTTTCCCTCACTTGTCTAATTCATGCTGTCAGTAGTTGGGGCTTTCAGCTCTCACCCTCAGGGCCTCACTTTGGTAAAATCTTTCACCAAATCTGTCACTTTGGTCCAGTTTCTGTTCATTTACCCTTTACACCTCGTAAGGAAGGGCAATGGTTATTTGTGTTTATTGTGTTCCTGTGAAGAACCTTCGGACAACGTGTTGATCTGAGCTTCAGTGTAAATGGAGGAAGCAGATATTGTTGAGTTCAGGAACCATCACCACCATCATTATGCACCGGGTCCCACATTGTGGGCAATCACAGTCTTGACTATGATTGTTCTTGGCAAATTTTTCTACGGAAGTTACTTGCTATTGCGTTCTTCTGGGCAGTGTCTTTACAAGACGGGTGACCCCAGCCATCATCTATTCTCTCCAGAGACTGTCTGCCTGGCATCAGTGGTTGCATTACCAGGACTTGTGATACGAACCAGCTGCTCATAAGAACACCCACCTCCTGCTGCCATGGCTTCATGGGACCCTCCTCGGAGGGAGTGGGGGCAGGGAGCTAAGTAGGTGCTACTCCTTGTCCAAGGGTGACCTGCAGGTTGATCTTACACCTCCTTTGGCAGAGATGTATCTCCACGCCGCATCCAAGAATTCTGGAATACATTATAATTAATATTAAAAACAAATAAACTTGTCAGAGCTCCCTGACTGCTTAATATGTGCTGGGATACCAAACTAGATCACTGAATCTCAGCTCTGACCATTTGGACTCAACAGTGTGACGTGCTCAGGCAAAATTAGAGGCAGAGGTGTCTGGCTTCCTATCAGCACATTGATAGTCCCAGCAAGTTTCTGCTCACCCAGCTTGGAATATCTAACAATGAAGTGGCACCCACACTACGAGTTCAGATCAGCTGTTCTGGTGGTGGTCTGCATCCTAGCCCAAGCAGTCTGGGAGCCTGCCCTCAATGAACCGCTCTGTAGACAACAGCCTCGAACCAGGTTGCTCTGAGGTCATCATTAACTGAAAGCATTTATCACCAGGCTCATGGACGAATTCTGTCCAGTCTCCCAGAGATGCTTCACATCATTGCCGATGACTTTGACCAGGTCTGCTTCAGGAATATGTTACCAAGGTGGTGAGTAAGACCAGATGAGCAGGAAAGTGCGTGGGTTGGGGAGGGGTGAGGGAACGATATAAGAAGTTGGCAGGTGATAGGTGGAAGAGGTAAAAAGGCTGAAGAAAATGGAATCTGATAGAAGGGGACAGTGGACCATGGAATAAATTGAAGGAAGAGGGGAACAGAGGGGCATGCCAGCATAGTGGTTACAGTATAGGCGATCCAGGTTCAATTCCTGCTGCTGCTTGCAAGGAGTTTGTATATTCTCCCTGTGACCATGTGGGTCTCCTCCAGGTGCTCCGGTTTCCTCCCACAGTCCAGAAACATAACAGTTGGTAGGTTAATTGATCACTGTAAATTGTCCCATGGTTAGGCTCAGATTAAATTGGGGAATTGCTGACTGGCACAGCTTGAAGGGCCGGAAGGGCCTATTCCACGCAGTATCTCAATAAATAAATAAATAAATAAACTAAAAACAAACAGATAAATAAGTGGGTGAATAAATGAATAAATAAATAAATAGGTAAATAGATAAACAGATGAATGAATAAATACATACATAAACAAATAATGTGGATAGATAAATAAATAACTAGTTAAATAAATAGATCAATAAATCAATAAAGTAATGGGCAAGTTATGAGGGCAGGGGAAGCAATGAGAAGGTGTGGGAGGGCCACCATAAAGGGAGAAAACAAAAACAGCAAGGCACCTACTTTGGTAAATCTAACATTAAGCCAATACTGACACTTCCCTGAGTGCTTCAGACACAGCGAGGCGAGAGAATAGCTGCCCAGAAATTCATTCTTGTTGGTTGTGTTAAACAATGGAGTGTGCATGTTGCACACACCCTCCAAAATTCATTCCACTAAGATCAGAACAAACTTATTGTATCATTCAGTGATTCCTGTTTCACAGTAGCCTAAAGTCACACTGCACCTCTCTTTTGTCATTATTTCTAGAAATTATTTTCCTTATCCAATTAGAAAATGCTGATATATTATGTTTCCATCAACCTTACAGGCAATGAGTTTCTGACTACATTCTGCATCATGAAAGCTTGCCACTCTGTCATTTGCCCATCACTTTGAATCTCATCACCTCGATGAGGAACTGCAACTCACTATTCACCATATCAAAACTGTGCACATTTCTGGTTGTTAAAAATCTCTTTTAGTTCCTTTACTAAGCTGAGCATCCTCGGAATTTCTACTATAGCCCTATAGCTAAAATATATCATTCCTGGAACTAGCAGTAGACCATTATATATAGGAGACAGAGAAAAGGCTGAAGAACAGAACCAGCAAGGTAGTAATCTGGATTACTCCCAGTGCCACGTGCTAGTCAGGGCAGGAAAAGGATGATGGTACAGATGAATGAATGGCTGAGGAACTGGTGCAGGCGGCAGGGTTCCAGTTTTCTGGATCATTGGGATCTCTTCTGGGGAAGGTGCAACCTGTACAAAAAAGGTCACACCTGAACCCTAAGGAAGCCAATATCTTTCCAGGCAGGTTTGCTGGAGCTGTTGGGGAGGGTTTAAACTAAGTTGACTGGGGAATGGGAACTGGAGTGATGGGGCATTTGATATACGGGTTGATGCAATGTGTATTGAGACTGTGAGGAAGGACAGGCAGATGACAGGGCAAAATTGCAATTAGTGGGATGAGCTGAAGTGTAACATCGGGACAAAATTGAAAAGGGTGGTGAGTACAGGACTGAAGGTGTAATGTTTAAATGTAGGCAGTAACCAGAATAAGCAAGATGATTTTGTAGCATGGTTAATGATTGGCAGATATGATGTTGTGGGCATCACTGAATTGTGGCTGAAAGAAGGTCCTAGCTGGGAGTGTAACATCTAAGGATACACTTGGTATGCTTCGATGTTCTGCTATCTTTCCTATCCCCTTATACTCACTGTACAAGCTCCAAGACCTTCACTTCAATATGCCTTGTGTAATTGGATCCTGGATTTCCTCACTTGCTCAGATTAGCAAAAACACACCCTCCACGATCTCCATCAGCACAGTCTGTGTGCTTAGCCCCCTGCTCTACTCGTTTTACATTTAGGACTGCGTGGCTAGGCACAGCACCAATGGCATATTCAAGTTTGCTGATGACACCACTGACACTGGCTGAATCAAAGGTGGTGATGAATCAGCATACAGGAGGGAGATTGAAAATCTGGCTGAATGGTGCCATAACAACAACCGCTTACTTAATGCCAGCAAGACCGAGGAACTGATTACAGACCAGGAGAGGGAAACCAGAGGTCCATGTGTCAGTCCTCACTGGAGGATCTGAGATGGAGAGGTTTAGCAACTTTAAATTCCTCAGTGTTAACATTTCAGTGGAACTGTCCTGGGTCTAGCACTTAATGGCAATTGTAAAGAAAGCACCACAGCTCCTCTACTTCCTTATGAGTTTGAAAAATTTCAGCATGACATGTAAAACGTTGACAAACTTCTATAGATGTGCAGTTGAGAATGTATTAACTGGTTGCATCACAGCCTGGTATGGAAACATGAGCACCTTTGAATGGAAAATCCTACAAAAAGTAGTAGATACGGCCCAGTCCATCACGGGTAAAACTTTCCCCACGATTGAGCACATCTACATGGAGCACTGTCACAGGAAAGCGGCATTCATCATCAAGGACCCCAGCTCCCAGAACATGCACTCTTCATCAGGAAGGTCCAGGAGCCTCAGGATTCACACCACCAGGTTCAGGAACAGTTATTACCCCTCTACCTTCAAGCTCCTGAATCAAAAGTGATAACTTCACTCAACTTTACTTGCCCACAACTGCTGGACTCACTTTCAAGGACTCTTCATCTTATGTTCACAATATCTATTGCTATTTATTTATGTTCACATTTGCACAATTTATTGTCTTCCGCACTCTGGTTGATCTTTCATTGATCCTGTTGTAGGCACGGTTCCATAGATTTATTGAGTATGCCTACAAAAAAATAAATCTCAGGGTGGTGAACAGTAACATATATGTACTTCAATAAAATTTACTTTGACTTTTAACTTTGAAGTTTGTATTGAAAGGACAGACAGGTAGGCGGGTGGTGTCATGGCCCTGTTGCTAAAAAAATGAAATCAAATTCTTAGAAAGAGGTGACATAGTATTGGAAGTTGTTGAATACTTGTTGGTAGAGTTAAAAAACTGCAAGGGTAAAAAAGACCCTAATGGGAGTTATATACAAGGCCCCAAGCAGTAGCCAGGATATGGTATATTAATTTCAACAGGAAATTGAAAAGGCATGTAATCAGGACAATGTTATGATAGTCAAAGGGATTTCAATATGCAGGTAGAATTGGAAAATCAGGTTGGCGCTGGATCCCAAGCAAGGGAATTTGTAGAATACCTACGAAATGGTTTTTTGGAGCAGCTTACAGTTGAGCCCACTAGGGGAAGGGCAATTCTGGATTAGGTATTGTGTAGTGAACCGTATTTGATTAGGGAGCTTAAGGTAAAAGAACCCTTGCAAGGCAGTGACCATAATATGACAAAGTTTACCCTGCAATTTGAGATAGAGAAGTTCAAGTCAGATGTACCAGTATTACAGTGGAGTAAAAGGAATATCCAGAGGCATGAGACAGGAGCTGGCTAAAGTTGTTTGGAAGAGGATACTCGCAGGGATGAATTCAGAACAGCAATAACTGGAGTTTCTCAGGGCAACTTGGAAGGCACAGGATAGATACATCCCAAAGATGAAGAGGTATTTTAAAGGGAGGATATAAAGGGTATTTTAAAACTGTGACTAACAGGGAAGTTAAAGACAGCATAAAAGCAAATAAGAGGGCATAGAAACATTGAAAACATACAGCACAATACAGGCACTTCAGCCCTCAAAGCTATGCCGAACATGTCCCTACCTTAGAACTACCTAGGCTTTACCCATAGCCCTCTATTTTTCCAAGATCCATGTAGCCATCCAGGAGTCTCTTAAAAGACCCTATCATTTCCACCTCCACCACAATCAGGCTCGTAAGGCACGACCTGCCTTTGACAAAGCCATGCTGACTATTCTTAATCATATTATGCCTTTCCAAATGTTCATAAATCCTGCCTCTCAGGATCTTCTCCATCAACTTACCAACCTCCGAAATAAGGCTCACTGGCCTATAATTTCCTGGGATACCCCTACTCCCTTTCTTGAATAAGGGAACAACACCCTCAACCCTCCAGTCCTCCGGAAACTCTCTCGTCCTCATTGATGATGCAAAGATCATTACCAGAGGCTCAGCAATCTCCTTCCTCGCTTCTTACAGTAGCCTGGGGTACATCCCGTCCGGTCCCGGTGACATATCCAACTTGGTGCTTTCCAAAAGCTCCAGCACATCCTCTTTCTTAATATCTATATTCTCAAGTTTTTCAGTCCACTTCAAGTCATCCCTACAATTGCCAAGATCCTTTTCTGTATTGAATACTGAAGCAAAGTATTCATTAAGTACCTCCGCTATTTCCTCCGGTTCCATACACACTTTTCCATTGTCACACTTGATTGTTCCTATTCTCTCACGTCTTATCCTCTACTCTGCACATATTTGTAGAATGCCTTGGGGTTTTCTTTAATACTGTCTGTCAAGGCTTTCTCATGGCCCCTTCTGGTTCTCCTAATTTCTTCTTAAGCTCCTTCCTGCTAGCTTTATAATTTTCTAGATCTCTATCAT
Organism: Hemitrygon akajei; assembly: GCF_048418815.1. Taxonomy (NCBI): domain Eukaryota; kingdom Metazoa; phylum Chordata; class Chondrichthyes; order Myliobatiformes; family Dasyatidae; genus Hemitrygon; species Hemitrygon akajei. Next base: position 106,784,885 of record NC_133125.1, read on the forward strand.
TACCTAGTGTTTTGAACCTTTTGTAAGCTCTGCTTTTCTTCTTGACTAGATTTTCAACAGCCTTTGTACCCCATGATTCCTGTACCCTACCATCCTTCCCCTGTCTCATTGGAATATACCTATGCAGAACACCACACAAATATCCCCTGAACATTTGCCACATTTCTTCGGTACGTTTCCCTGAGAACATCTGCTTCTAATTTATGCTTCGAAGTTCCTGCCTGATAGCCTCATAATTCCCCTTACTCCAATTAAACATTTCCCTAACTTGTCTGTTCCTATCCCTCTCCAATGCTATGGTAAAGGAGATAGAATTTTGATCACTATCTCCAAAATGCTCTCCCACTGGGAGACCTGACACCTGACCAGGTTCATTTCCCAATACCAGATCAAGTACAGCCTCTCCTCTTGTAGGCTTATCTACATATTGTGTCAAGAAACCTTCCTGAACACACCTAACAAACTCCACCCCATCTAAACCCCTCACTCTAGGGAGATGCCAATCAATATTTGGGGAATTAAAATCTCCCACCACAACAACCCTGTTATTATTACTCCTTTCCAGAATCTGTCTCCCTATCTGCTCCTCGATGTCCCTGTTACTATTGGGTGGCCTATAAAAAACACCCAGCAGAGTTATTGACTCTTTCCTGTTTCTAACTTACACCCACAGAGACTCTGTAGACAATCCTTCCATGACTTCCTCGTTTTCTGCAGTCATGACACTATCTCTGATCAACAGTGCCGCGCCCCCACCTCTTTTGCCTCCCTCCCTATCCTTACTGAAACATCTAAAGCCTGGCACTTGAAATAGCCATTCCTGTCCCTGAGCCATCCAAGTCTTTATAATGGCTTTATTCATGAGACTCCTCACATTAAAATAAACACATCTCAAACCATCGGACTGAGCGCATCACTTCTCTATCACTTGCATATCCTCCCTTTCGCACTATCTCCAAACTTTCTCTATTTGTGAGCCAACCTCCCTTTCCTCCGTCACTTCAGTTTGGTTCCCACCCCCCAGCAATTCTAGTTGAAACTCTTCCCAATAGGCTTAGCAAACCTCCCTGCCAGGATATTGGTCCCCCTGGGATTCAAGTGCAACCCGTCCTTTTTGTACAGGTCACACCTGCCCCAGAAGAGGTCCCAGTGATCCAGAAATCTGAATCCCTGCCCCCTGCTCCAATTCCTCAGCCACGCATTTATCCTTCTATTTATCATTCTATTATCTTATTCATATCTATTTATCATTCTGTTCCTGTACTCACTGTCATGTGGCACAGGCAGTATTCCCGAGATTACCTTTGAGGTCCTGCTTTTCAACTTCTTTCCTAATTCCCTGTAGTCTTTTTTCAGGACCTCCTCCCTTTTCCTACGTTATTGGTACCAGCGTGTACCCAGACCTCTGGCTGTTCTCCTTCCCACTTCAAGATATCATGGACGCAATCAGAAACATCCCAAACCCTGGCACCTGGGAGGCACCTGTGTTTCTTTCCTGCGTCCACAGAATCGCCTATCTGACCCCCTAACTACAGCGTCCCCTATCACTTCTGCCTTTTTCCTTTCCCAACCCTTCTGAGCCACAGGGCCAGACTCTATGCCAGAGGCACGACCACTGTTGCTTCCCCCAGGTAGGCCATCACCCCCTCCCCCAACAGTACTCAAGCAGGAATACTTATTGTTAAGGGGGACAGCCACTGGGGTAGTCTCTCGTACCTGCTTCTTGCCCTTCCCTCTCCTGACTGTTACCCACTTACCTGTGTCCCGAGGCCCCGGAGTGACTACCTGCCGATAGCTCCTCTCTATCACCTCCTCACTCTCCCTGACCAGACGAAGGTCATCGAGCTGCATCTCCAGTTCCCTAATGTGGTCTCTAAGAAGTCACAGCTCGATGCACCTGGTGCAGATGTGGCCGTCCGGGAGGCTGGAAGTCTCCAGGATCTCCCACATCTGACACCGAGCACAGATAACCAGCCTCACACACATACTTTCTGTCTCTATTTTAAACAGATAACATACCTCGCCTCGACCCTTTATCACCGAAGCCCCATTGAGCCAAAGCCTTCCTACTCTGTCTCCCACTCCTCCGATGCCTGCTCTGTAAATCTGTCTTCCTTTTAAACTCTTCCTGCTCTTCTCACTGGCTGACCTCCATGTGCCTGCGCAGTTGTGCCCCGTTCAAACTGCCGAAGAAATAACATATAATAAACAAGGAAATTAGTGGGAGGTTAGAGGATTGAGAAACTTTTAAAAAACAACAGATGGCAACTAAAAATACCAAATGGAGAGAAAGATGAAATATGAAGGTAAATATGAAGGCCTAAAATATCAAAGAGGATACCAAAAGAATTTCAGATATATAGTTTTAAGAGTAAAAGAGAGGCATGAATGCATATTGGACTGGCGGGAAATGACACTGGAGAGGTAGCAATGGCAGACAACCAAATGGCAGATGAAATTATCAAGTATTTTGCATTAGTCTTCACTGTGGAAGACACAAATAGTATGCCAGATATTTGAGAGTGTCAGAGGGCAAAAGTGAGTGTAATTGCTATCACTATGGAGAAGATGCTTGGAAAGGTGAAATATCAGAAGTTAGATTAAGTCACCTAGACATCCTGGTGTTCTGAAAGAGGTAGCTGGAGAGATTGTGGATGCGTTGGTAATATTCTTACAAGAATCACTAGATTCTGCAATGGTTCCCAAGGACTGGAAAATTGCAAATGCTGCTTAGCTCTTGTAACGGAGGGAGGCAAAAGAAAGGTAATTAAAGGCCAGTTAGCCTGACTTCATTATTTGGGAAGATGTTGGAATCCTTTATCAAGGATGAAGTTTTGGGATACTCAGAGGCACATGATAAAGTAGCCCAAAGTCAACATGGTTTCCTTCAGGGGAAATCTTGCCTGACAAATCTGTTAGGATCCTTTGAGGAAATAACGGCAGGATAGACAAAGGAGAGTCAGTGGATGTTGTTTACTTGGATTTTCAGAACACTTCTGACAAGCTGCCACACATGAGGCTGATTAACATAATAAGAGCCCAGAAAAGATACTAGCATGGATAGAAGATTGCCTGATTGGCAGGAGGCAAAGGGTCAAAATAAAGGTGCCTTTTCTGGTTGGATGCCGGTGACAAATGGTATTCTACGGGGGTTGAAATTAGGAGAGCATCTTTCACATTATACCTCAATGACTTGGATGATGGAATTGATGGCTTTGTGGCCAGATTTGCAGATGATAGACAGATAGTTGGAGGGGTAGGTAGAGTTGAAGAACCAGGGAGTCTGCAGAAAGGCTTGGACAGATTGGGAGATGGAATATAGTGTTGGGCATTGTATGGTCATGCACTTTGGTAGCAGGATTAAAGGAGCTGAATATTTTCTAATCGGGGAGAAAATTCAAAAATCAGAGGTGAAATGGGACTTGGGAGTCCTTATGCAGGATTCCCAAAATGTTAACTTGCAGGTTGAGTCGGTGGTAAAGAAGGAAAATGCGAAGTTAGCATTCATTTCGAGAGGACTAGATTATAAGAGCAGGGATGTGATGCTGAGGCTTTAAAAGGCATTGGTCAGAACAGAGATGAGGAAGAATTTTGCCCATTGCCACAGGCAGCTGTGGAGGCCAAGCCACAGGATATATTTAAACCAGAGGTTAATAGGTTCTTGATTAGTCAGGATGTCAAAGGTACAGGAGAATAAGGTTGAGAGGGATAATAAATCAGCCAAGATGGTATCATGGAGCAGACTCGATGGGCTGAGTGGCCTAATTCTGCTCCTCTAGCTTATGGTCTTACGGTCAAATACAATATTAGCATTCATTTTGAGAGGACTAGTATATAAGAGCAAGGATATGATGCTGAGGTATTATAAGACATCGGTCAGACTGCTGTTGGAGCATTGTGAGCAGTTTTGGGCCCCTTATCTAAGAAACGATGTGTTGGTATTGGAGAGGGTTCAGTGGAGGTTCACAAGAATGCTTACAGGAATGAAGGAGTTCATATAAGAAGCGAAGTGTTTGATGGCTCCCGGCCTATACTCACTGGAGTTTAGAAGAATATTGGGGCATCTGATTGAAACCTATCGAATATTGAAAGGCCTAGACAGAGTGGATGTGGAGTGGATATTTCCTCTAGTGGGCGAGACCAGGACTAGGGGGCACAGCCTCAGAATAGAGGGACATCCATTTAGAACCCAGAGATGAGGGGGAATTTCTTTAGCCAGAGTGTAATAAATCTGTAGAATTCATGGCCACAGATGCAGTGGAGGCCAAGTCATTTAAAGCGGAGGTGGGTGGTGATGGGCTGAATAGCCTAATTGTGCTCCTTTGTCTTGTGTTTTATTTACAAGGAGGTGTACAGGTGTACTTACTAAAGCGGTTACCAAGTGTAAGTACCTTTAGAAGAAGAGGGAAAATTGATTTGGAGTGGGAAACATTACATTTAGGGAGTAGTTATCTTTCTTTTGAATTATAAACCATTGGAGACTGAAGCAGTTCCTGGCCACAGATTTACACCATTGTTCATAACAAGCACCTTTTCGTTATTTCATGAACAATTAGTCCACATACTCACTCCTTTACTGTGAATGCCAAGAATGCAGAATCCAAGAACTGATGGAATACTAGAATCACATAACAAAGATTCATACAGGGCGAAGCTGAATATGTTCACATGGGAGGCGTTTTACTGATTTCGGATGGTGAATAGTTTATGTGGGCAGTCATGTTTTGGCCTATTTCTGTGTAATTTCATGCAATTGATCATTCCCAAGAATGATTGACACAACCTCCAATCAACAGGAAATTGAATAGCTTCTCTCATGAAAAAAGATGAAACTGTCAACAAAATAGACTCCTAAAGACCGGCAGGTTTGAAACATCTGAACCATCTGTTGGCCTGTACCCCACGAGGTCTTCCTGGTAAACTGATCCATTGCATTTGGCCACATTGATAAAGATTCTCCTGAAGAGCATTGCCTAATTGCCACCTTTGTTTGCAGTAACAGGTGCGTCTTTCCTAATTCCAGACACCTGGGGATCTAGGCAGAGCATTTTACATTCCGTGTTTGTGCGTTACATCTGTCAGAGCATTCACATTTATTAAGATAAAAGTCAGTGAACTCATAAGCACTGAGATGTAACCATCAAAACTCCTGATCAAAGCTGCTTGTTTAACTTACAAGGACAATGCCTGAAGACAGCTTGAATGAAGGCTCATTCAGGAGGACAAAATGTTTGTCCCATAAGGAGATGCAGATGGACATTTAACGGTGTAGGGGGATTTGCATTATATGGCATGAAGCAGCTCACAGTAGAAAGTTCCCAACCTGCGACTAATAATAACTTCTTCAGCCATGAAGTGTTTTCTATCAGCATTAGAACATAAACACCCAATCCTCCCACATCATCATGGAAAGTCAGAAATGCAAGGATTTGCAAAGTGAATCTCAAGTGTGGGAATTTGAAGTTGTGAGTTCATCAGTTAGAAATGGAGCTAATTAAATTGTGTAATCAGAGACTACAGATGGAGTGGATAGCCAGAGACATTTTCCCAGGGTGGAAATGGCTAACACAAGGGAGCAGAATTTTAATGTGATTAAATTATTAGGGGAATGTCGGAGGTAAGCTTTTTGAACAGAGAGTGGTGAGTGCATGGAACACACTGCCAGGGGTAGTGGTAGAGGCAGATACATTAGGGACATTTAAGAGACTCTTAGATAAGCACATGGATGATAGGAAAATGGAGGTTTGTGTGGGAAGGAAAGGTCAGATTAATCTTAGATTAGGTTAAAAGTTCGGAACAACATCATGGGCTGAAGGGTCTGTACTGTGCTGTAATGTTCTATGGTCTAAATGTTAGTTTAACTCTGTAATCAGAAACCATGTATACAAGGCAACAAATTATATACAAGAAGAAAACATTTGTGTATGTTAGCATTTTCTGAATTATTTACAATTCAGCTTTTTAAAACCCATTCCCGAGTGTGTTTATCGTACTTGAATAAATCTGTCGCTTTGCCACCTCTGAGACTATTTTGCAAAATTAATTTGTTATCTGAGGCTAGGTATCTTAACAGCAATTACGTTAGCTTTGCTAGAATAATCTAGATGACAGTTTTGGATATATCTTGATAGTGAATTTGTCACTTGCAATTTAATGAAGGTTCACCAGATAGTTGGCTTTAATGACTAAAACATATGGATGTAAAAAATTGAACAGTTGCTCAGTGCATTTATTAACAATTACAAGTTTACACCTTTAAGGGGCTTGTGTGATTTTATAAGGTAAAATTGATTTAAGAATTTAAGATAATCTGGGGCAGGCTGGGACTGTTCTGGTCAATAACAAGTGGTATGTGTCTGCCAAGTTCTGCACATTGCAACCGAAGAGCATTTTAACCACACTTGATTCAAGATATTTAACTGCTCAAATAAAAATCCACAGTGTAAAGTTGGTCTTATACGGTGAGCTATAGGGCACTGAGGGGTGTGGTAGAACAAAGTAATCTGGGAATACAGATGCATAATTCCTTCATAAATCACCATATTGAGCACCGGAATTGGGATGTTGTGTTAAAATTGTATTAGATGTTATTGTTTTGTTTGCAGGTTTGGTCACATACCAACAAGAAAGATATTAATAAGATTGAAAGAATGCAGAGAAAGTTTAGAAGGATTTTGCCAAGACTTAAGAACCTCCGTTATTGGGAAAGGTTGAATAGGTTAGGATTTTATTTCCTACAACATAGAAGACTGAGGAGAGATTTGATAGAGGTATACAAAATTATGAGGGGCATAGATAGGGTAAATGCAAGCAGGTTTTTTCCACTGAGGTTGTGTGAGTTAAGGGTGAAAGGTGAAATGCTTAAGGGGAATATGAGGGGGAACTTCTTCACTCAGAGGGTAATGAGAGTGTGGAATGAGCTGGCAGTGCAAGCTTGATTTCAAAGTTTAAGAGAAATTTAGATAGTACATGGGTTGGAGGGGATTGGAGGGCTATGGTCCAGGTGCAGGTTGAAAAGACTCAGCAGATCAATAGTTTGGCACAGTCTAGAGCTGAAGGGTACATTTCTGTTGTATGACTCTATGACTTTGTGACTAAATCTCTAACAGGGTGTTACGGAGTGAAAAAGCTTGATTTTCCCCTTTTCCTAGTTGGATAAATATTGGTGGGTTCAAGGGATTCATATGGACCTGTGATCAAGAAAATGGCAAATGCCTCATCTTAGGAACTGTGTTTTTGGTTGCCAACACAGCACTATAAATCCAGCATGAGTCTTTGATCTTGTTCAGTCCTGAATTGATTAAGATGTAAATTACCAGACCATTGTCATGTATTGTTCTCAAAGTCACTTGTGGAATGAGTGGTACTATAGCTGAATTGTCAATGCATTCCCAGTTCCGATCTGTCTGAAACTACCAAGGATCTACATACCATTGGACTGTGCGGTACATGTCACCTCTCATCATATCTCCCAGCAAGGGACAGCACAATGTATTAACATAACTTTGTTCTAATTAGACCATGGCAGACATCCTGTCACCACATACTGCTATACACCAGCTGACCGAGAGACGCTCAGAACAACATCTTTTCCTGCAGAGAAGCTGATACATCGGGAATTGTGGAGATGGACAGACTCCCTCGGAAGTATTTTCCAACAATACAGTGATGGGCTAAATGAACAGTTCCTAAAATAATTGGTGACAATGCTCATGATGGCCACAGTGTTCCTACACTGGCAACTCTGTGCTTTGGGATAGGAAGTTTGTGAGAATGATTCCATCAATGAAAGGGTTAACATATGAGGAGAGTTTGATGCCTGTGCTCACTGGGGTTTAGATGAATGAGGGGAGATCTCATTGAAACCTATCAAATATTGAAAGGCCTAGGTAGAGTGGACTTGGAGAGGATGTGGAGTGAGGGAGAGACTCGGGCCAAAGGGCAAGCCTCAGATTAACAGGATGTCCATTTAGAATAGAGATGAGGAGGAATTTCTTTAGGCAGAGGCTGGCGAATCTGTGGAATTTATTGCCACAGACGGTGTGGAGGCCAAGTCATTGAGTATATTTAAAGCAGGGTTGATAGGTTCTTGATGTCAAAGGTTACTGGGAGAAGGAACAAGAAAGGGGTTGAGAGGGATGATAAATCAGCCATGATGGAATGGCAGAGCAGATTCAATGGATTGAGTGGCCTAATTCTGCTTCTATGTCTTATGATATCATGAAGGCTGGGAAAGGTGCTATATAAACGCCAACACATGGGGAAAAGAGAGGATATGAGGATGGGGGACGAGAGTGGGGTGGTGTTAATCATAATACTATGATCACTAAGTTGTGTAACCGTAGAAATGGTAGTGGGTTTTACCCAGTTACTATTGAGCAAAGTAAATTAAAAGCTCACAGTGATACTTTGAAACCCATGTTGCTTTATAGTTAAGAGTTAATGAATGGAACCAAAGAAATAACCTTTTTTAGTGGGTGTATGATTACCTCATTCTGAAGGCTGACTAAATTTTTATTTAGAGATACAATGTGCAACAAGCTCTCCTGGCCCACCAAGCCATGCGACTCAGTAAACCACCAATTTAACCCTAGCCTAATCACAGGAGAATTGACAACGATCAGTGGAATTACTAACCAGCACATCTTTGGAATGGGGGAGGAAACTGGAGCACCTGGAGGAAACCCACTCACATGCAGGAAGGACATACAGAATTTTCCTACAGGGGGCGCCGGAATTGAAGTCTGAACTCCAATTCCTTGAGCTGTAATAGTTTTGCGCCAACCACTATGCAACGGTGGTAAATGGAGGAGGGGCAAAATAAATGATATGACATTTTCAATGTTCTTTATTGAGTTGCATTTAAATATCATCGGAAATATGGGATTGTGTAAAATTGCTGTGATTTTTTTTGGGGGAACTTAGTTGATACCCTAAAGGTAAACTCCCATACACCACAATCACCTAGAATACAATAGCCAAAAACAAGCAAGATATGATGAGTTGATAATTTATAGCCCCCTAGCTAAAAGTTTTATTTAGACTTTCTGAGCAATTAAAATTTATATTCATAATTAATTGTAGAATTTGTATTTAAAAACAGTTGTGAATACATTGTTAAATAGCATACCACTAATTTAATCCCTTTCAAAGATCTTAGTTAATTATTATTAATTAATCTGCAATCTCTCAATTCATAGTTTAATTCATTCTAATAGATTTTTTAGTGGCTTTGAATGGGTGGCAAGGAGGAGATACATATCAACTAAAGGAGGTGTAATGCAACCCTTCCCTCTGCTAGCCTGCAGGTCACCCTTAGGCAAGGTGTAGTATCCCCCCCCCCACCCCAATCAGGGTCAAATGAAGCCATGGGAGCAGGTGATGGATGGTTGTATGAGCAGCTGGTGCATATCACAAGTCCTGGTTATGCGACCACTGACGCCAAACAGACAATCTATAAAGAGTATTGATAATGGCTGGGGTCACCCGTCTTGTAAAGACACTGCCCAGAAGGAAATGACAAAACACTTCTGTAGAAAAATATGCCCAGAGCAAAGAAAGGAAAGACCATGATCGCCCATGTCGTACGACATGGCACATTATGAACAAATGCTATCTTTGATGACTAATTGGGACAGGGGATATGACAGAGCAAGTTGTTAAAGTATTGTAAGTGAAATATCCCATTATCCCAGCTATTCCACAGGTCGCCCCACCCATTCTTACATTGCCTCTGTCTTCACGTCCCCTCCTCTTCCTTGTGGTGACATGAATGTCTGTAGAAGTGTGTTCCGAAGAACTGAATGTAATCACCGGCTACATTTTTCCTATTTCTGTTTGTGAATGTGGCAAAATCAGTGCATTTTAAATGAATGCATGAAGTTCAAGTTCAAATTCAGTTTATTGTCATTCAACTGTACACATCAATACTGCCAAACGAAGCAACGTTCGTCCAGGCCAAGGTGCATATAACACACACCATACATAGAGTAATTGTACCACAAATAAATTAACAAATAATAAGGCGCATTTGTGACACAAGTTAAAAAATAAACAGTACAATGCTACTGGCACTTCATATGTTATGAGACCTGAGTGGTGGCGGGGAGGTCAGTAGTCTCACGGCCTAGGGGAGGAAGCTGTTTCCCATTCTAACAGTTCTTGTCCTAATGCTACGGGACCGCCTGCCTGGTGGTAGGGCCTCATTTCTGTTCTGTAAGTTTGATACCACCGTGCTGAGGTTTGCGATGGGGATCTGTAGGGTTGACACCATACTTCATGTAGAGTCCCACATCTCTCAGAGTGGTGTCTGTCTGAGAACCTGCAGTGTCACAAACTGAAACGTGTTACAAGAGCCTCTTAAATATTCCCTATGTATCTGCCTCTGTCATCACTCCTGGTGGCACGTTCCATGTGCCCACAATTTTCTGTGTAAAAGAACTACTTCTGACAGCCATTTCTGTAGAAAAATATGCCCAGAGCAAAGAAAGGAAAGACCATGATCGCCCATGTCATACGACACGGCACATTATGAACAAGTGCAATCTTTGATGACTAATTGGGACAGGGGATATGACAGAGCAAGTTGTTAAAGTATTGTAAGCGAAATATCCCATACATGCCTCCAATTATTGCAGAATTATGCTTCCTCATATTAACCATTTCCACTGACTAATGAAGACCAACACACCATATGCCTTCTTAGCCACCCTAATGACTTGTGCCACAACCTTGAGGGATTTTTGGGCACGGTGCTGTTGATTGTGAAATTATTGTAGATTAAAGGGAGAATATTGATTACTTAGGGAAGTGATACCAGCAGCTTTGTTGTTGTTCAATTGTTAAGTCGAGCCCGACTCTTCCTGACCTCATGGACCATAGGGTCCACAGGGTGTTCGTGGCAAGACACAGAAGTAGATTGCCAGGCCTTTCTTCCGCGTAGTTGCTGTTGCTGCCCAGGTTGGGACCCGGCTGGATTTGAACTCAGGACCATCTGCCTTGAAGTCCAGTGCTGATGCCACTACACCACCACTAATACTAGTAAGTGTGAGGTGATGCACTTTGTAAAATAAGACAAGTGCAGACATACTGTGAATGGTAGAGCACCAGGGAGTGCAATAGAACTGAGGGACCCAGCAGCACAAGTACATAGTTCATTGAAGTCAGCATGTCAGGTTGATAAAAAGGGCATTTAGCCTGCTGGCCTTCATCAGTTAGGCCATTGTGTCTAGGAGTTGGGACATTATATTGCAGTCGCCTCACCTGGAAGGACTGCTTGGGGCCCTGCGTGGAGTTGATGGAGGAGGTGAGTGGGCAGGTGTAGCACTTCTGCTGTTTACAGGGGTAAGTGCCAGGCCGGGAGGGATGGATGGACACGTGAATCACGAAGGGAGCGACCGCTGTGGGAAGCGGAGAATGGAGGGGAGGTAAAGTTGTGTTTGGTGGTCGGGTGCTGTTTCAGCCCATCATCAGTTTGTCTTCCTGCGGAGCTGCCAGACTAGTTGCTTGTTTTATTTTTAACGCATTAGGTGCCATGAGAATTTACCGGCCTAACCTCAAGAAAAACATGGAATGGTTTTGTGGTATTGTCTCTCAGCTGGGTAGGCACAGATTATCGTTCAGCTGTTGGTGAGGCTGAACTTGGAGTACTATGTACTATGTATGCTTTTGGTTACCTGGTTATAGGAAAGACGTGTCCTGTACTGGAAAGAGTGGAAAGGAGTGTAGAGTGGGAAGGGTGAAGAGAAGATTTACAGGATATTGCCAGGACTACAGGGGCTGAATTATAGGCAGAGATCAGATAGGCCGGCTCTCTAATCCTTGGTACATGGGAGAACGAGGGGGAACATCACAGAGTGGTTTAAAATTATGACAGGCATCTATAAGGTAAATGGTAACAGTCATTTCCCCAAGAGCCCAAAACTAGGGGCAGAGATTTAGGATGAGAGACCTGAGGGGTAACTTTTGTATACAGAAGGTGGTGAGTATATGGAACAAGCGGCCAGAGGAGGGGGGTTGATGCAGGTACAGCAATATCATTTAAGAAGCACTTGAAATACTTAGAGGTGCATGGAGGGATGGTTCTTAAAGGGAGATAGTCTGAACGCAGGAGACTGGCATAAACTGGTTAAGTCAAAGGGTCTGTATCTGTGTTGTAGTGCTCTGTGTCGCTACTTCACCCATGAAATGTCTTTTCTATGAAATATTGAAGGCAGCATGCACTATGAATCATGGCACATGAAGCTGAGATGGTCAGTGGTTATTGGAACACCACAGTGAAAGGAGTGGTTGTCACCGATTCTACCTTTTCTCATTAGGATCTTTGTACTTTTGGTCTTTCAACAGTGTATTGAACTTAGATCGAGCACAGGCACTGGGACACGAATGCGGACAGGAATCAAAATGCTTGGCCACCGGCAAATCCTGCTCTTTGCAATTGGAGCAGAGCAGCTTGACAAAACCGTCCCCCAATCTACATCAGGTTTCAGCAATGCATCGAGAACACCAGATACAATAGACAACACTAACGGTTTCGCAGGAGAAGTGTTGACTGTTTGGGGCTCTGAATGAAGGTGATGGAGGAGGTGAGTGGGCAGTTGTAGCACTTCTGCTGTTTCCAGGGGTAAATGCCGGGAGGGATTGATGGGCACGTGAATCACGAAGGGAGCGACTGCTGTGGGAAACGGAGAGTGGAGGGGAAGTAAAGTTGTGTTTGGTGGTCGGGTGCTGTTTCAGCTCATCATCGGTTTGTCTTCCTGCGGAGCTGCCAGACTAGTTGCTTGGTTTTTTTAACCCAATAGGTGCCATGTGAATTTACCGGCATAATCTCAAGGAAAGCACCAAATAGTTTTGTAATATTATCCCTCATTTGCATAGGCACAGACTATCATTCAGTGAACTTGTCATCTCAACTCGAGGAAAAAGCCCCTAAAAATATAAACAGAAACGACACTCCAGAATAATATGTTAAGCATTTCTGTCATTGAATTTACTTTAATATCAAATCTCAAATATCACTCAGTTCAATTTGGAGTTAGGCAAAACATCCATCAATAGATATTAATGATCAAGAATATTTTTAATCAAACTAATCAACAAATTAAGCTTTATTGTCACTTTAGTTAGCAAAGCTTAAATTAATTTAATTTATTCTTCAAGGGCAGAATATAAATTTCCTATTGTGAATGTGACAAATGAGCAGAAACCTATTCAAAAATTTTATTGGGTATCATGCCAAATTCCTGTAATCAAAGTCTCTTGCAGAGACCACAATCCATTGAAAGATTTTCACACAGGCTAGCTCTGCGTGCTTTTCTGTTGCCAGGGTCCGAAAGAATACACTGTAAGATCAAGGCATGTCTCCATGCTTGGTTTAATTGTGGTCCTGGAGATATGTGGTATTTCGATTTCGAAGAATGGACAACTCACATTATCCTTCTGCAACCAATAAAATATTAAATTAATTTCCAAGAAATCATATTCATTTTCATCACAAAAATATATGCTGAGAGAACTAGTTGATGATAATCAAGAAAATCAGCAACTTTAATAAGATATTGGGATGCCATTATATCTAATGCAATGTGTTAATGCTTTAAGCATTAAGATATCGATTTATAACATTAAGCCCATTTTATAATCAGTAGTATTAATCCTCTAAGAGGTTTTAGACTTCTGGAAACAGTTTATCCAGAGAAATTATTTAATAATATGAGAGGAAAGTTATGTGCATTACAAAATAATTGAACTATTTGATAGTAGTATGTTTACAGCTTTGTTTCACACATTTTATGTTTAATATGTCTTCATAGAATCATGCAAGTTAGAAACTAGGCCTTTGGCCCATTGAGTTAGTGCCAGCAAGCTTTAATTAACATTAATTCTACCTTAATCCTATTCTCTTTCCCCATGTTCTCATCAGCATGCCCTGGATTCCACTTTATACTGACACACGGGGTAATTTACAGCGTCCAATTAGCACACCAACCTGCACATCTTCGGGAAGCAGAAGCATCCGAAGGAAATGGGCGTGGTCAAAGGGAGAACAGGGAAACAGCCAGCACCCAGCACCAGAAGTTATCAATGAACCTGTCTTGCTGGATCTTTGAGGCAGCAACTCAACCAGTTGCACTGCTGGACTACCCAAAAGATGGAACTCTCATTCCCATTCCTAGATGCTAGTCCATGACCTCTCCTACTGCCATGATGAGGACACCATCAGGCTGGAGGCACATTTCATATTCTGTCTGGGTAGCCACCAACCTGAAGGCAGGAACAACGATTTCTCTAACACCTGGTAATTTCTCTCCCCTCCCCTTCTCTTTTTTCAATTACTCTTCTCCTCACCTGGTCATCAGCTCCCTCTGGTGCCCCACCACCTTCCTCTTCTTCCATGGTCTATTCTCCTCTCCTATTAGATTCCTGTTTATTCAATACTTTTCCACCTATCACCTCCCAGCTTCTTACTTCATCCTCTACCCACAGTCAGCTGGCTTCACTCATCACCTGCCGGCTTGTACCCCTTCCCCTCCTCCCCACCTGCTTAATTTGGCTTCTTCGCCCTTCCTTTCCAGTTCTGATAAAGGGTTTCAGTCCAAAACATTGACTGTTTATTCACTTCTGCGGATGCTGCCTGACCTGCTGAATTCCTCCAGTATTTTGTGTGTTGCTCAGATTCTGGTGGAGATTGGCTGCAACCAGTGCAGATCCACCAGAGTCAAGTCTGTATACTCAGAAAATCCTGGGAATTCCCTTTCTCATGGATCGGTTTAGGATGAATCTTAAAACATTTTCCAGGATGAGGTAAGACCATAAAACCATAAGATTTAGGAGCAGAATTAGGCCATTTGGCCCATCGAGTCTGCTCCACCATTCAATCATGGCTGAATCATTTTCCCTTTCAGCCCCAATCCCCTGCCTTCTCCTTGTACCTCTTTATGCCCTGACCAATCAAGAGTCTATCAACCTCTGCCGTAAGTATACATAAAGACTTGGCCTCCACAGCAGCTAATGGCAACGAATTCCACAGATTCACCATTCTCTGGCTAAAGAAATTCTCCCTCATCTCCATTCTAAAAGGGCCCCCCTCTATTCTGAGGCTGTGTCCACAGGTCTTAAACTCTTCCATCATAGGAAACATCCACTTGATCAAGACCTTTCGCCATTCAATAGGTTTCAATTAAGTCACCCCGCATTCTTCTGATTTCTAGTG
The DNA here is from genome assembly GCF_048418815.1 of Hemitrygon akajei. Classification (NCBI taxonomy): domain Eukaryota; kingdom Metazoa; phylum Chordata; class Chondrichthyes; order Myliobatiformes; family Dasyatidae; genus Hemitrygon; species Hemitrygon akajei. The sequence goes on from NC_133125.1 coordinate 106,800,096, forward strand.
ACTACAGGCTGAGCCATCAAACACTCTTCATATGACAAGCCATTCAATCCTGGAATCATTTTCGTGAACCTCCTTTGAACCCTCTCCAGTTTCAGCACATCTTATCTAAGGGTCCGAAATCTGCTGACAATACTCCAAGTGAGACCTCACCAGTGCCTTGTAAAGTCTCAACATTACATCCTTGCTTTTATATTCAATCCTCTTGAAGTAAATGCCAACATCGCATTTGCCTTCCTCACTATCGCCCCAACCTGCAAATTAACCTTTAGGGAATCCTGCACAAGGACTCCCAAGTCCTTTTGCGCTTCAGCTTTTTTGCATTTTCTCTAAATTTAGAAAAAAGTCAACCCTTTCATTTCTTCTACCAAAGTATATGACTGTACATTTCCTGACACTGTATTTGATCTGCCATTTCTTTGCCCATTCCCCTAATCTGTCTGTCCTGTAGCCTCTCTATTTCCTCAAAACTACCTGACCCTCCATCTATCTTCATATTGTCTGCAAACTTTGCAACAAAACCATCAATTCCATCATTCCAAATCATTGACATATAAAGTAAAAAGAATTGGCATCAACACAAACCCCCATGGAACACCACTAGTCACCAGCAGCCAACCAGAAAAGGCTCTCTTTATTCCCACTCCAGCCAATCAGCCAGGCTTTATCCATGCTAGAATCTTTCCTGTAGTACCATGGGCTCATAACTTGTTAAACAGCCTCATGTGTGGCACCTTGTCAAAGGTCTTCTGAAAATCCAAGTGCATAATATCAACTGATTCTCCTTTGTCTATCTTGCTTATTATTCCTTCAAAGTGCTCCAACAGATTTCTCAGGCAAGATTTTCCCTTGAAGAAGCAATGCTAACTATGGCCTATTTTAGCATGTGCCTGCAAGTACCCTGAGATCTCATGCTTAATAATTGACTCCAACATCTTCCCAACCAGTGAGGTCAGACTAACTGGCCTATAGTTTCTTTTCTTCTGCCTCTCTCCCTTCTTGATGAGTGGAGTGGCAACTGCAATTTTCCAGTCTTCCGGAACCATTCAAGAACCTAGTGATTCTTGAAAGATCATTACTATCACTTCAGCCACCTCTTTCAGAACCCTGGGATGTAGACCATCTGTCCAAATGACTTATCTACCTTCAGACCTTTGGTTTCCCAAGAGCCTTCTCCCTAGTAATGGTAACTTCAAACACTTCATAACACCTGCCACCAAGAACTTCCACCACATTGCTAGTGTCTTCCACAGTGAAAACTGAAACAAAATACTTACTCAGTTGTTCTGCCATTTCCTTGTCCCCCATCACTACCTCTCCAGCTTTGTTTTCCAGTGGTCTAATATCCACTCTCACCTCCCTTTTACACTTTATATATCTGAACAAACTTTTTGTTTAATCCTCTTTAATATCATTGGCTAGTTTACTTTCGTATTCTATCTTTACCTTCTTAATGACTTTTTTATTTGCCTTCTTTTGGTATTTGAAAGCTTCCCAATCCTCTAACTTCCCACTAATTTTTGCTCTAATATCTGCCCTCTCTTTGGCTTTTATGTTGCTTTGTCTTCTCTTGTTAACTAAGATTGTATCATCTTGCCTTTAGAGTACATCTTCCTCTTTGGGATGTATGTATCCTGTTTCTTCTAAATTTCTTCCAGAAACTCCAGCCATTGCTGCTCTGCTGTCACCCCTGTCAGTGTCGTTTTTCAATCAATTCTGGCCAACTCCTCTCCCATGTCTCTGTTATTCCCTTTCCTCCTACTGTAATTCTGATACATCTGACTGTAGCTTCTCCTTCTCAAATTTCCGGGTGAATTCGATATATTATGATCCTACCCCTAAGGGTTCTTTTACCTTAAGCTCTCTAATCAATTTCGGTTCATTGCACAACACTCAATCCAGAATAGCTGATCCCCTTGTCCCCTCAACCACGAACTGCTCAAAAAAGCCATTTTATAGGCATTCTAGAAATTCCTCCCTGTTGGAATCCAGCACCAATCTGATTTTCCCAATCTACTTATGTATTAAATTCCCTCATGACTATTATAACATTGCCTTTTTAGCATTTTCTACCTTCCATTGCTATTTGTTGACCACATCCTTACTATTGTTTGGAGATCTGTATACAACTCCCAACAGGGTCTTGTTACCTTTGCAGTTCCTTAGCTCTATGCACAACTATTCAACACTTTTCAGCCCTATGTCACTTCTTTCTAACGATTTCATTTCATCTTTTACCATTAAAGCAATGCCACCCCTTCTGATTCCTGCCTGTCCTATTGATACAATGTGTACCCCAGCTATATCTTTTTTTAGCCATGATTCAGTGGTGACTATAGCATCATACGTGCCAGTCTGTAACTGTGCTTCAAATTCATCTACCTTCTTCCATATACTGCATGGATTTGAATATTACACCTTCAGTCCTGTATTCACCCTTTTTGATTTTGTCTGCCTTTTACATTGCAACTCATCCTGTTGACTGCAATTTTACCCTATCAACAGCCTCTCCTTGCTAGGATCCTTACTACACATTGCCTCTGTTTGTAAACCAACTACCTCATCTTCAGCACTCTCACTCTGGTTCCCACCCCACTGCCAAATTAGTTTAACCCCACCCAATCAACCTTAGCCAACCTGTCACAAGTATTGGACCCCCTTGGGTTCAGATGTAACCCGTCCCTTTTGTACAGGTCATACTTCCCCCAGAAGAGATCCCAATGATCCAGAAACCTGATCCCCTATCCCCCCTGCACCAATTCCTCAGCCATGCACTCACCTGCCAAATCATCCTATTCTTACCCTCACTTGCATGTGACACAGGTAGTAATCCAGAGACTACTACCTGGTGGTCCTGTTTCTTAGCTTTCACCTAGCTCCCTCAGATCTTTCTTCAGGACCTCCTCACCTTGTCCACCTATGTCACTGGTGCCAATATGTACCAAGACTCTGGCTGCTCACCCAAAACCCTTGAGATTGTCATGGTCACAATCCCAGACATCCATGATCCTGGCACCAGGGGGGCAACATATCATCTGGATGTCTCTCGCGCTCCCACAGAACCTCATCTCCGTTCCTCTGACTAAGGGATCTCCGGTCAACACTGCAGTCCTCTTCACCTCTCTGCTCTTCTGAGCCACAGCACCGGACTCAGTGCCAGAGACCCGGTCATTGTGGTTCCTTCCCGGCAGGTCATCCTCCTCAGTATTGTCTAAAGTTGTATTCTGATTATTGAGGGGGGCGGCAACAGGTGTACTCTGCACTGTCTGTCCATTTCCCCTCCTGTCTCCTGCAACTTCGGCGTGACTACCTCCCTGTAACTCCTGTCTATCACCTCCTCATTCTCCCGTATGAGTCGAAGGTCATCGAGCTGCAGCACCATTTCCTTAATACGTTCTCTCAGTGGCTGCAACTCAGTGCACCTGGTGCAGATGTGTTCATCTGGGAGACTGGAGGTCTGGAGACCTCCCACATCCCACTCAAGACTACAAAACACTGCCTCTGGAGCCAATCTCACTAAACTACTCTGCCTAACAGATGAGAAATGAACGAATGAGAAGAGAGAGAGAAACTGACAAAACAGTTTACCTGACCCAAGCATAATGAGGAAAAGCTACATTAGACACTGCACACTCCAAAAGAATGGCCACTCTGGTTGCACTTGAATTATTTTTCTAATGAATCCCTCTTGCTGATTGGTCACTCCTCAACTCAGAGAAACATCCGCGAAAATCTGCTCTTAAAATCTCGATTGCCATCCTGATTAAAAGGTAGCTCTTTTTATGCACCTCTGATGTGGATCATCCAAATCCTGCCAAGGATAGACAATGTTTCAACAATAACGAAAGTAAGGTTTACATGTAACAGGCGAGAAAGTAAAGCTGGGGCCTAAATCAGTTCAGCTATGCGTTTCAAGTTCAAGTTCATTGTCACTCAACCGTACACATGCATACCGCGAAATGAAACAATGATCCTCAGCGACCAAGGTGTAAAGCACAGTATACAGTATATATCACTCACAGCACTTAAAATAATACTAACAGATAGAAGGAGGTATTCTTAAGATTTACAAGTTGATATAAAGTGTACTTATGACATAGAGTTTAATGATACCGTCACTGACGCTGTCATAAATAATGTGTACTGGGGTGGTAGCAGGGTATTCAGAAGTCTCTCAGCCTGGGGGGTGGGGAGGAAGCTGTCACCCAGCCTAACAGCCCTAGTTCTTGTTTTGCAGTACTTTCTGCCTGATGCAGGAGGTGAAAGTGGTCATGGTACAGATGGGAGGGGTCCTTGACAATGCTGAGAACACTGTGAACACAGCAATTTTGTGTATGCCCTGGATGGGGCGGGGGGTTGGGGAGAGATGCCCCATTTGGAATACTGTTACCAGATGGAAGAACAGGGTTGAGGGGTCATAATTATTACCCATGCTCATAAGGTTATATTCTTACATTCAGTGGCCACTTTATTAGTCCTGTACCTGACTCTAATAAAATGATTCTGAGAGTATTTTCATGGCCTTTTGCTTCTGAAGCCCATCCACTTCAAGGTTTGACATGTTGAGGGTTCAGAGATGTTCTTCTGTACGCCACTGTTGTAATGCATGATTATTTGAGTTACTGTCACATTCCTGTCAGCTCGAACTAGTCTAGCCATTCTCTGACCTCTCTCATTAACAAGGTGTTTCCGCGGAGAGGACCGCCACTCACTGGATGTTTTTTCTCTCTGCACCATTCTCTGTAAACTCTAGAGGCTGGTGTGCATGAAAATCCCAGGAGATCAGCAGTTTCTGGGATACTCAAACCACCCCATCTGGCACCAACAATCATTTAGAACGCACCTTATCCCCAATCTGATGTTTGGTCTGAGCAACAGATGAACCTCTTGACCACGTCTGCATGCTTTTATGCATTGAGTTGCTGCCACATGTTGAAGTTGAATTGGACGCTACAGGAGCCAGTGCCCATGATGGAACTGGCTGAGTTTACAATGTTCTGCAGTTCTTTCCAAGCCTGTGAAGTGGCCCCGTCATACCAAACTCTGATGCAATCAGTTAGAATGCTCTCCACAATACATCTGTAGAAATTTGCGATTGTCTTTGGTGACAAACCAAATCTCCTCAAACTCCTAATGAAAAATAGCCTTCTTCTAATTGCATCAATATGTTGGGCCTAGGATGTTGACATGCAGGAACAGGAAACTGCCCACCCTTTTCACTGCTGATCCCTTGCTGAGAACTAGTATGTTTTCCCTCAGCTTCCTCTGCCTGAAGTCTATCTGCACAGCAATCTTGCTCCTGTACGCCTTCTCATCACCATCTGAAATTCTGCCAACAATGCTTGTGTTGTCAGCAAACCTATAGATGATGTCTGAGCTGCACATAGCCTCACGATCGTGGGTGTAGAGAGAGAGTAGAGAGCATGTGCCCCTGAGGTGCACCAGTGTTGATTGCCAGTGAGAGATGCTATTGTTGACCTGCACAAACTGTGGTCTCCCAGTGAGTAAGTTAAGGTTACAGTGGCAGAGGGTGATATAGAAGTCCAGGTTTGGGAGCTTGTTGATTAGAACTGAGGGTGTGATTGTGCTAAACACTGAGATGTTAATCAATAACCAGCAGCCTGATGTAGATATTACTATTGTCCAGGTGACCCAAGGCTGGGTGGAGAGCCAGTGATATTGTATCCACTTAGACCTACAGTGACAGTAGCAGACATTCCACCCGAGGGAGCATCCTGATTGGTCTCTCTTCATGCTAAGTAGACCTATCAGTTTTCTCTGTGGGTGGGCTTTACAGTCAACCTCAAAAATAATGACAGTGTTGCTCGCTGCACTGTTTGCAACAGTGACTTTTCTATTGCCCATGGTGGGTTAAGATGTAAAAGACATGCTGAGGTGAGTTTAACAGGTGTCATTCATTCATTCATTAGCATAGCTAATGTTATTTAAACTAGCAGGCTAGCTGCTAAGGAGCTACTCTATTGACGTCCTACATGATGAGGTCAAACTCCCTGTAGACTTGCTTAAAGTTGTAATAGAATTTAAAAAATGACTCCATGATAATATAAGTACATATTTCAATGTCACATTTTCTGCATTTACCCAACTTGGTCTACAGATTAGACAAAATCACTACACAAAGAATTACATACACCGTTGGAGGTTGACCAACGTGGGGGGATATGGAGTTGTGGGGGGCAGGGGTGCTACCTCCCTGAAATGAGATTTTGCAGGGTGGGATGTCTGCAATAGGCAAGTTTCAGCGTGTCCAGTCTTTGCTTAGACAGGAGTTAATTCTAACCATGACCAACCTCTCACAGCAGTTCATCACAGTAGATGTGAGGACCACTGGGTGATAGTCGTTCCGGCAGCTCACCCTGCTCTTCTTGAGCACTGGTATGATTGTCAGCTTTTTGAAACAGATTAAAACCTCCTGCTGCAGCAATGGGAGATTGAAGATGTCCTTACACACTCCCACCAGTTGGTTGGCCCAGGTTCTCAGTGCCCTACCAGGTACACCATTGGGGCAAGGCTTCACCCTCTGGAAAGAGTTCTGAGGTAAGCCTCTGAGACAGTGATCACAGGGTAACTCGGTGCTGCAGGGTTTCTTCTTTACAAAGCCTAGTACAATGTCCACAATTAGATCATAAGGCACAGGAGCAGAATTAGGCCATTTGGCCCATCGAGTCTGCTCCGTCATGGCTGATTTAATATCCCTCTCAACCCTATTTTCTTGCCTTCCCCCTGTAACTTTTGACGCCTTGACTAACCATGAACCTATCGAACTTTGCTTTTAATATACTCAATAATTTGGCCTTTATGGTGTCCGTGGCAATGATTCCACAGATTTACCATTCTCTGGCTAAAGAAGTTCCTTCTCACCTCTGTTCTAAACAGATGTCCCTCTGTTCTGAGGCTGTGCCCTCCGGTCCTAGACTCGCCCACTATAAAAAACATCCTCTCCACATCCCCGTATTTTTCTAAACTCCAATGAGTACAAGCCCAAATCCATCGAACATTTCTCATGCATTAACCTTTTCATTCCTGGAATCACTCTCGTGTACCTGCTCTGGACCCTCTATAATGCCAGCACTTCTTTTCTTAGACAAGCAAACCAAAACATCTCACAGTACTCCAAGTACAGTCTGACCAATGCCTTATCCTTGCTTTTATATTCTAGTCCTCTTGAAATGAATGCTAACATTGTATTTGCCTTCCTTACCACCAACTCAACTGGCAAGTTAACCTTTAGTGAATCCTGCCCAAGGATGTTTGTAAATTCGTCCACTGTTTCTTTGCTCCCACCTACTACCTCTCCAGAATCATTTTCCAGCAGTCCAATATCCTCACTCTCCTCTCTTTTACTCTTTATAAATTTTAAATTTGCATGTATTCAAATATAACACCTTCGGTGCTGCATTCATCACCTTTTTTGATTTACACTTCGCCTCATCCCACTGACTGCAATTTCACCCTATCATCTGCCTGTCCTTCCTTACAGTCTCACTATACACTGCATCTGCTTGTATACCAACTGCCTCATCCCCAGCCCCATCACTTTCTTCCCACCACCCCCCACCCCGCCAAACCCTCCCCAACAGCTCTAGCATACCTGTCCACATGGATATTGATCCCCTCAGGATCAGCTGTAACCTATCCTTTTTGACCAGGTCATATCTTCCCCAGAAGAGATCTAAAACCCTACCCTCTCCACCACTTACTCAGCCATCCATTCATCTGACAAATCGTCCTTAACTGCCCTAACATTGCTTCATGAAAATCATCTCCTTCGATTTCTCTCAATAAGCAGTCATGGCAGGCAGGCAGTCAAGAATTTTGCACACACATTAATTCAAAACTTACTTCAAAAGTAGCATTGCTCAGTCATATCCCTCACTCTTGTGCTCAGTCATTCAATAATATCTGTTGCCATTTCACAATGTGCTCTGATTCTCTTTTTTAATCAGTGACACATATTGTTCAGATCAAGTGCATGGTGTTTATTATGTAACCTGTGAACATTGGCAGCATGAGTTGGTACATTGCCTTTTTTCAGACATGCAATACCAGTCTTAACACTTTCTCTGAGGGATTGCCTTTACAGGAAGACAAAATGCTCTGATTTCCCATTTACAGATTGCTAGTCCTCCTTGGCTGTGCTTTTGAAGACTCTGCTAGGAAAGAAATGAACACCAGAAATTGTTTCTCTACTGCAGTTGAGTCTTATGGTGATTTTACAAGCTCCTTTATGTCTAGTAAATTACTTTGAAATCTTACTATTCACAGAGTGTGGCTCCAAAAGGTGGCATCTATCATTAGGCAAAGCAGCCATGCGAGACTCCAAGACCAGGTAAACCGACCCAGACACAGCCTGGATTGACCACTAGAAAGCATACAACTCAATGTCCCACACATGGATCCAGGAATGCCTGTCTCTGTACAAGGTCAACAAGACACTAAAAACCTTCAACAAGAACTCAACAAGCTGTTGGAGGACATTGCTAGAAGTTAACTCAAAGCCAATCACACAAGTGACCATCAGATGTGGAATATATCAGGGTGATGCACTATCCCCACTGCTGTTCTACATAGGCTTGAACCCCCTCAGCCAGATCATCATGAAGTTCATGAGAGAAGTGACCATCAGCCATCTACTGTTCATGGATGACATCAAGCTGTATGCCAGAAATGAAAGAGACATTGACTCACTAATCCGCCTGACAAGGGTATACAGCAGAGACATCAGGATGTCATTTGGACCGGAAAAGTGCAGGTAATGGAAAGGGGAAAACTCACCAAGATTAAAGGAGTTGAGTTACCTGAGGGCCACATATCAAATGCACAAGGCAGCTACAAATACCTGGGGGTCGTGCAGGCGCATGGAATCCACCGTTAGGACACCAGGAAGGCTGCAATACCCAAGTATCTCTAAAGAGGCAGGTACTAAAAAGCTAGCTGAATGAGAAGAACAAGATCAGAGCCATCAACACATTCACCCTACCAGTCACCAGATATCCAGCGGCAATAGTGTGCTGACCAAGGAACAAACTGGAAACCACTGACATCAAGAAATGGAAACTACTAACAATACTAACATCCTCCGTGAGATGGAGGATTCCATCTAAAGTCCAACATCGAGTGACTGTACACCCGTCAGAATAAAGGAGGACTAGGACTTGGAAGTGTCAAGGCGACAGTCCTGGAAGAAATACGAAACATTTCATGAGCATGTCAGGAAGTTGATCCATGGGGCCAGCCTGCTAGGAGAATGCCTCAGACAGCAGGCAGGGCACATGGAAATGGAAGTGGTTGAAGCAAAGCCAGAGAACAGAGGCCATGGCAGGACAAGCCACTGCACGGGAGGTACCATCACCAGATATCAGAGGTAGCTGACATAAGAAAGCTCTACCAATGGCTAGATATGGCAGGGTTGAGGGACACCACAGAGGTACTTCTCATGGCTGCACAAGAACAGGCACTGAGTACAAGAGTAATAGAAGCAGGGGTCTATCACACCGAACGAGACCCAAGTTCAGACTGTGCAAGGAATCCACTGAAACCCTCCAGCACATAGTAGCAGGGTGCAAGATACAGGCAGGGACAACACACACTGAACAGCACAACCAAGTTGCAGGAATTGAGTACAGGAATATCTGAGCTGAGTGTGGATTGGGCACACCCCAGTCCAAGTGAGAGACACCCGAGAAGGTAGTGGAGAATGGCAGAGCTAAGATCCTGTGGAACTTCCAAACACAGACTGATAAGCAGGTACTGGCCATCCGACCAGACACAGTAGTACTGGACAAGGGACAGAAGAAAGCAATAGTGATAGATGTGGCAATCCCAAATGGCAGTAACATCAGGGAGAAAGAACATGGGAAGCTGAAGAAATACTAGGGCTTGAAAAAGCGGATGGAAAGGCCATGGAAAGTTAAAGCGAGAGTGATAGGAGCACTTGGAGCTGTGACACCTGGACTGGGAGAGTGGCTCCAACAAATCCCAGGAACGACATCTGATACCTCGGTCTAGAAGAATATACTACAAGGAACAGCAAGGATACTGCGCCAAACCCTCAACTCCCGGACCTCTGTTAGAGGACCCAAGATTGAGGGAAAAATACAAATACACACGACCCTTAAGGGGTGAAAAAATATAAATAGAAGTTCAAAGTAAATTTAATATCAAAGCACGCACACGTCACCCTATGCAACTCTGAAATACCTTTTCTTGCAGACATACAGAGTAAGTCCAAGAAACACAATAGAATCAATAAAAGTTGAGTGAAGTTATCCCCTCTGGTTCAAGAGCCTGATGGGTGAGGGTAATAACTGTTCCTGAACTTGGTAGTGCGGGTTCTGAGGCTCTTGTACCTTCTTCCTGATGGCAGCCGTGAGAAGAGAGTGTGTCCTGGGCGATGGGGTCCCTGATGATGGATGCTGCTTTCTTGTGACAGAACTCCATTTAAATGTGCCCAATAGTTTTACCCATTATAGACTAGGCCATACCCTCTATTGGTCTTGAAGCTCATTGATTAGTTTTGGGGGAATGATAGTGTTGAATGTGGAAGAAGGTACAGATGCCTCAGGACCCACATTATTAGGTCCAGGAACAGTTATTACACTTCAACTATCAGACTCTTGAACTGTAGTTGATAAGGAGCATCCTGTTATATGCAGCTTTGCTGTCCAAATGTTCCAAGGATGAGTGAAGAGCCAAAGAGATGGTGTCTGCTGTGGACCTGTTGCCCCAGTAGTCAAATTGGAGTGGATCCAAGTTGTTTCTCAGGCAGGAGATGATATGTTTCATGACCAACCTCTCAAAACACTTCATCATAGTGTATGTAAATGCTACAGGATGATGGTCATTGAGGCAGGCTACTACATTCTTCTTAGGCACCAGTATAATTGAAGCCTGCTTGAAACTTGTGGGTACCTCAGACTGCTGACATGAGAGGTTAAAGATTTCAGTGAGCATACCAGCCTGCTGGTCAGCACAGGTCTTTAGTACTTGCCAGATACCCCATCTGGGCCGGATGATTACCATAGGTTCAGCCACTTGAAGGCTGTTCAGACATCAGCCTCAGATAATGAAATCACAAGGTCATCAAGGGCTCTGGGAGTTCATGAAGTTTCTTCCATGTTTTGATGGTCAAAGTGAGCATACAAGGCATTGAGCTCATCTGGGTGGAAAACATTATTGTCACATCTGTCACTTGGTTTCAGTTTGTAAGAGGTAATGGATTTCAAGTATGTTGAGCATCCTTCAGTGATTCAAGTTTGGCCTGGAATTGCCGTATTGCACATGAGATGACTTTCCAGATATTGTACGTGGACCTCTTGTATCTTCTTTAGTCTCTAGGCATGAATGTCTCTGATCTGACTCTCAGCAGATTGCGCATCTCATGTTTCTGTTTCTAGAAGATTCTATATGATTTTGCAGGACATTCTCATTTACAACTGTTTTTATAAAGTCTGTGACAACCATGGGGTATTCATTCAGATCCACAGGTGAGTCCTTGGACATGGCCCAACCCATCAATTCAAAGCAATCCCATTGCCACCCCTCTGCCTTCAGCAACCAGCTCTTTGGTGTCCTTAACTCTGGAGCCTTGATCTTTAGCCTCTGCCTGTATGTAGGTAGGAGGTAGACAGCCAACTGATCAGATTTCCCAAAATACAGTCTAGCATGGAATGGTAGGCATTCCTAATCATAGCTTGGCAGCAGTCTAGTGTGTTGCAACCCCTGGTGCTGTAGGTAATACGCTGATGATAATTGGGCAGAGATTTCTTCAGAGAAGCCTGACTGAAGTCCCCAACTATGATATGAAATGCATTGAGTTGGGTTGTTTCTTGTTTGATGATGTCAGCATTCAATATCTCGGCTTAATGTCGGCTTTTGAGTTATGTAAACTGTGGTCAGGATCATGGAGGAGAACTCCCTTGGTAAGTAGAATGGTCAGCACTTAATCGTTAGAAATTCCAGGTCGTGGGGGTTAAGAGTGTAACAAGACCACTATGTCTGAGCACTACGAGGAGCATATCATGAAAAACAGACCCACACCTTTTGCATTCTCTGACTCAGTAGTCCGGTCCACTCTGTGTATTGAGAAACCTTGGGGTCTTACTGCTGCATCTGGCATGTCTGGAGTGAACCATGTCTCCATTAAACACAGAATGCAACAATTCCTCATTTCCCTCTGATACTGCAATCTTGCCCTTAGGTCGTCAATCTTGTTCTCCACCAATACATAAAACTGGTGATATATTGAATCTTTTTCCTGTCTTCTGATACATGGATTATCCTCACATTATGAACAAAAGAAATCATGGAATGAAGGAGGGCCATCTGCTCAGCTGAGTGTTTCTGCTGAACATGTGTAAAGTAACATTTAATCCCCTGAGCAAGGTGAATTGGTTTATATTTCAAAGAAGATAAAAAGAAGAGAATGCTTACAAAACAATCTCCACCCCTCCAAAAGACATTGAGTGAAATCTCTAAGGTATTATTTTCAACATTACAAGTACTATGATAACTCAGGGCTGGTTATTTACACTCTGTGGATAGAATTCTAATGTATTGCAACTGTAATCCATCAGTCTTCTACAGAAAAGTTTTTAGCCATTCCTGTGTATCCTAGTCTTAACCAGATATTAGGTGTATTGCTTCATGAAAGAGTTAATCAACAAGGGGATGAAACTATATCCATCAATCATTAATCTTTCTTAAAGCTTGTTATCATTTCATCTGCTACCACCTAGTACACACTATTTATGACAGCACCAGTAGCAGTAAACCCGTTGTATATTTAACTATATGTTGTATATGCACTTTATGTCAACTTGTATATCTATAGAATACTTATCTGTTAATATTATTTTATGATATATATATATACTGTGTTTTTCACCTCAGTCCCTGAGGAATGTTGTTCTGTTTAGCTGTATACATGTGTATGGTTGGATAACCATAATTTGAACTTGAACTTGATTTGGACCTTTTAGTATTATGATCACAGTTTTAAATTAAATAACCTGGTTCCTCGTGCAATATCGACATTTCCCAGTATTGATGCCAATGATTTTCTTTGCACTGTGCCTTTTTACCCTTCCTGTTTTCCGGAAAAGCATCGCCACTCACTGTGACACAGTTCCTGTGTCAACAATTGCCCAATGGGTCATTCTGCATATGCGCTTCTTGGCAATGAGTGCTGGAAGCCTAATCAAGTGTGGGAACTTCTCAGCAATCTTCGTGTCCTCCTCATTTAAAGTGCACAGAAACACAGCTTCAGTGTGATTTGCTGGCTGACCCAGATGCGAACGGAAAATGTAGTTTTACCTTAAGAACAGAGTGTACCATGTAGTGTGACTTTCAATAGATTGTTGTACCAGCCACTGCTCTTTGTTGGAAGTTTAGAGCCTTGCACAGAGAATGATTTGTTAGTCAATGTACTTCTGTTATTTGCTTTATTAAACAACAGAACCAAAGACTGATAGATACCACAAGAATATGCCTGAGTTTGTTCCGCACAAGCCCAAGTGTTTTTAATTCATTAGGAGTACCACATCAGCCATATAGCTGAGATTAATTAACTTGCCACACAGAAGGTTTTGGAATTCGTTCCTTTGTATTGCCTAACAGCACATTTGAACCTGGATGCATCCTAATTGTAAAATAAAACAGACATGGCATAAGATATGTTATCAAGAATGAGAAACCTCAATATTGTAAGAGTAAGCAAGTTATTTGACATAAATTTTGTAACCAGAGCTTGGGAATCTGACTAGGATATTGATATGTTTTAAGGATTTTAAAAACTTATTTTCCCTCTTTCTGTAATGGAAATATACACATTTAGTTAATATTGCTCTGATTCACTCCTTTAAAAGGTAATTGAGCCAAAATTTGGTTAATAATTTTAATTATTCCCTTTGTCCACCAGACAGAAGTTATTCAGCATTGTGGAGATGAGCAAAGTCGAGAAGAATAAACACAAACATTTGAATAACAGATTATGAACAGAAGGAACATTTACTGAGGCTCATACATCAGTGCAGACACTTTGCTTGTTATAAGCAACGTGTGACCGCCAAAGCTTTTATCTTTCCACTTCAATTAATATTCTTCTTGCTTTTTGGTTCTCATTCCAAATATCCTTCCTTTGTTCTCAGTCAATCCAGTGTGTGCACAACTACTATTGACATTTGTATTAAGCCAAATTGTGCTGGCTGTGAACTGTGGTTCCATCAAATTACCTGGTCATTGGGGTTCAACCGGTGCCAAGCTATAGGATCCCCTGCGTTAGAATGGTGAGCTTACCCATCAGGTCTCACATAGCCAGTTAGGATCAGTGTCCCCGTTCATATGGGTATTATTACTAATGCTTTATCATCAGTGTTTATTTACTTTATATAGAGGTAGAGCACGAAATGGGCCCCTTGAGCCACACCACCCAGGGGTCTCCTGTCCCCCCCAATTAAGTGGCATAACATCTCGAATAAATGAGGGCAATCCAGGCTATTTTAATGATTTCATTTTTGTTCATTGAGCGTTCCCCTGATCTACTGATCCACTGAATAACTGATCAACTGAATTAACCAGAATCCACTGTACATAGTTTGTTACTCAGTAAAATGGTAGTTTGTCTTTTTTACACCTTTTTAACAATTTCCAAGAAATTTTGGCTAATTGGGGCAGCTGCTTGATTGGGCCAAAATGTCCTGGTCCCGACATGTCCCAGTTAACCGGAATCCACTATATATATATTGGTTTTTATCTATTTCAGTGTACTTCTGCCACAAATCAACAAGTTTCACAACTTCTTCCAGTGATATTAAACTTTGAAGTTGTATAAAACATTGGTGAGGCCTAATTGGGAGCACTGTGTGCAGTTTTGGTCACCTACCTATAGAAAAGATGTAAATAAGTTTGAAAGAGTACAGAGAAAATTTACAAGGATGATGTCAGGTCTGTAGGACCTGAGGCATAAGGAAAGATTGAATAGGTTATGACTTAATTCCTTAGAACGTAGAAAGTTGAGAGAAGATGTGATAGCGGTAAACAAAAGTAAGGGGGTATAGGCAGGGTAAATGCAAGCAGTCTCTCTTTCCACTGAAGTTGGGTGGGACTACAACCATGGCTTAAGGGTGAAGGTGGAACGTTTAATGGGAACATGAGGGGAAACTTCTTCACTCGGTGTGAGAGCTGCCAGCAAAAGTGGTGCATGCGAACTCGATTTCAACATTTAAGGGAAGTTTGGATAGGTACAAGGTGGGAGGGGTGTGGTCCCAGTGCAGGTTGATGGGAGAAGGCAGTTTAAATGGTTTTGGCCATGACTAGATGGGCTGAAGGGCCTGTTTCTATGCTGTACTTTTCTATGACACTATGACTCTATGATTCTATGATTCTAATTCTGAGGGGTTCTTTATGCAACTTCAAATTAAGAAGTAAAATACAACAGGCAACTTAATATTTCTTTATTTTCTCAGTGACAGTTTTTATGAGATAACGTTCTTACATCTGCAAGTGAATTGAGAGATTTATACATTTAAGCTGCTAAAGAAATGCAGATTATTATTGCAGTATTTTGTTAGCGGATGTATCATGTTTTAACTCCCATGCCCTGCCACCCCTAAAGAAAGTTTACCATCATTGCCAAGCTAAATCGGATATTTCATCAGCAACTTTAAAACTGTGATAAGATGAGTGTCTTTTAGAGGAAAATATGTCCTGATATAATTTATTTTATTTGTAACTTTCACACACTAAAGTTGGTGATTCCCTTCTGCAGAATATGTCCCCTGACACTACATGTTTTCAGGCGATAGGGTGAAATGTCAGCAAGCCTCACTCACGTCACATTCACATTCCACAGCTGTGGCCGAAGGCTGATTATGGGCAAGAGCTCCAGCTGGAAACCAGCTGTGGCTTAGTGGAAATATTATTGCCTATGGTTCAGAGGGCAGTGAGTTCAAATCTGACTCCAGAGAGTCGTGATCTAGGCTGGCACTGTCAAAGGTGCCATCCTTCAGATGAAGCAGAAATTGAGGCCCCATCTGGCCTTCTATTTAAAGTACATGAATTTTTTTAAATTAAGCTAGTGGAATCTTTCTGGGTGCACTGGTCATTACTTAGCCCTCTGCCAGCATTAACAGAGCATATTATTAACACAAGAAATATCTGCAGATGCTGGAAAGCCAGAGTGACACACACAAAATGCTGAAGGAGCTCAGCAGGTCAGGCAGCATCTCTGGAGAGGAATAAGCAGTCAATGTTTTGAACTAAGACCCTTCTTCGGGTCTGAAGACTGATCTTGGGCAAAAATCCCAGATGGACACCAGCTGTGGCTTTTTGGAAACATAAGAGCAAATTATAATTTGCCTGCTAATGTTAATGTATAGAAGGTTCCTATGCAAATTCCTTACCTATATTTCCCATTCCCCATCTATGCAAATGGAGGCCATTCTGCTCATTGAGTCTATGCCAGCTCTTAACGCAATTCGATGGTCTCCACTACTTTCCTGTGCTCTCATGGACTCAATTACCCATTAAGTCGCCGTGATTCTCCTGCCTACCTAAACAAAGAACATTTATATAGGAATATTAATCAAATAAGTAGCAAGTCTCTGGGAATGTTTGAGGAAAACAAAGGCAAGCATTCACATACTCAACATAGATAGCATCCTAGGTTAGAATCGAACCAGGGTTCCGGAGCTGTGACAAATAGTTGCGACATGGTGCCAGGAATTCTTGAAGAACTTTGCAACATTTTTTCAGTGACAACATTTCACTGGCCACTTTGGGGTGGTGGGGTGGAAATCGTTACTACCAGAGGAGGCATATTGCACTCCTTCCCTCCGCTTGTCTGCAGGTCACCCTTGGGCAAGGTGTAGCACCTGCTTAGCCCCCCCCCCCCCCCCCCAATTAGGGTCACATGAAGCCATGGGAGCAGGTGGTGGACAGTCATATGAGCAGCTGGTGAATATCACAAGTCCTGGTTATGCGACCACTGACGTCAGGTAGAGAATCTCTGAAGAGTAATCATAAAGCCACTGCCCAGAAGGCGGTAATGGCAAACAACTTCTGTAGTAAAATTTGCCTAGAACAATCATGGACATGGAAGTACCATGATTGCCTCTGTCATGTGACATGACACATAATGAACAAACAAATTTGTTTTGGGATGTCCGGAGTTATAACATCACATTATCAGGACAACTCAGTACTTTTATTAATAAAAAAACTAACTTAATGATAACCTTACCTATAGCTCTTTGTATTCTTTTGACATCTCATTTTCACTCTAACCTTTGACTCGTCTGCAAACTTTGGATGAATTACATTCATCTGGCAGAGGTTTATTTCCCAGGTGCAGTACTGGGAGGGTCAGTGTAAAAATCCTAGTTTGAGTACGTCAGTAAACCAAAGTGGAAAATTTGGCAATCCAATTTCAATGTATTAGGATATATAGGGCCCCACTTCAATGTATTGATTATCTATGCTGATTGTCATGCCTTTATAAGCACGTATTCTTTTGTCCACTCTTGTTAAACGGCTGCAGGTAAGTTACGACATGTTGCCCACATTGAAGGTGTTAGGCTTGAAGTTCTCCCACTCATCGTGGACGGCTTAATATCAAAGTTGTTAGTATTCACGTTTAATGAAAATGTAACACATTGATAAATAAGGAACCTTTTGAAATGTAAAAAAATTAATTGTTGCAGTATATTAAAGGCTAACCTCAGAGAAAAAATAAATTTCTGGTTTTCAACAGTAATAACCAAATTAACACCCCCGATACAATGACTGTTGAATTATATTTTTTCCACTTTCAGAGTCTGGCTGTTTGAATGTACACGTTATGAGCAGGGAATAATGATATGATGCACTAACTCAAGGGGAAAATTCAGATCATTATAAACAGAGCCCACAATGTACCACCTTAAACACGCAAAAATTATATGTTTTAGATTTAGTTTTAGATCGTCAATTTAGATTAATTAATTATTGATACTGAATGCCTAACATTCTTAATAACTACTACTTATGCTTGCCATACAAAAATAACTGGAAAACAAATGCGAAGCTCAGAATGAAAATCCTGAAATCATAACCATAATAAGTGACCAACATTCAATGCCCTGTGATTTTACACTAAAATTATTAAGGAGGAAGGACACGAAGTAACAAACTGCAATGTAAAGCTATACATCATGATCTCCGTCATTGAAAAAAATAAGTTGCCTATTAAAAAAAAGCTTACTTGGTTCTCCTTTTACGCATTAAGATAAAAATAGAGGGAAATTAAAGAGGAGATGTTTCCATCTTTTGGAAAGTGGTCATTGATGGACTGGTTTGGTCATAATGACATCAATGCAATGAGGTTTTTGTGAAATAATAACATGTTCCAATGCAAATTGAGCCTTCACAGAGTTTGGCAAACAGGCAACAATTAAAGTTTGCCAAATGCTCAATAAAAATGGTTTCTGAATGCTCAGAAGTGAAAGTGGAGATACAGATGGAACATCAAAGCTGAATTGGAGAGAGATGTTTTCTTGCAGTGATAGTTGATGTCTTGTAGGCAGTTAGAGATAATCTGTCTTGTAGCTTAGACCTAAATCAGCATCGCTTGCTTCTCAGATGAAAGAAAAGGAAAGAAAGCATTTTTACTGCATCGTTAACAACTAGCGCTTTAAGGCCAATGAAGTACTTGTTTCACGGTCATGGTTACTATTTTAGAAATTGATCTACTAATATGTACACGGCAAGCTCCCACAAATCACATGTGAAAGTGACCACATAATTACCTTCCTTTTAAGTGAGCCTTAATCAAGCCTTAAATAAACACTGTCCAGGTTACGAAGGGTAATTGCTTTGAAATATTGTCATGAGATCTTTTATACGTAACTGCAGCTTGATTGGAGATCCATCCACCATTTGCATGCCACATCCCCTGCAACAGAGTCACCTGAAATTAAATTTAAATAAAACTACTGGAGGATGCCACCACAATGTTCAAAGAGGGCATTTAAAAATTCAGACATATCAAGGGGAAAATAGTGTTAAATGAAAATGCCACAGCAAGGTTTCACAAAGCCCGTCCAGTATACCACCCATGCTAAAGGGAGCTAGATTGCATGGAGGCTGAAGGTATTCATTTAAGTTTGAGTGGAGCCCATGGGCAATGCCAGTGGTCCCAGTAGCCAAGAATGGAGGGTCTGTCAGAATCTGTGGTGGTTTTAAAGTCACCATCAATCCAGTACTGAAAGTTGACCAATACCCCCTGCCCAGGATAGAAGATATCTTTGCAAACCTTTCTGGAGAAAAATACTTCAGCAAAGTGGACTTAGCTGCGGCCTACTTACAGATGGAGATGGAAGAAAAGATCGAAGCGCTTCTCACTATAAGCACTCACAAAGGGCTTTATTGCTATAACAAGCTTATTTTTTGGAGTAGCATCTGCACTTGTACTCTGGCGGAAAGCCATGGACCAGATGCTGCGAGGCATCCCGGGCACTCAGTGTTACCTGGATGACATCATTGCTGCCAGTGAGGCAGAATCTCCAAAATCTCAGGGCAGTGTTAAAAAGGTTAGAAGACCAAAGGTCTCTGAGCATGAAATGTAACTTCTTTAAACCAAGCATCACTTACTGCGGTCACACCATTAACACACAAGAATTACACAAGTGTGCTGAGAAAATACAAGCAGTGGTGGATGCCCCAAGGCCAAAGGACATGTCACAGCTGCGGTGCTTTGTAGGATTTGTCAATTACTATAACAGGTTCCTGCCAAACCTGGCTACAGTGCTCCACCCCTTGAACTCATTACCACAGATCAGGAAGAAATGACAATGGACAAAGCCGTGTGAGGTGGCTTTCCAAAAGGTAAAGGAAATGGCAAGATCAGACACTGTACTCACACATTACGATCCACATTGTCCAATGAAGCTTGGCGGTGACATCTTGCCTTATGCATACTGTAGGTGCATTCATGTCAGATGTTATGAGTGATGCCCCATAGACTTTGCATTATATTCCCTTATCACTGCAGAGAAAAATTATGCACAGATTGACAGAGGCCTTGAATCTGGTTTGAGGTATAAAACCTTTCAAGCAGTACTTGTATTGGAGAGAGTTTACCCTCATTACTGATCATCAACCACTAGTGCCGATTTTCAATCCACAGAAGGGTGTTCCACTAACAGTGGCAGTACAAATACAGAGATGGACTCTGTTTCTTGGAGGACATAATTACAATATTGAATTCAAGAGAACAGCTAATCATGGAGAAGGAAATACCTGAAAAACTCACAAAAGAGGGCACTCCTCTTGATGTCCCTATTATGGCAGAGATGATCCAAAGGGAAACCGGAAAAAAAAACCCACACAGGATGAACTTTCCCTTGACGGGGGTTGCATTACGTGGGAATTGAGAGTTGTTGTGCACAGAGTCGACTGTACTTCCTTAGAAGGTTGGCGTCATTCAATGTCTGCAGTGAGATGCTGAAGATGTTCTATAGGTCAGTTGTGGAGAGCGCCCTCTTCTTTGTGGTGGCATGTTGGGGAGGCAGCATTAAGAAGAGGGACGCCTCACGTCTTAATAAGCTGGTAAGGAAGGCGGGCTCTGTCATGGGCAAAGTACTGGAGAGTATAACATCGGTAGCTGAGCGAAGGGCGCTGAGTAGGCTATGGTCAATTATGGAAAACCCTGAACATCCTCTACATAGCACCATCCAGAGACAGAGAAGCAGTTTCAGCGACAGGCTGCTATCGATGCAATGCTCCTCAGACAGGATGAAGAGGTCAATACTCCCCAATGCCATTAGGCTTTACAATTCAACCGCCAGGAGTAAGATATGGGGTTGATTGTATTTAATGTATTTAAGTAAACTACTTAAGGACTTTTTAAAAGCTATTATTAATGCTTTTGGAGAGAGTGATTTAGATGCATATCATATTTCTACTGAGTTAAGTATTGTATGTAATTAGTTTTGCTACAACAAGTGTATGGGACATTGGAAAAAATGTTGAATTTCCCCATGGGGATGAATAAAGTATCTATCTATCTATCTATCTATCATCACAGCTGAGAGCTAAATTGTTAGAGAAGCTACATACTGGCCATCTTGGAGTGGTCAAAATGAAAGTGTTGGCTCAAAGCTTTGTTTGGGTGATTGAGATGGATCAACAGATCGAGCTGCTCGGGATGTGAACATGTCCAGAAGGAAGGTGCCCAGAGCCATCAAAACCACTTTCTGCAGTCCCAGAGTCAACTCCTACAAACACCACAGACGAGGTCCCAGAACCTGAGATTGTTTCACAGCATTCTATATTGAGTTGGAGTTTATAGGTAAGCAGGGACGAGGGTTGTGCATTTAATACTTCGGTAATACTTGAGAAATATTGTAAATATATTGTTTAATTAGGCATTCTTTGTTTGATTACATGTTCATTATGCATGACATCTAAAAGTACGAATGGCATATATCATTACACCACCACATCATTAGTGAGCAGCCAACTAAAGAAGCAAAAATGAAACTAAGAGGGAATGAGTTTATCCATGCGCTCCCGTGCTTTTCTTTTGATTAGTTTTTTTGGACTTACAAAACACAACAGTGGGTCCATGAAACACTATGCCAGGGTTGGCAGTAGAGAAAAGTACATTCGGGACATTTAAGAGACTCTTACTTAAGCACTTAGCTGTAAGAAAAATGGAGGGCTACATGGGAGAGAAGGGTTTGATTGATCTTGGAGTAGATTAAAAGACCTGCACAACATCTAGGCTGAAGGATTTATACAGTGCTATAATGTTCTTTGTTCTATGGTAAATCTATGGATTGTGGCTTGAATCCAGCCATGCACAAACTTAACCACAATGAATAGCAGGAAAACATGTTGGAAATAGAAAACAGAACAACAAGGTCCTACTATTGGGAAAGTTCTAAATTCAGACTGCCCATTTGCAGGCCGGGAGTTAGTGGTATTAACTGATCCTAAAAGAATTGATGGAGGTACTTCATGATTTCAGAACATAGCGAAGTTCAGTACTTTTGAATTGTTGTCATACTTGTCACATAAGTAAATGCACACAATTAATGTGCATCAATTTCCACCAATAACATGTGAGATATGTGGTCAAGTGACTTCACTTTAGCGGTGCTGCATGAGGTTCGATTTCTCCAGCTCTTCTTCTAACAACATCCTGTTAACATCATAAGACAACTAAAGTTCTGGATTTAGAATCTTATTCAAAACATTGCACCTCTAACATTCTAGCATATCTTCAAGCACTTAGCTTTGGGACCTGCTATATCAATAAATTGCCAAAAAATAACATGCAGGCACCTGTAAATTTCCAATGCCAATCTTTGATGGATGCGAGTCTTTATTGGCAGTTATAATCGGGTTACAAAAGAAGGTGCACACCATGCTGAGGAACTGAATACAGGAGATTGATTGGTTAGACCACACTTGGAGCACTGTGTACAGTTCTGGTTGTTACACTACAAGAACAATGTAATGATTCAGAGAGTATGTGTAAAAATATCACAATGATCATCTCTGGGTTGGAGAGCTTGAGTTATAAAGAGAGATGGACAAATTGATCACAAGAGGTTCTGCAGATACTAGAAATCCAGAGAAATACACACAAGATGCTGGAGGAACTTGGCAAGTAAGGCAGCATCTATGGAGGGGAGTAATCAGTCGATGTTTCAGGCTGAGACCTTTCATTAAGATTGGAAAGGAAGAGGGCAGAAGCTAGAATAAGAAGATGAGGGGGAATATGAGGTGTTGCTCCTCCAAAATGAGTATGGCCACATCATGGAAGTAGAAGAGTCCATGGACAAACATGTCAGAATGGGACTGGGAAGTAAATCGAAATGGTGGTCAATGGGGAGACTGTGTCATTTGCGGCAGATAAAGCACTCGACAGAGTATGTACCAGTCTATTTTGGATCACATGGAAACAATAGAAACCATGAGATAACATGACATAATAAAATTATGAGAACTATAGAGTGTGCAGATAGATACAGTACATAGAGTGGGAACTTGGACAGGACAGATAGAGTACATAGACAGGTCAGACTGACGGTACGTAGACAGGAGACATGGACAGGGTAGATAGAGTACATAGACAGGTCAGACAGACGGTACATAGACAGGAGACATGGACAGGGTAGATAGAGTACATAGACAGGTCAGACAGACGGTACATAGACAGGAGACATGGACAGGGTAGATAGAGTACATAGACAGGTCAGACAGATGGTACATGGACAGGAGACATGGACAGGGTCGATAGAGTACATAGACAGGTCAGACAGACGGTACATAGACAGGAGACATGGACAGGGTAGATGGAGTACATAGACAGGTCAGACAGACGGTATGTAGACAGGAGACATGGACAGGGTAGATAGAGTACATAGACAGGTCAGACAGACGGTACATGGACAGGAGACATGGACAGGGTAGATAGAGTACATAGACAGGTCAGACAGACGGTACATAGACAGGAGACATGGACAGGGTAGATGGAGTACATAGACAGGTCAGACTGATGGTACATGGACAGGTGACATGGACAGGGTAGATAGAGTACATAGCCAGGTCAGACTGACGGTACATAGACAGGAGACATGGACAGGGTAGATAGAGTACATAGCCAGGGGACATAGGGTGGACAGTCAGGGTAGGGTAGACAGACATGGGAATCAGATATGGTACACAGACAGTGTAGATAGACTGGGTAGACAGACAGTGTAGATAGACAGGCAGGGTAGATGGACAGGGTAGACAGTAACGGTACACAGATAGGGAAGGTAGTCAGGGTAGAGAAACAGGGTAGACTGTCAGGGTAGGTTGATGGGATATGTAGAACACATAGATAGACAACATACCCAGAGAGGGTACACAGACAGGATAAGTAGACAGGGTACACACTCAGGGTAGATAGATGGGGTAGCCAGACAGGATAGATAGATAGGGTCTGTATACAGGGTAGATTAAAAGGGCTGAGAGACAGAGAAGATAGACAGGATAGATAGACTGCATAGATAGACAGGCTGCGTAGAACGCATTGATAGACAATATACCCAAACAGGGTAGATGGGCAGGATACGCAGACATGGTACGCAGAGGGTACACAGTCAAGCTAGATAGACAAGGTACAGAGACAGTGTAGATGGACAGGGTATGTAACCCATAAAACCATAAGGTCATGAGATAGAGGAGCAGAATTAGAGTGTTTGGCCCATAGAGTCTACTCTACCATTTCATCATATCTGATCCAATTTTCCTCTCAGCCCCATTCTTCTGCCTTCTTTCTGTATCCCTTCATGTCCCGACCAATCAAGAATCCATCAAACTCTGCCTTAAATATACATAAAGGCTTGCC
The DNA here is from genome assembly GCF_048418815.1 of Hemitrygon akajei. Classification (NCBI taxonomy): domain Eukaryota; kingdom Metazoa; phylum Chordata; class Chondrichthyes; order Myliobatiformes; family Dasyatidae; genus Hemitrygon; species Hemitrygon akajei. Next base: position 106,824,493 of record NC_133125.1, read on the forward strand.
CCTCCCTCAGCCAACTGTCGCAAAGAATTCCACAAATTCACCACTCTCTAAATTCCTTCTCATCTCTGTTCTAAAAGGACACCCCACTATTCAGAATCAGTATCAGGTTTATTATCACTATCATGTGTCGTGAAATTTGTTAACTTAGCAGCAGCGGCTTAATGCAATATATAATATAGAAGAAGAAAAAAATTAAATATAATAAATAAATCAATCAATTACAGTATACATATAATGACTAGATTAAAAATCTTGCAAAAACAGAAATAATATATATTTAAAAAGTGAGGTTGTGCTCATGGGATCAATGTCACTTTAGGAATCAGATGGCAGAGGGAAAGAAGCTGTTCCTGAATCACTGAGTGTGTGCCTTCAGGCTTCTGTACCTCCTGAGGCTGTGTCCTCTGGTCTTAGACTCTCCCACAATAAGAAACATCTTCTCCATATCCACTCTATCAAGACCTTTCACTATTTGACAGACTTCAATGAGATAACTCCTCATTCTTCTGAATTCTAGTGAATACAGGCACAGAACCATCAGACACTCTTCATATGACAAGCCATTCAATCCTGGAATCATTTTCATGAATCTCCTTTGATACGCTCTCCAGTTTCAGCACATCCTTTCTAAGGGGCCCAAATCTGATCACAATACTCCAAGTGAGCCCTCACTGGTGCTTTATAAAATTTAAACATTTTATCCTTGCTTTTATATTCCAGCCCTCTTGAAATGAATGCTAACATTGCATTTTGCCTTCCTGACCATAGACTCAACCTGCAAACTAACATTTAAAGAATCCTGCATAAGGACTCCCAAGTCCTTTGCATCTCAGTTTTTGTATCTTCTCCCAATTTAGAAAACAGTCAACACTTTAATTTCTTCTATCAAAGTGTATGGCCATACACTTCCCAATACCATATTTCATCTGCCATTTCTTTGTCCATTCTCCTAATCTGCCTTTGTCCTTCTGTAGCCTCTCTACTTCCTTAAAACTACTTGCCCCTCCAGCTATCTTCATATCATCTGCAAAATTTGCAACAAAGCCATCATTTCCATCATCCAAATTATTGGCATATAACATAAAAAGAATTGGTCCCTGTAGATCCCTGTAGAACATCACAAGTCACCGACAAACAACTAGAAAAGACTCCCTTTATTCCCACTCTTTGCCTTCTGACAATCTGCCACTGCTTTATCCACGTAATACCATGGGCTCATGGCTTGTTATGCAGCCTCATGTGTGGCACCTTGTCAAAGACCTTCTTTAAATCTATATACACAACATCTATCCTACTTGTTATTTCTTCAAAGAATTCCAACAGATTTGTCAAGCAAGGTTTTCCCTTGAGAACACTATGCTGACTACAGCCTATTTTGTCATGTACTTCCAAGTACCCTAAGACCTTATTCTAAATAGTCGACTTCAACATCTTCCCAACCACTGAGATCAGACCCTCTGGCTGATAGTTTCCTTTCTTCTGCCTCTCTCCCTTCTTGAAAAGTGGAATGACATTTGCAATTTTCCAGTCTTCTGATACCATTCCAGAATCTTGTGATTCTTGAAAGATCATTACCAATGCCCCCACAATCTCTTCAGCCACCCCTTCCTGAATTCTGGGGTGTACACCATCTGGTCCAGGTGACTTATCTATTTTCAGAGCTTTCAGTTTCCCGAGAACCTTCTCCCTCATAATGATAACTTCACATACTTCATGACCGCTGACACCTGGAACTTCCATCATACTGCTGGGGTTTTCCAAAATACTGATGCAAAGTACTCATTCAGCTCATCTGCTATTTCATTGTGCCCTTTTACTACCTTTCCAGCACAATTTTCCAGCGGTCTAATATCCACCCTCACTTCTCTTTTACACTTCATATATCAGAAGAAGCTTTTGGCATCCTCTTTAATATTACTGGCTAGCTTACTTTCATATTCTATCCTTACTGTCTTAATGACTTTTTAGTTACCTTCTGTTGGTTTTTAAAAGCTGCCCAATCCTCTACCTTCCCACTAATCTTTGCTCTATTATATGCTCTCTCTTTGGCTTTAATGTTGAATTTGACTTCTCTTGTTAGCTATTGTTGTGTCATCTTTTCTTCAGAATACTTCTTCTTCTTTGGGATGTATATATCCTGTACCTTCCGAATTGCTTCCAGAAATTCCAGCCATTGCTGCTCTGCCGTCATCCCTGCCAGTGTTCTTTTCCAATCAATTCTGGCCAGCTCCTCTCTTTTGTGCCTCTATAATTCTTTTTACTCTACTGCAATACAAATACATTTGACTTTAGCTTCTCCTTCTCAAATTTTAGGGTGAATTCAATCATTTTATGATCTCTGCGCCTAAGGGTTCTTTTACCTTAAGCTCTCTAATCAATTCTGGTTCATTGCACAACACCCAATCCAGAACAGCTGATCCCATAGTGAGCTCAACCCCTCCTGGAATCCAGCACCAACCTGACTTTCCCAATCCATCTGCATATTGAAGTCTTCCATGACTATCGCAACATTGCCCTTTTGGCATGCATTTTCTATCTCCCGTCGTAATTTGTAGACCACGTCCTGACTACTGTTTGGGGGTCTGTATACCCATCGGGGTATTTTTACCCTTGCTCTATCCACAACGATTCGACACCTTCTGACCCTATGTCACTTCTCTCTAATGACTTGATTTCATTTTTTTTCACCAGTGGAGCCAGTCCCTCTGCCTTCCTGTATGCCCTTTTGATACAATGTGTATCCTTGGACATTAAGCACCCAGCTATAATCTTCTTTCAGCCATGATTCAGTGATACCTATAACATCATAGCTGTTAATCTGCAACTGTGCTGCAAGTTCATCTACCTTATTCTGTACATTGTGCACATTCAGATACAACACTTAGACAGGGTAGATAAACAGGGAAGACAAATAGAATGAACAGACAGGATAGACAGATAGCATACATAGATAGGGTAGACAGATAGGGTAGATAGACGGGGTTGATAGACAAGGGTTCATAGACAGGGTACATAGAGAGGGTAGACAGACAGGGTTGATAGACATACGAACATAGAAACATAGAAAACCTACAGCACAATACAGGCCCTTTGGCTCACAAAGCTGTGCCAAACATGTCCTTACCTGAGAAATTACCTATGGTTACCCTTAGCCCTCTATTTTTCAGAGCTCCATGTACCTATCCAGGAGTCTCTTAAAAGACCCTATTGTATCCGTCTCCACCACAGCCGCCGGCAGCCCATTCCACGCACTCGCCACTCTCTGCGTAAAAAACTTACCCCTGACATCTCCTCTGTATCTGTTTCCAAACACCTTAAAACTGTGCCCTCTCATGATAGCCATTTCAGCCCTGAGAAAAAGCCTCTGACTATCCACACAATCAATGCCTCTCATCATCTTATACACCTCTGTCAGGTCACCTCTCATCCTCCACCGTTCCAAGGAGAAAAGGTCAAGTTCACTCAACCTATTCTCATAAGGCATACTCCCCAATTCAGGCAACATCCTTGTAAATCTCCTCTACACCCTTTCTATGGTTTCCACATCCCTCCTATAGTGAGGTGACCAGAACTGAGCACAGTACTCCAAGTGGGGTCTGACCAGGGTCCTATATAGCTGCAACATTACGTCTCAGTCCCATGGTTGATGAAGGCCAATGCACCGTATGCTTTCTTAACCACACAGTCAACCTGTGCAGCAGCTTTGAGTGTCCTATAGACTGGGACCGTAAGTTCCCTCTGTTCCTTCACACTGCCAAGAGTCTTACCATAAATGCTGTACTCTGTCATCATATTTGACCTACCAAAATGAACTACCTCACACTTAGCTGGGTTGAACTCCACCTGCCACTTCTCAGCCCAGTTTTGCAACTTATCAATGTCCCACTGTAACCTCTGACAGCCTCCACACTACCCACAACACCACCAACCTTTGTGTCATTAGCAAATTTGTCAACCATCCCCTCCACTTCGTCATGCAGGTCATTTATAAAAAATCATGAAGAGTAGGGGTCCCAGAACAGATTCCTGAGGCACTCCACTGGTCATTGACCTCCATGCAGAATATGAGCCGTCTACAACCACTCTTTGCCTTTTGTGGGTTGATAGACAAGGGTCCATAGGCAGGTTACATATAGAGGGTTGATAGACAAGAGGACACAGACAGGGTAGATTGATAAGGTATATAGGTAGGGTAGATACCCAGAGTCAGTATCATATATTTGGAGTGTTTAAAACTAGAGGGTATAGGGTTAACTTGAAAGGGATGAAGTATTGGAAAAGTACATTTTTCACACAAAGAACAGTTGGTATCTGGAATGAGCTGTGAGAGGAGATGGTGGATGTAGGAGTAATAAGGATGCATATGGGGCATCTTGCCAGCTGTTTGAATGGGCAAAGCATAGAGAGAGAGAGATAGGATTAATACAGGCATGTGGAATTTGTGCAGGTAAACATTATGATCATTATAAACATGTGATGAATTGAAGGGCCTGTTTCTGTTCCTTTCAACTCTAGAACTTTATGACTTTATAATCCAGGCATCATGGTTTGGATATAAAACAAAAAGGTTATCACTCCCCAGGTTGGTAGACAGCCAATCAGAACAGAAAGATGCAAATTAAACCACATTTGCACATTTGATTAAAAGAAGTACAGAGCAGAAAAAATAACAACATAGTTGAGTCAGACCAATAAAAATTAATTACATGAAATAAGAGCAATAACTAGTGAAAGTAAGAATATGTATAATTATTGCCAAATACTTGCTTGAGCAGATTCTGAAAATATTCATATTCAGATGGATATTTTGCTGATGGTTGGCATTGCCACAGAGTGGAATTTAGACCTGACGGAGAGTTCCGGGTTCTTGATAGTGAATGTATTTGGATGAACCGCATTTGCACATCACCGTGCCATCAGGATTTCACAGGCATTGCTTTGTGAAGCAGCAGCCAAAAGTCTTAATTGAGTATTCTGCAGGATACAAACTGTGATCATCTGTGCTGCCCGCGCACATCTGCACATAATACAGATTAACAGAAGAGAATACTTCAACATAAGCATTCAGATCTCAGCGTTATTCACTTCCGATTCCCTCAGGTGAAGATAAATGCCCAGGGTCACATCATGGTTCCATCAGGAACCCTGCACCAAATGTTGGATCTGCCTTACCCTGCTTCACAGAGGTGGATCAAGCCTCTGCATGTTGTTCTGTGACTAACTACAGTGAGGAATGCAAAATTGTTAGTCACACTTCGAACGGTTTTGGGTCTATAATGTTCATTCACCAATGAGTACCTTTAGGTGACACGCCCTTGAAGACCACTATTTACCACAGAAGAGCACTAAGCGGAAGTCCATTCAGGCTACCTGCCTCGTGCTGGTGCTTTTAAAGAGTCAGCAGATTTGTTCCACCAGTGATTGATATTGCTGTTTGTTTTTAAAAGCACTATAAATCCAAATGTAAGTTAGTCCTGTATCTGCTTTCCTCCCTTCAAAGTCTTGCTTTTGGACCATTAATAGCACTCACAGCCTTTTTTCTAATTCCTGATCCAGCCTCGTTAAATGGCTTTTAATGCTTAGCAGGGAAAATATTATCATAACCGAAATGGCATTTCTGAGTTAAACTAGAAGAGCTCACATGCTGTTCAGTAAAATGAGGTATCCAGTTGTTTTATACTACCTCAAGGAAAAATTATGAGAATTGCTGTACTTTTGTACTCCTGTAACTCAGTCCTAGTGCCCTAATGCATCATCTGTTACTCTAAATAATATTTTCATTCCAACATGAAGCTCTTATACCTCTTTCAGTGACTTTTTGCTCAGATGTAACATCACCCAATAGCTAGCTCCCGAACTCTCCTTTCCCCACACTCTCCTTTGCTCCCTGATAAAAACACCTTTGATCCCTCACCTCTGTACCTCAGGGAGAGAGAATGTTGAAGGAATCAAACCTCATCACAGCCAAGAAGCTCGCTGTTGTGTTTTTTTTTTGTTTCGGCATAATACTGGAGCCTCCATCAGGTTTGCAATCATGAAAAACTTTGCCATGGTGACCACTGCAACATTGCAACACTCATTAGATGAGCAGCCCAGCACCAGCTGCAGTACTGCGCACATTATTCCCCTCATTCTGTCTCTCTTTGACTTCCCTTGCTCTAAATCAAGCGCTTGGTTCACAAAAGCCTGCCTCAATTTATAATTTTCCCTAATAACGCAAGATTTGCAATTAAATTTCCAACAAAATAACTCATTCCAAATTTGTAATCATGGATTATGAAGTAACAGATTTAAATAACAGAACAGTTGTTCAACAGTTAAAATTATGTGTCACAGATTTGAGGTGTGTGACCACAGGAAATGAGTCACTAATTTAGCAAACATAGAATATGAGTGACTGCATAGAATTAATAGTTTAATAGGGGTATTTACGTAGGTCTTCAGAACTATCATTACACAAAATTAGTGTGGTATTTATACAAAAGATTTCAACTGACTTAACAATAATTATCTCGAAATACTTTCTTCACTTTGTTGCAAGCAGATTCATAGAGTCACAGGGACATAGAAAAGTACATTACAGAAAGACCCTTTGGCCCATCTAGTCCATACTGAACCTTTTAAACTCCCTTCTCCCATCGACTTGCATTGCGACCATAGCCCTTCGAACCCCTACCATCCATGTACCTATCCAAACTTCTCTGAAACATTGAAATCGAGCTCACATGCACCACTTGTGCTGGCAGCTTAATCCACCCTCTCACGACCCTCAGAGTGAAAAGCTTCCCTTCATGTTCTCATTAAACTTTTCACCTTTCACTGTTAACCATGACCTCTGGTTGTAGTCCCACCCAACCTCAGGGGAAAAAGCCTGCTTGCATTTATCCCATCTATACCCCACATAATTTGTATACCTTTATCAAATCTCCTCTGTATATTCAAGGATATTATTTCCTGATTTCAATTTAAAGAAGGAAACCCTCTGAAACTATCAAAAACAGATAAAACTGTAAATATACTTCATACAGAAAGATCAAATTAACTTAATCAAAAGCTATTCTTTCTATTCTAAACAAAAGACAAAAAGTATAGAAGCTTATTGTGGATTCAGTTAAGTAACTTAGCAACAAGTTTTCCATACTCTACAAACATACAGTACAAGGACTTATGAAGCTGTTAGGGACTATAATTTCGATAAATGCCAAGCAATTTGTTTCCACTGATGTGTCCATTCACCACTTTGCTTGAGAATAGTGATTATTAGGCCATTTATTTTTGTCCATTCTTAGCATTTTAACAACACGGAATTCAGATTGCAATCAATTAAAATAAATGAATTAGCTACTTTTCTGCTGATGCATAACTAATATTATTCAACTTCTTCAGTTCACTCCTACTTGTATTATTGTTATAATGCGACACTTAACGGTTCCAATATTGACCTCAGTTAAACTGCACTAACAAAATTGCTTGCACATTCTCATAGGTTGCACAATCTCCTAGTTTTGTTTGTGAAGCTCTTTTGTGTCCTCACGAAATGCCAGCTTGAACCTTCTCAAGGGCAGAAAGAATGTCGACCCAAACAATCTAGCTTCACACTTCAATGAGACGCTCTTTCAGAAGATGAGCTTATCAACAGTTGCTGAAGTGGGAGGAATTCTTGCATCTGTTCTCTCAAATAACCTTTTAGCTTTCCCACATCCCGAAACAAAAACAATTTCAGGTTTTGCCTTTGTATGTGGCAAAGTGCTTGGATGTCCATTAAAACGTTTGAAGGTTGCTGCACATTGCCGTAAAAGATAAAAAATGATTAAAAAGGAAATGGCATTAAAAAGGAAGGCTTGCATTTATACAAAGAGGTGCAATGAGGGCATATAGACTTGGTGGAGAAAAGTACCCCAGGTTTGGAAGTCATTTCCTAGGGTTGGGGTATCAAGAACTCGAGGGCATAAGCTTAAGATGAGAGAGGAAAGATTTAATGGGTACACGAGGGGCAACGTTTTTGCACAAAGGTTGGCTATCTGAACTGCCAGAGGAAGTGATTGAGGCAGATATGTAATGGGCCAAATGCTGGCAATGGGATGAGCTTGAACGGGCATCTTGGCAGCAGAAGCCAAGGGGCTGAAGGGCCTTACTGAGCAGTCTCACTCTTGGGGTCTGTGACTCCATACTTTTCAGAACAAATCTTATGAGACAACCTGGTCAATACAACCTAGGTAATTTTAATCCAATACAATTTATAGAATTTAAGCAACACACACAACACGCTGGAGAAACTCAGCAGGTCGGGCAGCATCCGTGGAAATGAACAGTCAATGTTTCGGGCCAAGACCCTTCATCAGGACCTTCTCGGTTTCCACGGATGCTGCCCGACCTGCTGAGTTCCTCCAGCGTGTTGTGCATGTTGCTTTGACCACAGCGTCTGCAGGGTATTTTGTGTTTATAGAATTTAATCTTGCCAAGGGCTGTTACCATTCATCAAGGGATTTAGAAGCCATAGGTAAAAAAAAAGAGGCTGAACAAGACCCAGAAAAGCTCAAAGCTCAAAATAGGTTTATTATCAAAGTATGTATACTATATACACTGTTGAGATTCATTTTCTTGCAGGCACCCACAGGAAAATAAAGAAATAGAGCAGAATCCATGAAAAACCACACCGAACAAAGACTGGCAGACACCAACGTGCAAGAGAACAAATAGTGCAAATAATACAAAGGTAAGCAATTAGTATATAGAACACGAGCCGGCGAGTCCTCGCAAGTTAATCCACAGTCTGCAGTCAGTTCAGCACAGAGGCGAGTGACGCCAGTCCAGGAGGCGGGATGGGCTGTAGGGTAATAACTGCACTGAACTTGAAGGTGTGGATCCCAAGCCTCCTGCACGCCCTGTCCGATGGTGAGAAGAAAGGGAGAAGGTCACAGGAGGGAGATCTTGGCTGGCACAGAGCAATGGGGATGAGCACTGGTTCGATTTCAGTTCCTGGGCCTCGACACTTTAATCTGACTTGAAGTCCGCACCGGCCATCTCTTCCAGCGAAGGTGGCCAAATTTCACCTGTATCAAGGTGTGGTACCTGCAGTCCTGCACGTGATCATGAACAGAGGCTACGGCTGTAAGAGTAGTTAGTGCTTACATCATTTCATCCTTGTTCCCATGCCCACTTCCTGATGAAAATTCCTTGCCATTGCCCTAACCCAAAACCAATCGATACCATACAATCTTCCCCCCTCTTTAAAGTACAGCATGGGACACAGAAATTTACAGCCACAGGAGCGGGCTCCAGCCATGAAGCCAAATTAAGTGAATTCCATCAGCCAGCTTATGGTCCATAAGCCTCCATTTCCTGTCTGTTCATGTGTCTGTCTAAATGCCTCTCAAATAAATCTTATTACTGCTGTCATACCTACTTCTACCACTTCCCCAGGCAGTGCATTCTAGGCCCTCGCCACTCTCTTGTGTTTCTCCTTTAAACTTTCCCCTCACTTGAAACTAATTCCATCTAATGTTAAATTCTCCCCCTTGGGAAGAAAAAAATCTGACCCTCTCTCTGCCTCTCATAATTTTACAGTACAGTGCTAAAGTCTTAGGCACATATATTTAGCTAGGGTGCCTAAGACTTTTGCACAGGACTGTAGTAATTTTGTGTCTTGCTCTGTATAGCTGCCACAAAAAAACACAGATAGTGATAGTGATCTGATAGTGATATGGGTCTCTGATATGGACCAAGAGGGTAAAGGGAAAGGGAGATGGGAATCATGGTTGGGAAAAGGGGAAGGGAGAGGGGAGGGAGCGGGAAGCACAAGAGAGACATTCTGTAACGATCACTAAACCAATTGTTTGAAATCAAATGACCTTGCCTGGTGTCTCAAGGCTGGTTGTGTCTGCACCCTTCTCTGCCACCTGCCCCATACCCTTCTCAAGGCACTGCACCCTCACCATTCCCAACTGCCTTTGCTCTTGCCAGATTTACAAACTCGTTCTCTGCTTCACGTTGACAAATACACGACTGTTATAAGGATCTAGCCCTTAGTAATAATGATCAGAGAGGCACAAAGAGAATCTGGATTTACCAACAAGTAACCTTTATTATCTCAACCAAAAAGCACATGGGTTCACAAGCACATAAGTGCACCCCCACCAGAATTCCTTGACCTTCCATGAACAGCCAATGAAGAGAAAAGATGCTACCTGGGAAAAGAGTCTATGCTGGCCAGGTGATCTTCGTGGTCCCGATCTCCACACGTCCATGGGGTCCTCCTCAACAGCAATGTTTGCTTTCTGGTTGCTGATGAGTCAGTGCTGCTTCTATTTGGACCTCCTACCTCTTATAGTGTTCTCATCAGTTGAATTAATGGATCTCCGTCCCGCTGGCTCAAGGTCACCTGACCTACCTGGGTCACCTTCTTCCTGGCTCTAGTCCAGGATTGCAACCAACATTGTTATACGCCTTCTATCCCCCAGCCTTGTGGCTTTTGCCCATTTCAACCCTGACTGGCTCAAACCAGTCAAAACTGGGTGACCCAGATGCTGAGTCTAACGAGATTACAGATCACTTCTCCGGTAAATCAGTCACTTTAGGAGGTTATTAGCTGAAGCTCCTTGTGTCCGTATTCAATTGCTCTGATTAGATTATCCCAGATCAAGAATCACAAAATGGGGGAAAACAAAGACAATTTGTGTGTTTTACTCCTCCTGTCCTTGATTCATCCAAATCTACTGATTTGTAGACTGTAGTTCTTTCTGGCTAACTGTGTTGTCCAAAAGTCTTAGGCACTCTATATATATGTGCCTAAGATTGTTTAAAAGTACTGTATATAATTCTATTAGGTCACCCATCACCAATGCTCCAGAAAAAATAATCCAGTATTTCATAATTCTACCATCTTTTAAAATGTTTATGTTTTTTTTTTGATTTTACTGTCTCATCTCAGTTCACTCATCAGTTCCTCATCATGAGTCATCATCGTGAATGCCAGCATATGCTTCACACCCAGACAAGGTTAACACCCTTTTGAAAGGGAGAATAAAACCACAGCTATGAGGATCCCTGCAACACCTGGTGACCCTGCAATCTCGATCTCGGAGGCTGATGTCGGGCTGTCTTTCAAGAGGGTGAAGCCTCACAATGTGACAGGCTCTGATGGAGTACTTGGTAAGGCTCTGAAAACCTGTGCCAAACAACAGGCGGAGGCGCTCAAAGACATTTTCAATCTCTCATTGCTACGGTCAGAAGTTCCCGCCTGCTCAAAAGGGCAACAATCATACTAGTAGCCAGGAAGAGCAGGGCGAGCTGCCTTAATAACTATCGTCTAGTTGCACTCACATCTATGTTGATGAAGTGTTTGGGAGGATAATTATGTCTAGAATTAACTCCTGCCTCAGCAAGGACCTGGACCACTGCTATTTGTCTATCACCACAATAGGACTATAGCAGATGTGATCTTATTGGCTCTCCCCTTGGTTTTGTATCACCTGGACAGCATAAATACCTACCGTATTTCAGGATGTTGTTCATTGACTGCAGTTCAGTGCTTAAAACCATCATTCCTACATCATTTTGATACACCATCATTCTGATCGAAAAGCTCCAGAAGCTGGGCCTCTGCAACTGGATCCTCAACTTCCTTACCAGAAGACCACAATCCATGTGGATTGGAAACAACCTCCACCTCATTGACCATCAACATTGTCTAACCTCAGGGAAGTGGTGTGAGGCTAAGCACCGCTCAAATGGCATCTATAAATTTGCTGATGACACTATTACTATCGGGGGATAATGACAAGAGGGCGTACAGGAGCAAGATACATCAGATAGTTGAGTGGTGTCATAGTAACAACCTTGCACTCAACGTCAGTGACACAAAGATCTGATTGTGGATTTCAGAAAGGGAACATACAACAGTCCTCATGGAGGGATCAGAAGTGGAGAGAGTAAGGAATTTCAAGATTCTGGGTGTCAATACTTCTGCAGATCTATCCTGGGCCCAATACATTGATGCAGCTCCAAAGAAGGCATGACAGTGACTGTATTTCATTATGAGTTTGAGGAGATTTGGTAAGTCACCAAAGATACTGGCAAATTTTTACAGAGGTACTGTGGAGAACATTCTAACTTAGATGCGTCACTGAATGGTATAGGGTTGGGTCTAATGCACAGGATTGGAATAAGCCGCAGAGAGTTGTAAACTTGGTAGGTCAAATATGATGGCAGAATATAGTATTAATGGTAAGACTCTTGGCAGCATGGAGGATCAGAGGGATCTTGGGGTCCAAGTCCATAGGACGCTCAAAGCAGCTGCACAGGTTGACTCTGTGGTTAAGAAGGCATACGGTGCATTGGCCTTCATCAACCATGGGATTGAGTTTAAGAGCCGAGAGGTAATGTTGCAGCTATATAGGACCCTGGTCACACCCCACTTGGAGTACTGTGCTCAGTTCTGGTCGCCTCACTACAGGAAGGACATGGAAACCATAAAAAGGGTGCAGAGGAGATTTACAAGGATGTTGCCTGGATTGGGGAGCATGCCTTATGAGAATAAGTTGAGTGAACTTGGCCTTTTCTCCTTGGAGCAACGGAGGATGAGAGGTGACCTGATAGAGGTGTATAAGATAATGAGTGGCATTGATCGTGTGGATAGTCAAAGGCTTTTCCCCAGGGCTGAAATGGCTAGCATGAGCGGGCATAGTTTTAAGGTGCTTAGAAGCAGGTACAGAGGAGATGTCTGGGGTGAGTTTTTTACAAAGAGAGTGGTGAATGTGTGGAATGGGCTGCCGGCAACGGTGATGGAGGCAGAAACAATAAGGTCTTTTAAGACACTCCTGGATGGCTACATGGAGCTTAGAAAAATAGAGGGCTATGTGTAAAGCCTGGGTAGTTCAAAAGTAGGGACACGTTTGGGACAGCTTTGTGGGTCGAAGGGCCTGTATTGTGCTGTAGGTTTTCTATATTTCTATGTTTCTAGTCAGCTCCATATCTAGTATTAAAGGAATGATGCCTCAAAAAGGTAGCATCCATCATTAAGGACCCCCATCACTCAGGACTTGCCTCTTCTCATTGCTACCATCAGGGAGGAGGTACAGAAGCCTGAAGTCACACACTCAACAATTCAGGAGCAGCTCCTTCCTTTCTGCCATCAGATTTCTGAATGGACATTGAACCCTTGAACACTACCTCACTACTTTTTAATTTCCTGTTTTGCACTACTTATTTAACTATTTAACTTATATACTTACTGTAATTCACAGTTTTTTTCTATTATTATAGACAGAAGTTGGAGTGTGGGCTTTAATGATTGGTTGTCACTAGCCTATTGGAAGAGAGATCCGGTCTACCAGAATTGTCCTTGGTAGACGGCAAGTGTCACCACGCTTCCAGCACCAACATGGTATGCCCAAAACTCCCTAACCAGAACCATTCATCTTTGGTATGTGGGAGAAAATGGAATCACCCAGAGGAACTTGCATAGACATGGGGAGAATGCAGAGCCTCTTTAGGCAATTGAACCCAGATCGGTGATTGCTGGTGCTGTAACACACTGCACTAATGCTATGCTACTGTGTCATCCACAGCTCATAGATATCCACAGCAAAGGTTAGCACCTGACCTGCTGTTCCACTGCGAGGCCCTGTTCTGAGCACAGACAGAGTACTGACCCACCGATAAGGATGCAGCGCAATTGGCCCCTTGGTTTTAGACCAGCCATCACTGCTGCCTGTAGCACAGCTCATTCATATTAAATAAGATATTCTGACACTAATTAGAATGGTAATTGTAGCTAACTGTTTTGAGAACTTCTGTTTATTTTAATTAATCTTAATATGTTTACTCATTAACATTTTATTATTCTCAATTTTTATTCATTTTAATAATTTTATTCACTTTCAATTATTTTAATCATTTTAAATTGTTTAGAAAAGTCTTTCCTTATTGATAGTGGGTGTTAAAGAGATAATTTTTAATGGTGAGTGTTGTCTTCGAGTCATACATCAGAAAACAGACCCCTTTGGCTCACTACATCTACACCATTGATTAAAAACCAATTTGTTAAGTCAGGTTGAGTTTGTTGTCTTGTGCACGTTAGGGAGAATAAAGAGACTCCTAGACAGGACCATAGTTAGGAGCAGAATTAGGCCATTCAGCCCATCAATTTTGCTCCTCCATTCCATCAATGGTATTATCCTTCTCAACCCCATTCTCTTGCATTCTCCCTGCAACCTTTGACACATGTCTTATCAAGAGTCTTATCAGTCTCCACTTTAAATATATTAAATGACTTGGCCTCCACAGCCATCAGTGACAATGAATTTCACAGATTCACCACCCTCTGGATAAAGAAATTCCTCCTCCTCATCTCTGTTCTAAAGGGATGTCCTTCTAATCTACATCTGTGTCATCTGACCTTCAACTCCCCCACTCCAGGAAACATCCTCTCCGCATCCACTCGACCTAGGCCTTTCAACATTCAATAGTTTTCAGTGAGACTCCCTGCCTTCATTCTTTTAAACACCAGTGAGTATGGGCCCAGTCCATCAAATGCTCCTGATACATTAACTCCTTCATTATTGGAAACATTCCTCTGGACCTTCTCCAATGCTAGCACATCCTTTCTTAGATAAAGGGCCCAAAACTGCTCCAACTACGGTCTGACCAATGCCTTATAAAGCCTCAGCATTACATCCTTGCTCTTGTATTCCAGTCCTCTCAAAATGAATGCTAACATTGCATAGATAGGCACATGGAGAAATGAAATATAGCACTTCTGGCTAAGATGGTGCTACCATGGCAACAGCTTGCTGGTAGTTAAAAAGTTAAGAGATCCAACTAAAACCACTGAAGATACTTTTTCTGAGGTAAATTGTGTTCAGTTATTGCCACAAACAGTGAAGGTCAAGGTGAGTTTGGGGGATGAGCTGAGGTGGTGGGTTGCAGATTCATTGTAGATGGAGTTCTGATGCCCGTATGACTGGCTCAGGTGTGAGGTTGGATCACTTTGGGCGCTGTGAGAAGACAGGGCCCAGGCTGAGGAGATTCAGTGCCTGCACAACTGGCCCAGGTGCGAAGTTAAATTGCTCTGGGCACTAAACTGATTTGAAGAGCTTGAAAGTATCTTCGGGCTGGGCAGCGAAATCTGGGCCCAGAGCAGGTCAGCAAGCAGTGTGGTCTAAGCCCAAGTCCTTCACAGTAGCCAGGTCATAGTGCAAGGTACAATCTGCTGTTTAGACAATTTAAACACCAGCCCAGATCGGAGGTGAGAGCCAATTTCATTCACACTTCACGATGTTCATTCCTCTCTCCAGGGCACCAGGCTTTCACTGTCCATTATTCAGTCAATTTAAACATCAGCCTGCATAGACTGAACATACAGGGTGTCAGGATCCGAGGTGAGAGCCTATATCGTTCATTCTCTGCCATAGTCACGCCTCCCTCCATGGCCTGAGGCTATGAAGACTGCCCTGGTTGCTGTGCTCTGTGCCTGCTAATATAATGAACGGAGAAGCAAGGCTTTGGGCCTGCTCTAGGCTTCTCCCAGCATTTGGACCTGAGGTCTCCATTTTGGTTCGGAATGTTGTTGTTCACTTCTATCGTTTGCATGGTTTGTGTTTTTTTTTTCTTTCTCTTGCGCACCAGCTGTTGGTCTTTTATTTTTAATTTTTTCTTTAATTGGGTTCTTTCTGATTTCTTGATTTGAGGCTACTCGTGAGCAAACAAATCTCAAGGTTGTATAATTTATACATTCCTTGATAATAAATGTACTTTGAATCTTTGAATCTAGAGGGAAGGTTAGATTGATCTTGGCTGCAGAGCCAGTACTGTGCTGTACTGTTCTATGTTCTACAGTCAGGTACAAGATCTATGAAAAGCTTGTTTGCAGCTGCATCACAGGCACGAAGGCTCAGACAGCACAGAGAACATAAATTATACAATCAGAGGTGTCCATGGTGGTGCAAGAAGTCGTGGGCAGTGTTCCGTGGCCGAAGAAGGGTTAGACTTGTGCAGGTCATTTTAAGAAGCCGATGGCTCTAGGAAAGCTTTAGGATGGCTCTAGGAGTTCCTGAGCCTGGTGGTGAGGAACTTCAGGTTTCTGCACTTTCTGTCCAACAAAAGCAGTGAGAATAATGTATGACCCAAATGGCATGGAACCTTGATTTAAACTTATATGTTTACCACTAATACCACATTTTCTACTCTTTTAACATTGCCATCAACTCCCTCCTGATTCTACCACCCAGATTCACATATTTGGGGATATCTGAGGCAATTTTACACCAGCCAATTAATTTACTAACCCTCACAATTCTGGGATGTGGGAGGAAGCCAGAACACCTGGAGGAATCCTTCACGGTCGCACAAGAACTTGCAAACTCCACACAGTCAGCACCAGAGATAAAGCCTGAATCAGGCCACTGGAACTGCGAGGAAGCCACTCTACTGACCTCGTGATTGTGCTCCTCAGGATCCAGTAATAAAGACTAAACTTATATATAAAGAGCACTCAGAGTCACGGCAATTGCAATGAGGCTCGATGAGAAATGGACCCATAGGGTTACAAGTGTCAACTACCGGACCTGGAGACAATCTATAGCTCTCGATGCCTACGGCGCACTCGTAACATCATTAAGGAGCCATCCCATCCTGGACACTGTCTGTTCGATCTTCTGCCAGCTGGTTGCAGCGAAGACAGTAAGACTGAAAACAGCTTCTTCCTGAGAGTTGTTGGGCAGCTGGATAATGCTACCTCCCGGCTTGCCCATGGCCTTTGAGTGTTCTGGACCATCGAATTCACTAAGAGTCATGGAAAAGAACAGCACAAAACAGGCCCTTCAGCCCATCTAGTCCACATTGAACCCTTTAAACAGCCTACTCCCATTGACCTGCGCCTGGACCATTGCCCTTCACACCCCTACCATCCATCTACCTATCTAAACTTGTCTTAAACATTGAAATCAAGCTTGCATGCATCACTTGTGCTGGCAGCTCGTTCCACACTCTCATGACCCTCTGAGTGAAGAAGTTTCCACTTAAGAGACCATAAGATATGGGTGCAGAATTAGGCCATTTCGCCCATCAAATCTGCTCTGCCATTTGGTCATGGCTGATCTAAATTTCCTCTCAGTGCCGATCTCCCGCCTTCTCCCCATATTCCTTCATGCCCTGACCAATCAAGAATCTGTCAACCTCTGCCTTAAATATACATAAATACTTGGCCTCCACAGCTGTCTATGGCAAAGAATTCCACAGATTCATCACTCTCTGGCTAAAGAAATTCCTCCTCATCTCCATTCTAAAAGGACACACCTCTATTCTGTGGCTATGTCTTCTAGTCTTAGATTCCCCCACCTTAGGACACATCCTCTCTCCACCCACTCTACCATTTGAAAGGTTTAATGAGGTCACCCTTTATTCTTCTGAATTCTGGTGAATACAGACCCAAAGACATCAAACGTTCTTCATATAACAAGCCATTCAATCCTAGAATCATTTTCATGAATCTCCTTTGAACCCTCTCCAGTTTCAGCACATCCTTTCTAAGATAAGGGACCCAAATCTGCTCAAAATACTCCAAGTGAGGCCTCACCAGTGCTTTATAACGTTTCAGCATTACATCATTACTTTTATATTCTAGGCCTCTTGAATTAAATGCTAACATTATATTTGCTTTCCTCGCTATAGATTCAACCTGCAAATTAACCTTCAGGGAATCCTGCACAAGGACTCTCAGGTCCCTTTGCACCTCAGTTTTTTTGTGTTTTCTCTCTATTTAGAAAGTAGTCAACCCTTTCATTTCTTCTACCAAAGTGCATGAATATACATTTCCCAAAACTGTATTCCATCTGCCATTTCTATGCCCATTCTCCTAATCTGTCCAAGTCCTTCTGTAGCCTCTCTACTTCCTCAAACTACCCGCCCTTCCACTTATCTTCACACCATCTGCAAACTTTGCAACCAAACCATCAATTCCATCATCCAAATCGTTGACATAGAACATTAAAAGAATCGGTTCCAACAGAGACCTCTGTGGAACACCAGTACTCACCACTACTGCTAGAATCTTTCCTGGAATACCATAGGCTCACAGCTTCATGTGTGGAGCCTTGTCAAATGCTTTCTGAAAATCTAATTACATAACTTCAACTGATTCTCCTTTGTCTATCCTGCTTGTTATTTTTTCAAAGAATTTCAACAGATTTGTCAGGCAAGATTTCCCCTTGAGGAAACCATGCTAACTATGGTCTATTTTATCATGTGCCTCCAAGTACCCTGAGACTTTATCCTTAATAGTCGACTCTAACGTCTTTCCAACCGCCGAGGTCAGACTATCCAGCTTATGGTTTCCTTTCTTTTGCTTCTCTCCTTTCCTGAAGAGTGGAGTGACATTTGCAATTTCCCAGAATCTTGTGATTCTGGAAAGATCATTACTAATGCAACCACACTCTCTTCAGCCACCCCTTTCTGAATTCTGGGGTGTACACCATCTGCTCCAGGTGACTTATTTACCTTCAGACTTTTCCGTTCCCCAAGAACCTTCTCCTAGTTATGGTAACTTCACATACTTTATGTTCCCCTTAAACTTTTCGCCTTTCGTCCTTAACCCATGATCTCTGGTTGTAGTCCCAGCCAACCTCAGTGGAAATAGCCTGCTTTCATTTATTCTGTCTATACCCCTCATAATTTTGTATACCTCTATCAAATCTCCCCTCAGTCTTTTACATCCCAAGGAATAACCTATTCAGTGTTTCTTGATAACTCAGGTCTTCCAGTCCTGGAAACAACCTTGTAAATTTTCTTTGTACTTATTACATACAGCATGCATTGTACATATCGGCTTTGCACAGACTGGAGTAACACCACAATCTTGTTATCTTGAGCAATGACAATAAAGATCTAATCAATTCTATTTTAGGTGAAGCCGTGGAAATTCCAGGAAAGCGGAGGTGCCTGATACCAGGCACTGTGTCTAGTCTAGATGGAGCATAAATATGATCTATTTTTAATGTAAATACTATTTTTTCTTGGTCTATATCTTGTTTCCCTAAGTGAGAAGATAATGAATACCAGCCTAGTTAAACAGAGGAGCATCAGTAGCATGTATTCACTAGCATTTATGAAATTAGCAATTGCATTTTTAAACAATATAAATCTCAGGAGCAGAGCTTGTGAATGGAGTAGTTCTGAACTTGCGCCCAGATTCTTTCAACAGCTTGCCACCCAGCCCTCTTCCAGCAGTTTCCCAGCTGTCCCAGTGCATTCTAAATGATTGAAAAATAGAGGAGGAACTCGCTAAAGTCAGCAAGGCCAAGGAATTGATTGTGGACATCGGAAAGCATAAGTCAGGAGAACATCCGCCAGCTCTTCTTGAGGGTGGAAAGGATGAGCGGCGTCAAGCTTCTGGGCATCAGCATCCCAGAGGATCTATCCTGTGGCCTGAATATTGACGTAATCATGAAGAAGGCAGACCAGCAGCTCTACTTCATTAATAGCCTGAGGAATCAGAATCAGGTTTAATATCACGGGCATATACCATGAAACTTGTTAACATTGTGGCAGCAGTACAATGCAATACATGGAAAATATAGAAAAAAATTGAATTACAGTAAGTATATATATATAGTAAATAGTTTAGCTAAAATAAGCAGTGCAAAACAGAAATTTTAAAAAAGTAGTGTGGTAGTTGTTGTGTCCTTTATACGCATCATGGGTTACTCATAAAGACACAAATTCTGGAAGAACATAACTAGAACTTTTATTTAACAGCAAACAGCAACCACATCTTAACCATACAAGCTTCTCGAACATGCTGTCATTTCTGCGCATGCTCCAAACTCTGCACCTCCTACCCTGTAATCTGTACAAGGTCCAAGAAGCTGATACCACTTTGCCGCTCTTCAATAGACTCTGTGTCCATCTCCCGAGTAAATACTGGTGCAAAAAAATCATTTGAGATCTCTCTCATCTGTTTTGGCTCCACACATGATTCCCATTCTGATCTTCCAGAGGACCAATTTTGTTCCTTGCTATCCTTTTGCTCTTAACATATCTGTAGAATCCCTTAGGATTCCCCTTCACGTTGTCTGCTAGGACAACTTCATGCCTTCTTTTAGCCTTCTTGATTTCTTTCTTAAGTGTTTTCTTGCATTTCTTGTACTCCATAAGCACGTCATTTGTTCCTACCTGCCTATATCGGCTATACACCCTCTTTTTTCTCTTAAGCAGGACCTCAATATCTCTTGAAACCTATGTTCTCTACACTTGTCATCTTTTCCTTTTATTCTGACAGGCACATACAAGCGTTGTACATTCAATATTTCACTTTGGAAGGCCTCCCACTTACCGAGTGCCCCTTTGTTAGAAAACAGCCTGTCCCAATCCACAAACCACATCATTTCTGATGCCATCAAAACTAGTCTTTCTCCAATTTAGAATCTCAACTTGTGGATCAGACCAATCTTTTTGCATATTTACTTTGAAACTAATGGCATTGTGGTCCCTGACTAGTGACGCCAACTCTCCTCCTTTATCCCTCCCACTCTGTCATGTCTAAAACCACAGAACCCCAGAATACTGAGCTGCCAGTCCTGCCCCTCCTGCAACCAAGTCTCACTGATGGCTACTACGCCATAATTCCAGGTGGTGCTCCATGCCCTGAGTTCATCCGCCTTTCCTATGATACTTCTTACATTGAAATATACGCAGCTCAGGGCACTGGTCACACCATGTTCATCCTTTGGATCCCAGACTTAGTGGATCAACATCTCCACTATTTGTTTTGCAACTCTGATTCCCATCCTCCTCCACCTCTAGTTTAAACTCCACCGTGCAGCATTAACAAACTTTCCTGCTAGGATATTAGACTCCCTCCAGTTCAGGTGCAAACCATCCCTTCTGTACAGGTCCCTCCTTCCCTGGAAGAGAGGCCAATGATTCAAAATTCCTATGCCCTCCCTCCTACATCAATTCCTTAGTCATGTATTAAACTGTATTAATCTTCCCATTTCGGGCCTCACTAGCATGTGGCATGGGTAGATCACAACCCTGGAGGTCCTGCCTTTTAACTTAGCACCTAACTCACTGAACTTCCTATGGAGAAACTCATCTCTTGTCCAACCCATGTCATTGGTACCTACATGGACCATGACCTCTGGCCTCCCACTTAAGAATGCTGAGGACAATCCGAGATATATCAGGCCCTGGCACTTGGGAGGCAACATAACATCTGCAAATATCATTCCCACCCACAGAATCTCTATCTGTTCCCCTAACTAACGAATCCCTTATCACCACAGCGAGCCTTTCTCCTCCTTTCCCTTCTGAGACACAGAGGCAGACTCAGTGCCAGAGACCCGACCACTGTGACTTTCCACTGTTAGGTCAACCCATCCAACAGTGTCCAAAAGTCTCCGCACTGGCTCCTTAACCCCTTTCCCTTTCCGGACTGTCACCCAGTTTCCTGTGTCCTGCACCTTGGGTGTAACTACCTCTCTATATGTCCTATCTGTCACCACTTCAGCCTCCTGAATGATCTGGAGTTCATCCAGTTCCAGCACCAACTCATTAACACAGATTGTTAGAAGCTGCAGCTGGATGCACTTCTCGCAGTTGTAGTTGTCAGGGACACTGGAGGTCTCCCTGCCCTCCCACATCCCGCAAGTGGAGCATTCCACTATCCTGCCTGACATCTCTACTGTCCCAGCTGAGCAGATGTAAAGGAAGGGGGAAAAAAAACTTTACCTAGAGCTTTTCTTTTCTTTCCTT
Source organism: Hemitrygon akajei (assembly GCF_048418815.1). NCBI lineage: Eukaryota > Metazoa > Chordata > Chondrichthyes > Myliobatiformes > Dasyatidae > Hemitrygon > Hemitrygon akajei. Next base: position 106,846,243 of record NC_133125.1, read on the forward strand.
ACCTGACGCCTCTCTTTGTTGAAGCCTCGAAGAGCTAAAGCCTCAAGATCACCGCTCTGACTTTCCCACTCAGACGATGGCCACTGAAATGCTTGCCCCTGCCCTCCTTTAATTTGCTCTTGCTAATCAATTCCAAACGCGGGTTGATCGCTGGTCAAAGCTCAATTACACTGCTGCCTTTTTCAACTCAGGCACTGGACCTGAGTGAAATACTCTCCTTTCAAAAATCCAAAAAGATAAATGTTTCCAAATAATTAATTATTGTAACCTTGAGTCAAATTGGATTGATTTGAGTAGCCTGTATGATAAGAGTGAACCTTGGCAGGAGGATCAGATCCCTTCTCTGAATCTTCATATATTTATTTATTTATTTATTTATTTATTCGGGGGGAGAGAGACAAGCTGCATCACCTAGCAACCCCACAACCCCAATTTAATGCTCACCTAATCACAGGACAATTTACAATGACTATTTCCCTACCTAGTATACCTTTGGACTGTGAGAGGAGGATAAGTCACCTGGACCAGATAGTGTACTCCCCAGGGTTCTGGAAGAAGTAATGTAGCTAAAGAGATTGCTGAGGTATTAGCAATGATATTTCAAGAATAATGAGATTCTGGAATGTTGCTGGAGGACTGGAAAATCTCAAATGTCATTTTACTCTTTAAGGAAGGAGGGAGGTAGAAGAGAGGAAATTATAGTCCAATTAGCCTGACTTCTGTGATCCTTTATTAAGGATGAGGTTTCGGGGTACTTGGAGGCACATGATAATGTAGACCAAAGTCAGCATGGTTTCCTCAAGGGGAAATCTTGCCTGACAAATCTGTTGGAATTTTTTGCAGAAATAACAGGCAGGACAGACAAATGGGAGTCAGTGGATGTTGGTTACATGGATTTTCAGAAGGTCTTTGACAAGGTGCCATACGTGAGACTGCTTAACAAGATAAGAGCCCATGGTATTACAGGAAAGGTACTAGCATGGCTAGAAGATTGGCTGACTGGCAGGAGGCAAAGAATGGGAATAAAGGGAATAAAGGAGACCTTTTCTAGTTGGCTGCCAGTGGCTAGGGTTGTTCTGAGGGAGCGATATTGGGAGCTCTTCTTTTCACATTATGTCAATGATTTGGATTATGAAATTGATGGTTTTGTGGCCAGATTTTCAGGTGATATGAAGGAGGCAGAGAGGCAGGTTTTGTTGAGGAAGCAGAGAGTCTACAGAAGGACAAAGACACATTGGGAGCATGGGAAAAGTGACAGATGGAATATACTGTTGGGAACTGCATTGTCATGAATTTTGGTAGAAGGAATAAAAGGAAAGCCTGTTTTGTAAACAGGGAGAAAATTCAAATATCAGAGGTGAAAAGGGACTGCAAGTCCTTGTGCAGGATTCTCTAAAAGTTAACTTGCAGCTGAGCCTACTGGGCCTGAACACCTCCCTCTGCAACTGGATCCTAGACTTCCTGACTGGGAGACCTCAGTCAGTCTGGATTGGGAGCAGCATCTCCAACACCATCACACTGAGCACGGGGGCTCCCCAGGGCTGTATGCTCAGTCCACTGCTGTTCACTCTGCTGACCCATGACTGTGCTGCAACACACAGCTCGAACCACATCATCAAGTTCACCGATAACACCACCGTGGTGGGTCTCATCAGCAAGAACGACGAGTCAGCTTACAGAGAGGAGGTGCAGCAGGTAACGGACTGGTGCAGTGCCAACAACCTGTCTCTGAATGTGAACAAAACAAAAGAGATGGTTGTTGGCTTCAGGAGGCCACGGAGCGACCACTCCCTGCTGAACATCGACGGCTCCTCGGTAGAGATTGTTAAGAGCACCAAATTTCTTGGTGTTCACCTGGTGGAGAATCTCACCTGGTCCCTCAACACCAGCTGCATAGCAAAGAAAGCCCAGCAGCATCTCTACTTTCTGTGAAGGCTGGGGAAAGTCCATCTCCCACCCCCCCATCCTCATCACATTCCACAGGGGTTGTATTGAGAGCATCCTGAGCAGCTGCATCACTGCCTGGTTCGGAAATTGCACCATCTTGGATTGCAAGACCCTGCAGTGGATAGTGAGGTTAGCTGAGAAAATCATCGGGGTCTCTCTTCCCACCATTACGGACATTTACACTACACGCTGCATCCGCAAAGCAAACAGCATTATGAAGGACCCCACGCACCCCTCATACAAACTCTTCTCCCTCCTGCTGTCTGGAAAAAGGCACCAAAGCATTCGGGCTCTCACGACCAGACTATGTAACAGTTTCTTCCCCCAAGCTATCAGACTCCTCAAAACCCAGAGCCTGGACTGACACCTTACTGCCCTATTGTCCTGTTTATTATTTATTGTAATGCCTGCACTGTTCTGTGCACTTTATGCAGTCCTGGGTAGATCTGTAGTCTAGTGTAGTTTTTTTTTCTGTGTTATTTTTTACGTAGTTCAGTCTAGTTTTTGTACTGTGTCATGTAACACCATGGTCCTGAAAAACGTTGTCTCATTTTTACTATGTACTGTACCAGCAGTTATGGTCAAAATGACAATAAAAAAGTGACTTGACTTGAGTCAGTGGTGAGGAAAGCAAATGCAATGTTAGCATTAATTTTAAGAGGACTGGAAGCAAGGATGTAATGCTAAGGCTTTATAGGGCATTTATAAGTTTTGGGCCCCTTATCGAAGAAAAGGTGCATTGGCTTTGGAGAAGGCTCACGAGAGTGACTCCAGGAATGAAAGGGTTAATGCATGAAGAACATTTTATGGTCTTGTGCCTCTGCTTGCTGGAGTTTAGAATGATGGGAGATCTCATTGAAACCTACTGAATGTTGAAAGGCCTGGATCGAGTGGATATGGAGAGGATCTTCCCTAACGACCAGAGGGCACTGCCTCAGAATAGAGGGATGTTCCTTTAGAACAGAAATGATGAGGAATTTATTTAGGCAGAGGGTGGTGAATCTGTGGAATTCATTGCCACAGGTGTCTGTGGAGACCAAGTAATTGAGTATATTTAAAGCTGGGATTGACAGGCTATTAGTTAGTCAGGGCATCAAAAGTTACAGGGAGAAAGCAGGAGAATGGGATTGAGAAGGATAATAAATCAGCCACGATGGAATGGCAGAGAGGACTCGATGGGTCATAGGCCTAATTCTGCTTCTGTATCTTACGGTGTTGTAGTCTAAGAAGACCACACAGATCTTTCTTTGGGTTCTCCAATATAGAGGAGGCATCATTGTGAACATTCTGTGCAGTACACTCAATTGGAGGAATCTTCACCTGGAAAGACCGTTTGGGCTGTGGAAAAACAAGAGGTGAAAGGGTAGCTGTTGCCCCTCTGCTCTTACCCCTTCTCCTCCTGAACAGAGGAACAACAACAGTGAGTACATCAAGTCAGGAAAGAGGCTGAAGTGAAGGACCTCCAAGGTTGTAATCTCCAGATTAGTCTCTGTGCCACAGGCTATGGGGTAATAGCATAGATGTGCTGAGGAGGTGGTGCAAGGGATAGAGCTTCAAGTTCTTGGATCATTGAAACATTTTCTGGGGAAGGGGGTAACATGTAGAAGAGGATAGGTTGCATCCAAACTGGAGGGAACCAATATCCTGGCTGGGAGGTTTGCTGATGCTACTCAGGAGAGTTTAAACTAGTTTTTCAGGGGCCCGAAATCCAAAGCACCAGATCAGACCAGAAAGTGGATGTCAGGGGACATATTGAAAGACAAAATTGAAATAACAGGCATGATGGTAGGATAGTTTAAAGTGTGTTTATTTTAATGCTGGGAGTATTATGGGTAAGGGTGATAAACTTGAGCATGGATCAGTACATGGAACTATGACGTTGTACCCATTACTGGAACTTGGTTGAGAGAGGGGCAGGAATAGATGATTAATGTAACAGGTTTTCAAAGTTTTAGAAAAGATGGAGAAGGAGTTTTTAAAGGGGGAGTTGCACTACTGATCAGGAACAATATCACAGCTGCACTCAGGGAAGACATAACTGAGGGGTCAGACACAGAGTCCACTTGGGTGGAGCTCAGGAATAGGAAGGGAGCAATCACGCTGATGGGATTGTACTACACCCCTCCGATAGCCATTGAGGATCAGATAAGTATTCGGATTAAGGAAATTAGTAAAAATAATAAGGTTGTTGCCATGGGGGATTTCAACTTCCCTGAAATAAACTGGGATCATTATACCATGAAGGGCCTGGATGGGGACGAATTTGTTAAGTGTACCCGGGGGGGTTCTGAAACCAATATGTGTACAGTCCAAAGAGAGGAGGGGCTGTACTGGACCTGGTTTTGGCCTTTCAGTGGGTGAGCAGTTAGGGAACAGTAGCACAACACCTTAACTTTCAGAAAAGCTGTAGTTAAGGACAGGTGTGGTCCTTGCGTGAGAGTTTTAAATCGGAGTCGGGCAAATTATCAGGGCATTAGGCATGAACTAAGAAGAGTTAATTGGGAACACCTTTTCTCTGGCAAGTCTACTTCAGACATGTGGAGAGTGTTTAAGGATCAATTGCACAGAGTACAGGAAAGGTATGTTCCTTTTAGAAAGAAGGACAGAGATGGAAATATAAGATAACCTTGGATGTCCAGAGAGGTGATAAATTCAAAATAATCCAAAATAGCACTGATAAAAAGGAGCAACCAGAGCCAGAGACACATCATGACTGGACCAGCGAGTCCAATCCACAAACCATGTTGATTAAACTTCGCCCAAGGCCCAGAAATCTGGCAACTTCAAGGGAGAGAGAGACACTATTCCAGAGCTGGGAGCAGCAAGCGAGAGGGAGAGAAGAACTATCACATGCAGAAGCAGCAGCGAACGAGAGTTTGGTAGAGGGCCCTGACCACCCACTTGCACTTCGCATTGGCCTCTGTGATTGCAGTCTTCATCACCACCCTCTGAATGAAGAAGTTCCCCTCAGATCCCCTTAAATATTTATCCTTTCTCCCTCAGCCTCTACTTCTAGTCTCACACAAAAAGCCTGCGTGTATTCACCCAACCTACACCCCTCATAGTTTTGTAATCATAATAAGATCTCCCCTAATTCCCTGTGCTCCGGCGATAAAGTCCCAACCTATTTGCAGTACCTTTTCCTAGCATTAGAATAATTCAATGTAGACTATCACATTGAATGGTTAAATAAGGACAAACATTCTTCTTCAGCTGAGGCACCACACATTAAAGTCAGGAAAGGAACAATTTAATTATAATAGAGTCTTTCATGAACTCAAGGACATCACAGAGAGATTTAATAGGAGTGAAATTTTTTTGAATGAAGACACTGTTGTAAGGGAAGAAATGCATTTATCAACTTGCACATTGGAAGCTGTCACTAAGGTGAATGATTGGATATGTTATGAGGTACTGAGTGATGTGGGCCTTGTACAAACAGGCTGAGTAGGACCAATATTACTGTATATATACATTTACAAAGAGCACTGCCACATCCATCATCAGAGACCCTCAACATCCAGCCCATGCTCTCGTTTTGCGACTACCATCGGGAAGGAGGTACAGAAGCCTTGGGCCCCACACCACCAGGTTCAGGAACAGTTATTACCCCTCAACCATCAGGCTCCTGAACCAGCGTGGATAACTTTGCTTACTTCAACTCTGAACTAATTCCACAATCTACAGACTCACTGACAAGGTCTCCATCTCTCTTGTTCTCAGTAATATTTAATTACTTATTTATGATAACAATGATGAGGATGGTGATTATCATTTTTTTCTATCTGCTCATTTTGTCTTCTTTTGCACGTTGGTTGTTTGTCAGTCTTTGTGAGCAGTTTTTCAGAAGTTCAAAGCAAATTTATTATCAAAGTAGATGTATGTCACCATATACAATCCTGGGATTCATTTTCTTGCGGGCAATCACAGTAAATACGAGAAGCACAGTGGAATCAATGAAAGACCATCCCCAACAGGACGGACAAACAACCAGTGTGTAAAAGACAACAAACTGAAAATACAAAAAGAAAGGAAAAGAAAATAATAATAATAATCAATCACCACTCACTTAGATAACCACAATATACTTACAGAAGAACAGAAAGGATATCGTAAGGGTATTAGAAGATGTAAAGAACAGCCGGTAATAGATTCTGTTATTCTAAATCAAGCCTGGTGTTAAAGCAGAAATCTTTCATGTTGTTATATTGACTAACAAAAAGCTTTTGATTCTGTCCCACACTTATGGTTAATAGAAGTTCTTATTATGTATTAACAACACCCAATATTTGTGAAATTCCTACAACATTTGATGAAGCATTGGCATTCCATAATCATACTATTTAACAACAGCCACTGTTGGTGGGGGGCAGGAAGGAGATGGCCTAGCAAAGGAAATCCACTGCGATCGTGTCTCTGGCACCAAGCCTGGCTCTGTGGCTCACAAGGGAAGGGGGGAGAAGAGACGAAATGGTATGATGACGTTATGAGGATTCGCTGGTTAGGGGAACAGAAAGAAAGTTCTGTGGATGAGAACAGATAATATGTTATCACCTGGGTGACAGGGTCAGGGACATTTTGGGTCAAGTCCACAGCATTCTTAAGTGGGAGGGAGCTGGTGGGGGTCCACGTCAGTACCAATGACGTGGGTTCGGTGGGTGATGAGGTTCTACACAGTGAGTTCAGGGGGTTAGGCACAGGGCCTCCAGGGTTGTGATCTCAGGATTGCTACCCATGCCACATACTAATAAGGCCAGAAGTAAGAAGTTAATAAAGATAATACAGTTTAACAGGTGGCTAAGGAAATAGTGCAGGAGGGAGGGCTTCAGATGTTTGGATCATTGGACTCTCTTCCAGCGAAGGTGAGACCCACACAGGTATGCACCTGAACTGGAGGGGGACTAATATCCTAGTGGAAAGGTTTGCTAATGTAGCATAGGGGAGGTATTTAAACCAGGATTGCAGGGCAATGGGAACTAGAGCGCCAGAACAGACAGTGAGGTGGCTATAGAGAAAGATATTTTTAAGCCTACATACAAAGTTAGGAATCAAAAGGTCAAATGTTGTAAGAGTAATGATCTGAGCTACATACGGTGTACTTCAATGTAAGGAGTATTATAGGAAAGGCAGATGAGCTCAAGGCATGGATCAGTACCTGGAATTACGATATTTTAGTCATTAGTGAGACTTGGTTGCAGGAGGGGCAGGACTGGCAGCTCAATGTACCAGGGCTCTGTGCTTTAGATGTGATAGAGCAAAAGAGATTAAATGGGGAGGGGTGGTGTTACTAGTCAGGGAAAATGTCATGGCAGTACTCAGTCAGGACAGACTAGAGAACGTGTCGAGTGAAGATTTATGGGTGGAAGTGAGAAAATAGAAAGGTATGACCATATTCATGGGATAGTATTATAAATTTAGAGGAGCAAATTTATAGAGAAATTGCAGACTGTTGCAAGAAACATAAAGTTGTGATAGTAGTAGGCAGCTGTTGATCCCAGGGGATCGTGGGTTTGCGCGTCTGGTGGACCGTGTCCTCTCCAGAGCGCAAGCCTGGGTGGGAAGATTTGAAGAACCGGCTGTTGCCCATGTGGCGGGTTCCCCCTCTCCACGTCACTGATGTTGTCCAAGGGAAGGGCAAGTGCTGATACAGCTTGGCACCAGTGTCGTCACGGAGATTGCCAGAGTGAAGTTGTAAACAACATCAAACTGCCTTCGGGACCCCGGCTCCGGATTTCTTCCTCAGGGTTTACTCCTGAAGCCTTTCCCATGGGTGGGTATGGCCACAAGGCAGCAGAGGTTTTCCTTCAGGGGTTCTCTGTAAAAGGGCTGGGTGGGAAAAAGTTTGTCAAATGTGTTCAGGAAAGTTTCCTTAATCAGTACATAAAAGTTCCAACTAGAGAGAGTGTGATACTTGATCTCCTATTCCGAACGAGACAGGGCAGTTGACAGAAATATGTGTAGGGGAACACTTTACATCTAGTGATCATAGTGCCATTTGTTTCAAAGTAAATTTGGAAAAGGATAGGTCTGGCCCATGGGTTGAGATTCTAAATTGGCGAAAGGCCAATTTTGATGTTATCTGAAAGGATCTGGCAAGTGTGGTTTGGGACAATCTGCTTTCTGGAAAAGGTGTTCTTGGTAATTGCGAGGGTGTCAAAAGGGAAATTTTGGGAGTATAGAGTTTGTATGTTCCTGTCAAAATAAAAGGCAAGGATAACAGGCTTAGGGAACCTTGGTTTTTAAGAGAAATTTTAAAAAAGGAGGTGCAGAGCGGGTACAGGCAGGCAGGAACAAATCTTGTACTTGAGTACAAGAAATGCAAGAGAACACTTGTGCAGGAAATCAGGAAGGCTAAAAGAAGGCATGAGGTTGCTCTAGCAGACAAGACATGACAAGGTGAAGGAGAATCTCAAGGGCTTCTAAAGATATATTAAGATCAAAAGGATAGGGAGGGACAAAACTGATGCTCTGGAAAATCAGAGTGGAAATCTATACGTGGAGCTGAACAAGATGGAGTGATGTTAAATAGATTTTTTACATTTGTATTTACTCGGGAGATGGACACAGAGTCTAGAAGTGAGGCAGAGCAGCAGAATAAAGAGGAGGAGGGGTTTACTGTTTTGAGGCAGATTAGGGTGGATGAATCCCCAGGTCCTGATAATGTGTTCCCCTGGATCCTGTGGGAGGCAAGTGCAGAAATTGCAGGGGCCCTAGCGGAGATATTTAAAGCATCCTTAGCCACAGGTGAGGTGCCAGAGGATTGGAGGGTGGTTAATGTTGTTCCATTGTTCAAGGAAGGCTCTGAGAACAAACTAGGAAATTATAGACCTGACATCAGTAGTAGAAAAATTATTGGAAGGTATTCTAATGGACCAGATATATAAGCATTCGGAAAGATGCTGAATGAATAGGGATAGTCAACGTGGCTTCATGCATGGTAGGTCATGTCTAACCTAACTTGTAGAACTTTTAGAGAAAGTTACAAGGAAAGTTGATGAAGGTAGGTCAAAAGATGTTACTTACACAGAGTTTAGTGAAGCCTTTGATGTGGCCCCACAGGGGAGATTGGTCAAGAAGGTTCAGTCACTTGGCGTTCAAGGTGAGGTTGTAAATTGGATTGTACATTGGCTTTGCGGAAGAAGCAAGACAATGGTTGCTTCTTTGACTGGAGGCCAGTGACTAGCGGTGCGCAGCAGGGATCGGTGCTGGGCCCTTTGTTGTTTGTCTTCTACATCAATGATCTGGATGATAATGTGGTTAACTGGAATAGCAAATTTACAGATAACACCAAGACTGGGAGAATAGTGGACAGCGAGGAAAACTATCAAAGCTTTCAACACAATCAGGACCAGCTGGAAAAATGGGCTAAAAAATGGCAGATGGAATTTAATGCAGACAAAGGTGATGCAATTTGGGAGGACCAACCAGTAGAACAGAGGGACCAGGGAGTACAGACCTATAATTCATTGAAAGTAGATAGTAGAAAGTCGATTCACAGGTAAATATGGTTGTAAAGTTTTTGACACATTGGCTTTCATAAATCAATGTACTGAACACATTAAATGGGATGTTATGTTGAAGTTGTATAAGACATTGGTGAGTCCTAAATTGGAGTATTGTGTGCAGATTTGGTAAACCACCTACAGGAAAGATGTAAATAAAATTGAAAGAGTGCAGAGAAAATTTACAAGAATGTTGTTGGGACTTGGGGACCTGAGTTATAGGGAAGGTTGAATAGGTTAAGAGTTTATTACCTACAATCTAGTAGAATGTGAGGAAATTAAATAAAGGTATACAAAATTATGAGGGGTATAGAAAGAGTAAAAGCAAGCAGGCTTTTTCCACAGAGGTTGGGTGAGACTACAACCAGAGGTCCTGGGCTAAGGATGAAAGGTGAAATGTTTACGAGAACCTGAGGGGAAACGTCTTCACTCAGAGGGTGGTGAGAGTGTGGAATGAGCTGCCAATGCAAGTGGTGGATGCGATCTCGATTTCAACATTTAGGAGAAAGTTGGATAGGTACATGGATGGGAATGGTCCAGGTGCAGATCCATGGGAGTAGACAACTGAAATGGTTCAGCACGGACTAGATAGACAGAATGACCTGTTTCTGCACTGTAGTGTTCTATGACTCTATGAATCTAATGTAACACTGGTACTAAGGGGGAGAAGACAGGAAATGTGAGCATAGATATAGTAAGGAGAGAGACAAAGGGAAGTCAGGGATGGAGTGAATATGAATGAAAACAGAAAACAAGAATGACAGGAACTCAATACGTCCATCAGCATTTGTGCAGGCAAAGAGGTAAGTCAACCCCTTACCCATGATCCATCAGTAAGTTTCACATGGAAGTCTAAGTGTTGTGACTTCAGGGCACTATTACAAGCCTTTGGACTTCAAAATCCCCAGGTTTCCTTCCTTTTATTCACTCCTGTGGCCAGGTTATTCATCTGGTACCTGGTAGTGGTATCCTTGACCTACTAAATGAGATGACAATTAGCTGCAAACAGGAGCCCTTCCCCGTCAAAACTTCCATATCTCAAAATAATGTTTTCCTTTTCAGGCCCACACACAATACCTTTCAGTTCAATAATGCTTAGCTTCAATAGACGTGGTTCAAAATTCTTCACTTCAAAGAGAAAGCAGGATCTTAAGATAACAAGGAAAGTAAGGTTTTCAACATACAATGCATGCCGAAAACTGAAATATAATACTCGCTCATAATATAGTTCTCTGCAGAAATATCAAACTGATGATCATCTGGATAATAAAACACCTCGGTAAGTGAACTGAAATTGACATAAATGTAACACTAAACTAGAATAACGGATTCATAAGTTAATAGATACAGATCATGTTTCTGGTTCTCATGTAACAGAATAGAATTTCATTTGAAAGTTGCCTAGCATTTAAAAATTATATGTTGCATTACATCTTGAGGCACTAATGCAAACAATATGTATGAACACGAAAGCAGAGAATTTGTAATGCTGAATAATCAAATATGGAGCTTCGTGCTTTCACTCATATCGCTCTGCAATAACGTTCTCATGTCCAACATGGTAACAGAATGCACACACCAGAAATACTTTTATTTTCCAAGAAGCACTGGGGGGTCTTCCTGGGGTGATACAGGAGAAAAAAAGGATAAGGACTTTGCTTTTGATTATTAAACAATAACATCGGATGGAAGTTAAATGCAAATACAGTAATGTGCAAAAGTCTTAATCTTATGCATTGCACTGCTCTGCAGCAGCAAATTTTCATGGCATATGTGAGTGATGATAAATCTGATTGAGATATGGATCTCTACTGTGGACAGAGAGTGGGAAGGGGGCAAGGAAAGGGGAACCATGGTTGAGAAAAGAGGGAGGGAGAGGGGATGGAGTGGGAAGCACCAGAGACACTTCCGGTAATGTTCAATAAACTAGTTGTTTGGAATCCAATGACCAAGCCTGGTGAGTCAGCACTGGGCATGTCTGCATCCACACCACCACTCATCCCTGGCTCTCCATCTCTACCACCTGTCCCATGGCACTCAAACCTCGCCATTCCCAACAACCTTTGCTCCCCGCCAGATTTACAAACTCGCTCTCCATTCCACGTTGACAAATACAATACTATGCAAACATCTTAGCCACCCCAGATTTATATGCTATATGTACCGCAGATCTTTGCACAGTACTGCACATTAAATTTATCATCCAAAAGTGGCAGACAGGAAGTCAAACTGTGGAGGGAGAAGATGAGCTTCACGGCAGTCATCTTTCATTGGAACATTGGCAAGGATCATCGATCTTGTTTCTCTCTCCGCAGAAACTGCCCGTCCTGCTGACTATTTCCAGCTTTATTTGGATTTTTCTGATTTTTCTGATTTTTTTGTTCAATCAATGGTGGAAAGTGATGTTCCCCAGGAGACAAATCCTGGACCTGTAATAAACAGTGAGGGGACAGCAAAAGATTTCAAGATGACTGAACAGCACTGAAAGGTGTGAATGCTGAAACAAAGATGACAAGACTGTGAGCTGAATGTCAAAAGATGTTTGATACTTAGAAAAGGCAAGCAAAAAAATGAAAAGTGGTAGGTTGGAATTGTTAATAAGGGTGAAATTGGAATGGTGACACAATGTTTGTTAAAAAAGTAAAACTAAGAAGTAGCAAGAGGTGAAAGACATCAATGGGAGCTGCCTACGTATCTTCACACAGTTGCACCAACCAGAAACTAAATGACTTGTCCTGTATGTTATGTATTTCCACTTACAAAATCACACTTAATACCACTGATCTAATACAAAGCTAAGCATTTCTGTTTCCCAACCACCTTCCTGTTTTAACCAGCATACGGTACTGTGCAAAAGAGTTAAACTACCACATTACTTATGCATGACTGTAATTGACATGAATCCTTGTGGAGGAAGAATTCCGGGTGTGTGCTTAGATGTTTCATTTGGTCCAGTATATTAAACAATTGAATAAGGACCAGGGATTCTGGGCTGGACATTGTGCAATGAGAAAAGGAAAGAGTGAGAGAGTTATACACTAGGCCCCTTGGCCCAACTCATCCATTCTGACCGCAGCCTAATTGAATTAACCTCATTTCTATGCATTTGGATTATATCACTCTTTCCTGTCCATTAACTGTCCACGTATCTTATAAATGTCACTACCATTTCATCTGGTAGCTGGTTCCAGTTAGTCACCACCCTCTGTGTGATAAAGTTGGCCCTCATATCCCTCCCCTCTTACTTTAAACCTACACCCTCCAGTACTGGGTTATTTAATAACATTGTCACATGGTGTTCGTGAGAAAGGGGTGACTGATACATGATCGAGTTCTTCATTAAGTCGGAAACAAAAAAGTTCCAACCAAAGTTAAGTTCCTAATTCTCAACCAAAGGAACTGAAAATGCAAGGAGTCAGCTGGCTGTGACCTGGGTACTTCATTACAATGCACGACAGTGAATAGGCAAGACGAACAACAAACACAGGATCTATAATGCCTGGTCTATAAAATACAATATAAAATACAAAGAGTAAAGAAACCCAGCCACGAGTATCAAAAAGTTAAGATACGTAGAGGAGGTTTCCAGACAAAGCAGCAAATCTAAGCGATAGGAGCTGCTATCTCTCTGTTATGAGACTCGTGAAAGGAACTCTTGCACAATAAGATTCTTGACCTCATGGTATGCCTTGTTATGATCTTCCACTTTACTGTCTACCTGCACTTCCTCTGTGCTGTTACACTTTATTCTGCATTGTTATTGTTTTACTTTGTTCTACCTCAATGCACTGTGTAATGAATTGATCTGTATGAGCACCATATGTTCACTGCATCTTGGTACAACTGACAATATATCAGCACCAATACCAAGAGCTTAGATTTTAGCAAAGAGAACAAATAAATTGATAGAGCAAAAAATAGAGTATGAGACTCAGCTTGTAGAAAATATAAAAATGAACTGTGGAGCATTATACAACACTATGAAAAAGTCTTAAGCACCCTAGCTATATCTATATACTGTATATAAAGATAAAGGCCTGAAGAAAAATGAACCTTTGACCTACCAAGGTGCAGGTGAAGTGTTGCCTCACCTGGAAGGACTGTTTGCAGCCCTAAATGGAGGTGAGGGAGGAGGTAAATAGGCAGGCATAGCATTTACTCCACTTGCAGGGATAAGAATCGCAGAGAGTAGAAGGCAAAGAGTGGGCAGAAGTTGCAGAGAATGAGGTGCTGAATGTGGAGGCTCATGGTGTGGTAGGCAAAGACAAGAGGATCTCCATCTCTGTTAAGGTGGCAGGAAAATGGGGTGAGGACAAAAGTGTCTGAACAGTCCACAAACATAAAAATTGCCTCACTATTCCATTTCTTTGCACTTTATATTGATTTTAGTAATTTAGAATAATTTTATAATTTTGCACTGTACTGCTGCTGCAAAGCAACAATTATCATGGAACGTAAGTCAAAGGTAATAAATCCATTTCTGATATCTTAAGATTATAGTTTGGTGGGGTAGCTATGTGAATAAATCCATTGAAATATTTCCCACATCAAAGTAAAATTTATTATCAAAGTACAGGAATGCACATGTTGCAATATACAACCTTGAGATTAATTTTCTTGCAGGCATTGACAAAAAAAAACAAAATAATTTACAAAAATCATTAACAAACAATATGCAAAAGACAAATTGAGCAAATAATAAAAAAAACTGAGAATATGAGTTGTAAAGAACCCTTGAAAGTGTGTCTGCAGGTTGTAGGTTCAGTTTGGATTTGTGGTGAATGAAGTTATCCACACTGGTTCAGGAGCTTGATTACTGAGGGGTAATAACTGCTCCTGAACCTGGTGGTGTGGGAGCAAAGGCTCCTGAACCTCCTTCCCTGTGACACGGATGTAGCAGGAAAACGAACCCAAGTACAGGACACCGACGCAGAGGCAGGATCAGGAGGCAGAATTTCCGTAGCGAGTGTAGAATCGGGACCAGGCTGAGTCAGGACCTGGGAGACTTGGTTTACAGAGAGATACGGGGTTGAAGACTTGGAGCAAGGTTCCTCTCTCTCTGGGAGTCGACCAACAATCTGGCAAGGGCTGACCGGAGCTGTCGGAGTCTTATCCTCTGGTGGCTAATGGTAACCAGGTGCTGGTGATTGAGAGGAATTGGGAAAGATTGGGAATCAAGTGTGGGGATTATGGACCAATTAGGGAGGAAAGGGAAAAGGTGGGAAATGCCAGCCAGGACCATGACATTCCCAATGGAAGCAGTGAGAAGACAGCATGGCCTGCATGGTGAATGCTGATTTCTGGTGGCAGTTATCCATGTGAATGTGTTCAATGGGGGAGGGCTTTGTCTGTGATGGACTGGCCTGTATCCATCACTTTCAGTAGACTTTTCTTGGCCATTGGTGTTTCTATACCAACAACTTCAACAGCTTCATTGGATGAAATGCATTTCACAATATTCAAACATTATGAAGAATGATATAAGTTATTGCAATAGGCTGTGAATACTATAATTATTTGTCTATGGATAAAGTAGAATTAAGGGATTGTGGTTAACATTAACATGAAATGCTGTGGAAGATGAATGGAACTCAGTGAGCAATTGTCTATATTGGACTGAAATATTACATTCTATGGATCAATCAAAACAATTGTGCTAGTTTTTGCCAGAAGTCACTCCAGCTTAGTATAACTGACAGAGATAAACTTACAGTAAAAAGTTTGTTTGAAAGAAAATTGATAGGATTTACGGGGTGCCATACTGAGAGAAAAAAAAACAGTTCTAGTTCTGTGCAGGAAGGACTGAGGATTCTCTTTCATCTTTAAGTTAAAAGAGTTCATATCAAAGATATCAATAACTGTGATGAAAAACGTTTCTGACATCTCGAAACAGCTGCTATCAAAATAAGCCTTGCACAAGTGAAAGTCTATCTAACATTAAAGGAAGTATTTGATCGGCCCTTATTTAGAGGCAGTGAGAAAGAAGTTCCCTGTGTTGTGTGATGTCAGACAAGCAAGCACAAGACAGGGGAAAAAAAAACAAATAAAGAAATCTTCCACAGCACAGTCTCATGAAGGCTTCCTTTAATTTTCAGCCTTGCGGAGTCTTGGCCTTAAAACTGTACCTGCAAAACTGTTCGCCGTTGTCTGACAACCACTATCTTAGCTGCTACTGTCAACGATAGGCGTGCCTTAAGCATTAGGCTTTCAATGAAGAATCAGCTATGTATCCAGGGCACCGGGCCTTGCCAAAAACATGAAGATTTTTCAAATCAGGGAGCATCCATTACACAGGATGATTAAAACGTGCTTTCATCTGAAGCATTTAGCCAACAATTCCAACCTCGCTATTGCTACTGAAACATTGGTCAAAACAACATCACCACTGAGAACATATTTGCTTAACTCCATGTTTCTGATATATATTGCTTATTTATTGTAATTATTTTTGATTTTTTCCTCTTTTTGTACTCGCACACGTTGTGCTTGCACATTGCTTGTTTGTCCATCTTTGCTGTCTCTGTTTTTCCATTGATTCTATTGTGTTTCTTTGCATTTACTATGAATGCCCACAAAACATGAATCTCAAGGGTATATATGGGGACACATAGGTACTTTGCTGATAAATTTACATTGAACTCTAATTGGCAGACTATGACTGAAGTCTGAAACTTTTTCAGAGCCCCTGTAACACGTGAGGGGCCCATCATTGAAGGCAGTGTTCAGTTTCCAGGATCTGAGGGCACAGCCTCAGAACAAAGGGCATCCATTTAGAACTAGAACGAGGAAGAATTTTTTTCAGACAGAGGGTGGCTAATCTCTGGAATTTGCTGCCACAGAGGGCCAAGTCATTCTGTGTATTTATGGCAGAAATCGGTAGATTCTTGATTTGTAAGGAGGTTAAGGTTACTGGGAAAAGGCAAGAGAATAAGGTTGAAAAGAAGTATCAGCCATGATAGAATGGTGGAGCAGACCGGATGGGCTGAATGGCCTAATTCTGCTCCTCCATTGTACGGTTTATGAGGCCAACTTCAGTCCATTATTCTATGACACAGTGCTCCATGTATGGTATTTCATCGCCATTTCACCTCTTCCAGAGTAGGTCATAAGCTCAAGTCTAATGTCGAGCAGTTTGTTCAAAGTGCAAGGGGTAGAAACTGACCTTTGATTACATTCAATGAAGGAGTAGTAGCTTTTGGAAATTGCATTCCAGAATTCAATTTCAATAACTTCAGGAGTGAGACGCAGCATACACAGAGGGATTAATCGGGCACTTCCCTTACTTAAAGCTGGATCGTGCAAAGCTGGGACTACCAAGAGAAAGGTGCACACGGTTGATGAGGAAATGGAGGAGGTCTTTGTAGATTCTCCACTGACTGCTGTTGCTGGTAAAACAGAATGAATTGTGACTGAGAGAGTAATTTCATTCAAGTTTGACACCAGAAGCTCCAATGGTGAGCTGGCTGCACGTGTTGTGTTGAACATCAGAGCTGTAATAATATCTTCTAGCATTTACCCACACCGAGTTTGTCTTCATTAAGAACAAACAATACGGATCTGATCTGCTCCATTTTTGGCGTCTGAAGCTGGCGTGCTTTAGGAGGCCTTGGTAAGGTCTCAGATCTTCACAATCGGTGTCAATGAGGGCACCTAGCTTGCCCACAATACAAAGCTGGGCAGTAGTGCGAGATAAGAGGAAGATGCACAGAGGCTTCAGAAGAATAAATAAATAGGCGAGAATACAGCAAATGGAGAAAAACATAAGTAACGTGAGGTGTAGTGGTTAGCACAACGCTTTACACTACAGGCGAGCCAGGTTCAATTCCCGCTGCTGCTTGTAAGGAATTCTCCCCATGACCGAATGAGTTTCCTCAGGGTGTTCCAGTTTCTTCCCACCGTCCAAAGATGCACTGGTTAGTAGGTTAATTGGTCTTTGTAAAATTGTCCTGTGATTAAGCTAAGATGAAATTGGGGGATTGCTGGGTGGCGTGGCTTGTAGAGCTGGAAGAGCCAATTACGCTCTGTAGCTCAATAAATAAATAAAAACACAAGAGACTGTAGATGCATGAAACTGGAATACCAGATGATCTGCTGGAGGAACTCCATGGGTCAAGCAGCATTTGTTGGGCTGAAGGGGGTGGAAATTGCTGGCATTTAAGGTTGAAGCCCCACATGAGGCTGAATAAGTGTGTTATCCACTTCAATAGACATAATTAGAAGAGTATTTATTAAGCTCAAGGTTGAAAATTCAAAATTCAAGATTATTGTCATTTCCTGTACACAAGCGCGACGAAAAACAAAACAGTTGTCACTCTGGCTTCGATGCAGCACAATAAGATAAAGAAAACAATAATAATTAAAAACACAATAAACATAAATACATAAATTGATAGTGTGTCTATAAAGCGACACGAGGCACAGGAGTGTCTGTACATAAGGTGACTGAAGGAAATGGTAAGGAATGGAAAGGTGTTGGTGTTCAGAGAGACCTGTTGCTCTTTCACACAAATCACTGCAGCATGCAGGTTTGTCAAACAGTCAGCGAAACAGTCAATATGTTGATCTTTTTCAATGTTCAGAGAGTCAAGAGATATGGAATTAGAACTGCAAAGTGAGGGGAAACAACTACTTGTTTATATTGAACTGTGGAGCAGCTGTGAGGGTCACATCCCTGCTTCTGTTCCCTATGCTCTGCTGTTAGAATATTCCATGGCACTATTTACAGAAATTCTGAAGCTATGTTCTAGTAATCTTGCATATACAGTACAGTGCAAACGTCTTAGGCACATATTATACATAGCTAGGGTGCCTGTGACTTTTGCACAGTACTGTAGTAATTTTATGTATTGCACTGTACTGCTGCAAAAAAAACTAATTTCATGACATTATAGAGTAATGATAAACCTGATTCTGATATGGGTCTCTATTGTGGACTGAGAGTGGGAAGTGGGCAGGGAGAGGGCGGGATGCGGGAAGCGCCAGAGAGATATGCTGTAATGACGAATAAACCAATCGTTTGGATTCAAATGACCTTGCCTGGTGTCCCAGGACTGGGTGTGTCTGCACCCACACCAACTCCCCCCACCCCTGGCACTCCTTCTCTGCCACCTGTCCCATACCTCTACTGTGGTGCTCTGCACTCACCATTCCCAGCATCCTTTCCTCCCACCAGATCTACAAACTCATTCTCCACTTCATGTTGACAAATACAGTACTGTGCAAAAGCCTTAGGCACCCAAGGGGTGTGTGTGTGTGTGTGTGTGTGTGTGTGTGTGTGTGTGTGTGTGTGTGTGTGTGTGTGTGTGTGTGTGTGTGTGTGTGTGTGTGTGTGTGTGTGTGTGTGTGTGTGTGTGTGTGCCTAAGACTTCTGTACAGCACTGTATTTATCCTCAATTAGACCATCAACAAAAAGGCAATCTGACACAATGTCATATAGTTATTCACTCTTAAGACCATAAGACATAGGAGCAGAATTAGGCCATTCAGCCCATTGAGTCTGCACTGCCATTCCATCGTGCCTGATCCCAGATCCCACTCAACCCTATACACCTGCCTTTTCACTATATTCTTTGATGCCTTGTCCAATCAGGACACTATCAACTTCCACCTTAAATATAACCACGGACTCGGCCCCCACCACAGTCTGTGACAGAACATTCAACAGATTTACTACTCTCTGGCTAAAGAAATTCCTTGTTACCTCTGTTCTAAAGGGACACCCCTCAATTTTGAGGCTGTGCCCTCTAGTTCTGGATACCCCCACCATAGGAAACATCCTCTCCACATCCATCCTATCTAATCTTTCAACATTTGGTAGGTTTCAATGAGATTCCCCCCACCCCCACTGCATTCTTCTAAATTCCAGTGAGTACAGCCCCAAGGCTGACAAAGCTCCTCATATATTAACCTTTTCGTTCCCAGAATTATCCTCGTGAACCTCCTCTGGACTCTCTCTAATGACAACTCCTCCTTTCTGAGAGATGGGGCCCAAAACTGTTAACAATACTCCAAGTGCGGTCTGACTAGTGACTTACAAAGCCTCAGCATTATCTCCTTGCTTTTATATTCTATTCCCATTGAAATAAATGCCAACATTACATTTGCCTTCTTTACCACAGACTCAACCTGTAAATTAACCTTCTGGGAATCTTGCACAAGGACTCCCAAGTCCCTCTGCACCTCTGATGTTTGAATGTTCTCCCCATTTAGATAATAGTCCTCACTATTGCTCCTTTTACCAAAATGCATTATCATACATTTCCTAACACTGTATTGCGTCTGCCACTTTTTTACCCATTCTTCCAATCTGACTAAGTCCTGCTCCAATCACACTGATGGTGTAAGTTGGGTGAACATATCATCTTCAGGTAAAGAGGAGAAGGGGGAGTCACTGTGGTAAAAGGGTAGCTTTCCCTTTTCTCATGTTCTCATCTACTTTTGCAACATAGGTGTTCATTGAGTCCAGACAAGCTCTCATCTTTCCCAATCCACCACTTACCTCCTTGCAATCCGTTCTTTCTCACGTGTTGATTCTCTAAACATTCAAAGCACATTTATTATTGGAGTACGTGTACATTATACTATCTTGCAATTCCTCTCCTTACAGGCAGCAAGAAATCCAAGAGAACCCATTAAAAGAAACGACCAACACATACCCGATGTGCAGAGAGAGGGAGAAGAAAAAGAAACAAATCGTGCGAGTAATGAAAGGATGCAAATAGCTTTTAGAATGAAAGTGAGTCCTCAACACGAAGCCCGGAGCAGCCAAAGCAGCCCACACCCTCAGCCTCCGCGCAGCGAAGAGCCGAGTAAACCTTGCGGAGTAACAATCAAATCCAGCCTGACCCTCACCCCTGGTCCCGACACCCTGTCCTTTCAATCCATCTGGCCCAACTTTTAAATCACCCAAGCATCGGGTCATTCCTCACTCTGAGACCCAGGCCCTGTTGCATTGATACGCTCTGTGCCTGGACAGCATGGCCACGTTTCGGCCTGTACCCAACCTTTCCAGTCAGCCCCGCGCTTAAATCAGTTTAGGTGGATGGGCCCCAAATCTGCCTCTCCTCCACTTCAGCTTTTTACTGTTCCACTCGCCCCAACTTCATCTCAAAGATGCCTCGACTCTTCATTGGTTGCGGTGATCATTTACCATAACTCACCTGCTCTAGCCAGCATTTAAAGTAACCAATTAGCCACCAACCAGCAAGTCTTTGGGATTTGGGAGGCAGCCAAAGCACCAGGGAAAATCTAAGCAGAAATAGCAAGAAACCGCAAGCTCCATCCAGACAGCAGTGGGGAACAACATCGAATGGAGCTGTGTACCACCTGCTTACCACTGTACTGACCGTGACAGAGATGAGGCAAATGTATTTCTCTGAGGGTCATGAGTCTTTGAAACTTCCTTTCACAAAGGCCAATGAAAGTGATATCTTATTTGGACACAGGAGAAGAACTTGGGAGAGTACACGACAGAAACAGGCTCTTCAGACCACTATGGTGGTGCTGACCATGATGCCAAGTTAAATGTATCCTCCATTTCCCGTCTATTCATAGGCTGGAGGGCCTCTGCAGATCAGGCATCATCTACGGAGGGGAATGAAAAGTTGAGGTTTCGGGCCGAGGCCCTTCATCAGGCGTTGAAAGGAAGGGGGCAAAAGCCCAAGGCAGAAGGTGAGGGGAGGAATGTAAGCTGGCAGGTGATTTGTAATTTTGGGGAGAGTGTACAAACTCCTTACGGACAGCGGTAGGAACTGAACCCAGTAGGGGGCAGAAACAGCCTAATAGTATGCAAGTTTGTACACTTTTTGGAATGATCAACATTCAAAGTTCAACTAAATTTATTATCAAAGTACCATCTACAGACTTGAGATTCACTTTCTTGCAGGCATATTCAATAAATCCAATAACGATAACAGAATCAGTGTAAGATTGCTCCAACAGGATGGACAACCAGTGTGCAAAAGACAGCAAACTGTGCAAATACAAAAAGAATAAATAAATAAATAAATAATGAATGAATGAATGAATAGATAGATAGATAAATAGATCAATAAATAAGCAAGCGATAAATATCAATAACATGAGATAAAAAATCCTTGAAAGTGAGCCCATTGGTTGTGGGAATAATTCAGTGATGGGGCAAGTGAAGTTTTCCCCTCTGGTTCAAGAGCCTGCTGGTTGAGGTGCAATAACTGTTCCTGAACCTAGTGCTGTGAGTCCTGAGGTTCCTGTATTACCCTCCTGATGGCAGCAGTGAGAAGATACCATGACCTTGTCAGGGGGTCCCTGACAATGGATGCAGCTTTCCTGCGACAGCGCTTCGTGTAGATTTGCTCAGTGATGGGGATGGTTTTACCCATGATGGAGTGGGTCATAGCCACTATTTTCTGTAGGATTTTCCATTCAAAGGCATTGGTCTTTCCATACCAGGCTGTGATGTAACTAGTTATATACTCTTCAGCACGCATCTATAGAAGTTTGTCAAAGTTTTGCCAAAGTCATGCCAAATCTTTGCAAACTCCTAAGGAAGTAGAGGTGCTGCTGTGCTTTCTTCACAATTGCACTTACATGCTGGGCCCAAGACAGGTCCCCTAAAATGATAACACCAAGGAATTTAAAGTTGCTGACGCTCTCCTCCTCTGAGGACCAGTCAGAGTCACAATTGGTCTTGACTCAGTATTTTCAGAAAATCCATCAACATCCATTTTCAAATTTTGTTTAACAGTCTCACTTTCCCTGGGATAATCATCAAATTCAGGTATCCAGATTGTGAGTTCTGTTCTTCTGATTGTATACTTAACCCTTTTTATCTATTATCTCCAATATAAGAACATCATACAAATCCAGGAACAGCATTCAACTACCTGTACATCCAGTAAAGATTCATTTCCCATTCCTATTTGTGTCAGTAGTCAACTATGTCAATAAGGTACAGTTCGTTACAATAGTTACAAACAGCCTGTGCAGATTGGTAATATTATCCCCTCCACGCTGAAAATCAACACTCGTGCACGCTTAGCCCCCAGCTCTACTCTCTCTACGCCCATCACTGAGCAGGTAGGCACAGCTCAAACACTATCTATAAATTTGCCAATGACTCAAGTATTGTTGGAAGAATTTCAGATGGTGACGAGGAGGCGTACAAGAATGAGGTGGATGAGTGGTGCGGCAACAACAATCTTACACTCAGTGTCAGAAAGACCAAGGGATTGAATTTGATTTCAGGTCGAGGAGGTCAAGAGTCCACACACCAGTCCTCATTGAGTGATCAGCAGTGCAAAGGATGAAATTTCAAGTTCTTGGGAAAAATTCATAAGCTCCTTGTCAACATCTCTGAAGATGTGCCCAACATATTGATGCAATTACAAAGAAGGCACGACACCGGCTGTATTTCATTGGGAGCTTAAGGAGACTTGGTATATCACCAAAGACTCTTGCAAGTTTCTACAGACGTACCGTGTGTAGCACTGTGACTGATTGCATCACTGTCTGGTATGGAGGATCAGAAAGAGCTGCAGAAGCTTATAAACTCAGCCAGCTCCATCATGGGCACTAGCCTCCCCAACATTGAAGACATCTTTAAAAGGCGATGCCTCAAAAAGATGGGATTAATCATTAAGGATACCTATCACCCAGGACATGCCCTCTTCTCATTGTTACCACCTGGAAGGAGGTACAGGGGGCTGAAAGCACACACCTCAGAGATTCAGGAACAGCTTCCTCCCCTCTGCCATCTGTTTTCTGAATGGACAATGAACCCATGAACACCACCTCGCTACTGCCCCCTCTCTTCTTGCACTACTTACTTAATTACTTTTTATATTGTCAGTTACAGTATTTTTTTATGTATTGCACTGTTCTGCTGCTGCAAAATTTTAAAAAAATCACCACAGGTATCGCCAGTGATATTAAACCTGATGCTGATTCTTCAGCCTAACATCTCATTCTCAAAGATGAGGCCTACACCCACAACTTACAGCATTTCGTTCACATGTGCTGCAGCGTGCATCATAGCAACTCAAGTCAAAATGTAAAACAGACTTGAGAAAGCAAACTTACAAAATTAGGTTGTTAGATTAACTGTTAGACAATCTGATTGTGGCACGTAGTGAGTGGATTTGTGCAATGAACATTTGATTTAACACATGATAGAGCCTACAGCATTATCTCAAATTAATTGATGAGCAGTCCTTTCAAATGCAGAAAACCGAACTCTTTTCCATGTGTTACATGTTATGGAAATGCAGAATGATGCACTATGATGAGTGTGGCTCTTTTTATTGGTTACACACAAATATGTCATCTTTAATCACTTTGGGCTGGAATGTTCTCAGAGCCGAGAGAATTCTGCCTCTGCAACTTCAGAGGAAATAGACAAATCCCTAAGGTCTACTTCAACTCTCAGCTGATTTCCGCAGAGGTTAGTTAAGTTACTGATGTATGACTCACCATAACTACCCATCCCCACTTCTGTACTTGCAATTCACATCTCAAAACGCAAGTGAAGCTGGCTGAAGGTCAGACTGCATCTGGGGTACCGTGAGCAGTTTTGGGTCCCTTATCTAAGAAATGCTGTGCTGGCATTGGAGAAGGCCAGCGGAGGTTCACAAGAAAGATCCCAGGAATGAAAGGGTTAACATATGAGGAATATTTGATAGCTCTGGGCCTGTACTCACTGGAGTTTAATAGAATGAGGGTGTATCTCATTTTGAAAAGCCTAAATAGAGTGGACATGAAAAGGATGTTTCCTATCGTGGGGGAGTCTAAGAGCAGAGGACACACCCTCAGAATAGAGCAACATCCACTTAGAACAGAGATGAGGAAGAATTTCTTTAGCCAGACGATGGTGAATGTGTGGAATTCATTGCCATGAATGGCTGTGGAGACTAAGGTATTGAGTACATTTAAAGCAGAGGTTGATAGATTATTGATAAATCAGGGCTTTAAAGGTTACAGAGAGAAGGCAGGAAAACAGGGTTGAGAGGGATAATAAATCAGCCATGATGGAATGGCGGAAAAAACTCAGTGAACCAAATGGCCTAATTCTGCTCCAGTCTAAGGTAGCCAGGAAGCTGAGTGTATTGGTGCCAATGGAAAAGAATCCTAAGCAACAGCAATAAGCATTGGGTGTAAGACAGATCTAAACTTTGCTTGGGAGAAAGAGCACTGTTCTCCTGACCTCAGAGAGGTAAGAGACTGACTTTTCAAGGCTCCGTTATGTCTCAGTAATGGTAGGAAAGCAGCTGTTGCCTCCTGGTTGATACTCATAGAGTCATGGAGTCAGACAGCACAGAAACCCAAGTGGGCCATGCTATCCCAGAACAGCTTCTGCCCTTCTGCTGTCAGATTTCTGAATGGACAATGAATCCATAAACACCTCTTCACTATTTCTTTGCCCTCTCTTTCTGCGCTACTTAATTAATTTATTTTTATGTATATACTTTGTATTGTAATATATATATTTTTATCACTATGTATTGCAATGTACTGCGGTCACAAAACAACAAACTTTACAATGTGGCGACCCACTTCCCAGCGCACTCGAACCGGCTCACAAAGTGGCGCGCGCCGGCATTGAGGCCGGTCCCAAAGAGGGCGCCAAGCCTGATTCACCAGCAAGGGGAAAAGCCCGCGCGCGGGAGGGGACTGTGAATACGCGCCCCCTGCAGCATTCCCGCCCGGGGAGGGTGGGATCAGGAAGGCTTTAAAGCGAGGCTGTGAAGTTGGAATAAATCTCTTTTTTGCAACTGCAACTCACCAACTGCGTGTCGTTATTTCAGCGCTACGTGTAGCACACCGCTACAACAACATATTAAACCTGATTCTGATTCTGATTCCTGTCTTAAATTAGTCCCACTTGCCCACATTTGGCCTGTATACTTCAACACCTTTCTTACCTATCCCCAAGTACCTTTGAAATGGTATTAATGTACCTGCATCAGGCTCTTCCTCTGGTGACTTGGTCCAATATACTGACCAACTTCTGGGTGAAAAAGTTGTCTGTCAGCTTTCTAGTAAACCTCTCCCCTCTAGGGTTTGATTCAGCAATCTTTGGAAACAGAGTGGTAAAGTAAAAGAATTCTTGATTCCCCAGGATATTTTTTTCCCAGGGTTGGAGAATGAAAAACTAGTGTGGAGAGATTTAATATAGAGGTGAAGAACAGTTTTCTACTGTCCCTCAGTAGATAGGGGCATTGAATCAAAATCAGAACCTGGTTTATTATCACTGGCATATGTTGTGAAATTTGTTGCTTTGCGGCAAATATACATTGCAATACATTAAAAATTGCTAGAGATTATGATATTAAATAATAAATAAATAAATAAACAAACAAACAGATAGATAAATAAATAAATAGATACATAAATAAATAGTGCGAAAAAAGAGCAAAGTAGTGAGGTAGTGTTTGAGGATTAAGAAATCTGATGGTGGAGGGGAAGAAGCTGTTCCTAAAAGTCTTCAGTCTCCTCTGCCTCCTCCCTGATGGAAGTAATGAGAAGATGACTCCCTCTATACCCCCCCCAGTGATTTTATAACATCACCTACCATTCTCCTCACATCACTGCTGAAAAAGAGAGCTGAAATTCCATTTACTTGATCCTAAGCTAGACACTTAATAGAAAAATTCCATCTTCCATTGGAAGGGCAGCTTGGCCCAGTAAATTTAGGGCTGAGATCATGGGCAAACAGATGGAATTTCTGCCGACAGTTCAGCAAAATCACAGTGACGTTGAACCATAGAAAACAGTAACTTATCTGCCACTTGATAGAATACCACACCATCAATCATGAAAGGTTACTGAGAGGTAAGGATAATTATTGTCAACACACAATATGAAGTCTGACGCAAGATTGTGAGCTTAACCTTAATCAGTTTCTCATTTCTTAAACAGCGACTTTGGTCTACTAGCGTTTAATGTTGAAAACCTCCGTCAATGTGGGGCCCACCAAAAGGAATAATATTCACCCCAGAAAGTGTGGCAGGAAATATCGAGCTATAGGGATATCAAGGCTCTTGGTGCTGCTTTGGAAAATATGAATATACCTGCACTGGCCATTCAGTGCAACATGTTCTCCAACCAAAGAAACCATAGGAGTGTTGCCAGGACTGCAAAGGTGTACCTAGTATGGAGGATCCCCATTTCCTTTGGAATTGTAGAATCTGCGGTGATATTTAATTAAATGGATCAGGTTATCAGAAGCCTCTATCAATAAATGGGAAAGATCTATTCCCCTTAGCTACAAGATCAAAAATCAGAGGGCACAGATTGAAAGCAATTGTTAGAAGGATTAGAGGGGAGGTGAGGTGATGTTATTTCTCCCAAAGAATAATCAGAGATCTGGAATTCACAAATCGGGCACATAAAAATGACCCTGAGGAGCTACAGTTTGTGGGGCAGGCAGCAGAAATGTGGGATTGGACAAGGTAGCTCTTCTTTAAATGGCTTCGATGTTTGGACCAAATAGCTTCCTACCGAATTGTAAATTACGGTGATTTTTGACCATAGACTACATCGACTATTTTACAGTTCTATAGACTAGATTGTGTTCTCTTCATTTTTATGGTGTGCTTCAGTTCCAAATTGAATGATTTTGTCTGTGGCCTTCATCATTTTATGAATCGACAATGTCCCGGCACTGTTATGTCGAACATCTTTGGCCACAAAAGGTAACATTTCCCCATGGCCACCTATTTCAATTTGACTTTCTATTCCCATTCCAACATCTCGGTCCATTGCCTTCTCTTCTGCCACGATGAGGCCACACTCAAGTTGAAGGAGCAACACCTCATATTCCACTGGGGAAGCTTCCAACTTGATTTCTCCAACTTCTGGTAATTTCTCCATCCTCCCCATTCCCTCTTTCCCCATTCCCCAATGTCACTTTTCTCTCACTTATCACCTGCCAGCATGTATCCCTTCCCCTCACCCCACCTTCATATTCTGGCTTCTGCTCCCTTCCTTTCCAGTCCTGAAGAAGGGTCGCAGCCCGTAACATCGACGGTTTATTCCTCTTCATAGATGCTGCCTGACCTGCTGAGTTCCCCTGGCACTTTGTGTGTGTTTTCCCTTACACCATCTGATGCACCATCAATAACTCTCCGAGACGTGAGGCGAGGTATCAGCTTTTATTGGCTGGAAGAAAGAACAAGCAGCAAGTGACCACCACACTGCATCCTGGAGACTGAGGCCGGGGTGGAGTCCCCAATCGCCTTTATACCGGGGTCTGTGGGAGGAGCCACAGGAGCAGTCAGCGGGGGGGGGGGGGGGGTGTCCAGACAGGTATATGTAGTTCACCACACCTTCCTTGTTCACGGACGCCTCCAATGTAAAGTTCAGCTTTCATTCTTCCTTTTTACACACCAGTGTCCTGCTCCAACACCATAACTTTCCAAGAATGTCAACGCTTCTTTTTCCTGGAAGTGACTGCAAGAGATTATATCTCATATACATGCTTTGATAATAAATTTACTTTGAACTTTGTAGAACACTTCATAACTACCTACCACCCTCACCTCACTGTATCTGCAGCCACTTAGTCCCTAAGTAATAGAGCTGCCTTCCTGACTTTCTCTCTGCTGCTGTTAGATATAGTAATATACTCTAAGTCAGTGTTCACTTTTGTCCAGTGAAGCAGCTAGAAACATTTTCCTGTACAAAAGTTATGGCATACGATAAATGCAGGTTGTTTTCGTCCCGACACGTCAAAATATTTTTTCCCCCCTCTTTCACTGCAGTGCCTGGGGATTTAACACGGCAAGGTGGAAAAATGCTCTCACACATTGCTAAACAGATGAGTTCTGTGACTCCTTGAATGAAAATGGGAATAAGTGAATGAATCTGCTAAATTAAATTGGCCTTTATATTCAGGCTACTGTTTGAGAAACAGGTACCAGTGTAATCTGGGATCGTTTTGATAATATTATGTTTCAATAATTTAATGTGGTTAACACATTATGCTAAAATACAAACTCAGAACTGTATATGCTTCTTAACAGTTTTAGAAAATGCACTAAATGACAAGAAAATTAGTTCCTTTTATGTGGTCTGTTCAGGAGATTAATGATTGTAGTGTGGTTAACCAACACCACGAAAGTTTGTGTTTTCCACCAATAAGATAATACATCAAAGACAACTATAAAGGCTCTTTAATGCATAATCAGATATTAAGCAGCTGTTATGATTTAATACTATTGCCAAAACCTTGTAAGTAATGTCATATTAGACAGTTATCCTAACAAATTTTGCTAATTAGAAATTTCATTGCTCTTGGCATTAAGAACTTAAAAAGTAATTATCTCAAAATAGATATTGTTACATTTTTGAACATGCCAGTTAAATCTCAATGTGTTATCAACATATCACAATTAGGCAGGTACTGAGGAAACATGCATAATTATACATCTGTTATACATAATATGTTGGAGATAAACTCATTAAACCTTAAAGAGCAAATTGCAAGTGAACAATCTTCAAACTATTTAGAGCAAAAAGGATACTTATCATTGTTGCTTCTTACAGCTTTGTGAGAAATTATAAATTTGAAAATAGAACATAGAAAAGTACAGCACAATACAGGCCCATGATGTTGTGCCATCTTTCTAATCTACTCTGAGATGAATCTAGCCCTTCCCTATCATCTGTGTGCCAATCTAAGAGTTTCTTAAATATCCCTATTGTATCTGCCTGTATCACCGCCCCTGGCTAGGTATTGCATGTACCTGCCACTCTTTCTGTAAAGAACATGCTCTGACATCCTCCCTGTGCTTTCTTCCAATCACCTCAAAATTATGCCCTCTCATATCAGCCAATTCTGCCCTGGGAAAAAGAAGTCTCTGGTTATCCACTCTATTATGGGAGATCTCCTCTGCACCCTCTCTAAAGTTTCCATATCCTTCCTATAATGAAGCAACTGGAACTAAACACAATATTCCAAGTGTGGTCTAAACAGGGTTTATAGAGCTGCAATATTACCTCATGGTTCTTGTCCTCAATACCCCCAATTAACGAAGGACATCACACCATACACCTCCTTAACAACCATATCAGCTTGCACAGCAACTTTGAGAGCTCTATGGATGTGGAACCCAAGATCCCTCTGTTCCTCCACACTGACTAGAATACTGCATTAACCCCGTATTCTGCTTTCTGACCTTCCAAAATGAATCACTTCACACTTTTCCAAGTTGAACTCCATTTGTCACTTCTTAGCCCAGCTCTGCATCCTGTCAATGCCCTGTTGCAAGCAACAACAGCCCTCCATACTATCTACAACTCCACCAATATTCATGCCATCTGCAAATCTACTACCCTACCCTTCTGCAAGCGGAGGGTCTGTTTCTTTTTAACTGATTCAAATGTAATCTGTAATTAGGAGTAGTGCTGGGAGCCATGAAATCTGAGAAGCCATGGCAAACTTTCCACCAGGATCACTCAATGCCTCTGGTCAGATCATCCATCATTGCTGCCTTTATAACGTTAGCACGAATAATGCCCTCAACATCCACTACTTTATAGCTAGTAAAACTGAATCT
Source organism: Hemitrygon akajei (assembly GCF_048418815.1). Lineage (NCBI taxonomy): Eukaryota > Metazoa > Chordata > Chondrichthyes > Myliobatiformes > Dasyatidae > Hemitrygon > Hemitrygon akajei. Next base: position 106,876,226 of record NC_133125.1, read on the forward strand.
GCAATTAACCTACTCTAACCTACCCCTTCCCTCCTACATAACCTTCCATTTTTCTATCATCCATGTACCAATCCAAGAGTTTGATAAATGCCCCTAATGTATCTGCCCCTAATTCCATGCACCTATCACTCTCTCTGTACCTTTGACATCCCTTCTGCACTTTCCTCCATCACCTTAAAATTATGCCCCCCTTATGTGAGACATTTCCACCCTGGGAAAAAGTCTCCGGCTGCCCACTTGATCTATGCCTCTTTTCACCTCTACCATGTTTCAGGTCAAAGATTACAAGAACCATTACAGAAAATCATGTTTTAAATTGCAGCAAAGCGGGATGGGAAAGGTTAAGAGAGGTTTAAAGTATGTCTTCGACAGGGCTGAAGGCCAGATGGGATTTGATGAGAAAGAGGGTGCTATTGCAAGGCTACAGGAAGAGAGCAGATGAATATCCTCAACAATTATCTGAAATGACCAAAGGAACTGGAAACAGTGGTTGAAATTTAGAAGACAGTCAAAATGCGAAGTTCAAAGTAAATTTATTATCAAAGTACGTATAAGTGACCTGATATTCATTTTCTTGCAGACGTTCATAGTAGAATTAAGAAATACAGTATTCAATGAAAAGGTACAAACACTGGTAATCATCATGCAAAAGTAAATAAATAGTGCAAATACAAAAACACAAATAATGAATATATAGATATAGAGACAGATAAATCAACAAATAAATAGATGAATAAATGAAAAATCAATCAATCTTTGGACTGCTGAATGTCTGATATAGTTGAGCTCAAGAGTTATATCTGGAAGGTTTATAATGTGAGAAGTCTGATGGTAAGAAGCTGCTTTTCAAACAGACATTGGGTTTTGCCGAAGGCTGGGGAGAGAGAGATTTGAGTGAACGTGAGGGGAAGAATTAAAGAGACGGTATGATTGAGTTTACCCTTACACCAGACAGAAGTTTACAGTTCTGAAAGGTTAGGCTGCTTGGGTTTGAATACACCCTGTGAGATGTAATTTTGGTTGCTCTCTCCGTGACATGGAGCCCTGCCTAGAAGCAAGTAATGAACATGCAAAGACAAGTACAGCTAAAAGCATTGTGTTGCATTCGAAATGTTGACCGAAGACAAACCCATCTCACTGAATGTTTATTTATTTTTATCTCTTTATTAACATACAGTGCAGAACAGGCCCTTCCAGCCCTCTGAGCCACGCCGCCCAGTAATCCCCCAGTCTAATCCTAGCCTAATTACATGACAATTTATAATGAGCAATTAATCTGCCAACTGGTACTTCTTTGGAATGTGGAAGGAAACTGGAGCAGGTAAAGGAAGCCCACATGTTCAGGGGGAGAACATACAAACTCCTTACAGACAGCGGCAGGAATCGAAACCAGGTCATCTATACTGTAAAGCGTTGTGCTCACCACTACACTACCATGCCACCCCAACTCTAGTTCAAGTTCAAGTTGAATTCTCATTCAACCATACATGAATGTACCCAAATGAAATAATTTTCCTCCTGGGCCAAGGTGCAAAACTGATTACCAACGGCACACAGAATAGAGTATAGCACAAACAGCACATATGGTTACAATTTCAGACAATACATACAGTAAAAAAGAAAAAATATGTATATAGCCCAAGACCTTAGTGTCATAGCTAGTGTGGTATGGTACATTGTCCCAGTTCCAGCTGTTCTTCCACTGAGAAAACAATGGACAGGTACTTTGGATCTGTCTTCACTAGGGAAGACACAAACAATCTCCCAGATGTAATAGTGGCCAAAGGAACTAGGGTAAAGGATGAACTGAAGGAAATTTATATTAGGCAAGAAACGGTGTTGGATAGACTGTTGAATCTGAAGGCTGATAAGTCCCCGAGACCTGATGGTCTGCATCCCAGGGTACTTAAAGAGGTGGCTCTAGAAATCGTGGATGCATTGGTAATCATTTTCCAATGTTCTATAGATTCAGGAACAATTCCTGCTGATTGGAGGGTGGCTAATGTTGACCCACTTTTCAAGAAAGGAGGGAGAGAGAAAACAGGGATTATAGACCGGTTAGCCTGACGTCAGTGGTGGGAAAGATGCTGGAGTCAATTATAAAAGAGGAAATTACGACACATTTGGATAGCAGTAGAAGGATCAGTCCAAGTCAGCATGGATTTATGAAGGGAAAATCATGCTTGACTAATCTTCTGGAGTTTTTTGAGGATGTAACTGTGAAAATGGACAAGGGAGAGCCAGTGGATGTAGTGTACCTGGACTTCTAGAAAGCTTTTGATAAAGTCCCACATAGGAGATTAGTGGGCAAAGTTAGGGCACATGGTATTGGGGGCAGAATACTGACATGGATTGAAAATTGGCTGGCTGACAGGAAACAAAGAGTAGTGATTAATGGGTCCCTTTTGGAATGGCAGGCTGTGACCAGTGGGGTACCGCAAGGTTCGGTGCTGGGACCACAGTTGTTTACAATATACATTAATGATTTAGATGAAACGATTAAAAGTAACATTAGCAAATTTGCTGATGACACAAAGCTGGGTGGCAGTGTGAAATGTCAGGAGGATGTTATGAGAATGCAGAGTGACTTGGACAGGTTGGGTGAGTGGGCAAATGTATGGCAGATGCAGTTTAATGTGGATAAATGTGAGGTTATTCACTTTGGTGGCAAGAAGAGGAAGGCAGATTACTATCTAAATGGAGTCAAGTTAGGAAAAGGGGAAGTACAACGAGATCTAGGTGTTCTTGTACATCAGTCAATGAAAGCAAGCATGCAGGTACAGCAGGCAGTGAAGAAAGCTAATGGCATGCTGGCCTTTATAACAAGAGAAATTGAGTATAGGAGTAAAGAGGTCCTTCTGCAGCTGTACAGGGCCCTGGTGAGACCCCACCTGGAGTATTGTGTGCAGTTTTGTCTCCAAATTTGAGGAAGGACATTCTTGCTATTGAGGGAGTGCAGCGTAGGTTCACAAGGTTAATTCCCGGAATGGCGGGATTGTCATATGTTGAAAGATTGGAGTGACTGGGCTTGTATACACTGGAATTTAGAAGGATGAGAGGGGATCTGATTGAAACATATAAGATTATTAAAGGATTGGACAAACTGGAAGCAGGAAGCATGTTCCCGCTGATGGGTGAGTCCAGAACTAGAGGCCACAGTTTAAGAATAAGGGGTAGGCCATTTAGAACAGAGATGTGGAAAAACTTTTTCACCCAGAGAGTGGTGGATATGTGGAATGCTCTGCCCCAGAAGGCAGTGGAGGCCAAGTCTCTGGATACATTCAAGAGAGAGTTAGATAGAGCTCTTATAGATAGCGGGGTCAAGGGATATGGGGAGAGGGCAGAAACGGGGTACTGATTGTGTATGATCAGCCATGATCACAGTGAATGGCAGTGCTGGCTAGAAGGGCCGAATGGCCTACTCCTACACCTACTGTCTATTGTCTATTTTCTATTGTCTATTAGAGAGCAACACCGAGTGAACAGCAGAGGGCAGCACTGAGTGAACACCAGAGGGCAGCACCGAGTAAACACCAGAGGGCAGCACCAAGTGGACCCTAATGCGAGGGGAGCTCCAACAGGAGGAGTCAGACTGCCAACCTAGAAACCTGGCGAAGCCGATGCATCCCAGCATGCTGCACCTTACTGGAAAACATGCTAATATAAGCAATGGGCTTTTTGAAGGTATAAAAGTAATAAAATGCACAGAACAGTCTCTTCAACAAAACAAAATACAAGGAATTATGTAGAAACATAAGACTAAAAGACAGAATTATGTTATTCAGCCCATCAAGTCTGCTCTGCCATTCTATCATGGCTGATTTTTTTATCCACCTCAACCCCCTTCTGCCTACTACCTGCAACCATTGACTCCTTGACTAATCAGGAACCTATCAACCTCTGCATTAAATATACCCAATGAATTATTCTCCACAGCCATCTGTGGGAATGAATTTCACACGTTCACCACCATCTGGCTAAAGAAATTTCTCCTCATCTCTGTTTTAAAGGGGTGTCCTTCTATTCTGAGATTATACTCTCTGGTCCTAAACTCCCCCATTATAGGAAACCTACATTAGAGGAAGAAGGTACTTACATTGAGAAAGGGATTGGATTCCAAACATCCTGTAGTCATGAATATTGAATCAAGGTTGGTGACACATCACAATTAAATAAAGTAATAACAGTTATAAAAATAATGACCCTAAAGAGTAGTAAATTCCTTGGAGCAGATGATTTCCATCCTGGGATCTTGAGGGAAATAAACTGAAATATAATCTTGCAAAGTTTTTCAATGCAGTAATTTTTCCTTTCAGTTAGAAGATTAAACGTCATTTCACAATTTCAGAAAGATGAGAGAGAAAATGGCAATTAATGGACTAGTTGAACTATTTATTTATTTTAATAATATTTATAATAATAATATAATACTATTTATGATAATTAAAATTATATAATTAAGTAGGTAAAAGATTTCTAATTAATCAGAGCACCAGGGCAGATTTGAAAAGGTCTGATGAGTTTGATTGCTTTTCGAAAGAGTGACTTAAGTAGCAGGTGGCAGGGGAATATCTATGAATAGCATTCATTTTTATCTTCGGAAAGAATTTAATAAAATTGTCTTATAAAAGGCCATTTTCGGAAGTTGGAACTCATGGAATTATTGATGAGGTTAGGGAATTGGTTGAGTGAGAGGGGACAGAGAGACAGGATAATGGTCAAGCACTCAAATTTGCAAGATGTGACAAGTGAAGATATCCACAGCAAGAGCTTGTGCTATGGCCTCAGCAATTCTTTGTAGAAATTACTTGGAGGGTGTGTAAGGCAATGTAATTGGTGGGAATGTACATAATTCACAATCACCAACATTGAGCTGGGGTTCACATTAAGATGCTGGTCCAGAGTGATGACGTAATTGCATAAAGTACTTCCACCGTTGCGTTGTGTTCAGTATTTGAAGTACAATAAATGAGTTGTTACAGTTTTTTTAAACATAAAATGCCTCCGCTATTTTTAATTGCAAACACCTACAGATGGATAATAAAAGTCTTTTATTTGAGCTTGCTGATGATACACACCAGGCATTACCAACAGCCCAGTTAACAGCTCAACTAAAAGGCTTCTTTTCCCATCTCCCTGGTCATTTCTAACTCGGACATTAACAAGTTAATTTGTTAACGGACACTTTAAAAAATTTCAAAGTATGCAAACATGAAATCATCAACATTGAAGCTGAAGTGAACAGATGAGGGAATAGCTAGAGATATAATGAAAGCCCAAGGAGACTTCAGGGTCAAGTTTATTGACTTGATTATTGTCATGTTTGTTGCAATGGATATATAGTACATATCGAGGGGAAAACTGCTATGAAAATGAGCTCCCTGCAGCAGCAACACAACACATTACAAACATGCAAACATAAATTAAGTAAACTTACAATGAGATCAATCTAATAGAACTTACATGCCAAAGTTTAGTCTGAGGTAGGATTTGGGATTTTCAGGTCAGAGCAAGAACCTAATGAAACATGAATTATTGAAATACCGCGGGCCATTTCAGAAACGAATCTACAAAGTAAAATGCTAATGAAATTGGTAGCATTGTGGTTACCATAATGCTTTACAGCTACAGTGATCCGGGTTCAATTCCCGCCGCTGCCTGTAAGCAGTTTATACATGGGTGTCTGCTTTCCTCCCACATCCTAAAGATGTGTGGGCTGCTAAGCTAACTGGCCACATGGGTGTAATTGGGTAGCACTGGCTCGTGCTGTAATGACCTGTTGCTGTGCTGTACCTCAAAATAAGAAAACTTTTCATTGGACTGGAGTTCCCAACAGAATGACACAAGAAATAGGAAATAGGAGCAGGAGTAGGCCATCTGGCCCATCGAGCCTGCTGCACCAGCTTGAAATAATCTGTACCATATCTGCAGTATGAATCTGATGATGTGACAAGTCATTTCTCCAGAAAGCTGATCAGTGTGGTTACTTATCAGGAAGAAGCTCTGTTTCTCCTGCAGAGCTTCATCTTGGGAAGGATGAATTCAAAGTGTTTTTGTTTTTTTGTGGCTAGGTTTAATCTTGTTGCATTCTCTTGTCAATTCTGAAGCAAAAGGCTAGACATATGGTGACAGAATCATTGGACCAGAACAAAATATGATTAAAAAGGAAAATGGCATACTACCCATCACCTCTACTGAGTTGGCATGCAGGCGACCCCATGTTACAGTAGCTTGGGTAACAGAAATTCGCCCACATGGAATTCACAAATAAGGCTATAGGACCAGAAGCCCTTAAGACATAGGAGTAGAACTAGGCCATTCAGCCCATCAAGTCTGATCTGCCATTCCATCATGGCTGACCCTGGATCCCACTCAATCCCATACACCTGCCCCCTCACAATATCCTTTGATGCCCTGACTAATCAGGACACTATTGACTTCCACCTTAAATATATACATGAACCTGGCCTCCACCACAGTCTGTGGCAGAGCATTCCACAGATTTACTACTCACTGGCTAAAGAAATTCCTCCTTGCCTCTGTTCTAAAGAATTTTGAGGCTGTGCCCTCTAGTTTTGGATACCCCACCATAGAAAACAACTTCTCCTCATCCATCCTATCTAGTCCTTTCAACATTTGGTAGGTTTCAATGAGATTGCCCCACATTCTTCTAAATTCCAGTGAGTACAGGCCCAAATCTGCCAAACGCTTCTCATATCTTAACCTCTTCATTCCTGATTAAAAGCTTTTATATATTATTTTTTAAACTCACATTTCTTGACAAGGTGTTAAAATTCAATAAAGCTCTGATTAGACTTCATCCAGAATATTACCTCTAGCTCTGGACACAACAGCATGGGAACAATAACTAGAAAGGGAAAGCAATATTGAAGCTAAAGGGTTAAATTTTAAAGGTATAGTTTCTTATGGTGAGAGATAAAACCGTAAGGTTAGAGCAAGCATTTTTTCCGAAATCTGGAAATTTTTCCTCCCAATATTAAGCTAAATAAAAATGTTCAAAATTCATGTTTTATATTACACATAGGCATAAAGGCACTGAACAGCAAGGTGTTAAGAGTGGACAGGGTTAAATACAGATCAGCTGTGTTTAAGTGCATGTAGGGACAAGTTCTAGGGCTGAAATAAGTGAAATACATTTCAAATAACCACTTACGCGATTTCAACAAATCAGTAGTGATCTAGCTGATAAAAAAAAATATTAATTTAATCTTATTTTCATTGCAAGGTTTTGCATTTCTGGTTAGCTTCAGCCCGAAACACATTCACAACTTGGACATAGTTAATCCAATTGCCCTTAAGGCATTAGGAATCCAAGATATTTAAGAATCCAGTGGCTTTCTCGAAAAGTCACTCAACTCATCTTCTCAGCAACACGGTATTGTTCGATGTTGGTTGCAACTGAGAGATCCAAGCGAAAGGCTTTGCCAAGCAAGCTGCTTTGTCCGTTCCTCTCTTGCTGATTTGAATAGCTGATTCCTTTCAAATTGCAAAGAGGCTCCTGTAAGGGTTTTAATAAGCTCTCTTTCCAATAAGGACAAATTTATTGCAGAACGCAACTTTAACCCAGTAAGTCAGCAAATGCACTTTAAATCGTGCTCCAGAAATTCCTCTTTTCTTATAATCATACCAAAAAAGACAGTGGATATGATTCTGATTATCTTTTGTTCTCAGAATTTACAAAGTTAGCAAACAACAATGTGAGCTGCACATAAAATCCTGGGCATAGTGATTTGAAGAGTTAGTTAATACCATACCAAATCATGCAAACAAAAATCTCCCTAAGTGCAATCAAGGTTTCTGAGTTTTGTGTAATTGTGTCCTCATGCTATATGTAATGTACTCTCCTGACTGTCTATACCTTTCATATTTCTAAAGAGCATACCACCTGAACCAAATTATGTTCCCCAAATAATTGAAACTTCATACCTTGGCCTAGAATCATCCTTGTTATTCTTGTCCAAAGTTTTCCAATAATGCCATGTCATTCAATTAAGGTAACTTGAAAAGAGTTCTGAAAGATAAGCACAAGAGGTTCTGCAGATGTTGGAAATCCAGGGTTGCACACACAATATCAAGTTCGAGCCCATTGTCACTCAACCGTATACTGCCAAACGAGACGTTTCTCCAGGCCAAGGTGCACACCGCACATTAAGTAATATTAGGACAAATAAATTAACAAATAATAAGGTGTAAAGTTAAAAAGTAAACAGTATAACACTACTGGTGCTTCGTTCATGATGAGACCCGGGTGGTGGCGGGGTGTTCAGTAGGCTTACTGCCTGAAGAAGAAGCTATTTCCCATCCTAACAGTCCTTGCCCTAATGCCATGGTACCTCCTACCTGACGGTAGGGGGTCAAAGGGATTTTTGGGTGGAATGAAACACCCCCCCTTTTATCCACCACCCACCACCCCCAGCCCAGCATCATGACTGGTGATGTAGGATCAGTGGCATTTAATGTCCAGTCACCTGTTTCACTGGCTTTCCTTATGGTGCTCTAGTGGACACTTTGGGAAGTGCAATCTTGTCTGATTTTCCCAGCCTTTGAGAATGACAAGTCTCTCCCTATGTTATGTTAAACCACACAGCAGACCCTGTGCAAATAAATGGGAGACGTTGGCCTCCAAGAAAGAGGTAAGCGCTTTCTTCTTACATAGTTAGGCTTGGTGATTGTGATCAATACAGTGTGGAATGTGTGCTTACAATTTTAAATACTATTAATTTTTAGCAATATTTAACACTTATGTACATACAGCAGTACAGCACAGTACAGGCCTTTCAGCCCACAATGCTGTGCTGACCCTTTAACCTACTCCCAGATCAATGTAACCCTTCCCACCCACATTTTTCTATTATCTATGTGTCTATTTAAGAGTCTCTTAAATGTCCATAATGTACCTGCTTCTATCACCAACCCTGACAGCACGTTCCATTCACCCTCTGACATCTCCCCTGTATTTTTCTCCAAACACCTTAAAGTTATGCCCAAACACAAGAGACGCTGAAGTCCATAGTAACACATTCAGAATGCTGGAGGAACTCAGCAGGTCAGACAGGGATAAACAGTCGACGTTGCGGAACGATACCCATCATCAGGACTGCCCACTTGTCTTAGTCATTTGGACCCTGGGGGGAAGTCTCTGGCTGTGCACCCAATCTACTGTATGTCTTTTATCAGCTTGCAACCTCTATCAAGTCACCTCTCCAAAGTCTCTCTAAAGCATTCCAGATCTGACTGAATATCTGTAAGTCAGGGGTATTTGCAAGCATTTAATGGCAGCTTTGACAGCCCATGAATCTGGGAGTTGTATTCTCCTGATTTAATCTTCTCTGCTCTTCATTCCCGCTGATTGAGCCACAAGATTTTGTATCTCCTCTGTTCCCTCAGCTGAACAGCTAACATAGCCCAGATCAGGCATTTGCCTCTTCTGTACGGTCTGTTACAACACCAGGTGGAGCACTTAGCCAATGCTGCCATCCAATTCATAATTGTCCATTCTGAAAGGGCAACTGGGAAACCCATCTCTGAGAAGTTTTACTCATGGAGACCACATGGCCTCTGGCTACAGCAACAGCTATTTGTACTTGTAGCAGAAACTCTCTGTGTGGGTAGTTTAAAGCTCATCCAATCTTATTTAATCATGAGCAAACTTAATTATTTCACCAATGCAATGCAGATAAATGATTCAAGATGGCTGGAAGGAAGCTTCCTAAGGAACAGGAATGGAGGAGGAATTCAGTGACTGCACAGAGGAGATGACCTGAAATTACAGTGAATGGCTCCTTTCCGAACATTACAGCAAGTGTAAGGAATGCTGTGGTTATTGCAACCCGGATAATAAGAGAATCCAACACAGCTATAAACATTTGGCATCTAATTTTCTGAATATATACCGGGCTAATTATAATGGTCTATCACCTGCAGATGATTCCCCAGTATAGTTCTTTATTATTTCCTGCTCAACAATCTCCGCACAACTTCCTGCGTGGCAAAGAGAATTCTCCCCATGGAGCCTATAAACTTCTGATTTTTATTAGCCAGTTTGCAATCCTTTGAGTTCTTCTTTATTTAACTACATTATAATAATCAGCCCAGGTGCAAAATCTGTCAACTCTCTTACTTAGATCAAAACTCTTTCAGAACTTCTTCTGAGCTCAAAATCTTCAGCATTTTGAAAATATGTCAAGTTGTGCTTGTAGATTAGTTTAATTCAGATTGGTGTCATGGCTGTTGCTGACATTATATGCCAAAGGGCCTGTTCCCCTGAATTATAGTTTGTGTTCTATGTTGTAGGCAGACTTCTTTATTGAGCTATCGCACAGAACAGGCCCTCTCGGCTTTTCGAGCTGTGCGGCCCAGCAATCCTCTGATTTAACCCTGGCCTAATCACAGGACAATTTACAATGACCAATTAACCTACCAATCAGTACGGTTTTGGATTGTGGGAGAAAACCGAGGACCCAGAGAAAACCCTCATGGTCATGGGGAGAATGTACAAACTGTTCATGGGCAGCAGCAGGAATTGAACTTTGGTCACCCGTACTGTAAAGCATTGTGCCAACCACCATGCTACCATGTCACCCCTATGTTACTGTAGAGATAGCACATATCACAGCAAAAACCATGTATACTTCAAGCTTCTTATTATAATGCTGTCGGTATTTAGGTACCTTTTCAAAAACTTTACTCTTTTCGTTGCAATACCTGACTTAGTAATCAGCTGGGAAATCATCAGCTAGTTCATCAGGCGAATTCCTTAAAGGTTTTTGTATGGGACAGACAATGATGATACCATGTAACTCATGGCAACACTTAGGAAACAAATTTCCATTTTGCGACTAGAGGCAATTGTTACGTTGGAGTCTTAAGGCAAAAGCTGAAGAGCTTACAGACTGATATCTGTGGTTCTGAAACTTTTTTTTAAAAAGGAGACTTCTGTTAGTGAAAAGCTAGCCAGCTGGCTCATTACTGAACAAATGAACACTGCACATCCAGAATATTTTTTTTAAATAAAAGCCCTCAGTTTTTCTCAAGCAGAGATTTTTATTAATAAGTAGCAAATACTATTGGAGAGTCATTGCCCCATCACCCACTGCACAGACACACTTTGTTACATAAGTTGCCGGCAGTAGGATGGAGTGATTGAGGGTTAATATGTTGGGGGAGTTGGAATTATTAAGTAAGGTCGACTCCTTTAAGGAAAGTTGTTAAAACAATGGGGGGAATGCGCTGTTAGGGACTGTGTGAGCAGAATTGTGATAATTCACTGTGGATTACTGTTCCGAGCTGTGGGAGCTGAACAGGGGAAACCATGGCAGATGGTACTCAAGGGAAGAGGCAGAAAAGGGAGTCTTGCAAAAGAAGCAAAGGATTGAAACTGTGAGTAAGGGAGAGAGTTTTCTGTCGTTGAAGTGGATGAAAGAGAACCAAAACAGAGGAGTGTAGACAAAGGGGAGAGGAGGAGTATTGGCAAAGGGAGATAGACCAGAGGAGACAAGAAACCAGAGCTCATGTTACAGAATCTTGTAGTTTATTTCACTCTTCTTTTATCATCAGTATGCAGCTGGTGCTTTGTCTTGTGTTCTATTCCAGCCACTGACTCCGGCGCACATTCAGTGTGGGTGATACCTCCTTGTGGTTTACACATGGCTGCACAGCAATTCCTGGATTTCTGTGGTTATGTGGCTATTTGTCCGAGCATCCTGTCTCCATCAGAACCAGCATAAAATTTAAACTGCGTTACCACATCCTGTATTTACTCCGGAATGTCAAGGATAAGAATGACAACTGGACTTTGCAGAGAGTCGAAGTCAGCATTCCAATGCAGAGAGATTAGAAAGTACTTGATGCAAGCAAGTTCCATTTGATATTTTTCAGTTTGGCATTTTTACCCTGCATGCAAGAGTCTTTTGGCCTTGTGATAAAGAGAGTGCCTTGGAATGAATTATTTTCAAAGCCATGGACTAGAAGTGTTCAAGGGCTTGTTTCTGTGCTGTGGGCTTCTATGACTCTATTTCCAATGCAGAGGCTTGCAAAGATTTACGGAATTGAAAATGGTGCATGAATACAGGTTATCATTGTTGAGGAGTAATGCTGAATTTCCAATTTAATCTGTAAGGATTTCCTGTGGCTTCCATATCCTCCTAATTGTATCAGCAAGATCATAAGGCCATAAGATATCGGAGCTGAATTAGGCCATTTGGCCCATCAAGTCTGCTCTGCCATTTCATCATGGCTGATGAATTTCTCCCTCAGCCCAAACCTCCTGCCATCTCCCCATAGCCCTACATGCCATGACTAATCAAGAACCCATCCAAATACACCCAAATGACATGGCCTCCACAGCCAACTGTGACAAAGAATTCCAGATTCACCACTCTCGGGCTAAAGAAATTCCCCCTCATCTCCTGTGTCCTCTGGTCTTAGACTCCCCCACCATAGGAGACATCCTCTCTAAATCTTCTCATTTGAGGCCTTTGAATATTTGATGATCTCAGAATTAGAGTCAGGATCAGGTTTAATATCACCGGCATATGTCGTGAAATCTGTTAACTTAGAGGCAGTAATACAATGCCATACATGATAATATAGAAAAAAATAAAGGAAATCAGTTACAGTAAGTATATATGGATATTAAGCAGTTAATTTGAAAATAGTATAAAAACAGAAATAATTTTTAAAAAGTGAGGGAGTGTTCATGGGTTCAATGTCCACTTAGGAATCAGATGGCAGAGGGGAAGAAGCTGTTCCTGAATTGCTGAGGGTGTGCCTTCAGGCTTCTGTACCTCCTTCTTGATGGTAACAGTGAGAAGAGGGCATGTCCTGGGTGATGGGGGTCCCTAATAATGGATGCCACCTTTCTAAGAATATCACTCCTTGAAGATGTCTTAGATCCTACAGAGAATGGTACCGAAGATGGAAATGACTGATTTTACAACTTTCTGTAGCTTCTTTTGATCCTGTGCAGTAGCCCCCACCCCCCCCCAACCGTACCAAACAGTGATGCAGCCTGCAGAAAGCACTCCATCTGTAGAAGTTTTGGAATGTTTTAGGTGACAAACCACATCTCCTCAAAATCCCAAATGTAACACAGCTGCTGTCTTGCCGTCTTTATAGCTGCATCAATATGTTGGGACCAGGGTTATATCCTCAGAAACCTTGACACTCAGGAATTTGAAATTGCTCACTCTTTCCACTTCTGATCCCTCTATGAGGATTGGTGCATGTTCCCTCAACTTACTCTTCCTAAAGTCTCCAATCGGCTCTTTGGTCTTGCTGACACTGAGTGCAATGTTGTTACTGCGACACCACTCAACTAGCTGGTATATCTTGCTCCTGTACACCTTTTTGTCTTCATCTGAGATTCTGCCATCAATGGTTGTATCATCAGCAAATTGATAGATGGCATTTGAGCTATACCTAGCCACACTGTCATAGGTATAGAGGGAGTAGAGCAGTGGGCTAAGCACACATCCCTGTGGTGTTGCCAGTGTTGATCGTCAGCAAGGAGGAGATATTATCTGCACAGATCGTGGTTTTCTGGTTAGGAAGTTGAGAATCCAATTGCAGAGGGAGGTACAGAGGGCCAGGATCTGTAGTTTATTGATCAGGACAGTGGGAATGATGGTGTTAAACACAGAGTTATAGTCAATGAATAGGTGTTTGTATTGTCCAGATGATCCAAGGCCATGTGGAGAGCCAGTGAGTTTGAGCCAGTCGTAGACCTATTGTGGCGGTAGGCAAATCTAGAGGAGATTCAGGAAGAATTTTTTGCAGTTTTTGCAGAAGTCACAAAGAGCATGTGTGATTGTAAGAACTTAAGAAATAGAAACTGAAGAAATATCATTTGGTTCCTCAAAACTGCTCCACCATTAGGTAAGATCATCATGGCTCATCTTCCACCTCAAACAGCTTTGATTATCCCTTGATTCCTCCCATCTCCAGAAATCTAAGCATTTCCATTTTGACCGCAATTAATGACTGACCTTCCGTAGTTGGCCCATGTGGAGAATAGTAACGACTCAGCAACAGATATAGAGATTTCTCCTCAATTTATTTCTAAGTGATCTGTCTCTTATTGAAAGGCTGTGGCAGTTAGTTATAGGTTCCTTACCAAGAGAAACATCCTCCCAGTATCTATCCTATTGACCCCTCTTAGAATTTTGTGTGTTCCAGTGAAATGACCTCTCTTTCTGCTTAGTTCTAACGAATGAAGAACTAGTTTTCTCAATTATTCTTCATATTAGAATCAGAGAGTCTTAGAACACTACAGCACAAAACCAGGCCCTTTGCCCCATCCCATCCATACTGACCTATTAATCTCCCTACTCTCATCAATCAACACCGAACCATAGCCCTCTATGCCTCTCTCAACCACGTATTGTACCTATCCAAATTTCTCTTAAATGTTGGAATCAAACCCACATCCACCACTTCCACTGGTAGCTCTTTCCACACTCTCACTACTCCCTGAGAGAAGAGGATGTTCCCTTTAAATGTTTCACCTTTCACCCTTAACCTATAAACTTTAGTTCCTGTCCCACCCAACTATTCTAGGTACTACTCAGGTGAATCTTACAGCATTTTCTCTCAAGTATATCCTCTTCTTTAGATAAAGAGTCAAATTTGTACACAATATTCCAGATGTCATCCTGTCAAGGCCTTATATAATTGTATGGCTTTTGATCAACCTGCAAGGATTATATCCCCTTCCCATCAATGAAAGACAACAATAATACTTCAAGATGAAGCCGCCCCCCCAAGATATTGAGATTGTATATTTCCTTCAATTGGCACAATTCTTTACAGTTCCACAAGGTCATTAGAAGCAGTTGTGGGAAAATTTATGCCAGATGCTACGTGCATGAGGATGCTGGATGCAATTAATGAACTTTGGATATACTGATAGGTTTTTGGATATTACATTGTATAAAAGGATATTGGGTTAATTCAGGCATGCAGCAATGAGATAAAAGTCCGGTCATTATCCTACTGAGTGGCAGTTCAAGAATGAGAAGATAATGCCCATTTCTGTTCCCATTTATTACCTAGTTATGTTCTTTCACTGGAAATAAGTAAATTCAAAAGATCATGGCACCAACTTACATGCAATGCTGATTAGACAGCAGTGCACACCTGAAGCTCAGCGTTCCATTCCTGATTTCACAAGCTGAATACATGTGCAAAATCAGCAAGTACCTGGGCCAGCCCTCAGCGCCAATGCTATTAACGTGTGACTTAGCGGCTAGCTTCCCACTGAAACCACCAGCTGTTGCAAATCGGTGCTTGATGGCTTGCAGTTGTTCCGAATTGAATCATACGGCAAACCCTAATCATTGCAGTGTAGCAACACTTTGACACTTTGCACTAGAGCAGACTTTAAGTGTGTATCATTTATGTTTTACTTTTAAGACCATAAGACACCAGAGCAGAATTCAACCACTCGGCCATCAAGCCTGCTCTGCCATTCCATCATGTCCGATTTATTATTCCTCTCAACCCCATTCTCCTGCCTTCTCCCTGTCGCCTTTGATGCCCTGACTAATGAAGAACCTATCAACCTCTGCTTTAAATATACCGAATGACCTGGCCTCCACCCCCGTCTGTGTTAATAAATTCCACAGATTCACCACCCTCTGGCTGAAGAAATTCCACCTCATCTCCGTTCTAAAGGGATGTCCTTATATCCTGAGGCTGTGCCTTCTGGTCCTAAATTCCCCACAATAGGAAACGTCCTCTCCATGTCCACTCTATCTATCTTTCTGTTTTGCTGCTTTTCTGACACTCTGTGCCTGTGATGCTGCTGTAAATAAGTTTTCAATTGCACCTATGCAGACACGTTCTTGTCATAGAGCAATAAAACTCAACCTGGATTTTGACCTTACAGGATTCAGGCTTGAGGGCTTTATACCGCCCAGGTTTTTACACAAACTATTTACTCTCAGACACAAGTTCATCGGCAGGCATTTCCCTTGCAGTATATTGTATACAAGTACAACTATGGATGGAGATCAGGTGGAGGAGGAGATGCGGGGTGAGGGGAAAGAAGGAGAAAGACACCGATTTCCCAGCCGCTCAGAGATGAATTCCTCTACGTGGACCAATATCTGAGACTTAGTAGGAAAACTATGTTGAGATCTTCCATCTGCAGCAGCCACACTGCAAAATCACAGCAGGGTGAGGACTGCTTTGTCAGTGGTTGTCACGACGATGAGGGCAATGAACTTTTCTGTATCTGCCTCCTTCCAGGCTGAAGTTGGAGACAACGGCGGCATTGTGTAAGGGACTTCACACTGGTTTTATGTTTCACAAAAAATAACAACATTTCATTACTTCTTAGCAGAGGCTGCAGGTAGACAATATGGGGTGTGAAGGCATTGGCTGTGTGTGTGTCTGTTGGGGTTGTCTACTCTATCTGCTGCTCCTAATGCGACCTCCTCTACATTGGTGAGACCCGACATAAATTGGGTGACTGCTTTGTCAAACATTTTCATCCCCATCCGCAACAAGCAGAATTTCCTGGTCTCCTACTGCCATGATGAGACCACTCTCAGGCTGGACGATCAGCACCTCATATTCCATATAGGTAGCCTCCAACCTGATGGCATGAACATCGATTTCTTTAACATCTGGTAATTTCTCCCCATCCTTCTTCCCTCTTCTTCCTTTCCCCCACACTGGCTCCCCTCTTACCTCTTCTCTTCTCACCTGCCTATCATTTCCCCATGGGGCCTCTCCTCCATACCTTTCTCCCATGGACAACTAATACGCGCGAGTGTGTGTGTTGGTACACGTGTGGGTGTGTGGGTGTGTGTTTGTGTTTGTGTGTGTGTGTGTGTGTGTTGGTGTGCATGTGGGTGTGCGTGTGCGCGTGTATTTGTGTTGGTGTGTTTATGTTTGTGTGTGTGTAATACATGTGTATGTGTTTGTGTGTGTATGTTGGCGTGTGTGTTTGTGAGTGGTGAGTGTGTATGTGTGTGAGTGGTGAGTGTGTGTGTGCGTGTGCGTGTGTGAGTTGTGTGTGTGTGTCGGTGTGTGTGAGTGGTGTGTGTGTGTAATACATGTGTGTGTTTGTGTGTTTATGTGTGTGTGTGTTGGTGTGTGTGTGTAATACGTGTGTGTCTGTTTGTGTGTGTGTGTGTGTGTGTTGGTGTGTGTGTGTGTAATACGTGTGTGTTTATCTTGGTGTGTGTGTTAATGTTGGTGTGTGTGTGTTTGTGAGTGTGTGAGTGGTGAGTGTACGTGTGTGAGTGCTGAGTGTGTGTGTGTGAGTGTGTGTGTGTGTGTGAGTGGTGAGTGTGTGTGTGTGTGTGTGTCTGTGTGTGTGAGTGGTGTGTGTGTAATACGTGTGTGTCTGTTTGTGTGTGTGTTTGTGTGTGTGTGTTAGTGAGTGAGTGTGTTGGTGCGTGAGAGTGTGTGTGTGTGTTTATCTTGGTGTGTGAGTTTATGTTGGTGTGTGTGTGTGTTTGTGACTGTGTGAGTGCTGAGTGTGTGTGTGTGTGTGTGTGTGTGTGTGAGTGTGTGTATGTGTTTGTGTGTGTGTGTGTGTGTGTTGGTGTGTGTGTGTGTAATACGTGTGTGTTTATCTTGGTGTGTGTGTTAATGTTGGTGTGTGTGTGTTTGTGAGTGTGTGAGTGGTGAGTGTACGTGTGTGAGTGCTGAGTGTGTGTGTGTGTGTGTGTGTGTGTGTGTATGTGTTTGTGTGTGTGTGTGTGTGTGTGTGTGTGTGTGTGTGTGTGTGTGTGTGAGTGTGTGTGTGTGTGTGTGTGTGTGTGTATTATTTTGTGAATCTTGCATGTTAATGCTGCCTCACTGATGAGTTGGATCACACTTGCTCACCATCCAGCTGTTGTATGACCACAGACAGGCAATTATACACGTCAGCATCGAGCATCCTGGCAGTTGTCATGATGAGGTAATTCTGTGGCAGTCCACCGGGCCAGCTGTATTCGAGGCATACGGAAATCCAAAGAGTGGCCACCAGGAACAAAAGGGCAGGGTGCTGATATTGTGACTGATGAGCGCAGTGTTTAGCCCAGGGACATGCATGCATCAAGCGTTCACTGATAGCCTGCTACACATGCAATCTGTTAGAGCAGACTATTGGTATTCCAACACAATGCTTCCCATTGCGTAGCCTGCTCTGCATTATTTAGGTGTCAGGTGTCAAGATTCTGGGCATATGCAGCACCCCGTGGCTGTGGAGGGGTAACTCCTGCCACTCACACTGAAATGGGGCGCTGGCGCAGGATAGCAGCACCATCATCAAGGACCCCCACCATCCAGACCATGCTCTCTTCTCACTGCTACCTTCAGGAAGGAGGTACGGGAGCCTCAGGACCCACACCATCAAGTTCAGGAACAGTAATTATCTTTCAACCATCAGGCTCTTAAACCAAAGGTGATATCTTCACTCAACTTTGCTTCATTATTGAAATGATCCCATGACATTTAGACTCACTTTCAAGGACTCTTCATCTCATGTTCTCGATACTTATTGCTTATCCATCCATTCACTATTATTATTATTATTATTATTACTAATTCTTTTTTCTTTCTTTTGTTTTTGCACATTTCCTTGTCTTTTGCACACTGGTTGTTTGTCCATCCTGCTGGGTGCCGTCTTTCACTGATTAATGAGCTGGTGTACAGGAGCACCTAATAACGTGCCTATGGAGTATAGAAGAGTTCAGCACAGTACAAGCTCTTCAGCCCACAATGTTGTGCCAACCTTTTAACCTATCTAAGATCATCTTACCCTTCCCTCCCATTCAGCCTATATTTTGAAACCATCCACGTGCCTATCTAAGAGTTATTTAAATGTCCCTGATGTGTGTGTTTCTACCACCATCCCCCAGTGGTGTATTCCACACACCCACCACTCTCTGTGTAACAAAACGTCTTCACTTTACTTTCCTCCAATCACCCTAAAACTATGCCCCATCAGATTAGTCATTGCCACCCCAGCTGTTCAGCTGATCATTTATTATTTAATTATTTATTGAGTGCAGCACAAAACCCGCCCTTCCAGCCCCTTGAACCACACCGACTTAACCCTTGTCTAATCACAGGACGATTCACAATGACCAATTAACCTTCAAAGCTGTATGTCTTTGGAATGTGGGAGGAAACCGGAGCCCCCGGAGGAAACACAGGCTGATACAAACTCCTTCCAGGCAGTGGCAGAAATTGAACCTGGGTCGCTGGTGCTGTAAAAGTGTTGTGCTAACCACCACACTACCACTTTGATGGAAGTATAAAATAAAAATCCATGGAAAGATTCCAAACTAAACTCATGACTGTATTGCAGACAGGGGTCAGCTAATCAGCCTTGTGTATTCCTTAGGGCATTTTCAACATGCCTTCCAGCAGAGCATATAGATAGTGCAAAGACCAGGCTACTGAAACATAGAAAACCTACAGCACAATACAGGCCCGACGGCCCACAAAGCTGTGCCTAGCATGTCCTTACCTTAGAAATTACCTAGGGTTACCCACAGCCTTTTATTATTCTGAGCTCTATGTACCTATCCAGAAGCCTCTTAAAAGACCCTATCGTATCCGCCTCCACCACCATTGCCGGCAGCCCATTCCATGCACTCACCACTCTCTGAGTAAAAAACTTACCCCGACATCTCCTCTGTACGTACTCCCCAGCACCTTAAACCTGTGTCCTCTTGTGGTAACCATTTCAACCCTGGGAAAAAGCCTCTGACTATCCACACGATCAATGCCTCTCATCATCTTATACACCTCTATCAGGTCACCTCTCGTCCTCTGTCACTCCAAGGAGAAAAGGCCGAGTTCACTCAACCTATTCTCATAAGGCACACTCCCCGATCCAGGCAACATCCTTGTAAGGGCGAGCTCAAAGAACGTTTTGCTGGTGAAGACACAGACATATATGAGGACATCGGGTTTTATCTTATGAATAATAAGCAGTTCAGTGGAATGGGGGTATGCTTGAAGGCAGTGTGGGGGAGCTTTCCCGCGGTCTGGGAGTGGCAGCTGATCAATTCAATTAGCTCGCATGGATCCCAATCTTATACCTTAGATCCTAAAGACCAATATTGCAGCAAGTACCACAGTACAAGCATCTGGGTACTGCAGTAAAAGATAATCACAAGAGATTCTGCAGATGTTGGAAATCCTGAGTAACACACAAAATACAAAGTAGAAAGTAACTTTTATTTACTTATTGAGATACGGAGTGGAATAGGCCCTTCCAGCCCTTTGAGCTGTGCCACCCAGCAATCCTCAGATTTAATCTACAATGACCAATTAACCTAGCAAGCGGTGCGTTGTCGGACTGCGGGAGGAAACCAGGGGAAACTCACGGGGAGAACATACAAACTCCTTAAACACAGCGGCGGGAATTGAACCTGGGTCGCTGGTACTGTAAAACATTGTGCTAACCACCACGCTACCATGTCGCCATTTATCATCAAAGTATGTATACGTCACAATATACTTTATGTCACAATATATTACCCTGAGATTCATTTTCTTGTGGGCATTCACAGTAGAACAAAGAAATACAATGAACTCAATGAAAAACTACACATAAACGAAGACTGACAAAACACCAATGTACAAAAGAAGACAAACTGTACAACAATAATAACATGTCTATACTTCAGGTTTTACCAGCTTGAGCTGTGAAAAATAAGAATATAATAATACACAAGTAAATAAATAAATAATAACTGAGAACAGGAGTTGTAGATTCTTTGAAAGGGTATTTATAAGCTGGAATCACTTCAATGTCGAGATGAGTGAGGTTACCCACACTGGCTCAGGAGCCTGATGGTTGAAGGGTAATAACTGTTCTTAAAGCAGGTGATGTGGGACCTAAGGCTCCTGTACCTCCTTCCTGTTGGCAGCAAGAAGAAGAGAGCACGGCCTGGATGGTGGTGGTCCTTGATAATGGTCCTGGTGAAAGGTCTTGAGCCAAAATGCTGGCTGTTTATTCCTCTCCATAGATGTTGCCTGCCCAGCTGAGTTTGTCCAGCATTTTGTGTGTGTTGCTCTGCAGAGAAAGCACAGATGGTGGAAGTGCAAGGTGAAAATGTTGTGGATTCAGAGTGCAAAAGGGTTATAGGCCAGACACAGGCAAATGAAGACACAAGGAAATGCAGATATTGGAATCTAAAGCAATGAACAAAGAACTGGGGGATTTCAGCAGCAATTCCTTTCCTTCCACAGATACTGCTGGAACCAATGAATTTCCCTGGGGTGTAACGGTGGTGCGATGGTCAGCGTAATGTTGTTACAGCACCAGCAAACTGGGTTCAATCCCTGCCACTGTCTGTACAGAACTTGTTCATTCTCTCCATTTCCTCAGGTTGCTCCGGGTCCCCTTCACATTCCAAAGACTTCCAGGTCAGTAGGTGAATTGATGACATGTAATTGGGCAGCGTGCGCTTGGTGGGCTGGAAGGACCTGTTACCGTGCTGTATCTCTAAATAAAAATAAATAGATTGCTAGTTGCGGGCAAATGGGGCTAGTTAGAATTGACAAGATGGGCTGAAGGGCCTGTTTTGTTACTGTTTAACTCTATGACTCTAAAACTCCAAGCTCATCTGCAGTTTTCTCCAATGAAAGTCATTCGTCCTCCACCACCCATGTCATGGACACGAGGGTAACGCTACACACACAGTGTCCTCACTGCATACAGACCCTGCTCTCCGCAGACAGTGTCATTGAACTGGTGTGGTATCCCTCAGCGTGAAATCCAGTCGGGATGGAGCTTCCTCCATACATACATACATACATATATAGAGCTAGGGGTACCTAAGACTTTTGCAGAGTCCTGTAGTAATTTTATGTATTGCAATGTACTGCTGCCACAAAAAAAAATCATGACATATGTGAGTGATGAAAAACCTGACGCAGATATAAGTCTCTATTGTGGACCGACAGCGGGAAGGGGTCAGGGAGAGGGGAATCATGGTTGGGGAAAGTGGAAGGGAGAGGGGAGGGTGTGGGAAACACCAGAGAGACATTCTGTAATGAACAATAAACCAATTGTTTGGGATCAAATGACCTTGCCTGGTGTCTCAGGGTTGGGTGTGTCTGCACCTATGCTGCCACCCCTTGCCCCTGGCAGTCCTTCTCTGCACCTGTCCCATACCCCTCCCATGGTACTCCACCCTCACTATTCCCAAAACCCTTTGCTCTCGCCAGATTTACAAATTCAATGTCTTCTCCGCATTGACAAAAACAAAAGCCTTGAGCACCCTAGCTATTTCTATATATATGTGTGTGCCTATGAATTCTGCACAGTACTGTGCATCGCAAGGATTTCATCTCTGGTGGTTTCGGATGATAATTGCCAGAGCAGAATGTTTATCTGGAAAATGGATGCGTGATTTCCTTCATGAACATTAGGACATGTCAGTTCACTTGTGCTGCTTGCTGTGGTGTTTTTCGTTGCAAGGTCCAATAGTCATTGAGTCATACTCAGAGAACTACAGCGCAGTAAGCAGGCCCTTCAGCCCATCTAGTCTTTGCTGAACTACTATTCTGGCAGCCCCATTGATCTACACCCAAACCGCAGCCCTCCATAACCCTCCCATCCATGTACTTCTCCAAGATTTCTTAAATGGTGCAACTTTTGCTAGAAGTTCACTCTGCACTCACACTGACTGAAAATGTTCTCCTCAGTTTACCCTTAAACATTTCACCTTTCACCTTTAACCCGTGACCTCTAGTTCTAGTTTCATCTAACCTCAATGGAAAAAAAGACCTGCTTGCATCTATCATACCTATAGCTCCCATTATTTAGTATACTTCTTTCAAATCTCCCCACATTCTTTTATGCCCTAGGGAATAAAGTCCTAACCTAACTAACCTTTGCATTTAACTCAGATCTTTAAGTCCTGGCAACATCAATGTAAATTTTTGCTGCACTCTTTCTATTTTATTGATATCTTTCCTGTAGATAGGTGATCAGAACTACACACAATACTCCAAATTAGACCTCACTGAAGTCTCATGCAACTTCAACATAATATCCCAACTCCTCCACTCAATACATTGATTTATGAAGGCCAATGTGCCAAAAGAGCTTTTTTATAACCCTTTCTACCTGCGATGTTACCTTTCAAGGAATTATAGATTTGTATTCCCAGATCCCGTTGTTCTACCACACTCCTCAGTGCCCTGCTGTTCATTATGTATGCCCTACTCTGATTAGTTGTCTCCAAGTGCTACATCTCACACCTGTCCACATTAAATTCCATCACCATTTTTTCCCAGCTGGCCTAGATCCTGCTGTAAGCTTTGATAGCTTTCCTCGCTGTCTAATACACCCACAACCTTGATATCATCCACACATGTTCTGATTCAGTTTATCTTATTATCATCCAAATCTTTAATAAGGATGACAAACAACAATGAATCCTGCACTGATTGCTTGAAGGAACACACTTCGGTAAATAACATGCACTGTTTGGGTGATCTGACCATTACAGTTAAACAGCTGGAGGTGTACATAAATCTTGCTGAACAGATGTAAGGCTTGATTCACTGCCTATCCATGGGAGACAACAGAATTCCCCTCAGTCTTCCAATGAATTACTACTGTTCTGCTGACTGGGATCAATTAACCTCTAAGCCATAGTGAGGACCACTTTAAACAGGAATCTAAGGGCAGATTATTATCTAAGTGGTGAGACGCTGCAAATGAGTGATATTCAGAGGGATTGGGGTGTTCTGGTGCATAAATCACAAGAGGTTTGCAAAAACCTTCAACAGGTACAGGGACTCTCAAGGTTATAAATGATCTGACCTATGGAAATACAACTTTATACAAAGTTCCCCATGCATTTAAAGTATTTTCAAGCTAATACTAATAATCACAATATGTTTCAGTGTATTCCTTAAGAACTGGGTGCCGAATAATTCAATTGGTTTAATTATGAGTGGTGTTAGGGTGGACAGCCAATCAAATAGAATTACAGCAAGTGCATGTTGAGCAAGATGACATGGGTATTTTTGGAAAAAGGGTGTTTCAGATTTATGGGAAATCAGCCTATGGACAGATCTCAAGAATGGACTGTGGTGAAGAAGTCAAACAATATGGTGGCTGTTATTTCTATCAGATTAGAATGTAAGAGATTTGATTGCAGTGGTACAAGGTGTTTCCCCTCTCACCTTAGACACATGCTCTCTCGTTGCAGATTCCCCAGGCCTGGGAAAAGCATTCTGTGTGCATTCACCCATCAAGCACCTCTATGAGATCACCCCCCAGTGTCCTGGACTCCAAGGAATAAAGCCCACGACTGTCCAATCTCTTCCTGTAACCTAGCTACTCAAATCCTTGCAACACCCTTGTAAATATTTTCGGCACTCTTTCCAGCTTTCCTAAAGTAGGATAAATTAAATTTATTTTATATCTAAATAAATAACACAACACTCCAAGTGTCACCTTTCCAACATCTTGCACAAATGTAACATAACACCCCAATGTCCATACTCACAGAGGGTGGAAGGGCAAAATCTTATATTCCATCTTGGTAGCCTCCAACCTGATGGCATGACTATCAATTTCTCCTTCTGGCTAAAAAAAAAAAATCCCTCCCTCTCCCCTCTTCTTCTATCCTCCACTCTGCCCATTACTTCTTATCACCTGCCTATCACCTCCCCCTGCGTCCCCTCATCCTTCCCTTTCTCCTATAGTCCACTCTCCTCTCCTATCCAATTCCTTCCTCTCCAGCCATATCCCGCCAACCTGGTTTATCACCTTCTAGCTGTCCTCCCCCCCTCCCCCCACATTTTATTCTGGCATCTTCCCCTTTCCTTTCCAGTCTTGAAGAAGGGTCTCGGCCCGAAATGTCGACTGTTAGTTCATTTTCATAGATGCTGCCTGACCTGCTGAGTTCCTCCAGCATTTTATGTGTGTTGCTCTGGATTTCCAGCATCTTGTGTTTATGATTCCATACTCATTGCCCTTACTGATGAAGGACAACATGTCAAATGCCTTTACCTCCACCCTGTCTATCTCTGGTACACTTTCAAGGAAACAGGTACTTGTACTCCCAGAACCATCCATTTAACACAACACCTCAGGTCTCTACCACTCACTGTGATAGTCCTGTTTGACTTCTCTAAATGAGATGCTGTGCTTTGGAACAAGGACCTACAAGCAAACCTAATCATTGAAGATTATGAAAAGTGAATTGTCCTAACATGTAAGGAGACAAAATCCTTTTAGATACTTTTTCAGATGATGAATTTTAATTCTGACATTAAAGATCATGGGAAATCTGATCTTCTATCAATGAGGGTGCCAGAAATAAAGAGAGAGAAATTAAAATTAAAGAGATGGAAATTACTGTGATGATGATAATGGGAAATCTTTATAAGCAGCATGCAGGATGTCATTCAGCTACAATTCAATAACAGTGAAGACCAGAAAGTAATCTCTGCTCTTTCTGAAATGTATCAAAATTAAAGTGTCCAACAGAAACAAAGAGAAGTCTTCCTTTGAAACAAACTTTATAAATATATGTATGTGTGTAATTTGAACCTGGAGCTGAAGTTTAATGAATTTGATACTTGTAATGTGCACTCTTGTTGTATAATGAAGCTCAAGCAGGGTTGGATTAGGCTGGAGTCACATGGCTTGGGATGGGGCTGTGATGGGTTGGTATTAGGGAGGAGTTGGTTTTGTGAGGTTGGTAAACCTAGAAGTATAGCTTTCAAATTCTCCTTTAAACTTTAATCACAGGGCGTGCTTGAGTGAAGTTTCTGCCAAGAAGGTTTGGAGGCAAGTGGGCCAAAGGCAGACAAATGGGACTAGGTTGGGTCAGAATGAACAGATTGGGCCAAAGGGCCATTTTCCATGCTGTAAGCTCTTTAAGCTGGTACATTAGCAGATGTCCAAGTCTCACTAGTTTTAGAGAGGCTTGTTGAAACCATTACATTATAAACATTGCATTTCCATCTATGTTTCATGTGCCTGATGATTACTGTGGAGAACAGAGCACTGCGCCCCCTACTGACCCCTCCCATCTCTGCTCTTCCCTGACCCAAGGGCAACTGAGGAAGCCTGCTTCACTGGGAAGATGCTAAGAAAAGGATGAAGGCACCCTGGCTGATTTCAAGAAAGGGAGGAGTTGTTGTCAATGGGCAGTCTAGAGCAAAGAAGGTGGTTCACATAAGACCATAGGCATAGGAGCAGGATCAGGCCATTTGTTCCTTTGCGTCTGCTCCACCTTTTGATCATGGCTGATTTATTTTCTCTCTCAACCCCATTCCACTGCCTTCTCCCTGCAACCTTTAACGTCCTGACTAATCAATCTTCACTTTGCGTATACCCAATGACTTGACCCCCACAGCAGTGAATTCCACAGATTCACCATCCTCTGGCTAAAGAAATTCCTCCTCATCGCTGCTCTAAAGGGATGTCCTTCAGTTCTGGGACTGTGCCATCTGGCATTAGGCTCTCCCAACATGAAAAACATCCTCATGATGGAGAAAAATCAGTTTTGGTTCAGAATGCAGTTGTTCACTTCAATTGTTTGCATGATCTGTGCCTTTTTCTTCCTCTTGCACATCAGGTGTTGCTCTTTTATTTTTATTTTTATTCTTTTTTTCTTTAATTGGGTTCTTCCGGGTTTCTTGCTTTGTGGCTACCTGTGAACAAGCAAATCTCCAGGTTGTATAATTTGTACATTCTTTGATAATAAATGTATCTTGAATCCTGAATCTTGAAGAATGTGGTGAATGTGTCCAGTAGAATTAAAGGTAACAGGAGTGGGGGAGAGAGAGTTAGTCCTGATCACGGTGATGAGAAGGTTTTTGAGATACTCCAAGGAAACAAGGGAACCTGACTCATGGATGCAACACTCCTTGCTTGCTTTCAGCTATCAGGTTTTTGAGTCCTAGGAAAACCAAGTTGTAGAAGAAATGCAGGTAATCTATAATATTTAACTTAAGCCTCAAGCATGTGGTTGGCTACTTTCCCTTGTCCAACTTCATTAAAACTACCAATGGCTACATACAAGTTAGGTTCAGCTCCTTCTCCACATTTTTCAGCTCATTAATCTCTGACATAACCTTAACACCCATTCACAGGAGTTCGTCTACGGCCTATGACTCAAGGAGTTAACTCTTGTAGTAAAGTGGGTGTTCCTGTCTTCAGATGGAGGCATGGGTTCGAATCCCACTTCTGATATGCTCTTCTTTTCTACATACAGATGTTACCAAATATCTTTTATAGATTCAGTTCCTAAACTAAATGCTGCTGGGGTTACAGTAGATTAAGAGGACAAATATATTTAATTGATGCTTGCCGATAATAGTAATATTCAATCATAAATTTGTATAACCTTCAACTATTTGTCAGCATTCTTTCCTTCTATTGCACCGTAGTGTCAGGTGAGATTATGGCCCCCAAATATTGGAGAGTGGGAATTGAAGCCGGAGATGTTCGATTTAGCAGTTTACAGACCATTGGCTGACAGTATAATGTGATTCATTTAATGCACCACAAGCTTTCTTCCAGGCACTGCTCTTTAATGTTATGTGAACTAGTTGCTATGAAACTTCATGGATTGTTTTTCAAGTTTTAGTCAAGGGTGGTTTATATCATTCACTTAGACAATGTTAAGTTCGATGATAAGATCATATGATATAGGAGCAGAATTGAGCAGAGCCCATTGAGTCTGCTCTGTGATTTCATCACGGCTGATACATTTTTCCTTTCAGCCCCAATCTCCTGCCTTCTCCCCTTAACCCTTCATGCCCTGACCAATCAAGAATCTATCAACCTCTTCCTTAAATATGCATAAAGGCTTGGCCTCCACATCTGCCTGCTGCAAAGAATTCTACCGATTCACTAATCTCTCGCTAAAGAAATTCCTCCTTATCTCCGTTCTAAAGGATGCCCCTCTATTCTGAGACCGTGACTTCTGCTCTTAGACTTCCCACCATAAGAAACATCTTCTCCACATCTAATTCATCAAGGCTTCCACCATTCGATAGCTTTCAATAAAGTCACCCCCTCCCCCCATTATTCTGAATTCTAGTGAATACAAGCCCAGAGCCACAAATATTCTTCATATGATAAGCCATTCAATCCTGGAATCACATTTGTGAACTTCCTTTGAACTCTCTCCAGTTTCAGTATATCCTTTCTAAGATAAGGGGGCCAAAACTGCTCACAATACTCCAAGTGAGGCCTCACCAGTGCTTTATAAATTCTCAACATTAATCCCTTGCTTTTATATTCTCGTCCTCTTGAAATGAATGCTAACATTGCATTTTCCTTCCTCACCACAGACTCGACCTGCAAATTAACTTTCAGGGAATCCTGCACATGGACTCCCAAGTCCCTTTGCATCTCAGTTTTTTTGTACTCTCTCTCCATTTAGCAAATAGTCAACTCTTTAGTTTCTTCTGCTGAAGTGCATAACCATACACTTCCCGACATTGTATTCCATCTGCCATTTCTTTCCCCATTCTCCTAATCTGTCTAATCCTCTCTACTTCCTCCAAACTACCTGCCTCTCCACCTATTTTCATATCGTCTGTAAACTTTGCAACAAAGCCATCAATTCCATTATCCAAATCATTGACATAGAACTTAAAAAGGATCAGTCCCAACACAGACCCCTGTGGAACACCACTAGTTACAAGCTGCCAAACAGAAAAGGCTCTCTTTATTCCCACTCTTTACCTCCTGCCAATCAGCCACTGCTTTATCCATGCTAGGATCCTTCCAGTAATACCATGGGCTTGTAGCTTAAGATGCCTTGTGTGTGGCACCTTGTCAAAGGCCATTCTGAAAATACAAGTGCACAATATCAACTGATTCTCCTTTGTCTATCCTGCTTGTTACTTCTTCAAAGAATTCCAACAGATTTGTCAGGCAAGATTTTCCTTCAGGGAACCATGCTGACTACAGCCTATTTTACCATGTGCCTCCAAGTACCCTGAGACCTCATCCTTAATAATCCACTCCAGCAACTTCCCGACCACTGAAGTCAGGCTAAATGGCCTATAGTTTCTTTCTTCAGCCTTTCTCCCTCCTTGAAGAGTGGAGTTACATTTGCAATTTTCCAATCTTCTGGAACCATTTCAGAATCTAGTGATTCTTGAAAGATCATTACTTATGCCTCCAGAATCTCAGCAGCTAACTCTAGTAGAACCCTGGGTGTACACCATCTGGCCTAGTGGACTTACCTACCTTCAGACCTCTCAGTTTCCCAAGAACCTTCTCTCTAGTAATGGTAATTTCACACACTTGATGACCCCTGACACCTGGAACTTCCACCATACTCCAAGTGTCTTCCACAAGGAAGACAGATGCAAAGTAATTATTCAGTGCATCCGCCATCTCATTATCCCCCCCTTACTACCTCTCCAGCATCATTTTCCAGTGGTCTGATATTCACTCTCGTCACTCTTCTACACTTCATCTAAAGTT
This sequence comes from Hemitrygon akajei, assembly GCF_048418815.1. NCBI lineage: Eukaryota > Metazoa > Chordata > Chondrichthyes > Myliobatiformes > Dasyatidae > Hemitrygon > Hemitrygon akajei. The sequence continues at coordinate 106,905,681 of NC_133125.1, forward strand.
ATCATCTTTAATATTATTTGTTAGCTTACATTTGTATTTCTTATTTTCCTTCTCCATGACTTTTTTAGTTGTCTTTTTTTAAAGTTGCCCAATCCTCTAGCTTCTCACTCATTGTTACTCTATTATACGCCCTCTCTTTGGCTTTTAGGTTGGCTTTGGCTTCTCTTGTTGGCTACGGTGGTGTCATCTTGCCTTCAGAATACTTCTTCCTCTTTGGGATGTATATATCCTGTGCCTTCTGAATTACTTCCAGAAATTCAAGTTCCAGTTCTAGTGTGCCTATCAAGTTCATTTCCATGCATGTGTTAATCTATGTAACAGGAATATAAAAATCTTGTGCTGCAAAAAATATGAAAGGGAATGTTACTGAGCCACGTTCTGCTCAAATATACCAGGTTCAAGGTCCAGATAATTGCTATCCGTTTTCATGATACACTATAGGAACTTCTGCAGTTGGACCAGCAATAAGCTCTTCAAACTCTTGAGACTGCTTTGACATGCAACAAGATCTTGGCTGACCTTTCACCTCAAACATCATTTCCAATTCCACCCCAATCTCATTTCATACCTTTACTGACAATTTCTGTTTAGCCTTCAATAATTCAACATTTACAGTCCTCTAAGGCAGAGAATTTTAAAGATTTGCCACCCTTTAAGTGAAGAAAATTCTGCTAATTTCAATCATCAATTACCTGTCTGTTATTTTCAGATTGTGACCCATAATTCAAAACTCTCTTGCCAGAGAAAACCTCCTCCTTAGTTTGCACTCAACCCCAAGACCTGTCAACAATTTACTAAAAATTAAAAAAAACAAAATTGTGAGGCTGAAAAAAATATTCATGCCCTTTGTAATTACTATGCTAACTTTCCTCAGGTACAATGCTGTATTTCCCTTCCCAACTCACCCCGTTTGTTGATGTATAAACTTGGAGGGTCACCTGAATAAACAGCCCCTCTCTCTGTAAGATTGAACAGTATGGCAGATTTACAACAGGTCAAACATGCCTTCAAGGCAAGTCAGGGAAATGATAATCGAGAAGCACAAATCTGGGGAAGGATCAAGAACATCTCAAAGGCACGGATGCTCAGTGCAGTCCATCATGAAAAAGTGGAAAACGTATGAAACCACAGCCACACTGCCTAGGTCACCGCCTCTAAATTTAGTCGCCGGAGAAGGACGGCACTTGTAAGAGAGCTATTGTGACACCTCTGAACAGTCACTCTGAATAAGCTGCAGAATTCAGAGGCTGCCACTGGAGATGGAGTTTATGTGTCCACAATCTCTAAGGCCTTGCACAAAATGGATATTTATGGAAGAAACCCTGTCCTAAAAAAAAATTCTTTGCTTATAGAGTTTGTCAATCATCACTTGGAAGATACTGTAAATATGTGCAAAAAGGTTTGTGGTCAGATGAGAATAAAGTGGAATGTTTTCGCCTGAAAACTAGGCAGTATGATACGCGTATATCTGCGTATCAGCCAGGTAACTTGATCCCTACTGTAAAGTATGGTGGGGGCAGCATCATGCAATTGGGATGCTCTTCTGCAGCAGGGACTGGAAATCTAGTCAGGATTGATAGGAAGATGAATGCTACTAAAGACACAGAGATCCTTGATAAAAACTGGTTAGCCTGTACCAGAAAGCTCAAATTGAGGAGGAAATTAACCTTTCAGAAGGACAATGACCGAAAGCACAATGCCAGAGCAACCAGTGATTGGCTTCAAATGAAGAAGACTGATGTCCTTGTGCAGCGCAGTCAGAGTCCAGACCTTAACCTGATGAAACAACTCTGGTAAAAACTCAAGATGGCCACAAAAATCTTGGCAAATTTCTATAGATGTGTGGTGAAAAGTGTGTTGACTGGCTGCATTATGGCCTGGTATGGGAACACCAATTCCTTTGAGTGGAAAGTTCTACAAAAGGTAGTGGATTCAGCTCAGAACATCATGGATAAACCCAACCATTGAGCACATCTACATGAAACATTGCCATAGAAAGGCAGCATCAATCATTAAAAAGTCTCACCACCCAGGCCATGCTTTTTTCTCACGGCTGCCATCAGGTAGAAGGTACAAATGCCTCAGGACTCGCACCACCAGGTTCAAGAACAGTTGCCACCCCTCAATCATCATGCTCTTGAACAGAAGGAAAGAACTACACTCATTCTACTTCTGGTGTTCCCACAACTGATGGTCTCACTTTATCTTGTTATTTCATGCTCATTATTTATTGTTATTTATTTATTTGTGCATTTGCATAGTTTGTTGTCCATTGATCCTGTTTACAGTTACTGTTCTATAGGTTTGCTAAGTGTGCCCACAGAAAAAGATCTCAGGGTTATATGTGGTGACAAGTATGTATTCTGATTATAAATTTTACTTTGAACTTTGAAATTGCTCTGCACTGCCACTGCCCAACTACCCTGGCACAGCTTGAGCAATTTTGCAAGGAGGAATGGGTAAATCTTGCTCCATCACATTGTGCAAAGCTAATAAAGACGTGTCCAAAAAGATTACTGGCTGTAATAGCTGCAAGAGGCAGTTTAACTTAAGAACTGAGCAAAAGGGGATGAATACTTTTGAACTACTGACACTTCAGTTTTTGAATTTTTAGTTTTACATACTTTACAATTTTCCCTGATTTTTTTTGGGGGGGGCCTTAATGTGAAAAAAAGGAGCATGTGATTCACAAGTAAAAATTCTCAGTTAAATCCCTGGTTGTAATACTTATTTATGTGAACAAAGGGGTGGGAGCTGAATACAATGACAAGGCACAGTACCTTGAGATAAAACATTGTGTCCAAAGAGAACAAAGAAAAATGCCTCAGGGATGCAATCCTTCTTGCTTGTTTTCAGCTATCGCCATGGTAGCGCAGCGGTTAGCATAATGCTATTACTGCTCAGAGCATCGGAGCTTGGAGTCCAATTCCAGCACCGCCAGTTTGCACATTCTTCTGTGAGTGCACGGGTTTCCTCTGGGTGCTCCAGTTTCCTCCCACAGTCAAAGACATACCAGTTAGTTGGATGTCAAAGCAGTCTCAAGAGTCTGAAGAGCCTATTGCTGGCCCCATGTCTAAGGTTCGAACTGCAGAAGTTCCTATAGTGTATCATGAAGACTGATAGCAGTAGACTGGACCCTGTCCCCGGTGAATGAATTATATTTTCATCTCTTCTTTGTGCTGCATTTTGGCTTACTTCAAGATATGGCCACCTCTTTTGTTATTTTCTATAGCTTCCTGCATCTCATTCCTCAGACCTATCCCACTGCTCCATTAGCTGTCCTGCATGGCCGATTTCCATCGAGTGAACTGTCACCATCTGCTCGATGTCAGGCCAAGAGATATTGCACCTCCAGTCCTGATCCCCTTCCAAGTCTAGAGCATGCTGTTGTTGTCAAATGCCCTCTGGTTGGTGGTAGCATGCATGACTGAGAGAGCGAGCGTATGTTCCGTTTGTGCAACCTTTCAGCTGTAGCATTGATCAGCCTTCAGCCAAGCACATACTTCCATTGTTCTCCACAGCTCTACTCTAAACCACACCTGTGCTGAATCCGTCTCGTACAATTGTATTCAACCTTGCCTCTATGTTAAAAGTGAAAGCTGGTTTGATTTTAATTTGCTCACCGACAAGTTTTAATTGAGTTAAGGCAGAACGGTAATGCAGTGGTTAGCACACCGCTATTACAGCACCAGTGACACAGGTTCTATTCCTGCCGCTGTCTGTAAGGAGTTTGTACGTTCTCCCCAGGCCCACGTGGGTTCCCTCCAGATGCCCCCGCTTCCTCCCACATTCTTAGGGTTTAGGTCTTTATTCCTTGAAGCACAGGAGAATGAGGGGCGATTCAATATAAAACTATGAGAGATGTAGATGGGGTAAATGCAAGCAGGCTTTTTCCACTGAGATTAGGTGAGACTACATCTAGAGGTCATGGTTAAGAGTGAAAGGGGAAATATTTAAGGGGAACATCTTCACTCAGAGATGGTGCAAGTGTGGAACGAGCTGCCAGCAGAAGTGGTGTTTCAACATTTAAGAGAAGTTTGGATAAGTACTTAGATGGGAGGGTTATGGAGGGCTATGATCCATGCCAATAGACAGAATAATACTTCAGCATCGACTAGATGGTCTGACCTGTGTGTTTTTGCACTGTCGTGTCCTATGACTCAATGACCCTATTCCAAAGTCGTCTGGGTTAATTGATAACATGGGTGTAACTAGGCATTGTGTGCTCAGTCGGCTGGAAGGACCTATTACCATGCTGTATCTCAAAATTAATTAAAATAAATAGTAGTCCTTCTTTAAACTAATCTTTGAACTAATCGTTACATCTTTAAAGTACCTTTTCAAATTGAGTTGAAGGTTTCTTTGTTTGAGCTTTTTAGTTTTTGTGAGGCAATCTCATCTCCAATCTCACTGCAAATATCATCTCCAGATCTGATCGTCAACACATCAGTCGAGTTTGGTCTCAGCATTTGAGAGTCTTGAGCAACACACAGAAAGTGCTGGAGGAACTCAGTAAATCAGGCAGCAAATATGGAGAAGAATATCAGTCAATGTTTGAGGCCAGGTGAATGAATTATATCAGGACTTGAAGGAAGAGAGAAGAAGCCAAAATAAGAAGGTGGGAGAAGAGGAGAGGGTACAAGCTGGCAGGTGATAGGTGAGGGGGAAGGTAGGGGGAGGGGAGAGGGTACAAGCTGGCAGGTGATTGGTGAGAGGGAAGGTGGGGGAGGGGAGAGGGTACAAGCTGGCAGGTGATTAGTGAGAGGGAAGGTGAAAGAGTACAAGCTGGCAGGTGATTGGTGAAGGGGAAGGTGGGGGAGGGGAGAGGGTACAAGCTGGCAGGTGATTGGTGAAGGGGAAGGTGGAGGGAGGGGAGAGGGTACAAGCTGGCAGGTGATTGGTGAGAAGGAAGGTGGGGGGGAAGAGGGTACAAGCTGGCTGGTGATTAGTGAAGGGGAAGGTAGGGGCGGGGAGAGGATATAAGCTGGCTGGAGATTGGTGAAGGGGAAAGTGGGGGGCGGGGAGAGGATATGAGCTGGCAGGTGGTAAGCGAGACCAGGTGAGGAGGAAGGTGCATGTGGGATGAAGTGAGAAGTTGGGAGGCAATACATGGAAGAGGTAAAGGGCTGTAGAAGGTATCTGTTAGGAGAGGACAATGGACCTTGGGAGAAAGTGAAGGAGGAAGGGTACCAGAAGAAGGGGAGTGAGAGGGGAACCAGAATACAGAATGGAAAAGGAGGGAAGGAGGAGGGGTAGAAATTATCAGAAGTTAGAGAAATCAATGTTCACCGGGTTGGAAGCTACCCAGACGAAGACATTGTTCCTCCAACCTGAGTATCATGGCAGTAGAATGCAAATTTACTCCAAAATGATGTTACTCCAGATCCAATGCAGCATTTAGAACAGAATAAGTACAAAGAATACAATAAAAAACAATAAATATAGATGTAAAATTCATCCATGAAACATAATGTGCAACGGTTGAGTGTGGTCATATATACACAGGATTAGCTTACATACAGAAAGTCATGCTAGGTACAGGAGTATCTGTGAATAAGGTGACTCTGACAGGAAATGATGAATCAGGTGAGTCTTGGCAAGAGGAACACTTCGAGGAAGCAGCAGGGCAGACAGAAACATGGTAGGTCAGTGTAGTTATGGGGTGCGGAGTGCACGCACAAAGCTGCGGCCTATGCGGGGATGAAGGCTGCTGATGGGCTGAGGAGAGGACTGTCTGATGCGTATGTAGCGGTGGTGGGGTGGGTTAACAGATGGAGGTGTTAATCAGCCTAATGACTTGGGAAGGTATCTGTCTTTGAGTCTGGTGGTCCTGCTATGTAGCCTCCTCCTTGATGGGAGTGGGACAAACAGTCCATGAGCAGGGTGGGTGGGATCCTTCATGATATCACTGCTGGCCTTTTCCCAGTACCTTTCTGTACATGTGTCCTTGAGGGAGGGCGTAGGCTTGTGCTGGTGGTGCGTTGGGTAGTTTTAACTACCTGTTGTCGAGCCCTCCTGTCCGCCGAGGTGCAGTCTCCGTATCGCGCAGTAATGCAGCACGTTGGGATGCTCTTAGCTGTGCTCCTGAAGAATGACATGAGTATAGACGTGCATCGGCCATCTCTCCTCAGTCTCCTCAGAAAGCACAGATTTCAGTGAGCTTTCCTGACTGTGGAGGATGTGTTCTGGGACCATGAGAGGTTGTGTGAGACGTTTACTCTGTTAATTTGTTAATTCTGATCAGTTGTATTATTACTCTGGAACTGGCTTGATATCAGATGCTATATTTATAGATTCCAACATCTTCTCAGCTGCCGATGTCACGTTAAATGGTTGGTAGTTCCCTCTTTCTTTATCACTCCATCCTTCCTTATGTAACCCCCAGTTCGGCTAGTGGCTTACTTTAGGGAGAGACTGCCTCCAGTCTGGCCAAACTTGAGAAATCTCGTTTGGGTGGATGCTGTGTGATGTGCTCCCCTGTTACAAATCAGTACCCCGAAATAACAAACAGTACACAATATGATTGAGCTTTATCATTCTTAAATTGACTACAGGTTAGTAAAGAAACAAAAAAAGGAAAAGGGCCCATTCACATGAAGCAGTCTAATATGCACGTTGGAGTTCACGGTTTTGTTCCCTGTCAACCTCCTCCAAGCGTAGCCGACCCTTGCTCCAAGTCAGTTCTGTCCAGGGGTCTACCAACTCTCTCCACTCGCGTCTTCTCTCTCCATCTCTCGCCGACAAAAAGACCGCAAAGTCCCTTCTCTCAGACCCACAAGAAATAACAACATGCCTCTCATTGGCTAGCATACATTCCAAAGTTCCCGTTATCTCTAGTCATAACCCAAACATTGCTGCTACAGAGAAACCATTACCTTAGCAGTGAAGCATTACAGAGAAGCCATTACTTGAGCAGTGAAACATTGCAGCACGTTACAATGTAAATAATGGGGCCACAGTTACTATTGATCCAAAGGATCGATTCCAGAGTGCTTAGATTTTGGAAGAATGACTAAAGCATCCATTCTGCCCATGGCCATCTCTTTTAAAACTCTAAGATGTAGACTATCAGTACTTTTTAAATCTACCTTATTTCAGGAGTCTGAAATTTCTCCAGTGGCATTTTTCACTCTCTCGAGGCCACTCTCAGGGTGAAGGAGCAACACCTTATATTTCATCTGGGCATTCTCCAACCTGAAGACATGAACATTGATTTCTCTAACTTCCAGTAATTCCTCCTGCCTCCCCATTCTCTCCTTCTGCCCTCCTCAGTCTGACCCCACCTTACCTCTCCTCTTCTCCTCACCTGCCCATCACCTCCATTTGGTGCCCCTCCTCCTTCCCTTCCTCCCATGGTCCTTTCTCCTCTCCGAACAGGTTTCTTCTTCTTTGGCCCTTTACCTTTTCCTCCTATCACCTCCCACATTCCCCCTTCATCCCACCCACCCACCCACCTTCCCCCTCACCTAATCTCACCTATCACTTGCCAGCCTGTACCCCCTCCCCTCCCCCACCCACCTTCTTATTCCCCGTTCCTCTCCAGTCATGATGAAGTGCGTTCAGCAACTCCTGAATCTCTTGTGTTCATTTCACTCCATCATCTAGACCTTCGGTTCTCTGACCTTTCTAGAGAATTTCTGTGTCGTTTTCCATTCAGATAGGCACCAACTGTTGGATTGAATTTCTCCTGTTTCTGTGTGTAAGGCAACTGCAATTGTCCTCATCTTTTATTTTTCACATAACTATTAACAACTCTTCTGGTTTATCTTTATGTTTCTCAGTAGATTACTCTGGCCATCTTTTGTTCAATTCCAAACATCCCCAATTCTCAGACATACAGTTTATTTTTCTGATAACCTTATAAGCCTCTTCCTTTGATGTAATACTATCTTTAATTTCTACTGAAACATTTTTCCCGCTGTGCTGTTGTGCCTTAAAGGAATATATATTGATTGCAAATTACACACTATTTCATCAAAAGCAACACATTGCTTGATTATATCATTTATTTAATGTAGTGGGTTGCCAATACACCCCAGACTATCTGACCTCATGCCTGCATAACTTCCTTTGTTTAAACTGAAAACCCAGATTTCAGCTTGAACACTTTGGAATTTAAAGCAAAATTTCTGTCATTTTATGGTCAGTTCTTCCAAGAGATTCCTCAAGATTATTGATTATACCTTTCTTGTTGTATGGTATATGATCTGAAATAGCCCATTCCCTAGTCAGTTCTCAACTCAGAGGTCGAGCACTCCATTAAAAAATATGAATTAAAAATGCATAAATTGAGTCTTTCAACAAGTACTCTGTAATTGAAAAATGAGATCCATCTATATGTTACTCAGGTAAGCAATAAGTTTCCTATCTTAGCAAAATTCTTTGATTGATTTAGTACTATTAAGCAATGATTGCAAAGTAAGAATTTCAAAAGCATCAATGTATTTGCAATTGTCCTTCAATTTTCCAACACACACCTTGCATCATATGTTACCTGCAACATGATATTCTATAGGCAAATTGCAGAGTGTTATAATGGAATTTATAAGCCAAATTGCCAATACTGCTTTTAACTAAGAAGATCACTATTTCAAATTGAAACCTTGGCATGATCAATAGTGAGCGGTGTGATGTGATCATGGACACTAGAGGGTTAAAGCTCAGAGCTGCTGCAGCTATAATTAATGAGGGCACTTGTGCCTATTAATGATAGAGTGTGGTGCCCATCTCCCTACTGCAGTGGGTGACTGAGTGCCTCAATCTTTGTCTGCTGTGTCGTATCATGCCAGCTGGGGCAGAAGGTGCACCTACTTTTCAATCTGAATTCAAAAGAATGACTCTAAGCCAGTTCCGAATCTGCCTAGTGAAAAGGGTTCATACGGTATTGTGATAACTAACCTTGTGCTTAAAGCTTTTGATTGTGGCTACAAACAATAGATATAATATTATAATTCCGGCTAATCACAGAAGAACTAAAAACAAAAAAAAAAATTGCAGTTCTTAAGAAAGATAGACTGGATTAGATTTTTATGTCTAATACTGTAATATACCACATAAGTCATTATTTTTTGTCACAATTGATTGATATCTTGATTAATTGCCATAAAGGCTTGGACCAGGTGTTAACTGCACACAGATTGGAGGCAATGTGCTGTGAACCTCATGGTGTATTACTGGCACAGACAGGCCCAGTTGGAGTAATAAGCCTTTGTTTAATTTGGCTGAGCTTATAGCTCCCTGGGGCCTGTACCATAAAGAGTTTTCTGTTAGTGGTTGGAGTGCTTATTGTAGAAAAATTGCCTCTCTAAAATTAGCATAGCCCCACGAAGAATACATAATGTAAGGCAAATGACAGCTGCTTAACTGAAACAATTGAACAGAAATAGCTTTCTTTATACACCATTCCTCATGGTTATTTACTCACTAACAACTAGCAACCAAAAGGTTTACCTAAAAATATTACTTAATGAAAAGGGTTTAATTAATTATACATGTGCATTTGGAATAAAATCAATATAGAGGGATGGTACAAACTGAATAATTAATAACCTCTTTAAGATGTTTGATAAATTAGAATTATTCTAATGTTGGTGTCATTGATATATTCATTCCATTACTGCCTGCATTAAAATCACTAAAAGATAATTTTTTTTGTTCGTAAGCTATTTTTGCAGCAAGATTGTACAAATGTTGAAGGTAAGAAAATGCATAAAATGGAGAGGTGAGATAAGAGTGGTAAATATGCGGGGAAGACACTATTTATAGGACATATGGACTCACTTATCATCTGTGGGACAGGTCTGGTGGGTGGGGCATTCATCTATTTGCCCAATGTCATCAGCAGGAGATGTAATCAATTGTGGTGGTCAAGCCTCAATTAAGTACAGGAAGTGAGTTGTCCACACTAATCATTCTCCAGCATAGATAGATCACCACATAAAAAACCATGAACCCCAATGGGACTGTCACTGTTTAAAGGCAGCCTGCAGCATTAGAAAAGGAAACGGTGTTTTCAGTAGTGCAGAGTGAACTGTTGGTTGCAAATGCACCTGTATTTATTTGAGATGGTAGCTGTGAATTATATAAAGTTCAATTCCATTGGGTCAGGTAAAAGAAATGTGATCAGGAAAGTATTTTTTTTAGAAATGATAACTGAGGGCATTGAATGATAGGGCAGTAAGGTTAACTCATCTGTCTTTCACATACTGCCATGGAATCCTTGTTGCTAGACTTTAAACCAAAACCAAGGATGAGGGAACATATCATTCCCATTCTCCCTACTCTGCATCGGCTTCCTGTATCTTTTAGAATTGAATTTAAAGTTCTCATACTTGTTTTTAAAACTCTCAGTGGCCTGGAGCTAGAACACGTCACAGAATCACTTCTGTTTTATAATCCTGCTCGAGCTCTCAGGTCTTCTTCCCCTAGTCTCTCAAAATTAAACAATCTCCCTCAAAAGATATTTGTCAGGTCAGAACTACACTCCTAAACCGTGTCATCAAAAACCTAAAACTATAAGGGAGGCAGACTCAGCTGACACCTATAAAAGCCAGCTCAAACTCTATTTATTTAATCTTGCTCTTCCCTAACATCTTATTGTCTGTTATTGTCATGTTTGCACTGATCCGCTGTAAAGCATTTTGAGCTACATCACTTGTATGAAAAATGCTCAATATACTAGTTATTATCATTAATATTTTTATTTTTTCTCAGCTCAAGCTAGTAAAACCTGAGGTAAGGGCAAAGCCAAGCCCCTCATTTGTCAATTGCTAGGAACTTTCAGATTATTCTGTTGGTGTTTAGTATTGTGGCTTTCTGGAGATTTGCACAGATATTGCAGTGTAGGCTGATTGTTTAATGCTATTGTGCAGGGCCTTTGGGATGATACCAGTTTTAGATTTTACTATTGGAACAATAGACACCTAGTTTATCTTCCATAATCTTTCAATTTCCTCTTTTAATTCATTATATATTTCTGGCTGGTGGCATAGTGGCATCAGCACTGGACTTTGGGGTGAGAGGTCCCGAGTTTGAATCCGGCCGGCTCCCTTGCACGCACTCCATCCGTGCCTGGGTTGAATGTCGAGCTAGCAACTCGACCTCGTAAAAATAAAACCTGGAGAGGGATGGGCTCCACCAGGTTTCAGATGCCCGAGACACGCTGTACGATGAGCAATCACCAGAAAGATCGGCAAGCAAAAAGCTTGTCATGATGGCACCCCGACGACTCAACCAGGAGTTAAGGGGGCTTGCGCACACACACACTCACACACTCATACTCTCACACTCACGCTCACTCACATTCTCACACACTCACACTCACATAGACACACTCTCACACACTCACACATTTCTGATGCTTTTCACTTATTGATTTCTGGATGTTATGTGTGTCTGGATATACAGTATCTATAAAGTAGGTTGTTCCTGCTTGATTATCCTGTAATCTTGTATCTGGTTGGTTATTATTGATTGACCTGTCTGTAATAACAGAACGATCATAATATAATTTCTATGACTCTAAAACTGGATCAAGCTTGTATTTATAGCAAGGTGTAGTGTCTTTTCTGAGTTTGTATTTTAAAGCAAGATTTCAGTGAATGAAGTTTGTCACTTGATTGTGCCTGTGTCAGTAATCAGATTGAGTTAAACTGCTGCAGGATCCTGTAAATGTATTGGATTGTTTCTGCTTTCTCTTTGCATTTTCTACATTTATCATCTTGAATTTGTTGGTCTTTTATTATGCATTTTTGATCATTTATTATCATTGTAATGCCCTGGTTTGTATGTTTTACTGTTATGCTGTATGTATTTCATTTTGTGCGGTTCTGTGGGAGCTGTTTGTTTTCTGCTTGTGTTGAAGATGAGAGGGAGGAGAACTGTGCGCCATCCAATTAGGATGGTCAGATTAAGGGGAGGTTTTTCTGATGAGGGACACTGAGGTTGGGCTTGGGGCTTTTGTTAGAGAGAGATGAGGACAGAAGACGCCGGAGAGAAGAGTTTGTAGGATTCAACCTGGAGTGGGGCTGAGATTCAACGAAGCCCAGGAGTCATCGATGGGGGATCAGCAACAGGAAAACTGTGAGCTCCAACTTGCGCACATTAGACTCTTCCATTAAAACGGGCCCTGTTCTTTTCTTTGTTCTTTCTTTACTAACCCTTGGGTCAAATTAAGTATTATAAAGTTAAATAATTTAATTGTATGCAGTGTACTGTCTGTTATTTCATGGCACCCATCTGTTACAGGGTAACCCACACAAACAGGTGTGCTCGCACCTCACTCTCACACATTTGGCGAGGCCAGAGATTGTCTTCCCTGGACTTACACAACCAAGAAAACCAGAGTGCTTCATTGTGGAGTTATCATCCAGGATCGATTTCATAGGATGCTGTGTGATTGCCCTGAGCGTTGATCCAGTGTGTTGTTTGTTTAAGTCTGTGCTAAACTATTGTTCGGTAAAGTGATTATGATACGCGGTTATGGATAGTGCAGGGGTCGAGCAGTGGTGTGAATCCACAGGGTTACTGGTAACGAATGCATGTGTGTTGAGTGGGGTAGACATTCGTATTCAAACTTTAAGTAACGTTAAAGCCGTAGGAATAATTACAATTGTGGAGCGGAGGTTTGATAAAATGTCTGGTAAAGATTTTGTTTTAGTCCAGACTAGTGCTGATGTAATGGCAGTGGAACTGCCTGGTACTATTAGAGCCCCGGGAGTAGGGGGGCAGTGGGTTGTCCATACTTTCTGGGGGGAGAGTAGCAGGAGAGCGGGCCGAATTGCATGCCAAGTCTCCCATAGCTGGGGGCGGAGACTTCAAAGACAGGTTGCTGTCGTTTCTGCGGAGCGAGGGGAAGGAGTGGTCTGTTTTGAAATGTTTAATGAGTCCCCAGTGAAGAGTGGGACTTCTGAGTTGGTATCAGCCCTTACCTCCCTGGCAAATAAATGGTCCAGTGCCCAGGCTGAGGGTCCGAGCTATCGAAAGCTGAGAATGTTCTCTGGGGTGAAGCCCACCCCCGAGAGGGAAGAGGAGTATGAGATTTGGGTGGAGCAGACCTCTCAGTTGTTCGATGCATGGCAGCTCTGATGATGTAAAAAAATGACGACTGGTTGAGAGTTTGAGAAGCCGGGCTGTTGACGTAGTGAGAGCCGTGAAGACACAAAACCCCTTTGCCACTTCTGCGGCGTACATGCAAATGCTAGAAAAGGTGTTTGGTGTGACGGGAAGTCCAATGGAGCTTATGATGGGGTTTCAGGAGAAAGGACAGAATCTTTCAGCCTACATTTTTCAGCCCAGGAGGCAGCTAAATTGCTTGGGGCCATTCAGATGGCTGAGGTGCATCAGCTAAGAATGGACCAAAAAGCGAAAGGCACCCAGTCCCAGGGCCTGATCACTTGGGGTCTCCGACTGTCTCGCAAGACATGCCCCACCCCCCAGTTGTTGAGCTGATCAGTGAGTTATGGGAAGAGGAGAATGCATCAGGGGCACGGGAGGCCTCTGTCAGCAGGGTACAGTCCTTGGTAGTGGTCCCCTGCATTGAAGTGACCACAGATAGCCCTCCCCAGGGAGTGGTAAAGGAGATCATATCAGAGTTGAGAACTGAGATGTCCCAGTTGTTATCAGCAGGCGTGGCCCCCCGTATGATGGTGGTGTTGATAGGGAGCAGACCTCCTAAGGGATGGACTATACAGAGGGCTGCTAGTGGCGGGATCCCGCGAGAAGGGGAGCAGCCAGAATTGTCTGTTATAACTGTGGTGAAGAGGGACACTCCAGGCGGGAGTGTGAACGATGGGAAGCCTCTCGGAGAGTGAGCCCCCAGGTACCTAAGTGGAGAGAAATATCGGGAAACTTAGAGAGCCAATGGGGCATCTCAGGAGGAACACGTTCCCAACAATATATCAAGGAACACTCTAAAGCAAAAATCCCTATTCCTGAAGGCTTAGTGGGGCCAAGCTCCAGTGTATCGCTACAGATAGAGGGTACTTATGCTAGAGCCATACTCGACACAGGCTCGCAGGTCACTTTGCTGAACCATTTATTTTACAACCAGTATTTGACGCATTTACTATTGACGCCACACAGTGCAGTAGAGATCTGGGTCTTAGTGCGGGTGATGATCCATATGATGGTTATTTGTCGGTGAAGCTGGAGTTTTCAAAGGCAGATGTGGCAGTGCCTGAGGTCCTCGATATATTAGTGTTGGTTTGTCCAGACTCCGTTGAGAAGAGCGGCAGTTCAATTCTCGTGGGGACAAATACTCCTATTGTGAGGAGGCTCTTGGGAGCCTGCAAGGAGAGAGCTGGAGAGAGCTCTCTGAAACGTTGTCCTTTCACCCGGTGTTTCGATCTGCTTTTGGGGAAGTTTGTGGCTGCACTGGGCTGGAGAATGACCTTAGACGAGGGACTGTGTGGTTCACCCAGTCAAAACCAATCATGTTTTGGCCCAGGGAAGTAGCGAGAGATATGGAGACCCCCAAATTTCCTGGAATGCCTGAGGGCAAGGCCCTCTTAGTGGACCACGAAGAGGAGTCATGCTTACCTGCTGGGGTACTGGTGAGACCTGAACTGCAGAAGCCCTCTGTTGTACAGGTGAACAGGATGGCAATGACTGTCAGGAACACTACAAAGAGGGAGGTCACCTTCAGGCGAACATTGACTGCTAAGTCATTCAACTTTGGGGACTCCCCGATACCTGTGGGTTGGAAGAGGAGGTTGATAGAGAAGATGTCGAAACTGGAAGGTGTCTTTTCTACTGACGAGTTTGATGTGGGTTGTTCCAAGAGCACTCGTCACATTATCCGGGTGACCGAGGAACCCCGTTCAGAGAAAGGACACAGCAACTGGCCCCTGCAGAGGTGGAGCATTTGTGTAAGTTGAAGGAAGCTGGGATCATCACTGAGTCCAGAAGCCCCTATGTTTCCCCAATTGTAGTGTCCAGGAAAAAGAATGGGAAGGTACACATGTGTGTGGGCTATAGGACTCTGAACAGGCACACCATCCCTGACCAGTATGCGGTCCCGAGGATTGAAGATGCGCTGGCCTGTTTGAGTGCTGCAAAGTGATTCAGTGTGCTGGACTGGAGGAGTGGAGTGGATATTACCAGATCCCCATGAGTAAGGCTGACAAAGAGAAGATGGCATTTATATGTCCACTGGGATTCTTCCAATTTGAAAAATGCCTCAGGGCATATTGGGAGCCCCAGCGTGTCATGGAGAAAATGGTGAGGAATATGAACTTCCTTGAGGTATTGGTGTATCTGGATGATCTCAGAGTGATTGGGTCCACCTTGGAGCAAGGCTTCTGAAGGTGCCGGGCCACCTGAAAGCTGAAGGGATAAAGCTTTCACTGGACAAGTGCCAGTTCTGCAAGACGTCAGTTAGCTATGTTGGGCACATAGGCTCATGGGTTGGAGTAGCCACAGATCTATCCAAGATAGAGGCGGTGACCACTTGGCCAAGGCTCCAGACTGTGAGCATTTTGCACTCGTTCCTTGGGTTCTGTGGGTACTATAGGAGGTTCGTGGACTACGTGAAAGTGAGTCACTCTCCCTTAGGGAAGAAATGGAGGAAGACCAAAGGAAAGGAGGGTAAAGATAATCTTTGCCCTTCAGAGCCTTTTGGAGTGGGATGGGATGTGAAACGTGAAGAGGCCTTTCAGTCACTGAAGGAGCTGCTGACGAAAACACCTCTGCTCTGTTTTGCAGACCTCTAATTGCCATATGTACTGCATACGGATGCCAGCAGAGAGGGCTCAGGGGGTGTCCTGTATCAGGATCAGGGCACAGGGTTGAGACCCATTGCATTTGTCAGCCAGAGTCTGTCACCCTGAGAAAAAACTATCCCACGCACAAGTTTGAGTTTCTGGTATTAAAATGGGCTGTGGTGGATAAGCTGAGTGACTACCTCTGCGGTACCAAGTTTGAGCTGAGGATGGACAACAGTCCTCTAAATTATATCCTGACCTCAGCGAAATTGGATGCCACAGGCCATCGGTGGTTGGCAGCGTTGTCTGCCCATGATTTCAGCCTGAAGTACCAGCCGGGGAGCTGATGCTTTGTCCCGACGGGTGCATGAGGGACTGGGTAGGGATGAAGAATGGGAGAGCGTTCCTGCCCCGGGGGTGAAGGCCATGTGCCAGTTTGCCATCACGATGAAGGCAGAGGGAGGGCAAGGGCAGGATCGAGCGGTGGATCAGTCGGGAGCTTCCAATGACGCCATTCCCCAAGTTTACTGTAACCTGACTACTCTGAAGACAAACCAGTTGCTGGAATTGAGTCCTGGGGAAGTGGCAGCTGCTCAGCGAGACGAGCCAGGCATTGGTACCATTTGGTCAGCAGTCATAAAGGGAGGCATGGCCCAAGCAGAGACGATGAAACACACTGTGATGCCTCCATTACTGAGAGAATGGCCCAAATTGGAGTTGAGGAACAAGATCCTATACCGGATCACTTCGCCTCCGGCGTTCCCAGCTGGTCCTGTCTGAGAAGTATCAGAGGATTGTGTTGAAATCATTTCATGATGATCCTGGACATTTGGGGGTTGAAAAGACCTATGGATTTCTCAGAGACCGGTTCCACTAGCCCCAAATGAAGCCAGAGGTTGAAGAGTACTGCAAGTCATGAATTCAGTGTATACAGAGGAAGATGTTGCCTATCAGGGCTGCTCCATTGTCCCACTTTCAGAGTGCAGGGCCCCTTGACCTGGTGTGTATGGATTTCCTGTCAATAGGACCCGATGCCAGCAATGTGGCGAATGTCTTGCTCATTATGGGTCGCTACACCAGATATGCATAAGCTTTCGATACCGAGGATCAGAGGGTGTCCACGGAGGCTAAAGTGTTATGGGAAAAGTAATTAATTTATTATGGCCTCCCCAGGTGGATACATAGTGATCAGGAACAGGATTTTGAGAGCAGACTCATAGCTGAGTTACTGAGCATGCTTGGAGTTGAGAAGTTGAGGACTATGCTTTATCACCCATAGGGTGATCCCTAGCCTGAGAGCTTTAATTGGACCTTGCTAGATATGCTCAGAACCTTGGAGAGCAGCAAAAAGAACAAGTGGAGTCGACATATTGGACATCTGGTCCACTGCTACACCTGTACCCAGAATGAAGTTATCGTGTACTCGTTGTATTATCTGATGTTAGGGTCTGGGCAAGGTTGCCCATCAACCTTTGTTTTGGGACTGGAGAGGCAGAGCTACCACCAAAGACTTATGTGAAGTTTGTGTCTGATATGAGAAGGGAGTTGAAAAAGACTGATGAATTAGTTGAGGTCTCGGCTGCTAAGCAGAATCAAGGAAATGAGAGGAAGTATGATCAAAAGGTGAGGTTCTCCCAACTCCTGCTGGGAGACCAAGTCCTCAGAAGGAATTTGGTGTGACCTGGAAAGCATAAGTTGGCTGACCGCTGGGTGGCTACGCCCTACGTAGTGGAGAGTCAGATGCCAATCGTACCAGTTTTCCGGGTGAAAATGGAGGATGGGAACGGACCTGGCAAGATTCCCCATCGGAACCACCTTCTACCTCTGGGACAAGAGGTGCGTGTTGACCCAGAGCCTCACCTGGACCCTACACCTAGTAAGAGGTCTCTGCGGCGATGTGGAGAGACTGTAGGACCAGCAGCAGGAGAGATTAGACTGGCCCCCGCCCCTGAATAGGATACGGACTTGGAGGATGAGAAAATAGAGATGTGGTATATGCTGCCTTTTGCTAACTCCCCAATAATTGAGGAAGAGAATCCCAACCCCTTTCGTGCGGAGGCAGGTGAAATCGAGGTGTCTATCTGTGGACAGGCTGGGTTCCGTGAACGGGATGAAGTGGAACTCAGCCAAGTGACAGAGGGATCCGAGTTGCAGGAGGGTACGAGTGATAGACTGGGGGGAGGCCTTGCCATGTAGACCAGCTGTATCCCAAGGACTGTCAGAACCTGAAGAAGTCACTGATGCAATAAGGAGATCTCAAAGGATCAGGAGACCCCCAGATAGGCTGGCCTATATAGCCGCGGAGGAACAGAGTACTATGGGTGTCCCCCTAGTGAGATATGTCACAACCCTTTACAAATGCATTGGAGGTTCTGATATCACGAAATTCCTTTGAAAACTGTGTTATTAATGACGGGATGACAAATTATTTCAAAGTCATGAGGACATGACTATTTTGATGGGGGGAGAGTGTAATGCTCTGGTTCATATATTTCACTGTTATACTGTTCTGGATTTCATTTTGCGCTGTTCTGGCGAGCTGCTTGTTTGCTGCTGATGTTTGGGTTACTGTTGAAGATAAGAGATGGGAGACTTGGGTACCATCCAATTAGGATGGTCAGATTGAAGGGAGGTTTCTCTGGTGGGGGCCACTAAGGTTGGGTTTGGCACTTTCGTTGGAGAGAGATGAAGAGATAAGATGCCGGAGAAAAGAGGTCATAGGGTTCGACCTGGAGCAGAGCTGTGATTCAACGAAGCCTGGGGTGAGATAGAAGGAGGATCGGCGATGAGGAAACCATGAGCTCCAACTCATGCACATTAGTCTGTTCCATTAAAATGGGCTTTTTTTTTGTTCTTATTTACTAACCCTTTAGTCAAACTAAGAATTATAAAACTAAATTTTTTAACTGTATGCAGTGTACTGTCTATTATTTTGTGGCACTCATCTGTAACAGAGTAACAAATTACACAGCATCCACACAAACAGGGGGTTTGGGGTAGGCGCACGCACCAATCTCCCACGTTTGGCGGAGCCGGAGATTGTCTTCCCTGGACTTATGCAGTCGGGTAAACCCGAGTGTTTCATTATTATTATTTTTTTTCTCAGCTCAAGCTAGTAAAAACTGAGATACAGGCAGAGCCAAGTACACTCATTTCTCAATTGCTAGGTACTTCCTGACTATTCTAGTGGTATTTAGTATTGTGGCTTTCTGAAGATTTACATAGATATTGCTGTGTATTATAACTATTATTATCATCCTTCAGAGAGAGGAAATACATCCTTTGTTCATTGTCCCATCCCAAGACAGAAATTCCGACTGTGCAGCGCTCTAAGGAATGTCAGCTGATATGCTGAAAACTTCTTGGAGAGGAGCTGGAGCCCAGAACCACATGCCACAACCACATGCTCTAGCTTCCTCCCATGTTCCAGAAACACACGGGTTAATTGGTCAGAAGGATGTAACTGGGCAGTGCAGGCTCATTAGCCCAGAAAGATCTGTTACCATGCTGTATTTTTAAAAAATCTCACACCGGTGCGTGGTTTAATTTGACCTTCTGCCGGCAGATCACAGAATGATGACAGCCCAGCTTCCTCTGATATTGCAGGAGGGGCCATAGAGTCACAGAGAGACAGCACAGAGAAACACACCACATTGACCACCCGTTAACATTAAATTAATATTGATCAGATTTATATTCTTATTAATCCCCGTCCCCAAGATTCTATCATTTGCTTACACACTGGGGACAATTCACTGCAGCCAGCTAGCCCACCAACCCATGTTGGGATATTGGGAGGAACCTGGCAGAATATACGAACTCCATATGCAGACGGTATCCAAGGTTAGAAGTGAAAGTGGTGCTGACATTTCTGCTAGCTGTACCATCCTTAAGACCTTAACACCGTAAGACGTAGAAGCAGAATTAGGCCATTCAGCCCACCGAGTCTCCTCCGCCATTCCATCATGGCTGATCCTGGATCCCACTCAACCCCATACACCTGCCTTCTCACCAATATCTTTGATGCCCTGACCGATCAGGAAACTCCCAATTTTCACTTTAAATATACCCGTGGACTTGGCCTCCACACTGTCTATGGCAGAGCATTCCACAGATTCACTATTCTCTGGCTAAAAGATTCCTCCTTACCTCCGTTCTACAGGGTCACCCCTCAACTTTGAGGCCGTGCCCTCTAGTTCCAGATACCCCCACCATGGGAAACATCCTCTCCACATCCATCTTATCTAGTCCTTTCAATGTTCGGTAGGTTTCAATGAGATATCCCCCCACTGCATTCTTCTAAATTCCAGAGAATACAGGTTCAAAACTGCCAAACACTCCTCATATGTTAACCCCTTCATTCCTGGAATCACCTCCATGAACATCTGTGGACTCTCTTCAATGACAACACATCTTTCCTAAGATATGGGGGCCTAAAACTGCTGACAATACTCCAAGTGGAGCCTGATTAGTGTCTCATAAAGCCTCAGCATTATCTCCTTCTCTTCCCTTTGAAATTAATGCCAACATTACATTTGTCTTCTTTACCATAACCTTCTGAGAATCTTGCACAAGGACTCCTAAGTCCCTTTGCACCTCTGATGTATGAATTTTCTCCCGATTTAGATAACGTTTTGTACTATTGTTCCTTTTATCAAACACACCTTATCGTACATTTCCCAACACTGTATTCCAATAATTTCCCAATCTTGCCATTCAACACCAACCTGATTTCCCCAATCTCCTTGCATATTGAAATCCCCCGTTACAATTGCAACATTACCCTTATTACATGCCCTTTCTAGCTCCTTCTGCAATCTCAATCCCACATCTTGGATACTATGTGGAAGCCTATATATGATTCTATAACTTTTTTTTTAACTCTTGCAGTTTCTTAACTCCACCCACAAAAATTTTTACATTCTCTGATCCTATATCACTTCTTTCTAAAGATGTAATTCCATCTCTCACTAACAAATCCACACCGCCACCTATGCCTTTCTGCCTGTCCTTTCGATACAAATTATATCCTCTGATATTAAGCTCCCAACTATGACTTTCTTTCAGCCACAACTCAATGATGCCCTCAACGTCATACTGACCAATCTCCAAATGCGCCACGAGTTCATCCACCTTATTCTGAGTACTACGTGCATTTAAATACAGCTGCTGCAGTCCGGCTTCTCTTCGCCCTTTTGAGTTTTGCTTCTGTGGCCCTTTCTCTGTACAAACTAACAGAATGACAACCTGGAGCACTGCTGCCTATCTGCTGTCTCTTCTCTTTGTCACTGCATACTGCTGCTCTGTTACTGTTACGTTTGTTTGCACCATTATATACCATTATCATTCCAAGTATTATTATTAGCATTCTGGAGGGCAGAACTAGGGAGTTGCAGAGGGCCCTCTAACACATTGAGACTGGAGGCTAACTCATTCATTTCATAACTCAACATGAAAGTGAGATGCTTGCCCGTTCGGGGTTTGGTAAGAGTGAACTGCAAACTTGTCTGGGATTTTAACACATGGCATAAAATTCTGCTGTTAATGGAGTCAAAGTTCAAAATGTTCAAAGTAAATGTATTATTCAATTTTATATATGTCAACAGTTACAACGACAAGATTCATTTCTTGCAGGAGTTCACAGTAAAACGAAGAAATACAGTGGAATCAGTGAAAAACTCCACACAAATACTGACACGCAATCACTCTGCAAAAGAAGGCAAACTTTGCAAATACAAAGAAAAAAGTAAACAATAATAATAATAAGCAAATGAATTTTACCATTGTGGTGAACTACATATACCTGTCTGGACTGCTCCTGTGGCTCCTCCCACAGACCCCTGCTGACTGCTCCTGTGGCTCCTCCCACAGACCCCTGCTGACTGCTCCTGTGGCTTCTCCCACAGACCCCTGCTGACTCCTCCCACAGACCCCTGATGACTGCTCCTGTGGCTCCTCCCACTGACCCCTGTATAAAGGCGACTGAGGCCTGTTGCCCAGCCTCATTCCCCAGGATGTAGTGTTGTTCATTCTTCCAGTCAATAAAAGCCGATACCTCACTTCCTACGTCTCAGCGTGAGTTATTGATGGTGCATCAACCATGACACACCTTCAATTATACACTTGAAATTAGACACTCTTTCATCAGTAAAGCGAAAGCAATTAATTCAGGTATAACCATATAACAATTACAGCACGGAAACAGGCCATCTCGGCCCTTCTAGTCCGTGCCGAATGCTTACTCTCACCTAGTCCCACCTACCTGCCCTCAGCCCATAACCCTCCATTCCTTTCCTGTCCATATAGCTACCCAATTTTTTTTTAAATGACAAAATTGAACCTGCCTCTACCACTTCTACTGGAAGCTCGTTCCACACAGCTACCACTCTCTGAGTAAAGAAGTTCCCCCTCGTGTTACCCTTAAACTTTTGCCCCTTAACTCTCAACTCATGTCCTCTTGTTTGAATCTCCCCTACTCTCAATGGAAAAAGCTTATCCACGTCAACTCTATCTATCCCCCTCATAATTTTAAATACCTCTATCAAGTCCCCCCTCAACCTTCTACACTCCAAAGAATAAAGACCTAACTTGTTCAACCTTTCTCTGTAACTTAGGTACTGAAACCCAGGTAACATTCTAGTAAATCTCCTCTGTACTCTCTCTATTTTGTTGACATCTTTCCTATAATTCAGTGACCAGAACTGTACACAATACTCCAAATCTGGCCTCACCAATGCCTTGTACAATTTTAACATAACATCCCAACTCCTATGCTCAATGCTCTGATTTATAAAGGCCAGCATAGCAAAAGCTTTCTTCACCACCCTATCCACATGAAATTCCACCTTCAGGAAACTATGCAGCATTATTCCTAGATCACTCTGTTCTACTGCATTCCTCAATGCCCTACCATTTACCATGTATGTCCTATTTGGATTATTCCTACCAAAATGTAACACCTCACACTTATCAGCATTAAACTCCATCTGCCATCGTTCAGCCCACTCTTCTAACTGGCCTAAATCTCTCTGCAAGCTTTGAAAGCTATTTTCTAAAGATATAAACATGAACTTTGGACTGGAACAGTACAGAACATTAAAGATAAAGAAAGGTGCATTAGAGCTAAAAGAATACAAAACACAGCAGCAGGACACAATACAACCAATGGATGAATATGAACATGTAAGTATCTGTGATAACAAAAAGCAAAGAACATAGATCATACTGTGATACTGGAAAAAATTCAACAGAGTTTACTTCAGGGCTTAAGCAAATCTGCCAAGCAGCACTCAATAGTTAAAATGTAACAAAGGCAATGAACACCTTGCTATGTTCATATTAATGTATTCTTTTGGCATAACATCTTGTTCCAAAACTGATCTGGAAAATTTACAAAGAAAAATAAGTGAAATGAAAAATTTTGGAAAACACTTTGTACACTCAAACACACTTAGATTAACATTACCTAGGACAGAAGGAGGAAGAGGAATAACTGACGTAGAAAATTACCAAAGGCAGAAAAAAAACTTCTAAGGATATATTTCCATCAATGAAAACAAGATTCTGCACTCCACGTGAGCATATGCAATTCTGAAAAGGACACGCCATTAAACTTAAATGAAAGCACAACACAGAAAAATATCATCCTCAAGTCACTGCACAATAGCATTAAGCAATTAGGCCTACACAGCAATATTAATGTATGTTTGTAAATCTCCAGGAAGCCACAATACTAAACACCACTAGAATACAGGTGTGCGCCACTTAACATCCAATCACATATACGTCCGTAGTCCCGATCGGAGAACGTGACGTAGTGGACGTAACCAATCTCGTGTATCATGCATCTCTTGAGTGTAGTAGTGAAATCTCTCTGTTTAATTTTCTTTCGAAAATATTACCGTAAAGTGCATCATGGCTTCCAAACGCAGCAAAACTGCTCCTAGTGATAGCAACAGTTCAAAAAGTGAAAAAAATTAAAAAGTTTAAAATGAAATAAAAAATTATAGTGTATGTATGTATTATAGTGTACAGTTTTAGTGTAAGTTCTAGTCAATACAGGTACACTACAGTACTCCATATAGGTTCGCTAAGTATATAATATGGTGTTCGCACAACGTCCAAATCACGTAACGTCCGATTTCACAGAACGTATCGTGGACGTTAAGCAACGCGTACCTGTAGTTTAAAAGTTCCAGGCAATTGAAAAATGAGTGTACTTGGCTATGCCCGTACCTCAGGTTTTACCAGCTTGAGCTGTGAAAAAAAAAGTGAATAAATAATACTGAGGACATGAGTTGTAAAGTTCTTGAAAGGGAGTCCATAGGTTGTGTTCAGAGATTAGGGCAGTGCTGAGGTGAATGAAATTATCCACACTGGTCCAGGAACCTGATGGTTGAGGGGTAATAACAGTTCCTGAACCGGGTAGTGGGAAACCTAAGGATCCTCTACCCTTTTGCCGATGGCAGCAGTGAGAAGGATCTGGAATGTGGGGGTCTATGCTGCTGAATGCTACTTTCTTGTGGCAGTGCTCTTTGTAGATGTGCTCAATAGTGGGGAGGACTTTTCCTCTGATGGGCTGGGTGGTAGCTGCCGCATTTTGTGGGCTTTTCCATCCTTGGGCATTGGTGATACCATATCAGGCCTATGATGCTAGCTGTCAGGGTACTCTCCATTGTGCCTCTACAGTTGTTAGCCAAAGATTTAGATGATGTGCAAAGTCTGCACAAACTTCCAGAAAGACACCATCTCTCAACGAAGACCTCATCTGACACTGTAGCTGGAGAACCTTGCAGAAGTTTTTTTTATCACCAGAATAGCTTTCGCTCCAGAGGCAAGGGTGGTCTGGACTCCACCCTGCACGTGGCTGACACCTGTTTGGCTTTAATCATATTATTAATCTCCAATGGTCTTATGCAGCCCAAAGAAAACTCTGGAAGGAAAGGGTTACATTTATGTAATGCAGTCAGAACCAAGGGATATCCCAAAACTTCACAGGCAATGAAATACTTTGGCACATCATTTATGTAATGCAGGAAACACATTAGCCAATTTATCCACAGCAAACTTCCATAATCAAAGGTTTCAAAGGTACATTTAATGTCAGAGAAATGTATACAAAATATATCCTGAAATGTTTTTTCTTCACAAACATCCACGAAAACAGAGGAGTGTCCCCAAAGAATGAACAACAGTTAAATGTCAGAACCCCAAAGTTCCCCTCAAGCCCCCCTCCCTCCCATGCGTAAGCGGCAGCAAGCAACGATCCTCCCTCCCCACCTCTGGCAAAAAAAAGCATCAGCACCCACCACTGAGCCCTCAAGTGTGGGCAAAGTAACAGCAAAGACATAGACTTGCAGTAACCCAAAGAGTACTTTTTCACCCAGTATTCGACATACTACAGGCTCTCTTTCTCCCTAATAAGAGGTGTCTCCATTCCATAGCAACAGGGGAGACATAACAAACAACTCGCTGATGTTAAAAGTCTGTTACATCACTTTTTACCGAGCTTTGTGCCCAAAGATCTTGGGTCTCTGGGCACACAGCCAGAGATCTTCCATCTCCATTGATACACTGATCTCCTGCAAGGGCTCTGACCTCCGATCCCCCCGTCTCCAGAGCCACGAGATCTCGGTCCTCCGAAGGCAAGTGGAGCTCTTAGGCCGAGCCCTTGGCGTGCAGAACAACAGCCATTTGTGAAACCCCGAGAGTAGGTCTCGTTCCCGCAAAGAACCGTAGTCAGCGTGTAATTCCAGGTCAGGATCTTCAGAAGAACCCTGAAAGGGAAAAATAGAGATGTTAAAGATGGAAATAGAGCTGTTTCCGAAGATGCAAGCAAAGGAGTCACCGTTAGGTGCCATTAACCCTCCTAAGCTCTTCCCCAGCTATGGAATTAATGACCAGATCATTTATTTCTGATGTTGGTCAGAACACTGGTGGACTCTCATCCTTTTTAAATAATAGCTGAAGATTTTTAAATCCATGTGAGGGTCCAGATGGGGTCCTTGGCTTCTCCTTTTGAAAAAAGGCACCTCTAACAGCATGGAACTTTGTCTGTGCTCCAATTTGTATCGACCAGGATTATGTGCTTGGGTCTCCGGAATGGATCTTGGCCACGTAGTCTTCTATCTAAAGCCTCTGGGGCTGACAAATGCGCTGTGCTGACACAGGAATGTAGCACGATGAGAATAAATTATGTTGCCCTCTCTCAGAATGACAGCACATCTGCACTACTGCCATCCTGCAGCCAATGCCCACTCAGGTGCCAGAAAGCCAGCTGAGCCACACTACCCCCAACGGTTGCTGCTTTCTATAGCCAAGGCCTCAAAGCCTCTGCTCTCAGAGGTCGCTGGCAACAAACGTAATATACAATGCCATAAAATTAGAATAAATTATCCATCTTTTTCTTCAGTGTTTCATTGTATCTTGAATTCCCTGTATTCCTTTTTACCAAACTACATCCTGCACTGACCCAGTGCATTGACCTGATAATTGTCCAAAGATAAACTAAACTTCTACCTGGATCTACAAGAACATTCAATTGTACCCCCTGTACCTAATAAAGTGGCCACTGAGTGTATGTTCATGGTCTTCTGCTGCTGTAGCCCATCCACTTTGAGGTAAAACATGTTGTGCATTCAGAGATGCTCTTCTGCACACTCTGTTGTAACATGAGGTTATTTGAGTTACTGCCACCTTCCTGTCAGCTTGAACCAGTCTGGTCGTTCTCCTCTGACCTCTCTCATTAGCAAGGTGAACTACTGCTCAATGGATGATTTTTTTCTTTTTCACACCATTCTCTACAAATTGTAGAGACTGTTGTCCATGAAAATCTCAGGAGATCAGCAGCTTCTGAGATACTCAAACCACCCCGTCTGGCACCAACAATTATTTCCTGGTCAAAGTCATGTCGAACACATTTCCTCCCCATTCTGATGTTAGTTCTGAACAACAACTGAACCTCTTGACTATGTCTGCATGCTTTTATACATTGAGTTGCTGCCGCGCAATTAGTTGATTAGATATTTGAATTAATGAACAGGTGTACCTAATAAACCGGCCACTTTCTGTATGTTATCATCCAGATAACATGATCTCCATCATCTTCAGTACAGTGATAGCAAAAGATGCTGAAGAGCATCTCCTATTAGAATATGATTACATATTAATACACGGAAGCAATCTTAGTAACCGTATTAAGTTTCAACTGCCAGTAAATAAGCACTTCCGCTGTACATTAAACTTAAGAACCATTAGGCTGAAGACCTAAAATGATTATGCCTTTAGGCAAAACCTTATATAAATATCCCAAGATGGATTTTAAATCTCTCTGACCATCCTTCAACATAAGCACAGTTCATCATAATATCACAATTCTACCTTGTCATGGACGTCTTTAGTTAGTTTATGAGAACTCTATGAACAGACCAGTCTTGTATAAAGCAATTACCAGTTTGTAGTAAACACAAGAAATTCTGCAGATGCTGGAAATCCAGAACAACACATGCATAAAGTGCCAGAAGTACTAAACAGTTCAGGTGAAGTGGAATAAACTGTAAACATTTTGGGCTGAGAAGTGATTGTTGCAGTCCTGAAGAAGGTTCTTGGTCCAAAATGTTGACTGTTGATTCCCCTCCATAGATGCTGCCTGACCTGCTGAGTTCCTCCGATATTTTGTGTGTGTTGTTCCAGCTTGTATTTGTACATGCCTTTTCTAAAACTGGGGTTTTGAGAAGAAATGTCTTGGACAAAGGCTTTGTGCAAGTAGTGACTCAGCTAATAACTTCCATTTCCTGTTTAGAAATGGACTTTCACATACAGTGACAATTAAACTTTTTGTGCTCCACAGTCTCAAGGAGACACCAAATGGTGTAGAGGGAGAAAGAGTCTTAAAAAAGAGTGAGCAGGGGCAGTCAGCACTTACTGCACATCATGGTTCCTGAGGAGACACACAATATGTTTTCATTATTTATTCTCTATATAATCCTGACAGGATACTGGAATGCTCCTCTTCTGGGATGTGGGAATATTTGGAGACCTCCAGTGCCCCTGATGACAGCACCTGCAAGAAGTGCATCCAGCTGCAGCTTCTAGCAGACCATGTTAGGGAATTGGAGCTGGAACTGGATGAACTCCAGATCATTCAGGAGGCAAAGGGGGTGATAGACTGGGCATACAAGGAGCTAGTTACACCCAAGGTGCAGGACACAGGTAACTAAGTGACCATCAGGACTGGGAAGGGGGATAGGCAGCTAATGCTAATGTTGGACATTCCCTTCAACAACCGGTTGGGAGAATGACCTAGCAGAGGAAAGCACAGCGATGAGGTCTCTGGCACTGAGTCTTGCTCTATGACTCAGAAGGGAAAGGGGGAGAAGAGTCAAGTGTAATGATAGAGGATTTGTTAGTTAGAGGAACAGAGAGGAGGTTCTGTAGGTGAGAAGGGGATTCCCAGATGGTTTGTTGCATCATGGTGCCAGGGTCAAGGATATCTTGGATTGACTCCACCGCATCCTTAAGTAAGAGGATGAGCAGCCAGTGGTAGTGGCCCGCATTGGTACCAGTGACATGGGTAGGAGGGTAATGAGGTTTCACAAAGTGAGTTCAGGGAGTTAAGTGCTAAGTTAAAGGACAGGACCTCCAGGATTGTGATCTCAGAATTGCTACCCATGCCATGTGCTGGTGAGGTCAGAAATAGAAAGATTGTACAGTTTAACATGGGGCTAAGGAGTTGGTACAGGAAGAAGGGATCTTTTCCAGGGAACGTGGGACCTGCACAAAAGGGACAGTTTGCACATGAACTGGAGGGGGCTAATATTCTAGTAGAAGGTTTGCTAGAATTGGAGGGGTGGGGGTGGTGGTTTAAACTAGACCTGCAGGAGGATGGGAAACAGAATGCCAGAACAGACAGTGAAGTGGTTGTGGAGAAAGATGTTGTTAAGTCTACATACAAGGTAAGGAATCAAAAGTTTGTGCAGGGTGAGACTAATGTTCTGAGCTGCATATATTTCAATGCGAGAAGCTTTGTTGGAAAGGAGGATGAACTCAGAGCATGGATGGGTATGTGGAAATATGACATTATAGCCATTAGTTGCAGGAGCAGCAGGACTGGCAGCCCAGTGTTCTGGGGTTCACTTTGTTTTAGACATGATACAGCAGGAAGGAATGAAGGGAGGAGGGGTGGCATTACTAGTCAGGGAAAATGTCATGGCATGACAGTGCTCCATCAGAACAGACAGGTGAGCTCATCTAGTGAGGGTTTATTGGCAGAACTGAGGAATAAGAAAGGTATGATCATGTTCATGGGATTATATTATAGACCACCCAACAGTCTGATGGATTTAGAGGAACAGATTTGTAGAGAGGGTGCAGACTATTGCAAGAAACATAAGGTTGTGATAGTAGGTGATTTTAACTTTCCACAAATTGACTGAGACTCCCATACTGTAAAAGGGCTGAATGGGATAGAGTTTATCAACTGTGTTCATGGAAGTTTCTTTCATCTGTACACAGAAATCCAAATGAGAGAGTGTGTGATACCAGATCTCCTGGTACTGAATGAGAAGGGCAGGTGACAGAAGTTCGTGTCGGCGAGTTCTTTGCATCTAGTGATCATAATGCCATTAGTTTCAAGGGAGTTATGGAAAAGGATAGGTCTGGTCCATGGGTTGAGATTCTAAATCGGAGAAAGACCAGTTCTGATGGCTTCAGAAAGGATCTGGCAAGTGTAAATTGGGTCAGGTTATTTTTCTGGCAAAGGTGTATTTGGTAAGTGGTAGGCCTTCAAAAGTGAAATTTTGAGAGTATAGAGTTTATATATTCCTGTCACAGGAAAAGGAAAAGATAACAAGTGAAGTGAACCTTGGTTTTCAAGAGATATTTTGGCCTTGGTTAAGGAAAAGAAGGTGGTGCGTGGCAGGTGTAGTCAGGTAGGAACAATCGAGGTACTTGAGGAGTATAAGAAATACAAGAGAACACTTAAGGAAGAAATCAGGAGGCTAAAAGAAGGCATGAGGTTGTTTTAGCAGACAAGGTGAAGGACAATCCTAAGGACTTCTACAGATAATAATAGCAAGAGAAAAAATGGTACTCTGGAAGATCAGAGTGCTAAACTATGCAAGGAGCTGAATGAGATGGGGAGATTTTAAATGGATTTGCTTGCTTCTGTATTTACTCAGGAGATGGACACTGAGGAGATAGTCTGTAGATGTGAGCAAAGCAGCATCAAGGTTATGGACCCTATACAAATTACAGAGGAGGAGGTGCCAGACAATTGGAGGATAGCTGAAGTTGTTCCATTGTTTAAGAAAGGCTTTAAGTATCAGCCCAAAATTATAGGCCAGAGAGCCTGATATCAGTAGTGGGAAAGTTATTGGAAGGTATTCTAAAGCACTGGATAGACATGGACTGATTAGGGATAACCAACTGGGCTTTCTGCGTGATAAGTCATGTCTAACTAATTTTATAGATTTTTTCGAGGAAGTTACCAGGACATTTGATAAGGCAAGGTAGTGGATGTTGGTTGCATGAACTTTAGCAAGGCCTTTGACAAGGTCCTGCATGGGAAGCTTTTCAAGAAGGTTTAGTTGCTTGGTATTCAAGATGAGGTAGTAAACTGGATTAGACATTGGCTTTGTGGAAGAAGCCAGAGCGTGGTTGAAGATGGTTGTTTCTCTGCCTGGAGGCCTGTGACTAGTGGTGAGCTGCAGCAATCTTTGCTGGGTCCTTTGTTGTTTGTCATCTATATCAACAATCTGGCTGATAATACAATTAACTGGATCACCAAGATTGGGGGTGTAGTGGACAGCGAGGAAGACCATCAGAGCTTGCAGCAGGATCTGGACCAACTGGAAAAATAGACTGAAGAAATGGCTGATGGATTTTAACTGAGTTCTTCCAGCTGATTCCAGTATCTGTGTCTCTCGATGTTTCCTCAGCTATAAAATTCCAAATCCAGTACATGAAGTAAATACCACACACACAACATGCAGTCAAAATGCCTCAAAGTCTAGCTCTCCACACAACCGTGTAAATTTTTACTTCTCAATGTGTTTTTGCAAAGGAGCCAGGGGCATTTTGCTCTGCACCTTTCCTTTATTTCCCATGTGGGTGGGGTACACCATGAGAGGGGACTGTAATCAGTCAAAGAAAGACTGTCTCACTACTAAAATATATAAAGCACAGGAGGTACCTAATAAAGTGGCCTCTGAGTGTATGTATGTGATCTTCTGCAGCCTGTCCACTCTCAGGGTACAACATATGTGTGCAGAGATGCCCTTCTGCGAACTGCTGTTCTAACTTGTGGGGGGGGGGGGGGGGGTTATTTGAATTACTGTCACCTTCCTGTCAGCTTGAACCAGTCTGGCTGTTCCCCTCTGACCTCTATCATTAACGAGCCGTTGTTGCACACAGAATTGCCATTGGATGTTTTTGGTTGTTGACATCATTCTCTGTAAAATCTGGAGACTGCTGTGCGTGAAGATCCCGGGTAATCAGAAGCAGCTGAGGTACTCAAGTCACCCCGTCTGGCAGCAACAATCATTCCACGGCCAAAATCACTTGTTTCTTCACCTTTCTGAAGTTTGGTCTGAAGAGCAGCTGAACCTCTTGGCCATGTCTGCGTGCTTTTATGCGCTGAGTTGCTGATGAGATATTTGCATTAATGAGAGGTGCGCAGGTGTGTCTAATAAAGTGGCCACAGAGTGTAGAACATCAGACAGTAGAGAACAGGAGTGGCCCTTGGCCCGCATAATTGTGCCTATTTAAACTGGTCTTTTCAGCCTGCACATGGCCCCTAACCCACCATTCTCTGCATATCCATATGCCTGTCTAAGATAGGTTGATTAGAATCGCTTTACATTGTCGTGATACACTGAAAAGTTTGTCTTGAGTACTGTTCATACAGATCAAGTCATTACACAGTGCATTGAGCTAGAATAAGGTAAAAGAATAACCATCTTATACAAGAGGTCCATTCAATAGTCTGGTAACAGTGGTGTAGAAGTGGTGGTAGGGTCTTTCAGGCTTTTGAATGTTCTGCCTGATGGGAGAAGAGAGAAGAATGTCCAGACTGGGTGGGTCATTGTTTATGTCGGCTGCTAACAAGTGCTGTAGTGTAGGTGTAGTGTAAGATCATAACAAGGCAGATTGTGAGGCCAGGTTAACTTGCCAGCTATTCTCCAGTATCTCAGAGAATGGTTCTGTTGAAATCACTGCCTTTCTCATTCCAAAGACTAAATGGACTGCCACTGCTCTGATTTTCAGCATTTCTATTTTTACAAACAAACTATTGAGTGGTAACCACGAGTCATCCATTTAATTGAATAATGTCCTTCGGGGCAGGAAATTAGCCTTTGCTGACCCAATCCGGTCTCTAAGTGTCTCTAGATCCAATAATGTTGTTGAGTCATACCTTCCTCCGCAGTTTAAGGGCTATTAAGGATGGACAATAAATTTCCTGCAATGGCCACATTTTGTGAGCAAATAAAATTTTAAAACAGAAATGATCCTTAGGAGTATTCAGGGCCGTGCTCTCCTCCAGCTAATTAACTTTAAGGTACAGTTTCTAGGCTTAGACTTATCAGCCACGTATTTCCTTCAGGAGGTGGAATTTGAACCTACTGTTGTTTTTCATTTTAAACAATTGTCTCTCTGTTCACGCTAAATGACACAGCTTTCAGGTATTTGTTCATTTTTTTCTCTGCAGTTTTCTTATGTCCAAAGGCAATGTCAGTGATTCAGAGATTAATAAAAGTTGTCATGTCCCTAGCGTCTCCTTTCCTTTGTTCTATCTCTGGCACATTTTCAAAGATCAAAAAATTATGGTTGAGCAGGAGACACACATGACATTTAACATGAGCTTCTTGCTATGAAGTGGAATGTGATTTTTAACCCCTCTGCATTGTCTGAGAGGTGATCATGGACTAGATTACAGGAAAATTAATTTCTAGAAGCACCTTAAAAAAACTATTCCCACAAAACAGCAGATGGTTGATTAGAAAAATACTGGAAATCTTAAGCAAAAGCAGAAAAGAAGCCAAAGCACCAGCATCTCATTCAGTAGCTACGGAAGAAAAGATAAGTTACTGTTTGAAGTCCAGTTTTGATGAAGGAGCCACAGACATTCATTTACTCTGAGACGCTCCTTGGCAATAAGACCTGTATGATGAGGATATGAAAGAACCAGCAGCAGGAATACGACATACCTTCTTTGCTCTGCTCTGATGTCCTCTAGGTTAGAACTTTAATATGCTTCTCCTGTCAGCTATGCTCCCCAAGTAATTGTGGTAGCAACCATTAATAGTATTTGGAGCAACACCCACAAAGTACTGGAGGAACTCAGCTGGTCAGGCTGCATCTGCAGAGAGGATCTTCCCTCTACCTTCCAGTCCTGATGAAGGGCCTTGGCCTGAAACGTCAACTGTTTATTCCTCTCCACTTGACCTGCTGAGTTCATCCAGCACATTGTGCTTGTTGCTCAAGATTTCCAGCATCTGCAGAATCTCTTGTGTCTAGTATTTGGAGAATAGGAGCTGAAACTGGTTTGGCATGGCAAAACCTCAACAACACTGTGTGTGGACACTGTCAACGACTGAGCTCGTTGGCAGCCTACCTCTCGTTGTTCATTGTTCTGCTGAAAGCACCCATCGCCTTAATCTGACACTGGTAGGGACAATACCATGACTTTATCAAAACACCCGGAACAAAAGTTTAAGCATAAGAGATTCTGCAGATGTAAGAAGTCCAGAGCAATAAACACAAAATCCTGGTGGAACTCTGCAGGGTCTATGGAAAGGAATAAACAGTTGATGTTTCAGGCCGGGACTCTTCATCAGGACTGGAAAGGATTTGATGGGACAAAGAGAAGGATGAGAAGCAGGGTTGGAGGGGGGATGATAAACATGTAAAGGGATAAGAGGAGAGCCAGACTGGGGAAGGGGGAGGGGGAGAAATTTCTAGAAGTTGGAGAAACCAATGTTCATACCATCAGATTGGAGGCCACACAGATGGAATATGAGGTGTTGCTGAGAGTGGCATCTTCGTGGCAATAAAGGAGGCCATAGACCAACATGTTGGAATGGGAATGGAAAGTGGAATTAAAGTGATCGGCCTCCAGGAAATCCTTCCTGTTGCGGATGGAGCAAATATGCTCGACAAAACGCAAGTCCTACTGGTTGCAGATGGAGAGATTTTGCTGGAAAGAAGTGGAGTATTTTGGGCTTTGAATAGTGGAACGCTGATGTGTAATTGCATTGCTTCATTGTGAAGTTACCAGGAAGGATAACCTGATGGCCTGACGGAGAAATGTTTCTCTTTTGTCTCAGGCAGCTCAGTTAAAAAGGTAGGCAAATTTCAGCAGTTACTGCAGCTGCTGGTTTCTCCATGTTTATAGGCAGAACCTGGATAATAACAAACATAAAACAACACAATATGGATTGGGCCCTTCAGCCCATCATGTTTCAACCTATATAAACCCATTCCATGATCATTCTAAGCCCTCCCTCCTGCACAACCCGTATGGTGAGAGGAGCTTGAAAAGAGGTTTTTACAGACCCAGGTGAATTCTACCAGTTGATCTGTGAAACAGCTTGACCTTCTTCCCTTGTGTCTCTCTTTTCTTTTCAAGGTGGCTGGGGTCCTGTCGGAGTCCGTCACCTACAGATGCAGCTCGAACTACGGTTCTCCACGAGCGGTGGGTTCTCATTCTCGGTCTCAGCGTGCAGCCTGGCATTTCGATGTCTCCGGGTGCAGCCTGGAAGACTTGCGACTTCAGGTTGCAGCCCTGTGGACGACCCGATTCCTCGCCAGTGCCGCCGACTGAAGCGTCGCAGGATTCTGAAACAGCGAGACAGCAGGCGGTGTGCACTGGTGTCAGAAGAAGGTCCCTGCATTCGAGCGTTCCACTCTCTCTTTCTCTCTCTCTCTCTCTTTTGATGGTGAGTGAGAGTTTGTCGGTCCTCCAGTCGGGGGTCTTGGAGAAGCAACACGGAAGATTGTAACTTCGTAACAGAAAGCCGCTGGACTCCTGCTCTCGTTGTTGCGGGAGCGACCTCTCTCTCCCTTGCTGCTGAAAGAGAGCCTGTCTGAGATACCAAAGTGCTGGGATATGGATTGTAGTTTTTGACGGACGCCAGATCAAAGTCTCTTTGGGGACCTTGCTATTGCTTGTGTGGAAGTGGGGGGGGGTGGTCAGGGAGGGGGGTTGTGTTCAATGCTTTTGCCAGAACAAGTGGGGGAAGGGGGTCTCTGTGGTTATGATGTTTATGTCATCCATTCTTTGGGTTTTTTCTACTGTTGCACGGATGACTGCGAAGGGCAAAATTGTCAGGTTGTACACGTTCCCTGATATTAAAGTGAACCATTGAATCTCCATTTCTCTTTCATTCATGTGCTTATCAAAGTGTCTCTTAAACATCTCTAACTTGACAACCTCAGCCAGCAACCTCAGCAGCGCATTCCGAGCACCCACCATTCCCTGTGTAAAAAGCATACAGTGCTCTGATGCAAATGACGTATTACACTGTACGTCTTGGTGTTTTGATATACAGTAGTTTGCACAT
This sequence comes from Hemitrygon akajei, assembly GCF_048418815.1. Lineage (NCBI taxonomy): Eukaryota > Metazoa > Chordata > Chondrichthyes > Myliobatiformes > Dasyatidae > Hemitrygon > Hemitrygon akajei. The sequence goes on from NC_133125.1 coordinate 106,940,941, forward strand.
ATATAAATCTAGCGTGCCTAAGACTTCTGTACAGCCCTGTAGTAATGTTATGCATTGCATTGTTCTACTGCTGCAAAAAAAACAAATTTCATGACACATGTGAGTGATGATAAACCTGATCCTGATATGGGTCTCTGTTGTGGACTGAGAGTGGGAAAGGCGTAAGGAGAGGGGAGGGAGTGGGAAGCACCAGAGAGGCATTATGTAATGCTGAATAAACTATTTTTTTGGAATCAAATGATCTTGTTTGGTGTCTCAGGGCTGGGTCTGTCTGCATACATGCCACGCCCCACCGCTGGCACACCTTCTCTGCCACCTGTCCCACACCCCTCCCGTGGCACTCCACCCTCTCCACTCCCACCAGATTAACAAACTCACTCTCCACTCCACATTGACAAATACAGTACTATGTAATAATCTCAGGAGTTCTAGCTATATATACATGTGCCTGAGACTTTTGCACAGTACAGTACTTCTGACATCCCCACTAAACTTTCCTGCACTCGTAAAAGAATGATCTTAGCTCTACAATACAGAGAAAATCTGTGTCTCTAATATTCTATCATTATGGTGAAGAAAAGAGACCAAATTTGAAATGGTTTTATATTTTAAGTGTTCTATTAAGTTTAATCAGATTTTACAAAATAATCAATCAAATATTTATTTTTTTAATCTCATTTAGTTTTTGTTCAATCCAAACCACATTTGATGTTTGAAACACACAAAATGCTGGAGGAACTCAGCAGACTAGGCAGCATCTACGGAGAAGAGTACAGTCGATGTTTCAGGCCAAGGCCTTTCATCAGTACTGGATAAAAAGATGAAGAGTCAGAGTTAAAAGGTGGGCAGGGGAGGGAGAAACACAAGGTGTTAGGTGACACTGGGAGGTGGTGGGACAAAGTAAAGAGCTGGGAAGTTGATTGGTGAAAGATACAGGGCTGGAGAAGGGGGAATCTAATAGGAGAGGACAGGAGGCCATGGAAGAAAGAAAGGGGGGGGGGGGGGGGGGAGGAGCACCAGAGGGAGACGATGGATAGACAAGGAGATAAGGTGAGAGAGAAAAGGGAATGGGAAATGGTGAAGGAGCGGGGGTTGTTTAGATTTCTAGCATTTGCAGACTTCTTCTTGTTTGTGACTTGATTTTCTTTAGTGTTTACCTCTTTCTCTCTCTATAGCTTCTAATTTTTAATTTCCAAAAATCAAATACAATTAGGAAATCACAAGTTCCACTAACTTTCATAGACACCTCCCGAGGCATTTCACCATTTGGAACATTTACACCATTGTGGCCCACAAATTAAGCACATGAAACAAGAAAGTGTTATAGACGGGCTGCTTTACATGGTATTGTATTGGTGAGGTGGGTAAGCAATTGCATGTGAAAGTACATGCTTATTTATATTCTTAATGTTTGTACTTAAATTACTATATATTACTGCAACAGTCTTATATTGATAGAATATCTTTTATATCATTAGACAACCCAAGAGGTTTTGTCAAAGTATTATATTAGGTTTCAAGGTTCATTTTATTATCAAAGTATGTATGCTGTATGCAGGTTTGAGATTCACCTTCTGCAGATAGCCTCAAATCAAAGAAAACCTTTCAAGTTGTTGAAAGAAAGACATCGACCCCCACCCTGCAAAAAACTTGCAAACCCCAAGCCCCCAACCCCCTCCTCACACAAAGCAACTAACATATCGCCCACATGAGAAAACCAACAGCAAGATCACCAAACACCCAAACCCTTCCTTCACACAAAAAAAAGGTGTTGCTCACGTGGAAAACAGCAACAAGGACATCAGACTCCAAACCCCCAGCATGCCTATCAGCAACAAGAAAAGCAACCCAGAATCCTGAAGGAGACCAATATGAATTACACTCCCCACTAATAATAGATAGATAGATCGATACTTGATTGATCCCAAAGGAAATTGCAGTGTCACAGTAAGAGAGAATAAAAAAATGTTACCACAAACAGTGTTACAGGAGTGGGGTCATCACTTGCCCGGCAGTTGGTTGACTTATTATAGAGCCTAATGGCCAAGGGTAAGAATGACCTCATATAGTGCTCTTTAGAGAAGCACAGTTGTCTTAGTCTATTACTAAAAGTGCCCCTCTGTTCAGCCAAGGTGGCATGTAGAGGGTAAGAAACACTGCCCAGAATTGCCAGGATTTTCTGGAGGGTCCTTTGTTTTACCACAATCTCCAGTGTGTCCAGTTTGACTCCTATAACAGAGCCAGTCTTTCTAATCAGTTTATTGAGCCTGTTGGCATCACCTGTGTTGATGCCATTGCCACCGCATAGAAGATTGTACTGGCAACAACAGACTGGGAGAACATGTGAAGGAGAGGCCTGCATACTCCAAAGGACCTCAGTCTCCTCAGGAAGTAGAGGTGACTCTGGCCCTTCTTGTACACAGCCTCTGTGTTGGTGCTCCACTCAATTCTGTCACCCAGGTGCACCCCCCCCCCCCCCCAGGTACTTGTAGGTCCTCACCATGTCCACGTCCTCACCATCAATAGTAACAGGGAATAGTGCAGGCTTAGTTTTCCTAAAGTCCATCGCCATCTCCTTTGCCTTACTGATGTTGAGCTGCAGTTGATTCAGCTTGCACCATTTGACAAAGTCCTCCACCAGGGTCCTGTATTCATCCTCCTGTCCTCCCTTTATACACCCAACTATTGCTGAGTCATCAGAGAATTTCTGCAGATGACATGACTCAGTGTTGTATCTAAAGTCCGAGGTATACAGGGTAAACAGGAAGGGAGCCAATACAGTCCCCTTTGGGGCCCCAGTGTTGCTTATCGCCATGTCTGACACACAGCTCTGAGATGCACAGACTGTGGTCTGCCAGTCAGGTAGTCCATTATCCAGGATGCAATGGAAGTGCCAACCTGCATTGAATGGAGATTTTCCCCAGCAGTGAGGGCTGTATGGTATTGAAGGCACTTGAGATATCAGAAAAACACGATCCTCACAGTGCTGCCCTGCTTATTGAAAAGGGAGTAGGCTCTGTTCAGCAGGTAGATGACAGCATTGTCGACTCCTGGTAGGCAAACTGCAGGGGATCGAGGGATGATCTCACCGGGGTCAGAGTTGAGCCTGGTCCAGCCTCTCTAGAGTCTTCGTGATGTGTGAGGTCAGGGCTACTGGATGGTAGTCATTCAAGACTTTCGGTTGGCCCTTCTGGGGTACTGGGACCACACATGATGTTTTCCACACAGGTGGGACCCACAGTCTGAGGCAGAGACTCGGATTGAAAATGCATTGGAGAACTCCACACAGCTGCTCAGCACACTCCTTCAGGAGCTTGGGTTCACACCTTCCGGTCCCAATGCTTCACCGTGTCCGAGTTTCCCCAGAGCCTACTCAGTATTGAAGGTGATTCCATGATGACTGGGGAGTTGGTGGAAGGTGGGGGCTGAGGGAGGTGAAGGTTGGGACGATAGCAGTTGGTACATGGAGGTGTGGTTGGTAGGTGCAGGGCAAGGGAGAGATGTAGACAGTGGTCTCAGAATCGCCTAGTCCTCAGAGTTTCGATAACATCCTCTGACAGCATCGAGGAGAGTGACTGCTTGAACACAGCAGCAACAAGATTTAAGCTTCTCAGAGTGCTTTAAAGAGAGAGGTGAGATCATCGTTCTGCAGAGTGTGCTCTAACTGACTGAAGGCAGCAGCACCGGGGAAGGGGAAAGGGATGATGAAATCAGAGCTGGTGGTTCAGATCATTGGATGATGTCGCTGGATGGGGACATGTCAGCAAAGTGGTGCAGCACAGTAGCGTATCAGCTCCATAACACTCTGCAACATCGGGGTTCAAATCCCACCACTGTCTGTACGTTCTCCCTGTGACCCCATAGGTCTCCAGTCCCCCCACCCCCCTGCTTTCCAAAGTCAGGTAAGTTCAGGTTTATAAGTTGTGAACGTGCCATGGTGACACTTGTGAGCTACCCTCAGCACATCCTCGACGCAAACAACGCATTTCCCTGTATGGTTCAAAGTACATGTGCCAAAGTTAATTTTTATCTTTAAATTTAATTGGACAAGAGACTGCAAACTTGAAGCAGCAAACAACCTATTGGAGGAATTCAGTGTTGAGCAGCATTTATTTGAGGGGCAGGGTGGTGGGGAAGGAGCTTTCGGCGCATCCGGGCTGAAACTCAGATTCTGTAGCTAAGTGGTGATGTTGATGTGTTGAGTCATCAATGCCTTCCAGCCATCCTACATCAGCAAACTAAATCACAGTCAGAAACAAGCCTATTATGTCAGAACCTCCCTCGAATTTTATGTGGGCGAAATCAGAGTTAACCCTATCAAAAGGAGGTCGGTGAGTTCATTATTTCATTGAAAGCGACACTCTACGTACTATATCTTGAAAGTACAAGAATTCATCCTGAAACTTTGTTCGCTATCATTCTGTTTCTGAGCAGGGTTAGGGTGGCAAACCTTTTTGAGACAGTGTGCCCAACTTGGTAATAACTTTGTAAAAGATTCTCTCACGTGCCATAGTAATTTTGAGCAGAGATTACCATTAAATAATGAATTAGTGACAATAATTATGGACTTTAAAGAAAACGGATGAGTCCCATTGCTTATTTACATGTATTCATTGTTTTACTATGAATAAAGGTAGAAGCAAGGCAAATTGAATAAGAGACAGGTTGGGCGTCACGGTGATGTAGCAGTTAGCACGATGCTATCACAACTTGGCGGGGGTCAGAGGTCAGAGATCAATTCCGGCTGTCCTTTGTAAAAGAGTCGCTGTTTGACTTCTACCTGGAATGCCCGGTGCTTCTCCAGGTGCACCAGTGTCCTCCCACAGTCCAAAGGCATACCAGGTAGGTTAATTGTAAGTTGTGCTGTGATCAGGTTGGGGTTAAATCGGGGTTGTAAGGAGTGGCTGGATGTCACAGCTCAAAGGGCCAGAAGGGCCTATTCTGTGCTGTATTGCTAAATAAAATAAATAAAGTATTTTAGAAAATGTGTACAAAATTATTAATATTAAAAAGACTAATGAAAAATGACATCATTTCTACATAGTACTGTTATTGTAGCTATTTACTATCCAAATACTGATGTGTACTAGCAAAGATTTCAAAACATATATACGATGTCACATGTCCTTACCACTGTCAGAGTACCCATAGCCAGTAACACTGAAATGCAAAATTTGAATTGGTCAGGAAGGAATATAAAAGCAGACATTTTGAGTGCACAGACAGCGATGACTCTTGAGAGACACACCATTGTGGTCATGGAGTTCCCCATGGACACGTGGAAATTTGGAACATGATTATGAGGCAGGTAGAGACTCCTTTTTACTGGTATTACCTTTTCTATTCTTCGACTGTTCATAGTGGTTCAGGGAAACCTAGTAGGAGTGCTCACGGCTATTCACTTATGTACGTAAATTTACCTGTTCTTCCATTGAGCCAATAAACGTACTTGTTGGTAATTACAGTTCCTCTCTGTTCCTCCCTGATCATTATTACTAAGGGGTAAATCCTTATAATGTCATAATCTTCAAACATCAAGAGGTATCTTGGTGGTGCTAAAAAACCAGAGAAATGCCACATTAATCCCTGTACACTTGTTCATAAAAGGGTGCAAGGATAAAAGCAATAATAACAGACCAGTCACTTTATCCTTGATGACATTTAAAAATAATGATTAATTTTGAATAATTCAGAAAAGGGTCACAGGAGTAGAGATATCTGATGGTATAGGTAGATAAACCATTGAATCTGATTGAACCGATTGAGAAAACCATTAAAGAAGTCTATTGAATTTTGGGCTGTGTAAGACTGCCAGAGCAAGAAAGTCATGATGATATCATGACATCACTTTCAGCCACAATTAGAGGATATGCTGATTTAGGTCACCACACGTTGGGAAAGATTTAATGATTTAGAGGGCCAACGGAAACATTTACTGAAATACTGAAATTTACCGAGGTTGAGAGGCTAAAGTCCTTATACTTGGAATAGAGAGTTTTTTAGATGTGTCTAGTATACTCATTGAAATTCATAAAAGTGTCTAGACAAAAGTGGATGGAGAGAAACAGGATCCATCAGCAAAAGGACCAAATATTGAAGAGTGAAGGGATTTGTGGAAGACAGTGAATGGTTAGTACCCAGAACTGGAATTGGTATAGGATCAAGGTTCAATATTGTTCACCATTTACATGTTTTAGACATTTGATATTGGTTTATTATTGTCACATGTACCAAGATACAGTGAAAAGCTTGTCTTACATACTGTTCATACAGATCAGATAATTACACAGTACATTGAGCTAGAATAAGCTAAAACAATAACATTATCATCATTTTGTGTGTGTTGCTTGAATTTCCAGCATCTGCAGATTTCCTCGTGTTTACATTATCATCATCATTATGTGCCTTGTAGTATGACGTGGGCAATCATGGTGTTTGACCATGAGTGTTCTTAGAAAATCTTTCTACAGAAGTGGTTTGCCATTACCTTCTTCTGGGAAGTGTCTTTACAAGATGGGTGAACCCAGCCATTATCAATACTTTTCAGAAATTGTCTGCCTGACATTAGTGGTGCATAACCAGGACTTGTGATATGCACCAGCTGCTCATACAACCATCCACCACCTGCTCCCATGGCTTCATGTTACCCTGATCAGGGGACTAAGCAGGTGCTACACTTGCCAAAGGGTAATCTGCAGGCTAGTGGTGGGAAGGAGTGCCTTACATCTCCTTTGTTAGAGATGTATCTCCAAGCCACCACATGGGAAACAATAACAATGCAGAACAAAGTGTTAAAGCTACCAAAAAAGTGCAGTGCAGGTAACCAATAAAGTGCAAGATCATAACAAAGTTGACTGTCAAGCCAAGAGTACATCTTATTGTCAAAAGGTCCATTCAAAAGCTTGCTAACAGTGGGATAGAAGCTGTCCTTGAGCCTGGAGGAACATGCTTTCAGGCTTTTGTATCTTCTCTACAATGGAAGAGGGAAGCGGAGAGAATATCTGTGGTGGACGAGGTCATTGGTTAATGAATCAAAATGAATTACCAATTTAGGTACTGGAGGTAAATTCAGTCATACCATACAAAGAAGTGGGGGTGATAGCAAGTTGAATAAAATCTTGCATGATTACAAGAAGAAGTCAGATGAGAGAACTATGTGGATTGTTCTTGTATTGACCCAGTAAATAGTGGATTGGATGATTGGCATTTTCCCTGTTGTAACATTCCTGGAATCTTTTTGTAAAACGCTGCATTTCATAGTCTCTTACTCCTTGCTAGTCCATTGCAACCTCTCTAATACTAGTATCACGTAGCATCTGATCCGCAGACCAAGGATGCATTTTGAAAGTAGAAAGGTTATTCTCTTCTGCTCTTTCTATACAACTCATTTTAAAAGGAAGGGCAGAAATTCCAGGTGGCAAAGAGTGAATGCAGTCATCACAAATAAGTAGTCAGCGCACTTTAAAAGATCGAATTTGGGTGCAAGGCAGAGTAGCAGTTAGCGCGTTGCTACTACAGCTCAGGGAGTTTCAGAGTTCAGAGTTCAATTCCAGCGCCGGCTGTAAGGAGTTTGTACGTTCTACCCATGACCACATGGGTTTCTGCCAGGTGCTCCAGTTTCCTCCCACATTCCAAAGATGTTCTGAACAATTGGTTATTTGATCATTGCAAATTGTCCTCTGATGAAGCTAGTAAGTCTGGAAGGGCCTGTTCTGTGCTGTATATCTAATTAAATAAATAATATGCACGATTGAATGTACACTACAATGGTAAGTCATAGCTATTGAAGAGATTATACTTCTATCCAATTTAGAATTGGCTGTAAACACAGATTCCTGAGGTTATGAAACAATCGCTTGTGATGATATGTATATCAATGAAAGAGAAAGCCATACCAGATTAACCTCCTGCGGGAATCACTCACCACATTGACATTAGATCACTCTGTTGGAAGTTTATAAGTATTGAGGAACTGCAATCAGATCTAATAAGTTAGCAGACAATACTTCCAATTTCAGACAGTGATAACATAAGCGGGAGAGAGTTCAGAATACACTGAAGCATTGGGCAAATTTTGTTCTGGTTATGCACTCAAAGCCACTTTATTAGGTACACCTGCTCGTTATCAGATTCAGATTTAATATCACTGCCATATGTTGTGGGATTATTAACACGAGAAATTCTGCAGATGCTGGAAATCCAGAGTAACACACACAAAATACTGGAGGAACTCAGCAGGTCAGGCTGCATCTATGCAGAATGAATCAACATTCGACGTTTCAGGCTAAAACCCTTCATCGGGACTGGAAAGGAAGGGGGAAGATGCCAGAATAAAAAGTCGGGAGGAGGAGAAGGAGTCTAGCTGGAAGGTAATAGGTGTTACCAGGTAAGAGGCAAAGGGCTGGAAGGGAAGGAATCGGATGGGAAAGAAGAGTGGACCATGAGAGAAAGGAGAAGAATGAGGGGACCCAGGAGGAGGTGATAGGCAGGTGAGAAGAGGTAAAAGGCTAGAATGGGGAATAAAAAAAGAGGGGAGGAGGAAGGAAATATTTTTTACCGGAATGAGAAATTGATATTTATCCCATCAGATTGGAGGCTACCCAGACAGAATATAAAGTGTTGCTCCTCCATCCTGAGGGTGGCCTCATCTTAGCACAGGACGAGGCCATGGACCAACATGTCGGAACAGGAATGGGAATAGAAATTAAAATGTTTGGCCACCAGAAATTTCCGCTTTTGGTAGATTGAATGGAGGCGCTCAACGAAGCTGTCCCCAATTTACGACGGGTCTCACCAGCGTAGAAGAGGCCGCATCGGGAGCACCGGACACAATAGACAACCCCAGCAGATGTGCAGGTGAAGTGTTGCCTCACCTGGAAGGACTGTATGAGGCTCTGAACGGAGGTGAGAAAGGAAGTGAATGGGCAGATGTAGAACTTTGGCTGATTGCAGGGATAAGTGCTGGGAGGGAGATTGGTGTGAAGGGACAAATGGACAAAAGAAGTTACAGTGCAATACTTAACAAGAAAAAGAACTACAAATTACAGTAAGAAATAGATAGATATAAATATTAAATTAAATAAGTAGTGCAAAAAGAGAACAAGAAGAAAAAAGATACTGAGGTAGTGTACATGGGTTTGTTGTCCATTCAGGAATCTGATGGCAACGAGGAAGAAGTTGTTTCTGAAACACTGAGTGTTTCAGGCTCTGATATTTCCTCCTTGATGGTAGCAATGAGAAATGGGCATGCCCTGGGTGAGGGGAGCTTTAATGATGGATGCCCACTTTTTGACACAACGCCTTTAGAAGGTGTCCTAAATGTTGGGGAGGCTAGTGCCCACAATGCATTTTTCTCATGAACCTCCTCTAGATGCTCTCCAACGTCAGCACATTCTGTCTTATAAAACGGCTCACAGGACTCCAACTGCATTCAGACCAGTGCCTGAAAAATCTCAGCAGTGCTGAGAAGCCAGTTGTCATTTTAAGCAAATAATTACCAAACTGAACATGTCATTGAAGAGGATGAATTTGTACATGATAATTTCACCTGAAATAAAGCAATGGACACACTAAGCTCATTGGCACATAACCTTGACAATGACATAGAGCTTGCATTGCCAAACTTTTCAAGATCTTTTAAAAAAAAGATTAGATTTATTTGTCAAACATACATTGAAACATAGTAATGTGCCATTTTGCATCAACAACCAACCTAGTCCAAGGATGTGCAGGGGGCATCCCACAAGAGTTGCATGCCCACAACTAAGCCTAACCCATACAGCTTTAGAATTTATACTTCCATTCACCAGTCGTGCCACACTATCGTGGATTTGACAGAGTGAGCAACACAGTGCAAAAGAAACACTCATCAAACACAGAAACCAAAACGTTTTTTCTTGAGGAGTGTTTAGGAAAACAGCAGAGAAACTTCAAGAGTACTACTACAACCAGAGAGACAGACAGACAGACAGAGACAGAGGTGTGTGTATATAGAGGGAGAGAGAGAGACAGAGAGACTAAAAAAGAGATACAGAGAGAGAGATAGAGACAGAGAATATGCTTGATGAAAGCAAATGTTGACGCATCTAGAACTGTCATTCATGAAGACAACTTATGTGTTCAATGAGAAATTAGTGCTAACACACAGCAAACTCACACTCACAGTCTGGATTCAGTTCCTAACTTGGACATGAAAGTAAAGTACAGTATGTCTCATACAAATTTTTATACAAATTAATGTGAAATAAATAAGCTGAAGACACTTGAGGAATCCCCAATAGTTGTACAGTGGTTACAAGACACAAGTGAGAGAGTGTGTAACTCTGAGAAAGATTTGGCTATCAATCTTTAAAGTTGAAACTTTATTATCAACGAATGCATATGTCACCCTGAGATTCAATTCTTTGCAGGTATTCATATTAGGACAAAGAAATACCATAGCATCAATGGAAAACTACACATGAACAAAAGCTGACAAGCAATGTGTAAAAGAAGACAATATGGCAAATACTAAAGCAAATTAAATATTAATCCTCGTTTGGCATGGACCAGATGGGAGAAATGTAACATTTCAATACTGTAGAGGTCTATGACTTTAATAAATAAATAACATGGAAAATGCTGGAGGAACTCAGCAGGCCAGACAGCATCTGTGGGAAAGAGAAAGCAGTTGACGTTTACATCAGGACTGATGAAGAAGCTCAGCTCAAAACATCAATTGTTTACAATTTTCCATAGGTCTTGCCCTACCTACTGAGTTCCTCCAGCATTTTGTGTGTGTTGCTTGGATCTGAAGCATCTGCATATCTCCTCTTGTAAGTAAATAAATCAAACTCAGAACGATAGTTGGAGAGTCCTTGAAATTGAGCCGGTAGGTTGTAGAATCAGTTCAGTGCTGAGATGAGTGAAGTTACCTATACAGGGTCAGGAGACTGATGGTTGAATGGCAATAGCCACCTAAATCCAATGATTCCTTACATTCCAGTAACTTCAGTAGGATGACATCGTGTTTGATCACAGCAGCTTCTATAGGTCAAACAAAGGTGATTTTCTCCTCTTTAACGTATTTTTTATGATGATAAAGCTTACTGCACATTAAGAGCTTAAAGTACTGCCGGTTTACTCCATCAGCAAGTGGCTGGGTGGTGGAGAAACTGAAGGAGCAGGACGGTACAGAACATGTTGCTGCCTGCATCAGAGAGACATCGGAGGTGTGTGAGCAATGAGGACCATTGATGTCCTTGAGTGTGTGCTTGTTATTTGTGTGTCCAGGGATGACTGATGAGACCAATCCAGGCTAGGAAGTACCTCCCACACGTGAAGCAATGTGTGTGAAAGTTCAGTAGTTGAGGTACCTGCTGCTTGTTCTTTCCGCTGTGGTTGCTCCTTTTTAGCTCCAGTGTTGCGATTCTTTTGGTCTTTGGTGGCACCTTTACTGAGAAGACTGCGCCACGATGAGTGATTCAAGGCTGCATGTTCCCAAGAAGTGTGACCGATCTCAAGAGCATTGAGCAAAGTCTTGAGAGTATCCTTGAACCATTTTCACTGACCACTATGAGAGTACTTCCCTGTGGACAGTTCCCCAAAGAACAACTGCTTGGGGATTCAATCATCCGACATCCTGACGACAAGGCCTGCCCATCTGACCTAATGTTTCATCAGCAATGCGTAGATGGTGGCATGTCTGCTGCAGACAGCACTTCCATGTCAGGAATTCTGAATTCCCAATAGATTTTCATGATCTTCCGTAGGCATGACAAGTGGAAATGGATCTGTCTGTGCACATGCCTTATGTACACAGTCCACGTTTCGCATGCGCAGAGGAGGATGGGTAGGATAACAGCGTGGTAGACTTTCAGCTTGGTCTTCGGAGTAATTCCCCTTCACCCCCAGACAGTGTCACGTCGTCTCCTAAAATTGGCACTAGCCTTGGTGATCATGCTGCTGACCTCATCATCACCCGCTCTTGAGAGGGTGCTGCCAACACACATGAACTTGATTCAGTACCTTAATATGGTTTGGTCTCAGTAAAACAATGAAGGGATGACTATAGCTGGAAGTGCAGTGCCTGTAAAATGTGACTGGGCTTGAACAGTGCAGCAGCAACAATACATTAAGTTGTTTTGCCTACAGGATCCATCAACTAATAGAAAATCAGCATTACTCTGCTGGAGTTCTGCCTGAATTGACTGGAAATTACCTGCAACATTTTTTTAAAATTTCCCTTAACTTGGACAGAGCAACACACAGAAAATGCTGGAGGAACTTGGCAGGTCAGGTAGCGTCTATAGAAATGGATAGACATTACTTATATTTCAACAGCATTGGACCTTATCACAATAGAGGTACCAAGATAACATTTAATCTTACACATACGGGTGTTGAAAGTAAATATAAAACTTCAAGCTGGCAAAGTGAGTAATCAGAAATAATTTCCAAACATAGAATACTAAATAAAATGTTAACACATGACGCTGATGAGGCTTTCTCAGAACAGGGCAAAATCAAATGCAGAGATGGGGAAGGGAAAGGAAATTGAAAATGACAGGAGAAGATCTGTGAAAGTGAAGAAGGAACAAGAGATTACAGTTCAATAGCGAACAGTGGCCTGGATGTGGAATATAAATTTCAACAGGAAATAGCAAAGGCTTGTAATAGGGCCATGTGTAGTTAGATTGGGGAAATCTGATTGGTGCTGGATCCCAAGGAATGGGATTTGTAGAATGCTTTCAAGATGACTTTTAAGAGCAGTTTGTGGTTGAGTCCACTAGGGCATCAGCTATTCTGGATTGAATGTTGTGTAATGAACCGGATTTGATTACAGAGTTTAAGCTAAAGGAATCCTTTTGAGGGAGTGATCATAATATGATAGAATTCACTCTGCAGTTAGAGATGAAGAAGCAAAAGTCAGATGTATCAGTATTACAGTGGAGTAAAGGGAATTACAGAGACATGAGAGGTAAGCTGGCCAAAGTTGATTGGAAGGGGACACTAGCAGGGATGATAGCAGAATGGAAGGCACAAGTTAAATACATCCCAAAGATGAAGAAGTATTCTTAAGGGAGTATGAGGCAATTGTGGCTGACAAGGGAAGTCAAGAACAGCTTAAAAACAAAAGAGAGGGCATATAATATAGAAATTTAGTGGGTAGATAAAGGATTAGGAAGCTTTTAAAAACCAATAAAAGGCAACTAAAAAAGCCATAATGAGAGAAAAGATGAAACAAGGAAGTAAGCTATTCAATAATATAAAAGAGGGTACAAAAGGTATTTTTCAGATATATAAAAAGTAAAAGAGAGACAAGTGTGGGTATCAGGCCATTGGAAAATGATGCTGGAAAGGTAGTAATGGGGAACAAAGAAATACTAGATGAAATTAGTAAGTATTTTGCATCATTCTTCACTGTGAAAGATGCAAGCAGAATGCCAGAACTGCGAGACTGTCAGGAGACAGAAGTGGTTGTCATTGCTATAACTATGGAAAAGGTGCTTGGGAGGCTGAAAGGTCTGAAGGTAGATAAGTCCCCTGGATCAGGAGCCCTACACCTCACAGTTCCAAAAGAGGTAGCGGAAGAGATTGTGTAGGCTTTAGTAAAGATCTTTCAAAAATCACCAGATTCTGGAATGCTTCGGGAAGACTGAAACATTGCAGATCTCACTCCATTTTTAAGAAGTGAGGGAGGCAGAAAAAAAAGGAAATTATAGGCCAGTTAGCCTGACTTCAGTTATTGGAAATACCAAGCAGGATAGGCAATGGAGAGTCAATGGATGTTGTTTACATGGATCTTCAGAAGGCCTTTGATATGATGCCATATATGAGACTGCTTAACAAGATAAGGGCCCACAGTATTCCAGAAAAGTTACCAGCATGGATAGAGGATTGGCTGATTGGCAGGAGGCAGAGAGAGAATTTCTGCGGTAAGCATATCGGAATACTTTGGAACAAACACAAGAGAATCTGCCAATGCTGGAAATCCTAAGCAACATACATAAAATGCTGGAGGAACTCAGTAGGTCATGTAGCATCAATGGAGAGCAATAAACTGGCAATGTTTCAGACTGACATCCTTTATCAGGACACTAGGACCTCACTTAGTACTTGGAATGCATTCTCAGGAATGAAATAACTCATAGAATCAGCATTAAAAAAAGAATCATGAAAGAGTTATGTTTAAGTACTATACTGTAAGCACTTCAGTGCAGGAAACCTCCCGTGAACTCTTGTATTCCCCATTGCCGTCAAGAACACCGGCATTCCACCGGACTGGGAACTGCAGTGCTACCAAGCAGGAAGGGGAAACAATAACTCCATCGCATGCCAAAGTGAAGTGAAGAGGAAGACCATTGGATTTGGCTGGACTGCCAACGCAGGGAGCAGGAAATGTCCCAGCAATGGCCTACACTCACCATGCTAACCAGGATTCAACAGTGAAGCCCATACCACTCAACCCAGACCCCTACAGCAGTCTTCAGAGACAGCCTCTCCACATTTATCTGTGACAAGGACCACTGCTGGAGGAGTATCAACAGAGGGCAGGGACATAGGGAAAGCTCTTGGCAAGGATGTGCACATCCGAACCAGATGTCCTCTTTAACTAATGGGTAGAACAAACCGGTGAATCTTCTGACCAGAGAGCCATGGGTCCTGTAATGAATCAGCACTCCACAGCAGTGCTAAGCACAGTACCAGTACACGTCCTTGACCTCTCAGCTTGGAAGTGAAACTGTTACCTACTGACACCTATAAGCACTGTGACCACTAAATCGGGATTATTGTGACTGTCAGTTAATCATATTCTTCAAAAATAGATTAACAAACTTCTCTGTGAAAAATGAACTTTACAACAATTGTGCTGTCAAACTGCCTGATTAAGTTATGGTGAAACATAATTACTAGATCATTAGTACAGATGGATCTTTATTGACTGTTTATTGTTTTTTTCTTCTTCTTGTTTTACCACAAGTGAAATGGTATTTTCCAGAAATACCAAATTCAAAGCCACACATTCCTGAAACTTCATTAGTGTTCATTAATTATAACTTGAGAAGACGTTTCTCATATTTCAGTAATGAAGCAGTTCTCGACCCAAGACTTTGTAGGCAGACGGGCCAATGGACAATAAGCTCACTATATGACAAAGAATTAAATAATTTTAAAGGCATAAAGAACAAAGAGAAGTGTGCATTGAACGGAACAGTAACAGGGCATGTTGATTGGCTTTGTGAAGCCACTAGCATATTAATAAAGGATAACAAAGCTTTTAAATGAGTTAATTAAAGTTTTAAGGCTGATGCAAGGCTAGAAAGCAGAAGTGATCTGAGGCAATTGTCCACTAGGGCGAAGAGTTCAGACACAAGGGGATAAAAGCCTGGAATGTTACAAAAATTAAGGCAGGGCAACATTTCCCTCAGAACATTACAGGAAAATGACCACAGACCATAAAGAGTAAATAAGATAAAGAGGTCTAGTAAGAATATAACACAGACAAAATGCTGAATGAACTCAGCAAGCCAGGCAGCATCTATAGAGAGGAATAAACAGTCGATGTTAACAGTAAGGATATATTCTTAGCAATGAGGTTTTGAGGAATTAGATGTGAAAGCAGCTGCATAGGATTGGGCTAATTAAAGATAGATTCAGAATCAGAATCAGGTTTATTATCACCGGCATGTGACGTGAAATTTGTTAACTCAGCAGCAGCAGTTCAATGCAATACATAATCTAGAAGAGAAAAATAAATAAATAAATAAATAAATTACAGTATACGTATATTGAATAGATTTTTTAAAAACGTGCAAAAAACCAGTAATACTGTATACTAAAATAGGTGAGGTAGTGTCCAAGGATTCAATGTCCATTTAGAAATCGGATGGCAGAGGGGAAGAAGCTGTTCCTGAATCGCTGAGTGTGTGCCTTCAGGCTTCTGTACCTCCTACCTGATGGTAACAGTGAGAGAAGGGCATGCCCTGGGTGCTGGAGGTCCTTAATAATGGATGCTGCCTTTCTGAGAAACCACTCCCTAAAGATGTCCTGGGTACATTATAGACTAGTGTCCAAGATGGAGCTGACTAGATTTACAACCTTCTGCAGCTTCTTTTGGTCCTGTCCAGTTACCCCTCCATACCAGACAGTGATGCAGCCTGTCAGAATGCTCTCCACAGTACAACTATTGGAAGTTTTTGAGTGTATTTGTTAACATGCCAAATCTCTTCAAACTCATAATAAAGTATAGCTGCTGTCTTGCCTTCTTTATAACTGCATCGATATGTTGGGACCAGGTTAGATCCTCAGAGATCTTGACCCCCCCCCCCCCCCCAGGAACTTGAAACTGCTCACTCTCTCTACTTCTGATCCCTCTATGAGGATTGGTATGTGTTCCTTCATCTTACCCTTCCTGAAGTCCACAATTAGCTCTATCATCTTACTGACATTGAGTGCCAGGTGGTTGCTGTGACACCCCTCCACTAGTTGGCATATCTCACTCCCGTACGCCCTCTCGTCGCCACCTGAGATTCTACCAACAATGGTTGTTTTGTCAGCAAGTTTATAGATGGCACTTGAGCTGTGCCTGGCACACAGTCATGTAGAGAGTAGAGCAGTGGGCTAAGCACACACCCCTGAGGTGTGCCAGTGTTGATTGTCAGCGAGGAGGATATGTTAACATATGATAACATAATCACCAATCGGCATAGATTATGGTCTTCTGGTTAGGAAGTCGAGGATCCAATTGCAGAAGGAGGTACAGAGGCCCAGGTTCTGAAACTTCTCAATCAGAATTGTGGGAATGATGGTATTAAATGCTGAGCTATAGTCGATGAACAGCATCCTGCCGTAGGTGTTTGTATTGTGCAGGTGGTCTAAAACCGTGTGGAGAGCCATTGAGATTGTGTCTACCGTTGACCTATTGTGGCAATATGCAAATTGAAATGGGTCCAGGAACTTGCTGAGGAAGGAGTTCAGTCTAGGCGTGACCAACATCTCAAAGCATTTCATCACTGTCGACATGAGTGCTACCAGGCGATAGCCATTAAGGCAGCCCACATTATTCTTCTTAGACACTGTTATAATTGCTGCCTTTTTGAAGCAAGTGGGAACTTCCGTCCATAGCAGTGAGAGGTTGAAAATGTTCTTGAACACTCCCGCTAGTTGGCTGGCACAGGTTTTCAGAGCTTTACCAAGTACTCCATCAGGACCTCCCGCCTTGCGAGGGTTCACTCTCTTTAAAGACAGTCTAACATTGGTCTCTGAGACAGAGATCACAGGGTCATCAGGTGCAGCAGGGATCTTCACAGCTGTAGTTGTCACATTAACTTCCTAAAAGTATATAGGTAACAAATGCATTGTCTCCAGAAGAACAGTTAAATACTTTTATGATGGGAACGTATGCAGGGTACTTGACTAAATCTGTTTGCTCTTCTCAAAGGTAATGGTAGATCTGTAAATTAACTTACAATTAGTATCTTTCCAAGTTTCCTTTAAACTTTACCACAGTTGGTCTAGAAGAAATCAACTAAAGTCAATCTCTGTGCATGACAAAATCCCGTAATATCAGATTGAAGAGTGTAATATTTTATTGCCAACTTCCCTAGTATTCCTAGATTTCCAATTAATGATAAAACAAACACATGGGATTTGTCCAGTTTGTTTCAGAAAAGCATACCGTTGACTTGCTAGGTTGTAATCAGGCAACTAGGACTATTTATCATGGAGGCATAAAGCGTAGTAGAAATTCCCTTTGCCCACCAATTCCCCCGATGGGCATGAGAAGACACATTCCTTCTCATACCCACCAAGTCCCACACTAATTCACTTGCCACCCATCTCCTAACCTAACTGCCACTAAGCTTTTGGTGTTTGGAAGGAAACAGGAATACCCGGGGAAGTCCATATCACAGGAGAACATGCAAACTCCACATAGAAAGCACCCAAGATGAAATTATCTGTATGATGGCATGTTGTTCACTGTACCTCAGTGGTGGTTGTCCATCATGTCCTATGGGGGAGAATTTTTAAAGTAGAAACATTATTGCACCAGGGCAGTTCCACACTCTCAACCTCAGAAGTCTGGGTCCAGTGGTACAAACAAGCATCAGAAACTGGGGTCTCCTTGGTTGCAGTGGATAAGCAGGACGTCTTCTGTGCCTTGTTGTGCCCTTCGCTCTCCACAGAGCTTTGCAGTACCGTCTTCCTGGCTGTTGGATCTCACCACGAATCTCATCCATCCAGTCCATCGGAGGGGACTTGGCATGCTAGGACAGGCACTCCCTTATCACACCAGGGTATGAGGCTGCCAGCTACCTTCAAATGGTTTAGCCTGCCTGTCGAAGCGGTGTACTGGGGTGTGGATGCTGTCACGTGAAAACAGCGGCTTGGAGCCGCAGGTGAGCGCTAAGTGAGAGACGGGTGGGGACCAATACTGAGTGAGCTGCCCCGGAAGGGACGTGAACAAGCCCTTCCCCGGGGTGCATGCTGCCCCTGCCTGAACATTCAGTATAAACCAAGTTACCAATTTACTAAGCAACCTAGGTCATAGAAGTGTGAAGCAGCCACAGTAGCTGGTGTCCTATGTGCCTCCCATGAAATGGAACTTGTGATTTTGCTTTGACACTAACACATTATTTAGCTCACCTTTCTAACGGTCAGCTTAAAACACTGGATACATTCAGCCACAAAACAAAACTTTCCAATGCTCAATCACAAAAATAATTGAGAAGTCTCAGAATTCATTCAGAAATTAAGAGGAAGAGATTACAACATTGTACTTCAGTGCAGTAACAGAAAAGGAACTTGCGAAGTCATACAGTAGCATAGCGACTGCAAAATATTATTCAGAGAGTGCATTTGAATTCCTCCTTGGGCTTTTGAAGAGTTTGAATTTGGTTTTAAAAATCTGATGTAGGAAAACATGACACATCATTGTTAGTTTGTTATAAATATCCAAGGTGATTCACCAAAGGAAACCTGACACACTTAGTCATGAAGTCATGAAGTATGACTTCAGTCCCTCGCAAGTGTGGTTGTCTGTTAACTGCCCTTTGAAGTGGGCTGGAAAACCAATAGTCGCATCACAACCAGACACTCAAATCCTGAGAAAGACTTCCTTAACAGTTGAAAAAGATATATGAGAAAGCAGGGATAAGAAAAGAAGGAAAGTGGACAGGGAAAAACAGATTGCCAACAATAGGAGAAAATGATTATTTTTTTCATCATCTTCGAGCTTAATTTTAAATTCTCAGCTTAATTTTAAACCCATATAGAGTATACATTTATTAATAGTCAGTGCTATGAGAAGGCCTACATGCATTGCTCATTTCTAAATGCCAATTTGCTGGACAGCGGTGTAGTGGTAACTGCACCGGGCTTCAAGGCGAATGGTCCCAGGTTTGAATCCAGCCAGCTCCTTGCATGTTTTCCATCATGTTGGGTTGAGTGTCAAGCTGGCAACTCGACCTCATGATAACCAGACGAATGCTAAACAAATGGCAAAGTTGCTGCCCCATGTACCACAAGGCATGGAGAGGGGAAAAAAAATCCCATTGAGGTGGTTGTGTTACACCATCTTGAACTAATTAATATAAAATAAACTGCTACAATTCCTGGATTTCAGATGCATTTTCCCTTTCCAACATAAAAAGCAAACTGCTGGGGAAATTAGCAGGTCAGGCCGCATCCATTGAGGAAAAGGGACAGATGACATTTTGGGTCAAGACCTTGCATCTGGACCCTCCTGGATCTGAAATCTTTGCGTCGCCATTTTCTTTTTTTAATATTATTTCACTTTATATCCCCAAATTTCCAGATCTAAGCAGTTATTTATATCTTAGCACCTCAAAACAACAGAAATCTCACTTATTCTTACTGTTCATGAAAGACATTTCATTTCCGCCATCTCAATATCGGGATTGAAAATTTATCAGCTCATTAAGACTACTGAAACTGATAAAGTTTACAGACTGTAACCAAACAATATGGAATTTGTAAATGGGATTAGTGTATATAGGCATGATGGTCAGCAGAGATGCAGTGGGCTAAATGGCCTGTTTCTATACTGCACAACCCTGTGGCTTAACAGACCAAATGGAGCCAAGTGCAATGAACTTGATGAATGGTGGAGCAGATTCAGAAAGCCAAATGAGCTCCTCCTGCCCCAGTGTTTGTTGCTCATTCCCCTAGAAAATAAAATGGTTTGTATTTTGTGTTGGTGTGCAGGGACAGGTGTAAGAAGTCACACTTTTGTGAAATATAAGCTACTAACATGAACCACCTTAAAGTATGGAATCTTTAACACCTTATGGAATCCTTAAAGTCCCCTTAAGTGGGGACTCATTCACCCAGAAGGTGCAGCACCCATTCAGTGCACAATAGAGAACATGGGACAGGACTTAAACTCAAGACTAGCTACTTCCCTTTAACCTTTCAGTTCTTGAACCAACTGACAAAGCTCTAATCACATCATCTTCTCTCCCCACCCATCTACCTTCCCCCTCGCCTAGCTTCACCCACCTCATTCCCCTCGGCCCATCTTATTAGTCTGGCTTCTTTCCGCCTTCTCTCCAATCCCCGACAAAGAGTCTTGGTCTGAAACATCAACTCTTTATTCCTCTCTGTTGGTACCGCCTGACCTGCCGAGTTCCTCCAGCATTTTGTGTGTGTTATTCTGGACTTCCAGCATCTGCGGAATCTCTTCTGTTTATCACTTCTGTGCAGGAACATTTTAAATGTTTTGCACTACACTTGACTTTTTTTGTTCTAATTGTGTTTTCTTGTAACACTTGTATATAGTTTACGTTGATGTTTTTCTTGTCAGTGTTGTTTATCTGATGCTCTGTGCCTGTGATGGCGCTGCAAGTATGTTTTTCATTGCACCTGTACAGCTGTGTAATTGTGCAGATGACAATAACTTTGACTTTGAGTTTGAAAGAACAGTAACAAACTAAGACAGTCTGATGTATGTCAGTGGCCTCATCACAAGCCATCCCTTTATGCTAATTCGATTATATTCTCCCATATGTTTATCAGCTCCTCCCAGATTCTATCACTCACTGACAGGGTAATTTTCCGTGGCCAATTAACCTACCGAATTTGGGTTTAGAACTGAGATTCAGAGCATAACATGAAAGAGAGAGTGCTGCATCTGTGGGAATCTGACCCTTTCACAGCCAATCTAAAACTGGCCTAGAGCTGAGTAATTTTCATACCAGGGCCACCATGACCACCCTTGTAAAACTAACAATCTGAAGCACAGTAATTGGTATTGGTCTGCTACTGTGATCTGTACAACAATACAGTTAAAAACTTGTCTTGCACACTGTTCATACAGATCAGATCATTGAGTACACAGTACATTGAGGTAGAACAAGGTAAAACAATAACAATGCAGAATAAAGTGTAAAATCAACCAAAAGTTTGCGGTCCAGGTAAACAATAAAGTGCAAGATCATTAAGAGGTAGATTTGTGAGGCCAAGAGTCTATCTTACCATACAAGAGGTCCATTCAGGAGTCTGATAACAGTGGGGTAGAACATAGAACAGTACAGTACAGAACAGGCACAGGCCCTTTGTCTCACAAAGTTGTGCCAAACCAATTAAATTAGTAATCAAATATCCAACTAAACTAATCACTTTTGCCTACACAATGTCCATATCCTTCCATTTTCCTCACATTCACCTGTCTATCTAAATGTCTCTCTGATGTACCTGCTTCTATCACCAACCCAGGCAGCGTATTCCAGGCTCTTCCCAGTCTCTGTGTGAAAACCTGCCCTCACATCTCTTTTATAGTTACCCCCCTCACCTTGAACGCATGTCGTCTGTTATTCGATATTTCAACACTAGGACAACGATCCTGTCTGTCCACTCTGTCTTATAAACCTCGATCAGATCACCCCTCAGCCTCCGCCGCTCCAGAGAAAACAACCCAAGTTTGTCCAGCCTCTCATTGTAGCACACGCCGTCTAAACCAGGCAGCATCCTGGCAAACTCTTCTGCATCCTCTTCAAAGCCTCAACATCCTTCCTGCAGTGGGGCGACCAGAACTGTATGCAATTCTTCAAATGCAGCCTTACGAACATTTTATAAAACTGTAACATAACCTCCTGACTTTTGAACTCAATTTCTCAGTTAATAAAAGCAACCATGCCATATGCCTTCTTAACCACCTTATCAGCCTGTGTAGCCACTTTCAGAGAGTTCTGAATTTCAAGATCACTCTGCTCATCAACACTGTTAAGGATCTTGCTCTTTACACTTGAATTGTCTCTTTACATATGAGCTTACACTTCACATTTGGCAAGGATAAGCTCTGTCTACTATTTCTCTCACCACACCTGCAACTGATCTATAGTCTGTTGTATTCTTTGCCAGTCTTCTACACTATCCACCGCTACCAATCTTCGCATCATCTACCACGCTTACTAACACACCAGTCTACCTTCTCATCAAGGCCATTTATGTACACCACAAACAGCAGAGGTTCCAATACAATCACTGCAGAACACTAATAATCATAGACCTCCAGCTCAAATAAGTCCCCTCAACCACTACCCTTTGTCTTCTATGGGCAAGCCAGCTCTGAATCCACCAGCCAATTCACCATAGACCCCATGCATCTTAATCTTAAGGATGAGCCTCCCATGAGGGACTCTGTCAAACACCTTACTAAACTCCATCTAAACAACAGCTCTACCTTCATCAATCACCCTTGTGACCTTATCAAAAGACTCTTTCAAGTTAGTAGGAAATGACTTGACCGGCACAAAGCAATGCTCTCACTCACTCTCCAAACACTTATAAATCCTATCCCGAAGAATTCTCTCCAGTAACTTCTCTACCGTTGACGCAAGACTCCCCAGTCTATAGTTTCCAGGTTTATCCCTGGTTCCCTTCTTCAACAATGCAACATTCACCATTCCTCTGGGACCTCACCTGAGGCTAGGGAGGACACAAAGATATTGGTCAAGGCCCCACCAGTCTCAACCCTTGCCTCTCTCAATAACCTGGTGTATATCCCTTCAATCCCTGGGGACATCCATCGTAATCCTCTTTAAGAGATCCGTCACAAACTCCTCCTTTACCTCAAAATGTCCTGGCATCTCAATACACTCAGCAGTGATCTCCTTATCCTCCACAATCTTCTCCTTGGTAACTACTGATGTAACGCAAACTAGGTCTGTCCCTCAGAACTTTTCCCAAAGACCTTCCCACCACTGATGTTATTCTGACTGGCCTATAATTCTCGAGCTTATCCCCACTGCCCTTGTTAAAGGGTACCACGTTTGCTGTCCTTCACTCATCTGGCCTCTCACTTCTAGAGATTTAAAAAGCTCTGTATGGTCCTGCCTCTTCTACGTATCACCAGGCCCTGTGGATTTAGCCATTATTATATGCCTGCCACAATATTTTTCTCCTAAGTGAACACAGATAGGGAGAATTCGTTTAAGTACAGACCCACATCCTCTAGCTCCAGGCATTTTGCTCTCTGATGGGTCTTGTACTTTTGTATGAGAATATATTGGCTCCCATAAGCTCAGGTACAGTGGGGGAGCAACTCTCCAATTCACATTGAGTGAACCTATAAAGGAAAATATTTCCTGAGCCTGAAAGAACTGGAAATGCACTAACTCAATAATGGCTTGGAATCTCCATTTTCTTTATGAAGGTGCCATAAATGAATTTATACAAATTCACCACGGAGAACGTTCTGACTGGTTGCATCACCACCTTGTGTGGAGGCTCCAATGCACAGGATCAAAAGAGACTGCAGAGGGTTGTAGTCTCGACCAGCTCCATCACGAGCACAAGCCTCCTCACCATCGAGATACCTTCAAAATGCAGTGCCCCAAGAAGGCAGCATCCTTTATTAAGGACCCTCACTATTTGAGATGTGCCATCTTCTTATTACTATCACAGGAGCAGGAAGATACATACTCAGTGCTTTAGGAACAGCTTCTTCCCTCCTGCCATCGGATTTCTGGATGGTCCATGAATGCTATTCTTTGTGGTGGCGTGTTGGGGAGGAAGCATTAAGAAGAGGGATGCCTCACGTCTTAATAAGCTGGTAAGGAAGGCGGGCTCTGTCGTGGGCAAAGTACTGGAGAGTTTAACATCGGTAGCTGAGCGAAGGGCGCTGAGTAGGCTACGGTCAATTATGGATAACTCTGAACATCCTCTACATAGCACCATCCAGAGACAGAGAAGCAGTTTCAGCGACAGGTTACTATCGATGCAATGCTCCTCAGACAGGATGAAGAGGTCAATACTCCCCAATGCCATTAGGCTTTACAATTCTACCGCCAGGACTTAAGAACTTTTTAAAAGCTATTATTAATGCTTTTTGAGATAGTGATTTAGATGCATATCATATTTTTTACTGAGTTAAGTATTGTATGTAATTAGTTTTGCTACAACAAGTGTATGGGACATTGGAAAAAAAGTTGAATTTCCCCATGGGGATGAATAAAGTATCTATCTATCTATCTATCTATCTATCTCAGGATTTCTCTTTTGCATTAATTTTTTGTGTGTAATTTATGTCTTGCACTGTACCGCTGCCACAAAACAACAAATTACATGATATATGTCAAAGATAGTAAACCTAATTTTGATTCTGAGTTCAAACTTAATTTTTCTAAAGCAATTAACTTTACGAGGAACCGTACTGAAATGCTCTGTACTGATAGCCCAATTGTTTGAACATTCCCAGGAAATTTTTCCTGTTGGCCTTGGGTGGTTCATCAAAGCCAGACAGTGTTGATTACCTCACTCAACAGAAAGTCATAAAAGTTAGGAGTAAAAATATCAGGAATGAATTTGTTTCTCTGATATAACACCAGCACTGTACAATACCATGTCTCACCATTTCCAAGGTTCAATCAAAATGAGGCATCTGCACCTAGTCATGCTGTTTGAACTACATGAACGATGAATCTTCTCTTCCCACAATGATGGTGCGTCTGGATTCACTTCCTTTTGAACAGTGTTGCTTCTGTTTGTGACCACAAACACCTGGTTAATGAATTGACAGTAATCAGCTAACAGCTGTATTCGGAAGATAAAATAAATAGCCTATTTACAGCAAATCTAATATAAAAATGGAAAATGCTAGACCTACACAATAGACTCTTCAGAGTCTGATCTTCAGTGCTGGAGCCTGGTGAAGGGTTGCTTTCAATCTTAGCAACAGCAATAGCAACACAGTGCCACACACACAAAATGCTGCAGGAGCTCAGCAGGTCAGGCAACATCCATGGAGGGGAATGAACATTTGATATTTCGGGATCAGGTCTGGGTCATGGACCGAAATGTCAACCACATATTCCCTCCATAGATACTGCCTGACCTGCTGAGTTCCTCCAGTATTTTGTACGTGTTACTCGGGATTTCCAGCATCCGCAGAACCTCCTGTATTTATGAACAGCAATATGCATTTTTCTTATAAATTATCTGCATTTAATAAAAAAGATCACTTTTCCCCTTATTCTACTTAATGAGAGATATATTACTTTGTTTTCAAATTTTAAGTACAATGATGGTTAAGTAATTGACATGGGCAAGATATTTAGTTATGTCAAACTGCATTTGGAAGAGGTCCATAGTGACATTCTTCGGGCAGCTGGAGAGGAGCAGTAAATGACACCTATCACTTTCCATTTCTTATCCCACCTCATGCCCTCACCAAATGAAGGGTCTTGACTCAAAATGTCGAAAGTCCATTTCCCTCTACAGATGCTGCGTAACTTGCTGAGTTCCTCCAGCAGCTCATTTTCTGCTTCAGTAAGTGACAATCAAACGTACATAGAACATAAAACAGTAAAGCACAGCACGAGCCCTCTGGCATTGCCCATAAATGTTCCTCCACTTGCCATAAATGGACGTCCTCTGCTATTGGCCATTGCCACCCTGGGAGAAAGGGGATAGCTGTCCAATCTATCTATGCCTTTCATAACCTTATGCATCTTTATCAAGTCACTTCTTATCCACCTTCACTCCAAAAAGAAAAGCACAAGCTTACTCAATCTTTCATCAAAGACATTTTCTTATGCAGGCAGCATCCTAGTAAATCTCCTCTGCACTCTTTCTAAAGTTCTTTACTATAATGAGGCTATTAGAAATGAACACAAGTGTGCTCTAACCAGGGTTTTATAGACCTGCACAATAACTCACAGCTCTTGAACTTAACCCTCCAAATAAGGAAGGCCATTTCTAACCACCCTGTCATCTTGTGCAACAAATTTGAGGGAATTGTGGATTGTTCAAGGTAGAAATGTTGAAAGTTGAAAGTTCAAGGTTGAAAGTTCAAGGTAAATTTATTTGTGTCACCATATACAACCCTGAGATTCATTTTCTTGTGGGCATATACAGTAAATACAAGCAACACAATAGAATCAATGAAACATGACTAACAGCCAGTTTGCAGAAGACAATGAACTGTGTAAATACAAAAGAAAAATAAAATAATAATAATAAATAAGTAAGCTATAAGTATCAAGAACATGAGATGAAAAGTCCTTGAAAGTGAGTCCATACCTTGTGGGAACAGTTCAGTGATGGGGTGAGTGCAGTTAACCCCTCTGGTTCAATACTCTCCTCCATACATCTATAGACTTTTGTCAAAGTTTTAGAATCATGCCGAATCTTTGAAAACTTCTAAGGAAGTAAAGGCACTACCATGCTTTCTTCATGATGGTACTCATTTGCCGGACCCAGGACAGATTCTCTCAAGTGATAACACCGAGGAATTTAGGGTTGCTCACCCTCTGCACTTCTGATCCTGGCTCATGGATCTCTGGTTCCTCCTCCTGAAGTCAACAATCACCTCCTTGGTCTTGCTGACATTGAGTAAGAGGTTGTTGTTGTGGCACTGCTCAATCAGATTTTCAGTCTCCCTCCTATATGCTGATTGGTCACCACCTTTGATTTGGCTAACGACAGTGGTGTTGTCAGCAAACTTAACTATGAGATTGGAGCTGTGCTTAGTCTCACAGTCATACATATAAAGTGAGTAGAGCAGGGGACTAAGCCCCAAGATCCATCTGTTCCTCCACACTTCAAAGAATCTTACCATCAACCTTAAACTTCGCTTTGAAGTCCGAAGCGTACCACTTCTCACTTTTCTGGATTGAACTTCATCTGCTATTCCTCAGTCTAACGCTTCATCCTTTTGTAGCCTTCAACACTATCCAAAACACCTCCAGCCTTCATGTCCTATCCAAACATACTAAACCACTCCTCCACTTCCTCATCCACATCCCTTATTAAAAATAACAAAGGGGTCGCAGCTACGCGCTGTGTAATAAAGCGCGTATCTCAATATTCAAGCATCTCCCTTCTACTTATTGCCCAGAATTATGGAATGTCAAACATATAAATTACCTTCAAATATTCACAGTGTTGCCTATTTCCAAACTGATTTATAGCTTGAAGTGGATTGCATACTTTTATAGAAGAAGATTGCAAGTTTTCATTCCATTCACTTTTTCTCTATGAAAGTTTATCTTCCGAAGGATAGATCAAACAATGTTTAAGCATCATTCATTGAGGCACAGTAAATAGGGCTGTTGCCTAACAGCTCCAGCGATTTGATCTTTGGTGATGTCTGCATTCTGTTTACACTGAACATTCTTTAGATATGTGGTTTTCCTACGGGTACTCTGGTTTTCTTCCAAGTCGCAAAGACATGTAAGCTGATGGATTTATTGGCCACTGTAAGTCCTCTCTTCTGTGTAGATGAGTGGCAGAATCTTGGGGGAAATAATGGGAACTTGGGAAGAATGAGTTACAGGAAATAATAGCGCAGATGGGATTGCTTTGTGAAATGGCTGCCCACCGTGTTAAAAGGAAAGATGGAAATGTACCAATAAATTATCTGCTGGAGGATCTCAGGAGGTCAAGCAGTATTCATGGTGGGAAAGGAGTTGCTGATATTTTGAGTCGAGGGATAGGGAAAGGTAGGTTGGTGAGTAAATTGCTCCAGTTTGTAGGTAAGTGGTAGAACTGGGAGAGGGGTTGGAGGGAGAGGTAATGGGGATGGGGAGGGAATGAAAAGAAATTACTATAAGTGTGAATGGGTGCTTGATGGCCAGCACAGACTCAGTGAGCAGAGAGCCTAGTTTATGCTGTATGACTCTAAGACTCTTGGCACAGGAATTAGGGGTTACTGGGAGAAGGCAGAAGAATGGGAGATGAAAAAATTATGAACCATGATTGAATAACAGACCACACATGTAAGTGAATAGTCTAATTCAGCTCTCATATATTATCATTTTATGGTCTTGCTTTCATAGTGTGAGGAGAATAAAAAGGGTTAGTCTCTGATTGGAATGAAAATAAGTGCCTGAAGGTAGGCCAAAGGGTCTGTTTCCATGCTCTATCCCCCTTTGGCTCTGTGACTCGATACACATTCTGGGACACACCTGGCAACATTTGTTCTACCCTCTGTAAGTTTGAGAGCACCCAAAATTCCACTATCCAAGTTCTAATTCATAGCAAGTATCATCCACCCATTTGCAGTACTTTTTAAACTACATTGGCTCCCACAGAAATGATTCATTCTAGGTTTTTACACATACAAAGTGCTGGAAGAACTCAACAGGTCAGCCACATCTAAAGTTCAAAGTAAATTTATTATCGAAGTACAGATATATCACCATATATAACCCTGAGATTCATGTTCTTGCGGGCATACTCAATAAATCCTTAATAGAGTAATAACCAAAACAGAATCAACGAAAGACCACACCAGCTTGGGTGTTCAACCATGTGCAAAACATAGCAAACTGTGCAAATAGAAAAAGAAAGAAATAATAATAAATAAGCAATAAATATCAAGACCATGAGGTGAGGAGTCCTTGAAAGTGAGTCCATAGATGGTGGGAATATTTCAATGATGGGACAAGTGAAGTTGATTGAAGGGTAATACTTGTTCCTGAACCTGGTGGGATGAATCCTGAAGCTCCTGCACCGTCTTCCTGATGGCAACATTGAGAAAAGAACCTGACCTGGGTGCTGGGTGTCCCTGATGATGAATGCTAAGTTCCTGCAACAAAGCTTCATGTAAGTGGTGGGAGAGCTTTACACGTGATGGCCTGGGCTGTAGCCATGACTTTTTCCATTCAAGGGCATTGGTGTTTCCATATCAGTCTGTGATGCAACCAATTAATTTACTCTCCACCGCATATCTATAGACATCTGACAAAGTTTCAGTTGTCATGCCAAATCTTCTCAAACTCCTAAGGAAGTAGAGACACTGCCATGTTTTTCTCATAATGGCACTTACGTGCTGGCCTAGAACAGGTCCTTTGAAATGGTAACACCAAGGAATTTAAAGTTATTGATCCTCTCCACCTCTGATCCCCTGATGAAGATTAGCTCGTGGTCTTCTAGTTTCTTCCTCCTGAAGTGAATAATCATCTCCTTGGTCTTGCTGACATTGAGTAAGAGATTGTTGTTCTGGCACCATTCAATCAGATTTTCAATTTCCCTCCTATATGCTGTTATGTCACTACCTTTGATTTGGCCTGTGACAATGGTGTTGAAAGCAAACTTGAATATGGCATTGAAGCTGTGCTGTGCCATACTGGCATAAGTGTAAAAACAAGTAGAGCGGGGGCTAAGCACACAGCCTTGTGCTGCATCTGTACTGATGGAGATTGTGGAGCAGATATTGTTGTTAATCCGAACTGACTGGGGTCTACAAGTGAGAAAATCGAGGACCCAATTGTACAAAGAGGTATTGAGGTCTTGAAGCTTATTAATTTATTTTGAGGGGTAAAGCTATAGTTGATAAAGAGCATCCTGATGTAAGCACTTCTGTTGTCCAGTTCTTCCAAGGTTGTGAAGAACCGATGAGATGGCCTCTGATGTGGATCTGTTGCAACGTTAAGCAAATTGGAGTGGATCCAAATGACTTCTCAGGCAGGAGTTGATATGTTTCATCAACAACCTCTCAAAACACTTCATCATTCTGGATGTAAGTGCTACTGGACAGTAGTCATTGAAGCAGGTTACAACATCTTTCTTAATCAACCAGTATAAGTGAAATCTGCTTGAAGCAATTGGGTAACTCACACTGCCAAAGGGAGAAGTTAAGTTCCTCAATGAACACTTCAGCCAGTTGATGAGCAAAAGCCTTTGGTACTTGGTCAGGTTCTCCCTCTGGGCTGGCTGCATTTCGGGGGTTCATCCTCCTGAAGGCTGCTCATACATTGGTCTCAGGGACTGAAATCACAGGATCATTCAGGGATGTGGGAGTTTGTGATGGTCCCTCCATGTTTTGATGGTCAAATTGAGTATAGAAGGCATTGAGCTCATCTGGAAGTGAAGGCCTGTTGTCATCTATGTCACTTGATTGTAATTTATAAGAAGTGATAGCACTCTAGCCCTGCCATAACTGTTCAGTATCCTTTATTCAAGTGTAGTCCAGAATTGCCACTTCCCCTATGAGATGGCTTTCTGGAGATCATGCCTGGACCTCCTGTAACTTTCCTGGTCACCAGACTTGAATGCCTCTGATCTGACCTTCTGTAGATTGTGGATCTCATGGTTCATCCATGGCTTCTGGTTGTGGAAAACTGAGAGATTTTGTGGGGACACACTAATCTACAACCATTTTAATACAGGAAAGAACTCATCTACAACTGTTTTAATTACCTACGGAGACATTTTTGGCCAAGTCCCTTCATCAGGTCTGGAAAGGAAGAGGGAACCAATCATTCTTGGTTTCTTGTATTTGTTCCTCAACTTTAAAATATTCATCCCCTCTCTGGTCTTGCCGCTGTCTGGTTCTGTAATCTCTTCATCTTTATAAAGCTCTATCATCTAAATTGTACATCTGTAACTAATAAAGCAGGACTGGTCGTGTGATGTGAAGGATATGGGGTTGGAGGAGGAGGATGAGTTGTGTGCCTTCTCTCAATTTCTGTGATTGCCACTACACCCTTGACCATGGGCTGAATAACTGCATTTGCTGATGGCCGACACGAAGTAAGGTGATGAAGTTATTCCAGTCTACACTGCCGCCTGTGGTTATCTACGGCTTCTGTTCCAGCAAGTGTGAAGGAAATCTGTTAGTGAATTTTGTGCAATGCGTTTTGCTGGTGCATCGGCCATGGTTGAACAGCCAGCAGTGAGTGGAAGCTATGGGACGTGGCTGTAAGCTTTTATTGTGTGAGAGCAGTGTGGTAAATGAGAAGTTAATTACAGCATTTGATTGATACAAACATGTAGATATTAGTGGTGAGTGATGGAGATCTTGTGCATTGAGATGTGGTGGGAGTTGAATGATGTGGTTGGTGGGATAGTGAAGATGAGTGATATGATTGGTGGGATAGTGAAGATAAGTGATATGATTGGTGGGATAGTGGAGATGAGTGATGTGATTGGTGGGATAGTGGAGATAAGTGATGCGATTGGTGGATAGTGGAAATGAGTGATATGATTGGTGGGATAGTTGAGATAAGTGATGTGATTGGTGGGATAGAGGAGATGAGTAATGTGATTGGTGAATAGTGAGATGAGTGATGTGATTGGTGGATAGTGGAGATGAGTGATGTGATTGGTGGATAGTGGAGATGAGTGATGTGATTGGTGGGATAGTGGAGATGAGTGATGTGATTGGTTTGATAGTGGAGATGAGTGATGTGTTTGGTGGATAGTGGAGATGAATGATGTGATTGGTGGATAGTGGAGATGAGTGATGTGATTGGTGGGATAGTGGAGATGAGTTAAAAAAAACATGAAATGCTGGCAGAACTCAGGAGGCCAGACAGCATTTATGGGAGGAGGTAATAACGATGTTTCAGGCCGAAACCCTTCATCAGGAGTGAAGTAACATGGGATGGTCGAGGGGGGATAAGAAGTGGGGGGAGAGATAAAGTAGAGAGCTGGGAAGTGATAGGCTGGAGGGAAATGGGCTAGGGGGAAGGTGGAGAATTATGGGAAATAAAAGAGAAAGAAAGGTAGGGCTGGGGGGAGAGATTATAGTGAGGGGGAGAAAGAGACAGAAAGAGAACCAGACTAAAATAATAGATAGGGATGGGGGTAAGGGTGGGGGCAGGGGTATCAACGGAGGTCAGTGAGTTGGATGTTCATGCCGGCAGGTAGGAGGCTACCTAGGCGGGAGATAAAGTATTGCTCCATCAACCTGCGTGTGGCCTCATCTTGACAGTAGAGGAGGCCATGGACAGACATGTCGGAGTGGGAGTGGTCTGTGGAATTGAAGTGTATGGCCACAGGGAGATCCCACCACTGCTGGAGGACTGAGCGCTGGTGTTCGGTGAAACGGTCTCCCAGTCTGCGGCGGGTCTCCCCAATGTATAAATGGCCACATCGGGAGCACCGGATACAGTATATCACCCCAGATGACTCGCAGGTGAAGTGGTGCCTCACCTGAAAGGACTGTCTGGTGCTTAGGATGGTGGTGAGGGAAGAAGTGTGGGGGCAGGTGTAGCACTTCTTCCATTTGCAGGGATGAGTGCCCGGAGGGAGGTCCGTGGGGAGGGATGGGGGGGGGGATGAATGGACAAGGGAGTCGCGTAGGGAGCGATCCCTGCGGAAAGCCAAGAGTGGGGGGGGGGGGAGGGGAAGATGTGGTTGGTGGTGGGATCACATAAGAGGTGGCGGGAGTTATGGAGAATTATGCATTGGATCTGTAGGCTGGTAGGGTGATAGGTGAGGACCGGGGGACTCTATCCCTGGTGGGCTGGTGGTGGGATGGGGTGAGGGCAGAGGTGCGTGAAATACGGGAGACGCGATGGAGCAGAGTAGATGGTGGACGAAGGGAAGCCCCTTCCTTGGTTGGTGGGATAGTGGAGATGAGTGATGTGTTTGGCGGATAGTGGAGATGAGTGATGTGATTGGTGGATAGTAGAGATGAGTGATGTGTTTGGTGGATAGTGGAGATGAGTGATGTGGTTGGTGTGATAGGGTGCTCGAGGAGTCATTTGTTGCCATGTATCCACTCATTCTTCTTCTTAAGCACATCACCTCTGCTGGAACACAGGTCACCAACAGCAGTTCGCCAGAGTCCTCTGTCCTAGGCCACTTTTTCAACCTTTCAAGATGTGGCCCATTGAAGAACCTTCCTCTCATAGGGATAAGGTCCTTGGAACCTCTGTTGGTGTTTCTGTAGCACTGGGTTTTTATGGGATTGGTTTGCTAGCCCATTCCCAACCCAATTCCTTTCACAGCCAGGCTTGACACCATCCATGGCGGAGTTATGTATCCACTGATGGAAAGTCATTAGACTTACTGCAACGCCACATCTGAGACTTATGGCATAGACTCCCAAGACTGAATACCATAACTATATCCCCAGCTCCCGAGGTGCTTCTAATTCAAATATTTTTATAAAGTGCTTAAGAAGTTTGTACATTCTCCCCATGATCATTTGGTTTTCCTCTGGGTACTCTGGTTTCCTCTCACAGTCCAAAGATGTTCCAGTTCATAGTTTAATTGGTCATTGTAAATTGTCCTGTGTTTACTCAGGGGTTGAATCAGGAATTGCTGGGTGGGGCGACTCAAAGGGCTGGAAGGGCCTATTCTGTGCTGTATCTCAACTGATAAATAAATAAATATCTTGAGATTCATTTTCTTGCCAGCATTCACAGTGGAGCAGTGAAATAAAACTAGCAATAAAATGCCACACACAAAGTCTGACAAACAACGAAAGTCAAAAGAAGACAAACTGTGCAAATACAATACATTATGTGCCTGGAAGACCATAATCTCTCACGCTCTGCCATTCTGGCAAGCTTCAAAGGTCAAACAGGGTTCCAAGATGTCTGGGTTCCGGGAAGCTAGTCCGGACACTATCCTACCTGCCCTGTAAGAGGTTTTGATTGTGTTTAAGTCATAACCGCTGGTTCTAATATTTTAATTTAAATTTTCTCCTTCTCAGGGTATGGAAGTTGCTGGCAATGTTGGCAATTATTATCCAACCTTAAGAGTCCTCAAATCAAGAAGACAGTTAAGAGGCAACCGCTTTGGTGGATTTGGAATCAATATGTCAGGCTGATTAAGGAAGGCTTTTTTTTTAACCCCTGAAGGACATTGGTGGGCAAGATAATCTGTTTGTTTCATGATGACCATTATCAAAATAGCATATTTTTAAATTCCAAATATTTATAATTACTTGCATTTAAGTTTCTCAACTGCAATTGTGGGAGTGGAAAATGAACTGCATGCCAAATGGCATGGTAATGTAGTGGTTAGCACAGTACTAGCATCCCGGGATCAATTCCCACCACTGCTCATAAGGAGTTTGTACATTCTCCCTGTGAATGCATAGATTTCCTCCGGATGCTCTGGTTTCCTCCCACAGTCTAAAGATGCACCAGTTGGTAGGTTAATTGTTCATTGTAAATTATCCCGTAATTATGCTAGGGTTAGGCTGGGGACTGCGCAGCAGCATGGCTTGAAAGGCCAGAAAAGTTTTATTCCACACTGTATCTCAGTAAATAACAAAATAAAATATTTGCATTGTGATGGATATCCATTGTCCAAGGCCTGGGAGACTTATTGCCAACCTCAGCTTTCTAGCACAACAGCATGACCTCTCCAAAGGGTCAGAGTTGCTTGTGACAAAAAAACTCCTTACAAATATCCCTCACTCAGCTTCTTGTCATAAACAAGAACCAGCCTTCAGTTCATAATGTAAATTGCAATCAATAGTCAGTCTGAAGTTGAAAGGACAACTTTGTAAACAGACAGCACTGGCTAAGTTGTTTGTACCATTGGGACTGAGTTCAAGGAAGTCTGCATTCCAGTCTTATTTTGGTAGTTAGCACATCAAACATGGTCACAGGTATGATTAGTCAAAAGTTGGGATATTTGTGTACTCTGAGATTCAGCACTCACACCATTATATATATATATATATTATATTATTTTTTTAATATATCTATATGTTGTAACTATGTGATTTTGTGCAGGTCTTGTAGCTTTAGTTTTTGGTCTTGTTTGTCTGGTGGATTTGGAGCTCCTTTCCGGGGAACGTGCTAGATGGTAGCACGATATTAATACGCAGCAGCCTCTCTGGACTCTGGATTGGGGATTGCCAAATGTTATGTGGACTTTCTGGTGTAGTCTGTTTTGTCATGTGCTTTTGTGATATCATTCTGGAGGAACGTTGTCTCATTTTTTAACTGCATTGCATTTGTGGTTTCTAAATGACAATAAACTGAATCTGAATCTGAATTAGTTTGTGGTGGCTGAAATGCTTGGCCCAGAAGTTTTTAGACCATCTGTGTGAATTACTTTGGCCCAGTAAAGGTATCTGAAAAACATCACAATGTTAACTAGTTTTAAAAAAACAGTGTAAGTGTGGATTATTAGGAATGACAAGGAGAATGATAGAAAGACAGAAAGAAAACTGTAATTCATTGCTCAACATTCAGATTCTATGACAGTTGACTTGTTCATCTGCAACTCGTCCATGTTCCTTTAATTCATAAGAGTTGTACCTGTGTTTGGAAATTCTTTATCATCTGTAAATCTTTTATAAATCAGAAATCCTCTGTGAGTTTTAATGTTTGTAAGAACTATTTGTCTAAATTTAAATATGCCTCATTAAAAATAAAATAACTGGAATTCGATTGCAAACAAGGTGGGACAGCAGAAACGTAATTGGATGAGGAATATCTAATCAAGTGGTACAGACAATGGGGGTATAAATACTGCCAGACTAGACATGCCCAAGCATCATCCCTGATGAAGCTGGCAGAGTTTGTCATCGAAACATTGATACCTATACCAAGCTGGAAGCCGGAGAAGAGTCTGTTCATCATATACGCTGAGAAAGCACTAGATCCTTTTTCAAAGTAACCGTGTTTAAACTATTTTATTAGCTCAAAGTATCTCCTCCTTGGTAGGGAGGGCAGTGGGTATTGGCAACCAGTCCTCACCACAGAGACTAAACAGGGAAGGAAGCTGGTCTTTGAAGAGTAGGTGGATACAGTATAACCTCTCTATAGTGAAGATATCCACAGAAATCTATATCAGATCGGGCTTAAAGTCTCCTTTTGAGTTTAGAGCTTTGTGGACAGGAAACACAATACTATAATAGCATATAATTGCAAAACGCTGCATCAATTTCCTGCATGATTTTCAACAAATGTTTTGACCACTAAATCTGATTTGGCTGAAGCAATATTTCAAGGGGATAATCCAGGGAAACATACTTGTTACTGCAGCTTTGCACATAAACGGGGCTCACAAATTTCATGCACTGACTGCACCAAGCATAACTGGCTGTGGTTTAATCAACATCGTACCTGCTGCTTCTTTTTGTTTGTCTATTCATTTTGTGCCCCAGGATAGCATATTCCATAGAGACTTTATACACACTCCTTTAGAGACCATTATAAGAGGGTAGTTATACTTCATGAATGTGTGCAGCAGTTTTATCAATACACCCAGTGGCCACTTTATTAGGTACCCTCTGTATCTAATAGAGAGCCCATTCATGGTACATTCATGGTTTTCTGCTGTTGTAGACAACATATTCTGCATTCATGTGCACTACACTCCACTGTTGTAGCATATGGTTATCTGTCACCTTACCTGTCAGCTTGAACCAGTCTGGTCATTCTCCTTTGACTTCTCTCATTAACACAGCACTTTCACCACGGAACTATCATTTTATGTTTTGTTTTTTGCACCATCCTCTGTAAACTCTGGTAGCTGTTGTGCGTGAAAATAACCATATAACAATTACAGCAAATGCTTACTCTCACCTAGTCCCACTGACCCACACACAGCCCATAACCCTCTATTCCTTTCCTGTCCAAATCCCAGGAGATCAGCAATTTCTGAGATACTCAAATCACCCCATCTGGCACCAACAATCATTCCACAGTCAAATTATATTTCTTTCCCATTCTGATGTTTGGTTTGAAGAACAACTGAACCTCTTGACCATGTCTGCGTGCTTTAATATATTGAGTTGCTGCCACATGATTGGCTGATTAGATATTTGCATTAATGAGCAGCTGTACCTAATAAAATGGCTACTGAGTGCACATTGTTTTCAGTTGTTAAAGCACATGGCAATAATTAAATCAGTAAATACTGTTTGGGATATCATGGTAATGATACATGGGCATCAAAGTTCACATCGCATTAATTTGCTAGTAATAACATAATTTTCATTTAATAAATACAACAGTAGTTTTTTCCATTAGGAGCAAGAAACGCTTAGTGCCTGATCCTGGGGTATTTTTTTCTCTCCATAATAATAAGTAAATAGATCAATTCCTTTATTAAAACAGCAAACATCATCTTTCAGCTATGTGTTCTTTCATAAGAGCCTGTAAATTCAGGGCCTACATGTTGTAGCATGACGACAAAAGCTTATTACTTTTGTTCCGTAATCTGTTTTTAAAGTATGGAGTAAAACCTCCTGCTGAAAGCACTGTCAGTTTATTTTAGTGTTGGAAATTAATAAGGATAGGATGCTTTTTATTTCAATTATGTGCCGGGGCTTTCATGGGGCTTGACCCACAATTCCATTCATAGATCATGAACACAGATGCCTCTTCTAGACAATAGAGCCAACATAAGTCTCAGTGGGGGATGGTTCTACTGACAGGGCAAGGGAAAAGTTTAGTGGCTCTAGCATGGAATAGTGTAAAACAAGATCACACCAGTTGGTTTGTCACAACTAACATAATTTAAAGAATGATTACTACTTCATGTAAGGATGCGCATTCAGCCTTTCTGTAGCTGAAGTCAAGCTGTGGTAAAGTCCTAAGGATCTCTAAGTTACAGAAGTGGCAATAAATATTATCTTTAAGTGCTTTAATTCTGATTATGCA
This sequence comes from Hemitrygon akajei, assembly GCF_048418815.1. Lineage (NCBI taxonomy): Eukaryota > Metazoa > Chordata > Chondrichthyes > Myliobatiformes > Dasyatidae > Hemitrygon > Hemitrygon akajei. The sequence goes on from NC_133125.1 coordinate 106,978,749, forward strand.
GTTATTTTATATTGTGAAAGATCATTCAAACTTCAAGCAAAAACTTAATAATGGGAGCTTGCTAAAAATATTCTTGAATCTTTATTGATCAAAGTCAGTCATACAGTTACCCACTGGAGCGAGTTTATCAGCTAGAATAGTATTAATAACAGAATTTGTCCAAGTAGCATCGAGGACAGTTTCAAAGGGTGGGATACATCATTAAGGGCCACCCCCACCCATCACCCAGGACTTGCCCTCTTCTCATTGCTACCATCAGGGAGGAGGCACAGGAGACTGAAGGCACACACTCAGTGATCAGGAACAGCTTCTTCCCCTCTGCCATTCGATTCCTCAGTGGTCAATGAACCCATGTGAACTACCTCACAGTTTTTTTTTCTGTTTGCACTACTTAATTAATTTAAAGGCATGTAAAGTCTTTCTTGTTGTAATTTATTGTTTTTTATGTATTGCACTGCTTTGCTGCCTCAAAGCAACAAATATGATATATGTCAGTGAAAACAAACTCAATTCAGATTCAGAATTTTGCATATCAGCCAAAAGCTATTCAGAGCCGATTTTAAGCTGATGAATCGATTACAACTAACCTGTAGAGTCACAGATTCATAGAGCACTACATCACAGAAACAGGCCTTTCGACCCATCTAGTCTGTGCTAAACTATTAATCTGCCAAGTCCCATCGGCCTGCACCCATACCGTTGCCCTCCCATCCATGTACCTGTTCTCTTAACAATGTATTTCCCTTTACTTTGATAATAAATTTTCCCTCCAAGGAAGATCTTCTTGTCTGATTTTCTTGATCTAACAACAATATTCATGTTTTTTTCCTGGAGGAATTTAAAAAGTAGAGAAAAAATGTGTCTCAAGGCACTCCTGAATACTTGAAATACCTGAACAGACTGTGAATACAGTGGGATTTGGACAGAAGTCTTGCTTCCTGCAGCTCCCTGCTCTTTTTTCCTTTGCCTACTGCATGTTACTAACAGGGTACATCTTCAGAATGGGTGCTTTGGACGTATCCTTCCTTCTACTGAAATTCAATGATTTTTTTTTCTTCTAAACCCCAAAGTTTACAGCTGCACAAAGCTGAATTGTATTTTTTAATGAGTGCCAATGACCAAATAAGGTAGCATTTGAAAAAAATATGGTTGCGTTGTTAAACAATAAGTGTCTCTGAAAAGAACCATCCTTTGCAACTTTTAACTATAATACAAAGGATAATGCTGACATAACCTCCAGTTATGAGGCAAATTCATGTCTTAGTCCTAGTCTGGTAATACGTGACTCAGTCCAACAGAACAGTACTGCTTTATATGCTACTCTGTATCCAATTTGCCTTGTGGTAGAAATGCTCGCATTGCCTGGAAACACAAAAGTAGAAATTCATCCCTGGTCACTTGCCCGTTATCCTTCATGTTTTGGCTCAGCTGAAATGAATGCAATTGTGTTTCCGAAGTGCTCTTCAACCAACAGTTGCGAGCACAAAACGACCCAGGACAGATGACTCTGGATGTCACTGAGCTGCATTGCTGAGAACATCAATTCACGTAGTAATGTTATTTATTTTTCCTTTTCATCATTTCTACAGTAAGATTGATTCACACTTAGATATGGTGCAGTCTACGGGCTGGAATTTTCTCAGTTCCAGGCCATTCTTGCTCTGAGTGGAACAGCATTTTGATAAAACACGAGAAAGGAAAGTTCCATATGCACCTGGACAAATTAAGATTCCTGGGATTGAGATAGCTATCAAAGCAAGTGGAGACCTCATCATTATATGGGGAGGCACAATGCAGCTCAGAGCTCAGTCCCCGTGTCCTCTGTAAGGAGTCTATGCACATATTCCGCGTGGAATGCATGTGTTTTCTCTGGGTCCTCCGGTTTCCTCCCATAGTCCAAAGACCTACCAGGTAAGTTAATTGGTCATTAAAAATTGTCTCGTAACAGGATCAAATTTATTTATTGCCTCCAGGGACTCATGTTTGTCTAAAACCTCCAAGTTAGGTATATATTTCCTAACATAATCTCAAATTTGTAAATATCTAAAAAAAAACTAGACGCAGGGATATTGTAAACTGCTTGTAACTGCGCAAATGAGACTAAGTTTCATTAATATATAGGTCACCTATACTACAGATGCCTCACTGTTTCCAGGTGGAAAAAACAGTATCATTCAGGCCAGGCAAAAAGGCATGATTGTCACAGATCAGAGTGTCAATACAAGTTTTTGGAGCTTTAATGTGTAGTTGAATCTGCTTCCAAGTTCTTACAGTGCTGCTGACCACGAAGCTGTTACTAAAATGTGACTTATTAATTGCAGTGGGGCTATTAAAGAGAGCTGGTAAGGAAGTCTTCTTACAAAGCATTTGCTCTATGAGTAACCACGCTGGGACAAACCAGAGGGGACATCTTTGAAAGGATATGGGGCCCTGTATTGGACCTTATTATGGGGTGAGGACTGAGGATTTTTGGTGTGGTGCACCTCTGCTGTGTATGTTCACTTTTTGCCTTTATTTTTTTTCTCTCTTTTGCTGCTCCATATTTAATTTGATTTTGCTATGGTTGTGCTGTATATTATGTTTTTTGTTAGTTTTTTCCAAGTCTGGTCACATAAAACAATAAAATACATATTTTAAAAAAATTGTCTCATGATTAGGTTAGGGTTAAATTGGGGTTGTCAGATATTGCTGGGCAGTACAGCTCAGAGGGCCAAAGGGACTTATACTATGCTGTATCTCTAAATAAATAAATGCTCAAATGACAATGTGTATTTGTAATCCAACCCAGTGATAGATGGCACAAGCAGAAACATGACCATTTTTATTAGTGTCTAAAGGGAATCTTTCATCTTCTTACTTAAAGTGTCTAAAGTTCTGAATATTAACTCCATCCAAGAATAAGATTCGTTAATAATCTCTTAAAAAGTTGTGAAGTTCAGCAATTTGTCAAAACCAACAAAGAAGTAATTTTCTGGCACCCTCTCAGTGAAGCACAGTAGCATAGTGGTTAGCACAACATTTTACAGTACAGGTGACCCAGGTTCAATTCCCACCACTGCCAGTAAGGAGTTTCTACATTCTCCCCATGACCGTGTAGGTTTCCACTGGGTGCTCCAGTTTCCTTCCACAGCCCAGAGATGTACTAGTAGTAAGTTAATTGATCATTGTAACTTGTCCCATGATTAGGCTAGGATACTCAATAGAGTGTGAAAGATCAGCTAATAATTATACACGACTGACTTAGGTAAAAAAAAAAGATCTTTTAACTTTGAAACCAGAAGCCATGGATGAACTGTGAGATTTGCAGTCTGCTGAGGGGATATCTGTTACATTTAAGACCAGCTACAACCAACGGAACACTATTGTTAAAGTGGAAAAGCAATTCCAAGTGAAGTTAGAGACACAATTGTAAGCACTTCAGTTCTGGCAGAGTTTGCAGGCCACTACTTCCTAAAAGGCAAAACCTAACATCATAAACGCGTGTGATGCTTCACACCCCGATGAGCTCAACACCTTTTATGCACACTTTGAAAGGGAGAATAAAACTATACCTCTGCGAATCTCCGCAGCATCTGGCGACCCCGTGACATCTGAATCAGAGGCCAATGTCAGAACACCTTTCAAAAGGATGAACCCTTGCAAGGCATCAGGCTCCGATGATGTACCCAGTAGGGCTCTGAAAACCTGTGCCAACCAGCTGGTGGTAGTGTTTCACAACATCTTCATGCTGTGGTTGGAGGTCTTATCTACTCCAAAAGGTGACAATCATATCAGTACCAAAGAAGAGCAGGGTGAGCTGCCTCAACAAACATCGCCCATTAGCACTCACATCTTCTGTACTAAAGTGCTTCAAAAAGTTGGTCATGACTAGAATTAACTGCCACTTGTGCCATGACCTGGACCTGCTGCAAGTTGCACATGACCACAAGAGGAATGTAGCAGATGTAATCTCACTGGCTCTCCACTCGGCCTTGGACCACCTGGACATCCGCAATACCTACGTCAGACAACTGTTGATTGATTACAGCTCAGCTTTCAACACCATCGTTCCTCAGTACTAATCAACAACTTCAAAACCTGGACCTCTGTACCACCATTTGCCAATGGATCCTTGACTTCCTTGTGTGAGACCTCAGTCAGTGCAGGTCGGAAATAACATCTCCTCCTCACTGACAATCAACACCGGCCTACCTCCTGCGCGATTAGCCCACTGCTCTACTCCCTCTACACTCACGGCTGTGTGACTAGACACAGCTCAAACACCATCTGTAAATTTGTCGATGTCAGATGGTGACGAGGAGGCACACTGAAGTGGTCGAGCGATGTCACAACAACAACCTTGCACGCAACGCCAGAAGGACCAAGGAATTGATTGTGGACTTCAGGAAGGAGAAGTTGGGAGAACACATGCAAATCCTCATCGAGGGGTCAGCAGTGGAAACGGTGAACAGCTTTACGTTCCTGGACGTCACCACCTCTGAAGGTCAATGCTAAACCCAATACATTGATACAATCGTGAAGGAGACACGTCAGCAGCTCTACTTCATTAGGAGTTTGAGATTTGGTATGTCACCAAAGACTCCAGCAGATTGACTGTAGCAAATGGCTGGCCTGTGGGGAGCTTTCTGACTGGCTGTATCACTGTCTGGTATGGAGGCTCAGTGCACAGGATTGGAAAAAGCTGCAAAGGACTGTAGATTCAACAAGTGCCATCAGCGGCTCTACCCTCTCCACAGCTGAGGACATTTTCAAAAAGTGGTGCTTCAAGAGGGCATTTTAAGAATCCTCACCATCCTGAGCATGCCCTCTTCTCATTACCCCCATTGGGAAAGAGGCATAGGAGCCTGAAGATTCACATTAAGTCTTTTAGGAACAGTTTCTTCCCCTTGCCGTAAGAACGCTGCATGGTCAATGAATCCATGAATACTAACTCACTGCTTTGCATTCTTTTTTTTTAAAAAAACATTCCTTTTAACTGATAGTATTTTTTTATGTATTACACTATACTGGCTTTGTTCCATTAGCTGACAGAAACCTTCAAATGACTATTATAGATGCAGATGAAGCAGAAAGTAGTCACTTTTCAAACATTATGCAAGGATGTACAAACAGTGAATTAAAACTAAAGTGACATATTGTTCAAACTTAGTGACTGCCTGTTACATTACGGCAGCAATGAAAGTCCTCCACCTCTGTCTGTCCATACCATTGCACATAGATACAGAAGGATTCTTTTCATTGCTGTTTCTGTAACAATTGTTTCTTGACCAGTCAGTGTTGTTAACCCTAAGCTGAACCCTCAGAACTGGAGGACTGGTGGTCCACTCTTAGTCTGGCCTCTACCCTTTGGCCTGTTTGGCATGAGTGACCCTACCAAGGGCCAAAGCGTAAAGCCCTGACTCCAGCCAACATAGTTCTCCAGGTCACAAGCTTCCAAACATTATGACAGGGTTGTGGTCTTCTTGGATGGTAATGATCAAAGGAGAGTAGAAAATGATCAAAGTTAAGAATGCTGCCACCACTCTGGTACCAAGTGTCCTATTGGCTGCTGTGATCTGGGATTGAAAGGCTTATCATATGAGGAGTGCCTGATGACACCGGGCCTGAACTCACTGGAATTCAGAAGAATGAGGTGGGTTTCTCATCAAAACCTATCGAATGTTGGAAGGACTTGATAGAGTGGACATGGAGAGGATGTTTCCTATAGTAGGGGAGTCTAAGACCAGAGGGCACAGCCTCAGAATAGAGGGGCATCCTTTTAGAATGCAGATGAGGAGTAATTTTTAGCCAGAGAGTGGTGAATCCATGGAATTCGTTGCCACAGGCAGCTGTGCTGGCCAAGTCAATGGGCATATTTGCAGCAGAGGTTCTTGATTAATCAGGGCATGAAGGGACATGGGGAGATGGCAGGAAATCGGGGCTGAGAGGGAAAATGAGAAAGCCATGATGAGATGGTAGAGCAGATGCGATGGGCCAAATGGCCTAATTCTTCTCCTCTGTCTTATGGTATTATGAACCTTAGTTGTTGTTTACATTGCCAGGAAAGGTAACCAACAAACTATCTGGAAACAATTATTTTGTGTTCTCATTGGTCAATTATATTCAACTACAGATTTGTGCTATGTATTCCAGAGATGCGAGCTTCAGAGTGTTTAATTAGCATTGGTTTGTCATTGTCAAATGTATTGAGTAATGTTAGTATACAGTGGACAGCTTCAAGTTCAAAGCTATCTATACAAATCATTTCTGAACGTAACTATTTTGAGTTAGTAAAAGAACAGCAAAAACAGTATGAAAACATAGCACATAGATACTGTTACAAATAAAGTGCAGGGCATGAAGTGAAAGGATGCATGAGACCCAACTCAGTAGATTGTGAGGTCAACAATTCATTTTTTACATACAAGAGATATCTCCGAGAGTCTTATAACAATGGGATCAAACCTGTCCTGGAGTTTGGTGGTGTACTTCTTCTCACGCTTTCATATCTCAGCCAATCGGAGAAGAGCAACTGTAATTTGGTCATTCATTTGTTTATTATGTGCGGTGTCATATGACATCATCAGTATGTACCATGGCAAATGATGTGGGTGATCCTGGTCTTGACCACGATTGTTCTTAGCAAATTTTTTCTACAGATGTGGTTTGCCATTGCCTTCTTCTGGACCATGGCTTTACAAGACGGGTGACCTCATCCATTATCAATACTCTTCAGAAATCATCAGCCTGGCGTCAGTGGTCACATAACCAGGACTGGCGATATAGACTAGCTGCTCATACAGTCATCCAGTCCCTGTGCCCATGGCTTCGTATGACTCTGATCAGGGTTGGGGGGTGGGTAAGCATGTGTAACACCTTGCTGAAGGGTGACCTGCAGGATGAGGGAGGGAATGAGAACCTTCACCTCCTTTGGTCGAGACGTATCTCCACCCCACCACCCCTTAAATTGGCAAATCGGTTTATTATTCTAAGTACAGTGAAAAACATCTTGAATACCATTCATACAGATCAATTCATGACAACAGTACATTGAGGTAGTGCAAGGTAAAACAATAACAGAATTCAGAATAAAGTGTTACAGTCATAGAGAAAGTGCAGTGCAGGTAGAATCTGGTACAAGATCATTAACAAGTAAACTGTGAGGTCAAGAATCATTATCATATGAAAGAGCCGTTTCATAGTTTTACAATAGCTGGATAGAAGCTGTCCTTGAGCCTGCTGGTACTTGCTTTCAGCCTTTGTATTTTCCGCATGAGAGGAAGAGTCTGAAGAGAAAGTGTCGGGGATACCTGGTATCTTTGACTATACTAGTTGAGGCAGTGAGGAGTACAGAGAGAATCCAGGGAGGGGAGGCTGGTTTCTCTGATACGCTGAGCTGTGTAGTTTCTTGCAATTACCAGCAGATCGGTTGTCATACCGATTTCTCAAGCATTTTTGAGCTTGATGGAAATCTGAATTTTAATACATATTCCTAAACTATTTCCTAGAGTGAGAGATTGTATCTGATTCTGATCCTGATAACAGACGCAGGAAGATGGAAGTTGGGCAACAGGAGGAGAGAGGGCCAGAGGGCGAGTATGACCGCTGATAAGAAAAACAAGGTTAAAGAAATCAGGACAGCGGAGTTATGGACTTAATGGTCACAGAAAAATAACTCCAGATATACATACCAGTTAAAAATTAATGCACATTCATGCAAGTCCCTAACAACAGGTCCCATAGATTGTCAGACCAGGCCCAAGATATTGGTGAATAAGAGAATTCAGAACCCCAGTTGACTGAGAAAGATTGGAAGCTGGGGATTAGTGAATATTTTCTCTCTCTCTTTCGCACAGGCAGTTGGGGGGGGCGTGAATGGACCTTTTCTCTCTCACACACAGGATATGACTTCCACTGGTGAGGTCAGAATAGTTTGCCCATTCTGAACTACCCTCACAGAGCAGGTGGTGAATAATTCCTCTAAAGCAGGGGTTCCCAAACTTCTTTATGCCATAGGCCCCTACCATTAACCGAGTGGTCTGTGGATCCCCAGTTGGGAACCCCTGCTTCAAACATTTATCAGTCCTTGGATAAGACCAAGGATTGGTCTTGATATTGGATAAGACCATAAGACCATAAGACATAGGAGCAGAATTAGGCGATTCGATTCATCAAGTGTGCTCTGCCAATCCATCATGGCTAATTTATTATCCCCTCAACCCCATTTTCCTACCTTCTCCCTGTAACTTTGATGCCCTGATTAACTAATAACCACACAACCTCGGTCTTAAATGCACACTGTGACCCGCCCTCCACAGACGTCTGTGGCAATGAATTCCACAGATTCACCACCCTCTGGCTAAAACTATTCCTCCTCCTCCTTCTTTTAGATCGACGTCTCTCTATTCTGAGCTGTGCCTTTGGTCCTAGATGAAGAGTTCCAGGACTTGGACAATGATACTGAAGGAATAGTGATATCACTTCAAGTCGCGATACTGTGTGGATTGGAAGAAGAGCTTGCAGGGATAATAATGACCACAAGAAGTCCTCTCAGGGCTGTATTAGGAGACATGGCCTTCAACATCTTCATAAATTATCTTGAAGAGGTTGGCTCTATCTTTATCTCAAGTTCACACATAACAACAAAATGGCAGGAACTAATGTTGTGGGGAAGCAGGGCTAGAATTCAGTACTTGGCCATTCAGGGAACTTGGCCAGCAATAGGCAGACATAGATTAAAGTGGATAAGTGAACAGACATGCATTCAGGAAATAAATAAGCAGACGATTTGTAAGATCAGTGGGAAGATGCCAGTAAAGATGAATCAGGACAGAGTCAAGAAAACATTCCCCTCAGGGAGTCAAGCTGCTTTAATGAAGTACAAGAAGGTAAGATGCAGGAAAATCAGGTACAAAACACAGACAGAGAGAAGGCTTTCTGGAAGCAGTTTAAAATATTGATCAGGATATATCTGAAATATAATGCACAGTTCAAGGGTCCTCCATACAGAAAGTACAATCAGTGGTCACTTTATTAGGTACACCGGTACATCTGCTTGTTAATGTAAATATCTAATCAGCCAATTATATGGCAGAAGCTCAGCACAGACATGGTCAACGGGTTCAGTTGTTGTTCAAACCAAACACCGGAATGGGGAAGAAATGTGATCTAAGTGACTTTGACCGCGAAATGTTTGTTGGTGCCCGATGGGGTGGTTTCAGTATCTCAGAAACTGCTGATCTCCTGGATTTTCACACACAACAGTGTCTGGAATTTACAGAGAATGGTACAAAAAAAACCACCAAATAAAAAAATCCAGCGAGCAGCAGCTTGGTGTGTGAAAAACTGCATTAATGAGAGAGGTCCGAGGAGAGCGGTTCAAGCTTACAGGAAGGCAATGGAACTCAAATAGCCGTGCGTTACAACAGTGGTATGCAAAAGGGCATCTCTGAAAGCACAGCACATCAAAGCTTTCAATGGACGAGAAGACAACAATAACACACTCAGTGGCCACTTCATTTGGTACAGGAGCTACCTAGTAAAATAGCTACTGAGTGTATATAGCTGTGTGTAGTGAGCACAATTTTTATTTCATTATTTTTTGGGATATGAACATTTCTGACTATCCCATAATTTATCCCAAACTTTCCTTGGTGGACAGTGGCCTGCTTGAATTGCTTCAGGTGAAGGCACTTCCATAGTGCATTTGGTTGAGGATGTTCCCGGTTTTAGAATAAGCAACGATGAAGGAGCAACAAAGTATTTACAAGTCAGAACGGTGAGGGGAACCTGTTGAGAAATCACCAGGGGAACCTGTAGGGAAACCTGTAAGAGAACCTGTAGAGGAATGTATAGGGGAACCTGTAGGGAAATCTGTAAGAAAACCTGTAGGAAAACCTGTTGGGAACCTGTAGGGAAACCTGTAGGAAAACCTGTAGGAGAACCTATTGGGAAACCTGGACTCTCTGACGGTGATGTCTGAAAAGAGGATGCTGTCCAAGTTGCATGCCATCTCTCCCATCCACTTCATAATGTACTGGTTAGGCACAGGAGTACGTTCAGCCGGAGACTCATTCCACCGAGATATAACACTGAGCGTCATAGGAAGTCATTCCTGCCTGTGGCCATCAAACTTTACAACTCCTCCCTTGGAGTGTCAGACACCCTGAGCCAATAGGCTGGCCCTGGACTAATTTCCACTTGGCATGGCTAACTTATTAATATTTAATTATTTATGGATTTATATTGCTATATTTCTACACTATTCTTGGTTGGTGCGGCTGTAACAAAACACAATTTCCCTCTGGATCAATAAAGTATGTCTGTCTGTCTGTACAGGGGAACCTATAGAAGAACCTGTAGGGAAACCTTTAGGGAAACCTGTAGGAGAACCTGCATCCTCTAAATCTTCATTTTCACTGTAACATTCAAAATGATTGTCGATACCGTATAAGCATACAACCATATAACAATTACAGCATGGAAACAGGCCATCTCGGCCCTTCTAGTCCGTGCCGACACTTACACTCACCTAGTCCCAGTGGCCTGCACTCAGCCCATAACCCTCCATTCCTTTCCTGTCCATATACCTATCCAATTTTACTTTAAATGACAATACCGAACCTGCCTCTACCACCTCTACTGGAAGCTCATTCCACACAGCTACCACTCTCTGAGTAAAGAAATTACCCCTCGTGCTACATTTAAACTTTTGCCCCCTAACTCTCAACTCATGTCCTCTTGTTTGAATTGTCCCTACTCTCAATGGAAAAAGCCTATCCATGTCAACTCGATCTATCCCCCTCATTATTTTAAATACCTCTATCAAGTCCCCCCTCAACCTTCTACACTCCAAAGAATAAAGACTTAACTTGTTCAGCCTTTCCCTGTAACTTAGGTGCTGAAACCCAGGTAACATTCTAGTAAATCTTCTCTGTACTCTCTCTATTTTGTTGATATCTTTCCTATAATTCAGTGACCAGAACTGTACACAATACTCCAAATTCGGCCTTACCAATGCCTTGTACAATTTTAACATTACATCCCAACTCCTATACTCAATGCTCTGATTTATAAAGGCCAGCATACCAAAAGCTTTCTTCACCACCCTATCCACATGAGATTCCACCTTCAGGGAACTATGCACCATTATTCTTAGATCACTCTGTTCTACTGCATTCTTCAACGCCCTACCATTTACCATGTATGTCCTATTTGGATTATTCCTACCAAAATGTAGCACCTCACATTTATCAGCATTAAACTCCATCTGCCATCATTCAGCCCACTCTTCTAACTGGCCTAAATCTCTCTGCAAGCTTTGAAAACCTACTTCATTATCCACAACGCCACCTACCTTAGTATCATCTGCATATTTACTAATCCAATTTACCACCCCATCATCCAGATCATTAATGTATATAACAAACAACATTGGACCCATTACAGATCCCTGAGGCACACCACTAGTTACCAGCCTCCAACCTGACAAACAGTTATCCACCACTACTCTCTGGCATCTCCCATCCAGCCACTGTTGAATCCATTTTACTACTTCAATATTAATACCTAACGATTGAACGTTCCTAACTAACCTTTCGTGCGGAACCTTGTCAAAGGCCTTACTGAAGTCCATATAGACAACATCCACTGTCTTACCCTCATCAACTTTCCTCGTAACCTCTTCAAAAAATTCAATAAGATTTGTCAAACATGACCTTCCATGCACAAATCCATTCTGACTATTCCTAATCAGACCCTGTCTATCCAGATAATTATATATACCATCTCTAAGAATACTTTCCATTAATTTACCCACCACTGACGTCAAACTGACAGGCCTATAATTGCTAGGTTTACTCTTAGAACCCTTTTTAAACAATGGAACCACATGAGCAATATGCCAATCCTTCGACACCATCCCTGTTTCTAATGACATTTGAAATATTTATGTCAGAGCCCCTGCTATTTCTACACCAACTTCCCTCAAGGTCCTAGGGAATATCCTGTCAGGATCCGGAGAGTTATCCACTTTTATATTCCTTAAAAGTATCAGTACTTCCTCCTCTTTAATCATCATAGTTTCCATAACTTCCCTACTTGTTTCCCTTACCTTACACAATTCAATATCCTTCTCTTTAGTGAATACCGAAGAAAAGAAATTGTTCAAAATCTCCCCCATCTCTTTTGGCTCTACACATAGCTGTCCACTCTGATTCTCTACGGGACCAATTTTATCTCTCACTATCCTTTTGCTATTAATATAACTGTAGAAACCCTTCGGATTTATTTTCACCTTACTTGCCAAAGCAACCTCGTATCTTCTTTTAGCTTTTCTAATTTCTTTCTTAAGATTCTTTTTACATTCTTTATATTCCTCAAGAACCTCATTTACTCCATGCTGCCTATATTTATTATAGATCTCCCTCTTTTTCCAGACCAAGTTTCCAATATCCCTTGAAAACCATGGCACTCTCAAACTTTTAACCTTTCCTTTCAACCTAACAGGAACATAAAGATTCTGTACTCTCAAAATTTCACCTTTAAATGACCTCCATTTCTCTATTACATCCTTCCCATAAAACAAATTGTCCCAATCCACTCCTTCTAAGTCCTTTCACATCTCCTCAAAGTTAGCCTTTCTCCAATCAAAAATCTCAACCCTGGGCCCAGTCCTATCCTTCTGTATAATTATATTGAAACTAATGGTATTCTGATCACTGGACCCGAAGTGCTCCCCAACACATACGTCTGTCACCTGACATATCTCATTCCCTAACAGGAGATCCAACACTGCCCCTTCTCTAGTCGGTACCTTTATGTATTGCTGCAAAAAACTATCTTGCACACATTTTACAAACTCCAAACCATCCAGCCCTTCTACAGAATGAGCTTCCCAGTCTATGTGTGGAAAATTAAAATCTCCCACAATCACAGCCTTGTGCTTACTACAAATATCTGCTATCTCCTTACAAATTTGCTCCTCCAATTCTCGCTCTCCATTAGGTGGTCTATAATACACCCCTATAAGTGTTACTACTCCTTTCCCATTCCTCAATTCCACCCAAATAGTCTCCCTAGATGAGCTCCCTAATCTATCCTGCCAAAACACCGTTGTAATATTTTCTCGGACAAGCAATGCAACACCTCCTCCTCTTGCCCCTCCGATTCTATCACACCTGAAGCAACGAAATCCAGGAATATTTAGTTGCCAATCACACCCCTCCTGCAACCATGTTTCACAGCCTAAGTAGCTACAACATCATATTTCCAGGTATCAATCCATGCTCTAAGCTCATCCACCTTTCTTACAATGCTCCTAGCATTAAAATAGATGCATTTAAGAAACTCTCCACCTCTTCCTCTCTGTTTATCCCTAACAATGTGATCAACTTTATTATCTTTTTCTTCCTTCTCCCCTACATCTTCGGTCTGAGTGCTCCCCTTCTCTATCACCTGCCTATCCTCCCTCACACAATGTCTACTAGCTTTCTCTATTTGTGAACTAACTTCCTCTCCCCTAGTCTCTTCAAATTGATTCCCACCCCCCAACCATTCTAGTTTAAAGTCTCCCCAGTAGCCTTAGCAAATCTCCCCACCAAGATATTGGTACCCCTAGGACTCAAGTGTAACCCGTCCTTTTTGTACAGGTCACACCTGCCCCAAAAGAGGTCCCAATGATCCAGAAACTTGAATCCATGCCCCCTGCTCCAATCCCTCAGCCATGCATTTATTCTCCACCTCATTCCATTCCTATTCTCACTGTCACGTGGCACAGGCAGTAATCCCGAGATTACTACCTTTGTGGTCCTTCTTCTCAACTGTCAAATTCTTCGAAGTTCATAACTTGGTGAAGTAGTGAAGTTGTTTCATTTTCATTCCCAGCCATTTCTGGCATCTCCAAGCCTAAATGCTTGAATCTGCAGTGAGCAAAACAGTTCAAAATGTTCTTATTGCTTATTTCTTCCCAACTATCTCTGATAAAAATCACTGCTTTTTGAAAGACAAGCAACTGACGCTATTTAGAAACAATTCACTTCAAACATGGTGTAGCATCCGACAGCCTCTCAAAAGCACCTGACTGACAATAGTTAAAACCTTTTCGGCAAGTCTCCTGTCCTAATTAAGTGCCATAGTGAAAAAATAGATGAAGGAAGTCCTTGTCATTTTGTTTTTGTTCTTTAAGAGTTGTCCCAAAAATAGCAGCTCTCCCAATTAACCGGAGTCCATTTTTTTTCTTTGTCAATTGCAAGTACGTATTAATCCAGTTTCTCTGAGGTTTTTTTTCTTCATAGCTTTCCCATTAGTGACATTAGATTAATAGTCTTTCAACTATTTCCACAACCCTTAAGATACCACATTTGCTGTCCTCTGGTCATCCAGCACCTCAGCTGAGATCAGCAATGCTTTAAAATGTCAGGTATTACAGAAATTTTTGTGCCACTGTGACACTGCACTATAATTTTAGTATTCAGTAATTAGGATAGAGGTGAATTATTTAACTAAAGTGACATATACTGTTATTGGTCATTGAAGTCCTGAATGTCAACAATTTCCATGCCCATGAAAGCTGCTGTGAACCAGTAAAGACAATGCCAAAGTCAAATTGAAGTTCATTGTTAACACAAAGTACACTGCAGACGCTGGGGTCAAAGCAACACGTACAACACACTGGAGGAACTCAGCAGGTCGGGCAGCATCCATGGAAATGAACAGTCAATGTTTCGGGCCAAGACCGTTCGTCAGGACTCAGCAGGACTCACCTGACAAAGGGTCTCGGCCCAAAATGTTGACTGTTTGTTTCCACAGATGCTGCCCGACCTGCTGAGTTCTTCCAGCATGTTGTATGTGAAGTTCATTGTTATATGCACAGGTGCAATGAAAAAAAAATCAAAACAAGAGAAAATCTGCAGATGCTGGAAATCAATAGTAATACTCACAAATTGCTGGAGGAACATAGCAGGTCAGGCAGCATCTAAGGAAAAGAGTAAACAGTCAACTTTTCGGGCCAAAGCTCCATCAGTACTGGGAAAAAAGAGATGAGAAGTCAGAGTAAGAAGGAGAGGGGAAGGGACGAAGAAGCACAAGTTGGTAGGTGATAGGCGAAACCAAGAGAGGGGGAGGGATGAAGTAGAGGGCTTGGAAGTCAATTGGTGAAAGAGATAAAGGGCTGGAGAAGGAGGAATCTGAAAGAAGGCCCTGGAAGAGAGGGAAGGGAAAGGAGCACTTGAGGGGGTTGATGGGCAGGTAAGGAAATAAGGTGAGAGAGGGAACTGGAAATGGGGAATGGAGAAGGAGAAGAGAAGGGACCAATTACTGGATGTTCGAGAAATTGATGCTCAGGCCATCAGGTTGGAAGCTAGCCGGACGGAATATAAGGTGTTGCTCCTCTAACCTGAGTGTGGCCTCATCATGGCAGTAGAGGAGGCCATGGACTGACATGTTGGATTGGGAATGGGAAGTGGAACTACAATGGGTGACCACAAGGAGATCCTGCTTTTTCTGGTAGACGGAGTGTAGGTGCTTGGTGAAGCAGTCTCCCAGTCTACGTCAGGTCTCACCAATATTCAGGAGGCCACTCCAGGAGCACCGGATACAGCAGATGACCCCAACAGACTCACAGATGAAGTGTGACCTCATCTGGAAGGACTGTTTGGGGGACACTGAAGTTTTGCTGGTTGATTCAAGAACCGAACGGCTGAAGGGAAGTTTCTGTTCTTGAACCTGGTGATGAGGTACATCAGACTTCTGTACTTCCTGTCCAATGGCAGCTGCAAGAAGATGGCTTGGTCGGGAGTGTGGGGACTTTTGATGATGGATGCTGCCTTCTTAGCCGTGGTGCAAAATCATCTTCTGGTCAGACTGTAACACTGGACCTTTCCACAAGTATTCATAACACGCTCAAACCAAATGTTAGCTTGACCACAAGGAATCAAAATAAATAACACAAAACATCAAAAATGAAGTCAATGTAATGTTTAGATTATTGGATACAAAGTATACTCACAGTTAAGGGCATAGAAGAGGCAAGGCATAGATCGAGTGAACAGCCAGATACTTTTTTCCAGGGTGGAAATAGCTAACACCAGGGGGTATAATTTTAAGGTGTTGGGGAAAGTATAGGGGGGATGTCAGAGAAAAGTTTTTTACACAGAGAGTGGTGGGTGCACGGAATATAATGTCAGTGGTGGTGGTAGAAGCAGATATATTAGGGGCATTTTAGGATCTCTCAGACAGGCACATGAATGAAAAGATAATGGAGGGCTATGTAGGAGGGAAGGGTTAGATTGATCTGAGAGTAGATTAAAGGGTCATCATCACAGATGGGCTGAAGCCCCTGTAGTCTGCTTACTGTTCTAACTCCATGTTCACTGAGTTAATGCAACACAGCTCATGACAGCTCATTCCTGTAATCACTTCGAAGAAGTAATTTCACCAGTGTTTATCCCTATTGATTGCTTAGGTTCAGCAGGATATCAGCATAACCCCACAGAGAGCCGTGTAATTGAGAACATTTGTGATAATAACTGTGGGAAAACATGCCTTTGTGTGCAAATATGCAACTGTGCATGTGAATGTTTGTTTGTAGGCATTTTCTTCCTTGAAGGTAAGAGTACTATTCTGGAATACTTTCCAAGAGAAGTTTAAAAACTTTTTCTCCCTTTCGCTGAAACTTGACAGGGATCATTGGGGGTGACTATTTGATAATAATGTAATTGAAAGGTGTGACTGTCCTTGTGATATAGAGATGCCCTACGAAGTGAAACATTGTGGATGGATTAGTGCCATAGACCAATACTATTAAACAAGATTAGAGTGTAATAATAGGACGGGGAACATCATCAAGGAAACTAACTTCAGGCTAGTGTTCATTTATGTGATACGTGGCAACTGATGTGTATGCATAGCAAGATCCAAAAGCAAGCATTGATGTGTTGAGCACTTAAACCTTTTTTTCAGTTTCTTCTTTGAAAAAAAAAAGAATGCCACAGTAGCAGGCAAGCTCCTTCTTGTTCAGAAATACCATAGTACCTTTCACATCTACCTCAACAGGCAGTAGGAACCACCATTGAAATGTTCACTGGGGGAAAAAAGCAGATATTATTTTGGCTTTGTAAAATAGGGTCTAAAGTGTAAATGGACAGTAGCAGCATATTTTGCAACGTTTCTAAATTTATTTCAACCAGAAGCCTTAATTGTTCGTATCATATCCAGTAATATTGCTCCCCCTCAGTTCTGCCGGTACCAGAGATTTGGCTGTGATTATGTGCTCAAGCTCAAGAGAGGTACTTGAACCCGTATCATTCTGACTGACAATGCACCTAATTGAGTCAAGCTGTCAGCTACCATAGCATCAATGAATGCCTTTGTCTTGCACTATGATCCAGACTATAGAATTAACATCACACAGTTCATCACCATGATATCATCGCATGTGTCCTTAGGTGAACATACTGTCTGAATTTGTATCAAATTCCTTGTCCGTGTTTTAATGGGAGCATCATCCTGTTACTGTTTCAATAAAGCAGCAGAGAAAATAGTTTAATACAGTTACATTGTGGTGTGTGATAATATTACCAGAGGTCTAGTAGCACAATGATTACGCCACCAGACCAGAATTGTGGACTATTGACCTAGAGAAACCTGCACTGTACCATTGATGGTGACATGATAGCATTGAAAGAGACATGGTGGCATATAGGGCAGCACAGTAACACTCTACAACAGCCCCAATCAGAAATCTGGGTTCGGTTCCCACCACTGTCCATAAGGACTTTGTACGTTCTCGTTGTGAGCCTGTGGGTTTCCTGCCACATTCCAAAGACATACGGGTTAGGGTCACTAAGCTGTGGGCATGTTATGTTGGCACTGGAAACAAGACAACTATTGCGAGTTACCCCAACTCAAGCTCAGATTGTGTTGGTCGTTGAAGTGAACGATGCATTTCACTGTATATTTTGATGTTTCAATGTACATATGACAGATAAAAATAACCTCTTTATCTCTTTAAATGCAATTCAGGTCAATATCTGACAATCTAAGATTTCGACTTGAAGTAATTAGATGAATTTGCAATAAAGTAACCACCTTTAGTATTGGTGATAATGACTGATTTCCATAAATACCCATTCAGTCACTCGTGCCCTTCATGGAAGGGAAGTGCTGTCGATACCTGGTCTATAACTAACAGTCCTACCGAAGGGTCTTGTCCCGAAATATCGACTGTACTTTTTTCCATAGATGCTCTCTGGCCTGCTGAGTTCCTCTACCATTGTGCGTGTGTTGCTCGGATATCCAACAACTGCGGATTTTCTCCTGTCTATTATTACTGTAACTCCAGAAACACTGACAACACCCAAACTGCTGGAGGGCCTCAGCAGGTCAGGTAGCAACCATGGAGGAAAATGGACAGTCGATATCTTGAGTCGAGACCATTCATCGGGACTGGAAAGAGAAAGGGCAGCAGCTGGCATTGAAGGGTAACAGGAGGAGGTGGAGCAGGTGATGGGTAAATCCAGGTGAGGGAAGAAGGTAGGTAGGTGGGGATGGTGAGAATGGGATGATTTAAGAACCACTAATGTGGTCAACATTTGACTGTCTTCTGAAATACCCAAGCAGGCCACTGAGATCCGCTGGTAATGAGGGATGGATAAACAATGCTGCCCTTGCCACCAAACTGGGTAACTAAATAAATATATTCTCCTCAAAGAACAGCTGAGTATGTGTTCAGTAATGTTGGATTCTGGTAGCCATTTGCACTCAAATGTTTACTGGAAAATCTATGTGATATGTGTTAAACACAAGAGATTCTACAGATGCTAGAAATCCAGAGCAACACACACAAAATGAAGGAGGAACTCACAAAATGCCGGAACAATCAAAATGTTTTAGTTAGTACAGCATCTCTACATCACAAGAAGAGTCACACCTTTTAGCTGGAGCATTACCCAGTAGTCAATCCAAAAAGGATGTTTGTGACGTTTGACCAGGAATAAATGCTTCTAGCCACAGGATTTTTCTCAAGGAAGATTGTGACATAAGTTAAACAACATCCTGTGTGGAAAATATGTAGATTTTACTGAAGGTTTCGAGTTCCCAGACATGCTTGTTATTTTTAGAATCAAACTGAGATGTATTGCATATGGTGGAATTAAGAATTTATTCCAAAAATAATTCATCAGTGTAGAAAATGGGCACCTGTGGTGAAAAGACATTATTTTGCTTCCGTGACATTTTTTTTCGTGGATAATGTCATGAACATAAAAGGTGGGATATAACATAAAAAGCAAAAGAAAAAAGCTTGGGAGAGAGAGAGGGGAACAAAAAAAAGAGAAATTTCAGCACCCTGTTTAAAAAGACAGCTTGCAAGTACACAGTTAAGTTAAACTGATGATTCCCCAGTTTTTATCTATTTTATTCAAATTAATAGTAAAAATGAATTGTTCCATTTTCAAATTATGACAGGAAATGGGCAAAGTTGGTTTCTGTGAGAAATTCATGTTTACCATAAACATAGAAATCAAAAAGCTGTGGGGTATGCCTGCTTTTCCACTCAGAGAATTACGGCAATAATCAACGCTAACCCAACTTTAGGATGGGACTAAAACTTCTACAAAGAAAAAGCAGTCGGGTGAAACTGTCGTCATTGAGGAAGGTTGAGGCTCGATTGGAATTGGGTGATTGCTGCACACAGCCAGCATCATTCACATCATCAGAAGAAGCAAGCCTGACATTTGCTTGATTCCATAAGAAGTTGAAACAGCTCATCAAAGCCATCTACACCCCAAGGCATAGAGCAGCCTTGCATTGAACACCTGCAAGTGTTCCTCAGGATCAGATGCACAAGCATTATCTGTTCCTATTTATACCACCAAGCAGAACTAAAACAGTCATAAACAATATTGTGTTGAAATCTTGATTCAAGTGGACAGGCAGCTTTACAAACTGTATGGTAAAGTTCTGACAGCTTGCGCTCATGTTCCAAAGGTGTCTAGTTCTATTTCACACTATGCCGTCGGAATATAGCAAATTATTTCTTGTTGACCACCAACAAATTATTATTTTCATTTTTATCAGGATGCATTTCACACCTCTCTCATTGAAAACACTAAGCAATCAAAGCAGTCATGAATCCTACACTAGATTAACTAGCCTAGACTCTTTCTTGTTACAATTACACTGCACAACAAATCTTTTCAAAAGTGTTGCTTCCTCAATTTTTTTTTTGTTTATGATAAACCACTTGAAACTGAACACAAATATAATTTCAGACTACTTGTACCACATAGGAATTTGGAGAAACAAGAAATTAACTTTTATTAAATATAACCTATTTAATTGCATTATGGTGCTGACACTTCTCAATTGTTCAACTAAGCTAAAAATGTTTTGTTGATTATTTTTATTTGTACCCAGTGTCTGATGCTTCTCGCTTAAGTGTTCAACAATAATCAGCCAGCACTGATGGATTCCAGTTGCCCTGATACTGTTTCTCCATGACCGCAATGCCCTGGTGGAACCTTTCACCATGCTTGTTACTGCCAGTGCCAAGGTTTGAGGGAAAGAAGTCTAAATGGGAATGCAGAAAATGGATCTTTAGTGGCATGTTGCACTTCATGGCTTTGTATGTTTGAAGCAATTTGTTAACCAGCTGTACATAGTTTAGTGCTCTGTAGTTGCCAAGAAAATTTTAAACACCATCCTTGAATGGATTCCATGCAATTTTCTCCAGTCCCACTAGAAGTTTTTTGGATTGCCTGTCATTGATGACCTGTTTGACTTGATGCCTTCCTTAATCTTGGCATCAGTTATTCTGGGAGACATCTGTCTCAACTATCCATGCCTAAGCATGCACAGGCATGCATGGACAAGATAGAAAACTTTCCAGCTTATGTTGTGGGCCACATTTTAATTGTCTTGAATTATGAATTGAAATAACAAATATAGGCAATATCAAAAGAATGGTGTGAACATAGAACATAGAACAATACAGCACAGTACAGGCCCTTCAGCCCACAATGTTGTGCTGACCCTTAAACCCCACCTCCCAAATACCCCCCCACCTTAAATTCCTCCATATATCTGTCTAGTAGTCTCTTAAACTTCACTAGTGTATCTGCCTCCACCACTGACTCAGGCAGTGCATTCCATACACCAACCACTCTCTGAGTAAAAAACCTTCCTCTAATATCCCCCTTGAACTTTCCACCCCTTACCTTAAAGCCATATCCTCTTGTATTGAGCAGTGGTGCCCTGGGGAAGAGGTGCTGGCTGTCCACTCTATCTATTCCTCTTAGTATCTTGTATACCTCTATCATGTCTCCTCTCATCCTCCTTCTCTCCAGAGAGTAAAGCCCTATCTCCCTTAATCTCTGATCATAATGCATACACTCTAAACCAGGCAGCATCCTAGTAAATCTCCGTACCCTTTGCAATGCTTCCACATCCTTCCTATAGTGAGGCGACCAGAACTGGACACAGTACTCTAAGTGTAGCCCAACCAGGGTTTTATAGTGCTGCATCATTGCCCCGCAACTCTTAAGCTCTATCCCTCGACTTATGAAAGCTAACACTCCATAAGCTTTCTTAAGCACCCTATCTACCTGTGAGGCAACTTTCAGGGATCTGTGGACATGTATGGTTCTATGTTCAGCAGCCAAAAATCCATAAGATAGGCCCAAAAGCATTCAGGAAGCAAAATCCTCATTGCACAAGTAACATTGCCCACAAAGCTGTCACACAATAGATTTTCATAAACTTTAAACAGTGAGAGAACGGTCTTGATTGTAATAAAATATAATAAAATGTCATAAAATAACTTAAAAATACATAAACATCAACTAAAGGAGAGGTATTAACAGTGTTATTCAGATTTTTTGTTTCATATAGCTCTACAGCACAATGGTTATGAGTTAACAGTCCAAAACTAAATATACGTGTGAAATTCCGAAGAAAGAAGTCTCCTAACTGTACTGATAGCACAGGACAGGCCCAATCACAGTCTGTCAACGCTAACCTGCTCCTTTATGTTTCAAGTGCTCACAGATTTGTTCACCCTCTTTGTAACTTAAACAGGTAAGTACCGTGGGGGGCGGGGGGGGGGGGGGATGGAGGGAAAGCAATGTCACCCAGTGCATATGTCCCCCAAGCTCGGCAATCAGAGGCAATACTCCCAAATTGCAGCCAGACATACTCAGATATTGTGGAGAATGCACAAGATGGACTTGAGCTCTCTTTACAGAATATTTGTCCAGTCTGCAGCTCAAGCTCACAATGGTAAGAATTGAAAGGTTAACAATTCTACATTAATTCCATGAATGACAATAAAATAATCAAATTATAAAAGGATACCAAACCGCATTGCTTCATCTACAAAGCATCCCTCACTCATTGCAAAGAGTTCATTAGAAACATCCACCCGGATCAGAGTTAATTTCTGTATTCAATAAACAAAGTTTTGTGATTTCACAGAACATTGTTCACATTCAATATCAAAGTTCCACTGGAAAATCTGTTAAGTGAACATTTGTTTCCACTGAAAAATGTGGCAGAAGTAGCCACAAGTTTTGATCCCACTCAGCAAAACTTTCTCTGACTAATAAGGCAATCTATTTTCCACAAGGTGGATGGAAACGCACAAAGCATTTCATTCTGGTACTAATTACTTTTAATGCAACAAATATGTGTTTAGTGCTTTTCTATAAATTGTATTGGGTGGATTACTGGCAATAACGAATGTGTATAAGAACAACAAGGTCTATCTACATAATAATAGAAGTTTAACATGATAAACTTGAGGTGTTTTAATCAAAATAAACATCTTTAAATATGCTTTATATTAATGCTAAAGGATGATTTTGTCATCTCTAGCCATAAGTTACTTACTGCTCATTACACCAGCTGGTGTTTAGGGCAGCAATGAAGGTCCTCCATCTCTGCCCGTCTTTGACCACTCAGATGTAAAAGGATTCTTCATTGCTGTTTCCATAGCAGTTTTGTTTTAACAGTCAGGGCTGTTATCCCTGAATTGATCCCCTGAATCTGGAGGCAGGTAGATCACTCTTAGTCTGGCCTCTATCCTTTGACCTGTTTGACATGGTGACCTACCAAGAGCCAAAGCACAAAGCCCTGATTCTAGCCAGCATAGCTCTCTGGGTCATTGAGGCATGCAAGCCTCTAAATCATGAAAAGCTTCTGGTCCTCTTTGAGGATCTCTAGCTATAAGCCTTTATAATAATTGTACCAATTATGTGTCATATCCCAAACAGCACAACATTGAAATTAGATGTCTTGTCAGGGATAAACTTGGATAAGTCCACAGGGCCTGATGAGATGTATCACAGATTGTTATGGGAGGCAAGAGGGGAGATTGCTGGGACCATGAAGAGGAGGTCTGAACCTTCGATGGGCACAAATACAGTTTTAGATGTCTTGGAAATAGAAAACATAATACCTTCCTACAAAAGGGTAGTAAAGGTACGCCAAAATTATTGGCCAGTTAGTCAAGTGGGGAAATTATTGAAAACAATTCTGAGGGACAAGAATGATCTACACTTAGAAAGATAGGGATTGATCAGGGATAGCACAACTTTGTTGGTGAGATCTTATTGAAACTCGTTTTATTTTTCGAAGAAATAATTAAATATATTGATGCGATGTACATGGACTTCAGTAAAGCCTCTGACGGTTCCATATGGAAGGCTAGTCCAGAAGGTTAGAGCCTGTGGGATCTAAAATAAATTGACAAATTGGATCCAAAAGTTGCCTTGGTAATAGAAATGTGAATCTAAGAGATGGGAACGGCAAGTTTGTAGATGACATGTATATTTGTCATGTTGCTAATTCTGAGGATGGTGAGTCTTTGGCCACAGTTGGGTAAAGCAATGGTAGGTGGAATTTAATCTTGATGAACATTGAGCATAAAAGACGGCAGGTCCTGGTAGTACCTTATAAAATGGTGGGATATTGAATGCAGTTCTTGTCACCACATTGTAGGAAGCATGGTGTTGCACTGAAGATTGTGCAGAGAAGAGTCACCAGGATGTTTCTCTGGACAGGTATACCAATGTTCTTCTATTCCTCAGTACTCTCCGGGACCCTATTAATCACTGTGAATGTCATAGCCCTTTAGTTCTCCCAAACGTTTCACCTCACGTTCATCATTCACCATTGCTCTATCCATTTTGCCAACTTGTCAATATCAACCTATAGACTAAAACTACCTTCAAACTATCAAAAACTCCACCAGTTGTTTTGCCATCTGCAATTATACTAATCATGCTTCCAATCATTTATGTATACAACAAACAAGAGCTCCTATATACACTACTGGTAATTGATTCAAGTTTATTTATCATATGACATGGAAGCATTTAGTGTAATGCATCAATTGTATCAACAATTAACACACCCCTGAGGTACCTGATAAAAATGTTGTGGATTTGTTTCTTCATATGAACCCATTGGGTAAAGGTTTAATATCTACGATTCGAGATATGTTAGCAACGTTGAGCCGAGCCCCCTTTGACAAAATTAAAACTGCCTGCGAGCATGATTTAAATTTTCCTTTGTCCGACAAGATTTAGGATTCAATTCTCAAGTCAGTTAATTCAACTGCTTTATGTGCTCGCCACTGCCTTTTACAGTTCAAGGTTGTATACAGGGCTCATATGTCTAAAACTGAATTATTGCAGTTCTATCCTGATATTAGTCCCTGTTGTGATTAGTGTTAAGGGGGAGAGGCTTCCCTTATTCATATGCATTGGGCTTGTCCTAGCTGGGAGAAATTCTGGAGAGATGTTTTTTAAACTTTATCTCATATATTTAAATTGCTACTTGGAACCTAACTCCCTGATTGCTCTTTTCGGCAGCTCAGGAGAAGCTGACATGCATCTGACTCTGACTAAGCGTCGTACATTGTCTTTCACCTCCTTTTGGCCAGATATGCAGTCCTTAGGTGGAGAGATGCTGCCCCACCCACTCATGCTCAATGACTCAGAGACATTATGTCCCGCTTAGACCTTGAAAAGATTCATTATTCACTTCTTAATTCGGACATAAAGTTCCAAAAGGTGTGGGGACCTTTCCTTGAATATTTTCATAATTCCGGTTTAGATTAAGGGTGCATCCCTCCCTTTTTATTTTTGCATTTAAATCCCTTACTTCCAGCTTCTTTCGGTTAAGATTTATGGGTTTATTTTTGATGTGTAAACATATTATAGTTCAGGTAGTAGGCAATATAACTTCTTTTTATAAATGCAACTCTGTGGTGATAAAAGTTCTGATTAACTTTTTTATATATCGTAAGGTTGGCTTGGAGTTGGGTATTGGGGTGGGGTGGTAACTAACTTTATATGATTCGACTATGGGTGTTTTTTAAATAGTTATGAACTGTACATTTGATACGTTTGTTTTGCACTGTATAAACCTTTTTTTTACTATTTGCAGACAAATACATTACTGTATTTAGGCACTCTGGCTATATATATTCAGTATGTACCTAAAACCTTTGCACAGTACTGAATGGCATGATAGGGTGTAGTGTAGGCCTCCGTTAGTCTTGATAGACCATGGATTTGTGCCTTGGAAAGTTTCCAGGGTGCAAGCCTGGGCAGGGTTGTATGGAAGACCAGCAGTTGCCCATGCTGCAAGTCTCCCCTCTCCACACCACTGATGTTGTCCAAGGGAAGGGCATTAGGACCCATACAGCTTGGCATCGGTGTCGTCGCAGAGCAATGTGTGATTAAGTCCCTTGCTCAAGGGCACACACACAGCCTCAGCCAAGGCTCGAACTAGTAACCTTCAGATCACAAGATGAACGTCTTAACCACTTGGCCACGCGCCAACACATGGCATGATAGGGTAGCAGTTAGTACAATCACTTTTCTGGGACAATGATCATTGATCGTGTTTCAATTCCCGCCATCACCTGCCAAGAGTTTGTATGTTCTCCCATTGATAGTATGGCTTTCCTCTGGGTGATCTGTTTCCTCACATCATTCAAGCACCATATGGTTCAGGTGAGTGTGTCATAGGCTGATACCAAAAGCAGGACAACACTTGCTGGCTGCCTCCAGCACAATGTTCACTGATTCAATGTTTCACTGTATGTTGCAATGCATTTCACTGTATGTTTTGATGTACATCTAACAAATAAAGCAAACCTTTATTTTCAGTCTCTACTATGGGAGAAGAGGATAGTACAGCCAGTCACAAACAACAGCTCATTTCCGTTCAGTGCTTTCCTCCAGCTTTTCTCAGAGGAGATCATATCAGGCCGTTCAGATGCACCGAAGCCAATTGTCATAGAGCATAATACTTCGAAAAAGTATTTGAACTTATTTGTTTCTTCCAAAGTTGTCCAGCGGATTAAACCCATTGGACCTAAAATTTGGCTCTGCAACTCTCAATTGTTTTGGTATTTCGGAAGTTGGCTCTGTTCCAAAAGTATCATCTGCCCACTGACACTTTGATGGCATGCGTCATGCCGGATGCCACCTTGGCGAGGGCATCAATGCATAAATAGCTGGTGCTTGGCCCAAGCTGGCAGAGATAACCATGGAATAGGAAGTCAAGACGTCAATCAGCCTACAACACTAAATAGATGCCAATTCTGACACTTCAGAGCTTAAAGCTGCAACTAATGTCTCTTTGACCCTTTAGCATCAGGAAGGAGGTTCAGGAACATCAGGACTAAGACTGACAGACTGGGTAACAGCTTCTTTCCTTAGGCTGTGAGACTAATGAATACCGTGCCACCACTGAAGTCTCATCACCAGGACAACAAGTTGTTTACTGTTTACCGTACCTTTTACTGTTTACCGGTGCTGTGCACTACATGCATTTTGAATTATACTTTATTAACTTATTTGTGATAATATATTGTTTTATGTGCTGTGTGTGATACATGCTTTTTGGGTGCACTGTATTCCGGAACATTGTTTCATTTGGTTGTATATATGCACAGTCAGATAATTTTGCTTTACCCCTGTAATAAATCTGAAATATCCAGTAAAACTATACATAAGAGGGAATCCCACACATCAGCCATATTTAAACATACATCAGTGATTTACTGGTGGCTGGTGACATTTCTGATTGGTCCTATCTGGACCGGTCAAAGAACGCTGAGGCTGTCTACAAGAAGAGTCAGAGCCATCTCTATTTCCTGAGGAGACTGAGGTCCTTTAACATCAGCATTGGATGATGCTGAGGATGTTCTACGAGTCTGTGGTGGCCAGTGCTATCATGTTTGCTGTTGTTTGCTGGGGCAGCAGGCTGAGGGTAGCAGACACCAACAGAATCAACAAACTCATTCATAAAGCCAGTGATGTTGTGGGGGTGGAACTGGACTCTCTGATGGTGGTGTCTGAAAAGAGGATGCTGTCCAAGTTGCATGCCATCTTGGACAATGTCTCCCATCCACTCCATAATGTACTGGTTAGGCACAGGAGTACGTTCAGCCGGAGACTCATTCCACCGAGATATAACACTGACCATCATGGGAAGTCATTCCTGCCTGTGGCCATCAAACTTTACAACTCCTCCCTCGGAGGGTCAGACACCCTGAGCCAATAGGCTGGTCCTGGACTTATTTCCACTTGGCATAATTAACTTACTATTATTTAATTATTTATGGTTTTATATTGCTATATTTCTACACTATTCTTGGTTGGTGTGACTGTAACGAAACCCAGTTTCCCTCGGGATCAATAAAGTATGTCTGTCTGTCTATTACTTGATTGATTTGTGGTTTCTGGACATGTTTAAGGTTATAAAAACTGATGAATGGTATTCAAAGATGCTGCGCAAATTGGTTGCTCCACTGCACTGCGTTTGAGTGGTACAGCTTGTTCAGCCACTGCCTCAAAGTATCAGAGACCAGGGTTAATCCAAACCTTGGGTGCTGCCTTTATGGAATTTGTATGTTCTTCCTGTGACCACTTTTGTTTCCTCCTGCATCCCAACGAGTTCAAATTCAGGTCTAAGTTTATTTTCATCTGGTCATTGAAAGGGGACACCTCTTTTTCCCTTTATTAGTGAGATAGAACCTGTGGCATGTCGAATTGGTGGGTGAACGATTAGTGTTTGTTGTACTGCAGTTCATGATCTTCACTGGGGGTGAAGATCTTCACTATTGCTTGTTTGGTGGGTGAAGGGTGCTGATGCTTTTTTGCAGAAATAACTGGGAGAGGGGGAGGGTCAATGCTTTGCTGCTGTTTGTGTGTGGGGAGGGACGGGGGGGGCTTTGGGGTTCCAACGTTTTTAGTCACTCATTATTTGGGACACTCTTCTGTTTTCATGGATGTCTGTGAAGAACAAGAATGTCAGGACGTACATTGTATACTTCTCTCTGATATTAAATAGAACTATTGAACTACTACACATGAATACAACAAAATGAAATGGTGTTCCTTAGGACCACAGTGCAACCACAAAATAAATATCACACACAGCACATAAACAAAATACTACCACAAATAAGTTGATAAAATATAATTCAATAGGCACAAGAGCATCTGCAGAAACCCTTGTGCCTAAGGTAAGTTCATACATTAGTTATAGTGCTATGTACATGAGTACGAGAATCTAGAATGAGTTAATGATTACTATATTTAAATGGCATTGATGCAGGAATTGGGTAAATGGGTGATTGATCATCAGCATATTCTTTTTGGCTGTAAATACTTTCTCCCGTGCTGTAACTCTCGCCTCCTGAAACAAGCTAGGCTGCGTTCTTTCGGACGTGAATACTATCTATAATCAGTAAATGAACTGAACAACTTACCTATTAGTAACATGCACAAAATGCAGGAAGAGCTCAGCAGGCCAGTCAGCACCTATTCATCCCATTGAGGCTGCTCTCCCATTCCATCATGGCTGATTTATTATCCTTCCTAAACCCATTCTCGTGCCTTCTCCTCGTTACTTCTGATACCCTTACTAATCTAGAACCTATCAACCTCTGCTTTGAATATACCCAATGATTTGGCTTCCCCAGCCATCCATGGGAATGAATTCCAGAGTCACCACCCTTTGCCTAAAAAAAAACTCCTATTATCTCTGTTCGTAAGGGATGTTTTTCTATTATGAGGCTGCGCCCTCTGGTCCTAGACACTCCCACTATAGGAAACATCCTCTCCATGCCCACTCTATCTAGGTCTTTCAATATTCAATAGGCTTCAATGAGACCCTGAGATCAGCAAGGTGTTCCTCTGAATGGTCCCCAGATCGGTAAGGGGTTCCTCTCTGAATGGTCCCCAGATCGGTAAGGGGTTCCTCTCTGAATGGTCCCCAGATCGGCAAGGGGTTCCTCTCTGAATGGTCCCCAGATCGGTAAGGGGTTCCTCTCTGAATGGTCCCCAGATCGGCAAGGGGTTCCTCTCTGAATGGTCCCCAGATCGGTAAGGGGTTCCTCTCTGAATGGTCCCCAGATCGGTAAGGGGTTCCTCTCTGAATGGTTCCCTGATCAATAAGGGGTTCCTCACTGAATGGTCCCCAGATCGGTAAGGGGTTCCTCTCTGAATGGTCCCCGGATCGGCAAGGGGTTCCTCTCTGAATGGTCCCCAGATCGGTAAGGGGTTCCTCTCTGAATGGTCCCCAGATCGGCAAGGGGTTCCTCTCTGAATGGTCCCCAGATCGGTAAGGGGTTCCTCTCTGAATGGTCCCCAGATCGGCAAGGGGTTCCTCTCTGAATGGTCCCCAGATCGGTAAGGGGTTCCTCTCTGAATGGTCCCCAGATCGGTAAGGGGTTCCTCTCTGAATGGTTCCCTGATCAATAAGGGGTTCCTCACTGAATGGTCCCCAGATCGGTAAGGGGTTCCTCTCTGAATGGTCCCCGGATCGGCAAGGGGTTCCTCTCTGAATGGTCCCCAGATCGGTAAGGGGTTCCTCTCTGAATGGTCCCCAGATCGGTAAGGGGTTCCTCTCTGAATGGTTCCCTGATCAATAAGGGGTTCCTCACTGAATGGTCCCCAGATCGGTAAGGGGTTCCTCTCTGAAAGGTCCCCAGATCGATAAGGGGTTCCTCACTGAATGGTATCCAGATCGGTAAGGGGTTCCTCACTGAATGGTCCCCAGATCGGTAAGGGGTTCCTCACTGAATGGTCCCCAGATCGGTAAAAGGTTCCCCTGAATGGTCCCCAGATTGGTAAGGGGTTCCTCTCTGAATGGTCCCCAGATCGATAAGGGGTTCCTCTCTGAATGGTCCCCAGATCAGTAAGGGGTTCCTCTCTGAATGGTCCCCAGATCAGTAAGGGGTTCCTCACTGAATGGTCCCCAGATCGGTAAGGGGTTCCTCTCTGAATGGTCCCCAGATCAGTAAAAGGTTCCCCTGAATGGTCCCCAGATCGGTAAAAGGTTCCCCTGAATGGTCCCCAGATCAGTAAGGGGTTCCTCACTGAATGGTCCCCAGATCGGTAAGGGGTTCCTCTCTGAATGGTCCCCAGATCAGTAAAAGGTTTCCCTGAATGGTCCCCAGATCGGTAAAAGGTTCCCCTGAATGGTCCCCAGATCAGTAAGGGGTTCCTCACTGAATGGTCCCCAGATCGGTAAGGGGTTCCTCTCTGAATGGTCCCCAGATCGATAAGGGGTTCCTCTCTGAATGGTCCCCAGATCGGTCAGGGGTTCCTCTCTGAATGGTCCCCAGATCGATAAGGGGTTCCTCACTGAATGGTCCCCAGATCGGTAAGGGGTTCCTCACTGAATGGTCCCCAGATCGGTAAGGGGTTCCTCTCTGAATGGTCCCCAGATCAGTAAAAGGTTCCCCTGAATGGTCCCCAGATCGGTAAAAGGTTCCCCTGAATGGTCCCCAGATCGGTAAGGGGTTCCTCTCTGAATGGTCCCCAGATCGGTAGAAGGTTCCCCTGAATGGTCACCAGATCGGTAAGGGGTTCCTCTCTGAATGGTCCCCAGATCGGTAAGGGGTTCCTCTCTGAATGGTCCCCAGATCGGCAAGGGGTTCCTCTCTGAATGGTCCCCAGATCGATAAGGGGTTCCTCTCTGAATGGTCCCCAGATCGATAAGGGGTTCCTCACTGAATGGTCCCCCGATCGGTAAGGGGTTCCTCTCTGAATGGTCCCCTGATTGGTAAGGGGTTCCTCTCTGAATGGTCCCCACATTGGTAAGGGGTTCCTCTCTGAATGGTCCCCAGATCGGTAAGGGGTTCCTCTCTGAATGGTCCCCAGATCGATAAGGGGTTCCTCTCTGAATGGTCCCCAGATCAGTAAGGGGTTCCTCTCTGAATGGTCCCCAGATCGGTAAGGGGTTCCTCTCTGAATGGTCCCCAGATCGGTAAAAGGTTCCCCTGAATGGTCCCCAGATCGGTAAAAGGTTCCCCTGAATGGTCCCCAGATCGGTAAGGGGTTCCTCTCTGAATGGTCCCCAGATCGGCAAGGGGTTCCTCTCTGAATGGTCCCCAGATCAATAAGGGGTTCCTCTCTGAATGGTCCCCAGATCGGTAAGGGGTTCCTCTCTGAATGGTCCCCAGATCGGTAAGGGGTTCCTCACTAAAAACTTTCACCTTCTCCAGGTTCAGATCTTGGGGATGATTCTGTATGCTTTGTCAGTTGCTGTCAGGCTAACCATATAGTGTCTCCTTTCCTTTGAGATATAAAAAGAACAGAAAGCAAGGCTTGCAGATACACACATCATCCAAGGCACTTCACAACCACAGAGGTATTTTGGAAGTATAATCATAGTAGTATTGCAGGAAGCAAGACAGCCTATTTGCATGAAGAAAATCTCCACAGTCAGTAAAGAAATAACCAAATAATTGTTTTCAAATGTTGAACGAGGGTTAAACATTGGTCAGGATATCAGGCATCCACTGCATATGGTGACATGATTGGTTCTTTTTTTTAAGGGGGCAGGTATAGTTTGGCATCTCACTTAGAAATCAACTTCCTCAGCACTGCATTTGGAATCTCAGCATAGGTTCTTGTGGTAGTGGAGTAGTGTGAACTCAGAATCTCCATCTCACAGCCAAGAGTTCTCAGCCACAAATCACACAAATCTCTTCAATATACTTACCCTAATGTTGTAACCATATGTTGCTCATGAGAAACATATGGGGTTCAACCAGGAACAGCATCCACACCAAGGTGAATTTGTAGCAGAGCTGTGTTCTGTCCACACTTTTGTACAGGTCGGAATGCTAGCACAAGATAGAGAAGAACCTTGCCAAGCTGTCATCATTCCATACCAGGAGCATCCAGAAGATCCTCCGTATTTTCTGGCCAAGGAAGATCTGCAACCACACCCTTCTCCTTCAGTTTCATCAAGTGGACATGGCCACAATCATCATGAGGAATCGTTGATGATGGGTTGGGTACATGATGAGAAGAGAGGCTAACTCCATCATCAGGGCAGCACTTCATTGGACTCCCAAAGGGGGTGGAAGAAACCCAGGAGACCAAAGTCAGCTTGGTGCAGAAATGAGGACCCTGAACCACATATGGGGCACAATAGAGAAGATGACCATGGACAGCCAGAGATGGAGGATCTTCATTGCTACCCTGAATCTCCACCTGGGACTTGTATGGCTGATAGAAGTAGAATGCCTGGTACTGCTAGCTGCAAGATTGGACTGCTGTATCCCTGATGGCATCACACCAACCAACTGTGAAGTTAGCATTGGAGGCATGCCAATTTACTCAAGTGAGCAAACAACACCAAATTTGCATGCTGCCTTTAGCAAATGAATAACCAACAGTTTCATGGACCCACCCAGGGAAATCCTACCATTGGTGAGGCCTCCATTGGTCAGAGTTAACCATGGATATTGTGTCTTAGCTGTCTAGAAGCAAAAGCCTGGACAGTACGATATGGAGAGCAAGTTGTTGCCCATGTAGCAAGCTCCCCCTCTCCACACATCTGATGAGCCCAAAGGAATGGCAGAGACCAACACATTTTGGTACCAGCAACATCACAGGAGTTGCCAGTCAGTGTTGTACTCACTGTAGGACTGCCTTAGGGACTCCAGCTCCGGATTTGTCCCTTGGGCTTACTCCTGAAGCCTTCTCCATGAGTGGCTATAGCCACAAGGCAGAAGAGATTTGAGATCAGAGTTTTCCTTCTCCTAGATGAGCTGCCAACCACGGCTGATGAACCCTATCTGCCCAAAGTGACTGGTTTTAAGGCGCCAGTTACCCGCCTTTGCCCCTTCTCCTGTCAGTAGAAACAGTTCTGCTGGGCTTCGTAGCTAAGCCACACGTGAAAGCCAGGAGATGGACTTAGTTGTCAGAGAGTATTTGAGGCGCACGCCATTGGGAGCATTTACTAGGTAGCCCCCATTACCACCCCCAGCTATAACAGCCTTAAGAAGCCAATCCTGCCACCATGAACATCTATTTTCTTGTCATAGAGTCATAGAATCAGAGAGGATGGAAATTGTCCATTCAGTCTATCCCCTTCACACCAACCAGAGGGCACCATTAATGTTACTTAACCAGACACTCAAATGTATGTTGCATCTGATGTTTCTCCATTCCTAACTCAGGGACTGTGACAAACCTTGAAGTCAGAAACCTAATTATAAACAGATTATATATCTGTATATTGGTGAGACCTGACGTAGTTTGGGAGACCGCTCCGTCCACCAGAAAAGCTGGATCACCCAGTGGCCACCCGTTTTAATTCCACTTCCCATTCCAACGTGTCAGTCCATGGCCTCCTCTGCTGCCAGGATGAAGCCACACTCAAGTTGGAGGAGCAACACCTTGTATTCCACCTGGTAGCCTCCAACCTGATGACACGTACATCGATTTCTCAAACTTCTGATAATCCTTCCCCTTCACTATTCCCCATTCCCAGTTTCCTCTCGGTCTCTCTCTCCTTATCTTACCTACCCTTCACCTCCCTCTGGTGCTCCTCTCCCTGTCCTTTCTTCCATGGCCTACTGTCCTCTCCTATCAAATTCCCCCTTCTCCAGCGCTTTATCTTTTTCACCAATTAACTTCCCAGCTCATTACTTCACCCCACCTCCCCTCCCAGTTTCACCTATCACCTTGTATTTCCTCCCCTTCCCCGAGCTTGTTACTCTGAGTTCTAATCTTTTTTCTCCAATCCTGATGAAGGGTCTCAGCCTGAAACGTCCACTATTTATCTTTTCCCCGCATGCTGCCTGGCCTGCTGAGTTCCTCCAGCATTTTGCGTGTGTAACTTAATCTCAACATGACTTAAAATATAGAAATGGTATGCAACTAAACCAAAGATGACATATTTTTCACTCTGAGAGTTGTCAATATAATCTCTATATCATGTATATTATGTAAGTACAAGATGCTACAAGGTCTGCGTCGTCAAACTGTCAAGCTCTCCAACCACTAATTGCTTTTTCTCAATGTATAAGTGGAAACTTCTTTCCTTCGTTATATTTCCCACTTCATATCCCAAAGCCTTTTCATCCTTTACAGGGTGATGTTGCAATGTTGTTCATCTGTCTTGATGATATAATTCAAGAACTCAAGAAAAGAGGTCACTTGTTTCAAGGAAGCGGGGTGGTGTCATATAGTAGAGCACTGTAGTAGTTAGCTCAAAGCTTATCAGTGCCAACAATCACCAGTCAGGGTTTAATCCCCAACACGATCTGCAGAAGTTTGTATATCCTCTCCGTGACCTCCTGGTGCTACAATTTCCTCCCACTTTCCAAAGGCGTAGAGATAGTGAGTTGTGTACTTGCTACGTAGGTGCCAGAAGAATGGAAACACTTGTGGGCTGCCCCCAGCACATCCTCAGACTGTGTTGCTTGCAACAACACTTTACACTGCATGTTTTGATGTAGGTGTGATTTTTTAAAAAAGCTAATCTGTAAATCTTGATCGGTAAACCAACCACTACATTGGCATCCATTCTTGCTGCGTTGGTCCTGCTGGTTTTGCACAGTGGGATACACCTCAGCACTAGACTCAGACCTCAAAGATTCGTTTATTATCAAAGTATGTATGCGGTAAGCAACCCTGAGATCCGTCCGCCCACAGACAGTCACAAAGCAAAGAAAACCATGGGACCCATTCAAAGAAAAACACTAAACCCCCAATGCACAAAAGAAGAAGAAATTGCACAAACGGCAAAAAAATTAGCAAAAAAAACATAAAATATAAAACATTAAACCACAAAGTCATCAAAATAGCCCAAGAATGTTCACTCTCAGTTCAGTTCAGTTCAATCAGTTCTTTGACAGTACTTCCAAGACCACCACAATCAAGCTCAAGTGTAACAGACATGCAACAATAAAATCTACGTATAAAATGATTTTTTTTATTAAGCATTTGGTGAAACACTCTAGTTTTACAATCAGGACGTTCCCATAATCCAAATGTGTGCAACGGTGAGTTGGTTTATGAGTGAATGTTCACAGTGCTCAATACTCATAAACAAAGACATCAAAAGAAATCCAATTCAGACTAGTAGTCACCATGAGACATTAAACATTTCAGTTATAAATTTTCTCTCTTCTGTTGTGTTGATACATATCGTAATGACTTAAATCCTCAAAGAAGTTGAAAAAGCACTAAGCAGAATATTTAGTAAATCTATTGCTTTTGGTACAAACATTTTTACTGCACTGCACTTCTCCTTTTCCTGAGCACTGCCCATTCATGTTGAAAATTATTCAGTGTAGTAGGATTAAATAGGACACAGAGGACTGAATGCTCAGACATACACTTAACTAACCACAGTAATAGTTCAAAGGATCTCCACCCCCTGCAAATCACAAAAGAGTAAATTCTTTCTTTTTCAAACAATTAAGCACATTTCTTCTCAAATGCAACTCTTTGTCAAAAATATTCCTCCCTCAAAGGAAGTAACTTCAGTTCCTATTCTATTATATGATAAAGAGTTTTAAAAGGATAACGTTTCTTTTCATGATCTGGATGCTGGCAATGTGTTAAATTTCTTAACCCTTTGTCACTAAGCAAAATGTTTCTTGTTGTTTTTTCCTTAACATGGAGTGACATTGTGAAGAATAAAGGGACAGTTTTGACTGATTTTCTTCCAAGCCTCTTTGAAATTTCAGTTGGGAATTTTCACTACTTATTGATAAAACTTCTTCTTTTATTATTATTTTACCATTGCATTCACAGTCCAACAAGTGAACAGTTGCATCTCATCTGTTCAGAGCTAATCCATTTTCTGCCCACAAGCACCCAATCCATCTCCAAAGTTAGATATATACCACACAATTGAGACTTAGAAGCTTGATGTTTGCATGACTACAGAGTTAGTGAGCATATGACAGTGCTGTGATTTTGAACGATGATACAATATTTTGGACAAGTATTATCAACCTTGATTCCTTAAGGTTGTTATAGCTGGGGGAGGTAGTGGGGATAAGCTCCCTCCACCTATTGAATGCTCCCAATGCCACGTGCCTCTGACAACCAAGTCCATCTCCTGGCATTCACGTGTGGCTTAACTACTAAGCCTGGCAGAACTGTTTCTACTTACAGGAGAAGAAGCAAAGGTGGGTTACTGGTGCCTTAAAACTTATCACTTTGGGCAGATGGAGCTTATCAGCTGTGGTTGGCAGCTCATCTAGGAGAAGGAAAACTCTGATCTCAAACCTCTGCTGCCTTGCTGTTATACCCACTCATGTGGAAGGCTTTGGGAGTAAACCCCAAGGGAAAATCCAGAGCTGGAGTCCCTAAGGGAGTCCAATGTTGAGTTCAACGCTGACTGGAAACTCCTGCGATGCCAAGTGCTACCAAACTATATTAGTCTCTGCTCTTGCTTTGGCTTCATCAGTGTATGGAGAGGGGGAGCCTACTGCATGGGGAACAGCTTGCTCTCTATATCGTACTGCCCTGGCTTGTGTACTGACAGACTGCATGGTCAACCCCGACCAGCCGAAGATCTGTCATCTTGAACATGAGTTCAGATCACATAGTGGTAGTTTGAAAATCTGAATTCATAGATCTTAAATGCTCAAATAAATTACTGGAATCATTAAAATTAAAAGAAATTGATGTAAAAACCCAGCAGTTTTTGGATTACTCAAAAGAAAGAGGCCTGCAGAACCTTTTCCCTCTGTGTTAGACTTAAAGACCACATGACACTAACTATTTTCAGAAGAGATCAAATCAAGCCATTCAAGTATATTGAATGGAGCAAACTGGCATGCAACATGGAAGCAAGTCAATTTTACCCTCCTCATATTTAGAATCAGAATCAGATTTATTATCACTGATGGATGTCCTGAAGTTTATTATTTTGTGATTACACTACAGTGCAACACATAATGCATAGATACTGAGATAGCCAAGAAATTGTTGCCTGGACAATGTACATTATTCGTGCCAGCAATGCCCACACTGTTCTGAAGCCAGGACAGGAAACTGCTATTTTTATACAGTATTGGTTTATCAGTTACGGATATTGACCATTTCATTACTCTATATGTTTGAATTCCTTACTTGCAAGATCAATTGCCATTCACAATAAAAGTGTTAAAAGTCGATCAAAACTTCAAGCTGACAATTGATGATAGTTTGAAGTTAGTCAAGCCATTGTCTCTTAGTTGTTGGGTGTGTTTCACATCCTTCCATTCTGTCTCATCTGTCTCCAGCACCCTGTTGTGTAAAGCAAAGGTTCCCAGACTGGTGTCCATGAACCCCTCACGTAATGGTAGGGGTTCATGGCATAAAAAATGTTGGCAACCCCTGGTACAAAAGGACGTTATTTTGAGGAAATCCTTTCTGGAAAATTCTCACTACAGAGGCCTCACTCATCTGGTTTGTGTCACCCCAGCCTATCGCGGCTATAGTAAGCACAGGTGTCTCCAGTGGTCTCACTTGACTACAGCTGCCCAGGCTAACCTTGCCTGGACGTTGTCTTTAGCCCTTGCCTTACCGCACCTTCCATGTTTGTTTATACATTGATGCAATACTGAACGTCAAGACCTTTTGCATAAGACATTAGGTTAACATCACTGCTCTTCGAGCACTTTAGTTTAAATAATCTGGCATGCTTTTTTTTAAAGTAATTAAGAAACATACTGAAAATGTAGCCAAAAAGATTTGTCCTCCTTATAATGTCTTTCTAAAATCAGTCCAGTTCATATCTTGGTGATTATACATGTTATGATGGACAAATATTGTTACTTGAAGTAAGTTCAATATTGTTACTTGAAGTAAGGCATCCGCAAGTCCTGAAGAAGTTCACAAGAATTATCCTGGGAATGAAAGGATTAATGTATGAAGGACGTTTGATGGCTCTGGGTCTGTATTCACTAGAATTTAGAAGAATGAATGGGGACCTCACAAAAACCTATCAAATATTCTAATGTCTGACATGGAGAGGATGCTTCCTATAGTGGGAGAGTCTAAGACCAGAGGGCACAGCCTCAGAATAGAAGAGTGTCCCTTTAGAACAGAGATGAGGAGGAATTTCTCTAGCCAGAGGGTGGTGAATTTGTGGAACTCATTGCCACTGATGGCTGTGGAAACCAAGTCATTGGATATATTTAAAGCAGAGGTTGATAGGTTCTTGATGAGTAAGGGCATCAAAGATTACAGGGAGAAGGCAAGAGAAGAGGGTTGAGAGGGATTATAAATCAGTCATGATGGAAAGTGGAGCTGACTCAATGTTCTGAGTGGCCAAATATTGGTCCTGTGCCTTATGGTCTTATGGAATAATGGAACTTCAACTGGATATCCAGGTGTATTATTCATTTCTGTGTACCATCATTTCACACTTTCTCTCCGATAGAAAAGGTTTCAAACTTCATTATAGCAATCCTCAATAAGGAGATGCACAAAGTAAAGTTGTTTCTAATAACTTATCACAGAATATGCAGAAAGATGAAGAAAGAGGAGCAACCGTAATTAATCAACATTCTGTTGATTGAGCTTCTGTAGATGTGAACTTCCCACTATTCAGGAAATCTACAGAGACCGGTGTGTAAAAAGGGCCCAAAGGATCATTGGGGACCACAGTCACCCCAACCACAAACTGTTCCAGCTGCCACCATCCAGGAAATGCTACCGCAGCATAAAAGCCAGGACCAACAGGCTCCGGGACAGCTTCTTCCACCAGGCCGTCAGACTGATTAATTCACGCTGACAATTTTATTTCTAAGCTATAATAACTACAAATTGCACATTGTACATTCAGACGGATACGATTCATAAAGATTTTTACTCCTCGTGTATGTGAAGGACGTTAAGAAATAAAGTCAATTCAATTCAACTCTTAACACAAGTAACAAATTGCCTATTACAGGAATATCTGTTGATAGTCTGAAATAAACACAGAAACTATTGGTTATTTCAGGAGGCCTACTTACATTTAGTGTATATTAAAATATCAGGCACTGCATACTTTTTTCCATTAAAGACAATAGAACTGATCACCTTTAAGCTGCTGGTGAAGATACCTGGAAGAGATTACTTAGTCTTTATATAGGCAAGTTCACAGTCAACTACATTCCTTGGTGTTTGAAATTACTTTTAAAACAGATTAATAAATGCAGTATGAACTGATATTATTTTACAATCAACCAGGAGTTTCATGGTCAACTTGAATTTCTTATTCCTGATTTATTGAATTAAATTTATTTAATTCCCATATATACACAAGAGAGTCCACAGAAGCTGGAAATCACAAAATGCTGGAGGAACTCGGCAGGTCAGGAAGCATCTATGAAAAAGAATAAAGAAAAGCATCTCGGCCCGAAATGACAACTCTTTATTCCTCTCCATAGATGCTGCCTGACTTGCTGAGCTCCCCCAGCATTTTGTGTGAGTTGCTTTAATTCACATATATGTAACTGGGTGACCATCGAATGCTATTCAGTATCGTTTAAAAAGTGTACTCAAGCATCCATTTGGGTAATGCTAGAATAGTTGTCTGTGCCTTTAAGTGGAGATGGTGACGTCATTACGCATGTGCGGGATAGTGGGGAGACCATTTTGTTTTCTGCTGCAGAAGCTGGTGGGGTGTTGGAATCAAGTTCCCCCAGAGGTACTGGGCTTGGTGAGGAAAGGTGAGCATTAATTTACAATATCCATGTGAATTCATTTGTGCTTGTTGGCGAATCAAGAATATCGGTAATTTGACATGTTTTACATATGGATGCTTTAGATTTTCACGAGTAAAGAACTCGACGCTGGATAGCGTGGCTTGCAAAGTTCCTCACCGGCCAAGTAGGTCAGTCTTCTTGTAATTTAACTACCAGGCAATATTTTGTAAATGTTGTGCCAAAGTGGACCTTTTGTCTAACTTTATTGTGTCATGACTGATTGTACATGTAACAGCGTAACGTGAATGTTTAGTCTCTGTTTGGAAGTTCAGCACGTGTGTACTAAAACATAGTAGACGTCTTAAATGAGATGTATTCACTACATTTTTCGCTGCTATGTATAAGATACAGGGTTGGGGGGATTCTAATGTTGTTTGTATTGTGTTCCTTCAGAATTGCCACTACCGTATTAGTACTGTATTAGATTTATGCGGTTTTCTTTGTATTTTTATACTGCATACGCAACTGGTCGAGACACAAGTGTGTGGATCAAAGGTTAAATGGAGATTGTAATGGCAGGACCTGATTGTAAAGTCGTTCATTTAGTTTTAAGACCCTCTACTGGCACTTAAACATCTAAAGGAATCTAAAGGAATTAAAACCCGAAAAAGTATTTGGTGTCCTGAGTGTGTACTTTTCCCCAGGCTACAACATATACTAATTTGAGTATCTGTCCAGTCCAATGGATTGCTAACCCAGTAATGATGCTACCATACATTGCAAATGAACAGAATAATATACATTATTCAATGTTGGGAGTCAGATCAGGTGAAAGAGAGAGTTATATAAGCAGTTGTTTATAGGGATGATTTTAAATATGGGAAATTACAAAGCAAATTGAAAGTGTTCAAGATGAGACTTTGCATGATATTCCAAGGTAACTTTATACATTCAGGACTGAGGTGGATAGAATGGGTGAAAGAATATTCCTTTTCAGTTCATCTTAGAATAGCATCTGCTGTTGAAACATTGTGTGTCTCCTTCTTCACCTACCATCTTGCGACCTCTCTGAATGAGTGTCAGTTTGAGTAAAATGCTGAACTGATATTCCAATTCTTTTCAATATTTTCTGCTTCTGTAATTAAGGCATATATTGGCAATAAAACATTTACTGTACATGGACACCGATGGATAATGAGCTGATAGGTAATTCTGTGGTAGGTAGCTGATAAAATCACCAGTGTTAAAAATTTGGCCCTGATAACATTCAATGTTCATGCTACATATGCTTAAAGGCATTGCCTTTTTTATTCTTTTTATTTTTAGTATTCCTAATTTATTCCAAAAACAGATTGTGTTGACTTTGGGGTTTAATTTTTCCTTCAGGTGACAAAGGCATTCAAACAGACTTAAGTTGTGGTGTAATGTGACATTTTATTGGCTATATGTTGTTGCAGCCCTCTAGGTACAGGAGCAGACGTCATTGGACAATTCTTCCATCAATCAAGCCTGGTGACAACATTCATATCTAATAGTCAATATAACTCCTTGAGCATATCCACTACTCAAAGGCTGATCTGACCTTTCTGCCTGTATTCCATAACTTTTGACCATACTCTTCATCAAAGGCCTTGAATATATTCAATGATTCGGCCTCTATAGTTAACAAGAGCTTGGGGAAGTAAGTTCCATAGATATATCACTATGTAGGAAAATTAATACCTCCTCATATGTTTTGAAAGGACATCCCTTTATCTTTAATATATGCTCACCCTAGTTATAGATTCCTCCACAAAGGAAATATCCTCTCAGTAACTGCCTCTTATCATGCATCCTCAAAATATGTTGTTTCAACATAATCTCTGCTCATTTATCTAAGCTGGAATCAATGCAGGCCTAAACTCTCAACCTCTCCTCATAAAACTAACCCTTCTTCCTAAGAACCTTCTCTGAACTGTTCACAATGCAAGTTATCTCAAAGAAAGGAGGTTAAAACTATGGCCTGGGTGTGGTTTCACCTGTAGGGCTGTAGCAAGAGTTCTTTATTTATGACTGATCATCCTTCAATTAATGTCAATATTCCATTTTCTTTCTAATCAGTTGCTGTACTTATATGCTGTCTCTGAGCTTCATCTAGAAGGACACCCATACCCAGCTGTCCATTTATATTATGCTTTTCTACTTTGTCGTACTAGAGTGGACAGTCTCACATTTTTTCACCATATTCTACGCTGCCTGTTTTTAACCAGTAACTTAACTCTTCCATAACCCTTCACAGATTCTTGCTCTCACCTCAAACTGGATATTATTCCATGCAAAGCTCGAAAAGACACAGTAACATTCCTTGAATCCAGATGCAGATAATAACATTGGGCATATTGTGCTTCATGTCCCGGTTAAATTTCCAGTGTGAATTGGTTTAGAGACAATACTCTGCTGTCAGAGTAGCAAAGCATTTAGTGTGATGTTATTACAAATTAAGGTCACTGGAGTTCGGAGTTCAATTCCAGAGCTGTCTGTATGAAGTTTCTACAACCTTCCCCTGAGTACATGGGTTTCCTCCAGATGCTCCGGTTTCCTCCCACTGTCCAAAGACTTTGAGAGTTTCTTCCAATAAAGCAGGCTGATCTCTCCAAAGAAATAGAATAGGGTAGAGAATATCTGCACCTAAACCATTAGTATAAAATTAGGATGGAGACTCAAGGTGTTGGGAATTTGGAGCATTGCACAAAACACTGGGAGAACTCAATGGTTAGGCAGCATCTATGGAGGGAAACGGCCAGTTGACATTCTGGGTTGAGACCCTTTATCTAGACCAGATAAATTATCTTGAACTGTCCATTTCTATAGGAGCAATATAAAATTGTCACCAAGCTTGACTGATAGAAGATCAACAGTCTCTGCTCTTGCTACCTATACACGTTGAATCATTGAATATATACAAGGCTGTGGATCAAGTGTATGCTCAAGAGTTATGGAATACACACAGGAAAGGAGCTGAGTGCTAAGAACAGACCTGCCTTTGAGAAGTGGAGTAGACCCCACGTGGGAAAATGCTTGAAGCTATCATTGAAGAAGAAATAGCAAGGCATCTGGAAAGAAATGGATCCATCAGGCAGATGCAGCATGGATTCAGCAAAGGCAGGTCCTGTTTGACAAACTTACTGGAGTTCTTTGAGAACGTAACAAGCACAGTAGATAGAGGGGAACAGATGGAAGTTACTTACTTGGATTTTCCAGAAGACGTTCGATAAGGTGCCGCATAAAAGACTTATCCATACGATAAGGATGCATAGAGTTGGGGGTGATGTATTGCCGCAGATAGAGAATTGGTTAACCAATAGAAAGCAGAGAGTTGGGATACATGGGTGTTTCTCTGGTTGGCAATCAGTAGTGAGTGGTATGCCGTAGTGGTCAGTGCTGGGCCCATAACTGTTCACGATTTACATTAACCATCTGGAAGAGGGAAAG
Organism: Hemitrygon akajei; assembly: GCF_048418815.1. Taxonomy (NCBI): domain Eukaryota; kingdom Metazoa; phylum Chordata; class Chondrichthyes; order Myliobatiformes; family Dasyatidae; genus Hemitrygon; species Hemitrygon akajei. Next base: position 107,022,157 of record NC_133125.1, read on the forward strand.
ACTGTAGTATATCTAAGTTTGCTGATGACACTAAATTGAGTGGAAAAGCAAATTGTGCAGAGGATAGGAAGAGTCTACAGAGAGATATAGATAGGTTAATTGAGAGGGCAAGGGTCTGGCAGATGGAGTACAATATTGGTAAATGCGAGGTCATTCACTTTGGAAGGAAAAATGGAAGATCAGATTATTATTTAAATAGTGAAAGATTGCAGCACGCTGCTGTGCAGAGGGATGGGAGTGCTTGTGCACAAATTGCAAGAAGGTTGGTTTGCAGTTGCAACAGGCTATCAAGAAGGCAAATGGAATGTTGGCCTTCATTACTAGAGAGATTAAATTTAAGAGTAGGGTGGTTATGCTGAAACTGTACAGGGTACTGGTGAGGCCGCATCTGGAATACTGCATTCAGTTCTGGTCTCCTTACTTAAGGAAGTGCTGGCTTTGGAGGTGGTACAGAGGAGGTTCACCAGGTTGATTCCTCAGATGAGAGGGTTAGACTATGAGGAAAGATTGAGTCACCTGGGACTGTACTCACTGTAATTCAGAAGGATGAGAGTAGAGCTTATAGAAACATAAAATGAAAGGGATAGATAAGATAGAGACAAGAAAATTGCTTCCACTGGTAGGTGAGACTAGAGCTAGGGGCCACAGCCTCAAGATTTGGGGGAGTAAATTTAGGACAGAGATGAGGAGGAACTGCTTTTCTCAAAGAGTGGTGAGTCTGGCCAATGAATCAGTAAATATATTTAAGACAAGGTTGGATAGATTTTTGCATAGTCGGGGAATTAAGGGTAATGGGAAATAGGCAGGTGGGTGGAGATGAGTCCATGGTCAGATCAGCCATGATCTTATGAAATGGCGGAGCCGGCTCGATGGATCAGATGGCCTACTCCTGCTCCTATTTCTTATATTCTAATGACTCAGGGAGTTATATTGACTATTTCTGCTCTGCTATCGTACATTTTCAGTGTCCTTGGACAATCCGCCATTCTGGCAAAGTGCCAGAGTGGGATGTTTACCAGGAAAATGCTTCAATGTCTTCTGCCCTCACATGTCACTAATGCCTCACCCGAAATCTCCCAGCTCAACCACAGTCCTCAACTAATCCCATCGCTGTCTTTAAAATTGTGTGTTCCCAATTTCCCAACACGTCCTTCCCCACCCCAACATTCAATAGAATCCAACCCCACCAGTCAAACTGGCAAGTATCCATACCCCTTCCCTGGCCACACACAAGGTCACTCTGGTTTCTGACATCCAACAGTGCTGACTTCAACTTGGGTATCAGACCAAACAGCAGGAAGTCTGCCACACCCAACCCATTATGCCTGTAGCCCTTAGCTTTATATACAATTGAGGTTTGCAGTAAGGGGCACTAGAGTTTCAAAGCATCTCTGTTTTATACTGGATGATTGAAGTCAGGAATGAAAGGATTCAAAAACTTATGTGGCTTTTTAAGGTGGCATCAAACCTCTGAATCCTGGCTCAAAGGATAGCAGCTCTCACCTCTGACTCAAGTTTGACATGGATTTGGAGACGATCACAAACCTAAGATGGAAGCACCTGAACACGTTGAGTGAGTGAAACGAGGAAAACAGATTATTTGCTCTTTATTACACTGCTGTCTGTGGAAGCTTGCTGTGCGTGAGTTGGCTGTTGAGTTTCTAGCTTTTCAGTAATGACAACACTTCAAAAGTATTTCATTGGTTGGAAGGAGCCTTGGAACGTCCTGAGCTTGTGTAAATTGCTGTGTGAGTCCAAGTCTTTCTTTCTTTACAGCCAATTAAGTACTGTTGAAGTGCAGTCATTGCTTCATTACAGGAAACAGGGCAACAATGAAATCAGTGGAAAGATCATTTGGATTCATTTAGGCCTGATTGAGGCTCAAGCTATTGGCTATGACAACAGGATATTTCCATTCCTATTCTCCCAAACATTGTTGGGAATCTTTTGCATTCACCTGAGTGAGTGGGTTGATGTTTAATATCGCATCCAGAAAAATCACATCTCTATGGAGAGAATGCAAAAGAATCCCCAACAGTGTTTGGAAGAATAGCAATGGAAACATCCTGTTGTCATCGCCAATAACTTGAGCCTAAATCATGATCCTGGGAATGAAGGGGTTAATGTGTGATGGATTTGGTCCTGTGCTTGCTAGAGTTTAGAAGAACAAGGGGGGATCTCATTGAAATCTATCGAATATTGAAAGGCCTGGATAGAGTGGATGTAGAGAGGATGTATCCTATTCTAAGGGAGTCTAGGATCAGAAGGCACAGCTTCAGAATGGAATGATGTCCTTGTAGAACAGAGATGAGGAGGAATTTGTTTAACTAGAGGGTGGTGAATCTGTGGAAATCATTGCCACAGATAGCTGTGGAGGAAGTTACTGGGTATATTTAAAGTGGAATTTGATAGGTTCTATATTAGTCAGGGTGTCAAAGGATATGGGAAGAAGGCAGAAGAATGTAGCCATTAGTGAGACTTGGTTGCAGGAGGGGCAGGACTGGCAGCTCGATATTCCAGGGTTCCGTTGTTTTAGACGTGACGGAGTGGGAGGGATTAAAGGAGGAGACTTGGCATTACTAGTCAGGGAAAACATCACAGCAGTGCTCAGTCAAGACAGACTGGAGAACTCAACTACTGAAGCGTTATGGGTGGAACTGAGAAATAAGAAAGTTATGACCACATTAATGTGGCTATATTACAGACCACCCTGGGGATTTAGAGCAACAAATTTGTAAAGAGATTGCAGCTGTTACAAGAAGCATTAGGTTGTTAAAGCAGGTGATTTTAATGTTCCACGTATTGACTGGAAATCCAAAACTGTGAAAGGACTAGATGGGATAGAGTTTGTCAAATGTGTTCAGGAAAGTTTCCTTCATCGGTATGTAGAAATCCTAATGAGAGAGCATGCGATACTTGATCTGACAAAGTTTGTGTAGGGGAACACTTTGCATCCAGTGACTACAGTGCCATTAGTTTCAATGTAAATATGCAAAGAGATTGGTCTGGTTCGCAGGTTGAGATTCTAATTTGGAGAAAGGCCGATTTTGATGGTATTAGAAATGATCTGGCAAGTGTGGATTGGTACAGGCTGTTTTCTAGGAAAGGTGTACTCAGAAAGTGAGGGGCCTTCAAAAGTGAAATTTTGAGATACAAAGCTTGTATGTACCTGTCAGAATAAAAGGTAAAGATAACAAGTGTAGGGATTATTGGTTTTTAAGAGATATTGAGGCCCTGGTTAAGAGAAACAGGAGGTACATAGCAGGTATTGACAAGTAGGAACATATGAGGTGCTTATGGAGTACAAGAAATACAAGGGAACACAAGAAAGATATTAGGAAGGCTAAAAGAAGGCACTAAAAGCTCTAGCAGACAAGAGAGCAAAAGGATTGCAAGGGATAAAATTGGTCTTCTGGAAAACCAGAATGATAATCCATGTGAGGAGCCAAACCAGAATGGGGAGGTATTAAAAGAAATCTTTTAATGATCTTTTTGATGCTAGGTCCTTTGTTGTTTTTCATCTATATCAATGATCTGGATCAGAAAATTTGCAGATGACACCAAGATTGGGGATGAAGTGGACAATGAGGAAGGCTATCAAAAGCATCTGCATCAACTGGAAAAATGGGCTGAAAAATGGCAGATGGAATTTAATGCAGACAAGCACGAGGTTTCGCATTTCAGTAGGTCTTACACTGTGAAGTAGGGCACTAAGGGATGTGGTAGAACAAGGAATCTTGGAATACAGGTCCATAATTCATTGCAAGTAATGTCACAAGTAGATACGGTCATAAAGAAAGCTTTTGGCACATTGGCCTTCATAAATCAATGTATTGAGTACAGAAGATGGGATGTCATGTTGAAGGTGTATAGGATACTGGTGAGGCCTAATTTGGAGTATTGTGTGCAGTTTTCATCGCCTACCTACAGGAAAGATGTAAACAAAGTTGAAAGTGTGCAGAGAAACTTTGCAAGGATGTTGTTGGGTCTGGAATTTTGAGATACAAAGCTTGTATGTGCCTGTCAGAATAAAAGGTAAAGATAACAAGTGTAGGGATTATTGGTTTTTAAGAGATATTGAGGCCCTGGTTAAGAGAAAAAGGAGGTACATAGCAGGTATAGACAAGTAGGAACATAAGGAGTTATAAGGAATGATTGAATAGTTTAGGACTGTATTCTTTGGAATGTAAATGATTGAGAGGTGATTTGATAGAGATATACAAAATTATGATAAGTATAGATAGGGTAAATGCAAGCAGGCCTTTTCCACTGAGGTTGGGTGGAACTACACCCAGAGTTCATGAGTTAAGAATGAAAGGTAAGAAATTTAAGGGGAACATGAGGGGAAACTTCTTCACTCAGAGGGTCGTGAGAGTGTGGACTGAGCTGCCAACACAAGTGTTGCATGCAAGCTCGATTTCAATGTTTCAGAGAAGTTTGGATAAATACATGGATAGTAGGGATATTAAGGACTACTGTCCCAGTGCAGGTTGATGAGAGTTGGCAGCTTAAATGGTTTCAGCATGGACTAGATGGGCCAAAGGCCCTGTTTCTGTGCTGTACTTCTCTATGACTCTAATGGGATTGAGAGGGATAATAAGAGGTCACAGACCCATCCCATCCATCCCACAATTTCCTTGATCTCCTACTGTCAGGCAGAAGGTATTGCAGTATAAGAGCAAAGATTGGTCAGCTGGGTAACAGCTTCATCCCCCCAGGCTGTGAGACTTCTAAGAACCCTGCTACCACCCAGTATACATTAGCGCTAGTAGCAGTTACACTGTTGTATATTTAACTACATGTTGTAAATACACCGTATGTCAACTTGTGCATGTACAGAATACGTTTTTATTGTTAATATTATCTTATGTGCTGGATATGATATCTCTACTGTGTTTTGCACCTCAGTCCAAGAGGAACTTTATTTCATTTAGCTGCATATATGTGTACACTTGAATGACAATAATCTTGAACTTGAACTTGAAATCAGCCATGATGGAATGGCGGGGCAGGCGCAATGGGCTGAATGATCTAATTGTTCTCCTGTGTCTTATGGCTTTATGCAGTGCTTCATTGTTATTGAATTAAAACTTCAACCCAGATTAACAGCTCAAGACACCAGAACCCATGAGTTCCAACAAATAGGTGAGTGTATCTTACTTGTCCATGCCCAGGTATCAACCAATGTTGTGTCACAAGTCCCTCAAAGTGACATAGATGCCTCAAAGTTGCTGCACAAGTTGATAAGCTTGCTAAGAGGGCATATGGTGCATTGGCCTTCCTGAGTTGAGGAATTGAGTTCAGGAGTCATGAGGCAATGTTGTAGTTTCATAAAATTCTGGTTGAAGTTTGAGTATTGTGGTCAGTTCTGGTCCCCTCATTATAGGAAGGATGTGAAGGGTGCAAAGGGGATTTACCAGGATGCTGCTTGGATTGGGGAGCATGCCTTATGAGGAGAGGTTGAATGAGTTCGGGCTTTTCTCTTTGGAGTGAAGGGGGATGAGAGCTGAGCAAAGATAATAAGAGGTATTGATCGTGTGAACAGCCAGATACTTTTTCCCAGGGCTGAAATGGTTAACACCAGCAGGCATAACTTAAGATGATTGGAGTAAAGTGTAAAGGGGATGTTAGAGGTGGTTTTTTTGCACAGAGAGCGGTGGGTGCGTGGAACATGCTGCCAGATGTGGTGGCAGCAGCAGATACATTAGGGACTTGGAAAGACTTTTAGATAGGTACATGGATGATAGAAAAATGGAGAGCTATGTAAGAGGAAAGGGTTAGATTGATCTTAGAGTAGATTGAAAGGTCTGCACAATTGATGGGCTAAAGGGCCTGCCCTATTCTATGTAAGTTAAAGCTGTAAGAACTGTTTTGCAGACACATGTGCAATGGAGTAAAACCCATCGCCAACCAAAATAGGGGCTGTGACCCCATCCAAAATCTCAAGAATATGACCACAGCTTGGTTGCTGTTGGCACATAAGAAAAACTAAGTCGCCCTGAAGTAACACTCAGAGATGAAAGATGCTGCTTCCAAGACTGAACCCTGGCACCAAATTCCAAAGAACAAATTAATATTTTTAAAATGATATGCAGTTCCTTCTGGGAAATGTTATAGAGTCATTGAGTATTACAGCAGAGAAACAGGCCCTTCGGCCCTAATGCTGTTATTCCGCCCAGTTCCATCAACCCTCGCCTGGATCATAGTCCAAACTTAACCAAACTTCTCTTAAATATTACAATCAAACCCCCCCCACCCACAACTTCCACTAACAGCTCGTTCCACACTCGCACCACCCTGAGTGAAGAAGTCCCCCCTCAGTTTCCCTTCAAACATTTCACCTTGCACCCTAAGCCCATGACCTTTCGTTCTAGTCTCACTCAACCTCACTGGAAAAAAAAGCCTGCTCGTATTTACTTTATCTGCATCCCCCATAATTTACCCCATTCTATACCCTTCTTAATTTGTATATCTCAGTCAAATCTGCCCTCCTTCTCCTATGGAATGGGAACCATGGAACGACTTCTGTAGAATTTAGTCTCAATCAGTTCTGTTGATGCCACTTCAGAGTGCAATGGCAAAATTCCAAGAAAAGCAGTTGTGTCAATTTAACAAGGATAGAGGGAGAAATCTATGCAGAGCGTTCTACAGCCCCTCAGAGAAAAAAATCAAAAAGGAAAACATTGCGTAAAGTCTCTTTGGAACCAGGCTCTGTCTGAATTTGATTAATTCCTGTAGAATGATGCACATTTGTTCATAGTTCCAGTCAGGGATTAACAAAACCCAAATCCCCAAATCCTCTGTTCTCAGCAAGAATGACCATTCTGATTTTCAGACTCCAACAAGAAGTTCATGTCAGTATACCGCAGTGTTCTCCTATGCTTCAACCTCTAGCAGTGGGTCATTTTGAATCTAAAAAGAGCTCACTGATTTTGTGATTTGTAAGTAATTAATTGGTTATGAATTAACATATTCATGAACTCAAAACTCATTTGTACATTATGGAGATAAATACTTCAAGACTGTATGTCCATTGGGGAAATAATGATCAAGTGTGAGGTAGTGTATGTGAATCTTAATGATCACTTCTTAATTTTCCAAATAAATGAGTGGTGACTGGTATTTATTAAGCAAATGTCCATAATGTGCAAAATCCTTACCTGTACTGACTGGTTGCTTCACAGTCTGTTCTTCCTCTCCATGCTTTGTGGCATCTCAAGCAGCAACCTTGCCAGTTCATTAGCATTTGTCTGTTTTTTATGAGGCCAAGTTGCTAGCTCGATGCTCAACCCATCACAGATGGAAAGCATGCAAGGAACTGACCAGATTCGAACCTGGGACCATTCATCTCGAAGTCCAGTGCTGATGCCACTACTGCACCAGCTGGCGTGCATCACAGGCTGGTATGGAAATAAAAATGCCCAAAATTGGAAAGGCCTAAAAATAGTGACAAATATAGCCCAGTTCATCACAGACAAATCAGCACTCATTGTAGATGTGCTGACACCAGAAAGCAGCATTCACCGTCAAGGATCCCAACCACCCAGGCCATGCTCTCTTCTCGCTGCTGCCATCGGGAATGAGGTACAGGAGGCTTGGGTCCCACATCAGCATGTTCAGAAAAAAATTATTACCCTTCAACCATCAGGCCTCTGAACCTGCATGGATAACTTCACTCACCTCAACTCTGAACTGATTCCACAACCTATAAGCTCACTTTCAACGACTCTACAACTCACGTTCTCAGTATTATTTATTTACTTACTTATTTATTATTATTTTTATTTTTTTCTCAGCTGGTAGAACCTGAGGTACAGGCATAGTCAAGCACGCTCATTTCTTAATTGCTAGGAACTTCTGGATTATTCTAGTGATGTTTAGTACTGTGGCTTTCTGGAGAGTTACATAAGTGTTACAGTATAGGCCTAATTGTCTAATGCTGTTGTGTCGTGACTTTGGGATGGTACCAGTTGTAAATATTACTATTGGGAAAATGTATACCCTGTTCATATTCCATAGTATTTCAATTTCATCTTTTAATTCAGCATATTTCTGGTGTTTTTGCATTGATTTTTGTATGTAATGTGTGTTTAGAATGTCTGTATCTATTAAAGTAAATTGTTCTTACTTGTTTATCCTGTATTATTATATCTGGCTATTTATTATGGATTGTCCTGGCTGTAATAATGGATCAGTTGTAATATAATTTGTAGGACACTGTCTCTAAAATTGGTTCAGGCTTGTATTTATAGCAAGCTATGGTGTCTTTTATGAGTTTGTATTTTAAAGCAAGATGTTGATGAATGAAGCTTGCCACTTGATTGTGCCTGTGTCAGTAATCAGATTGAGTTAAACTGCTGCAGGATCCTGTAATGTGTTGGATTGTTTCTGATTTCTCCTGGCATTTTCTGCATTTATCATCTTGAATTTATTGGTCTTTTATTATGTATTTTTGACTTTTTTGGTGTGTGTTAACCACCTGATCCAGTATTGCCAAGGAACCCTTCTGTTTCTGAGAGGGGATCTCCAACTCTGAGCCAGGTGCTCGAGACTTTCTTGTCGACATCTAGTCTGCTCAGATCATGGGGATGTCTTCCATGGAGAATCATGCTCTTCCATTGGTTAGCTTTTCTTCTGCAGTGATCATGTCTTCATTTTTCAGGGTTGCGCTCTCATTTAAGTTTAGTGGTGTGTGCTTCCTATCAGAATGGCATATGTTCACATGAAGTATTGAATCCTTTTCTCATTGATGAAAACATATCCTTAGAAATTTTATCTAACTGTGGTGTCATTTTTTCAGTCTGTTATTCCTCTTCTTCCTTCCGTCCTAAGCAGTGTTAATCTCAGTGCGTTCAAGTGTACATAATGTTTTCTAAAATTTATCATTTCAGATCTTATTTTTCTTTGTAAATTTTCCAGGTCAGTTTCAGACCAAGATATTATGCCAAAAGAACTTCTTAAATGTTATTATTATTATTATTATCATTATAATTATTTCTTATATTTGCACAGTTTGTCTTCTTTAACGCATTGGCTGTTTTTCAGTCTTTGTGTATAGTTTTTCATTTATTCTGTTGAATTGTTTTGTTCTACTGTGAAAGCCAGCAAGAAAATGAAGCTCAGGGTAGCATATGAGGATGTATATGTACTTTGACAATAGATTTACATTGAACTTTGTTCTTTGTACTCTGTAAGTGTTTTGAAGGTATGTTCCACTGTGGTAAGTGCATGTCCATTGGGAACACCTGTGGGTATGCACCAATTTCTATTTGACAGTGCTGATTTGGAATGGAAGTGGGCTTTAAGCATGGGGTTAGCCATGATATTCAATGGTGGACAAGCCTGAGGTTTCATGTGGCCTACACATTCTTCCAGTCAGAATGACCTTACCTCAAAGAACTTTAACATGAAGGCTCTCATATCCGGGAACATAATTTTAGGAATAATCCCATATTTTCCAACATATATCCGATGGCTTCTTTTACTGCCTACTTCAATAGAGGTGTCTGTGGTGTGTGAATGCAGAATTGACAATCAAGTGAAAATATTTATACCAAATGCAACATAAATCTCTTTGATAGTACAATTGCACGCTCAATCTCAGCATTGGAGTTAACTGAGTCTCATTTGGTTCTGATGAAGTATCTTCAGCCTGAACCCATACCTGAATCTCTATCCATGGATGCTGCTTGACCTGCTGAGTTTTTCCAGCATTTTTTGTTTTTATTTCAGATTTCCAGCATCTGCATTTTCTTGTTTGATTTTTATTTGAATTCAGTTTGGTGCTGTTCTTGAATAAGGTTTTAAGTTCAAATCTATTCCAGTGATTTAAACACAAATTTTTAGGCTAACAATACCAGGAGCACCAACTACCAGATGAAACACTAAACTGAGGCCCCACTTGCCATGTCAAATGAACATCAGAGCACAGCATCATAAGCAATAGAATCAACAGTAGGCCACTCATCCCCTCTGCCAGATACTACACCACCATACCCCATCACTTTAGTGCACTAACACCATATACCATGATACCTTAATATCCAAACACCTATTGATCTCTATCTTTAAGATACACTGTAAGTGAGCTTCCACATCTCTCTTGGATACAGACCTCCAAAGATTCACTGCCTTTTGTGTGAAGCATTTGTTCCCAGCGTGGTTACTAATGGTTAATGCCCTTACTTTGATTCTATGATCCTTGGTTCTAGATATCTCAACTAGGGAAGCATCTCTATCACACCCCTCTCAAGCTCCTTATGAATTTTCAATGAATTTCTTTATTGCCTCTTATTCTACTAATGTCTAGAAAGTGTAAGCCTAAACTCGTAACTTCCCTTCATAGAACAATAGCCTACCCCAACCCAGAGATCAAACTAGTGAACTTAAACTCACACTTTTACAAGTAAATCCTTCCTTAGCTAGCAGTCCACTACACTGCATAACATTCTAGGTGTAGTATCATCAGCTGCCAATATATTTTACATCTAAATTCTTCCTTCGGCAGCAGACCACTACCATACGTAACATTCTATGTGTAGTGTCATCAGCAGCCAATACATATTTTGTAAGATGTCAATGAAGGTTTCATCATATGAAGGGTGGGGGCTGGCTCCTGCAGGCTGGCTCTCCCATAGTGTTTGCTCCTGGAGGACAAGCTGGATTGTCTTCATCTGTGGCTGGCTGACTCAGAGCGAGATGAGGAAGTGCTGAGTGCTTGTTCTTGCAGAAACGTGGCTATGGGACAACATCCCATGCGCCATCAACCTTCAGTCCATGTCACTCAGGGACTTGTGCGGATATTATTTTGTAACTCTATATGCTATCGTAGCTCTGTGTGCTATATGCTGTGTGTGAATGTATGTACTGTGTTTTGATCGTTAATCCCAGGGCAACAATGTTTCATTTAGCTGTATACATGTGTATGGTTGAATGACAATTAAACTTGAACTTGATATGCTTGCGGCTTGCTGATGATATTATTTTGAAAAACAGCGGAGGAGGTATTTCTCAGTCAACATTTCTAAAACATTACAAACTCTTGCTTTTCTGTTTGCCAGGGAATTGTTCTGTGTAAACTGCCTGCCACATTTCCCACAGAACTGTTTATTCTTCAAAAGTACTTCAATAGCTTCAAGGGATATGAACGAGATTATAGAAATGCAAGTTGTGTATTCACAGTAAACATATTACATTAATTCAGTTTGGACTCTTATCTCCAGGGTAAAGCAGGCTGAGAGCCCAAGGAGTCACATTTTGTTTTGACAATTCTGTGAGTGCAATATGATATTAAACATGTTTTACTAAATGTTCTGGATTCATCAGTCTTTTTAAACCTACCTAAACAAAACTGGAAATGTTTATAAATTGGTGCTCTTCCCTCACTGCTCTCTGAGTACTTTCTTCTCGGATTCCGCTGTGGTAATGAGAGCCAAACCATGATTCAATAACAGCAAATTTGGAAGGTTGGTGTCTGTACGGTTTGAGTCGGAAATCCCAAAGTTCCTGTCAGTGATCCAGTATGCCTTCACAGGCTGTACTGTTTGCAGACTTCTCAGCCCAATCAAGCTGAAATCATTAGTACTAACGTGAATTGAGGCTTTTTATGAACCAGTCTCATTGTGAACCACACTGATAATCTTCCGCTTTCTTACAGCCAGTCCAACTGAGTTTTTAATGATGTACAAGATAAAATTACGCCCTTTCGCCCTTAAAATCTCACTTTATATAATGGGCATTTTAATTCCTTATATGAATATTCCAAATTATGAAGTATTTGAAAATAACACATACAAAATGCTGGAGGAACTCAGCAGGTCAGGCAGCATCTACGGAAATGATTAAACAGTCAATGTTGTGGGCCAAGATCCTCCTTTAGGACTGGAAAGGAAGGAAAAAGATGCCAGAATAAAAAAATGCTCGGGGGGAGGGGAAGGAGGATAGCAAGAAGGTGTCAGGTGAAGCCAGGTGGATAGAAAAGGTAAAGGGCTGGAGAAGAAGGAATCTGATAGGAGAGGAGAGTAGATGGTCGGACAAAGGGGAGGAGGGGGGGATCTGGGATGAGGTGACAGGCAGATGATAAGAGGTAGGAGGACAAAGTGGAGAACAGAAGAGAGTATTTGAAAATGTTCTTCATTTCCACTCAAGTTTAGCTATACTTCAGCTTTTATTTTCATCAGGCGTATAATTTCTAATCATTATTTGAATCATATTTATCAAGTTAATTAATTACTGCTCACTGCTTTCTGGTCCGTGAGGACAATTTAAGATGATGCACTACTAAACCACTGTAATGTTATCACAGCTCTGGGCATTGGGAACTTGAATTGCTACCTAACAGCCCCACGTTGGAATGTGGGCTGTATCTGGGGAAGTTTATTCATTATATTTGTGTCTACCAGTTTTGCATCTGAATGGTTATCCAAATCATTACTTTTCTCCAAATCTGCTTTCCAACATTTAGATCAGGAGTTCCCAACCTGGGGTCCATGACATAAAAAAGGTTGAGAACCCCTGACTTAGAGGACCTCCAGTATTTCCCATTTTCTGAATATGACGCTGTTCAATTCAGCCACTGACCTTACATCTATGTTAGACAGTAAATGCATCTCAGCATTAGGACCTTCTGTACCTACTGACAACTAACAATACTTCATTCATCTTGAGCAACACACACAAAATGGCGGAGGAACTCAGCTGGTCTGGCAGCAAATATGGAGGGTAATGAACAGTCAACGTCTCAGGATCCTTCATTAGGACTGGAAAGGAAGTGGGCAGAAACCACAATAAGAAAGATTGGTTGCAATAAACAATGTCTCAGTGCATATACAGTATGTGGAGACAAGTTCTCAGATAATATAAGCTTAAACCTGTTGGGAGAAAAATGAGAGAATCCACCTTCTTGCCACAGTTCTCTATACTCTAAATATTCTCCCACGAACCCTCCACAAGCCCATGAACACTACCTCATTGTTCCCTTTTTGCACTGTTTATTTATTTTGTACTTTATAGTAATTTTCCATCTTTGCACTGTAATGCTGCTGCAAAACAAATTTAGGAATCGGAATCAGGCTTGATATCACTGGCAAATGTTGTAAAATTTGTTGTTTTGTGACAGCAGTAAAGAGCAATATGTAATAATAAAATTATAAATTACACTAATAAATAGTGTATATATTAAAACATTTAAATAATAAATAAGTAGTGTAATAAAAGAGGGAAAAATGGTAAGGCAGTGTACATGGGTTCATTGTCCATTCAGAAATCTGATGGTGAAAGAGAAGGTATTCCTAAAATGTTGAGTGTACATTTTCAGGCTCCTCCTTGATGGTAGCAGTAAGATGACGGGGGTCCTTAATGATGGATGCCACCTGTTTGTGGCATTGCTCCTTACAGATGTCTTCAATGGAGGGGAGGCTAGTGCCCATCATGCAGTTGGCTGAGTTTACATCTTTCTGCAGCTTTTTCCGATCCTGTGTAGTGGCCCCTCCATAACAAATAGTGATGCAACCAATTAGAATGCTCTCAACAGTACATGTGTAGGAATTTGCGAGTGCCTTTGGTGACATAACAAGTCCCCTCAAACTCCTAATGAAATATCACCACTTTTATAATTGCAAAATGTATGATGTATGAGATACGTGCAAGGTCATAGAAATATCTTTAACACCTAATAAACAGGATCTGTTCCCATACTACACGTATATAAACATACAAGTTTGTTTAATGTGCCAAGCCAACAAGACAAATTGCAAGTGGGCCAATCAGCAATGAGAATATACAGTTCAACCTTTATATTGATCATTTATCCTGAATCCGAATCAGAATCAGGTTTATCACCAACATGAAATTTGTTATTTTTTTAGCAGCAGTACAATGCTATACAAAAAAACTATAAGTTTCAATAAGAAATATCAAAGACAAGTAAATGAGAAAAGTTAGCAAGAATAGTGAGGTGGTGTATATGGTTTCATGGACCATTCAGAAATCTGATAGCAGAGGAGAAGAAGACATTGAGTGTGTATTTTCAGACTCATGTACCTCCTCCCTGATGGTAGTCCTAAAGCACTTTGTATGGGCATTATCAAAACATGATACTATGCTGTCTTAGGAGAAATTAAAAGGGGCAACCTAGACTTGGTAAATGAGGTATTTTTTAAAGCGTGTTACAAATGAGGAGTTAGAGGTAAAGACTAGGAAAGAACTGTGAATTTAGAAAGGGTACTTTAGACCTTAAATCCTACAGAACAAAAAGCGTGTCTGAGTTTTTAAATTCAGGAAAGACAGAAATTAATGAATGATCTTTTCCCAGGGTTGGGGAATCAAGAACTAGAGGGTATAGGTTTAAGTTGAGGGAAGAGATATTTAATAGGAACTTGAGGGGAAACCTTTTCAAACAGGGAGTAGTCAATATGATGAGTGAGCTATCAAAGAAAGTGTTGAGGCAGGCTCAATAGAAATATTTAAAGGATATTTGAACAGATTCCTGAATTTAGAGCAAGAGTTCCCAACCTTTTTTTATGCCATAGAGCCCTAAAATTAAACAAGGGTTCAGTGGAGCCCAGGATGGGAACCCCTGATTTTAGGGGGATATGGGTCAAATCCGGGCAAATAGGACTAGCTTAGATGGGAATCTTTGTTGGCATAGACCAGTTGGGCTGAAAGGCTTCTTTCCACACGGTGTGACTCTATCACTATTGACTCTCGTATGAGGCCAGAATTATGGAGCAGAGATCTAGAATAACTTACTAGGATGTGGAAGATGGAAACTATGGATGAGAAGAGGACATATTGAGCACCAAGGATAATATTGGTAATTTCTTCAAGGATCATCATCTTGTCATGGTGGAGAAGCTTGTTAGTTCCTGAGATCCTGAGAATGATGCTGTCTGGAGCTTAGCTCCTGTTAGGGTCACCCATGGTGGGGGTGGTGGGGGAAGAAATTCTAGATAAAGAGTGATCCACCTGAATGGTGGAGTTAGCAGGAGATGATGACACATCACAACAGCAGTGAAGGTGGAGGAAGGGTGCAGCAGTGAAGCATCCCCAGATATCTTGCTTTCCGCGCCACTGGACTCTGACCCCGATCTGTCAAGGAACATGACCGTGTGGAAGCTGCCTGTGCATCAACCAAATCATGAAGAGGCATTCTCCATTTAGGGAAAAACCCCTTAGGAAAACATTATACTCAACAAGAGTTCATCCCACAACAACTAATACTGGTCAGCACCCACAGATGTGAAAGTTGAACAGAACCTGTAGATAAGGACACTATATTTACCTGGTATGCTTGGTCAGAGGCCAACAAAAAGAACACTAAAATATTCTACTGCAGAGGAAACAAACTCATGGATGTCAGGAAGTGTAGGTTAACAGGTGAGCTGGAGTCACTCTGGTCAATGAAGCACAACATACCTAACCCATTAATAATAGTCTACAGTGGAGTTGAATCAGTGCTTTTGAATCTATGACCTGTGGGAAGCAAAATGCCCATAACTAAAGTTCCTGGTGGAAGCAAGTTTCACTGTGAGCTGTTGAATTCCAGCTAGTATTTTTGAGATTCCTTAACTTGGAGACTGAGTGTTAATGTGGGTTCTCCTTTATCCCGGTTGCATTTCGTTCTTATTAAAGCACGCCGAATAGACCTACAAAGCAGATTATGCAAAGTATGTCCGTTCTTTGCTGACCCACTTTTCTTCCCCGCTGCCCATTCAATTTGCAGTATTACTACGACAGTGCGTGTGAGTCGTTGAGCACTGAGGGTCAATGGGTGTGAAAACGTCATTTACAGCCAAAAGGATCCCTCTGAGGCTGCAATACCTGAGGGACAAAATGGCAAGAGAAAATTGTGGTTACTTTGTTTCTTGAATAGAATGCATTAATCAGGGAAGCATGGATCTCTCCTAGAGGAGCGGTGGTCTAAAAGCAGACGCTTCTGGACTTTCGATCGAACTTTGGGCTTCATCCCAGACTGCAGATTGACCTTTGTGCTTCGTTCTTCAAATGTTCAAATTCTTCTCCATAGATGCTGCCTGACCTGCTGAGTTCCTCCAGCATTTTGTGTGTGTTGCTTTGGATTCCAAGCAACTGCGGACCTTATCTTCTCTTAAGTTGGCGCGTCATCTGCTAAATCTTCACGGCAAGATTGACTTAACATTGATTAAAGTGGTGGGTCCAATTGTCCCTGTTCAACTGATGCACACTAATAGATAGAACATGTAAGTTGGAATTATTGGAAATCTTATTTTGATTTTAAAGTTAAAGTCAGGCACTAAGTTACCATGTTTTGTTGTAAATGGTCAACTGGTTAATGGTATCAAAAGAACAGAAAGGTTGACATAGGAAAGACTAGTGACTATAGCTTAAAGCTCTAGGGGTAAATGGTAAATGTAGTTGGGGTAATTGCCCTGTTCTTAGCTGATGGTTGCTGTGAATCCCAGAAAAGTAAAGGTGTTGGGTTCTGGAAACTTGAAATTAAAATACAAAATAGTGTATATTGGGAAGATGCTCATGGACTACACTCCTACTGCAGATGGTGCCTGACTTGGTGAACATTCCCAACATTCTACATTCAAGATCCATTTAAAAATTGACAAATCCCTAAATATAAATCCCAAATCTTTTCCTATAAAAAATAGGAAAAATATTAGGAAATAGGAAAATAGAAATAGAAAAAATAGGAAAAAAAATCACTTCTTCAGTCTTTTGATGTTCTTCTACATATTGTGCAAAATAAAAAAAATCCTGATTGTGTTCCAGATGACATTTCTAATTCTAAAGCAGAGAGGGCAAACTTGTGACACTTTGCAGAAGATACAACAATGGGTGGCATTGTAGAGAGCATAGAAGGTTATGAAAAATCACAGGGGGTTCCCATTCAGTGAGGTGTGTAGCTGAGAATCGGCAAAAGGCCTGGAGCCCGGATAAATGTGGGGCGTTGCATTTTGGAAGATCAAACCAGGACAGGACTAAGCCAGTGAACTGCGGGCCCCTGGGGAGTGCTGGGGGCAGTTTGTCAGGGTGATAGGGAGGTAAGGAAGTCAGGTTTAGGAGTTAGAAAGTTATGTTTAAGTCATAACCGTGTCGTTGGAATGTTGTTGAACTAGAGGGAGTGCATAAAGACTTATCAAGGTGTTGCCTGGACTTGGGGAGAAGCTGCATAGATTCTGACTTTATGGAGCATGGAAAATTGACGGGGAGTCTGTCTGAAATGTCGAACTGTTGGGATGGACAATAGTTTTTGATGAGCTCTAGATCAAGGTCTCTTGTGGGGTTTTGCTAGTGCTTGCATGAAGGTGGGTGGGTGGGGATTGGTGCCTTTGCTGTAGCAAATGGGTGGGAGGGAGAAAGAGGAAGGTTGATGTTGTGCTGCTGCTTCTGTGTGGGGGGGTCACTTTGGGATTCTAACATTTCTGTCATTCATTTTTTGGGATTGATTCCTGTTTCGTGGGTGTCTGCAAAGAACAAGAATTTCAGGTTGTGTACTGTATACTCTCTGATAGTAAATGGAACCATTTGAAAGGGATATATAGAACCATGAGTGCATAGACAAGATGAAAGCACATGGTATTTTTCCCTGGGAGGGAGGTGTTAAAAACAAGTGGGAATATGATTAAAAGGCAAGAGATTTAAAAGGGACATCAATGGTAGAGCTTTGTGCAAAGGTATGTGCAGCCAGAAATGGGGGCGGAGATGAGCAAACTAGCACCATTTAAAAGCCATCCAGTTAAGTACATGGATCGGAGAGGTTTAAGGGTTACGGGTCAAATGAGGATGGATGGGACGAGCTCGCTGGGCAACACAGTGGACATGGACGAGTTGGGCCAAGGGCCCATCCGTGCTGTATGAATGTATGACTCTAAATTACTTTTATTATTCTCCTTAGAAATTACTGGTGAATGAACAGATTATTGGCAATTGCAAACTTCACTAGCAAACACTGCAGGGTGTCCCACTCAGTCTGGGCTTGCTATTGGAAATAACTTCGCACACAGATCCAGTGCATGTAGATTTGTTTTTATTGTAGCCAAACTGTACAGAAGTGCCAAATACTACAGCTGTTAGCTAATAAATGAAGATGAATCTGAACCAGTTTTTTTTAAATTGCCGTGTATTCAACGCAAAATAAGTGCATGACCTGATCATAATGTGACAGCTTGCTCTGTGGAGCATGCGCTTTTGATAAGTTGCGCGGGATTCTGGGAACTGGAATCCATTTCGACATGACGCTAACAGAGAGCTCACTTTCATTCTAGTCAAACTACCACTAAACTCATCAAAAGCCTTTCTGCCCAATGACGTTTACATAACACTAAATAGTTGTCCTCTTTGGTTCAATTATTTAATACATTGATATGTATAATACATTTCAATATCCCCCTCCCCCCAGAATTCTTCTTTCTATAAAAATAACAATTTCATTTTTGTTTAAAAATGGCAGTTTTTTAAACTAATCAACGCAATTTCTCAGTGCAAATAGAAAACGCGAAAAAACCTCTATAAACAATCATTCGCCAAATACAGGAAGCGAAAGATTTAGCTTCAAGTAACTGCACAGATTTTAAATCCGAGGAATTCACCTGTTTACCGCTTAAGATTTACTTTGCATAGCTCCCAACCGGCACTTATTTAATAAGAAGCGAATGGAACTGCAGAATTCGTGATAAGTGCACCGTTGTACCACGATTTTTCAAGGCATTAAGATATGCAAGTGCGAAATGTGCTTTCAATACATTGTCAGTGCGACACAACTCCAACCTCTGATTGAATGTGACCATTGACTGACTATGACAGGGTATTCATGATTGGAGTGATCTTCAACCGCGTTGTCACTGAAGGGCCATTTTAATACACTGGCCCATCCACAGGTTTCGTTCATTCGGCCCATTCTGAATTCACATACAATCTGTCAACATAGCGGGGAGGGGTGGGGGGGGGAGGGGGAGGGGTGGCGGAGAGAGACAGGTGAGCAGTAGAAGGAAGATAAAAGGGAAGGGCAAAATATGTGTTCCAATGCACAACTGAAGTACGATTGCATTAAAATTGGTCGAATCGATGTTTTCCTTTGAGTTGGTGCAAACTTGTGAAATCATCGCCAGAAAGTTTCTATTGAGACTCGCCCGTCCCGATTGCAGGCACAGTCAGATTAGAGAACAGAGACCCCAGTGTTCCCAGATGCCTGCAGTGTAGCAACACACGGAGCAGACGTTGTTGAGAGGAGGAGGTGGGATTATAGTTCATTCGCTGAAAAACAAAGATGTGTATTGCAGGTTTCTCCAGAGAGGTATCTCGATCCCCACTCTCTCTCCGAATCAAATTGAGGAGTAATCCACCGGCAGAACACTCCGATTATGCACACCCAGCCTTGTCATAATGTAACACAGAAGTTTTCTTTTGCGGTATAAATAATTAAACGTTCGATTATTTTTGTTTTGATTCAGGGAAGCGGAATGCCTGTGAATAAACCTCCGCTTTAACGGCGTCTCTAGCCCCACTTAAATACATCACTAATGTGTGTTTTGCTACTTGCAGGGAGTCGCCATCAGCCTCCGCTCCTCACCAAGTCGACAAAAAAGGAATGACTTCACTCTGCGGGGTACCGTCGAAGCGAGCCGCGCACACAACGTGCAGCCTTTCGCCTTCATCTGTAATGGCTGCAAGTCAAGCGGGGACCTTTGAAATCACAGTCGACCCCAAAATTACAAAATCTGGGTGGTTTAATTAAGTCGGCGACCTGGTAAATTCAGCTGGGTGACAGTGGCGCGACAACGAACCCACTCTCTGAGGGGAAATAAAAAGACAGATTTCTCTTTGAAAACTTGCGCCCTTGGAGCCTCTCTCATGCACAGCCGCACTCCTCCACGATCATGTTGGGCACGTCCCTCTTCACGATATTATACTCGTCGTCGAAGTAGAGCATGGACATGGTGCTGAGTTTGGTGGGGATACAGCAGGAGTTCATGGAGCCGGGGTTCATGCCACGCATTCTGTACTGGTTCACCACAGCCGTGTGAAAGGACGAGGCGGAACCCGGCGCCCCGGCCATGTACGCCGGACAGCTCCCCTCGCAGTAGTTGCCGTAGTAACCCGTAGGAGCGATGATCCAGTCGTTCCAGCCGATGAGTCGGAAATCGATGTAAAACTGTTGTCTGCAGCACAGGTCGGTCCGACCATCGCACTCCAGCCCTCGCTTGCGGATTCGGTGCTTGGAGTCCAGAGTGCGAGCCTGGACCACCAGGAAGGGTCGGTGGGATTCGTCGGTGCTGTCCACCAAGGTGGGAGTCACCGCCAAGCTCTCGCAGCCCTCGCAGTGGACTTCGAGGTCATGCCTCCTCTCTCCCCTTTGGAACTGCGCCTGGATGTGTTCGGTCAAGGGGAAAGTGTGCCAGCTGCTTCGCTTGAGGTCCACCCTCTTTTCAACCGACGCCCTCTTGTTGGAGCTCCCAGCTTCTTGGAGATAGATCTTCACTCTCACTTTGCGCCTGGTGCCCTTTACAGTCTTAGACGGGAGCAGCTTGAAGTAGAGCCACAAATTGGCTTGCTGGACAAAGAGATTCTGGTTCCCCTCGCTTGAGATCAGAAAGTACAGGCGTGATTTGGATGAAGCCAGCTCATCTGCATCGAGAGAATGGAAAATGTTAATCTCTGTAGGACTAGCAGTAAATTCGCCCCTGAGTCAGAAATGCGCCCAAGACAATTCCCCTGCCAGTTGCAAGGAACGTGCATTAAGACGCGAGAGCTTTCACAGAACTGTTCACCGTGTCAATGAAAGTGCCCGACTCTAACTTTGTTTAGATGGTAAAGCTGTGCTTTGAGAACTTAACGATCAGATCTACAGAACACAGCCCAATAAAACCAAGCTAGAGGCATCGCACCGTTTAGTTTAGTCATTTGGGATAGGGACATGTTTACATGTTCTCAGGGTCAGTCTCAACTCATAAACAGAGACGAGTTTGCCGGTCACCCACATATTGTGGAGGCCATTATATTAAGTGATTGATTTACACAGACAAACGATATTTCATTGACACTAATGGGAAAAATTTTCATTCAATATGCAGCAGTGAGACGCAGGGTTAAAAACAGATCATCTGTAAAATAGCGAAGTACGCATTTGGCTTGTTCAAACACTAGTGTGGAGTTCTGGTGATTTAAACTATATCATTTAGATGGTTTCAACCGCTGACCGAATCGCTTTCACTTCATGTTGGAACTATTAAAGGTTTCATGCATTTAAAAAGTGACTTTTCCAAACCAATGTGGGTTATCTCCGACCAAAAAATGTATATTGTTGAAGCTGAGAAATCCACTTATTGACATGAGCACTTTGCAATCGGCAATAAACACATCTCGGTTAAACCTCAACTCTGCCACTACACAAACCGATAAATGGAGGGCAGAAACTTCTATAAAGTGGACATACTTATTGTCTTCCTCTGCATTACTACTTTAAAAAGTGCACCCGGTGCTTGACTAACACAATAACCGCCTATTCGATTCTATTCTGCTGAGAAGGCACTGTCTCTTGCTTCGCAGATACATCAAGTTTTTATGCTCTCTCCTCGCAAGGTATAGGGAAAACTTCACTAGAATTCAGCTTCTAATATGTTTTAAAGTAGCTTATACTCTCAAGGCCCCAGCAGAGCCGATGCAATGACATTTTAATAATATATGAAACCACTTCATCTCACAAGAGTTTGTTTATTCAGAGCTCTGTAAACTTTACAAGGTCGTAAAAGCAATGTTTGCGCCGCCATTGTGAACTCGTCGGCAGGCTAGGATGTAGTTTCTTTCAAAGACCGCTTGGTTGCCGAGGGTAGTTCTGCATTTTGACCTTGTAAAGTTATGCGTGGAGCGTGTGCAGGATACAAACTATGAAACACCTTCTCCCAGCAAGACAGAACTTCTTCATCTTCCCCACTAGTTAGAAAAGTTGTATTGCCCATATTTTAATACATGCTGAAAAAATATTCTTAACTTTAATCTTCAAGCACAGCTTCCCCGAATGTTTTCTCTCAAAGTTTTACTTCAGCATCTGGGGAAAGTACTGTAGTGGTATTTTCTCTTCTAGACAGGAATTCCATCCTTAGCATCAATTTCAATCTGCCCAGATTTAGTGGGTTTTCTAACACGGGTTTGAAAATAATCGTGGTTTGACAGGGTGCGGAAGCGACGACCAGGCCAACTACCATTCACCCTATAACCCGAGCGGAACTTTACCTGCAATCGGACGGGTGCATATTAGGGTACATAAACGCACTGAAACGTTACTTTCTCCAAATTTACCCCTCACATCCCACCCTACCCAGCCCCACCCCCACGCTTCTGCATTCTACTCTAAACACTTCGTGTACAAAGTTCCCCCGGTAATGCCAAAAGAGTGTTTAATCGGGACATACTTGCACTTGGATTTGTTGCTCATCCGCTGTGTTCACGGCTTCACTCCACATTCCAATAAACAGCTGTGTGTGTGATGCATTTGTCAACTTTTTTTTGTTTGAAGCGATTTTAAATGCTTGCCGAGCCCGACGTCAGACCACTTTTTCATGTAATGACCATAAATTAAAGCTTCACACACGCTACCAATTAATTTGTCATTGACGAAGAAATACTAAGCCACATTTAATTATCTCCAACGTACGTTTTAACTGTAACCCTTTCAACACTTTCCTTAAATTCAACTCCCACACCGCCCGGACTCGTCACTCCTATGTTCTGTAACTTTAACGCCCATCCCCTGTCGTTACATTTGAACCGCAATAAATGTTTGTTCTGTGAACAGAAGCCAATTAATCATTCATTTAAATTCTTGCATATGCCACCCATTCTATTGCAGCCCTTTGCATACATTTGGTAGCTCTAGCGGTGGTTAGGAAATGCTACAGCTACGAATCTCACGTCAGTTTGCATTTACCGAGAGTTCAGCCTGAGAGCAGAAGAGAGAACGGAGGCTCTAATCTGTGTGCGAAACGTGCTAACGTGCCATTCCCAAACAGGCCCGATCCTCCTGCCGTTTTCCCATCAGTTGGTGATGACCTAATGAAACCCCAGCTAATAGCGCGGCGATAGGCGGCTAATGTTAAGTACTGTTTGTGATATGAAGGAGGGGATGGACTCTTATTTCTATTTAAATGACGTGAAGGTCAATGTCAGGGGGTATTTAGCATGCCGCGAAACTTTCCCTACCTGTTTCAGCAAAGCTGATGATCTCTGAGGTTTGTTCCAGTAGATCCTTCCTGGAGACAGAGGTCGCATGGCCGTCCAGGTTCGGGATCTCCAGTCTGCCGTCCTCTTTCAATTTCCCAGCATGTAACTTCCTCAGAGCCGTGATCATTGCGGCTTTGGGGACAGGGTGCGTGATGTTCGGCCTCTCTTTCATCTGCAGCCGGTTTAAGATATGCCGCTTGACGGCTTCCAAGAAGACCATGTCCGTCTTGCGGAGCTCCTCGGGCTGCCCGATGCCGCACGTTGTGCAAGAGCTGGCTGTGAAGGGGCCCGAGGTTCCTGCTGCGGGGGACGGAGTAGAACCGGCAGACACCAGGCTCACCAGCAGACAGGCACCGCTCAGGCAAAAAAGCCTCATCTTCCTATCGGCTGCAGGCTGCTCACCGGAGACGGGGCAAGAGCGCAGACCCGCTCCCCAAAATCACTATCAAATATGGCTTAAGAGTGATCTGGTGTTAGTGCAAAGATTGCCGGGGTTCGCTGGATAAGTCTCAATAAGCATTATATAATCAGAAATGGGTCTGCTTTCTACTCGAGATGATTCCAGATCGCATCCGCTCCCGTGCGATAGATTACTTTTGTTTAAGGGAACTAGAGGGCCGCCGGGATACAGAGAAAAAGTAGCATCCACCCTCAATGGACTAATCTTTATTTCATTTCTGGACGGCGTTGCTTGAAGTTAATCTGGACGGTTTAAAAGCCAATAAAAAGTGATTGACCTGAAAGTACCAACTTTGCAGTACTGATCAAAAATATATGTATGGAGAGAGATCCAACTGGAAAAAAAGATAGAGAGAGAGAGAAAAAACAACAACCGTGGTTCGCCAGGGCAGTTCTCTTGACTTTAGAGCAATAATCCCGCATTGGCAATGAATGTTGGTCTTCCTCAGGCTCCCGTATTAGTTCAGGGCACTGACAGTGGCGCTGCGTTTATTCCCTGAAAGCGCAATTTAACCGCATATAACGATCCGCTCCCTGGGACGGCTCTGCCGGCAATCACGACATTGTGGCACATGCTTGAAACTTTTATATAGCCGGTACGTCACGTGGGAAGCTCCACCTATTAACAGGCTCGGTCCAGATTAACCGTTTGCTCTTGGGGACGTAAACTTCCTCTGAAAATATTACTAACCGCGCTCGCCCCCCGCCCCCACATACACACCCCACCAGAAGAAACGAAGACTGTTTTAAAAAGGACTCGCGGAGGGAGAGAGAGAGCGGATCAGCAGCAACGACAGATTAAGGAGACGGATGGTGTACTGGCTGGTTAGGTCAACATGAAAACAAAACTGATTTGAATTCGTGTGTGGTGCTTTTGTTTTCTAAATGTTTTGAAGAAGGGTTTTTAAAATTCTATCCCTGCTCTGGTTATTCTGAGTTACATGAAACGCGATTTTCTTTTTAAAAATGTCGCAAAATGCCCACAGATTGAGAGGGTGGGCGATTTCAGGTGGTGTGTTTGTGTGTGTGTGTGTGTGTGTGTGTGTGAGATAGAGAGAGAGCGGGTAGAGAGATGGAGAGAGAGAGAGAGAGGGGGGAGGGAGAGAGAGAAAACAGCAGATTCTGGCAAATGTTCCGATCCTGTGATACGTGCGACTAAACCAAACGTAAACAAGCATGTCCCCACACTGCAATAGCCTCTCTTTTAGTTCACCGTTCCCAGTGTTCATTCACATCTTTGATCCATCAGAAATAAAGTTTATCGTTCGAAGGGACGATTTGTGTTTGTAAGTAACCAACTTCGCAGCACTAAATGTTTAATTTCGGCACTTTAGAGATGCTTCCGAGCGTTCGGAATCCGAGCGATTGTCCTCGGCGGTCAATCAGGGTCAAGTGCGGTTATCTAAATTACAAGTGTTCTTTTGCTTCGGGCTTAACCCCTGCTTTCTAGTGATTTACGCAGCCATAATTGGGCATCCGAGTACATCTCGATTTTATTCACTTAATCCAGGCACTTTTCAGGGTAGGAGGGACATCGGAAGGTGTCGGAGGCCGAGACCAGTCAAAAGCGGGTCGCTTTGGCCACCGTTCAGGTAAACTGGAAGTATTTGAGGGGAGGCGCCTCTCAATGCAAGATTCTTTCTGTCAATGTTGATTAGTACTGACAGGGACTGTGAGCTCAGAAACCTGTTCAATCGGTTCCAATAGCGACAGATTGACGCCGACAATGGACAGTTTATACCTGGAATTTGGCGGCACCCGGTCAGAAATGACTTCTGGTGCTGATGTGTGCAAAACTTGAGCGAGAAGTCAGTTTTCCTTCACCCTCGCTTTCATTTAAATCTTTTCTAAATTCTCCGCTGTTATTACAAAGAAGACGGGATCAAACGGGGACACTGCGAATAATTAGGCAGTCACTTGGCACTACCTCAATGCTCTTTACCACACAGGGGAAAGTGAAATTCCGCTGAAAGGCATGTCACGTCAATACAGCGCCACCCATCATCAAAAATGTGCGAGCGGACAGCTGGAAATTCAGCTGGCGCGGCTTTGGGGCTCGGTGGGATGAACGGTCCCGAATCATTAGATGTATATTTATCGTGAAAATGGGTGTGTGTGTGTTTGTATCACCGCACTAAATCATTGTCAGGTTTTTCTAAATTGCATTTTAGTTCTGTGAAATCGCTAACCTTTGTTTTTCACACTGTCGCCGGCAGTTGCCGAATCGTTGGTAATAATACCTCGTTACCTGATTCAGAGACACATTCCCCACCTAAGATCGGCGGCGTCACCTTACTTGGCATTTGCGCGGTCTTTTTTTTTTTAACGAAGTCAGCATTGTTTCCCAGTTTTCAGTAAAGTGAATAATTTTAGGAGAAGCATACGTGTAATCAGAAATAAGTCCGGTGCTACTTCACCCCCAGAGTTTACAGAAACGTAAGTACAGAAACTTGAGTTCTAGCCTCAAAGCAATCAGAATCAGATTTAACATCACTGGCATACTGTACATCGTGAAATCTGTTGTTTCGCGGCAGCAGTACATTGCAATACATAATAAAGTCTATAAATTGCAATAAGAAATATTGGTATATAATTAAATTAAATAACTACTGCAAAAAGAGAGCGAACAGTGATGAAGTAGTGCTCGCGGATTCATTGTCCATTCAGAAATCTGATGGGAGAGGGGAAGAAGCTGTTCCAGAAAACATTGAGTGTGTGCCTTCGGGCTCCTGTACCTCCTGCTTAATGGGAGCAATGAGAAGAGGGCATGGGTGGTGGGGCTCCTTAATGATGGATGCCACCTTTTTGAGGCATCTCCTTTTGAAGGTGTTTTAGATGCTGGGGAGGCTAGTGCCCATGATGGAGCTGGCTGAGTTTATAACTTTCTGCAGCATTTTCTGATCCCGTGCAGTGCCCCCCTCCCCCCCCGCCCCATACCAGACGGTTATGCAAAGAGAATGCTCTCCACAATACATCTGTAGAAATTTGTGAGTGTCTTTGGTGACAAACAGTCTCCTCAAACTCTTGGTGAAATGTAGCGATGCCATGCCTTCCTTGTCATTGCATCAATATGTTGAGCCAAAGATAGATCATCCGAGATGATCAGGAAATTGAAACTGCCCACCCCTTCCACTGCTTATCCCTTGATGAGGACTGGCACGCTCTCCCAACTTCCCCTTCCTGAAATCCACAATGAATTCCTTAATCTTACTGACGTTAAGTGCAAGATTGTCGTTCTAACGCCACCCACCCAGCTGATGTATATCACTCCTGTACACCTCTTCGTCACATCCGAAATTCTGCCAACTGTAGTTTTGTCATCGGCAAGTTTGTAGACGGTGTTTGAGCTGTGCCTACCCACGCGATCGTGAGTGTAGGGAGAGTCGAGCAGCCGTCTAAGCATGGTTCCTTGAGGTGCACCAGTGCTGATTGACGGCGATCACTGCCCATCTTACTCCTGAATTGGATTACTTAATCAAATGTAACGTTAAAGTTTAAAGTATTTGGAAGGAAATGGCTAATAGGAGGGGACATAATTTTTAAGGTGATTGGAGGAAATTATAAGAGGGATGTCAAAGGATATTAGGGTCAGATGTCAAATACATTAGGGACATCTAAGATACTCTTTGATGGGCACATGGATAAAGGAAAATGGAGAGTTACCTTGAAGGGAAGGCATTACATTGATCTTAGAGCAGGTTAAAGAGTCAGAACAACATGAGCTAAAGGGCCTATACTGTGCTGTGTTCAAGAAGAAAAATTACATGGAAATGCATGGTCTCAAACACATCAGTGGCTATCTCACTTCTGAACTGGGTTACCTGTTCAAATGTAAAATTAAAGATTGAGGTATTGGGAACGAAATGGCTAACAGAAAGGGGCATAATTTTAAGATGACTGGAGGAAACTAGAAGGGGTGGGATGACAGAGGTAAATATTTTTTCACAGAGAAAGCTAGGTGTGTGGAAAGCCCTGCCCACAAAGGCAGATATATTATGGACATTTAAGATATCCACATGGATGACAGAAAAATGGAGGGTCATGTAGGAGGGAAAAGTTAGATTGATCCTAGAGTAGGTTAAAAGGTTGGCACATCTTGAGCCTGTACTGTTCTATGTGTAGAAATCTAGACTAGCACCATGTGGTACTGCTATGCTGATGGAGGTGTTGTCTTTCTAATGCAAGACTATATTTGGTCTCTAAAAACCAGGATTAGTTCTCAGACCTCAGTCTGCATGAGGCACCTTCTTGAATGGTTGCACTGTTTCTGGCTGTGGCATACAGTTCAGAGTGTTACGGGTATGGATAGGCCCAGTGACAAAGGAGGAATGCTGATCTATGTCCAAAGGTGTATATTGTGTGCCTTGGAAGGGAACCTGTAGAGGATGACGCCGGTTGCTCTGTTTTGTACAAGCTCCCATGCACTCAATATATGGCACGCACTGCAGGTACAGCATAATAGAGGTAGAGGGAGCTCAGGCTGGTGCATGGGTGTCAATCAGTCTTAACATAATAGATACAAGAAATTCAACGAAGAGCTCAGGTTGCCAGTATCTCAATATGATGATCCAAATAAATCCATCAATCAACTGAGAGATTATTTGGCGATTCTTTGAGTTTGCTATGTTTTTGATGTTACAATAATGACTCCACTACAAAAGTATTTCATTAGCTTCAAAGCATTTGAGGATGACAAGAAGTGATATTAATGGAAATATTTCTTTCTTTTAGTCAGCCAGTTTATGGACCAATACCCGTAGATGAAATCTTGTTGTTGGATTAATTCACACTATCAGAGCACCTAATAATAAGTTTTATTCTGTGGACTTTTTAAATTTTGCATCCTCAATGTGATAATAATAGAACTAAACCAATTTATATTGAGTGGGTGAAAGAATGAATTGGAAGTATTTTTAGCTATGTAGCAATAAAACTGGTGGGTGATTGGGGGTGAAAATTAACACCATTCAAATATGACACTTCCACAATGCCTTGGTCTTGAAAACTGCAAAGTGATTGTGAAAGCAAAGAAAAAATTGCAAATTCTCTAACTTTGAAATCGAAACATCCAATGGTAGAAGTACTCAAAAGGTCAGGTAGGTCTGTTCTCTCTGTTTATCTCTCAATAGATGCTTCATGGCCGGCTGAGGGTAGTGTTTTGTGTTTTTATTTCAAACTTCAACTAATCAATGCCTTCCTGTTAATAGACTAAAAACTGTAATGTTCCAACTCTTACTGTTGGATCATGGTAAAATGTGTTAATCACATATTGCCTTAGTGTAAAAGGTGTCCACTGTGTTTACTCTCCAAGGAAATAACGACATTCTCTACTCTCTTTCACACAGCCTTTAATATTCTGAATGTTTTATTTACCCTTCGTCTCTTGAAGGCTAGCCAAGATAGTAGATTCACAGGCAACCATTGCTCACCAGCACAAGACGGGAAATAATTTATATGTTAGGCAACACGTATAAAATGCTGAAGGGGCTCGGAATGAGTTCCTCCGGCATTTTGTGTGTGTTACTCTGGCTTTCCAGCATCTGCAGAATCTCTTGTGCTTATGTATCAGGCAACTTGTGATGAAGATTAACAGGTACAAAATAGCCCTTTAGAAATTAAGGAAACCAAGGATAAAGGGGTCAATGCAAGAACAATGCACAGAGGTAAAAAAAACACTATCTTTTTGAATGGTGGAACTAGAACCAGTGGGCAAATGGCATATTCTTGCTTTACATTTGATATTCTGTGTTCACCTGGTGCTTGCATGTGAGCTCTTCCAGGAAGATCACTGAGTCGTAACCAAGACGATGACTTGCTAGAGTTCCATATAGAAGCTAGGGTTGCTATAGTTTAGAGGAGTTGTACTTCCATGTAAGAGACTGCATAAAAAAATGAGCGTTGAACTTGAGTATTTGTAAATACGCAAAGAATGGCCAGTTATAAATTTAGTTTAACCTAACACTTTAAGTAGTGGCACAACATAAAGTGCTTCAGGTGCTGGCATGATCATAGAATAACTGAGTAAAAATCTCACCGCATAGGAAGCCATTCACTCATTGTCTGCATAAAGAACTTTTGAGATTGAATCCACCTAGATGGCGATGTTGAAGATTAAGGTCATTTAAATGCCCATCCAATTATTCCAATTAGTCTATTGCCCTCAGTACTGTTTGCAAGATATAGGCTCCACTCCACTGTCTGGATGAAAATGTTTCTCCTTACCACTCCTCTAACCCTCTTACCTGTTATCTGAAATCACATACCACCTGGATCATGGACAGCTTCTATCCTGCTGTTCTAAGACTATTGAATGCTCTCCTGACATGATAACATGGACTCCTGACTTTATCATCTACCCTTTTATGACCCTTGCACATTATTGTCTGTCTGTACTGTAAAACTTTATTCTGCATTCTGTTATTGTTACCTCAATGCACTGATGAGATAAAGTGAACTGGTATGGATGGCATGCAAAAAAAAAAGTTTTTTCACTGTACATTGGTTCATGTGACAACAATAAACCAATTTACTAATTTAAATGTTCTGACTTAACTACTAAGCATTTTGGTTTCACCCGTGAAATGCATGTCAGCAACTTGTCAAGCTATGTAAGCCTGAAATGAATTCTTGATAGTTGCTAATGTGCTCAATATATTTAAGTCTTATTCAAGCATGAGAATAGAAACCCTACAAAGAAAATATTATTGCTTAGCCTACAGCTGAGGTGGTCTTGCCCTGTCCAACAATGATTAACTGTTGACTTCACAGGTCTAAGTATTTCGACTAGATTTTACTGCACTCTTGGTGCCACTTAGCTATAAAGTAATATATCATAATAAGTATCATTTGGCAGCAGTTCCAGAGGTCAGACATATGCAAAATTCAGAGTGATGGAGCCTGAGAGTAGACGATGATGTTGCTTCTCTTTGACAGCATCTGAAATGTGCCTCCACAGTGGAATCGGACTACATTTAAGGGTTTATAAGATTGTGTGGTATTAGTTTAATGCTGCAGTCTGTAAAGGTTTGCATGCTAACTGCTGGCAGAGCTCTGGGCAGACTAGGGATGCCATAAATGCACCTTAGAGATATAAATTATAACTTTACACCACTATTGATATGGTAAATGTAGTACTGTTCCCCATGGAAAGGAAATATTTTTATCATCATAGCCAGCATTCCTTCCTGTAATGCCTGACTTGGGAACTCAGTTAAACATTCCTAACTTATAACGTACATTGTTTGCTGGATTTAGGTATCTCTACACCAGCAGAAAACACACGAAGCATTCAGTGAAAGATTAGCTGTATTTGTCACATGTACATCGAAATTAATTGCCCACTCTGCAATGTAAGAAACTGGCCATATGTAAAGTATGTATAATAGTACATGTACAGTGAAAACAAAATATTATGAAGAGAACTGACCATTTACCTCACTGAGTACAGTTTGTCTTCTGATTTCTTTGGAGAGTGTACCCTTGAGTCTGAGTTTGTGGGTTAGGTCCCACCCCAGACAGTTAAACAGTCTTTGGTGGCATCTTTTGGATAGGACCATCTGCAATTTCTAGTTAGTGCAACATATCTCATGGGTCTATATGAAAAAGAGCATGGAAGCACTCCTCAGAGGCTTAGCCACTATGTATCATCTTCTCATAACAAATTAACCGATATCTTCCCCTTTCCTTTCCAGTCCTGATGAAGGCTTTCGGCCCAAAACCTCAACCGTTTATCCATTTCCCTAGGTGCTGCCTGACCTGCTGAGTTCCTCCAGCAATTTTGTGCATGTTACGCTGGATTTCCAGCATCTGCAAAACCCCTTGTGTTTATAAAAATATTATTAACATGAGAAAGTCTGCAGATGCTGGAAATTCAACACAACAAACACAAAATCCTGGAGGAACTCAGCAGGTCATGCAGCACCTATGGAAAATAAATAAACAGTCGCCATTTCAGGCCAAAATCCTAACAATATCATTGCTGCTTATGGCATTTTGTTTAGCAAAGATGGAAGCCCATTCTGATCATCTTGTCTGTCTATTGCCACTCACAAGTTTATAATATATATGTGGCCCCTTAGCCTCCGAAGCTCCAGAGAAAATAATCTGTTTACCCAACCTCTCCCTATAACCAGTGTACTTTAATCCTGTTGAACTTCTTCTGAACACTCTGCAAAATGTCCATATGCTTCCTACAGTATGCTGACAAGACATGCACACAATGGCCCAACTAAATTTTATTCACAATACCTGGCTGATAAATGCAAGCACACTGTACATCTTTTTTACCACCCTGTCCAATTGTATTGTCACTTCCAGGGAAGTATGGACCTGCACTCCAAAATCAATACCTCAAAATCAAGGTCCTGCTGTTTATGTATACTTTCCACTTTGACTTCACCTCACTAAGTGCAACATCTCACACTCATCCAGATTAAACTCTATCTGCCATCTCTCCACCCAGATTTCCAACTCATCAGTCTCCTGCTGTAACATTTTGACAACCTTCCTCTCTATCGATAACTCTGCCAGTTTTCATGTAACCTGGAAGCTTGCAAATCTATACACATAACAAAGAGCAGAGGTCCCAGCACAGACCCTTGCAGAATCCCACTGGTTGCAAACGTCCAGTCAGGAAACACCCCTCCAACATTACTGGTCCTGATGCAGGGTTTTGACCCAGAACATTGACATTTGCATTCCTCCCACACATGAAATCCTCTAGAAGATTGTTTGTTCCTCTACTGTTACCCTCTGTTATCTACCACCGGGCCAATTTTCATCCAGCTTACCAACTCCTCTGGATCCCATGTGCCTTAAACTTTGGGACCAACCCACATGAGGATCTCCTCAAATTCTTTAATTATTTATTGTCTTATCTACAGTGCAAAAGTCATAAGCACATATACCGTACTTATCTATGCATCCAGCTATCCATCCACTTATTTATTTATTTGGAGATACAGCATGTTAGCAGACCCTTCCAGCCCAACAAGCTGCACCGCCCAATTACACATGTGTGACCAACTAACCCATACGCAATTTGGAATATGGCCGGAAACCAGAACACCTAGAGGGATCTCACATGGTCATGGGGCAAACTGTTTATAGACACCTGGCACTATAATAGTATCATGCTAACCGCTACACTACCGTATTGCCCTAAAGCCCATGTAGATGACATCCATCACTCTCTCCTTATCAACCATTTTACTATATAACTTAGTTAATAAGTTACTCAGTGAACACAATTCATGCAATATCAGTCATTTTTCACTAACCTGAAATATTGATCTGAAATTTTCTCGGTTTCCCTTTCCAGATACTGCTCGACCTATTAGGTTTTCTCATGGTTTACAGCTTGATTGCAAGCTTTTAGAATTCTCTGCAATAGCTGTTGTGTATTCAGTCATTGAGAATACGCAGGACTAGACTTTATGGTTTTTTAATATGGTGTTTGAGCCGAAAAACTCAAAAAGTAAATCTTATTAAATGGCAGAATATGTCCGTGGGTCAAAAAGGATTGCTCCATTCCTTCTTTTGTTCATTATTTCATGTAAAAACTCAGAGGTTCTGTTTGATTACACCCTTAATATTTAAGATGTAGCTTTGAAAAAAAAATGTATTGGTGTGATTGAAATTTAAGTTGTTGGCTGTTAATTTTGTGGTTGGTTGTACACTTCAAAATCTTGCCTAAAACATTTCCAAATTCGGTCATTTGTTTCAAGATCAAAGTGCAATAAAATAGCGTACATGAAAAGCATTTTTTAAACCTTGCGTTGGTTAATTTCATGAAAGATCAGAGGACTGCAATGCCTTCTATATTCTTCAAAGTCATTATTGTTACCGTAGTACTATTGTAGCCTTCGGTTCTCTAAGCCACCACTGGCCTGGATTTGTGGTATCATTGAAGCCACTTTATTCATTACGGCATGAAAGGATTTGATTGAGTAGATATTATTCAGACCACAGCTCTCTTTATCATGCAGTTCCTTTCATACAGGCTAATCTAATCCAGGATCCTCGTGACTACTACAATTGTCTTCCATACGATAGCCAAATGGTTATGGTGAAAGATAAATAAATCCTACCATGGCAAGTTATGAAGTTCACATTACTTGTTAGATTAGAATTACTTGTTAGATTAATAAGTCCTACCATGGTAAGTTATAAAATTTGCATTACTTGTTAGTGCATTAAAAAATCAGGATGTTCAGGCCATGCTACAATAACAAGTTATACAGCATGGAAACAAGCCCTTTGGGTCCAACTGGTCCATGATCATCCAAGCTAGTTTCTTTTGCCTGCGTTTGACCCACATCACTCTAAATCAGGAGCTCTCAACCTTCTTTATGCCATGGACCTCTATCATTAACCACAAGGTCTGGACCCCAGGTTGGGAACCCCGGCTCTAAATTATACTTATTCGTGTGTGGTACCTGTCCAACTGTTTTCCAGTAGCTGCAATTGAGCCTGCCTCAATCACTTCCTCTGGCAGCTCCTTTTATATGCAAACCACCCTCTGTGCAAAACGTCGCCCCCTCAGGTCCCTATTAAGTCTTTCCCCTGTCATCTTAAACCTGTGCCCTCTAGTTTTTGATTCCCCAACCCTGAGAAAAAGATTGAGTGGATTCACCCTCTCTCTGCCCCTCAAGGTTTTATATACCTCTATAAAATCATCCCTGCACACTCCTCTGTTCTGAGGGAAAAAAAAATCCTAAGCTGTCCAATCTCTCCTCTTCACAGTTTTCCTCAACTCTTGGCAATATCCTAGTAAATATTTCCAGTTTCTTTCCTACAACATGGTGACCAAAAGCTGTACACACTAATGATTGGTGAAGTGTTTGACTGGCTCCTCCTATACTCATCAGCCAGCTCAGGGCACACTTCCCTTCATGTGTTTCCATAGCTCTCCCTTCGATCATCAACAGTATTTACTTCAACCGTTCATTGTGATGGGGAACTCCACATTCTAATAACTAGGTAAAGGATTTAATTGAGTAAATATGTTAATTCATGGGTGGCACCAGAAAATTGGCTGTAAACATTTATGTTGAAACAGGTTCAAAAGGGATAGCATCTGCTAACCGTCTGGCTTCCTGTGACTCAGTCCTCGAACAAGGTGGTAGGTGATAAAAACACATAATATGCTGGAGGAACTCAGCAGTTCAGGTAGCTCCTCCATCTATCACATCCCACTTTGTATCTCTTTTTCTACTCTCCCCTCATCTATCTGCCTATCATCTTTTCTCCTGTGGATTCGGCTCTTGTTCCATCTCTTTCCTTCTCATTTTTATAAACTATCTACTTCTCCTCTCCTCTAGGGTGGTGGGGTGGAGATATATCTCTACCAAAGGGGGTGTAAGGTGCCCCTTCCCTCCATTAGCCTGTGGGTCACCCTTGCGCAAGGTGCAGCAGCTGTTTAGCCCCCACCCCACCCCCCCAACAGGATCACATGAAGCCATGGGAGCAGGTAGTGGATGGTCGTATGAGCAGCTGGTGTATATCACAAGTCCTGGTTATGCAACCACTGATGCCAGGCAGACAATCTCTGAAGAGTATTGACAATGGCTGGGGATTGGGGGTGAGCTCACCCATCTTGTAAAAACACAGCGCAGAAGAAGGCAATGGCAAACCACTTCTGTGGGAAAGAATTGCCAAGAACAATCATGGTCCTGGACAATCGGAAGATCATGAACGCCCACGTCATACGACACGGCACATAATGACGATGATCTCTCCTCTATCTTTCAGTCCAGATGAAGGGCCTCAACATGGTTCATTAACTGTCCACTTCACTTCATAGATGCCGCCAGACATGTTGAATTCCTCCAGCGTCTTGTGCATTGCTCCAGATTCCAGCATCTGCAGTCTCCTGTGTCTCACAGGCTCACTAATGTAGTCCAAAGGCTAAGAACAAACTTAAATAAATCACACTTCTTCTTTGTAACAGAAGTGTTATAATATCAAAAGCAATGTTTTGTTGCTTGCTGTTAACTCGGGGAATTTCTCAATGTTCATGCTAACAAACCGTTATTCTACTAGTTTGGAGAAATTTGAAACCTGGCATGTGACATGAGTTGAAGTTCACCTACATCCAGAGGGGTAGAATTAGGCACTGCCAGTGGTCAAGAAATATACCATTACCTTTCTACCACCTTTACCCACCTTCTCAAGTTTGTTATCACATCAAAGACATTGCTCCTGATTTTGCCACCACGCAATCCGACTACACTGGCCATTGACTTTTCTTTGTAAGCCCATAAGATATAGGAGCAGAATTAGTCTGTTCTGCCATTCCGTCATGGCTGAATTCTTATCCCTCTCAACCCCATTCTCCTGCCTTCTTCCCGCAACCTTTGACGCTCTTACTAATCAAGGACCTATTAATTCCCACTTTAAATATACTCAATATCTTGGCCTGCACAGCTGCCTGTGGCAATGAATTCCACAGATTCATTATCCTCTAGTTCAAGAAATTTCGCCTCATCTCTCTTCTAAATGGACATCCCTTCTATTCTGAGGCTGTGCTCTGTGGTCTTAGACTCTCCACATCCAGTCTGTCTAGGCCTTTCAATATTTGGTAGGTTTCTATGATATACCACCCTCATTCTTCTAAACTCCATCGAGTACAGGTTCAGATCCATCAAAAGCTCCTCATACATCAGCACTTTCATTCCTAGGATCATTCTCATGAATGTCCTCTGACTCTCTCCAATGAGCATCCTTTCTTAGAGAAGGGGGCTAAAACTGCTCACAATGCTCCAAGCATGGTCTGACCAATGAAGGCAGACTGCCCAAGAATTATAATCAGAAGCAGTTTTACCATCACTGACTTATGCTGTGAAATGTGTTGTTTCATGGCAGCAGTACTGTGCAATACATAAAAAAGTTACTATAAGTTACAATAAAACATAAAGACAGTGCAAAAGAGGAATAGTGAGGCAGTGTTCACGCATTCATGGACCATTCACAAGTCTGATGCTGGAGGGGAAGAAGCTGTTCTTAAAATGCCGAGTGTGTGCCTTCAGGCTCCTGTACCTTCTCTTTGATGGTAGTAATGTGAGGAAGTCAAGTCCAGGATGATAATGGTCCTCAGTGATGGATACCACCTTCCCGAGGCACCACCTTTGAAGATGTCTTCGATGGTAGAGAGGGTTGTGCTCATGGTGGAGCTGGCTGAGTTTACAACTCTTTCAATCCTGTGCAATAGAGCCTGCGACCACTGTACAGCTAGAGAAAGTTGCTAGCATTTTCGGTGAAGTACCAAATCTCCTCAGGCTCTTAATGAAGTACAGCCGCTGACATGCCTTCTTCATGATTGCATCAACACATTGGGCCCAGGATAGATCCTCTGAGATGTTGACACGCAGGATCTTGAAGCTGCTCACCCTTTCCAGTGCTAAGCCCCTCCATGAGGACTGGTATGTGTTCTCCCGACTCCTCCTTCCTGAAGTCCACAACCACCTGACACTGAGTGCAAGTTTGTTGAGACACAGCTTAACCATTCTATGTATTGGATGGATTAGATCAAGTGATTAGAAGGCAGAGAGGTCAACATAAGATAATTGTTGGACTGAAGAGAGGGGATTTGAAATAGTGCTTTTTTAAACAGTTATTTGTTTGGAATTCACTGCTTAAAAGTGAAGTAGAGTCAGTAATTCTCATCATATTTAGAAAATTAGCTATGCTGTAACTACAAGGTCAATAAAATGGAATTGAACAAATAGTTCTACTTCTAGCCCAGTAGGCAGAGACTGGGCTAAATCAATGCTCTTGTGCTGAGAATTTCAAATGATTCTTACTCTCTCTGGAAAATCTAATAATCTTTGTGGTATGGATTTCTCTTTGACCAATGCCAGCTGCTGTTAGATGTTAGTTCAATGTTGGTGGATCACACACATTCTCACTATGGCCATATGTATTTCCCTTGGATGTTCTGGTTTCCTCACAAGGATGTACCAGTAGGTTAATTAGCCTCCCTTGGTGTAGGTAAGTAACAAAAAAACCCAATCAAAGCCAGGCATGTGCTAGAAAGTAAATGGCAGAGCTTAAGAAAAGTGAGGAGAAATGAGACTGGCAGGATTGCTGCTCACATTCAGTTTAATTGTCATTCAAACAGACGTGAATACCCATGGATATAGACAAATGAAACAGCGTTCCTCCAGGGCCAAGATGCCGATCTCAGTACCAACAGTCACACATAGCACATATAAGACAGCAGTAAAAAATACAGTCACACACAAAACAATATAGTCCAAGTCCCTGGGTCGATGAATGTTACGGCAACATGTAGTTTCACACAATACATCTTCTCTTCTGCCGAGCGAACACTGGAGAGCAGCAGCAGCTCCAGCATGGACGTCACGCCACACTTCCTCCAGGTGTCTGCAAACTGACGACACCATGGCTCGAGACCTAGTCCTCGCTACATTTGAAGCCACGCAGCTCCCCTGCCATCCGTCTCCACCTTCTGCCAATAAATCAGTGAATCAGACTTGCGGCATCTCACATTACCAATGTCCAAACGGGTCTTACGATCACAAGAAAAACAACTAAGACAATCACTCACTTTTAGACTGCACACCGCCTTCACGCATCGATCATCCCTTCCCTCCATGGATGCTGCCCTCTACAGGTCTACCTGACCTGTCAGGTTTATCCAGCTCTTTGTACATTTTGTAAAGTTGCTGCCAGTTTCCTAAAGTCAAAGGATAAATGTGAGTGGTTGTGCCACATGACTACCTCCAAAATCAATGAAATACTTTCTAAGTGGCTGCATGAATCCAGCTCCAATAACATTTAATAAGTATGACAAGATAAAAGACTAAGCAGACAACTTCAATGGCAGCTCATTCAAATCTAAATGTCTAAACAGCCACCACCACTGGCACACAGTAGTTACAGAATACTCTTTATGAAGCAAATTGAGAGGAGCAGCAGATGCGGTTCAATCTGGAGAAGTGTGAAGTGATTCCTTTTGGAAGGTCAAAGTCATTCAATAGGTGAATAGTAGGATTCTTAGCAGTGTGGAGGAACTGAGAGATCTTGGGATCCACGTCCATAGATCCCTCAAAGTTGCCATGCAAGTTGATAGGATGGTTAAGAGGGTGTATGGTGTGTTGGGCTTCATTAGTCGAGGAGATTGAGTTTAAGAATTTAAGGCAATGTTGCAACTCTGTAAAACTCTGGTTAGGATTGGAGTATTGTGTTCCAATCCGATCATCTTTTTGTAGGAAGGATGTGAAAGACTTAGAGAGGGTACAGAGATTTACCAGGATGCTCCCTGGATTAGAGAACGTGTCTTATGAGGATAGGTTGAGCAAGCTGGGGCTTTTCTCTTTGGAGTGAAGGAGGATAAGAGGTGACTTAATAGGGGTGTATAAGATGAGAAGAAGCATAGATCGAGTTGTTAACTGGAGACTTTTTCCTAAGGTTTATTCATTCATTGTGCACCATGTCATGTGATGTGGGTGATCATGGTCTTTCCAACACTATGATTGTTCTTGGCAAATTTTTCTACAGCAACACCTTTTCCCTGAGACAGAAGTGAGACATGATTTTAATGTGATTGAAGAAAAGTATAGGGGGATGATGGCAGAAAATGGTGGGTGTGTAGAATGCACTCACAGTGGTGGTGATAGAAGCAGATACAGGGGGCATTTAAGGGACTTTTCAATAGGCCCATGGATAAAAGAAAAATGGAAGGCGATGGAGGAGGGAAGGGTTAGATTGATCTTAGAGTAGGTTAAGAGATTGTCACAGCATCATTGGCCAAAGGGCCTGTACTGTACTGTCATGTTCGATGATCAGTGTATATTGCAGTTTCTACCTGGACCACTCTGAAAGCTCTTCCCTAAACTGTCAAATCTATCAGCAAACAGGTCAAGGGCTATAGGTAGATGGAAGCACCAATACCTGCAGGATGTCTTCCAAGTTGTGCACCATCTGACTTGGAGACATATCAGCATCCCTTTATTGTGAGTGAACCTAAATCCAGGAGACTTTGAACCCTCAAAACACTGAGAATGACATAATCAGAAAGACTACTCCAAAAGCTGAGAAAACAGATTTCCAATGCATTTCAGATAGGCAATAAAGACCAGCAATGCCAAATCTAGACCTCCAGATACTCTACTAACTTACTTATCAATTTACTAGATACAGAGGAAGTGATATTAGTTGTTGCTCTCTCCCTCCCACGCTGCTTATTTGCTGCTAGTTGTGGTATTTTTTTGTATCTTTTACTGGAGAAGATAGCAATGAAATATTTCTCCAATTAGCTGTTATTAATTTCCTTGTGCCGGCTTCTAAAAGATTGACATTCACTTTTGTTACTACTTTCCTGTCAGTTAGCTTATGCACAGGCACTCCTGTGCCTATTGTCGCTTCATGGACATAAATCCACCTTTTATGTATTCATATTTATTGTGCTTTTTTGTTATTATTGTGTTCCTGACCTTCTTGTGTTTTTTTTGTGCTGCATCGGATCTGGAGTAACAATTGTTTTGTTCTCCCTTACATTTGTGTATTGGAAATTACATTAAACAACCTCGAATCTGGAATCTTATGTATTTGTAGTAGCTCTTTCAATCTATTTCATAAACAAACACATGCATTTTGTGTGTGTTGCTCAATCTATTTCATGCTAGTTTACCTTCATCTTTCATTTTCTTCCTCTTAATTTTTTTTGCTAGATTCCAAAATTCACCCAGTCCTCAGGCCTATTACTATTCTTTGTAACTTTATATGGCTTTTCTTTACATTTAATACCAGTCTGAACATCTTAAGTGAACCACAAAGGATCACTTTTCTCATGAAGTCTTTATTTCTCAATGGAATGCGTACATTAGCCGAGAATTATGAAAAAAAATCCTTTTGTCTGCCACAGCTTATGTCCCATCATAACTTTTAATCTAAGTTCCCAATCTATTTTATCTAACCTACCCATCATGGCTATGCAATTGCTTTGCTTTCAGTTTAAAATTCTAGCTTCTAACTTAAACCTGTCACTCTGAAATGGAACACGAGATTCTGCAGACGCTGGAACTCCAGAGCAACACACACAAAATGCTCTCAAACTGAATGTGAAATTTCATAGTGTTGTACTCACTCTTCCTGAGGGGATCCTTTACTTTGAGACTGTGAATTAATCCTATCTAATTCCTCATAAATGGACACTAAATATTATGTTGAAGTTGTATAAGGCGTTGTTGGGACCGAATTTGGAGGATTGAAGCTTATAGATCTGGTGACCTACCTACAGGAAAGGTATCAATTAGCTTGAAAGGATGCAGGGGAAACTTACAAAGATGTTACCAGGACTTGAGGACTGAGTTATAGGGAAAGGTTGAATAGGTTAGGACTTTATTCCCTGCAACATTGAAGATTGAGAGGAGATTGATACAGGTATACACAATTATGAGGGGTATAGACAGGGTAAATACAAGCAGACTTTTTCCTCTGAAGTTGGGTGAGACTACAACTGGAGGTCATGGGTTAAGGGCGAGAGATGAAATGCTTAAGGGGAACGTGAGGGGAAACTTCTTCACTCAGAGGGTGGTGAGAGTGTGGAACAAGCTGCCAGCAGGAGAGGTGGATATGGGTTCAATTGCAACATTTAGGAGACGTTCCGATAGGTTCATGGATGAGAGAGGTATGGAGGGCTATGGTCTGGATGTGGGAACATGGGCCTAGGCAAAAAAAAAACAGGTTGGCACGGAATAGATGGGCCCAAGGACCTATTTCTGTCTTAGTACTCTATGACTCTAAGGAATCCTCTTCTGTAATTGGACCCACAACATATTGTTCCAGAAAGTTGTCTTCATCATCAACTCATGGAGAGATACCACACAGAATCAGGTCCTTTGGCCGCCTGAGTTTGTACCAACCATCAAGTACACAATGTTACACTAATCTTGCTTGAACTCATTTTATTCTCTCCCCATTCCCATGACGTTTCTGCTAGATTCTACACTTGTTTGGTATGGGCTAAGAACTTTCTGCAGGGGCACAATTGAGAGCATCCTGACTGGCTGCATCACTGCCTGGTATGGGAAAAGTACCTCCCTTAATCACAGGACTCTGCAGAGAGTGGTGCGGACAGTCCAGCACATCTGTAGGCATGAACTTCAGGACATTTACAAAGACAAGTGTGTTAAAAAGGGCCCGAAGGATCATTGGGGACTCAAGTCACCCCAACCACAAACTGTTCCAGCTGCCACCATCTGGGAAACGGTAACACTGCATAAAAGCCAGGACCAACAGGCTCTGGGACAGCTTCTTCCACCAGGCCATCTGACTGCTTAATTCATGCTGACACAACTGTATTTCTACGTTATATTGACTGTTTTGTTGTACACAATATTTACTACAAATGACTATAAATTGCACATTGCACATTTAGATGGAGGCATAACATAAAGATTTTTACTCCTCATGTACTTGCAGGATGTAAGTAATAAAATCAATTCAAT
Organism: Hemitrygon akajei; assembly: GCF_048418815.1. NCBI lineage: Eukaryota > Metazoa > Chordata > Chondrichthyes > Myliobatiformes > Dasyatidae > Hemitrygon > Hemitrygon akajei. Next base: position 107,064,294 of record NC_133125.1, read on the forward strand.
TCAATAGGTGAATCCCATGGGCAATGTACAGTAGCTCACTCATCTCTGAAACTACCCTTCCATTCTAACCCATTGCAGCCCTTGTACTGTATTTCTCTCTGCAACTCTCTCTGTAGCTAAAACTATATTCTGCATTCTGTTTCCTTTCTTCTGCCAGATGTACTTATGTGTGACATAATCCGTATGGGTGGCACACAAACTTAAGCTTTTCACTGTATCTCCATACATGTGATGGTAGTAAACCTGTAGGAGCCATGCCTCTGTCCTCTATCTGCATTGTGTTCTGGTAACTAGTCACGTGAGTGAGGGCATGATAAAAGCGAAGGGAATTAATTATGTATTTGTGCTTTGCTCATGGCAGTTCGGGGCTGGGGAACCAATGGATGTCGTATGTTGGTCACTCAGTTATGCTTAGCTTACACTCGGGTAAGCTTGAATTTCATCACTTTGAGATTGTATGTTTGCTAGTTGCTGATAAAGGATTGTATACATATCCTGGAGCAATCGTTATTGGAGTGAGGGCGCATCAAGCAAGTATAACAAATCTATAAGGTCACTGGCAGCAGCAATTTGGTTTGATTTTGGTTTTGGTTTGGTTTGGTCTCTACAAAGTCAATAGGATGTGGAAGGAAAGCAGAGCACCTAGCTAATACCTTCTGCAAGCTGATCCTCAATACTTATTTTACCAATTTGGTTGCCCAATCTATATGAAGATTAAAATCATGTATGATCATTGCATTATCTTTCATACAAGTTCCCACTATTTCTTGATTGTTATCTGATCGATATTATGGTTAATACTAGGAGAATACTGCTATTCCTGCTGTTGTTTCTGTTTCTGTCTCCATTCAAGTTCATCTTCATTTCTACTCTAACTTGAGTTATAGCTTGTTTACATTGCCCTGCAACTGAGCCTGTATAAAGGAGTGTAAAGACAGCTGGGTCAAGCTCAGTTTCATATCTATCATGCCAAGCAGCCAGAGGGAAGGGTGGAAAAAGATGAAAATCTGAAAGACATTTATTATTCTCCCTTTCAAAACTATGTAATAATCCTTGCCAAAAAGGGAGGCTCTTAAGAGAAGAGGATAAAGTAAAATTTGTATTTGTTATTGCATATCCTTCTTAGATGTGACATAAAACAGTAAGATTCTACAGATAGTAATAACCTTAGTTACAATGGTGCTGTAGGTAAAGATGTTGTCTCACAGTTCCAGCCACCCACAGTTCAACCTTGACACAGATTGCTGACCATTTGGAGTTTGCATGTTCACCCTGTGACTGCGTAGTTTCCCCCTGGGTATTCCCGTTTCCATCCACATGCCAGATTTGTTCTGGTTGCTAGGTTAATGCACTGCTACAAATCACTCCTAGGGTACACACACAAAATGCTGTAAGAACTCAGAAGGTCAGGCTGCATCCAATGTTTCCTGACCTGCTGAGTTCCTCCAGCATTTTGTGTGTGTTACTTTGCATTTCTGGCATCTGCAGAATCCCCTGTGTTTAATACCTTTAGGGTAGGTGGGTGGTAAATGAACCAGACTGAAGTTCAAGACTATGTTAGAGAATAAATTATGGGAAAATAAATGGGAAAATGTGATTGATAGAGATTGCTTTGAGCTGGTGTAGATTTAATGTGCCAAAAGCTTCCTTCTGTAACAGAAGGAAATATGCAATATGGAATTAATCAAGTTTTATTGTAGCTTGAGGAAGGGCTGTGGATCAAAAGTATCATTTAGACCCCCTGCTCTTTCTCAGACAGTGCCATGGACTTCTGCTCAGTGGAAGTACTTTGTGTTTATTACTGTGTCTAAAGGTAGACACTTAGTGTAACCCTCATTATAATCCTAAAATGATGCCTTGATTATATACCTAGATATTAAAGTAGGGTTTAAACCCACAACCACCTAAAGCCCTCCCCACCTCTGAACACAGAACATTGCCACAAGAAAGTAGCCTCCATCTTCAAGGACCCCCACCACACAGGGCATGTTCTCTTCTCACTGCTGCCATCAGACAGGAAGTACAGGAACCTCAGGACTCACACCACCAGCTTCTAGAATAGCTACTACCCCTCATTCATCAGGCTCTTGAACCAAAAGAGATAACTTCACTCACCTTAACACCAAACCGATTCCACACCTACGGTCTCTCTCTCAAGGATTCTGCAACTCATGTTCTCAGGATCATTTATTTATTTGTTTATTCGTCCATCCATTTGTTTGTTTGTTTATTTATTTATTGGTTGATTTTATTTGTGGAGTCTGTCTTTATTTTTGCACGTTGATCATTTGTCAGTCCTTGTTTGTGTTTAGTTTTTCATTGACTCTATTGCATTTCTTTGTTCTACTGTGAATGCCTGCAGGAAAACTAATCTCAGGGTAGGATATGGTGAGATGCATATACTGTACATACTTTGACAATAAACTTACTGTACTTTGAACTTTGAAAGTGAGGATATTGAGTGGCTAAGCATAAGCAACACACAAAAAATGCTGGAGGAACTCGGCAAGTCAGACGGCATTGATGGAGTAGTACAGTAGTTGATGTTTCAGACTGAGAACCTTCAACAAGTGTCACGATGAATTATATTGGTCCAAGAAGTCGACTGTTTATTCCCCTCCATTGATGATGCCTGACTTTCTCAGTTTTTCCAGCATTTTATGAGAGTTAATCAAGATTTATAGCATCTGGAGAATCTCTTGTGTTTAGGTTTTATCCCTCGCAAAAAAAACCAAAATAAGCTCCTGAAAGAACCCAGAAAGTCAAGCAGTATGTGTGGAGGAAAATGGTTGGTCCATGTTTTGCATCGAAGCCCTTGGTTCAAGACTTGATACAGGCTCTCGACTTTAAAGGTTGACCACCCCTTCACCTCCACAGATGCTATTTGACCTCCTGAGTTCTTCCAGAAGTTTAATTTTTTGCTCCAGATTCAAGTATCTGCAGTTTCTTCTGTCTTAGTTTCATCCTTTAGTGTGTATACACAATCTCCTGGGCTGTCAACTGCACAGTCACAGTCAAATCAACACAGGAGACCTCACGCAGGTCAGAAAATGAAAGGGTTAAATATAGGAGCTTTCATGGGATTTTGGCAGCACATTCACAGTCAAATCAGCACAGGAAGGCATTAGCAAGGGCAAATAAAAACAAGGCAGGAACAAGCAGAGCAGACATTGTTGGATTGGGCCAGTGTTAGAGTGGGGAAGTTGTGACTCATCAGTTTTAGGCAAGATCAGGCTTGCGTGAGGCAAGCAGGATTTTCTTCTTCATTCTTTGTCTGTTAGTACATAGTTAGAGCAGTGAGTATGGCTGTGATGTGTTCTTTGTGTGAGATGTGGGAATTCTGGGAGACCACCAGCCTCCCAGATAACTACATCTGCATAGGGTGCACCGAGCTGTAATTGCTCAGGGAATATTTTCAGGAGCTGGAGCAGCAGCTCAGTGACCTTTGGTTCATGTGGGAAATGAAGGAGATGATAGACAGCAGCTATAGGAAAGTAGGTACCACTAAGTTGTCAGGAGAGGGAAGGGAAATGGGCAGCCAGTAGAGAGTACCTCTGTGGCCGCCAAGCACTATAACAAGTATACCGTCTTAGAGTCATAGAGAAGAACAGCTCAGAAACAGGACCTATGGCCCATCTAGTCCATGATGAAACCATTTAAACTGCCTACTCCCAATGACCTGCACCTGGACCATAACCCTCCATATCCCCACTATCCATGTACGTATTCAAACTTCTCTTAAATGTTGAAATTGAGCTTGCACGGACCACCTATGCCAGCAGGTCATTCCACACTCTCACGGCCATCTGAGTGAACACGTTTCCCTCATGTCCCCCTTAAACTTCTCACCTTTCACCCTTAACCCATGACCTCTGGTTGTAGTCCCACTCAACCTCAGTGAAAAAAGCCTGCTTACATTTACCCTAGCTATACCCCTCATCATTTTGTATACCTTTATTAAATCTCCTCTCAGTCTTCTGTGTTCTAAAGAATACAGTCTTAACCTAATCAATCTTCCCTTATAACTCAGGTCCTCCTGACCTGACAACATCCTTGTACATTTTTGCTGTCCTCTTTCAGGAAGTTATTTACATCTTTCCTATAGGTTGGTGACCAAACCTACACACAATACTCCAAATTAGGCTTCACCAACATCTTATACAACTTCAACATCACATCCCATCTTCTGTATTCTATGCATTGATTTACGAAGGCCAATGTGCCAAAAGTTTTCTTTACAACACTATCTACCAGTGACGCCACTTTCAATGAATTATATAATTGTATACCCAGATCCCTTTGTTCTACCACACTCCTCAGTGCCCTGCTGTTCATTGTTTAAGACCTACCCTTGGTGGTTCTACCAGGGTGCAAAACGTCACACTTGTCTGTATTAAATTCCATCAATCATTTTTCAGCCCACTTTTCCAGTTGATGTAGATCCCTCTGCAAGTCATGATATCCTTCCTCACTGTCCACTACACCCCCCCCCCACCCAATCATGGTGGCATCTGCAAATTTGCTGATCCAGTTAACCACATTATCATCCACATCATTGATATAGAGGACAACAACAAAGGACCCAGCACCCATCTCTGCAGCATACAGCTAGTCACAGGCCTCCATCTACTACCACTCTCTGGCTTCTCCCACAAAGCCAGTGTCTAATCCAATTTAGAACCTCATCTTGAATGCCGAGCAACTGAACCTTCTTGACCAGTCTCCCATATGGGACCTTGTCAAATGCCTTGCTGAAGTCCACGTAGACAACATCTACAGCCATGCCTTCATCCGTTTTCCTGGCAAGTCCCTCCGAAATACCGTATAAGATTGGTTAGACTTGACCTACCATGCACAAAACCTTTTTTAAACAGCAGAACAACATTGGCTATCCCACAAACCTCTGGTGCCTGTCTTGTCACTAAGGATGTTTTAAATATCTCTGCTAGGGCCCTGGCAATTTCTGCATTTGCCTCCTGAAGGGTCCAAGGGAAAACCTTGTCTGGCTCTGGGGATTTATCCACCCTGATTTGCCTCAGGGTAGCAAACACCTCCTCTTCTGTAATCTGTACAGGACGTTGATTTGGATACTGTTGAGGGAGATGACCTACCAGTGCTGAGTCGTATTTGCCAGGTCTCTGGCACAGAATCTGGCACTGTAGCTTAGAAGGGAACTGGAGAGAAGAAGACTGAAGTTGTGATAGGAAATTCAATAGTTAAAGGAGTAGACACAAGTTTCTGTGGCTGCGATCGAGACACCCGACTAGTTTGTCGCCTCCCAGTCTGTGGTCAGAGCATCTCTGATTGGATCCATGGCATTCTAAAGGGGGAGGGTGAGCAGCCAGAAGTCTTGGAACATGTTGGCACCAATGGCATAGGTAGGAAAAGGGAGGAGGTCCTGAAGAGAGAATTTAGAGAGTTAGATAAAAAGCTGAAAAGCAGGATCTCCAGGTAAAGCATTCTCTGGATTGCCACATGCCAGTGAGCGTAACAATAAGATGACTCAGCAAATGAATTTGTGGCCGAAAAACTGGTGCAGGGTCCAAGATTTTAGATTTCTGGATCTCTTCTGGGGAACATATGACCTGGCCAAAAGGAACCAGTTACACCTGATCCCGAGGGAGACTAATATCCTTGCAGGTTGGATTGCTGGAGCTTTTGGGGAGGGGGTTAAACTAATTTGGTTTGGGAATGGGAACCGGAGTGGCAGAGCTGAGGGTGGCACAGATGGTTTACAAGCAAAGACAGTGCGTAGTGAGACTGTCAGGATGGACAGGCAGATTTTAGGGCAAATTTGCAGTCACAGAGATGAGTCGCAGTGTAACAGGGAGACAAAAATCAGAAAAGGGTGTTTGATACAGGACTAAAGGTTTTATAGCTGAATGAACACAGTACATGCAGTAAACTTGATGATCTGGTAGTGCAGTTAAAGATTGGCTGGTATGACATTGTGGGCAACACTAAGTCGTGACTGAAAGATGATTATAGTTGGAAGCTTCACATCCAGGGATATTGGATCAACAGGAACAGGCAGGTATCGACAGGGGTTTGGCTCTGTTGTAAAAAAATGAAATCAAGTCCTTAGAAAGAGGTAACATAGGATCAGAAGATACTGAATCCTTGTAGGCTGAATTAAGAAATTGCAAGGGTAAAAAGACCCTAGTGGGAGTTACTGTATATGCAGGAAAAGGTTTTCCCAACTAATGCTACTTAATTCCTGCCTGATACGCTCATTATTTGCCCTACTCTAATTTGAAACTCTCCCACAAGGACCACACCTATCCCTTTTATCTATAGATATCCTGAAAGTTAAGGAGTTGTGGTTAAATGAATGGATTTCTGGCTGGTGCAGCAAGGGTCACTGTGTCCCACACTGTAACCCACCGTAAAATAAAATACTAACTTGATCTCTCCCTTGTTCCAAGCCTTTAGTTCTGTAAGAAGTGCATGGGAAACTTTTTGGATCGAGGGAATCACAGGTTTTTGTACCACTCTAGACAAAAACAGAAAGCTAAGAGCTAATTACGTAAGACCTGAATAGCACTGATGTCTTAATGGGGAAGCTCATTAAACAAATGAGAAAAAAATAAGGAGGAAGTACTAAGAAAAGGAGGGAAAGCAGTCAAATGCACAGGTATGTTTCTGCATAGGTGCCTTGCATCATACAACACTAATATTGCAGGAGTGTGTGGTGTTCTTGTGGTGAACTACATATACCTGTCTGGACACGGCCCTCTGCTGACTGCTCCTGTGGCTCCTCCCACAGACCCCTGTATAAAGGCAATTGGAGGCACTGCTCCTCCCTCAGTCTCCAGGATGTTGTGTGGTGGTCTCTTGCTGCTAATCGTGGTCTCTTGCAGCTAATAAAAGCCTATCGTTCGCCTCCCGTCTCCGAGAGTTATTGATGGTGCATCAGTTCTGGATTTCCAGCATCTGCAGAATTTCTTGTATCTAACATCATACTGTTTACACCAGCCTTTCTCAGCCTTTTTGCCTTGGAGGAACCCTTGAAATAATTTTCAGATCTCAGGGAACCCCTGCTTAAAAATTATTATATCTACAGCTCACATACAGTACATTAGCATGATCAATAAGTTGGAGATATAATAATCCAAGAATAATTGTCAATGCTCTTTTGAGTTGAGAATGATTTTTTAGCCAACCTTTCTTGAAATTAATCTTTTTTTCCCTTTCACAAATTTTAATAACTCAGAAGGCAAACATAATAAATTTCTGTTAAACAACTGGCTTAAGCCAAAATGGACTTAACTTTTCTAAAGGTAGCCTTAGTAGATTTAATTTCAATAAAATTCATAATTTGATTTTAATTAATGCTATTTACAACATGAAAAATTATTGACAATGAAGTTACTAAAAACCACAAGCCAAAGCAATATGAATAAAAATATAGTCTGAGACACGATTATATACAAGACTTTACAAGTCCGGATCGGGAGCAGCATCTCCAACACCATCACACTGAGCACGGGGGCCCCCCAGGGTTGCGTGCTCAGTCCACTGCTGTTCACTCTGCTGACCCACGACTGTGCTGCAACACACAGCTCGAACCATATCATCAAGTTCGCCGATGACACGGCTGTGGTGAGTCTCATCAGCATGAACGACGAGTCAGCCTACAGAGAGGAGGTGCAGCGGCTAACGGACTGGTGCAGAGCCAACAACCTGTCTCTGAATGTGAACAAAACAAAAGAGAAGGTTGTTGACTTCAGGAGGGCATGGAGCGACCACTCCCTGCTGAACATCGACGGCTCCTCGGTAGAGATTGTTAAGAGCACCAAATTTCTTGGTGTTCACCTGGTGGAGAATCTCACCTGGTCCCTCAACACCAGCTCCATAGCAAAGAAAGCCCAGCAGCATCTCTACTTTCTGCGAAGGCTGAGTAAAGTCCATCTCCCACCCCCCATCCTCATTACATTCTACAGGGGTTGTATTGAGAGCATCCTGAGCAGCTGCATCACTGCCTGGTTCGGAAATTGCACCATCTCGGATCGCAAGACCCTGCAGCGGATAGTGAGGTCAGCTGAGAAGATCATCGGGGTCTCTCTACCCGCCATCACGGACATTTACACTACACACTGCATCCACAAAGCAAACAGCATTATGAAGGACCCCATGCACCCCTCATACAATCTCTTCTCCCTCCTGCCATCTAGGAAAAGGAACCGAAGCATTCAGGCTCTTACGACCAGACTATGTAACAGTTTCTTCCCCCAAGCTATCAGACTCCTCAATACCCAGAGCCTGGACTGACACCTTACTGCCCTATTGTCCTGTTTATTATTTATTGTAATGCCTGCACTGTTTTGTGCACTTTATGCAGTCCTGGGTAGGTCTGTAGTCTAGAACCATAGAACACTACAGCACAGTACAGGCCCTTCAGTCCTCCATGTTGTGCCGACCCATATAACCCTTTTAAAAAAAAGTACTAAACCCACACTACCCCATAACCCTCCATTTTTCTTTCATCCATGTGCCTGTCCAAGAGGCTCTTAAATACCCCTAATGTTTTAACCTCCACCACCATCCCTGGCAAGTCATTCCAGGCACTCACAGCCCTCTGTGTAAAAAACTTACCCCTGATGTCTCCCCTAAACTTCCCTCCCTTAATTTTGTACATATGCCCTCTGGTGTTTGCTATTGGTGCCCTGGGAAACAAGTACTATCTACCCTATCCACCCTATCTATGCCTCTCATAATCTTGTAGACCTCTATCAAGTCCCTCTCATTCTTCTACGCTCTGAAGAGAAAAGTCCCAGCTCTGCTAACCTTGCTTCATATGACTTGTTCTCCAAACCAGGCAACATCCTGGTAAATCTCCTCTGCACCCTCTCCATAGCTTCCACATCCTTCATGGAATGAGGTGACCAGAATTGAACACAATACTCTAAGTGCGGTCTCACCAGAGATTTGTAGAGTTGCAACATGACCTCTCTACTCTTGAACTCAATCCCCCTGTTAATGAAACCTAGCATCCCATAGACCTTCTTAACTACCCTATCAACCCGCGCAGCGACCTTGAGGGATGTATGGATTTGAACCCCAAGGTCCCTTTGTTCATCCACACTCTTAAGTAACTGACCATTAATCCTGTACTCAGTCTAGTGTAGTTTTCTTCTGTGTTGTTTTTTTTTACGTAGTTCAGTCTAGTTTTTTACTGTGTCATGTAACACCATGGTCCTGAAAAACGTTGTCTCATTTTTACTATGTACTGTACCAGCAATTATGGTCAAAATGACAATAAAAGTGACTTGACATGACTTGGATTGAAAAAAACATTTTCTTACTAAGCGACATGATCAGGCTCATAGACCTAGCATGCGAAAGCTCAATTCTGGGTCAAACCTGAGATAAGCACACGCAGATTTCACCTTCAACCAAAACGAGAAAATTTCTACCCTTGCTTTTGATGCTTGTTAAGCAAGTAAAAGCTTGCTCACACCTGTAAGAAGATGAAAACTGCAGCAAAATGTTCATTGCTTCCTGTGACTGGTAGGATACTCTTGTTTCTCAGAAATCCAGAACTTGTCCAGGGGCAGGCCAGTAAACGATCAGACTGCAGCTCACTAAGTTCTTCCTCTTCTCCCATCTGTGAGTTGTTTGTCACAGCCTAGGCCCAATGGAACAGGGCAGTGTGGCTCCCCAGTCCATGTAATACCCATTGATAAGTAGCTCTCATTGTAAAAATGGACTTCTTGTGTCTGTTGTTGCACCAGTGCAGAGAAATGACTCAGAAGATTCCAATTCTTCATCATTACCCTTATCAGAATTGTCTGGATGGGCCTAGAATCCTCTTCTTCTATCTCAGACCTCCTCTTCAAAAATCACTACATAGGACTGTCTTTAAAATTAAAATTTTCCTCTAATTTTCTACTACACAAGCGATTTTGTTTGCTCCCATATGTCAATCAGCAGCGTGCAAGGGGAAGTTGGGGGAGGTAATTCAGGAGGAAGAGGCTGATATCACAGCTCCAGTTGGATAATTCCAATCAATGCTTGAAAAACGCACTTCACACTCCTCATTAGCCTACCGTCCTCCCCTCCATGCAATACAGCACCCACTAATTAACAATGGCCTCCCCTATCTCGTGTCCAAAACTGAGAATGGACTCAACCAAATAAACACGGTCCTCCTGTGCACTGCCATGCTGGGCTGAGAGACCTCTAACGAGGTTGCTATCAGATCACTTGGTTACTGCCCACCACTGCAAGCACCAGCATTGAACATCGCGCAAAATTCAAAAAAACGACATTTATGTATTTTAGTCACGGAAAGCAGAAAGAGGGGGAGGTTGGAAGTGGCAGAAGTTTCAAAGAATTACGTGCTGGACATGGAGGCTGGTGGGGTGGTAGGTGAGGACAAGAGTAAGTTGGTGGGGTGGTTTGTGAGGACAAAGGGAAATTTTAATTCCACTTCCCATTCCCATTTCAATATGTCCATCCATGGCCTGTCGTGATGAGGCCACACTTAGGTTGGAGGAACAACACCTTGTGTTCCATATGGGTAGCCTCCAACCTGATGGCATGAACATCGATTTCTCAAACTTCTGGTAATGCCCCCCAACCCTTCAGCATTTCCCATCCCCTTTTCCCTCTCTCACTTCATTTCCTTGCCTGCCCACCACCTCCCTCCGGAGCTTCTTCCCCCTTTTACTTCTTTCCATGGCCTTCTGTCCCGTTCACCAATTAACTTCCCAGCTCTTTACTTCATCCTTCCCCCTCCAGGTTTCACCTGTCACCTTGTGGTTCTTTCTCCCCTCCTCCCACCTTTTAAATCTACACAATTTATTTTCTCCAGTCTTGCCGAAGGGTTTTGTCCTAAAACATTAACTGTATTCTTTTCCATAGATGCTGTCTGACCTGCTGAGTACCTCCAGCATTTTGTGTGTTGCTCGGATTTCCAGCATCTGCAGATTTTCTCTTGTTTGTAACGTTCCTCTGGACCAAGGTGCACCACACAGTACACGTAACTCACACACACACAAAGTAATCTTACCACTAGTAAATTAACAAATAATAAGCTGCACTTAGAGCACAAGTTAAAAAGTATACAGTACAACTCTACTGGCGCTTCATATGTGATGAGTCCCAGGTGGTGGTAGGGAGGTCGGCAGGGAAAACGGTAGTTTTCCATTCTAACAGTTCTTGTCCTAAAGCTTGTCCTGCTTAATAGTAGGGGGTCAAAGAGATTGTTGGACAGATGGGAGGGATCACTGACAATGCAAAGGACCCAGCGTATGCAGTGCTCCGGATAAATATCTCTGATGAGTGGAATAGTGACCCCAATGATCCTCCCAGTAGTCCTCACTCATCTCAGTCTCCTCAAGAAGTGGAGATGCTGCTGTGCTTTCTTGACCAAAGATGAGGTGTTGAGGGACCAGGTGAGATCATCCATTATGTGCACTCCCAGAAACTTAGTGCTCCTAACTCTCTCCACGGTGGAGCCATTTATGTGCAGCAAGGATTGGTCCGCCTGCGTCTTCTCAATCGCCTCTTTGATCTTATCCATGTTGAGAAGCTAGTTGTTGTGCTCACACCATCCTACCGGAGGCCCTACCCCCTCTCTGTATGCCATCTTGCCTTCATTGTTTATGAGGCTGTGTCATCAGCAAACTTGATGATTCAGTTTGACCTGGATGTAGCAGTGCAGTTAAGCACCAGCAGTGTGAACAACAGCAAGCTGGGCAGACCGGTCGGTGCTCAGTGCGATGGAGCTAGAGATGTTCCTGCTAACAGACTGACTGTGGCCTTTCTGTCAAGATGTGTAAATTATACACAATGTTTGCAAGGAAGAATACAACTAGAGGAAAAGAACACAAAGTCTATTTTAGTCTATTTAAGTCATCAAGGTGATCATAGTGTTATTAAACAGTAGTGATTAGGATTGTACTAAGAACCAAGTGGTTGAAAGGATATAGTGGTCTTGAACCTGGTTGTGTGGGACTTGAGGCCACTGTACATCCAGCCCAACGGTTGCTGCAAGAAGATGGCATGGCCGGAATAGTGGGGATCTTTGACGGTTGTTGCTATCCTGATGAAGTACCTCCTGTAGATACTACCAATAGTGGGGAGGGATGCGTCCGTGATGTACCGGGCTGAATTCATTGCTCTCTGCGGCTCCTTGTGTTCCTTTACCAGACGATGATGCAACCAGTCAGAATAACTTCAACAGTAAATCTGTGAAAGTTTGTTACAGTGTTCAGTGATAACCTGAATCTCCTTAATCTTCTAAGAAAATAATAACACTGCTGTGCTTTCCTTATGATTGTATCAATGTGCTGGGCCTAGAACAGGTCATCTGACATGTTAACACCCAAACTATTGGAGGTCTAGTTTCTCCACTGCAAATTCTAGTCACTGCAAAATTCTTTAAAATATTTTAATATCCACAAAGATTTTGCACCATTGCTTGCTTGCCTCTAACATTGTTACCAAGATTAAAAGTCCCAGCTGTTTACAATTTACGTCAACGATTTGGATGAAGGCATTGAAAATAACATCAGCAAATTTGCTGATGATACTAAGCTGGGTGGCAGTGTGACATGTGATGAGGATGTTAGGAGAATTCAGGGTGACTTGGATAGGCTGGGTGAGTGGGCAGATACTTGGCAGATGACGTTTAATGTGAATAAGTGTGAGGTTATCCACTTTGGGAGTAAGAACAGGAAGGCAGATTATTATCTGAACGGTGTAGAGTTAGGTAAGGGAGAAATACAAAGAGATCTAGGAGTCCTTGTTCATCAGTCACTGAAGGTGAATGAGCAAGTGCAGCAGGCAGTGAAAAAGGCTAATGGAATGTTGGCCTTTATTACAAAGGGAATGGAGTACAAGAGCAAGAAAATCCTCTTGCATTTATACAGAGCCCTGGTGAGACCACACCTGGAGTATTGTGTACAGTTTTGGTCTCCAGGGTTAAGGAAGGACATCCTGGCTGTAGAGGAAGTGCAGCGTAGATTCACGAGGTTAATTCCTGGGATATCTGGATTGTCTTATGCAGAGACGTTAGAGAGACTGGGCTTGTACACGCTGGAATTAAGGGGATTGAGAGGGGATCTGATTGAAACATATAAGATTATTAAGGGATTGGACAAGATAGAGGCAGGAAATACGTTTCAGATGCTGGGAGAGTCCAGTACCAGAGGGCATGGTTTGAGAATAAGGGGTAGGTCATTTAGGACAGAGTTAAGGAAAAACTTCTTCTTCCAGAGAGTTGTGGGGGTGTGGAATGCACTGCCTCAGAAGGTAGTGGAGGCCAATTCTCTGGATGCTTTCAAGAAGGAGCTAGATAGGTATCTTATGGATAGGGGAATCAAGGGATATGGGGACAAGGCAGGAAACGGGTATTGATAGTAGTTGATCAGCCATGATCTCAAAATGGCGGTGCAGGCTCAAAGGGCCGAATGGTCTACTTCTGCACCTATTGTCTATAAATACTCATTAGATCAGGCAGTATTCATGAAGGAGGAACTGCATTAGTGTTTCAGGCTAACGATTTTTCTTCATAGTTGCTTGATCTGTGCATTTCCTGGGGCTCTTTTCTGTGCTTCAAATTTCCATTCTGCCTTTGAAAGCTGAGAGCACTGAAAATGAAAAGTAAAAATCTCCATTTTTCTTACCAGTCGCAGTTCATTTCATAACGTTGTTAAATTATGTTCTTATTAACCTAACACTATATGATTAATGTAAGAATGTAATGTTCTGAAAGGGCAGATGGATCCTGAGGCCCATGTCTGTAGAACCCTCAAAGTAGCCACACAAGTTGATAGGGTTGTTAAGAAGACTTATGGTGTATTAGTCTTCATTAGTTGGGGGACTGTGTTTAAGAGCTGCAAGGTAATGTTAAAGCTCTATAAAACCCTGGTTAGAGTACTGATGAAGGGTCTTGGCCTGAAACATCGACTGTTTACTCTGTTCCATAGATGCTGCCTGGCCCGCTGAGTTCCAGCATTTTGTGTGTGAACCCTGGTTAAAATATTGTCTTCAGCTGTGGTCACCTCATTATAAGTACGATGTGGAAGCTTTAGAGAGGGTGTAGAGGAGATTTACCAGGATGCTGTCTAGATTAGAGAACATGCCTTATGAAGATAGATTTAGCAAGCTAGAGGTTTTCTCTTTAAAGTGAAGGAGGTTGAGAGGTGACTTGATAGAGGTGTATAAGATGAGAAGAGGCATAGATCGAGTAGATAACCAGAGACTTTTTCCCAGGGCTTATTCGTTCATTATGTGCCATGTTATGTGATGTGGGCAATCATGATCTATCCATGACCATGATTGTTTTTGGCACATTTTTCTACAGAAGCAGTTTGCCATTGCCTTCTTGTGGACAGTGTCTTTACAAGATAGGTGACCCTAGCCATTACCAATACTCTTCAGAGATTATCTGCCTTGCACCAGTGGCCACATTAACCAGGATTTCTGGTATGCACCAGCTGCTCTTACGACCATCCACCACTTCCTCCCATGGCTTCATGTGACCCTGATCGTGGGACTAAACAGGTGCTACACCTTGTCCAAGGGTGACCTGGAGGATAGTGGAGGGAAGGAGCGCCTTACACCTCTTTTGGTAGAGGCGTATCTCCACCCATCCAACCCAAGGGCAGAAATGGCTAGTACAAGAAGGCATAATCTAAAGGTTTTTGGAGGAAAGTATAGGGCAGGATGTCAGAGATAAGTTTTTTTTTTACACAGAGTAGTGGATACATAAAACGCCTTGCCGGGATTGGTCACAGAGGCAGATACATTAGGGACGTCTAACAAACTTTTAGATAGGCACATGGATGACAGAAAAATGGTGGGCTTCATAGGAGGGAAGGGGTAGATTGATCTGAGAGTAGGTTAATGTTTGGCACAACTTGGTGAGCCGAAGGGTCTGTACTGTGCTGTAATGTTCTATGTAGTCAATACATAGTTACATGTCTGCTCTCAGTGCAGAAGTTGCATTGGGTTACTGAGTACAGGCCTCAACCAGCTTCAAACCAGAACTAGATGGGAAAAATACTCAACCAGTGCTGATATTGCTGTTTAGAATTAGAATCTTGTTTCATATCACCGACATACAGAAGTCTTAGGTACATACACTATATATACCTAAGGCTTTTGCACAGAATTGTAGTAATTTCTGATATGGGGTTCTATTGTGAACTGAGAATGGAAAGGCAGCAGGGAGAGGGGAATCATGGTTGAGAAAAGAGGAAGGGAGAGAGGAGGGAGTAGGAAGCACCAGAGAGACAATCTGTAATGATCAATAACCCAATTGTTAGGAATGAAATGACCTTGCCTGGTGTCTCAGGGCTGGGTGTGGCTGCATCAAGTCTGCTCCACCATTTCATCATTGCTGATCCATTTATCCTCTCAGCCCTAATTCCTGCCTTCTCCCCAAATCCCTTCATGTCCTGACCAATCAAGAATCTATCAACCTCTGCCTTAAATATACATAAAGACTTGCTCTCCGTAGCTGCCTGTGGCAACAAATTCCACAGATTCACCACTTACTGGCTGAAGAAATTCCTCCTCATCTCCATTATAAAGGGATGCCCCTTTATTCTGAGGCTGTGTCCTCTGGTCTTAGACTCTCCGACCATAGGAAACGTCCTCTCCACATCAACACTATCAAGACCTTTCACCATTCGATAGGTTTGGATGAGGCCACCCTTCATTCTTCTGAATTCCATTGAATACTGGCTCAGAGTCATCAAACGCTCTTCATATGACAAGCCGTTCAATCCTGGAATCATTTATATGAACCTACTTTGAACCCTCTTCAGTTTCAGCACATCCTTTCTAAGATAAGGGGCCCAAAACTGCTCACAATACTCCAAGTGAGACCTCACCAGTGCTTTATAAAGTCTCAGCATTACATCTTTGCTTTTATATTCTAATCCTCTTGTAATGAATGCTAACTCTGCATTTGCTTTCCTCACCATAACTCAACCTGCAAATTAACCTTTAGGGAATCCTGCGCAAGCACTCCCAAGTCCCTTTGCACCTCAGATATTGTATTTTCTCTCCATGTAGAAAATAGTGAACCCTTTAATTTCTTCTACCAAAGTGCACAACCTTACACTTCCCGACACTGTATTCCATCTGCCACTTCTTTGCCTATTCTCCTAATCTGTCTAAGTCCTTCTGTAGCCTTCCTACTTCCTCAAAACTACCTCCCCTTCCACCATTCTTCATTTAATCGGGAAACTTTGCAAAAGAGCCATCAATTCCATCATCCAAATCATTAACATACAATGTAAAAAGAAATGTTCCCAGCAGAGACCCTTGTGGAACACCATTAGTCACCGGCAACCAACCAGAAAAGGCTCCATTTATTCCCAATATTTGACTCCTACCAATCAGCCACGGCTTTTTCCATGCAAGAATCTTCTCTGTAATGCCATGGGCTTGTAGCTTGTTAAACAACCTCATATGTGGCACCTTGTCAAAGGTCTTCTGAAAATCCAAATACACAGCATCAACTGATTCTCCTTTGCCTATCCTGCTTGTTATTTCTTCAAAGAATTCCAACAGATTTATCAGGCAAGATTTTCCTTGAGGAAACCATGCTGACTACAGCCTATTTTATCACGCACCTCCAAGTACCCCGAGATCACATCCTTAACGATTAACTCCAACATCTTTCCAACCATTGAGGTTAGACTAACTGGCCTATAATTTCCTTTCTTCTGCCTCTCTCCCTTCTTGATGAGTGATAGATAGATAGATAGATAGATACTTTATTCATCCCCATGGGGAAATTCAACTTTTTTCCAATGTCCCATACACTTGTTGTAGCAAAAACTAAATTACATACAATACTTAACTCAGTAAAAAATATGATATGCATCTAAATCACTATCTCAAAAAGCATTAATAATAGCTTTTAAAAAGTTCTTAAGTCCTGGCGGTAGAATTGTAAAGCCTAATGGCATTGGGGAGTATTGACCTCTTCATCCTGTCTGAGGAGCATTGCATCGATAGTAACCTGTCGCTGAAACTGCTTCTCTGTCTCTGGATGGTGCTATGTAGAGGATGTTCAGAGTTATCCATAATTGACCGTAGCCTACTCAGCACCCTTCGCTCAGCTACCGATGTTAAACTCTCCAGTACTTTGCCCACGACAGAGCCCGCCTTCCTTACCAGCTTATTAAGACGTGAGGCGTCCCTCTTCTTAATGCTTGCTCCCCAACACGCCACCACAAAGAAGAGGGCGCTCTCCACAACTGACCTATAGAACATCTTCAGCATCTCACTACAGACATTGAATGACGCCAACCTTCTAAGGAAGTACAGTCGACTCTGTGCCTTCCTGCACAAGGCATCTGTGTTGGCAGTCCAGTCTAGCTTCTCGTCTAACTGTACTCCCAGATACTTGTAGGTCTTAACCTGCTCCACACATTCTCCATTAATGATCACTGGCTCCATATGAGGCCTAGATCTCCTAAAGTCCACCACCATCTCCTTGGTCTTGGTGATATTGAGACGCAGGTAGTTTGAGTTGCACCATATCACAAAGTCCTGTATCAGTTTCCTATACTCCTCCTCCTGTCCATTCCTGACACACCCCACTATGGCCGTGTCATCAGCGAACTTCTGCACATGGCAGGACTCCGAGTTATATTGGAAGTCTGATGTGTACAGGGTGAACAGGACCGGAGAGAGTACGGTTCCCTGTGGCGCTCCTGTGCTGCTGACCACCGTGTCAGATCTACAGTCTCCCAACCGCACATACTGAGGTCTATCTGTCAAGTAGTCCACTATCCAATCCACCATGTGAGAGTCTACTCCCATCTCCGTTAGTTTGTGCCTTAAGATCTTGGGCTGGATGGTGTTAAAGGCACTAGAGAAGTCAAGGAATGTAATCCTCACAGCACAACTGACCCCATCTAGGTGAGAGAGTGATTTGTGCAGCAAATACGTGATAGCATCCTCCACTCCCACCTTCACCTTATACGCAAACTGAAGAGGATCCTGGGCGTGCCTGGTTTGTGGCCTCAGATTCTGTATTATCAGCCGCTCCATGGTCTTCATCACGTGCGACGTCAAGGCAACAGGTCTGAAGTCATTCAACTCCTTTGGTTGTGGTTTCTTCGGTACTAGGACAATACAGGATGTTTTCCACTGTCTGGGTACTCTTCTCTGCTCCAGGCTCATGTTGAAGATGCGCTGAAGTGGTTCTCCCAGCTCAGTCACACAGGCCCTCAGTAATCGTGGGGAAACTCCATCCGGTCCAGCCGCCTTGCTGGTACAGATCTTCCTCAGTTGACCTTCCACCTGTGCAGCCGTAATCCTAGGCATGGGGAAGGTCTCCTGTGAGTGGCTATTTTCCTGTGAGGGAAGTAAGCCTGGTGTGGATTTCTGCGGTGAGGATGTGATTGAGCTGTCGAACCTGTTGAAGAAGTTGTTCAGCTGGTTCGCTTTCTCCACATCTCCACTTATGTTCGCCCCCCGCTTTGCACCGCATCCGGTGATGATCTTCATCCCATCCCACACCTCCTTCATGCTTTTTTTCTGCAGCTTTTGTTCTAGCTTCCTCCTATACTGCTCCTTTATCTGTACTCTGAGTTCCTTCTGAACTCTTTTAAGCTCCAACCGATCACCATCTTTAAAGGCCCTCTTCTTCTGGTTTAGGAGGCCTTTGATGTGACTAGTGATCCAGGGCTTATTATTGGGATAGCAGCGAACAGTTCTAACAGGAACAACTGCATCCACACAAAAGTTAATATAGTCCGTTGTGCATTCAGTGACCTCCTCAACGCCCCCACAGAGCCCCCCTTGCAGTACATCCCAGTTAGTAGTACCGAAGCAGTCTCTCAGGGCCTGTTCAGCTTCAGGAGTCCACTTCCTAAAAGAGCGTGTGGTAGTGGGATGCCTCATCACAATTGATTTATATCTGGGCTGTAAAAAAACCAGGTTGTGATCAGCTTTCCCCAATGAAGGCAGTGGGGATGCACTATATGCCTCCTCTACGTTTGCATACAGTAGGTCAATAGTCCTATTACCCCTGGTGTAGCAATCCACGTACTGGGAGAAAGCAGGTAGTGTCTTGTCCAAAGTCACATGGTTGAAGTCCCCTGTAATTATCACCAGTGCCTCAGGGTGCTGTGTCTGAAGCCTAGCAACAGCAGAGCTGATGACGTCACACGCTACCGTTGCGTCGGCACGCGGCGGGACATACACATTCACCACAATGACGCTTGCGAATTCTCGAGGCAGGTAATATGGCCTCATACTCACGGCGATCAGCTCAATATCTCTTTCACAAACGGAGATTTTTGTACTCACATGCCCGGAGTTACACCATCTTTCGTTAATGTACACAGCGAGTCCCCCTCCTTTCTTCTTCCCACACTTTTTGGCATCTCTGTCAAATCTTACCGTAGTAAAACCAGGTAATTCTACATTTACATCCGGGATGTTAGCCATCAGCCATGTTTCGGAGTGACATTTGCAATTTTCCAGTCCTCCGGAACCATTCTAGAATCTCGTGATTCTTGAAAGGTCATTACTAATGCCTCCATAATCTCTTCAGCCACCCCTGACAGCTGGAACTGCCACCATACTGCTAGTGTCTTCCACAGTGAAGACTGATGGACACCTCCTCTTACTTACCCCTCGAACAGGACCCCACTAAGAAACAGACCATTGTCTCCCACACTATCACCAACCTTATTGACTCTGGGGATCTCCCATCCACTGCCACCAACCTCATAGCTCCTGCACCCTGCACCTTCTGTTTCTACCTCCTCCCTAAAATCCACAAATCTGCTTGTCCAGGTAGACCCATTGTTTCTGCCTCACTGAAATCATATCTGCAGGCCTCGACTCTGTTTTATCCCCCCGGATCAGTCCCTTCCAACCTATATCCGTGACACCTCATATACTCTTGATCTTTTCAAGGATTTCAGGTTCCCTAGCCACCATCATATTTTTACTGTGGATGTCCAGTCCCTCTACACCTCCATCCCCCACCAGGAAGACCTCAAAGCTCTCCGTTTCTTTCTGGACACCAGACCCAACCAGTTCCCCTCCACCACCACTCTCCTCCACCTAGCAGAACTTGTCCTCACTCTAAATAATATCTTCTTTGGGTCCTCCCACTTCCTTCAAACAAAAGGGGTAGCCATGGGCACTTGCATGGGTTCCAGCTGTGCTTGCCTGTTTGTCGGCAAAGTTGAACAGTCTATGTTGCAAGCCTACACTGGTGACCGTCCCACACTTTTCCTACGCTACATCGACGACTGCATTGGTGCGCTGCTTCCTGCACCCATGCTGAACTCATCAATTTCATCCACTTTGCCTCCAACTTCCACCTTGCCCTCAAATTCACTTGGTCCATTTCCAACACCTCCCATCTCTTTCTCAATCTCATTGTCTCTATCTCTGGAGTCAGCTTATCCAGTAATGTCTATTATAAACCAATGAACTCTCACAGCTGCCTGGACTAAACCTCGTCCCACCCTGCTACTTGTAAAAATGCCATCCCCTTCTCTCAATTCCTCCATCTCTGCTGCATCTGCTCTCAGGATGAATCTTTTCCTTCTAGAACAAAGGAGATATCCTCTTTTTTCAAAGCAATGGGCTTCCCTTCCTCCACCATCAAACACTGCCCTCAACTGCATCTCCTCCATTTCATGCACATCTGCTCTTACCCATCCTTCCGCCATGCTACCAGGGTTACACCTCACCAGCCTCCACGCCCAGCACGTAGTTCTCTGAAACTTCTGCCACCTCCAAGAGGATGCCACCACCAAACACATCTTTTCTCCCACCCCACTTTCTGCTTTCTGCAGGGATCGCTCCCCATACAATTCCCTTGCCCATTCGACCCTCCCCACTGATCTCCCTCCTGGCACTTATTCTTGCAAGCAGAACAAGTGCTTCACTTACATCTCCACTCTCACTATGATTCAGGGTCCCAAACAGTCCCTCCAGGTGCAGCGACACTTCACTTGTGAGTCTATTGGAGTCATTTACAGTGTCTGGTGCTCCCGGTGTGGCCTCTTGTACATCAGTAAGACCCGACGTAGCTTGGGAGACCACTTCACCAAGCATCTATGCTCCATCCACCAGAACTAGCGCGATCTCCCAGAGGCCACCCATTTTAATTCCACTTCCCATTCCCATTCCGATATGTTCATCCATGACCTCCTCCACTGTCGGGATAAGGCCACACTTAGGTTGGAGGAACAACACCTTATATTCCGTTTGGGTAACCTGATGGCATGAACATCAATTTCTCAAACTTCCAGTAATGCCTCCACCCCTGCCCCCTTCACCATTTCCCATCTCCATGTCCCTCTCATGTTATCTCCTTGCTCGCCCATCGCCTCTCTCTGGTGCTCCTCCCCCCCTTTCATCCATGGCCTTTCACCAATCAACTTCCTAGCTCTTTGCTTCATCCCTCCCCCTCCAAGTTTCACCTGTCACCTGGTGTTTCTCTTCCCCCTCCCCCCATCTTTCAAATCTACTCTTCAGCTTTTTTTATCCAGTCCTGCCGAAGGATTTCAGCGCAAAATGTGTACTGTACTTTTTACCATAGATGCTGCCTGGCCTGCTGAGTTCCTCCAGCATATTGTGTGTGTCGCTCAATACTTGCTCAGTTCATCAGCCATTTCATTGCCGCCCATTACTACCTCTCTAGCATCATTTTCCAATGGTTTGATATCCACTCTCACCTCACTTTATATATCTGAAGAAACTTTTGGTATCCTATTTAATATTATTGGCTAGCTTTCTTTTGTATTCCATCTTTACCTTCTTAAAAACTTTTTTAGTTGCCTTCTGTTGGTTTTTAAAAGCTTCCCTATCCTCTAACTTCCCACTAAATTTCGCTCTATTATATGCCCTCTCTTTGGCTTTTATGTGGGCTTTGACTTTTCTTGTTAGCCACAGTTGTGTCATTTCGCCATTAGAATGCTTCTTCCACTTTGAGATGTATCCTGTGGCTTCCGAATTGTTTCCAGAAATTCCAACCATTGCTTCTCTGCTGTCATCCCTGCCAGTACAATTCCAGCCAGCTCCTTTCCCATGCCTCTAATTCCTCTTACTCCACTGTAATACTGACACATCTAACTTTACCTTCTCCTTCTCAAAATTTTGGGTGAATTCGATGATATTATGACCACTAATACCCTAAGGGTTTCTTTACCTTAAGCTCCCCAATCAAATCCGGTTCATTACACAACACCCAATCCAGAATAACTGATCTCCTAGTGGGTTCAACTAGCTCTAAAAGTCATCTCACAGGCATTCTCAAAATTGTCTCTCTTGGAATCCCTCACCAACCTGATTTCCCCAATCTAGCTGCATATTGAAATCCTCCATGACTAGTCTAACATTGCCCTTTTAGCATGCATTTTCTATCTTCTGTTGTAATTTGTAGTTCACGTCCTTACTACTGTTTTGGGGTCTGTATACAACTCCCATCAGGGTCATTTTCCCCTTGCAGTTCCTTAGCTCTATCCACAATGATTCAACATCTTCTGACCCTATCTGACCTTTTACTTATGATTATGAGGCGGAAGGATGGGTGAGTAAGTTTCCGGATGACACGAAGATCAGAGGAGTTGTGGATGGAGCTGTAGGTTGTCAAAGGTTACAAGAGGATATAGACAGGATGAAGAGTTGGGCAGAAAAATGGCAGATGGAGTTCAATCCGGATAAGTGTTAGGTGATGTATTTTGGAAGGACAAACCAGAAGACTGAGTACAGGGTTAATGGTCGGTTACTTAAGGGTGTGGATGAACAGAGGGACCTTGGGCTTCAAATCCATACATCCCTCAAGGTCATTGCACAGGTTGATAGGGTAGTTAAGAAGGCCTATGGGTTGCTAGGTTCTAGATTGAGTTCAAGAGTAGAGAGGTCATGTTGCAACGCTACAAATCTCTGGTGAGACCACACTTAGAGTATTGTGTTCAGTTCTGGTCACCTCATTCCATGAAGGATGTGGAAGCTATGGAGAGGGTGCAGAGGAGATTTACCAGGATGTTGCCTGGATTGGAAAACAAGTCTTATGAGGCAAGGTTAGCAGAGCTAGAACTTTTCCCTTTGGAGCGTAGAAGGATGAGAGGGGACTTGATAGAGGTCTACAAGATTATGAGAGACATAGATAGGGTGGATAGCCAGTACCTGTTTCCCAGGGCATGAATAGCAAACACCAGAGGGCATATATACAAAGTTAAGAGAGGGAAGTTCAGGGGAGACATCAGGGTTACACACAGCATCCTCCCCATTTCCTTGCATTTGATGAATCCAAAAAGAATGGCAGAAGCCAATACAGATTGGCACCAGCAGTCTTGCAGGAGTTGCCAGGCAGCATTAAACTCAATTAGGCACTGCCTTAGAAAGGCCAGCTCTGGATTTCTCCTTGGGATTTATTCCTGAAGCCTTCCCCTTGAGTGGGTATGGTTGCAACGCAGCAGAGGATTGAGATCAGAGTTCTCCTTCTCCTAGGTGAGCTGCCAACCACACCTGATGAGGTGCCAGTAACCCACCATTGCCCCTTCTCCTGTCAGTAGGAACAGTTGCGCCAGGCTCAGTAGCTAAGGCATGCATGAAGGCCAGGAGCTGGACTGGGTTGTCAGAGGCTATTTGAGGCACATTCCATTGGGAGCATTTAAATGGGAGCTTTGTTCCCACTAACCCTGCTCCCTGGCTACAACAACCTTAAGGAACTGGGTTATGATTGAAGTTTGTAAAATAATGCGAGGCATACGTAGATAGACTGCCAGTACCTTCTTTCCAGGGTCAACTTGTCTAATACTAAAGGGTATGCATATAAAGTGAGAGGGGTAAGTTCAAAAGTAATGTGTGCCGTAACATGTTTACTCAGAGGGTGGTGGGGGCCTGGAATTTGAACCATCAAATCGCTCTGCACATAATGCCGTTAAGGGTCCTGCCATTGACTGTGGACTTTAGATTTGATCTCCCAAAGTGCTATAACTCATAATTACTCAGATTAAACTCCGAGCTCTGTTGTCATGTTATCAACACCTCTGTGAAACTCTTACAACCTTCCTCTATGTTGCATAAACATGAGTTATTGGTTTTCACTTTATCAAGAATTCTTTCACTGGAATTTTGCAGTTATTTATTTCAAATGAATTAATTCAAAGGGATTCAAAGTACATTTATTATCAAAGAATGTATAAATTATACAACCTTGAGATTCATCTGCTTACAGGCAGCCACAAAGCAAGAAACTCAAATGAATCCACTAAAAAAAAGACCATCACCCAATGCACAAGAAAGAGAAATAAACACCCATCATGCAAACAGTAAAAGCATGCAACGTTATGTAATACTGCATTCATTTAATAAGGAACATATGAATTGCCAATACTAATAGTAAATGAAACGTGCCAGTATAATCTTATTATATAATTTGAATAAATATGATTTTCATTAGAAGTGACCAGATGTTGCAGATGTTCATCACAAGATGTACTGGATAGCATAACCTCTTCCAGGTGTCAATGACTAGAATAACATTATTCTAGCTTTCTGTCATGTACGTTGCAGAACATAAACCTTTTCTTTCCAGACCGTAACAATTAATAAAGCCAATGATATGAAGAAGCCTCTGCCAAGATAACTCTGTGGCATAATGCACTGGAAAAATCCAAGCGTTGTAAGCACGAAGTTGGAAATAGACCATCGAACCGCACAGCACAGTACAGGTCCCTCAGCCAATGAATTTGTGCCAAGCTTTTAACCA
Organism: Hemitrygon akajei; assembly: GCF_048418815.1. Taxonomy (NCBI): domain Eukaryota; kingdom Metazoa; phylum Chordata; class Chondrichthyes; order Myliobatiformes; family Dasyatidae; genus Hemitrygon; species Hemitrygon akajei. The sequence continues at coordinate 107,089,015 of NC_133125.1, forward strand.
ACTCCAAGGTCAACCTAACTTTACCATCCCACAATGGAGCCAAGCAAGGGTGGGCCATAGAATCAACTTCTATAGAGGAACTCACTCCAATCAAGCTTCCCACTATTCTGCAGGCTGAAGCCCTTCGTCTGAACTGACAAGAGAGCTATCCACAGACTCCTGGCCAATACTTACCTCTGGTTTTCATTTCTAATGTAGATTATCCGATTGTCATTAAAATGTTGCAGGTGAGACCTTGTTATGACTGTTGCAATACCTGGCGCAGTGAGAAAAACTTCAAAAAGACTTCATTTGATTGGAAATGCTTTGTGTGATACTGGAAGGGCAGTAAAAGGCCATACGTTTGCAAAATTTCCTTCCTTTACAGCCATAGAATATAAGCAATTCTCTCTGGCTATGCTCAGGCTCAGAATCACTGTCATTTAGGGCAATCAGCGGTTACTCATTATGTCTGGAAATTTAGACAGATAGGAAGGAATCAGACTGTTCAGTTTGTCACTAGTATATACGTGGACTCCACCCACAAAAATAACAATTGAATTAAAAGGGATCCTCATTGTTGCCATTAGGCAGGGATACAGGAACCTGAAGACCCACACCTCAAAGTTCAACAGCACTTTCTTCCCCACTGCCGTCAGGTTCTTGTACTTGCCTGAAAAACACCAACACTGTCTAAGATTATAAATACTTTGTATCATATATGTTAATTTACGTTAACTTAGATTTTGCATGTTTGCAATGTTTTCATGCATTTATACTCTCTGTACGAATGCCTATGATTATCGTCATCATTATGAGCCGGGTTGTATGACTTGGGCAATCATGGTGACTGTGATTGTTCTTGGCAATTTTTTTTTACGGAAGTGGTTTGTCATTGCCTTCCTCTGGGCAGTGTCTTTAAGAGATGGGTGACCCCAGCCGTTATCAATACTCTCCACAACCAGGACTTGTGATATGCACCAGCTGTTCATAGCTGCTGCTATGGCTTCACGTGCCCCTGACTGAGGGGCTGGGGGAGACTAAGTGGGTGCTCCGCCTTGCCCAAGGGTGACTTGCAGGCTAGCAGAGGGAAAGAGCGCCTTACACCTCTTTCCGTTGAGATGTATCTCCACCCCTCCACTCTATTGCCTTTGACAGTAAAAGCAAACTTAAACTCCCTCTGCAAATGGATCCTTGACTTTCTCATCTGGGCTCACAGTCAGTATGGATTGGAGATAACATCTCCTCCTCACTGACAATCAACACAGGCACACCTCAAGGATGTGTGCTTAACTCACTGATCTACTCTCTCTACACTCATGGCTGTGTGGCTTGGTACAGATCAAACACCATCTAAAAATTCAACAATGACACCAATGTGGTTGGCAGGATCTCAGAAGGCGATGCAAAGACATACTGGAGTGGGATACATCAGATGAGAGGTGTCTATTACATACGCGGATTTTGACTGAAAAAACAACCGGCTGGAGTCGCTTAGCACTTTTGTGCAAGGGTGTCTACTTGTTGCATCAAAATATCAAACTTACAAAAATTAGTGAAAATAGTAAAAAGAAAACTGTCAATATTTACAAAAAGGTATCTACCAGAAAACACAATAACTAGCTCCATAATATGCCCAGTGGGAACTCCTGACAGCTCGATCTCTCTCTCTGTGAGAGCAAATCTACTTCCTGGATTTTTAGGCACCAGGACCTACCACATTTAATTCCCAAAGAGTTAACTTAAAACTACTCATCAATCAGAATATGATACATTCCACAATGTAGTTACAATCATACTACAAAATAATCAAGTATCTACTTGAAAACAGAATACAAACAACATATACACACTTACACATACCCATCTCTGTAGAATTGCAGTTCTCCACTGTGGATGGCAGGAAAGGCACCATAAAGCCAAACCCTTTAGGACCCATTATAGGAATATACCTGGGGGAAGACAATGAAGTGTCAGTGCAATGACAACAGAATGGCAAGGCAGTGTGTGTGTGTGTGTGTGTGTGTGTGTGTGTGTGTGTGTGTGTGTGTGTGTGTGTGTGTGTGTGTGTGTGTGTGTGTGTGTGTGTGTGTGTGTGTGTGTGTGTGTGTGTGTGTGTGTGTGTGTGTGTGTGCGTGCAGTATGGATACCGAGCGCTCTCCGTCGCAGTGTCACAACGACAACCTTGCACTTAATGTCGGTAAGACACTAGGAGTTGACAGTGGACCTCAAAAAGGGCAAGTCAGGGGCACACACATCAGTCCTCACTGAGGGGTCAGCAGTGGAATGGGTGAGCAGCCTCTAATTCCTGGGCATCATATTGACTCAATCACGAGGATGCAGTTTGGGAGCTGTCACCGATGGTCCCCCGCAGCCATCAGGCTCCTGGACGGTTTTCACACACCTCAGAGCTGAACAGACTCCGCAGCTGTGGACTCACTTTTCGGGATCTGCAGTTCACATTCCATGTGGTTCTGTTTACTATTTTTTACTATTTGCAGGATTTGTCCTCTTTTACAACTCGAATAAGTTGCGGTCTTTGTTATGTGTGTTTTTAGTGGATTCAGTAATGTTTTTTTGTTTTTCAAGTGGCTGCAAGAAGATGAATCTCAGGTTTATATATGGTATACAGATGTCAATAAGTTTGAACTTTGAGGGTACTCCAGCAGCTATACAGTATTTCATTCAAAATGCTGGTGGAACGCAGCAGGCCAGGCAGCATCTATTGGAAGAAGCACTCTTGATGTTTCAGGCCGAGACCCTCCGTCAGGACTAACTGAAAGAAAAGATAGTAAGAGATTTGAAAGTAGGAGGGGGAAATACGAAACGATAGAAGACCTGAGGGGGTGGGGTGAAGCTGAGAGCCGGAAAGATGATTGGCAAAAGGGAAACAGAGCTGGAGAAGGGAAAGGATCATGGGATAGGAGGTCTAGGGGGAAAAAAGGGGGGAGGGGAGCACCAGAGGGAGATGGAGAACAGGCAGAGTGATGGGCCAAGAAAAAAAAGGGGGGAATAAATAAATCAGGGATGGGGTAAGAAGGGAAGGAGGGGCATTAGCCTCCAACCTGATGGCATGCAACACCTTATATACCATCTGGGTATCTCCAACCTGATGGCATGAACATTGACTTCTCTAACTTCCGTTAATGCCTCTCCTTTATGATGTATTTCTGGTTTCTGGTCGTTCCTTTTTTTTGCTACTTTGTGCGAATTTGAATGGGGGCGACCTGAAGATAAACTAACTCTGAGCTGAACTGAACATGCCCGGACTCTTTTGATTGTGTGTTTTAGTAGTCTGTGTTTCTCGCTCATTTTTTGTTGCGTGATTTTGTTATTTTTGTGCATGGGGGGGGGGGGTGCTTGATGTTTATCTTTGAACAGGTTCCATGGTGTTTCTTTGTTTCATGGCTGTCTGTGGGGAAGACGAATCTCAGGGTTGTATACTGTATACATTCTTTGATAATAAACGTACTCTGAATCTTCGAGAGCATTTTGGCTGGTTACATCGTTAGCTGGTATGGAAGCTCCAATGCAAATAATGAAAAGAGCCTGCAGGTGATTATAGACTCAGCCAGCTCCTTCACAGGCACAACATCAACGATAGTCTCAAAGGCAATGCCCTGGGAAAGCAACATCCGTCATTAAGGATGCCCACCATCTGGGACATGCCCACTTCTCATCAAGGAGGAAGTGCTAGAGCCTGAAGATGCACACTCAGCATTTTAGGAACAGCTTCTTGCCCTCTGCCATCAGATTTCTGAACAGTCCAGGCTCCCACGAACTCTATCTCAATATCCCTCTTTTGCACTATTTATTTATTTGTTTGTTTGTTTGTTTGTTTGTTTGTTTGTTTATTTGTTTGTTTGTTTGTTTGTTTGTTTATTTATTTATTTATTTCCTGCTGTGACATTTGGTAATTTTTTTACATATTGCACTGTTTTGCTGCCACAAAACAACAAATTTTGTGACATACTGTATGTCAGTGATAATAAATCTGATTCTGATGAGAGCAAATTTGAGCTTGGACTTATTATATTCTCAGCCTCGACTGAATGGCAGAGGCCACGTGCTTTAGATGTACCATTTGAGAAAGATTATGTACTCAGATAATCCATGAAGCAAGCAGTCAAACCCTTTATTGTTGCCATGATTAATTCTTCCATACAAATGTGAAGCCTTGAGGTTGTGAAGCAGGAGTCAGAGATAGACTCCTTCTATGGCAGAATACCACTGACCCACTTGGGTGAGATGTAAAGATTCCTAGCTTCTCTGTGAGTTATAAGAATGTAGAGTGGATCTGGAAACAATTTCTTCTGAGCAAATTCTTGCTGACTTTAGAATGCTACCCATTTGCTCTAAATTGTTTGATGAAATGCTTTCCTTCAATTAAACAGGAGCAAAAAAAAAACCAAGATGTGTTTTAGGATTAGAGGCCTCCACTGGCTAGATTTACCGTAGCCGGCTACACACATGATGGGCTGAATGGCCTCCAGCTGTGCAGTAAATTTCACTCATTCTCAAATTCAAGTTCAAGTTCAATTGAGATTCAGCTATAAGCATGTATACACCTAAATAAAACAGCTTTCCTTGGGGCCAAGGTGCAAACACAGTACATACAGTCACGCACAGCACATATAGATATGATAGCACATACATGGGAGTCTGGGAATGTAGGTCTAACTTCAGGTTTACTTTAAGCGTGATACTTTAACATGATAGTGTGATGATGTATGCAATTCACATACTTATGCATATAATTTGTAATTAATTATTACGGATTAATTAATTATTTAAATGAACAGGAATGCTTAACCAATCTATATACTCAAATATTACTTAAATGTTAAATACACAACACATACCATCATGAAAAATAATATTAGCTTAAGTTCTTGAATGGTATGGCCAGAAGATTGATGGTGCATGGGATGTTATCCTAGAGCCATGATTCACAAGAACAAACACATAGCAGTTCCTCGTCTCAGTCTCACTCTGGTTCAACAGACGAAGATAAATTATCTTGTCTTGTGTTGAGTCAGCTGCAGGCAATCCAGCTTGTCTTCCAGGGAGCAAACACTGGAGAGCAGTACCGACAAGAAGGACCAGACCCCAACCCAGCACAGATTCCAACACCCACACCACACCTCTGTTCTCTCCCACACCCTCTCTGGCACCTCACCCCAGGGTACACCTTCATGGAAAACTGGAAGACTTTTTGATTTTTGTCCATCATTGTTTAAGAGACGCAGGGTTACTGCATGTTTAAGGAAGTTTTACATAAATTAGCATAATTCTCCTTTCTATAGATAACAATTTTCAGGACTATGGGCCTTATGTCAAGTTCAAATCTTAGTTTGGCCGAAGTATAGAGAAAGGTGACCACACTGGTTGACCTATGATCAAATCAACAATTCAATAACTCATTTTGCACCCTGTAAGGTCATTATTTATTCATGTATATTTTGATGCTTATGGGCTGCTGTCAAGCTTCCTTGTGTGTTACATACTGAATGTAATGTGAGAGGGGATTCCAGGTAGATGACTTACAAGCAAAGTACTGTAAACAGTTGCACGTTTTTTCCTCACCTTTTCATCTCTCGTGTATGTTATTCACAGTCACCCGACTTCCCAGCACTACAAACATAACATCTGGTGATGAGGTGACAAGTCCTCATGTAATATTTATTGTTTTTTTCCTGAAAAATCCACGTGTAATACTAGCAATGTACCGCTGTGTAAAGAGGGTACTGGAAAAGGAGACATCGCATGGTGAGTGAAGACAGCCACAGGAAGTGAATAAACCAAGGGAGGGGAATGGGAACAGGATGGTAAAATAAAAAAAATAAGAGAGGGAGAGCTATGCATAAGACTCATTAACATTTCTGAAATGTGATTGTGATTGAAAATGACCACAATGTTTGGAAGTATGGAGCCATATGATGAAACGACAATGGAGTTCATATACTGAAAGATTCGAATATTTTGCACTGGCAAATCAAATTTCAGATGATGTTCGTGTTCCAACTTTTCTGACTGTGCTGGGAGCAAAAAGGTTCTGCAGTCCAGTACAACCTGCTAAGTCTGTCAATAAGCCTTATAAGGACATAGTTAAAATCTTAAAGGAACACTAGGTTTAGATTTCATAGAAGGAATCAGGAGGAAGGTGAGTCTATTTCACAGTTTGTGGTGGTGTTGAAGCAATTGTCTGAACACTGATTTTTCGCAGTTACTGAATCACATGTTAGGTGATAGACTCATATGGGGTCTGTGTCATGAGGCAATTCACAGACATTTGCTTACAGAATAATATTACAGCAGGCAATTGAGATTAGTACATCAATGAGATGGCAGCTAAAGAAGCACAGTTTTTAAGCCTATCTTCCCAAATTCATAAAGTTTTACTGATTTTAAGAGTAAGTCACCTATTGGCAATCACTGCTACCATTATGGTAAAACTGGGCACTCAGCAAAAGAGTGCTGGTGTAAGGTTGCAGAGGCTGGGGCAAACAGGCATGTTGAATGTGCCTGTAAAAGTAAAAAGGCCCCGTCAACCAAAAACACTGAAATAAAGAAAAAATTCAACAGAGAACCGGGCAGAATGAATGGAATCACCGTAAAGCTGTTCAGCCCAACCCTTCATCCAAATGCCTGAAGGCAAGAATTATTCCAAATGCTCTCAAACCATGGTAGAGGCTGAATTGGAAACACTGGCCCAGAGTAAGGTATTGGAACCAGAGTGTGTAAGTAAATGGGAAATTCCAGTGGTCCCTGTCGTAAAAAGGGATGGGTCTTTAAGGTTTTATGGAGATTTCAATGTAATCATTAACCTAGTTCCTGCAGCTGAAGAATACCTTCTTCCCCTCCATGATGACTTTTTTGCATTATTGGCCAGAGGACAGACATTTAGCAAGACTGACCTGTGTTAAGTGTACACACATATGCACGTGGACAGAGTCTGTTGCAAAGAGCAAAGGAAGCGAACCCAAGTGCAGGATGCAGGCACGGAGATTGAGTTTGGATGCTTACACGGGCGTAAACACCAAACAGCAAACGGGAGGGATCTTGACACGGAGCCTTTACTCAGAGAGACGGAGTCTCATATGTAAACCTAGAAACTGGAGGTAAACTTAGAACAAACAGTTCTAAGCAATCAGGAAACATAGTTACCTCACAGGAAAAAGACCAACGAACTGGCAACTAGTGGTTCTTATACTGCAGTTCCTGATGGAAACCAGGTGTGCCGTCATCAAAACGAATTAGAAGCAATCGGGAAATTAACCATTGGAACCATGGCACAATCAAAGATAATTAGGAGCAAGATAGGGAATTAACGATCAGGACCATGAGACAGTCACAGGAACTGTTGACTATAGTGACTCACAAAGGAATGTTCTGATACTAAAGGCTTCTGTTTAGCATCACCTCAGCTCCCGCACTTTTTCAGCGAGCAATGAACCAGATCCTGAGCGTGTTGACAAAGGTGCGAATTTATTTGGATGGTTCACTCATTACTGGGAAAAATGAGAAAGAACACTTACAAAACTTGGATGCTACGCTACAATGACTCCAGGAATATGGAGTAAGGGGCCTGAAGGACAAGTGTGAGTTTTTCAACCTTCAATTGAATATTTGGACCATGTGATCTACATCTCAGGGCTTCACAAGGCACCGTCAAAGGTTAAGGCAAACATGGAGGTTCCATCACTGCAGAATGAAAGTCAATCACAATCTTTCTTAAGATTACCAACATATTAGAAAATGTTTGTTCCTAATCTAACTAGCATGCTGAAACCACTTCAGAAGCTTTTAACTAAATCAGCATACTGACAGTGGACAGATCACTGGGCAGAGGCTTTTTAAAAGGCCAAAACAGCTCTGTCACAATCTGAAGGACTCGTAGAGTTCAACCCATCATTGCCAATAGAGTTGGCCTGTGATGCACCGCCCTATGGTGTGAGGGCAGTTATCCCACGTGTCATGCTGTCAGGTAAAGAGTGTCCGATCACTTTCGCATATAGGACATTAAGCAAGGCAGAAAGCCACTTTGCCCAGATTGAGCTGGAAGCACTCACAATTGTTATTGGAATTAAGAAATTCCATCAATTCCTTCTCTCTCTCTCTCTCTCTCTCTTTCTTTTGCCCATTATTTTTGCCAGTGTTTCGGGCAGCAATGAAGCTCCTCCATCTCCGGAAGTGTTCAGGGCTATTCCTCTCGGTTATCACTACTGTCAGTCCCGGGTGGAGACTCAGGAATACAGCCACACTCAGATGTAGAAGGATTGTTTATTGCTGTTTCTGTAGCAATTTTGTTTTACCAGTCAGGGTTGTCAGCCCTGAGCTGAACCCGCAAATCTGGAGGTCCGGTAGTCCACTGTTAGTCTGGTCTCTACCCTTTGACCTGTTTGGCATGGGTGACCCTACCAAGAGTTAAAACACAAGGCCCAGACTCCAGCCAGCAGAGCTCTCTGGATCATTAAGGCAGGCAAGCCACCAAACCCTAAGACAAGGTTGTGATCCTCTTGGAGGAACGATTTACACCACTAACAGAACATCGCCCCTTGATGTCAATTTTTGATCCACATGTGTACACTCTTTCCCTGACTGCTAGTCAAGTGTAACATTGGGCTGTGTTACCACCTGCACATCAGTACACTATAAAGTTCAGGAAGTCCAAGCACCATTCAAGTGCTGGTGGACTATCCGGACTTCCCTTAACTGTTACAGTTCCAGAGCCATCCCTGAAAGAAATTGTTTACTTCAAGGAAGTAATCTATGGCTCTGATGACCGAGACGCAAATCTGGAAGCACACCCATACTGACCCTGTTCTACCTAAAGTGGTGGTCATGGTAACTCACGAATGGAAAGGAGAGCCAACCATAGAACTGAAACCTTACCAGGCTTGATGGAAGGAGCTCACAGCCCAAGTAGGATGTTTGCCATGGGGCTACCATGTTGTCATTCCTCCATCATAAAGAAGACAAATTCTTGACAAGGTACACACAGGACACTGCGGCATCATGCACATGAAAGAAATCACACACAACTACTTCTGGTGGCCAGAACTGGATGTAACCATTGAAAAAATAGCCAAGGCATGCCCACATTGTCAACAAGTGAGAAATGTTCCTCAGCTTTCTCCTTTGATTCTATGAGAATGGCCTGAACAACCACGGCAGAGGATTCACATCGATTTTACAGGACCCATAGGCCATCTGTCCTTGCTTATACCAAATGGCCCAAGGATGCCATCATGAAGAGCACTACATCTGAAAAATGCATTGAGAAGCTACGTTCCACCTTTAACTGTTTTGGGTTTCTTGAACAGCTTGTACGTGACAGTGGCCCACAACTTCTGTCCGAACAGCTCAAGGCATTTACGGAAGAGAATGGTATTCAGTAGGTCAAGTCAGCACCACAATGGCCTTGATGAATGATTCATACAAACACTGAAAAAAGGCGTCAAGACTTCAGTGGGAAGTAGATCCTTCAACCAGCGTCTTAGCACTTCCTTGATGGCATACTGCAACACATCTCACACCACTACCAAACTGGCTCCAGCCACTGCACTGATGAAAAGACAGCTTTGCACTCACCTTGACCTGCTTAGACCGCCCCCCCCCCCCCAAACACATGGTAAATGAACACAACCAGAGAGACATACCAACATGAAGTACAGAAGCTTCACAGCACGAGGGAGTCCTTGCCCAGAACTACATCTCTGGAGCAAAGAGGATATCTGTGACAGTGTTGGCACAAGCTGATCCTGTGCCATACACAATGGAAACTAGAAACCACAGTGTCTGGAGAAGGCATGTTGAGCAGCTGTTGCCACTTCTGAGGCTACTGAAAACCAACACAAACAGACTAATCCAGATCCAGCTGTAGAAATGGAACAGGAATGCCACACCCAGTGATCTCCCATCACCTATGCTTTCTGAGATGCCCCTTTTTTTTTGTAATTTTTTGAATTGAAGTTCATCATCAAACAAACATTTCCATAAGATGTATTTCAGACATTGTACATATATATCATATAATCACATATATCACAAATCTCCACAAAGTATTTATCTGAGGTATACACTTATAGAAAAAAGTGGAAAGAAAAAACAAGCAAAAGGAAAGAACTATGTACAAGTAGGAAGTGATTTTTTTTACAACAGATTTATTGATTTGCGAGAATAAAATCAGGCCTATGAGGCATTATGTAGTTAAACCATTTTTCCCAGTATGAATCAAATTGTTCCAGCTTATGGTTAACAGATGCTGTTATCTTCTCCATTTTGTAAATGTCCATTGTAATTTCCATCCATGTATTTAAAGTTGGGCTCTCCTGTGATAACCATTTCCCAGTAAGAGTCTTTTTACCAGCCACCAACAGTATATTCATTAAATATTTATCTCTTTCCAACCATTCTTGAGGTATATATCCAAAATATACGGTCTTACTTTCCAAGGGTATTTCACATTTAAAGATGTCTTGTAGGACATTGTGTATCCCTCTATGCCCCCTTCTGACAATGTAGTGCCCAGGCCAAGATCTATACATACACCACAAGAGATAAAATGACATTGGCTTCATCTCCAGTTCATTGGTACCGTCACAGGAACATGCAGCCTCCATACAGATTGAATCTTTAGTTTAATGACTAACCCTCAGCACATGGGGCAAAATAATCCCCTGGATTATGTCTACCCTCTTTCCCTAGTTTAGAGAGAAAAAAGTTGTTCTTTGTTGTTGGTTGGATTTGATGATTACTCAATTGAATATTACTAGCTGGTCTGTGTATGGGAAGGGGGAAGGGATAAATTAATGGGGGGAGGGATATATTATGTATTTATGTATATCTTGATCCAATGCTGAACACATAACACACAGGGAAGGGCATTCTGGGTAGATAACTTACAAGCAAAATAAACCACTGCGTGTTTGTTCCTCGCCTCTCAGTCTCGCATGTGTGTTATTTGTGGCCACCCAGCTTCCCAGTGGCACAAACAGAACAACGGCAATACTGTTTTACATATTTGGCACTTAAAAGTAATAAAACTGTGAAGGCCAACTAGATCAATGCATTGCAAATTAGAAAGGCATTCTGTAGAAATCCTAAACCTGCACTGTCTCCTTACTTTAATTTTTATTAATTTCCCCTGATCATGGATTAGCACAACATCTCATAAGGAGTGGTCCTCAAAAATCTACAAGTCTTCATCTTATGTTATATTAGTAAAATATGAAGGTCCAGTTCTTTTGTCAAGCTAAAAAAAAGTAGAATGTGATGTACTATTCAACTTGGATGGTGAATACTGAAGAAACTTAAGTTTCCACATCCCTTTTTAATCAAGTTTACTTGGGTCAATTATACATCTCAATGAATTAAATCCTTATGGAGCCTCAAGGTTCCAGTCCATAAAAATTGTTCAAGTGATAAACAATTGTTGCATTATAACCCAAGAACATTTAAAAGACATATATACTGTGCAAATTTAGTTTGTAGACTAAAATCCAGTATATATTTTTAATCTTATGAAAGGGAGAGCATGGTAATGTTATAGTCGGCACTAGAATTAACTAGATTTTTCATATGATGACGCACATTCCGAGGTATAACTAAATCAGTTCATATCAAGTCAAATTGAGAGCCTATGCGTGTCAGAGATCATAATGATGCTGCTTGGTGATTATAGACTATCAAGTAAAGAAGACAGCGGCTGTAATTAAAATATTTTGTGTGGCTTTTTGTACACCATTTAAATTATTTTGATTTGTTTTAATTAAAGGGTAACAGTGAGTGATCTGGCTCTCTTGTGATCTTGTTCCGTACTGTCAGCTTTAAATAATCTCTCACTTTGCGGGTGTGTTTACACACTGAAGGGTGCATCCGCCAGACAGCTTTGTAACCTATCCAAAAGTGAATCAGGTAGATGTTTGCAACTTTAGGTGAAAATTTTCGTGGGTCATATCCTTTAACTCAGATGAATAAAGAATCCTGCCAGAGTGCACTTGGTTGGTGAGTTAATTAGCCTCTCGAAATTCACTGGGTGAGGCCAAGTCATTGGGTACTGTATATTTAAAGCTGAGGTTGATAGGTGCTTAATTAGTAAGGGCATCAAAAGTTATGGAAAATGGGGTTCAGAGAGAAAATAGATCAGCCATGATTGAATGGTGGAGCAGATCCGACGGGCTGAATGGCCCAATTCTGCTCCCATGCCGTATGGTTTTATGGTCTTACAATTGTTTTGTGTCAAGAGAAAATACTTCCCTCTGCAATTTCTCTCAGTCTAGATTTTCAGTCTTGCTCTTAACCTTGAAAAGCTGTTTCAAACTCTGCATTTTTATGCCCCATCTCTAAAAGCCTTCCTACCCACTTCACTCCCACACAATCTTCCTCTTCCTTAAAGTTCAGCTTTTCAGCTTTGCTTTCCTTGTTGTTATAAAGTTATATGGAGTTGATTTTGCACTGCCCTCAAGATCACTGGTTGTCTGTATCCTGTTGTCTGTTTTGTCCAATGTTGACCCAGGCACGATCTTCTACTGGAAGCCCAGCTCTTTGGCAGAGCCTGGGTGAACCGTGTGGCATCTGAATGGCAGATCCATCTGGTTTGAGTATCTCAGAAACTGCTGATCTGCTGGGAGTTTCAAGCACGACAATCTCTAGAGTTTACAGAGAATGATGCGACAAACAACAAAAAGCATCCAGTGAGCAGCATTTCTGTGGATGAAATGACCTTGATAATGAGAGCGGTCAGAGGAGAATGGCCTGACTGGTTTAAGCTGACAGGAGGGCGCCAGTAACTCAAATAACCACGTGTTGCAACATGGTGTGCAAAATAGCATCTCTGAAAACACAACACATCAAATTTTAATGTGGAAGGGCTACAGCTGGTGAAGACTGAAACGTATGAATCTATTTCTTTTAGCGCAATGACCCCGCCCCCCCAGCACTACATATTGATCTGCTGTCTATGCATGTTCATTGTTCTCTCTCTCTCATTGCAATGTGAATACACCAGTTAAAGCCACCTCCCACGTGTGCTTTATTTTAATTGATATGGAGATGTGTACAGACACAAATTGGCGTCGAGTACGAACCCGAATGTCAGAAAACATCACAAACTGCACCGACAGCTACAGCACGATTATGGGGCAAAACAGCAAGAGTTTAACAGTACGGAGAAGGTCGTCACAGATGCTAACAAACACATAAGTCACAATGAAATACACAATGAATTTAAAGTGAAAATAACGTGGTGATGGCCTTAGTCAGGAAAGTTGATGAACTTGATAGTGCCAGTGAAGGCCGGGAGTCGTATATCGGGAGGGTTGAACTGTATTGTAATGTGAACAATGTGGAGGAGCAAAAGAAAGTCCCTACACTTCTTGGGTCCAAGCACATAATTCTCCTAATCAACTTAGTAACCCTAAAAAGCTAGCAAGCAAGATGTTCGATGAACTTTTTATAATTTTGAGCCCTAAACTGCTGGTAATTGCTGAGAGATTTAGATTTTTACAAAAGGAACTAGTCAAAAGCTGAAAGCCTTTCTGAATACATTGCAGAACTGCACAAACTTTCCCACCACTGTGATGTTAGAGATAGACTTCCTGATGCATTAAGGGTCTGGCTTGTATGTGGCATGCATGGTCAAAGCACTCAAAAGAGGCTAATTTCTAAAAGAGACCTAACCTTAGAACATGCATTGACCACTGCAATATCATTGGAGACCGCAGCAAAGGATGCAGCAGAACCTCAGGAAAGGAGGTTGGGTTGTGAAATGCAGAAGATATCCCTGAATGGAGCAAAAAGCCAAAGATGTTATCAATGTGGCAAATCCTCCCATGATGCAATGACTGTTGATTCAAATAAAAAGTCTGCAGGAAGTGTCACAGACAAGGTCGCATAGAGAGAGTGTGCGAGGCAGATCAAAAAGCACAACCGAGTGAAAACTCTCAAACACAAAACTGAGCAAATGCATAAAGTTACCGAATATAAAACAGAATCAGACAACATAGAGTCTGACAAAGGTGAACTGTCATACCTAGAACTGTGTAGTATAACTGAAGCAGATCACAAAATCATATGGATCGCAACAGATGAGTCCAGCATAAAACTGAAAATGGAGCTGGATACAGGGTCAGCTTTGTCCATAATTCCAGAGGTTGACTGCAACAGACTGTTTTCAAAGCTACCATTAGAGAAGACCTCAGAGATGCTAAAGACCTGCACATGCAAAAAAGTGTTTCTCAAAGGCAAACTGAAGGTAAAAGTGATGTATGGAGGTCAAACACAGCAGTTAGAGCCTTATGTATTGAAAAGTGGAGGGCCAGCATTTTTCTGTTGTGAATGGTTGAGAAATAGTCTGGCACTCAATCAAAGCTCTCAATGTGGTTATCAACAGGCAACTGCAGCCCAAATGCTAGCACTAACCAGAGCCTGTCACAACTGCTTAATGCTAATCAGAGGATGTTTGAGAAGACAATAGATAAGCAAATCAAAGACTTGGCCAAAAGCTGTTTGGGATGTCAAATAAGTTCAAACTGCACCCTCACAGGCACCGTTACAACCATGGCATTGTCACCATGGCGAAGAGAACATATAGACTTTGCTGGGCCATTCATGGAATCCATGTTTCTGATTACTATGGATGCTCATCTGAAGTGCTGGGAGTTTATAATAATGAAGTCAAACACCTCAGCAAAGAATGTCTCTGCCCTGAGGACTATCTTCACCAGAAATGGCTTACCAGAACAAATTGTGGGTGACTACAGACCACAATATGCATCAGAAGAATTCCAACTGTTCATGAGGAAAAATGGCATCAGAAATTTCAAGTCATCTCCTCACCGCCCAGCAATGAAGGTTTGTCCAAACCTTCAAAAAAGTCTATTAAGGCTATGGACATGAAGGACATTTCTCTACAGCAAGGTGGACATTTTCTTCTTGTGTATCCAAACTCTGTTCCTGTAATGACATATCAAACATCCGCAATGTTGTTCATGAACAGAAATCTGAGATCCCACATAGACCTCCTGAAACCAGACCTTCAGGGGGAAGTACAGAATAAACAGTTCAACCAGTTGCCTGGAGAAGCAGCAAGAAACTTCGAGATTGGACAGGAAATCCTAGCGCATGATTACTGAAAAGATAATCCCTGTAGGATAGCTACAAGAACTGGACCACTGATATGCACAACGGAAGCTGGAGATCAGACATGGAGATGTCATGTGGACCACACACTGGATGCTCAACTGAAGAACACATCTACATCGACTGCATCCAAGAAGACGGACACATTACATCCACTTGACCTACCTCTCAGTGATGATGTCACTGACAGCAATGTGACACTGGAAACCGAGAACGTTGTCTTAGATAAGACACCCCCCAAGCCTGGTACCACTCCACAGGTCCAAAGGCCTGATGAGAATGCTGTCATTGACAAGACACCTGACAAATCTGAAGCCACTCCACAGGTCCAGAGGCGCTACCCTGAAAGAAACAGAGCACCACCCAAAAGACTGAATCTTTAGAACTGTGAAGTTAGTTATGGACTATTATTGTGAAAGCATGTTTATTTGGAATGTGGATTGTGAAAGGGAAATTCAATGCTTTGTACATAATCAATTTTATGTTGCATTAATCTAGAGGAGGCAGAGGTGTAATGTATGAATCTATTTCTTTTAGAGCAATGCCCCTGCCCCCTTAGCACTACGTATGGACCTGTTGTCTAAGCATGCACATTGTTCTCTTTCTCTTTCATGCTGCAATGTGAATAAGCCAGTTAAAGTCATCTTCTGCATGCGTGCTTTTATTTAATTGATATGTAGTTGTGCATAGGCACAACAAAGACCATGAACGTGCACTCAGCAGTCACATTGTTACATACAGGAGATAATTGACAGAGTGGCCACTGAGTGTCTAATTAAAACCGTTATTATTTTAATTCACACTCACACTCTGTCATCTCCCACAAAGACATAGACACACATACTAGGTAACCTTACACACTGACACACATTAAGTACCTTTACATTAAAGTGGTGCGATGCTTCAGGAGGGTTAGTGGTATCGTAAAGGATTCATGTCACCTTTTCTATCTTCTACCCTCTAGGAAAAGATACAGGAGCTTGATTGCCTGGGTGTCTCCACTGTTTTCAGATTCCTGAACCCATCACCTCTTTCACATCTCCTTCCTTTTCACTTCCTCGGTAAAGCAGCCAGCATAACCAAAGGTTTCACCCACCTGGACAATCTCTCTTCTCACCCCCTTCAGGCCGAAATACAAAAGGCTGAAGGCACGTGCCACCAGGCGCAGGAACAACATCTATCCCAGTTATCGAACACCTCCCTAGTACAATAGGGATTGATCCTTGACCGCACAGTCTACCTCATTGTGGCCTTGCATCTTATTGTCTACCTGCACTGCACTTTCTCTGTAACTGTAACATTTTATTCTGCATTCTGTTCCTGTTTTATCTTCTACTACCTCAGTGCACTGTTGTCATGAATTGATCTGTGTGAACAGCACGCAGACAGGCTTTCACTGTACTTCAGTACATGTGACAATAATAAACAAATTTACCTTTGTGGACGCTGCTAGTGTTCACTAACAATTAACACCTTTGTGTGCGTTCTGTTGTTCTTTACCCCTTCTACTCCCTCAATGTGCTGATGTAATAAAATGATCTACACTGATACAGGCAAAATGAAATTCTTCTCTGGATGTCAATACTTGTGACAATAATAAACCAGAGCAATGCACACAAAATGCTGGAGGAACTCAGCAGGTCAGGCAGCATCTATGGAAGTGAATAACCAGTTGACATTTCAGGCCAAGACCCTTCTTCGGGACTGGAAAGGAAGGGAGAAGATCCTAGAATCAAACAGTGGGGGGGAGGAGGAGAAGGAGGATAGCTATAAGGTGGTAGATAAAGTCAGGTGAGTGGGAAAGCTAAAGAGCTGGAGAGGAAGGAGTCTGATAGGAGAGGAGAGCGGACCCAGGGGGAGGTGATAGGCAGGTGAGAAGAGGTAAGGGGCCAGAGTGGGGAATACAAGGGGTGGGGGATTTTTTTTTACCAGAAGGAGAAATTGAGTTCCATGCCACCAGGTTAGCGGCTACCCAAAGGCATTGCTCCTCCACCCTGAGGTGAGAGTGGCATCATCTTGGCACAAGAATCGGAATTAAAATGTTTGGCCACCGGGAAGTTCCTGTTTTGGTGGATGGGGCAGAGATGCCCGATAAAGCAGTCTCACCCATACAGAGGATTGTCAATATGTTATTTGTTGCGCTGTTTCATATTGTCCTGTAATCTTTGCACCATTTTGCCATTTCTGTACTCGTATTTATTGTTGCATTGATTGTTACCAAGTGAACTCTCTGAGCTTCGTGTGAGCATGGAATTTCATCTTGGGGCAATTCAGTGGATGGATTTCTCATCTTGAGAACTGTGAAATCTGTGTGAGTTCATGATGACCTTTGGCAAAGAAATTCTTCAGATATGCACAAGTCTGAGTAGGAAACTTATTGACCTGCACTCAGCAAAAAAAAATCTTTTTATTTTTTAATAGTTTCCTTTAGACATTTCCAGATGTGGGGTAGGGACCGCAGGATGGAATTGGAGATTAATTGAAACAGCTTTTCAGAATTCAAAATTGTAAATAATCACTTTTTTGTACCTCTACATTTTACTGAACATTTGTAGCAACTTTTGATTTATTTAAAGCCCATCATCTTGTCCACTTTGCTCCATTATCACTTCAGTCCCTGTTTTGCCCTGTCTCTAATCAAAGCCTCATTAAGCTGAAAAAAATAGATGATCTGTTGTCTCCAGACTGCAAATAGTTCACCCTCAGGATTTGAGGAACCAGTGCAAGATAAGAAGAGCCTCATACAGCATCTTTTATACATCTTTCTTCCATGTCAGGACATTTTATATGAGGACATTACTGTGATTATTGCTAATCATCTTTAATTATTATTTTAAATTATACATCAATCCCCAAACTCTACTTCCACAATCTGTGGAGTTATCAATTAATTTCTAGAACCACTAATGGGCACATTTCCATTAAATTAAATTGGTCAAATCCATTCAATGGCATAAATCTAGAAGTTAATACTATGAGACATCCCAAAGAGTAACCATTAATGACAAACAATGTTTGTATTTCTTTAGTCAAGACCAAAAGCAAAAAGCCTGAGCATTTTCTGAACACCACCTGCATCTTCAGACCGAAGCAATGTCTTTCAGTCCATATCCAGTATGTTTTACCTTGCTTAGCTAGCATTACCTGTGTTATTCTGCGTGTATTGCCGTTACTTTTCTTATCCCAGAATAAAGAAGATGCTGTTCGAATCATTGTCTGTGGATCATCGTGAATCTTCTTCCAATCTGTTTCTCACTTAGCTGTAATGATGCCCTGGAGGTATTGTAACTGCAGTGAGCATGATTAAAGCAGAAATACTGGCAATTATAGATGGATTGGACTCTGTCATTCATGTTACGATGTGCTTCTGGTTTCTGGCTGCTCTTTTTTTTTGCTTTTTTTGGGTGATTTTGACCAGTGCGGCCTGTAGATAACAAACTGAACTGAATATGCCTGGACTCTTTTGATTTTGTGTTTATATTCTGTGTTTTTCGCTCATTTGTTTTTGTTGAATTTGTGCAACATGTTTTTTTTTGCACATGGGGAAGGGGTTTAATGTTTTTCCTTGAACCGGTTCCATAGTTCTGTTTTGTGGCTGTCTGTGGGTAAGACAAATCTTAGGGTTGTATACTGCATACTGACTTAGATAATAAATGTACTTTGAATCCTTGTATGGCATTTTACACTCTGATTTCAGCCTTTATTTCTTTCCTTTCTTATCTTTCATTTCTGTTTCCCTTGCTTGCTTACTAATTCTTTTTGTCTTTTTTTACACTCATTCTCATTTTCTTAAGACCATAAGACTTAGGAGCAGAATTAGGCCATTCAGCCCATTGATTCTGCTAGGCCATTCCATCATGGCTGATTTATTATCCCTTTCAACGCTATTCTCCTGCCTTTTCCATGGAACCTTTGGCACCCTAACTAGTCAAGAACCTATCACCCTCCATTTTAAGTATACTCTTTAAGGTAGAAAGAGTCAATTTTAGAAAACCTAGCACACTTATTTTTCAACATAGTCCCCTCCTACATTTATACACTTAGTCCAGCGGTCGTAGAGCATACAGATCCTTCTTTGTAGAAGTGGTCCACAGCAGGGGTGATTGAGAAGTTCGTGCCTAAGGTAGAAGGAGATGTGTTATACAGCTCTCGTTACATGCACGTGCAGTTCAACTCTTTGAGTGATTATGCAGAAAGTTTGAAGTTAATAACTTTTGTGGTATTTCTGTTTCAGATAATTGAAAATTGCAAGTCAGCACTGTCTGAGAAAATGGACAACATCGGCCTTCGTGCAGTCATCCGCTACCTCGGTCTTGAGGGCTTATCATCCAAGGAGGTGCACGAGGGCATGGTGGCAACACTAGGGGAGGATGAAAAATAAAAGTGCTAGGTTTTCAAAAATAGACTCCTTCTACCTTAGGCCACATACTTATCAATCACCCCTCGTACTTCATTATTTGGCCTTCACGGCCGTCTGTGGTAATGAGTTCCACAGATTCACTAACCTCTAGCGAAAGAAATCCCTCCTTATCTCTGTTTCAAAGAGACATCCTTGTATTCCGAGTCTCTGCTCACTCGTGCTTGGCACCCCCACTATAGGAAACATCTGCAGATTTTCCCTTATTTGAAAAAGGGTATACTTGCTATGGAGGGGTGCCACAAAGATTCGCCTGATTGGTTCCTGAGATGGTAAATCCGTAACATAAGGTGAGATTGGTTTATATTTTCTCAATTTTAGAGGAATAAGAGATGATATTGAATCTTACCAAATTCTTACAGAAGAATGTTTTGATGGGTTGAGGTTGCAGATCACAATTACAGAATAAGGCATTGATCATTTAGGACTCAGGAGAGGAGAATTTTTTTATTCAGATGTGATGAATCTTTGGAACTCTCCATCCCACAGGACAGGGGAGGATCAATTATTATTTCTAGATACTGGTATTCCACAAGATTGTATCCTGCTCTACTCCCTGTACACTTGTGACTGCTTGGCCAGATTTTGCTCGAAATCTAACAAGTTTGCAGACGAGACCGATGTAGTAAACCGTATTGGAGTGCAGGAAAGTGAGAGAGAGCTGAGTAATACGGTGTCATGACAACAACCTTTCCCTCAAGGTCAACAACAAAACAGTTGCTCATTGACTTTGGGAAGAGGGCAATGCACATTCTCCTTTCTACATCACCAGTGCGGAGTTTGAAATCTTCAGGTTCCTTGGCGTGAACTGTCCTGGTCCAATCACCTTGATGTCATGTCCAAGATAACTCACCAAGACCTCTATTTCTTTAAGAGGCTAGAGAAATTTGGCACCTTACCAATGCTTATTAATGCACCGTAGAAAGTATTCTATCTGGATGTATAAAAAGTCGGTATATCAACTGCTTTGCACATGTCCGCAGGAAACTACAGAGAGCTGTGGGCACAGCTCAGCACATCACAGAAATTAACCTCCCTTCTATGGACTCTGCCTAACTTCTTGCTGCCTCAGTAAATCAGCCAGCATAATCAAAGATCCCTCTCACCCTGGACATTCTTTCTTCATCCCTCTCCCATCAGACAGAAGATACAAAAGCCTGAAAGCGTATACCATCAGGCTCAAAGACAACTTCTATCCTGTTGCTATGAGACCCTTGAATGGTCCTCTTGCATGATAGGATGGATTCTGGACCCCACAGTCTACCTCATTTGTGGTTTTGCACTTTACTGCACTTTCTCTGCAGCTTTTACACTGTGTTCTGCATTGTTATTGCTTTTCCTTGTTCTACATCAATGCGACACACACAAAATGCTGGAGGAACTCAGCTGGCCAGGCAGCATCTATGGAAATGAATAATCAGTCGACGTTTCAGGTCAAGACTCTTCATTGTGACCGGAAAATAAGAGGAGAAGTCAGAGTAAGAAGATAGGGGTAGGGAAGGAAGAAGTACAGCTTGATAGGTGATAGGTGCAACTGGGGGAGGGGAAGGGGTGAAGTAAAAAGCTGGGAAGTTGATTGGTGAAAGAGATAAAGGGCTGGAGAAGGGCGAATCTGATAGGACAGGACAGAAGACCATGGAAGAAAGGGAAGGGGGAGGAGCATCAGAGGGAGGTGATAGGCCGGTAAGGAGATGTGGTGAGAGAAGAAAACAAAATTATAGCTCAATGCACTGTGTAATGAGATGATCTGTATGAACAGTATACAAGTCATGGTACATGTGACAATAATAAATCAATACCAATACCAATCATTGGGATTCTTTAATAATGATCAATCATTTTCTGGATATTAAAGGTTTAAAGGAAAATAGGGATAGTGGAGGAATATGGCTATGAGGGAGAATGATCTGATCCTGAATGGTGAAACTGGCCAGTGGCTCACTCCTGCTGTTTATCTATATAATTTTCATACAGTTCCTCGACAAAGACAAGCTGCTCCAGAGGCTGGAGGAGTGTGTGTGTGTGTGTGTGTGTGTGTGTGTGTGTGTGTGTGTGTGTGTGTGTGTGTGTGTGTGTGTGTGTGTGTGTGTGTGTGTGTGTGTGTGTGTGTGTGTGTGTGTGTGTGTGTGTGTGTAATGGGGCTTACGTTTCGATGGACATGTGATATATAACTGAATCTGAATCCGGTTGCGGCACGGTTCCTTTCCATGAACTGGTCATACACCAGGCGTTTTGCAAATCTGAAAGCAGCTGTGAACTCAGTTCCTGCAGCCCTGCAGTAGCTGACAAATCCATCTGCCAGTTTCCCTAATGCTTGTTCATAGGTGCATAAGCTGGGGTTCACAGACTGGTAAGGAGCTGCAGTCTGAGTGAAGCTCTGAGCCATTACAAGGGATCCTGGAAGAAAATGCAACCTGATTATTGGTTGCAAAAATCAAAACCGTGTTTTAAGTTGCTGAGAAGGGGAGAGGCGGAGAACATGAAAGAAATGCTCTTGTGATCTACTGAGGAACAGAATCATCCAGGTGCCATTGGTGTGATTTGAGAGGGTGCTGAATACTTATTAATTATTGCTGGTCTGTCTGGAGGAGAGCAATTCAGAGAGATATAAAATACGGTGGGATTCAAACCGCAGCAGTTACAATTAAATCTGAAATAAGAGAAACATAACAGGTGGACTCTGTCAGGCATAGGAAAAATGGATATAATGGGTTCTTCAGGCTTGTGCAGGGGGCAGGGAGCATTGGGCTCTGAGGTTTGAGAGTACCTGAATTGGTTAATTGCTGTGTAACAAGAATGTTAATTGTTTAGAGTTCCTTGTGGTCTCCTGGTGCCTTATGTTTAAGTTTGTTCAGTTTACTCCGATAGCCTCAGGAATTCCATGTTACTCGCATTATCTAAGTGGACACCTGATCGCACTAATCACAGGGTCCTAGTTTGGAAAATGTTACTTCTTGCAGTTTTGGTCGGCTACGCCACTGACATTCTTCTGGAATTTTTATGAATAAACTCTCATCACTGTCTCTGCAACAGAGTCTGCTTTTCCTCCACACTTGGGCTCTGATATTGTCAGTGCACATCGTGACACAGGACTTCCTGGTGAGCAATGATTACATACATCTCACTCAGGAGCTGGGAAAGACATCCAGTCAGACCAGAGGTCCCTGTGCCGAGATGCAGACGCAGCAAGCACTTGGGAAGGTAAATGGTATATTGCCTGCAACATGCCCAGACTAGAGATGAGTTGCTGATCCTTGTTCTTGCATTAAGCTTCTTTGAAAAGGGGTCAGAAAGCAAAGACAGTGAGCTCAGACCGGGATTTGGTTGGAGAGTTAGATGACAGGTAATTGGAAGCTCTGGAAAATAGAGCTTGCAGGCTGAACAGATGAGCTCTGGAAAATAGTCAGCTTGTTTTCTACAAGATCCTTGAGAACACATCATTAGTGTGGAAGGCAATAATTGAATTAAGTGCAAGGGAATTACTAATTCACCTGGATAGACATTTTGGAGCTGGATGGTCAGAAAGGGAGAGGTAAGAGGACAGGAATTGTACCTCCTGAAGTAGCATGAGAGAATGCCAGATGAAGGGGACTCATCTGTGTTCTCAGCAGACCGGCCAAACGACGATATCATGGAGGTAATTGTCCCTTTTGAATGATGCCAGAGAGGAGGCAGTGTGCCTGATGGTTCAAGGACCCATTGAATGTGAAAGTTGCTGGGCTGAAAGAATGGGGTGTCTTGATTTCAGATTTCAAACATCTGCAATTTTTTTGCTTTTTGATTACTCCTTTCAAAAATATGTCAAAAAATCAGTATGTCATCTGCTATGAATTATCACAGACAAACTTTGTATACCTTATTAAATTCACAAAGTCAATCAGGGCTTCCCAATTTCCTGCTTTATTATGCTATCTGTTATGTAGTAAATACTATGCTTTTCATTATGTTAAAAAAATTCACTCTATCCCTCCTTTCTACAGGGAAATTACATTCTGTCACTTATAATGGCAAGGAGCACCCAGTAAAATCTTTATTTTGATGTGTCCTTTTTTTTAATCAGGTGACATAAAAAACTGTAGCTTTTTCTCTAGATTCGGTCTCACCATTGATGTGTACAATGCAGGTATAACTTTTTCTGACCTCCAGCTGCACCCCAGAACACCAAATTGCCTGTTTAATAACCGCTTGACACCAACCAGATGCTCTCAGAACACGATCACTACTAAATTCTCTGTTTTTCTTCTATTTCAAAGACCTCTATCATGCCAATGGAGCCCCTTTCAAGTCATACCTGTTTATTGTTACTTGATCCTCTCCACATTATCCTGCATTTATCCATATTAAATTCTATCTGCCATATCTCACTTCCATCTAAGTAATTGGACCAAGTCTCTCTGAAGATAGTCGGTCTCCTCTTGACTTGCTTTCAGATCAGAGAAGTTAATACAGTACACCAGATGCTCCAGTCCATTTAATGCACAGAAATTTCAAACGGCCCAGGGATTCTTATGGAAAGCCATCTTACCCTTTGTTACACAGAGTAATACCCACCCCCTGGCATTGTCCTGTCTTTTGTGGCCTTGCTGGTTCTCAATCCAAAAGAATTGTCTCTCAATTATCTCATGGGCAGCAAAGTTCTTTAGCAGTCCCATATGAATAAAACTTTCACAATGTCTTTAGATATCCCAAACAAAATGTGTGTGTAAAATTACTGTAGTTTAGTTATCATTTAAGGAATTCTTTAACTGATAATTATGGTGCTGCTGACTGCTCTGGGTGTCACATGTTTACTTAAATGCTTATTATGGAAACATGTTTTTCCATTTTACAACACAAGATTAAGCCTCTCAGCCCAACAAACCACATTGCCCTTTACTCTCACAGCTCTGCTGCCTTCTGGGTTCTTAATGCTACTTATCTCATTTTTAACCCCATAGTTATAAGAACAGTTGACGAGGTGGAAATGGGTCTCTACCAAAGGAGGTGTAAGGCACCCCTTCCCTCCACTAGCCGACAGGTCACCCTTGGGCAAGGTGTGACACCTGGTGAGCACCCCACCATCCCAAAAGGAAGGTCACGTGAGGTCATGGGGGCAGGTGGTGGATGGTCGAATGAGCAGCTGGTGCATATCACAAGTCCTGGTTATGCAACCACTGACACCAGGCAAGCTCTGTAGAGTATTAATAATGGCTGGGGTCATCTTGTAAGGACACTGCCCAGAATAAGACAATGGCAAAGAACTTCCGTAGATAAAGTTGCCAAGAACCCTCATGGTTTTGGAAAGAACATGATCACCTACATTATGTAACACGGCAAATAACAATGATGATGATGAGATTGACTTGGACTCTAAGAATTCTAAAAGCCTTCTTCATACAGAAGCATGTTTCTACTGCTCTCTACCATGAACTTTTTAGACGGAAATTCATGTTTACAGTTTTTCCTTTTACATTACTCATTGTTGTGTTATGGAAACTGCACTGCAGGGGACAGGAAGCTCTGCAGCTGGTAGTCAAAACTGCCCACCATATCACTGACACCATCCTACCAATCATCAAGGACATGTAGCACTGTGCTAAAGTCTTAGGCACATATACTGTATATTGCGAGGGTGCCTAAGACTTTTACACAGTACTGTACATACAGAAAGCTGATGGAAAAAGGTCAGTACCATCATGAAGGATCCCATACACCCAGCTCATGGACTGTTTGTCCCACTCACGTCAAGGAGGAGACTTTGCAGTATCCACACCAGGACCACCAGACTCAAAACAAGTTACTTTCTCCAAGCAGTAAGACAAATCAACACTTTTTCCCACTAACCCACCCCTCCATACCCCCAACCACCGCTACTTTATCATTTCCTGTCAGAGTCATCTTATGTACAGACACTCCTGCACCTAGCATCGCTTTATGTGTGTACAGTCAATCTACATATATAAGACCATAAGACATAGGAGCAGAATTAGGCCATTCAGCCCATCAAGCCTGGTCTGCCATTCCACCATGGCTGATCTCAGATCCCACTCAACCCCATACACCAGCCTTCTTGTCATATCCTTTGATACCCTGACCGATCAGAAAAGGATCAACATCTGCCTTAAATATACCCATGGTCTTGGCCTCCACCGCAGTCTGTGGCAAAACATCCCACAGATTTACTACTCTCTGGCTAAAAAAATTCTTCATTACCTCTGTTCTAAAGGGTCACCCCCTAATTTTAAGGCTGTGCCCTCTAGTTCAGGATACCCCCACCATAGGAAACATCCTCTCCACATCCACCCTATCTAGTCATTTCAACATTCAGTAGGTTTCAATGAGATCCCCATACATTCTTCTAAATTCCAGTGAGTACAGGCCCAGAGCTGCCAAACACTCTTCATATATTAACCCCATTCATTCCCAGAATCATCCTCGTGAGCCCCCTTTGGACTCTGTCCAATGACAACACATCCTTTCTGAGATATGGGGCTCAAAACTGTTGACAATACTTTAAGTGCAGCCTAACTAGTGTCTTATAAAGGCTCAGCATGATCTCCTTGAATTTATATTCTATTCCCCTTGAAATAAATACCAACATTGCATTTGCCTTCTTTACCACAGACTCAACCTGTAAATTAACCTTCTGGGCATCTTGCACAAGGACTCCTAAGTCCCTCTGCACCTCTGATGTTTGAACCTTCTCTCCATTTAGATAATAGTCTGCACTATTGTTCCTTTTACCAAAAAGCATTATCATTCATTTCCCTATACTGTATTCCAATGCCATTTTTTTTGCCCGTTCTTCCAATTTGTCTAACTCCTGCTGCAATCACGTTGCTTCCTCAGCACCACCTACCCCTCCACCAATCTTGATATCATCTGCAAACTTTGCCACAAAGCCATCAATTCCATTATCAAAGTCATTGACAAACAATGTGAAAGGTAGTAGTCCCAATACTGACCTCTGAGAAACACCACTAGTCACTGACAGCCAACCAGAAAATCCCTCTTTATTCCCTACTCACTGCCTCCTGCCTGTCAGCCATTCCGCTATCCATGCCAGTATCTTTCCTGGAACACCATGGGATTTTATCTTATGTATTTTATGCATTTATGTTAATTGTGTTTTTTATTATTGTGTTCTTTATCTTATCGTGTTTTTGTGCTGCATTGGATCTAGAGCAGCAATTATTTCATTCTCCTTTACATTTGTGTACTGGAAATGACATTAATCAATCTCAAATCTTGAATCTTGAGTTGAAAGGGAATTGAAGAATGTGGAGTTAGTGCAGGAAAAAGACGCTGAGGTAAAAACTAAGCCCTGATTTTATTCAATGATGAAGCAAGCATAAGAGGCCAAGTGATCTTCTGCTGCTTCTATTTCTTATACTCTCATTTTTTTAAAGAAACAGTTTGATTGACTCTTCCCCAGTCTTAATTTTAAACATCACCACATAATATCTTTATTTGCTATGAAAACAACTTAATTTTTCAAGTCTTTCAAGTGAATATTATTTCAATATTTTAAAAAATGTGCAAGATATAAAAGTGGTAATTACAGGCTTGTTGAATGAATTTTCTAATTAGTAAGCTTTGACTGCTTTGTAAAATATCTGAACTACATCCACTCTATATACTTTTCCAGTATATATGGAGCTCCGAAAACAATTAGATTCTTCATTATTACTTTCTGGTTTTAATTGTTTGCAGATTCTGGGATATTTCTCAGTTTTATTTGCAGATAGTTAATATTTATACTTCTGGCTTGAATAATACCATTGAAGCATAGAGCAATACCACATGGAAGTTGGCCCTTTGACCCATCTCATTTATGGAAACACGCCCTTTGACCCATCTCATTTATGACGACCAAGATGCACATCTAAGATTGTCCCATTTGCCTATGTTTGGTCCATATCTCTCTAAATTATTCTTCCCCTTGTACTGGTCCATATCCCTCTAAACCTTTCATCCCCGTGTACTGGTCCACATCCCTCTAAACCTTTCATCCTCATGTACTGTCCATATCCCTCTAAACCTTTCATCCTCATGTACTGTCCATATCCCTCTAAACCTTTCATCCTCATGTACTGTCCATATCCCTCTAAACCTTTCATCCTCATGTACTGGTCCATATCCCTCTAAACCTTTCATCCCCGTGTACTGGTCCACATCCCTCTAAACGTTTCATCCTCATGTACTGTCCATATCCCTCTAAACCTTTCATCCTCATGTACTGTCCATATCCCTCTAAACCTTTCATCCTCATGTACTGGTCCATATCCCTCTAAACCTTTCATCCCCGTGTACTGGTCCACATCCCTCTAAACCTTTCATCCTCATGTACTGTCCATATCCCTCTAAACCTTTCATCCCCATGTACTGTCCACATCCCTCTAAACCTTTCATCCCCATGTACTGTCCATATCCCTCTAAACCTTTCATCTCCGTGTACTGTCCATATCCCTCTAAACCTTTCATCCCCGTGTACTGTCCATATCCCTCTAAACGTTTCATCCCCATGTACTGTCCATATCCCTCTAAACCTTTCATCTCCGTGTACTGTCCATATCCCTCTAAACCTTTCATCTCCGTGTACAGTCCATATCCCTCTAAACCTTTCATCTCCGTGTACTGTCCATATCCCTCTAAACCTTTCATCTCCGTGTACTGTCCATATCCCTCTAAACCTTTCATCCCCGTGTACTGGTCCATATCCCTCTAAACCTTTCATCCCCGTGTACTGTCCACATCCCTCTAAACCTTTCATCCCCATGTACTGTCCATATCCCTCTAAACCTTTCATCTCCGTGTACTGTCCATATCCCTCTAAACCTTTCATCTCCGTGTACTGTCCATATCCCTCTAAACCTTTCATCTCCGTGTACTGTCCATATCCCTCTAAACCTTTCATCTCCGTGTACTGTCCATATCCCTCTAAACCTTTCATTCCCATGTACTGTCCATATCCCTCTAAACCTTTCATCTCCGTGTACTGGTCCACATCCCTCTAAACCTTTCATCCCCGTGTACTGTCCATATCCCTCTAAACCTTTCATTCCTTGTTCTGTCCATATCCCTCTAAACCATATATGTCAAACTCAAGGCCCGCGGGCCAAATCCGGCCTGCGGTGGAATTATCTTTGGCCCGCGAGATAATATCTAATTACTATTAAAGCTGGCCCCAGTGATCGAAGCGCCTATGGCATATGATATGGCTAATGCTGAGTTTATTCAGGTACCAGGTTTTCAGGGTTTTTAGTGTTTATTCGGCAGTCTTGCTCGGCAGTCTTCTTCATAAGAAACGGAATTTGTAAAGTGAAACACTTTGTAGTTATAGCAGAGACTGAGACACATGACAGCAGGCTGAAAAAACGGAGGCAACGAAAGCTGCGTTCGCACGCATCCGACTGATCCGGCCCGCATGAAGCTACATTTTGCTCAATCCGGCCTGTGACCTAAAATGAGTTTGACACCCCTGCTTTCATCCCTTGTACTGTCCATATCCCTCTAAACCTTTCTTCCCTTGTACTGATCCATATCCCTCTAAACCTTTCATCCCCGTGTACTAGTCCATATCCCTCTAAACCTTTCATTCTTTGTACTGATCCATATCCCTCTAAACCTTTCATCCCTTGTACTGATCCATATTCCTCTAAACCTTTCCTCCCTGTGTACTGGTCCATATCCCTCTAAACCTTTCATCCCCGTGTACTGGTCCATATCCCTCTAAACTTTTCATCCCTTGTACTGATCCATATCCCTCTAAACCTTTCATCCCCGGGTACTGGTCCATATCCCTCTAAACCTTTCATTCTTTGTACTGATCCATATCCCTCTAAACCTTTCATCCCTTGTACTGATCCATATCCCTCTAAACCTTTCATCCCCGTGTACTGGTCCATATCCCTCTAAACTTTTCATCCCTTGTACTGATCCATATCCCTCTAAACCTTTCATCCCCGGGTACTGGTCCATATCCCTCTAAACCTTTCATCCCTTGTACTGATCCATATCCCTCTAAACCTTTCCTCCTCGTGTACTGGTCCATATCCCTCTAAACCTTTCCTCCTCGTGTACTGGTCCACACCCGTCTAAATCTTCCTCTACAGGTCCAGTGTCTTTTAAATGTTTTTAGTGTACCTGCCTCAACCGCTTCTTCTGACAACTCATTCCATACACAATATGCACCATGCTCTGTGTGTAAAAATTGCCCTCAGGCTTCGTTAAGTCATAGAACATACAGTAGAGCAGTAATGCACTAGATTTGCCATTCAGCCCATCTTGACGACAATTTATACTAAGTATAAATTAAACAAATATAAACAAAAGAAGATGGCACCAGCAAACAATGTGACCAATGGTAATGTCCTTCAGGCAGTTCACAAAACTAATTCTTTTACTTCCTTTACTCCTTTTTTCAGGTATGATTCAGCTACTAAACGGCGTGCAATTGGAACCAGTGATTTACATTTAGTTGATATGTTTCTGGGCTGATTGAGAA
Source organism: Hemitrygon akajei (assembly GCF_048418815.1). Lineage (NCBI taxonomy): Eukaryota > Metazoa > Chordata > Chondrichthyes > Myliobatiformes > Dasyatidae > Hemitrygon > Hemitrygon akajei. The sequence continues at coordinate 107,119,041 of NC_133125.1, forward strand.
AACTGGTGCTTTGCTGTCTCTGAGGGAGTTCGGTCAGATTTGGAGTGGAGTGTGCGGCCTGGATGCCAAGAAGCCTGGAGACAGGCCACAAGCCCATGATCGACTCCATCTCTCAACCATTGTGCCAATTAAATCTTCAAGCCAGATTGATATCAACGAAGACTAAAGCGGAAGGTGAGCAGGTGTTCAGCACCATCTGCTGGCATTTGACTGTCCTTCTCTCCCTGTGGTTCACTGTGCCCAGAGGAAGGTGCTTGCGTTTGCCCAGTCCTCTTCCTTGCACTCGATTGTGCCAGAGTCTTGGGTCTTGGACAAGGTTACAAGGTTTAATCAAAGTGGTTTATGGATTGGATTCTGTAGTTCATGTTATTCGTGTTTCTAGTTTCTGGTTACTCATTTTTTTTGCCATTTTGTGCGGTTTTGATTGGGGCAGATTGGCTTTGCGGCCTGCAGTCAACGATTAACACAGCGCTAAATTGAACTGAATTGAACTAAACTGAACATTCCTAGACTGTTTGAATTACTCTATAGTTTGATGTTTTATATTCTATTTTTATCACTCGTTTTTTTGTCTTTTGTGCGATTTGCTTTTTTTTGCGCTTTGGGTGTTTGACGTTTTCTTTGTACAGGTTCCAGGGTGTCTCTTTGTTTCATGGCTGTCTGTGGGGAAGATGAATCTCAGGGTTGTATACTGCATACATACTTTGATAATAAATGTAATCTTTGAAGTGTCCTCTTCCTATTTATCTTCCATTTCCCATCATTCCCTTCATATTCACATGTCTATCTAAATTCAATTTATTCCACCAAACTGCCTGCTTCCACTGTTACCACTGATATCATAACCCAGGCACCTACCACTCTCGGCATAAAAATCTTACCCCTCACACCATCTTTAAACTTACTCCCTCTAACCTTAAAAGCGTGCCCTCTAGTCCCCATTTCGATCAGGGGGAAATGACTCTGACTGTCTACCCTACCTATGATTTTGAAAACCTCTATCTGGTTCCTCTTCAGCCTTCAATGCTCCAAGGAGAACAGCCCAAATTTGTCCAACCTTTCCTTGTAGCTTGTGCCCTCTAACCAAAGCAGTGTCCAGGTAAACCTCTTCTGCACTCGCTGCAGTCTCAATATCCTTCCTACAGCCGGGTGACCTGAACTGCACACAATACTCCAAGTGTGGTCCTTCTAGAGGTTTCTATAGCTGCAGCATGACTTTATCACACTAATACACACATTCCTACCAATGCAGGCGAGAATGCCACACCACGTTATCCACATGTGTAGCCACTATCAATGTACTATGGACCTGGACCCCTAGATCCCTCTGTACCTCAATGCTCTTCAAACCTTTCCTCTCTCATCATAAACCTATTGCCCCTAGGTTTGAATTCTCTCTCCCTGGGAAAAAGGACTGTGTACTTTTACCTGACATATGCCCCTTGTGATTTTATACACCGCTATAAGGTCACCTTCTAGTCTCCTATACTCCAAGGAATAAAGAGTTGCCTACCCATTCTCTCTCTATTACTCAGGCCTGGCAACATTCTCGTAATCTTTGCACTCTTTCATGTTTAATGACTGTCTTCCTACAACAGGCTAACTGAAACTATACACTGTACATGATACTCCAGGTGGCTTCACCAATGTCTTTTAAAACTTCACCAGTAATTTTGAAGTGTGTTGAGATTAATTAATATGTCTGGAATTTGACAATAGTCCTTCAGATAAAGCTACAACAGGTGAAAGATTAAAGGAAAAGATTTAAAAATGGATTTACACAGCAGTTTTCACAATTTTTCGTTTAGTAGATCACCTAAGTTGGACTTGTGGTCTGAACGGAATCAACATCTGTTCATTAGTGCGAGCAACTTCATATATTCATTGGGAGAAGCAAGAGGCAGCAGGCACCGGAATTGGAAAGATGAACAATTCCACTGGAGGAACTCAGTGGGTTGAGCAGCATCTGTGGAGGGGAATGGACTATTGACATTTTGGATTGGGAATCTTCATCAGTCCAAAGGAAGGGCAATGACCTGAGTCATCGACTGTTCCTTTCCCTCCACAGATGTTGCCTGACCTGAGTCCCTAGAGCATATTGGTTGTTGTTATACATTCACTTTCTTAGTCTCTCTCCTGAAAGGCAGTGTTCAACCCTACAGATATCTCACTCTAACCTAGAGCAGTGTTCCAAACTTATAAATAATCTCCCCAGAAAGGCAGAGTTCAACCCCGGAGATATCTCATTCTAATCCAGAGCAGTGTGTTCCAAACTTATAAATAATCTCCCCAGAAAGGCAGAGTTCAACCCCAGAGATAACTCATTTTAACCCAGACCAGTGTTCCAAAATCATCCCTTGGTTGTTCTGCATTTTTCCATGGTGATAATTTTTTTAAAAGATGTAAATATTTCTCAATAAGCTTACATTGTAAAAGTGACATTAATGTGATTACTGCAAGTTTAGAGTAACGTGTTCTGGCAAAGAGGCCCATCTACTAATGTTCCAGACTAAACCTCTGATGTCTTGTTCATAATTACAGAGTCTTTAACAATAATAATGGGAATCTTGATTACTTATCATAATTTTCCTATCCCGCCTTTGGTAATCTGTGCACTGTTATCATGTGATCTTTGATGTGTCTTGCTAAAGTACACTTTGGGCTTTCATGCCGGTGCTCTGTCTCTGCCCTGAGACAGAATCATTTCAGGCACACAGTAGGCTCCAGGGATTCTCCTGAACCTGAGGCAAAGTCCTAACAGCAACACAAGAGCCAAATGAATGCTAGTAAAAGCCCTGAACACAGATGATCATGTAGAAAGCACAACAGGAGCTGTAGAAAGACATTTAGCTCCTCACGTCTGATCTTATTCCTGTACAAAAGTCCACTCCCCTACCAGATAGATCAAGAATCTCCTTTGAATTTGATTAACAACCAACCCATGCACGGCCCTTTGACAGAAGAATAACATCAGCAACCTGGGTTTGATCCTGATTTCTGGTGGTGGTGTGTGGGGAATTTCGTGTTCTCCATGGAACTGCACAATGTTGTCTGTAAACAAGAAACAGCTCATCCCAACACATTTCAAATTATAGTTGGTGACTTTAACCAGGCCTGTCTGAAGAAAACCCTGCCCAAACAGAAGTCCCAACACACTAGACCACTGCTACACTATGATAAGGAATGCCCTATCATTCCTTCCCAAGATTGCATTTCAACAAGTCGGATCATTTGGCTGTTCTCCTGCTACCTGCATACAGACAGAGCCTAAAGAGCAAGGCTCCAGAGATCAAAACAACTAAGAGGTGGGCCATGTTCAAGAACTCATCGGAGGATCTGAATGACTACACCAGGGTCATTACAGACTTTATTAAAACAGCTGTGGATGAATGTGTCCCCATTAAATCGTTCAGGGCTTTCCCCAATCGGAAGCCCTGGATGAACAATGAAATCCAGAACCTGCTGAGACCCAGAGGTATACCAGTCTGGAGATCAGGAATGCTGCAAGAAGTGCAGGTATGATCTCCAGAACGCCATCTCTTGGGCGAAGTGGAGATTCCAGACTAGACTGGAATCAACGAGGGATGCTTAACAGCTATAACAGGGTTTGAAAGCCATAACTTCCTACAAAGTTAAATCTTACAACATAGAGGACAGCAAAGATTCATGTCCAGATGAGCTTAGTGCCTTCTACGCTCACTTTGATCACCAGACAAGGAGGAACCACCGCACACCCCCATATCTCCCGATGATCCTTTGGTCTCAGTATCTGAAGGTGTCGTGCAGGCTGCCTTCAAGAAAGTAGAAACGTAGAAACATAGAAAACCTACAGCACAATACTGGCCCTTCAGCCCACAATGCTGTGCCAAACATGTCCTTACCTGAGAAATTTCCGAGGGTTACCCATAGCCTCTATTCTTCTGATCTCCATGTACCTGTCCAGGAGTCTCTTAAAGGTCCCTATTGTATCTGCCTCCATCACTGTCACCAGCAGCCCATTCCACGCACTCACCACTCTCTGCATAAAAAACCTACCCCTGACATCCCCTCTGTAATTACTTCCAATCACCTTAAAACTATGCCCTCTCATATTAGCCATTTCAGCCCTGGGAAAAAGCCTCTGACTACCCACACAATCAATGCCTCTCATCATCTTATACACCTCTATCAGGTCACCTCTCATCCTTTGTGGCTCCAAGGAGAAAAGGCAGAGTTCACTCAACCTATTCTCGTAAGGCATGCTCCCCAACCCAAGAAACATCCTTGTAAATCTCCTCTGCACCCTTTCTATGGTTTCCATATCCTTCTTGTAGTAAGGTGACCAGAACTGAGCACAGTACTCCAAGTGGGGTCTGACCAGGGTCCTACATAGCTGCAACATTACCTCTCGGCTATTAAACTCAATCCCACGATTGATGAAGGCCAATGCACCATATGCTTTGTTAACCACACAGTCAACTTGCGCAGCAGCTTTGAGTGTCCTATGGACTCGGACCTCAAGTTCCCTCTGATCCTCCACACTGCCCAGAGTCTTACCATTAATACTATATTCTGCCAACATATTTGACCTACCAAAATGAACCACCTCACACATCTGGATTGAATTCTATCTGCCATTTCTCAGCCCAGTTTTGCATCATATCGATGTCCTGCTGTAACCTCTGACAACCCTCCACACTATCCACAGCACCCCCAACCATTGTGTCATCAGCAAATTTGCTAACCCATCCTTCCACTTCCTCATCCAAGTCATTTGTAAAAATCACGAAGAGAAGGGGTCCCCCTGAGGCACACCACTGGTCACTGACCTCCATGCAGAATATAACCCGTCTACAACCACTCTTCACCTTCTGTGGGCAAGCCAGTTCTGGATCCACAAATCAATGTCCCCTTGGATCCCATGCCTCCTTACTTTCTCAATAAGCCTTGCATGGGGTACCTTATCAAATGCCTTGCTGAAATCCATATACACTACATCTACTGCTCTACCTTCATCAATGTGTTTAGCTGCATCCTCAAAAAATTCAATCAGGCTCACGACCTGCCTTTGACAAAGCCATGCTGACTATTCCTAATCATATTATGCCTCTTTAAATGTTCATAAATCCTGCCTCTCAGGGTCTTCTCCATCAACTTATCAACCACTGAAATAAGATTCACTGGTCTATAATTTCCTGGGCTATCTCTACTCCCTTTCTTGAATAAGGGAACAACATCTGCAACCCTTCAATCCTCTGGAACCTCTCCCATCCCCACTGATGATGCAAAGATCATTGCCAGAGGCTCAGCAATCTCCTCCCTTGCCTCCCACTGTAGCCTGGGGTACATCTCATCCGGTCCCGGCTATTTATCCAGAGTGTAGGTGAGTGGTAGAATGTGGTGAGAGTCTAACTGAAATACAGTACTATGCAAAAGTCTTAGGGGCATGTACATACTAGGATGACCAAGACTTCTGCACAGTACTGTATTTGACAACATGGAGCAGAAAGTGAGCTTGTCAATCAGGAGGGAGCAAAAGATGCTGGGAATGGTGAGGGCTGAGCACCCCAGGAGGGTTGTGTGACAGAGGAATGCCAGGGACACTCAGCCCTGAGACACCAGGCAAGGTCATTTGATTCCAATCCATTGCTTATTGATCATTACAGAAAGTCTCTCTGGTGCTTCACACTCCCTTCCCCTTTCCCTTCCCCTTTCCGAACCACGATTCCCCTCTCCCTGCCCCACTCACACTCTCAGTCCATAATAGAGACTCATATCAGAATCAGGTTTATCATTATTCACATACATCATGGAATTTGTTTTTTTTTGCAGCAACAGTACAGTGCAATACGTAAAATTACTACAGTACTGCGCAAAGGTCTTAGGCACCCAGCTAAGTATATATGTGCCTAAGACTTTTGCACAGTACTGTATAGAAGGATGAAATAAAGATAAAGATTAGCTTTATTTGTCATAGGTACATCGATACACAGAGTGAAATGCATCATTTATGTCAATGACCGTCCAAATATGTGCTAGGGGCATCCCATAAATGTTGCCATGCTTCTGGCACCAGCTGACTAACCATAACCTGTACTGTATGACTTTGGAATGTGGAGGATACCAGAGCGTAGGAGGAAACCCATACAGAAATGGGGAGAATGTAAAAACTTCTTAAAGACAGTGGTGGGAATTGAACCCTGATCACTGTTCACTGGCACTGTAATAGTGTTACGCTAACTGCGAACTTACCATGCCACCTGTAGATTGGCACATGTAAATCCCAGGTGACCATCCTGCCAAAGGTTTTCAGCCCAAAACGTTAATTGTACATTTTTCCATAGATGGTGCCTGGCCCACTGAAATCCTCCAGCATTTTGTGTGTGTAGATCAGATTTTCTCTTGGTTGTGATCTTCCATCCAGGCCTGGGTTTGCTTAGCTTCCCAAATCAGATAAGACTGGTCATCTTCAGGCTAGTTTGGTCATGGAATTAGTTTAAATGGATGCTAATGGTCAGCATGGAGCTAATAGGTTGATGTTTCAGTGCTGCATGACTCTGTGACTCAAAGTATGGGTTGTATCTGATATACACCAAATATTGGTTTTCTCAATAAGATTCAAAGATTCAAAATACATTTGTAATCAAAGCACATATGCAGTATACAGCTCTGAGATTTGTCTTCCCACAGACAGCCACGAAACAAGAAACACCATGGAACCCGTTCAAGGTAAACATCAAACAACCAATGTGCAAAAAGAAGAACTTATGCAAACGACAAAAGACATGCAAATAGCATATGGAATATTAAACATTAAACCGCAGCGTCCTTCAAACTGTCTAGGAATGTTCAGTTTAGTTCAGTTTTGTTCAATTTAACACTATGTCACTCATTGACTGCAGGCTGCAGAGCCGGTCTGCGTCAATCAAAATCACACAAAATAGCAATTTTAAAAAAGACGTAATCAGAGACACATATAACATGAACTGCAGAGTCCTCTAAAAGCAAGAGCAATCCTCAAACTGTGCCCATCAAACCTTGCTCAAGGACAAAGAAAAAGAAAGACAAGGAAGAGAGAAATAGTTCCAGAGACAAGGCTCAATCTGCTTTCATCGAGTGGTGGTTCCATCAGTGTAGGACAAAGGAAAGACCAGATCTGGAGGATAAGCTGTGGTCTGGTTGTCTTGAGAACTGCAGAGGTACCGGGCTATACTCTCAAATCAACAAATTATATTCATGAATAACATCTCAAGGCACTCTAAAGGGAATATATCAAGTAAAATGTAACACTGACGCACTCTTTAGGACCAGTTACCAAGAGTGACAGCTCTGATAGACTGTACCTATTTGCAAGAGGTGTGGACCAATAAGCTAGGGGTGCTTTGTAGGGGTCTTTCGACTTCAGTAGGAAACTCTTAACAGTTCGCACTGCTCTTGCCACTTCTCCATTTGCCTGTGGGTACTGTGGACTGCTTGCCTGGTGTTTGAGCTCATACTGCCTAGCCAAGGCTTTGAATTCTGAGCAGCTGAATTGTGAACCATTGTCTGACACAAGTGTATCTGGTATTCCATGGCGAGCGAATACAGCTTTCAGGTGCTGTATAACTGCTGCTGAGGACGTAGGTGACAGCTTGGCCACCTCAACCTTCCATGAGTAATAATGCAGAGTCAGAAGATATTTGTCTCTTTTGCCATGGAAAGTGTGGGTCAGAGGGGTTCAGCATGATCTTGTGTAGTTTTCTGCATGCTTCGCATTGCTTTACTTAATCTGCTGGTGGAACACAGCAGGCCAGGCAGCATCTATAAGGAGAAGCACTGTCGACGTTTCAGGCCGAGACCCTTCATCAGGACTAACTGAAAGGAAAGATAGTAAGAGATTTGAAAGTAGTGGGGGGAGGAGGAAATGCAAAATGATAGGAGAAGACCGGAGGGGGTGGGGTGAAGCTAAGAGCTGGAAAGGTGATTGACGAAAGTGATACAGAGCTGGAGAAGGGAAAGGATCATGGGACGGGAGGCCTAGGGAGAAAGAAAGGGGGGATGAGCACCAGAGGGAGATGAGGAACAGGCAGGGTGATGGCCCTCCTCCCGATAATGCCCCTCCTCCCCTTCTTACCCCATCCCTGACATAATTTGTTGTTTGTTTTTTTTCTCTCTCTCTGCCCATCACTCTGCTTGTTCTCCATCTCCCTCTGGTGCTCCCCTCCCCCCTTTTTTTCTCCTGAGGCCTCCCGTCCCATGATCCTTTCCCTTCTCCAGCTCTGTATCACTTTCGTCAATCACCTTTCCAGCTGTTAGCTTCATCCCACCCCCTCCGGTCTTCTCCTATCATTTCGCATTTCCCCCTCCCCCCACTACTTTCAAATCTCTTACTATCTTTCCTTTCAGTTAGTCCTGACGAAGGGTCTCGGCCCGAAACATCGACAGTGCTTCGCCTTATAGATGCTGCCTGGCCTGCTGTGTTCCACCAGCATTTTGTGTGTGTTGTTTGAATTTCCAGCATCTGCAGATTTCCTCATGTTTGCGCTTTACATAATCTCCCAGCTGTGTGCTCAGACCAGCCCACCACATGGACTGCCTTGCTCGTAGGAAATATTTTTTTCGATGGCTTGATTTGACTGATGATTTTGGTGTGCATAGAACCAGGAATGATGAGTCTGGAGCCCTCTAGCATCAAACCATCAAGAATGGTGAGTGTGTCTCTTTTAAGCCAGTAAGGTCTGAGTTTGTGAGCTCCCTTTGGAACAGTTGGCTACCCATTCTCACAGTATTGCATGACCTTGCTGCAGATTTGGTCCGTTTTCAACTCAGCATGAATTTTGTCCAGTTTACTCAGTGACGCAGGAAAGCTTTCACATACCTGAACTAAGTAGATGTTGGTATTTTCCATGAAGGGGAAGTCAGCTTCTGTCCACTCACTTTTGCATGGCATCCTCGACAGAGCATCTGGTGTTGTGAAAGATTTGCCTGGGACATGTTCAATATCATAACAGAGACATTTAAGCCTCATTCTGAATCTTTGCAGATGTGGAGGTAAGTCATCCGAGTGTTTCGAGATGAGGAGGCTGACAAGTGGCTTGTATTATGCTTCAAGTAGGAATATAGTGACTCTCAAGTAGTAGCTAAAGTTTTCACAAACCCACATGAGAGCCAGAGTCACCTTTTCAATTTGGGCATAACACTGTTCGGTAGGAGTCAGTGCTCTTGATGAATATGCCACCACTTTCCTCACACCACTGCCGTTTTGCGTGAGCACTCCCTCCAGGCTAAAGGAAAAGGCATCTGCTGAGATGTTGGTTGATTTGTTCAGATCAAGGAATGCCAATATTGGCAGAGAGATAAGCTGTGCTTTAAGCGATGAAAATGACTTCTCCTGTGGTTTGTACCAGGTCCAATTGTTTCTCCGAGAGGGGAGGTCATGTAATGGCTTTGTTGTTTTCACCAAATCTGGAATGAATTTCCCCAGCTGGTTTACCACTCCAAGGAAACTGCGGATTTCTGATACATTCGTAGGTTGTTCCACGTTCCGAACTCCTGGCAGTTTGTCTGAATGTGGTTGCACTCCCTCTGAGGTCAGATGGTGACCTAAGAACTTCACCTATAACTTTGCAAATTTGCATTTCTTTGTGTTCAGGGTGATTTCAGCCTGTTTCAGTTTCTCCAAGACAACTTCCACTCTTTTGTCATGTTCCTCACTTGAGCCTCTGAAGATGAGTATATCATTCATATGGCAGACTACTCCTTCCAGTCCCTCCAAAATTTGCTTCGTCCTCATCTGAAAGAGTTCAGGGGCTGATGAGATGCCAAAAGGGAATCTCTTGAAGGCGTAGCATCCATATGGTGTGATAGAGGTTGTGAGCTTCCGTGACTCAGAAGCTAAGCGATCTGCCAGAACCCTGAGTTTCTATCTAGTTTGGTGAAGAACTTCACTCCAGCATACCCAATGTGTGCTCAGCAGAGGGCAGGATAAACTTCTCCCATCTCACTGCATTATTCAGTTTTGTTAGATCAACACAGGCCCTCGCTTTGCCATCTGGCTGGGTGGTGGGGGTCTTTGCTGATAGTGTCAGCATCTTCTTCTCTAACAACAATCTGTGAGATTACAGCCACAAGAAGATTGGAAATGTAGGTCCTGCTTGGAAGGTGGCTGAAGAAGGTTCAGTTGCTTGGTATTCAAGATGAGGTAGTAAATTGGATCAGACTTTGGCTTTGTGGAGGAGGCCAGAGAGTGGTAGAAGATGGTTGCCTCTCTGACTACTGGAGTGATGCAGGGATCGGTCATGAGTCCATTGTGAATTGTAATCTATATCAATGATCTGATTGATAATGTGGCAAACTGGATCAGCAAAGTTACAGATAACACCAAGACTGGGGGGGTGTAGTGGACAGCGAGGAAGGCTATCAAAGCTTGCAGTAACATGCGGTAGAACAGAGGGAACTGGTAATATAGATCCTTGAAAGTGTTCTCATAGCAGATAGCTTTTCAGAAATCATACTATTAGATGCAGGAATTGGGATGTTATACTGAAATTGTATAATACGTTGATGAGGCCAGTTTGGAGTATTATGTGCAATTTTGGTCACCTACCTAAGGAAAGATGTAAATAAATTGAAAGAGTATGGAGAAAATTTACAAGGATGTTGCCAAGACTTCAGGATCTGAGTAATAGGGAAAGGTTGAATGGGTTAGGACTTTATTCCCTAGATTGAGGGGAGAATTGATAGAAGTATACAAAATCATGAGGGGTGTAGACAGGATAAATATAAGTAGGCATTTTCCCCTGAGGTTGGGTGAGACTACAACTAGAGAATGAAATGCTAAATGTTTAAGGGAAACATTAGCGGGAACTTCTTCACTCAGAGTGTGGTGAGAGTGGAAGTGGTGGATGTGGGTTCAATTTCAACACAAGAGAAATTTTGATAGCTACATGGGTGGGAGGAACATGGAGGTCTATGGTCTGGGTGTAGGTCATTAGAACCAGGAAGATTAATGATTTGGCATGGACTAGATGGGCCTAATGGCCTGTTTCCCTGCTGTAGATTAATGGTTCAGCATGGATTAGATGGATCAAAAGACCTGTTTCTGTGCTGTAGGTTCAGGAAACACTAGATGGGTGAATGAGCTGTTTCTATGCTGTCAATTAATGGCTCCATGTGGACTAGATGAGCTAAAGAGCCTGTTTCTGTGCTGTAAATTACTGTTTCAGCATGAACTAGATGGGCCAATTGGCCTGCTTCTGTGCTGTAGATTAATGGTTCAGCATAGACTAGATGGGCCAAAGAGCCTGTTTCTGTGCTGTGGTGCTCGATGACTCTATGACTGAGTGTTCAAACAGTTTCTGTTTTTTCAGGTTTGCTGCAGCTGGAGGTTTTTGAGTTTCAATGGCTGTTGTATTTTAACTGCCCTCTGAAAATTGCCTTCCATCTTGGGGGCAAATAGAGATGTTTCATAAATATTGACAATCAGCAAACAAGTAAGTGTATAGTGTCTGACCCCTGGCCGTATTTTACATTGGTACCTACATTTTACATCTATTGTATTTTACATCTACGTCATATTGCTAGGCTGCTATTCAACATATCATTAATTTCGCCTTACTATTATGGACCATCACTTCCTTTAATAATCAACCTTCTTTATATCCTCAGCTCAATTATTTCACCAGATAATTTCAATTGAATGATATGGTGTGATCCATTATTTCCAAATCCTCCCCATGACTTTATTATGTCGGTTTTAATTTGTGGTTAAGTGCGTCCTTTGGATCTCATTCCACCAGTTTCTCTATGTGCATGCTGATACAGAGATACAGATAACCTTTGTTATAGTTACACTCAATGGCCACTTTATTAGGTACACCTGCACACTTGCTTGTTAATGCAAGTATCTAATCAGCCAATCATGTGGCAGCAACTCCATGCATAAAAGTATGCAGACATGGTCAAGAGGTTCAGTTGTTGTTCAGCCCAAACATCAGAATGGGGAGGAACTATCATCTAAGCGACTTTGACTGTGGGATGATTGTTGGTGCCAGAGAAGGTGGTTTAAATATATCAGACTTTGCTGATCTCCTACAGTCTCCAGACCTGGAGTTCCCAATGTTTTTATAGCATGGACCAATAGCATTAAGCAAGGCGTCTGTGGACCTCAGGTTGGGAATCCCTGCTCTAATTTACCGAAAGTGTTGCAAAAAAAAAAAAGACATCCAGTAAGCAGGAGTTCTGTGGGTGAAAATGCCCTGTTAATAATAGAGGTCATATGAGAACGGCCAGACTGGTTCAAGCTGACAGGAAGGTGACAGTAACTCAGATAACCACGTGTTATAATAGTAATGTGCAGAAGAGCTTCTGTGAATGCACAACACATCACACCTTGATGGGAATGGGCTGCAGCAGCAGAAGGCCACACCAGATTCCACACCTGTACCTAATAAAATAGCCACTGAGTGTATATCCCATTCTATTCAATGCAGACAATATCCAGAGCAGCTTTAAAGGAGACTGACATTATTGGACAGGAAACTGCTCAGTTAAGACATTAAACTGGTGACATCACATGAGTTCAAAGGAAAGAGAGTGTCATACATGATGCCATACGTGGTGACACTGAAGGTTTCACTGAGGACTTCCAATAGTTCTGCTTTCATATCTTTAAAGCACTTTGTCCTGTGATCATGAAGCTTGCTACAGAATTGCAACTATTGTCTTTAACAGTAAGTTCTGCTAACTTCAGGAGGAATTTGAGGTACCTCCATTGAGATATTCCTACCAAATGCATCTTTCTGTACTCCATTTTTAAAATTCCGCTGAGATTGTTTTTTTGAGGAAAACCTGATTCACTATTCCATCTCCATCAATACCTATTCTCCTTCCCAAGGAGCCACAGGACACACACACATGCACACACCCTTCAACAGCCTTTTTTCTCATTCTTCAGGATTCCAAGCATGCTTTCCAGATCAACCAGCAACTTTTTCTGATCTTCTTCCAATGTAGTATACTACATTTGGAGCTCATAATGTAGTCTCCTTTACATAAGGAACATTAAATGGTGTTTTTCTCTTTCCCTGTTCTGACAATATTTCTCTTTTCCAGATGCCATATGATCTGCTAAATGTTTATTTTTTTTGTTGCTCCTCCACATTAAGATCACCAAATGCAGATGGGGCATCTGCTTTGTGAAACATTTCCATTCAATATGCAAACATTTTCCTAAACTGTCACCTCCTGCCAATTCTAGGCTCTGTTCTTGGCCTAGTACAGTTCTAATCACTCTCAAAAGCATTTCATTTTCCTATGAACACTACTGTCTAACATAGAATTCAGCAGTTTCAAATAATGAGCATTTCAATCTTTTCCTTTTTATTCACAGCTGTCAAGCAATTATTTTATTTTAAGGTAACTGCAATTTTCATTTATGCCTCACCAAAATTGTCCTTTCATTTGTTTGTTTCTAAATGAGGCAGCCTAGTGGTGTCGTGGTTAGCATAACACTTTGCAGTGCCAGTGACCCCTGTTCAATTCCCACTGCTATTTACAAGGAGTTTGTACGTTCTCCTCGTGACCGCAAGGGTTTTCTCCGGGTGCTCCGGATTCCTCCCACAGTCCAAAGATGTAATAGTTGATAGGCTAATTAGCCATTGTAGATTGTCCAGTGATTAGGCTAGGAATAAATTAGGGGTTGCTGGGTGGTGTGGCTCGTAGGGCCTGTTCTACGCTGTATCTCAGTAAATAAATAAACCTCTTTTTCTTTGCATGTATTAATTAAATACTGCTCAATTGATCTGCAATTGATTGCTAGGATATGAGAATCTGAGTAATGGGGAAAGGTTGAAAAGGTTAGGGCTTCCTTAAAGCATAGGAGAATGAGGGTAGATTCAATAGAGATATACAAAGTTATCAGGTGGCTGGGTGGAGACCCCAAAATTATTGGGTTTCTACCAAAGGAGGTATAAGGCATTCATAGAAACATAGAAACAGAAAACCTACAGCACAATACAGGCCCTTTGGCCCAAAAAGCTGTGCCGAACGTGTCCTTACCTTAGAAATTACTAGGCTTACCCATAGCCTTTCATTTTTCTAAGGTCCATGTACCTATCTAGGAGTCTCTTAAAAGACCCTATTGTATCCGCCTCCACTGCTGCCACCGGCAGCCCATTCCACGCACTCACCACTCTCTGTGTAAGAAACTTAACCCTAACATCTCCTCTGCAACTACTTCCAAGCACCTTAAGACTGTACCCCCTCATTCTAGTCATTTCAGCCCTGGGAAAAAGCCTCTGACTTTTCACATGATCAAGGCCTCTCATCATCTTGTACACCTCTATCAGGTCACCTCTCATCCTTTGTCACTCCAAGGACAAAAGGCTGATTTCACTCAACCTATTCTCATAAGGCATGCTCCCCAATCCAGGCAACATCCTTGTAAATCTCCTCTGCACCCTTTCTATGGTTTCCACGTCTTTCCTGTAGTGAGGCACCAGAATTGAGCACAGTACTCCAAGTGGGGTCTGACCAGGGTCCTATATAGCTGCAACATTACCTCTCGGCTCTTAATCTCAATCCCATGGTTGATGAAGGCCAATGCACCGTATGCCTTCTTAACCACACAGTCAACCTGCGCAGCAGCTTTAAGTGCCCTATGGAATCGGACCCCAAGATCCCTCTGCTCCTCCACACTTACCATTAATGCTATATTCTGCCATCATATTTGATCTACCAAAATGAACCACCTCACACTTATCTGGGTTGAACTCTGTCTGCCACTTCTCAGCTCAGTTTTGCATCCTATCAATGCCCTACTGTAACCTCTGACAGCCCTCCATACTATCCATTACACCCCAGCCTTTGTGTCATCTGCAAATTTACTAACCCATCCCTCCACTTTCTCATCCAGGTCATTTATAAAAATCACGAAGAGTAAGGGTCCCAGAACAGATCCCTGAGGGATACCACTGGTCACTGACCTTCATGTAGAATATGACCCATCTACAACCACTCTTTGCCTTCTGTGGGCAAGCCAATTTCTGGATCCACAATTTCCCCTTTGATCCTAAGCCTCCTTACTTTTTCAATAAGCCTTGCATGGGGTACCTTATCAAATGCCTTGCTGAAATCCATATACACTATATCTATGGCACAACCTGCATAAATGTGTTTAGTCACATCCTCAAAAAATTCAATCAGGCTTGTAAGGCATGACTTGCCTTTGACAAAGCCATGCTGACTATTCCTAATCATATTATCCCTCTCCAAATGTTCATAAATCCTGCCTCTCAGGATCTTCTCCATCAATTTACCAACCACTGAATTCCTTCCCTCCACTAGCCTACAGGTGTAGCTACATCACCCCCTGCCCCTGATCAGTGTCATGTGAAGCCACGGGAACAGGTGGTGCACATTACAAGTCTAGGTCTTGTCACCACTGACCGCTGATGCCAGGCAGGCAATCTCTGAAGAGTATTGATAATGGCTGGCGTCACACTGCCCAGGAGGCGGCAATGGCAAACTACTTCCGTGGAAAAATTAGCCAAGAACAATTATGATCATGGGATCATGATCGCCCATGTCATACGACATGGCACATAATGATGATGATGATACAAAATCCTGAGGGGTATCGATAGGGTAAATGCAGGCAGGCTTTTTCCACTGAGGTTGGGTGAGACTGAAACTAGAGGTCATAAGTTAAGGGTGAAATATTTAAGGGGAACATGAGGGGGTATTCTTCACTCAGAGGGTGGTGAGAGTGTGGAATGAGCTGCCGGGGCATTGGTCCTGGAACAGGTCGAAGGGTCTAGGCAGTATAATAGTTTGGCACAGACTAGACGGACCAAAGGGCTTCTTTCTGTGCTGTAATGTTCTCTGATTCTAATTAGGTAACATCAAAGAAAATTTAGTACAGTTTTTTTCCATGTATAGACAATGTTTATATTTGGTGGATGGGTTACCTGACCAGCAGTAAATCCAAGTATAACTGCTGCTGTACTGTCAGGAGTTGTATGTATACTTAATAGCTGAGTGGAAGATTACTGTGGCTGGTAGGTGAACATAAAAGGATTATTTTTATATCGGCATATCTTATTTCACCTTTGTTACTGATAGGCTTCATGTGAAAGCAATCAGCTATCAGAATGCCCAGTTTGGGCTTAGTGAATGACTTTTCTGTAGAATCACAAAGGGAACAGCCTGAGGACAACTGTCACATGAAACTTACATTATTAAGATGACAAAGACAATTTGTAACAATTTGCTTCTTCCCACATGGGTACAATTTATTCAAAGTAATCGTTTTCATTTTCCGTCACTTATTATTCTCCCCGTGACACTGGGTGAGCAGCAAATCTCCATCTGTTCAGCCAGTGTAAAATTCATTACTGAAATTGAAGTATAACCCTTGACAGGTACTTACAACAATTAGAGTATTTCGTTTCACCTCACTGGCAATCAGCCACCATTATAGAACAGGTGTGGATAGTTGTAGAAAGAGTAACTTTTCACTGAAATCATTAAAGGGGGAGATTTGGTCATAGGAAGGTTGAGGTGAATTCCACAATATTTATATGCTGCTTTGTGTTTAGAATCCTGTGACCAGTAGTGTTGCACATAGATCTGTGCTGGGACCTCTACTGTTGGTTAAAAAGTTCAATAATTTCAATTTGCAGTTGTCATGAAAATGGGTATTATTGATAATTAGGATAAAGGAAAAGAGAAATGATGGATTCCAAGCTCAAAGAAATTTTCCACCTTTACCCCTCTGCCTCCTAATTACTAAGTGAATTTTGGGTAGAATTTGCCACCTTGGTTTGGATGCCATGTTTCTAAACATTTGAGTCTTTATTAACTCTTTTGTGGAAAATCTTATTGGTAAACTTGGATCTCCCCCCAATAGAGATGCCATGTTTAATATCTGCTTTTCCAAGTGTTATCCTGTACCTCAAATGCCATTCCCCCACCAATAATTTACATTATATTCAAGTTTACTTTGGGACAACACGTTAGTGTAGCAGTTAACATAGTGCTATTACAATATCAGTGACAGGTTCAATTGCCACCACTGTCTGTGAAGGGTTTGTACATTCTCCCCATGACTGCATGGGTTTCCTCCAGGTGCTCCAGTTTCCCCCCACATTCCAAAGGCATACAGGTTAATAGGTTAATTGGTTACATTGTGTAACTTGGCGGTGTGAGTTTGTTGGGCCGGAAGAGTCTGCTACTGCACTGTATCTCTAAATAATAATCTTTTTGAAATTACCTGGCTTCTCCCTCCTGTCCTGCTACAGTAAATGAAAATTCCCATGGCATTAAAATCGTCAAAAGAAATTTTTATTGCATTCACTAATAATACATATTGAAGCCATAAAGTTAGAAACTTAATTAAACATCAAATTAATGCTTGCTGTATTAATTAGATACAGGTAAATATTCCAATTCACACACTGTACAGTTTTATTACAATTTACTGCTGCAGTGTCAATTTAACTCTGTACAGCCTACTTTGAATGTAGTATAAATTTGGCAAGTAACATTGTGACAAAGAATGTGAAATATACAGTTTCAAAAAAAACAGTCATGGTAAATGTACAGAAGCACCCCATTTCAGATGGGGAGGTACGCAACAATAAAATACTCGTTTGTTTTTACAATAGAAAGCACAAATTACATTGCAATGTCTCCAAAATCAAACATTAAAGCTATTGAATACAAATTAATGCAATAATCTGCCTGTTTCCCTTCAGATCTGAGATTCTAAACAATAGATTACTGGTGGTGTCTTGAATTTACCATTCCAGATTTATCCTCAAGGACCTGAACACAGCAAGCACCAAAGTATAATTCAGATGAGAACTGACATACACTCAGTGGCCACTTTATTAGGTACATCTGTATAACAATTCATTAATACAAATATCTAATTAGCCAGTCATGTGGCAGCAACTCAATGCATAAAAACAAACAGGCATGGTCAAGAGAAAGGTTCAGTTGTTCAGACCAAACAATAGAATGGAGACGAAATGTGATTTAAGTGATTTTGACAGTGAAATGATTGGCTGGTGCCAGATGGAGTTGTTTGAGTATCTCAGAAACTGCTGATCTCCTAGGTTGGTTTGTTCTTTTTTTTAAAAAAAAACACAACAGTCTCTGGAGTTTAGAGAACGGTGCAAAAAAAAAAACACACACACAAAAAAAAACACCCAGTGAATGGCAGTTTTGTGAGCAAAACAGAGGTCAGAGGAGAATAGTCAGACTGGGTTCAAGATGACAAGGCAACAGTAACTCAAATAACCACGCATTAAAACAGTGTTGTGCAGAAGAGCATCTCTGAATACACATATCAAATCTTGAAGTGGATGAACTACAGGAGCAGAAGACCATGAACACACACTCAATGGCCACTTATTAGGTACAGGAGATACCTAAGAAAGTGGCCACTGATTGTATGAGCATTCATAATTACCTGTTCAGATGGTACACAAAAAAGCAGCAGACTGTTCAAAATATCAATGACTAGCATGTTTATAAAACAGAATAGACCATTAAAATACTTACCTAGGAAGGCTTCCTATAAAGTTAACTGACAAAAATGGGAAATCAGTCCTAATTTCAAAACTTAAAACATCAAAGACACGGCTTTTACTGGATAACTGGAAAAGATTGTTTTACTTAGACTTGAGAGATGCTGAATTTACAATTAAGGTGTTATTCATTGTGTTGAACATTGTGTGCATGCTATTTTAGCACCAGAATGTGTGGAAATGCATGCAGGCTGCCCCCAGCACATTTTTGTTAGTTGTTAATACAAATTATACATTTCTCTGTATGTTTTGATAGACTTGTGATAAATACATCTGAATCTTCAAGGATCCTTGAAGTAATGTACCATGAAGTCCAATAGAGTTGACCATGATTAGAATATTGACCAACAAAACACTGAACTTTTTACAAACAATTAGAATACTTGAACTCTATTTATGAACCCAGAATGCCTTGAACAAATTTATATTTGAACAAAATGCTGAAAATATTGACATTACATAATCAATTTAATAGATTTTGGAGAAGGCAGCATATTAGCTAAAAATGTGGGCCAAAAACTCAAAGGTTCCAAAGAATACAGCACCATGTAAAATTCCCAACCTTCCAATTTTATTTCAACACAAGGTTTGATTTGCATAATTATCAGAATATGCAATGGAAAAGTAAATGGATGATAGCATGCCAGGAAACACTTCAAAACACAATTTCCCTGGGTCATTCTACCCTAAATGCAAGATCAATTACATTTTGTCAAATAGTTTGCTAACAAGCTGCCTTTATAAATTACGATTGCAACATAATGCCACAACCATAAATGACAAAGAACATTTTTATTTAGTATTTTCCATAGGATTAAAAACTCCTGTCCTGAACAAATTAAGGTTACAGTATTATGCAAAAGTCTAATTTTATATATATATATATATATAATTAATGTATAAATAAAGCCAGGATGCCCAAGACATTTGCAGAGTATTGTATTTGTCAATGCGGAGTGAATAGCGAGATTGTAAATCTGGTGGGAGCAAAGGATTTGGGAAAGGAGAAGGTGGAATGCCACAGGACAGGTGGTAGAGAAGGATTGTTGGAGCAGTGGCACAGATACAGATATAACCAGCCCCAAGACTCCTGCAAAGTCATTTAATTCCAAACAATTGGTTTATTGATCATTAGAGAATGTCTCCCTAGTGCTTCCTGCTCTCTCCACTCTCCTTTCCTGATCTCAACCATGATTTCCCTCTTCCTGCCTCCTTCCTACTCTCAGCCCACAATAGAGACCCATATCAGAATCAGGTTTATCATTACTCACATGTTATGAAAATTGTTTTTTTTGTAGCAGTACAGTGCAATACATAAAATTACTACTGTACTTAGGCACCTTGGAGATCATATACACATCCAAAACTTTTGCACCATACTGTAGGCTGTCTAAAGGAATGCAATGTATTGATGACAAAGTGGATTGCCAAACACAGCTGATTATGGAGTCAGAACCAGTGTGTGGCTGCTGTTGCATGCAACAACTACTTGGAACCACAGTCAAGAGCTGAGTGACCCAAACACAACTTCAACAAGTGGGTTAAACCAGGTGAGGTGTGATGGAATTCGTACTCCAGTGAGATAGGAACATGCCTGTCCTAGCATGTGAAGTCAGCTCCAGCACACTGGGTGGATAAGATCAACTGAGATCCAACAGCTAGGATGTCACTTCTGCAATGTTCTGAGAAGAGCGAAGGGCATGACAAGGCACAGAAATCATGGTTATTTATTGCAACCAAGGAAATCCCCAGTTTGTGATGATTGCTCTTACCACTGGACCCTGGCTTCCAAGATAAGAAGGGAGTTGCCCCAGGGAAATGATTTTTCCATTTTAAAAGCTCTCCTGCACAGGCTTCCCATCATTGTTGGATATGACAGACATCCATCAATAAATTTTTCAGCCCAATTCATGCAATGCCAACCAAGGAACCTACTTGAGCTAGTCCAATTTGAGTGTGTTTGGCCCACATCCCTCAAAACTTTTCCCATCTATGTACCTTTAAACATTGTAATTGTACCCACCCCTACCATCTTCTCTGGCACCTCGTATGAAAAACCTGTTCCAAGACCTTCAAAGCTCCCCCATGTCTCCCCCTAATCTATTTCCTTTAGTTTTAGCCCCCTACCCTGGCTGATAATTTACCTTCTATAAACCCCAAGGTCACTTCTTGGTCTCTTATGCTCCAGGGAAAACAGTCCCAACCCATAATCTCTTTTTAGCCTAAACCATAAAGTCCTTGCAAATCTTTTCTGTACATTTGATCTTAATGATGCCATCCTTTTGTAGTTAAACAACCAGAGCTACTCCCAGTACAGTTCAAGTAGTCTCACTAATGTCTTGGGCAGTTCATTTGAAAGGCAAGAAGCTCGTTGGAATATCAAAACTGATCTGTGAAACCATCAGCTTGCTGGTGTTAATCAGCAGATTTACCTCAAGAGCAATGGCAGCAAAAGAAATGCAAAACTGAGATGGGAATCAGTGTAAAATGGTGGAGCAAGTAGAAATATAGAACAAGCATTTTCTCTTAATTCAATACCAAAATGCACGGCTCAGTTTGTTAAACCACATACTGCTGTCCTTCAATCCAAGCACATTGATAAGAGTTTAACCATCTTACACTAATGTGGTACTTAAAATTCCATTTCTCACCTGACTGAATCTTTAAAATAGCATGTGATTTTGCACCAGTTTTTCATACTTAGAGGATTTGCACTGTCAGTGATCATGCCTCGGGATTCATTCCTGGTTTCATCAGTGAACATACCATTTCATTAATCACACCAGAGCAAAGGTACACTGTTTCTGTAATGTTTCCCTTTATGAGGTACAAACCCATGTTTAATACTGGTAGACTAGGATGAATTTCAGACAATTCTTTATACCACTTATTGGGAGCTGGGGCAAAAAAAACATTTTCTTTCCCAGATCCAGAGGTGTCCATATAGTTTTTAAACTGTCTATGTCTCACTCGCTTGGGAAATAGTAAACATTGAGGTACACTGGAGATTGAAGGAATGCTGGAGACAAAAGGTTAGTCAACTTATGCTGATAACTTTTATTTGTAAATCTTCAAATTTAATTTTTTTTTCAAATTTTGATGACATTTTTCTGATCAAGAAAAATTAACCTTGAAATTAGTTTTGTTAAAGAGTGTAAACAATCTGGATAGTTATTTGGCAATATAATGTCACAGTTCATTATTAGTATAGAACCTCATCCCCTTCAGCTCAACAAAAATGTCACAATAAAATCATGGAAAGATTCAATTATCTACAAGAGGGTGAAATTCAAATTGCATGCAATTCATGTTAAGGCAAATGGAAAAAATAAATTGCTATAGTGTTTTAATCTTTAAACTACAGTAACAATCTACCACCATTCAGAAATCATTCTTAACTTCAAAATATTCTTATACAAATCAGTCACATGATATTACAGACACTAGTACAATCCAATCTCATTCTTTTACAAATGTCTAAAAACAGCAAGATATTGGTCCACTTCACTACAGGTCCGTTGTATTCTTCAAAACATCTGCAAGAAATGGATTTTATTTTTTTTCCCCTTCACAAGTCCATAAAGGATAGTGTACATGCATTTAGTCACATAGGACAATTAGTTCCAACAAATAGTTCAAACTTTTCAATTTTTTGCCAAAGAAAGTCAAGTAATGCAAAACAATACCTTCTTAATTATTGTGCTGGTGTGGTGGTGGCAGTGTGGAATATTCAAGTGACAGTGATGTCTAGATCTCCACCTGCTTTTAATACACCACCTGGATGCAGAGAATGCAACATGGGTTGTATAAACCGTGGAATGGGTATCGTGCAATCAATCTATTAAAGGCTAGTGACAATAGTGACAAGTGCTAGTGGAGAATTAGGTCTAAAATGACCCATAAAGTTTTTCTTTTAGCCAGGGTATTAAGCAAGGAAGTGAATTCAAGTAAATACTTCCTATTGCGTCAACTTAAAGATGAGCAACAGCAGTGAAAATAAGATTATTCACAGTGAACTGCTTTCCAGACTGTTCAAGATCTACCAGATGCATTGATAAATCTTAACATTTACCTCCACTAGCCAAAAGCAAGTTGGGGTTAATCATTCTCCTCTCCTCCAATGAATGGCACATGTAGAAAGATCACAAATGGTAATATACAAAAAGGGGATTGAGTGCTCTACCTACTTTATCAAATGTCATTTAATCATAAGTTCTCACATTAAAAAGGTAAATTATACTTTGATGAACTGAAGTACAACAGCTTCTATGTACTGCCTTTTATAGACCTGCCACTTTGATGCATTTGAAATCTGCCCTGTAATTATTTCCAAGAATGATTTTGAAAGGTAGTTCTGAATAATTAGTTAACTGGATGAATAAATCCAAGAATAGAAGATGGAAGGACGTTATCACTGATATGAACAGTTGCTCAAATTTAAATGTCCAGAATAAAACAGCAAAGAAATAGAAATTTTTAAAGAAGTCTAAAGGATACAATGTATTTGACAGTTCACAGAGCAATGCACTGGCAATGTACCCAGCATTACCCAACACTCAAAATTAACACTGTTTTACTACACAATAAACAGTGGTCAATTCTAAACAAATTGAGTGGCTATATGAATACCAAATGCCCAATTCAAATTTCTGTCAACTGACCCCAGACAAAAAAAAAATATTCACAGAATGCAACATCGCTCTCGGAGACTCTTTTTGTTTCGGCTGCTCTTCTTTCCATTTTTATCTTTGTTTTCCGACATTTTCTTTGCTCGGACCTCTCTCATCAAATCAAAAAATACCTAAGAAAGAAGAACTTTTTTTTAGGGCTAGTAGTATTAGAAACATACAGATTCCAAGCCATTGCAAAACCTCCACAGTATCACCAGGAAATAACACATATTATGCTATTGGCAGATCTGTACAAATGAAAAATTTGCATGGCTGAATAGATAAAAATCTATTCTGGAAGCTAGTTCTAAGACATTCCTATCAAAATTGCAAGGTGCAAAGTCAAGAAGTAAAATTATCAAGTATGTACATGTTACCATATACTACCTTGAGATTCATTTTCTTGCAGGTAATTTATAGGAAAAAGAAGAAATACCATAGAATTTATGGAAAACTACATAAACAAAGACTAACAACCAATGTGCAAAGTTTGTATCTTCATGAAAAATACCAATTAGGGTTAGCCTTTATTTTCAATACCTCATTCATCAAGTAAAACTGTAAGCGATTGAAGTACCTGGTAAACCGAGTCCTCACCTTATCTACATTGGCACGTGTTTTGGCTGAAGTCTCAACATACTGAACTCCCCACTCTTCTGCTTTGCTCCTTGCTTCTTCGACAGAGACTTGCCTCCGATCTTCCAAATCAGACTTGTTACCCACTAAAAGTAATGGGATTTTATCTTCCTCTGCTTTCACACGGAGAATTTGTTCCCTTTAAAAAAAAACACATTCTGTAACTACAAGTGACGATTCAAAAGTAGTTTTTAAAACTGGTTCATTGTCATAACAGAACAGCAATGACAAGAACCCACCTGCAACAAAAAAAAGTAAAGGAAAAAAAAATCAGACTTGTCCAGCAGAGAAACTGGTCACCGTGTCATTGCCAATCTCTTTGCCTATCCACACTTTTCCATCATTAGGTTCACATCGGTCTATGTCCTGCCCATGTCTGTACCAGTCCAAATGTCTCTTAAATGTAGTGATGGTATCTAACACTTCCTCTGGCTACAAGTTCCAGATAATAATCACTGGGAGGAAAACCCTCCCCTACCCTCAAAATCTCCTTTCAAACTCACTCCACTCATTTTAAGCTAGTATTCATTTCTGGTATCTCTAGCCCAGAAAAAGATTCGACTATTTACACCTTTCAATCTTATATAGCTGGTCAGTCTTACACACCTCCAGCAGTAGATGAAGTTGGTTATTGTTACTTCTTTGTTATGAACATTAAATACAGTGGCCAAAACCACCAAGGTTTATGCCTCATTTGTGACTTTTGACAGAAGTCCGAATTAGTGTCATCAGATCCAACACCATCCTTGCCTTTCACCTTACTAGAACACGCTGAACTCCTATTACATCTTAAGAGACTTACACTTGATAGTTGTGGTTTTATCTGCAAGCATCCGCTCCCAATCAACTTTCTCCAGCTCCTTTCTTATGCTGTTGTAATTTGCTTTCCCCCAAATTCACGACCAACTTGTTGATCAACAGTATTCCTTATATCTACCTTGAAATTACAGAATTATTGTTACTGTTCCCAAATTGTTCACTGATATTTGCATTGATTTCCTAAAATTAAGTAGTGCCCCACTGCACGCAAGACTCCCTAAATGTTGTCTAAAACTTTATTGCATACTTAAGAAATTCTAGCTCATTTCAGCCCCATTGCAATGAGGCAATCCTGATCAATATTGAGAAAGTGAAAATCATCCACAACTGTGCTCTACACCATTGTAATTTTCCTACATATACTGCATGCTCCTTCAGTTCCTCTGGGTGGCCTATAGCTTAATCCCAGCAGTCATCATCCCTCATTCCTCAATTCTACTCATGTTTCACTAGATGGGCCTTCCAAGACGTCCTCTAGGTAGTGAAGTTCTCCAAGATCAGTAGTGTGATCCCTCCGTTTAGCCATTTGTTGTGCCAGAAACTTCTATACCCCAGAGGAAAACCAACATTGGAGCACCAAAAATCTCATCATCCATGGGCTCAATTGTGACAGAACAATAATCATAGAGCGAACTGAATCAGAATCAGCAAACACGAGGAAATCTGCAGATGCTGGAAATTCAAACAACACACACAAAATCCTGGTTGAACACAGCAGGCCAGGCAGCATCTATAAGAAGCACTGTCGACGTTTCGGGTCGAGACCCTTCATCAGGACTAACTGAAAGGAAAGATAGTAAGAGATTTGAAAGTAGTGGGGGAGGGGGAAATGCGAAATGATAGGAGAAGACCGGAGGTAAAGTGTCGCCTCACCTGGAAGGACTGTCTGGGGCCCTGAATGGTAGTGAGGGAGGAAGTGTAAGGGCAGGTGTAGCACTTGTTCCGCTTACAAGGCTAAGTGCCAGGAGGGAGATCAGTGGGAAGGGATGGGGGGGGGGGGGGAAACGAGTGGACAAGGGAGTCGCATAGGGAGCGATCCCTGCGGAAAGCAGAAGGGGGGGGGGGGGGAGGGAAAGATGTGCTTGGTAGTGGGATCCCGTTGGAGGTGGCGGAAGTTACGGAGAAATATACGTTGGACCTGGAGGCTGGTGGGGTGGTAGGTGAGGACAAGGGGAACCCTATCCCAAGTGGGATCTCACAGTGGCCACACATTTTAATTCCACGGCCCATTCCCATTCTGATATGTCTATCCATGGTCTCCTCTACTGTCAAAATGAATCCAAACTCAGGTTGGAGGAACAACACCTTATATACCAGGTGGATAGCCTCCAACCTGATGGCATGAACATTGACTTCTCTAACTTCCATTAATGCCCCTCCTCCCCTTCTTACCCTATCCCTGACATATTTAAGTTGTTTGCCTGTTCTCCATCTCCCTCTGGTGCTCCCCCCTCCCCCTTTCTTTCTCCCAAGGCCTCCCGTCCCATGATCCTTTCCCTTCTCCAGCTCTGTATCACTTTCGCCAATCACCTTTCCAGCTCTTAGCTTCATCCCACCCCCTCCGGTCTTCTATCATTTTGCATTTCCCCCTCCCCCCACTACTTTCAAATCTCTTACTATCTTTCCTTTCAGTTAGTCCTGACGAAGGGTCTCGGCCCGAAATGTTGACAGTGCTTCTCCTTATAGATGCTGTCTGGCCTGCTGTGTTCTACCAGCATTTTGTGTGTGTTGTTTGAATCAGAATCAGGTTTAATATCCCTGGCATATGTTGTGAAATTTGTTAACTTTGCTGTAGCAGTACCATGCAATACTTGATAATATAGGAAAAAAATACAGTAAGTGTATCAAATAGCTAAATTAAATAAGCAGTGCAAAAATAAAAATAAGAAAGCAGTGAGGTCGTGTTCATGAATTTGACGTCCATTCAGATATTGAATGGCAGAAGGGAAAAAGCTGTTCCTGAATCGCTGAGTGTGTGCCTTCAGGCTTCTGTACCTCCTTCCCGAGTGTAACAATGAGAAGAGGGCAGACATGTCCTGGGTGACGGGGGTCCAAATGATAGATGCCACCTTTTTGAGGCACTACTCCTTGAAGACATCTTGGATACTATGAAGGCTAGTGCCCATGATGGAGCTGACAAATTTTACAACTCCTTGCAGCTTACTATGGTCCTGTACAGTAGCACCCTACCCCATACCAGACAGTAATGCAGCCAGTCAGAATGCTTTCCATAGTACATCTGTAGAAATTTGAGCGTTTTAGGTAACATTCCAAATTTCTGTAGACCCCTAACATAATATAGCCACAGACTTGCCTTCTTTAAAGCTGCATTAATATGTTGGGACCAGATTAGGTCCTCAGATATTAATACCCAGGAATTTGAAACTGTTCACTCTTTTTACTTCTGATCTCTCTACAAGAATTACTGTGAGTTCCTTCGTCTGACCTTTCCTGAAGTCCACAATCAACTCGTTGGTCTTACTGACATTGACAGCAAGGTTGTTGCTGAAACACCACTCAACTAGCTGGTATATCTCGCTCCTGTACAGCTATCATCATCTGAGTTTCTGCCAGCAACAGTTGTATCATCATCAGATTTATAGATGGCATTTGATTTGTGCCTTGCCATAAAGATGTCAGTGTAGAAAGAGTAGAGCAGTGGGCTAAGTACATCCTTGAGGTGCGCTAGTGTTGTCAGCAAGGTGGAGATGTTATTACCAACTCACACCGACTGTGGCCTTCTGGTTAGGAAGTCAAGCATCCAGTTGTGAGTGAGGTACAGAGGTCCAGGTTCTGTAGCTTTTCGATCAGGACTGCAGAAAAGATGGTATTACACTCTGAGCTATAGTTAATAAACAGCATCCTGACATCGGTATTTGTATTGTCCAGGTGATCCAAGGCACTAAAAAACAATCCTATTAATAAAGTTCTAACCTATTCAACTTTTTCCCTACAACTCAGGTTCTCAAGTTCTGGTGCTATCCTTGTAAATTTTCTCTGCATTCTTTCAATCTTATTGATATTTTTCCTAGATTAGTACAACACAGAAACATGCCTTTTGGCACACTTAGTCCATGCCAAACTATTATTCTGCCTCATCACATTGACCTGCACTCAGACCATAGTCCCGCATATCCCTCCCATGTATTTATCCAAATTTCTCTTAAATATTGAAATCAAGCCCACATCTACCACTTCCATCGGCAGCTCATTCCACACTCTCACCACCTTCTGAGTGAAGTTCCCCCTCATGTTCCCTTTAAACATTTCATCTTTCACCCTTAACCCATGTCCTTTAGTTGTCATCTCACCCCTCAGTGGAAAAAGCCTGCTTGCATTTACCATATCTATACTCAATTTGTTTACATATACACATATCCACATGCACATATATATTGCACTGTACTGCTGCTACAAAGAAGAAACAAATTTCATGAAACGTGAGTGATGATAAACCTGATTCTGATATGGGCTTCTATCATGGTTAGAGAGTGGGAGGGAGCAAGGAGAGGGGAATCACAACTGAGAAAAGGGGAAAGGGAGGGGGAGGGAGTGGGAAACATAAGATCTGTAATGATCAATAAACCAGTTGTTTGGAATCAAATGACCCTGCCTGGTGTCTCAGAGTTGGGTGTGTCTGCACCTGAGCCACCACCTGCCCTTGGCACTCCTTCTCTGCCATCTGCCCCACACCCCTCCACCCTCACCATCATCCCCAGCATCCTTTCCTCCTGCCAGACTTACAAATTCACTCTTCATTCCATGATGACAAATATAGTACTGTGCAAAAGTCTTGGGCATCTTGGCTATATATATGCGCTTGCTGTGTACACCCATGTTAAGGGCTCCCACAGTTCACGGAAGGTCATCCTCACCTTCTCAACAGTCGTTAAACAGCGGCTTTTTGCTTTTTCCATTGAGAGTAGGGGAGATTCAAACAACAGGACATGATTTGAGAGTTAAGGGGCAAAAGTTTAAGGGCAACACGAGGGGGAATTTCTTTACTCAGAGAGTGGTAGCTGTGTGGAATGAGCTTCCAGTAGAAGTGGTAGAGGCAGGTTTGGTATTGTCATTTAAAGTAAAATTGGATAGGTATATGGATAGGAAAGGAATGCAGGGTTATGGGCTGAGTGCAGGCCAGTGGGACTAGGTGAGTGTAAGCGTTGGCATGGACTAGAAGGGCTGAGATGGCCTGTTTCCGTGCTGTAATTGTCATATGGTTATATGGCTCAGCCTGCAAAGCACACGTCACTGGAATGAATGGAAATGTTGACAACTATCAACTTGCTGAAGACAAACACCTACCACAAGGATTATGCCGTAACTTACTCTTCTATGGACGCTCTCTGACCTGCTGAGTTCGTCCAACATTGTGAGTGTGTTGCTTGGGATTATGCTGTGACTGAGCAATTATATATTAAAACATTATTTTAATCCATGAGGGAAGGGGATAATTTCAATCTTTCACAGTCATCTGACACTTGAGAATACAAGAAACCAGAATGTCAGCCAAGCAGTGAGCCAAAGCTATCAGAAATAGCACAATGGTACAGCAGACAGTGCTCTTATCACAGATCTACGTACTTGTGATCAATCCAGTGCTGTTTGTGTGGAGTTTGCATATTTTCATAGATGGTTCACTTAACAAGGCATGTTGTCTGACTGCTAGGCTAATCGCTTTATCTAAATTACCAACTGTAAACAGGTGCTCGAAGGGTGGAGTGCACAGGTGCACAAAGGAATGGGGTGGAGGTAGGGAGGTTAAAAAGAGTTTAGCTTTGTCATATGTACCTCAAGATTTACAGTGAAATGTGTCATTTGTGTCCAATCAAATGAGCGATGATTGTGCTGGGCAGGCCACAAGTGTCACCCTGCTTCTGGTGCCAACACAACTCGCTAACCCTAACCATACACCTTTTTGAAATGTGGGAGGAAATGACCAGAGCACCCAGAGGAAGCTCACTAAGTTCTAGAGAGAAGGTACAAACTCCTCACAAAGGTGGGAACTGAATCCTGTCTTACAGCTGGCATTGTAAAGCGCTGGACTAACTGCTACAGTATCAAACCATCTATAGGGAGAAGTGCAGGATTGTCAAGTATAGAGTCAGCGGACCAACTAGCTCTGAGATCAAACTACAAGACCCACAAACATTTAGAAATAACAATGATCCTGAAAATTTCATTCCCTCTTCAGGACACCTTTAAATTATGCAGCTTCACTGCATGTTTTGTGAAGTAGCACAGCCCAGCTAAATCAAGATGAAAATTTGAAAAACAATGGATGCAGAGATAAGAATTTAAAAAATAGTAACTATATAAATAGAATCACCCAAGATGAAAAGGGACAGTGAGGAAAGAACTAGAGGATCTCTGGCAGAATTAAAAAGGGAAGTTAGTAATTTGCACAAGTACAGATGTGTAGGTGAAGTTAAATTCTAAACTACTTTTCTATGGCTACAATATTATTTTTTGAGATTTTAATCTTGTTATTCGATGGCACGAGGAATATCTGATTCTTCTACATCTGTTACCTGTCCTGCTAAATATCTCTTCTGAAATTCATGTGCTGTCTTCTAAGGCGTATTTGCAATCAGTAAAGCTAAATCTAAAAATACGCAGGCATTTTTTGCAGCTTTTCCCTATTAATCAGGAAGCAAGTTGAAACAGGTAGAGAAGGGCAAAGGGACATGATTTTTGTTAGTGATAGTAAGAAAACCTGTAGAGATAATAGGACATTAGATACTGACAAACTGTTGAATTTTTCCAAAGAAATAAGAAAGCTACAAGTATTTCAGGACGATTAAGCCCCAAAAAGAATGGAAACCATCAAAATAAAATGAGGTAACTTGTAAACAGTACTTAATAGGGATTCAGAAAGGGGAAGATCCTGTACAAACTGGCAACTAGCGTGAACTTATTTCAGGGAATAAATGATAAATTACAGAATGATAAACAACGGATACAAGTAGAGGGTTGGGTAGTATTTTAGTTGATCACATTTGTGGTACTGGCACTATCAGAATCAGAATCAGACTTTAATCGCCAAGTACCTATGCACAGGAATTTACTTTTGGCAGATGTTGTCTCTCTGCTCATAACAATAATAATGATAAATATAAATGAAAATATAAATTGTACATACAGGTAGTGCAATCCAAGTAACAGTTAGCTGACAGTTAACCAGCAGTTATATCCTACATTAGGAAAATATTAATCACTGCAGTAGTCAAATGACACCATTAAACTGTGAAATTCAAAGCAGTTCATAAGGTATAAAACACATGCTTCACGAATGACTGTCCATCTGGTGCAGACAGAAATTCAAGCAATAATGTGCTGCACTTTACACCAGAGAACTTTTAAAGGCAACTCTTGAGATGGAAAAGAGCAATGATTGGAAAAATCAGGGGTATCACATCTTCCATCAATTCACTGTTTGATTTTCCACTAGACTCTGATTTCATAGCTAACTCATACTGCATGAACTGAGCAATTTCTATCTCATTTCATTCTAGCCAAATCCTTTGCTAATATTAAAGTCTTTGTTCTCTCATTGCTATAGTGCTATTCTCAACTGATTAATCTGTAAACTTCAATAGTTTCAATAGTTACATTTAATAGAAATGTATACAATATACAACGTGAAATCTTGTCCTCGAAAACAGAGTGCCTTAAAAAATGAGTGGCCGTTAAAACGTTAGAACCCCAAAGCCCCCCTACTCGCCCCCCACACACAAGCAGCAGCAAAGCAACGACCCTCTCCTTCACCATTTACTTTAGCAAAAAAAAGCATCAGCTCCCCTTACCCACCAAACAAGCAAGGCCCCCAAGACAGACCATCATCTGCACTAGAACAAAAACTAATCATTCACCTGACAACTCAACATACCAAAGGAACTCTCTTCCTAATAAAGGGGCAGAGAAGTGTCACCATTTCACAGCGAGAAGGGAGACGTAACCAAGCAGCTCACTGATGGCTATATATGGTTCCATATAGAAAAATATTGAGTATACAGATCATAAGTGAGTCACCTACCAACCAGACATTTTACCACCCAAACACCAGTCTAATGCCACATTCTTGCTCACTTGTTATACTGACACTTACATTCCACAGCTCCCTTCTGGTACTCAATGAACTGAATACAGGAGTTGCTGCAATTCTTGATACTTCAAAGGTTTTCATGTATAACCTTTGTCAGGCTGAGAATAAGATCAGCAAAAGTTCCAAGTACATATATGTCATCACACACATGCCGGAGATTCGTTTTTCTGCTGCCTACTCAGCGAATCTTTAGAATAGTAACCATAACAGGATCCATGAAAGATCGCCAGAGTGCAGAAGACAACAAACTGCAAATGCAAATATAAATAAATAGCAATAAATAATGAGAACTTGAGATAATGAGATAGAGTCCTTAAAGTGAGATCATTGGTTGTAGCGATATTTCACCGATGGAGTTGTGAGTGAATGCAGTTATTCAAGAGCCAGATGGTTGAGGGGTAGAAACTGTTCTTGAGCCTGGTGGTGAGAGTCCTGTGGCTCTTGTACCTTCTACCTGATGGCAGCAGTGAGAAGACAGCATGGCCTGGGCAGTGGGGATCTCTGATGACGAATACTGGTTTCCTGCAACAGCATTTCATGTAGTTGTGTTCAATGGTCGGAAGGGTTTTACCAGTGATGTACTGGGCTGAATCTACTACCTTTTGTAAGATTTTCCATTCAAAGACACTGGTGTTTTCATAACAGGCCATGACACAGCCCAGTCAATACACTCTCCACTACACATCTATTGAAGTTTGTTAAAGTTTTTGATGTCATGGCAAATCTTTACAAATTCCTAAGTAAGTAGAAGTGCTGCTGTGCTTGCCTCACAATTGCATTTACGTGGCAGGTCCAGGACAGGTCCTCTGAAATAGTGACACCCAAGAATTTAAAGTTGCTAACCCTCTCCACCTCTGATCCTCCAATGAGCACTGGCACATGGACCTCTGGTTTTCCTCTCCTGAAGTCTAAAAGCAGTCCCTTGATCTTGCTGACATGGACTGATAGGTGCTTGTTATGACACTACTCAGCCAAGTTTTCAATCTCCCTCCTGTATGCTGATTCATCACCACCTTTGATTCAGTCCATGACAGAAGTGTCATCAGCAAACTTGAATATGGTATTGGAGCTGTGCTTAGCCACACAGTTAGAGGTGTAAAGCAAGTAGAATAGGGAGTCAGGCACACAGACATGTGATGCACCTGTGCTGACAGAGATCGTGGAAATGTTGTTGCCAATCTGAATTGACGGGGGCTGAGATGCTTGGTTTCCAAATATGGTAACAAGATTAATTTACGATCAGTGTATGTGACAGGAGGGTGCCGGAGTGGACATATGTCTCCATCAAAGGAGGTGCAAGGTACTCCTGCCCTCCTCTAGCCTGCATCTCACCCTTGGGCAAGTGCAGCATCTGCTTAGCCCCCCCACTGGGGTCACGTGAAGCCACGGGAGCAAGTGATGGATGGTCATATGAGCAGCTGGTTATGTGACCACTGATGCCAGCCAATCTCTGAAGAGTATTGATAATGGCTGGGGTCACCCATCTTGTAAAGACACTGCCCAGAAGACAGCAATGGCCAACCACTTCTGTAGAAAATTTGCCAAGAACAATCACAGCCCATGACACCATGAACACGACGATGATGTGACAGGAGGCATTTAAACTACAACTTCCCAAGCAATGCCTACAAATCAAAAAAACTGGAATGCCTCTTGATCTGGTATTTGTGTTCATCAAGACACACACCCAACTAATCTGAGGCAAGACAATCCACATGTACATAGTTTAAAGACAGTCCACTATAAACAGAGGCTGAAAGTGTGGCAACTGATCCCATGCAGTTAGTTATTTACTACTTGCTGCAAAATGACACAGACCATACACCTTTACATCCAGATATCAGCTCAGCAAGCTGAACTCCCAAACTGACACAGACCATACACCTTTACATCCACAGATATCAGCTCAGCAAGCTGAACTCCCAAACTGACACAGACCATACACCTTTACATCCAGATATCAGCTCAGCAAGCTGAACTCCCAAACTGACACAGACCATACACCTTTACATCCACAGATATCAGCTCAGCAAGCTGAACTCCCAAACTGACACAGACCATACACCTTTACATCCAGATATCAGCTCAGCAAGCTGAACTCCTAAACTGACACAGACCATACACCTTTACATCCACAGATATCAGCTCAGCAAGCTGAACTCCCAAACTGACACAGACCATACACCTTTACATCCAGATATCAGCTCAGCAAGCTGAACTCCCAAACTGACACAGACCATACACCTTTACATCCAGATATCAGCTCAGCAAGCTGAACTCCCAAACTGACACAGACCATACACCTTTACATCCAGATATCAGCTCAGCAAGCTGAACTCCCAAACTGACACAGACCATACACCTTTACATCCAGATATCAGCTCAGCAAGCTGAACTCCCAAACTGACACAGACCATCCACCTTTACATCCACAGATATCAGCTCAGCAAGCTGAACTCCCAAACTGACACAGACCATACACCTTTACATCCACAGATATCAGCTCAGCAAGCTGAACTCCTAAACTGACACAGACCATCCACCTTTACATCCACAGATATCAGCTCAGCAAGCTGAACTCCCAAACTGACACAGACCATACACCTTTACATCCACAGATATCAGCTCAGCAAGCTGAACTCCCAAACTGACACAGACCATACACCTTTACATCCACAGATATCAGCTCAGCAAGCTGAACTCCCAAACTGACACAGACCATACACCTTTACATCCAGATATCAGCTCAGCAAGCTGAACTCCCAAACTGACACAGACCATACACCTTTACATCCACAGATATCAGCTCAGCAAGCTGAACTCCTAAACTGACACAGACCATCCACCTTTACATCCAGATATCAGCTCAGCAAGCTGAAGTTGTCTAGATCCCCATGAAGTCCCAAAATGAATACTCAACACCTTAAAACAAAAGCTGGCATCAGAATACGATGCCAAGACAGAACGTTGCTGTATTGCCCTTTTAAAGACATTGGAAGGCTCATTTAACCATTCCAGGCTAAATAGCACAAAAACTAAATTCATCTCAGGAAATCGGTGTGCTGCACTTATTTAATTCAGAGATTAAAAATGGAGGTACATTAAACTCCAGATATAATTTCAATTTCCATTTAGTGAGTGTGTATTGTTGAAGTCCTTCAGGCGGCATAAACAGAAACTTGGGCTGCATGCTAATATGTCCTACAGAACTGAAAATATGAACCACTAGCTCCACATAGACTTTAAGAAACAAAGTACCAAGGAGCTCACATGAAAAAATCTCAAATATTCTAATTCACAAAACAATTTGAAAGACCATTTAGAGTCATAGAACACTACAGCACAGAAACAGGCCCTTCTGCCCATCTAGATTAATGTAGTCCATAATGAACCATTAAGCTGCTTATTCCCATCAACCTGCATCCAGACCATAGCCCCCACCCCCCCAATGCACTTCCCATCCATATACAACATCAAGTTTCTTAAATGTTGAAATCGAACCCACGTCCACCACTTCTACTGTTAGCTCATTTCACACTTTCACCAGCCTCTGGGTCCCCCTCCTGTTCCCCTTAAACCCATGACCTCTACATGTAATCTCATCTAACCTCACTGGAAAAGGCCAGCTTGCATTTACCCCATCTATATCCCTCATCATTTTGTATCCTCTATCACATCTCCCCTCAGTCTTCTGTGCTCTAGGGAATGAAGTCTTAACCTTTACAACCTTTTCCAATAACTCAGGTCCTCAAGCCCCCTCAACATCTCTGCACTCTTTCAATCTTATTTACATCTTTTCTGTAGATAAGTGACCAAAATTGGACACAGTATTCCAAATTAGGCCTCACCAACATCCCAACTCCGGTATTCAATACAATGATTTATGAAGGCCAATGAGCCAAAAGCTTTCTTTACAATCCTATCTACCTGTGATGCCACTTTCAAGGAATTACATATCTGTAAAGCCAGATCCCTCTGTTCTGCAGCACTCCTCAGTGCCCTACAACTCACTATGTAAGACATAGCCTGGTTGGTCCTTCCAAACCAAAAACAACAAATGTAGACTCATTCAAGCTTTAGAAATCCCATTCTTCCATCAAAGTCCATTCTCAGTGCATTGCATCAGGAAGGCCAACAGTATCTTCTCTATTTTCCACAAGATACAGGAGCTTGAAAGCCCAGACAACCAGGGTCACTACTTCTGCACAACTTAAATTTCTGAACTTCGTGCACATCCTTTCCCGGTAGTGCTCGAACAAGTCATTTCTACCTCTTTTTGCACTACTATACTTTGCACCCTTTGTTGTTTAATGGTGTATTTATTATTACTATTTATACGATTTACTGTGAGCTTCACAGAAGCGAGGTGTATATAAATATACATTAATCTGAAATTTCAAACCTTAGGAAATATAGAGAAGTAGTTTTAGAACTTTTCATGATGTACAATCAGAAATGATAATAAACAAAGGAACTTCAAATAAATTCTTTTTGATCAGCGATCTTAAAATTTGAAGGAAATGAGGTATGGAGGTGCTGTGTAAAGAGTTTTTTTTTTGTGCATGGGCCAAGACGGCCAAAGGAATTAGCAATGGAATAGAGTCAATGGCTTAGGGAGAAGTCATGCGTCCAGAGTAGATTGCAAAGGATAAGAAAGGTTTATTTTAAATTGTTCTGATTGATGCACAAGTTTATGGGATAAGAAGCTTAGAAGGGATAAGGAAGAATTTCTCTTTCCACTCAAGTAGTTGGAAGTTGGAATGCACAAGAGCAGGGGGTTCCCAACTTTTTTATGCCATGCAGTCTTATCATTAACCAAAGGGGTCAGTGGACCCCATGTCTGCAACCCCAGCAGAACATGCCACAACATTTCATTATCAGGATGAGCACTTGAATTGCTAAAGTACAGAAGGCTATGGATCAAGTGCGAACAAATGGGGTTAGTATAGATGGATGTTTGATTGTCAGTCAGCACAGATGTGATGAATGGAAGGGCCCGTTTCTATGCTGTGCAACTTGAAAAGCAGGAAATTCTTCATTATTTTATACAAGTACTTACCCCCCCACCTTTTGCTGTTCTTGGCACCTTACTGTTTGTGTTTGCAACTTAATTCATTGGCAGAGGAAAGGCTGAGAAGCCTTAAGGACTTGGGAATAAAAAGCAGTTATTCTTTGCAATTAAAAAATACATTTTTCATTATTTAAGAAAACAAATTCATTACTATCATAGATATTCAAGTAGCTGGGACCCTGCAATTAAGTTATTGGGAGAAATAGCTCATTTAAGCTCTGACCTCATTCACAAATTTAATAACCGCTAGAAACCAGTAGCAGTAAAATTATGAATAAACCTGCAGAAGCAATCATCATGGTTCCTGTGTTTAGGAAGACAGTTTTAGATGTCACATACAACTAATTATTTTTGACTCCATTAGGCTACCATATTAAATCTAAATTGCTCCAATGTCTTGCTAAGGGGGAAGCTAGGAATGCATATCTGCCAGATGAACTCCTTTTAAGAGAATAGCAAGTTCAGAGTGTTAGTGAGTACCACTGCACATTAACCAGCAGAGGGCTTACTGTCAGACAGATGTGGAGCAGCTTCCAACAGATTCGCCTAGCGGTTGTTAAATGGGTGTGCTTCGATTCATGAGACTGCCAGCAATCCTTGCAACAAATATCACTGGAGCAGCTGTGTATGAAAAAAATGTGTATATCACAGCCTATCAACATAAAGATTTAAAGCTTTTTCTTAAACAAAAGCCATGAAGCAAAGGTTTTTAGTTTCCATTATTCTTTCAGCATATTTGAAACAAACAACTTGACTACTCTATTACTGATCAACATTTTAATTGTCAAGGCATGTTTTAGCACCTCAACTCCTCCTTACATTGCCTTCAATAATGGACTTTATACCACCTCCTCCTCTTTATTTTAGTTTAAGATTGTTTAATTTCTTGCTCCAATACAATTTGTATATACAGGACATTTCTGGTTAACTGGGATACATCGGGACCAGTACGTTCTGGCTCAATTAAGTGGCTGCCATAATTTCCTTAAGTTTCATGCAAGTAGTTAAAAAGAGTATAAAAAGACTAACGACCATTTAACTGAGTAACAAATTGTGTATTTAAACAAAATACAGAAATTAGAACACTACAAATACTACTACAGTACTATAAAACAGTATTCCTTGTAGTTAGAGGAATTCATCCACTGTGCACTGTGTTCTTTTGATTGACTGTAGATAAACAAAATCAGTGCAGACATATAGTGCAGATAATGAACTGCCTTCATACAATGCTTTCGACAGCTGAATCTTCCAAATCTTCTTTTTCAATGTAATATTCAAGATGATTGTTGATACCTTCAAATTCTTTGTAGTTCTTCATTTGAAGTGGTGAAATTGTTTCATATTCATTCCCAGCTGTTTCTGGCATCTCCAAGACTGAATGCTTGAAACTGCAGTGAGCAAAACAGTTCCGAGTTGTCTACTGCTTATTTGTTGCCAACTATCAGCGACAAAAAAAAGAAATCACTGCTTTGAACACAAACATACACAACTGGCAGCATTTAAAAACCGTTCTCTCTAAACAAGGTGCAATGCCTAAAGGCCACACATGATGCTAGTGAAAAACTGTTCGGCAACAGTCTCCTGAATGAATTAAGCAGCAGAGTGTCCCAAATAAAGAGAATCCTGGTTACTTCCTCAATTAGTTTTGGTTCTTTAAGAGTTATTCCAATTAAGTAGCTGCCTCGATTAACCAATGGCCCAATTAACTAGAATCTATTGTATATACGAATACCTTCATCATATATCTTTTGCCTGATAACAATAGATAAAGAAATATGCCTACAACAAAAAGGACTTAAGAGGTCAGTTACTGAAAAGTTATATTAAAACCAACAGAAATTTTAAATGTTTTAGCATAAAGTCTAAATCCTCCTGGAGTTGCATGACCCTCAGACTTTCCAAACAGAAGTCCTGCAGGTGACTGAAACATTGCAATTGCTTTCGTTGCTATGGAGAAAATTGTAAACAGGAGTTCCCAAAAACCCTTAGATCTGTAGTATTAAGTACAGCTGACACCATGAAATAATTAAACTTCAGCCACGAACAAGTCATTACCAGTCCGCAAGCTTAGAAGACCAAGACAATATATGATTGAGTAGTGCATAAACAAACACCAGGTGTAACTTGTTCAATAGGTAGTGCTCATGCAAGATGGACATCGACTAAACTCAGCCCCTAAAGTGAAAAATCCTTCAGTGGATTCCCTCCTCTTGCCACCAATTATCCCTGTTCCACTGGTCAACCACATTACAAAGGCACCTCCAGTACCTAATAAAGTGGCCACTGAGTGTATCTTCATGGTCTTCTGCTGTTGTAGCCCATTCACTTTAAGGTTCAAAGTGATGCTCTTCTACACACCAGTTTTATCATGTG
The DNA here is from genome assembly GCF_048418815.1 of Hemitrygon akajei. NCBI lineage: Eukaryota > Metazoa > Chordata > Chondrichthyes > Myliobatiformes > Dasyatidae > Hemitrygon > Hemitrygon akajei. The sequence continues at coordinate 107,158,269 of NC_133125.1, forward strand.
GTTAATTGAGTTACTAACCCCTTTTCACCCTGAACCAGTGTGGCTATTCTCCTCGGATCTCTCTCATTACAAGAGATTTTTGCAAACAGAACTGTCGCTCACTTTTGTTTATTTTGTTGATTTTTGTTTATCACATAATTTTCTACAAACTCTACAGACTGTTGTGTGTGAAAATCCCAGCAGATCAGCAGTTTCTGAGATACTCAAAAATTAAGATCACATTTCTTCCCCATTCTGATGTTTAGTCTGAACAATTGAACCTCTTGACCATGTTTGCATGCTTCTATGCACATGGTGCCACATGATTGGCTGACTAGATATTTGCATTAATAAGCAGGTGTACAGATGTTCCTAATGAAGCAACCTCAGTGTAAATCATCATTCACAAGCTCAAACCTGTGTCTCCGACTGTCCAGTGAAAAATTATGCAATATGCTCAAATTAACTAAGAGTGTGCTTAGGTATTATTATTACCCAAGTTCTGTATTTTTGGATTTTGACAATACAGGAAGAGAATTGAATTATCTCCACATGGTTCAGTGGATAGCAGGTGTTCCTTAGTCTTCTGCTTCCAATGAAGTGACACTTTTCAAATGTAACATTACATCAAGACGTTGGAAGTGCAGTGACCAGCAAATATTTATACTTTTTTTTTTAAATTAAAATTGCCAGCCACAACTCCTATATTACTTAAGTATTCATTGACTACAAAGATTTTGTGACATCTGAAAGTTAAAGTCTCTCTCCATCACTGCAAGTTTTACCTGTGCAAGTGAATGGATACAATTTAAAATAGTTTAAATGGCTGAATGCATACATGAATAAAATGACAAGATGCCTAGCCAAAATGTGATAGAAATATAGAGGCAAGCCAGTCCTCTACATTTAATAGATCTGCTTGTGCAGACAAATAAGGGTAATACTTCGGTAAGCATAACATTTCAGGAATTTAAAAAAAAATAAAAATGCCTTCCTACCAAAATGCTCCAATGAATGTAACAACAGATTTCTCAAGAATACTAGTGCATTAATACCTTTGCAAGCTAAATTACATGATCATGTTAGAATGTTGGCCTCCATTGGTGTTACACAGAAAAATCAAGGCATTAAGTTTAAAGCAGGATATTGCAATGAATCATACCTACAAAATAGTCAATGGTGCCATAACACAGCATTAAGTTATCAACAGCTCCCCTCTCATTCAAAGCCCATCCTTTTCCCTGAAACTAGTTTCAGCAAACTGTTACGAATGTGACGCAACTCTGAGGGGCCGAAGGGTACAAAGTCGCCCCCTCCTTTTTGAGAATCACAAGATCGCTATTAATTCGGGTCTGGGACCCAGGAAATGAGAGAGAGACGTCCAGAATACACAAAGTTTGGAATGTGTCCTGACCTCAGCGAAACAGAACCACTGATAACAGCCATTGTCTCTTGGAGATGGAATTGTGTATTGAGTACTGTACTATTCATTGAAACCCCTCAGGGGACAACTAGAGTGGGCTGGTTGAGGGATTGCATCATCTCAACCTGATTGACATCTGAGACCCCGTAAGGATAAAAGAGGGTCTGGGGAACAACCCCTTTAGACGCACCAGGAGAAACACTAGAGATCCCGTGACAGCGTTTAATAGCGACAGCCGGTGAGGGCTCGTGTGCGTCCTCTCTTGCCAGGGTGGCAGGCTCCTCACGGAAGAATGGTTTAGCTAACGGAGAGGCCACAAGTGAACGGCCACACCAACGGGACTCCGGATGGATCAAAATCATAAAAGGAAAGCCAGCAAGTTTTTCTCCAAATCTCTCTCTCTCTCTAACCATCGCAACCCAGCGGTCCCCAAAGGCTGCAGCCTGCATGAACTGAGTGAACTTTATATTTCCATCGGACAATACATTATCCCCTAGACAACGATAGAGCTTATTTCTTATTATTATTATACCCGCACTTTTAGATTTAGTATTGACGATGTATATTATCTGTTTATTTGCATTGATATTATTTTTGTGTATTTTTACTAATAAATACTGTTAAAAATAGTATCATCAGACTTCAACAGACGTCTCCATCTTTGCTGGTAAGTGACCCAGTTACGGGGTTCGTAACAAAACCAACTTCCATTTGCAAATATTGGAAAGTACTAGGATGCTGCATTTAAGCACCCCTGTACTTTTGGATGATTGGGGGTTGGGGAATTCGGCAGGAGGCTGTTCCAACCCAAAATTCCACAACAGCCATCTCAAAGTTGGGTAGCCCCAAAAGCTCCAGGCTTCCTAAGCAGCACAAACACATCAGAAGTATTTATTCATCTCACTAGAAATCAGGCAGCAGTAAGAGGTACTGCTTGAAGTGGCTGGTTAAAAATAGTAGTATTTGATCTTAAAAGTCTATATAAATTTTACCACACATCTGTTCCTTTAGATTTGGGTCCAATCGTAAACTTTTGAAGTTCAAATGAGCTGTTGCTTTTTAAATAAGAACATATATCAAAGAATAATTGCAGTTCTTGGGGAAAACCCAAGTTGTCAGTTTTGTTTTCATTCAATGCATCTACAGTAGGCAATGTGCCAAACAAAAATCCCTACAGAATGGGCTTTTGCAGCACACTACACAAATGTATCCTAGCATATCAAGATATCAAAGTACTGCTGATTTTGCCTCGAGAAGATGAGAGAACTGTGTAGTTCTGCCTTTCTTCCTTAAAACTATGGATCATGCCAAAGAGCTGAGAAATCATGATACTGAAGGTTCAAGGAAGAAAGTTAAAAAAAAAGTATGACCTTATCACTCAATTTTGAGTAGAATTTTGCACATTTGGAAGGGCAAAATATTTGCTAAATGTTTCATCAACAGCTTCTATGGAAACTATTTTTCTGAAGAATAGACTGTAGTTTTAGTTTTCAAAACACAACACCACAAATATTGCAATGATAGCAAGATAGGTACAGAATTATAGTACTGTGCAAAGGTCTTAAAAAAAATCCATAAAGCAAAGAGGCTTTCAAAAATAATGAAATTAAGTTTCTAAATGTCAAAACATTTACTAAGAAAAAAAACTATAGTAAAGATAGATCAAATCTATATTTGATATGACCACCCTTTGCCTTTAAAATTGCATCAATTCACTTAGATATACTGTCATGCAGTTTTATAAGAAAATCGGCTAGTAGGTTGGTCCAAGCATCTTGGGGAACTTGCCACAGTTCTTCTGCAGACTTTGGCTGTCTCACTTGCCTGTCTCTCCAGGTAATCCTGAACAGCCTCAATGATGTTGGGATCGAGGCCCTGTGGAGGCTACAGTATCTGTTGCAAATCTTCTTGTTCTTCTCTCCACTGAAGATAGCTTTTTAAAAAAAAAAATCACTTCGCCTGTGTGTTTGGGATCATCCTCCTGCCGCAGATTGAAGTCAGGACTGACCAGATGCCTCCCTGATGGCATTGTGTGATGGCTGAGAGTCTGCTTGTGCTCCTCAGCATTGAGGAATCCATTAATTCTGACCAGATTGCTAACTCCATTTGCAGAAATTCAGCTCCAAACCTGCAAAGATCCTCCATCGTCCTTCACTGTTGGCTGCAGACACTCATCAATGTAGTACTTACAGCTCTTCTATGGACAAACTGCCTCCTGTTTGAGCCAAAAATATCAAATTTTGACTCGTCAATCCAGAAACACTTACTGGCATTGTCCAGCCTCCCAGTCCTTGTGTTTTTTGTGCATAGGTGAGTCTCTTGGCTTTGTTTCCACTTCAGAAGAGCTTCCTGGCAGCAATTCTTCCATAAAGACCACTTCTGACAAGAGTTCTCTGGACTGTAGAGGGGAGTACTTGGGTTCCAGTGGTTTCTAAGAGTTCAGAGCTGATAGCAGTGCTGGACTTCTTTCAGTTTAGAAGGGGCATCAATTTAATGTATCTCTCATCTGCTGCACTCAGTTTCCATGGTCAACCACTGCGTTTCTGGTCCTCAACACTGTCCATTTCTCTGTGCTTCTTCAGAAGAGCTTAGAAAGCACAGCTTGAAACTCCAGTCTGCCGCAAAATTTCTGCTTGGGAGAGACCTTGCTGATGCAGGATGACCACCTTGTGTCTTGTTACTATGCTCACTCATGCCATGGTGTAAGAATTGATGATTTGAAGGTCAACCGTCACATCTTCACCTTTTAAGTTTGACTCTCCTTCACCCAGTTTGATTCCTTTGACACCTGTTTGTTTCAGTTAATCAGTTTTGATCATTCAGCTCATTATGCCATTGGTCATTAGCATCCTGCTTGTTATCTTTGTTTAATCATGAACTGTTTTTATTAGAAAAGTAGTCTATGTTACCTTCTTTAATGAAAACAAAAATTTCTCTGTAAAACTTAATTGTTTGGAAAATGAATGTTTGAAAATCTAAAATTGGCTCTTTTCTTCTGTCACACTAACACAGAAGACAAAAAATAAACATCCAAAACAAAATTAATATAAAAAACTGAGGGTGTCCAAGACTTTTGCACAGTATTGTAAGCCATTTGGTCCATCAAGCCTGTTCCACCATTTGATTATGGTTGATTGATTCTCCCTTTCAAGCCCATTCTTACTAAGTACCCATCAATCTCTACTACTCAGGAAATGAAGTTTCCAACAGCATGGAAGGTTGGACTGAAGTCCAAGACACTGATCGGAAAGCAAACAGTGAATAGGCAGTAATGAACTGCTGACTATTTGATATTTTAATAAATGAGAATGAAAGGTACTAGAGGGCACACATTTAAATGCAAGAGTGGGAGATACTTTCAATGGACCAGAGGGGCAACTGCTGAATACAGGTCCATAGAGAACGAGCTGCCAGAGAAAGTAGATGAGGCAGGCACAATAACACAAGGATAAATACATCAATAGTAAAGGTTTAACAATAAGGATTAAACACAGGCAAATGGGATGAGCTTAGATGGGCACTGTGGACAAATTTAGACCAAAAGGCTTATTTCTATGCTGTATTACACCAAATATGGTTACATGAAAACCTAGGTGCTAAATGAAAAAATTGTAAAAAGTAGAGGAAATAAACTAGTTTTCAGAGCCAGCTCTACAGGAGCAGCTAGCTAATAGTAAATGAAGCCATAAAGAAGTTCCTACACAGCAATAGACCCACAATAGTCAGCAAGTCCATCCCACGAATCTCTCAAATGGCTCTTTGCATGTTCTGTGCATGCAGGTCAGGTATTTGTAAGCCAAGGAGGATTTGTAAAATTCTTAAAAAATATTTTACAACTTCAGATTACATAAAACTTTAGAATAAATAGACCAGGATGAATTTGCAGTGTGGGATTAAAATACTTTTTAAACTTTCAAGCCAAAACTGCTTTCTCAATTCATGCTAAATGTGCACTGTGATTTTACTTCTCATTGCTGATCAATTTTACTGGTTAAACCATGCAACAAACATCCAATATTTGATGCCACACTGGCTAAATTCTCTAACTTTAGGTTAAACAAGTTAGCTTGCACACTATGGAACAGTGCACTTATGACCAGTTGAATAATTCATATTTAAGATTTCTCAGAAATCTTCTCCCACTCTGGCAACAGAATGAAAAATGGCAATGGGTCTCCATGCTTCAGATAAAAGCTATTTGGAAGGGCCCCAACACTGGGAAGTTAGGATTGCTTAGAAACAAAAGGTAGTTGATTTTCAACCAGCCTTAATAGGAGCTGTGGGATACATTACCAGAGAGAGCCAACAAAATAGAAAACAGATGAGTTAAGAATTGAATGGACAACACCCCCCCCCCCCACCACCCAGAGAAATGAGTGACTGAGGGACAGTGCTGTGTTGGATTAATCTAATCAAAACAACCAAAGGCTCAAATATAGTCAATCTACTTTTCTCTGTGCAAAACCTGGTAGTTTGCTTTAAATAGAACTGTTAAAAGTAACTAGGATTTTACCAATATATATCCTGTTTAAAGTCAAAAGATGCACAGCTTTCCTTCTTCCTGTAAAAAGCAAAATCGGATTATTTTCAACGACTTACCTAAACTCTACAGTGGCAGTAAAAGATTCTTGCTCAGTTATCGAGAAGACACAGAGAAAACCCTCCCCACTACGGAAGTAGTTGTCCCGAATTGCTGCATAATCCTCCTGTCCAGCAGTATCCAAGATGTCTATCTGCACCTCCTCACCATCCAGAACAACTTTTTTTCTGTAACTGTCAGCTTTAGTAGGCTCGTAGTCTTCAACAAACTGAAAGGGAAAATTAAAATGGTACAGAAAGTACAGGCATCAAATGCTTGCCCCATTCCTAAACATCGTGTAATTTGCATTCCTACTTTTCTGAAAGAGTTCTATTATCTTCTGAAGTAACTTTTTGTATTGGTACTTTGAAAACCACACCTCAGGGGTAACTTAACCACAAACGTCTGTTGTGAAAATGTGGTCTCAACCTAGCATTTTCACCCCTTTTGATTAGGAATTCTAACTCATTTGTCTTCTTAGTAGAGGCACCAAGATCATTAACTTCCCCACTACTCCCATAAACATGATAGCTCAGTTGGAGAAAATCAAACCCAGTACCTCCCTAGTCCTTGCAACTCAACTGATTACCATCTTAATTTCACAAGTGTAAGGAAGGAAGTAGAACTCCCTCCACCTTCATTACAACAAATGGCATTTGTTTGCATTACAAGTCTTGCATACAAACCAGCACTTGGTTATAGCACTGAAAATATCTTGAAGGGAATAGTTTGATTTGTATAGCATATTTTGAGATGGAAAAATTGGCAATGACTTTTAAAGTGCAGGTATCAATCCTTTGCAGTAATGGAAAGCTCATGCAAAATTTCAGAGCAGATATGCTTTCATAAGGTAGGAAGAGGCAAGAGTTATTTGTCAAAATGTTATACAGCAGTGAAATGCAAGACAGATGGAAGGAAATCCCTAAGTGCTGAACAGAAGCAATTTCACAAAAATACAAATTTAGAGAACAAGATACTAAAAGCAGCAAAATATTATTGCAGATGTTTTTGAAGGTTTTCAAAGTAAACTTACTTGGGTACGAGAACCCAAAGCAGGTCTGTAACAATGGATTTCATGTGAAATAGGACCTCATGAGTGAGATGGAGATATTATTGGGTAGTTCAAAGTTCATAGAAAAACTGAAGCAACAGCAATGGTGAGAACAGTATTTTTTATGCAGATTCTTAAACATTGTTCATTGCAAGAGAATAAGTCAACGACTGACCCATTTTTAAAAGATTACGATTTAACAGGGTAGATGAAATTATCTATTTGTAAGGAGGTGGGTAAAATCCCACCCAAGGCTTTGCAGTTGAGAGCAACAAGATGGGAAGCTCGTATTTTGGCAGTGAAGAGGTTGGCACTTAGTCACAACAATACCAGGAGGATAAAATAGAGCTGGTAAAACAAGTTGAGCAAAATGTGAAGATTAAGTCATGATCCATTTCAAGGTGTTTACAATAATTTAACACTGGAAACTAATTCCTCTGATACAAATCAACATTAAAATTTAAAGCCTGCATACTCAAATTATTCCCCTGAACGATGGAACTCATGCCATTCACCTTTCTTCCCTTACTTCATTATGAATTAATAATTACTATCCCTTCGAAAGTTATTTCTGGGAAGTCCGGGTACGCACAAGTCAAATCCTTGCTTTCCAAATTTTGTGGTGGATTCCATTACCTTCTTGGTTTTAACTGAAACCCAGCTGTACCTTCATCCTTACTGGTCCCTCTAGCTAGCACAATAGTGAAATGAAGCTCCTTCTCTGCCATCACCACTTACACTCTAAAGTAAAATGAGTTTACGACTGCTTTGCCACAAATATTAAGACCACCATTTCATTACAAAACTTGAAGGCTCCAACAGATGTACACTTGAAACAGCTTTGCACTCTGGTTTCTCTCCAATCTCTTATTTTCACCAATTAGAACAGTTAACCCAATTCCAAAAGAACAAATCACTTGGGCCGATGTGTTCCCAAAAGGGTAAAAAGGACAAAAATTCCAAGGAATTCCGGAGACAAAAGGATTAGATTTTAAAAAAAGCACAAAGCAGGTACAGAATTGAAAACAGCTCCAATCCATTATGAATGTATAAACTGTAGAAGGATACTTCAATAAGTTAGGATGTCAAGGCAGCTACACACACAGTGTTAGGTTTGATATATATATATAAAAATGTGAATAGAAGTTTGATTACAAGGTTTGCAGATGGCATAAAAATTGGTCCTGGAAGGGTCATAATACTGAACGGTCCTAGACTGTTTCAATGACTTTGCGGTTTCATGTTTTATATTCTGTGTCTTTCACTCTTTTTTTGTCATTTGTGTCATTTGTTCATTTTTTTTGTGTTAGCTGTTTGATGTTTTTCTTTGAACAGGTTCCATGATCTGTTTCTTTGTTTCAGGGCTGTCTGTAGGAAGACAAATCTCAGGATCGTATACTGCATACACACTTTATAATAAATGTACTTTGAATCTTTGAAACATATACTCCTTGGTCATTTTCTCACCTAATAAAGCAGTGACTGAGTGTATGTTAGTGGTCATCTGCTGTAGTTCATCCACTTCAAGGTTGTACGTGTTGTGCACTTAGTGATGCTCTTCTGCACACCACTGTAGTAACGTGTGATTATATGAGCTTGAACCAGGCTGACCATTCTCTGACCTCCTCATTAACAAAGCATTTTCACCCACAGAACTGCTGCTCACTGTATGGTTTCTGTTTCTCACACCATGCTCTGTAAACTCTAGACAAGGGGTCCCAACTTTTTTTAGTGCCATGGACCAACACCATTAAGCAAAGGGTCTATGGACCCAGGTTGGGAACCCCTGTTCTAGCGACTTATGTATGAAAATCCCAGGGAATTAACAGTTTGACATACTCAAACCACCCCATCTGGCACCAACAACCATTCCACAGTCAAAGTCACTTAGATCACATTTCTTTCCCATTCTGATGTTTCGTCTGAACAACTGAACCTCTTGGCTATGACTGCATGCATTTATGCACTGAGGTACTGCCAGTTCATTGACTGATTAGATTTTGCAGAAGGTACAGGTGTAGCTAATAAAGTGGCTACTGAGTGTATACAATGATCCTAGGGTCTATCAAGGAACAGAGGCATAGAGTACAGTGCAGGATCCTAAAAAGGTGCCAGCCAGGTAAATAAAGTAGTGAAAGAGGTACATGGAATACTTGCCTTTATTTCCCAGTACACAGAAAAAGAGACCAGAGTTTTGTTACAACCATATAAAAATCACTGACAAAAGATGCAACTGCTATACACTGTGCAGGTCTGGTCACCACAAAACAGGAAGGATACAATTGCATTGGAGTACAGAGGAGATTCAACAGGATGTTGCTTGAGATGGAACTTCTTGGTCATGAGAAACTGGGTTGCTTGCCTTGGATAACAGAACACAAAGGAGGAACTTGATAGAGGAATACAAAATAATGAACTGCACAAACAGGGTAGATTAAGAAACTTTCTTTCCATAGCAAAGGTACCTAAAACTAGAGTATAGGTGTTTGAAGTTGGAGGCTTAGAGAAAAAGAAATTGTTCAACAAGAGGTAGTTCAAAACCAGAATGCACAGTCCAAGGGGGTGGAGGAGGCAGAGATACTCTACATTCAAGTGTCTAGCCAAGCATTTGAACAGCCAAGACTACAGACCAACTGTAGTACAATGTGATTAGTGTAAATATGTTCTTGATGGCAAACAAAGACACAGTGGGTCAAAGATCTCATTTCTATGCTGTATTAACTATTACCAACATTTTGCCTTCCTAGTTCCTACTGCAAGTAGATTCCTCTTCGATATGGCCTTAACTCTAAATTATAGTCATAATTCCTTCTGCAAAAACATCCAAATTACTCTGAACACACTGCCTCCACTCTTTCAGCACGAATCCCAACCTCACCATCAAACACACAGATAAAGGGGGTACCAAGGCTTGGTGGCAACTCTGAGACACTCCACATACCTACCCCTTCAAGAGGACCCTTCTCCGGACAACCAGAAAACTGTCTCTGACACCATGACTAACCTCCATCTCTGGAGAACTCCCATCCACTGCCACCAAAATCATAGTTCCCTTAACTTGCACTGCTCATTTCTACCTCTTATCCAAGATCCACCAACAAAACTGACCTCAATCAACTCACTGTCTCTGCCTGCTCCTGCCCCACTGAACTCATTTCCTCGTACCTTGACTCCATCCTAATCCCCTTGATTCAGTCCCTTCTCACCTACACCCATGACACTTCTCTTGCTCTCAATCTCCTTACTAACTTTCAATTCCCTGGCACTTACCACCACATTTTCACCATCGATGTCCAGTCCCAGTCCTTCTATTCACCATCAAGGCAGCCTTAAAGACGTCCACTTTATTCCCAATAAAAGAACCAACCAGTTCACTCCATCACACTCCGTCTGGCAGAAATGGTTCTTACCCTCCAAATTTTCCTTCAGCTCCTCTCACTTTCTCCAGACTCAAAGGGAAGCCGTGGGCCCTAGCAATGCCTGCCTTTTCATTAGCTACAGGTCCATGTTCCAAGCCTCCCTCAGTAAACTCCCGGACCTTTCCTCCGCTACATTGACGACTGTATTGGTGCTGTTTCATGAACCCATGCTAAGGTCAATTTCATCAATTTTGCCTCCAACTTCCACCCTACCCTTAAATTCACTTGTTCCATTTCTGACACCTCCTTCCCCCTTTTTGAACTCTGTCTCCATCTCTGGAGACAAACTGTCAACTAACATAATTTATAAACCTACCGGTTCCCACAGTTATCTTGACTATACTCCTTCCCACCCTGTCTACTGTGAAATGGCATTCCCTTTTTGCAGTTCCTTTGTCTCCACCACATCTGTTCCCAGAATGTGGTTTTCCTTTCCAGGACATCAGAGATGTCTTCCATCTTCAAAGAATGGGGCTGCCCGCCACCTGTACTGTTGCTGCCCTCACCCACATCTGCTCCATTTCCTGAACAACTGTGCTAACCCCACCTGAACAGTTCCTTTTATCCTTACCTACCACCGCATGAGCCTCCACATCCATAATTTCCACCATCTCCAGAGGGATACTACCACAAAACACAGCTTTACCTCCCCTCTCCATAAGGATCATTCCCTCCATTTCTTTGTCCATTCATCTCTCCCACTAATTTCATCCACGCAAGCAGGCAAAATGCTACCCCTACCCAATTACCTCCTCCCTCACCTCCATTCAGGGCCTCAAATAGCCCTTCCAGGTGAGGCAATACTTCATCTGTGTATCTGCTAGGGTCAAGTATTGTGTCCAGTGCTCCTGATGTGGCCTCCTCCACACTGGTGAGACCTGACGTAAATTGGAGGACGGCTTCATCGAGCAACTTTGCTCCATCTGCCAAAAGCGGAACTTCCTGTGGCCCAACATCAATTCCAATTCCCAATCTGACACGTTGGTCCATGGCCTCCTCTTGTGCCAAGATGAGGCCACCCTTTGGGTGACGGAGCAACACCTTGGATTCTATTTGGGTAGCCTCTAAACTGATGGCATATTAATTTCTCCTTCCAGTTAAAAATTTTTCTCTCCTGCTCCCCTCTTCTTCTACTTCCCACTCTGACCTTTTACTTCTTCTCACCTGCCCATCACCTCCCCCTTCTCTTTCTCCTATCAGATTCCTTTCTCTCCAGCCCTGTACCTTTCCTACCCATTTAGCTATCCTCCTCCCCCTAACTTTTATTTTGGTATCTACCCCCTTCCTTTCCAGTCCTGAAGAAGGGTCTCAGCCTGAAACGTCAACAATCTATTCATTTCCATAATTGCTGCCTGACCTAATGAGTTCCTCCAGCACTGTTTGTGTGCTGCTTTGAAGTTATTTAACTTTTGTAACTTTGAAATGTACAGTAATGCCCCCTTTTATTTTTAAAGTATTAATTGCAGCAATTCCCACTATGTCATTACACCAAAATCATCCTAACCAAAATTACATTTTATTACAAATAGCTTACTGCTACCCAGTCTTTGATACCATTGATAACACCATATGCCCTCAAGTCTCATACAGTCTCTCAAAGAAACTTTTACCCAATCATACTTTACATCACATCACGTAGCATCCTGAAACAACTTGGGTCCCATGTTTTGTCATCCAGCTCATCCTTTGACTCAGTCTCTTTATTTCTCATCCAAACCCCAATTAAAAGGAATAAAAAATTAACTTCATATTAATAGTATCCAGACAGGATTAGACAGACAGCTTACACTAACAAACTAGATTGCAACAAAAATAAAGTGATAATTTTTTTACTATTCACTATCAGTTTAAATTTGATGCACACTAGCAAACATGTCATAACTATATATATGAAAAGCTAGAAGATGAAAATAAACAAAAAGACAATGATTAAAAAGTCTAAACTCTACAATCTGAAACACTATACAAAGAAAACGATTTATATGAAATGGCAGATATAAGCTTTTTTTAAATTTCAGACATCAGGGAGAAAAAGACATATGCTTAAGCAGTCAGTGAAAGGGAAACACTTAGAATAATTTGTTTGCTGTGAGCAAAAAGCGAAGAAAAATTAATAGCTACTATAGTGGAAGTACCAAGATATTAGGGATGATATCTTCTGTTGAGACAAATAACTTCTCACCTTTGACATTCTGAACTTTTGGAAATACTTTTAAACAATCTACAGTGGATCTGTACTAATGAATTTTCTTTATTGCTTCAGATCAAGTAGACTAATTAAATGCAGCTTTCAATTCATTTTAAATTTCCAAATATTGATTAAGTGAACACGATGTTTACACTTTCATCCTAAATTACTATATAACAATGGAGATTTAAGTATACATTTTTAAATAAAATACCAAGCACTGCATAAAAAATTGGGCAATTTTAATACTTTCTGGAGGTACACTGCCTTCTTACATTTAGCTTACATGATCAATCTCACTCTGGCAAGATCGTGGAAAATAAATGGGAAGTATCACTTTAGTACAGCAGAGGGTGCTCTTTGAAAATTGGATTAAAGCAAAGTATTCTGAGCTTCCAAATAACGATTTGCCTGGGAATGCTCAATGCTGATATTAGAAGATTAGTTTCATAAGCCAGTACCAGTGCTCTTCATAAGAATGAATTCACAAAAGCTTTGGCGTGGTCTCAAAAGTCAATCAGTAGGTATTTGATATAATAGCTGCTGTCATGAGTGAGGTGGTACAGGAGTCTCAGGGCCCATACCACCAGGTTTAGGAGCAATTATTACCCCTCATCCATTAGACTCCTAAACCAGAGGGGATAACTTCACTCAACCCTGACTGAACTGTTCCCACAACCTATGGACTCTCGATATTTATTGCCTATTTATTTTTTCTTGTTTTTGTATTTTCAGTTTGTTGTCATTTGCACATTGGTTGTTTGTCTATCCTGTTGGGTGTAGTCTTTCATTGATTCTAATGTGTTTCTTGGGTTTACTGTGTATTTCCGCAAGATGAACTGCATGTATGGTGACATACATGTACTTTAATAAATTTATTTTGAACTTTAACAATGCAAACATTACCAAAATGTTATAAGTTACTGCAAGAAAACTTGGGTTTTAATTAACTTTTTCCTCTAATCCATCCAAATTGATACATGAAATGTTCTTTCGTTATTTGTGGGTACTCTGCATTAGAATCAGGTAGCAATTAGAACAACATCTGTGCAATCTAGCTATCGAGTACATGGGAACGCAAGTCACTCAGCTTCTCAAATGATATGATCAACATGGTCACAGCTAACCTGCCCAGGCTGCAAACTCCCCCTTCTGAACTTCAGCTTCTATCTCATGATCCTTTAAAAATATATCTGCTTCCTTTTTAAATACCAAATGATTCCAATGCAAGGAATAACAGAGATTCACCATCCCTGGAGTCAGAGTTATCCAGCATGGGAAATGCTCTTCAACCCAACTCACCCACACTGACAGTGTTGCCCAGTCAGCTGATCATATCTGCCCATGTTTGGCCCGTAGCCCTCTAAACCTCTCCTACCCTTGTAGGAATCTAGATGTCTTTTAAAATGTGAATTTTGGCATGGCTCCAAGAAATTATTTTCATTATTATTGCAGGAGACTTTTTTTAGATAGATAGATAGATAAAATGCCATCTCACTTAAGTCTTAATGCTGCAAGGACAGAACTCAACCAAATGGGGAAAACAAACTTCATTCAAATTTAGATAGATAGATAGATAGATAGATACTTTATTCATCCCCATGGGGAAATTCAACTTTTTTCCAATGTCCCATACACTTGTTGTAGCAAAACTAATTACATACAATACTTAACTCAGTAAAAAATATGATATGCATCTAAAGCACTATCTCAAAAAGCATTAATAATAGCTTTTAAAAAGTTCTTAAGTCCTGGCGGTAGAATTGTAAAGCCTAATGGCATTGGGGAGTATTGACCTCTTCATCCTGTCTGAGGAGCATTGCATCGATAGTAACCTGTCGCTGAAACTGCTTCTCTGTCTCTGGATGGTGCTATGTAGAGGATGTTCAGAGTTATCCATAATTGACCGTAGCCTACTCAGCGCCTATTTGCAAGGTAATGTTTCAACAAAGTGTATTTCATGAACCTACCTACATATACTCCAGAAATCGTAGGCATTTAAAACTAAATTCTGAAAGTTTAGAAGATGAACTGCATCCTCTAAAAACAAAATTGACAGAAAAAAAAAATCGGGAAAAATGCAACAAGAATTCCTTTACTGTTTCTGAATTGTTCAGCTTCCTACTACTTTTTTAAAAAAATTGTCCTTTATAACAGGGTTAATACGTCTGTGTCAGCACACTAAGATGTTATCAGAACTACAGCAACAACTTAAGCTATAAATTTGCCCTACCTAAACAATACGAAGATACTCCTTATAGCCAAGTTCCAATCAAGATGCCATCTTACCTCATCGTACATGAACTGCAAGGTTAGCGCCGACTTGCCTACGCCTCCACTGCCCACCATAATCACTTTGTGCAGGGCCAACGAGCTCTGATTCTTATTCTTGTTAGCTGCCATTTTAGATTGATTGTCAAATGGATAACTCGTCCTTTATTTGCACACTCTGCTGTAAATGAAAAACAAATTTCACTGTGCTGTCGCTGAATAAGAACAGATATTAAAATAACAAGCAGGCAAGTACATGATGGCTCCATGCATATTTCCACTGTCTTTTTCTATCAGTTTCCTTCTTCAGTCTTTTATCTCTTGCACCTCTCACCTCCCAGCATCATACCCCCTTCCCAAACCACCCTCCTTCCCCTTCACCCGGTCTCACCTATCACCAGACTGTTTGCAGTTCTTTTCCCTCCCCCACCTTCTTCTCCCTTCCTTTTCCAGTCCTGAGGAAAGATCTCAGACCGAAATGTTGACTGTTTATTCCTCTCCATAGATGCTACCCAACCTGCTGAGTTCCTCAAGCATTACTCTGGAGCATCTGCAGAATCTCTTGTGTTTATGAGGCGGCAATTACATGATGGTTCCGGGCATATTTGAGTAAACGGAGCAAATATGCATGCAGCCATTTTCCATCATAAATTAAAGATTTTCCTTTCAAACTTTCTTTTAAAATTGTAGCTAAACATTGATCATAATAGAAATATATGGCATATTCCTTGTTCATTAAATTGGAGTGAGGTCCACGAGAGATGGAAACAGTTTCTCCTGCAAATCATAATCACTTGCTACAGAGATTAACTTTAAAACAAAAAAAAATCAAAAGAGGAAAACTAAATCTTAAATATCCTATGTCATAAAAATAATGCACAGAAATTTAGATATTTGTAGTATGTAGAATTCAGAAATGAATTATGATATTTTTTAAACCAAGGTTCCTTTAGAAGTCAGGAAAAAGGCACAAAACTTGTTGCTTCACGATCACTTTATTAAGTGTAGATAGAAAAGTTAGTAGCAGAAAGCTGAAAGACAGAGACTAAGATGCTAAGATGGGGCTCAGTGTGGAACTGCTATTTTTAAATTACAGAAAGGAGGAAAACTCCATTCAAATTTGTAGATAAGAATCAACCAATGAAAATGCACTTTGTCAAATACTGCAGTACTAAGTTAACCAATGAAAAAGCACTTATTTAAATAATGCAGAACAAACAATTTTCCAGAGCTTTCCAGAATTATACTTTGTATAACCATGAGAAGCATATTAAACTGTTATATGGATACAAGAATTACTTAAAATACAAGCAGATAATTAATTGTTAAACTGCAAAGAAAATAACAATTACACTCCAATTCATTCAGCTGCATTTTCCAAGATGTAGTCAACTTTTAGGATCACAGCCAAAGCAATCGAGAGATCAAGTTTGGGGTAAGTATGCTTGAGCCATTTATCAAACTGGCACTATGAACAACTCCAGAGTGTAAATCGAGCAAGCTCTGAACCCTGGCAACACTAAACAATGGGCCATCTGTGCAGCCTCTTTACAATTAATCCAGATAAATGCAGTTAAATTAATTACAGTACAGAATTATTCATTAGAAAATATACAATTTAAAATATTTATGATTTCAAAATTAATCAAAATGCATATGCTAATAACAATATAATTAACATTCTTGCTAAAAATGAGAATAGAAACACTACTTTATTTACTTAGGGATACAATAAGCCCTTCTGGCCCACTGAGCCGCACCACCCAGCAGTGATTAACCCTAGCCTAATCGCAGGACAATTTACAATGACCACTTACCTACTAACCTGTACTACTTTGAACTGTGGGAGGAAACTCAAGCATTCCCTGGGGAGAAAGCTACGAACTTTCTTACAGAGGCTGCCAGAATTGAACTCCAATGCCCCAAGCTGTAATAGCATTATGCTACCAGGGTGTCTGACTAATGCAGTGAGATGGAAAAAAAAAATCACATAGGGTGGCAAGGGGTCCAAAGCAGCAATTGGCAAGAACAAAAATGAAAATACGAGTGGACCAACCAGAAATGCTTTCCAACTAAATTTCGTGATCTGAAGTAATAGCAAGCAGGAAAGAGGTTATGTTTGAAACTCTGCTCGACTATGTAGTAATCGTACTTCAGATCTGAAGAACACTAAACAAGTAAACTTTGTGGACAGTGATGCTAAAGGAAAATGATGATCAGTGATAAATTCTAATAGTGGATTTATTCTTGTTAAAAGAAAGGTCAGAGGTCACAAGGGGGTGAGGGGTATATGAAACAAAGCTGAAGGGTAAAAAGCAAATGTGTGCTTCCAACCCTGATCAGTGCCAGGATTTGGAAAACAGAGGTCCAATGCCTTATCTGGAATGCTCATTTGCTATACATCAAACCACTTACAGTCAGAACTGCCATTTCCGCAAACATGTTTAATTGCAGTTAGTAAAAATTATGTTCCCAAAATGATCATTGCCACTATGTGACTCTATACCAGGACACATGATGGATAGGGGTAAATTTTGCCAAGGCAAGAGAAGATTTTACCTCAAAATAGAAGACTAAATTTAACAACTTTATAAATTACTGATGAAGAAAGTGCATATACAGTTGCTAGACATACTCTGTAGAAGATGTTATGGGGGTTGGTTTATTATGAACATGGCTTTTATCACAGGAACGCACTTTTCACACATTCCTACCATAGCACAAATAGCGACACTGATCACTAACTAGTGTTTTGCAAGATCAGACTGCAATCAAAGAAATTCCATCACTTTAAACAAGGTCACCATTGCATTGACATCAGCAAGATGTCTCACCAAGACTTGCTGCAGCAATTTGCTGCTGAGTCCTTCAAGAAGGAACTGAGCACCAGTAGCCTGGAAACTGTCAAAGAGAAATGGAACTTCTGTGAAATAACATCTATAGCCTCGAGTGTACTGACAAAGTCTTTGACGGAGTCTTCTTGATTCAACGATAGAAGTTGGCTGAATGTGTCTACCTGAATCAGAGTGGTTTCTGTGCTCAACTCCAGAAGTACAAAGAACAAAAGAAGCCCCTCAACATTGTGTTTATTGATCTCACCCAGGCATTTGATTTGGTCAGCAGAGACCAGCTCTTTCAGATCCTCTCCAAGGTAGGCTGCTCATCAGAACTACAGAGCAGGATCAACTCCTTCCACAACAACATGAAGGGGACAGTGCAGTACAATAGCAGCACTTTGGAGCCCTTTAACATAAGCAGCAGCAGTAAGCAAGGCTGCAGTCTCAGCCCAATGCTCTTTGGGTCTTCTTTGCACTTCTCCTGAGCCATTGCAACAGAGGGGACCTACCTCCCCACTAGATCAGATGGCAGGCTTTTAAACCTCACCCACCTAAGAACCAAACCGAAGTGCACAAGGCTATGATCAGAGACATGCTGTTTGCTGATGAATCAGCAGTTGCAACCCACACTGTGCAACACCTCCACAAAATGATGGCTTGCTTCTCCCAGGCTTGCAAGGAATGTGGTTTATCAACCTGAAAACGATGTACATCTTGATAAATGACATGGAGGCACCACCAGACATTACCATTGTTAACTACAACTGGATATTGTTCATCAGTTCACATACTCAGCGCCCATCATCAGTAACAACCTTTCCTGGAAGCAAAAATTGACAAGCACATCAGAAAGGCTGCAACAGCTGTTGCCTGCCTCACCACATAAGTGTGGGGGAACATCAAACTCTCAGTAAAAAACAAAGATGGCAGCATACAATGTTTGTCACCAGCACACTAGATTACTCTTGCATTAGGCTCGACAGTCACAGACAGTGCTGCACCAAAAACATGGATAGTGAGGATACAAGATCCATGGTCAACCTCGACTAATGGAGGGACACACAGTGAATAAACGTGGCATGTTAATAAGGTTAAGACGGTTGGAATCTGTTGTTCTTTATGCTTTACAAGGTATTAATTCAATTAATAAGTTTTTAGCAAGACTGAATTTCTTGTTTCACTAACATAACTAACATAACATTTGGTGTTTGACTCTACCTACTGGTGGTAAAATGATATAACACTTATAAAACAGTTCATCGCCTTTAATTTTTCATTGACTGAGTGTCAAACATACTATACATGTTTATCTTCCAATAGGCCCTCACCTATCTCAGGAATCTGCCTCATCTCGATAAAAAAGTAACACACAAAACACTGGAGGAACTCACCAGGCCAGGTAGCATCTTATGGAAAAGAGTAAACAGTCGACGTTTTGGGCCGAGGGTATTCATCAGAACCTGAATCAGATTTTCTCGTCTCAGTATAAAAGTGTTTCTGCAAAAATCACCAAGCAGTCTTTCTCTTTTCCTTAGTTTCTTTGTTCTTTAGTTTCATGTGCCTTGTGCCTGTTTCTTTGTTTTAAACTTTCAGTAAACGATCATGAAGCAACAAGTTTTCAACTCATTCTTCGACTCCTGAAAGAACCTGCAGATCAAAACTCACCAGATCCGACACAATATACCAAGTTGCAATTATCACTTTGATTTCAGTCAAAAATTCCCTGCTCAATCCACTCTTCTGCATGTGCCGTGCTAGTCACCCAAAGCTCAGTCACTTTTTAAAATATTCTTGCCACTAGTTGCAAGGAAAGGCAATGGATGTTGCCTGTATGGGCTTATGCAAAGCCTTTGACAAAGTCCCCACTGGAGACTGTCGAGAAGGTTCAGTCACTTGGAATTCACATGATAGAGATATACAAAATTATGAAGGGTATAAACAGAGTTAATACAATCAGGCTTTTTCCATCGAGGTTGGATGAGACTAAAACTAGAGGTCATGGATTTAGAGTGATGTATGAAATATTTAAGAGGAACATGAGGGGGAACTTCTTCACTCAGAGGGTGGTGACAGTGTAGAATGAGCTGTCAGTGCAAATGGTGGATGCAGACTTGATTGCAACATTTAAGCACACAGATGGGAGGGGTATGGAGGGCAATAGTCCAGATGGTATAGTTCAGCATAGCCTATATGGGCCAAAGAATCTGTTTCTGTGCTGTAGTGCCCTATGACTAAGTGCCCTTCCCATCAGTTTCAAATAATATTAAAGATAGATAGATAGATACTTTATTCATCCCCATGGGGAAATTCAACTTTTTTTCCAATGTCCCATACACTTGTTGTAGCAAAACTAATAACATACAATACTTAACTCAGTGAAAAATATGATATGCATCTAAATCACTATCTCAAAAAGCATTAATAATAGCTTTTAAAAAGTTCTTAAGTCCTGGCGGTTGAATTGTAAAGCCTAATGGCATTGGGGAGTATTGACCTCTTCATCCTGTCTGAGGAGCATTGCATCGATAGTAACCTGTCACTGAAACTGCTTCTCTGTCTCTGGATGGTGCTATGTAGAGGATGTTCAGAGTTTTCCATAATTGACCGTAGCCTACTCAGCGCCCTTCGCTCAGCTACCGATGTTAAACTCTCCAGTACTTTGCCCACGACAGAGCCCGCCTTCCTTACCAGCTTATTAAGACGTGAGGCGTCCCTCTTCTTAATGCTTCCTCCCCAACACGCCACCACAAAGAAGAGGGCGCTCTCCACAACTGACCTATAGAACATCTTCAGCATCTCACTACAGACATTGAATGACGCCAACCTTCTTAGGAAGTACAGTCGA
Organism: Hemitrygon akajei; assembly: GCF_048418815.1. Taxonomy (NCBI): domain Eukaryota; kingdom Metazoa; phylum Chordata; class Chondrichthyes; order Myliobatiformes; family Dasyatidae; genus Hemitrygon; species Hemitrygon akajei. Next base: position 107,178,861 of record NC_133125.1, read on the forward strand.
CTCTGTGCCTTCCTGCACAAGGCATCTGTGTTGGCAGTCCAGTCTAGCTTCTCGTCTAACTGTACTCCCAGATACTTGTAGGTCTTAACCTGCTCCACACATTCTCCATTAATGATCACTGGCTCCATATGAGGCCTAGATCTCCTAAAGTCCACCACCATCTCCTTGGTCTTGGTGATATTGAGACGCAGGTAGTTTGAGTTGCACCATATCACAAAGCAGTATTAAAAGCATATTAAAAACATATTAAAAGCAGTATATCAAACATCAGAAATGTAGTTCTGATGAAGAGTCTCTCTGACCTGGGGCTTTGAATCTGTTGTTTTTCCTCTCACAGGTACAGCTTCACCTGCTGGATGCTTCCTCTACTTTGTTTCTGTTCAATATTTTATGTTCCTTACTGGCTTTTAATAAAAGTACTTCAATCCCCAAATTGTAAGATGTTTAGAGAATGGGAACAAAAAAAAACTGATTAACTATTTATTAACTTAGTCGAATAGCAGAGTTCACTGGTATTTTTATATTATCAGATATATCTTCAGGATAATCCTTAGACATTGATTGAGAGTAACTGAATTGGTTCACAAAGTTCAAAGTAAGTTACCAAAGTTCATAAATGTCACCATATACAATCCTGAGATTCATTTTTTGCAGGCATTCACAATAAAATCAATGAAAGACAGCACCCAACAGAATGGACAAACAACCATTGTGCTAAAGACAAATGTGCAAACACAAAAGAAAAATAATAAATAAATAAGCGATACATATCAAGAGCATGAGATAAGGAGTAATCGAAAGTGAGACCATAGGTTATGGGAACAGTTTAGTGATGGGCGAGAGCCACTGAGTGAAGTTATCCTTCTCTGGTCCAAGAACCTGATGGTTGAGGGGTCATATCTATTCCTGAACCTGGTGGTGTGGGTCCTGAAGCTCCCCTGATGGCAGCAGTAAGAAGAGAGCTTGCCCTGTGCTGTGGAGGTCTCTTATGATGTATGTTGCTTTCCTGCAACTGCATTTCATGTAGATATGCTCAATGGTGAGGAGGGCTTTGCCCATGATGGCCTGAGCCGTATCCACTACTTTTTGTGGGATTTTCCATTCAAGGGCATTGGTGTTCCATACCAAGTGGTGATGCAACCAGTCAATACACTTCCCACCACACATCTATATAAAAATTCAGAGCTTGCACAGTTAACTAAGGGCAAACAAAGTTGCAAGGAAGGGAAGAATGGGAGCATGGAAAAAACAAATTGTTAATCCGACACAAGATCACAAATATCTATGAAGTTGTTAATTTAAATGAAAAGAGCAGATGAGAAGATCAGGAAGTCAAGGTCATGTCTGGACTTGAGAGTCTACTGATCTCCATCTAGGCAAATGCAATCTGGGAGGTACTTCCAAGGCACTAAAGGTTTGAGAATGTAGTCATTATATTCTGGACTTCTCACTGCAAATCTCATCCCAATTGTTAAAACATGTTTGTTTAAAAAAAAATGTTTCCCTCACTGGCTCAGCTCAGGTTCTAATTGTTCACCTTTATACTTTGTTTGCAATTGCTGTCATAATTGTACAACTTTGGATGTGCACTTCTACTTATCAACACATGGATCCAATCTTGAACAATGCCCTGAAGCAAAGGGCAGAGGTGATGAAAAAGCCACACTGTCAAATCAAGTTGCACACACATTTATGTTTTTGTATACAATGCTGTGCTTTGATACGGCTGCAATTGTAAGCGGTGAAATTTCTGTTACTCACCGGTACACGATCAGCTACAAAACACAGCAAAAGAGAAAGAACTGCCTTTCCTGTTCACAGGTTTGTAACTGCTGGAAGACCACAACCATACACTCCCATATTGTTACACTGAGAAAACAGAAAAGAAAGTTCCACAAACAGACTGAATGTTCACTGTAGTGGTGAAATACTGTAGCCCTTCCCAATTTCCTCTCCCAATTATCCTCAACACGGGTGTCTCCCAGGGCTGTGAGCTAAACCCATTTCTATATACACTGTTCACACACGACTGCACAGCCAAACACCCGAGTAATCACATTGTCAAGTTCACCGATAACAAAACAGCAGCAGGGCACATCGCCAACAGCGATAAGATCCTACAGAGAGGAGATAGAAGAGCTCAAGATCTGGTGGTAGGCAAATAACCTCTTCATCGTCAACAAGACAAAGGAGATGGCTTTCAATTTCAGGAGAACTCGCACCACTCACACCCCTCATTACACTGGTGGCCCAATAATGGAAAGTGCAAGCATTTTCAAACACTTAAGAGTGCCAATCTCATACAATCTCTCATTGTTCCAGAACATATCCAACACAATCAGGAAAGCTCACCAACATCTTTTACTTTGAGGTGGCTGAAGAGAGCTGAATGGTGCACATCAATACTCAGGACTTTCTATAGATGTGCCGTAGACAGCATCCTCGCAAGCTGCATCACTGCACAACACAGAAACTGCACTGCAGCAGACAGAAAGGCTCTAGCACAGGTAGTCAAAACCACCCAATGCTTCACTGGCACCAGCCATCAAGGACATATATACCAGAAGGTGCTGGAAAGGGGCCAGTAACATCCTACCCATGGACTGTTTGTCCCACTCCCATTAGGTAGGGTACATAGCATCCACACCAGGACCACCAGACATAAAAAAGTTACTTTCTCCAAGCAGCAAGCAACACTTCCACCCACTAACCTACCCCTCCACACCACTACTTTATCATTTCCTGTTAGTCACCCATGCACAGATATATATACACACACACACACACACACACACACACATAATTACACACACTCCTGTAAATATATATATTTACTGTGTTTTTTATTGTTGTGTTATTTTTTTTGTGCTGCATCACATCTGGAGTAACAATACTTCATTTTCCTTCACACTGTGTACTGATAAACAACCTTGAACTGCTCATTCTGCTGCAAGTTTCCCCTTTAGTCACAAACCTTTACAAATTGAACTACGTACTTATACTAATTAAAAAGGTATAGCATGTAATAAACAATGAAATACTCAGGTGATACCCAAGAACTTTGTGTGGATAGAGACCTCACAAGGTACACAAACTCCAACCAAGCACACATACCACCGGAGTATGCTCAAGGCTCTCCATCAACCTTCACCTAGAAATTATGTTGCATCCTGAAAGATAGATAGATAGATAGATAGATAGATAGATACTTTATTCATCCCCATGGGGAAATTCAACATTTTTTCCAATGTCCCATACACTTGTTGTAGCAAAAACTCATTACATACAATACTTAACTCAGTAATAATATGATATGCATCTAAATCACTAACTCAAAAAGCATTAATAATAGCTTTAAAAAAAAAGTTCTTAAGTCCTGGCAGTTGAATTGTAAAGCCTAATGGCATTGGGGAGTACCTGCTGCGATTTCTTTTTTAAATACAGGTGTCCTGTTTTTCGAACGTTCACTTTACGACAACTCGCTGTTATGAAAGACTTACATTAGTACCTGTTTTCGCTAACCAAAGAGGATGTTCACTTTTACGAAAAAAAAAGCGCCCGCTTTATACGTGTTTACCCTGAGTAAGACTACAATGACCGTGAAGCCTTGTTTGCGCATGTGTGTATGTGCACATGTGTGTACGTGCTGATTTTTTTTCTCCAAATAGATTTCGGCTCGCTGTCTTCCTGAGTTTGGTAAGTGAATCTATACCGTACCTACATAGGTTGTATATTTATCATATCATTCCTGCTTTTACTATATGTTAGTGTTATTTTAAGTTTTATGTGTTATTTGGTAGGTTATTTTTTGGGTCTGGGAATGCTCAAAAATTTTTCCCATATAAATTAATGGTAATTGCTTCTTCGCTTTATGACATTTCGATTTACAAACTGTTTCATAGGAACGTTCTACCTTCAGATAGCAGGGGAAACCTGTATTAATTGCAAACACTTTGAGTTAAATCCAGAGACAGCATTCACATGCAAAATAGGTAGCATTAACAAAGCAAGGTAAAATAATTTTCTAATTAATATGTCAGGTGAAATAGGTTAGCAATACAAAGAGTTTTGATTTAAGTGTGCATATACAGTTCCAAGAAAAAGTCTGTAAACCCTTCACCTGGTTTTCTGCATGAATTACTCAGCAAATGTGGTCTGATCTTAATCTAAGTCACAATAGTAGACAAACACAATTTGCCTAAACTAACAACAATTATATTTTACCTGTCTTTATTGAACACATTGTTTAATTATTCACAGTCCAAACTGGGGGAAAAAAAGTATGTGAACCCTGACCCTGGTATTTAATAACTGGTAGAACCTCCTTCAGCAGCAACAACCTCCACCAAATATTTCCTGATCATACTTGCACAATGGTGAGGAGAAATTTTAGGCCATTCCTCCATACAAAACTGCTTCAATCCATCAATATTTCTGGAATACTATGCATGAACTGCCCTCTTCAGGTCATGCCACAGCATCTCAATGGGGTTAAGGTCTGGTCTCTGACTTGGTCATTCCAAACCACAAATGTTCTTTTTAAACCGTTCTGTAGTTGATTTATTCTTGTTTTGGATCATTGCCTTGTTGCAGCATCCAATTTCTATAAAGCTTCAGGTGACAGACTGCTACCCTGGTATTCTCCTGTAAAATGTCTTGAAACAATTTTGAATTCAGTGTTCCCTTAACAATTGCAAGCTGTCCAGGCCTAGAGGCAGTAAAGCAGCCCCAAACCATGCTCCTTCTTCCACCATGCTTCACAGTTGGGATGAGTTTTGTTGTTGGTGTGCAATGTCCTTCCCCCCCCCGCCCCCCCAAACAATGTGCATTTCTGCCAAAAAGTTCAACTTTTGTCTGATCTGTCCACAGAATATTGTCACAGAAGTGTTGTGGAACATCTAGGTGATCTTTTGCAAACTTCAGACGTGCAGCAATGTTTTTTTTGGAGAGCAATGGTTTTCTCCATGGTGTCCTTCCATGAACACCATTCTTGTTCAGTATTTTTCTTACAGTGGACACATGAACAAAGACTTTAAAAAGTTCCAGAGATTTCTGCAGGTCTTTTTCATCTCCTTCAATATTGCAAGTTGTGCTCTTGCTGTGATCTTTGCTTCCTAGATAGAGTAGCAACAAGCAATTAATTTCCTCCATTTGTAGACAAATTATTTTACTGTGGACTGATGAACACTCAGGTCTTTAGAAGTACTTTTGTAGCCTTTTCCAGCTTCATGCATTTCTACAATTCTTCTTCTAAGGCCCTCTGAAAATTGTTTTGATCAAGGCATAGTGCACATAAACAGATCTTTCTTGAGAGAGCAGGCTTCGTCAGTAGCGTGACTTTGTATGTCCTTTTTTAAAAAAAATAGGGCATGTCAGCTCTACAACCCACACCTCCAATTTTGTAGAATGCATTACCCCAGCAGCTCACAAACTTTTTTCTTGCAATTGTAGTCTGAGAAAAAGGCAGGTTAAAGATATAATGAACAAAAAGTGTTTAAGACTCCAAATTAAGATTCACCTTTGTAAGTTTATTTTTTACAACATAATATCCTAAATAAAATACCCATAAACTAACAGTAATGCTAGAATGTATTAGGTAATTTACCAACAGAATCAGGTTAAATATCACTGGCATATGTTGTAAGATTTGTTAACTTTGCAACAGCAGTACAATGCAATACATAATACAGAAAGAAAAAGAATTGCAGTAAAGTATATTAAGTGTATATTAAATGGTTAAGTTAAAATGAGCAGTGATTAAAAAAAGCAGAAAAAAGTAATAAGGTAGTGTCCACAGGTTCAATATCCATTTAGAAATCGGACGGCAAAGGGGAAGCAGCTGTTTCAGAATTGTTGAGTGTGTGCCTTCAGACTTCTGTACTTCCCTCCCAACAATAAGAAGAGGGCATTTCCTGAGTGGTATGGGTCCTCAATGATGGATGTCATCTTCTAGAGGCACCACTCTATAATCCCATTAACAACATGATAGCTGCTTACCAAATCTTTCCTCAAGTCATTCAGGGCACAACTTACCAGGACTCCAGAAACTTCTGTCTACTCTTCAAAAGAATGCCAAGTTTTTTTTGTATGTTTGTATGGGGTCTGATGATGCTGGCTACTTTTTCAAGGCAGTGAGAGGTGTAGACTGTGTCCAAGGAGGGAAGGCTGGTTTTCATTATGGGCTGAACTGTGTAAACAACCCTCTGCAGATTTCTGTGGTCATAGGCAGAGCAGTTACCATAACTAAGCCATGATACATCTGGATAAGATGCTTTCTATGGTGCATCAATAAAAACTGCTGACTGTCAAAAAGGGACATGCCAAATTTATTTAGCTTGATTAAGTACAGATGCTGGTGAGCTTTCTTAGTTGTGGCACCAATGTGGTTGGACTAGAACAGGCTATTGCTGGTGTTTATTCCCAGAAATGTGAAGATTGAGGCCTCTACACCATTGATGCAAACAGCAACATGTGCACCACCCCTCTTCCTGAAGTAAATGGCCAACTCTTTTTGCTTGGCTAATATGGAGGGAAAGGTGATCGATATGACACCATGGCATTCAGCTTTAGCTCCTTTCAAATATACCTTATTGGATGCACAAGGCAAGCCAATTCATTGGAAAAACATCACTTCCAAGCTTCCCTGCAAGTCATACTTCTTGCTGAATTGCAAAGGCATCAGCATGAGGTCAAAATCCTACAATACTAGTATCGTAAGAACAGCTTCACCACAAGAACTCCAGTGGTTTGAAAAGATAACTAAATTCCTCAGCATGCTTCTAAGATGTATCCTAAGAAAATATGTATTTTTAAATATTTAATTTTCTAATCTTTAAAGCTATAAAAGATTAAGAATGAATAAGTCACATTTATTGTCATATGCACAAGTACATTTATGCACAGGTGCAATGAAAAACTTACCTGCAACAGCATCAAGGCACATAGCACCAGAGACAACACTTACAAAGAAATAATTGTGATGTGTGTGTCTTAGACTCCAGACAAAACAACTATTTAGAAAGGGATAAGAATTTAACTTCAGGCAACATAGAGACGAAGTTAAGAGAGGTGGTAAATACAGGTTGATTGGGGGTGGGGGGGCTGGCTCTGTTGGTAAAAGAAAATGAAATAAAATCTTTAGCAAGAAAGACTATGAACAGAAGATGAAGAAAGAATCTTTATCAGCAGAGTTCAGAAACTGCAAGGTTAAAAATACCCTGATAGGAATTATATACGAGCCTGACAGTAGCCAGATGTGCAGTACAAATTAAAACAGGAGATAGAAAAGGCATGTAGGAAAGGAAATGTTATGGAAGTCATGGGGGACTTCAATATGCATGCAAACTTGGCTTCTGCTTCCTTGAGCATCTGCAGAGATTCGGAATGACATATAAAGCGTTGACAAACTTCTATAGATGTGTAGTGGACAGTGAACTGACTGGTACATCATAGAAGATAGAAAATAGGTGCAGGAGTAGGCCTTTCGGCCCTTCAAGCCTGCACCGCCATTCAGTATGATCATGGCTAATCATTCAACTCAGAACCCTGTACCTGCCTTCTCTCCATACCCCCTGATCCCTTTAGCCACAAGGGCCATATCTAACTCCCTCTTAAATATAGCCAATGAACTGGCCTCAACTGTTTCCTGTGGCAGAGAATTCCACAGATTCACCACTCTGTGTGAAGAAGTTTCTCCTCATCTCAGTCCTAAAAGGCTTCCCATTTATCCTTAAACTGTGACCCCTCCTTCTGGACTTCCCCAACATTGGGAACAATCTTCCTGCATCTAGCCTGTCCAATCCCTTTAGAATTTTATACATTTCAATAAGATCCCCCCTCAATCTTCTAAATTCCAGTGAGTATAAGCCCAGTCGATCCAGTCTTTCTTCATATGAAAGTCCTGCCATCCCAGGAATCAATCTGGTGAACCTTCTTTGTACTCCCTCTATGGCAAGAATGTCTACTCAGATTAGGGGACCAAAACTGCACACAATATTCCAGGTGTGGTCTCACCAAGGCCTTGTACAACTGCAGTAGAACCTCCCTGCTCATGGCCTGGTATGGAAACACCAATATCTTTGAATGGAAGATCTTGCAAAGGGTGGTGGAGATGGCCCAGTCCATCACAGGGAAAGCCTTCCCCCACCATTAAGCACATCTACATGAAACGCTGTCATAGGAAAGCAGCATCCATCAGAAAGGTGGTACTCACACCACCAGGTTCAAGAACAGTTTCTACTCCTCAACCATCAGACTCTGAATAACTACACTCACTCACTTGCCCCATCAGTAAAACGTCCCTACAACCAATGATTTCGCATTAAGAACTCTTCATCTCATGTTCTCGTATTTATTGTACTTTATTTATATTTGCAGTTGTTTTCTGCACTCTGGTTGATCTTACATTGATCCTGTTATAGTTACTATTCTACAAATTTGCTGAGTATGCCCACAGGAAATATGTACTTTAAAATTTTATCCCTTTGAATTTTGAAATCAGGTTGGCACTGGATCCCATGATAAGGAACATGTACAAGAAGGATTTATAGTGGAACTTATGATCAAAATGCATTAAAGAAATGGGAGTTCTGGATTTGGTGCTGTGCAATGGGCAACATGTTACTGTAGCAGATAGTACAATTGCTATACAGTGCCTGGGTTCAACTCCCACCGCTGACAGGAGCTAGTATGTTCTCCCCATGACCTCATGGGTTTCCTCCGGTGCTCGGGTTTCCTCCCACATCCCAAAGATGTACAGTTGTTTTGCATGTAATGCTGGTGCCTGAAGCATGGCGACACTTGTGGTATGTTTATCATATCTTTAAATTTGATTCGGTAATTTAAGGAAAAGGAGGCAGCAATCACATAATAGAATTCACCCTGCAGTTTGACAGGAAAAGCCAAGATCAGTTGTATTGGTCTTGCAGTTAAGGAAAGGCAACCAGTGGTATAAGTGGCAACCTGGCCAAAGTTGACTGGAAAAGAACCCTAGGAGGGATGATGATAGAGCAGCATTGGCTGTTGTTTCTGGTAGTAAACCAGAAGGCACAAGATTGGCTCATCCCAAAGCAGGAGCATTCTAAAAGGGAGGATGAGGTAACCAAGAGTGACAAAGTCCAAAAGGAAAAATTAACAGGAAGATGAAGGATTGGTAACCTTTTCAAAACCAGCAGAAAGCAACTTAAGAAAGCAATAAGGAGAAAAAAAGATGAAATATGGAAATATGAAGGCACGTTAGCCATTAATATAAAGTAAGAGTTTTAAGATATATTAAGTGTAAAAGAGAGGAAAGGTAAAAATCAGACTACTGAAAAATGATGCTGGAGTTGTGGTGATGGGGGGCAAAGAAATAGCCATTGGACTGAATGACTATCAGGCAGCAGTCATCACTGGAAGATAGCAGTGACAGGCTAGAAATATGACAGTTGTTGGGGGGGGGATGATAAAAGCAAGTATAGGGACTAATACTAAGGTGAAAGTGTTTGGAAAGCTTAAAGGTCTGAACTGGATGGACTATACCCCAGAGATCTGAAAGAGGTAGTTGAAGAGACTGCACCTACTGGGAAAAATTCAGAGTCCAGCAGAGGAGGACAAAAGGCTTAATTAGGAAAGGGAAAAAAGATTATGAGAGAAAGCTGGCAGGGAACATAAATACTGACTGTAAAAGCTTTTATAGATATGTGAAAAGAAAAAGATTGGTTAAGATAAACGTAGGTCCCTTACAGTCAGAAACAGGTGAATTAATCATGGGGAACAAGGACATGGCAGACCAATTGAATAACTACTTTGGTTCTGTCTTCACTAAGGAGGACATAAATAATCTTCCGGAAATAGTAGGGGACCGAGGGTCTAGTGAGATGGAGGAACTGAGGGAAATACATGTTAGTAGGGAAGTGGTGTTAGGCAAATTGAAGGGATTAAAGGCAGATAAATCCCTAGGGCCAGGTGGTCTGCATCCCAGAGTGCTTAAGGAAGTAGCCCAAGAAATAGTGGATGCATTAGTGATAATTTTTCAAAACTCCTTAGATTCTGGATTAGTTCCTGAGGATTGGAGGGTGGCTAATGTAACGCCACTTTTTAAAAAAGGAGGGAGAGAGAAACCAGGGAATTATAGACTGGTTAGCCTGACATCGGTGGTGGGGAAAATGCTAGAGTCGGTTACCAAAGATGAGATAACAGCATATTTGGAAAGAGGTGAAATCATCGGACAATGTCAGCATGGATTTGTGAAAGGAAAATCATGTCTGACAAATCTTATAGAATTTTTTGAAGATGTAACTAGTAGAGTGGATAGGGGAGAACCAGTGGATGTGGTATATTTGGATTTTCAAAAGGCTTTTGACAACGTCCCACACAGGAGATTAGTGTGCAAACTTAAAGCACATGGTATTGATGTGGATAGAGAATTGGTTGGCAAACAGGAAGTAAAGAGTGGGAATAAACGGAACCTTTTCAGATTGGCAGGCGGTGACTAGTGGGGTACCACAAGGCTCAGTGCTGGGATCTCAGTTGTTTACAATATATATTAATGATTTAGACAAGGGAATTAAATGCAACATCTCCAAGTTTGCGGATGACACGAAGCTGGGCAGCAGTGTTAGCTGTGAGGAGGATGCTAAGAGGATGCAGGGTGACTTGGATAGGTTAGGTGAGTGGGCAAATTCATGGCAGATACAATTTAATGTGGATAAATGTGAGATTATCCACTTTGGTTGCAAGAACAGGAAAACAGATTATCATCTGAATGGTGGCCGCTTAGGAAAAGGGGAGGTGCAGCAAGACATGAGTGTCATTGTACACCAGTCATTGAAAGTGGGCATGCAGGCACAGCAGGCGGTGAAAAAAGCAAATGGTATGTTGGCATTCATAGCAAAAGGATTTGAGTACAGGAGCAGGGAGGTTCTACTGCAGTTGTACAAGGCCTTGGCGAGACCACACCTGCAGTTTTGGTCCCCTAATCTGAGGAAAGACATTCTTGCCATAGAGGGAGTACAGAGAAGGTTCACCAGATTGATTCCTGGGATGGCAAGAGTTTCATATGAAGAAAGACTGGATCGACTGGACTTGCACTCGCTGGAACTTAGAAGATTGAGGTGGGATCTTATTGAAATGTATAAAATTCTAAAGGGATTGGACAGGCTAGATGCAGGAAGATTGTTTCCGATGTTGGAGGAGTCCAGAATGAGGGATCACAGTTTAAGGATAAATGGGAAGCCTTTTAGGACTGAGATGAGGAGAAATTTCTTCACACAGAAAGTGATGAATCTGTGGAATTCTCTGCCACAGGAAACAGTTGAGGCCAGTTCATTGGCTATATTTAAGAGGGAGTTAGATATGGCCCTTGTGGCTAAAGGGATCGGGGGTATGGAGAGAAAGCAGGTACAGGGTTCTGAGTTGGATGATCAGCCATGATCATACTGAATGGCAGTGCAGGCTCGAAGGGCCGAATGGCCTACTCCTGCACCTATTTTCTATGTTTACATTAATAGTGATCTTTCAAGAATCACTAGTGCCAGGAATGATCCAGATGACTGAAAATAATCACAAATGTCACGGGGGGAAGACAGCAAATTATAGGTTTGTTAGCCTGATTTCAGTGGTTGGTAAGATTTTAAGAATCCATTAAGGATGAAGTTTTGTGGTACTTGGAAGCACATGATAAAATATGCTGAAGTCAGTGTTTTCCTATAGAGAGGTCTTGCTTGACAAATCTGTTGGACTTCTGAGGAAGTAACAAGCAGAATAAGCCGGCTGGTGCTGTACTGGCATCCATATCAGACTTTGAGGCAAGTGGCCCTGGGTTTGAATCCAGCGGCTCCTTCATCGGTGCTAGGTTGAGCATTGAGCTAACAACTCAGCCTCAAAAAAACAGCCAAAACAAGCAAAATGAACAGTGAGTGAATATTTATTTGGATTTTCAGAAACCCTTAGACAAGGTGCCACATGAGGCTGCTAAACAACATAGGAGACCATGGTATTACAGGAAAGGTGCATGCACGGATGCAAGATAGGCCAACTGGTAGAAGACAAAGTGGGAGTAAAGGAGCATTCTCTGGTGGGCTGCCAGTGATCAGTGTTCCGGGGGTTATTGTTGGATTTGCTTCTTTTCACATTGTGTATTAATGATCTAGTTGATAGAACTGATAGCCTTCTGGCTGAGTTAACAGATGATACAAAGATAGATGGAGAGTAGGTAGTGTTGAGGAAGCAGGGAATCTACAGAAGGAATTAGATCAGGGATTCCCAACCTGGGGTCCACAGAACACTCGGTTAACGGCAGGGGTCCAAGGCATTACGAAAATGTTGGGAACACCTGACCTAGACAGATTAGGAGAATAGGCAGAGAAGTGGCAGATGGAACACAGTGTCAGGAAGTGTATGGTCATGCTCTTTAGTAAAAGAAATAAAGGAGTGGACTAATTTCTGTAAGTTCAGAAATTTGAGGTGCATCGGGACTTCCAAGAATACCTAAAGGTTAACTAGCAGGTTGAGTCAGTAGAAAGGCAGGCATACACAATATTTGTATTCATTTTGAGAGGACTAGAGTATAAAAGGAAGGAAGTAATGCTTAAGGTCTATGAAGATGTTGAGCAAACCATACTTGAAGCATTGAGCAACTTTGAGCCCTTTACTTAAGTATGAATGCGCTGGTGTTGAAGATCCAGAAGAGGTTTACAAGAATAATCCAGAGGATGTATGAAGAACTTTTGGTGGCTCTAGGGCTGTGCTTGGAGATTAGAAGAATGAGGGGAAATCCAATTGAAATTACCAAATATTGAAAGCCTAGTTAGAGTAGACATAGGGAAGATGTTTTCATCAGGACTAAAGAGTCTAGTGCCAAAGACACAGCATCAGATGTCCCTTTAGAAACAAGATGGAGGAATTTCTTTTAACTAGAGTGTGGTGAATCTGTGACATTCATTGCCAAAGATGACTGTCAAGAGCATGTTGTTGGGTATATTTAAAGAGAGGATGATATGTTTTTAATTAGCAAAGGAGTCAAAGGTTATGGGGAGAAGGAATGAGAAGATTAGATTAGCATCACTTGTCACATGTACATCTAGACACTGCTTAGAAGGCGGCACTGGCAAACCACTTCTGTGGAAAAATTTGGCAAGAACTATGATTGTCATGGAAAGACCACGACTGCCTATGTTATATGATACAGTACGTAATGAACAAACATCTAAATAAATAGTGAAACAGTTTTGATTAACAACCACAGCTGAAGATTGTGCTGGGGGGCAGCCTGTACATGTCGTCACACTTCCCGCACCAGCATAGCATGCTCACAACTCACCAACCCGAACAGTATTATCTTTGAAATGTGGGAGGGAACTGGAGCATTAGAAGGAAACTCACAAGATCACGGAGAGAACGCACAAGCTTCTTACAAACAGCAGTGGAACTGAACCCGATCGGTGATTACTGTTGCTGTAATGCGTAGTGCTGACTGCTATGTTAGAATGAGGTTAAGAGGGGAAAAAAATTAAATCAGCCATGATCGAATAGTGGAGCAGACTCAAGGGGTCACATTAGTTAGTAATTAAATAGACATCATTGTCTGTTAAGAATGCAGGTGCCAATTCATCCATATCATACTAGGAGACCAATTAACAGATTAGCTTTAGAAACTGACAAGCCCATTTCTTTGATAGAAATGCAAAATTGTTATCAGTGTAACATCCGTTGATACCTTAAGGCTATTAAAACTATCAACTCAATGTGCAACATTCTGATTTTGTACCATTGAAGGTACATGGTTAAGTCCAATATTCACATTAATTTGCAAAAATATTCTCATTTAAAATTGTTTATGTGACTTTTGCAAATGTTAGTTCACAGACAGTTTAGCTGCCTGAATGATCTAATCTACTCTCCTGCTACATTCCAGCAGGAATGTACATGCACAGGAACATCCCATTCTGAAACTCATTAAGAAGCAAAGAGAAATGAAAGAAAACCCGCTTTAAAATATCCCCAAGTGCTTTAATCACCACTTCAATTATCGTACTCACTTTTGCTGTACTTCAGAGAAAACAGCTGCCAACTTATCAGAATCAGAATTTAATCGCCAAGTACCTATGCACATACAAGGAATTTACTTCCGGCAGATGTTGTCTCTCTGCTCATAACAATAATAATGATAAATATAAATGAAAATATAGATTATACATACAGGTAGTGCAATCCAAGTAATAGTTATCCAACAGTTAACCGGCAGCTAACTGTTCAGCAAAGTGACCGCAGTAGGGAAAAAACTTCTCCAGTGCCCATTAGTCTTAGTCTGGAGGGACTATGCAACTGATCCTACAAGCAGCAACAATATTAGACAAATGGCAGCAGAGTGATTGGGGGTCAACCACCTGCAGAACATGTTCTTCCATAGGGCAGAACAATGGGATTTTCAAGCTCACCCAAGAGAATGTAAATGGTCTTAATTTATGGCTCATCCAAGTACAATTTAGTTGAACACCAAATCATCCACAGATTTTAAACACACGAGAAATATGGGGTATAGCAAGCAAATTACAGGTTACATGCCAGTAACTAGTTTTACAATTCAGTATATTACCAAGGAGTGGTGCATTGTCAGAGAAGTTGTTTGGATTAACACTGGGATATCTGCCCACATAAAGTGTCAAAGAATCCACAGAATTGCCCAAACATTTCCCAATGAATTGGTATCCCAAAGGAATTAATCATTGCATAATTCACACTGAGAAACAAAACACTTTGCTGTTAAATTTACAGATGACTTAAATTTGGCAGTTAGGAAAGTACTCATGAGGTATCAACATACAAAGACTTGTAAAACAAAATGTCCCCTTTCCTAAAGGGGGGGATATAAAGTCTGAAGAAAGCATCCTCTTTAGTGAAGCACACAACACATGGACGAAGAAAATCAGTATGATAAATAGGATGAAAAACCCCACTCAGTCGAGCTGAATAATGAAATTTAATCAGAAATAAATTTGCGTACCTTCCTACAGTTCACTGACTCAAGCAAGGTCACGGAAAATTTATGATTTTACATTGATGCAACATTGTGGCTTCTTCTTAGTCAGACATTAGGGATAAAACACAATCTGCTTCCTGTATTCATTTAGAGATACAACGCAGAACAGGTCCTTCCAGCCCGATGAGCTGCACCCTCAGCAACCCTAGCTAAATCACTAGAAATTTACAATGACCAACTTACTATCCCGTACAACACGGGAGGAAACCGTAGCACCTAGAGGAAACTCATGCTCTTCATGGAAAGTACATACAAACTTCTTATGGACAGCGCCAGAATTGAACTCCAACGTCCTGAGCTGTAATGGTGTTACACTATTCCCTATGCTACCGTGGCAACTAATGAGGCCAAGGTAAGAACCACAGGTTCAAAGTTCAAAGTAAATTTATTATCAAGCTACCTATATGTCACCATATACAGCCTTGAGATTTATTTTGTTGTGAGCATATTCAAATACATAATAAAACAACAATCATAATAGAATCAAAGACCACGCCCAACAGGGTACACAAACAAGCAATCTGCAAAAGGCATCAGACTGCAAATATGAACCAGAAAAATACTAACAATAAATTAAGCAATAAATATCTAGAACATGAGATAAAGAGTCCTCGAAAGTGAGTCCAGAGGTTGTGGGAACATTGAAATGATGGGGCAAGTGAAGTGATCCCCTGTGGTTAAGAGCCTGATGGTTGAGGGCTAATAACTGCTCCTGAACCTAGTGATGTTAGTCCTGAGGTCTATACCTTCTTCCTCATAGCAGCTGCATGAAGAGAGCATGACCTGGATGGAGGGGTCCTTCATGATGGATGCTAGTTTCCTGTGACAGCACTCCATGTAGATATGCTCAACAGTAGGGAGGGCTTTATCAGTGATTGACTGGGCCATATCCAACTCTTTTTGCAGGATTTTCCATTCAAGGGTATTGGCATTCCATACCAAGCTGTGATACAGCCAGTCAATATTCTCCACCACATTTCTTTAAACATTTGTCAAAGTTTTAGATGTCATGCTGAATCTTCGCAAAACTCTTAAGTAGAGGTGCTGCCATGCTTTCTTCATAATTGCATTCGTATGCTGGACAGGTCCTTTGAAATGATAACACAGAGGAATTTAAAGTTGCTGAGCCTCTCTACCTCAGATGAGGACTGGCTCATGGACCTCTGGTTACCTCCTCCTGTGGTCAATAGTCAGCTCCTTGCTCCTGCTGACATTGAGTAAGCGGTTGTTATTGTGGTACCACTGAACCAGATTTTTAATTTTCTTCCTATATGCTGATTCTCTACCACCTTTAATATGGCCTACAACAGTGATGCCATCAGCAAACTTGAATATGGCATTGGAGCTTTGCTTAGCCACACAGTCATAAGTATAAAATGAGTAGAACAAGGGACTAAGTACACAGTCTTGTGGTGCACCTGTACTGTTGGAGATTGTGGAGGAGATGTCGTTACCAATCCGAATTGACTGGGGTCTACAATAGAGAAAATAGAGGATCCAAGTGCACAAGAAGGTATTGAGGACAAGGTCTTGAGGCTTATTGATTAGTTTTGAGGGAATGATAGTATTGAATGCCAAACTGTAGTAAATAAAGAACATCCTGATGTATGCATCTTTCCTATCCAGATATTCCAGGGTTGAGTGAAGAGTCAATTAAACGGTATCTGTTCTGGATCTGTACTGCCAGTCAGGAGGTGCCTTAAACTAGACAGCGCATGAAACAGTGAAATATATAGGGTTCCACTACACAGATAAGGTTCTCAGAACCATTCCAAATGTTCCTTCACCACCAAATAGTCTTGGGCTGGAAATTCCCAATCTTTGCTTTATTTTTCCAAAAATATATACTTTTTTTAAAAAAAGGTTCTGAGAACATCCTTGATATTCCACACCCTCTCCCCCCCCCCCCCCAATTTCCCCAGGAGAGAGCTCAGAATAGAGCGCCTGTACGAAGAGTGCAGTGACAGATGTGTGAATGACATGGGAATTAGCTACGTTATAATGTCATGTATTACCAAATGAAGTAAATCACCCATCTTTCCCCCATTCAGCATCAGCGCATAAATGGCTCCTTTTACATTTCACAATTTTCCAAGTTGCCTCACAGAAGCAATCCAACAGGTTTTGGCACCCATTACAACAGGTTCGATTACAGATGGGTCATGGTCAATGGCATGCGGTGACTTAGAGAAGGATCTGGGCACTAAAGGAACAATTACCAATATAACAGTGGTTTGATTGTTGCAACAGGTGAACGCACATGACCCAGGCAGGCAATGTTAGAGGGGCAGCCTTGGTGACAAATTATACCACAGAATTTAGCAGAAACTTGGAGAGACAGGAAGAAGGCACACTCACAGTTGTACAATATTTTGGATCAGAATAAATCAAGGGGAAGGATCTCAGCTGGTCATAAGGACATGCTGATATCCACCATCTCAAATGTGATGTGCATTTGAGGTCTTAGAATTTGATCAATAAAAAATGCATTATAGGCTTAAATGTCAGTTCTAAAACAAACTCCACATGTTTATGTTGCTGATGCTTGGGCTACTGCCAGCTCTAAATAGTTAAGATGCTTAAAATCAAGAGTCACTTTATCAAGTATTAGGGACTAAAACAAAAGAAAACAAATCCAAAAAAAGTCAACAAGCCTCCAAAGTTCCTGGCTTGCCATCACTCAAACCATGAATTCAGAGTAAGTGCTTCATATCAACACCTCCTTGCAAGAGTTACCCACCTTGATCACCCATTCTCACACTAGCATTTTTCACATTTATCCAACTCCCATTCTAACTTCACTACTCGAATTGCTTCCATCAGCCTTTGAGTGTGTTCCAGGTCATAAATTGCCACATTAGATTTTGTGCTTACCTCTGATTCGTCTGCCTGTTATCCTCAAATGATTTACAACTAGCTGCTGTTCTTGCTGCATATGGATTTATCTTATTCTTTGCTGACCTTGAAGATTCCCTTGGCCGAATGTACATTGCTGGTTAAAAAAAATTACGACTCCCATTACAATTTTCCATGCTTAAAAAAAAGCCAGTTCAACGACTGCAGATCAAGAGCAGAAAATAACATTAAAGACTAATTCTACAAAGTTCCTTAAGTTATTTCCTAACTGAAATTTGAATGCTTTACAAACTATGCTTGATGATCCAAAAGAACATCCCACTGCGCAATAAACATTTCAATATTCTCTTGCCAACATTCCACAAATCAATCTCATTTCAAAGCACAATAGGCAACAAATCTAAATATACACAAAATAATGGAGAATTTGAAACCTGCTTGCACTTATTTGCAGTGTTGTGGCTAACTTCATTCACCCCAACAGTGAACTGATCCCACAACCTCTGGACTCACTTTCAAGAACTCTACAATACTTGTTCTCAATATTAAACAGTTATTTATTATTTCGTTTCTCTTTAGTATTTGCAGAATTTGTCATCTTTTACACATTGGTTGTTTGTATGTCTTTGTTGTTTGCAGTTTTTCATTGATTCTACTGTGTTTTTTTCTACTTACTGTGAATGCCCACAAGAAAATGAATCTCAGGGTAGTACATGGCAACATATGTACTTTGATAAAACTAGGATATGGTCCCCACTACACAGGGAGGCAAAAAACAAATGGAGATTCCAGTATATTCAATCTACAGAGCTGCTACTCACCTGTGACTGACTCTCCATCCCACTCTGAGTCTCCGACTTTGTTCCAATAAACAGCAATGCAAACACAATGTACTGTATTGCACTATTAAAGAGGGCTGCAATACCTTTTCAAAAGTCAAGTTTTAAATAATACTCCAGTTATCAACAGAAGGCACTGAAACCACAAGGCAGTATTTGTGGAAAGAGAATGTTGAAGTTTCAGATTGAAGATGCTTCACCAACTTTTTCTTTCTATAGAATCCATCATTTCTCATTTTTAATTCAAGTTTCCGATATCTACTGGTGATTTTCGCGGATTCTGTTGTCACCTGTTACACTTCTAGACTAAACCTTTTGCCTTTTCTATCCCATTTTTCCTTAACTTCATTGCATCATCACTAATGCCTGATGTGGTCATATTGTCAGACATGTCAAAGTAGCTCATAGTAGAACTGACAGTTCCTTGGGAAGACCAAATTGAGGTGGTGTTTGAGCACAAGGCAGCCAAATACCAGGAGCTGGTAGAGCAGTGCAGAGACAGGGGTGGAGAGCACACTGTGAGCCCTTAGAGGTGGGGTGCAAAGGTGGGGGCTGCTCGCTCCACAGAAGCTACCGTCTCCTTGAAATAACCAGGGCTACAAAGAGAACAGCTATCAGGACCATCACAGAGGATTCTGAGCAAGACCCCAGATGGCTATGGATCAAGTGTGACCCATGGTCCAATGCTGTTGGTACACAAGCTAGGTCATATGAGGTTGATTGACAAGCTATGAGCCCATGATATTACAAGAAAGATTCTAGCATGGATAAAGCAGTGGTTGATTGGCAGGAGAATGGTAATAAAGGGAGCCTTTTCTGGCTAACTGCTGGTGACGAGTGGTGTTCCACGGGAGTCTCTGTTGTGAATGATTCTTTTTATGTTATATGTCAATGATCTGGATGATGAAATTGATGGCTTTATTACAAAGTTTGCAGACAATATGAAGATAGGTGGAGGGCAGGTAGTTTTGAGGAAGTAAGAGAAGGTACAGAAGGATTTAGATTAGAACGGACATAGAAATGGGCAGATGGAATAGTGTCAGGAAATGTATGGTCATGCACTTTGGTAGAAGAAATGAAAGAGTTGATCATTTTCTAAATGGAGAGAAAATACAAAAAAGAGGCTCAAAAGAACTGGGAGTCCTTGCACAGGATTCTCTAAAGGTTTATTTGCAGGTTGAATCTGTGTTGAGGAAGGCAAATGCAATGTTAGCATTCATTTCAAGAGGACTAGAATATAAAAGCAAGGACGTAATGTGCTGGAATTGGAGAGGTTTCAAAAGAGGTTGATGAAAATGATTCCAGGATCGAATAGCTCGTCATATCAAGAGCATTTGATGATTCTGGGCCTGTATTCAGAAGAATGAGGGGTTACATTGAAACCTATCGAATGGTGAAAGGGCTTGATTGAATGGATGTGGACAGGATGTTTCCTATGGTGGGAGAGTCTAAGACCAGAGGACCAAGCCTCAGAATAGAGGGGTGACTTTAGAACGGAGGTGAGGAGGAATTCCTTTCATTAGAGGGTGAATCTGTGAAATTCTTTGGCACGGGCAGCTGTGGAAGGCCAAGTCTTTATGTATTTTTAAGGCAGAGGTTGATAGATTCTTGATTAGTCGGGGCATGAAAGGATGTGGGAAGATGACAGGAGATTGGGGAAGAAAATTGGATCAGCCACGATTAATTGGTGGAGCAGACACAATGAGCCAAATGTCCTAATTACGCTCCTATATCTTATGGTCTAATCAATACTGCTTGGTAACTTTGTTTAAAACCAGAGCAAACATGACAACCATGACAAAAAAAAACTGCAGATGCTCAGTATTAGAAAAGGTCAGAAAATGCTGGAAACTGAGCGGGTTGGGAAGCATCTGTTGAGAGAGACAAATTTGTTTCAAACCTTCAGCAGAATTCATAGCAGAGCATCTTCAATTTGGAATGTTAATGTCACCTTCCGTAGAAATACTTGATATGCAGTTTTCAGCAATTTTTCTTTTCATCACCACATTTTGCTGGACTGAACTTCAAAATCTGGACAATCAGCTACCTAGTTATATTCTACTCTACCTCCTTTTGCATCTTAACAAATAGAATTGGAATTTAATTTATTTGCTTACTTTCCAGGATCTGGCAAAGTCACCAGTCATTGTCATCCCCAATTGTCTTGGGGGTGGGGGGGGGGGGGGTGTGAGAGTGAACTGGCTTCTTGAACTACACAGTCCCACTGGTGATAGCACTCTCAGTCCCGAGTTAGGAGTCCAGCACTTAGTTACATCTATAAATTTACAAGTCAGAAAGGCACGCAACATGGAGAGAAAGCTGCAGGGGTGGCACTTACACGTCCGTGCTATCCTGACCCTTCAGGATGTTTGTGTTGGGTTTCAGTGTCATACCACACAGACACATGTTCGTCAGCTCACCATCCGTATTGAACCCATTTAATTCGCTACAATCCCATCAGCTCCCTCCTCACCCGAGTTCTACCACTCTCTTTCACATTTGTGACAAGTTAAAGGAGTCCTTTAACCAATTAACATGTATAAGAGAAAGCAGGAAATTAAATCAGAAGGTAAACTCCACACAGAGGATTTGGTGGGGGGGGGGGGGGTCCATTGGGAAATATAACTGGGTTGCTGGAGCTACAAACCACAATGATGCTGCTAGGGGAGTAGCCAAGCAACAGCAATGTCATTTGTAGATGGTACTCACTGCACCCATTGGACATCAAAAAGAGGTGCATACAGCCCAGACTATTAAAGGAAAAACACTCCCTATCACTGAGCACATCTACAAGGAGCAGCGCCACAAGAAAGCAGCATCCATCACCCAGGCCATGATCTCTTCTCACTGCTGCCATCGGGAAAGAGGTACAGGAGCCTCAGGACCCACCAGACTTATGAACAGTTATCACCACACAACCATCAGGCTCCTGAACCAGTGTGGATAACTTCATTCACCTCAACATTGAACTGATTCCACAACCTATGGACTCATTTTGAAGGACTCTACAACTCATGCTCACAATATTTACTTAGTTATTCATTTTTTTTTGTATTTGCACAGTGGTTGTTTGTCAGTCTTCATGTGTAGTTCATCAATTCTATTGTACCTTTGTTCTACTATGAAAAACCTACAAGAAAATGAATCTTAAGGTGGAATATGATGACATATACATACATTAATAATAAACTGACTTTGAACTTTTTATTCCATCATGCCTCCGTTTTTGTCTTATACAGTGGACATCTTGGAGTGTCAGATGTCACCCACTGTACAATGCTCATCTGGTTCTTGTAGTCATAACATGACTACTTCAGTAAAGCCCCGGTGACCCCCAGCAAATTGATTTTGGGAGGAAAAACATTCAGTGGCATTACCATTATTAAGAGTATGTAAATAGCACTTGGCAGGCTGTGAATCAAGAAGTGGAATTAGCCTAAATTGTGCATTCTTTGCCAGTGCTAACGTGGACCACTGAATGATGGACTCTCCAGCCACAAGCAGCTAATTTTTAACTCTTAATAATCACAGAATGAACTTTCTTCGATCTTCTGCTTGGATTTTAAGTACTGGGGGAAATGCATGCCTCCATTATCAGAAATTGCCAGGAAATCATTTCTATCCTACATCCTTCAAATCTCCCCTAATCTGTTTCAATCCAAAAACCACTTTGTAGCTTCGACACTCTCTCCACAATTTATAAAGTTCTTCAGTCTAGGCAACATCCCTGTTAATTTCTTTTTACACCCTCTGTAGTACTCTAGCTTTGGTCTAGTACTCTATAGTTTTAGCATGACCATCTTGCTTTGATATTCTATGGCTCGATCAATAAAGCCAAGCATCTTGTATGCATTAATAAATCAAACATTTTTGAACTTTTTTTTCCGTATCCACACTTTTTTTTTGTTTTGGAAATAAAGGTTGTTTGGCCTTAAATTCCTCATTGTAATATTTCCTGCCATCATGATGATCTACTTCCCTGATTAAAAGCTTTCAAGTTACATTCCAGATGTTATGGGGAAAATGTTACTCACAGGATGTGGTTTATTTAAATTTCACATCCATTCATTTCTAAACATTTCAAGTTGAATCACTATTATTACAAAGCACTTTGTGCATTTATAGACACAGGAGATTCTGCAGATGCTGTAAGCCCTCCTCCCCCCCCCCCCCCCATCCCATTTCTCCCCTGGTCCACTCTCCTCTCCTATCTGATTCCTTCTGTTTCACCTTTTCCAATTATCACCTCCCCAGCTTCATACTTCATCCCCCCTCTCCCAATGACCCAGCTTCACCTCTCACCTAGCTGTACTCCCCTCCCCCCCCCCATCACCTTATTCTGGTAGCTTCTCCCTTCTTTTCCAGTCCTGACGAAGGGTCTGGACCCAAAATGTCAACTGTTTATTCATTTCCATAGATGCTTCCTGCTGAGTTCCTCCAGCGTTTTGTGTGCTGCTTTGCACATTTACCTTTACAAGTCAATTGGTTTTGAAAAAGGGATCTGAAGAATAAAGTAAAGGAAAAATTGAGGAGATTCTCTCCCTTTCCCCCAAACTGTTTTAAGCAGAATCACACATCCCCCCCCCCATGATAGATATTCAAATGTGTATCTTTGTTTAGGTACAGAATAAAACAATATTCTGTTTTATTTTATTGGAGAATTTAACAATTTCATTATAGAGTTAAGCTTAAAGATATCCATGAAAATCTCGTCCTGATAGACCTCTGAATACTAAAGGTGCAGCTTTCTGACAAGATATTCACTTTGAAAGATGATCTGTTTCCCTTTCTACAGATACTATCTAAATTACTGTGCATCTTTCAGGTTTCGAGCATCTGCAGTTTGATTTTTCAAAAGGCTGGTGTCGGTAGATAGCTTGGCACATATAATATAAAAGTATTTTATATCTGTGCAATTAACTTAAGAGACTGTCATCTTCATTGAATTGGAATTCATGGAGGATGCAATCCTGCGCTTCTGGTAGAAATTAGAAAATTATTCAGAAATTGTTATAAAACATTTGAATACTGATGCAATATTAACCCTAATTTGCAAACTATGTCTGTAGCAGGGGTTCCCAACTTGGGGTTCAAGGATCCCTCAGTTAACGGTAGAGGTCCATGGCATAAAAAAGATTAGGGAGCACTATTCTATAGCATTACTGCAGTGTGAAAACAAGTGGTTATCACAGACAAATATAATAAATAAGGCAGCCCGGTCAATGAACAAGCAACAATAGTTAAGATTCCCCACACAAAAGTGGGATGTTGTTAGTTTGGTGCTTGGTAGCCACTGGTAGAATAAAGATTAAATCAAAATGTTATTACTTAAAAATTTAAAAGCCAGCAGTTTGCAAAATGAGAATATTGTATGTACACAATTCCTGAATTCCTAAGTCATACAAAGCCAACTGTAAATTATAAGCAATTCATTGTGAGCTAGACTGATCAGGAGCCTTGTTTTTTTAATTAGTATGAGTATAGTAATTAAGTATCATCTGCCAAATCTGTGGATACAAAATTCAGCTTTATTATGAAGCTGCCCACACAATTAACACAGTGAAAAAAACTTTTTGGGACCAAATGCCCTCATATTGAATCATGAGAGTAAAACAATTTAATCTGTAATTGAAAGGCTACCCTGCTGTTTCACCAGTTCTGGGGTCTGAATTTCAATCCAATTCAGAATAAAGTGACGCAAGTCATTTCAACTGAACTCCTTGCAGGCACAAGTGGGTTGGAACTGAAAGCTTTCATTACAAAGATACTCAGTAGCCACTTTATTAGGTACCCCTACTCATTAACGCATATATCTAATCAGCCAATCATGTGGCAGCATCTCAATGCACAAAAGCATGCAGATACAATCAAGAGGTTCAGATTTAGTTCAAACCAAACATCAGAATGTGGAAGAAATATGGTCTAAGTGACTTTGA
The DNA here is from genome assembly GCF_048418815.1 of Hemitrygon akajei. Taxonomy (NCBI): domain Eukaryota; kingdom Metazoa; phylum Chordata; class Chondrichthyes; order Myliobatiformes; family Dasyatidae; genus Hemitrygon; species Hemitrygon akajei. The sequence continues at coordinate 107,203,511 of NC_133125.1, forward strand.
TCGTGGAATGATTGTTGGTGTCAGACAGGGTGGTTAGAGAATCTCAGAAATTGCTAATCACCTGGGATTTTCATGCACAACAGTCTCTAGAGTTTACAGTGAATGGTGCAAGAAACAAAAAACATCCAGTGAGCGGCAGTTCTGTGGATGAAAACACCTTGCTGGTGAGTGATCAGAGGAGAATGGCCAGACTGGTTCAAGCCGACAGAAACTCAAATAACCTCGCGTTTCAACATGTGGCATGCAGAAGAGCATCTCTGAATGCACAACCCATCAAACCTTGAAGTGGATGGGCTATAGCAACAGAAGACCGTGAACATACACTCAATGGTCATTTTATTGGGTACAGGAGGGCCAACCAAGGTGCTTTTTTTCTTTGCTAAATGTGTTTTTATACATCGTAAGAGTATTCATGACTCCAATAACTACGTGTACAGCAGGTCGACTGCATCAGTGAGCTGCTCATTTTTCGGAGTAGCCGGCGGTTCAGAAAAGGTGAGTTGGACTATCGGGCCACAAAAGGAGCTAGATTAGGGTCCGAAGAGCTGACCTGGGTGCAGACCATGCTGCTCAGAGTTGGTGCCTTCAAGCTGGTGTAAAGGTGGCATGTAGTAAAAACGTGAGCAACTAACTGTCTTGGACATTTCTTTTGCAATCTCAAGACCCTGTTGGACATTGATTGCTGCAGGACTGCTTCCCCTTTTTGATGAAGGGGTAGCAGAGTCACCTCAGTTGTAGCAAGGACTAGGCCTTGTGTCGTATTGTGGCACCCAGGCTCAGTTGGGGGTGGTTCCTCATCGGTGCTGCCCTCCAGTGTTGGATCAGTGGAATTACATGCTGACTGCTGAAAACCATCAATTTGATGGACTTGTTGCTCAGGGTCTTGGACTAAAAATGTATTTTCTTACATGACTGTTTTCTTTTCCCCCCCCTTTCTCATTAGGTTGAACGCGCATGTATGTTTTTGTATCTTGGCCCCAGAGGAACACTGCCTCGTTCGGCTGAAATCCATGTATGGTTTGAATGACAATTAAACTTAATTTGATTTGACTTTACTTAATGAGGGGGCTGGAGGTTGAAACAAAGCCACCTACTCATACAAAAGCTATACAACCTTACTATAATTTTTTAAAATCTATTTATGGGAAGTGAAAGTACATGAGAAGGCAGCATTAATTGCCCATCCTCAATTGTCTTTTGAACAGTGTGGCTTACTAGGCTTTTTCAGCAGGTGGTTGGAATGCAAATAAATTGTTCAACCCAGAGTGCATTTTCAAGGACAGGACTTCTTTCCTTGAATGCTTCTTTTTAAGGTCACTATTTCTGACGAGCATTTCATTCCAAAAGATTTAATTATTCAAATCAAAATTCCCCATTTGCTCTAGTGCAAATCAGGTCCACAACAATGTTGTCCTCGGGATACTGGTCTGGTTTTAACCTCTACTTCATGACACACTAAAATATTGACATTTTACAACATCACACCTGCAAAGATCTCAGTTCCCCCCATCAAACATAAGAGCAGAATTGAGCCACTCAGCCCATTAAGTCTGCTCCACCATTCCATCACAATTGATTTATTATCAATAATAATAAACTTCCATTAGGTTTGTTAAGTGGTTTGCCATATGCAGCCATGCAGCTGCCACATAAAATTCAATTTTATGACATCTTGAAATTACTGGGAAAGCTACAAGTACTGGGAATTATTAGTACAAAATATTATTAATATCCTAAAATATAGATAATAATCACATAAAACAAAAAGCACACAATTTTCTGAATCACACTAGCATTGCATAAAAATAGATGATGCACGAGAAATGTTAAATCAAAGAAAGCCCTTCCATTCTGCAAGGTATTTAGAAAAATAGATACCAATGTGAGATGAAAAATTGTGTAAAAGTATTACAACAGTTCAAGGGACATTCTACCAGAAAATGAAAAAAATCGAAGACTGCAGACAGAAGAAAGAACCACCAAATATGCTGAAAACACTCAGCAGTCCAAATAGCATCTGCAGAAAAGGGAAACAGACATACACCCTACTTCAACATTTCAGCATCCTCAATCTGAAACTTCAGTTTCCTTCCCCAGGTTCTACCCAAGATGCTAGGCATTTCCAGTATTCTGTTTCATGCCTCATCAGAACTCAGTACCGGCAGCACAGTCAAAAAGGATCCACCTTTATGTCAAATCAAATGAACGATATTCTGATTCAGGTTAAACTATGCATGGGCACCCACCTCAATACATTAACCAGGTCAGAATAATTCCCCAGATAGTATTGATTCATATGTTCTCTATTTGTGATTAGTTGGCATCAATAACATTTGAGATTGTTATAGTGGCTGAGATTTTTGTGTTGACTTTTATTGAGTTGCAGAGTGAAGATACGTCTCTACCAAAGGTGGTGTAAGCCACTCCTTTCCTTCCCTCCACTAGCCTGCAGGTCACCCTTATCACCCCCCCCCCCCCCCACCCGATCAGGGTCATGTGAAGCCGCAGGAGCAGCTGGTGCACATCAGAAGTCCTGGTTATGCACCCACTGACATCAAGCAAACAATCTCTGAAGAGTGTTGATCATGGCTGGGGTCATGCATCTTGTAAAGACATTGCCCAGAAAATGAATAAAAAATTATCAGGAACAATCATGGTCATGAAAAGACCATGATCGCCCACGTCATACAACATGATAAATAACAAACTAACTATATTGGCTCTGGTCATCAAATTCATGAGGACCACAATTTCATACCCAGTTGACCTCTGTTCACAGAAACAGAAAATTGCAAGTACACGTTATAGATATAGAGCTTCATGACCAAAATACCTTAAAAGCACTAGGTACTCTTTTCTTCTTAAGATTTTGGCATCTCCTGAATGCTGAAAGAAACCTTGAAAAGGATCCTTACATGTTAGAACCTCTTGTGCTACAAATAATCAAGGAAAATTAGCCCGGGTAAAGGTTATTAAAATCATACCAAGGTAAATTCAGTTCATGGTCCTGTTTTGATCCAGTTATGTCCAGTCTGATCTCTAACCTGTGCAGTTCGATCATTTTTGACTGACCAACAGCCAGACTGTCTGTTTTAACACTGTTTTATAAATTCTATTGTATTTATTTCCCCTGTAAATGCCAGAAAGAAACTGAGTCTCAAAGTGATATATAGCAAGATGTCTGTACTGATAATAATTGTAACTTTTGACCTCTTTGGCAAAGGAGATCCCTTAATAGGTCTTTGGACCTCTCCAGCACAGATACAACAGAAATGCCATTCAATGTGTGCATATGGTGTTAGATTAGGCTTTGCCACCAATATAAGCGCACAAGATATAGAAGCAGAATTAGGACACTTGACCAATCACATCTTCTCCACCATTTCATCATGGCTGATCTAAATTTCCTCTCAGCCCCAATCTCCTGCCTTCTCCCAGTATCTGACTAATCAAGAATCTATCAACCTCTGCCTTAAATATACATAAAGACTTGGCCTCCACAGCTGTCTGTGGCAAAGAATTCCACAGATTCATCATTCTGGGCTAAAGAAATTCCTCATCTCTGTCCAAAAACAGCCTCTATTCTGAAGCTGTGTCCTCTGGTCTTGGACTCTCCCACCACAGGAAACATCCCATTCCACATCAACTCTATCGAAGCCTTTCAACATTCAATAGGTTTCAATAAGGTCACCATTCATTCTTCTGAATTCCAGTGAGTATGAGCCCGGAGTGATCAAACACTGCTCTGTTCTAGAACTCCTGCTCTGTGATTTTTTTTTTTAGAAATTACCTGGGTGAGGAAGTGAAAGACTGTCATATGTCCGCAAATGACCCGAAGCTTGGTAGTGTCGTGGGTAGTGTAGAACAGGGGCTCCCAATCTGGGGTCCATAGACCCCTCAGTCAATAGTAGGGGTCCATGGCATAAAAAAGTTTGATAAACCCTGGCATAGAAGACTGTTGTAGATTACAACTGGACATTAACAGGATGCAGAGCTATACTGAGAAGTGGCAGAGTTCAATCTGGAAGTATGAAATTATACACTCTGTAGGGTCGAATCTGAAGATAGAGTACAGGGTTCATGGCAGGATTCTTAGCAGTGTGGCGGATCCCTCAGCTGACAAGTTAATAGGTTATTTAAGGCATATTAGCTGTCATCAGTCAGGGGATTGAGTTCAAGAGCCGCAGGGTAATATAGCAGCTCTAACAGCCTGGTTAGGTGACACGGAGTATTGTGTTCTGTTCCGGTTGCCCCATTATAAGAAGGATGTGGTAGCTTTAGAGAGGATGCAGAGAGATTTACCAGCATGCTGTCTGGATTTGAGAGCAAGTCTTCCGATAGCTTGAGTGAGCCAAGGCCTTTTTCTTTGGAAAGGAGGAAAAGAAGAGGTGACTTGATAGACATGTACAAGAGGTATAGAGAGAGTGGACATCCAGACCTTCTCCTCAGGGCGGAAACAGCTAATATGAGGGGAGATTATATTAAAGTGAACGGCAGAAATTATACTGGGGATGTCAGAGTTATTGTGTCTGTGTAACACTGCCGGGGTGGTGGTAGGCACAAGTACATTAGGGACATAGAAGAGACTCTTAGCTAGGCATATGGATGAAAGAAAAATGGAGGACTGTGTAGGACCTGAGGGCAAGATTGATCTTAGAGTTAGTTAAAAGGTCAGCATATCATCATGAGCCAAAGGGCCTGTATTCACTTTTTTCAATGTAGATAACCTGCTTCAACATCACTGCCATAGGTCAGTACAACCAGAGGGCCAGGAGTGAAAAGTAACAAAAGCATTTTTTATTAAAATCTGAAAATGATGGAAACAGTCAGATCAGACTGAGCCAGTGATAAGAGTAACAGTTAATGACTCAAATCAAATATCCTTCACTGAAACTGGAAGAACAAAAACAAATCTCAAGTCGCTTTCTGATCCATTTGATATTTGCTTTAACAAAAAAAAAAAATCACATCTGGACCCAAGCACTGAAGGATTGCAGGGATTTACAGACAAGTTATTTGGCAATATATCATTTGTAAAAATGATAAACTCAAACCCTTAAACTAGTCTTTCTTTCTTTACAGATACTGTTTTAACTGCTGTTCACTGCCTATATTTTCATTAATCTTAGTTCAGCTACCTGTAGTATTTTTAATTCTAATTTCATAGCAACCTCTCATTCAACATGAAGAGTTACCAACATTTTCCATTCTCTTTTAACTTCCCTCCAGAACTAACTTCAGGAAATGTATTTCCCTCCTGATAATACTGACTTTTTTTAAAAAAAATGCTGGATTACAGTCCTAGGTAGAGGACATCAGTCAATAAACATTTGTATGCCAACAAACACATCCAAGGTGCTTGGACTCTTTGTATACATGCCAACAATGCCAAGGGTGGAGGCATCAGAATTATGGTCCATTTCCCCTCCCTTACAGGTCCGGAACACAGTTCCAAATGAAGCTCCTTCACAATCATTACAATCCATATGGATTAATTTACTGTTATCATGGAGACAATTAAGTACTTTAAATCAAGACAGCCAAACCACTGAGTTTGATTTTAAGATTAGTAGTTTTGCTAAGCACATTTGACCTATTACTTCCAAATCACCCACAGCTTTGATAACTTTTTTTTTAAAAACTCACATTTTAAAAAGCTTTTAATTTAATGGATGATAGAATGTCATTCAAAATGGCTGTCTGAGGTCAACAATCCACATATGCTTATTTCACTATAAGCCAAGTCATTGCACATGGAATTAATTGGAATAGTAGCAAAACAGTCTATGTTATCCAAGGCAAAGTGGTCTGGTCAGCTACCTCAAATATCTAGCCCCTTCACCAGTATCACTCATTAGTCATAGTGCATTCTATTTGTATGCAGTAATGTGTTTAGGATTGGCTGACACCAAGTAGAAAACCAGAACCTTTATTTAGAAAAGGTAGTGGGGGGGGGGGGGGCGTGGGGAAGGCACTTGGAAATATCACCACTTCCACCTCTTGATTACACAAGTCACACCTCCACAACTGGCCTTTTTAATTCTACTGAGCCTTTTATCATAAGAGAATTACATTTTCTTAAAAAAAAGCACTTGTGGGCACACCCTCACCATTTGGGCTGCAATATACCAATATATCCTGAAAAAGTGGATAAGGATGTCTTCTATTGCCCAAGCTGTAACACACAGGGTTGAGGGAACACAAATAATAGAAAATAAATAACATGACAGGCTTTCATTGATTTTCCTAGTATTTTAATGGTTCTTATAACCATACAAATTACTTAATCCAAAACAATCATCTGACTTATTAAAGCAAGCTAACCTGGTCAAAAAGTATAAGAAAATAAAATGCATTGGGGGTGAAAAATTAAAATAAACAATACGAATGCTGCATTTCTCGTTAAGACGATTGAAGTCAATGTGAACGATGTGCCATTCATTTAAAATGAATCAAACTTCCCAGTATCTTTCGTTCGTTTTACATGCTGGCATAATGACAACTTATGGAGGAAAAAAGAAATGCACAATTAAAGGAGGAAATGAGTGGTGCAGAGTTGTTAGTCAGCAGCTTCTTCCCAACGTGCAGGGTGCTCTTTGAGCTTTGAAAAAGCCCTTGAAAGAAAGAGAACAGCGCAACCAACCTTGCATAAACACTCAGCCCCACCCATCAGCAACACCCATTGGTCAACAGCTCAGCCAAGAGCGTCTGCGCTGCTCGTCAGTGGCCGACCGAGCCGTCAATTAAAACTCCAACTATCCCGTTAGGTTGATAGGTCGTAATTATTTTCCTCGCTTCTCACACTCCCACCTAGTGCCAGAGCAAATTTCTGAATTAAACCACGGCGGCTAATGCACGGAACCAGATGAGAGGAGCGCGGCTACTCACTGAGTGGAAGCTATCTGCGGGCAGACATGAATGCGGCAAAGCCCTCGCCCACTCGCTCACTCCATGGGCTGTGCCCGCGGCCGGGGAGACAGGAAATGACGGTGCGCATCCCGCATCCAAAAAAAGTCCGCCCTGCTCATGGGAGGGAGGCTGACGGGGCGGTCCAGCACAGAGGTTCCGCCCTCCTACTATCGGCGGGGTTCGCAGGCTCCAATCTGAATTACAGGATGCCTATAGGCAAAAGTTGCAAATCTTTCATCATAAGTAAGTCAGTTTCGGTTATGTATCTAGGGAACAATCATATAAATAGGTAAACAAACGCACTGGTATTCTAAAGGGCGTGTATGTTGTGTAATAATCTGCGCTGTTTCTTTCCTACAATGTCTTTTTAGTATACTGCTACTTACACTGAAGCACTTTGCAAAAGAAGTAGTAAATATTGTTGGTCTAAGTTAGGCCTGAATTTCTTTTTTTTAGTTGCCTACAAAATTTCAAAACAATTTTGAGATCAAACCTTGGGGTGTCTGGGTGGAGAAACGTCCCTACCAAAGGATGTGTCAGGCACCCCTTCCCTCTGCTAGCTTGCAGGTCACCCTTGGGCAAGGTGTAGCAACCCCCCCCCCCCCACCTCCCATGATCAAGGACACGTGAAGCAATAGGAGCAGGTGGTGGATGGTCTTATGAGCAGCTGGTACATAGCAAAAGTCCTGGTTATGTGACCACTGACACCAGGAAGACAATCACTGAAGAGTACTGATAATGGCTGGAGTGACCCATCTTGTAAAGACGCTGCCCAGAAGAAAGCTATGGCAAGCCACTTTTGTAGAAAAATTTGCCAAGGACAATCATGGTCATGGAAAAACCCTGATCACCCATGTCATACAACAAATCAAACCTAGAATGGGAGTATCTACATTTGACTAAAGTTGTTTGACTATATAACACATATCCTGAGAGAATGGTTTGAGGGATGGTAGACTTCAAGACCATGAGAAAGTCACTAGATGGTTGCTGTACACGAATGCTCCAGATGGCTCTTGACGTAAGTTGGCAACAGCACATGACAAACATCGAGCTCTATAACGACCTACCAATGCTCACTACTAAAATCAAGGCAAGAAGACTGCAACTAGCGGGGCACTGTCTACACCACCCTGAGCTACCTGCCAACCTAGTCATCACATGGGAGCCCAAGCATGGGAGGATGAACCCTGGGACCCTCCCAAGACTATGCTCAACACGCTCCTAGAAGATAGTGGCACAGCTAATGTAGATGAACTGAACACACTGATGAGGGAGAGGGAGGAGTGGAGAGTCCGTCATCGTGCCTGATGCCGGCCCCCTAGGCCTGAATGGACGTAGTGGTAGTAGTAAATGGTAGACTTTAAACATGAGGAGATACAAGAGAGTCCAATGCTAGAGGGGTTGGGTTTGGGTGGAGAAGTTAGGATGAATCTCCCATTGAAGAAGTTTCCGTAGACCGTGAAAAGTTTGGATAAGGTAAGTAGAAAGGTGTTGATCCAACTACCAGGTAATTCAAGAACAGAAATGTCATATGACTTGCATGAGAGAATGTGGGCAGAAGTGTACAAGCACTGATGTAGAAAATGCATGATTAGTACCTGCTTTCTATGCTCCAATCACACATGAGCAATTTAGCTTCAGTTACATTCCACCAGCAGTTAATTCCAACTGAAACTGCTCCCAGTTTAAAACTGGGCCAGGTGCATCAGTACATGATTTATATCAAAGTATGTGATGTTGTTTCAGTACTAATCACATAAAGTGGACCCGAACGCCTGAGTACAACCCATTACCTTTGCTAGACAGCCTCGGCGCAACTCGGATTAGATGGTGCCACCTTGCTGCCTTTTTGCCAGTGTGAGAGGGCATTCTTCAAACTGCCTGAGCACTTTCCAAAATTCACAGCCAATGCTTCAAACTAAAAGATGCTTAAAACGTACAACAGCTGTTTACTTATTATTCCATGGTAAACTCTGATATTGTATCACTGGTAACAAATTGTTACTGGAGGTATCAATCTGACAATGAAATGTCACACGGGCTCAAACAACATCATTAAGACAAGAGACAAAGACTTGCACATCTGTGAAGAGACATTGCCCACAGAGTCTTCAGAAACACAGCACAATTCCTAAACTTCTCTGACAAACTACTGTACAAATTCATTGGGTAACAATTTTTAAGGCTGTAACTATCGAGATATTGAGAAAGTATGGTGACCGTGTTCTTGTGCCTCAATGGCTGATGCCTTGGACTGGTTGTTCCCAGTCCCAATTTGCCACAAGAGCTTTCCTTGAGCCACATTAGATCTCTGCAATATGTCCCATGTTGCCATCAGGGAAGTCATCAGGCACTGTATCACACAGAAATTAGTTCACCTACTCTAATATATGAGTAGAGGTGGAGATACGTCTCTACCAAAGGTGATGTAAGACGCTCCACTAGCTTGCAGGTTATTCCTGGGCAAAGTTTAGCACCTGCTTAGCTCCCCGATCAGGGTCAAGTGAAGCCATGGGAGCAGGTGGTGGATGGTCGTATGAACAGCTGGTGCATATCAGAAGTCCTGGTTATGCGACCACTGACATCAGACAGACAATCTCTGAAGAGTATTGGTAATGGCTGGGTTCACCTGACTTGTAAAGACACTGCCCAGCAGAAGCCAGTGGCAAACCACTTCTAAGGAAAAATTTGCCAAGAACAATCATGGTCTACCATGATTGCCCACATCATAGGACATGGCACGTAATGATGATGGTGATGATGACTCTAATTTTGGTGATGACAAAATGATACATCAAACAGTTAAGTAGGCTGGCATTACTAAGTTCTGACATGTGCAGGCAGCCACAAACTGTACCATAACAATTCCTCAGCAGAGATTACCACTCATTCAATGATCTGGTGATTAAGGGACATCAGAAGAGTTTTCGGATGATCAGAGCCACTTTTTTGAGAAGTAGACAATGTATTCATCTTCAGAGGGACTGACCATCAGATATTTTTCATGGCTGACGCTATTAGAAAGGATGGATGTGATGCATAGAAACAATCTGAAATATCCTTGGCTCCTGATAACCATTTTAATTCCTTCCTCAGCTGCTGAGATTTGCTACAAAGAGAACTACATAATTTCTAGATTGAAGATTCAAATTTATCACGTTCAAAGAAAATTTGTTATTAAAGAACATACTGTATATGTCACAATATACAATATCTGCCGTCTGCGTGAGATGATGGGCTGTCAGGACTTTTGAGACCTTTCTTTTAAACCGAGCCATGGACTGCTCTTTATCAGATTATGGTATTGCTTTGCACTGTTCAAACTATGTGTTATAATTATGTGGTCTCTGTCAGTTAGTCTTTTATCAATTATGGTATTGTCTGCACTGTTGAAACTATATGTTAACTATACTTATATGTAATCTATGTGGTTTTGTGTAGGTCTTGTAGCTTTAGGTTTGTCTGATGGGTTTGTAGTTCCTTTCTGGGGAATGTGCTAAGACAGTAGCGTGATATCGATACGCAGCAGCCTCTCCGGACTCTGGATTGGGGATTACCAAACGTTATGTGGTTTTTCTTGTGTGGTCTGTTTTGTGCTTTTTTGTGATATCATTCAGGAGAATGTTGTCTCGTTTTTTAACTGCATTGTATTTGTGGTTTATAAATGACAATAAACTGAATCTGAATCTGAATATGTAACCCTGAGATTTATTTTCTTGTGGGCAATCCCAGTAAATTCAAGAAACATAAAACAAGAAAGACCACATCCAACAGGACAGACAACAGCCAATGTGAAAAAAACAACAAACTGTGCAAATACAAAAAAAGAGAAAACAGAAGAGTAATAACAAGTCATGATAAATATTGAGAAAATGAGATGAAGAGTCCTTGAAAGTTAGTCTGTAGGTTGTGGGAACAGTTCAGTAATTGGCCGAGTGAAGTTATCCCCTCTGGTTCAAAAGCCTAATGGCTGAAGGGTATTAATTTTTCCTGAACTTGGTGGTATAGGTCCTGAGGCTCCTGTACCTTGTTCCTGATGGCAGCAGCGAGAAGGAGCTTGGCCTGGGTGGTGGGGGGTCCTTGATGATGGATGCTGCTTTCCTGCGACAGTGCTCCATGTGCTCAATGGTGGGGGTGGCTTTACCTGCGATGCATACGTGTGTTTACGTGCATACATCGAAACTTACTGTGAAATGGTCATTTGTGCTAACACCCAACACGCCCAAGGATGTGCTGGGGGCAGCCAGCTAGTGTTACCACATATTCCAGCACCAATGTAGTTTGCCCATAATGCTCATCAGAACAACACAGAACAGAGCAAAACAGAAAAAAAAATTAAACAACAACAGAAATAGGAGCTGCTTTTCTCCGTCCCACCCACATACACACTCCTCCAAACCCAGGACAGGTTGTCTTCAGCCTCAGACTTGGACTCACAGATACTGGGCCTTTGGCTATCCCAGTCAAATCACAGAAATTCGCAGACTAAGTTTCTGATGAAGAGGCCTCAATATAGTGAAAAAAAAATAGTGTTTATATCAGTTTGAGAGGACCAAGTCATAAACACCGAGTATATGTCAAGTCTATATGTTCTCATATTCTAGCAACCTGAAGACAGCAAGCTGTATGCGAGAGAGAGAGAGATACAGAGCAGGTCAAGAGACACAGAATGGGAAAGTATGTGCTCCCTAAACAGCACATGCCCCATTTCCTAGCGTTGTGGTCCAGTAAGGCCTGTGCTCTCTAAACAACAATGGCGGAGTGGACCAGTAACTGAAAGTCCTTACTACTGTGGTGTGTAGCTGTTCCTGAAATATCTTACGAGGGGAAGAAGTTAACTTTCAAATACTGAAATGAACAGGAATGGAACAAAGGGTTGAAATGAACAAATGAACAGGCTCGAAGGGCTGAATGGCCTACTCCTGCACCTATTTTCTATGTTTGAAATAGTAAACAACAGATCAGAGCACAGAAACAAGTCTATCAGTCCATCAAGTACACCCTGAACCATCAGGTAGTCTGTTTTACATTAATTCCACCCTAATCCGTTGTATTCTTACCACATTGAATCATGAAGAATCTTAAAGCACGGGATGTGGCTGTTCTGTTCATTGTATTTGTGCCAATTCTTTGAACCAGGTATCCAATTCCAGCATTTTTTTCCTACTGCTAAAATGTACATCTTTTGCAATTAAAAATGGTTTAAGACTGTTGCCAATAATGAAGTATAAAATAAATATGAATGTGAACTGATTCCAAAGTAGCACAGAGAAGGTCTCCCTGCCCCAAAGTCACGTTATGAAATCTGTTCTACACGTATGCGATGATGAATAGGTTTTGGTGTGAAGTAAAGCTGATCAGCTATAGAGATAAAGGAGACTGCAGATGCTGCAGTTAGTTCTAATGCAGAGCCTTGACCCAAAGTGGCAACCTACACATTTTGTCTCTATAGGTGCAACTTGACTCATCAAATCCTCCCGGCATTCTGTTTTTTAGTCTGCTTCGAAACTACAATTAGAATTTCAATTAAAACTGGAAAAGAGAAGTTTTATGCAGAAAATGGAAGACCTCTGAAAAAGGATACAGGTTCCCCCCGCTATCTGAAGGTAGAGCGTTCCTGTGAAACTGTTCATAAGCCGAAATGGCGTAAAGTAAAGAAGCAATTACCATTAGTTCATATGGGAAAAATTTTTGAGCGTTCCCAGACCCCAAAAAATAACCTCGCAAATCAAACCAAATAACAAATGAAACCTAAAATAACTCTTAACATATAGTAAAAGGAGGAATGATATGATAAATACACAGCTATATAAAGTAGAAATAATATATGTACAGTGTAGTTTCACTTACCAGAATCGGGAAGATTGAGCCAAAACTGATTTGTAGAAAAAAATTGGCACATACACACATATGCACACACCTGCCCGCACAAGGCTTCACGGTCATGGTAGTCTTTCTCGGGGTAAACTCAGGTTTAAAGTGAAAATCCTCTTTCGGTTAGCGAAAACAGGTACTGTTGTAAGTCTTTCGTAAAGATGAAGTTGCATAAACGAACATTCGGAAAGCGGGGGACACCTGTATATGTAGATTTTATTATGCTCTAACACATTAGTCACTTAGAAATAACACTTAAAATATGGGATGAAGCAAGGTCAGTTAAATTAATTTCCTTCAAAAGAATGTGCATATAAGGTTCAGTTAAGACTTAATTTATGTAAAACTTCTGAAGAAAGCTCGGTAAATGTTTTCCTTATTCTTCCCTGAAGATAATTGGAAGAGTATCCAGCTGTAGTACATTGTCCATTTCCTGATAGGCTGCCTTCATTGGCATGTTATTAACACAATCTCAGAAGTCTTAGTGTTCCATAAATCTCACTTGTATCCAAACATCTCATTTGTATAATTGCTATTGCTTGTAGCAGAGTATATTCTTAAAGATTATAGTATAGTACAATCATAAAGATTTATAGTGCTTTAAACTTGTAAGGCTCTACAAACACAAATCACGCTTGTAAACAATTTAGCAAAAGTTCATATTTTATTGACGGAGGATTATAGAGCTCTACGGAGAGAAGAATGCTATTCAATCCATAATGCTTCTTTCTCTGCAATTCCCCCTTACCTTCTCTTTCCCCATACAATTCAAAATGTCACTCTTTAAAATATTTATTCTCTTTCCATGTAAACTTATTTCTATTTCTGTTGCCACCACTGAATCTCATATGCATTGTATAGTCTACCAATATTCAGTATAAAAATTCCTCTTTATTCAGTCTCGTTTTTTTCTCAGATGAGCAAAATTCCTTTTCAGTCACTATCACATGAGCCAGTGGAAAAAAAATATGGTCTTATGGTCTTTCAAGCTAATAAGACATAGGAGCAGAATTAGGCTATTCAGCACATTGAGTCAGCCCTACAAGTCCACCACGGCTGATTTATTGTCCCTCAATCTCATTCTCCTACCTCTCCCCATAGCCCTTGAAGCCCTTCCTGAAAATGAGTGTGACAAAGGTCAGTATTCTAACCAACAGGCAGCATTTCAGGCCGACACCCATTTTCAGACCGAAACATAGACTGTTTATTCCCCTCCATAGATACTACCTGACCAGCTGAGTTCCTCCAGCATTTTGTGTGTGTTGCTCTGGATTTCCAGCATCTACAGAATCTCTTGTGTCAGTATTGCCTGGAGAGTACAAACACCTATGTCAGGATGCTGATCGTTGATGATAGTTCAGCATTTAACACCATCATTCCTACAGTCCTTATCAATAAACTATGGAATTTAGGCCTCTGTACTTCCCTCTGCAATTGGATCCTCAACTTCCTAACTGGAAGACCACAATCTGTGATAATTGGTAATAATATCTCCTCCTTGTTGACGATCAACACTCATGGACGTCAGGGATGTGTGCTCAGTCCACTGCTCTACTCTATCTATACCCATGACTGTGTGGCTAGGCAAAACTTAAATGCCCTCTATAAATTTGCTGATGATACAACCATTGTATCAGAATCTTAGATGGAGACAAGAAGGTATACAAGAGCGAGATATACCAGCTAGTTGAGTGGTGTTGCAGAAACAACCTTGCACTCAACATCAATGAGACAATAGACAATAGGTGCAGAAGTAGACCATTCGGCCCTTTGAGCCTGCACCGCCATTTTGAGATCATGGCTGATCAATTCCTATCAATACCCGGTTCCTGCCTTGTCCCCATATCCCTTGATTCCCCTATCCATAAGATACCTATCTAGCTCCTTCTTGAAAGCATCCAGAGAATTGGCCTCCACTACCTTCCAAGGCAGTGCATTCCACACCCCCACAACTCTCTGGGAGAAGAAGTTTTTCCTTAACTCTGTCCTAAATGACCTACCCCTTATTCTCAAACCATGCCCTCTGGTACTGGACTCTCCCAGCATCTGAAACATATTTCCTGCCTCTATCTTGTCCAATCCCTTAATAATCTTATATGTTTCAATCAGATCCCCTCTCAATCTCCTTAATTCCAGCGTGTACAAGCCCAGTCTCTCTAACCTCTCTGCGTAGGACAGTCCAGACATCCCAGGAATTAACCTTGTGAATCTACGCTGCACTTCCTCTACAGCCAGGATGTCCTTCCTTAACCCTGGAGACCAAAACTGTACACAATATTCCAGGTGTGGTCTCACCAGGGCTCTGTACAAATGCATGAGGATTTCCTTGCTCTTGTACTCAATTCCCTTTGTAATAAAGGCCAACATTCCATTAGCCTTCTTCACTGCCTGCTGCACTTGCTCATTCACCTTCAGTGACTGATGAACAAGGACTCCAAGATCTCTTTGTATTACTCCCTTACCCAACTCTATACCGTTCAGATAATAATCTGCCTTCCTGTTCTTACTCCCAAAGTGGATAACCTCACACTTATTCACATTAAACGCCATCTGCCAAGTATATGCCCACTCACCCAGCCTATCCAAGTCACCCTGAATTCTCCTAACATCCTCATCACATGTCACACTGCCACCCAGCTTAGTATCATCAGCAAATTTGCTGATGTTATTTTCTATGCCTTCATCCAAATCGTTAACGTAAATGGTAAACAGCTGTGGTCCCAATACCAAGCCCTGTGGCACCCCACTAGTCACCACCTGCCATTCCGAGAAACACCCATTCACTGCTACCCTTTGCTTTCTAACTGCCAACCAGTTTTCTATCCATGTCAATGCCTTCCCCCCGAGGCCCTGAGCTTTGATTTTACCCACCAATCTTCTATGTGGGACCTTATCAAATGCCTTCTGAAAATCGAGGTACACTACATCCACTGGATCTCCCCCATCTAACTTCCTGGTTACATCCTCGAAAAACTCCCAACAGTTTAGTCAAGCATGATTTACCCTTGGTAAATCCATGCTGGCTCGGCCCAATCCTATCACTGCTATCTAGATATGCCACTATTTCATCCTTAATAATGGACTCTAGCATCTTTCCCACCACTGATGTCAGGCTGACAGGTCGATAGTTCTCTGTTTTCTCCCTCCCTCCTTTCTTAAAAAGTGGGATAACATTAGCCATTCTCCAATCCTCAGGAACTGATCCTGAATCTAAGGAACATTGGAAAATGATTACCAATGCATCTGCAATTTCCAGAGCCACCTCCTTTAGTACCCTAGGGTGCAGACCATCTGGACCTAGGGATTTGTCAGCCTTCAGTCCCATCAGTCTTCTCATCACCGTTTCCTTCCGAATGTCAATCTGTTTCATTTCCTCTGTTACCCTATGTCCTTGGCCCATCCATACATCTGGGAGATTGCTTGTGTCTTCCTTAGTGAAAACAGATCTAAAGTACTCATTAAATTCTTCTGCCATTTCTCTGTTTCCCATAACAATTTTACACAATTCATTCTTCGAGGGCCCAACATTGTTCTTAACTATCTTCTTTCTCTTCACATACCTAAAAAAGCTTTTGCTATCTTCCTTTATATTCCTGGCTAGCTTGCGTTCGTACCTCATTTTTCCTCCCCGTATTGTCTTTTTAGTT
Source organism: Hemitrygon akajei (assembly GCF_048418815.1). Taxonomy (NCBI): domain Eukaryota; kingdom Metazoa; phylum Chordata; class Chondrichthyes; order Myliobatiformes; family Dasyatidae; genus Hemitrygon; species Hemitrygon akajei. The sequence goes on from NC_133125.1 coordinate 107,219,944, forward strand.
AAGTTCTGTTGTTCCTTAAAAACTTCCCAATCATCTGTCCTCCCACTCACCTTAGCTCTGTCATATTTCCTTTTTTTAATGCTATGCAGTCTCTGACTTCCTTTATCAACCACTGAGGCCCCTTTCCCCCCTTTGAATCCTTCCTTCTCTGGGGGATGAACTGATTTTGCACCTTGTGCATTATTCCCAAGAATACCTGCCATTGCTGTTCCACTGTCTTTTCTGCAAGGCTATCCGTCCAGTCAACTTTGGCCAGCTCCTCCCTCATGGCTCCATAGTTTCCCCTGTTCATCTGCAGCACTGACACCTCTGAGCTGCCCTTATCCTTCTCAAATTGCAGATAAAAGCTTATCATATTGTGATCACTACCTCCTAATGGCTCCTTTACTGCGAGATCGCTTATCAAATCCTGTTCATTACATAACACTAAATCCAGAATAGTCTTGTCCCTGGTCGGCTCTCATACAAGCTGTTCCAAGAATGCATCCCGTAGGCACTCTACAAACTCCCTATCCTGTGGTCCAGCACCAACCTGATTCTCCCAGTTCACCTGCATGTTGAAATCCCCCATAACTACTGTGACATTACCTTTGCCACATGCCAATGTTAACTCCCTATTCAACTTGCACCCAATATCCATGCTACTGTTTGGTGGCCTGTAGACAACACCCATTTGGGTCCTTTTGCCCTCACTGTTCCTCAGTTCTATCCACACAGACTCTACTTCTCCTGACCCTATGTCCCCCCTTGCAAAGGACTGAATCTCATTCCTCACCAACAGGGCCACCCCACCCCCTCTGCCCACATTTCTGTCCCTACGATAGCACGTATACCCTTGTACATTCATTTCCCAGGTCTGATCTCCCTGCAGCCATGTCTCCGTTATCCCAACAACATCATAGTTACCCATTTGCACCTGGGCTTCAAGCTCATCCGCCTTATTTCTGACACTTCGTGCATTCAGATATAGAATTTTTAACCCATTTCTCCTCTCTCTGTTTGAATCGCTGCCTGTTGTGCTTAACCCAGCTCCCCGAACTCCCATCGGGCTATACGCCCCTAGAATTTTGTTGTCCTTCCTACATTTACTTATTCTTTCAACACATTTAACTCCATGTTCCGTCAGACCATCCCTCTGTACACGAGTCCTCCTTATCACTTGTTCCGCCCCACCTTCCTCTACTACTCACTTAATATTCCGGAACCGTGTAGTCCCCACCTGTCCTTTATTCTTCCTCTCGCTATCGTCTCTCACATTCTGGATCCCTGCCCCCTGCAAATTTAGTTTAAACCCCCCACCCCCAAGAAGCTCTAGCAAACTTCCCTGCAAGAATGTTAGTACCGCTCCAGTTCAGGTGTAAACTGTCCCTTCAGAACAGATCCCACCTTCCCTGGAACAAGGCCCAATTATCTACAAACCTGAAGCCCTCCCTCCTACACCATCCTCTCAGCCACGTATTAATCTTTTTAATCCTCCTGTTCCTTGCCTCACTCGCACGTGGCACAGGTAGCAATCCTGAGATTGTTACCCTGGAGGTCCTGCTCTTCAGCTTCGCACCTAACTCCCTGAACTCCCTACGCAGGACCCCCTCACTCATCCTACCCACGTCATTGGTCCCTACATGGACCACAACGTCTGGATTCTTGCCCTCCCTCTCGAGACCATAGAGCTGATTATGGATTTCAGAAAGTGTAGGATGAAGGAACGTGACCAATCCTTACAGAGGGATCTCTTGAGTGTCTAACCTGGTCCCAACATATTGATGCAGCTATAAAGATGGCAGGACATGGTTATATTTCATTAGGAGTTTGAAGAGATTTGGTTTGTCACCTTAGACACTCGAAAACTTATACAGATATTCTCTCAGGCTGCATCACTGACTGGTATGGGGGTGGTGCTACTGCACGGAATCAAAAGAAGCTACAGAATTTTGTAAAATTAGTCAGCTTCACCTTGAGTACTGGCCTCCATACTATCCAAGACACCTTCAAGGAGTGGTGCCTCAGAAAGACGGTGTCCATCATTAAAAACCCCCATCACCAGGACATGCCCTCTTCTCATTGTTACTGTCAGAAGGAGGTACAGAAGCCTGAAGGCACACACTCAGCGATTCAGGAACAGCTTCTTCCCCTCTGCCCTAGGATTCCTCAATGGACATTGTACCCATGAACACTAGCTCGCTCTTGTTATTATTGTTTTTCACACTATTTTTAATTTAACTATTTAATATACATACATATATTTACTGTAATTGGCTTTTTTCTTTACTGTATTTATGCTGTATTGCATTGTACTGCTGCCTCTATGTTAAAAAATTTCACAATGTATGCCAGTGATATTAAACCTGATTCAGATTCTGATTTTAAGGTTTTCTTAGTCAATAATTAGTTGTCATTAATAATGTATATATTTTTTTAAATCTCAATAATAATTTATTTTAGCTGGGCTCTACTTATTTTAACTCAGTATAAAATTATTTTCTGAGATGACTATAAATATTATTTAATGTCGCTTTTCTACAAATTGAAAGTTATTCAGAAAGCAGTAACTCAAAACTGGCTGTAGATCTATGTAGCTAATAAGGTGAAAATCCTCAAAATTTAAAAAAAAAGTTTTCTTTTATAGTTCCAAAGTTCCAACTGTATTGATAATTCATGAAGTTATTTAACTGGAAAATACAAACCAATGTCAATTTTTTATTTTCCTCTGTGGATGCTGCCTGGCTTGCTGAGTTCCTTTTGTGTGTTTTGCTCAAGATTTCCAGCATCAGAGAATATCTCGTGTCTCGGGTAAAGAAATGAAGATTATTTGGCTCATTAAGTCTGTACAGGCTCTCATAGGAAGTCCATCAATCCAATTTCCACAGTTAGTTCCATATATCCTCATTTCTATCACATGCCCATCAACCTCACCCTGATTCGTTTACCACCCACCTGCATTGAGTTGCCAATTAACCTACAAACTGACATTTCTTTGGGATGAGAGAAGAAACTGAGTTGTTGTGTATTCAATATTTCAATAATATTTGAGTAATGTTGCAAATATATTGTTTGATTAAGCATTCTTTGTTTTAATAATTAATTATGGGTGATATGTAAAAGTGTGTGAATAGTATATGTTATGGCACCATATGGTGTATGTCATCATATGCATGTACCTTGCTAAAAGTAAAAATGAAGTTTACACCCATCTCTCAGGCTCCCTTGTTTTTCTTTTGATTCATTTTATGTTTTGTAGTTACAAAACATAACAGTGGCAATGAGAGAGCTTTAAATGAACCTGAAGCGACTACCTACCTGCTGAAGTGCATCATGATGTTCGAGTGAAAAAAAGCACAGTGAAATGTTTGAGTTTTTAAAAAACGGACAGAGACGATTGACTTGAAATAAAAGGCAGAAAATGGAGAAATTCATCAGTTTATAAATAGTGTACACCAGGAGATAGCAATCATAAATTTAAAAAGCAGAAATGGGTAGCTACATCAGAAAGATAGATGAGTTTGATTGCACAATAGATAACTGGATATTGTATACCGAGTGAATTGAGCAGTATTTTGAAGCAAATGAATAGCCAATGAACAGCAAGTGCCAATTTTGCTGATTGTATTATGTTTAAAGACATACAGTTTGCTCAGAAGTTTAACTGCTACAACTAAACCAGCCAAAATGAGCTTTGTTGATATTGTGGAACTAATGCAGGAACAGTTAGAATTGAAACCAGTGTTGAGAACAGAACGCTTCCTGTTTCATAAACAGAATCAAAAAGAAGGGGAATCTATTTCAGCATAGGTAGGTGAATTGAAGAGATTGCTAGAGTATTGTCAGTTCAAGGATGGGCTTAATGATGCACTGAGAGATCATTTATGTTGCGGAATCTCACAAGAAAGCATTCCAAAACAGCTCCTATCTGAAGCACAACTCATTTAAAAAGCAGTTGAAATTGCTGTATTAATAGAAACAGTAGACAGAGACACAATTGAGTTGCACTCAGGAATGAAAGTAAGTGTGAACAAAATTGCAACATCTAAACATAAACTTGTCTGGCCAAACAAAAATGTGTTACCATTGTGGCAGGGGTTCACGTACACCAAACCAATGCAGGTTTAAAGGTGAAACATACAGAAGATGCAAAAAAGTACGACACATACAAAAAGCATGTCAGGCAGACAAAAATAAACGGACTGCACAGGCAAATGAAAAAGCTAAAAAAAAAAACAAGTTGCAGTTCTAAAAAGAGCACTGATCGATATGTCATTGACGAAAAATTTGATAGTGATGAGAGTGACCAAGACTTGGTAGTCCTAACATTTACAGTGCAAAAACCTCTAAGAGACAGGCAATATGGCTCACGCCAGAAATGAATGGCAAATTAAATAGAATGGAATTGGACATTGGCTTGGCTGTTTCATTCATTCCACAAAATGAGTTTGAGTGGCATTTCAAAGATACTGAACTAAAGCCTGCAGATATCCAACTAAGAACCTGTACCGGAGAAAAGATATCTCCTGTGGGAATGACATTCATAACAGTGATATACAACAAACAACAAGTCACGATGGGCTTGTATGTGATAAAAACAGGAAGGCCAGCATTGTAGGGGCATGAGTTGCTGAGACAACTACAACTTGATTGGAGATCCATCCACCATTTGCATGCCACATGCCCTGTAATACCATCAACTGAAAGCAAATTAAGAAAGGTACTGGATGATCCCACAACAGTGTTGAAGGTTGGCATTAGAAAACTCAAATATATCAAAGGGTAGATAGTGTTAAATGAAGTTTTACAAAGCCTGTCCGGTTCTTTATACCATCCATGATAAAGTTGCCAGTAAACTAGATCACATGGATACTAAAGGAATTCTCTCCAAGGTTGGGTGGAGCCCATGGGCAATGCCAGTGTTTCTACTAGCCAAAAAGAATGGGTCTGTCAGGATCTGTGGACATTTTAATGTCACTGCCAACCCGGTACTAAAAATAGATCAATACCCTCTGCCCAGAATACAGGATATCTTTGCAAACCTTTCTGGAGAAAAAAACATTTCAGCAAAGTGGACAGCTGAGGCCTCTCTACAGGTGAAGATGGAAGGAGTCCGAAGTGTTTCTCACCATAAACACTCACAAAGTGGTTTATCACTATAATAGGCTTATTTTTGGAGTAGCATCTGCTCCTGCACTCTGGGAGAAAGCTTAAGACCAAGTGCTGCAAGGCTGTCCAGGCACTCAGTGTTTCTTGGATGACATTATTGTTACCAGTGTGGTTGACAACAAACAGCTCTAAAATCTCAAGACATTGTTACAAAGATCAGAAGATTATGAGCTCAGAGCATGATGCGACAAGTGTGAATTCTTTAAACCAAGAATCTCTTACTGTGGTCACACCATTGACACACAGGTGTGCTGAGAAAATTCAAGCAGTGGTGGATGCCACAAGGCCAAGTTACCTGTACCTGTCACAGTTGCAGTCATTTTTAGGATTTACATGCATTTTTTTGACTGCCTTATTTTACTTTCGATTAGTTTTGTGTTTTGGAGTTACGAAACATAACACCAGGGAAACTACCTAGTTGCAAGAAAAACATACAAGTATCTCATAGACAGCACCTGAGATCAGGATTGAGCCCAATTCACTGGAACGATGTGGCAATAGCACTACCTGCTGCTCCATTGCTCCACTTTAGTTACCTGAGTCTGAATGAGAATCACTTTATTGCCTGTATGTGAAACGTAGCGGAATTGATTGTGATTTGGTACCAAGCATAAAACGCAGGACAATATCATAACAGACAACACAATAGAAACCAACAGTTTACTAGATAATTGTGCAAACAGCCATGAGCAATCAACAATTAGTAAATACACAAATGTCAATAATTAGACTGAAATAAATGTGAATATATGAACAGACTCAATAATTATCAACAGAACAAGGAGAGCAGGAAAGACCATTTAACGGATGTTGTGTGGGGACAGTTAGGGTATTACACCTTAGTGAGTTTTGTTGAGAAGCTGTTTAACTACAGGAAAGAAGCTTCAGAAATAATGTGTAGTTCTGGTGGCGATGGATTTGTTGTGTCTCCCTGATAGCAATTTGGTCAATAGGTGACTGCTAGGGTCGGTGGTCAGCAGTGATTTTTTCAGCTCCTCACTCTGGCAGTGAACAGGTTTTTTAATGTCGGCAGCTGACAGCCAATGATCTCCGCTGATGAACCACTTGCTGCAACCTGAACTTGGAGAGGGAGGAGGAGGCAGGAAACCAAACGATGATAGAGGTGGTCGCTTTACTCTCAATGACGGCTGAGTAAAAATTGATCATGTTAGCCCTGAGATGTTAAGTTTCCTGCCCAGCTTTCCTAGTGATGAGCAAAATGTGCTTGTCCCACTTCAATGTATCGGTAATGGTAGTCCCCAGGAAGGTGAGTGACACAACCATGGGCATGACACATTAATTTCCTAAGGAGAGCAGGTAGGGGTTGTTGTTGAAAGTCAATATGGGTAGAGCTGCATAACACTAAGGGGCAGAAAACGCTGGTGGGAGTTTTGTACAGGCCACCTAACAGTAGTAGTGAGGTTTGGGATGGCATTAAACAGGAAATTAGAAATGCGTGCAATAAAGGAACAGTAGTTATAATGGGTGACTTCAATCTACATATAGATTGGGTGAACCCAATTGGTAAGGGTGCTGAGGAAGAGGATTTCTTGGAATGTATGCGGGATGGTTTTCTGAACCAACATGTCGAGGAACCAGCTAGAGAGCAGGCCATTCTAGATTAGGTGTTGAGCAATGAGGAAGGGTTAGTTAGCAATCTTGTCGTGCGAGGCCCCTTGGGTAAGAGTGACCATAATATGGTGGAATTCTTCATTAAGATGGAGAGTGACACAGTTAATTCAGAAACAAAGGTTCTGAACTTAAAGAAGGGTAACTTTGAAGGTATGAGACGTGAATTAGCTAAGATAGACTGGCAAATGATACTTAAAGGGTTGACGGCGGATAGGCAATGGCAAGCATTTAAAGATCGCATGGATGAACTACAACAATTGTTCATCCCAGTTTGGCTAAGAATAAACCAGGGAAGGTAGTGCACCCGTGGCTGACAAGGGAAATTAGGGATAGTATCCAAGTCCAAAGAAGAAACATATAAATTAGCCAGAAAAAGCGGCACATCTGAGGACTGGGAGAAATTCAGAGTTCAGCAGAGGAGGACAAAGGGCTTAATTAGGAAAGGGAAAAAAGATTATGAGAGAAAGCTGGCAGGGAACATAAAAACTGACTGTAAAAGCTTTTATAGATATGTGGAAAGAAAAAGATTGGTCAAGACAAATGTAGGTCCCTTACAGTCAGAAACAGGTGAATTGATCATAGGGAACAAGGACATGGCAGACCAATTGAATAACTACTTTGGTTCTGTCTTCACTAAGGAGGACATAAATAATCTTCCGGAAATAGTAGGGGACCGAGGGTCTAGTGAGATGGAGGAACTGAGGGAAATACATGTTAGTAGGGAAGTGGTGTTAGGTAAATTGAAGGGATTAAAGGCAGATAAATCCCTAGGGCCAGGTGGTCTGCATCCCAGAGTGCTTAAGGAAGTAGCCCAAGAAATAGTGGATGCATTAGTGATAATTTTTCAAAACTCCTTAGATTCTGGATTAGTTCCTGAGGATTGGAGGGTGGCTAATGTAACCCCACTTTTTAAAAAAGGAGGGAGGGAAAAACTGGGGAATTATAGACCGCTTAGTCTGACATCGGTGGTGGGGAAAATGCTAGAGTTGGTTATCAAAGATGTGATAACAGCACATTTGGAAAGCGGTGAAATCATCGGACAAAATCCGCATGGATTTGTGAAAAGAAAATCATGTCTGACGAATCTTATAGAATTTTTTGAAGATGTAACTAGTAGAGTGGATAGGGGAGAGCCAGTGGATGTGGTACATTTAGATTTTCAAAAGGCTTTTGACAAGGTCCCACACAGGAGATTAGTGTGCAAACTTAAAGCACACGGTATTGGGGGTATGGTATTGATGTGGATAGAGAATTGGTTGGCAGACAGGAAGCAAAGAGTGGGAGTAAACGGGACCTTTTCAGAATGGCAGGCAGTGACTAGTGGGGTACCGCAAGGCTCAGTGCTGGGACCCCAATTGTTTACAATATATATTAATGATTTAGACGAGGGAATTAAATGCAGCATCTCCAAGTTTGTGGATGACACGAAGCTGGGCGGCGTTGTTAGCTGTGAGGAGGATGCTAAGAGGATGCAGGGTGTCTTGGATAGGTTAAGTGAGTGGGCAAATTCATGGCAGATGCAATTTAATATGGATAAATGTGAGGTTATCCACTTTGGTTGCAAGAACAGGAAAACAGATTATTATCTGAATGGTGGCCGATTAGGAAAAGGGGAGGTGCAATGAGACCTGGGTGTCATTGTACACCAGTCATTGAAGGTGGGCATGCAGGTACAGCAGGCGGTGAAAAAGGCAAATGGTATGTTGGCATTCATAGCAAGAGTACAGGAGCAGAGAGGTTCTACTGCAGTTGTACAAGGCCTTGGTGAGACCGCACTTAGAGTATTGTGTGCAGTTTTGGTCCCCTAATCTGAGGAAAGACATTCTTGCCATAGAGGGAGTACAAAGAAGGTTCACCAGATTGATTCCTGGGATGGCAGGACTTTCATATGAAGAAAGACTGGATCGACTAGGCTTATACTCACTGGAATTTAGAAGACTGAGGGGGGATCTTATTGAAATGTATAAAATTCTAGAGGGATTGGACAGGCTAGATGCAGGAAGATTGTTTCCAATGCTGGGGAAGTCCAGAATGAGGGGTCACAGTTTAAGGATAAAGGGGAAGCCTTTTAGGACCGAGATGAGGATAAACTTCTTCACACAGAGAGTGGTGAATCTGTGGAATTCTCTGCCACAAGAAACAGTTGAGGCCAGTTCATTGGCTATATTTAAGAGCAAGTTAGATATGGCCCTTGTGGCTAAAGGGATCAGAGGGTATGGAGAGAAAGCAGGTACAGGGTTCTGAGTTGGATGAGCAGCCATGATCATACTGAATGGCGGTGCAGGCTCGAAGGGCCGAATGGCCTACTCCTGCACCTATTTTCTATGTTTCTATAAATGGTGTACTCAGTCACACCATTCTCACACTCAATTTCAACTTACTGTTAAAGATTTCTTAAGGATTCTGTTCTTTAGAACAAATGAGCTGGGGAGTCATTATGAACAGCTCAGAGAGTAGGTACGGCAAATACCTATTTTTCAACAGCAAGAGATCAATAACTAAGACTCACAGACTTAAGGTAACTGGTAGAATGAACAAAGTGAATCTGACATAGAAGTAATTTATTTAAAATATAGTGATGGCAGTAAGGATGGTGGAAGTATCTGAATGATTCTATAATGTAAGCTGCTTACCATAATCAGTAAAGGCAAGAAATGGAGATGGTAGAAAAAAGAAACATAATCTCTAAGTTGATCACATGTCATAATTAATTTACAAAATTTTAAATAAATATGCACTTAGTTGGCACTTTATCAGCTGTCAGAAATAGATCAAAACATTCACGTCAAGTACATAACGTTGTGTAGTTAGTGTTGTAACAAAGCCATTTGATATCATCAGTATATTTTAAGCTACTGCAATAGACTAATGTATTTGATATTTTTAATCAGATTCATCAAATATTAATACATTGTGGCGTTTAGTGTGGGACCTTTGACTCATGTCAATGAAGAAGCTGTGGCAAATTCCCATCCTTGTTGAAGTATTAATGAAGGGAAACAAAGACAGAAGCATTGTGTTTCTGTTGGCCAGCAGTAGCTACAATCAATAAATTGGTGAATTTGAATGAATCAAAGACAGTGGGAGTAGATAAACCAATTGTCCTTGTTCTTACCATGAGATTAACGGAATGGAGTCTGCCATTTTGTGAAGCTGCTCTATGTCCTCCATTTTGTGAACTGGTTTTGCTCAGCTGAATCAGTATTTTAGCGTAGATATAATGATGCTCCAGGTAATCTGCTGGACTAGAGATCATTTCCAAATAAGAAGTTATTTGTGAGGTGTCCTTTGGTATTGATATAACATGCAGATTTATGAATGGTGTGATCTGTGCCTGCCCTGACTGATTCAAGCTGGTTGCTGCTATGGTAACTGATTCAGAACAAAGAGGCATAAATTACCAGTTGTCACTTGCAGAGAGGGCAGTAGATGGATGTCAGCGTGGACCAGAGCCAATAAGAAGATGACACTGGTCAGTCAGATGACCTCAAGCCAATAAGATTAAACCTATAAACTAGTAAGGGAGCTATATAAAAATGAGAGGTTTTGAATTCAAGGTAACAACAATTTCAAGAATAACCACCGCAGATACAGGTGTGAGTGACCCCAAGTCGGACACATGGAAATTAGATCAGGACTATGAGGAATGCCTAGCTAGCATAGCATCCTTTAACTGGGTATTACCTATTCTATTTTTTGACTGTTCAGGAGAGTCAGGGAAACCTAGTGTGTATGCACACAGGTATTTAGTTTATTAATTCGTGTGCTTGTTACTTGAGACAATAAGGGTACATGTCAGTAAATACAGATTCCCTCTTTGCCCAACTGTTTACTGTTAATAAAGGGTAAACCTTGCAAACAGTTCAATGAAATATTAAGAAAATGCTGGAAGAATTCAGCAGGTCAGGCAGCATCTATAGAGAGGAGTAAACAGTTGACATTTCAGGCTGGGACCCTTCGTCAAGACTGGGTTGAGATCCTTCATCCAGTCCTGATGAAGGGTTCAGCCTAAAACATAGAGAGCTGTGTGTTATGTTTGTTCTTAATAAAGACAAACAGTGTGGGAAAACTAACACATATTTATTCTCAGGACACTGCAGTCATGGCTTCAGGTCAACCTCAGTGTGTGTGATCATCTCACAAATGTCACCCTTGGTTCCAAATAACCCACGCACATTGAACACTGGGAACTGAAGTTCCTTATTATGTACACAAGTAATAACATATCTTCCCCCTTTAATGAAACAAAAACAATACTATGTCCTCATAAACCTGCAGGAATCATTAATGTTTTCCAACAGAGATATTTACATTAACTTCAATTGTAATGAGCAAATACAGTCTCTTATTCACTTAGCAACTTTCAGTCAGCCTCTGAGGTGGTTTGAATACCATCATTCCCATAATCATGATTGAGAAGTTGCAGAACCTGGGCTTCTGTACTTCCCTCTGTAATTGGATCCTCAACTTCCTAACCAGAAGACCACATCTTCTCTTCACCAATGATCAACTCTGGTGCCCCTCAGGGGTGTGTGCTTATCCCACTGCTCTACTCTCTATATACCCATGACTGTGTGGCTAGTCATAGCTCAAATACCATCTATAAATTTGCTGATGATACAACCATTATTGGTAGAATCTCAGGTGGTGATGAGGGGGCGTATAGGAGTGAGATATGTCAACTAGTGGAGTAGTTCCGCAGCAACAACCTGGCACTCAGTCAGACTAAAGAGCTGATTGTGGACTTAAGGAAAGCTAAGATGAAGGAACACATACCAATCGTCATAGAGGGATCAGAAGTGGAGAGAGTGAGCAGTTTCAAGTTCCTGGGTGTCAAGATCTCTGAGGACAGCATTCTGACAGGCTGCATCACTGTCTGGTATGGGGGAGGGGGACTACTGCTTAGGATGGAAAGAAGCTGCAGAGGATTGTAAATCTAGTCAGCTTCATCTTGGGTACTAGCCTACAACGTACCCTGGACATCTTCAGGAGCGGTGTCTCAGAAAGCCAGCGTCCATTATTAAGGACCTCCAGCACCCAGGGCATGCCCTTTTCTCACTGTTACCATCAGGTAGGAAGTACAGAAGCCTAAAGGCACACATTCAGCAATTCAGAAACAGCTTCTTCCCCTCCACCATCTGATTTCTAAATGGACATTGAACCCTTGGACACTACTCACCTTTTTAATATTTAGTATTTCTGGTTTTGCATGATTTTTAAACCTATTCAATAAGTGTATACTGTCTTGACGAATGGTCTTGGCCCGAAACGTTGACAGTGCTTCTCCCTATAGATGCTGCCTGGCCTGCTGCGTTCCACCAGCATTTTCTGTGTGTTGCTTGAATTTCCAGTATCTGCAGATTTCCTCGTGTTTGTGTATACTGTAATTGGTTTGTTTATTTATTATTATTAATTTATTTTGTGTTTTTCTTCTATATTATGTTTCATTGAAATGCTGTTGCTAAGTTAACAAATTTCTCATCACATGCCGGTGATAATAAACATGACTCTGATCGGATTCTTTTTGGTCTGCTGTTTGTCTCCATAGATGTGTTGTGTTCATTGGCTGTGTTCAATCTCTGAGGTGGGATAATGATCTCTTTTGGTCTACTATTTGTTTCCACAAATGTCTTGCTTTAATTTGCTGTGATAGTATTATTGTCTTTTGAGAACTCTGGTTAACATCTTTATTTCTTTCACATCCTTCTGCCATCTTATCTGTTTGTCTCTATTCTTGTTCTTGCTATGTGACCATAATTCACTCCATGTGCCTCATAATGGAGTCCTGGACCATATCCTTGTGATCAGTGAGCCTTTGCCTTTCCAACCGACTCTGTCTTATTTCACAGAGCCCCTTCTGCTGGCTGTGTTTCATAGATAGCAACTCCTCCTCTTGGTTTGTGTTGAACTGGTACTGTTGGGATTTGTGTGTTCTCCCCATCTTTTTATCTTTCCTCCTCAACTTCAGAGGGGATAGTGGAGATATTTTTGATTTCCAGTCTTTAACTGGAAGTCGATGAGAGACAGATTTTGAAACAAAGTTGCATGGTGTGGAAGTAAGACTGACAACTTCTTCATCATGATCATGCTGTTCAGCACTGGCATCCTGACTGTCCTGCTGGTGTAGCTGGTACAGACATAAACAGAACAACTTGCTGATTTACCGCGTTAAAGTCTGCTGCATCGCATTCTTTTACCCCAAGTTCTTCAACTCGTGAATCAGCTACAAACTCTCCCTCACCAACGAGAGAAAGAGAAAGCAATTCACCAAGTACAGAGCCCTCCGACAGCCGATCCACTGTTCACAATAAGTATTCTGTTTCTCCAGCAATGGTTTAGTTGGTGAATTGGCATAGAATTGGCTCTATGGAGGCCATACCATCTACGTCAGAATTCCTTTTTTTTACATTGAAAATAGCTTTTTATGACCTTGGCCGTTTGTTTAGGGTCATTACCCTGTTGCAGAATGAATCAGGACCAATTAGGCACCTCCCTGATGGTACTGCGGGATGGATGAGTATCTCCTTGTACTTCTCAGCACTGAGGATTCCATTAATTGTGACCAGATCACCAAATCCATTGATAGAGATGCAGCCCCAAACCTGTAGGGAACCTCTGCCATTCTTCACTGTTGGCTGCAGACACTCATCCAAGTAGCACTCTCCAGCTCTTCTACGGACAAACTGCCCCCTGTTTCTTGGCTTTGTTTCGAGAATTGGCCACAAGTCTTGAAACCCCAAAGTCGCACTCATCTTCTAGGCTGTGTCCTTGGGATATCGATCAATGGCCCGTCGGTGAGCCCTGGGAGCAGGTCCCATCCCCACAAAGAACCAAAGTTTGAGTGTAGCTCTAGGTAGGGTCTTCGACAGAACCCCATCCGCCTTGAAAAGGAAAAAGAAAGACATTAAAGGTAGAAATTAAGCTGTTCCACAGCTGAGCTTGAAGAAGTCACTGTCTAGCACCATCGTCGCTCCACCCAACTCTCGAAGCTCAGCCTAACAGCATAGGTGCAGGACAACTTAGCATAACAGAATTTTCAGGCTCTCACCAGCATCTCTCTTGGTGAATTCAGTGAACAATCGCAACTTCAGGACACAACGTGCTATCTGGCCAGCAGCTTCTCTCTGTCAGAAACTAGCGTCTCTTAATCGTTCATGATACATTTACTCCATGGTTAGTCTTCATGCCAGCTTCTGACACCATGTTATGTTTGTTCTTTATAAAGATAAATAGTGCGGGTAAAACTAACTCATATTTATTCACAGGACACTCCAGCCATGGCTTCCGCTCGACCTCAGTGCATGTGACCATCTCACCAATATCACTTCCAGTTTCGGGTAGACCACCCGCATTGAACACTGGGAAATGACGTTCTTTATGATGTACACTAATAATAACACACTGTGTGAATTCTTCAGAGTTCAAAGTAAATTTATTATTAAAGTACACGTATGTTACCATATACCTCCCTGAGATTCATTTTCTTGCAGACATACACAGTAGAGCACAGAAGTACAGTAGAATCACACCACTACACACAAAGACTGCTGAAAACAAAAGCAATGTACAAAAGTAGGCAAACTATACAAATATTTAAAAAAACTAACATAATAAACAAACAAACAAACCAACAATATTGAGGACATGGGTCGAAGATTTCTTGAAAGTGAGTCCATAGATCATGGAACACACACAAAATGCTGGTGGAACGCAGCAGGCCAGGCAGCATCTATAGGTAGAAGTACGGTCGACATTTCTGGCCGAGGCACTTCGTCAGGACTACCTGATTCCTAAATGGACATTCAACCCTTGGACACTACCTCACCTTTTTAATATATAGTATTTCTGGTTTTGCACAATTTTTAATCTATTCAATATGCGTATACTGTAATCCCTCTATTTATTTATTTATTTTTATTATTATTATTATTATTATTTTATTTTATTCTTCTATATTATGTTTCATTGAACTGCTGCTGCTAAGTTAACAAATTTCTCATCACATGCTGGTGACAATAAACCTGACTCTGATCGGATTCTTTTTGGTCTGCTGTTTGTCTCCATAGATGTGTTGCGTTCATTGGCTGTGTTCAATCTCTGAGGTGGGATAATGATCCCTTTTGGTCTGTCTTGCTTTAATTTGCTGTGATAATATTATTGTCTTTTGAGAACTCTGGTTAACATCTTTATTTATTTCTGATGAAGGTTCTCAGCCCAAAACATCGACAGTGCTTCTTCCTATAGATGCTGCCTGGCCTGCTGCGTTCCACCAGCATTTTGTGTGTGTTGCTTGAATTTCCAGTATCTGCAGATTTCCTCGTGTTTGCCGTAGATTGTGGACTAAGTTCAGTGTGGAGGTGAGTGAAGTTATCCCCTTTGGTTCAAGAGCTTGATGGTTGAAGGGTAATAGCTGTTCCTGAACCTGGTGGTGTGGGACAATGACAGCAGCCAGGAAATCGAGCACTGACCTGCACCATTGTCTGTTCCTGAAGCCTTTCTGACCCATGAAGGTTAATTGCTGTTCAGCTGTGGTTCTGTTTGTCCATTTCCTCTGGTTTTGGATAAAGTCTGTAGTGTATAAAACCCAGAACAATTTCCTGTCACTGTTCAGCTATCCATGAAGAGCAAAAAGAGCATATTTGTTTTAATAAGTAAATGTCAGGTAGGAACTGCAACAAACTGATGTCACTTGCACTGAGTGCCTATTTTATTATGTACAGGAGGTAATAAAGGATCTCATAAAGTGGTCACTAATTGTATGTTCATGGTCTTTCTGTAGCCCAACCACTTCAAGGTTCAATGTGTTATGCATTCAGAGATGCTCTTCTGCACACCACTATTGAAATGTGTGGTATTTAAATTACCAATACCTTCCTGTCAGTTTAAACCACTCCAGCCTCTGACCTCTCTCATTAACACCCACAGAACTGTCACACTCCGGATGTTTTCTTGTTTCTCACACCATTTTCTGTAAACTCTAGAGAATGACGTGCGTGTGAATCCCACCAGCTTCTGAAATAGTCAAACCACTCCGTCTGCCGCCAACAATCGTTCCACAGTCACTTTGATCACATTTCTTCCCCATTCTGATGTTTGGTCTGAACAGCAACTGACCCTCCTAACCATGTCTGCATGCTTTTATGCATTGAGTTTGGCTGATTACCGATACTCATTTACCAGCAGGTGGTACAGGTGTACCTAATAATGTGGCCACTGAATTTATATCTCCCAGAGCTGTCCAGAAAGTACCCGAAGCGTTCAATTTGGATGTTGCTAGTATTTCAATCATAACTGACAATGCAATGTGAACTGTGAAATAGTCTGTGGGTCTTAGTCCAGAATATAATTTAAAAAAACATAAAGTCATACCATATGCAAGCTGCCTTCCTGTGTCAAGTGTCCACTTGTTGCACTGATGTCATTTTATTTCTGTTAACCCTCCCCCAGATTCTGCCACTCATTACACATTCAAAGCAATTTTACTGCAGCCAATTAGCCAACTAATCAGCATGCCTTTGGGACGTGGGAGGACATCAGAGTACTGTACCCCAACACAGGGAGAACGTGCAAATTCCACACTGGAAGTCAGCATTGATTCTTGTTACTGGAGCTTTGAAGCATCAGATCTACAGCTATACCACTGTGCCAAGCCAAAAGGTTTGTAATGATCTGCCTGATGAGGCACAGCGTCTCATGCTGAGGCAGCATGGTAGTTGTGGTGAACTAGATATACCTGTCTGACTGCTCCTGTGGCTCCTCCCACAGACCCTGCTGACTGCTGCTGTGGCTCCTCCCACAAACCCCTGTATAAAGGCGACTGTGGGCTGCTGCTCTCCCTCATTTTCCCCAGGATGTAGTGCTGTTTATTCTTCCAGTCAATAAAAGCCGATATCTCACTTCCTAAGTCTCAGCGTGAGTTATTGATGGTGCATCAGTAGTATAACAGCACAACACTTTCCGGGGCAGGCCACCCGGGTTCAAATCCTGCCGCTGCCCATTTATACATTCTCCCCGTGATCATGTTGCCATCCTCCAGATGCTTGCACATTCAAAGGTGTGCAAGTTGGTAGGTTAATTGGTCATTGTAAATTGTCTCATGATTAGGCTAGCATTAAGTCGGGGGTTGCTGGACAGCCTGGCTCGAAGGGCCAAAAGGCCTGTTCTGCACTGTATGTCAATCAGGAAATACACTTTCTCAGACACTTATCGGTGATTTAAGGTCTATGATATATATATGGAGGATAATAATAACAAGGTGCTTTCCTCATTTTCAATTCCTGGTCTCCAATTACAGTACCACATGGTTCCTCACCTTCTGCTGATGTATATAGACCTGCTCAGTCTGATAGACCACAGCAGCTAGAAGAATGCTCATCTCAGTTGCTGCTTTGAGCACCCTGAATGCTGGACAATAACAAGCATCTAAGAAGCAGTAAAGTCGAAGAAGATGATAAACACAAGAGATTCTGCAGATGCTGGAAATCCAGAGCAACAAACATAAAATGCTGGAAGAACTCACCAGGTCAGACAGCATCTAAGAAGAGGAATTAATAGTCAACATTTTTAGCCAAGGCCCTTCATCAGCACTGGAAAAGAGGGATTCGCTCCTCCCTTCCTTTCTCCTATGATCCACATACACCTCTCCTTCTGCAGTCCTTTATGTTTTTCACTTATCACTTCCCAGCATCTCACTTCATCCACCCTACTCCCACCTACTTGTCTTCCCCTTCACCTGGGCTCATGTATCATCTACCAGCTTGTACTCCTTCCCTCCCCTCACCCTCTTATTCTGGCTTCTTCCTCCTTCCTTTTCTTAGGTGCTTCCTGACCTCCTGATTTCCTCCAGCATTTCCTTCCAGGGAAGCATAGTAGCTTAGTGGTTAGCACAACGCTTTACAGTCCCAGCGACCTGGGTTCATTTTTTCCCACTGCTATCTGTAAGGAGTTTGTACGTTCTCCCTTGACTGCGTGAACTTCCTCCGAGTGCTCTGGTTTCCTCCCACATTCCAAAGACGTGCCGGTTGATGGGTTAATTGGCCATTGTAAATTGCCCCATGATTTGGCGAGGATCAAATCGGGGGTTTGCTGGGCAGCGTGGCTCGAAGGACTGAAGGGGCCAATTCTGCACTGCATGCCAATAAATAAATAAATGTTGTGAATGTTATTAACAAGATGATCTCCAGCCAAGTACATGGGAATGAATCAGCAACCTCTCAGGAAGGAGGTGGTTAATGAGCTGATATCCAGGAGAGAGCCGCACAGTGCAGGATGGAATTCCATGACCTTGTTGTTTTGTCAAGGTGAATGCTCTGACACTTCTAATTCCAGGTGACAAATGCAAGGCTGCAGCAGACGCACACCAGAGCAGCAGCACTCACTGCCCTCACAGAACTCACACGGGCACACTTACCCTCATGTGGGTAGGTTTGAGATATTAGGGGACATGAAAGCACAATGGTTACATTACTGCACTGGCTTGCAGAGCACTCAGCCAGTAATCAGTGACATGAGTTTGAATCCCACCATGGTAGCTGGGAATTTAATTTCAGCTAATTAAATAAATCGGGATTTTTTTTTAATTTAAGCCTTAGTAGTAGAAAGCATGAAATAAGACCTGGTCTCCTTATCTGTTTAGTTGTGACTCCAGACTCAACAGCAATGTCATTGATTCTTAACTGCATCCTCGGTGCAGGGACAATTAACAATGAACACAAGTGTAATTGGTTTATTATTGTCACAAGTACACAAAATACAGGGAAAATCTTTGTTTTGCATGCCTTCCATATTGTATCACAACACAACTTCATTAAGGTAGTACAAAGGAAATGCAATAACAACATGCAGAATAAATTGTAACAGTTCAGGAGAAATTGCAGCGTGCAGGTGGACAATAAGATATGAGTGCTGTGGCAATGTAGATTGTGAGGTCAGGAGTCCATCCTAAATTAAAATAAAACAGGCAAACTACATGGACGTGAACAATAGACCAGTAGTATGATTAATCTTCCCCACCACTGAAGTCAGGCTAACCAGCCATTAGTACTTGGTTTTTCTCACTCACTCTCGATCACTCTCTCTTTGTTAAATAGCACGGTTACATCATTACCACTTTTCACACTCTGGGATACAGATCACCAGCCTCTGGGGATTTATCAACCATCAATCCCACTGGTATCTTAAGAACAGTTTTATTTTGCTAATAACAATTTCCTTTATTTTCTCCTTCTCATTAGGCCCCTAATATTTCTAGGAAGTCATTTGTATTCTCTTCTCTGAAGGCAGAACCAATTACTTAAGTAATTACTCTGCCATTTCTTTGTTCCCCATTAGAAACCCTCATGTTTCTCCCTCAAGGGATGTACATTTGTCTTCACCAGTGTTTCCATGTTATGTATATATTGGTAATAATAGAGTCATACAGCACCTAAACAGGCCCTGTTCTCAACCTGTTCATGCCAATCATAGTTCCCTTTGCTTTTGCTATTTTGGAAGTGAGGGGTTAGTTCAACTCTGAAGAAATTTACAGTGCAGCAATTTTCCTCCTACCGGCATGATCATTCAAAAGTCACATTTAGACAGTAATAGTGTGGAGGATGAGAACTGAAATCACACACCTAGTGATGTCATCAGCCAGTTGCCATCCCTGGGGAACACCTTGTCCATTAGCAGGGGATGAAAGTACATGCCCTTGGTTGGCAATTCGGGAGACAGGCATTTGCTGTCTGCGTGGCTGGACTCAGCACCATGCTATTGCATTGGACTTGCCATGGTTGTGCATGCAGATGTAATATGTTTGACTAATTGTGAATTATTTTAAACTGACACTCTTTTTCACTTAGTTAATCTGTGGTTTTAAATGAGGGAAAACTTGCAGTTCTAGCCCCACAACTTCACTTAGTGGCTACTTTCTTAGCTACCTCCTGTACATAATAGAGTGGCCACTGAGTGTAAGTTCACATTTTCTGCTGATGTAGCCCATCCACTTCAAGGTTCAACGTGTTGCACATTCAGAGATGCTCTTCTGCACACCACTGTTGTAATGTGTGGTTATTTGAATTACTGCTGCCTTCCTGACAGCTTGAACCATTTGTCCCTGACCTCTCTCATTAACAAGGTGTAATTGCCCATAGAACAGCCACTTCCTGGATTTTTTTGTTGGTTTTTGCACCATCCTCTGTAAACTCTAGAGGCAGTTGTGTGTGAAAATCCCAGGATATCAGCAGTTTCTGAAATACTCAAACCACCCTGTCTGGCACCAACAATCATTCCACAGTCAAAATCACTAAGATCACATTTCTTCCTCATTCTGATGCTTTATCTGAACAACAACTGAACCTCTTGACCATATCTACACATTTTTATGCATTGAGTTGTTGCCACAGGATTGGTTGATTAGATATTTGCATTAATAACTAGGTGGACAGGTGTACCCTATACAGTGGCCACTGAGTGTGTGTGATTATTCTGTGTATCCTGTCAGCAATGATCCTTAATGGACGGACTATTGGCAATTATATTCTCCCCATCACCAATTTTCATGAGGGTGAGCTGACTCTCTGGAGTCTCAAGCCCAGCGAACTATACTTGATCACACTCCTTTGTTCTTGATAACTGGCACAGATTGTCAAAGTTGATTTATGAGGAGGTAAGACTATCCCTTTTCATTATCCTGAGCGTATGCTGTCTTCTTTAAAAAGAATTCTGTTGTGATGAGCATTGTGAGTGGATGATAGATTGTATCAGTAACAGGTTTCAGTGGAAGAGCATCACTGTAGGCACAGCCACACCTAATGATGCAGCTGTTGCTAAGCCCTAATGCTGCTGAGATACATCCTGGAATGTATCAGTGATATAACCTGGGGTCATTGGGTGTTTTGGGTCTTTCAACATCAGACACTGTTGCCCAGGCAACCCAGCCAGGGTTGATCAGGCCCCAGCTTGTATCCCAGTAGCATTGGACCATGGGTCACACCTCTTGATCCAGAGCCATCTGGAGGCTCGCTCGGCAGCCTCTACTGACGGTCCTGCTGGCTCTTTGCAGCCACTATTATGCCTAGGAGAGAGTAGGCTCCACACAGTGAAACCTCCCTTGCCATAGAACAGAAGACACCACAATTTCTCAAAGGAGCCTAATGGTTTTCAGTCTATGTGATCTCTATCTTTTACACAATCAAACTAAAGGAGATTTACCAGGATGCTGCCTGGATGAGAGAGCATGAAAGAAAAGCTAGGGCTTTTCTTTTTAGACTAAAAGAGGATGAGAGGTTGCATGATAGAAGTGTACAAGAGAGGATAGCTAGAAATGGCTAATACCAGGTGGCATAATTCTAAGGTGTCTGGAGGAAAGTAAATGTCAACGGTGTGCTTTTTACACGGAGCATGGGTGCCTGGAATGCCCTGCCAGAGCTGATGGTAGAGGCAGATACACTGGGGATATTGAAGAGATTCTTAGAGAGGCTCAAGGATGATAGAAAAATGGAGGGCCATATAAGAAGCAAGGGTTAGATTGAGCATGGAGTAGGTTAAACGTTTGGCACAACATCAAAGGCTGAGGGGCCTGTACTGTGCTGTAATGTTCTATGTTCCATGCTTTGTCTTCTATGACCTATCTAGTTGGTGTAACTGTTGGCATATCTGAAAGTGTGAAGCACTGAAACTGAAGGTCCTGAGTGGTACACAATACATATTTTACTGCACCTTTAGTGATGAGTTTGCTCCATATTATACCACAGCAGCTGCTGTCATGATTGACTATTTAAATTTTCTGCCTGATTTTACCCAGAAGGGAACCAATTGTGTTGGACCAAGGGGGAAACCAATGGCAGCACATCAGTGCAATGCTTTATGGAGCTAGAGATTAGCAATCAGGGTTCAATGCCCGCCACTGACTGTAAAGAGCTTGTCTGTTCGCCCCAGTAACTGCGTGGGTTTCCTCCACGTGCTCCGGTTCCTTCCACATTCTGAAGATGTACACGTTAGGTTGTAGGCATGCTATGCGGGTGCCGGAAGCATGGCGTCACTTGCGAGCTGCCCCCAAGCACATACTCGGCGCAATTCACCGTGTGTTTCAATGTACATGTGACAAATAAAGCTAATCTATCTAATATACCTTATATCACTTTCAGGTATTGGAATATTAATCAACATACTTCCACTTTGGGGTCTCTTCTCATTGCCACCTTCAAAGAGGAGGTACAGGAGCCTCAAGACACACTCAACATTTCAGGAACAGCTTCTACCCCACCATCAGATTTCTGAATGGACAATGGACACCATGAACACTACCTCAATATTTTTTCCCTCTTTTTGCCAGACTTACTTAATATGTACTGTATGTACTTACTATTTTAATTTATGGTTTATTATTATTGTGATGCACTGCTGCTGCAAACCAACAAATTTCATGACATAGTCCATCTTATCGTACTAGAGAGCCATTCAATGGCCTTATAACAGCGGGAAGAAGTTATCTTTGGGCCTGATGGTATATAATTTCAGGCCTTTGTACCTTCTGCCCAAAGGGAGGGGGGAAAGTGAATTAGAATTGAAATTGGTTTATTATTCTCATGTGTCTGGGTGGGTGGGATCTTTGTGTTGACTGCTTTACTGAGGCAACGAGAAGGTTAGGCAGAACCTATGAAAGTGAGGCTGGTTTCTGCAATGTGCTGATCTGTGTCCACAATTCTGCAGTTGCCATAGCAAGCTGTGATGCATTCTAAGGTGTATCAATAAAAATTAGTGAGCGTCAAAGGGGATAGGCCAGATTTCATTATCATCTGCTTTCTTCCACCTCTGCTGATTCCCCTGCTCTCCTGCATCAGGCATCCTCCTCCTACTTCTAGATATCTTCCAGATCCTCCCTGAAGTCCAGGTTGGAGGGCATGGAGTGGCTATTTCTCTGGAGATTATCACCGGTTGCTCTGTTCTATCCAAATATCAGAATATCATATTGAGCAAGTTACTTGTAACTTCCACAAAGGTCCTGAAGGTTATCATTAGTTAGTGTACATACTGGATTTTTGTATATATAATCATACAGATTGGAGTCAGAATGGACAAATGGAGAAATAGTCTTGTGGCTCATCAGCCACCCTTCCTTGCAGAGCAATGTTTGAAATACTGTGGAGCACCTTAGAGTCAAACAGCCATGTAAACTGCGTGGAAACACGGCACTGGAAGAAAATGCAGGAACCCTGGCTCATCGTCAGCCACGGGTCAGGTGCCGGCAGACTGGAAGGTGTAAAAAGTTGTTCATTTTATTTAAATAGGGTGGCAAAGAAAATCTTGGGATCTCTAGGCCAGTATGTGTAACATCTGTGGTAGATAAATCACAGCAAAGGTTTTGAGGGATAAGATATATGTGCATTTGGAATGACAGGGACTGATTAGGGGTAGTCAGCCTAGCTTTGTGCATGGCAGATCATGATTTGCAAACTTGAGTTTTTTGATGAGGATTGAAAAAGTTGATGAGGCAGGGAGGTAGATGTGGTTCACATGAACTTCAGTAAGGCTGTTGATAAAGGTTCTGCTCTGGCAGGTTAGATCACATGGAATCCAGGGAGAGCTGGCTAAATATTACATGACAATAGAAAACAGGGAGTGATGGTGGAAAGTTGTTTCTTGGACCAGAGATCCACGACTAATGACGTGCTTCAGGAGTCGGTGCTGGGCCCGTTGTTTATCATATATTCAAAGTACATTATCGAAGTATGCATCCAGTATAGAACCCTGAGATTCATCTTCCCACAGATGGCCACAAAAAGAAAATCATAGAGCCCATTCAAAGAAAAACATCAGGCCCACATAGTACAAAACAAAAGAACAAATAGCGCAAACAACAAAAAATGTGAGCAAAAGACAGAGAATATAAAATATCAAGCCAAAAAGTCAACAGAACAGCCCAGGAATGCTCAGTTCAGTTCAATCTAGCGCTGTGTTGTTCGTTGACTGCAGGCTGCCGAGCCAGTCTGCCACAATCAAAATGACACAAAGTAATATTAAAAAAAAGTGTAACCAGAGACACATCACAACGGCCCACCTTCAAACTGTAGAATACAGGCCCCAATAGGAGTTGAGTCATATTTGAAAGCAGAAAAAGAAGTAAAGGAAACAAAAGAAGTAGCTTTATAAACTTCTATACAGGTTTCCCCCCGCTATCCGAAGGTAGAGCGTTCCTATGAAACGGTTCATAAGCTGGACCGTCGTAAAGTGAATAAGCAATTACCATTTATTTATATGGGAAAAATTTGTGAGCATTCCCAGACCCAAAAAATACCGTACAAAATCATGCCAAATAACACATAAAACCTAAAATAACAGTAACATATAGTAAGAGCAGGAATGATCTGATAAATACACAGCCTATATAAAGTAGAAATACTTTTCTGCAATCATTGCAGCACTGTCTAGCGTAGCGAAAATCTCACTACATAGTGGAAGCAGTCTCACTGGAAGCAGTCTCTCCAGTAACCTTTAAGCTATGAAGCTGCCAAATCATACAAATAACACACAAAAATACACAGCCTATATAAAGTAGAAATAATGTATGTACAGTGTAGTTTCACTTACCGGAACCGGGAAGACAGTGAGCACACTGATGATGGTGTGCTAGGCTGAGTCGTTGGAGGTTGGGGTGCTCGGCAATTGTTTCCAATAAATTGCAGTTTTGTCACAATTAAACACTTGCTTATACAAATGACCACCTTCTGTAATTATTTTCTTCAGTTCTGCTGGGAACTTTTCAACATCTTCAGTATCAGCCGAAGCACTCTCTCCAGTAAACTTTAAACTATGAAGCTGCCCTCACCTCAGAAACCAATCAAACCACCCATGACTACCTTTAAATTCCACTTTTGCAACACTTCATCACCATCGTCCAGTGCTTTCTGTTTCAGCTTATTAAAAAGACTGACTTAGTTCTCCTTAAGGATAACTTAACAGAACACCAGGCATTGTACACCCATCAATCCACTCAAGCAATAGACTTTCCATTTTATCCATTATTGGATGCCAACTAAGAGAGACCACTTTGCTACGAGCAGAACCAACAGTAACATCGGCAGCTTTCAAAATTCTTTCCCTCTGCTTATAAATAGTGCGAATGGTTCAACGCGCAGACAATGTCCTTACTTCATTCACCACGATCGAAACGCTTAATTATGTCTAGTTTTACGCTAAGTGTAACACCCTTATGAGCTCTTTTAGGCTTTTCCAATACCTCAGAACTCATCTTGCTAACGGATGCAAAAAATAAATCGAGATAAAGCACAGATGCTCAGAGGCACATGTTTAAGCAACGGTGGCTAGAGTGCAGTTCCGGGGGAGGATCAGGGCACGCTCTGCCCTTTTTTTGCATGCTGCCTTTTTTCGTAAAAGTGAAAACACCTTCTATTAGCAAAAACAGGTAACTAATGTAGGTCTTTTGTAACAGTGGGGTGTCGTAAAGCGAACGTTCGAAAAACGGGGGCCACCTGTATTTTCACCAATTTGGTTAAGAATGTACAAAGCATGATTAGCATGTTTGCAGAGGACACTAAGATATGTGGTATATTGGACAATGAAGAAAGTTATCAACAGTTACAGGGGGATCTTGATTAGTTAGGTAAACCGGCTGAGGAACGGCAAATGAATTTAGATAAGTGCAAGGTGTTGCAATTTGTAAAGCCAAATCCAGATAAGACATTTAGGGCCCGGGGAGGTTTGTAAAGCAGCGGTACCTTGGAGTACAAGTACACGGTTCAGTGAAAGTGGAGTCACAGGTTGTCAAGTGGTGAAGAGGGCTTTTGGCACATTGGCCTTCAAAAGTCAGAGCCTAGAGTGTCCAAGTTGTGAAGTCATGGTGCACTTATACAGGATGCCATGAACCCACACTTGGGGTATTATGCTCAGTCTGGGTCACCCTGCTATAGGAAATTTACAAGGGTGCTACACGCACTTGAGAGAAAGTGAGTAATAGGGAGACATTAGGCAGGCAAGAACTTTATCCCTTAGAACGTAGGAGATCGGAAAGTGATCTTCTGTAGGCGCATAAAATCATGAGGGGTAATGTTAGGATGACTGGATTCAGTCTTTTTCCCAGAGTTTAGGTATCAAAAATTAAGGTGAGAGGGGAATGTTTTAAGAGAAACTTGAAGGGCAATTTGCTTACACAAAATAAGGTATCTACATGTATTGAGCTGCCAGAGCAAGTGTGTGAGGCATGGGCCAGTTGGAACAAAGGGCCTATTGGCCTGCTGTACGGCTCTAAGACCCATTGGCAATGGGAATCAAAAAGCCGCAACTACTGAAATCTGAAATAGAGAAAGAAATTTCTGAAAATAGTCAGCAGGTCTAGCAGCATCTGTAGAAAAAATATTTCCATCTGACGTTTTGTCTTGGTAGACCTCATTTCTTTGGTGAAGTATTGACCAAAGCTCTCTTCCATATTTACTTCTCTTTCTATTTATATCAGAGCAGACAGGTCCTACTGTAGATCAATCACCTGCAATATTGACTCAGTTAAATTTCCACTGAAATTGCCTTCTCCACTGGAAACTTCCTACAGGCTCTGACCCTGCATGTCATAAGTTTTGTATGTCCTTCTTTTTATCTTCTCTACATGAAATTACCATCTTCAGTCTATCAACCAGATCTTCATCCAGCTTATCACCACAGCAGTTCTGGCCCCGTGCTGACAGATATTCACTTTGTCTCATCTATCATTCCCCACCATTCCTGCTCTTTAAAACTAACTTCCTCTCTTCCTCTCTCTCCCTGTCTCTCCACATCTCTCTCTTCCTCTCTCTCCGTCTCTCCACATCTCTCTCTTCCCCTCTCTCCCTCTCTCCCCATCTCTCCTCTTCTCCCTCTTCCCCCACCCCTCTCCCTCTTCCCATCTCTCCCTCTCCCTCAATCTCCTTCTCCCTCTCTCCTCTCTCCCTCGTCTATTTCCCCTTTCCTCTCACTTCTCTCTCCTTCCACCCCCTCCCTCCTTCTCCTCTCTCTCACCCTCTCTCTCCCTCTATTGCTCCCTCTCTCTCCTCCATCTTCATCTCTCTCTCTCTCCTTCTCTCCCCTTCCTCTCTCTCCCTCTCCCCCACACCCTCAGTCCCTCTCTCCTTTCTTTCTCGCACCCTCTCATCCTCTCCTCTCTCCCCTTCTCCCCTCTCCTTCCTTGTCTCCCTCTCTCCCCTGCCTCTCCCTCCCACTCTCCCCCCTCTCTTCTCCTCTCTCTCCCTCTCCTCTCCCTTCCCCTCTCTCCCTCTCCACCACTCTCTCTCCCTCACTCCCTTTCTCTCTCTCTGTCCCTCTCACTGTCTCCCTGTCTCTCCGTCTCTTCCTCTCACTCCTTCTCTCTCTCTTTCCTTTCGCTCCCCCTCACCCCCTCACCCTCTCTACATCTCTCTCCCTCTCCCCTTTTTCCATTTCCCTCTCTCCCTTTCTCCTCTCCCTCTCTTCCCCTCTCGCCCTCTCTTTCCCACTCCTCTCTCTCCCTATCCCTCTCACCGTCTCTCCCCCACTCTCCCCCTCTCTCCCCTTCTCTTCCTCTCTCCCCCTATCCTTCTCTCCCTCTCTCCCTGTCTCACCCTCTCCCCCTCACTCTCCTGTTCTTCCTTTCTCCTCTCTGTCTAACCACAGATGCTACCTTGCTGCCTGGCCTGCTGACCATCTGAAGGATTTTATATTTTGACTAAGATCATTGGCAACTTTCTTTAAGTTCCTAGCAGAGTTGGACTTGCAGATGGCAACAGCCTGATAAATTCACATAGGATCTCAAAGGCAATTGGAGGTGCCACATGATGGTGTGATGACATTGTGGTTAAATTACTGAATTAGAACTTAGAGGCCTGGATGTACAATTCAGACAGATGAGTTTAAATCTCCCAACCAATGTTTAATTTAAATTTGGTGAAATAATTTCAAATAAAATGTGAGTTTTACTAATATTGTCTAGAAAACAGTTCAATTGTTGTTTAAAAGAAACATCTGTTTTTATTAATATCCTAAGAGGAAGGAAGTATGTTATTTTTCTCTGACCATATTGGTTAACTGTTAACTGCCCCCTCGAATGGCCTAGCATGCCACTCCTTTGTAAAACCGCAGGAGGAGGAGTTCAGCTGTGTCAGGTGAGGATGGGAGGGTGGTGAGAAGAAACTGTCAACATTTTGGGCTAAAACTCTGTACCTGGGCCTTCTATCCTCTCCCACCCCCCACCCCCCCTTCATAAAAGCTAATCAAGCCAGTGAGTTTCTGCATCAGATTCTCGGCTCCTCCAGATTCCATAATCTGCTGTCTCCATTTAACAATAAAAATAGACCGGTCATCTGCAGCTCAGCTCCTGACCTTGGCATGGCAAAACGGTTCTCAAGACCAATCAAACTCACGTTATAGATCCGTCTCTCCATGGCTGAATTGGAAGATGTGAACACTAAGCTGCCCTGTGGAGACAAAGCCCCATCTGAACACTGAGGATGCCCTCTATCAATTTGTAAGGGCACTAGCATCATATAACTCAGATCAATCCAAACACAAAACTGGGTATACATGAATTGCAGTGCGCCATCAACCAAATCAGAGTTATATCCCTCAACAACTCCAGCACCGAGGCAACCTACGCCAAGGGAGCGTAGTGGTTAGCACAGCACTTCTACAGCTCCGGGCATCGGAGTTTGGAGTTCTGTTCTGTAAAGAGTCTGTGTGTTCTCCCCACGGAGTACATGGGTTTCCTCTGGGTGCTCCGGTTTCCTCCCACAGTCCAAAGATGTACCGGTTAGTAGGTTAATTGGTCATTGTAAATTGTCCTGTGATTAGTCTTGGATTAAATCAGGTGTTTCTGGGCGGTGTGACTCAAAGTATTGGAAGGGCCTGTTCTGTGCTGTTTCTCAATAAATAAATAGCCTGAATATGTGGTACCAATTAAGTTAATAGACAATAGACAGTAGGTGCAGGAGTAGGCCATTTGGCCCTTCTAGCCAGCACTGCCATTCACTGTGATCATGGCTGATCATACACAATCAGTACCCCGTTCCTGCCTTCTCCCCATATCCCTTGACCCTGCTATCTATAAGAGCTCTACCTAACTCTCTCTTGAATGCATCCAGAGATTTGGCCTCCACTGCCTTCTGGGGCAGAGCATTCCACATATCCACCACTCTCTGGGTGAAAAAGTTTTTCCGCATCTCAATAAGCTGAATAATATTACCACATGAACTCGCTAGCAAATAAATCATGGAATGTGCAAAGGCGTAAGAGATTCTGCAGATGCTGGCAGTCTGGATCAACACACTCAAAGTGCTGGAGGAGCTCGACAGTTCAGGCTGCATCTACAAAGGGAAGTGAACTGTCAACATTTTGGGATGAGACCCTTTCAAAAGGACTGGAATGGAAGAAGGTAAAAGATAGAATAAAGTTAGGAGGGTGAGGAGGAGCATAAACACAGGTAAAAGGGTAAGGTAGGTTGTTGGGGGAGGGGTGGTGAAGGGAATGATGTGAGAAGCTAGAAGGTGATTGGTGGAAGAGGCAAAGGAATGAAGAAGAAGTAATCTGATAGGAGAGGACAGAAGTTCAGGGAATAAAGGGAAGGAGGTAGGAAACCAAAGGGAGGTGATGGACAAGTCATGAGGGCAAGGCAGGGGAAGAGGAAGGGTGAGGGATGCGCAGGAAGGGGCATAAAGGAATGAGGGAAAGCAACGTTGGGGGGGGTTGGGGTAGGGTGGAAGGAAAACAGAAGGGAGTGGTTACTAGAAATTAGAGAAACCGCTGTTGATGCTGTCAGGTTGGAGATTACCAAGAAGGAGTATGAGGCTTTCCTCCTCAAACCGGCATCTGGCCTCAGTGTGAGAGAAGAGGAAGCTGTGGACAGACACATCAGTGTGGGAATCAGAAGTGGAATTGAAATGGGTGGCCAGCAGATTGTCCTGGCTGTTACAGCAGATAGAACAAAGCTACTCAGTGAAGTGGTCCCCCAATCTGCCCTGGGTTACTGTGCAGGATCAGGAAAAGCTGCAGAGGGTTGTAAACTCAGCTAGCTTCATCACGGACACTAGCCTTCCCACCATCGACATCATCTTCAAAAGGCAAGGCCTCAAAAAGGTGGCATCCATCTTTAAGGACCCCCACAACCCAGGAAGTGCCCTCTTCTCATTATTACCTCAGAGAGGAGGTACAGGAGCCTGAAGATTCAGAGTAAGCATTTAGGAACAGCTTCTTCCCCTCAATCATTACATTTTGAACAGTCAGTGAACACTACCTCACTATTTTTGCTCTCTTCATGCGCTACCTATTTATTTTATATACGTGTTCGTTTATATCTTATTGTAATTTATAGTATAGCTTATGTATTGCAATGTACGGCTGTTGCAAAACAATAAATATCACAATGTTATAGAGTCATAGCCATAAAACACTGCAGCATAGAAACAGGACCTTTGACCCATCTAATCCATGCTGAACTATTAGTCTGCCTAGTCCTATTGACTTGCATCCAGACCATACACTTCCATACCCCTCCCATCCAAATTTCTCTTAAATGTTGAACCCACATCCACCACTTCCAGTGTCAGGTCATTCCACACTCTCACCGCCCTCTGAGTGAAGAAGTTTGCCCTCATGTACCCCCTTTACCATTTACCCATAATCTCTAGTTCTAGACTTGCCCAGCTTCAGTGCCAAAAGCTTGTATTTCCCCTATCTATACACCTCATTACTTTGTATATCTCATTTTCCTACACTTGAGGGAATAAAGTGGTAACCTAGTCAACCTTTCTCTATAACTCAGCTCCTCCAGTCCTGGCAACATCCTTATAAATATCTGCTCCCAGGTTCAGGAATTACATTTTAGGACATCTGAGTAAACCCTTTTTCCGAAAGAGGAGTTTCCCTTCCATTATTACTAATGAAGCCCTTCCCTGCATCTCCTCCATTTCCCATGTCTGCCCTCACCCCATCCTCCCCTAACAATACCTACAAACCTCCACATCTGACACATTGTTCTCCACAACCTCCATAATCTCCAATGGGATCCCACCTCCAAGCACATCTTCCCCTCTCTCGCCTTCATTGCTTTTCACAAGGATAGCTTTCTCCACTACTCCCTTATACGCTAGTCCCTCCACATCAATCTCCCTCCTGGTAGCTATCTCTGCAACTGTTCGATGTACTACACCTGTCCCTAGACCTCTTCTGTCCACCATTCAGGTTTCTAAACTATCCTTACAGTTGAGGCAGAGTTTCACCTGTGAATTTGTCAGTGTCATTTATTACATCTAGTGCTCTGAGTATAGCCGCTCCTACAACAGGATCAGAATTGGAATTATTATGACTGACATATGATGGAAGTGGAGGAATTGAGAGAAGGGAGTAGTTTTCTTCAAGTGATAGGGTGGGAAGAGGTGCAGTCAAGGTAACTGTGGGAGTCAGTAAGTTTGTAAAAAAAATATAAAAAGTTAAGTTCTCCCGCAAATAATGAATTTCATCAAAGCTGCACAATTTTGTCAAAAATACTGGTGGACAGTTAATTAATTAGTGGAAGGAAAAGGCTGCAAGAATATTCCCATCAATGATGCCAGAGGCAACAGGTCAATAACAAGGCAACACTCACAGTTTGCTGCAGGAACTCAGCAGGCCAGGCAGCATCTATGGAAAAAATATATACTTCAACTATACTTTTTTCCATAGGTGTTGCCTGGCCTGCTGAGATCCTCCAGCATTTTGTGTGTATTGCTTTGATTTTCAGCATCTGCAGATTTTCTCCTGTAGGTAATAACAAGGAGCATTATCAATGACACACAGACAGTAGAGCCCAGTAGGATGAGTTCCATCCCAGTTTTCTCCTGAGTCTGCACTGTCACAGAAGCCATTCTCCGGCCATTTTGATCATGCCATGAGGTAAAGAAGCTAATGACAGCAAAAGCTGTGGAATCACTTTGGCTGATCACATTTCTGAAATAGCAGTGCTTCTAGGCAATCTATTTTAGCTTGGTTACAACACAGACATCTACTTGACATTTTGGAATATTTCCCAGGTATGTCCTGTATTCAGAAAATCAGGTCATATCCAATATGACTAATTACTGCTGTTTGATTGCTGTACTAATTTACTCTCAAAATTGAGTAAAGGTCTGTGAGGTGTTATTGACAATGTTAGCCAGTGGCATTTGCCTACTTACCATAACCTGCTTGGTGAAGTTTAGTTTATATTTCACCTGGTCCACACGGCTCCATATTTCATTGCAGTTTTGGTTCAAACACTGATTTGGAAAACTTCAGTCACTAATTGAATTTCTCTTTTAACTGCTCGATGTTTCCCTTAACCCTTAGGACATTAACCCTTTTTGCCTTCCTCCAACAAAGCATTTAGACACTACCTCCACTGCCTGCCCTGCAGGAACAACTGATGCATTATATCAAGAGGATGGTCATAGTTACTGTACATCAAAACCAAAGCCAGGTTTATGATCACTGACAAATAGTATGTCATGAAATTTGTTGCTTTTGTGCCAGCAGTACAGTGCGAGACACAAAATATTGCTGTAAGTTACAATAACAACAAAACAAATAAATAGTGCAAAAAGAGAATAAAATAGTGAGGTAGTGTTCATGGGTTCGTGGAACATTCAGAAATCTGATGGCAGAGCGGTAAAGGCAGTCCCAAAAACATAGAGTGTGCATTTCAGGCTCCTGTATCTCCTCCCTGATGGTAGTGGTGAGAAGAGGGTATGTCCTGG
The DNA here is from genome assembly GCF_048418815.1 of Hemitrygon akajei. Classification (NCBI taxonomy): domain Eukaryota; kingdom Metazoa; phylum Chordata; class Chondrichthyes; order Myliobatiformes; family Dasyatidae; genus Hemitrygon; species Hemitrygon akajei. The sequence goes on from NC_133125.1 coordinate 107,252,427, forward strand.
TTGGTGAGGGTCTTTAGTAATGGATGCCACCTTCCTGAAGCACTGCCGTTTGAAGATGCCCTCGATAGTGTGGCGGCTAGTGCCCATGGTGGAGCCGGCTCAGTCTACATCGTTAAATAGCCATGACAACTGAACATGCCTTAATCAGTGTGTGTCGAGGTTTTAATCACCTCCTGTGGAGGGTCAATGTGTCAATTACTAGACTAACAGTATAGAGGACTGGGGGGGAAATAGAAAATGGTATTTGTGTAAATAGGTGCTTGATAGTCAGCATGGCAGCAGTAGGCTGATGTGCCATGCTGTACGACTTCAGGACTCCATAATGGGAATGGGAAGTGGAATTAAAATGGGTGGCCACTGGGAGATCCTGCTTTTTCTGGCAGTGTTGCCTCACCTGGAAGGACTGTTTGGGGCACTGAATGGTAGTGAGGGAGGAGGTGTCAGGACAGGTGTAGCACTTGTTCCACTTGCAAGGATAAGCGCCAGGAGGAAGATCAGTGGGGAGGGGTGAATGGAGAAGGGAGGTGCATAGGGAGTAATCCCTACAGAAAGTAGAAAGGGGGGGGAGAGGGGAGAATGTGCTTGGAGGTGGGATCCCGTTGGAGGTGGCAGAAGTTTCAGAGAATTATGTGCTGGACGTGGAGGCCGGTGAAGTGGTGCACAAGTGCTACACCTGCACCTACATCTCCTCCCTCACTACCATTCAGGGCCCCAAACTGTCCTTCTGGGTGAGGCAACTCTATTCACCTGTTGAGTCTGTTGGGGTCATGTACTGTGTTCAGTGCTCCCGGTGTGACCTCCTGGATATCGGAGAGACCCGACGTAGATTAGCAGACTGCTTCGCCGAGAGCCTACACTCTGTCCACCTGAAACAGCAGGATCTCCCAGTAGCTACCCATTTTTATTCCACTTCCCATTCTCATCCCAATATGTCTATCCATGGCCTCCTCCGCTGTCGTGATGAAGCCACACTTAGGTTAGAGGAACAATACCTTGTATGCTGTTTGGGTAGCCTCCAACCTGATGGCATGAACACCGATTTCTTAAATTTCTGGTAATGCCCCCCACCCCCTCTCCACCTTCACCATTTCCCATCCCCCTTTCCCCTCTCTTACCTTATCTCCTTGCTCGCACATCGCCTCTCTCTGGTGCTCCTCCCCCCTTTTCTTTCTTCCATGGTCTTCTGTCACTTTCACCAATCAACTTCCCAGCGCTTTACTTCATCCTTCCCCCTTCAGGTTTCACTTATCACCTTGTGTTTCTCTCTACCATACCCCCCCCCCCACTTTTTAAATCTACTCCTCAGCTTTTTTCTCCAGTCCTGCCGAAGGGTTTCGGCCCGAGACATCAACTGTACTCTTTTCCTAGATGCTACCTGGCCTGCCTTGTTCCTTCAGCATTTTATGTATGGTGCTCGAATTTCTGCAGATTTTCTCTTGTTTGTGGTAACAAATGTGGAATTAATTTACAGTTAATAATAATAGAAATTAATGATGAAACTAATGTCCTGAAAGCATTATGTAAATAGGTGTAATGTTCCTCAGGGAAAGAAAATCTGCCATCCTTATCTATTCCATCTCCATCATGGGGACAACCTTCCCCACTATCGCGTACGTCTTCAAAAGACAATGCCTCAAGAAGGCAGCATCCATTACTAAGGAACCTCACCACCCAGGACATACCTTCCTCTCATTATCACCATCATAGAGGAGTTACAGGAGCCCAAAGACTCACATTCAATCTCTTAGGTACAACTTCTTCCCCTCGGCCATCAGATTTCTGAATGGTCTATGAACACTACGTCACTATTCCCATTTAGCACTATGTATTCATTTATTGTAAATGATAGCTTTTTATGTTTTGCACTGTACTGCTGCCAGGATATAACAAGCTGTGCAACATGTCAGTGACAATAAACCTGATTCTGATCCTTGGGTGTATGTGATTCTAGACCAAAAGCAATGTGAGTATCTGTTGTACACGAAACCATTCCATTGAAGGGAAATGAGGAATAAATGACCAGTGCTGATCTACCCAATAATGCACATGTCCTGCAAAATTAACAAGTTGCAAAGAAGGGCAGCCTCTGTGTTTCAATGCATCATTTCATTGCAAAACTAAGTGAACAGAGGCTGAGTAGAGTTTGAAGGAGCAGGCACAATTCATTTACAAAACTGTGGAGCATTAAGAAGGAATAAAGAACCTTTTGTATGTAGTGCATGAACTTGGGTTGTTCTCAGTCATTTTTTTCTAGTTATTATCATTGTTCAGTAACATTGGTATTTTGGTACTAAGAAAACATTTTGGCAAAAGCATCAATCTTTGTCTTCTTGAATAATTTGGCACTGAGTTAGTACGGAAATGGTAAAAATTAATACCTGCTCATTCAAAGTTATTCACGGGTGCCCACAAATTTACTAATCTGGATTCTTTCAACCCTCTGTCCCACCACCACCCTGAGTTTCCCAATCACAATGAAAACCCATGGACTCTGCTATATTTTCACAGGCAGGTTTTATTGGTCAATTCTCTAGTTACCATTATAAATATATAGAGTTTGAGCAGTGTAACAAATGGTCTTGGCCAAAAATATCGACTGTTTATTCTTTTCCATAGATGCTGCCTGGCCTCCTGAGTCCCTCCAGCATGTTGTGTTTGTTGCTAATGTAATTTAAAAAAATAATTTTCAAAGTAAGCCTGCTCAGTTACTTTTAGTAAAAGTTGGAAAATCCTAGCCTTATTTATTTGACAGTGTAATCATTGCTCTTTGAGGACAGGCATGTGTTAAACATTTGTGTTGGCTTAGCTAGAAAAGTTGGCACTTGGACTTGGTTACACGCCAAATTCCATCATATACATGGAAATGTACGCTTAAATGTGTTAACTTTGTATCATATTTGATAAGTTTGAATTGTAACATAACTTGCCTGAAGAGGGCTTTTATAAATTGTAACATGATTTTGAAACAATTTAACGCCTAAGCACAAACCGATAACATTAACTAGGCCACAATATACTGTTGAAGTAGACAGTTAATACTTCGCCTGACACAGGAAGCTAACTGGAGATAGCCAAGACACAGTCTGTTCCTGTTTCCTCTTGCACTACTCTATCAAGTTCTAGCAAACTTCCTCCTTTTGCTAAATTAGTTTATCTACTGTAGTTTCGATCACTGCTAGCTGGCAACAGGTTGTGGGATATTATAAAATGGACATCAAAAACAGATTTGCTAGAAAAAGTAGATTTTTTGAAGTGAAATGGCCAAATTCTGAATATGTTTTGTTAAGGGGGATAGGGAATTAATCAAGGCAAAGTGAAGTTAATTGCTAGTTTATTTTGTTTGGTAGGTTGAGTGTCGTGTTATGCAACTATCTTCTTCCATATTTAAATCATAGCATGAGTATAGATTATACTGTCTGCCGGCATAATTATCTCAGTGATCCAAAAGGAAACCAAAAAAAAAACCAATAAAGTACATGGGCCCTATAGAATCACTCCTGAAAGTATAAATATGGGCTAAAAAGGAGTTTATCCAAAAAAATCGTCATCACTTCAAACTCATCTTCTTAGGTAGTCTGTAGGACCTGAGGAAAGCAAACTTCCACTCCACAATGAAAGATAGCTATGTGTGAAAGATTAAAGATGAAAGATTGGTTCATTTGTTACATGCACACTGAAATATTGAAACATGCAGTGAAACACATTGTTTGTATCATCGTTTGTTGGGGTCGGCCTGCGAATGTTGCTGTGCTTCCAGTGCCAACACAGCTTGCCCACAACTTACTAACCCTAACATGTACGTCCTTTCGGAATGTGGGGGGAAGCCAAAGCACCAAAGGAGATCCACGTGGTCATGGGGAGAACATAAAAACTCTTTACAGACAGCGGCGGGAATGGAACGCCAATCTTCTGATCGATAACTGTGCCACACCTTCAATCAATGTGCTGCAGCTATCCCAAGCCAGGTTTCATACGGAACAACAGAGTGAGAATATACTGGAGGAACTCAGCAAGTCAGGCAGCATTGATGGAGATGAATAAACAGTTGACATTTCGGGCCCAAAACCCTTCATATTAACTGATCTTATCCAACTTATAATGGTCAATTCAGAAATCATATACATGATCTCTTTAGACTTTTGCCAAATCTCTTTGGAACAAATGTAACACAAGGGGAACTTCCCTGGGGTCACTGTGTTGAAATGTTTATTATTTGACTTAAGAGCTAAGAACTTATTCTAAACTTAGTCACATCATTATTGGGGCAAGTTTGAGAAATGCAAACTGAGAATAATTTAGGATTTACTGTAAGCCCATAAAATACAGGAGCAGAATTAAGCCATTTGGCCCATTGAGGATGCTCCACCATTCTATAAGGCTGATTTATTAACCCTCTGAGCTCCATTCCCTGCCTCTTCCCATAACCTTTGATGTCTTGAATGATCAAGAATCTATCAACCTCTGCTTTAAATATAACCATATAACAATGACAGCACGGAAACAGGCCATTCCGGCCCTCCTAGTCCGTGCCGAACTCATTAATCTCACCTAGTCCCACCTACCCGCACTCAGCCCATAACCCTCCACTCCTTTCCTGTCCATATACCTATCCAATTTTACCTTAAATGACACAACTGAACTGGCCTCTACTACTTCTACAGGAAGCTCATTCCACACAGCTATCACTCTCTGAGTAAAGAAATACCCCCTCGTGTTTCCCTTAAACTTTTGCCCCCTATCTCTCAAATCATGTCCTCTCGTTTGAATCTCCCCTACTCTCAATGGAAACAGCCTATTCACGTCAACTCTATCTATCCCTCTCAAAATTTTAAATACCTCGATCAAATCCCCCCTCAACCTTCTACGCTCCAATGAATAGAGACCTAACTTGTTCAACCTTTCCCTGTAACTTAAGTGCTGAAACCCAGGTAACATCCTAGTAAATCGTCTCTGCACTCTCTCTAATTTATTGATATCTTTCCTATAATTCGGTGACCAGAACTGTACACAATATTCCAAATTTGGCCTTACCAATGCCTTGTACAATTTTAACATTACATCCCAACTTCTGTACTCAATGCTCTGATTTATAAAGGCCAGCTTTCCAAAAGCCTTCTTCACCACCCTATCTACATGAGACTCCACCTTCAGGGAACTATGCACTGTTATTTCTAGATCTCTCTGTTCCACTGCATTCCTCAATGCCCTACCATTTACCCTGTATGTTCTATTTGGATTATTCCTGCCAAAATGTAGAACCTCACACTTCTCAGCATTAAACTCCATCTGCCAACGTTCAGCCCATTCTTCTAACCGGCATAAATCTCCCTGCAAGCTTTGAAAACCCACCTCATTATCCACAACACCTCCTACCTTAGTATCATCGGCATACTTACTAATCCAATTTACCACCCCATCATCCAGATCATTTATGTATATTACAAACAACATTGGGCCCAAAACAGATCCCTGAGGCACCCCGCTAGTCACCAGCCTCCATCCCGATAAACAATTATCCACCACTACTCTCTGGCATCTCCCATCTAGCCACTGCTGAATCCATTTTATTACTCCAGCATTAATACCCAACGACTGAACCTTCTTAACTAACCTTCCATGTGGAACTTTGTCAAAGGCCTTGCTGAAGTCCATATAGACTACATCCACTGCCTTACCCTCGTCAACATTCCTCGTAACTTCTTCAAAAAATTCAATAAGGTTTGTCAAACATGACCTTCCACGCACAAATCCATGCTGTCTACTCCTAATCAGATCCTGTCTATCCAGATAATTATAAATACTATCTCTAAGAATACTTTCCATTAATTTACCCACCACTGATGTCAAACTGACAGGTCTATAATTGCCAGGCTTACTTCTAGAACCCTTTTTAAACAATGGAACCACATGAGCAATACGCCAATCCTCCGGCACAATCCCCATTTCTAATGACATCTGAAAGATCTCCGTCAGAGCTCCTGCTATCTCTACACAAACTTCCCTCAAGGTCCTGGGGAATATCCTGTCAGGACCCGGAGATTTATCCACTTTTAAATTTCTTAAAAGCGCCAGTACTTCCACCTCTTTAATTGTCATAGGTTCCATAACTTCCTTACTTGTTTCCCACACCTTACACAATTCAATATCCTTCTCCTTAAGTGAATACCGAAGAGAAGAAATCGTTCAAAATCTCTCCCATCTCCCTCGGCTCCACACATAGCTGACCACCCTGATTCTCTAAGGGACCAATTTTATCCCTCACTTGCTTTTTATATAACTGTAGAAACCTTTCGGATTTACTCCCACCTTATTTGCCAAACCAAACTTGTATCTTCTTTTAGCTTTTTTAATCTCTTTCTTAAGATTCCTTTTACATTCTTTATATTCCTCGAGCAATTCCTTTACTCCATGCTGCCTATATCTATTGTAGACATCCCTCTTTTTCCGAACCAAGTTTCCCTTGAAAACCATGGCGCTTTCAAACCTTTAACCTTTCCTTTCAACCTAACAGGAACATAAAGATTCTGTACCCTCATAATTTCACCCTTAAATGACCTCCATTTCTCTATTACATCCTTCCCATAAAACAACTTGACCCAATCCACTCTCTCTAAATCTCTAAATCTAAATCGCTAAATCACAATCTCTAAATAGTCAATGAATTGGCTGGCACAGCCATCTGTGGGCAATGAACTCCAGAGATTCACCGCCCTCTGGCTAAAGAAATTCCTCCTCATCTCTGTTCTAAGGGGACATCCCTCTAATCTGAGATGGTGCCCTCTGGTTCTAAACTCACCCATTGTAGGAAACATCCTCTCCATATCCACTCTATCTAGTCCTTTCAATATTTGATAGGTTCTTCTAAACTCCAGTGAGTACAGAATTGGAGTCATAAAATGCTCCTCATATGTAAACCCTTTCATTCCTGGGTTACCCTGGGAAAGCCCAAGCCATTTTGGAGTAGGTTTAATGTAGATATAATGTAGGTAAAGCGATTTGGGAAGTTGACCTTGCTTTTCCTTGATTACAACTAAGAAATTTAGAAAGAATCTAATCACCGTGAGTGACAGGATGGAAATATGTCTCTACCGAAGGAGGTGTAAGGTACTTCTGCCCTCCTCTAGCCTGCAGGTCACTCTTGGGCAAAGTGTAGAACCTGCTTAGCCAACCTCCCCAGCTCACTCCCTGACCAGGATCACATAAAGCCATGGGGAGCAGGTGGTGGATGGTCGTATGAGCAGATTGGGCATTTCACAAGTCCTGGTTATGTGACCACTGGCACCAGGTAGACAATCTCTGTAGAGTATTGATAATGGCTGGGGTCACCCATCTTTTAAAGACACTGGCCAGAAGAAGGCAATGGCAAAACACTTCCGTAGAAAAATTTTCCAAGAGCAATCATGATCACCTATGACATACGACACAGCTTAAGTGACTGAGAAAGATCAGAGACACTGATTCTACTAGTTTCTACAGGGTATTTAACATGATGTGTCAATATAAACAACAGGATATACAGATAGAAAAATAACAAGATGGGCTTGATATCTCAATATCTACTTCAGCCACACTTTTAAAAAAGATCTTTATAATTACAACATATCAGGTTAAATAAGCTAAGCAAATATTCATTGGAATGTACACCCCACAGCCACTTTATTAGGTACACCTGTACACCTAGTCATTAATGCAAATATTTAATCAAACGATTATGTGGCAGCAACTTAATGCTTAAAAGCATGCAGACATGGTTAAGAGGTTCAGTTGTTCAACCAAACATCAGAATCCGGAGAAATATGATCTAAGTGACTTTGACCTTGGAATGATTGTTGGTGCCAGACGGAGTGGTTTGAGTCTCGTTGATCTCCTGGGATTCTCACACACAGCAGTCTCTAGAGCAGAGGTTCCCAACATTTTTTATTCCATGGACCCGGATGGAGCTTGCAGAGAATAGTATGAAAAACAAAAAAAAACATTCAGAGAGCGGCAGTTCTGAGGGTGAAAACGCCTTGTTAGTGACAGAGGTCAGAGGGAAATGGCCAGACTGATTTAAGCTGACAGGAAGGCAACAGTAACTGAAATAACCACACATTACAACAGCGGTGTGCAGAACAGCATCTCTGAACTCATAATACATCAAACTTTGAAGTGGATGAGAAGAGCACAAACTCAAAGAGGCTGTCTGTTGGTTGATGTCGGCCATGGATGCTGCATCCCAGCTGTCAAGCCAGGGCAGTACAATATGGAGAGCAAAGTGTTGCCTATGCAGCAGGCTCCCTCTCACCACACATCTGATAGATCCAAAGCAACGGCAGACACCGACGCAATTTGGCACCAGTGGCATCGCAGGAGTTGCCAATCAACATTAAATTCAACATTGGATTGCCTTAGGGACTCCAGCTCCAGATTTTTTCCCTCAGGGTTCACTGCCAAAGCCTTCCCCGTGAGTGGGTATAATCACAAGGCAGCAGAGGTTTGAGGTCAGGGTTTTCCTTCTCCTCGATGAGCTGCCAACCACAGTTGGTGACCCTCACCTGCCTGAAGTGACTGGTTTTAAGGCGCCAATAACTTGCCTTTGCCCCTTCTCCAGTCTGTGGAAATGGTTCCGCTGGGCTTAGCAGCTAAGCCACACGTGAAAGCCAGGAGCTGGACTTAGTTGTCAGAGGCTATTTGAGAAGCAGGACACTGGAAGCATTTAATAAGTAGTGAGTGCTTATCTCTACTACCTCCCTCCAGCTATGACAACGTAAGGAACCACTCAGTGGCCACTTTATTAGGTACAGGTGATGCCTAATTACATGTCCACAGAGTGTAGATTCCTGAGCTGCAGAACCACTGAACTGTCAAGTTACTCAGTACAAAATGAAAAATGCACGTTGTAAAAGCTGGATACATTTTTGGACTTCTATTTCATTGCCTCAAGGCAGAGAAGCAGGGTGTTAAATCCGTCCTCAAGTGATGAAACTACGTAATGCACAACTCTCTGCTATGGCAAATTGCTCTGGGATTGCAAAAGGCTCAGACATAATTGTCTGGCCATAATTTCTCATCAAAGAGATGTCTTCTTATGTTCTTTGGTTCTTGCAGAGTCTGGAAGTCATTTGAAATAGGTTCTTTTAAAAAATAGAATGATGTGTCAATTTCAAAGAAAGTGATAGTTTGAAAAGCATTCTGTCATTGTAACCGGCATGCAAAGAAGGTAATCTATCTTCAGTTTACAATAGCATCTTGACAAAATGAGATGTACCTACATTTTTATAATTGTAGTGAAATTGATATGGATGATCAGCTATGGATAGGATAGCTAAAACCATAAAGCCCTGGAGAGACTTTAATTATCACATTATCTTTACCCCATGGACCATCTTCCACAGCCCTTTTGATGAACTATCCAGCATCAAGTTCAGATTGTCTTGGAGCAATTCTTAGTTCTTAAAGATTCTCCCAGGCTGACATCATGGTGTGTTGCAATGATGTTCCCGCATTAATGAACAACTCGCTGACTTCTTAAAGTAGGTCCCTTCTACAAAAAGTACTCAAAAATAAAGCAGGAAGCTTGAGAAATGTTTAAAAAGAGATTATGTGGGTAATGAACAATCCATTAACCTGTGACCCTGCATATGTTAGGGCTATTAATCTTGTCAGTGAATACTTATCCTAAATTAGACTTGATAAGCAAAGACTTACAGATTCTGAGAACCCTCATATCTGTTACACGTTCCCCCACCCCACCTCCTGCTTTGCTTTGTCTCTCCCTTTGCAAACGTGTCAAATACTTCAGGCTTCAGGCAGGGACTAGCTCGGGCCTCTTTACTGCAAAGCTAAGAGCTGTGGACTTGACAGGAAATCTGCTGCAGGTAATAACAAGCAGAAGTGCATGTCCCCCACCTCTCCCCACCTGGGCTTTCTCTGAAAGTTTCAATTGTGTCAATTCATATATTTAAGTTAAAGCTGAAAATCTGCAACAAGCAAGACATGCTGGAAATGAGGTCTAGGTTCATTTGAACAGATTAGTTCATGCTTCATGAATAAATTCACAAGCATTCATTCCACTTGACTTGCTTTATGGTCTAGTGGCTCCGAGGACTGCAGAGGATGTGGGTCTGATTGCACAGTGCACGTGTTAAATCTATTTCCATCACCTAAGACCATTCTGTTGCACACAAGACAGCGCAGTGTATCTACAGAGTGTAACAAACAATCTGCTGGAGGAACTCCCCGGTTCGAGCAGCAGCATCTGTGACAGAAAAGGAACTGTGGATGCTTCAGGTTTGAAACCCTGCGTCACTATAGATCAGTATTTACTGCTCAGAGTGGCAGAAGATGGAGTCTCGGAAAGCCAGTGCCTAGCCCATTGGAGTCCACTACTTGTGAAGTTTGCAGGCAATTATCATTCATGATTAATAGACGAAGTCTATTTTTGCCAAAAAGAGAATACTGTGGGGTGACCAATACGTTACTCACATTTCTGATGGAATTAGGCACAGAGTAATTGTGGAAGAACAAAACTAGAGGCCATCAAATTTGAGGACAGTCACCAAGAAATCAACAGGAATTTCAGAATAAACTTTGTTTTAAACTAATGAGTGGTGAACTAGTGGAACTTCCGGGAGAACTGGGGGTGAATGGCATGGAGCAGCCAGCCAAATATTGAATCGTAGAGACAAGAAGAGGCAAAGCAGAGAAATAGACCCAAGACATGCTGATCAATATTTTTGCCCCAGTCACACACCAAGTTTGTGACATATGTGCAGAGCAGGAACAACAACACCAGGGCAGTAGGATTAAATGTTTTTACTGAATAATGTTAGCCACTGTACACGATGAGCACCTTACAGTGCAGGAACGACAAACCAAGCCCACTGAGGTGAAAACATGCACATTCAAAACCCTGTGCCAAAAGAAAGCCCACGTGATCAATCGAACATGTCCTTACCTTAATTTCTACGGTAAGGACATGTTTGGCACAGCTTTGTGGGCCGAAGGGCCTGTATTGTGCTGTAGGTTTTCTATGTTTCTATGACTGCCTGCGTACTTGCCATTTTCCCGCGGTTGATCCCATACTCCCCACATTCCATTCAAGTCCTCAGATTTTTGCCTCTCATTGTCATTTACCTACTAACCCGCATGTTTCTGGGAGGAGGGAGGAAACCGGAGCACCCAGAGGAAAGCCATCGATCACAGGATGAAGGTATGAATTCCACAGTTAACATCTGAGCTCAGGGCTGACCATAATTTAGCCGCTTTACTAGTTGTGTTGTCCTTGCACCCACTGTGATGCCAAAAAGAAGTCTATGCTGAGGATGAAACATGGACTCACACGTTCACAGAACTGTTACAGTATTGAAGTTTTTTTGGTCCTGCAGGTCAAGTGCAGACTCCTATAATAGCAGTTCCATTAGAGCCGTTATGCTTCTCTTTTCCCACAGCCCTGCAAAGGACTCTCCTTCAGCTACTCATCCCATTCATCTTTGAAAGGCATGATCAAATCTGTTTCCAGCATTCCCAATGAGCTCTAGATCATAGCCTCTTACAGAATAAAATGCATTTCCTCACATTCTTATCATGTGTCCCACTTGTAAACTTTCTTCCAGGGAACAGCTTCCCCCCCGTTTACCCCATCTAAACCAACCTTCTCCTTATATCTCTTTATCAAAACACCTTTCAAATTTTTCTATTTTCTTGCACTCTATTTTATTTATTTAGAGATACAGGCCCTCCCGGCCTCATGAGCCTGCGCTGCTGAATAACGCCCATGTGTCTAATGAATGTACTAAGCTGTATGTCTTTGGAATGTGGGAGGAAACCGGAGCACCCGGAGAAAACCATCTGGTCTTGGGGAGAATGTTCAGACTCCTCACAGACAGCAGCAGGAATTGAACCCAGATAATTGGTGTTGTAATAGTTTTACGCTAACCGCTGTCCTGCCATGCTGCCACCAATTTTATTGCAAGAGAACAACCCCAACACCTCTGATATAAACTTGATTTTGAAATCCCTCATTGCCGGATGCATTCTATCTATTTTGTACTTGCTCTGGGACCTTCTTGTCTGTGAAGAAGAACGGGAAGAGCTTTCACTAGTGCACATTTGTCAGTTTTGACCTGCTACGTGCTGTTTACTCCAGTTAAATATGGATAACAAAACTTATCCATCATCAGGGACCGCCACAACCCAGGACATGCTCTCTTCTCACTGTTGCCATCAGGAGGAAGGTACAAGAGCCTCAGGGCTGACACCGGCTGGTTCAGGAAGTTCCTACCCCTCAACCATCAGACTCTTGAACCAAAGAGGATAACTTCACTTGCCCCATCACTGAGATGTTCCCACAACCTATGGCCTCACTTTCAAGGACTCTTCATCTCAGGTTTTCGATGCATGTCAGGGTTGTACCGTACCGTACAAAAGTCTTAGCTAAATATATATCGCTAAGGTGCCTAAGACTTTTGCACAGTACTGTATTAGTTTTATGTATTGCACTGTATTGCCGTCACCAATGAAAACAAATTTCATGACATATGTGAGTGATGATAACCCTGATTCTGATATGGGTCTCTATTGTGGACTGTGAGTGGGAAGGGGGTGGGGAGAGGGAAATTATGGTTGGGAAAAGTGACAGTGAGAGGGGAGGGAGCGGGAAGCACCAGAGAGACATTCTGTAATGATCAATAAACCAATGGTTTGGAATCAGTTGACTTTGGCCTGGTGTCTCAGGGATGGGTGTGTCTGCACCATGCCATTTCCCCCCAGCACTCCTTCTCTGCCACCTGTCCCACAACTCCCCCAGCCACCCACACCCCTCCCTCCCGGTGGCACTCCACCCTTGCCATTCCCAACATCCTTTGTTCCCGGCAGATTTACAAATTCACTCTCCACTCCACATTGACAAATACAGAAATGTGGAAAAGTCTTAGGCATCCTGGCTATGTACATGTGCCTAAGGCTTTCACACAGTACCATATATGTACTATGATAATAAATTTGCTTTGAACTTTGTACTTTCTTCTGACCTATTGTGTGCAGTTTTGGTCGCCACATGACAGGGAGGATGTGAGGAGGCTGCAGAAGAGGTTCACCAGCAGGTTGCCTGGTTTAGGAGTGGTTAGCTAAACATGTTTCCTCTGGAGTTTGAAGGCTGAGTGATGACCTGAATGAAGTACATAAAATTACGACAGGAATAGGGTCTTCTTCCCAAGGTGCAAATGTCAATTACTAGAGGGTGTGGTTTTAAGGTGAGGGGGAGCGTTTAAAGGAGATGCACGAGGCCCATTTTTAACTCAGAAAGTGGTAGGTGCCGAAAACGTGCTGTCAGAGGAAATGGTAAAAACAGTTACAACAGCAATATTTAGGAGCCACCTAGGCAGGCACAGGAGCAGGCAGGGAAAACAGGGATATGGATCATGTCTAGGTAGATGGATTTAGTTTAGATTGACATTATGTTGGCTCAGACATTGTAGGTCAAAAGGCCTGATCCTGTGCTGACTGTTACTGAATGATGGAGTAATACAGCACAGAAACAGGCTCTTTGGCCCATCTGATCCATGCTGACCGAGATTCCCATCTAAAGTAGTCCCATTTGCTCCGATTTAGCCCATGACCCTCTAAACCAAGGGTTCTTAACAATTTTCATGCCATGGACCCCTTTGGCATTCCGGTGAAGACTATGGATCCCTTCTCAGAATAACATATTCAAGTACCGTATATAAAATAAAATACATAGGATTGCACCAGAAACCAATTGTGTTGAAATACACTTAACAAAATATTTTAAAACAAATTTGTGATATAGTAATATATGTGCTTCTTCATTAAAACATTAAATCACAAGACTATAGATTTAAAATACAGGCAAGTAAAAATGAAGTTTTATTTTTTGAAGACATATCAGTGTGAAGGCTGCTGTTGCTTAACTTGAGTAAGAAAATTAAACTGCTAACATTGCTGTGGTTTATTGCTTACATTCATCATTGAAAGAAATGCTAAATATTAGTTAGAAGTTAGTGAAAATAAAGATGTAATTTTTTTCCCCAGCCAAGTTCACGGACTCCCTAGAATCTCTCCAAGGACCCCAGGTCAAACCTTTTCTATCCTTGTACCTGGCCAAGTAACTTTTATATGTTATTGATGTACCTACCTGCCTCAACCACTTCCTCTGGCCGGAATTCTATGTTCCTTGTTCTATGTTGGAGCAGCTCCTGCTCCCATAAACGTTTCGAACTTCTGGTAACAAGTTCCACGTATCAAACATCTCTTCACACCTCTTATACCAGAAAAGCAATCTGTTTTCAATGTTCCGAAGTGTTCATTGAAACAGTATCCAGATTTGGTTTTTGACTATATAAAAAACAACAAGGCTTTTGACAGTTTCTCTACTGCTAGAAAGTGCTATATGTTATCCTAAAAGTTGCCACATTTAACATAAACTATTGTCCTTGCAAACCACTCAAAATAGAAGCATTGACTAATAATCTGGTGGGATGCCTTCAGCTGTCACCATGGTAACTTAGTGTTAATTCAGTGTTAAATTCAGTGTTAATTGGGAAGTCAAATGAAAGGAGAAAGTATTCAGTTAATGACATCCCTTTATGAGCAACAAAGTATAGAGGATCTTGGGGTCAAGTCCATAGTTCATTGAAAGTGGCTACACAAGTTAATAAGGTGGCAAAGAAGGTGTATTATACACTTGCCTTCATTGGTAAGGGTGTTGAGTGTAAGAGTAAGGATGTCATGCTGTAGCTATAGAAAACTTTAGTCAGTACACATTTGAAGTATTATGTGAAGTTCTGGTCATCCCCTTATGGGAAGGATGTGGAAGCTGTTCCTTAAACTTTGAGTGTGTGTCTTCAGGCTCCTGTACCTCCTCCTTAATGGAAGCAATGAGAAGAGGGCATGTCCTGGGTGATGGGGGAGGAGGTCTTAATGATGAATGCCACCTTTCTGAGGCATCGCCTTTTGAAGATGTCCTTGATGCTGCGGAGGCTGGTGCCCGTGATGGACCTGGCTCAGTTTACAATCCTCTGCAGCTTTTTCTGAGACTGTGCAGTGGCCCCTCCATTCCAGACCGTGATGCAGCTGGTTAGAATGTTCTCCACAGTACATCTGTAGAAATTTGCCAGACACTTTGGTGACATACCAAATCTCCTTAAGCTAAAAGTTGAACTTTTGATCTCCCAATCTATCTCATTGTGACCTTGTCACTGTACTTGCCTATCTGTGCTGGAGTTTCACAGTAACCATCAATCCAGTCCTTTCTTGACAGTTGTATCTGCTCTCCTCATCCATGCAAGTGGTAAGCATTCTATCACACTCCTGATCTGTGTATACAGTAGAAATTCCTTAATAAAAGTAAACCCAATTCCAAATAACTCAACAGTTTCATTTAATTAATAGCCAATATTTCCTCAATAAAATGATCATTAATATTTAGATTTATATTGAAAGATTAACCTATTTAAAGGAACATATTGAAGTTATGTTATTCATGGGTTGGCTGACATTAGAACAGTATTTATTGGCCAACTTTACTTGGCCGGAGGTAATTGGAATCAGCAGGAATATGTGTCACATTGCGCAATGGCAGAAAATAGAAATATTAAACTGGCTTCATTTAAAGCAACACACACAAAATGCTGGAGGACTTCAGCAGCTCAAGCAGCATCTATGGAAATGCATAAATGGTTGATCTTTCAGGCTAAAACCTTTCTTCAGGACTGAGGAGGAAGGGGGAAGATGCCTGAATAAAAAGGTGGGGTGGAGCTCCTTCCTAGAACTAGATAACTAAAAGGTGATAGATGAAGTCAGGTGTGTGGGAAAGGTCAAGGGCTGGAGAAAGCGGGAATCTGATAAGAGCGGAGAGTGGACAATAGGAGAAAGGAAAGAAGGAGAAGACCCAGGGGATTAATAAGCAGGTGAGAAGAAGTGAAAGGTCAGAGTGGGGAATAAAGGAAGGGCGGTGGGGGGGATTTTGTTCACCTCAAGAAGAATTCGATATTCATACCATCAGGTTGGAAGGTACCAAGATGAAATATAAGGTGTTGCATCTCCACCCTGAGGGTGGCCTCATCTTAGCACAAGAGGAGGCCATAGATGAAGACATCAGAATAGAATGGAATGGCCACTCTGCTGCCCAATAGTAACAGTTGCCTTCAGCCTTGGGAAAATCAATGATTTTCAGACACATGGCCTGAAGAAACAAGTACTGCTGCTCTAAATCTCTAGTCAGCTGTGTTTCATTTTGGAAACACATTACACAAAAACGATGCAGCACGTTTCGTACCTATTTGTGGCTTCTTGTAAAACATTGAAAATATTTGCCAATCTGCCTATCCAGAAAATCTCCTCTAACATCAACTCCAGAAGTTAGATCGCCCCAATTCAGTTCATCTGTAATTCACTGACAGGTGAGGAAAAACTTATTACCGGTAATCTAATCCAAAAGCAAAATCCTGCTGTTGCTCACAAAGTGAACCAAAATGTAAAATGCTGGAAATACCCAGCAGTCTGGACAGTATCTGTCCATCCTTGATTCTGCTGGTTGTTTTTCCAAGGCAATGGGAAGTACAGACAGACTCAATGGAGGGAAGGCTAGTTGTTGTGATAGGTTAGGCTGTCTTCACAGCTCTCTACAATTTCTTGTGGTCTGAGGCAAAACAGTTGCCATACCAAACTGTGACACATCCAGCTGGAAATGTTTGATGGTGCATTTGGAGAGGATTATAATTGAAGGTATTCGCAAGTTTACCAAATTTATACAAAATTGCAAAGACTGCAAATACACAGCAGGCCAGTCAGCGTCTACTCAGAGATAAACAGAAAATGAAAAACCTAAATCTATGAACTTCCATCAGAACTGTTAAGAGTTAGAGATTGACCCCATCTCTAGCAGGCACAGGGGAAGGGCAATAGAGAAAAAGCATAAGGTAGGTTAGGATTTGGGACAATAAATTACAGCTGTATGTGGTGACTTGGCTATTTCATGACTGGATGAGCATAGTTGGGAAATTCTAAACTCTGTCCAATTTCTGCCACAGCCTTTTCGCCCTTCCCCTTCCCTTAATTCTTCTGAAAATATACCGAGGTGATTTCCTAAAACGAAGTTTATAACAGCAAACTGCAGATGCTGGAACCTGAAACAAAATGCAAATGGCTGGAGCAACTATTACCAATTACCACTAAAAGTTTAGACTATGAAGAAATTAAATAAAAACTTGAAAATGACAGAAATACTAAAGATAATCAGTATATGTATATTTTAGTTTTAAAAATTTAACAAATCCTGATGAAATGTTCAAAAGCAAATTTTAGTTTCTGAGGCATCATTGCATTTCTAGTATTTTTTGTATTACTCTGAATAATTTTCTTTTGTTACGGCCACGTCACATGAAATGGTAGTTTTAAAATGAGGAATTAATTAACCTTCATTGCTTTTGTCTTTCAATCAGCTCATAGACCATTGAACTTCACTTCAGCTGGATGCAGACTGATAATTTCCCAATTGATTCCAGTTGCTTTTAATTGTAGAAGTAGTCATTGTCAATTTGAATTTCTACAAATCTGATGAAACAAGCCAGAAGTCTAACCCAATGCAGCTTGGCTACTTAAAAGCATAGCACGAGTGGCAAGGAATGTCATTGTAACTGTGCATTCTGGTTTCAAGCCATGTTCGTTTCCAAGGGAAGTACCTTAGGAAATTGCACTTTATCCACTTCCCAAACAGGGTTATTTTTCTTTTTGTGTGCAACGAAGAATTCTGCTCAATTCCAGCCAGAGGAAGTTGCTGATTGAGGAGGAAAGTACTGTATGCATGTGACACTTACAAGTTCTTCCGGAGTAACACACACAAACTGCTGGAGAAACTCAGACCAGGCAGCATCAATGGAGGGGAAAAAACAGTTGATGTTTCAGTCTGAGATCCTTCATCAGTTAATATATGGTAGATCAGTTTTTGGAGGATTCATAGAGGACTTTCCAACTCCAACTAAAGATAAAGATTAGCTTTATTTGTAACATGCACATCAAAATATAAGACCAACGCAGTCCAAGAGTTCAGCTGGGAGCAGCTCCACAAGTGTCACTGCACTTCCAACACCAACATAACATGCCCTCACCTCACTAACCCTAACTGTTCATCTTTTGAATGTGGGAGGAAACCCATGTGGTTACGGGGAGAAGGTACAAACTTCTTGCAGATAGCAGTGGGAATCGATAATCGATGGCTGTAAAGCAATTGCACTAACTGCTATGCTGCTCACTATCCCGTCATTCACCATTCGATGTCTCACACAAGCAACTCGTCCATGCCAATTTGTAAGGAAACTGGCTCTTTATTACCAACAGGAATATTTAGTAATGGTTAGGCAAATATTGCCTTTCCTCAGTTACCATATATTTTCTTAAGAAAATCCAGAAGGAATCTTAATGCCTCAGCCACTTTTCTTCCAGACTATGTGCTGTAATGACTAGGAAGTTAGTCCAGAGGGATAGAAAAGTGAAGGTGTAAAGCAACTGTTTCTGAAGTCATCACAAAAAAATGGGAAATTCAGTAAGAGAGTTGGCATGGAAAGCAAATGATGAGAAAACAGAACCATCCACAATCTACTGGGGGAGCTCAACAGGTCAGGCAGCATCTATGGAAATGAATAAAACAGTTGACCCTTTGGCCCCAAACATTGACTCTTTATTCCTCTCCATAGATGCTGCCTGACCTGCTGAGTTCCTCTAACATTTTCAGAATCAGAATCAGGTTTAATATCACCTGCATATATCGTAAAATTTGTTGTTTTGTGGCAGCAGTGCAATGCAATACATAATAATAGAAACAAAACTGTGAATTACAGTATATATATATATATATATATATATATATATATATAATAGTTAAATTAAGTAAGTAGTAAAATTAGAAATAAGGAAGTATTGAGGTAGTGTTCATGGGTTCAAAATCCATTCAGTAATCAGATGACAGAGGGGAAGAAGCGGTTCCCGAATTGCTGAGTATGTGACTTCAGGCTTCTGTACCTCCTTCCTGATGGTACCAATGAGAAGAGGGCATGTCCTGGGTGATGGGGTCCTTAATGATGAATGCTACCTTTTTGAGGCATTGCTCCATGAACATGTCCTGGATACTACGGAGACTAGTGTCCACGATGGAACTAACTAAGTTTATAACTCACTGCTGCTTCATTCAATCCTGTGCAGTAGCCCCCCCCCCCCGCCCCCCAGCTGTACCAGACAGCGAGGCAGCCAGTTAGAATGAAATATAGCCACAGAGTTATGCTGGGTTTCCAGCATCTGCAAAATCTCTTGTGTTTATGAGAAACCAGTACACATTGCTCAAAGGGACCTAAGTGTGCAAAACACTACAAGTAACACACAGCATGCAAGCAATTAGGAAGGCAAATAACTTTGACATTAATTGTAATGGAGCTGCAGGATAAAAGAAAGAATATCTTCCGCAAATCTTAAGGGATTTAGTCATGCTACTTCAGGAGTACTGTTTGAAATTTAGTTCTTCATATTGAAGGAAGAACAAATTTACTTCAAAGACAGTGCAGAAATAATCACTATATGCATAGAGTTGCAACAAAAGAACAATACTCTCTGAAATATACAGGAATAAAAAGCAAATTCATTAAAACGTACTATTTTGCGAAGTTGTATCCTCTGGCTGACAGGCATGCTCTTTGACCTAAGGGACTATTTGAAACTAAGACAGTAGAATCTCTCTTTTCAATAAATTTTCCAATTCACTCGCACTGATGGCAGTGCGAGTATGCAATCTGTTCATGGCATAAACCATAAGACATAGGAGAAGAATTTATCCATTCGGTCCATCAAGTTTGCTCATGGTTCTTCCTCTCTGCTATCCGATTCCTAAATGGACTTGAAACACTACCTCACTTTTTTAATGTATATTATTTCTGTTTTTACATTATTTTTAATCTATTCAATAAAAATATTATTTATTTTTTGTTTGTTCTTACTTTTTTCTTCTATATTATGTATTACATTGAACTGCTGCTGCTAAGTTAACAAATTTCACGATACATGCCAGTGATAGTAAACCTGATTCTGATTTTGATCTATTTTCCCTCTCAGCCTCATTCTCCTGTCTTCTCCCCATAAACTTTGACACACTGACGAATCAAAAACTTATCGACCTCCATTTTAAATGTACCCAGTGACCTGGCCCCCACAGCCATCAGTGGCAATGAATTCCACAGTTTCGCCATACTCTGGCTAAAGAAATTCCTCTCATCCTTGTACTCTAAGGATGTGCCCTCTGGACCTAGACTTCTCCACTATAGGAAATATCTGTTAACAGTTAACAATGTTTGCAGATGACACTAAAATACATGGCATCTTAGTCAGTAAAGAAGGTTTCTCAAGGATGACAGAGGGATCTTGATCAGCTGGGTAAGTGGGCCCAGGAATGGCAAATGGAGTTTAATTCAGAGAAGTGCAAGGTGTTGCATTTTCAAAAATCTAACTAGGGTAGGACTTACACAGTGAACAGCAGGTCCCTGGAGAATGTTGTAGAACAAAGGGAGCTAAGAATGCAAATTCAGTGCATAGTTCACAGGTAGACGGGGTGTCGAAAGAAGGCTTTTGCCATGCTAGCATTCACTAGTCAGGACAATGACTTCAGGAGTTGGAATGTTATGTTGCAGTTATACAAGACATTAGCGAGGGTACACTCAAAGTATTGTGTTCAGTTTTGGGGACCATGCTATGGGAAAGATGCTGTTAAGCTGGGAAGAGTGCAGAAAAGATTTATCAAAACTTTAGTCCATGGAACATATGAGACTGAGAGGTGATCGTATATAGGTATATAAAATTGTAAGGGGCATAAATAGGGTGAATACACTCAGTAGTTTTCTCAGGTTTGCGGAATCAAGAACCAGAGAGCACAGACTTAAGGTGAAAGGGGAATGGTTTACAATGATGAGAAGGCCAGCTTGGTTGGTGTTTCTGGGGGAAATTCAGATGGTGAAGGAAAAATACATCTCAAAGGTGAAGAAGGATTCTAAAGCGAAGATGAGGCAACTGTGGCTGACAAGGGAAGTCAAAGACAACATAAAAGCAAAAGGGAGGGTATATAATATAGCAACAATTAGTGGGAAGGTAGGGGACTGGGAAGATTTTAAAAACCAACAGAAGGCAACTAAAAAAAAGCCATAAGGGGGGAAAGATGTAACATGAAGGTAAGCTAGCCTATAATATAAAAAAGGATACAAAGTTTTTTCTGGTATATAGAGAGTAAAAGGGAAGTGAAAGTAGATATTGGACCAATGGAAAATGATATTGGAAAGGTAGTAATTCGGGACAAAGAAATGGCAGATGTACATAGTAAGTATTTGCACCAGTCTTCCCTATGAAAGACACTAACACACTGCAAGAAATGCGAGAGTGTCAGGGGACAGAAGTGAGTGTATTTGTTATTACTAGGGAGAAGGTGCTTGGGAAGCTGAAAGGTCTGAAGGTAGATAAATCACCTGGACCAGATGGACTAATCCTGCACTTGCTGAAGTTTAGAAGAATGGGGAGGGGGGGGGGGATCCAATTGAAACCTATCAAATATTGAAAGGCCTAGATAGAGTGGATATTGAGAGGATGCTTCCTGTAGTTGGGGAGTCTAGGACCAGAAGTCATAGCCTGAGAATTGCGGGATGTCCATTTAGAACAGAGATGATGAGGAATGTCTTTAGCCAGAAGGTGGTGAATCTGGGAATTCATTGCCACAAATAGCTGTGGAGGTCAAGTCGGAGATTAGTAAGGGCATCAGAGGTGTTGGGGAAAAGGCAGGCAAATGGGATTGAGAGGGATAATAAATCAGCTGTGATGGAATGGCGGAGCAGACTCAATGGTCCAATGGTCTAATGCTGTCTTACGGGCCTATATCATGAAATGTCATGTGATTTTATATCGCATGATCTAACTTCCTTGTGTAGATTTGATCAAAGTTGGCAATGTTACCAACCAATCATGCAAACTTTAATAAAGGCCTGAACTGGCAGAATATGATGATGTATACTCTAGGAGTGCATGACACTCAAAGCTTGCTGTGCCAATCCATTCATTATTGAACTTCTAGGCCAATGACTATATCTCACATTCCATGATTACCTTAACAAAAGCATGCACATGGTGTTAGCCTGAAATAAAGGCAGGTAAATGACAGCAACACTCCTTTAATGAATGACAAAACCATCAGACAGAAAAGTTTTCCTTCCTACATTTTGAGTTTTTCCAGTGTTTTTTGTTCTTATCTATTGATTTCTGTAGTGCCCAAAAATCTACCTTGACTGAGCATCCTGTGGTAGAGATATACAGCACTCTGATTCTATAATCCATTTAAGACGATATAATCCATACAACTCCTTGCCCATTCTGCTTCAATTGCACCCGTGTCAAAGCAGATATGTGAAATTAATTTGCTTAGCATGGTTCCGATACTGACCCTGATACATTTGGGGTTTGTTGTAAAGAAGGATCTTTCTATGACAATGAAGTTCAAAGATGCTGAGCTTGAAGGAATGCCTAGCTTAAGATCTGTGGCAAGTACATTGCAGCCAAAATTATACCTATATCTCCTGGTCTTACTGAGGCAGTGCTGCAAAAAAAACATGACATGGGTATCTCATATCCCCAGTTGTGGGCTTAAGTTTGGCTCAGGCCGCATTCATTCAGCAGATGGAAGATCTGCTGTATCCCACATCTTCCACAGAAAACCCTCCAGAGTGATTCACCATTCTCATGTTCAGTTGCCAGAATCCACACTAATCCTTTTAATTCGATACATTGCCACACAAGGTTCCAACTACATTGAGAAATGATTTATGAAGTAGTCATTGTCCTTTCCTTTATCACTTTATACAGTTATTTTCCATTTTGTACATACGTAAAATAAGCAGGGATCCCACGGTGAAGTCCACTGTATACAACACAGATACTTAAACCTCGAAAACCAGGCAGAAACATCTGTTTTTATATTAAAAAATAAACTTCAGAGATTTCCAAATACAGTCATTTCAATTTGGCTTGAAGTTTGCAGCTTGACCAGGAATTCGTCAGTTATCCTGCATCTTGAAACAGTTTTCTCTGTCATGTATGACTTAATTACCACAATACAATATCCATGCAGAAATCTAACCTCTCCTACTTAATGAAAGAGCTCTGGATAATATTTTATAGAGTTCACCGAACACCTGGGACATTTGCAAATCCTCAACAAATTGTTCACAGGATGCAATGGGCCTGGCTTTGCTGAGGCCGAAGAGTATTTTCTGTTGATGGCAATGAGACAGTGTGGAGTTACTGGAGTGCTGTTTGAGCACTGTTTGAAATTGGAGTATTATAAATAACTTCCTCTTTGGCTAGTAAATAAATATTCCTTTATTCCCCACTCTGACCTTTTACATCTTCTCACCTGCCTATTACTTGCCCTCCTCCTTCCCTTTCTTCTATGTTCCACTCTCCTCTCCTATTAGATTCCTTCTTCTCCAGCCCTTGATCTTTCCCACCCATCTGGCTTCACCTATCACCCTCTAGCTTGTCCTCCTTCCCCTACCACCAACATTTTATTCTGGAATCTTCTACCTTCCTTCTCAGTCCTGAAGAAGGGTCTTAGTCCAAAATGTCCACTGTTTATTCATTTCCATAGATGCTGCCTGACCTGCTGAGTTCCTCCAGCATTTTGTGTGTGTTACTCAGTAGATAAGTAAGTAGCCATTTACATGGATGGAGTAGCCTTAATGAATACTTCGCCATCCCTTAAATTTAAGCACAAGAAATCGTTATTCTGCCCTAAGGGGAGCAGGTACACAATAGGTCAGGTACTAACATCTGAGAGAAAGAGAATTCACATTTCAGGTCAATGACCTCATCGCAACAGTTACTCTGGTAAGTATGATAGAAAATGTAAAATAAATTGAAAAATAAACTGCACTTTATGATGCTAGAGCAAAATACTGCAGAAGCTGGAAATCTGAAATAAAAAGAGAAACTGGAAAGTCCCACTGATCTGAAATTTCTTTCTTTTCCAATATTTTTATTAATTTACATATAAGAATACAGAGTACAAGAAATACATTATACTAAATCGCATATAAAGACTCCTTACCCTATATTCATACAGATTGATTAATTCGTAACTGATCTGAAATTTCAAATGTCTGGTTTTTCGAATAAAATCTATTTTGCAAGGATCAACAAATTACAATGGGAGATAGAAATTGCATACCAAATGAGCAATGTTACAATAGTCACAGGGGAGTTCAATATGCAGGTAGATTGGGAAAATCAGGTTGGTGCTGGTCCAGGAGGGGGAATTTCTAGTGTGCCTATGACATGGCTTTTTAGACAGCTCGTGGTTGAGATCACAATGCTGGATTGGGTGTTGTGCAATGAACCAGAATTGATTACAGAGCTTAAGGTAAAAGGGGAAAGTGATCATTATACGATCAAATTCATCCTGAAAGTTGAGAAGGAGAAGCTAAAATCAGATGTATCAGTATTACAATGGTGTAAAGGGAATTACAGAGGCATGAGAGAGGAGTTGGCCAAAATTGATTAGAAAAGAACACAGGCAGGGATGATGACAGAGCAGCAATGGTGGGAATTTCTGGAAGCAATTCACAAAGCACAGGATATATACATCCCAAAGAGGAAGAGATATTCTAAAGGCAAAATAACACAACCATAGTTAACAAGAGAAGTCAAAGAGAGAACATAAAATGGAGCAAAAAATAGTGGGAAGTTAGAGGATTGGAAAACTTTTAAAAACCAACAGAAGTCAACTAAAATAAAATCATACAAAGGTAAAGGTGGAATACAAAAGTAAGCTCACCAGTAATGTTAAAGAGGATACCAAAAGTTTCTTCAGTTTCTGTAAGAGGGAGGCAAGAGTGGATATTAGACTGCTGGAAATCATTGCTGGAGAGGTAGTAATGAGAGACAATGAAATGGTGGAAAACTGAATAAGTATTTTGTATCTGTCTTCACTGTAGAAGACATTAACAGTCTGGTACAAGTTCCAGGTGTCAAGTGTCATGAAGTATGTGAAGTTTCCATTATTAGGGAGAAGCTGCTTAGGAAACTGAAGGTAGATAAGTCACCTGGACCACATGGTGTACACCCCAGGGTTCTGAAAAAGGTGGTTTAAGAGATTGTGGAGGCATTAGTAATGATCTGTGAAGCATCACTAGACTCTGGAATGGTTCTGGAAGACTGGAAAGTTGCAATATCATTCCATTCTTCAAGAAGGTAGAGAAGAAAGGAAACTGTAGGACAGTTAGTCTGACCTCAGTGGATTGGGAAGATGTTGGAGTCGATTATTAAGGATGAGTTCTCAGGGTATTTGGAGACACGTGATAGAATAGGCTGTAGTTAGCATAGTTTCCTCAAGGGAAAATCTTGTCTGATAAATCTGTTGGGATTCTTTGAAAAAATAACAAGCAGGATAGACAAAGGAGAATCTGTTGATGTTGTGTACTTGGATTTTCAGAAGACCTTTGACAAAGTGCCACACATGAGGCTGCTTAACAAGCTTCAAACACATGGTATTACAGGAAAGACTCTGGCATGGATAAAACAGTAACTTATTGACAGGAGGCAATGAGTGGGAATAAAGGGCGTCTTGTATGGTTGGCTGTCAGTAACAAGTGGTGTTCTATAAGGGTCTGTGTTGGGAATGATTCTTTTTATGTTCTATGTCAATGATTTGGATGATGGAATTGATGGCTTTGTTGCAAAGTTTGCAGGCTATATGAAGGTAGGTGGAGGGGGAGGTAGTTTTGAGGAAGTAGGCTACAGAAGGACAGATTAGGAGAATGGGCAAAGAAATGGCAGATGGCATATGGTGTCAGGAAGTGTATGGTCATGCACTTTGATAGAAAAAATTTTAAATGGAAAGAAAACTGAAGTACAAAGGGAATTGAGAGTGCTCGTGCGGGATTCCCTGAAGTTTAATTTGCAGATTGAGTCTGTGATGAGGAAAGCAAATGCAATGTTAGTACTCATTTCAAGAGGACTAGAATATAAAAGCAAGGATGTAATGTTGCAACTTTATAAAGCACTCGTGAGATCTCACTTAGAGTATTGTGAGCAGTTTTAGTCCCCTTATCTTAGAAAGAGTGTGCTGAAATTGGAGAGGGTTCAAAGGAGGTTCACAAAAGTAATTCCAGGATTGAATGGCTTGTCATATGAAGAGTGTTTGATGGCTCTGGGTCTATATTTAGTAGAATTCAGAAGAATGAGGGGTGACCTCATTGAAACCTATCAAGTGGTGAAAGGTCTTGATAGAATGCATGTGGAGAGGATGTTTCCCATGCTGGGAGAGTCTAAGACCAGAGGATACAGCCTCAGAATAGACGGGTGTCCTTTTTGAATGGAGATGAGGAGGTATTTCTTTACCCTAAGAGTGGCAAATCTGTGGAATTCTTTGCCACAGGCAGCTGAGGAAGCCAAGTGTTATGTATATTTAAGGCAGATGTTAATAGATGCTTGATTGGCCAGGGCAGGAAGGAGTACGAGGAGAAGACAGGATATTGGGGCTGAGAGGAAAATTGAATCAGCTGTGAGGAAATAGTGGAGCAGACTCGATGGGCCAAATGGCCTAATTCTGTTCCTATATCTTATGGTCATATGGTCTTAGGATCGATTTAAACTGCTATCCATAAAGCAGCACACACAAAATGCTGGAGGAACTTAACAAGTCAGGCAGCATCTCTGGAAGTGAAGGAATAGTCGACATTTTGGACTGAGATCCTTCATCAGGACTGAAAAGGAAGGGGGATGTCACCAAAATGAAAAGGTGGAGGTAGGGGAAGGAGGACTAGCTAGAAGGTGATAGGTGAAGGCTGATGGTAAAGAGTTGGAGTGGAAGGAATCTGATAGGAGAATCAACCTGACACAGGAGGAGGCCATGGACCGACATGTCAGAATGGGAATGGAAATCAGAATTAAAATGTTGAACTATCCATAAGTCCTTGCAATATTAAAGCACCAAAATGAGTCATCTGGTCTTGATTGCCTCACTGAAGCCAATTGTCTACTCGTGCATATGTTTGTTATTCTTTGCTTTTAATCTTCGATTTCATAATCTTTTTGAAATCCATTTGGTACAATAGAGATCATTTCCAGTGAAGTCCATGGTTTTCCTTCAAAGACAACAGAATTGAGCATTGGATTAAAAGCAATGTGTGGGAGTGACCAATTGCACAATTCAATATTATGTCCAAGTCATCATGGAATTATTGGTCCATTAGTTAACTTTCAAAATCTGAAGTTTTCCACTTCCTATCATCTTTATATTGAGTGTGGGTTATTTTTGCTTTGAGCACATTGGATGTTCGTGTTTCCTCAGGCAGCATTTGCACAAACTGAACACATACTGCTCAGTTTTCACATGAGCTGTATCTTGCTGCCACCCCTGCTCTGCTCTCAGTTAATTACGGAGTTACATTTTCAGGGTGAAAATAAAAATAAATTACATAAACTGCCATTGACATTGCTAAATAACTTATGAAGTTAATTAAGGTTCATGATAAAATTGCACAAACACTCTCATCCTACGTATGATGAAACTTGACACTAAGTTTTAGCTCAATGATGAAAATTGATTGGGTGCCATGGAGGCATAGTAGTTAGCATGACGTTATTACATCTCGGGCATTGAAGTTAAGAGTTCAATTCCAACATCTTCTGTAAGGAGACTGTATGTCCTCCCTGTGGAGTGTCTGGGTTTTGTATGGGTGCACCAATGTCCTACCACAGTCCAGACATGCCGGTTAGTGGGTTAGTTGGTCATTGTAAATGGTCCCATGATTAGGGTTAAATCAGGGATTGCAGGGTGGCACAGCTTGAAGAACCAGAAGAAACAATTCCACACAAATAAAATTCAATGAAATTCTACTGTTTATCCCTGAACAGATGCAACTTTACTTGCTGAGTATTCACAGTATTTTCTGCCTTTATATGAGAAATGGCAAAATTTTGTCTTGTTGGATTGGCAACCCAAATGTATTTGGTCCTGAGGCCCTCTGTAGCTTGGATCGATCATAGATGTTGCATCCTAGCTGTCTAGTGATACACAAGCCAGGGCAGTACGATATGGAGAGCAAGATGTTGCCCATGCAGCAGACTCCCCCTCTCCACGCAGCCAAGCAAACCAAAGGAATGGCAGAGACCCATACCAGCAGCATCGCAGGAGTTATCAGTGAGTGTTGAACTCAACGTAGAACTGCCTTAAGGACTTGAGCTCTGAATTTTTCCCTCAGCATTTACTCCTGAAGCCTTCCCCATGAGTGGATACAGCCGTAAGGCAGTGGAGGTTTGATATCAGAGTTTTCCTTCTCCTAGATGAGCTGCCATCCATGGCTAATGGGCCTCATCTGCCTGAATTTGGTACTGGTAGCCTGAAAATGTGGCGATTTTGGAACCACAACTGTAGCCATGATTAATCATTTGGCCTGAAGTTTCTGTGCCATTCCCATTGCTTGCAAGATCCTCTCACTTATTTGGTACTTACTTTTTTTAAATTTAGAGATACAACACAACAGGCTCTTTTGGCCCATCAAGTCTGTGCCACCATATTATACCATGTGACCAATTAACCCACTAACACGTACGTCTTATGAATGTGGGAGGAAACCAGAGCACCCAGAGTAAACCTACAATGTACAATCTCCTGACAAGCAGTGGCAGGTATTGAACCTGGATCGTCGGCACCGTAATAGTTTTATGCTATCATTCCACTCTTATCAAAGATCTGGCAATTCTCCTCGGCACAAACCTAATGGATGATGTCCTATTTGGATCCAAGATGATCTAAAGCTATTGTATCTTTGTATGATGTAATTGGAGTGGGTGCATTCTTAATCAAAAACTATAGCTCCCATTAGACATATATTCTTAACTACCATTCGTTCATTTCGTGCCATTTCGTATAACATGGGCAAATGTGGTGTTTCCATGACTGGGATTCTTCTTGGTAAATTTTTCTACACAAGTTGCTTGCCATTGTCTTTTCCTGGGCAGTGTCTTTACAAGACGGGTGACTCCAACTGTTATCAGTACTCTTCAGAGTTTGTCTGCCTGGCCTTAGAGATTGCATAACCAGGACAGTCTTCACCGTGGAAGACATTAACTGTGTGCCAGAAATTCGAGAATGTCAGGGGTCAGAAGAGAGTGTAGCTGTTATTACTAAAGAGAAGGTACTTGGTTATGGGGGGAAGGCAGGAGAATGGTGTTCGAGGGGTAATAAATCAGGCGTGATAGAATGGTGAAGCAGGTTTGATGAGCCAAATGGCCTAATTGTGATCCTATATCTTATGGTCTTATGGTTTTTATGGAATGTGACAGAGATTGCTACTCTCTACACTTCTTATGTTCCTGTGCGTTTGAATTGCCATAGCAGACCATGATGCAGCCAGTAAGGATACTTTCAACAAGACTTCTGTAGACATTTGTTGGAGTGGTTAGTGACTTGGTGAACCTCTTTGACTTTCTTCACACTGCTTTCAAACACAGCTGAAACAAACTACAGTGAACGGCTTGTAAAAACTAATGAAATTTTTGAATACTCGTACATATACAAAAGCAAAGTTTGAATGCTTGGACCAGTCTTGGATGACGGATTGAGGGTTGAAAGCATGCACTAAAATAATTGACATCTTAACTGTGTTACACCCCTGTGGCATTTAAACACTTGGGAAGACACAGCACACATTCACCAACTGCAGTTGAAAGGTAATGCAGCATCAAGCACTGATGGATGACTTTGAGGTTAAATTTTCACTGTTTCTCTATCATCTATTATGAAATTAGTGGAATTTCAGGTTTTTTTCATGGAATTATACGGAAGACCTTGTCGTTGCATCTTCCAGGCTCTTCCATGAATCCTCTACTGAAATTATGGCAAAAGTTCAGGAATTCTAAATGCAAGCCTCCAATTTATGTCAAGTGCACACTACTGCTCTTGTGCACAATAATGAAAGATATTTTCATCTACTTGAAAGAAGTCTTTGCTTAAGTAAAGAGACAGAGAATGTGGAACTTCTATCAAATCTAGATATGAAGGTCATATGTGAAAGTATTGTTTTCCACCCAGGATATGCCCTCTTCTCATTGCTGCCATCGGGAAGGAGGTACGGAAGCCTGAAGGCACACACTCAGCAATTCAGGAACAGCTTCTTCCCCACTGCCATTCACTTCCTAAATGGGCATTGAATCCATGAACACTACCTCACTACTTTTTTATTTCTGTTTTTTTTGTACTACTTAATTTAACTTAACTATTAAAGAGGCATTAAATATATACTTCCTGTAATTCCATTCCTTTTTCTCTATATTTATTTATCATGTATTGCATTGTATTGCTGCCATAAAGAATGAATTTTATGACACATGCTGGTGATAATAAACGTGAATCTGATTCTGATTCTGATTCTATTCCACAAATGGGTTTGGATCTGATATCATTCATAATCAGAATCAGAATCACTATCAAGTTTATCATCATTGACAGCAGTACCCTGGAATACCTAAAGCAAAAAAAAAAGCTATAGGTTACAGTAAGAAATATATACATAAAATAAATAAATAGTGCAAAAAGAGAACAAAATATTGAGGTAGTGTCCGTGTGTTCATGGCCATTCAGAAATCTAATAGCCAAGGGGAAGAAGCTGTTCCTAAAATGTTGAGTGTATGCCTTTACCTTCCTGTACCTGCTCCTTGATGGTAGCAATGAGAAGAGGGTGTGTCTTGGATGGGGGTCTTTAATGATTGATGCTGCCTTTTTGAAATATTGCCTTTTGAAAATGTCCTCAATGATTGGGAAGGCTAGTGTCCATCTTCCTGAGGGAGGGAGGCAAAAGAAAGGAAATTATTGGCCAGTTAGTATAACCTCAGTGGTTGGGAAAGAATTGGAGTCTATTATTAAGGAGGAGGTTTCAAGGTACTTGGAGACTAATGATAAAATAAATCAAAGTCAGTATAGTTTCTGTAAAGGGAAATCTTGCCTGACAAATCTGTTAGTGTTCTTGGAGGAAGTAACAAGCAGGGTGGACAAGGAGAGGCAGTGGATAACATTTACTTATATTTTCAGAAGGCACTTGATAAGGTGCCACACATGAGGCTGCTTAACAAGATAAAATCCTATAGGAAAGATACTGGCATGGATAGAGAAATGGCTGACAGGCAGGAGGCAGCAAGTGGGGAATAAAGGGGGTCTTTTCTAGTTGGCTGCCAGTGACTAGTGGTGTTCCTCACAGGTCAGTATTGGGACCGCTACTTTTCACATTGTTTGTCAATGATTTGCTTAATGGAATTGATGGCTTTGTGCAAATGTTTGCGGATGATTTGAAGATAGGTGGAGGGGTAAGTGGTGCTGAGGAAGCAATGTGATTGCAGCAGGAGTTAGACAAATTGGAAGAATGGGCAAAAAAGTGACATTGGAATACAGTATAGGGAAATGAATGATAATGCATTTTGGTTAAAGGAACAATAGTGCCGACTATTATCTAAATGGGGAAAAGTTTCAAGCATCAGAGGTGCAGAGGGACTTAGGCGTCCTTGTGCAAGACTCCCAGAAGGTTCATTTACAGTTTGTGTCAATAGTAAAAAAGGCAAATGCAATGTTGGCATTTATTTCAAGGAGAATAGAATTTAAAAGCAAGGAGATAATGCTGAGGCTTTATAAGACACTAGTCAGGCCACACTTGGAGAATTGTCAACAGTTTTGGTCCCCTTATCTCAGAAAGGATGTGTTGGCATTGGAGACAGTCCAGCGGAGGTTCACAAGGCTGATTCTGGGAATTAAGAGGTTAACATACGAGGAGCATTGGGCCTGTACTCACTGGAATTTAGAAGAATCTGTGGGGATCTCGTTGAAACCTACCGAATGTTGAAAGGTCTAGATAGGGTGGATATGGATAGGATGTTTCCTATGGTTCAGGTATCCAGAACTAGAGCGCACAGCTTCAACATTGAGGGGTGACCCTTTAGAATGGAGGTAAGGAGGATTTTTTTAGCCTTTTTTTAGTAGTAAATCTCTGGAATACTCTGTCACAGACTGCAGTGGAGGCCAAGTCCATTGATAGATTTAAGGCAGAGTTTGATAGTTTCCTGATTGGTCAGGACATCAAAGGATATGGCGAGAAGGCAGGTGTATGGGGTTGAGTGGGATCCGAGATCAGCCATGATGGAATGGGGAGCAGACTCAATGGGCTGAATGGCCTAATTATGCTCCTATGTCTTATGATCTTACATCTTTCTGCAGCTTTTTCCGATCCTGTGCAGTGGCCCCTCTATATCAGACAGTGATACAACCTGTTACATCTGTATTGTGAACATATACTGAAATAAATCATTTGTGTCAAATTAAATTAGCGAGGATTGTGCTGGGCAGCCAAGATAGTTTGTTCTCAGCTCCTTGTCCCTAAGTGTACATCTTTGGAATATGGGAATGCGGGAGAACCCAGAGGAAACCCATGCTGTCGCAGGGAGGATGTACAAACTCTTCACAGTCAACAGTGGGAATTGGTCAATGATCGCTGGCACAGGAAAGCATTACACTAACAAGTGCCCACAGTACATCTGTAGAAATTTGCTAGAGTCTTTAGTGAGGTGCCAAAACTCCTTCAACTCCAAATGAAGTATAGCCAGCAGTTACATATTTGTTTCCGAATTGTGTTTTAGCTTCATTTGTGATTTACTTGCCATCTTGTACAGGAGGGCTCAGACCAGCCTGCGAAAGCTGATTCAGCATCAGGGCACGCTGAGCCACATTCCTGTCACCTGAGAAAGAGCAGTGGCTCTTTTCCAAATAGATGAGAAAATGAAGAGGATACCACGCTGAATCGTGGGTGCCACGGTAGTGTTGCGGTTAGGCACGACGCTATTGCAGCCTGGGGCGTCAGAGTTCAGAGTTCAATCTTGGCGTCCGCTATAAGGAGTTTGCACATCCATCCCGTGGAACGCGTGGCTTTTCCCCGAGTATTCCGCCTTCCTTCCCAGGGTCCCTTGAGCAGGCTAGGGTTAAATTGGGAGTTGTCAGGGCTGTGCTGGGCGGCATGGCTCTAAGAGCCAGAAGGGCCTATTGCGCGCTGCCTCTCTAAATAAATTTGTAGAACAGAATTATTGGCTGGCTCTGAGGCAACATATGTCTTCCAGTTGTAAGTGTCACACGATAAAACAGAAATATCTCTGTTGTTGATCAGCACTGAAATTGTGAATACAGATTGAAGTCAGGATGCAGCCTGGGTGGTTCTGTAAAGTGTTAATGATCCACTGATCCATGTTACCAAGGGAAAGACAAATTCCTTCTGTCACATTAATAATAATGAATAGCATACATTGAAACAATTACACAAAACCAATGAACTCTTGTCTAGTTTGTATTCTAATAATTTTCTGAGCAGCATATTGTTACCTCGGGAGCAACAAGCAATCTGCTGGATGAATTTAGTGGATTAAGCACTGTCTTTGGAAGGGGGGGGGAGGAAGGAAGGAATTGTTGACGTTATTCTTTTCTCCTCACAGATGTGGCTTGACTTGTTTAATTCCTGCACCAGATTGTTTATGCTCCAGAATTCCACCTTTTGCAGTCTCTTGTATTCCATATTGTTACTTCTGGCAGCTCCAGAAAGGCTATTGTAGCAGTATATTCCTTCCCATCTACATGGTGCTCCACCATGACATTATCCCAGACAAATCGGAGCCTCCAATACAATGGCCATTCCTTGTTATCTCTTGATCCTTTCCCACTCCTCAGATCGCTTGTCCGTCCTCTAATGTTGAACTGCAGTTTCATCCAGTTAATTATCAGTGAGACATAGGTCATGGATTAAGGGTAAAACATGAAAGGTGAAATGTTCAAGTGTTCTTCACTCAAGGTGGTGAGAGTGTGGAATGAGTGTGGTGGATGTGAGATTGATTTCAACATTTAAGAGAAGTTTGGAAAGCTACATGGATGGGAGGGGTATGGAGGTCTATGGTCTAGGAGCAGGTTGATGGTACTGGGCAAAATTATAGTTCAGTGTGGACCAGGTGGGTCAAAAGGCCTATTTCTGTGCTGTAATGCTCGATGACTATATGACTGTGTGAGATAGAATTTTCTCTTTGTCTTTGGTCAGATTGAGCAAAGTGAATAAAGAGAACAGCATGAACTCCATCTCTTCTGCAAAAAAAGTGCAGAATGGTAAATAGAGTTAGCGTGATTTATTGAAAGGAAATTATGCTTGATCAATTGATTGAAGTTATTAGAGGAAATAACAGGCAGGGTCGAACCAATTGATGATGTGTTTTTGGATTTAATTTATTGTTTAGTGGCACAGCATGAAATAGACCCTTCAAGCCGTGTCACCCAGCAATCCCCGATTCAACCCTAGCCTAATCACCGGACAATTTACAATGACCAATGAACCTACTAACTGGTACCTCTTGGACTGTGGGAGGAAACCAGAGCACCCAGAGGAAACCCACACATTCCACAGGGAAAAGTACAAATTCCTCACAGAGGATGTCAGAACTTAACTCCAAACTCCAATGACCCAAGCTGCAGTAGCATCGCACTAACCACTATGCTGCCATGACGATAAGTTGTTTGATAAGGCGCCTCATAGAGGATGTAGCACGGGACAAGATCACACTGGCAAGAATCATGGGTCAGTCTGCCTTCTGCCCATAGCACAAAATAGAGAGCAAGTTTAAGTACAGCATTTTTAAGTTGACAAGTGCAACATGTGGGTGTCATGTGGATCACTGCTATGGCCTCAACTACTTACAAGCTGTATTCATGGCCTAGGTAAGGGGTCCAAGAGTTTTGCAGCCAAATTTGCTGGCAACAGAAAGGCAAGTGGGAAAGAGAGTTGTGAGAGCAACACAAAGAATCTGCAAATGGATAGAGACAGATTAAAAGTTGGCACTTGTGAGAAGCAAGAGGTTTTTCCACATCGACAGAAAGAATAATAAAAGAGAATTTTGGAGAGAGACTACAGAGTGTTGTTGCACAATGGGAATTAGTTGTTCCTGTGCATTTAACTCAGAAAGCTAGACAACAGGCAGAATCATTTGGCGGATAAGTGGAAATTTGGTTTCAATAGAAAGAGGACGTATATAAAAGTGAAATAGTTTTGCCACAACTATGTGAAGGAGCTCGCTTGCTGTAATATGTGTAGTTTAGGATTCCAATGTGCATTTGGCCGTTCAAGCCTGCTCCACCATTTCATTGTAGCTGATTTATTTTTCTTCTCAATCCCACTCTCCTGCTTTCTCCACATAACCTTTGATGCCTTAACTTATCAAGAATCTATCAACCTCTCCCTTTAAATATACCCAATGAATTGGCTGCAACAGCCATCCCTGGCAATTCATTCAACAGATTCACCACCCTCTGGCTGAAAAAATTCCTCCTCATCTCTGTTATGATCCAGGATGTATTGGTTTTACAGTTTTATAGACGAGGGTAATATTAGGAATGGTAAAAGTGTGTCAATTTTGGTTCAAGTGAAGTTAAAGTGTCTGAGTTGCCTAAAGTTAAGAACCTCTGGCTTCTGAAGGGTGGGTGGTGTTGGCGAGCAGATGATCAGTCTGCTCTCAAGAGGTTGGTTGGTAAAAGCTTTCAAGATGTTGTATGTCCAAAATTTAATCAAGCATTTTATCTTACCATTTCTGTACATTTTTCATGGTCTTGAGTTTTAAAGGAAGCAAAAATTGTCAGATCTATCAAAGAAATAATTTTAGGGTTTGGCTTGTGAACCAGGACTGGATCCCACAAGAACATAAGACCACAGGACATCAAAGCAGAATTAGGCCACTTGGCCCATTGAGTCATCTCCGCCATTCCATCACGGCTGATTTAGTATCCTTCACAAACCCGTTTCCCTGCCTTCTCCCCGTAACTTTTGGTGCCCTGACTAACCAAGAAACTGCAAACCTCTGCTTTCAATATACTCAATGACTTGGCCTCCACAGCCATCTGCGGCAATGAATTCCACAGATTCACCACCCTCTAGCTAAAGAAATTCCGTCTCATCTCTGTTCAGAATGGACATCCCTCTATTCTGAGGTGGTGTCCTCTGGCTGTAGACTCACCCACTGTAAAAAAAAACATCCTTTCCACATCTACTGTATCTAGTCCTTTCAATATTCAACAGGTTTCAATGAGATCCTCCTCTTTTTTTCTAAACTCCAGCGAGTATAAGCCTAAAGCCATCAAATGCTCCTCATAGGTTAACCCTTTCATTCCTGGAACCGTTCTTAGCAACCTCCTCTGGATCCTTTCCAATGCCAGCACATCCCTTCTGAGATAAGGTCCCCAAACTGCTCAGAATACACCAAGTGCAGTCTGACCAATGCTGGAAAAGCTTCAGTATCACTGATTTCCTCCCTCTCCCTGTGACATTTATCTCACAGCTAATGATACTTCTGCCCACTCCCTGTGACATTCCCTCTCACTCCCTCTGATATTTCCTCTCACTCCCTGTGACATTTCCTCCCTCTGCCTGTGACATTCCCCCCCACTCCCTGTGACATCTCTTCTCACTCAGTGACATTTCCTCACAGTCCCTGTGATATTTCCCCTCACTCCCTGTAACATGACCTCCCTCTCCCTGTCAAATTTCCTCACATTCCCTGTGACATCTCGTCTCACTCAGTGACAATTCCTCACAGTCCCTGAGATTTTTTCTCCCTCTCCCTTGTGACATTCCCTGTTGCTCAATGACATTTCCTCTCACTCTCTGTGGTATCTCCTCTCACTCCCTGTGACATCTCCTCCTGCTCCCTGCGACATGCCCTCTCTCGCCATTTGACATCTCTCACACCCTGGGACTTTTCCTCTCTGACATAACCCGCATCTCTTCACTCTGCCAAATCCTCCAATATGAGGATTTCCATATGAGGATCAATATGAGAGTGTGATGGGAGGATCTCCATCCCTCTCATCACACTCTGCTTCTCCAGCACAGGATACCGCTCAAACTCATGGCCT
The DNA here is from genome assembly GCF_048418815.1 of Hemitrygon akajei. Classification (NCBI taxonomy): domain Eukaryota; kingdom Metazoa; phylum Chordata; class Chondrichthyes; order Myliobatiformes; family Dasyatidae; genus Hemitrygon; species Hemitrygon akajei. The sequence goes on from NC_133125.1 coordinate 107,289,418, forward strand.
TCTCACCTCACCTTTGTCCTCCAAGCTTTCGTGAAGACCATAAGACATAAGAGTAGAATTTGACCACTGGGCCTACAACCAGTTTGCCTCATCCGAGCCTTCTTTTCCCTCTATTATTTTATCGAGATATACAGCAAGGTAATAGGCCTTTCTGGCCCAACGAGCCCATGCTGCCCAATTACACCATGTGACCAATTTGCCTACTGAACTGGTACGTCACTGGGCTGTGGGTGCATACCAGAACACCCAGAGGAAACCCATGCGGTCATGGGGGAGCATTCAAGCTCCTTACAGCCAGCAATGGGAATTGAACTCAGCTCGCTGGCACGGTAAAGTGTTACGCCAACCACTATGCGACTGCGTCACCCCAATTATTACTTCAAACTTATGAATTCTTACTTGCTTATCTTTTATCCACCATGTCAATACTTGCAGGAAGGTTCCTTCCATTGTGTGATTATTTTCCTTATTTCCTTCCTGTCATTTACTTTTTGCCTCCTTTCTTTTGGAGGCAATAGGAAAAAAAGTTTAAGACTATTTGGTAACTCAGACACATTATCTCCATGCTGGGAATTTCACATCTATGCAGCCAGTGAAGCAGGTGTCTGTGGTAACGATCATTGAAGCAAGAGTTGCTGTCGCTCGCCTTTGCACCAGTGAGGCTTCTGCTGGCCTTCAGTGCTGAAAAAGGATCCTATTCCACTGACAGGCAGCTTTAAAGAGTTACCACAAGCTGCCAAGAATGCTTGCTCCTTTCTTTAAGTGTGGCCAAAAATTGATCTGCCATTATGTGGAATATCATCATAATTACATTCAGAAAAGGATACATTTACGTGAAATTTGATCCTTGATCTGCACTCAGTTAGCTGCTCCTAATTAAGTCACAGCCAGGGAGTTATAACAGACTTCAGAATCCTTGGCCAGAGTTACATGCACTGGCTGGACCTTCCTCCTGAGGCCCTTCCCTGCTTTTAGATGCTTTGAATGTCTTTGATTGTTATACATTGCAATTTCTTTTGCGTAAGAATACGCAAGGACCCCCACCATCTTGACCAAGGTTTCTCAACCAGGGTTCTGCAAGAGTTCCTGATTTTAAAAAGTAAACATTGCTTTTTAAACTTTGTGTGATGTGCAATGCTCACAGTGTGGGCAGTGACCAAGCAGACCCATGAGCATTCCTGTTAGGGGTCTCTCTGCCCACTATGGCAGTGTGCAGTAGGACTGTGTTTATTTGGTTGAGTCCATTCTCAGTTTTTGACACAAGATGGGTGAGGCCGTTGATAATTGGTGAGCACTTTGTTGCACGGGTAGGAGGACAGTAGGTTGATGAAGAGTGTGAAATATGTTTTCCAAGCATTGAATGGACTCGCCCAATTTTATATTTCATTAACCCCTGTGTTCTACAGACATGTCTGATGGTCCAATATGGTAATTTTTAAATTACAATTTTTGAGTCATTTCACTACACTAGTGCAACAGACACAAATGGGTTTTACATGGACTGGTGATTCAAGTTACCCTGTTCCATTGGGCCCAGTCTGTAGCAATCAACTTACCAATGCAGCAATGTCTCCAGCAAAACTGAAAAGACACTTAACTACAAATCACAACTATACGATGCAAAAAAGTACTGAATATTTTAAATGGGTATTGGAATCTCAAAACAGAGTAAAGCTCTTGTTAATAAAGTCACAGTCAGTAAAAGGATCCAGGAAGCAAGTTATTTAGTAGCAGAACTTATTTCCCAGAATAAAAAAAGTCACATAGTTGGGGAGAACCTAGTAACACCAGCATGTCACATTATAGTTGGTAGTAAGCTTGGACAAGACATAGTATGAGAAATTGAAAAGGTTTCATGCTCATCAATGATGATGGATGATTCTTTGCTTGAGAAGATCAGGAGGGAAGCAGAGTCCTGAGGAGCGATGGCACAGTCATTGATAACTGTAGAGGCCAATTCTGGATCTGTAGACTCTAGAGCAGTGGGAACATGGGAACAGCTGGGATGGGTGCGCTTGGGTAGTAAGATCCTTCCTGCGTCTTCGCTTCTCTTCAGCAGTCGCTCTTCTGGATTCCTCAAAATTCCTGGCTGCTCTGTGGATCAGCGTGCTCTTGGTCTCTGTCACAGGCCAGCTGCTGACACTCGTTTACCTCGATACTTGCCTGAGAGAGCTGCTGCACAAGTTGGTCTTTGTAACGTTTGCGCGAGGCATCACAATCTCTCTTGCCCTGAGAGAGTTCTTCTTAGAGGACTGCTTTCAGTAACTTGGAGTTGTGAGAGACATGACCTGAACAACAAAATGGATTCAATGCTTGGAAGTTGAGCCTCCTCCAGGGCCTCATTGTTGGAGACACGATCCTGTCGGCTGATACCCATGATGGAGTGGAGGCAGAGCTGATGGAGGCACTCGAGCAATCGGATTTGCTTGACCCAGGAACCAGTCTTCAGAGCCATATAGCAGTGTTGTGACAATGGCAGCCCCGTACACCTGGATTTTTGTGGACAGATGCAGCTGGTGATTATTCTACAAACGTTCTGGACGTGCCCGACAGCACTGCTAGTTCTGTCAAGTTGATTGTCAACGTCCTTTCCTACCGTAGTGTCGTTAGAGTGGTAGGTTGCCAGGTGGGTGAACTGCTCAACCATGGTGAGACGGTGCTCGTCAGTAGTGATCTGAGGTGGGTTGTAAACACCACGGGGGGCTTCTGTTGGAGGATCAAAGTTTTCTTTAGACTAACCATTACCCTAAAGCCCTTGCAGCCTTGGAAAACTGAGTGACTGCAGCCTGTAGCGCGTCCTCTGTGTGCATGAGAAGAGCACAATTGTCTACATATTGTAGCTTGAGAATGGGCTCTTGCATGGTTTTTGTTCGGGCGAGAAGGCAACCATTCTCAAACAGTATGATAAGTCAACGTATTGATGTCATGTAACAGGATGCTGAAGAGGTTTTGTGTGATAAATTGAAAAACAACAACTTCTCTATCCAGGCTGATGAGTCAACAGATTTCACCAATAAATGTCATGTTGCAGCATTTGCAAGATTTGTAAATGGTGGTGAAATCCAAGAAAACCTTTTCTGTTGCAAAGAGCTGCCCAAAACAAGCAAAGGCCAAGATATATTTAATGTTTTGTCTTCATATGTGGAAACAAAAGGTTTGTCTTGGAGGAACTGTGTTGGCATCTGTACCGATGGTGCCCCATCAGTGGTTGGCGCCATGAGAGGTTTCATTTCTCTCGTAAAAAATGAAATTCCTGACATTGTGACAACACACTGCTTTCTTCACAGAGAGGTGCTGGTGCCAAAAACTCTTGGAGAGGAAATGAAAAAGGTTCTGGATGATGCTACAAAAATGGTTAACTTTACTAAACAAAGACCAGTTCACTCGAGAATGTTTTTAAAAAACTGTGTGAAAGCCTGGACAAAGAGCACACCAATTTCCTGCTACATCCAGAAATCCGGTGGCTTAACAGAGGAAGAGTTCTCGGCAGGGTGTTTGAGCTGAAAGGTGAATTGCAGGAATAGAAGGCCAGATTTTGCTAAGTGCTTTGAAGATGATGAATGGCTACAGAAACTAGCCTACTTAGTAGACAATTTTCATCATATGAACCAGTTGAACAAGTCTCTGCAAGGCCTTGCAGAAAATGTTTTCACTTCAAGTGACAAAATTCTTGAATTTAAAAGGAAAATGAATCTTTGGAAAAATTATTTTGCAAAAGGAAATCTTGAAATTTTTCCACTGCTGCTTGGGTTTGTGAGGAAGGACCAGGAAGTCTCAAGTCTTATTGAAAACCACCTTGAAGAACTGCAGAACAAAATTGAACAGTATTTTTCCTCCCTTTCAACACAAGTGGGTGAGGGTCCATTTCACTATATCTTTTGGTCAGCCCGAGAATTTGACTTTGAGAGAAGAGGAAAAACTTTGTGAGATGCGGTCTGATTGTAATCTCTTAGAAACATAGAAACATAGAAAACCTACAGCACAATACAGGCTCTTCAGCCCACAAAGCTGTGCTGAACGTGTCCTTACCTTATAAATTACCTAGAGTTACCCATAATCCTCTATTTTTCTGAAATCCATGTACCTGTCCAGGAGTCTCTTAAAAAAACACTATTGTATCTGCCTCCAACACTGTCACCGGCAGCCCATTCCATGCACTCACCACTCTCTGATACCTCCTCTGTACCTACTTCCAAGCCCCTTAAAACTGTGCTCTCTCGTGCTAGCCATTTCAGCCCTGGGAAACAGCCTCTGACTATCCACAAGATCAATGCCCCTCATCATCTTATACAGCTCAAGATGAGATTTACTGACCTGCCCCAGGACAAGTTGATTTCTGTGAAAGAAGAGTATCCTGCCATTCATGGGAAAGCAATGAACATTTTGCTGCAGTTTTCAATTTCTTACATGTGTGAGCAAGTTTTTTCTTGTTTAATAAGCATCAAGAGCAAGGATAGAGATAATCTCTTTTCAGTTGTAGGTGAAATCATGTGTGCTTATCTCAAGTTTGATTAAGAATTGAGTATTTGTGCAGCAAAAAACAAGCACAGTTTTCACATGCTAGGCCTATATTTGAGCCTGATCATGTTACTTAGTAAGAAAATGTTTTTCAATGTTTTATAAAATTGTGTCTAAGACTATATTTTTGTTCATATTGCTTTGGCTTATAGCTCTTAATAAGTTTATGATTCAACATTGTCAACAAATTTTCATGTTGTAAATAGCATTGATTAAAATCAATTTACAACTTTTATATAAATTAAATCTACTGAGCATACCTTTAGAAAAATTAAATCCCATTTTGGCTTAAGCCAGTTATTTAACAGAAATTTATTATGTTTTCCTTATGAGTTTTTAAAATTTATGAAATTAATTTCAAGAAAGGTAAGCTAAGCTTAACCACATTTTTTTCAAAGAAAGTTGGCTAAAAGTTCATTCTCTACTCAAAAGAGCATTGATAATTATTTTTAGATTATATCTACAACATATTGAACATACTAACGTACTGTGAGCTGTAGATATAATAGTTTGTATGCAGGGGTTCCCTGAGACCTGAAAAAAGGATGAAAGGGCAAAAAGGTTGAGAAAAGCTGGTCTAGACCATGTTCTCTTCTCGCTGCTGCTGTCAGGAAGAACGTACAGGAGCCTTAGGTTCAGGAACAGTTACAGTATTGCCCTTGCCATTCCCTTCTTCTGGCTCATTAACATACCTGGGGTAAATTGAACTATATCCTCTTAACTAACTTGTTCTGATTTTTAAATCTACGTTGTTCCATTTTTTTGTAAAACGTGATTGGATATTCGTATCACAGAAATTAGTCTCACAATCTGGACTCAGATTGTAGTCTGGGTATTTGAGCATGTCATTGCAATACAGAGAGTGGTGCATTATGGAGGTTCTATTTTACAGATTAGACAGAAGCACCTTCTGCTCCTGCAGGTTGCTGTGAGCATCCCATGGCATGATTTTAAAGAGGGAATCATACCAGGTGAAACTAAATCAAGAGCTGAAAGATTGATTATATTAAATGACAATTTTTTTTAAATTACTGCTTCCTCAGAATTTTTTTGTTTATTATAGACCACTTGAAGCACAACACAAACATAATTTCAGACAACTTGTAGGAATTTGGAGAACAAGAAATTAACTTTTATTGAATATAATGCATTTAATTGCATAACAATGTTGATGCTTTGCAATAGTTCAGCTAAGCTAAAAATGTTTTTTTTTTGATGATTTTCATTTATACTCAGTGTCTGAGGCTTCTCATTTAAGTGTCCAACAAAAATCATCCAGCATTGATGGGTTCCATCAATACTATGCCCTGATACTATTTCTCCATGACTGCGATGTCCTGGTGTATCATTTCACCATGCACACCATTTTCAGTGCCAAGATATGCAGGGAATTAGTCTAATTGAGAATGTAGAAAATGAATCTTCAATGGCATGTTGCACTTTATGGTTTTCTGTGCTTGATGCATGTTGTCAACCAGCTGCGTGTAGTTTGGTGCTCTGTAGTTGCCAAGAAAATCTTCAACAACACCCTTGAATGCCTTCCTTGTGATTTTCTCTGGTCCCACTAGAAGCTCTTCAAATTGCCTGTCATTGATGACCTGTTTGATTTGTGGACCAACAAAAATCCCTTCCGTAATCTTGACATCAATTATTCTGACTTGAATTAGGAATTGAAATAATAAATATAGGTGACGTCGGAGAATGGTGTGTGATAGGGAAATTTCAAGATGATTTTCATGATCAGCAGTCCAAAATCCGCAAGATGCACCCAAAAGTATTCAAGAAGCAAAATCTATGTTGTCTAGTGTTATTTGGCCATGTTCTTATTATTATTCCATTGCAGAAAGTAGCTACTGTTTTTCTATATTATAACCATATGTTATGCTTTTGCAAATACACTATATTGTTTTTTTGGAAGATGCCATCTAAATATAAGCTTTTCATTCCTTTCGATCCCTGTGTAGAGTTTAGTCCAGCATCAAAATACAATCTCAAACATACACATCAACCCCACACAGTGGGAAATCTGTCAATTGCATTTGCGAGTTTTAACATTTCTAAATATTAACTGCAATTGCAACTTTATTCTCAGTTTTTCTGCTGTGAGCCTTGTCACACTTACAACAGAGCAAAATATATCTGATGGAAAAAATCCTTCTGAAAGCTTGCAGGGAATTCATGACCTTTAATTCTTGAATTTGTTATTTTTTTAACTTTGGGACAAATTCATTTCAGCTTGCCATTGATGCTAAATTTACAGGGACTAACTGGCATCAAAATCCAATATGACATAAGGAAAAAAAAAATTCACAGCCTTTGGGATAGACAAACACATGTTACATCCAAGTCCATTTGAAATCTATAGCTTTTCATGTCCTCCCTAGTTTAATTTAATTGTTACAGAATGGGGAGTTTAGTTTAAACGCTTTTGATAATTGAAAATAAAGTGAACAATGTGTATATGTGTGTGTGCCATGCAAGAGCTGAATTTAGCCTGCTGGCCAAGAAAAACACACTTGCAGCCAGAAACATGTCAAGCAAAGTAAACCGCTTCCTGGCTTTAGGTACGTTTTTCCACAAACTGAACCAATTTGGAAATAATGCACTTTCTTTGTTTCGTAATTGAAAGAAGACGAAACATCACAATTACAAAGGTATAGCATACAACATGTACAGAATTACAAAATGATTAATACCTTGTTCATCCTCTGAAGGCACCTGTAACATTCTCTTTAAACGATTCGATAAGCTCTGATGTGAGGTCATTCATCTGATGAATCTACTCAAATCCAAAGATAACCAAACACAGGCAGGACATTAATGCTAACAGAAAATGTCTGTTTACCATTTGCTCTGTGCTTTGTCAAATCACTACATATAGCTGGAAGAATCTCAAGTTTGGATAAATTTTTAAAAGATCTGATGTGTTATACAAGAAGACTGTCTCTATATACCTAAGAATGCAAGAAGCACAAACATTTCCTGTAATTGTTAATATTTGTAAAGCATTGAAATGTGTATAAATTCAGTTCCTCAGAAGTGACACAATTGTCTTGCCTGAATTTCAAGTTCTGCCTTACTGTCCTGATCGCCAGAAATTTGTTATTATAAGTGTTTTGATTTTGCAAATAAAAACATTTTAGAAGCGTAACATTCTGCAATAGATTTAACTAATTGTCAGCTTTCTGGGGTGCAATACTTTCCACTGAGTGATCTTTCCACAAACCATACGTTACACTTTTGTGCCAGTTACAACAAAGCTAGACCACATCAGATTGATTTGAAAACTCACTTTGCTTCATTGGGTTGCGGACATTTCTTTATTGGTTCCTTTTTGACTGGGATCCAAACTACTTTTATGTAAGACAATCGGGCCTTTGAAGAAAAAGGATTCTATGAAGACAATTACTCACAGCAACCTGTTTCTCATTCAGCCTTACTCGTTCATCTCATTATATTTAGAACCCTTCTGTGCCAACTTTTAATTCCATTCTATTCCAGTTCAGCATAGTGACACTACTCTCTTTATCACAAACGGCATCTATAAATTTACCAGTGGCACCACTGTTGTTGGTAGCATGTCAGATGGCGACGACGAGGCGTACAGGAGTGAGATAGATCAGCTGGTTCAGTGGTATCGTAGCACTGAGTTCCAGGACATTAACACCCTGGGCCAGCACATTGATGCAATCGTGAGGAAGGAAGGAATTTAAGGAGATGCAGTACTGATGACTCACATAATTCATTATAGATGTGTGGTGGAGAGCAGTCAGCGTGGTATGGAGGCTCCAATGCATTGGATTGCAAAAGGCTGTAAAGGGTTGTAGACTCAGCCAATACAATCACAGGCACAACCCCCCTTTGGTCCCCACCAGACACTCAGCATTCACCTGTGGCTCCAAGTAGCTGTTTGCATGCGACAGCGGCCCCACCTCAGCACACCGCTTCAACAGGCAAGCTAAGCTAGGTGAGAGTAGCCGACAGCCTCATATCCCAGTGAGATGGAGACATATCTGTCCTACTACGCACAGTCAGCTCCGGCAGACTGGCAAATGAGATCTACAGTGAGATCCAATGACCAGGAAGGCGATTCTGCAATGCTACGTGGAGAACAAAGGACACGACAAGGCACAGACGAAGTCACGGGCAACCACTGCACTCCACTGTGACATCAACTCATACCACTAGGCCTGGACTTCTGAGGTCGAGAGAGTGGAGCTGCCCCATTGCAATGGCTTTTCCACTTTAGAAACTCTCCCACACAGCTTTCCTTTCATCGTCAGATACAACCACAAGTAGTATTGGTCGTGTTCTAATTTATTCTGTATTTCACTTGAATACTCAGTTAAATGGTAGTTTGTCTTTTTTTTGCCTTCTTATGTCTTTCCATGAAACTTTGGCCAATTGGCGCAACCATTTAAATGGCCCAAAATGTATTGGTCCCGATGTGTCCCAAATAACTGGAATCCACTGTATTTAGATTAGCCGGCTGGTGGTGTAGTGGCATTCGCACCAGATTTCAAGGCGAGTGGTCCCAGGTTCAAATCCAGCTGGCTCCTAGCGTGTTTTCCATCTGTGTTGGGTTGAGCATTGACCTAGCAACTCGACCTCATAAAAAAAACAGACAAATGCTAAAAATATGGCAAGATTTCCGATGTGCCACAAGGCATGGAAAGGTACAACAACAATAACAACTGTACTTGGATAGGGTACACAGAGGGGAGCAGCCCAGCAGAATGTGGGAGGACCACAGGACATTGGGACCAACTTGGTGAACAATGACTGTATTGCTCTATAACTCTATAAAATCATACTTATCTGATCTTTGGCCTCAATTCTGGTTTGTTGGCTAATCCCCATAACTTGTAATTCCCCTGAAGTCAAAATTCTGCTGGAAGTTCATTGTTGTGAATCATTATCTTGTCTCTCTAACAAAAGATGCAGGCTGATGGCCCAAGTTATGCAACATTTTCTGCTTCATCTCCACGTATCAGAGCTTCATACACATTTGATGGCTCAGCATCCACAGCTTCTCAGTCATTCTCATTATTGTTATTAACTCTTCCTTTCCTTTGACCAGACTGTATACCTTCATCATCCATTGGCTTGATCGCATTTATCAAATGAACGGAACAATCATAATCAAATTTGCGATAATCAGCAAAAATTCTCAGTAAAAAGTTAGGAGAAATATGGTTACGCAGCATCTTTTTATCGGCTGGAATGCATAAAGGGCTATTGGAAACACATTTAGTGATAGAGTCAAAAAGGAATAAAGTGCACTGGGGTGGCCTTCAGCCATCTCTGGAGGAGAGTTTCTGAAGACGAGATATCAAATCTATGGTCTACCAGTGAGTCCTGTTCTCCTGTACACTTCAAGGACATGGACTACCAAAAGCAGGCACCTCAAACTGTTAGATAGGCACCAAAGTACTGATGCACCATCAATAACTCTCGGAGACTGGGAGTGAACGATAGGCTTTTATTAGCAGCAAAAGGGGAGCACGACATCTCGGAGACCGAGGGAGGAGCGGTGCCCCAATCGCCTTTATACAGGGGTCTGTGGGAGGATCCACAGGAGCAGTCAGCAGAGGGGCGTGTCCAGACAGGTATACATAGTTTACCACTAGTACATTCCAAAGTGCATTTTGTTACATTTATTATCAAAGAATGTATAAATTATACAACCTTCAGATTTGCTTGCTTACAGACAGCCACAAAATAAGAAACCCAAAGGAGCCCAATTAAAAACAAAATAAAGACCAACACCCAATGCGCAGAGAAGGAGAAAAAAAAACACAAGTCATGCCAACAATAGAAGTGAGCTAACCAAATTGAATCCTTAGATCGAAATCCTTGGAGCAGCCCAGTGTAGGCCCAAAGCCTATTAGCAGGGAAAATCACCTTGAAACTCACAGACACGAAGCACAGCAGCCAGGGCAGTCTCACAGTCCCAGCGTCACGGAGAGAGGAGTGAACATCATGGGAGAGTGAGTAAAATCAGACTGACGCCCTCCTCTGGGACCACACCCTGCCTTTCCAGTCTATCTGGGCAGGAATTTAAATTGTCCGAACAGTGGATCATGCCTCTCACTAGGACCCAGGCCCCACTGAGCGATATGCTCCAGGCCTAGTGTTCGCTGCCCAGCCATTCTCGATCCCTCCAAATCGGCTCAGCGCTTAGAGCAATCCAGCCTCACGCTTGGGCATTGAAGCTCCACTGCCTCAACTCCTCCTCTCCGACACCACCAAAACTGTCACCACCAGAGCCACCAGCCTCCAGTGTCAGTGTCCAGACCCACACCCTAAGCATCAGGACTCTGGTTACACCCGTCAGTGAACCATACTTCTTGCCCACCAAAACAGGTACGTCATCATAGTATCATAGAGCCAAACGCCATAATAAAAGGCCATTTGGCCCATACTGTGCATGCTAACCATTAACTACCTTTCTCGATAACTTTAGATTCCTTTGTTTTGTGGCTGCCTGTAAGGAGACGAATCTCAAGGTTGTATTTAGCATACATACTTTGATGATAAAAGTAGTAACTTGAACTTTTTTGCTTATTTTGTTTTTTCTATGCTGCATCAGTTCTGGAGTAACAGTCACATTGTTCTTCTTTACACTTATATATTGAAGGATGACATTACACAATCCTGAATCTTGAATTTTGATGAATTGTAAGACCTTAAAAAGTGGATCTGTAGGTCAAACACCACTCAGGCAATGCACTCAACGTTCCAGCCACGCTCAAAGTGCAAAACACAATCTCAGATTCCTTTTAAACTTCTTAATCTGTAATTAACTTGGAAATGGTCTGTCAAAGATACTTCTCTTAGTGTCCCACCCCTGTTCCCAAATACACATTTTATTTTCCATGATAATTAATGTTACTTTCTGCTTTTAAGATGTGCTGTCCTTAAGATATAAAATAAAATTATTGTAAGGCTCAAACAAAAAACAATCTGCAGATGCTGGAAATCCAAAGCAACATGCACAAAATGCTGGAGGATCTCAGCAGGCCAGACAGCATCTATGGAAAAGAGTAAACAGTCAATGTTTTAGGCTGAGACCCTTCATCAGGAATGGGAAAGAAGAGGAGAAGTCAGAGTAAGAAGGTGGGGAGAAGGGAGGAAGAAGGTAGGTGATGAGTGAAACCAGGAGGGGGAGGGGGTGAGGTAAAGAGTTGGGAAGTCGATTAGTGAAAAAGATAAAGGGCTAGAGAAGGAGGAATCTGATTGGAGAAAGTAGAAGACCATGGAGGAAAGGGAAGTGGGATGAGCACCAGAGGCAGATGAAGCAGGAATGGGAATTGTGAAGGAGATGGTGGGGGGGAATTTCCATTCCAACATGTCAGTCCATGGCCTCCTCTACTGCCATGATGAGGCCACACTCTTTACCTCCCAGCTCTTTAATTCACCCCATTGCCCTATACCAGTTTCACCTATCACCTGCCACCTTGTACTTCTCCCTCCCCTCCCCCACCTTCTAACTCTGACGTCTCTTCTTTCCAATCCTGATGAAGGGTCTTGACCTGAAACGTCGACTGTTTACTCATTTCTATAGATGCTGCCAAGTCTGCTGAGTTCCTCCAGCACTTTGTGTGTGTTGCTACTATAATGCACACCCTCACTTACAGGATAACTTATGCAAGATTAGCTTTTCACTCTATCTTAGTAAACCAATACAACTTTTCTGTGGTAAAGATGTTGTTATTGTTGTCTCTTTACCATTAAGGTTTAAGATATTGGCAGTTTACATGATTTAGTGACTTATCTACACACCTTTCCCATCCTACACAGACACACATTTCCCTCAATCCCAGCACATAAATGCACCACAGCAGTGTAGTGGTTAGCAGCACACTAATACAGCTTGGTGTGTTGGAGCTTGGTACGTCCTTCCCATGTGTGTGTGGGTTTCCTCCAGGTGCTCAGGTTTCCTCCCACAGTCCAAAAACCTACTGGTTGATAGGTTAATTGGTCAGTGTAAATTGTCCTGTGTTAAGTAGGTGAGTTGCTGGGTGGTGCAGCTCATAGGGCCAGAAGGGCCTGTTCCAATCTCTATCTCTAAATAGATAGATAGATAGATAGATAGATAGATACCGTAGATTCCGGATTTTAAGCCGCTACTTTTTTCCCACATTTTGAACTGCTTTGAACTTTGCGGCCTTTAATACGGAGCGGCTAATGCATTATTTTTTTTCATGCCGCCTCGTAAACATTTTGCCTCGTAACAGTAGACCAATAAAATTGATGAGTAGTTCACAGAGGTCCAATGAAATTGTACGATAAATCAAGCGCACTTTCACAATTAAATTATTGTAAATCAGTCATTTGTACTCACCCTCATCAACATGGAAAACACTCGAAGAAAAGCATTGTGCTGCCTTTATGGCAGTTATTTAGTTTATAATATTTTCGCTTAGTAATTCATTTTCTAGTTAAAGTTAGAAGAGTTTTAACTATATTTGTTTTCTGTACTACATCGCGGGATGCTATGACGTCACACCCGGTTTCGCCGCGTCTTGTGGGATACCAGTTTGCGATAAACGGAAAGGAGGGGGGGAGCGGCAGAGCCAAAACGCTGCTTTTAAGTTAAAGGCGATCAATAACTTTTCCTGGTAGGCTGCAGTATATATATTTTTACCAGTCGTTAGGAGATATTGGAATGTTGTTCAGTAAAGAAGTATACGCAACGTATATTTAAAAGTAGCCGCGTTACAGGCACGGTTCGAAAAAAAGCATTTGCAATATGTATTTGTTTTTGTTACCATATGGATTTAATTAAAAGTTAAAAAATCCTCACGTGTAATATCTTTCTGTGTAAATATCTCATATTACAACGTGGGACACCTGCGGCCGAAAATCCGGTGCGGCCGAAAATCCGGTGCGGCCTTTACAAGTAAAAAATTGATTTTCTTTCTAAAATTAGAGCCAGCGGCTTTTAATCAGGTGCACTCTGTAGTCCGGAATCTACGGTAGATGGATATACTCAGCTACCGAGACCTCAAAATGAATCATCTGGACATTCTTATGAACAATTCAAGAATAAAAAACAGACAGGAATTAAAAATAAATTGTGTACTTGCATTCCATTTTCTCTGAACACTTTTATTCCCTTACTTTATAAATATTAAAGCTGAAGAAGGGTATTATATAACAAGAAGTGCATCATAACTGAAGATCGCTTGATTAAAAATTCTAGAGATGGATCTGGTCGAGTGGATGAAGAGTGATACTCCATAACCAGCTGCCTCATCTTACAGTTACTTGTTTAGATTCAGTAAAAGAACAATAATGAAAGAACGAATGGTTCCAAAACCAATTACTTTTTCTCATTTTTCCTCAGGATGTGAGCACTGGTAGAGGACCAACATTTTGTGCTGTTAAACAAAGTGGCTCTGCCCATTTCAGAGGCTAATTGACTGTCAGCCCATTGCTGTTGGCCAGACTGGGTAAAGGATAGTATGTTTGCTTCTTTTGAGGTGGTAAGTTTGAAAGCCAATGTCAGTAATAATGACCATGAAACTGCAGGAATCCTATAAAAACCCTCTTGGTCCACTGATACACTTTAAAAACAAGCATCTTAAGGAACCTCCTTCATCACATTTGCATTTCTTGCTTTGATAATATTGCAGGATTTTGTGAATAAAACATGCAAGAGTCGTTTTATGTTTTTCACAGAAGCCGCAGCCCTTTACTTCCATTATGAACAAACCAAAAGCAGTCTCCTTACACCAACGTCATTATGTCTGACAACATCTCTTAAAGTGTACACAACAACTCAACGGTGGTGTTTGTGAATTATGTAGAACAGTTTCTATTATGAACAATATTTATTATCTGTCACCCATTACATAACCCCACACAGGACCCCTCCACCCCCTCCCAAGCTCACCAAAATCGGCATTCTGAGTCTGTATGGAGCTTGCATGGGCCACCCAGCTCGGGTCCCATGTGCCCTGGTTGGAGTAAAGCAGGTGTCTCTGGCTCGTCCAGGGGTGTGCTGATGTACACATGGTCATTTCATAATGCAGGGGATATGGTGGTGGAACCATCCAGGTCTTAGTGGGCTGGTTTAAGTCGATCTACAGAAGTACATTCAGGTTTACCCTTCCTATCTATAATTAAAGTATTTTTGGCCCATTCCATCTGGCGGAAAGAGCCACTAAGGGGACTTAAGGGGATGTTAATGTGCCTCATGGCAGACAAAAATGAACAAGCTAGAACACAGGAAACTGGAACCCAAGAGTGCTTTAGGGCACGAAGGGAGGTAGGAATAGGTGTAAACAAATTGAATTTATTGAGTAGGGCAGAACGTGGCTGAGATGCTGATCAGGCAGTCATGATGTCAAGAATAAATCACGTGGCACCTGTAGCGGCTGCCCGTACACCAAAGCCATGGAGGACAAACTTGGAGACATTCTGAGCCCCAGCAGGACCCTGGGGAGACGACTGTGCCAACACCTATCTGTCAGGGAAGCCCTCAGAGCAGACTTTTAAGCAACAGTGAAACCGCTTGCACAGGCCACTAGACTGTGGGTGATAAGCCATGGGGTGATGCAATTTAATACCGAGTTTCTAGGCATTGTGGCCCAGAGGTCTGATGTGAGTTGGGGACCATGGTCTGAAGAAATATTAGATGCTGTGCCAAACCGAGCAACCTACATGTTGATGAATGCCCAAGCTACATCTGCAGCCATTGTTGATGCCAGAGGGCCAACCACTGGCCACCCGGTGGTACGATCCATTGCGGTAAGGAGATGCATGAAACTGCAGGAGGAGAGAAGAGGACCAACCAGGTCCACATTAACAAGGTCAAACTGTTGCTCAGGGACCTTGAAAGATGTCAATGGTGCCCGAACATGATGGTAAATTTTCACCTGCTGACACACAACACAGACAGCACTGCAGTCTCACACATCTTTCCAAAGGCTGTGCCACACAAACTTGAAGCAACTAGTTCCTGTGATGCTTTTCCACCTGGATGTCAGAGGCTGTGAATAGAATTAAAAACAGTATGTCCAGTTTGCAGACACGAAGGGGAGAGGGCAACCCATTGAGGAATCGCAGAGAAGAAAAAACCTTGTGTCCCTGAGCTTGACCTCAGCGAACCGCAGGCCGGTGACAGCCGTCCTGTCAGCCTGGACCACTGGGTTGGTAGCTTGTCCAGCTGCCATGCCAACATAGTCAACCCCGATGTGTGTGGCATCAGTGGCTGGCCCTGAGAGGCAATTGGCCACAGCATTGTTTTGCCCTTCGATGTGCAGTCATGAATTCCGAAATGTAGGCCATGTAGGCCAAGGGTCTGATGCTTTGGCCATCATGTGTGTGAGGGGTCTGCGGTCAGTGAACGCTGTGAAATGCTGACCCTCTAGTAGAAAACAAAAATGAGAGATGACCAGATCGAGACCAAGAAGCTCGTGGGCGAACGTGCTTCCTCTTTGGGGGGAAGCTGCCAGCTGAAGGAGTCAAGTGTCTCTGCCACACGCCTCCAACCAAATGTTTGTGCGCAGTGCACATAGTCTGAGTCGTGAGTAGTGGTGGCTGTAGGGGGGTTGGGGAGCGGGTGTGCCAGTGAGGTCACATTGGAAAAAACTTGTTTGGTGTTGTCAAATGCTCTGGTAATGTCAGCTGACCACTCAAGCATGCGATTAGGGGTACTATACAGGAGGAGTCTAGGTTCAGCATCTCATGGATAGAAATTCACCATCCCCAATAATTCTTACTGCGCTTTGGCAGTCAGAGCAGTGTAAAGTCCATAACAGTGGCAACTTTTGATGGCGAGGTGTTGCACTTTCTGCAGAGATGCAGAGGCCAAGAAAGTCAATAGTAGACAACCTGAACTGGCATTTAGCAGTGTTAGTAATCAGCCTTGTTGGCTTAAGTGCTTGAAAGGTGAGGAGAGATGTGATAAGTGTTCAGTTTTGGATGGGGTGGCAACAAGTATGTCGTCCAGGTAAACAAAAAGAAAATCTAAGTCTTTTAATACAGAGTTCATTAGTCACTGGAAAGTCTGTGCCGCATTTTTCAGACAAAATCTATATGGGGTTATAACAGCAGTTTTGGGAATGTCCTCATCACATGTAGGCACTTGATGATAGCCTCTGACTAAGTCCATTTTAGGAAAGAATTATCTTTGCAGCTAAATCTGCCAAAACGTTTTGAATAGGTGGAACCAGGTATCCATTGGCGGGAGGGCGGGGGGTTTGGCAACTAGCATTGGGCTTAGGGACCAAGTGGAGGGGTGAAGCCAATGAGCTATTTGACCTGCATTCAATGCCAACCATTTCCAATGTTAGCAAATTCAACCTTCATGCTGGCCAACTTTTCTGAGACAGGTGAGGATTGACAAACCAGCTGTGGAAATGTGGGCTTGTCGAGGTTTAGGAATTCACCCAGCAGGCGAGTGAATTCACGTGTGGTGGTGCATGCACTAGACAGAGTTGTCATGGGGGAACTCACTGGGGGTGCAGGGTAACAACCCTAGGTCCTTTGCGTCCACAAGCTGGCAGTTCTTAAGATCTACTAACAGTCCTTTGGTGCACAGGAAGTCTACACCGAGCACAGGTCCAGCAATTTTAGCCAAGACAAAGTCCCGTGTGTAGCATCGTCCACTGAGGCAGAGGATCACGCATGGTGTCCCATGTCCAGATCCTGTCTGCCATTGGCGGCCTCCAGCAAGGGTCTGTCACTCTCTGCCTTATAATCAATGGCTGACACTGGCAGTACACTCACTTGAGCACCCATATCACACAGGAGGCATTGCCCTGAAAGAGTGAGTGAACAATAGACGACCCTGGCTGCTGGAACCCACTGATGACACAATACTCTGGCATTGTTGAAGCCGCTTGGTGGCTGGCACTTCTTGCATTCGTGCCAAAGCGTGTGTGGTAAAAATGTAGACCCAGCGTTGCCTGGTTCGGAGCCACAGGCGTGAGCCTACTGGAGGCTCTGTTGGCAGGCCTGATTGAGACAGGGAAAGGAGGAGGAATGATGCACCTTTGCCTAGCTGAGTGTGGACTATCAGCCAGTTTAGCAAGCTCCCTGTCATCCTTCACGGCTGTATTAGTGAGGGTTATGTGAACTTGATCAGGAATTTGTTACATAATAATTTCTTTAAAAATAAAAAAAAAGATGATGATTGCCCAAGAGAGGTAGCAAGTGGTCCATTAGTTCTGAAGGCCTAGTATCACCTGGACTGGGCAAGGAGAGCGACTGTTTGGTGTGCTCAGACTCAGACCAAAAGTCTGTAATAGGTGAGTTTTCAAAGTGGCATATTTATCACATGCAGACGTGTCTTCCAGTAGACTCACCACTCTGGCTGCAGTGGAACTACTTAACAATGCTACAATGTTTTAAAATTTGCTATTGCCAGCGGTGATGTCTGGCAGCATAAATTGGGCTTCCACCTGCAGGGTAGCGAGTTGCTCCCAAAACTCCAGCAGCTTCAAAGTGACTATGTTGGTAGACGTTTTGTTGAGTAACTCTGGAATTGTCCCACAGCAACAGGGTCACCAATGTAGATTTTGTGAATAAAACATGCAAGCCGTTCTATGAACTTAACAAAAGCCGTAGTAGTCCTTTAATTCCATTACGAACAAAACAAAAGCAATCGCCTTAAACTGACGTCATTACATCAGACAACGTCTCTTAAAGTGAACACAATAACCCAGTGATGGTGTTTGTGAATTATGAAGAATGGTTTCAATTGTGAACAATATGTGTCATCTGTCACCCATTACATTGCACTGCAACATGGTGACATTAAAGTTTTGTATTATTAGAAATTGTTAAAAAATGGTAAATTGCAAGGATTTTGGCATATCTAAGAGCTGCTTTCTTTGTAACTTGGGAACTTGGATGATTCAGAATTGATTTATCCTGAATGTCTGGGAAGGATTCTTTGGGTTTGGTCGTTAGTGTGATCCTGATTAGTTTCAGTGATTGAAAACAAAACCAGACGTGGAGTACATCCTTAGAATGATCACTCGATATTAAGGAAGTTGTAAGGCGCAACTTCTGAGGAAGAAATTAAACTTTGATTATAACCATATGGCCTTTAGAATATTATTTTACCTTTGGTGTGGCCTATGTTTGTACAAATTTGGAAGCCACAGTCGCAAGCAGATTGTATAAGAGGCGTGTTGAGTATTTACAGAATTTGTGAATCTGTCCTGGGGGGTAATATTCAATGCTGGAAACTGAAATCAAACATGACTTCTGGGATGTTTTAGCCTGTGAGAGGAATTCCCCTTAGTCCCACTCAACAGTTATTAAACTCAAGCCACCAGACAAGCCTAGGATCTGCCAGAGGCAACGCTGGGCTGATGAGATACCAGTGAAGGTCTGCCAATGCACGCTCTGACAAGTTCGCTGTGATTCCACTCCACAGCAACTAATTTACAAATTAGGAGAGAAGAAAGGAAAGGTCACCATTTCTCCTTTAAACAGAAATGGTTTGAAGATTCCGAAATTCCCCTGCTTCAATGCATTACTCTTGCAACGTGGCTTCACAGAGTTACAACTGTAGGCAGTGCAAACTTGTTGTATAGGATATTTCAGCAGTGTCAATAGTCATGAAATAGTTCACAGGGTGAACAGAACGGTAGTGTAGTATTTAGCATAATGTTTTACTGCACCAGTTATCAGCAATTGGGGTTCAATTCTTGCTGCCGTGAATAATTAGTTTGTGTGTTCTCACTGTGACCCTGTGGGTCTTCGGCAGCTGCTCTGGTTTCCTCTAACTTTTCAAAGACCTGCTGTACAAGTAAGAGTTAGCAAGTTAGCAAATTATATATTTTCTATATTGATCATGTATTGCATTGTACTGCTGCTGCGGCAAAGTTAACAAATTTCATGACGTATGCCGATGATATTAAGCCTGGTTCTGATTGTGATTCTGATTATAACCTCATACAGCTGAAATCTGCAGCTATCGACATTGTAATAAGCAACATTATTTCCAATCTTGGCCATCAACATCTTAGAGGACCTGTCCTGGGTAATGCAATCATGAAGAACGCACGTCAGTGGCTATACTTCATTAGGAGTTGGAGGACACTTGTTATGTCACCAAAACTTTAGCAGATTTCTACAGATGTACGGTGAAGAACATTCAGACTGGCTACATCTTCACCTGAAAGAGGCTGCAGAGGGTTGTGGACTCAGCCAGCTCCATCACGTTGCAGCCCTCCCCACCAGTGAGGACATCTTCAAGAGGATGTCCTGCAAGAAGGCAGCATGAAGGACCCTCACCATTCTGGACATGCCCACTGCTCATTACCATCATCAGGGTGGAGACACAGGGCCCAGAAGACCCACACTCAGTGTTCTAGACACAGCTTCTTCCCATCCTCCCTTCGCCCTTCACTCTTCACCCTCCCTTCATATTTTTGAACAGTAATAGTGCCAAAAAGGAGAAGAGTACACTGGTGTGGCCTTCAACCATCTTCAAACTTAATCCCTCCCACCTTAGCCCTCTGGTGTTTGACATTTTCTCCTCAGGAAAAAGACTCTAAATATCTCTCCTGTCAATGCCTTGTAGCAGTAATAACACTGAGCTGCTGAATTGTCTACCACTTGGGGAATTGTATTACAGGTAACAATTATATTCGTGCATTTGGATCAAGTCTAGGTTAAGAGGAAGGTGGGCTAAGAAAGAGGGAGTGTAAAAAATGTTGTTTATGTGTGTATTTGTGTGTCTGTCTGTCTGTGTCTCTGTGTCTGGTATGTGTGTCTGTGTGTGTTGTGTGTGTATATGTGTGTCTGTGTTGTGTGTGTATGTGTGTGTATGTCTGTGTGTGTGTTGTGTACATTGTGTATGTGTGCGCTTGTGTGTGTTGTGTGTGTGTTGTGTATGTTGTGTGTATGTCTGTGTGAGTGTTGTGTACATTGTGTATGTGTGCGCTTGTGTGTGTCTGTGTGTGTGTTGTGTACGTTGTGTGTGTGCTTGTGTGTGTTTGTGTGTGTGTATGTCTGTGTGAGTGTTGTGTGTGTGTGTTGTGTACATTGTGTGTGTGTGCTTGTGTGTTGTGTGTGTATGTGTGTGTATTGTGTATGTTGTGTGTGTATGTGTGTGTGTGCATGTGTGTGTATGTCTGTGTGAGTGTTGTGTGTGTGTGTGTGCTTGTGTGTGTGTCTGTGTGTGTTGTGTGTGTGTGTGTTTGATGTATGTGTTGTGTACGTTGTGTGTGTGTGCTTGTGTGTGTGTATGTGTGTGTATGTCTGTGTGAGTGTTATGTGTGTCTGTGTGTGTGTTGTGTACATTGTGTGTGTGTGCTTGTGTGTGTGTTGAGTGTGTGTGTATGTCTGTGTGAGTGTTGTGTGTGCTTGTGTGTGTGTATGTGTGTGTCTGTGTGTGTTGTGTGTGTATGTGTGTGTTATGTGTGTATGTGTGTGTGTTGTGTGTGTATGTGTGTGTGTTGTGTGTGTCTGTGTGTGTTGTGTGTGTATGTGTGTGTTATGTGTGTATGTGTGTGTGTTGTGTGTGTCTGTGTGTGTTGTGTGTGTATGTGTGTGTTATGTGTGTATGTGTGTGTGTTGTGTGTGTATGTGTGTGTGTTGTGTGTGTATGTGTGTATGTTGTGTGTGTATGTGTGTGTTGTGTATGTTGTGTGTGTTGTGTGTGTATGTGTGTGTGTGTGTATGTGTGTGTGTTGTGTGTGTATGTGTGTGTGTTGTGTGTGTATGTGTGTATGTTGTGTGTGTATGTGTGTGTTGTGTATGTTGTGTGTGTTGTGTGTGTATGTGTGTGTGTTGTGTATGTTGTGTGTGTATGTGTGTGTATGTCTGTCTGTGTGTTGAGTGTGTGTGTGTGTGTGTGTGTGTGTGTGTGTGTGTGTGTGTGTGTGTGTGTGTGTGTGTGTGTCTGGAGGGTTAGTGAGTGGAACTGTTGATCAGCCTCACTGTTTGGGGAATGTAACTGTGTTTGTCCTGGCATGGATGTTATGCAGCCTTCTCTCTGATAGGAGTGGGACAAACAGTCCATGAGCAGGGTGGGTGGGATCCTTCAAAACATTGCTGGCCTCTTCCTGGCACCTTTCTGCACGTATGTCCTTGATGGTGCCAGTGATGCAACGGACAGTTTTGGCTATCTGTTGGAGAGACTTCCAGCCCGCTGCAGTGCAGTTTCCGTACCAAGCAGTGATGCAGCTTGTCAGGATGTGCAACTGTAGAATGACGCAAGTATAGATGTGCACAGTCCAGCTTTCTTCAGCCTCCTCAGAAACTAGAGGTGTTGGTGAGCTTTCCTGATTGTGTAGGATGTGTTCTGGGACCTTGAGAGGTTGTGTGAGAATGTGCTTTTCCAGGAGTTTGAAACGGCTCACAGTTTCCGCTGCTCACTGTGCCACCGATGTAAATGAGGGTGTGAGTGGTGTGAGTTAAAACAAGTGCATTTAAAATATGTGCCCTAAATTAGTCTCTAAAGGAGTGATTTGATTCAAGACTTCCTCTAACCATTCATGCAGAGGAAAAATTGATAGTTTAAGCAAAGGATTTATCACCCGGAGTCCCTACTAGTGGGTTAGAAAACTCAGTAACTATGGTCAAGTAAGCATCCAGTGAAGCCCTTAATTATCCAGAATTATTTGTGCATTAGAGAACTCAGTAACCATGGCCGTGTGAATATCCACTGATACCCCTAATCATCTGGAATCAGGAACATCAGGATGGGGTAAACTGGTACAAAGTCACATGTGTGTCAAGTGGTTGTTGTGATGCGTCTGGTGCAGTAGTGTAGTGGGTCGTGCTTGTCCTTCTCACTTCCAGCTTCCACCGCTGGTGAGCAGTTTCACAAAAATGAGAAGTGAATGTGTAAGTCTCTCCCTGCCAGTACATAGCCTCTTTAACAGCAAGCCTCGGATACTGCCTCCTCAATGACGAAACACAGAAGCTGAACTCCTTTCGGGCCCAGGGTGAACTGCAGAGGACAGGGAGGAGGCCTGGCCCCTACACACGTAGCACGCAGGCCCACCGATGTGTGAACACGCCCTGGTGCTCATGAACCAGATCCGCAGCTATGGGTTAATAGCTCCACTGCCTTGTGGGCAGCCTCGGGAGAGACAGAAGCTACAGGAGTAAACCCAGACAGCAAATCCGGAGTGGAGCCCCTAAGGCAGTGGGACGTCATCGAACATCCTTCCAGCAGCTCCTGCAGCCAAGCTGGTGCCAAACGTATCACTTCACTTTCCTTTGGACTACACTGGTGAGGCTGAAAAGGGGATCTTGACGACTGGGCATCTCAGGATCTCAATATCTTCCGCCTAAGCTTGTGATGATGATAATCATCACCCATTGTCCTTCAAGACAGACATAGTCACATGTATTAAGGTACAGTGGGAAACTCTCTTCCATATCCTTCACAACAGAACATTGAGATACTATGAGGGAAAACAATTACAGAATGTAGAGTAAAGTGTTACAGTTACAGAGAAAGTGCAGTGCTGGAAGACAACAAGATGCAAGACCGTATTATGCAAACAGCTCCGGCCTTCCCTTTCTTGATCACTAGGAAAACGGCATGGTTAAATCACTCCACTCAACCTTAGAGAGAATGCCAGATGCCTCCAAGCTCTGCAATTCAGTGTCCACTTTTGGACGTAGTGCATAAGGCACTGGATACGCTTGGTGTTGCTACTTCATCCAGTTCAATTCTGGTCTTCATGACTTTGAGTTTACAAAACCCTTCTCAAGTAGCTTCTTATTAGCATTAAGCATCTGTGATAGTCTCTGTTTAGAGCTACCATTTCAGCTGCAGTTGCCTGTTGATGATACATTGAGAGTTCTGTGTTGCAGTCTAGTTGGATTTTTCTCAACCATCCACTTTTCAACACATTAAGCTCTAACTGTTATGTTTGGCCTCTGTATGTCACATTCACTTTCAGTTTTTCTTTGGGAGACACTTTCTTGCCTGTGCAGGTCTTTAGCATAACTGAGGTCTTTTCTAATGGTAGCTTAGAAAACAGTCTGTTGTAGTCAGTCTCTGAAATTATAGACAAAGCTGACTCTGTATCCAGCTCCATTTTCAGCTTTACTCCAGACACATCTATTATGATCCATATGATGTTCTGATCTACTTCAGTAATGCTATGCAATTGTAGGCAAGACAGCACACCTCTGTCAGACTCTGTGTTGTCTGATTCAGTTTTACACTTAGTCACTTAATGCTTTGTTTAGTTTTGTATTTGAAACTTCTCATGCAGTCTGGTTTTTCTCTTTGGCTGTGCTTTTTTCTCACTTGCACACTCTCTGTAAGTGACCTTGTCTGTGACGCTCTCTGCAAACATTTTCTTTGAATCAATAATCATTTGCATCATGGGAGGATTTGCCACATCGATAACATTTTGCACAATTCAGGGGTATTTTGTGCATTTAACATTCTAACCTCCTTTTCTGTAATGGTCTATTCCCGTTACAAGGTTAGGTCTCTTTCTGACAGTAGCCCCTTTTGAATGCTTTGACTATGTGTGCTACATACAAGCCTGTCCCTTAATGTATCAGAAAGTCCATCTCTAAAGTCACAGTATTGGGAAAGTTCTGCAATGCATTCAGAAATGGTTTCAAACTTTGACTGGTTCGTTTTGTGAAATCCAGATCTCTCAGCTATTACCAGTGGATTAGGGCTCAAGTGATTTTGTAAAATTGTAACAATTTTGTCAAACATCTTGCTTGTTAGCTTTTCAGGAGTTACTAAGTTCTGTAAAAGCCTGCATGTTTTTGCACCATTAAGTTAAGAAGCTTGGAGACTTTCTTTTCCTCATCCACATCATTCGCATTACAATACAGTCCAACCCTCATGATATACGATTCCCAGTTCTCATTAGCACTATCAAATTCATCAACTTTTCTGACTAAGGCCATCGTCATGTTATTTTCTCTTTAACTTTGCTAGCTGTGTGCCTTTCCCTGTGTACTGTGCACTGTTACATGTCCCTGGCGGCCCTCTCTGTACTGATTAACTCCTTCCTCTCACTGTCTCTCTCTCCGAATTCTGTCGTCCCATAACTGTCGGTGCAGTTGGTGATATTCACTGACTTTCAGGTTTATACTCGTCGCCAATTTGTTGTGTCTGTGTACAACTGCATGTCAAATAAATAAAGGCACGCATGTGGGAGATGGCTTTAACTGGTGTATTCACATTGCAGCAAGAGAGAGCACAATGGGCACCGCTAAGTTATCAGTCCATATGTAGTGCTAAGGGGAGTCCAACCATTGCTCTAAAAGAAATAGATCCATACATTACAGGTGTTCCCACTACAGAGTGCCGCCACTCCATTTCTTCCAAAAGTAAACAGCTGGCTCCTGGTGTCTATCAGTTACTGGGATCACATTGAAGTTGTCAGATAAAAAAATCAGAGATGAAGAGTTGGATGGCAATTTAAGCCCCACTCCATCCCGTTGGCAGGCTTGTGCATTTGCTTTCCTAGGGCTAAATGATTATTGTTGTCAGTCAGACTCAGAGTGAAAATGTGGGATTCCAATGATCTTGGACTCCAATGGCTCTTTTGTGCTTGTCTCTGTACACGTGAATGATGTTCCTTTCACAATGCTACAAACTCTGGTTTCTAGCTTAACAAAAATCTAAATAAATCAACAGAATTCTTGATCTCATGTTTAAACTAGGGGTTAAAAACCCTGAACTAATTCCACAACCTATGGATTCACTTTCCAGGAATTTACAACTCATATTTTAAATATTAATTATTTATTGTATTTGCACTGTTTGTCTTCTTTTCTACATTGATTATTTGTAAATTTTTGTATGTAGTTTTCATTGATTCTATTGTGTTTCTTTGTTCTACTGTGAATGCCCACAAGAAAATAAATCTTAGGTTTGTATATGGCAACATATACATACTTTGATAATAAATTTACTTTGAACTTTGAAAATATCCTGTGATTGCATCCTGTAATTCTAATGACCAGTAATTAATACAACAGTTTGACAAATTAGCCAACAGTAAATTCATCACTTCTTACAACTTTATATAAATAAGCTCTCAAGGGCAAGTATTGAGTGGTTCACAGTAATCATAGCTGCTTCACTTAAATTAACATTGCACCATCTAGAGTCTATTAATGTTGTTTTATTCTGGATTCTGGGAGAAGTGTTTGTGAAAAGCTTTGTCTCCCAGAGGAGGATATCATTCACACTGTCAGCTAACCCTCAATCCTTGCTTTCCTTTTAACAGAAGTAGTGATAGAAAAACAGCATCTCTGATTAGTTAACACATCCCAAATTGGCAGCAACTTCATTTCCCAGTAAGCGAAAATTCCCAGTCAATACCTGCTACTTAGTATCCTTTCCAATGCCAAGATACAGTATAATATAAAATCTGAAACTTGCAAAAGGAAATCACCCAGCCCATTATGTAACGAGGTCAGAAAGAGATATAAATGAAGAAATGAGCCAGGTCTGACGGACAATTATTCAATTTTACAGGTAAAAGTACAGTTCTCATTCACCCCAAAATAAAATATATTATTAGATTATAAGTTTGATTGCTTCTGTCATTTTGTTGTACTTTTGTTCATCTTCTATTCAAATAAAAATCACGATATATTTTGTCAGGGTATTGGCTTGTTATATTTGTCCACAGTGGATCAACTCCAAATACCTAAGAAGCTCCTATTATACTGACACCTGCTGGTCTAACTGGTATTGCAGACACATTAAAACACTTGGGTATATTTTCAGATGAAGGGTCTCAACCCAAAACGTCAACTATATCAGTCCTGATGAAGAGTCTTGGCCCAAAACGTCGACTATATGAGTCCTGATGAAGGGTCTCAGTCCAAAACATCAACTATACTCTTTTCCATAAATGCTGCCTGGCCTGCTGAGATCTTCCAGCATTTTGTGTGTGTTGCCTATATTTTCAGAATCAGGTTTGTTTGTTTATTTGTTCATTCCTTATCCATTTATTGATATACAACACAGAATAGACCATTCCTGCCCTTCAAACTGCACCGCTCAGCAATCCCTGATTTAATCATAACCTAATCACAGGACAATTGAGGAAACTGGAGCATTGGGAGGAAACCCACGCAGTCACAGGGAGAACGTACAAACTTCTTACAGGCAATGGCAGGAATTGAACCCGGTCACTGGTACTGTAAAGCATTGTGCTAACCACTATGCTACGATCGTGGAATTTGTTGTTTTGTGTAACAGTACGGTGCAAGACATAAAAATTGCTGAAAGTTGCAGAAGTAAATACTGAGTGCAAAAGATGAATAATAAGGTAATGTTTGGGGGTTCATGGACCATTCAGAAATCTGATAGCGGAGGGGAAGTACATGTTCCTAAAACATTGACTTGGTCTTTGGGCTTCTGTACCACCTCTCTGATGAAATTGATGAGAAGAGGGCATGGTGCATATGGTGAGAGTCCATCGTGAGGCACTGCCTTTTGAAGATGTCATCGATGGTGGGGAGGGTTGTGCTCCAATGGAACTGGCTGAATCTACAACCCTCTGCAGCCTCTTTCAATCCTGAGCACTGGAGCCCCCATATCAGACAGTGACACAACCAGTTATAACAATCTCCATCTTACACATCAGTCGAAATTTTCTATAACCTTTGGTGACATACCAGATCTCCTCCAACTCCAGAACTGCTGGTGTGCCTCTTTGTGATTGTGTAGCGGTATGCTACACACAGCGCTGAAATAACAACACGGAGTCGGTGAGCTGCAGTTGCGAAAGAGGTTTATTCACACTTCGCGGCCTCGCTTTAAAGCCATCCTGATCCCACCCTCCCCGGGCGGGAATACTGCAGGGGGCGTGTATTCACAGTCCTGTCCTGCGTGCGGGCTTTCCCCTTGCTGGTGAAGCAGGCTTGGCGCCCTCTTTGGGACCGGCCTCAATGCCGGCGCGTGCCACTTTGTGAGCCGGTTCGAGTGCGCTGGGAAGTGGGTCGCCACATAACCCCCCCCCCCCCCCAGAACCGGCGATACACCCCCCAATGTCCACAGTCTGGGTCGGACCCTGTTTGGGAGGTCTGCCTCTGCGCCGCGGTGCCTGAATCTCAATCGGCTGTGCCAAGTCCACATGGGCCGGTTTGAGTCGGTCCACTGTGAAAACTTCCTCTTTCCCCCCAATGTCCAGCACGAATGTGGACCCATTCTTTCTGATCACCGTAAACGGCCCCTCGTAGGGCCGCTGTAGTGGTGCCCGATGTCCTCCCCGTCGAACAAAAACGAACTTACAGTTTTGCAGGTCTTTGGGTACGCAGGTCAGGTTCTGTCCATGCTGTGAAGTGGGTATGGGGGCCAGGTCACCGAGCCTCTCGCGTAGTCTGCCCAGGACTGCTGCGGGTTCTTCCTCTTGCCCCCTTGGGCCTGGTATGAACTCTCCTGGGATGACCAGGGGTGCGCCGTACACCAACTCGGCCGACGAGGCATGCAGATCTTCTTTGGGCACCGTGCGGATTCCAAGCAGGACCCAGGGAAGCTAGTCCACCCAGTTAGGCCCTTTGAGGTGGGCCATGAGAGCCGACTTCAGGTGACGGTGGAAACGCTCCACTAGCCCGTTCGACTGTGGGTGGTAGGCAGTTGTGTGGTGCAGCTGTGTCCCTAAAAGGCTGGCCATAGCTGACCACAGGCTGGAGGTGAACTGGGCACCTCTGTTGGAGGTAATGTGGGCCGGTACACCAAAGCGAGATACCCAGGTGGCAATCAGTGCCCGGGCGCAGGATTCGGAGGTGGTGTCAGTGAGCGGGACCGCCTCTGGCCATCTTGTGAACTTGTCCACGATAGTCAGGAGGTGCCGCGCTCCTCGCGACACTGGCAGGGAGCCCACGATATCCACATGAATGTGGTCGAAATGTCGGTGGGTGGGGTGGAACTACTGCGGCAGAGCTTTGGTGTGCCACTGCACCTTGGCAGTTTGGCAGTGCATGCACGTTTTGGCCCATTCACTGACCTGCTTGCAGAGTCTGTGCCAAACGAACCTGTTGGAGACCATCTGGACGATTGTCCTGATGGAGGGGTGCGCTAAGTTGTGAATGGAGTCGAAAACGTGCCACCGCCAGGCTGCCGGGACGACGGGACGGGGCTGGCCGATGGCGACGTCACAGAGTAGGGTCCTCTCACCTGGGCCTACGGGGAGGTCCTGGAGCTGCAAACCGGAGACTGCGGTTCTGTAACTAGGGATCTCTTCGTCTGCCTGCTGCGCCTCTGCCAATGCTTCATAGTCTACCCCCTGGGACAGGGCTTGGATGTTAGGGCGGGAGAAGGCATCAGCCATGACATTGTTCTTTCTCGAGACATGCCGGACATCCATCGTGTATTTGGAGATGTAGGACAGACGTCACTGCTGGCGGGACGACCAGGGGTCGGATGCTTTCGTGAATGCAAAGGTAAGCGGTTTGTGGTCTGTGAACGTGGTGAAGGGCCTACCTTCTAAGAAGTACCTGAAATGCCAGATTGCCAGGTATAGCGCCAACAGTTCCCAGTCGAAAGCACTGTATTTGAGCTCGAGTGGTCATAGGTGTTTGCTGAAAAACGCCAGGGGTTGCCGGCGTCCCTCGATGAGTTGTTCCAGCACTCCACCGACTGCCGTGTTAGATGCGTCCACTGTGAGGGCGGTAGGGATGTCCGTTCTGGGGTGCACTAGCATTGTGGCGTTTGGCAAGGCTTCTTTGGTTTTAATGAAAGCGACGGCGGACTCCTCGTCCCAGGTAATGTCCTTGACCTTACCTGACATCAGGGCGAACAGGGGGCGCATGATTCGGGCAGCTGAAGGGAGGAAGCGGTGGTAGAAATTTACCATACCCACGAATTCCTGAAGGCCTTTGATTGTGTTGGGTCGGGGGAAATGGCGGACCGCGTCTACCTTGGCGGGCAGAGGGGTTGCCCTGTCTGTAGTGATCCTGTGGCCCAGGAAGTCGATGGTGTCAAGCCCGAACTGGCATTTGGCTGGGTTGATTGTTAGGCCGTATTCACTCAGTTGGGCGTAGAGTTGACGGAGGTGGGACAGATGCTCCTGACGACTACTGCTGGCTATGAGGATATCGTCCAAATAGATGAAAGCGAAGTCCAGGTCGCGTCCCACCACGTCCATTAACTGCTGAAATGTCTGTGGAGCATTCTTTAGGCCGAACGGCATGCGGAGGAACTCAAAAAGGCCGAACGGGGTGATGAGTGCCGTTTTGGAGACATCGTCCGGATGCATCGGGATTTGATGGTATTCCCTGACGAGGTCTACCTTGGAGAAGATTCGTGTGCCGTGCAGGTTTGCTGCAAAATCCTGAATGTGCGGCACAGGGTAGCGGTCCGGTGTTGTAGCCTCGTTCAGCCTGCGGTAGTCACCGCATGGTCTCCAGCCCCCTGTTGCTTTGGGCACCGTGTGCAGGGGGCAGGCCCATGGGCTGTCGGACCACCATATGATCTCCAATTCCTCCATCCTCTTGAACTCCTTCTTCGCCAGTCGGAGCTTGTCCAGGGGAAGCCTTCGAGCATGGGCGTGGAGGGGTGGTCCCTGTGTCGGGATGTGGTGCTGTACGCCGTGTCTGGGCATGGCTGCCGTGAACTGCGGTGCCAGAACTGATGGGAAATCCGCCAGGACTCTGGTGAAGTCGTTGTCGGACAGCGTGATGGAGTCTAGGTGTGGGGCCGGCAACTGGGCTTTACCCAGGGAGAATGTTTGAAAGGTCTCGGTGTGGACCAGTCTCTTCCTTGGCAGGTCAACCAGTAGGCTGTGAGCTCGCAAAAAATCCGCTCCCAGGAGCGGTTGGGCTACGGCGGCCAGTGTGAAGTCCCACATGAACCGGCTGGAACCGAACTGTAGCTGCACTGTACGGGTGCCGTAGGTCCTTACTGTGCTGCTGTTCGTGGCCCTCAGGGTGGGACCCGGTGCCCTGTTGCAGGTGTCGTAACTCGTCGGAGGTAAGACGCTGCTCTGGGCTCCGGTGTCGACCAAAAAGCGGTGTCCCGACTGCTTGTCCCAGACATACAGGAGGCTATCCCGATGGCCAGCCGCCGTAGCCATCAGCGGCGTCTGGCCCTGGCATTTCCCAGGAACTTGCAGGGTGGGCTACAGCGGCGGGCTTCTGCGCCCCACCGCTGGTGGTAGAAACACCATTGTTTGTTGGTCTCCTCACCCCTGCCTCTGGGGTTAGTGGGCTCTGTGGCCAGGCATGGTCTGGTTTGCTGCTGGGAGCGTGACCTGGTGACCTGTGCGACAGACGCCCCACTCTCCTTCTTGGCTTTCCACAGCAAGTCCGCCAGGGCTGCCACCTTCCGGGGGTCGCTGAAATCCGTGTCGGACAGCAGTAGGCGTATGTCCTCGGGCAGGTGCTCCAGGAATGCCTGCTCAAACATGAGGCAGGGCTTGTGACCTCCGGCCAGGGAGAGCATCTCGTTCATCAAAGCCGATGGTGGCCTGTCCCCCAAACCATCCAGGTGCAGTAAGCGGGCAGCTCGCTCACACCGTGAGAGTCCAAAAGTCCTTATGAGCAGGGCTTTGAATTCTGTGTATTTGCCGTCTGCTGGGGGCGACTGTATGAATTCCTCAACCTGGGCGGCTGTCTCCTGATCGAGGGAGCTCACCACGTAGTAGTAACGTGTGGCATCCGAGGTTATCTGCCGAACGTGGAATTGGGCTTCTGCTTGCTGGAACCATAGGTGAGGTCGCAGCGTCCAGAAGCTTGGCAGTTTTAACGAAACTGCATGAACAGATGCGGCGTCGTTCATCTCCGGTCCAAATATCGTTTGGGCCGTCGGAGTCACCAATTGTAATGGTGTGCTACACGCAGCACTGAAATAACGACGCATAGTCGGTGAGCTGCAGTTGCGAAAGAGGTTTATTCAAACTTCGCGGCCTCACTTTAAAGCTTTCCTGTTCCCGCCCTCCTCAGGCGGGAATACTGTAGTATTCACAGTCCTGTCCCGCACGCGGGCTTTTCCCCTTGCTGGTGAAGCAGGCTTGGCGCCCTCTTTGGGACCGGCCTCAATGCCGGCGCGTGCCACTTTGTGAGCCGGTTCGAGTGCGCTGGGAAGTGGGTCTGCACAATTGCATCAATATGTTGGGCCCAGGATAGCTCCTCTGAGATGTCGATGTTAAGAAACTTGAAACTGCTCACTTTTTCCACTGCCGACCCCGCAATTATTTTGAGCTTTGAGTTTAAGGTACCATCATTAGCTGATCGGGGGAAGGGGGGATTGATAGCAAAAATCGAAGCAAGTCAAGGCCCAATAAACAAAGCCTGGCGACTTGAGACGGGATGTTCTGATGTACATACTGTCTGATAACTCAATCTGAATCTGAAATCTGAAGGCTGAAGGTCTGATATGTGTTCTCTTGACTTCTACTTCATGAAGTCCACAGTCTATTGAGATTTTCTGGCATTTCAGTTTTCCACTTAGAAGTGAAATGTTGATTGTCCCTGTAATCATAAAGAATTGTCCATCTGCACTTTTTCTAACATAAATCTCCTTCACACTTGTTATGAAAACTGTCTTTGCCAGTTTAGCACACTGTAATGATCATATTCCTCACCCGTAAGTGTGAAAATATGATCTCTATGCAGTGTAAGTTTACAGAGGTAGCTTCCGATATACATGCACAAAGACTTTATAAAGTCCTAAAGTGAAGACTTTAGGACTTTAAAATAGGATTGAATTGCACCTGCACACTCTGTCCCTCTATTGTGCTTGAACAACATGCTATTAAGGTGCTGGAAGCTGAGACAACAAATAACTCAGAGGCTGAGGCAGCATCTGAGGAGGAAATAAACAGTCAACCTTTAGACTATTGGGACAGTCCAGATGAAGGGTCTTGACCTGATTTTGTTAGTTTTGCTGATAATCAGTAAAATATGTATCTGGCAAACAACTGGACATCTCTTTCTCTAAGAGCCATGCCACTTATGGAGAAATAAGAACGTTAGTACATGATAAGTGAACAGGGAATTGCCAGCTGGACCTTTGAACCTGGTCAGCCATTCAACAGGATTATGGCTGATCTTTGATCTCAGCATTATTTTCCTTTTTTCCCATGAATAATACCTCGACATTTTGCTCTCTTTTTGCACTAATTTATGTTTTATATATTGTAACTTATAGTTTTTGTATGTCTTGCACTGTCTTGCTGCCACAACATTTCACGATGTCTGTCAGTGATAATAAACCCGATTGTGATTCTGACATCCACAAACCTATCAATCTCTGTTTTGACTGAGCTTCCACAGACAATTCCAAAAATTGATGCACTCTAATGAGATTCTTCCTCTGTTGAATTGTCTATGCACTATCTCTTGCACCTAGATTCCAGGGTCAGTGTAAACACCCCCCCCCCCCCCCCCGGCATCTTCTCTTTCAAGCTCCTTAACAATTTTGTAAATTCTTCTTCCTTTTCTGACTTTTAATTGCAATTGGCAGTCTAACTTAAAGGTGCATTACTGCCACCCACTGGACTGGAGTGTGGTGTAGAGAGTTGGGAAATAAAACCCTTACTACTGTACTTCTTTTCCAAATGAAACCTAAATTACCCCAAAAAGCCCTATAAATTCTAATGACATCTCCTCTCGTTCAGTTAACTCTAAAGTTCAAAGTAAGTTTTATTATCAAAGTACACATATGCCACCATATACAAACCTCAGATTCATTTTCTTGTGAGAATACTCAGCAAATCTACAGAAATCTACAGACCCTGCAGCGGATAGTGAGGTCAGCTGAGAAGATCATCGGGGTCTCTCTTCCCGCCATCACGGACATTTACACTACACACTGCATCCACAAAGCAAACAGCATTATGAAGGACCCCATGCACCCCTCATACAATCTCTTCTCCCTCCTGCCATCTGGGAAAAGGCTCTGAAGCATTCGGGCTCTTATGAGCAGACTATATAACAGTTTCTTCCCCCAAGCTATCAGACTCCTCAATACCCGAAGCCTGGACTGACACCTTGCCCTACTGTCCTGTTTATTATTTATTGTAATGCCAGTACTGTTTTTGTGCACTTTATGCAGTCCAGTGTAGGTCTGTAGTCTAGTATAGCTTTCTCTCTGTTTTTTTATTACGTAGTTCAGTCTAGTTTTTGTACTGTGTCATGTAAACCATGGTCCTGAAAAACATTGTCTCATTTTTACTATGCACTGTACCAGCAGTTATGGTCGAAATGACAATAAAAGTTGACTTGACTTGAATAGTAACTATAACAGGATCAATCAAAGATCAACCAGAGTGCAGAAGACACTAAGCTCTGTAGATGCAAATATAAATAAATAGCATTAATTAACGGGAACATGGGATAAAGAGTCTTTAAAGTGAGATCATTGGCAGTAGGAACATCTCAATGTGCAAGTGAGTGATATCATCCCCTTTTATCCAAGAGCCTGATGGTTGAGAGGTAGTGACTGTTCCTGAACCTGGTAGTGTAAGTCCCAAAGCTCCTGTACCTGCTACCTGATGGCAAAGTGCGCAAAGACCATGACCTGGGCGGTGGGGATCTCTGATGATGGATGCTGCTTTCCTATGACAGTGTTACATGTGCTCAATAGTTTGGAGGGCTTTGCCCGTGATGTACTGGGCTGAATCCAGTATCTTCTGTAGGATTTTCCATTTAAAGGCATTGGTGTTTCTGTATCAGGCTACAGGTTAATCTCCCCCATGCAGCAAATACATGATCCCTGGAAACAGTCTAGTGAATATGGCACTCCCTCAATGGTCTTTATATTGTTTATTATGCAGAAAAATCCTCAGGGATGGTTTCATCAATCACAATAGAACATCCTGCAGATGCTAACATACCAATTTCACTCCTAATCATCTGCTGTATTTCCTCATTGTCCTTCAATACCTCACATCCAAGTAGATCTAGGTGCCCTTGAATATTAATACTATCCAATCCTTCACCATTTTAACAAATACTTCCTTTATTTTTGGTTTTATAGATCCAAGTGGATATCTTCACATCTTCCCACATTCCACATTTCAAATACTCTTGCTACCCAAAGTTCAAGGACCATTTATTATCAAAGTATGTTGTAACGATCTCGCTCGGGTGTGAAGTAACGCCAAGGTAAACGTCGAGATAAACCAGAATCAATGCAAACGAGACCGCAGTAAGATTAACCATTTACTGTTCACTCTTCACATTAACGCATGGTGAAAACTGTTGAAAAACAATACAAGATTGGTACAGTGTTTGTTCCCTTCTAAATATCACATTTACATTGTGAATACTTGCAAAGGTAAAACTACAATAACTACATTACATTAAAGTGCAGCATACAGTCAGAATCTAGCTGCTCCATTGGCTGCTTTAGATACACTTCAATACAAACTATCCCGACTCTTTAACTGACGAAAAGGTA
Source organism: Hemitrygon akajei (assembly GCF_048418815.1). Lineage (NCBI taxonomy): Eukaryota > Metazoa > Chordata > Chondrichthyes > Myliobatiformes > Dasyatidae > Hemitrygon > Hemitrygon akajei. The sequence continues at coordinate 107,324,261 of NC_133125.1, forward strand.
AACCTTACCGACCGTCGTTACTTTTAACAGAATCGGCGTTAACATTTTAACTCAAAATACCGATTATCTAATGACTTACAGCGTTGCTTTCACTGTGTCTTTGGTGCATAGAGAGTCCCTAGTCAGCGTTATGGTGGCACATGTGAGTGACCCCCACCCTTGCGTGAATCTCAAACCGGTAATTCCCCACAAGACGCGGCGAACCCGGATGTGACGTCATCGCAGCCGCGATGTATTACAGACAAATCGATTGATTTAAACAATCCTAACTTTAACTAAAAAATGCTAACAAATTACTACGCGAAAATATTATAAACTAAATAACTGCCATAAAGGCAGCACACTCCCCGCTTGACCTTCGTAAGGTCACAATGAACATAATACAAACTTCAGTCTCTAAATCAGTCATTAGGTAGAAGTAGAATGACTTCTGTAATGGGCCTTTGGTAAATTGTCACATCGCCTTGGTCGGTAGTTTTCAATTCAACCTTCCTGACATGTCCATCCCTACTAGGGAATGTGGCAGTGATCCTGGCCATTGGCCAGCAGTTGCGGGCGATTTGCTTGTCCCGGAGCAGGACTAAATCTCCAACTTGAAGGTCCCTTCTCCATTGCTTTGTGTACAGGTCCTTATCACAGAAGTCCCCTGGTGGAGGGGCAGCTCCTGCCTTCTGCGTAAGGAGCATTGATGGCGACAGTATGAAGGGGTTTTCCGGGTCAGAAGACACGGGTAGGAGTGGTCGTGCATTCATAATGGCTGTGACCTCTGCCATTGGTGTGCCCGGTACCTCGTGGGTCGATCGGATGCTTTGCTGCATCTCAGGTCTCCTTTCCGTGATTTTTTGCAAGGGCGTGAACCGCTTGACTGCCTGCTCTTTGTTGTTTGGCAAGCACTGGCGTGGTTCTCTGAAAGGTAGTGGGGCGACCCCACTATTTGCTTTGTCTCTGAAGACCTTGGTGTCCTCCGTTTTTAAGATGATGGCGTCCTGAGCCGATGGAGCAAGTTTATTATCGTGCTCCTTATGAGCAAAGACAGACTGACCCAGCGTCTCGTCAGTTACTTTGCGCTTGTTAAAGCCTTGTGGTGCTTCCTGGACGCACATGGAACTTGTGCGGGGTTGAAGAATCATATGGCGGCTACTCTCTAGCACATTGGTCTTGAGTGGGTTAACCGTTGATTTGTGTTCGTTGCCAGGGCACACCTCTCCTATCACCACCCAGCCCAGATCCAGGCGTTGGGCAAAGGGGGCGTCGTGTGGTCCATTGACCTGCTGCCTAACCTTGTGTACCCGGAGAACATCCCTCCCTAATAGCAGGAGTATTTCTGCTTCTGGATCCAGCTCTGGGATGTGTTTGGCGATGTGGTGGAGATGTGGTTGGTGTAGCACCGCACTTGGCGTCGGGATCTCAGTGGGGTTATTCAAGATTTTCTCGCACTCTACGAGTGGGGGGAGACAGATGAGGACTTTACCATCCAGGGACTCGATCTGGAAGCCTTCAGCCCTCCTTCCGTAAGTTTTCATGTTGCCTGAGCAAGTTCTAAGGTAGTATGGGAACTGCTCACTCTCAATGTTGAACAAGTTAAAGAACTCTGGACTGACTAGCGAGCGGTTGCTCTGATCGTCCAGAATTACGTAGGCTTTGATGGCCTTGTCTTTGGCTCCCTTAGGGTACACCTTAGTGAGACAAATCTTTGAGCAAGAACGGCTTGCCTGAGCTTGACCGCAAACTTCCGTACAGCTCGAGCTGACAACAGGTGTCCTGGAGTGAGCTTCTCCCTCCCCGCCGTCCTGTTGTGGGGGTGAAGGAGCTTTGTCGGTTTGCGGTAACGGGCCAGGATGCATGGCCCGGTCGTGATTAGTGCTATCACATTCCAGGCACTTCACGGCGATCGTACACTCTCTCGCGCAGTGAGAGGTCGAGGAACAGCATCTAAAGCATATTCCTTTCTCCTCGAGGAGGGCCTTCTTCTCTTCAAGGGGTTTTTCCCTAAACGTTCTGCATCTTTTGAGGGGGTGGGGTTTGTTATGCAATGGACAATTCTTGCTAGGGTCGTTGTTAGTTGTAAGGACTTCAGTCTTAAGCGCTGAGACTGGTTTAGTAATGTTGGAATTATTCGAAGTGGATTTATCTGGCTTGGTGTAAATTGCACTGCTTCCTGGACCTATGAGGCTAGGATCGTTTCGCTTCTTCGCCTCCTTGCACACGAACCTGGTGAAATACTCGAAGGGAGGAAATCGACCTTCGTGTTCTTCCTTGTAATCTGAGGCAACGGACAACCACCTGTCCTGCAGCCCAAATGGAAGTTTGTCCACAAGTTGTCTAATCCCAGTTGGAGTGTCTAGGTATACTAGACCAGCTGAGTGGCCATCTTCTTTGGCGCCTTGAATCTCCATGAGTAAATCTCCGAATTCTCTTAGCTTGGTGTGTTCCTTGGCTGACACCTTAGGAAAATTTCCCAAACGTTGGCATAGCGCCGCCTCAATAATTTCGGGGGCTCCGTAGCCCTCCTGAAGTCTCTCCCATGCTTTCTTCAATGCTAGCTCGGGTTTGTTGATGTACACTGAACGCATGCGTCTCACCTGTTCGCATGATTCTTTTCCCAGCCATTTCGCCATAAGATCCAACTCCTGGGTTGCTCTGAGCTGGACTCCGTCGATAGCGTTGGTGAAAGTGGAGTACCATGCACGGTAATTTTCAGGTTTATCGTCGAACTGGTATAGTCCTGAAGTGACGAGATCCCGTCGTGCGAAATACCGTGCTACGGATTCGTCTGCAAGTGGCGTGCGGGCTGAGGGAACATGTCTGCAGGTACACGACTGAGGGCGTACATCTGTTATGGAATTTGCTGGTCTGGACTCAGTCTTTGCCTCTCTTCTCCCCAAATCCGGTAAGTTCGGTGTCGAGAAGTACTTGTCGTGAGCCCTTGCATTCCTGGGTTCATCGCGGAGTTGCGAGGGTAAATTATCTTCCTCGGATGGACGTGATGCCGTCGGGCCTCTCCAAGACTCCTCATGAAGTGGGACGTTATCGAATAAGTAAGGAGAGGAAGAAAGAGTCTTCCATTCCATTTGAGATTGGACATAGTCCCTTGTACGTTCCAATCCGATCTTTTCTGAGGTAGATTTTCCGTCCTTCGGATCATGCATTTCTTCGGCGTCTTCTATTAACTCTGCTTCCACCTCGGCAGCTGCTGCTTCTCGTTCTAGCTTCAGCGCTTCTAACCGTGCCTCTACCCTTTTCCTTTCCAATTCGTTTTCGGCTTCTCTGGCAGCCTTTTCCTTCTGGTTTTCGGCTTCTCTGGCAGCCGCTTCGGCTTCTCTGGCAGCCTTTTCCTTCTGGTTTTCGGCTTCTCTGGCGGCCTTTTCCTTCTGGTTTTCGGCTTCTCTGGCAGCCGCTTTCATCTTTACTTCTAATTCTTCTTTGGCAAAGCGCGCTCGCACCTTGGCGGCTTCTGCTTTCGCTCTTGCTTGGGTGGCCTTACTTGATGCCCTACTGCCCCTGTCGCAGGATGACGATGACTTTGACAACGACTTGATGCTGGATCGGGTTGACATGGCTGCACTTTAAACACCTGATAATGCCGCTTTTTCACTGTAACGTTCTCGCTCGGGTGTGAAGTAACGCCGAGGTAAACGTCAAGATAAACCAGAATCAATGCAAACGAGACCGCAGTAAGATTAACCATTTACTGTTCACTCTTCACATTAACGCATGGTGAAAACTGTTGAAAAACAATACAAGATTGGTACAGTGTTTGTTCCCTTCTAAATATCACATTTACATTGTGAATACTTGCAAAGGTAAAACTACAATAACTACATTACATTAAAGTGCAGCATACAGTCAGAATCTAGCTGCTCCATTGGCTGCTTTAGATACACTTCAATACAAACTATCCCGACTCTTTAACTGACGAAAAGGTAAACCTTACCGACCGTCGTTACTTTTAACAGAATCGGCGTTAACATTTTAACTCAAAATACCGATTATCTAATGACTTACAGCGTTGCTTTCACTGTGTCTTTGGTGCATAGAGAGACCCTAGTCAGCGTTACGGTGGCACATGTGAGTGACCCCCACCCTTGCGTGAATCTCAAACCGGTAATTCCCCACAAGACGCGGCGAACCCGGATGTGACGTCATCGCAGCCGCGATGTATTACAGACAAATCGATTGATTTAAACAATCCTAACTTTAACTAAAAAATGCTAACAAATTACTACGCGAAAATATTATAAACTAAATAACTGCCATAAAGGCAGCACATATGTATACATCATGCAACGTGGAGATTCATCTCCTAACAGGCAGCCAGAAAACAAAGAAACTCAAAAGAACCCATGAAAAGAGACCACCTAACAGCCAATGTGTGGAGAGGGGATAAAAATCAAACCATGCAAACAGTAACCGCAAGCGAATAGTGTTCTGCGACCGAGACATGTAGCTCAGTAAATGTCACAGAGCAGAGAACTGATCTGGCCCATCCGTCACCTTGAGCCCTGACACCCTGACCTTTTCAATCTGGCCCGGCTCCTAAATCAACGTATAAACATTGGGTTCAATTGCCTTGATAGGCTCTCGGGCCTGGGCCGTACCACCTTGATTCAGCCTGTATTCGACCTTTCGAATTCAGTACGATGCTCAAATCACCCAGCTTTCATACATCCCCTTGAAACTTCTTTACATCTTTGTCCTTAGTCACAACCCTGCTTAGTTTTGTATCATTAGCGAACTTGGAAATGCAGCGTTTACATAGGAAATATGGATATTAAGGATATTCATACAATATGTATTGAAGTATCATGTGTTTTAGTTTTCTTCCTGATTGCAACTTGAACAAACCAATGCCACTGTCGGTAGCAGTACAATGATAATATAACATGATATTATAACAAAAATAAGTAAATCAATCAATTACAGTAAGTATATGTGTGTGTATTAAATAATTAGATTAAAAATAGTGCAAAAACAAAAATAATATATTTTAAAAAGTGAGGTAGTGTTCATGGGTTCAATGTCCATTTAAGAGTCGGATGGCGGAGGGGAAGAAGCTGATCCTGAATCACTGAGTGTGTGCCTTTAGGCTTCTGTACCTCCTTCCTGATGGTAACAGTGAGAAAAAGGCATGTCCTGGATGCTGGAGGTCCTTACAATTGGACACAGCCTTTCTGAGGCACCACTCCTTGAAAATGTCTTGGATACTATAGAGGCTAGTACACAAGATGGAGTTGACTAATATAACAACTTCTGCAGCTTCTTTTGACCCTGTGCAATAGCCCCACCCCCTATCAGACAATGATGCAACCTGTCAGAATGTTCTCCAAGGTACCTCTGTATAAGTTTTTGAGTGTTTTAGATGACAAGCCTCAAACTCCTAATGAAATATAGCCACTGCCTTACTTTCTTTATAGGTGCATCAATGTATTGAGACCAGGTTAGATCATCAGAGACCTTGACCAGGAATTTGAAATTTCTCACTCTTTCCACTTCTGATCCTTCTCTGAGGATTGGTGTGTGTTCCCTCGTCTCACCCTTCATGAAGGCCACAATCAGCTCTTTGGTCTTACTGACATTGAGTGCAAGGTTGTTGCTGCGACACCACTCAACCAGCTGGTATATTTCACTCCTATACACCCTCTCGTTTCCATTTGAGATTCTACCAACATCAGCAAATTTATAGATGGCATTTGAGCTATACCTAGCCACACAGTCTTGGGTATAGAGACAGTAGAGCAGTGGGCTAAGCACACACCCCTGAGGTGCGTCAGTGTTGATCATAAGTGAGGAGGAGATATTATTACCAATCCACACAGACTGTGGCCTTCTGGTTAGGAAGTCGAAGATCCAGTTGCAGAGGGAGGTACAGAAGCCCAGGTTCTGTGGCAGAACTGGTTCTCGCCCTCAACAATTTTTCCTTCAGTTCCTTCCACTTTCTCCAGATTTGAGGGATAGCCATGGGCTCTGGAATGGGCCCCAGCTATGCCTGCCTCTTCGTTGGCAACGTAGAGCAATTGTGTTCCAAGCCTTCCCCGGTTCTACTCCCCAACTCTTTCTGCACTACATTGACGACTGCATTTGTGCTGCTTCACCCACCCATGCTGAGCTCGTCAATTTCACCAACTTTGCCTCTAACTTCCACCCTGCCCTTAAATACGCTTGCTCCATTTCTGGCAACCCTTTCTCGATCTCGCTGACCCCCTGCCTGGAGACAAACTGTCAACCGACATCTTTTAACCTAATTGGGAGAAATGCACCTAATCCACAACCGCCAACATTGAGTTGGGGTTTCACTTGAAGAGGCTGATCTGCCGTGATGATGTTAATACGTAAAGATATTTAGTGCGCTTTTGTTTCTGGGTTTTGGAGTTCAATAAAACGTGTTACAGGTTTCATTAAACATAAAATGCCTTGCTTCATTTTATTTGCATAAACCTACAAATCCCGTGGTTATCTTGACAGTACCTCTTCCCACCCTGTCTCCTGTAAAAATGCCATTTCCTTTTCTCCGTTCCTTCATCTCCACTGCTTCTGTTCCCAGGGTGAGGCTTTCCTTTCCAGGGTATCAGAGATGTCCTCCTTCTTCAGACAACGGGGTTTTCCTTCACTGATGCTGCCCTCACTTGCATCTTCTCCATTTCCCGAACATCCGCGCTCACCCCACCTTCCTGCTGCCTTAACTGCGATAGAGTTCCTCTTGTCCTCACCTTCCACCCCATGGGTCTCTGCAACCAACACATCACATCGGCTTCAACTTCTGCCATCTCTAAAGGGACCCTACCCTAAACATACATTTACCTCCCCCCCCCCACCACAATTCCACTTTCTGCAGGGATCACTCTATCTGTGATTCACTCGTTCATTGCCCCCCCCCCCAACCCAAAAATCTCCCTCCTGCCACTCATTCTTGCAAGCGGCCAAAGTGCTACAGCTGCCCATTCACCTCTGCCCTCGCCTCCATTCAGGACCCCAAACAGTCCTTCCAGGTGAGGCCACAGTTCACCTGCAAATCTGCTGGGTTCGTTTCTGCCAATGTAGACTTTTCTTCATTGGTGAGACCCGCTGTAAATTGGGGGACCACTTCGTCAAGCACCTCAGCTGCATCTGTCAAAACCAAAACTTCACAGTGGCCAAATGTTTTAATTCCCATTCCTATTCTGACATGTCGGTCCATGGCCTCCTCGTGTCCAGATGAGGCTACCCTCAGAGGGGAGGAGCAACATATTATATACCGTCTGGGTAGCCTCAAACCTGATGGCATGAATATCGACTTCTCATTCTGGTAAAAAAGCCACCTCCCCTCTTCTTCTAATCACCACTCTAGCCTCTTACCTCTTCTTACCTATCTATCACCTTCCCCCAGGTCCCCTCCTCCTTCCCTTTCTCCATAGTCCACTCTCCTTTTCTATCAGATTCCTCCTTCCTCCGCCTTTATCTTTCTCACCCACCTGGCTCCTCCCATCACCTTCTAGCTCGTCCTCCCACCCACCAACTTTTTATTCTGGTACCTTCACCCTTCCGTTCCGGTCCTGAAGAAGAGTTTTAGCCTGGAACGTTGACTGTTTATTCATTTCCATAGGTGCTGTCTGACCTGCTGAGTTCTGCCAGTATTTTGTGAGTGTTGCTCTGGATTTCCAGCATTTGCAGAATTTCTCGTGTTCACGTTGTGAAGTTTGTTGTTTTGCAGCAGCAGTACATTGCAATAAATAATAATAAAAAACTGATAAATTGCAATAAGATATATATAAAAATAAATTCAATAGATAGTACAAAAAGATAACAAAAAAAGAAAAAAGATAAACAATAACAAGATCGTGTTCATGGGTTCAGTGTCCATTCAGGAATCAGATGGTGGAGAGAAAGAAGCTGTTCCTGAAACATTGAGTGAGTGTCTTCAGGCTCCTGTATCTTGATGGTAGCAATGACACGAGGACATTCAATGATACTTGAAGCTGTCATTAAGGAAGAAATAGCGAAACATTTAGAAAAGAGTGGTTCCATTAGACAGACACAGCATGGATTCAGAAAGGGCAGGTCCTGTTTGACAAACTTACTGGAGTTGTTTGAGGACATAATGAGTGCAGTGGATAGGGGGGAACAGGTGGATGTCGTATACAGGTGGATGTCGTATACAGGTGGATGACGTATACAGGTGGACTTCCAGAAGCCGTTTGACAAGGTGCCACACAAGAGACTTGTAAATAAGATACGGATGCATGGAGTTGGGGGAAGTGTATTGGCATGGATAGTGGATTGGTTAACCAATAGAAGGCAGAGAGTTGGTATAAATGGGTGTTTCTCCAGTTGGCAGTCTGTGGTGAGTGGGGTGCCGCAGGGGTCAGTGCTGGGCCCACAGCTGTTTACCATTTACATTGATGACTTGGAAGAGGGGACTGAGTGTAGCATAGCAATAATTTGCAGATGGCACTAAACTGAGTGGAAAAGCAAATTGTACAGAAGATGTGGAGAGTCTGCAGAGGGATATAGATAGGTTAAGTGAGTGGGCCAAGGTCTGGCAGATGGAATACAACATTGGGTAAATGCGAGATCATCAGCTTTGGAAGGAATAATAGAAGAGCAGATTATTGTTTAAATGGTGAAAGATTGCAGCATGCTGTTGTGTAGAGGAATTTGGGAGTGCTTGTTCATGAATTGCAAAAAGTTGGCTTGCAGGTACAACAGGTTATTAAGAAGGCAAACGGAATGTTGGCCTTCATTGCTAGAGGGATTGAATTCAAGAGAAGGGAGGTCATGCTGCAACTATACAGGGTACTGGTGAGGCCGCACCTGGAGTACTGTGTGCATTTCTGGTCTCCATACTTGAGGAAGGATATACTGGCTTTGTAGGCAGTGCAGAGGAGGTTCACTAGGTTGATTCCAGAGATGAAGGGTTTAACCTACGAGGAGAGATTGAGTCACCTGGATAAGATAGAAGTAGAAAAGTTGTTTCCATTGGTAGGTGAGACTCGAACTAGGGGACATTGCCTCAACATTCAGGGCAGAAGATTTAGGACGGAGATGAGGAGAAACAGAGAGTGGTGAATCTGTGGAATTCTCTGCCCAGGGAAGCAATTGAGGCTTCTTCACTAAATATATTTAAGATACAGTTAGATAGATTTTTAAATAGTAGAGGAGTTAAGGGTTATGGATAAAGGCAGGTAGATGGAGCTGAGTTTACGGACAGATCAGCCATGTTCTTATAAAATTGCGGGGCAGGTTCGATGGGCCGGATAGCCTACTCCTGCTCCTATTTCTTATGTTCTTATGTCCCAGGCGATGGGTGTCCTTCATAAAGGATGCTATCTCTTTGAGACATTGCCTTTTGAAGATGGCCACGATGCTGGGGAGGCTAGTGCCCATGATGGAGCTGGCTGAGTTTACAACTTTTTTCCCGATCCCGTACAGTGACCCCTCCATAGCAGATGGTGATGGAACCAGTTGGAACGCTCTCCACGGTATATCTGTAGAAGTTTGCTGAAGCCTTTGATAACATATGAAATCTAGCTGCTGCCGTGTCGTTCTTTGTAATTCCATCAATATGTTGGGCCCAGGATCGATCTTTTGAGATGTTGACACCAGGAAGCTGAAACTGGTCACCCTCTCCACTGAAAGAAGACCGGCGTATGCTCTCCCAACTTCCTCTCCCTAATGTCCATTCCTTGGTGTTGCTGACATTCAGTGCAAGGTTGTTGTGATGATGCCATTCAACCAGCTGATCTGTCTTGCTCCTCTACACCTCCTTCCCTCCATTTATGATTTTGCCAGTAACTGTGGTGTCATCGACAAATTTATGGATGTTATTCAAGCTGTGTCTAGCCACGCAGTCATCAGTGTAGGGAGAGTAGAGTTGTGGGCTAAGCATGCATCCTTCAGGTGTGCCTATGTTGGTTATTAGTGAGGAGGAGATGTTATTTCCAATCTGCTTTGACTGTGGTCTCCCGATGAGGAAGTTAAGGATCCAATTGCAAAGGGACGTACAGAGGCCCAGTATGCACGTACACACAGGAACAATGAAAGACATAACTGCAGCAGCATCATGTAAACAGCATTAGTGGGTGGCAGAGTGGAGATGCATCTCTCCCAGAGGAGGGGTAAGGCGCTCCTTCCCTCCGCTAGCCTACAGGTCACCCTTGGGCAAGGTGTAGCACCTGCTTAACCCCCTGATCAGGGTTACGTGAAGGCATGGGAGCAGGTGGTGATGGTCCTATGAGCAGCTGGTGCAAATAATGAGTCAGCTTCCAAAGAGGAGGTGCAGCGGCTAACGGACTGGTGCAGAGCCAACAACCTGTCTCTGAATGTGAACAAAACAAAAGAGATGTTGCTGACTTCAGGAGGGCATGGAGCGACCACTCCCCGCTGAATATCAACAGCTCCTCGGTAGAGATTGTTAAGAGCAACAAATTTCTTGGTGTTCACCTGGCCGAGAATCTCACCTGGTCCCTCAACACCAACTCCATAGCAAAGGAAGCCCAGCAGCGTCTCTACTTTCTGTGAAGGCTGGGGAAAGTCCATCTCCCACCCCCCCATCCTCATCACATTCTACAGGGGTTGTATTGAGAGCATCCTGAGCAGCTGCATCACTGCCTGGTTCAGAAATTGCACCATCTCGGATCGCAAGACCCTGCAGCAGATAGTTAGGTCAGCTGAGAAGATCATCGGAGTCTCTCTTCCCACCATTACGGACATTTACACTACACGCTGCATCCGCAAAGCAAGCAGCATTATGAAGGACCCCACGCACCCCTCATACAAACTCTTCTCCCTCCTGCCGTCTGGGAAAAGGCACTGAAGCATTTGGGCTCTCATGACCAGACTATGTAACAGTTTCTTCCCCCAAGCTATCAGACTCCTCAGTACCCAGAGCCTGGACTGACACCTTACTGCCCTATTGTCCTGTTTATTATTTATTATAATGCCTGCACTGTTTTGTGTACTTTATGCAGTCCTGGGTAGGTCTGTAGTCTAGTGTAGTTTTTTTTCTGTGTTGTTTTTTACGTAGTTCAGTCTAGTTTTTGTACTGTTTTGTGTAACACCATGGTCCTGAAAAACATTGTCTCGTTTTTACTGTGTACTGTACCAGCAGTTATGGTCGAAATGACAATAAAAGTGACTTGACTTGATATCACAAGTCCTGGTTATGCAACCACTGATGCCAGACAGACAATCTCCGAAGATGTTTGATCATGGCTGGGGGCCACCCGTCTTGTAAAGGCACTGCCCAGAAGAAGGCACTTCTATAGAAAAATTTGCCGAGAACATCATGGTCATGGATGGAAGACCATGATTGCCCACTTTACCACACGGCACATAATGGAAATATAGAAAACCTACAGCACAATACAGGCCCTTCGGCCCACAAAGCTGTACCGAACATGTCCTTACCTTAGAAATTACCTAGGGTTACCCACAGCCCTCTATTTTTCTAAGCTCCATGTAGCCATCCAGGAGCCTCTTAAAAGACCGTATCGTTTCCGCCTCCACCACTGCTGCCGGCAGCCCATTCCATGCACTCACCCACTGTCTGTGTAAAAAAACTTACCCCTGACATCTCCTCTGTACCTACTTCCAAACACCTTAAAACTGTGCCCTCTCATGCTAGCCATTTCAGCCCTGGGAAAAAGCCTCTGACTATCCACACGATCAAAGTCTCTCATTATCTTGTACACCCCTATCAGGTCACCTCTCATCCTCCGTCGCTCCAAGGAGAAAAGGCCGAGTTCACTCAACCTATTCTCATAAGGCATGCTCCCCAATCCAGGCATCATCCTTGTAAATCTCCTCTGCACCCTTTCTATGGTTTCCAATGATTGTGATGAAGCCACATTCACAAGAAAAATATAAATTTTATATATATTATGCACAATTTTTACAAGAAACTCCAACAGAGAACAAAAAAAGCCCATTTTAGAGTGATATGATCAAGATGGTCATAAACTGCTGTTATTAGGGTTTTATTAATTGGTTTAAGAACAGAATGACTGAAGAAAGTAGCTGTTCCTGAACTTGGTGATGTGCAACCTCTGGGTTCTGTACCTTCTGCCTGATAGTACCTGTGAAAAGATGGCATGGCCCAGGTGGGGCAATTGCCCCCTGTTTTTGCAATATTTCCTTTAAGTTCTCCAACAGTGACATTTTCAAAGAAGACAGCACCATCTTCTTCCAGATATTTTCCTTAAAAAATGTGGATATTTGTGTTTCAGGAATCTATTGCCTCTGAGTGGCATTGTAATGTAGTGGTTAGCACAATGCTTTACAGTAGAGGCGACATGGGTTCAATTCCGGCAGAGGAATTTGTACATTCCTCTGTATATTCCGGTTTCCGAAGTCCAAAGACATATACTGGTTGATAGGTTAATTGGTCATTATAAATTGGCTAGGGCTAAATCGGAGTTGCTTTGTGGTGTGGCTTGAAGGATCGGAAGGGGCTATTCCGTGTTGTATCTCAATAAAATAAATAAGCACTAGAACTGCCGTTCCTGAGAGTATAACCAACCACATGCTGCGTGTTTTCATCTCGCAATCATACGAGAGCGGAAACTACGAAGCGCCTGCAACGGGAGAGCGCTTGGCCCGTCGTGGTCGTTAACCATCCGCTACGGTAGAGGGCAGCACTGATCACGCCACGAACTCTATTAACAACAGGGCGGTGTCTACTCAGTGCTGAAGCTTCTCGACGGAGCGGATGGTGGGTGAGTGAAGTGTGACTCCTCTATTTATGGTGTGGTACTCTTTTTTGGAATTTATTGCAGTGAGCGGTCATTAGAGTGGGAAGAGTGGAACGTCACCCTGATAGGAAACACATGGATACTCTGAATTGTAACAACTTTGTGACACCAACGCTAGTTCATTCCGGTAGCGTGGAACTGTTAACTTTCTTTCCATCAAATCCTTCTTAATGTTATTATCTTTAAACTGGATCGCATGCGTTTATACTGTTAATAAACATCCTGATGACTTTTAGTAGGCTGTCCTGATGATAATGCGCACGTATAACATGCCAGAATTTCTTAATTAAAGCCCGAGATGCAAGTTGAAAGTATAGCGCTTTAACGGCAAGATTTGGGGCAATTTCCTTCGATTGAAAGGTGCTGTCCGGGTTCTGATGTAATATATGCCCAGAGGTTGGCCGCTCTGTTAGATCATAGTTTAGACTCGCTGGCACTAAGTTATCCAAGCTCGGTTGTATTGAGTCGTCAGCAAGTCCGCGTGAACTGTAAGCTGGTACTGTTAAGGTTTGTTTCCAAAACTTACTGTGTTTTTTTTAATTACACCCTGAAGATGATCAAATTACTGCCTCGACACTGAGCGCCAGGGTTGTCACAAAAGACACACATAGATACATATCTACAAATTGAGAAGCTTTGGGGGGTTTGCGCGCTTAGCAGCTGAAGCCACCTTTAAGTTCAAGGGATGCGGAGAGTAGAATTGGGGCAACATGGAAGGTTGTAGAGCAAGAGATACAGAGTTAGTGAGGGGGCTACATCACGGATACAGTTTTGTTTCACGGTGACGTCTTGGGTGGGAAATACGGAGAGGTATGAAGCTCAGGCATGAGTGTGAGTGGTCCTACTGTACTTTGTTGGTTGTGTCAGAGACTGAACAAGTCCAGTCACGTTTTGCATGAGGAACTCTTTCCATGACAGGCATTCTGTGCCAGTTCAATTTTACTCAAGGACTACCATGTTTTTTTTTAAAGGCCTTAATTTTAACATTTAAAGTAGTGTGACAGGACGCTTTGGCTCTAGGGAAAGAGAGGGTATTATCCAAGGCAAGCCCATTCCTTTAGGTCATATTTTATGTCAGCGTGACTCATCCACGCCTATCTATCTATTAAATGTTTATGCAGCGGCTCTTCTGCGTAAAAATTCCACTGTGCTATGAGGCACTGGTTAGTCCTCTTCCTGATGCCCAAGAGCGGGAAATCGTACAAAAGTGGTAGATTCAACCCAGTCCATCACAGAAAAAGCTCCCTCCCTAATTATTAAACACGCATAGATCAAGAACGCCCACTTATCCAGATCATGCTGTCATCTCATTGTGTCATCAGGAAAGGGGTATAGAAGCCATAGGTCCCCCACCATCCGATTCAGGAATGGTTACAACCCTTCAACCATCACATCCTGAACCAGTGTGGAGAACTCCTGTATATGTTCTGATTGAAACATACAAGATTATTAAGGGATTGGACACGCTAGAGGCAGGAAACATGTTCTTGATGTTGGGGGGAGTCCAGAACCAGAGGCCACAGTTTAAGAATAAGGGATAGGCCATTTAGAATGGAGTTCAGGAAAAACTTTTTCACCCAGTGAGTTGTGGATCTATGGAATGCTCTGCCTCAGAAGGCAGTGGAGGCCAATTCTCTGGATGCTTTCAAGAAAGAGTTAGATGGAGCTCTTAAAGATAGCGGAGTCAAGGGATTTGGGGAGAAGGCAGGAACGGGGTACTGATTGTGGATGATCAACCATGATCACAGTGAATGGTGGTGCTGACTTGAAGGGCCGAATGGCCAACTCCTGCACCTATTGTCTATTGTCACCTTAACTCTAAAGTGATTCCACAATCTATGGACTCATTTTCAAGCACTCTGCAACTTGTATTCTTTTTTTCTTGCAGAAACATCTGCATGATACTTTTTTCTTATTTATTTATCATTATTATTATTTGTTTTTGGAATTTGCTCAATTTGTTGTCTTTTTCACATTGGTTGTCAGTCTTTTTGTGTAGTTTTTCATTGATTCCATTGTGTTTCTTTGTTTTACAATGAAAGCCCACAAGAGAATGATTCGCAGGGTTGACAAGTATGTACTTTGATAAATTTATTTTGAAATTTAAACTTTTGAACTTGAACAGAAATTGTGGTATACGTTGTCAAAACAGCTGGCTTTCAAAAAGGTAGCACACTTCCTATTTTTCTATCTACTTATTGAAAAGGAGGACATTGATTAGGTACGATAGTTTACAAATGTGGAGGAATTCTGCAGACATTGGATATCTGGAATTAAAAACAGAAAATGCTGGAAACTTACAGCAGGTCAGCCAGCATATGTGGAAAGAAACAGCCAGTGTTTCAGATTCAAGAGATTCTTAGGCAGTTTCTAGTAAATTTTCTGAGGGGGAGGTCTTTGATTTGTTAGAACAGCAGTCAGTACTTTTCAATAGAATCAAACACTCAGTGGCCACTTTATTACACCTTGCTAATGCAATTATCTAATTAGCCAATCATGTGGCAGCAACTCAGTGCAAAAATTACTCCCTTCCACAACCCCCAACCAAAACTACTTAAAGATCTCCTGTCAGTGGCATTGTGTACAGATACTCTTGTGCCTAGCGTCACTTCATGGATATATAATCAGTCTGTGTATATAAACTGCCCTATTTATTTGTTTTTGTTGTGCTTTTTTGTTGTTGTATTTTTACCTTTAGTGTGTGTGTTTTTTTGTGTGCTCTATGGGATCCAGAGTAAGAATTATTTCATTCTCCTTTATACTTGTGTTCTGGAAATGACATTAAACTTTCTTGAATCATGAATGAACAGTTCCTTTCCCACCACAGATTCTGCTCAGCCCACTGATTTTTTTCCCCCCAGCAGTTTAGTTGGAAGACACTGATTTAGAATTGACTCCTTGTTAACTGGAATCAGGTTTATTATCACTGGTATGTGTTGTGAAATTTGTTAACTTAGCAGCAGCATACAATGCAATACATAATATAGAAGAGAAAAATAAATAAACAAATCAATTACTGTGTGTATGTATGTATGCTAAGTCCCTTATTTAACCTGTCAGTGTGGTGGACTTTAGGACCTAGTGGAGCTCTGGACCTTATTTAACCTGTCTCAGTGCGGGTGGACTTTTGGACCCGGCAGAGCTCGGGACCCACTGCCTGCAGTCTTTCTGTTCCATTGACAGAAAACGATCACGATTGAAAATAAAGTGGAAATAATAAAGCGATCGGAAAGAGGTGAAACACCACCAGTCATTGGAAAAGCGTTAGGCTACAATCGGTCAATGGTCGGAACAATTTTAAAGGATAAAGTGAGAATAACGGAGCATGTGAAAGGCCCTACCCCGATGAAAGCTATAATTATTATTAAGCAACGTAGTGGTTTAATTATTGAAATACATACGTTTCTTAAGTGTTTTATATACATAGAAAGGTAAAATATATACTATATACTAAGACAAATGTTTGACTAACTGACGCTAAATAATACCGGATGTACCTGTTCCGACTTACTTATAATACCTAATACAAAGTAAATGCTATGTAAATATTTGTTATACTGTATTGTTTAGGGAATAATGACAAGAAAAAAAGTCTGTACATGCTCAAACAACAAGTGCTGGAGAGGGAACTTACAGTATTTTAAAATCCCAATCTGTTGTAACCTATCCACATCCTTCCGTATACTTTAAACCATCTCTAGATTATTTATAATACCTAATACAATGTAAATGCTATGTAAGTAGTTGTTATACTGTATTGTTTAGGGAATAATGACAAGATAAAAAAAAGTCTGTAAACACAAAGTACACTGCAGATGCTGTGGTCAAATCAAGACGTACAAACAAGCTGGATTAACACAGCAGGTCGGGCAGCATCCGTTAAAATGAGCAGTCAACGTTTCAGGTCGAAACCCTTCGTCAGGACTGAAGAAGGAGGGGGCAGGGGCCCTATAAAGAAGGTGGGGGGGGGGAGGGTGGAAGGTGCCAGGTGAAAAACCAATCAGAGGAAAGATCAAGGGGTGGGGGAGGGGAAGTAGGGAGGGGATAGGCAGGAGAGGTGAAGGAATCTAAGGGGAAAGCACTATGGGTAGTAGAAGAAGGCAGAATCATGAGAGAGGTGATAGGCAGCTAGAAGAAGAGGCAGAGTGAAAGTGGGATGGTGGAAGGGAGAGGGAAGGAATTACCAGCAGTTGGAGAATTTGATGTTCATACCAAGGGGCTGGAGGCTACCCAGACGGTATATGAGGTGTTGCTCCTCCAACCTGAGTTTGGCCTCATCATGGCAGTAGAGGAGGCCATGTATGGACATATCTGAATGGGAACGTGAAGCAGAGTTGAAGTGGGTGGCAACCGGGAGATCCTGTCTGTTGTGGTGGACGGAGTGGAAGTGCTTGACGAAGTGGTCCCCCAATCTGCGTCGGATCTCGCCGATGTAGAGGAGGCTGCACCGGGAGCACCGAATGTAATAGATTACCCCAACAGACTCACAAGTGAAGTGTTGCCTCACCTGGAAGGTAAAATTTGTTAACTTAGCAGCCACATACAATGCAGTACATAATGCAGAAGAGAAAAATAAATAAACCAATCAATTACTGTGTGTGTGTGTGTGTATGCTCAAGTCCCTTATTTAACACTCCGTCCACCACAACAGACAGGATCTCCCGGTTGCCGTTAATCTGCCTAGTCCTGTTGACCAACACCAGGACCATAGCCCTCTATGCTCCTCTTATCTATGTACCTACCCAAATTTCTCTGAAATGTTAAAATCGAATCCACATCCACCACTTGCACTGGGAGCTCACCACCCTCTGAGTGAACAAGTTCCCCCTCATATTCTTTCTTAAATATTTCACCTTTCACCCTTAACCCATGACCTCTAGTTGTAGTCTCACCCAACCTCAGTGGAAAAAGCCTGCTTGCATTTACCTTATCTATACCCCTCATAATTTTGAATTCCTCTATCAAATCTCCCCTCTGTTTTCTGTGTTGCAGTGAATGAAGTTCTGACAATGATTCCTCTCTTCCAGGGCCCTCAACCAGTGAAACATCACCTTGTGTCCACATTATCAAGTTCTGTAGAAAGTTTGGAAGCTACAATGAGCTTTTAAACTTGGCAAACAGATCAATGTATGCCCATTCAGCAAACCTACTATCCCATTCCTCCATAGCAACCATATCTTTTTTGTGGTAAGGAGACTAAAACTGTACACAATATTCTAGATGCCGTCTCACCATGTAACATGGATGTAACACAACACATTGATGAAAGTAGAGCAGTGGATGTGGTGTACAGTATATGGATTTCAGTAAGGCATGTGATAAGGTTCCCCGTGCAAAGCTCCTTCAGAAAGTAAGGAGGCATGGGATCCAAGGAGGCCTTGCTTTGTGGATCTAGAATTGGCTTGCCTACAGAAGGCAAAGGGTGGCTGTAGATGGTTTGTATTCTACATGGAGGTCGGTGACCAGTGGTGTTCTGCAGGGGTCGATTCTGGGACCCCTCCTCTTTGTTATTTTTTTTATATATAAATGACCTGGATGAGGAAGTAGAAGGATGGGTTAGTAAGTTTGCTGATGACACAAAGGTTGGGGGTGCTGTGAATAGACTGGAGGGTTGGAGATCAATAGAATGCAGAACTAGGCTGAGAAGTGGAAGTCCATCTGCCAGATGGGTATGAAGGGGTTCATTTTGGTAGGTCCAATTTGAAGACAGAATATAATATAAATGGTAAGACTCTTGGCAGTGTGAAGGATCTGAGAGATCTTGATGTCTTTGTCGATAGGACACTCAAAACTGCTGCGCAGGTTGACAGTATTATTAACCATGGAATTGAGTTCAAGAGCTGTGATGTAATGTTACAGCTATATAAGACCTTGGTCTGACCCCACGTGGAGTACTGTGTTCAGTTCTGGTCACCTCACTACCTCTGACTATAGATATAGCAAGAGTGCAGAGGAGATTTACAAGGACGTTGCCTGGATTGGAGGCTGTACCTTATGAGAATAGGTTGAAAGTACTTGGCCTTTTCTCCTTGGAGCGATGGAGGATGAGAGGTCACTTGACAGAGGTGTATAAGATGATGAGAGGCATTGATTGTGTGGATAGCCAGAGGCTTTTTCCCAGGGCTGAAATGGCTAACATGAGGGGGCATAGTTTTAAGGTGCTTGGAAATAGATACCAACCAACTTCGGTTAGGGGTAAGTTTTTCACACAGAGAGTGGTGGGTGCGTGGAATGCACTGCTGGCGGCTGTGGTGGAAGCGGATACAATAGGGTCTTTTAAATGGTGCTTTGAAAAATAGAGGGCTATGCACTAGGGAAATTCTAGGCAGTCTTTAGAGTAGGTTACATAATTGGCACAATATTGTGGGCCAAAGGGCCTGTAATTTGCTGTAAATTTCTTTGTTCTATGTTCTATTCAACTTTTCCCCATAACTCAAGTCCTCCAGTCTTGTATTATCCTTCCAAATTTTCTCTGTACTCTTTCAATATTATTTAAATCATTCCTGTAGGTAGGTGACCAAAATTTCATGTAATGCTCCAAATTAGGCCTCAAGGTCTTGTTACTTTCAACAGAGTACCCCAACTCTTGTATTTGTTAAGCTTTAAAGGTTCATTACCAAAGTATACAACTCTGAAATTCCTCTTCCAGATAGCCATGAAATCAAGAAAGAAAACAACCCCCAAATCCCTCTTCCCCACACAAAAAAAACGAACAAAAACGGAACGGGCACATTGACCCCCAAATCCCCCTCCCCCGCACACAAAAAGTGAGAAAGATTGGGTGAAAAACACAGAATATAATAAACTACAAGCCTGGGGGGAAAGAAGTCTATAGTCCAAGTCCATATCCAAAATGGAGAAAAGCTGTGTAACATTCTCTGGGCACAGTGGCCAGCCTTTCTCTCTCTGTAGCAGAGTGATCTCACCAGAGATATAAAGCCAGTCTCCCCTCATCGTAGCAGAGCAATTTATTTTTTAGTTTTGTTTTATTTATCTTCCCCTCTTCCAAACAATGAAAAGGCAGTCTCCATAGCAGAACGATCTCACCAGCAATAAAAAGGCAGGTAGCCGGCGCTTACCGTTTTGCATTTGGCTCAATGTTTCAATCTTCCTCTTTGCTTTAATCAGCGAGCAATGGAAGTGTTAACTGGTCACCACAAGATTTGCACATCCAGCCTTTGCCTCCAGGAATCCTCTTAGCTGCAGAGCGCTGAGATGCCAAAACAGTCTCCAAACAGCAAATCGCAGGCTCCAGCACATTCAAGATGAAAAGAAAATGTAAAAGACACAAAAGAAGTGAAATATATGGTTTCATGATCTATATGGAAGATGTCGACTGAAGAAATGTTGCGTGTAGGCACCATCTTGGCTAGAAGTCTCCAGTTACATTGATTTATGAAGGCCAATGTGCCAAATGCTTTATGACCCTTTCTACCTGTGACACCACTTTCAAGGACCTCGTGTTCGCAGAATTTGTTTGCTTTTGTAGTGTTTTTTTTGGTATTTGCACAATTTGTCGTCTTTAGCACGTTGGTTGATTGTCAGTCTTAGTTTGTAGTTTTTCATTGAGACATAAATGTACTTTGATAATAAATTTACTTTGAACATATGCTGCCTAATCTTCTGTGTTTCTTACATGTTTTGAAATTTTGTATTTCCAACATCTGCAGTTCTGACTTTTTAGACGAAAGGGTTAATTCTACCCTCACCATGTCACAGATTTTCAATTTACCTTCCTGTCCTTTCCCCCGCACCTCTGTAAAGAAAATAACCAATGTTCTGTCTTTCCCAGGTCTGTCTAACGGTCTTCCACCTAAAATGTTAAATCTTTTTCTCTTCCCACTGATACTGCTTGACCTGCTGAGCACCTTTAGTATTTTCTGTTTTGTAGTACATTTGAAGCATCTGGAGATTTGATTTTCATGAAAATAGATTAATGACTCCTCATACCAATGCCACAAGTGATTTTTTAAAATACATATATAACAAATTCATGATGCGGAGAAGGACATTTCACCTATCACATGTGCCCTTCCAAAAAAAAAATTAGCTAGCATTATCCAACTTTCACCTCCAAGAGGTCCACAATCTTGAGGTAATTTGGAGGCTTGCATGCCTCAATGACCCGGAGAGTGATGCTGGCTGGAGTCAGGCCTTTATGCGTTGGATCTTGGTAGGGTCACCCATGACAAACAATTCAAAGGGTAGAGGTCAGACTGAGACAGGTCCACGGGTTCAGCTTGGGGCTAACAACATTGCTGTTGCTGTAACTATCTTTTTATTCAGGACAGAGAGAGATGGAGGAGCTTTATTGCTGCCCGAAATGCCAGCAGATGTAACAGGCAGTAAGTAAGCCAACTTTTAAGCAGTACCTACAGTGTGTACTACAGTATCTCAGATCTCTGTTCATTAGGAGACAAGTCTCGTCTCCTAACATCTTGTATAGATAGATAGATAGATAGATACTTTATTCATCCCCATGGGGAAATTCAAATTTTTTTTCAATGTCCCATACACTTGTTGTAGCAAAACTAATTACATACAATACTTAACTCAGTAAAAAATATGATATGCATCTAAATCACTATCTCAAAAAGCATTAATAATAGCTTTTAAAAAGTTCTTAAGTCCTGGCGGTAGAATTGTAAAGCCTAATGGCATTGGGAAGTATTGACCTCTTCATCCTGTCTGAGGAGCATTGTATCGATAGTAACCTATTCATAGAAATACTTTTGAAATGTGTTGTAGGGTTCCACCTCTTTAACACTCTCAGGTAAAAAGCTCCCTGGGGGAGTGATTACAAAATGTTCATTTTGGTTAAACCAGAGTTTCAGTGCAAGCAACACACAGTTGCCACATACTACAATAAAACCATGCAGTAACTGGTCGCAAACAACTTTATATTAGTTGTTCCTTGTGTGGAAGTGTTTGGTTACACTTATTTAGAGATAAATGTATCACAAAATGTTCATATTGACTAAATCAGTATTTCACTGCAAACGGCAACTTTCTATATTAAAATCCTCCAAGTGAAGATGTTTCATCTCAACACAGTTTATATCAGTGGCTCCTGGTTTTTGACTGTTTTGCTGAGAAAAATGGGTCAGGTCTAAATATACCTTGATGGTCTTTTCTCCTTGTGACTTTAACCAACCTTAGGGCACAGTTGCTGATGCTGAGTTATACCAGGAGCCATCAACAGTGTAGAATTGTAATTGTCAATATTTCAATTGGCCCTTTCTCACTTAAATATCTTTATTAAACCTTCAAGGATAGTCATCACGTTCTGCGGTGGAATCATTATTATTTCCTGCATCTGTGGCTGGCAGGTGCTTCCAACTTCCTTTATCATTGTTCTGTACACAATATCATTGAACGGTTTGGGGGTTGCTGTTTGTCTTCTGGTTGTTTCTGTTAATAGTTGTCAGAGCCACATGAGATTATATTACACAAACAGATAGGTACATGTTCTTCATGTTTGGCTCTCCCATCACTGTTGATGTGATCATGGGTATTGTCTCCCCATGGTAAGAGTGGTTGGTGCTCCAACAGGGTGCAAGATGCACCATATAATACCCATTTCTTTATGCTGACTTGATCAGAAACAATCTTCGTTTCTGTTTGCACTCAGTGGCCATTTTATTAGGTACGGGAGTGGAACCCGGTGTGGTCTTCTGCCGCTGTAGCCCATCTACTCCAAGGTTCGACGTGTTGTGTGTCCAGAGATGCTCTTCTGTGCACCACTGTGGTAACGTGTGGCTATTTGAGTTTCCATCACCTTCCTGTCAGCGTGAACCAGTCTCTGACCTCTCTCATTAATAAGGCGTTTTCACCCCCAGAACTGCGGCTCCCTGGATGTTTTTTTTTCTCGCACCATTCTCTGTGAACTCTCGAGACCGTTGTGTGTGAAAATCCCAGGAGATCAGCAGTTTCTGAGATACTCAAACCACCCCGTCTGGCGCCAACAATCATTCCACAGTCAAAGTCACTTAGACTACATTTCTTCCCCATTCTGACGTTTGGTCTGAACAACAACTGAACACCTTGACCTTGTCTGCATACTCTTGTGTATTGAGTTGCTGCCACGTGATTGATTAGATATTTGTATTAACAAGCAAGTGTACGGGTGCACCTAATAAAATGACCACTGAGAGTCTGTGTTCCTCCTCTTCCCTACCCTCCAAGTGTGCAGTCAATATGTACAGTAAACTGCTACAGAAAATTAAATATTTTATGTGTAGTGCCAGGGCAAGTGAACTGTCACCAATAAACAACAAGACAGTATTTACTGTGGTTATTCATAACCCTACATCACTTTGCAGCTAATCGGGAACTTTTCGAGGCTTGGTCACTGTGACAGTCGGGCTGTATTTCTGCTCTATGACAGATGGCCCTTTGTAAAGGACAGAGAGTGCATTGTCAGCGCAGTTGCTTCTCACCGGCAGTTTGTGCTGGTGAAAAAACATTTGGAAGACAGGTTGGCGAGTTGCAGTCAAACAGAGGAAGAACTGTGTATTAAAAAGGGGAAACATGGCTCTGACAGCTGTATTTTGTTCCTTGTGAATTTTCTTACCAGGATGGAGTCCCCTATGATGAGCAGTACACACAGGAAGCTGGAGGAAGCCAGCGGGTCAGGCAGTATCCTCCAGCATTGTGCATGTGTTGTTACTGGATCCTCTTGTAAGACCTTGGAGAATGATACTCTTTCCACGTGATTTCATGGAGTGACCCAAGAGGACTTCACAGCTACCACATACGATTGCCACATTCTACAATAAAACCATGTAGTAACTGGTCACAAACAACTTTATTTTAGTAGTTCCAGGTGTGGAAGTGTTTGATTACATTTTATCTGATTTTACAACTTAAGCTTGAAAAGATGGAGGTAAATGTATCACAAAATGATCATATTGGCTAAATCAGTATTTCAGCACATGATGTGCATCCATAAGATGTAGGCAAAGGACTGGGCTATTCAGCCCATCAAGTCTGCACCTCCATTCTATCATGACTGATTTATCAACCCTTTTAACCACACTCTCCTGCCTTCTCCCAGTAACCTATCAGCATCTGCTTTAAATATACCCAGTGACTTCCCTCCACAGCCCTCGGTGGCAATGAATTCCACAGATTGAACACCCTCTGGTTAAAGAAATTCCTCCTCATCTCTATTCTAAAAGGATGTTCTGTATTCTAAGGCGCTGATACTAGACTCCCCCCCCCCCCCCCCCACTACAGGAAACATCCTCTTCACATCCACTCTATCTAGGCCTTTCAACATTTGATAGGCTTCAATGAAATCCTCTCTCTTTCTTCTCATCTCCAGTGTGGGCTCAGAGCCATCAAACACTCCCCATGTGCCCCATGTGTTACCCCTTTCATTCCCAGGGTCATTCTCTTGAACTTTTGCTGGACCCTCTCCCAGGGCAATGCATCCTTTCTTAAATAAGGGGCCCAAGACTGCTCGCAATACTCCATGTGGTTTGATTGGTGCATTATAAAGCCTCAGACTCGCTCTGAATTTTCTTGCACATTGCTTCTCCTGCAGTAATGACTGGGAATGAGATTAATCTTACCCTAGTTTGTATTCAAAACGGTTGGAATCTCAGATATTCTACCCCATTTGTTTGAAGCTGTGCTCACATAGTTTTTCAGAAAGGAAATTCTAGACCATAAGACAGGAGTAGAATTAGACCAGTCAGCCCAGTGAGTCTGCTCTGCCATTCTATCATGGCTGATTTATAATCCCACTCTCCTGCCTTCTCCCTGTAACATTTATTAATCAGCCTATCAACCTCTGCTTTAGATATACCCAATGATTTTGGCCTGCACAGCTGTCTGTCGCAATGGATTGTCCCAAGGCCATGGACAGCTGATCAGAGATGTTCAAAGGCTAGAACTGTGAGAGTACAGAGACCATAGGCGGTGCAAGGCTATGGATGGATGGATTTTTGGGGCTGGGGGGGTGGGGGGAATGAAAGAATTTTTCAAAATCGAAGGATTGCTTGACCAAGATGTCATTAACCTATATCAAGTGCCAAGAGGATTTATCAGATTACTGTTGGGTCTGGAGGGCCTGAGGTATACGGAGAGGTTGGGTCCACTTGACTTTATTCTTGGAATGCTGGAGACCGAAAGGGGGAGGTGACCTAATAGACGTGTTTCCATTCATGTGGAACATATAAAGGTTGAATGCATAAAGTCGTTTTCCCAGGGAAAGGGAATGTAAAATGGGGGTATGGATTTAAGGTGAAAAGGGGAAGATTTAACTGGTACTGGGGGGAGGAGGAAACATCTTCATACAGTGGGTGATGTGTAGGAGCAAACTGCCAGAGGAAGTGGTTGATGCCGGTAGAAAAGCAACATTTAAATAGCAGTTGGACAGGCACGTGGATAGGAAAAGCTCAGAGGGATATGAGATAATCTCAGGTTTGTATACGATGACATATATGTACTTTGATAATAAATTTATTTTGAACTTTGAACTTAAATGCAGGCAAATAGGATTAGCTTTGATGAGTATATTGCCAGCATGGGTGAGATGGGCTGTAGGAGTCAATTCACAATAGTTGATACTGCTGGGTTATTGAATGGAGGAGAGAGAAATGTGAATGAGTTAAACAGAGGGTTCACAAATTTTCAAAAATAGTGGAGCGAGCTGACAACATTCTCCAGACAGTGCATGAGATCCAGGCCACATGCAAAGTGCTGGAGAAACTCAATGAGACAGACAGAATCTATGGAGGGGAATGGACAGTTGATATTGGGAACTGAGAGCCACCATCTGGACTGGAAAAAGGGAAGCTAGTTAGTATAAAATAACAAACTGTGACAACTTAAGCCTGATTTATACTTGTGCATTGCATCTATGCTAGAGGTACCATGTACCCTACGCTGTAGGGTGACGTGCACCTCCCCAAAAAAGTAACTCGTGCGTCGCGACGACACAGATCGCAACAACTGTGATTGGTCCACTTGGTAGCATTGTATTTTCTCATGCTCATTTCCGGTTGCTTCTTCTCCGCCATGTCTGTGCACCGATGCGAAATAGATGAACCAAATCGTCAAATCTACCTGCCGACATGCGAAAATGTTTGAGTTGCATTTCGTCGTCCATGTCTCTCACAAACAAACTCAACACAGTGGCATAGACACCCCACCGCCAACTAGTGTTTTGGCGCACACCAGCGCATGCTCACTACGGCATAGAACCTACGTTGAAGTGAAAATCAGGCCTACGGCGTAGCCTATACGCACAAATCAGCCTTAAGAAGGAAGGGGTGGAGCAAGAGCTGGCTGGTGGATCCAGGTGACGGGGTGATGGGCAGTCGAGGGAGGGGAGAGATGGAGAATTGTGTCAGGAGCTGGGTGGTAACGGGTGGAAGTGACAGAGGGCTAAAGATGATGGACTCCACAACCAGGGAGAACGATGGAATAAAGGGAGGGAGGAGGGGAGAAAAATTGGCAGGAAGAGCGAGTGGGTGATGTATAGAGGGAGTGGGTGGGGAGGGGAGGGAAAAGACAGGGGGTGATGGCAGCCAATTGGATCAGGAGGTGAGAAGAAGATGAAAGAAAATGGAGGGGGAGCATTTGCCAGAGGGTTGAGAATTCGAACCAGACTAGAGACTTCAGGTCTCTTCAAATTGCTCTAATTTGTACTTAGTCTCAACTTGTCAGAGGAAGAAGCTGTGGATAGACATGGCCTTTAGAGGTCGGGAAGTGAAATTGAAATTGAAATGGCTGGCCACCACGACCTCTTGGCTGGCACAGTGGGTGGAACGATACTCAATTGTTCAGTAATGGGGAATCCCACAACAACTGTAGACACTGAACAGATCAGTTCTGTTATAAAGGAGTATTCTGCTCAAAGCCCAACATAGGTGTTGCTGTGGCTGCAGAACAGAATTAAATAATGATACTTGTATTGAGAAGTTCTAAGATTAGAGAAACGGATTAGGCTTCTTGGAACAAGGAAACCTCAAATGAGATTGAATATCAAATTTTGACAACATTTTTTCAAAAAAAAGTAACTTTCCATTGGCAAACAAAATGATCACTGTGGCATAGATTTATAGTGATTGGCAGACAATACGGAGACGATGTTTCCTTTGCACAGGCAGTTGTGATTTTCCATGTGTTGTCTGAAAATAGCAGCGTTCCAGAGAGATAAATACCTCATTGGGGAAACGGAAACAAAGCAATATGGAAAGAACATGGGAATAGGATTAATTCAGAGGTTCCCAAATTTTTTTATGTCATGGACCAATACCATTAAGCAAGGGGTCCATGGACCCCAGGTTGGGAACCATTGGATTAATTGATTGGCTACATCAAGGCAACACAGACACAGTACATGCTCTTGTCATCTTTAGTTCTTTGTTTCCATGGGATGGTGATGCAGATGCATCCTCCTTATCATTATAAATTCAAAATTATTATCAGGGTACATGTGTGCTACTATATACTACTTTGAGATTCATCTCTTGTGCAGGGATTCACAGTAAAAAATGAAATACAATGGAATTTTCCAAACAAATGTGCAAAAGATGACAGAACATACAAATAATTACAAAGACATAAGAGAGGTGCTGGCCGAAGTTGATTGGAAGGGGACACTAGCAGGGATGATGGCAGAGCAGCAATGCCTGGAGTATCTGGAAGCAATTCAGAAAGTGCAAGATAGATGCATCGCAAAGAAAAAGTATTGTAAAGGCAGGATGATGCAATCGTGGCTGACGAGGGAAGTCGAAGCCAACGTAAAAGCAAAAGAGAAGGCATAGCATAGAGCAAACATGAGTGGGAAGTTAGAGGATTAGGAAACTTGAAAATCAACAGAAGGCAACCGAGAAAGTTACGGTGGGGGGTGGGGGGAGATGAAATATGATGGAAAGCTAGTCAATAATTTCAAAGAGGATATCAGAAAGTTTTTTTAGATATGTAAAGAGAGGTGAGAGTAGACATCAGACAGCTGGAAAATGCTGCTGAATTGATAGCTTTGTGGCCATGTTTGAGGATGATACGAAGATAGATAGATAGATACTTTATTCATCCCCATGGGGAAATTCAACTTTTTTTCCAATGTCCCATACACTTGTTGTAGCAGAACTAATTACATACAATACTTAACTCAGTAAAAAATATGATATGCATCTGAATCACTATCTCAAAAAGCATTAATAATAGCTTTTAAAAAGTTCTTAAGTCCTGGCGGTTGAATTGTAAAGCCTAATGGCATTGGGGAGTATTGACCTCTTCATCCTGTCTGAGGAGCATTGCATCGATAGTAACCTGTCGCTGAAACTGCTTCTCTGTCTCTGGATGGTGCTATGTAGAGGATGTTCTGAGTTTTCCATAATTGACCGTAGCCTACTCAGCGCCCTTCGCTCAGCTACCGATGTTAAACTCTCCAGTACTTTACCCACGACAGAGCCCGCCTTCCTTACCAGCTTATTAAGACGTGAGGCGTCCCTCTTCTTAATGCTTCCTCCCCAACACGCCACCACAAAGAAGAGGGCGCTCTCCACAACTGACCTATAGAACATATAGGAGGAGGGGTCGGTAGTTGTGAGGAAGTAGAGGGGCTTCAGCAGAACTTGGACAGATGAGAAGAAAGGGCAAAGAAGCAGCAGATGGAATATAGTGTTGAGAAGTGTATAGTCATGCAGTTTGGTAGAAGGAATAAAAGCATAGACTATTTTCTACATGGGAAAAGAATTCAAAAATATGAGGTGCAAAGGGATTTGGGAGTTCTTCTGCAGGATTCCCTGAAGGCTAATTTGCAGGTTGAGTTGGTGGTGAGGAAGGCAAATGCAATGTTTCCGTTCATTTCAAAAGGACTACAATATAAAAGCAAGGATGTGATTTAGCAGAATGAGAAGGAATCACATTGACACCTATTGAATATTGAAAAGCCTAGATAGAGTGGATGTGGAGATGTTTCGTGTGGTGGGAGAGTCTAAGACCAGAAGACACAGGCTCAGAATAGAGCCTGTTCCATTTACAACAGAAATGAGGATGAGTTCCTTTAGCCAGAGAGTGGTGAATCTGTGGAATTTGTTGCCGCAGGTGGCTTTGGCGATCAGGTCGTAGGGTGTATTTAAGGTGGAGGTTGGTAGGTTTTTGATTAGTCAGGGCATGAATGATTATGGGGAGGAGGCAGGAGAATGGGGTTGAGAGGGAAATGGAGCAGCCATGATGAAAAGCCAGAGCAGACATGATGGGCTGAATGGCCTAATTCTGCTCCTGTGTCTTATAGGGTCTTAATAAAAATAATATTGAGAACCCAAGTTGTAAATAAAGTCCTTGAAAGTGAGTCTGTAGGTCATGGATTCAGTTAAGAGTAGTGGTGAGTGAATTTGTCCATTCTGCCTTAGAGCCTGACAGTTGTAGGCAACATCTGTTCCTGAACCTGGATGAATGAGACCTAAAGCCCCTGTACCTCCTGCCCATTCACAATGGCAAGAAGAGAGCATGTTGGGGGGCTTTGGAAGTTGCTTTCTTGTGGCAGCACTCCATGTAAATGTGCTCAGTGGTGGGGAGGGCTTTGCCTGTGATGGACTGGGCTGTATCCACCACTTTCTATACCCTTTTCCATTCCTGGGCACCAGGCTGTGATGCAACCAGTCACCCCACTGTGCATCTCTTGAAGTTTGTCAAAAGTTTTAGTAATATGCCAAATTAATGCAAACTTCTAAGACACTAGAGGCACTGTGTCCGGTGCTCCCGGTGCGGCCTTTTATATATTGGTGAGACCCGACACAGACTGGGAGACCATTTTGCTGAACACCTACACTCTATCTGCCAGAGAAAGCAGGATCTCCCAGTGGCCACACATTTTAATTCCACGTCCCATTCCCATTGGCATATGTCTATCCATGGCCTCCTCTACTGTCAGGATGAAGTCACACTCAGATTGGAGAAACAACACCTTATATACCAGCTGGGTAGCCACCAACCTGATGGCATGAACATTAACTTCCATTAATGCCCCCTCCTCCCCTTCTTACTCCATTCCTGATTTATTTATTCCCCCCCCCCTTTTTGTTCTCTCTCTCTGCCCATCACTCTGCTTGTTCTCCATCTCCCTCTGGTGCTCCCCTCCCCCTTTCTTTCTCCCTAGGCCTCCTGTCTCATGATCCTTTCTCTTCTCTAGCTCTGTATCCCGTTTGCCAATTACCTTTCCAGCTCTTAGCTTCACCCCACCCCCTCCGGTCTTCTATCATTTTGCATTTCCCCCCCCCCTCCTACTTTCAAATCTCTTACTATCTTTTCTTTCAGTTTGTCCTGACGAAGGGTCTCGGCCCGAAACGTCGACTGTACTTCCTATAGATGCTGCCTGGCCTGTTGCGTTCCACCAGCATTTTGTGTGTGAGGCACTATCGTGCCTTCTTTGTGTTGACTGTTATATGCTGGGCCAAGGACTGCTCCTCTGATACGTTAATGCAAGGAATTTTAAGCTGACCCTCTCCACTCCATTTGCCCTTTAGAAGACAGTGTTGAACAGCCTTGCACCTTCAGTGTCCGTGTGACTTCCTGGACCTTTTCAGAGAGCGGTTACAAGTCAGCCACACTACTGGTACTGGCAGGATAACGATTAATTTCCCTCCTTACTGGCCATTATTGAACCCAATGTTTGGACGATTTTAAACGCTGGGCCAGATGGATTGAAAAGGCAGGGTGTTGGGACCAGAGGTGTGGGTCGTGTTGGTTCTGCTCGCTGCCGTGAGGCTGAGGCTGTGGGCCTGCTCTGGCTGCTCTGGCTTCATGTCTGTGAGCTCCACGACATTTTTGCTCTGCTGTGTGATGAACTGAGGTTGTGGGCCTACTCCATCTACTCCGGGCTTCATGTCTGTGGAATCACTTTCATGCTGAATGCTGTCGCTTGCTTTTATTGTTTGCATGATTTGTGTTCTTTTTTCTCTCTGCGCTTTGGGTATTTGATGGTCTCTTGGGTTTCTTTGTTTTGTGGCTGCCTGTAAGGAGATAAATCTCAAGGTTCTATGATGTATACATACATTGTTAATAAATATACTTTGAACTTTGAACTTTTTAGGTCAACATTAGTGGCATCAGCTATTTTTATCTCAGATGTATTTAATTGACTGAATTCAATTTCCTTGCCCTAGGACATCTGAATTCATATCTTTAATCATATTTCCAGGCTTCTGAATTACTATTCTGACAACATAACTGCTGTGCATTGAGAATGAAAGGCTGGAACACTGGTATTTGAAGTTGCTAAGTTCTAGAACATGAAAGACAAGACATGAATAGTTGGGTATTTGGCAGTTGGAAAGGATTGGTGACAGGTTTTCCAATCATTTGTTCATCACCGCAGACTTTAGTGAAATAGTCAGAATGTTGCCTTAACTTTCCAACGTTACACAGGAATAAAGCAGAGAAGCGAATTGGCAGGCTTGAAATCAATCCAATGTCTGTCCATCTAAACGCGGCTTCTGTGTCACACGGTGAGGACAGTGCCATAGCACATGTGTAAAACACTGTAGATGTGAATGCTGTTAATCTACACAGACTGGCAAATCCAATGCTGAGAGTGGTTTGAGAAAAATAATCCCCAGTGCCACGATGCTCAAAATAGATTGCTTATAGAATATGTAAAGTGTTGAGGGGAGGCACCAGAGACTGCGGGTGCTGGAATGTGAAGCAACAAACAGGAACTGAGTCAGCATGTAACAACTTGTGGATGGAAAAGAAATGCCAGAGATTCAGGTCAAAACCCTGTATCAGGACTGGTATGGATGTCCTAATGGAGGATGTGTAAAGTCAGTCAAAACCCTGTATCAGGACTGGTATGGATGTCCTAATGGAGGATGTGTAAAGTCAGGTCAAAACCCTGTATCAGGACTGGTATGGATGTCCTAATATAGGAAGTGTAAAGTCAGGTCAAAACCCTGTATCAGGACTGGTATGGATGTCCTAATGGAGGATGTGTAAAGTCAGTCAAAACCCTGTATCAGGACTGGTATGGACATCCTAATGGAGGGTTTTGACCCGTAATTTGGAAATGTCTCCCCCCTCCACCCCTAACGTTGAAGTCACTTGATCCACTGAGTTCCTCCAGCAAATTGATGTAAGGTATTAATCTGCTTTGATTAATAACTGCAGCAAGAAAACATAGTTGGCAATTATAGATTATCACAGTCTTAGCCATTTGCTTGGGAATTTGACGGGTGATGGATCTCATCTGGTGATTAATGGTTCAAGCTATTTCTGCAGGTCGAACAAAATGATCGGTGCAGAACTTTCTGTTTTGGTATTAAAGTAGTCACTCTCCAATTATCCGTCATTTCTGCTGTACTGAGGTTTTGGAACTGGTTTTTGAAATGATGGAAAGAGTGAAACTGCTCTAGTGCCTTGTCCCCAAGAGAAACATACCAGCCTGGAGAGGTGGAACAGCATGTCCATAGTGACACTTGTACAACTACTCATTGTAATGACATAAATACGACAGCTAATTTGTCCTCAGCAATGTAATAGTGCTCAGACGATCTGTTCTGCTGATTTTTATTTATTATTAAGAGACCCACCACTATCTGTATGAGGTTTGGACATTCTCCTTGTAACTGCTTGAGTTTCTTCCTCCGCCTCCCACATTCCAAGTGTGTGCAAGCTAATTAGTCACATGGGTGTAATTAGGCAGTGCTGAATCTCTAAATAAAAATGAATATTAAAAATATTTTGGAAAGGTGTACATAATAACAGGGTTATTGTGGTGGGAGATTTTAATTTCCCAAATATCGATCGGCATCTCCCTAGAGTGAGGGGTTTAGATGGGGTGGAGTTTGTTAGGTGTGTTCAGGAAGGTTTCTTGACACAATATGTAGATAAGCCTACAAGAGGAGAGGTTGAACTTGATCTGGTATTGGGAAATGAACCTGGTCAGGTGTCAGATCTCTCAGTGGGAGAGCATTTTGGAGATAGTGATCACAATTCTATCTCCTTTACCATAGCATTGGAGAGGGATAGGAACAGACAAGTTAGGGAAACGTTTAATTGGAGTAAGGAGAAATATGAGGCTATCAGGCAGGAACTTGGAAGCAGATGTTCTTAGGGAAAAGTACGGAAGAAATGTGGCAAATGTTCAAGGGATATTTGCGTAGAGTTCTGCATAGATATGTTCCAATGAGACGGAAAGTATGGTAGGATACAGGAACCGCGGTGTACAAAGGCTGTTGTAAATCTAGTCAAGAAGAAAAGAAGAGCTTAGGAAAGGTTCAAAAAACTAGGTAACGATAGAGATCTAGAAGATTATAAGGCTAGCAGGAAAGAGCTTAAGAATGAAATTAGGGGAGCTAAAAGGGGCCATGAGAAGGCCTTGGCGGACAGGATTAAGGAAAACCTCAAAGTGTTCTATAAGTATGTGAATGAAGAGCAAGAGGATCGGACATGAGAGAATAGGAGCAATCCAGTGTGACAATGGAAAAATATGCATGAAACCAGAGGAGATGGCAGAGGTACTTAATAAATACTTTGCTTCAGTATTTACTATGGAAAAGGATCTTGGCGATTGTAGGGATGACTTGCAGTGGATTGAAAAGTTTGAGCATGTAGATATTAAGGAAGAGGATGTGCTGGAGCTTTCGGAAAGCATCAAGTTGGATAAGTCACCATGACCAGATGAGGTGTACCCCAGGCTACTGTGGGAAGTGAGGGAGGAGATTGCCTTTGGCAATGATCGTTGCATCATCAGTGAGAACGGGAGAGGTTCTGGAGGATTAGAGGGTTGCAGACGTTGTTCCTTTATTCAAGAAAGGGAGTAGAGATAGCCCAGGAAATTATAGACCAGTAAGTCTTACCTCAGTGGTGGGTGAGTTGATGGAGAAGATCTTGAGAGGCAGGATTTATGAACATTTGAAGAGGCATAATATGATTAGGAATAGTCAGCATGGCTTTGTCAAAGGCAGGTTGTGCCTTACGAGCCTGATTGAATTTGTTGAGGATGTGACTAAACACATTGATGAAGGTAGAGTGGTAGGTATAGTGTATATGGATTTCAGCAAGGCATTTGATAAGGTACCCCATGCAAGGTTTATTGAGAAAGTAAGAAGGCATGGGATCCAAGGGGACATTGCTTTGTGGATCCAGAACTGGCTTGCCCACAGATGTCAAAGAGTGGTTGTAGACGGATCATATTCTGCATGGAGGCCAGTGACCAGTGGAGTGCCTCAGGGGTCTGTTCTGGGACCCCTACTCTTTCTCATTTTTATAAATGACCTGGATGAGGAAGTGGAGAGATGGGTTAGTAAATTTGCTGATGACACAAAGGTTGGAGGTGTTGTGGATAGTGTGGAGGGCTGTCAGAGGTTACAGCAGGACATTGATAGGCTGAGAAGTGGCAGATGGAGTTCAACCCAGGTAAGTGTGAGCTGTTTCATTTTGGTAGGTCAAATATGATGGCAGGATATAATACTAATGGCAAGACTCTTGGTAGTGTGGACGATCAGAGGGATCTTGGGGTCCAAGTCCATAGGACATTCAAAGCTGCTACGCAGGTTGACTCTGTGGTTAAGAAGGCATACAGTGCATTGGCCTTCATCAATCATAGGATTGAGTTTAAGAGCCAAGAGGTAATGTTGCAGCTGTATAGGACTCTGGTCAGACCCCATTTGGTGTACTGTGCTCAATTCTGGTCGCCTCACTACAGGAAAGATGTGGAAACCATAGAAAGGGTGCAGAGGAGATTTACAAGGATGTTGCCTGGATTGGGGAGCATGCCTTATGAAAATAGGTTGAGTGAACTCGGCCTTTTTTCTTTGGAACGACGGAGCATGAGAGGTGACCTGATAGAGGTGTACAAGATAATGAGAGGCATTGATCGTCTGGATAGTGAGAGTCTTTTCCCCAGGGCTGAAATGGCTAGCACGAGGAGGCATAGTTTTAAGGTGCCTGGAAGCAGGTACGGATGAGATGTCAGGGATAAGTTTTTTACACAGAGAGTGGTGAGTGCGTGGAATGGGCTGCCGGCAGCAGTGGTGGAGGCGGAAATGATAGGGTCTTTTAAGAGACTCCTGGCTAGGTACATGGAGCTTAGGAAAATAGAGGGCTGTGGGTAAGCCTAGGTAGTTCCAAGGTGGGGACATGTTTGGCATAGCTTTGTGGGTCGAAGTGCCTGTATTGTGCTGCAGGTTTTCTGTGTTTCTACCCAGGACACTGAGGGATAATTGCCCTTGTTCCGAGTCAAGCCATGGTTTCTTTTACTGCCACCTGAGAGGGAGAGAAGATAAGATTTTAGTCCAAAAAGCACACTGCATGAAGTGTTGGCCGAGATTTTTGTGTTTATTGTTGAGTAGCAACAGTTAACATAATAATTAAAAGCAGCAACTGCTGCTCCTGATTGGAGTGTGATTGGACACTCAGTGGCAGCTGTCCTTTCTGACTGGACCATGAATAGACACTCAACCCTGTTTAGTTGCTGACAGTACCCTGAGTACCACTCCCAAGAGTTGAATTGGTTGTCATTGTGCATTCAAATTTGGAATGTTTATCTCTTGTTGACACTAAATGTGGGAACAGGAAAAAATTGTCTAAATTTTTCAAAATAATGTGCACAAAATGCCGGAGGAACTCAGCAGGTCAGGCAGCATCTATGAAGAGTCAACATTTTGGCCCGAGACCCTTCATCAGGACTGCTGGGCTCCTCCAGCATTTTGTGTGTGTTACTCTGGACTTCCAGCATCTGTAGATTTTCTTTGTTTGTTTGTTTGTTTGTTTATTTATTTATTTGAGCCTCTTGCACCATGTTCTGACGCAACACTAGAAATTCTCCCCATATCCCAGTTTGGGTAAAATGTATCTTACAAAACATATATATAAAATTATTGATTTAACTAGTTTTGACTGCCGTGTGCAGAACTAAGGTTTGGACTTTTACTCCATCTGTTTGTAGAATTGTTTCCCAATTTCACCTCTTAAACTTGCCAGCTTGCTCTGACTCTGCGGGGACATTGGCCACAAGCCTGCATTTCTCTCATTTCTGCATTTCTTATCTGTGTAACCAGTGAGAGTGCAGTAGCATGTTAGATAAGTTTTAGGACAAGTATCCAAAAGCCTGGACTGTTCATTTAGTAATAATGAGTTAATGTTTCATGACGGTATTTGTGAAGTTTAAATTCAGCTAATAAAATCTGTAATTGGGAGGTAGTATCAGTAATTGTAAACACTCGAGGTGCTGGGATCCAGAGCAGCACACGTACTGAAGGAACTCAACAGTTCAGGCAGTAATGGTTCAAGTTTTGTAGCGAGACCCTTCATCATGAAGAGTCTCGGCCCAAAACATCAACTGTTAATTCCTCTCCCTTGATGCTGCCTGACCTACTGAGATCCTCCATTATTTTGTGTGTATGTTGGTCAGTAATCATGAAATTGTCACCAAGAGCTATGTCACTCACAAGCAGTTTCCATTTCCAGATCAGGTCTGGTCTAAATGTGACCTTAGACCCACAGTGGGATTGACCCTTCTTCCCCTTTTCCATCAGACTTCTAAATGGACATTGAACCCATGAACACTACCTCATCAATGTATTGGTGCTGCTTCATGCACCCATGCTGAGCTTGTCAAGTTTACCGACTTTACCTCTAACTTCCACCCTGCCCTTAAATTCAATTGGTCCACCTCTGACAATTTCCTCTCCTTTCTCTGTGTCTCCATCGCTGGAGACAAGCTGTCAGCTAACATCTTTTATGAACCTACTGATTCTCATGGTTACCTTAATGATACCTCTTTCCACCCTGTCTCCTGTAGAAATGCTACTCCCTTTTCTCAATTTCTTCACCTCCACTGCATCTGTTTCCAGGATATGGCTTTCTGTTCCAGGACATCAGAATGTCGTCCTCCTTTAAAGAACAAGATTCCCTCCCTCCTCTATTGGTGCTGCTCTTACCTGCATCTTCTTCATTTCTTGTACATCCGTGCTCACCCCATCTTCTCGCCACCTTAACAGTGATGGAGTTCCTCTTTTCCTTACCTACTACCCCATTATTCTCCACAACTTCTGCCATCTCCAAAAGGATTCTATCACTAAATGTAACTTTTTACTTACACCCCCCCCCCACTTTCCACAGGGATAATGCCCTTTATGATCCCCTTGTCCAATTGCTCCTCCTCACTAAATTCCTTCCTGACACTTAACCCTGCAGGCAGCCCAAGTACTACACTTGCCCATACACCTTCCTCACCTCGAACAGTCCTTCCAAGTGAGGCCAAACTTCACCTGTGAATCTGCTGGAGTCACCTATTGTGCTTGGTGCTCCTGATGCAGCCTCCTCTACGTTGTAAATTGGGCGACCACTTTATCAAGCACCTTCGCTGCACCCGCCACAAGTGGATCTTCCCGGTGACCAAATGTTTTAATTCTGATTCCCATTCCTGTTCCACCACGTCAGTCCACGGCCTCCTCTTGTGCCAAGATGAAGCCATGCTCTGGATGGAGGAATTATTCCTTTTATTCCATCTGCGTAGCCTCTAACCTGATGGCATAAATATCGATTTCTCCCCTCCCCTATTCCTCTATTCCCCCCCCCCCTCACCTGCCTATCGACACCTCCTGGGCCCCCTCCTCCCTCCCTTTCTCCAATGATCCACTCTTCTCTTCTATCAGATTTGTTCCTCTCCAGCCCTTTACCTTTCCCACCCACCTGGCTTTACCTATCATCTACCAGCTAGCCTCCTTCTCCCCTGCTCCCATCTTTTTATTCTGGCATCTTTCCCCTTCCCTCTCAGTTCTGAAGAAGGGCCTTGGCCTGAAACCTTGGCTGTTTATTCATTTCCAGAGATGCTGCCTGACCTGCTGAGTTCCTCCAGCATTGTTTGTGTGTGTGTGTGTGTGTGTGTGTGTGTGTGTGTGTGTGTGTGTGTGTGTGTGTGTTGTGTGTGTGTGTGTGTGTGTGTGTGTGTGTGTGTGTGTGTGTGTGTGTGTGTGTGTGTGTGTGTTTTTGTGTGTGTTTTTGTGTGTGTTTTTGTGTGTGTTTTTGTGTGTGTGTGTGTGTGTGTGTGTGTGTGTGTGTTTTTTAAATTCTCTTTTTGCACTATTTAACTTTTTAAGTATACTTTCTGTGATTGACAGTTTTTGATGATTATGTGTTGCAAAGTACTGCTGCCACAGAACAACAAAATGTGCGGATTCTGATCCCCTCATTTCAGGGACTGTGGGGATGGGCTATAATGTTGGCATTATCAGTGACACATGCATTCTGTGAATGAACTATTTAAAAACCTGGATTGGAGTTCAGCACCTTTTTGTACAGGATGTTATGGTGTAAAACTTAATTTGTTTGGCCAGAAAGTAGGAGTGATGGCCATAGGTGCTGCTAAGCCTGCATTGCTCCCTGTTACTGTGGATGTGGTGAGGGTCTATAAGTACCTGGGGGTGCACCTGGATTTTCAGACTTGAGTGGAGCACCAACACACAGGCTGTGTACAAAAAGGGCCAGAGTGGCCTCTACTTCCCAGGGAGACTGAGGTCCTTTGCAGTACGTAGGCCTCTCCT
Organism: Hemitrygon akajei; assembly: GCF_048418815.1. Taxonomy (NCBI): domain Eukaryota; kingdom Metazoa; phylum Chordata; class Chondrichthyes; order Myliobatiformes; family Dasyatidae; genus Hemitrygon; species Hemitrygon akajei. The sequence goes on from NC_133125.1 coordinate 107,362,491, forward strand.
TCACATGTTCTACCATACTGTTGTCGCCAGTATATGGTGATATGTACATACGTTGGTAATAAATTTAATTTGACTTGACTGTGACATCTTTCTGTTTTTCACTATACTTAAAATGATTGATTTCCTCTGCTTTCAAGTAATTTTCCTAATTTTTGATTTTACCATCTGAGATAAATTTTGCTACTGCATCTGAAGATCATACCACTCCTCATATAGTAAGCATGGGTCATTGTATGTGAAAGCTAGTCAGATAAGCTAACTGCTTTCCTTTGACTCATTTTCTGGTCAAATTAGTGGTGCAGGTTTATAGATAAATAAGAAAAAGGTTGGTGGTGGGGAAGGGCTGGCAGATGTGAAGAGATTTGGTCCTTTCAAAAGGCTTCTCTCTGAGAGGTGCCCTTTATCTGTTAGTATTAACACTGATGTTTTAAACTTTGCTTAAGAAACCATTAACTGGCTCTAGAAAAAAAAGGTCTGTTTCGTACCAAGAAGTACAAAATTCATCAGCTCTGACTTTGGTCTTGAATGCTTTAGGACATTCAGACTGAGGGCTGTGAATTATTTGATGTTTTATGAAACCTGATGTTAAAAATTAATAACTTTCTTCTTTATTTCTAGATAATTCTGTGGTGCTCATCAAAGCATTCCAACTAATAAAAATGTTGGGTGCACTGTGGAAGTCAACATCATTGTTCAGCTTGGGACATTTATAAGTGAATAATCTGGCTGCGACAGGAACGTCATGTATAAGGGATTTGGCCAACCTGTATGGAGACATCTCTCCCAGACAAGCACAGCTCCTGTGGAACGGTACAAGCATGGTTGTTGTGTCTGGAAGGGATATATTTATCTCTACGGCGGTCGAAGGCAAAGTGGTCTGAAGGATTTTTGGAGATACAACATTGGTAAGATATTGTGCATGTACTTGATTTTTAGTTTCACTTATCCTTGTACTTATTCAACATACGTATTCATTCATATGGTGTGGATGTTTCCAGCCAAGCTGCTGATAATTATCTCCTACTGCAAGCCAAACAGAGTCGCTCACTAGGCCATCTCAAAGCCCAGTTAAGAATCATAAGACCATAAGATATAGGAGCAGAAGTAGGCTATTCGGCCCATCGAGTCCTCTCTGCCATTCAATCATGGGCTGATCCAATTCTTCCAGTCATCCCAACTCCCTTGCCTTCTCCCCATACCCTTTGAAACCCTGGCCAATCAAGAATCTATCTCTGCCTTAAATGCACCCAATGGCTTGGCCTCCACAGCTGCTTGTGGCAATAAATTCCACAGATTTACCACCATCTGACTAAAGTAATTTCTCCGCATCTCTGTTCTAAATGGACATCCTGAAGTCATGCTCTCTTGTCCTAGACTCCCCTACCATGCGAAATAACTTTGCCTTATCTAATCTGTTCAGCCCTTTTAACATTCGGAATGTTTCTGTGAGAATTGCCCCCCTCCCCCCCCCCCCCCCCCCCCCCCATTCTCCTGAACTCCAGGGAATACAGCCCAAGAGCTGCCAGACGTTCCTCATACAGTAACCTTTTCATTCCTGGAATCATCTTGTGAATCTTCTCTGAACCCTCTCCAATGTCAGTATATCCTTTCTAAAATAAGGAGCCCAAAACTGCACACAATACTCCGTGTAGTCTCATGAGAGCCTCAACATCACCTCCCTGCTCTTATATTCTAAACCTCTAGAAGTGAATGTCAACATTGCATGCACCTTCTTCACCACTGACTCAACCTGGAGGTTAACCTTTAGGGTATCCTGCACAGGGACTCCCCAAGTCCCTTTGCATCTCTGCATTTTGAATTCTATCTCCATCTAAATAATAGTCTGCCTATTTATTTCTTCCACTAAAGTGCATGACCAGACACTTCCCAATATTGTACTTTATTAGCCACTTCTCTGCCCATTCCCCTAAACTATCTAAGTCTCTTTGCAGGCTCTGTTTCTTCAACACTACCCGCTCCCCCAACTATCTTTGTATCATCGGCAAATTTAGCCACAAATCCGTTAATACCATAGTCCAAATCATTGACATATATCATAAAAAGCAATGGTCCCAACACCGACCCCTGTGGAACTCCAGTGGTAACCGGCAGCCAGCCAGAACAGGATCTCTTTATTCCCACTCTCTGTTTTCTGCCGACCAGCCAATGCTCCACCCATGCTAGTAACTTCCCTGTAATTCCATGGGCTCTTATCTTGCTAAGCAACCTCGTGTGGCATCTTGTCAAAGGCCGTCTGAAAATCCAAGTACACCATGTCTACTGCATCTCCTTTGTCTACCCTGCTTGTAAATTTCCTCAAAAATTTGCAGTAGGTTAGTCAGCAGGATTTTCCTTTCAGGAAACCTTGCTGGCTTTGGCCTATCTTGTCATGTGCCTCCAGATATTCTGTAATCTCATCCCTAACAATTAATTCCAACAACTTCCCAACCACTGATGTCAGGCTAACAGGTCTATGGTTTCCTTTCTGCTGCCTCCCACCCTTCTTAAATAGCAGAGTAACATTTGCAATTTTCCAGTCATCCAGTACAATGCCAGAATCTATTGATTCTTGAAAGATCATTGTTAATGCCGCTGCAATCTTTCCTTCTACTTCCTTCAGAACCCAGGGGTATATTCCATCAGGTCCAGGAGATTTATCCACCCTCAGACCATTAAGCTTCCTGAGCACCTTCTCAGCCGTAATTTTCACTGCACAAACTTCACTTTCCTGACACTCTTGAAAGCCCGATATACTGCAGATGTCTTTCATTGTGAAGACTGATGCAAAATTCGCATTCAGTTCCTCTACCATTTCTGCATCTCTCATTACAATATCTCCGGTGTCATTTTTTATTGGTCCTATATCAACCCTCAACTATCTTTTGCCCTTTATATACTTAAAAAAAGCTTTTAGTATCTTCTTTGATATTAGTTGCCAGCTTCCTTTCATAATTCATCTTTTCTTTCCTAATGACCTTCTTAGTTTCCTTCTGCAAGTTTTTAAAAACTTTCAAATCTTCTATCTTGCCACTAGCTTTGGCTTCATTGTATGCCCTCTCTTTTGCTTTTACTTTGGCTCTGACTTCACTTGTCAGCCATGGTAGTGTCCTCCCTTCATTTGAAAAATTCTTCTTATTTGGAATATATCTGTCTTGCACTTCCCTCATTTTTCGCAGAAACTCCAGCCATTGCTGCCCTGCTGTCCTTCTTGCTAGTGTCTCTTTCCAGTCAACCTTGGCCAGTTTCCCTCTCATGCCATTGTAATTTCCTTTATTCCACTGAAATACCGACACATTGGAATTTAGTTTCTCCTTAATTTTCAAAGTGAACTCTATCATATTGTATCACTGTTTCCTAAGGGTTCCTTAACGTTAAGCTCTCTTACCACCTCCAGATCATTGCACAACACCCAACCAAGACACAGCTGATCCCCTAGTGGGCTCAACAACACACTGTTCTAAAAAACCATCCCATAGATATTCTACAAATTCTCTCTCTTGAGGTCCAGTACTGGCCTGGTTTTCCCAATCCACTTTCATGTTAAAATCCCCAATGATTATCGTGACATTGCCTTTCTGATGCGCCTTTTCTGTCTCCTGCTGTAATTTGTAATCCACATCCTGGCTGCTGTTTTGAGGCCTGTATACAACTGCCATTAGGGTCCTTTCACCCTTACCATTTCTTAGCTCAACCCATAGAGACTCTACACCTTTTGATCCTATGTCACCCCTTTCTAATGATTTAATATTATTTCTTATACACAGGGCCACACCACCCCCTCTGCCTACTAACCTACCTTTCCAATACACCGTATATCCTTGGATTTCAGCTCCCAATGGCAGCCATCCATTAGCCAAATTTCAGAGATGGCCACAATGTCATGCTTGCCAATCTGTAGCTGAATTTCAAGATCGTCCATTTTATTTCTTATGCTGCATGCATTGAAATATAACACTCTCAGTCCAGTATTTGTTACTTTCTGTTTTAACTGCACCACACCTCCTTTGCCCTGTAACTCATCCCACTGGCTGTGATTATGCCTCATTTCCTGTCTGTCCTTTCTATCGTATTTGATGCATGCTATCTTTGATCCATTTCTGTTTTTCCTTTCCTCAGCCCTACCGCTCTGGTTGCCATCCCTCTGCCAAATTAGTTTAAACCCTCCCTAACAGCCCTATTAAGCCTGCCTGCTAGGATATTGGACCCCTTTAGGTTCAGGTGTAACCCGTCCTTTTTGTACAGGTTGTACCTCCCCCAGAAGAGGCCCTAGTGATCCAGGAATCTGAAGCCCTGCCCCCTACACCAGTCTCTCAGCCACGCATTAATATGCCTGATCATGCTATTCTTGCGCTCGTTAGCACGTGGCACAGGCAACAATCCTGAGACTACTACCCTGGAGGTCCTGCTTTTCAGCTTCCTACTCAACTCCCTGAATTCTCTCTTCAGGACCTCCTCCCTTTTTCTACCTGTGTCATTGGTACCAACACGTACCAAGATTTCTAGCTGTTCACCCTCTCCCTTCAGAATACTCTGCACCCAATCCGAGACATCCCGAACCCTGGCACTTGGGAGGCAACACACCATGCGGGTATCTCTATCAGGCTGACAGAACCACCTGTCTGTTCCCTGCACTGGAATCCCTTATAATTACCACATTCCTCATCTTCCTCTTTCCATTCTGTACCACGGAACCAGGCTCAGTGTCAGACACCCAATCACCGTGGTAGTCCTCAGTCAGGTTAAACTCAGTCAGGTTAAACTCAGTCAGTCCCCGCCCCCCACCCAACAGCATCCAAAACGAGATGACGATTACTGAGGGGGGATGGCCACAGGGGTGCTCTCTACTATCTGAGTTCTTCCCATCTCTTCCCTGACAATCACCCACTTATCTAACTCCCTGCAGCTCCTATCTATCTCCCGCTCCCTTTCCCTAATAAGCTGTAGGGAATTTCAGCCGTTTTGATAGATTATTCGGGAGGCAATTTGTCCATTTAGGTGGCTTGATTGTGGAAGGTATGATGAAATAGATTGGGATTAAAAAGCAGCAATCAGTGAAACTTTGAGTTAGCGGGGCATGAGGGCCAGAGTTATAGGGAGAGGTTTTGCAGCAAGGACTTTTATTCCTTGGAGCATAGGAGTGTGAGGATTAATGTTATAGAGGCATACAAGATCATGAGGGGCATAGATAAGGTTCAAAATACATTTATTATCAAAGTATGATTACATTATACAACCTTGAGATTAAAGGCAGCCACAAGAAACTCAAAAGAACCCATTTAAAAAAATAAAAGACCGACAGGCAGAAACATGGGGGGGGGTGGGGGGGGGGGGGTGGGGGAACAAATTGTGCAAGCAACGAAAGTAAGCAAAAAGCATTTTGAATGAAAGCGAGTGCTCGGACACGATGCCCAGAGCAGGCCCACAGCCTCAGCCTCAATGCAGTGAAGAGCAGAGTAAGCGTCTCAGAGCTACGAGCAGGCCTAGCCTGGCCTGGCCCAACCCTCGCCTCTGATCCTGATACCCTGCCTTTTGAATCCACACAGACTGTTTCCACAGAAAGGGAAAATAACTAGAGGGTACAGGTTGAAGGTGAAAGGGGAAAGATTTAAAAATAAACCCTGACAGGCATTTTATTAATGTAAAGGGTGGTGAGTGTATGGAGTGAGCTTCCAGAAGAAGTGTTTGAGGCATGGACAAAAAATAATATTACTGTAGATGTCGGATTATAAGCCGCTACTTTTTTCCCATGCTTTGAACAGCATTGAACACAGCGGCTTTTAATACGGTGCGGCTAATAGATGGGTTTTTTTCATGCCGCCAAAACATTTTACCTCGTAACAGTAGACCAATAAAATTGATGAGTAGTTCACAGAGGTCCAATGAAATTGTACGATAAATCAAGCGCACTTCACAAATTATTGTAAATCAGCCATTTGTACTCACCCTCATCAACATGGAAAACACTCGAAGAAAAGCATATGATGCAGCTTTTAAGTTAAAGGCAATCAATCTGGCGGTTGAAGAAGGAAATCGAGCTGCTGCGCGTAATCTTGGCATACATGAATCGATGGTCAGACGGTGGAGACGCCAGCGCGATGAACTGAATCAATGCAAAAAGACGACAAAAGCTTTCAGAGGTAATCACAGCAGATGGCCCGAACTTGAAAACTTTCTTGAAGACTGGGTTAACACACAGAGAGCACGCGGCCGCGGTGTTTCCACCGTGCAGATCAGACTGAAGGCTAAAGCAATCGCCACCAAAATGACAATCGAAGATTTTAGAGGTGGGCCATCGTGGTGTTTTAGATTTATGAGACGAAAAGGCCTGTCCATCAGGGTATGCACGACTCTCTGTCAGCAGCTCCCTCCCGACCATGAGGAAAAACTTGCTAACTTCCGCATATTCACTCAAACAAAGATAGCGGAGAATTCCATCGGGCCAGATGAAATCATAAATATGGATGAAGTACCTTTGACGTTTGACCTGCCTCTCACTCGGACTGTTAATAAAAAAAGGTGACTCGTCCATCATACTGAAAACAAGTGGCCATGAGAGAACGCATTTTACTTGTGTTCTGAGCTGCACAGCATCCGGACTAAAGCTTCCACCAATGGTGATTTTTAAGCGGCTGACAATGCCAAAGGAAAAATTCCCAAAAGAAATCATGGTGAAAGTCAATAAGAAAGGTTGGATGATGGAGAGTCTAATGAAGGATTGGCTCAGAGAGTGCTACGCCAAGCGACCGGGGGGATTTTTTCACATAAAAAAAGCGTTGCTCGTTATGGACAGCATGAGGGCTCATATAACAGATTCAGTGAAAGCTGCCATCAAGAGTACAAACTCAATTCCAGCTGTGATTCCTGGGGGCACCACGAAGTATTTGCAGCCACTGGACATCAGCGTGAACCGGGCATTTAAAGTGGCACTACGCATTGAGTGGGAGACTTGGATGACGAGCGGCGAGAAATCCTTTACCAAAAAAGGGCCACATGCGAAGAGCATCTTTAACTCAAGTCTGCCAGTGGATCCTAAATGCTTGGAGCCATGTCACAACATCCACCATCACCAACGGGTTTCGAAAGGCTGGACTGCTGCGTGATGAAGAGGATCGCGTGCGCTCAAGTGAGAGCGACAACGAAGAGACTGAAGTGAGTGATGAGATCCTGAGGTTGTTCAATTCAGACACTGAAGAAGAGGACTTTGATGGTTTTAGTGCGCAGGAGGAAGATGAAGAAGGCGATCAATAACTTTTCCTGGTAGGCTGCAGTATATATATTTTTTTTAACCAGTCGTTAGGAGATGTTGGAATGTTGTTCATGCACTGTTCAGTAAAAAAGTATACCCAACGTAATTTGTGTGTTACCGATAGGTATGTATTTTAAAAGTAGCCGTGTTACAGGCACGGTTCGAAAAAAAAGCATTTGCAATATGTATTTGTTTATGTTACCATACGGATTTAATTAAAAGTTTAAAAAATCCTCACGTGTGTTAGGATTAATTTGGGACTGCCGCTTCAGGTCAGGAGTGGCTCACGTGATATTAGACAGCAGTACAAGGGAGGGAGGGAGCGAAACTGAGGATTCCGCTGCACCGAAACTGCTAGCGATTCAGTAAACAAAAAAACAGGAAAACTCGTGAGTGAATGGAATCGGGCCAATAAGGACACAAGTGTCCGATGTTACCAAATAGGTATAACAAAGTTTAGCCTTACCAAATATGTGTAGCGAGGGTTTGGTTTGGGGGAAAAAGGGGTATAAATAAGAGCAGAATGTAAGGGGAAGGCAAAACGCGTTCTGCAATAAAGCCACGCTGCACTATAATCCGGTGTTGGTTGTCTCTCTTCCAAAACGAACACAGGGCAGAATTTGAAGCCCAACACGTGTAATATCTTTCTGTGTAAATATCTCATATTACAACGTGGGACACCTGCGCCGAAAATCCGGTGCGCCGAAAATCCGGTGCGCCGGAAATCCGGTGCGGCCTAAAATCCGGTGCGGCCTGTACAATTAAAAAATTGATTTTATTTCTAAAATTAGAGCCAGCAGCTTTTAATCAGGTGCGCTCTGTAGTCCGGAATCTACGGTAATAAGACACAGGGAAGGTTTCGAGGGCTGTGTGCCAAACATGGGCAGATGCAACTAACATATGGGCATCTTGATGAGAATGGTCAATTGGGGCCTCAGTTCCCTCTTTCCATGCTGTCGTATATCGATGACCATCAGATTGATCTTAACTCTGCTGATTTGCTGTGGAACATGTTGTTTTGGTACACCAGATACAGGCTTCTTGTATCTCTGTCAGGCACACTACACTGATATGACGACAAGAAGAGAAGCCGTCTAATTGCTGTGAGCTAGTATGGATAATTGTTCCTAAATAATGGCCACCATTTTGCTAAACAAACTACTAACATAACATGAATCAGAATTGGAATCTGAATTATAGGAGAATCTGAATTGGGTTTAATATCACCATCATATATCGTGAAATTTGTTAACTTAATGGCAACAGTAAAATGCAATATGATAAATATAGAAAAAAATAATTACAGTAATTGTATATTAAATAAAATAAATTAAGATAAGTAGTGCAAAAGAAACAAATTTAAAAGTAATGAGGTAGTGTTCATGGGTTCATTGTCCACTTAGCAATCATATGGCAGAGGGGAAGAAGCTGAGTGTTTGCCTTCAGGCTCCTGTACCTCCTTGCTGACATTAACATTGAGAAGAGGGCAGTTCTCTCTCTCGTTGTACATGAGTAAATGCATTCCCTTTTTAAAAAAAAAAAAATTCTTCACAAATTTGACACATTCAGCAAATGGACTCTAAGGAAGACTGTAATGAAGTTCTGCATACTGTGGAGAATCCTCAAAAAGAAAGATTCTGCTTGAGAAAAAGGCATCACTAACCAAAGGGGTTAAAGGGACCAAGAGAATCACATTGGAAGGGAAGTACTGGAGGCTGGTCTGAATGAAGAATGCCTGAATAGAAAATTGCCCAACTTATAAGAAGAGAAATATTGTGCTAGATAAAACTCTGAAATGACGAGTAATAGTGGGTGGGTGGGGTGGAGATATGCCTCTACCAAAGGAGGTCTAATTTGTCAGCAGGTCACCCTCGGGTAAGCTGCAGTACCTGCTTGGCTTCACCCATCCATCAGGGTCATGTAAAGTCTTGGAAGCAGGTGGTGGATGGTTGTATGAGCAGCTGGTACATATTGCCAGTCCTGGTTTTGTGACCACTGAAGCCAGGCAGACAATCTCCGAAGAGTATTGATAATGGCTGGGGTCACCAGGTAAAGACACTGCCCAGGAGACAATGGCAAACCACCTCTGCAGAAAAGTTTGCCAAGAACACTCATGGTCATGAGACCATGATCACCTACTTCATACGCTACAGCACGACGCATGATGACGATAATGAGGAATACAATAAAAAATGGACTAAAGGAGAAGATCTTGAAGGGGACTGAGATTCACTTGAATAAATTCTTTGCCTGTTGGTAAGGAAGTGGAAGTAGAAACATAATTTTCCCAAGTTTGCACTTGATACCAAACAGGAAGGGACTGCAAACAGTTTTATGTAAACTTAATAAAACACTAAGATGCCTGGATGCAGAGTGTGTCCACTCTGGTGAATGCCATTTAATGCAGAGGAAGGTAATGTCTTGGTAACAAATAAAGATAATGACCAATACAACTAAGTGTGTTTTAATAAAATACAGTCCAAACAAGGGGATGAAAGATTACTGTTTTCTGACAGTAAAGTCATGTGGTCAGCTAATGTGAAATATTTAATCCTGATTCTGATTCATTTATTGATCGCACGTGCGTTGAAACAGACAGCGTAATGCGTCATTTGTGTTTACAACCAACACAACCTAAGGATGTGTTGGGGGAGAGCCTGCAAGGGTGGCTGCACGTTCCTGGTGTGGATGGTGTACGTGGTACCCCAGTAGCACCACGTTCAATGATATTTACCATATTATGCAAATGTCCTTAGTGGTGCAATAGACGGCAACTGAGATGCGATACGGAATGTGAGGAATTTTATCAGTGAGATATAGATTAATATATCAAGCATTGTCCGGTTGTGTTGTCATTCTTAGAAAGAGGCACGTCAGCTACCCTTGCAACTCTGTCTCAAGTTAGCTAGAAAAGCATTCAGCTCATCAACGTCCCTGTAGAAAAATCATACAGTACAAATCCTCTTGCCATTTCAAGCTTATGCAATGCCTTCAGACTAAACTTGTAAACCTTAATAGTAGATCTTCTCCATTATTAGTGTTTGCTTGGCCAGAGTGGCTTGCTGGTGATCATCTTGACTCTAAAGTAGGCAGGTGGAGTTTGACAAGGCTTGTTTGCTAGTTCAGCTGGGTATCCCTACGTCCTTCTCACCACATGCCACCCAAGATGGGTCATTGGCTTCGTCACATCTACTGTCACAGTGGAAGAACATGCACAGGCTGGTGTGTGGCACCAGATATCTGACGTGTCAGACCGAGAGAGGCCCGGCTGTACATGTGAGCACATTCTGCTGTGGAGCAGTTAATGCAGTTGTATGAATGTTTTGAAGAATGTTGCGTCATTCCCTACCCAAAAATATTTGATGTGGGGTATGTGAGGCATACTGACATCTGATGATTCCTGCAATGGTAGTATTTCCTGATCCTCCACATTTTAATTTAGGTTAACAATCAGCCTTGTGTCCTGTAGAGCTGATGCCTGTTGTCATGGAGGATTACAACAGTAAAAGGCCTTTAGGCCCACCAGCTCCTTGACAACCCTTGTGCTTATCTATTGCTAGTCCTATTTACCCTCTAGATCAGGGGTTCCCAACCTGGGGTCCACGAACCCCTCGGTTAATGGCGTAAAAAAAAAAAGCTTGGGAACCCCTGCTTTAGATGATTGTTAAACTTGAGAGTATCAGCTTTCATTACCTCCTCAAGCCCTTTCAATTCCCCTTTCTGTTCTTCATTTACCTGGAGAATGCCAACCCAGCACCATGTGGCAGAAGGATTGCTTGCCAGTGCTCTGGGAATCACTAGAGGCACGGCACAAGTCCCAGGACTGAATTCCCTGCCTGTTTCTCTGGGAGGATTGCTTCCGTAGTGAAATTGCTGACTTCAGAAGGTGTTGCCATATAGCAGCAGACCGATTGAGCACCCAGTTTTGAATCACAAAACCAGTCCTGAAATACAAACACTGCAGGTGCACAAAATCTGAAATAAAATCAGAGACTGGGCAAGTCGGGCAGCATCTGTGCAGAAGGAAGCAGTCATTGGGCTGAAGTGGATTAGATTATGTCTGGCACCTGCAGCTCTGAGCCATGCACACCAGCTGGACTAAGTGCAGTGGTGCAAAGCCTCGGTAGCTTGTAGACTGTGACCATTGGGACCCTAACCCCAGAATGTCCTGATGATGTCTCAAGACCATAAGACAGAGGAGTAGATTAAGGCCATTCAGTCCATTAAGTCTGCTCTGCCATTTCATCCATTCAACCCCATTCTCCAGCCCTCTTCCCTTGCCTTTGACACTGTGAGTAATCAAGAATCTATCAACCTTGAATATACTCAATGACTTGACCTCCACAGTCATCTGTTCCACAGATTCATCACCCTCTGGTTAAATAAATACCTCCTCAACTCCATTCTCAAGGGATGTCCTTCTATTCTGAGGCTGTGCCCTCTTGTCCTAGATTCCCCCACTATAGGAAACAGCCCCTCTACATCCACCCTATGTAGGCCTTTCAATAATTGATAGGTTTCAATAAGATCCCCTCTCATGCTTCTAAACTCCAGCAAGTATAGGCCCAGAGCCATCCATTTGATGGCTCAAGGCAAAACTGAAAGCGAAAGCAGTCTCCATTCAAAGTTAGGGGAAGAGCTTTGTGACTTGTGTACTGGAAGGAATTTTCTTAACAGTTATACTGAATTGAATTGACTTTATTTCTTGCATCCTTCACATACATGAGGAGTAAATATCTTTATGTTGCATCTCTGTTTAAAAACATAGGATAATATTTCTTGGGATGTAGAAGATTGAGAGGAGAGTTGATAGAGGTATACAAAATTGAGTGGGAAAGATAGGGTAAATGCATGTTGGTTTTTCCAGTAAAGTTGTGTGGGACTACAACTGGAGATCATGGGTTAAGGGTGAAAGGTGAAAAGTTTAAGGTGAACTTAAGGGAAAATTTCCTCACTCAGAGGGTTGCGAGAGTGCGGAACAAGCTGCCAGTGCAAGTGGTGCATGTGAGCTGAATTTCAATGTTTACCAGAAGTCTGGATGGGTACATGGATGGTAGGGGTACGGAGGGTTGTGGTCCTGGTGCAGGTCAGTGGGAGTAGGCAGTATAAGTGGGTTTGACACAGACTAGATGGGCCGAAGGGCTTGTTTCTGTGCTGTATGTTTCAATGACTCTATAGTCCCTAGTGGAGATACATTACAATGTTGATTGATGTCTTTTGTGTTTTTCAGCTCAGAATGATTGGGAAGAATTGGACTACGCTGAGGGAACACTACCAGAAGAATTGGAGGAGCCCTCACTAGTAGCCCATGATGTAAGAGCAGATTGCATAAGATATATTATCCTTGTTGAAAGTGGAGAAATCTGTAGATTGGATTAAATACCTTTGGAATAGAACATCAATGTTTTAAATAGTTACACAGTGGATTCTGGTTAATTGGGCCATCAGTTAATTGGGGAAGCCACTTATTTGGGAAGAATCTTAAAGAACAAAAAGCGATGCAGAAAATAGCTAGGATTCCCTTCATTTATTTGAGATACTATTTCACCTAATTGGGGCAGTTTCTAGCTAGTGTCAGTCACGTGAGTTTGTGTGGCTATTAGACACTACACCATGCTTGGAGCAAACAGTTTTAAAATAGCGTCGGTTGTGTCCGCTTGAGTTAAAAAATACAGTGACTTTTGTCCTGGTAGTTGCCGAAAAAGTAAGCAGTAAGGCAATTCAAAATTGTTTTGCTCACTGCAGTTTCAAGTATTCCAGCTTGGAGATGCCAAAACCGGCAGAGAATGTAAATGAAATTATTTTACAAATTAAAGTTAGGAGCTACAAAGAATTTGAAGGTATCGGCAATTACTTTGAATGTTACAATAAAAATGAAGATATAGAGGATTCAGTTGTTGAAGGCATTACATGAAGGCGGTCCATTATCTGCACTAGGTGTCTGTGCTGATTTTGTTCAATTACAGTCAATCAAAAGAACATGGCATTTTCCATTGATATTATTAGGAACTAATACAGTTGTATCATATTGTAGCAGTATCGATAGTGTTCTGTATTTCATTTAAATATGTAATTTGGTACTCAATTAAACAGTAGTTTGTCTTTTTTATACCCCTTTAACTATTTACATGAAACTTTGGCTATTTGGGACAGACTTTTAATTGGCCCAAACTGTCCCAATTGGTCCCAGTGTGTCCCAATTAACCAGAATCCATTGTAATTAAAATATGTAGATGTTTTGAGATTTAGTTTTTCTCGACACATTGGGAAAGGCAGCTGTCAAGGCAGAAAACTGTCAATAATGGCATGTGAAAAGGTGCTTCAGAGAGTGAGGGAGGCAGGCAAGCAGGTCTCCCTGAATGGCCCTGGTAGGATTGACCCATATTCAGCCAGGGGTGCTGGTGGGCATGATTTGTTGCAGCTTGCTGCTGAGATTGCCACCATCACAGAAGCCATCCTTAAAACGTTTTTTGATTTAGTCAAAGGAATAGATGAGAGCGCTAGATCCAGCAGAGACATAGGGCCAAAAGTCCCAACTTCAGTGTTGAAGACCTGTGCCACAGGCCATTTCACTTTGGTGTAGTTACAATACAGTTAGCTGTCAGTCAATGTAGAAACCTCCCCACCTACAGTACACTCAGTGGCTATTTTATTAGGTACAAGAGTGGAACCTAGTGTGGCCTTCTGCTGTTGTAGCCCATCAACTTCGGGGATGTTCCTCTGTACACTCTGCATGTAGTTATTTCACTTACCTTCCTGTCTGCTTAAACCAGTCTGGTCATTTTCCTTTAATTTCTCTCATTAACAAAGTGTTTTTGCCACAGAAGAGCCAATCACTGGATCTTCTTAGTTTTTAGCACCATTCTCTGTAAACTCTAGAGACTGTTGTGGGTGAAAATCCCATGAGATCAGCAGTCTCTGAAATACTCAGACTATCCTGTCACGATCACTACAATCATTCCATGGTCAAAGTCACTTAGATCACATTTCTTCCCCGTTCTGCTGATTAATCTGAACAATGGCTGAACCTCTTGACCATGTCTCTATCCTTTTGTGGATTGAGTTGCTGCCACATGATTGGCTGATCAGATTTTTGCATGACTGGCAGGTGTACCTAATGAAGTGCCCACTGAGTGTATGTCATGTTCAACAGAAAGAAGCAGGACAAGTATAATCCACTTAATGAATCCCACGCTGCTTTTAGCAAAATGACGTAAAGCCAACAATTCTGCTTTGTGGCACCCAATCTTCAATAATTGCTGGCATCGGAAAGGGTCCAAGGAGGTTCACAAGGATGATCCAGGGAAGGAAAGGTTAATGAATGAGGACCGTTTGATGGCTCTGGGCCTGTTCTCACTAGAGTTTAAAAGAATGAGGGGAAGGTCTCATTGAAACCCATTAAATATTGTAAGGCCTAGACTGTGAATGTGGAGAGAGTGTTTACTGGGGGGGAGTAGGACACAACCTCAGAATAGAGGGATGTTCATTTAGAACAGAGATGGAGAGGAATTTCTTCGTCAGAGGATGGTGAATCTGTGGAATTCATAGCCACAGATGGCAGTGGAGACCAGGTATACTGAAAATGGAGGTTGACAGTTCCTTGATTAGTCAGGGCATTAAAGGTTATGGGGAGAAGGCAGGAGAATGGGATTGAGAGGGATAATAAATCAGCCATGATGAAATGGTGGAACAGACTCAAAAGAACTGAATGGCCTAATTCTGCTCCTATGTCTTGTGGTCTTAAATGATATCACAACTCTAGAAAGACAGTAGTAGAGATCTCCTGAATGGTCCCATGGTTGGAGCACACCAGTTATGTACTGAGTTTGGAGATGTTAGTGTTGTCCTTCCGAGAACAGCAAATGTCAAGTATTTATTCTCCTCCATGGATGCTCAGTAGGTCTATTGAGCTCCTCCAGCATTTGGTGTGTGTTGCTCTGGATTTCCAGCATCTGCAGAACCTCTTATGTTTGTATTTTGAGATTTTTTTCTGTTTTTTTTATTTTGAAAGGGAATAATCTACATGTATGGTGGAATGGTGGACTCTGCTTATACCCAAGGGAAAACTCCTCTCTGGATCTATGATATCGGTAAGAGAAAAGTACACTCGGTGGCACTTTATTAGGTACACCTGTACGCATTGTTAATACAGATATCTAAACAGCCAATCACATGGCAGCAACTCGATCAACAAAGCTTTGCAGATATAGTAAAGAGGTTCAGTTATATGCAATGTATGTGACTTTACCATGGAATGATTGTTGGTGCCAGACAGGGTTGTTTAAATATCTCCAGAAACTGCTGATCTGCTGGGATTTTCACACACTCTAGAGCTTAGAGGGAATGGTGCGATAGACACAAAACATCCCCTGAAGGGCAGTTCTGTAGGTGAAGATGCCTTGCTAATGAGAGCAGTCAGAGGAGATTGGACAGACTGGTTCAAGCTGACGGGAGGACCACAGTTGTTCAAATAACCAGGCATTACTAAGTGTGCAGAAAAGCATCTCTGAACACACAAGATGCTAAACCCTGAAGTGGATGGGCTACAGCTGCAGAAGACCATGAACATACACTCAGTGGCCACTTTATTTGGTACAAGAGCTAGCTAATAAAGTGGGCACTGAGTGCATTTCAAGAGTTGTAATGGGGCTGAGTTGTTTCATATCTTGTCAGTTGTTATACTCCTTACATATAGAATTTGTGAAATGAACTATTCAAAGCAGAAATTTACCCACTAATGGGAGCAGAGGGGCACACAAAGTATTCCGGCGAGAGGGGGAGGAGTGTTGAGATGAACGTAGAGAACACATGCTAATTGTGTTACTAAAGTTAAAAAGCTGGTTAGTACTAATGGCCATTTTCAACAGATGAGAATTGCTTGACAAAATACCAGTTCCATATTTAATTCTCTGTTTTCCAAATGTTTTTATTTCTCTGGCTTTGAGATCTCCACAGCAGAATCGAGCAGTTAATGAGCAAAGTCATTATTAATTGTTAGGGATCGGTTAAACTAGAGTTAAATACCAAAGAACACAATCAAGTTTGGGGAGTAGTTGCATAATAATTCCAGGCAGTCATGTCCCATCCATTTTGTTAGGTAAATTCAAATAGAAAAAGAAATTGGGTTTGACGTACTGTAGTTTTGATGTGGACAGCACTAAGAACCATTTAGGTCCTCCTACAAACCAAAAGGAAATCAAAGCAGTGTTAATGTATGCAGTAAAACTGACTGCATGGTCCTCGATGTGACTACACTCAGTCCTGTGCAGCTGCCACCAATTTTCCTACTTATCTGAGAAGGTCATCAGTTGCTAAAGACACACTAAGGCTACCATTTAGGAAGGAGAGGCTTCCAGGAAGAAGGAAGAAGCCGTAAATCTACTTAGTAGTGAATATGTAAGGAGGAAGGAGCTAGGTTGTTTGTATCAGAAGAATCTGGTAGGGTGTGGCTTGAGTTGCTTCCTGAAGGAGTGAGAATCCAAGGGTAATAAAGCAACATCACTGGAAGTACCATGAACTCATAAGATTTATCGAGCTATCTGCACAACACTATGAATGGAGAGAGATTGTCTCATGTAGTCATAATTAACCAAAAAGCGAAGGTGTGCCTGGCTGTCTGGACTTTCTGCTTTTCAGCCATTTTAATTCTTCCAGTTCTTGAACCAATATGTTTGTCCTCAGTCTCTCCTACTGCATGCTGAAGCTAAATGCATGCTAGAGGAAGAACACCTCATATTCAGACTCACTGGCTGCTGTTGTGTGAATGAAGTCACCACATGAAGCACTGGTAGATAGGAAGCAGCTTCTTTATTCAACAAAACAAGATACAGTAGGCATCATTTAGGCCCTTTCGGTCGAAAGGTCTCCCTATGTCCCAACACAACACACATTTTATGTGCTAAACATCAAAGGACAACTCCATATTTATAATGCTTTCTAAATATTCTGCTGTGCTTTGTGTCTGTGAACTTTGTAGCAATTTGCCCCGCTAATATGATGTACTGAATACTGAGGCTTTGGGCCTACTCTGGAGGTTTGGATCTAAGGACTCATTTTGGTTCAGAATGCTGTTGCTGTTGCTCACTTCTATTGTTTATGTGATTTGTTTTGGTTTTTTCCCTTCTCTGTGGGCACTGGGGGGGGGGGGGGTTGGTCTTATTTATTTAATTGGGTACTTTTTGGTTCCTTGCTTTGTGACTGCCTGTAAGCAAAGAAATCTCAAGGTTGTATCATTTATACACTCTTCAATAGTAAATGCACTTCGAAAGGCCAACCTTAAGGAGGATCAACTCAAATAGGGCAGCAAAAATGCCCTGCCTTAGAATTCTCCCCCCCCCAATAATTTTATGTGCATCTACATCTAGCCTATCATCCCTAATCGCTACCTACAAAGTGCTAAGCAGAAAGAATGTGTTTAGAAATGCAGCTTCATTGATATGCCTGGAAATGCTCCTCTCCTGCTGGCCGATTGCTTAATCACATTGATGCACCATCAATAACTCACTCTGAGACGTAAGAAGCGAGATATCGGCTTTTATTGACTGGAAGAATGAACAACACTACATCCTGGAGAATGAGGCCGGGCTCAGGCCTCAATCGCCTTTATACAGGGGTCTGTGGGAGGAGCCACAGGAGCAGTCCAGACAGGTATATGTAGTTCACCACACACATTCCTCGTCTTCACCCTTTCATTCTCTATTTGAATGACTGCAAGAACCCCTCCCTGCTGGCACACCCGTCCGTACTGTCCGTCTGTTGCTAGCTCAACTGCCGAAAGGGCCCAGCCCATTTGTATTCACTCCGCATTCAGGCAGATCTATCATAGCTGTCTCTGTTTTAACTTAAATCCCTCCCCTTTTATTGTCTCCAATATCTTTTCTGCTCGATGCTATTCAACTAATCATCTACCTTCAGCAACCAGCTTTCATTACAGAGTACCTTCACCATCACGTTTTAGCTTGGGTTTCTGTCACACTCTCAATGGCTTCTGCCTTCCTGTTTGCTGAGGGTGTGTTTTCAACAACTGTGGTCAGGTCTGATGTGGCCGGCTGGTATTCATCTCTTAGATTCTCTGTAATTACACAGTTACTGGGTACACTTGATCCCCCGCTCTGTCTGTGGGACCAACAATAAGGTGAATCGCATGGTTTAACCCGAGTCCACTGTTTCCACTGGCTGCCTCGCTGAGTCTGCACACAGACACAAGTGTCACTTGTTAAAAGTACCATCTGTGGACCTGTCCATCTGGGAGCCAACCCTGGCCTTTAAGGCAGCACCCTCACCATGACTTGGTCATCCAACTGTTTGAGGACCATCTCCGCTCTCTCTGATCAGCGATTCGCTGCTGTTGTTTTGCTCGGTCCTTCAACACTGTTGGTTACAAAGGTCTTTCACACACTTGGTCATTCTATCCCTGTGAGTCCTGGGCTCCCCGCAACCCATAATTACCCCATAAGGGAGTCGCATTGCTTGCCCCATCAATAATTGGTAGGGGCTGAGACCCAACATGCGGTTCGTGGTTGCACGCAATCACATCACGATTCCTGGTAATACATCAACCTGTGTCTTTCCTGTCTTGGCTATAGCTTTGGCTAATGCATTCTTGATTGTTCGGTTCATCCCTTCTACCATCCCTGAACCCTGAGGGTGGGTAGAGTACGTGAAACTGTTGTCGAATCCCTAACAGTTGGTACATTTCCTTCATCACTTCCCTGTGAAATGATCCGAGTCCACTGGGGCTGGGGTTCCCCACCTGAACTGA
Organism: Hemitrygon akajei; assembly: GCF_048418815.1. NCBI lineage: Eukaryota > Metazoa > Chordata > Chondrichthyes > Myliobatiformes > Dasyatidae > Hemitrygon > Hemitrygon akajei. Next base: position 107,381,498 of record NC_133125.1, read on the forward strand.
AACCGGTGCAGTCCCTGTTGGGAAAGCCTCGACCCACTGGATGAAGTGGTCCAGTATTACCAGACAATATCTCTTCCCCTGCTCTTGGGCTGGATGATTTCCCAGTGTCCCCTCAGCTGTGGCTGGTTTGCCAGCTGTAGCTTTATGCCCTTACCAGGGTTATGTCGTGCACAGATGATACAACAGTGGCAGAATTTTTCAACACTCCCTCCCGTTCCTGGCCACCAGCAGCCCTGCTAGAGGGTCGTGATCATGCTCTGCCTTCCCTGATGCATGATATAACTTCAGTGGTATCTGCCTAATACATGGCGGGGCCACCGTGCCTCCTTCCTGCTCCTGAGGCCTGCTCTCATCTGGTCTCTCCTTTGCTTCCTTTCCCCGCCATTGCTCCTTCCCTTCTGCCTTCACCCCTTCAGATAACTTCACTAAGCTGGCTTCCGTCGTTTCTTCCTGCACACTTGCCGTTTCAATTGTCTGGTGTTTCTCTGCTGCCTCCTTCACAGTGATGTCTGCCCACTCATTTCCTTTCTGCTCCTTGCCCTCCCCTTTTGGGTGAGCTTCTACTTTAATCGTTGCAGACTCTCTGCTTGCAGTTCTTGTATTAGGTGCCCGTGCTGAATACCTGCCCCTGTTGAAGTTACAAATCCTCGTCGTGCCCGTGCCATCATGCACCACGCCGAAGGCATACTGGCTGTCTGTATACGGTATATATTTACTGGCCTGGCTTTGCTGTAGCACAGTGCTTCTAACCGGGCCACCTGAGCTGAGCAACGTCCTGGCAGTGCTCCTGAAGCTAATTCTTCCTCTGTTCCAGTCTGGGTACCTCCTGAGACCCATCAATAACAAAATCCCCTCTGTTGCCCCTTCTCCCCCGTCGCCCCCCCCCCCCCCCCCCCCCCCCGTTAGGATGGTGCTTGTGGGATCCATTCCAGTCTCTCTAACTATCATTACTGATTTGTGAACAGCTGTCAGTGTGGCTACGCTGGCTAGTGTGTTCTTTGTTGGTTGTACATGTTCGCTGCCCCTGGCTTGTCCATATTATTTCTCCCTTTCCTGAATCTATAATAGCCCCTGCTTCCCTTAGGATGTCTATTCCAAGAATAGAAACGTCATAATTTGGACAGACCCTGAAGTACACTGGAAGCTGTGCTCCCCTGATTTTGAGTATTTGCAACTCGCTTCTTTCCGCTTTCAGTGTTTTCCCTCCTACGCCCGTAATATAAATAGCCAGTCTGGTAGTTCAGTTATCGATACCGATGTCCCTGTACACTGAAGTATTGCATCGCTGGTCCCCTAACAATGCTGTTGTTCACACCCACAGGTCACCAGGTGGCAGTGGGGGCTGCCGCCAGCTATTTTTCTGACCTAGAAGCCGCCTTCACCAGTTCTGTGATCTGATCAAAAGACATTGGTCAGATTAGGTGCTGATGTGGTGAGAGATTGTGTGTCTGCTGTGACTTTCGCCTGTTTTTCTTTTTCCCCTTTTTTTTCTCCGGACACAGCAGGCCGCATCTGTAGCATATCAACTCCCTTACCCTCCCACGTCTTTTCCTACAATTCCTTGCTTGGTGCCCCAGCTGCTGGCACACAAAACAAACCCTCTGTGCCATCACAGCAGCTGAATCCACTGTAGCCTCTACGATTTCTCTTGTACTTTCTTCGGTCTATCTCACTGGCCCAGGAAACTATCGCAGAGTAGATCGACCCCACCGCTATCCCTAAATCTAAAACTTGCTGGTGGCCTGAGCTCAGGCCTTCCTTCCTGACACCAAGTGTTGTTGCATGGATGAAGTCACTGGAGAAAAGTGCTGGTAGATGGGAAACAGCCTCTTTGTTGAAGAAAACAAGATACAGCAGGCATCTCATTGAGGTCCTTTCGTTTGAAAGATCTCCGTGCCCAGCTCTGCACACATCTTATGAGCTAAACGTCAAAGGAAATTCCATATTTACAATGCTTTCTTTGAAGCTTCACACCTCCTGACTTGTACCCACGCCACAGATATCTAGATGAATTTTAATCAGCATTGTCAGGTCTGTGATTCACAGCTCTTGGAAACCTATTGTTCGGGTAGATTAAATCTAAAACTTCCATTCAGATTTAATTTACATTCCCCTCTCTTCCCGGTTCATCGACATCTTCCCACATTCTCCATTTGCCCACACACTCCTCCAATCCGTCATACCCAGCCCACGCACTGCCCTTCCCCTCCCTTTATGTTCCTCTCCATCATCGTCAGAAACTTGTCACTTCCAACTATTACCTCCTAGCTGCTAACACCATTACCACTCCCTCCCCACCTATTTGCCTATCATTGCCCCCCTACAATCAGTGGCCAGAAGGTACTTTATTAAGTAACCACTACATGTACATCCATTTATTACTTGCCAGCTCTCCCTCTCACCCCGTAATCGGCTATCTTCCCTCTGTCTTTCAGTACTGTTGAGCTGAAACTTTGACTGACCATTTCCCTGCCATCTGGTCGTTTCACAATTATCATTTCTGCTGTTAACTTCTTATTTCTGATTTATTTAATTACTTCAATTTAAATTCCCCAGCTGCCCTATTGGGATTTGAATTCCTGTTTTGAAAATAATGGTTCCAGTTTCAGCACATTTTAGTGTACTTGTGTACACTAAAACAAAACATATTAAATAAATAACTTTATTTGTTGGTGGGCATCATTAGGAGCACCAAGGACACTTGAAAATTTCTTCAGAAGTACTAACTGGCTGCATCACCTTCTGGTATGGTGGGGGTATGGAGAATCTACTGCACAGGATCGAAATAAGCTACAGAAAGTTGTAAACTTAGTTAGCTCCAGCGTGGGCACTTGCCTCTGGTATCCAGGACATCTTCAAGGAACAATGCCTCAAAAAGGCAGCATCCACCATTATGCACCCCCATCACCCAGGACATGCTCTCTTCTCATTGTTACCATCAGGTGGGAGGTACAGAAGCCTGAAGGCACACGCTCAACAAATCAGGAACAGCTTCTTCCTCTCTGCCGTCCAATTCCTAAATGGACGTTGAACCCATGAACCTACCTCACTTTATTTTTTGCAATATTTTTCATTTAACTATTTAATATACATAACTTCTTACTGTATTTGATTTCTTTATTTTTTCCTACACTATCATGTATTTCATTGTACTTCTGCCGCAACATTAACAAATTTCATGACATATGCCAATGATATTAAATCTGATTCTGATGGTGTTTGACTTAATGTTTCAGTGCCACTGGGCGGCAGGAAGGGAAACTGAATTAAGCCAGTAAACATTTCAGACACAATTCTGCTGTGATAGCTCACTTCCCATGTTCAAAAGTTTTCTCAATTTTTTAATGCACATTTCACCATATTTCCCCTAACTTCCTGATTTTCTGTCCCTTCCCCCCCCCCCCTCGTGCTGGGGGGAAGTACACAGGATATCCCATTAAACACAAAGTAAATCTAGACAATACCCTGTAGCTGTTGTACCGTGAATTCTGAATGCTGTTTTTGAAGTGTGTATCCAGCCAATTGCACAATTTGGTCTTGGGAAAGCAATATCCCCTTTCAGTGGGGCACAGTCCAACCACTGACTAACAAAAGTAGAATTCTTTACCTTCATAATGACGTGCAGTTTTGCAGTAACTGAAGGCTGTGCCATAGATTCAGTCAAGGGTCATCTGTGTACTAGACACGGTATCGAATTTCTGTTATTCTGAGAGGAACCCATTTGAACTGTTAAAATCAGTGGAATAATTATGCACATGAGAAATGGGCGTAACTGTGTAAATCCATGACACTTTGTTGATCAAAGCATCTAAGCTACCAAATCGTTTATTTGCTTTTTTTGGTTAAAGAGAATTCCAAGTAAAACAAAGTCTATTTTAGATCGGCTGTGATATGGACACCTTGCAATCATGTAATTGGAAGCTGTGTGAATTGTGTGCATTTGTAATTTTGTTAATAGCGTTTTCTTTTGGTACTTTTAATCAAATTTGCAGCGAATGAATTTTGTGATGAATAAACTGTTAAAAGCCCTCTGTTCACTTGACAATGTAGAATGAGCACAAAAATAATAGTCATGGAATAATACGGCACAGGAAGAGCCCCTTTGGGCCATCTAGTCTGTACTGAGCTACTATTCTGCCTATTCCCATCAACCAGCACACGGGCCATGGCCTCCACACTCCTCCCATTCATGTACTTACCCAAATTTCTCTTAAATCAAACCCTCATCCACCACTTCCACACTCACCACCCTCTGAATAAAGAATTTCTCCCTCATGTTCCCCTTAAACAATTTGCCTTTCACACTTCACCCATGACCTCTAGTTCTAGTCTCCCCCAGCCTCAGTGGAAAAAGGGTAAAGGCAAGTAGAGTATCGACGAGCCCCTCCATCGGTCGGGGTCCCAGCTGGTGCAGCACCATCAGCCAGGGTAGTTCGATATGGAGAGCAGCTGTTGCCAACACAGCAGACTTCCCCTCTCCGCACAGCTGACGGATCCAAAGGAAAGGCAGAGACCAATAGAGTTTGGCACCAGCATCATCGCAGGAGTTGCTTGTCCATGTTGACCTTGACATAGGACTGTCTTAGGGATTCAAGCTCTGGAATTCTCCTCTGTGTTTACTCCCCATGAGTGGTTATCGCCACAGACGGCGGAGGTTTACGATTTCCTCTTAGGTGAGTTGCCAACTACAACTGATGAGCTCCATCTGCCCAGAATCCTGTCTAAACTCCTCATAATTTTGTAATCTTTCCTTATTCTCCTACACTCCAGGGAGTGAATTCCTAACCTATTCAGTCTCTCCCTATAATGCAGGTCCTAAAGTTATGGTGATATCCTTTTACATTTTCTCTATACTCTTTCAGCCTTATTGATATCCTTTCAGAACTGCACACAATACTCCAAATTTGGCCTTAACAACATCTTATAAAATGTCAACATAACGTCCCAACTCTTGTACTCATTAGATTGATTTATGAAAGACAATGGGCCAGAATATCTCTTTACGGCCATATCTATCTGTGGCACCACATTCAAGGAAATGATGTTCTATTACTTTCATATCATGATGTTCTATTATTTTCATATAATGTTCTATTTTTCTTAGGCGCAGCGAAGTGGACTTGGTGGCATGAAACGTTTTCTTGCGAGCCTGTGGTAAGAAATTTACATTGTGCCTGTGTGAGGGGGCAAATATTTGCATGTACAGTCCTGTGCAAAAGGCTTAGGCACATGTGTAGCTGGGATGTCTAAGACTTTTGCACAGTCCCATATTTGTCAACATGGAGTGGAGAGCGAGTGCGTAAATCTGGTGGGAGCAGAGGATGTTGGGAATGGTGAGGGTGCAGCATCAGGGGAGGGGTGTGGGACAGGTGGTCAGGGACGGTGGGGGGGAGTTGGTAGTGTGGGTGTCTGAGACATCAGGCAAGGTAATTGGGTTACAAACAATTGGATTATTGATCATTACAGAATGTATTTCCTCTGCCTTCTCCCTCCCTCTCCTCTCCCTTCCCCCTTTCCCAACCATGATTCCTCTCTCCCTGCCCCCTTCCCACTCTCAGTCCACACTAGAGACCCATATCAGAATCAGGTTCATCATCACTCACATGTGTCATGATTTTTTTCGTGCGGCAGAAGTACAGTGCAATACAGAAAATTATAGTATTGTGCAAAAGTCTTGGGCATCTTTAGTTATATATAATATATGTGCCTAAGACTTTTGCACATTACCGTAGATTTTAATATGACATTGGGGGCATCGGGGGGGAAGACATTGACATGGATAGAAAACTGGTTGGCAGATAGAAAGCAAAGGGTAGAGGTGAATGGGTGTTTCTCGGAATGGCAGGTGGTGACTAGTGGGCTTGGTATTGGGACCACAGCTGTTTACAATTTATGTCAATGATTTGGATGAAGGCATTGAAAATAACATCAGCAAATTTGCTGATGATACTAAGCTGGGTGGCAGTGTGACATGTGATGAGGATGTTAGGAGAATTCAGGGTGACTTGGATAGGCTGGGTGAGTGGGCAGATACTTGGCAGATGGCGTTTAATGTGAATAAGTGTGAGGTTATCCACTTTGGGAGTAAGAACAGGAAGGCAGATTATTATCTGAACGGTATAGAGTTGGGGAAGGGAGAAATACAAAGAGATCTAGGAGTCCTTGTTCATCAGTCACTGAAGGTGAATGAGCAAGTGCAGCAGGCAGTGAAGAAGGCTAATGGAATGTTGGCCTTTATTACAACGGGAATTGAGTACAAGAGCAAGGAAATCCTCTTGCATTTGTACAGAGCCCTGGTGAGACCACACCTGGAGTATTGTGTACAGTTTTGGTCTCCAGGGTTAAGGAAGGACATCCTGGCTGTAGAGGAAGTGCAGCGTAGATTCACGAGGTTAATTCCTGGGATGTCTGGACTGTCTTACGCAGAGAGGTTAGAGAGACTGGGCTTGTACATGCTGGAATTAAGGAGATTGAGAGGGGATCTGATTGAAACATATAAGATTATTAAGGGATTGGACAAGATAGAGGCAGGAAATATGTTCCAGATGCTGGGAGAGTCCAGTACCAGAGTGCATGGTTTGAGAATAAGGGGTAGGTCATTTAGGACAGAGTTAAGGAAAAACTTTTTCTCCCAGAGAGTTGTGGGGGTCTGGAATGCACTGCCTCGGAAGGTAGTGGAGGCCAATTCTCTGGATGCTTTCAAGAAGGAGCTAGATAGGTATCTTATGGATAGGGGAATTAAGGGATATGGGGACAAGGCAGGAACCGGGTATTGATAGTAGTTGATCAGCCATGATCTCAAAATGGCGGTGCAGGCTCAAGGGGCCGAATGGTCTACTTCTGCACCTATTGTCTATAAAATGAGAGACTCAAAATCCTGTGGCACAAACACTGCAAAAGAGCCGTGTTTAATATTAAACTCTCAGCTCACACTGTTAAAATGATCATTATTACATTTCATGTGTGGGTGCTTGTTTACAAACTGACAAGTATCTCCTGTGCATAGGTTTAGGGTGAGAAGGAACCCGAGAGGCAACCTTTTCACCCAGCTGCTGGTCTATACGAGCGAAGAGCTGCCAGAGGGAGTGGTTGAGGCAGGTACATTAACAAGATTTAATATATAACAGGCCCTTCAGCCCACAATTTGAGCCAATCTTTCAACATACTTGAAGGCTACTTTTCTCCTCTCTGCACTATTTATTTATTTTATCTTTTTAGTATATATACATACTGTAGTTTATTATTACGTACTGCAATGCACTGCTGCCACATAACAACACATTTCAAAACGTATGCCAGTGATATTAAACCTGATTCTCATTGATTGAATGCTTCCCTCCCACATCATGCTCCATGTCTCTTTCATCTGTGTGCCTATCTCAGTCTCCTAAATGTCCCTGGTGTATCTGCTTCTACCTTCATCCCTGACGGTGCATTCCACATTCTCACCACTCTCTGTAATTAAGAAAAACTATACTTTCCGCTGGTCACCTTAAAAATTATGCCCTCTATTATTAGATAACTTTCACCCTGGGTGAAAAAAAGCATTGGCTGTCCACTCTTCAATTGAGAACATCCTGACTGGCTACATCACTGTCTGGCATGGGAACTGTACTTCCCTCAATCACAGGACTCTGCAGAGAGTGGTGCGGACAGCCCAGTGCATCTATAGAAACGTAGGACATAGAAAACCTACAGCACAATACAGGCCCTTCGGCCCACAAAGCCATGCCAAACATGTCCCTACCTTGAAACTACTGAGGCTTACCTATAGCCCTCTGTTTTTCTAAGCTCTATGTACCTACCCAGGAGTCTCTTAGAAGACCCTATCGTATCCATCTCCACCACCACTGCCACTGGCAGCCCATTCCTCGCACTCACCACTCTGCGTATAAAATAAACCAACAAACGTACCTCTGACATCTCCTCTGTACCTACTTCCAAGCACCTTAAAACTATGCCCTCTTTTGCTAGTCATTTCACACCTGGGAAAAAGCCTCTGACTATCCATACAATTAATGTCTGTCATTATCTTGTACACCTCTATCAGGTCACCTCTCATCCAACATAGCTCCAAGGAAAAAAAAAAACGCATTCACTCAACTATTGTCATAAGGCATGCTCCCCAGTCCAGGCAACATCCTTGTAAATCTTCTCTGCACCCTTTCTATCGTTTCCACGTCCTTCCTGTAGTGAGGTGACCAGAATTGAGCACAGTACTCCCAAGCAGGATCTAACCAGGGTCCCATATAGCTGCAACATTACCTCTGGGTTCTTAAACTCAATCCCATGACTGATGAAGGCCAATACACCATATGCCTTCTTAACCACACAGTCAACCTGCACAGCAGCTTTGGACTTGGACGTATGGACTCTGACCCCAAGATCCTTCTGATCCTCCATGCCGCTGATAGTCTTGCCATTAATGCTATATTCTGCCATCATATTTGACCTACCAAAATGAACCACTTCACACTTATCTGGGCTGAATTCCATCTGTCACTTCTCAGCCCGGTTTTGCATCCTATCAGTGTCTCGCTGTAACCTCTGACAGCCCTCCACACTATCCACAACACTTCCAACCTTTGTGTCATCAGCAACCTTACTAACCCATCCCTCCACTTTCTCATCCAGGTCATTGATAAAAATCAGAAAGGATACGGGTTCCAGAACAGATCCTTTAACCACACCACTGGTCACTGGCCTCCATGCAGAATATCACCCATCTACAACCACTCTTTGCCACTTCTGGATCCACAAAGCAATGTTCCCTTGGATCCCATGCCTCCTTACTTTCTCAATAAGCCTTGCAAAGGGTACCTTATCAAACGCCTTGCTGAAATCCATATAAACATCTACTGCTCTACCTCATCAATGTGTTTAGTCACGTCCTCAAAAAATTCAATCAGGCTCATAAGGCACAACCTGCCTTTGACAAAGCCATGCTGACTATTCCTAATCATATTATGCCTCTCCAAATGTTCATAAATCCTGCCTCTCAGGATCTGTAGATGTGAACTCCACACTATTCAGGACATTTGGAAAGACTGGTGTGTTAAAAAGGGCCCAAAGGATCATTGGAGACCCAAGTCACCCCAACCACAAACTGTTCCAGCTGCCACCGTCTGGGAAACGGTACCACTGCATAAAAGCCAGGACCAACAAGCTCTGGGACAGCTTCTTCCACCAGGCCATCTGACTGCTTAATTCATGCTGACACAACTGTATTTCTATGTTATATTGTCTGCTCTATTGTACATACCATTTATTATAAATAACTATAAATTACACATTTAGACAGAGATGTAACATAAAGATTTTTACTCATGTATATGAAGGATGTAAGTAATAAATTCAATTATCATTTTATGCACCTCTATCAAGTCATCTCTCATCCTCCTGCACTCCAAAGAGAAAAGCCCAAGCTTGTTCAACCGTTCCTCATAAGACATGTTCTCGAATCCAGACCATAAGACAAAGGAGCAGAAGTCGGCCATTCAACCCATCGAGTCTGCTCCGCCATTTCATCATGAGCTGATCCAATCTCCCCTTTAGTCCCATTCCCCCGCCTTCTCACCATAACCTTTGATGCCCTGACTACTCAGATACCTATCAATCTCTGCCTTAAATACACCCAATGACTTGGCCTCCACTGCCACCTGTGGCAACAAATTCCATAGATTCACCACCTTCTGGCTAAAAAATTTTTTTCGCATCTCTGTTCTGAATGGGCGCCCTGCAATCCTCAAGTCATGTCCTCTCATACTAGACTCCCCCACCATGGGAAACAACTTTGCCACATCCACTCTGTCCATGCCTTTCAACATTCGAAATGTTTCTATGAGGTCCCCCCTCATTCTTCTAAACTCCAAGGAGTACAGTCCAGGAACGGTCAAATGTTCCTCATATGTTAACCCTCTCATTCCCGGAATCATTCTAGTGAATCTTCTCTGAACCCTCTCCAATGTCAGCACATCCTTTTTTAAATAAGGAGCCCAAAACTGCACACAGTATTCCAAGTGAGGTCTTACCAGTGCCTTATAGAGCCTCAACGTCACATCCCTGCTCCTATACTCAATTCCTCTAGAAATGAATGCCAACATTGCATTCACCCCCTTCACCACCGACTCAACCTGGAGGTTAACCTTAAGGGTATCCTGCACGAGGACTCCCAAGTCCCGTTGCATCTCAGAACTTTGAATTCTCTCCCCATTTAAATAATAGTCTGCCCCTTTATTTCTTCTACCAAAGTGCATGACTGTACAACTTTCCCATATTGTAATTCATTTGCCACTTCTTTGCCCATTCCCCCAATCTATCCAAGTCTGTCTGCAGTCTCTCTGTTTCCTCAGCACTACCGGCCCCTCCACCTGTCTTTGTATCATCAGCAAACTTAGCCACAAAGCCATCTATTCCATAATCCAAATCGTTGATATACAACGTAAAAAGAAGCGGCCCCAACACGGACCCCTGTGGAACACCACTGGTAACCGGCAGCCAACCAGAATGGGATCCCTTTATTCTCACTCTGTTTCCTGCCAATCAACCAATGCTTTATCCACGTATGTAACTTTCCTGTAATTCCATGGGCTCTTACCTTGTTTAGCAGCCTCATGTGTGGCACCTTGTCAAAGGCCTTCTTAAAATCCAAATACACAACATCCACTGCATCTCCCTTGTCTAGCCTACTTGTAATTTCCTCAAAAAATTTCACTAGGTTTGTCAGGCAGGATTTTCCTTTAAGGAAACCATGCCGAGTTCTGCCTATCTTATATGCCTCCAGGTACTCCATAACCTCATCCTTGACAATCAACTCCCAACAGCTTCCCAACCACTGATGCCAAGCTAACAGGTCTATAATTTCCTTTTTGCTTCCTTGCCCCCTTCTTAAATAGCGGACTGACATTTGCAATCTTCCAGTCCTCCGGAACCAGGCCAGAATCTATCGACTTTTGAAAGATCATTGCTAATGCCTCCACAATCTCCACTGCTACCTCCTTCAGAACACAAGGGTGCATTCCATCTGGTCCAGGAGATTTATCTACCCTTAGATTATTCAGCTTCCTGAGTACTTTCTCTGTCGTAATTGTGACTGCGCATATTTCTCTTCCCTGACACCCTTGAACGTCCGGTATACTGCTGATATCTTCCTCAGTGAAGGCTGATGCAAAATACTTGTTCAGTTCCTCCGCCATCTCCTTATCTCCCATTACAATTTCTCCAGCATCATTTTCTATCGGTCCTATATCTACTCTCACCTGTCTTTTACTCTTTATATAATTGGAAAAGCTTTTACTATCCTCTTTGATATTATTTGCTAGGTTCCTTTCATAGTTCATCTTTTCCTTCTTAATGACCTTCATAGTTTCCTTTTGTAAGCTTTTAAAAACTTCCCAATCCTCTGTCTTCCCACTAAGTTTTGCTTCCTTGTATGCCCTCTGCTTTGCTTTTACTTTGGCTTTGACTTCTCTTGTCAGCCATGGTTGCATCCTTTTTCCATTTGAAAATTTCTTCTTCTTTGGAATATATCTGTCTTGATTTAATATCTGATATCTGATTTAACAGATATCCTGTTAAATCACATCTGCACTCTCTCTAAAACTTCCACATCTTTCCTATAATGAGGTGACCAGAACGGAACACATTATCCAAATGTGGCCTAACCAGAGTTTTATAGAGCTGTAACATTACCTCGGGGCTCTTGAAAAAACACGTGGACAGGGAGATGGATAGGACAGGTTTACAGTGATGTGGGCAAATGGGACTACATGACAAGACTGTCTTGGTTGGCATGGACCAAATGGGTCAAATAACCAGTTTCCCTACTGTGTGACTGTATGAATTTAGAGCTCTGTTGAAAATCAACAGAACACTGTCCCCATGCTTTCTGTCCTTGACCAATTTCTTTGCATTTCCCTGAGTGGTTACTGGTTTGGTATCTTCTCTAAAATGCTTTCTGAAAATCTGTTTATTCACCTTTAATTCTTCCAAGTGCAATATTTAATTCCATAATACTGTGGGCGAGGTTTAATCGATGCAGTTTGCAGATTGGACTCTGTAGTTCATGGTACAACACGTTTTTGGATGCTTTTTTGAATTGTTTTGTGTGATTTTGATCGGAGCAGACTGGTGCTGCGTCCTACAGATAGCGAGAGAGGTGGTGCTGGATATGCCTGGACACTTCTGATGACTTTGTGATTTGGTGTTTTGTATTCAGTTTTCTGTCTTTTTTTCTTGCCGTTTGTGCGATTTGTTCTTTTATTTTGTGCGTTGGGTGTCTGATATTTTTCTTGAAACAGGTTCGGTGCTTTTCCTTGTTTTGTGGCTGTCTGTGGGGAAGATGAATCTCGGAGTTGTATACCGCATTTTGACCTTGCTAATAAATGTTCTTTGAATATTAGCCAAGATTAGAATTCCTAGCTGATGAGATCTTAAAATTTTCACCACAGCTCAATATGTATGACTATAACACATCAATATCAAATATCTTTACTTCTCATAAAACTTTAAGAGGCAAGGAGAGCACCTGAGAATTGTTTGCGGGTCAGGTAGCCTAGGGAAGTTGCTATTTATCTTGCAGCTCCAGTGGCAGTAGAGTGCAATACAGAAAGTTACAGTACTTTGCAAAAGTCTTAGGCATCCTAGTTATATATAATATACACGTACCTAAGAGTCATGTACAGTGCTGCAGATTTTAGGTACGACATAAAATGAGAGACTCAAGTGTCCTTGCAGCAGAAGTTGAATCGTTAACAGTTTAACGGGAAACGGGCAAAGAAGAACTGCTAACGGTTTGCCCAGGCTTCTTGTTCTTCTTTGCCGAGTGCAAGAACATTACCAGAAGGCCAAGGATGCTGATTATCTGCCTTTTCTACCAGATTATTGTGCACGATACAGGGCAACGGGGGAAAAGGGTTTAAAAAAAAAGGATATTGATTAAATTTACCTTTTGCTCCCTCAGAAACAGGCACCCAAGAATCGGAAGGGACACACTGCTGTGGTGTTTGAGGCTCAGATGTTCATTTATGGAGGTTATGTTGACATAGTGGGACCCTCCCAAGAATTCTGGAGTTTTGGCTTTGGTGAGTAGAAGTGGGTGACGAGGTGGAGATACGTCTCTACCAAAGGAGGTGTTAAGCGCTCCTTCCTGCTAGCCTGCAGGTCACACTTGGGCAAGGTGTAGCATCTACTTGTCCCCCACCCCCCCCCCCCCCCCCACTGATCAGGGTCACGTGAAATCATGGGAGCAGCTGGTGCGTATCACAAGTCCTTTTGATTTAACCACTGATACCAGGCAGACAATCTCTGAAGAGTATTGATAATGGCTGGGGTTACCCATCTTGTAAAGACACTGCCCAGAATAAGGCAATGGCAAACCACCTCTGCAGAAAAATTTGCCAAGAACAGTCATGGAAAGTCCATGATTGCCCACGTCACATAAAGAACAAACAAGCAAAAGTTGTAGCAAATCATCCAAATGATTATGTGGAGTATGACAGTACAATGGTTGAGGGACTGACCTACCATCCAGTTCAATGCTCCTGGCAGGCATTGACGGATGTTTGAATTCCATGCAACCATAAGATATAGGAGCAGAATTAGGCCATTTGGCCATTGAGTCTGCTCTGCCATTTCATTATGGCTGATTCATTTTCCTCTCAACCCCATTCTCCTGCCTTCTTCCCATAACCTTTTGCACCCTGACTAATCAAGAACCTCTCAACCTCTGCCTCAATACACACAATAACCCGGCCTTCACAGCTGCCTGTGGCAAGGAATTCCACAGATTCAACACTCTGGTGATGATCTCCGTTCTGAGACTGAGTCCTCTGGTCCTTGACTCCCCTGCTATAAATATCCCCTCCATGTCCACTCTATCTAGGCCTTTTCAATGAGATCTGCCATCATCCTTCTGAATTCCATCTATCAAAGGCCCAGAACCATCAAACGTTCCTCACATGATAAAGCCTTTAAATCCCGGAATCATTCTTGTGACTGTCTTTGAACTGTCTTCAGTGTCAGCACATCCTTCCTTGAATCAGGGGCCCAAAACTGCCCAGAATGCTCCAAGCGAGGGAGCGGGGAAAAGGACATTGAGGTGAAGACCGGATCAATTGTTAAACATTGGAACAGGTTCAAATGCCAGATCGCTTCCTGTGACTCCTGTCTATGTTCATGAGGATTACAGCAGGGGGACGTCATGTGATGACGTAGGATCGCAACGTGGAAATCCAGCTCTCCCGTAAAAAACCAGTAAAATAATGTTTAGGTGAAGAAAAGTTAGTAAATACCTTTTAAAAATTACTTATAAACTACTCAGGACTGTCTTAAGATATGCCTCCTAAACAGAAATAGAAGAAAACTACTACTTTGAAGACAACACAAGTTGGAAAAGAATCAAGGCCGGCCGCCATGAAAGAGCCTCAGGCTCAAGTGCATTTTACCTCCGGTGATACAGAACAGGAAATTGCGGCAACATCAACCGTTTCCAAAAAAAAATAGCAACAGGAATTGTGCATGCGTGAAGGAAGGGGCATGCACAAACACGAGCAACCCAAACTACAAATCCCAGCTATGATCAGAACTGAAAGTGAATATGAGGTGGAATTAGATTCTCTGGATAAATCAGACGAAGATGAAGAGACAAACAAAGAAGAGCAACAGGAAGAGGTTGGAGGTGATATTGGAGACATAAAAAAATCTTTGGTGCAAATAATGCATGAATTAAAAGCATTAAAAGAAATAAAGATTAAAATATGAAGATTATGTTTGATAAAATGATGAAAAGACAGGACAAAATGGACAAGAAAATTAAAAACTTGGAAGAAACAATGGGAGACACCATTGATAGAGTGAATAAAATGGAAGATAATATTTCTGCCTGGACATCAGAAAGAAAATGGTTGTTGGAAAAAGTGGATGTACTTGAAAATTTTAGCAGACAAAATAATATTAAGATTGTTGGACTTAAAGAAGGTATAGAGGGAGAGGATCCAATAATTTTTTTTCAAAAATGGATTCTGGAAATGGAGGAAGGAACCCAGTTAATTGAAATTGAAAGGGCTCACAGAACCTTAAGATCAAGACCTCAAGTTGATCAAAACCCACGATCAATCTTGATAAAAATGCTTAAGATATCAAGATAAAGAAAAGATCCTGAAGGCGGCTGCCCAATGTGCCAGAAAGAGAAACAGGCCATTGATGATAGAAGGGAAACAGTTCTTTTCTATCGTGATATAAGTTATGACCTTTTGAAGAGAAAGAAGGAATTTAAACCAGCGAAAAAAGTTTTATGGGAAAAGGGTTATAAATTTATATTGCGCCACCCGGCAACCCTGATAATTTTTTTGGATGACGGAAAAAGAAGATCTTTTACTGATTAACGGAATGCGGAAGAACTTGCACAAGAACTCCCAATATTTGCTAACCACAGCCAAAGATTTTAAAGTGAAACAGATTAAAGATGAAGACAGGGACAGTGAATGGAGTTGATGGATGTTTAAGGACAGAAGAATATTTAAATACATTCTTAATTATATGATACAGGGGGAGAAAGGTAAAAATTTGAGAAATATTAATCGAGAGTAGTGATATTATTTTTTCTTCTCTTACATATACTTTTTTGTTTCCGGGGAGCTGGGGGAACTTCGGATCATATATGTAATCATGGCGATTGCCATGACCCGCACAACGGAGGGGGTTAATGTTGTGTTTTTTCTTTATTCACAACATTAGTAGGGGGGTATTTTGTTATTTTTTTCTTTATAATCTATTTTTCTTTAATCTTTCTTTCTTTGCCTGGACAATCGGGGGGGGGGGGGGGGGAGACACGTAGCAACACGGAGAATTTTAAAAAGATTCCCCAAGGTACTATGAAAGTTGAAAGGTTAGGTATTACTATAGACTGGAGTAACCCTGTTAAAAATAATGACTAATTTACTGAATTTTTAAAGTTTTAATGTTAATGGGCTTAATGGACCGGTGAAAAGAAAAAGAATTTTAACATACATTAAGAAAATGAAAATAGATATAGCTTTTTTTTAAACAAGAAACACACTTAACAGAGATAGAACATCAGAAATTAAAAAGAGATTGGGTCGGAAATGTTATTGCAGTTTCATTTAATTCAAAGGCGAGGGGAGTTGCAATTTTAGTTAATAAAACTTTACCAATTAAAATACAAAATGTTTTAATTGATTCTGTGGGGAGATATGTAATTATACATTGTCAAATTTTTTCAGAACTGTGGACTCTTATGAATATTTATGCACCAAATGAAAATGATGTAAAATTTATACAAGAGGTCTTTTTGAATTTGGCTGATGCACATGACAAAATATTAATAGGTGGAGATTTTAACTTTTGTCTAGACCCAGTTTTAGATAGATCAACAAAGGTTGTTACAAAATCAAAAGTAGCAAAATTAACTATCATTGATGAAAGATTTAAATTTGATTGATATATGGAGAAGAATTAATCCAAAAGAGAGAGATTACTCATTTTATTCAAATAGACATAAAACTTATTCAAGGATAGATTTTTTCCTATTATCAACGAATATTCAAGACAGAGTGAAAAATATGGAATATAAAGCAAGAATATTATCTGATCGTTCCCCCTTGACAATGATAATGATGGATAAAGAGGAATTGAATTACAGATGGAGATTTAATT
This sequence comes from Hemitrygon akajei, assembly GCF_048418815.1. Lineage (NCBI taxonomy): Eukaryota > Metazoa > Chordata > Chondrichthyes > Myliobatiformes > Dasyatidae > Hemitrygon > Hemitrygon akajei. The sequence goes on from NC_133125.1 coordinate 107,398,172, forward strand.
CAATATTATTAAAATGTCAAGATTTTTGTGATTTCATGAAAAAGCAGATTCAGTTTTTTTTAGATACAAATTTACATTCAGTTGATGATAAATTTATAGTATGGGAAGCAATGAAGGCAGATTTGAGAGGCCAGATAATAAGTTATACTTCTAAAATTAAGAAGGAATATATGGTACAAATAGATCAATTGGAAAAAGAGATTACAAAATTAGAAAAAAATCTCAAAGATATATGACAGAAGAAAAACGAAGACAACTTGTTAACAAGAAGTTACAATATAATACACTTCAGACATATCGAATAGAAAAAGCAATTATGAGAACTAAACAGAGATATTATGAACTAGGTGAAAGATCACACAAGATTCTTGCTTGGCAGTTAAAAACAGACCAGATTTCCAAAACGATAAATGCAATTAGAACAAGTGTAAATAAAATTACTTATAAACCTTTAGAAATTAATGTAACTTTTAAGAATTCTTATTCTGAACTGTATCAATCAGAATCACAAAATGATAATGTCGAGATAGAAAGGTTTTTATCACAAATAACTCTTCCAAAATTGAATTTGGAAGAACAGAAGGGATTAGATATACCTTTTACATTAAAAGAGGTCAAAGAAGCTCTAGGATCACTTCAGAGTAATAAATCCCCAGGAGAAGATGATTTTCTGCCCAAATTTTATAAAAAGTTTAAAGATTTACTAACTCCTTTTATGGAGTTAATATACTAAGCGGAAAGTACGCATAAACTTCCAGAATCTTTTTCGACAGCTATTTTAATAGTATTGCCAAAAAAAGATGGAGATCTTTTAAAACCAACATCATATAGACCTATTTCTTTGTTGAATACTGACTATAAAATAATAGCAAACATTTTATCTAATAGATTATCTAAATACTTACCAAAATTAATACATATGGATCAAACAGGATTTATCAAAAATAGACAATCGGCAGATAATGTAACTCGGTTACTTAGTATAATTCATTTGGCACAAAAGAGGGAGGAAATGAGTGTAGCTGTTGCCTTAGATGCAGAAAAAGCATTTGATAGACTTGAATGGGATTTTTTATTTAAGGTATTGGAAAAATATGGATTAAAACCTTAAATACTAATCCCAAAGCTAAAGTAGTGACAAATGGTCAAATTTCAACATCATTTCAGTTAACAAGGTCCACTAGACAAGGTTGTCCATTATCACCTGCTTTATTTGTGTTGGCGATAGAACCATTAGCTGAATTAATTAGAACGGACCCAGATATTATGGGTTTCAGAGTTAATCAGGAAGAATATAAGATTAATTTATTTGCTGATGATGTTTTGCTTTATTTAACAAACCCATTGTATTTGTTGTGTAAATTATCTTCTAGATTGGAAGAATATGGGAAAATATCAGGCTACAAAATATATTGGGATAAAAGTGAAATACTACCCCTTACTAAAGGAGATTATAGTCAATGTCGACTAATAACTCAATTTAGATGGCCGATAAATGGTATAAAATATTTAGGTATAAGAGTTGATAATGATATAAAGAATTTATATAAATTAAATTATTTACCATTATTGAAAAAAATTCAAGAAGATCTTGGTAAATGGATGACATTACCAATAACATTAGTAGGCAGAGTAAATGCTGTAAAAATGAATATATTCCCTAGATTACAATATTAATTCCAAACACTACCAATACAATTACCGCAGAAGTTTTTTCAAGAGTTAAATAAATGTATGAGGAAGTTCCTTTGGAAAGGTAAGATGTCAAGAGTATCATTGGAAAAATTGACATGGAAATTTGACCTAGGAGGGTTACAACTTCCAAACTTTAAGAATTATTATAAAGCAAATCAACTTAGATTTATTGCATCTTTTTTTGATGAAGATAAAGCGGCATGGATTAGAATAGAATTAGATAAAATAGGAGAAAATATACCAGAAGATTTTATATATAAGTGGGAATCTAAATGGATACGGGAAAAGAAAGAATCTCCTATATTAAAAGATTTGATTGATTTATGGGATAAGATAAATGTTGATGATGAGATAAAGAAATCTTTATTAGCAAAGAGACCTTTAATTCAAAATAAACTTATTCCTTTCACAATGGATAACCAACTTTTATACAAATGGTTTCAAAAAGGGATTAGATATATAGGAGATTGTTTTGAAGGAGGTATATTAATGTCATTTGATCAATTAAAGAATAAATACAAAATATCAAACAACACTTTTTAGTTATTTCCAATTAAGGGCTTATTTAAGAGATAAATTGGGTCAAACAATGTTATTGCCGAAACGTAATTAAATAGAAACTTTAATTCAAAAAGGAAAAATTTAAAAATGTATTTCTTGTATGTATAGTTTGATTCAAAAACAGGCAATTAAACAAGGAATTCATAAGTCAAGACAAAAATGGGAAACTGATTTGAATATTAAAATTGAAGAAACAAGTTGGTTAAGACTATGTCTTGACAGTATGACAAATAGAACAAATGTCCGGTTAAGATTAGTGCAATATAATTTTTTACATCAATTATATATTACACCACAAAAAATAAATAAATTAAACTCATTTATCTGATCAATGTTTCCGATATAATCAAGAAATTTGTACTTTTTTACACTGTACTTGGTCTTGTTTTAAAATTCAACCTTTTTGGACAAATTTAAGAATTTTATTGGAACAAATTATTGGAACACAACTTCCATATAATCCAACATTATTTTTACTAGGTGATATTGAAGGGATAAAACGGAAATCCAAACTGAATAAATATCAGAAAGAATTCATAAAAATTGCATTGGCAGTAGCCAAAAAGGCTATTGCAGTTACTTGGAAATCGGATTCATACTTAAGTATAGATCGTTGGAAGAATGAAATTTTTAGCTGCATTCCACTTGAAAAAATTGCTTATAATTTAAGAGATAAATATGAAATATTTCTGAAAATTTGGTGCCCTTATTTACAAAAGATAGGATTAAATATATAGGTGCTCTCTGAAGATAAAATTATTGGTTATCTGGGGAAATAAATAAATATATATACTAAAGCTATTATGAACTCCATGGAGCATGTGGGGATCTTCCAATATCCAGGCATTCTTTCTTTCTTTTTTCTCTTTCTATAGGGATATGTTAGGGGGAGGGGGGAAGGGTTGATAATTTTTTAATATAGTTTTTTTCTTTCTGTAACCTATTTGAAAATTCAATTTAAAAAATTTATAAAAAATATAAAAGGATTACAGCATCTTTCTTTCTTTTTACAATATTTTTATTCAGAAGAAAAAAAGATTTACAGAGTGCAACACATAGATACATCTCAACATAACTTGTGTACATTCATATATTGTGATAAAATTGATCAAAATGTTATAGCATATCACATAAAGGTATACCACTCTGTAATCAAAAATTTAAAGATAGGTCATACATCATAAAAAAAAAATTGATATAAAAAAAGTCAACCCCCTACCAACTACCAAAGAAAAAAGCTGATGGATGATAATGGATAAATTAGAAAGGAAAACATATTCGCTTAAGAAGAGAAGATAAAAATATACATAAAAGTCTGTGCACTGTTAAACTTTATAAATTGGAAAAGTAATTTAGGAAAGGTCCCCAAAAATCATAAAAAGATTGTTTCGAATTTAAGACTGAGCAGCGGATCTTTTCTAAATTTAAATACGACATAATATCACGTAGCCATTGATGATGTGTAGGAGGGGTAGACTCCTTCCATTTAAGCAAGATTGCTCTCCTTGCTAAAAGAGAGGTAAAAACTAAAACCTGTAGGTTAGAAGTATTTAAAGTTATATCTTCATCTGCAATAATACCAAACAAGGCAGTAAGGGGATTTGGGTCAAATTGGACCCTAAAAAGTTGTGAGAAGGTATGGAATACTTCCTGCCAAAACTTTTCAATTTTAGGGCAAAACCAAAACATATGAATTAAAGAGGCATCAGCAGAGTTGCATTTATTACAAAGTGGAGAAACATTCGGGTAAAAACTGGAGAGCTTCTGTTTAGAAATGTAAGCTCTATGAACCACTTTAAATTGTAGAAGAGAATGATGGGCACAGAAAGATGATTTATTAACCCGTTTAAGAATTTTGTTCCATCTTTCGTCAGAAATCTGGCAATTTAGGTCATCCTCCCAAGCTTTATTTTATTCTAAAAAGTCTTGTCTAGACTCAATCAACAAGTTTATAGATACCGGTAATGGAACCATTAACAAAAGGTTTTAAATTTAAAAGATCATCCAGTAATTTTTTATCAGGACCTATAAGAAAAGTAGTTAATTGGGAACGTAAGAAATCTCTAATTTGAAGGTATCTGTAAAAATGTTTTTGGGAGTGCAAATTTAGTTGACAATTGGTCAAATGAAGCAAGAGATCCTGAGATCAACAGGTCCCAAAAACACTTAATACCTAGTTCATCCCAAATCCTTAAAGACTTTGTCAGTTATGGAAGGGTTAAAAAAAAAATTAAGGAGAATGGGAGATGATAATGAAAAATTCGCTAAACCAAAAAATTTCCTAAATTGAGACCAAATCCTTAAAGTTTGCTTAACAATTATGTTATCTGTTATTTTATTTGCTGAAAAAGTAGAATATGATCCAAGAAGAGAGACAATAGAGGAATTTTTTACAGAACTAACTTCTAAGGAGACCCATGATGGGCAATCTTTATGATAAATATAGTAAGACCAGAAAGTAATATTCCTTATATTGGCAGCCCAATAATAAAACCTAAGATTGGGTAGGGCTAATTCTTGCATGGAAGGTTGCCATTTCAGTCCATGATCATGTGTCAGAAATGGGATCAGTTAATGACCGAATAGTTCTAAAGTTACTCTTTAGAGGGATGTACTGTAATCTGCTTTCAGCTGTACTTGCTGCCAAGAACATTTTTTATCTGTCCTTTTGGTCACTGGCCTCCATCCAATGAACGCACAGGCAGAGTGTGCAAGGCATGTTGGTTGGTGCCTTCTGTCTTTACTCACAAACCAGAAAACCCACATCCTACTCTCAAATGGCCTGATGCGAGCTGAAATCTGACCCGACAAATCCTGTAACTAGACCTAGGGGTGCCACTTTAAGTGCTCAGAGCCTCACTCAAAATCCCAGTACTGCACCCCATTCTGCTCGCAAACAACAGTTTGAATATCCTTGCTTCCTGCACCCCCCCCCCCCCACGTAACCACGGTACTCCCACAGAAATCTCAACATGCACTGCGCAACTCTATGGGGAGTATGTAAGAGGTAAGTGGTTTTTATACAGTGAGTACTAGGTGCGTGGAAAATGAGAGGCAGATACATAAAGAGCATTTATAAATCTCTTAGGCACGTGGAGTATAGAAAAATGGAGAGACACGTAGGGGGAAGGGTCAGATTCTTCTTGGGGTAGGTTATAAGGTCTGCAAATGGTCTGCACAGCATTGTAATATTACAGTGTTCTGGCACTTTGACCCTACTGTTCTGTGCCAACCAAGATTCCCAGCTAAGTTTGCTGTGTGTACCAAATATTTCACTAAACCTTCTGCAAACTCCGGTCAATCTTCCATTGATCCTGCTGTAGTTACTATTCTGTAGATTTGCTGAGTATGCCTGCAGGAAAATGAATCTTAGGGTTGTATATGGTGATGTATATGTACTTTGATAAAAATTTATTTTGAACTTTGAAACCTTTCCTATCCTTGTACCTGTTACTCTGGCAGCTCATTCCAGTGGTACTGTAAGATAGCAGTGAGTGTAGCGCTATTACAGCCTTAGAGCCGGGTTCGATTCCCACCACGGTCCACCCACGTTCCAAAGAACTGGTCACGTGTGTAATTGGGCCTGTTATTATGCTGAATCTCTAAATATCTGGGGGAGAAGGTTGCCCCCTCAATGTGGAGGTTAGGGCTGAGTTTGGGGGCAGTTGATGGGAATATAAAGAGGTCACAGGGAAAACCACTGTGGGAATGGGATTTCTCTGTGAACTGGCAGACATTGTGGGCCAAGTGGACGACTCTATGTCATTAAGAGTGTATGGAAAATTGAATTTTTCTCCAGAGAGACAGGTTCAGCTGACCAAAAGGCATTCTGGCTTATTGCCTATCCTGTGATCTTGAGGCAGTACAGGGAAAATGCTCCCTTTTGTTTACAAGGGACCATCAGATGTGGAAAAGTACAGTGTACAGTATTCAGTAGCCAAAGATGACACCATGATAACCATCCCACTGTAAGCAACCCAGACACCAAGCAGAATTAAAATTGTACCCAAGTCTACGAGTATGAGAGAATGCTTGTACATGGCTGTTTCCAGATTGTAAAACAGTGTTTTGTTTTCCTTCAACAGGAGCCAAGGTTTGGTGCCCAGTGTTGGCCTCCTCTGGTGATGTAGGTCCTGGGCCACGATACAGTCACTCCGCAGTTGTCTACAACAGTGGAATGTACTTGTTTGGTGGGCTGGTTGGACTTGTGGAGCAGAATGACTTCTGGAAGTGGGATTTCATTGGTGGCACTTGGTCCAAGATTAAAGCACGGTAAATAGAGTCTGCAGCAGATACATTTCATCCCAAGTTATTGCTCTGCCAGTGAACAAAACAAAAAAGATTCATAGAACAAAGTACAGGCCTTTTGACCCATAATGTTGTGTTGATCTTTTAACCTATTCCTAAGTTCAATAGACAATAGACAGTAGGTGCAGGAGTGGGCCATTCAGCCCTTCTAGCCAGCACCGCCATTCACTGTGATCATGGCTGATCATACACAATCAGTACCCCGTTCCTGCCCTCTCCCTATATCCCTTGACCCCGCTATCTATAAGAGCTCTATCTAACTCTCTCTTGAATGCATCCAGAGACTTGGCCTCCACTGCCTTCTGGGGCAGAGCATTCCAAGTATCCACCACTCTCTGGGTGAAAAAGTTTTTCCGCATCTCTGTTCTAAATGGCCTACCCCTTATTCTTAAACTGTGGCCTCTAGTTCTGGACTCACCCATCAGCGGGAACATGCTTCCTGCCTCCAGCATGTCCAATCCCTTAATAATCTTATATGTTTCAATCATACCCTTCCCTCCTGCATAACCTTCCATTGTTCTATCATCCAGCGTTCTGAAAAGCCTCTAATGTAACAGTCTCTAACACCACCCCTAGCAGCAGGTTCCATGCACCCCCCACTCTCTGTGTAAAGAGTTTGCCTCTGACATTCCCCCTATACTTTCCTCCAGTTGCCTCAAAATTAGTAATAGGTAGCCGTTGATTCCAGGGGACCGTGGGTTTGTGCCTCTGGTGGACCGTGTCCTCTCCAGGGCGCAAGCCTGGGTGGGAAGATTTGAAGAACCGGCTGTTGCCCATGCGGCGGGTTCCCCCTCTCCACGTCACTGATGTTGTCCAAGGGAAGGGCAAGTGTCGATACAGTTTGGCACCAGTGTCGTCACGGAGATTGCCAGAGTGAAGTTGTAAACAACATCAAACTGCCTTAGGGACCCCGGCTTTGGATTTCTTCCTCAGGATTTACTCCTGAAGCCTTTCCCATGGGTGGGAATGGCCACAAGTCAGCAGAGGTTTAAAATCAGAGTTTTCCGTCCAAGGCTGACAAGCCCCACCTGCCCAAAGCAACTGGCTTTGAGGTGCTAGTGGTCCGCCTTTGTCCCTTCTCTTGTCAGTAGAAACAGTTCTGCTGGGCCTAGTAGCTAAGCCACACGTGAAGGCCAAGAGTTGACCTTGGTTGTCAGAGTCTGTTACAGTTGCATGCCGTTTGGAGCACTTTATAGATAGTGGGAGCTTATCCCTACTACCATCACCAACTATGAGAACCTTAGGAACCTGCCTTAAAAAGCCCTAGCTCTCTTAACCTATCTTCGTAAGACATGCTCTCCAATCCAGGCAGTGTCCTGTTAAATTTCCTCTCTAAAGTTTCCACATCTTTCCTATAATGGGGCGATATACACTGAACACAATATTCCAAGTGTGGTCCAGCAAGGATTTTACAGAGCTTCAATATTATCTCTCTGTTCTTGACCTCAATTCCTCCAACTAATGAAGGCCAGCATAGCACACACCTTATCAACTTGCAAAGCAACTTCATTCTAATGATTGTTGGTCCTATCATATATCCATTCCTTAATTATCATTACTCCTTCCTTTGTTACTAGCAAATTCACATTTCTTTGCTCTGAGTATCTATCTGTCTCGCATTACATCTCTCCCCAGCTAGATAAGCCCTCAGTGCTGTAGCTCCTTCCCTTTGAGCACCCTCTGTGCAAAATGCAGTCAGTTCGTTGCTGTGTAGAGAGCCTCAGGACATTTTATTGAACGAATAGAGCTAGTCCCTGCTTGTTCCTGTTGGCTGCCAGGCCAGTAATCTAAACCACCAAGAGGAAAACTCTGGGATGTAAACTTGTGTCTCTTTATGAGGTGCTTAATGTCACTTGGCTACCTCCAGTCCTCAATACAATTCAGTCCTTCATTACTTAATGCAATCCTGTAACTTGCATTGTTTTTACATGTAATTACCAAACCGGATTCAGTGGTATTTCCTGATATGTAACACCAATCCCTTGGCTCTTCAATTAACCTATTACACCCGAGATTTTTTTAGACTATAAGGCATAGGAGTAGAATTAAGCCATTTGGCCTATCGAGTCTGCTCCGCCGTTTCATGATAGCTGATCTATTTTTGACTCTCAACCCCAATCTCTTGCCATCCCTCCTTACCCTGACTAATCAAGAGTCTTTAAACATACATTTTCATCATTTTTAAAAGATCTGCAAGTGACGTTTAGTGTTGGCTGTTGTTTCTCACTCAGCCAGAAGGTTGATGGTAAAGTCACATTTAATTGCAAAATTCTGGGCTGAAAATACAGTGCAGTGTTTTATTTTATTTAGAGATACTGCATGCCTTTGAACCACACTGACAACCCCGCTTCAACCCTATTTGGTTCACGGGGCAATTTACAATAACCAGTTAACTTACCCGATACGTCTTTGGACTGAAGAAGGAAACCGAAGCTCCCATACATTCCACGTACAGACGCCCCATGGGGGGTGCCGGAATTGAACTCTGATTGTGGTGCCCAACTGCAAAAGTATTCTAATTGCTAATCTGTTAAGGTGCAAAGGGACTTGAGTGTCCTCATGGAAGATTCCCTGAAGGTTGACCTGCGGGTTGAGTCAATTGTGAGGACAGCAAGTGCATGCATTTCGAGGAGACTAGAATATAAGAGCAAGGATATGATGCTGAGGTTTTATTAAGGCAATTCTCAGATCGCATTTAGATAATTGTGAGCAGTTTTGAGCCCCTTATCTAAGAAAGGAAATGCTGGCATTGGAGAGGTTTACAAGAATGATCCCAGGAATGAAAAGGTATAAGGAACACTTGATGGCTGTACCTGCTGGAGTTTAGAAGAATGAGGGACAGCCATCTCATCTGAACCTATCGAATAATGAATAACCTAGATAGAGTGGACTTGGAGAGGATGTGTCTAGTGGGGGAATCTAGGATCAGAAGGCACGACCTCAGAATACAAGGATGTAGCTTTAGAACAGAGATATCCTCCCTAATTTTTTAATATTTATTTCAATCTATTTCAATTTTTATTTCTAAAACCTTATTTGATTCCTTAGACTCTATTATTTTATCCTATCTATGGAAGGGTAAGCGTTCTAGAATTAATAAAGCTTATCTTCAAAAATCTAAAAAAGGTGGCCTGGCTTTACCTAATTGTCGTCTATACTACTGGGCAGCTAATATTCGTTGTCTTACCTTCTGGTCCTTTTTCATAGCCAGTCTGACTGCCCTAAATGGGTAGCAATGGAGCTGAACTCTACTAAGAATCTCTCTATTTCTGCACTTCTTGGATCTGCACTCCCTAGTAGTTTGCTTAGACTAATTGTTAACTCTCTTGTTACACATACTCTACGAATATGGGTCCAGTTTAGGAAATTTAATAGTTTCTATGATTTTTTCCCTTTCTAGTCCTATTTTACATACTCATCTTTTTCTACCTTCTATGCACGATTCAACATTTTATGATTGGTATAGAAAGGGCATTAGGCATTTTGAAGATCTTTTCATTGATAATCGTTTCACATCTTTTCAACAATTCTCTGCTAAGTTTAATCTACCTAATGTCCATTTCTTTAGGTATCTCCAAATCAGACTCTTCATTAATCCTTTATTACCCAACTTTCCTGAGATGCCTGAGAAAAACACTGTGGACTTGTTTCTTTCTGTTAATCCACTGGGTAAAGGTTTAATTCTTTTATTCGTGATAAATTAGTGCCTTTACGGCGCGCCCCCTTTGAAAAAATTAGAACGGCTTGGGAGCATGACTTATCTGATGTGGTCTGGGACTCAATTCTCAAGTCAATTAACTCAACTTCTCTTTGTGCTCCCCACTGTCTCTTACAGTTTAAGATTGTACATAGGGCTCACATGTCCAAATCTAAATTGTCCTGATTTTACTCTAACATTAGTCCTGTTTGTGATAAGTGCAAAAGTGGTGAGGCTTCTCTTATTCATATGTACTGGACCTGCCCTAGTCTAGAGAAACTTTGGAGAGATGTTTTCCTAACCTTATCCCATATTCTGAATTACTACTTAGAACCTAACCCTCTGATTGCTCTTTCTGGTTCCTTGGCTGAGACAGATAGACATTTGAGTCCGACTAAATGTCAAACATTATCTTTTGCTTCTCTTCTGGCTAGCCGTTTAATTTTCTTTAGGTGGAGAGATGTTGCCCCACCCACACATGCTCAATGGCTTAATGATATTATGTCCTGTTTAGACCTTGAAAAAATTTACTACTCACTTCTTAATTCGGACATAAAGTTTCATAAGGTGTGGGGACCTTTTCTTGAATATTTTTAACTTTTCTTTAGATTAAGTTTTTTTTTCAGCCCCTTACTTTCAGCTTTTTTTCCTTGGTAGTAGGCATTATTATCTTTTGTTCTTATTTTCATGTACAGGTTTGGGGGTTTGAATATTCTGATTTATATTTCCTACATTTTGCTGTGGTTGGTCTGGAGTTTTTTTTTCTTTGCGGGGGGGTGGGTATTAACTTTACACGACTTTAGTTTGGGTGCTTTTTTTATCATTATTTTGAATCATATCACTATATGTTTATCTTGCACTGTATTAATCTCTTATTTTGGTCTTGGAGTTTTTTTTGTTGTTGTAGTGTTGTAGAAATGCAAAAAAAAAATCAACCTGATAGCATGAACATCAAAAACAAAAGAACAGAGATGAGGAGGAATTTCTTTAGCCGGAGGGTGGTGAATCTGTGGAATTCATTGCCACAAATAGCTGTGGAGGCCAAGGCTTTTAAGGTGGAGGTTAATAGGTTCTTGATTAGTCAGGGCGTCAAAGGGTATGGGAAGATGGCAGGACAACGGGGTTGAAAGGGATAATGAATTAGCTATGATGGAATGGTGGAGCAGAGTCGATAAACCAAATGGCCTAATTCTGCTCCCATGTCCAATGGTATAAAAAGAAAGTCAGCCATGACCTGATGCACTCGCTAAGCAGGAACATGGGGCCATTTGCTCCACTCCTGTAATTTCATAGGTTCATGAAACCTGATTGTTTTATCAACATTGATACCATAAGCTATAGAAGCAGAATTAGGCCATTCGGCCCATCATTTGCTCTGCTGCTTCATGGCTGATCCATTTTCCCTCTCAGCCCCCACCTTCTGCATTCTCCCTGTATTCCCTCATGTCCTGACCAATCAAGAATCTGTCAGCCTCTGCATTAAATATACTCAATGACTTGGCCTCCACAGCCACCTGAGGCAACGAATTCCACAGATTCACCACTCTCTAGCTAAAGAAATTCCTCCTCTCCGTTTTAAGAGGACACCCCTCTATCCTGAGGCTGTGTCCTCTGATCGTAGACTCCCCCACCATAGGAAACATTCACTCTATCTAGGTCTTTCAACTTTTGATAGATTTCAATGAGGTCAACCCTCTTCTTCTGAATTCCAGTGAGTAGAGGCCCAGAGCCATCAAACACTCCTCATATGACAAGCCTTTCAATCCCAGAATAATTATCATAAACCTCCTTTGAACCCTTTCCAATGCCAGCACATCCTTTTCTTAGATAAGGGGTTCAAAACTGCTCACAATACTCCAAGTGAGGCCTCACTAGTGCTTCATAAAGCCTCAACATTCTTGCTTTTATATTCTAGTCATCTTGCAATGAATGCTAACACCACATTTATCTTTGCCACCAACTCAACCTGCAAATTGATCTTTAGGAACTCGTGAATGAGCAGGAGTATGAGAAGAGAGCTACCTTTTCACTTGGGTTCGCACTCAAGATTAAAAATACAGCACTTCTTGGCAGTTCTTTGGAGTTAGTCTGTGACCAATCACTGAACAGGATTCATTAGAAAGGTTGAGTGAAAATGAGGCAGACGCAAGCAGAGTGGTCATTAGTGTGAGTGGGCCAGTGTTGGAGTGGCTTGGGTGAGGTAAATATCTAGAAAGTATCTCCTCTTCTTTACTCTTCATTCCTCATCAGTCAGGGCACAGTTAGTGTAGTAAGAATGGCTCCAGGGGTGGTGCTTTGTCCAGTGTGTGAGATGTAGGAATTCTGGGAAACCTCCAGCCTCCCGGATAAACACATCTGTACCAGGTACACGGAGTTGCAGCTCCTCAGAGAATGAATTAAGGAACTGGAGCTGTAGTTGGATAACCTTCGGCTCGTATGAGAGGACGAGGAGGTGGTAGATAGGAGCTTACAGGGAGGTGGTCACTCCTAGGCTGCAAGAGGCAGGTGACTGGGTGACTGTCAGAAGGAAGGGGAATGGGCAGCCAGTAGAGAGTACCTGTGTGGCTGTTTTTCTTCAATAATAGATATATCACTTTGGACATTATTGAGATGGACAACCTACTTGGGGAGGGGGGGAGCTGCAGTGACCGGGGTTCTAGCATTGAGTATGGTGCTGTGGCTCTGAAGAGAAGAGAGGTGAAGTGGACTGATAGGAGATTGAGAAAATCGGGTTGGTGCCAGATCCCAAGAGGGGTAATTTCTTGAATACTTACGAGATGACTTTTTAGAGCACTCGTGGTTGAGCCCACTAGGGGATCAGCTATTCTGGATTGGTTGTTTTGTAGTGAACCAAAATTGATTAGAGAGCTTAAGGCAAAAGAATCCTTAGGGGCTAGTGATCATGATCATTCAATTTGATAAAAAGCTAAAGTTGATGTATCAGTATTACAGTGGAGTAAAGGGAATTACAGACGCATGAGAGTGGAGCTGGCCAAAATTGATTGGAAGGGAACACTAGCAGGGATGACGGCATGGCTGGAATTTCTTGGAGCAATTTGGAAGGCGCAAGATATATACTATACAGGTGTCCCCTGCTTTACAAATCATTGCTTTTACAAAGGACCTACATTAGTAACCTGTTTTTGCATTACAGAGAATTTTCACTTTAAAGAAAATTTTTCCCATATAAATGAATGGTTCTTCGTTTTACACGATTTCGGCTTAAGAAAGGTTTCACAGGAACACTCTACCTTTGTAAGGGGGAGGGGAGAGACCCCTGTACACAAAATTCTGGAGGAACTCAGCAGGTCAGGCAGCATCTGTGGAAAAGAGTAAACAGTTGGCATTTTGTGCTGAGACTCTTCTTCAGGACTGAGAGGGAAGGGGGTAGACGCAGGATGTATACCCCAAAGATGAAGTATTCTAAAGGCAGGATGATGCAACCGTGACTGACAAGAGAAGTCAAAGCCAATGTAAAAGCAATAGAGAGGGCATATAATCGAGCAAAAATTCATGCAAAGTTTTTAAAAACGAACAGAAGGCAACTAAAAAAAGTCACAAGGAAGGAAGAGATAGAATACAAAGGTAAGCTAGCCAATAATGTTAAAGAGGATACCAAAATTTTCTTCAGATACATGAAGAGTACAAGAGAGGCAAGAATAGATATCAGACCACTGGAAAATAATGCTGGAGAGGTAGTAATGGGGGACAAGAAAATGGCAAAGGAACTGAATAAGTATTTTGCATCAGTCCTCACTAGCAGTAGGCCAGAAGTTCAAGAGTATCAGGGGCCAGAAGTGTGTGAGGTTGCCATTACTAGAGAGAAGGATCTTGGTAGACTAAAATTTGCAAGGCTGCGAGTGAACTGCTGATTTTTTGGAGCAAAGGGAGTTATTTACTACTCGGGTTAAAGAGAGCCATGAGACTACGCAGGCACGTGACGTCAGCCAGTAGACCGCAAAAGGTTTAATAAGTCAGCCATATCCAGCGGGCAGCGGAGTGAGAGGTTGGCTCAACAGGCTTAGGCGGTAACGGGACGAGGCGAGGTAGGAAGTGTGTGCGAGGCCAGTTTTCTGCGCTCGTTGTCAGATGTGGGAGCTCCTGGAGTTCTCCAGCCTCCCGGACAGCCATATCTGTACCAGCTGTGTCCAGCTGCAGCTCCTGAGGGACCGAGTTAGGGAACTAGAGATGCAACTCAATGACCTTCACCTAGTCAGGGAGAGCGTGGAGGAGTTACAGGCAGGTGGTCACACTGGGGCCACGGGATACAGACAAGTGGGACAGTCAGGAGGGGGAAGGGGAAGAATCAGGTACTAGAGAGTACCCCTGTGGCTGTACCCCTTGACAATAAGTACTCCTGTTTAAGTACTGTTGGGGGGGGGGCGAACAGCCTACCTGGGGGAAGCGGCAGTGGCCATGCCTCTGGCACAGAATCTGGCCCTGTGGCTCAGAAGGGTAGGGAAAGGAAGAGGAAGGAAGTAGTGATAGGGGACTCTATAGTTAGAGGTCTGACAGGTGATTCTGTGGACATAGGAAAGAAACTCGGATGGTAGTTTGCCTCCCAGATGCCAGGGTCCGGGATGTTTTGGATCGCGTCCAAGATATTCTACGGTGGGAGGGAGAACAGCCAGAGGTCGTGGTACATATTGGTACCAATGACATAGGTAGGAAAAGGGAAGAGGTCCTGAAAAAAGACTACAGGGAGTCAGGAGGGAAGTTGAGAAGCAGGACCGCAGGATTACTGCCTATGCCACATGACAGTGAGAATAGGAATAGGATGAGGTGGAGGATAAATGCATGGCTGAGGGATTGGAGCAGGGGTCACGGATTCAGATTTTTGGATCATTGGGACCTCTTTTGGGGCAGGTGTGGCCTGTACAAAAAGGATGGGTTGCACTTGAATCCCAGGGGGACCAATATCCTGGCGGGGAGGTTTGCTAAGGCTACTGTGGAGAGTTTAAACTAGAATTGTTGGGGGGTGGGAACCGAATTGAAGAGACTGGGGAAGAGGAGGTTAGCTCACAAATAGAGAAAGCTTGTAGACAATGCGAGAGGGAGGATAGGCAGGTGAGAGAGAAGGGATGCGCTCAGACCGAAGGCTTGAGATGTGTCTAATGCAAGGAGTGTTGTGAACAAAGCGGATGAGCTTAGAGCGTGGATCAGTACTTGGAGATATGATGTGGTGACCATTACAGAGACTTGGATGGCTCAGGGACAGGATTGGTTACTTCAAGTGCCCGGTTTTAGATGTTTCAGAAAAGACGGGGAGGGAGACAAAAGAGGTGGGGGCGTGGCACTGTTGATCGGAAATAGTGTCACAGCTGCAGAAAAGGTGGACGCCATGGAGGGATTGTCTACGGAGTCTCTGTGGCTGGAGGTTAGGAACAGGAAGGGGTCAATAACTTTACTGGGTGCTTTTTATAGGCCGCCTAATAGTAACAGGGATATCGAGGAGCAGATAGGGAAATAGATCCTGGAAAGGTGTAATAATAAGTTGTCGTGATGGGAGATTTTAATTTCCCAAATATCGATTGGCATCTCCCTGGAGCAAGGGGTTTAGATGGGGTGGAGTTTGTTAGGTGTGTTCAGGAAAGTTTCTTGACACAATATGTAGATAAGCCTACAAGAGGAGAGGCTGTACTTGATTTGGTATTGGGAAATGGACCTGGTCAGGTGTCAGATCTCTCAGTGGGAGAGCATTTTGGAGATAGTGAGCATAATTCTATCTCCTTTACAATATCATTGGAGAGAGATAGGAACAGACAAGTTAGAAAAGTGTTTAATTGGAGTAAGGGGAATTATGAGGCTATCAGGCAGGAAATTGGAAGCTTAAATTGGAAACAGATGCTCTCAGGGAAAAGTACGGAAGAAATGTGGCAAATATTCAGGGGATATTTGTGTAAAGTTCAATATCGGTACATTCCAATGAGACAGGGAAGTTATGGTAGGGTACAGGAACCGTGGTGTACAAAGGCTGTAATAAACCTAGTCAAGAAAAGAAAAGCTTACAAAAGGTTCAGAGAGCTAGGTAATGTTAGAGATCTAGAAGATTATAAGACTACTAGGAGGGAGCTTAAGAAGGAAATTAGGAGAGCCTGAAGGGGTCATGAGAAGGCCTTGGCAGGCAGAATTAAGGAAAACCCCAAGGCATTCTACAAGTATGTGAAGAGCAAGAGAATAAGATGTGAAAGAAAAGGACCTATCAAATGTGACAGCGGGAAAGTGTGTATAGAACTGGAGCAAATAGCAGAGGTACTGAATGAATACTTTACTTCAGTATTCACTATGGAAAAGGATCTTAGTGATTGTAGTGGTGACTTGCAGCAGACTGAAAAGTTTGAGCATGTAGATATTAAGAAAGGGGATGTGTTGGAGGTTTTGGAAAGCATCAGGTTGGGACCGGACTGGATGAAATGTACCCCAGGCTACTGTGGGAGGCGAGGGAGGAGATTGCTGAGCCTCTGGCGATGATCTTTGCATTATCAATGGGGACAGGAGAGGTTCCTGAAGATTGGGGGGGTTGCGGATGTTGTTCCTTTATTCAAGAAAGGGAGTAGAGATAGCCCAGGAAATTATAGACCAGTGAGTCTTAATTCAGTGGTTGGTAAGTTGATGGAGAAGATCCTGAGAGGCAGGATTTATGAACATTTGGAGAAGTATAATATGATTAGGAGTAGTGAGCATAGCTTTGTAAAAGGCAGGTCATGCCTTACGAGCCTGGTTGAATTTTTTGAGGATGTGGCTAAACATATTGATGAAGGAAGAGCAGTAGATGTAGTGTATATGGATTTTAGCAAGGCATTTGATAAGGTACCCCATGCAAGGCTTATTGAGAAAGTAAGGAGGCATGGGATCCAAGGGGACATTGCTTTGTGGATCCAGAACTGGCTTGCCCACAGAAGGCAAAGAGTGGTTGTAGACAGGTCATATTCTGCATGGAGGTCGGTCACCAGTGGAGTGCCTCAGGGATCTGTTCTGGGACCCTTACTCTTCGTGATTTTTATAAATGACCTGGATGAGGAAGTGGAGCTATGGGTTAGTAAGTTTGCTGATGACACAAAGATTGGGAGTGTTGTGGATAGTCAGAGGTTACAGCGGGACATTGATAGGATGCAAAATTGGGCTGAGAAGAGGCAGATGGACTTCAACCCAGATAAGTGTGAAGTGGATCATTTTGGTAGGACAAATATGATGGCAGAATATAGTATTAATGGCAAGACTCTTGGCAGTGTGGAGGATCAGAGGGATCTTGGGGTCCAAGTCCATAGGACACTGAAAGCAGCTGCACAGATTGACTCCGTGGTTAAGGCATACGGTGTATTGGCCTTCATCAATCGTGGAATTGAATTTAGGAGCCGAGAGGTAATGTTGCAGCTATATGGGAACCTGGTCAGACCCCACTTGGAGTACTGTGCTCAGTTCTGATTGCCTCACTACGAGAAGGCTGTGGAAACCATAGAAAGGGTGCAGAGGAGATTTACAAGGATGTTGCCTGGATTGGGGAGCATGCCTTATGAGAATAGGTTGAGTGAACTCGGCCTTTTCACCTTAGAACGAAGGAGGATGAGAGGTGATCTGATAGAAGTGTACAAGATGATGAGAGGCATTGATCGTGTGGGTAGTCAGAGGCTTTTTCCCAGGGCTGAAATGGTTGCCACAAGAGGACACAGGTTTAAGGTGCTGGGGAGTAGGTAGAGAGATGTCAGGGGTAAGTTTTTTACTCAGAGTGGTGAGTGTGTGGAATGGGCTGCCGGCAATGGTGGTGGAGGTGGATATGATAGGGTCTTTTAAGAGGCTTTTAGATAGGTACATGGAGCTTAAAACAGAGGGCTATAGGTAAGCCTAGTAATTTCTAAGGTAGGGACGTGTTCCGCAGAAATTTTGTGAGCCGAAGGGCCTGTATTGTGCTGTAGGTTTTCTATGTTTCTATGAAAGGTCTGAAGGTAGATAAGTCACCTGGACCAGATGGCCTAAACCCCAGGACTGTGAAAGAGACAGCTGAAGAGTTTGTGGAAGCATTAGTAATGATATTTCAAGAATCAATTCATTCTGGCATGGTTCCAAAGGAATGAAAAATTACAGTTGTCACTCCACTCTTCAAAAAGGGAGAGAGGCAGCAGAAAGGAAATTATCGGCCAGTTAGTCTGACCTCAGTGATTGGGAAGATGTTGGAATCGATTGTTAAAGAAGTGATTTTGGTATACTTGGAGGCATGTGGTAAAACAGGCTGCAGTCAGCACGGTTTTCTTAAGGGAAAATCTTGCCTGTTGGAATTTAAAAAATAAGAAGCAGTTTAGATGAGGAGAATTGGTTGATGCTGTGTATTTGGATTTTCAGAATGCCTTTAAACCAGGTGTCACACATGAGACTGCTTTAGCAAGCTACAAGCCCATGGTATTACAGGAAAGATTCTAGCATGGTTAGAGCATTGGCTGATTGGCAGGACGCAAAGTGTGGGAATAACGGGAGCCGTTCCTAGTTGGCTGCTGGATTTGTGGCTAAGTTTACAGATGATAGGAAGATAGGTGGACGGGCAGGTAATTTTGAGATAGTAGAGAGCTACAGAAGGACTTGGATTAGGAGAATGGACAGAGAAGTGGCAGATGGAATACAATGTTGGGGAGATGAATGGTCATACACTTTGGTAGAAGAAATAAAAGGGTAGACTATTTTCTAAATGGAGAGAACGTTCAAAACATTGCTATAAATAAGCTCATTTGTCCATTATTTCTTACAGCTCTGGGCCTCACCAGTTAGTGGGGCATTCTGCTGTTGTGTACCAAGACTGCATGCTAATCTTCGGCGGAGGAAAGAACCACAACAGCTCCAGCAACAGCCTGTGGAAGTTCCAGTTAACAACACATAGCTGGGAGAGATTAAACCCGGCAACAGAGATGCTGCCCCCCTCAAAAATCTACCACTGCACGGTAGGTGTTGGTCATAGGTTCCAGGGAAAGCATCCGGACGATGTCCCTCACACAAGACCAGTTCCCAGCTGCATCTGTGGTGACGTCATCTACCCATGCAACTCCTCCGACGAGCAGCAACTGGTTGGCCTGAAGGGTGCCTGTTGCCTGAACTTTTCCACTCGGACCCCACTCAAGCCTGAAGGCAAGACGACAAACTCAAACAGCATAGAGATGGTAACTTTCAGTGTGCTGTCCTCAGAAGGCACCAAGAAGCTCCTGCACTCTACTTTGCCCATTACCCATACGCCAGTAGCACAGTGGCCACGTGAAAACTCCCACCTCCTTTCAATGCACCTGGATAAACAAGCCCATGTGGAGCACAGCGCCAAGGAATTCAGTGAGAACGGTGATTCAAGAGAAGCCCAGCCAGATACTACTCACCAGGATGATAGATCACCCCATTCAACTGATAATCTTCCGGAGGTGCTGCTGATAGTAGGTGGCAAACCTTTATCTGAGCTAAGGTACATTTCACTCTGGCAAATGAAATTATGTGAGCCATTTCTAAAATAGGGAGGAAATGATAAAAGAAAATCTCGCAATATTTTTTTTGGCAAGTTTAGTTAGAGCAATATTCACAGTATTTTAATTCTACATTTTGCTATTGAAGCGATAATGCTAAATTTTAAACAAATATTTTCTGAAAAGCTTTTATTTTTATAGTTATGCTCAAACCATAAGCTAAAATGTGCCGATAGACAAGTTGTACACAGTTCTGTAGGCACAAGAGATTTTGCAGATACTGGAAATCCAGAGCAACACACACAAAATGCTGGAGGAACTCAGCAGGTCAGGTAGCTTCTATAGAAATGAATAAACAGTTAATGTTTTGGGCCAAGACCCTTCATCAGGACTGTCACTAGTTTTATAGAACGTTTTTTTTCTTGTCAAAACATTTCAAGATTAGCCAGTGATGCAGTTGCTTCTGTCAGTTTACATACTTTATATTTATAAGGTCACTGCCAATTGGAGGAGGCCCTCTTTCTGTCTCCCATAGTTCCTGTAGCAGGAGCAGGCTCAGTTCAAATGAACAGTTTCCAAAATGCAGAGAGCCTAATAACTGTAAGTTGTGGTGTGACTGAGATCTACAGCAGAATTGGTTTAGCTGTGACTGATTGAGTTCAAATAAGCTGTTTCCAGAATGTGCAGGACCTGACAACTATGGGGGTAATGGTGTGATAGAGCGCTACAGCGGAATTGGGTTAGCTGTGACTAATTGTATAAAAATGGTAGTTTTGCAACGCTATTGCAGCTGAGGGCATTGGAGTTTGGAAGAGAATGATGGCATCCTCTGTAAAGAGTGTGTACATCCTTCCCACGGAATGGTGGATTCTCCCCCCCCCGTGTTCCGGTTTCCTCCCACAGTCCAAAGACCTCCTGGTTAGTAGGGTAATTGGTCATTGTAAATGGTCCTATGATTAGGTTGGAGTAACTGAGGGGCTGTTGAGAGTTGCTGGATGGTGCGTGTGGAAGGCCCATTCCATGCAGTATTGCAAGCTAAATAAATAGCTGATTGAGGAGAGAACAGCTGCTTGGTTTTTGTGCAGAGATGTTCAAGCAGAAGATAGCAAAATGGTCCCACTAACTTGTGTTGTCAGCCCATTGGTTACAAATCCCTAATTTTATTGCAACATTTAAATGAGTTTAATTTTGATCCTTTTTTTTTCTGTATAGCCCAAGAATCACAGAATTGTAGATCACCCAGCATGGAAGCGACCTCTTTGACCCACTGTGTACATGCCAACTATCGGGCACCATATACCACCTGTAAATGTCCATAGCACGGCAACGTGCTTTTCCAGATACCCTTAACTGCTGCAAGAATATCTGCCTCCATCCACATCCACCCCTTCAGAAAGTGCTCAACAAAGGGCTGTAATTTTCTCTATCTTCCAAAGATGCCATTAGCTTTCATTCAGCAAAGGGAGCTCCAGACCGATTCCAACTAAATGCTGACGTTCTTATGAAGCAGATGATCATGCACTCAGTGCAGATGTCTGGATTAGAAAGTCCCTGGAGGCTGAGAAGGCAAGTGCCCTCTCATCATGTGATGCTGTCAAAAACCTCTCATCTGGTTTGGAGTCTGTTTTGCAGAGGCTGTTCCAGAATGGAGAGGGGTGCAGACGCATTGAACATCAGTACTGCAGAGGAGGTGAGATAGAGGAACCCCAAATTTGCTGTTTTCCCCACCCCACCTCCCCAAGACTTACTGATGAGCAAGAAACTGCCACACACAGACTGGGTCAGTTAGCACCAGGAACTCTCTGCTGGGCTTCTTTACGTTTCCGAGGAAGCTGTCAGCTCCTCTTCTGCGACAGTAGCAGACTGATGCTATTTCATAAACAAGAAACTGTGTGGATGCTGGAAATGCAGAGCAAGCGCACACAAAATGACAGAGGAACGTGGCAGGCCAGGCAGCAGCTATGGAAATGGCCATTTCGGACTGGGGCCCAGAGACCAGCCTTTTGGCAAGAAACAGAAGTGGTGGACCCATTTGGTTCCCCCACTTGATCTCAATAATAGTTAGAACATTCAATGAAGTAAATTTCTTAACGAAAGAGAATGATCTGGCAGAAACATTCAGTGTGAAGCAGGCTGTATTTCAAAGGGGTGAGTAGTGACCAGTGAGTATAGTACAAAGGGAGAGATTTAAACAGAGGCCCAGGTTTCATTTTGCTGACAACAGGGATGTAATTAGTGTTTCCATCCAATATTTACCATCCTGTTACAGAGTTGGCATGTTAATCTCTGTGTAGAAGACACATGGATTTCAGAGGACAGCAGTGAACCTAGTTTGTGTCACTGCCTCTTTGTTACACCTGCCCACTGCCCTGTGTCTGTAGCCAATGGAGGGGGTGAGGGGAGCAGGCAAGGACGTCAGATTGGCACCAGTAGTTTTCATGATACTGGATTCCATAGAGCAGCTTGGTCAGGACACAGATTTGAAATCTCCATCTAGGTTGCTGCTTTCAGCTGACATTTAAAGAGCAGTAAATATAAATGATCCGTAAGACCATGAGATGGAGGAGCAGAATTAGCCCATCTGCTCCACCATTCCATCATGGTTGATTTATTATCCCTCTCCACCCAATTCTCCTGCCTTCTCCCCGTAACCTTTCACATCCTTACTAATTAAGAACCTACCAACCTCAGCTTTAAATATACTCAATGACTTGCCTTCTGCAGCCACCAGTGGCAATGAATTCCTCAGATTCACAATCCTATGGCCAGAGAAATTCTTCATCTGTATCCTAAATGGATGTCCATCTAGCCTGAGAATGTGTCCTCTGGTCCAAGACTCTCCCACATCCTCTCCACATCCAATCTATCTAGGCCTCTCAATATGTGATAGGTTTCAATGAGATCCTCTTTCATACTTCTAAACTAAGTGAGTACAGGCACAGAGCCATCAAACACCCCTCAGATGTTAACCCTTTCATTCCTGGAATCATTCTCATGAACCCTTTGTGGACTCTTGGTGCTCAACGTGGTTACAGAGCAGAATCTTTCTGGAAATGCTAATCATCACTCAACATCATGGCCTACTTATTTAATTCTGCAGTCACTGACATTTTCCTCTGAAATCCATGAAAAGAGCCCATATTCCATGTGCCAAAATAACAATAGACAGTAGGTGTAGGAGTAGGCCATTCGGCCCTTTGAGCCAGCACCGCCATTCAATGTGATCATGGCTGATCATCCACAATCAGTACCCCGTTCCTGCCTTCTCCCCATATCCCTTGACTCCGCTATCTTTAAGAGCTCTATCTAACTCTTTCTTGAAAACATCCAGAGAATTGGCCTCCACTGCCTTCTGAGGCAGAGCATTCCATAGATCCACAACTCTCTGGGTGAAAAAGTTTTTCCTGAACTCCATTCTAAATGGCCTACCCCTTATTCTTAAACTGTGGCCTCTGGTTTCGGACTCCCCCAACATCGGGAACATGTTTCCTGCCTCTAGCGTGTCCAATCCCTTAATAATTTTGTATGTTTCAATCAGATCCCCTCTCATCCTTCTAAATGCCAGTGTATACAAGCCCAGTCGCTCCAATCTTTCAACATATGACAGGTTATATGTTATCAAGGTTATAACAAGCAAGGGAAAATGAGATAAATTTATTGTGACAAGTGTCTTAACCCATTGTTATTTTAACAAAACTCCTAAGACATGACAATTTAAAATATGAATACAAAATAGCCTGGAAATACAACTGGACTATTTTTTCCCTAATGAGATTACTTGTCAGATCCTGGGTGCACTGGATAATTGGCTGTTCCTCTAATACTGTGGAATGTATAGATAATTGGCCGATGACTGACAATGGTGACCCATCTTGGACAGGTGATTTCCAGTCATATTCATTTATATCTGTGTGGTTTCTCTTCAAGGAGATGGAGTGGACATGTTTGGCAGCACTGATATTGTTACAGCTGGGAAGCTTTCCTTTTTTATAACCTGGTGGGCTTTGTAGAATCGAATGTGCATGAGGCCTGCAGTGATTTAATAACAGAAACAGTAAGTTTACTGCCCAGCAAGTGTGTGCAGATATAAGTGAAGTTCCTTCAAACAGTATTGTGTCAGTTAGCACAATGCAATTACATTTCGGGGTGTTTCAGAGTTCAGTTCTGGTGCTGTTCTATGTCCTCCTGTGGACTGCGTGGGCTTTCCGCTCTTTCTTCCCACAGTCCAAAGACATAGCGGGTAGCTTAATTGGTCATTGGAAATTGTCCCGTGATTAGTTAATGGTTAATCGGGTTTGTCAGGGATCGCTGGGGCATCGTGTGTTCGATGGGCCAGAAGGGCATAGTCCACATACTGCTAAAGTTTTTTAAAAGATTATTTTCGTAGGAGTGAAGCATGAACAGGTTGTGGGCGTGGGGTTGAGAATCAGCTTGCAGCAGGAAGGGAGTTGAATGTAAAACAAAGTGGATCTGGTGTTAAGTGACAGGGAATGATCACCGGTCAACACAGCACATCACAATGGCAACTGGAAAACCTGCGAAGCAAGCTGGGAGTTTGGTATATTTAGTAAGCCCTCTTGATCAGGGTCGACCATGAATGCTGCTTCTGATCTGTCTATGAAAGCCAGGGCAGTACGATATAGAGAGCAAGTTGCTGCCTATGTAGCAAGCTCAACTCCACACAGCTAATGAATCCAAAAGAAAGGCAAAGACACACAGTTTGGCACCAGCAGCCTCGCAGGGGTTGTCAGTCAACGTAGGGACTCCAGCTCCAGATTTTTCGTAAGGGTTTACTCCTGAAGCCTTCGTCATGAGTGGTAATAACTGAGGGAAGGTTTGAGATCAGTTTTCCTTCTAGATGAGCTGCCAACCATCAGTATATTTACAGCACATTTAACCTGAATAATAAATTGTCCATTAATGGGCACCTGAGTAAAAAACCTTCAGAAGACATTAACCAACCAACAAAGCTAAAGGCTCAATTATTTTAAACTTTGTGCTTGGCATTATAAAATGGGTAGTTAATGTTTAAAGATAGATGAGGTGCTGAACACTCAGAATCAGGATCAGGTTTATTATCACTGGCATGTGCTGTGAAATTTGTTAGCTGTAGAGATAGTAAACCAGAAATATAATGATCCAGACTGAGATAAGTGGTACCAAAATGCATTTAATGTTCTTACACTGTAATTACATGTTGAGATGTGCATGTGTCATATATTTATGATCTTTCAACTTTAAAACAGTGCTATTCTCACATTACCAGAATCCAACAATAGGCAGAAGCCCGATCACAATAACAATAGCTCACCATCACTGCATTGCATGTGTACCAAGAACACTATGCCTCTGTGCCCTAAACAATGTTTGACAAAGAGCTGCCCACACTCACCTGCAGGTCGAACACCGAATTGACTGCCCACACCTCAAGTGATAATAATTCAAAGTTCAAAATAAATTATCGAAGTACACATGTTGCTGTATAACCCTGAGATTACCTTCCTCATGGGCATACTCAATAAACTAGGTGAATATCAGCCAGTCTTCAGTGGAGGATCAGAGATCAATTTAGCTGACAGATCATTTAGTGGCTGGCTCATCACACACTTTATATCCGTGCTGCGTTGGGCGTCAAGCTAGCAACTCAGCCTCACGCTAAAGAAACAGCAAGGTTGCCGCTCGATGCGCCACAAGGTACGGAAGGGAACAATGACGATACTCAATAAATCCATAACAGAATAATAACTACAATGGAATCAATGAACGGCACCAACTTGGGTGTTCAGTCAGTGTGCACAAGACAACAAACTGCAAAGACAAAAATAAATAAGTAGCAAGAACCCGAGATGGAGAGTCCTTGAAAGTGAGTCCATAGCTTGTGGGAACATTTCAATGATGGGGCGAGTGAAGTTATCCCCTCTGATTCATGAACCTGATGGCAGCAGTGAGAAAAGAGCATTGCCTGGGTGGTGAGGATCTCTTGACGATGGATGCTGCTTTCCTGCGATAGCGCTCCGTGTAGATAGCTCTGTGGGAGGGCTTTACCCGTGAAGCCTGGACCATATCCTCTACTTTCTGTAGGATTTTCCATTCAAGAGCATTGGTGTAATAAACCAGGCTGTGATGTAGCCAGTCAATACCCTCTCCACTACACACCTATAAAAGTTTGTCACGCCAGATTTTCACAAACTCATGAGGAAGTAGAGGTGCTGCTGTACTTTTTTCATAATTGCACTTGTGTGCTGGGTCCAGGACAGGTCCTCTGAAATAATAACACAGAGGAATTTAAAGTTGCTGACCCTCTCCACCTCTGATCCTCCGATGAGGACTGGCTGATGGACTTCTGGTTTCCTCCACCTGAAGTCAGCTCCTTGGTCTTGCTGACATTGAGTGAGAGGTTATTGTCGTGGCACCACTCAGCTGAATTTTAATTTCACTCCTATATGCGGATATGTCGCCACCTTTGATCTGCCCTCTGACAGTGGTGTCGTCAGCAAACTTGAATGTGGCACTGGAGAAGTGCTTAGCAACACAGTCATAAGTATAACGCAAGTAGAGCAGGGAGCTAAACACAAAATCTGGTTTACCTGTGCTGATAGAAACGATGGAGAAGATATTGTTGCAAATCTGAACTGACTGGGATCTGCAAATGAGGAAATCGAGGATCCAGTTGCACAAGGAGATATTGAGGCCAAGGTCTAGGAGCTTACTGATTAGTTTTGAGAGGATGATAGTACCGAAAGGCAAACTGTAGTCGATAAAGAGCATCTGGATGTACGCATATTTGCTGTCAAGATATTCCAGGGTTGTGAGAAGAGCCAGTGAGATGGGATCTGCTGTGGACCTGTTGCTCTGGTAGACCAATTGGAGCAGATCCAAGTCACTTCTCAGGGTGGAATTGATATGTTTCATCACCAATCTCTCAAAACACGTCACCACGATGGATGTAAGTGCTACTGGGAGATAGTCACAGAGGCAGGTTACCACATTGTTCTTCGGCACCAGTATAATTGAAGGCTGCTTGAAGCAGGTGGGCTCCTCAGACTGCTCCAGTGAGAGGTTCAGGATAATGGTGAACACGCCAGCACAATTACTTGACCAGGTACCGTATCTGGGCCGAGGGTTCACCTTCCTGAAAGCTGCTCGCTTCACTGTGCCAACTGCAGTAACTTTGAGGGAAAATAAATAACAACACCCCATTCATTAAAATCTTACATAAGGTCAACACATTACTTCTAGGCAATTATCTTATTTATACCAAACACAAGATATTCTGCAGATGCTGGAAATCCAAAGCAACACACAAAATTCCAGAGGAACTCAGCAGGCCAGGCGGCATCTATGGAAAAGAGCAAACAGCGCACACTTTGGACCGAGACCCTTCTTCAGGACTCAAGACCCTTCTGAAGACGGGTCTCTGCCCGTAGTGTAGACTGTGCACTTTTTTCCAAAGATGCTGCCTGGCCTGCTGAGTTCCCCCAGCATTAGGTGTGTGTTGCTATCTTATTTATAATTGGAGTTGCAATATTTACAGAAGTATTCTAAGAGTTTAAAGGTTAGAAAAATTACCTCAGGGATACCTTCTCAGTGACGCACTTTGGGGGTTCAGTGAGCATTGCTGACATTTCTCAGTAGTCATTTAGTGACGCACAGGGCAAAGACAGGATCGGCATGGATCTTGATTGCCAAGGAGAGTGGACCCATCTGACAATTAATCATTTTCCACTCCACACACTCTTTCCCATCACCTTACAATTTTCCTCCCTTTAAAACTTGAACAAAACAAAATTCCCGAGTGGCATGTCTGGAATTGATGGGAAGTTGTCCTGGTCCAGCTTGTTCTTGCACCAATTGAACACCAGAGGGCAGCACTGACCAGACCAGACTCTCATCAACAGAAAATTATACAGTACATGGTTTACACTGACAATGTAACCTTCAATAGCCTGTATGATTGTCAATTGATTAAAATTCACACATGTCCCTGATTTTTTAATCATGCTCTTGCCAATGAATGCATTAGCAAGTGTTCATATTTATTGTGAAAAAAATCAACCTGTAATTTTACAGGTTGCTGACATGTGTTCTATCTTAAGGTGGAATTGTGGGCTCCCGTTTATATTTTTAAACTCCACCATCCAATATCAATATTTGTACATTGTATTAATGACTACGAGATGCATGTGTTTTCTCTCAAACAGTAAAGAATGTTCCTTTAAGGAGCTGCACACTTTAAGTTTACTAAATATCATAACAATGAAAATATTTTAATAAAAGCACAGTGTGTGTGATTGAAGAATTTTCAAAACATTGTCACAGGCACTGGATTCCCTGGTTTTCCCCTCAGGTGGAAACTGTACTTTATTTTTGGAAATTCTTCTTAAATAACCGGCCATGGGCCGTTAATGAGCTAATTGAAAATAAAGTTTGTTTATATTAAAAATCACTTTGGGCTATTTTTGTTCAAAGCTTCATTGACTAGATATGTTCACTTTTTCTGTCTCAGCTTGAAGAGTGTTTATATCGTTTCCTATTTTTATTTATGATTTACAAGTACAGTGGATTCTGGTTAATTGGTCTATTGCAGGGTTAGGGCCAAAACATCCAAGGATTTTTTTCATTGCACCAGTAAGTTGTTTTATGGGCAGATGTTGTTGTTGCTGCAATCACCATTATTATTAGTAATAGTAGTAGTAGTAATTTAGGCCTGGGATTCTCAAAGTGGGTCACACAAGAAAAAAAAATGCACTCTTGAAACAAAAGAAGTCCAAAATCAACCATTTAATTATGACTAGCTATCACAACTCATCTGGGACTTAAAATACACACACACACACACACAGAGTTTTAGTAGTACTGCCTTTTCCACTGTTTCTGTTCTCTCATTTAATCTATTTGTTCTTTTTAATTAAGCTATGTAGCATCCGAAGTATGAAGTGTAGCTATAAATGAAATTATCAGTATTATTGTTGTTGTAATATTATTATACCACAATAAGATTGACAAATGGACAAAAATAAATTGATCCACTCACCAGTCAGTGAGAGAAGTGACAGCGACGGGATGAGGTAATCCTTCTGATGTCGGGCCTGTATTCTGTTGTGGCAATCCTGAGGCACTTGCCAAGATGTGCATTGGAGAGTCTGTATCTGTCCTGGTTCTTGATAGAGTTCATTGAAGTAAACGATGACTCACATGTGTACGTGGAGGAGAACCGTGTGAGTAGGAGCATTGCAATAGCTCTCGTGTTTTTGAATTGAGCTTGGGGAACCACGTTGACCAAAAGTCACTCACCCCAATGTCCTCGTGTTTTCCTTTGAGCAAATCAGATGTTCCCATTTCCAAGACCTCCATCTGAAGAGTTGCCTCATCTATGGAAGGCACCAGGCTTTTGGCCTCTGCAGTCCACTGGTCGTCAGCCGAAACGGAGAACAGCTGTCTCAGGAAGAAGAGGATGTCACCTGAGAGTTTAGGGGAGCTTTCAAATCGTTCCCTGAAGTTTTCTGCCAGGCTCGTCACGAAATCCTTCATCAATGGATCCTCCCCCAGCAGGTCGCGCGCTCTTCGGGGGCGTAGGTCAAGTGTACGGTGTGGGATGAGGTTAAAATAAATTAGAGCAGCGTGCGCTTTATTTACATGTTATGACAGGTGCATTCACATAAGTGCCAATGGGTTGGCTCGGTCCAGACATTTGGTTCTCGCGGTCTGCCTATTGGTGTTGTCTGGTTTATTGTTTAATCAGGCCAGATGCTTATTTGGGACCACTCTTAAAGAACTAAAACTAATCAAGAGAATTGCCTGGATTGTCTTCATTTATTTGGGACACTATGCTGCTTAATTGGGACAGGACACTGTTGCAGAACGGTTTCTAACTAGCACCAGTTGTGTGCACTTGAGTGGCTGCTAATCACTACAGCGTGCGTGCAGCAATGAGTTTTTAAATAGCTCCAGTTGCATGTGTTCCTGTTCAACATGCAGTGATTTCTGTCACTGATAGTTGGCAAGAAGTAAGGAGCAAGATGCTTCAGAACTGTTTTGCTCACTGCGGTTTCAAGCATTCAGGCTTCAAGATGCCAGGAAAGATGGAGGAAAACAGTCCTTTATCTGCACTAGGTGTCTGTGCTGACTCTGTTCACTTACGATTAATCAAAGGAACATGGCAGTGTACACTGGAGGAATTCCTCTGCCGATAACCATTAGGAACTAATAGTTTTATAGTGCTGTAGTAGTATTGATAGTGTTCTAATTTGCTCTGTATTTCTTTTAAATATGTAATTTGTTACTCAGTCAAATGGTAGTTTGTCTTTTTTTTTTAGAACATGACCGTAAGATATAGGAGCAGAAATAGGCCATTCGGCCTATCGAGTCTGCTCCGCTATTCAATCCGCTGATCCAATTCTTCCTGTCATCCCCACTCCCCTGCATTCTCCCCATACCCTTTGATGCCCTGGCTAATCAAGAACCTATCCCTGTCTTAAATGTACCCAATAACTTGGCCTCCAGAGCCACTCGTGGCAACAAATTCCACAGATTTACCACCATCTGACTAGAGTAATTTCTCTGCATCTCTTTTCTAAATGGATGTCCTTCAATCCTGAAGTCATGCCCTCTTGTCCTAGATTTCCCTACCATGGGAAATAACTTTGCCATATCTGATCTGTTCAGGAACAGAAACATTTGGAATGTTTCTATGAGATCCCCCCTCATTCTCCTGAACTCCAGAGAATACAGCCCAAGAGCTGCCAGACGTTCCTCATATGGTAACCCTCTCATTCCTGGAATCATTCTCGTGAATCTTCTCTGAACCCTCTCCAATGTCAGTATATCCTTTTTAAAATAAGGAGCCCAAAACTGCACACAATACTCTGCCGATAACCATTAGGAACTAATAGTTTTATAGTGCTGTAGTAGTATTGATAGTGTTCTAATTTGCTCTGTATTTCTTTTAAATACAGTGTGGTCTCACGAGTGCCTTACAGAGCCTCAACATCACATCCCTGCTCTTATATTCTATACCTTTAGAAATGAATGTCAACATTCACCACTGACTCAACCTGGAGGTTAACCTTTAGGGCATCCTGCACAAGGACTCCCAAGTTCCTTTGCATCTCTGCATTTTGAATTCTCTCCTCATCTAAATAATAGTCTGCACGTTTATTTCTTCCACCAAAGTGCAGACCATACACTTTCCAACATTGTATTTCATTTGCCACTTCTTTGCCCTTTCCCCTAAACTATCTAAGTCTCTCAGCAGACTCTGTTTCCTCAACACTACCCGCTCCTCCACCTATCTTTATATCATTGGCAAATTTAGCCACAAATCCGTTAATCCCAGAGTCCAAATCATTGACATACATTTTTTATACTTTTTTTAGGCTAATTGGTGCAGTTGTTTAATGGGCCAAGATGTTCTGATCCCAAAGTGTCCCAATTAATGAGAAACCATTAATTCCTCCTCGAGGTTTACCTGTAATTTGCTAGGATGGAGGCTACGTAAACTATCTCTGCATGGGCAATTGTCTTGGATAAGTGCATGGTTTCTTTGTATTCAAAGCTGACTGGTCACAAGGGGCAGAAAAGCAT
This sequence comes from Hemitrygon akajei, assembly GCF_048418815.1. NCBI lineage: Eukaryota > Metazoa > Chordata > Chondrichthyes > Myliobatiformes > Dasyatidae > Hemitrygon > Hemitrygon akajei. The sequence continues at coordinate 107,429,447 of NC_133125.1, forward strand.
TAACATGAAGCGTTTTCTTCCAGAGTTCACTTTGGGAAGAATGTGAGAGCTTGGGCAAGGGTGCAGAGAAGATTTACCAGGATGTTGACTGGATTAGAGGACATGTCTTACGAGGATAAGGTTGAGAGGTGATCTGGTAGAAGTGTACAAGATGATAGATTGAGGGGTAATAGCCAGGGGTTTTCCGAGGGTGGAAATAGCTAACACAAGGTGCATAACTTTAAGGTGTTTGGAGCAAATTAGAGGGAGGATGTCAAAGGTAGAATTTTTTTACAGAGGTGCATGGAAATACTGCCGGGGAGGTGGTAAAGGCAGATGCAATAGGAACGTTTAAGAGACTGATAGACATGTAGATGAAAGAAAAATGGAGGGCTAAAGGGGGGGGGGGGGGTGTTTGATGTTAGAGTAAGGGTCAGCACATGATTGTGGACCAAATGGCCTGTACCATGTGTACTGTTCTATGTTCTAACTGAATTTTAATTATGATGAAAAATATATTCAACTTCTGAAGCATTCTGCACATTCTCTTTCAATCTTTATAAAGAAATTGACCACCTATAACGTATTACACTGCAGATAAATGGTATTATCAATAACAGTGGTAAGTAATTTTGGTTTTTGATAATCTGAGATTATCAGAATATTTGAAATTTATCATTGTAAGTGTATGAGAAAGATTGGTCTTTCAGATTCATCAAATGATTTCCTTAATCGGGTAAACAACTGAGAGAAGGCAAGGAAAGATAACTGGGAATTTTGTTCAAATGGCACCTTTAACACATTAAGCGTCAACTCCTCCATGGAGGGTCCCAAGCCTGGCTGTGAAAGGTGGGTTGGGCACGAGGCTAGCAACTCCATCCTGGAAAAACCCAGAGCTACAGAAACAGCAACAGCAGCTCCAAAGACCTCATCCCCGGGAGGGGAAGGATGTTTGCCCAAAAGATGCATGAAATGCTGTGGTAAAAGCAGAAGGCACAGGGCCGATCAGCCTCTATTGGCCCAGGACAGCGGACCACAGTGAGCTGCTGCCAGTCTGGGTGACGGTGGGTTTAAGAAGGGTGTGAAGTGCTGGTAACATCAAAAACCCACATGGTTATGATGTATCCATGGGCATAAATTAATTTTAAGTATCACTGGTCATAATTCCAAACAATTTAAATAAGGAAACACTCTGATTTTGTAACAAACTGAACATGAAAGATTGCTTCTGGTTTATGTATCACTGTGAAAGGAGCAAAAACAGGAAGGAAATGACTGACTCGTTTCTGGAGTGAAATGCTGTGAACTGTAGGATGCCATAGGCATTAATCCTTAAGCACCAATTGTTCACAAGCAAAGATGAGAACATCTTTCTTCCCTTCTCTGTCACTTCCATTTTGATTCCCCTCTTTCAGTCCATTTCTCCTCTTCGATTTCTTCCTTTTCTCTCTCATTGCTCACTATCACTTCATTCCTCCACTTTCACTTCATATCCCAGCAGTGTAGCGTACCTATTAGCACAACGCCTCACAGTACAAGCAACCCAGGTTCAATTCCCAACGCTGCCTGTAAGGAGTTTATGCACTCCCCCGATGACCACATGGGTTTCCTCTGGGTGCTTCAGTTTCCTTGCACAGTCAAAGGTGTACCGGTTGAGAGGTTAATTGGTCATTATAAATTGTCCCTTGATTAGGCTAGGATTAAATTAAGGGTCTGCTGGGTGATGTGGCTCAGAGGGCAGAAACAGCTGATCTCACATTGTATGTTAAAATAGTCTACCTTTCCCTTTCTTTTGTCTCTCTTTTTGTCACATTTCCCCTTCTCTCTATCATTGTTCATCTTTCTTCTTATGCCCCTTCTCTTCCCCACTCTTCCTCCACCCGATTTGGCTGCACACATGGATTACCATTCTGGTCTTCCAGAGGACCAATTTTGTCCCTTGCAATCCTTTTGCTCTTAACATAACTGTAAAATCCCTTAAGATTCTCCTTCACCTTGTCTGCTAGATTAATTTCATGCCTTCTTTTACCTTTCCTCATTTCTTTCTTAAGTGTTCTCTTATATTTCTTGGACTCCACATGCACCTCATTTGTTCCTAGTTGCCTATACCTGACACGCACCTCCTTTGTTCTTTTAACTAGGGCCGCGACATATTTCTGATAACATCAAAAATGGCCTTTCTCTAATTCAGAATCACAACCTGCAGACAAGATCATCTCTTTCCATATTTACTTTGAAACTAATGGCATTGTGATCATTGGATGCAAAGTGTCCTCCTGCACAAATGTCTGTCACCTGCCCTGTCTCATTCCCTAATAGCAGATCCAGTATCACACTCTCTCTCATTGGGACTTCTACACACGGAGGAAAGAAACTTCCCTGAACACATTTGACAAACTCAATCCCATCTGGTCCTTTTACAGCACAGGAATCCCAGTTAATATGTGGGAAGTTAAAATCATCCACTATAACAACTTCATGTTTCTTGCAACAGAATGCGATCTCTTTAAAATTTGTTCCTCTAAATCCCTCGAACTGTTGGGCTGCCTGTCATTTAGCCCCATTAATGCAGTCATATCTTTCTTATTTTTCAGTTCTACTCATAACACCTCACTAGTGGATTTCTCCAGTCTGTCGTGACAGAGCATTGCCGTGACATTTCCCCAGAACGACAACCCTCCTTCTTTAATCCCTTCAGCTCTGTCACGTCTAAAACAACAGAACCCCAGATTATTGAGCTGCCAGACTTGCTCCTCCTGCAACCAAGACTCACCAAAGGATACAGCATCATAATTCCAGGTGGTGCTGATCCATGCCCTGAGCTCATCCGCCTTTCCTACGATACTTCTTACATTGAAATATACGCAGCTGAGGATACTGGTTGCACCATACTCAACCTTTTGATTCTTGACTTTGTCTGAGGTCTTACCAACATCTGCCTCCACCATCTCTCCACTAACTGTTCTGGCACTCTGGTTCCCTTACCCCTGGAACTCTAAGCTCACCGTGCAGCGTTAGCGAACTTTCCCACAAAAATATCAGTCCCCCTCCAGTTTGGGTGTTTCTTCTGTACAGGTCCCACTTTCCCTGGAAGAGAGCCCAAAGATCCATAAAATCTTATGCCTTCCTTCCTACACCGAATCAGTAGCCACGTATTAAACTCTATAATCTTCCTAGTTCTGGCCTCACTAGCACATGGCACTGATAGCAATCCTGAGATCACAACCCTGGATGTCCAGCTCTTTAACTTAGCACCTAACTCCCTGAACTCCCTACACAGAACCTCACCACTTGTCCTAACCATGTCATTGGTACCTACAGGGACCACGACCTCTGGCTGTTCATCCTCCCACTTAAGAATGCCGAGGACTCAATCCTAGATGTCCTGGACATTGGCACCTGGGAGTTAACATACCATCCAGGAATTTTGTTCTCATCCACAGAACCTCCTGTCTGTTCCCCTTGCTAACGAATCCCCTATCACCACAGCACGCCTCTTCTCCCACTTCCCTTCTGAGACACAGAGGCAGACTCATGGGGAAACTTGGAAGGTGCAGCAAAGATACATCCCGAAGACGAAGTAGTAATCTACAGGGAGGGTGAGCCAACAATGGCCAGCAAGGAAAGTCAAAGACAGTATAAAAGCAAAAGAGAGGGCATATAACAAAAATTAGTGGGTAGGTATATGATCGGAAAGCTTTTAAAAACGAAAACAAGGTAACTAAGAAAGCCATAAAGAGAGAAAAGATTAAGTATCTGGCCAATAAATATAAAAGAGGATACAAAAAAGTTTTTATATATATATATATATATAAATAACAAAAGACAGACGAGAATGGATATCGGACCGCTGGAAATTATCGCTGGAGAGGTAGTAATGTGTGGGGGTGGGGGGGGGGCAAAGAAATGACAGACAAAGTATTTTGCATCAATCTTCATGGTGGAAGGCACTAGCAGAATCCAGAGATCCTAGTGTCATTGCTATTACTAAGGAGGTGCTTGGGAAGCTGAAAAGTCTGAAGGTAGACAAGTCACCCCGACCAGATGGACTACACCCCTGGGTTTTGAAGGAGTTAACAAGAGATTCTGGAGGCATTCGTAATGATCTTTCAAGAATCACTAGACTCCAGATGGTTCTGGAGGATTGGAAAATTGCAAATGTCACTCCACTCTTTAAGAAGGGAGGGAGGCAGAAGAAAGGAAATAGTAGGCGAGTTAGGCTGAGTTCAGTGTTTGAAAAGATGTTGGAGTCTGTTATTAATGATGAGGTTTTATGATATTTGGAGGCACATGGCTAAGTAGGCCAAGGTCAGCATGGTATTCTGATGGGGAAACCTTGCCTGACAAATCTACTGGAATTCTTTGAGGTAGTAACAGGCCAGAACAGACAAAGAAGTTGATTAGATGCTGTTTCAAGAGGTCTTTGACAAAGTGCCGCACATGAGGCTGCTTAACAAGATAACAGGAAAGGTGCTAGCTGGATAGAAGATTGAATGTCAGGAGGCAAAGACAGGGAATAAAAAGGGTCTCTTCTGCCAGTGGCGGGTGGTGCTACACAGGGGTTGACTGTTTCTTTTCATGTTACGTCAATGATTTGGATGATGGAATTGACGGCTTTGTGGCCAAGTTTGTGAACGATACTAAGACAGGTGGAGGGACAGGCAGTGGTGTCTGTCCGCAGAAGGACTTGGACAGATTGGGAGAATGGACAAGGTGGAATATAACGTAAGGAAGTGCATTGCCATGCAGCTTGGCAGAAGGAATAAAGGCGTAGACTAAATGGGGAGAAAATTCAAAATCAGAGGTGCATGCAGGATTCCCTGAAGGTTAACCTACAGGTTGAATTGATGGCAAGGAAGGCAAATGCAATGTTAGCATTTAGTTGAGAGGACTAGAACATAAAAACAAGGATGTAATGCTGCAGCTTTTTAAGGCATTGGTCAGACTACACTTGGAATATGGTGAGCAGTTTTGGGCCCCTTATCTAAGAAAAGATGTGCTGGATTTGAAGATGGTCGAGGAGGTTCACAAGAATTATCCCAGTAATGAAAGTGTTAAAATATGAAGAGCATTTGATGGCTGTGGGCCTATACTCATTGCAGTTTAGAAGGAGGAGGGGGATTGCATTGAAATCTACCGAATATTGAAAGGCCTAGATAGAATGGATGTGGAGAGAATACTTCCTGTAGTGGAGAATTTAGGAGCAGAGGGCACAGTCTCAGAGTTGAGGGACATCCACTTAGAACAGAGATGAGGAAAAATTTCTTCAGCCAGAAGGTGGTGAATCCATGGAATTCTTTGTCACAGATAACTATGCAGGCCATGTCATTCAGTAAATCTAAACCAGAGGTTGATAGGTTCTTGATTAATCAGGGCATTAAAGGTTACTGGGATAAGGCAGGAGAAGGGGATTGAGAGGGATAATAAATCGGCCAGGATGGAATGGCAGAGCAGGGTTGATGGGCCAAATGGCCTAATTCTGCTCCTATGTCTTGTGGTTTCATGGAGAAGCTGACCATGGCACACATCAACTCCAACTTTCCAGACAACCTCAACCCATTGCAATTTGCCTACCACCAGAATAGATCTATGGTGGATTCCATTTCCCTGTCCCTACACTCATCTCCGTAGCATCTGGACTGTAAAGACACCTACGTCAGACCCACTGTTTATTGACTACAGCTCTGCCTTCATTACCATTATTACAAGCAAGCTCTGGACCCTGGGAGTTACTGCCTCCCTCTGCAACTGGATCCCTAACTTCCTGACCAACAGACCTCAATCAGTAACGATAGGCAGCAACACTCCACGATTATTCTCAGCACTGACGCTCTACAGGGTTGTGTCCTCCGCCCACTACTCTACTCCCTGTACACTCATGACTTCATGACTAGATTCCACCCTAACTCCAACTACAAGGTTGCAGATGACACCACCATAGAAGGCTGCATCTCCAATAACGACGAGTCGGAGTACAGGAAAGAGATAGCTTAGTGACATGTTGTCATGACAACAGTCTTTCCCTCACTGTCAACAAGAGCTAGACATTGACTTCAGAAAGGAGGCGGTGCACACGTTCCAGTCCACATCACTGATGTTGAGGTTGATAGCTTCAAAGTTCCTAGGTGTGAACATCACCAACAGCCTGACCTGATCCAAACACGTTGATGTAACATCCAAGAAAGCTCACTGGCACCACTGCTTCCTCAGCCTAAAGAAATTTAGCATGTCCCATTGACCATTACCAGTTTTTAATCGATGCACCGTGGACTAATGTGGCAACTGCTCTGTACCTGGCCACAGGAAACTGCAGAGAGTTGTGGACGCAGCTCTGCACATCACAGGGACGAGCCTCCCCCCTATGGACTCTGTCTACACTTCTCACTGCCTCAGTAAAGCAGCTACTGTGATCAGAGACCCCACCCACCATGGACATTCTCTCTTCACCCCTCTCCCATCGGGCAGAAGATGCAAAACCCTGAAAACATGTACCACCAGGGTCAAGGACAGCTTCTATCCCATTGCTATCAGATTCTTGACTGGACCTCGTGTACGATAAAAAGCACCCTTGACCCCACAATCTACCATCATTTACCTGCACTGCAATCTATCGGTAGATTTTACACTTTATTCTACGTTGTTATTGTTTTACCTAGTTCTACCTCAATGCACTGTATATTGATTAGATCTCCATGTACAGTATCCGAGACAAACTTCACACTGTGTCTCACTACATGTGACATAAATAAACCAATACCACTGTTTCACCAAATCGATGCTTAATCTTTCAAAATCTCGCTGTCTTTCTATTTCGGACCCACAAACCAGAGCAAATCATTCTCAATTGCCGGGGGGCTGCTTTCTGTTTTTTTAAAAAGGAGTAACTTTATTTGTCGTGTGTACATCGAAACATACGGAGAAATACATCACCTCTGCTACGTTTCTGGCACCAACACGTCCTGCCCACGACTCTCTAACCCGCACCGTACACTTCTGGAGTGCGGGAGGAAACCGGAGCACCTGGAGGACATACAGACTCCTTACAGACAGCGGTGGGATTGGAACCCCGTTCTGAGATCGCAGCGCTGTTCCAGTGTTACGCTAATTGCTACGCTACCATGCCATGTACTTTGAAAGTACATTTGTACTGTCTCAATTTATCCACTGACTTTCATGTTCTTAATGATTTTAGATAGAATTCTCTTTCAGTACGTAGAACAGCACAGCACGGGAACAGGCCCTTCGGCCCACAACGTTGTGCTGAACCAGCTAAAAAGCAAATCAGAAACACTCAAACACCTACACCATTCCATATCCCTCCATCTTCCTCACATCCATGTGCCTGTCCAACATCTCTTAAAAGCCTCTAATGTATTTGCCTCTACTGCCAAACCAGGCATACACCACTCTCTGATTAAAAAACTTACCCCTCACATTCCCTTTGAACCTACCCCTCCTCACCTACATTTTGTGCAATATTTCAGATATTGGTTATCATGCATTGTTTTAAACCATTTTTATAGAGTGCTCTCTTGCATTTACAACCTTTATCTTCATGGTCACAACCTTGACAACCTGCAGTAAAAATATTAAAATACTAAGACAATCAGCAACACTTTAAGAAAAGCTTATTCGGTTAAAATGTGGACACAGGAAGCTGCGGATGCTGGAACCTGCAACAATCTACAGGAGGAAGCCATGGGGTTCGAGAAGCATCTGTGGGAGGAAAGGAATTGTGATGTTTCGGGCACCAGGTCAGGGATAACCATTTAAAATACTTCACTATTCATTTCATTACTTCTTAAAGACTTACATCAAATCCACGTACTTTTTGCCCATCCTGTTGACTGAGGCTGCTGTTCCTGCACCACTTCAGTTACCGAGAGCCCGACCGATCTCCCACTGTCCTCCTTGAGGAATAGATCAGGAAAGCATTCGGCACAGACGGTGCTGCTAGCAGCTTGGAACATATCACTGCTGGGCTTTCGGGCTTAAGCCTGCACTGCACTGGTACTGGATGCTGGCTCATCCAGTTGGGGTAGGTGGCAAGTCTCCCGGTTGGAGGGTGTCCGCCCCAGGTGAGGCAAGTTTTCAGGAGCATCAGGGGGAGGGAGAGAGAGGAGGAGGTGAGAGGGAGATCAAGGTGCAGCTGCCAATAGTGGAACAATGAAGATTGGGGGCCCATAACAGTCAGAGATGAAAGGGCCCAGAATTCTGCTTGTGGGCTTTATCCAATGAAAACAAGAGCAAAGTTTGGGGGATGGTGAGAGAAGGAAGAGGGAAGTGAATGAAGAGATAAGAATTCCATTACTAAGATGGTATCAGAACAGAATCCAAAGAAGAGTGATGACCTGGACCATGAGTCTGGTGGGAAAGATGGATTAGCCCAATGCAGCTAAGTTTAGAGGTTGCAACTGAAAACTACACCAAACAGCCAGAACTTCTTTCCAGTGGGATGAAAGTACATTTTTATTGTAAGAGCAAAAATAAAAAGCACACTGTATAAATGTACAAAAGACTATTTAAACTACAAATCACATTTACTTTTACCAATACCAATGTTGTGCCCTTCATACTTGTCTATACAAAAACTAATCGTGAAGATGGAACAGAATGTGCATTTTTGAATCAAAAAATAAATTACAGCTCAAGGACTAGTGAAAATTGCACTTGAACAATAAAATTCTAGAACTATAAATAACAGCAAATTCTATCTGGAGACAGTGATCCTACCTTGTGCATTGGCTACTAAATGTATACTTAGAAATTTGCTACTTCCATCTCAAGGGTATTAATACAAGAACCACCCAGCACATAAAGTGATCATCTTGTACAAGTCAGATTCAGGGGTATTTGTTGACCACTTATTCAATTTAAGCAGGCATCAAAGGTAAGATTGTTCAACTGGCAACCCAGTGGCCAGGAACACTGTTATTGTGCTCCAAAATCCAGATTGTTAATTTCTCACAATTTACTGTGCTGTTTTCAAACGGTATACACTCAGTGGGTGGAGAAGCCTCTTTCTGTGTTGTGCATTTTCTGTGATCCATGGCATTTATAAGACCATAAGATACAGGAGCAGAATTAAGCCATTTGGCCCATTGAGTCTGCTCTGCCATTTCATCATGGCTGATCCATTTCTGTCAATGTTTTAAAAAATGTGATGCATTTTCTTCAATAACAATGCCAATTACATTACCTCCATTTCCTCTCCACAGATGCTGTCTGAACTTTGTAATTGTAACTCAACTTTCCACCACCTGCTGTATTTTTCATATTAGTGCCATACCACCCTCCCAGAAAATTGGTTTTGAAATTCCCTTCTAGCTTCTATTTTTAGGCATTTTATCATCCGGTCAGAACAATGTGTTATGTTAAAATTTATCCTTATCCTTCACAGAATTTTGCAGTAAAACCCACGCCAGCTGAGATCTTAGGGTGGTGAAGTTGTGGCATGGTTGCATGGAAGTTAAACGAGTGGATGAGTAACCAGAGTCTGGAAAATTGATCCAGAGATCAAGTCAAATCCCACCACAATGGCAGAGAAATTCAAATGCTAAATTTGGAATTAAAACTTGCTGGAATCAATGATAATGAAACTACCAGATTTTATTTAGAGATAAAACACGAAACAGGCCCTTCCAACCCAATGAGCCGTGTCACGGGCAACCCGATTTAACCCTTGCCTAATCATAGGAGAATTTACAATGACTACTTAGCCTACTAACCGTTATGTCTTTGGATCGTGGGAGGAAACTGGAGCAACTAGAGGAACCCCACGTGGTGATGGGAAGAATGTACATACTCCTTGCAGTTGGCGCCCAAATGGAACTCCGAACTCCGATGCCCTAAGCTCTAAAGGTGTCTCGCTAACCACAATGGCGTAGTGTAACGGTTAGGGGTTAAATTGTTAAATAAAGCTTCACAAAAGTGTTGTGGGGAACTGTTCGTCCTTAACTGGTCTTGTGGAATTATATCCCCACAGTGTACTCTATTCAAGTTCCACTGTTCAACGGTCAATTGGAGACGCGAGGGAAGTTCATGCTTTGCCAGTGTCATGTGCCACCATGAACAAATTTAAATAAACTCAGAAAATTAAACCTAGGCCCCCACCCCCCCCCCCCTTCACTACCTGGGTCAACAGCGTGAGCAACACACCCAAGACGCTGGAGGAACTCAGCAGGTCAAGCAGCATCAATGGAGGGAAACCAAAGAGTCAATGTTTTGGTCCGAGGCCTTTCCTTAGGGCCGGAAAGCCAGGTAAATAGTCTGAGGGTCATTTTAACTGGCTGGGGCATTTTACCCAAGTACTGCAAAGTGCAAGTATTGCCTCAAGTATTTTGGGCATCATTTTTCAGGGCTTGAACCTCGTGCTTCTCGGACCTGTGGAATCAGATGTATATTGTCGGTGAGTAGTGCTGAGAGGAAAGAAACAGCTTCACTGGGGTATGTTCTGCACAAAAGTATGACATGTCACAAAGTCTCCTTTTCACTAGAGAAAATTCAAGCCTAGATGGATAAGCTAAAGGGAGACTGGACGGATCCTTACAGAATTGAGCGTTATGACTATGAGAAGAGGCTAACTAGGCAGTGGTCAGACCACACTTAGAGTAATGTGAGCAGTTTTAGGCATTGAAGGGGTTCACAAGAATGATCCTGGGAATGAAATGAGGAACATTTGATGGCTCTGGGCCAGTACTCACTGGAGTTTAGAAGAATAGGGGGTGCAGGGTGGTGGGGTATCTCACTGAAACTGATCAAATATTGGAAGCCCTAGACAGAGTGGACATGGAGAGGATGTTTCCTATAATGGGTGAGTCTAGGACCCAGGGGCACAGCCTCAGAACAGAGGGGTGTCCTTTGAGAACAGAGATGTTGAGGAATCTCTTTAGCCAGAGAGTGATGAATCTGTGGAATTTGCTGCCAAAGGCAAGTGTGGAGGCCAAGTGTTTATGTATATTTAAGGCAGAGGTTGATAGATTCTAGATTGGTCAGGATATGAAGGGATATGGGGAGAAGGTAGGAGATTGGCACTGGGAGAAAAAACGGAGCAGCCATGATGAAATGGCGGAGCAGACTGGATGGGCCAAATGGCCTCATTCTGCCCTTACAGCCTATGGTCCTATGGTCTTATCTAATCAGCTTCTCCACACCCCTTGGATTTGGGAAAAGATGCTTCTGTTAGAAACATAGAAAATAGGTGCAGGAGTAGGCCATTCGGCCCTTCGAGCCTGCACCGCCATTCAGTATGATCATGGCTGATCATACAACTCAGAACCCTGTACCTGCTTTCTCTCCATACCCCCGATCCCTTTAGCCACAAGGGCCATATTCTGTTCTTTCAAAACTTTCACGCACCTCGAACAAATGGGCAAACATTAGGAATGTACACGTTACATGACAGCAGGATACAAAAGAAGAGAATTGTGCTGGTTAACATTTTTGTTTCAACAGCACCAACAACTGGGTGCGTAGATTAAAGTCTCCAATAATCAATCTTGTTTAAAAAGAATAAAGAAACACTGGCACAGTGGGTCATCAAAACTTTTCGGTTGTTTACGCTGTGAGCTGGGTGCAGAGGAAAACATGCCAGTCACTTTACATCACCATCTCACAACAGCAATGAGAAGAGTAAACGTTCATCCACTGGGCTTTTATAGACCGAGGGAGGAGTGCAGGACAATTTGCAGGAGAACTATTAATGTATGGAGAGGTACACAAGCAAATGAGACTAACTCAGATGGGCATTTTGGTTAGCATGGATGTTGGGCTGAATCAGCCTCTTTCCCTACCATGTGAATGTATTGAGGTCCACAAAGCTTAGTCAAAAGAGGTAGATGCCATTGCCATCTATCATGGGAATTCAACCCAAAGTGCCGGTGGAATATTATACTGGCAGAATACACAGCTCTCTTATTCAGTTTGGATGAAGCTACACAGCCATACCTATGCTATGGTACAGTGTCTGATGAAGCAACAGAGCTTGCAGCCCCAGTGAGAGCATTCCACTGGTTGAAGAGAAATACTGCAAGCCCAGGAATCAGAATGAGCAATGAGTAGGAGGGACCAAGTGTGACATCCTCTCCCCTTTATCACCACTAATACTCAGTAACAGTCTGAACCTGGGCACACTGGGAGGGGAAGAAATGTAACAACCAGCAAGAAGAGGATCCTATGATTAAAAAGGGAAAACTGTGGCACCAGTGAGACAAGGTGATAATTAACATGGAGACATCTTCCCTGCCCGAGAATGGGAGGTGAAGTACAGTACAGTATGTTCATGCCTTCCGTAACGAGACTTAAAAGGCCAGTCACAGCAGGCAAATGAACTGCATGCTGAAATAGTACTTTCATGAATCCTTAAAGTGTGCACTGAGCCATTGCCTGTTCAGACGGACATGATTGATCTGAGTGAGACAAAGATTTTCAGCAGTAGTCTTTGTCCCGCTGAACGTCATAAATTTGAGGCTGCAAAACAGGCCACGATTGTGTGCCTGGACACTCACTGCGTGCCGTGTTAACTCAAATTGAGATTTACTCTGCCACTCAGTGAAGCAGGAAGTGAGCTCACAATGGCTGGGAGTGCAGCTGTTTACCAGCTCAACGCATCCCCGCTCAATCACACTCTCCCGGTGACTGCTTCAGATGCCCTGGTGTTCAGACACAGGTTCTTGGGCTAATTGCCTGCTGTGAATTGGCTCAGTGCGTAGGTGAATGGTGAGGAGAATACCAGCTCCAGAGATGCTGGTTCAATCCTGTCTGCGAGGAGGGAGTTTGCACGTTCTCCTGGCGACGGCTTCAGATACTCTGGTGTTCGGCCAGATTCATGGGTTAATTGCCCCGGTGTGCCAGTGAACAGTGGGTGGGAAATGAATGGGAATATCATCAGATTAGTAATGGTTAGTGCAGACTTGACAGACCCTGTTTATGTAGCTTAATCATTTATGATATCAATGAAGTATTAACGCTTTATACCAATGATATGAATGAGAAAGCAATCGGAAGCATTCTCCTGGATAGGTGAGAATGGACAGTAGCCCGCAAGACGAATTAAGACATCACCTCCAGTTAAAACAACCCTAAGCCCTCAGAAAATGGTGCACAGATAATTCTTCCCATGGTTAGAGAGTTTGCATCAAAACTGGTCACTACAGTTTTGATACAAACAACCACCAAATGTACATTACAGACTTTAGGAAAGGTAGGGCTTGGGACCAAGGTGAGGGGAGAGAGGAAAAACACAGAACTTATGGAGAACACAAGAGATTAAAAAAAAATTGGATGTGGAATTAGTCCAAAAGATGTCCTGAAAATACAAATATTACAAGTTGGACCTTCCAGTCAGAGCAAGAATTTTTAAAAAAAAGTCTTTTTCACAAACCACATTGACCACTTTCAGACATCAAAAAGGATCCCAGGTGGGAACCATATGCCACTTTCAGATACTTTCCCAGGGTGGCCCATACACTCATTTGCTCCAAATGCCTTGAATTGATGAAGAAGCAACTCTCAAATATATAATCCTTTTTAAAAAAGCCTCAAGCCCTTTGAAAAGGACCCTATCCAACAGCATCAATGTAGAGGGTCATTAAAATCACTGCCAGAGACTTTGAGAGAATCAGTGTAATTCTATGGTGGGGTCACCTTACCAATTACCACAACAGCCTTCAGTTCAATTCCAATGATCTATATTTGGAGGCAGAATATTTAAATCAGGGGTTCCCAGTCTGGGGTCCATGGACTCTTTGCTTAATGCTGTTGGTCCATGGCATAAAAAAGGTTGGAACCTCTGATCCAGACAGTAGAGTGCCCCAATAACCCGACAATGTGGAAGTGTTCACTGTTCTCTGAAGTTTTCAAAGGGATGATCTTGCCTTCCATTGGTCCCAGTGGGGATTCATATCAATGGATTAACCCAGGTTGAAGAATTGCAGCCAAAATGTTGTGAGATGTTTTCTCCCCTCCACTTCATCTCTCTGCCAGCAGCCTGTGATTATCCATCAGTGTCAGTAGTTCCTTTGCAGGATCAGTAGTCAACACGAACCTATCTCCAACAGAAATTCTATTGTTCCTTTTGAAATGAATGTGGTTCTTCCCGTTTTAATGAACATCTGCTTCTCCAGTAGTCAATTCATCGGCAGCTTCTTGGAACTGACATTCTCCATCGCAGAAATTGAAGTCCACTGTTTTTAAGACTGACGAGGACTCATAGAGTAAGACCCTACCTGGAGAATGACTGGTCCATCTACGGTTGAGAAGAAGGTTGCTGGAATCTTGTACAAAAGGAGGATCTGAACGTTGCTAGGTAACTCCCTGTGCAGCGTCACTCTGAGTGCAGGCAGCTGCTGGCCGCTACGTTCATTTCCAAAGCAGGTGAAAGGTAATCCTCGCACAGCTCTCACAACTCCGTTGTCAACAGCCCCTTCAGCTTCGCTGTCCTCGCCACATCCTTCGTGGAGGCGCTGCAGGAGGTAAACAATAAACATCACAGTGGCCTTTTAACTGACTCAGTGAGGCCAATTGGAAATGCTGGAGATCACAGAGTACAGAGCAGTACAGGCTCTTCTGCCCAAGACGTTGTGCTGACTCAAAAGTCTATCTCACCCTTCCCTCCCATATACAGTACTGTGCAAAAATCTTAGGCAGGTGCCCAAGACCTTCGCACAGTGCTGTAGTCATTTTATGTATTGCACTGTACTGCAGCAAAAAAAAACAAATTTCACAACATATGTGAGTGATGATAAACCTAATTCTGATATGTGTCTCTGTTGTGGACTGAGAGTGGGAAGGGGGCAGGGAGAAGGGAATCATGGTTGGGAAAGGGGGAAGGGAGAGGGGAGAGAGTGGGAACACCAGAGACACATTCGGTAATGTTCAATAAACCAATTGTTCGGAATCAACTGACTTTGTCTGGTGTCTCAGGACTGGTGTCACATGCCACCCCTGGCACTCCTTCTCTGCCACCGGTCCCAGACCCGTCCCGTGGCACTCCACCCTCACCCTTCCCAACATCCTTTGCTCCCACCAGACTGACAAACTAGCACTCCACATTGACATGTCTCTTAGGCATCTATATAGCCTTGGCTGAGGCTGTGTTTGTGTCCTTGAGCATGGCACTTAACCACACATTGCTCTGCGACGACACCAGTGCCAAGCTGTATGGGTGCTAATGCCCTTCCCTTGGATAGCATTGGACAACAGTCACACTCACATCTTGAGACTCCAAGACCCTAGCCACCCATCCATTACCTTTCCGTTCTTCAATGTCTGTGTACTCATTTCATTAGCTCACTGTTACTCATCTTATTGCCTAGGTAATTATAGCTGGTTCTCAATTTGACAGATCATAAAGAAAACTAACATATAATGAACCACACCTATTCATTCCCTCAACTTACTTTAACACACCTTTTCAAATGAAAGGAACACTGAGACTGCAACACTGTCACGTCAGCAGAATGTTAATCTCCGTCTCTCACACACACAGACATTGCATGCTTTATACAAACTCATGATATTTACCAGGATTGTTGCAGACGAAGGGCTTGAAGCATTGTTGAGGATCCCTATCGTCAATAATCTCTCTGACCCACTACCGTCACGAAGGAGGTACGGGAACATCAGGAGTAGGACTGCTAGACCGGGCATCAGCTTCTTCCCTCAGGCTGAGACTAATGCCAGTGTCGAGTCTCATCACTAAGACAGCGAGTTGTGCTGAGCACTACATCCATAATGAATTATATTTTATTACCTTATTTATGGAAATATTTTGGTTTACTATGTGCTGTGTGTGATATATGTTTTGTAGGTGCATTGTGGCCAGAGGAATGTTGTTTCATTTGATTGCATGTATGTACAGTGAACATGAACTCAGCGTCACAGTTCTGGGAACTGATATAAATTCAGCACCAGAAAGAGGAACACTGAGACCCTGAAGCCAAAAAATGAATAAAGCAATAAAACTACATAATACAAGGTACAATTTTAGCTGAAATCAAACAAAAGAGAGCCCGCAGGTGCTGAAATGCAGAGCAACACACACAAAATGCTGGAGGAACTCAGCAGGCCTGGTAGCATGTATGAAAAAGAGCAAACGGTCAACGTTTCGGGCTGGAATGAAAAATGAGGAGTCAGAGTAAGAAGCTGGAGGGGAGGAAGAAGCACAAGGTGATGGGTGAAACGGGGGGGGGGGGGTTGAAGTAAAGAGTTGGGAGGTTGATTGGTGAAAGAGCTAAAGGGCTGGAGAAGGGGGAGTCTGATAGGAGAGAACAGAAGGCCACAGAAGAAAGGGAAGGGGAGCAGCACCTGAGAGAGGCAATGGGCGGGCAAGGAGATGAGATGAGAGGGGGAAATGGGAATGGGGAATGATGAAGGGAGGGGCGCATTACCAGAAGTTTGAGAAATTGATGTTCACGCCATCAAGCTGGGTGGCACTCAGATGGAATATAAGGTGTTGCTCCCCCGACCTGAGAGGGGCCTCATCGCAACGGTAGAGGAGGCCGTGGACTGACATGTCGGAATGGGAATGGGAAGTGGAACAAAAATGGGTGGCCACTGGGAGATCCCGCTTCTTCTGGCAGACAGAGCGTAGGTTTTCGGTGAAGGGATCTCCCAATCTACGTCAGGTCTCACTGATATACAGGAGGCCACACCAGGAGCACTGGATACAGCAGATGACCCCAACAGACTCACAGGTGAAATGTCACCTCACCTGGAAGGACTGTTTGGGGCCCTGAATGGTGGTGAGGGAGGAGGTGTAGGGGCAGGTGTAGCACTTGTTCTGCTTGCAAGGATCAGTGCCAGGAAGGAGATCGGTGGGGAGGGATGACTGGACAAGGGAGTCGCATAGGGAGCGAACCCTGCGGAAAGCAGCAAGTGGGGGGGGGGGAGGGGGAGGAAAGATATGCTTTGTGGTGGGATTCCATTGGACCTGAATTTGTGTAAAATGTATTCCTTTGCCTTAAAAAAAAGTAGGTTTATTTGGACTTCACACAATATCAGCAAGACCAAGAAACTGACCATGACCTTCAGAAAGAAGAAGCTGGGAGAACACCCTCAAATCAGTTTCAAGCTCCTGGGGGGGGGGGGGGGGGGTCAACATCTCAGAAGATCTATCCTGGGCCCAACACATTGATGCAATCATGAAAGTGGCATGTCAGCATCTCAGGAGTTTGAAGAGATTCAGGATGTCACCAAAGACTCTACAGCTGTACGGTGGACAGCGCCACCACTTGGCTTGGAAGCTCCAATGCACAGCATCACAAAAGGCTACAAACTCAGCCAGCTTCATCACAGGCAAAAGCCTCCCCACCACCGAGGATATCATCAGAAGGCAGTGCCTCCAGAAGGTGGCATCGCTCACGAGAAACCCTCATTCTCTGGGACGCGCCATTCTTGTTGCTATCCTCATGGAGGAGCTACAGGAGCCTGAAGACCCACCTCTAGTGATTCAGAAACACTTCGTCCCCTCCACTGTACGATTTCTGAATGGTCCAACACCACCTCGTCATTCCTTTCTTTGCACTATTGTTCTGTTTGTAACCTTTAGTAATACATCTTTATACGGCCTTGCTACTACAAAACAACAAATTCACATCTACAGTACCGTGCAAAAGTCTTAGGGACATATACACCGTATGCAGTTAGGATGCCTAAGACTTTTGCACTGTACTGTACTTGACATGGAGCGGAGAAACAAGTCTGTAAATCCGGCACGAGCAAAAGATGTTTGGAATGGCGAGGGGTAAGCACCGTGGGAGGGGTGTGGGCGGGTGGCAGAAAAGGAGTGCCGGGGTGGGCAGGGGGGAGGGTGGTGTGGGTGCAGACACACCCAGCCCTGAGGCACCAGGCTAGATCATTTGATTCCAAACTATTGGTTTATTGATCATAACAGAATATCTCTCTGGTGCTTCCCACTCCATCTCCTCCCCCTTCCCCTTTTCACAACCATGATTACCCTTCTCTGTCCCCTTCCCACTCTGTCCACAAAAGAGACCCATATCAGAACAAGGTTCATCATCACTCACATATGCAATGGAATTTGTTTTTGTTATGTGGCAGCAGTACAGTGCAATATATAAGATTACTACAGCACTGTGCGAAGGTTTTAGGCATCCTAGGGCTTTTGCACAGTACTGTATGTCTGTGATAATGAATCTGTTCCTGATTTTAGAAAGTTGAGTTACTCTAGAAAAGGATTGAAACAATCTTCTGATTTTTCTAAAGCAGTATAAATGAACAACTCTGATGTTACAAGGAATTGACAGCTTCAGCAATGAATAATCAAGCAGAGCACTAAAGTTCTCATTGAATGATGCACTTGTAAATGACACAACTGCATAGTTCTAGTGATTCAGCTCTCTCTTGCTTAACACATATCCACTCGCCACTCAGTGGCAGAGACCGCCAGCAAAGCTTTACCTGGTGGATGATGTTGAGCCGCCTTTGGTAATTGGGGCTGCAGTAGAAGATGGTTTGGGCAAGAGTGGAGGGTCAACAACTGCTTGTACCACTTTCCTGGCTGCTGACGCTTCACGATTGAAAACTCCGTTTGCAACGACCCCTCCCTGTATTAAATACAATAAATTAAATCAACTCAAGAACCAGCTCAATATCTCTTCCATAAAATTTGAAATTAAAGTGGGTTAGACAGAAATATCTAAAAACAATTGATGAAACCCATTTAGAACTTCTCTGATGAATACTTGGACGAGACAAGTTCCAGAGCTGAAATGACTGGACATCATCCATGGGGAATCCTGCAGAGTTGGCACCCCATTCAGCATCTTAAACATTCTCCCACTTCACCGCCAGTGCACTGTGGCGCCAGAGCGCAGTGCCCACGTGACAGTTAGTTGCTTGAAATTACTTCAATCACACCACCCAAAAGTGGGTTCTCCACCACTCAGGAGGGCACAGCTGGGACCAGTGAATGTCAGGTGTGACCCTTACTTAGAAATGCAACACCAGTCCTTGATTATTACTGGGTCACTACATGGAATCTCCTGCTGATAAGCTACGTCCACTGGGAGGACCTTAGCAAAGGCAACGACCATATCCTGGCGATATCCCAAGAACAGAAAGAATGAAGGAAAAGAAGAACCACGTGCACCTACCAGTGGGCTGGGATCCGTGAAGTCGATCAGATTTTCACTCAGAGCTGAGAGCAGATTGTCC
Organism: Hemitrygon akajei; assembly: GCF_048418815.1. Taxonomy (NCBI): domain Eukaryota; kingdom Metazoa; phylum Chordata; class Chondrichthyes; order Myliobatiformes; family Dasyatidae; genus Hemitrygon; species Hemitrygon akajei. The sequence goes on from NC_133125.1 coordinate 107,448,602, forward strand.
AAGTCCTCGGCAACGTCCTGCGGACACAACATCAAAAAACTTTGGGGTCAAGGGCGGAGGGGTAAACCAGTGGAACTTGGGCCACAGCATACTGTGGTCGACACAGGGGCCTCTCGGTCACATTTCTGACACACTGGGAGGGGAGGAGGCAAGGTGCCTCCCCTTATCCCTAATGGTCACTGCCGGAGATGCTGGAGAGGGACAACTGCCCCAAGCCATGATTTGCATATGTTTTTAATAACTTAGAGAGACAGCACAGAAACAGGCCCTTCTGGCCCACAACCTGTGCCTCCAAATAACACCCAAGTGACCAATTAACCTACTAACTGGTATGTCCTTGGAATGTGGGAGGAAACCAGAGGACCCGGAGGAAACCCACATGGTTTGGGGAGAATGTACAAACTCCTTACAAATAGTGACAAGAATCAAACCCAGGTCATTGGCACAGTAATAGTGTTACACTAAACCTTACACTACTGTACCACACACATTCTGGAGCCATCAGCAATGCGTCTAGCGGCAAATGATCCAACTCACAATTGGCGTCAGAGGAATGGAAATATAACAGGGAAGATGCTAGTTAAACTGAAGGAACCAGTTTTCAGTTACGTGCACTTCCACACCTCGCCTGTATCACCAGGCACTTCTGTCATGTTGACTTCACTACCAATATCCAGCTGGTACACAAGTTATTGGTTTATTATTATACCAGGATACAGTGAATATCTTGTCTTAGATAATTGATGGTAAAAGATTAGCTGTATTTGTCACAAATACACAAACAGACAGATACAAGCAGGGTGGCACTTGTGGGCTATCACCAGGACATCGTGAACTGTGTTGGTCGTTGACACAAATGATACCTTTCACTGTATGCTTTGATGTTGAGGTGACAAATAGATCTAATCTTTTTTTATATAATCTTTAAAACTTTGGTGCTCTATTATAGGAAGGGATACGGAGACTGGAAAGGTTGCAGAAGAGGCTTACCGGGATGTTGCCTAGATTCGTTCAAAGTTCAAAGCAGATTTAATGTAAAAGAACATATACATCACCATACACTACCCTGAGATTCATAAAGGGAATGTGTTACGAAGGACGAACTTGAGTGGCTTTCTCTGGAGCAGTGGAGACTGAGGGGAGGTCGATAAAATCTGGAGAGGCATAGGTAGACATTTATTTAACACCTTATGATATCTCTAACTGCCTCAAAACATAAGGAACAATTCTCTTTTGAAGCTGCCAACCAGTCAAATAACAAGTCTGAACTGGCTGAGGCATCACTGTATTTGTGTTTACACCAGGTTAAACACAAATTACACAGACACTGACTGTTCTCTCAAATCCTCAGAATTCCAGGTAGTATTTTTGCCACATGCAATCATGGCCGGATTGTAAATACATAACATCATTCAGCATTAATCTGCCACAGAAAATAAGTAACTCCAGATAGTCTAAATTACTTCATTGGATATCACTGGAAAAAGAGAAGATCAGAAACAAGAAACTAAAAACAGCAGACTTGTGTTCAATGCCTGAGACACTGATGTTCGATGCCTGAGACTGTGACGAGATCAACGCCTGAGACTGTGACGTTCGATGCCTGAGACTGTGACAAGGTCCATGCCTGAGACTTTGACGTTCGATGCCCGAGACTGTGACGTTCGATACCCGAGACTGTGACGTTCAAAACCCGAGACTGTGACGTTCGATGCCTCAGACTGTGACTTTCGATGCCTGAGACTGTGACGTTCGATGCCTGAGACTGTGACAAGGTCCATGCCCGAGACTGTGACGTTTGATGCCCGAGACTGTGACGCTCGGTGCCCGAGACTGTGACGAGGTCGATGCCCGAGACTGTGGCGTTCGATGCCCGAGACTGTGACGAGGTCGATACCCGAGACTGTGGCGTTCGATGCCCGAGACTGTGACGAGGTCGATACCCGAGACTGTGGCGAGGTCGATGCCCGAGACTGTGGCGAGGTCGATGCCCGAGACTGTGGCGTTCGATGCCCGAGACTCTGACGTTCGATGCCCGAGACTCTGACGTTCGATGCCCGCGACTCTGACGTTCGATGCCCGCGACTGTGACGTTCGATTCCCGAGACTGTGACGAGGTCGATACCCGAGACTGTGACGTTCGATGCCCGTGACTCTGACGTTCGATGCCCGAGACTGTGACGAGGTCGATACCCGAGACTGTGACGAGGTCGATAACCGAGACTGTGACGTTCGATGCCCGAGACTGTGACGTTCGATGCCCGAGACTGTGGCGAGGTCGATGCCCGAGACTGTGGCGAGGTCGATGCCCGCGACTCTGACGTTCGATGCCCGAGACTGTGACGAGGTCGATGTCCGAGACTGTGACGAGGTCGATGCCCGAGACTGTGACGCTCGATGCCCGAGACTGTGGCGAGGTCGATGCCCGAGACTGTGGCGAGGTCGATGCCCGAGACTGTGACGTTCGCTGCCCGAGACTGTGGCGAGGTCGATGCCCGAGACTGTGGCGTTCGATGCCCGAGACTGTGACGTTCGCTGCCCGAGACTGTGACGTTCGATGCCCGAGACTGTGACGAGGTCGATGCCCGAGACTGTGACGAGGTCGATACCCGAGACTGTGACGAGGTCGATACCCGAGACTGTGACGTTCGATGCCCGTGACTCTGACGTTCGATGCCCGAGACTGTGACGAGGTCGATACCCGAGACTGTGACGAGGTCGATAACCGAGACTGTGACGTTCGATGCCCGAGACTGTGACGTTCGATGCCCGAGACTGTGGCGAGGTCGATGCCCGCGACTCTGACGTTCGATGCCCGAGACTGTGACGAGGTCGATGTCCGAGACTGTGACGAGGTCGATGCCCGAGACTGTGACGCTCGATGCCCGAGACTGTGGCGAGGTCGATGCCCGAGACTGTGGCGAGGTCGATGCCCGAGACTGTGACGTTCGCTGCCCGAGACTGTGACGAGGTCGATGCCCGAGACTGTGACGAGGTCGATGCCCGAGACTGTGGCGTTCGATGCCCGAGACTGTGACGAGGTCGATGCCCGAGACTGTGGCGAGGTCGCTGCCCGAGACTGTGGCGTTCGCTGCCCGAGACTGTGACGTTCGCTGCCCGAGACTGTGACGTTCGATGCCCGAGACTGTGACGAGGTCGATGCCCGAGACTGTGGCGAGCTCGATGCCCGAGACTGTGGCGAGGTCGATGCCCGAGACTGTGACGTTCGGTGCCCGAGACTGTGACGAGGTCGGTGCCCGAGACTGTGACGCTCGATGCCCGAGACTGTGGCGAGGTCGATGCCCGCGACTGTGGCGTTCGGTGCCCGAGACTGTGACGTTCGGTGCCCGAGACTGTGACGTTCTGTGCCCGAGACTGTGACGTTCGGTACCCGAGACTGTGACGAGGTCGATGCCCGAGACTGTGACGAGGTCGATGCCCGAGACTGTGGCGTTCGATGCCCGAGACTGTGGCGTTCGATGCCCGCGACTCTGACGTTCGATGCCCGAGACTGTGACGAGGTCGATGCCCGAGACTGTGGCGAGGTCGATGCCCGAGACTGTGGCGTTCGATGCCCGCGACTCTGACGTTCGATGCCCGAGACTGTGACGAGGTCGATACCCGAGACTGTGACGTTCGATGCCCGAGACTGTGACGAGGTCGATACCCGAGACTGTGACGAGGTCGATACCCGAGACTGTGACGTTCGATGCCCGAGACTGTGACGTTCGATGCCCGAGACTGTGGCGAGGTCGATGCCCGAGACTGTGGCGAGGTCGATGCCCGAGACTGTGGCGAGGTCGATGCCCGCGACTGTGACGAGTTCGATGCCCGCGACTGTGACGTTCTGTGCCCGAGACTGTGACGTTCGGTGCCCGAGACTGTGGCGTTCGGTGCCCGAGACTGTGGCGTTCGGTGCCCGAGACTGTGGCGTTCGATGCCCGAGACTGTGACGAGGTCGATACCCGAGACTCTGACGTTCGATGCCCGAGACTGTGACGAGGTCGATACCCGAGACTGTGACGTTCGATACCCGAGACTGTGACGAGGTCGATACCCGAGACTGTGACGAGGTCGATACCCGAGACTGTGACGTTCGATGCCCGAGACTGTGACGTTCGATGCCCGAGACTGTGACGAGGTCGATGCCCGAGACTGTGACGAGGTCGATGCCCGAGACTGTGGCGTTCGATGCCCGAGACTGTGGCGTTCGATGCCCGAGACTGTGACGAGGTCGATGCCCGAGACTGTGACGTTCGATGCCCGAGACTGTGACGTTCGATGCCCGAGACTGTGACGTTCGATGCCCGAGACTGTGACGAGGTCGATGTCCGAGACTGTGACGAGGTCGATGCCCGAGACTGTGACGCTCGATGCCCGAGACTGTGGCGAGGTCGATGCCCGAGACTGTGGCGAGGTCGATGCCCGAGACTGTGACGTTCGCTGCCCGAGACTGTGACGAGGTCGATGCCCGAGACTGTGACGAGGTCGATACCCGAGACTGTGACGTTCGATGCCCGAGACTGTGACGTTCGATGCCCGAGACTGTGGCGAGGTCGATGCCCGATTCTGTGGCGAGGTCGATGCCCTAGACTGTGGCGTTCAATGCCCGCGACTGTGACGAGTTCGATGCCCGCGACTGTGACGAGTTCGATGCCCGCGACTGTGACGTTCGATACCCGAGACTGTGACGTTCGATACCCGAGACTGTGACGTTCGGTGCCCGAGACTGTGGCGTTCGATGCCCGAGACTGTGGCGTTCGATGCCCGCGACTCTGACGTTCGATGCCCGAGACTGTAACGAGGTCGATACCCGAGACTGTGACGAGGTCGATGCCCGAGACTCTGACTTTCGATGCCCGAGACTGTGACGAGGTCGATACCCGATACTGTGACGTTCGATGCCCGAGACTGTGACGAGGTCGATACCCGAGACTGTGACGAGGTCGATACCCGAGACTGTGACGTTCGATACCCGAGACTGTGACGAGGTCGATGCCCGAGACTGTGACGAGGTCGATGCCCGAGACTGTGACGAGGTCGATACCCGAGACTGTGACGAGGTCGATACCCGAGACTGTGACGTTCGATGCCCGCGACTCTGACGTTCGATGCCCGAGACTGTGACGAGGTCGATACCCGAGACTGTGACGAGGTCGATAACCGAGACTGTGACGTTCGATGCCCGAGACTGTGACGTTCGATGCCCGAGAGTGTGACGTTCGATGCCCGAGACTGTGGCGTTCGATGCCCGAGACTCTGACGTTCGATGCCCGTGACTCTGACGTTCGATACCCGAGACTGTGACGAGGTCGATACCCGAGACTGTGACGTTCGATGCCCGAGACTGTGACGTTCGGTGCCCGAGACTGTGACGTTCGATGCCCGAGACTGACGTTTGATGCATGAGATTGTGATGTTCAATGCCTGAGGCTACGTCCACCCTACACCGGATAATTCCGTAACTGAAGCATTTTCTCTTTGTTTTGACCCTCCATTCACACTGAAACAGCGTTTTCCTCCACCGAAAACAGAGCTTTTCTAAAACGCTCTCCAAAGTGTTAAATCTGAAGATTCCAATTGGCCGTGCAGTGCGTACGGGGTAACCGAAGGTTTATTAAAAACTCTGTCATGACGTGCCGGAACAGATGGTAGCAGCAGCACGGCATTTCACAGTTTTCTTGAGCACAATCTCCAACACCACAACAACAATGGCGGACGGCTTCGGGAGACTGTCACTGAGCAGAATGTTACTGCAGCTTTGCAGTACGACAGAGAATTTCAACCCCCCACACAACCTAACAATTTCAGAACAGACGGCAATGAGACTGAAGCCAGAAGAGTTAGAAATGTACTCACAAAATACTTTGACCCATAACTTACTGAATAAATAAGTATACTTATTTTGCCCTGTTTTCTGTCCTTGCTCGTATGAAGGTGGTTCACCTATTTAGGCAAGTACTTCTCTGACAATAGATCTGTTACAGCCTAATATAACATTGTATGGAAATACAAGATAACACTGATGCAGACATGTTTTATATATTTAACAAGGTGCTTTATTAATGTATTGCTTGTGCAAACATTCAATAGGTGCAATTGTTACTACTTCCAAAATGTCATTTTTAATTAGTAGCTTATGTTTGGCATAGACGTGAAAATGTTAGGGTCAAAAAAGGACATTTGTAAGTTTCACTTTTACTTAGGTAAAAATAAAATCATTTTTGCCCAGTGATTTGTTTTATTGCACATGTTAAATACAGCAAAATAATACAGAAAGACATGGCAAAAGTAAAGGCAAACAAATGAGGTAACAGCAAATTTCACTTTTGCCCAGTAACAAGTCTTATTGCATTTAGTTGTAGCTGTCATCCCCTTCATCAGTGAAGAGATTACGGCTGTAGGAGATGTTTCCACTACTCTCTGTGAACTCCCTGTCGCTTGCCTCCATACACTCTAGTATTTGTTTTTTTAGTTTTACGTCCTCCTGTGCGAGAGCCAACAGCTGTTCGTTGTTTGGCAATTTCCTTTTAAGTTTTTCTAGTCTGTAACTGGACAAACGCATTCCAGGTCTTTCATGGCGAGATTCGACACCAAACATGTCTCTTGTTTTCTGTAGATGTGTCCTGCACATGCCGAGTAGGAGGAGATTCGCCCAAATACCCGTTTTAATGTGGATGGAGGTATTTTCAAATAAGCATGGTCTGGACGCCTATCGCTTTTACGCGAAGCCGGCGTTTTCAAAATTATCCAGTCTAGTGTGGACGTAGCCTGAGATTGTGACGAGTTCAATGCCTGAGATTCTGATGGGTTCAATGTCAGACATCGTGTAGAGTTGTAAAACTAGTTGAATTTTAATCCCTTTTCCAGCGAGACCTGAAATCCTACTTTCTGCAAGTACATTTCAGGAATGTAGGATATGCAGGCATGTGTTTTATACAGATGGTTATGTTTCTGATGTACAGTTCAGAGGGTTCTTGGGATCCAGGTGCACAAATAGAGAGTATGGCAGACTCCCCCACTCTCACAGCTTTTAATTGCAGTATCATCGAGAGTGTCCTATCAACCTGCATCATTGAAGCTGAAAGCCAATGGATCAGAAGACCCTACAGAGGACAGTGAAAACTGCCGAAAGGCTCACTATGATCTCCCTCTCCCGTGTTTGTGACATATACTGGGAGTGTTGCGTTTGAAGGGCCCAAAGTATTGTTTGGGATCCCTACCATCTATCTCGCAATCCCTTTGACCCAATACTGTTAGGATGGAGGTACAGGAGCACCAGGACAAGGACTTCCAGACTGGGTAACAGCTCCTTCCCCCAGACTGAGAGAATAACGAACACCTTGCCACCAGTGAGGTCTCGTCACCAGGACAGCAAGCAGTTTACCATTTGCTATGGTATTTGCTTTTTAACGTTTACCTACGCTGTGCGCTACATGCACTTTTGAATTATATTTCATTAACTTATTTGTGGTAGTATTTTGTTTTAAATGCTGTGTGTGATCGCCCACTGTGTGGCGTAGTGGCATCAGTGCCGGACTTCGGAGCGAAGGCTCCTGAGTTCCAATCCAGCCGGATCCATTGCACACTTTCCATCCGTGCTGGGTTGAGTGTCGAGCTAGCAACTCGGCCTCGTAAGAACAAGAAAGCCTGCTAAAAATAACACCATTACGACGGCGTCCCGATGACTCCACTCGGAGTTAAGGGCTTTCTTCTTCTGTGCGTGATATATGTTTTCTGGCTGCACTGTGGTCTGGAGGAACATTGTTCCGCTTTGTTTTTTTTTTATACACACACACACACACACACAAACTTGAACTTGATAAACAGAAGAGATTCTGCAGATGCTGGAAATCTTGAGCAACACACACACACACACACACACACACACACACAATGCTGAAAGAACTCAGCAAGTCAGGCAGCATCTATACAGAGAAATAAACAATCACCGTTTTGGACCGAGACCCTTCATCAAGATAAGAAGTCACATGGTATGCTTGTCTTTTGAGTCAAGGCAAGAGCGTTGAAGATTCAGGAGGTTCTGTTGCAGTTTTATTAAACTCTGGTTAGAACCTGTTTGGAATATTGCGTACAGTCCTGACTCCCCCGTTATAGGACGGATGTTGTGGCTTTGCAGAGGGTGTGGACTCGGTCAGCCAGGATGCTGCCTGGATTCAAAAGCATGTGTAAGAAGCAGAGATTGAACAAGCTGGCATTGCTTTCTCTGGAACAGCAGATACTGAGGGGAGTTCTGATAGAAGTTAACTAACAATTGAGAGGCACAGATAGACAGCCACTTTTCCTCGAGGCTGGAATGTCTAATGCTCGAGGGAAGATGCAGTGAAGGTGAAAAGGGGAGTTTAATTGAGAAGTGTGGCCAAGTTTGGTTTTCACGTGTAGGATAGCACGTGTCCAGAAAGCCCTGCCGAGGGTGGTGGTGGAGGCAGATATGCACCAAGTGCAGATAGATTAGTGCCAGAAAAGGCAGGCTTTCATGGCAGCCATCCATTTTAATCGTACTTCCCATTCCGACATGTTGGTCCACGGCCTCCACTACTGCCACGCCCTCAGGTTGGAGGAGCAATCTCTTATATTCTGTTTGGTTAGCATGAACATCAATTATTCTAGTGTTTGGCAATTTCTCCCCCCCCCCACCCCTCTCTTTTGCCATTTCCCCTCTTACCCCATCTCTCCTGCCCATCCCATCCCTCTAGTTCCCTGCCTCCTTCCCTTTCTCCCATGGTCCACTCTCCTATCAGATTCCTCCTTCTACCTATCATCTCCCACCTCCTTATTCCAGCAACCCTCCCCCACCCATCTTCTCCCTCACCTGGTCTCACTCATCACCTTCCAACTTGCATTCCCTTCTCTCCCCCCACCTTCTTACACTGACCTTCTTCCCCCATCCTTTCCAGTTCTGACGAAGGGTCTCAACACCAAACAGTGACTGGTCATTCCTCTCCATGGAAGCTGTCTGGCCTGCAGAGTTCCTCCAGCATTTTGTGTGAATTGATTGGATAGAAATGTACAAGATTATGTGAGGCCTAGACAGAGTGGAGAGCCAGCATCCTTTTTCCCAAGGTGTCAATGGCTAATACCTGAGGAATCCCTCTTAAGGTGAGTGTTGGAAACCTTAGAGTGATGTCAGAAGTTGTTCTTTTAAGGCAGAGAGTGGTCAGTGCCTGTAATGCACTGCTGGGTTGGAGGCAGACACATTAGGGACATTTAGGAGTCTCTTACACAGGGACACGGATGGCAGAAAGGTGCAGCTTATGGGTTGATGGACCCATACTGTGCCCTACTGTTCTACGTTCAATCTCAAGAGACAACATTGACACAGAGAGCAGGTTACATAAAAATGGAGAGTTCAGTGTTCGTGCCGTTGGCTTATAAACAAGCCAGGAAGAATGAGAGATGCTGGTTTTCTTGCTTGGGTTCAGCCTCACACCATCAATGGAAGAAGCCGAGGACAGGCATGTTGTTCTGGGAGTGGGGAAGGGCTCTAAAATGGCCAGTGCTCAACAAAACATCCAATTTTCACGCATGGCACTGCTGCCACAGAACAACTAACTTCATGACCTACAGTTGCTAGAAAAAAGTTAGTGAACTCTTTCCAATTACCTGGCTTTCTACATTAATTACTCATAAAGTACGATCTGATCTTCTTTGAAGCCACAATAATACACAAGCACAATCTGCCTAAAATAATAATACACAAATGAGTGTACTTTTCATGTCTTTATTGAACAAGTGTTTAATCATTCACAGTCCTGGCTGAGAAAAGTATGAAAACCCTTGTATTTAAAAACTAGTAGAGCGTCCTTTAGCAGTAATAACCGTCACCAAATGTTTCCTGTAGCTGCTGATCAGACTTGCAGAACACCGAGGATGAATTTTAGGCCAATTCTTCATAGAAGAATGTTACAGTTCATCAATATTTCTGGGACACTTTGCATGAACAGCCCTCTTCAGGTCGTGCCACAGCATCTCAAGTGGGTTAAAGATCTGGACTGACTTGGCCATTCCAAAACACACATTTCCATCTTTTTAAACCATTGTGCTGTTGATTTACTCTTGTGTCTTGTCACATTATCCAGCTTCTATTAAGCATCAGGTTATGGATCACAACCTTGACATTCTCTTGTAAAATGTCTTGATATAATTTTGAATTCATTGTTCCTTCAACGATTGCAAGCTGTCCAGGCCCTGAGGCAGCAAAGCAGCCCCAAACCATGATGCTCCTTTCTCCATGCTTCACAGTTTGGATGAGGTTTTGGTGTTGATGTGCAGTGCCTTTTTCCCTCCAAATATAGTGGTATGCATTTCTGCCAAAAAGTTCAACTTTTGTCTGATCTGTCCACAGAACATTGTTCCAGAAACAGTGTGGAACATCCAGGTTGTCTTTTGCAAACTTGAGACGTGCAGCAATGTTTTTATTTTTGGAGAGCAATGGTTTCCTCCGTAGTGTCCTTCCATGAACACCATTCTTGTTCAGTGTTTTTCCTCATAGTGAACATATGCACAGAGACTTTAGCAAGTTCTAGAAATTTCTGCAGGTCTTTTGCTGTTACCCTTGAATTATTTTTCACCTCCTTTAGTACTGCACTTTGTGCTCTTGGTGTGATCTTTGCGGGATGCCCATTCTGAGGGAGAAAAGCAACAGTACTGAGTTTCCTCCATTTGTAGACAATTTCTATTACTGCAGTATGCTGCAAGATCAAACTACGTCCGAAGAAAATCCACCACTCCAAACAAACTGGAAAACCTTACATCAACACAACAGAGATGAAACAGTCAGAAAAGGTTGACCAGTTTGCCGAGTCAGTACAGGTTGCTATGACTACCTCCTCACAAGGAGATACTGCAACAGAACAATGGTCATACCTTCGCGACACCATCCACGAATCAGCACTCTCTATCTTTGAAAGAAAGACCACAAAGAGCAGTGACTGGTTTGAGGCAAAGTCCAACATCATGACTCCTGTCATCCAAGCCAAGCGTGCAGCTCTCGCAGAGTACAAGCGCTCACCATCCAACCAAACACTCCAGGCACTTTGAGCTGCTAGAAGCAAAGTGCAGCAGACTGCAAGGTAGTGCACAAACGAGTACTGGCTCCAGCTCAGTGAGGACATTCAGACAGCAGCTGTGACAGGCAACATCAGATTGATGTATGATGGCATCAAGAAGGCCCTTGGCCCATCGCAGAGCAAGACAGCATCCCTAAAGTCATCCAGTGGTGAAATAATCACCGATAAAAGCAAGCAGATGGAACGCTGGGTAGAACACTACTCTGAGCTCTGCTCGAGGGAAAATATTGTTGTTAGCTCAGCCATTGATAAACTCGACTCTGAACCAACCATTGAGGACCTCAGCAAGGCAATTGACAGCCCGGCCCCAGGAAAAGCTCCTGGCAATGATGGGATTCCTCCAGACCTGATCAAACACTGCAAGACCGCACTCCTCCAACCTTTACACGAGGTTCTCCATCAGTGCTGGAAGGAAGGAGCCGTACCACAGGATATGCGCGACTCCAAATTCGTCACTTTGTACAAGAACAAGGGTGATAGGAGCGAATGCAACAACTACAGGGGTATCTCCCTCCTGAGCATTGTAGGCAAAGTCTTAGCTCGTGTAACTCCAGCACGTCTACAAACTCTGGCAGAACAGGTCTACCGAGTCCCAATGTGGTTTTCGCTCAAGGAGGTCAACTGTTGACATGATTTTCTCACTCCGTCAACTCCAGGAAAAGTACAGGGAACAACAGAAACCCCTCTATGTCACCTTCATCGACTTGACCAAGGCATTCCACCTTGTCAGCAGGGATGGGCTCTTTCAGATTCTCCTGTCCCGGCAAGATCGGCTGTCCCCCAAAACTCCAAAGTATCATCAAATCATTCAATGACGACATGAGGGCTACTGTTCAGTACGATGGCAGCTCATCAGAACCCTTCGCTATTTGTAGTGGAGTCAAACAAGGATGCGTGTTGGCCCCAACGTTATTTGGCATCTTCTTCTCTGCTATTGAAACACGCGTTTGGGATGCGGACCGAGGGCATCTACATGCACACCAGGTCTGACGGGCCGCTGTTCAACCCTGCGCGCCTGAGAGCAAGAACAACGGTGCAAAAGATCTTAACACATGACCTGCTCTTTGCCGATGACGCCGCTATAACCTTGCACACTAAACAACAACTACAAACTCTCATGGACCATTTCTCTAAGGCATGCAAGGACCTTGGGCTTACCATCAGCCTAAAGAAAACAAATGTCCTTGTCCAGAACGTAGTGGAGACACCAATCATTACTACTGACAATTACGATCTAGAAGTGGTCCACAAGTTCACATATTTGGCAGCGACCATCAGCGACACTCTCTCCCTTGATGCTGAAATCAATAAGCGTATCAGCAAAGCAGCATCAATCCTTGCTCGACTGTCCTTGCGGGTCTGGGAGAATCCGAAACTCGTTACAAAGACCAAGACTGCTGTGTACAATGCATGTGTTATCAGCACCCTCCTGTATGGTAGCGAGACTTGGACCATCTACTCCAAGCAGGAGAGGAAACTCAATAGTTTTCACCTTTGCAGCCTTTGCTGCATCCTCGAAATCACCTGGAGAGACAAAGTTCCAAACTCTGAGGTCCTCTCCCACGCTGGACTTCCCACAATGTTCACATTTTTAAGACAACGCAGACTGCGCTGGCTGAGCCACATCTGTCGTATGAAGGATGATAGACTGCCAAAGGACATCCTCTACGGAGAACTAGCAACAGGCAAGAGGAACGTTGGTAGACCTCAACTTCGCTTCTAGGACCTCTGCAAGCGTGACATGAAAGCCTTAAAAATCAACACAGAGTGCTGGAAGGATACAGCAGATGACCGCAAGTAATGGCGAGGTACTCTTCAGCAACACCTAGCGCAAGGTGAAAAAGTGATCCTGAGTCAGTTTGAGGAGCAGAGAGCTAAACGGAGAGCACAGCGCACAGCGGACAACAATTCCACGACGCCCTACACATGCAGCAACTGTGGCAAGAGCCTGCCGTTCCAGGATTGGCCTCAATAGCCACAGTCGACGCTGCTCGACAAACCAGTGACTACCAGAGGCGCAGTACCCATGGTCGACCACGACCGACAGAGGCCACCACCACAGACTGATGAGCACTCAGCTCTTTAGAAATACTTTTGTAGCCTTTTCCAGCTTGATGCATCTCCACAATTTTTCTCTGGTCCTCTGAAAGCTGTTTTGATCGAAGCATGGTGCACATAAACAGATCTTTCTTGAGAATCTATCGTTGACCTGACTTTGTGTGTCTTTTATAGGGCAGGGCACCTCTACAACCCACACCTCCAATCTCATCTCATTGATTGGAACAAATAGCTTTTGTAGAAGGCGTTACCCCAGAGGTTCACATACTTTTCTGAACCTAGACTGTGATTGTTTAAATGGTGTACTCAGTAATGGCAGGAAGAAGTACAATTGTTTATGTGCTATTAGTAAAGGCAGATAGTGTGACTTAGATGAAGATCAGACCACATTTTATGAGTAATTAATGCAGAAAACCTGGTAATTGCTAAGGGTTCACAAACTTTTTCCTGTATATTCTGCTCTTAAAATATCCCTAGAAATGGTATAACATCAAATTGATAAAAGACAATTTGGTGACAGTACAGTGGCAGGACAGGTGAAGCTCCGGTGACCCTGGTCCAAACCTGGTTTCCTGTCCTATCTATGCACACTTTGTGAAGTCTCCCGGTGACTGCATGGGTTTCCTCAAACATCCTAAGTACTTGTGGGTTAGAAGATCAACTCACCATTGTGAATTGTCTCCAGTGGGACGGTGAGTGGTAGAACTGGGGAATGGATGATGATGGGGAAAATACAATGGAATTAATGTGGGCAACCTGATGGTCCATGTACCCAACTGGGTTGAAGGAACCATTTCCAGAGTTTAGGTTCATCGTTTACAAGTTGCTGATTTTGAAATACTGTAATTTCTGAACAGCTCCAGCAGAGGGAGCCACTATGCCATGAGTTGAAGTTGATTGATCGGCATGCAGTTTCTTTGTGTTTTGTGCAGTTGTTTTTCATTAAAGAGGGTTCTTAAGATTAATCTCATCCCAAAAAAGCTACGTACCTGAATTTATCTGATGACTGCACTGGGCTCTGTGAGATCCAGGTCAAAATCACCAGCCTACCACTTCCAAGAGAAACGGAGTGAGTGAACTGTGAACATTTTGAAGAAATCAAGCAGGCAGCTGGGGAATTTTGTGTGTGTGTGGGGGGGGGGGGGGGGGGGGTCCTGATTTACTTTGCATATTTTGCTGCAGATTCCTTTGTGATGAACAAAAACGGCTAGGAGACAGGCAGGGACTGCTGAAGTTGGTGGGGAATGTGAAAGAGCATCCAATCATTACAGCCGCCCACACAATGCCAGGGAACTGCAGAGTCCCAGCTGAATCCAACATAAACCTTTCGGATTAGGAAATGTAGCCTTACTCCTCTATATCGGATGCAAATACTGAACTACTTTCTCAATAATACAGTAGGACTGTCTCCTAGATGCAGACGGCAAATTTTCCATACCAGACGCTTTCAGGGTAATTACAAAAGGAATCAGGATCAGATTTACTATCACCAGCATACGTTATGAAATTTGCAAAGTTCGTGGCAACAGAAAATGATAAGAGAGAGAAAAAAAACTGTGAATATATATAATAGTTAAATAAGTAGAGCAAAAAAATAGAAATAAAAAAGTAGTGAGGTAGTGTTCATGGGTTCAATGTCCATTCAGAAATCAGATGGAAGAGGGGAAGAAGCTGCTCCTGAATCGCTGAGTGTGTGCCTTCAGGCTTCTGTACCTCCAACCTGATGGTAGAAATGAGAACTAGGCATGATCTGGGTGATGGGGGTCCTTAATGATGGACGCTGCCTTTTTGAGGCATTGTTCCTTGAAGATGTTCTGGATACTGTGGAGGCCAGTGCTCATGATGGAGCTGACTATGTTTGCAACTCTCTGCAGCTTACTCTGATCCTGTACAGTGCTCCCCCCACCCCAATACTAGAACACCAGACGGTGGTACAACCAATTAGAATGCTCTCCACAGTACACCTGTAGAAATTTGCGAGTGTTTTAGGTGACATACCAAACCTCCTTAAACTCCTAATGACATACCGGAATTACAGCTGATGTCCTTATTCAGCAAATTAAATTAAAACTTGAAATGTTTTCTTTATAGTGAGTTTGTTTGCAACCTGCACTGGTTTGCTTCATGCACTTAACATAATATATTAATTTTTCATAAGCTTCTACTGCCCTCTGGTGTTGAAGGAGAGGATCGGGAGGAAACTCCTCCAATGGCTTGGAGATTGGCAGGATTTTCGATGAATGTACAGTATACACACGCATCCTCCCTTGAGTGCTGCTCTCTAGTGTTCACTCTGTGGAAGACAAGCTGGATTGCCTGTGGCTGACCCAATGCAAAACTACTTGCTTTACCTTTGTCTACTGAACAAGCGTGAGATGAGGAACTGCTGCATACTTGTTCTTGCAGAAACATGGCTCCAGGACAACATCCCAGGCACCATCAATCTACAGGCTATGCCACTCAGGGACTTGTGCTGATATTACTTTAGACTGTATGGGCTATTGTATGCAACTGTATTTGGCACCTTGGCTCGAGAGGAACACTGTTTCATTTAGCTGTACAAACGTGTACGGTTGAATGACAATTAAACTTGAACTTGAACAAGCTTTGTCTGCTGACTGTAGCTCCAAGACCAAGTTTTGGGGCAACCTAACTTCTGTAACAGAGGCAGTATAGATTGAAGAGTTTCCCAGTTAACCTGTGCATTAGTTGACAATGGGATCATTGAAGATGCCAAAAGCTGACTGTCTGACTATGTTGCTGCATGCCTCTCCGAGCAGTCGATGTTTCCACCCCCCTGCCTTTTTGATCCCGACAAAGGATCATGGCCTGAAATGTTTATTCATTTCCATGGATGCTGCCTAAACTGCAGAGTCCCTCCAGCATTTTGTGTGCGTTGTCTAGATTTCCCGAGTCTGCAGAATCTCTTGCTGCAAAGAATTGGATTGTACAACAACACCAACCAACAACACAACATCATACTTCATTTTGCAGGTCATTTGAGGGTTGTCCAAGGGTTAAGAGAGTTTTACAAATGATGAAACATTTATTCAGATGATCTGAAACGTTGACCTTTATATCTTTCCCTCCCCACTCCCACTCTCTCTCAAACACGTCCAGCAGCTTGTCTTTATTTCAAGGCTCTGCTGTATTTGGTTGCTGCATTCCTTCTCATCTTCTCTGGCCTGAGAAGTTGGACCCAATGCATTGTCCAAAGCCTTACAGATGAAATCTCCACCTACTCTGGGGGGGAAGAAGGCTTCTGTACTTACCCAGTGAAGACGAAGTTGATCTCCCACGTCAATGGCCAACATCAACCCCTCAGTCCATGCTATCAAAATGGAAACTCGATCATCGTCATAACGTAGTGCTTACTGGACCCTCTTGTATGCACACTAGCTCCTCCAGATAAGTACATAACAGTACCTATACATTCAAACCCACCTCAGGAGATGAGAATTGCTTTAAGAAATGCAACTTTGCCTTACCTTTAGAGCTGGAAGCTCTTTGGCTGACTCAGTGGTAGCTGGAACAGACGGAATGGTTGGAACTTCACGGTTTGGACAAGCTTCCTCCACACTTGGATCATCACTGGAAAGACATGAGGAAGGGAGACTCCATGAGTGCTATCTCCTGTGGTTGGCTCTGTAGAACCACGACACCTAAACAGTTACCTTCCTCATGAAAAAGAAAATGGTCAGGCTTTCCTGAGGATGCTTCTCTGCCCGATGAAGCAGTGAAGGCTACTTCAGCAAATATATTTAAGACAGCTTTGGATAGATTTTTGCATAGTAAGGGCATTAATGGTTATGGGGAAATGGCAGGTAGGTGGGAATGAGCCCATGGTCAGATCAGTCATGACCTTATTAAATGATGGAGCAGGCTCAATGGGTCAGATGGCCGACTCCTGCTCCCATTTCTTAAATTCATCCAATAGTGGGAAAGTCTAGAACCACAGGGCACAGCTTCAGAATAGAAGGACATCCTTTTAGAACAGAGATGAGAAGGAATTTCTTTAGCTAGCAGGTAGTGAATGCGTAAAATCTATTGCCACAGACAGCTATGGAGGCCAAGTCATTGGGCAAAATACAAAATACAATTAAGTTGGTCAGTAAAACGATTGAAAATCTTTTCTTTGTACTTTTGTCAGTTAAATAAAGGTTCATGTGAATTAACATATCACAGATTTTTGTTTTTATTGCATTTTGGAAAATATCCCAACTTTTCTGGAAATGGGGTTTGTAAATGAAATACAAAATAATCAATACTACAATTCTATAAAACTATGCATTAGTTCATAACAGTTATTGATGGGATGCTGCCAAATTCTTTTGACTGTAAGTGAACAAGGTCAGCGCAGACACCTCATGCAGGTAATGGACTGCCTTCAAACAATATTTCACAATTGCATCCTTCAAATCTTCGTTTTCATTGTAACATCCAAAATGGTTGTCAATGCCTTCAGAGTTTTCATTGTTCATAACTTGTTGACATAGGGAAACAGTTTCATTTTCACTCCAGGACATTTCAGTCCTCTCCAAGACCGAATGCTTGAAACCACAGTGAACAAAACAGTTCTGAATGGTCTTACTGTTTATTACTTGACCGCTATCAATGACAAAAATTGCTGTTTTTTGTACATGAACACACATAAAAACTGTTCATTCTCAGCATGGTGTAGTGTTTATCGACCTCACAGCATGTATGTGACTGACACTGGTTAGACACCGTTTGGTACCAGTCTCCAGTCCCAATTAAACAGCATAGTGTCCCAGATAAATGAAAGGAGTTCTGGCTATTTTCTTGATTTGATTTTTGTTCTCAAAGAGTTGTCCCATATAAGCCGATGACCCAATTAACCAGCAGCCCAGTTAACCAGAATCCACTGTACTGTACTGCAGCCAAGAAATAACAAATTTCATGACAAATATCTGTGATAGTAAGCCTGATTCTGATTCTAAATCCGCTATGATATAATGAAATAGTAACCTCAGACATGTTTAAAGGAAATGAGCTCTGGGGATATTAGTGCGCAAGTGAGCTTGCAGAAAATCCTGAAGGATTGGGCAGAAAGCCTGTGTACATCTTGGTTGGTGGAACTATACATTTTAAGACCATAGTGTTGCATAATCCCAATAGTTGCAATGGCCAGATGTTACCTCAAGAACCACATTTTCTCCCACATTTATTGACAAGACCTTGGTCTTTGTGGTTCTTCAAAGAACTAATGGCATCAGCTAACAGGTTCAAGCCCAGAGTAAGTGCTACACCTGCCCATTTACCTCCTCCCTCACCTCCATTCAGGGCTCCAAACAATCCTTCCAGGTGAGGCAACACTTCACCTGCGTATCTGCTGGGGTCGTCCATTGTGCCTGGTGCTCCCGATGCAGCTTCCTCTACACTGGTGTGACCTGGTATAAACTGAGGAACTATTTGTCAAGCACCTTCGCTCCACTCACCAACAGCAGAACTTCCCAATGGGCAAACATTTTAATTCTGAATCCCATTCCCGGTCCATGACCTCTTGGGCCACAATGAGGCCATCCTCATGGTGGAGAAGCAACAGCTTATATTCTGTCTGGGGAGCCTCCAACCTGATGGCATGAATGTCAATTTCTCCTTCAGGTAAAAAAAAAATTCCACCCCCCCCCCCCCGCCCCCAACTTTCCATCATCTTCTATTTCCCACTTTGGCCACTCTTCTCACCTGCGAATCACCTCCCCTCCCGTTTCCCTTTCTCCTACAGTCCACTCTATTCTCCTATCAGATTCCTTCTTCTCCTGCCCTTTACTTTCCCACCCACCTAGCTTCACCTATCACCTTCTATCTATTCTCCTCAACCCCCCCACCTTTTAATCTTTTTATTCTGACACCTTCCCCCTTCTTTTCCAGTCCTGAAAAGGGTCTCGGCCCAAGACGGTGACTGCTTAGTCATTTCCATAGGCTGTCTAACCTGCTGAGTTTTTCCAGCTTTTTGTGTGTGTTGCTCTGGATTTCCAGAATCTGCAGAAGTCCTTGTGTTTGGAATCCTCTTACCCTGCCCATGTCTGGATTTGCACCACCTTTTGTGATGATAAATGATAGAAACTATAATAACCAATACCTCATTACTGTAAAACATTATTTAAAATCCAGGTGTTGTAAAGGTTGCATATTAACTATCAATCAAATATGGTAAAAAAACTGTTTTTCACACCCTGGTTATTATAACTTAATGGGAAATCAGAACAAGTTCCTGCCTGTTTTAATCTGATGGTATTAAACAGTATTATTTAATTTTAAACACAGGTTTTGGTAGATTTGCTTGGAACTGGCTCATGGCGCCAGGTTTGTACATCAGAGCTGGATATCATCCTGCTCTGAAGTTTCCACCATCATTATGTGTCATGTCACTGAAGCTACCATAGAACCCAAAATCATCGTATTTTAGTTTAAACACTGCATGAGGTTGCAGCTTAAATGCAGATTAAAAAGAGTCCATTAACATTGGACAGCAGACTGATTCGCAGATTCCCATTCCATCTTTAAGCTTCTCTGTGCGTCTGTTTCAGAGACTGACACCCCAAAATGTGATGCAAGGTTTTGTGAGAAATGGTCTAGATCTTTCTTTATATTGTAGTTTATCACTCAAAAGAAACTGCAGTGCCTTCAGAAGTCGGGGAGTTGAGGAGCTGTGACATCTGGTAGCTATGACAGAATGGACGAATGCTGGAACCCTCTGGACACCCTTGTAGGTGTCTGACCAAATACCTAGATCCAATATTCACATTTTGCAAGATGGAGATGGAGCAGATGCCCTTCTGTAAACTCCACCCCAGTTTTGTTATGGCTAGCCAAATTGGCAGATATATCAGTGTCAACATCTTAGAGGATCTTCCTGGGCCCAAAACAGCGATGTAATTATTAAGAAGGAAGTCCAGTACGTATGCTTTAGGTATCTGAGGAGATATGGCATGTCACCAATCACCATAGCAAATTTCCACAAAAATACCATGGAGTGCACTCTTAAAAGCTCAAAGTAAATTTATAATCAAAGTACATATATGTCACCATATACAAGCCTGAGATTCATTCCCCTTGGAAGTTTTCATGTTTTATTGTTTTACAACATTGAATCACAGTGAATTTAATTTGGCTTTTTTGACACAGATCAACAGAAAAATACTCTTTCGTGTCAAAGTGAAAACAAATCTCTACAAAAAGATCTAAATAATTGATTGCATAAATACTCACCCCCTTCAAGTCAATAATTAGTACATGCACCTGTGGCAGCAATTCTAGCCGTGTCTGTGTGGATAGGTCCCTATCAGGTTTATATGTCTAGACATTTCAATTTTTCCCTATTCTTTACAAAACTGCTCAAGCTCTGTCAGATTGCATGGGGATTGTGAATGAACAGGTCTTTTCAAGTCCAGCCACAAATTCTCAATTGGATTGAGGTCTGGACTCTGACTTGGCCACTCCAGGACATTAACTTTGTTGTTGTTAAGACATTCCTGTGTAGCTTTGGCTTTATGCTTGGGGTCATTGTCTTGCTGGAAAACAAATCTTTTTCCAAGTCACAGTTCTTTTACAGAGACTGCATCAGGAACCTTTTTCCAGCTGACTTCAGAGTCTCCCACATGCCTTCTGGCAAACTCTAGCCAATATTTCAGGTGAGTTTCTTTTCAACAGTGGCTTTCTCTTTGCCACTCTCCCATAAAGCTGTGACTGGTGAAGCATCTGGGCAACAGTATTCATATGCACAGTCTCTCCCATCTCAGCCACTGAAGCTTGCAACTCCTCCAGAGTTGTCATAGGTCTCTTGGTGGCCTCCCTCACTAGTCCCCTTCTTGCACGGTCACTCCGTTTTTGAGGATGGACTGGTCTAGGTAGATTTACAGCTGTGCCATATTCTTTCCATTTCTTGATGATTGACTTAACTGTACTCCATGGGATATTCAGTTACTTGGAAATTTTCTTGTATTAATCTCCTGACTTGTGCTTTTCAATAAACTTTTCGCAGAATTGCTTGGAGTGTTCTTTTGTGTTTGTGGTGTAGTTTTTGCCAGGATACTGACTCACCATCAGTTGGACCTGTCAGTTACAGGTGTATTTTTGCTACAATCAATTGAAACACCTTGACTGCACACAGGTCTCCAAAAGCAGATTCCCATTTAATTAATTATGTGACTTCTAAAACCAATTGGCTGCACCAATGATGATTTGGTGTGTTATATGAGAGGAGGGAAAATTCTTATGCCGTCAATTATTTTGTGTTTTATATTTGTAATCAATTTAGATCAATTTGTAGAGATTTGTTTTCACTTTGACATGGAAGAGTCTTTTTCTGTTGATCAGTGCCGAAAAAGCCAAATTAAATTCGTTGTGATTCAATGTTGTAAAACAATAAAACATGAAAACTTCCAAGAGGAGTGAATACTTCTTATTGGCAATGTAGAAAACAACAGAACCAATGAAAGACTTAAAGAAGGATGGAAAAACAACTGACAAAGGACAACAAATTGTGCATTACGAATGAATAAATAAGTAATAAATAATATTGAGAATATGTGCTGTAGAGTCTTTGAAAGTGAGTCCGCAGGTTGTGGTATCAGTTCAATGTTAGTGTGAGTGGAATTACCCACTCTGGCTCAGCAGCCTGATGGTTCAAGGGTAGTAACTGTTCCTGAACTTGGTGGTGGTGGTGGGTCTAAAGGCTCCTGTACCATATTCTGGACGGAAGAAACGAGAAGAGAGCATGGCCTCAGTGGTAGGGGTCCTTGATAATGGATGCTGCTTTCCTTACCATATTGATATCAGTAAACTCTTCAGCCAGTTGATTAGCACAGGTCTTCAGTACATAGCCAGGTACACTGCCTAGGCTAGATGTTTTCTGTGGGTTCAACCTCCAGAGGAATGCTCCCACATCAGCCTCAGAGTCCGAAATCACAGGGTCGTTTGGGGCGTGAAAGTTCATGAAAGGGTCTCCAAGTTTTGTTGGTCAAAGCAAGCATAAAAGTTTGGTCTGGAATTCCGCATCTGAGATGGCTTTATGGAGATCATACCTGGACCTTCTGTATTTTACTTCGTCACTAGACTTGAACACCACTGACCTGACCCTCAGCAGGTCGCAGATCTCTTGGCTTATCCAGAGCTTCTGGTTGGGGATGACCGAATGACACCAATGACTTCATGAACTCCGTGACAACCACAGCATATTCATTCAGATCCTCAGATGAGTCCTTGAACACTGCTCAGTCTACAGAGTTGAAGCAATCCAATAGCTGCTTCTCTGCCTCCTGTGACCACCACAATGTTGTCCTCCTCGCTGAAGCCTTGCTCCTTAGCCTCTGCCTGTCTGCAGGCAGGAGAAAGACAATGATCTGATAACTCACTATGCTGTCCAGGGATGAAATGCAAGGCAGTCCTGATCATAGTGTAACAGTGGTCGAGTGTGTTGGGAACCCTGGCACTGCAGGTGATAAGTTGATGATAATTGGGCAGAGTTTCTTCAAGCAAGGGATTGAGGTCCCTGGCGATGATTTTAAAAGGACCGGAGTGGGCAGATTTTTGTTTGCTAATCATGGCACTCAAATCAAGTATTGGCTTGGCATCTGCTTTTGGCTGGTTGCATCACTGGAGGCTCCAACAAACAGGATTGAAGTAGGCCAGAGAGCAGGCCTAGACTCAGACAGCTCCATCATGGGCACAACTGAGGACATCTTCAGAATCAGGTTTAACATCGCCGGCTTATGTCATGAGATTTGTTAATTTAGCAGCAGCAGTGCAATGCAATACATGACAATATAGAAAAAAATAAGTAAATCAAATACAGTATGTGTGTGTATATAATTAAATTTAAAATAGTGCAAAAACAGAAATAATAAAAGTGAGGTATTGTTTATGGGTTCAATGTCCATTTAGGAATCGGATGGCAGAGTGGAAGAAGCTGTTCCTGAATCGCTGAGTGTGTGCCTTCAGGCTTCTGTACCTCCTACCAGATGGTAACAATGAGAAGAGGGCAAAAGATGGTGCCTTGAGAAGGAGCATCCGTCATGAAGAAACCTCACTGTAACATGTCATCTTCCCATTACCCTCACTGTAACATGTCATCTTCCCATTACCCTCACTGTAACATGTCATTTTCCCATTACCCTCACTGTAACATGTCATTTTCCCATTACCCTCACTGTAACATGTCATCTTCCCATTACCCTCACTGTAACATGTCATTTTCCCATTACCCTCACTGTAACATGTCATCTTCTCATTACTACCATTGGGGAGGAGGTACAGGAATCGAAAGATGCACAATCAACATTCTAGAACAACTTCTTCCCCTCCACCATCAGATTTCTGAATGGCCCATGGACACTACCTCACTGTTCCCCTTTTGCACTGTTTACTTATTATTGTAACTCATCGTAATTTTTCTGCGATGTGCACTGAGTGCTGCGCATAACAACAAATTCCGTAGTTGTTGGTGATAACAAACCTGGTTCTCAATCTGCTTGTCACCTGCAGGATACAGACCAAGAGCTGAAACATCATAGTATAGACTGGGTAGCAGATGTTCAACCATCATGGGCAACATGGGTTAATGATGGAAGATTTCTATGATTCTCTCTGGCTGACTAATCCTCCATTTCTACCAATCTGTGCTGGACAAAAGCAGCTGGTTTATTACCTAGTCACAATTACTTCTCTCACCGTTCCATCTGCATTTACCTGACATCTCCATTCTTGCGCAAACCTTATGTCTTCATTTTACAATGCAATTGGGTAAATGAAATAGAAAGGCAATATTGCTTTTTATTTCTGAATGCAACACTATTGTGCTAAAAAGCCATGCAAGACTCTTCTTCACCTTTCACTCAGACAGTCCAGCTCACATTTTCATTCACAACTTGTGTGACCCAAATATCGAAACTCAACCTGAGGTGAGGGTTGGGTTGAAGGAAAGGCTAAAGGTCACGGTAGCACAGTGGTTAACACAACACTTTACAGTACCAGCGACCCGGGTTCAATTGCCACTGCTGTTTGCAAGGAGTGTGTACGTTCTCCCCATGACTGCGCGGGTTTCCTCCCACAGTCCCAAGATGTACGGATTGGTAGGTTCATTGGTCATTGTAAATTGTCTCGTGATTAGGCTAGGGTGAAATTGGGGGCTGCTGGGTGCCACAGCTTGAAGGGTCAGAAGGGCCTATTCCACACTATATCTCAATAAATTAAAAAAATCACAACAAACTTCTGTGGCCAACTTTGCTCAAGTTAACACACACAATTTGCTGGAGAAACTCGACAGGTCAGGAACTGAAGAGTGGTGTATTCCTTCAGATCCTCTCATGAATCCTCGAATGTGGCCCAGTCCACTTACTGGAAGCTATCCCATAGCCACTCCTATGTCTCCCACAACCACCTCTTCAAAATCCTTACTCTGGAGCCTTGCTCTTTAGCCCTCGTCTGTATGCTGTCGAGAACGACAGCTGGGTGATCAGATTTCTCGAAATGCAGTCCAGGGGTGGAACAGTAGGCATTCCCTATAGTAGTGTAGCAGTGGTCGAGTGTGGTGGGAACCCTGGTGCTGCAGGTGATTCGTTGATGAAAATTGGGCAAAGATTTCTTCAAGCAAGTGGGTTTGAAGTCCCCGACAACGATGTGAAAGGTGCTGGAGTAGACTGTTTCTTGTTTGCTGATGGTGGCACTCAACTCACTGAATGCTTGCTTAACATCTGACATTGGTGGTATGTAAACTGCAGCCAGCATCACAGAGAACTCTCTCGGTAAGTAGTAGAATTTAATCTATTGAAAAATGCAAGGCAGAGACTACATTTTGCTGCCTCAGCCACGTAACCACAATAGTGGCTCACCTGGTTCCACAGTTATCACAGAGCTTTGGGGCAGCAAGGATATGCAAAGTACTACATTAAGAGTACTGCGCACAAGTCTTGGGCACACATATATATAGCTAGGGTGCCTAAGAACTTTGCTCTGTATTTGTCAACATGCAGTGGAGAGAGTGTTTGGAATTTTTTTGCGATAACAGTACAGTGCAATACAGGTGGCCCCCGCTTTTTGAACGTTCGATTTACGACAACTCGCTGTTACGAAAACTTACATTAGTACCTGTTTTCGCTAACCAAAGAGGATTTTTGCTTTTATGAAAAAAAAGACCCCTGCTTTATACGCGTGTTTACCCCAAGAAAGACTACAATGACCGTGAAGCCTTGTTCGGGCAGTTGCTTGCGCATGCATGTATGTGTCGATTTTTTTTCTCCAAATCGATTTTGGCTCGCTGCCTTCCCGACTTTGATAAGTGAAACTACACTGTACCTACAATATTTCTACTTTAGATAGGCTGTATATTTATCATATCATTCCTGCTTTTACTATATGTTAGTGTTATTTTAGGTTTTATGTGTTATTTGGTTTGATTTGGTAGGTTATTTTTTGGGTCTGGGAACGCTCAAACATTTTTCCCATATAAATTAATGGTAATTGCTTCTTCGCTTTACGACATTTCGGATTACAAACAGTTTCATAGGAATGCTCTACCTTCGGATTGCAGGGGAAACCTGTACATAAAATTATAACATGCTGTGCAAAGTTTCTAGGTACTCACTGTATAAACTAAATTTGGATCTCTCCTCAGCTGCAGGTTGACTGTTAAACTAAAGCTCACCTTAAGCAAAGACAATACTCTCTAGACATTGGTAATGCAACACGTTCATTATGGTAACTGCTTTAGCAACAGTAACGACTTAGGAACAGTCGCTTCCATTTCATGACTAGCATTTCCCCGGTTGCTTTCCTGGTTTTATTTGGTCCAGTTGCCTAATGAGGGACCATTTTAAAACATTCTGGCTGATCTTCCTACCCAAACTCAGTATCCTCGATACTTCTGAATAGGTGCACTTCCCTTTCCCATACAAAGTTAAGCTTCTGCAGATGGTGATATATGGTGATACTCCAGTGCCTCAGGGGTACAAGAATAGCACGTGTGAGAGACTCGCTCTCTTTCCTTTGTCTCCAGAGGCTCCTCTTCACACTGAGGTTGCAACCAGTGCTGAAGAACCTTTGGGAAAGCGTGCTGCAGATATAGGAGGGTATATGTGCACTCTCAGCTAAGTATCTGTTTGTTTTAGGTTTAGTTTGTAGTTGTTTAACTTGGGTAGACTTAATTACGTACCTATTGAGTTTGAAGTGTTATTGAATGTTTAGTGTCTTAGCGTGGCTTAGATAAGTTCTTGTTAGACTTAGATATTTGGTTCTACTGTTCGTCTGTAAAGAAATAGTTAATGTGCTTATTCATAACCAGTATCTTCTGTCTCATTTACCGAACGTGCGAATCTGCTTCCCCATAACGAGTTAATATCCGTTGTGAGTGATTTTGCATCCCTGCAGAAAAAATTCTTCTTTATTATGATTAATCTAATTGTAGTTTAGTTGGTAAACCACAGAAAAACCTACCAGGTGAAGGGGTCACAAGTTGGCATATTTCTCCATAGATCCCCGCCACTTTGCCATTTTGGAATTCTGCTCGGCAATAAAATAGAGTCTGTGATTCCCAAGCTGCTGGTTTGAAAGATGAGAAATGGAAAAGTTAAACAGTAAAAACTACATAAGCGGAGTTCACTCACTGTCTCACGACAACCAATACACACGCCCAACTAGTCCATATTGGACCATTCACAGTCTAACAACCAATATACACGTCCAACCGCTCCACACTAAACCACCTGGCCTCACAATAACCAATATACATGTCCAAACAGTCCATACTAGACCACCAACTATCTCACAACAACCAATGTACAAGATAAAACAGTCCAAGCTAGGGGTTATAATTCACTTGAGTCTTCCCTTGACTCTCTTTGATGTTCTGTGCTCTCCATGTCCTTTGCCAACATCTCCATAAGCTATTCCAAGGAATATAGCTCAACCACTGCAATGGGAGTGCATTCTGCATTCTTATCATACTCCCTGGTTAGCAGGGCCCTCTGAACTCCCTAATGCAGGATTTCAACTCAAAATGTGAACAATTTCTGTCTCCCCACCTCACAGACGTTGCTTGATCCACTGACTTGCTCAAGTAGATTGCATGATACTCCCTCTGAATTCCCTGATTACTATCTCTGCTGGGTGCCCCAGATCCTAATGGCGAAAGGCAGTATGGTGGCACGACCAGCAAATCAACAGCGACTTCAGCTTCAATGCTGACATTGGATGCTGCCTGTCTGGAGTTCCTGCGTTCTTTCTCCCTGTGACGACCACACTGATCTCCTCCCACATCTCAAAGACATCTGGGTTGGTAAGTTCATTGATCAGTAAGCTGCCTCTAGAGAGCAATTTACAGAATGCATTTGACCACAGGCAGATGGAATATATTAAATGCTGAGCAAAATATTGCAATGTTTACTGCTAGTTTAAATGGAAGCATGCTCAAACCTTATTTGCATGCAATTGTACAATTTTCGCTTTAGGGCATGCAGAGAAAAAGTATTAACCCTGCCAATCACATCCCATTACACAGACTTCTCAAGTCATTTTGATCTGAAGGAGAACTCACAGGATTCTGGAACATTCAGCCCATCCAGTCTATACCAAACTATCCCTCTGCCAAGACCCACTGAGTTGCACCTGGATCATAACCCTCTGTACTCCTACATGTACTTATCCAAAACTCTTAAATGTTGAAACCAAGCCTGTGTCCACCACTTCCGCTGGCACCACACACAAAATGCTGGAGGAGCTCAGCAGGTCAGGCAGCACTTATGGAGATGAATAAACAGTTGATGTTTTGGGCCAAGACCCTTTAATCAGGACTGGAAAGGATGGGTGAAGATTCCAGAATAAAAAGGTGGAGGGGGGTGGGGGAAGGGGGGGATAGCTAGAAAGTGCTAGGTGAAGCCAGGTGGGTAAGAAAGGTAAAGGGCTGGAGAGGAAGGAATCTGACAGAAGAGGAGAGTGGGCCATAGGAGAAAGATAAGAAGGAGGGGCACCAAAGGAGGTGATAGACAGGTGAGGAGAAGAGCTAAGAGGCCCATCTGGTGAATAGAGGAAGAAGAAGAGGGGGGAAAATGATGTTCATACATCATGCTACCCAGATGGAATACAAGCTGTTGCTCCTACTTCCTAAGAGTGGCCTCATCATGACACAAGAGGAGGCCTTGGATTGACCTGTTGGACAGGAATGGGAAATGGAATTAAAATGTTGCCCACTGGGAAATTCCACTTTCGGTGGATGGAGCGGAGGTGCCCCCAATTTACAACGGGTCTCACCAATGTAGAGCAGGCCGAAAATGGAGCACTGGATACGCTCGACAACCCAAACAGACTCAAAGGTGAATCTCCTCTCCTATCAGATTCCTTCCTCTCCAGCCCTTCATCTCTCCCACACACCCGGCTTAATCTATCACTTTCCAGCTATCCTCCTTCCCATCCCCTGAATTTTTTTTTCTGGCATCTTCTCCCTTCCTTTTCAGTCTTGCCTCACCTGGAAGACCGTCTGGGGCCCTGAATGGAGATAAGGAAGGAGGTGAATGGGAGATGAACTTTTCCCCTCCCCCTTCCCTCATCTTCTAATCCCACTGGGGCCTCTTACTACCTCTTCTCCTTACCTGTCTATCATCTCCCCCTATTGCCCATCTTCTTCCCTTCCTCTCTTTTCCTATCAGATTCCTTCCTCTACGACCCTTTACCTTTCCCCTCACCCGGCTTCACCTATCATATTCTACCTATCCCTGCTCCCACAACCCCCCCCCCCCATCTACTTATTCTGGCACCTTGCCCCTTCCTTTCCAGTCCTGAAGAAGAACATCTAATGCTTATTCCTTTCCATAGATGCTGCCTGACCTGCTGAGCTCCTCCAGCATTGTGTGTGTGTTGCTTTGGATGTCTAACTTCTGCAGAATCACGTGTTCCACACTCAGCACTCTGGGTGAAACTCCCCCACAGGTCCCCCCCTTAAATAATTCACCTTTCACTCTAAACCTACGTCTTCTAGCTCTAGTCTCACAAAACCTCAGTGGAAAAGGGCGTCCTGCATTTCTCTATCTATGCTGCTCATAATTTTGTATACTTCTATCAAATCTCCCCTCATTCTCCTACACTCCAGGAAATAAAGTCCTGACCTTCCTAAACTATGGTCAGCTCATCATCACGGGACAAGGGGCCTGTACTGTGCTGTATAGCGTTGTATGTTCTGTGTTCACTCAATCCTTCCCAAGAACTCAGGTCCACAAGTATCAGCAACATTCCCATAAATTTTCTTCATACTCTTTCGTTTGCTGGCTCTGGACCTGTACTCACTGGAGTTTAGAAGAATGAGGGGAGGATCTCACTGAAACCTATCGAATACTGAAAAGCCTAGATAGTGCGGACGTGGAGAGAATGGTTCCTACAGCGGGTGTGTTCAGGATCAGAGAGCACACTCTAGAATAGAGGGATGTCCACTTAGATCAGAGATGAGGAGGAATTTCCTTGGACAGAGGGTAGTGAATGTATCTGTGGAATTCATTGCCACAGATGGCTGTGGAGGCCAATGATTGGTTATACTTAAAGCAGAGGTTGATACGTTCTTGATTAGTAAGGGTGTCAGAGGCTGCAAGGAGAAGGCAGGAGAATGGGATTGAGAGGGATAATAAATCAGCCATGATGGAATGGCAAAGCAAACTCAATTGGCCGAATGGCCTAATTCTGCCCCTATGTTTTATGCTCTTATTTATATCTTTCCTATAGGCAGGTGACCAGAAATACACACAATATCCCAAATTAGGCCTCACCACATCTTATACAACTTCAACATAACATCCAAACTCCTGCACTCGTGTTTTGATTCATGAAGGCCAGTGTGCCAAAGAGAGCGTGTGCATAAGTAAGGTGTGCTGGCTTATACTGTAGACAGACAGATAACCTCCTAACTAGCAATGTCCAGGCTAGACTTGTGACCAAGATATTGGCAGACAACCACTGGACTGTGAAAATGTATCTCAGGGTCAAAACTTGCTTCTGGAGAGAGGCAACAGCAATGGGGGAGAAAAAAGATTCTTAGGAAGTCAAATTTTGACCAAAAGGAAAATTCTCCAGTTCAGAAGTCTTAGTCTGCATCTCACCTGAAAGCTGTGTCAAACGGGTTAGAACTTTTCCCATTCCTTCCAGTGTCATTTCTAACCACCTAAGATAGAAAATAGAAAATTCTATCAATAAAAAATTCAACATTACAATTTGTATTACAAAGGGATTAGTTTACGACTTAAATTTAAACAATATCACACACCATTTCATGCTATCACCAGATTTAACACGACCAGATTCACAAACTCTATGCTAACAATGTCATTGTCCAATTACACTTACAATGCTTTACACATGTCCTCCGTGATCAGAGGAAAAATATCACTGAGATTCATTTAAATTTTCCTTCTGTTTTAGGAAAACCATTTTGAAAGGCTCAATTATTTCAAATGATTTACTTAAATAGGTTCCTTCACAGCAACTCACTTTTGACTTGCTTGACTTTTACACTACCTTGGCAAGATAGCTTAGCGGGTCAGCAAAACGCTTTACAGAACCAACAACCCTGTGACTGTGAGGGTTTCCTCCCACAGTCCAAAGACGTACAGGTTAAACAAGTTAATTGGTCACATGAGTGTACTAGGGCAGTAATCTGGGGTTATTAGTAATCACTTGCCCTTCAGCATCCCAATGGGATTGCAATGTTAGTCACTCTTCCATGGGATGTGAACGTCAATGAGATTGCTAGCAGTTATGGTCCAAGCTGTACTGAATAACCTACAGCAACATACATAATGCTGGAGGAACTCGGCCAGTCAGGCAGCATCTATGGAGGGAAATGGACAGTTACTGTGTCGGGTCAAGATCTTTAATCAGGACTGGAAAGAAAAGAAGGGAGATAGTCAGGGTGGAGCAAGGGCTGACAGGTGATAGGTGGATCCGGATGAGACAGGACTGACAGGCAGGAGAGTGAGGGGGAAGATGGCAGACTACAGCGACAAATGGCTGGAGTGAGCTGAATCTGATAAGAGAGGACTGCAGCCCATGGAATAAAGGGGAGGAAGAGAGGTGGGCAAACAGAGGGAGGGCAGGGGAGGGAAAGGAGAAGGGATGATGGGGCCAGTGGGATAAGGGAAAATGGTGATGGATAGAGTGGAGTGGTTACTCGAAATTGTTACAATGAACAATTAACCTACCCAGTACGCTTTTGGACCAGCAACGCCGATTAACCGTAATCTAATCACAGGACAATTTACCATGAACAATTAACCTACCCGGTACTTCTTTGGACCGGTCAGTGGAGGTGGTAGGGTTTTTGATTGCTCTGGCTGTGAGAAATATAGACAGGGAAGGATGAAAGAATACTCCATAGGAGGGAGGCTGGTTGCAGTGATAGGCTGAGTTGTGTCCAGAACTCTACTCTTTCTTGGGCAGAGCAGTTGCTATAATGTTATGATACAGACATAATGCCTCCTATAGTACATCAATAAAAATTGGTGAGGGTTGTTAGGGACATGCTAAGTTTCTTTAGCCTCCTGAAGAAGTAGAGCCACTGGTGAGCTTTCTTCACCCTGATATCCCACTAAGAATTAGTAAGTTAACCTCCTTGAGTGAGTCTTGAACCCACAACCTTCTCTCCCAGATACAAGAATTACACCATTTCATCACAGCCAATAGATACACTGTCTATAAAAAGTATTCACCCTCCTTGGAAGTTTTCTTTTTTTAATTGTTTTACAGCATTGAATCACAGTGGATTTAATTTGGCTTTTTTGACACTGATCAAAAAAAAACTCTTTCATGTCAAAGTGAAAACAGATCTCTACAAAGTGAATCAAACTAATTACAAATATAAAACACAAAATAATTGATTGCATAAGTATTTATCACCCCCTTCAAGCTTTTGTAGATGCACCTTTGGCAGCAATTACAGCCTCAAGTCTGTGTGGATAGGTCTCTATCAGCTTTGCACATCTGGACTCTGCAATTTTTCCCCATTCTTCTTTACAAAACTGCTCAAACTGTGTCAGATTGCACGGGGATCATGAGTGAACAGGACTTTTCAAGTCCAGCCACAAATTCTCAATTGGATTGAGGTCAGGACTCTGACTTGGCCACTCCAGAATATTTACTCTGCTGTTTTTAAGCCATTCCTGTGTAGGTTTGGCTTTAAGCCTGGGGCACTGATTTGCTGGGAAACAAACCTTCTCCCAAGTCGCAGTTTCCTTGCAGACTACATCAGGTTTCCCTCTAGGATTTCCCTGTAATTTGCTGCATTCATTTTATCCTCTTCCTTCATAAGCCTTCCAGGAACTGCTGCAGTAAAGCCTCCCCACAGCATGATGCAGCCACCACCATGCACTGCAGTAAGGATGGTGTGATTTTGATGATGTGCGGTGTTTGGCTTATGCCATACCATTTAGTCTAATGGGCGAAAAGCTCAATTTTGGTTTCAGACCATAGAACTTTCTTCCAACTGACTTCAGAGTCTTCTACACGTCTCCTGGCAAACTCCAGCTGAGATTTCATGCGAGTTTTTTTCCCAACAGAGGCTTTCTCTGCCATTGAGGCTTGTAACTCCTCCAAAGTTGTCATAGGCCTCTTGGTGGCCTCTCTCACTAGTCCCCTTCTTGCACGGTCACTCAGTTTTTGAGCTCTAGGCAAATTTACAGGTGTGCCACAAACTTTCCATTTCTTGATGATTGACTTAACTGTGCTCCCTGGGATATTCTGTGACTTGGAGATTTTCTTGTATCCATCTTCTGACTTGTGCTTTTCAATAACCTTTACACATAGATGTTTGAAGTGTTCTTTTGTCTTTATGGTGTAGCTTTTGCCAGGATACTGACTCAGCAGCAGTTAGACCTTCCAGATAAGGTGTATTTTTACTACAATCAATTGAAACACCTTGACTGCACACAGGTCTCCAATAACAGATCTCTATTTAACTAATTATGTGACTTCTAAAACCAAATGGCTGCACCAGTGATGATTTGGTGTGTCATTTTAAAGGGGGTGAATACTTATGAAATCAATTATTTTGTGTTTTATATTTGTAATTAATTGTAATTCACTTTGCCTTTCTCTGTTGACCAGTGTCAAAAAAGCCAAATTAAATCCATTGTGATTCAATGTTGTAAAACAATAAGACATGAAAACTTGCTAGGGGAGAGTGAATACTTTTTATCGGCACTGTATATACTTAATCTCTACAGCATCATATGTTGAGTCAATTTCCTAGAAATGAGAGAATCTTTACATCAGATTTAATGAGCATTTTTAAAAATCCTTCATTGTATACGGTCCAACGTAGTAGATATCAGTAATACTTTGTGCATCAGGAAATAACAGAAATGTCTACAAACATTTTAAAACATAGGATACATGCACAAGGAAAGGATTTCACTGCAAATGTTGACTCCTCAACATTCTCATGTTTCCTGCTTTGACACTTACAATTTTAAAATTTTCACTTTTTGCCAGAAGCCCAGTTATTTAGGTTAAAAAGAACCTCACAGAATACTCCACCTGTGTTTTCAAAATGTTGCCTTTCACATCTTCAGGAAATCCTGGGCCAATGTCATCTGCCACGTTCTTCAGGCACTTATCCAATGTCTTCACAATTTCATCCTAGCACGAACAGGAAAACATCTCAAGTTAGGAAGTCCTCCCACAAATGCCATCTGTCTGAACTCCAATACCATACACGTCGTCAGTGCTCAAGACTCCCTGAAGCGGAGGGAAGTGCTAATCTCTGTCTACTTGTGCAGGCGAGCAGACAGGGGGTAAAGCATGCTGACGGTCATCAGTCAGGGCAGAGCTGAGGAGTAGGGCCATTATGTTGCAATAAAGCATGTCATTGGTGAAACTGCACTAGGACAATTGTGTACAGTGCTGGTTATAGGAAAAACATCGTCAAACTGGAGAAGGTGCAAAAGAGATTTATGAGGATGCTTCCATGACTGAAGTGTCTGAGTTATAGGGAGAGGCTGGCCAGGCTGGATCTTTATTCCTTGGAGGGGAAGAGAATGGGAGGAATCCTCACATAAAATTATAAAATCATGAGGGGTGTGGGAAAGGCGGACGGTCATAGTCAGGGATGAGGAGTTCAAAACCAGAGGGCACAGATACAAGATAAGCGAGAGACTTAAAAGAGACCTAAGGATTAATTTATTTACACAGGGGCCAGTGAGTGCTGGAATGAGTAGCCAGGTAAAGTGGTCGAGGTGGGGACAACTGCAATGTTTAAGAGTCCGTGGAGCGGAAGGGCCTGGAAGGTTACTGGCCAAATGCATGCAGTTGGGACTAGCAGTAGGCAGCATGGGCCAGTTGGGCAGAAGGACAAGTTTCTGTGCTGTTTACTCGATGACTCAACCCCGTAACCGAGGCCGTACTTCAACAACTAGTGTCTCCTCCTTTGGGCCTGTGTTATGTTACCCAACATGTAGGTGTAAATTCAATGTCTGAGTTCCAGCTCTAACCAGCAACAATTTCTGAATCAAGAAATTGTACTGTAACATAGTCAGAAAACAGAGAACATAGAGCATTACAGTACAGACCCTTTAGTCCACGATGTTGTTTAATCTAATCTAACCCTTCCCAAGTAGTTCTCCATTTTTCTGCCGTCCATGTACCTATGTAAGAGTCTCTTAAAGCATCTGCCTCTGGCAATAGTCCATCCACTTATCACCATGGAAAAACAAGAACAACTTCTGACATCTTGCCTCCAATCAGTTTAAAAGTATGCCCTCTTGTATTAACCCATGCCGCCCTGGGGAAAAAGGTGTTGCCTGTTCATTCTGTGTATGCC
The DNA here is from genome assembly GCF_048418815.1 of Hemitrygon akajei. Lineage (NCBI taxonomy): Eukaryota > Metazoa > Chordata > Chondrichthyes > Myliobatiformes > Dasyatidae > Hemitrygon > Hemitrygon akajei. The sequence continues at coordinate 107,483,558 of NC_133125.1, forward strand.
TTTTGTCATTCTATAATCTTTATCATTCACCTCTCATCTTCCTTTGCTCCAAAGAGAAAAGCTCTGGTTCACTCAGCCTTTCCTCATAATACATGTTCTCTCATCCAGGTAGCATCCCGGTAAACGTCCTCTGTACGTTGAACCTTGACTCTGTCCCCAGGCAGTTCTCAGATAACCACGTGTACCTGGGCCTCCATGTGACTCTCACTATAATATGTGGCTCACTTGGTGTCATTGGGTTTGGGATAGTGTACATTGTGAAAAACCAGGCAACATGGTTAAGCTACGAGATCAGCAAAGGAGAGGCTGTACGATTGATCCAAACATGAGTTCAACTGCATCAAATCACATGCAACGTCAAAGTAAACTGATTATCAAAGAACATGTATGTCACCACACACAACCCTGAAATTCATTTTCAGGAAAACAAAGAAATACAGTAGAATGGATGAAAAATTATAAATAACAAAGACTGACAAACACCTAAAGTGCAAAAGAAGACAAATTGTGCAAATAATAAAATAAGTAATACTGAGAACACGAATTGTGAAGTCCTGGACAATTAGTCTGTAGGTTGTGGAATCGAGTCAGAGCTGAGGTGAGAAATAAACCCACTGAGCCCATGCTGACCATCAAGCACCTACACTCAGTGGCCACTTTATTAGGTACCCCCGTACCAATACTCATTAATGCAAATATCTAATCAGCCAATCAGCAACTCAATGCATAAAAGCATACAGACATGGTCAAGAGGTTCAGTTGTTATTCAGACCAAACATCAGAATGGGGAAGAATGTGACCTAAGTGACATTGACCATGGAATGACTATTGGTGCCTGACGGGGTGGTTTGAGTATTTCAGAAACTGCTGGTCTCCTGGGATCTTTGCACACAACAGTCTGTAGAGTTTACAGAGAATGGTGCAAAAAACAAAAAAAAACCATCCTGTGAGTGGCAGTTCTGGAGTCAAAAATGCTTTGTTAATGAGAGAGGTCTGAGGAGAATGGGCAGACTGGTTCAAGCTGACAGGAAGGTCAAAGTAACTCAAATAATCACAAGTTACAACAGTGGAGTGCAGGGGAGCGTCACTGGCATACAACACAATGAATCCTGAAGTGGATGGGCTACAGCAGCAGAAGACCATGAACAGTAAGGATCTAATAAAGTGGCCACTGGGTGTACTTACACTAATCCTATTTTGTTTTGCCCACATTCATCAATTCCTCCCAGATTCAACCATCACCTGCACCCTATAAAGCAACTTGTGGTGGCCAATTAGCCTATCAACCTGCACATGTTCAGGAGATGGGAGGAAACCCATGTGGTCACAGGAGAAGATTTAAACTCCACACATACAGCACCTGAGGTCATGCATGAACATGGGTCGCTGTAATAGTGACAGACTTTCAACCCCAGCCATAGCAGCTAAACAGAGATCAATAAATAAAACTAGAAGCATGAAACAATCATTTTGTCATTCAACAGCATCTTTCAACAGCTCTCCCATTTCTGACTTTGGTGTTTCACTGAGCTGCTTCTGAAATTCAACCAATCGTGGAGGAACAGAGATGGGTCACGAGAAAGGCTCCAGGGAACCCATTCAAGTGCTTGTTCTTACCTGATTACTGGAGTTCATATGGAAGCTCACATCAGGCCTGATGCCAGCCACAGGACTACTCTCTATCTGAAGCTGTTTCAGTCTCGCTATCACTTCCTCCAGTGCTGAAACGGGAACCAAAGCACAGGCAGTGAGTGACCAGCAGAGATATCGATGTGGCAAATCTTTGCATTTAGCTTTTATGATTTAAGACATGACATATCTATTTAATTACTAAGAAGCATTTACCCTCTGCAAGAAATCTCTGGCAACTAATTGTTATTAGCTGCTTATATTGTTATTTTTCAGAAGGAACTGTAAAGTTACTACTACTTTCAGTGAAAAATTAATTTATCTGTTTGGTATAAATAGTTTGACTAATAGCAACACCAAGTGGTTCTAGTATTTTCTCCTTATATTTCATACTTTCACCATTAGGGCTTTATCACTTTCACTGAAGCTTTATTCCATAGATTGTAGAAGATTGAGGGGAAATTTGATTGAGCTATACAAAATTACAAGGGGTATAGATAGGGGAAATACAAGTAGGCTTTTTCCCATGAGGTTGGGTGAGATTAGGACTAGAGGTCATGGGTTAAGGGTGAAAGGTGAAATGTTTAAGAGCAGCATGTGATGGAACTTCTTCACCCAGGAGGTGGTGAGAATGTGGAACGAGCTGCCAGTAGAAGTGGCAGATATGAGTTCAATTGTAACATTTGGATAGGTACATGGATGAGCGGAGTATGGAGGGCTATGGCCCTACAGCAGGTAGATGGAATTAGGCTAAAGACCAGGTTGCCCACAGCTTTCAGCTTGCCTTGACTTCAAGACTAGACTGTTTCTGTGCTGTAGTGCCTTGGAGATCTGAAATCAAGGCAACCTGAGAGGTAACAATAATAATCAGCTGCATTTAAATAGCCCCACTGATGCAGCTGAAATGCCCTGAGTTGCTAATATGCCAACATATGACCATAAAGGGTGACCCAAAGACTGGTCAAAGAGAGAGTTTTTAAAGAGGGGAGATGGGGAGAACTTCTCAGGAAGTTGGATTCAGTGCTTAGACTCAGTATATCAGCCATTTAGCAAATGAAACAATACTATATGTTGCTTTCAAAGTTCAAAATACTGTATATTTCTTTATATCAAAGTATGCATATGTCACCATATACCATCTTGAGATTCATTTTCTTATGGGCATTTACAGGAGAACAAAGAAAAGTAATAGAATCAATTAAAAACTGCACACAGACTGACAAAGAACCAATGTCCAAAAGACAAACTGCAAATACAAAAAAATTAAACAATAATAATAAAAACATAAACAACTAATAAATAGATAGATAATTAATGCTGAGAACATGAATTATGCATGTAGAGTTCTTGAAAGTGAGTTCATATGTTGTGGAATCAGTTCAGTGCTGAGATGATTGACATCATCTACACTCCTTCAGAAATCTAATGGTTTAAGGGTAACATAAACAAACAGGGTTATTTTAAGGAAAGTGTCAGCAATGAAGAAATACAAAACATGCTGGCAAGAGTAGGTGGCCTGCTAGTAAATCTCAATGGGTAGTTACAATAAGGAAATGTATGGAAAACTTTTAAGAAAGAAGGCTTCAATTATACCAGTGCCCAAGAATGTGGTTTTCTGCCTCAATGACTATTGTCCGGTAGCACTGACATCCAATTGTGATGAGTGCTCTGAAAGGTTGGTGATGAAACATATCAACTTCTGCCTGAGAAGCGACTTGGATCCACTCCAATTTGCCTCCCAATACAATAGGTCCACAGCAGAAGCCATTTCATTGGCTTTTCAAGCAACCCTGGAACATCTGGATAGCAAAGATGCGTACATCAGGAAGCTCTTTAATGACGGCAGCCTGGCATTCAATGCTATCATCCTCTCAGAACTAATCAGTAAGCTTCAAGACGCTGGCCTCAATATCTTCTTGTGTAATTGGATGGACTTGCAGATCCCAGTTGGTTCAGATTGGCAACAACATCTCCTCCACAATCTCCATCAGCAGAGGTGCACAACGAAGGCTGTGCATTTATCCCCCTGCTCTACCCACTTCATACTTATGACTGTGAGGCTAAGCACAACTCCAATGCCATTGCTGGGGTAGTGCAGTGGCTTAGTAGTCAGCATAACGCTTTACAGTATCAGTTCCCCCACTGTCTGTAAGGAGTTTGTACGTTCTCCCCATGACTGTGTGGGTTTTCCTCTGGGTGATTCAGCTTCCTTCAACAGTCCAAAGACGTACCAGTTAATTGGTCATTGTCGATTGCTCCACGATTTGGCTAGGATTAAAATGTGGGGTTGCTAGACAATGCAGCATGAGGGGCTGGAAGGGCCTACTCCGCGCTGTATCTCAGTAAAAATTAAATGTAGTTATTTTGCTGATAAGTTAAAATAAGTTTGTAGATAGCACCACTGTCACTGGCCAAGTCAAAGGTGGTGATGAATCAGCATATAGGTGAGAGATTGAAAATCTGGTACAATAACAACCTTTTATTCAATGTCAAGAAGACCAAGGAACTGTTTCATTGACTTCAGGTGGAGGAAAGCAGATGTACATGAGCCAGTCCTCATCGGGGGATCGAGGTGGAGAGGATTAGCAACTTTAAACTCCTCGGTGTTAACATTTCAGAGGCCCTGTCCTGGGTTCAGTACGAAACTATTATTACAAACGAGGCACAGCAGTGCTTCTAGGGACGTCACGTGATGACGTATGATCGAGACGTGGAAATCCAGCTCTCCCGTAAAAAACCAGTAAAATAATGTTTAAGTGAAGAAAAGTTAGTAAATACTTTTTAAAAATTACTTATAAACTACTCAGGATAGTCTTAAGATATGTCACCTAAACAGAAGCAGAAGAAAACTACTACTTTGAAGACAACACAAGTTGGAAAAGAATCAAGGCCGGCCGCCATGAAAGAGCCTCGGGCTCAAGTGCATTTTACCTCCAGCGATACAGAACAGGAAACTGCGGCAACATCAACCGTTTCCAAAAAAAAGAGCAACAGAAATTGCGCATGCGTGAAGGAAGGGGCATGCACAAACACGAGCAACCCAAACTACAAATCCCAGCTATGATCGGAACTGAAAGTGAAAGTGAATATGAGGTGGAATCAGATTCTCTGGATAAATCAGACGAAGATGAAGAGACAAACAAAGAAGAGCAACAGGAAGAGGTTGGAGGTGATATTGGAGACAAAAAATCTTTGGTGCAAATAATGCATGAATTAAAAGCATTAAAAGTAATAAAAAAGATATTAAAAATATGAAGATTATGTTTGATAAAATGATGAAAAGACAGGACAAAATGGACAAGAAAATTAAAAACCTGGAAAAAATAACGGGAGACACCATTGATAGAGTGAATAAAATTGAAGATAATATTTCTGCCTGGACATCAGAAAGAAAACGGTTGTTGGAAAAAGTGGATGTACTTGAAAATTTTAACAGACAAAATAATATTAAGATTGTTGGACTTAAAGAAGGTATAGAGGGAGAGGATCCAATAAATTTTTTTCAAAAATGGATTCCGGAAATTTTGGAAATGGAAGAAGGAACCCAGTTAATTGAAATTGAAAGGGCTCACAGAGCCTTAAGATCAAGACCTCAAGCTGATCAAAACCCATGATCAATCTTGATAAAATGCTTAAGATATCAAGATAAAGAAAAGATCCTGAAGGCGGCTGCCCAACGTGCCAGAAAGAGAAACGGGCCATTGATGATAGAAGGGAAAACAGTTCTTTTCTATCCTGATATAAGTTATGATCTTTTGAAGAGAAAGAAGGAATTTAACCCAGCGAAAAAAGTTTTATGGGAAAAGGGTTATAAATTTATATTGCGCCACCTGGCAACCCTGATAATTTTTTGGGATGACGGAAAAAGATCTTTTACTGATTATCGGGATGCGGAAGAATTTGCACAAGAACTCCCAAATATTCGCTAACCACAGCCAAAGATTTAAAAGTGAAACGGATTAAAGATGAAGACAGGGACAGTGAATGGAGTTGATGGATGTTTAAGGACAGAAGAATATTTAAATATATTCTTAATTATATGATACAGGGGGAGAAAGGTAAAAATTTGAGAAATATTAATTGAGAGTAGTGATATTATTTTTTCTTATGTATAATTTTGTATGTTACGGGGGAGCTGGGGGAACTTCGGATCGATTGCTACGGGATTCATGTGTGTAATCATGGCGATTGCCATGACCCGTACAACGGAGGGTAATGTTGCGTTTTTTCTTTATTCACAACATTAGTAGGGGGGTATTTTGTTATTTTTTTTCTTTATAATCTATTTTTCTTTAATCTTTCTTTCTTTGCCTGGACAATCGGGGGGGAGACCCATAACAACACGGAGAATTTTAAAAAGATTCCCCAAGGTACTACGAAAGTTGAAAAGTTAGGTATTACTACAGACTGGAGTAACCCTGTTAAAAATAATGACTAATTTACTGAATTTTTAAAGTTTTAATGTTAATGGGCTTAATGGACCGGTGAAAAGAAAAAGAATTTTAACATACATTAAGAAAATGAAAATAGATATAGCTTTTAGCTGCATTCCGTTTGAAAAAATTACTTATAATTTAAGAGATAAATATGAAATATTTCTGAAAATTTGGCGCCCTTATTTACAAAAGATAGGATTAAATTTATAGGTGCTCCGAAGATAAAATTATTGGTTATTTGGAGAAAGAAATAAATATATATATTAAAGCTATTATGAACTCCGTGGAGCATGTGGGGATCTTCCGATATCTAGGCATTCTTTTTTTCTTTTTTTTTCTCTTTTTACAGGGATATGTTAGGGGGGAGGGGGGAAGGGTTGATAATTTTTTTTCCTTCTGTAACCATTTGAAAATTAAATAAAAAATTTTTAATAAAAAACAGCATTGCTTCTACTTCCTTAGAAGTTTACGACCATTCGGCATGACATCTAAAACATTGACAAACTTTTTTAAATATGTGGTGGAGAGTATATTGACTAGTTGCATCACACCCTGGTATGGAAACACCAATGCTCTTGAATGGAAATTCCTACAAACAGTAGTGGATACGGCCCACTTCATCACAGGTGAAGCCCACCCCACCATTGAGCACATCTACACAGAGCACTGTCGCAGAAAAGTTGCATCCGTCATCAAGGACTCCCACCACCTAGGTCATGTTCTCTACTCATTGTTGTCATCAGGATGAAGATACAGGAGCATTAGGACTCGCACCACCAGGTTCAGGAACAGTTACTATCCTTTAACCATCAGGCACTTGAAACACAGTGGATAACTTCACTCTTCCCAACACTGAGCTGTTCCCACAACCTATGGTCTCACCTTCAAAGACTCTTCATCTCATGTTCTCAATATTAATTGTTTATTTATTATCTTTTTTTTGTAATTGCATAGTTTGCTGTCTTTTGCATACTGATTGTTTGTCCGTCCTGTGGGGCGTGGTCTTTCATTAATTCTATTAGGTTTCTTAGATGTACTGTGAATGCAAGCTAGAAACAAATCTCAGAGTTGAATATGGTGACATACATGAACTTAGATAATAAATTTACTTTGAACATGGCTTCATCGTGTGGAATTTCTAAGACGATTAATTGTGTAAGTTCTTTATAAACCTTTTTGCACCCATGAATAGAAAGAACATTGCTGTTAACTGGACACAGACCTTTGATCATTAAAGTTTCCAACTTTATATACACAATATTGTGCACATACAGCAATATCAGAATTTGAAAGTAATTCACTTTTTATTTAATAAGTAGTTTTGATGAGCGTCATGGGAGTGTTGTGGTTAGTTCGATGAAATTACAGCCTGGGAGTTTGGAGTTTAATACCAGCATCATCCACAAGGAGACACCCTGCGGAATGTGTGGGTTTCTTCCGGGTGCTCTGCTTTCCTCCCACAGCCCAAAGTCGCACCAATTAGCAGGCTGATTGGTCTTGTAAACTGTCCTGTGTTTAGGTTAGGGTTAAATTGGGGATGTCGGAGGGGACATGCTGGGTGGTCTGGCTCAAAGGGCCTATACCACGCCGTATCTCTAAATAAATGCGTAACTTCAATTTATTACAAAGTACGGCTTTTAAATAAAACATTCTTATTATCACATTAGCAATGAAACGGTTCCACATATAGCAGACTGCATCTTACCGGTTGAATCCGGTTTATCACGTGCACTCTCAATTGTCCCAGCAGAGGTCAAACTTTGAACAGACTCTTCAGAAATTCTTGGTGCTGCCATGGTAACAGGCACTCCAATGACCTCATCCACCGAAGTCTCCAACAGCTCTTTGGTGTCTAACAAATCTGCTATCTGCAGGCTACAAACCACAAGAAAATCAGCAATCCCAGTTTAGGCAATAGTTCAAGGGACTGAGACAAACTTTCATTATGGAGATTAAACACTGGCATGCATGTAAGCAGGAGAAAGCATTCTGTAAAGTAGACCAAAGCCATGAATTTCTCAGCCAACTTAAATTCAAGTTGTTTTCTTTAACCCTTTGCATACTCAATGGATCACTATAATATAATCTGCAGAACACCAGGCCAATTCCAAACTCAATCACTTTCCAAAATTTAAAAGCAACTGGCAAAGCCAATTGTTTTCCAGTTGTTCACTGGACTGGAACTCTCCTCTGTTTTGGTTAAACTTTCACCTCCAATTTGAAATTTCCAACAGTTTGTTTTATCACTCTTCCTGCAGGTTTACATTCTGTGCAGAGAAGCCATTACGGTATGCAAAGGGTTAGAACCAAATAAAAGACTTCAAAATACAAACTATTATAAAATTTTAACTTAGGGGTTAAGAATCAAGAGTTTAAAGCATAGAGCAATCTCTTAATCAAAGAAAAACTTTGCAGTATACATTCTTACATATATTTGATTGTGATAAACTATTGTCGCCTAACTCCCTGATGAAGAAGCTTCCCTTTTTCATGAAATAACAAAAACAAATGTATCTCATTCAATAAGCCCTGCTGATATCGTAAATGGCAAAAGCAATTAATTAAGCAAATCAATATGACCAACTATTTGATATACAGAGCTGTGTCGAATGCAGCTTCCAGATCCTTGACAATAGCTCCTGCAATCCTGACTGCACTCGATAATCGGTTGATCAGTTCATCATTAGCTGAAGTCACTCAATTGAAGCACGAGACAAGGACAGGCACAGACAGATGATCCATCACCAGTTAGCTACACAAGAGAGGCTGCTGTTTGCTATATTAGTTGCAACATGAGCACATAACAGTAGCAAACATTCGATGGTAAAGCATTCTCAATCACCACCATGCCATGAAGCCGACATATTCGATGGGCCTCAGGACCTTACCCCTTGCAAACATTTCTGCAGAGATGGCGAACACCGTCAGCTGCTTCAGTGAAGACAGACCATCAGATTTTCAGTGCCCATAATAACATTTCCAAAAGGGAGAAGTTAATTTTTCTAAAAATTTCTTGTTCAGAATCCAAATAATCTAAACAGTTTGGCAACAACCTAATCACCAGCGCATGGCACAAGTATCAGGGTAAAAATTCATCCACATGGTACCAACACCAGGGTATAAATTCATCCACACGGTACCAACACCAGATAAAAATTCATCCACACGGTACCAACACCAGGTAAAAATTCATCCACACGGTACCAACACCAGATAAAAATTCATCCACACGGTACCAACACCAGGTAAAAATTTATCCACACGATACCAACACCAGGATACAAATTCATCCACACGGTACCAACACCAGGTAAAAATTCATCCACACGGTACCAACACCAGGATACAAATTCATCCACACGGTACCAACACCAGGTAAAAATTCATCCACACGGTACCAATACCAGGATACAAATTCATCCACACGGTATCAACACCAGGTAAAAATTCATCCACACGGTACCAACACCAGGGTATAAATTCATCCACACGGTACCAATACCAGAGTAAAAATTCATCCACACGGTACCAACACCAGGGTATAAATTCATCCACATGGTACCAACACCAGGGTATAAATTCATCCACACGGTACCAACACCAGGTAAAAATTCATCCACACGGTACCAATACCAGGGTATAAATTCATCTACACGGTACCAATACCAGGGTATAAGTTCATCCACATGGTACCAATACCAAGGTATAAATTCATCCACACGGTACCAATACCAGGGTATAAGTTCATCCACATGGTACCAACACCAGGTATAAATTCATCCACATGGTACCAATACCAGGGTATAAGTTCATCCACATGGTACCAATACCAAGGTATAAATTCATCCACACGGTACCAATACCAGGGTATAAGTTCATCCACATGGTACCAACACCAGGTATAAATTCATCCACATGGTACCAATACCAAGGTATAAATTCATCCACACGGTACCAACACCAGGTAAAAATTCATCCACACGGTACCAATACCAGAGTAAAAATTCATCCACATGGTACCAACACCAGGTAAAAATTCATCCACACGGTACCAATACCAGAGTAAAAATTCATCCACACGGTACCAACACCAGGATACAAATTCATCCACACGGTACCAACACCAGGTAAAAATTCATCCACACGGTACCAATACCAGAGTAAAAATTCATCCACACGGTACCAACACCAGAGTAAAAATTCATCCACACGGTACCAACACCAGGGTAAAAATTCATCCACACGGTACCAACACCAGGTAAAAATTCACCCACACGGTATCAACACCAGAGTACAAATTCATCCACACGGTACCAACACCAGGTAAAAATTCATCCACACGGTACCAATACCAGGGTAAAAATTCATCCACACGGTACCAACACCAGGTAAAAATTCATCCACACGGTATCAACACCAGAGTACAAATTCATCCACACGGTACCAACACCAGGTAAAAATTCATCCACACGGTACCAACACCAGGGTATAAATTCATCCACACGGTACCAATACCAGAGTAAAAATTCATCCACACGGTACCAACACCAGGGTATAAATTCATCCACACGGTACCAACACCAGGGTATAAATTCATCCACACGGTACCAACACCAGGTAAAAATTCATCCACACGGTACCAATACCAGGGTATAAATTCATCCACACGGTACCAATACCAGGGTATAAGTTCATCCACATGGTACCAATACCAAGGTATAAATTCATCCACACGGTACCAATACCAGGGTATAAGTTCATCCACACGGTACCAATACCAGAGTAAAAATTCATCCACACGGTACCAACACCAGGGTATAAATTCATCCACATGATACCAACACCAGGGTAAAAATTCATCCACACGGTACCAATACCAGGGTAAAAATTCATCCACACGGTACCAACACCAGGGTAAAAATTCATCCACACGGTACCAACACCAGGGTATAAATTCATCCACACGGTACCAACACCAGGTAAAAATTCATCCACACGGTACCAACACCAGGGTATAAATTCATCCACACGGTACCAACACCAGGTAAAAATTCATCCACACGGTACCAATACCAGGGTAAAAATTCATCCACACGGTACCAATACCAGGGTAAAAATTCATCCACATGGTATCAACACCAGAGTACAAATTCATCCACATGGTACCAACACCAGGTAAAAATTCATCCACACGGTACCAACACCAGGGTATAAATTCATCCACACGGTACCAATACCAGCGTATAAATTCATCCACACAGTACCAACACCAGGTAAAAATTCATCCACACGGTACCAATACCAGGGTAAAAATTCATCCACACGGTACCAATACCAGGGTAAAAATTCATCCACACGGTACCAACACCAGGTAAAAATTCATCCACACGGTATCAACACCAGAGTACAAATTCATCCACACGGTACCAACACCAGGTAAAAATTCATCCACACGGTACCAACACCAGGGTATAAATTCATCCACACGGTACCAATACCAGAGTAAAAATTCATCCACACGGTACCAACACCAGGGTATAAATTCATCCACATGGTACCAACACCAGGGTATAAATTCATCCACACGGTACCAACACCAGGTAAAAATTCACCCAGACGGTACCAATACCAGGGTATAAATTCATCCACACGGTACCAATACCAGGGTATAAGTTCATCCACATGGTACCAATACCAGGGTATAAATTCATCCACACGGTACCAACACCAGGTATAAATTCATCCACACGGTACCAATACCAGAGTAAAAATTCATCCACACGGTACCAATACGAGCAACACACACAAGATGTTGGAGGAACTCAGCAGGCCAGGCAGCATCTATGGAAAAGAGTAAACGTTCGACATTTCGGGCTCATCAAGACTCATTGCTTGGGTTTGTACGCAAGTGTAAGGCGCGTCAGTAAATCCATAGATTGATGGGAGAAGGTAGAACATTATAGAGAAGTCACGAAGAAATATCTCCCCAGGACCCTTTCTTATGTGAAATATCTGCATCATTAACAAATCAATAATCTGAAGAAATAATTTTAAAAATCAGACTGAATAAAAAAATAGAACTAAGGAAACTGATGGCCTCCATCAGTCAGGGTCAACCATGGATGTTGCATCCTATCTGACGAAGTTGATACTGCTACAATTCGGCAACACTGAATATAAAATCGAGACAGGTATTTTATAAACAAATAAAACATTTATTAAACACTGCTCAATAAAAATGAAACGTAAACAGACGACTAACTTAACTGGAAGTTAACTGCTATACGGCAACTTGAACAGTTCTTAAAGCGATAAATGCAAAAGTCCAAATGATGTACACAATTAGGAGAGACTTTCCTGAAGTAACGAATTTCTCGACGTGACGTTACTGCTGATCCCAGCCGATATATGCCTTGCCCAAAGGATTTACGACAAAGGAAATAAAAATGGCTTAAAGGAACTGACCTTCCTTGGCGAATAACGCTGCACCCAGCCCTTTCTGCTTTCACAATGCAGGGGCTATCTCGGATGCGGGTTATTACCTTCTGAACGAGGATTCAATAAGGTTGATCCTGTATTACCACCGACGACACCAACTTTACTCGATCCTTCGAGTCTCCGTACTTCGATAAATTCTTCACTCTCCAACTGGACTAAAACTGGCAGTGTTGTAGCGAAACTGCTGGCAATAACCTTTGAGACTTAAGATACAAAGTAAAACTCCACTTTAAAACAAAACTGCGTCATGAGACGAATACGCAGCATAACGGAGTAACTGACTAATTAAATAACGAACTGACCTGCGTCACAGCAAGGCTTTCCCATTTTATACCTGTTGAAACAGGCCATCATATGACCTCTCACTGGCGGGAAAATTACATCATGTGACCTCACTCTGGAGGGAAATTACATCACCCCACCATCACAAGACCATTACATCATGCACACCAGATACTCAATTACATCATGGTCATAAGATAGTCACAAGATACCCACGGGTTATGTAACAATACACAACCCAGGGTAGTACAATAGCGAGAGCAAGCTGTTGCCCATGCAGCAGGCTTCCCCCCACCAGCAGCTGATGAATCCAAAGGAACGACAGAGACCGATAGTTTGGCACCAGGGGCATAGCTGGAGCTGCCAGTCACTGTCAAACTTAATGTAGGACTGCCTTAGGGACTCCAGCTCCAGATTCTTCCTTCACGTTGTTCCGCATGGGAGGTAGGAGCGATAAGCTCCTGCTACTTATTAAATGCTTCCAATGGTGTGCTTCTCAAATTGCCTCTGACAACCAAGTCCAGCTCCTGGCCTTCATACCAAGATATTCTGGCCTTAGGTACTAAGCCCAACAAAACCAGTTGCTTTCGGTAGATGGGGCTTAGCAAATCAATTGGAAGAAAAACTCCGATCTCAAACCTCTGCAGCCTTATGGCCATAGCTAATCTTGGGGAAGGCTTTGGGTGCAAACCAGAAACTAACAGGTTTAAAAGTCAACATCACCCTAGGACCTGATCATCCATATCCCAGAGTACAAAAGGGAGCGGTTCGACAAATAATAGAGACATTGGTGACCACCTTCCACTTCCACTTACACTGGAACTGTTGCTACAAATGCGAGGGTGGTGGCACAGTAGTGCATTGGTTAGCATAAAGGTACAGGTGTTCAATTCCCTTCACTGCCTGTAAGGATTTTGTATGTTCTTTTGAATCTATTAGAAAAGATGCAATGAAAATATTTTTAAAGAATATTAACAAGATTGGACAAAGTGGTCAAAGATCACCATAGATTTCAAAAAGCATAATCATTAGAACACCATATGACAAGTAAAATAGATGAACATCAATTTCTCTCCCTCCCCTTCCCTCTCTCCCCCACTCCCCTATACTGGATTCCCTCTTACCCCTTTCTCTTCTCTTCACTTACCCATTACTTCCCTCTGGTACCCCCCACCCTTCAATTTCTTCCATGGTTCAGTGTCCTCTTCCTCTCCTATAAGATTCCTTCTTATATCTTTATCTATTCCACCTGTGTCCTCTCAGCTTCTTACTTCAACCTCCCACCCTCCACCTACCTTTCCCCTCATGTGGCTTCACCTATCACCTCCCAACCGATATTCCTTCCCCTCTCCCACCTTCTTATTCTGGCTTCTGTTCTCTTTCTTTCTTTCCAGTCCTGATGGAGGGTCTTGGCCTGAAACGTCAATTGTTTATTTCCTTTCATAGGTGCTGCCTGACCTGCTGAGTTCCTCCAGCATTTTGCATGTGTTGTTGTTGTTGTTATCTGAGATTATTCAATTCAATATTAAGCCCTTGAACCTTGAATGTACTGTATACTCTGCAATTCTTCATTCACGAGGAATAGAATACTCAACAAAACTACTGAGCCATGTTCGCCCAGAGACTTTACATTGAATGCAAGTTTCTGAAAACTACTGTTTTATCTCCTCTCTCTCTCTCTCTCTCGATGTGGCTGCACTTTTGTGCTTAATTTCTTTTCCTTCTCTATCTACATGAGCCTGTTTTTAAAGTAGTTGTTTTCCTGATGAACTTTACTCTGCACCCTACCACAGACATTCCTTCTGTTTCTCACCCCATCACCTTTCTGCAGCATATACAAGTTAGCCTTCTAACCTTCCAATTCTGATTAAAGGTCCTTAATCCAAAATATCCAGTCAGTTTTCCTCCTCATTAATGCTTGACTTGTCAAGTGCTTCTAACTTGTTTCTATTTTTCAGTTTTGTATTTCTAGCATTTGCTTTTGGCATCAACTGGGTCTTTTCCTTAAAAATCCTGTAAGTGGACTGAAAAGCTTAAGCATATAGACATTAAGAAAGAGGATGTGCTGGAGCTTTTGGAAAGCATCAAGTTGGATAAGTCACCGAGATTGGACGAGATATACCCCAGGCTACTGTGGGAGGTGAGAGAGGAGATTGCTGAGCCTTTGGCAATGATCTTTGCATCATCAATGGGGACAGGAGAGGTTCCGGAGAAACGGAGGGTTGCAGATGTCGTTCCCTTATTCAAGAAAGGGAGTAGAGATAGCCCAGGAAAGTATAGACCAGTGAGTCTTACTTCAGTGGTTGAGAAGCTGATGGAGAAGATCCTGAGAGGCAGGATTTATGAACATTTGGAGAGGCATAATATGATTAGGAATAGTCTGCATGACTTTGTCAAAGGCAGGTCATGCCTTATGAGCCTGATTGAATTTTTTGAAGAGGTGAGTAAACATATTGATGAAGGTAGAGCAGTAGATGTAGTGTATATGGATTTCAGCAAGGCATTTGATAAGGTGCCCCATGCAAGGCTTACTGAGAAAGTACGGAGGCACAGGATCCAAGAGGACCTTGCTTTGTGGATTCAGAATTGGCTTGCTCACAGAAAGCAAAGAGTGGTTGTAGACGGGTCATATTCTGCATGGAGGTCGGTCACCAGTGGAGTGCCTCAGGGATCTGTTCTGGTACCCTTACTCTTTGTGATTTTTATAAATGACCTGGATGAGGAAGTGGAGGGATGGGTTAGTAAGTTTGCTGATGACACAAGGGTTGAGGGTGTTGTGGATAGTGTGGAGGGCTGTCAGAGGTTACAGCGAGACATTGACAGGATGCAAAACTGGGCTGAGAAGTGGCAGAAGGAGTTCAACACAGATAAGTGTGAAGTGGTTCATTTTGGTAGGTCAAAGATGATGGCAGAATATAGTATTAATCGTAAGACTCTTGGCAGTATGGAGGACCAGGGGGATCTTGGGGTCCGTGTCCATAGAACAGTCAAAGCTGTTGCGCAGGTTGTGTGTTTAAGAAGGCATACGGTGCATTGGTCTTCATCAATCATAGAATTGAGTTCAAGAGCCGAGAGGTAATGCTACAGCTATATAGGACCCTGGTCAGACTCCACTTGGAGTACGGTGCTCAGTTCTGGTTATCCCACTACAGGAAGGATGTGGAAACTATAGAAAGGGTGCAGAGGAGATTTACAAGGACGTTGCCTGGATTGGGGAGCATGCCTTACAAGAACAGGTTGAGTGAACTTGGCCTTTTCACCTTGGAGTGACAGAGGATGAGAGGTGACCTGATAGAAGTGTATAAGATAATGAGAGGCATTGATTGTGTGAGTAGTCAGAGGCTTTTTCCCAGGGCTGAAAATGGCTGCCACAAGAGGGCACAGTTTTAAGGTGCTTGGAAGTAGGTACAGAGGAGATGTCAGGGGTAAGTTTTTTTACGCAGAGAGTGATGAGTGAGTGGAATGGGCTGCCGGCAACTGTGGTGGAGGCGGATATAATAGGGTGCTTTAAGAGACTCCTGGTTAGGTACATGGAGCTTCGAAATATAGAGGGCTACAGGTAACCCTAGGTAATTCTAAAGTAAGTACATGTTTGGCACAGCATTGTGGGCTGAAGGGCCTGTTTTGTGCCGTAAGTTTTCTATCTTTCTTTGGATCTTGTATACAGAAGTAGAGGCTTTGCTCCAAGTAGATAGACAACATGAGTGAGCACTGTTTTTCGATTCTACTTTACCACAGGTCATCCCTGACTCATAAACACCAGACTTAAGGACAGGCCATACATCTGACCAAGTGTTGGGGAGATCAATGGGATGAATGTGGATGGATTGCCAGGGCTGCAGGCATATTCTGCCAGGTGGGAACGGGGCATTCCCTGTTCACTGAGAAAAAGAACTGGACCTGGACAACTTTGACATGTGGGCTATATATTTTTCTTTTTGTGATTATGTTTTCTGAAATCATAACCATTTGAGCTATTTGTGCTATGTGCTGTGCGCTGTTGGTGATGTGTTTTGCACCTTGGCCCCGAAGGAACACTGTTTCATTTGGCTATATTCATGTGTGATTGAATGATAAGTAACCTTGCACTTGAATCCTGAACTTCCATGTCCCTTCTGTCACCAGCAACCCATTTCTCCCAACCTCACTGAGCCACAATAATTAGGGGTGGGGTTGGGCCGAGAAGAGCTGGAAGCACTGAGCAGATTCACTCTCTCCCTCTCTGAGGCAGTGAGGCTGGCTGGCTGACACACTTTAAAGATGACAGATCTTTTAAAGATTAACTTTATTTGTCACACGTACATTGGAACATACAGAGAAATGCACTGAGGATGTGCTGGGAGGCAGTCCACAAGTCCCATCATGCTTCCAGTGCAACCATAGGATGGCCACAACTTACTAACCGTAACTATGGAATGCGAGAGGAAACCAGGGAAGCACAGGCTCGCGGAGCAAACGTACAAATTCCGTACAAGCAGCAGCAAGAATTGAACACCAGACTTTCAATCACTGGTGCTGTAAAGCATTATGCTAACTGCTAATACCTACTGTGCCACGCTCTGAGTTCAGGTCCTGAACTGTTCTCCCTTTTGTAAGCTGAGCAGTTCCTGCATGATAGAGGGAGGGCAGTGAAGATTCATTCGTGTTACTCTGCTCATTTCATTCCTGTTTCATTTTGGATTTGCTCTTAGAGTGATACAACTCATCATTTGCAGGTAATTATGAGTTTTGGAATTCTCTTCCCAAAAGAGGCCGAGTCACTGAGTAGGTTCAAGATACAGAAGTACAGTAGAGTGCTACTGCCTCACAGTTCTCCTGGCCTCTGCCCCTGTTCTCTGTAGACTGTGTGGGCCTTGCACATCGTCACTTGTGACTGTGTATTGATTTCCTCTAAGTGACCCATTTTCCTCCCACCTGCAAATAGGTGCAGTTTGGTCATTTCCTTCACTACTGCCAGATACCCTAAGTGGACGTGGATGGTTATTGAGTCAGGGTGTGGCAGAGTTCGCAGACACCTGACAGAGACGGAAAGATGGGGAAAGTGGATTAATGGAATTGCTCTGACAGCCAATGGGCTCCTTCCTGGTCAAAAAGGAAAATATGGAAAAAAAACAAATAAATATCTAATATTTATAGGGAATCTGGGGTTTTAGGATTATTGGTGGAATGTTAAGCGTAAGCCTGAATCCTACTGAATGGTAAAAAAGGTGCATGGTGCCAAGGACCCCAATCTTGTACCCTTATGTAAAATACATCTGCACTAATGATGCAGCACAGTTAGTGTTAACACTATCACTGTGCCAGTGACCAGGGTTCAATACAGCCACTGTAAGGAGTTTGTACATTCTCCCCATGACCACGTGGATTTCCTCCGAGTGCTCTGGCTTCCTCCCACAGTCCAAACATGCACGGGTAAGTAGGTTATTTGGTCTCAAGTGTGGATTTGTTGAGCTGGAAAGGAATGGTACCGTGTTCTATCTCTAAATTTAAAAAAATAATAATAATGCAAGAGCTTTGACTATAGTGCAAGCCAGGCTTCAAATCCCAAGCAATACAGCCCAAGTTTCAGTAAAGATTTCACAATAAATGATTTGCATTTTTATTTTAGATCCTGGTGTTAATTAGAACAGCAGTTATTAACACTAATCTTGAGTTGGTAAAGCTTAAACCTCAACACCATTATCTGCTAGTCAATGGCCTGGAGATGAAAGTACAATTGGCAAAAGGCTGCTTCCATGGAAAAATTACAGTTTGCATTTCTGCTCGAAAGGTACAGTTATTCAGATAATGATATATAATATAGGAATAGAATATGGCCATTAGAGGCAGTTTATGAAAATGGAACAATGTCATCAACACTGGCTCAATGCTTGTAATAGAAATACACAAGGCAGAACTGTAGTAATCTGATTTACAATTCCAAACATCTTGAAAAAGACAACATTATTTAAAAGCAAAACAGGATCAATAAGGAAACTTTGAACTATAAATATCAGGCACAGTTAACAGAATCTACAGATTTGAAAATATGACATTCAAATATGTGTATCATTCATGAGTGTTTTAAAACAAAAGACTTAATTTCCTTACTCCCAAAGTTCCCAAATCCTGGTTTAGAAATACAGAAGAATGTGGAAATCCAAACCTGTTTGTGGTCAAAACAAATGATGGTTTCCCAAACTGAACATCAAGTTAGATGAGTTTTTTTGGACCCTAGGCAGATTACAGAAGAGGAGGTGTTTGCTGTCTTGAGGCAAATTCGGGTGGATAAATCCCCAGGGTCAAACAAGTTGTTCCCTCGGACCCCATTGGAGCGAGTGCAGAAATTGCAGGGGCACTAGCAGAGATATTTAAAACACCTTTAGCCATGGGTGAGGTGATTGAGGATGATTGGAGGATAGCTAATGTTGTTAGATTGTTTTAAGAAAAGGTCTTAGAATAAGCCAAGGAATTATTAGCTAGCGAGTCTGACATCAGTAGTGGCAAAATCATTGGAGGATACTGTAAAGGACTTTATTCTGAAGTATTTGGATAGACGGGGACTGAGTAAGGATAGTCTACATGGCTTTGTGTGTGGTAAGTCATGTCTAACCTATCTTATACTTTTTCACGGAAACTAAAAGGAAAGTTGATGACGGCAAGGGAGTGGGTGTTGTCTACATGGACTTTAGCAAGCCCTTTGACAAGGTCCTGCATGGGAGGCTGGTCAAGAAGGTTCAGCCACTCAGCATTCAAAATGAGGTAGTAAATCGGATTAGATATTGGATTCAGAGGGAGGTTGTACATGGTTGCCTCTCTAATGGGAAGCCTGTGACTAGCGATGAGCGGTAAGGATCAGTGCTGGGTCCATCGTTGTTCGCCATGTACTTCAATGATCTGGATGATAACGTAATGAATCAGCAAATGTGCAGATGACACCAAAGTTTGGGGGTGTAGTGGATAATGAGCAAGACTATCATGGCTTGCAACGGGATTTGGACCAGCTGGAAAATGGCAGATGGGATTAATGCAGACAAGTAAGAGGTGTTGCATTGTGGTAGGACCAACCGGGGTAGGTCTTACACAGTGAACGGTAGGGCTCTGAAAGTGACATCACAGGTAGATAGGGTTTTACTGGGTACAGGCATTTGCATATTATGTTGAAATTGTATAAGAAGTTGTTGCAGCCTAATTTGGAGTATTGTGTGCAGCTTTGGTCACCTACCTACAGGAAAGATGTAAATAAGATTGAAAGAGTACAGAGAAAATTTATAAGGGTGTTGCCAGGTCTAGAGAACCTGAGTTATGGGGAAAGGTTGAATAGGTTAGGACTTTATTTCCTAGAACATAGAGGAATTCTTTGTTTTAACTTTTTTATTCAAGCCTGTTTAAAAAAGAGGAAATATCAATAATAGAGACATTTTAGTGATGCAGAATGGAAGGGGGTTACAAAACAGAATAAACTCCTAATACTATGCCTAACACTGAAATGTTAAGTTAGTAATTAAAGGGGGCATTAATCCAGAACAGCTGGTTTTCTTCCCTCTGCACATCTCTCCAGGTGGACACCGGAGGCATCAGCTACTCTATCCTATTCTGTTTCTGCCCAGAATCTCTCCTGACACAGACGTGAAAGCTTCAGCTAAGGAAACTTTGTCCTTCTTCTCAGAACACGAGAGAGACCACTGTGGGGAATTTAACCTTGGCCGCAAGAGACGTGGAACAGGAAGAGTTCGAAGCTATTTGGCTGTTGAGGGACAAAGTTCACTACAGACGAGTTTTCAATCCTGACCTGTGCTTGGAAAGGGGGCAGGGGAAAAGTGATAAGGCTGGTACTGTGGGGTTACCATCGTAAATTAGCACAAGGCACTTTATACAGATTAATAAAAAGTGACTTCTGATCACCTAGCTTGCAGGCAAGTTGACAAGAAAATTGTATATGGAGCGCAGTGAACACCTCCCAATGCTCCCTGCCATTATGCAACCATTTCCCCCCACCACCCCACCCCACCGGCTGCAGCAAAGGGACCAGACATTTTACTGAACAGGCAGTAGCTCCTCTCCCCCAGTCTGCAGACTCCACTTATTTATCACTGAGCAGAGACAACCCAAAGCGTCCTTTCCTTGAACTGTGATTGTAACAGAGGCTGGCATTGTTTTTACTGTGTTCCAGCTTTCTTCAGACTATGCTCACAGACAAATTCAGTGTCGGTCCGGTCGGTGGCAGTGGGCGCCGCTCACGAGTTCCACGCATGTCCATCGAACTGGGAGTCCTCAGCACAGAGCAGCCTGGACCATGGGGCAGAGTTAGTGGTTAGCAATGGGCAGACTTGGATGGGTGTGAGACACAAGGGTGATAGAAGCCCAGAGCAAAAAGAGGTGGGAAGAGTGAGAAAGGAAAGATTTAAAGCATTGAAATCTCTCATAACAGCTCCACGCTCTCTAACCGGAGCACTGCTGTCCTGCTTTGAACTTTCTTACTGCATAGGAAGAGCTACTGTAATTAATTACCATAAGGCTATTCAGCCCTTCAAGTCTGCTCCGCCATTTGATCATAGCTGATTTGTTATCCTTCTCAATCCCGTTCTCCTGCCTTCTCTCTGTAACCTTTGACACCCTTACTAATCAAGAACTATCAACCTCCACTTGAAATACAACCTATCAATCTTCACATTAAATATACCAAATACTCTATCAATTTGGGTGGTGGAGTGGAGATACATCTCTACCAAAGAAGGTGTTAAGGCGGTCCTTCCCTCTGCAAGCCTGCAGGTCATCCTTGGGCAAGGTGTAGTACCTGCTTAGCCCCCCTCCCCACCCCAATCAGGATCAAATGAAGCCATGGGAGCAGGTGGTGGGTCATAAGAGCATCTGGTGCATGTCACATGACTGTAAGAGATAGGAGCAGAATTAGGCCATTTGGCCCATCGAGTCTGCTTCACCATTCAATTGTGGCCAATCCTTTTCTCCCCCTCTCCCCAGCCCCACTCCCCATAACCTTTGATGCTGTGTCCAATCAAGAACCTATCAAGCTCTGTCTCAAATACACCTCCACAGATGCCTGTGATAATAAATTCCACAAATTCACCACCCTCTGGCTAAAGAAAATTCTCCTCATCTCTGTTTTAAATGGATGCCCCTCTATGCTGAGGCTGTAACCTCTTGTCCTAAACTCCCTCACCATGAGAAACATCCTTTTTATACATCTACTCCGTCTAGGGCTTTGAACATTTGAAAGGTTTCAATGAGATCCCCCCTCATCCTTCTAAATTCCAGCAAGTACAGACCCAGAGCCATCAAATGTTCCTCGTATGATAACCCTCTCACTCCCGGAATCATCCTTGTGGATGCGACCACTGGTTATGTGACAGCTGACAATCTCTGAAGAGTATTGATAATGGCTGGGGTCACCTGTCTTGTAAAGACACTGCCCAGAAGGTGGCAATAGCAAACCCTGTTTGTAGAAAAACTTGCCAGAACAAACATGGTCATGAGACCACGATCGCCTATGCACATAACGATGATGATGATGACGACTCTATCAAGCTCCAGTTTAAATATACCTGCACAGCCATCCATGGCAATGAATTCCAGATTCACCACCCTCTGGCTAAAGAAATTCCTCCTCATCTCTCTTCCAAACAGCTTCCCTTGTATTCAGAGGCTGTGCCCCCTGGTCCTGGACTCTCCCACTATTGGAAACATCCTCTCCACATCCCCTCTATCTAATATTCAGTAGGTAAATGTCATTCTCGGAACAGTAACTAATTCAAAATAAGCATGTTATCAAAGAATGGAGCCTTGAAAATTATCTTTGCTTCACTAGTTCTGGTAACCCTCCCCAGGTCTCTGTATCTCTCTGTTATGCTTCAAACCTATTTCTTTGAACTCCTTCTTTGGCTCAACATCAATTATTTTGTCTGACACCAACGTCTGTGAAACAACTTGAATTATTTTCCCACATTAAACAACACCATTGTGGACAATACGGTTTTGTATTGCGTATTTTCATTTTCAAATTTACTCATGACATTATTCAACTTCACCTAGGTGGAGAAGGAAAACTTGGTGACTATTTTCCTGGTATAAACTCACCTGATTCATTTACCTTCACAAAGGCGAAAATCTGCCTTCAGGGATCTAGGAGGCTCCAGACCCCAACCACATGGTTGACACTAAACTGCCAAATGAATGACCATTTACTTCCCTATTGTGACATAGAAAGAGTCATTAAGCTATACAACATGCACCCAGGCCCTTCGGCCCAACACATCCATGCTGATCAAGTTGCTCAAGTGAGTTCAGCATTTGATGGTTCTGAGCATTTCAATTACTCACTGAAGTTTAGAAGAATGAAGTGGGATATCATTGAAGCCTGTCAGACATTGAAAGATCTAGTTAGAATGGATGTGGGGAGGATGTTTCCAGGACTAGAAGGCACAGCCTCAGAATAGAGGGATGTCCTTTCAGAACAGATAAGAAGAGGAATTTCTTTAGCTACGGCGTGGTGAATTGGTGGAATATAGAGACACAGTCAGCTGTGGAGGCCAAGTCAATGGGTATTTTTAAAACAGATATTGATAGGCATTTAATTAATAAGGCTGTCAAAGGTTACGGGGAGAAAGCAGGAGAACTGGGGTTAAATGAGATAATATATCAGACATGATGGGATGGCAGAGAAGACTCAATGGGTTGAATGGCTTAATTCTGCTCTGATATCATATGATCTTTGTCTAATGTGCCTACATTAGGCAGTTGGCCCATACCTCTCTAAACACTTCCCAGCTATTCTGTGAAAGAGCTTCTAATCAGGTCCTTTGAATAAAAATCTTCCCTATCACTTTAGATCAGGGGCTCCCAACCTGGGGTCCGTGGACCCCTTGCTTAATGGTATTGGTCCATGGCATAAAAAAGATTGGGAACCCCTGCCTTAGATCTATGTTTTCTAGTTTTGGACTCCCCTACCAGGGGGGGAGAAACTGTGGCTATTCATCTTATTTATGCCCCTAATGAACTGATAAACTTTAATATCACCCTTCTTACATCTGGGCATCCAGAACTGTACACAGCATTTCAAAAACTGACATCGATTATTAAGGACACCGGCCAGCCAGGACATGCCCTCTTCTCATTACTACCAGAAGCCAAAGTCACACACTCAAGGTTTGAGCAACAACTTCTACCGCTCCGCCATCAGATTTATGAACGGACAATGAATCCATGAACACTACCTCAGAATTCCTCTTTTAAACTTGAATTGAATTTACTATGCCCAGTCCACATCACCCTGATGTAGAGAGATCAATGCTTTAAAATAGAAGTAGGTTGAAGATCATGAAGAGCAGGATTATTGGAAAATAGTGGCAATGAAAAGTATATAGCAAACAATAAAGGTGCAGGCAACATTCACAGAGCTCAAGTTGATAACTAGACCATAACTAGACTCTTTTCTTTACAACGTCTTAGTAGAAAATATCATCTCCACATGACCTTATAAAGCAGGGGTTCCCAACCTGGGGTTCACAGACCATTTGCTCAATGGTATTGGTCCATGGCACAAAAAAGGTTGGGTACTCCTGTTCTAAAGCTCCGGTTCCAACTCTGCCCATCAGTGTTCAGAACTTTGAGTGGGGAGAAGGAGATTAATTCACCTTCATGCTGTTATCTTTCAAGCAAAGCAACATGCAATGTTAACAGCCATCATCACCTTTTAAAGTGCATCTAGAACCAAAAAATCTTATTTCTTATGGCAAGGTATAATCACACAGAGGAGATAAAAAGAACTGACCCCAGAATGTTATCGTAATTAAGTGCCCTGCCGTTAACTTCCTACATGCACAGCACCTTCACCAGACGAGGGGTTATTGCAAACATTTCCTACTCAATAATGGAAAGCATAAAATATCAATACTGAAGCTTGGTAATAAGGGTCTTGCTGCGTCTGATAGCTCAGTTGGCAAGCTAGAATTATTTTATTTAAAATTTCATAATGTGTTGATTACATTCATTTGATTTGCTTAAAGCTATCCGGATAGTATAGTAACACAATCAAAATGCTGGAGGAACTCAACAGGTCAGACAGCATCTATGGAAGGGAATAAAGAGACTACATTTTGGGCCAAGACCCTACATCATGATTGAAATCAGGTGGTATAATGATATTTAAAGAGGAAACTATTTTGCATTTTAATTTCATTTGGTATATTTAAGGCAGAGGTTAATAGTTCTTGACTAGTCAGGGAGTCAAAGGTTATGGGGAGAAGGCAGGAGAATGGGGTTGAAAATTAAATCAGCTATGATGGAACGGCGGACCAGACTCAATGGGCCAAATGGCCTAATTTTACTCCTGCGTAATTTTATCTCGCTCCAAGATTTGCAGTGATACTGCATTGTAATAACATTGGCCTTCAATTATCCAGTGTTGTGGACATTCAATCACTGTATATATTTAAGAATGAATTACTGGGCACAAAGAAATACAACAACAGAAATGAAATAAGACAACAGATATAGGGAAATTTGGTGGTAGTATTGCAAGATATTAATCACAGGTTTATCAAATGATGGATAAGTTCAATGGGCCAGATGAAGCTTGTTTAATAATTCTTTGGTGTTTAAAGGCCAATCTCTCCCCCTGACTACATGTACAGCTGGGAAAGCTAATCTGAGGGTTTACTGTAAGAATGAGCCTCTTCTCCAGTTACAAGTGCAAAATGAAACATGCAGAAATTGGTCCTTCACATAAGCAGGACGTTCATTGCATTATGGCCAACCCATTCCAAGGCACAGCCGGCAAACAGAGCCAAGAGATAAACCATCACCCACCACCGGAAGGAAGAAACGTATTCAACCGTTCTGCACTAGTCAAGCACAGGAGCTCCACCACCTTGATCAACACAATCCAGAGACTGAGGCAACTTTTCAGAGAACCCAGCTGATTCAACCACCTTGATTGGAACTGCAGAGCCGACAGGGTGGACAAAACCGAAACAAAGACAGAGCATTGAGTGGCAGACCAGCACTTCGTACCATTAACAGAGCCCGCATAGGAACTCATTTAAAACCTTTCAACAGGTATCATTGTCAGACCAGTTTAACAAACGAGGTTGGGGAACAGAACGGCTTTGGAGCAGTGAAACCTCAATATTACAGTCTCACAAATTAATAAGCATCATCACTGCCTCTTGGGCAGATGTTAACTCCTCAATTGACAATGAAGCTTCCACACAAACTGAGACTGCAACACTGACGTTCTACGATGAGTCACAGCACAGAATTTCCAAGTCTGCCCCGAAAAGGAGTTCAGTTTTATTTCAGGCTATGGAGTTAGCGATAATTTCAGAATCAACCCCCGTAAGATCTCGTACCATTCTGATACATGTTAATTCGGAATAAACTGCACGCTTACATAATGTCCCACACCTCACTGTGAAATATTTCATCAGAACATAAGGCTTGGCCACTAAATGTTCAAGTATGATAACAGCAACTTTGGAAAAGCAATTTGTTTCTCTTTGGGAGATGCATTTAAAAATACAATTTAATTAAAATAAAATTTAATTTAAAAATACAACTCCTCTCGGTGAGGATGAACAGATTACACTTATTGCACAATTACCGATGGAATTTCAATGGGAAAAAAAACTTTTCCTAAAAACAACACATTTTGAGTAAGTGTAATTTTTTGTAAATACAATTGAAGACCTATAGAGCAGACATCAACAGGCCCTACAAGGTAACTCTTCCTTGTCCTCCTGCATGTCCATCTAGCTACATTAATCCTGTTGACCCATGTCCCTCTGAACTTCTCTATCCATGTACCTGTCCAATAATCTTCTTACTTATTGTAATTGAATCCAGCTCTACCATCTCTTCTGACAGCTCATCTCATATGCCCAGCACACCGTGTGTGGAAAAACTTGCCCTTCAAACCCCCTTCTAATCTTTCCCCTCTCACACTAAGTGCATGAACCCTAGTTTTAGAATCCGTTATCCTGGAAAAAAGACTGTGACAATCTACACTATCTATGTCCCTCATAATTTTATAAACCTTTATAAGCTCACTTGTCGTGCTCTTTTGCTCCATTCTCTCTTTATAACACAAGCCACCTCCCCCCAATCAAGGCAACATTGCTGTGAACCTTTCTTGCACGCTCTCTAGTCTACACACATCCGAACTTCAGCACAGCGATCAGATCTACTTGAAATGTAGCTTAACCAACAACTTGTACAAATATAACTTGACATTCCACTGACTGCCTCAACTGGTGAAGGCAAGCACATCATATCAACACACATAAAAAGCCAGAGGAACTCAGCAGATCAGTAAGCATCTATGGAAATGAATAAACACTCGACAAGTCAGGTTGAGATCCTTCACTAGGACAGACTGTGGAGCTAGCAATTATCCTTGAATCAGCCCATGTACACCAGAACACCATTTGCCTTCTTCACCACTGCCTTCCTGTGTCACTGCATTCAGGGAAATATGTATTTGTATCCCAAGGTCTTGCTGTTCAATAACATTCCCCAGGGCCCTGTCATTCACCATATACGCACGAATGGCCCAGCCTGGCCTAACTTCCCACAATACATCACTTCTGCACTTGCCTGCATCAAATTCTACCAGCCATTTCCTTGCCCACTTCCATAGCTGAGCTTGCAGGAATACCTGTTGCCATTGGTGAACCATAAGGTTGATTCCTGTCCACTAAGAATTCTGTGTTGCTAGCCCTGTGATTACCTAGGGACAAATAAGAAGCCTTCCAGTCCCATTCACTTGCTATAATTCATTTTAGTCAACAATCTGCAATATCATATTTGACTTCAAATTGTCAATATGCCACAAGCTTATTAAAAGACAAAATCTTCAATACTAAACATCAAGCACTTTTGCACTGTGAAATAACAATCAAAATTATTTTGACAAACTCACATACATCACTGATTATTGCACTCCTTACCTCCTCTTGTCAGATTGGTTGAGGCCTGGGCTTCTGGGAAGATTTTCTATTTCAATTGGCACAGGAACGCTGGGTAATGCAGTCACAACAGGGACAGTAGGCCTCACAGTCACGGACTTGAGAGAGGCAGAAACAACAATTGTGTGAAAATACTTAAAGATCAAACTGAATATGTATGTTCACTACATCCATTGTCAGCATCTTGAATTATATGCTCAAGGTTCAAATTTGACCTCTAATTTCTTTGACAACCTGATTCTGTTTACATCATTCTTCAACGCGCCTGAATACCTCATCCTTTTATTGCTTTTCTTCCCTCCCCAATTCTTCACTACTGGTGAAACCCAAGAGTTTAATTGAGCCGATTCACCCATCGTGAACATGCCTGCTCTCTACCAGAGCAACTGATTTCATTTCACCCTATCCCTTCTCTGTACCCTTGAAATTCTCACCATAGATGTATTCAATTCTCTCTTGAATGCCACAACGGAACGTGCATCAATATTACACATCTGCAGGCAGTTGCACTCCAGGTCCCAACCACGTGCTATGTACAAGTCTTTGCCCCATGTTACTCTTCATTCCATTCCTCTTTAATTTATACCTGTGGCCCCTCGTCCCAGAGATCCCTCAATCAAAAGCAAGAGCCTCTTTCTATCCACTCCCTCCAGACCCTTCACAATTTTACACATTTCTATCAAAACTCCACTCAACCATCTCTTTAAAATAAATAGTCCCAGCATCTCTATCTTTGCAACTATAGTTCCTCATTCAAAAACCCATCCTCAAATCTTTCCTGAAGCTTCCCTAATGCATTCCCCTCCAAAGAGGCAATTGGAAGTCAACAGAACCACCCCAGTGGAGGCTGTACTGGTGCATTAAGAGCTCTGCATAATGTCCCCGATCTAACACTCCACACTTCCACTGATAAAGCCCAGAGTCGGATACGTTACATTATCTCTTCATTCTTCCGACCTGGAATGTGTCACAAACATAGTATTTGTAAAAAGTGATGACCACTGACTTCTGATGAGCACCACTCCAGAACGTGACACAGACATTCACCGTGACTCGCCAATCTACGTTACTTGGCCAGTTCCAAGCTGATAACCACCCCAGCACACTTCTCAATGTGGGTTGGGGTAGTTTTCAGCTCAAAGGTCAGGAAATGAAGCAGTGATGCCAGTTAGCTGTAACCTAATACAGGACCAGCATCACGACTACAAGGCAACTGAATTACAATTCCCTTGCAAGTTATTTCAGCGATTCAGACCAACTGTATATTTAATCCTCATCAGGTTCAAGTAGCCGAGTTCAATGAGTAGAAACAGGAACTGTGAATTTATCAGTAGCAGTGGAGTGGGCTAATAGGGTAGCATTTGCAAAGAATCGTCACAAGCACAACCAGCTGAATAGCCTCCGTGGGACAGGTGATTGCCACTTGCACAGAACGTCTAAAGCCCAGAGTCACACTTTCATCAATTGAGTACAAGCAGATGAAGCTGCAACTTTCCTATTTCCAGGATTCTGGCATCAATTATTTAAAGACTTTCAAGAAGGAATCCAATTTCCCCAGGTTACTGTCAGCCCAGGAATCCCTGACAAGAGAGCACAGCAGGGGCAGAGTATCACACAAAACAAAGCAACGTGACTGACTGAGAGCACATACCTGAGAGGCAGGCTTCGCAGTTTCTGTATTAATGAGCAAGCTGGATGGAGAGAAAGAAAAAGTTAATGTTCTCAGATTAGTTTTGAATGAGTAACAAAACAATTTAACAAAAGCTTTCCTTCAAAAAGAAACAGTTGAATTAATATTCTCCAAAACCATTTAAATGATTCTGATTGTCCAACAGAAAGCACTTCTTTGTGAATCTGTGACATACAAAAACACAGAAATGGGTCAAACACGAGGGATTCTGCAGATGCTGAAAATCCAGAGCAATGTACACACAATACAAGAGGAACTCAGCAGATCAGGCAGCATCTATACATCTCCTGATGAAGAGCCTCGGCACGAGAAATCAACTGTTTATTCATTTCAATAGACAACTACCTGACCTGCTCAGTTCCTCCTACACTTCGTGCGTATTAACCCAGAAATGGGTCCCTATCCAGCAAGCTAAATGTCAATACCCAAGTGATGCAGATAAAGTCTTAACAAAAATAATTCCCATCATTGCAACCTTACAAATAACAATGAGTCTCCGCAATAGACAGTGATGAACCCTGCAAAAAGAAAGGTTTGGTGTGCAGTTCCTATACTTTACTAGAAACAATACCAAATGCTTTTACAATTTCCACTTAGGCTTCAATTCACGTTGGTCAAGATTAAACATCATCCCTGTGTACAGCAACTCCCACTTTTCCTAATTTGAAAGGCAAAAAGTAATTTTGTGGAACGTTTTAGTGTTTTTAAATACCTACCACTCAAATTCATTACATCTATGAAAAGAGCCTGCAATCATTCATCATGGAAAAACTGGGATTAGAATCTGGGATATCTGGACCTTTCTCACTTGGGCACAGAATTTCTGCTCAACTTCACAAAGCAATACTGGAAAAAATTGTCATTTCAAGCTTAAACTGTGGTAACAGACAGCATTTCAATGACCTACTATATGGGGACAAAATAAGTGTACATGAATTAGTAGCATACATATTTATATGTTTATTATTAGAGTACTCTGACAAGCGAGCACCTTCAAGACTTTGACGGTGCTGGACACGCAGATTGTCAGGAACATTAAATATTACCCCTACTGAAACATCTATGCTCTTTTATTCTTTTTATTAAATGTTACAAGGTGAACTTCCTGCTCCAATTTAAAATTATTAATTATTATTAATTTAATAAAGTTAGAAATGGATTAGAAATTAGATATGTGTGAGATGAAATCAACAATTATCGCCTAAAATTGATACTCATCAAGCATGCTTACAAAGAACAGGTTATGTTAAACCCAAGACCTGTGAAGTGCAGTAGCCAGTCTGAGGGTATCATACAAGGGCATTACTCCTCCAGGAGCCTTGCATTCACACAAATACACATTCCCCTTCTTGGATTTCAGTCAGTTCAGTTAGGGTGCATCAACAATATCAATCAGCCCTGCCTTCCCAGCAGTAACATGCTGTGCTGCACTGTGCAGGAGGTAAAACCACAGCATTGCTGATAAATGGAAACAAATTGCATTCTCAGGCAGAAAGGTTTACACTCCAGCACAGGCGAGCTGCAAAGGAACTACATTTTAAAAGGGCAGTGTCATAGTGTGGTGCAAGAGGTTTTACCACTTCAGAATGCTGAGGCTTTATAAGGCATTGGCCAGGCCTCACTTGGAGTATTGGGGGCAGTTTTGGGCTGCTTAACTCAGAAAAGATGCGCTGGCATATGGGAGACGGTCCAGATGATGTTCATGATCCCAGGGAAGAACAGTTTATTCTCCTCTTTTCGTATCTCTTTTCTTTTCAAGGTGCCTGGGGTTCTGTCAGAGTCCGTGATCTGCAGCTGCAGCTCAAGCTACGGGCGGTGGGTTCTCGCTGAGACTCACCACACGGCCTGGCATTTCAATGTCTCCAGGCGCAGCCTGGAAACCGCGTGCCTTCAGGGTGCGGCCCCGTGGACCACCCAGTTCCTCACTGATGTCACCGAATGAAGCGTCATGAGAGATTGAAACATCGAGACAGCAAGCTCTGTACGCTGTTGTTGAAAGAAGCCCCCTGCACTCAAGCAATCTCTCTCTCTCGATGGTGACAGAGTCCCTTGGTCCTTAAGTCGGGGAACTCGGCCAAGAGACGTGGCAAACTGCAACATCGAAACAGCGAGCTTCCCTCTCGTTGTTGTATGAGTGGTATCTCTCATCAGTGAGAGAGAGAGCCTGTCAGAAATGTCAAAGTGTTGGGATGGACAGTAGTTTTTCATGGACTAGATCATGGCATCTTTGCAGCTCTGCTATTGCTTGTATGGTTGGTGGGGGGGTGGGGTTGATGCTTTTGGTGAGGGAGGGCTCTGGGGTTCTAATGTTTTTCTGCCATTTATTCTATGGGATTATTTTTTTCTGTTTTGTGGATGTCTGCGAAGACTAAGAATTGCAGGTTGTATATTGCATACATTCTCTGATATTAAATTGAACCACTGAAAGGGTTTACGTACGATGAGCATTTAATGGCTCTGAGCCTGTACATGATGGGAGTTTAGACGAATGGAGGGGGGGGGGGGGGGATCTCATTAAAACCTACCAAATATCGAAAGGACTAGAGATAGTGGATGTGGGGAGGTTATTTCCTATAGTGGGGGAGCCCAGGAACAGAGGGCACTGCCATAGAATAGCAGGATGTCCATTTAGAGCAAGACATAAAGAATTACTATAGATTACAATAAGAAATATAAGAATAACAAGGTAGAGGAGAGGGATGTCCCTTTAGAACAGAGATGAGAAGGAATTTCTCATCTCAGAGGGTGGTGAATCTGTGGAAGTCATTGCCATGGATGGCTGTGGAGGCCAAGTCATTGAGTATACTTAAAGCAGAGGTGTTCAGATTCTTAATTAGTCAGGGCGTCAAAGGTTACGGTAAGAAGGCAGGAGAACGGAATTGAGAGGAATAATAAATTAGCAATGTTGGAAAGACAGAACACACTTGATGGGCCGAAAGTCCTAATTCTGCTTTAATGTCTTATGGGTGGTGGGGTGGAGATATGTCCCTATCAAAGGTGGCACACTTTCCCTCCACTAGCCTGCAGGTCACCCTCGAGCAAGGTGTATAAACTGCTTGTGCCCCCCCCCCCCCCCAAACCCCTGGATCAGGGTGACATGAAGCCATGGGAGCAGCTGGTGCACATCACATCCTGGTTACGTGGCCACTGATGCCAGGTAGACAATCTCTAAAGAGTATTGATAATGGCTGGGATCACCCGTCTTCTAGAGATACTGCCCAGAAGAAGGCAAAGGCAAACCACTTCTATAGAAAAACGTGTTAAGAATAATCACGGTCATGGAAAGGCCATGATCTTCTATGTCATACAACATGGCACATAAAGAAGAAACGATGACTTATGGTCTAATATGATAGGTTCATTTGGTGTCACTTGAACAAACTTTATCTACCTCCTTAACAAGATGCCTTAAGAGTTTGTTGCAAATTCAGTCACTCTGCAGTCATGACTGCAAGGGAAAGAAGAGAGCTGGACTGAGAACATGAAGGCTGAGGTGGTCTCGGAATCCCTTCTGAACAGATGTTTGTGCAAAGTGGGGCAGCCTCACTGATCCCGTGTCCCAGACCTCTGGTGGCGGTTCTGCCTGGATTTCCTTCCACATCACAAAGTAGGTTAACCAGCCACTGTAATTGCCCTTAACATATAGGGAAGTGGGAAAATCTCGGGGTTGGAGGGGAGTGATTAGTTGATGGCAAGAACAAAATAGAATTAGTGGAGGACTGGCACTGGTTCAATGGCCAAAGGACCTGGTTCCATGCTAAATGACAATGGCTCCATCTGAGAAGTGACTTACCATACTTGGAAATAAGACCTTCACATAAGGTTTTCTTCCTCAAACAATGGGAGAGTTTCAATGCAATAAACTAATATTTACTTAAAACCCCAAGTGGCAGAATCAAATACACCTTTCCGATCCAGTCTGATTTTACCTATATCCACTGCCAAGATCAGATCTGCAGCATCCAAACCTTTCCCTGCCTCGATTCAGTGCTGTTACCTTGTCCCAACCAGTCTATTCTGTGCTCACATGCACACCAACCGCGTGGTCTGAATAAACAACCAGCTCCCATAATCTATCCCAAATGATGTTGGCAATGACTCCATTGTTTATTAGTTAGAATTTAGTAAAGCATTCACCTACCTTGGTTCCAGGTTTCTGTTGAAAGGATTGGCTGGAAAAATAAAAGGAGCTGGTGGAGTCAAAAGTATTTTGGCAACCTTATTAACAGATGATGGTTAATGGAGGGTGATCGTTTGATGGTCCAGAGTCAGGACTAAAACAAAAACCTGCTTACATAACGGCACGCTGAACAAGGCATCTCTCAGAGAATTGACGACGATATTCCACAAGTTTCCACAATCAGTCCCCACTCATAAAAGCACATGTCCAATTTTCAGGGAGACAATCAGCCAATGCAATCTATCATTCACTGTCACAAGCTTCACTTCTGCAAGTAGATCAGCAATCTTACAGGATCCCAGTCAAACAACATTGGAAATTAAGCTTCTCTCTCTTTCATCTAGAGGTAATTTAAAATAAAACTCAGATTCCCACATCTTTGCTGTGTGATTGTAGATTTTCACATCTTCCCTGGGACCTGCCCAAAGTATTGGAACAGCAAGAAAATTTTGGCAGTGAGAAAGCCTCGGAACTTGCCAGGGAGAGACTGCCCAGAGGAAAGCAGTCCATGAGGCAGCACCCCACACTGACACAGAAATCAAGTGCTGCATTTGAAGAGACCTTATGCTGCCAGAACAGTTGGCAAAAATGGTGTGCAAATTTTTAGAACACAGTGGATTCTGGTTAACTGGGGCAGCAGCTTATTTGGGACAACTCTTAAAAGAACAAAACCTGATCGAGAAAATTGTCAGGATTCGCTTTGTTAATTTAGGGCACTATGCCACTTAATTGAGGCAGGAAACTGTTGTGCAACATTTTCTAACCAGCGCCAGCTGCACGCACTTGTGTGGCCAGTAGACACTACATCATGGTTCGAGTGATGTTTTTAAATACCTTCAGCTGCATGTGTTTGTGTTCAAAAAGAAGTGATTTATGTCACTGATAATTGGTGAGAAGCAAGCCAATTCAGAACAGGTTTGCTACAAGCAATCAGGCATGGAGATACCAGAAACAGTTGAGAGTGAAAGTGAAACCATTTCATTATTTCAACAAGTTAGGAACTATGAAGAAATTGGCAATCATCTTGAATGTTACAATGAAAATCGTCGATAGCATTGTATGAAGGCAGTCCATATCTGCACTAGGTGTCTGCATTGATTTTTTATCATTGTGCATGCTGGATGAATTCTTCCATCAAATTGCCAAGACATGCCCTGTCATCATTGTTCCATCAGGTAGGAGGTACAGAAGCCTGAAGGCACACACTCAGCGATTCAGTAACAACTTCTTCCCCTCTGCCATCCGATTCCTAAATGGGCATTGAACCCATTAACATTACCTCACTTTTTTTTAATATATTTTTGTTTTGCACTATTTTTTAACATACATAGATATACTTATTGTAACTGATTTATTTTTCTATATTATCATGTATTGCATTGTAATGCTGCCACAAAGTTAACAAATTTCACGACATATGCCAATATTAAACCTGATTCTGATTACTATTTGGAACTAATAGGTTGATAGTACAGTAGTAGTATTGGTAGTATTCTAGTTTATTCTGTATTTCATTTAAACATATCATTTGTACTCAGATTGTTTTTTTTAATACCTTTCTAACTACTTCCATGAAACTTTCGCTAATTGGGCCAAAATGTACTGGTTCTGATGTGCCCAAATTAACTGGAATCCACTGTATTTACATACTCAATTATTTTATATACAGGTTTCCCCCGCTATCCGAAGGTAGAGCGTTCCTATGAAACCGTCCGTAAGCCGAAATGTTGTAAAGTGAAGCCGCAATTACCACTAATTTATATGGGGAAAATTTCTGAGCGTTCCTAGACCCAAAAATAACCTACCAAATCATACCAAATAACACATAAAAGCTAAAATAACACGAACATATAGTAAAAGCAGGAATGATATGATAAATATACAGCCTATATAAAGTAGAAATATTGTATGTATGGTGTAGTTTCACTTATCAAAATCGGGAAGACAGCGAGCCAAAATTGATGTGGAGAAAAAAAACTGGGACAAGGCTTCACGGTCATGGTAGTCTTTCTTGGGGTAAACACACGTATAAAGCGGGTGTCTTTTTTTCATAAAAGCGAAAATCCTCTTTGGTTAGCAAAAACAGGTACTAATGTCGGTCTTTCGTAACAGCGAGCTGTTCGAGAAAAGGGGGCCACCTGTACTTGAATCAAACATATGAATATTTAAGGAGGATGAGAAAAGGAGTGGTGGTTCTGAATAAGTGGCACTTCCAAAGAGCTTGCTCAGCCACGAGGATCTGAACAATTTTCTTCCAGACTATGAGATAACAATGAGAAACACTGTGATGCACTCTGATTCTCTCCCACACCCCAACATTTCAAGGTTTGGAAATCTTCTGACAAGCCCTATGAACTCAGTCTCAGTACCACATTTGATCAGGGCTAGAATCCTTTCCTGTTTTCCTTTCATGATCCAAGCGAGATACCCACTATCTTTTCTCCCCACTTTTTTCAAACAAAAAAAATAATTCCTTGTACTATCTTTCTGGGAAAATGACAAACCCTTTGGTTAGGCTGCAGCGTGTGTGTATATTGCAATCCAGGGCATTGCACAAGACATGCTGCTTGGACAGAAGAACCCTTTTCTTCCCAGCAGTGTGCATCCCCAAGACATGCAGAGCTATTTTTTTCTGCTGCTGTGAGACCATTAACACAGCATCACCACTCTATTCTAAACTTCATTAAAGTGAAGGATCATAACGAGGTCTTGACATTTAGGCTATATCCACACTACACCGGATAAATCCGTAATCGAAGCTTTTTCTCTTCGTTTTCACCCTGCCTTCTGCCCCAGAAGGCAGTGGAGGCCAAGTCTCTGGATGCTTTCAAGAGAGAGTTAGATAGAGTTCTTATAGATAGTGGGGTCAAGGGATATGGGGAGAGGGTAGGAACGGGGGTACTGATTGTGTATGATCAGCCATGATCACAGTGAATGGTGGTGCTGGCTAGAAGGGCCGAATGGCCTACTTCTGCACCTACTATTGTCTATAGTACACACTAAGATGGCGTTTTCATCCCCCGAAAACGGAGATTTTCAGAAACGCTCTCCAGAGTGTGTAATTTTGAAAATGCCGGATTGGCCGGGGTAACTGGAGAAATCTGAAAACGCTGTCATGATGTGCCGGAACAGATGGTGACGGCAGCACGCCATTTCATTGTTTTCTTGAACGCAACCCAACAATTTCAGAACAGACGGCAACGAGACTGAAGCCAGAAGGGTTAGAAATGTACTCACCAAATACTTTGACCCATAACTTAACTGAATAAATAAGTATACTCACTTTGCCCTGTTTTCTGTCCTTGCTCGCATGAAGGTGGTTTACCTATTTATGCAAGTACTTCTCTGATGATAGATGTGTTACAGCCTAATGTAACATTGTATGGAAATACAAGATAACACTGATGCAGACATGTTTTATACATTTAACAAGGGGCTTTATTAATGCAACAGAGTTCATCAGTTTTTCAATGTTCGTCATCAGCCGGGTCATACTGTCTGTGAACTCCCTGTTGGTTGCCTCCATAAGCTCCAGTATTTATCATCCACACTAAACTGGATAATTTTAAAAACGCTTGTTTCGCGTAAAAACGATAGGCATCCACACTAGGTGTTTTTAAAAATATCTCTGTCCACATTAAAACGTATACTTCGGCGAATCTCCTCCTCCTGAGCATGCACAGGACACATCTACCAAAAACAAGCTACATGTTTGGTGTCGAATCTCACCGTGAAAGACTTGGTGCGTGTTTGCTCAGTTACAGACTAGAAAAATTTAAACAACAGACAGCTGTTGGCTCTCAGCAGGAGGACTTAAAACTAAAAAAAAGATCAAATACTGGAGCGTATGGAGGCAACCGACAGGGAGTTCACAGACAGTATGACCCGGCTGACAACAAACACTGAAAAACTGACAAAAACAGGACAAAGTGAGTATACTTATTTATTCAGTAAGTTATGGGTCAAAGTATTTGGTGAATACATTTCTAACTCTTCTGGCTTCAGTCTCGTTGCCATCACTCCAAAGAAAAAAGGAGGATGGTGTGGGTAAGAGCTAGTAAGTTGTGGGCATGCTATGTTGGCATTATAGCCATGGAACACCATGTGCCATTCAGTATGATCCTCGCTGATTAGACTTGATGTGAACAACACTCTTCATTGTACGTTTCATGTCCGAGACAAATAAACCTAATCTTTAAATCTCTTTAATCTTTAATGACATAGACTTTAATTCCACAGCGTGCTTTTAATGAATTATCCAAGCATTCAGAAACCAAAGCACTAATTCAACTATTACCGTAATTTCGCCACAGTATTACCTCGTTGCAGTGTCGACCTTCTTGAATATCGTCTGCTTGGCCTACGCTCGAAGGACACTTGCCGCCGTGGTTTGCTGGATTTGGTGGTCTGGTACTCTGTTCTCCCACTAGAAATCAAACAGTTTAGAAAATGAGTAACACTCATGAAGTGCTGGAGGAGCTCAGCAAGTCAGGCAGCACCTACAGAGGGAAATGAACATTCGCTGTTTCAGACTGAGACCCTTCATAACTTTGGAAATTGCTATGGCAAGACGATGATACAAAATGTGGTCAAAAAGCTGACTGCATCAATGTTGTAGCTACCTAGGACATGATTACTTTTATCCATGGAATCCCAGGACTGATGGCTCGCCAGTATGGAACTGCCATTAATCCACTCAGAGGAGAACTGGATCAGATCCCTGCATCTTTTGCTTTTGCAAGATGAAGACTTGATTGGGATCAGTTTCCCAGCCTTTCACTAATGAGCGAAAGGTTCACCCTGTTGTCCCAGATGAGTAACGTGGGCATGGAGTGGGAGGAGGGAGGAACAGCAGCTCATGAAGGAGCTGAGGACAACAAAGGACTGTACTTTGCTAAGAAAAGCCAAAAAAAAAGTTGCTCAAAACATGTCTGTATAGATATTCTCCCTTCACAGAACTGAAAATGTTACACTTCTTGAAAATTCATTATATAGCAACTGTGAAAATTAATTCCAAAATAGTATACAATGCAAGAGGTCTCAATACAGACCTCACTTAGGATTGCTTAATGCAAACTGTTGGTGGCATTTTCACACTTGCACTGATGTAATGCCAAAATAAATTTACCAAAGCACACACTCTGCACCCACTTCTACACTCATCTATAGACAAGTACTGTGTGTAGTTGGGTCGCCTACAGCAAAGATGGCATGAAGATTGAAAGTTTGCAGAGAAAATTCGCAATGTTGTCAGGACTTGAAGACCTCAGTGATAGGGAAAGGTTGAACCTTATTCCACAGTGTAGGGGAGTGAGGGGAGACTCGAAAGAGGTACACAAAATTATGAGAGCAGGCTTTTTCCACTGAGACTGGGTAATGAGTTAAGGGTGAAAGGTGAAATGTTTAAGGAAAACGAGAAGGGGAACTTCTTCAACAGAGGGTGATTAACAGTGTGGAACAATCAGCCAGCAGAAGTGGTGGATTCAGGTTTGATTTCAACACTTAAGAGAAATTTGGATAGGTATGTGATTGGGAGGGGGATGGCGGGCTAAGGTCCAGGCACAGGTCAATGGGACTAGGCAGATTAATATGGACTAGATAGGCCAAAAGGCCTGCTTTTGTGCTGCAGCGTTCTTTGACTCTGCAGTGTAATATCCAATTAAATTTATACTCAAATATCAATACAAGTAATAAGATAATCTGTGACCTCTGGTTCAGTCTAAGGGTTAAAAATTAAATATTTACAGGAACCAAGGCATTGAGGGGTGGGGGGAGCTTCACTCAAGAGAGTAATGCGAGTGTGGAACAAGCTGCCAGCAGAAATGGTAGGTGCAGGTTCAACTGTAACAGTTAAGGGAAGCTTGAATGAGCACCTGAACAGAAGGGGTACAGTTCAGGGTCAATGGGACAGGCAGAACATCAGTTCAGCATAGACTAGATGGGCTGAAGGGCCTGTTTCTGTGCTGTACTGCACTGCTCTATGACTCTGTGTAAAACAGTGGGATGCGGGTAACAAGGTAGGACTCTACGTACTCTCAAAACTAGGGCCATTCACACAGAATAATTACTAATACAAAATGGAATCAGAGAAAATTGCTTTAACCAATTCAGCATAACACTCACTGTCCCAGGATCATTAGACTGCAACGGGTATAAAAGAGATTCACAAGGATATTACCAGGACGGAAGGGTTTAAGGAGAGACTGAGATTCTTTTTCTCTTACAGACCAGGATTCTGGGGCAGGTGGAGGGGGGGTGGAATTGAGAAACATTCATAAAATTGTAAAGGGCACAGCTTAGGCGAACAGACACAATTATTTCCCCAGAGTAGCGGAGTTCCAAATAGAAGACATCAGTTTAAAGTAAGAGGGAATGATTTCAAAGAGAGCCAAGGGGTAACTTTAACACAAGGAAATCTGCAGATGCTGGAAATTCAAGCAATAAACACAAAATGTTGGTGGAATGCAACAGGCCTGACAAAGGGTCTCGGCCCGAAACGTCGACAGTGCTTCTTCCTATAGATGCTGCCTGGCCTGCTGCATTCCACCAGCATTTTGTGTATGTTGCTGAAAGGGTAACTTTTACCCCAACAAAGAGAGAACCAGAATCACAATCAGGTTTAGAATGACCAGAATATGTTGTGAAATTTATTGTTTTTGCAGCAGCGGTACTATGCAATGCAGAATAATAAAAACTGAATTACAGTACACACATAATGTGTATGTATAAAATAATTAAATAAGTAGAGCGAAAAAACTAGTGAGGTGTTCATGGGTCCAATGTCCATTCAGAAATCGGGTGGCAGAGGGGAAGCTGCTGTCCCTGAATAGCTGCGTGTATGCCATCAGGCTCAGTGTACAGTGAGACTGAAAACTTGGCTGAGTGGTGTAATAACAACAACCTCTCACTCAATGTCAATATGACCAAGGAACTGATTGTAGACTTCCAGAGAGAAAAACCAGAGGTCCATGAGCCAGTAATCATCAGAAGATCGGAGGTAGAGAGGGTCAGTAACTTTAAATTCCTGGATGTCGATATCTCAGACCCATCATATAATTATAATTGCAAAGAAAGCACGAGAGCATCTCTACCTCCTCAGCAGCCTAGAGATTTGGCATGTCATCAAAAACCTTGGCAAAATTCTAGAGATGTGTGGTGGGAAGAGAGCTGACCGGTGTGGGAACACCAATGCCTTTGAGTGGAAAATCCTACAAAAGGTATTGGATTCGGCCCAGTACATCACGGGTATAGCCCACCCAGCCATTGAGCACATCTACATGAAATGTTGCCGCAGAAAAGCATCATCCATCGTCAAACATCCTCACCACCCAGGCCACGCTCTTCTCTCGCTGCTGTCATCAGGTAGGACTCACAGCATCAAGTTCAAGAACAATTACTACCCCGCAACCATCAGAACCTTGAACAAAAGGAGATAACTACACTCATTCTCTTTCTGGTATTCCCACAACCGATGGTCTCACCTTAGGGACTCCATCTCATGCTCTCGTTATTTATTGCTATTTATTTACATTTGCATTTTCACAGCGTTTTGCTCATCGATCCCGTTTACAATTACTACTCTATAGGTTTGCTAAGTATGCCTATGCTACAGGAAAAAGAATTTCAGTGTTACACGTGGTGGCGTGAATGTACTCTGATAATAAATTGAACTCCTGTTCCTCTTTCCTGGTGGTAGCAATGAGAAGGAGGAGAAGGCATGCCCTGGATGATGGGGGCCCCTCATGATGGATGTGACCATTTTGGTGCATGGATTAAGTTGCCAGCCAAGTAGAAGAGGAGGTTAATGGACACTTGGACAGGTTCGTGGATAGGAATGATTTAGAAGGGTTTGGGTTGAACAATGGGAAAGGTAGCTGCTCAGTTGGGCAACTTGCTGAGCATGAACAAATCAGACTCCTTGTTGTACAGCTCTATGTCTTCATGACAGGCAGATACCACAGATGCAGAGAAATGTATGTGTGCAAAAGAGAAAGAATATATTGGGGGGGGGGGTGAGAAGGCTGTGAATGGTGAGAGACGGCTTATGTGGAGAATAAACACAGCATCTGGCCTGTGTGCTGTGAAAACAAGTGGCATGCATCATCTAAACAGACATTCTATACACGTGGGAACTGTAGTCATTAATCCCTTCATGGATTACATGTTCAAAAGATATTAAGCAACCGTTCATATCCCTCTTTCATTGAAGCCTTTGATGTTCCAGCCACTCCTTTAACAAGTTATCACTAATACCTTTCAGCATGATATCCAGCCATTTCTAGACACTTTCAATGAGTTACCTGCCCTGTAAGCCACCTAATCCATCTCCTCAGATCCCAGAACCTCAGAACTAATTACCTGTATCTGAACCGGGAGCCCATCCGCACAAAGGTCAGCTGGCTTGAGTTCTTTTGAACAGGTCCCCTCAGTCGGAAAAAGGCGTGGTGCTCCACAGCACACTTCCAGAGGTGCTTGCAAGCCTTGGGGTGGTCCAGCCGAAACACAAAGGTGTGCTCTTGTTCCTTCCCCTTGAGGAAACAGCAAAACGCAGTCATCAGCTTCCTGTGATCCTTTCACAATTTCAATAATTTTAAGTATCAGCCCTTTCTCAGAACATATCTCAGTAAAGCAGAAGGAATCTGAATACAGTAAACTACGACGATATTGCTCAAGTGTATCTACCATCACCATTGCTGCTGTTACAGCAAT
This sequence comes from Hemitrygon akajei, assembly GCF_048418815.1. Taxonomy (NCBI): domain Eukaryota; kingdom Metazoa; phylum Chordata; class Chondrichthyes; order Myliobatiformes; family Dasyatidae; genus Hemitrygon; species Hemitrygon akajei. The sequence continues at coordinate 107,525,942 of NC_133125.1, forward strand.
GTGTGGCATTGGGATGCATCGATCCAAAAAGTTCAAAATATATTTATTATCAATGTACATACATGTCACCATATACAACCCTGGGATTCATTTTCTTTCGGGCATACTCAATAAATTCATAATAATCAAAATAGAATACCGCACCAACTTGGAAGTTCAACCAGTGTGCACAAGTCAACAAACCGTGCAAATACAAAAACAAGTATCGAGAACATGAGATGAAGAGTCCTTGAAAGTGAGTCCATAGGTTGTAGGAACATTTCAATGATAGGGCAGTTGAAGTTCAGTGAAGTTAGCCTCTGTGGTTCAAGACTTTTATGGTTGAGGGGTAATAACTGTTCCTGAACCTGGTGGTGTTGCTGCTGAGGCTCCTGTATCTTCTTTCTGATGGCATAGTGAGAAGAGAGCATGCCCTGGATGGTGGGGTCCGATGATGGAAGCTGTATACCTGCGACAGCACTCCATGTGGATGTGTTCACTGGAGGGAGGGTTTTCCCCAATGATGGACTGGGTCGTATCACACTAACTTCTATTCTGAAGTTAACAGTGAGGAAAAGAGAATCAAGAAATGCTGTAGATAATGGACTGATGAAGGATCTGAACCCAAGATGTTGGCTATCTACTTCCCTCCAAAGTTGCTGCCTGACCTGTTGAGTTCCTCCAGTATTTTATGTGTTGCTAGCAATGAATAATTACATTTATATTTACCATGTGTACATTGAAACATACAGTGAAATGCACTGTATGCATGAACCACCAATACACCCAAGGGTGTTCTGGGGGCCAGCCCACATGTTGTTACACATCCCCACGCCATCATAGTATGCTCACCTTGTCCAGCAGAACAACACAAGCAGCAACAACATCAGAGCAAAGCAAGACAACAACAGCAAAACAAACCCCTTTCCCACCAAACTCACACACAGACCAGCCTCCAACCTTAGGTGAGGCTGCCTCCACGCCTCCGATCCGCAGCCCGAACTCTCAGAAATACCATTTGTACAAGGTTGGAGAAATTAACCAAAGACTGTAGTGGTGCTCTTAAGCTATAAAGTCAACACATTCAAAAAGAACACAGAAGGCACCAATAGTTGGATCCAAAGCAAGCAAGCAAACTTTATCACTATTCAAGAAAACTTTAATGGTTCTGGCTTGCATTCAAAAAGGAATTCTGACATGTCTAGCTCAAGAATGAATTTGTACAAGGGTTATCTAGGAGTCACAAAGGTTAAATGGAAATCATGTTATGACAACAAGGACAAGGAACTCTGACCAGTACATCTTTTAACTACTCTCCCAAGAAATGCTAAGCTCAAGTTTACAAGCTCTAATTTGACATAAATCTCCTTTCAGTGCTGTTTCAACCCCACTTCAGTGGTTGTTGGAAAGCAACAATTATCAAATACACGTTTTGCAGTCCTACAAGCAAGTTCACCAAAACGTGCAGCAGTTTCTAAGCAGTCTGGGGTCCGGATCACCGATGGCATTTTCCATACTAGGCTCATGCAACACTTATGGCTGAGACACAGCTTAGCACCCAGCCCTAGCAATCAACAAGGAGTAAGGTCTGCAAGATGTCCTTCAACTGCAATGTTCAACTCAGTCATTCTGCCATGATGCTTGGCCAGCAGAACACTGGTTACAAATTCAACCTTGTTGGTGTTGCTCAGTTGTCCCTGGTTCTGTCACACCCTGAGAAAGGTGGTCTTATCCAGCAACAGGAAAGAGATCTGAAAGCAGCTCATGGTATGGAGTTCCAGTTCAAGTTTATCTCCATGGGCGCATTTACCCAGGGTATACATGCCAGGAAAATTGGTCTTTATGGAAATACTTTACAATCAATATACGTATATAAGTTGATATTCATTGCGTTGTTTTTGTTTATTATTGTGTTCTTTATCTTATCATGTATTTTTGCTGCATTTGATCCAGAGTAACAATTATTTCATTCTCCTTTACTCTTGTGTTCTGGAAATGACATTGAACAATCTTCAATCTTTATACAACTGCAACACAGTACATTTCAAACATGACAAATTACATAAGCTTAAACATAAATCATACATAACTTACGGCTCAGAATCCCCACACTTTAAGGGGCTTACTCAAACACAGATTCTTAAGCAACAGTCACATCCCCCACAAATAAAAAGGAGAATTCATACGGCATTTCTAATGTAGCTCAAGTTGTCTGTTGCAATACCAGATAACCTGCTGCCACCAAGTCTCATCAGTGGCCTAAAGATCTGTCAAAGAAATAGACCAAGTTCAAGGACAGCTACCCCCCCCCCACCCCACCTTTCGGTTCTTGAACAAACTGGCATAACTCTAATCTCTAACTCAATGAGAACAACACTGTGGCTGCTTTGATCACTTCACACTCAAATGGGCCTTACATTTGTGTTGTTCCATTGCGTCTTCTTATAAAAACTTGGGTGTAATTTATGTTGAGTTTAGGTTTTTCTTGTGAGTGCTGCTTTTACGGTGCTCTGTGCCTGTAATAATGCTGCAGGTCAGCTGTTCATTAAACAGGTGCATGCAAGTACCGGAGTGTGTGACAATTACCCTGACTTTAACTTTAAACTTCCAGGAGCAGCAAACACAGAAAGATAAAAAGGAATGGAGCACTTCAGCAGGAACTCCCACAAGTTAATGGCTAAAGGAGCTGAGGACGTGGACTTCATCAGCATAGTTAATTCAAACAAGGACTGCAAAAGCTAGGTTGATTTTGAAATTTAAGAGAAATTCAGATTGCTGTGTGGTTGGGAGGGGTATGATCCAGGTGCAGGTCGATGGGACGAGGCAGGTTGATAGTTTGGCATGGACTGGATGGGCTGAAGAGCCTGTTTCTATGCTGTAATGTACTATGACTCAAGGTTACAAATGGAGGCAGAGAGTTCCAGAGGTTACAGAGTTAATGAGGGAGAGAGTTGTAAGCAATCGTTTTCAAAAAAATCAGTTTTTGCTGACTTAGATCCACTTCAGCTGAGAGGATGCTAAGGTGAAGAATTACGAGGACTTGTAGTTAGTTGGTGAGCAGCACAATGTTGGATGATCTCAAGTTACAAAGGAAAGCACCGAAACAGTGTAAAAATGCAAAAGGTAAGGTGACCACTTAAGTTTCCTTCACCCTATCTCAGTATTCTGTGTACATTAATGCTTGCCCACCCCTCCCACCTGAAGACACCGGGTACATTACCATTGCAAGATCAATGTCTTCATTGTTTGATGTCTCCAAAAGCCGAAATTTAAACCTCAAAACATAGCGGCAAGATTAGGCCATCCAGCCCATCGAGACAGCTCCACCATTCCACCCCATTCTCTTGCATTCTCCCTGTAACCTTTGACACCCTGACTAATCAAGAACGTACCAACCTCCACTTTAAAAATATCCAATGACTTGTCCTTCACAGCCATTCATGGATTCACCATCCTCTGGCTAAAAAAAAATTCCTTCTCATCCCTGTTTTAAATGGACATCTGAGGCTGCCTTTGTTCCTAGATGTTCACTCTCCATGTCCACTCCATCTCGAACTTCCAATATTCAATAGATTCTTTCCCCCCCCCCCCACTACTGCGAATACAGGCCCAACATTCCTCATACATTAACCCTGTCACTCCCAGGATCAAATCTGTGAACTGGGTCTGTACCCTCTCAAATGCCAGCACATCATCTCTTGGACAAGGGCCTGAAAACTGCTCACAATGCTCCAGCTGCGGTTTCACCAACGCCTTATAAAGTTTATTAAAATTTCTACTGCAGTTATTAGCCACAAGATAATCACATGCTTCACATACATTTGTATCTTGGAGACACCAACAAGTTTGACACACAGTTGCTTTAGCAACAATCCACTATCCGTACCTCACCCAAGTGGCAATTTTCATGCACCAGCCTCAACAGTGAATGATAGAGAGAGTGCCGCCGACAGCCAGCATCACAGTAGGTGTGCTAAGCAGCATATTCATGCAGGGAACACCTCTACGCTTTCACACAAAGGAACCGCTCATTAAAATTAGGAATGTACAGAGGATAGCAATTTTCTATTTGTACCACTGAGGTGGAGTGACATTCCCACGAACTGTATAGAGTCTGTAATTATATGCCTCCTTTCAGAGTAAATTCACTAATTCTCCCTTGTCATGCAGACGGTAAAGATCCCTTGGATTTATGTTAAAGAACATGACAGTTCCCTACAGCAGGCCACAGTTCCATAAAGTACGATACGGTTATTATTTCACCGATGTTGCAGAACTTAATGGTTGCCACGTTTTCACACTGCAACATTTCAGAAATACTTCGGTGGCTGCAAAGCATCTTAAGGTAATGGAAGTCACTATGCTAATCTCTTCTACCAGCAGGAAGCTATTTAGGAAGGAAAAGTGGGCAAATGCTCATGGCTTCCTCTACTAACCGTGATGAAGCCATTGTCACATTGAAGGAGCAACATCTCATATTCTGTCTGTGCAGTCTGATAGCATAAGCATTGATTTCTCTAACTTCCAGTAATTTTTACCCCTCCCCCACCTCTTCTTCCATTCCCCACTTGGGCTCCCCTCTCACATTTCCTCTTCCACTCACCTGCCCATCACCTCCCTCTGATAGTCCCCACTTTTTCCCTTTCTACCAAGGTCCACTCTCCTCTCCAATCAGATTCCTTCTTTTCCAGCCCTTTGTCCTTTCCACCTATCACCTCCCTGCTTCTTACTTCCTTCCCCACCCACCTGGCTTCAGCTGTCACCTTCTAGATTGTACTCCTCCTCCCCCTCCTTTTTATTCTGGCTCTTCCCCCTTCCTTTCCAGACCTGATAGAGGATCTCAGCCAGAAATATTGACTCTTTATTTCTCTCCATAGGTGCTGTCTGACCTGCTGAATTCCTCCAGCATTGTGTGTGTGTGTGTGTGTGTGTGTGTGGATTTCCAGCATTCAGAAGAATCTCTTGTGTTTATGCAAGTTTTCAACATCATTTGCTCGTTATGTATCATTGTCCTATGATGCGGGTGATCATGGTCTTCCATCCATCATGACGACGATTGCTCTTGGCAAATTTTTCTGCAGAAGTGGTTTCCCAATGCCATCTTCAGGGCAAAGCCTTTACAAGACAGCCATTATCAATACCTTTTAGAGACTGTCTACCTGGCATCAGTGCTCACATAACCAAAATTGTGTTATGAACCAGTGCTCATATAACTATCCACCACCTGCTTCCATGGCTTTATGGGACTCTAAGTGGGAGGCTAAGCAGGTGCTACACCTTGTCCAAGGGTGATCTGCAGACTACTGGAGGAAAGGGGTGTCTTACATCTCTTTTGGTAGAGACAAATCTCCAGCCCTTCACCCATTGCAAATTTTCCAGCTTCAAAAGTAAGAACAGGATGGGGGTGAGAGGGGGAGGGGGAGAGAGAGGGGTGAGAGGGGGAGAGAGAGGGGTGAGAGGGGGAGGGGGGAGAGAGAGGGGTGAGAGGGTGAGGGGGAGGGGGAGTGGGGAGGGAGAGGTGTGAGGGGGAGAGAGAGGGGTGAGGTGGGGGTAAGGGAGAGGGAGAGGCACACACACACACACAACGCATGCACACACACCAGGTAAACAATCAGTTTTGTTGTCCTGCAGATCAGAGTCTTACTTGGAGGCTTTGCTATTGCTTGCTCGGTGGGTGGAAGGTGCAGATGCTTTTTGCTGAAGGAAAAAGGGGTGGGGAGGGCCAATGCTTTACTATTGCTTATGCATGGGAGGAGGGAATAGGGGGAGGTTTTGGGGTTCTAACATTTTTCCTGTCATTCATTGTTTGGAGTATTTTTTCTGTTTTTGTGGATGTTTGCGAAGAAAAAGAACTTGAGGTTGTATATTGTATACATTCTCCTTTATTAAATGGAACTATTGAACCACTGTGATCATCATCTGCCCTTTTTTGATTTTCAAAACAACACCACTGCCCTTTTCACAGACTGTGAAAATAATATTCCAACGTCTTGCTACCTTACCTCTTCATCATCCTCCACCACCACTAGAGTTAGCTTGCTTTTCTTAAATTCCAGTTTGATGATTTTAGGCCTGAAAACAACAAAGATAGAGCCTTTAATTTCCAATATCAATGCCAGAACATTTTTTAAAAATAGAAGTTTCTACTCTTTACATACAAGGACTTCTTTTGTCACTAAGTTTGTACAACACCCACTAAACATAGTGCTTTGGCAGCATCAGGGGCACTGATTAAGTTTAATAAGACCAGTATCACATAAAACTGAAAAGCTGACACACATTTCAAATGTAACACAGTCGAAGAGCTCAGTGAATCTACATTATGTGGCACGTGTCCAATTGGTTAAGGCATCAGTCCAATGATCTGAAGGTCGCTAGTTCGAGCCTTAGCTGAGGCAGCGTGTTACGTCCTTGAGCAAGGCACTTAACCACACATTGCTCTGCGATGACACCAGTGCCAAGCTGTATGGGTCCTAATGCCCTTCCCTTGGACAACATCGGTGGCGTGGAGAGGGGAGACTTGCAGCATCACAACTGCCGGTCTCCCATACAACCCTGCCCAGGCCTCAGTCATCATCCAAAATCGATGGACAGCCGAAGAAACTACATTGCATCGGTGGGGTGCCACATTATCGTAGCGGTGAGCAGAATGCTCTTATAGCTCAGGTGTTCCAAGTTCTGGTGCTGTTGGCAAGGAGGCAGTATGTTCTCCCTGGGAACCACATGGGTCTCCTCCAAGTGCTCCGGTTTCCTCCCACAATCCAAATGTGCACAGTTTGGTAGGTTAACTGGTCGTTGTAAATTATCTAGTCATTAGGTCAGTGTTAAATTGCCTCTTAAAGTCCAACCCTACATTCCTATCCTGAAAAGTGTTAACAGTTAAGACTGGTCAACAGGGCTCTGGTGAAGTTGTATACAAAAATCCCCTGTACAGTGGATACAACAGATTACAGAAGCATTGATGAATTCCAACCACACCATGGAGATGGGAGGTCATCAATGGCCTACGCTCCATTGGGAGCCAAGGGCCCAAGAAGAAGGTGGTCAATGCTCAATAGGTGGGTCGCTTGTGTCACAGCTCGTTGGGCCGGAAGGCCCAGTTCCACGCTATATCTCTAAATAAACGAATCAAAATGAAACTAAACATCAGGCTTTCACTTCAGGATATCAGCTGAGGATCTCCATTACATTACAAGTAAACGGTCGCTTACTTGGTGAACCAATCATGTACTCAGAGACCGTCTCCAAAGCAGATGCCTGCTTGGATGACATGGAAGGAAGTACTGTCACATTATGTCAATGATAATAAGATGAAGGAACAAACTAACCAGAAGAAAAGTCCAATCTTGGTTTCTCCTTCGAATACCAGTACTCCTGTTGGGGTCAAGCCCAGGGTGTATTCATTTCCATCCCTTCCCTAAGTAGACAAACAGGAAGAAAAGTCATGGTTCAAAACAGGTACTTACTCTCTACCGCAGTAAGGACAAGGAAATTCAGTTGCATGATTAGTTGCATCACCACCTGCTCCAATGCACGGAATCGAAAAAGCATAGCACCCAACAACTTACAGAATTAGGGCACTTAGCCCATTGAGTCTGCTCCATCGTGGCTGATTTGTTTTCCCTCTCAACCAAATTCTCCTGCCTTCTCCCCGTAACCTTTGCCACGTTGATTAATTGAGAAGCTAACAACTTCCGCTTTAAATATCCTCAAGGACACAGATTCACCACCTTCTGGCTAAAGAAATTTTTCCTCATCTCTGTTCTAAGTGGACATCCCTCATTTCTGAGGCTGTGTCCTCCGGTCCTACATTCCCACGCTACAGGGAACATTACCTCCATATCCACTCTATCTAGGCCTTTCAATATTTGATAGGTCTCAATGAAATTCAGCGCACCTGCCCCCCCCCCCCCCCATTCTTCTAAACTCTAGCGAGTACAGGGTTAGAGCCATCAAACACATGTTAACCCTTCATTCCCAGGATCATTCTTGTGAACCTCCTTTGGACACTCTCCAATGCCATCTTTTCTTAGAAAATGGGCCCAAAACGGTTCAACATGCTCCAAGTATGATCTGACCAATGCTCATAAAGCCACAGCATTATATCCTGCTTTTGTATTCTAGATCTCTCGAAAAGAATGCTTACATTGCACTTGAGTTCCTTACCAGCAACTCAACCTGCAAGTTAACCTTTAGTTAACCTGCACGAGGACACCCAAGTCCCTTTGCACCTCTGATTTTTGAATTTTCTCCCCATTTAGAAAACAGTCTTCACCCTTATTCCTTCTGCCAATGTGCATGATCATACACTTCCCTGCACTACAATCCATGTACCACCTCCTTTCCCATTCCCCTCAATTTGTCCAAGTCCTTCTGCAGACACCCTGCTTCCTCAACACTACCATGTGACCTACCTACCTTCATACTTTTCAGCTTCTCAAGTACCTTCTCCTTATTAATTGCAATGATACTCACTTCTGCCTCCTGACACTCTAGAATTTCTGGCATTCTGCTAGTGTTTTCCACAGTGACGAGAGAGACAAAATACTTACTAAGCTCCTCTGTTCTTTGTTCCCCATTATTAACACTCCAATATCCTTTTCCGATGGTCCAATATCCACTCGTCTATCTTTTACTCCATATATCGGAAAAATCCCTTTTTTAATCTTTTACATTATTAGCTAGCTTACCTTCATATTTAGACCATAAGACATAGGAGCAGAATTAGGCCATCAGGCCCATTGATTCTGCTCCACCATTCAATCATGGCTGATCCCTTTTTTCCTATCTCCTCCTCAACCCCAGTTCCGGGTCTTCTCCCCATAACCTTTGATGCCATGTCCAATCAAGAACTTATCAAACAAGAGAAAATCTGCAGATGCTTGAAATCCAAGCAACACACACAATGCTGGAGGAACTCAGCAAGCTAGGCAGCATCTATGATAGATAGATAAATAGGTAGATAGATGCTGCCTGGCCTGCTGAGTTCCTCCAGCATTTTGTGTGTGTTGCTTCCCTTCATATTTCATCTTTCCTCATTATGGCTTTTTTTGGCTGCCTTCTATTAGTTTTTAAAAGCTTCTCAATCTTCTAACTTTCCACTAATTTTTTCTATATTTTCTGCCCTCTCTTGCTTTTTTATTTGTATTTGACTTCCCTTGTCAGCCATGGCTGCCTCATCCTCCCTTTAGAATATTTCATCTTCGGGATGTATCTATAGTGCACCTTCCGAATTCTCCCAGAAACTCCAGCCATTGTTCTGCCATCATCCTTGCTAGTGTCCCCTTCGAATCAACTTCGGCCAGCTCCTCTCTCATGCCTCTGTAATTCCCTTTACTGTAATACTGATGCATCTGATCTTATTTCCTTCTCAAACTGCACTGTGAATTCTATCATATTATGATCACAGGCTCCTAAGTGTTCCTTTACATTAAGCTCCCAAATCAAAACTAAGTCATTACATAACGACCAGTACACACCACCCCCTCTGCCTACCTGCCCATCCTTTCAATACAATGTGTATTCTTGGATGTTAAGCTCCCAACTATGATCTTCTTCCAGCCACAACTCAGTGATGCCCACAACATGATAACTGCAAATGACACTAATTGCGCTACAAAATTATCTACACTATTCCGTATACTGCGTGCATTCAAATATAACAGCCACGGTCCAGTATTCATCACTTTTTAAAATTATTTTGACCCTCTGTTACAGTTTAACTCATCCCACTGACTGCAATTTTACCCATCATCTGCCTGTTGTTCCTCACAGTCTCACTACACGATGTATCTAGTTGTACATCACCTGTCCCATCCTCAGCACTAACACTCTGGTTCCCATCTCCATGCCAAATTAGCTTCAACTTTCCTCAACAGCTCTACCAAACCTGCCCCAAGGATATTGGTCCCCCTCAGGTTCAGACATAACCTGTCCTTTTTATACAGGTCATACCTTCCCCAGAAGAGATCCCAATGATCCAGAAATCTGAAATGCTGCTGCCCCTTGCACAGTTCTTCAGCCACACATTCATCTGCTAAATCATCCTATCCTTCCGTTCACTGTGGCACAGACAACAATCCAGAGATTACTACACTGGAGGTCCTGCTTTACAGATTTCTGCCTGACTCCCTATATTCTCTCTTCAGGACCTTCCTCATTTTCCTACCCATGTCATTGGTACAAATATGTACCTTGGCTTCCTACTGTTCACCCTCCCCCATTAGAATACCATAGACCAGATCTGAGACATTCCTGACCCTGGCACCTGGGAGGCAACATACCATCCGGGAGTCTCTCCTTAAGTCCCCAAAATCTGCTTTCTGCTCCTCTAATTATTAACTCTCAGTACTACACTCCTCTTCTCCCCTCTTCCCTTTAGATCCACAGAGCCATACTCTGTAAAATATCTGAAGGGAATCTGAGGGGCAATCTTCATTCTTTGAAGTAGCAAGTGAGAAAATGACATCGCTGCAAGACGGCAGCCATTTGAAAAGAGCAAGTCTCATCAGGAGTGAGCTTTATTTGTGCCAATAAAGAAAGAGAGGTGTAAAAGCAGGACGGCCATTGTTGGAGTGGGCCAGTATTAGACTGCGAGAATAGACGGAGGCTAAAGGTGCTGAATCATTTGTTATCATTTATTTTGATTACGGAATCAAAATAGGTTATTGAGAGAGGCAAGTGAAGAGAATACTAGTGCCTTGACCAATATCTTCGGGTCCTCCCTGGCCACAGGCAAGGTTCTGGAGAACCGGCGAACAGTTAATGTTGTTCACTATTCAAGAGGGGAACACAGGATAATCCCGGAAACTATAGACTGGTGAGTCTCACATCAATGGTAGAGAAGTTACTTGAGACAATTCTTAGGGGTAGGATTTATGAGCATTTGGGAAACCGTGGCCTAATTAGGGAGAGCCAGCATGGCTTTGTAAGGGGCAAGTCACATCTTACCAACTTGATTGAGTTTTTTGACGAGGTGATGAGGGTGATTGGTGAAGGTAGAACTGTGAAGGCTATCTACATGGATGTTTAACAATGTCCCTCCACAGATTGAGATGAATTGGCCATTTGGATTCAGAACTACCTTGCCTATTGAAGGTGGCGGCCAAAGAAACTTATTCTAGCTGGAGGTCTGTGATTACTGGTGTTCTACACGGATCTGCACTGGGACCACTGCTGTTTGTGATGCATACAAATGACCTGATTGAAAATGTAGATGGGTGGGTTAGTAAGTTTGCAGATAATACAAGGATTGGTGGCATTGTGGATAGAGTAGAAGACTGGCAAAGAATACATCTGGATATAGATCAGTTGCAGACATGGGCGGAGAAATGGTAGATGGGGTTTAACCCGGCCAAATGTGAAGTATTGCACCTTGGTGGAATGTACATGTACTCTGTTAAAGGCAAGATTTTTAAGTGTTGATGAGCAGAGGCCCAAGTTCATAGCCCCCTGAAAGTGGTTTCACAGGCCAATAGGCTGGTTTAGAAGGCTTATGGCATGCTTGTCTTTATTAGCTGAGATACTCAAGTGAGGAGATTATATTGCAGCTTTACAAAACTCTAGTCAGGTTGTCCATGGAGTACAGCATGCAGTTCTGGTCACTGTTATAGGATGTCGAGGCTTTGGAGAGGGAGCAGAAGAGGTTCACCAGGATGCAGCCTGGTTTAAAGAACGTGCTAAAACGAGAGTCTGGACAAACTGGGGTTGCTTTCTCAAGAGCGTCGGAGGCTGAGGGGAGATCTGATGAAGATTTATAAAATTATGAGGCACAGGCAGAGTAGACAAACAGTAACTTTTTCCAAGGATTGAAATGTCTAATACCAGAGGGCACGCATTTAAAATGAGAGGAGGCAAGTTCAAAGGAGATGTGAGGGGCAAGTTTTAGACACAGAATGGCGGATGCCTGGAATGGTGGTGGTAGAAGCGGAAACATTAGAAACCTTTAAGGGATGTCTAAATAGGCACATGAATGTGAGGAAAATGGAAGTATATGGACATTGTGTAGACAGAGAGGATTAGTTTAGTTGGCCATTTTATTACTAATTGATTTGGTTCAGCACAACATTGTGGGCCGAAGGGCCTTTTCCTGTGCCGTACTGTTCCATGTATAATAATTTCACTCAGAGAGTGGTGTGGATGTGGAACCAGCTGCCAGCAGAAGGGCAGAAGTGGTAGATCTGGGTACAAATGTAACATTTAACAGAAATTTGGACAGCTACGTATGGGGCGAGAGAGGTATGAAGGGATACAGTCTGAGTGCAAGTAGATGGGATTAGAGAGAAAACCAGACCAGCACAATCTAGAAGATGGGCTGAAAGATCTATTCTCTGCTGTGTGGCTCGGTGACAGGATGTGATGCTGTGGCTTTTTGGGGCATCAGTCAGATCGCACTTGGAGTATGGTGAGCAGTTTTGGGCCCCTTAGCTTAGAAAAGATGCGCTGGCATTGGAGAGGGTACAGAGGAGGTTCAAGAGGATGGCAACACACACAAAATGCTGGTGGAACACAGCAGGCCAGGCAGCATTTATAGGGAGAAGCGCTGTCGACGTTTCGGGCCGAGACCCTTCGTCAGAGGATGGTTCTGGGAATGAAAGGATTAACACGAGGAGCATTTGATGGCTCTGGCCTGTACTTGCTGGAGTTCAGATGAATGGGGGGGGGGGGGGGGGGGAAACGTATTGAAACCTATCAAATATTGAAAGGCCTAGGCAGAGTGTATGCTGAGAGGATGCTTCTCATAGTGGCTGAGATCAGCTTCAGAATAGAGCAACATCTATTTAGAACAGAGACAAGGAGTAGTTTCTTTTGCCAGAGAGAAGTAGATCTGTCAAATCCATTGCCACAGAGGCTTTACAGGCCAAATCATTGGGTATACTTAAGGCGGAGGTTGATAGGTTCTTGATCAATCAGGACATCAAAAATTATGGGAAGAAGGCAGGAGAATGGAGTTGAGAGGGATAATAAATCAGCCATAATGGAACGGCAGAGCAGGCTCGATGGGCCAAATGGTCTAATTCTGCTCCTATGGCTTATGATTCTATAATTCTACCAGGGCTACGAGCAACACCTCAGAAATGACGCATTTCCTTTGAAACAATAGATGTGTTTTTCAACAAATCCTCTCACTTCATGTTGTAAAGCAAGTTAATCAACATGTTTTCAAATACCTAAGGTGTCAGCAAAACTGAAGTTTGTACATCAAACCTCAATGCAAACCTCTGAGAAAGCATAAATTTAATTGTTCTAAGTAATAAAATGAAACAAAAAAAAACATTACTTCTGAGAATTAGCCATGACCTACAAGCAACCAGGTCGCTTAGAAAACAGAAAATCTGAAATGAAAGAAATTTAACAACCCCCCTCCCCCCCGCCGCGTCAAAATTAAACAGAAGTTTAGCTTCAATTATTTCATGATCTGGAATTATTCGATTTCACTGCAAACTATATAAACACAAGAAATTCTGCAGATGCTGCAAGTCCAGAGCAAACACACAAAGTGCTGGAGGCCCTTGATCAGGTCAGGCAGCATCTATGGAGAGGAATATAAAATCAACATTTTGGGTAGAGACCCTTCATCAGGAAGTGGGGAAGAAACCAGAATAAGGAGGTTAGGGGTGGGGGAGGAAGGAGAATAAACTGGCAGGTGAGAGGTGAGGAGGAAGATAGGTGGGTGGGGAGGGGTGGTGACAAGAGAAGCTGGGAGGTACAAATACAAATTAAAAAGTAATAAAGATCTGCAAAGACTAAAAATGTTACTGATTGGTTTGGTCTCCAAATGGAAAGCTGTCGAGCTGGCCAAAGAGAGGGAAATATAAGCTGTCAACAAGGTTAACTGGGCAGTGATTGAACAAAAGCAGTTAGAGAGTGAGAACATCGACAAACGGATGTAGGAGTTCCAGAATGCAGAGCAGGACATCAGGTTACACATGTCCTTCACTCCTAGAGGAGGAAAACAAACAAAAAACTGAGGCAATATTGCAGGCAGATCACTGATTCAGACTGAAAATCAAGTTACCTGAAATTGTACAATTCAACATCGAGGTCAAACACAGACCATAGAACATCACAGCACAGTACTGGCCCTCTGGCCTACAACGTTGTGCCGATCTTTTAACCTCTCAAAGATCAGTCCAATATGTCCCTCCTACAGAGCCCTCCGTTTTTCTATCATCCACATGCCGAAGTTTCGTATATATCCTTAATATATGTGTCTCTAGCACCACAATGGCAGGGCACTCCATGCACCCAATACTCTCTGTGCGAGGAACTTACCTCAGACATCCCCCTTTATACTTTGCCCCAATGACCTTAAAATTATGCCTCTTCATATTAGCCATTTCCACCCTGAGAAAAAGTCTCTGGCTATCTGCACAAACTATGCCTCTCATCATCTTTTACACCTCTATCAAATCACCTCTCATCCTCCTTCGCTCCAAAGGGAAAAGCTCTAGCTCATTAAGAACTCTCTCTAACTCAGGCAGCAGCCTGGTAAATCTTAAGCATTAACCACTGAGATTCCCATAAACACAGCCCGACCTGCTACTTGTCTGCTGCATTTTCTGTTTTTATTTTAAATGTTTTAAAATGTTTATTGACACGGCAGAAAGCAGAAATGAGAACTTTTTCTCTCTCAACAAATGCTGAAGAAAAGGAGGGTTTTCAATATCACATCTGCAGTTAAGCTAACACAGGAAGCAAAGATCTCATTCTATCCATGACATCAACATTACTAGACATTCCAACCCTTACCTTGACTTTGTGCATGTCGACACCATACATCTCCAGCCACTTGGCTTTGTTGAGATAGTTTATTTCTGCTTGAGAGGGCGTCTGACCTCTGCAAAGAGAAAAGATGGTGAAATTCGGCCGCTCAGGGGTAGCTCTGCAGATCACGCCTCCAGAACAGAAGGTTGTGAGTTCAAGCCCCGTTTCAGAATGAAACACAAGAGACAGGGACAGGCAAGTGCAACACTAACTCAGGGACGGTTACTTCAATTGAAATGCAGCATAAATTCTGAATCAGATTCAGGTTTAATATCACTGGCATACACTGCGAAATTTGTTATTGTCATCTAACAAGTGCTTAACTGCCATGCTACTTTCTCAAATTGTCATTAAAATTGCGGGATTGTGGGGTCAAGGTTGCTCCTTCACTCAACATGTCGTATGACAGATTCTATTGTCAATGATCACATTGCTCTTTTGGGGGTCCTGCTGTGCAAAATGTAAGAACAATAATTTCATAAAGTGCGCATTAGCTGCAAAGTGCACTGAAGATCTTAAAGTCAGGAAAGGCTCCAGATTTTCAAAGACCACCCAACATGATTCAATACAACTGCACAATAGTGTAGCAGTTAGTGCTACGTTATTGCAGCTCGGGCATTGGAGCTCAAGAGTTCAATTCCAACATCATCTGTAAGAAGTCTACATGTCCTCCTCGTGGAATGCGTGGGTTTTCTCCAGGTGTTCTGGTTTCCTCCCACAATACAAAGACGTACCAGTCGGTAGGTCAATTTATCACTGTAAATTGCCGGTGATTAGGCCAGGGTTGATCAAGGGCTGCTCAGGTCCCATGGCTCGGAGGGCAGGCGGATGGAGGAAGGGAAGACAGGAGTGAGGGGCCAGTGACGTCACAAAAAGCAGGAGAAATATAATGCAGCTAGTTACTCTCATCAACAACCAAATGGGCGATACCACTGGCAACACCATCATGGAGCAAGTTCCAAGCTTCCCTACTGGATTCTCCCACACATCAAATCATCAGAGCTGGCCTGACCGATACGTGCATGCACGCATTTCCATCTACCGACAGCCAGGTTATCACAAATCAGACTGAAAGATGCCAAATCCCTTTTCATCAACCATTGGCCCAATGGAGGTCAGCTGTCGATGTACACACTGAGATTTGGGGTCAATTCACACAAGGGTGTGACTTTGTGCCTGCCACTCCCCACTCCCAAAAAATACAAGAACCAGGAGAATTTCTTTCAACATTTGACCTCCTCTCAATATACTGTGCCACAGTGCCCAAAGCCAATGAGAATGGTGCTGATGGAAAACATTCCTCTTGTGGGCATACTCAATGAATCCATAATAGAATAATAACCATAATAGAATCAATGAAAGAGCACACCAACTTGAGCGCTCAACCAGTGTGCAAAAGACAACAAAACTGTGCAAATACAAAAAGACATAAGCATTAAATATCGAGAACACGAGATGAAGAGTCCTTGAGAATGGGTTCATTGGTTATGAGAACAGTTCAGTGAAGTCAAGTGGTTCAGGAGCCTGATGGTTGAGGAGTGATAACTGTTCCTGAACCTGGTGGTGTGAGTCCTAGGGTTCCTATACCTTCTTCCTGATGGCAGCAGCGAGAAAAGAATAAGGAAGCCCACAGCTCTCCTGGAGAACCTGCAAACTCCTGTTTCTCCTGTTCCTGAAGATAAATGCCTTTAAGTCTTTCTTTCCTTGAGCATGCCACACAAGGCTAAGACTGCAGTCAATCTGATGACAATGGTGGAGCCCAACCTACATCAGTAAAACAGAACATTATTGGATTCCAGGTGGATTCCAGACTCACTTGCCCAGGAA
Source organism: Hemitrygon akajei (assembly GCF_048418815.1). Taxonomy (NCBI): domain Eukaryota; kingdom Metazoa; phylum Chordata; class Chondrichthyes; order Myliobatiformes; family Dasyatidae; genus Hemitrygon; species Hemitrygon akajei. The sequence continues at coordinate 107,542,514 of NC_133125.1, forward strand.
GAGACAAAATGCTTCACAGCCAATGAATGATATATTTTTGATCTGACACAGATTCTACTATGCTGGGAAATAAAGTCACTTGTCAGCAGCCCGACTTTCACCATGACTGAAATGCAAGGAAATGAGGAACAGGGAAATAGGGCTAGGCCAATTGGGAGTTGGTATGAACTTGACGGACAGACTGGCCTCCTATCTTAATAAGTAAACACTGCATGGCGAGACTTCAGTTTAATATTGAAATCTGTGCTGGATAACAATAGATTTATATTTCTATAAAATGCTGAAGAAACTCAGCAGGTCAGGGAGGACCTATGGAGAGGAATAAAGAGTCAACATTTTGGGCTGCAACCCTACATCAGCCCTGATATTGACTCTTTATACCTCTCCAAAGATACTGCCTGACCTGCAGAGTTTCTCTAGCATTTTGTGTGTCTAACTCTGGATTTCCAGCATCTGTAAAATCTCGTGTTTTTGTATTTATACTGTCTCTTTGACAAGCCTGTCAAAATGATTCACAGCTAACAAAGTACTTTTGAAGTATAGTTACTATTGTAATGCAGATCAACTTCAATATCATAAACTAATAAATCTTGATGGTAATTTTTTGATGTATATAATGTAACAACATAGTAAATATAATCCTGGGCTCTCCACCCCGGCTGAGAGAATGAGAATGTCAAACCTGCATTCTTTCCACTTCTCAAAGATGGCAAACTCCATCTCCTCCACCTGATCCGGCACAAATCGGAATTCAGACACCAAGTCCGGCCCACTTTCCGAAGGATCACAGTCGCCCAATTCAGCTGTGTTGGAGAAATCAGAAAACAACCATGAGAAAATTAAGAGTTCTTCCTCTTCCATTTTCCCTATGATATTTCAGCTTAAATGAGAAACATTGAAAGTTAATCAGAAAATCTGTGAATGGCTCTCCCAAAAAAAGGCTAAAGCCAAGAAGCAATACAGTAGAAACTATTTAATCCTGGCTCCTATGTTCTTGTGTACGGTAGCCATCAAGAGCCAGCTGTACCCATAAAGATGTACTCAACTGGAAACTTCCAGTCAAAATTCAGAAGACCATGGTTCAAGATCCATTCCAGTGACTCGAGGACAAACTCTGAGCTGTCACTCCACAGAGGCTCTGAGGATACCCTATACTCTCAAAGCTGCTGATCTTTGGAAAGGTGGAGTTTGAGGGCACAACATGAAATTTCAGTTAGAAATTTTTAGAAAACCTGATGTCGTGAATATCGTTTTCTCCTTTCAGTAAGTATTTATTTCTCTCTCCCTCCCCTCTTCTTTTTTTCCCTCACTCTGGCCTCTTACCTGCCCCTGGTGCCCCCTCCTCCCTCCATTTCTCCCATGATCCACTCTCCTCTCCCATCAGATTCCTGCTCCGACAGCCGTTTACTTATCCCCCCCCCCCCCCACCTGGCGTCACCTATCACCTTCGAGATACCCTCCTTCCCCCCACCTTTTTATTCTGGCATCTTCTCCCTTCCTCTCCAGTCCTGGAGTTAGGTCTTAGCATGAAACGTTGACAGTTTATTCATTTCCATGGATGCTGACTGACCTGCTGTGCTCCTCCAGCACTCCGTGTGTGTTGCATAGACATGGAGCTTAGAACACAGATACTTTACAGCACAGTACAGACGTCTTGGCCCACCATTTTGTGCCGACCTTTAGAACTACTCCAAGATCAAGCTAGCCTTCTCTACCATAGCCCTCCAATTTTTTTCAGCCATGTGCCAATCTAACAATAGTCAGTGCAATAAGCACTAGCTGAGTTAAGGTGTCAAGTGGCAAGTTACAGTTGAGCCACAATTTTTTCATCAATAACGATCTGACCACTAATCTTTGGCACGTGGTGGCAATACCACTGCTGAGCCTCTCCATGCCAACCACCCCCTCCCCCCCCCCCCCCCCGCCATTATTACCAACCAGGAAACAAACAGGACCAGCCACATAAATATTATGGCTGCAAGTCAGAAGATCAGTACTTTTATTGCAAGTAACTCACTTCTTGAAAACTTTCCACTAATTACAAAGGGCAAGCCAGCAGCCTGATGAAACATTTTACTTCTCTGGAGGTGGGTAACATAAATGTGTGCTTTTCAAGGTGGGAGGCAGTGATTACTGGGGAGCACAGGAATCAGTGCTTGGACCTCAGTTATTCAGAATATATAGCAAACCATCCGGACGGGGAGAAATCAAACACAATACTCCACGGGTTATTCATTTACTACACTAATCTGGTAGAACTGTCAACTACGAGAATGCAAGAAGGTTTCAAGGTGGCGCAGACGGATGGAGCATAGACAGGTGCATTTTATGTGACTAAGTATCAGCGTTCAGTTTAGTGGGAAAACAGGCAGGTAGCACATTACTTAAATTATGTCAGGTGATGGAGAATTGATGCACTAAGACGTCTGTGTCTCCAAGTAAAAGTGTAGATAAAAGATAAACGCAAGGGTAAAATTTAAGTAGTTTGCTGGATTCTAAATGAGAGGGTTTGAATACCTAAAATTATACAGTATATTGGAGAGACGACATTTAGAGTACTGTGTCCAGTTTTAACCTCCTTACCCAAGATAATTATCATAAATGGAGTGCGGCAAGATATCACCAGACTGATTGTTGGGATGGCAGTGCTTACGCAAGAGGAGATTAGGTTGCCTAGGTCAGCAGTCACTGGGGATTTTTCGCTGGAGACAGACGGGAAATCTAATTCAAGCGTACAGAATTCTGAAGGTGTGGAAAGGACAGTGTACAAAGTGGGATGTTACCTCTACTGGTCACAAGGCAAGGGAAGCCGAACAGACCTGGGCAAACATTTCTTCAGATGGTGGTAAAACCTGTTCAGTTTGCTATGGCAGAGACTGTAACACGAAGCTGCTGAATATTTCTAAGGTGATAGATAGGTTCCTTAACACAAAAAGATAGAGAGGTACGTGGTGAGAATGGGAACATGATATTAACATAACGGATCGGTCATGAATGTTCGAGGCGGGTCAAAGGGCCGAGTGGCCAGTTCCCATGCCTATTTCCTACATTTGTAAATCTCTCAGGGATTACTGTATCCTCAGCAACACAGTTTCACATAGCAGTAAGAATGTGATCAGTTGTTAGTCCAAATGATTGAACTATGGAACAAGTGGCAGAGCAACATCATGTGTACAAAGTACCTACAAGATACTGTTTCTGTATTGTAAATGAGAACAATAAAACCACAGCTACAAGCAGCTTAAGAACAATAGTCCAACTCGCTGACCCCCTAACACAATAAAATGTAATTTTCCATATTTCCTGTTTCCGAAGCAAAAGGGAATCTTTCTCAGATGTTCCATTTGATCAGCTGTCATTTTGGAGAACCTTTCTAGCTATCATTTTACAATGGAATATCACAGTTGTCGAAGCAGCAAAATACACTCAATACAGCCTAAACAGCCTTTTAACCAGAAAAAACACGCACGGCTCTATTATATTAATGTGACCTCACAATAAATGACACTAACCTTGAAGGGCATAGGCTGCCAGCTGCACTGATGTGTCATAAGGGCAATCTAACCTGGATGGTTGGAGGGGAAAGAAACAAAAGAGTTTAGTTCATAGCACTAATCAGGGAACTCACACCAGGCACTACAGCACTGAGCGACAAGATATGACTTCTACCCAGAATTCAACACTCAAAGCAACTCCAATTGCAATGTGGCTTTCAAGAAAAGCAGACAGCAAAATCTTTGTGCCCACCAGAAAAATAAATAATAATTTTTTTTTAATGATTAACAATAATTTTAAAATATTTTTTAGTGTCTGCTGTAACAGAATCAGAGGCCAAGTTAACCCAATATTATGTTTGCTAACTTTGTACATAAAGCAGACAGGATTCAGATAAATTCTTGCTAATTCAAGAACTGACATTATTTAAGCATATTTGTGAGCTTTTCAAAACATGTTCCATGCATGTTTACCATAGATTGTAATATTGATGACTACCACTACTATGTGCTAAATTATTCTGGGCTGTATTTATTGAAGTGCACAGGAGTGATTGACGTTTAACCCTTAAACAAGAATTGGGCACAACTACTAAAGTCTCAAGAGAGCCGATGCAACATTCCAAAAGCACAACTTTCCTTCCAAGCGACACATTGATATATACAAGGTGTTACGATTCCTTCACTGTTGCTATTTCGGAGTCCTGGAAATCCCTACTTAAAAGGCTGGGAGTGCCTACATCGCAAGATCCACAACAGTTCAATGAGAGCTTTGCCTGCCACCTTCCAGGACAATCAGCATGAATATTAACTATAACGCTCCCTCCACCCCCCACATGTTAAAGAAAGCATTTTATTGAAAGTATCTGTATGCCAGATTGGGAGAAACCCCCACTTTTAATGTTTAAGTACATCTAGGGTGTACTTCTTAAAATGAACATGTTCCAAGTTAAGCAACAATTAGTGGAGATGGAATTGGAGTAAGTTGAAATTGACACTTTCATAGTTTCTATGCACATTTATTCCCAATATTAGCAGAGACGATTCCCGTGGTAACTTCAGTTCCGATACACATTATGAACTTGTTCCAATTTAGAGCGACAAGTGGAAACTTAAATTTTCTGCAATTATCCAAACAGATACAGAATGTTTAAATATTTCAGTGTTTAAATGTCCTTCACAGCTGGAGTCTGGCACACTGTTATGGAGAGAGATAAGTTCTGATCTTAATTTTGGTCCCAACCAAAGCTGATGATTTTCTACAAAGATAAGATGAATCAGGCTGGGACGGAAAAGGGAATCTAACTTCTTTGAAAATTGGAACTTTTCTGGCAAAATTTCACTGATGAGGTCTTTAGCGTGACCCTAACACATCACATGCATTAACACAAACAGATGCCTGATACATAGTGAGATGGACAATTTTGAGGAATTCCTGGAAAGGCAGTCAATAAAACCCTCAAATACATTAAAAGAGGGACAATCAAGATAAGGAACCAGCAATGATACAGAAGATAGATAGATAGATAGATAGATAGATAGATAGATAGATAGATAGATAGATAGATAGATAGATAGATAGATAGATAGATAGATAGATAGATAGATAGATAGATAGATAGATAGATAGATAGATAGATAGATAGATAGATATAGATAGATAGATAGATAGATAGATAGATAGATAGATAGATACTTTATTCATCCCCATGGGGAAATTCAACTTTTTTTCCAATGTCCCATACACTTGTTGTAGCAAAACTAATTACATACAATACTTAACTCAGTAAAAAATATGATATGCATCTAAATCACTATCTCAAAAAGCATTAATAATAGCTTTTAAAAAGTTCTTAAGTCCTGGCGGTTGAATTGTAAAGCCTAATGGCATTGGGGAGTATTGACCTCTTCATCCTGTCTGAGGAGCATTGCATCGATAGTAACCTGTCGCTGAAACTGCTTCTCTGTCTCTGGATGGTGCTATGTAGAGGATGTTCAGAGTTTTCCATAATTGACCGTAGCCTACTCAGCGCCCTTCGCTCAGCTACCGATGTTAAACTCTCCAGTACTTTGCCCACGACAGAGCCCGCCTTCCTTACCAGCTTATTAAGACGTGAGGCGTCCCTCTTCTTAATGCTTCCTCCCCAACATGCCACCACAAAGAAGAGGGCGCTCTCCACAACTGACCTATAGAACATCTTCATCATCTCACTACAGACATTGAATGACGCCAACCTTCTAAGGAAGTACAGTCGACTCTGTGCCTTCCTGCACAAGGCATCTGTGTTGGCAGTCCAGTCTAGCTTCTCGTCTAACTGTACTCCCAGATACTTGTAGGTCTTAACCTGCTCCACACATTCTCCATTAATGATCACTGGCTCCATATGAGGCCTAGATCTCCTAAAGTCCACCACCATCTCCTTGGTCTTGGTGATATTGAGACGCAGGTAGTTTGAGTTGCACCATATCACAAAGTCCTGTATCAGTTTCCTATACTCCTCCTCCTGTCCATTCCTGACACACCCCACTATGGCCGTGTCATCAGCGAACTTCTGCACATGGCAGGACTCCGAGTTATATTGGAAGTCTGATGTGTACAGGGTGAACAGGACCGGAGAGAGCACGGTCCCCTGCGGCGCTCCTGTGCTGCTGACCACCGTGTCAGACCTACAGTCTCCCAACCGCACATACTGAGGTCTATCTGTCAAGTAGTCCACTATCCAATCCACCATGTGAGAGTCTACTCCCATCTCCGTTAGTTTGTGCCTTAAGATCTTGGGCTGGATGGTGTTAAAGGCACTAGAGAAGTCCAGGAATGTAATCCTCACAGCACCACTGACCCCATCTAGGTGAGAGAGGGATTTGTGCAGCAAATACGTGATAGCATCCTCCACTCCCACCTTCTCCTTATACGCAAACTGAAGAGGATCCCGGGCATGCCTGGTTTGTGGCCTCAGATTCTGTATTATCAGCCGCTCCATGGTCTTCATCACGTGCGACGTCAAGGCAACAGGTCTGAAGTCATTCAACTCCTTTGGTTGTGGTTTCTTCGGTACCGGGACAATACAGGATGTTTTCCACTGACTGGGTACTCTTCTCTGCTCCAGGCTCATGTTGAAGATGCGCTGTAGTGGTTCTCCCAGCTCAGTCGCACAGGCCCTCAGTAATCGTGGGGAAACTCCATCCGGTCCCGCTGCCTTGCTGGTACAGATCTTCCTCAGTTGACCTTCCACCTGTGCAGCCGTAATCCTGGGCGTGGGCAAGGTCTCCTGTGAGTGGCTATTTTCCTGTGAGGGAAGTAAGCCTGGTGTGGAGTTCTGCGGTTAACACCCTATAACATTAGCTGAGTGAAGTGAGGTGAGAAAACATAGACATTGCTTCTGCCTCCTGAAGGGAATGCAAAATACAACATTTAGCTCACCTATTAAAAGAGAAAAAAACAAAATTAATCTGACACAGACAGATCTTTATTCAAACTGGTTTATTCCAATGGTTATGCTCCATACCCTCCGTTTTCCTCTCATTGCAGTATACCTGTTCTCCCCCTTGGCCTTGAAGGAATACACTTTAAACTATTGACATAGAAATCCAGGCTTTAGCTACATTTTGGATAAACAGTTTTTGTCCAGTTGACATGAAGTCAGAATATTAAAAAGAGTTGACAGTATTCCTTTCTCCTCCACTTGCTAAAGCCACTGACACAAAATGTAGGGCTGAGTGTTGGTCATTATCTCATAAGATGTTGTAAACCAGTCCACAAAGGGCTTGCAGGTTAATCGACAACCAAGACTGTAGTTATCCTCACCCAATTGCTCTGCAACAGTGTCTGGGCAAAGGCACTGCTAAATCTGTCGGGTTAAAATAGTCAGGGGAATTATGTTTGGGACACTCCTGATCTGCATAACCCTTGGTCCCATCAAAGAGTATCGTCAACACCACCCCACTTGATCTGCCTTTTCCTCCCGCACTTCTTTGTCTGTCTCTTTCCATCTACCACCCACCAGTTTGTTCTTCCAATCCCTTCCCTACCCAGACCCAGCTGTCTCCATCTGTCGAGTCTCCTTCAACTTTCCACCATCCACCAATCACCTTCCCAGCCCTGCCTGTCTCCGCCTGCCCAATCTCCTTCATACTGACCTCACTCATCCAACTTTAAGCCTAATTTTGATCAAAGCAAAAGGATATTAACATCAAATCACTCACAAAGCAGATCAAATGTAGGACTCACAAAGCACGGCTATGGTAAAACAAAATCAAGCTCTACTTACTTGCCACTCAGAATATCTTGCTTCAACTGTAGTACAAACAAGTATCTGTAAATAAAAATTTAGACTCAAGCTAAATACATAAATATACACACACAAACACACAGGCACACGATGCTTTACAGTACCAAGGATCACAGCTCAATTCCCGTCATTGTCTCTAAGCAGTTTGTACGTTCTCCCTGGGATATCATGGGTTTCCACCAGGTGTTCCAGTTCCATCCATATTTCAAAGACGTACGGGTTAGGGTAAGTGACTTGTAGGTATGCCATACTGGTGTTAGAAGTGTGAGAACACTTGTGGGCTGCCCCCAGCACATATTTGGACTGTCTTGTTCACTGATGTACATGATGTGAAAGCTGGTCTTTCTTTAACCTTTACACACTTCTATTAAGCAGTAAGTTGTGATCTGGAATATACTTGCAATGATGGTAAGAGAAATTCATTACGGACATGGATGACTTTTCATTCAAACATAGAATTGGACAGTGTGGAAACAGGGAATGGAGATACCTGCACTGACCATGATGCCAATTTAATCTGCACATTTCCTTGTTAATAATGGTCTATGTTCCTCAGTTCCTGCTTGTTCACTAGTCTGACTAAATGCCTCTTGATCATAACTCTTTCCACCACTTCCCCAGGCAGTGCATTCCCCTGCCAGGGGAAACGGTGGAATGAGAAAGGGAAAAGGGAATGGGATTCATCAGACAGATGATAATTGAACTTCTGTGCTGTTTCAATCTCTGACTTCAAATACAATAGAATTTCAAGGGCAGTAAACCAGCAGAAACCAAATTGGAGAAAAAAAAACACATGGAAGATACATCTCTGCAAAATAAAATGCTACAGCAAAGAGAGAAATAAATTCACACTCTGACAGCCAAAGGGCACAGAACAATCCCAGAAACCAGTTCAAACAGAGAAAGGTTTTTTACCATTTAAATCAATGACATGGCTGGTCAGTCACATGACCTAAGGGCGCGCTATCAAAGGTCTGTGTATATCAGGTTTAATACCAGCTAGGCACACAAGTAGACAGCATGTCACAGAAACTGGGAACTCAATGCTGATCAGGTCACAGCACTGAATCAGCCAATTTCACGGTCACATCCAATTACCCTCAGGTCTGCAAACACACTGGCTGATCTTCAGACTGCAAGCGTTTTAAATGGGAGCAAGCAGAACTAAGATAACGTTGTTGTTTTGTACAGGAGATGCTCAGTGCCCTGGATTATTAGAAGGCAGTAGTTAAAGGGTTCAGAGGATGTCAAAGTACGATGTTTTTCTTTAAAGCTACTGAAAACGATGACTGAAGAGTCATACAAGACAGAAACAAGCCCTTCAGTCCAACTAGTCCATGCCGAGCAAAATTCCCATCTTTTCCTGCATTCAGCTAATATCCCTTTAAACCAGGGATTCCCAACCTGGGATCCACAGACCCCTTGATTAATGGTATTGGTCCATGGTATAATAAAGGCTGGGAACCCCTGCTCTAAACCATTCCAATCTATGTACCTGTTCAGCAGTCTTTTAAATGTTATTAATGCACCTTCCTTCATTTCATATAAGCACCACCTTCTGTATGATAACGCTGCCCAGAAACTCTTCTTAAATCTTTCCACTTTCACTGTAAACCTTATGTCCTCTAATTCTTGATTTCCCAATTTTGGAAAAATACATCGCGCATACCACCTAACTGTACCCCATTATTTTCTTACCCTCCAACGGATAAAGTTACAAACGGTTCAACCCCTCTATGTTCAAGACTGGCAATATCCCTGTAATTTCAAGTTCCCGTGTGCCAAGGTGTCTGAGGATCTATGCTGGACCCAACACATCGATGCAGCCACAAAGAAGGCATGACAGCGGCTATATTTCATTTGGAGTTTGGGGACATTCGGCATGTCACCAAAGACACTTGCAAGTTTCCACAGACATACTGTGGAGAGCATTCTAACTGGTCGTATCACCATCTGGTATGGGGTGAGGATACCGCAAAGGATCAAAATAAGCTGCAGAGAGTTGCAAACTCAGTCAGCTCCATCATGGGCACTGGCCTCCATAGTATCCAGGACATCTTCATGGAGTGATGCCTGATAAAGACGGCACCCATCACCCAGGACGTAGCCTGTTCTTATTGCTACCATCAGGAGATACGTACAGAAGCCTGAAGGCAACCCACTCAATGATTCAGAAACAGTTTATTCATCTCTGCCATCCGATTTCTGAATGGACATTGAACTCACGAGCACTACCTGACTAACTTTTTACTTTTAACCTCAGTGCCCTGACTGATGAAGGCCAGTATGACAAAAGCGTTCTTCAGCACCGTGTCTACCTGTGACACCACTTTCAAGGACCAGGTGCTTGCACTTCTCAGTTCTTCTGAGACGCAGCACTCCACAAGGCCCTGCTCCCCACAGGTACCACCCGGACTTGTCTTCACAAAATGCAAGCAATGACACGAAGGCTATGAGAAAGGTGCGTAAGGTGTTCAGCAGGATGCCTCTGAGAGGCTGGACAAACTTGGCCTGTTTTCTCTGGAGCACTGGAGGCTGAGCAGGGACCTAGTCATAGATTACTATAGCACAGAGGCAGGCCTTTCAGCCCATCTATCTGTGCTGAACTGCCATTCTACCTTTTCCCATCAACCCCCACCTAGAACATAGCCCTCCACATTCCTCCCATCCACATACTTATCCAAATGCTTCTGAAATGCTGCCATCGAACCCACATTCACCACTCCCACTGGAAGCTCATTCCATAGTCGCACCACCCTAAGTGAAGGCGCCCTTCATGTTCCCCTTAAATATTTCACCTTCCACTCTTAACCTACGACCTCCAGTTCTCAGTGAAAAAAGCCGGATTGCACGTACTCCGTCTATACCCATCATTGTTTCGTACATCTGATTGAAGTATGGACAGGATAGGTTCTCAGAACGCTTGTCCCTAAGATGGGCAGAGGTGAAAGGGGAAAATACTTCACAGAGATTTCAGAGGCAATTTTTTTTAAATTACACTACGAGATACCTGAAACGCTATGCCAGGGAGTTAATGGCAACAGGTACTACAGCAATGTACAGCAAGGTCGACAAGCAGGCAGAGACTGGAGGGATGTGCAGGCAAATAGTTGGCATCATGATCAATGCAGTCAAGATAACCAAAAGGCTGATCATGTTTTGTACAGTTTTATGTTAAACCCCAACATATGCAAGTCCTGCCCACTGAAGGACTTCAGTCTCTCGTAAAGCCGTACCTGTGGCTTAGCCAACTTTCATAAAAATTGAACATTCATGATTACCTGAAATTCATAAACTGGTAAATGTTAAAATGGTGCTAAAGCATAAAAGTATTAAAATACAGCAATAAATATATAGGATATTTAATTATTTCAGTAAACTAACGTAAATTACCTGCATATTAAAAAAGGTTAAGATTGGAGGGAATTGGTTTCATGGTGAGAGGAGAAACTTAAAGATCTGAGGGGCAACATCAAAAGATGATGGAGGAACTCAGCGAGTCAGACAGCATCTATGGAGGGAAGAGGCCAATTGACATTGACTTAAGCCAACTTCATTTAAATTGGACTAAGTGTTAAATGCCCATTTCCTTCCACAGATGCTAACTGACCTGCTGAGCTCCTCCAGTGCTTTTTTGTTGCTTCAGATTCCAGCATCTGCAGTCTCTTGTGCCCTGAAGATCTGAGGGGTGAGCTTTTCCCATATGGGGGGGGGGGAGGAGAAGGGGGGTGCAGTTAAATGGAACGAGCTGCCACAGGAAATAGTGGAGGCAAAAATAATTAGAATGGCGGGCACTTCAGTAGATACTTAGATAGGAAAGTGTGAAAGGTTAAGGACCTAAAGACAGCGTAATAGAGATCACGACTGATATGGAGAAGTTGCACTGAAAAGCCTGTTTCATTCTGTGCTGTGATTCTAAGATGCTATGTCAGCCACTGAGAAGTTTGAATGGAGTTTTCAAACTCAATCCCCGCTTGGAAGTCAGTCGGTTCTTGTCAACAATTCACGTCCTTAATTTATACACAGATTGAAACATTGTGTTGCCAGTGATTGGGCTTTGTTGAGAAATAAACCAATGAATTATCATTCACATTATCAGTGAATTAACTCTGCAGGTGCATTAGTTTTTATATTTACATCTGTTATGAGCTCAGACTTAGAAGGCAAACACGTTCCGACATGCCTGTAAGAGCCAAAGAATTATTATCCAGTACTGAACGTACTGTCAATGCACCTTGGGAAATGCCAGCTGCAGAATTAGACAGCCTAGGTATTGACACTTCTCTTGTCCAAATTTTAACGCAGAACGTACAGCACAGTACAAGCCATTCGGCCCGGCCCACAATATTGTGCTGACCCCCTAAGATCAATCAGACAATTTCTGGCTGAACATATCACAAAGGTCCCAGATTAAATTCCCCCATGTGATATAGAATTATTTTTATTTATTTTATTTAGAGGTACAGTGCGGAACAGTATCGACCCAATGAACTGCACTGCCCAGCAACCCACCGATTTAACGCTAGCCTAATCACAGTACAATTTACAATGATCAATTAACCTACTAACTGGTATGTCTTTGGACTGTGGAAGGAAACCGGAACTTCCAGAGGAAACCCAGGCACACAAAGGAAGAACATACAAACATTCTCACAGAGGATGACGGAATTGAACTCCGACACCGTGGGCTGTAATAGCGTTGTGCTGACCGCTACTCTGCCATGGCACCTTAAATTAGTTGGTGGCTAAAGTTTGGAGACGAGGAAAACAGGCACTCAGGATAGTGGAAAGCAGATGTGAGAAGCTTGTCTACAATGAGGTTGACTATGATGTCCGTTATGCTACGGTCACCTCAATTCCATTGATGAGGTGCCTACATCTAGAGGTATTGGTTGCAATCTTGATACCTCAACTTTCAGGCATTTGGAGGGAGAGAAATTGGCCTTCAGGTCAAGTTGAGTTGATTATCATATATAGTGTGCGTGTTTGCTGAGCATAAGTACAGAAAATAAAAACTTGCATGCAGCGGTATCACGATCACTTCGGAATAGACAACACACAGGATATATTATATACATAAATTATTCCATAATTTGGGAAAAAGGTGTAAATGCAGAACTGCCTTCTGCCTTCCAAACATTCAATCCCAATGACTACAATGGAACTAAATGTCAAGAATACAACAGACAGTCAATATTTCAACACCTGCTTGCTAATTCTGGCCAAACTCTAATTTTTTTTTTTACAAGGGGTGAAAGGGATGCAGAAAAGGTAACAGAATGGTTGTCAATAACTTTGAGAAGCTCACAACAACTGGCTGAAAACCAGAGGCAATGCACACAGGGTAAATGACAGAAACATCTTCCCACCTGGTTAATTCTTCATGCAGGTTGTTGGGTTCGGATGAATAAAACTTTACTCGGAGATGAAGACAGTATGGAGGGCCAACTTCAAAGGGAATTGAAAAGCAGATTCAATATATATACACAAGATGAGTAATATTAAAATCACAGTCAGAGTACAGAAACAGTCATTCAGCCCAAACTGCTTGTGCTGGGTTGCTTTTCTGCCCAGTACCATCGACCTGCACCATTATCCTCCACGTCTCTCATCCATGTATCTTTCCAAACAAAATATTACAATTAAACCAGCATCCCTCACTTCCAATGGCGACTTGCACCCCCTCAAACGAAGAAACTCCCCCCCATCAGATCCCCCTGAAATATTTTACCTTTCAACCTAAACCTATGTCCTCTAGTTCTAGTCTCACCCAACCTCAGTGGAAGAAGCTTCATCTGTATCTCTCACCCAATCTATACCCCTCACAATTTTCTGTACCTCTACATCATCTCCCCTCATTTTCCTGCACTCCAGGGAATGAAGCTGTAACTTATTCAACCTACTGTCTGCAATGCCAGCACATACTTTCAACACCCTGCTGACAACACTTCAAGTACAGGCTGACCAATGTCTTATGAAGACCCAGCAGTTCGTCCTTGCTTTTATACTCCAGTCCTCTCAAAATGAATGATTCCGCTTACCGCATTACCATCCAGATCACTAATATAGAGAGAACCAACACTGGACTAAGCAGAGCACCACTCACCACAGGCCTTGTCAGACAACCACGTAGAATCAGAAGTTCGTCAGATTTTACTTCAATCCATAAGAATGAATGCCCTGAATTCAACCCGATCATGTCAAATCCAAAACTATTATCTTGGATCTCGCTTCATAGCTCCTGAAACTTTGCAAACTCTCACCTTGAACTCTGAAATATTTCCTCCTTCCCACATCAACTGAGACTTACGGCTGTTCCCCAAACCTTCACACTATCTTCCCTCTCTGTGCAGTCTCTGGCCATATCACCTGGCAAATAACATGCCCCGCAGAACTCACCTTGACTGTTGCAGGAACACCCATCTATTCATTCTCCTGTGTAGTTCTATACACTGGGCCCACCATGCAACGTGAACAATGAACCCACAATGGTCTTGACATCGTTCTCCCTCTATTCAGCACTGGGAATAGGTTTGAAAGCACCACACTCCGGGAGAATTCCTGCATTACTCATTACCCCTACCCAACTCTGCTGGGTGACGATCCAGGACAAAAAAAGTGGGTAGGAAAGATCAATGCAGACACTCCACACCCTGACAACTGCCTGTTTCAAATCTCTCTTCTGGAAAGCACTAAAGGCTATGAAAACAAAATTTCACGCCATCTTAAAAGTTTCTTCCACGGACAGTTAACCTGATCAACCATTCTCACCCCCCCCCCCCCCCCCCCACTGCACTGTAAATACTTTAAACCACTTTTTATTATGCTGTTTTCATGCTGGTATTTATGTACATTTTATTCCATACCTGTACTTTAACCTCTATATTTGTTGAAAGCTGTTTTAGTTGCATGTCGCATCAATACACCATGGCAAATTGTTAATACATGTATATAGTGAATAAATTTGATCCTTGCTTATCCTCTCCAATCTGTGGATGGTCACCCACTGTAACAGGTGAGCGCCCATCTCATTGAGCATCCCTTCCAGATGTCACAGCTCCCTACATCCCTTCAGTGAGCTCAACTGCTCCACTTCAGAAACCTTCAGCTATTTTGAAGCGGTTTGTCACTTTGCCCTTGTTACTCAGGGACAAGAATAAACAGAATGGAAAGCAGCATAATCAGGGACATCACCACCCCTCAGGTCTTGTTCTCTTCTCACTGCTGCCTCCAGGAAGAAGGTACAGAGGCCTCTAGATTCAGCAGGTACACGAACAGTTATTACCCCTCAACCCCCGAACCAAAGGGGATAACTTGGGATAACTTCACTCGCCCCGTCGTAGAACTGTTCCCACAAACTGTAGACTCAATTTTAAGGACTCTTCATCCTATGTCCTCGATATTCATTGTTTATTTACTTGTTATTATGATCTCTTTTTGTTGTCTTTTGAACACTGGTTGCCCACCCTGTTGTGTGCGGTCTTCCACTGGTTCTATTACAGTTATTGGATTTACTGTGAATGCCCGTAAGAAAATAAATCTCAGGGTGACATCAATGCACTTTGATAATAAATTTAATTTGATCTGGATTCAGATGCAACTTACTTTTCACTTGCTTCTTGATGCTCTTGGTGTTGTCCAACCAGTGCTGCAACATGAAGTACATAATGGCACATTAACTTCCAATAGAGCCAGGAGATCATGTAAACCTGCCAGACAGAGCAACCCCCTTCCCCTTTTTGCACAAAAACCATGAAGGACAGTTAACGGCCTTTCAGCAAAGTAAACTCGCTGCATTCTATGACCCATTTGATGATCACACTGACTGAGATCCGCATTGCCATCGTCAGTCAGAACCAGCAGGCTTGCATCTGCTGTTGCTGTCAATAATGATATAACTGACCAAGAAGCATTCAAAATGGAAAGGCACACCCCCCTTACAAAACAGATGTGAGGAAAGGTGAAGGAATTGGAAGGTTAACCAGAGCTCTCCTTACATCAAGACATTCTGACCTATTCAGGATAGAGTGGATGTGGTGAGCATGTTTCTATTAGTGGGAGAGTCCAGAACCTGAGAGAACAGCTCAGAGTACAAGGACATCTGGAGAAAACAAATCTCAGAGTTGTATACTGCATACATACTTTGATAACAATAATAGTACATACTTTGAACTTTGATCTCTTTAGAACAGAGATGAGAAGGCATTTCTTTAGCCACAGGGTGATGAACCGGTGGAATTCATTGCCACAGACGGCTGTGGAAGCCAAGTCACTGCGTATATTTCAAGTGGAGGTTGATAAGTTCTTGAGCAATCAGGACATCAAAGGTTACGGAGAGAAGGAAGGAGAATGGGTTTGAGAGGGAAAATAAATCAGCCATGATGGAATGGATGAGCAGTCTAGATGGGTTGAATGGCCTGACTCTCCTATGTCTTATGGTCTATTTAGTCTTTGCTGTATTAAATATCTTCAGGATTTCAATTTTTTTTTGTTTTAACTTACAAAACACTCTAGACTTTCATATAGAGACAGAAGCTACCAAATTATTCATCCCTCCAGATTTCCAAATACTTAGCTTCTGATTTAATTTATTTTGTGTGAAAAATGGATTTAATTGGCAGCAAATTTTGAAATTCTTAAAAGTATCAATAGAAATAAAATTTAGGATTGGTTCAACAACTGGTAGGCAAGCCAATGGATTCACCTTTTAAACAATGAAAGGAGAAAAATGTCTCCCAGTAATTTCCAGGAAGAGTTCCAATTTCATCTGAACGTATTACACAGTACAGGCTCATAACATTGTACCAAACCTTTAACCTTCTCCAAGACCAATCTAATCCTTCCCTCCTACGTAGCCCTCCATCTTTCATTCATCCCATGTGGTGGCAGAGGTAGATACATTAGGAGTATTTAAGAGTTCCTTAAATGCCCGAATATATCTGCCTCTACCGCCATTCCTGGCAGGTTGTTCCCACCACTCTTTGTATAAAGAACTTAATTCTAACACCTCCCCCCCCCCCCCCCATACATTCCTCCGATCATCTCAATGTTATGCCCCCTTGTATTAGCCATTTTTGCTCTGGGAAAAAGTCTCCGGCCATCCACTCTATCTAGGTCTCTTGTTACCTCTATCAAGTCATCTGCTTAAGGAGTTTCTGCAGAATGAGCACCAAGAACAGGAGGCTTCAATTAACTTGAATTACATGCTCATTTATTGAAGGTCTGTGAATCTCCCTTTTGAAAGCCATTTTTGTTTGACACTGTGAATTATATCAAGCAGTAGCAGTGACCCTTTCTTTTGCTGCTGGGAATTAAAATGAATATGAACAAGAGACACACCCTCACATTGTACGGCCTTTTGACTGCAGTGGGCTCTTCACAAGGATGGAGGGGGTCCTGTTCTTTGACAGTCTCACAAGGGGCAATGAATATCGGCAACCTCTGCAGACAGCGTTAGTTCCAAAAGGCCCGGACAACTTCTGAGCTGTCTTGGTGTTAATCATTCCCGCACAGGAGAACAATCCAGACTGGACGTGGTACTCCCTGCTTTTTCTCAGCTTGGGCCTGTTTTCCTTCAGCTCCTCCACATTCCAGCACAGGACATGTGAAAGCTCTCGGCCGGGCCATCGACACACACTTTGTTTAGAGAATCGCTAAATACCCAAACGTGGAGCTTTCAGCCTTCTCACATGAGGCAGCTCTCAAGATTAACCCGCCAAACACAAAACAGATGTCGAAATGTGCTTAGCAACATTCAGTGGGAGGTTAAATTGATCAGTTTTTAAAATGTTGTACGGGTAATAACCCCTAATGAAAAACAACATTTTCAGTGCATCATAAATTTTACATGCAGCGTGAACACTTGAAGCATGCATCATCAAACCGGATTTACACGTTAGTGGGTGCCACGGTAGCGTAGCGATTAGTGCGACAATCTTACAGATCAGGGTAAAGTTTGGAGTTCAATCCCCACTTCCTCTGTAAGGAGTCTGTACGCCCTCCCCCCCATGGAATGCGTGGGTTTTCTCTGAATGCTCCAGTTTCCTCCCACAGTCGAAAGACATACTGGTTAAAAGGTTAGTTGTCATTATAAATTGTCCCGTGACTTGGGTAGGGTTAAATCGGGGATTGTTCAGCAATGTGACTCAAAGTGCCTGAATGTATCTATAAATAAACTCCAATCCAGGCGTCAAATTCCACTGGAAATGACAGGAATCTGGATGGAAAGATGTGTAAAGTTTCCTTGTTTCTACCATGCTTGATAGCAATGGAAGGTTTATGCCAATGCCTTGGCCTGTTTTGACTCTTAGCCTGAAAGGAAAATTGTTACCCTCACAATCAGAAGCACCTCACTGTAAAGTTCCAGGAAAAAATGATCTTTACAAATTTACTTTTAGACCACAAGATGCAGAAGCAGAATTACGCCATTCGGCCCATTGACTGTGCTCTGCCATTCCTCCATGGCTGACTTATGATCATTCTGAACCCTAGTCTCTTGCCTTCCTTCCATAACTTTTGACTAACCAAGAACCTATCAACTTCCACTTCAAATATACACAATGACTTGCTCTCCACAGCTGTGCGTGGCAATAAATTCTACAAATTCATCACTCTACAGCTAAAGAAATTATTTCTCATCTGTTTTAAAGGGAGGTCCTTCTATTCTGAGGCTGTGCCCTCTGGTGCAAGACTCAGCCTCTATAGGAAACATCCTCTCCACCTACACCCTGTCTAGGCCTTTCAATATTCAATATGTTTCAATGAGATTCCTCACCCCCCCCCCCACCTCTTCATTCTTCTAGACCGGTGAGTACAGGATCAGAGCCATCAAACGCTCCTCATACACTCCCGGGTTCGTCCTTGTGAACCTCCTCTGAACTTTCGCCAACGTCAGCACATCCTCTCTATGACAAAGCTGCTCGCAATGCTCCAACTGAGGCCTCATCAGTGCCTTATAAAGATAAACTACAATGAAGCTTCCAAATACGACAACAAAAAATAGCTTAAAACAAGAAAATAAGTCTTTATTTAGAGTCATAGAAAAGTACAGGCCAGAAACAGGCAGTTCAGCACATCCAGTCCACGCCAGAATCCTTTAACCTGCCTATTCCCATTGACCTGCACCCGGACCATCCATGTACCGATCCAAAATTCTCTTAAGTGTTGAAATCGAGTTCGCATGCACCACTTGTGCTGGCAGCTCAATCCACATTCTTATGACCATCTGAGTGAAGAAGTTTCCCTTCACGTTTCCCTTAAACTTTTTGCCTTTCACCCTTAACCCATGACCTCTGATCCTCTGGTTGTAGTCCCACCCAACCTTAATGGAAAAAGCCTCCTAGCCCTTACCCTATCTATACCCCTCATAATTTTGTATATCTCTATCAAATCTGCTCTCAATAGTCTACATTCCGCAGAATATCTGCATTAAATGTCAATGATTTGGATGGTGGAATTGATGGCTTTGTTGCAAAGTCTGCAGGCGTTAAGAAGATAGGTAGAGGGGCAGGTAGTTTTGAGGAAGTAGAGAGGCTACAGAAGGACTTAGACAGATTAGGGGAATGGGCAAAAAATGGCAGATGGAATACAGTGTCGGGAAGTATAAGGTCATGCACTTTGGTAGGTGAAAGGGCTGACTTTTTCTAAATGGAACAAATACAAAAAATTTAGGTTCAAAGGGACTTGGGAATCCTAGTGCAGGATTCACTAAATGTTAATTTGCAGGTGGGGTCTGTGCTGAGAAAGGCAAATGCAATGTTAGCATTCATTTCAAGAAGACTACAATATAAAAGCGAGGATGTAGTGTCGAGACTTTATGAAGCACTGGTGAGGCCTCACTTGTGTAACGTGAGCAATTCTGGGTCTCATAGTTTAGAAAGGTTGTGTTGAAACTGGAGAGAGTTCAAAGGAGATTCAGGGAAATGATTCCAGGATTGAACGGCTCGTCACATGAAGAGTGTTTGATGGCCCTGGGCCCGCATTCACTAGAATTCATAAGGATAAGGGTGACCTCATTTAAAAACTATCAAATGCGAAAGGCCTTGATAGAGTGGATATAGAGAGGATGTTTCCTATGGTGGGAGAGTCTAAGACTAGAGAACACAGCCTCAGAATAGAGGGGCATTCTTTTAGAATGGAGGAGGTATTTCTTTAGCTAGAGAGTGGTGAATCTGTGGAATTCTTTGCCACAGCTTTGGAAGCCAAGTCTTTATGTATAGTTAAGGCAGAGGATGATAAATTATTGATTGATTAGGGAATGAAGGGATAGAGAAGAAGGCAAGAGCTTAGGGCTGACAGGAAAGTAGATCAGCCGTGATGAAATGGTGGAGCAGACTCGATGGGCTGAATGGCCTAATTCTGTTCCTGCATCCTATGGTCTCGAGGACTACAGTCCTAACCTATTAAATCTTTCCTTATAACTCAGGTCCTCCAGACCCCACAACATCTTGTAGATTTTCTCTGTACTCTTTCAACTTTATTTACATCTTTCCTGTAGGTAGGTGACCAAAACTGAATACAATACTCCAAATTAGGCCTCATCGATGTCTTATACAACTTCACCATAACATCCCATCTCCTGTGCTCAACACATTGATTTATAAAGGCCAATGTGCCAAAGCTTTCTTTACGATCCCATCTGCATGTCACTTCACTTTCAACGAATTACGAACCTGTAGTCTCAGATCCCTTTGTTCTACCGCACACCTCAGTGCCCGACTGCTCACTGGGTAAGATCTATCCAGGCTGATCCTACTGAAGTGCAAAACCTCACACTTGTCTGCATTAAATTCCATCTGCCATTTTTTAGCCCACTTTTCCAGCTGATGCAGATCCTTCAGCAAGCCTTGATAGCCTTCTTGCAGTCCACTACATCCCCAGTCTTGGTGTCACCCGTAAATATGCTGATCAGGTTAACCACATTATCATCCAGATCAACTGATACAGATGACAAACAACAAAGGACCCAGCACTGATCCCCGTGACACACCACCAGTCACAGGTCTCCTGTCAGAGGCAAGCATCCATTACTACTCTTTGTCTTCTCCCACAAAGCCAAAGTCTAATCCAATTTACTGTCTCATTTTGAATGCTGAGCAACTGAACTTTACTGGACCAATCTCCCATGCGGGACCTTGCCAAACGCCTTATTAAAGTCTACGAAGACAACATCCACTGCCTTGACTTCATTCATTTTCCTGGTAACTTCCTCGAAATAAGCTTTAAGATAGGTTAGAGATGATCTATCACACACAAAGCCACGTTGACCATCCTTAATCAGTCCATGCCTATCCAAATGCTTATATATCTGGTCCCTTAGAAAACCTTCCAATAACTTTCCCACAGCTGATGTCAGACTCACTCACCTATAGTTTCCTGGCTTATGTTTAAAGCCCCTTTTAAACGTGGAACAACTTCGGTTATCCTCCAATCCTCTGGTAGCTCTCTTGTCGCTAGGGATGATTTAAATATCTCTGCTAGGGCATCATCAATTTCTGCACTTGCCTCTCATAGGGTCATGAAGGAACACCTTGTCAGGCCCTGAGGATTTATGTACACTGATTGTGTCAGGACAGCAAACCCCTCCTCCTCTACAATCTGTACAGGGCCCACGAAGTTGATGCCACTTTGCCTCACTTCTATAGACTCTGTGTCCATCTCCTGAGTAAATACAGGTGCAAATAATTTATTTAAGATCTTCCCCATCTGATTTGGCTCAACACATGGATTACCATTCTGGTCTTAGAGAGGGCCAATTTTGCCCCTTGCAATCCTTTAGTTCTTAACATATCTGTAGACTACCTTAGGATTCTTCTTCATCTTGTCTGGTAGAGCAACTTCATGCCTACTTTTAGTCCTCCTGATTTCATTCTTAAGAGTTCTCTTGTATTTCTTATACTCCATAAGCACCTCATTAGTTCCTACTTATCTATACCTGATATATACCTCTTTTTTACTTAAACCAGGGCCTAAATATTTCTTGAAAATCAAGGTTCCCTACACTTGATATCTTTATCTTTTATTCGGACAGGCACACACAAGCTCAATTTCGCTTTTGATGGCCTCCCAATTACCAAGTACACCTTTGCCAGAAAACAGCCTGTCCCAAAACACACTTGTCAGTTCAATTCTGATAACATCAAAATTGGTCTTGCTCCAGTTTAATATCTCAACCTGCAGACCAGACCTATCTTTTTCATATTTACTAATAATCTAATGGCATTGTGGTCACTAGATGCAAAGTGTCCCCCTACACAAACTTCTGTCACCTGCCTCTCTCATTCCCCAATATCGGACCCAGTATCTCATGCTCTCTCATTGGGGTTTCTACATACTGATGAAGGAAACTTTCCTGAACAAATTTGAAAAACTCTATCCCATCTAGTCCTTTTACAGTCGGGGATTCCTAGCCAATATGTGGAAAGTTAAAAACCACCTACTATAACAACCTTATGTTTCTTGCAACAATTTGCAATCTCTTTACAAATTTGTTCCTCTAAATCCTTAGGACTGTGGGTAGTCAATAATATAGCACCATTAAAATGATTATACTTTTCTTATTTCCCAGTTCCACCCATTTTACCTCACTGGTTGAGTTCTCCAGTCTGTCCTGACAAAGCATGGCTGTGACATTTTCCCTGACTTGTAACGTCACCCCTCCTCCTTTAATCCCTCCTGCTTTGTCACGTATAAAGCAACGAAACCCTAAAATACTGAGCTGCCAGTCCTGCAATCAAGTTTCACAAATGGCTACAGTATCATAATTCCATGTGTTGATCCATACCCCGAGCTCATCCACTTTTCCAACGATACTTCTTGCATTGAAATATACGCAGCTCAGGGCACTAGTCTCACCTTATCTCCTGACGATGTCTGAGGTCTTACCAACATCTGTCTCCACAACCTCCCCACTAACAGTTCTGGCACTCTGGTTCCCATCTCCCTGCAACTCGGCAGTTTAACAGGGGCACGACTGCGCAAGCGCGTGTAAGTCGGACCTTGAGGCAGCAAAAGTATTTGAAAAGAGCAGTTTGTGGAAGTCGGTCATTTTCTTCGGCAGTTTAACAGGGGCACAACTGCGCAAGCGCGTGTAAGTCGGACCGTGAGGCAGCGGGAGTATTTAAAAGAGAACAGTTTGATGGAGCCGGCAACAGAGTAGAGGGAGACAGAGTAGGAAGGCTTTGTCTCCAGAGGCTTCGGCGAGCAGAGGCGGAGGATGAGCTTCACTCCAAGTGAGGTAAGGCCGGGTAAGTTCCTTTCAAAGGAGAAAGTTTCAAAAGTTGAGGCAAGTATTGGGTAGGTCATGGCAGCTGAGATCAGCCCTGTGGTTTGTTCATCCTGCAGCATGTGGGAAATCAGGGATACTTCCAGTGTCCCTGACGACTATGTGTGCAGGAAGTGTGTCCAACTGCGGCTTCTGGCAGACCGCATTGAGCATCTGGAGCTGCGATTGGATTCATACTGGAGCATCCGCGATGCTGAGAAAGTCGTGAATAGCACGTTCAGTGAGTTGGCCACACCACAGGTAAAGGCTACACAGGCAGAAAGGGAAGGGGTGGCCACTAGACAGCGTAGCAGTAGGCAGGTAGTGCAGGAGTCCCCTGAGATCATCTCCCTCCTAAACAGATATACTGTTTTGGATACTGTTGGGGGAGATGTCTCATCAGGGGAAGGCAGCAGCAGCCGAGTTCATTGCACCATGGGTGGCTCTGTGGCACAGGAGGGAAGGAAAAGGAGTGGGAGAGCTATAGTGATAGGGGATTTGATTGTAAAGGGAATAGATAGGCGTTTCTGCGGCCACAAACGAGACTCCAGGATGGTATGTTGCCTCCCTGGTGCAAGGGTCAAGGATGTCTCTGAGCGGCTGCAGGACATTCTGGAATGGGAGGGTGAACAGCCAGTGGTCATGGTGCACATAGGTACCAACGATATAGGTAAAAAATGGGATGAGGTCCTACAAGGTGAATTTAGGGAGTTAGGAAATAAACTAAAAAGTAGGACCACAAAGGTAATAATCTCTGGATTACTACCAGAGCCAGGTGTTAGTCAGAGTAGAAATAGGAGGATATTTCAGATGAATACGTGGCTTGAAAAATGGTGCAAGGGGGCAGGATTCAATTTTCTGGGGCCTTGGAACTAATTCTGGGGGAGGTGGGACCAGTACAAACAGGATGGTCTGCACCTGGGCTGGACTGTAACCAATGTCCTAGGGGGAGCATTTGCTACTGCTGTTCAGGAGGATTTAAACTAATGTGGCAGGGGGATGGGAACAAGTGCAGAGAGACAGAGGGGTGTAAAATGAGGGTAGAACCAAAAAGTAGTAAGGTGAAAAGTAAAAGTGGCAAGCAGGCAAATCCAGGGTAAAAATCAAAAAGGGCCACTTTTCAACATAATTGTATAAGGGCTAAGAGTGTTGTCAAAACAAGCCTGAAGGCTTTGTGTGTCAATGCGAGGAGCATTCGTTAACAAGGTGGATGAATTGAATGTGCAGATAGTTATTAATGAATATGATATAGTTGGGATCACAGAGATATGGCTCCAGGGTGACCAAGGATGGGAGCTCAACATCCAGGGATATTCAATATTCAGGAGGGATAGACAGGAAAGAAAAGGAGGTGGGGTAGTGTTGCTGGTTAGAGAGGAGATTAATGCAATAGAAAGGAAGGACATTAGCCTGGAGGATGTGGAATCGATATGGGTAGAGCTGCATAACACTAAGGGGCAGAAAACGCTGGTGTGAGTTGTGTACAGGCCACCTAACAGTAGTAGTGAGGTTGGGAATGGCATTAAACAGGAAATTAGAAATGCGTGCAATAAAGGAACAGTAGTTATAATGGGTGACTTCAATCTACATATGGATTGGGTTAAACAAATTGGTAAGGGTGCTGAGGAAGAGGATTTCTTGGAATGTATGCGGGATGGATTTCTGAACCAACATGTCGAAGAACCAACTAGAGAGCAGGCCATTCTGGATTGGGTATTGAGCAATGAGGAAGGGTTAGTTAGCAATCTTGTTGTGCGAGGCCCCTTGGGTAAGAGTGACCATAATATGGTGGAATTCTTCATTAAGATGGAGAGTGACACAGTTAATTCAGAAACAAAGGTTCTGAACTTAAAGAAGGGTAACTTTGAAGGTATGAGATGTGAATTAGCTAAGATAGACTGGCAAATGATACTTAAAGGGTTGACGGTGGATTTGCAATGGCAAGCATTTAAAGATCGCATGGATGAACTACAACAAGTGTTCATCCCAGTTTGGCAAAAGAATAAACCAGGGAAGGTAGTGCACCCGTGGCTGACAAGGGAAATTAGGGATAGTATCAAGTCCAAAGAAGAAACATATAAATTAGCAAAAAAAAGCAGCACACCTGAGGACTGGGAGAAATTCAGAGACTAGCAGAGGAGGACAAAGGGCTTAATTAGGAAAGGGAAAAAAGATTATGAGAGAAAGCTGGCAGGGAACATAAAAACTGACTGTAAAAGCTTTTATAGATATGTGAAAAGAAAAAGATTGGTTAAGACAAATGTATGTCCCTTACAGTCAGAAACAGGTGAATTAATCATGGGGAACAAGGACATGGCAGACCAATTGAATAACTACTTTGGTTCTGTCTTCACTAAGGAGGACATAAATAATCTTCCGGAAATAGTTAGGGGACCGAGGGTCTAGTGAGATGGAGGAACTGAGGGAAATACATGTTAGTAGGGAAGTGGTGTTAGGTAAATTGAAGGGATTAAAGGCAGATAAATCCCCAGGGCCAGATGGTCTGCATCCCAGAGTGCTTAAGGAAGTAGCCCAAGAAATAGTGGATGCATGTGGTGAACTAGATATACCTGTCTGACTGCTCCTGTGGCTCCTCCCACAGACCCTGCTGACTGCCCCTGTGGCTCCTCCCACAGACCCCTGTATAAAGGCGACTGTGGCCTGCTGCTCTCCCTCATTTTTCGACCCCCAAGACCCTGGAGCAGCTCTTGCCTTTGAACACTGGCTGGTGTGCTTCCAATCGTACTTAGAGGAGGTTCGTGCCACCGACTCGGCTGTTCGGCTCAGACTTCTCCTCTCGAGGGTCGCCCCAAAAGTTTATTCGTTCATCAGGGACATATCCACCTACGAGGAGGCGCTTGCCGCCCTCAAAAGACAGTACCTGCGGCCAGTAAATCCAGTTTATGCACGGCACCGCTTGGCAACACGAAAACAGCGGCCTACGGAGTCGACTGCTGAATTTCTCCGAGATCTACAGGCACTCGCGCGGACTTGTGACTGCCAAGCGCTCACAGCGGAACAGCATACGGAACTCTTGGTCCGAGACGCTTTTGTGACTGGGGTCCGGTCAGTGTGTATACGCCAGCGGCTGCTGGAAAAAGCTGATCTTACCTTACGCTCCGCGATAGAGACGGCCGATACGATAGAGGCTGCGCAGCTGTACGCCGAAGAGGTCCAGCCGCGCGATTCCCCGGTTCTGAGCGAATTCGCCAACGCCGCTGCCAGACGCGGTATCTCGAACCCCTCGAATTCGCCAGGTATAAAACTCTGTTACTTTTGTGGGCTTCCGAAACATCCCAGAAACAGCTGCCCGGCTCGCGAAGCGACTTGTTCCAGCTGTGGGAAGAAGGGCCATTTCGCCAAGGTATGTAAGTCTAAACCGCGCCCGGGGTCGAGCAGCGCTGCGTCTGAGACCTGGGGGCCGCCATTTTGCATGACCGGATGTGGACAACCATCTTTGCCGGCGTCACCAGGCCCCGCCCCCGACTCGCCATCTTGCATGCCCGGATGTGAGCGGCCATCTTTGCCGGCGTCACCAGGCCCCGCCCCCGACACGCCCCGTTCAACACTGGCTTCCGTGACCCTCGACCAAAGCGCCCCACACCAGCTCGCAAGGTCGATGATGGACATCCTGGTGGAGGGGCACAGGACTAGCTGCCTGTTTGACACGGGCAGCACTGAGAGTTTTATTGACCCGGCCACAGTGAAACGCTGTGGACTCGTGACACGGCCGGTACGTCAGAAGATCACCTTGGCTTCTGGGTCGCATTCCACGGACATCCAGGTGGGTTGTGTAGCGACATTGGTGGTGCAGGGCACAGAATATCGGAACTTTGCGCTACTGGTCATGCCTCGACTGTGCGCACCTGTGCTATTGGGGCTGGACTTCCAGAGCCACCTCGAAAGTGTGACTATGGCATATGACGGGCCCCTCCCACCACTCACTGTCAGGAATCCTCAGTTTGGTGGGACTTCGCCATATACTCCGTTACCACACGCACATACACACCGAACCACACATCCCGCCCAGCACCATGCCGATAGCTGGGCTGCTGACACTATTTGCAACCTCTCCACCCTCAAGATCCCTCCCCCTTCGCTGTTCACCAACCTGACCCCCGACTGTAAACCTGTGGCAACTAAAAGTAGGAGGTACAGTGCGGGGGACAGGGCCTTTATTCATTCAGAGGTGCAGCGGCTGCTCAGGGAGGGGATCATTGAGCCGATATCTCACTTCCTAAGTCTCAGCGTGAGTTATTGATGGTGCATCAATGCATTAGTGATAATTTTTCCAAAACTCTTTAGATTCTGGATTAGTTCCTGAGGATTGGAGGGTGGCTAATGTAACCCCACTTTTTAAAAAAGGAGGGAGAGAGAAACCGGGGAATTATAGACCAGTTAGCCTGACATCGGTGGTGGGGAAAATGCTAGAGTCGGTTATCAAAGATGTGATAACAGCACATTTGGAAAGAGGTGAAATCATCGGACAAAGTCAGTATGGATTTGTGAAAGGAAAATCATGTCTGATGAATATTATAGAATTTTTTGAAGATGTAACTAGTAGAGTGGATAGGGGAGAGTCAATGGATGTGGTACATTTGGATTTTCAAAAGGCTTTTGACAAGGTCCCACACAGGAGATTAGTGTGCAAACTTAAAGCACACGGTATTGGAGGTATAGTATTGATGTGGATAGAGAATTGGTTGGCAGATAGGAAGCAAAGAGTGGGAGTAAACGGGACCTTTTCAGAATGGCAGGCAGTGACTAGTGGGATACCGCAAGGCTCAGTGCTGGGGCCCCAGTTGTTTACAATATATATTAATGATTTAGACGAGGGAATTAAATGCAGCATCTCCAAGTTTGCGGATGACATGAAGCTGGGCGGTGGTGTTAGCAGTGAGGAGGATGCAGGGTGACTTAGATAGGTTAGGTGAGTGGGCAAATTCATTGCAGATGCAATTTAATGTGGATAAATGTGAGGTTATCCACTTTGGTTGCAAGAACAGGAAAACAGGTTATTATCTGAACGGTGGCCGATTAGAAAAAGGGGAGGTGCAATGAGACCTGGGTGTCATTGTACACCAGTCATTGAAGGTGGGCATGCAGATACAGCAGGCGGTGAAAAAGGCAAATGGTATGTTGGCATTCATAGCAAAAGGATTCGAGTACAGGAGTAAGGAGGTTCTACTACAGTTGTACAAGGCCTTGGTGAGACTGCACCTAGAGAATTGTGTGCAGTTTTGGTCCCCTAATCTGAGGAAAGACATTCTTGCCATAGAGGGAGTACAGAGAAGGTTCACCAGATTGATTCCTAGCATGGCAGGACTTTCATGTGAAGAAAGACTGGATTGACTAGGCTTATACTCGCTGAAATTTAGAAGATTGAGGGGGGATCTTATTGAAACGTATAAAATTCTAAAGGGATTGGACAGGCTAGATGCAGGAAGATTGTTTCCGATGTTGGGGAAGTCCAGAATGAGGGGTCACAGTTTAAGGATAAAGGGGAAGCCTTTTAGGACCGAGATGAGGAAAAACTTCTTCACACAGAGAGTGGTGAATCTGTGGAATTCTCTGCCACAGGAAACAAATGAGGCCGGTTCATTGGCTATATTTAAGAGGAAGTTAGATGTGGCCCTTGTGGCTAAAGGAATCGGGGGTATGGAGAGAAAGCAGGTACAGGGTTCTGAGTTGGATGATCAGCCATGATCATACTGAATGGCGGTGCAGGCTCGAAGGGCCTAATGGCCTACTCCTGCACCTATTTTCTATGTTTCTAACTATTGTTTAAACCTCACTGTGCAGCATTATCAATCTTTTCTGCTAGAATATGAGTTCCCCTCCAGTTCAGGTGCAAACTGTCCCTTCTGTGCAGTTCCCACCTCCCTGGAAGAGAGCCCAATGATCCAAAAATCTTATTCTCTCCC
Organism: Hemitrygon akajei; assembly: GCF_048418815.1. Lineage (NCBI taxonomy): Eukaryota > Metazoa > Chordata > Chondrichthyes > Myliobatiformes > Dasyatidae > Hemitrygon > Hemitrygon akajei. Next base: position 107,571,483 of record NC_133125.1, read on the forward strand.
CCCTACACCAACTCCTTAGTCACTTATTAAACTGTATAAACTTCCCAGTCCTGTCCTCACTAGCACATGGAACTGATAGCAATCCTCAGATCACAACCCTAGACGTACTGCCCTTAAGGCTGATTTATACTTCTGCGTAGGCTCTATGCCGTAGCCTACGCCGTTGTGAGCATTTATACTTGTGCGTTGGTGTGTCTGCGTCGCTCTGCAATTCACCACCAAAACGCTAGTTGGCGCTGGGGTTCCTATGCCACTGTGTTGAGTTTCTCTGTGTACTTCAAACAATGGCGACTGAAACTGAGCGCATCATGTTGGAGTTGGAGCTAATAAATGTTGAACAAGAGTTACTTTCATTGAAATTACTGCAACGCAGAAAAGAGAGAAGGCGTCGGATGAGATGGTGTGTACGACCATAGAACGGACTGAGGCAGAAGGAGAGTGAATTTTCTGTGCTTGTCCGGCCACTAAGAGGCATGGACGAGGAAATGCATTTCAAATACTTTCAGATGTTGGCAGGTAGATCTGACGATCTGGTTCATCGTCTCCAACCATTTCCTCCAATGCGTAGGAGGAAATGCGATGCTACCGTGCGAACCAATCGCAGTTGTTGCGGTCTGCGTCGCCACGACACTTAGTTACATTTTTGGGGAGGTACGCGTCAGGCTACGGTGTAGGGTACGCAGCTATGCCGTACCTATGGCATAGATTCCACACAGAAGTATAAATTGGACTTTACAACTTAGCACCGAACTCCCTGAACACTCTATGCAGGACCATGACTTCTGGCTGTTCACCCTTCCAATTAAGAACGCCGAGTTCTCAATCCGAGATATCCTGGACCTTGACACCTGGGAGGCAACATTCCATCCTGTAATCTCATTCTCGCCCACAGAACTCCCTTTCTGTTCCCTTAACTAATGAATCCACCGCACGCCTCTTCTCCACTCCCCCTCCCCTGTCCGTTCTGAGTCACAGATTTAGACTCAGTGCCAAAGACCCGACCACTGTGACTTTCCTCTGCTCGGTCGTCCCTCCCCAACAGTATCCAGTATTTAAAATGTTTCTTCCATACATTTTCTGCAGGTTTCAGACAAGCATATTTTAAGAAGCTTAGATTTAATGTCTTGATCAATCAATATTGCATTTTTCCTTCTTTGCATCACACAGCAGTTGAGACAAGTCAAATAACCTGATGGAACAGTTCACCATTTCAAAGAAATGATCAGAGATCCCAGAAGGCTGTCTTGTAATGTAATGCTTTAAATAGTAGAAGTTGTGAACTTGCCATTCTTCCCTGAATACAATAAACAAATACGCTCTTAAACATAACTAAAGCTAATACAATTAACAATTATTCCCCCCCCCCCCACCCCCAATCCGGAGAAAAATAATGTCCAGGAATGCATTTTATCAAATACAAGCTGTGGAATTCTATTCAATTAACACCATTAAGAATCGACTGGATGAAGAGGGCATCTCACCGCTACTTGAGCAGAGTCCATGAACCTGAGGCCGAAGTAATCTTTCTCAATGATGTCGAGATGGTACATGATTTGCTCAAACAATTCCTGGCCTTTAGCTTTTTTCTAAACAGGAAAAAAAGAAGAAAATGTCAATGTTAATATTTAAAATCTTTCTCCCAGACATTTTCCACAGGTTTCAGACAAATATATTTTGGGAAACATGAATCCAATGTCTTCATCAATCAATCAACATTGCAATTTCTCTGCAAGATAAAATACATATGTTTCAAATATTTCCTCATAAATCTGACCAGTGGTCACTGGCATGTTAACTGGATAGACCTCTTCGTGGTTGCTGTCTGGACTGTTAAGAATTTCCAGAGTTGTCTCCTTCTATTTCAAATTTTCAGTTGTCTGCATTTTGGGCTTTTAGATCATAACTGTTTCCATAAGACCATAAGACACAGGAGCAGAATTAGGCCATTCAGCCCATCATGTCTGTTCGGCCATTCCATCATGGTTGATCCCAGATTCCACTCAACCCCAACCCCATACACCTGCCTTCTCGCCATATCCTTTGATGCCCTGACCAGGAATCAGGAAACTATCAACTTCCACCTTAAATATATCAGCAGACTTGGCCTCCAAAACAGTCTGGGGCAGAGCACTCCACAGATGCACTGCTGCTCCCTGGCTAAAAAAATTCCTCCTTGTCTCTGTTCTAAAGGGTTGTCACTCAACTTTGAGGCTGTGCCCTCTGGTTCTGGATATCCCCACCACAGGAAACATCCTCTCCACATCCACCCTATCTAGCCCTTTCAACACTCAGTAGGTTTCAATGAGAACCCCCGCATTCTTCTAAATTTCAGTGAGTACAGGCCCAAAGTTGCCAAATGTCCCTCATATGTTAACCCCTTAATTCCAGGAATCATCCTCATGAATTTCCTCTGGACTCTCTCAAATGACAACACCATCCTTTCTGAGATATGGGGTCCAAGTTTCATCGAACATTATCAGGCAAAACTTGAGCCACACTGGGCACTATGGTATCATTGCAGTTAGCACAGCACTATTGCAGTTCAACTCTGGCATCCTCTGTAAGGAATTTGCATGTGCTCCCCGTGGAGTGCATGGATTTTCTCCCAATGCTCCGGTTTCCACCCACAGCCCAAAGGTGTACTTGTTAGTAAGTCATTGTAAATTGTCCCATGATTTGGCTAGGGTTACATCTGTGGGTTGCTAGGTGGTGAGACTTGAAGGGCCAGAAGTGACTGAGTGGGTGGGCGGGAGAGTGATTCAAAGGTAGAGTGAAAAACCAGTCATACATACCATTTATCCAGATCAATTATTAAAATAATGCACTGAGTTAGTACAACAGAGCAATTGCAAAGTGCAGAATAAGTGACAGTGAAATTGGAGTTCGGGTAGACAATAAGCTGCAAGGTCAAGGTGATTACGAGATAGATTGAGAGCTCAAGAGTCTGTGCTATGGAACCAACAAAGGGAAAGAAGCTGTGCTCGAGCCTGGTTCTACTTGCTTTCAGTCTTTTGTATCTGCTGCCCAATGAGAGGGAAAGATGAAAGCTGGGTGAGTTCTTTATTTAGGCTGGCTTCTCTGCCGAGGCAGTTAGAACTGCAGACAGAGTCCATGGAGGAGAGGCCAATTTCCCTGATGTGCTGAGCTGTGTCCACAACTCTTTGGTGTTTCCTGTGGTCATGGGTGGAGCTGTCTCCAATGGTTACCGATCAGCTTCATTTCTATCTACTTGGAGCTCTCAACCCCCTCGACTTCATCTCCTGTCCTTTCATACGAACCCTCACGGCTGGGTGAACTTGGACATTCTCAAGTGCATCAAGGAATGAACCTACCGTCCAGCAATTTCCAATCTGTCAATCATTCCGTACTCCCTGGGTACTTACAGTAGCAATACATGCTGTTCCTTGGCCCTCATCACAGAGCAGCCTGTCTGACGAGGACATGGCTTGCGTGCGCACGTACACACACACACACACGTACACACACACACACATACACACACATACACACACACACACCACCACCACCACCACCCCAAAAAAATAGGATACAGTTAAAACAGAGTCAAACTATTTCCTTCCTAGTCTTTCATTTTCTTAAAGTGCTGCTTAAATAGTTCTGTTTACGATGCAAGTATAGATTCATTGTACACTGGAAAACAGGGCTTTCATGAAAATGTTTGGTGTAAAACTAAATCTCTCTCCCTGGTCTAAATGAACAATAGTGGTGCCCCTGTCAAAAACATACATAAATACAAAAGAAATTACCGCTGGGGGATTGGTGTCTAGACAGCTCTGTTATGGGGAAGCAAGTTCACAGGTTTGGTAAGCGAGACAGAAGACACAATAAGATTACAAATAAACACATTAACCATTTACAGACAAACAAAAAACATTTGACCAAAACATCTCAGTCAAACAAGTATCTAAGTCAACAGCCAGAAGCCCTGGATGAACCATGAGGTCCACAATCTGCTGAGGGCCTGATCAGAGGCATTCAAGTCTGGTGATAACCAAGTTACAAGAGGTCCAGATACGATCTCTGGAAAACCATCTCACCAGCGAAGCAGTAAACCTGAATCAACAAAGGATGCTCGACAGTTGTGGCAGGATTTGAATACTATCACATCTTACAAAGTTAAAAATCAAGTGACATAAACAACAGCAGGACTTCACTTCCAGATGAGCTCAATGCCTTCTATGCTCACTTTGACCATCAAAACATGGAGGGACCTTCATGAAATCCCACAGCCCTGATGATTCTGTGATTTCAGTATCTGAGGCTGATGTGCGAATCACCTTCAGGAGGGTGAACCCATGAAAAGCATCTGTCCCAGACAGGATACCTGGCCTTGGTCTTATAGGCTTCTGCTGCATCAGCTGGCTGGAGTGTTCAGAGATCTTTAACATCTCACATTGGCAGTCTGAAGCACCCATTTGCTTCAAGCAGGCTTCAATTATATTGGTAGCTAAGAAGAACATGGTAACCTGCGTCAATGACTATCATCCAGTAGCACTTACCACCACAGTGATGAAGTGTTTTGAGAGGTTGGTCTTAAAACACATCATCTCCTGCCTGAGAAGTGCCTTGGATCCACTCCAATTTGCCTACTGGAGCAACAGGTCCTCAGCAGATGCCATCTCATTGGCTCTTCACACAACCCTGGAACATCTGGACAGCAAAGGTGTATACATCAGAATGCTCTTTATTGACGACAACTCAGCATTCAATATCCTCATTCCCTCAAAGCTAATCAATAAGCTTCAAGGTATTGGCCTCAATAGTAGGCCTCCATTAGTCTCTTGGATGGTGCCTTGGATTTGTGCCTTGGAAAGTTTCCAGGGCGCAAGCCTGGGCAGGGTTTTATGGGAGACCGGTAGTTGCCCAAGTTGCAAGTCTCCCCTCTCCACGCCACCGATGTTGTCCAAGGGAAGGGCATTAGATTGGCCTCAGTGCCTCCTTGTGCAATTGGATCATGGATTTCCTCACTTGCAGGCCCCAGTCAGTTTGGATTGGCAACAACATCTCCTCCGCAGTCTCCATTTGTGCAGATGCACCACAAGGTACCCCCGCGCTACTCACTTTACACTTATGACTGTGTGGCTAAGCACAGCTCCAATGCCATATTCCAGTTTGCTGCCAACATTGCTGTTGCAGACCAGATCAAAGGTGGTGATGAATCAGCATATAGGAGGGAGATTGAAAATCTGACTGAGTGGTGCCACAACAAAAGTTCAATTTATTATCAAAGTATGTACAGAGAATACAAGTCTGAGAACCGTTTTCTCCAGACAGCCATGAAATGCAGAAATCCAGGAAAGCCGTTGAAGGAAAAGACATCAACCACCTCGCACAAAAAAGGAGCAAAACTCGCAAACCCCAAACCCTCCAGCCCCTCCCTCGCACCAAACTAACAAATCACTCACCCGGACATGGCAGCTAAAACATCAAACCCTAACCCCCAAGTCCCTCCCACACAAAATAACAGCAACAATAACATCAAACCCCCAACCTCACTCGCGCATAAGATCGCTCACACAGAGAAACACTAACAAGTACATCAAATCCCCTACCCCTCCCTAGCAACATATCACCCAACCGCCAATCGACAACAAGAAAGAAAACACAAAAACACAGAAGTCCACGCCACACCAATAATCACAGAATATCGGAAACAACCACAATCAGCATCGAGGAGAGCAACAGCTCGAACTTAGTCCTCCCATGAGGAGCGATTGTCGACCCGCGGCCTCTTAAACTGTGGCCAAACCTGTGAAGAGAGGGCGCTGACCCGACATAGCCCCTCGACCCCCAGCCCAACGTGCCTCCGCCCCAACCCATGAAAACCCACCGCTGATCCAGCTTCCTCTGCATTCGTCTCTCACTCAATGTCAGCAGGACCACGGAACTGATTACTGACTTCAGGAAGAGAAGCCCAGAGGTCCGTGAGGCAGTCCTCATCAGAGAACTAGAGCTGGAGAGTGTCAACAACTTAAAATTCCTCAGTGTTATTATTTCAGATGACCTGTCCCAGCACACAAGTGCTATTATGAAGAAAGCATGGCAGTGCCCCTATTTCCTTAGAAGTTTACAAGGTTGACAAACTTCTATAGATGTGTAGAGGGGAGCATACTGGGGGGCTGCATCCCAGCCTGGTATAGAAACACCAATGTCCTTGAACAGAAAATCCTACAAAAAGTAGTCTATATGGCCCAGTCCATCACAGGTAAAGCCCTCCCCACCTCTGAGCACATCTGCACGGAGCGTTGCTGCAGGAAAGCAGCATCCATCATCAGAAATCTCCACCACACAGGCCATGCTCTCTTCTCGCTGCTGCCATCAGGAAGCTGGTACAGGAGCCTCAGGACTCTCACCACCAGCTTCAGGAACAGTTATTACCACTCCACCATCAGGCTCTTGAACCAGAGGGGATAACTTCTCTCAACTTCACCTACCCCACAACCTATGGACTCACTTTCAGGGACTAGTCATCTCAAGTTCCTGGTGCTCATTAAAAAGACTGGATCCATCCTTGGCTACAACCCAGACATTTTTGAGTTAGTGGTAGAGAGGAGGTCACTAAACAGTTATCCATCACGGACAATCTGGCACATCCTCTCCATGACCTGCTGAATAAGCAGTGGAGCCCCCTTTCGAACAGGCTCATTCAGCTCCCCTGTCACAAGGATCATTACACAAAATCTTCCCTAACAAATGCAATAAGCATATACAACAGTTCATCTCTGTGCAACAGGAGAACACACGTCATAGTACAATAGTCTCTATTTGATTTTGTACATTATTGCACATTGCTAAATTATTATTGTGTATATTGTTATTCTGTGCTTTATTATTAATAATTACTATATATATTATTTATATTTCTGCTATGTGTTTTTTTAAATGTTGCTGATGCAACAAAATAATTTCCTATACTCAATAGAAGAACAGGGGGAGATCTCTTTGAAAGCGCAAGATAGACTAGACATGCAGAAGATGTTTCCTGTAATGGGGGAGTTGGGGACTAGAGGGCACAGCCCCAGAATACAAGGCTCCTTTAGAACAGAGACGAGGAAGAATTTCTTTAGCTAGAGGGTTGTAAATCTGTGGAATTCATTGCCACAGACAGCAGTACATGTTTAAAGTGGGGGCTGATAAATTCTTGATTACTGAGGCTGTGAAAAGTTACAGGGAGAAGGAAGGAGAATGAGGTTAAGAGGACTAACAAATCAGCCATAGGGGAACGTTGAAGCACACCGATGGGGCAAATAGCCTCGTTCTGATCCTGTGTCTTGTGGTCTTATGTCTTAACAAATATAAGTTCTATTTACTCAGAAATGGCACAAAGTATTTCCTAACCAAACAATCACCACAAACCAAGTCACTGTATAATCCCATTTGGCCTCAGTAAAACATATTCTTTTATGTAATACAAAAACATTTGTATAGCTTCACTGAGCATTCAAAGACTACTCATATTTGTCCAGTGCATTGGAAGTCTAGCTAAGCCATTGAAGGAGACACAAAAGCCTTATTGTAAGACCTTAATGAACTATGGCCCAATGTTTCAAAACGCATGGGCAGAGGGAGGCTGGTTTTCTTTATCCAGTAAAATAAATCTCAAGTTCCATTTCTTTCTGACCACCCACACGTCATTTCAATAAGAAAAGACCAACAAACAAAACTGAGTGGTTTTAACCCACTGAGCACCAACTCAAAGCCAATGGTGTAAGGGGAAGATACAGGAGCAGTCACTGTATTTCAAATCAAGATTAACTTTTTAAATAATCAAATATCATCATTGTCATGTGCCATGTTATCTGACATAGGCGATCATGGTCTATCCATGACCATCATTCTTCTTGGCAAATTTTTCCACAGAAGTGTCTTGCCATTGTCTTCTTCTGGGCAGTGTTTTTACAAGCTGGGTGACCCCAGCCATTATCAATACTCTTCAGAGTTTGCCTGCCTGACATCAGTTGTATAACCAGGACTTGTGATACGCACCAGATACGACTATCCACCACCTGCACGTGACCCTGGTCGGGGGAGCTAAGCAAATGCTACACCTTGCCCAAGGGTGACCTGCAGACTAGTGGGGGGAAGGACCTCTTTTGGGGGACTCCAATCTCCACCTCATCACCTGGGTTGACATCTATGAAAAGTTTTCCTTAAGCGAAAAACATGCTAGCATATGAAGCAGGCAGCTACTGGTACAATCACTATAATGTCAAAAGAGACAGATGGGTATTTAATTTGCCAATTAAATCAATAAAGCAAAAGCAAAAAGCTTCTGCAGAGATCCAGCTTGCGGTCAATGTTTTTACTAACTGGCTAATATTGTCAATGTTGCAACAAGATGCAAGTATAGAGAACGGAGCTAGAAAGTTAGTAATGGCCTGAGTTGTTAGATGCAATTGGTTTATTGTTGTCACACACACTGAGGTGGTAAGCAGCTTCGTTTACACACCATTATTACAGGTCATTCCATTCATAAATATGTGGAGGCAGTGTCAAAAACAACAATAACAGAATGCAGAAGAACACCACAGGGCTGTACAGGCCCTTCAGCCCACAACATTGTGCTGACCCCTTAACGTATTCCAAGATCAATTCAACTCTTACCTTCTGTTGTGTATTTAATGTTTCAGTAATCTTGTGTATGTATGTGTTTGTGTGTATGTGTGTGTGTATATATATATATATATACACACACACACACATATATACATACATATACACACACACACACACACATATACATACATATACACACACACACACACACATATATACATACATATACACACACACACACACACACACACACACACACATATATATATATATATATATATATATATATTGATTAAGCTTTCCTGTTCATTCAAGTAATTCTTTATGGGTTATATGTAAAAATATGTTAATTGCATACTGTACATCACGAAACTTGCAGGCCTCGCTTAAAGTAAAGACAAAGTTGCACCCATAATCTTGGGACTCCTGAGTTTTCTTTGAATCAGTTTGATGGTTTGAAATATCAAAACATAACACTTTCTAAATAGCCCTTCATTTTTTCTATCATCCACATGCCAACCTAAGAATCTCTAAAATGTCCCTGATGCATTTGCCTCTACCACCACCCCCCTGACAATTTCTACACACCAGCCACTCTCTGTGTATAAAGCCCACCACTGACGCCCCCCATATTTCCCTCTCAATGCCTTAAAGTTAGTGTTACAGTTACAGAAAAAGAGCAGTGGTGTTGAACGAGTAAAGTGCAAGGGTCATGATAAGGTAGTTTTGAGATTTAGTGTATAAGAGTTTGATTCAAGACTCTTGTAACAAACATTCGGGTTTAAACTGTCCTTGAAACTCGTGGTATATTTTCAAGTTTTTATTCATTCTGTCTGACGGGATACAGGGAGGAGAGAGAATGGTCGGGGTAGGAGGGGCCCGTGGCTGCTTCCTTGAGGGAATGGAAAGTACACACCGAGTCCATGGAAGGGAGACCGGTTCTCACAATTGACAAAGCTGCATTCACAATTCTGCTTTTTTTTTTGCTGTCTTACACCAGGTAGTTGCATACTGTGATATGATGCTTTTTCTATTGTGCATTTGTAAAAATTGGTGAGTCATTGGAAGCACGCCGAGTTTCCATAACAGTCATCCGGGAAATTCCAAATCTGCTTAGCGTACAAAACCTGAATTATTGCACTGTAGTGTGGTACTTGCATAGTCAAGAAGCACTGCTATCATCTGCATACCTGCAAATTCTTTGGACCTGATCCAGTCTCTCATAATTCAAGAGTGCACAGGAGAACTACTTTTTTTTTAAATAACCTTTTTTTAATTGAATTTTCAAATGGTTACAGGAGGAAAAAAAATTATCAACCCTTCCCCCCCCCCAACATATCCTAGTAGAAAGAGAAAAAAAAGAGAGAAAAAAAAGAAAGAATGCCTGGATATCGGAAGATCCCCACATGCTCCATGGAGTTCATAATAGCTTTAGTATATATATTTATTTCTTTCCCCAGATAACCAATAATTATATCTTCAGAGCACCTATATATTTAATCCCATCTTTTGTAAATAAGGGCGCCAAATTTTCAGAAATATTTCATATTTATCTATTAAATTATAAGTAATTTTTTCAAATGGAATGCAGCTAAAAGCTATATCTATTTTCATTTTCTTAATGTATGTTAAAATTCTTTTTCTTTTCATTAAGCCCATTAACATTAAAACTTTAAAAATTCAGTAAATTAGTCATTATTTTTAACAGGGTTACTCCAGTCTATAGTAATACCTAACTTTTCAACTTTTGTAGTACCTTGGGGAATCTTTTTAAAATTCTCCGTGTTGCTATGTGTCTCCCCACCGATTGTCCAGGCAAAGAAAGAAAGATTAAAGAAAAATAGATTATAAAGAAAAAAAAAACAAAATACCCCCCTACTAATGTTGTGAATAAAGAAAAAACACAACACTACCCCCCTCCGTTGTGCGGGTCATGGCAATCGCCATGATTACACACGTGAATCCCATAGCAATCGATCCGAAGTTCCCCCAGCTCCCCTGTAACATAAAAAAGTATATATAAGAGAAGAAAAAATAATATCACTACTCTCGATTAATATTTCTCAAATTTTTACCTTTCTCCCCCTGTATCATATAATTAAGAATGTATTTAAATATTCTTCTGTCCTTAAACATCCATCAACTCCATTCACTGTCCCTGTCTTCATCTTTAATCCGTTTCACTTTTAAATCTTTGGCTGTGGTTAGCGAATATTTGGGAGTTCTTGTGCAAATTCTTCCGCATCCCGATAATCAGTAAAAGATCTTCTTTTTCCGTCATCCAAAAAAATTATCAGGGTTGCCAGGTGGCGCAATATAAATTTATAACCCTTTTCCCATAAAACTTTTTTCGCTGGGTTAAATTCCTTCTTTCTCTTCAAAAGATCATAACTTATATCAGGATAGAAAAGAACTGTTTTCCCTTCTATCATCAATGGCCTGTTTCTCTTTCTGGCACATTGGGCAGCCGCTTTCAGGATCTTTTCTTTATCTTGATATCTTAAGCATTTTATCAAGATTGATCATGGGTTTTGATCAGCTTGAGGTCTTGATCTTAAGGCTCTGTGAGCCCTTTCAATTTCAATTAACTGGGTTCCTTCTTCCATTTCCAAAATTTCCGGAATCCATTTTTGAAAAAAATTTATTGGATCCTCTCCCTCTATACCTTCTTTAAGTCCAACAATCTTAATATTATTTTGTCTGTAAAAATTCCATTTCTTTCTGATGTCCAGGCAAAAATATTATCTTCCATTTTATTCACTCTATCAATGGTGTCTCCCGTTATTTCTTCCAAGTTTTTAATTTTCTTGTCCATTTTGTCCTGTCTTTTCATCATTTTATCAAACATAATCTTCATATTTTTAATATCTTTTTATTACTTTTAATGCTTTTAATCATGCATTATTTGCACCAAAGATTTTTTTATGTCTCCAATATCACCTCCAACCTCTTCCTGTTGCTCTCCTTTGTTTGTCTCTTCATCTTCGTCTGATTTATCCAGAGAATCTAATTCCACCTCATATTCACTTTCAGTTCCGATCATAGCTGGGATTTGTAGTTTGGGTTGCTCGTGTTTGCGCATGCCCCTTCCTTCACGCATGCGCAATTTCTGTTGCTCTTTTTTTTTGGAAACGGTTGATGTTGCCGCAGTTTCCTGTTCTGTATCGCCGGAGGTAAAATGCACTTGAGCCCGAGGCTCTTTCATGGCGGCCGGCCTTGATTCTTTTCCAACTTGTGTTGTCTTCAAAGTAGTAGTTTTCTTCTGCTTCTGTTTAGGAGACATATCTTAAGACAATCCTGAGTAGTTTATAAGTAATTTTTAAAAAGTATTTACTAACTTTTCTTTACTTAAACATTATTTTACTGGGTTTTTTTTTTTACGGGAAAGCTGGATTTCCACGTCTCGATCCTACGTCATCACGTGACGTCCCCCCCACAGAACTACTTGTGCACAGCCAACAAAGAGCTCTTCTCACTGAAGGCTCCAACTGGTACATCACGTCCACAGTTAAGATTCAAGTGCATTATCAAAGAATGTATAAATTGTACAACCTTGAGATTTGCTTGCTCACAAATAACCACACAGGGTACGTAAACAGGAGAAACGTACATAATTCTCACCCCTTGAGTTGGGCTTTCACTTTAAGAGGCTGGTCTGACGTGATGACATTATTATGTAAAGAGTTTTAGCACACTTTTTCTGTGTAGGTTTTGGAGTTCAATAAAACGTGTTGCGGTGTTTCTTAAACATAAAAGGCCTCACTTCATTTTATTTGTGAAAACCTACGTTGGTGACCCTGATGCTCTAGGACGACTCCAGAGTTACTGAACACGCCGGCCGACGCAGTCGCTTTGAAGCTGCCAGAGCTTTGTAAGCAAAGTGCTGTCGCTTAGTTTGTACAAGCTGAGGCCAAATTGGCTCTGCGAGAAACCTCCAACATTAACACCAAATTTTACTATGTCACTCAGCAATTCCACAGCTGCGAGAGTGTTCTGTTTGAACAGCTGCCTGAACACGATAAATACCGACCGCCGAAAACTCATCTTTTATAGACTTTGGACTATCGGAGTCTGATTGCAGCAACCAGTTGCTCTCCCTGCCCAGACTCGGCAATGCAAGGACTTCGGAGCTAATGGACCCCGTGCTCTCCCTCCTAGGAAATCACCATCCCTGTTTTATTTTTAAAGAACCCTTCATGCAGCAAATGCCTGATCAAGTTCACAAGGCGCTCACTAATACATCCGTGAATTTCTACAGGGAGCTTGGCTGCTAGTCCATTTCAGATAAGCAGCAGTGTATCATCTCCCCTCTTTTCCCGATCTCAATAAGCCCAGTCACCTAGGCCTCCCAACACAAGGGTACCTGTGGATGCAAAACAAATCACACCAGGCCTGTATTTTTAACCACACTCACTTTGGTGATATTGCTAAGACGTGCCAATGGCCATGCAGTTTCAACAGTGCCAGCGCATTGGGACATCAGTGGTCTGTGAACACCGTGGGGTCCAGCAGCCAGCGTCGTCTACCTGCTCATTACAGACACCATTTCAGGGTGACGTTTCCTGTGTGACACCAGTGCTCAAGTGAGTGTGCTACTAACGTCACCTATTGATGAGAAAGCAAAGAGTGATAAAACCTCGCTGGAGGCCGCCAATGGCAGCAGGGTCCAGACTCACGGGACACGACGGGTGACGTCGCACTTCAGTAGGCGACATTACACTGTCCTGGCTGAAGCGTCTAGACCTCTGCTCGGTACAGATTTCCTGTGTGCCCAAGGACTGTTAGTCAATCTTAAGAACTGCGGCTTGTGAATGTTAATGACTTCGGGTGTTTACCCAGCACCCCTGTAAGTTTCCCACACTGACTCTGTCAAAAGTGCATGCACCACCAGATATGAATTTACTCCACTGCTGGGCGAACTCCCAGACCCCGCCACGCCCACATTCTCCACTGCACTCGCAAAACATGGGGTCAAGCTTCACATTCCCACAAATGTCCCGCCAGCGTAGACAAACGCTGGCATCTGCAAAGGCTGAGTTGGCCAACATGAAAGGACTCAGAACTGTAGCCCAGTTAAATAGACCCTGGGCTTCACCACTCCGTATGGTCGCCAAGTCCGATGGGGGTTGCTGCCCACATGGTAATTATAGGTGCCTTAACGAGGCCACCATCCCCCATCATTACCCGGTCCCACACATTCAAAACTTTTTGACACATTTAGCAATAAGTTAATTTTTTCCTAAGTTGAACTAATCAGCAGCTACCGTCAGGTGCCTGTGTGCTCAAATGACATTCCCTAAATGGCTGTGATAACCCCGGCTGGGCTCCGAGTTTCTGTGCATGCCATTTGGACTGAAAAATGCCACAGACTTTTCAACTCCGTATTAAAAGACTTAAGATTTTCTTTTTGTTTACCTGCATGACATACCTTGTCACCACTGTGTCAAAATTCAAAGTTATTTAATCTCCGCACACTTTGAGCAGTTAAGCGACACAGGTTCATTATTAACTTTGCTAAATGCCAGTCTGGGTAATCAACCATCGACTTTCTTAGCCATCACATTTCTGCAAAAGGTGCAAATCCCCTCCCAACAAAGTGGCTGCTAATATGGATTTCTCACTGCCCCGCACTACTAAAATACTACAGGAGATTTCAGATATGGTCAATTTCTAACACCACTTCATTCCACATGCTGGTGAACTCACTCTCCCCCTGCGTAATATCCTTTAAGGCAACACCCCAAATCAAGTGCTTGACTGGTCATCGGACATGACCAGAGCATTTGATGGCATCAAATGAGCTCTTTCTAACGTGACTCCACTGCTGCACTGGCTCCCCAACGCACCCACAGCCGTTACTACTGGTGTCAGACTGAGCTGAGCATGAGCAGTTGGTCGGAGGCGTGTGGCAGTCGCTCGCCTTCTTCAGCCGACAGCTCCATCTCCCCGAGCGGAAGTACAGTACATCACGTTCGACTGTGGGCTTCCCGTTTTTTTATCTGGCTATCCGCCATTTCTGTTTTCAACCGGAGGGTCTCCGTTTCACAGTGTTGGTTGACCACAAACCCCTCGTGCATGCAATGGCCAAAATATCGGCCCTTTGGTCTGCACAGCAGCAATGCCTGGCCTACACATCAGAGTTCACAACCGATATACAACATATCAAGGGGAAAAATAGTGCCATGGCTGATTTCCTCTCACGGCCAGCCACTGAGGCCATACACATAGGGGTTGACTATGCTGGCATGGCAGCTGAACAAGCTACGACCCAAACGTCCAGGCTCACCGAAAAGCAGTCAGGGGACAGCAGCTGGCTAACTTCAAGTTCAGGGAAGCTGGGGTTTCTCTCCTGTGTGACGTCTCAACTGGTTGCTCTTGCCCCAATATGCCCGCAAACCAGAGACCGACTGTTTTTGACTCCATACATGGCCTCTTGCGTCCAGACCGGAAGGCCTCACAGAAACTGGTGGCACTAAAGTTAGTCTGGCATGTGACTGGACTGCAGCTTGTGTGGAGTGCCAGTGGGCAAAACTTAACCATCACGAACAGGTACCATTGGAGGTCCCAGAGTTTGACCATGTCAATGTGGACCTTGCTGGTCCTCTTCCACCCTCGCACAGTTTCATGCACCTCCTTATCGTGGGCGACCGTACCACCATAGGTCGTGCCTCTATCATTGACTATGGCCGCAGATGTAGCTCGGGTGTTCATCAGCACCTGGGTTGCTCGATTTGACATCCCATCTGATATTTCCTCTGACTGTGGTCCCCAAGTCATTTCAGAGCTCTGGGCTGCGATGGCTCCAAGCCTTGACATTAGGCCTCATCACACCATGGTGTATCGCCCGCAGCCCAAAGGCCTACGCGAGCGGTTTCACCGCTCCTTCAAAACTGCTCAGAGGGCTTCCCTGACCGATGAGTGCTGGCATGATCATTTCCTGTAGGTCTTCCTAGGGTCTAGCAAAAGATAACCTCATGGCAGAGTTAGTATTTGAGCAGCCGTTACGAGTGCCAGGCGATTTCATTCCTGATGCCAAGACTGGCTAGCTTGGCCTTTCAACAGCATTCCACTCTCCTCAGCAAATTCAATTCCTTTTCACATATTCCTACCTCTCATCATGGTATACAGTACTCCTGGGTTCCTGTTGACGTATGTTCCACCTCATTTGTTCTTGTCTGCCATGATGCACAACAACATCCCCTTAGGCCTCCCCCTTACAATGGCCCATTCACGTTTTGGAATGGGGAGCAATTTTTATTATCATACATAGGAAGGGTAAACCTGAACATATTTTGGTTGATCGCCTTAAACCGGTCCACCAAGATTTGGAGAGTTCCACTGCCATGCCTCTGGCATCACAACATGACCATGGGCATGTCAATGCACCTCTGGACGATCCAGAAGCACCTGCTTTTTCTCCACACATGGCACACAGGACCCGAGCTGGGCGGTTCATTCAAGCTCCGGACAGACTCACAATGCTGGCCTGTGTAGGGTAACGTAACTGGGAGAAATATACTAATTCACAACCACCGACACTGAGTTAGGGTTTCACTTTAAGAGGCTGGTCTGACGTGATGACATTATTATGTAGTTTTACTGCGCTCTTGTGTGTAGGCTAATAGAATGTGTTATGGGTTTCATTAAACATAAAGCACCTCACTTCATTTTATTTGCAAAAAAAACCATACAGCCACAAAGCAAGAAACCCAAAAGAACCTAATAAAAGAAAAAAAGAATAAAAATAAAAGGACCATCTAGATAAAGAAAAAAATACAAATCATGCAAACAATTGAAGCAAACAACAGCATTCCAAGCCAAAATAAGAGTCTTCAGAGCAGCCTGGAGTAGGCCCAAAGCCTCGATTATCAGCTCATCACATTAGCAGGCACAGAGCACAGCAGCCGGGCAGTCTTCATAGCCTCAACATCATGGAGATGTCCATTCTGGAGAACGAGCAAATTTGGCTCTCGTCCCAGATCCCGACACCGTGTCTTTTCAGTCTATCTGGGGTGGCATTTAAATTGACCAAATAATGGACAGTGAAAGTCTCCTGCATCCCAGAGAGAGGAGTGAACATCACAGACAGAGAGCAAAACTCGGCTCTCACCTCCAAACTGTCTAAACAGCAAATCATACCTCACACACTAGGACCCAGCTGCAGCAAGAGGCTCCAGGCTTTGTCCACACCGCCCAGTGACCTCCCTCTGAGCTCAGATTGCGTTACCCAGCCCAAAGCCAATCACAAGCTCTTCAAATCAGCTCGGCGCCCACAGCAATCCAACCTCACACCCAGGCCAGTTGTGCAGGCACTGAATCTCCCCTGACAGTGCCCCGACTTCTCTTCTTGGCGCCCAGAGCAATCCAACCTCGCACCCAGGCCAGTTGTATGGGCATCGGAACTCCATCTGCAATGATTCTGCAACATGATTCTGGAACCAACCTTCCCCCGAACTCACCTCGCCATCGCTCACCCCTTCCCTGATAGAGGTAATAATTTTACACTAATTTCCTCAAAAAAGGTATTTTTAGTGCTATTTTTAGTCAAATTTTACCAGAGAGCAATCGCACACATTCAGTAGTCAGGGCAGCTAGACAGAGCTTTTGGCCCAATCTATGTGGGAATACATAGATCATTATAATAGTACAGTACAGGCTCTTTGGCCCATGATATTGTGCCAAACTTTTACCTGCTTTAAAGTCTACTGAAGAGTTTCTTAAATGCCCCTAAAGTATCTGCCTCTAACATCATCCCAGCAGAACATTCCACACACCCACCACTGTCTGTGTAAAGAATGTACTTCTGACATCCCCTCTAACTTTATTCTAATCACCTAAAATTATGCTAACCCATATTAGCCATTTCTGCCTTGGGGAAAGTCTCTGGACCAAGAGAATACTGTTATACCAAGAGGTACACTGTTGCTAGGCATCTCCATGAAATCACCAAAAATTCCTGGACAATACCATGGATAAAATGGCTGAGGAAATAAATCCAAAAGCTAGATTCACCAATACAGGAGGTCAACAGACAATGAAGAACCCTGCCGATAGAAATGCACTGTTCCAGACAATTGCCCAAAGCCATTGCTATAACAAGATAGACCATCTTCTGTTCAATATGGCACCTGTGTACAACACTCCTCTGGTCAACGTCTTCTGGATAGATTGTCAAACCATATATTTCACTTCTTTTATGTCTTTTACTTTTTCTCATCTTGTATGTGATTCTGGAACTGTTGGAGCTGGCGATTTACTCTTTGGAGATCGTTTGTGTTCCAACACTCTGCAGTCTCCGAGAGCATTATAGGAGGCAGAGGTGGAGAGCACAGGCAGGCCGCAGGATGGGGCACGAGCCGATGTTTGACTCCATTTTACCAATTAAAGCTTCCAATGTTTGCCGATTAAAGTGACAAGGAAGACTGAAGCATTGAGGCAAATGCCAAGGGTAGGCACCTGCTGCCTGTCTTCTGATCACTCTACTACAGAGGGAGAGAGGCCTGCCGGGCTTTCTGCGTTTTGGACGTGGACTTAGTGTATAGCCTCCCTCCCCCACCACTCCACCCATCCTACAGTTTTTTATATTCTGTGTTTCTCACCTGATCTTTTTTGGGTTTTATTTGTGCGGGGAGGGGGACTTGGGGGTTGATGTGCAATTTTGTTAATTTTTTTCCAGGCGGGAGGAGGAATTGGGAGGTTGATGTGCCTGTTCTGTTTTTGTGAGGGGAGGAGGATTTGGGTGTTGATGTGCCTGTTCCATCGTGTTCATTTTTTTCTGTGCATGAGCAGGGATTTGGGGGCTGATGTGCCTGTTCAGTATTTGTGCAGGGAGGGGGATTTGGGGGTAACATGATGGTTCCATTTCGTTCATTTTTTTTCTGTGCGTGAGGAGGGATTTGGGGGTTGATGTGCCTGTTCAGTTTTTGTGCGGGGAGGGGGATTTGGAGGTAATGTGACGGTTCCATTTCGTTCATTTTTTTCTGTGCATAAGCAGGGATTTGGGGGTTGATATGCCTGTTCCGTTTTTGTTCATTTTTGTGTGGGAGGTGAGGATTTGGGGGTTGATGATTGTGCTGTTTTTGTGCGGGGAGGGGGATTTGGGGATTGATGATTGTGCTGTTTTTGTGTGGGGAGGTAAGGATTTAGGGATTGATGATTGTATTGTTTTTGTGCGGGGAGGGGGATTTGGGGATTGATGATTCTGCTGCCTTTCTTCTCTTTCGTGGTTTCATGGCTACCTGGAGAAGAATATCTCATTGTACACTCTGATAATAAATGACCCTTTGAGGAAGGTGTTTGCAGTGACAAAGATGGAAGACAAAGAACCCTGGCAAGGACTCTGAAGCTCTGTCACAAAGCAGCAAAATATTGAATAAGTTTTGGGGTAGTTTACAACAAGAATACAGAGTCGCTGCCCAAACAAAAACACAAACTAAAAGCATCATCAGTCCTTTTCAAAATGAGTTCACTTTACCATACTAATTGCTGGATCAAGCAGCTGTTTAGAAAAGCTGGTTAAAGTGGGTTTTTTTGTCTACTGTTACTGAAGTTGAGCGACAGCTTACTGGTGGTCAATAAGACAAGAAATACGAGTAATTGACAACACTCTGGCAATTGACAATTACTGAGGGCCTGTGCGACTGAGCTGGGAGAACCACTACAGCGCATCTTCAACATGAGCCTGGAGCAGAGAAGAGTACCCAGACAGTGGAAAACATCCTGTATTGTCCCGGTACCGAAGAAACCACAACCAAAGGAGTTGAATGACTTCAGACCTGTTGCCTTGACGTCGCACGTGATGAAGACCATGGAGCGGCTGATAATACAGAATCTGAGGCCACAAACCAGGCACGCCCAGGATCCTCTTCAGTTTGCGTATAAGGAGAAGGTGGGAGTGGAGGATGCTATCACGTATTTGCTGCACAAATCCCTCTCTCACCTAGATGGGGTCAGTTGTGCTGTGAGGATTACATTCCTTGACTTCTCTAGTGCCTTTAACACCATCCAGCCCAAGATCTTAAGGCACAAACTAACGGAGATGGGAGTAGACTCTCACATGGTGGATTGGATAGTGGACTACTTGACAGATAGACCTGAGTATGTGCGGTTGGGAGACTGTAGGTCTGACACGGTGGTCAGCAGCACAGGAGCGCCGCAGGGAACCGTACTCTCTCCGGTCCTGTTCACCCTGTACACATCAGACTTCCAATATAACTCGGAGTCCTGCCATGTGCAGAAGTTCGCTGATGACACGGCCATAGTGGGGTGTGTCAGGAATGGACAGGAGGAGGAGTATAGGAAACTGATACAGGACTTTGTGATATGGTGCAACTCAAACTACCTGCGTCTCAATATCACCAAGACCAAGGAGATGGTGGTGGACTTTAGGAGATCTAGGCCTCATATGGAGCCAGTGATCATTAATGGAGAATGTGTGGAGCAGGTTAAGACCTACAAGTATCTGGGAGTACAGTTAGACGAGAAGCTAGACTGGACTGCCAACACAGATGCCTTGTGCAGGAAGGCACAGAGTCGACTGTACTTCCTTAGAAGGTTGGCGTCATTCAATGTCTGTAGTGAGATGCTGAAGATGTTCTATAGGTCAGTTGTGGAGAGCGCCCTCTTCTTTGTGGTGGCGTGTTGGGGAGGAAGCATTAAGAAGAGGGACGCCTCACGTCTTAATAAGCTGGTAAGGAAGGCGGGCTCTGTCGTGGGCAAAGTAATGGAGAGTTTAACATCGGTAGCTGAGTGAAGGGCGCTGAGTAGGCTACGGTCAATTATGGAAAACTCTGAACATCCTCTACATAGCACCATCCAGAGACAGAGAAGCAGTTTCAGCGACAGGTTACTATCGATGCAATGCTCCTCAGACAGGATGAAGAGGTCAATACTCCCCAATGCCATTAGGCTTTACAATTCTACCGCCAGGACTTAAGAACTTTTTAAAAGCTATTATTAATGCTTTTTGAGATAGTGATTTAGATGCATATCATATTTTCTTACTGAGTTAAGTATTGTATGTAATTAGTTTTGCTACAACAAGTGTATGGGACATCAGAAAAAAGTTGAATTTCCCCATGGGGATGAATAAAGTATCTATCTATCTATCTTTTTCTGTGGTAAGTTGTGGTGAACAAGGAAGAGGCCAGCGAGGGTGGGGCTGACTCCAGGGTTGAGCCACGTGGGTGCAATGTGAAGTCGGAGCTTAGCACGTCCTAGGAGAAGTGAGGTCGAGGCATGATCAAGATGGAGACAGAGTCAAAGATGGGGTTGGAGCACATGAATCGGAGAGGAGTCGGTGCGGAGGAGTTTCATAGCCCGTCCACCTAAACCGGGAGCAAGGCTGGATGTACCTTAGCACCAAGCCAATTTGGAAAAGGCTGGGCAGTGGGTTACAGGCCCAGAGCATATCACTGCGGGGTTGCCCGGGTCCTAGTGTGAGGGGAGACCCAGTGTTTGGACGATATAAACTCTGGCCTAGATAGACTGAAAAGACAAGGTGTTGGGACCGGAGACAAGGGTTGAGCCGATTCTGTTCACTCTTGGAGCTGGATACAGGGTCAGTTTGTCCATAATTCCAGTCTGACTACAACAGACCATTTTCTAAGATACCATTATAGAAAACCTCAGTGATGCAAAAGACTTACGCAGGCGAAAAAGTGTCGCCCAAAGGTAAACTGAAAGTAAATATGACGTATGGAAACCAAACTTAACAGTTTGAGCTTTATGTACTGAAAAATGGAGGGCCTGCACTTTTCAAATGTGAATGTTTGAGAAAAATCCAACTAGACTGGTACTCAATCAAAGCTCTCAGTGTGGCATTAACAGGCAATGGCACTAACCAGAGACTGGCACAGCTGCTTAATGCTAATGGAAAGGTGTCTGAGATGCGTATTGGTAAATTCAAAGGCACATAGGCCGGAATTGAACTGGATGAAGCAGCAACACCAAGATTCCATAAAGTGTGTAGATGCTGAACTTCAGAACTAGGAGACGGCTAGAATTCTCTCCAAGGTTGAGTGGAGCAATTGGGCCACGCCCATTGTCCAGGTGATCAAGAAAGGCAAGTCGGAGCCATTTGCATATGTGGGGATTTCAAAGCGAGCATCCACCCGGTGCTGTGCACTATACCGTATCCCCTGCCATGAATAGAAGACATTTTTGCATCTTTGGCAGGCAGGGAGAGGTTTCAAACACTGACTTGTCACAAACCTATCTGCAAATGGAGAATGAGGAGTCAAGCAGGAAGTTCCTCACAATCAACACTCACAAGGGACTGTTCCTGTGTCACCATCTCGGTCTTTGGCATCGCATCAGCTCCAGCAATTTGGCAAAGAGCAATGGACCAAGTGCTCCAGGATATCTCAGGAACACAATGTTACCTTGATAAAATCATCATGACTGGCAAAAAATAATGAAGAGCACCTCCAGAACCTTGGTAAAGTGCTTACCAGGATGAGTGAGTACGGCCTGTGCACAAAGAGGGAGAAATGTGAGCATTTCAAGAATGAAATCTCATACTGTGAACATGTCATTGACAATCATGGCTTACATAATTCACAAGAGAAGAATGAAGCAGTGCTACGGGCACCCAAACCGGAAAATGTGTCACAACTCAGGTCATACTAGGGCCTTGTAAACTACTCCCACGGGTTTCTCCCAAACATTGTTACAGTGCTGCACCCATTAAATACACTGTTACAGACAGGAGCAAAGTGGGAATGGTCAGAGAGATGTGAAAGAGCATTCAAGGAAACAAAGAGACTAATATCATCTGATTAACTGCTCATCCTTTATGACCCATCTGTGCCCATCAGACCGGCATGCGATGCGCCCCCTTATGACATTGGAGCCATTTTGTCACACATTATGAAAGATAGTTCTGAAAGTCTGATTGCATTGGTTTCAAGATCACTGATGATCGCAGAATGCAACTATGCACAGATCGACCGAGAGCTCCTTAGTCTCGTATGGGGAATAAAGAAGTTCCACCACTACCTCTACGGACAAAAGTTTACACTAGTGACAGATCACCAGCCTCTTGTGTCCATTTTCAATCCCAGGAAGGAAATCCCAGTGATGATGCTACCCGGTTACAACGTTGGACACTGTTCCTAGGAGCCCACTCTTACGACATAGAGTTCAAGGGTACCAAACAACACAGCAACACTGATGGCTTGTCACATCTTCCACTATCGGCAACTGAAGAAAAGTTTTCACATCGTGACCCAGCAGCCGGTAACAAATTCCGAAATACAAAGGGAAACAAGGAATGACCCGACATTATCAGAAGTTTGTGAAATCACCATGCAAGGATGGCCAGCTCGTGGTAACCCTACATTTCCAGAGTTCTCAGCAAGACGAGACCTACTGTCGGTCTGTCAACGAACACTGATGTGTGGCTCTCGTGTTGTGGTTCCCTCTGAACTGCGCAGCAGACTGTTAGAGAATCTGAATGAAGGACACCTGGGTACAGTCAAGATGAAGAGACTGACCCGGAGCTACATGTGGTGGCCAGGAATAGATAAACAGATCGAAGACTTTGCCAAAAGCTGTTTGGGATGCCAAAATGCACACCCACAGGCACTGATACACACGTCGTCACCTCAGCAAAGAGTACATATTGACCTTGCTGGGTCACTCATGGACTCCACGTTTCTGATTGCTGTGGATGCTCATTCGAAGGGTCTGGAGGTTATACAAATGAAGTCAACCACCTCAGCAAAGACTGTCTCTGCTCGGAGGACGATTTTCACCAGAAATTGCTTACCAAAAAAATCTGTGAGTGGCAACGGACCACAACACACGTCAGAGGAATTCCAACTGTTCATGAGGAAAAATGGCATCAGACATTTCAAGTCATCTCCTCACCGCCCAGCAACAATTGGGATAGCTGAAAGGTTGATCCAAACCTGCAAGAAGTCCTTTAAAGCTATGGACAAGAAGGACATTTCTCTACAGCACAAGGCGGACAGCTTCCCTTTTGTGTATCAGACCTCTGTTCATGTGACGACAAATTAAACACCTGCAATGCTGTTCATGAGCAGGAATCTGAGATCTTGCATAGACCTCTGGAGGGAAGTACAGAATAAACAGTTCAGCCAGTTGCCAAGTGAAGCAGCAAGGGGCTTTGAGATTGGACAGGAAATCCTAACGCATGATTACTGAGGAGACAAGTGGACACCCAGTAGGATAACTATAAGCACTGGACCACTGATATACACAGTGGATGGTGGAGATCAGACATGGAGACATCATTTGGGCCAGCCACAGCTACAGGATTCTCAACCGAAAAACACTGAGTCGACTGCATCCAACAAGATGGACACATTACAGTCACTGGACATCACTCACAGTGATGATGTCACTGACAGCAACGTGACACTGGAAACTGACAACATTGTCTTAGATAAGATGCCTACCAGACCTGAAGCCACTCCACAGGTCCAGAGGCGCTACCCTGAAAGAAACAGAGCACCACCCAAAAGACTGAATCTTTAGAACTGTGAAGTTAGTTATGGACTATTATTGTGAAAGCCTGTTTATTTGGAATATGGGTTTGCGAAAAGGAAATTGAATGCTTTGTACATATACAGTTGTGGGTTGCATTAATCTAAGGGGAAGAAAGTGTAATGTATGAATCTATTTCTTTTAGAGCAATGACCCCCCCCCCCCTTAGCACAACAAATTGACCTGTTGTCTATGCATGCACATTGTTCTCTCTCACTGCAATGTGAATACACCAGTTAAAGCCATCTCCCATGTGCGCTTTTATTTAATTGATATGTAGTTGTGCACAGACACAACAAACGCTACACATACTCCAGAGGTCACGTACGTTCAAATTGCAGAGAAGCCCAAAGGCTGGGAAGCAGAGAACCAGTATGCCTGATAGTAAGGAAACCAACAGAAACTGAGCTGATCAGATAGAGGGTAATGACTGCTATCTCTCTGAAGCTGAGAGAGAATGCCAGAATTGTAAGACACACAAGCAGTTGCTGGAATGCTGAAATAAAGATGAACGCCAGGAAAATCCAGAGCGAGAGTCATGCTGTTATATCAGAACTGGACAAGGATTGAAAAGCAAAGCATGGGTTAATGAAAGATCATCAGAATAGAATGGCTGAGGCAAAGACACATCTGAGTAATGTTCTGATGAAGTGAGGAGGAGGGTCAACAGCAATACTTGTAACAAGGTCCCACACAGCAGGCTGGCTGAAGAGTTAAACCCATAGGTGTGTCGAATTGAATGAAGACCGAGCTGACAGCAGGGGTCATGGGATATTAATTGACCGGGCTTTTGCAGCTGAACGACTGTCACCAGTGGGGCTTCACAAAACCCTGTACTCTGTCCTTCACTCCTTCCACTATTTCCTAAATGTTAGATTTAAACATAAGGGTTATCAAAAAGACAGACCGCTTCCTCAAGCACCATATCAGAGTATCTCATTGTGATATCTCTGTCTATGGCCACGATGAGGCCATACTGAGGTAGGAGGAGCAACACCTCATATTACATCTCGAACCTGGTGGCTGAACCCTAATGCATCCAGTGCAAGTAGGGCAATTCAGAGTTCCCAGCTCCCACCTCCACCCCCATTCTGACCTGTCTGTCTGGAGCCTCCTGCACTGTTACCACACAAGCCTGAGGCACAACATCTCATTTTCTACCCAATCAGCTTGCAGCTTTCCTGATACAAATTTCTGGGTGTCAATATCTCAGAGGATCTATACTGGGCGTAGCATGTTAATGTGATCAAGGCAGCAGCGTGCCAGCACCTATACTCCATTAGAGCCTCAACCGTGACACCAAAGACTTCTGACGTCCGGCGGACAGCAATCTGACTGGCTGCATCACTGCCCGGTGTGGAATGCACCGGATCGCAAGAGGCTGCAGAGTTGTAAACTCAGCCAGCTCCAAGATGGGCACAATCCTTCCCGAAGGGGACATCCTCAAAATACAGTGTATCAAGGCAGCAATGTCCATCGTTAAGGACTCAGACCATCTGAGACATGCCCTTTTCTCATTACAACCATCCCAGTGGTGGTATGGGAGTCCGAGGTTGCACAATCGATACTTTAGGTACAGCTTCCTCCACTCCACCATCAGATCTCTGAATGGACAATGAACATCTCACTATTACTCATTTATTTTATTTTTTATTCTAAATTATAATCATTTTTATGGCTTGCACTGTACTACTGCCACAAAACAAAAAAAATCACAACATACGTCAGTAATAATAAACCTGGTTCCGATCACATTTCACAATTTTGTGCAACTCACAGAATGAGCTATGTCATCTATTGTGTCTTCAGTTCTCCCTCCCTCCATTAACACAGTCTGACCTGCTGGGTACCTCCTGTAGCCCTGAGTTTCACAACTCTTACATGTCTTTGTGCTCTCAAACTTTCAACTATCATGAACATATTCTCTCTCCATAACTGCCCCTTAACCTATCAAACAGATGACCTCAATTAAAGCTTACCACCTTTGGCAATGTGGCTCATCCTATCAGTGACATTCCCTTTGCCCCATCCACCCCCTTCTCAGCCTCTTGGATACTCAAAACAAAACCATTTTCTTTATTTTCCTGTTCTGCTGAAGTATCTCCAACCTGATTGTAATCCTCCTTTTTCCTGTTTCCACAGATGCTGCCTGAACTGCTGCTTGCGTCTAGCCTTTGGCTCTCTTTCTTGGAAACCTGCTCCTGTTTTTAATAGCTGGAAAAAAATAAAATGGATTCCAGTTAATTGGGACACATCAGGACCAGTACGTTTTGGCCCAATTAAACAGCTGCCCCAATTAGCCAAAGTTTCATGGAAATAGTTAAAAAGGTATAAAAGAGACAAATTGAGAAACAAATTATGTATTTAAATGAAACACAGAACAAATTAGAACACTACCATTTCTATAAAACTGTATTAGTTCTTAATAGTTGTCAAGAGGAATTCATTCAGTGTATGTTACTGTGTTCTTTTGATTGACTGTCAATGAACAAAATCAACGAAGACACCAAGTGCAGATACAGAGAGTGCTTTCATACAACGCTTTCAAAGATGCATCCTCAAAATCTTTATTTTCATTGTAACATTCAAGACAATTGTTGATGCTTTCAAATCCTTTGTAGTTGCTAAAACTTTTCCCTCCCAGCCACTTCTGGCATCTCCAAACCTGAACGCATGAAGCCACCATGAGCAAAACAATTCTGAATGGTCTTACTGCTTATTACTCACCAACTACCGCACTACATGTTTGTGTTATCTTTTTTTAAAACATAAACACACAACTGACACCATTTAAAAATTGCTCACTCAAAGCACGGTGTGGTATCTAACAGCAACAAGTGCACGTGACTGACACTAGTTAGAAAATGCACAGCAACAGTCTCCTGTCCCAATTAAGCAGTTCGGTGTCCCAAATAAACAAAAGGAATCCCGGCTATCTTCTCGATTAGATTTTGTTCTTTAAGAGCTGTTCCAAATAAGTGGCTGCCTCAATTAACCGATGGCCCAACTGACCGGAATCCACTGTATTAGAAGGTAAGCATTCTAACAGACCCATATCCCACAGATCCATACTCAAGCTGCCACTTTGCCTTCTTTATTGCTGCATTGATAATGACACCCAGGAACTTGAAATTGCTCTCTTTCCACTTCTGATCTCTCTACAAGTACTGGTGTGTGTTCCTTCCACATTCAGTTCTTTGATCTTACTGATGTTGAGTGCAAGGTTGATGATGTGACACCACTCAATCAGCTGGTATATCTCCATCTCCAGTATGCCCTCTCATCACCATCTGTATTATCCAGGACATCTTCAAGGAGCTACTTCTCAAAAAGGCTGCACCCATCATAAAGGAGGCCCATCAGGACATGCCGTCTTCTCACTGTTACCATCAGGAAGGAGGTATAGAATCCTGAAGGCACACACAGTGAATCAGGAAGTTTCTTCCCCTCTGCCATCAGAATTCTGAATGGACATTGAACCCATGAACAGTAACTCACTGCTGCTTTTATTTCTGTTTTTGCACTACTTACTGAATTTAACTATTTAATATATATGTATTCATACCGTAATTCAGTATTTTTTTTCTCCATTATTATGTACTGCATTGTACTGCTGCCACAAAATTAATAAATTTCACAACACATGCCAGTGATATTAAACCTGATTCCGATTCATTACTTAACTCCCTTGAATGTATGCTGCCTCTAAATTAATTACACAAAAGTACAGAATTCAGTTAATTCGTCACTCACACAACACTTCATAAAGTACTGGCTTTCATTTTTGAACAAGGAATGGTCCACCGCGAACGTTCTTCGTGCTGATGACCTCCCTGAAGAAAGAAATCCGACAGGCAGAGATGATACAAGAGCTTTGGTATGCAGCAGGCAACAGCAATGTCCAGGATCAGTCAAGATAACAGGTCGTTTAACATTCCTGCCTTATGCCACAACCATCATCACTCTTAAATGAACTTAACACAGGCAGACGGGAGGAAAAGGTCTCTACTAGACAAATACCATTTGAAGCTGACTTCATATCAGTGGGTGCTCAATAAATTAAGAAACTGAGAAAATCAAGCTGGTCTTGTTTTCTATCAACCCTGAATAAGCTTAATTTTGAAGTTTAATTGCAAAAGAATTGCAAAGCAAGTGCTACCAAACATGGAAGAGGAAAATGGAGCTGGATGCAATTCCTTCTGGCAATCCAACTGCACTTTCAACGAGACAGCCTACACTCATATCTGCAGCACAGATGATCTAAAACCTTGACAAACCTCTACAGGTGTGTGGTGGACAGTATATTGACTGGATGACCGCATCACGGCTGGATACACAAACACCAATGCCTGCAAAAGGCAGTGGACCTAGCCCAGTCCATCACTGCTAAAGCCATCCCCAGCACCGAGCACATCTACAAGGAGCACTGTCACAGGAGAGCAGCCTCCATTATCAAGGACCACCCCCACCATCCAGATACACACTCAGCGGCCACTTTATTACATGGTCTTCAGTCAGCGTACATCTCATTGGTACTTTGTCTACCTGGTTCAACCGGCTGTGCATTCAGAGATGCTCTTCTACACACCACTGTTCTAATACTTGAACCAGTCTGGTCATTCTCCTCTGACCTCTCTCATTAACAAGTCGTTTTCACCCACAGAACTGCCACTCACTGGATGTGTTTTGTTTATCACGTCCCGCTCTGTAAACTCTAGCAGGGGTGTCAAACTCATTTTAGGTCACGGGCCGGATTGAGCAAAATGCAGCTTCATGCGGGCTGGATAAGTCGGACGCGTGCGAACGCAGCTTTCATTGCCTCCGTTTTTTCAGCCTGCTCTCATGTGTCTCAGTCTCTGCTATAACTACAAAGTGTTTCACTTTACAAATTCCGTTTCTGATGAAGAAGACTGCCGAATAAACACTAAAAACCCTGAAAACCTGGTACCTGAATAAACTCAGCATTAGCCATATCATACGCCATAAGCGCTTCGATTACTGGGACCAGCTTTAACAGTAATTAGATATTATCTCGCGGGCCAAAGACAATTCCACCACGGGCCGGATTTGGCCCGCGGGCCTTGAGTTTGACATATATGCTCTAGAGACTGTTGTGCATGAAAAGCCTAGGAGATCAGCAGATTCTGAGATACTCAAACCACCCTGTCTGACATCAACAACCGTTCTATGGTCAAAATCACTTAGATCACATTTCTTCCTCATTCTGAACAACAGCTGATGCATTGGGTTGCTGCCACATGACTGGCTGGCTAGACATTTGCATTTATAAGCAGTATACACGTGAACCTAATAAAGTTGCCACTCAAGAATCCAATCAGAGGGATTGAAGCCATCCTCGAGCCTGGTGATACACACTGAACCACTGAAAGTCTTCAAGGGAACTTTGAATTGCAAGGGAGCCAAGGGGCACGGGGTAAAAAAATGAGGAAGTTGTACTGAGGGCAAGGATAACCAAACCATGGTCTTATTGAATGGATCCAGCGGTCTCGCGGGCCAATGGGTCAATTCAAGCTCTTCTTTCTTGTATTCTTGTGTTTCAGAGGATTGTAAACTCAGCCAGCTCCACTGGTCTCCCTGACGTCAATGACATATTCAAAAGGTGACATCCATCATTACAGACCCTCACCATCTAGGTAGCACCCTTTCCTCATTACTACCATCAGGGACCCACGTCTTCCCCTCTGCCATCAAATTTCTGAACAGACCATGGACTCATGAACACTATTTGCTCTACAGGTTTATTTTTGGCTTAATTGTGCCTCAATATTTTTTACTGTATTGCTGTCGCAAAGCAACAAATATCATGGCATATGTCACTGATAATAAAATCGATTCTGAATCTCACAGGTTATGACTTTAATAATCTAGTATGGGTCACAAAGTACAAAATAAATCTTTTATCAAAGAACGTACATGTTTTCATTTTCTTACAGGCATTCACTGTAGAAACAAGGAAAATAGAATCAATGAAAAACTGCTGATAAACAATCAGTATACAAAAGATGACAGTATGTCATTATTGTGTACAGTTCTTGTCACCGAATTATAGGAAAGGTGTCAACAAAATAGGGAGAGTACAGAGGAGATTTACTAGAACGTTACCTGGGTTTCAGCACCTAAGTTACAGGGAAAGGTTGAACAAGTTAGGTCTTTATTCTTTGCAGCGTAGAAGGTTGAGGGGGGACTTGATAGAGGTATTTAAAATAATGAGGGGGATAGATAGAGCTGACGTGGATAGGCTTTTTCCATTGAGAGTAGGGGAGATTCAAACAAGAGGACATGAGTTGAGAGTTAAGGGGCAAAAGTTTAGGGGTAACACGAGGGGAACTTCTTTACTCAGAGAGTGGTAGCTGTGTGGAACAAGCTTCCAGTAGAAGTGGTAGAAGCAGATTCGATATTGTCATTTTTTAAAAATTGGATAGGTATATGGACAGGAAAGGAATGGAGGGTTATGGGCTGAGTGCAGGTCAGTGGTACTAGGTGAGAGTAAGCATTCGGCACGGACTAGAAGGGCCGAGATGGCCTGTTTCCTGCTGTAATTGTTATATGGTTATATCTGCAAATAATAATAATAATAATAATAAATAATACTGGGAACATGAGTTATATTGAGTCTTTTAGTTGTGGAATCAGTTCAGTGTTGAGATGAGTGAAATTATCCCTTCTCATTCAGGTGCCTGATGGTTGAGGGGTACTAACTGTGGTGAGGGATCTGAGGCTCCTATACCTCCTTCCCTCTTTATGCAACCCCACAACTGCACCCTCACCGCACAGACAATTAAGGATGTGTGGCGACCCACTTCCCAGCGCACTCGAACCGGCTCACAAATCGGCGCGTGCCGGCATTGAGGCTAGTCCCAAAAAGGGTGCCAAGTCTGCTTCACCAGCAAGGGGAAAAGCCCGCGCGCGGGACGAGACTGTGAATACGCGCCCCCGACAGCATTCCCACCCGGGGAGGGCTGGATCAGGAAGGCTTTAAAGCGAGGCCTTGAAGTTCGAATAAATCTCTTTTGCAACTGCAGCTCATCGACTACGTGTCGTTATTTCAGCGCTGCGTGTAGCACACCACTACAGATGGACAATAAATGTGTCAGCCTGGCCAACCACACCCACAGACAGTGAGTGAACAATTATCAAGAGAACTCAACGGCAATGTTTTCTTAAAAAATATCCTTAATAAAATCAAAGAACATTTCTCAAACTTCCATTCAAACCACATTATGCTACTTTAAGCACTGTTCTGTAAACCATTACTTTTTACTCTGCAGATGTCAGCTCCAATTCCAAAAGCACACAACTTGAAAGATTAGCCAAGTATACGATCTCTGCTAAGAACAATATTTGCTGCAGGCACTTTCGGAATCAGAAGCCCCACTCCTCAAAGAGAAGAATCAAATTGGAACTGGGGCAGGTTTGAGGGAATGCTACAACATCACAAGCAACTTTTAGATCATAAGAGGATAATGATTTAAAGATTAAAGATTAGCTTTATTTGACACGTACTTTGAAACAGACAGTGTTCATGAAAATAATCACGATCACGATTGAAAATTAAGTGGAAGTAATAAAGCGATCGGAAAGAGGTGAAATGCCATCGGTCATTGGAAAAGCGTTAGGTTACAGTCGGTCAACGATCGGAACAATTTTAAAGGATAAAGTGAGAAAGGCCCTGTCCCCTGTCGCGATGAAAGCTACAATTATTACTAAGTAATGCAGTGGTTTAATTATTGGGTTTTGGGGTTTTGGATTTTTGATCTTCCACATCAACCAGGCACGGAAGGAGAACGCACTCGAAAGCAGTCTGTCACCGGCTCCCGAGCCCGGCACTGAAACATACATTCTTAAGTGTTTTATATGCATAGAAAGGTAAAATATATACTATATACCAAAACAAACGTTTGACTAACTGATGCTAAATAATACCAGATGTACCTGTTCCGACTTACTTAGTAAGAGAACTTCTGATTTTTTTTCGATCCCGATCCACGAAAACCCACGCACATCCTCCTGTATACTTTAAATCATCTCTAGATTACTTATAATACCTAATATAATGTAAATGCTATGTAAAATAGTTGTTATACTGCATTGTTTAGGGAATAATGACAAGAAAAAAGGTCTGTAGATGCTTGAACAACAAGTGCTGGAGAGAGCACTTCCGGGTTTTCGCGATTCGCGGTTGGTTGAATTCGCACATGCGGAACTTGGGATAAGGAGGGCCAACTGTATTGGATGATCTCTGATGTTACCTACTTGATCTTTCGTCAGAAGGTGGCGAATCTGCAAACTTCATTGCCACAGACAGCTGAGGAGACCAAGTCATAGTGTGTATTTAAAGCTAGTAAGCAGGAGAAAGGATATGGGGAGAAGACAGAAGAATGGTGTTGAGAGGGTTAATAAATCAGCCATGAATGAATCTGCTCCTATGTGTTATGGTCTCTGAACCAACAGTTAAAAATATAAACACAAAGTACAGATGCTGTGGTCAAATCAACACATACAAGCAAGCTGGATTAACTCAGCAGGTCGGGCAGCATCCATTGAAATGAGTAGTCAACGTTTCGGGCCGAGACCCTTCATCAGGACTGAAGAAGGATGGGGCAGGGGCCCTATAAAGAAGGTGGGGGGGAGGGGGGAAGGTGCCAGGTGAAAAACCAATCAGAGGAAAGATCAAGGGGTGGGGGAGGGGAAGCAGGGAGGGGATAGGCAGGAGAGGTGAAGAAGGAATGTAAGGGGAAAGCACTATGGGTAGTAGAAGAAGACTGAATCATGAGAGAGGTGATAGGCAGCTAGAAGAGGAGGCAGAATGAAAGTGGGATGGGGCAAGGGAGAGGGAGGGAATTACCAGAAGTTGGAGAATTCGATGTTCATACCAAGGGGCTGGAGACTACCCAGATGGTTAAAAATATATATTGCTGTTATACACATGTTGCAGTTGTAACTTTGTTGAGCCAACTGGACTCAATGGAGTGACTCAACTTTGGAAGAACTTCATGGCTAAATGGTGACGTTGGAATATCTTGGTCTTATTAAAGTTAAGATGGAAATGCAAGCCTTCAGGATTGTTTCTTGAAAAGATAAACTATCAGGTCAGTGGTGTGTAATGCCCAGACCCTGCTCACCATCAGTGGGAAAAGGAAATGTGAAACTGACATATTGACGAGTGCTTCAAATTCCACCTAACTAATTGCCTTTGTAAATCTGTATTCTAGGCTTTTAATATCATAGGTCAGTTTGAAACAAATGGGCAAATCACCACCTCTTTCACGTCTTTCCACTGATCTGTAAACATAGGTCAAAGTAAATTTATAGCAAAATACATACACTACACTGACATTCATTTTCTTGTGGGCATTTACAAAGAAACACAATAGAATCAATGAAGAACTAGACACAAAGACCAAGAAACAACCAATGTGGAAAAGACAACAAACTTTTCTTTTACGTAATATAAAATATAGAGATGACTTCTTTTACAAAATATAGGGATGTAAACAAACTAACAAACCTTCAGATTCAACAGCAGTTCACTGAATGTTTGAGGCACTGAAACGGTTATTTGGATTGTGACTGGAAGCACGTATATCTAGTGCATGTGTTGGTGATTAGATGGTTCCTGGAACATCTCATTCACAAAATGCCCTATTACTCATAGGAAAAATATTTTCTTTCCTTAGAAAACAGTTTTCTTCTCATCCTTTTCCCTCAAGCAGGACACAGAAAAACGAAAAGCTTATTCAGCCCCTTGAACCCAACCTGTCACTCTAATAGGTGTAGGATCGTAGAGAGAATAGGGTAAAGGCTATGGAACGGTGGTTTTGAGACGATCTGAAGCAGTATATTCTCACTCAGAGTGTGGCTAGAACTTGAAAAACACAGCCAGGGTGAAAACTTACACAAGGTTAAAGGATCAAATATGAACAGCTGAACATCCAAGATTACAGAGCACTTGAGGAGACGTGTATGATAGCCAGTATGGACATAGTAGAGCCTGGTTTTGTCCTGAATGTCTCTAACACCGACACCTTCACGCCAGATCTTTGATCTAAAAAATGATGTATTTTATCAATTATGGCTCCACCAGAAGTCCTCTTGGGAACAACAGCTCCTCCGCGATCTCCACCAGCACAGATGCACCACAAGGCTGTGTGCTTAGCCCCCTGCTCTACTCGCTTTACACTTACCACTGTGAGGCTAAGCACAGCTCCAATGTCATACTTACGCTTGCTGACAGCACCACTATCGTTGGCAGAAACGAAAAGTGATGACAGACCAGCATATAGGAGGGAGACTGAAAACCTAGCTGAACGCAGAGACAATAGCAACTTCTTACTCAATGTCAGCAAGACTAAGGAGCTGATTATTGACTCAGGAGGAGGAAGCTGGAGGTCTAGGAGCCAGTCCTCATCGGGGGATCAGAGGTGGAGAGAGTCAGCAACGATAAGTTCCTCGGTGTTATTACTTCAGAGGATTTGCTCTGGATCCAGAAAGTGCAATTAGGAAGAAAGCATAGCAGCACCTCTACTTCCTTAGGAGTTTGTGGAGATTCAGCATGACATTTAAAACTTTGACAAACTTCTGTAGATGTGAAGTGGGGAGTATATTGACTGGCTGCATCACAGCCTGGTGTGGAAACACCAATACCCTTAAATGGAAAATCCTACAAAAAGCAGTGGATAGAGCCCAGTCCATCACAGGTAAACCCTCCTCACCTTTGAACACATCTATACAAAGTGTTGTCACAGGAAAGCAGCATCCATCAATAGGGACCTACACCACCCAGGTCAGGCTCTCTTCTCGCTGCTGTCATCAGGAAGAAGGTACAGCAGCCTCAGGACTCACACCACCAGGCTCAGAAACAGTTATTAACCCCTCCTGAACTCCACTCAGCTCCATTTGACCCATCACTGAACTGTTCCCACAACCTAAGGACTTACTTTTAAGGACTCTTCATTGCTTACTTATTCTTATTTTTTTCTTTTCGTGTTTGTAGTTTGTTGTCATTTGCACACTGGTTGTCAGCCCTGATGGCTGTGGTCTTTCATCGATTCTATTGTGGTTATCGGATTTACTGTGCAGCCTGCAAGAAAAAAACATCTCAGGGTTGTATATGGTGACATATATGTACTTCGATAATAAATTTACTTTGAGCTTTAGAGCCTGAAGGTAGTGGATTCAAGTGTCACTGCTGGCTCTTAGTCAAAATTCTGGGGTGATGCTCCAGTGTGTTACTGCTATCCCAGCAGAAAATACGGTATCTTAGAATTTCAGGTGACATAAAAAGCATTTTGTAAAGTGTTCTCCAAGATGGTGCCGAGCTGTAGTTCTGTTGACAGCTCAGACATTATTTTTGGGATTTTTTTTTTAAGTTTGTATAGATGGTTTGGGAACAGAGAGGGGAGTAAGGGGTCAGGTCAGGGTTTAGGGACAGGGACGTGGGGGAGTTAGAGAACAGAGTCTAAACCTCCATTCCTCTTTCAAAGACCAGCGATATTGATGTGGTCAGATGTCAGAATGGCAAACCGTCAAAGAAGGGGGACCCTTAGGTACATGAGTGAGTGAGACCGAAGTTCGAGGCCCAGTGTCCGTTTTCCCGTCATTGACGAGTTCGCAGCTCAAAGCCTAGAGTTCGGCTTCTCACGCAGGGTCCACATTTGTCACTGTTGGTTATTCCTAGTCAATACCAAAGATCATAGCCTGAAGTTCAGTCGAAGGTCCAGACTGAACCTAAAGGGCAATCAGAAGTCCAGAGGTCACGGCCCAATGGTTGGAGGCCCGAGTCTGCTAATTTCTGCGAGCCCACTGGCCATGTCGAAAGCCCAATGTCTAGCGAATCCACAAGTCCGCTGGAGGCCGAACACAGCCAGTCTTCAGGTTAGAGGAAGGTGCGTGCATGACGATGGGGGTTGCTTGAATTGTGCATGTGCAGGGGTGGGGCGGGTGGGTGTGAGGACTGCGCTTGCGTTGAGGCGGGTGGGTGTGACGACTGCGCTTGCGTTGAGGCGGGTGGGTGTGTGGAAGAGAGGAAAGAGACTTGTTTCGTTGTTGCTTTGTCGTTTGGTGTGTACTGTCGTGTTGTGTTCGTGTTGTTCTGTTCGTGAGCATCCAATGTTGGCGCCGCAATGTGGGGTGACCCTTGCGGGCTGTCCCAGGGGGGTTGTGTCGGTTGTTAACGTGTTGTGAGAGTCACGGAAAAATGTGAATTTGTATCAGATCCCTTGACACTGTGTCAAAGAGGTGCTGTTGAATTATGCCCCATGTGCTGACCCAAGTTTATCCTTCAACCAACAGAACAAGTTACCTGTTCTGCACCACACTGCTGTTTGCAGCCGTACGGTACACAAAACAACTGCCACGTTTTAACAACAGCAATGTCCACACTTCTGAAGTGTTCCAGTGGCTAGAAAGCACTCTGGGACACTGAGGCCATGACAGGCAGTCAAAAATGCATGTTCCCCATGAAGTCACAGACATAAGATTACATGCTCTACCTTTCATCAAAGCCAATAATCTCACTGAAACCTACTGAATATTGACTGGATGTGGAGAGGACGTTCCTTATAGTGGGGGAATCTAGGACCAGAGGGCAAAGCCTCACAACGTCCCTTCAGCAAAAGGAGGGGTTTCTTTAGCCAGAGGGTAGCTCATTTGTGGAATTCACTGCCACAGGTGGTTGATAGCGGAGGTTGATAGCTTCTTGATCCATAAGGATGTCAAAGGTTACAGGGAGAAGGCAGGAGAACGGGGTTGAGAGGGATAAGAACTCAGCCATAATGGAATGGTAGAACAGACCTGATGGTTCAAATGCCCTAATTCTGCTCCTATGCCTTATGGTCTAAATCTTTGATAGAACGGTGCATATTGATTTAATGTGTTAGGCGAGTTCTTGCCAATTGTCTGCCATATTTAAGACTGCAACATTCTTTCTAGAAGCCAACTGGTCTCTTCAGGATCATGGAAACAGTTGACCACAGGAATGACAACTTTCTTCCCCAGCAGTCTTTCTTTTTATTCCTTTTACCAAAAGCCGCATCATTGGGCAACTCACGCATTATCTTCTCCATTTCATACATTATGAGAATATCAGGCAGATCAACATATTCTCAGAGAAGTCTCACTAAGGTTATAAAAACTCAAGTTACACAGAAGGAGGTGAACATCTCTAATCCATATTCAACACACCCAGTGGTTTGAAATTCAATGAACTACTGTAACTGGGAAAGTTCCACTGAACGGCGTTGACTTGAATGTTAACTCAGTACTTCTTGCCAAAGAATGCTGTCTGGCCTGCTGAGTTAATCCTTACTTTGCTTCCACTTGAGCTACTTGACACTTTGAGAGTGTCTGATACAACTGAACACACGTGCTGCTCTTTGGAAGGTGCGTTATGGTGAAAGTAATGCACAGTTACGTTAAAGCCTTCCGAGAGACAATTAACATTTCCTTTACTGTTGACAGCGCTCACGAATGCACAAAAATCACCACCTTGAGAACTGACCAATGTGGAAGTAACAGGCTGACACGGGAGGTCACCATTCAGGCCATTACAGCCATAAGGAGAGTGTCTGAAATTAATCTCACATGCCAGCTCTCTGGAGGGTACAGCACATCGATCACTCATCCTGGAACCTTTTGAATGTAACGAGTGTCTCCGACTCCATGGGATTCCAGGCCCCCACCACTCAACGAATGAGAAGTATGTTCTCTCGATCTTTTCTAATCCTTCCATCAACTACCCTCCAGGTGGTTCTCGCTGTTGGCCCCACTACTATATACACAGGGTGAATAAATAAAAGGCTGGAACTTCTTTCAAAGAGTTCAGGGCACATTAAAAACAAAATTCTACTTATCTGGGATATGAAACTGAAACAGTGGCACAAAAATTCCCATCCTGACGAATAAAAAGTGCAAAAGAAGCTTTTTTCCCCCAATCAGCACTCAGCTTCAATAACTTTCCACCTTCAGCCATATACCTTCACTAAATATGCTTGAAGATACAAAGAATCAGCGAGTACACATCAACAAGTGCTCTTCCTAACCTGAACATGGTGGTTCCTCGCGAGACCTTGCCACGCCACCATGTTCTGTACACTGTGCCCTGCTAAGCACAGTGCAAGAACACCGGTGTTGAGGTCAGTCTCAAACCTCAGTGTTCACGGCAGCCACGAGCTGATCACAGAACTGCAGTGGACTACTGGTGATGCCGTGGTGGGTTTGCCGGATAATTAGCTTCATTCACCATGTTCCTCGAATCTCAGAGTTGTATACCGCATACATACTTCAATAATACTTGAACCGCAACCAAAGTGACTTGAGGAAAATCCTACTTTTTTTTTAAATTTTAAAAATTACTGGACCAGGTGATTAGGGACTGGAATGCACTGCCAGAGCAGAGATGAGGAAAGTAGGTTCAATCTGCATGCCTCTCCTCCGAGTGCTCTGGTTTCCTCCCTCAGTCTAAAGATATGCAGGTTAGTAGGTTAATTAATCATTGTAATTTGTCCCGTGATTAGTCAAGGGTTAAGGCGGGGGTTGCTGGGAGACGCATCTCAAAGGGCTGGAAGGCCCTGTTCTGCACTGTATCTCAATAAGTAAATGATGTTTAAAGGACAATGAGCAAATACTTGAGAGGAAAGAGTTTGTATGATTTTGGGGAGAAAACTGGCAGTGAGAATTATGGGATTGTTCTGGCATACAGCCAACATGGATTTGATGGGCCAAATGTCCCTTTTCACTGTTTCTATTTTCTCATAGCCAAGATATCGAAAGAAACAAAGTGCCCTGAAACTTTATTTTAGTCTCATCACACATGCCGATGTCTTACTCTGACCAGTCTCTAAATCTTAGTCCCATGAAGCATGCCGAAGGCCTACCTTGACCAGTCTCCAAATCTAAGTACCACTAAAAGCAATGACCTCCTACTCGTTTCACTCACTGCTCTTTGTAAAATTTTCTGTGCACAAATTGGTTATTGTAGTTCCTGTTCTAGAACACAGATTGTGAGTTGACTATTAAATTCACAATTCACTGTCTGCCCCTTTGTGATCTGCCAAGGTGTGATGGGCACCAGTTAAATTAGTTTCTTTCACATATTATTGCTGTCCCTTTGCCTGGTGCAGAAGTTTAGAAACACTGATTATACAATGGCTTTCCTCAGCTCACAGCCCTCACACGTCACCGTGCTTCCCCCAGCCTTCGCGCATCAGCGTACTCCCCTGGCCGCTTGAACAGATACTTGGAAAACAGGCAACCCTGGGGTTACTGGGATGGGAGAGGGGGTGTTGCATTCATGGAAAGCAAACTGCACTGCAGGTCTTCATAATCCAATGCCACTGCATTGGCAGACGGGTCGAGGAACACTAGATGAAAAATAAACCTTCTCTTTCATTTGTTTTAACATAAAATCGGCGATAGCAAAATTTTACTCTGCATCTCAGTTTTCGGGTAGTGATTTGTGAATTCCATTAAGTAAATGGCTTTAACATTGGAGGAGGGCGGGAATCATGGGTGATTGTTGGTTGGTGCAAACTGCGATAAATGGCAAGTTTCTGTCTTGTATCTCTTATCACTCTGGCAAAGGCAGAGTACAGGTCGTGAATGGGGACCAGCAGGTGTTAGAAACTTTTATTAAAAAACAAAACACTAGATATCCCTCTCCACAGCTGCTGACCAACTGGCTTAGTACTTTCATCAATTCCTGTTTTTATTACATTACTGCAGGGGTTCCCAGCATTTTTATGCCATGACGATGAAGGGCCTTGGCCCAAAACATCAATTGTTTATTTCCCTCTCTAGCCGCTGTCTGAACTGCTAAGTTCCTCCAGCATTTTGTGTGTGTTGCTCTAGATTTCCAGCGTCCGCAGAATCTCTAGTGTAATCCAATAAAAATTCCTGGCAGGTAAGAAACCTTTCACTACTTCAGTAACAGTTCATAACGTGGTGATTAAGATTCTGGATTAATATCCAGAGACCTAGACTACTGAGACACAAGCTTGAACCTCAGTGGGGCAGATGAAGAATTTAAATTCAAGTAATTAAATTAAGAAAATTAATTAGTAAGCACCAAGTCAGATTAAAAGATCAAGGCAGAGGCCGAGGGCAAAGTATGAACTCATTACCTCAGCGCTGAACTGACTCTGCAGCTGAAGCCATTGGCACTTCCTCAAAGCTGAACTGGCTCTGTGGCTGTGGCTCGAGACAACTGGGCTCCCAGATTGACTGGAGTGCTGAACTGGCTCTGTGATTGTGGCCCGAGGTAATCTGGCTCCTGGGTCGATTGGGGTGTTGAACTGGCTCCGTGGCTGTGGCCTGAGGTAATCTGGCTCCTGGGTCGATTGGGGTGTTGAACTGGCTCTGTGATTGTGGCCTGAAGCAATTGGGCTCCTGGGTCGATTGGGGTGTTGAACTGGCTCCGTGGCTGTGGCCTGAGGTAATCTGGCTCCTGGGTCGATTGGGGTGTTGAACTGGCTCCATGGCTGTGGCCTGAGGTAATCTGGCTCCTGGGTCGATTGGGGTGTTGAACTGGCTCTGTGATTGTGGCCTGAAGCAATTGGGCTCCTGGGTCGATTGGGGTGTTGAACTGGCTCCGTGGCTGTGGCCTGAGGTAATCTGGCTCCTGGGTCGATTGGGGTGTTGAACTGGCTCCGTGGCTGTGGCCTGAAGTAATCTGGCTCCTGGGTCGATTGGGGTGTTGAACTGGCTCCGTGGCTGTGGCCTGAGGTCATCTGGCTCCTGGGTCGATTGGGGTGTTGAACTGGCTCTGTGATTGTGGCCTGAAGCAATTGGGCTCCTGGGTCGATTGGGGTGTTGAACTGGCTCCGTGGCTGTGGCCTGAGGTCATCTGGCTCCTGGGTCGATTGGGGTGTTGAACTGGCTCTGTGATTGTGGCCTGAAGCAATTGGGCTCCTGGGTCGATTGGGGTGTTGAACTGGCTCCGTGGCTGTGGCCTGAGGTCATCTGGCTCCTGGGTCGATTGGGGTGTTGAACTGGCTCTGTGATTGTGGCCTGAAGCAATTGGGCTCCTGGGTCGATTGGGGTGTTGAACTGGCTCCGTGGCTGTGGCCTGAGGTAATCTGGCTCCTGGGTCGATTGGGGTGTTGAACTGGCTCCGTGGCTGTGGCCTGAGGTCATCTGGCTCCTGGGTCAATTGGGGTGTTGAACTGGCTCCGTGGCTGTGGCCTGAGGTAATCTGGCTCCTGGGTCGATTGGGGTGTTGAACTGGCTCTGTGGCTGTGGACTCATGTTGGGAACTCCGCAGTTCATGTTCTGTGTGTTATTTGTTTACTTTATTGTTTGCATAATTTGTTCTTTTCTCCCCCCACACATCGGGTGTTTTGATGGTCTTTGTTGTGTGAGGTTTTTAAAAAGGGTTTTTTGTGTTTGATTTCTAGCTTCCTACTAGAAGATGGTATATTCCAGGTTCTATATGGTATACATACTTCGATAATAAATGTATTTTGAACTTAGAAATCTGCAACAAACATCCAGCACTGATTCCCATGATAATTGTGTCCCTGATATCATTCAAAGAAATCTGCTATCCCAATCCTAAATGTGCCTCCTGGTCAACTACAGTAAACAGAGCTGGCAGCTCAAATCAAGGGTCAAATCGGCACCCACAAGAAATAATAATAATGATATTCAAATCCTGTGTTCAATACAAACCTACACAAAATGGAACTTCAGTTTGTTAATTCACTTGTCAAAAGTCCAAATTTGATTTCTGTTGGAAAGTAACATTTTGGATTTAAGTTCCTGCAATTTGAAATATGAACCCTTAAATGTAAAAGGCTTATGACTTTAAATTTGTGGTTCTCAGAGCTCGACAGCAGCTCGGTTTTTGCCATGCCTTATCCAAGTCAGCGTAGATGGACTGGGAAGAATCGATCTCTCTGATTAGTTAACAACATCTGACTAACAAGACGTCAAAAGGTGAATGAGAAAAAAAGACCCAAATCCAATATTCAATGGACAAATTGCACCCACGGTCAAATGATTCAAATAATTCCAGCATCAGTAAATCGATGAAGCTACCTTCTTCTTAATTAAAGGTATAATTAAAACAAAAGGATGGATCACAGCCGAGTGCAATCTCCCCAGTACGTAGAATGCAGGCAGCAGGCTACAGATGCAAACCACTGACACTGACAACATTATCTGGAAGAAAGTTCTATGGGGAAAATGGTGTTTACATTTACAGTCAAAGGGACCTGCAAGAGATGGCCATACATTAGAATCAAGTGCTGAGGGAGGAGGGGACTGCAAGTTTTCTCAGCTGGTGTCTAACATCCACTATGGGATACTCTGCACCGTAATCAACTAAGAATCAGAAAGCAATGCTGAAGAAATATTCTTCCACTAACTGGTTGGTATTGCAAATACTTACCATACAGCCCTTGGCAGCACTTTTTTCTTAAAAGCGGCATACAAATTCCACTCTTTTGAACAAGGTCCCCTCCACTGGTCTGGGTCGGCCACAGATGTTGCATCCCAGCTGTCGACATGATACGTAAGCCAGGGCAGTACAATACGGAGAGCGAGCTGTTGCCCACGCAGCAGGCTCCCCTCTCCAGGCAGCTGATGAATCCAAAGGAACAGCAGAGACCGATACAGTTTGGTACCAGCAGCGTTGCCGGAGTTGCCTGTCAGCGTTGAACTCGACGTAGGACTGCCTTAGTTAGTGTCTCCCGCTCTGGATGTTTCTCTCGGGGTTTACTTCCCATGAGTGGGAAGGCACTGGAGGTTTAAGATTAGAGCTTTCCCTCTCCTAGATGGGCTGCCAACCATGGCTGAAGAGCCCCACCTTCCCAAAGCAAGTGATTTTAAGGTGCCAGTAACCCACATTTTCCCCTTCTCCTGTCAGTAGAAACTGTTCCGCTGGGCTTAGTACCTAAGCCACATGTGCTGGCCAGGATCTGGACTTGGTTATCAGGGGTTATTTGAGGCACATGACATTGGGAATATTTCAGCATTTAATAGGCAGTGGAAGCTCATTTTCCCCACCCTGGCTATGAAAGCCTTCGCCACCTCTTTTGTATGAATCTTAGAATTACTCATTCCTCTCTGACAAAGAGGAGCTAGGTTCAATTGGAGGTCTATGTTGGATTAGCTGGCTTTAAACACCATTGCTATATAGGATTCAAAACTCACTTTAATCTCCCTGCAACTGGGAGAGTCCGCCCACCAGTTCCAGAAACTTGCATCAAGGAGAGCATTCTGATTGGTTGCAACACCAAATGGTATAGAGGTGTCAACACGTAGGATCACAAGACCTTCAGAAGGTTGTAAACTCAGCCAGCTCCATCACACATACAACCCTCCCCCTATCTGAGGACATCTTCAAGAGGTATTGCCTCAAGAAGGCAGCATCCATCACTAAGGACCCTCACCATCCAGGACGTACTCTCTTCTCATTCCTACCATCAGGGAGGAGGAGTAAACTTCACTCAGCTTCTCTCACCCCCATCACTGAACAGCCTATGGACTCATTTTCAAGGATTCTTCATCTCATGTTCTCAATATTTATTGCTTATTTATTTATTTGTTTATTTATTTATTTATATTTCCTTTTGTACTTGCACAAGTCTGATATCTATTACATATTAATTGTTCATCCATTTTCATTGATTCTATTGTGTTTCTGTGCATGCCTGCCAGAAAATGAATCTCAGGTTTATATATGGTGACGTATGCACTTGGATAATAAATTTATTTTGAACTTTGACAGGAGCACGAAGACCCACAATTAATGTTTTAGGAACAGCTTCTTCCCTTCTGCCATCGGATGTACACATCAGGGTGCTCCTTATCGACTGCAGTTCACCATTCAATACCATCATCCCCTCAAAACTAGTAAATAAACTCTAGACCTCAGCCTCAATACCTCCTTGTGCAATTGGATCCTCTATTTCTTTACTTGCAGACCCCAGTCAGTGCATATTGGCAACAACATCTCCAAAAACACAGGCGCACTACAAGGGTGTGTGCTTAACCCACTGCTCTACTTGCTTTATGCTTACGACTGTATGGATAAGCTCAGCTCCAATGCCATATTCTAGTTTGCTGATGACACCACTGTCATTGGCCAAATCAAATGATAAATCAGCATATCGGAGGGAGGCTGAGTGTCATAACAACAATCTCTTACTGAATGTCAGCAAAGCCAAGGAACGGATTGTAGACTTCAGTAGAGGGAAACCAGAGGTCCATGAGCCAGTCCTCATCGGAGGATCAGAGGTGGAGAGGGTCAGCAATTTTAAATTCCTCAGTAATTATTATTTCGGAGGACCTGTCCCAGCACACAAGTACAATTACGAAGAAAGCACAGCAGCACCTCTACTTCCTTAGGAGCTTCAGAGGTTGTGGCATGACATTAAAAACTCTGACAAATTTCTGTAGCTATGCAGTGGAGAGTATATTGACTGGCTGCATCAGAGCCTGGTATAGAGACACCAGGGGAAATCCTACACAAAGTAGTGGATACGGCCCAGTCCATCACGGGTGAAGCCCTCCCACCATTAAGCACGTCTACATGAAGCACTGTCGCAGGAAAGCAGCATCCATCATCAGGGACCCCACCATCCAGGACATGCTCCCTTCTCACAGCTGCCATCAGGAAAGAGGCACAGGAGCCTCAGGGCTCACACTA
Organism: Hemitrygon akajei; assembly: GCF_048418815.1. Lineage (NCBI taxonomy): Eukaryota > Metazoa > Chordata > Chondrichthyes > Myliobatiformes > Dasyatidae > Hemitrygon > Hemitrygon akajei. The sequence goes on from NC_133125.1 coordinate 107,616,238, forward strand.
CCAGGTTCAACAACAGTTATTACCCCTCAACCATCAGGCTCTTGAACCGAAGGGGATAACTTCACTCAACTTCACTTGCCTCGTCACTGACTGTTCTCACAACCTATGGACTCACTTTCAAGGACTCTTCATCTCATGTTCTCGATATTTATTGCTTATTTATTTATTATTATTTATTTCTTTTTGCACTTCCACAATTTGTTGTCTTTTGCACACAGGTGGAATGCCCAAATTGGTGCAGTCTTTTACTGATTCTGTTATAGTTACTATCCTATAGATTTATTGATTATGCCCACAAGAAAACAATCTCAGGGTTGTATAAGGTGACATTATGTAATATGATAATAAATTTACTTTGAACTTAGAATTTTAGACAGTCCACACTAAGTCACTCATCCTCTTTGGTGCTTTTATTTATATTATAACTTATAGTAATTTGTTATGCCTGCACCGTACTACGACCACAAAACTAGTTCCTGACCGAGAGGGCAAGTGCTATCACAACCAAGCCAAGATGATGAGCTTTGAGCACTGTCAGTACTATCGTCAACAGTAATATTGATCAGCGTCGAGGCCGAGCTGTGTACATACAGACACTAATGGGAAGTCCATAACAACCCTGGGGGACAGATATTAAACAGCAAGAGCTGACATTTCAGAACAGAAGTATTGATTCCAAAAGCAACGTTATTAAACCAGTGGGACTTGTAACTAATCTAATAAACTGGTCAACACCAGAGATAATACTGATACCAGCACCAATATTTTTGTAATAAAAAGAAATATTTTGAAAAAACAAAGATCTAAGTTGACTAATAACTGGAAGGCCAATTTCTCATCAATCACAAGATCCTTCAAATATCATCCACATCCAAAGCTGTGCAGACTGCTTCTTCTCCCACAGCCTCAAAGATCATTTATCATACGTACATGGAAACATACAGTGAAAGCCATGACTTTCTGTCAATGAACAACACAGACTGTGCAGGGGGCAGCCCACAAGTGTCACACCACTCCCGATGGCAACGTAGCATGCCCGTAACTCACTAACCCTAACTGTAGGACTTTGGGACGTGGGAAGAAACCTACTCAGTTACAAGGGAAAGTACAAATCCTTGCAAGCAGCAGAGGGAATTGAACACAGTGATCATGGACACTGTAAAACTAACCACTCTGCTAGCGTGACAATTATTTGCAAAACATCTCCCAGTCTTCTTTTTAACCACTCTGGCTTCTCTACTTCTGGGCAAGAGGGCTTGGTTCATTCGTGCAGTCTCTGATCCTATTTTATGATACTCCAAGTTCATACAGTCAACACAATGCACTCCAAATTATAGCCAGTCAAAGAAGGAGAGAGAGGTGAGGTGAGGGGATGGAGGGAGGGAGGAGACCTCATTTTCCTCACTCTTCCGCAGCAGTCCATGACCACTGGTACTCAGACTCATCACCTACACCAACTGCTGTGAAAGTCTTCAAACACAAGTACCATCTACTCTACTTACAAAGAGCTTTTGTAAAGAATTAGCCTTGAATACATTAAATCAGCCAACAATGCTGAACGGTGTTGCTGTTTTATGATTACTGCGGGTACAGCTCAAGCCAAACATTTTACCATTCAGTCGAACATGCCAAAACCACCTGCTTGCATCACATTCATAGGGGTGTTTGGCAGCCTAGTGGTTAGCATACAGCGGATTCCTGCCGCCGTCTGGAAGGAGTTTGTGAGCTCTCCCCCTGACTACATAGTTGCGTAGCGATCACAATATCGCTTTACGGCGCTGGCAGTAAGATGGGGTTTGATTCCTGCCGCTGCCTGTAGGAGTTTCTACGTTCTCCCTGTGAGTTTCCTCCACAAACTCTGGTTTCCTCCCACATTGCAATGATGAATGGGCGAATGGTTAGGGTTAGTCGGTTGTGGACATGCTACAAAAGCGTGACAATTGTGGGCTGCCCAGCACAGCAGTCGCTGATTTGATTTGATGCATTTCACTGTATGTTCCGATGTACATGTGACAGATAAAAGTTAATCTTTTGTCTTCTGCCAGGCCTCCTTGGGAACAGAAGGTAGTATCAGATGAGACGAAGAATGCTCCAAATAAAAGAGACCAAGTGGGGGGAATAAACCCAACCACCACGGAGCACACAGACCAACGTCAGTAGTGGAGAAACTGAGACAAGCTCATTAGAAAAGTGTTGATTAATAAAGGCAGCACAGATTTGCTTGAACCAATCTTGGTTAAATTCTTCAATGAAATAGTGGCTCCAGAGCCCGGAGAGCTGTCGCCTGGCGGCCGGGGGGCCCGAACAACAACCGCCTCGCGGCCGGGGGGCCCGGACGGCAACCGCCTCGCGGCCACGGGGCGCGGACGGCAACCGCCTCGCGGCCACGGGGCCCTGACGGCAACCGCCTCGCGGCCGGGAAGCCCGGACGGCAACCGCCTCGCGGCCACGGGGCCCGGACGGCAACCGCCTCGCGGCCACGGGGCCCTGACGGCAACCGCCTCGCGGCCACGGGGCGCGGACGGCAACCGCCTCGCGGCCGGGGGGCCCGGACGGCAACCGCCTCGCGGCCGGGGGGCCCGGACGGCAACCGCCTCGCGGCCACGGGGCGCGGACGGCAACCGCCTCGCGGCCACGGGGCCCTGACGGCAACCGCCTCGCGGCCGGGAAGCCCGGACGGCAACCGCCTCGCGGCCACGGGGCCCGGACGGCAGCCGCCTCGCGGCCACGGGGCCCGGACGGCAACCGCCTCGCGGCCGGGGGGCCCGGACGGCAACCGCCTCGCGGCCGGGGGGCCCGGACGGCAACCGCCTCGCGGCCACGGGGCACGGACGGCAACCGCCTCGCGGCCACGGGGCCCTGACGGCAACCGCCTCGCGGCCGGGAGGCCCGGACGGCAACCGCCTCGCGGCCGGGGGGCCCGGACGGCAACCGCCTCGCGGCCACGGGGCCCGGACGGCAACCGCCTCGCGGCCGGGGGGCCCGGACGGCAACCGCCTCGCGGCCACGGGGCACGGACGGCAACCGCCTCGCGGCCACGGGGCCCTGACGGCAACCGCCTCGCGGCCGGGAGGCCCGGACGGCAACCGCCTCGCGGCCACGGGGCCCGTACGGCAACCGCCTCGCGGCCACGGGGCCCGGACGGCAACCGCCTCGCGGCCACGGGGCCCTGACGGCAACCGCCTCGCGGCCGGGAAGCCCGGACGGCAACCGCCTCGCGGCCACGGGGCCCGGACGGCAACCGCCTCGCGGCCACGGGGCCCGGACGGCAACCGCCTCGCGGCCGGGGGGCCCGGACGGCAACCGCCTCGCGGCCACGGGGCCCGGACGGCAACCGCCTCGCGGCCGGGGGGCCCGGACGGCAACCGCCTCGCGGCCACGGGGCCCGGACGGCAACCGCCTCGCGGCCACGGGGCCCGGACGGCAACCGCCTCGCGGCCACGGGGCACGGACGGCAACCGCCTCGCGGCCACGGGGCCCTGACGGCAACCGCCTCGCGGCCGGGAGGCCCGGACGGCAACCGCCTCGCGGCCACGGGGCCCGTACGGCAACCGCCTCGCGGCCACGGGGCCCGGACGGCAACCGCCTCGCGGCCGGGGGGCCCGGACGGCAACCGCCTCGCGGCCGGGGGGCCCGGACGGCAACCGCCTCGCGGCCACGGGGCCCGGACGGCAACCGCCTCGCGGCCGGGGGGCCCGGACGGCAACCGCCTCGCGGCCACGGGGCCCGGACGGCAACCGCCTCGCGGCCACGGGGCCCGGACGGCAACCGCCTCGCGGCCACGGGGCACGGACGGCAACCGCCTCGCGGCCACGGGGCCCTGACGGCAACCGCCTCGCGGCCGGGAGGCCCGGACGGCAACCGCCTCGCGGCCACGGGGCCCGTACGGCAACCGCCTCGCGGCCACGGGGCCCGGACGGCAACCGCCTCGCGGCCACGGGGCCCGAACAGCAACCGCCTCGCGGCCACGGGGCCCGAACAGCAACCGCCTCGCGGCCGGGGGGCCCGGACAGCAACCGCCTCGCGGCCGCGGGGCCCGAACAGCAACCGCCTCGCGGCCACGGGGCCCGGACAGCAACCGCCTCGCGGCCGGGGGGCCCGGACAGCAACCGCCTCGCGGCCGCGGGGCCCGGACAGCAACCGCCTCGCGGCCACGGGGCCCGGACAGCAACCGCCTCGCGGCCGGGGGGCCCGAACAGCAACCGCCTCGCGGCCACGGGGCCCGGACAGCAACCGCCTCGCGGCCGGGGGGCCCGGACAGCAACCGCCTCGCGGCCGGGGGGCCCGGACAGCAACCGCCTCGCGGCCACGGGGCCCAAACAGCACAGAAATCCAGCTCCAGACGCCTGCAGGTTTACTGACAGCTGCAAATTGCCCCTGGTGTGCAGGCGAGTTGTAGAATCTGGGTGGAGTTGCTGAGAACGTAGGGGAAAATGAAAAAGATTAGTTCTGGGGAGATGATGATATGGACAGTGTGACTGATCAGTACGTGGCGTTTTCAAGAAGTATTTTCGACTATCACCCAGCAGACTTGTAGGTGACAGACAAAAATAAAGCAATTCAAGGAAACATTTCCTTTTATATTCGGTCTGCAGTGATCTATTTGAAGACAGGATGTAAACAGTTTCAATACTGTAGTAATTTGCAGAGGGGAATTAGAAAAAATAGGGCAGTTAGACCCGTGTAGTACAGGGCATGACAGACTGTAACATGGGACAAGGACATCGATGGATGTAAAAACATCATTTATCAATCTAGCATCCCTTCCTTTGCTATCCAACAACACATGTTCTCCGAAACTCCCTCCCTAAACAGGTATTTCCGGGACCTGATGACCCGAGTTACAGTAATAAACGGAATGTGTCAGGACTTTATTCTGTGGAACACAAGAGTATGCCAGCAGACTTTCTGGAGATATACAAATTATGAAGGGTACAGATAAGGATAATACCCACAGGCTTTTTCCCCTCGGGCTGGATGAGACTAGAACTAGAGGTCGCATGCTTAGGGTGAAAGGTGAAATATTTAAGGGGAACATGAAGGGGGAACTTCTTTTACTCAGAGGGTGATACGAGTATGGAATGAGCTGCTAGTGGAAGAGGTGGAGGCTAGTTCAACTATAACACTTAGAGAAGTTTGGATAAGTACATGGAACTAGGCAGAAAACCAGTCTGTCATCGACTAGATGGGCTGAATGGCCTGTTTACGTGAGTTTAAAGCTCTGTACTCACCATCTCACCTCCCCTTTGACCTTTGCCATGACATTCCCTGTCTCTATTCTTCTGGTTAGTGACCCTGGTATCTCAGACTCTGAGCCTGCACTGTGCTTCTGTAATGTACCACCAAGTCTGGTCAAGTTTATATATAACTACGTGTTTTAAATTATTCGCAGGAGTCAAAAGGCCAACTTTTATTTTCCATCCCTTATTCTCCCCCTGCATTAAGTACTTTGCAATGTCATTTCAGAAGTCAGTTAAGGTGGTTAATTGGATTCAAAGATGAGAACAGACAAAGCAAAAGATGGCAGCCTTCCAAATGACTAATATCCACTTGCAGAAGCCAGAACCCAGATCAAGGCCAGTTTCACTTTCATAGTTTTCATTTTTTTTTTAAATGTGCTGTCCACAACCATTATGAATGAAATGTTTGAGAGCGAACAGAATTATTTCTGTAATACGTCACTGTAATTAACTATCACTCAGAAAAGAGTCCCAATTTTTTTTGACAAGGCCAGCACTGGTGAAGTGGAACTGAACGTTCTGAACACTCAGTTTGCAAGGTCAATCAATCATGAATAGAAACACTTCTTCCATTTCAAGATATTTCACGCTCTACTGAACAAAACTGGACAGTAATTCTGTGCTGAATTATTACAGAGATGGGCTGCTGATCATTTCACTATCAGGATTGGTATCCCAGCACCAGGATTCAAGACATTTGTAACCATTGATATCTGGTTGACTAGGTTTGAAGCTTACGCTCAGCAAGGAAACATTACCAGCACTTTCATTCAAGAAAAAGATGAATGGGCTTTGCAAATTGTTTGTGCATTAACGCTAACGTTTAATAGTAAACTTGAACTTCAACCAATTAAGGCCACGTGATCACCTCATTGCAAAAAGCGACAGATCTATAATCAGTTAAGTGGTTTACAGCTCAAAATCTTGTCCTCTCCTAAAGTATTCCGTTTGGGGTGAGTATACTTGTATCCCAATTCTCCAGGTTCTCTGAAGATCTATCCTGGGCCCAACCACGTTTGATGATTCAGTTATGGAAAAGGCACGACAGCAGCTATATTTCATTAGGAGTATGAGGAGATTCGGTATGAATTCGTACAGATGTACCGTGGGGAGCATTCTGACCAGCTGAATCACCGTCTGGTGTGGAGGGGCCGCTGCACAGGATCAGAAAAAGTTGCAGAGGGTTGCAAACTCAACCAGCTCCATCATGGGAGCAAGCCTCCCCAAGCATCCAGGACATCTTCAAAAGGCAGTGCCTCAAAAAGGCACCATCCATCATTAAGGACCCATCACCCAGGACATGCCCTCTTCTCTATGGCTCTCTACCATCAAGAAAGGGGCACAGGAGCCTGAAGACACACACTGAAAACGTTTCCTCTCTACCATCAGATTTCTGAACGAAGAATGAACCAATGAACACTACTTCACTAGTTTTTCCCTCTCTTTCTTAATTTAATCTAATTTTTAACATATAGTTCTTATTGTAATTTATAGTTTTTTACGTATTGCACTACTACCATAAAAGAACAAATTTTATGACAAATCAGTGATATTACACCTGATTCTAATTCAGGTGGTCGATGAGGTCAATGCGGGAAACACGAACTGCCACCTAGGGCACGAACGTGCTTCAGCAGGTTTGGAGGTTTCTGCCACCATTTGCGCTGGGCTCCTGCGTGCTCTCAAAGTGCTGACTCGAGGTTCTCAGTGCCACGAGTGGTCGTGGGTCAGGGGCTCTCACCAGTTAGTGATGGTGTGGTATTGACCTCAAGGAGGCTTCGGGAATATCCTTAAACATTTTTCCTCTGTTTTGCCTAGTAAACACTTTAGGTGCAACTAACTCTACACAAACTGCTAAGAGGAGGTGGTTGGTTGGATAGTTCACGCATCTGTAGCTGACACAAGTGGAGCTTACCTCACTCAGCCCCCGTCAGAATTAATGAAAGACAGAGCCTGCTATTGTAAACATACTACAGGAATGAAGACAGTTCAAGGAGGCAAAGATCCCACGGGCTACACTTTGTGGAGCAGCAGTATTTTAATCTGCAAACTTGCTTCAGCCCACGATGCTGGAAGATGGCCAGTTCATCCATATGATCAGCTGACAATCAAACTCTTATGTTAAACCTTTGAGCAGAAGTGAGACAGCACAGCAGCGTAGTGGTTAGTATAACGCTATTACAGCACCAGCGACCCAGGTTCGATTCCCACTGCTGTCTGTAAGGTGTTTGTACGTTTTCCCCATGATCACGTTGATTTCCTCTGGGTGCTCCGGTTTACTCCCACATTCCACAAAATGTATGGGTTAGTAGGTTGATTAGTCACATCTCACAAACTCAGCCAGACTGCTTCTGTAGAGAGAAACAGTTAGGTACCATGCTTTTTTACCATCAGACCCGAAATGTCACTGATTTGAAAGGTGAAGACCAGTTCTCTCTCCACGAATACTGCAGGCTCTCTCCTGAGGATTTCCAGAATTCTGTTAGTTCAGATTTCCAGCACCTTCGCTTTCTGCTTTGTCACTTACCCAGACTTTTGTGTAAAAATATTACGTCCATCATAAAGAAGGGTTTCAGCCCAAAATGTCGACTGCTTATTTCCTTCCGTAGATGCTGCCTGACTTGCTGAATTCCTCCAGCATTTTGTGTGTGACGTTGAAGACCACCATCTGCAGAATCTGTGTTTACGTCCATCCATTGCAGCTTAATAACTTCCCCCTTCTCCAAGGATTGATAGTGGAGAGGCTGGTGGTGTGTTCCTGAGATCCCAAGAGCGATGGTGCCTGGAGCTTAGCTCCTGGAAGGTCATGGGGGAGGTTCCAGACAAACAGCCATCCAACCAAGACCTCACCAGTGAAGTTGATGGAAGATGATGACACGCCACAATGGCAGAGGAGGAGGAAGGCCGCAGCACCAAAGGGAACTGTGTACTAGCCCTCTGACCTTCTGGCTCCAATGGCATCAGGTCCACAGTATTGCTGATGACTGTGCCTCATGAGTTACCTTGAAGAGCCGTTTCCCCAGAAAGTAGTGGCCAACCTTTCTATAACATCATAATAAACCTTACTCCTTCTCAAGGGCAAGCACGACGGCAAGAATCTCAGGATTGTATATGGTGGCATACTGTATATGTACTCTGATAATAAATTTACCTTGGACTTTAAATCAGCTGCCGCAGGGAAAGCAATGCTAGCAAGGAAAGGGTCCAGTTTGTCGTCTGATATTCAAGCAGCCAGCACATGGTAAAATCAGCTAGTATAAGCCAAGGATCTGACCATTATAGCAAACTGCATTCATCATACCAGCCAGTACATCACAGGAACCAGCATCCCCTCTATGGGCTGTCTACACTTCTTGCTGTCTCAGAAAAGCAGCCAGCACAATCAAAGACCCCACCCACCCTGGACATTCTCCCTTCGCCCCCTCCCACCAGTCAGAAGATGCAAAAGCCTGAAAGCATGTACCACCAGACTCAAGGACAGCTTCTATATATAAATACCAGTCTCTTAAACAGACCTCTCGTTCAACAAGACGGATTCTTGACCTCATAATCTACCTCGCTATGATCTTGCATATTATCATTTACCTGCACTGCAGTCTGTCGGTAGTTTTACACTTTATTCAGCATTGCTATTGTTTTACCTTTTTCAAGCTCAGTGCACTGTGTACTGATGTAATCTGTGCAAACATTATACGAGGCAGGCTTTTCACTGCCATACCAATATTGTGCTTCCTCTCAGGACCGGAAAGGTGCCCCATGTTAATGCTCACGTCCAAAGCTTCAAGCTCACTTTTGAGTTCGACATGACGCACTACAATCTCTCCTGCAAGATTGGTTTTAGCACGGGAGGAAAAACTCTCACAGCAGTGGTTAAATCACCAGCTAAGAAAATCCCAAGGTTTGTGCACAATCCAAAAAAAAGTTCCAATTAATTAATTAGGTCTTGACTAATAATTGTCAAGACAATTGTGTATCTTATTGGGCATAAGATACAGGAGCAAAATTAGGTCATTCGACTCACTGAGTTTGCTCTGTCATTGAAACCCATTCTCCCATCTTCTTCCAATAACCCTTAACTTCCTGACCAATCAACAACCAATTTCTGCTTTAAAAACCACACAGCCATCTGTGGCAATGAATTCAGAGATTCATCACCCTCTGGCCAAAGAAATTCCTCATCTCTGTTCTAAAGGGATGCTCTTTAATTCTGAGGCTGTGACCTCTGGTCCTAGACTCTCTCACTATAGGAAACATCCTCTCCACGTCCACTCTATCAAGGCCTTTCAATATTCAATAAGTTTCAGTGAGATCCCCCCCCCACCCCATTTATTCTCAACTCCAGTGATTACAGGCCAGAGCCAAATACTCAACTTACATTAACCCTTTAATTTCTGGGATCATTCTCATAAACCTGCTTTGGACCCTCTCCATCTTTTTTTTAAGATAAAGGGCCAAAAACTGCTCACAATACAGCAAACAAGTTGTTAAGGGAGGGAACTGGAAACTGGTCAAATCCACTGAAGCATCAAAGACATTTTCTCTAATAAAACCAAACCTCTACACAATGTAACTCTGCTGAGGTTCATGTAATGAGACCACATTTATCCAATCAACACTTTCCCGTCCCAAGTCATCTGGAGAATTCTGATTTTTAGAGTTTCTGCTTTTATTTGGGTTTTCCCTAAGCATACAGGTTTGATATTCCTACCGCAGGAGTCTTCCTTCCCATCTCCAGGGTAACATTACTACTGTGCCAATTAGTTTTGGTGATACTTGATTCATGCATTAAACGCCATAATCTGCTGAGAGGGATTCTCAAAAGTCAAAGTTGAACATAAATTAAACATTTTTTACAAGCAACATCACAATTAAAATGAAAAATGTCAATTTTAATGCCAAGTGGTCAGTGTTGATAACTTTTCCGATTACAGTTTTGCCAGTTGGTTCATGTTTGAAAGGAAGTAGCCGTTCTTGAACCTGGCGGTGTGGAACTTCAGGCTGTGCAGAAGAGAAGCTTACATTATCGAATGCAGTCCAAGTGGGTAGCAGGCTATGACTTGTTCATGCTGTTAAACAAACATATGTGTCATAGAGCAACAGAACAGACTGGTTCCACAATGCTTCCCATTCTGTTTTGTAACTCCAAGTCATAAAACTAACCAAAAGAAAAACACAGGGAGACCGGGCCAAATGTGTACTCTTCATTTTTATTTTAGTGAGGCACACACTTAAGATGGTGGGGTGATGACTTTTGTCATTCACGTACTTTTACATATAACCCATAATTAACTATGTAAACAATATATTTACAATATCACTGAAATATTAAATAGACAACACTTGCTTAACTCCTCTAGAAAGTGATGAAAATGTTGTCAGGGTTGGAGAATGACATTTGTGACTAGGCCGGGTTTGTTCTCTTCAGAGCAGAGCTTACCGAATGGAAAACAAGGGAATGGGAAGTAGGAGGAGGAGCAGATCATCAGTACCTTCAAGCCTGCCCTGCCATTCAATATGGCTGATCTACGTGCCCTTAAATCCTCTTCCGTGCCTGATCCCCAGCACCCTCAATTCCATGATCTTTCAAGTATTCATCCATTTCCATTTTAAATACTTCCAATGATCTGCCTGTTCAAGGTATATAAAGCAGTGAGCAGCTCAGGAAGGGCAAACACTAAGGACTACTTTCTTTCAAAGAGATTGTTTGTGGTCTACAGAAGGAAAATTTTATATCGGACACACAAGAGACTGCAAAGCAAGAGTCTGCTGGAGGAACTGAGCAGCTCTGAACTGAGGGAACAAGGAATTGTCAACGCTTCAGGCCAAAACCCTTTATTAGGGTTTATGGATAACTGACAGAAGGATCAGAAAGTTCAGATGAAAATGTCCAAGTAGGAGAAGACTGAGGCACTGTCCGAGGGTGTGCCAGACACAGAAACCCTCACTAGATTTATTTGTAATCTGGATTATCAATTGAAATTTTTGATCTACAAAAGGTAAGGATTGTGAATTTAAAATTCCACAGTTGGCCAGTGTCAAATGTCTACCTCATTTTGTAATAGAAACACTTCAGAATGCAGTAAGAATAAAGCAATTTTAAAAAGCAGGGAAGAAAATCGAAGATGCTATGGAGTCCGTCTGCACACAGGGTGAAATGCCTCCCCTCATGTCCCAACATTCAATCACTGGATACGTATGCACGCTGGGGGCTCAGGAATAACGTCCAGTGCAACAAGAGAAACAACTTTTGATGGAGCAAGACTAGAGCTTGCACTTGGGGCTTCAGTGATGTTTCTCTTCAACAATAAATGTTCAGATGGGACAGAATCAAGACAGTGACCCAGAGAAGAGTTCAGATTCGTTGATGAGGTTTTGCGCTGCTTTACGGCATCAAGTATCATATATTATTATTTACAAAGCTGTGTGGGGAGCACAGCACCACAGGGCAGAATTGAAGCCCAATAAGCACACCATTAAAAGGGAAATTTTAGGCTCGAAAGGGGAATAAAAAACAACTACGATGTCAATTCTGCATGAAGATAACATACTTGAATCCTTGCACCATCAGAAGTACCTTGGTGACATTATAATTTAGATCTAAAGGTTTCTCCTCGTTTTGCTGAAAGTGTGTTTTCTCACCTTTACTGGGTACTTTTTATTGCACAGGGAATTGCAAAATCAACCCCACATTCTTCCCCAACACAGGATAGGAGAATTAAATGGATGGTTAACAGCCTGCATTCAGACAGATTAGTAAACCTGTAAACATTGACATTCAGCAGAGTGTGCTCACACAGTCAGAACACAACAATCTATGGGCATATTTCCACCGTTAGCCAAATCACCCATCAGGAGGAAACATGGATATTGCAAAGCAGTCACCTGTAGAAGTTCACCCTGCAGTTGTTGAATGTTGACTTTAAGGGTATTTCTACTGAATAATATCTAGCAGAACTCGAGGCAGAGAACTGAGGCTTCTGCATATTGTGCGTCACACTTGCATTTTGCCACCCCTGTTTTCCAAGGTTAAAAAGAACCTGCCACCAATTCAAAGGCTCTACCACTTTCCCTTCAACCTTCAAGCTCTCTAAAGACCAGATCACTATAGAACATAGATTTGTACAGTACAGGACAGGTCCTTCAGCCCATCACCTCTGAGCCAGATTAACTAATCCCTCCTGTCTACAGGATGTCCATGTCCCTCCACATTCATATGCCCATCCAAGCGCCTGTTACATGCCTCAACTACCACCCCAGTGTATCCCAAGCATTTACCACTCTGTGTAAACGTGTGCCCTGCACACTTCCTTTGAACTATAACCACCCCTCCCCCCTTCGCCTTACATACGTGCCCTCTGAAATTAGACATTTCTACCCCTGGTACCATCTGTCTCTCATAAACTTCTATCAGATCTCTCCGCAGCCTCCATCTCTCCAGAGAAGACAAACCAAGTTTGTCCCACCTCCCCTCAACAGTTCATGCTCTCTGAAGCAGACAACATCCTGGTAAACCGCTTCTGAACCCTCTCTAAAAGTCTCCACATCCTTCCCATAATGAGTCAAACAGAACTGAATGAAAACCTCCCAATGCAGCCGAACCAGAGTTTTATAAAGTTGCAGCACAACTTCCTGACTCTTGAAATGCCTCTCCTAGTAAAGGCAAACATGCCATATGCCTTCTCTACCTCCCTCTCCACTTTCAGGGAGCTTTAGACTTGGATCCCAAGATCCCAACATCAACACTGAGAAGGGCCCTGCCATTAAATGTGTAGATCTCTGCACATTTCAGGCCCTGCCTGCTTAATGCCTCAGTCACTGCAATCACGTGCTTCTACCACTTCCCCGGCAATGCGTTCCACGCATCTACTCCTGTGTGGGGAAAATCTGCCTTGCAACTCTCTCCCCGTAAAACAATGCCCTCTGGAACCTAAACCGTAAGACACAGCAGCAGAATTAGGCAGGTTGAGTTGGTGATTAAGGAAAGTAAATGCAAATTTAGCATTCATTTCAAGAGGACTACAACATAAAACCAAGGACGTAATGTTGAGGATTTGTAAGGTATTGGTCAGCCTGCACTTGGAGTATTGTGCGTAGTTTTGGGTCCCTTATCGAAGAAAAGAAGTGCTGGCGTTGGAGAGGGTGAAGAAGTTGCATGAGAATAATTCCTGAAATGAAAGGGTTAACATGTGAAGAGCATTTCATGGCTCTGGGCTTGTATTCACTGAACAATGGGCGACGGAGATAGAGGGACGTCCATTGAGAACAGAGCTGGGGAGGAATTTATTTAGCACGAGGGTGGTCAATCTATGGAATTCATTGCCACAGGTGGCTGTGGAGGCCAAGTCATTAGATACGATAGTTGATACCTAAAATGAGGATGACAAGTTCTCGATTAGCTGATGCATTAAAGGTTACGGGGAGAAGGCAGGGGAATAGGGTTGAGAGGGATAACAAATCAACCATGATGGAATGGTGGAGAAAACTAGTTGGACCGAATGGCCTAATTCTGTTCCTATGTCTTATGGTCTTATAACATCCCAATGACCGTCTTCTGTACCCTCTCCAAACTTCAGCATCCTTCCTTACAGTGTGGCGACCATAACTGTACACAATATCCAAATGAGGACCAAACAAAGTATTACCCAGCAGCAATGTGGCTTCCTAACTTTAATTTCAATGCCCCAACTAAGAAAGACAAGCATGCCTGTTTTACTACCCCACCGCCTTGTGTACAACTATTAGGAAGCTATGAACTTTAATCCCAAGATCCCTCTGCACTATCAGCTGTCTATTTTGCTCTTGGATTTGACTTCCTAAAATGCATTACCTCATTTGTCAAGATTGCAATTGCTACATATCACTAATCATTAATTTTTCCAGTCAAAAAAACATCTTTCCCCCACACCCCCATTTTCAACCACTAGGCCAATTTTGGATCCCTTGGTTCTTAATGTTCTGGACCAGTCTACCATCAGGAACCTTACAAATGCTTTAAAGACCAGGTAGACAACTTCCACCACCATATTCTTACTCATTTTTGTCAATTACTGAAAAAAAGCTTTTGAGAGACAGGACTTCACCTACACAAAGCTGTAGGTGAACCCAAAATTTATAGTATTTATAGAACACCTACACAAAATGTATAGTATTTTCACCAATACTATAAATTCTGTCCCTAATGAATCATCTCCAATAATTTGCCCAGCATTGGTCCAGGATTCACTAGCCTGTCGTTTCCTGGATTATCCTTGTTGCCATTCTTAAACTAAAGGAACAATGTTGGCTATTCAGGCAGTGCAGTAGTGTAGTGATCGATACAATTGAGAGTTCGATTCCCGCTGCCATCTGTAAGGTGTTTGTATATGAGTTTCCTCTGGGTTCCTGACACATTCCGAAGACATATGGTTAGGGCCAATAAGTTGTGGGCATGCTCTGCTGGTTCTGGAGGCATGGTGACACTTGTGGGCCAACCCCAGCACATTCCTTACTGATTTGATTTGAGACAAACAACGCATTCTGCCGTATGTTTCGATGTATGCGAGGCAAATAAAACTCTTCTTTAATCTTTATTTCTACAGTGTCTTGTACCTTGCCTGTGGCTAAAGAGAACACAAAGATTTCTGTCAAAGATCCCCAGCAATCTTCTTCCTTGCCTCCCTCAGCACCCTGGGATAGATTCCATCAGGTTCTAGGGACTTATTCACTTTAAGTTTTTACATGACACACAATACCTCCTCATTAATATTGACATGACCTAGAATATCAATATACTCCTGCCTGATCTCCCCATCACCCATGTCCTTCTCCTTGAACACTTACAGTATATTTCCATCTGTGACCTTAATGCACTTTGCTAATTAGCTACTCTCTGCAAATTGCTTCACCCTACAGATTTAATACTAGGTTGAACTACCCAACCATGCAAAACAGAATTCACAAAAACACACAGACAAACCACAGACTGCATCATTGTGAAAACTACAGTCTGCTCACAACTTGAGGCAAGTTCAGCTTCACAGGCTGTCCATACAGCACTCACTCTTCAACATTCACAGAAGCAGTTGAGGGTCTCTGCATCAAGCACACAGTGGATTGCTCATCGGGCAAACTCCTCTCCCTCTCAACATGCAACACTGTACGTCACAGCTCGTAAAACTGGTTTATT
The DNA here is from genome assembly GCF_048418815.1 of Hemitrygon akajei. Classification (NCBI taxonomy): domain Eukaryota; kingdom Metazoa; phylum Chordata; class Chondrichthyes; order Myliobatiformes; family Dasyatidae; genus Hemitrygon; species Hemitrygon akajei. The sequence goes on from NC_133125.1 coordinate 107,631,643, forward strand.
ATTGTCACAGGTACTGAAGTACAGTGTAAAAGCTGTCCATACAAATCCAATCACCACCATCTATGGACTCACATTCAACAATTCTTCATCTCATGTTTCCAATATTTATTGCTTATTTATTTATTCTTTTCATATTTACAGTTTGCTGTCCATTGCACATTGGTTGTTGGGTGTGGTGTCTCATAGATTCCATTGCGTTTCTTGTTTTTACTGTGATTGCAAGGAAATAAATCTCATATGTCTACTTCAATAATAAATTTACTTTGAACTTTGAGGTAATACAGCTACAAAGAATGTGTATGCAGGTAGACAATAAGTGGCAAGGCTATAACAAGGTAGTGAAGGCAAGAGTCCGTCTTACCGCACTATGGAACCATTCAATAGTCTATAACAGCAGCATAACAATCTGAATTTGAACCTGCTGGTACATTCTTTTAAGCTTTTTATCTTCTGCCCAATGGGAGGGGGAGAAGAAAGAACATCCAGAGTCGGTGGGGCCTTTGATGATGCTGGCTACTTTACAAAAGCAGTGAGAAGTACAGACAGAGTCCATGGACGGGAGGCTGGTTTCTGTGACGTGCTGAGCTCTTCCACAACTCTACAGTGTCGTGCGTCAGGTGTAATCCCAAGCCACAACGCATCCAGATGGAATGCTTCCTATGCTGCGTTGGTAAAAACTGACAAGGATCAAAGGGGATGTGAAAATTTTCTTCATCCTCCTGCAGAACCCAAGGTACTGGTGAGCTTCCATGGCCACAGCACCAAGACAGGCTATTGGTGATGTTCAAACCTAGGAACACAAAGCACTAATGAAATAAACATGATTGTGGGCACTGCTCCCTTCCTGAAGTCAATGGCCACTCCTCTGTTTTGTGGACATTAATGGACAGGTTGCTGGCCTGACACCATGTTACTAGCCTTGTCTCCTTCCTGTACTTCAACTCATCATTATTTGATGTTGGTTAGGCATGGACAGAGTGGATGTAGCAAAGTTGTTTCCCATGGTGGGGGAGTCTAGTACAAGAGGGCATGACTTAAGGATTGAAGGGCGCCCATTCAGTACAGAGAAGAAGAAATTTTTTTTAGTCAGAGGGTGGTTTATCTGTGCAATTTGTTGCCACGGGCGGCAGTGGAGGTCAAGTCATTGGGTGTACTTAAGGCAGAGACTGATAGGTATCTGAGTAGCCAGGGCATCAAAGGTTATGATGAGAAGGCAGGAGAGTGGGACTAAATGGGAGAATGGATCAGCTCATGATAAAATGGCGGAGCAGACCCGATGGGCCAAATGGCCGGCTTCTGCTCCTTTGTCATATGGTCTTATTTGAGAACGGCCCACAGAGGCGGCATCATGTGCAAATGTCAGGAGAGAGATAGAGTAGAATCCGGCCATACAGCTGGAATTAGAAGAGGGGAAATTGACAACTCAACCTTGTGGGGTCCCAGATGGGAGGTAAAGTTGTTGCTGCCTGTCTTTACTGACTGTGGTCTGATGGTCAAAACGTCAAGGATCCAGTTGCAAAGGGAGGCGTTGTGCTCCAGATCTAGGAGTTTGGTGAAGAGTTTGCTATGAATTATGATATTGAAGGAGGAGTTGTCCACAACTAGTCTAACCAACATAAGCTAACGTAGGTGTCATTACTTCCAGATGCTCCAGAGAGGCAGCAAGGTAGCCGTGGAAGTCTGCGCTGAGGGCATAATTTTAATGTGACTGGAGGAAAGTATAGTGGTAGGATGTTTGAGGTAGGGTCCTTTTTACACAGAGAGTGGTGGGTGCATGGAATGCCTGTCCGGTGTGGTGGTGGAGACAGATACTTTAGGGACATTTAAGACACTCTTAGATAGGCACATGGATGACAGGAACATGGAGGGTTATGTGGGAGGGAAATGTGAGATTGATCTTGCCGAGGTCGAAGAGCCTTTACTGTGCTGTATTGTTTTACACCCTCTGTCTAACACTCAACATTAACACAGAAGTGCCATTTAACAGGCAGTGCGTCACAAGACAGAAGAACAGCATATTGGTGTATAATGTTGTGGCGACCCAATTACTAGCACACTCGAACCGGCTGACAATTAGCCAGAGCCAGAGACAAAGATACATAGCCTCAGGGAGTTTCAGTTACGTGCCTCTCCAAGTTTCGAGTGGGGGGAGACAGGCTTTTAAGCAAGACTGTGTTTGTGAAATAAACTTATTCCGTGGTTGCAGTTTACCGACTCCGTGTCGTAATTTCAGCGCTGCGCGTAGCACACCGCTACAATGTCACCTTTCCCCAAAACAAAGCAAGCTATTCAATTCAGTTTGGCTACACTGATTGGTCCCAACAGGAAGCAGCCTTCCATACTGCAACTTGTTAAATCCCTGGGTCATTCACATTAGTGACACCATCAACGACATTACGTCAAACTTCGCACAGCAGTAATCCTCCAAACGACAAATGAGATGACTCACTCTAAATTGAAAGAACCTTGGCCAGAACATCAAGAAACTACCACTAACAGGTACAGTAGGTATTGATTTATGGTCATCTAATGGAAGACAGTGCAGAATTACTTTCAGTATCCGTAGTACACTCGACACGGAATACAGCACCACTGAATTTTGGTAGGGTTTATGTAACTGTCACCAAGACCAATTTAGGTTAGCCAGATTAGTTTAATTTGTCCCATACACAGAAATATCCAGTGAAATGTGTCAACTGCGTCAAATCAGCAAGGATTGTGGTGGTCAAGTGTCAGCATGCTTCTGGCACCATCGTAGCATGCCCACAGCTCACTGATCCTAACCACACATCTTTCGAATGTAGGAAACCAGAGCTCCCCGAGGAAACCCACAGGGAGAACATCCAAACTCTTTACAGACCGCAGCAGGAATTGAACCCTGATCGTACAGCTGGCACTGCCATTTGATTGTGCCATCCTTTACGCCACTGTGCAACTCCTCAGTAGCAGGCGGCTTCTATGACTTGTTATTAATTGATAAAGGGCTCTCTTGTTTTCTTCCAGAGAAGCCAATGCCTAGAAACCTCCACGCTATCCAGTTGAGAAACAAGAGAAAACGTGCAGAAGCTGGAAATCCAAGCAACACACACAAAATGCTGGAGGAACTCGGCCAAAATGTCAACAGTACTCCTTTCCATAGATGCTTCCTGGACTGCTGGGTTCCTCCAGCATTTTGTGTCTATCCAGTTGAGAAGTAGCATTATTTTGGTCAAACACAGAGTTGCAAGTTGAAGACACAAGAGATGCAGATGCTGGCATCTGGAGCACCAACAAAATGCTGCAGGAACACAGGAGGTGGAGGGAAATGGACAGTGTTCTCTATCAAAATCTTTCATCTGCACTACTGCAGCACAGTTCGTTAGAAGAGGGCGTGGACCACTTCACAAACCCCCACCCACTCCCCACAATCGAGCAGTTCCTGTCTTCCTCGGTGGAAAAACTCCCACCTCGGCCTCAGAAATCACCTCAGAACCCAGAGAGCGGACTTCAGGAAGAGTAAGTCGAGGGAACTGGCACCAGTCCTCATCAAGGGGTCTGAATTGGAAAGAGTGAACAGTTTCAAGTTCCTGGGTGTCAACATCTCTGAGGATCTATCCTGGGCCCAACATACTTCTGTAATTACTAAGCAGGCACGACAGCGGCTATATTTCAATAGGAGTTTGAGGAGACTTCGTCTGTCACCAGACTCTTGAAAATTTCTAAAGATGGCACATGGAGAACATGGTTGCAACTCTCTCTGTTACGGAGGGACCACTGCACAGGATTGGAAAAATCTGTAGAAAGTTGTCAACTCTGCCAGCTCCATCTTGGTCACTAGCCTCCCCAGCATTATTGGCACCTTCAAAATGCGATGCCCCAAGGTAGGTGGCATCCATCATTAAGGATGATGCCCACTTCACCCAGGACATGCCCACTTCTCATTGCTACCATAAAGGAGGAGGTACAGGAGCCTGGAGACACGCACTCAATGTTTCAGGAATGGCTTCTTCTCCTTCACCAGATTTCTGAATGGACAGTAAACGCATGAACACTATCTCAGTACTTTCCCCTCTCCTTTGCATTATTTAATTGTCTTTTTTATATACTTCTAATTTATACTTACTTCTCATTATGTATTACAATGTACTGCAGCCGCTAAACAACAAATTTTATGACATAAGCCGGTGACATTGAACCTGATTCTAATTCTACAAATAGGAGTGAAAACCCATCAGGGTGGAGTCACGGGAAACTGCAGGTGCTGGATCTGGAGAAATTCATCAGAGGTTGGAGGATCTCAGTGGGTCAGGAGCAACTGTGGACCTTTCACGCTGAAGCCCCTCTTCTGGCCCGAAACATCAACTGCTCATTTCTTCCCACAGATGCTGCCCAACCCACAGAGTTCCTCCAGCATCTTGTGGCGCTACTGTGAAAACAAGATATCCTGCCCAAACAGCTGACACGCATTGACAAACTGCACGTGTGGAGACTTGCAGAACTGCACATGGTCTCTGAAGCAGACGTGCTTTATGATTGTCAAAAACAAATATGAAACTGAAGATTCACAGACAGAACATGTGAAATTTAATGATTTGTTTTGAATAAACTCCAGTTACCCACTGCAAGAATGCTTCCACGTGCTCTCAGCACACTTCAGCCCTCAACTTTCCAGGGTTAGGAGACATCCTTTGAAATATGTAATAGGATGTGTCATTAAAACCTTTCATCCACTGAAGTTTCAGTAGAGGCAGACACGCCCAGCAGCACACAATACAATGATCCTTCTGCAGTCATCGAATATTCATGCTGTCACTAAGAGATTTATTCACGTTTGTACATTTTTCACAGTCTGACTGTTTTGATGGAGGACCAGCAACAACCAACTTAAATAAAGACAAAGTTTTAACATAAACAAATGCATTTCTATTACCGTAGATTCCGGACTACAGAGCACACCTGATTAAAAGCCGCAGGCTCTAATTTTAGAAAGAAAATCAATTTTGTACTTGTACAAGCCGCACCAGATTTTAAACCGCAGGTGTCCCACGTTGTAATATGAGATATTTACACAGAAAGATATTACACGTGAGGATTTTTTAACTTTTAATTAAATCCGTATGGTAACATAAACAAATACATATTGCAAATGCTATTTTTCGAACTGTGCCTGTAACACGGCTACTTTTAAATATACATACGTATCGGTAACACACAAATTACGTTGCGTATACTTTTTTACTGAACAGTGCACGAACAACATTCCAATATCTCCTAACGACTGGTAAAAAAATATATACTGCAGCCTACCAGGAAAAGTTATTGATCGCCTTTAACTTAAAAGCAGCGTTTTCGCTCGGGTCTAATGCGCTCGCCCCCTCCTTTCCGTTTATCGCAAACCGGTATTTTCCCACAAGACGCGGCGAAACCGGATGTGACGTCATAGCATTCCGGGATGTAGTACAGAAAACAAATATACTTAAAACACTTCTAACTTTAACTAGAAAATACTAACAAATGAATTACTAAGCGAAAATATTATAAACTAAATAACTGCCATAAAGGCAACACAATGCTTTTCTTCGAGTGTTTTCCATGTTGATGAGGGTGAGTACAAATGACTGATTTACAATAATTTAATTGTGAAAGTGCGCTTGATTTATCGTACAATTTCATTGGACCTCTGTGAACTACTCATCAATTTTATTGGTCTACTGTTACGAGGCAAAATGTTTTTGGCGGCATGAAAAAAAACCATGCATTAGCCGCACCGTAGTAAAGGCCACAGTGTTCAAAGCTGTTCAAAGCGTGGGAAAAAAGTAGCGGCTTATAATCCGGAATCTACAGTAATTGAAATAGAGCTGTATGCTTAAGGACTAAGGAGACACGGACTTCACTGTACATTCATCTCAGAAGGTAAATTGATTTATTGTCGCTTATACTGCAATACAGTGAAAAATTTTGTTTTGCCTGCCATCCATTGTGATAATTTCATTACAATTGTGGATTAAGATAGTATTTATTTTATAAAAGAGGAATAAACATCGAGCGCAGAATAAGCCCTTCAAGCCACACTACCCAGCAACCCCGATTTAACCCCACCTAATCACAGGACAATTTACGGTGACCAGTGAACCTACTTGGCACATCTTCGGACTGTGGGAGGAAACTGGAACACCGGGAACAGACCCGCACATTCCACGGGAAGGACACACAGAGGACGCTGCGATTGAACTTCAAACTCTGACACTCCACTCTGTAGCGACATGCCACGCTACCGCGACGCCCATACAGTACAAGGGAGAACAACAAAACAGATACAGAATAAAGTGTTACAATTGCAGGAGAAGTGCAGTGCAGACAGACAGAAAGTTGCAAGGCCTTAACAGGTAGATGCAGAGGTCAAGGGCCCACATTTTTATACTAGAGAACCATTCAGTAGTCTTGTTCCCCATTAATATCTCTACAGCATCATTTTCCAGTGGTCCAATATCCACTCTTACTCTTTACAACAGCAGGATAGAAGCTGTCCTAGACCCTGGAGGTTTGTGGTTTGGACTTCTACATCATCTGTCCAACGGGAAAAAGGAAAAGAGCGAATGAATGACAAGGATGAGAGGGGTGTTTGATTACGCCGGCTGCTGACCAAGGCAGTGGGATGTATAGACAGAGTTCACGGTTTCTGGGATGTCTTCTGTCCCTTGTGGTCACGTGTAGAGCAGCTGCCATACCAGCTGGTGGAGGCCAGAATTTGAGAGGTGTTGTCACTATCTGACGTTATTCTTTTCATCTGAAGAGCCAGAGACAGTGCCTTCTTCAGGCTGGCCCATGATATTGAGAAAATACTCTTGTCATATAAAAGATCAACATAGACCCATGAGTATGATACCACCACAGGTGAAATCTTATTAACAGAAATAATTGTGGAGCAACTGAGAGAGAAATTCATAAAATGTAGCTTACGTGGGTTAACGATATGCTTATCTAGTTTAATCTGGATGCATCACAGCGCGTCATGGCAACTGTCCTGCCTGTGACAAGTAACGGCAGAGTTGTGGACACAGTTCAGCACATCGCAAAAACCAGCCTCCTCTCCATTGACTGTCCACACTTCTCACTGCATTGGGAAAAAGCAAAAACCCCACCTACCCCAGATATCATCCCTTCTCCTCACCCACACCTCCCCCCAACTAAATCGGGCAGGTGGCACAAACTACTGGAAGTACCTCCTTGAAGCACTCAAGGAGAGCTTCTATCCCACAGTAAAATACTACTAAATAGCTCCCCGTGCAATGAGGTGGACTCTTGCACTGACAGTTTACCTCATTATGGCCTTGCACCTTGTGTTTGCCTGCAGTGTTCTCTGTAAATGTAACACTTTAAGCTATAGCAACACACACAACACCAGAGGAACTCTGCAGGTTGGGCAGCATCTACGAAGAGGAATAAACAGTTGATGTTTTGGGCCAAAGCCCTTCTTCAGGACTGGAAAGGTTGAGGGAAGACAGAATAAAAGGGTGGGTGGAGGGAACGGGGTACAAGATGGCAGATGGTTGGTGAAGCCAGGTGGGTGGGGAAGGAAAGGGGGATGAAGTAAGAAGCTGGGAGGTGATAGGTGGAAGAGGTAAAAGGAAGAATCTGATAGGAGAGCTCATGGAAGAAAGGGAAGGAGGGGCACCAGAGGGAGGTAATGGGCAGGTGCAGAGAAAAGGAGTAAGAGGGAGCCAGAATGGGGAATGGAAAAATAAAGAAGGGGCATGGGGGAAAAATTACCAGAAGTTAAAAGAAATCGATGTACATGCCACCAGGCTGGAGGCTACCCAGACGGAAGATGGGGCGTTGCTCCTCCAACCTGAGTGTGGCCTCATCGTGGCAGTAGTTAGGCTGTGGATCTCTGTATTCTACATTGTGTTATTGTTTTCCCTTGTACTACATCAATACGCTCTATATGGAAGACATGGAAAACAGGGTCATCACTGTACATGGAACAGTAATAAATAAACATACCAGCTTCCCCAAAGGAGCGTACCTGAGTTAATATAAGGTGTCAAGGGTCTTTGAAAAGTAGGACACAGAAGATTACAGCACAGGAACAGGCCCTTCGGCCCATAATCTTGAGTCAATCTAATTCAAATTGTAATCAAATGCCCAGTAAATTAATTTCTTACTTCTACACAATGTCCGTACCCTCCTATTCATGTGCCCAAGAGTCTCTCGAATGCCTCCACTGTGTTTGTCTCCACCACCTCAGATGGCGCATTCCAGGGAGCCACCATCCTCCACAAAATACTTTCCACACACATCTCCTTTGAACTTTTCATCTTAAATGCATGCCACGTAAATATTTCAATCCTGGGATAAAGATACTAGCTATCTATTCGATCTATGTTTCTCAGAATCTTATAAACCTCTATCAGATCTCAGCCACCTGCTGCCTCAGAGAAAGAACCTTGTTTGTCAAGCAGTTACCCATGTCCGCACCTTCTCCATGGCCTCCGCATCCTTCCTGTAAAGGGCCAGACTAAACGCGCTACTCTTCATGTACATGAAATCTTTGATGTACTAGGTTAGGAAGGGCTGGTACTGAAAAACACAGGGAGCAGGCATTTAGAGCGGTGGAAGGTAGTGACTGGTGATTTATAAAGATCTGACAGAATGCTACTGAAAGGGTTCCGCAACACTTCTGCATGGGGCCACTTTGCAATTGTATCTTCAAGCACAGAACTTCACATCTGCCCAAAATAATATCAAAGCTCAAAGAAAATTTATTACCAAAGTACTCAACTTCACTCACCCCAACACTGAACTGTTCCCACAACCTATGGACTCACTTTCAAGGACTCCTTATCTCATGTTCTCAATATTTACTGCTTTTTTTCATATTTGCACAATTTGTTGACTTTTGCACCTTGGTTGGTTGTCAGTCTTTGTGTGTAGTTTTTCACCGATTTTACTGTGTTTCTTTATATTTACTGTGAATGTCCACAAGAATATGAATCTCAGGGTTGTAAATGGTGACATATTTTCTTTGACTATGTCACCGTATACTAGCTTGAGTTTCGTGTTCCTGCAGTTCACAGTAGAACAAGGAAATGCAGTAGAATCAACAAAAATCTACAAAGACTGACAACCAACCAAAAGAAAAACTGTGGAAATTTTAAAAATAAGTCAGTAATAATGAAATCATATGGCTAGAAAGAAATAAACTGAATGGAAAAATAGGAGAAACTGAAAGCAGTGACTGGCCACGTATGAATCTCAATGGCAGAGTGATAACATCAACAATGAGCAGAAATACAGAGACATTCCAGCTGCTTAATCACGTAGTAGTGAGAACATTCTTAGGAACGGAACACACTCTACCCACCCTGCAAGCTGCCTTTACTAAAAGCTTTCTTCTGTAAAGTGCTGCAGGGCTATTAAAACAAAACTTCACACCATCTTTAAAAAAATTCCTTCCCTCAGGCAGCTCATCTGATCCTACCATTCTCATTAGCCCTGCCCCCTCCCTCTGTCTATTACCCCAGTCACCAGCCCACTTTGCAAAGTTCAAAACAAATTGTCAAAGTGCAGAAATTTCATGCAGGCATTCACAGTAGAAGAAATACAATAGGATCAATTACAAACTACACACAGAGACTAACAACCAATGTGCAAAAAAAGACAAACTACAAATACAAAATCATAAATAAACACTGAGAACATGAGCTGTAGAGCCCTTGAGAGTGGTTGTAGTCAGTTCAGAGATATAATGCTGTTTACATTGTAAATGCAAGCTAGTATTTATGCACAGTTTACTCCATATCCACACTTTAACCTCTAACTTTATTTTATATACAATCTGTTATTCTTTACCATTATTCAATGCTGTTGATTTTTATTGCCTGCCATGCCAACACACCACAGCAAATTCCTACTCCATGTACATGCATATGGTGAATGAAGTTGACCCTGGATGTAGAGTCTTACAGTACAAACACAGTACCACAGTACAAACAAGTCATTATGACCCAACAGCAGACATGAACCCAGCCAAGAGTCCACAATTGCAATAACCGAGATAAGTATCGAGTTATAAACAAGAGAAAATCTGCAGATGCTGAAAATCCGAGCAACGCACACAAAATGCCGGAGGAACTCAGCAGGGCCAGGCAAGCATCTAGGAAAAGAGTACAGTCGACGTTTCAGGCTGAAACCCTTCGGCGGGGCTGGAGAAAAAAAGCTGAGGGGTAGATTTAAAAGGTGGGGGCTGGGGGGAAAGAAGCACAAGGTAATAGGGGAAAACTGCCAGTTTCAGTGATGCTGACTGAAGGCTGAATATTGATCAGTGTAATTCCCCTTCAAATATTGCCATGGGACTAGTTTGTGTTAGAGCGAGCTGAAGCAGGAGATAAAACCTCAGTTTCCCTCATCCAATATCTCAAGCCGCAGAGTAATTATAGTCTTAGAACACAACTGCACAAAAACAGGCCCTTCGGCCCATCTAGTCCATGATGAACTATTAATCTGCCCTGTCCTATTGACCAGTACCTGGGTCATAGCCCTCCATACCCCTCCCATCATACGTTTGTCCAAATTTCTCTTAAACAATGAAACCAAATCCATGACCACCACTTACACTGGTAACCTGTCCACCACCCTCTGAGTGAAATTTCCCCTCATGTTCCCCTCGAACTTTTCACCTTTCACCCATGACCTCCAGTTGCAGTCAGTGGAAAAAGCCTGTTTGCATTTAACCTATCCCAGCAGCCACACCCTGGTATACCACTTCAACAGGCAGGCTAAACCAGGTGAGGGTAGGCAGTTTGCTCCAAACACCAGTGAGATAGGATAAGATCACCAGGGAGATCCAACGCCCAGAAAGATAGTCTACAGTGGTCCATAGAACATGAAAGCAACGGCTGGGCACAGAGACATCATGTCCACCCACTGCAACCGAGGAGTTCTCTAGTCGTGACGATCACTTGTACCACTGGAATAGGGCTTCTGAGGTAGAGAGAGTGGAACTGCCCCAGTGCAATGGCTTTTCCACTTTAAAAGCTTACCCGCACAGGCTCCTATTGTCATTGTCAAAATCAACAGACAACCCTATCTATACCCCTCATAATTTTTTATGCCTCTATCACATCTCCCCTCATTCTCTTACATTCCAGGGAGCTAAGACCTATTTAACCTTTCACATAAATCAGGACCTCAAGTCCTGGCAGTATCCTTGCAAACTTTCTCTACACCCTTTCAATAGTCTAGATGCTATGTGCTCTAATCCTACAGTCAGGCATGAACCCGCAACCTTCTGACAGGCTAGCCTTCAATGGGACCAGGTTCCAATACCAGACTCAAGGTGGTATGACTCTAAGCCACAGACACAGCGACAGGTGACCACAATCTTTGCGTAGTGTGTATGTTTTGGGTCAAGCTGGCTAGACCATGAAACCGTTTACTTCACTTCCTTTACTTTTGTTTTCATCTTAACTGTGTTTCGGGAACTGTTAGAACCTGCGATTCACAGTTTGGAAATCAATTGAGTGATCCAGATCTTTGCCGTCTCTGAGAAGATTCTGGGAAGCAAGCACAGCCTCAAGGCAAAGAAACTACGAGGCAGGGTACAAACCGATGTTACACTCCATTTTGCCAATTACAGCTTCCATTACTCGCCGATTAAAGCAACAAGGAAGATTGAAACATCGAGATGAGTGTGGAAGACAAGCGAGGGGTCAGCGCCAACCACCTGCCTTTTGATTGCTGATGGAATCTCTCTGCTGCTGGAGAAGGAGCCTGTGTAGCCTATCACTGTGCCCAGAGGGTAGGCCTCTGCATTCCAGCAGTATCTCTCTTTTGACAATTTCAGAGAATGTTACTGAGGTTATGTGATAATGGATTTGGACTGTAGACTTGTTCAGACTTAATAGTTTTTAATATTCTGTGTTGTCACCCATTCTTTTGTGTTGTCTGTTTTTGCGCGGGGAGTGGGGGATTTGGGGTTGATGTTCCTGCTGCGTTTTTGTTAAGTTTTTTGTGCGGTGTGGGGGGGGGGGTCAATGTTCTTTTAGCGTTTCATGCGGGGGAGGGTGGGTTTGGGAGCCGATGTTCCTGTTGCATTTTTGTCCGTTTTTTTTGTATGGGGGGAGGATTTGAGGGCCAAAGTTCTAGTTGAGTTTTTTTGTGGGGGGGGGAGGTGGGTTTGGGAGGTTGATGATCATGGTGCCATCCTTTTTCTGCAGGGGGTTGGATTCCGCTGTTTCTTTCCAAACTGACTTGTTCTTGGTTTTGTGGCTATCTGGAGAAGACGAATCTCAGAGTTGTATACTGCATACATACTTAGACAATAAATGAACCTTTGAACCTTTAGAATGTAACTAATTGGTAAACATTTATATGTATGAAGTGTTAATCTGATCAGCTACCAGCAAGTCACTGAGCCAACTTTGAAATTTACTACACCAATGCAAACTTATTGTGCATCGATAAAAAGTAAGCAAAAACTAATTGCCAACTTATTGCAACAATTGTAACCGAGCAGTAAATGTAGTGATCTAAATAAATGCATCAATTTAACATTCTAGGAACAGCATTTTCCACTCCACCATGAGATTTCTGAATTGTCCATGAACACCACCTCACTGTTTTGCCTTTGTTTTGAACTTTTTTTTAGATATTCTTTGGGTGACAGGTCTCTACCAAAGGAGGCATAGACACTCATAAACTATATGGGAGGATGTGCTTGGGTTATCATGGATGGGGATCGAAAAAAAATCGTAAGTCCTCCTACTAAGTAAGTCGAAACAGGTACATCCGGTATTATTTAGTGTCAGTCGAACGTTTGTCTTCGTCTATAGTATATATTTTACCTTTCTATGCATATAAAACACTTAAGAACATATGTTTCAGCGCCCGGCTCGGGAACGGAAGTTCCTGAGTTCGATCTAGTAACAGATCGCTACCGAGTGTGCTCTCCACTGTGCCGGGTTGATGTGGAGGATCAAAAATCCAAAAATTAAACCACTGCATTGCTTAGTAATAATTGTAGCTTTCATCGGGGCAGGGCCTTTCTCACTTTATCCTTTAAAATTGTTCCGATCGCTGACTGACGTAGCCTAATGCTTTTCCAATGACCGATGCCGTTTCACCTCTTTCCGATCGCTTTATTATTTCCACTTCATTTTCAATCGTGATCGTGATTACTTTCGTGAAGAGAAACACTGCAGATTCAGAGCTCTGGCGTCAGAGACACTGCACTGAGACAGGTTAAATAAGGTCTGGGGTTCCACTGGGTCCTAAGGTCCACCGCATTGAGACAGGTTGAATACGGGACTTGAGCATCCGTGAATTTTGGTATCCGCGAGGGGTCCTGGAACCAATCCCTCGCGGATAAGGAGGGCCAACTGGACTGAGACTAGTTATGCTGCCATATGAAAGAGTACAAGATCGCAGAAAAAAAATTCCGAAGGTTCAGATGATTCAAGATTGCCGCAGATCATCTGATAACATCAGGCGTCTTGTGAATATTACGTGGTCGGTGGCCGATAATCAGTCACCTACAGCAGCTATCTCACTCAATGCTGAAAAAGCATTTGATCGGGTGGAATGGGGCTATCTGTTTAAGATGCTTCAATTTTTTGGATTTGCACCCATTTTTAAAAAATGGATTAGACTGCTATATAATAACCCTGAAGCAGCAGTTCAAACTAGTGGTTACATTTCACCTTACTTCTCTCTCAGAAGGGGTACCCGACAGGGTTCCCCACTTTCCCCAATGTTGTTCTGTCTGGCTTTGAAGCCCCTGGCAGCAGCTATCAGAGAGAATGAGAACTTTGTAAGGATATCTGTGGGAGGACAGGTACATAAACTGATGCTTTATGCAGACGATATTTTATTATTTGTATCAGACCCTAGTTGGTCAGTACCATGTCTTTTCAACATTACAAAGTCTTACTCTAGATTCTCAGGTTATAAGGTTAATTGGACAAAATCAGAAGCACTACCGTTGACTGCATATTGCCCTGCATCTGCTTTTTACCCAGGCCAATTTCACTGGCTAAAGAAGGGTATACGATATTTAGGATTTAGTAAAGGTAAATTCTGATTCATTATTGCAGAGAATTTCATGTGATGTAGACAGATGGTCATCATTGTATTTGTCAATGTCGGGAAAAGTAAATGCCTTGAAGATGAATAGCATTCCAAAGGTTAATTATCCGTTCCAATCGTTACCAGTGCATATCACATTAACATATTTTAAGCAATTTGATAAAATAATTAAGGCTTTTATTTGGAATGGTAAACGCCTACGGTTAAACTTTAACAAATTACAATTGCCAGTTGAAAGGGGGAGCTTAGGTTTGCCGAAGCTAATATACTATAACTATGCCTTTACTCTTAAGCACATTGGTCTCTCCCTCCAGAATGAGCGCCTCCTTGGTATCGTATTGAGTGCTCTGCTCCTCCTCCCATCCCTCCGTTACAATGTCTGTCTATCAAGTTACCTCCTGAGGCAAGGTCTCACCCAATTATATCGCATACATTTGTTCTGGAATAAACTAGACAGATTATTTAAATTCAATCCATATTTGAATGAAGCCTCAAGTATCTAGATGGATCCAAAGTTGTGTATTGATAAGTCCCCTTTCTTCTGGAGGGAATGGCAAGGGAAAGACATAATTAAATTGGGAGACCTTTATAATGGTGATAGTTTAAAATCTTTTAATCAATTAACCCAACAGTATCACATCTCTAGGTCACAATTTTGGAGATATCTTCAACTGCGTCATTTGCTACATACAACTTTTGGTTCTACTCAGCAACCCCCACAAGTTGCTACGATACTGTCTACTGTACTGGCTGCAGATGGTAAAGGTCACAAAGCCTCAACTTATTATTCAGCTTTAACACAAATTTCTGGGGACAAAATTCTGTTGGGTTTTAAAAGAGCATGGGAAAAAGATCTGAGTGTGACTTTTGACACAAAGGAGTGGGACAAAATTTGCAAAAACATCAAAACAATGTCAAGAGACCTGAGGGTGCGCCTTATTCAGTTTAAGATCCTACACCGTTTCTATTGGACTCCAGCAAGGTTACATAGATTAGGGTTGAAAATTACCCCTGAATGCTGGCGCTGTGAGGCGGACAAAGGGGACTTAGTACATGTGCTCTAATCCTGTCCCAGAATTCAAGAATTTTGGATCATGATACATAAGTATATTGGTGAAGTTTCAGGTATTCAGCTCCCTTTCTGCCCCAGACTTTTTGTCTTGGAAGACACACTTGGGTTACTTGGGGATAAACACTCTCAAAACTGGATCCAGACAAGTATAATGGTGGAAGACAAATTATACTTAGAGGTTGGAGGAACTTGGGGGACCAACATTTCAGAAGTGGGCCACAGAAATAGCCAAAGTGGCAGCTTTTGAAAAGCTGTCTTACAAACAGTTTGATAGATTGGACATCTATACACAAAAGTGGGGCAAATATTTAGATTACCCTGGGGGGGGGGGGAAATAGTGGTGAAGCACATTGCTGAATGGCAGTTTTTTCTATTATTAGAGATCTAATTAGACACACATGGTTATTATATCGATATTTATTTCTGCCATGTTTGTTTTGTAAGCTATGATTTACATAATTCCAACACTGACTCAAGGGTTTGGGGAAAATTTTTTAAGAGAATTCAATCCAATTGAAACCTTAAAAAAAAGATTGTTTATTGCCGTTTATCAATACTCAAGTGTAAAGAGGAGTGAAATGATTGCTACTCCAGATCCAACACAATAAGCCTAAAGAACACAATGAATACAAACACATCAGATAGCTTATAAACATAGACTTAGTGTATGTCCATTAAGGGACACCAGGCACAGAAGTGACAGCAAATTATAAACTAGTGGTTTTGGGGTGTGAAAGTGTTGATCAGCCTTAATGTCTGGGGTAAGTAACTCTTTTGAGTCTGGTGGCCCTGGCATGGATGTTGATTAGCCTGCTCCTTGATGGGAGTGGGACACAGATCATGAACAGGGTAGGCAGGATCCTTCATGATGTTTCGTCTTTCTTCCAGCACCTGTCTGCATACAAGTCCGTTACAGTGGGTCGGCCGGTGCTGGTAATGCACCAGACAGCTTTAACTACCCGTGGTCGTGCCTTCCTGTCCGCCTCAGTGCAGTTTGCTTATCACACAGTGATGCAGTTTGTTAGGATGCTCACCACTGCACATCGGCAGAAGGTGGTGAGTACTGATTTTTTAAATTAATTTTTTTTATGCGTTTCTACAAAACAACTACAAAAAAACACCATCAACAAAATGAAGATTACTACAGTGCAAAACAAACATATCAAATATATAATTCATAACAATAAGGAAACAGCACCCTGAATTAAATCATATAAAGTTAGTATCCTCCCCACCCTCCCACTACGAAACTCCAAGCCAGCCATCACAATATGTCAAAAAAAAATTAATCGGAGCATTCAATCCCACAGAGCTGTAAATACATATTAAAAAAAGTATAATGCCTGCTACCAAAACTGTAATGTAATTCCCATCAAAAAGAAACCATAAATCTTACAGAAAAAAGCTGAAAGTAAGGGATTATGGTACAGAAAAAAAATAAACTTAATCTAAAGAGTTATGAAAGTATTTGAGAAAAGGTCCCCACACCAAATAAAACTTTATGTCTGAATTGAGAAGTGAATAATTAATTTTTTCAAGGTCTAAACAGGACATTATATTACTAAGCCATTGAGCATGAGTGGGTGGGGCAACATCTCTCCACCTGACAAGAACTAAGCATCTAGCCAAACGAGAGGCAAAAGATAATGTTCGACATTTAGTCGGACTCAAATGCAAGTCTGCCTCACCCAAGGTACCCAGTGAGTATTGATGTGCAGAGTCCAGTTCTCTTCAGCCTCCTCGGTAAGCAGATACACTAGTCAGCTATGACTGGAATAATGAATATCTTCAAATACATGTGGATAAAACTTTCACTTAATTACGTCAAGGTACAAGAAATTACTTTCAGAGTATGGTCATCATGCATCTACGACATTAGCTGGATAAAGAATGCTTTGGCCACAATTACCAGATTCTGCTTTCCAGAAATGGCATTAAAACATGCAAATTCAACAACAAGAAACTGAACCAGAAGCTGGGATACTGAGATTATTTCCAATCAAGTGCAAAGGTCTTAGAGGAAATGGAACAAATTACGGTCACTTTTGATTTAAGTAGGCCAAGCCATTGATTGGGAATTTAGTGACAAGGGTATTTTTCCCCCCCTTTTTGGACCTTCGGCCCATCGAGCCCATGCTGCCCAATTACAACCATGTGACCCATTAATGCCATGTGGTCACAGGGAAAACATACAAACTCGATACAGACAGCAAGGGGATGGAACCCAGGTCGCTGATGATGTAACAGTGTTACGCTAATCTCTACTCTACAGTGCCACCCCAAATTGGCCACTTAAAGCTGATACCAAGAAAGTAATGAGGAAGGTCATTGGAAATTTGACTGGTTCAAAGGAAGTTCACAAAAATGATTCCAGAATTGAAAGGCTTGTCACATGAGGAGCGTTAGATGGCTCTGTGCCTGTATTCACAGAAATTCAGAAGAATGAGGGGTAGGTGGGTGGGATCTCACAGAAACCTATCAAATGTTGAAAGGCCTTGATGGAGTGGATGTGGAGAGTATGTTTTCTACGATGCACACAGAGGACACAGACTCAGAATAGAGGGGCATCCTTTTAGAATGGAGATGAGGAGCAATTTCTTTAGCCAGAGAGTGGTGAACCTGTGGAATTCATTGCCACAAGCAGCTGTGGAGGCCAAGTCACTGGGTATATTTAAGGCAGAAATTGATAGATTATTTATTAGTCAGGGTATGAAGGGATACGTGGAGACTGGGGCATAGGAGGAAATGGATCAGCCATGATGAAATAGTGGAGCAGAATCAATGGGCCAAATGGCCCATTTCTACTCCTGTATCTTATGGTCTTATCATTTTGCTTGGAATACAATGCAATAGGATAGTAGATGTACCATGACAATTACATATTTATTGACAGAAATGAACAGTTGGTTTAATTCTTCAAGCACAGACCAAAGTTAACATTTTTGTTACTTGGTTCACTGTGCTTTTTCACCAGCAAAACGTATATACTCTTGGCAAATCATTATGACCCCAGATTAATGACTTACCAAGAGTACAAGCATTCTCCTCTCTGCCACATCTGTTCCCAGGATGAGGCTTTCCTTAATAGGACAACAGAGATGTCCTCCTACTTCAAAGAACAGGGCTTCCCTTGCTCCACCATTAATGATGCCCTCACCCAGATACTCTCTCTTTCTGGAACATTTGCATTCAACCCATCTTCCCATCACCTTAACAGTGATAGAGTTCTTCCAGTCCTTACCTACCACCCCATCAGTCTATGCATCCTACCACCAAACAGATCTTTGCCTACACCTCACTCTCAGCTTTCCGCAGAGGTCGCCCCCTTCTGTGATTGCCTCGTCCATTCATCCCTCCCCGCAAGAGACAGAAAGGCTACACCTGCTCATTCACCTCCATTCAGGGACCCAAACAAGAATCTGCCAGGGTCGTCTATCGTGTCCGGTGCTCTCGATGTGGCCTCCTTTACATTGACGAGACCCAATGTAAATTGGAGGACCGTTTGGTCAAACTCCACTGCTCCATCCGCCAAAAGCTGAACTTCCCGATGGCTAACCATTTTAATTCCTATCCCCATTCTTGTTCCGACACGCTGGCCTCTTCTGCTAAGAAGAGGGCACTCACAGGGTGGAGGAGCAACACCTCATAGTCCATCTGGGTAGCCCCTCGCCTGATGGCATGAACGTCCATCTCTCCTTCCAGTAACTTTTTCTCCTCCCCTTTCCTTTTCCTCCTTCTATTCCCCACTCTGGCCTCTTGGCTCTTCACACCTGCCCACTGTCCCCTGGGTCCCCTCTTCCTTCCTCTGGTCCATTCACCTCTTCAATCAGACTCCACCCTCTCCAGCCCTTTACCTTGCCCACACACCTGGCTTCACCTGTCACCCTGTAGCCATCCTCCTTCCCATCCTGGCATCCTCTCCCTTCCTTTCCAGTCCTGAAGAAGGGTCTCAGCTTAACATGCTGACTGTTCATTTCCGTGGCAGCCGCCTGACCTGCTGAATCACTGCAGTATTTTGTGCGTGTTACTACAGAAACGCCTACTTTGTTCTGTCAGTGAGGAATTACACCGAAGCCGATTATAAAAGACCCCGTGGAACAGTACAAAGGGCGGGAGAGCTCACCACGGTGCCCAGGTCACTACTTCTCCATGCAGCCCGCATTACAATGCAGAAGGTGTGGGAGAAACACAGGTCAGGCAGCATGGTGCCTGATGCCCAGGTGCCCCCAGCTATTCCAAAGATGTGCTCTGGGTAGGTTAACATCTTTTGCCCTCCAAACTGTTTGCTTGGTGCGGTCGCAAGGTGCACAATGTTCTGAGATTAATGCACACATCACAGAAATGGAAGTCTTCTTCACGTTACAGGGATGCACAAGGATACATTTCCAACTCAACCCATTCAAAGTTTCCTTGCAGATACTCTGGATAACATTACCTTTTCAATATTCACTGGTTAGTCCCTGTAATGAAGACTCCATAAACCTCCTACACCATTCAGTCACGTTGATATGGCTGGACTGATAGACAGCTAATAGTTTGACAAACTGGAGCTTCACAAAACTCTGGCTAGACCACAGATGGGAGTATTATTTTTAGAGCTGGTGGTCTCATTGGATGTGGGGGGGGGGGGGTGCAGAGGATGCTGCCTGCATTGGAGAGGATAGGTAGAGTGAGCTAAGGTTTTTCCCTTTGGAGAGGGGAATGAGAAGTGAGTACAAGGCATATCGAGTGGATGGCCAGAGACTTATCCCCACGGCTAATAGGAGCTGGGAGAATTTTAAGGTGATCGATGGAAATTACAGGGGGAAATTACAGGGGAGGTAGTCCCGCCCCCCACAAAGACTGGTGGGTGCATAGTGCGATAGGCAGGTACATGAGGGACATTGAACTAACTCTTAGATAGGCACGTGGGTGATAGAAAAGCGGAGGGTTAAATGGGAGGGAAGTGTTAGACTGATTTTAGAACAGGTTAAAGGGTCAGCACAACGTGAGCCGAAGGGCCTGTACTGTCCTGTTCCATGTTGTGTGTAAAATGCACTCCCGTTTTTGTTTTAAATGCAAAGGCATCAAGCTTGCGCAGTACAGCGGGATGAGAGTTTTTAAAAAGAGACTTAGCGCTGATTACACCAGTCTGGGTCATAAAGTCTGACCCGCGAAAGAAAATGAACAAGCTGGAGAAATTAATCACCGAGCGTGAACAGCGCCTGCACAAGTTGGTCGGGAAGACGCACCACATCCACAGCAATTATTGTCTTTAAGTTCACACACGTAATGAAAGAGTTCCACCAATCTTGCTCTGGTAGTTGGATTTATAACATACTTTTTGCCTCCAGATTTAAGCACGTTTCTTCCCCAGCACCTCACCCTCTTTGCAAAGCAGAAACCAGCCGTGTACTAACATCGAGAAGACCCGCACCACGACCAAGACTGGCGTGACGGAGGTAGAAATGAAGTTGAACGCACCGGTTTAAAAAAAAACGAAAGCACTTTTTCCTACCGGTAAATCCACGCTGACATCGCTGCCGTCCAGTAAGGAGACCCTGCAGGTTATTATGGACTTGCTGTCGCCAGCCGCCGGGATGTGAGTGCCGGATCTCTGCGCCTCTCGCTGCTTCTCCTTCTCGGTGTATCGGCGCACCGTTCGGCGCCCGAGTGTCCGCCGCAAGAAGCCCAACATCGCCGCCTCCTCCTCCCTCTGCGATCGCTTGGAGGGCGAAGCAGGCAGAGAGGAAGGAAGCTAATCGAAAGGTAACAAGGGAGCCGATACAATGTAAGGAAAGGCGGGCTGATCACTCACACCAGCCGGCATGAAATTGCAGCTTGCAGGCAAACGGAGGTGCGAGTCCCGCAAGAAATTATCCAAATCCCCTCTGCGGTCTTGGGCATGCGTGAATACAGCCCAGGAAATGGCGTCAGACACTTCCAAGCTGCTGGATTTAGGGATGCGAGCTTCGGCAGCACGGTGTGAACCGTCTCCCGTTCCCCCGAGTGGAACCGACCGGCCAGCAGGACGATATGTAACGTGTGTCCCAAGTGCGCGCCCGACTCGCCGCACGGGTCTCTCTGGCTCGTTATTAATAATCGATTTCGCGCTTGAGAGACCTCTTGAAATTCGACAAGGTTGAGCGTTCACGAATTGATGTCAGCAGACGGGCCATAGCGATGGTAAACGCTGCTTCTACTCTCCAAGGGCACATTTTAGGGCTTTCAATCTGGAAAAATTAATAGTTGTCAATTAACTTTTCCTGTTGTAATGGAGCGGCGATCGTTATCTATTTGAAAGTTAATATTTGCATGTAAAGTATAATTAGATTCCTCCCCCTCCCCTTTTGCTTTTCATAAATATTTAGCTTTATATACTGACATTTGCAAATACAGGCTTTATCCTCTGGGTTCAAGAATCATTATAGAAATTTAAACACAAATATGTATGTTTGTATTGGACTGTACCAAGGGAGTATGATATTCTCATTTGACTAGAGGTAACTTCTCCCTAAATACTGTTAAAGATCTCAGGATACTGTATCACTTAAACAATCATGACCAGATTGTTTAGTCATTAAAACATACACAGGAACCCCACAGGATAGACTGTTCGGCCCTCCATATCTGTGTCAAACGTGATCCAAATTAAATTTAACCTGCAAATAATCTGTATCCTTTCTTTCCCTGCATGTTCATGTGCCTCTTAAACCCCACTTTACCCTTTCTCCTGACTGCCATTCCAGACACCTATGATTCTCTGGGTAAAAAATCTACACTCCACATCTCCTTTAAACTTCCCCTCTCTCATCTTAAACCTACAGTACTATGAAAAAGCCTTAGGTGTATGTGTATATACATACATAGATATATATATGTGTGTGTGTATATATATATATGACACCTAAGATTTTTGCACAGTACTGTATTCGTCAACGTGGAGTGGAGAATGAGTTTGTAAATCTGGCGGGAACAAAGGATGTAAGGAATGATGAGGGTGGAGTGCCATGGGAGGGGTGGGACAGGTGGCAGACAGTGCAAGGTCATTTGATTCCAAATAATTGATTTACTGCTCACTACAGAATGTCTCTCTGGTGCCTTCTGCTCCCTCCCCTCTCCCTGTCCCTTCTCCCAACCATAATTCCCCTCTCCTTGCCCCCCTCCCACGCTCAGTCCACAATAGAGACCCATATCAGAAGAAGGTTGACCACCACTCACTTCTGACATGATTTTTTTTGTGGCAACATCACATTTACTACAGTACTGTGCAAAACTCTTCGGTACCCTAGCTATGTGTATGTGCCCAAGACCTTTGCACAGTACTGTATGTCTTCCAGTATTTCCAGAATCAGAAAGATATGGGGGGGATCTCATCGAAACCTTTTGAATGTTCAAAGTCTAGAGAAAGCAGATGTGGAAAGGATGTTTTCCACGGTGGGAGAGAATCGGACAAGAGGGCGCAGCCTCAGGATAGAGGGGCACCCTTTCAAAACAGAGATGCAGAGAAATTTTCTTTAGCCAAAGGGTGATGAATTTGTGGAATGTATTACCACAGGCAGCTGTAGAGGCCAGGTCATTGGGTGTACTTAAGGTAGAGATTGACAGGTTCTTGATTGGACATGGCATCAAAGGTTACAGGGAGAAGGCCGGGAACTGGGGCTGAGGAGGAAATTAGAAAAAGGATCAGCCATGATTGAATGGTGGAGCAGACTCGATGGGCCAGATGGCCTAATTCTGCTCCCATGTCTTATGGTCTTATTTGGCCTTTCCACCCTGAGAAAAAGTCTGTGATTGTCTACTTATCTCTGACTTTCATCATTTTATAAATTTCTGTCAGGTCCCCGGTTAGCCTCCGATGCTCTGGAAAAAACAGTCTAATTCTGTCCAATCTCTCCATAGAGCAGTGTGGGTCTTGTTTGTTTCTGGGATCAGCAGCTCTGTTTCCTTTGTTTGCAAAGCTGACTCGCTGTGAACAAGTTCTTCACTCTCCAAGAACCCAACAGCCCTTGCCAGTGACACAGCAATTTACTGGTACTTCAATCAGCTTGCTGTACTGCACCGAGTGAACTTTGACCTCCAAGTTGAGATTCCTTCCGGATGAAGAAAGATGAAATACAGGGAATCGCAAGTGCTAGAGGAACTCGGCCGGTCAGGCAGTATCCATGGAAAGGAACCTTTCTTCGAGGGCCGAAACCTTTCTTCAGTTTTGGAAAGGACGGGGGCCGAAGCCAGAATAAGAAGGTGGGGGAGGGGAAGGAGTACAAGCTGGAAGGTAACAGGTGAGACCAGGTAAGAGGGAGGGTGGGTGGTGAGGCCAGGTGAGGGGGAAGGTGGATTGGGAAGTGAGAATGATGTAAGAAGCTTGGAAGTGATAGGTGGAAGAGGTAAAGTGCTGAAGAAGAAAGAATCTGATAGGAGAATCTTAATATGTCACCTGGTTAATTGATGATTCAATTGATTGGCACCGTTTCTGGTAAAATGGCTGCATGCTCAGACACAGTGGCCTCCCAAGTTCCAACCAAAGGTGTAATTTTTTTTATTGCAAGCCTCTGCTAGATATTAAAAACATCGTACAGCAGGTCTACCCCACTAGTGAGTTGCTGGAAGACAGGCGAGCTACACTTGCTGCATACCCTGTTGCTGCCCGCCACAGCCTCAGAGGAGGTGTGCGGCCCAACAAACGGTGCAGGTAATTACCTTGGACATTTTTCTTGTGCGCACAAGACCTTGTTGGGGATTGGTAATGTAGAATACTGCAAGTCTGTTTCACCGGTTCATTGGTGAGACGGACAGAGAGGGAGCCACGTGGTCTCAGTTGTTGCGTGGACCCGGCCTTCATGCCGCAGGGTCTCATCAGAGGCAGCGTGGGCACAGCGGGCGTCCCGGTTTGGTTTGAGGTCGGGCCCACCCCTCGATGCTGCTCTCCAGTGTTCACTCAGTGGAAGTCTAGCTGGATTGTGTTCATCTGCCCCTAGTGCACGATGGGTAACTGCTACGTCTGTCTTCTTGCGGGAACATGGCTCCAAGCACCATCAATCTACAGGCCACAACACTCAGGGACTTGGGCAATATTGTTGTTTTTTTGTGACTGTATGTGCTATATGCACCTTGTGCAGTGTGTCACTGTTGGTTCTGTGTTTTGCACCTTGTTCTTAGAGAAACACTTGTGTTTGGCGGTATTCTTGTGTATGGGTGAATGGCAATTAATCTTGAATTGCTAACTACTTAAGCTGTTTGCTGGTTGACAAGAAGAGTGGAAGGTATACGTGATACATGTACTGTATCGTAGATGAGTATAGGAATAGAACAGGCGGCCAGTGCAGAGTACTCCTTTGGCCAGTCCCCTGAATAATAAGTATACCACTTTGGATGCTGTTGATGACCTAACCAAGGAAAGCCATAGCGTTCAGGTCTCTGGCACTGAGTCTCACTCTGTGGTTCAGAAGTGAAGGGGTGGGATGGGTTGAGCTGTAGTGATAGGGGATTTATTGGTTAGATGAACAGAAAGGAGGTTCTGTGGATGAGACTGAGATTCCCGGATGGTATGTTGCCTCCCAGTGCCAGGGTCAGGGACACCTTGGATCGAGTCCTTGGCATTATTAAGTAGGAGGGTGAACAGCCAGAGGTTGTGGTCCACGTTGGTACCAATGGCATGGCCAGTAGGGGTGATGAGGTCCTGCAAAGTGAGTTCAGGGAGTTAGGTACTAAATTAAAGGACGGGACCTCCAAGGTTGTGATCTCAGGTTTGCTACCCATGCCATGTGCTAGTGAGGTCAGAAATGGGAAAATTATACAGTTTAACATGTGGCTAAGGAGATGGTGCAGGAGGGAGGTCTTCAGATTTTTAGATCATTGGGCTCTCTTCCAGGGAAGGTGGGACCTGTACAGAAGGGATGGCTGCACCTGAACTGGAGGGAGTCTAATATTCTTCTGGGAAGGTTTGCTGATGCTGCATGGTGGGGCTTAAACTAGAATTGCAGGAGGATGGGAACCAGAGCACCAGAACAGATATTGGAGTGGTTGTGGAGAAAGATGTTGTTAAGCCTGCATATAAAGTCAGGAGTCAAAAGATTTGATCATGGTGGGACTAAGGTTCTGAGCTGTGTATATTTCAAAGCAAGGAGCATTGTAGGAAAGGTGGATGAGCTTAGGACATGGATCAGAACATGAATTATAACATTATAGCCATTAGCAAGACTTGGTTGCAGGAGGGGCAGGACTGGCAGCTCAGTGTTCTGAGGTACTGTTGTTTTAGAAGTGATAGAGCAGGAGGAATTAAAGGGGGACCAATGAAATTACCAGCAGGAAATGTCACAGAAGTGCTCAGGCAGGACAGACCAGAGAGCTCGTCTAGTGAGGATTTATGGGTGAGGAATAAGAAAGGCATATCCACATTAGTGCGATAATATTATAGACCACTCAACAGTCCTTGGGATTTAGTGAAATAAATTTGTAGAGAGATCGCAGACTGTTGCAAGAAACATAAGGTTGGGATGGGAGGTGATTTTAACTTTCCACATATTGACTGGGACTCCCATAATTTAAAAAGACTATGTGGGATAGAGCTTGTCAAATGTGTTCAGGAAGGTTTCCTTAATTAGTACATATAAGTCCTAACTAGAGAGAATGCAATACTAGATGTATTAGGGAATGAGACGGGGCAGGTGACGGAAGTTTGTGTAGGGGAACACTTTGCATCTAATGGTCATGATGCCATTAGTTTCAAGGTAATTATGGAAAAGAATAGGTCTGGTCCTCAGGTTGAGATTCTAAATTGGAGAAAGGCCAATTTTGATGGTATATCACAAAGGATTTGGCAAGTGTGAATTGGGACAGGTTGTTTTCTGGCAAAGGTGTACTTGGTAAGTGAGAGGTCTTCAAAAGTGAAAACAGAAGTTTGTATGTTCCTGTCAAATAAACGGCAAGGATAACACATTTATGGAACCTTGGTTTTCGAGAAATATTGAGGCCCTGATTAAGAAAGAAAGGAGGTGCGTAGGTGGTATAGGCAGGCAGGAACAAATTAGTTACTTATGGAGAATAAGAAATGCAAGAAAACACTTAAGAAAGAAATCAGGTGCAGGAGGGCTAAAAGAAGGCATGAAGTTACTCTAGCAGACAAGGTGAAGGGGAATCCTGAGGGATTCTACAGATATGTTAACAGCAAAAGGATAGCAAGGGACAAAACTGGTCCTCTGGAAGAACACAGTGGTAATCTATGCATGGAGCTGAATGAAATGCGGAGATCATAAATGGATTTTTTTGCATCTTTATTTACTCAGGAGAGGAACACAGAGTCTAGAGATGTGAGGGAAAGCAATAGTGAAGTAATGGACCCTATATAGAATACAAATGAGGAGGTGTTTGCTGTCTTGAGATCAATTAGGGTGGATATATCTTCTGGCCCTGACAAGATGTTCCTTTGGACTCTGTGGGAGGCTGTATTCAAGTTACAGGGGCCCCAGCAGAGATATTTAAAACATCCTTACCCACAAGTGAGGTGCCAGAGGTTTGGAGGATGGCTAATGTTGTTCAGTTGTTTAAAAAAGTCTGAGAATAAGCCAGGAAATTATAGGCTGGTCTCTAAGGGACAGGACATACAGTGTCTTGTAAATGTATTCAGCCTCCAGCCCTTTGATCACATTAAGGTACATTACAACCCCCAGGGATTTTGATCAATTTAACTGAAAATATTTATTTGTGAATCACATGCTCATTTATTCACAGCACAGCCAAAAAAAAGGGAAAATTGTAACACACAAAAACTAATATGTTGTAGTGGTGTGCTACACGCAGCGCTAAAATAATGACACGGAATCGGTAAACTGCAGTCAAAGTTAATTTTATTCGAACTTCACAGCCTTGTTTTAAAGCCTCCCTCATCCCGCCCTCCCCGGGCGCGGATGCTCCAAGTGACACGTACTCACAAACCCCCGCAGGCTTTTCTCCCTTTGTTGCGGACCTGGCCTTTGTGCCTGCGCGCTGGCTATTTGTGAGCCGGTTCGAGTGCGCTAGGAAATGGGTCGCCACATAACCCCCTCCCCCTCAGAACCGGCGATAGACCCCCCCAATGTCCACAGTCTGGGTCGGACCCTGTTTGGGAGGTCGGCCTCTGCGCCGCGGTGCCGGAAACTCAACCAGTTGCACCAAGTCCACATGGGCCGGTTTGAGTCGGTCCACCGTGAAAACCTCCTCTCTCCCCCCAACGTCCAGCACGAACATGGACCCGTTGTTCCTGAGCACCGTAAACGGCCCCTCGTAGGGCCGCAGTAGCGGCGGCCGATGCCCGCCCCTTCGTACAAACACAAACTTACAGTTCTGCAGGTCTTTGGGTACGCAGGTCGGGTTCTGCCCATGCTGTGAAGTGGGTATGGGGGCCAGGTCACCGAGCCTCTCGCGTAGTCTGCCCAGGACCGCTGCGGGTTCTTCCTCTTGCCCCCTTGGGGCTGGTATGAACTCCCCGGGGACGACCAGGGGTGCACCGTACACCAACTCGGCCAACGAGGCGTGCAGATCGTCTTTGGGCGCCGTGCGGATGCCGAGTAGGACCCAGGGAAGCTCGTCCGCCCAGTTAGCTCCTCTCAGGCGGGCCATGAGAGCCGACTTTAGGTGACGGTGGAAACGCTCCACTAGTCAGTTCGACTGTGGGTGGTAGGCAGTGGTGTGGTGCAGCTGTGTCCCCAAAAGGCTGGCCATAGCAGACCACAGGCTGGAGGTGAACTGGGCGCCTCTGTCGAAGGTAATATGGGCCGGTACACCAAAGCGGGACACCCAGGTGGCGATCAGTGCCCGGGCGCAAGATTCGGAGGTGGTGTCGGTGAGCGGGATCACCTCTGGCCATCTTGTGAACCGGTCCACGATAGTCAGGAGGTGCCGCGCTCCTCGCGACACTGGCAGGGGGCCCACGATATCCACATGAATGTGGTCGAAACGCCGGTGGGTGGGGTGGAACTGCTGCGGCAGAGCTTCGGT
Source organism: Hemitrygon akajei (assembly GCF_048418815.1). Lineage (NCBI taxonomy): Eukaryota > Metazoa > Chordata > Chondrichthyes > Myliobatiformes > Dasyatidae > Hemitrygon > Hemitrygon akajei. The sequence continues at coordinate 107,659,733 of NC_133125.1, forward strand.
GTGCCACTGCACCTTGGCCGTCTGGCAGTGCATGCACGTTCTGGCCCATTCACTGACCTGCTTGCGGAGTCCGTGCCAAACAAACCTGCTGGAGACCATCCGGACGGTAGTGCGGATGGAGGGGTGCGCCAAGTTATGAATGGAGTCGAAAACACGTCGCCGCCAGGCTGCCGGAACGATGGGGCGGGGTTAGCCGGTGGCGATGTCACAGAGTAGGGTCCTCTCACCTGGGCCTACGGGGAGGTCCTGGAGCTGCAAACCGGAGACTGCGATCCTGTAACTCGGGATCTCCTCATCTGCCTGCTGTGTCTCTGCCAGTGCCTCAAAGTCTACCCCTTGGGAAAGGGCGTGAATGTTAGGGCGAGAGAGCGCATCCACCACGACATTGTCCTTACCTGAGATGTGCCGGACGTCCGTTGTGTATTCAGAGATGTAGGACAGTTGGTGCTGCTGGCGGGACAACCAGGGATCGGACACCTTCGTGAACATAAAGGTAAGCGGCTTGTGGTCCGTGAACGCGGTGAAGGGCCTACCTTCTAAGAAGTACCTGAAATGCCAGGTATAGCGCCAACAGTTCCCGGTCGAAAGCACTGTATTTGAGCTCGGGTGGCCGCAGGTGTTTGCTGAAAAACGCCAGGGGTTGCCAGCGCCCCTCGATGAGTTGTTCCAGCACCCCACCGACTGCCGTGTTAGATGCGTCCACTGTGAGGGCGGTAGGGACGTCTATTCTGGGGTGCACTAGCATCGCGGCGTTCGCCAAGGCTTCCTTCGTTTGAATGAAAACGGCGGCGGACTCCTCGTCCCAGGTAATGTCCTTTCCCGGACCGGACAGCAGGGCGAGCAGGATCCGGGCAGCTGAAGGGAGGAAGCGGTGGTAGAAATTGACCATACCTACGAATTCCTGAAGGCCTTTGATCGTGGTGGGTCGGGGGAAATGGCGGACCGCATCTACCTTAGCGGGCAGAGGGGTTGCCTCATCTTTAGTAATCCTGTGGCCCAGGAATTCAATGGTGTCGAGCCCGAACTGGCATTTGGCCGGGTTGATTGTTAGACCGTACTCACTCAGTCGGGCGTAGAGTTGACGGAGGTGGGACAGATGCTCCTGACGACTGCTGCTGGCTATGAGGATGTCGTCCAAATAGATGAAAGCGAAGTCCAGGTCGCGTCCCACCGCGTCCATTAACCGCTGAAACGTCTGTGCGGCATTCTTTAGGCCGAACGGCATGCGGAGGAACTCGAAAAGGCCGAACGGGGTGATGAGTGCCGTTTTGGGGACGTCGTCCGGATGCAACGGGATTTGAAGGTACCCTCAGACGAGGTCTACCTTGGAGAAGATCCGTGCGCCGTGCAGGTTTGCTGCAAAGTCCTGAACGTGCGGCACAGGGTAGCGGTCCGGTGTGGTAGCCTCGTTCAGCCTGTGGTAGTCGCCGCATGGTCTCCAGCCCCCTGTCGCTTTGGGCACCATGTGCAGGTGGGAGGCCCATGGGCTGTCGGACTGCCGGATGATCCCCAATTCCTCCATCCTCTTGAACTCCTCCTTCGCCAGTCGGAGCTTGTCCGGGGGAAGCCACCGAGCGCGGGCATGGAGGGGTGGTCCCTGTGTCGGGATGTGGTGCTGTACGCCGTGTCAGGGCGTGGCTGCCGCGAACTGCGGTGCCAGAACCGATGGAAAATCCGCCAGGACCCTGGTGAAGTCGTTGTCGGACAGCGTGATGGAGCCGAGGTGAGGGGCTGGCAACTGGGCTTCACCCAGGGAGAACGTCTGAAAGGTCTCGGCGTGGACCAGTCTCTTCCTGGGCAGGTCGACCAGTAGGCTGTGAGACCGCAAAAAATCCGCACCCAGAAGCGGTTGGGCTACGGCGGCCAGTGTGAAGTCCCACGTGAACTGGCTGGAGCTGAACCGTAGCTGCACCTGACGGGTGCCATAGGTCCCTACTGTGCTGCTGTTCACGGCCCTCGCGGGGGACCCGGTGCCCTGTTGCGGGTGTCGTAACTCGTCGGAGGTAAGACGCTGATCTCAGCACCGGTGTCGACCAAAAAACGGCATCCCGACCGCTGGTCCCACACATACAGGAGGCTATCCCGATGGCCAGCCACCGCAGCCATCAGCGACGGCTGGCCCTGGCGTTTCCCGGGAACTGGCAGGGCGGGCGACAACGGCGGGCTTCTGCGCCCCACCACCGGTGGTAGAAACACCATTGTCCGTTGGGCTCCCCACCCCTGCCTCTGGGGTTAGCGGGCTCTGCAGCCGGGCCTGGACTGGTTTGCTGCTGGGAGCGTGACCTGGTGATCTGTGCGACAGACGCCCCACTCTCCTTCTTGGCTTTCCACAGCAAGTCTGCCCGGGCTGCCACCTTCCGGGGGTCGCTAAAATCTGCGTCGGACAGCAGCAGGCGTATGTCCTCGGGCAGCTGCTCTAGGAATGCCTGCTCAAACATGAGGGAGGGTGTGTGTCCGTCGGCCAGAGACAACATCTCATTCATTAAAGCTGATGGAGGCCTGTCTCCCAAGCCATCCAGGTGCAGTAAACGGGCAGCTCGCTCGCGGCATGAGAGTCTGAAAGTCCTTAGGAGCAGGGCTTTGAATTCCGTGTACTTGCCGTCCGCCGGGGGAGACTGTACGAACTCTGCAACCTGGGCCGCTGTGTCCTGGTCGAGGGAGCTCACCACGTAGTAGTAACGGGTGTCCTCTGAGGTTATCTGCCGAACGTGAAATTGGGCTTCTGCTTGCTGGAACCATAGGTGAGGTCGCAGCGTCCAGAAGCTTGGCAGTTTCAACGAAACTGCATGAACAGATGCGGCGTCGGTCATCTCCGGTCCAAAATCGTTTGGACCGTCGGGGTCACCAATTGTAGTGGTGTGCTACACGCAGTGCTAAAATAACGACACGGAGTCGGTAAACTGCAGTCAAAGTTAATTTTATTCGAACTTCACAGCCTTGCTTTAAAGCCTCCCTCATCCCGCCCCCCCCGGGCGCGGATGCTCCAAGTGACACGTACTCACAAACCCCCGCAGGCTTTTCTCCCTTTGTTGCGGACCTGGCCTTTGTGCCTGCGCGCTGGCTATTTGTGAGCCGGTTCGAGTGCACTAGGAAATGGGTCGCCACAATGTCAACATTTCTAAAGTATTCATCCCCCTTTACTCAGTAATTGGTTGAATTACCTCTCGCAGCTTTTACAGCCAGTAGTCTTTCTGAATTAAGTCTCCATCAGCATTGCACAACGTGATCGAGCAAGATTTGCCTATTCCTCCTTGCAAAATTGCTCAAGCTATGCCAGGTTAGTTGGAGAAGCTTTGCTAGAGATGTTCGGTGGGTTAAGGTCAGGACTCTGACTGGGCCACTCAAGGACATCAATTATCTTCATTGAAATCACTCCATGTTTGCTCTGGCAGTGTGCTTTGGGTCGTTGTCCTGCTGAAAGTCAAACCTTCTTCCCCAGTTTAAGCTTCCTGGCAGAGGCTAGCAGGTTTTTATCCAGGATCTCTCTGTATTTAGCAGCGTTCATCTTCCCATCAGTCCTGACCAGATTTCCAGTCCCTGCTGATGAAAAGCATCTGCATAGCATGAAGCGACTTCTACCATAATTTACAGTAGGGTGGTGTTACCTTGCTGATGCGCAGTATTACATTTATACCACACAAACTGCTTAGTTTGGAGGCCAGAAGTTCCACTTTAGTCTCATCCAACACCACAATAACTTCTTTCACATCTTTACAGCATCTTCTCAGTGATGCTTTGCAAAGTCTTTACAGGAGGATATGCTTTTTTAAAAAACCAGGGCTTCTTCCTTGCCATTCTTCTATCAGTACCCTTTTGGTGCAAGGCCTTAGAGATTGTGGAGCCATGAACTTCATCTCCAGTTGCAGCCACTGACTTCTGCAGCTTTTAGCATCACAATAGCCTCTCGTAAAAGTGTCATTTTTCTCACATGGCTAGGTTTACAGGGTGGCCTGACCTAAGCAGTGTGGTTGTGGTTACACGGCGGACTGCACTGAGCTCTGAGGTGTGGTTAGTGCCTTTGAAATGGTCTTGTACACTTCCCCAGATTTGTGCTTCTCTATTATCATTTCCCTAACTTGCATTTTGACATCATTTTGGTTTGGTCTGTTGAAAATCTACCATACTGTTGGACCTTACAGAGAGAGGGGTATTTATTCAGCTGATCCTCCAATGCACCTTAGCAAAGTGAGTGTAGTAATTACAAAAGGGATGATTACCATAGATTTCGCACTACAGAGCGCACCTGATTAAAAGCCGCTGGCTCTAATTTTAGAAAGAAAATCAATTTTGTACTTGTACAAGCCGCACCGGATTTTAGGCCGCAGGTGTCCCACGTTGTAATATGAGATATTTACACAGAAAGATATTACACGTGAGGATTTTTTAACTTTTAATTAAATCCATATGGTAACATAAACAAATACATATTGCAAATGCTTTTTTTCGAACCGTGCCTGTAACGCGGCTACTTTTAAATATACATACGTATCGGTAACACACAAATTACGTTGCGTATACTTTTTTACTGAACAACATTCCAATATCTCCTAACGACTGGTAAAAAAATATATATACTGCAGCCTACCAGGAAAAGTTATTGATCGCCTTTAACTTAAAAGCAGCGTTTTCGCTCGGCTAATGTGCTCCCCCCCCACCTTCCCATTTATCGCAAACCGGTATTTCCCACAAGACGCGGCAAAATCGGATGTGACGTCATAGCATCCCGGGATGTAGTACAGAAAACAAATATAGTTAAAACACTTCTAACTTTAACTAGAAAATACTAACAAATGAATTACTAAGCGAAAATATTATAAACTAAATAACTGCCATAAAGGCAGCACAATGCTTTTCTTCGAGTGTTTTCCATGTTGATGAGGGTGAGTACAAATGACTGATTTACAATAATTGTGAAAGTGCGCTTGATTTATCGTACAATTTCATTGGACCTCTGTGAACTACTCATCAATTTTATTGGTCTACTGTTACGAGGCAAAATGTTTTTGGCGGCATGTAAAAAAATCATGCATTAGCCGCACCGTAGTAAAGGCCGCAGTGTTCAAAGCTGATCAAAATGTGGGAAAAAAGTAGCGGCTTATAATCCGACATCTACCGTACTTTTTCAGCCTCACAATTTTATTTTAAAATTTTTAGTACTGTAAATTGTTGACTGGTTTTGAAGTTTTTCTTTTGATTTGACATGATGCATAATATTTGGTCAATTAGCTCAAAAAATCCTACTTCAATATATTTTAGAATTAGAAAATGAGACAATAGAAGTTGAAAGTAGTTGTGGGAACTGAATACTTTCTCAAGGCACCGTATAGGTGTCTGGATTGACAGGGACCGTTTACGGATTATCTAAATGGCTTTGTGCATCGTAGGTTATGTCTAACAAATCTTGTAGAGTCTTTTGAGGAAGTTACAAGGAACGTTGATGAAGTGGACAGAGGGATCCAGAAATACAGATCCCTTATTTCCTTGAAAGTGGCATAACAGACACGGTTTGTAAAGAATGCTTTTAGCATATTGGCATTCATAAATCGATGTATTGAGTACAGGAGTTGGGATGTGATGTTGAAATTGTGTAAGATGTTGGTGAGGCCTAATTTGGAGTATTGTGTGCAGGTTTGGTCACCGACCTACAGGAAAGATGTGAATAAGATTGAGAGAGTACAGAGAAAATTTACAAAGAGGTTGCCAGGACTTGAGAACCCTAGTTATAGGGACACGTGGAATAGGTTAGAACTTTATTCCTTAGATCATAGAAGATTTAATAGAGGTATACAAAATTACAAGACGTATAGATAGGGTAAATGGAAGCAGGCTTTTTCCACTTAGGGTGAGACTACAATTAGAGGTCATGGGTTAAGGGTGAAAGGTGGAATGTTTAAGGGGAACTTCCACACTCAGAGGGTGGTGAGAGAATCAAATGAGCTGCCAGCACAAGTGGTGGATTCAGGTCTAATTTCAACATTCAAAAGAAATTTTGATGTACGTGGATGGGAAGAGTATGAAGGGCTATGGTCCGGCTGCAGGTCGATGGGACTAGGCAGATAAATGTTTTTGGCACAGACTAGATGGGCCAAAGGGCCTGTGATGCACCATCAATAACTCTCAGAGACGGGAGGCGAACGATAGGCTTTTATTAGCAGCAAGAGACCACCACACAACATCCTGGAGACAGAGGGGGGGAGCAGTGCCTCCAATCACCTTTATACAGGGGTCTGTGGGAGGAGCCACAGGAGCAGTCAGCAGAGGGGCGTGTCCAGACAGGGATATGAAGTTCACCACAGCCTGTTTCTGTGCTGCGGTGTTCTATGGCTGTAAGTGCCCAGAGTTCGTGGAATATACCAGTCTATTACTATTGATATTTTTGAATAACTTTCTTTCGAATTTTTTTCCATTTCCAAAATCTTATCTAATTACTATCTGAGAGAAAGTTTGTAAAGTCGCACCACTAGGTGCTCAATCATTTTGGCAATGAAGTCAGAGGAAGTTACCCTTATCTGGATATTCAGATAAAGATCAGCTTTAATTGTCACACGTTCATCGAAATATTGAACATAGAGTGAAATGCTGGAAGATGATAGGTGAAGCCAGGTGGGTGGGAAAGCTAAAGGCCTGAAGATGAAGGAATCTGGTACGAGGGGAGACAGGGAAGGATGAGGGGTCCCAGGAGGAGGAGATTGGCAGGTGAGTACATGAGGTAAGAGGGAAATAGAAGAGGAAGGGGGGCATTACCAGAAGGAGAAATTGATGCTCATGCCGTCAGGTTGGTGGCTACCGCGTTGGAATATGAGATGTTGCTCCTCCACCCTGAGAGTGGCCTCATCACGGCGAAGAGAGGCGGCCACGGACTGACCTGTCAGAACCAGAATGGGAAGAGGAATTAAAATGGTTGGCTACCAGGAAATCCTGCTTTTGGTGGATGGAGTGAAATTGCGGTCCCGAATTTATGTTGGGTCTTATCAGTGTAGAAGAGGGCGCATTGGGAGCACCGGATACTCAACAGATTCACAGATGGAGTGTTGCCTACATTGCAGGACTCTTGGGGACATAAATGGAGGTGAAGGAGAAGATGAATGGGCAGGTATAGCATTCCTGTTGCTTGTAGGGGTAAGTGCTGAGATGGAGATTAGTGAGGAGGGATTAAGGGACAACAGAATCACAGAGGGAGTGCTCACTGTGGAAAGTGGAGAGTGGTGAGGAGGTGGTAGGTTCCTGTTGAAGATGGCAGAAGTTGTGGAGAATGACATGTTGGATGCAGAGGCTTATGAGGTGGTAGGCAAGGACAAGAGGAACTCTGTCACTATTAAGGCAGCGGGAAGATGAGGTGAGCGTGGATGCCCAGGAAATGAAGGAAATGTGGTTAAGGACAGCATCAATGGTGGAGGAAGGAAAACCCCGTTCTTTGAAGAAAGAACATTTCCGAAGTCCTGGAAATGAGAGCCTCATCCTGGGAACAGATGCAGCAGAGACAAAGGAACTGAGAAAAGGGAAAAACATTTTTGCAGGAGACAGGGTGGAAATCAGTAGGTTTAAGAAAAATCTGGTAGACAGTTTGTCTCCAGAGATGGAGACAGAGAGATTGAGAAAGAGGAGAGAGATGTCAGAAATGGGCCGAGTGAATTTAAGGGCAGGGTGGAAGTCGGAGGCAAGTTGATGAAATCAACAAGTTCAGCGCGGGTGCATGAAGCAGCACCAATGCAGTTGTCAGTGCGGCGGAGGAAGAGTTGCCAGGGAAGTGCATGGTCATGCTCTTTGGTGGTAGAAATTAACGTGTGGACTATTTTCCAAATGGGGAGAAAATCCAGGAATCTGAGATGCGGAGGGATTTGGGAGTCCTTCAACAGAACACCCTGAATGCTAACTTGCAGGTTGAGTCAGTGGTGAGGAAGGCAAATGCCATGTTAGCATTCATTTCAAGAGCAAGGATGTGATGCTGAGGCTTTGTAAGGCATTGGTGAGGCCTCACCTTGAGTATTGTGAATTTTGGACCCCTCATCTTAGAAACGGTGTGCTGGCATTGGAGAGGGTCCAGAGGAGGTTCACAAGGATGATTCCAGGAATGAAAGGGTTATCATATGAGGAACATTTGATGGCTCTGGATCTGAACTCACTGGAATTTAGAAGGATGAGGGGGGATCGCATTGAAACCTTTCGAATGTTGAAAGGCCTAAACAGAGTAGATGTAGTGACATTCCACCTCTCCCGTAAGTTATGGAGTCTCCTGCGTATTGATAGCGGCTCCTTGACACCCGCAAATTATATACAATATACCGAAAATCGATTTTTCAAGAGCAAGTGAGAGAGAGATTGAGCGAGAGAGAGCGTCATGGCAAAGAATTCCAAAAAAAGAAAATATAAAATGTACTTCACCCCAGATTGCACTAAAGTGTACTCCTACCTAATAGGGGTCAAAAATAATGACAGTATTGCTTGCTGCACTGTTTGCAACAGTGACTTTTCTATTGCCCATGGTGGGTTAAATCACTGTTGAGGAGAGTTTAACAGGTGTCATTCATTCACTAGCAGAGCTAACGTTATTTAAACTCGCTGACTAGCTGCTAAGGAGCTACCGGTACTCTGTTGCAGACATCCCACCTCTCCCGGAAGTTCTGGGAGTCTCCCACAAATTGATGGCGCTACCTCACTGAAATGAGTTCTTGCAGTGTGGGATGTCTGGATGTAGAAAGGATGTTTCCCATGGTGGGAGAGTCTAGGACAAGAGGGCACAGCTCAGGATAGAGGGGTACCCTTTTAAAACAGAGATGCAGAGACATTTCTTTAGCTAAAGGCTGGTGAATTCGTGGAATTTGTTGCCACGTGCAGCTATGGAGGCCAGGTCAATGGGTGTATTTAAGGCAGAGATTGACAGGTTCTTGATTGAACATGGTATCAAAGGTTACAGGAAAAAGGCCGGGAACTGGGGTTGAGGAAGAGATTTTTAAAAAAGGATCAGCAGACTCTATGGGCCAGATGCCCTAATTCTGCTCCTATGTCTTATGGTCTTGTGGAAGGTTTGAAACATAGGACTGTTGCACATCGCCAATGAAAAGGCAGGCATAGTTGAGGCCCATGTGGGTACCCATGGCTACACCTTGAGTTTGGAGGTTGTGAGCAGAACTGAAAGAGAAATTGAGTGTGAGGACCTGTTCCACTAGAAGAGCCGGTGGAGGGGAAACAGTTTGGTCTGCTACCAGGCAATGTTTCCTGGTGACTACAGGAAATGGATATGCTAATTGAATATGTTGAGGGATCTTGGGGTGCAAGTTCATAGAGCCTTGAGTGTAACAACACCGGCTGTTCAGCTGAAATGTTGACGACACCTTCGCCTTCATAGACACTGTCCGAGTCGGTGAGAGGAGTTTGTTTTAAACACACAAAGTTAAACAAGCAAGAACTTTTTGCCACTGGAGTACAGAAAGCAGAGTGGCAACCTGATGGAAGTATTTACAATTATGGGAAGTTTAGTTAGTGTCAGAGTCTTTTTCGCAGTGGGAAATGTCAAATACCAGTGTGCATTGGTTTACGATAAGAGGGGTTAAGTTTAAAGATGTTCAAGTGCTTTCTTTTGGCCAACCTATTGTGGTAGGTTGCTGGAACAGGCTGCAAGGAGAGGTAGTAAAAGCAGATATATATCAGCAGTGCAGGTACACAAGAATAGGCAGGGAACAGAGGGATACGGACCAAGTGCCGGTAGATGGGGTTAGCTTTATAGCGACATCATTGTCAGCACAAAAATGATGGGGAGTGTTGTGACTGGGATCGAACTGAAGCTGGTGATATAAAAGATGCAGCAAGCTGGAGATACTCTCGATAGAGGCTCACAGACAGCAGGAGTACATCACATTTTTATACCGTTAAGATCAACACTTTCAGTAGGTGATTTAAGACAGTTTCAATAGCTGCAAGGACATTGTTTACTTCAGTACTTTGAGTTGACAACTTACTGTTGAGTTGACAATAAGGACTGAAGACTGGTTCTTGTTTGAAGTAATATTCACATAATTCCAAAAAACAGGAAGAAGTCCCTGTTCCCGAGCTGCACCCTTCTCCAGGCACCACAGCAGTTAGCACGATGCTGTTGCAGCTCAGGGCGTTTTGGAGTTTGGAGTTCAATTCTGATGTCATCTGTACGGAGTCTCCATGAGCCCTTCCTGTGGAATGCGCGGGTTTTCTCGGCGTCTTCGGTTTCCTCGCACAGTCCAAGGACGTAGCGGTTAGTGGGTTAATTGGTCATTGTAAATTGCCCTGTGATTAGACGAGGGTTAAATATGGGGGATGCTGGGTGGCGAGGTTCAAAGGGCTATTCTGCACCTCATCTCAAAGTAAAATAAAATTTTAAAAAATGCCATTTCTCAGACCAAGAGATAAATATACATAAAAAAGAATCTTTTACCCACCATTTGATGGAAAGGCAGGTCATATCTCAATGCTTCATACAATAGCAAAGTAGGTCTCACCATTCATACATTTAAGTGTCAGCCCAGATCAGATGCTAAAATTCCTGGAGTAGGATTTGTACTCAATAAGGTGTGAGCGGACGGACCAAAATACTGGTAGAAAGGAAACATTCCCGGGGGCAATGAAGGAAAGAGCATGAAACAGACATTTATTTTGTACAAGTTTTGAACATGCTGTAGATGTTCTTCCGCTTAGGCAACATTGATCACTCCTGAGCGAGTTCACAGTTATTGTACTCCTTGCAAACTACTCACAGGTAGGGGTCTCAACAGCCAACAGATTAACGCATTTAATTCAGATTACTCCAACTGTGAAGCCACTTGCTATAGTCCTATCTCTTTTACAGCTTGGGGGGAAAAAGCACCAGCTGGTGTTTTCTGTGGAGTGACAATAACTCTGGACTAATGCCAAATGGCTTTCGTTAGTGAGAAGTAACAAAACGCTCCTGGATATGAGCATGAATGTGACATTTAGCCAGGACTTGGTGCCACACCCCCTCAACATGCCAAATGGGCATTTGGTTAAAAGTTCCAACTAAAGATTGGAAGAACTTACTTTACAACAGAGAACTAAATCCAGAGTGAAATGTTGCGAATTAACTCTTCTAGCAACTGTTAAGATATGAGCTTTATAAAGTAAACACGATCATTTATTTCATGAAAGAATTCTACAACTTTGACCTGAGTTGGGAATACTGTATTACCATACCAAAAAGCAGGTGACTATTTAAGTGGAACAGCTGGGGGAGATGGCCTAGAGGACAGTAGACTAGAATCATAGAACATACTGTAGAACAGTACAGGTCCTTCAGCCCACAATGCTGCATCAACCCTTCAGTCTACTTTCCCTCAAACAAGCCCTCCATTTCCCTTTCACCCATGAGTGTTTTGGATTTTACATCATCAGGATCTCCCAACCAATGGTTAGAAACCTACAGCAGAAAAGATAGGCTCTTTCAGTAGGCATAGGTATCTACCCAGATTTGTTCTTCTGCCTGCATTTGGCTCACAACCCTCAAAACTTTTTCTACCTGTCCAAATGTTTTTTAGATATTGTAATTATACCCACTTCTGCCACTTTCCTTGGCCACTTGCTCCGTATACCCACTGCCTTCTGTGTGGAAAAAGTTCCCTCAAAGGTCTCTTAATATTCCCCGCCACCCTCTAACTTTTAATTCTAATATCCCGTGAAAAGGTCTGTGACCATCCACTTCCTCTATGCCACTCGTGATTTTATATACCTCTAGAAGGTTTGAAGAAGCTTTTCCCTAGATCATGGAAATACGATGCTGAATTGCACTCCACCCAGCCCACGTCGCCCAGTTGCTGCCCACTCCTTTTGCAGTTTGCTCCTTCTGACAGGGTTGACAGTGAGTGGGGTGTGGTGAACTACATATACCTGTCTGGACACGCCCCCCCCGGCTGACTGCTCCTGTGGCTCCTCCCACAGACCCCTGTATAAAGGCGATTGGAGGCACAGACCCTTCCTCAGTCTCCAGGATGTTGTGTGATGGTCAATTGCTGCTTGTGCTTTCTTCCAGCCAATAAAAGCCTACCTTAACCCATGTCTCAGCGAGTTATTGATGGTGCATCATGGGGCCTGGGTCACAACTGGCAGAGATTACCCTGACCTTCCAGTCCTCAGAAACCCCCTCAATATCTGTGATCTGACATTTATAAAGTTCGACAAATTAAGAAAAATATGAAAAAAGATAAAAACGCTGCTTATGTTCAATTACCCCTTTTGTTAAAGTGAGAGCTCTTGACTGCATTCAGATCAATGGAGCTGCAGTGTGGTTTGGGTTAAAGGTGAGGGGGCAGAGAGGGGTGGATCCACTGCCTCAGCTCGAGGTTATGGAATGGCCCAGCCTGTGTCTGAACGAAACAGCACAGAAGCAGGAGGGCTACTGCGGCAGTCCAAGCAAGCCGCGTTGATTCCTGTCGGTGTGACGTTACCCATTTACTGATGTGAGAGCGAGCAGCCTCAGATTCCAGCGTGTCAACATCTCAGAGGGTCTATCCCGGGCTCAATCATCACACAGGTGGTATGCCAGAGGCTTTACTTCATTGGGAGGCTGAGGAGATTTGGTACATCAGCATTCTGACTGGCTGTGTCACTGCCTGGTATGAAGCCTGCAATGGACAGGATCACGAGAGGCTGCAGAGGGTTGTAGACTTAACCAGCTAGGGCTTCTCTCTTGGGAATGAAGGAGGGTGGCAGGTGTTTTGATAAAGGTGTACAAGGCAATAAGAGTGATTGATAGAGTGTACAGCTGGTCCAAGGCCAAAATGGCTAAAATGAGAGGGCATAATTTTAAGGTAATTGGAGGAAAGTAAGGGGATGTATCAGAGGTAGGTGTTATTTTTACAGAGTGGGGGCTGTGTGGAAGGTGCTACCAGGGACAACAGCGCAGATGAAGGGCCTGCGCTGCGTTGTATTGTTTAGCTCCATTATGGGCACACACCTCCCACCAGAGGATATCTCCAAAAAGGCAAGGAGTGGCACCCATCACTGAAGGCCCATATCATCCAGAACGTGCCCTCTTCGCACGAATACCATTTGGGTAGAGGACCACTCTCAACAGTTCAGGAACAGCTTCTTCCCCTCCACCATCAGATTTCTGAACAGCACGTTAACCCATGAGCCTGACCTCATTTGCACTATTTTTGTGAGAGTAATTTTAATGTCTTGCATTTCTACCTGCAGTAAAGGAACACATTTCAGAACATGTATCAGTGATAATAAACAAAGAACAGCACAGGCCCTCAATGCTGTGCTGACCCTTTAACCTGCTCCAAGATCAATCTAACCTTTCCCTCCCATACAACCCTCCATTTTCCCCTCATCCGTGTGGTTAAGAGTTTCAAACATGTATCTGCCCCTACCTGGCAATGCATTCTACACACCCACCGCTCTGTGTTAAAAATCTACTTCTGACATCCTCCTATCCATTCCTTCATTCATCTCAAAGTTATGCCTCCTTGAATTGGCCTTTTCTGTGCTAGGGTAGTCCTTGACTGCCCACTTGTTCTATACCTCTTAACGTTATTCAAGTCAGCTCTCAACCTCCTCCTCTGCAAGGAGAAAAGCCCTAGCTTGCTTGACTGTCCTTGTAAGACATATTCTCTAATCCAAGCATCAACCTGGTAAATCTCCTCTGCACTCTCGCTAAAGCTTCCACATTCTTCCTATAAGGAGGCAACCAAACTGATGCTGATTTCTGATTGGGTTTCCTCCTGATGCTCCAGTTTCTCCCACTTGCCAGAGACATGGTAGTTTTACAGGTACTCTGAGTGACTGGAGAACAATGGGAAAAGTTGATGGGTATCTATGAGAGGTCACAGGGAAAAAAGAGGGCGGGGTTTTGGATAGGGGAAATGGGATGATGGGAATGTTCTTGGAGACCACTAAGACACAACAGGCCAACTGTTCTCCTACATTACAGGAAAATTAGAAATGTGAGCTGTGCCCCTTTCTGACCTCCAGCATGTTGCAGACATTCAGCTCCCAGTGTGCAGACATTCAGCTGGGGAATGTACAAATATGCACATCACAATTAAAAAAGCAGATTAGATTGTCAGCTTGTCAAAGATGTCATTGAATACAATAACAATGTTAAACCTATCTCTAAAAATAAAACTGGTTGGTCGCCAGCTGGAATGACATGCACAAATTTCGAAAGGATGTTGAGATTTCGGTAAGGTTACATTGGAGAATTACCAAGATGATGCCAAGGATGGAGATCAGGGTGCTTCAGCCTCGTTACAAGATGAAAGTGGACTATTTTTTCAGGATGAGAGGCATTGTTCATGTGGATAGAAACATAGAAAACCTACAGCACAATACAGGCCCTTTGGCCCACAAAGTTGTGCCGAACATGTCCATACCTTAGAAATTACTAGGGTTATGCATAGCCCTCTATTTTACTAAGCTCCATGTACCTATCCAAAAGTCTCTTCAAAGACCCTATTGTATCCACTTTCACCACCACTGCCAGCAGCCTATTCCACGCACTCACCACTTTCTGCGTAAAAAAACTTACCCCTGACATCGCCTCTGTACCTACTCCCAAGCACCTTAAACCTGTGCCCTCTTGTGGCAGCCATTTCAGCCCTGGGAAAAAACCTCTGACTATCCACACGATCAATTCCTCTTATCACCTTATACACCTCTATCAGGTCACCTCTCATCCATCATCGCTTCATGGAGAAAAGGTCGAGTTTGCTCAACCTGTTTTCAGAAGGCATGCTCCCCAATCCAGGCAACATCCTTGTAAATCTCCTCTGTACCCTTTCTATGGCTTCCACATCCTTCCTGTAGTGAGGCGACCAGAACTGAGCACAGTACTCCAAGTGGGGTCTGACCAGGATCCTATATAGCTGCAACATTACCTCTCGGCTCCTAAACTCAATCCCACGGGTGATGAAGGCCAAAGCACCATATGCCTTCTTAACCACAGAGTCAACCTGCGCAGCTGCTTTGAGCGTCCTATGGACTCGGACCCCAAGATCCCTCTGATCCTCCACACTGCCAAGAGTCTTACCATTAATACTATATTCTGCCATCATATTTGACCTACCAAAATGAACCACTTCATGCTTATCCGGGTTGAACTCCATCTGCCACTTCTCAGCCCAGTTTTGCATCCTATCAATGTCCTGCTGTAACCTCAGACAGCCCTCTACACTATCCACAACATCCCCAACCTTTGTGTCACAAGCAAACTTACAAACCCATCCCTCCACTTCCTAATTCAGGTCATTTATTACAATCACGAAGAGTAAGGGTTCCAGAACAGATCCCTGAGGCACTCCACTGGTGACCGACCTTCATGCAGAATATAACCCGTCTACAACCACTCTTTGCCTTCTGTGGGCAAGCCAGTTCTGGATCCAGAAAGCAAGGACCCTTGCACCCCATGTCTCCTTACTTTCTCAATAAGCCTTGCATGGGGTACCTTATCAAATGCCTTGCTGAAATCCATATACACCACATCAATGGCTCTACCTTCATCAATGTGTTTAGTCACATCCTCAAAAAATTAAATCAGGTTCGTAAGGCATGACTTGCCTTTGACAAAGCTATGCTTTCTATTCCTAATCATATTATACCTCTCCAAGTGTTCATAAATCCTGCCTCTCAGGATCTTTTCCATCAACTTACCAACCACTGAAGTAAGACTCATTGGTCTATTATTTCCTGGGCTATCTCTACTCCCTTTCTTGAATGAAGGATCAACACCCGCAACCCTCCAATCCTCTGGAACCTCTCCTGTCCCTATTGATGATGCAAAGATCATCACCAGAGGCTCAGCAATTTCCTCCCTCGCCTCCCACAGTGGCCTGGGGTACATCTCATCTGGTCCCAGCAACTTATCCAACTTGATGCTTTCCAAAAGCTCCAGCACATCCTCTTTCTTAATAGCTACATGCTCAAGCTTTTCAGTCTGCTGCCAGTCATCACTACAATCACCAAGATCCTTTTCCATAGTGAAAACTGAAGTAAAGTATTCATTAAGTACCTCCGCTATTTCCTCCGATTCCATACACACTTACCCACTGTCACACTCGATAGGTCCTATTCTTTCACGTCTTATCCTCTTGCTCTTCACATACTTGTAGAATGCCTTGGGGTTTCCTTAATCCTGCCTGCCAAGGCCTTCTCATGGCCCCTTCTGGCTATCCTAATTTCATTCTTAAGCTCCTTCCTGTTAGTCTTATAATCTTCTAGATCTCTAACATTACCTAGCTCTCTGAACCTTTCGTAAGCTTTTCTTTTCTTCTTGACTAGATTTACTACAGCCTTTGTACACCACGGTTCCTGTACCCTACCATAACTTCCCTGTCTCATTGGAATGTACCTATGTAGAACTCCACACAAATATTCCGAGAACATTTGCCACTTTTCTTCCGTACCTTTCCAAAAACATCTGTTCCCAATTTAAGCTTCCAAGTTCCTGCCAGATAGCCTCATTATTTCCTCTTATTCCAATTAAACACTCTTCTAACTTGTCTGTTCCTATCTCTCTCCAATGTTATTGTAAAGGAGATAGAATTATGATCACTATCTCCAAAATGCTCTCTCACCGAGAGATCTGACACCTGACCAGGTTCATTTGTGAATCTGTGGAATTTGTTGCCACGGGCGGCAGTGGAGGTCAAGTCATTGGGTGTATTTAAGGCAGAGATTGATAGGTATCTGAGTAGCCAGGGCATCAAAGGTTATGGTGAGAAGGCGGGGGAGTGGGACTAAATGGGAAAATGGATCAGCTCATGATAAAATGGCGGAGAAGACTCAATGGGCCGAATGGTCAACTTCTGCTCCTTTGTCTTATGGTCTTATTTCCCAACACCAAATCAATCTTGTGATAGAGGTCGACAAGATTATGAGAGGCATAGATAGGGTGGATAGTCAGTACCTGTTTCCCAGAGCACCAATAGCAAATACCAGAGGGCATATGTACAAAATTAAGGGAGGGAAGTTTAGGGGAGACATCAGGGGTAAGTTTTTTTTACACAGGGGGTTGTGAGTGCCTGGAATGACTTGCCAGAGATGGTGGTGGAGAGTAAAACATTAGGGGTATTTAAGAGCCTCTTGGACAGGCACATGGATGAAAGAAAAATGGAGAGTCATGGGGTAGTGTGGGTTTAGTACTTTTTTAAAGGATTATGGGTCAGCACAACATCGAGGGCTGAAGGGCCTGTACTGTGCTGTAGTGTTCTATGGTAAGTACAGTATCTACTCTTGTAGGCTTATCTACATATTGTGTCATGAAATCTTCCTGAACACACTTAAACTCCACCCCATCTAAACCCCTTGCTCTAGGGAGATGCCAATCAATACTTGGGAAATTAAAATCTCCCACCATGAAACTCTGTTATAGTTAGAGGCTTTTTCCCAGGGCTGAAATGGCTAGCACAAAAGGACACAGGTTTAAGGTGCTTGGAAGTAGGTACAGAGGAGATGTCAGAGGTAAGTTTTTTTTTAACGTAGAGTGGTGAGTGCGTGGAATGGGTTGCCGGCGGCGGTGGTGGAGGTGGATATGATAGGGTCTTTTAAGAGACTCCTGAATGGATATATGGAGCTTAGAAAAATATAGGTAACCCTGGGTAATTTCTAAGGTAAGGACATGTTTGGCACAGCTTTGTGGGCCAAAGGGCCTGTATTGTGCTGTAGGTTTTTCTATGTTTCTAAAATGTGTATGGACACCAAAAGGAGGTATTCAAAATAACTCTGAACAAAGAATACTTTGACATAGAATAACAAAATGGTTACAGCAATAATGTTTATCTGGAAATCACGTTATGTTTTGAAAGGTTACCACAAAAGAATGGGAGAGATGAGATTTTCCCAATTCCCTCCTCCCCCCAGTACTTTCTGCCCCCACTGACAGGATTAGGAACATGACACTGAAAGGGTGGTAGCATTATAGTCCATAGAAACTTTCAAAGATAGCTGGATGTGTAGTTGGAAGATTAACTTCTGGGATTTATTCCCAGAATTCTGTAGATTTTTGTTAAATGGAACCAGAAGCACATCAGACAGAATGGCCCCCAGTGTTGCAAGATCCGATTATTCTGACACATGGGGCTGCATAAACTCTCAAGAATATCCAGTATACATAACAATCCTAAAAGATATGGTATATTCAGATTCTCTGGATTTTTAGCAACATAGGCTGTTTATGAATAGCCATTGACACAAATGCAGTAGTTGCAATGGCAATAATCATATCTCAGCACCACAAGTGAATCTGCAGATGCTGGAAATAAATAAAAACACAAAATGCTGGCAGAACTCAGCAGGCCAGACAGCATCTGTGAAAGGAGTGACGACGTTTCGGGCTGAAACCCTTCATCAGGAGTGATGAACTGCCTGGCCTGCTGAGTTCTGCCAGCATTTTGTGTTTTTAATCATATCTTAGCGTTTGTTCTTTTAAGTCTTACCTGACGGCCAATTTAAAAACTCAATTTTTGGTGGATAAAATCCTCATCGTTGAAATGAAGCAAGTTAAATTCTCCCTTCAAGAATCTTACAAGTAGCTTTACTTAATCTGACAAACTTTCTCTTCATGCACTGGAATTACAATACAGTGAACTGTATGTACTCATATACATATACAATGGATTCCGGTTAATTGGGACAGATCAGGACCAGTACACTCTGGCCCAATTAAGCAACTGCCACAATTAGCCAAAGTTTCATGGAAATAGTTAGATGTAAAAACGAGACACACTACTGTTTAACTGAGCAACAAATTATGTACTTAAATAAAATATTGAATAAATTAGAAAACTATCAATACTACTGCAGGACAATAAAACTGCTATTATTTCCTAATAGTTATTGATAGAGGAATTCATTCAGAGTATGCTAACATGTTCTTTTGATTGACTGTAAATTAACAAAATCAGCGCAGTCATCTAACGATCTGGTGTAGATAATGGACTGCCTTCATATAGTGCTTTCAATGATTACATCCTCCAAATCTTCATTCTAATGATTGTCAAATTCTTTGTACTTCCTAACTTGAAGTAGTGAATAGTTTCATTTTCACTCATGGCCATTTCTGGTGTCTCCAAGCCTGAATGCTTGAAACCACAGTGAGCAAAAGAGTTCTGAATTGTCTGGCTGTTTATTTCTCACCCACTACCAGTGACAAAAATCACTGCTTGCTCTAAGCATAGTGTAGTGTTGAACAGTCAAATGACATGCACGCAAGCGATGGTAGTTAGAAAATGGTCGGCAACAGTCTCTTATCCCAATTAAGCAGCCCACTGTCCCAAATAAGCAGTGGCCCTGATTAACCCATGGCCCCAAATTAACTGGAATCCACCATATTTGCAGATAGGCAATGGAAAGCAGTTAAAACTTTCACTCAAAGGTCTTCACATTTTTCAGGATATACCTCCCAAAGGAAAACCAGTATTTTTTTCCCCTCTCTCCTCGAAGTATATTCCTGGTTATTTAATGGAATTACTTGAAATTTACCAGAATTTCTTTAGTGAATGATAACCCATTACATGAGTGCAGTGTAGTATTTTCCCTCCATCCTCTGATTAAAGTCAAAATAGAAATGAGAACAGACACAAACATTAGGCAGGCAAAACAAAATTGCAACAACTACTGATTGCTGTTAAAACCAGGTCTTTACTGTTGTAAAGAAAATGCAAGATTAACTGTACATGCTGTAACTGGATTATGTACAGAATTAAATCAAACCCGATTCAAATGTACAGAAAAATATTTCTTGAATCTAATGAATTACTAACTAAAACTGAAATA
Source organism: Hemitrygon akajei (assembly GCF_048418815.1). Taxonomy (NCBI): domain Eukaryota; kingdom Metazoa; phylum Chordata; class Chondrichthyes; order Myliobatiformes; family Dasyatidae; genus Hemitrygon; species Hemitrygon akajei. Next base: position 107,679,488 of record NC_133125.1, read on the forward strand.
TTAATAAACAGAAATTTACAAAAGTTTAGTTAAAGTACAGCTGCCACTCCAAAACAAACTCACAAGTGCTACACTTTAAATTACGTAAGCACATTTTATTGTAACAGAGCAGTTAAGAGTCACAAGTAAACTATTAAGTTTGTACCTAATTGAGACAATTCTGGTCAAGTGAAATTAAATACATTTGCACAAAAAATTTAGAAGAGAAAGTCATACATAGAATTTTTAATTCAGCTTCCTTCTCCCCCATCCCAACCCCCAACCAAGTGACTGGTCACTTGTACTACGTTGGTACTGCATCAGTTAATCCTTTTCTTTACGGCTGATATCCTACAAGCAGGTAACTTGTTGGATATCAACAACAAAATGCAAACGACGTCAAATTTCGAAATGAAATGTATAAGGCCTTCTTACCGCATTCGAGCTATAAAAGCTCAAGTTTTATTTCACATTTTTTCCAGTGTCAATAAAATTCAAGTGAAGGCTTAAAAAGCCAATGAAAAAAAATAGGAAAAGCATTCCTAATTAAATTTGTACAGTACCAACAGTATTTTTAGGCAGTTTAAAAGCAGCATAAAATTAAATTTGTCATTAAAAATTGCAATTAGATTTTTACTAAAATTAAAATTGTGTACAGTTCAAATTGCAGGATCAGGCACTGTTTTACTTTCATTTAGAGGAAAGCGCAATTAACAGTATTATGCATATTTATTATGACAGTTCTAATCTGCATCTTCATCACAATTCGCCAGCTTGGGCATTGTTACATATTACATTTTGGAAGTTTAAGATTAATTAAAATCAAATAAATTATGAATGGGAAATGTAAAGTCGACCAAAAGTATTTTTTTTTTCTTTTAGGTACATTGGAGTGTTTTGACTAACTTGCGGGATTAACAAATCATAGCAGTAGGAATGACTCAGACTTTATGCAATCTGTCACATTTACTTAAAACATTCAACCTGGCAGCATATTAGTCAGTACTATCATCTTTAAACTTTATAATCAGAAACTAATGGGAGTTTTAAAATCATTCTTAAATTAATCGAGTTCTGTCTAAGTAAATTGTCCACAGTGGTAAAATAGTCATTCAGTTCAGTTCTGCCCTAGAGATCCCTTACACCACATTGTTTTCTTACGGTGTCTGAATGAGCCCCAACTTGAACAAAGCAAGCAATCTTAAAAACTTTATAGATGCTGCCTTGAACATATGCAATGCTCTTAAAAGATCCCGCTACTAAAATCAAACTATAGCTCTGCAATATGTTGTCTTGTCTGAAAAATCCGTAAAAATACACAATACCCTTGTGCCGTCAAGTGGCTTGACCTACAAATGTAATTAACAGTATTGGGAATAAAGGAAAGGAACAGGATAAAACCTTGAGTCAGATTGGTGGTGAATACTGGCTGATGCGAGTTACTGCCAGCAAATTATGCCAAATTGACAAAGCTTTCAAACCACTCAGATTTCTTTTAGCTGTGAGAACACTATAATTTGGATTTTTGGTGCAGTCCTGAAATTATAAGACTACTCTTCTTTCAGTGTCAAATATTAAACCTATGTAGTACCAGAGCTAAGTACACATCTTAATTCAAAGGAACTTTTAGAACCAAAGCCTAATCGATAGATATATCAATCAGTATGCATTTTTTAAGCTTCACACGCAAAGCAACGGATGATTAGGGCCTAGCATCCACGTGTGAAATCAAATTATTTGATAATTCAGTCAGTAGTACATTGTAGTATAAAGTGCCCTCAAAGTTACTAAAGGAAATTTGTAATTTTAACTGTAAAATGATTGAAACATTAAACCTGCATAATTAGAGTCAGTAAGCAAGAGAATTCAACCTGTACAGCATGAATTGGCACTGAACTGACAGTAAATAGTATTGCTCTTATTTACATTTTAAACACTTTTTAAACCTGCAAAATTTTCAATGGAAAGTTACAAACTTTTTAATTTTTAATTTTTTTTATACAAACGGTATGAAAAATATTTATCCTTAAAATCCAAGTCATTCTCTACCGCTTGCCATTCTGCATGGTTGATAGATACATTCACATTCAATTTACAGCATAACACAGAAACGAAGACCAAATTCACATGCCTCCTTTCAGGTAAATCTTTAACAAAAATAACACTGCAGTTATGCATAACCAAGGAGAGCAAAGGAAATGAAAAAGGAAGTGAGGTTTCATTATTACCATTTGCACTGAAACCATTGTTCTCGCCATCCCAATTGCCTACTTGCTCCTGCCTGCAACCCTGATGAGGTGAATGGAACTGCATTGTGCTAACGGTTATGAATGGCACTCAACTTTGACAGCATTATTTACAACTGCACAGTGTACACGAGTACAGATGTGCAGATATTTAGGGAAAAATTAAACAGTCACTCATCCATTCTTATTTGATGGCAAGTCTGATTTCAGTAGAATTCACACCGCTCATTAACAGTATGCCTCTGGAGCTGCCAATTTCCTCTGGATCCTGCAGTTTTAAAAATATATATTTACTTTCCTTTAACCATTTTACTTTTTATATATGCCATGAAGATTTGTTTAAAATTTATGTGTGCAAGATTTATCAGTGAAGTAGTGGTGTGCTGAATTATTTTAACTATTAATAATTTTAACTGAACGTCTTCCTAATTATGTACAGGTACACATACCTACTCAGTTGGTAACACAGGGCTCCAATTCATATAATTAACATTTCATTTTAATCATTTGTCAGCATATTTGTCAAAAAGATTTGACCTGAAGCTCCAGAACCCTTTCCAAAAGAGCCATAATTAGAATGCAAGCAGTGGAACTATGTTCAGTAATACCAATAACATGAAGTTTGGGGAGCAAATGACTGCTGGAATGCTGACCAGCAAAACTGCAACATCCATCAACAGTTCATAAATTAGTTAGTAATTTATCATTAAATTTACAACTCTATTGTGCTTAGTACTGTTTAGTACTTTGATTTAGTGTCTTACTATAAAATTACTCTATAGCACCCTCTGCTGTGCAATTTTTTGGGTGCAAGACTAGTGCCGAAAACAGAAGTAAAATTAAATTAGCACACAATAAGGCAAGCTTATTTATAGGACCAGTAGGGTAGGTGTGCACCCATTACCAAGTGCCTAGGGGGAAAAAAAATTAAATAAAAAGATTCTAGGTACACACCCTTGCCTATGGTATGGTTCACTGCAGGATCAGACCTGTGGAAAATGAGCACCAAATATATGCGGTGTCCATTAAAGTCAGGTGAAATTTCAGCACCAGGGCTGGGTAGTCTTTGGTGTAGATTGTCCTAGCCATTAGGTAATGTAGCTAACCAGCACTTGGATTTTAATAGCCTGATGGGAAGTGGGTGGTTAAGGCTACGTTTCTTATTATAGTTATTTACATTTGAAGTTCTAATGCTTAGTGTAATACACAGATCTGAGAAAATTATTTTGATAAATTTTAAAATAAACAGTTGATGTCCACCCTAAATCAGGAACAGTGGGACTCGAGTGCAGGAAGAGCAAGGTATTTAATCAGGGAACAGAGGAGAATATATAGTGAGTGACCGCTCTAGGTTAAACAGCTGCACATCAAAATCTGAAAGTGAGACAATTTGGGCCAATTTGACTAATAAGTGCTCTCTAAAGTTTATTTTTAATTATATTTGATATTACAGAATGCAGTATTACTGGGGATGAGAGGATTTTAAAAATTAGTCAAGGCAGCATGAAAACAAAACAAACTAATTCCACTCCCGTGCACAACTCAGGTTCATGGATGCCACTGCAAAGGGTCTCACAAGGATGGTTGTCAATTTCATGTACAGAAAATGTGTGCCTTTAGAAGTGGCTATTTGAATAGTTAAAGCAAGCAAGCAAGAGGACATATTCATTGGCAGGTGAGGGAAGAGTTATATAGGTAGTTCTCCCTCTTGGCACTACAGAGGAATCCAAAAGTTGACGGTCTCCCTGAACAAAACCAGAGCAGTGGACACAGCATTTCAGAACTGAGGGCGGCTGTGATCATGTTAATTGTCGTCAGTATGATCACACACGCAGAAATTGTTATTTCTTTTTGAACATAAAGTGCAACAGTGCTTAGGTTCTCAATGTCCATGCTCCAGTTTGCCAACCTTCCAAACCTCAAATAAACGTCAGGGCAGCATGATGTGCAAGCACATTATGACACCGTAAACCAGTTTCAACAATAAGGTCTTATCCTTAGGTTAATTATACAGTATTGACTGCAATGGTTTCACAATGCCTTCTTCGTAAACCCTCATAATAGCTTCACAAACAAACTTGTATTGGCTCTGTGGGAAGGAGAGAGGGAAAAAAATTAATTTTAACTTAATTCATATTCAACATCCATTTCAGGTGATCTAGCAAAGATGTTTGCATTTTTGTGTTACATGTCAGAGCTCTTAATCAGTAAACTGTACCATAGGATTTCCCCATCCAGGAGAGGAATTCTCCAATATCAGATACAAGTAAATGATAACATCCCCAATGGGGCTGTTCTCCAGATGTCTGCTGCTACAGGTCTCTCTTCAATACTTGTCATTACTTTTCCCACAGTCTGCACTAAAAGAATCACTGACCACCTTTCAGATTTCGAGGAGACACCACTATTTCCAGCTGAACACTGAATACTGGATTCTTTAACTCTATACCCTATAGCAAACTCTTTTCTTGTTACCATTATCATTTATTTCTCCGAGCATGACCTCAAAATGAATCTGGATGTCTGCAACATCTGGACAAAGGGAATTTTTTTTAACCATCGCCTTAGGCCTTAAAGCTCTCCTCTGTAACAGGGTCCTGTGAATAAAAAAACTTTTTCACCAATCTGGCCACCACTGTAACTTCAGCTTTATAAGTCCAGTGCTCTAGAAACAAATCTGCCTCTCCAACTCCTCCTCCTAACTTTAAAATCCTAAAAGCCTACATCTTTGATTAAATGTGTCATAAATTTCCTTTTTGTGGCCTTTTCTTCTGAAGATATCTCAGATATTTTCTAACATTAATGAGATGCAAATATACAACTGCTACATTCTGATATTCTCAGTGTTATTTGTGTTTGCATGATTTGTCTTTTGCACATAGGTTGTTTGTCAGTCTTTGTGTGTAGTTTTTCATTGATTCTGTTGCAGTTTTTTGTTCTATTGTGAGTAAATGAATCTCAGGGTAGTATACAGTGACACATACGTACTTTGATAATAAATTTACTTTGAACTTTGATATTATTACATTACCTATGAAGGCTTGCCCTTCAGAGGACACTCATGTCAGAGGGCAGGCAGCATGTTACTTTATTAATATAAGTATTGTTGCTTTTATTTTTGGCTATTAAAAAGGCCATCAATTTCTTGTAATGTACAGTGACAACCCTGAAAATAACTACAATGAATTATCACAATAAAAGCTGAAACTGAATTAAGATGTGCACATAGCAGGCATTAGATGGCAGCCTCACCATATTAGTATTTAATGTACCTGGACAAGCCGGTGAGCACTGTGAGGGTCATGTTTTTTGACTTCTCCAGTGCGTTCAGCACCATCCGCCCTGCTCTGCTGGGTGAGAAGCTGACAGTGATGCAGGTGGATGCTTCCCTGGTGTCATGGATTATTGATTACCTGACTGGCAGACCACGGTACGTGTGCTTGCAACACTGTGTGTCAGACAGAGTGGTCAGCAGCACTGGGGCTCCACAGGGGACTGTCCCGTCTCCCTTTCTCTTCACCATCTACACCTCGGACTTGAACCTCTGCACAGAGTCTTGCCATCTTCAGAAGTTTTCCGATGGCTCTGCCATATTGGATGCATCAGCAAGGGAGATGAGGCTGAGTACAGGGCTACGGTGGCAAACTTTGTCACATGGTGTGAGCAGAATCATCTGCAGCTTAATGTGAAAAAGACTAAGGAGCTGGTGGTGGACCTGAGGAGGGCTAAGGCACTGGTGACCCCTGTTTCCATCCAAGGGGTCAGTGTGGACATGGTGGAGGATTACAAATACCTGGGGATACGAATTGACAATAAACTGGACTGGTCAAAGAACACTGAGGCTGTCTACAAGAAGGGTCAGAGCAGTCTCCACTTCCTGAGGAGACTGAGGTCCTTTAACATCTGCTGAACGATGCTGAGGATGTTCTACAAGTCTGTGGTGGCCAGTGCTATCATGTTTGCTGTTGTGTGCTGGGGCAGCAGGCTGAGGGTAGCAGACACCAACAGAATCAACAAACTCATTCGTAAGGCCAGTGATGTTGTGGGGGTGGAACTGGACTCTCTGACGGTGGTGTCTGAAAAGAGGATGCTGTCCAAGTTGCATGCCATCTTGGACAATGTCTCCCATCCATTCCATAATGTACTGGTTAGGCACAGGAGTACATTCAGCCAGAGACTCATTCCACCGAGATTCAACACTGAGCATCATAGGAAGTCATTCCTGCCTGTGGCCATCAAACTTTACAACTCCTCCCTCGGAGTGTCAGACACCCTGAGCCAATAGGCTGGTCCGGGACTTATTTCCACTTGGAATAATTTACTTACTATTATTTAATTATTTATGGTTTTATATTGCTATATTTCTACACGATTCTTGGTTGGTGCGACTGTAACGAAACCCAATTTCCCTCGGGATCCATAAAATCTGTCTGTCTGTACATGACGGAGTATGTTAGAATGTTGTTTAAAATGATACTTTGCACTTCATTTATCAAAAATGTTGAACTAAAATGGGATGCAAGAAACAATAGTAAAGCAGGCACATCAAAAACAATAAAAGGTACAAGAATACAATTGCTAAATTTAATAGATTTATCTATATTTTAAATCTATATAAAATTGATTTGCATGGCAAAATTTTGAAGTTCAATATTATATTGATTAAGTGGGTGAAATAATGAAAGCATATTTCATAAAGGACTTTATTAACAGTTGGAGCCAGTACATCAACAAGTCATCCCATAGGTTCCTAAATGAAGGAGTCACATTACGGTAAATTTAGATGTAATTATTCAATTTGCCAGCACAAGCTTGTTGGGCGAGAGTCAGCATGGATAAGCTGGGCTGAAGGGCCTGACTCCGTGCTGTATGACTCTGCAATCCTGTTATCCAATTAGTCACTATCAATCAATATTAATCACTATTATCCCAATTAATAGCATCACATGCCATTCTTACAGCTCAGCGCCTCCCAGTTAGAGTTCAATCCCGCATCCTCTGTAAAGAGTTTGTACATTCTACCCATGGAACGTGTGGGTTTTCTCTGGGTGCTACAGTTTCCTCCCTCACTCCAAAGATCACTAGTTAGTGGGTTAAATGGTAAATTGTCCTGTGATTAGGTTAGGGGTTGATTGGGGAACATTGGGGATTGCTAGGTGGTGTGGGCGTGGCTCCAAAGGACCAGAAGAGACAATTCTGCACTAAATAAATAATCTCTAGAGAAAGAGATTGCAGAGGAGATACACCACAAAGCTGCAAGACTTCAGATGGAATAGGCCGAGATTGCTTTTCCTGAAGCAGAGGTTGAGGGTAAACTTGACAGAGGTACACAAAAACTTGAGAGGCACAGGATAAATATTCAAAATTGTTTTCCCATGAAAGAGGTCTCAAAAATTGAGGACATAGGTTTAAGGTGAGATGATGGAGTTTTAAAGCAAATCTGATGAGTAATTTTTTTTCAGAAACAGTATTTGGATCACACTGCCAGAAGTGGTGGTGGAATCAGACAGAAGCACTATGCTTAAACAGACAAGAAATAGGCAAGACAAGGGAGCTTATAGTTATAATGTTGGGGTATGGGAATTGGGTTGAAGGTCTAACATGTTGGTATGGATGTGTGGGTTAAAGAGCCTGTTTTTGGTGCAGTTCAACTCTGCTCCTGAACAAATGATTTAACTTTATATCCCAACAATTATGCTTAGTCACATAGTCAACTTTTACACAATGTTTTCAGGCATTTTGTTTTAATTGTACATTTAGTAGTAAACAGTAGAACTATACCAAAGGTTGAATCAAGAGGATTCTGGAAGCACAAAAAATTCTGGCTTCCACTACCAAGAGAAAACATTTCTTCTTCAGCCTAACTGTGATTGGCTTCATGACTGTGGACTGACTTTTGTGAACTTCAATTCTGTATGCTATTTGCTTACTTTTATCGTTTGTACAACTTGTGTTTTTTTCCAGCACATTGGGTGTTTTTTAAAAATGGGTCCCACTAGGTTTCTTTGTTTTGTGGCTGCCTGTAGGGAGATGAACCTCAGATGGTATATAGTCGACATAATTTGATAATAAATGTACTTTGAACTTAATGAGACTTTTTCCCAAAATTTCAACATGCAACTGACAACCAACCTTTAATACTCCAGAGCACCTCCTAGTGGAGAATTCAGTTACACATTTAGGAAAACGATTCAAGTCAATACAAATTTCAAGTATTTAACAGCCTAGTTACACTTATGTTTACAAAAACAGGGAATGACCTGCATTCTTCGAGGAAAAAGAAAAACAATGGAAATTATATTACATCTACAGATGAGAGGGTTATTTCAATCATGATCTGAATAGTTATTCAGAAGGAAACAAAATAGTTTGAATTACCAGGAAAGTTGCAAATATACATTAGAAGTCTGACTGCTTAAATTTCCAAGTAGGAAATTACATTTAGTGCAAAATATACTTAAAAAAACCCATCATAAATTAACCCAAACAAAAAAAACCAAACAGCCGATGATAGTTGTAAACACAAGAAACCCTGTTGTGTAATGCTGTGTTCTAGAATTGATGATTATCTAAGTACAATGTGAAGTACTCATTTTGACAGTATACCAAATCAAAGAAAATTTAAAAATCATCTGATCCTATTTACTGATTTTAATGTATCAATGGAGACAAAGAAGTAATCAGTACTCACTGGTGTTTGAATCATCATGGCTCTCTGGTCTCGCATTGTTCTAACAATGTCCAGTGGATACACTGGCTGATTGCACTCAATTAGACACATTGCTGTTTCCATGGTAATAAGAACTCCAGTCCGACCAATACCAGCACTGCAAAATAAACCGTAAAGTATATCACAACACACACAAAATGCAGGAAGAACTCAGCAGGTCAGGCAGCCTCTATGGAAATTAATAAGCACTTGACGGTTCAGGCTGAGAGCCTTCCTCAGGTCCATACAAATTGCACTGGAATCAACATCCCAATTAAAGGAACTCTTCCTGATAATACCATGGCACAAACACAGCAAAATAAACTCCAGCAGTTTACAAATTTTGAGATATTAATATACACATAATTCAGATAAATGCTCACATTAATTAATATGCTGACACTTCGAGGAAACCCACCACAAACACTCTTCTCTAGTTAAACAACACTGCTCCCTAAAATCCTACCAATTTAGGCCTAAATGTGGCTATTTGTGGAATTTGCTCTTTTTTCTTGAATGGGTTCCAGGGTGTTTCTTTGTTTCGTGGCTGCCTGTGGGAGGGTGAATCTCAAGAGTTGTATTAACCATATAACAATTACAGCATGGAAACAGGCCATCTCGGCCTTTCTAGTCCGTGCCGAACGCTTACTCTCACCTAGTCCCACTGACCCGCACTCAGCCCATAACCCTCCATTCCTTTCCTGTCCATATACCTATCCAATTTTACTTTAAATGACAATACCAAACCTGCCTCTACCACTTCTACTGGAAGCTCGTTCCACACAGCTACCACTCTCTGAGTAAAGAAATTCCCCCTTGTGTTACCCTTAAACTTTTGCCCCCTAACTCTCAACTCATGTCCTCTTGTTTGAATCTCCCCTACTCTCAATGGAAAAAGCCTATCCACGGCAATTCTATCTATCCCCCTCATAATTTTAAATACCTCTATCAAGTCCCCCCTCAACCTTCTACGCTGTAAAGAATAAAGACCTAACTTGTTCAACCTTTCTCTGTAACTTAGGTGCTGAAACCCAGGTAACATTCTAGTAAATCTTCCCTGTACTCTATTTTGTTGACATCTTTCCTACAATTCAGTGACCAGAACTGTACACAATACTCCAAATTCAGCCTTACCAATGTCTTGTACAATTTTAACATTACATCCCAACTCCTATACTCAATGCTCTGATTTCTAAAGGCCAACATACCAAAAGCTTTCTTCACCACTCTATCCACATGAGATTCCACCTTCAGGGAACTATGCACCATTATTCCTAGATCACTCTGTTCTACTGCATTCTTCAATGTCCTACCATTTACCACATATGTCTTATTTGGATTATTCCTACCAAAATGTAGCACCTCACACTTAACAGCATTAAACTCCATCTGCCATCATTCAGCCCACTCTTCTAACTGGCCTAAATCTCTCTGCAAACTTTGAAAACTTACTTCATTATCCACAATGCCAACTACCTTAGTATCATCTGCATACTTACTAATCCAATTTACCACCCCATCATCCAGATCATTAATGTATATGACAAACAACACTGGACCCAATACAGATTCCTGAGGCACACCACTAGTCACCGGCCTCCAACCTGACAAACAGTTATCCACCACTACTCTCTGGCATCTCCCATCCAGCCACTGTTGAATCCATTTTACTACTTCAATATTAATACCTAACGATTGAACCTTCCGTGCGGAACCTTGTCAAAGGCCTTACTGAAGTCCATATAGACAACATCCACTGCTTTACCCTCGTCAACTTTCCTCGTAACCTCTTCAAAAAATTCAGTAAGATTTGTCAAACATGACCTTCCACGCACAAATCCATGTTGACTGTTCCTAATCAAACCCTGTCTATCCAGATAATTATATATACCATCTCTAAAAATACTTTCCATTAATTTACCCACCACTGACATCAAACTGACAGACCTATAATTGCTAGGTTTACTCTTAGAACCCTTTTTAAACAATGGAACCACATGAACAATATGCCAATCCTCTGGCACCATCCCCGTTTCTAATGACATTTGAAATATTTCTGTCAGAGCCCCTGCTACTTCTACACTAACCTCCCTCAAGGTCCTAGGGAATATCCTGTCAGGACCCGGAGATTTATCCACTTTTATATTCCTTTAAAAGCTCCAGTACTTCCTCCTCTTTAATCATCATAGTTTTCATAACTTCTCTACTTGTTTCCCTTACCTTACACAATTCAGTATCCTTCTCCTTAATGAATACCGAAGAAAAGAAATTGTTCAAAATCTCCCCCATCTCTTTCAGCTCCACACATAGCTGTCCACTCTGATTCTCAAATGTACACACACTTAGATAATCAATGTACTTTGAACTTAAGAATCTTTGAAGCACACGATTCAATAGATCTGAGAGCAATACTCTAACACTTCTCCCAACAGTCAATTATCACTAGAACTTCACCAATAAGGATTGGCAGATCACGGTACTGTGATAATACAGTCCAGACCCATCTCTGTTAGGACTTGAATTTCACACATGAAGATGTCCAAGAGAATGTCCGTGAATTGTTTAGGTTGAAAGTTTCTTAATATTTTGCAGGAATCTTTGCTTGGTTCACAGGCAATTTTTTCCCTACAAAGTTCCTGGGAATAATATTTTAAATAATCTCTGGACACTTACATTCTGGTACTTTCTTTAAAAAAAATGAATAATCCTTTACTGAAAAGAATACCATCTATGTTCTTAACTAGACTCACTTCTGTTCATCCTTAACATAAGAAATTCTGCAGATGCTGGAAATCCAGAACAACACATACAAAATGCTGGAGGAACTCAGCAGGTCAGTCAGTATCTCTGGAAACGAAGAAAGTCGACATTTCAGGACAAAGACACTTCATCAAGACTGAAACTTCAGCTGTTTATTACTTTCCGGAGATGCTGCCTGACCCACTGAGTTCTTCCTGCATTTAGTGTAGGTTTTTCTTCACCCTTTATTCCAGAATACATCAACAGTCCATAAAGCAACCAGAGCAGGAAAAACTGTATTCATTTCTTCCTTCCCATATAAACTCTGTGAGAATACACTTTATTCCAAATTTTTTGAGTAATCATTTATGAACTGAGTATGAATTTCTGTGACTCGAGCTGTTGTAATGCAGGCGTGACCTATCGCTACTTCTCAATAATTATTATTCCTGCAGAAGATTTGGGTACTTTATCAACCACATTTTATATTAAAAATTTTGAAAAAAAATTTGGAAATACTCAGGTCAGGCTACCTCTATGGGAAGAGAAATGGGAGTTAATCTTTCAGATTGAAAAGTTCAGAAGTGAACATGAGAAATGAAGCAAGGAGTGCAGACCTGTCCCCAATGGGGTGAAACTGGAGTGATCATGGAGATGAGCTGTGAACAAGAGTGAATGGAATCAGTTAGAATGTGCTCCCATTCACATGAACATATGAGCAGGGAGACATGCCCAAGCGATCAAGCTGGGCACAGTCTCCATTTACAGAGGGGAAAAATGCTGGCCACGTCTTCCTGCACTGCATTCTGCAAAAGTCTTTGTTCTTCTGTCTGTATTCTCATTTTCTATTCACTCACTGATCAGATAACTTTACTTACAGCCCATCACCATGGTCACCCCAGTTTACCAAAGAGATATGCTCCCTCCTCCCTGTGGTTAACAAGTTTCTTTTTTCTCCTAAACATGAGAAATTCTGCAGAGCAACACACACTAAATGCCGGAGGAACTCAGCAGGTCAGGCAGCATCTATGGAAATAGATAAACAGTCAATGTTTTGGGCCGAAACCCTTCTTCAAGACTGCAAAGGAAGGGGGAAGATGCCAGAATAAAAAGGGGGGGGGGGGGGGAGGCAGATGGTTAAAGGGCTGGACAGGAAGGAATCTGACAGGAGAGCGGAGTGGACCATAACAGAAAAGGGAGGAGGAGTGCACCCGAGGTGATAGGTAGGTGATAAGAAGTGAGCCCAGAGTAGGGAATAGAGGAAGGCGCCTACTCAGATGGAATAGAAGGTGTTGCCCTCCACCCTGAGGGTGGCCTCATCGTAGCACAAGAGGAAGTCACAGACTGACATATTGGAACAGGAGTTAAAATGCTTGGCCACAATTTAAAATGTAAGTTCCACTTTTAGCAGATGGAGCAGAGATGCTCGACAAAGCAGCCCCCCAATTTATGATGATGGGTCTCACCCACTTCTAACAAAGGGTCTTTGACGTAAAAAGATTTACTCTACAATTTTCAGGTTTCCATTAGTTTAGGCTCCCAGCATATACATTTTAAAAGATCTAACAGTCACATATTTTATAATGATTAATTAGTATTTTCCTGTGGTGCAAGTATTGAAATAGAAAACACCTAACACAACTTTCATATATTTAAAAATAGAAAGAATCTGCAGCAAGTTTCTGTTTAAATTCATGTTTATTCTTTGATTAGTAAATCTTGTACATTTTATTCTTAAGGTAACATATTTTATTCTTTCTTACTTCTCTTTAATATTTGTATATCTTTGCACTTCTAATGCTACTGTGACACTAACTTCCTTTGGGATTAATAAAGTATCTATTTATCTTAAACAACCCTACTAATAAAATTACAGACTAGAACAATGCCACTGACTAACTGGAGTAAAAACTATTTGATGTTTCTGCTCTGGAAGTAACAATCTCTCATCTTGGGTCTAAATTGGTTTAGACCTTGGGCGTGAGCTTCCTCCAGGTATTCCAGTTTCTTCCCACAGTCCAAAGATGTAACTGTTAGTTGATTAGTCACTGTAAATTGTCTCTTGCTTAGGTTAGGGTTAAATCGGGGATTACTGGGCAGTGAGGCTCGGTGGGGCAGAAGGGCTCATTCTGCACTGTACCTCAATAAAAATAAATAAATTTTGATGGTTTAGTTTATGACCTTTCTAGTAGTTTGCAAACAGTTTAAGACGATTTACCTGCAGTGTACAACAACTGGTTCATCTTTGCCAACTCTCTTTTCTCGAACGAGCAGCACGAACTTCAGGAAGTCACTCGAGTCATCAGGAACTCCATGGTCGGGCCAGGCAATATACTGGATCTGTGTGAGTGGACGGCTCTCATTTCTCTGTGAAGTTGTAATAGATTACAGCTCACTAAATGAAGCAGGGTTTGCCTCCAATTCCTCCATCAAAATCAAACTAGTAAGTGGCACAGTCAGTAGAGTTGCTGTCTCACAGAGCCAGACTAGTTCATTCCTGACCTATGGAATTTGCACATTCTCCGTGATCACTTGGGTTTCTTCTGGTGCTCAGTTTTCCTCCTACAGCCAAAGACATTTGAATTGGTAGAATTGCTGGCCATGGTGCAGGTGAATAGTACAATCATATGGGAGCTGATGGAATGTGGGGAAAATGGGATTGGTGTAAATCGATGGTTACTGGTTGTCGTAGGCTGAATGGCATGTTTCTAAGCTATTCTCCTCTTTCCCTATGACTCTAGGAGTGGGTGATTAGGGTTTCCAAATTGTTGACAGGTTACCAAGGAACTCCAAACTTTATTTTTCCTACTATTAGCATGGTAACTTCCCTGCTGTTTTTAGTTAAGATGACATCAATTGTAAAATGCACTTTGAAGCAAAAACAAACATATCCATGTAAGCTCCAGGATAACATTTTGCTTCACTGGTGCCATTGCAATATAACACAGCATGTACAGTAAGTTATAAGGGGTACAGATAGGGTAAATGCAAGCAGGCTTTTTCCACTGAGGTTGGGTGAGACTAAAACTAGAAGCCATGGGTTAAAGGTGAAAGGAAAAATGTTTAAGGAGGACCTTCTTCACTCAGAGGGTGGTGAGAACAAGCTGCCAGTGGAAGCAGTGGATACAGGCTCAATTTCAACTTTTAAGAGAAGCCTGGATAGTACATGGATGCGTGGAAATGGAGACCTGTGATTCAAGTGCAGGGACTAGGCATGGATTAGATGGGCCAATTAATGGAAGGAACTGCAGTGCAATTCAGATGAAAACCAACTTGCTGTACAATTTTTTTGCTTTTTGTGCAAAGATGATGGGCAGGTTTTTTTTACATGGACAGTGCTCTAGGACTCTGTAAGTGCTTATATAGCAGGTTAAACCTTTCTCAGCTATTTCAGATTTTATTTACATCTCAGAATTTCCAGCTGTGGTCTGCTGACCACATTTAAACTTTAAGTCAGAAGGTTTTGCTTTAAAGTCTGTAGTCACTTCCAGGTAATTTTCTTGGGAAATGCTTGGTTTGTTATTTTCTTCAATTTTAGGAGTTTCATATCTTTGCACAAAAATCAAAATCAAATTGTACAGTAAGTTGGTTTTCATCTGAATTGTAACTGTAGTTCTTTCCATTAATTGAATTCTTAAGCACACGGTTTTCCTGTTAAATTTGAGAAGCTATGAACTGCAGATTTAGAAATGAAAAGAGGGAAGGATTAGATTAACCCAAGTGTAAGCTAAAAGGTCAGCACATCATTGTGGGCTGAAGGTCCTGTACTGTGCTGTAACGTTCTGTGTTCTATGTTCTAAAAATACTAAGTGCTGTGAAGAAAAACATCTAAACCTGTACACTGTCAACAGGAAAGCCAATTTCCATATATACTACAAATCTAATCACACAAAGCTGCTTAAAGAGTCATTCAGTATATTGCAAAATTTCTAAGTGCCTGTGGTTGGGCATTAGAATAATTTACTAGAAAAATACCTAACAACTGCAAGTATTTTTACTTAGTGAATGCTTTGCTAAAAATTGCTTACAATCAACAGAACATCAAAAGTCACATGAACAGAAGTTCAGTTAAAATTAGTTTCTTGTTTTTCCTCTGTTGGAACATAGCTTCACAGGTATCAAAGAGATAAACATCAAGCAAGGTCTTGCAAGATCTTTTACATTCACATGAAGGGGCAGATGTGATTTTAAATGGCACCTCCAATAGTTCAGGGCTTCCTTAACATCAAAGTGGCAAGTAGATTTAAAGTGTTGGTCTTCTGACTTAGAGGGTAAAAACGGTCAACTAACTACATCTTATATCTTAAGATGCAAGTAAAATGTGAGATCACTGAGAATCAGACAGATAACACTTTTGTCATGTGATGTGCCTGCTTGTATTTCACTATCAATGAAGTAAAGTTTATTCTGAAACTTGCAAACATAGAACCAATTAAACAAGCATTTTATAATTTCTGCCAACTGAAATTAAAGGACACTGACTTCAGAACACCCAAATGGTTGCAATAAGAATCTTCATCCAAACAGGAGATACTCAGTAAGACAAGTTCAATAAATTAGTAACTACCATTTTTGCTTCACTGATACAGGATACCCTTGCATTACAGACGGTTATGTTCTTCAAAAATCATCCATCTCACCATTTTTGGTCACTTGAACCCAAAAAAAACCCATCTTGTTTCAGATTGTGTTTATTTATTTGCTACCTACACATTCTTTAAAAGTCTATTTTTATTCTGTATCTCACTGTCTTTGGTAGCGACTTGTGAACTCCAATTGGGTGAATTTCCTGCAGCAATGTGGGCGTACATTGCACTCCCAATGACATGATCAGCTAATATTTTGTGATAAATACTCAGGATGGCAAACAGACATCAGCAAACACAAGCCAGTGATGTTGAATAGTTAATCGGTAGGTAGTAAGGATCGACATGCAACAGGAATGTACGAGGGTCACACAGTGAAGAGTGGTCCTCGATGACTTACCTCTAAATTAGTTAAAGTCAATTCTCTGAAGACGTATGCAGGGTTTCCTTCTTCCAAATGACAACCTATTTCAAAATTCCCATATGATGCATTTTCAGAAAGCTCAGGCCAATACTGGTGACACTTAACCTATTTTGGGAAGTCATAACAAGAAAATATAGTTTAGAGAGATACACACACACGTAGTGCAAAAAATGAAAAAACAAGTGAGGTACGTAGTTTTCATTGGTTCAGTGTCCATTCAGAAACCTTGTCTGGTGCCTCAGGGCAGCGTGTGTCTCCACCCGTGCCACAGCCCCTATCCCCCGCCCTTAGCACTCCTCTGCAACCTGTCCCCTCCCATGGCACGCTACCCTTGCCATTCCCAACATCCTTTACTCCCACCAGACTTACAAACTTGCTCTCTGCTCCACATTGACAAATACTATAATTTTTTGTAAATACAGCACTATGCAAAAGTTTTAGGCACCCTAATTATATACAGGTGTCCCCTGCTTTACAAATGTTCACTTTACACCACTTCACTTTTACAAAAGACCTACATTAGTAACCCTGTTTTTGCATTACAAAGAGGATTTTTGCTTTCAAGAATATTTTTCCCATATAAATGAATGGTTCTTCGCTTTACGCCATTTCGGCTTAAGAAAGGTTTCACTGGAATGCTCTACCTTTGTGGGGGGGGGGGGGGTGGGGGGAAGAGAAACACCTGTAGATGTGCCCAAGACTTTTGCACAGTACTACATAAAAATAAATTAAGTACTGCACAAAGAGAGCAAACAAAAAGAAAGGAAAAGTAAGGTAGTATTCATGGGTTCATGTGGCATTATTACAAACAACACCTCCTGTCCTTACAGGAGTGGCAAGGACGGGAATCAACACTGAACTGCAAAGTGCAATGCTGGCTAGCTTTTAAAACATTCTGGTAATCCTCACAGAAGGCAGTAAAGTAGACGTTTCAGAAACCAGACATGCAAATATACTTTCAGAGACAAAAAAAAGTGTACATTAAAGACATGCTAAATAAGCAGAATAGTAATAGCTGCCAAAGTATTACCATATAACACAAGTGGAGATGCTACTAAACTGGTAAAGAGGGCTAGTATATAGTCGGTTACATGGCTATTTCACCCTCTT
Source organism: Hemitrygon akajei (assembly GCF_048418815.1). Classification (NCBI taxonomy): domain Eukaryota; kingdom Metazoa; phylum Chordata; class Chondrichthyes; order Myliobatiformes; family Dasyatidae; genus Hemitrygon; species Hemitrygon akajei. The sequence continues at coordinate 107,697,281 of NC_133125.1, forward strand.
AAATGTATTATGAACCAGAAATAAATTCACATTGTGGTTCAATGGAAGAACTTCTATAGTCTCTTTTCCTGTTACTTATCAAGTCAATTTGGTCCTGAAATATTATGGATGTTATCCAGAATCTTGTCACCAATCTACAGGAAGGTAATGAAGATAACCAAAAGTAATACTTTAAAACGCATGTCTTAAAGAAAATGGGTGACGAGCTGAACCAGCCTACCAAAGGAGGTGTGAACTGTAAGGTGCTCCTTCCCTTCGCTGGCCTGCAGGTCACCCTTGCGCAACCTGCTTAGCCCCCTGGATTAAAGTCACGTGAAGCCATGGGCACAAGTGGTGGATGGTCATACGAGCAGCTGGTGCATATCATGTGCTGGTTATGCGACCACTGATGCTGGACAGCAATGTCTGAAGAGTACTGATAATGGCTGGGTTCACTTGTCTTGTAAAGACACTGCCCGGAAGGCGGCAATAGAACACCACTTCTTTAGGAACACATTGACAAGAACAATCATGGTCATGGAAAGACAAGAACGGCCATGTCGTACAACACGGCACATAACAAACTTAAAGAAAAAGTAGAGAAAATATAGGATTCAAGAGGTCAAGGCATAGGAACCAATATAAGTACAACTGGAAGAGTGAAACACCAGAACAGCAGAAATGGCCCAACCCTAAAAAGGAATATGAGAATGGAAATTCTACTACAAATAATGGAAAGCTAAAACAAATGGAGCTGCAAATCAAACGGCAACTATAAAATGGGAAAGGAAATAATATTCAAGGAGATCACTTTTCATCAGAGCTTCAACATCTTACATTATAACAGGCTTGCAAAGGAGGACCAGTTTCTGGAGTGATGGAGGTTCCATGCAAACACAGAGCGTACAACTCCCACTCTTCCTCCTATTTCCTTCATCTAAGGGAAGAACCTGCTATTGAGATTCCATTTACTACACGTGCTCATAGCCCACTCTACTCGACAATTGAGACACCAAGTGCAGGTGGATAGTCAGTAATGGTAAATAAAACACTTTGAATCTTGTCATCTTAATTCTCTCCACTCCCTTTGATTGGCTCCAAACCTCATCACAGCCTGTTCAATCATTGACCAAGAAACTAAGTTTCAAGCAGCAGTTGAGCAGCATGATAGCGCTTGCCGAAATGTGCTAAAACTGAAGTCAATGGATATTGGGGAACCATTCCAATGCTCAGATTCATAATGGCACAGAAGAAAATAACGTCAAATTTCTCAGTGTTCTCATTTTGGAGGACCTTTTCTGGGTCCAGCATGTAAGTGACATTACAGAGAATGCATTGCTGCACTTCCACTTCCTTAGACTTTTGCAGCGATTCAGCATGCCATCTAAAACTTTGACAAACTTCTATAGATGTGTGGTGGAAGTTATACCGACTGACTGCATCACAGCCCTGTATGGAAACACTAATGCTCTGAAACAAAAAATTCTGCAAAAGTAGAGGATATGGCCCAATCCATCATGAGTAAAGCCCTCCCCACCACTAGGCACATCTACAAGTAGCGATGTCGCAGGAAAGCTGCATCCATCAACAAGGGCCACCACCATCCAGACCATGCTCTTATCAAGTTGCTGCTATCAGGAAGGTGGCACAGGAGCCCCAGGACCCACCTCACCAGGTTCAAGAACGATTATTACCCCTCAGCCATCAGGCTAACTTCATTCATCCCATTCCTACAAACTATGGACTCACTTTCAAGGACTCTTCATCTCATGTTCTCGATATTTATTGCTTACTTATTATTTTTATTTCTTCTTTTCTTCTTTCTTGTATTTACACAATTTGTGTTTTTTGCACACTGGTTGTTTGTCCGTCCTGTTGGGTGAGGTATTTCATTGATTCTATTGTGTTTCTTGTATTTTTGTGAATGTCCACAAGAAAATGATTCTCAGGGTTGTATATGATGACATATGTACTTTGGTAATAAAGTTATTTTGAATTTTGAGCTTTGAAAAGAAAATGACTGGCTACTGGGGTTGCTGTTGCAGGCATTACTCAGGTCTATGCCCCAGGCTGAATCACCTTTGGTTGATTCACCAATGGTCTTTTGTTCATCACAGTATCAGGTCAGTGCATGTCCACGGATGACTGTAAAACATTCCAATTCATTCCCAACTATACGACCAATAAATATACATCAAAATTTAGTATCGCTATCTAAAACTGTTCACTACAACCAAATGAAAATGAATTTTCCCTATCAATACTCAAATTAAATTGCAATACTGTAAATAACCTTGAACAGAGCTAAAGTCTATAGAAATCTGTAGACGTTTGAAACCTGGAATAAGAGAAAAGCTGGAAACACAACTGGTCGGGTTGCAGAGTTAACATTTCACACTTAAAGCTTTTAAGTCAGGGTAAAGAAAACAAGTTAGTTCTAAGGTACAGAAAAGGTGTGAGAGGAACAGATAGGAGAAAGGGAAGGTTTCTAACAGCATGCAGTCAGTTTGAGAAGTAGAATATATCCAGCTGATAGATTACTGAGTACCCTGATGAGATCAAAGGAATGCAAAAACTTAAATGCAGAGCTCTAGAAAATGTTCAGCAGGATATGCCTCGATGGATGAGAAACAAAACTTACATCACACGTGAAAGATCTGTAGAACATTTTCCTTTTCAACTGAGTGTGAGTTATCTTAAGTTTGTGATTTCAGTAGAGGAAGTAGAGTACAGAGACAGGTGAGATGCCATTCCTCAAGCTTACGTTGGGTCTCAAAACAGTGCAGGAGGCCACCGGCAGACAGGTTAGAGAGTATAAACGTGCAATTCAACCCAACAGATGTTTAGTGTCTGATGGATCCCTGTGCATAGTAACTCATCTGATTGATACACGGGGTAAAAGCATGCAGAGAAACAAAGATGACACGGATACAAAGTGACCGCACAAATTCTGCCAATACTGAATTTATCCTCATTCCATTTACTTACTCTGCCTCTTTCTACTTGAGTAGTGAGCATCACAACCAGAGAAGATCCTTGTTCCCAAGTCATCTGCCAGAAATCTGGACAAGTATTGGGCAAAGGTCCCTGACAAGCGATGTACTGGTTTATTATACTGGAAGAAGGGATTTCCATCTGGAAAAATACAAAATAACCAAATTACAGCTAATTACAAAGTTATGATCTATCCAGTCTAAGAAGCTTCTTTTATGCTAATAGCTTCATTTGATTTTGAGTTCATATTTCTCAATTTAGGATAATAGTGCAAAAATCACACTTACAATTTTAAATGCCATCAAATTGAAGAATAACTGAGAGGCAATTAAGTCCATTTCTCCTGTCCAGTTATCTTACAGGTATGGTTCCATATTAGACTGAATACCAAAGGGCAATGCCAATCGATTAAAAACTTATATAATGCACATCGGGCAAAATTCAAACAAAATATCACATTTATGAAGATTTCAGATTGTGAAGCTACATTACATTAATTCTTGTGAGACTGTATGTTGACTGCTATCTTATATGTGTTATTTGTGCCCTGTGCTGTGTATGACCGTCGCTACTTGTTTCATACCTTAGTCCCGGACGAATGGTTGCATTCATGGGTGGAGAAGAAAAACTCTGACCTCAAACCGCCACAGCCTTGCAGCTACACCCACTCATGGGGCAGGCTTCGGGAGTAAACCCCAAGGGAAAAAATACAGAGCTGGAGTCCCTAGGGCAGTCCTACATTGAGTTCAATGTTGACTGGTGACTCCTGCAGTGCTGCTGGTGCCGAACTGTCGCTCCTTTGGGTTCATCAGTTGTGTGGAATGGGGAGCTTGCTACATGGGAAAGAACTTGCTCTTCATGTCATACTGCCCAGGCTTGTGTATCTAGGCAGCTAGGACGCAATATCCGTGGTCAACTCTGACCGACAGAGGCCTCAGATTCATTGGTATTCATGCATGGTTGAATGACAATTAAACTTGATAACATTAAGAACCCAGATTTAGCAAGGCCTTCTATGTTGATTTTTGTATTGCTGACCATAATGATATCCAGATATTTAATAATTTATTTCAACATGATCCCTAGTAATGTAATTCAGGAATAAACATTCTGAATGGCCATGGATAGAGTACTACTTCAGAATATGCTTGCAACATTCGAAGTTTAACTTCCACTAACATTAATACAAGACAAATATGGACTGCGTTCTTCCATTTTGTCTCAATAAACTCATAATGTACACTTGTTTTCCAGCTGAACACTGGTTACTTAGTACCTGATAATCACTGCTCCACATATCACTTCCTTACATAGTCATATCCATCCTTGTATTCAGGGCTTTAACTTTTTCAGTCTAAAAGTTCAAAATAAATTTATTATCCAACTACATACACGTCATCATATACTACCAGATTAAGTTTCTTCCTGATGACAGCAGCAGCCTGGCTGGTGGGGGATGGGTCCCTGGTGATGGATGCTATTTTCCTGTGACAGCACTCCTTATAAATGTGCTCAGTGATGTGGAGGGTTTTACCTGTGATGGGCTGGGCTGTATCCACTACTTTTTATTGGCTTCCCTGTTCAAAGATATTGGTGTTTCATACTAGGCCATGATGCAACACTTCAATATACCGTACTCTCCAAAGCACATAAGACCATAAGATATAGGAGCAGAATTAGGTTATTCGGCCCATCAAGTCTGCTCTCCCATTCAATCATAGGCTGGTCCAATTCTTCCAGTCATCCCCACTCCCCTGCCTTCTCCCCATATCCTTTGATGCCCTGGCTAATCAAGAACCTATCTCTGCCTTAAATACACCCAATGACTTAGCCTCCATAGCTGCTTGTGGCAACAAGTTCCACAGATTTACCACCCTCTGACGACAGTAATTTCTCCACATCAACGTTCTAAATGTACGTCCTTCAATCCTGAACTCTTGTCCTAGACTCCGCTACCATGGGAAATAACTTTGCCCTATCTAATTTGTTCAGGCTTCTATGAGATCCCCCCTCATTCTCCTGAAATCCAGGGCAACTCCCAAGAGCTGCCAGATGTTCCTCATACGGTAACCCTTTCATTCCTGGAATAATTCTCATGAATTTTCTCTGAACTCTCTCCAATGTCAGTATATCCTTCCTAAAATAAGCAGCCCAAAAACTCCACACAATACTCCAAGTGTGGTCTCACGAGTGCCTTATAGAGCCTCAACATCACATCCCTGCTCTCATATTCTATACCTCTAGAAATGAATGCCAACACTGCATTTGCCTTCTTCACCACCGAATCAACCTGGAAGTTAACCTTTAGGGTATCTTGCACAAGGACTCCCAAGTCCTATTGCATCTCTGCATTTTGAATTCTCTCCCCATCTAAATAATTGGCTGCCCATTTATTTCTTCCACCAAAATGCATGACCAGACACTTTCCAACATTGAATTTCATTTGCCACTTCTTTGCCCTTTCCCCTAAACTATCCAAGTCTCTGTGCAGGCTCTCTGTTTCGTTAACGCCACCCGCTCCTCCATCATTCTATGTATCATCGGCAAATTTAGCCACAAATCCATTAATCCCATAGTCCAATTACATGCCTAATCTTCGCACACTTATAAGGAAGTAGAGTCGTTGCTTTCCTTTCCTCATAATGGCAATTAAAAGCTGGACCCAGGACAGATCCTCTGAAATTATAACAGGAATTAAAATTGCTGGCCCTCTTCATTTCTGACTCCCCAATGAGAATTGGCTCATGGACCTCTGGTTTCCGCCTACTGATGTCAATAATCATCCAATTAGTCCTGCTGACATGGAGTGAGAGGTTGTTGTTGTGGCACCACTGAGCCAGATTTTCAATATATGCTGTATATATTTCCTATATGCTGATCTGTCATCACTTTTGATTCGGCCAACAACAGTGGTGTTGTCAGCAAACTTAAACATGGCTTTGAAGCTGTGCTTAGCCTCACAGTCATAAGTATAAAACAAGTAGAGCAGGGGATTAAGCAGACAGCCTTGTGGTGCACCTGTGATGATGGAGATTGAGGAGAAGATGTTGTTGCCAATCCAAACTGACTGTGATTGTAAGTGAGGAAATCAGGGATCCAGTTGCATAAGGAGGTACTGAGGCCTAGGACTTGGAGCTTATTGGTTAGTTTTGAGGGGATGAGAGTATTGAATGCTGAGCTGTACTCAATGAACAACATCCTCATATATGCACCTTTGCTATTCAGATATTCCAAGGTTGAATGAAGAGCTAATGAGATGGTGTCGGCTGTGGGCATGTTGTGCCATTCAGCAAAATGGAATGGAACCAGGTCACTTTTCAGGCAGGAGTTGATATATTTCATTACCAACCCCTCAAAACACTTCACCTTTGTGGATATAAGTGCTGCTGGATGATAGCCATTGAGGAAGGTTACTGCATTCTTCTCGGGCACTGGTATAATTGAAGCCTTCTTGAAGAAGGCAGGTACCTCAGACTGCTGACGCAAGAGGTTAAAGATGAGTGAACACTCAGACAGGTACCCTGTCTGGACTGCTTTCCATGGGTTCACCTTCCTGAAGGGTGCTCAAACGCTGGCCAAGTATTTTTGGTACAATTTTGATTACATGCAGTTGCGCCTTGCTGCTGCATTAAAGTTAACACCGCAGAAAGATCACGTGTCCGTGGAACTAGTATCACATTTGCTTGGTATTTTCAGTCTGGAACGGTATGCTTCTCAAACATTGCCATGCACCAGAATAGTAAATACAGGCACACAGAACCCGCAAGTTCACTTGCACTGAACAGGAGTTTCACTTTCCTTCTACCTCTTGCTATGATAATGGTACAAGTCTTAGAAAGCAGCTTATTTTGTTGATTTCTATGTTCCTTTCTACACCTTTAGTTTTCCTTTTGAAATGTTATTTATTAATTCAACATCATTCCATGTAATTTATTTATTTAGCAACGTGGCACAAAGAAGGCCCTTCTGACCCTTCAAGCTGCAATGACCCACAAACTGATTTATCCCTAACCTAATCATGGGACAATTAATCAACCTGATACGTCTTAGGAGGAAACCAGAGGACCTGGAGAAAACCGAAACATTCTAGGAGAGGACGTACAGAGACTTCTAACACAGAACTTCAGAGTTGAACTCTGAACTTCGACATCGCGCTGACTGCTACGCTACTGTGGCGCCCAGTTATAGTTATATTATCTGCATAATTGGGTTTAAAACTGTAACACTCACCTCAAAGCATTTCTGCTCTGCTTTACTTAGCTGATCAACCAAAGCAAATTTTCCTTACTCCCTCAGCAAGTTATTTCTTTGACTTTATTAATTAAAAAGTGCAGGATGATTTGTGGATGTTAAATACATCAATCGGCTCATGCTCCTCCTTTCCTTGAACAGGTGGTCACAGGCAAATCCTCACTTGATAAAGTGAAGCCAACAACACTCAAGAAGCTTACTATATATGCATTAAATGGTTGCCCCTCTAGTTTCAAACATTAAGAAAAATGTTAAAGCTGAAGAGCTTAACATTACAACTGCAAAAGGCAGACAAAAAGTGAAGCTCCTGGTCAGCACAAGTGGAATTGGGGCTTCTGAATGAGAGAAGTTAATATTAGGGTGCATGGCAATGTTCCAGACAGAAAATTCCTAGCAAATTTGATACCAAAGACCTATGACACCTCCCAAAGAAACCAACTCCATGAACATGTGGCCATTCCACACTGTTAATTAAGATAACTCAAGTAGATTGAGTAGACAGATCTCAAACTAACAGATTGCAGTTTCCCTCTCATGGATCAGTATCTTCAGACGTGAAAATATAATCAGGAAATGCAATGATACAAATTCTTATTCCTACACCAAATTAACAGTGTGGCTTACATTCCAAAAGAAACAAATAATGAAGTAGTCCATTACGAGAATGCTTAGGTGAAGTACAAGACATAAATTTAAAAGCAAGTGATACAATATGGAAATGAAGGGCTCACCTCACTGTTAGTGGTCTTCAACAGTCATAACAGATATTTGCTGAATTTACATGTCTACAGGATTGATCCCTGGAGTGCCAATATTTATTGCTTTCCTCCAATTGAACCGGGGAGATAGTAAAGAATCCGCCAATTTAGTGGGCCTGATTTTCTATGAGAATGCCAAACTTCCTGCCATAAGTAACATTAGTGAAGCAGACACCTTCTTATGACATTCAGCAAGTTTCATGGCCACTGAAAGCAGATTTTAAATTCCAGATTTCTTTTATAAGTTGAATTTAAATTCTCCTGTTGTCATGGTAGAATATGGATTCATGTCAATGGATCAACGATCTGATCTGGATTTACTTTGCCTTCTCCATCCATATTTTTTTAAACATTTCAACCCAAACGACTGAAGTGAACCAAAACAACTCATATTATAACAATTGGTTTTATGATTCATGCAGCACTAAGTGGGCAATTACAAAATAAAACTTGGTGGGAAATGCAAAACATTTTTTGGGTAATATTTTGAAAAAAATGCATCATTGTTGATCCATTATCTTTATATTGTACGAAGTTTCTTCAGAAAAGGCTTATTGCTGTAGAGAATAGAATTCCAAAGGACACCTTGTACTCACATTTATATAATTTGCATTGATGTAGTCATCTGTACCCTTTAGAATAACCCGTGTTGCGTCATCTACAAGAAAAGCAATGAGCTTGGTAAATTTGCACAATGGAATATTTAGGCCTAATTCAGATAAAGTGTTCAATATCTAGATTGCCTTTGAATTTCCAAATGTCCTAGGTGGGTGGGGTGGTGGTGGGATTCACTTTAATAGCAGGTGGGATGAGAGATGGGATTCACATTATATTAGATGGGGTGGGGGGATTCACATTATATTAGATGGGGTGGGGGAGGATTCACATTATATTAGATGGGGTGGGGGAGGATTAACATTATATTAGATGGGGGGGAGGATTCACATTATATTAGATGGGGTGGGGGAGGATTCACATTATATTAGATGGGGTGGGGAGGATTCACATTATATTAGATGGGGTGGGGTGGATTCACATTATATTAGATGGGGTGGGGTGGATTCACATTATATTAGATGGGTTGGGGTGGGTTCACATTATATTAGATGGGGTGGGGTGGATTCACATTATATTAGATGGGGTGGGGGTGGATTCACATTATATTAGATGGGTTGGGGTGGATTCACATTATATTAGATGGGGTGGGGTGGATTCACATTATATTAGATGGGGTGGGGAGGGTTCACATTATATTAGATGGGGTGGGGGAGGATTCACATTATATTAGATGGGTTGGGGTGGGTTCACATTATATTAGATGGGGCGGGGGGGTTCACATTGTATTAGATGGGGTGGGGTGGGCGGGTTCACATTATATTAGATGGGGTGGGGTGGGGGAGGATTCACATTATATTAGGTGGGGTGGGGGAGGGTTCACATTATATTAGATGGGGTGGGGTGGGGGAGGGTTCACATTATATTAGGTGGGGTGGGGTGGGTTCACATTATATTAGATGGGGTGGGGGAGGATTAACATTATATTAGATGGGGTGGGGGAGGGTTCACATTATATTAGATGGGGGGGTTGGGTTCACATTATATTAGATGGGGTGGGGTAGGATTCACATTATATTAGATGGGGTGGGGTGGATTCACATTATATTGGATGGGGTGGGGGTGGGTTCAGAATCTATTAGATGGGGTGGGGGTGGATTCACATTCACATTATATTAGATGGGCGGGGGGTGGGTTCACATTATATTAGATGGGGTGGGGGAGGATTCACATTATATTAGATGGGGTGGGGTGGATTCACATTATATTAGATGGGGTGGGGTGGATTCACATTATATTAGATGGGGTGGGGGGGGATTCACATTATATTAGATGGGGTGGGGTGGATTCACATTATATTAGATGGGGTGGGGTGGGGTGGGTTCACATTATATTGGATGGGGTGGGGGTGGGTTCAGAATCTATTAGATGGGGTGGGGGTGGATTCACATTCACATTATATTAGATGGGGTGGGGTGGATTCACATTATATTAGATGGGGTGGGGGGGATTCACATTATATTAGATGGGGTGGGGGAGGGTTCACATTATATTAGATGGGGTGGGGGAGGGTTCACATTATATTAGATGGGGTGGGGTGGGGGGATTCACATTATATTAGATGGGGTGGGGGAGGATTCACATTATATTGGATGGGGTGGGGGTGGGTTCAGAATCTATTAGATGGGGTGGGGGGGATTCACATTATATTAGATGGGGTGGGGGAGGATTCACATTATATTAGATGGGGCGGGGGTGGGTTCACATTGTATTAGATGGGGCGGGGTGGGTTCACATTATATTAGATGGGGTGGGGTGGGGTGGGTTCACATTATATTAGATGGGGTGGGGTGGGGGGATTCACATTATATTAGATGGGGTGGGGGAGGATTCACATTATATTAGATGGGGTGGGGGTGGATTCACATTCATATTATATTAGATGGGGCGGGGGTGGGTTCACATTATACTAGGTGGGGTGGGGGGGTGGGTTCACATTATATTAGATGGGGCGGGGGTGGGTTCACATTATACTAGGTGGGGTGGGGGGGTGGGTTCACATTATATTAGATGGTGCGGGGGGTGGATTCACATTATATTAGATGGGGCGGGGGGAGGATTCACATTATATTAGATGGATGGGGGAGGATTCACATTATATTAGATGGTGCGGGGGAAGGATTCACATTATATTAGATGGGGCGGGGGGAGGATTCACATTATATTAGATGGGTGGGGGTGGGTTCACATTATATTAGATGGGGTGGGGTGGGTTCAGAATATATTAGATGGTGCGGGGGGTGGATTCACATTATATTAGATGGGGCGGGAGGTGGGTTCAGAATCTATTAGATAGGGTGAGGTGTGGTGGGGGGATTCACATTATATTAGATGGGGTGGGGGAGGATTCACATTATATTAGATGGGGTGGGGGTGGATTCACATTCACATTATATTAGATGGTGCGGGGGGTGGATTCACATTATATTAGATGGGGCGGGGGAGGATTCACATTATATTAGATGGGGCGGGGGGAGGATTCACATTATATTAGATGGGGCGGGGGAGGATTCACATTATATTAGATGGGGCGGGGGTGGGTTCACATTGTATTAGATGGGGCGGGGTGGGTTCACATTATATTAGATGGGGTGGGGTGGGGTGGGTTCACATTATATTAGATGGGGTGGGGTGGGGGGATTCACATTATATTAGATGGGGTGGGGTGGATTCACATTCATATTATATTAGATGGGGCGGGGGTGGGTTCACATTATACTAGGTGGGGTGGGGGGGTGGGTTCACATATTAGATGGGGTGGGGGGGTGGGTTCACATTATATTAGATGGTGCGGGGGTGGATTCACATTATATTAGATGGGGCGGGAGGTGGGTTCAGAATCTATTAGATGGGGCGGGGGGGTGGATTCACATTATATTAGATGGGGTGGGGTGGGTTCAGAATATATTAGATGGGGTGGGGTGGGTTCAGAATATATTAGACGGGGTGGGGTGGGTTCAGAATATATTAGACGGGGTGGGGGGTGGGTTCAGAATATATTAGATGGGGCAGGGTAGGTTCAGAATCTATTAGATGGGGCAGGGTGGGTTCACATTATATTAGATGGGGTGGGGGTGGGTTCAGAATCTATTAGATGGGGCGGGGGGTGGATTCACATTATATTAGATGGGGCGGGAGGTGGGTTCAGAATCTATTAGATGGGGCGGGAGGTGGGTTCAGAATCTATTAGATGGGGCGGGGGGTGGATTCACATTATATTAGATGGGGTGGGGTGGGTTCAGAATATATTAGATGGGGTGGGTGTTGGGTTCACATTATATTCGGTGGGGTGGGGGTGGGATTCACATTATATTTGGTGGGGTGGGATACACATTATATTCGGTGGGATGGGGGGATTCACATTATATTAGATGGGGTGGGGGGGATTCACATTATATTAGATGGGGCGGGGGTGGGTTCACATTCACATTATATTAGATGGGGCGGGGGTGGGTTCACATTATATTAGATGGGGTGGGGGAGGATTCACATTATATTAGGTGGGGTGGGGGAGGATTCACATTATATTAGATGGGGCGGGATGGGGGGGGATTCACATTATATTAGATGGGGTGGGGGGATTCACATTATATTAGATGGGGTGGGGGAGGATTCACATTATATTAGATGGGGCGGGGGAGGATTCACATTATATTAGATGGGGCGGGGGTGGGTTCACATTGTATTAGATGGGGTGGGGTGGGGGAGGATTCACATTATATTAGATGGGGTGGGGTGGGGTGGGTTCACATTATATTAGATGGGGTGGGGTGGGGGGATTCACATTATATTAGATGGGGTGGGGTGGGGGGATTCACATTATATTAGATGGGGTGGGGGAGGATTCACATTATATTAGATGGGGTGGGGGTGGATTCACATTCATATTATATTAGATGGGGCGGGGGTGGGTTCACATTATATTAGATGGTGCGGGGGGTGGATTCACATTATATTAGATGGTGCGGGGGAAGGATTCACATTATATTAGATGGGGCGGGGGGAGGATTCACATTATATTAGATGGGGCGGGGGAGGATTCACATTATATTAGATGGTGCGGGGGGTGGATTCACATTATATTAGATGGGGCGGGAGGTGGGTTCAGAATCTATTAGATGGGGTGAGGTGTGGTGGGGGAGGGTTCACATTATATTAGATGGGGCGGGGGGGTGGATTCACATTATATTAGATGGGGCGGGCGTGGGTTCACATTATACTAGGTGGGGTGGGGGGGTGGGTTCACATTATATTAGATGGTGCGGGGGGTGGATTCACATTATATTAGATGGGGCGGGGGGAGGATTCACATTATATTAGATGGATGGGGGAGGATTCACATTATATTAGATGGTGCGGGGGAAGGATTCACATTATATTAGATGGGGCGGGGGGAGGATTCACATTATATTAGATGGGTGGGGGTGGGTTCACATTATATTAGATGGGGTGGGGTGGGTTCAGAATATATTAGATGGGGTGGGGTGGGTTCAGAATATATTAGATGGGGCGGGAGGTGGGTTCAGAATCTATTAGATGGGGTGAGGTGTGGTGGGGGAGGGTTCACATTATATTAGATGGGGCGGGGGGTGGATTCACATTATATTAGATGGGGTGGGGTGGGTTCAGAATATATTAGATGGGGTGGGGTGGGTTCAGAATATATTAGATGGGGTGGGGGGTGAGTTCAGAATATATTAGATGGGGCAGGGTAGGTTCAGAATCTATTAGATGGGGCAGGGTGGGTTCACATTATATTAGATGGGGTGGGGGTGGGTTCAGAATCTATTAGATGGGGCGGGGGGTGGATTCACATTATATTAGATGGGGCGGGAGGTGGGTTCAGAATCTATTAGATGGGGCGGGAGGTGGGTTCAGAATCTATTAGCTGGGGCGGGATGGGTTCACATTATATTAGATGGGGTGGGGTGGGTTCAGAATATATTAGATGGGGCGGGTGTTGGGTTCACATTATATTCGGTGGGGTGGGGGTGGGATTCACATTATATTTGTTGGGGTGGGATACACATTATATTAGATGGGGTGGGGGTGGGATTCACATTATATTCGGTGGGGTGGGGGTGGGATACACATTATATTAGATGGGGTGGGGGTGGGATACACATTATATTTGATGGTGTGGGGGGGGATTCACATTATGTTAAGACAGGAAACAAAATGAAATGAAGTGGGATGAGATACGAGGAAAATGATACTGAATTTGGAAGCGTTGCCTGTCAATTAACAATTCGGTCAAGAGTGACTAACCGAATGAACTTGAACAATACTGACTATCTGCATGGCTGATTTTGGAAGCAAATCACTGACATCATGGATTTTATTGACCTTTAGTAATCTTCACTCCCACCTCATTTCATGCTGGTGCAATGTCACATCCTTCAATAAATGCCTTCGTGCAATAAATCTCACTACTGCCAATAGAATCTCAGGCTGCAGAGGAGCACCAAATACTGTGTGACTGTACTGCATTTCCACCTACAAATAGATGACTTTTGAAGCTGGATGGAGAAATGTGTCAGCAAGAGGCAAGGCAGAAATTGCAGTCTCGCCCATATCGGTAAAGTAACATCAAGCCCACTATATAGAAAAGATTTCAAGAATTCGATAGGAATACCAGATCAAGTGAGCAAGCAAACTAGGGAGGCCAGAATTAGGTAGAATCAGAAGTCGCAATGAACACAGGATGAAATTTTATGATTAAAAATGCAACTTTCATGTTTATCATTTAAAATATTCTCAACGAAATCTCTTCCTGCCAGCTGAGGATTTAACCATATATCAACTGGAGTTTAAGATCAAACTTTCTCTCATCCAATTCCAAATCCGCTGCATCAGTTTTTAATCATGTTTGCTAAATTGCTTGATCTAGTAATTCAGTGAAAATGCAGCGGGGTAATCTTAACAACACACACAAAATGCTGGTGGAACGCAGCAGGCCAGGCAGCATCTAAAGGAGAAGCACTGTCGACGTTTCGGGCCGAGACCCTTCATCGAGGGTAATCTTAACATTGGTTCCAAAAATTAAAATTGTATTAATCCTGTAAAATTTTCATTTCTTTCCAAACTACTAAATTTTCTATTTGGACACCATTTTAAGTGCAGTAACATTGAATGAAATGGAGGTGGATGTATGAAATGAGGGGCAATTGATGGACCATTGGCTGCTATAGTTAACACCGAGGAAGATGGACAAAATTACAATTATTTTATACATTTCCAAAACAGTTATGTAAATAGTGAATTTCAATATAGAAAGTTGCTCAGGTATGATTAAAACAGTGGTAGTCAGAGGGTTAAAACAACCTTCAGAGAATAGAATAAATACTCTTCAAAGCACACACAAAATGTTGGAAGAACGGAGGTCAGGCAGCACCTACGAAAATGAATAAACATTTCAGGCCAAATCCTGATGAAGGCAAAATACCAGCATGACCAGCCAAAAGAATAACACTATTTCTCACTGGTAAAATGTAATAAGTGGTGTGCTACAGAGATCAGTGCTGGGACCTCATAACATGGATAACTTGGATGAAGGCACCATGGTTAATAAATCTGATGGAAAATACCAAGAGAATAAGATTATAAAGGGAGATAGATAAAGTGAAGGGGCAAAAATATATATGAGGAATGCAGTTCAGTCGCTCTTAGAAAGTAGAATCTTCTACCAATTGTTGAGTGTACTGATGCATTCAAGGGACAGCTTAGAGATGGCAGGAAGAGTCTTCTTTGGAAGATAAACACTGCCACAGACCAGTTAAATTGAAAGATCAGTTTAAGCACCAGAAATTCCATGAATATAGAAACATAATAAGAGGCAATCCCATTTGCTCTAAGAAATGACTTGTAATGCATTTTTGGATGAAGTACTGAAAAAAATCTTGCTGAGACGTAACAAAATCGTACCTTATCTGTAAAGTGACATGTCACTGGAACAAATATTTCTGAGTAATTTCTAATTTAAGTACTTGTTCTAAGAATGACTTTACTTTGTTTACGCTTTCCTTGCATTAGTGCTGTGTTCAGCAAGTTTTTGAGATTTGTTGATGTGTTGCAGAACACATATGCAAAGATTGGTTGACTGGCAGAAGGCAAACAATGAGAATAAAGGAAGCTTTTCTGGGGTGACAAGTGGTGTTCCATGGGGGTCAGTGTTGTGTCCCTACTTTTCCTATTATACATTAAGGATGACAAAATTGATGGCTTTGTGACCAAAGATAGGTGGAGGGGCAGGTAGTCTCGAGGAAGCAGGGAGGCTGCAGACGAATTTGGACAGGTTAGGGTGATGGGCAGATGGAATACAGTGTGGGGAAATGTATCATCATGCTCTTTAGTAAAAGGAATAAAGGCATATACTTTTTCAGAAATCGGAGGTACAAAGAGACTTGGGAGTCCAGTGAGGGATTACCTTAGGGTTAACTTGCAGGTTGACTCAATCTACATTTGTGAGCAGATTAGGGCCCCTTATCTAAGAAAGGATGTGCTGACATTGGAGAGTCCAGAGGAGGTTTACCAGAATGATCACAGGAATGAAAGGGCTAATGTATGAGGAGCATTTAATGCTCTGGGCCTATACTCACTGGAGTTAAAAAGAATGGACCGAAAAGCTTGAACATATAGACATTAAAAAGAGGATGTGCTGGAGCTTTTGGAAAGCATCAAGTTGAGTAAGTCACCAGGACTGCACGAGATATACCCCAGGCTACTGTGGGAGGCAAGGGAGGAGATTGCTGAGCCTCTGGCAATGATCTTTACATCATCAATGGGGACGGGAGAGGTTCCAGAGGATTGGAGGGTTGCAGATATTGCTCCCTTATTCAAGAAAGGGAATAGAGATAGCCCAGGAAATTATAGACCAGTGAGCCTTACTTCAGTGGTTGGTAAGTTGATAGAGAAGATCCTGAGAGTCAGGATTTATAAACATTTGGAGAGGCATAATATGATTAGGAATAGTTAGCATGGCTTTGTCAAGGGCAGGTCGTGCCTTACGAGCCTGACTGAATTTTTTGAGGAGGTGAGTAAACATATTGATGAAGGTAGAGCAGTAAATGTAGTGTTTATGGATTTCAGCAAGGCATTTGATAAGGTCCCCCATGCAAGGCTTACTGAGAAAGTAAGGAGGCATGGGATCCAAGGGGACATTGATTTGTGGATCCAGAATTGGCTTGCCCACAGAAGGCCAAGAGTGGTTGTTGATGGGTCATATTCCGTATGGAGGCCGGTAACCAGTGGTGTGCCTCGGGGATCTGTTCTGGGACTCCTTCTCTTCATGATTTTTATAAATGACCTGGATGAAGTGGTGTCAAGTCACTTTTTATTGTCATTTCGACCATAACTGCTGGTACAGTACACAGTAAAAATGAGACAATGTTTTTCAGGACAATGGTGTTACATGACACAGTACAAAAACTAGACTGAACTACGTAAAAAAAAACACAGTAAAAAAACTACACTAGACTACAGACCTACCCAGGACTGCATAAAGTGCACAAAACAGTGCAGGCATTACAATAAATAATAAACAAGATAACAGGGCAGTAAGGTGTCAGTCCAGGCTCTGGGTATTGAGCAGTCTGATAGCTTGGGGGAAGAAACTGTTACATAGTCTGGTCGTGAGAGCCCGAATGCTTTGGTGCCTTTTTCCAGATGGCAGGGGGAAGAAGAGTTTGTACGAAGGGTGCGTGGGGTCCCTCATAATGCTGTTTGCTTTGCGGATGCAGCGTGTAATGCTCTCAATACAACCCCTGTAGAATGTGATGAGGATGGGGGTTGGGAGATAGACTTTCCTCAGCCTTCGCAGAAAGTGGAGACGCTGCTGGGCTTTCTTTGCTATGGAGCTGGTGTTGAGGGACCAGGTGAGATTCTCCGCCAGGTGAACACCAAGTAATTTGGTGATCTTAACGATCTCTACCGAGAAGCCGTCGATGTTCAGCAGGGAGTGGTCGCTCCGTGCCCTCCTGAAGTCAACAATCAACACTTTTGTTTTGTTCACATTCAGAGACAGTTTGTTGGCTCTGCACCAATCCATTAGCCACTGCACCTCCTCTCTGTAAGCTGACTCATTGTTCTTGCTGATGAGACCCACCATGGTCATGTCATCGGCGAACTTGATGATGTGGTTCGAGCTGTGTGTTGCAGCACAGTCGTGGGTCAGCAGAGTGAACAGCAGTGGACTGAGCACGCAACCCTGGGGCCCCCCCATGCTCAGTGTGATGGTGTTGGAGATGCTGCCTCGGATCCGAAGAGGAGGGATGGGTTAGTAAATCTGCTGATGACACAATGGTTGGGGGTGTTGTGTATAGTGTGGAGGGCTGTCAGAGGTTATCGCGGGACATCGATAGGTGCAAAACTGGGCTGATAAGTGGCAGATGGAGCTCAACCCAGAGAAGTGTGAGGTGGTTCATTTTGGTAGGTCAAATATGATGACAGAATATAGTATTAATAGTATAGTATATATAGAATATAGTATAGTACTCTTGGCAGTGTGGAGGATCAGAGGGATCTTGGGGTCCAAGTCCATAGGACACTCAAAGCAGCTGCGCAGGTTGATCATGTGGTTAAGACGGCATATGGTACACTGGCCTTCATTAGCTGTGGGATTAAATTTAAGCACCGAGAGGTAACATTGCAGCTTTATAGGACCCTGGTCAGACCCCACAGAGGACTGTGCTCTGTTCTGGTAACCTCACTAAAGGAAGGAAATGGAAACTATAGAAAGGGTGCAGAGGAGATTTACAAGGATGTTTGTTGCCTGGATTGGGGAGCATGCCCTATGAGAATAGGTTGAGTGAACTCGGCCTTTTCTCCTTGCAGTGATGGTGGATGAGAGGTGACCGGATAGAGGTGTACAAGATGATGAGAGGCATTAATCATGTGGAGAGTCAGAGGCTTGTTCCCTAGGGCTGAAATGGCCAACACAAGAGGGCACCGTTTTAAGGTGTTTGGAAGTAGGCACAGAGGAGATATCGGGGCAAGTTGTTTTTACACAGAGGGTGGTGAGTGAATGGAATGGACTGCCAGCAACAGTGGTGGAGGTGGATTCGATAAGGTCTTTTAAGAGACTCCTGGATAGGTACATGGAGCTTAGAAAAATAGAGGGCTGTGGGCAACCCTAGGTAATTTCTAAAATAAGTACATATTCAGTACAACATCATGGGCTGAAGGGCCTGTATTGTGCTGTAGGTTTTCTATGTTTCTAACGGCAGGGGGGGGGGGGGGGGGGGAAGAAAAGAGTCTTATTGAAATCTATCAAGCTTTGAAGTACATATATCAAGTGGATGTGGATAGGATGTTTCCCATGGTAGGAGAGTCTATAACCAGAGGACCAGAGGGCACAGTTTCACAGCTTCAGGGTAGAAGGGCAGCCCTTTAGAACAGAAATGAGAAGGAATTTCTTCAGCCAAAAGGCGATGAATCTATCAGATGTCTGTGGAGGCAAAGTCATTCGATATATTGATCTACTTAAATCAGAGTTTAATAAGTTCTCGATTAGTCAGGGTGTCAAAGGGCTATGGGGAGAAAGCAGGAGAGTGGGGTTCAGCAGGAAAATAAATCAGCCACGATCAAATGGTAGCAGATTTGAAAGGCTGGATGACCTAATTCTGCTCCTACATCTTATTACAGATGTCCATTGTCTTCCTTAAAGATGATTAGAATAAAAATAACTGTTCATGATGAAGAATAAAACACTTCTCTGTTGTGAGATCTTGTTGATTCTAAGTTCCTTGCATAGAGCAAGGCCACATTGCCATAACATTAAAGCCTTTACTTACAAGGTGAGATGTCTCTGTATCTGTTTTTGGAAATATTGTGAGGTAACTTGGCACATGCCATCGTCATACCAGGCTTTTTTCTATACAGTTGCTAAGAGAAAAAAAGAACAGTTTTATCTTCAATGATGATATAGAAATATAACAGGCTAGACAAAAACAATCAAAATAAACCTATGCAACGCTTATTGTTCCATAGTTTTATTGACAATGCATACAAGGAGCTATTTGCACTTTAAATGGCTACAGATTTGGTAAATATTTCAGTGAATTCAACTGGACGATCAGCATTTGAAGTCATTGGCTCAACTTATTCGATCCCCCAGTACCATTAGCCAGAAATTGCTTTTAAATCCTGACTAGGGTTTGCTTTGCTTCTTGATCCTTTTCTAAACTACACAAGCACTGCATTTCCTGAGATGATTTAATAAATTGGACATTACTTCCTTTTCTTGTCTGGCCAGACAGATATTAAAGATGCCACAGCACTTGGAAATTGTTGTACATTATGCAATCAACTTCTTATAGCTATATAGCTTCCTATAGGCAGCACGGTAGCACAACACTTTACAGTACAGGTGATCTGGATTCAATTCCTGCCACTGTCTGTAAAGAGTATGTATGTTCTCCCTGTGACCATGGGGTTTCCTCCAGATACCTCAGTTACCTCCCACAGTCCAAAGATGTGCCTATTAGTGGGTTAATTGATCATTATGAATTGTCCTCTGATTAGGCTAGAGTTAAATCGGTTGTTGAGTCGTGTGGATTGAAGAGCCTATTCTGTGCCGTATCGCAGTAAAACAAAAAAAAATCAACATATAGAGTGTGTAGTGTGTACCATTACACCAGATGCAAATAGTCTTTATTTCCAAAATTGTTGGATCGTTGGACATTGGTGGGGGGGGGGGGGGAAGGAGGAGGGCAGGGAGTTGCTACCCCAATGACTGAAGGGTTATGAAAGAGCAGTCAATTAATTGGTTAACTAGCACCAACAGTTTAAATGACTTCCTATTAATCTTCAATTAGCAATCACCATACCTTGTAACATCTTCAGAGATTGCTGTGTTATGTGCACATGTGGGAGACTACTTTTATAAGTTCAAAAAGATCGATTTAAGTAAATTGAATACACTTTCATAATGAAAAGGTTCTTACATCAAACTGTGCAAGAATCGTTCCAGTCTCCAAACCATCCCGTAAATGTATCATCGACTCTCTTAAGGCATCGTCATCCTGGTGTGTTACATCCAAAAGTGACTTCTCAGGAATATACTGAAAATCGGGTTCACTTTCTGCCTTCTCTTCCACAACATCATAAACAGCTGAAAGGATAAATTTCACACCATCACCGACTACACTTGTGCATAATGACAAAAACTTAACTTGACTGGACCAATATACTATTTGGGGAAATATTAGTTCAGAAGGCTTCAGTCAAACAAGCTAAATATTCAAATCTGTTGAGCTTGAACAAGCTTCAATTTGCAACTAACAAAGCTTCAGTTTCGAAGTTCCAAACTTACCATTTGGCCGAACGAGTAATAAAAGTTCTTCGGAGCGTATCTCACAGCTTGCTTTGATGAAAGCGACAACCTGATCATGAGTGTATTCTGATATATCCCTGCCATTGATCAGTACAACCTGATCACCCTCATTCAGCCGTGGAACACAAGTGTCAGCCTACATATCGAGATAAAACAAGATAATAAAACATTCATAGCTATTTGAATGGGCTGCACAGTTAGTGCAACGCTTTACACCATCAGTGATCCGGCTTCAATTCCTGCCACTGCTTATTAAGACGTTCTCCCCACGATTGCATGAGTTTCTTCTGGGTGCTCTGGTTTCCTCTCACACTCCAATTTATGGGTTAGTTATGTTGATGCTGGAAGCATGCTGACACTTGCAAGCTGCCTCCAGCGCCTCCTTGGACTCAAGATAAACATGTAACAAATAAAACTAAACTTTTTATCTTTGTTTAGGGCAGTTAAAATTGCTATATTTGCTAGAATCTTAAAAAGTTCTATGCATGTCAAGGAAAATAAATTATTATTCTCTTTATATTTCAGAGATTAAGTGGAATTTTAATTTAACATTTCCTCAGTTAGTGCTGGACAACAAGACTCATCTGAATATTGCAGTGCAATAGTGTAAATAAAAGAGCTTCCTTAAAACATTTCATTTGTTTCTTAACCCACCAAAAGTCAGATTCTCAAGGACTGAATCTGACATTCTGTGAAAAATACTAAATTAATGCTTTAATCTCATTTTTGGCACATGGACACTGTTGGCAATTCTGGCATTTATTGTCAATCTTCAATTATTGCTAAACAAAAGAGACAGCCATCAAGTCAAGTCACTTTTACTGTAATTTTGACCATAACTGCTGGTACAGTACATAGTAAAAATGAGACAACGTTTTTCAGAACCATCGGGTTACATGACACAGTACAAAAACTAGACTGAACTACATAAAAAACACAGAAAAAAACCCCACACTAGACTACAGACCTACCCAGAACTGCATAAAGTGCACAAAACAGTGCAGGCATTACAATAAATAATAAACAGGACAATAGAGCAGTAAGGTGTCAGTCCAGGCTCTGGATATTGAGGAGTCTGATAGCTTGGGGGAAGAAACTGTTACATAGTTACATATACAACCAGGAGTCGTACACAGACTTAGAAGAGGCAAAGATATAGATTTCCATCCTTGAATGACAAAGGAGGTGGGCTTTTATGATAATAGATTCACTGGTATGAATCTTGATAACTTTTTATTCCAGATTTTCAGTTAAATTGAATTATCCTACTTCCAAGGCAGGAGTCAAACTTGTGCATTGAGATCAGAGGGCCAGGCTTCTGAATGCTGGTGTAACTGAATCACATAACCAAATACTATTTCAGATAAATCTTTATACACAGTTACTTACTGGTGTTCCAGGAGCCACTCTTGATACAATGACTGGCATTTTCTGATCAATGCCTCCCTATAAAAAAAGGAATAATATCAAATACGAATGAAAACTGAATTTTCATTATGAGCAGCTTAGCACAATGAGATAGCACATAATGCCAACAACCAATTAAAACACAAAGTAAACCAAATCTCTATAAAGCCCTACAAAGATCCCACATCCTAATAAACTACTGACCTGTAACTATGCTGGACATTTTTAATTTATGCCGCAAAACAAAGGATATCACAGAGAAAGCCAGTTTTGCATAAGTATGAGAGTATAAGAGATAGAGCCGAATTAAGCCATTTGGCCCAATGAATCTGCTCTCCCATTCCATCATAGCCTCTTCAATCCCATTCCCCCCCATAACCTTTGACACACTTACAGAGAACCTATTGACTACCAAATTAAATATGACTTGGCCTCTATAGCCGCCTGTGCAATGAATTGCACAAATTCTCCACCCTTTAACTAAGAACTTCCTCCTCGTCTCTATTCTAAATGTACGTCCCTCTATTCTGAGGCTCTCCCCTCTGCTCCTAGACTGTCCCACTATAGGAAACATCCTTAAGACATAGGAGCAGAATTAAGTCATTCAGCCCAACGAGTCTGCTGGGCCATTCCATTATGGCTGATCCTGGATCCCACTCAAGCCCACACACCTGCCTTCTCACCATATCCTTTGATGCCCTGACCAATCAGGAAGCCATCAACTTCTGCCTTAAATATACACATGGACTTGACCTCCACTGCAGTCTGCAGCAGAGCATTCAACAGATTCACTACTCACTGGCTAAAAAAAAAACAATTCTCCTTACCTCTGTTCTAAAGGATCGCCCTTTTGAGGCTGTGCCCTCTTAGTTCTGGATGCCCCCACCATACGAAACATCCTTTCCACATCCACCCTATCTAGTCCTTTTAACATTCGGTATGTTTCAAAGAGATCCCCCCACATTCTTCTAAATTCCAGTTAGTACAGGACCAAAGCTGCCAAAAGCTCCTCAAAACTGTTGACAATACTCCAAGTGTGGCCTGACTGGTGTCTTATAAAGGTTCAGCATTATCTCCTTGCTTCTATATTCTATTCACCTTGAAATAAATGTCAACATTGCACTTGCCTTCTTTACCACAGACTCAACCTGCAAATTAACCTTCTGGGAGTCTTGCACGAGGTCTCCCAAGTCCCTCTGCACCTCTGATATTTGAACCATTTAGATAATAGTCTTCACTATTGTACCTTTTACCAAAATGCATTATCGTACATTTCCCAACACTGTATTCCATCTGCTCTCTTTTTGCCCATTCTTCCAATTTGCCTAAGTCCTGGCACAATCACATTGCTTCCTCAGTTCTACCTACCCCTCCACCCATCTTCTTATCATCTGCAAACTTTGCCACAAAACTATCAATTCCTTATCCAAATCATTGACAAACAATGCAAAAAGTAGCGGTCCCAATACTGACACCTGAGGAATACCACTAGTCACTGGCAGCCAACCAGAGAAGGTCCCTTTTATTCCCACTTGCTGTCTCCTGCCTGTCAGCCATTCTTGCTATCCATGCCAGCATTTTTCCTGTAACACCATACGATTTTATCTTGTTTAAGCAGACTTACATGTGGAATCTTATCAAACACCTTCTGAAAATCCAAGTAAATTACATCCACTGCCTCTCCTTTGTCCACCCAGCTTGTTATTTCCTCACAGAACTCTAACAGATTTGTCAGGCTAGATTTCCCTTTACAGAAACCATGCTGACTTTGACTTCCTTTATCATTAGTCTCCAAGTACCTCGAAACCTCATCCTTAATATGAGACTCCAACACTTTCCCAACTACTGATGTTAATTGGCCTACAATTTCCTTTCTTTTGCTTCCTCCCATCTTAAAAAGTGGAGTGACATTTGCAATCTTCCAAGTGATTCTTGAAAGATCATGGCCTTTATCATCCATTATCTCTTCAGCAACCTCTCTCAGGACTCTGAGATATTGTCCACCTGGTCCAGGTGACTTATGCACCTTAAAACCTTCAAGTTTGTCTAGAACCTTTTCTTTCGTAATTGCAATAGCACTCACTCTTGCTCCCTGACACTCATGGACCTCCAACACACTGCTAGTGTCTTCCACAGTGAAGACAGATCCAAAGTATCCATTAAGTTCATCTGACATTTCTTTTCCCCCCCATTACTACCTCACCAGCATCATTTTCCAGTGGTCCAAAATTAATGTTCAACTCCCTTTTACTCTTTATACAACTGAAAAAGCTTTTGGTATCCTGCTTTATATTACTGGCTGGTCTGCCCTCATATTTCATCTTTTTTCTTCTTATAGCTTTTTTAAAGTTGCCTTTTGTTGGATTTTAAAAGCTTTCCAAGCACCCAACTTCCCACTCACTTTTGCTACCTTATAAGCCCTTTCCTTGGCTTTTATGCAGTCAGCCATAGTTGCCTACCCCTACCATTTGAGAACTTCTTCCCCTTTGGACATTCCTATCCTGCACTTTGTGAACTATTCCCAGAAACTTCAGCCAGCTCTGCTCTGCACATCCTCTCCACATCCACTCTGCCTTGGGCCTTACAATATTCTATAGGGCTCAATGAGATCCCCCTCATTCTTTAAAACTCCAGAGTGCCAAACGCATCTCACATGTTAACCCTTTCATTTCCAGGACTATTTTCGTGAACCTCCTCTGGATCCTCTCCAATGCCAGCACACTCTTTGTTAGATAAAGGGCCCCAAACTGCTTACAATACTCCAAGTGAGACCTTATAAAACTTCAACATTACATTCTTCTTTTTATATCCTAGTGCCCTCAAAATGGATGCGAACATTGCATTTGCCTTCCTCTCTATCGACTCAACCTGCAAGTTAACCTTCAGGGAATCCTGCATGAGGATTCTCATCTCCCCTTGCACCTCTGATTTCTGAATTTTCTCTCCATTTAGAAAATAATCTACGCTATTCAACCAAAGTCCACGTCTTCATCTTCTGGACCAGCCTACCATATGGGACCATGTCAAATTCCCCACCACCAATTTACAAATCACTGGCTGGTGATCATCTTGCTTTATCTCTGCTGCTCTCCTTGAATAAAATGGTTAATATTTGTAATCCTTGGTAATCCAGTATCTCACACACAGTGAACAAAGATGCAAAAATGTTCATTAAGGCCCAAGCAATCTGGTTAATGCTTCCCTGCATGCACCTTCCTTTTTAATAATCTTCCAACAGGATCAAAGATATTTACCAGAGTTTGCTAATCAGCTTAAACTGCCTTTCAACCAAATGGACTTTTCAGTAGTATTTTTTCTTGTACATGATGAACTGATTTGCAAATATTTCCCATTTTTCCTACAGAAAAATTATTTAAAAATAATTGAGGCATATTGTTTGTTAATACAATGTGTCCTACCTTAACATTGAAACCAAATCTCCCATTCTCATCCGCTTTCATTCTTATTAGAACTAGATTGTCATGAGGAACAATACCATTCGGCTGTAGAAAAGAAGGCAAAAGGCAAAATGTTACAAAATTAAGAAATAATGGCAGAACATTCATCTTTGGAGATAAATTACGGACAAATTCAGGCCTAAACCCAAATGAGGGTTGAGGAGGGACATTGAAAATCTGGTTGAATGGTGCCATTGCACTCAATGTCAACAAAACCAAAAAGATGATTATAAATAACATGGGGAGGTCAATGAGCTAGAACAAATGAGAGAATCAGGGGTGGAGAGGGTCATTATCCTTAAATTCCTCGGTGTTATTATTTCTGAGGATCTGTCCTGGGACGAGTAGGTAAATGCCATTACAAAGAATTGGAGGCAGTGCCTTTACTTTCTTTGAAGTTTGAGCAGATCTGGCATATCATCTTTGACGAACTTCTAAAGCCACAAAGTGGAGGGTATGTTGACAGGTTACATCACGGTCTGGTATAAAAACACCAATGCCCAAGAATGGAATGTCCTACAGAAAGTGGTGGATGCAGTCCAGCCCACCATAGGAAAAACCTTCGCCATCATTTAGCAAAGAGCACAGCCACAAGAAAGCAGTATCCATCAAGGACCCCATCACCCAGGCCATCTGAAAGGAGGTACAAGAGCCTCAGGTCCCACACCACCAGATTCAGTAACAGCTATTACCCCTCAACCATCAGGCTCCTGAACCAGCGTGGAAAACCTCACCTCAACTCTGAACTGATTCCAAAACCCATGAACTTAATTTGAAGTACTCTACAACTCATTTTTTCAGTATTATTTACTTAGTATCTTTGTATCTGCAGTTTCATCCAATGCCAAACAAGTCTTTATGTGCATTTTTCCATTGATTCTATGCCCTACTGTGAATGCCTGCAAGAAAGTGTACCTCAGTGTAGTATATGGTGATATATATGTACTTTGATAATAAATTGACTTTGAACTGAAGTACAATTTAAGACTCAGGATCCTCTATCTCCTTCAGTAAAACAGAATGAAAGGAATACTCTTGTTCAGTTACACTTTTAGAGTCACAGAATCAGAGCCGTATAGTATGGAGGTAGACCCTTCAGTCCAACTTGCCCATATGCAGGCATTTGGCCTATATCCTTCAAAAATTTCTTATCCATGTACATATATAGATGTGATTTAAACATACAGGCTTTTAAAAGGCACAAAGATAACAATTTTTATGATTTTCCTTTTGATCTTGAGTTTAGTTTGCTGATTTCTGTGGTAATCCCGACTATAGATATTAATTCAATTTTTAAACGAAAAGTCAGATAACATCAATAAATAGAACACACATTTATGTGTATACAGTTTTGCAAAGGGCAGCTATTTGAAATTCCAGTAACTATTCTGTATCAGGATGCTGACCGATTTGGAGCCTTAAGATGCCAAAATATACAATCTCTCTTTGCATTGCATTCTTTTGTTTCAAGTGAAAACAAAAGAAAGAGCATGATATATTTAAGATCAAATATTATTTAATAGCATTTAGAACATCTGAAAGAT
This sequence comes from Hemitrygon akajei, assembly GCF_048418815.1. Lineage (NCBI taxonomy): Eukaryota > Metazoa > Chordata > Chondrichthyes > Myliobatiformes > Dasyatidae > Hemitrygon > Hemitrygon akajei. The sequence continues at coordinate 107,724,618 of NC_133125.1, forward strand.
TATGGTACATAGCTATTTTCAGTTCTACACAACTGCATTTTGAAGTGTCCTTGATGTACTAGACCATGGCATGCACATTGACTAACTGTACCAAGACTTTCAAAGAACCTGGGGTACTTTGCATGCTTGTTATTTTCCTTCGATTTATCATCCCTTTATATCGCTGAACACAGTATTTAATCCACAAAAAACATTTACATTAAGACTAGAAGGTCCGTTTCCACTGGTTTGTGTGGTTAAATCGGATACATTCTTATCAGAATTTTCATTCTGGTATGCACTATGACCTAAGTCAGTACATGCTATAATCGAGGTTGTTTGCAGATGTATATCATTTCCTACCATCAGAAATCGAATTAATCCTGCGAATTATGACAGTCTTAAATTCACATGCATGATGCCAAATGCAATCTTCCATAAAATATAAAAACAAAATACAAGGTCAATTTTAATACAGATGTGCAATAACAGCACAAAACACTACAGAAACAAGTTTTCAGTTTAATCATTCAAATATAATAAACACCTTTTGTGATCAGTTTAAATGCATTATTTTAAAATAAGACGACAAAGTCAAAGCAGGAAAAGGCCTTTTTAGCTGCTTGTTATTTGCATTGTTAAGTGAAATCATGAATCACATTTCATAACACTTCCTTCCTGTACTAATTCCATTTCCATAATTCTTTTAATATCTAGGGAACTATTGATCTCTCCCTGGCATATATACTCAGTGACCAACTCTCCATAGGTCTGTTTGGAAAAAGATTGGATTAAACATTGGCTTTATCCAAGTAAGTTACACACTAGCTTCATGGAAGAAGCCAGAGTGCGGTAGTAGATGGCTGCCACACTGATTAGAGGCCTGTGACTAGTGGTGTGCCACAGGGATCAGTGCTGGGTCCATTGTTGTTTGACATTTATATCAATGATCTGGATGATAATGTGATTAACTGGATCAGCAAACTTGCAGATGACACCAAGACTGGGGGGTGCAGTGGATAGTGAGGAAGGTCATCATGGCTTGCAGTGGGATCTTGACCAGCTGGAAAAATGGGCTGAAAAATGGCAGATGGAATTTAATACAGACAAGTCTGAAGTTCTGCACTTCAGTAGGACCAACCAGGGTAGATCTTACATAGTGAGCAGTAGGGAGCGTGGTAGAACAGAGGGAGCTGGGAATATAGATCCATAATTCCTAAAAAGTAGTGTTATGCCTGCAGCCCCCTCCTTTGTGAGAATCACAAGATCACTATTGGGTTGGGTCAGGGGACCCAGGAAATGAGAGAGAGACGTGAAGAATGCCTCGTTCCCCGGCGATGTAAAGCTACGGGGCATGGCCATTGTCTCTTGGAGACACATTTGTGGATTGAAATACTATACTACGTGAATGCCCTCAGGCAAAGTGGGCTGAGTGAGAAAGAGATTGCATCACCCCAACCTGATTGACATCTTCGACCCTGTGAGTCAGGATAAAAGAGGGTCTGTAGAAACAGCCCCTTCAGACGCACCAGAAGAAACTCTAGCGCTCCCGTAATAGCGGGAAGCCATTTGAAGGAGGCCACGTGCGTTCAGTCCCGTTGCCTGGGATTGGTGGCTGGTACCACGGAAAACGGTTTTTAACTAACAATGGGGAAATCAACTCCCCCGACTCAATGGATTGGCATCGTAAAAGACCTGGGCAAGTTTAAATCGTCTCTCTTAAACCCAAAGAGCTGCAGCTTGAATGACAGTGACTTTTATATTTCCATCGGACAATACATTATCCCCTAGACAATGATAGAGCTATTTCTTATTGATTATTATTATACCCGCGCTTTTAGAGTTATGTATGCACTGATATTATTTGGTGTCTTTTTATCAATAAATACTGTTAAAAATAGTACCATCAGACTTCAATGGACCTCTCTATCTTTGCTGGTAAGTGACCCAGTTACAGGGTATGTAACAGTAGCATCACAGGTAGATAGTCATAAAGAAAGCTTTTGGCACAATGGCATTCATAAACCAAAATACTGAGTACAAGAGTTGGATGTTGTTATGTTTAAGTTGTACAAGACATTGGTGAGTCTTAATTTGGAGTATTGTGTGCAATTTTGGTTACCTACCTACAGGAAAGATGAAAATAAGATTGAAAGTTGAAAGTGCAAAGAAAAAAAAACCAAGGATGTTGTCAGGACTTGACGACTTGAGTTACAGGGAAAGGTTGAATAGGTTAGGACTTTATTCCCTAGAATGTAGAAGATTGAGGGGAGATTTTATAGAGATATACAAAATTATGAAGAGTATAGACAGGGTAAATGCAAGCAGGCTTTTTCCACTGAGGTTGGGCAAGACTCCAACTAGAGGTCATGGGTTAAGAGTGAAAGGTGAGAAGCTTAAGGGGAACATGAGGGAGGACGGTGAGAGCGTGGAATGAGCTGCCTGTGGAAATGGTGCACGTAGGCTGATTTCAACACTTCATACCAGCTGAAAGAAATGAACCCTGTGTCGATCCTGTTCAAACCACACAAAAACTTTATACATTTGTATGTCGTCACCATTTATTTTCTAAACTCTAGAGTATTGGCCCTACTCGATCTCTTCACATAGGGTCTATGTTCCATCTCTAGGAATTAAACAGATGAACATGTTGCATTCCCTCTATCGCGAGCATTATTTATTTATTTTGATAGCGTGCAGAATAAACTCTCCAGACCAGTAATCCCTCCATTTAATCCTAGCCTAATAATGGGACAATTTACACTGACCAATTAACCTACCAATTGGTATGTCTTTGGAGCACCTGGGAGAAAACGTACAAACTCCTTAAAGGCAGTGACGGGAATTGAACCTGGGGCGCCAGTACTATAAAGCTCTGTGCTAACCACTATGCTACTGTACCCCCCCCCCCCCCAGCACGGTGGAACAGGTGTGCGCCACTTAACATCCAATCATGTATACGTCTGTAGTCCCGATCGGAGAACATGACGTAGCAGACATAACCAATCTCGTGTATCGCACACCTCCTGAGTGTAGTAGCATAATTTCTCTAATTTTCTTTCAAAAATATTACCGTAAAGTGCATCTGGCTTCCAAACGCAGCAAAACCACTTGTAGTGATAGCAGCAGCAAGAGGCAAAGTATATAATATGGTGTTCGCACAACGTCCAAATCACATAACATCCAATTTCACAGAATGTATCGTGGACGTTAAGTGACGTATACCTGTATATCTAAGGAAGAAAATCCTCCTTAGGTAGTGGACAATACTATGTCAGGTTCTGTCTACCCAGGATTCTCAAACTTCTGATCTTCCAAGGGTCAATATACCTTTGATCTTCCCAACAACTTGTGTTATGTACCTGACATCTTCCATGTTCATGAATCACAATCGCTCAGGCACTAGATACTACATCCTATTAAATTTATTCCATCATTCCTTTTCAAGCATTTTGACATAAATTATTTTTAAGGGAACAAGAGATGCATTTGCACGACTGATATCACTAATTAGTGGCAAGGACACTAAGTAAAGTATTTCTGGGAAATCGTAGATGTGCAAAAGCCACACAGTAATAACAGAGCATGTGAATTATCTGAGAAAATACTAGAGAAGCAAGAAGTGAAACAAAGTATAACCTCATGGTAAAACATTTTGTGGCTCACAATGAAGTTGGTTTGGCTGGTTTTAGTTCTGGAAAATGAACCAGGCTGTGAAGAAACATGTAGGAAAAATTAAGTACAATATAATATTTGGAAGAGCTATGAGAAATATGTGGACTACTCCAAGATGAAAACATTCAGTTTGAGAAGGGACAATTACAGTGGGATGAGAACAATTTTAACTTGGGTAAACTGGAATTGAAGTTGATAGGAAGAACTATCATTACTGGAAGGTTTTTTAAGGTGTTGTTTTGGCTACAAACTACTTACCATCTCATGAGGGTGAAGATAGAGAAATTAAAGCCTAAAAATAGACGGAAAAAAATCGAATTGTGTTGAGAGTGAGAAAGTGACGACCAGGCCAAATTCAGAAAATTCACAAGGAAAGTGAAAATGAGATGGGGAAGTAAAAAATGAGATGGAGAGAGCACGCAAAAAGACTGGCAGCAAGATCAAATTGGAGAAGATAATCTACACATTGAATTTGACAGCGTGCCTGGGTACTAGAAGAGTATTGCACATCAGTCTTTACAATAGAAAAATGCTGCTGCTGCCACAGACTCAGCAGAGGCAAGTGTTGTTAAGATCCTGAATGGGCTAAAATTTGATAGATCTGGAACAGGAATACTAGTTGCCCTTAAAGTGGTTAAATCATCTGGGCCCATTGCTGTAGAGGAGAGAGGCAGGAAAAAAAAGGCAATCAGAAAGGTCTTGGTCATTATCTTCCAAACATCCTTGTGTTTGGGGTATGCATGTATATTGAACAAGTGCAAATGTTGCACCTTTGTTCAAATGGTGTCAATCAAAGTAAATTAATTTTAAAAGTGTTCACAGTATATGCCATCCAGTAATACTGAGATTCATCCCCTTGTGGGTGTCCACAGTAGATACATAGAAACACAATGGAATCAATGATAAACTATACAAAGTCAGACAAACAATGTGCAAAGACAAAAACAGTGCAAGTACAAAAAAGCTAATAATAAATAAATAATGAATAATACTGAGGACATGAGTTGTAGAGACCTCGAAAGTGAGTCCATAGGTTGTGGAATTAGTTCAGTGTTGAGGTGAGTAATTCTTCACTCAGGTTCAAGAGCCTGATGGTTGAAGGGTAATAAATGTTCCTGAACCTGGTGGTGAGGGTATTCATGAACCCATTCGTTCATTTAAAAGAAGGCTTCAAGATTTGCTTTGAACAAATCTGTACATCCTCTTAGCAACCTAAACTTATCTAAATGACACTTAAAATTTAGAAACATAGAAAACCTACAGCACAATACAGGCCCTTCGGCCCACAAAGTTGTGCCAAACATGTCCCTACCTTAGAAATTACTAGGCCTACCCACAGCCCTCTATTTTTCTAAGCTCCATGTACCTATCGAAAAGTCTCTTAAAAGACCCTATCGTATCCACCTCCACCACCGTTGCCGGGAGCCCATTCCACGCACTCACCACTCTCTGCGTAAAAACTTACCCGACATCTCCTCTGTACCTACTCCCCAGCACCTTAAACCTGTGTCCTCTTCTGGCAACCATTTCAGCCCTGGGAAAAAGCCTCTGACTATCCACACGATCAATGCCTCTCATCATCTTATACACCTCTATCAGCATCCATTTAAAACAGAGATGTGGTGCAATTTCTTTAACCAACAGGTGGTGAGTTTGTGGAATGTGTTACCACAGACAGCTGTGGAGGCCATGTTGCTAGGTGTATTTAAGGCGGAGATTGATAGGTTCTTGATTAGCCACAGCATCAAAGGTTATGGGGAGACGGCCAGGGAGTGGGGTGGCTTGAGAAAGAAATCAGCTGTGATTGAATGGTGGAGCAGACTCCATGGGTCAAATGGCCTAATTCTGCTCCCACGTCTTATGGTCTTATGGAATGGGTACGCAGGATGGAATTTAATACTAAGAAATGCAGTCTGCGATTTTGACAGGACGATTGAGGAGAGGCAATGAAAATTACACTGCACAATTCTACAAGGATTCTTCAAGGGCTACAAGAATAAAGGTCTGGGGAATACAAAGCTATAGTACATGTGGCATTATTTCTTAAAAGGCAAAGGGTGGCTGAGGAGAAATGACAGAATCAAATCATGAAACACACAGACAGTTCCCATTGGTGGAAGGGTCAAGTTTCAGGGACAAAGAATTCAAGTGATGGACAAAAATGAAATTAACATGAGAAAAACATTTTAAAAAGTGGAGCAAGCAGTTTCCCTTTTGACTGTGCAGCCAGATAATTTAGCAGAGGCAAAATCTAATAGTAGTGGAGTTTCACGGGGGCTAGTGTTGGGACCACAACTAATCACTTTACTCAGTACATTAATGACCTGGATGAAAAAAGTGAGTGTATTATGGCCATGTTTGCTGGCAATACCTATATAACTGGAGGGACACAAAAAGCAGGGTGTCTGCAGAAGGATTTGGATATAGGAGAATAGGCAAGGATGCGGGAAATGGTATATCGCATAGGGAACTCATAAATCAGAGGTGAAAGGGACTTGGGAGTCCTAATCCAGGATGAGTGAGTTACAAAGGCAGCAAATGCAATGTTAGCATTCATTTTGAGATGACAAGAACAAAAGAGCAAAAATGTACTACTGAGGTTTTAAAAGGTGTTGGTCAAACCATATTTGGAATACTGAGAACAATTTTGACCCTATACCCCAGAGAGGGCCAACAGTAGGTTCATACGAATCATCCCAGAATAAAATATTTAACAAAATGAGCGTTTTATGTCTCTGGGCCTGTACTCAATAAAGATTCAGAAGGATGGGGCAGGGGGGGTGGGGGGAGATTTTATTGGAACTTGCTGGATAGAGTGGAAAGATATTTCCATTAGTAGCAAAATACAGCTTCTGACAGCAAAGCCTTAGAATCAAGGGATGTCCCTTTGAAACTGAGATGAGGAGAAACGTCTGTGGAATTCACTGTCACAGTCCCAGTCACTGGTATATTTGAAGTAGAGAATGGTTGGTAAAGGGGTTAAAGGAGAAGTTGGGAGAACGAGTTTGAAAAATAAACAACCATGTTTGAAGGTGGGTCTGCCACGATGGGCCAAATGGCCTAATTCTGCTCCTATACCTTATGATCTAATTCAAAGGAGATCTAAGTAGGAATCTGTAAGGAAATAAATTGCATGAGTACGGGAGAGGGACAAGAGACTGGAATAAGTTGAATTTCTTTCAGATGGGCCATTGAAATTCTGTGAAATGCAATACTCAAACATTACTTACTGTAGATTTTTCTGATGTTATTGGAACATCCAAGAAGTCGTTGTAGTGGGAGCCCAGTTCCTGCTGGGAAGTGTTTGCCTGGTGAGACAGGATTGAATTTTTCTTTTGTTTCGGTGGCAACGCAGGAGGCTGTCCTTCTCCAACTGTTTCCTGACAACTAGAAGAACGTTCCTCTTTCAGCATACTGCAAATTCAAATAGATACTGCCTTGTTGCCAAAACATCGGTAAATACATACGAGTAAAAAAGTTTAAGCTGCTGTACAAGGAGGGAAAGACACTAAATAAGGGTGGGAAGGGAGAGAGAAGGGGGTTCTTCATTTACAACTTTAGTCTTAAACCACAATGAGCAAAGTTCAAGAAATTGCAGAACAGAATTACAATATTGGAATCTCTCTTTGCATTGGAAGTGACACCGCAGGTTAACAATTCTTCTAGCCAAAGATGTAGATTTATCTGCTACGTGTTTCCAGCACTTCCCTTTATTGTTTATTTCATTAGTGGTAGAAAACAAGCAAGCAGAAAACTGAAGATTTAAGGCTCTTCAACAAATGGTTTAGTTTAGGATTGGTACAGCCCCAAATGGCACACCGTCTTTACACTATCCTTATTCTTTCAGCTGGTGGATCCTATGGTTGGTAAATCCAACAAAAAACATGTCTCGGGTGCTGTTGTGAATTTTGTAGATGGGCCACATCAATATTTCTTCCACGGAAAAGGTCCCCGTCACATTATTAACAGCTGAAAATTTTAAGATTAGAAACCTTAAAACAGCAGAGTTCTTGGTTTTCAGCTGAATTTGAGGGATTGAAAGAATATTACTTTGCTATGATAAAGTGTAGCATATTGTACGCCAGATCATACACAATTAGTCTAATGATATACCCCTTACAGTGGCTATGTTACCTAACTAAGCATGTTATTTATCACTTTTGCAAGTTGAAGCCAAGACCCGCGTTCAGGGTTCGGGTCAATCGACTGGACAGGATCTGCTAATTGCAGTCAGTGCTGACTTCCACATACAATAAATCCAATTGGTATGATATTGCATTTCAAGATAGAAAGTAGTTATAATTTCACAACAGTACAGCTACCTCCAAAATTAATTCAATGGAATTTAATTGGAGCTAAACCACATCAAACAGCTTGTTATATCATACAAACTGCAAATCAAACCTTGAACAGCAAGAAATGTGGCTTCATTCAAAACATCTCACATTTAAGTCTAGTGCAAGCTAAAGGGCCTATAACTATACTGTACTGTTCTAGGTTCTAACCATGAAATAACATCTAATAAAATAAAAGGCCAAGATGAGTGAAGAGAGATTTTTTTAAAATTAAACTGATACATGAGCTCTTGTTGATCCAGTTAAGCTGCCAAAATCCTGAAATGCCCAGATACAACATAAATCTCCTAAAATAGTGTACCAAATAATGAACAGGAAACTTACGGAGATGATTCCAGAATAATACTGTTTGCTTGTGTGGAGGAAGGAGATTTGTGATTAGCAAAGACTTCACTTGATGAAACGTGTACTACGTGGTCAACCAAGTGCCCTACAGATGAAGGTCTCAGACGACTTCCATCCTGAGTGAACGTTGAGCTCCGGCTTTATCCCAAAAATTTATTACAAAGGAGAAAAAAAGTAAATTAGATACACAGTCACCAGATCAGCTACCACAATATGTTTACTACTAATAATAATGCAACCATTTATTAACATTTAGAGAAAGCTTCATTTCACCACTGTACTCCCTCCCTAACAAGACTAACACTACATTATACTTCAACAACTTGAACTTGTATAGTGCCTTTTACATCCCCAGGATGTGGGAAACACTTCAATTCCAATTACTGTTTATAACACACATACAGTTTCTTATATGGCAATGCATCAGATCACACACACTAATGCTTAGCAGCTCTGTATGGAAACATAGGGTTGCATATAGTAACAGGAACCATCACCTACATCACCCAGCACATGAGACACTATGAAGTTCTAGTATCCACAGTAAAGAATGGCAAGCTCATCATTCTTCAGGGAACAGTGCAGGGGAAAAGAAAAAGGGGCAGACAAAGGAAGAAACAGACAGACAACATTGCACAGTGGACTGGACAGAGCTTTGCCACAACCTGGACACTCGCCCACAATCGTGAGAGATGGAGGCAACTGGTACAGTGCCCCTACAACACAGGCGGGTTGTGGGATCCGTAACCATAATATATACTTCAATAATAAATTTATTCTGAACATTGAGATACTTATAATACCTATAAAAAAAATACTCTCCCCACCCCCCAATGGAAGTTGTCATGCTTTATTGTTTCACAACATTAAATCACAATGGATTTAATTTGGCTTGATGCTGATCAACAGACAAAAAAAAACTGTCAAAGTGAAAAGAGATCACTACAAAGTGATCTAAATTAATTACAAATATAAAACAAAGTAACTGATTGCCCAAGTGTTCATCCCCTTCTAGTCAGTATTTAGTAGATGCACCTTTGGCAGCAATTACAGCCTTGAGCCTGTGTGGATAGGTCCCTATTAACTTTATACATCTGGACACGGCAATTTTTCTCCATTCTTCGTTACAAAACTGCTCAATCAAGCTCTGTCAGATTGCATGGGGATCGTGAGTGAACAGACTTTTTCAAATCCAGCCACAAATTCCCAATTGGATTGAGGTCAGAACTCTGACTCGGCCACTCCAGGGCATTAACTTGGTTGTTTTAAAGCCATTCCTGTGTAGCTTTGGCTTTATGCTTGGGGTCATTGTCTTGCTGGAAAACAAATCTTCTCCCAAGTCACAGTTCTCTTGTAGACTGCATCAGGTTTTCCTCCAGGATTTCCCTGTATTTTGCTACACTCATTTTACCCTGTACCTTCACAAGCCTTCCAGGGACTGCTGCAGTGAAGCCTCCCCACAGACACCACCACGCTTCACAGTAGGGATGGTGTATTCTTACGCCAAACATAGCATCTAGTCTGCTGGTCCAAAAGCTCGATTTTCGTTTCATCAGACCATAGAACCTTCTTCCAGCTGACTTCAGAGTCTTCCATATGCCTTCTGGCAAGCTCTTGTTGAGATTGTATGTGAGTTTTTTTCAACAGCGGTCTTCTCTTTGCCACACTACCATAAAGCCTGCGACTGGTGAAGCATCCAGGCAACAGTTGTATGTGCAGTTCCTCCCATCTCAGCTACTGAAGTTTGTAGCTCCTCCAAAGATGTCATAGGTCTCTTGGTGACATCCCTTACTAGTCCTCTTCTTGCATGCCACTCAGTTTTTGAGGACAGCCTGTTATAGACAGATTTACAGCTGTGCCATATACTTTCCATTTCTTGATGATTGACTGAACTGTGCTCCAAGGGATAGTTAATGACTTGGAAATGTTCTTGTATCCATCTCCTGACTTGTGCTATTCAGTAACGTTTTTGTCTTCATGGTGAAGTTTTTGCCAGGATACTGACTCACTGACAGTTGGACCTTCCAGATACAGGTGTATTTTTACTACAACCAATTGAAAGACCTTGACTGCACACGGTGATCTCCACTTAGCAAATTATGTGACTTCTAAAACCAATTGGCTGCACCAGTGATGATTCGGTGTATTACATTAAAGGGAGTGAATACTTGAGCAATCAAATATTTTGTGTTTTATATTTGTAATTAAGTTAGATCACTTTGTAGAGATGTTTTCACTTTGACGCTAGTCTTTTTCTGTTGATCAGTGTTAAAAAAGCCAAATTAAATCTACTGTGGCTCACTGTTGTAAAACAATAAACATGAAAGCTTCCAAGGGGTTCAATACTTTTTATAGGCACTGTAGCTGTCTAGTGTTTACAAAGAGGTGAAATAAGCTTTGGGAGGACAAACCAGGGTAGAATTTCATAGGTTAGGGGTGTAGAACATAGGGATCTGGGAATACAGATCTTTAATTCCTTGAAAGTGGGTAAATCTCTTTCCTTAGAGGGTGCTGAGTGTGGAATGAGCTGCCAACAGCAGTGACGGATATGGGTTTGAGTTCAATATTTAAAAGAGGGGTTGATAACTACATTAATTGGAGGTGCATGGAGGGCTATGGTTCATGTGCAGGCCAGTGGAGCTAGGTGGAATAATAATAAGGCACAGACTATATGGTCTGAAGGGCCTGTTTCTGTGCTGTCGTGTTCTATGTCTCTACCAAATTTCCTAGCTTGCTTCAATACTGTAATCCACATAGAGCCCACTGGCAGAACCAAGTCTTTGAGGTTCCCCTGCATTTCATGTGCAAGCAAAGAACAGAACTTCCTCTGGGATTCTAGCTCCAACCTCCATTGATATCAATGGGAACTTCTAGGCTCAGAGATTTTAAAAAAAGCAAAATAATTCATGAAGTGTTTCTTATGAACTCTATAGCGAGCAATTTTGGGTTTCTTATCTCTGAAAATATGTGCTGACATTGGAAAGCAGTGGAGGAGGTTCACAAGAAAAATCTCGAGAATGAAAGGGTTAATGTATGAGGAGTGTTTGATGGCTCTGGGCCTGTATTGACTGGAGTTTGGGCAGGGGGAGGGGGGGAATCTTGAATATTGAAATGCCTAAAGAAAATGGATGTGGAGAGGATGTTTTCTATAGTGGAGCAGTCTAGGACCAGAGGGTACAGCCTCAGAACAGAAGGACATTCCTTTACAATAGCAATGAAGAACAATTTCTTTAGCCAGAGGGTGGTGAATATGTGGAATTCATTGCCATGGCCAGCTGTGGAGGGCAAGTCATTGAATATATTTAAAGCAGTGGTTGATAGGTTCTTGCGGAGCCAGAGTGTCAAAGGTTTTGGAGAGAAGGCAGGAGAATGGGGTTGAGAGGGATAATAAATCAGTCATGATGGAATGGCGGAGCAGACTCGATGAACTGAATGGTGTAATTCTGCTCCTATGTTCTGTAGTCTAATTCTTTAAAAAAAAAATTTATTCAATTAAATTTTAGCTATTTATTATAAACAAACATGTAGAAATTTAAAAATTATCCTCAACCTAGCAGCTGGCAAACGTAGGGAACAAACTTGCCAAATGTCAAGGTTTAAGGGCCAGTTCAGAGGCAAGCCCTTGCAGACCCCGACATTTTCCAGGCCTAGCTGTTAAGATTCTGGATGCCGCAAGTACAGAAGAAGAGAACCTGCAAGAGGGAATTCTGGTTGGATTGACTGTACTAACAAGGATCAACTCGATGCAGAGGAAGCAAAAAAAAAATGCCATAAAAGTGAAGTAAAAGCTGGATGTTTTGAACACTCAGCACCTGTGGAATACTGCAGAGAATATTTCCTCTGAAACTCCTTGGTTTGCTTTCATCTCCACAAAGTGGCAACTCATTGCATGGAACTTTCCTATGCCACCTCAGAGGATGCAACTCCTCATTGCATGGAACTTTCCTATGTCACTGCAGAAGATGTAACATTTGTTTTGTTACTTCTTCCCCTCTTACCAACCACAGAGACTCAAACATATATTAAGTGACCACTTTGCAGAACTCCTCTGTTCAGTCCACATGGGTGGCACCATTCTTCCAGTTGTTTATCACTTAAGTCTCCATTCTATTCCCACAACCTCACACTGTCTGAAAAGCTCAACACATAGTTGTATTTCCAATGCATGTCAGAACTGCTCAGTAATGACCAAAGGTCAGCTGCCTTCTCATGAAATGTCAGCTGAGTTTTGCCTGCCACCACAGTCAGGGAATTTCTAGAATTCTCTTTTGTTTCGGGCTTTCCATCAAATGCATTGTTTTATTTCCCACAGTTGCAGCATGCTCTTTTAAAAAAACTATTTTTGTCTCATCCATCTCCTTCTACTTAATCTCCAGACATACGAGTGGCAATAATCAAGCCTTAACAATTCACCCCACAAGTGGACTTCCCTTTCCTCTCCATCTCATATTTCTTTTGTAACTTTCTACAGCTCCATGTTTACTGTAAGGTACAATTTGATATTTCCATAATCTTAAAGTAATACTTCAATAAAAATGACATCACATATGCATTGTGGTATTGGCTATTGATTTATGTTGTCAGAGAAGCAAAGTGCCTTTGACAGGACCGGAGCAAATGGAAATGTGCAAAATTTTTCATTGGATTCCTGTCCTAATAAATAGATCAGCACTACTACAATGAAGATACATTTGAATAAAAGAATTCATGATAGACTGCTTCACTTCCCACTCTATATTTTGTGTGTATTTTAAAAAATGTATGATTGCACTCATTCAGAATGCATCCCATCAAGATTGCAAAACAAAACCATGCGGAGATGAACTGGATTGATTACGAAGATGTAATCTGACGGTTGTTTTATGCTTTCAAATATTTGATGTTCCATAAGCATGCACAGCCATTTAACAATGCTGCAACTGGTATTTTGGACAAATTTGAATGGCATTTAACTACCCTGGACCAGAAATTTGAAAAGATCAACAAAGCAGCATTTTGTATAGTGTTCAACACACATGTGACACACACTTCCTGTCACTATCCTGATATTGATTCATTAACGATGGAGAACAAAGAATCGGTTTGTGATGACCGACCTGTTACCTACTGCACAAATCTGCAGTTAGATTACAACTGTGCTCACACTTTAAAATTAATGCCATGGAAGTGTACATGAGAACAAATAATTTTTAATTTTCATTTTTTTAAAAAACTGCTTCCTTATCATGTGTACACCATAGCAATCTAAATTTAAATTTCCCTTGAAAATTAAAAAAAAAGATTTGTGACACTATAAAATAATGTTTTAGGAAACTGCAAAATTAAATACTATGGTATTTTAGCAAAAATATCCTCTAACTTTATGTACAAGTACTCAGAATTCAGACTGCACTATTAAAATGAGCGAGAGACATATTGAATTGTGGCTTTCAACAGGGAAGTTCAACAGGGAACAACAGGGAACTTTTCAATATTGAAAAGATATCTAGAACCTATAGAACTCTGGCTTTTATACCAGAGTTATAAATTGCAGTGTCCTTTGGACCAAATTTGATTTGATAAAGTCCGGGTATGTTGTATAAAGCATTATCTAAACGTAGCAGATCGGAACTCTTGATCAGGTGAGCCAAGCATTAAGTAGTTCACAGAAACAAAATACCACAGATACTAGAAATCTGAAATGAAATCAAAATGGTGGAAATTCTCAGCAGAATAAGGCAGAGACATGGGGGTGATTAAGGTCAATGTTGAGACGACCCTAATAGTTGTTTAACATCAAGGTATTACTGTCTCCATTTTCATTCCAGACAGACTATTTTGTTTTAACAAAGTGGTTTAATATTGTGGGTAGCACAGAGCAGCAAAATATGTGCCCCAAAAATGTCACAATCATGTTCATTAAACCACCCCAGCCCCCATGAGGCAGTTGGCATTTTGCTCTATACCATGATTAGCTGTTAAGTTATTTACAGGCGTACGCAACGAACCTTTTCCCCTGGCCTCAATGACTGCTATTGAATCAACTTGGCAGACAGAATGCACTGGAGAACATCACAGCTTCTTGCTCCGTGATACCCGACTCTACTTGTTAATGGTTCTGAATGAGAGCAACAACTTCTTTCAAGTAACTGGAGGAATAATTCACAGTTGGGCAACAGATCAAAACATTCATCCTATCTGCCCTAGAACCACCGAATTAAACACTTACGACATTTTAGTCATACTGATCCTTAAAGGCCACAAAAATGCAACACTTGTTCAAAACAGAATGCAAAATCACCCAAATATGTGCAAGTAAACCATACTAACATTTTCATGCATTTTCCCTGCTGCATGCTAGAACATGCTGAAAATCAATCCTTAATGCACTAAGGCAGAGTGCAAATGACAGTGATGAATGCACAAAAATAGCAGCACTGTCAGAGGCAGAAAATATTTACTCTAGAAGCAGTGCTGTTAAAATTCATTACCCTACCAATTAAATTAAAAGCTTGCATTTGCTACTCACTGATTTGGAGTTCCGGGTGGAGAACGCGAAGGTAGACTTTGCGTTTCAAGTCGATCATCTGACAGCGAATTCCTGCTTACAGATTCCCAGTCCATCCCACTCATCACCTTTCTTGTCAATGGTTTACTGGGTGATCTAATCATTCAAAGAGAAAATGCAACATTTAACATGCTTCACAATTAGGTTTTAAGCAGAGTGATTATAAAAGTAATTAGATCCACAGAGGAATTCCAAATGGCATGAAAGTGATGAGGACATTTAGCCTCCAGAGCCTGTTCAGCCATCTACATTAGATAATACCCAATGTGATTGATTTCCGTTCGCCTACTTGCACAGAGGACTTCCAAACTGCTATCTACTCGTGGATGTTGTATGGTTTTCAAACTTCAGGTCTTGGTTTAATTTTTAAGTATGCCTTCAAACTCTCCAAGTAATTTCCTTCTATGCACCTGACTTAATATCCTGAAAACCTCCACTTATACATTTGTTTTAAATTCAAATAAATGCAATCCTAGTTTTTCCTCATTAACTATAGTCGTCCAATACAAGGTCTCAATGCTTCATCAAGAACACATCAATCATTTTGCAATGCTTTAGCCACCATCTGAACAAATGGTTAAAAACCACCACAGTCCAACGCAAAACAGTTAAGTGAGCGATTTCCACAAATCGCAAATACAGTAAGACATTTACCAACACATTGAGTTCTCGATTAACAAATTATACTCTACTATTGAGTATGAACATCAAGTGTTATAAATACATCATGCCAAGCCTCAAACTAAACACATTCAAAACCACTTATTGCAACAGCCTACACTAGAATTCAAATGCAAAATAAACCAGTAAAATGTGGAATATTGATCCACAGCCTCACCATTCACATTTCTTCATGACTTGTTTGTTTCAGACATTTAGGATGTCACAAGCAATTAATTTGAAAATATGCCTTTTAAACTAGTTTTCCTACAGCGAAGTGAACAGAAACCATAGGTTGAATAATGCACATCTCCACCTCATCTCCAAACTAGCTGTGTACATTATATCACAATTTCAAAGGTTACCTGCAAAATATGGATACAAACTTATTTAACCTAGACCTATTGAAAAGGCAGTGAAGTAACTGAAGGAAAATATCTCGACAATTTAAACTTGGTGGTACCACCCACTCTCAAACAGGTTTGATGAATTTCCTGTGCATTTGGAAATTTCGCAGAAAATGCAACCACACTGCATCAGTGTGCTGTTCTCAGCTGTGGTTAATCTGACCGCCACGGCTGTGTCTGCACAGCCATTGGTCCTCTATGCCAAAAACCAGAGACAAAATTAATGAACCTCACACACAATTACTTCACACCACACTAAAAGGTTTCAGTCCTGAATTTTTGGTGCTCCAATAATCTACAGGTAATTAACAACATTTATTCTTTCTTTAAACTGAACTTACAACAGAACTTATTCAAGTAATATGTGCTGTCTTCACCTATTCTGCTTCAACACATCTTGTCAGCATGTAGAATTTATAAAATACACTGCAGCAACTCACCGCGATTTCTTCCTCAGTACTACCTCAATTCTCTACTTCTCCCATCTAGAAAAATGGCAGCAGCGGTGTGGGAACGTGGCAACCTTCAAGTTCCCCTCCAAGTCACACACTATCTCTACTTGGAAATCCAGTTATTAATCTTCGTCATTGCAATTTGCAAAACAATAACACATTAGGATTATATTCACAACAGAAACATCAGAGGTGCTCTGTGGCAGCTCACCACCAATATATCCAAGGTGGCTAATAACTGTTGGTCACATCAAAAACAATGATTACATTAAATAAGACTTTGATAACAGCATTTTTGACGCAGGAATTTCACAGAGCAACAGTCAAACGAAAAGTGACATAATTGGAGGAAGTGTTAATATTAGAACAGTTAACAAAGACTTGCATGATAGAACAGTACACTTCAAGAACAGGCCTTCTGGACCATGATGTTGTGCTGAGCTAATTAAACGAGTAATTAAATACCTAACTAAACTTATCGCTTCTGCCCCCACAATTTCTCTATCCCTCCATTCTCTGAATATGAGCCTTTCTAACAGCAGGAATGCACCAAGCTTAAAAAAAAATACTTGCCCCCACCTCGTGTTTGAACTTACCCTTCTTACCTTATATACATAACCTGCAAAACCCAACTTTCAGGAGGATATAGTTGAGTTCAGTACCAAATTTAAAATGTACAGCCACGCTTCCCACAGATAGTCAAATGCTCAACTTGCAGCAGGCACCTAAACACTGTAGAGATACCTCTAACACAATCTCAGTAAAATGTTCCCAAACCACTGCTAGAAATGAACCATCAGCAAACTATCAGGTCAGCAAACGCAGCACAGTGACCCTAACTAAACACACTATGTCATTCACATACCCAAGAGATTCCTAAAGGAAACGCTGTACTGAACCCTCACTACAGGTGAACAGAAGAACTGATTCAAGGATTCTCTCAAACCCTCAATGAAAAATCAACTCCCATCCCTACCTCCTGAATATCTGAAATAAACAGAAAAATGGTGAACACACGGGTCAGGTAGCATCAATGGAAAGAGAAACTTAATATCTAACATCAAAGACCTCCATGAGAATAAGATAGTTTTAATCTGTAGAAAGGATGGGAAAGGACAGATAGAATGAAAGGAATAGTTCTGATAGAGTGAGACCAAGCTAACTGTGAGAAGAGCTCTAGGAGCTCATTTGATTAATGGATTAATGAGGTGGTTAGAGAATAAAAATTCAATACAAGTGATAAGTAAAATGGAATTGGAATTTGGTTTATTATTGTCACATGCACTGATATACAATGAAAAGGTTGCCTTGCATACTGTTCATACTGAACAAATCATTACACAATTCATTGAGGAAGAACCAGGTAAAACAATAACAATGCAGAATAAAGTGTAACAGGTACAGAGAAAGGGCAGTGCAGGTAGATAATAAGGTGCAAGATCATCACAAGGTAGTTGTGAAGACAACAGTCCATTTTATCATACTAGGGAACTATTTAATAGTCTTATAACAGTGGAGTAGAGACTGCAGTCAAGCCTTGCAAGACATGATTTCAGCTTTTATATCTTTTGCCTGATGGGGAGCACGGTGAAGAGAGAATGTCTTTGATTATACTGGCTGCTTTACCATGACAGTGAGAAGTAAAGAGAGGGTCAATGGGTGGAGGGTGGAGTTGGTTTCCATGATGTGCTGAGTTGCACCTACAACTATGCAGTTTCTTACCAAGCCATTATGCATACAGTGCATAATATGCATACCAAGCCATTATGCATACATATTAGGTTTTCTGTAGTGCATCATTGAAAATTGTGAAGGGTCAATGGGGATGTGCCAAGTTTCATTAGCCTTCTGTGGAAATAGAGACATTTGTCAACTTGCTTAGCTGTGATGTTTGTGTGACTGGAACAGGGCAGGCTACTGATGATGTTCATTCCTAGGAATTTGAAGTTCTAAGTTCTTTCAACCTCAACAATGTTGATGTCGATAGGAACATAGGTCATTGGTCAGCCCTTTCAATTTGCTGACATTCAGGGAAAAGTTGTTGCCAAACTTTCTATCTCCTTCCTATACTCATTTTTATTTGCGATATTGCCTACTATGGTAGAAACATCTGCAAAGTTCTTCATGCAGTGAGAGAGATTATGGAGAAAACATGAAAAGGTTGAAATGCAAGGCTATAATGCATGTCACATAGATTGTATTAATGGAAAGAGGATAACAGCCTCACATACAGTGAACACCACAGTTGATGACTTGCAGGGAAGTGGCCAGTTCTGATACAGAAGGAGAAAGAATGACTTAAAGTTGCAGGGTTGACAGAGTCGGGAAGGCTCCAATTTGCTTTGAAAGACAATGTGATGTTTCATTTTAAATATTCATTTTAAAGTTACAATTTGCCACAAATAGGTGAAGTGTGGGAATCGAATGGAGAATTTGCCCCTGGAGGACCAAATGGACATGCTTTGCAAAGTGGTTATCCATCTATATTTGGTTTCCCTGCAACTCCCTTGTCTGCCTGTCCCTTCCCACTGCTCTGCTTCCTGGAATTTATCCCTATATCTGCGCTAAGTGCTGCACCTGCTCCTCACCACCATTCAGACTCCCAGGCAATCCTTCAAGGTGAGGAAATGCTTATTTTGTTGCATGTGCACTTCCACACTGGTGGACATTTTCCCATTCTCACCACCAGCCCCAGGACAGCCAACTCACACTTCCTGATTATCGCTGTTAAGCTTGCCTAGACTTGGAAGGTTATGAGTTGAAATGGGTAACCCATTTGATTGATGTGCAGGTGAATCTTGCATGTGTAAAGTGAATGAAGAATGTACTCATTGAGGAGTTATACTGACATGCATGCTTATTAAAAGTGCGTGCCATTTGAGGGGAAATGAGCAAATAAGGCTCAGCTTTACAGCAGGGATTCCCAACCTTTTCACGCCATGGACCAATACCAATAAGCAAGGGGTCCATGGACCCCAGGTAGGGAACCCCTGCCTTAGGGGATGGGCAGATCATTTGTGGCTATTGTGCCACCCCCCAGCCATGATTTAAGGTGGTTGAAACTTTGGGCAATCATCCAGGTTTGGGGGTTCAGCTCAGGGTTAACAACCCAAACTGGTCAATCAAAACGGCTACGGAAACAACAATGAAGAATCCTTCTACATCTGTGTGTTATGGTATTCCAAGTCTCTACCCAGGATTGGTAGTGAAAACTGAAAGTTAGGTACTGGCAGGAAGGAAGCCCTGAACACTGCTAAGACAGGGGAAGCATCTTACCAGTTATTCCTTACTCTATTGCAAGACACAAGCAGATCACTGAATACCAGCCTCCTGGAGAGTGACTGCTTGCCTGATTTCAATAATTGGTTTGAAGATGGCTAGACTCTACAGAAGTGAGGTAAAGCGGCATTAACTTCATGGACCTTATTCAGATTATAGAGGAGGAGGCGCTTGCTACCCTGAGGCAAATCAGGGTAGATAAATCCCCCTGAGTGTGACAAGGCATTCCCTTGGACCCTTTGGGAAGCAAGTGCAGAATTTGCCAGGGCCCCAGCAGAGATACTTGAAACATCCTTAGTGACAAGATAGGTACCAGAGGATTGGAGGATAGTCAATGTTGTTCTGTTTAAAAAAGGCTCTAAGACCAGTGAGTCTGACATCAGTTGTGGGAAAGTTATTGGAAAGTATTTTAAGGACCAGATATATAAGCATTTGGAAAGGTATGGATTGATTAAGGACAGTCAGCATGGCTTCATATGTGGTAGGTCATGTCTAATCAGTCTTATAGATTTTTGAGGAAACTACCAGGAAAGTGGATTAAAGCAAGGCAGTCGATGTTATCTTCATGAACTTCAGCAAGGCATTTGACAAGGTCCCACATGGGAGTCTGGTCAAGAAGGTTCAGCTGCTCGGCATTCAGGATGAGGTAGTAAATTGGAATAGACGTTGGCTTTGTGGGAGAAGCCAGAGAGTGGCAGTAGATGGTTGTGTTTCTCATTGGAGGCCTGTGACTAGTGGTGTGCCACAGGGATCAATGCGGGGTCCTTTTTTGCTTGTCATCTATATCAATGATCTGGATGATAATGTGGTTAACTGAATCAAAAAACTTGCAGATAACACCAAGATTGGGGGTGTAGTGGACATGAGAAAGGCGATCAAGCCTTGCAAAGGGATCTGCATCAGCAGGAAAAGTGGGCAGATGGAATTTAATGCGGACAAGTGGGAGGTTTTGCAATTCAGTAGGACCAACCTGGGTAGGTCTTACACAGTGAACGGTAGGGCACTGAGGAGTGTGGTAGAATAAAGGGATCTGGGAATACAGGTACGTAATTTGTTGAAAGAGGTGTCCTAAGTAGATTGGGTCATAAAGAAAGCTTTTGGCACATTGGACTTCATAAATCAACGTATGATTCATGAGAATAGGTTGAGTGAACTTGGCCTTTTCTCCTTGAAGCGATGAAGGATGAAAGGTGACCTGATAGAGGTGTATAAGAAGATGAGAGGCATTGATCATGTGGATAGCCAGAGGTTTTTTCCCCAGGGCTGAAATGGCTTAGTTTTAAGGTGCTTGGAAGTATGGTGGAGGTGGATATAACCATATAACAATTACAGCATGGAAATAGACCATCTCGGCCCTTCTAGTCCATGCCGAACGCTTACTCTCACCTAGTCCCACCTACCTGCACTCAGCCCATAACCCTCCATTCCTTTCCTGTCCATATAACTATCCAATTTTTTTTTAAATGACAAAATCGAACCTGCCTCTACCACTTCTACTGGAAGCTCGTTCCACACAGCTATCACTCTCTTGTGTAAAGAAGTTCCCCTTCGTGTTACCCCTAAACTTTTGCCCCTTAACTCTCAACTCATGTCCTCTTGCTTGAATCTCCCCTACTCTCAATGGAAAAAGCCTAGCCATGTCAACTCTATCTATCCCCCTCATAATTTTAAATACCTCTATCAAGTCCCCCCTCAACCTCCTACGCTGCAAAGAATAAAGACCTAACTTGTTCAACCTTTCCCTGTAACTTAGGTGTTGAAACCCAGGTAACATTCTAGTAAATCTCCTCTGTGCTCTATTTTGTTGACAACTTTCCTATAATTCGGTGACCAGAACTGTACACAATACTCCAAATTTGGCCTCACTAATGCCTTGTACAATTTTAACATTACATCCCAACTCCTATACTCAATGCTTTGATTTTTAAAGGCCAGCATACCAAAAGCTTTCTTCACCACCCTATCCACATGAGATTCCACCTTCAGGGAACTATGCACCATTATTCCTAGATCATTCTGTTCTACTGCATTCCCTACCATTTACCATGTATGTCCTATTTTGATTAGTCTTACCAAAATGTAGCACCTCACACTTAACAGCATTAAACTCCATCTACCATCTTTCAGCCCACTCTTCTAACTGGCCTAAATCTCTCTGCAAGCTTTGAAAACCTACTTCATTATCCACAACGCCACCTGTCTTAGTATCATCTGCATACTTACTAATCCAATTTACCACCCCATCATTCAGATCATTAATGTATATGACATTACAATACAATAGGGTCTTTTAAGAGACTCTTAGATAGGAGTTTAGAAAGAGAGGGCTATGTGGTAGGGTAATACTAGGTAGTTTCTAGAGTAGTTACTTGATCAGCACAACATTGTTGGCCACAGGGACTGTAATGTGCTGTAGATTTCTATCTTCTGTGTATTGCTTAGAATGTAGAAGATTGAGAGGAGATCTGATAAAGGTACACAAAATCAGGAGGGGTATAGATAGGGTAAATGCAAGCAGGATTTTTCCACTGATGGTGGGTGGCACTACAAACAGAGATCATGGGTTGAGGGTGAAAGGTGAGAAGTTTAAGGGGAACAGGTGGGAAATGTCTTCATTCAGAGGGTTGAGAGAGTGTGGAATGAACTGCCAGCACAAGTGGCCCAAGTGAGCTTGATTTCATTTAAAAGAATTTTGGATAGGTACATGGATGGTAGGGATATGGAAGGCTATGGTTCCAGTTCAGATCGATGGGAGTGGGCAGCTTAAATGGTTTTGGCATGAACTAGATGGGCCAAAGGGCCTGCTCCTGTGCTGTACTTTTCCATGTCTCTAAATGTGTTTTGGTGAGCACAAGAACACATGGACATCTCTGCATGGATGGCTCTACTGCTCGCTAGGCTGCTGGCATTTAGGGTAGCAATGAAGGGCCTCCTTCTCTGGTGGAGTTCTACGCTTCCTTCATCGTGTCAGTAGCTTGGTTTTCACTTCTGTCAGTCATGCACATCCTGGAGGAGACTCAGGAACACCGATGCACTCAGGTGTAGGAGAATTGCTGTATCTGTAACAATTTCCTTTTACCAGTCAGGGCTGTTAGTCCTGAACTGAACCATCAAACCTGGAGGATCAGTGGATCGCTCTTAGTCTGGCCTCTACCCTTTGACCTGTTTGGTATGGGTCACCCTACCAAGGGCTAAAGCACTAAGTCCTGACTCCAGCCAGCATAGCTTCCCAGGTCATTGAGGCATGCAAGCCTCCAAACCACAACAGGGTTGTGGCCCTTTTGGAGGCTGCATGGATGCAACAATGGAATATTAATCTTTCATTTCAGTCCAGCATTAACTCCCAACAGGCTGATACACACTTCCTGCCCAAAGTTTCAACCACCATAAATCATGGCTGGGGGGTGGGGCTGGGATTCTGAATGGTGGTGTAGCACTTAGCACAGATGCAGGGATAAATTCCAGGAAGGAGAGCAGTGGGGAGGGACAGGCAGACAAGGGAGCTGCAGAGAAAGTGACTCCTGTGGAAAGCAGAGAGGGCGGGAGTGAAAGATATGCCTGGTGGGGGGATCCCATTGGAGATGGCAGAAGTTGTGGAGAATGGCGTGTTGATAAGGCAACTTGTGGGGTGGTAGGCGAAGATAAGGGGGAGCCCTATCCCTATTATAGGGAGAAATGGGGTGAGGGCAGACATGCAGAAAATAGAGGAGAAACAGGTGAAGGTAGCGTTGATAGTAGTGGAAGAGAAACCAAATTCTCTGACAGAAGGTAACATCTTGAAAGTCCCGGTATGGAAAGCATCATCCTGAGAACAGATGCTATGGAAATAGACAAACTATAGAATATTAACCAGTGACAAGGTAGGAAAAGCTGTATTCTAGGTAACTATGGGAGCCAGTGAGTTTGTAAAAGACGTAATCTGTTTCCAGAAATGGAGACTACACGTCAGCTTGTGCCTCACCCCTCCCTGTACTTTTTAATTCCAGCTTCTGCTCTCTTCCTTCCCAGTGCTGATGAAGGATCTCAGCTCAATGTTGACTGTTCATTTCCCTCCATATACTGTACATGGCCTGAGCATCTGACTTTCTCCAGCATTTTGAGTGAGATGCTCAAGATTGCCAGCATCTGCAGAATCTTGCGTCTTGTGGATAGTGGAGAAATTTCAAATGTTGTGATATGGGTCAGTCACTAATATACTACAACAGTAATACAAACATATTAATTTCTTTACTTAAAAATTTAAGAATAGCAAAATATCATATACCTGGCAAATACCCTGTCTTTGTTTGCTTTCTCTTTTCCATATTGCACGGACTGAACTTCTGTCCTCCCACTGCAAATTAAAATCATTTAAAAATTTAACAATCAACTTACTTTAAAATACACTGTGACAGAGATTTTCATTACTGTAATGTTGATAAAGTATTTAATTCAGCTATATTCACATCTTTCTGAACTCATGCTGGGAGTACAAAGTCACAGCTCACATTTATCATGAAGTGGTGATACCATGACTACATGCACAGAACCACAAAGAGCAACGAGGAGAGTTATTGGCATTTCAGTTTAACGTATGTTGCATTCACTGTGGGTCAGTGAGAATGTGCAGCAATTTGTCAAAGTGGGTTGTAAACTGAAATCATGTTACAAATTTTGAACCCAGTTTGGATTAAATGTCAATTATTCTAAACCAAATAACTATTGATATCTATCCTTCTGTAGCATTTTATTCAATGCTCAATCTTTCATGTGTGAATTATGAAACTTGTTTAATATAATTCCCAATATGATACAAAAGGAGTATACTATGATGTAATAATATATCAAAGATTCAAGATGTGATTATTTTTCTATCAATGTGGAAATACATGCTGATTGCCTTTACAACAATTCATATCAGACCTGGTCGTCTCCTCAAATGGTTCATATGGGAAGATTTATTACAAGCTTAGAATTTAATGCAGGCTAATGTTAAAATCTGTTCAATCAATGAGGTAAGTTTAATTAAAAAGCTTTGGACAGTTGGTCCATAAAATAAGAGAAATATATACAACCAGAAATTGGCAATTACTATTTAATACTTCTCAAATGTATCACATACATTATAAAAGCTGAAGTGGTCAATGACTAAAATTTGCCGGATTTGGTTTAATAATGACATACAATGAATTATTACTTACTGTTCAAACAAAGTTACATTCTCTGTATCAGAGCTAGATAGTGGAGAATTCTGCATCAGACTTCAATAATTAACACTAATTTCAAGGGAAATCTAGCAAAGGTTCAAAGTAAATTTATTATCAAAGTACATACATGTCACCATATACAACCCTAAGATTCATTTTCTTGTGGGCATACTCAATAAATACGTAATAAAATAAAAACCCATAATAGAATCAATGAAAGACTGCACCAACCCGGCATTCAATTAGTGCATAAAAGACAACAAACTGTGCAATACAAAAAGAAAGAAATAATAAAAATAAATAAACAAATACTGAGATCATGAAATGCAGAGTCCTTGAAAGTGAGTTGAAGTTGAGTGCAGTTATCCCCTTTGATTCAATATCCTGAGAGTTGAGGGGTAGTAATTGTTTCTGAATCTGGTGCTGAGAATCCTGAGGCTCCTGTATCTTCTTCCTGATGGCAGCAGTGAGAAGAAAGCTCAATCTAAGTAGTGGGGGTTCCTGATGATGGATGCCGCTTTGTTGCGACAACATTCCACGTAGATGTGATCAATGCTCTGAAGATTGCAGTGTGTGTATATTGACGTTTTTGTGGTAAACATGTACTTTTACTTTTGTAGAAAGCAGAAAGATGAGAATCCTAATGCTAGTGCAATGAATCATTCTGTCTTAATTTAAAACCATTAACCAGTATGAAAATATGTACATCTGAGAAAAACAATACCAGGCAAGATCATAACTGACAAATTACAGTTCCATTAATACATCATGATATACAAAAGAAAACTAATTTGAACTAAATGCTATTAATATCTAATAAAAATTAGTTTCATTGAGGACAATGACACAACAAATCTTTAGGACCTACCAGTATCGGAACTTTGACCCCAACGTAAAATAATGTGCAAAAAAGTTCTTCTGTGGAGGTACCGGTCTTTCTAGTCGGAAAAATGTATGATGCTCCACACAGGCTTTCCACAAATTCTTACAAGCTCGGTAGTTCCCCATATTAAACCCTAGTAATGTTTCTCTTGATTCATGCTGGATGGAGAGAAATTTAAGATAGTCTATTAAGTTCAAATGTTTCTTTACAATTCCTAGTGTAATTAGAGTATCTAAAATCAAAGCAATTTTTTCAATTTTCTTCATGTCCCACTGGTACAATTTGATCAAACACTATTACTGAGTATATAAATAACCAATTCTACTTTACTTAGTTGTCTTCATCATAAATTAATTGACCATGATTCACAAAGCTCTTTATAAATTTATATTAGTAGAGTCTAAACATGGACTATCCTGGCCTTAATACTTAACAAAGCCAGATGCTGACATAAGCCGATGTACCAATTGAGGACAATGTTAGTTACATTAGTCCCAATGTATAGAGATTGTGTAGTATGTACCAATCTCAGGTTAAAATTAACGTACAACAGATTAGTAAGACAATGGAGGGAAATGGGCAATATTTCAGGTCTGAGGAAGCGTGACACATTGACTGTTTCTTTCACCAAAAGATGATGACCAACTTGCTAAGCATTTCTGTAATTTTCTCTTTGTGGCCATCTTTTTGAATCTATACTTTTCCTTCAGTCCAAAGTAATTATTGTTTTGCTCAATAGCCTTCATCAATGTGGCAAACTGACTTCAGTAGTCTCTCAATTGTCAGTAACCAGCAACAATTGTACATCAAATTCTCCTTAAGTGCAACAATGTAAATTGCTTAGCATCCAAAACACAAATAGGTCATTTCGACTAAATGCCATACACAGTGGATTCTGGTTAATTGGGCCATCAATTAATCAAGGCAAGACCCAATTACTAGCACACTCGAACCGGCTGACAATTAGCCAGAGCCAGAGACAAAGATACATAGCCTCAGGGAGTTTCAGTTACGTGCCTCTCCAAGTATCGAGTGGGGGGAGACAGGCTTTTAAGCAAGACTGTGTTTGTGAAATAAACTTAGTCCGTGGTTGCAGTTTACCGACTCCGTGTCGTAATTTCAGCGCTGCGCGTAGCACACCGCTACATTGGTGACCCCGACGGTCCAACCGTTTTTTTGGACCGGAGATGGCAGACGCTGCGTTTGTTAACGCGGTTTCCTTGAAGCTGCCAAGCTTCTGGACGCTACAACCTCACCTATGGTTTCAGCAAGCAGAAGCCCAATTCCATGTTCGGCAAATAACCTCAGAGGACACCCGTTACTACTACGTGGTGAGCTCCCTCGACCAGGACACAGCGGCCCAGGTCGCAGAGTTCGTACAGTCTCCCCCGGCAGACGGCAAGTACACGGAATTCAAAGCCCTGCTCATAAGGACTTTCGGGCTCTCCCGCCGCGAGCGAGCTGCCCGCTTACTGCACCTGGATGGCTTGAGAGACAGGCCTCCATCGGCTTTGATGAATGAGATGTTGTCTCTGGCCGACGGACACACACCCTGCCTCATGTTTGAGCAGGCATTCCTGGAGCAGCTGCCCGAGGACATACGCCTGCTGCTGTCCGACGCGGATTTCAGCGACCCCCAGAAGGTGGCAGCCCGGGCGGACGCGCTGTGGAACGCCAAGAAGGTGAGTGGGATGTCCATCGCACAGATCACCAGGCCATCCAAGCAGCAAACCAGTCCAGGCCCGGCCGCAGAGCCCGCTAAACCCAGAGGCCGGGGTGTGGAGCCCAACGAACACTGGTGTTTCTACCACCAGCGGTGGGGCGCAGATGCCCGCCGCTGTCGCCCGCCCTGCCAATTCCACGGGAAACGCCAGGGCCAGCCGTCGCTGATGGCTACGACGGCTGGCCTTCGGGATAGCCTCCTGTATGTCTGGGACAAACAGTCGGGACGCCGGTTTTTGGTCGACACCGGTGCCGAGATCAGCGTCTTACCTCCGACGAGTTACGACACCCGCAGCAGGGCGCCGGGTCCCCCCCTACGGGCCGCGAACGGCAGCACAATAAGGACTTATGGCACCCGTCCGGTGCAGCTACGGCTCGACTCCAGCAAGTTTACGTGGGACTTCACACTGGCCGCCGTAGCCCAACCGCTTCTGGGTGCGGATTTCTTGCGGGCTCACAGCCTACTGGTCGACCTGCCCGGGAAGAGACTGGTTCACGCCGAGACCTTTCAGACATTCTCCCTGGGTGCAGCCCAGTTGCCAGCCCCTCACCTCGGCTCCATCACGCTGTCCGGCAATGACTTCACCAGGGTCCTGGCGGATTTCCCATCGGTTCTGGCACCACAGTTCACGGCAGCCATGCCCCGACACGGTGTACAGCACCACATCCTGACCCAGGGACCACCCCTCCATGCCCGCGCTCGGCGGCTTCCCCCGGACAAGCTCCGACTGGCGAAGGAGGAGTTTACACGGATGGAGGAATTGGGGATCATACGGCGGTCTGACAGCCCATGGGCCTCTCCCCTGCACATGGTGCCCAAGGCGACAGGGGGCTGGAGACCGTGCGGCGACTACCGCAGGCTGAACGAGGCTACAACACCGGACCGCTACCCTGTGCCGCACATTCAGAACTTTGCAGCCAACCTGCACGGCGCGCAGATCTTCTCCAAGGTAGACCTAATCCGCGGATACCATCAAATCCCGATGCATCCAGACGACATCCCCAAAACGGCTCTCATCACCACGTTCGGCCTTTTCGAGTTCCTCCGCATGCCGTTCGGTCTGAAGAATGCCGCACAGACGTTCCAGCGGTTGATGGACGCGGTGGGACGCGACCTGGACTTCGCATTCATCTATTTGGACGACATCCTCATAGCCAGCAGCAGTCGTCAGGAGCATCTGTCCCACCTCCGACAGCTCTTTGCCCGGCTGAGTGACTACGGTCTAACGATCAACCTGGCCAAATGCCAGTTCGGGCTCGACACCATTGACTTCCTGGGCCACAGGATTACTAAAGACGGGGCAACCCCTCTGCCCGCTAAGGTGGATGCGGTCCGTCATTTCCCCCGACCCACCACGGTCAAAGGCCTGCAGGAATTCGTAGGTATGGTCAATTTCTACCACCGCTTCCTCCCTTCAGCTGCCCGGATCATGCGCCCCCTGTTCGCCTTGCTGTCCGGTCCGGGCAAGGACATTACCTGGGATGAGGTGTCCGCCGCCGCTTTCATTCAAACGAAGGATGCCTTGGCGAATGCCACGATGCTAGTGCACCCCAGAATGGACGTCCCTACCGCCCTCACGGTGGACGCCTCTAACACGGCAGTCGGTGGGGTACTGGAGCAGCTCATCGCGGGCCGCTAGCAACCCCTGGCGTTTTTCAGCAAACACCTGCGGCCACCCGAGCTCAAGTACAGTGCTTTCGACCGGGAGCTGTTGGCGCTATACCTGGCAATCCGGCATTTCAGGTACTTCTTAGAAGGTAGGCCCTTCACCGCGTTCACGGACCACAAACCGCTTACCTTTACATTCACAAAGGTGTCCGATCCCTGGTCGTCCCGCCAGCAGCGCCATCTGTCCTACATCTCTGAATACACGACGGACGTCCGGCACGTCTCGGGTAAGGACAATGTCGTGGCGGATGCGCTCTCTCGTCCTAACATTCACGCCCTTTCCCAAGGGGTAGACTTTGAGGCGCTGGCAGAGGCACAGCTGGCAGATGAGGAGATCCCGTGTTACAGAACCGCAGTCTCCGGTTTGCAGCTCCAGGACCTCCCCGTAGGCCCAGGTGAGAGGACCCTACTCTGTGACGTCGCCACCGGCCAGCCCCGTCCCGTCGTCCCGGCACCTTGGCGACGACGCGTGTTCGACTCCATTCATAACTTGGCCCACCCCTCCATCCGCACTACCGTCCGGATGGTCTCCAGCAGGTTCGTTTGGCACGGACTCCGCAAGCAGGTCCGTGACTGGGCCAGAACGTGCCTGCACTGCCAGACGGCCAAGGTGCAGCGACACACCAAGGCCCCGCCGCAGCAGTTCCACCCCACCCACCGGCGTTTCGACCACATTCATGTGGATATCGTGGGCCCCCTGCCTGTGTCACGCGGGGCGCGGCACCTCCTGACTATCGTGGACAGGTTCACAAGATGGCCAGAGGCGGTCCCGCTCACCGACACCACCTCCGAATCTTGCGCCCGGGCGCTGATCGCCACCTGGATGTCCCGCTTTGGTGTCCCGGCCCACATTACCTCCGACAGAGGCGCCCAGTTCACCTCCAGCCTCTGGTCAGCGATGGCCAACCTGTTGGGGACTCAGCTGCACCACACCACTGCCTACCACCCACAGTCGAACGGACTGGTGGAGCGTTTCCACCGCCACCTGAAGTCGGCTCTCATGGCCCGACTGCGAGGAGCTAACTGGGCGGACGAGCTTCCCTGGGTCCTGCTCGGCGTCCGCACGGCGCCCAAAGACGATCTGCACGCTTCGTCGGCCGAGTTGGTGTACGGCGCGCCCCTGGTCGTTCCTGGGGAGTTCATACCAGCCCCAAGGGGGCGAGAGGAAGAACCCGCAGCGGTCCTGGGCAGACTACGCGAGAGACTCGGTGCCCTGGCCCCCATGCCCACTTCGCAGCATGGGCAGCACCCGACCTGCGTACCCAAAGATCTGCAGAACTGTAAGTTTGTGTTTGTACGCCGGGGCGGGCATCGGCCACCGCTGCAACGGCCCTACGAGGGGCCGTTTACGGTGATCAGAAACGACGGGCCCACGTTCGTGCTGGACGTTGGGGGGAGAGAGGAGGTTTTCACGGTGGACCGACTCAAACCGGCCCACGTGGACTTGGCGCAACCGGTCGAGTTTCCGGCACCGCGGCGCAGAGGCCGACCTCCCAAACAGGGCCCAGCCCAGACTGTGGACATTGGGGGGTGTACCGCCGGTTCTGGGGGGGGGGTTATGTGGCGACCCAATTACTAGCACACTCGAACCGGCTGACAATTAGCCAGAGCCAGAGACAAAGATACATAGCCTCAGGGAGTTTCAGTTACGTGCCTCTCCAAGTATCGAGTGGGGGGAGACAGGCTTTTAAGCAAGACTGTGTTTGTGAAATAAACTTAGTCCGTGGTTGCAGTTTACCGACTCCGTGTCGTAATTTCAGCGCTGCGCGTAGCACACCGCTACAGCACCTGCTTATTTGGGTCAAATCTTAAAGAACCAAAACTAATTGAGAAAATATTTGAGATTACCTTTATTTATTTGGGACACCATGCTACTTAATTGGGGACAGGAGACTGTTGCCGAACAGTTTCTAACTTGCGGCAGTCACGTGAAAGATACAATTATTACTAAGCAACGCAGTGGTTAATTATTGAAATACATATGTTTCTTAAGTGTTTTATATGCATAGAAAGGTAAAATATATACTATATACTAAGACAAACGTGTTACTAACTGAGGCTACATAATAGTGGATGTACCTGTTCCGATTTCAAATCCAACTTAAAGACGGACTCAGGAACGGAACTCATTCATAACCCGGTACATTTAATTCATCTCTAGATTACTTATAATACCTAATACAATGTAAATACTATGTAAATAGTTGTTATACTGTATTGTTTAGGGAAAAATGACAAGAAAAAAATAGACTGTACATGCTCAAACAACGAGTGCTGGAGAGAGAACTTCTGGGTTTTCCTGATCTGCGGTTGGTTGAATCCGCGCACGCGGATAAGGAGGGCTGACTGTACTGCACAAGGATTCCCAAGCCCCTATGCGTCTCAGTTCTTTATATTTTCTCTCCATTTAGAAAGGAGTCAACTCTTTCATTTCTTCTACTAACGTGCATGACAATACACTTCTCAACAGTATTCGATCTGCCACTTCTTTGCCCATTCTCCTAATCTAAGTCTTCTGTAGCCTCTCTGCTTCCACAAAACTACCTGCTCCTCCACCTATCTTCAAATTGTCTGTAGATTTTGCAACACTATCAATTCCATCATCCAAACCATTAACATATAAGGTACAAAAAAGTCGGTCCCAACACACACTCCTGTGGAACACCACTAGTCACTGGCAGCCAACCAGAAAAGGCTCCCTTTATTCCCACTCTTTGCTTCCTGTCAATCAGCCACTGATTTATCCATGCTAGAATCTTCTCTGTCGCAACATGGGCTTGCAGCTTGTTAAGCAGCCTCATCTGTGGCACCTTGTCAAAGGCCTTCTGAAAATCCAAGTAAACATCAACTGATTCTCTTTTCTCTATCCTGCTTGTTATTTCTTCAAAGAATTCAACAGACTTGTCAGGCAAGATTTTCCCTTGAGGAAACCATGTTAACTACGGCCTATTTCATCATGTGCCTCCAAGTATCCTGACACCTAATCCTTAATAATTAACTCCAACATCTTCCCAGCAACTGAGATCAGACTAACTGGCCTATAGTTTCCTTTCTTCTGCCTCTCTCCCTTCTTGATGAGTGGAGTGACATTTGCAATTTTCCAGTCTTCGGGAACCATTCCAGAATCTAGTGATTATTGAAAGATCATTACTAATGCCTCCACAATCTCTTCAGCCACCTCTTTCAGAACCCTGGGGTGTACACCATCTAGTCCAGGTGACTTATCTACTTTCAGCCATTTCAGTTTTTCAAGAACCTTTTCATGATCTCTGTCATCTGGAACTTCCACAATACTGCTAGTGTCTTCCACAGTAAAAACTGATGACCTAGTGGAGGAAAACCACAGCTGCAGGTCTCCGGCACTGAGTTTGGCTGTGTGGCTCAGAAGGGAAGGTGAGAGAAGAGATGAGCTGTAGTGATAAGGGATTCATTGGTTAAGGGAACAGAAAGGAGGTTCTGTGGATGAGAACAGATGGTATGTTGCCCCCTGGTGCCAAGATCAGGGACATCTCAGATTGAGTCCAGAGAATGCTTAAGTGGGAGGGAGAGCAGCCAGAGGCCTTGGTCCACATCAGTACCAATGACATGGGTAGGGGGTGTGATGAGGTCCTGCATAGTGAGTTCAGGGAGTTGAGTGCTAAGTTAAAGGACCTGACCTCCAGGGTTGTAATCTCAGGATTGTCATCTGTGACACAAGCTTGTGAGCCCAGAAGTAGTTATTAGCACACATTAATCCCAACTAGAAAGAATGCAATACTAGATCTATTAGGGAATGAGACAGGGCAGGTGACAGAAGTTTGTGAAGGGGAATACTTTGCAACATAATGCATCATAATGATCATAACATGATTAGTTTCAAGGTAATTACGGAAAGGATAGGTCTAACCCTCGGGTCGAGATTTTAAATTGCAGAAAGGCCAATTTTGATGGCATCAGAAAGGATCTAGCAAATGTGGATTGGGACAGGTTGTTCTCTGGCAAAGGTGTACTTGGTAAGTGGAAGGCCTTTAAAGGTGAAATTTTGAGAGTAGAGTTTGTATGTTCCTGTCAAAATAAAAGGCACGGATAGCAGGTTTAGTGAAATGGAGTTTTTTTGCATCTGTATTTACTTGAGATGGACACAGATTGAGGCAATGCAGAGGTGAGGTCATAGACTCTATATAGATTACTTAGGAGGAGGTGTTTACTGTCTTGAGGCCAATTAGGGTGGATAAGTCCCCAGGGTCTGACAAGGTGTTTCCTCAGACCCTGTTGGAGGGTAGTGTAGAAATTACAGGTGCCTAGCAGAGACATTTAAAACATCCTTAGCCATGGATGAGGTGTCAGAGGATAAGAGGATAGATAATGTTGTTCATGTTTAAGAAAGGCTCTACGAATAAGGCAGGAAATTATAGGCTGGTGAACTTGACATCAATAGGGATCGTCAACATGGTTTTGCTCGAGGTAGGTCATGTCACACAAAGGTTAGCAGGTTGTTTACAAGGTGCAGTATATAATGTCATTTTACAAAAGAAGCATTAGAATCAAATGCACTGCAGGAAGAGCACTAAGCCAATTGGTATTGTAGCCATAAAAATATAGATCAACTGATACCCATTGCAAAAAGCCAACAGAACAATGAATGAGGTGTCATATTATCAATCTGTTGACCTTGTAGTTCCCACCTACGCATGATATTCTAAAACAAAGACTGAAGAAATACTTTACAAAGCTAATTTCCATTTCAAACATTAAAAATAATAGAAATTCAGGAATCAAAAATGGTGCTTTGAACTGCAGAGCAATTCATACAGCAGTGGAGAAAAAGGCTGCGAGTAATTAAAAACAGAGGTTCCGTTAGTTTGTTTTCAGGTATGACCAGCTGGGTGGAAGCTGATATAATAAATTTAAAGTCTCAGAAAGAGAGAGAGAGAAATTCTTGCTGGCTATCTTACTCTCATATTGTTGTATTTGCTTCATACTCTGATAGAGTCATAGAAAACCACAGCACAGAAACAGCCTGTCTAATCCATGCCGAACCATTAATCTGCCGACCCCCATTAACCCGCAGCAGGACGTTAGCCCTCCATGCCCCTCCCATCCATGTACCTATCCAAATTTCTCTTTAAATTGAAATCAAACCCATATCCACCACTTGATCCGGCACTCATTCACACTCACCACCCTGAGTCAAGAATTTTCCCCTCATGTTACCCTTAAACACTTCACCTTTCACCCATAACTCATGACCTCTAGTTATAGTTTTACCGAACCTCAGTAGAAAAAGCCTGATTGCATTTACCCCATCTATACCCCTCAATCTTCAATGTTCTGGGGAATAAAGTCCTAACCTATTCAATCTTTCCCTATTACTCAGGTCCTCAAGTCCCAGCAACATCCTTGTAAATTTTCTCTGCACTCTTTCAGTCTTACAACTTTCCTGCAAGTTGTGATGCTGTAAATGATAGAGAGATGCATATGTTTTCATACAATTTCCTGTTTGAACACCTCACATTCTACAGGTATTTAAAAGCAGCAAATATCAAAAATTGCAGGATTAAAATTCTAAGTTGTTAGACAAGTGTAGAACATAGAAAAGTAGAGCATAGTACGGGCCCTTTGACCCACAATGTTGTTCGAACACTTTAACCTACTCCATGAACAATCCAACCCTTGTCATCTACATAGCACATAACTCTCTTTTTCTTACATCCATACACCTATCCAAGAGTCTCTGAAATGTTCCTAATATACCAGCCCAGCAGTGCATTCCAAACACCTGCCACTCTCTGTGTAAATAACCTCTCTCCATTCACTTTAAAAGAGTGTCCACTGGTATTAGCCACTGCCATCCTGGGAGAAAGATGCTGGATGTCCACTCTATCCTTGACTGTCCTTGCTTAACTTATGCCTTTCTACACATTGATCTGTACTCTCCCCAGGAATATTCAATCAACAGGACAATTGCTTTCATCTTATTTAAATACCATATTTATCACAAAGATGGCACACCAGCTGTTGTAATTCCTTTGAAGCTTAAAGAGTTTCAGCCTTAAACTTCTACAGACAGATACACTATTGAAAGTATATTGACTGGTTGCATTCTGGCCTGGTACTGCAATTCTAATGCACAGGAATGCAAAAGACTACAGAGAGTAGTGGACACAGGGCAGTCCATCATAGGCACAACTTTCCCCACCACTGAAATCATCTATAGGAGGTGTTGCTTCAAGGCAGCATCTATTATCAAGGATAGCCACCAACTAGGTCAAGCCCTTTTCTCATTGTTACCACCATGCAGAAGGTAAAGCCTTGCATCCTACATCATGTTCAGAAACAGCTACTTTCCTATATATTTCTGAACTGATCAGCAGAACCTTAATCCTACCTCAGCAAAAGAACACAATGGGCCACAGTTTAGTCTCTGACTGTGTAATTGGTTGCACTGTCTGGTTTCTACCGGTCTTTTTTTTCCCCCTTCACAGCCTGGTATGATTTATGTTCTGTGCCGTCTGAAATCACGGGTATGAGATTAAGCTTTTCACTGCACCTGTACTTCTCTACATTTGTGCTTATGACATTGAATGTGATTTGATAACCTTCAGCAACAACACCAGGAGACAAAAATAATTGGAAAAATGGTGTTTACTGTTTTGTTTAAATTATGAGCTTTTTTTAAAAAAAAACAAATTTAGCAATTTATCCATTTGAAAGATCTCTCAAATCAACTATTATCAATGGTCTACATTCTTCTTCCATGATGTGAATGTTTGTACCAGTCCCCTTCTTTCATCAATAGGGACATAAAATACACTGGTGCATTCTCTATCCCTTCAAACAATTCTAAAACATCCAAAAGATTCCACGGAGGTAAAACATCAGCTTTATCTTAATTGTGGATGCAATTAGATGCAAGTGTTCCAGCAGACTACAACTGCTTCCAATTGTTATGTTTTTTTTTAAAACTCAATTTTTTCAAGCAACCTCTCTAGATTCTCAATTTCCTGTTTAATTCCAGCACTGCCTGTTCTGCAGTTCACATCTGCAATGTCAATGAGATACACAATCAATGACCACTTTATTAGGTACAGGAGTGGAAGCCAGTGTGATCTTCTGATGCTGCAAGCCCTCTCACTTCAAGGTTCGACGTGTCATGCATTCAGAGATTCTCTTCTGCACACTGCTGCTGCAATGTGTGGTTATCTGAGTTACTGTCGCCTTCCTGTCAGCTTGAATCAGTCTGGCCATTCTCCTCTGACCTCTCTCATTAACAATGCATTTTCGTCCACAGAATAGCTGCACACAGGATGTTTTTTGCACCATCCTCTGTAAACTCTAGAGACTGCTGTATAAGAAAATCTCAGGAAATCAGCAGTTTCTATAATACTCAAACCTCCCAGTCTGGCACCAAAAATGATTCCACGATCAAATCACTTCCCCCCCCCGCCCCCATTCTGATATTTGGTCTGAACAACTGAACCTCTTGCCCAAGTATGCATGATTTTTTGCATTGAGTTGTTGCCACATAATAGGTTGATTAGATATTTGCATTAACGATCAGGTGTACAGGTGTACCTAATAAAATGGCCACAAAGTGTAGATTCTAAAGCTATTGTCAAGGTAGGTTTGTCAGGTTTAAACAAGTATATATTTTAGTCTAACAATCCTGGTCAGATTGTCAAAACTCCTTGAGTGAAAGAATACCATTAGCGTGTGGCAAAAAGAATGATCCAACAATTAAATATTCTATTATACAAAGCTGCATGAAGTATTGTGTACTTTTTGTTGGCAATTTCATGAACACTTCCTCAATCACCTCGACCAATTCCAATTTTGGCTGGTGTAGTTATTTGCACTGCAGCAGTGTAAATAATTGAATGATTAAAGATCAGTTATCCACTGAGACAGCATACAAGTCAATGCTTGATTTTCAACGTATATAAAATTATATGATCACAAACTAGGTGCTCTACTTGTATAATCTGATCAAAATATGCAAGTAGTGCACCTAATTTGTGATCAGATAACTGTTTTTTCTATTTCTATATGCACCAACCTGAGATTCTCTGCACACACAAGTGAATGAATATTACAAGTCAGTGAACATTCAGCCCAGGCTGCACGCATTTAGAAGACTGTCTCTAGTAGATTGTAGAACAATGCCATGAGAATGATCCCATGTGGAAAGATTTTTACTACTCAAACAGCTTTAATACACTGGGTTTGTATATGCTAGCTTAGCAAACTAAGAGTTGATTCTAGTCTTACAAAAAAAAAATCAAGGGCTAATACGAGTACAAACTTAAAGACGTTAATTAGACAGGTCAGATTGGTTATGATGTTTGGGAAGTGTGTGGATACCTGGTGGGCAGGAGGTGGTGCTGGTTAGCAAAAGGGGAAGATGACAGATTGAGTGGGGCCAAATATCACGCATATCAATAATGCAGGAGAAATAAAGTTCAATGTTAGCTAGTTCTTTTCAGAGAGGAAATAAAAATCATCCACTGTAATGTACACTTACCCTGCATATTCTCAAATATGAGATGCACCAGTTCCTGACTAGGATGCAGTTCCCATCACAGAAGAGATACAGAAATCAAATGTCATAACCAAAATGATATACTAAACTAGTTTGGTTCATCTGAAAAGAAAAGAATGGAGTTTTCCAGATTGTCTTCTCTCTCCATTGAGTGTTTCTCACTTCTGCTGTTACACTACATGGTACATAACACACAAGGCATTATAGCTGTTCAGTACATAGATCAGCTGGTTATTCCTTGCCTACTGTTTGGTGCATGTACTTATGACAGTGTGTAGTTTTCCCCAATGTTCACATAGGTAATGGATGTCCAATATGCATTGTGATTCATCAAAAGTTGTTCTAAACCAGTGTGAAATGTAAAGGAACATAACAAGTGGAAACAAAATAATTTCATATTTAATGGGGCATAACACATCTGATATTGAAATCTACTTCTAGAATTCTAGCTCAACATGATTTCAAATTAAAACCAAGTATAAGGTTCAAGGTTCAAAGTAAAAAAAAGGTCTCTTACCAATTCTCTTCTAAGTTGAATGAAAAACTGTTTGCATTTGAACGATATTTTTACAATCTTCAACCTGTGTAGAAGAAAACTGTTAGTAGCAGCAATTTCAAATATATTACTGGAGTATCAGCAATTAAAAAGTTAAAAAGAAAATCTCATTCACAGCACGTTTCAAACAGCTTCCTCATGATACTCAAAATTATTTTTTCAGCCAGGTAACTTTAGAAGTGTGGCCACTCATTCCAGTATAGGAAATACAGCAAACAGCTCGTATTGACCTTCAGCTAGCTCACTTTCATTTTCAAATATACCACAGGGAAGCACTGCTGTTCTTTGAACACTGCACAGGATATCATCTGACCAATGACATTTTTACCATTTCAGCATCCTAGTATTGCATATAGTATAAGCTCAGTTACACGTTGGAGTTCATCACTTCCTGGCTTAAGAGGTGAGAATGTTAGCAAATTTGTTAACCTGTTGGAATAACTTTGTTTTGGAAAGGTTTTTGAATCAATCCTGCATAGTAATTCGTGTTCAAATAACTAAAGGGGAAAATCAATGGAGCTGAAAACTTGGGTCATAGAGTCATAGCCCACTACAGCACAGAAACAGGCCCTTTGGTCCATCAAGTCTGTGCCAAACTATAATGCCTAGTCCCATCAACTCGCACCTGCTGCATAGCCCTCCATACCCCTACCATCCATATACTTATGCAAACTTCCTTTAAATATTGAAATCAATCTAGCACCTGTCACTTCTGCGGGCAGTTCATTCCCCACTCTCACTGCCCTCTGCGTGAAGGATCCCCTTATACCCAGAACCTCTAGTTGAAGTCTCACCCAACCCTGGAGGAAAACGCCTACTTGCATCAACCCTTTCTATACTCGTCATAATTTTGTATACCTCTATCAAATTTCCCCTCACTCTCCTACGCTCCAGAGAATAAAGTCCTAACCTATTAAACCTCTCCCTGTAACCCAGACCCTCAAGTCCTGGCAGCATCCTTGTAAATTTTCTCTGTACTCTTTCAATCTTACTGATAGCTTTCCTGTAGGTAGGTGACTAGCACTGCATACAATACTCCAAATTTGGCCTTACCAACATCTTATACAACTTCAACATAACATCCCAATTTGTGTACTCAGTACTTAAATATAGTAAGACCAATGTGCTAACGACTCTACCTACCTATGATGCAACTTTCAAGGAACTATGGTTCTGTATTCCCAGACTCCTCTGTTCTACTGCACTCCTCAGTGCTCTACCATTCACTATTCTGTTAAAACCTATTCGAGTTTTTTCCCCCAGAGTGCAAGACTGCATTAAATTCCAAGGGACAGTTTTCAGTTCATTTTTCCCATTTGATGCAGATCCTGCGGCATTACAATCATCAAAACGGTCTGGATGAATATCTAAGTAAAAGTACACATGTAACTCAGCTCAATTACATGTGATGATGTCTACTATTTTTTTCATCTTTAAAATAGTAAAATAGGATAAAAATCCAAAAGAAAGAAACTAAAATTTCTATTTTTGTTTAAAAAAAGTAGCTCTACCTCAGATAAGGGACAGATCTGAATTCTTCCCATTCTATCACTTGGATTTAGAGGTAAGTTTCACACAGCACAACTATCTGCTAAGAAGCTGACAAGCCTCAAGGTCTGTTGTAACAATTTAAATTTTAGAGAAGACGAGCAGCAACATGTAATGGGTAAATATATATGAATTAGAGTCTGTGTATGAAGATCCCAGAATGAAAACTTGATTAAATGTTGCACTTCAGCACACCAACACAGTCAAAAATATTTTAAAAAAATCAACAAAGTGTCTGGCTCGAAATGGTTTGGATGGAATGAAAATTGCAATTTAAACTCATCTTTATTTGCATTTACTGGTTTGAAACCAAAGCCTGACATTCGCAATTCAAAGTAATACTTCAATAATGAAGAGCTTAAACTTGCTGTCTGGGTAAATAAATGCAAGTTGGTGCAAAGACTGAAGAACAACTACAAACATTTTTATATCAGAACATTTGTAATACAAAACAACCCTTAGGCCTATTATTTCTGTAGCTGTTAACAAACCCAATACCCCATTCTGGCACCTGACCCTGTCCTGTACTGATTTTTCATTTACATATCCAATTACACTGAATATAGAACAGCACAGCACAAGAACAGGCCCTTTGGTCCACAATGTTGTGCTGAACCAATTAAATTAGTAATCAAATGGCTAACTAATCTCTCCTGCCTATATAATGTCCATCTTCTTCCATTTTCCTCACATTCATGTGAATCTAAACAGCTCTAATATATCTGCCTCTACCACTATCAGGCAGCACATTCCAGGCACTCACAACTCTGTGCAAAAAACATGCCCTTCACATCTCCTTTGAAATTACCCCCTCTCATTTTAGATGTATGCCCTCTGGCATTCGACATTACAATCCTGGGAAAAAGATACTTTCCGTCTACTCTATCTAGCCTCTCATAATCTTATAAACCTCTATCAGATCTCCCTTCAACATCCAATGCTCCAACACACCACACCAACAATACCACACGCTCTTTTAGGAAGTGGACTCCTGAAGCTGAACAGGCCCTGAGAGACTGCTTCGGTACTACTAACTGGGATGTACTGCAAGGGGGGCTCTGTGGGGGCGTTGAGGAGGTCACTGAATGCACAACAGACTATATTAACTTTTGTGTGGATGCCGTTGTCCCTGTTAGAACTGTTCGCTGCTATCCCAATAATAAGCCCTGGATCACTAGTAACATCAAAGGCCTCCTAAACCAGAAGAAGAGGGCCTTTAAAGATGGTGATCGGTTGGAGCTTAAAAGAGTTCAGAAGGAACTCAGAGTACAGATAAGGGGGGCAAAGGAGCAGTATAGGAGAAAGCTAGAACAAAAGCTGCGGAAAAAAAGCATGAAGGAGGTGTGGGATGG
Organism: Hemitrygon akajei; assembly: GCF_048418815.1. Taxonomy (NCBI): domain Eukaryota; kingdom Metazoa; phylum Chordata; class Chondrichthyes; order Myliobatiformes; family Dasyatidae; genus Hemitrygon; species Hemitrygon akajei. Next base: position 107,765,751 of record NC_133125.1, read on the forward strand.
GATGAAGATCTTCACCGGATGCGGTGCAAAGCGGGGGGCGAACATAAGTGGAGATGTGGAGAAAGCGAACCAGCTGAACAACTTCTTCAACAGGTTCGACAGCTCAATCTCATCCTCACCGCAGAAATCCACACCAGGCTTACTTCCCTCACAGGAAAATAGCCACTCACAGGAGACCTTGCCCACGCCCAGGATTACGGCTGCACAGGTCAACTGAGGAAGATCTGTACCAGCAAGGCGGCTGGACCGGATGGAGTTTTCCCACGATTACTGAGGGCCTGTGCGACTGAGCTGGGAGAACCACTACAGCGCATCTTCAACATGAGCCTGGAGCAGAAAAGAGTACCCAGACAGTGGAAAACATCCTGTATTGTCCCGGTACCGAAGAAACCACAACCAAAGGAGTTGAATGACTTCAGACCTGTTGCCTTGACGTCGCACGTGATGAAGACCATGGAGCGGCTGATAATACAGAATCTGAGGCCACAAACCAGGCACGCCCAGGATCCTCTTCAGTTTGCGTATAAGGAGAAGGTGGGAGTGGAGGATGCTATCACGTATTTGCTGCACAAATCACTCTCTCACCTAGATGGGGTCAGTTGTGCTGTGAGGATTACATTCCTTGACTTCTCTAGTGCCTTTAACACCATCCAGCCCAAGATCTTAAGGCACAAACTAACGGAGATGGGAGTAGACTCTCACATGGTGGATTGAATAGTGGACTACTTGACAGATAGACCTCAGTATATGCGGTTGGGAGACTGTAGGTCTGACACGGTGGTCAGCAGCACAGGAGCGCCGCAGGGAACCGTACTCTCTCCAGTCCTGTTCACCCTGTACACATCAGACTTCCAATATAACTCGGAGTCCTGCCATGTGCAGAAGTTCGCTGATGACACGGCCATAGTGGGGTGTGTCAGGAATGGACAGGAGGAGGAGTATAGGAAACTGATACAGGACTTTGTGATATGGTGCAACTCAAACTACCTGCGTCTCAATATCACCAAGACCAAGGAGATGGTGGTGGACTTTAGGAGATCTAGGCCTCATATGGAGCCAGTGATCATTAATGGAGAATGTGTGGAGCAGGTTAAGACCTACAAGTATCTGGGAGTACAGTTAGACGAGAAGCTAGACTGGACTGCCAACACAGATGCCTTGTGCAGGAAGGCACAGAGTCGACTGTACTTCCTTAGAAGGTTGGCATCATTCAATGTCTGTAGTGAGATGCTGAAGATGTTCTATAGGTCAGTTGTGGAGAGCGCCCTCTTCTTTGTGGTGGCGTGTTGGGGAGGAAGCATTAAGAAGAGGGACGCCTCACGTCTTAATAAGCTGGTAAGGAAGGCGGGCTCTGTCGTGGGCAAAGTGCTGGAGAGTTTAACATCGGTAGCTGAGCGAAGGGCGCTGAGTAGGCTACGGTCAATTATGGAAAACTCTGAACATCCTCTACATAGCACCATCCAGAGACAGAGAAGCAGTTTCAGCGACAGGTTACTATCGATGCAATGCTCCTCAGACAGGATGAAGAGGTCAATACTCCCCAATGCCATTAGGCTTTACAATTCAACCGCCAGGACTTAAGAACTTTTTAAAAGCTATTATTAATGCTTTTTGAGATAGTGATTTAGATGCATATCATATTTTTTACTGAGTTAAGTATTGTATGTAATTAGTTTTGCTACAACAAGTGTATGGGACATTGGAAAAAAAAGTTGAATTTCCCCATGGGGATGAATAAAGTATCTATCTATCTATCTAATAGCTTATCCAGCCTCTAATGATATCACATGCTTTCTAATCCAGGCAGCATCTTGATGAACTTCTTTTGCACCCTCTCCAAGGCCTCAACATCCTTCCTACAATGGGCATCCAGAACTATATGCAATTCTCCAGATGAAGCCTAGCTAGAGTTTTATAAAGCTGCATTTTATATATATTTTTTAAATGTGATGATGCCTCCGTCACTAGTTCAGTCTGAGAATTTACTCATTTCCACTCTGAAGTCAAGTCGCTTTTTATTGTCATTTCGACCATAACTGCTGGTACAGTGCATAGTAAAAACTGGACAATGTTTTTCAGGACCATGGTGCCACATGAACAATACAAAAACTACACTGAACGATGTAAACCAACACAAAAACTACACTAGACTACAGACCTACCCAGGACTGCATAAAGTACACAGAACAGTGCAAGCATTACAATAATAAACAAGGCAACAGGCACAGCAGAGGTCAGTAGGTTGGTAGTTCGATGGCTTGGGGGAAAATCTGTTACATAAATAATCAGCTGAATGGCGGTGTCCGGGATTCTGTCCGTTTCTGTACTCCCGCCGAGAATTTCGTTGCCACAGATGTAGTTCCATTTAATGTCCATTGGAGAGCAGAACGGACGGGAGAGCCAGCCGGCTAGGGCTTGCTTTTTTCCTGGCACGGACTCCTGCCCACTCGCCTCGCTTCCGCTTCCTCACTTACCGCTTACGACATCCCCAACTCTGGCCACCGGCATCAGGCAACTCTGAGGACTGCAGGCCCGATTCCCTCAGAAAGCCGAGGTCGCACAATCTAACCATCAGATTTTCATGAAGGATTGTTTTTGGGCAATCTCTGTATTGTAGCAGAATTTGGCGATAGTAGATAGTCGCTCTGTTATCCATTGCCCTAAACCCTAATTGTGCCTTAAAATTAAATTAAAAAACTAAAGTAGCACCAGATCCGAAAGGCTGTTGCTGCCGTGTACCGCACCGCCTACAGGCATTTCAATCAATTAGTTTATATTTATGCCTCCTGGATTTTAAAACCCTGTGATAACATCAGTAGAACCTTCCTATTTACTTGCCCTCAGTTCCAAATCAAATAGTCCCAATCTTTCACCTGTTATCAAAATATTTTGGGTCTTGGTAACAAACTCAAAAAACTCCTCTGCATCTGCTCCAGTGCAATCACGTTGTCCTGTAATGTAGGGACCAGATCTGTATACAAGAATTGAGTTGTAATCTGACCAGTGTTGTAGAGTTCTAGGATAACTTTTCTACCCTTTTAACTCTATGCCTGATCTAATGATGAAAAGTACCCCATAAGCCTTTTTAACCATCCTGTCAACCTGTCTCACTTTCAATGATCTGTGAACATAGACTGAACAGTGCCTGTTAAGACAATAAAATAATGAATTACAAATACTTCCATAGAACATAGAAGAGTATAGGTGGTGGCACAGGCAGAGATCTGTTATGCCACAGCCTTAATGCTGTGAATTGCCAATTTCTATTTTCCTAAAGTTTAAAAAAAACAACTATGTTTTGGTATCTAACTGGTTGAGCTAATATCTATTGAATATTTTGAGATCAGTCAATCCACTTAGCCACTGTTTAGCAAAAGCCTCCGTACAGCTCTTAGTGCTTATCCACAGCACACATTTTATACTTCTTTGAACAGGCCCGTGCTTTGCACAGTCGTATATTCTGCTCAAATACTTTTGCTTAATTTATGCATCGATCTTTCTGTATATGTAACTTTATTTTATAAATACTGTTGGAATTTTAAAATTAGCAAGTGACTAATAGAAGCTTATTTTCAACTTTTTTTCTCTTCACCTCTTCTCAGCCTACTTCCAGTTTTTATTCTTCAGTGCCAAAGCTATTTTCAATCACAGTTCATTGCCAAAGCCAGCTATTTATTTTGTTTCTGAACCTTCTGTTGGAATTCTCATTAACTTGAGAAAAATCCATATCTTGATCCATTGAATAGCCCTCATTTAAAACTTAATTATTGCTTTAAAAATTTAGTCTTTATCAATCAATATAAACATCCTTAGCTGTAAGCAGACAATGCTGAATTCTAATCAATGCTGGAATCTTACAAAAGGTACAAGAAACTGGTTTCAGGAATGGATAAATACATTCATAACAAAACTTAAACATGCTAAGATACAGGGCAACCCAAGGTAATGAATGTCCAGCTCATGGACGTGTCCACATACGAATGAGCTCCCATATTATTAAATTTAAGGTTGACATACACATGTTCATTCTTACTAGTTTTCTCTCTCTACTTTAAGTAATTATCCTTTCTTATCAGTTATGTTTTTGATGCTATTCATTACAATAAGATGGAGATATGGTTATGTATCTCCAGCATAGAGAGGATTTTCCTATAGCGGTGGAGTCCAGGACCAGAGGGCACAGCCTCAGAATAGAGGGACATCCCATTAGAACAGAGATGAGGAGGAATTTCTTTAGTCAAAGGTTGATGAATCTGTGGAACTCACTGCCACAAGGAGCTGTTGAGGTCAGGTCATTGAGTATAATTAAAGCAGAGGCTGACAGGTTCTTGATTAGTAAGGGCATCTAAGGCAGAATGGGGGTTTAGAGAGAGATATTAAGTCAGCCATGATGGAATGCCAGAGTGGGCTTAATGGGCCAAATGATCAAATTCTGCTTTCATGATTTTATTTATTTCCTGTCTTACGGACAAAATCAACTTAGAAACGCCTATAAAAGCTGAGCCATTCACTATCCAGGGATGGTTTGTTCTCCTTTCCATCTCTACGACCATGAACCCAAACTACTTCCAGCAAAACATTTTACAGAATTATGACTACTACCAACACTCAAGGTTCTTCAGATAGAAATTTTAATGTCAGAAGTTGGTCTTGCCTGGAAGTGGGTCCTTCCGCCTATCACATCCAATCCCAACATTTTTGCTCATCTACATTAACCTCATCCGCACACACCAAGATCATATACACCTGGTGTTCTTAAGTGGCAAAAGGCTCCTTAAACAGTGACTATATTCAATTCCTCCATCTGCCTTCGAATCTTTGAACAATACAGATACTGACCTCTCATCTTTAACCTGTGCTCTTGTATTTGATACCCCTAACATGTGAAAAAAAATTGACTACCTACCAATCCATACTTTACATACTTCTATCTCACACAATCACGTCTCTCTAATAATGTGGCAACCAGAACTACACACTACACAAAGTGCAGACTGAACAGTGCTCTGTAGCCTACAGGACGAATTTAACTTCACATCTTAAATGAATAACTTACCATGCAAAGACAAACAGCTATTATACATACATAAACCAGGGGTTCCCAACCCTTTTTAATCCATGGAACAATACCATCGATCAAGTGATCCATGGATCTTGGGTTGGGAACCCTTGATATAAACAAACAGTTTCTTAAATTAAGATAGTTTTATCCTGTTGAGTTTTTATTTTTTCTTCCATTTAAGGCAGAAATTTAAGACTGATTTTCTTAGTACTGGGCAATAAACAAAATTAGTATTCAAGCACAGCAAGTAAACTGAATACTGGCCATTACTGCAAGAGAGTGTAATACAGATATAGAAAAGATTTGCTATTCCTGGAAGGACTTTGAGACAGAGCCAGAGTATTGCATAGAGTTGCACCCTCCTTCGATAAGGTTCTATTTGTGTTGGAAGAAAAACGAAGTTAGTTCACAAAATTAAGGCTTGCCATAATGAAATGAATTTACCAAGAATATTTAAGACTGGACTTGTACACCTCGCAGTTTAGAATAAATACTGATCTGAATGAAATATACAACTCTGAGGTGACTTGACAGAGTTGATGTTCAGATCTTTCCTCTGGAGGAGTCCTGGATGTGAGGACATTATATTAGGATAAAGAGCAACCTAATGAGATTGGAATGAGGACTAATTTTCTCATTTCTCCTAAGACAAGGTAGCCTAGGCAGATTAGTTTCAGAACACTGAGGTGTAGGGAATAAGGAGGAAAATGAACAAATGTCACACTCGCCGCTACACCTCCTCTCTCATTCAGGGCCTCAAGCAATCCTTCCAGATGAGGTGACACTTCACCTGTGAGTCTGTTGGGGTCATTTACTGATCTGATGCTCCTGGTGTGGCCTCCTGTGAGATTTGATCTAGGTTAGGGGACCACTCCGTCCGCCACAAAAAGCAGGATCTCCTGGTAGCCACCGGTTTCAATTCCACTTCCCATTCCCATTCCAACATTTCAGTCCATGGCCTCCTCTACTGCCATGAGGCCACATTCAGGTTGGGGGTGCAACACCTTATATTCTGTCTAGGTAGCCTCCAACCTGATGGCATGAACATCGATTTCTTGAACTTCCGGTAACTGCCCCTCCCCTCTCACTGCCACCATTCCTCATTCCTTTTACCCTCCCTCAGATGCTCTTCCCCTTCCCTTTCTTCCATGGTCTCTAATCTCTATCAGATTCACCCTCCTCCAGCCCTTTATCTGTCACCAATCAACTTCCCAACTCTTTGCTTCACCCACTCCCCTTCTCCCAGTTTCACCTATCACCTGGCACCTTGTACTTCTTCATCCCCTCCCCCCACCTCCTTACTCTAACTTCTTCCTTTCCTTTCCAGTCCTGATAAAGGGTCTCAGCCCAAAACGTCAACTGTTTGCTCTTTTCCATAGATGCTGCCTGGCCTGCTGAGTTCCTGTGTATATTGCTTTGGATTTCGAGCATCTACAGATTTTCTCATGTTTGTGAATCATTATTTCTTGCCAAGTTTGAAGGTCTATGATTCACTACTCCTCACCCTTGCATTATTTATGATATTCTTCCTACAGAGCTATCAATATGTAGAATGACATACAGATATGAGAAACAAAAGCTATGCAAGTATAAAATGTACAATAGAGAAGACACTACTCTCATCCAAAATATTATGCTGGCACAAAGCCAACGTATATCTTGCTATGATTATATTTATTACATCTTAGGACTCACTCACAAATGTTTCAAATACTTAAAAATATTTTTTGTGATAAATGACAACTATCAAATTTTGGACCAATTCATTTTGGAATCTTTGCAAAATTTTCACAAGTTTATAAGGAAAATCGACATTTCAAAAACAGAAATTAACTTTAATATACAACTCCTTTAAAGCAGCAATAATACCATAAGGTGCTTCAGACAGTGAAAAAGGAGTCAGCCCAAAGAGGAAAGATTTAAAAATTTGGTCAAAAGGCTGTTTTAATTAATTCTAAAAGAGTAGGCAGAGACTGTACTTACCACGGAAAGTAGTTAATTCGTACCCTGCTCCTGTAAATAACAATTCCACTTGACAGAACACCAATCATAATTTCATTGTTACTTTGATCCTAAAAAGGAGATAATTTCATATCAAACTTTAGGTCTCCAATTGGCGTCTAAGGCAGAAGACATAAATCTACAGACCCAGTCTTCCAGGACTTTACCTCTATGTGAAATATTCTCAATTCCCAGATTTAGAAAAGTCATGAAATTATCAAAACATACTAAAATCCAAATCAAAATTTGAAATGCAACTTTCGAATAATGAGCCAAATATTAAATTGCTTATTAGAACACTGCAGCCGTCTGAACTTCCAACTATTTCCTTAAGGATTAGATTAATAATGTAAAAGAAGCGTTAGACAGCATTTTGGGGAACCCAGCTGTATGGAACACTGAATTCAGGGCTGATAAAAAAGTGAAAGTCTGCCAATGACTAATTTGCAGCCTTTGAGGCTTGAGATTACAATGTCTCTAAATAATCCTCTTGCACAGAGGATCAAATTTTCCATTTTTATATTTGTTTGGTCCAAAATGTGGCACGCAAAGTGCTATGACTATCAAAATTAAGTAAATTTAGTCCGTCGCTATACGCATATCTGACGACTAAAATTGTTGCTCTAAACCCTTCCCCTATTAATTTACGCTTGCAGAAGCAAGGGCATCAACCATGATTCTTGTAACATAAACCCAAGTACAAGAGATCCAATATCACGAGAGCAACCCCAGATGGGGTTCCATCAGGATGGAATCTCAGTCACTCACATCAGGCATGGAAACAGGGATTCATTCATTGGATCATATTCATCTCTGAAGAGTCATATTACAGTATAAAGCTTATAGCTTCAAATGACTGATAAAAACAAAACAGGATTAAACGTCAGGTGCTTGATAGCAATAGACATCTCATTCAGTCTGTCACTCCATCTTGTTCATATATGATTTCACATTACACATTCATACATTCCTCATTGAAATTGAACCACTAATGCAATAAGCAGTCTGACAGTTCTGTAAAAATAGTTAATTCAACTTCCGATTTATTCAGTAAAAAGATGTGTAATAGATATAATGTTGGGCACCATCACAAGGCACAGTCATAGAGCACACAGTGAGCACACAGTTAACTTTCATGATTTTGTCAGAGAGCATTAACAAAGGAAAAAACAGGACTTCAATCCTTTATGTTGGCCCCACTGTTAGTTAAGATATTGGCTGATCTTGTACCTCAGTGCCACTTTCCTGCTCCATCCCTACGTCCCTTGAAATTAAAAAAAAGCAAGCTTTGCCTTGAATATACTCAATGGCATCTTGGACAGTGCATTCCAAAGAGACATGATCCCTCATCATGGTTATGAATCACCATCACCCAATTTTGAAACTGACTCCTTTATAGATACACTAGCTGTGCAGAAACAACAACCTTAAATTCATAATTCAAGATCACCTCTCAGGCCTTTATGTTCTGCTTCCTTGGAATTAAGTTGGATTATACAATGTTCAATATTGGACAGTGTATGCAAACATTTTCTAACAGAATTATGCAACATTTTCTCAGGCTACACTTGCACTTGATTAACATTGGCCGAACCAACAAATTAATTACATGGGAATTTGCTGGCTGCAATGAGCAAATACAATACTAGAAGAAAATGAATTGCTCTAGGCCTAGGTGATTAGCAAATGTGATCGTGATGTCTCCCCTTCCCAAATCTCAAGTTTTCTGTGATCTGAAATTAGAAGTACAAAAATCCTTCAAAGAAATGTATGATTTCACTAAGTATACACCTTTATTGTGCTTGTGAAGTTTAGAAGCAATGCAGAAGATAATTTTAATGATCAATTAACACTACTTTGTAGAAACAATGAAGAGCTTCAACTAGTGACATCTGAAGCAACATGTGAAGTGAAAGATTTAAACTTACCCTTGCAAAGTGCAATTCAACTCCATATAGTTCTAAACTACGGGCTGTGTTTAAATAATTAAATTCAGATTCTGCTGGAGACAGTCCTCTGTTTATAAGGAAAAAATAATTTATACAGAGAAATAAAACACAGAAATATTTTAATCACAACAAAAATTCCAACATAGAATGCACACTGGACCAACTCACTTATGCTGCTGATGTAATTTTGCAATCTCTTTTTCAAAGTCTTGAGGCTGGTTGGCAATAAAAGAATAATCAGCGAGGTAACCGGGCAAGTGCTCGGAATTGTTGTAGTCTCCCAGTTCCGCTTTGAAAGAAAATTAATTGTTACAGTTAGAACCAAAAAACACTTTGCTCTGAAATAAAAATACATGGTATAAACATTGCTTTTTCTCTTTAATTCCTTATTTCTTTCCATAGACACTGGACATTCACATCTTTTCATCATTGAAATTTAGGTTACTTTTTAACATGAGACTAGAATAACCAATTTTTACCCTCATCACTCATGCTAGACGCTTACTAATAAGGAAGGAACAGGAATACAGATTACTTCTACTAATGACAGACCATTCTACTGCATCATTCCAATACCAACTTCTTTCAAATTTTTATGACATGTTTAACTGATTTTTTTGCTGTTACTAATGAAGACAACTCAATTTTTGAGCAAGTCTTAAAGCCTGTATAGTTGAATAATTCAAGATTTAAGATTGCTTAATGTCATTTCCCGTACATCAGTGTAAAGAACGAAATAATTGTTCCTCCAGATCTGATGCAGCACTAAAACAACACAAAAGATAAAGAACACAATAAACATAATTGTAAATAAATTCACAAGATAGCTTACATACATAGACTGCTGTGCTGCTGATGTAAAGGGGGGTGTGAGTGGTATGGGTTCTCCTGAAGTTGATCACCATCTCCTTCGTCTTGCTGACATTGAGAAAGAGGTTACTTGCCTGGCACCAGGCTTCTAGTTTTTCATCCTGTCTCTGTAGGGCATCATTACTGATGAGCCCTACCAATCCTATTTTGAAAAACTGGTTCCTGTTTATGTGCTAATCTAGCTAAACAAAATAAGGAAATTACTTAGTTATTTCTCGTTTTTATATTTTTTCTCATTTCCTTTGGACACAAGCAGCCATCTGTACTCAGGGCAGGACCAGTTCAACAAAATTGGTGTTACCCATTCTTTCATAAGAATTAGGGCGAGCTAACCAATTACAGTAATTGGGTGGGAGGAGTCAGAGGGTGGCAGTGGAGAGTGGGTTCCTGTTGTTTTATATATATATGGCATCATTAGTAAAGTTGCCTATGACTGTTAGGGCGTCTTCTGGAGATGCAACATTGCAAATATTAATTTCAACAGCAATCAGCCTTCAGATCTGAATATGGATTGTAGATTGAATTTAAAATGCAGCTCAGAAGAGCATACAGGTGGCCCCCGTTTTTCAAACTTTCGCTTTACGACACCTTGCTGTTACAAAAGACCTACATTATTTATCTGTTTTTGCTAACAGGTGTTTTTACTGTTACAAAAAAAAAGCAGCGCGCGCTCCGAGCAGCCAAGCTCCTCCCCGGAATTGCATTCTAGCCGCCGTTGCTCAAACACGTGTCTGTAAGCAACTGTGCTTTATCTCTATTTATTTTGTACATCCGTTAGCAAGATGAGTTCTATGGTATCGGAAAAGCCTAAAAGAGCGTGTAAGGGTGTTATGCTTAACGTAAAACTAGACATAATTAAGCGTTTCAATTGCGGTGAACAAAGTAAGGACATTGTCCGCACGTGGAACTTGCCTGCGTCTACTATTCGCACTATTTACACACAGAGAGAAAGAATTTTGAAAGCTGCCGATGTTACTGTTGGTTCTGCTAGTAGCAAAGTGGTCTCTCTTAGATGGCATCCAATAATGGATAAAATGGAAAGTCTATTGCTTGAGTGGATTGATGGGTGTACAACGCGTGGTGTTCTGTTATCTTATACTTAAGGAGAAATCAGTCAGTCTTTTTAATAAGCTGAAACAGAAAGCACTGGACGATGGTGGTGAAAGTGTTATGAAAGTGGAATTTAAAGATCATCATGGGTGCTTTGATTGGTTTCTGAGGTGAGGGCAGGTTCATAGCTTAAAGTTTACAGAAGAGAGTGCTTTGGCTGATACTGAAGCTGCCGAAAAGTTCCCAGCAGAACTAAAGAAAATAATTACAAAAGGTTGTCATTTGTATAAGCAAGTGATTAACTATGATGAAACTGCAATTTATTGGAAAAAATTGCCGAGCACCCGAACCTCCGACGACTCAGCCCAACACACCATCATCAGTGTGCTTGCTGTCTTCTCGATTCCAGTAAGTGAAACTACACTGTACATACAATATTTCTACGTTATATAGGCTGTTTATTTTTATGTGTTATTTGGTATGATTTGGCGGTTTCATAGCTTAAAGGTTACTGGAGAGACTGCTTCCACTATGTAGTGAGATTATACACTGCGCTAGACAGTGCTGCAGTGATTGCAGAGAAGTATTTCTACTTTATATAGGCTGTATATTTATCATATCATTCTTGCTTTTACTATATGTTACTGTTATTTTAGGTTTTGTGTGTTATTTGGCATGATTTTGTGGTTATTTTTTGGGTCTGGGAACGCTCAAGAAATTTTTCCCATATTAATAAATGGTAATTGCTTATTCACTTTACGACGGTCCAGCTTATGAACCATTTCATAGGAACGCTCTGCCTTCGGCTAGTGAGGGAAACCTGTATTGCAGACTAGAAGACGCCCAACTGACTGAGATGTCTGCTTAGGCATGAATGGAATCAACACTCCATAGCATGAATATGACTCTGAGACCACAGTAAGTAACACTCATTTTGGGTACGTTGGTGGGAAGACCCAGGAATTTAAAAACTACGTGCAACTCAAAAGCATTGAAGGCTTTGTAACTATAAAAATTATCCTGTTACATTTGATTTTTAACATATATTGGATCAGGGATTCTCTCTCTCTCTCTCATGACTCCAAAGGTTGTCAGCTCCTGTGTGTCCCAAATAAAGACTTCTACATGTACCTGCTATGTCTCTGCGGTGACTTCATTCACAGTTACAACAATGACAACAAAATTGGCTATGTGATTTTCAGTGAAAGTGGATGCCTGAGATTACAATAGGATCTAGATCAAATGGTAATGTGGGAAAAGGAATGGCAAATAAGATCAACTTGCACAAGATCAGTGATGTATTTTGGGAAGGTAAAACTCAGTAAACGACAGACTCTGGGGAATGTTGCAAAACAAGGTGCGAAAGGGGAATTATACAATTGTCTTTGAGACAGGGCACAATGCGCAAGAACTGGGATATCATGTTACAGCTCAACAGGGTACTCAAGAGACTGCGCCAGGAACAGTGTGACAGTCCTGCTGCCATCCCCTAGGGAAGATGCGATTAAGCTCAAGATGAAGCAGAAAAGATTCACAAGAATGTTCCCTTGACAAAAGCTTTGATTTACCTGGACAGAAGGAAACTGGTGGGGGGTGGGGGGGGGGTGGTATGGAGAGGGACCTCAGGTTTATCAAATCATGTTGGATGACCAGCAACACAGTTTCTCCCCAGGCAAAAGGTGAGGTGAAAGATATAAAGGGGCCCCAAGGAGCTAGTTTTTCCACCCGGGGGTAGTGTAGAACTGGAAGGAGCTACCAGTAGAAGTGGTAGAGGCAGATACAATTTCAACGGTTAAAAAACATTTTTTGACAGGTTGGTGGACAGTAAAGCTCTTGAGGGTTACAGACCAAACAAGACTAGTACCGAAAAGCACCTTGGTCAGCAAACAAGACTTGGGCCAAAGGCCTGTTTCCCTACTGTACAACTATGACTCAATGTCCTAACTCTAACCCAACCACTCAGATGCTATTGTCTGCCTGCCAGCTATCTACTGCAGGAATGCTTTAGTGGTGAATTAACCTGCAAGCCTCCAAGAGAACCACAATCTTGCGGTGGGTTTGGTGGCTTGCGTGCCTCAGTGACCTAAAGAGCTACACATTGGTGGCTGGAGTCAGGGTAAGATCATCCATGCCAAACAGGTCAAAGGATAGAGGCCAGACTGAAAGTGTTTCCGGGGTTTAGGTCAAGGCTAGCAACTTCGATTGGTCAAAAAAAATAGTTAATAAAACAGCAATGAAGAATCCTATACTGTGGTGTTGGAAAGTTTGCAAAACCTGTCGTATTTTCTCTATTACTGCATAAATATGATCTAACATGGGATCAGATATTCACGCAAGCCCTAAAACTAGATAAATAACACAAAAATATTATACTTGTTCATTTATTTCGTCAAGTCACTTTTATTGTCATTTTGACCATAAATGCTGGTACAGTACATAGTAAAAATGAGATAACATTTTTCAGGACCATGGTGTTACATGACACAGTACAAAAACTAGACTGAACTAAGTTTAAAAAAAACAGAAAGCTACACTAGACTACAGACCTACACAGGACTACATAAGGTGCACAAAAACAGTGCAGGCATTACAATAAATAGTAAACAGGACAATAGGGCAAGGTGTCAGTCCAGGCTTCGGGTACTGAGGAGTCTGATAGCTTGGGGAAAGAAACTGTTACATAATCTGGCCGTGAGAGCCGGAATGCTTCGGAGCCTTTCCCAGACGGCAGGAGGGAGAAGAGATTGTATGAGGGGTGCATGGGGTCCTTCATAATGCTGTTTCCTTTGTGGATGCAGTGTGTAGTGTAAATGTCCGTGATGGCGGGTAGAGAGACCCCAATGATCTTCTCAGCTGACCTCACTATCCGCTGCAGGGTCTTGCAATCCAAGATGGTGCAATTTCCGAACCAGGCAGTGATGTAGCTGCTCAGGATGCTCTCAATACAACCCCTGTAGAATGTGATGAAGATGGGGGTGGGAGATGGACTTTCCTCAGCCTTCGCAGAAAGTAGAGACACTGCTGGGCTTTCTTTGCTATGGAACTGGTGTTGAGGGACCAGGTGAGATTCTCCGTCAGGTGAACACCAAGAAATTTGGTGCTCTTTACGATCTCTACCGAGAAGCCGTCGATATTCAGTGGAGAGTGGTTGCTCTGTGCCCTCCTGAAGTCAACAACCATCTCTTTTGTTTTGTTCACATTAAGAAACAGGTTGTTGGCTCTGCACCAGTCCGTTAGCCGCTGCACCTCCTCTCTGTAAGCTGACGCGTCGTTCTTGCTGATGAGACCCACCACTGTTGTGTCATCGGCGAACTTGATGATGTGGTTCGAGCTGTGTGTTGCAGCACAGTCGTGGGTCAGCAGAGTGAACAGCAGTGGACTGAGCACGCAACCCTGGGGAGCCCCCGTGCTCAGTGTGATGGTGTTGGAGATGCTGCTCCCGATCCGGACCAATATTACATGCATTTGTTGGAAAAAGTATGTGAACCTCTGAGGTAATGCCTTCTACAAGAGTTATTTGGATTCAGTTATTCCAATCAATGAGTTGAAATTGAAGGTGTGGGTTGTACAGGTGCCCTGCCCTATAAAAATGACATTCAAAGTCAGGTAACTGCTTCTCAAGAAAGATCTGTTTATGCACACCATACCTCGATCAAAACAACTTTCAGAAGACCTTAGAAGAATTGTAGAGATGCATGAAGCTGGAAAAGGTTGCAAAAGCATTTCTAAAGACCTGGGTGTTCATCAGTCCACAGCAAGATAACTTGTCTACAAATGGAGGAAGCTCAGTACTGTTGCTACACTCCCCAGGAGTGGGTATCCTTCAAAAGGTCACACGAAGAGCACAATGTGCGACGCTGTAGGTGAAAAATAATCCAAGGGTAACAGCAAATGACCTGCAGAAATCTCTAGAACTTGCTAAAGTCTCTGTTCATGTGTCCACTATATAAGGAAAACACTGATCAAGAATGGTGTTCATAGAAGGACACCACGGAAGAAACCACTGCTCTCCAAAAAAAACATTACTGTGCGTCCCAAGTTTGGAAAAGGCTACCTGCATGTTCTGTAACTTTTCTGGAAACATATTCTGTGGACAGATGAAACAAAAGTTGAACTTTTTGGCAGAAATGCACATTGCTATGTTTGGAGGAAAAAGGACACTGCACCAAAACTTCACCCCAACTATGAAGCATGGTGGAAGAACCATCATGGTTTGGGGCTGCTTTGTTGCCTCAGGGCCTGGACAGCTTGCAATCACTGAAGGAACAATGTATCAAAATTGTATCACGACATTTTACAGGAGAATGGCAGTGTAGCAGTCCATCACCTGAAGCTTAATAGAAGCTTGATAATGCAACAAGACAATGATCCGAAAGAGTAAATCAACAACAGAATGCATTAAGAAGAAGAAAATTCATGTTTTGGAATGGCCAAGTCAAAGTCCTGACTCTAATCCTCTAGAAATGTCATGGAATGATCTGAAGCAAGCAGTTCATGCAAGGAAGCCCACCAGCATCCCAGAGTCGAAGCAGTTTTTTTTAAAGGAGGAATGGCCTAAAATTCTTCCAAGCCAATGTGCAGGACTGATCAAGTTACTGGAAATGCTTGGTTGAAGTTACTGCTGTGCAAGGGAGTCACACTAGCTACTGAAAGCAAAGGTTCACATACATTTTCCAACAAATACATGTAATATTAGATCATTTTTTCAATAAATAAATGAACAAGTATTGTGTATTTTGTGGTATTTATTTAATTGGGTTCTCTATCTACAAACCCCATTTCAAGAAAAGTTGGGATATTTTCCAAAATGCAAAAAAAACAAAAGTCTGTGATATGTTAATTCACGTGAACCTTTATTTAACTGACAAAAGTACAAAAAGATTTTCAATAGTTTTACTGACCAATTGTATTTTGTAAATATACACAAATTTAGAATTTGATGCAATCTAATCTAATCAAATTTAGATTTGATGCAATCTAATGCAACACACTCAACAAAAGTTGGGACAGAGGCATGTTTACCATTGTGTTACATCACCTTTCCTTTTAATAACACTTTTTAATCGTTTTGGAACTGAGGATACTAATTGCAGTAGATTTGCAATTGGAAATTTTGTCCATTCTTGCTTGAGATAAGACTTCAGCTGCTCAACAGTCCGTGGTCTCCGTTGTCTGATTCTCCTCTTCATGATGCGCCATACATTTTCAATAGGAGATAGACCTGGACTGGCAGCAGGCCAGTCAAGCACACACACTCTGTGTCTATAAAGCCACGCTGTTGTAGCCCGTGCAGAATGTGGTCTGGCATCGTCCTGCTGAAATAAGCATGGACGTCCCGGGAAGAGACGTCGCCTTGATGGCAACATATGTCTCTCTAAAATCCTAATATACGCCTCAGAGTCAATGGTACCTTCATTTACATGCAACTCACCCATGCCGTGGGCACTGATGCACCCCCATACCATCACAGATGCTGGCTTTTGCACCTTTCGCTGATAACAATCAGGATGGTCGTTTTCATCTTTGGCACGGAGAACTTGACGCCCGTTTTTTCCGAAAACTAGCTAAAATGTGGACTCATCTGATCACAGCACACGGTTCCAGAGTCTTTCGGTCCATCTGAGATGACCTCAGGCCCAGAGAACTCGCTGGCATTTCTGCATAAAAGTTGATATATGGCTTCCTCCTTGCGTAATACTTTCAAGTTGCATTTCTGGATGCAGCGATGGACTGTGTTAAGTGACAATGGTTTTCCGAAGTACTCCCGAGCCCAGGTGGCTATAATTGTCACAGTAGCATGACGGTTTCTTAGGCAGTGCCGCCTGAGGGCTCGAAGATCACGCGCATTCAACAGTGGTTTCCGACCTTGCCCTTTATGCACTGAGATGTCTCTGAATTCTCTGAATCTTTTCACAATATTATGTACTGTAGATGTTGACAGACCTAAATTCTCTGCAATCTTGCGTTGGGAAATGTTCCTTTTGAACTGACTAACAATTCTCTCACGAATTTTGGCACGAAAGGGTGAGCCACGACCCATCCTTGCTTGCAAAGACTGAGCCTTTGATGGACGCTACTTTTATACCCAGTCATGATACCTCACCTGCTACCAATTAGCCTGCTTAATGTGGAGTCTTCCAAACCGGTGTTACTTGAATATTCTGTGCACTTTTCAATCTTATTTTAACTCTGTCCCAACTTTTGTTGAGTGTGTTGCAGCCATCAAATTCTAAATTTGTGTATATTTACAAAATACAATTAAGTTGGTCAGTAAAACTATTGAAAATCTTTTCTTTGTACTTTTCTACAGATTTTTGTTTTTATTGCATTTTGGAAAATATCCCAACTTTTCTGGAAATGGGGTTTGTAGGTTTAGGACTTATGTTAAGGACTTACATTATTTATGCAGAAGAAGGGAAAATTCTACAGGGTTCACGGATTTTCTAGCACAACTGTATCTGTGTGTGATGGTATCCCTGAGCCTCCACTCGGGATCTGCACAACTGACAGAAGTGAAAACCAAGAGCAAGCTACTGGCATGATGATGGAGGTCCTGATCAAGATCAAAACTGTTTTTTGGAATGTACAAACCATATTCAACACTTGCAAGCTAGCACAAATAGCTGAAAAAATGTGTTGTTACAGTCTACATATACTGGGCATCAGTAAAAACAGATGACAGGGTCTGGCAAACTAAAAGCAGCGAGTGGTGAAGCAGTTTTATACTCTGGAAAAGAATATCTTCAGCATCAAGGTGGTGTGTGTGTCATTTTAAAATTCTTGCTGGAGAGGAAACCAATCAACATGAGGCTGATGAGAGTCAGACTGAAAGGGAAGCAAGTGAAGGTGACTGTGACCAGTGCTCTGCTCCAACTAATGACAGTGACATTGAAGAAAAGGATGTCTTCGACGGATAGCTGTAATCAGAGGTAGAGTTAACACCACGCTGTGACATAATCATCATAGGAGGTCTAAATGCCAAAGTGGAAAATAACAAGTCACACTTCACTAGGGTCATGGGCATACATGGATGTTGAGTGATGATTAACAATGGTGAAAGACTGGTAGAATTCTGTGCCATGAACAAACTGGTCATAGAAGGAACTCTCAATCCACATCATGAAATTCACAAACTGACAAGGTGCTCACCCAATGGACATGACAAGAATCAGATTGACCATTTAATGATCAATGGTATGTGGAGACAATCCTTGCAGGATATAAAGATGAAGAGATATAGGAAGTGATCACCACCTTGTTGCAGCTATGGTGAAACTCAAGCTGAGAAGTACCGGGACTGGAATGCATATACAAAGACGTTTTTGATGTTGATACGCTCTGCCTTCACCATTCAGCTTAAGAACAGATTCTAGGCCTCGCAAGACCCTGACAAGGATGTGTCAGTAAACAAGGTCAACACAATGTGAAAACGGATTGCCTCTTCCTCAAGGACAGCAGTGAGGCTTGTCTAGGTTACAGAGTTGGAAAGAAAAAAGAATGGATACAGCAGGAAACGTAGACGGCCTTAGAAGAAAGATTGAGAATTAAGAATAAAGTGTTATATGCAAAGTCAACCTGAATTAAGGTGAAACTTCAGCTAGCAAGAAAGTGAAGAGACTTGTAAGAAAGGATAAGAGAGTCTACACGGAAAACTCTGTAGAGGAGGCTGAAGCAGCAGCCAATCAAGGTGATCAGGGAAATATATATTTCAAAATTGATATGCAAAAAGTTTCAAGCCAGATCCAGTGGTTCCATGAGAAATCAGAACGGTCTGCTTTTGACAACTGATAACAAGAAGCACGATGGACAGAGTATTTCAGAGAATTAGTGTATATACCACCACCAAATGAAAAAACCAACACACAAGAGGTAGCAGAGGACCACGACATCAACTCAGATCACCCAAGAAAGAATTGTTACTGCATTTAAACCATTAAAGAACAGCAAAGCCCCAGTACATGACAATTTGAACACTGAACAGTTCAAAGCTGAACCAAAAGTGAACCAAAGCTGAACCATCCTATAATCACTGTTTACTATAATCTGGGAATGGGGACAAGTACTCAAGCACTGGACAAAGGGAGTAATTGTTAGGATCCCCAAGAAAGGAGTGCTAAGTGATTACAACAACTGGCATGGCATCAGACATTTATCAGAGCCCAGCCAGATTCTCGCCAAAGTCATTGTCCAACAGGCTACAGATGCTGTCAATGTGTGCTTGAGGGAAGAGCGAGTTTGCTTTGGGAGAAGCAGAGGCTGTGTCAACCAGATCTTCATGTTGCATAACATCACAGAACCGTGTACAGAGTGGCAGAGACAACTGTATGTGAAGCTTCTGGTAGCATCTATAAGAAGAGTCTCTAGCAAATTCTCAGATCATACGGGATCCCCTCCAAAACTGTCCAGCTTATCCAGAGTTTCTATGCTAACTTTACCTGCACAGTTTGGGACACCAATTTGAGCTTTGAATTCAAGACAGGAGCCAGTCAAGGCTGTGTGAAGTCAATGATATTATTTAACCTGGTGATTGACTGGGCTATGAGGCAAACAACTAAAGATAAGCAGAGGGGCATTAGGAGAACTCTATTCTCTACTTTGGAAGACCCTGACTTGGCAGATGACCCCACATTACTATCACATACATACCAGCATGTGCAAGAGAAAACATAGCACCTGTGTAGCTTTGGTGGACAGGTTGGACTCAGAGTCAGCCAGAGAAAGACTGAGACCATGACCCTCTTGCAGAGTCTCTTCCTCAAGGCATATGGCGTTAACTTACCCAGCAGCGGCAGATTCACCTACCTGGGCAGGACGGTGGGA
The DNA here is from genome assembly GCF_048418815.1 of Hemitrygon akajei. NCBI lineage: Eukaryota > Metazoa > Chordata > Chondrichthyes > Myliobatiformes > Dasyatidae > Hemitrygon > Hemitrygon akajei. The sequence continues at coordinate 107,785,503 of NC_133125.1, forward strand.
CCAAGAACGAAGCTCAAAGCACAAAGTAAATTTATCAAAGTACACGTCACCATGTACAACCCTGAGATTCATTTTCTTGCAGGCATACACAGTCAATCCAAGAAGCACAATAGAATTAATGACAGACTGCAACCAACAGGACAAACAACCAATGTATAAAACACTACAAACTGTGCAAACGCAAAAGGAAAAAATAATAATAAATAAGCAATAAATATCAAGAACATGAGATGAAGAATCCTTGAAAGTGAGTCCATAGGTTGTGGAAACAGTAGTGATGGGGTGAGTGAAGTTTTTAAAGTTTAAAGCTCAAAGTTGAAAGTACATTTATTGTCACAGTATCTACACATTATACAACCTTGAGATTCATCTGCTTAGAGTCGGCCTCAAAAGAACCCATTAAAATAAAAAGACCGTCAAACATCCAGTGCACAGAGAGAAAAAAAACATGCAAACAATAAAAGTAAGCATATAGCATTCAGAACTGAAGTTTTACAAAGAACACGAAGCCAGGCATCACTGCAGCTGGAGCAGGCCACAGCCTCAGTTCAGTGCAGAGCTGAGTAAACGTCACGGGACCACAGGCTCGAAGCCAGAGCAGGCCACAGCCTCAGTTCAGTGCAGAGCTGAGTAAAAGTCGTGGAGCAGTGAGCAGAACCAGGCAGAACCGGCCTGTCCCTCACCTCCAGTCCTGACACTCTGACCTTCTTACTCTGGATTGGTGCTTAAATTGTCCAAACATTGGGTCATTCATATTTCTCGGAAAGCTCTTGGGCCTGGACTCCACCACCACGATTTGGGCCATACCCGACCTTTCTAATTTGGCCCAGTGCTCAAGTTGATTAGAGACTGGGACTTCCTTCCTCCCGCCTCTGCTTGCCTTGCCCTCACCTCCGCTCGCCTAGCCTTGCCTTTGTTGGCTGTGATCGTTATTAATAAAGTGTCATTAATAAGGTATTTAATAGATTTCTTTGCTTTGTAATTTGCCACCAATAAGTAGATGCTGGGCATTACCAGCTCCACTTTAAACCAAAAGGTTATCTCCTCTGGTTCAAGAGCCAGATGATTGAGGTTCCTGAACCTGATGGTGCAAGTCCCTGACGATGAATGCTCCTTTCCTGTGACAATGCTCAGTGCAGATGTGATCAATGTGGGGCTGACTTTACCGTGATGGGACTGGGATGTATCCACTACTTTTTATTGGATTATCCATTCAAGGGCATTGGTGGTTCCATACCAGGCTGTGATGCAACCACTCGATATACTTTCTACCACTCATATACAGAAGGTGTCACAGTTTTAGATGTCATACCAAATTAATGCAAACTTCTAAGGAAGGAAGACCCTGATGGGAGATGTATACAGGCCCACGAACAATAGCCAAGATGTGGGACATAAATTTCAAAGGGAAATAGAAAAGGCATGAAATCATGAGTAATGTTACAATAGTTATGGGAGATTTCAACCTGCATGTAGTTTGGGAAAATCAGGTTGACGCTGAATCCCAATAGAGGGAACTTGTAAAAGGCCTACAAAATGGATTTTTAGAGAAGCTCATAGTTGAGCCCACTAGGGGAAAGTTAATCCTAGATTGGATGTTGTGTAATGAACCAGATTTGATGAGGGAGCTTAAGGCAAAAGAACCCTTAGGAGGCAATAATGATATGATAGAAGTCATTGGGTATATTTAAAATGGAGATTGACAGATTCTCGATAGTAAGAATGCCAAAGGTTATGGGAAGAAGGCTGGGAAACAAGTTGAGAGGGATAAATAAATTAGCTGTGACTGAGTGGTGAAGCATACTCAATTGGCTGAATGGTCTAATCATCCACAGATTTTCTGAATGTTAAACATTTCCATTTTGCACAGGCAAACCCCATGCCATGGCTGAACAGAAATTCAGCTTTATCGTGAATTCACACATCACTACCCAAACATTGGAGATACATAATAAGATTCTGTATATTATTCAGAGATACATGCACACATGACACAGCTTTACATTATGGGAAAAAACTAACAATTTACAAGGAACAACCCTTCTAGTAATGCAGGTATTACCTGTGGCTAGATTGTGCATTACTGAATCTCCAGCTCACAGTAATTATTCACGATTATTCACATCTACTTGGAATACGGGTGTAGGGGATATTCATCAATTCATTGGCTGTGGGACTGAATACACCCACAGTTTGTTCAACCAGTTTAGCATCTATGGAATCCTGTTTTGCAGCTTCAAGTTGACACCTTATTTTCGGTATGCTGCATATCCTGCCATAACCTTAATTGAACCTGTTTTGAAAGTAACGGTACAGCAACGGATATAAAAGGAAAATAAACAGCCAGAAATGAACAGCTTCACAGCCAGAGGTCGTGGTACATATTGGTACCAACGACATAGGTAGGAAAAGGGAAGAGGTCCTGAAAACAGACTACGGGGAGTTAGGAAGGAAGTTGAGAAGCAGGACCTCAAAAGTAGAAATCTCGGGATTACAGCCTGTGCCATGCGACAGTGAGTATAGGAATAGAGTGAGGTGGAGGATAAATGCGTGGCTGAGGGATTGGAGCAGGGGGCAGGGATTCAGATTTCTGGATCATTGGGACCTCTTTTGGGACAGGCATGACCTGTACAAAAAGGACAGGTTGCACTTGAATCCGAGGGGTACCAATATCCTGGCAGGGAGGTTTGCTAAGGCTATTGGGGAGAGTTTAAACTAGAATTGCTGGGGGGGGGGGGTCGAAACTGAACTGAAGAGACGGAGGAAGGGACAGTTGGCTCACAAAGAAAGCTTGGAGACAGTATGAGAGGGAAGATAGGCAGGGGGTAGAGAAGCACACAGACCGATGGTTTGAGATGCATCTATTTTAACACAAGAAGCATCATGAACAAAGCGGATGAGCTTAGAGCGTGGATCGGTGCTTGGAGCTGTGATGTTGTGAGCATCACAGAGACTTGGATGCCTCAGGGGAAGGAACGGTTACTTAGAGTGCCAGGCTTTAGATGTTTCAGAAAGGGCAGGGAGGGAGGCAAAAGAGGTGGGGGTGTGGCACTGCTGATCAGAGATAGTGTCATGGCTGCAGAAAAGGAGGAAGTCATGCAGGGATTGTCTACTGAGTCTCTGTGGGTGGAGGTTAGAAACAGGAAGGGGTCAATAACTCTACTGGGTGTTTTTTATAGACCACCCAATAGTAACAGGGGAAATATGAAGCTATCAGGCAGGAACTTGGAAGCATAAATTGGGAACAGATGTTCTCAGGGAAACATACGGCAGAAATGTGGCAAATGTTCAGGGGATATTCGCGTGGTGTTCTACATAGGTACGCTCCAGTGAGACATAGAAATGATGGTAGGGTATAGGAACCGTGGTGTACAAAGGCTGTGAAAATCTAGTCAAGGAGAAACGAGAAGCTTATGAAAGGTTAAAAAAAAAACTAGGTAATGATAGGGGTCTAGAAGATTATAAGGCTAGCGGGAAGGAGCTTAAGAATGAAATTAGGAGAACCAGAAGAGGCCATGAGAAGGCCTTAGTGAGCAGGTTCAAGGAAAACCCCAAGGCGTTCTACAAGTTTGTTAAGAGCAAGAAGATAGGACCTAAGAAAATAGAACCAATCAAGTGTGACAGTGGAAAAGTGTGTATGGAACCAGAGGAGACAGAGGTACTTAATGAATACTATGCTTCAGTATTCACTACAGAAAAGGACCTTGGTGATTATAGGAATCATTTACAGCAGATTGAAAAGCTCGAACATATAGACATTAAAGAAAGAGGATGTGCTGGAGCTTTTGGAAAGCATCAAATTGGATAAGTCTCTAGGACAGAACGAGATGTATCCCAGGCTTCTGTGGGAAGCAAGGGAGGTGATTGCTGAGCCTCTGGCAATGATCTTTGCATCATCAATGAGGGCAGGAGAGGCTTTGGAGGATTGGAGAGTTGCAGATGTTGTTCCCTTATTCAAGAAAGGGAGTAGAGATAGCCCCAGAAATTATACACCAGTGAGTCTTACTTCAGTGGTTGGTAAGTTGATGGAAAAGACCCTGAGAGGCAGGATTTATGAACATTTGGAGAGGCATAATATGATTAGGAATAGTCAGCATGGCTTTGTCAAAGGCAGGTTGTGCCTTACAAGCCTGATTGAATTTTTTGAGGATGTGACTAAATACGTTGATGAAGGAAGAGCAGTAGATGTAGTGTATATGGATTTCAGCAAGGCATTTGATAAGGTACCCCATGCAAGGCTTATTGAGAAAGTAAGGAGGCATGGGATCCAAGGGGACCTTGCTTTGTGGATCCAGAACCAGCTTGCCCACAGAAGACAAAGACTGGTTGTAGACCTATCATATTCTGCATGGAGGTCGGTGACAGTGGTGTGCTCAGGGATCTGTTCTGGGATCCCTTCTCTTTGTGATTTTCATAAACAACCTAGATGAGGAAGTGGAGGGATGGGTTAGTAAATTTGATGATGACACAAAGGTTGGCGGTGTTGTGGATAGTGTAGAGGGCTGTCAGAGGTTACAGCGGGACATTGAAACTTGGTTGAGAAGTGGCAGATGGAGTTCAACACAGATAAGTGTGAGGTGGTTCATTTTGATAGGTCAAATATAGAGTGCACTCAGTTCTGGTCGCCTCACCACAGGAAGGATGTGGAAACTATAGAAAGGGTGCAGAGGAGATTTACAAGGATGTTGCCTGGATTGGGGAGCATGCCTTATGAGAATAGGTTAAGTGAACTCTGCCTTTTCTCCTTGGAGTGACAGAGAATGAGAAGTAACCTGATAGAGGTGTATAAGATAATGAGAGGCACTGATCATGTGGATAGCCAGAGGCTTTTTTCCCAGGGCTGAAATGGCTAGCACGAGAGGGCACAGTTTTAAGGGGCTTGGAAGTAGATACAGAGGAGATGTCAAGGGAAGTTTTTTTTTACTCAGAGAGTGTTGAGTGCGTGGAATGGGCTGCCGGCGACGGTGGTGGAGGCAGATACGATAGGGTCTTTTAAGAGACTCCTGAATAGGTACATGGAGCTTAGGAAAATAGAGGGCTATGGGTAACCCTTGGTAATTTCGAAGGTAAGGACATGCTTGGCACAGCTTTGTGGGCCAAAGGGCCTATATTGTGCTGTAGGTTTTCTATGTTTCTAAAAATGTTGAATAGTAAAGAAATATTCAAAGGAGCAACCCCAGTCTTACAGGAGAAAATGTTAAGCCAATACTTACACTGAACAGAGTAAGAAGCCAGAAGGGCTGCAATGTTGTAAGGACAAGGCAACCTATAACAGAGAAATGAAAAATAATGCAGTTATTCCACGTCTAACATGAAAATTTGGACACCTAAACATTTTGGTCAGGTAAGACTTCAACCTAAAATCTTCATTTTGCAAGTTGCATACCTTTCTTACAGACATTCAAAATATTCTGCAGTTACCAATTGCAATTTTAAAACTGACTTGATGTGGGAGGTATTTGGAGAGAGGGAGAACTTTGGAATCACTGCACCATAACTGACAAAGCTGGGTATTCAAGATATTTACTGACTCATGTGCAAACTGCCTCGGTAATGAATGCAGCAAGTTTGTCAGATGCATCTTTCACTAAATGCTGCAGGCATGCATAACCAGTGAAAAGAACCACGACTGGAAAGTGGAATCCCATACTGGAGCCCCTCCAAAAATTATTTTTAACAAATCCAGGCTGAACTGTTTACTTCTAGAAGTCAACAGGGATTCCAACATCTCAAAATAGTGAAAGTACCCTATGATGCAGCTCAGCGAAGTATGCAATATCATACAGCTGACTATCATTTTTGGCCATCACTTTTTCCACACATCCTCATATTTCCCCATCTGTAACAACACTGGTGCACTAACCCCAGTTTAAGGCTTCAATTGGGGTGCAACTCAAATACTTTAAAAACACTTAATTCAAGCAAATTTATTCACACAAAGTTGCACTTTGCAACTAACTCAGTGTTTTTAAATGCCACCTCGATTAAAATTACAATCAGACAAAAAGTAGTAATTTCATCTTTGCATATTCAAGCAAAAATGCTATATAGTATTTAGCTCTATGATTTATGCCATTGGCAAAGCAGAAATACTGTAAACTCTTCAGTTAGCTCCAAATTGAAGCAGAACACTAGATTTGGACAAGTGAGATTTTGTCTATTCTGTAAACATTCCACAATGGAGAAAAACCTGATAGTTATGATGATTTCTGTGGTTTGAATTTAACATTAAACAATGATAACTTTCTATATAACTGTCAGATACAAAGGTAGATGAAGAGGCAGGTAGTGTTGAGAAAGCAGAAAGATTTGGTCAGATTAAGAGAATGGGCAGAGGTGGTAGATGAAATACAGAGTAGGGAAGTGTATGGTCATGCAATTTGGTAGATAATGATGTATACTATTTTCTAAACAGGAAGCAAATTCAGAAATCAGAGGGGCAAAGGGATTTGGAACTCACCATGCAAAATTCCCCAAAGATTAATTTACAGGCTGATTTGGCAGTAAGGAAGGCAAATGTAATGTTAACATTCATTTTGAGAGGACTAGAATATAAAGGTTGTAAAGTTGAGGTTTTATGAGGGCATTAATCAGATCACACTTGAAGTTCTGTGATCCAATCACAAACAAGATCTGCAGATGCTAGAAATCCAAGCAACACACACAAAATGCTGGAGGAACTCAGCTGTCTGGCCTGCTGAATTCCTCCCACATTTTGTGTGAAGTATTGTGAGCAAGTTTTGGGTGCAATATCTATGAAAGGATATGCTGTCACTAGACAGGGTCCAGAGAAGATTTATGACAATGATCCTGGGAATGAAAGGGTTAATGTATGAGGAGTATTTGATGGCTCTGGGCCTGTATTTGCCAGTTTAGAAGAATGTGGGGGAATCTCACTGAAATCTACCAAATATTGAAAGGCCTAGGTAGACTGGACATGAGAGAATGTTCCTATAGCAGCAGAGTCCAAGGCCAGAGGGCACAACCTCAGAACTGAAGAACATGCCTTTAAAACAAAGGGGAGGAATTGGTCTAGCCAGAGGATGGTGCCACTGTCAGCTGCTCAGGCTAAGTTGTTGAGTATATTAAAAGTGGAGGTTGATAGGTTCTTGATTAGTAAGGGAGTCAAAGGTTATGAGGAGATGAAAGAAGGAAGGGGTTGAGAGGGGGAAAAAATCAGCTATGAACAAATAGCGAAGAAGATGTTGAAGGGCGAATGGCCTAATTCTGCTCCAATGCCTTATGCTCTTGTCATCTGATCAAAATATTGAACTAGAAATTTGTTTTTAAATTTTGTTTTTAATATCTGGTGGTCACATGATTTGTCTTGGGCAATTACTTTCATACTTTCAGACTGAGATAAATAACCTCATACCTCTAAAACTTTTAAATAAATGAACTAGCTGTAGGGTAAGAAAGAAACTATTGGGTTCAATGTCATTTTCAGCCAAAATCAATTCCACTCTATAGTTTACTCTTTATACATTTATCCACTAAATTGTGCAATAGTCTTGACCTCAATACTCCCATTTCATTCTTGGAAAGCAATCATTTGAACAATTGTCACTAGCTGTCTAGCATATAAACTACCTTAAACTCAAAGCACTTCATCTCTTGGCACGAACCTTCCTTTCCTACAGTGGTGACATTCTCACTGGAAAATTGGACCATCATATTAGTGAATATATACAGCGAATCATCTGAGACTCCACCTTGAATTAATATTTCACTGTTCTTGCACATTCACTTTGAATCACTGATATAAAATGGCTATAGAGAGCAAATGCATAAAAAATATTTCCACCTCAAAGACTGTGATACTATGGAAGAAATCATTAGTGCAATCCAAGAGAGATCAAATCAAGAACTTTTTGGTCTTCATCCTTGAGTAATTTAAAGTAGAGTTGCTAGAATTTGGAAATATCAATAAATTGCTGGAAACACAAGTGACAGCAGCTATATTTCACTAGAGTTTGAGGAGATTTGGAATGTCAACAAAGACACTTGCAAATTTCTACAGAGAGAATTCTAATGGGCTGCATCACCGTTTGGTATGGAGGGGCCACTGTACAGGATTGGAAAAGATGCAGAATATTGTACACTCAGCCAACTCCATCACGGGTACTATCCCTCCCCTGCATCCAGGACATCTTCAAGGAGCGATGCCTCAAAAAGGCGGCATCCATCATTAAGGACTCCCATTACCCAGGTCATACTCTCTTCTCATTGCTACTATCAGGAAGGAGGTACAGGAACTTGAAGGCACACGCAATGATTCAGGAATAGCCTCTTCCCCTCTACCATCAGATTTCTGAATGCACATTTGACCTGTGAACACTTACCTCACTACTTATTTAACTTTTTATATATATATATATATACACCTACTGTAAATTATAGTTTTATTATGTATTGCAATGTACTGCTGCTGCATAACAACAAATTTCACAACATATGCCCGTGATATTAAACCTGATTATAATGTACTATTTCTGGAAGTTAATATTTCAGCTCAAAGAGCCTCCTTTTCAGAAGGACTTTTGACCAGAAATACCATCTTCTTTTCCCCACAGTTGCCTCACCTGTGGAATTTCTACATAGTGACAGGTACTACTTACCATCACCATTGAGTTTTTATTTTAAACTTGACACGTTTCCAAATAGAATTAGCCTGCATTAGGAAGCTATGTTGACTACAGCAACAACCATGATAAAGGATCTTTAAAATGTGTAAAATATAGATGATGTGGTCGTATCAGGAATAGGAGAGATTGCGAGTTAATGTATTGTAAGTGAATGCCTATGAGAAAATGTTTTAAATGGCATTTATTAATAAAGATATAGACTTAGGAAGGTGATTGTAGTGTATAGAGACAGAATTAATGACTAAATTTAATTATCTGGAATAGACTTTAAATCTGAATTTTTTTCCCTAGCTACAGCCTCAAGGTATTTCGGTTGAAAATTCTTTATTATATGCCAGCCGAAGACATAGAATTGGTCAGTGAAAAAGCTTTTCCAAAAGTTACAGGAATAATACTCACCTTCCACTAAGAATATCTTGCTTAAGTTGCAGGAAATATTGGTACCTAATAAAAACAAGTTCAAACAATGTTATACAATAGATAGTGCAAGACACATTGCCCATGATCAATATTTACCTACAGTGCCATGCAAAAGTCTGGGCACCCCGGTCAAAATTTCTGTTACTGTGAATAGTTAAGTGAGTAGAAGATGAATTGATCTCCAAAAGTCATAAAGTTAAAGATGAAACATTCTTTTCAACATTTTAAGCAAGATTAGAGTATTATTTCTGCTTTGTACAATTTCAGAGTGAAAGAAAGGAAAGGAGTACCATGCAAAAGTTTGGGCACCCCAAAAGACTTGAGCTCTCAGATAACTTCTACCAAGGTCTCAGACCTTAATTGGCTTGTTAGAGCTATGGCTTGTTCACAGTCATCGTTAGGAAAGGCCAGGTGATGCAAATTTCAAAGCTTTATAAATACCCTGACTCCTCAAACCTTGTCCCAACAATCAGCAGCCATGGGCTCCTCTAAGCAGCTGCCTAGCACTCTGAAAATTAAAATAAATGATGCCCACAAAGAAGGAGTAGGCTATAAGAAGATAGCAAAGCGTTTTCAGGTAGCCGTTTCCTCAGTTCGCAATGTCATTAAGAAATGGCAGTTAACAGGATTGGTGGAGGTCAAGTTGAGGTCTGGAAGACCAAGAAAACTTTTCCGAGAGAACTGCTCATGGGATTGCTAGAAAGGCAAATCAAAACCCCCGTTTGACTGCAAAAGACCTTCAGGAAGATTTAGCAGACTCTGGAGTGGTGGTGCACTGTTCCACTGTGCAGCGACACCTGCATAAATATGACTTTCATGGAAGAGTCATCAGAAGAAAACCTTTCCTGCGTCCTCAGATCAAAATTCAGTGTTAGAAGTTTACAAAGGAACATCTAAACAAGCCTGATGCACTTTGAAAACAAGTCCTGTGGACTGATGAAGTTAAAATAGAACTTTTTGGCCGCAATGAATATTTGGGGAAAAAAGGGTAGAGAATTTCTTGAAAAGAACACCTCTCCAACTGTTAAGCACGGGGGTGGATCAATCATGTTTTGGGCTTATGTTGCAGCCAGTGGCATGGGGAACGTTTCACTGGTAGAGGGAAGAATTAAATACCAGCAAATTCTGGAAGCAGAAATCACACCGATGGCTCCTACAGCAGGATAATGATCCTAAACACACCTCAAAATCTACAATGGACTACTTCAAGAGGCACAAGCTGAAGGTTTTGCCATGGCCCTCACAGTCCCCCAACCTAAGCATCATCGAAAATCTGTGGATAGACCTCAAAAGAGCAGTGCATGCAGATGGCCCAAGAATCCCACAGAACTAGAAGCCTTTTGCAAGGAAAAATGGGCGAAAATCCCCAAACAAGAATTGAAAGACTCTTAGCAGGCTCCAGAAAACGTTTACAAGCTGTGATACTTGCCAAAGGGGGTGTTACTAAGTACTGACCATGCAGGGTACCCAAACTTTTGCTTCGGGCCCTTTTCCTTTTTTGTTATTTTGAAACTGTAAAAGACTGAAATAAAAAAGTAATCTTGTTTAAAATATTAAAGAAATGTGTCATCTGTAACTTTATGCCTTTTGGAAATCAGGTCATCTTTTACTCGCTTAGCTATTCACAGTAACAGAAATTTTTACCAGGAGTGCCCAAACTTTTGCATGCCACTGTATATCCTTGGTATCACTATCTATTAGTTAATCTAGGAACCAGCCTAGTGAATCTTCACCACACTCCAATGACAAGTATATACTTTCTTATACAAGGAAAAAACTATATACATACCTCAGATGTGGGGGTCACCAAATCTCTGAACGATTACAACAAAACTTGTACTTTCTCATATGGTTTGTCCTTCGAAACAATTGCTACACCTTCACATTGACCTTTAGTTGCATCTCCAGATCCCGCTAAGCACAATACAACTCGAATTCTCAGTATTTAACAACTACTACACTTTCCTGCTGTGTGCACTAAAGTGTAAAACCTCGCATGTTTCCATCTGTCCAGTCAGTCAGCATGTTTACATCCTCCTCTGTACTCACAATCACACCTAATTTTGCATCAGTAAACTTGGAAATATAACTTTCAGATCCAGAAAGGGCGTATTCATTATATTGTAGTTGTATCAATCTTTAGGAATCATCCTATTAATTCCAAATCCCTATTTGCACTCTGAAGAGTTGCTTCTCCTTTCCAAAAACTTTTTGAAATTCGTACAGCATTTCCACCAATCTTTCCATCAACGTGGCTGAAGGTAACTATTTCTCCACAGATACGGAAACCAAATGTCTTCTAGTTCTGACGAAGGTTCTTGGCCCGAAACGTCGACAGCGCTTCTCCCTATAGATGCTGCCTGGCCTGCTGTGTTCCACCAGCATTTTGTGTGTGTTGTTTGAATTTCCAGCATCTGCAGATTTCCTCGTGTTTGCCTTCGGAAAATGTTAATTTTGATCATGCAGGCAGCATATATAAGACTGCACAGAAAGTATACTACAAAGTTCTTTAGTTTAATTGATCTTCAAGATAACTGTGCTAGAAACACAAGCTACCAGCACCAGTGCAATTTCATTACATTTTGCCTTACCCTTGCTGTTCCTCTCTTTGGTCATCTGGTGGCACAAGCATTAAAACAAAGTATTCTTTACAAGGCCAGATTTGTCTATGAATTCAATGGTAACAATATCAGCTGCTGACTCAATTGAAAGCAACAATTTAGTAACATGTATTTATCACAATTTCAGTATTTCCTGTAATTGTACAATCTTGCTTTGGAAGCGGGTCTACTTTACATCCACCATCATGGTTTTGTACTTAGTCCGCAGAATGTCACCATGGTTCACCCTTCAACTCTCAGGCTACTGAACCAGATAACTTCTCTCAACTTCACTTGTCCCATTACTGAACTGATCCCGCAAACTATGGACTCACTTTCAAGGAGTCTTCATCTCATATTCTCGATATTTATTGGTTTTTTTTCTTTCTTTTTGTATTTGTATAGTTTGTAGTCTTTTGCACAGTGGTTGCTGTCCTGTTGGTGTGGTCTTTCAGCAATTCTGCTATGGTTCTTAAGACTTAAGAAAATTAATCTCAGGGATGTATATGGTGACAAATATGAACTTTGATAATATATCTACTTTCAACTTTGATGGCACTGATAAAAATCAATGATAAATAAAGGATACCAATATGTAAAAGCTATTAAGATCACTTCAGGTTTTACAAGTTGCCAACTTACATTATACTACTAAATTTTTGATCCCGAGCATTTTTTCTCTTAAATTGTTTAGATTTCAGATTAAACATTTTTATAAATTTAAATGGTAATAACCTTTGGATTTAAACATCAATGCTCACCTTTCAGATCCAGAATAGTGAATTGTTGGGAAAAGATAAATCACCAGCTTTCTGCATGTTAAATGTGGATTTGAATCTATCAAGTTCACTAAGATCACCTCTAAAGTTAGAACATAGAATAGTACAGCACATTACAGGCCCTTCGGCCCACAATGTTGTGCCGACTCTCAAAACCTGCATCCCATATAACCCCCCACCTTAAATTCCTCCATATACCTGTCTAGTAGTCTCTTAAACTTCACTAGTGTATCTGCCTCCACCACTGACTCAGGCAGTGCATTCCACACACCAACCACTCTCTGAGTGAAAAACCTTCCTCTAATATCCCCCTTGAACTTCCCTCCCCTTGCCTTAAAGCCATGTCCTCTTGTACTGAGCAGTGGTGCCCTGGGGAAGAGGCGCTGGCTGTCCACTCTGTTTATTCCTCTTAATATCTTGTACACCTCTATCATGTCTCCTCTCATCCTCCTTCTCTCCAGAGAGTAAAGCCCTAGCTCCCTTAATCTCTGATCATAATTCATTCTCTCTAAACCAGGCAGCATCCTGGTAAATCTGCTCTGTACCCTTTCCAATGCTTCCACATCCTTCCTATACTGAGGCGACCAGAACTGGACACAGTACTCCAAGTGTGGCCTAACTAGAGTTTTATAGAGCTGCATCATTACATCGTGTCTCTTAAGCTCTATCCCTCGACTTATGAAAGCTAACACCCCATAAGCTTTCTTAACTACCCTATCTACCTGTGAGGCAACTTTCAGGGATCTGTGGACATGTACCCCCAGATCCCTCTGCTCCTCCACACTACCAAGTATCCTGCCATTTACTTTGTACTCTGCCTTGGAGTTTGACCTTCCAAAGTGTACCACCTCACACTTCTCCGGGTTGAACTCCATCTGCCACTTCTCAGCCCACTTCTGCATCCTATCAATGTCTCTCTGCAACCTTTGACAATCCACGACACTATCTACAACACTACCAATCTTTGTGTTGTCTGCAAACTTACCAACCCACTCTTCTACCCCAACATCCAGGTCGTTAATAAAAATCACAGCAAGGAGAGGTCCCAGAACAGATCCTTGTGGGACACCACTAGTCACAACCCTCCAATCTGAATGTACTCCCTCCACCACGACCCTCTGCCTTCTGCAGGCAAGCCAATTCTGAATCCACCTGGCCAAACTTCCCTGGATCATGTTAAATAACCACTAACAATCCAAAGCTTTGGTGTGGGTACCTATGAATTAATTTATTGCAATAAATTGACATTCTAGTACATAAGCATGCTGCAAATAGGAAGTTACAAGGCTTCAAGTTGGATCAGAGAATTCAGTGTTTTTAGTTATACTATACCCAAGGGCAAAGAGAATATTCCATTTATGAAAATTACCCATAACACATTCCAGTCTTTTTCACTCGATTCCCCACCCTGAAATAGAACCCTCAGCAATTATAGACTCAAGATACACTTTATGGAAATCAGATAAAAACCCACAAACACATAATGCTAGGAAGCTGAACAAAAATGCCCAGTGGAATGAGACTGCATTTGCAGGGGAAAAAACTGTTTCATTAACTAAGGTTAACATTGTTTCAACCTGATATTAATATTAGTTCTCTTTCCAAAGTTGCTACTCAATCCTATCATTTACACATTCTCTGTCCTACTTTAAGACTGGGCAACTATTTCAGAGAAGTACTAAGATCAGTATTCCACCGCCAAGATTTTAAACTTGATTTTTTTGAGTTGCATTACCTCATGGTACAATTAAATCAAGTGCAGAACTTTGTCATTTAAATGGTCATTATCACATGGGCTTTTGCTCCTGTATGCAAATTAATTGGTCAAGGTTAAACCAAAGACTACCCTGAAAAGGTGAAAGCTGACATTGCTTCAAAAAGTAAGTTGCTGGAAGAACTCAGTGAGTGAAGCAAAACCTGTGAAGGCATTAAGGTTAGTGGTTGTTTCAGGCTGAGAGGTGGCATCAGGCCAAAAAACATAGAGGGAAGGGGCAAGACAGATGCTATCATAACATGCTAGACATCTCCCCCTTGGTTCCCACAAGCTGTTGGGCATGACAATTGATTAGAAGTGTGATAGGTGGAACAAGATGAGGACGTGGGAGAGGATTGATGGCAAATGGAATCAGGGTTTTATTTTTTGGGTGGGGGTGGTAAGAGTGTTGAGACAGATGCTATAGGTAGATAGAAACAGATAACACTGCTTTCTCTTCATTTTTAAAAAATGGGATTCAAGCTTTCATACTTGAAGATGAATAGAAATTAACTTTTATTGATGCAACCCTCAATTATTTCCATTCAAATGAAAAATGACCATTTGTCCAGTGACTGCATGATCAGCCAGTATAAAAGTATCAGCAACTGTAGTATAAAAAGAGAATAATACAGATAAACAGTATAGGAAAGTGATAGAACAGCTTATGAGAATTATTTTGTAAATCAACTGAAATGGTAAATTAAAAGACCTTAGTAATTAATTGTGCATAAAACTTTCTTCTAACATCTTTTACCAACCCCCCTACACCCTTCCATGGTTTTAAAAATATTCTCAACCCACCTTGTGTATTCTTCTTGCAGCTTATTGAGATCAGTTACGAAAAATTTGACTCTAAAATTCAGGTTGTATGGGGATCCCCCTGCAATAAAAATGATCAGCTTTTTACTTGGGAATTACGTGCAAAAGCAGATGTTTCAGGCAGTGAAATGTACTGAAGTTCAAACTTACTTTTTAGCTGTTTTCTGATGGATTTGTTTGGATCTAGCCATCGCTGGAAAACATTTAAGAAAACAACTTTTAACATTTCCTATCAGACTGAATTACTAAAATGCAAATGCAAAATAAATGAGCTTGCATAAGACAAAACAAAATTCAATTAAAGGTCAGCATTTTCAAAAGGACAACAGCACAATATATAGGATTCTTTTAATGTGTATATTGTGCAATTTTATTTTTAATTCTGTAACTGCAAGAAATTAAATGAGATAAAACCTTTAATATAACATACATGACACGGTAGTGAAGCGGATAGCGCGATGGTATTACAGCTCAGAGGGACCTGGAGCCTGGAATTCAATTTCCAGCAGGTTTCCTCCCACAGTCCAAACACATACCGGGTAGGTTAACTGGCCATTGCAAATTGTCCCATGATTAGATTAGGGTTAATCGGGGTTGTGGGGTTTCTGGGGCAGTGCAACTCGAAGGGACCTGAAGGGTCTACTCCTTGCTGTATCACTGAATAAATCAAATATGTTCCACAAATAGGTAGTTCAGCAATGGTATGCATAAAAAGAACCCAGTTCTAGAGCAGAAACACAGATGTGTAACAGCTACCAGCTTTCCTAGTTATTTCTCCCCTTTCCCAAAGTGTTTGAAAAAGTGCAAAGGAAAATTGCTTTGAGCTATAAAAAAAATTGTTTCCATGTTTCAAAATAAAATTCATGTAGTTGAAAATTCAACCTTGAAATAATACCAACTGCACATTTGTGCATTCATCAATAGTTTGTCCTGTATTTCAAATTCTTTAGACGTTTGCGCTATAGTTTCATATAAAATTAACTTCTTTTTGCACACCAGAAATACATATGCAATTTTCTAGCTACTTACAAATAAATTAGCTTGCTTTCCTTCTGTGTGAGAACATTATCTTCAAGTTAGCATTTTTTTCAAGAATACATGGGAAATGTAGCATAAACAAGACATTAGGCCTGACCTGTCCACAACAACACTAATGTTCATATTGAGCTTCCTTTTAGCTTTCTTCATCAGATTTCAACCCGTCCCTGCCTCTTCTCAACCATACCTGCACCATTCATTTATTTTAATCATAGCAGCAAGTTCAACATCAATCACTGGGTTAAAAGATTTTTTCAAATATTGTCAACCATCTTACATTAATGATTTTATCATGCTTTGACCCACAAGTGGGAGCACTTTGTCTGTGTCTACTCCATTAAAATGTGGATAATTCTTTCCCACTGAATACTGTTTGGATGCATCATGGCTTGGGATGGCAACTGCTCGGCATGTGACCAAGAAACTGTAGAATTTTGGACACATCACATTATTGGTACCATCCTCCCCTCTATAAGACTCTGCTTATGCTTCTTGTTGCCTTAGTGAAGCAGCGAGCATAATCAAAGACCCCAACCAGACTCCCTCTTTTCCTTTCCCATTGGGCAGAGGATACAATCAGCCTCAATGACAGCTTTTATCCCACTGTTAACAGTCTCTTGAGAGGTCTCTTGTACAATAAGATGGACTCTTGACCTCACAACCTATCACATAATCCTGCACTGCACTTTGTTCAGTAGCTTTAGCACTTTATCCTGCATTGTTATTGTTTCACCTTATTCAAACCACAAAGCACTGTAATAATTTCATGTGTATAAGCATTATGCAAGACAATCTTTTGACAGCATCTTGGTACAAATGACAATAAAAAAACCAAAGAAGCCAACTATCATATGCTCTTAACCTGACGTTGAAAAATCAACAATGCAGATTCTCTCAAGTCAGAAAGGAATACTCACAGGGCTGTCTGTTGTATCATCTGCCACTTGTAAACCAAAGTAATCGCGTTCTGTCAAATCAAGATGCCTGAAGACTAAATCCAACAGAACATGTCCCTGATCGTGTTTCTGGAATACAAAACCATAAACTTAATCACACTACAAATTAATTTGTTACAACTAAATTACAATCCAACTTCACCTTGGGAATGAATCCTACCTCTAATGTTTACTATGCACCATTAAGAAAAAACAATTTGAAATGTTTTACTCACAATGTACAACAGATGGCATGTTGCTGTGCCTTGTTATAATCAACCTACTGTAATTATTTTTCTTGGTAGCAATTAAATCAAAAGATCAATTCAAGATTTACAGTACTCATTTTTAACGAGTTCATTTACTGAATTGTGCAAATATATTGCTTTATCACTACAATTACACAAATACATTCCTGTATTAACAGAGTTTAACTGGTGACCCAAACACAGTTCTAATCCTCAGCCAAATATGGTAAGTATGTTCAAGTATTAAGACATGAAAATCTCAATCTTCTGGCAACATCACACCACTGAATTGGCACATCTTTCCAATGTTAAAATTCAAGTAACAGTTTTACTTTGTACTGGATTGTATAATCATTTTCTGAAATAATCTGATGATTCTAAAACCAAATTATCTCAAATTGATGCATCTTTTAACTCTGAAAGGAAGGCCCTCATGTTGAGATTTGCTCCCTTGCCCTGTGGACAGATTTTTTTTTATATATATATATTCAAACAGTAGCTGGATCACACTGCTCACATCTCACCTTTCTAAATTACTCAACTCCACCCAAAGCTTCCTGTGAACTATCCCATTTCAGAATCAACTTGCTATCATCTTATTGAGCTCTCTTTGCTTCGCCATTCTCCAAATAAACTACTGTTCACAACCACCCTTCACAATCTCTTCCCCACTCCCAAGCTTCATCACAAGTGACACTGTTCAGCTGTCAATCTGAGTACTTGCATCTCCTATTCACAGCCACTCTCACAATCTTTCCCCACTCCCAAACTTCGTAAGTGACCTTGTTCACCTGTCTATCTAACTACCGACATTTTATGACCACCTTTTTAAACTCATTTCGCTTATTATAAGTATTTGTTCCAAGTGTAAACTTCCTCCCCTACAATATTCAAAATCATACCTTCTCATCTATCTTTAATAATAAAGAGCCAAAATGAAAAGTTTTATCCCCTCCTATTAACCACCTTTGATTTTTGCACTTTTTCCAAGTGTGGGGCATGGATCTGAGAAGCCTGTCTTAACCATCCAAAGAATCATTAAAGCACAGGAAGCCATTATACACTCTGCTTGATCTGACAAATGTGAACCATAAGTCTGCTCAAGCTCAGGTGTATCAAGTCAAGGTTCAAGATTGTTTAATGTCATTTCCAGTACACAAGTGTAAAGAACGGAAATAATTGTTACTCCGGATCCAATGCAACACACAAAAGAACCATAAGAAACAAATAACAATAATAAAAGCACAATAAATATAAATACATAAGATAGCTTATATGCATAGATTGATCATATGCCAATAAAGATCTAGACAAGGTGTTTTGTAGTGGTGGAGTTAGTGGATGGAGGTGTTGGTCAGCCTTACTGCTTGGAAAAGTAACTTCTTGAGTTACTGGTGGTCCTGGCGTGGCCTCCTCCCTGATAGGAGTGGGATAAACAGTCCATGATCAGGATAGGTGGGATCATTCATAATGTTACAGGCAAAACAGAGCAAATGTGATCATAAAAAAGGATAATAAAAACAATTCTGGATAGTGATGGTAGAATCTGAGGCACATCATGTTTTGGTTAAAGTGAACTGAAAAAATGTAAGCCCAGTCAGAAAAATAAAGAGTTGAGCTTTGGTGGTAGCATCATACATCAAGCTGCAGATCGTAATGAGCAGAGAGCAATTTAAGAATCTGGAACAACTGGAATAATGGGATCCATGCTCACTTCACATTCCAAAAAATGGTGAAAATGTGCTTCACTTGCATTAAAGTTTAGACACCCGAACTCCAAGATGCGAGAGTACAGAAGCTTACATCTTCCATGAGTGTGGATTATATAGGTTAATTTGTATTTTCTGCCATGGGTTGGTGTTGAATAGGATTTGACATTTATGCTCACCATCCGATCAAGCAACTCAACATGGGATCACACAAAAAATAGACAACCACCACATCACCGAGGGGTTGCATTCCCAAAAAATGTATCACAACTTTTTCCATAACGTGAAACTTTAATTCCCATCAAAACCCATGTTATATGTGGAATACATTTCTAGGAGATGCTTTTCTCTTGATAGTAATGATAGCACTACAGCTACTAGTTCATAGCAGCAAAAAACTTGAGACTTGCTTTGAAAGTTTCCAAAGCAAATCTTGAGTGGTCAGCAGTTGCCTTTGGAGTTCCAAGTGATTAGAAATGCTTAAAGGATAGATAGAGTGAGGTAGGGGAAACAGATGGTGCTAATAGGTGAAAGCCTCATGTCTCTACTTACCAACTCCAGCCTTCAGTCTGAACAGAGAAACACACTTTAAATAGTGACATACAGTTTAATGGACAAAATTAACATACCAGCAACACTTCATCAGTGCAGGCAACAAGAAATGCAGTTTAAAAACGTAGGCAAAACTTGTTTTACATTTTGCATTTATTTAAATTCTCTGTCTGACATAATTCCATTACATCGAATTTTATTCTGTATCGTGGATTTCTGGGAACTGATTTGTGAATTCTGTAAATTTCCATATGTTGATGGCCATAACGTGGGGGTTGCCTGTACAGACAATACCATTTCAATAAAGCACCAAAGACACTGAGACATTACCACTCAATAACAGCACACAAAAGTGCCGCAGATCGAGCACTTATGGTTGACAGAACTCGACTCATAACCCTGACATCCCCTCCACAGACTCCGAAGCAAATGCGTAAATTCCTTGGGCTAGTGAACTTTTGCAGGCAGTGGATCCCTAACGCTGCATGTCTGACTAAGCTGCTCACCCCTTTAGCCTCTCCAAAGGCCCCCTCTCCCTTGATAATTGACGAACACCAATCAGCCGCTTTTAACTCTCTTAAGGCCTCCTTTTCTGCCCCACCTGCACTGGGTCGGCCACTGTATGACAGGCCTTTTTCAGTTCTACGTTTCCATTGTCGATTTATGTGCAACAGCTATTCTCACCCAGACACATGGGGACCGGCAGCGTCCGGTTGCCTATTATTCAGCGCCGCTGGACCCGGTAGCCCAGGGATACCCCCCGTGCACTCAAATACTTCCTGCCGTTTAACTTATGGTCACTGCAGCATCCAACTTAACCCTACATCAACCAGTGACGGTCTACTCTTCCCATGCGGTAACTGCTCTTCTAATGACGCACCAAACTCAACATCTCACTCAGGTGAGACTCAGCCGCTATGAGATTGCTCTTATCCATAATCCGTTTCTGACATTCGCCTATTGTACCACACTTAACCCTGCTACCTTTGTGGATCACCCGCCTGACCTTCTATCCGAGCCTCCCCACTCCTGCGTAGACCGAAACCACTTTCTCATTTCTCCGCAGCCAGACCTCCAGGACATTGAGTTCGACAATCCGGACCTGATATTTTTTGTGGCCGGCTCGTCCTTTGTCTCCCCGGATGGTGTCCGGCAATCAGGTTATGCCATTGTGACCCCACACACCACCCTGGAGGTGGCAGCCTTCCACCCACCAGTCTCGACCCAACAGGCTGAGCTTTTCGCCCTCACTCGCGCATGCATCCTCGCCTCGGGTCAGACAGCCAATATTTACACAGATTCACGCTACGCATTTGGGGTCGCTCACGATTTGGCACACTATGGGCGCGGCGGTGCTTCCAAACGTCGGCTGGCAAAAGCATTGCCAACAGCCCCTACATTGACAATTTGCTCAAAGCCATCCAGCTCCCCGGTAAGCTTGCTATTATAAAATGTGCCGCCCACTTATCCGATGACTCTCCTGTTAGTAAAGGCAATGCCAGAGCAGACCTGGCAGCCAAGCGAGGCTCCTCCTCTAAAACAGTAACTGTGGATTCGGCCCCACGCCTTCTGCCTGCCAGGCAGCCGGTTGATAGCCCAGGCATATCCGACATCGCGCAATTACAGGGGGACGCCCCTGCAGCAGAAATTGATGTTTGGAAGAAACATGGTTGCATTATTAATGACGCAACGGGCCTCTGGCAGACCCCAGCAGGTCAGATTTGTATTCCTGATACTCTCCTGCCTGTCCTGCTCGACCACCTCCACTCCGACACTCACCTCGGCAAGGAGGGAATGTGTATGTTGTTATTAAAAACATGGTGGTCCCCCAGTTTGAATGAGGCAGCGGAGAGACGGGCAAGGGGTTGCTTAATTTGCCATGAAGTAAACCCGGGTAAATCTATTAGATGTGATAAAGGGTGCACCCCAACCCCAGCAGGACCGTTTGATACATTACAAATGGACTTTATTGAGTTACCTAAGGTGAATTGTTACAAGTACTGTTTAGTTATAATTGACGTCTTCAGCAAATGGATTGAAGCCTTCCCCACAACGAACAACAAGGCTTCCATGGTAGTGCGAATACTGCTGAAAGAAGTTATTCCTCGTTTTGGTATCCCACAAAGACTCTAATCTGATAACGGTCCGTACTTCATTGGGAAAGTAAACAAAGAACTCTGCAAAATACTAAAGATTGAACAACAATTCCACTGTGCCTATCACCCCCGAGCCGCAGGAATCGTGGAACGTGCAAACGGCACACTGAAGGATAAACTAACTAAATTGACCCTTGAAACAGGACTAAATTGGCTTAAAGTCCTTCCCCTGGCACTGTATCACATGCACATTACACCTCAAACCGGTACCGGGCTGAAATAGTTTACGGGCGCCCAAATAGAACTCCATGGGGCAGTGACCAGAACCCCCCGCCAATACAAGTAGATCTACAAATGATGGGCGAGGAATTGCAGTGTTACCTCAAGCATTTAACTTTGTCTCTTAAGTTTCTACATACTCAGGTGAAGGAAGCCTCAAGACCTGTTCCTGACAGAGAAGGCGAGTGGCAGGGAGCAGAACCAGGAGATTGGGTGTTAATAAGGAACTGGGATCGACCCAAGCTGGGACCCCGGTGGAAAGGACCGTACCAGGTCCTCCTGCAGACCCCCTCTGCTGTCAAGGTGAAGGGACAAGAACGTTGGATTCATCTGAGCGACTGCAAGCGCTGGACCTCGGAGTCGCTAGAAACTACAGATAAATGAAGGGACTGATAAACGGACTTGATTGAACTGTTGTGTGTTTAAATTCCTTTTTCCTTGTGGTGCCACATCCTTGAAATTGTGCTCTGGCAATGGAAGGTAGGATGCTCTTGGTTATCTATATTCTTTTAGGGATAGTGGGGTATAGGGCAAAGGTTGAGGGATGGCTGGATGAGGAACCAAAACCCCTAAAGAGATCGAAGGGGGACATTTCAAGGCAGAAAAGGGATTGGGGTTTCCCCAAAGGCCCCACCCTTGGAAGATCCTCCTCGGGGTTTATAAGTGGTAACTATTTCCAAAACGTGCACAAACAACTGTATGGCACTACAACCATCATTTGCTATCTCCACCCCGCCAGTGTCTCCTTGCTCTTTACCATTTTCCCGCACTGGGATCATGCCGATCAACCCTTCCGATGTGCCCCCACCAGCAAAACATTGCCTGAGGGAAAGAGGGTGGAACTCACCTATGACTCTTCCACGGCCCCTGTCGCGGACTGCCTATTTCCCCCATCCATCAGTAAGCGGTCAGATCATATAGGGGCTGTTCGACTCCTCCCGCGGATGAAAAAAGATCTCTGGTGGGAGGGGAATCCCAAACCCCCAAAGGGCGACCGAGTATATGAGAACTGCTACTTCGGAACAGGGTGGGGATGCTCAGACATGTATGCCTCGAATGACGTCACCTGCTCTCCAAGCCCTGTAGGAAAAGGGAGCGGCACCCCACCAAGGACCCCTTAGGGATCTCTTGCTCTTGCCATGAGACGAAGTGCCAGTCCCTGGCTGGCCCAGGGGGTGCAACTTCTTTGTGGGGAGGGGAACCGCACCGACCTCCGCTCCGAGTCGATGATCATGTATTCCTATGACCTAAATATCGCAGGGGTACCAAACGAGTGTATGCCTCTGTCGGTATAGCAGAATGGAGTGATACCATACACCTAAAGGGTAAGGGTTGCACTGAGACCATGTATACCCTCCCAGGGTATTTTTTCTTCTATAATGGCATTGCCACCAACTTCCTGGAGTACCCATACCCTTCCTCGGTGGCCTATGGCACCTTCCTCCCCACCGCGATCACTTGCCCTGGAATTTGGGGTGCCCTGTCCCGCCCGTCTGGGAGGTACAAGAGAAAGGTCTCCCAGGAATTTTGTGCAGATTACCGAGTCCTGACCACCCTAACCGCAGGTCAGGTGGCCGGATACGGGGCAGCTGGCTTTTTCTCTTTGGGGGCATCAGGAGCCGCTATGGCGGCCCACAATCGGAACTATCTGGCCTGTGGTCTAATGAGCCTCGGGAACGCCACCAGGGGAGCATTGAGACTCATAACTGACAGCCTTAACCAACTGCGGCTCTTCTCCATGCAAAACCGCTATGCACTTGACTATCTCCTCGCCAGGGAGGGTGGGCTCTGTGCTATCGTAGAGGACAAATGCATAATGGGGCTAGACGATGCTACCGCCAACATAACATGGTACATGAACAAAATAGATGAACAGTTAGGATCCATCAAGGAAGAAACAGGTTGGGCAGGATGGGGGAGACTGGGGACCAAGTGTGTGGAAGGACTGGTTAATTAGTGGGGCTATTTAATGGGGATTTTTGTCTGTATCACCATTGTCAAATGTGTCCTGAACCGCATGATGGCCTCGTTAGGGGACCTGCTGCCGGCTAAGCCACTGATGGTAGTACGAGCAACCGTCGAGGCCACCGAACTCCTCGAACCTGCACCAGAGGATTTTCACGATATTGATGAATAATCATTTCATGATCACAGGAGGGAATGAGAATGTGAAAAGGGTAAGGGGTACGTGTAGAAGGGGTGGGCGAGGGGTAGTAGTAAACTATGTAGACAGGACCAGGGAGAGGATACGTAATTGGGGAAGTGTAGGAGAACAGGGAAGAGGTAGCTAAAATAAGATGCCAGACAGCATGTGGCAACCACAAAGAAGAGGAACCTTGCGACCACAAGACAATGTGTTCGGCAAAGTATTTTGAGCTCTATACCTATTTTGAGTGTTTTGCTTGCGTCCATACCCATTCCAAGTATTACACTTGCATCTATGCTTATTCCAAGTATTTCACATGCTTAGCTATACAATAGCCAATCAATTGATGAATTTGAATCAGTAACCATATTTGTGAATGTAGTACCCTGCTTTTGGGTATAAGTATGACCTTTGTAAACCGACAAATTGGGAGTTGGCTACCTTACGCCCGAAGTGCGTGGGGCTGCGAACTCCTCTCCGAATAAAAACCGTTTCAGAGGTAATTTCGTGTCTCTGGTCTTTTTCCTCAACTGAGCAGGTTAATAATTTCAGGTTGACAAAAGTCCAGATCAAAAATTATCTGTTGTAAGCCAAGCACAACCACATCCCAAGAGAATGTAATTAGAATCATGTATTCAGAATCCCATATACGCTACCATGTACACATCACAAGTTCAGTCTTCAGGGAAAGGAAGTGGTAAATTCATTTATAAAACTTCTGCCTCCTTCCTCAAGTGGTTTACCAAGTAAACAGCTTCAGCACTAAAGTTGTACATGCACAGATAATACTTGGAAAGATTTTTAAAAATTGATTTTAATAAATAACACCAATGAGCCTTTTGAGTTGTTGCAGTGAAAAGTCCAAATTATGGTGAATGCACAAAAGGAAATGGATTGTTATAAGACAATGCATTGGTTACAGACAGTAGTCAAAGAAAGGTCTTGTACAAAGAGGTCCAAATCTAGAAGATGGTAAGACCATAAGATATAGGAGCAAAATTAGCCCATTTGACCAAATAAGTCTGCTCCACCATTTCATCATGGCTGATCCAATTTTCCTCTCAGCCCCTATCTCCTGTCTTTCCCCCTATCCCTTCAAGCTCTAATGAGTAAAGAAACTATCAACCTCTGCCTTAAATATACATAAAGACTTAGCCTCCACAGCAAATAATTGACTATTGTATCCAGTTCTGCTAGTATTGCTCTCCTTAGAATGAGGTTCTTTTTTTTGTACATCTTGTTTGTAAAATAACTGCATTTGGCCCATACAGTCTACTCCACCATTCAATCATGGCTGCTCCTTTTCTCCTCCTCAGCTCCACTCTCCAGTCTTCCCCCCATATCCTTAGATGCCATGTCCAATCAAGAACCTATCTCTGCCTTAAGTACACCCAACCTCCACATCTAATTGTAGTAACAAATTCCACAAATTCACCACCCTATGGCTAAAGAAATTTCTCCGCATCTGTCTTAAATGGACACCCCTCTATCCTAATGTTGTGGCCTCTTGTCCAAGATTCCCCTACCATGAAAAACATCCTTTCCACATCCGCTCTTAGGCCTTTCAACATTCAAAAAAGGTTTCAAAGAGATCTCCCCTCATCCTTCTAAATTCTAGTGAGTACAAGCCGAGAGTCAAATGTTCTTCATAAATACCCTTTCGTTCCAGGAACCATACTTGTGGACCTCCTCTGAACTCTCTCATATGCCAACATATCTTTTCTTAGATAAGGAGCCCAAAACTGTTCACAATACTCAAGGTGCGACCTCGCCAGAGCCTTCTAAAGCCACAGCATCACATCCCTGCTGTTGTATTCTAGACCTCTTGAAATGAATGCTAACATGGCATTTGCCTTTCTCTCCACCGACTCTATCTGCAAGTTAACCTTTAGGGTGTTCTGTACAAGGACTTCCAAATCCCTTTGTATCTCAGATTTTGGATTTTCTCCCCATTTAGAAGATAGTCTGCACATTTATTTCTACAACCAAAGTGCATGGCATGCATTTTCCAAAATTGTATTTCATTTGTCACTCTCTTGCCCATTCTTGTAATAGGTCTAAGTCCTTCTGCAGCCTACCTGTTTCTTCCACATACCTGCCTCTCCACCAACCGTATCATCTGCAAACTTGGCAACAAAGCTATTTACTCCATCATCTAAATCACTGACATACAGCATAAAAAGAAGCGGTCCCAACACCATCCCCTGCAGAACATCACTGGTTACTGTCAGCCAACCAGAAAAGGTTACTTTTATTCCACTGCCTCCTACCAATTAGCCAATGCTCCAACCATGCCAGTAACTTTCCTGTAATACTATAGGCTCTTAACTTGATAAGCAGCCTCATATGTGGCACCATGTCAAAGGCCTCCTGAAAGTCCAAACATACAACATTCACTACATTAACTTTATCTATCCTACTTGGAATCTCCTCAAAGAATTTCAACAAGTTTGTCAAAAAAGATTTTCCCTTAAGGAACCATGCTGACTTTGTCCTATCATGTCCTGAGTCACCAATTACTCCATAACCTCATCCTTAACAATTAACTCCAACATCTTCCCAACCACAGAGGTCAGGCTAACTGGTCTACAATTTTCTTTCTGTTGTCTTCTTCTTTTCTTAAAGAGTGGCGTGACATTTGCAATTTTCCAGTCCTTTGGCACCTTGCCAGAGTCCAATAATTTTTGAGAGATCATTACTAATGCCTCCACAATCTCTGCTGCTACCTCTTTCAGAACCCTAGGGTGCAGTTCATTTGGTTCCAGGTGACTTATGTACCCTTAGGTGTTTCAGCTTTTTGAGCAACTTCTCCCTTGTTATAGTACCTGAACTCACTTCACTTCCCTCACACCCTTCAATACCTGGCACACTGCTAGCATCTTCCACAGTGAAGACTGATGCAAAATACTCATTTAGTTCAACTGTCATCTCCTTGTCCCCCAGTATCATTTCTCCAGCCTCATTTTCTAGCAGTCCTATTCCACTCTCATCTCTTTTTTTAACTTGAAAAAAGCTTTTACTATCCACTTTGATATTGTTTACTAGCTCACTTTCACTGTTCATCTTTTCCCTCCATTGCTCTCTCTAGGGTTTTAAAAGCTTCCCAACTCTCCATCTTCCCACTAATTTTTGCTTTGTTGTATGCCCTCTCTTTTGCTTTTACATTAGTTTTGACTTAGCCTAGTATTTCTTTGTTTTTGGAATACATCTATCCTGCACCTTGCTCATTTTTCCCCAGAAACTCATCATTGCTGCTCTGCTCTCCAAGTTATTTTGAATAACTCCTCTCTCATACCACTGTAATTTCCTTTACTCCACTGAAATAATGCTATGTCAGACTTTACATTCTCCCCATCAAATTTCAAATTGAACTCAATTATTTTGTGATCACTGACTCTTAGGGCTCTTTTACCTTAAGCTGCTTAATCACTTCCAGTTCATTACATAACACCCAATCCAGGATAGCCGATCACCTAGTAGGCCTAATGACAAACTCAACCTTGAGCTCCACTTCCAATCTGATTTTCCCAATTGACCTGCATGTTAAAATCTCCCATGACTAACATAACGTTGCCCTTTTGACACGCCTTTCTTATTTCCTATTGTAATCTGTGGTCCACATCCCAGCTACTGTTGGGAGGCCTGTATATAACTGCCACCAGGGTCCTTTTACCCTTGCAGTTTCTTAACTCAACCCACAAGGATTCAGTACCTTCCAATCTTATGTCACACCTTTCTACTGATTCTTTACCAGCAGAGACAAGCCATCTTCTCTGCCTACCTTCCTATCCCTCTGATACAATACGTGACCTTGGACATTCAGCTCCCAATTACAACGGTCCTTCTTCAGCCACGATTCACTGATGGCCACAACATTATAGCTGATAATCTGTAATAGTGTGACAAGATCATCTACCTTATTTCCTATACTCTATGCAGTGAGATACAGCACTTTTGAGTAATGTATTTCTACCCTTCTTGATTCTGCATCCCTAATACACTGAAACTCACCCTGCTGGCTGCAATTAAGTTCTATCATCTGTCTGTCCTTCCTGACAGTCTGACTGCATGCTTTTTTACCATCTGTCCTACCCTGAGTACCTTCACTCTGGTTCCCACCACCCTGTCAAATTAGTTTAAAACCTCCCCAACAGCTCTAACAAACCTGCCTGCGAGAATATTGGTTCCACTTGGGTCCAGGTGCAACCCATCACTTTTGAACAGGTCACACCTCCCCCAGAGATCTATTACCATTTAGATTGAAGAATATAACCCATTAGACAGTCTTATAACTTCAGCAGCGAGAGTCACAAGAGGGAATTCAGTAATGTGGTCCTTCTGATATTAACTAAAAACAAGCATGTTTAGGGAAACTGAAACCTTATTTTGATGAGAATAATCGAGGAAGCTTTGATGATTGAGCCCAATCACTTTGCACCTTCATCAATTGATACCATCATGCAATTATGTACCATGAGGGAGATAATTACATCATGCATTCCTGACTTGGTTAACTATTGATCTGTTAATATTGAATATGGCCCTCAGCACAAATAGTGACAATTCTAGTACAGGTCGACATCTTGGGATGAAACCCCGGTGGATTCACAACAGGATTATTTTGGGATTTTTTCCCTTCACATCCCAGCATCCTCATACAATCAGTGGTGACTTTATTAGTTACATCTGTAAATCTGCTTATTTATGTAAACATCTAATCAGCCAATCATGTGGCAGCAACTCAATCCATAAAAGCATGCAGACATGGTCAAGGGGTTCAGTTGCTGTTCAGACCAAACATCAGAATGGGGAAGAAATGTGATCTGAGAGAATTTGTCTGTGGAGTGATTGTGAAGCCAGATAGGATGGTTTGAGTATCTCAAACCGCTGATCTCTTGGGATTTTCGCACACAACAATCACTAGAATTTACAGAGAATACTGCAAAAAAAAACTTCCAGTGAGCAGTAGTTCTGTTGGTGGAAACACCTTCTTGATGAGAGAGCTCAGAGGAGAATGGCCAGACTGGTTCAAGTTGACAAGAAGGTGACAGTTAATTAAATAACTACATGTTACAACCGTATGAGCAGAGCACCATCTTTGAACATAAAATGTTGAACCTTGAAGTGGATGGGCAACAGCAGCAGAAGACCATACCGAGTTCCACTCCTGTACCACTGGAGTGGCCACTGAACATTGTGGTACAGTCGGCCCTCCTTATCCGCGGATTCCACCAACCACAGATCGGGAAAACCCGGAAGTTCTCTCTCCAGCACTCGTTGTTTGAGCATGTATAGACTACTTTTTCTTGTCATGATTCCCTAAACAATACAGTATAACAACTATTTACATAGCATTTACATTGTATTAGGTATTATAAGTAATCTAGAGATGATTTAGAAGTACAGGCAGTCCCCAGGTTATGAACAAGTACCGTTCCTGAGTCCGTCTTTAAGTCGGATTTGAAGCCGGAACAGGTACATCCGGTGTTATTTAGTGTCAGTTAGTCAAACGTTTGTCTTTGTATATAGTTTATATTTTACCTTTCTATGCAAATAAAACACTTAAGAAATGTATATATTTCAATAATTAAACCACTGCATTGCTTAGTAATAATTGTAGCTTTCAACAGGGCAGTGCCTTTCACATGCTCCGTTAAAATTGTTCCGATCGTTGACCGACTGTAGCCTAATGCTTTTCCAATGACCGACAGAGTTTCTCCTCTTTTTGATCGCTTTATTACTTGCACTTTAATTGTGATCGTGATTATTTTCATGAACAGAAACACTGCGGATTCAGAGCTCCCCTGGGTCCTGAAGTCTACCGCACTGAGACAGGTTAAATACAGGACTTGAGCATCCACGGTTTTTGGTATCTGTGGGGGGGGGGGGGGGGGCCGGAATCAATTGTCCGCGGATAAGGAGAGCTGGCTGTATATACAATCATAAAAGACATATACAAGATGAAAAGCCGAAGTCTTTTCCACAGGGTAGGGTGCCTTAAAGCAGAAGGCATAGGTTTAAAGTGAGAGCAAAAAGATTTAAAAGGAAGCTAAGGGATAACAGGTTCACAGTGAGGGTGGTAGGTACATGGAATGAACTGCCAGAGGAAGTGGTAGAGCTACACATACTGTTATGACCTTCAAAAGGGATTTGGACAGTGACAAAGATAGGAAAGGATTAGAGGGATTTGGGCCAAATGCAGACAAATGGGACCAAATGAATTAACCAATCGAATACTGAAAGGCCTAGACAGAGTGGAGGTAAAAAGGATGTTTCCTATAGTGGAGGAGTCCAGGAACAGAGCTTACAGCCTCTGAATAGACAGACGTTCCTTTAGAATAGAGAGGATAATTTTTTTTTAAGCCAGAAGGTAGTAGATCTGTGGAATTCATTGCCACAGACAGCTGTGAAGGCCAAGTCATTTGAGTATATTTAAAATGAAGGTTGATAAGGTTCTTGATTAGTAAGAGAGTCAGAAGACAGAGAGAAGACAGAATAGGGTTAAGAGGGATAATAAATCAGGCATAATGGAATGGTGGAGAAGCCTCAATGGGCAGAATAGCTTAATACTGCTCCTATGTCTTATGGTCCCCTCATCATTAGGGGAAGAATTCCCAACTCCAACAACTGGGATATGCTGAATGACATGGCAGTGCATTATAACTAAAAGATTTAGTTACAGGCAGTATTAACATTACATTTAAGCCAAGGAAGGCAGCCAACAAGTTTATGGTTCTGATGCTGACTGTAATATTGCTTTTTTAAAGGACAGCTGCTGTTAAATGTTGATAGAATCTTGTTCTCAAATTAATGCCCTTTGAGTGCCCACACATATACTGACATGGATAGCCCTGAATGTTTATCATTTGTCCGTTTTAAATTGGTAGTATCTGTGGGGATAGAAACATTTTAGTATTTTAGATTGCATCAGAGGTGATGAAAGGTTAGTTTATAATATTAACATTGTCTACATCTGCTCAGTTCAGCATATTAACATTTAACACATCAGAAGATTTTGATTTTATTTCAGACTTTAAAAGGCAAGTATTTTGCTTGTGTCAAATTCCACTTTTGCTATTTATTATAACTGCATAATGCAATACATTGATGGTTGGTTTAGAACATTCGTGTTAAAGGTCTACCTGACATGTTTGAAGCCAGCCTGAGTGGAGATAACTGAGCAATCACACACAATCAAGCCTGGTGACCACATTTCTATAGCTGACAAGACAGACTTCAACATAAACAAGAGAAAACCTGCAGATGCTGAAAACCCAAGTAACACACACAAAAAGCTGGAACAACTCATCAAGCCAGCAGCATCTATGGAAAAAAGCAGTCGACGTTTCGGCCCAAGACCCTTCAGCAGGACTTAAACCACCTATCTTTATTTAACCTTTATTTACTCATCTTTCATTTCCTTTGGCCAAAGAAATCACTTCATTGAAAAGTTACTTTCTGTTTCTTCCATTCTTGAATCAGATGCCTGAGTAAATTAATTGTTTGCCTTGAGTAACATTTGTGTATGGGACATTGGAAAAAAGTTGAATTTCCCCATGGGGATGAATAAAGTATCTATCTATCTATCTATCATTTGTACAATTCTTCATGTACATGTTAGAGTGCACGATTCATAACTGATCCACAAAACATTCAATAATAAGCTATCTCTGAACTCAGAATGGAGGAAAGCCTAAAGAAACGGGTGGTCAATACAACACAGAAAGGGGTATTCTTAAAGACTTCGTTTGAATATTAATGTCTTTGAGAAACCCAATTTCTCAGAATCAGAGTTCAAGAGGTTATCCAAAAGCTGCAAATAGACCACCTGCTAGAAATTCAAACATGGCAAAGAATTACTTAAGAACATAAGATATAGGAGCAGAATTAGGCCATTTGGCCCATCAAGTCTGCTCTGCCATCCCCTGCCTTCTCCCCATATCCCTTCATGCCCTGACCAATCAAGAATCTATCTGCCTTAAATATACATAAAGACTTTGCCTCCACAGCTGTCTGCAGCAAAGAATTCCACAGATTTACCACTTTTCCAGCTAAAGAAATTCCTCATCTCCATCCAAAAAGAACGCCCCTCTATTCTGAGAGCTTGTCCTCTGGTCTTAGACTTTCCCATCATAGGAAACATCCTCTCCACAACCACTCGATCAAGCCCTTTCACCATTCAATAGGTTTCAATGAGGTCACGCCACATTCTTCTGAATTCTAGTGAATACAGGCTGGGAACCTCTGGGAACATCCAACACTCTTCATATGACAAGTCGTTCAATTCTGGAATCATTTTCATGAACTTCCTTTGAACCTTTTCCAGTTTCAGAACACCCTTTTCTAAGATGAGGGGCCCAAAACCACTCAAGACTCCAAGTGAGGCCTCACCAGTGCTTTATAAACATTACATCCTTGCTCTTATAGTATATTCTAGTTCTCCTGAAAGAAATGCTAACATTGCATTAGCCTTCTTCACCACAGACTCAACCTGTAAATTAACCTTTAGAAAAGGAATCCTGCACAAGAACTCCCAAGTCCCCTTGCGCCTCCGAACTTTGTATTTTCGATTTAGAAAATAGTCAACCCTTTCATTTCTTCTACCAGAGTGCATGACTGTACACTTCCTAACACTGTATTCCATTTGCCAGTTTTTTGCTCATTTTCCTAATCTAAGTCCTTCTGTAGCCTCTCTACTTCCTCAAAACTACCTGCCCCTCCCCCAATCTTAGTATTGCCCGCAAACTTTGCAATACAAAGCCATCAATTCCACCATCCTAATCATTAGCATACTGTGAAAAATAATCTGACCCAACTCTGACTTGTTTCCCAAGAACCTGCTTTCTAGTAATGGTAACTTCACACATTTCATTACCTGACACCTGGAACTTCCACCATACTGCTAGTGCCTTCCACAGTGAAGATTGATGCAAAATATTTTGATACCCTTGCGAATGAAAGAACCTATCAACCTCTACTTTAAATATACCCATGGCAATGAATTCCACAGATTCACTACCTTCTGGCTAAATAAATTATCACTGTTTGAAAGCAACATCGTTCTGCTCTGAGGCTGTGCCCTCTAGTCCTAGTCTCTCCCACGAATGGAAACATCCTTCCACGTCCACATTTTTAGGTCTTTCAACTGATGTCTTCTACCCCATTTGGAAAGAGAAAGGCGAGGAAGATGCTCAGGGTCTCAAGAAATACCACAATTATCATCATCTTCAGGGAAAATTTCAGTTGTGGTAGCTGGAGTATTTTGTTATCTAACATATTACAAAGTTCCTTCAACCTCCCTTTCTAACTGGCTGAGAAGCTACACCTGGAATTTCACTGCAAATTCCACTTAATGGACATAGTTGTCACCACGTCCATATCCAAGCTTAAAAGCTAAAATGCACAACCACCATACACATATTTTTCTACCTCACTAACATATTCAATGTTATTAATCAGGAGGAGCTATGTACGATCATAATCAAATGCTGTCACTTGCCTGACTCGTTTTACATCTTTAATACAAATACATGCAAAGCGTGATCGAATTTAATGGTCCATAACATACTCAATCCCAGAACTGACTGGGATCAGGCAACAATCTATTGGAGGAACACAGCACGTCAAACAGCATCTGTGGGATGAAAGGTACTGCTGACACTTTGGACTGAAAGCCTGTACCAGGACTGAATGGGGTCAAGGTTGTATGATTGCTTCAACTGTCTTCCCAATCTTTCCTGTTCCAATATTATGCCTCAGCTCCAACAAACATTCAGCTAAAGTGACATTCATCTACAGAATAATCCGCAAACATTTGATATCTGGTACTCAACCCCAGTCAGGAAACTACATAGATGAAAATTTAGGCAAGGGCTCAGAGCTAAATCATCTCCACTAAAATACACACTGTATGAAACATTCAGAAGGCAAACTGTCCTCTACCAACCATTGTTTCAATCAAACTCCTTGTCCATTCCATGAAAACGGATTGGTTTTCAATTTCAGAAGCTAACAAAGTCAGATGTCAATGACAAACTTAGAAATCAACCTACAGCCTAATGCAATTTTTTTCTTTAAGACAACTAGCACTCAGGTGCAGTCTCACCAATATCTTGCTTTAGCACAACTGCATTATACTTCATTTCTTTTCAAGACTAATAGTCTTTTAGCTTTCCTAATAACTTTTTACACCTACTTAGTCTGCTTTTCACTAATCTAGATATTTCAGCATGTTACATGTCAACTGCCGAATATTTATCGATTTGCTTATCTCACTATATTCCTTCACATAATTTTCTCCTTATAGCCTACTTTTTCATCTGTTCTTTTTGTTTAAATCAGTAAAGGGATGTCAGGCTGAACCAGCATTTCCCTTTGAGAAAGTGATGATGAGCTGCCCTCTTCAACCACTGCACTCCATGAGACATGAATAAAACGAAAGCTTTTGCACATTATAATCTTAGTCATTAATAAAAATTGCAAATCGTAAAGGCACAGCATTGTTCCTTGTGTCATTCCATTGTTTACAATGTGCAAACTTTATATTTATCCTAGCCTTCTCTTGGACAATCCTTTGCGAATGCCAAGATGTATTATTCTTAATGGCATGGTCTATTGCATACTGCAGCTTAACTAATTCCCATAGCACAGTTTGTGCGACAAGAGACTCAAGCATGCCAGGACTCAAAGAACTGAATTACTGAGTCATCTGTGATTCTGAGATACTCCCCAGTAAACCTCAGACCAACCCACTACTACTGACGAAATCTCAGTTACCAGTAGTTGGACTGTTGCCTTCTATGGCAGGGCAATTCAAAGGCTTATCTAGATACTTAAATCTTGAAAAAAAAAACCCCTGCCTCCACCATGCTCCCAGACAATGCATTCCGTTGAGATGAGAGCATTTTTAAGAAGTAAGCCTTAATGGCCAAGCCGAAAATATTTGAATCGAATAGGCTACATGGAGAAAGCTAACTTTCATTAGATGAACTTTCATTACAATCACTGACGAACTAAAGGGATTAGCTAACAATTCAAGCATTTAATTCCATTTCAAGACTGTTTAATGTCATTTCCAGTACACAGTGTAAAGGAAACAAAATAATTGCTACTTTTGATTCGATACAGCACAAAGAAAAACCACAATATGATAAACACAATAACAACACAATAAATACATACAAATATAACTACAATAAGATAGCTTATACACATAGTTTGTACATAAAGTGATGCTAGGCAAAGGAGTGTCTGTACATAAGGTGACTAACAGGAAATGATAAAATAGTGGAAGATGAGGATGTGGTGGGGCGTGTAATGGGTGGAAGTGTCTGGCATTCCTGGCATATATGCTACGTAGCCTCCTCCCTGATGGGAGTGGGACAGTCCATAAGCAAGACGGATGGGACCCTTCATGATGGCACTGACAGTTTTCAAGCAGCTTTCTGTATACGTGTACTTGATGGCAGGTAGGCTGGTGCCAGTGATGTGTTGGACAGTTCTGACGACCTGTGCTAGAGCCTTTCTGTCTGCCACTGTGCAATTTCCAGAACATGCAGTGATGCAGCTTGTGAGGATGCTCTCAACAGCACATCTGCGTAGAATAATGCGAGTACAGATGTGTATTGTCCAGCTCTCTTCAGCCTCTTCAGAAAATAGAGGTAGAATGTGTTCTGGTACCATGAGCGGTTGTGCAACATGTGCTTTCCCAAGAGTGTGACACTGCTTGCAGTTTCCACTGCTGTAAAGAAGGGTGTGAATGGTGCGAGTTCTCTTGAAGTTGATACAATACTGCTTACATGCAAATATCCAACAATAGGAGCTTAAGCAAAGACTTTCACAAAGCCCTTCATGTTAAGAGGCACAAGAACTTATAGCAGGTCTATCACTTCATTAACAGGTGGCTGCTTGTAGGGTTGTCCATCTGGCCTGAAGATAGGTCGCATAAGTCTCATCACCAGTCGAAGTGACATCGCCAGTGCACAATTGAGTTCATTTCTGCCTAGTGCTTCCATTCATATTGGTCTGTCTCGTTGTTCTGATTGGTTGGCGATTGCGCTGGGTCCCAGTCAACCGGATAGCTGAGTGATCCCTGCTGCCCCATATCCCTAGTTATCGGTTGCTGTCAGCATTGGTTCCTCAGGTGCCCGCAGCTCACCCTTCAGCCCGGATCCCACAGACACACGGGTTCGTAAATTGCATCCTGTTTAATATGCAAACATGAGGAAATCTGCAGATGCTGGAAATTCAAGCAACACATACAAAATGCTGGTGGAACGCAGCAGGGCAGGCTGCATCAATAGGGAGAAGCGCTGTCAACGTTTCGGGCTGAGACCCTTTGTCAGGACTAACTGAAAGGAAAGATAGTAAGAGATTTGAAAGTAGGAGAGGGAGGGGAAAATGCCAAATGATAGGAGAAGACCGGAGGGGGTGGGGTGAAGCTGAGAGCCAGAAAGGTGATTGACAAAAGGGATACAGAGCTAGAGAAGGGAAAGGATCATGGGACGGGAGGCCTAGGGAGAAAGAAAGGGGGAGGGAAGCACCAGAGGGAGATGGAGAACAGGCAGAGTGATGGGCAGAGAGAGAAAGAAAAAAGGGAGGGAAAAAAAAACAAAAAACTAAATATATCAGGGATGGGGTAAGAAGGGGAGGAGGGGCATTAACGGAAGTTAGAGAAGTCAATGTTCATGCCATCAGGTTGGAGGCTACCCAGCCGGTATATAAGGTGTTGTTCCTCCAACCTGAGTGTGGCTTCATCTTGACAGTAGAGGAGGCCATGGATAGACATATCAGAATGGGAATGGAACATGGAATTAAAATGTGTAGCCATTGGGAGATCCTGATTTCTCTGGTGGACAGAGCGTAGGTGTTCAGCGAAATGGTCTCTAACCTCTCTCCTTCCGAACACTCTGCTCTCCACTCACTCCGCACCAATCCCAACCTTACTATAAAACCCGCTGATAAGGGGGGGGGGGGTAGCTGTTGTAGTCTGGTGTAGTGACCTCTATCTGGCCGAGGCACAGCAGCAACTCTCTGATACTTCCTCCTATTTACCCCTTGATCATGACCCGACTAAGAAGCACCAGGCCACTGTCTCCTATACCATCAACAACCTTATCAGCTCTGGAGATCTCCCATCCACTGCCACCAACCTCAGTTCCCACACCCCGCACTTCCCGTTTCTACCTCCTACCCAAGATCCACAAACCTGCCTGTCCAGGTAGACCCATTGTCTCAGCTTGCTCCTGCCCCACCGAACTCATTTCTGCATACCTTGATGCTGTTTTATCCCCCCCCCCCCCCCCGTGTTCAATCCCTTCCTACCTATGTTCGTGACACATCTCACGCTTTGAATTTTTTCAATGATTTTAAGTTCCCTGGCCCCCACCGCCTTATTTTCACCATGTACATCCAGTCCCTATATACCTCCATCCCCCACCAGGAAGGTCTCAAAGCTCTCCACTTCTTTTTGGATTCTAGACCTAACCAATTCCCCTCTACCACCACTCTCCTCCGTCTAGCGGAATTAGTTCTTACTCTCAATAATTTCTCCTTTGGCTCCTCCCACTTCCTCCAAACCAAAGGTGTAGCCATGGACACCCGCATGGGTCCCAGTTATGCCTGCCTTTTTGTTGCTTTGTGGAACAGTCCATGTTCTAAGCCTATACGGGTATCCATCCCCCTTCTTTTCCTTCGCTACATCGACGACTGCATTGGCGCTGCCTCCTGCACGCATGCTGAGCTCATTGACTTCATTAACTGTGCCTCCAACTTTCACCCTGCCGTCAAATTTACCTGGTCCATTTCTGACACCTCCCTCCCCTCTCTTGATCTTCCAATCTTCCAGGTTACCATCCAACCTGATGGCATGAACATTGACTTCTCTAACTTCCTTTAATGCCCCTCCCCCCCTTCTTACCCCATCCCTGATATATTTAGTTTTTTTTTGTTTTTCCCCCCCTCCCTTTTTTTCTTTCTCTCTCTGCCCATCACTCTGCCTGTTCTCCATCTCTCTCTGGTGCTCCCCTCCTCCCTAGGCCTCCCGTCCCATGATCCTTTCCCTTCTCTAGCTCTGTATCCCTTTTGCCAATCACCTGTCTGGCTCTCAGCTTCACCAGTCTTCTATCATTTCACATTTGCCCCTCCCCCTCCTACTTTCAAATCTCTTACTATCTTTCCTTTCAGTTAGTCCTGACGAAGGGTCTTGGCCCGAAACGTCGACAGCGCTTCTCCCTGTAGATGCTGCCTGGTCTGCTGTGTTCCACCAGCATTTTGTGTGTGGTGCTTCCAGTTCAATATGCTTGTTAATAGAGTCTTCCACCGACTCTCTTTCATTTCACAATAGGTGGTGAAAAACCAGTCCTTTCAAGATTGCTCTGCCATTCAAAGCAATAAATCACCTTTCCTGGGCTCAACTCTTCTTTGCCAGTTCTCCATAAACTGCAAACTTAACAACTTTCTCATCCAAGCTGCCAAGTGTAAACATGGATGACAAATAACAATGGATGCAGGAGCAATTCCAACAGCATGCCACTGACCATCCTCTGCCTCCTTCCACTAAACCAGGTTTGGATACGATTGGCTAGCTCATCCTGAATCTTATGTTCTAAACTTCCAGACCATCCTACCATGAGGGAGCTTGTCAAAAGCCTTGTAGCTATGGCCTTTTGTTTGTGATTCTCCCTATATTGAAAACATCTACCCTATCAAATACCCTTGGATTTTGTGCTTTTGTATAAAGTTACCCCTAATTCTACTATACAACAAGCAATACAGGCCCAAACTACCTAGTCTCATGACAGGAAAACACTCTTGCCCAGGAATTAGCCTGATGAATCCCCTGTGGACCCACTCCAACGCTATTATACTTCCTTGTTCAATAAGGGGACCAAAACAACAGACAGTATTCCAGAAGCAGTCTCAAGAACGCACTGTACAAATAGAACAAAATCTACACATTTTTAAGGTCCAACCACTTTAAATTAAGGGCCAACATAATATTTGCTTTAATTGCTTGTTGGACCTGCTTGCTAACTTTGCAATTCATACACAAGAACTCATTTGCATTTAGATAATAATCCACATTTGATTCCTCCTACTGAAGTGCATGATCTCCCTTTCTCACATTAAATTCCTTTTGTTGGTTTTTGCTCAATGATTCAATCAGTACCCCTTTGCATAACCATCATGTCCTCATCACCATAAATTATCCGCCTATTTTTGTATCAACAGCAAACTTGAAAATCTTAGCATGTTCCCTTCTAGGAAGTGAATTATTCCCTGTGATACTCAGTTAGTTACAAACTTACAGTTCAAAAAAGCCTCATTTATTCCAAATCTCTTTTCTAGGAAATCATCAGTTTTTAATTCATGACAACATTTCTTCCTATACTTTGTTATCATTTTTTTACTAGTGTCAAATGTGTTTTGGAAATAGCATCTACAAGTTCCCTTCTATCAATTCTCATATCCTCATTTAGGCAAATTTGTTAAAAATTTACTTACCTTAAAAAATCTACATAAGATTTAATTATATTAAAATTTCTAATTAGTTATTTTGTCTTTAATCATCGACTCTGACATCTTGCCAACAATATTAAACTATCCTTCAGGTCATTGTCTCATTTTAATTCATTCTTGAACAAAGGAGACACAATGGATGTTTTCTAATCTTCTGATACACTTTGTCAGGTTTTGGAAAATTTTAAGCAATGGACCTACTTTCTCCGTAGAAACTTCCATTAAAACTTTAGTCTGCAGACCGCAGGATCCCAGCATCTTAACCCCTGTGTGTTTTTCTAATACTCTATCCCTTGTGATGGGATTATCACAAGCTTCTCCAGCATTTGGAATTAGCTAGTGCTTCTTTTTAGAATATTTGCAGCATTCCTGTGGTGCAGGCTGATGTACATAACTGATTCAACATATCTGCTTTGTTTCCGGAGATCACACCTGCTTTAGCTACATTCTTCCTATTTATATATCCAAAAAGTGTTAATATTATACAATCAATTTTTTTTTAATGTGCTTTAGCCATTTTCTGCTGGATCCTCAAAACTTCCCTGTCCTTGACCTAGATTCACAATCTGCCCTGGCAAGATCTGTGGCATTCAGGACTGACTATTCAGGAAAGTACAAGTCATCCAGGTAAGACCTCTGGAAAGCCAGCTCACAAAGTGGCAATTCAGGACTAAAACTTGAATCACAAAAGGATGCTCAAAGGTTGTAGCAGGGCTTGAATGTCATCACCTCTTAAAAAGCAAAAACAAGCAAACATAAATGACAAGGTTTTTGCTCCCGGATGAGCTCAATGGCTTTTATGCTTACTTTGACTAACAGAACATGGAGGCACTTTCATGAACACCCAAAGGCCCCGATGGTCCTGAGATTACAGCTTGAGCTAACGTGAGCATCCTTTAGGACAGTAAATCTATGGAAAGCATCTAGCCAGATGGCATACTGGGCAGAGTACTGAAGACCAGTGCTAATCAACTGACAGGAGAATTTCCTGACATCTTTAACCTCTCACCTCGGCAGTCTGAGGTACCACCTGCTTCAAGCAGGCTTCAATGATACAGCTGCCCATTAATAAGTGGTAATCTGCCTCAATGACCATCACCCAGAAGCACTTGCATCCGCAGTGATGGTGTTTTAAGAGGCTGGTGATGAAGCACATCACCTCCTACCTGAGGAGTGACCTGGATCCACTAAAATTTGCCTACTGTCATAACAGGTCACAGCAGATGCCATTTCATTGGCTCTACACTCTGCTCTGGAACAACTGGACCATGAGGATGCAAACATCAGGATGTTAGTCATTGACTGTAGCTCAGATTTCAACACCATCATCCCCTCAGAACTATTTAATAGGCTCCAAGACCTAGGCCTCAATAACTCCTTGTGCAACTGGTTTTCTCAGTTGCAGACTCCATTCAGTTCAGATTGGCAACATCTCCTCCTCAATATCCATCAGTACTGGGTGCTTTGCCCTCTAATCTACGTGCTTTATATCTATGAATACATGACTGAACACATTTCTAATGCCAAATTTAAGTTTGCTTTGGACACCACTGTTGTTGGCTGAATGAAAGATGGTGACAAATGGCATACACAGTGCCTTGAAAAAGTATTCAGCCCTCAACCCTTTGCTCACATAAATGAGCATTATGACCAGGAATTTTTAATCAATTTAACTGAGAATTTTTATTTGTTAATCACATGCTCCTTTTTTCACAGTATAGTTAAAAAAAACAAGGAAAATTGTAAAGCATGAAGAACTAAAAATTCTAAAAATTATGTCAACAATTCAAAAGTATTCATCCCCCTTTGCTCAGTACTTAGTTGAACCACCTCTTGTAGTTTTTACAGCCAGTAGTCTTTTTGGACTTTTAAGGTCAGCTGGTGGCGCAGTGACATCAGTGCCGGACTCTGGAATGGAGGTTCCTGGGTTTGAATCCAGTCAGGTCGTTCCCAAGTACGCTTTCCATCCATGCTGGGTTGAGTGTTGAGCTCGCAACCTGACCTCTTATAATAAAGAAAATACTTCAAAATGTCTGTGTGAGGAGTGACACACCACCCAGTCTTTCTTTCCGCGCCTTGTAAGGCATGAAAATGCCCGATGCTGACCTCTCAGGGCTGAGTCAATGTCAACATCATCATCAGTCTTCTTGGAATAAATGTCCAAAGTAAAATAAGTGTCCAAAAATAATTAGCCAGCACTGATGGATTCCAATTGCCCCGATAGCATTTCTCCATGACCACCATGTCCTGGTGAAGCCTTCCAATAAGCTCACCACTGACAATGTCAAGACTTGCAGGGAAGAAGTCTAAATGGAAATGCAGAAAATGAATCTTTAGTGACATGCTGCATTTCATGGTTTTGTATGTTTGAAGCATGTTGTTAACCAGCTGCATGTAGTTTGGTATTCTTCTGTAGATGCCAAGAAAATTTTCAACAATATCCTTGAATGCTTTCCATGTAATTTTCTCCGATCCCATTAGAGTTCTTTGAAGCGTCTGCCACTGATGACCTGCTTGACTTGTAGACCAACAAAAATGTCTTCCTTAGTCTTGGCACCAGTTATTCTGACTTGAATTATGAATTGAAATAACAAATATAGACTTTTTTTTAAAATGGTGCATGATAGGGAAATTCCATGGTGATTTTCATGATCAGTAGCTCAAAATTGATAAGATAACCCAAAAGTAAGAAGAAGCAAAATCTTTGCTGCTCTGTTATTTCCCTGACTTAGCTTGAATGGTCTTTTGTCTTCATTTTGGTTTGGTCTGTTGAAAATCCACCATACTTTTGAACAATAGAGAGAGGGGGTATTTACAGTATTCTTATGAATTCATTGAAAACCAGGCGATCCTCCAATTTTCTACATAAACAAATTGGATAAATTGGTAAGATAATATATTGATACTGAGCAAAGCTGGCATAATTACAAAGGAGATCTCAATTTTGGTTTTAAATTTTAGTAAATTGTTGACAGGGTTTGGAATTTCTCTTTTGATATGACATTATGCACAATATTTTGTAGATTAGCTCAAAAATCCTACTACAATATATATTAAATTTAGAAAATCGAACAATAAAATGTGGAAGTAATTATAGGAGCTGAATACTTTTAAAAGGCAATATAAGAGGGGATTGAAAATCTGGTCAAATGCATAACAACCTCTCACTCAACGCCAGCAAAACCGAAGAGCTGATTATCAGCTACAGAATAAGTCTTTATTAGAGGATTGGAGTTGGAGAGGGTCTATAACTTTAATTCCTTGGACTTATCATAACAGAGGACCTCTGCTGGGTCCAGCACACAAGTGCCATCACAAAAAATCACCTTAGTGCCTCTACTTCTTAGAAGTTTCCACAGATTTGGCATTCATCTAAAACTTTTGACAAACTTCTACAGATGCAAAGTGAAAAGCATCTGACTGGTCGCAACATGCCTGGTATAGAAATACCAATGCCCAGGAATGTAAAAGTCTACAAAAGTGGTTGATAATGCCCAGTTCATCACTGGCAAGTCCTCCACACAACTGAGCACATTTACATCGAGCATTGCCATAAAAGGTCAGCATGCATCCATCATCAAGAAGCTCACCATCCAGGCCGTGGTCTCTTCTCAGTGCTGCCTCTGGAAAGGAAGTACAGGAGCCTTGGGTCCTGGACCACCAGGTTGAGGAACAGCTATTAACCCTCAACAATCAGGTTAGTGAACAAAAAGAAAGATTTGTTTATGTGCACCATGCCTCAATCAAAACAGCTTCCAGAAGGCCTTAGAAGAATTTTAGGGATGCATCAAGCTGCAAAAGATTACAAAAGCATTTCTAAAGAACTGAGAGTTCATCATTTCATAAGAGAAATTGTCTACAAATGAACAGTACTCAGTACTGTTGCTACTCTCCCTAGAAGTGAGCATCCTGCAAAGATCACACGAAAAGCACAATGTGCAATCTGAAAGAGGTGAAAAAGAATTCAAGGGTAACAGCAAAAGACCTGCAGAAATCTCTAGAATTTGCTAAACTCTGTTCATCTGTCCATTATAAGAAAAACAATGAACAAGAATGGTGTTCATAAATCACCTAACAACTATGCAGAATACAGGAGCACATGTTACAACAATTGAAATTCAGTTAACACCAACTCTCATTATTAAATTCAAGTCTTAGATCCATCATTAAGAGGCCTCAGGTCATCTAACAACTCACGCACAACCAATGAAGTTTAAAAAACTTGGTTTACAGTACATCATTATCACTGCTAAAATTAAACCGATCACCAAACTTAAGTGTGTGTAGAGGTTCTGGCAAATCTAAATAAATGCCAAAAAATGCAGGCCAAAAGTATTGAACTGCCTACCCATCATCTTAGAGAAGGTTTACCATAAGGTTCAAGATTGTGGTTCACTCACTTCAAGGGAATTTAGTGATAGGAAATGCATGCTGACCTTGTCAGTGATGCTCACATCACACAGATGAAAACAGTAAATAACTTTCAATTTTCAAGTGTGACCTTGTGCCAGTTCTCCACATAGAATGTAACAGGCCTGCTTTCATATATGAAGCAGCTTGTTTACTTAATGGACAATCAATAAATGTATGACCTGGAGCTAG
Organism: Hemitrygon akajei; assembly: GCF_048418815.1. Lineage (NCBI taxonomy): Eukaryota > Metazoa > Chordata > Chondrichthyes > Myliobatiformes > Dasyatidae > Hemitrygon > Hemitrygon akajei. Next base: position 107,829,646 of record NC_133125.1, read on the forward strand.
TAGTTACAATGCAATTTTCTGACCCATAGAAGCACATTAATCACTTCAAGTAGAATGGAAACTAAAAATCCTGGAATAAATTGGCAAGTAGAGAACAAACATTGTGTAACACAGTTATGGAAAATTAAAATGACCAGAGTGACTATGCAGTAATAAACGGCCAAGAAAATTAAATGACAGGAAATCATAAAGGACAATGACAATCATGAATCCACTGTTTTGACACAAAAAAAAACACATTCTGTCCATTGTGGTCTTTCAGGGAAGGAAATTTGCTGTCCTTTCTTGATAATACCAGAAGACACACGAGCAAAATTAGGCCATTCAAGCCCACTGAGTCTGCTCTGCCAATCCATCATGGCTGATTTATTATTCCTCTCAACCTCATTCTCCTGCCGTCTCTCCATATTCTTGACACTTTGACTAATCAAGAATCTACAGTGCCTATAAAAAATATTCACCCATCTTGGAAGTTTACATGTTATATTGTTTTACAACAGTGAATCAGTGGATTTAATTTGACATTGGTCAACAGAAAAAGACTCTTCGGTGTCAAAGTGAAGACAGATCTCTACAATGTGATCTACATTAATTACAAATATAAAAACAAAATAATTGATTGCATAAGTATTCGCCCCCTTTAATATGACACACCAATTCATTACTGGTGCAGCCAAATGGTTTTAGAAGTCACAGCTGCAAGAAGGTTCTATAGACTGATGAAACCAAAATTGGGCGTTTTGGCAATCAGACTAAATGCTATGCTTGGCATAAGCACTGGAAGGTTTGTGAAGGTAAAGGGTAATATTAATGCAGCAAAATGCACGGAAACCCTGGAGGAAACCCGAATGCAGTCTGCAGAACTGTGACTTGGAAGAAGATTTTCCAGCAAGACAATGACCCCAAGCATACAGAAAAGGTACATAGGAATGGCTTAAAAACAACAAATTTAAAGCCCAGGAGTGCCTAAGTCAGAGTCCAGACCTCAATCCGATTGAGAGTTTGTATCTGGACTTGAAAAGGGCCATTCACTGACAATCCCTAAGCAATCTGACAGCTTGAGCAGTTTTGTAATGAAGAATGGAGAAACACTGCAGTGACCAGATGTGCAAAACTGATAAGAGACCTAGCCACACAGACTCAAGGCTGTAATTGCTGCCAAAGGTGCATCTACTAAATACTGACTTGAGGAACTTGAGTACTTATGCAATCAATTATTTTGTGTTTTATATTTGTAATTAATTTAGATTACTTTGTAGAGATTTGTTGTCGCTTTGACACCAAAAATTCTTTCTCTGTTGATCTGTGCCAAAAAAAGCCAAATTAAATCCACTGTGATTCAATGTTATAAAAGAATAAAACATAAAAACTTCCCCGGAGGTGGGGGAGGGAGAAGAGATGAATTCCACTGGCTTATCACCGTCTAGCTAAAGAAATTCCTCCTCCTTTGCTACACTGGTACAAAAGCAGATCCTAGCCGATTGACAATTTGAGGATGGACAATCACAGCTGGCATTGAAATCAACTTTTCAAGGATTAAGCCACTGTAAAGCTACCACTGTAAAGAAAGGACTGGAACAATATAATTGGTTCAAGCGTTAGTTAAAAGCCAGAAAAGCACACTTCCAGGTTGGGAGACGGGTGCAACAATCAGTGCAGGCAGTACTGTTTTCTCACCATTAGTACCGCTGATAAGGACCACGGGTAATATATCCTAAGTCGGTGATAAGACACTGGTAGACGGAAATAAGAGATTTCCTACAAAAACACGTAAACAATGAGTAAAGTTGGTTTGGAGATTGCAGAAGGGATGTGAAAAAAAATGAGATCACCCATATTAACAGAGAAAGGGTTACCTTGTACAAAGAAAAATCAGTTAACAGTTGCAGTGAACAGGATACAGACTCAGCTAGTTCCATCATGGACACATCCCTCCCCATGAGAGGACATCTACAGGAGGCTGTGCCTCAGAAGGTAGCATCTATCATTAAGGATGCTTGCCAACCAGGATTCACCCTCTAGTCATTTCTATCATCAGGAAGGAGGTTCAAGAGCCTCACTGTTGTAGGAACGGCTTCTTCACCTCTGTCATCAGATTTCTGAGTGGTCCATGAACAATACCTTTTTTTTTGCAATCATTCTGTAATTTGTAGATTTGTCTTTGCACTGTACTGCTGCCACAAAACAAGGGATTTCCCATCATGTGTCAGTGATAATAAATAGAATTCTAATAGTGCTGGCAATCAAGTGGATTATCTCTGCTTTTGTATGTTCTTACCAGTGACATCTACACCCTATGAACAAATAAAACACAAGAACCATAAGCTACCAACTGCATATGCAAAATTCCCAAACATTAACAATCTTGCAGAATGTCAAAATGTACACAATTTCAGGTACATAAAAAGGCTGTCATTTAACTAAGAGTAAATTTATCGCACAGGGTTTTTCCCCAAAATATTAAGTAATTTCAAATTAAATGATTATCATCCTGATAAAATAAACTAATTTTACTCTAGTTACACTGTACTAGTTAAACAGAAAATAGTTTTCATATAAAGGTTAGTCTGTCAAATCTTAAATGAGCATTCAAATGTCTAGTCCATTTTCAGTGATACTCAAGTTGCGTTGAACAGTCACCACACAAGTTAGCTGTGTTTATGCAAATCAGTTTTTCCCAGCCCTTTATACTAGTAACACAGCAACATGCCCTCCTTTCAAGTACTGTTAAGTCACAAACATAAGAAAATCTGTAGGTGCTGAAAATCCAAGCAACACCCACATAAAACACTGGAAGAACTCAGCAGACAAGGCAGCATATAGGGAAAAGGGTAAAGAGCCAACATTTCGGGCCAAGACCCTTCATCAGGACTGACTGGAAAGAAAGATGAGAAGTCAAAGTAAGAAGGTGAGGGGAGGGAAGGAAGTAGTACATAGTGGTAGGTGATAGGTGAAACCGGGAAAGAGGAGGGGGTGAAATATAAAGCTGGGAAGTTGATTGGTGAACGGGATGAAGGGCTGGAGGAGGGGGAGCTAATAGGAGAGGGTAGAAGATCATGGAAGTAAAGGAAGGAGGAGAGCACCAGAAGGAGTTGATGAGCAGGTAAGGAGTAAGATGACAGGGGGAAAACGGGAATGGTTAAGGAGGAAGGTGGGGGCAATTGCTGGAAGTTCAAGAAATTGATATTTGTGCCATCATTCAAGCTACCCAGATGGAATACGAAGTATTGCTCCTCCAACCTGTGTGTGGCTTCATCATGGTAGTAGAGGAGGCCATGGACCGACATGTCAGAATGGGAATGGGAAGTAGAATTGAAATAGGTGGCAACAGAGAGATAACGCTTTTTTGGGAGAAGGAAAGTAGGTGCTTGGTGAAGAGGTTTCCCAAATTACATTGGGTCTCACCAATATAAGGCGTCCACACTTGGAGCACCAGATACAGTAGATGATCTCAACAGACTCACAGGTGAAGTGTTGCCTCATCTGGAAGGACTGCCTGGAGCTCTGAATGGTAGTAAGGAAAGAGGTATAGGAGTAGGTGTGTCACTTTCTCCACTTGCAAGGATAAGTATTGGGGGGAGAGACTAATGGAGAAGGGAGTCACATAGAGAGCGACCCCTGCGGAAAGGGGGTAAGGTGAAAGAGATGAACTTGGTGGTGAGATCCCATTGGAGATGGTGGAAGTTACAGAGAATTGTGTGCTGGATGCGAGGCAGGTGTAGTGGTAGAGAACCCTATTGCTAGTGGGGTAGCTTGAGGATGGGGTGAGGGCAGACGTGGACAAAATGGAAGAGATGCAGATGAGGGCAGTATTGATGGTGAGGAAGGAAAGCCCCTTTCTTTGAAGGATGGGGAGGAGGACATCTCATTAGTTCAGGAATGAAAAGCTTTGTCCTGAGAGCAGATATGGTGGAAATGGAGGAACCGAGAGAAGAACACTGTTAAGTGTGAGGGAGCTCTGATTAGCGGAAGGTAATCATTTTTCCTTGTTCTTGTTTAGCCTAATATTTTGAGACTTCCTGCTGTTTGGAAGCCAATGTTGAGAACTCCAAGAGCTATACCCCAGAGATTACAAAAACATACAATTAATCAAGCTGCTTAATGTCCATCTCAAATTTTCTCATATCTAGATTTGTTAACTATTTTAAAATTTGAATTTTTGACTCATGGAACATTTGTCAGTTATTTTTCAAAACTGCATCCTGAGATTGATGTTGACAAGGAAACGCATGTAAATGAGACAAAGAAAAATGCTTAGTACCTTCAGCTAGTAATCAGAGTACAGCTTCAGTCCAGAATTAGCTACGCAATCTGATACCAAAGTTCAAAGTAAATTTATTATCTAATTATGTATGTCACTATATACTATCCTGACATTCATTTTCATGCAGTCATTCGCAGCAGAACAAGAAAATAGAATATAATCAAAGAAAAACAATACACAAAATGCTGGAGGAGCTCAGCAGGCCAGACAACATCTATGGAAATGAATAAATAATCAATGTTTCAGGCCAGAATCCTTCATCAGGACTGGAACAACAAAAAAAGACTAACAACCAACCAATGTGCAAAAGACAAAATGCAAATATTAAAAAAATAAAAATAAATAAATAATACTGACAACATGAGTTGTGGAGTCTTTGAAAGTGAGTCCATAGGTTGTGTTCAGTGATCATTTAAGTGTTGAGGGGAGTGAAGTTATCCCCTCTGGTTCAAATGTCTGATGGTTGAGAGATGGATACTGTTACTGAACTTGCTGCTGTGGACCAAAGGCTCCCTGTGCCTCCTTCCCAATGGCAGCTGTGAGAAGAGAGCACTGCCTGGAAAGTGGGGGTCTTTAATGATGGATGCTCCTTTTTTGTAGCAGTACTCCCTGTAAATGTGCTCAATGGTGGGGAGGGCTTTGCCTGTGATGGACTGAGCTTGCATACTAGGCCATGATGCAACCAGACAGGATATTCTCCACCACACATCCCGAATTTGCCAAAGTTTTAGATGAAATGCTCAATCTGCACAAACTTCTAAAAAAAAGCGAAGGCGCTGTCGTGCCTTTTTTGAAATGGCACTTATGTGCTGGTAAGGTAAAATTATGAAGTACTTTAAGACAACAATTCTTTATAAAACTCCGAAAATTCATTCAATAATCTGTTAGCACTGGTAAGTATAAAACTTTGAAGATGGAATGGGGAATTGGCATGGAATTGGGAAGGGGTTGGAAAAAAATACATGCTGAAAATGAGTCAATACCGTGCAGGAAGCCAATAGAGTGAAAAAGTAGACTAAACAATCATGTAGACATTGGGTCAGAAAGTGCATACATGACCATAATTAAACAGCAGAGAAGTGTCCTGCTGAAGGGTCTCGGCCCGTAACATTGATAGTACTTTTTCCTGTAGATACAGCCTGGATTGCTGAGTTCCTCCAGCACTTTGTGTGCGCGCTTGGATTTTGAACTTTGGCAGTTTCTCTCGTTTATGAGAAGTCCAGATAACCTACCTGAACAGAAGATGCCAGTGGCATGGGAATGAGGCATGGCATGCGTTTGAATGTCACCCAGTCTCATTATTCCTCCGAACTTCCCCCAGCAATAACCCTACCTGCATTCTTGAGAGTCAGATTCACTGAATCCTTCAGATTGGAAAACTGCTCTTTCAAAAATACATTTCTTAAAGGGAAATTACAGGCTGCAGATTACAGTGATTGTAAGTCAGAAGTACATCTAGTAAAGTATCTAGTAGTTTTATGAGCTGCCCACAAAACGCTGCTGTCCGTCAGCAGTACCATTTTGGAGGAAACGAAAATCTCCAAGGCGGGCGGCAATTATCACAAGCAGTTGCTTCTTTTGCTGAGGTGACACAAGGTTTAAAAGAGCTCTGGGCCTTTCGGGACTTTTGGCAAGCTACAATCATAATCATCTCTTAGGCACTCAGCAAAGACCAATTTTAAAAAAAACCTAGATGTGGCAGCCATTGTAAGAGTGGACAGTGTTAGAGTAGTCAGGCTTTGGTTCAACGGACAGGCAGAACAGTCAGAGGCTTTAAGTTTCTACTGAGTCTTGTTCTCTCCTTGTCTGCTACTGTGTAGCTAGTGTGTCGAGAATGGCCCCAGACATAGTGGTATATTTTTTGTGTGAGATGTGGAAACCTGGGTGACTCTCAGGAGAGGGAAAGGGAATAGTCAGCCAGTGCAGAGTATCTCAGTGGCTGCTCCCCTCAATAATAAGTATACAGCTTTGGATACTGTTGGGGCAGGGAGAGAACAACCTATCGGGGGAAACTGTACCAGGTCTCTGGCACTGAGACTGGCTCTGTGGCTGAGACGGAAGGGGGAAGAAAAGTGCAGTAGTGATAGGGAATTTCACAGTTAGACAAGAGAAAGGAGATTCTGTGGACGTGAAAGAGACACCCAGATGGTATGTTGCCTCCCAGGTGCCAAGTCCCTCAGATCTGATCCACAGCATTCTAAAGGTGAATATCAGTACCAATGACCAAGTTCCTTAAGAGAGAATATAGGCAGTTCGGTAGAAAAATGAAAAGCAGGAACTCCAGAGTAGTATTCGCTGGATTCCTGCCTGTGCCACATGCCAGAGAGGCTAAGAATAGGATGCTTTGGCAGATGAGCACATGGCTGAGGAATTGGTACAGGGTTTCAGATTCTGGATCATTGGAATCTCTTCTGGGGAAGGTATGAACTGTACAAAAAGGACAGGTTACAACTGAACCCGAGGGGCACCAATATCTTTGTGGACAGGTCTGTGAGTGCTGGTGCAATCTACATACAAGTAGATGCAGTGTGTAGTGAGACTGTGAGGAAGGACAGGCAGATGAGAGGGCAACAGCGAAAAGGGTGAAGAATACTGGGCTGAAGGCATGACATTGCATGCACACAGATATAGAATAAGGTAAATGATGTAGCAGAGTTTAAAAACTGGCAGGTATGATGGTGTGAGCACTGAAGCAGGGCTGAAAGAAGATCATAATTGGAAGCTTTAACATCCAAGGATACACCTTCTATTAAAAGAACAGGTGGATAGGCAGAGAATGGGGTGTCTCTAAAGGTTGAAAAAAAATGAAATCGAATCCTTAGAAAGAGATAACATAGGATCAGAAGATGTAGAATCCTTGCATTGGAGTTAAAAAAATGCAAGGATAAAAAGACCTAGATAGGAGTTATATACAGGCTCTTGAACAGTAGCCAGGATAGACAAGGCATGTAAAATGGGAAATATTATGATAGTCATGGGAATTTCAATAAGTAAGTAGATTGGGAAAATCAGGTTTGTGCTGAATTCCAGGAGAGGGAACTTGTAGAATGCCTACAAGGTGGCTTTTTTGAACAGCTTGTGGTTCAGCCCACTAAAGGAAAGGCAATTCTGGATCGGGTGTTATGTAATGAACCAGATTTAATTAGTGAGCTTAAGCTAAAGGAACCCTTAGGAAGCAGTGGTCATAATACGCTAGACTACCCTCCAATTTGAGAGGAAGGAGCTGAAGTCAATGTATCAGTATTACTGTGGAGTAAAGGAAATTACAGCAGCATGGAAGAGAAGCTAGCCAAAGTTGATTGGAAGGGGTCACTATCTGGGATGATAGCAGAACAGCAATGGCTGAGATTTCTGGAGGTCATTCAGGAGTCACAGGAAAGATGCATCCCAAAAATAAAGATCCTCCTCCTAAAGGAAGGATGTGGCCATTGTGGCTGAAAAGGAAAGTCAAAGACAGCACTAAAATAAAAGAGGGCATTTAATAGCAAAATATAGCAGATGGCCTCTTCGTAAAACGCTTCTTCCGTTGACATCTTCTGGATAGATCATGAAACTATACATTTCACTTCTTTTCCATCTTATATGTTTGCTTTCCATCTTGGATATGATTCTGGAACTATTGAAGCCTGTCATTTGCTGATTAGAGATCGTCTGTGTGCTCCAATGCTCTGCAGTCTCTGAGAGGATTCTGGGAGAGGCAGAGTGAGTGAATCTCATGGTGGCCAGACTGTGGGATGGGGCTCAAACCGATGTTCAACTCCACTTCGCTGATTAAAGCGACAAGGGAAATTCAAACATCAAGGCAAATGTGGAGTGTGAGAGCCTGCCACTTTGCCTAAAGTGTTGTCCAGGTTTTCTGTGCTTTGGATGTGGACTTGGACTATAGACCCTTTTTTTCCAGTCTTATTTTTTATATTCTGTGTTTTTCGACCAAACTTTCTTCTTTTTTTTTTGTGTGGGGAGGGGATTTGGGGGTTGATGTGCCTATTCCATTTTTGTTTGTTTTCTCTGTGCGGGGGTGGGGGGATTTGGGGGGTGATCGTGCTCCCTTTCTTTTCTTTCTTGATTTCATGGCTACCCAGAGAAAAAGAATTTCAGAGTTCTATAGTTTGATAACAAATGAACCTTTGAAATTAGTGGGAAGCTTGAAGATTGAACTTTTAAAAACGAACAGAAGGCAACAAAAAGAAAAAGCCATAATGAGAGAATAGATGAAAAATGAAGGTAAGCTGGTAATAATATAACAGAAGATACAAGAAGGTTTTTCAAATATATAAAGAATAAAAGAGAGGTCAGAGTGGATATCAGACCACTGGAGAGGTAGTAATGGTGACAAAGAAATGGAAAACAAACTTAATAAGTATTTTGCATCAGCCTTCACTGTGGAAGACACCAGCAGCATGACAGAAATGTGTGAATGTCAGGGGGCAGAAGTGAGTGTAGTTGCTATTACTAAGGAGGAGCTCCATACATCAAAGATGTATACATCAGAATGCTCTTTATCGATTACAGCCCAACATTTCCGGAATGGCGGGACTGTCATATGTTGAAAGATTGAAGCGACTGGGCTTGTATACACTGGGATTTAGAAGGATGTCAGGGATCTGATTGAAACATATAAGATTATTAAGGGATTGGACACACTAGAGGCAGGAAACATATTCCTGATGTTGGGGGAGTCCAGAACCAGAGGCTACAGTTTAAGAATAAGGGGTAGGCCATTTAGAATGGAGTTCAGGAAAAACTTTTTCACCCAGAGAGTTGTGGATCTATGGAATGCTCTGCCTCAGAAGGCAGTGGAGGCCAATTCTCTGGATGCTTTCAAGAAAGAGTTAGATAGAGCTCTTAAAGATAGCGGAGTCAAGGGATATGGGGAGAAGGCAGGAATGGGGTACTGATTGTGGATGATCAGCCATGATCACATTGAATGGCGGTGCTGGCTCGAAGGGCTGAATGGCCTACTCCTGCACCTATTGTCTATTAATACCATTTTTGCCTCAGAACTAATCAGTAAACTCAAGGCCTGGGCCTCAATACCCCCTCATGCAATTGCATCTTGAATTTCCTCACTTGCAGACCCCCAGTCAGTTCAGATTGGAAAACAAAATCTCCTCCACACTCTCCATCAATACAGGTGTACCACAGGGATATGTGTTTAACCCCCTCTCTACTCGCTTTACACCTATCACTGTGTAGCTAAGTACAGCTCCAACACCATACTCAAGTTCACTGATGACACCACTGTTGTGGGCTGTATCAAAGGTAGTGATGAATCACCATACAGGAAGGAGATTGAAACTTTGCCTGAGTGGTGTAATAACAACAACCTCCCACTCAATGTCAGCAAGACCACAAAACTTTGTAGACTTCAGGAGGGGGAAACCAAAGGTCTGTGAGTCAGGACTTATTGGAGGATCAGAGGTGGAGAGGGTCAGCAACTTTAAATTCCTGAGTATCACTATCTCAGAGGATCTGTACTGGACACACCATATAAATGTAATTGCAAAGAAAGCACAACAACACTTATACTGCCTTAGGAGTCTGTGGAGATTCGAATGGCTTCAAAGAACTTCACAAACTTCTACAGGTGGAAAGTATATTGACTGCTGCATTTCTGGCCTGATATGGGAACACCAAGGCTTTTGAGCAGAGAATCCTCCAAAAGGTACTGGATTCACCCCAGTATATCATGGGTAAAACCCTCCCAACCATTAAGCACATCCACATCAAACGTTGCCATAGAAATGCAGCATCCAGAGTTCCTCACCACCCAGGCCATGCTCTTTTCTCACTGCTGCCATCAGGTAAAAGGTACAAGTGCCTCAGGACTCGCACCACCAGGTTCAAGAACAGTTACCACCCTTCAACCATCAGGATTTTGAACAAAGGAGGATAACTACACTCAATTCTATTTCTGGTGTTACCACAACTGATGATCTTACTTTAAAGATCTTGTTACTTCATACTCTTTATTTATTGCTATTTAAATATAGTTTATTGCTCATTGGCTCAATTTGAGTTACTGTTCTATAGATTTGCTTAGTATGCCCTCAGGAAAACGAACCTCTGCGTTGTATATGGTGACATGTATGTACTCTGATAATAAATTTTACTTTGAACTTGGGAAGCTGACAGGTATGTTAGCAGATATGTCATCTGGACCAGACGGCCTACACCCCAGGGTTCTGAAACAGGAGGCTGAAGAGATTGAGTCGGCATTAGGAATGATCTTTCAAGAATCACTAGATTCTGGAATGTTTCTGGTGGACTGGAAAATTGTAAATTGAGGTTTCAAATCAGCAGGATTTTCTGAAGGGGAAACCTTGCCTGACAAACCTGTTGGAATTCTTGGAGGAAATAACAGGCAGGATAAACAAAGGAGAGTCAGTGGATGTTGTTTACTTGGATTTTCAGAAGGCCTTAACAAGGTGCCACACCTGAGGCGGCTTAACAAGATTAGTGTCCATGATATTACAGGCAAGTCACAAGCATGGACAGAAGAGTGGCTGACTGGCAAGAGGCAAAGAACAGTCAGAGACTGTTGTTCCACAGGGGTTGTTGTTGAAACCGCTTCTTTTCATGTTATATGTCAATGATTTTGATGATGAAATTTATGGATTTGTGACTATGTTTGCAAACAATATGAAGATATGTGAAAGGGCAGGACCTGTTAAGGAACAATCAGTGTTAAGGAAGCAGGGAGTCTGCAGAAGAACTTGGACAGATTGGGAGAATGGGAAAAGAAGTGACATACGGAATATAGTGCAGGGAAATGCATGGTCATGCACTTTGGCAGAAGGAATAAAGGAGTACACTATTTTCTAAGTGGGGAGAAAATTCAAAAATCAGAAGTGCAAAGGGACAAAGTGCAAGGATTCCCTAAAGGTTAACTTGCAGGTTGAGTTGGTGGCAAGGAAGGCAAATGCAATGTTAACATTCATTTCAAGAGGACTAGAATATAAAAGCAAGAATGTACTGCTGAGGCTTTACAGGCATTGGTCAGACCACAGAGTTTTATGAGCAGTCTTTTTGCCCATGATGTAAGAAATGTGCTGGCATTGGAGAGGCTCCAGAGGTTCACAAGTATGATTCAGGAACAAAAGGGTTAACATATGAGGAGCACTTGATGGCTCTGGGACTGAACCTGCTGGATTTCGAAGAATGTGGGTGGATTTCATTGAAACCTATTGAATAATGGAAGGCCTAGATAGACTGGATGTGGAGAAGATGTTTCCTAAAGTGGGAGAGCCCAAAACCAGATAGAGGGACACCCATTTAGACCAGAGATGAGGAGGAATTTCTTTAGACAGATGATAGTGAATCTGTAGAATTCATTGCCACAGATGACTATAGAGGCCAAGACTTTGGGTATATTTAAAGTGGAGTTTGATAGGTTCCTGATTAGTCCAGATGCCAAAGGTTATGGAAAGAAGGCAGGTGAGTGGGGTTGAGAGGGGTATTAAGAGATGGACTGATGTCGCAGACTTGGAAGGACAAATGGCCTAATTCTGCTCCTATGTTTTGCCTACAACTTTATGGTACAATTTTATAAAATATTTGATAAACAAATGAGAGATGGGAGTACAGTTGTGGACACCATAGGGGATAGATATGATCACTGGAGGGGATACAGAGGAGATTTATCATAATGTTGTCTAGGCTGGAGGGCTTTACTAATGAAGGATCCAACAGGCTGAGGTTGTTTTCCTTCGAGTGCAGACAACAAAGGGAACACCTGAAAGAGGTATACAAAATTATGGAGAGGAAAATGGTAAGTGGTAGGTTTTATGAAATATTTCCCCTTTGCAGAATTGTTTGCAAAGAGGGGGTACTGGTTTACAGTAAAGAATAATGGGGAGCTGAGGAAGGTGGAATCTGGAATATGTTACCCAACGGTGGGGGCAAAATTCCCCAAGCCTGCAAATGGGATTAGTGTACCTCCGTCCTTTCTCAGCACTGATATACACAGTAGACAGAAGGGCCTGTTTTACTACTGCCCAACTGCCTTTCTTTCCACCTTCAAGTAGCCTCCTACTCAAAAATAGAATTTCAAATCGTGAGTGCAAAGACTGCAATGTAATTCATGTGAAGCAATCTTTTACTTCATCTAAGTCAACAAACCCAACAAAAGAATTAACAGTAACATACAGTGAAAATGCCTTGTTGGACAAGGGCTTGAATATTTGCATACAAGCCACTACAGAACTGCTGCCAGCAAAAAATTTATTTATTTAGAGATACAACACGGAGCAGACCCTTTCAGCCTTCGAGCCACGCCGCACAGCTTCTGGCAAACCCAATGAACCCCATCCTAATCATGCTACAATTTACAGTCACCAATTAACGAACCTGGTATGCCTTGGGACTGTGGGAGTAAACCAGTGCACCCGGAGAAAACTCACACATTTCACGGGGAAGAATGTACAGACAGTCCTTGCAGAATGGCGCTGGAACTGAACTCCAAAATCTGGAAACCCCCAAGCACCTCAGTTTTTAAACACAAAGTAAACTGCAGATGCTGTGGTTAAAGCCACATGTACAACACGCTGGAAGGACTCAGCAGGTTGGGCAGCATCCGTGGAAACGAGCAGTCAACGTTTCAGGCCAAATCCTGACGAAGGGTCTCGCTCTGAAACGTTGACTGCTTATTTCCACGTATGCTGCCCAATCTGCTGAGTTCCTCCAGCATGTTGTACGTGTGACCTCAGTTTTTATATTTTCACTTCCTTGAGAAAATAGTCAACATTTTCATTTCTTCTACCAAGTGCATGACCATACACTTTCCTGACACTGTATTCCATCTGCCATTTTTTTGCCCATTTTCCTAATCTAAGTCCTCACTAGCACAAAGCACATGTAGCAATCCTGAGATCACAACCCTGGAGGTTCTGCCTTTTAACTTGGCACCTAAAATTCCCTGAACATTCTATGCACAACCTCATCACTCATCTTACCCATGTCATTGGTACCTACATGGTACATGACTTCTGGCTGTTCACCCTCCCACTTAAGAATGCTGAGGACTAAATCCCAGATATATCATACCCTGGCACCTGGGATGCAAGATACCATCCAGGAAACTCGTTCTCACTCACAGAACCTCCTGTCCATTCCCCTAACAAATCCCCTATCCCCACAGCATGCCTCTTCTCCCCCTTTCCCTCTGAGTAACAGAGGCAGACACAGTGCCAGTGATCTGACCACTGTGACTTTCCTCTTTTAGGTCAACTCTCCCCAACAGTACCCAAACTGATATACCTATTGTTGAGAGGGATGATCACAGTGGGTACTCTGCACTGGCTCCTTGATTCCTTTCCCCTTCCTGACTGTCACCCAGTTTCCTGAGTCCTGCACCTTGGGTGTAACTCTCTCTCTATATGCCCCATCTATCATACCCTCCAGAGTTCGAGTTCCAGCTCCAATTCCTTGAACACAGATTATTAGAAGCTGCATTTGGATGCACTTCTCACAATTGTAGTCATCAGGGACACCGGATGTCTTCCTCCCTTTGCACATCCTGCAAGAGGAGCATTTAATTATCCTGTCTGGCATCTCTACTGTCCTAGCTGAGCAGAGAAAAAGAAGAGAAGGAAAAAACCTAGAGCTTTTTTTTACTTTCTCTGACTGAAGCCTCTCTTCATTGTTTTTAAGTTAACAGGTGCCACTTTACAAACGTTCCAGTTCTTTGCCCCTATACCTAAATACTGTATAAAGAGCTTTGAAAAAAATAAGAGCCAAAGCTATGCCCATCTTTACTTGCCTCAAGAGCTTGTGATATATTTTTTTCTGGGTGTGGCAATTTATCTCTAAGTACAAGACTCATTCAGCACAGAAACAGGCTCTCTGCCGAACAGACCCACACAACAAAAATTACACATCCAAATTTGTCCCAACTGCCCACATTTGATACATTTTCCTCTAAATCTTTCCTATCCACATATCTGTACATTCATTGTTAATGTACCTGCCTTAACATTTCTGCCGGTAGTTCATTCCATATACGGAACACCCTCTAGGCGAAAAAGTTGTCCCTTAAGTTCCTCTTAAATCACTCCCTTCTCACTTACATCTTAAGTTCTTGATTCTGCAAACTTGGGAAAAATAAACTATGCATTTACCCTACCTATGGCCCCTATACACTGTGCATTCTCCTACATTCAAATGAATACAGTTCCAATCTCTCCACAACTCAGTCTCTTACAGCCTGGCAACATCCACACAATTCTTCTCTGCACTCTTTCAAGCATGGTGGCATCTTTCCTATAATAGGATAACGACAAATGAACACAATTTTTCAAATGTGATCCCACTAACATCTTGTATAACTACAACATAACATCCCAATGTCTACACTCAATGCAACAGACACAAAACGCCGGAGGAAATCAAATGAACGGAATGGAAATGAATGAACAGTCAATGTTTCAGACTGAGACCCTTCTTCAGGACTAAAAAGGGGGAAGATGCCAAAATAAAAGGGTGGGGGGGAGCAAGAGGAGGATAGCTAGAACACGATAGGTGAACCACAAACACAAGAAAAACTGCAAATGCTGAAATCAACACACACACACACACACACACAAAATGCTGGAGGAACTCAGCAGGTCAGACAGTATTGATGGAAAAGAGTAAACAGCCGACATTTCGTGCCGAAACCCTTTATCAGGACTGGAAAAAAAAGATAAGAATTCAGAGTAAGAAGTTGGGGGTTGGGGTGGAAGTACAAGGTGGTAGGTGATAGGTGAAATCGGGAGAGCGGGAGGGGTGAAGTAAAGTTGGAAAGTTGATTTGTGAAAGAGATAAAGGCCTAGAGATGGAAGAATCTCTTAGGAGAGGGTAGAAAACCATGGAAGAAAGGGGAAGTAGTACCAGAGGGAAGTGATGGGCAGGTAAGGAAATAAGGTGAGAGTGGGAAATGGGAAAAATGGGAATGAAGGAGTGGGGGGGGGGGTGCAATTACGTTAAGTTTGACAAACTGATGAAAAGTGAAGCCAGGTAGATGGGAAAGGTAATGGGCTGGAAAGGAAAGAATCTGATAGGAGAGAAGAATGGACCTCAGGAGAAAGGAAAGAATGTGGGAACCCTGGAGGAGGCCAGAGTGGGGAATAGAAGAGTGGGGGAGGGTTTTATTTAAAGCTAGAAGGAGAAATCAATATTCCATCCATCAGATTGGAGGCTACCCAGGCAGAATATAAGATGTTGCTCCTCCACCCTGAGGGTGGTTTCATCTCCTCATCAAGAGTAAGCTATGGATTGACATGTCGGAATGGGAATGGGAATCTGAATTAAAATGTTTGGCCACAGGGAAGTTCCACTTTTTGGCGGATGGAGTGGAGGTGCTTGATGAAGCAGTCCGCTCATATGCAACAGGTCTTACCAATGTAGAGGAGGCCGTATCAGGAGCACCAGACACAACAGCTGGACCCTGGAGTGCCTGGAGGGAGATTAGTGGGGAGGGACAAATGGTCAAGGGAATCGCAGAGGGCGCAATTCATGCAGAAAGTGGTAGGAATGCCCTGACTAATGAAAATCAGCATGACTGTTAGCTTTCTTCACCAACCCATCTACCAGTGACATCCTTTTTAGGGAATTAAGTACATGTACACCCATGTCCCTGTAATACAACAGTTCTAAAAATATTTAGTTTTTCCCATACCTCTCCATGATGTAGAGGGTAATTACAGATCAATTCCATTCCCCAAATTATTTCCCAGTTACATTTTTCTTTGAAATACTTGATTCTCTGACCCACATTTGATGCAATTTACAACAGTAAACTATGTCTTTGGGCTGGCAGAAGAAACTGAAAAACTCAGGGGAAACCCTCATGGTCACAAGGAGAATGGGCAAATATTACACAGACAGCAGTGGGGAAGCCCAACTCAAACAGAGGTTGCTGAATGTGTGGGACAGTTGCACCAGTATGCTATCCATCTTCCAGAACTATTTAATACCTTATATTCTGATAGTACACTTCACACCTAAAAATGACTCCTCTTTTTAACTTCCATTCTTTCCACTTGTCACCATCTACATCATCCTCCTCTGCCACAAGAATTCCTTATTTCCAATTACTCTTTTTATTTTTATTGAGATAGGAACTTTGTCTTTAAGAATGGCATCCACTATGGCAAAAGTGAAACTATCGCACCCCTGCCAAAAGGGACTAATTCTGCCCCCATTTCCTTGGCTTCTGGGTTAATCTTTGTTTCTGCACTTGTCCCGCATCCACACTTCATTATCAACCTTTTGTTATTTCTCCTTCCCCTTTCGTAGCCCTTGTCATTTGTCCTTTCTCTAACCTATTAGATGTACAAGATGATGAGAGACATTGATTGTGCGGATAGTCAGAGGCTTTTACCGAGGGCTGAAATGGTTGCCACAAGAGGACACAGGTTTAAGCGCTGGGGATTAGGTACAGAGGAGATGTCAGGAGTAAGTTTTTTCACTCAGGGAGTGGTGAGTGTGTGGAATGGGCTGCCGGCAACGGTGGTGGAGGCGGATACGTTAGGGTCTTTTAAGAAACTTTTAGATTGGTACATGGAGCTTAGTAAAATAGAAGGCTATAGGTAAGCCTAGTCATTTCTAAGGTAGGGACATGCTCGGCACAACTTTATGGGCCGAAGGGCCTGTATTGTGCTGTAGGTTTTCTATGTTTCTATGTTTTATTCATCATTATCGCTAATCTGTCTTCTTTTATGAAAGGTCACAGATCGGAAACATGGTCCGTTTGTTTCTCTCTGGGGATCTTGCCCGATCACAGCATTGTATTCAGGATCAGGATATTGGTACATTTACACCAGCCAGTTAAAGACTCTCCTTTCTTGATACTTTATCCAAAAAATGTTTCTCTTCTCATTTTAAAAATTGATTTCTTACAGGGAGACAGCTCCAGAAATCTTGTGTTTACAGGTTATGTTCAATCTTGAGCAAGAAATTCAAGTATGGGCACATCACTGGTATCTTACTCAGCGTCGCTGGAAGTCTGAACAATTTGTTTTTGAAGTTGCTGTACTGTAACCTGAAATAGGAATACTGATCTATTACACCCTCCCTGATTTTAAGTTAAGTTAGAGAATGACCAATATCAGAATAGGAGTGGTTATATAAAGAAAGTACTGGAAATTAAGCCCTTCCTTGTCTGAATGGGTCCACACAGAACATTAAAATTAAAGATGACAGAAAAAAAAGTTAACAGTTTGGTTGTAATTGTGGCATTCATTAACAGTGGGCCAAAAGTAATGTTCAAAATACCAAAATACTAAGAAAATTAGATGCAATTTTTTTAATGCTACATTACTGCCTGAAAACCAATACTGAAATTTCTTTTTCCAGATGCAACAGTGGTCATTAACTGCTACAAGCTTAATATTTCCAAGTTCAGTAAATCACTGCATCAGAATGGAGACCAAGGCATCTTACATTTTTCTTGAGAGCAACCCAATACAGACGAGGCAAAGTTCAGTTGAAAGGTTTCTTTGTGCAGAGAATAATGAATCAAAGAAAATGCAAATTATTCTTGAAGAAATGCCCTATTTGGGCTTCTTGAATAATTATCCAATTTTGTCAGAAACAATAGTGTTTAAAGACAAGAGTAACTTCTTTCCAATCCCCTCCATGTTCCTTCCTTTACGACAACTGCTTTCTCTCATCAGCAATAAGCAAAAATGTTCCCACACCCTTGTTCAAATGATAAGTCTTTTCTGACATGAGGGATAACCAATAGTATCCAATCAGTTAAAATTAATACTAGAAAAAAGCAGCAGCAATGGACACAGCAGTCATGTCAGAAGTGAATTTTGCAAAGTGGTGACAAAATACATTTCACATTGTTCTGGTCTTTACAATGCTTAAACAGGAACATCTGAAAGGAAAAACACTGCAAACCTCTTCAGGGGAGTTCAAAAGCTTAAAGTAACTTTATTATCAGAGTACCAACATGTAAACTACTTTGATAACACTAAGTATACTGAAACACCACATTGAAGGCGAAAACCTTGCTACCAACCCCAACCCCCGACCACAAAACCGAGTTTCTGCCATATGCAGATACAGTCCTGATGCAAGATCGAGCCAGAGCATTAACAATCCCTTTCCTTCCATGGAAGCTGCTCGACCACAAATTAATCCACTGGATGGATTGACGCTCCACATTGCAATAAATGCAGTTTTTTGTCTCCAGAAGGATTACAGGAGGATTACACAGGAAATCCTGATGATTCTTTAGTCGATACTACTCATTGCATAATAATTTCACCTGCATATATAATATTCTAAGATGCATAATTAAATTAATTAACTACACTTACTTTTATTGCTGAAAACTACTTTTTCAAACTTAAAAAGGAAATATTTGTCTATATTCTCAATACTGCCACCCAACTGAAGATGGCATAGACTCTATTTCTCTGTACAGCATTGTCTTCTGCCAATCTCAAGAATTTCATTCCCTGAAGTTGGAATACTGCATCCAAATAACATAATCAGCAAAATGGATTTTATATTTTTCCCCACAGAAGCACTTCTGCAAAAGAAAACTTTGAGCAAGAGAAAGCCAAATGAATCTGCAGTCTACTCTGTCATGAACTTAACTCCACTGGATCGGATACTTTTGTTTACACCAGCAGAACCCAAAACAAAACTAAACGGGCACTGCACTCTTACACAATCTCTTTCTCTATTCGGAATTAGAAAGCAAATACCTCATCAGACTCATCATACACCCTTCCACATTACACCAGACCACGGAACAAACCACACCCTCACCCAATCACTACACTGCCATTTGTTTGGTCTCTTAGATCAACCTTCAGTGGGTAAGCCAAAGTTACTGAATGGAAGCCAATTTTTTTTTTAAACTGTTTCAAATTCAGAAAATAAATTATCAACTTACATTAACTTTGAATGCTTGAACAGTGTTATCCAGAAGAAGCACGTTGCACACCACTTCTGTGTGTTGTCTATCTCTAGCCAGTTCAGATGCTCGCACATTGTAAGTCCTGCCAGCTGGCAACCGGAAGCGTGATGTCATTACTGTCCACACAGGATCTATACAAGTAAAATTAATAGTTAATACCAAAATTCTTCAGATGCTTAAGGATCTTGCTACCACACAGCTCCTGTGACTCGGGGTTGATCCTGACTTGCAATACTGTGTGCCCACTCCCCCTGTGACCATCTGGCTCTATTCCTCAGTAAAAACATACCAAAATTGCTCAGGTTAGTAGGTTAATTGGCCACCAAATTGCCTCAAGTATGTAACTGGGAAGGACTCATTTAAAAATGAGTGTTTGATGGTCAGTATGTTCTTGGCTGCTTATATGCTGTACCTTTGACTCTTTGACAACTGTTCTAGGTACTAAATGACAAAAATGACAAGATCATATTGCATTCAAACAGAATGCTCTTTGTATCATGAATGGTAATACTGCCCAAAATTCAAGGAAAAAAGCAAAATGTCAGATTTACAACATTACTTCCCCTTCACTCCACCCAGAGCCTTAATATAATCACGTAGATGGAAATATGTACAGGCAATTGCAGTGATTGAGGGAGCGGGCCAACTGATCCGAGAAAGCCGTCCATAGGATTTTCTATAATGCAACGCCACATTATTTATCCATGTCAAAAAAAGCAAAAAAAAAACGTTTCTCACCATTTTTTGGTGATAATTTCTAAATGCCATGAGGGCAAACTTCCACTCCCCGAATGGCTGTAACACAGTTCATCTGTATTTGAGTCTCCTGATACCTTTTGCAGTAAGGGAACCAGGCAAAACAGATCTCAGGTTGGGTTCTTGATCTCAGCTAAAATGGTTTACCTCAGTGAAGACTGATATGAGAAAGTAACAAGAACAACCAGAAAGGAGCCAATCCAGACAGCAACTTAAGAGTATCATCGGAATATTTCCCATGCCATTTTGAAATTGATGAGTCACAAAACATGAATATCAATTTAGAAAGGATTATTTACGGTTGAATTCTGAAAATACAAGTATATTATCAATTATTCTATACGTATAAACAGAAGAAAAATCCTTCATCATTCAAATTTCATGGATAAGCAAGTGCTTTTCATGCAAGTAACATTAAAAATAGTATAATTATAAGCAAAAGCAGATGCAAAAAAATTTCAATTATCTTAATAAATTACCCTACAATAATACATTTTGCATAAAATGATCAATAAAATCATAGACCTTTCAATCAAATGCTCAAGCACTAAAACAGCAAATGCTGGCAATAATCACATCAGGTGATCTGCAGAGACAAACATCTTAATGCTCAAGACATTCACCTATAACATTATCTGGAATTAGAGTGAACAAACACTGCAAATTGAAATACAACTGTTACAGGGCATTTAGAAGACAATAAAAAATGCACAAATACTGTCTTTTTTATTTAATCAAAGGATAGACATCACTAGCAAAGTCAGCATTTGTTGTATATAGTAAATGTTCCTAAACTGAGGCAGCAAGAGTCTACATTAAAATTTCTATTAAAATCAATTTTGTATTACTTCATATGCCTAATGTGCGATTAGCTAATAGCTACTCTAATCATACCCAACAGATGCTACAGGTTTTTCAGATATTCAGCTTTTGCAATATTCTGCCCCATTTAGTAAAACAAATGTTACTTTTCGCAAACCCAGTCCAATGAGGAATAGACCTCACTGACTCCAACTCCCATAGATGGGGGTCCAGATAGCTTAGGCTTTCAAGGACCTCTGCATTTCTTAACAAGTTCAAAACTTCTTTGTAATTTGTTCTTAATCATCTCTCCTAATCTTTTTCCCACTTCCCAGAGACGAAGTGAAGTGGCTGAATGCAATTAAACTAGGGATTAAGTCGCCAATGGACGACAAATTTTACAATCCTGTATGTTGTCATCAATGGCATTACAAGAATTCACAAGATCACAGCAGGGTTCTGTCCCCAAGAACTTTGTAACCCAAACAGCTCAAAAGTCAAACAGTCACAAAGTTCCCACACAGCAGAGGATAACTGCAGAAGTGTGCTCTCTGGAGAAGCATCTTGTTTGGCCATTTTCTAATAATAAAACTGGTATTAACAAATTTAACCTGAGCCCAACTCAGGCTAATGATGTATTATTTTTAAATACTTTATGGCAGACAAGGCTTTAAATGCTTTTGACAGTTTTTAAAATGGACACTGTTGCTGGGCTGGATGGTGCCTCTAAGACAGGATTTGTAAAATGAACTTGTGTTGACGTGAATGTATTCTTCTTGAATTCAATATAGTAAAAACCCAGCTCATGTCACCTGCAGCCCAACAACAGCTGGCAAACCCATTCCACTGGTCTCCTAAACACTCATTCATATCAAAGTTCAAAAGTTCAAAGTACCAAGTACATTTATTATCAAAGTATGTGTACATTATACAACCGCGAGATTCGTCTAATAGACAGCCACGAAACAAAGCCCCAAAAAAACATGAAAAATACTGTCAAACACCCAATGTGCAGAGGGGAAAAAAACTCATGCAAACAATAAACACAGCAAATAGCATTCAGAACAGAAGTCCACAAAGACAGTCTTGTCCATGGACACTTAGTTTAGCACAGAGCAGCGAACTGAACTGGCCCGTCCCTCACTTCAGGCCCCGACATCCTGCCCTTTTCAATCTAACCTGGTGCCTAAATCATAGACACAGACAGACATACTTTATTGATCCCGAGGGAAATTGGGTTTCGTTACAGTCGCACCAACCAAGAATAGTATAGAAATATAGCAATATAAAACTATAAATAATTAAATAATAATAAGTAACTTATTCCAAGTGGAAATAAGTCCAGGACCAGCCTATTGGCTCAGGGTGTCTGACACTCTGAGAGAGGAGCTGTAAAGTTTGATGGCCACAGGCAGGAATGACTTCCTATGACGCTCAGTGTTGAATCTTGGTGGAATGAGTCTCTGGCTGAATGTACTCCTGTGTCTAACCAGTACATTACGGAGTGGATGGGAGACATTGTCCAAGATGGCATGCAACTTGGACAGCATCCTCTTTTCAGACACCACTGTCAGAGAGTCCAGTTCCACCCCCACAACATCACTGGCCTTACGAATGAGTTTGTTGATCTTGTTGGTGTCTGCTACCCTCAGCCTGCTGCCCCAGCATACAACAGCAAACATGATAGCACTGGCCACCACAGACTCGTAGAACATCCTCAACATCGTCCAGCAGATGTTAAAGGACCTCAATCTCCTCAGGAAATAGAGACGGCTCTGATCCTTCTTGTAGACAGCCTCAGTGTTCTTTGACCAGTCCAGTTTATTGTCAATTCATATTCCCAGACATTTGTAATCCTCCACCATGTCCACACTGACCCCTTGGATGGAAACAGGGGTCATCATCCAAACATTGGGCTCTGTCGCTTCAATACTCTCTGGGGCCTGGACCCCACCACCTCAATTCTGCCTGTACAGGCTACACGTAAATCGGGTAGGACTTCTGTGCACAGAGTGAGATCATTTTCAATGGAAGCAGACAAAATGAACTCAAGCACATGCTAGTACTGAAAAGTTAAATGAAATATTCCCTCTTCCAAAATAGAAGTGGGTACTACAGTATAGA
Source organism: Hemitrygon akajei (assembly GCF_048418815.1). NCBI lineage: Eukaryota > Metazoa > Chordata > Chondrichthyes > Myliobatiformes > Dasyatidae > Hemitrygon > Hemitrygon akajei. The sequence goes on from NC_133125.1 coordinate 107,852,508, forward strand.
TGGCAGTAAATCTATTTGCATTTGAAATTAGCACACAATGCCTGAAAATTTTGTAGTCAAAGAGGGGCATTCAGACTATAAATAACTAGGTGCACCTGTGTGGAATGAAATTGCACTGTTTAGTATTTTCCAGTCAAGAAAACCTAGTGTACGCCAACGGTGATATTATGAACAAAAGTCAAATCAGAAGAGAAATGCACAACTTTTAGCTATTGTAAAACTTGCCGCAGAACAGAAAAGACTGGAATATTCACACAATGTAGATCCTGATTTATACACTTTAAAAATGAAAATAGAGAATTAACTAAGTCCAAAGACTGCTAAGCAATATTTATCACACCGCATGCTATTAAAGCAAATTTAAGTTACTTTACAATAAATTAATTTTTGATATATAGTGAATTCCGGATAACTAGGCATCAGTTAATCAGGACAGCCGCTTATTTGGGACAAACTCTTAAAAAAACAAAAACAAATCAAGAAAATAGCTGAGATCCCTTTTGTTTATTTGGGACACCATGTCGTTTAATTTTGCCAGAGACTATCGTCAAACAGTTTTTAAAATGGTTTCAGTTCTGTGTGTGCTTCTGCCAAGTTATCCATCTGGACCAACAGATGCTGATTCAAAAAGCAGAGGTTTTTAAAAATTATTTTATTTTGACTTTTAAAATATCAGACCCTTGCCAAGATGTCACAACACTCATCTACACTTGGTGTCTGCACTGATCTTGTTCATTTACAGTCAAAAGAACACGGCAGCATAAGTTGGATGAGTTCCTCCATTGATAACTATTAGGAACTTGTACCGTTTTAAAGTACTATCGGTAGTGTTCTAATTTATTCTGTATTTTATTTAAATATGTAATGTGTTACTCAGTTAAAACAGTAGTTTGTCTTTTTTATACCTTTTTAACAATTTTCATGAAACTTTAGCTAATTGGGGCAGCCACTTAATTGGGCCAAAATGTACTAGTCCCTATGTGCCCCAATTAACTGGAATCCACTGTATTGAAGACTTTGCTGATAAAGATTGTAAAGCAGCACTCCTTGGATCTGGAAATAACAAACAGTAGCTTCTGGGATTTTATACTTCACAGCAAAATCTAATCCAATCAACTCCATAGCTGGGATTTTGTAAATCCATACAGTCCACATGCCTTTAGTTTGATTTAAATCTGAAGTGCACCAACAATAAACTGGAGACCACCTTTCCTTTGACATCAAGTGCTAAATTGACTTCCAAACTTACATCAACAGCAAGTTTTAAAGTATTGCAAACACAGAGAATCAGAATCCCAAATTAATACAAGTACATATTTTCAACTGTAAACTCGAACAAATACTTGGTGCTAAGTGCTCGCTGTTTTACTTAGTAACCAACATTGCTCAAAATAGAAACAGAAACAGATGTTATATTACACATTTGTTACCCACCCAAGGATAAAACACTGCCTAATTTCAGCAGTGCTCAAAAAGAACATTAATTTCAAATGTGCCTCACACCACTTTACAAGCCTTATTTGCATGAAAAACATTTTAAATTAAGCACAGAAGGCCCACCACATCCATGCCAACTTTTCTGACCATCTACACTAACAACATTTGCCTATACTATGTAGGTACTCTTCCATGCCTTATTCAAGTGCCTGTTTCAATGTCTTATAAGTGTAATAATTGTATCCATCTCCAACACCTCCACCTGTAATCAATTCCAGATATTAACTGAGTGCCATGTAAAAAAACAAACTGTGACTGAGAGGTTAGTTTTGCCAAGAACCACATCTGGCTGTTAACGCAACAACACAATCAAAATATGCGCTGGAGGCAGCCCACAAGATTTGTCATGCTTCTCACACCAACATAGCACGTCCACAACTAACCCTAACCCATGTATCTTTGGAATGCGGGGAGAAAGCAGAACAGCTGAGGGAAACCCACAGTCACTGCAAGTACGTACACACTCCTTACCAAGAGTAGCAGAATTGAACTGGTCCTAAATGCTGTAATAGCATTAGGCTAACCGCCACCTTACCATGCCACCCAGTATGCTCTCAGATCCCCCTTTAAAGCTCCTTCCTCTCATCCTAAATGCATGTGCTCATATTTTTTCACATCCCTGCATTAGGAAGACTGACTAAATGCTTCTAATTCTATACATAATTTTAAAACCTGCGTGGATGAGTGTGTGCCTATGAGAACTTATTGTTCATACCCAAATCAAAAGTTGTGGATGAACCAGGAGGTTCGTAGTCTGCAGAGAGCTAGATCTGGGGCATTCAAGTCTGTACAAGAAAACCAGGTATGACATACACAGGGCTAATTCGAGAGCCAAGGAACTATTCCAGCATGAAGGGCAGCAATGTTTCACTCCCAGACAAACTCAACGGCTTTTATGCTTGCCTTGTGAGGGAGAATAAAATCACAGCTAGAAGGATCCCTGCAGCACCTGGTGACCCTGCGATCTCGATCTTGGAGGTCGACATCAGGCCGTCTTTCAGGAGGGTGAACCCTCACAACATAACAGGCCTTGATGGAGTACCTGTTAGGGCTCTGAAAATCTGTACCAAACAACTGGCTGGGGCGTTCAAAGAAATTTTCAATCTCTAATTGCTACAGTCAGAAGTTCCCACCTGCTTCAAAAGGGCAACAATTATACCAGTGCTCAAGAAGAGCAGGTGAGCTGCCTTAACAACTATCACCCAGTAGCACTCACATCTCCGGTGACGAAGTGCTTTGTAAGGTTGGTTAGGGCTAGAAACAACTCCCGACTCAACAAGGACTTAGGCCCACTGCAATTTGCCTATTGTCATGATAGATCTACAGCAGACACGATGTCACTGACTCTCCACGTGGCCTTGGATCACGTGGACAACACAAATACCTACTGTATGTCAGGATGCTGTTTATTGGCTACAGCTCAGTGTTTAACACCATCAGTCCTGATCAAAAAGCTCCAGAACCTGGTCCTCTGTACCTCCTTCCACAATTGTATCCTCGACCTCCTAACAGAAAGACTATAACAGATGCAGATTGGAAATAACATCTCCACCTCACTGACAGTTAGCACCGGTGCACCTCAGGGATGTACGCCTAGCCCACTGCTCTCTCTCTACACCCATGACTATGTGGCAAGTCACAGCTCAAATGCCATCTATAAATTTGCTAATAATACAATCATTGTTGGCAGAATCTCAATGGGTGACGAGAGGGCATACAGGAGAGAGAAATCCCAGCTAGTTGCAGCAACAACCTTGTCCCCAACATCAATAAGATCAAAGAACTGATAGTGGACTTCAGAAAGGGTTGAGAAGTGGACAGCCATTTCAAGTGGGTGTCAATGTCAGACCCAACATACTGATGCAGCTATAAAGGCAAAACAGCAGCTATATTTCATGAAGAGTTTGAGGAGATTTGGTATGTAATCAAAAAAACTTGCAAATGTCTACAGATGTACTGTGGAGAGCATTCTAAATGATTGCATCACTGTCTGGTATATGGGGGCTATTGTACGGGACTGCAGAGTGTTGTAAAATTAGTCAGCTCTATTATGGGCACTAGCCTCTGTTGTATCCAGGTCATCTTCAAGAAGCAACGCCTCAGAAAGGCGGTGTCCATCATTAGGGACTTGCATCACCCAGGTCATGCCTTGTTCTCATTGCTACCATCAGGAAGGAGGTACAGAAGCCTGAAAGCACACACTTAACAAATCAGCAACAGCTTCTTCCCCTCTTCCATCCAATTTCTGAATGGACATTACCTCGCTATTTTTTTTAAAAATGTCCTTTTTTTTTGCACAACTTATTTTGTTTAAATATTTCATATACATATACTTACTGTAAATCAGAGTTTTCTTTTTCTATAATATAATGCATTGTACTGCTGCCAATAAGCTAACAAATTTCATGACATATGCCAGTGATATTAAACCTGATTCTGATCTCTATCAATATTCTATAGTCCATTCAAGCCTGTAATAATTTTTGGAGAAAGTGTTTTCTGCAAAATGAATGTAACCATCAAATTGTAATGGACATAATGTATTTAGGGCAAAACAATACCCAAAATCAAAAATATAAAATGTGGTCTAAAGTGCTTTTAAGTACAACAATGTTCCAGTCTTTGCAATGAGTGTAATGGGTAAGGCTGATGATCAACTTTATTCACCTGGTATCTACATTTTGAATGTATTAGCATTTTGCTGTGTTGTGCGAGTTCTATATACAATTACACAGAATAAAGAATTCTATAAAAAGCCAGAAGTACAGATATGGAATGAAATGTGCATAAATACAAGCATGTACTTACAATGTAAACTGCATTATAAAAATTGGCTTAAAGTGTTTACAGTGCAGTGATTCAGGCAATAGTCAGAGAGAGGGTGAGGGGGACTAACAAGAATGGTTGATCAAATTAACTGCCTAGGGGAAGAAATTTGGTTGGAAAAAGGCAGGACTGGCAACTTTAATACCCCAGGGCGAAGGAATGTAAATTAATGATAAAGAATATCGCTGCTTCACTGACAGGACAGAGTCATAGATTGCTACAGCACAGAAACAAAGCTCTTCGACACATCTAGTCTGTGATGAACCAGTAACCTTCCTTGCCCCATCAACCGGCACCCTGACCATAGCCCTTATTACATAGCGAGGTACAAGAACTTATACTATAGAAACAGCTTGGCCAGGCGATCCAAGTTACAGTTGGGGACTTTGGGAACAGTGGCCATAATTCTGTAAGACATGGCCTTCAGGTCAAGTATAAAATGGGGGTGGGGGGGGGGGATGGGGGAGGCCAATCATAACAGTATTAGGTAACGAAGCAGATGTTAGTATTTAAGGTCAAATCCACATCTGACATGGGAGGTTTTCTAAAATGAAAGGCCAATTAATCTGAGTTCAGTCAAACAGAAAGAGGAAGCATATGTACAGTTTGAGGCTGAAATCAGACAATGCTTTTGAAGGAAACAGGAAGGAAAAAAGAAAATTTATGGTCTTATGGCTAAAAGGCACCGAGAAATGTCCTTAGCAAGTGGGATTAAAATAAGTCCCAAGGCACTTATATGCATATTAGAAACAAGATGGTAGCGAACAAAAAGAGAGTATTCCACACCACCAGGTTCAAGCACAGCTATTCTCTCAACCATCAGGCTTTTGAACCTGTGCATAGAACTTCACTACTTATTCCCAAAACTTATGGACACACTTTCTAGGACTTGTCATCTCAAGTTCTTGATATTTATTGCTTATTTATTATTATTATTTCCTTTTCTTTATCATTTTGTATTTGGACAGTTTGTCACCTTTTGCACATTGATTGTTTGCCCAACTTGTTAAGTGCAGTCTTTCAATGTTTCTATTATTTTTCTTGTATTTATTGTGAATACCCACAAAAAAAAACTAATCTCAGGGTTGCACAGTCGGCCCTCCTTATCCATGGGGGATTGGTTCCAGGACCCCCTGCAGATACCAAAAAAAGCTGATGCTCAAGTCCCTTATTTAACCCGTTACAGTGTGGTGGACTTCAGGACCCAGTGGAGCTCCGGACCTTATTTAACCCGTTACAGTGTGGTGGACTTCAGGACCCAGTGGAGCTCCAGACCTTATTTAACCCGTTACAGTGTGGTGGACTTCAGGACCCAGTGGAGCTCCAGACCTTATTTAACCCGTTACAGTGTGGTGGACTTTAGGACCCGATGGAACTCTGGACCTTATTTAACCTGTCTCAGTAACCTGAGACTTCAGAACCCAGTGGAGCTCGGGACCTGCCACCCATAGTCTTTCTGTTCCATTGATGGAAAACGATCACGATTGAAAATAAAGTGGAAATAATAAAGTGATCGGAAAGAAGTGAAACGTCATCGGTCATTGGAAAAGCGTTAGGCTACAGTCGGTCAATGAGCAGAACAATTTTAAAGGATAAAGTGAGAATAATGGAGCATGTGAAGGCCCTACCCCAATGAAAGCTACAATTATTACTAAGCAAAGTAGTGGTTTAATTATTGAAATACATACCTTTCTTAAGTGTTTTATATGCATAGAAAGGTAAAACATATACGATACACTAAGACACACATTTGACTGACACTACATAATATCGAATGTACCTGTTCCGACTTAGAGAACTTCCGTTTTTTTCTCGATCCTTATCCACAGTAACCTATGCACATCCTCCCATATACTTTAAATCATCTCTAGATTACTTATAATACCTAATACAATGTAAATGCTATGTAAATAGCTGTTATACTGTATTGCTCAGGGAATAATGACAAGTAAAAAAAAGAGTCTGTACATGCTCAAACGACAAGTGCTGGAGAGAGAACTTCCGGGTTTTCCTGATCTGCGGTTGGTTGAACCCGCGGATAAGGAGGACCAACTGTATATGGTGACAGATATGTACTTTGATAATAAATTTACTTTGAACTTTGAAGTCAAAGGTATCAGGCATGTAAATGAGTACTTTGAATAAGTAATCACCAAAGACAGAATGACGTCAATAGGGAGGGTCCTTCTAGGAAATGTAATATTGAGGAGCTGGCATTGGCTGCTTTGAAAAATACTAAGGCGGACAAGTTCCCACAGCATGACTGCATCCATCCCAGGATATTGGTGAGATTGCAGGGACATCTTTTTAGCCACAGAAGACAAAACTGAAGAAGAGCCAATGTTGATTAGGGGCAACAAGGACAAACCCAGCAATTTATAGGCCAGTGAGAGGGTAAGGATATTTTTGAAGATTCTCAGGGACATGACTTACCTGCAGTTGAGTAAACCATATACTTATTAGGCGTAGTCAGCTTATCTCGGAGGGAAGTAAATCCTAACTGAGTCAAATGGGAGGTTTCCTTTGGAGGAGGTGATGAAGATAACTGATGAGGATAGGGCAGTGGATGATTTACAAATACCAAAGGTTGTCAAAAGATACAACAGGTTGTAAATCAGATGGAAAATTGGGCAGAACAACAGTTGATGGAGTTAAGACGGGCAAGTTTGGAAGGTCAAATACAGTAAGTGCAGTAAATGGTAGCGGTTATAATTAGGACGATTTGAGGGTGCCAGCCCACAGTATCTTTGCTTTCTAGTTAGGGCATTAAGCATCAAAGCTGACAAGCCATATTGACACCTCATTATCTGTCTGGGTAGCCTCTAACTTCATAGTATGAACATCAATTTCTCCTTCCAGTTAAAAAAAAATTCCCGTCCCCCTTCCCTCTTCATCTATTCCCCTGGCCTCTAACCTCTTCTCACCTGCCTACCATCTCCCCTTGGTGTCCCTCCATCTTCCCTTTCTCCCATGGATCCACTCTCACATCCCATGAGATTCCTTCATGTCCAGCCTTTACCTTTCCCACCCACCTGACTTCATTTATCACCTTCTAGTTAGTCCTCCTTCCCCTCCCCCCTTCTTATTCTGGAGTTTTCCTCCTTCCATTCCAGTGCTGAAGGAGGATCTTGGCCTGAAACATTGACTGTTTATTCATTTCCAGAGATGCTGCCTGACCTGCTGAGTTCCTTCAGCATCTTGCATCTAGCCATGTTGCAGCTGTAGAAAACTTTAGTTAGGCTACGTTCAAAGTAGTATGTACACTTCCAGTCGCTGCATCACAGCAAGGATGTGGAAGGATTGGAAAGAGTGCAGGCTCACCAGAATTAGAGACCATTAGCTTTAAAAAGAGACAAATTTGGATTGTCTTCTCTGGAGAATCAGAGACACAGCTGTGACCTTACAGAAATATATAGTTATGAGAGACACTGTAGATAAACAGATGTTTTCTCTCGGGGGTGGAAATGCCGAATACCAGCGAGCATAGTGTAAAGGTTAGAGTTTAAAGGAAACGCAAAGTAAAGTTTTTTCTAAAACAGTGGAGGATGCCTGGAATATGCTGCCGGGGCTGGATGGAGTAGGGAATGAAGTGATTCATGCCATGTGCCAGTGGTACAGACATTGTAGGCTGAAGGACCTGCTCCTGTGCCGTACTTTTCAATATTTCTAATGACTTAAGTGAAGAAAGATTTTGGCGGTGGTTTTCACCTATTTTCACAATGAACACTCTCATAGAAGACAAGCATCTTCACCCAAAGCCACACATCTCAGAATGAGCGAGATCCAACTTGCCTGCTTTAGTCGTTACTGGTTTTGATATCATCTTAGAAATTCCTCAGCTGAACTGTTGTAGGAAAGTTTATGGAATTATTAAAAAGGAATGACTGGCTTCTCCGAAAGAAAGCTGCGGAAATACAGCCAAAGACCGATCCCTTTAAAAACAATGTACTTGATCTTCAAAATGGCTTTTAAAGTTACAGATCTAATGTCTAACAGTGCTGAACTGAGCCCACTGTATAGCATCAGTATAAGTACGAAGGTCTGTTGCGTGCCTCAAGCGTTTCAATGAACTTTAACTAGTATTCTGCAGAAGTCCACAGCAGTTCCAAAACTGTAACGCCTCACGCCTGAAAGGGGGAAAAAAATCAATTTCGAGATCCCAGTCACACTGGGTAACTGAGTGCTAACTTCCTACAGGATGGGTCTCTATGCTGAAACAAACCAGCAGCCAGATGCCTGCTCATTAGTGTATGAAAAGGAAGCCTACCAGTCAAGTGCAACGTTACCCAAACCTCTTCTAATACAGGCTGTGACCAGAGAATTGGAAGAACAGACACAAATGCTAACATAAACTGAAAAAAAAAACACTTCTTGAATCTTCAACTATTTGTTCTTTAACTGATACTGACATTTCTCTTTCTACAAATTGTAATTCAAAACAATTATTTGCAGTTATATGTAGCATTTTAATCATGATACAGGACAGTTCAACATAGATTTTAGGCTAAGCATAGCAAAATGAATAGCATTATAAAAACCAGCCTCAGAATATTTACAACTATTCTTCATATAAAATTACAAGTAATTGCTTTAATTACACAAACTATGGTTTACTTTCCACAGGTAGCGCCTACATTCCATTTAACACCATGTCATATTGTCTTCAACAGTACACCGGGAATTGTGAATGTTTTCTCAGCAAACCAACAAAAGCCAATCTCAAGCTCTTGTTGAGACAGTCAATAACTTATTGTTTTTATAAAAATTAATATAAATGTCACAATCATAAGGTGTTAGACATTTAATCTAGCATTTGTTTTTAAACATACGGGACACTGACAAACAATTATGGTATAAATAGTGCATTATGTTATTTGGATTGAGGAACATTTTATCTGGACTAAAGACTGCTAAATAAACTAAACTTCATTTAACAATATTAATATTAAAACCTTTTTGTGTCTTCTGTTATATTATTACCAGCTTACCTTCATTTTTCATCTATTCTCTCATTACGGCTTTTTCTTTTTGTTGCCTTCTGTTCGTTTTTAAAAGTTCAATCTTCAAGCTTCCCACTAATTTCAAAGGTTCATTTGTTATCAAACTATAGAACTCTGAAATTCTTTTTCTCTGGGTAGCCATGAAATCAAGAAAGAAAAGAAAGGGAGCACGATCACCCCCCAAATCCCCCCACCCCCGCACAGAGAAAACAAACAAAAATGGAATAGGCACATCAACCCCCAAATCCCCTACCCACACAAAAAAAACAAGAAGAAAGTTCGGTCGAAAAACACAGAATATAAAAAATAAGACTGGAAAAAAAGGGTCTATAGTCCAAGTCCACATCCAAAGCACAGAAAACCTGGACAACACTTTAGGCAAAGTGGCAGGCTCTCACACTCCACATTTGCCTTGATGTTTGAATTTCCCTTGTCGCTTTAATCAGCGAAGTGGAGTTGAACATCGGTTTGAGCCCCATCCCACAGTCTGGCCACCATGAGATTCACTCACTCTGCCTCTCCCAGAATCCTCTCAGAGACTGCAGAGCATTGGAGCACACAGACGATCTCTAATCAGCAAATGACAGGTTTCAATAGTTCCAGAATCATATCCAAGATGGAAAGCAAACATATAAGATGGAAAAGAAGTGAAATGTATGGTTTCATGATCTACCCAGAAGATGTTAATGGAAGGAGCGTTGTACAAAGAGGCCATCTGCTATATTTTGCTATTAAATGCCCTCTTTTATTTTAGTGCTGTCTTTGACTTTCCTTTTCAGCCACAATGGCCACATCCTTCCTTTAGGAGGAGGATCTTTATTTTTGGGATGCATCTTTCCTGTGACTCCTGAATAGCCTCCAGAAATTTCAGCCATTGCTGTTCTGCTATCTTCCCAGATAGTGACCCCTTCCAATCAACTTTGGCTAGCTTCTCTTCCATGCTGCTGTAATTTCCTTTACTCCACTGTAATACTGATACATAGACTTCAGCTGCTTTTGTAGGATTCTCTGCTCAAAAGCCCTGGTATTCCCATACCAGGCCATAAAGCAGCAGTCAATATACTTTCCACCTGTAGAAGTTTGTGAAGTTCTTTGAAGCCATTTGAATCTCCACAGACTCCCAAGGCAGTAGAAGTGCTGTTGTGCTTTCTTTGCAATTACATTTATATGATGTGTCCAGGACAGATCCTCTGACAGCCAGGAATTTAAAGTTGCTGACTCTCTCCACCTCTGATCCCCCAATAAGTCCTGACTCATAGACCTTTGGTTTTCCCCTCCTGAAGTCTACAAAGTTTCTTGGTCTTGCTGACATTGAGTGGGAGGTTGTTGTTATTACACCACTCAGGCAAAGTTTCAGTCTCCTTCCTGTATGGTGATTCATCACTACCTTTGATACAGCCCACAACAGTGGTGTCGTCAGTGAACTTGAGTATGGTGTTGGAGCTGTACTTAACCACACAGTCATAAGTGTAAAGCAAGTAGAGCAGGGGGTTAAACACATATCCCTGTGGTACACCTGCATTGATGGAGATTGTGGAGGAGATTTTGTTTTCCAATCTGAACTGACTGGGGTCTGCAAGTGAGGAAATTCAAAATGCAATTGCATGAGGGGGTATTGAGGCCCAGGCCTTGAGTTTACTGATTAGTTCTGAGGTAACAATGGTATTAATAGACAATAGGTGCAGGAGTAGGCCATTCGGCCCTTCGAGCCAGCACCGCCATTCAATGTGATCATGGCTGATCATCCACAATCAATACCCCATTCCTGCCTTCTCCCCATATCCCTTGACTCCGCTATCTTTAAGAGCTCTATCTAACTCTTTCTTGAAAGCATCCGGAGAATTGGCCTCCACTGCCTTCTGAGGCAGAGCATTCCATAGATCTACAACTCTCTGGGTGAAAAAGTTTTTCCTGAACTCCATTCTAAATGGCCTACCCCTTATTCTTAAACTGTGGCCTCTAGTTCTGGACTCCCCCAACATCAGGAATATGTTACCTGCCTCTAGCATGTCCAATCCCTTAATAATCTTACATGTTTCAATCAGATCCCCTCTCATCCTTCTAAATTCCAGTGTATACAAGCCCAGTCGCTCCAATCTTTCAACATATGACAGTCCCACCATTCCGGGAATTAACCCTATGAACCTACGTTGCACTCCCTCAATGGCAAGAAAGTCCTTCCTCAAATGTGGATACCAAAATTGCACACAATACTCCAGGTGTGGTCTCACCAGGGCCCTGTACAACTGCAGACCTCTTTGCTCCTATATACAACTCCCCTTGTTATGAAGGCCAACATGCCATTAGCTTTCTTCACTGCCTGCTGTACCTGCATGCTTACTTTCAGTGACTTTGATGCACAAGGACACCTATATCTCGTTGTACTTGACACCATTCAGATAGTAATCTGCCTTCCTGTTCTTGCCTTTGGTCAAGTGGTCTTATAACTCTTAGAAGCATTTTCCAATATCAAAGTTCAATTTTAAAGTACATTATCAAAGTATGTATCCTGTACACAACTTTGAGATTTACCTTCTTGCAGGCAGCCACAGAACAAAGAAACATAATAAAAATCAATTAAAAACCAATACCAACATGTGGAAAAAAAAACAAATTGTGCAAATAATAAAAAAGTAAACAAATAACACAGAACATGAAGCACAGAGTCTGCAAAAGTGAGTCCACAGTAATGGAGATAGCTCAGCTTTGCAGTCAGTCCAGGAAGAATTTTCTCAATTTCTTCATAAATATGGCTTAAAATGTGATCAGATCTTCATGCAAGTCCTAAACCCAAGTCATTGCTTTGCTGCTGCTTATGCATGGGAGGGGGGAGTTGGGGGGACTTTGGGGTTCTAATATTTAACTGTCATTCATTCTTCAGGGCACTTCTCTGTTTTCGTGGATGTTTGAAAGGAAAAAGAATTTCAGGATGTATATTGTATACATTTTTCTGACATTAAATGTACCTATTGAAGAGAACCCAATTATTTATTGAGAAAAATGATCCCATATTACATGTATTTGTTGGAAAAAGTATGTGAACCTTTGCTTTCAGTAATGAGTGTGACTCCCTTGCACAGCAATAACTTCAACCAAGCGTTTCCAGTAACTGTTGATCAGTCCTGCACATTGGCTTGGGAGGAATTTTAGGCCATTCCGCCTTAACAAAAACTGCTTTGACTCTGGGATGCTGGTGGGCTTTTTTGCATGAACTGCTTGCTTCAGATCCTTCCACGATATTTCTATAGGATAAAAATCAGGACTTTGATTCGGCCATTCCAAAATACAAATTTTCTTCTTTTTAAACCACTCTGGTTTTGATTTACTCATCTTTCAGATCATTATCTTGTTGCATTATCCAACTTCCATTAAGCTTCAGGTGACAGACTGCTACACTGACATTCTCCTGTAAAATATCTTGATACAGTTTTGAATTCATTGTTCCTTCAACGATTGCAAGCTGTCCAGGCCCTGAGGCAGCAAAGCAGCCCCAAACCATGATGCTCCTTTCTCCATGCTTCACAGTTAGGATGAGGTTATGGTGTTGGTGCGCAGTGCCCTTTTCCTTGCCTGACGCCGGCCCCCTAGGCCTGAGTCGACATAGTAGTAGTAGTAGCCGTTTTCCTCCAAACACAGCAATGTGGATTTCTGCCAAGTTGTTCAGCTTTTGTCTCATCTATCCACAGAATACTGTTCCAAGATCAAGGCATGGTGCACATAAACAGACCTTACATTGCTGCACATCTCAAGTTTGCAAAAGACTACCTGGATGTTCTACAAAGCTCTGGGACTGAACTCAGCATTGTAGAACATCCAGGTGGTCTTCTGCAAACTTGAGACATGCAGCAATTCTTTTTGGAGAGCAGCGGTTTCTTTCCATGAACACCATTATTGTTCAGTGTTTTTGATATAGTGGACAGCTTGCAATTGTTGAGGGGACAATGAATTCAAAACTATATCAAGATATTTTACAGGAGAATCTCAGCGAAACAGTCCGTCACCTGAAGCTTAATGGAAGTTGGATAATGTAACAAGATAATGATCTGAAAGATAAGAGTAAATCAAGAACAGAATGGTTTTAAAAGATAATTTGTGTTTTGGAATGGCCAAGTCAAAGTCCTGACCCTAATCCAATAGAAATGTTGTGGAAGAACCTGAAGCAAGCAGGTCATGCAAGGAAGACCACCAATATCCCAGAGTTGAAGCAGTTTTGTAAGGCCTAAAATTCCTCCAAGCCCATGTGCAGGATAGATCAAGTTACTGAAAGCAAAGGTTCACATAATTTTTCCCAACATATACATGTAATATTGGATCATTTTTCTCAATAAATAAACAATCATAATGCTTTGTGCATTATTTATTTAATTGTGTTCTCTTTATCTAGATTTAGGATATGCGTGATCACACTTAGATCATATTTATGCAGAAATAGAGAAAATTCTACAGGATTCACAAACTTTCTAGCACCACTATACTTGGAAATTTTCTTTCCTGATTTCCAAACACATTTTGGATTACAAACATCAGAATCCAACAAATATTATATCATTTCCTCACATGGCAAAAACATGACCTGGATTATTTACCATCAAATCTGCCAAAGAATTAGCAACATTGCACTATTATTAAACAAGATGATTTATACATCCTAAATATTTACATGCAAATGACTGAATCTACCTCATTCCCCAGTTTGCAACAATATATTTCACAACTGTATTCTGGCGCTGAGCATCTCAGTTACATTATTTTATCCAAATCTGACTAGCTAGATCCAGTGTCACTGGCGAACTCCTTTTATTAAATAAAACAATAATTGTCAATTGTCATGCCCATGTTGCCTCCATCATGTGCTGAGAGGCAGAACAGTAAGAACTGCTTAAGGGCATCATTATATTTATCTAGAACTTTGGGGTGATGGGGTGGAGATATGGCTCTACCAGAGGAGGCATAAGGTACTCCTTCCCTCCATTAGCCTGCAGGTCACTCGTGCACAGTGTGACACCTGCTTAGCTTCTCCCACCCCCCCCCCCCACCCCACCCGATCAGGGACACATGAAGCCATAGCAGCAGGTGGTGGATGGTCATATAAGTAGCTGGTGCATATCACAAGCCCTGGTTATGCAACCACTGATGCCAGGCAGACAATCTATGAAGAGTACTGATAATAGCTAGGGTCACCGTCTTATAAAAGCACTGCCCAGGAGGCGGCAATGGCGAAGCACTTCTGTAAGAAAAAATTGCCAAGAACAATTATGGTTATGGGACCATGATTGCCCACATCATATGACATATCACATAACAAATGAATGATCAAGAACTTAATTTATGTAGATACTAAAAAGCTAGCCAGTTATACTGTTTCCCATAATGTTATAGCATGTTTCTTAAAAGGACCAAATCATAAAAAGTTAGCAAGCAGGCCCACTGAGTACTTTAGGAGAACTGCAGGTTGCCATTCATTACATATGGTTCAGAAATTAAGAATAGGTTTTGTTATAGTTGTTAATGAGATCACATCTGGAATAGTGTACAATTACCAAAGGATAAACTAACATTGTAAGCAGTCTGAAGAGACTTTGCCAGATTAATTCCTGGGACGAGAGGATTGTTCTAGAGAGGCTAGACAGTTTGGGTCTATATTTCTTAAGAGTCATGAATGAGTGGTCACCTTATTTTAAAATACAAGTTAAGGTTGAAAGACTTAACCACAAACAAGAGAACACATCTAGAAAATTGAAGTGGGGGGAGGGTGCTGATCATTTAAAACTGTGATGCTTAGACATATCTTCTCACAGCAGGAGTTAATCACTGGAATTCTCTCCCCAAGGGTAGTGGAAGCCAGAACATTTGATATATTTATGGTGCAATAACAAAAATATTTGAAAGATAGAGGAATTTATGGTTCTGAGGGACTGGCATAGAAGATTTGAGACCAGCAAAGATCAGTGATTATACTGAATGGCAGGGCAGACTCGAGGCACCACAGATCAGAGGCCTCCAAGCAGTGGGGTGGTGAAGTGAATGGTACTGGATCCTCTATTCATGTACATTAATGATCTAGATGAGAATGAAGGCGTCACAATTACTAAGTTTTGACACAACACCAAAATTGGTGTTATGGAGAACACTGAAAGTTACCCAAGGACACAAGATAAATATTAACTGGGCAAGGGAATAGCAGATGGAATTTAACTGAGTCAAGTGTGAAGTGATAAACACAAGACTTTACAGATGCCGGAAATCTTGAGTAACACACAAAATGCTGGAGGAACTCAGCAAGTCAATCAGCATATATGCAAATGAATAAATTGTCAATATTTCTGTCTCCTAACTTCTATATTCTGGCTTCTGCCCTTTCCCTTCTACTCCAGATGAGAGTGTTGGTCTGAAACATCGAATGCTTATTACCGTCTACAGATGCTGTCAGACTTGGAGTTCCTGCAGCACGCATTGTTCAAGTGTGAAGTTAAACCAGAGATAAGGCCATACTAGACATAAGGCCATAGATAAGGTAGATGGGCAGAGTCTCCGCATAACTCATCCATGGTGTCATCATTTAGAATGTTCAAACTAGAGGGCATAGAATTTTAAGGGGATTTGAGGGGTAGCTTTTTCCATAGAAAGTGTAATTGAAATCTGAAACAAGAATTAATGAGGAACAGTAATATTTAACAGGCATTTAGACAGCTACTTCAATGAGCAAGGCAGAGAAGGAAATGGAATTAATGGTGACAAGTGGGATTGCATGATAGTACTGACACAGTGGGCTGAAGGTCCTGCTTCTCTGCTGTGTACAACTCAACAATATAAATTCACATTATTACTTTTTTCTAAAGCCTTAAAATGTTCTTTATACAATGACAAATTTCACAGAATGAATGTGGTTTATTTACAAATTCAAAATGTAACATTTTCCAATAAGTAATAAGACCAGCAACTGATAAATTCCTGCAAACTTTTGACCAATGAAAGAACACAGGAATAGCCGGAATAACTTACATTGAAAAAATATCCATCAGTACACAACTACAATAGGAGCTTTGCATCACTCTACAATTCGCTGGTCTGAATTTGAATTATTTAATGTAACAATTATGATTACGTTTAACATAAACTCGATTCATCATGCAAAACATTTGCTGCAAAACAGAAGAACAACTATTCATGACTATTTAGTCCATTTGTACTCCCTTCATATTTATTCATTAAATGAAGATGCAGATTTGGAATCAAACATCTATCCAAACCAAGGAAACTCCACATCATGCACATTTTGAAAACACAACAGATAACATCAGGAGATATTGAACATCCTATGAAAATTCCCAAAGCCCAATTCCAAACAAAGAGCTGAATATGAAAAATACAAGTACTATTAGTCAAAAAAAATTGTTATTCAGATTTTGAAGAAAGAAATGGACAGCTTCCCAGTGCCCTTCTCAAAGTTTAATCATGATCTTCAGTCCCTTGCTTTACATAACTTTTATGGAAGTCTTTTCTTAAAGAGGTACTCCATCTTAAAGTACCGGTATCTTTAATTTGCTGCATTTCCACACTTCAAAAATCTTTTAAACTTGTACTTTAATTACTGAGCACTTGAGTGGTATACCCAAGAATTTTTCTATAATGAAACATTTGCATGCACTGAGTGATTTGAAAACCTCAGCTTATATATGACAATGATTTCACTCATTCAGCTTTTGCCTGAACAGAGGTTCTATACAGAGTGTAAGCAACAACTGTGGCTGCAGAACACATTGAATAATTTATCAGGGTACGATTTAGCTTAAACATGCTGATATTGAACTATATATGCAATTATTATCATGACTGCTCATTCTTCCATTCTAAGTTAATGGAATCACATTTTGCTTTATCGTGAGAAACTTTTAACTTGTATTAGGTACTTGCATGGCTAAAACACTAACTTTTCTACAGATCCCATTGCAGCTGAACAACACCAACTTCAGTGCCTGCAGACTTTTGTTCTTCCTGAATCCTGAAACTTTTTTCCTCTAAATTTAATATATTATTTTGAAAAAAAAATGAGAGAACCTTGGTCAGTATTGGCCAGTTGGGCCAAAGGACCAGTTTATATGTTGTATGATGTAATAAATTATGGAAAATAAAGGAACAAGCATAGAAAATGCAACTATTAACAGAATGTGGGGATATTCACCCCATGAGCTGTATAAATTCCAAATGGCCTATCACACTATCTTTGGGCAAAATAAGGCAATGAATTATTAACCCACAGAGGATGTGAAAACAGCCGGTCATGTGTAACAAATTAATTTGGTATTTAAGCAAATTCTTAGATCCACTGACCAATAAAATGTTTTACACAGTTGCTCCCAAATGTCAACGTAGCAGACTGGAAATGAGCAGAACTGTGAAAGAGTTCCTAAATGTCATGTGCAATGTATGTAATTTAAAAATTACTCTAAGATCCTAATTCCAAGGACATTGATCAATACAAAACCTGTTACAACAAGCAGTATCATTAGGAACTACAACAATTTTCAAGTACATTAACATTTCATAAATGCCATCTGAAGATCAAGTTACTTTGCAAGCTTAGCAACTAGATCATCTGCATCCACTTTTGACCTGAACATTACTATCCCGGAAACTGTTCTGGGATCCATGGCATCATAGTCAATTAATAGACTATCAATTTGTAAAAATCCTGAACTATTTAGTGTGGAAGTGTATTGAAATGTCAAACTCTGGAAACATTTGCAGTGGAATTTTGAAGCATAAGATGGACTCAAATGGAACAAAAATTAGGGACTAGATTAACACACACAAAATGCTGAAGAAACTCAGATCAAGTAGCATCTATGTAAATGAATAAACAGTCAATGATTTGAGCTGATGAAAGCTCTTATCTCAAAAACATCAACTATTTACTTATTCAGAGATGCTGCCTGACCTGTTGAGTTCCTCCAGCATTTTGTGTGCTTTACTCTGGATTTCCAGCATCTGCAGAATCTCATGCTTAGTGACTAGATTACTTGTGTTTCCCCAAGGAAGCAGGATCAGGGTCAGTAAATGAACTTCAAACCTGCCAAGTATTATAAAGTGAGGAGAACTTAAAACGCAAAACATTCTCATCTGAATGCAGTATCAGGATTCATAGTCAGATCTTCAAAACCCCGATGATGGTTAATTTCGGACAGGACATCCTGTCTGAAATTCACAGGAAATACTTGGAGGTGCTAACCCCACTATAGTCTGCACCTCCAAGTGCTCTGCAGGTTTTGTACATAAAATTGCACTACTTTCATTTCTGTCACTGATCAACAGCTGTCTCTAAAACTGATCACAGAATAACTGCATAATTTGCGATCGATATAAATACCATTTTCAAACCTAAAAATAGTAACTTAAAGAGATTAGATGTCAGCGCACCTTACTGCTGCTAAATAGTACAGATGAGAAGAAAAAGAATACAAGCCAAGACATCTTACCAGTCACGTCAAGAGCATTTTCAAAATGGTATTTTTCATACTCCTCTAAATTTAAACAAACGATTTTGAAAATCCAAGCACCACATGAGCCATTGGCCCCAGATTCAGAAATGACATTATTAGGTTAGAAGTCCATCTTTCCAGCTACACAATGAAAAACTATCGGGCGTTTCTGTAAATCCATGTGCAGCACTGACAATAGGTGTGCAATCTCCCACTCAACCACTTCCTACCAATGCCAAAAACTGTCCATTCTCCCCAAGCAAGGAGCTGCAGTTTCTACCATGTTGAAGAATGAAATACAGGAGAGGCAAATTATCTTGGGCTACATTAATGCTCTTAAAAAAAAGTTGACTGAATCGGTTCTGTTCAGTAGGTAAATGTAACAAGAATATGAAACCAACTCTGGAACTGTACTGTACAAGGTAAGTAACTATAGGCCAGTTAGTTTAACATCTGTAGTTGGGGAAAATGCTAGAAGCCATCATTAAAAAAGAAATAGCGAGGCATCTGGAAAGAAAAGGATCCATCAGGCAAAGGCAGCATGGATTCAGCAAAGGCAAAGGCAGGTCCTGTTTGATAAACTTACTGGAATTCTTTGAGGATATGATGAGCGCAGTGGACAGAGGATACTTGGGATTTCCAGAAGGCATTCGATAAGGTGCCACATAAAAGACGTATCCATAAGATAAAGATGCATAGATTTAGGGGTGATGTATTAGCGCGGATAGAAGATTGGTTAACTAAAGGAAAGCAGAGAGTTGGGCTCCATGGGTGTTACTCTGGTTGGCAATCAGTGGTGAGTGGTGTGCCACAGGGATCGGTGCTGGGCCTGCAACTGTTCACAATACACAAAAATGATCTAGAAGAGTGGACTGAGTGCTGTGAATCCAAGTTTGTTGATGATACTAAATTGAGTGCAAAAGCTATTTGTGCAGAAGTTAAGGAGAGTCTGCAGAGAGATATAGATAGGTTAAGTGAGTGGGCAAGGGTCTGGCAGATGGAGTACAACGTTGGTAAATGTGAGCTCATCCACTCTGGAAGGAAAAAGGAAAGAGCAGATTATTATTTAAATGGTAAAAAAAAATAGCAGCATGCTGCTGTGCAGAGGGGCTTGGGAGTGCTTGTGCATATATCACAAAAGGTTGGTTTGAAGGTGCAGCAGGCTATCAAGAAGGCAAATGGAATGTTGGCTTTCATTGCTAGAGGGATTGAACTTAAGAGCAGGGAGGTTATACTGCAACTGTACAGGGCACTGGTGAGGCTGCACCTGAAGTACTGTGTTCAGTTCTGGTCTGCATACTTGAAGAAGGATATACTGGCTTTGGAGGTAGTGCAGAGAAGGCTCATCAGGTTGATTCCAGAGATGAGGGGGTTAGACTATGAAGACAGATTGAGTCGCCTGGAACTGTACTTGCTGGAATTCAGAAGAATGAGAGGAGATCTTATAGAAACATATCAAATTATGATAGGGATAGATAAGATAGAAGCAGGAAAGTTGTTTCCACTGGTAGGTTAGACTAGAACTAGGGGACATACTCTCAAGATTCCAAGGAGTAGATTTAGGATGGAGATGAAGAGAAACTGCTTCTCCCAGAGAGTGGTGAATCTGTGGAATTCTCTGCCCAATGAAGCAGTGAAGGCTACCTCAGTAAATATATTTAAGACAAGGTTGGATAGTTTTTGCATAGTAATGGAATTAAGAGTTATGGGGAAAAAGCAGGTTGGAGATAAGCCCATGGCCATATCAGTCATGGCTGAGCAAGCTCGACAGGTCAGATGGCCTACTCCTACTTCTTATGTTCTTATGAGGTTTATTCATCAGGTTTATTATGAGGTTAACTCATCACAGTAACAACAGAAACAGCTAACTTAGTTGTAAGACAAGGTGATTATACAATGTCACATTAATTATGGATGAAAATTCTCTCCCTTCGAATTCTGATCAATGGATTAGTTTCCAGTGTTTGTTCAGAATACCCACCTGATCCCATACAACCTAATACAGCCAAGTGCTTTTAGAATTGGGCAAATAGCAGGTTCTACTTTTCAGTGGAGAATCAACACAGGATTGTGACCAAAGTTTTTTTGTTAATCTTACTTAACTAAATTATTCATCACAAGGGCATAATCACCTGGATCAAGCAGTCTCTTGTTCACTAACAGAATACTGGATAAACTCAACTGGGCAAGCTATATCTTTACAGACAAAAGGCATCAGCTGAGATTTTTGGTCATGACCCTGCATCTAGAAAGATTGAGGAGAGATTGCCAGTATATATCTGTGAGGATGGGGAGGGGATGTTGGGCAGATGGAAAAAGAAAGAACAAGATAATTAGGTTGGCAGGTGAATGAAGAACACCATGGCTGTGGATTATCTGAAACTGGAAAATTCAGTGTTCATATTATTGGGTTGTAAGCTACTCAGTAGAATGAGAGATGTTATTCTTTTCATTTGCATTTGTAGCATTGAAGGCAGAGGACAAGAGGTCAGTGTGGGAGTGACTTAGAAGTCATAGTCACAGTCCTGACATGCCCTGGAATGTTTTACTGACATATTAATTTTCATTTTGCTAAATAATGGGTTATACAGCTCATTCTATCCATACTCCACTCAACACACTCAAATCTGAAATATGTTATTAGAAAGCAAAGATGCTATAGTTGCAACAACCAAACTGAAACAGGTGAAGATTGAAAACAGTAATTTCAATTAAAACTCGAAAAAAAGGTAGCTATGTTAGCATGTTTGCAGAATAAAGGAAATTTAATGACCATCAGATCACATACTACTAAATTTGCAAAGAAACCCATGATAAAAGGAGATGACTATTACAACACCTTGCAGCGTGGAACAAACTAACCTTCGAGCAGGAATGTATGAAAAACAGAAAATACTTAACAGGTCAGCATCTACAGTGTAAAGCCAAATTAACGTTTTCCGCCAATGACTTCAAAACTAAGAAAACTCATTAAACAAGCATATTTGAGCTTGCAGAGAAAGGTGCAGGATGGAGAGAACAGTGAATATTTGATAAGTTGGAAACAGACACAGATGACGTATACTTGGGGAGTACTGAAAACTTGTTAATGGCAGATATCTGAGAGGTGGTCCAAATGGAGAAAAAAGACAATTCAGAAAATCTGGTGTAAAATTATAGAAAGACACCAAATCAAACACCAAAGATTAGGTTACATCAGAACTGACCGTTTACTGGAAATCTAAAAAACATAGGCATCCGTGGAGCAAGGTAATATCCCAGACCAAGAATCCCCAAACACCAGGATCAACCAAAAATGCTAAACCTTGCATTCGCCTCATAGATGCTACCCAGCATTTTCTGCTATTACATCAGAACGAGCAAGCTCTGAATTGGAAAGCTTGGCTATCCAAAAAATTTCAATGCCCCTACGTCTGAAGTTCACCTACATGTAGTGGCAAAACTGATCCAAACTGAGAACAAAACAATTCTTGCCTGCTTCTACTGTATGGACTTACACTTGTATGACATGCTCACTGTTCCAATGATTGCTCCAAAAGTCAAACCCTTTATTCAATCCCTGAATAGCAATTAGCAAACATACAAGTTTGAAGCAATATTAAATGGTCTGCAAGGATATAACCTCTGTTGGTTTCAAGCCACAAACTGCCCTGAAATAAGAATACCAAAGTTATTCCCTTCGCTTTTACCAAGCCCCTATTCATGTGACAAGTTACCATAATAAACACACAACACAGAATACAATGCAGATAAAGAATCAATACCTGATTCCCACACCTTGACATAAGATGTTGTGTAAGAATAATGCAAGAAACCAAAAGCGGAGAACAGAACTGATGGGGAAAGCAAAGCCAACTGGAAGTTCAAGATCACCCTTGTGAGCTGTTCTGCAAATTCCAACTTGGGTTTAGGTTTGCCAGATGCAGAGATCACCACAGTTAAGGAGCAAAAAGTTCCATCGGAAAGCTTTGAGACAAAGAGTAAAAGGTGGCTTATGGTGTCATCCATGGGCAAGTTGGAATTCATGGTTCAATCTTAAATTGAACAATCTTTAAGTATTTCAAAACATCACTTCCAACTTGCAGTGTTCAAGATTTAAATGGCCAAAAAGTCAATTTGAGGAAATTGTTATTTACATTGAAATAGAATACTTAATGTTCATAAAATATCCTATACAGATATTCTTTCGATCAGAATTATGAAACAGCCTCTATTTGCTGATATTTTATTTTCAATGAAGCCCAAATACTTTCAAGTCAGTCCAACAAAAGAAAACACCAGCACATTTGATGGAATGGTTCCCTTTGTTCAACACCATTATACTCAAACAGTAATGGCTTTGTTCATATTCCATATGGTAATAACCCAGCCAGTGAAAGAATGTTCACTCACTGCTCAAACACAACAGCTAAACAGTCCAACAAAAGCACGATATAATTTCTCTTTAGAACACAGCATTTATGAGTAACAATGAGTGGAGACAATAAGTATAAAACTACAATCTTAACTGTTTCACCAGTAATTCTTAGGAGGCAAGTGAAAAAGGAGTTCAACTGCCAAAACAAAATGCATTTAACAGTTATATCTTAGCATATCAGCTCATGCTGCATGCCAAATATAGAGTCATAGGAACTAAGCTCTATTTTATTTTAATAGACACGTAGTCCAACAAAATCACCACAAAAAGAAGTTTATTTCAAGGAGAAGGAAGAAAAAGAAAATTCATGAACAGTTAGGAAACATTTCAACTGAGAGACAAGCACCATAACAACTGAATGGCATAATCAACTAGCAAAAAGAGACCAAACCGAAGGGGAGGTAGACCTTCTGGTAGTTATAAAATTTTAGATTTCACTGTCCATTGCTGAGTCAGTAACAATTTAAGGCCAAGATCGATTTTGAACCACAGAATCGAAAGGTAAGCCGAAGATGAGATCAGCCACAAGTTTAATACCACTCCAGCTTTTTCTCAGACACTCATTAAATCTACTCAAATGAATCTGAGCAAGATCTTCAAGTTTCTGAAAAGTCAATTAATGTAGAATTCAGATATCCTTGAAAGAAGTCTTCAGGATGTTTCAAGTCAAGTCGCTTTTGTTGTCATTTCAACCATAACTGCTGGTAAACGTACCTCCAGGACCATGGTGCTAGATGAAACAACACAAAACTACACTAGACTTCAGACCTACACGGGACTACATAAAGTGCACAAAACAGTGCAAGACAGAACAATAATTAATAAATACCACAATAGGCACAGTAAAGGGCAAATTACAATATAATAATAAATAATGTAAATATAAACAATGTTTTATCAGGAATTGAGAAAGAAATGAACAAAAATTGCAAAGGGAGTGGAGTGGTGCTCAGTTGAGAGAGGTGGGGGGGTGTGGGGGTTGGTGTCAGACTAGACTCTGGGTATTGAGGAGTCTAATGGCTTGGGGGAAGAAACTGTTACACAGTCTGGTCGTGAGAGCCCAAATGCTTTGGTACCTTTTGCCAGATGGCAAGAGGGAGAAGAGTTTGTATGAGGGGTGTGTGGGGTCCTTAACAATGCTGTTTGCTTTGCGGATGCAGCGTGCGGTGCTAATGTCTGTAATGGTGGGAAGAGAGACCCCGATGATCCCCTCAGCTTACCTCACTATCCGCTGCAGGGTCTTACGATCTGAGACTGTGCAATTTCCGAACCAGGCAGTAATGCAGCTGCTCAGGATACTCTCGATACAACCCTTGTAGAATGTGGTGAGGATGTTGCTTAAAACTATTAATAATTCTTTACTGAAGCTTCCTCATTCAACAGTAGTTCTGTGCTGACAAGCATCAAATGGAGGAAGTCAATGCATATTAATTTTTACCTGGTCTGTCAAAATGTCACTGAAACAACTGGTTGAAGATCAACACCAGCTTGCTTCAATTCTCAGAAACTGGAATGAACGTTTATAACCTTTGAGGATGCATGCAGATTCCCTTTCTTTATTTGGGACACTACACTGCTTATTTGGGATTGGAGACTGTTACTGAACAGTTTCTAACTAGCGTCAGTCGTATTTCCTTGTGTGGCCATTAGACACAAAATTGTGCCTAGAGCTAAAGTTTTTAAAATGGTGTTGGTTGCGTTTGCTTGTATATTATCCATTTGAGCTGCTGGACAAAAACTTTTGTAACTCTGATTTACGAATTTCTTCTCATTTAGAAAATAGTCTATGCCTTTATTCCTTCTACCAAAGTGCATGACCATACACTTCCAAAAACTATACTGCATCTGCCGCTTCTATGACCATTCTCCCAATCTGTCCAAGTCTTTCCGCAAACTCCCTGCATTCTAAACATTACCTGCCCCTCCACCTAATTTCATAGCATCTGCAAACTTGGTCACAAAGCCATCAATTCCATCATCCACATCATTAACATATAACATGAAAAGAAGCAGTCCCAACATCAACCCATGGAATACCACTAGTCACCAGCAGCCAACCAGAGAATGCCCCTAATTCTCACTCTCTGCCTCCTTCTAGCCAAATCTTCTATCCATGCTGGTATCTTTCTTATCTTGTTTAGCAGCCTCATGTGCAGTACCTTGTCAAAGACCTTCTGAAAATCCAAGTAAACAATATCCACTGACTGCCTATCATATCTGCTATTTCTTCAAAAAATTTCCACAGAATTGTTCAGCATGAATTCCCCTTAAGAAAATTATGCTGAATTTTGGCCAATTTTATCGTAACCCCTCTCCCCACTGACCCTACCCCCCCCCCCCCCCACCACCAAGGAACAGGCACTCCAGCCAGTCAATCTACGTAAATTGCAGGGTCTGATAACGTACCGAGCCAGGAGCTGAGGGACTGTGCAGCCCAGTTAATAGAGGTTCCAACAGACATCTTCAACAACTCCCCAGAACATTCCACTGCTCCTTCAGGTTTCAAGATGGCTACCACTATCGTGGTCCCCAAGAGGTGACAGCAAGCTCTCTCAATGACCATCATCCAGTGGCACTGACGTCAACAATAATGAAATGCTTTGAGCAACTGGTTATGGATTGTGTTAATCCATTTTCCTACTACGTTGGACCTTTTCCAGTTCACTTATCACTCAAATTGGTCTGTTGATGATGCCATTGCCTCTGGACTCCACTTTGTCCTGTCCCACCTGGAAATAGTGCCTGATACACCAGAATTGACATCAGCTCATGTTTATTGCAATCATTTGTCAGAAGCAGGTGGGTAAATTGTGCTAATTGGGTCTCAATACCTCTCGCTGCAACTGGAACCTGGACCATTCTGTGTGTTGGAAGAAACATCTCTAGCTCCATCGTGCTAGGAAAACCTAGCTGACCTTCAACAATCTTTTCAAACAGTGGATCACTTGAGACAGCGAAATTGTGAGCAATCACAACAATAAACTTCAATTTCTTTAGATTTTCTGTATTCTACAAGCCCAAGATTTATTTAATAATGATAAATTGACATGCCATTTCCATTTCAAATAATATATTTGAAATTACAACAGTTTTAGTGCTAAATACAAAAGGTAATTTTATAGCTTTTTATGTATAAATATCTGTTAGCACATGTAGCCCAACAGATCCAAAATCGAATTTTTTAATTCCTTATATCTGAGTCATACAATCAAAATTTGATTGAAAACTAGAGGCTCAATAACATTGAAATAACTTCATAATTACCAAGTCACCAATGACAACATACAAATATCCTTCACACATGAACCTAACAGCTTCTGACCCAAGATGCATTGAATTATTATTCAGGTCTCCTCTGTTATATGTTGGAATAATAGGATATGAGGGGACCTGTGAATGGAAGCTTTACATCCTAAATACGGATTCATGTCAGGTTAAATGGGAGCCCATCAAACCTGGTCCTCTATGCTAATCGAAAACCTCAGTATAAATCTCAACAATTTAAGAGCAACTAAGGAACAAGAGGAGTCTTAGAAAGGAACACTTTACTCTAGAAACTTAGACTTCAGGATAAAAGTGCTTACGGTGGCAGCCAAAGGGATGATGCCATTCCAAGGACACTAACAAACTTGGGTTATTTGCTTTTACAAACTAGGACTGCTTTTATATCAGGGTAGAAATCAAATCATCAAAGAAATAGGTTTAAGGTGAGGGCAAGATGTTCAACGCTGATTAACAAGGCAAGCATTCCTCACCCACGCCACCCTCCCCATCGTCCACACAGTCGTAGTTACATGAAACACAAATGGTCATTGGTTTAGTATTTCTTAGTAAGCAATTCTATGTCAACATTAAGAAGATGATAAGTTTGCTGAGAAATTAATCAGCTTACAAATACACAACTACAACACTGGCATGTACCAAGATGGGCGAATCATTAAAATTGATTTAAAAGTAACAATGTAAATACTCAAATTGTACCAATGTATTTAGGACGCAGAATATTCAATTTAGATTGATTAAAATACAATTGCTTATGAATGAGCAACTCTCGAAAAGAATCATGTAGAATTTGTCCAACAATGCCAAGATACCTTTGAATAAAAGAGGTTAATTCAAAGGATCTGTTAAGGTAGCAATTAAGAACAGTTTCTGTTCCTATTGTCTGGATATCTTTCTATTCTTGGCTGGAAATTGAGATGTACTTTTTCTTTCTCTGTAATTCAATCTGGTTATCTCTAGACAGAGGACAATATTCATCTCCACCTATTCACCCATGCCCACAGATATCAATCTGATAAACCTCTGCTGTTCTCCCACTATTACAGCAATAGGTAGAGAGTGGACTGTTACACCATAGTTCAGGTGCAGTCACACCAGTGAGCTATACAATTTTAATATAATGTCTATTACTTTTATGATCAATAAAAGTCAACAGATCATTTGGTTCCTAATAGCTTACTATAACTATATGCTAGCTTTGTGATGCATGTACAAGGACAACAGATCCATCTGAACCCCACTTTCCAATGTGGCACCATTTAAAATATACTGATTTTCTATTTTCTTCTACCAAAAGGGGATGACATCATCCAGGACTGAAACATGTGTTGTTTGTCACAGCATGTACAATCCAAAGAGCAC
The DNA here is from genome assembly GCF_048418815.1 of Hemitrygon akajei. NCBI lineage: Eukaryota > Metazoa > Chordata > Chondrichthyes > Myliobatiformes > Dasyatidae > Hemitrygon > Hemitrygon akajei. The sequence goes on from NC_133125.1 coordinate 107,880,371, forward strand.
AAAAAATTTTACTCCAGTCAGCCAACAATGAATCATTAAAATGCTGCTAAATTTCAAGGCAATGTGCCAAGCAAGTAATTAAACACTTACTCTTACAATAAGGAGCATATTTAAAATAAAGGAAAAATAAAGCTACTGACAAGTAGGCTCTTACAGCAAAAAAAATGAGTGAACACAAATTACTCAAGATCTGCAATAGTGCATTCCAAGTCTACAGTTCTCTGACACCCTGTCTAATAAGCATTTGTCCTGTGGAGTGTGTTTTTAAACACCAGCTGCCACACATAAGTGACGACAATCTTGGCAAAAATACTATTTGGCCAAGTTTTCTTTGCTTAGATCAGGAATTTTTGTGAATAAATACTCAAGTCACAATATTTTTAAATCGAGGCTGTAGTTAATGAAAACACAATCCTATTTCTTTCGATGATCTCCTTGCTCTTTTTGCCATTCCCCACTTAGTACCCCCTCCCTTCCACCTCATGCAGGGGAAGTAGTCTCTGGTTTTAACTTTAATTACAACACTAATGATGGATTATAGAGTAATTAGAGACCAAGGACTGCACAGCAATGTTATTTTTGAAGAATCCACTTTCCAGTTTACCACAGAATCTGAAAATAATGCTGAACTACTCAGCTAGTCATGGATAAAGACAAAATGAACTGATTTTACATATGGCGATTTATCAGAACTGGCCATTTCTGATACAAACTAGAAAGGCCAGCTGTCTGAAAGTGTCCAGCCCTGGAGGCAGGAACGTGCCTTACTGGAAGATGAGATGTTGTTCAAGTTCAGGTGCAAGCAGCTAAAGGGATCAGAGTCGGATACAGCATTAAAGTGACAAGCAATTACAAGTTCAGGGTGATCCTTTCAGTCTTAACTGAGTTGGTGTTCTTGTTGGGAATCGAACGTTGCAGAGACCAGAGCACGAGCTCCAAATGCAGCATGTTAAATTGGAAGTAATCCAAGTGAAGACACAAATAGCCACAGATGTTGGAACCTGGAACAACAAAACCTGCTGGAGGAACTCATCGGGTTGAGCATTGGTGGGGACATTTCAAGTCAAAACCCTACAGAGAAGCCTATATAAAAAAAGAGGGAGGGAGTGATATGACAGGACCAAAGAAAAGAGGGGTTGCGAAGGATGGCGGACAGATGGAGCCATGTAGGAGACAGGGAGAGGTAAAGATAGAAGACAGAGGCAAAGGATAACAATAAAAGCAGATAGTACCAGGTAGGGGGAGAGGAGGGTTAAGGTGGAGACAGCTAAGAATAAGAACTCAAAATATCAGTGCTAGCACTGGGTAAGGAAGATGATAAAGGGAACCATAAGGGAAAGATAACAGGTGGGTGAACCACATTTTGGCGGGGGGTGGTAGAGTTATGGGAAAGGGACCAAAAATGGGAGGACTGGAGGTGGGTAACACAAGTGAACCCCTACGTCATGTGGAAAGAGCTGATGAGCCCCAATGAAAGGTCATAAATATGAAATACTCTTTCCCCACTAATGTTACCAAGCCCATTGAACCTTTCTTGTCGTGTTTATCAAAGATGTTTAGATCAGAATTTCTATTTTTCTAAAAAGCAGAATTAAATCCTCAAATATTGATGAAAGTCTATTTGTCTAATTGAACACATAAAAAAGGTATTACATACTCAAGTGAACAAATAGGGCACTTTGAATATAGATGCATTTGTTTGGACTCTGGACATTACACTTAAACTTTCAATGTCAATGTAAATTACCTGAAGCAAAATGCATTTTCGATGGTGCTATGCACAAGAAATCTTGTATCATTATGGGTTTTTTTTAATATAAAAAACATGATCAAGTCAATCACCTGCAAAATTTTACATATTGCATAGAAACCAAATCATAGCAGCATTACAAGTCAGAATATTTCTGAAAACAGTTCACAGATTAGTGCCAGAATATAGCTTACAAAATGTACTTTATAATTATCCACGGCACTGACAATGTCTTGTTCACGAGGTCAAAAGCTGCATTTTCATTGCTTCCCCCCCCCACCTCCATAATATCCAGCACCCCACACAGTTCCTTAGATGGAACTGCTCCATGCCTGCATGCATCAAGATTTACGTGACATGCAAAAATGAGTTAAGCCGTGCATAACAGTCACTACTCATCTCCAATCACAGTGCACCAAACCATCTCGTCATTCAAGTTACAAATACCTTGAAGATTATCTTTCAACAGAAATTTAGCTGGAAGAGCCACATTAAAACAGTGTCTATTGGAGCAAGTCAGAGGTTGTACATCTCTCAGCTCACTACTCTCTTCACCACTCCACGGCTTCAAACTGTCCACTTGACTGCACCAGCAAATCAAGCAGCTCCATAACTGGGGCAAACAATTCATCTGCTTGACACTTATCTGTAGGGGCAAATATTCATTTCCTCTACCACTAGCATAGTGTGGTCACAGTATTTTCAGTCTGAATGTACTCTGCAATAATTTAGAGATTTGGAACAGGAATAGGCCATTCAACCTCTTACCACAATTGCCACAACAGTAACATATTGTTTTATTTCAGTGCAACTTTACACCAAGTCCATATCCCCCATTCCCTTGTACAAAATGAAAACTTAGCTTTGAAATTTCATTCTTATTGGGAAAAATAAAATGTATTCAGCAGTCAACAAGGGCAAATAAACAAGAAAGTTTCTTCAATTGCGATGATAACACAAGCACTGGCTTTAGTACACACTGAAACTGATACCATCTTCTGGGGCCTTTATGTGCAATATAGAAATCCAATAATTATCTCAAACAATTCTCTGTCAAGATTGAATTTAATGCCTATCCCAAATTGCTGTCTTGTCAATAATACCAAAACCCTCCTTGAACCACTGTCATCTATGAACGCATTTCCAAATGCTGACTATATCTTCCCTAGCCTTTGAACTATTGCCACTGCCAAATTAATATTACCTTTTTAATGAGGAAATTATAAAGATGAAATGACAATCCTCACGTAGAGCAAAGCAGTCTCTACCTTAACCTTAGTGTTAGAAATTGCTGCTTTCACACTGTGAGAATCCAATCACTTGGCTTTTCCAGGTGGAAGCCCACTTTCACCACACTACCTTCTAATCCACTTGTAATGACAGTTTGACAGATAAAAATTATTACTGTCTGACAAAGTTAAACAGCACCATCTTTAAATGAAGGCTACCCCTGTGTAATGAATAGATAGTGTATTTACAAAGTTCAGAGGTCAGAAAATGAGCAACATGGTAACTATACTTTGCAGATGGAACCTGGAGCAACATCCTGGAGGAAATCAGTGGTTCAAGCAGCATCTGTGGTGCAAAGTAGTAGTCAATGTTTTAGGTCAAAACCCACAACTCTATTTTCCCCACCCCAGATGCTGCTTTACTGTTCCTCCAACAGATTAGTTGATGGTCTATAGTATTGTAATGGTATCAAAGCACACAGGACTTACGAGAACAATTAATTGTCAAAAAGTAATTAGGTAATATAGTACAGAGAAATAACACAAGACTTTGGAATGTAATATTACAGGAATTTATATGTAATCCAGGGAGAGCATGTACCACTTCACAAATGTCCAAAAGTGAAGATGAAATAGATCTGATCAAAGCTCCATATAACAAAATTATATTTTACCAGTTTTCAGGAAACCAACCACTCTACTAAAGTAAATTCACCATCAAGTTCAGATGCAGTGAACACTGTACATTGCTCTGGTGAAAACTGAAAATTTGACCATTTTTTCTTCACGTATTTAAGGCCCAAACTGCTCAAGATTTTGTGTTTTTTAAAAACTTTAGATTACTAGCATTTGTAGTTTACTTTTATTTTCAATTACAGGCTGTTGACCTGTTTTGTACAGATTTTTTCCTTATCTGGCAACTACTTCCAGAATTGTAGTCTTTGTCAACATTTACATGTCTGTTTTTGATGAATGAACCGTTAGTTTAAATGGCTTATGAACAGGGACATAATTTACTCTTTCACAATCTGGAACTTTGCACCATTTTGATGGTTGATTCATCATTTGTGAATGACTTCATCTTCCTACCCATCAGTCCTTCTTCATTTGACTGACCACTTGGTAAGTTCCACAGAATGGTGCTTTCTGCGATCTGCACGCAGAATGTTTGATTCTGTAAGCCGCTTCAAGCAAATTGGGGAAAATTTGGGTTTATGATTCATCTCATTCACAGTGCATTCCAAAACTGCAGCCCTGTGACCAATTAATAAAAATGTTCATTCCAATGCCTACTCCCTCGTCACCATATTTTACTTAAGTGTCAAGACTACATATCACTGAATTACCCAGATAGAGCCACAATGACTTGATAATTTGTATCTGTCAGACTGTTCAGGTACTATCCCTCAAAGTGGTCAGGTGTATTTACTTAACTAAATTAAACAGGCAATTTCAAAGCTTGATTTAAATAACTCACAAATATGGTTAAGTTTCACCTTTCGAAACTGCTCAGTTTATAACTGTCCCTCTGCAATTCTGTCATCCATTTTTGCAAAGGCTAGAGCAAAACACTATAAATTTCAGGATTTTAATTCTTCTACTTTTGCTATTACCTCATACTTTCAAGTGTGTTAAATATTTCACCTCAGAGTTCTGCTAATTCTGCAAATGATTTCTAAGCATCTACTCAAGATTTCAGAGATTATATACGCCCCTGTATCCCATGGCTGCCTATAATGTTTGATTTTAATATAAATCAACTAAGTACTGTTCCCCAGTCTCCCTTAGTCTTTCACCTTTAGTTGTAACTCTATGATATGGTTTTGGTGTTCACAGATGACAGAGAATTGACAACTATTTGTAGACAGATGGGGGAGAGGGGTGGTCCTGAATACATGAAGGACATTCAGAAAAAGGTTTGCAACAAACATGCAGCAGTTGGAGCCAAACAGGCACACAGCACACACTTAATTTCAATGCATTTCATGCACACCCATCTCAAATTCAAACACCAGATGCATTTCATTCCACCCCAAATATAATGAACACATTGTATTCTCAGATTCTCCAGAACTCCCAGGAAGGAATGTTAAGTCTTGACACGACAAAGTCCTAGATTTTTGAAATGACTGTTATAATCATGGTTTTCTATTTAATAATAAATGCTTAACATCATTCGTTTTAGATTTTTCCCCATCAAAAATGACAATCTTGAAGCATTTGTGGAGAACACTGAAAATAAATGCATATGCATCCCAGCAATTGCTCTTTTTCAAAAATCACAGTATCCCTTTATTGTACTAGCATTACAAGCCCTTGATTGAAGCCCAATGGAAAAGCAGAATGTTACAGATTTACCGCTCAAGAAATATGCAGAATTTGAATGGCACCCACCCTCATAGGGCCCCTTATGAAAGCGGGCATCAAAAGGCACATACCTAGTGTAGGGGAGCACCTCTCATTTTTCTGTCCCATGGTTAAAGAATCGTACTGGAATGAGTGCAGAAACCTTTCAGGGTAGAACAAAACCATCATTGGAATAAACATGCCAGAGGGGTCAGCCCTAGATCACATACATTTATAACTACTTCATCTCAAATCATACCTACACTCAGTTGACATGCCATCTCACTTCCACAATTCAAGTGTCTGGCTTGTTCAGAAAGGAAACCATGTTAGAAAACACAGAAAACCTACAGCACAATACAGGCCCTTCAGCCCACAATGCTGTGCCAAATATGTACTTACTTTGGAAATTACCTAGGGTTACCCAAAGCCATCTATTTTTTTAAGCTGCACGTACCTCTCCAGGAGACTCTCAAAAGACCCTATTGTATCCGCCTCCACTACAGTCGCCAGCAGCCCATTCTACACACTCACCACTCTCTGCGTAAAAAGTCTTACCCGACATCTCCTGTGTGCCTACTTCCAAGCACGTTAAAACAATGCCCTGTTGCGTTAGCCATTTCAGCCCTGGAAAAAAGCCTCTGACTATCCACACGATCAATGCCTCTCATCATCTTATACACCTCTGTCAGGTCACCTGTCGTCCTCCATCGCTCAATGAGCTGAGTGCATATCAAAAACCAGCAGAATTTTACAAGTTTTGATGAAAAGAGTGATGAAGCAAATTTTAAAACCATGATACCCATGGGTAAAGAAAAATTCAAGTTGTATTTCTGCTATAAAGTAGCCTTGCCCAAGTTATAGCACTAACACTGCACACAAATACCCATCTTAAGTCAGTTATAACATTTTGCCATTGCTTTTCTATCAAGCAACCGGAATCGGGTTTAGTATCACTGACATACATCGTGAAATACGTTTTGCGGCAGCAGTACACTGCAATACATAAAACTATAAATTACAATAATATACAAATTAAATAAGTAGTGCAAAAAGGGAACAATAAAAAGTGAGACACTATACATTGGTTCATTGTCCAGTCAGAAATCTGACGGCATTAGGGTCTTACCACAAATGTACAATGCAATTTGTGAATGTGGTCATCCATGATCAAGTTCTATATTCATCTGGAGGTAATGAAAGAGAAATTCCATGTGATGCAAGTGTGTAGGAAACTACTCTCACAGAAAGACTGATTCACTATTTCATTCACAGCACTTCCTAAATGAAAGATTTCAGTCCTACCTACAGAAGTCAGAGATAGACATTCCATTATTTTGCTCAACAGTTACACAGGCAATGGCACAGGAACACGTCATTCAATCCAACCAGCCATTTATACTCACACACACCTTTCTCCTATTTTTCTTTCTTCTCTCACTCAAAAAGGGCTACATTTGTTCTAAATACATCAATACTATTGGTTTCAAACAATACATTGCACTGAGTTCACATTCTCAACATTATTTGAATAAAGTGGTTCCTATGAACTCCCTATTGTCTTACAGAGAGAGAACATCTAATTATGTCCTTCCTCAATTTTTTTTAAATATTGCATCAAGTCATTCCCCCCCCCCCCCCACCCCAAGAGCAAGATAACCTAGTCTATTCATCCTTTTTGGAAATATACACCTTTGCATTTGGAGCATCATCCCTTTAAAACATCTTTGCATTGTCTCTAATGGTACCACGGGGATAATGGATCATAATTTCTAAAACTTATTTACAACCCTTGCAGAAGGCAAACACCACAAGTGTCTTAATTGAAATCAAATCTACAACCAAATTAGAAAAAAATCCAAACCACAGATGAATATGTTGAAACACTGTTAAGAATATATACAGTGTTTAAAAAACCCTAAATGTAAAAATATTTTAAAACACTCGAATGGAACAGTTGAACAGTATAGCTAGAAAAAAATTAATCTTCTGGATTTCTGAAAGATAATTTAACTTTATGCCCAATAGATGCCTTAAAATTTACGGATTGTCATTTAAATGATTAGAAATATGTCATGCATATGAAAAATTATACAAATTTCAAGTTCATCGATCACTTCAGTTATTATAATGCCATCTTCTCTGATTACATTCTTACTGGTTTCCATCTCCATTTCATTCACAAAATTCAACCTATATGTTCCTCAAGAGAAACGGGAACAGCTGTAACTTGCAGTTTAAACACAAGGCTGTTTTAGGAACATCATATTGAATCTTCATGTCAAGCTAGTGTTATTGTCTGCTTGAAAGTAAAATTATGCAGATACAGGAAACATGAAATTTAAAAGAGGGCTAGAAGTACTCAGCCTCGTCAGGCAGTATCTCTGTACAGAGAAGCACAGTTGGTAGTGCAGATCGATGACCTTCATTTGAACCTTCTGAGATGTATTTTGACTAGTTCCTCAAATAGTTTGCATCCCTTTTACAGGCATTTCAAAACCAATTTTAAACATTTAACATCGTAATAGTTATATTTCAGGCAGATATTCATATTTAACAATCTATTTCACGCAGAAATTTCAATGTATAACACCATCAGAAAGTGATGTTAATTCATTCAATTCATTAACAAATCAAATACTTCAGCTTACTTTAATTCAAATAATTTTATGGCCTAGAGTCAGCTACCAAAATAAACTGCTGAAGATTATTCAATGGCATTTAACCACACACACAAAAGAAGTTTCAAAAGGCAAGGAACACTGCAACTCTGAAATTTAAAAGCTCTCCAAGATTTTTACCACAATAAACTTTGTGAAAATGGGATTACAGCAGGGGTTCCCAACCTGGGGTCCATGGACCCCTTGGTTAAAGGTAAGGGTCCATGTCATAAGAAAGGTTGGTGATCCCTGGTTAGAGGCACATTCACTAATGGAAGTAAACAAAAAGGTAGGAATTAAACTTTCAACTAACTCAAATCTAGGTCTATCAACATTATAAATGTTACGACTGAAAACTATTCAACGTAGTTACATTCCTTCAGGTTTAAAGCCGCCAGATATTGAAGTAGAAATACCCTTTTTCCCCCAACTCTTATCCTTTCTTCCATTCAAATCTTTCTGTTCTATTTCTTTGTATACGTTCTTTAATTCATCAACCGCAGCAACTTCAATTTCTGCCTCTTTAATGGTTAAGGTAGACTTCCATCAAGATCATTCCATTCACACCAACTCTTGTTTAACCTCTGTATTGTGCTACAACATGCGGACTGGTTACGATAGCGTTCACTGCCTAGAATTTGATGTTTTGTTTATCTTAGCTGAAATAGTTGAATTCATATCCTTGGAGGAAAATGTTCACAAACATACAAATAAAGAGAGTAGGTCACAACACAAGCCTACTCCGCCATTTTCCTTGACAATGACTACATAAACTCTACATCGCTATCAGGAAAACATTACAAGTTCCATAAGAACCACACACCACCAGGTTCAGGAACAGTTATTACCGCCCAAGCATTAGGCTTTTGAACCAGACGGAATAACTTCACTCACCCCATCACTGAACTCACTTTCAGTGACTCATCAACCTCATGTTCTCAATATTTATTGCTTATTCATTTATTGTTATTTCTTTTTATATTTACACAGTTTGTTGTTTTTGCACATTGTTTGTTCGTCCTATTGGGTAAGGTCTTTCATTGTAATTATTATGAATGCCCACAAGAAAATGAATCTCATGTCTGTATTTGGTGACATATTTATACTTTGATAATAAAGTTACTTTGAACTATTTACCTGCAGTGATCCTTCATCCCCCCCCTCCATCTTGAAGTAGCTTCCATCATTAGACTCTGCTTCAACACTTTAAAAGTGCCTATGATTCTTGTTACAGAACAACCTGCCTCATCTCTCATTTTAAATTAAAACCTTAACTCCAAATCCTTTAATTCTAAACCCCTATCCCCACTTTCTTATTCTGACACTTTTTTTCCCAGTCTCAGCCCAAAATGTTGACTGCACTCTTTTCCATAGATGCTGTCTGGCCTGCTGAATTCCTCTAGCATTTTGTGTCTGTTGCTTGTAAATCTTTGCATTAGATATACCTCTTCTACATTCAAAATCTCAACAAGTTTTCTCTTTTCTGAACTCCAGCAGATGCGAGTCTCTTCAACATTCCTCATACAACAACCCACTTAAGACACTTAATAAACTAGTAAATCTTGCAATACATTCACATCCCTTATTAAATAAGGAGATGTTGTAAATGCAACTCAAAATCTGGTCTCCCAAATGTCTTGATACTACACCTCCCTACCTTTGCATTCCATCAAGCAGTAATCATTGAAGAACATATTTTATTTTGGCAATAGTCTCTGTAAAGTAGGTGCGAACCTGAGAGAGGGGGTAAAGTTGTTTGTGAATACTCCTACCAGTAGATCCACATATGATCTGAAAGCACAGACACAGACTCCATCTCAGACATTTGCTTCTCACAGGTTCACTTGCAAAAAGGCAGATCTAAAGTCTTTGACCTCGACTGAATAGTCGATGGGCTGATTAGCCTAATTCTGTACCCATGTCTTAAGGCCCATACATGATTTGGAGGCTGTGGTGAAGGTGTCATTTCACTACCATTCTAACATGCATAGACTGCCCTGAATTCACCAGTGAGGGAAGCGTTGCTGCCAGTGGTTCAGCCCTACTTTCCCCATTACAGCATGCGAGCCTTGCCATAACTAACAGCTAGTCTGCAATTCAAGTTTGGTCTGGTATTATCTCTTGGCATCTAAGAGGCTTGTGAAGGTTGCACCTAGATAAGGCAGGGTCACCGAATTTAAACCCCTTAGAGATGGACTTCAGTAGGGAGTGGACCTTCCAGTTAATATATGGTCTTCCAGTGACTTCAGATTGACTTCTTTGGTACACAACTCCATGCAAACTTGCTCATCAAGTCTGTGACAATGACTCATTTAGATTTGCTGATGAGTCCTTGAATATGAACCAGTCCACCAATTCAAATCATGCAGAAGCTCATCTATTTCCTCAGACCAGCACTGTTCAATTTCTGTACCAGATCCTCAAGTCTATTTGTAAAGGGGGAGAAAGAGCACAACCTGATGGTTTGATTTTCCAAATTGTGGGCAACAGGTGGGTCAGTAGTCCACTTTAATAGCTGTGTAGAAGAGTTTGAACTTTCTGTGCCTCTGATGGAGGAGATGTGCTGATGATGTTTTGGTGCCAGTCTTGAGGTTAGCCTAGCTGAAGAGTCCGGCAACGATCAGAGCTTCTAGGTTGACCATTCACTGCTTAATCAAGATTTTGGTGCACATCTGGCTGGGGTTATGAAATTATGGATATTAATAAAATAAGGATAGAGACTACAGAACCAGCCTTCAGAAAATAAAACCTGCCCAAAATTTAACTTCAACTGGTACTTTAAGGCTACTGAAACCAGTTGCTAGGGAGTGGGTGAATCTGACTATTTTCTATTGAAATCACAAAGTGGGAAATAATCGATGAGCACTCATGTTAATTGTTTGTCATTGCAATCTTCAGGAGATCAGGGAAGGCATTAGATGCCCACCTCCGTATTAATACAGCATTAAAGGCATAACCATGCCACCTCATGTTTAGAACAAGTCTTAGTTTTCTGTCTTTTGGACAGGCTACAAGTAATGAATATTCAATGACATTCTGCTATCATTGTAAATACCTAATTCTGCAAATTACCTGTCTACATTCCAAATGTTAAAAAGTGATTATAGTCAGAGTTTATCTTTGTGCTTAAAAAGTATAAAACATGTCAGAAGAACACTTAAGATTTGCTGTGTTCCTTTTATACCTCTCAGTTATAGACTCAGTTTAGTCAGCCACAACTCAGACCATCCAGGAAGCAACACCTTCAGAAAGCTCAATGGAGAGGAAAAAGCTATGTCAAGAGAAAGCATCACAAAATGACCTTCATAGATTTTGTGGTTCAGCCAAGAAACTGCAAGGCGTATTGACCAACTGACCACATCACCATGGGACCAGGGCACCACTTGTCAAGGAAGTGATAAGAAATGTAGAGTTAAATTGGTTTATTATTATCACATATAGCAATGTACAATGAAAAACTTTGTTCTACATTTAATTGATTTAATAATAGTGCATTGAGGTAATACCAGGGAAAACAATAATAAAGAATGCAGAAATGTGTTCCAGTTGCAAAGAAATACAATGCAGACAGACAATACTTCACTTGCCCCATCACTGAAATGTTCCCACAACCTATGGACTCACTTCATCTCATGTCCTCGATTCTTATTGCTTATTCATTTATTATTATTATTCCTTTCCTTTTGCATTTGCACAGTTTGTCTTTTGCACATTGGTTAACTGCCCAGTTGTTGCAGTCTTTCATTGATTCAACTATGGTTATTATCCTATTATGGACTTATTGAGTACGCCCACAAGAAAATGAATCTCAGGTTTGCATTATGGTGACAAATGTACTTTGATAATTAACTTATTTTGAACTTTGAATAAGATGGAAGGCCATGAAAGGGTAGATTGTGAGGTCAAGAGTCCATCTCATCATACTCAGAGTTGCAGGGAGTACAAAATGCCAAGAAGGGGCATTAAAACATATTATTCTCCCAAATAACGCGTTCTCCAGCCTGTTGCTTGCCTGACATAGGAGGGGGAAGGTTCAAATTTGTTTTCCATGCATGTGGGACAAAAGACAGGAGGTGATTTAGTTCAATCTGAAGATCTTGAACATAGATAATGATGGGATGACTCACAAGCTGGCTATGGTAGACTGAGAAACATCACTACATGTAATTGCTAACAAATACATAGTTTACAATACATGTTAAGACAACCATGGCCAACAAATTAAACAGATTAAATCAAAGGAAAAGGCTCATTTTTTTGAAGAATAGAAAGCCTCAGTAATAGGTCATTTTCAGTATTCACCATAAGGACAAAGATACTATTGTAGAGGAAATCAGAACATGAGTGATTAACAAAAAACGACTAAAGGCTTCTAAAAAATAAATCAGATGATCTCTTACAGAATGAGATACACAGCATAGAGAAACGAGGAATTGGTAGAGAAAGAGCAAGAATAGAAGACATGCAAATGGAGCAAAATGTTGACAGTGATTGATTAAGAGCAGAAAATTGTCAGAATAAAAGGGTCATTTTGTATTATGAGCTTGCATTAAATGGGTGCCACCGGAACAGTGTTTAGGTAATCAACTGTTCATAAATTACAACAATAACTTGAATGAGGAGATGCCATATATTATATCCATTTTGATGATAAAAAGCAATGTATCTGTGAGAATCTTTATGATCTAAAGAGACTTCAACTGAGAGGAGAGAATCCAGGCTTAAACTATTTTCTACTTTCTTAAGATATGAAAAAAAGCAAGATTTTTAATACCAGTCTGAATGCTTTGGATACAAATTTTGGATTTTGCATACAAATGTATACACTTCCAAGGACTCTTTTATCTCATGTTCTCAAAATTTATTTCTCATATATTATTTTTTCCTTTTGTATTTGCAGAGTTTTTTTTAACACATTGGTTGTTTTTTCATCCTGTTGGGTGCAGATTTTCATTGTTTCTATTATGTTTCTTGGATTTGCTAAGTATGCCTGCAAGAAAACAAATCACAGGATTGTATCTGGTGACAAGTGTACTTCAATAATAAATCTACTCTCCGTTGATGTGACATAACTAAAGAGAAAGGAACTCGAGGGACAGCTCTGCTCAGAACAGGCACAGAACTGATGGGCCAAGTAACCTTTCCCTGTGCAAGCAGATGATAAAACCATTACATCCACAGTAATCTGCAGTTATCACCAGTTCCACCATGATCCAACTTTCCCTTCAGTCACATTTTTCCCTCTCCTTTCTGCATCTGTAGGGACCATTCACTTTGTGACTCTCTGGTCCTACCTACCAAATGCCATGTCACGTATCTTCCCAAACAGTCAGAAGTGCAACACTTATTCATACACCAGTTTCCTTTCCACCATCATGGATCCGATCATTCCACACAAAGTGACAATTCACTCACTTCTCCCAATCTAACTTACTGCAATGAACATGGCTTCCCCTACACGAGGGAATCTAAATACAGATTGGGTGATTGCTGTACAGCACACCTGCACTCAATTTGCAAGGGTTCCTATTGCATTCGCCAATGTACACTAGACTACTTTAACTTCTCATCCATGAGAAACATACACAAAATGCCGGAGGGACCAAGCAAGTCAGGCAGCATCCAAGGAGGAGAGTAAACAGTTGACATTTTAGGCCACAATCCTTTATCAGAGCTGGAGAAGGCAGAGTGTAGAAACATCACCCTCCTTTGAGATCCCTTTGTCTTTCCTCTTCTTCCATGATCTACTGACTTCTATTAGATTCCTTCTTCAGCTTTACCTCATCCACCTAGCCTCTCCCAGCTTCACCTCCCCTCCCCACCTGGTCTCATGTATCACCTGCTTACTCCTTCCCTCTCCTACATTCTGCAGTTTTGTTTTTCAGAACCAAAAAAGTCCTTTCTTCAATCTGTATAAATCTTCTTTGATTACTAATTGAGAATGGCGTTGGGGTTGTATCAGGTTGGAGGCTATAGAGGGAAAATCTTAATCCAACAGAAGTATAGTCTCATTACTGAAGTTGGCTTCTGCAAGGTACAGGTAAAAGAAAACCAGTGGGTACACTACCTTCTAGAAGGGAAAATGAAGGAGGTAATGCAGTCTTCCCATTTTGTCTTAACAAAAAATATACCCAGACACCTGAAAAACTCTAACCATCAGGGGGCAGAATGTCCTCAATACTTGTAGTGACCTGTCATCTAACATAATTAGCAACGACAATAAAGATTCCTCAACCATAAAACACCAGGACTGTTTTAGTGAAAATGACCAAGAAATACAAGACAAGTCATGTTACATCTCAGGAGAAAGCAAAAACAGGTGCCTGAAGATGAACTTTCAACCCAAAGAACTGACAGTGAGTAGGAATGACACAGGAGATCCAAAAACTTGATGGCCATGAAATGGATTCTTCAGTATCAACACCACATTCAGTCCAAACAGGTCCCAACCAGCTGAAGGCCAAGAATACAGGAAAGAGACGGTCAGTGCTTGCAGAAAGAAACACTTTTAACTCGACCGTGATTCTGTATTCAACTCCAAACCACATTAAGCTTCCCAGTCCAGCCATACAGGGACTACACACAGATGCTGAGGCCACATCAACTGGAAAACCACAAAGTAGAAAGACCAAATTCTAAAATGAACAGATTAAAACTTGCACCACAAATTCTGAGTTCAGCTCACATTTGGGGAAATTAGTTGCTGCACAGCAGAATTGCGAACTTTTCAAGAAATTACTCAACTGGCAACTGCTGTCTGCAGTAGAGAAAGTCATGATGATTATTCTTAATAACCCCTTCCTAGGAAGAGTTATTTAGTTGCCAGCCTAGGTGAGTATGCCACTACCATCATGGACTTTATCAGCAAGAGGACAATTCAGGTGTTTCCAAATCAGAAACCATGGATGAACCAGGAGATTCACTCCCTATCGAGGTCCAGGTCTACCGCTTTCAACTCAGGTTTACTTTAAAAAGGTTTAAAAGAAGGTACTAATTTTTCTCCTTTAAAAGGTACATTTAAAGCGGAGGTTCATAGGTTCTTGAATAGTAAGGGTGCTAAAGGTTACAGGGTGGAGGCATGAAATGTGGTTGAGAGGGATAATAAATCAGCCATAATCTAATGGCAAAGCAGACTCGATGGGCCAAGTGGCCTAATTCTGCTTCTATGCCTTATGGTCTTATAAACAGATCCCATCTATGCAGTAGCACAGTGCATTAGTTTCAAAGGAAATGGATGAAGAAGCATCAAAAACTATAGTAACACAAAATTTTGCAGGAACTCAACAGGTGAGACAATATCTGTGGAAGATAAAAACAGTTAACGTTTCAGGCCAAGGTTCTTCACTGGGATGACATTATAGCTATCATGTAGCAGCAATATCATCCTATATAATTTTGAGACATGGGGTATATACAATTCAAAGCACTGCTGCCTTAACCTTCCAAGCAGATAAGAAAATCCATGTGTGGTTTCTGCCAGGACAATATCCCCAGCAACGATGCTCCAAATATAATGTTCTTGTGTGTGGTTTCTCCCAACAAGCCCTTCAACCCATCTAGTCCATGCCAAAACCATTTAAACTGCCTACTCCCACTCAGTTCTCAAATCGGTTAACTCAACCTCCCTTTGTGCTCGCCATTGCCTCTTACAGTTTAAGATTGTTCATAAAGCCCATATGTCTAAATCTAAACTATCTCAATTCTACCCTGGCATTAGTCCGCTCTGTGATAAATGCAAGAGGGGCGTGGCCTCTCTCATCCATATGTACTGGTTCTGTCCTAGCTTGGAGAAATTCTGGAAAGATGTCTTCACTACATTATCAGGTATTCTGAATCAGCACCTAGAACCTAACCCCTTAATTGCTCTGTTCGGTTTTTGGGGCGAGACAGATTTATGTCTGGGTCCGACCAAATGCCGAATACTACCCTTTGCCTCTCCTGGCGAGACGCTTGATCCTCCTTAGATGGAGAGATGTTGCCCCGCCCACTCATGCGCAATGGCTTAACGACATTATGGCCTGCTTGGACCTCGAAAAAATTCATTATTCAGTTCTTAATTCGGATCTAAAGTTCCATAAGGTATGGGGACCTTTTATCGAGTACTTTCATAACCTTCCTCTTGACTAGGGTTTTTTTTTTCTTTTTTCTCTCTTCTTTTCGGTCCCTTGCTTTCAGCTCCCTTTTTTTTCTGGTAGTAGGCATTATTATCCACTGTTGCTAAGTGTATTCACAGTCTGGGAGTTTGACTGTCCGGACTTATACTCTTTATACTGTGCGGTGGTTGGTCTGGAGTTGTTGTTGTTTTTTTCTTGTGTTGTGGGGCTTGGGGAGGACACTAAGCTCACTTGTCTTTAATTTAGGTGCTTTTTTGTTAAATTCTCTTCCTTTGTAGCATATTGTTATTGTATGCTTAATCTTGCACTGTATTAATGCTCCTCATTGGGATTTGGGGTTTTTAATTTTGTAAAATGTTTTGAAAAACTAATTAAAATTTTTTTTAAAAAAAAAACAACAACAAAAAACTGCCTACTCCCATCAACTTGCACCAGGACCACTGCCCTCATGTTCCCCTTAAACTTTTCAACATTCACCCTTAATCCATGACCTCTGGTTGTCATCCCACCCAACCTCAGAGGAAAAAGCCTGCTTGCATTTACAGTATCTATACCCCTCAATTCTGCATACCTCTATTAAATCTCTCAATCTTCTACATTCCAAGGAATACAATTGTAAACTATTCAATCTCTCCTTATATCCCAGGTCCTCCTTGTAAATTTTCTCTGTATTTCAACCTTGTTTACATCTTTCCTGTAGGTAGGGGACCAAAACTGCACACAATACTCCAAATTAGACCCACCCTACGTCATACGCAACTTCAACATAGCGCTCCATGTCCTGCACTCAGTACATTGATTTATGACGGCCAATGTGCCAAAAGCTTTCTTTTTGGCCCTATCTACATGTGCCGCCAGATCCCCTTTGATCTATCACATTCCTCAGTGCCCTAGCACTCACTGTGTAAGACCTACTTTGATTGGTCCTACTGAAGTGCAAAGCCTTGCACTTGTCTGCATTAAATTCCATCTGCCTTTTTCCATTTTTCCAACTGATGCAGATCCCTTTGCAAGCCATTATAGCCTTCCTTGCTGTCCACTACACCCGCAATCTTTGTGTCATCTGAAAATTTGCTGATCCAGTTAACTACATTATCATCCAGATCATTGATAACAGATGAAAAACAACAAAGGACCCAACACCGATGCCCGCACCACACTACTAGTTACAGGCCTCCAGTCAGAGAGGTAACGTCTACTACCACTCTCTGGCTTCTCCCACAAAGCCAATGCCTAATCCAATTTACTACCTCATTGTGAATATTGGGCAACTGAACATTCTTGACCAACGCCCTGTGCAGGACCTTGTCAAATGCCTTGTATGTAGTCCATGTAGACATCATCCGCCACCTTACTTTCATCCACTTTCTTGGTGACCTCCTCAAAAAAGGTTGGTCAGACATGATCTACCATGCACAAAGCCAAGCTAGCTATCCTTAATCAGTCCATGTCTATCCAACTACTTATATATTCGGTCCCTTAGAAAGCTTTCTAATAACTTTCCCACAACTGATGTCAGACCCACTGGCCTATAATTTCTTGATTTATGCTTACAGCCTTCTGTAAACAGTGGAACAACAGTGGCTGACCTCCAATCCCCTGGTACCTCTCCTGTCACCAAGGATAATTTAAATATCTCTGCTAGAGCTCCAGCAATTTCTGCACTTGCCTCTCATAGGATCCAAGGGAACACCTTGTCAGGCCCTGGGGATTTATCCACACTGTTTTGCCTCAGGATAGCAAACACCACCCCCTCTGTAATCTGTACATGGTCCATGAAGTTGATGCTGCTTTGCCTCACTTCTATAGACTCTGTGTCTGTCTCCTGAGTAAATACAGATGCAAAAGATTTGAGATCTCCCCCATTAGTTTTGGCTCTACACATGAATTACCATTCTGGTCTTCCAGAGGACCAACTCTGATCCTTTCGATTCTTTTGCTCTTAACACATTTGTGGAACCCTTTAGGAGTCCCCTTCACTTTGTCTGCTGGAGCAACTTCATGCCTTCTTTTAGCCCTCCTGATTTCTTTCTTAAGTGTTCCCTTGTATTTCTTATACTCCATAAGCACCTCATTTGTTCCTACCTGCCTATACCTGTTACACACCCCCTTTTTCCTCTTAACCAGGGCCTCATTATCTCTAAGGTTATCTATACCTGTTGTACTACCTTTTATTCAGACAGGTACATATAAGCATTATACTCTCAAAATTTCACTTTTCATGCCTCCCACTTACCAAGGACACATTTGCCAGAAAACAACCTGTCCCAATTCACACTTGCCTGATCATTTCTAATACTATCAAAATTGGCCATTCTCCAATTTAGAATCTCAACCCGCGGACCAGACCTATCTTTCTGCATAATTACACTGAAACTAATGGCACTGTGGTCTCTAGATGCAAAGTGTTCCCCTACACAAACTTCAGTCACCTGCCAGCTCATTCCCTAATCGCACACACTCCAGTAGGGTCTTCGGGAGTACTGATTAGGGAAACTTTCCTGAACACATTTAACCAACTCTATTCCATCTAGTCCTTTTACAGTATGGTATTCCCAGTCAATATGTGGAAAGTTAAAATCATCTACTGTAAAAACCTTGTGTTTTTTGCAAGTCTTTGATCGCTTTACAAATTTGTTCCTCTGAATCCCTGTAGGGTCGCCTGTAACATAACCCCATTAACGTGGTCATACCTTTCTAATTTCTCAGTTCCACCCAAAGCACCTCATTAGATGGGTTCTCCAGTCTGTCCTGATGGAGCACTACCGTGACATTCTCCCTGATTAGTAACTCCACCCCTCCTCCTCTAATTCCTCCCACTCTGTTATATTAAAAACAATGGCATCGCAGAATATTCAGCTGCTAGTCCTGCCCCACCTGCAACCTTCATTAACGGCTACAATGTCATAATTCCAGGTATTGATCCATGCCCTGAGCTCATTTGCCTCTCCCACTTTGATTCCTGACTTGTCCGAGGTCTTACCAACATCTGTCTCCACAAACTTGCCACTAATTTTTCTGGCACTCTGGTTCCCATCCCCTGCAACTCTAGTTTAAACCCACTGTGCAGTATTAACAAACACTAGGATATTAGTCCCCTTCCAGTTCAGATACAAACAGACCCATTTTGTACAGGTCCCAACTTCCCTGGAAGAGAGCCCAATGATCCAAAATTCCTCCTACACCAACTGTTTAGCCACATGTTATTAAACTGTATAACCTTCCTATTTCTAGCATGTAGCAGAGGTAGTAATTCCAAGATTACAACCCTGGAGGTCCTCCCCTTTAACTTAGCACCCAACTCCCTGAAATCCCCATACAGAACAACATTCGTCCTACCCGGGTCATTGGTACCTGCATGGACAACAACTTCTGAGCTATTCATCCTCCCAATTGAAAATGCTGAGGACTCAATCCAAGATGCCTACCATGTTAAACATCCAGTCCCAATACCAAGTGACTGAAGATCTGAGTTGTAAAACTGGCCTACTAATCAAGTATCAAATAAATTTAAATAGGCTGTGATCACAAATAAAGCAATACAAATGGTTTGTGACTAATTATAACCCAAATATTACCTCAAATAAGCAAAAAAATGAGCCAAATATTAATTGAAAAATTCTCAGCTCTACATTACTCAAATAGAGTACCCAAAAGTCCATTTAATTAGAAATTCCACTGGCATGAGAGAGGAAAGGTAGGGAAATACTAGAGTGAGGTAGAAGTTTAAATTTAAGATTAAAGCAGACTGAAATAGTTTAAAAGTAAATATTTAATAACTTTCTTTTGGCAAGAGGGTACTGGTTGAAGAGGGGTTGTGAAGAAATAAGAACAGAAAAGAACATCCAGCAAATCCTTCCGATTTAGCCCTAGCCTAATTTACAAAGACCCCACCAACCGGCACATTTTTGGACTGGGAGGAAACTAGAACACCCAAAGAAAACCCACACGGTCACCAGAGAACGTACAAACTCCTTGACAGGTAGCAGTGGGAATTGAACCCAGGTCACCAGTACTGTAAAGTGTTGTGTTAGCCACTACACTACCGTGCCGCTTATGACTGTAATAGGCCACATAGCGGAATGCAACTTAACTTGTCTCCTCTATTCATGTCACATTTGATATCGAGTCCCTGAGATTTGTTCTGTTTTCTGACATCATTACAAACCCACTAATAAACGTGAAAGATTGAAGATCCCATTTGAGTTTGAGACCATTTCTTTTTATATAAACCCCTGAACATTTCCAGCAATCGGATCTCCAGATCCAGCTTGTTTTTTTTATTGATTCAGTGACTTTCAATTCTTTTTCTGTTACTGATGGATAGTAATATTGATACTAAAAAAAAAACACCAATATGTAAAAGTTTGAGGCAGAACACTCATTGGTTTCCCAGCAGTGTGAAACAAATTCACAGTTCCAAATGCAGTTTGCTTTCTAGTATCAACAGTGTTACATTAATTGAACTTGTATACAAACTGTTTGCAGAAAAATACAGTACCTTGCATACAAAAACGAGTATCAGTTAAAACATGTCAACATCTTTTACATCGTATTCTTCACAACCACGTGCATATTTCATAATGTTACTGCCATCAATTACCCATCCTTAGTCTCCATAATCCATCATTATGTCCATGGTTGATCTATAATTAAATGTCCTATTCCTGTTCAATCTCATACTGCACATTTTTTCATTCCCCCACTCCATTTAATTAGGGTCAGCCAGCTACCACACGGAACAGTATTACCCAAATGAGTCATTCATTGAACACTACAACCATCTCTTGCTTCAGGCTCATGCTTTGACATTCCCTCTTCACCATTTATCTTCTCCTTTAAGGCCTCAAATAAACACACACCTGGTCAACCCCCTTAATAGCACCATTACCTTTGATTTCCTCACTTGCTGACCCCGGACAGTTCGGATTGGCAACATCTCCTTCACAATCTCGATCATCACAGGTGCACCACAATGCTGTGTGCTTAGCCCCCTCCTCTACTCACTTTACGCTTATGACTGTCTGGCCAGATGCAGCTCCAATGCCATATTCAAGTTTGCTGATACCACTGTCGTTGGCCAAATCAAAGGTGGGAATGAATCAGCATATGAGGGAGATTGAAAATCTGGCTGAGTGGTGCCACAACAACAACCTCTTACTTATTGCCAGCAAGATTAAGGGGTGTTTATTGATTTGAAGAGGAGGAAACCTGAGGTCCATAGACTAGTCCTCACTGAGGGAATCAGAGATGGAGAGGGTCAGCAACTTTAAATTCCTCAGTGTTATCATTCCAGGTGACCTGTCCTGGGCCCAGCATGCAAGTGCAATTACAAAGAAAGCATGGCAGTGCCTCTACTTTCTTAGAAGTTTGTGAAGATTCAGTATAACATCTAAGACTTTGAAAATGTCTATAGATGAGTGTTGGAAAGCATATTGACTGGCTGCATCACAGCCTGGTATGGAAACACCAATGCCCTTGAACAGAAAATCTTACAAAACATAGTGGATAAGGTCCAGTCCATCCAGGTAAAACCATCCCCACCATTGCAGATATCTACACAGTGTTGTAGCAGGAAAGCAGCATTCATCATCAAGGGCCCCCACCAATCAAGACATACTCTCTTCTTGTTGCTGCCATCAGGAAGGAGGTACAGGAGCCTCAGGATTCACACCACCAGGTTCAGAAAGTGTTATTAACTCTCAACCATCAGGTTCTTGATCCAAAGGGGATAACCTCACTGGCCCCATCATTCAACTGTTCCAACAATCAATGGGTTCACTTTCAAGAACTCTTCATCTCCTGTTCTCAATATTGATTCCTTATGTATTTATTATTGTTACTTTTTTCTTTTTTATTGAATATTTTCTGCTTTTGCCCACCCAGGTCAAATTCACTTAAGGTAATGATGCATGAAAGTAACATCTTACAACATTTTAAATTGTTTTCATGAACCTTTCCCAAATGCCATCAATTTTAATAACATCACAAACATCAAGTTTGGATCACCTTCATAACTATCTAAGTCAAATTCTTTCAGCTGCTGATCAATCATCCTTTCCCTACTCAACTCCAAATGGTCACATCAATAAACAGTACAGTGCTATCCAAAACAGAAGTAACAACTGTGTTATCTTGGTGAACTCAAACTATTCCTGCTTTTCAAAAAGTTCAATTTTAACCCAGTTCCAAAAAAATCCTCTCCACATTTAATCAATCCCACTGATCTTAAGCAGCACCCACATACAAAAAACATCCCCATTGATCAAGTTTACTTATATTTTCATTCAAAACACCATCTTCACCACAAAATATCGTGGTTAAAAATAAATATTGCACATTTCAAGTCCCCGAATGAATTAATCTTCCTGTCACAACCATCCACTCGAAGTTGATAACCATATTTCTCAATCAGACATTTCACAAAGTCCCACAAATTGGAATTCAAACATTCAATTTACAGAATGTGCATATTGCTGGGGATATCCATCCCAAATTCCTTTAGGAAGTGGGTGGAGAGCAACCTGTTAGAACCTCTGCAAACTTTAGAGTATATTGAGTTGTGCACCTAGGTTTTCCATAACTGAGAGACTGAACACCACGTTATTGCTAAGAGAATATTGAGTTGGTCTCCTATGTGCTTTCCATAACTCTCAGAGGCTGAAGATCACATTATTGCTAAGAGAATATTGAGTTGTGCACCTATGTGTTTTCCATAACTCTCAGAGACTGAAGATCACATTATTGCTAAGAGAATATTGAGTTGTGCACCTATGTGTTTTCCATAACTCTCAGAGACTGAAGATCATGGTTTGGAAAAGCACCTGATGCCCTTGACTTTCTTGGCAATAGAATTCACGGCTCCAGGTGCTGTCAGAGGTTTCTACAGTGAATTTTGTAGATTATTCACACTGCAGCCCCAAACACAAATGGAATGTTTATAGTGGCATATTTAATACCAGTTAAGGCACTTTTGTCTTGGATGGAAATGGATTTGTAAAGCACTGTTGGATCTACATTCACCAAACAAGTGGAGCACTGTATGTTGGAATCTTACCACACCGAACAGTTCAGGAATAAGGACATCTTTGACTTGCTCTTGTACCCTACGTGCCTGGTCCACTTTCACTTCTAGTCAATGTAAGTGCAAGCCGCTGATAGTGGAGAACTCCCTGGTAAAGCCATGGGACCAAGTGGTGGATGGTCATATGAGCAGCTGGTGTACATCACAAGTCCTGGTTATGCAACCACTGACACCAGGCAGACATGGTGAAGAGTACTGATATGGGGAGGGCGGATTGTCACCTTTCTCGTAAAGACTGCTGAGAAAGCAGCAATGACAAATCACTTCTGTAGAAACAACTGCTAAGAAGAATTGTGGTCATGAGATCATGATCACCCACATCATACAATAGGTACATAATGATGATTAAGATGAAATTACCTCTGTTAAAGAATAGCTCCTGAATTCGTTCCAAACCAGACAAATTACTCACAGGTACAAAGGCCAGCATAGCAATATACTTGTTTCCTTTCCTTTCTTGAAACATATCACAAGGCAAGAAAGTTATGGCAGTAATTTACAAGCAAAGTCTCCTTCGTTGCTGTCTTTTGACATTTCCTTACTCAATTTAAGCATGCTAAGTCTTACATCACCTCTTCCTGACACCTCATTCTCAGATTTTCTCCTGCAACACTGGATAAGCACCTTTCTTCCAACTAAATATCAAGATCAAAAATCACTGGTCCTGCCACAAACCATTTTCAAGTCCAGCAACTTTCCTCTTTATAGCAAATGTCTAAAATTAAACAATCACAACCTTGGGGGCCCTTTCCACCTTCTTATGACACACAACCCTGCCTCAGCTCAGCTACTGAAATCCTTATTCACTCCCGTATCTCTTCTAGATTTGACATTACAAATGGTTTCCAATTTCCTTTCTGAAAACCAACGTCCAACAAAGCTCTGATGACAACTTCAGTGTTCCATTCATTACTCTCCCCTTTCCTTGTTGAGCTATACTGGCTTCAAATTAATCAATTGTTTAATATTAACATTTTATTTTAAATACCTGTCTCCTCCACCAGATCCACATTCTTGAACTGCTCTAATACTCAAGACATCAGCATTTCTCCATTCTTAGCCCTTTGAGATTCCTCAACTATTTTTTCCAAATCCCATCACTGGTGCTTTCACTCTCAAGCTCCTCAGTTCTGGAATTTCCTTGCAGAACGCAAAACTAAACCTTAAATGGTTTAAACCTCTGCTTTACAACAAGATTAAATTTACTCTCGATAATGCCCAAAAAGATGCCAAAATTACATCAGAGCCAGGCAAGCAGTAGATTATTGATGTCTCAGTGATGCATTTTCACTGGCCAGTTGATTCTCAAATGACTGGAGGGTGACAGAGAAGTGAGGAAGATGAGCAAAGAAAAGTCACAGGCTACAATACAAAAAAACTTTTTACTTAAGTTGCACTGAATATACAAGATAAATCTGAAATATCTGTCCCCAGCACAGAAACATAAAGGTCAAATAGCTCACAGTCCAACTACATGTCAAAGCCACAGGAAAATTAAAATACTGAACGGAACTTGCTGAAGTGAAAGAAATTTCTAACCACCTATTCTCTTATCTGTTTTAACTACAAATTCATTTGCTCCTAAAAACTTCAGTATGCCAGATTTCCAAAACCAATAAAGCCTGTTCATATCTATTCACCCCAAGAATAGCCTAGATTTCTCCTCTCAGGACTTGCAGAAAAATACAATATTCACAGCCTCGCTGTTCCTTCAGCTCCAATTAGCACATCAACATTGCCTTCTGTCTTCCTTTCTCGTTCCTACCCAGTCAGCTGAACTGCTTCATTCAGGAAAAACACCTCAGTCATACAATCTGAAATGACCACGTTCTCCTCCCACAGCAATGAGAAAATCCTTGCTGCTCTTAATGACACACAAGTTTTGTTTTGTCTCTCTCCTATTCCTGGCTGTTAATGCAGCAGTGACCCTATTCTTCTGCAAGCAGACTTCAGTTCACACAATTCATCGGCATTTCTCTATTGCAGTATTTCTGTTTCGGCATCCTTTGAATCCCTTCAGGCAACATCCCTCTCAGCACCTTACCCCTCCCCAAGAGCTCAGGTGCAGACGCCTGACTGTACAAGCTTTTTCTGCTCGACCTCCCACTTTCATTCATATATCTTGAATCATTTCCTCCCTACTAATCCACCCGAATCACTGCAATGTCACAATCAAAATCCAGACCTCATTTTTCTTCATAAATGTGTGTTATTTTTAAAAGCACAGATTGTGCATTCTTGCCACGATTTTGCTGCAGGCTCAGAGGTACTGTATCGCTTAATCTTTCAGTCAGTCTGGGAGTATCGGGGCACGATTATTAGTGTTGCTACTAATGAACCCAACTATCTGATGTAAACGTCATTTCACTAACTTAAAATATTTTGTCTAGCTGTCAGCATCTTATGTACACTCTGTACCTAGCGTCATTTTATGGACATACAATCAATGTACTGTATAAGCTCAAAAAAATGCAATATATTAAATGAGATACAATAAATCTAATGTGTTGATATTTGTTTTTAAAAATTATTACATTCTTTATTTTATTTTTTTAAAATCTGGAGTAACAATCATCTCATTCTCCTTTACACTTGTGTTCTGGAAATGACATTAAACAATCTACTTCATACCTAACAGTGTATTACGGGCTTTATATCATACTGCGGCTCTTTTCCAACTACATCACTCTCTCACTTTTACTAAAATGTCAATCAGATGCATCATTTTACATTCCCCTTCTCGCCAATTGCACATCGCGCGTTATAATACAATTTAACGTGAATTTATTCGCACACCACCACACTACCCCCAAAGGATCAGTTCCCATGCTTTCCTCCACTGCACCATTATTCCTGCTGTGAATGGTATCAACATGATCTCATTCTTTGATTTTGTATTCAAGTCTTCAGCTCTCCCCCAGAACTTGCAACGCTGCAGCACATTTAAAACTGTGCACATTCCCGAAAGCGCACAAACACATTTCACAGCCAACTCCAATCCATGATTTCTGCACGATTAACCTTTACTGTTTTTTTTTGCCATGACGATTTCTCCCCTACAAACGCAAACCAACGCGGGGCTGTGTTGCAATGCGTGCAGCCTGATGTTTTATGTGTGCGGGACACTCTTGCGGTAGCAAAGCGTGAGGTTACACCGGCTACGAAATGCCGTGTGCACCCGACAGCTGCAGCCACGGCCAGCCTCCGGAGCCAGTCCCCTCCTCAGCCCGCACGTCCCGCCCCGCGCCCCGGGAGCTGCTGGCCCGAACCCGTCCCCTCGGGATAGCCGGCCCATTACCTCTCGGTCCGCTCTTCCACCTCCACTCGCCCGCCGTTCACTTTCACATCATGGCTCCCCGTTAGTTGCCGAGGGGACAGGGAGGGAGGGGTGAGGGAGCGGGGAGGGGGACGGGTTGGGAAGGGGAAACCCGCAGCGTTACAGAGAGAGAAGTTCCGCTTTATTATATTTTAAACCCCCGCCCCCTCCCCGGCGCGACACCAACTCACACCCGGCCTAAAGGATACCGTCGCTACACTTTCTGCTAACTCCCCCCTCCCCTCCCCCCCGGCATAGGGCGCCTGCGCGCCGCCCTCCAATCAACGGGAGCCGGCCACAGCCCAGCGAAAGCGAGGCCGGGCTGCCGGCATCCGAACTAGAATGAGGCCGGAACAAAGCGGTGGCGCGGAGAGTGGGCACGTGACTGTTGCGGGAAAGGAGGCGGGGGGGTGGCAGCGCACGTGACTGCCCTCATGACAAGGGGGTGGGGCTGGATGGGATTACATCATCCTTATACCAAGGGGCGGCGCCGGGTTTGACACGTGACCCTCATTGCAAAGGGGCGGGGCTGTCACCCCCTCAGAACTAGTCAATAAGCCTGAATTCCTCCTCGTGAAAATGGATCCTCAGTTGCAGACAGCGGTCGGTTCAGATTGGCATCAAGGTCTCCATCAGCACAGGTGCACCACGAGGCTTGTGCGCTCAGTCCCCTGCTCTACTCGTTTTACACAGCTCACATGCCATGTTTAAGTTTGCTGACAACACTACTGTCGTTGGCCAAATTAAAGATGTTGCTGAATCAGCATACGGGGGGGGGGGAGATTGAAAATCTGGCTGAGTGGTGCCACAACAACAGCCTCTCACTCAATGTCAGCAAGACCCAGGAGATGATTACTGACTACAGGTAGTGGAAACTGGAGGTCTTCATCAGTGGTGGAAAGGGTCAGCAACTTTTAAGTTACTCTGTGTTATTATTTCAGAGGATCTGCTCTGGGTCCAGTAAGGGCAATTACGAAGAAAGCATAGCAGCACCTCTACTTCCTTGGGAGTTTGTGAAGATTCAGCATTACATCTATAACTTTAGAACCATAGAACATTACAGCACAGAAAAAGGCCTTTTGGCAGTTCTTGGCTGTGCCAAACCATTTTCCTGCCTAGTCCCACAGACCTGCACCTGGACCATATCCCTCCATACACCTCTGATCCATGTACCCATCCAAGTGACTAACTTCTGTAAATGTGTGCTGGAGAGTATATTGACAGGCGACAACAGAGCCTGGTATGGAAAAATCTGTGCCCTTGATATTTATTATTATTATTTTATATATTATATATTTATATTTTTCTCTTTCTTTTGCTATTTGCAAGTTTGTTGGGGGTTTTTTGTACATTGGTTGATGTCTACCGAGTTGGGTGTAGTCTTTCACTGATTCTATTTTTTCTGTATTTCTTGTGAATGCCCGCAAAAAAAGGAATCTCAGGGTTTACACATGGTGTCATCTATGTACGTCAATAATACATTTACTTTGATTTTCATCCTTATGGCAAAAAGTTGAGCTGTGTGTAAACATGTATTTCTTAAGTGAAGAATATGTACTCGTTATCTTGTGAGGACTGGGTGGGTATGGGATCACTGAGAGGTAACATTAGTTATCTTTCTGAAATGAATATTGAGTCTTGATGGAGCAAGAATGTGGGTGGTTTGCTCCTTCCACCGGATCTAGGGCTCCTGTATGGGCTGGATCAATGACCTCCAGAATCTCAATACTGACCTAAGTGTTTCCTTTTCTACATTGAACAGAGGTGTCCAGGATTTGGTAGGGATACTTCACATCTTCAAGGAAGCTTTGGGATATCTTATGTTATCCTGATGATAACATGTTATATTATGATATCCTGAAATCTTATGTTTGGCAATCTCTTTGAAATAATGTCTCTTTTTGGAGTCTAATGGTGGGCGTACACATAATTCGGCCTGCGCAATGTAGCTACGTTATCTGTAAATAGTTTCCCTGCCTCCCATGATTAAGTGGGTTCTCTCTGGGTGCTCTGGTGTCCTCCCACATTCCACAGATGTCTGGGTTAGTAGGCTGGTTGGGCCAGAAGAGCCGGTTACTGTGCCTGCTTGCAGGGTGAGTAAGGAAGGCAAACGCAACGTCAGCATTCATTTTGAGAGGACTAGAATATAAGGGCAAGGATGTGATGCGGAGGTTTTATAAGGCTTTGGTCTGACTGCATTTTGAGTTTCGTGAGCAGTCTGGGCCCCTTATCTAAGAAAAGATGTGCTAACATTAGAGAGGGTCCAGAGGGTTTACAAGAAAGAGCCGAGGATTAAGGGATGGGATGTGTTTGATGGCTCTGGGTCTGTACTCTCTGGAGTTTAGAAGAATGGGGGGAATCTTATTGAAGGCCTAGACAGAGTAAGAGGGGAGAGGATGTTTCCAAAAGCAGGTTAGATCAGGACCAGAGGGCACAGCCTCAGAATAGAGGGACATCCATTTAGAACAGAGATGAGGAATTTCTTTATCCAGACGGTGGAGAATCTGTAGAATTCATTGTCATAGATGGCTGTGGAGGCCAGTTCACTGAGTATATTTAAAGCAGAGCTTGTTTACTCTTGGTTATAAAGAGAAGGCAAGAGACTGGAGTTGAGAGGAAAAATAATCCAGCCGTGTTGGAATGTCAGAGCAGACTCAATGGGCTGAATGGCCTAATTCTGCTCCGGTATCTTCTATATCTAAATAAACAGATAAAATAAAAATAGAAAATCCAGGAAGAACTCTAACAGCTAACCAATATTTCTGTAATCAGCAACCAGTTCACCATGCATTAGGATTAAGACTATCAATAACTTCAACAGATTCACCATACTTCGGCAAAAAAAATCCTCCTCATCTTGGTTCTAAGTGAATGACCCTCTACTCTGAGGCTGTGCCCTCTGGTCAAAGATTCCCCCATATTGGAAACTTCCTGTCTGCGTCCACTCGATTGAGGCCTTTCATCATTCAATCGGTTTCAATAAGATCTCCCCTATAATCCTTCTAAACTCCAGTGAGTACAGACCCAGAGCCATCAAATACTCCTCACATGTTAACCCTTTTCATCCCCTCAAAACTAATTAGTGAGCTTTAAGACATTGATCTCTATACCTCACTGTGCAATTGGATCCTCAATTTCTTCACTTGCTGATCCCAGTCAGTTTGGATTGGCAACAACATCTCCTCTACGATCTCCACATCCTCAAGTGTTCCACAAGACTGTTCTACTCACTGTACACCTATGACTGTGTACTAAATGCAGCTCCAATGCCATATTTAAGCTTGCTGACAACACCACTATCATAGGCCGAATCAATGGTGGTGATGCATCAGCACGTAGGAGGGAGATTGAAAATCTGGCTGAGTGGTGTAAAAACAGCCTCTCACTCAGTGTCAACAAGACACAGGAGCAGGTTACTGACTTCAGTCCATCAGCCAGTTCTCATCAGAGGATCAGAGGTGGAAAGGGTCAGCAACTTTAAATTCCTTGGTGTTTACATTTCAGAGGACCTGCCCTGTGCCCAGCAATTCTGTAAGTGCAATTCTGAAGAAAGCACGGCAGCACCTTTACTTCCTGAGGAATTTGCAAAGATTCAGCATGACATCCGAAAATTTGACATACTTCTGTAGATACGGAGTGTATTGACTGGCTGCATCACAGCAAAACACCAATGCCCTTGTATGGAAAATCCTACAAAAAAGTAGTGGATACAGCCCAGTCCATCACGGGTAAACCCTTCACAACTATTGTGCACACTTACATGAAGTATTGTTGCAGGAAAGCAGTACCCATTGTAAAGGACCACCCCCTCCCCACCACCACCCAGGCCATGCTGTCTACTTGACACTGCCATCAGGAAAAAGGTACAAGAGCCTCAAGACTCAAACCATTAGAATGAGGAACAGTTATTACCTGTCAACCTCTTACCCGTCAGCTCTTGAACCAAAGGGAATAACTTCACGCAACACCACTCACTGCATCATTTAAACGTTCCCACAACCTATATGGGCTTACTTTCAAGGACTTATCATCTCATGTTCTCAATATTTATTGCTTACTTATTCCCTCGCATTCCCATTACTCCCACCACCCCCGCCATAACCCTTGCATTCCCGTTACCCTACCATCTCCCCTCCCCATCCTGTTTCTGCTGCTTATCTAAAAATTAGAAGC
Source organism: Hemitrygon akajei (assembly GCF_048418815.1). Taxonomy (NCBI): domain Eukaryota; kingdom Metazoa; phylum Chordata; class Chondrichthyes; order Myliobatiformes; family Dasyatidae; genus Hemitrygon; species Hemitrygon akajei. The sequence continues at coordinate 107,911,043 of NC_133125.1, forward strand.
TAAATTTGTACACATGATCCTTATTTGTAGTGGAGAGATTAGAGTGAATCTGTATTTCCCATTTGTAGGGGCTGTACTGAACACCAGTGGCAAAACAGGCAGTAAGTAACTTCTTCTTAGCAGGTAACCTCCATTTGAAGGGGACTTGGATTTATTAGATGGCAGAACAGATTTGAGAGGCTAAGCAGTCTACACCTGTCCTATGAGCTCCTCTACACCCCCTTGCCATGTTCTCAGACTCCTGAACTCCAGCTCTGTTGGTAATTCTGTTTTTGTCACTATCGCTTTTCTTTCAGCACGGTTTCAGACTGCTCGATGATCTTTGCGCCGTTCTGTTGTTTCGTGCTCATGCCTCTATTTGTTATTGTATTTAAAATTACACAGCAGACTGTGTACTCGGTGAGATTTACAAGGAATTTCACTGCACCCTGGTACAGATGTCAATGAGCTATTTTGAATTTAAATCTGTTCCTATGTTTATATAACCCACTCGGGATGTTCTTTTATTCCTTCCCCACCCCCCACCCCCCATCCCCGTGTGTTTGAAAATGCTGGTATTGATTTAGAATATTTGGAAGCAAGCCAATCAAATGATCTCGAATCTCAGCGAAGCTTCTGGGGAAGTCTGATGTCTGAGAGTGCGAGTCTGCTAGAGGCTGGAAGATGGAGATGGGCTGTGTTGGGGGTGGAGGATTGAGTACGTGCGTGGGAGCGAGAAGCAGGGTTTGTTTCCACTTGCTGTGTTCTGTGTTCTTCTGTTGAACATTGTGGCCATGTTATGTTGGCGCTGGAATGTGTGGTGACACCTGCAAGCTGCCCCCACTACATCCATAGTTATGTTCATTGTTAGCACAAATAATGCATTTTATTGTCTGTTTCAATGTGATAAATACATCTGAACATTGAAACTTGAATATTTATTTTCATATGTTCTCATGGTATTGAAGTGGGCTGTCCAGAGCATAGTCTTGCAGTATTTCCATCAGCCCACTAATTTTTCAGCAACCTAACACACCCAGCAACTCCCACTGTTTCAGTGAATCTCCTGACCTTACAACTGTTCGGCTATTTAATATCAATTGTTGAACTATCAACTTTGCACTGTGAGCACCCAGGGCAACCCAGAGGTCAAGTTCAAGTTTAATTATCATTCAGCCATACACGGATATAGCTAAGGGAAACAGAACACATTACCAGCAGCACACAGCACACTGCACATACTATAGCACAAATAGCACGTATGGTTATGTTTCAAGAAAAAACATAAAAAGAAAACAATAATAATACTAATATAGCCCAAGTCCCTAAGTGACATGATGAGATTGATGGTATGGCCTGGTTCTGCTTGCTCTCACACTGAGCGAACACTGGAGAGCAGCACCAAGTGAGCACTGATTGAACACTAAAGGGGAGCATCGAGTGAACACTGGAGAGCAGCATGGAATGAGCATTGATTGAACACCAGAGGGCAGCATTGAGCAAACTCTGAGGGCAGGATTGAGTGAGCACTGGAGGGCACATGTAGCACTTAAGATGAAGATCAAACCAGGATCACTGGAGATCAGGGGCAGCAACATTAACTGCTGCATTTCTGTTTCACTTTCTGACCAGTTAGTGCCACACGTTATTTCATGCATGTCTGTATTGGGTCTTTGATCAATTTCTTTAAGATCAACAGAGGCTCATATAAGTACTTGTGTCCATACTTCTTGATTAAGAATCTCACTCTTATATTTTTTCTCTTTTAAATTTTTTAGGTATGACAGTCCCTCGTTTGGATGACTCAGCATGTTTTTGTTTCAGTCTAAAGCAAACATTATGTTTTTAAAATGTATTTCCACTATTCCTATGAAATTGTTCTGCCTAGATCATGTTTCTGAAAGTGTGCAAAATATGATGGAGATATTACTTATGATTAAACTCCAGAATTAATGAACTTTAATAATTAATTCAGTTGTCACCACCTGTTGCTCATGTAGTCCCTTGACAGGGTGAGAAATGTTTTAATATATTGTTCCTTTCTAAGTCCTCTTAAACTGTTAGCTGAAAGAGATGTAAGCACACATTTTTTAAATTGACAATTGTTCATAAAATATTTATCCCAGAGGCTGACAGATTGTTATTAAGAATATCATTGAGTCTTCACTGGTGAAGAACAATTGTTTCCGGTTTGTCATCTGTTAACTAATTGTTACTTCCTGCTATGCTTCAAACTTGGACCAGTTAGTGAATACTAATAAATGGATTTATTTCAAAGATTCACAGTTTGCTACAAGACATTTGGTAATCTTACCTAATATATCACAGTTAACTGACTGAACAATCTATACAGAAAAATGTGAGTGTGACTCAACAGTTCCTTCCTCAGAAAATATAAGACATACGAGCAGAATTAGGCCATTTGGCCCATTGATTCTACTCTGCCATTTCATCATGGCTGATCCAATTTCCCTCACAGCCCCAATCTCCTGCTTTCTCCCCCTATCCCTTTATGCCCTGACCAATCAAGAATTTATCAACTACTTTAGGATCAAGTGGACTGCTGGAATAAATACACATAAACGTCAATTGAATTGTTTCCAGATTGGTATAGGCTGTTGCATGGCTATGATGGAAGAGGCCCTCTGTTGGTCAGGGTAGACACAAGCCAGTATGCAAGCCTGGACTGAACGATATGGAAGCCAAGCTGTTTCCTGTGCAGTAGGATCCCCCTCTTCACGCAGTTACTGAATCCAAAGGAACAGCAAAGACCGATATAGTTCGGCACCTGTGGTGTCGCAGGAGTTTCCAGTCAGCATTGAACTCAACTTAGGGCTGCTTAGGGACTCCAGCTCTGAATTTTCATTGGGGTTTACTCCCAAAGCTTCCCCCATGAGTGGGTACAATTGCAAGGCAGCAGAGATTTGAGATCAGAGTTTTTGTTCTCCTAGATGAGCTGCCAACCATCAGCTGCCCAATCTGCCCAAGGCGACTGGGTTTAAGGCGCCAGTAACCTGCCTTTACCTCTTTTCCTGCCAGAAGAAATAGTTCCACCAGGTTTAGTAGCTAAGCCACATGTAAAGGCCAAGAGTTGAACTTGGTTGTCAGAGGTCATTTGAGATGCATGATATTGAGAGCATTTAATAGATAGTGGGAGTTTATCCCCACTACCTCCCCCCAGCCATAACAACCTTAGGAACCAGCTATAAAGTACAGCACGTGAATATGTATCAACACCCTCTTGCACTTGTGACGGCTTTGATATAATACAGCATCGCTGAGTGCTTAACAAAATGTGACAATGAGAGGGAGCGAGAATAGAATTCATGCAAAAGAACTGCAGGTTCTAGGGACCTGAAATTCAGACAGAAGATCCTGCATCAATCAATGGGTCAGTCAGCAGTTGTGGGGAGTAAGACACGCAAAATGCTGGAGCAACTCACCACCATGTTCAGGAGCCATTATTACCCCTCAACCATTAGGATCCTGAATCAGTTCTCTCAACTCAGCACCGAACTAATTCCACAACATATGGACTCTCTTTCAAGAACTCCACAACTCGTGTTCTCAGTATTATTTGTTCACTGTTTATTTTGGATTTGAACAGTTTGTCTTCTTTGCATGGTTGATCGCTTGTCATTCTTTGCTTGTGCAGTTTTTCATGGAGTCTATTGTATTTCTTTGTTCTATGTGAATGCACCAAGAAAATAAATCCCAGGGTATTATACTGTGTGTAGTGACACATACGTCTTTGATAATTAATTTCCTTTGAACTTTGAACTCAGGAAGTTAGGCAGCATCTATGGAGATGAATAAGCATCCAACTTTTGGACCGAGACCTCAAACAGTTGGTTGTTTATTGCCCTCCGTGATTGCTGAGGTCCTCCAGCTCTGTATGAGTGTTGTTCAAGATTTCCAGCATCTTCAGAATATCTTGTGGGGATTAAAACAGTTGAGTAAACAATTTCTCATTGTCATTGGAGAAGTGAAATAACAGGTCTGTTTTAAGTTGCAGAGAGGGAGATGATGAAGAGGGAAGGCTTATGATAGGAGGTGAAGGTTTCCCAGGCACCATAATTGCTTTAAGTGATGGTTAGAGAGCTGTTAGGATAGGTAAGCAGAATTTTATTCAAGATGGTAAGCTTAAAGGAGCATCCTACAGGAGGAGGGAGGTAGAGGTAATGTTTCACAGACAAGTTCTGAGGTTTAATGAGGAAATCACAAAGAATAAGACACAGTTAGCTCAAGCAGAACAGTCAGTAATAGAACCATGAAAACATAGAATGCCTCACAAGGAACTAGAATTTGCAGAGCGTAATAAGTTGTAGAATTGGAGGAAATTACACAGACTAGTAGGGGGAGAATCTGAAACCAAGCATGAGAATTTTAAGATCATGGGCATTGCTAGACTGAAAACTAATGTTTGCCAGGAAGCACAGGGTTCATGAGTTTGTAAAATATGGAGAAAATAAGGATACAGCAGTCGTTTTCTCCCTGAGTGTTTATTTACAGTGATTATGAGGCAGGATGCCAGGAAGGAGAGCGTTGGAATTGTATCATAATCAAAACTCCAACATTGAGGCCTTTTCCTCTGCTAATCATGAAAGATATGTACTAATTTTTAAAAACAAATTGGTCAGAAATACTAATTGCGAGGATAGATTTCACTTTTTATTACAAACGCTAACACTCACCAAAAATATACAAGCCCATATTATTCAAAGAAACAGTTTCTGGCAGTGATTTCAGGTCGATTGCTGATTAGCGAAAAGTACAAAGAGTGGGTAGCCTCTTGTATAATAACCTTTGGACTGCCGATGGGCACTGTGCCCAAACTCACTTGCCTGGATTATGTTCTCTCATTAAAGAGCGTACACAATCATCTATTATTTTACATTAGACCGAGGAAGTAAATCCTAGATGCAGTGGCTTCTAACAGCGCCATCCAGTGGTAAGTAGTACATCACCAGAAAATACAAAGAGTTTCACATCGTCAGGGAATGAAAGCATCTTTAATTTCAGATGAACTTAGGGTATTATAATTGGATTGAATTTTATTTTAGATCATTGGACCATAAGACATAGGAGCAGAATTAGGCCATTTGGTCCCTCGAGTCCACTCTGCCATTTCATCATGGATGATCCATTTTCCCTCTCAGCCCCACCAACCCCTGACCAATCAAAGATCTATCACCCTCTGCCTTAAATTCCTCTTTATCTCTGTTGTAAATGGACACTGCTGTATGCTGAGGCTGTGTCCTCTGGTTCTGGACTCTCCCACCATAGGAAAAATACTCTCCATATCCACTCCATCAAGGCCTTACACCATTCAATAGGTTTCGATGAGGTTACTCCTCATTCTTCTGAATTCTAGTGAATACCAGCCAAGAGCCATCAAGTGTTTTTCATATGACAAGCCATTTTCGTGAACCTCCTTTGAGCCCTCTCCAGTATCAGCGCATCATTTCTAGGATAAGGGCCCAAAACAGCTCACAATACTCCAAGTGATGCCTCACCAGTGACTTGTAAAGCTTCAAAGTTACATTCTTACTTTTATATTTGGGCCCTTTGAAAGAAATGCTAACATCGCATTTGCCTTCCTTACCGCAGACTAAACCTGCAAATTAACCTTTGGGAATCCTGCACAAGGATGTCCAGGTCTCCCTTTTTGCCTCATGTTTTTGAGTTTTCTCTCCATTTAGAAAACAGTCTACCCTTTTATTTCTTCTACCAAAGTGCATGACCATACACTTCCTGACACTGCATTACATCTGCCATTTCTTTGCCCATTCTCCTAATCTGTTAAAGTCCTTCTGTAACTCTTTACTTCCTCAAAACTACCTGCCTCTTCACCTATTTTCATATCATCTGCAAACTTTGCAACAATGCCATCAATTCTGTCATCCATGTCAATGACATATAACGTAAAAAGAAGCGGTCTCAACACAGACCCCTGTGGAACACCACTAGTCACTGGCAGCCAGCCAGAAAAGACTGCCTTTATTCCCACACTTTGCCTCCTACCAGTCAGCCACTACTTTAGCCATGCCAGAATCATTCCTGTAATTCCATGAGCTCTTAACCTGTTAGTCAGCCTCATGTGTGGCACCTTGTCAAAGGCCTTCTGAAAATCCAAACGCACAACATCAACTGTTTCTCCTTTGTCTATCCTGTTTGTCATTACTTCAAAGAATTCCGAAGAATTTTGTTGACTTCCTTCTATCTAAATTATTTTCTTTTTAATTTTTGTGGAAAACTCAATCCTCTTGTGACTGTGATTGAAGTCCTGGAGAGACACTGAAGTTGATGATATGAAAGTTTCTATTCAGCACGACAGGCAGGCATCATTCTGAAGACACTCTCACTAGAGGCTCTCAAACCTAAAGGTAAGGAGATAAGGTGACCTTCCAGTAATGCCACCCCCCTCTCATTCATCATTCCGCATCCCCTTTTCTCTCTCTCACCTTATCTCCTTGCCCGTCCATTGCCTCTCTCTGGTGCTCCTCCCCCCTTTTCTTTCTTCCATAGCCTTCTGTTCTCTTCTATCAGGCTCCCCCTTCTCCAGCCCTGTATCTCTTTCACCAACCAACATCCCAGCTCTTTACCTCATCCTCCCCCCTTCAGTTTTCACCTATCACCTTGTGTTTCTCTCTCCCCTTCCCCCACCTTTTAAATCTACTAATCAGTCTTTATTTGCCAGTCCTGCTGAAGGGTCTCGGCCTGAAACATTGACTGTACTCTTTTCCATTGATGATGCGTGGCCTGCTGAGTTCCTCCAACAGATTGTGTGTGTTATTAAGAAGGTAAAGATGGAACATGAGAGTAAGCTGGCCAATAGTATTAAAGAAGATACCAGAAGTTTCTTCAGATATATAAAGTCTAAAAGAGAGGTGATGGTGGATATCAGACCACTAGAAAATGATTCTGGAGAGGTAGTAATCGGTGACAACGAAATGGCAGGTGAGCTGAATGAGTATTTTGCATCCTCTTCACCATAGAAGACTCGAGCAGCATGGTGGAAGTTCCAGCAGTCCGGTGTCATGAAGTGAGTGAAGTTAGCGTAACTAGAAAGAAGGTTCTTGGGAAACTGAAAGGTCTGAAGGTAGATAAGTCACCTGGACCAGATGGTGTGCACCCCAGGGTTCTGAAAGTGGGAGATGAAGAGATGGTGTAGGCTTTAGTAATGATCTTTCAAGAATCACTAGGTTATGGAATGGTTCCAGAAGACTGGAAAATTGCAAATGCCACTCCACTTTGTAAGAAAGGAGAGAGGTAGAAGAAAAGAAACTATAGGGCAGTTAGTCTGACCTCAGTGGTTGGGAAGAAGATGTTGGAGTTGATTATTAAGGATGAGGTCTCGGGGTATTTGGAGGCACATGATAAAACAGGCCAATGTCAGCATGGTTTCCTCAAGGGAAAATCTTGCCTGACAAATTTGTTGAAATTATTTGAAGAAATAACAAGCAGGATAGACAAATGAGAATTGGTTGACACAACACACACAAAATGCTGGTGGAACACAGCAGGCCAGGCAGCATCTATAGGGACAAGCACTGTTGATATTTCGGGCCGAGACCCTATAGGTGCTTGTCCCTATAGATGCTGCCTGGCCTGCTGTGTTCCACCAGCATTTTGTGTGTGTTGTTTGAATTTTCAGCATCTGCAGATTTCCTCGTGTTTGCTCTTTGAATCGGTTGATGTTGTGTATTTGGATTTTCAGAAGGCCTTTGACAAGGTGCTACATATGAGGCTACTAGCCTATGGTATTACAGGAAAGATTCTAGCATGGATAAAGCAGGGGCTAATTGGCAAGAGACAATGAGTAGGAATAAACAGAGTCTTCTATGGTTGGCTGCTGGTGACTAGTGGTGTTCCACAGGGGTCTGTGTTGTGACCAATTATTTTTATGTTATATGTCAATGATTTGGATGATGAAATTGATGGTTTTGCTGCAAAGTTTGCAGATGATATGAATACAGGTGGAGGGACAGGTAGGTTTGAAGAAGTAGAGAGATTACAGAAAGACTTGGACAGATTAGGAGAATGGGCATAGAAATGGCAGATGATCACAGTGTTGGGAAGTGTATGGTCATGCACTTTGGTAGAAGAAACGAAAAGGTTAAGAAAATGGAGAGAAAATACAAAAAAAAAACTGAGGTGTAAAGGGACTTGGACTTCCTTGTGCAGGATTCCCTAAAGGTTAATTTGCAGGTTGAGTCTGTGGTGAGGAAGACAAATGCAATGTTAGCATTCGTTTCAAGAGGACTAGAATATAAAAGCAAGGATGTAATGTTGAGACTTTATAAAGCACTGCTGAGGTCTCACTTCAAGTATTGTGAGTAGTTTTGGGTCTCTTATCTTAGAAATGATGTGCAAAACAGGAGACAGTTCAAAGGATGTTCACGAAAATGATTCCAGGCTTGAATAGCTTGTCATAGGAAGAGCATTTGATGGCTCTGGGCCTGTATTCACTAGATTTCAGAAGAATGACGGGTTACCTCATTGAAACCTATTGAATGGTGAAAAGCCTTGATAGAGTTGATGTGGAGAAGTTACTTTCTATGGTGGGAGTGTCCAAGACCAGAGGACATAGCCTCAGAATAGAGGGGCATCCTTTTAGAATGGAGGTGAGGAGGAATTTCTTTAGCCAGAGAGTGGTGAATCTGTGGAATTCTTTGCCACAGGCAGCTGTGGAGGCCATCTTTATGTATATTTAAGGGGAGAGGTTGATAAATACTTGATTGGTCAGTGCATGAAGGGATATGGGAAGAAGGCAGGGGATTGGGGCTGAGAGGATCAGCCATAATGAAGTGATGGAGCCGACTTCATGGGCCAAATGGCCTAATTCTGCTCCTTTATCTTATGATCTTATGGAAACATTGAAACATGCTGCGAAATACATTGCTTGCGTCAGGAACCAACAAATTTGTCACCCATGCTTCTAGCACAGCATCGCATGCCCACAACTTACTTGGAATATGGGAGGAAACTGGAGCACCTGGAGGAAGCCTACACTGTCATCAGGAGAATGAACAAACTTCATAGAGGCAGCGGCGGGTTCAGTAACCCTATTCCTGGTGCTATAAAGTTCTGTGTCACTGTGATGCCTTATCTGAGGTCCTTTGATCATTGTGATGGTCTTCTGTCAGCTGAAATTGTCTGATTTATGACTGATTCTGATACTTTGATGAACATGTACTGAACTTGATAAGACATTATTGGAATGAAAATATTGTTTTGCCATCGAATAATGTAAAAGAAAAACAGAAGCTATGTCTTTGAGCAACACAACATTAACAATTCTCCCTAGTGAATGCAAACTTTAAATAGAAGTGATGCATTTATGTAAGGACATTCACATCCTCTGGATATCTGATACATCAGAATCCATTTATGTCGTTTGTCACAGATATATTTAGTGCAGTTCATATCCATAAGCAGTATGGGATCCTTCAGTCAAAGGGAAGGCAATGATCTGATTTAATAATATGGCTGAAAGATACATATTTAACAAAACATTCAAAGAATTTCTTACAATTCAACAAAATGGTGCAATGATATATTTTTAAATCCACCTAGGTACAGAGACAAGGTTTCAAGATAAAGCTCCCCCCATCACCCAGGACACGCTCCCTTCTCGTTACTCTCAGCAGAGGGGAGGTACAGGAGCCTCAAGACACACACTCAACGTTTTAGGAACAGCTTCTTCCACTCCACCATCCGACTTCTGAATGGACAGTGAACCAACCCAAGAGCACGCTCTCATTATTTTTGTTTTCTTTTTGCACTTGTTTTTTTTAAAAAAAATTATATGTTTTTTTAAATTATTTGTTTTTTAAAAATTATATTTCATATTGTAATTTACAGTAATTTAAAAAAATGTTTTGCACTGTACTGCTGCTGCAAAACAACACATTTCACTGCATATGTCAGTGATGATAAACGTGATTCTGAAGGGCATGTATCCCTTTTATTCCGTCCCATCGATACTGCCTGACATGCTGAGTTCCTTCAGCATTTGTGTTCATTGCTCTGGATTTCCAGCATCTGCAGAATCTCTTGTATTTATGAATACTCAGATTATATGATTATATTTCTGTTCTTTTCATGGAGTAATGCACACCGGTGGGGAGGAGATTTGAGCGTGATACTTCTCCTCTCAGTTGCCATCTAATCATAACAATCCCATTAACTGGAAATTTGGGCATTTTGCTGGCACAAGCACAGCAGTGCATTTTGACAGTGAGGAAGCTGTGGATCACTTGGATTAACCATTTAAAAGACCATATGGTACTGTATTTGTCCTGTAGTGCTCTCTGCAGTCAGCTGAGGTTCCTGGTGACTTTTTCAATAGCAGACAGGAAGACTCATTAGATATCAGGCAGGCGTGATTGGAAAATTTATATCAACAAATCCCTTGGCCTTATTCTGCATTTGGAATGACAGTCAATAATGGTTATTTCTGTTATTTTATATAAGGGCACATTAAGCTTGCTCCTAATGCTGCAGCAGTTGTACAATAAAGAGACCGAGACAGCAAAGAGTGTGTGACCTTTAGCAACTCTTTGTAACTTTATGTTCCAAGAGCAAATATATGTATCTGTTGTGAAAGATACTGATGTTCCAGAACAGAAGACAATCTATGGATTTGCAATGGATATGTTGTGAATTTAATACTTCAGTAATATGTGAGTAATATTGTAGATATTTTGTTGATTGTTAATATTGTAAATATGTTGTTGATTCTTTGTTTAAATAATTCATTATGGGTTACAGTATATGTAAAAGTAAGTAAATGGGGTATGTCATAATGCAACCACATGATACTTTGCTTAAAGTAAAAAAAAGTCAGATGGAGATCAACCCAGATAAAAACATAAAAACATTGAAAATCTGCAGCACAATACTGGCCCTTTGGCCCACAAAGTTGTGCCGAACATGTCCCAACCTTAGAAATTACTTTGCTTACCCATAGCCCTCTGTTTTTCTAAACTCCATGTACCTATCCAAAAGTCTCTTAAAAGACCCTATCGTATCTGCCTCCACCACTGTTGCCGGCAGCCCATTCCACGCATTCACCACTCTCTGAGTAAAAAAACTTATCCCTGACATCTCCTCTGTACCTATTCCCCAGCACCTTAAACCTGTGTCCTCTTGTGGCAACCATTTCAGCCCTGGGAAAAAGCCTCTGACTATCCACATGATCAATGCCTCTCATCATCTTATACACCTCTATCAGGTCACCTCTCATCCTCCATCGCTCCAAGGAGAGAAGGACGAGTTCACTCAACCTATTCTCATAAGGTATGCTCCCCAATCCCTGTAGTCTAGTGTAGCTTTCTCTGTGTTGTTTTTTTTTTAATTACGTAGTTCAGTCTAGTTTTTTGTGCTGTGTCATGTAACACCATGGTCCTGAAAAACATTGTCTCATTTTTACTATGCACTGTACCAGCAGTTATGGTCGAAATGACAATCAAAGTGACTTGACTTGACTTGATGTGACTTGAAATCTCCTCTGCACCCTTTCTATGGCTTCCACATCCTACCTGTAGTGAGGTGACCAGAACTGAGCATAGTACTCCAAGTGCTGTCTGACCAGGGTCCTATATAGCTGCAACATTACCTCTCGGCTCCTAAACTCAATTCCACGATTAATGAAGGCCAATACATAGTACACCTTCTTAACCACAGAGTCAACTGTGCAGCTGCTTTGAACGTCCTATGGACTCAAACCCCAAGATCCTTCTGATTCTCCACACTGCCAAGAGTCTTACCATTATACTATATTCTGCCATCATATTTGACCTACCAAAATGATCCACTTCACACTTATCTGGGTTGAAGTCCATCTGCCACTTCTCAGCCCAGTTTTGCATCCTATCAATGTCCTGCGATAACCTCTGACAGCCCTCCACACGATCCACAACACCCCCAACCTTTGTGTCATCAACAGACTTACTAACCCATCCCTCCACTTCCTCATCTAGGTCATTTGTAAAAATGACGAAGAGTAAGGGTCCCAGAACGGATCCCTGAGGCACACCACTGGTCAACGACCTCCATGCAGAATATGAACCATCAACAACCACTGATTGCCTTCTGTGGGCAAGCCAATTCTGGATCCACAAAGCAATGTCCCCTTGGATCCCATGCCTCCTTACTTTCTCAATAAGCCTTGCATGGGGTACCTTATCAAATGCCTTGCTGAAATCCATATACACTACATCTACTGCTCTTCCTTCATCAATGTATTTAGTTACATCCTCAAAAAATTCAATCAGGCTCGCAAAGCAGGACATGCCCTTGACAAAGCCATGCTGACTACTCCTAATCATATTATACCTCTCCAAATGTTCATAAATCTTGCCTCTCAGGATCTTCTTCATCAACTTAACAACCACTGAGGTAAGACTCACTGGTCTATAGTTTCCTGGGCTATCTCTACTCCCTTTCTTGAATAAAGGAACAACATCCGCAACCCTCCAATCCTCGGGAACCACTCCCGTCCCTATTGATGATGCAGAGATCATCACCAGAGGCTCAGCAAACTCCTCCCTTGCCTCCCACTGTAGCCTGGGGTACATCGCATCCGGACCCAGTGACTTATCCAACTTGATGCTTTCCAAAAGCTCCAGCACATCCTCTTTCTTAATATCTACATGATCAAGCTTTTTAGTCTGCTGCAAGTCATCACTACAATCACCAAGATCCTTTTCCATAGTGAATACTGAAGTAAAGTATTCATTAAGTACCTCTGCTATTTCCTCCGATTCCATACACACTTTCCCACTGTCACACATGATAGTTCCTATTCGTTCACGTCTTATCCTCTTGCTCTTCACATACTTGTAGTATGCCTTGGGGTTTTCTTTAATCCTGCTCGCCAAGGCCTTCTTATGGCCCCTTCTGGCTCTCCTAATTTCCTTCTTAATTCCTTCCTATTAGCCTTATAGTCTTCTAGATCTCTAACATTACCTAGCTCTCTGAACCTTTTGTAAGCTTTTCTTTTCTTCTTGACTAGATTTATTACAGCCTTTGTACACCACAGTTCCTGTACCCTACCATAACTTCCCTGTCTCATTGGAGCGTACCTATGTAGAACTCCACACAAATATCCCCTGAACATTTGCCACATTTCTTCCGTACTTTTCCCTGAGAGCATCTGTTTCCAATTTAAGCTTCCAGTTTCCTGCCTGATAGCCTCATAATTCCCCTTACTCCAATTAAACACTTTTCAAACTTATCTGTTCCTATCTTTGTCCAGTGCTATTGTAAAGGAGATAGAATTATGATCACTATCTCCAAAATGCTCTCCCACTGAGAAATCTGACAGCGGACCAGGTTCATTTCCCAATACCAGATCTAGTACAGCCTCTCCTCTTGTAGGCTTATCTACATATTGTGCCAAGAAATCTTCCTGAACACTCCTAACAAACTCCACCCCATCTAAACCCCTTGCTCTAGGGAGATGCCAATCGATATTTGGGAAATTAAAATCTCCCATCACAACAACTCTGTTATTATTACACCTTTCCAGAATCTGTCTCCCTATCTGCTCCTTGATATCCCTGTTACTATTGGGCAGCCTATAAAAATCACCCAGTAAAGTTATTGACCCCTTCCTGTTCCTAACCTCCACCCAACGTAGACAATCCCTTCATGGCATCCACCTTTTCTGCAGCCATGACACTATCTCTGATCAACACTGCCACGCCCCCACCTCTTTTGTCTCCCTCCCCGTCTTTTCTGAAACATCTAAAACCCGGCACTTGAAGTAACCAATCCTGTCCCTGAGCCATCCAAGTCTCTGTAATGACTACCACATCATATCTCCAAGTACTGATCCACGCTCTAAGCTCATCCGCTTAGTTCACAACACTCCTTGCATTAGACACATCTCAAGCTTTCAGTCTGAGTGCATCCCTTCTCTCTCACCTGCCTGTCCTCCCTCTCGCATTGTCTACAAGCTTTCTCTATTTGTGAGCTAACCTCCTCTTCCCCAGTATCTTCAGTTCGGTTCCCACCCCCCCAACAATTCTAGTTTAAACCCTCCTCAGTAGCCTTAGCAAACCACCCCGCCAGGATGTTGGTCCCTCTGGGACTCAAGTGCAACCCGTCCATTTTGTACAGGTCACGCCTGCCGCAAAAGAGGTCCCAATGATCCAGAAATCTGAATCCCTGCCATCTGCTCCAATCCCTCAGCCATGCATTTATCCTCCACCTCATCCTATTCCTATTCTCACTGTCACGTGGCACAGGCAGTAATCCCAAGATTACTACCTTTGTGGTCCTGCTTCTCAACTTCCTTCCTAACTCCCTGTAGTCTTTTATCAGGACCTCCTCCCTTTTCCTACCTATGTCATTGGTACCAGTATATAAGTGTGAGGTGGTTCATTTTGGTAGGTCAAATATGATGGCAGAATATAGTATTAATGGTAAGACTCTTGGTAGTGTGGAGGATCAGAGGGATCTTGGGGTCCGCGTCCATAGGACACTCAAAGCAGCTGCACAGATTGACTCTGTGGTTAAGAAGGCAAACAGAGCATTGGCCTTCATCAATCATGGGATTGAGTTTAAGAGCTGAGAAGTAATGTTGCAGCTATATAGGACCCTGGTCAGATCCAACTTGGAGTGTTGTGCTCAGTTCTGGTCGCCTCACTACAGGAAGGATGTGGAAACCATAGAAAGGGTGCAGAGGAGATTTACAAGGATGTTTCCTGGATTGGGGAGCATACCTTATGAGAACAGGTTGAGTGAACTCGGCCTTCTCTCCTTGGAGCGATGGGGGATGAGAGGTGACCTGATAGAGGTGTATAAGATGATGAGAGGCATTGATCGTGTGGATAGTCAGAGGCTTTTTCCCAGGGCTGAAATGGCTAGCACAAGAAGGCACAGTTTTAAGGTGCTGGGGAGTAGTTACTGAGGAGATGTCAGGTTTAAGTTTTTTTAAGCAGAGAGTGGTGAGTGCGTGGAATGGGCTGCTGGCAATGGTGGTGGAGGTGGATACGATAGGGTCTTTTAAGTGACTCCTGGACAGGTACATGGAGTTCATAAAAATACAGGGTTATGAGTGACCCTAGGTAATTTCTAAGGCAAGGACATGTTCGGCACAGCTTTGTGGGCTGAAGGGCCTGTATTGTGCTGTAGGTTTTCTATGTTACTTTGTTTCTAGTTTGAACATCTGCCTTTTCTTTTCAATAAGATTAATGTTTTGGAGTTACAATATATAACAGTGGCAACGATAAAGTTTTAAAGGAACCTGAGATGACTACCTATGTTGAAATGCAATGAGACATCTGAGTGAAAAAAAAAGTGTAGTGAGAAATGGTTGAGTGAAAAGCAGAAGCACTTACTTCTTCAGAAAAGGAAACACAGAAAAAAGAGGCAGAAGATGGAAGAATCCACAGGTTCATAAACATTACGTACTGAGTGAGAATAATCATTAAAAAAGAGCTGAAGTGGCTGGCAGCATCAGAAAGATAGGTACGTTTGATTATACAATAGTTAACTGGAATATGTATATTGAATTAATTGAGCAATATTTTAAAACAAATGGAATAGCCATTGAGAAACAATTACCAGTTTTGCTGAGCGCATTGGGTGGAAAAGCCAATTTTGCTTAGAAGTTTGACTGCTCCAACCAAAGCAACCGAAATGAGCTTTGCTGATATCATGAAAGTAATACAGGAACATTTAGAACCAAAATCACTGTTGATTGCAGAATGCTTTAGCTTTCATAAGTGGAATCAAAGGAAGGGGTGTCCTTTTCAGCATATGTGGCTGAATTGAAGAGATTGTCAGAGCATTGTGACTTCAATGATAGGCTTAATCATGCACTGAGAGATTGTTTGGATTGTGGTATCTTACAAGAAAACATTCAAAATTGGCTTTTAACTAACTTACACCTTATATTTAAAGGTCAGTTGAAATTGCTGTACCAATCAAAACAGCAGTCAGAGATGAAATTGAGTTGCAGTTAGGGATGAAAGTGAGCATGAACAGAATTGAAAAATTGAAACTAGCCTGGCCAATCAAATTGTGTTGCCATTATGGCAAGGGCTTACATAAACCAGACCAAAAGAGACTTATAGGTGAAACTTGCAGAAAATGCATCAAAGTAGGACACATACAAAGAGCATCTCGGGCAGATAAAAATATATATTCTCATGTGGAAGAGGAAAAGAGATACAGTCAAGTTGCAATTTTAAAAAGCACTAATCTGCATGTTGTTGATGAAAATTCTGATAATGATGAGAGTGACTCAGGATTGGGAATCCCTGAGATGTACAATGTGAAAGGTAGTGTGAGACAAGCAATATGGCTTAGACCAGGAATGAATGAAAAAATAATTAAAATGGAATTGGACACTGGCTCAGCGATTTCAGTCATTCCACAAAGAGAGTTTGAATGGCATTTCAAAGATACTGAATTGAAGCCTGCAGATAGCCAACTAAGAACTTATACTAGAGAAAAGATAACTCCAGTGGGAATGAAATTCATAATAGTGAAATATAACAACCAACAAACCACATTGGGTTTGTATGTGGTTAAAACAGGACAGCCAGCATTATGGGGCATGATTGGCTGAGACACTACAACTTGACTGAAGGTCCACCCACCATTTGCTTGCCACATCCCCTGTGGTACTGTCAATTGAAAGTGAATCAAGAAAAGTATTGAATGATGCCATATACAATGAAGCTTTGACCGACAGGGGGCAAACAGGTGTTGGTGCCTACCTCTCTGCCTCTGGTTGGGAGGTAATTTTGGACCAAGGAAGAACTATGCCACTCACAGGAAGTGTGAAGTGAAGAAAAATTTGTTGTAGTGGTCCGACTACAACAGTTTTTGTTGGCAATGTATCTGAGAAAGATTCTGTTAGGTTTATCAGCCAGTTACTTGTGAAATGTGGCTTGAAATTAAGCTGGAAGAGAGTTCAAGGAGGTTCAGGAAAGCTGCAAGCATTTGGATTTTGTAAGTATAAAGAACCAGAATCTACCCTGCGTGCATTAAGGTTATTACATTAACTCTAAGTGGGAAACACAAAGCCCCTTGTAGAAGTAGAGCAAAGCCCAAAGCCCAGTTGGATGAATGGAAGGCCAAAAAGAATGGAGTAAATGGACATATGAAAACAGAGCATTTGTCAGATGATGCTGTGGATGAGAAAAGGGGGCAATAGAAGAATTATTAGGAGAATTCGCCAGTGAAGTAGAGGCACTTTCCCCAAGATCTGGGTGCACAAACTAGAAGAAGAAAAAGGAAGGAGAGGAAAGGTATCCAGAGTTGTCAGAACAACTTCTTGCAGTCTCAGAATCAATTCCTACAAAACTACGGTGGAGGCTCCAGAACCAGAGATTGTTTTCACAACCACAAGTCTCACCTGCCAACTCCCTGTCAGGAAAGATGTTATCCCCCAAGAGTGAGAAATCCTCCATAGTGATTAAATCATTAGACTGAATGGGACAATTTAAAATTCACTATGCTGTGGATGTCCATACAGTAATTGTATAATATACTGTATATATAGTGCTTATAAAAGTATTCACACCCTTGGAAATTTTTGTGTTTTATCGTTTTACAGCATTGATTCATGGTGGATTTAATTTGGCTTTTTTGACACTGATCAACAGAAAAAGACTCTTTCATGACAAATTGAAAACAAATCTCTACAAAGTGATCTAAATTAATTACAAATATAAAACACAAAATAATTGACTGCATAAGTCTTCACCCCCTTCAAGTCAATATTTAGTAGATGCACCTTTCTGGCAGCAATTACAGCCTTGAGTCAATGTGGATACATCTCTATCAGTTTTTCATATCTGGACATTTAGATTTTTCCCCATTCTTCTTTACAAACTGCTCAATCAAGCTCTGTCAGATTGCATGTGGATTGTGAGTGAACAGGCCTTTGCAAGTCCAGCCAAAAATTCTCAATTGGATTGGGGTCTGGACTCTGACTTGACCGCTCCAGGACATTAGCTTTTCTTTTTTTTAAGCCATTCCTGTGTAGGTTTAGCTTTATGCTTGGGGTCATTGTCTTGCTGGAAAACATATCTTCTTCCAAGTCGCAGTTCTTTTGCAGACTGCATCAGGTTTTCCTCCAAGATTTCCCCGTATTTTGCTGCATTCATTTTACCCTCGACCTTCACAAGACTTCCAGGGCCTGCTGCAGTGAAGCATCCCCACAGCATGATGCAGTTACCACCATGCTTCATGGCAGGGATGGTGTGGTTTGATAATATATGGTGTTAGGATTAGGCCAGACAAAGTGTTTAGTCTGATGACCAAAAAGTTCAGTTTTGGTTTCATCAGACCACAGAACCTTCCTGCTTACCTCAGAGTCTCCCACATGCCATCTGGCAAACTCTAGCCGAGATTACATGTGAGCTTTTTTCCAACAGTGGCTTTCTCTTTGCCACTCTCCCATAAAGCTGCAACTGGTGAAGCACCCGGGCAGCAGTTGTTGTATGCGCAGTCTCTCCCATTTCAGCTACTGAAGCTTGTAGCTCCTTTAGGTCTCTTGGTGACCTCACTCACTAGTCCCTTTCTTGCATGGTCACTCAGTTTTTGAGGATGGCCTGCTCTAGGCAGATTTACAGCTCTGCCATATTCTTTCCATTTCTTGATGGTTGACTTAACTGTACTCCAAGGAATGCAGTTACCAGACTCTCACAGCTACCTAGACTATTCCTCCTCCCACTCTGTCTCCTGCAAAAATGCTATCCCTTTCTCTCAATTCCTCCGCCTCCGCCGCATCTGCTCTCAGGATGAGGCCTTTTATTCTAGGACAAAGGAGATGATTTCCTTTTTTAAAGAAAGGGGCTTCCCTTCGTCCACTATCAATTCTGCCCTCCATCGCATCTCCTGTATTTCACACACCTCTGCCCTTACCTTATCCCCCTGCCAGCCCACCAGGGATAGAGTCTCCCTGGTCCTCACCTACCACCCCACCAGCCTACAGATCCAACATATAATCCTCCGTAACTTCCGCCACCTCCTATGTGATCCCACCACCAAGCACATCTTCCCCTCCCCCCCCACTCTCGGCTTTCCGCAGGGATCGCTCCCTACGCGACTCCCTTGTCCATTCATCCCCCCCATCCCTCCCCACCGACCTCCCTCCAGGCACTCATCCCTGCAAGTGGAAGAAGTGCTACACCTGCCCTCACACTTCTTCCCTCACCACCATCCCAGGCCCCAGACAGTCCTTTCAGGTGAGGCACCACTTCACCTGCGAGTCAACTGGGGTGATATATTGTATCCCGTGGTCCCGATGTGGCCATTTATACATTGGGGAGACCCGCCGCAGACTGGGAGACCGTTTCGCCGAACACCGGCGCTCGGTCCTCCAGCAGTGGCGGGATCTCCCTGTGGCCACACACTTCAATTCCACAGACCACTCCCACTCCGACATGTCTATCCACGGCCTCCTCTACCGTCAAGATGAGGCCACACACAGGTCGATGGAGCAATACCCTAGGTAGCCTAGGTAGCCTCCTACCTGCTGGCATGAACATTCAACTCACAGACCTCTGTTGATACCCCTGCCCCCCCCTTACCCCCATCCCTATCTATAATTTTAGTCTGGTTCTCTTTCTCTCTCTTTTCCCCCCTCACTATAATCTCCCCCCAGCCCTACCTTTCTTTCTCTTTTATTTCCCATAATTCTCCACCTTCCCCCTAGCCCATTTCCCTTCAGCCTATCACTTCCCAGCTCTCTACTTTATCCCTCCCCCCACTTCTTATCCCCCCTCGACCATCCCATGTTACTTCACTCCTGATGAAGGGTTTCGGCCTGAAACGTCGTCACTACCTCTTCCCATAGATGCTGTCTGGCCTGCTGAGTTCTGCCAGCATTTTGTGTTTTTATTTTTATCCAAGGAATATTCAGTGACTTGGTAGTTTTCTTGACTCCATCTCTTTACTTGGGCTTTTAAATAATCTTTTCACGGAGTTGCTTGAAGTGTTCTTTTGTCTTTATAGTGCAGCTTTTGTCAGGATACTGACTCACCAGCAGTTGGACCTTCCAGATATAGGTGTATTTTTACCACAATCAATTGAAACACCTTGACTGCACACAGGTCTCCAAAAACAGAAAACAAAAAAACCCTGTCTCTTGCAAAAATACTATCCCCCTCTCACAATTCCTCCGTCTCTGCCGCGTCTGCTCTCAGGATGAGGCTTTTCATTCCAGGACGAAGGAGATGTCTTCCTTTTTTAAACAAAGGGGCTTCCATTCTTCCACCATCAACTCTGCTCTCAAACACATCTCTCCCATTTCCAGCACATCTGCCCTCACCCCATCCGCCCGCCACCCCACTCGGGATAGGGTTCCCCTTGTCCTCCCCTACCACCCCACCAGCCTCCAGGTCCAACGTATAATTCTCTATAACTTCCGCCACCTCCAACGGGATCCCACTACCAAGAACATCTTTCCCTCCCCTCCTTTCTGCTTTCTGCAGGGATCGCTCCCTACGTGACTCCCTTGTCCACTCGTCCCCCCCATCCCTTCCCACCGATCTCCCTCCTGGCACGTATCCTTGTAAGCGGAACAAGTGCTACACCTGCCCTTACACTTCCTCCCTCACCACCATTCAGGGCCCCAGACAGTCCTTCCAGGTGAGGCGACACTTCACCTGTGAGTCAGCTGGTGTGGTATACTGCGTCTAGTGCTCCTGGTGTGGCCTTTTATATACTGGTGAGACCCGACGCAGACTGGGAGACCGTTTCACTGAACACCTATGCTCGGTCCGCCAGAGAAAGCAGGATCTCCCAGTGGCCTATCCATGGCCTCCTCTACTGTCAAGATGAAGCCACACTCAGGTTGGAGGAACAACACCATATATACTGGCTGGGTAGCCACCAACCTGATGGCATGAACATCGACTTCTCTAACTTCCATTAATGCTCCTCCTCCCCTTCTTACCCCATCCCTGACATATTTAGTTGTTTGGGTTTTTTTTCTCTCTCTCTGCCCATCACTCTGCCTGTTCTCCATCTCCCTCTGGCGCTCCCCCCTCCCCCATTCTTTCTCCCGAGGCCTCCCGTCCCATGATCCTTTCCCTTCTCCAGCTCTGTATCACTTTTGCCAATCATCTTTCCAGCTCTTAGCTTCATCCCACCCCCTCCGGTCTTCTCCTATCATTTTGCATTTCCCCCTCCCCCCACTACTTTCAAATCTCTTACTATCTTTCCTTTCAGTTAGTCCTGACGAAGGGTCTCGGCCCGAAACGTTGACAGTGCTTCTCCTTATAGATGCTGCCTGGCCTGCTGTGTTCCACGGCATTTTGTGTGTGTTGTCCAAAAACAGATCTCCATTTAACTAATTATGTGACTTCTAAAACCACTTGGCTGCACCAGTGGTGATTTGGTGTGTCGTATTAAAGGGGGAGGGAGTGTATACTCATACAATCAATTATTTTGTGTTTTATACTTGTAATTTAGATCACTTTGTAGAAATCTGGTTTCACTTTGACACAAAAGAGAACTTTTCTGTTGATCAGTGACAAAAAAGCCAAGTTAAATCCATTTTGATTCTAAGTTGTAAAACACACACACACACACACACACACACACACATGTGTGTGTGAGAGATGGCATGTACAATCAAACTTAATTTTTTGTATTTTCTCTACATTTAGAAAATTATCAACCCTTTCATTTCTTCTACCAAAGTGTATGACCATACACTTCCCAACACTGTATTTATTCCATCTGCCATTTCTTTGTGCATTCTTCTAATCTATCTAAGTCCTTCTGTAGTCACTGTACTTCTGGAAAAATTCCCTGCCCCTCCAGCTATCTTCATATCGTTTGCAAACTTTGCAACAAAGCTGTCAATCCCATCAGGGAAATCACTGACATATAACATAAAAAGAATCGGTTCCACACACAGACCCCTGTGGAAAACAACTAGACAATGGCAGCCATCCATAAAAGGCTCCCTTTATTCACGTTCTTTGCCTCCAGCCAATCAGCCACTGCTTTATCCATGACAGAATCTTTCCTACAATACCATGGGCTTGTTGTTTGTTAAGCAGCCTCATGTGTGGCACCTGTCAAAGGCCTTCTGAAAATCCAAGTTCACAACATCAACCGATTCGCCTTTGTTCATCCTGCATGTTTTTTCTTTAAAGAATTCCATCAGATTTGTCAGGTCAAGATAATCCCTTGTGGAAACCATGCTGACTACAGCATATGTTATCATGAGCCTCCAAGTACCCCGAGACCTCATCCTCAATAGCCGACTCCAACATCTTCCCAACCACTGAGGTTAGACCAACTGGCCTATCATTTCCTTCCTTACTCTGCTTCTCTCCCTTCTTGAAGAGTGGAGTGACATTTGCAATTTTCCAGTCTTCTGGAACCATTCCAGAATCTAGTAATTCTTATTAATACCTCCACAATCTCTTCAGCTGCCTCTTTCAGAACCCTCTTTCAGTACATCATCTGGTCCAGGTGACTTATCTACCTTCAGATATTTCAGTTTCCCCAAGAACCTTCTTTTTTTTAAATTTTTTTATTAGTTTTTCAAAACATTTTACAAAATTAAAAACCCCAAATCCCAATGAGGAGCATTAATACAGTGCAAGATTAAGCATACAATAACAATATGCTACAAAGGAAGAGAATTTAACAAAAAAGCACCTAAATTAAAGACAAGTGAGCTTAGTGTCCTCCCCAAGCCCCACAACACAAGAAAAAAACAACAACTCCAGACCAACCACCGCACAATATAAAGAGTATAAGTCCGGACAGTCAAACTCCCAGACTGTGAATACACTTAGCAACAGTGGATAATAATGCCTACTACCAGAAAAAAAAGGGAACTGAAAGCAAGGGACCGAAAAGAAGAAAAAAAAAGAAAAAAAAAACCCTAGTCAAGAGGAAGGTTATGAAAGTACTCGATAAAAGGTCCCCAGACCTTATGGAACTTTAGATCCGAATTAAGAACTGAATAATGAATTTTTTCGAGGTCCAAGCAGGCCATAATGTCGTTAAACTATTGCGCATGAGTGGGCGGGGCAACATCTCTCCATCTAAGGAGGATCAAGCGTCTCGCCAGGAGAGAGGCAAAGGATAGTATTCGGCATTTGGT
The DNA here is from genome assembly GCF_048418815.1 of Hemitrygon akajei. Classification (NCBI taxonomy): domain Eukaryota; kingdom Metazoa; phylum Chordata; class Chondrichthyes; order Myliobatiformes; family Dasyatidae; genus Hemitrygon; species Hemitrygon akajei. Next base: position 107,934,123 of record NC_133125.1, read on the forward strand.
TGGACCCAGACATAAATCTGTCTCGCCCCAAAAACCGAACAGAGCAATTAAGGGGTTAGGTTCTAGGTGCTGATTCAGAATACCCGATAATGTAGTGAAGACATCTTTCCAGAATTTCTCCAAGCTAGGACAGAACCAGTACGTATGGATGAGAGAGGCCACGCCCCTCTTGCATTTATCACAGAGCGGACTAATGCCAGGGTAGAATCGAGATAGTTTAGATTTAGACATATGGGCTCTATGAACAATCTTAAACTGTAAGAGGCAATGGCGAGCACAAAGGGAGGTTGAGTTAACTGATTTGAGAACTGAGTCCCAGCTCTCCTCGGATAAGGAGATATTTAAATCCTGCTCCCAGGCCATTTTAATTTTATCCACAGGGGCCCGTCGTAAGGCTGCTAGTTTATCTCGGATAATTGAAATTAAACCTTTACCTAGTGGTCCCCAAGAACCTTCTGTCTAGTTATGGCACCTTCACAAACTTTATAACCCCGATACCTGGAACTTCCACCATATAGCTAGTGTCTTCCACAGTGAAGACTGATGCAAAGTACTTGCTCATTTCATCCACCATTTCCTTGTCACTCATTATTACTGCTCCAGCATCATGTTCCATTGGTCCAATATACACTCTCACCTCTGTTTTGCCCTTGATATATCTGAAGAAACTTTTGATATCTTCTTTAATATTGTTATTGGCTAGCTTGCTTTCAAATTCCATCTTTAACTTTTTTATTGACTTTTTTGTTGTGTTCTGTTGGTTTTTAAAAGCTTCCCAATCCATTAACTTCCCACTAATTTTTGCTTTGTTATATGCCCCCTCTTTGGCCTTTATGTTGGCGATGACTTCTCTTGTTAGCCATGGTTGTGTCATCTTGCCTTTAGAATATTTCTTCCTCTTTGGGATGTATATATCCTATGCCTTCCAATTGCTTCCAGAAGTTTCTGCCATTGCTGCTCTGCCATCATCCCTGCCAGTGTTCTTTAACAAACACTTCTGGCCTATTCCTTCCTCATGCCTCTGTAATTCCCATTACTCCACTGTAATACTAATACATCTGACTTTAGCTTCTTCTCAAATTCCAGGGTGAATTCAATCTTATTATGATCACTTGCCACTCAGGGTTCTTTTACCGTGAGCTCTCTAATCAATTCTGGTTCATTGCACAACACCCAATCCAGAATAGCTCATCCTCTCATGGGCTCGGCCATGAGGTGCTCTAAAAAGCCATTTTGTAGGCATTCCCTCTCCTGGAATCGAAAACCAACCCAATTTTTCCAAGCAACCTGCATACTGAAATCCCCCATGACTATTGTAACTTTACTCCTTTGGTATACATTTTATACCTCCCATTGTAATTTGTAGACCACATCCTTGCTACTGTGTTGGGGTCTGAATACAACTCCCATTAGGGTACTTTTACCCTTACAGTTCATTAGCTCTATCCGTATAATTTAGCACCTTCTGACCCTATGTTACCCTTTCTAATGATTTGATTTCATTTTTTACCAAAAGAGCAATTCCACCCCCTCAGCCTTTCTGCCTGTCCTTTTGATATAATGTGTATCCTTGGACATTAAACCTCCAGATATAATCTTCTTTCAGCTATGATTCAGTATTGCGTGCATCATACATGGCAACCTGCAACTGTGTGACACGTTCAGCTACTTTATACCGTATACTGTGGGCATTCACCTATAACACCTTCAGTCCCGTATTCACCCTTTTTGATTTTGTCCGTCTCTTACGTTGGCAAGTCATCCTGTTGATGGCAATTTTGCCCAATCAACAGCCTCTCCTCACCACACATTGCCTCTGTTTGTAAACTAGCCACCTCAACTTTAGCACTATCATCCCCCTTTCTGATGATACTTCTTGTATTGACACACTCGCAGCTCAGGACTCTAGTCGTACCATGCTCAACCTTTTCATTCCTAACTTTGATGCCTTACCAACACAACCTGTTTGTGCAGATGGCGCTGGTTTTAAAACGTATGTTAAACATAGAACTATACACCTGCTCCTGCAGGTGCTGCTTCCATTAGAACATAGAATAAGGATCTGAGCTGCACAGTATTTGACCGGTTTCCGCAGGAATCACTGGTATTGGAACATAAAATATAGAACTTACAGCATAGTACTTGACCTTTTTCTGCAGGTGCAGCTGGTGTTAGAACATAGAACATAGATCTGTACTCCACGGTTTCTGCATTTGCTGCTGGAATTGGAACATGGAAGATGGATCTAAACAGCTCAGTAATCGAACTGTTTCTGTAAGTTCAGCTGGTGAACATTGAACATAGAACTGAGCAGCACAGTGCATAACTTAGTGATAGAACAGGTGCTGTTAGTATTGGAACATAGAACAGAGATCTGTACTCCACACTACTTGGCCTGTTTCTGCAGATGCCAGTGTTGGTAGAACACAGAACGTAGATCTGTACGGCACAGTTACTCGACCTCTTGTTGTAAGTGTAGCTGGTATTGGAACAGGAACATTGAACTGTGCTGAGGCACATGATAAAGTAGGCCATAGTCAGCATGGTTTCAGGGGAAAATCTTGCCTGACAAATCTGTTGGAATTCTTTGAAGAAATAACAAGCAGGATAGGCAAAGGAGAATTGGGTGATTTTGTGTAGTTGGATTTTTAGAAGGCCTTTGACATGGTGCCACACATGAGGCTGCTTAACAAGCTACGAGCCCACGGTATTACAGTAAAAGATTCTAGCATGGATAGAGCAGAGGCTTATTGGCCGGAGGCAAAGTGTGGGATTAAAAGGAGCCTTTTCTGGTTGGCCGCCAATGACTAGTGGTGTTCCACAGGGGTCTGTGTTGGGACCGATTCTTTTTACATTATGTGTCAATGATTTGGATGATGGAATTGATGGCTTTGTTGCAAAGTTGGCAGATGATATGAAGATAGGTGGAGGGGCAGGTAGTTTTGAGGAAGTAGAGAAGCTACAGAAGTGCTTAGACAGATTAGGATAATGGGCAAAGAAATGGCAGATGGAATACAGTGTTGGGAAGTATATGATCATGCACTTTAGTCAAAGAAATGAAAGTGATGGGAATTTTCTAAATGGAGAGAAAATACAAAAAGCTGAGGTATAAAGTGTAATATATGGATCTATTGCTTTAAGAGCAATGACCCCCTCCCTTAGTACTACACACTGATCTGTTGTCTGCAGTGTTCTCCCTCTCTCTTGCTGCAATATGAATACACCAGTTATAGCCGCATGTGTGCTTTTATTTAATTGATATGTAGTTGTGCACAGACACAACAAATTGCTGACAAGTACAAAGCTGAATGTCAGAGAATACCACTAAATGCACTGACATTTGCGGGACAGAACAGCGAGAGATGAACAGCACGAGAAGGCCATCAGAGACACCAACAACTGTGTGAGTACAGAGATAGTAACAGTGAAAGACGTGCTGAATTTAAAGTAAAAATAACATGGTGATGGCTTCAGTCGGGAAAGTTGCTGAATTTGATAGCACTAATGAAGACTCAGAATCATATATCGAGAGGGTTGAACTCTATTGTAATGCGAACAATGTGGAGGAGCAAAAGAAAGCCCTTACACTTCATAGCCTAATTGGAGCAAGAACCCACAGTCTCTCACGCATCCCGTAATCCCTGAAAAGCCAGCAAGTAAGACATTCGATGAAATTGTTACAATTTTACAAAATCACTTGAGCTCTAAACCACTGGCAAAAACTGGGAGATTTAGATTTTACAAAAGGAACCAGCCAAAAAATGAAAGCATTTCTGAATACATTGCACAAACTTTCCTAGTACTGTGACTTTACAGATGGTACTGTATGTGGCATACATAGTCAAAGCACTCAAAAGAGCCTTTGTCCGAAAGAGACATAATCTTAGAATTGGCATTGACCATTGCAATATCGCTAGAAACTGCAGCAGAACTACAGAAAAAGAGGTCAGAATGTGAAAGGCGCAGGATGTCCCTGAATGGTGCAAAAAGCCAAAGATGTTGCAAATCCTCCTATGATACAAATGACTCTTAGATCAAGAAATAGTTGGCAGAAAGTGTCACAGACAAGGTCAGATAGACTAGAGAGAGTGTGCAAGGCAGACAAAAAGCATAACCAAGCAAAAAGTCTCAAACACAAAGCTAAGCAAATGCATAAAGATACTGAATGTAAAACAGAATCAGACAACATGGAATCTGACAAAGGTAAACTAGAAATGCAGAGTATAACTGAAGCAGATCAGAAAATCATCTGGATCTCAATAGATGTGTCTAGTGTAAAACTGAAAGTGAAGCTGGATACAGGGTCAGCTTTGTCCATAATTCCAGTGGCTGACTACAACAGACTGTTTTCTAAGACCGCAGGGATGCTAAAGACTTACAAGGCAAAAAAATGTCTCCCGAAGGCAAACTGGAAGTAACTGTGATGTCTAGAGGCTGAACACAGCAGTTAGAGCTTCATGAATTGAAAAGTGGAGGGACAGCACTTCTTGGACGTGAATGGTTGAGAAAAATCCAACTAGACTGGCACTCAATCAAAGCTCTCAGTGTGAGTGACATCAACAGGCAGCAGCAGCCCAAACGGAAGCTCTAACTCAAGACTGGCACAGCACTGAATGCTAATGAGGAGGTGTTTGAGAAGGAGATCGGTAAACTCAAAGGCATGAAGGCCAGAACTGAACTGGTTGAAACAGCATAAAGTGTACCCTGTTCCTTATGCACTACATCCTAAAGTAGATGCTGAACTTCAGAGCTTGGAGGCATCTGGAATTCTTTCCAAGGCTAATTGGAGTGATTGGGCCATGCCCATTGTCACTGTGATTGAGAAAGGGAAAGTTGGAGCCGTTTGCATATGTGGGGATTTCAAAGTGAGCATCCACCCGGTGCTATGTACTGTACCGTATCCCCTGCGATGAATAGAAGACATTTTTGCATCTTTGACAGGTAGGGAGAGGTTTTCAAAGACAGACTTATCACAAGCCTATCTGCAAACGGAGATTGAGGAGTCAAGCAGGAAGTTCCTCACAATTGACACTCACAAGGGACTGTTCCTGTATAATTGTCTCATCTTCGGCATCGCATCAGCTCCAGCAATTTGGCAAAGAGCAGTGGACCAAATGCTCTAGGATATCCCAGGAACACAACGTTACCTTGATGACATCATCGTGACTGGAAAAAATGATGAAGAGCACCTGCAGAACCTTGGTAAAGTGCTGGCCAGGCTGAGTGAGTGTGATTTGCATGCAAAGAGGGAGAAATGTGAGTTTTTCCAACACTGAAATCTCATATTATGGTCATGTCATTGACAAGCATGGCTTACAGAAGTCATAAAAGAAGATTGAAGCAGGGCTACAGTTATTCAAACCAGAAAATGTGTCACAACTCAGGTCATACTTGGGCGTTGTAAACTACTGCCACCGGTTTCCCCCAAACATTACATCTTTGACAGGTAGGGAGAGGTTTTCAAAGACAGACTTATCACAAGCCTATCTGCAAACGGAGATTGAGGAGTCAAGCAGGAAGTTCCTCACAATCGACACTCACAAGGGACTGTTCCTACAGTGCTGCACCCATTGAACACACTGTTACAGACAGGAGCAAAGTGGGAACGGTCACAGAGATGTGAAAGAGCATTCAAGGAAACAAAGAGACTAATAACATCAGATGAACTGCTCACCATTATGACCCATCTCTGCCCACCAGACTAGCGTGCAATATGTCCCCTTATGGCATTGGAGCTGTTTTGTCACACATTATCAAAGATGGATCTGAACACTGATGTGTGGCTCTCGTGTTGTGGTTCCCTCTGGACTGCGCACCAGACTGTTAGAGAATCTGAATGAAGGACACCTGGGTACAGTCAAGATGAAGAGACTCACCCGGAGCTACATGTGGTGAGCGCGTGTAAATAGCAGATTGAATACTTCGCCAAAAGCTGTTTGGGATGCCAAAATGCACCCCCACAGGCACTGATACACACGTCGTCACCTCAGCAAAGAGTACATATTGACCTTGCTGGGTCACTCATGGACTCCACGTTTCTGATTGCTGTGGATGCTCATTCGAAGGGTCCGGAGGTTACTGTATACCAGTGAAGTCAACCACCTCAGCAAAGACTGTCTCCACCCTGAGGACTAGCTTCACCAGAAATGGCTTACCAGAACAAACTGTGAGTGACAATGGACCACAATACACGTCAGAAGAATTCAGACAGTTCATGAAGTAAAATGATATCAGACATTTCAAGTCAGCCCCTCCCCACATAGCAACGAATGCTTTAGCTGAAAGGTTTATCCAAACCTTCAAGAAGTCCATTAAAGCAATGAACAAGGGGACATTGCTGTACAGCACAAGATGGACAACTTCCTTTTTGTGTATTGGAACTCATGAACAGTAAACTGTCGTGGTTCCCTCTAAACTGCACACTAGAGTGTTAGAAAATTGGTATGAAGGACAGCTGGGTACAGTCAAGATGAAGAGTCTTGCCCAGAACTACATGCAGTGGCCGGGAATAGATGAATTAACAAGTTTCACGAAACATGTCAGAAATAAACCTGATTCTGATTCTGATTCTGACGTAGACCTCCTGAAACCAGACCTCTGGAGGGAAGTACAGAATAAACAGTTCAGCCAGTTGCCAAGTGAAGCAGCAAGGGGCTTTGAGATTGGACAGGAAGTCCTAGCACGTGATTACTGAGGAGATAGGTGGACACCCTGTAGGATAGCTACAAGAACTGGACCACCGATGTACATAGAGGATGTTGGAGATCAGAGCTGGAGATGTCATATGCACCAGATATTGGATGCTCAATCGATAAGCATTCCTGAGTCGACTGTATCCAACAAGACGGACACATTACAGTCACTGGACTTATCTCTCAGTGATGATGTCACTGACAACAACGTGACACAGGAAACTGAGAATGTTGTCTTAGACAAGACACCTACCAAACCTGATGCCGTTCCACAGGTCCAGGGGCGTTTCAAGAGCGTTATCATTGACAAGACACCTGCCAAGCATGATGCCACTCCACAGTTCCAAGATACTACCTGAAAGAAACAGAGCACCACCCATAAGACTGAACCTTTAGAACTGTGAAATTAGTTATGGACTGTCATTGTGAAAGCATGTTTATTTGGAATATGGGTTTATGAAAGAAAAATTGAATGCTTTGTACATATACATTTTATGTTGCATTAATCTAAAGGGTGAGGAAGGGTAATGAATGGATCTAATACTTTTAGAGCAATGACCCCCCTCCCCCCCCCTTAGTGCTACGTATTGATCTGGTGTCTACGCACGTGCACTGTTTTCTCTCTCTCTCTCTCTCTCGCTGCAAAATGAATACACCAGTTAAAGCCATTTCCCGCGTGTGTGCGTTTATTTAATTGATATGTAGTTGTGCACAGACACCACACAAGGGGACTTGGGAGTCCTTGTGCAGGATTCCCTAAAGGTTAATTTGCAAGTTGAGTCTGTGTTGAGGAAGGCAAATGCGATGTTAGCATTCATTTCAAGGGGACTAGAATATAAAAACAAAGATGTAATGTTGAAACTTTATAAAGCACCAGTGAGGTCTCACTTGGAGTATTGTGAGCAGGTTTAGGCCCCTTATTTTAGAAAGAATGTGCTGAAACTGGAAAGGGTTTAAAGTAGGTTCATGGAAATGATTCCAGGATTGAATGGCTTGTCATATGAAGATCGTTTGATGGCTCTAGATCTGTTTTCAGTAGAATTCAGAATAATGAGTAGTGACCTCATTGAAACCTTTCGAATGGTGAAAGTCCTTGATAGAGTGGATGTGGAAAGGATGTTTTCTATGGTGGGAGAGTCTAAGACCAGAGGACACAGCCTCAGAATAGAGGGGCGTCCTTTTAGAATGGAGATGAGGAGGAATTTCTTTAGCCAGAGAGTGGTGAATCTGTGGAATTCATTGCCAGAGGCAGTTGTGGATGCCAAGTCTTTATGTATATTTAAGGCAGAGGTTAATGGATTCTTGATTGGTCAGGGCATGAAGGGATACGGGGAGAAGGCAGGAGATTGGGGCTCAGAGGAAAATTTGAACAGACATGATGAAATGGCAGAGCAGAATCGATGGGCCAAATGGCCTGATTCTGCTCCTATATCTTATGGTCTTATTATCCTGTGGTACAGTTGGTATTGGAACATAGAATGTACAGCACAGTACTCATCCTGTTTCTGCAGGTGCTGCTGGCATTAGAACATAGAACATTTGACCTACAACACAGTACAGCCCCTTTTCTGCATGATCAAGGAACAGCTTCCATCTCTCCGCCATCGTAAAACCATGAACACCATTTTGCTCTCCCATTTTGCACTAATTCTCATTGTAATTTGTTGTCTACTTTCATGTATTGCACTGTACTACTGCCATAAAAATACAAATCTTATAACCTATGTCAGTATTAAGAAACCTGATTCCGATCTTAATTCTGTTGTGCTGACTCTTTAAGCTACTGTAAGGTCAATCTAACTCTTCCCTCCCACATAGCCTTCCATGTTTCTGTCATGCATCAGCTCTCTAAGAGTCTCTGAATTGTCCCTGGCTATGGTAACAATCAGTTAACTTATCCAGAGTCCAAGTTTCTGCCAGGAAGCCTGAGTAGGTGATTTCTCTCTTCAGTTTAACTTTGCTTAATGGTATTGGGCCATGGCAAAACAAGTTTGCGAATCCCTGGTTAAGAGTGTGTGAAGCTCCTGACAGACATAATCTTCCACACCTGTCATATCATCGGCCATGTTGGGCCAAAATTCATGCACAGAGGATCTGTAATTCTTGTTTCTCCTGTTAATGACGAGGCAGCTGGATCTGAATCTATTTCGAATGCTGTTGCTACTCTTGCTGCTGGTGCTGCTAACTCTGTTCATTGAACATGGACACAGGTCTTTTAGATCACTGACTCCATCAAGCACCCATTTATACCAATCCTGCACGAATCCCAGTTATCTTTCCCAGCCATTCCCACACAAGTTGATATGGCTGTTCAGAAGGTGACTAGTCTGTTGACTTTCATTAGTTAGAGGATCGAGTTCAAAAGCCACAAGGTAATGTTGCAGCTCTATAAAACCCTAGTTACACCACACTTGGAATATCGTGTTCAGTTCTGGTCGCCTCATTATGGGAAGGATGTGGAGGTTTTAGAGAGGGTGCAGAGGAGATTTATCAGGATGCCACCTGGAATAGGCAGGTGGGGCTCATCAGCCTTGGACAGCAGCCCACCTAGGAGAAAGAAAGCTCTGATTTTAAACCTCTGCTGCCTTGTGGCCATACCCACCAATGGGAAAGGCTTCAGGAGTAAACCCTGAGGAAGAAATCCAAAGCCGGGGTCCCTAAGGCAGTTTGATGTTGTTCACAACTTTACTCTGGCAATCTCCGTGACGACACTGGTGCCAAGCTGTATCGGCACTTGCCCTTCCCTTGGACAACATCAGTGACGTGGAGAGGGGAACCCGCCGCATGGGCAACAGCCGGTTCTTCAAATCTTCCCACCCAGGCTTGTTCCCTGGAGAGGACACGGTCCACCAGAGGTGCAAACCCACGATCCTCTGGGATCGACAGCTGCCTACTATCTGGATTGGGGAACATGTCTTATGAGGATAGGTTGAGCAAGCTTGAGCTTTTCTCCTTGGACAGGAGGAAATTGGGAAGTCTTCAGGTGTCTGTATTGGGACTGCTACATTTCATATCGCTTTTTAATGATTTGGATAATGGAATTGATGGCTTTATGGCAAAGTTTGTGAATGATATGAAGATGGGTGGAGGGGTAGGTAGTGCTGAGGAAGCAATGTAATTGCTGCAGGACTCAGACAAATTGGGAAGAATGGGCAAAAAAGTGGCAGATGGAATATAGTGTTGGGAAATGTATGATAATGCATTTTGGTACAAGGAACAATAGTGCTAACTAGAAGGTTCAAACATCAGAGGTGCAGTGGGACTTAAGAGTTCTCATGCAGGACCCCCAGAAGGTTAATTTACAGGTTGTGCCTGTGATAAAGAAGGCAAATGCATGTTGGCATTTATTTCAAAGGGAGTAGAATATAAAAGCAAGGAGATAATGCTGAGGTTTTATAAGACACTAGTCAGGCCACACTTGGAGAATTGTCTACAGTTTTGAGCCCCATATCTTAGGAAGGATGCGTTGTCATTGGAGACAGTCCTGAGGAGGTTCACAAGGATGATTCTGGGAATGAAGAGGTTAACATATGAGGAGCGTTAGGCAGCTTTGGGCCAGTACTCACTGGAATTTATAAGAATGCCGGTGATCTCATTGAAACCTACTGAATGTTGAAAGGACTAGATAGGGTGGATGTGGAGAGGATGTTTCCTGTGGTGGGGACATCCAGAACTAGAGGGCACAGCCTCAGAATTGGGGGGGGGGGGTGACCCTTTAGAAAAGAGGAATATTTTTAGCCAGAGAGTAGCGAACCTGTGGAATACTCTGCTACAGACTGGTGGAGGCTGTCCATGGGTATATTTAAGGCAGAAGTTGATAGTTTCCTCATCAGTTGGGGCATCAAAGGATATGGCAAGAAGGCAGATGTATGGGGTCGAGTGGGATCTGGGATCAGACATGATGGAATGGCAGAATAGACTCAATGGGCTGAATGGCCTAATTCTGTTCCTATGTCTTATAGCCTTATGGTCTAAGTGACTTGATAGAGACATACAAGGTTATAAGGAGGTAGATCACGTGGATAGCTGAAGACTTCTTTGCAGGGTGGAAATGGCTAACAGTAGGGGGCGTAATTTTAAGGTCACTGAAGAAAGTATTGGAGGGATGACAGAGGTAAGTTTTTTTACGATGTGTGGTTGTGATTCCCAGTGAGGGGTGTTGGGAGAGGGGATACATTAGGGCATTTAAGAGGCTCTTAGATAGACACATAGATGATAGAAAAGTTGAGGGCTATGTGGGAGGGAAGGGTTAGATGGTTCTTAGAACAGGTTGACAGCTCTACACAACATTGTGGGCTGAAGAGCGTGTACTGTATTCTATATTCTGTGTTCCCCCCGATTCTACCACTGCACTTACCAACACACTAGTGGCCAATTAATTTACTAACCTGCATGTCTCTTAGGGATGTGGGAGGCAACTAGAACACATGGAACAAACACACACAGTCACCAGGGAATGCTAACTTTGTTCGGGTAGCGCTGGAAGTCAGGATTGAGCCCAGTGGCTGAGCTGTGAGTTACCAGTATTACTGATAGTGTTTCTGTGCCGCCAGTCAGTAGAGAAGTGACATATAATTTGTTTATTGGTTTCTTTTTTTTAATAATTTAATATTAAGATTAACATGATTGGATGCATTTCCTTAATCAATTCATTTTTATCATTGGCTGACATTGAAGTCTTCGTCATCCATTTATTAATTAACCCATATTTCACCAAGTTTTATGGTTAACCTCATGTGAGGCAATGAGAAAAGTCTATTTTTTTCTGCTCCCATAGTTGTTAAACCATGAAGCCTCAACCAGTGTGCAAGATGAATAATACCACAAACTAAAATACGGCATTTCCACAATGACACTGAATACACTGTTCACCATCTTCTTTACCACTATTGCCTGCAAACATTCCCCTTCCTTCACCATCGAGGACATCTTCAAAAAATGATTCCACAGGAAAGCAGCATCCATCATTAACACCATAAAACATAGGAACAGAATGAGGCCATTTGGCCCATTGGGTCTGCAACAATCATGGCTGATTTATTTTCCTTCTCAACCCCATTCCTCTGCCTTCTCTCTGTAACTTTTGACACCCTTACTAGTCAAGAATAAGGACCCTCACCCTTTGGGAAATGTCCTCTACTCAGCACTATCATCAGGGAGGAGGTACAGAAACCTGAAGACACACACTCAATATTTTAGGAACAGTTTCTTCCCCTCTGCCATCAGATTTTTGAATGGTCCATGAATACTGCTATTGCTCTTTTGCAGTATTGATCGAACTTAAAGTTTTTAAAAAAAATTCTTGCACTGTACTGCTGCCACAAGACAACACATTTCATGAGTTATATCAGTGATAATAAATCTTGATTGTGATTCTCTCCTCTGTAAAACTTAACTCTGGCCATCTTGTGGTCAAAAGAGTACCCGTGCTTCTCTGACCAAACAGGGCACTAAAGTGTCTCCAAAGTAACTCAGCACAAGTATTGTGAATTCAGGCAGGTAACAAAACAATAGGTTCACACTGCTGGCTGAGTGCTACCCCCATCACCCAGGACATGCCCTCTCCTCATTGCTACCATCAGGGCGGAGGTACAGAACCCTGAAGTCACATACTCAGCAACTCAGGAACAGCTTCTTCCCCTCTGCCATCAGATTTCTGAAAGGACACTGAACCCATCAACACTACCTCGCTACTTCTTCTTGTACTAACTACTTAAATATATATATATTTCTTTCTATAATTTACAGCTTTTATTTTTATGCATTGCACTGTACTGCTGCCACAAAACAACAAATTTCACGACATTTGCCAGTGATATTAAACCTGTTCTGATTCTCCTGTTCTGCCTCAATTTCTCAGGAGTTCTAGGAAATCAATTAAACAGTAATAATGCTGCAATGGAGAAATTTATACATTAAAATGGACAATTTTACGCTCCCAGGGTGACCGTTCAGAGCCTACCCAGTACAATGGGGTTAATGCAGGAATAAATGGCTTGGAGCATCTTCAGATCTCTGGCATCCATTCCCAGATCCACACATACTACACGTTAACTTTCAACACAGTATGTCAAAGAGTTGTCCTTGCAGTGGTCCAGGAGGTTATTTCAGTATTACCTTGACACCTCAAGCCTGGAGAAAATGAATGTTATGCTATTCCTGCTAAACCATGTTGTCACCATGCATCTATTAACCACCAAATGGTTCCCAGTGGGTCTCCTTAGAAATATTATTTGCTGTGGTAACAATGGCTCTAAGGAGAGTGTGTGTGAATTAAAATCGGAAACTAACCCATATCAGTGATGAGGGTTTGCTCAGCGTGAGCTGCACTTACAATGTAGTATTCAGGAAGCCTCGAAAATATTAGATTCTACAATGATCCACTAGGTGGCAGAGTTCACCTGAACTATCCTGAGTAAGGCCAATATTGATGTACTTTTACCACTCACTCAAGCACAGAGCACATTGGCTCGGTGATGGTTATGTTGCCAACTAGTCCAAAGGCCAATGATCCATAGAAATGATCTCACTGTAGTATTGATGTGACTCAGACACTGCTGTAGATTGAACAACCACGTTTATTCAACAGACTTCCATTTTTCTTACCCCAGTCCTGACGTCATACGCACTCTGACCTACGAATACTCACACAATACATTACATCCCCCTTCTCAAGATATTTCGTTTTACAACACTGTGAATTACAAAAACAATGCCTCTAGGTATGCCTTTCTTACATTGCAACAGCCATAACACAAACTAAAAACAAACATCTTAACTTCTTATACTGTATTCTACATTGTATCTTACAATACTAACAGCAGTGTATTTTCTTTTACTAACATAGACTATTAAACCCTTTATTTCACACCTTGGAACTTATAGCATGTGTGACTTTGCCTCACACTGTGTGAGACTGTAGGTCGATCTAATCTCTGTATCCAGCTGGAAGTTTGACTTGTCTCCCAGACCGTGTGTGATACAACTGTGACTGTGCTTGTCCTTCATCAGTGTCAGTCTCTCGAGAGAACTCTGTGTCTTTGCGGTCTGCATCACTCTTGGTGTCGTTTGTTTCCATGTCTGTATCTGTGGAAATGTCCTGTGCATCTGTACGTGGAAACACCCTCTCACCTGTCTTCAGCAGATGCTTCCTGTTCCTCCTGTAGACTCTTCCATCCGGCGTGCGAACTATGAAGGATCTTGGTCGCTGATGTCTGTTCACAACCACAGCTGGCTGCCAATTGTCTCCTCTCTGTATTCTGACATTTTTACCTGTATGCAGATCTGGCATAGTAGCTCTTTTGCTTTATTTGCTTGTACTTTTGCTTGTACTTTAGCTTGAGCATTACCTTCAGGAGTCAGTAGAGTTGTGGATGTTGGCAGCTTGGACTTCAGACGACATCTCATCAACAGCTGTGCAGGAGAGAACCCCACACCCTCAATTGGTGTGTTGCGGTATTCAAGCAGAGCAATGTACAGGTCACTGGTGCTGCTTTGTGCCTTCTTGAGCATGTTCTTCACAGTTTGTACAGTTCTCTCTGCTTGTCCATTAGACTGAGCGTGCCCAGGACTGGAAGTAACATGTTGAAATTCCCAGCTTTCTGAGAACCCTCTGAACTCACCACTGGCATATTGTGGACCATTGTCACTGACGACAGTATCTGGAATACCATGTCTTGCGAATGTTGACTTCATTGCGGGAATGACACCTTGACTGGACGTGTCACTTAACTTGGTGATCTCTGGATATTTTGAATAGTAGTCCACACAAAGCAGATATTCTGCACCATTGTAGTGAAAGAGATCTGTGCCAAGCTTCTCCCATGGTCTTTCTGGTAGTGGGTGGGGAACCAGAGGCTCTCTTGGATTGCTGTTTTTGTTTTCATTACAGACTGCACACGGAGACACAATGTCCTCTATCTGAGTTGACATGCCTGGCCAATAGAGAATGTCCCTTGCTCTTTCTTTACATTTCACTATCCCCAGGTGTGACTCCTGTTGAGCATTTCCTGTTTCATTTGGTTTGGTACGATGAGTTTTGCCGTTTTGAACATTAGTCCTGATGCATAGCTAATTTCCTCTTTAAATGTCCAGTATTTCTGCATTTCCTTTGGAACATCTTTTCTTTCTGTTGGCCATCCATTCATTGTAATGTCTCTTAGCATTTGCATTCCAGGATCTTCTGCAGTCGCTTTCCTGAACATGTTCAACTTCTCCTCAGAGACGGGTAGCTGAGGTGTAACCCAGTTGACCTCCAGCTCTCTTCCTAGCAACTCTTCCTTTTGCTCTTTGAGGTAAGCACGGCTCAAAGCATCAGCGATGTACAGTTCTTTTCCTGGCTTATAGGTGACTGTGAGAGTGTAACTCTGTAGCCTGAGAAGCATCCTTTGCAGCCTCATAGGAGCCTGGTGGAGTGGCTTTTTGAAGATGCTCTCAAGTGGTTTGTGATCACTGTCAACCTGGATTTCTTTGCCATATACATACTGGTGGAATTTCTCACACCCATAAACTATGGCAAGTAATTCCTTCTCGATTTGAGCATATTGGCGTTGACAGTCTGTAAGTGCTCATGATCCATATGCCACAGGCCTCCCATCCTGTAGTATAACAGCTCCTATTCCTTCCGAACTGGCATCCCCAGACATCGTCACCGGTTTATTGACATCATAGAACTTGAGTGCTGGTGCATTGGTAACCAACTACTTCAATATGTCAAAACTTTTCTTTTGTTCATCTTCCCAATGCCATTCAGTGTTGCTCTCTAGTAGCTTTCGAAGTGGAGCGCTGACCTCTGATAAGTTGGGAATGAATTTGACAAGATACTGTATAATGCCCATGAACCTCAATAGTTCTTGCTTATCTTCGGGTGGTGGTAACTGTACCACAGTCCTGACCTTTTCATTATCTGGTTTTAGCACATCAGTGTTGATGCACCATCAATAACTCACTCTGAGACGTAAGAAGCGAGGTATCGGCTTTTATTGACTGGAAGAATGAACAACACTACATCCTGGAGAATGAGGCCGGGCATCAGGCCTCAATCGCCTTTATACAGGGGTCTGTGGGAGGAGCCAAAGAAGCAGTCAGCAGGGGTCTGTGGGAGGAGCCACAGGAGCAGTCCCGACAGGTATATGTAGTTCACCACAAGTGCTGAGTATGTGACCTATGTATTTGATCTCTGTGGTTCTGATCTTACATTTACTTTTGTTCAGTTTTAGGTTGTACTCACGTGCTCTCTCCAGGAGCTTCCTCAGTCTCTGATCATGTTTCTCAATTGTGTCACCCCATATCAGTATGGGTCAGTGGTATGGCT
This sequence comes from Hemitrygon akajei, assembly GCF_048418815.1. Classification (NCBI taxonomy): domain Eukaryota; kingdom Metazoa; phylum Chordata; class Chondrichthyes; order Myliobatiformes; family Dasyatidae; genus Hemitrygon; species Hemitrygon akajei. Next base: position 107,950,128 of record NC_133125.1, read on the forward strand.
ACGAAAAGGTTGGCTGAAAGTTTAAAAACATTGCTCAGAAGCACAGGTCAACAAGGTTGTAAAGAGGCATGTAGTGTGATTGCCTTCAAGTGTTGGGCACAGGGAATAAGAGTTGGAAGGTTATGTTTCAATTTTGCCAAACATTTGATAGATTACGACCACCAACCACTGTAAAGACCAACTGAAGACCAACCACTGTCCTTACCAACTGCCATCCTTACCAACAGCCATCCTTGCCAACTACCGTCCGTCCTTACCAATTACTGTCCTTACCAACTACCGTCCTTATCAATTACCGTCCTTACCAACTTCTGTCCTTATCAACTGCCGTCCTTACCAACTACTGTCCTTACCAACTACCGTCCTTACCAACTGCCATCCTTACCAACTTCTGTCCTTACCAACTACCGTCCTTAGCAACTACTGTCCTTACCAACTGCCGTCCTTACCAACTACTGTCCTCACCAACTACCGTCCTTACCAACTACCGTCCTTACCAATTACTGTCCTTACCAACTACCGTCCTTAGCAACTACCGTCCTCACCAACTACCGTCCTTACCAACTACCGTTCTTACCAACTGCCGTCCTTACCAACTTCTGTCCTTATCAACTGCTGTCCTTACCAACTACTGTCCTTAGAATTTGAAGGTATCAACAGTCATCTTGAAAGTTACAATGAAAATGAAAATTTAGAGGCTGCAATTGTCAATATCATTGAATAAAAGCAGTCTATGATCTGCACCAGGTGTCTGTGCTCATTTTATTCATTGCCTACACTTGATGAATTCTTCCATCGATAAGTATTAGGAACTAATACACAGTTTTATATTCCTCTAGTATTATTAGTGGTGCTTATTTGAATACATGAGTTGTTACTCAGTTTATTGTTTTTTATATCTTTTTAACTATTTTCATAAAATTTCACCTAATTGGGGCAGCTTATTGTACTGGTTCCAATGTGTCCCAATTAACCAGAATCCTCTGTAGTAAAAACAACAGGGAATGGTTTTCATCTGGGCCTTAAGCTCTGCATTTTCACCTTCAACTATCTGCTTTTCTATTTCCTATATAACACAAAATAGATTCAGCACATTTCAATGCACTTGCAGCCAGTTCTACCCATTGCAAAATTGGACCTGGTAATTGTACATCCCAGTTCATCCCATGACAGACGCAATCTTCCTGGAGCCATTCACACATTCTGATGATATCAGCAATCTTGTGTGACATTCACTTACTCATAAATGACCAAAATTGTTGCAAGATGTGCAACCTTCGATCTGTGCTTCCACCTACAAACAAGGACCAAGCTGTGCACTTTGCATTAGAATTAGAATCAAAATCAAGACTAATATCTCTGACATATTTTGTGAAATTGGTTGTTTTGTGGCAGCAGTACAGTGCAATACACAAAAAGTGCTATAGGTTATAATACAAAATATAAAATAAATAAATAGGTAGTGAAAAAGAGAGAAAAATGGTAAGGTAGTGTTCATGGACCATTCAGAAATCTAATGACAGCGAGGAAGAATCATTGAAACATTGAGTGTGGGTCTTCAGGCCCCTGTATCTCCTCCCGAATGAGAAGAGGGCATGTCCTGGATGGTAGAGGTCCTTAATGATGGATGCCACCTTTTTGAGGAATCAGCTTTTGCAGATTAGCTGCTGGGATGTTAATGCCTTTCCCCTTCATTGTGGCTGCCTGTTTGGCAGATCAGTTGTCTGTGTGTGAGCGTCTGCAGGAATGATTTGCACCAGACATCACTGGTCTGCTTGCAGTTAAGTTGTTTGCCATGGAGAGAGAACTCTTAAAGGCTTTGATGTAGATCCTGTATCTGTAGTGTCAATGAGATGACCATATGCAGGCAGGTCACTATACCAAAATGACAGAGACACACCCTAACGATATAACTGATAGATCTCCCGATTAGGTACTGAGGTGAAACAAACCTCCTATTTAGTGCACCCAAAGTTGATCAAACCGAACTTCTGAGCAAATACATCCTTTCCTTTAAGGTGGATCTAAAACCTAGCTCTTGGGACTCTGCCTAATTTCTTGCTCCTTTAATTGGCAATGTTCCTGTAAAATAACTTCTTTGCATTTTCTTAAATGTTGCTATATAAACGTTTTGACATCTTACACACAATGCAAAGGACTTTGCAGAACTGGTTAATGGCTAGAGTTTGGCCAAGGGCTCCATGAAGCAGATTTACAAAGGGCACGGCAAGGTATATATTTTATCATACCGTAAGTCCTTTAACCCCAGTAGGGAGTTGCTCAAGAGCAATGGAGCTGGATTTGTTCCGCCATCAGCCAGGTTCAGCCACCCAGGGAAGAAGGCATCAGAGGCAGTACAATGCTTCAACAAATGATGCAAGTGATTGTCCTGGAGATTTTTCTTGTGGTTACAAGACCCTGTTGGACACTAGTAATGTGGAATACTGCAAATCTGGTTCACTGGTTCATTGGTAAGACTGATGACAGGAAAACTGCATGCCCTCAGTTGTAGCGTGGACTGGCCTTTCATGCTGTGGGGCCATCAGTTGCAGTCACCCAGGGGAGGAGATAGCCAGAGGCAATGTGGCATGGCCTCCACGCTGTGTTGGTGGCTGGTCCTCCCCATTGGCGCCGCCCTCTGGAGTCTGTGCCGTGGAAGGCAAGCTGGATTGCGACTATCCATGGCTGCACTATATTCTAGTATTCTAGCTCATAATGATTAGTCCGCTGTGGGCTTGATCCTGTCGACAAGATCCCATGCACCATCAATATACAAAACATAGCACTCAGAGGACTGGGCTACATATATTTTCCTATCTGACTGTATGTATCTTATAGGTGCTGCATAAGCCAGCAGGTGGTGTAGTGGCACCAGCACCGGATTTTGGAGCGGGGTGGGGGGAGGTTGTGTGGTCCCCAGTTCGAAGCTGGCTGGCTCTTTGCAGACTTTCCATCTGTGCCGGGTTTAATCTCAAGCTAGCAACTTGGCCTTGTAAAATAAAACAGACAAAATACTAAAGAAATGGCAAGATTGCCGCCCGATGTGCCACAAGGCTCGGAGAGGAACAATAACACCAATCGGTGCCTCGCGCTGTTTTTGACTGTTGGTACTGTGTTTTGTACCTTGGGCCTGGAGGGACGCTGTTTCCTTTGGCTGTATGGTTGGATGGCAATTAAACTTAGGAGGAGACAATGGCGCCTAACGGCAACCTCTTACCTTGCATCTTCCAAAACAGCTCTGCTTCCATCTTTAATATCGCCATTTCCCTTTCAGGATTCTTTTGAAGACCCTGACTTGGAGTTACATGCTGACTTCGGCCCTTCGCTCTGGAGACAGGCGGACTGAATGTCGGTGTCTCTGCAGGAATCCGGTGTGTTGTGGGAGTACACGGAAGATTGAAAGCACCAGAGAACCAAGTTCTTTGGGCACAGAGCTCGGAAAAAGCAACACAACAGACTTTTAACATCATAAATCAGTGAGTTGTTTGCTATGTCTCTTCTCATACTGTGAAACGGAGACATCCCTTTCTCCCTTATTAGGGAGAGAGAGAGCTTGTGGTATGTCGAATACCGGGTGAACGAGTAGTCTTTGGGGTACTGCAAGTCCCTGAAGACTTTGCTGATGCTTTGCTGCACACTTGAGTGCCCGGTGGCGTGTGCTGATGCTCTTTTTGCTGGTGGGGGAGCGGGATCATCGGTTTGCTGCTGTTTGCACATGGGGGGGAGCTGCGGGGGGGCTTTGGCGTTCTAACATTTTACTGTCATTCATTTTTTGGGGCACTCCTCTGTTTTTGTGGTTGGTTGTGAAGAAAAAGTATTTCAGGATGTATATTGTATACATTTCTCTGACCTTTGAGACCTTTGAACCTGAACTTGAGCATGAAATACTTCTAATTTATTCAACAATTACAGTGTAGTTCAGTACTGCCAGGTGGCAACTGGATGCCAATTTTGTAAAAATAGTAAGCCACATAATATGTCACAAGTTAACACCTTTATCACCAGGATGAAGTTAAGAATCACTTCTTCATGTCTTATTAATGTCATTTGTCAACAAATACTAAAACTTAGTTATCAGGTAAATCATTAACTTACAATCTTAGCATTGTGATAAAAATATTTAATTTAGCACAGCAATTCTATTTATTTTATCTTTTAATAGACATTATCTTGTGATTTGATATTCACTTTGGTCATTTACAAAATTAAGATAGCTTTCATTATCAGTTTCCTGAAGCACACAGAAAGGTTAACGCTGATCTGCTACATTTTAGGATTCTGACTGTGGAATGTCACAATTGACATTACTCACTGCAATCTGCAATTCATGGATGAACTTTCTCCCACTAGCATTTGACCCATTACACTCAGAATCGTTTTGCGAGCAAATTTTAATTTGTCACCATAGTACCAAAGAGGACTTCAACTGACAACCATGCAGTCTTACACATGTCATGGGAAGATATATTGGCAATTCCTATTCAAGTATATTAAGTATATTAGTTACACTTTGAAGGGAATTTACTTCACATATTTTATCATGTTTTTAACCTTGACCTTTACTGATCTGCGCTTTGTGTTTCCCTTACTCTGTAATTCAACTACGACCTACAAAACTTTGTCTTTGGCTCTCGATGGAATAAGAAAAAGGACAGCTATCTGCAGCTTTGAGATGAAATTAAAGTAATTTAAAACTATGTGAGAAGAATGAACTGTATGCAATAGGGAATTAAAACAGGTTTGGTAGTTTCATCACACCACGTGTACTGAGAATTTCTATAACCTTGTAATTAAAGAATAAAATAAAGGTATGTATTATGAAGATCCAGAAAAATCAAGCAGAAAGAGAAATTATAATGGAGAGAAGAGCTAGATAAAAGAACGACTGAAAATGAATGTGAGGCAGGAATATCAAGAGAAGGTTTGGTGTTAAGCAGCTCCTTGGGATTTAGAATGACTTACTCCCACTTGGATCTTGTGGATTCAGAGCTGGCTGATGAAGATAATTTGGGAACTGTAAGAGCCTTCTATTGGTGGGGCAGGTGGACAGCTGGATAGTAGGCTGTGGGAATTTGAACAGATCACATAAAGAGTCACAGAGCCATTGAGCAAATAAGCATGAATCCAGGCCCTTCGGCCCAATGAGTCCACATTGACCATAGTGCCCACCCAGTTAATCCCAGTTTCCTGCATTTAGCCCCACCCTCTGTGTACCTAGCTAATAGCTTCTCAGATTGTATCTGGCTCAACTGTTTCCTCTGACACCTTATTCCATACATGGACCACTCGCTCGGTGAAAAGTTGCTCCTCAGGTCCCTTCTAAATCTAGAAGCTGGAAATCCAAAAGCAACACACACAAAATGCTGGAGGAACTCAGCAGGTCAGGCAGTATCTGTGGAAATGAATAAACAGTCAACATTTTGGGTCAAGATCCTTCTTCAGGACTGGAAAGGAAGGGATAAGACACCAGAATAAAAAAGAGGGGGGAGGGGGAGGGGGAGGAAGATAGCTGGAAGTTGGTAGGTGAAGCGAGGTGGGTGGGAAAGGTAAAGGGCTGGAGATGAAGAAATCTGATAGGAAAGGAGAGTGGACCATAGGAGAAAAGGAAGGAGGAAGGGACCCAAGGGTAATAGGTAAGGGAGAAGAGGTAAGAGGCCAGAGTAGGGCATAGATGAAGAGGGGAGGGGAGGGAAATTTTTTTACTGGAAGGAGAAATCGACATTCATGCCATCATATTGGAGGCTACCAGTTCAGAACACAAGGTGTTGCTCCTCAAGGCCCTTCTAAATCTTTCTTCTTTCATTCTAGACCTATGTCCCCTAGTTTTAGAGACGACTCTTACCATCCACCTTTCTTATGTCTTGTAATTGTAAACACTTCTACAACTTTGTCCTTCATGCTCCCACGATCTAAGGAATGAAGACCTAGCCTGGCCAAGCTTTCCCTATAACTCAGGCCCTTCAGTCAACCATGACTTTCCTAGAGCATTTGGCATTGTAACAAAACATCAGCTTTCAATTTAATTACTAAAAGCAAGTGATTGCGTTACCACTCACATACGCTCAGTGGCCACTTTATTAGGTATACCTGTACAGCTGCTCTTTAATGCCAATATCCAATCAGCCAATCACATGGCAGTAACAATGCATTAAAGCATGCAGACATGGTCAAGAGGTTCAGTTGTTGTTCAGGCCAAACATCAGAATGGGGAGGAAATGTGATCTAAGTGACTTTGACAGTGGAGTGATTGCTGGTGCCAGATAGATAGGTTGAGTATCTCAGAAGCTTCTGATCTCCTGGGATTTTCACACACAACAGTTTCTAGAGTTTACAGAGAATGGTACAAAAAAAAATCCAGTGAGTGGCAGTTCTGTGGGCAAAAATGCCTTGTTAATGAGTGCAGTCAGAGGAGAATGGCCAGACTGGTTCAAGCTGACAGGAAGGCGACAGTAACTCAAACAACCGCACGTTACAACAGTGGTGTGTGCAGAAGAGCATCTCTGAACACGTTGAACCTCAAAGTGGGTGGGCTACAGCAGCAGAAGACCACAAGCATACACCCAGTGACCACTTTATTTGGCACAAGAGGTATGTAATAAAAAGCCCACTGAGTGTATATGTTATCTATATCAAAGATGATAGGTGGTGGTAGTCATTTCTTTTCATTGCTATAATCAGAACTATTTGGACACATCAGAACATGCTATTTGAACATCACAACACAACTATTTGATTAATTTGATAGTGAGCTAGATGCAATTTCCATTGCAGATGATATTGTCCATACCCAACCTCTGGTCGAGCAATAACTGATATTCACATCTTGGAAACAAATATCGAAACCCTTTATCAAATGATAATTAACCAGATACATTAAGCAGCTTGCTAATGCCGGTAGCTGCAATGTAGCTGTTCACGTTTATGTCATTTCCAAGCAACAGCAATAAAAGGATAAAAGTGTATTGATTCTAATCTTTTCAAATAAACAACAAGCATATGATGACAAAGTCTCGATTACTAGATACAATTAGATCATTGTAGTTGGTTAACTCTGCTCAGGCTGAGCTTTATTCATTCAATTTTGAATTCCTAATTTCCATATCAATTTCGTAAGATATATGTATGGCTTCCATCTGGAAAAATTGGACCAAAAAAAAAGAACAATTGAACTCCAAAACTTATTTTTTTCTAATATTGGAATGTTGCATTTAACACCAAGACTGTATTATCTAAGAATAAGAAGATTGAAGTGGGTATATACTAGAAAAGCTTACTGTCAGATAGAGATCATGGAAGAGTTCCCACTTTTTTTATGCCAGGGAGCCTTACCATGAACTGAGGGGTCCGCAGAGCCCAGGTTAGGAACCCTTGATGTGAAGTAATGAATGGAAAAGGCTTTTTGGAAACCTGAAGGACTTGTATCAGGAAATCCTTGTGGAAATATGTACGAAAGACTTTTTTCTTTAATGATCTCAAATTGTGTCAGCAGTGCATGGTTCTGCCTATTTCCAGTTAAATCCCCACTGATTCATATTGCATAAGTGTCATATTCCAGTTGTTAGGATCCTTTTGTCAGTGGTCATGGCTGAACCAAAACCAGAAAATCATGAAAAAATTCAGCAATTCAGGCAGCACCAATGGAAAGCGAAACAGGGTAAATGAATCTATCAAACCTCTTTTGCCAGAATCAATATTTACTTCGAGATACAGTGTGGAACAGGCCCTTTTGGCCCAACACATCTATTAACCCTAGCCTAATCCCAGGACAATTTACAATGACTAATTACCTTACTAACCTGTGTGTCTTGGGACTGTGGGAGGAAGCCAAAGCCCCCAGAGGAAACACACAGGGTCACAGGAAGAACATGCAAGCACCTTACCAATGGCGCCAGAACTGAGCTCGGAACTCCAGTGCTCCAAGCTGTGATCACGCCTTGCTAAACACCAACCTATCATAGCGCCTGAGGTTTGTGCCGACCATGACGCCAACTTAAAGTAAACCTTGGTCAGAACAGGCTCCGGAGAAAATGAACAAAAACCCACCAAATTTTAAAACATCTGTGAACAGTTAATATTAGCAGATCTGGCATGGTAATATTGATAGGGGCAGTGCGGTCGTGTAACGCTTTACTGCACCTGCTGTAAGATTAGGATTAAATTCCACCACTGTCTGCCATGGGGTTCCAAGTCACTGAATGAAGTGGTTGTGAAATTTATCATGCAGTGTGACTTTTCAACTTCCACTAATGTGGTGTTCACATTTTAAACATGCGCCTGATTCACACGTTAAATCTGTGCCTCCCAGTGAACAGAGCCATTTAGATGCCCGATACAAAGAGTGGTGGATACAGCCCAGCCCTCCCCACTATTCAGCACATCTACAAGGAGTACAGCCACAAGGAAGCAGCACCCATCATCAAGGACCCCACCATCCAGGCCATGCTCTCTTCTCACTGCAGCCATTGGGAAGAAGGTACAACTGCTTTAAAGATGCCCCACCAGGTTCAGGAACAAGTATTACACCTTGACCATCAGGCTCCCAAACCAGTGTGGATAACTCACTCACCTCAACTGATTCCACAACATATTGAGTCACTTTCAAGGACTCTCCAACTCACGTTCTCAGTCAGTCAGTCAATCAGTTCTCTCTATATATATTTATTTATATTATGATTATTTACTTTTTTGTATTTGCACAATTTTTTCCTTTGTACTTGGTTGTTTGTCAGTCTTTGCTTGTTGTAGTTTTCCATTGATTCTATTGTATTTATTTTCCTGTGAATGCCCACAAGAAAGGGAATCTCGGTGGAGTACATGTGGCTCATTTACAGCATACTTTGGTGATAAGTTTACTTTGAACTTCGAATATCACCACACTGCCGCATCTTGTGAAGCACAAGACGTCGCTGATGTCTGTTCCAGGCTGAAGATCATCCTGGCCTGCAGTCCGTTCTTGTATTCACTGCAGTGGTGCGACGTATGAGGCACTGGAGAGATGCAGAATGTGCAAGGTTTCCGATAGTGGCTCAGTGGCATAGCGGTTAGTGCAATTGCTCCACTGCGCCAGTGATCACCGATGGGGATTCAGTTTGCACCGCTGCCTGTATGAAATTTGTATGTTCTCCCCATGACTGTCCGTGCTTCCTTCGGGTGCTCTGCTTTCCTCCCACGTACCGAAAACGCATGGCATGGCATGGCATTGAGGGCATGCTCTGCTGGTGCCGGAATGGTGCTGATAGTTGCAGGCTGCCCACCACAATCCTCACTGATCGATTTGATGCAAACGATGCATTTCACTGTATGCTTCGACATACATATGGCAAATAAAGCTACTTTTTAATCTTTAAGATGTAATTTGAATACTTAGCTTGCATAGTATTATCATAGGACTATTATGGCACAGAAGACATAAAGCTATGTGTGCACCCAATAGGCAACAAACCCTGCTGATGTCCCAGTTCATTTTTGTATGAGCATTTGGCATTCTGAAATAATTGCATTGTACTGTAAGTGTTGATGATATTTACACCCAGAAGCAATTGGAAGAGAAAATTTGAGATGTGTAATCTTGCACTCTGAACTGGGTACACTGTGCTTGCATGTTCCATGGTCTTCTCCCACATTTATTACCAGGATCTACAATTATCAATACAGCCTCTCCAACACCATCTGCTCTGCTTGATATCGTGCACTTAAACTTACCTCTCTTAACTATCTCTGCATTTCTCCAACAAACAAAGGGTGGAGACACCGAGAGACTGCAGATGCTGGAATCCGAAGCCAGAGGCGATCTACTGGAGGAACTCAGCAGCTCAACCAACGTGTTGGGTTCGGAGGCTCAGTGCATTCCATAGGGACTGGTGCTGGAGCCCAGATACTCACGAGCTATCCTATTTATTTGGATGAGACTGGCTGCATTGCATACAGTCTTGCTGATGATATAAAGCATGGCAGCAGTGTGAATTGGAAGGAGAGGCTCCAGGAGGGAGACAATGGCATGAGGACCATGGTGGGTGGGTTTTGTCACTGAAAGAGATAGGACATCCAGTTTGGGGAAAATGGTGGAATACTATTTAAATAGAGAGAAATTAAAAAATGATGCTCTGAATGAAATTAGTATCCTTGTACATGAATTGCTTAAAGTTGGTACCTTAGATAAATGGCCCTTACTGTGAAAAAAACTGACTGCAAGACTTAAGAAGCCGTATAGAAATGACAAAGAGCTCCGGTGACACTACAGCTGGGTTAGTTTCAACAAGTCTCACCCCTTGGGAGTGATAAGGAAGGACTTTGCGATAGGGGAAATGTAATTAAGGTTCATTGAGTTGATTGAGGAACCCAGCAGGTCAGGTAGCATCTACAGAGGGAAATGAAGAGTCGACCTTTTGTACAGAGACTCTCCTTTTATCAGTCGTGATGTATCGTCTGAACCCAGAATATCCACTTTTCATTTCCCTCTCTAGATGCTACCTGACCTGCTGAGTTCCTCCAGCATTTTCAGGTTCAAGTTCAAGTTTATTGTCATCTGATTGTACATATATACAACCAAATGAACCAACGTTCCTCCAGACCACAGTGCTCCCACAAAACATATTTCACACATAGCACAGAAATTGAAATATTACCATAAATAAGTTAATAAAATATAATTCAAAATGCCTGTATTTTGAACATTGGTACACAGTAAACAGGTCGTTGTCCTAGTGAGGAGACCTCGGTGGTAGCAGGGTATTCATTTGTCTCAGAGCCTGAGGGAAGAAGCTGTTCCCCAGTCCTGATGCTCCTGCACCTCCTTCCTGATGGTAGTGGGTCAAATTGTTTGTGGTATGTGTGGTAGGGATCCTCAACAACGCTTTTGGGCGCTGCATATGCAAAGCTCCTGATAAATGCCACAAATAGGGGGGGGAAGGAGACCCTGGTGATCAGCTCAGTGGTTTCTCTACTGTCCTCTGTAGGGTCTTGCAGCATCTAACCACACAATGATGCAGCCAGGGAGAACAATCTTGATGGTGCTCCTGCAGAAAGTTGGTAAAAGGGGGCGGGGAGCCTTGCACACCTCAATTTGCCTCCCTGACTAGTGAGGGGCTGTTGTGGGTGCAGGTAAGATCATCAGTATTGTGCACACCAAGGAACTCATGGCAGAGCCGTTGATGTACAATAGAGAGTGGTTGATCTGTACGTCCCTGGAGCCCACAGTCATCTCTTTCGTCTTGTCCATATCGAGACCTAGGTTGTTATTCTGCCACCAGCTGATGAGCCTGTCTACCTCCTCTCTGTGTGCTGATTCATCATTGTTGTATCATCAGTGAACTTGATGATGCGGTTTGAGCTGGATCTGGCAGTACAGCCGGGAGTCAGCAGCGTGAACAACAGCGGACTGAGCTCACAACCCTGAGGGACACGAGGGCACACTGAGATGGAACGTGACAACTCGGACGGACTGGCGTCTTTCCATCAAGATGCTCAAGATCCAGTTACACAGAGGAGCATTGAGTCCCCATAAGGTCAGTTTACCCACCAGCCTCTGAGGGATGAGAGGGTAAACTGTTCTTGTTGATTTTGTGAGTGTTTATCCAATTTCCAGCAGCTGATCTTGTACCTTCCTGTTTACCTGCATTACACTTTCTCTGTAACTGTTACACTTTATTCTGCATTCTGTTTTTGTTCTACCTCAATGATCTGAACTGTATGAACAGCATACAAAACAAGCTTTTCACTGTATCTTAGCATGAGACAATAATAAACCAAGACCAATTCCATGACAATAAATTTGAACTTAAGAAACTGAAGTCAAAAAAGATTTTCAATACTGAAGGAGGCCATTCAGTCCATCACATGTGTGCTGATAGCCAACCTTGGTACATGAGACAGTAATAAACCAATTCCAGTTCCCAAGACATTGATTTTTGTGTTGGGGGAACCTTACTTTCAAGAGAAATTTTGCATGCTGGGCCTGTACTCTCCACAGTTTAGAAGAATGAAGGCAATATGGGACTAGACAGATTAATGGTTCAGCACAGACTATATGGGCTGAAGAGCTCAGTGACTCTTAGTTCAGGGTACTAACACAGCAGAGTAACTGTGACACTGACTGTGTAATTCTCTTCAGCCCAAAACACAGCCCCATTTACCATGGCTCTGTAGCTTGTCTCCCTTAGACAATCCTTCGTCTGAGATGTCATCTTAGTTGTTAAATCTAGTAAGATGGTATTTAATCAAATATATTTATAAATCCATATACACACACAAACATGAAAACATTTCCCAATTGGTCTGTTGTTAAAATAGTCCATTCACACACCAGAAGAACACCCAGTGCATGGGACTGTTGTGGAGAAAGGCTGACATTTCAGAAATCATCCCCTTCGTTTCCTTCTGATGTACACAAGGCACTGGAATTGGAACAGGATGTTTAGTATGATCATGACAGATATGATTGGCTGTGATTCCATTTTCCTGCCGGGTGCTTTCCTTAAATCTCTTGGTTCCTCTGTAGCCTGAACATCGATTTGTTCAGTCTTGCGCACGTTCAGTGACTCCACATGGACAGCTTTCTATAACCCCTACTGCGACATAGGCCACCAACAGCAGCTCACCAGAGCGCTTTGTCCTGGGTCAGTTGTCAGGTGTAACCCGTCTTCGAAGATCTTTTCTCTCTCAGGGATGAGGACATTGGAGCTTCTGTTGGCTTTTCTATAGCTTTGTGTTTTTACAGGATGGGGTTGCTAGCCCCATGCCCAGCTCTCTTCCTTTCATAGCTGGCCATGTGACCGTCCATGACAGAATTACATCAATGGCTTTCCAAGTAAGAAAATTCCCTCTGAGAGAACAATTACTTTTCCATTTCAATTTTTACCAACTGTCTCTTTCTTTCATCAGTTTGGATTTCCTCCCACTAACTACCCAGTCAAGGCTCCTCATATGTTTCAGAAAGATGATCCCTCCTTCTGAATTCCTGTGATACAGGGCCAATATACTCAATCTTTCCTCATAAAATAATTGCTTTAAATTAAAAACACATTTATTAAGCCTCATCTGTATTTGCTCCAAGTCAACTATATACTTCCCTGAGTGAAGGGTGGAGTGTTTTGAACTGCAGTTTGAATTAATGCCATGAAGTTCCTATTGATTCAGAATGAGATTTCTGGATAGTCCATGAACCCGTGAACACTAGCTAGATAAAATGGATGTGGAGAGGATATTTGCTATGGTGGGGGAGTCTAGGACAAGAGGACACAGGCCCCTGTAGAACAGAGAAGAGGAGGAATTTCTTTGGCCGGAGAGTGGTGATCCTGTGGAATACTTTGTCACAGATAGTTGTGGAGGCTAAGTCATTGTGTATATTTAAAGTGGTTGATGGGTTCTTGATTAGTCAGGGTACCAAATATTATGGGGAGAAGGTGGGAGAAGGGGGTTGAGAGGTAAAATAAATCACGATCATGGAATGGTGGAACAGACTTGATGGGCCAAATAGCCAAATTCTGATCCTATGTCTAATGGTCTTATGGATTACAGCTCTAGCATCAGCTTGCAGTTCTTTTTGTGCCAACTCTACTTACCATTTGGCTCTGAACCCCAGAAGCATTACAATTCATACTTTGATCAGCTATATTTTGGATATTGCTTAATCTCTGTAGAGGAAATTTTTGAATGCAAAGGAATTTTTATATTTTATACAACAGATAAGCAGTTATTACCAACCAGTATACTCAAGCTGTTAAGGTGTGTACTTGACAATAAAACTTTCAGATTGGTCAATAAAACTTATGTAAATATTCACCATGTTAATGAGTTTACATCCAGTCTGCTTGAGGTATAAAATGTAGTGGGGTTGCAGGAATTACACTATATGTTTCCAGCAGCTCCTTCATAAAGGACCAACACTAGTAAGTTGTCTTAATTTAAGAAGTCGTTTATATTGGCTTAAGAATTAACTATTGAAATGTTTAATGAATATTACTTACCTTTATTTCAGCTTTGAAGCATGGCTGCCCTTAAAATATTGGGTTCGCTTCTTCTTACAATCTTTGTGATTGGAAAATGTTCCGCTATGTCTCGTGACATTTCTAACTTCCTCGAGGGAGTTGTGAATGCACATGCATTTTCGACTGAACAGAAACTGGAAATTCAGAATTTAAAGAACAGCAAAAATGGACGTGGTAAATAACTGTAATTAGCTTTGGTCTTAGTGTCTACTTTCCATACCTTCACCATTCAATCATCTTAGCTGTACAGATGTGATGTTTGAATTGTCTGTGTTGATAACAAATATTTCTGATTTTTCATTGGAGGTAAAATTGGGTGTAATTGGGCCATATCTTGACTTTATATCAAGATACTCAGTATAAAGTGCAGTGATAGCCTCCAACAGGGAAATGGTGTGATCTTCCGAGATTTTCACACACAACAGTCTCTAGAGTTTACAGAGAATGGTGTGAAAAACAGAAGTCATCTAATGAGCGGTGGTTCTGTGGGTGATAACACCTTGTTGATGAGAGAGGTTAGAGGAGAATGGCCAGGCTGACAGGAAAACAACAGCAGCTCAAATAACCACACAGTGCAAGTGGTGTGCAGAAGAGCATCTCAGCATATATAACACGTTGTACCTTAAAGTGGATGTATTACAGCAGCAGAAGACCATGAACATATACCCAGTGGTCACTTTATTATGTGCAGGAGATACCTACTAAAGTAGCCACTGAGTGTATATCATGTTGACACTCCAGAAATGCCCAAGATAATTTTATTCTTTATTATGTTGGCACAGTACTAATATTCAACCATTTGATTTGGTTCTGTCTGAACTTGATACAAAAGGATATTTCTCCAAATCATTGACCTTTCTTATTTTTGTTAATAAACCAGCATATTCGTTTACACTACTTTTGACCAATGAAGAGGGAAATTGCTCCAAGAACTAAGAAGTAGTTTTGATTAGCGCAATTGTAAAATGCCATCAAGTACCATATTTATTGGTGCCTTGCACTTGGATGCAAGAGTTGGGGAGGAATTTCTTTAGCTAGAGGATGGTGAATCTGTGGAATTTGTTACCACAGTCAACTGTAGAGCTCAAGTAATTCGGTATATTTTAAGCAGAATTTGTTAAGTTCTTGATTAGTAAAAGGGCATCACAGGTTATTGGGAGAAGGCAGGAGAATGGGGTTGAGAGGGATAATAAATCAGCCATAATGGAATGGTGGAGCAGACTCGATGGGCTGAGTTCTATAATCCTTCCCCTGTGTCTTATAGTCTAACCTTTGGGGACATAAAGCAGATGTACAGCTTTTGTTACTTTAAATATGTAAGCATATTGAAAATACTCTGCAAGTCAGAAAGTATCTTTGCAGAAAGAAAATGAGTTAATACTCGGGAATTTCCCAGCATTTCAATCTTTATTTTGTACCTCGCTCTTTCCATTTCTCTTGCTTCAGTTTATTGTTCCAGATATCCCGCACAACCTGTTGACCAATCCCAGCACTGTCTGGCTGCTTTGCAAGTTTCCAATGTCTGTAGTACTTTGCTCACTTTTGATTGGTTTGTATTACACAGATCCACCTGTGTGTAAAAAGGTATAACTCTGTGCAATCTCGTTGATTTAACAGTGCGACTTCAGCAAAACTGCAAGCCATTGAGCCGTTTTGTGAATCAGCCCAGTGGAATCTATGCCATTAAGCCCAAGAACAGTTCACCCCTGTTGGTCTACTGCGATATGGATAATGAAAACGGTGGATGGATTCTGGTGCAAAGGGTGGTGAAAGGCGGTACCATACCCTTCCAGAAAACGTGGTCAGAATATGAAAAAACTTTTGGTGATATAAACAGCAACTACTGGCTTGGAAATTCATACGTCCATAGCATCACACAGCAAGAGCGCTATGAGGTTAAATTTGTCATTGAACATGGTAAAGACACTGTGGATGTTAAATTTGACAGTTTTAATGTTGAAGGGTCAGAAAATAATTACAAATTAAGGCTGGGGGCTCCCGTCAATATCCACAATGTTTCTGATTACCATAGGGAATTGCTTCAAAATGATAACATGATGTTTTCTGCTCAAGATAAGGACAATGACGGAAATCTTGACGGGAATTGTGCAAAGGATTATGGAGGGGGGTGGTGGTTTAACAATTGTTCATCTGTCATAGTCAACAGCCAGCGTATTAGATGGGAACCTATTTGCAGTGACTGTGATTCTGCCTCCATTTTAATTAGACCTTCTACTCAAAACTGTGTAACGAACCTAAAAAATCCTAAATAGGTAACACTGAATAATAGAGAAACTGTGATAAGATCATGATTTGCAGTTGTCTGTAATAACCTTGCACTCTGTAGAATAGTAATAAATCTCTCAAAGCCATAAAAACACCTTGTTTTTGTTTGAATGAATTGAATTGAATTGACTATTTCTTACATCCTTCACATACACGAGGAGTGAAAATCTTTACATTACGTCTTCGTCTAAATGCGCAATGTGTAGTTTATAGTAATTTATAATAAATAGTATCTGCAACAGGACAGTCAATATAACATAGAAAGACAATTGTATCAATGTGAATTAATCAGTCTGATGGCCTGGTGGAAGAAGCTGTTGATCCTGGCTTTTATGCTGCGGTACTGTTTCCCCGATAGTAGCAGCTGGAACAGTTTGTGGTCGGGGTGACTCGGGTCCCCAGTGATCCTTCGGGCCTTTTTTTTTTACTCATTTGTCTCTCTAAGTTTCCTGAATAGTGGGAATGACTGAAATGAAATGAAATGAAATGAAATTGCACATTATATTTCTTATCTTTAAGTTGCTCTTTATCTCTGAGCAGAATTAGGCCATCCAGACCATCAAGTTGGCTCTGCTATTTGATCATGACTGATTTATTTTCCCCCTCAACCCCATTCTCCTGCCTTCGCCCCATAACCTTTGACACCCCTACTAATAAAGAACCTATCAGCCTCTGCTTTAAATATGCCCAATGATTTGGCTTCAACAGCTTACTGTGGCAAAGAAATTCCTTCTCACCTCTGTTCTAAAAGGATATCTTGCATTCAAAGGCTTTGCTATCCAGTCTTAGATGCCCCCACTGTTGGAAACATCCTCTCAAAATTCACTGTCTTCAATATTCGATAGGTTTCAATAAGATCCAATCCCGTTCTTGTAAACTCCAGTGAATACAAACCCAGAGCCACCAAACGCTCTTCATATGTTAACCCTTTCATTCCTGGGATTATTTTTTTTGAACCTCCTCTGGACCCTCTCTAATGTCACCACATTCTTTCTTAGATATGGGGCCCAAAGTTGAGCCTACTAGGGGATCAGCTATATTGGATTGGGTGTTATGTAATGAACTGGAGGTGATTAGGGTGCTTAAGGCAAAAGAACTCCTAGGAACCAGCGATTACAATATGATTCAGTTCAACATGAAACTTGACAGGGAGGAAGTAAAGTCTGATGTAGCAGTATATCAGTGGAGTAAGGGAAATTACAGTGGTATAAGAGAGAAGCTGGCTAAAGTAAATTTGAAGGAACTGCTGGCAGGGATGTCAGCAGAGCAGCAATGGTGTGTGTTACTGGGAAAAACGAGGAAGGTACCATGTATACCAAAAATGAAGAAATACTCAAATGGTAAAATAGTACAACCATGACCAACAAGGGAAGTGAAAGCTATTGTAAAAGCAAAAGAAAGGGCATACAACAAAGCAAAAGTTAGTGGGAAGATTAAGGATTGGGAAGTTTTTAAAAACCAACAGAGAGCAACTAAAAAAATTATTAGAAGGGAAAAGATGAAATATGAAAGCAAGCTAGCAAATAATATCAAAGTGGATAGTAAAATTTTTTCAAGTGTGTTAAAAATAAAAGAAAAATGAGACTGGATATAGGACCGCTAGAAAATGAGGCAGGAGAAATAGTAATGGGGGACAAGGAGTTGGCTGATGAACTAAGTGAGTACTTTGCATCAGTCTTCACTGTGGAAGACACCAGCAGTATGCCTGATGTTGTAATGTGTGAAGGAAGAGTGGGTGCAGTTACTATTACAAGAGAGAAAGTGTTCAAAAAGCTAAAAGACCTGAAGGTACATAAGTCACCCAGACTCGATGAACTGCACCCTAGGGTTCTGAAAGAGGTAGACATTGTGGTGGCATTAGCAATGATCAAAAATCATTGGACACTGTCATGGTGCCAGAGGACTGGAAAATTGCAAATGTCACTCCACTCTTTAAGAAAGGAAATTATAGACCAGTTAGCCTGATCTCAGTGGTCAGAAAGATGTTGGACTTTCATGTTGGACTTTCAGAAGACCTTTGACAAGTGCCACATATGAGGCTGCTTACTAAGTTAAGAGCCCATGGTATTACAGGAAAGTTACCGTAGATTCCGGACTACAGAGCGCACCTGATTAAAAGCCGCTGGCTCTAATTTTAGAAATAAAATCAATTTTTTAATTGTAAAGGCCGCACCGGATTTTAGGCCGCACCGGATTTTCGGCCGCAGGTGTCCCACGTTGTAATATGAGATATTTACACAGAAAGATATTACACGTGAGGATTTTTTTAACTTTTAATTAAATCCATATGGTAACAAAAACAAATACATATTGCAAATGCTTTTTTTCGAACCGTGCCCGTAACGCGGCTACTTTTAAATATACGTTGCGTATACTTCTTTACTGAACAACATTCCAATATCTCCTAACGACTGGTAAAAAATATATATACTGCAGCCTACCAGGAAAAGTTATTGATCGCCTTTAACTTAAAAGCAGCGTTCGCTCAGATCCAAAGCCGCTCGCGTAATGCGCTCCCTCCCTCCGTCCCGTTTCATCGCAAACCGGCATTTTCCCACAAGACACCGCGAAACCGGGTGTGACGTCATAGCATCCCGCGATGTAGTACAGAAAACAAATATAGTTAAAACTCTTCTAACTTTAACTAGAAAATGAATTACTAAGCGAAAATATTATAAACTAAGTAACTGCCATAAGGCAGCACAATGCTTCGAGTGTTTTCCATGTTGATGAGGGTGAGTACAAATGACTGATTTACAATAATTTAATTGTGAAAGTGCGCTTGATTTATCGTACAATTTCATTGGACCTCTGTGAACTACTCATCAATTTTATTGGTCTACTGTTACGAGGCAAAATGTTTACGAGGCGGCATGAAAAAAATCATGTATTAGCCGCTCCGGATTAAAGGCCGCAAAGTTCAAAGCTGTTCAAAATGTGGGAAAAAAGTAGCGGCTTAAAATCCGGAATCTACGGTACTAACATAGTTAGAGCATTGGCTGATTGGTAGGAGGCAGCGAGTGGGAATAAAAGGATCCTTTTCTGGTTGGCTGTCAGTGACTAGTGATGTTCCACAGGGGTTGGTGTTGGGACCTCTTCTTTTTATGCTGTAGATCAGTGATTTAGATAGATGAAACTTTGTTTCCAAGTTTGCAGATGATATGAAGATTGGTGGAGGTGCAGGTAGTGTTGAGGAAACAGGTAGGTTGCTGAAGGACTTAGACAGATTGGAGAATGGGCAAGGAAGTGACAAATGAAAAAAAATGTTGGAAAATGCATGGTCATGCACTTTGGTAGTATAAATAAATGTACAGACTATTTTCTAAATGGGGAGAAAAATCCAAAAATCTGAGACGCAAAGGGACTTGGGAGTCCTTGGGCAGAACACCCTAAAGGTTAACTTACAGGTTGAGTCAGTGGTGAGGAAGGCAAATGCCATGTTAGCATTCATTTCAAGAGGTCTAGAATACAAGAGCAAGGATGTGATGCTGAGGCTTTATAAGGCACTGGTGAGGCCTCACCTTGAGTATTGTGAACAGTTTTGGGCCCCTCATCTTAGAAAAAATGTGCTGGCATTGGAGAGGGTCCAGAGCAGATTCACAAGGATGATTCCAGGAATGAAAGGGTTATCATATGAGGAACATTTGATGGCTCTGGGTCTGTACTCACTGGAATTCAGAAAGATGATAGGGGGATTTAATTGAAATCTTTTGAGTGTTGAAAGGCCTAGACAGAATAGATGTGGAAAGGATGTTTCCCATGGTGGGAGAGTCTATGATAAGAGGGCACAGCCTCAGGATAGAGGGGTGCCCTTTTAAAACAGAGATGCAGAGAAATTTCTTTAGCAAAAAGGTGGAGAATTTGTGGAATTTGTTGCCCCTTGCAGTTTTGGAGGCTGAGTCATTGTCTGTATTTAAGGCAGAGATTGATAGGTTCTTGATTGGACATGGCATTAAAGGTTACAGGGAGGCCGGGAACTGGAGTTGATGTGGAGAAAAAAAAGATCAGCAATGATTGAATGGCGAAGCAGACTCGATGGGCCAGATGGCCTAATTCTGTTCCTATGTCTTATGGTCTAAAACTACTCACAATGCTCCAAATGTGGTCTGACCAATGCCTTAAAATGCCTTACATCTTTGATTTTATATTATAGTCCCCTCAAAAGGAATGGACTGTAGCAACGGAATCTTTCTCCTCCCGCTTCCAATTCCTTTGCAGGTCAGATGAGATGTTCTGAATCTGAGTGCCAGGCAGGCAACACAGCTGTTGGGACCTTGATCTTTGTGACAGAGAATTGTGTCTACTCCCCTGACTATTCTATTCCCAATTCCAGTTACATTTCTCTTGAATGGCTTCCGGAACCACCTATCTGCACAAGGAGCAAGAACTTCAGACTTGTTGGACTGTTATTAAGGGATTGGACATGCTAGAGGCAGGAAACATGTTCCCGATGTTAGGGGAGTCCAGAACCAGAGGCCACAGTTTAAGAATAAGGGGTAGGCCATTTAGAATGGAGTTCAGGAAAAACTTTTTCACCCAGAGCGTTGTGGATCTATGGAATGCTCTACCTCAGAAGGCAGTGGAGGCCAATTCTCTGGATGCTTTCAAGAAAGAGTTAGATAGAGCTCTTAAAGATAGTGGAGTCAAGGGATATGGGGAGAAGGCAGGAACGGGGTACTGATTGTGGATGATCAGCCATGATCACATTGAATGGCGGTGCTGGCTTGAAGGGCCGAATGGCCTACTCCTGCACCTATTGTCTATCGACAAGCGTAAGGACATCCCCAACCAACGGCCTCACTCACAGTCATGCCTTCTTGTCCCCGCTCACAGACTGAATTTGAGGTACTTAATCTAATGGGTGTGACAGCCTCCTGAAGCACGGTATCCCAGTAAATCCCCCCCAACCCCATCTCTGATGCATCACAGTGTTTGAAGCTCCGATTCAAGGTAATCAGTTTTGAGCCTGAGATCCTCAAGCACCATGAATCACAATGGGGACTACAAGCTCCCACAATGTGCAAACACCACCTGATCCTGCATCACTACTTTATTTAATTAATTGTAATTAGATGTCTTTTTATTTAACTATAAAAAATACTTACCTGTTCTTACCTGCTACTCACCTTTGCTTCCTCGCTGAAGCCCCTTGAGCCTAGGCTCCAATGAACATAGGCTTACTGTTAATGCATTAGGACAGATAGGGGTTGGTGGCCTTTTGGTGAACCTCATTACAGTCATGTACATTGACTCTTGCACCCTTATTGAGAACGGTACGGCTAAGATGCATCAATGCCTATTTTAGACTGCTTTCTCTGATTTTGTTTAACATAGTTATGAACATTTTATTATGCTCCTTAGATAGGCATGGATCTGGTTTCCAACTTGCTGCAGACAGTTTTTCTTGTACATCTTAGATGTAGGGTTCCCACTCCTACACTGGCCCACTCTCACAATGGGCCAGTGTTATAGTCAGCATCACTCCCTTCAGCCCATCCAGTTCATTCTAACCCTGATGCCTACCCAGTTAGTTCCAATTTCCTGTATTTAGCCAAGATCCTTTGAGACCTATCCCTCCATGTACCTATCTAAGTGGTTCTTAAATTATACTATTGTAGCAGCCTCAACCACTTCCTCTGGCAGCTCGTTCTATATACTCACCACCTTCTGTATGAAAAAATTGCCCCTCAGGTTCCTTTTATATCTTTCCCCTCTCACCCTAAATCTATTTCTCCCAAGTCTGAGTCTCCTTTCCTGGGGCAAAGACAGTTACTATCCCCCTTACCTTTGCCTCTCGTTATTTTATACATTTCAGTAGGGTCACCTCTCATTCTCTTACATTCCAAGAAATAACAACTCAACTTGGCCAATCTCTCCCTAAGACTGATGTTCTATAGTCCTGACAATATCTTCATAAATCCCTCGCAAAAAAAAATTGTGCAAACACAAGAAGAAAAAGAAAGGGTGAAAACACAGGATATAAAACAATCCACAAGCTACATTGATTAAACCTTTTTCTGGCACCATCCTCCAACAGCTTTCAGGGAGGGAGGGAGGGATGATTTGAATGCAGATGTCTTCTCTGGGACGCAGCAAGTGAGATGGAGAGAGAGACCATCACATGTAGACACCCTCCTCTGGCAGCAGCGAGCGAGAGGCTGGTAGACTGCGCTGAGCACTTGCTCACCACTACACCCTCCTCGATGATTTCAAACTTCCTCAAATAGACGTCTACTGTCCTACCCTCATCTACATTTTATGGTTATCGCTTCACTAAACTCTAGAACATTCATCAGGTACATTTCCACACACAACATCAAGTGACACCTCCTATCAGACTCTGTTTTTCTAAATGCTGGTAGATCCTGTCCCTCAGAATTCCACTACTGACATCAAGATGACT
Source organism: Hemitrygon akajei (assembly GCF_048418815.1). NCBI lineage: Eukaryota > Metazoa > Chordata > Chondrichthyes > Myliobatiformes > Dasyatidae > Hemitrygon > Hemitrygon akajei. The sequence continues at coordinate 107,972,802 of NC_133125.1, forward strand.
GGCCTGTATCTCTGTTATGTCTTTGTTACTTTTCTTAAATAATAGAACAATATTAGTCACCTTCCAGTCACTGGGAACTTCTTCAGCAGCTAGCGATGAAGGAAGTTTCTCTGCAACGGCCTCAGCAATTTCCCTTCTCACCTCCCGCAAAGTCCAGGGATGTACTCAGTGAGACCCTGGGGATTTATCCACTTTAATGTGCTGTAAGGCTGTAAGACTGGGTCTCTGGCACTGAGTCTGGTCCTGTGGCTCAGAAGAGCAGAGAGGTGAAGAAGCCTTAGTCACAGGAGCAGAGATGAGGTTCTGTGGGCATGATAGCGACACCCGGAAGGTATATTGCCTCCTTGGTGCCAGGATCAGGGATCTTACAAATCGGTCCATGGTACTCTTAAGGGTGAGCAGCCAAGAGTCTTGATACATATTGGCACCAATGACATAGATAGACAAAGTGAGGAGGTCCTGAAGAGAGATTTTAGGGAGCTAGGTAGAAAACTGTGTAACAGGACCTCTAGGGTAGTAATCTCTGGATTTCTGCCTGTGCACCATGCCAGTGAGGGCAAGAATAAAATGATTTGGCAGTTAAGTGTGCAGCTGAGGAACTGGTGCAGGAGGTAGATATTTGGATATATATGGTGCAGATATATGGATCTTTGGGATCTCTTCTGGGGAAGGTATGACCTGTACAAAAAGGACGGGTTACACCTGAACCCGAGTGGGAACAATATCCTTCTGGGCAGGTTGGATAGAGTTGTACGGGAGGGTTTAAACTAACTTGTTAGGGGGATGGGAACTGGAGAGATATTGATTAAGTTGAGATAGTTGGTTTGCAACCAGAATCAATGCGTAGTGAGACTCTTAGTAAGGACAGGCTGATGTTAGGGCAAATTTACAGTCAACAGGATGACTTGCAATGTAAAAGTTGGACAAAATTGAGAAGAGTGAATACAGGACTGAAGGTGTTATATTTGAATTCATGCAGTATACAGAATAAGGTAGATGAACTTGTAGCACCATTACAGATTGGCATGTATGATATTGTAGGCATCACTGAATCACAGATAAAAGAAGACTACAGCTGGAAGCTTAGTGTCCAAGATACACATTGTGTCTACAGGACAGGCAGGAAGGTAGAGGGGATGGCATTGCTCTGTTGGTAAAAAATGAGAGCAAGTCATTAGAAAGAAGTCAGAAGGTGTTGTATCATTGTGGATAGAGCTAAGGAACTGTAAGGGTAATAAGATCTTGATGGGAGTTATATGCAAAGTTCCCACATACTGGTAAGGATGTTGTCTACACATTACAACAGGAGATAGAAAATGCATGCCAGTGGGGCAATGTTACAATTGTTATGGTGGATTTCAATATGCAGGTAGATAGGGAAAATCAGGTTGGTGTGGGATACCAGGAGGAGGAATTTCTAGAATGTCTACTAGATGGTTTTTAGAGTAGCTCATAGTTGAGCCCACAAGAGGATCAGCTATTCTGGATTGGGTGCTGATCAGAGAGCTTGATGAAAAACAAATCCTCAGGGGAAAGTGATAATAATATGATCAGATATACACTGAGACTTGAGAAGGAGAAGGATGTATCAGTATTACAGTGGAGTCAAGGAAATTATAGAGGCATGAGGGAGGAGCTGGACAGAATTGATTGGAAAAGAACACTGGCAGGGATGACGACAGAGCAGCAATGGCTGGAATTTTTGGAAGCAATTCAGAAGGATGTATACATCCTAAAGAAGGAGAGGTATTCCAAAGGCAAGATGATACAACCATGGCTAACAAGAGAAGTCAAAGCCAACATACAAGCCAAAGAGATTGCATATAATAGAGCAAAAATTAGTGGAAAGTTAGAGGATTGGAAAGCTTTCAAATACCAACAGAAAGCAACTAAAAAGTCATTAAGAAGGTAAAGATGGAATATGAAAGTAAACAAGCCAATAATATTGAAGAGGATACCAAAGGATTCTTCAGATATGTGAAGTGTAAAAAAAGAGGAGAGATTGGATATCAAACCACTAGAAAATGATGCTGGAGAGGTAGTAATGGAGGACACGGAAGTGGCAGACAAACTGAATAGGTATTTTGCTTCAGTCTTCACTATGGAAGACACTATCAGTATGGTGGAAGTTCCAGGTGTCAGGGTCATGAAGTGTGTGAAGTTACCATTTCTAGAGAGAAGGTTCTTGGGAATCTGAAAGGTCTGAAGGTAGATAAATCAACAGATGGTGTACACTGAAAGAGGTGGCTGAAGAGATTGTGGAGGCTAGATTCTAGATTCTGGAATTGTTCCAGAAGATTAGAAAATTGTGAATGTCACTCCACTCTTCAAGAAGGGAGAGAGACGTTAGAGAGGAAATTATAGGCCAGTTAGTCTGACAGCAGTGATTGGGAAGATGTTGGAGTTGCTTGTTAAAGATGTTGTTTCAGAGTACTTGAAGGCACATGATAAAATAGGCCTTAGTCAGCATGGTTTCATCAAGAGAAAAACTTGCCTGACATATCTATCGAAATTCTTTGAAGAAATAACAAGCAGGATAGATAAAGGAGAATCGGTTAATTTTGTGTATTCAGATTTTCAGAAGGCCTTTGACAAGTTGTCACACATGAGACTACTTAACAAGCTATGAGCCCATGGTATTACAGTAAAGATTCTGGCACAGATAAAGCAGTAGCTGATTGCCATGAGACAAAGAGTGGGAATAAAAGGAGCCTTTTCTGACTGGCTGTCAATGACTAGTGCTGTTCCACAGGATTGTATGTGTGGTGGGTCTGTTTCTTTTTACATTATATGTCAATGGTTTGGAAGATGGAATTGATGGCTGTGTTGCAAAGTTTGCAATTGATATGACAATAGGTGGAGGGGCAGGTAGTTTTGAGGAAGTAGAGAGGCTACAGAAGGACTTACATAGATTAGCAGAGTGGGCAAAGAAGTGGCAGATGGAATACAGTGTTGGGAAATATATGGTCATGTACTTTGGTAGAATAAATGACAGGGTTGAATATTTTCTAAATGTAGAGAAAATACAAAAATCTGAAGTGCAAAGAGGCTTGGGAGGTTGTAGTTGAGTCTGTGGTTTGATGGCTCTGGGCTTGTATTCACTGGAATTCAGAAGAATGAAGGGTGATTTTGTTGAAAGCGATCAAATGGTGAAAGGCGGTGAAATGCCTTTGAATGTGGAGAGGATGTTTCTTCTGGTGGGAGAGTGTAAGATCAGAGGACATAGACTAGAGGAGTGTCCTTTTAGAATGGAAATGAGGAGGGATTTCTTTAGCCAGAGAATGGTGAATCTGTGGAATTCTTTACCACAGGCAGCTGTGGAGGCCAAGTCTGTATGAATATTTAAGGCAGAGGTTGATAGGTTCTTGATTGGTCAGGACATGAAGGGATACGGGGTGGGGGGGGGGGGGGGAATTGGGGCTGAGAGGAAGAATAGACCAGGTGTGATGAAATGACCAACTAGACTTAATGGGCCAATTGGCCTAATTCTGCTCCTATGTCTTATGGTCAAAACCTCCTCCTTGGTAACATGAACGGCCTCCAAAATATCACCATTTGTTTCCCTTATCTTTTGAGCAGCCATAATTTTCTGCTCAGTAAACAGAGGAGAAATATTCACTAAAAATCCCATCCATTTCCTTTGGCTCAAGTCATAGACATCTTTGCTGATCTCCAAGAGGACTTACTCACAGCTAGACAGTTTCCTTAACCCTACTTACCAGATTCACATCATATTGTCTCTTTGCCCTCTGATTTCCTTCTTTGGAGTATTTTTAATCTTTTTATAGTCAACAAGATATTCACTCATTCATCTTAACCCAATGTGTGCTTCCTTCTTTTTCTTGACCAGAGCCTCAATATTTCTTGTCAGTCAAAGTTCCCCAACCTTGGTATGCTTATTCTTCACCCTAATCAGAATCAGAATCAGGTGTAATATCATTGAAAAGTTAAATCCCATTTTGGCTTATTTAACAGAAATGTATTAAGTTTGCCTCATGAGCTTTTAAAATTTATGAAAGGGGAAGAAAGATTAATTTCAAAAAAAGGCAAGCTAAGCTTAACTACCTGTTTTTTCACAAAAGGTTGGCTAAAAATTCCTTCCCTACTCAAAAGAGCATTGAAAGTTATTTTTGGATTATTATATCTACAACTTACAGATCATGCTAACGTACCGTGAGCTGTAGATAATTTTATTTTGCGCAGGGGTTCCCCAAGACCTGAAAATTATTTCAAGGGTTCCTCCAGGGCAAAAAGGTTGAGAAAGGCTGGTCTAGAGAGTGCAGCATCATTCCATTCGACCCTTCCTTGTCAGACCTCTTCACCCCAAGAATCAAATTGGACAGTGAATGGGATAGAGAGGGATAATAAATCAGCCATAATGGAATGGCAGAGCAGACTAAATGGGTCAAATGGCTGAATTGTACTCCAGTGTCTTAACAGTTTCTGTATGCACATGTACAATGAAAACTTACTTGTAGTGTATAACCTGTGGTACATCATCAAAATGCTGCATGTCAGTATTTGAAACAGCTTAGTTATTTATCTAGTGCCTAAACCAATTATAGTTTACAGCCTGACAGCTTCAAAAAAGCTGCATTCATACAAAAACTGTGAAATAAATACAAACTTTTCACCATTTTACAAGATATTATATATCAGAATTCCATATTCTTCTTCTTTTAAAGGCAATGCACGACAGCCCTGCTCATGGAGTTTTAACAGAGCCAATCACACAAGTTATAGATCAGCATTACAGAATGCCAGAAAATGCAGAACTGGAATACATGGGCCCAGGGAACTTCTATATTTGTATTGTTTTCTGTTCTCACAGCAAAACACTGCAAGCTTTTTTCTCTTACATGGAAATTGAAGAAAACCGGGTGCTACAATGATCATTGTGTCCTATGGAAACGTTTAAATCAGTGGTTCCCAACGTGGGGCGTACGCCCCACAGGGGGGGTAATTTGATTTTTAAGGAGGGCAATTCGAGAATGAGTTATTAACAGTGAATTTTTTCTAGTAAGTCTGTGTGAGTATGAGTGTGTGTGCGAGTTAATACATATGTGTATATACAGTATGCATACATAAAAATACTTGTGTGTATGTACATGTGTAATTGCATATGTACTGTATATATAGTGTATCACCATCATTACAACCATCAAATGGCTTTCATAATTAAATTAATGAATTGACTGATGTAGGAAGGAACGAATGAACAAGTCCAAACGCGTAAGAAACTCGTACGAGGTCGCGCCAATGCTGCTTTTTGCAGTAGCTTTCGGTTCTTGGTGGTGTGAAGGTGTGTACATTGCGTCATCTCTTTTAAACGGTGTATCTGTCTTTGTATGCTGTAGAAACGAATTGGCATTGTTTTATTTATTTATTATTATTATTTTAATATCACCTAATGTTCTTTTTTTTTACAATTTCTTAGTAATTTCTTCCTCAGAACTTTAACAGTCCTTTGGTTCTTTTATTTTTCTCTTTCATGAATGCCATGTTCTTTGGAAGCTTGTTTAAACCAAGTTAATGGTCTTTTAGGCTTCCTCCAGGTGAATAGGAGTTCACTTTTTGAATAATAAGAATTATATATCACCACAGGGGGCATCAGGATTTTAGAGGTGATTAGGTGGGGCATGGCCAAAAAAAGGTTGGGAACCACTGGTTTAAATGAAACACTTTCATGACAAGTGCTGGACTGCACAGATATAGGTGTTGTGGCCAAATATTTGCAAGCAAATAATAGCAGTCAAGGACAATCATTAACAAACCACCTTTTGTGGAGTAGCATTCACCAAATGTTTAATTGTACTGCTGAGCTGTAAACTAGAATTGCTCTAGGCATTTGATAAATAATTAAATTGTTTCAAATTCTGACACGCAACATACATAGAGCTGACAATGTCATCACAATATATAGGCTTTAGTCAACAAAGTACTGTGTCTTTAATCTCTGTACATGATTTTGTTATCTCGATTTTAGGATGTACAATTGAAATTTGAAAGTTACACCCATCTGCTTTCCAGTTAAGAACTCAACAGATCATGTTTTTGAATGACAAACAAGGAAGTAAAAGATATTAACAATTGTCAATAAATTTCCTGATCACTGACAATACTTCAAAAGTGGCTAACTGATGGCAAAGAACTGTGGGATATTGTCAGGCTCTGAAAGACATGAAATAATTGCAATTTCTTCCTCCACTGATTTGTTGAAAGCAAATTAGGTTCAATAACTTAATGATGTTACAGTCACACAGAGTGTTGACAAGTAAAATATGGGTGATGTGGTGAATACAGACTTTGAAGACTTTCGGGATACTGTTGGCTTGCTTCTATTGTTTGCATTATGTGTGGGTTTTTTCTCTCTTTTTCTCTGTGTTGGTCTTTGGTTTTTTTATGGGGTTATTTAGGTTTCTTGCTTTGCGACTGCCTGTAAGCAGACAAATCTCAATGTGTATATACAGTCATTTACACATTCTTTGATATTAAATGTGCTTTGAATCTTTGAAACGGCATGTTGTGTACAATATAAAGGTCTGTGACCTGAACTATTGACTCTGATTGCCCCCTCACAGTTAATGCCTATTCTACTGGATTTGGGATACCTTCTGTTTCACTTCCAGATTTCCAGCATGTTGTTGTCTTTTTGATTTGGTATCAAAACTGGGAGTGAGGATTGTGTTTGGCCAGTAGAGGCAGGTTCAGTCATCTGAACCAGATAACTTGGGGGAGGGGTCATGGGAAGTTGAAGACCATGGGTGGACGCCAAGGGGTTATTTGAATATAGCATAGACTCAATGGACCAATGAATTTTCAGCATGTGGCAACCTTCCCATGATTCCACAAAACACAGAGTGGTAACCTGAGAGAGAGGGCCCAGTAGGGATGATGTGAAGAACCGGGGCCATAAATGGGGTGCATTCAAGGTGCAGATTGATATGTTCTGGATGAATCAGGGAGAATGCAGTTGAGAGGGAAAATAAATCAGCCATGATGGAATGGCGGAGCGGACTTGATGAGCTGAATGACCTAACTCTGCTCCAATATCTTATGGTCTTGTATAAAATAGTCACAGGCATATTTATTTATTGAGATACAGCACAGAATAGGCCCTTCTGGCCCTTCAAGTTGCACCACCCAACAACCCCCAATTTAACTCAGCCTTATCACGGGAAAATTAACAATGCTCAACTAACCTACTGACTGGTACGTCTTTGGACTGTGGGAGCAACCAAAGGAAACCCGCATGCTCACGGAGAGAATGTACAAACCCCTTACATACAGCGGTGGCCAGCAGGGATTTCTTCATCTAGACAGCAGTGCTAAGACGGAATGTGCTCCTATATGAATTAGAAATTAGAATGAAATTAGATAACCAACAGGAGGGGGGAAGGTAGTAAGAGATTCACATGAGGCACGAACGCTGGCATGGACTTAGGGAATGTTTGGTGTTTGTTATGTTGTAAACATTGTGTAATTACCAAAAAACCTCCTGGTGCCTTGCCAATGTTTCTCCTTCAGCCAGTGCTATTTATATTGAATACCCATTATTATTTGTTTGTTGCTGATTGGAACTCACTGTCCACGGACTGGATACTTCTTTATATGCATCACAGAACTGATCATTCAAAGGTAACACAATGTTTGCAAAATGCCCTGAATGTGTATAAAGTTTTTCTACTCTTAAAGATTTTCTGCTCTTCGTTAAAAAAGAGGATTTTGCAAAGGTTCACTTTTGAAAGTGCAGAAAGTAAGCTCAGATGACATATCACTCCGAGGCTTCTATCTGATAGGCTTGGAGCTCAACCAACAATCAGATCAAGGACATCATTGGTCAAAACTTAAAGTTTAGCTTTATTAGTTTCACGAACATCAAAACAGACAGTGAAATGTTTCATTTGTCTCACTGTCCAACACAATCTGACTATGAGCTGGGGGTGGCCCACAAGTGTCACCAGGGTTCCAGTGCCAACATAGCATGCCCACAACTTACTGACTCTAACCCGTACATCCATGGAGGAACTCCCACGGTCACGGGGAGAAGGTACAAACTCCTTACAGGAATTAAACCCTGATCGCTGATCACTGGTGGCATAATAGTATTACGCTAACCACTACACTACCCTGTCACCTAAGGATTTAGTGACCAGTCACTAAGTCACAAAGTTGATGCTAATAGTCAAATATCAAAGTTCAAAGTAATTTATTATTAAAGTACATATACATTGCCATATACAACCCTGAGATTCATTTTCTTCTGGGCATACTCAAGTAAATCCAAGAAACACAATAGAATCAATGAGGTTCACCAGGTTGATTCCAGACATGAAGGGGTTAACCTAGGAGGAGAGATTGAGTCGCCTGGGACTATTCTCTCTGGACTTTAGAAGAATGAGAGGGGATCTTATAGAAACATACAAAATTTTGAAAGGGATAGAAGTAGGAAAGTTGTTTCCATTGGTAGGTGAGACTAGAACTAGGGGACATCGCCTCAAGATTCAGGGAAGGAGATTTAGGACAGAGATGAGGAGAAACTGTTTTTCTCAGAGAGTGGTGAATCTGTGGAATTCTCTGCCCAGGGAAGCAATTGGGGCTTCCTCACTAAATATATTTATAATACAGTTAGATAGATTTTTGCAGAGTAGGGGAATTAAGGGTTATGGGGAAAAGGCAGGTAGATGGAGATGAGCTTATGGACAGATCAGCCATGATCTTATTGAATGGTGGGGCAGGCTTGATGGGTCAGATGGCCTACTCCTGCTCCTATTTCTTATGTTCTTATAATTTAAAACTGTCATCATCACCACAGTTAGCGAACGCCGGCTTTGATCCATTACGTTATCCTTCATCTCTTTTTTCTGTCTTGCCTTCTTGATCATCTCATCTTTACCAAGCTATTCTCAGACCTCTTGTAAACCTTTTGTAGTTTGATTTTTGATATTCAGAGAACCAAACCTAATTTGGTCAAAGCATTTGAGTTTGATGAGGAACACTGTCATCCAGCTTCCTCTCTTCATTCTGATTCCTGCCTTTAAATGTTAATGGTAGCATAGCGGATAGTGTAATGCTAATATAGTGCCAGCGACCTGGGCTGAATTCCCGTCACTGACTGTGACAAGTTTGTACATTTTCCCCATAACCGCGTGGACGTCCTTTGGGTGCTCCATTTCCTCCCACAGTCTAAAGACGTACAGGTTAGTAGGATAATTGGTCATATGGGTGTAATTGGGTGGTGTGGGCTCATTGGGCTGGAAGGGTTGTACCTCTAAATTTTAAAAAACAGTTCATTCTACTCAAAAACAGTTCTTCTACACGTCACCATAAGGTAAAATTCCACTGTTTTCACTCCTACCTGTCACATAATTAACATTATCTCTTGTACACACAACTTAGCTCACAACCTCTGTGCATTCAAAAATCTCTCCTCTTATTTTCACCTACATGGAAATTTATGAAGGCAGAGGGGTAGGTGGGTTGTAATTTGGTAAGACAAAGTCCCAAGCTCCCACCCGGCGGGCTGGTTCAGAAGGCAGGTTGGCAAACTGGATCCAAAATTGGCTGGGTGATAGGAGGCAGAGGGTCGTGGTGGATGGATGGTTTTCTGTCTGGAGATCTGTAATGTGGTGTACCGCATGAAAACTGGTGGAGATGTAGATTTCAAGGAAGGTTGCATAAAGATATAGCAACACATTGATCAATGTGGAAACTATAGAAATGGTGCAGAGGAGATTTACAAAGAGGTTGCCTGGATTGGGGAGCATGCCTTATGAGAATAGGTTGAGTGAACTCAGCCTTTTCTCCTTGGAGCGACGGAGGATGAGAGGTGACCTGATAGAGCTGTACAAGATGATGAGAGGCATTGATAGTGCAGATAGTCAGAGGCTTTTTCCCAGGGCTGAAATGGTTGCTACAAGAGGACACAGGTTTAAGGTGCTGGGGAGCAGGTACGGAGATGTCAGGGGTATGTTTTTTACTCAGAGAGTGTTGAGTGCGTGGAATGGGCTGCCGGCAATGGTGGTGGAGGCAGCTACAATAGGGTCTTTTAAGAGACTTTTAGATAGGTACATGGAGCTTAGTAAAATAGAGGGCTCTTAGTAAGCCTAGTTATTTCTAAGGTAGGGACATGTCCAGCACAACTTTGTGGGCCAAAGGGCCTGTATTGTGTTGTAGGTTTTCTATGTTCTATGTTTTCTAAATAGGAACAGTAACAGATAGAATTTAATCACGAAAAGCAGGAGGTGGTGCAATGTGGGAAGTCAGATTCTTGGAGAACATATAGAGCATATAGAGTAAAGGGTATGGACTTTTAGAGTGCTAATGTACAGACAGACCTTGGGGTGCAAGTCCGGCATTTCCTGAAAGTGGCACAGTGACTGCAAAGGGTATTTGGCATGCTTGCCTTCATGGCCATGGTAGATACCAGAAGCTCTGCAGATGCTGGAAATCCAAAGCTACACACATGCAATGCTGGAGGAACTCAGCAGGTCAGGCAGCATCTATGGAAATGAATACATAGTCGATGTTTCAGGCTGGAACCCTTCGTCAGGACTCCTATATTGAGTTGTGGCATCATGTTGTGGCTGTATAAAACATTGGTTAGAATGCATTTGGAGCATTGTATCCAATTCTGGTCATCACACTACAGGAATGATGTGGTAGTTATAGAGAGTCGGATAGTTCACAGAAGTGGAGGCAGTAGTTACAAGTGTGGGGGCTCATTCTGGAACTATGGTTTATAGCGAACATTAGCTTCAGCAACCAATCTTTAGACCTGAATGTGGATTGTAGATTAAATTTAAAATGCAGCCCTGGACAATAGATTCCTGGAGCTGTGGACACCAGTTGATTGAAAACCAAACAATGTTGATTAACAGTCATTCTGGGTGTCCAGAAAGATTGGTGTGAAGAAGGAGGTGTGGAAATTATATGTAATTCAAAGGAAGCAATGTAGATACATTGTAATTATAGAATTGTCCTTTGTTCTTTAGCATATAAAACATCATGGAATATTGGGTCAAATAGGCATCTTCCTCTGGACAGAGTCTCATTTTGCTGAATAAAACACTTCTGTATCCACTAGCTTCAGAGTCTCTCTGGGGACTTTGTTCACAGTGCAACAATGAGAGAGGTTAGATAGGCTGGACTTATTCTCATTTGGACATCATACAAGACATACTGTAGTAGCTTGCTAGATAGGCACTCCATCCCCAACCATCCATTCACTTCACCAGCAATGCACAGTAGCAGCAATTTGCACGACATGTTGTTCTGGAATTTCCCGGTGACATTGATAAATGTCTGTGGTATTCTGTAATGTTTCATAAGTTTCCAAAGGGCATTTCTGCCTAAGCTATCGAAGGTTTTCTCGTAGTCAATGAAGTTGACATAGAGGGAAGCATTCCATTCAAATGACTCTCCTATGATTATTCTTAAGGTAGCTATCTGGTATGTGCAGGAGTGATCTTGCTGGTCCCTTAATGTTATGTCAACAGCTTGTTGAAGGCATTGCAGAATAACTTTGTTAACACCTTTCCGACCACAGACATTAAGGATATACCTCTGTAGTTTATACGGACTCACAGGCCACCTTTCTTTGGAAGCTTAATTATGTGACTTTACTTCCATTATTGTCACATCTCTTCTTTGTCCCAGATGTTGCACAGAAAAGTGTATAGGATATCTGAAGAAAATTTAGGATCTACCTTCAACACCTCTGGTAGTATACTAGCTGGGCCAGCTGTTTTCCTGTCTTTAGCCTCTTTTTAGCTTCATCTGTACTTTGGCGATCAGAAGATGATGGTCTGATTCTGCATCTGCACCACATTTCCCTCTTACATCACAGAGTGATCTTTGAAGTGTCTTTGAGGTGTATATGTGTTCGATCTGCACCTGTTACCATGTTTGGTGACATCCATGTTGCCTTGTGTACTTGCTTGTGTGGAATAAGCTTCCAGCAATAACTACCTTGAACTTTCTGCAAATCATTCCCCATTTTCATTCATTTCTCTGAGATTGTTTTCCCATCTCCTGTTTGGATCCTGCATTATCCCTGCCTATTTTGGAATTAAAAATCTCACATGACAATAGACAAATCTTCTTTCTTCCCTCTGCTGAGTTCATTGTAGAACTCCTCTGTGTCTCTATCATTAGCGTTGTTTGTTGGTGCAAAACAGTGGATAACTCGAGCTGTTATCATCTTGTGGATGGTTTTAATTTAAACGCAAACAATCAATTAAACTGTTCATATTGATAAGAGGTCTAATTATTAATAATTGCTAGTTGAGTCAAGTTGCAGCGACAATCTTGCACCCAATGTAAGTAAAACCAAAGAATTGATAGTGATAATTCTGGAACTGATGGCCTGCCATGCGATCATGGCTCTACGTGCTTCTGGTGTCACCATGATGGCTATACCCTCTGTATATGGTGCATCATTTTCCTGAGGGCCTGAGTAGGTGATACTTCTCCCATCTGACAGTCAAGTCTCTCCAGATGACATTCATCTTGTCTCACTCAGCCCAAGTATTGACAGTTTGTACCTTTTCATCTCATTTGCTATGATGGTGGACTTCCCAGCCTGGTACTTGGCTCTCACTTTCTGGGTATGGACCTTGATGGCAAAAGAGTTGTTGGCTGTGCAGGATTCTGATGACTTTCCCTGCACTGTACCATGTGCTCACTCGATGATGAGACTCTTCTCACAGAGTCGATGGTCTGGTTGGAGTTCATCGATGTTTCTGTAATCCATTGCATCCACTGTACAGGGGATTGGTCTGTACAGCTTGACCAGAGCCCTGGCAGTCAGCCTTACCTGTTTCCACCTCTCTCAATGGGATGTACGGCAGCTACAAAACAACAAATTTCAGGACATACGCTTGATGATATTATACCTGATTCTGATTCTCACCTCCACCTTCTCAAGAGCAACTGGGATGGACAATTAAATGTTGGGCCAGCCTGCAAAGCCTACATTCCTTGAATGAATATACAATCAATGTCTATTTTATTAGGTACACCTGTATACCTGCTTGTCGATGCAAATATCAAATCGGACAATCAAGCAGCAGCAACTCAATACATAAGAGCATGCAGACATGGTCATGAGGTTCAGTCGTTGTTCAGACCAAACACCAGAATGGGGAAGAAATGTGATCCAAGTGAATATGATTGTTGGTATCATAGTGAATGGCATGAGTATCTCAGGAACTACTGATCCTCTGCCATTTTCGTGCACAACAGTCTCTAGAGTTTACAGAGAATCGTGTGAAAAACAAAAATAGAACATCCAGTGATGGTGGTTCTGTGTCTTCTTAATGAGAAAGGTCAGAGGTGAGTGGCCAGACTGGGCCAAGTTGACAGTAACACAAATAACCACATGTTGCAACAGTGGTGTGCAGACGAGCATCTCTGAATGCCCAACACACCAAACTTTGACATGGACGAGCTACCATAGCAGAAGACCATGAACATACATTAGGTACAGGAGTAACTAATAAATTGGCCACTGAATGTTCATTATAAAATACTTGGGAAATAAAAATGACATTAAAACAAAACTTAGATTGGCTAATGCTAGCATGGTAGCTACGGAGAAAGTAAACAAAATCATCCATATGAAAGATAATTATTCATTCTGAGGTTTCGCAACTCTGCATGAGGAGAGAATGCGATTCAACAGAATAGATCAAATTATTACATTTATGGTTGTTTTATTACTTCTGTAAACATGGGTAGTTTTGTTCAAGATGAATAGTTTACCTGAAACATGCATGATATGCAAGATAACAATTAATGGCCCCTACCATATGCTCCAGCTGTTACGGCATTTACAATCCATTGATGACATTTGAAATATAAACACAGTTAATGTTTAACAGCTCGTGACAATTTACATTCAAGTCTTTTGTATAAAAGCAAAGAGTAAACCGCTGAATTTATGTGCTGCTTAATCTCCTTCCAGCAGGACTCCCAGTAAGTTTGGAGAAATTGAGAACAGATTTAAAATTTAAATTATAAGCTTAACTAATGTGACTTATCCTTTTACAGGAAGCCAGTCATGAACATCCAAATGCAATTGTTGGCTCTCACAGTTCTGATACTGTCTGCCCAAATCTTCGTGGACGCAGATGGCCAGCTATACAGTATCGTTCAACAGCAAGTGAAGAATGCTAACATGCTGTCTCAAGCTAATGTAGATAGAATCGTAAATGTGAGGGATCTGCTTATGAGAAAAGGTAAGCTGCTTCAATGACTTGCATTCACTCAATAATTTATTTTTAAAATTGTACTTGCTTGTTTGCTGGTATAAAGTATTACTGGTCTTGTATAGCACAACTGGGAATAGGGAATTAGTTTTGTCAGGGTCCTGAGTCAGAATCAGAATCAGGTTTAATATCACTGGCATATATCATGAAATTTATTATGCAGCATCAGTACATTGCAATACATAACAATTAAAACTATAAATTACAATATGAAATATATATATAAAATTAAATAAGTAGTGCAAAATGAGAACCCAAAAAGGAAAACAAACAGTGTTCCATGGGTTCATTGTCCGTTCAGAAATCTGATGGCGGTGGGGAAGAAGCGGTTCCTAAAACATTGAGTATGTGTCCTCCTTGCTTTGTGAACCTGCATATTCTCCATTTAAAACAAAAGCAAGAAACAAAGGGAGCGAGAGAGAAAGCCCAAAGAAGAGAAAATCTGCAGATGCTGAAAACTCAAGCAACACACACAAAATGCTGGAGGAACACTCAGCAGGCCAGGCAGCATCTATGGAGAAGAGTACAGTCGATGTTTTGGATCAAGACTCTTCAGCAGGACTCAGAGAGAAAGCTACCCTTTTACACAGAAACTTAGGGATACTAACATCTGACAATCTATGAAGAATATGACTATTTACCGTAGTTGTTCACAAACTTAACAGAGACATAGTCTTCAATGATAATACTTACATCATCCTCAGGATGGTCCAAAGTGCTTCAGCCATTGATGCAGTTCAGTGTCATCACCTGTTTTGGAAGTGGAAGATACACTTTGCAAAGCCAGCCAGTCAAATAAAGTACCCTGTTCAGAGATGACATTTGAAATAGCACCAGCAGATTTTAACTGGATTTCAACTTTATCCAAACACATCTCTGAGAAAACAGCACACAAATCAGAGATTAACAAATCTGTTAATCTTGCATACGATCCCACTATCCTAACTTAGAGGAAACTACTTAACAAAGTAACTGTGTTCATACTTAGCTGATCTGAGGTGGAAAATCTGAACCATAAAAAGATTCTGGGCTTACAAGGAAATGGCAGCTAATGCAATTCAACTTTAATGTACTCATTGTGGAAGATTCTTTAGGAAAGTAATATTTTCATTTTAAGTGACCAAATAAGTTTTCTAGTATTGTAAAATGTAATGAGCAACAAACAGTTCTGCCAGATTAAACTGCCTTATAATGGAAGAACAAGTCAGACTGAGGAAGAAACAGGTATTTAATTGTTATATTTCATCTTAGGCTGTATTGG
Source organism: Hemitrygon akajei (assembly GCF_048418815.1). NCBI lineage: Eukaryota > Metazoa > Chordata > Chondrichthyes > Myliobatiformes > Dasyatidae > Hemitrygon > Hemitrygon akajei. Next base: position 107,988,333 of record NC_133125.1, read on the forward strand.
TTATTCAAAATTTGCAAGATTTTCAAAGATTTGTAATTATATTTGCTAAAATTATGCATGACTATAATGCAAAAATATTGTTCAAATTATATGAAATAAAATTAAATACTTTATATTCCAGCAAGAAAAGCAAAGGACTGCAATCAACTCTTACGCCATGGTTATACAACGAATGGCCTCTATGTAATCCAGCCTGATCCTGTGGACAAAACACCCTTATTAGTGGTGAACTGTGAGATGGAGTACGACTGTGGCGGATGGACTGTATTAGAGCGGAAGTCCCGCGAAAGCCTACTAACATGGAATGAAACCTGGACCACATACCAGTATGGGTTTGGGAACATTTTGAAAGACCATTATCTTGGCAATGAGTACATATATTTCTTAACCAATCAAATGTGGTATAAAGTCAGAGTAGTTCTGGACAGGAAGGAAAATGGAAAAACTATTTCGAGATTTGCAGAGTATGACATTTTCCGGGTAGGTCCAGAGAGTGATAATTACACTCTGTATCTTGGTGCATACAAAGGTAATGCTGGGGATGCTCTGTCTGTACCGAATAACATGGTTGATAATTTGCCTTTTAGTACAAGGGATAGGGATTTGGATTTGGATTCACAAAACTGTGCCAATAAGTATGGTGGCGGGTGGTGGTTCAATACTTGTCCTTTTTCAAAACCCTTTGCTATGTTAACCAAAAAGGAATCAATTTACTGGAAACCCTTTGGCGAAGAGGCTGACCATGTTACCGTTCTGGCCAGGTCTGTCAATATGTACTGCCATAAAAAGGGACTGATATCAAAAATATAACTGTATTTCAACATGCAGTATTTTGTGTAACCAGCTAATACAATGCTTGCTATTCATGTTATAGTCTAGAAATAAACTTCATTAAAGCACCTGAGTTTGTTTCAGTTCCCAAATTGCATGTACCTGTTGTTACGTATCCCGTAACTGGATCACTTACCAGCAAAGATAGAGAGGTCCGCTGAAGTCTGATGGTACCATTTTTAAACGTTTTTATTTATAAAGGGGCACAAAAGTAAGGTTAATACAAACATTCAGATACCATACGTCGTCAATACTCAATCTAAAGTGCAGGTATAGTAATAATCAATAAGAAATAAGCTCTATCGTTGTCTAGGGGTAATATACATATTGTCCGCTGTATATCTAAAAGTCTCTTGCGTTCACTGCAGTTCCACCAGCTGCCGTCTTTTGGGGGGGTCGTGATGGTGCACTTTTGTTAGAGAGAGAGAGATAGAGCTTAAATGAAACAGTTACCTGGCGGGTTTTTTCCAACCTTTAGGAGTTCGAACTGTCGGAGTCTCGTTGGGGGGTAGCCGTGCACTCGTGGCCTCTCCTGTAGCTAAAGCCGTTTTTTCGTGGTGAGGTCGCCAATCCCAGGCAAGGAAAAGACACACACGAACCTCCTCACCGGCTGTCGCTATTAAACACTGTCACAGGATTTCTAGCGTGTCTTCTGGTGCGTCTGGGGGGCCGTCTTTACAACCCCTCTTTTATCTGAGCTCACGGGGTCTCAGATGTCAATCAGGTTGGGATGATGCAATCTGTCTCCATCTCTCCACCCCCATTGCCCCGAGGGTATACACGTAGTACAGTTCCCAATTCACAAAGGTGTCTCCACGAGACAATGACCACAGTCGCCAGCTTTTGCCTCGCCGTGAAACGAGGGACACCGCACGTATCTCTCTCTTCTCTTGGGTCATTGACCCCCCCCTTCACTAGGGCTCTTGCGATTCTCACAAAGGAGGGGGCTGGGATCATAACACTGTACATCCTGCGTTGTTTATGAGAGTGTGTGCAGGCTACCCTGCATACAGAAGTTAGTAAGGTTTTTGTCTAAAAACTATTGATTGGGCTGGGCTGGCTGCCGTGGTTTAATGTCATTGATATCGATAGCAGGGGAAATTAGCAATAGTTATTCCATCTGCCAGCACCGGCTTTCCGCCCCACCAAGAGCATACATTACTTTTTGAACACAAGAGATTATTCTGCAGATGCTGGAAATCTTGAGCAACACACACAAACGCTGGAGGAACTCAGCAGGTTGGGCAGCATCTGTGGAGGGGAACAAACATTTGACGTTTCAGGCTGAGACCTGTCATCAGGACTGGAAGGGAGGAGGCCAAAAGACAGAATAAGAGAGTGGGTCAGGGGAAGGGGAGGAGTACAAACTGGCAGGTGCTAGGTGAGAAGAGGTGAGGGGGAAGGTGGGTTGGAAGTGGCGGGGGGGGGGGGTGCTGAAGTAAGAAGCTGTGAGGTAATAGGTGGAAGAGATAAAGGGCCGAAGAAGAATAAATCTGGTAGGAGAGGGCAGTGGACCTTGGAGAATCATACTAGGTTTCCAAGGCGCAGGCCTGGGCAGGGTTGTATGGGAGACCAGCAGTTGCCCAAGCTGCAAGCCTTCCCCTCTCCACGTCACCGATGTTGTCCAAGGGAAGGGCACTAGGACCCATGCAGCTTGGCACCAGTGTTGTCACAGAGCTCAAGGACGCAACACGCTGCCTCAGCTGAGGCTCGAACCAGTGACCTTCAGATCACTAGACCGATGCCTTATTCACTAGGCCACGCGCCAACACTTGAGGAGAATCAGAAGGTGGTGATAGGCATGTGAGAAGAGAAGGTGTGAGAGAGAGTACTAGAATTGTAAAAAGAGGTAAGGGGGTGGGAGAGGGAAGTAATTATAATCTCAGATGCTCTAGAATTATTATTGATGTGGCTTAAACAACACCATAAGACCTAGGAGCAGAATTAGGCCATTTGGCCCATTGAGTCTTCTCCACCATTCCAACATGGCTGACTTATTATCCCTCTCAACCTCCTTCTCCTGCCTACTCCCCGTAACCTTTGATACCCTTACTAATCAAGAACCCATCAACCGCTGCTTTAAATATATCCAATAGATATTATACATTGTCACATACAAAGGCAATTCTAGCACTTCTCATACTCCCATAGCTCTTAGACCAACACCTGAATATGAAGTAGAGAGACCCATATTATATGCAATGCGTATTGCAGCAGCAACACACAAGGGGCTGGAGCAACTCGGCCGGTCGGGCAGCATGTATGGAGAGGAATGGGCGGCCAATGCCGTGGGTTGACCATAGATGCCGACCTCCAGTGCTTTGTGTCTTGGTCCAGATTCTAGCATCTGCAGTCTCTTGTGTCTTCATAATGCATCAGCCTTGGTACGTACACAAACTGACACAATTGAGGGCTAAATGAGCAAAACAGCCATAGGTTTCACATTTCATAGAAAAATAGAATGCTCTCCTCGAAGGAAGAACACATGCAGCTGGCTTGGGATATTGCTTCCAGCTGCTCACGCGCAGGTTGGACGCTGGGTGTACAACTATGGTGAAATCAGATTTCTTTAGTTGTCTCATCAGCACAACCAAATGAATACATTGGCCATTCACATTGTTCAGTTATTTCTTTTAAAGTAATTTCTCTGATGAATTTGGAGAAATTCATTTTCATTCCATCCCTACATACGTGTGGCCTCTTTATTAGGTACTCCTGTACATCTCCCTAATGCAAACATCTAATCAATCACATGGCTGCAGCTCAATGCATAAAAACATGCAAACATGGTCAAGAGGATCGGTTTTTGTTCAGACTGAACATCAAAATGGGGAAGAAATGTGATCTAAGTGACTTTGTCTGAGAAATGATTGTTAGTGCCAGATGGGGTAGTATCTCAGAAACTGCTGATCTCCTGGGATTTTCTCCCACAACAGTCTCTAGACCATGGATTCCCAAATATTTTTCATGCCATGGACCTCTACCATTAACTGAGGGGTTTATGAACTCCAGGTTGGGAACCCCTGGCCTAGAGTTTCCAGAGAATGGTGCGAAAAACAGAAAAAACATCCAGCAGTTCTGTGGGCGAAAACGCCTTGTTAATGAGAGAGGTCAGAGGAGAATGGCCAAACTGGTTTAAGCTGACAAGAAAGTGACAGTAACTCATTTAATCATGTGTTACAACAGTGGTGTGCAGAAGAGCATCCCTGAATGCATAACATGTCGAACCTTGAAGTGGATGGACTACAGCAGCAGGTCACACTGGGTTCCACTCTTATACCTAATGAACTGGCCCTGAGTGAATATCGCTGCTTTAAACACCTCTGAACTGATTGAATAGATAGTAAACAATATTGAATTACGCTCTGTATGATAGAGACACTTCTAGCACCTGATTGTCAGAATCATGTTTTTATCACTAACATACCGTATGTTGTGAAATATGTTGTTTTGCCGCCAGCTGTACAGTGCAACACATAAAAAAAACTATAAATTACAGAAATAAAGAGTGAAAAAGACGAATAAGAAGGTAATCTGATAGTGGAGAGGAAGAAGTTGCTCTAAAACATTGATTGTGGACTTTGGACTCCTCCTGTACCTTCTCGCTGAACAGTATTAACACAAAGAGGGAGGGCAGCTCCCAGTGAGGGTCTTCAACGATGGATGCTGTCTTCTGAAAATAGCCTCAGAGGTGGGTTGGGTCATCCCTGTGATGAAGCTGTCAGAGCCGACAACCCTCTGCAGTCTTTTGTGGCCCTGTGCACCGGAACCCCCATTCCAGACAGTGATGCAACTGAACAGAAATGCACTCCACCCTACATCTGTCCTCATTGGGACTCAACACCCCTCTCTGTAACTGAACCTTGGACTTCTCGACAGAAAGACCCCGGTCAGTCTGAGCTAGCAGCAGCAGCATCTCACGCTCCATCACGCTGAGCACCGCTGCTCCCCAGAGCTGTGTGCACAGCCCACCGCTGACTCACGACCACACGGCCAGATTTAGCTCATCAAGTTCACTGATGCTAACAGAGTGGTTAGCCTCATCAGCAACAAGGAGTCAGCATACAGAGAGGAGGTGGAGAGGCTTGTGAAATGGTGTGAGAACAACAACCTGAGTCTCAATGTGGATAAGACATCATTGTGGGCTTCGGGAAGGTACAGATCCACCACTCTCCGTTGCACATCATAGAAACATAGAACATAGGTGCAGGAGTAGGCCATTCAGCCCTTCGAGCCTGCACCGCTATTCAGTATGATCATGGCTGATCATCCAACTCAGAACCCTGTACCTGCTTTCTCTCCATACCCCCTGATCCCTTTAGCTACAAGGACCTTATCTAACTCCCTCCTAAATATTGCCAATGAACTGGCCTCAACTGTTTCCTGTGGCAGAGAATTCCACAGATTCACCACTCTCTGTGTGAAATTTTTTCTCATCTTCGTCCTAAAAGGCTTCCCTTTCATCCTTAAACTGTGACCCCTCATTCTGGACTTCCCCAACATCGGGAACAATTTTCCTGCATCTAGCCTGTCCAATCCCTTTAGAATTTTATACGTTTCAATAAGATCCCCCTTCAATCTTCTAAATTCCAGTGAGTATAAGCCTAGTCAATCCAGTCTTTCTTCATATGAAAGTCCTGCCATCCCAGGAATCAATCTGGTGAACCTTCTCTGTACTCCCTCTATGGCAAGAATGTCTACTCAGATTAGGGGACCAAAACTGCACAAAATACTCCAGGTGTGGTCTCACTAAGGCCTTGTACAATTGCAGTAGAACTGTACTCGAATCCTCTTGCTATGAATGCCAACATACCATTCGCCTTTTTCACCGCCTGCTGTACCTGCATGCCCACTTTCAATGACTGGTGTACAATGACACCCAGGTCTCGTTGCACCTTCCCTTTTCCTAATCGGCTATCATTCCGATAATAATCTGTTTTCCTGTTCTTGCCACCAAAGTGGATAACCTCACATTTATCCACATTAAATTGTATCTGCCATGAATTTGCCATCAATGGCTCTGCTGTGGAGAGTGAAGTTCTTTGGTGTGCACATTAATGGATGATCTAACCTGGACCCACAACAGCTCTTCATTAGTCTAGAAAGAACAGGAAAGTCTACATTTAATGTGGAGATTGAAGTGTGAAGGTTCCCAGTCCCCACTCTAACAGTTTTCTACCGGAGCACCATCAAGAGAGTCCTGTCTAGTTGAATCATTGTGTGGTGTGGAAGCTGCAAGGCATCAGACTGCAGGACCCTACAGAGGGCAGTAAAAAACCACCAAGAGGATCACTGGTACTTCCCTCCTCCCTATTTGTGACATTTACTCGGAGCATTGCAAAGGGTCCAGAGCATTGTCGAGAATCCCTACCACTCATCCCACAATCTCTTTGACCCCCTACCATCAGGGAGGATGTACAGCGATATCAGGACTAGGACTGCCAGACTGGGTAACAGCTTCTTTCCTCAGGCTGTGAGACTAATGAATACCATTGTGGTCTCATCACTAAAACAGCGAACTGTTTACTAAACTGTTTACCTGTGTTGCACACTACGTGCATTTTGAATTATATTTTATTAACTTATTTATGGTATAATATTTTGGTTTATGTGCTGTGTGTGGTATATTTGCAGGTGCACCGTGGTTTGGAGAAATGTTCATTTGATTGCTTACATGTACAGTCAGATGACAAAAAACTTGAACTTACAGTGTAGTAATTTGTAAGTCTTCGGTGAAATACCAAATCTCCTCAAACTTCTAATGAAGTTAAGCTGTTGGGGAGCCTTCGTTGTGACTGCATCAATATGCTGGGCCCAGCACAAATCCTCCAAGATATTGATGCCCAAGAACTTGAAGCTGTACACCCTTTCCACCGCTGACTTGTATGTGATTTCCAAATTTCCCCTTCCTGAAGGTGATAATCCTGGGAAGAGCTGTGCATCTTACATCAATGGTGGGCAGACTAATTGTCAGGAGTTATAAGCATTGGATTCTAGTTAAGTGTTTGCAAAGTTCCCCATGATAAGCTCATTCAGAAAGTCAGGGGAGATGGGATCGATGGATGTAGAATTGGCTTGGCCACACAGAAGGTGGGAGTAGATGGAGTGTATTCTGCCAAGCTTAGTGCAAGTGGAGTTCTGCAGGGAACTCGTCTGGGACCCTTATTGTGATATTTCATAAATGATTTGAATGAGGGAGTGGAAGGCAGTGGGTTTATAAGTTTAAAGACGACACAAAGATTGGAAGTATTGAGGATATTGTGGGTGTAGGTTATAACACCATATAGATAAGATGCTGGGCAGAGAATTGGTGACAGAAATCAAAGCTTCAAAGTACATTTATTATCAAAGTACAGTCGGCCCTCCTTATCCGCAGGGGATCGGTTCTGGGACCCCCACCCCGCGGATGCTCAAGTCCCTTGTTTAACATGTATCAGTGTGGTGGTCTTCAGGACCCAGCGGAACCCCGGACTTTATTTAACGTGTCTCCGTGCACTGAACATTAGGACCTGGCGGTGCAGCTCTGAATCCACAGTGTTTTCTGTTCACGAAAATAATCATGATCGCGATTGAAAATAAGGTGGAAGTAATAACGCGATCGGAAAGAGGTGAAACGCCATCGGTCATTAGAAAATCGTTAGGCTATAATTGGTCAACAATCGGAACAATTTTAATGGAGCATATGAAAGGCACTGCCCCGATGAAATCTACAATTATTACTAAGCAACGCAGTGGTTAAATTATTGAAATACGTATGTCTCTTAAATTTTTTATATGCATAGAAAGGTAAAATATGTACTATATACTAAGAAAAAGGTTTGACTAACTGATGCTAAATAATACCGGATGTGCCTGTTCCGACTTCAAATCCGACTTAAAGATGGACTCAGAATCGGAACTCATTCATAACCCGGGGACTGCCCGTACTTTTAAGTCATTTCTAGATTACTTATAATACCTATTACAATGTAAATGCTATGTATATAGTTGTTATACTGTATTGTTTAGGGAATAATGACAAGAAAAAATAGTCAGTACATGCTCAAGCAATGAGTGCTGGAGAGAGAACTTCCGGGTTTTCCCGATTCCGCGCATACGGAATCCACGGATAAGGAGGGCCGACTATATGTGCAGTTTACAGCCTTGAGATTCATTTTTCCATAGATCAATCTGGAAGTATGAAATGATACATTTTGGTAAATCAAATTTGAAAGCTGAGTACAGAGTTATGGCAGAATTCTTAGCAGTGTGGAGGAACAAAGGGATCTTGGGGTCCAAATCTTCAAAACCCTCAAAAGTTGCCATGCAAGTAGATAGGGTGTTTAAGAAGGCATATGGTGTATTGTCCTTCAATATTCAGGACATTGAGTTCAACAGCTGCAAGGTTATGTTATAAAACTCTGGTCCGACCACCCTTGGGAGTATTGTATTCAGTTCTGGATGCCTCATTATAGAAAGAATTTGGAAGCTGTAGAGAGCTTGCAAAGGAGATTTACTAGGATGCTGCCAGGATTAGAGAACATGTCTTATGAGGAGAGGTTGAGTAAGCTATGGTGTCTATCTCTGGAGTGAAGAAAGATGAGAGGTGACTTGACAGAGGTGCTTAACATGATGAGAGGCATATGACTCTACACGAAGATGGAGTGGACAGCCTATACCTTTTTCTCAGGCGGCAATGACCAATATCAGATGACATCTGTTGAAGGTGAGTGCAGAAGATTTTAGGGAAGATAGTTTTTTTAACACAAAGAGTGGTTAGTCCATGGGACTGCACAGCTGGGGTAGTGGTACAGGCTGGTACAATAATGACATTTAATATTAGATAGGTACACAGATGTAAAGAAAATGGAGAGTTATAGGTTGTGTAGGAGGAAGAGTTAGATTGATCACATTGGTTTATATAGGTCAGCACATCTTGGGCCGAAGGGTCTGTACTGTGCTGTACTATGTTCTAAGTCCAGAATCTATTCCTTGGTCTTGTTGGATCCTAAGGGGATTATGAAATATGGTGGAAGATTGGGAAAGTAGCACTGAGGTAAAAGATTAGCCACCATCTTACTGACTGACACTTTTGTATGTGTTATCAGCTTCCATTTCTCATATTCTTCAATTTTTTTACAAAATGCCTACTTTATCCTCAAATTTTATTCAAATGAGCTATATACAGTAAATTTATGGCCATTGGAGCTCTAGAAAACTTTACCGGGTGCAAATACAGACATAGCTCCCCATCTGGAATTTCAAATCCTTTGTTCTTGGATCATCTTGGGGAGCCAGAACCACACACAAGGAAAGTTGGCGGAGACATAGATGCTCATTGAGAGTGCAGAAGAAGAAGAAAGCCCTTAACTCTGAGTGGAGTCATTGCGACGCGATCGTGATGGCGTTCTTATTTTTACGAGGCTGAGCTGCTAGCTTGACGCTCAACCCAGCATGGATGGAAAGCCTGCAAGGGGGCTTGCTGGATTCGAACTCGGGAGCCTTCGCTCTGAAGTCCAGCCCTGATGCCACTATGCCACCAGCCGGCTGCTCATTGAGAGTGTCTCTGTATAAATCTGCTGGTAAAATTTAAGTTCTGCAACATCTTGTTTGTGCAATTAATCTTAAAAAAAAGTACAAAAGGATTGGCTTTATTTGTCTAATGTACATTGACAGATTCAGTGAAATGTGTCGTTTTTGCATCAAATCGAATTAGTGAAGATTGTGCTGGGGGCAGCCTGCAATTTTCTGGCACCAACATAGCATGCCCACAACTCACTAACTCTAATCGTATGCCTTTTGAAATGGTGGAGGAAACCATAGAGCTCCAAGGAAACCCATGCGGTCACGAGAGAATGTACAAACTCCTTACAGACCGTAGCAGGGATTGCACACTGATTGGTGATCTCTGGTGCTGATAGCATTATGCCAACTGCGACACTATAGTGCCAACTTTATCCCGAGTGCCATGCCGAATACACTGGATTGTCATATCAAAGCAGGAATAATGAAAAGTGAACCAGAGAAACAAACTCCAGTATTCCTCTTTTTAAGAGATCGTTTAGGCTGCCAGAGCTTTAATGTGATGATTTTTGGAATTGGAGTGAGAAATTGAAACTTTAATGTGCAGACTCAATACACTGCAGACATTTCTGAGGGAAATTGTCTGCAGTAGTTAAATCACCAGTGGAGGGAGTGAGAGATTTTCCATTGTTTTTTTTTATCCACTACTAACCAGAAATCAGGGTTATTGTTATTTCTGGACAGGTTGAATAGTGAATCATAATAAATGACTGACCTTTAAATTTAGTTCTCTTTATGAAGTACTCAATTTCTTTCTCCGAAGTGTTCCCAGAAATCAACGTAAGCAAACAAGTAAAACTGGACTGGTATCAAAGCTCGGTAAAGCTTGATAACGTTAGAGATGCCCAGTGACTGTAGCAGTCCAAAAGAGAGTCACAGTCCAGCTGCCAGCTGTCGAAGGGCTTACATACTATACCGGGTCACAAAACAGAATCTGGTACCATCACTGACAACAGCACATCCCACCCCGATGAGCTTATCACATTCTATACATGTTTTGAACAGAAAGGAATGGGTATGTCACCACCCACCCTGAGAGTTTCCAGTGTACTTGAATCTACAGTTAACTTTGTGGACGTAAGATCAGTTTACCAGAGGGTGAACCGAAGGAAAGCATCAGGTCTGGATCATCTCCCTGGCTGTGTCTTTAGACCCTGTGTAGATCAGCTGGCGGGGGTATTTGCAGACATTTTTAACTTTTCCTTGTTTAAGTCTGTTTTTCCCTCCTGCTTTAAGAACACTACCTTTTTCTTTCTTGAACATCGGGATGATAATGAGCTGTAACAAATACTGCTCAGTGGCTCTGACATCTACCAACATGAAATGCTTCCACAGGCTGGTCACGGTATGCATCACCTCCAACTTTCCAGACAACCTCAACCCACGGCAAATTCCCCAGCACTGAACCAGGTTTACAGTCGACAGTATCTCCCTGACCCTACACTCACCCATGGATCCTATGTCAGCCTATTGCTTGTTGACTATAATTCTACCTTCAATACAATTCTTCTAAACAAACTCATCACCGAACTCTGGACCCTGGGAGTTAATGCCTCTCTCTGAAACCAGATTCTAGACTTCCTGTTTAGACCACAGTCATTAAGGATGGGTAGCAACATCACTGTCATGATTATTTTAAACACTGAACTGGACTGGTTTTGCAAAAGGTTAGGTACTCAGTCCCCTATTCCAATCCCTGAACGTTCTCAGTAATCAACCAAATAAAACTGGACTGGTATCAATGCTGGGTAAAGCTCAGAGACAGTAGCAGTCCAAAAGAGAGTCATCAGCTGTGGCAGAGCTAACATACTATACCGGGTCACAAAACAGAGTCTGGTACCATCACCGACAACAGCATATCCAACCCCCCCCCCCCCCCCCCCCCGATGAGCTTAACATGAGTGTGTGAACAGATTCTGCTCCAACTCCATCTACAGGGTTGCAGATCAGACCACCACAGTGGGCTGAATCTCAAATAACAATGAGTCAGACTACAGGAAATGGAGAGAGAGCTTAGTGACATGGTGTCATGACAACAACCTTCCCGTCAATGCCAACAAGACAAAAGAGCTGGTCACTGACTTCAGGAAGGTGGGTGGTACATATACTTCTGTCTACACCAGTGGTTCCCAACGTGGGGCGTACGCCCCACAGGAGGGTAATTTGATTTTTAAGGGGGGCAATTTGAGAATGAGTTATTAACAGTGAATTTTTTCTAGTAAGTCTGTGTGAGTATGAGTGTGCGAGTTAATACATATGTGTATATAAAGTATGCATACATAAAAATACTTGTGTGTATGTACATGTGTAATTGCGTATGTACTGTATATATAGTGTATCACCATCATTGCAAACATCAAATGGCTTTCATAATTAAATTAATGAATTGACTGATGTAGGAAGGAACGAATGAACAAGTCCAAACGCGTAAGAAACTCGTACGAGGTCGCGCCAATGCTGCTTTTTGCAGTAGCTTTCGGTTCTTGGTGGTGTGAAGGTGTGTACATTGCGTCATCTCTTTTAAACGGTGTATCTGTCTTTGTATGCTGTAGAAACGAATCGGCATTGTTTTATTTATTTATTATTATTATTATTTTAATATCACTTAATGTTCTTTTTTTTTACAATTTCTTAGTAATTTCTTCCTCAGAACTTTAACAGTCCTTTGGTTCTTTTATTTTTCTCTTTCATGAATGCCATGTTCTTTGGAAGCTTGTTTAAACCAAGTTAATGGTCTTTTAGGCTTCCTCCAGGTGAATAGGAGTTCACTTTTTGAATAATAAGAATTATATATCACCACAGGGGGCATCAGGATTTTAGAGGTGATTAGGTGGGGCATGGCCAAAAAAAAGGTTGGGAACCACTGGTCTACACCAACAATTCCGAGGTCGAGAGGGTGGAGATCTTCATGGTTCCAGGAGTGAATGTCACCTGTGCTGGTCCAGCTACATTGATGTCATGGTCAAGAAAGCTCACCAGCGCCTCTACTCCCTCAGGAGGCCAACAAAATCTGGCATGTGCTCATTGACCTTTACCAACTTTTATTGATGTGCCACAGAAAGCATTCTATCTGTATGCATAATGGGTTGGTATGGCAACTGGTCTGCACGTGACCACAAGAATCTGCATCCAGCTCGGCACATTACAGGAACCAGCCTCCCCTCTATGGACTTTGTCTAGACGGCTCACTACCTCAGTAAAGCACCCAGCATAATCAAAGACAAAACCTACCATAGACATTCTGTCTTCTCCCCTGACCTATCGTACAGAAGACATGAAAGCTTGACAGTATGACCCACTGGGCTGAAGGACAGCTTCTATTAGACTCTTAAATGGAGTTGGCTCCACAGTCTGCCTCGTTGTGATCTTGCACCTTGTCATTGACCTGCACTGTACATTCTCTGCATTGTTATTGTTTTACCTTGTTCTACCTCAGTGCACTCTGATCTGTATGAACAGTATGCAAGACAAGCTTTGCACTGTATCTTGGTGCATGTGACAATAATAAACCAATACCAATGCCAGATTCTAATAGGCTATACAGTACAACGTCCATTTGTGAACAATAAAAAGTAAAATGAAGCAGAAATTTTTCTCCATAGTCAGACAAACAACTTCTATTTTTCTGTGTATTTTACATTTAAGTTTCAAAAACTCAATATGAATGTTAACATTTTTGTCAACGATCAATAACTCAGCCCTGCACGACTCAGATTTCGGAACAAAGTTTGATTTTTGACATATTATAAATGCCAGAGACACATTCCGATTTTGCTCAGGCTTCATTCATAACCATGTGCCTGTAATGAGGAGAGGTAGTGGGTGCAGATGGTTCTCACACAGAAACTTTGAGGAAGCAGAGGCTCAGCAAAACACAAAATTGGGATGAGAGTCAAGTGAAACGGAAGGAAGTTGCAAGTGGCACGTGGAGGTTTGCCAATAAATACCATCGGATCAATTTTATATCAGCAATCTTTCAGGGTGTTTTCCAGCATCTCTTTCCTAGCGGTGTAGGGAGCATGTTTTAGTCGGAACCAGTGCTTTGGGAAGAGGTTTCCATTTGTGGCATACATTTCCATTCCCATCTTGCCTAGTAGGGAACGGAAAGTTCGATTCCGTGCAAGAATTTTATCGTAAAACTCAATGCCTCCCTTGGCGTAACTCTTGGATATGGTAGCTGTCTGGTGGTCTGATCTGTAGTCAAGCCAGTGATTGACTGCATCAGATAAAAGAAAATAGCCCACAAATCCAGTTGCTGCCGCAGCCAGGTTGAAAAGAGCCCGTAATAAAAAGGGGCCGGAGTAAAGGCCAAGGGCTTGCTTCGCTGCCAAGGCAGTCATGTAGGTGCCTGCTAAACAGGCTGGCGCGACCACCGATTGAAGGACAGGGCCGTTGCTCTGCAAATACATAACCTCTCTTGCGATAGCAAACTTCTGGGCATCGGATGAAAAGGTGAGGGACTCTCTCAGAGATTTTCCCACCTCACTGTCCCACTTGATGTCCCTGCCATTAATCATGACAATTCGATTGGTTATTCCTTGCCCACCTTCCCCTGTGCTGTTGAAGTTGACAGGGATGCCAATCAGGGCGCCACTAGGCAACCAGGGCACACCTGCACTCACAGGTTGAAAGCTGAAGGCCGCAAAGGCTGTATAATTCTGTGCAGACTCCACTCCCGCATCCTTCAGCACCTCTTGGAAAGTATCTTGCAACCTGTCTGGAAGTTCAGCAGGTACTCCCTTTGACCAAGCTTGATACAACTTTCCATACGTCCGCTGGGGAAATACATGACAGAAAACATTGGTGGCAAATAGTCCTCCACAGGAAACAGCTAACAACTTGACTCGATGTTTGCTGCCAAATAGCATCAGTTTCTTAAAAAGCTGGCCTGCCATCGTCAGAACTTCTCTGTGAAACAAAATGTACATTCAGTTGCAGAGCAAATACATTGCAGAGCAAAATCAAGAACTTAAAACAGGGCTTTAACGTGATTCTACCATGATAGGGAATCAGGAACTGGAGGACACAGATTTAAGGTTAAAAGTCAAAATCAAAGTAAGCTTATTATCGAAGTATGTACTATACAGCCACCATACACTGCCTTGCGATTCATTTTCTTGCAGGCATTTATTGGAAAATAAAGAAATACAATAGAATTTAAGAAAATGACATAAACAACCAAGGTGACTTAAAATTGTGTGAATTTAAATAAATAACACTGAGAACATAAGTTGTAAAGTTCTTGAAAGTGAGCCCATGGATTGTGGAATCAGTTTAGTGTCAGGCTGAGTAAAGTTATCCCCTCTGGTGGTTGAAGGGGAATAATTGTTCCTGAACCTGGTGACGTGGGACCTCCTTCCTGATGGCAGCAGTGAGAAGAGTGCACGGCCTGGATGGTGGGGGTCCATGATGATGGGTAGTGCTTTCCTGCAGCAGCGTGGGGAGGGCTTTGTCTGTCATGAACTGGGCTGTATCCACCACTTTCCGTAGACTTTTCCATTCCTGGGATTGATGTCTCCATATCATGGGAGGGAGAGATTTAATAAGAACTTGAGGGGCAGCTGCTTTTCTTTATTGATAAAGGGTTGTACACACTATGACCTTCCAGTGGAAATGCTTCAGGCAAGATCAGGACGTACATTTGAAAGGCCAGTTGAACAGGTACATGGATAGGAAAAGTTTAGGAGGTTATGGGCCACACATTGACAAATGGGCCAAACTTGGATGGGAATCTTGGTTTGCCTGGACCAATTGGGCCTGTTTCTGTGCCGTGTGACTGATTTGAACTTGTGCAGAGACAAGCGGAGATCAAGGTCCTATCAATAGGATGAGATTAAAAGCTCCTGCGGAATCACCATGATGTCAGGTTGACATAGAGCTTGATGTCAATGATAAAAGCAACAAAGGAAGGTAAAGGTGCGGCCATATCATCAAACAAGGCATACACTGGAGACTTATCTGCAGAGCTCTCCTCTCCCAATGAACCACAAGCTGCCAGGTTGGTAATGGCTTTTGAAAATGGTGGCTTTGGAGGACCTGGAGGGTTTTCAGGAACATAGCTTGGGAGGAGAGAGAGGGTGGGGGTGTTTGTGCAGGATTCGGGGAAGATCTCAGGAGGGATAGGGAGGGTGCTGAGTTTCCAGGAGGTGGTGGGTGAGATCCCAGGAGAGATCCCGAGGGGGAGTGGATGAGATCCCTGGAGAAATCCGGGGGGGGGGGGGGGGTAGATCTCAGGAGGGATCCCTGGGCGGGCCTGATATCCCAGGAGATAATCGTGGGGGAAGATCCGGGGAGGGATCGCGGGATGCCGGGGGGTGGGGGGCGAGCGGTGGTGAAGTGGTGACTTTAGGTCTGCAGTAACAACTCCACTGCCAGTTCCTCCCGGTCGGCCATTAGGCGCATTGGAGCGGCGGCCAACGGCCTATCGGGCCTTCACTCCGCTGCTATCCCCGACCCTCCCAAACAAACGCCTTTACCTCCTGCTCCAGCGACGCGACAACGCAGACAGACTCGTCGCAAAACACGTCCACTTTACGCCACCTGCCTGTCGCAGTCGCCCAACATACGGCTGCGTTTCGATCACGTGGTCACCCGAGCGCGGAGAGATCTGTCATCGCCATCTTTGTAAGGTAGCGAATGACAATTGAATGGAAGGGCCATCTTTGTAAAGTCAGATTAATTATAGCCATCTTTGTAAGGTCTTGTCAATCAGCAGTCATCTTTGTAAGGTCGGGTCATTGCATTGAAAACAATGCAGAGCCCTGTAAAACGAACATTAAGAATGAATTTTAGAATCTCCATCTTCACATTAATGCTTTTCACATTGGTTAATTTAATGCTGCAGGCCATTCAGACCAGTATTTTCACAAGAATACTTTATCAGAATCAGACTTTAATCGCCAAGTACCTATGCACATACAAGGAATTTACTTCCGGCAGATGTGCTCATAACAATAATAATGATAAATATAAATGAAAATATAGATTATACATACAGGTAGTGCAATCCAAGTAATAGTTAGCCGACAGTTAACCGGCAGTTAACTGTTCAGCAAAGTGACCGCAGTAGGGAAAAAACTTCTCCAATGCCTATTAGTCTTAGTCTGGAGGGATCTGAAGCGCCTACCAGACGGAAGCAGATCAAACAGTCCGTGCGCAGGATGGGAGGAGTCCTTTATGATGTTCCCCGCCCTCTTCTTCAACCTGGAAGAGTACAGGTCCACAATAGAGGGCAGGGAGGCTCCAATGATGCGCTCGGCAGTCCTCACTGTGCGCTGTAGTCTGGTTCTATCCTGCTTGGTGGCGGCTCCAAACCACACAATGATGGAGGTGCACAGGACAGACTCAATGACTGCAGTGTAGAACTGCAGCAGCAATTCCTGAGGCAGACCGTATTTCCTCAAGTATGACTATATTTCTGAGGGTAACTACCCAATTCCCGTTCCTTGCTGTTAATTCATACACTTAAATATTTCTCCTTTATACACTGAACTGCTCGGTACAGAATACATCACCTTTATCTCTGCTGAATTACTATTCTGGGTGACAATGTTAAATTGTTTTACAATTTCAGGCAGAGAGTTGCAATACACAATATGATAGCACACTCAACACCAGTGTTTCTCTGGGAATGGGGCAAACACACACCAATCCCCAGTGGGGGGGGGGGTCAGCAGGGGAAAGGGGCACCAGTTTCAAGTTCTTTAGCACCAACATCTCCAAGGATCTATCCTGGGCCCAGCACATTGGTGGAATCATGAAGAAAACACTCTTTGATTAGGAGTTTGAGGAGATTTGGTATGGAGTATTAAGAATACTCGCAAATTTTTACAAATGTACGGCGGAGAGATTCCGATTGCCTCACAACCTGGTGTGAACCCTTCAATGCACAGGATCACAAGAAGCTGCAGGAGGTTGTAGATGCAGCCAGATCCATCATGAGCACAACCTTCCCTGCCATCGAGGACATCTTCAGGAGGCAGTGCCTCAAGAAGGCAGTGTCCATCATTAAATATCTCCACAATCCGGGACGTATCCTCTGTGTGTTATTGCTATCAGGAAGGATCCAAATTGAGATTTATTTATCACACATACATTGAAACATACCATGAAAGGTGTCATTTCTGTTAACGATCAACACTCCGAAAGATGTGCTGGAGACTGCCCACAAGTGTCCCACACATTCTGGTGCCAACATAACAGGGTATACAGGTTTCAGAACAGCTCCTTCCCCTCTTCCATCAGATTTCTGATAGTCCATGCACACATGAACTCTATCTTGTTATTCACCATTTGCACATTTTTTAATAACTTATAGAAATTTTAATGACTTGTACTACATTGCTACTGCAAACTTTTTAAAAAATCATGATATGTGCCCATGGTAATAAATCTGATTCTGATTCTAATTCTGAGATTCACAATAAATTTCTGTGCACCACCATACCATGCAGTTCAGGTAAGGAGTTTTTAAAGTGTCGCACCTGCCTCAAAAGCCACAAAAAGCAGTGATCTCTGCCTTCCTGTATTCCAGGAAAAGCAGGACACCATCCTACTCGACACTTTAGCACCCTCACATTTGAACATTTCTGTTTGTTTAACTCTGCTGAGCAGAAATCAGCGGTCAATTTTCCTTTTAAAACCAGTTGAAATCGACACTTTGACAGATATACTCTGGATGTAAATTACCCAAAGATGTGTGTTCCTTCTTTATAAATAAGATTTTTCTCATTACAACGATAACTCATTTGATTGCCAGCTATCAGAATCATGGAATCATTAAATCACAGAGGTTCATTTGGCCCTGTGAGTTGGTGCCAGAAACTTGAAAACAACAAAACCACCCACTTCTCTCTTCCTGCTGATTATTTTCTCTTTCAGTACCTTTTTGAAAGTGGTAGGCGCTAAGTTGTCCTTTACAACTGCAGATGTGTTCAAAGTTAGTTGGCAAAGCGAAGGAGGTAAATGTTGGTAATTGAAAGGAACTGCTACCATAATGAAGTGGAAGTTGACAAACCGCTTCATAGTTAGCAACAGCTTGATAGTTTCAGCTGAAGAAATAACGTGCTATCTATCCGATAATTGTGTCTCTGTCATCAGATTCCTAAGAAGTCCATGAACCCTTGATCACTATCTATCTACTTTTGCTCACTTTTTTGTCTCTCACACACACACACACACACACACACACACACACACACACACACACACACACACACACACACACACACACACACACACACACACACACACACACACACACACACACACTTTTATTTTTCACCCTCCCTAGTGTTGCCACCATGCCCTCGTGCACCTCCTTGGGTGATAAGCCCTTGAGACCGAGGTAGCGGATGACTGCACGAAGGCCGATGTTGTCCATTTTCTCAGATAGTGCTGACTTGCAATTTTCAATTATCTGAAACAGAAATACCACAAAAGTTATTAACTTCAAACTTTCTGCATAATCACTCAAAGAGTTGAACTGCACGTGCATGTAACGAGAGCTGTATATCTCATCTCCTTCTACCTTAGGCCATGAACTTATCAATCACCCCTGCTGTGGACACTTTCTGGAGGTCCAAGACGCACTGGCCACTTCATTAGGTACAGGGGTGTGGTCTTCTGCTGCTGTAGCCGACCCACTTCAACTTCGATATATTGTGCATTCAGGGACGCTCATCTGCACACCACTGTTGTCATGCGTGCTTATTTGAGTTACTGTCACCTTCCTGTCAGCTTGACCCAGTCTGGCCATTCTCCTCTGACCGCACTCGTTAAAAACACACACACAATGCTGGAGGAACTCAGCAGGTCAGAGGAGAATGGGGATCTGTGGGAACACAGGCTTGTTTATCTGTGGGGATAAACAAACAGTTGACATGGACTGGAATAGAAGGGAGAAGGCACCAAAATAAAAAGGTGGGGGGAGGGGGAGGACGAGCTAGAAGGTGATCGGTAAGCCAGGTGGGTAGGAAAGATAAAGGGCTGGAGAGGAAGGAATTTAGTAGGAGAGGAGAGTGGACCATGGGAGAAAGAGAAGGAGGAAGGGACACAGGGGGAGGTGCTAGGCAGGTGAGAAGTGGTGAAGAGGCTAGAAAAGGGGAGAAGGGGGGGATTTTTTTATTGGAAGGAGAAATCTACAGTATGTTCATGCCATCAGGTTGGATGTTACCTTGATGGAATAGATATGCTGTTGTTCCCCCATTCTGAACATGGCCCCATTGTGGCACAACATGGATCGACAGCTCTGAATGGGAACGGGAATTAAAATGCTTGGCCAGCAGGAAGTCTCACTTGTGGGGGATGGTGTGGAGGTGCTCGACAAAGCAGCCCCACGGTTTATGTCGTGTAGGGGAGGCCGCATTGGGAGCACCAGGCACAATAAACAACCCAGCGGGTTCGCAGATGAAGTGTGGCCCCATCTGGAAGGACTGTTTGGGGCCCTGAATGGAGGTGAGGGAGGAGGTGAACGGGCAGGTGTAGCACGGGATAAGTGCCTGCAGGGAGATTAGTGGGGAGGGAGAAATAGACAAGGGACTCGTGGAGGGAGCAATCCCTGTAGAAAGCAGAGAGATAGACATACTTTATTGATCCGGAGGGAAATTGGGTTTCGTTACAGTCATTACAGAGGGTGGGGAGGTAAAGAGATATTTAGTAGTGGGATCCCATTGGAGATGGTGGAAGTTGTGGAGGCTCATGCGGAGGTAGGTGAGGACAAGAGGGCCTACCACTGTCAAGGTGGCGGGAAGATGGGGTAAGGGCGGATGTTCGGGAAGTGGAGGAGATGCAGGTGAGAGCGGTGTCAACAGTGCAGGAAGGTAAACCCTGTTCTTTGAAGAAGGAGGCATCTCTGATGTTCTGGAAAGGAAATCATCATCCTGGGAACAGAGGCAGCAGAGATGAAGGAAATGAGAAAAAGGAAACAGGGGGCAGGATGGAAAAGGGTATAGTTAAGATAACTGTGGGAATAAGATGTCAGTTGGCAGTTTGTCTTCAGTGGTGGAGATAGAGAGATCGAGAAAGGGGAGGGAGGTGTCAGAACTGGACTGAGTGAGTTTAAGGGTAGGGTGGAAGTTGGAAGAAAAGTTGATGAAATTCTCGAGCTCAGCATAGATGCAGGAAGCAGTGCCAATGCAATCATCAGTGTAGCGCAGGAAATGTTGAGGGGCATTACAAGGGAAGGCTTGGAAATGGACTGTTTTACGTAGCCATTGAAAAGTTGGAACCCATGGCTACACCCTGAGTTTGGAACCCTCATCAACAAGGTGTTTTGTTCACAGAACTGCCGCTCACTGGATATCAGCAGTTTCTGAAATACTCAAACCACTCCATCTGGCACTTATTGGCTTGAGAACTCTTAACACAAATGCCAAACAATGAAATGAGAAAAAGTAGCTCATCATTTCCTTCATCCATGAATTCACCTTTTCCCCACTGAATCCAGTCACTGTGGCTGATGCTGTCTGTCCACGGGCTTTGGTAATAGGTCAAAGTTGAGTTTATTGTCATATTCACATGTACACACCTTTTCTTGTAAGTCTTCCCCTCTCAAGTCTCTCTTTACTTCGTCACCATCTCTGTTTTGGTTTTCTCTTCTCACTGCTTACACAGTTTTGGTAAATAATTTCCCCATGAATTCTTTTGAGTTTCCCAATGCCCATTTCATATTCATGTAACATGCGGTAAGGTTTCACTGCTAAGGCTAATGTAATGGCTTCTATGTAATGTTCCACTGTTAAGGTAATGGTTTCTCTGTAGCAGCAACGTTTGGGTTATGACTAGTGATAACGGGACTTTGGAATTCAGTGGCTAGCCAATGGGAGAAATGTTGTTCTTTCTTGTGTGTCTGGGAGCCGAGTCTTTTGTCGAGGAGAGATGAAGAGGGAGGACGCATGTGGAGAGAGCTGGTAGACCACTGGATGGAGTGGACTGGGATCTGAGAGTCCAAAGGTCAGCGACGCTGGGAGGAGACCGATGGTGGAAGAATGAATACTGAGTGAGCTCTAACAGGGACTTTGACTTGGGCCCTTTTTTTTGTTTTGTTTATTTTCATAACTAACCCTATATTCAGATTAAGATTCATACAGTCTATCATTTAATTGCATATGGTGTGCTGTCTGATATTTTGCGTTGTGGGTTTGTAACTGGGGGTACATTACACAGCATCCACACAAACGTGATTACGCAGTTTGGCGTAGCGAAGGCTGATTCCTCTAGACGAACACGAGCTGGGCGAGCCTGAGGGTTGCACTGATGTCTTCACTTTGAAATTTCTTGGATGCTTTTCTACATTCACCACTCCCTAGTTATGGGTATTGCTTACTCTGTCCAAAATTACCACTTCAAATATTGACCAGAAAATTCTCATCTCTGCCTCACTCCTTGAGTGTTAGTCAGGCTCCATGTTCCTGCAAAACCACTCAAATTCACATTTCTTCCCTGATATCTTAAAGTGGTAATGTTTTCAACATGTTTCCAGTTGTTTTAGTATTGTTCTGTTCACTTGTGGTCACTTCATTATAGGAAAGTTGTGACAGCTTTAGAGAGGGTGCAAACGACATTTAGTGGGATGATTCCTGGATTAGAGTACGTTTTATCCAGGTTTGGCTTTTCTCTTTGGAGCGAAGGAGGATGAGAGGTGATTCGATAGAGGCGTATAAGATTATAAAGAGGCATAGATCGAGTGGACAGCCAGAGAATTTTTCCCAGAGCCCTAAGGGCTAATATGAGGGAGCATAATTCTAAGCTGTTGAGTATGGGTGAATGTCAGAGGCAGGTTTTATTACACGGGTGTGTGTGTGTGTGTGTGTGTGTGTGTGTGTGTGTGTGTGTGTGTGTGTGTGTGTGTGTGTGTGTGTGTGTGTGTGTGTGTGTGTGTGTGTGTGTGTGTGTGTGTGTGGTGTGTTTGTGTGTGTGTGTGTGTGTATGTGTGTGTGTGTGTGTGTGTGTGTGTGTGTGTGTGTGTGTGTGTGTGTGGTGTGTGTGTGAAACATGCTGTCTGGGGTGATGATAGAGGCACATAAAGGACTATCAGATAGGCACATTGATGAAAGGGAAATGGAGGGCCATGTGGGAGGGAAGGGTTGGGTTGATCCTGGAGTGAATTGAAAGGTCAGATTGTGGGCCGAAGGGCCTGTACTGTTTTAAGTTCTATGATTATCAAACGAATGCACTACCCAATAACACTAAGATTTAGGTTGTTACATGTACCGGGATACGGTGAAGATCGTGTCATACACAAATACCAACTAAACAGAATGCGGAGTGTAACGTTGTCGTTACAGAGTCTGATCAGTATTCGTTTTATTTTGGTGTTGGGTTGCACTGGAAATTTTAACTTTTCACGATATTTTACTCAACAATAATGTTAGAAGATTTCAGATCTCTCTTGCATTTATCTGCATTTCTCCAGAAGATGCTGATTTGTACTGGATTACAATTTCATATGTACCTGTCTTTTTAATTTAAGAAACTCTTAAATAGGCACTGAGGTGAAAGAAACATGAAAGGCTTTGTAGGAGGGACCTCCAGGAGGACCACATTGTTGTAGGGTTTGGAGGCTTGCGTGCCTCAATGACCCGGAGAGCTATGCTGGCTGGAGTCGGGGCCTTGCGCTTTGACTCTTGGTAGGGTCAAAGGGTAGAGGCCAGGCTAAGAGTGGCCCAAGTTTGGGGATTCAGCTCAGGCCTAATAACCCTGACTGGTTTCTTACAGATGCTGTGGTTTCCTCCTACAGTCCAAAGATGTACTGGTTAGTAGGTCATTGTAAATTGTCCCGTTTATAGGCTAGGGTTAAATAAGTGGATTACTGGACGGTCCAGCTGGTTGGGCCGGAAGGGACCGTTCCGTGTGGTTTCTCTAAATAAAAAAAATTATATGTATATATATAAAAAATGTAGAATTCCACCCTCTCCCCACCAGATATTTCCCTGACTTTTGGAAGGAAGGTGCAGTGCGCTGTCACACGAGTGTGTTCTCATCTGTGCATATCCACACCCAGTGATTTGGATGGAACTGGTGGTGAGTAGAGTCAGAAACTGATCCTTGTCTTGGTTTAACAATGTTGATCATCAAGGGTAAACCTTGTTTCTTATCTTGTAACATAGATCAACAGCATTGAAATGCATCTCTCACATGTTAGAGAATTCCACAGAGCCTGTACAATAACATTAAGAACTTTGTGGACAAGTCGTTCATCATGCACTGAATTTGAATATTTCACTTTCTCACATGCTGTTACCATTAACTGTGAATAGGAGAGGCAGCAAGGACAAACGATCTGTATTCGTGTCAGGACGCTGAAGCAGGGACTCAATTGCAGACCAAGTACTGTGCACACTGTGATATTTACTGAGTAGCAAATCCAGAGAGGCAATAAAAGTTCAGGCGGATATCAAAAGTTCCAGGGAAATCCAAAAACCGGAATCAGGAAATAGGCAGAGTTGATAACCAGAGAGAGTTTGGATATGAATGCTGGAAAGGCTCAGGAAAACTCACATTTCTCAGTCTTCACAAAGAGATGGTTCTCCAGAAGGCACTGGAGAACTCCATGAAGGTGGCCTGTGTGTTCAGCAAGGGACTTAGAAAGGAAATCAAAATGTCCTTGAGATACACAAAAACAAATTGGTACAGCATGTCCCTGAGAATGTCATTTACCAGGGCCTGGAAGATGGCGGGGGCATTGCTGAGACTGAATGGCATGATCAGATACTCGCCATGGCCTGAGGTGGTGTTGAAGGCCGACTTCCACTCGTCCCCTTGGTGGATGCAGACAAGATGGTCGGTGTTACGGACATCAAGCTTGGTGAAAACTGAGGCTCCTTGCAGTAGTTCAAATACCGAGGTCATGAGCGGAAGAGGGTAATGGTTCTTAACAGTGACTTCATTCAGCCCTCGGTAATCAATGCATGGACGCAAGGAACCGACCTTCTTTTCAAACAAAAAAAAAATCAGCACCAACAGGGGAGGAATATGGCCGGATGATGCCTGCAGCCAGAGACTCTTGAATGTGCTTACTCATGGCTTCTGTTTCAGGTACGGACAGGGAATACAGGCGGCCCTTTGGCGGAGATGTGCCAGGCAAGAGCTCAAAGGCTCAATCATATGGATGATGAGGCAGTAGGGAAGTAGCCCGGGACTTGCTGAACACAGCCTTGAGGTCCATGTATTCAGGAGGGATGCCACTAAGGTCCAGAAACTCCTCAGGGGGATCTGGGCTTGGAGACAAGGGGATCTGAGCATGGCAGAGGCAGTGGGAGGGACAGAATGGGCTCCAGCCCACAATCTTGCAACTGAGCCAGTCAATGTGAGGGTTGTGTCTGACTAACCAGGGATGGTCCAGGACAATGGGAGCTTGGGGAGAGTCAATAACATAAAGGGTTAACCTTTGATGATGGTTACCAGATAAACTGAGACTCACCGGGCCGTGACATGGGTAATGTTAGCCAGTCTCTGACCGTTCAAGGTGTTGGCCACCAATGGTGACTGGAGAGCAGACATGGGTAATCCTCACTGGGCAGCCAAGCTGGAATCGATAAAACACCCCTCTGCACCAGAATCGATCAAGACGGAGACTGCTCAGTGTTGGACGCCCCACTCCATTTTTTTGTATAGTTGCACTTACACAATTTGTTGTCTTCTGCACTCTACTTCCTTGGTAGTCATTCATGACTGGTTGATCTTTCATTGATCCTGTTATAGTTACTACTCTATAAATTTGCTGAGTATGCCCACAGGAAAATGAATCTCAGGGTAGTGTGTGGTGACATATATCTACTTTGATAATAAAATTTACTTTGAGCTTTGAGGTTATATTTGGGGTGAGCAACCTTGTGCAGCTCTAATACTGCCTGCACTATTCTGGCTGGGGTTTGCTAATGCCAGAAACCTGGACTTTGTAGTATATATTTTTTTCTTTCTACCCACTGGCACATTAAATGGCTTACAGTTCAAAAAAGAATATCAACCTTAAAAATGTGTTGAAATTGTAAAATATATGCAGGCTGCAGTTAGTAAAATTACCACAAGGGTGTGTGCCAACGCATTTATCGGATATTTCAACATGCACACGAATTCCATGCATCTTGGTCGAGTACAATAGGCAGGGACGTTCTGCCTTGGTATTGTTTTATTGTTACAGGTGGAATGCTAAATGTATGCATAGATTATATATAATTATGTCAATGCCCAAAGCAATGAACCATGATCAATGCTGCAATATGTAGAACTTGACCGCCGGTTTTTGCACACAGTAAGCTTTTATATATAGCAGAGTTTTGTTATGTACTTAAATGAAATACAGAACAAATTAGAACATTACCAAAACTACTACAGTACAATAAGAAAATGTATTAGCTCCTAATAGTTATCGACGTGGGATTCCTCCAGTGTACACTGCCATTTTCTTTTGATTAACTGGAAGTGAACAGAATCAGTGCAGACACCTAGTGCAGATACTTGACTGCCTTCAAAAAATGCTTTTGATAATTGCAGCCTCCAAATCTTCATTTTAATTGTAAGATTCAGGATGATTATTGATACCTGCAAATTCCTCGTGGTGCAAAACTTGTTGAAGAAGTGAAATTGTTTCATTTTTACTCGCGGCCTTTTCTGGCATTTCTCACTGAAACCGCAGTGAGCAAAACAGTTCTGAACTGTCTTACTACTTATTTCTCGCCAACAATCAGTGACAAAAATCACTGCTTTTTGAACGTAAATACACATAATTGACACTATTTAAAAACTCCAAGCATGGTGTAGTATCTAATGGCCAATAAGAGCACGTGACTGATGCTAGTTAGAAACTGCTCAGCAACAATCTCCTGCCCCAATTGAGTGGCATAGCGTCCCAAATTAACAAAGGGAATCCCAGCTATTTTCTCGATTAGTTTTTGTTCTTTAAGATTTGTCCCAAATAAGCAGCTTCACGATTACCCAATGGCCCAGTTAACTGTAATCCACCGTATTTGGTTTCATGCGTATACTATGAACATTGATGTGTATCTGAATGTATAGAACTTTCATTAATAATGAAATGCCTCTCATATTCACCATCTTAGTTCCAGTTTAAGATGGCGCTGCTGAAATTCATCGACTACTTGCTGGTGGCTAATGAAACAAAGAAAGCAGCTTAATACTTATTCTGGTAAATGATGGCCTGTGGTTTCCCTGTCTGAGTTGAGCTGAACTGCCTATACGACATGGCATTCCTGCTAAGGTCTCAGAGAGGCGGGACAGCTGCAGGACGTCCAGGCTGGAGTTGCTGGAGCGGACTTGAAGGCAACTCGATGCAGCAGAGGTGAGATGAGGTGAAGTCAATGAAAGATCCGAGGTTCGATCGATTTAAGAGCCAAACCGAATTGGAAAGGTTGGTTACCAGCCGAATCGAGGTGGAGGAGCCCAAGCTTGTGGGCAGAGAACGAGGAATGACCCAAGGTTTGGATGATTTAAGTACTGGGCCAGATTGAAATGGTTAGCATGGCAGGGTCAGCGGCGGGGGATGGTCCGGTTCGGCTCGTTTCTCTGTGGGGTTTGCTTCTCTTTGTGAAGGACTGAGGTTGAAGCCTGCAGCAAGTGGACTTCTGGAGTGATGCCTGGCGTCATGAACTTCAGTTCTGAATGCTGTTTGCTTGCTTTTGTTCTTTGCACAGTTTGTTTTTCCCCCCCTCTCTCTGCACACTGGGTGTTTGATGGTCTTGTTTTTGATGAGTTCTAATGGGTTTCTTTGTTTTGTGGCTGCTTGTACAGAGATGAATCTCAAGGTTGTATGAAGTATATACACTTTGATAAGAACTGTACTTTGAACTTCGAGTGCCCTATTAATTTGAAATGATTATCCATTTCTATTGGGTTGAGTTTTCTCCAAGTTCCATAGTAGATTAAGTAATTTAACAAAGAGATGATTTATGACCAGGAACATAGAACAGTACAGACCGAACAGGTCCTTTGGCTCACAATATTGTGCCAATCCTGTTTGAGATTGATCAGCAAGAGCAAATTAAAGAAAGGCAGGGCAAGCACAGCGGCCATCATCAGAGTGGTGGTCTTTAGGCTTTAGCTCTTCAAGGCTTCAGACAGAGAAAGCAAAGAAAAGAAAAGCCCTAGGTTAAGATTTTTTTCTCCTTCCTTTCTCTAAATCTGCTCAGCTAGGACAGTAGCGATGCCAAGCAGGATAGTGGAATGGTCCCCTTGTGGGATGTGGGAGGGCAGGGAGACCTTCAGTGTCCCTGACAACTACAACTGCGAGAAATGCATCCAGCTGCAGCTTCTAGCAAACCCTATTAAGGAGTTGGAGCTGGAACTGGATGAACTCCGGGTCGTTCGGGAGGCTGACCGAGTGATAGACAGGACATGTAGAGAGGTAGTTACACCTAAGGTGCAGGACACAGGAAACTGAATGACAGTCAGGAAGGGGAGAAGAGTTAAGGAGCCAGTGAAGAGTTCCCCAATGCCAATCCATCTCCACAGCAGGTGTATCACTTTGGATACTGTTGGGGGGAAGGTCATAACAGAGGAAAGTCACAGTAGTCGGGTCTCTGACACTGAGTCTGCCTCTGTGACTCAGAAGGGAAGGGGAGAGAAGAGATGCACTGTGGCGATAGGGGATTTGTTAGTTAACGGAATGGACAGGAGGTTCTCTGGGTGAGAACGAGATTCCCAGATGGTATGTTGCCTCCTGGGTGCCAAGGTACAATATATTTCTGATTGAGTGCTGAGCATTCTTAAGTGGGAGGGTAAACAGCCAGAAGCTGTGGTCCTTATAGGTACCAATGTCATGGGTAGGATGAGCGATGAGGTTCTGCATAGAGAGCTCAATGAGTTAGATGCTAAGTTAAAGGGCAGGACCTCCAGGGTTGTGACCTCAGGATTGCTACCCATGTCACGGTACTAGTGAGGCCAGAAAGAGGAAGATTATACAGTTTAAAATGTGGCTAAGGATTTAGTGTAGGAGGGAAGGCACAACATTTCTGGATTATTGGGCTCTCTTCCAGGGAATTTGGGACGTGCACAGAAGGGAAGGTTTGCTGCTGAACTAGAGGGGGACTAATATCATAGAGAGAAGGTTTAAACTAGAGTTGCAGGGGGATGGAAACCAGCGTTGCCACAAAAGTTGTTGGTAAGATTGTGGAGACAGATGTTGGTAAGACCATAGACAAAGTCAGAAATCAAAGGGTTAAGCATGGTGCGACTAATGCCCTGAGTTGTGTATATTTCAATGAAAAAAGTATTGTAGGAAAGGCGGATGAGTTCAGAGTATGGATCAAGACCTGGAATTATGATATTGTAGCCATTATTGACACTTGGTTGCAGGAGGGGCAGGACTGGCAGCTCAATATTCCAGAGTTCCGTTATTTTAGACATGACAGAGCGGAAGGGATTAAAAGAGGAGGTGTGGCGTTACTAATCTGGGGAAATGTCACGACAGCGCTCTGTCAGGACAGGCAGGAGAATACAACTAGTGAGACGTTATGGGTGAACTGAGAAATAAGAAAAGTATGACCACATTAGTGGGATTATATTACAAACCACCCAACAGTCTGAGGGATTTTGAGGAACAAATTTGTAGATTGCAGACTGTTGCAAGAAATATTACCGTAGATTCCGGACTACAGAGCGCACCTGATTAAAAGCCGCTGGCTCTAATTTTAGAAATAAAATCAATTTTTTAATTGTAAAGGCCGCACCGGATTTTAGGCCGCACCGGATTTTCGGCCGCAGGTGTCCCACGTTGTAATATGAGATATTTACACAGAAAGATATTACACGTGAGGATTTTTTAACTTTTAATTAAATCCATATGGTAACAAAAACAAATACATATTGCAAATGCTTTTTTTCGAACCGTGCCCGTAACGCGGCTACTTTTAAATATACGTTGCGTATACTTCTTTACTGAACAACATTCCAATATCTCCTAACGACTGGTAAAAAATATATATACTGCAGCCTACCAGGAAAAGTTATTGATCGCCTTTAACTTAAAAGCAGCGTTTTCGCTCGAGTCTGATGCCGCTCCGCCGCTCGACCCCCACCTTTCCGTTTATTCGCAAACGGCGTTTTCCCACAAGACACCGTGAAACCGGGTGTGACGTCATAGCATCCTGCGATGTAGTACAGAAAACAAATATAGTTAAAACTCTTCTAACTTTAACTAGAAAATGAATTACTAAGCGAAAATATTATAAACTAAATAACTGCCATAAGGCAGCACAATGCTTCGAGTGTTTTCCATGTTGATGAGGGTGAGTACAAATGACTGATTTACAATAATTTAATTGTGAAAGTGCGCTTGATTTATCGTACAATTTCATTGGACCTCTGTGAACTACTCATCAATTTTATTGGTCTACTGTTATGAGGCAAAATGTTTACGAGGCGGCATGAAAAAAATCATGTATTAGCCGCTCCGGATTAAAGGCCACAAAGTTCAAAGCTGTTCAAAATGTGGGAAAAAAGTAGCGGCTTAAAATCCGGAATCTACGGTAGGTTGTTACAGAAGGTGATTGTAGCTTTTCACATATCGACTGGGAATCCCAAACTGTAAAAAGACCAGATGGGATTGATTTGTCAAATGAGTCAGGAAAGTTTCCTTCATCAGTACGTAGAAGTCCCAAGGAGAGAGAGTGTGATACTGGATCTGCTATTAGGGAATGAGACAGGGCAGGTGACAGAAGTTCGTGGAGGGAAACACTTCACATCTAGTGACCACAATGCCTTTAGTTTCAAGGTAAATATGCAAAGAGGTTGGTCTGATCTGCAGGTTGAGATCCTAAATTAGAGAACGACCAATTTTGATGGTATCAGGAAAGAATTTGCAAGTGTGGAATGTGACAGGCTGTTTCCTGACAAAGGTGCACTTGGAAAGAGGGAGGCCTTCAAATGTGTAATTTTGAGAGTACAAAGTTCATATGTGTGCCTGTCCGAATAAAAGGTAAAGATATCAAGTGCAGGGAACCTTAGTTTTCAAGAGATATTGAGGCCCTGGTTAAGAGAAAAAGGAGGTGCACAGAAGGTATAGGCAGGCAGAAACAAATGAGGAGCTTATGAAGAATAAGAAACACAAGGGAACACCTAAGAAAGAAATCAGGAGGGCTAAAAGAAGGCATGAGGTTGCTCCAGCAGAAAACAGGAAGGAGATCTCCTAAGGGATTCTACAAGTATTTTAAGAGCAGAAAGATTGCAAGGGGCAAAATTGGTCCTCTGGAAGACCTGAATGGTAATCCATGTGTGGAGCCAAACCAGATGGGGGAGATCTGAAATAAATCTTTTGTATCAGTGTTTACTCAGGAAACAGGCACAGAGTCTATAGAAGTGAGGCAAAGCAACATCAACTTCACAGATTACAGAGGAAGAGGTGTTTGCTACCCTGAGGCAAATTAGAGTGGATCAATTCCCAGGGCCTGACAAGGTGTTTCCTTGGACCCTACAAGAGGAAAGTGCAGAAATTGCCGGGGCCCTAGCAGAGAAATTTAAAACTTCTTTAGTGACAGGAGAGGTACCAAGGATTGCAGGATAGCCAGTGTTGTTCCACTGTTTGAAAAAGGCCCTAAACATAAACCAGGAGATTTTAGGCTGGTGAGTCTGGCATCAGTTGTAGGAAAGTTATTAGATGGTATTCTAAGGGACTGGATATATAATTAATTGGATAGACATGGACTGATCAAGGATAGTCAACATGGCTTTGTGTATGGTAGGTCTTGTTTAACCAATCTTACAAAGTTTGTCAAGGAAGTTACCAGAAAAGTGGATGAAGGTAAGTTGTGGATGTTGTTTACATGGATTTTAGTAAGGCATTTGACAAGGGCCAGCATGGGAATCTGGTCAGGAAAGTCAGTCGCTCAGCATTCAGGATGAATTAGTGAATTAGATTAGACATTGGCTCTGTGGGACATACCAGAAGGTAGTAGTAGAAGGCTGCCTCTCTGACTGGAGGCCTGTGACTGATGGAGTGCCGCAAGGATTGGTACTGGGTCCTTTGTTGGTTGTCATCTATATCAATGATCTTGATGATAACGTGGTTAACTGGATCAGCAAATTTGCGGATGACACCAAGATTGGAGAAGTATTGGACAGTGAGGAAGGCTATCATGGATTGCAGGAGGATCTGCATCAGTTGGAATAATGAGCTAAAAAATGGCAGATGGAATTTAATGCAGACAAGTGTGAGGTTTTGCACTTCAGTAGGTCCAACCAGGGTAGATCTTAAACAGTGAATGGTAGGGCACTGAGGAGTGTGGTGGAACAAAGGGATCTGGACATACAGGAACATAATTCGTTGAAAGTGTGTCACAGGTAGATAGGGTCGTAAAGAAAGCTTTTGGCACATTGGCCTTCATAAATCAATGCATTGATTAGAGAAGATGGGATGTTATGTTTGAAGTTTGCAAATGTTGGTGAGGCCTAATTTGGAATATTGTGTGCAGTTCTGGTCATCTATCTGCAGGAAAGATGTAAACAAAGTTGAAGAATGCAGAGAAAATTTACAAGGATGTTGCTGGGTCTGGAGGACCTGAGTTATAAGGAAAGATTGAAGATAGGTTAAGATTGTATTCTTTAGAATTTAGAAGACTGAGAGGTGATTTGATAGAGATATACAAAATTATGAGGGGTATAGATAGGGTAAATGCAAACAGGCCATTTCCTCTGAGGTTGGGTGGAACTACAACCAGAGGTCATTTGTTAAGGGTAAAAGTTGAGGTTTAAGGGGATCATAAGGGGAAACCTTTTCACTCAGAGAGTCGTGAGAGTGTGGAATGAGCTGACAGCACAAGTGGTGCATGCAAGCTTGATGTCAACGTTCAAGAGAAATTTGGATAGGTACATGGACAGTGCGGATGTGGAGGACTATGGTCCAGGTGCAGGTGTTTGGGAGTAGGCAGTTTAAATGGTTTTGGCATGGACTAGATGGACCAAAGGGCCTGCTTCTGTGCTGTACTATGACTCTGAGGTCAACCTAAGGAATGATTCCTTGGCTATGAAGAGCTTCAAAACATCTCAAAGAAGTGAAACGTTGTGCAATCTGTTATGATCCCAGCCCCCTCCTTCCTGAGAATCGCAAGATTGCTATTAATTCGGGTCTCAGACCCAGGAAATGAGAGAGAATCCTCAGAGAGACAACGCAATGGATTTTGACCATTGTTCTTGGAGACACCTGTGTGGATTGCGACTCTATGCTACGTGCCAGCGATCAGGGCTACGTGCACACCCTCGGGCAATGTGGGGTGGGGATTGTATCACCCCACCTTGATTGACATCTACAACTCTGCAAGTCAAGATAAAAAGGGGACTGCAGGAGGCAGTCCCCTAGCGACGCACCAGAAGGAGACACCATCGCTCATCGCTCCCGTGAGGACGGGAAGCTATTCGGAAGCCATGTGTGGTTCATTTCCCCTAGCCTGGGGAACGAGTGGCTGATAACACCGAAAAGGACTTCGAACTGACAACGGGGAACCCACGTTCCAGATTCAACGATTTGAGTCCAAAAGGCTGGCAAGTTTATTTTCTCACCAAAAATCTTTCTCTCTCCAACAAGTGAAACCCAGCAGTCCCCAAACGGCTAAAAGCCTGCATGAACTGGCTAGACTTTTATATTTCCATCGGACAATATTTTTACCCCTAGACAAAACGATAGAGCCACTTCTTATTGTTGATTATTACTATACCCGCGCTTTAGATTGAGTATTGACGACGTATATTATCTGAATGTTTGTATTAACCTTACTTTTGTGCCCCTTTATAAATAAAAACGTTTAAAAATAGTACCATCAGACTTCAGCGGACCTCTCTATCTTTGCTGGTAAGTGACCCAGTTACGGGGTACGTAACAAATCCATTAGAAAAAAAACAGTATCTAATGCTATAGGGAGGATTTGATAGTGTTAAACTTAAATTAAACTTGATAGTGTTTTTTTTTGTTCTTGCTTAGCAGTAAAGACCCTATCATTGGATTGTTTAAAATATTTAAGGAAGTCACTTTCTGTGAGTTGGGAGGTATAATATGGAGAAAGGATGGAAATCTGCTCAGCTGCTAAAAGAAGTCTTCATAACTCCTCAGTTATCTCTCAACAATTTATATTCTGGAAAGCTCAATTAACCTTTGCTAAGTTATTAGCTGTAAGAAAAAATATGTATCCTGTTATGAAATAGTAATGTGATTGGGTTTTGACGCCTTTATAGAACTACATTATGATAAGCTTACAATGCAATTGTGCAGCATTCAAATTATAAGGCATTCTCTTCCTTTCTCTCATTAAAGATGACACAGAATAATTACAAAGTGCCATATGGAGGAGTTTGTTCTCAGTATAAATGCCAAGATGATTATGCTAATTCTGAAAGTTGGCACCAATTGTCAGCACAGCACACCTTTTTTTAAAATGTTCTTCCTCAGTTCCATAGTTACCACTATACTGAGAAAATGTTGCTAACTTTCTGTCTTAAACCAGCTTTCTCTATGTCTAAGGAGTGGCACCCTATGTAGCATCACAATTAAATGGATTTATAAATATGAAGAAGTACATTGATGAAAGTAGACCAGTAGATATGGTCTATAAGGAAGTTAGTGTCGTGGTTTTTTGTGCCTCACAAATGACCAGGAGACGCAGAAGATTCTTCAAGAAGGGTTAAACTTTAATTTGCAAATCAAAGCTGAGACAGTCATTGAGCTAGTCGCTGATTGCCCACCGATCCTTGTACATAGCATTTTTTATAGCAATCTCCTGGTTTAGTTGCATTAGCATATCCAATCGGTCTATAGGTGCATATCACAAATACATCTGCCACTATTGTTTCTACCTATTGACTTATTCATGTTCTAGTCTACATCTCTTAGCTACCTCTCATTAACACACCATTGTCTCCTACATTCTTAAGATTTCAAATAGCAAGCTCAAACTACATAATCTACATCAAGGCTGACTACATAGTTTTGGTTACACAGCAGACAAGTTCAAAGCAAAACATCTCTTAGCTACCTCTCATGTGTTCACCCTGTACACATCAGACTTCCAATATAACTCGGAGTCCTGCCATGTGCAGAAGTTCGCTGATGATACGGCCATAGTGGGGTGTGTCAGGAATGGACAGGAGGAGGAGTATAGGAAACTGATACAGGACTTTGTGATATGGTGCAACTCAAACTACCTGCGTCTCAATATCACCAAGACCAAGGAGATGGTGGTGGACTTTAGGAGATCTAGGCCTCATATGGAGCCAGTGATCATTAATGGAGAATGTGTGGAGCAGGTTAAGACCTACAAGTATCTGGGAGTACAGTTAGATGAGAAGCTAGACTGGACTGCCAACACAGATGCCTTGTGCAGGAAGGCACAGAGTCGACTGTACTTCCTTAGAAGGTTGGCGTCATTCAATGTCTGTAGTGAGATGCTGAAGATGTTCTATAGGTCAGTTGTGGAGAGCGCCCTCTTCTTTGTGGTGGCGTGTTGGGGAGGAAGCATTAAGAAGAGGGACGCCTCACGTCTTAATAAGCTGGTAAGGAAGGCGGGCTCTGTCGTGGGCAAAGTACTGGAGAGTTTAACATCGGTAGCTGAGCGAAGGGCGCTGAGTAGGCTACAGTCAATTATGGAAAACTCTGAACATCCTCTACATAGCACCATCCAGAGACAGAGAAGCAGTTTCAGCGACAGGTTACTATCGATGCAATGCTCCTCAGATAGGATGAAGAGGTCAATACTCCCCAATGCCATTAGGCTTTACAATTCTACCGCCAGGACTTAAGAACTTTTTAAAAGCTATTATTAATGCTTTTTGAGATAGTGATTTAGATGCATATCATATTTTTTACTGAGTTAAGTACTGTATGTAATTAGTTTTGCTACAACAAGTGTATGGGACATTGGAAAAAAGTTGAATTTCCCCATGGGGATGAATAAAGAATCTATCTATCTATCTATCTATCTATCTATCTATCTATCTATCTATGTATCTATCTATCTATCTATCATTACCACACCATTGTCTTCTACATTCAATTGGATACATGCATAGCACATAGCAAACTTCAAAGCTGACTACATCTCTTAGCTACCTCTCATTAACATATATTAACACACCATTGTCTTCTACATTCCTAGCATTTCACATAGTTTTGGTTACAAATAATACAAGTTTTATACTCCATAATATTTTATACTCCAATATATCCCCCCTTTGAGACCCAGAGGGTCTCACACAGAGAAAGAAGACTAAGAGGCCGCGCATAAAAACCCCAATAAACTCAAGCACTTATTCCCAAATCTCGGGTTAAACTATAATTTTCTGCGCCAAGACCTCAAAGTATTCTCTCCTTGTTACCCTGGGCCGCTGAGCCAAAAACCTGTCCCTTTGTACCTGAGACAGGGAAAAAGACTCAAAAGCCCTTACAATCTACTCCCACACTGTCATTTTGCTCTTGTTCATCCTGCAGGTGTTGTAGGCTGTAACGATACATTTTCGGTGTTTCTTTCTCCACTAAGCTAACTTCAGTAATTGCCACGAGCATCGGAAATTGTTTGGTTGCAGCACGCACTACAAGAGATTTGAGACAAGGAAGAAAACAGCACAGCACAAGCACACAGCTCAACAATACAATACTGACAGTTATTGCTATTTTAGTCATCCATGCTCCCCATCCTCCGAGTCTACTTTCTAACCAATCAAAGAACTGATGTTCAAATCCTGCATTCTGTCTGACCTCCGTCCGCAGATTCTTTAATTTATTCATTGCTCTGGTGAAAGACCCGTCTGGGCTAGTATTGTTCGGTATGAAAGTGCAGCATTGTTCTCCAAACATTACACACACACCCTTTTTCTGCCAAAAGCCAATCCAGTACCTGTCTGTTTTGCCACGCCATCCTGCTAGTTGCATCCAGCTGTTGCCCTAAGGCCTCCAGTGCATCATCAGTGTAGTTGATGAATCTCTGTTGATTGTAGTATATATACTTTATCCATTCAACATTTTTGCTCACCCCTATCACAGGTATGATAGCTTCCCAGCCTGCAGCAATCTCATTTTGTGCCTTGAATTCGATAGGTATACCTGTCGGCTGCCCTATACTGTCAATCCGGATCGTCGGATCCGGGTCATATTTTCTCTTCTGCCGTAGCAGAGTCCGCTGCTCAGAGAAGTCAGCGTTGGACTGTACTTCAGGGGACATTATAACTTCCTGAAGCAGCATGACACGCGTACATGTTCCTTCCCACCTGAGGGGGAGCGTAGATCTCAGACCTCCTTCCTGTCCACACAGCCACCAAGTGTCTGTTTATTTCTATGGTATAATCGATACTCCTCATATTCCTTTTCCTCTCTCAAGTATTTCATCCGTTCAATCTGTTCTTGCATTTCTCTCTGTACCTGTTCTATCTTTATCCTTTCTGCCTGTATCTCCTTCCATATCACCGCTTTTTCCTTCTCGTGTTGTTTTTTTTCCTCCTCATTATCCCAAACTTGGACTTCTCCCTGCATGTTTACTGTTCCCGTCAGCAGGGGGCACTGCTTAGGGGTTCCTTCCTCATTATAGGGAGGGGGTTTTTCTGTTTCTTTCGCATCCGGGTACGGAGCAGAAGCCAGCTTCTCACCGTACCCTCCTCTCTCTCTAACAGGCTGTTTCTCCAGCACCTTAGTGTCTTCCTCGCTTGTAATCAATATTCTACCTGTCCTCCTCAGCCTTTCTCCCTCCGTTCTGAAGAGTTTTAGCACTTCCATTTCTCGTTCTCTTTTTTGCTCTCTATTCTTAGATTTGTCTTTTGATTTGTAATTTTTAATTAGTCCTTCCATTTCTTTGCACAAACTTACATCAAACGTTCCTTCTCTTGGCCACTTTGTGACCAGGTTTTTGGTTCTTTTTTCCCATTTTTCTGAAGTTTTTGTGATCTCATTTTTAATTAACGGGAATTTTTTGCTCAGAATCTCTACTGCCGTTCCTTTACCTGTCATGTTATTCTCTCTTTTAAGGTATTTCAGAGATTCACAGTTTGTTTACTGGATAATATTATTTACTCTAATTCTACACCTAGTCCTAGTCTAACACCACGTGGACTTTTTCTTCACTAAACTTACTCTAATTCTACGCCTAGTCCAACACCTCGCCCATTCAGACCCTTATCTCTTAAGGCGGTATCCACGAGGATTTTCTACTCTAATTCTATTCTATTTTCCTTTCCCTGCCCATTCAGCCTTTCGTTTCATACGAAGCGGTACCCACAGGGATTTACCAACACCATGTGGACTTTTTCTTAACTTCTTATTAACTTATTTGTACTTACCTTCACTGCAGTGTTCTTGATCAATCCTCTGAGCCTCCTCTGTTAACCCCCAATTCTGTCAGATTCTTTGGACCGGAGAGACCATTCAGCAGTGGTTCCATACTTCTGAGACTCCCAGACCTCCCCAAAGCCAACAGAATTCTTAGTCCAAATTGTCACAAAAGCGCTTACCTTTTGTTTGGGTGCACCCTTAATTCTGTTAGCCTTGTGGGGTCCCGGAGGACTGGGAAGCGTCCCCAATCTGCCGTTTCCTTTCTGCGGATCTCTTTCCGGTCCTGTCGTGGTCGCCAATTATGTCGTGGTTTTTCGTGCCTCACAAATGACCAGGAGACGCAGAAGATTCTTCAAGAAGGGTTAAACTTTAATTTGCAAATCAAAGCTGAGACAGTCAGTGAGCTAGTCGCTGATTGCCCACCGATCCTTGGACATATCACTTTTTATAGCAATCTCCTGGTTTAGTTGTATTAGCATATCCAATCGGTCTATAGGTGCATATCACAAGTACATCCGCCACTATTGTTTCTACCTATTGACTTAATCATGTTCTAGTCTACATCTCTTAGCTACCTCTCATTAACACACCATTGTCTCCTACATTCTTAAGATTTCAAATAGCAAGTTCAAACTACATAATCTACATCAAGGCTGACTACATAGTTTTGGTTACACAGCAGACAAGTTCAAAGCAAAACATCTCTTAGCTACCTCTCATTACCACACCATTGTCTTCTACATTCAATTGGATACATGCATAGCACATAGCAAACTTCAAAGCTGACTACATCTCTTAGCTACCTCTCATTAACATATATTAACACACCATTGTCTTCTACATTCCTAGCATTTCACATAGTTTTGGTTACAAATAATACAAGTTTTATACTCCATAATATTTTATACTCCAATATTAGTAAGATTCTCAACAAGGTACCCATGGTAGGCTCATTCAGGTAGTCAGGAGGTACTGGATCCATGGAAACTTTGCTGTGTGGATTCAGAATTGCCTTGCCCACAGAAGGCAGGGGGTGGTAGAAGATGAAGAGTATTCACTTGACTTGAGGTGCCCTGCAGGGACCCCTGCTCTTTGTGATTGTTATAAATGACTTGGATGAGGAAGTAGAAGGGTAGGGTAGTAACTTTGTGGATGACACGTAGCTTGGTGGTGTTGTGGGTTGTGTGGAGGGATGTCATAAGTTGTAAGAGGACATTGTTAGGATGCAGAGTTCATTTGAGGTGTCGCGGAGGGAGTTCAATCTGCAAAAGTGTGAAGTGATACACTTTGGATGGTCAAAGATGAAGGCAGATTCCAGCGTTAATGACAGGATTCATAGCAGTGTGGGTGAGCAGAGGGATCTTGGGGTCCACGTTCAAGATCCCTCAAAGTTGCTGCACAAGTTGATAGGGTGGCTAAGAAGGTGTATGGCATGTTCATTGGAAGGATGTGGGAACACAAACAGGAAAACATCTGCAGATGCTGGACATCCAAAGCAGCACACACTGAACACTGGAGGAACTCAGCAGCTCAGGCAGCATCTGTGGAAAAGAGCAAACAGTCAACATTTTGGGCCAAAACTCTTCTTCAGAATTGAGATGAGAGGGGGAAGATGCCTGAATAAAAAGGTGGATGGGGGCATCTGCTGATTTTCTTGTGTTTGTGTTCCCACATCCTTCCAATAATGAGTTGCCCAGAACTGAACAACAACTGAATGCCTTGTGTGGTCTAATCAGAATTTATAGAAGTAAATTACCTCTCAGCTCTTGAATGCGATCCCCTGACTACTGAACATGGATGAAGGAAAAATGAAAGGCTATGTGGGAGGGAAGGTTTAGATTGATCTTCCATTAGGTTAGTAAGTTGCATAACATCAGAGGCTGAAGGGCCTGATTGCTCAATGTTCTACATTTGCTATATGTATGTATGTCTGATGTTGACCTCATCCAGATGTTCAAGTACTTCTCCAAAGTAAGGAAGAAGATCTAGCATCTTCACTTATCCTGGCCTGTCTGTAACAGTAATATGTTGTCATCTGAAGTGCTCTAGCAAACTATTTAATTCAAGGGCTATAGAGATAAAATAGCCTTGGTAATGGCCTCTACATTGTGTGAATGGTGTCCATAATCATTCACTGAACCTTCATCTCTTTTGGCTCCTTCTAGAATATCGTCTAACTAGAAGAATGAGGGGGGATCTCATTGAAACTCATTGACTATTGAAAGAACTAGATAGTGTAGATGTAAAGGGATGTTATCTATAGTGGGGGGAGTGTAGGTCCAGAAGGCACAGCCTCAGAAAAGAGGAATGTCTATTTAGAACAGAGATGAAGGGGAATTTCTTTAGCCAGAGGGTGGTGAATCTGTGGAATTGACTGCCACAAACACTAGAACACTAGAATACTACAGCACAGTACAGGCCCTTCAGCCTTCGATGTTGTGCCAACCTATATATTCCTTAAAAAAAGTACTAAACCCACACTACCCCGTAACCCTCTATTTTTCTTTCATCCATGTCGGTGGAAGCCAAGTTGTTGGGTATATTTGAAGTGGAGGTTGATAGGATCTTGATGAAGAAGGGCATCAAAGGATATGAGGAGAATGGGGTTGAGAGTGACAATAACTCAGTCATGATGGAATAGCAGAGTAGAGTCAATGGGGTGCATGGCCTAATTCTACTCCTATGTCTTATGGTATTCTGATCTCTTACTTTAAGGTTTGTGTCCATTTCCAAATTTTGACAAATTTATCTCAGCCTTCATGACTCCAGGGAGACACAAGCCAACACATACATGGAGGATCGGCTGATTGCTCATTGTGCTCAAGCTTGTCCAGGTTGGAACAGCCACTGGCTTCTGCTTCTCCTTTTCAACCTTATGGTAAGATGGCAGTGTGCTTGAATGTAGCAGCCTCTCTGGGGCCAATCAAAGGTGCTTTTGTCTTTTTTAAATGCCTTTTTTCTGATCACAAGACAATGTTGGACTTTAAGAACTTCAAGTACTGCAGGCCTACACCATCAGTGAGTTGCTCACTGGTGGAGGAGCTGGACTTGGTGAGGACTGTGTTACTGCCTGTTACAGAAAAGCATCGGAGTTGGTGCGTGAAGGCAGTGTGCAGTCCAACAGCAAGTGACTGTCTTGGACGTTGCTCTTGCGATGGCAAGACGCTGGTGGACATTGGAATGTAAAATACTGTAAGTCTGTTTCCCTTGTTTATTGGAGAAGACAGTTGGTGGGGGAGCTGTGCAGCCTCAGCTGTGGCGAGCACTAGGCCTCAAGCCATGGGCTTGCCAGGTACAGCAATTCAGGAGAGGAGACGCCAGAGGCAGTGTGGCATGCCGTCCACGCTGGGGTGGGGGCTGGCCCCTCCCGTCAGTTCTGTCCTCCAGTGTCTGCTCGGTGGAAGACAAACTGGATTGTGTGCAAGCCTATATTTGTCTGCGGACTGCTGAGAACTGCTGTATATCACATAATATATATCTATGGTGTGACTGTATTTTACTGGTATCTTACATGTGCTATACGTGCCTTGCACTGTGTGTGACTGTTGGTACTGTATTTTACACCTTGGCCTCAGGGTAACACTGTTTCGTTTGGCTGCATTCGTGGGTATTCATGTACGGTTCAATGGCAATTAAACTCGAATTTATTAAACTTGAACTTTATTTATTACCCCACCCTGCCACAAATTCCTGACGTGTGCTGTGTACAAAGGTGGGTTGTTATGACACGCACCCGATCGTGCCAACTTCAGGAGTTTAGATGCTTGAACTCTCTGGAATATGGATGGCTGTCATGGCCCATTTAAAGATTCAGACCGCCCCTTTAACTGGCCAAGTTTTGGTGACGGGATTTACTATTTTAAGAGCACCTGAACCGAGGTTCGGTGCTCAATCATCAGCTCAGTTTTGGATTTTCATCCAGAGTCTAGTTTAGAACCCTGTCTTCATTTCAGTCTTGCATCGCGTGTTGACTCTAGTCTCAGATACTCCAACACTTGGGTCCTAACCATCCTTGCCTCGGTCTCTTGTCATGGAACAATGGACCCAGGGGAGTTTTTGTTAGCCATGGCCTGCGATAGTGAGGGAATTTCGAGACAGAGCCTGGAGAAACATAACCTCCGGTCGCCATGCACCAGCTATCGCAAGGCGGGATCCAGAGTTACTCAGGCGAGGCCATCAGTGGCTCTGCAGAGCCCAGTGCATCTTCCGATCGCGGAGAGATTCGGCCGAGATCTGGGCTCCTGCTGCGACTTCCTTACTCAATGTTTGTTGGTGTTTGAACTCCAGCCGGCCCGGTTCCCCTATGGAGTGTGGAAAGGTGGCACTCATGGTCCCTCTCCCGACCGGAAAAGCCCTGGCTTGGGACGCCGTGTATTGGAGCAAAGGTTGGAGATTGCTCAGGTTCAGCAGAATTCATGGCCGCCATGAGGGGGGTGTTCCATCATCCCACTGGAGCAAACTGACCCTCGGACCATCTGATCAAAGTGCGTTAGGGCAGCTGGTCAGCAGCCAACTATGCTGTTGAGCTTCGGACTTTCGCCCGAGAGAGTGGCTGGAATGGGGAGGCCTTGGTCATGCTGTGCAGCCATGGACTCCAAACCGAACTAAAAGATGTCCTTTCCTTGGAAGAACTAGTAGAGGACTTCGAGGCTCTAATTCATCAGTCCATCCACCTTGAAAATTGCCCGGTGGAGTGAGAGTGGGACTACCTCATGAGGCCAAAGAGGGCTAGCCCAACCCCGGCCTTAATACATTATACTTCCAAGCCCCAACCTTGGACTATGATCAGCCCGTCTCCTGCTCAGGAGCCTGCACAGCCCATGCAAATCAGCCACATAAGAATCTTTGCTGATGAGAGGTTCTGGCATCGGAGTTAAGGTTGTTGCTATTACTGCAGGGAAGCAGGTCACCTGTGGGCTGAATGCTTGAGGTTTCGGCCGTCGGAAGACTGTCCAGTGCAGGAGGACTGTGACAGTAGCTGCCACTACTCCCTACCTCATGGATTTTGGTGTCACATTGAGGACAGAAATCACCTGGGGTATGAACAGGTGGGAGATGAATGTTTTTTTGGACTCTGGGGCAGCTGGAAATTTGTTGGACCTGGGGTCTGCCAGCAGGCTCAACATACCACTGTAGGTGTTGAGACAGCCCATGTCCACAACTGTCTTCGATGGCCGACCACTTAATTCCAGGCAGATCTGGCACAGACATTGGTCATCCAGATGAGGGTGGAGATCACGCGGTGGACGTTAGTTTCTTTATCATTCTGTCTCCTTACATATCCCTGATTCTTGGGCACCCTTGGCTGACCCACCATAACCCATCCATGGACTAGAAGAAAGGAGGATCATTGCTCCAATAAACTATCTTTTTGCCTTTTGTTCAGACCTCCACCCCCAGGTTCTCCTGAGACTAGCGGCTGATGATGGGGCAGACTTCTGTTCAGGGTAACCTGGAGCCTTCCGGAAACCCAGTCCTGCCTTCAAGGGCAGACAAGCTGGCTCTGGCCAGTGCAAATCCCGACCCTGTCCAGTCAGGAGTGGGCTGGAGCTGGAGAGAGGGGATCTCTAGTTGAGCAATCCAAGGAAGTGCCGAAGCATTCTGGAACTCTAGCGGCTAAGCCAAAGGACTCCAGTTGGCAGGTCCTGTCTGATGGGAACTGTCCAAGAGGGGGACCCTTGGAGCCTGGTTCCAGCAGCACAGGGACCATTCACTGCACCTCGCCGCCTTGCATCCAGCTCTCATCCATGACCATCGTCTCTCCAAACAGACAGTTGCCCATAGGGGAGGGGGTCCTACTATGACATGCCCCCAACCTCACCAGCTTCCAGGGTTTACAGCCTCTCACTCTTCGGAATATGGTGTGGCCCCCTTAAAGATTCAGGCTGCCCTGTAATTGGCAGCCAGGATTTAATACTCAAAGAGCACCTGAACTCAGGTTCAGAGCTCAATTGTCAGCTCAGTTTTGGAATCTCATCTTGCATCTGGTTTAGAACCTAGTCTTTGTTTCAGTCTTGTATCGTGCCTTGATTCTAATCTCGGACACTCCAGCTCTTGGGTTCTAACCATCTTTGCCTGGGTCTTTCATAACAGGAATTTTGGTCTTTTGCAATCTGCAAACAAGAATTTAGTCACACACGAACTGCAGTGACTGTAAACGAGCCGAAGAATTATTTGCAGATTGTATAAAATAGCTGACTCTACTGTTGTAAACCATCTTTTCAATTTCTTCTACAACTTCGCTTAACACACTCAGATTTGCATTGTGCAAACTGCTTATTGTGGACTGATTACAGTCAGTGGCCAATTTATCACTTAATAAAATGGCC
Organism: Hemitrygon akajei; assembly: GCF_048418815.1. Lineage (NCBI taxonomy): Eukaryota > Metazoa > Chordata > Chondrichthyes > Myliobatiformes > Dasyatidae > Hemitrygon > Hemitrygon akajei. The sequence goes on from NC_133125.1 coordinate 108,032,310, forward strand.
ACTGAGTATATGTTAGCGGTCTTCTGCTGCTTTCACCCACCCACTTCGGTTTAATAAGTTGTGTGCCAGATGGTCTTCTGCACATCACTGTTGTAATGTGTGGTTATTTAGTTACTGTCACCTTCCTGTCAGCTTGAAACGGTCTGGCCATTCTCCTCTGACCTCTCTCATTAATAAGACATTTTCACCCACAGAACTGCTGCTCAACAGATGATTTTTGCTTTTCGCATAAACTCTATAAACTCTAGATACTGTTGTGGGTGAAAATCCCAGAACATTTGTAATTTCAGAGATACTCACACCACCCTGTCTGGCACCAACACATTCTGTGGTCAGTCACTAAGATCACATTGCTTCCCCAGTCGGATGTTTGGTCTGAACAAGAAATGAATCTCTTGACCAGGTCTGCATGCTCTTATGCATTGAGTTGTTGCTACATGATTGGTCGATCAGATATTTGCATAATGAGCGAGTGTACAGGTGTACCTAATAAAGTGGCCATTGAGTGTACTTATTAATGAGATGTGGGGATCCCTGGCAAAAAAAACCAAAAACAATAATTCTCATCCCTTGTTGTGCTAAGAAACCCATTCTTGAGAAAGTAGTGCCAAGTCCCAGTGTAGTGAAGGTGCATACATGATGCTGTTATGGTCATATTACACTACCAAGTGAAGGCATATTGTCTGTAAAGTACCTATCTACTCTGATCCAACACAAATTCCATTTTATTCATACTACCTTCCCCATGGGGAAGGAGGCCCATGATTAAAACCCAGCAATGGCAAAGGAAGATCAATATGCATGCGCAGGAAGGGAAACGGGTAAATGATGGTTCCCAGTCCTCTGATGCCTTCTAGGCATGGAACTGCAACACACCATGGCTCTAGGCCTCTGCTCACTGGAACTTAGAAGAATGAAAGGGGATCTCATTGAAACCTACTGCATATTGAAGGGTCAAGACAGAGTGGATGTGAAGAGGATGTTTCCTATAGTGGGAAAGTCTAGAATCAGAGGGCACAGCCTCAGAATACAAGGACATACTTTTAGAACAGAAATGGGGAGAACTTTGTTTAGGGAGACGGTGGTGAATCTGTGGAATTAATTGCCACAGATTGCTGTGGAGGCCAAGTCATGAGTTTATTTAAAACGGAGTTTGATTTGTTCTTGATTGGTCAGGGCATCAAAGATAACTGGGAGAAGCCAGAAGAATGGAGTTGAGAGGGTTACTAAATCTGCTGTGATGGATTGGTGGAGCAGACTTGTTGGGATGAATGGGTTAAATCTGCTCCTATGTCTTGTGATCTTATGGTTAACAGCTACCAGTTTATACCCAAAAGCTCCAAATCATGCCTGTAAGGGTGAAAACATGGCGTGTGTGTGATACAGAGAGGGCATCGTACACACTAAAGTGAGCTCCACATGGAAGCACCAGGTTCAGTTTCCCAGTGGGGACAATTTCAACTGGAAATAACTGCTTTCCTCGTATCAGAGTTGGATAAAACTCCAGGAAATACAAGGCCTGTACTGTATTCTCCTGCTCAATGTTCTATGTTTATCGTTTGCTGTAGCTGCACACTAGCTACTTATAAATCACGCACTCGGACACCAAGATCCTTCGGCATCTTAGATCTAGTACTCCTGTTAGTTGTTGATAAGGAAAAGCTTCTTAGGTTTATCTCCTCTATGTACTTGGAGTAGAAATCCAACAGATTCGTACAGGGTGGGTCACATATCCACACACAGGTGCCACCACCATTATATATGGACACACTCAATAGATGACATGGCTTCTGATTTTAACTATTCAATCATTTACTAGTGGATGGAAGTATGCGTAGCATGCTATATTTGGAACTTTGGATCAGAACGAAATGAAACCAAAAGAGTTGGGAAGTTAAGTTGCAGCTTTATAAAGCATTGGTTGGATCCCAGCTGGAGTACGCCAATGATGTGCCGGCCAATGCACAAATGGAGAGACGTGAGAGCCCTGGAGAGGGCGCAAAGGAGGTTCACCAGGATGGAGAACTTCACATTGTCACGAGGTGGGGACAAGGATGCTGGGAGAGGACCCACAAGTAGGACACAAACTCATCTTTCTTAGGTACAATAAAATAGTGTTTATTACTCGCTACACAGAAGATCGGGAAATCAAGGAGGACAAAGAGGAACACGAACTTTGGACTAGGGGACTAGGGACTAGGATCGCCACGGACCTGGGACTTGGACGGGGGAACATGGACAGCCGCGGACCTTGGACTTGGACGGGGGAACATGGACAGCCGCGGACCTTGGACTTGGACGGGGGAACATGGACAGCCGCGGCCATGACTGGGACCGCCACAGCCCTTGGACTTGGAGACTGAGACCTTGATTCACCGCCGCCAGACACTTGGATATCATGGATCACTGCAGCCAGAAACGTGGACACCAGAACACAGGACAAGGAATCTTGAACCAGGACTCCTCCTCCAGATCAGGCACCGAGCCGGGACTCTTCTTCGGGGGGGGAGGGGCAGACACAGACACTGGGCATGACATCGAGCCAGGACTCCGCCTTCCACTCAGGCATCGAGCCGGGACTCTTCGAGGGGTAGACATGGACAAGGGGCTTGAACGTCGAGTCAGGACTCCGCCTTTAACTCACCCCTGGTAGATTGACCTTGCCCGGACCCACTCTGGCGACGGAAGGTGAATTGCTGGTACTCCGATGCGGGCTGGGTCACTCTGGCGATGGAAGGTGAATTGCTGGTACTCCGATGCGGGCTGGATCACTCTGGTGACGGAAGGGGAATTGCTGGTACTCCGATGCGGGCTGGATCACTCTGGTGACGGAAGGGGAATTGCTGGAACTCCGATGCGGGCTGGATCACTCTGGCGACGGAAGGTGAATCGCTGGTACTCCGATGCGGGCTGGATCACTCTGGCGACGGAAGGTGAATCGCTGGTACTCCGATGCGGGCTGGATCACTCTGGCGACGGAAGGTGAATCGCTGGTACTCCGATGCGGGCTGGATCACTCTGGCGACGGAAGGTGAATCGCTGGTACTCCGATGCGGGCTGGATCACTCTGGCGACGGAAGGTGAATCGCTGGTACTCCGATGCGGGTCTGATCACTCTGGCGACGGAAGGGGAATTGCTGGTACTCCGATGCGGGCTGGATCACTCTGGTGACGGAAGGTGAATTGCTGGTACTCCGATGCGGGCTGGATCACTCTGGTGACGGAAGGTGAATTGCTGGTACTCCGATGCGGGCTGGATCACTCTGGCGACGGAAGGTGAATCGCTGGTACTCCGATGCGGGCTGGATCACTCTGGCGACGGAAGGTGAATTGCTGGTACTCCGATGCGGGCTGGATCACTCTGGTGACGGAAGGGGAATTGCTGGTACTCCGATGCGGGCTGGATCACTCTGGTGACGGAAGGTGAATTGCTGGTACTCCGATGCGGGCTGGATCACTCTGGTGACGGAAGGTGAATTGCTGGTACTCCGATGCGGGCTGGATCACTCTGGTGACGGAAGGTGAATTGCTGGTACTCCGATGCGGGCTGGATCACTCTGGTGACGGAAGGTGAATTGCTGGTACTCCGATGCGGGCTGGATCACTCTGGTGACGGAAGGTGAATTGCTGGTACTCCGATGCGGTCTGGATCACTCTGGTGACGGAAGGCGAATTGCTGGTACTCCGATGCGGGCTGGGTCACTCTGGCGACGGAAGGTGAATTGCTGGTACTGTGATGCGGGCTGGATCACTCTGGCGACGGAAGGCGAATTGCTGGTACTCCGATGCGGGCTGGATCACTCTGGCGATGGAAGGTGAATTGCTGGTACTCCGATGCGGGCTGGATCACTCTGGTGACGGAAGGCGAATTGCTGGTACTCCGATACGGGCTGGATCACTCTGGTGACGGAAGGTGAATTGCTGGTACTCCGATACGGGCTGGATCACTCTGGCGACGGAAGGCGAATTGCTGGTACTCCGATGCAGGTTGGGTCACTCTGGCGATGGAAGGTGAATTGCTGGTACTCCGATGCGGGCTGGATCACTCTGGCGATGGAAGGTGAATTGCTGGTACTCCGATGCGGGCTGGGACACTCTGGTGACGGAAGGTGAATTGCTGGCACTCCGATGCGGGCTGGATCACTCTGGCGACGGAAGGTGAATTGCTGGTACTCCGATACGGGCTGGATCACTCTGGCGACGGAAGGTGAATTGCTGGCACTCCGATGCGGGCTGGATCACTCTGGTGACGGAAGGTGAATTGCTGGTACTCCGATGCGGGCTGGATCACTCTGGCGACGGAAGGTGAATTGCTGGTACTCCGATACGGGCTGGATCACTCTGGCGACGGAAGGTGAATTGCTGGCACTCTGATGCGGGCTGGATCACTCTGGCGACGGAAGGTGAATTGCTGGTACTCCGATGCGGGCTGGATCACTCTGGCGACGGAAGGGGAATTGCTGGTACTCCGATGCGGGCTGGATCACTCTGGCGACGGAAGGGGAATTGCTGGTACTCCGATGCGGGCTGGATCACTCTGGCGACGGAAGGTGAATTGCTGGTACTCCGATGCGGGCTGGATCACTCTGGCGACGGAAGGTGAATTGCTGGTACTCCGATGCGGGCTGGATCACTCTGGTGACGGAAGGTGAATTGCTGGTACTCCGATGCGGGCTGGGTCACTCTGGTGACGATGGTGAATTGCTGGTACTCCGATGCGGGCTGGATCACTCTGGAGACGGAAGGTGAATCGCTGGTACTCCGACGCGGGCTGGGTCACTCTGGTGACGGAAGGTGAATTGCTGGTACTCCGATGCGGGCTGGATCACTCTGGTGACGGAAGGTGAATTGCTGGTACTCCGATGCGGGCTGGATCACTCTGGTGACGGAAGGTGAATCGCTGGTACTCCGACGCGGGCTGGGTCACTCTGGTGATGGAAGGTGAATTGCTGGTACTCCGATGCGGGCTGGATCACTCTGGCGACGGAAGGTGAATTGCTGGTACTCCGATACGGGCTGGATCACTCTGGCGACGGAAGGTGAATTGCTGGTACTCCGATGCGGGCTGGATCACTCTGGCGACGGAAGGGGAATTGCTGGTACTCCGATGCGGGCTGGATCACTCTGGCGACGGAAGGGGAATTGCTGGTACTCCGATGCGGGCTGGATCACTCTGGCGACGGAAGGTGAATTGCTGGTACTCCGATGCGGGCTGGATCACTCTGGCGACGGAAGGTGAATTGCTGGTACTCCGATGCGGGCTGGATCACTCTGGTGACGGAAGGTGAATTGCTGGTACTCCGATGCGGGCTGGGTCACTCTGGTGACGATGGTGAATTGCTGGTACTCCGATGCGGGCTGGATCACTCTGGAGACGGAAGGTGAATCGCTGGTACTCCGACGCGGGCTGGGTCACTCTGGTGACGGAAGGTGAATTGCTGGTACTCCGATGCGGGCTGGATCACTCTGGTGACGGAAGGTGAATTGCTGGTACTCCGATGCGGGCTGGATCACTCTGGTGACGGAAGGTGAATCGCTGGTACTCCGACGCGGGCTGGGTCACTCTGGTGATGGAAGGTGAATTGCTGGTACTCCGATGCGGGCTGGATCACTCTGGCGACGGAAGGTGAATTGCTGGTACTCCGATACGGGCTGGATCACTCTGGTGACGGAAGGTGAATTGCTGGTACTCCGATGTGGACTGGATCACTCTGGCTTGTCGTAGTGGCAGTGGCGACTTGCGAAGGCTTCTTAACACTCTCACCCCGAACGGCTAAAGCCAGGGGCTTATAAGCTGCCGGTTCAGGTCGAGGGTAGATGACCTTAATGGCCAAGCTCAAGGGACGCGTGAAATGGAACCAGAAGGGAACAAGGAGTCAATGGTCCGGATCGCAACCCAACTAAATTTAAAGGGGAACCGATCCGGACCATGACACACATACTGTATGTGAAGAGAATGGATAGATTAAGCCTGTTTTGCATGGAGCATAGGAGGCTGAGAGGTGTATCAAACTGTGAGGAGCGTAGACAGGATGGACATCAGGGAAGCTTTCTCCATATCAGAGCTGGATAAAACTGGAGGATAGACATGGATTGATTAGGGATGGTCAACATGGTTTTGTGCATGGTAGTTCATGTCTAATCTTATAGAGTTTTTTAAGGAAGTTACTGGGTAAATTGATGAAGACAAGGCAATGGATGTTGTTTATATGGACTTTAGGAAGGCCTTTGACAAGATTCTGCACGGGAGATTGGTTAAGAAGTTTTAATCGCTTGGCATTCAAGATGATGTAGTAATTTGGATTAGACATGGCCTTGTGGGAGAAGACAGAGAGAAGTAGTAGACGATTGCCTCTCTGACCAGAGGCCTGTAACTGTGGAGTGCTGCAGGGATCAGTGCTCTGTCCATTGTAGTTTCTCATCTATATCAATGATCTGGATGATAATATGGTAAACTGGATCAGCTAATTTGTGCATGACACCAAAATTAGGAGTGTAGTGGATAGTGAGGAAGACTATCAAAGCTTGTTGCAGGATCTAGACCAGCTAGAAAAATGGGCTGAAGAATGGCAGATGGAATTTAATGCAGACAAGAGTGAGGTGTTGCTCTTCAGAAAGACCAACCAGGGTAGGTCTTACTTGGTGAGCAGTGGGAAACTGATTAGTGCAGTAGAAGAGATGGATCTGAGAATACAGATCCATAATTCTTAGAAAGTAGTGTCATAGGTAGATAGGGTCATAAGAAAGCTTTTGCCACATTGACTTTTATAAATCAATATACTCTATACAGGAGTTGGGATGCAGTTTTGGTCATCTACCTACAGGAAAGATGAAAATATGATTGAAAGAGCACAGAGAAAATTTACAAGGATGTTACTGGGACTTGAGAACCTGAGTTACAGGGTAAGATTGAATGGGTTGGGACTTTATTCCTTAGAATGTAGAAGATTGAGGGGAGATTTGCTAGAGGTAAACAAAATTATGAGAGGTATGGGTAGGGTAAATGCAGGCATTGAGGTTGGGTGTGACTAGAACCAGAGGTCATGGGCTAAGGGTGAAAGGTGAAATATTTCAGGGGAATATCAGGGGGAACTCCTTCACTCAGAGGCTGATGAGGGTGTGGTATGAGCTGCCAGCAGAAGTGGTGGATATGGGTTTGATTTCAATGTTTAAGAGAAATTTGGATAAGTACATGGATGGGATGGGTATGGACGGCTATGATCCAGGTGCAGGTCAGTGGGATAAGCTGCAAACTAGATGGGACGAAGGGCTTGTTTCTGTACTGTAGTGTTTTATGACTCTGTGTCTCTCTGTAGGGTAAGGAGCAAGAGATTTCAAGGAACATCTTTTTCATTCAGAGTACTGAGTACCTGAAATACACTGCCTGAGAGAGTAGTGGAAGTAGGGTCAATGACAGTATGTACTGTACAAAGTGCCTGTACCAGTATTTGACTCACCTTGATATAGAAGGCTCTGTGACAGGTCTTGATGGTGGGTTTCACATGGATAGGTGTCTGCTGGTCGGCATGATGTAGTGGGCCAAATGGCCTGCTTCCATACTGTTTGAGTCTAGGGTTCTATAATACATGTGATCCAGAGAAACTCTGTCAGATTTAGTTTCACTGACATATATCGTGAAATTTGTTCCTTTGTGGTAGCAATACAGTGCAAGCCATAAAAAATTATTGTAAATTACAACAAACAAACCAATTGATAATTAGATAGATAGATAGATAGATAGATCGAGAGATAGATAAATAAATACTGCATAGCACCTCTACATAGCACCATCCAGAGACAGAGAAGCAGTTTCAGCGACAGGTTACTGTCGATGCAATGCTCCTCAGACAGGATGAAGAGGTCAATACTCCCCAATGCCATTAGGCTTTACAATTCAACTGCCAGGACTTAAGAACTTTTTTTTTAAAGCTATTATTAATGCTTTTTGAGTTAGTGATTTAGATGCATATCATATTATTACTGAGTTAAGTATTGTATGTAATGAGTTTTTGCTACAACAAGTGTATGGGACATTGGAAAAAATGTTGAATTTCCCCATGGGGATGAATAAAGTATCTATCTATCTATCTATCTATCTATCTAAAACAGAATAGCAAGGAAGTGTTCACGGACCTTTCAGAAATCTGATGGTAGAGGTGAACAGCCTGTTCCTAAAACATTGAGTGTGGGTCTTCACACTCCTGTACCTCTTCCCTGATGGTAGTAATGAGTAGGGGTCATGCCTCAGATGGTGATGGTCCTTAGTGATGGCTGCAAGTAGGAAAGTTTTCCAAAAAGAACAAGCTAGTGATAGGCACAGGACAAGGGCAGGTAGATTTCCCTTTTCAGACGACAATCATCAATCCTATCCCACCCGCTCCAGAACGTAACGTAAGCATCTGGAAAAGCTAGAAAAGTGATGTGGTTATTTCCTCACACTGTGCTTGCAAGTTACACAAATAACACCATGACAGAAGAATAAGCAGTAATGGAGGTTAGTACAGCTCTGACCTCATCTAGGTGTGCCTGGTAGACCAACCCATATTCACACCCTTTCAGGAAACAAAAGGATTCTTTAATTTCAAAGTAAGTTATTATCATCCTGCAGACAGTCACACCTAATCATAAAAGATGAGTACAAGATGCCAATACAATGCCAGAGACTGTATGTCTTCAACGTCAATACACAGTTACGCTCACAAATTAATTTGGTATTTGAGGAGAGTGCAGGGAATAACATTACCATCTTTATTTCTTTGTATATAGGGTAGGTGTTAGAGTACTTACACTTAAAATTATTCCCTACATAGTAAATTTGTGAGAATAATAGCTATTTCACAGGTTAACAGAGGATATGTTCAGCAGAATAGCAATATGTTCTGTTTTTGTCATTGTCATTTAAACAACATAACACCTAATATTTACTCAGCAGAGGTTATTGATATAGATAGAACATAGTACATAGAAATCTACAGCACATTACAGACCCTTCGGCCCACAATTTTGTGCTAACCATGTAACCTACTCTAGAAACTGCCTAGAATTTCCCTAGTGCATAGCCCTCTATTTTTCGAAGCTCCCTATACCTATCTAAAAGGCTCTTAAAAGACCCTAGTGTATCTGCTTCCACCGCCGCCACCGGCAGTACACTCCACGCACCCACCACTCTCTTCAGACCTGAAGATGACAAACAACAGCCCCAGCACTGATCCTTGTGGCACCTCCAATCTGAGAGGCAACTACCTACTACCACTCTGGCTCCTTCTACAAAGTCAATGTCTCATCCAATTTACTACCTTACATTGAATGCAGAGCAACTGAACCTTCTTGACCAATCTCCCATGTTGGATTTTCTCAAAGTCTTTGCTGAAGTATGTGCAGACAATGTCCACTACCTGGTCTTCATCATCTCTTCCTGGTAACTTCCTTGAAATATAAGATTGGTTAGATACAACCCACCATACACAAAGCCATGTTGACTATCCTTAATCCGTCCCTGGCTGTGCCTGTATATCCTCTAGCTCTGATGTGGAAAAACCTTCCCTGCTATCCGCCCTATCTACACTCCTCATAATTTAATACCCCCCTTAACCTCTATGCTCCATTGAAAACCGGCTTAACCTATTCATTCTCTTTTTATAAAGTATGTGAAATGTTCCATCCAAGGCAACGTCCTGGTGAACCTCCTCTGCACCATCTCCAGGGCTACCACATCTCTCCATTCGTGTGTCGGCCGGAACTTCAATGCTGTACTCCAGCTGGGATCTGACCTTACTGTTTCAGTAAAGATGAATGAGTGATAAACTTTGGGCAGGACTCCAGGAAGAAGTCTTTCAAAAATTATGAGATGTTGTTGGTCCACATGAAATACTGGATTTAAACATATAACATGAAAAGAAGTAAAGAAGCGGTCCCAACACCGATGCCTGCAGAACACCACTAGTCACCAGCAGACAACCAGAAAAGGCCCCCTTTATTCCGAGTCTTTGCCCCCTGCCAGTCAGCCAATCTTCTATCCATACTTATACAGTCGGCCCTTCTTATCCGCGGGTTCCGCATGCGCGGATTCAACCAACCGCGGTTTGGGAAAACCTGGAAGTCCTCTCTCCAGCACTCGTTGTTTGAGCATTGTTCACCCCGCGTCTCGTTCGGTCGCCACTTTGTTTCTCTAATTGCTCCTAAAAAAACAATTAAGTGGTCAAAGCAATTCCTCAAAGGCTAAGAGGGAGTGTTAAGTGCTATTTCTCGCCAAGAAAGGAGATATCTTAGATCTTTTGAAAAGTGGCAAGGCGCTTTCGGAAGTGGGCCGTAAGGTCGGTAAGAATAAATTGAGCAGAAAGAAGCTGAAATTCGTGGAAGTGTTAGTGCTGCCCCTACAATGGCAAAAATGGTCTGGTTCGTGATAAAGTGCTTGCAAAAACTGAGAAAGCATTAAGTGTGTGGCTAGAGGACATGTCACAGAAGCGTATCCCTGTTGATGGCAAAACTATACGTGAAAGAGCACTTAGTCTCTACGAGCACAACTGTGACGGGGTTGAGGAGAGCGAGAGGAAGGAGTTTAAGGCTAGTAAGGGATGTAAAGCGCTACAGCCTCGAGAATTTAAAAATCACGGGGGAATTGGGATCGGCTGATGCTGGGGCGGCATCAGTGTACCCAGAACAGCTATGATGGTTGCGTCTGTACTGAACATGTACAGACTTTTTTTTCTTGTCATTATTCCCTAAACAATACAGTATAACAACTACTTACATAGCATTTACATTGTATTAGGTATTATAAGTAATTTAGAGATGATTTAAAGTATATGTGAGGATGCGCATCTGCATTTTTTGGGATCCGTGGGGGGGGTCCTGGAACCAATCCTCCGCGGATAAGGAAGGCCTACTGTACATTCAGTGTAATACCATGGGTTCCTTTTTGTTATGCAGCTTCATGCGCAGCTCTCTGTCAAAGGCCTTCTGAAAATTCAAGTAACCAGCATCCACAGACTCTCCTTTGTCTATCCTGTCTGTTATTTCCTCAAAGAATTCCAACAGATTTTTTCAAGGAAACCATGCTGATTTTTTTCTACGTCCAAGTACCCCGAAACCTCATCCTTAATAATAGACTCCAACATCTTCCCAAACACTGAAGTCAGACTAGCTGGCCTGTAATTTCCTTTCTTCTGCCTCCCTTTATTTTTAAAGAGTGGAGTGACATTTGCAATTTTCCAGTACTCTGGAGCCATTCCAGAATCTAATGAGTCTTGAAAGATCATTACTAAAGCCTATACAGTCTCTTTAGCCACCTTTTTCAGAACCTTGGGATGTAGTCTATCTGATCCAGGTGACTTACCTACGTTCAGAGATTTCAGCTTCCCAGTCACCCTCTCCTTATTAATAGCAAAGACACTCACGTCTGCCCCCTGACACTCTAGCGTTTCTGGCATTCTGCTTGTGTCTTCCACAGTGAAGACTGACACAAAATACTTATACAGTTTGTCTGTCATTTCTTTGTCCTCCATTACTACTGTTCCTCTCTAGTGTCATATTCAAGCAGTCCAATATCCACTCTCATCTCTCTTTTACTCATTTATCTGAAAAAACATTCGGGCTCCTTCTTTATATTATTGGCTAGAATACCTTCATATTTCATCATTTCCCTCTTTATAGCTTTCTTTAGTTGCCTTCTGTTTTTTTTAATGGTTTTGCAATGTTATATGCCCTCTCTTCTGCATTTATCCTATCTTTGACTTCCCTTGTAAGCCACGGCTGGCTCATTCCATTTTTAGAATACTTCATCTTTGAGGTTTATCTTTCCTGCACCTTCTGAATTTTTCCCAGAAACTTCAACCATTTCTGTTCTGCCAACCCCCCTACTAGTGTCCCCTTCCAATCAGCTTTGGCTAGCTCACATTTACCATTTTCCAGTACGCTGGCGCCATTCCATAATCTAATGAGTCTTGAAAGATCATTACTAAAGTGGGTAACTCTACCCACAAGGATTCCTCATCTCCTGATCCTATGTCAACTCTTTCTAAGGTTTTTATTACACTTTTTAGCAAAAGTTACCCCAATCCCTCTGCCCACCTGCCTGTCCTTTCAACACAAGGATGCTAAGCTTCCAACTATGATCTTCTTTCAGCCACATCTCAGTGATGCCCCCATGTCATACCTGTCAATCGGCAACTGCACTATGAGATCATCTGCCTTATATTGTATGCTGCATGCTTGCAGATATAGCACCTTCAATCCTGTATTCACCACCCTTTTTGATTTCCCCCCCCCCCCGTTACACTTCACCTCATTGTCTGTGTGGGGTTTGCACATTCTTCCGGTGACTTTGCGTGTTGCTTCCAGGTTCTCTGGTTTTGTTCCATGTCCCAACGACCTGCAGCAGGCAGGTTCATTGATCGCTGTAAATTGTCCCTCGTGTGCAGGTGAGTGTTAGGATCTCGAGTGAGTAGAGGGAGTAGATTGTAGACTCAGCCAGTTCTATCACGGGCAGAACCATCCGCACTGTTGAGGACATCTTCAAGAGACGGTGGCTAAGGAAGGTGGCATCCGTCATTAAGGACTCTCACCATCTGGGACATATCCTTTTCTCACTATTATCATCAGGGGGGAGGTAGAGGTGTCTGAAGATGCACACTCAGCAATTCAGGACCAGCTTCCTCCCCTCTGTCATCAGATTTCAGAACACTCCATGAACTCACAGTACAGTGCAGTACAGACTTAGGCATATATATGTAGCTCAGGAGCCTAAGATTTTTGCACAGTACCGCATTAGTCAATGTGGAGCGGAGAGCGAGTTTGTAAATCTGGTAGAAGCAAAGGATGTTCGGAATGGCAAGGGTGGAGTGGCGTGGGAGGGTTTTGGGTGCCAGGGGAAGGAGGGTAGTATGAGTGCAGATATACCCAGCCCTGAGACACCTGGCAAGGTTTATTGGATAAATTGGTTTATTGACCATAACTGAATGCCTCTCTGCTTCTCCTCCCTCCCCTCCCCTCCCCTCCCCTTCCCCTTTTCCTAATCATGATTCCCCTCTCCCTGCCCCCTTCCCACTCTCAGCCCATAATTTTTTTGTGGTAGCAGTACAGTGTAATACATAAAATTACCCCAGTACTACGCTAAAGTCTTGAGGCACCCTTCCTATATATATATATGTAACGCTCAGCTATATCGGCTCGCATGTATCTAGGGGAGACCCCGTCCCCCGCCCAACCTTGTCTCACGGTTGCGTCGGTTGCTGTGCAATGCTACCTGATACGGCCTCAAACATCAATCATCAGCCAGCACGCAATGTACATTTTACAAATTACACTCTATAAATCTTACTAGAACTAGGTAATCAATAGCGATACAATATATATGAAAGAAAAGAAAGAAAAGGCACCAACACTTATCAGAGTTCAGTCAATTCGTGCACAACCGTTGGAGCTCAACTATCGAAGTCTTCGGTCCACTATTCGATCTTCTCCGACCTCCTCGACCCGCCGCTTGGGACCAACCTTGGTGGTCGGCCAGAGCGCATCCAGCACGTCCTCCTTCCTCGCGATCTCCCCTCCAACTCCCCAAAAGTCCGCACAACACTAGCTTACAGACCCACAAGAAAGAATAACATCTATCCCAATTGGTTAACAAATGAATACAATTCTCATTATCAGTAATTATAACCCAAACAAGCTGCGAGAGAAAGCACTCTCTCACCAGTTACCATAACAAAGAAGCATTCTTACTTTTAACATAACAACGAAGCCATTTTGATTAACATATGCAGTAACATAAAGAATACATATATATATATCCTTTTTGTACCATTTATTTATTTTGTAATTTATAGTAATTTTATGTCTTTGTTCTGTTCTGCTGTCACAAAATAACACACAAGACAGTAATGACAGACCTGATTTCTGATTCTGGAATGAGGAGAGAACAACACAGAATCAGTGGATAGGAGTGCTTAGTAAGAGCACAAGACAGGAGCAGAATTTGGCCATTTGGCTCATTGAGTTTTCTCCACTGTTCTATCATAGGTAATATATGGCTGGTCCCAGATTCCCCCACTATAGGAAACATCCTCTCTACATCTAATCTAATTAGGCATTTCTTTATGCAACTGTTGGGCATTTCCAAAAAGCATCTGGCTTTAAGAGTGAAAGCAAAGACATTGACAACCTTTTGTGGTAATCTGACAATTTCTGTTCAAAGGAAATGAAAGATAGAGGAGGATGAGGAAAGCAAATATAATAGTAAACCTCAGTAAGGTAAAATATTACTTGTCTAAGGAAACGATCAAGAGAATAGGAACATTTGGACAATTCATTGGATGGTCTCTTTCTGTGTGCACTCGTTGTGTAATAGACATATAAAGTGTACATGGATGTCTCCTGCAGTGGGGAGAGTCTAGGACCTGAATACAAGCATGTCCCTTTAGAACGGAGATGAGGAGGCATTTCTTTGGCTCTAGGGTAGCGAATCCGTGGAATTTATTTACTTGCTTGTTGAGATACATCATGGAACAGACTCTTCCACCTCTTCGAGCCACACCACCCAGCAACTCCCAATGTAACCCTAGCTTAATCACGGGACAACTTATGACAAATTCACCTACCAGCCAGTACATCTTTGGACTCTGGGAGGAAACTGGAGCACCCAGAGGAAGCACACAGTCATAAGGAGAATGTAAAAAACTCCATAGAGACAGCAGTGGGAATCATTGCTACAGGTGGCTGATGAAGGCCAGGTCTAGGCCTTTGGGTACATTGAAAGTGAAGGTTGATCAGTTTTTGTAGTAAGTGTGTTAAAGGATAAGAGAGAAGGCAGGAGAAAGGAATTGAGAGAGATAATAAATCAGCTATGATGGAAAGTCAGATAAAACTCGATGGGCTGAATGGTCTAATACTGCTCCTACATCTTATGGTCTTATATTGCAAAACATTGATCAACATTCTTCAATCATAACTAGATAATCAAAATAGTTTCTTGTGCACTTTATAATGTAATTTTGAAAGAAATCTTCTTTCCAGTACAAGTTTCTGTTTGAAAATGATTGTTACAAAGGTTGTCAAAAAAAAAAAATTTGAGTGAGTGGTTACTCTTTCTAACTGGCGGAAAGCCCATGTTTCATCAATTGCTTTTACATTCTCTTCTGATTAGTCAATTACACTGGCTCATTACCCCTTGAAAATAAAATTCAGTGTTACTGAGGGGGATTTTTTGTCAGGATCTTGGAAGGTCTTGTGGACTGACTGTAACTTGACCATTTATGGAAGTTGGCCAAGTGTTTTGTGGGGAATAATGTTTTAAAATAAAATTGATGAATGCAGCTGCAAGTTGTTTTTCTTAGATAAGGATATGATGGACTTTGATGGAATTCATGGTTGGGCAGCTTCATAGACAAGCATATCTCCAGATAGAGAAGTACTGAGTGTTTTTCCTTGAAGGCTTAATATAATGATTGACTGTGTTGAATGATATGAAGAACAAAACAACTGTGGGATGTTAATAAATGGCAAAGCTGGGATATAAGGAGCTGCAGCAACCACATATGGGCATATTGTTCAGGGACTAATAACTCAATAATTATTAGGCCCCTGACTAATAATAATCTGATAATAATTTAATTAAAAAATCATTGTTAAGTGTTTTTGTATTTGAACGGTGTGTCTTTTGCACATTATTTGTTTGTCGGTATTAGTTGCAGCTTTTCATTGATTCTATCATATTCCTTTGTTCTACTGTGAATGCCACCAAGAAAATAAATATGGTGACAGAAATATGCTTTGATAATAAATTTACTTTGAACATTCAACATGGGAGGATGACCTTGTTACTTGTCCAAGGAAAAGCTTTATCCAGTCACCAATGGACTTGCTAATGGTGTGGGTTGTTGTTCTGTGCATTGTTGATTAAGACTATAAGATAAAGGAGCAGAAGTAGGCCATTCAGCCCATCGAATCCGCTCCGCCATTCAATCATGGGCTGATCCAATTCTTCCAGGCATCCCCACTCTCCTGCCTTCTCCCCATACCCTTTCATGCCCTGGCTAGTCATCAGGACTTCCGGTACAATTGACAGTGCAGGGATTACTGGATGTGGAATTGTTTATTGAATAGCTTTCAGGACTGCTGTATGAGTGGCAGTGTTATTTCATTATCAGGCATTAGAACCGTGCAACCCACTTCCCTTTTAATGGTTTCTTGCTGATATAAGTAAATGAAACAGATTTCAGAAATCTTGGTCTTTTCCCCTGGTCTGGATCAAAGACACTGTTGGCAGCACAGTGGAGTGACCTGGCTTTGATCCTTATCTTGGCTGCAGGCCGCAAGATGTTTCTCCCCATGATTATGGGTGGTCTGGTTTCCTCCCATTTCTCAAAGGCACACAGATATGTTAGATGGCGCCTGTAAACTGTCTTTGGTATGGGTGTGTGCAATGAAATTCTGCAGAAGATGGGCATATGAGAGAAAATGGATTACAGGGAATACGTGCACAGTATTTGGGAATGAAACTTACTGGAATGCTGACGGAATTGATTGGCCAACTCATGATCAAGCAGAGAAGTACCTCAGAATCAGAATCAGATTTATTATAGAACATAGGACATAGAACAATACTGCACAGTACAGGCTGTTCGGCCCACGATGTTGTGCCGACCCTTAAACCCTGCCTCCCATATAACCCCCCCCAACCTTAAATTCCTCCATATACCTGTCCAGTAGTCTCTTAAATTTCACTAGCGCATCTGCCTCCACCATTGACTCAGGCAGTGCATTCCATGAACCAACCACTCTCTGAGTAAAAACCCTTTCTGTAATATCCCCCTTGAACTTTCCACCCCTTACCTTAAAGCCATGTCCTCTTGTATTGAACAGTGGTGCCCTGGGGAAGAGGTGCTGACTGTCCACTCTATCTATTCCTCTTAATATCTTGTATACCTCTATCATGTTTCCTCTCATCCTCCTTCTCTCCAGAGAGTAAAGCCCTAGCTCCCTTAATCTCTGATCATAATGCATACTCTCTAAACCAGGCAGCATCCTAGTAAATCTCCTCTGTACCCTTTCCAATGCTTCCACATCCTTCCTATAGTGAGGCGAACAGAACTGGGCACAGTTCTCCAAGTGTGGCCTAACTAGAGTTTTATAGAGCTGCATCATTGCCCCGTGACTCTTAAACTCTATCCCTCGACTTATGAAAGCTAACACTCCATAACTACCTGTGAGGCAACTTTCAAGGATCTGTGACATTATCAATGACATCTCCAGCCGCTAGAGTGTCTTCTTCATGATTACATCAAGGTAGACCTTCTCAGATGCCGACATCCAGGAACTTGAAGCCACTCACCTTTTCCACTGCTGATCCCTCAATGAGGACTAGTGTGGGTTCTCCCGACTTCCCCTTTCTGAAGTCCACAGTCAATTGATCAAACCTCCTAGAAGGTGGTTAGAACAATCCATTAACGGCATTATTCTGGGATTATTTAGCATAATTTTGTTGTGATAGGAAATTGGGAAAAATGCCTGAAAATTCTGGGCCTATATCTTGTATTCTGGGCATCCAGATGTGTCCTAACATTTGCTGCCAGAGGAGGAAACATATCCTATCATAAACTAGTGTCGGTGAGTAGGTAGGTAGAGATTAGTGTTTGGCCGTTTTTGATTTGCTTTTTAGCTGGTTTGGCAGAACATTGTGGGCTGAATGGCCTGTGTCTGTGCTGTACTCTTCTCAGTGTTGGTAAATTCTGGAGAGATGAAGTAATCACAACTTTCTACAGTAAACTAGCCAAATATGCAGATAAGCACGTTTATCGATCAGTGCTAATCTGATCAGTGGTGGCGTGACTACAGATCGAAGGCCAGTCTAAACAGTGGAGGACCCATTGGGGTCATGGTGGCACACTGCGGGTCAGCAGAAGTTCAAATAGACAACAGATTTGTGCTTCAGGCTTGTAGTGGAGACAAATCCTCAGTGCTTAGCAGAAACTTAATTGAACAAAACTGCTGCATTTCAAACACTATACAATGAATTTAAGATATTCTATATAAAAGAGTTTTATATTCATTACTTAATCACAACATATTCTGCAGGTTTCAAAAGTGGTCTGATGGGAAGGCCAGAAAGATAATCATTCGAGAACTGTTCGGAAGATAAATTGAATATTGTTTACTTCTTGCTAAATTTCCAGATGAACACACTGCAATAAAGGCACTTGCATTTCTGCCAATTATTTGGAATGAATTTACATCATCTGGAATAAATTTGCATATTAGACCAACATTTACTGAGCATTTGTATATAATTAAGATATGCCAAGCTTGACAGTCACTCAACAAGGAAGGCTTTTATAATACGAACTGGGAACTCAATAGATAAATGTAGGTTGCAAGCTACTATTTGACTGGGAATATGGGTGGATAACATGTTCCCAGGCGCTTGCCAATTCTCTGTTCTAAACCAGATAGAAACAGCAGCCCCTGGGAAATATTTCACTGTTGGTTGGTGGAGCATGAGTAATACTGGTAATTTGCTCAGTGAAAATTCCTGGTACAAGTAAAGCTTGAATATAAATGTAGACTAATCTGCCAAAAAGAATTTAAAAACATACTTGACTATTTAATCCTGTGCCTTATTTCCTGGTGGAGGGCTTATTAGTAAAAAAAAACCGTATTCGGAGAAAATCAGAATTTTATTGGTTTGCAGCTCTGACTATATCTGAATGCTAAAGCTTTCACTTAGCAGGATGAGGTGAAGTTTGCCACACCTACAGAGAACAATTTGCAACTGTGAAGTATACAGTATATCATGTGAAAACTCTGTGCTAATTTTCCGAGGTATTCAGGCTGTTTGCAGTAACAATACTCACCACCACAGGAGTGAACCATAGGAGTGAACTTTAACAAAGTTGTGTTCTATCCTCACACTTACTATCCATCTTCTGCTTCAGAAAATAAATATATTAGGTCTATTAAGCTGATTAAACTGCAGGTTAATGAATTTTGTAGATTATCTCTTAATGTAAGGTAATAGCGTTTCTTCACTTGCTAGCCAGTGGTTGAGGTCAGAATTCACACCTGTATGAAGGGAGACGGTTACCCATACACCTGTCCCCTACTTCTTTTTTACAGGTAAGGGACAGGGCAATGAACAGATTGTATGCAATGCTTGTGCACTTATGATTTTCAGAGCTGACTGCTTAGAACCTTTATCTACTCCACTTCCTTGTGTCACTAGATCTGCAGGGAGTTCGAGGTTTGGGATTGATAGTCTGCAGTTTGATACTACAAGAACCAAAGTTGACTTGTGGTAAAATTAACTTGATTCAATCAAGTCAGTGCGGAAATGAAAACAAGGATTTAGACTTTGAATTGAGGAAGAGAAGGTGAGGTGGTATCTGTGCCTATCATGGCTACCTGTTCGAGTACTCCATTTTCCTATAACATTGTAGTTAATCTATCTGAAACTTGCACACACTTAATAGCACTTTTATAATACTATAAGACCATAGACATAGAGGCAGAATTAGGTCATTCAGCCCATTAACTTTGCTCTACCATTTCAAAACTAGAGGTTTCAGATAAGAGGGGAAAGATTTGAAATGGACCTGTGGGGGATCTTTTTCATGCAGAGGATGTTGCATGTATGGAACTAGCTGCCAGAGAAAGTAGTTGAGGCAGGTACTTTAACAACAATGAAATGACATTTGGATACGTATATGGATGGGAAATATTGAGAGAGATATAGAATTGACCAAAACGGGCAAATGAGACCAGCTTATGAGGGCACCTTGGTCAGCATGAATTAGTTGGGGCGAAGGGCCTGTATCCCATCTGTATTACTCTATGACACTATGACATATTAGATTATCGATTGCTTTGAGAAAACATACAAGGAAGGACAACAGGAGGAATCTTAAGACCGTAGTTATTAAACTTCTGAGCCAATCATATTATTCACACCTTTCCCGGTGGTGCTGCTAGCTACATGTATGTATTCATTCTGCCTCTCTCCTTAATTCTTCTCTCCTCTCCTCTCCTCTCCTCTTCCCTTCTCCCCCTTCTGTACTCTTCTCTTCCCTTCTCCTCCCTTCTCCACTTCTCTACTCTCTTCTCCTCCCTTCTCCACTTCTCTACTCTCTTCTCTTCCCTTCTCCCCTTCTCTACTCTTCTCTTCCCTTCTCCCCTTCTCTCCTCTCCTCTCCCCTTCTCCCCTTCTCTACTCTCCTCTCCTCTTCCCTTCTCCCCCTTCACTACTCTCCTCTTCTCCCCTTTTGTACTCTCCTCTCCTCTTCCCTTCTCCCCTTCTGTACTCTCCTCTCCTCTTCCCTTCTCCCCCTTCTGTACTCTCCTCTCCTCTTCCCTTCTTCCCTTCTCTACTCTTCTTTCCTCTTCCTTTCTCCACTTCTCCCCTTCTCTACTTTCCTCTCCTCTCCCCTTCTCCTCTTCTCTACTCTCCTCTCCGCTTCCCTTCTCCCCCTTCTCTACTCTCCTCTCCTCTTCCCTTCTCCCCTTCTCTACTCTCCTCTCCTCTTCCCTTCTTCTCCCTTCTCTACTTTCCTCTCCTCTTCCCTTCTCCCCTTTTCTACTCTCCTCTCCTCTTCCCTTCCCTTCTGTACTCTCCTCTCCTCTTCCGTTCTCCCCCTTCTGTACTCTCCTCTCCTCTTCCCTTCTCCTCCCTTCTGTACTCTCCTCTCCTCTTCCCTACTCCCCTTCTCTTACTCTCCTCTCCTCTTCCCTTCTCCCCTTCTCTACTCTCCTCTCCTCTTCCCTTCTCCTCCCTTCTCTACTTTCCTCTCCTCTTCCCTTCTCCCCTTTTCTACTCTCCTCTCCTCTTCCCTTCTCCCCTTCTCTACTTTCATCTCCTCTTCCCTTCTCCCCTTTTCTACTCTCCTCTCCTCTTCCCTTCTCCCCCTTCTCCCTTTCTCTCCTCTCCTCTCCCCTTCTCCCTTTCTCTCTTCTCCTCTCCCCTTCTCCACTCTAACTTACTCTTCTCCTGCCTTCCATATTCTTTTCTTCTCTGCCATACTCTTTATTCTGCTTCTCTCCTCACTCCATTACGGTCACTTCAGCAACTGTCTTTGCATTGATTCTGTTGGTATTACAGCTTTTCCACTATTCTTCTGTTTTGTGCTTGTGTTTTTTGTTGTATTTAATATTTGTGTGTGTGTGTGTGTGTGTGTGTGTGTGTGTGTGTGTGTGTGTGTGTGTGTGTGTGTGTGTATGTGTGTGTATAGAATACTCTGAGAACCTCATGCAAGCAAGGAATTTCATTGTATTCTGGTGTAGATGACAATTAATCTGATCTGATCAGACATTGTTACACTTCATTTTGGTAGAAGTTAATGGCATAAAAATGAAAAGGAGAGAAGGAAGCCATATTGCTTCTTGAGTATGTCCTGCCTTTCACTACCGTGGCTATGCATTGGACTGTTCCATGTCCCTTTAACCTCTCGTTAGTCTATCTCAACTGCACGCTCACTTACTGATTCAACATAATCTCTTCTATAAGACCAAAAGACCATAGAAATAGGAGCAGGACCAGGCCATTCAGCCCATTAATCCTGCCCTACCACTCTGTCATGGCTGATTCATTTTCCCTCTTAAACCCATTCTGTTGCCTTCCCTCCATACCTATGACATCCTGACTAATCAAGAACTTATCACCCACCGCTTAGAATCCAAGTCATTGAGTATATTTAAAACAAAGGTCTGTAGTTTCTTAATTAGTAAGAGTGTCAAAGGTTACAGGGAGAAGGCAGGAGGATGGGGTTGAGAGGGATAATAAATCAGTCTTGTTGGAACGGTAGAGTGGACTTGATGGGCTGAACATCCTCTTTCTGCTCCTATGTCTTGTGGTCCTCGTCTCTGTTCTCTTTCTGCCTGTATTTGCTCTACTTTTGTCCATCCTTCGCATACTCATGAGCCAATCGAAAAGCGTCTTAAACACTGACATTGTATCTGTCTCCAGCACCATCCCTGCAGGCCTTCCACTCTCTGTGTAAAAAAACCCAAAATGTGCTTGCACATCTCCTTTGCACTTCCCAGCACTACATTAAATGCTTACCTTCAGTTATTAGATTGTTTGATCCTGGTATATATTATACCGGTGCCTAAGAAGAGTAGTGTGACTATAATCCAGCAGCGCTCACGTCTATGGTATGTCTCAGCTTGGTCCAGTTATCCTACAGGGAAGCCTCAAAAATACTATGTCTTTTGTGTCTTTATGAAATGTAGCTGTTTAGTTCCTTAACCCTGGGGTTTGACATGTTGTGTGTTCAGAGATGCTCTTCAGCACACACCACTGTCGTAACATGTGGTTACTTGAGTTACTGTTGCCTTCCCGTCAGCTTGAACCAGTCTGGCCATTCTTCTCTGACCTCTCTCATGAACAAGGCATTTTCACCCACAGAACAGCTGCTCATTGGATGTTTTTTTTTGTTTTTCACACCCTTCTCTGTAAGCTCTAGAGGCTTTTGTGCCAGAAAGTCCCAGGAGATCAGCAGTTTTGGAGATACACAAAACAACACCAACAATCATTCCACGGTCAAAATCACTTAGATCATATTTCTTCCCCATTCTGATGTTTGGTCTGAACAACTGAGCCTC
Organism: Hemitrygon akajei; assembly: GCF_048418815.1. Classification (NCBI taxonomy): domain Eukaryota; kingdom Metazoa; phylum Chordata; class Chondrichthyes; order Myliobatiformes; family Dasyatidae; genus Hemitrygon; species Hemitrygon akajei. The sequence continues at coordinate 108,054,894 of NC_133125.1, forward strand.
CTATCTATGTCAGCATGCTTTTATGCATTTAGTTGTAGCCACATGATTGGCTGATTAGATATTTGCATTTACTAGTAGGTATACAGGTGTGCCTAATAAAATGCCACTCAGTGTAGCTAATCCTAAAAATATAGAAAAGACCAACATAGATCAAGAAAGCCTTGGGAACACACTTAGATATGTGCTCAGTCTACAGGGAAGTATCTTGTGATGGAATTGAGAATAGAGTGTCTGCTCTAGGAGTCTGGTGAAGAGCACACATGGGATTATGTTGGTTAGTAGAAAATGGATAATGGGCTGAATGGCCTCTTCCTGTACTGAAAATCTTTTTTGACTTCAGGTTCTTAAGTTCAAGTTTATTGTCATGGAATTGGCATTGGCTAATTATTGTCACATGTTCAGAGATACAGTGAAAAGCCTGTTTTGTATACTGTTGGTACAGATCAGATTATTACACTGTTCATTGAAGTAGAACAAGGTAAAACAATAACAATGCAGAATAAAGTGTAACAGCTTCAGAGGATGTGCAGTGCGGATAAACAGTAAGGTACAAGATAATCATGAATTAGATTGTGAGGTCAAGAATCCTATTAGGGAACCATTAAGTAGTCTTTTACACAGTGTAAATGCCATGAAAATTAGCTTTTTCCAGCAGCACCACAGTACATTATAAACATAATCAACATAAACTTAAATTTTAAAAAAATGCTTAGCCCTCATGGCAGAATAAACAAAAATAAGCATTAGTTGAGAGACATGAACATTAGTTTACATTGAGGAAAATACGGTGTAAGGTAGAATTATGGTTTTTCAGGTTAATCAAAGTTATACAGCACAGAAAAGGCCCCTTGGCACAACACATCCGTGCTAACCAAGGTTCCTTGCTGAGCTTCTCCTATTCTCCTGCCTTTGCCTTACATCCTTTTAAACCCGACGTTCCCAAACTTCTTTAGCCATGGAGACTTAACAATTAACAAAGGTGTCTGTTGTCCCCAGGTTTGGAACCACTGCTCTAAACCTTTCCTGTCCTTGTAATTCCACGTCTCCCTTTGCCTCAGATCCCTTAATATGCTTGGCTAATGTCAAAAACAATGAATAATGTATTGTTCCAATTACATCGTAAAATATCCCAAGACATTAACAACAAGCATGCGATAGCAGGTATGTTGGTGTTAGGCAAAGTAATCTGATGTGAACAGAGAGTTTAGGAGAGTGCTTTAGAAAGGTTATTTTTAATTTTAAAAAACACAGACCTGATTAAGGATACATAAAAGGTAGCAGATGCTGGAAATTTGGAGCAAAACCCAAAGGCATTGGTGCAATTCAGCGGGCCACGCAGAGTCTTTGGAGGGAAATGTTCTGTTGCCATTTCAGATTGAGGAACTTCATCAGGAACGAGCAGCAGGTGAACTGAAGCAAGAATGGAGTTAAATAGAAATGAAAATGAACTCGGTCAGTTCAAGAACATGATGTCTTTGGAGGAGAAGTAGTTCTGTATCTCCTGCCTGTTAGCTGCACTGAGAAGAGGGCATGGTCTGGATGTGGGAGTCCTTAATGATAGATGTTGCAATGATTCAATGAGGATGAGAATTCCTCATAAGTGTAAAACTTTGTCAGACATATTAGTATTTACATAAATGTAAATTCCTCAAGTGAAGGCATTATCCTCATAATGTGTATAACATTGTCAGACACATCAGTATTTACATAAATGTAAACACCCTGAGTGAAGATATTATATGTAAGACAAAATACAGCAAACAATGTGTCTCCGGTCAGTGTATTGGGTATTTAGTATGTCTGAGCTCTGTTAACAAAGATACCAAGAAACCATTATTTATATTGTAAGTGATTTGAAATTCTCTGGCTGGTCAGATCCTACTGAGGCCAGACTTTTCCTGGCAATAAATTGGAGCATACAAGTCATTTAGTGACTATTATGAAGGCTGTAAAAGTCATCCTGTGGGATTTTTCAGAGTAATTCTACTGACATTACACATTTTTCATTGTAAAGCAAACCCTTTACAATGGAGACAGGGGAGCACCCTGCCCTTTGGGCTTGTACTGGCTGGCTGACAACTCCATTACCATTTCTCACTTTCCTGCTCCATCTAGAGAGCTACAATATTTTCTTTCACTGTATTTACATCAGGATCTAAGAATGCAAAATACTGCAGTTGCTGGAATTCAGACATTGAAATCAAACAGCGCATGAGATGGAGCAACTAACGGCTGCTGGAGGAGCTCAGTGCGGTAAGCAGCATCTGTGGGACAAAAGGAATTGACAGCATTTCTGGCAGTTCCTTCAGCGGCTTGTTAGCTGTTCCAGATTCCAGACTCTGCACTCTCTTGTGTCTCCAGGAGATTTGATATACTCTGCGGAGAGTCAATGGACTGCAACTTGTTGACCCAATGCCCAGGGTGGACTCCCTGTTGACTCTGGGTATGGAGGGCCAATCTTTCTGACCCTCAACTCTGGCCCAGGTTCCATCGGCAGTAGTAGAAGGTAGTCTTGCCTTCAGAACATCACCTAAAGTATTGACAGCTGTCAGAGACCCACCTCCAGCATTTTGTGTGTATTGCTCTGGATTTCCAGCATCTCCAGAATCGCTTTGTATTTATGACATGCAGTAGTATGTCTGATCTGTGGAAGGTTCCAGAAGTCATTATGCTGGGGGAATCTCAGTAAGACTGGGATTTTCTATGGGCTTTCATGTGAAGTTCCAAAGGCCAAGCCAACAAAATGAGTCAAGTGTTCAAGATATATGAACTTCCACATCATTCCTACAGTCACAGGTGCCAGCTGACACTGGGTACCTCAGAAGTGTTCTGTCATTAGATTGAATTATTCCCTTGGCAAATATATTGGTATACCTTAAATATTATCAAAGGGCCACTCAAATATACATTACTGACATTCGAGTCATTTTTAACTTGTGAGTTTGCTGCTGATTTGTTGTCCAGCATCTCCGACTGGAAGTGAAAGACAGAAGGGTAGAAATTTATTGACTGTAACTCACAATTATGGTTAATATTTCTAATGTTAGAAAGTGGAGTACAAGTCATACAGTTGTAGAGGAATCATGGAATCATGTCCTTTGGCCCAACTTATCTATGCTAACCATGGTGCCCACTAAACTAGTCCCATATGCTAGCATTTGGCCCATATCCCTCTGATATCTATGTACATATCTAAATAGCTTTTGGATTGTGTTAGTATACCTGCCTCACCTACTTTCTCTGGCAGCTCATTCCATCAATGAACCACCCTATTCATGAAGAAGTTGCCCCTCTTCTGGTCCCCGTCAAATCTTTCATATTCTGTCCGTAACGGGTAAAGCCCTCCCCATCATTAAGCACATCTACATAGAGCGCTATCGCAGGAAGGCAGCATCCATCATCAAGCACCCCCACCACCCAGAACATGCTCTCTTCTCACCGCTGCCATCAGGAAGAATCTACAGGAGCCTCAGGACTAACACCACCTGGTTCAGGAACAGTTATTACACCTCAACCTTCAGACTCTTGAACCAAAGGGGGTAACTACACTCAACTTCACTTCCCTCATAATTGAAATGTTCGCACATGCCATGTATTTACTGTGAATGCCCACAAGAAAATGAATCTCAGAATTGTATATGGTGACATATACAGTACGTACTTTGATAATAAATTTACTTTGTACTTTGAACTTTGGATTTCATATATTAGCATGTAATCAAGTACCTTTTAAGTATTTTATATACCTTACTAAGTACATTATTAGTCCACCAGAGTCTTATAATCTAAGTCATTGTTGGCTTATCTGATTAGGACCATTCTGAATTGACTTTATTTAAATATTTAAATTTTTTTAGAGATACGTTGTGGAACAGGCCCTTCTGGCCCTTTGAGCCATGCCGTCCAGCAACCTTCAATTTAACCCTGGCCTAATCATGTGCCAACTTACAATGACAAATTAACATACCACAGGTACGTCTTTGGACTGTGGAAGGCAACCAGAGCACCTGGAGAAAACCTGCTCATTCCTCGAGCAGAGCGTACAGACTCCTTACAGAGGACCTCACAATTGAACTCCTGAACTCTGATGCCGAGCGTTAATAACGTTGTGCAATCCGCTATACTATTGCACACCATGACCACTGCTCCCTTTTACCTGGGGCATTATGTGAGTATAAGGTAGTTGATAAACCAGTATATCAGGCCTTTTCTGAAACATGGAACGTTGATATTAAAGAGACGGTACAACTCTGGTGTACTGTCAACAACTCAGTAGACAGGAGGGAGATTGAAAATTTGGTTGAATGGTACCACAACACCAACCTCTTTGTCAGCAAGACCAAGGAAGTGATTATTGACGTCAGGAGAAGGGAACCAGAGGTCCATGAGCCGGTCCTCATTGGAGGATCAGAGGTGGAGAGGGCCAGCAACTTTGTATTCCTCAGTGTTATTATTTTGGAGGACCCGTCCTGGGCCCAGCTGTAAGTACAATTATGAAGAAAGCACAGCAATGTCTTTACTTCCTTCGGAATTTGCGGAGATACACGTGACATCTGAAACTTCGGCAAGCATCTCTGGATGTGTAGTGGAGAGTGTATTGACTGGCTGCATCACAGCCTGGCATGGACACACCAATGCCCTTGAATGGACAATCCTGCAGAAAGTAGGGAATATGGCCCAGTCCGTCACAAGTAAAGCTTTCTCCACCATTGAGCACATCTACACGGAATAGTGTCACAGGAAAGCAGAATCCATCATCAAGGACCCCCACCACCCAGGTCATGCTCTCTTCTCACTGTTACCATCAGGAAGAAGGTACTGTGGCGACCCACTTCCCAGCGCACTCGAACCGGCTCACAAAGCGGCGCACGCCAGCATTGAGGCAGGGCCCAAAGAGGGCGCCAAGCCTGCTTCACCAGCAAGGGGAAAAACCTGCGTGCAGGACGGGAATGTGAATACACGCCCCCTACAGCATTCCCGCCCGGGGAGGGCGGGATCAGGAAGTCTTTAAAGTGAGGCCACGAAGTTTGAATAAACTTCTTTTGTAACTGCAGCTCACCGACTCCGTGTCGTTATTTCAGCGCTGTGTGTAGCACACCGCTACAATTGGTGACCCCGACAGCCCAAACGATATTTGGACCGGAGATGAACGACGCCGCATCTGTTCATGCAGTTTCATTAAAACTGCCAAGCTTCTGGACGCTGCGACCTCACCTATGGTTCCAGCAAGCAGAAGCCCAATTCCACATTCGGCAGATAACCTCGGATGCCACACGTTTCTACTACGTGGTGAGCTCCCTCGACCAGGAGACAGCCACCCAGGTTGAGGAGTTCATACAGTTGCCCCCAGTGGATGGCAAATACACAGAATTCAAAGCCCTGCTCATAAGGACTTTTGGACCCTCACGGCGCAAGTGGGCTGCCCGCTTACTGCACCTGGTTGGTTTGGGGGACAGGCCACCATCGGCTTTGATGAATGAGATGTTGTCTCTGGCCGGAGGACACAAGCCCTGCCTCATGTTTAAGCAGGCATTCCTGGAGCACCTGCCTGAGGACATACGCCTACTGCTGTCCAACGCGGATTTCAGCGACCCCCGGAAGGTGGCAGCCCGGGCGGACTTGCTGTGGAAAGCCAAGAAGGTGAGTGGGGCGTCTGTCGCATAGATCACCAGGTCACGCTCCCAGCAGCAAACCAGACCAGGCCCGGCAGCAGAGCCCACTAACCCCAGAGGCAGGGGTGAGGAGACCAACAAACAATGGTGCTTCTACCACCAGCGGTGGGGCGCAGAAGCCCGCCGCTGTAGCCCGCCCTGCAAGTTCCTGGGAAACACCAGGGCCAGCCGCCGCTGATGGCTACGGCGGCTGGCCATCGGGATAGCCTCCTGTATGTCTGGGACAAGCAGTCGGGACGCCGCTTTTTGGTCGACACCGGAGCCGAGATCAGCGTCTTACCTCCGACGAGTTACGACACCCGCAACAGGGCACCGGGTCCCCCCCTGAGGGCCGCGAACAGCAGCACAATAAGGACCTATGGCACCCATACGGTGCGGCTACAATTCGGCTCCAGCCAGTTCACGTGGGACTTCACACTGGCCGCCGTGGCCCAACCACTCCTGGGAGTGGATTTTTTGCGAGCTCACAGCCTACTGGTTGACCTGCCAAGGAAGAGACTGGTCCAGGCCGAGACCTTTCAAACGTTCTCCCTGGGTGAAGCCCAGTTGCCGGCCCCACACCTAGACTCCATCACGCTGTCCGACAACGACTTCGCCAGAATCCTGGCGGATTTTCCATCGGTTCTGGCACCGCAGTTCACGGCAGCCATGCCCAGACACGGAGTACAGCACCACATCCTGACACAAGGACCACCCCTCCACGCCTGTGCTCAAAGGCTTCCCCCGGACAAGCTCCGACTGGCGAAGGAGGAGTTCAAGCGGATGGAGGAATTGGGGATCATACGGCGGTCCGACAGCCCATGGGCCTCCCCCCTGCACATGGTGCCCAAAGCAACAGGGGGCTGGAGACCATGTGGCGACTACCGCAGGCTGAATGAGGCTACAACACCGGACCGCTAACCTGTGCCGCACATTCAGGACTTTGCAGCAAACCTGCATGGCGCACGGATCTTCTCCAAGGTAGACCTCGTCTGGGGATACCATCAAATCCCGATACATCCGGACGACGTCCCCAAAACGGCACTCATCACCTCTTTCGGCCTTTTTGAGTTCCTCCGCATGCCGTTCGGCCTGAAGAATGCCGCACAGACGTTTCAGCGTTTAATGGACGCGGTGGGACGCGACCTGGACTTCGCTTTCATCTATTTGGACGACATCCTCATAGCCAGCAGCAGTCGTCAGGAGCATCTGTCCCACCTCCGTCAACTCTACGCCCGACTGAGTGAATACGGCCTGACAATCAACCCGGCCAAATGCCAGTTCGGGCTCGACACCATCGACTTCCTGGGCCACAGGATCACTACAGACGGGGCAACCCCTCTGCCCGCCAAGGTAGACGCGGTCCGCCATTTCCCCCGACCCAACACAATCAAAGGCCTGCAGGAATTCGTGGGTGTGGTGAATTTCTACCACCACTTCCTCCCTTCAGCTGCCCGAATCATGCGCCCCCTGTTCGCCCTGATGTCGGGTAAGGGCAAGGACATTACCTGGGATGAGGAGTCCGCCGCCACTTTCATTAAAACCAAAGAAGCCTTGGCAAACACCACAATGCTAGTGCGCCGCAGAACGGACGTCCCTACCGCCCTCACAGTGGACGCATCTAACACGGCAGTCGGTGGAGTGCTGGAACAACTCATCGAGGGTCACTGGCAACCCCTGGCGTTTTTCAGCAAACACCTACGACCATTCGAGCTCAAATACAGTGCTTTCGACCGGGAACTGTTGGCGCTATACCTGGCAATCCGGCATTTCAGGTACTTCTTAGAAGGTAGGCCCTTCACCGCGTTCATGGACCACAAACCACTTACCTTTGCGTTCACGAAAGCATCCGACCCCTGGTCGTCCCGCCAGCAGCGCCATCTGTCCTACATCTCTGAATACACGACGGATGTCCGGCATGTCTCGGGAAAGGACAACGTCATGGCAGAGACGCCCTCTCCCGCCCTAACATCCAAGCCCTGTCCCAGGGGGTAGACTATGAAGCATTGGCAGAGGCGCAGCAGGCAGACGAAGAGATCCCGAGTTACAGAACCGCAGTCTCCGGTTTGCAGCTCCAGGACCTCCCCGTAGGCCCAGGTGAGAGGACCCTACTCTGTGACGTCACCACCGGCCAACCTCGCCCCGTCGTCCCGGCAGCCTGGCAGCGGCGCATTTTCAACTCCATTCACAACTTAGCGCACCCCTCCATCAGGACAACCGTCCGGATGGTCTCCAGCAGGTTCATTTGGCACGGACTCTGCAAGCAGGTCAGTGAATGGGCCAAAACGTGCATGCACTGCCAAACAGCCAAGGTGCAGCGACACACCAAAGCTCTGCCGCAGCAGTTCCATCCCACCCGCCGGCGTTTCGACCACATTCATGTGGATATCGTGGGCCCCCTGCCAGTGTTGCGTGGAGCATGGCACCTCCTGACTATCGTGGACCAGTTCACAAGATGGCCAGAGGCAGTCCCGCTCACTGACACCACCTCCGAATCTTGTGCCTGGGCACTGATCGCCACCTGGGTATCCCACTTTGGTGTACCGGCCCACATTACCTTCGACAGAGATGCCCAGTTCACATCCAGCCTGTGGTCAGCTATGGCCAGCCTTTTGGGGACACAGCTGCACCACACAACTGCCTACCACCCACAGTCGAACGGACTGGTGGAGCGTTTCCACCGTCACCTGAAGTTGGCTCTCATGGCCCGCCTGAGAGGACCTAACTGGGTGGACAATCTTCCCTGGGTCCTGCTCGGAATTCGCACGGCACCCAAAGAGGATCTGCACACCTCATCGGCCGAGTTGGTGTACGGCGCACCCCTGGTCGTCCCAGGGGAGTTCATACCAGCCCCAAGGGGGCAAGAGGAAGAACCCGCAGCAGTCCTGGGCAGACTACGGGAGAGGCTCGGTAACCTGGCCCCCATACCCACTTCACAGCATGGACAGAACCCGACCTGCGTACCCAAAGACCTGCTAAACTGTAAGTTAGTTTTTGTACGACGGGGCGGACATAGGGCACCGCTACAGCGGCCCTACGAGGGGCCGTTTACAGTGATCAGAAACAACGGGTCCACATTCGTGCTGGACATTGGGGGGAAAGAGAAGATTTTCACAGTGGACCGACTCAAACGGGCCCATGTGGACTTGGCACAGCCGGTCGAGATTCCGGCACCGTGGCGCAGAGGCAGACCTCCCAAACAGAGTCCGACCCAGACTGCGGACATTGGGGGGTGTATCGCCAGTTCTGGGGGGGTGGTTATGTGGCGACCCACTTCCCAGCGCACTCGAACCAGCTCACAAAGCGGCGCGCGCCGGCATTGAGGCCGGTCCCAAAGAGGGCGCCAAGCCTGCTTCACCAGCAAGGGGAAAAGCCCGCGCGCGGGAGGGGACTGTGAATACACGCCCCCTACAGCATTCCCGCTTGGGGAGGGTGGGATCAGGAAGGCTTTAAAGCGAGGCCGCGAAGTTTGAATAAACCTCTTTGGTAACTGCAGCTCACCGACTACGTGTTGTTATTGCAGCGCTGCGTGTAGCACACCGCTACAGTACTATAATCTCGGGACACACACCACCAGGTTCAGGTACACTTACTACCCTTCAACCATCAGGCTTTTGAAACAAAGGATATAATTTCACTTTGAAAAGATCCCATAACCAATGGACTCAATTTCAAGGATACTTCATCTGTTCTCAATATTTTTTGCTTATTTATTATTATTTGTTCTTCTGTATTTGCACTGTTTGTTGTCTTTTCCACTCTGGCTGAACAACCTAGTTAGGCAGTCCTTCACTGATTCTATTATGGTTAATATCCTGTAGTTTAACTGAATATGTCCACATGCAAAAGATTCTCAGGGTTGTATATAGTGACAAGTACATACGGTGATAATAAATGTTCTTTGAAATTTGAACACTGGTGAGAAGACAGAAAATATTGAGAAAATTAACACCGATATGCTGAGTGCTTCCCAAGTGAATGGTAGGGGAGGAAGAGCGAGGTTCAGAGACTGGTGGGGGATGGGGAGATGAGTTTCAGGGAATGATGGGGGATGGGGAGATGAGCAGGGAATGGTGGGGGATGGGGAGATGAGTTTCAGGGAATGATGGGGGATGGGGAGATGAGCAGGGAATGGTGGGGGATGGGGAGATGAGTTTCAGGGAATGATGGGGGATGGATAGATGAGTTTCAGGGAATGGTGGGGGATGGGGAGATGAGTTTCAGGGAATGGTGGGGGATGGGGAGATGAGTTTCAGGGAATGGTGGGGGATGGATAGATGAGTTTCAGGGAATGGTGGGGGATGGGGAGATGAGTTTCAGGGAATGGTGGGGGATGGGGAGATGAGCAGGGAATGGTGGGGGATGGGGAGATGAGTTTCAGGGAATGGTGGGGGATGGGGTGATGAGTTTCAGGGAATGGTGGGGGATGGGGAGATGAGCAGGGAATGGTGGGGGATGGGGAGATGAGTTTCAGGGAATGGTGGGGGGTGGGGAGATGAGTTTCAGGGAATGGTGGGGGGATGGGGAGATGAGTGTCAGGGAATGATGGGGGATGGGGAGATGCGTGTCAGGGAATGATGGGGATGGGGAGGTGAGTTTCAGGGAATGGTGGGGGATGGGGAGATGAGCAGGGAATGGTGGGGGATGGGGAGTTGAGCAGGGAATGGGTGGGGGATGGGGAGATGAGTTTCAGGGAATGGTGGGGGGATGGGGAGATGAGGTTTAGGGAATGAAAAGCTGAACAGAACTCAGACAGAACAGCTGAATGGGAATTGAAAGCAGAAAATTAATGAAGCAATTTAAAATGCAGAGAAAATAAATGGTCACAATGAAGCCTTTTGGAGTCTGGCTGCATTTGAAACACATCCAAGTGCAATCAGTAAGGCCGAAGAGTGGAGTGTTCTGATAAAGATAGCACTGCAGCCTTAATGGAATTGTGATGTAGAGAGGGGTCATTTCATGTCCCTGGTTACAGGATTTTTAGACAAGCTCCAGTGGGGGAAAGGGGGTGGTAAAAGAATTTGTACAACAGTAGTTAAGAAAATCACAGCCCTGAAGGGGATGAAATACTTGAAGAGTCATCAAGTGAGGCCATGTTGGGGAAACTCAAAACTAGGTCAATCACATTGTGGTGAGTGTGCAGTCATTTGTACCAGGGTGATAGAACAGCACATTTGGCAGTAAGTTTCAGACATACTGAAGCACCAGGCAGTAACAGCAGGAGTTTTCAGTTCCTAAAAATACCCAGGAAAGTCACTGCAAAATGCACGAAGAGTACAATGTTCTTTGCTTTCATATTCCAATCCCCTTGAAATGAATGCTAACTTTGCATTTGCCTTCCTCACCACCATCTCAACCTTCAAGCTAACCTTTCGGCAATCCTTGACAAGGATTCTACCTCTGAATTCTGAATTTTTGCCTCATTTAGAAAATAGTCCACCCTTTATTCCTTTCACCAAAGTGCATGACCATACACTTCCCTGCACAATACTTCATCTGCCATTTCCCCAACCTGTCTAAGTCCTTCAGCAGCCGCCCTGCCTCCTCAAGACAACCCAACCCTCAACTTATCTTCGTATCATCTGTAAACTCGGCCACAAAGCCATCAATTCCATCATCCAGAACCCTGCGGAACAGCCCTGCGGACTGTTTAGTCACTGGCGGCTAAACAGAAAAGACTCCCCTTATTCCCACTTTTTACTTCCTGCTCGTCAGCCAATCTGCCATCTATGCTATTATCTTTCCTTTAATGCCATGGGTTCTTAACTTGTTAAGCAGCCTCACGTGTGACACCTTGTCAAAGGCCTTCTGAAATTTCAAGTAAACCAATTTAAGGGATATGAGGGGAACCAATAATTAAAGGCAGGGATTTCCAACCTGGGTTTCACGGACCACTCGGTTAATGGTAGGGGTCCATGGCATCAAAAAGGTTGGGACCCCTGAATTAAGAGATATGAGGGGAAAAGGAGACGCGTATTAGAGTCATAGATTCATTCACCATGGAAACAGTCCCTTCGGCCCAACTGGTCCATGCTGACCAAGATTCCATCTAAACTAGTCCCATTTGCCCACTTTTGGCCCATATCCCTTTCCTATCCCTGTACTTGTCCTAGCACCTTTTAAATGCTGTTCATGTACCTCCCTCAACTGCTTCTTCTGGCAGCTTGTTCCATAATCTGGCCACTTTCTGGGTGGAAAAAATTGCCCCTCTGTTTCCTATTAAATCTTTCCCCTGTTACCCCAATTGTGTTCTTTGTAGCTCTGGGAAAAATACTGTAACATTGACCCTATCAATGGTTGTCATGATTTCATATGTGTAAGATCACACCTCATTCTTCCTACCTGGATCAGATCCGATGCTGCTCAACCCAACAATATCCTCATGGATTTTCTGTCCAGCTTCATGTCATCTTTCCAATAGCAGGCCGACCAAAACGGAACCCAATATTCCAAATGCAGCCTCACCAATATCTTGTACAAATCCAGAGAATGCAATTATCCTGATTAAACCTTTACTCTAGGCCTTCCCAATGTGAGGTCCACAGACCCTTCAGTTACTGCCAGGAAAAAGGTTGGGAACCTCTGATTAACTCAAATTCCATGGACAGTTTGGATCGATAGGCTTCCTTTTGAGCCGTAGATTTCTGTGGCTTTCTAATACGTGATGAAATCATTGTTTTCCTTAACAGCTTTTACAGTCTACAATGATGTGGACTGGCTTTAAATCCTGATGAAGGGTCTCATCCCGAAACATTGACTGTTTATTCCTCAGAAACAAGATAAAATCTGTAAGAGGAAATCCAAGCAACACACACAGAATGCGGGGGGAGCCCATCAGGCCAGGCAACGATTATTCAATGTTTTGAGCTGAGACCCATCATCAGGACTGGAAGAAGGATGAAGAGTTAGAGCGAGAGAAGGTGGGGGGAGGGAAAGAAGAACCACAAGGTGATAGATGAAACGGCAGGGAGGTGGAGGGATGAAGTAAAGAGCTGGGAAGTTGATTGGTGAAAGAGATACAGGGCTGGAGAAGGGGGTATCTGATAGGAGAGGACAGGAGGCCATGGAAGAAAGGACAGGGAGAGGAGCACCAGAGGGAGGTGATAGGTAGCTAAGGAGATAAGGTGAGAGAGGGAAATGGGAATGGGGAATGGAGAAGGAGTGGGGGACATTTCCGGAAGTTCGAGAAATTGTTATTAATGCCATCAGGTTGGAGGCTACCCAGATGGTATATAGGGTGTTACTCCTCCAACCTGAGTGTGGCCTCATCATGATGGTAGAGGAGGCCACTAGCTGACACGTCGGAATGGGAAAGGGTAGTGGAATTAAAATGGGTGGCCACTGGGAGATCCCGCTTTTTCTGGCAGTCGGAGCAAAGGTGCTCGACGAAGAGGTCTCCCAATCTACGTCAGGTCTCACTGATACACAGGAGGCCACACCAGGAGTACTGGATACAGTAGATGACCCCAACAGACTCACAGGTGAAGTGTCGCTTCACCAGGAAGGACTGTTTGGGGCCCTGAATGGTAGTGAGGGAGGAGGAGTAGGAGCAGGTGTAGCACTAGTTCCACTTGCAAGGACATGCTAGGAGGGAGATCCATGCCGAGCTCGCTGACTTCATCAACTTTGCCTCCAACTTCCACCCTGCCCTCAAATCTACCTGATCCATTTCCAACACCTCTCTCCCCTTTCTCAATCTCTTTGTCTCTCTCTCTCACTCTGGAGACAGCTTATCTACTGGTATCTATTATAAACCTATTGACTCTCACAGCTACCTGGACTGTACCTCTTCCCACCCTGTTACTTGTAAAAATTCCATTCCCTTCTCTCAACTCCCCCATCTCCGCTGCATCTCTCAAGATGAAGCTTTTCATTCCAGAATGAAGGAGATGTCCTCCTTTTTCAAAGAAAGGGGCTTTCCTTCTTCCACCATCAATGCTGCCCTCAATGGCATCTCTTCCATTTTGCCCACGTCTGCCCTCACCCCATTCTTCTGCCACCCTACCAGGGATAGACTTCCTCTTGTTATCATCTACCACCCTACCAGCCTCTGTGTCCAACACATAATTCTCTTCAACTTCTGGTATCTCCAACGTGATCCCTCCACTAAGCACATCCACAGGAATTGCTCCCTACGGGACTCCCTTGTCCATTAGTCCCTCCCCACTGATCTCCCTCCTGGCACTTATCCTTGTAAGCGGAAGAAGTGCTACACCTGCTCTACACTTCTTCTCTCACTATCTTTCAGGGCCCCAAGCAGTCCCTTCCATGTTAGGCAACACTTCACCTGTGAGTCTGTTGGGGTCAGCTGCTGTATCCCCTGCTCCTGGTGTGGCCTCCTGTATGCTAAAGAAGGAAATCAGGAAGGCAAAAAGAAGACATGAGGTTGCTTTGGCAGATAATGTGAAGGTAAACCCAAAGGGTTTCTACAAGGATATTAAAATGATAGTAAGGGACAAAATCGGTCCTCTAGAAGATCAGAGTGGTCGTCTATGTGTGGAGCCTCAAGAGATGAGGGAGATCTTAAACAGTTTTTTGCATCAGTATTTACTCAGGAAACTGGCATAGCATATATGGAAGGAGGGGAAACAAGCAGTCGTGTCATGGAACATATAGAGATTAAAGAGGAGGAGGTGCTTGATGCCTTACAGCGAATAAAGGTAGATAAATCTCCTGGGCCTGACATGATATTTCCTCAGACCTTGAGAGAGACTAGTGTAGAAATTGCAGGGGCCCTGGCATAAATATTTTAAATGTCCTTAGCCACAGGTGCAGTGCCGGAGAGTTGGAGGGTAGCTCATGTTGTTCCGTTGTTTAAAAAAGGCTCCAAAAGTAAACTGAGTAATTACAGGCCGGTGAGCCTGACATCAGTAGTAGGTAAATTATTGGAAGGTGTTCTGAGTGATCAGATATACAAGTATTTGGACAGCCATGGGCTGATTAAGGATAGTCAGCACGGCTTTGTGCGTGGTAGATCGTGTTTAACAAATCTTGTAGAGTTTTTTGAGGAGGTTATCAAGAAAGTAGATGAAGGAAAGGCTGTGGATGTTGTCTACATGGACTTTAGTAAGGCCTTTGATAAGGTCCCACATGGGAGGTTAGTTCAGAAGGTTCTGACACTAGGTATTCATGGAGAGGCTGTAAACAGGAATTGAAATTGGCTGTGTGGGAGAAGACAGAGAGTGGTAGTGGATGATTGCTTCTCAGACTAGAGGCCTGTGACTAGTGGTATGCCTCAGGGATCTGTGTTGGGTCCCTGTTGTTTGTTGTTTGTTGTCTATATTAATGATCTAGATGATAACGTGGTAAATTGGATCAGCAAGTTTGCTGATGACACTAAGGTTGGAGGCATTGTGGACAGCAAGGAGGGCTTTCAAAGAGAGATCTGGACCAACTGGAAAAATGGGCCAGAAAATGGCAGATGGAATTTAATGCAGGCAAGTGTGAGGTGTTGCATTTTGGAAGGACAAATCAAGGTAGGACATACACACTAAATGGTAGGACACTGAGGAGTGCGGAGGAACAAAGGGATCTGGGAGTTCAGATACATAATTCCCTGAAAGTGGCATCACAGGTAGACAGGGTTGTAAAGAAGGCTTTTTGGCATCCTGGCATTCATAAATCAAAGTATTGAGTATAGGAGTTTGGATGTTATGGTGAGGTTGTATAGGACATTGGTGAGGCCAAATTTGGAGTATTGTGTGCAGTTCTGGTCACCTAACTATTGGAATGATATCAGTTAGATTGAAAGAGTGCAGAGAAGATCTACTAGGATGTTGCCGGGTCTTCAGGAGTTGAGTTACAGGGAAAGATTGAACAGGTTAGGACTTTATTCCTTGGAGCGTAGAAGAATAAGGGGGGACTTGATAGAGGTTTACAAAATTATGAGGGTTATAGACAGAGTAAATGCGAGTAAGCTCGTTCCACTTAGATTAGGAGATATAAATACAAGAGGACATGGCTTTAGGGTAAAAATGGAAAGGTTTGGGGGAACTTCTTCACTCAGAGAGTGGTGGAACTGTGGAACGAGCTGCTATCTGATGTGGTAAATGTGGGTTCACTCTTAAGTTTTAAGAATAAATTAGATAGATACATGGATGGGAGAGGTCTGGAGGGTTATGGACTGGGTGCAGTTCAATGGGACTAGCGGAATAAAGTTTTGGCACAGACTAGAAGGGCCAAATGGCCTGTTTTCTGTGCTGTAGTGTTCTGTGGTTCTATGGTTCTATATCGCTGAACCCAATGCAGATTGGGAGGCCATTTCGCCAAGCACCTACACTTCGTCCGGCAGAAAAAGCAGGATCTCCCAGTGGCCACACATTTTAATTTCACTTCCAATTCCCATTGTTACGAAAACCCCGTAACCAGGTAACTTACCAGCAAAGATAGATGGATCAGCTGAGTCTGATGCTACTATTTTCAAACATTTTATTCAAAAAGGGGCACAAACGTAAGGTTAATACAAACATTCAGATCATATACGTCGTCAATACTCAATCTAAAACACCGGTGTAATAATAATTAATCAGAAATAAGCTCTATAGTTGTCTAGGGGTAATACTGAGTCCAATTGAATATTAAAGTCACTTAGAAATCTGCAGTCTTTTCCGTTTGGGAACCGCTGGCATTTCACGTGTTGGAGAGAGAGAGGACTGGTGAGAGAAAGAACACTTGCCCGTTGTCTTTGCGAAACAATTCCCTGGAATCAGCTGTTAGCTAAAAGCGATTTTCCTTTGGCTTCAGCCACAGATTCCCGATCCAGAATCTGACGCACGTGGCTTCCTAAAAAAAATGGCTTCCCGCTCCCACGGGAATCGGTATCATGCTTCCTTGGTGTCTCCTTGGTGCGTCTGAGGGTCCTCCCCTCAGACCCGCCTTTATACTTCTTCACGGGATCGCAGGTGTCAATCAAGTTGCAGGTAATGCGATCTCTCTCTCAACCAGCCCACTTTGCCCGAGGGCTTTTCAGGTGGTCTCCATGAGACAATAGTCAAAGTCACTTTTATTCTGCTTCTTGGAAGAACGTGATCTTCCGCACGTCTCTCTCTCTTGGGTCAGTTGACCCCCCTTAACTAGAGTTCTTGCGATTTTCACAAAGGAGGGGGCCAACGGCATAACACCATTCTGTCATGTCAGTCCACAGACTCCTTTACTGTCGTAATGAGGCCCCATTCTGGTTAGAGGAGCAACAGGTTATATTCCATCTGGGTAGCCTCCAACCTGATGGTGTGAACATCAATTCCTCAAACTTCCAGTAATGCCCAACCCCTCCTTCACCATTCCCCATTCACATTTCCCTCTCTCACCTTATCTTCTTAGCTGCCTATCACCTCCCTCTGGTGCTCGTCCCCTTTTTCTTTCTTCCATGACCTTCTACCCTCTCCTATCAGATTCCCCCTTCTTCAGCCCCATATATCTTTCACAAATCAACTTCCCAGCTCTTTAGTTTATCCTTCTCCCCTCCCAGTTTCACCTATCAGCTTGTGGTTCTTCCACAGACCCTCCCCCCCCCCCCCCACATTCTTACTGACTCCTCATCTTTTTTAGTTCTGACAGGTCTTGGCCCGAAATGTCAACTGTTCTCTTTTCGATTGATGCTGTCTGACCTGCTGAGTTCGTCCAACATTTTGTGTGTGTTGCTTTGGATTTCCAGCATCTGCAGAATCTCTTGTGGTTCTGGCTTTAAATCCAATTCCAAATGGGTGTTGGCACAACATTGAAGGGAATGCGATGCTAATCGGCATTAAGTGGGCTCAGAATAAGCACTGGAATAGATGGGACAGAGAGGGGAAAGTGTCAGTAACACTGCTGTGTGAACAGAGGTGGAAGTGCATTGTAAGGAGCAGTTCAGAGGGAGAGCTGAACCACATCCTCTCTGAACAGGAGTGTGAGAGTCACTTTCAGGATGGGAAAGCATTCCCTTCAGTGTGAGTACAGCATCCAAATGTGCCACGGAGATGTCGAATTTTAAAGTTACCAGACAGTTTTCAGATTGTGGACTGCTGGAGAACAATATATGATTCTCCATGTCAACCTCACAAATATCCATTATAAAAATGTCCAATCGTGCTTATTGACCAAATGGGAATGGTTTAGTGTTATTTTTAACTCTTATTAAATAAATGGTATTACAGAAATTCCAAATGGGATTATTGGGCTTTTAAAAAGATGAGTAATTTTAATGCATTGCAATTTTGTGAGTTAATGTATCATGACAAGATGGCTAATGGAATAAATTGGCCAACTTGCATTTTCTGCTAATCAGTTGAAGTAAGAGTTTTTGAGGTTAGCAAAAGCTGCAATCAGGCTAATGCACATTACAGCTGGGTCACCTCCTGCACTTTTTAATCCGTGGCAGCTTTTCAATATTTCAATAATGTTGTACAAAGCATTTACCATGAAATGTGTTGCACGATTTTCCTGATTTTAGCGTGTGTCAAGAATGTTAGGCTAATCCCTCAGCATTCAAGTGCTTTTGTTATTTAAAATGAAAGAAAATATTGCCATTTATGGAATTTTCACCACTAAAGCTCTTCTAGACTTTGGAATAATCGGAGTGTACCTGTTCTGCTTAACTAAGTTGTGGCACAGTTCTTGTAATTTAGACCCAGTCGTAGAATGTAGAACTGATTGATGCAGGAACAGGCCCTTCAGCCCTCACCTCTGTGCTGAACAATTTGCCAAATGAAACCAATCCCATCTGCTTACATCTGATTCAAAACCCTGCATTCTCTTCATACCCATCTGCTTGTCTCAATGCCTTTTAAATGTCACTTTCATGTCTACTTCTACCTCTTCCCCTTGGCACCGTCACCTCTCAGTATAAACTTGCCTCACAGATCTCCCTTAGACTTCCCCTGCTCACCTCAACACTAGTAATTGACATTTCTTCACTAGGAAACAGACTGACAATCATTCCTATCTACAAGTTGCATAATTTTATTAATGTCTGTCAGGTTTCCCCTCAACCCCCGACTCTCCAGAGAAAACAATCCACTCCTGCCCAACAGCCCCTTCGAGCTAATACTGTCCAATCCACGCAGAAATGTAGTGAACTTCCTCTTCACTTCTCTAAAGACTCCACATGTACGGAATGGGGAGAAAATCCAAAAATCTGAGATGCAAAGGCACTTGGGAGTCCTTGTGCAGAACATCCCAAAGGTTAACTTGCAGGTTGAGTTGCTGGTGAGGAAGGCAGATGCAATGTTAACTAACATTCATTTCAAGAGGTCTAGAATATAAGAACAGGGATGTGATGCTAATGCTTTATATGCCTCACCTTGAGTATTGTGAACAGTTTTGGGCTCCTTTTCTGAGAAAAGATTTGCTGGCATTGGAGAGGATCCAGAGGAATTTCACAAAGATGATTCCGGGAATGCAAAGGTTATCACATTAGGAACGTTTGATGACCCTAGGCCTGTACTCTGGGGAACTTAGAAGGATGGGTGGTGTGGATCTCATAGAAACTTTTTGACCCAGACAGAGTAGATGTGGAAAGGATGTTTCCCATGGTGGGGGAGTCTAGGACAAGAGGGCACAGCCTCAGGATAGAGGGGCATCCATTTAAAACATGGACCTTTAGGGTGTTCTGCACAAGGACTCCCAAGTGCCTTTGCATCTCAGATTTTTGGATTTTCTCCCCATTCTGTACATGTGGAGTCTTTAGAGAAGTGAAGAGGAAGTTCACTACATTTCTGCGTGGATTGGACAGTATTAGCTCGAAGGGGCTGTTGGGCAGGAGTGGATTGTTTTCTCTGGAGAGTCGGGGGTTGAGGGGAAACCTGACAGACATTAATAAAATTATGCAACTTGTAGATAGGAATGATTGTCAGTCTGTTTCCTAGAGAAGAAATGTCAATTACTAGTGTTGAGGTGAGCAGGGGAAGTCTAAGGGAGATCTGTGAGGCAAGTTTATACCGAGATTCGAAGCTTTCTCCCCTCTGCCGTCAGATTTCTGAATGGACATGAACACGACTTCATTATTTTTTTCTCTTTTTGAACTACTTATATAATTTAAGTTGATATATATATATATATTTATTTATTTATTTCTTGTTGTAATTTACCATTCTTGATCTTTTGTATTGAAATGTACTGCTGCTGCAAGACAATAAATTTCATGACATAAGCCAGTGGTATTAAATCTGATTCTGATTCTGACTTCATAGGGACGTACAAGATGATAGGAGGCTTCTTCCCAGGGCAGAAATATCTAATACAAGGGGGCATCAATTTAAGAAGTTTCAAGGAAAGGAAAGGGGGGATGTCAGTGGTACGGTGTGTTTTTACACGGGGAGTGGTGGGTCATGGAATATTCTGCTGGGGTGGGGGTAGATGCAGATACATCAGGGACATTTAAGAGGTTCTTATAGGCACATGGATGATAAAGAAATGGAGAGCTATATAGGAGGCAAGGATTAGATTGGAGTAGGTTTAAAGGCCGAAGAGCCTGCACTGTGCTGTAGTGTCCTAAGTTCCAAGTGAAGGATAATGGGCTGGATCCATGGCTCCAGTCACTGTGGAGCTGATTGTAGGTCCCACCTGAGCACAGCATCTGGCATTAGCTGAACGAGAGCTGTAGCTGAGGCAAGTTTTCCTCCGTCTTTCCTGAGAAGCAGGAGGGAGTGATCTTTCTCATCTGATGAGACAGAGTATTTTATCCAACACTGAAAACTGGAGACATTTGTTTCACTTCCAACCCGGGTCCTTACATCAGGTGTGTGATTTCACCGTTTACAACACTTCCAATCCAGATTCTTACATCAGGTGAGTGATTTCCCCGATCACAACACTTCCAACACAGATACTTACATCAGGTGTGTGATTTCCCCACCACACTCACAACACCTCTGACCCGAATACTTACATCAGGTGAGTGATTTCCCCGATCACAACACTTCCAACACAGATACTTACATCAGGTGTGTGATTTCCCCACCACACTCACAACACCTCTGACCCGAATACTTACATCAGGTGTGTGATTTCACTGACCACAACACTTCGAACCTGGATACTTGCAGTGCAAAACAAAATGGAGTCTTTTCTGACACTACAGAGGATTCATGGTCTTTGTATTCCAAGTAAATGCTGTTCTAAATAGAAATATCACTGTTGTCTGAGAGCTTACAGTTGTTAATTATTGTCAATAGTTCATAAAATTAGAACCTGAACAGAGAGACAGATCGTGGTTTATGAAAAATGATATATCTGGATTCTCTCAGATCCAATGGCCTGCAGACTGGAATATCTTTCACCGGATAGGTTCACATGCAAAGACTGGAATATCTTTACCTGGGCAGGGTCATTCATGAAGACTGGAATATCATTAACTGGACAGGTTCACACAGAAAGGAGAGCTACTGATTTCAGGTCATAACACCATAAGGGACAGTCAGGATAAAGAGAGAACTTAAAGTTATAAAATTAAATCAATTAGATCAGTTGTTCCCAACCTTTTCTATGCTCCACACCCCTAGGAAATGTTTGATTAATGTTTGCACCCCCTACAAAAGTAATATCACATTTGAAGATGAAGAAGTCTAATTTCTGATTTTTGAACAACAAATTGAACCACATACAATACTGCGGGTGAACAAATTGAACTTAAAAAAACAAGCTTTTAATTCAGTGCAAAAATGCAAATATAAATTGAGCAATTAGATTCTAATTTATTCAGAAAAAATTGTAAACAGTAAAGTCAATCCTAATTGTGAACATAAAATTCAATGACTTCTTTGCTCCTGCTTCTCATTCATGATTTTGTCAAAACGTGGAACTTTCTTGCTGACTGCGATCTGCAGGTCTGCCTGTGGATTCAGGTGATTCCTAGATTTTGTCTTGATTGACAAAAGAGAACTGAATCCAGATTCACACAAGTATGTTGTTGCAAATGGAATGAGGACACGGAGTGGTTTTCCACCAAGCCTTGGGAACATATCCAGTGCTGCACACCAAAATTCCTCCAAAGTCTTGCTTTCAAATTGCATTTCAAGAGCTCGATTTGTCCACAAATCAATAAGATCTTCCTTCAGCTCTTCAGCATCTGACATTTTCTCCAAATTGTAGGAATATGGATTCATGATCCATTCTTCTGAAACCTTCAGGTCTCCGGCAGCAAAATATCCATCAAACGATTCTGACAGCATTTCTAAATGAGCCACAATTTCTTCACGCACAGTAGGAGTTATGGATCCAGCATCATCAACCATCCCTTCTAGTGAAGGAAAATCTGAGAGACTGCCCCTTTCCATCCTTCGACGCCAAAGACGTAACTTTTCTTTGAAGGCATTCAGCTTTTCACAAGCCTTCAATATGTTTATCCCTTTTCCTTGAAGAGAAACACTCAGGTCATTCATATGAGTGAAAATATCAACTAAGTAAGCCAGCATTTGGGCGAATTCCCGTGATTCCATTGCCCCAACCAGATCACATTCACACTCCTCCAGAAAAACTTTGATTTCTTCCCGCAGTTCAAAGAAGCAGGTTAAAGCTTGTCCTCGTGACAACCAACGGACTTCTGTGTGGAAAAGCAAAACTGAATGCTCACTTCTCAGATCCTCACAAAATGATTTGAAGATGCGATGGTTTAAAGCACGCCCCCTGATCCAGTTGATGATCTTCACACAAGTATCAAGGACTTTCTTCAAATTTGGAGGCAATGTTTTTGATGCCAAAGCATGCCAATGAAGAAAACAATGGCTAACTTGCAAGTCTGGAATCTCCTTTTTCATCAATGCAGAAAAGTCAGATTTATTTCCAAGCATTACAGATGCCCCATCAGTGCACACAGAACCAATGACTTTGATATCTTCTTTTGGCAAAGAAGTCTTTCACCAGCCGCATCACATCCTTTGCAGTTGTGTTTGTTTTCAGATCTTTACAAAACAGGAAATCTTCCTTCACAGCACCATCATTGACATACCTCACTAATGTGATGAGTTGACTACAACTGGAGACATCAGTTGACTCATCCAACTGAATAGAGATTTTAAGAGGACTACTCTGACATCTGAGATGACTTGGTCCAAAATATCTTCACTCAAATCACTGATTCGGTTGTGAATGACATTATTTGATAGGGGCACCTTTTTAAATTTTTTTCTTGCTTCTTTGCCCAGGATAATTGTTGCCATTTCCAGTGTACATGGCTTGATGAGATCTTCAGCAATTGTATGGGGCTTCTTGGATTTGGCCACTTTATATGCCACTTGGTATGAAACAAGAAGTAGTGGTTTTTCACCAGAAATGAAACCTAATTTTGGAAGAGTTCCGTGTGAACCAAAACGAGCTCTTTTGATTTTCAATGACCCAACATCATGTCCTTCAACATCAGCTCTGCCATGCTTGTTCTTGAAGTGCTCTTGAAGCTTGGATGGCTTCAGATTTGAGTTGGAAAACACAACTCTACAAAGAATGCACTGGGGTTTTTGCAAGCCATCATTTCCTGTTGTGCAAGTGAAGTCAGAGTACACATAGTCATCATTCCATTTCCTTCTTTTTGACATGATGAAGGGTTAAGGGTAAAGAGAAAAATATGAGCTAATATGAGAAAAACTATCTGACTAAGTCAGGGATGACCACTTTACTCAACCAAACACGCCTATAACAAAGTATCGCGAGAAATACACTTTTGAATATTATATTATGACAATATCTACGGTTACGCCAAGATAAATCGTCAGGTGGAAATGCTACAGGGACAAGACATGACTTATTAGGCTACTCTCTACTGAATTTACACACCTATTTCCGATGATTACTGGAAATATGAACTCCCATCACACAATTCAAAGTCCTCAGTGCTAACCATGATACCTCCTCAACTAACACAATTCAAAATTATCAACGACTCAAGAAAAAAAACCTTTTAAGAGAAAAAAAACTTTGAAATTCAAAAACTTCTTTAATGCATTGAGACAAATATGAATGAATGACTTCAGTTGCTTTTTATCAAAATGCGTCTTTTTAAAATTTTATAAGTGAATAATTTTCCTACTGCAGGTTTGGTTTTAACGCGAAGTCATTACTCAATGGTTGATTCGGGACGTATAAAGATTTTGGCATTATGGGATGATTCTTAACTCTGAGATGTAACCTTCTAGCTAACATTGATGAGACTCCTCAACTCTGAGGTGTAACTCCCAGGTAACACTGATGAGACTCCTCAACGCTGACTCGGGCAGCGGGAGACTGGAGTGAGTTTACGTCTCTCTCGACTCAGGCAGCGGGAGATTGGAGTGTGCTTGGGACAAACGTTACTACCACTTCTCAAGGCACACTGGCAGCTGGCTGAGTGATGACTCATGACTCGTCACTCAAGGACACAAGCCACTGTTTGTCGCACCCTCTGAAATCCCATCTTGCACCCCAGGTTGGGAACCCCTGAATTAGATGTTCATGATCATTCCTTGTTATGAGTTTGATTTCCCAATAGCTTACAGAATTTATTCAGAGAAAGTAGGAAGGTTCAGTGGCAAGAAAGCAGAGCTGTTAGGAGGAATAAATCAGCTGCCAGGGCTGATTTCTGGGCTCCGTTATGAATAATTGCAAAATAATTGTGTGTGTGTGCGTGCGGAGAGTTGGAGAACAGGAACAAAAATGAGAGGAGCAGAGAAGGATCATAAGTAGAGAGAAAGGGGAAATCATGTGATGGAAGGGGTTACCTAAACCTGAAACTGAGGCGTTGAATGTTTGCATTGTTGGATCCCAGACTACCCAAGAGGAATATGAGGTAACACACACAAAATGCTGGTGGAACGCAGCAGGCCAGGCAGCATCTATAGGGAGAAGCGCTGTCGACGTTTCGGGCTGAGACCCTTCATCAGGACGAAGGGTCTCGGCCCAAAATGTTGACATCGCTTCTCCCTATAGATGCTGCCTGGCCTGCTGCGTTCCACCAGCATTTTGTGTGTGTTGTTTGAATTTCCAGCATCTGAAGATTTCCTTGTGTTTGGCTTGAGGAATATGAGGTGATGTTTTTCAATGTTCATATCATTGGGGACACAAGAACTAGATGGTGCAGGTTGAAGATGAAATGGGAGAAATTTGATTGGAACATTGAAGGGCAACTTTAATCAGATGGATGGTGGTAAATATGTGGAATGGTCTGCCATTGAGGCAGGTACAATAATAACATTTAAAGTACACTTGGACAGGTAAATTGTTTGGAAAGCTTTAGAAGGTTATAGTTTAAATGCTGATAAATGGGACTAGTGTGATTGGACACCATGGTTGCCATGAACCAGTTTGGCTGAAGTGCCTGTTTCTGTGACATATGTCTTAATGAGTGGAAGGAGCCCAAACTTGAAAGTCAATGGACAATAGCTTCTAATGTGAGTATTTTAGACCACAACACCTAAGATATAGCAGCAGAATTAGGCCATTTACCCCATCGAGTCTGCTCTGCCATTTCATCATGACTGATCAAATTCCTTCTCAACCCCAATTCCTGCCTTCTCCCCATAACCCTTCATGCCCAGACCAATCAAGAATCATCTTCTGCCTTAAATATACACGATGACTTGGCCTCCACAGCCACCTGTGGCACCAAATTCCGCAAATTCACCACTCTCTGGCTAAAGAAATTCTTCCTCATCTCCCTTCTAAAAAATGCTCCTCTATTCTGAGGCTGTGTCCCCGGTCTAAGACTTCTCCACCATAGAAAACATCCTCTTCACATACACTCCACCGAGGTTTGTCAACATTTGATTGATTTCAATGAGGTCACCCATCATTCTTCTGAATTCCAGTGAGTAGAGGCCCAGAGCCATCAAACGCTCCTCATATGGCAAGTCTTCCAATCCCAGAATTGTTTTTGTGAACCTCCTTTGAATCCTCTCCAATGTCAGCACATCTTTTCTTAGATAAGGGGTCCAAAACTGCTCAGAATATCCAAGTGAGGCCTCACCAATGGCTTACGAAGCCTCAAGTTACATCTTTGCTTTTATATTCTAGTCCTCTCAAAACGTATATTAATATCACAGTAGCCTTCCTCACCACCGACTCAACCTGCAAATTAATCTTTAAGGAATCCTGCATGAGGGCTTCTAAGTCCCTTTGCAAATCAGATTATTGAATTTTCTCTCCATTTAGAAAAGTGTCCCCTTTATATCTTCTACCAAAATGCTTGACCAAACACTTCCTGACACTGTATTCCATCTGTCCCTTCTTTGTCTGTTCTCCCAATCCAAGTCCTTTTGTAGCTTCCTCAACATTACCTGCACCTCCACCTATCTTCGTATCATCTGCAAACTTGGCCGCAAAGCCATCAATTACATCATCCAAATCATTGATATGTAACCAAAAGAGAATTGGTACCAACACAGACCCCTGTGGAACACCACTAGTCACTGGCAGCCAGTCAGAAAAGTCTCCTTTTATTCCCTCTCTTTGCCTCCTGCCAATCAGCCACTGCTTTCTTCAAGCTAGAATATTTCCTGTAATACCATGGGCTCTTAATTTGTTAAGCAGCCTCATGTGTGGCATGTTGTCAAAGGTCTTCTGAAAATCTAAGTACACAACATCCACAGAGAGAGAAAGAAAGAAAAAAAAGGGAGGGGGAGAAAAAACTAAATATATCAGGGATGGGGTTGGAAGGGGAGGAGGAGCATTAACGGAAGTTAGATAAGTCAATGTTCATGCCATCAGGTTGGAGGCTACCCAGCCGGTATATAAGGTGTTGTTCCTCCAACCTGAGTGTAGCTTCATCTTGACAGTAGAGGTGGTCGTGGATAGACATATCAGAATGGGAATGGGACGTGGAATTAAAATGTGTGGCCACTGGGAGATCCTGCTTTCTCTGGCTGACAGAGCGTAAGTGTTCACCGAAACGGTCTCCCAGTCTGCGTCGTGTCTCACCAATATATAAAAGGCCACACCGGGAGCACCGGATGCAGTATACCACACCAGCCAACTCACAGGTGAAGTGTTGCCTCACCTGGAAGGACTGTCTGGGGCCCTGAATGGTGGTGAGGGAGGAAGTGTAAGGGCACTTCTCACAAGAGATGCGTTACCACTCGAGATAGGATTCCCCTTGTCCATCTGCCCTCACCCCATCCGCCCACCACCCTACCCAGGATAGGGTTCCCCTTGTCCTCACCTACCACCCACTAGCCTCCGGATCCGAAGTATAATTCTCTGTAACTTCCACTACCTCCAATGGGATCCCACTACCAAGCACATCTTTCCCTCCCCCCCCCCCCTTCTGCTTTCCGCAGGGATCGCTCCCTATGCGACTCCCTTGTCCATTCATCCCCCCATCCTTTCCACCGATCTCCCTCCTGGCACTTCTCCTTGCAAGTGGAACAAGTGCTACACCTGCCCTTACACTTCCTCCCTCACCACCATTCAGGGCCCCAGACAGTCCTTCCAGGTGAGGTGACACTTCACCTGTGAGTCGGTTGGTGTGGTATACTGCGTCCGGTGCTCCTGGTGAGGCCTTTTATATATTGGTGAGACCCGACGCAGACTGGGAGACCTTTTCAGTGAACACTTACGCTCTGTCCGCCAGAGAAAGCAGGATCTCCCAGTGGCCACACATTTTAATTCCACGTCCCATTCCCATTCTGATATGTCTATCCATGGCCTCCTCTACTGTCAAGATGAAGCTACACTCAGGTTGGAGGAACAACACCTTATATACCGGCTGGGTAGCCTCCAACCTGATGGCATGAACATTGACTTATCTAACTTCCGTTAATGCCCCTCCTCCCCTTCTAACCCCATCCCTGATATATTTAGTTTTTTCTCCCCCTCCCTTTTTTTCTTTCTTTCTCTCTCTGCCCATCACTCTGCCTGTTCTCCATCTCCCTCTGGTGCTCCCCACCCCCTTTCTTTCTCCCTAGGCCTCCCGTCCCATGATCCCATCCCTCCTCTAGCTCTGTATCCCTTTTGCCAATCACCTGGCTCTCAGCTTCACCCCACCCCCTCTGGTCTTCTCCTATCATTTCACATTTTCCCCTCCCCCTCCTACTTTCAAATCTCTTACTATCTTTCCTTTCAGTTAGTCCTGACGAAGGGTCTCGGCCCGAAACGTCGACAGTGCTTCTCCCTATAGATGCTGCCTGGCCTGCTGTGTTCCACCAGCATTTTGTGTGTGTTGTGGTAGTTACCACTGGACTCCCACAGATATTAATCCTGATCATCTGCTCGTTATCATGCAGATGATTGGAGGACATTGTGGTCTACCACCTACATTATCTACGTTGTCAGCACAGGGGGAGCTGGGTATACATTTGTAGAAATTAGTCATGGAGTCAGAGTCATAGAGCACTGTAGTACAGAAACAGACCCTTCAGCCCATCTAGTCTGTGCTGAACCATTATTAAGCCTAGTCCCATTGATCTGCACCTGTACAATAGCCCTCCAAACTCCTCCCATCCATGTGTGTCAGCTCGTTCCACACTCGCACCACTCCCTCAGTGAAGAAATTCACCCTCGTATTCCCCTTAAACATTTCACCTTTCACCCTTAACCTCTGGTTGGTGTCTCACCCAACCTCAGCAGCAAAAACCTGCTTGCATTTATCCTATCAATACCCCTCATATTTTGTATACCTCTATGAAATCTTCTCTCATTCTCCTAGGCTCCAGGGGTTGCATTGCGCTAACCACTAGGCTACCCTGGGTGCCTCAGTAACATGGCGGTTAGCACGACACTCTTTCAGCTTGGGGCATCGGAGTTCAGAGTTCAATCCTTGTGCTGTCTCTAAGGAGTTTGTATTTTCTCCCCATGACCACATGGGTTCCTTTGAGTACTCTGGCTTCCTTCCACAGCCCAAAGACATTCTGGTTAGAAGGATAATCATTGTTCATTGGAAGTTGTCATATCATTATGTTAGGGTTAAGTTGGTGGGTCGATGGTGGCATGGCTCGAAGGACTGGGAGACCTATTCCTTGCTGGATTGCAATAAATAAATAAATTAATAAATCAGGTCCTAACCTTTTCCCTATATCTCACTTCATCAAGTCCAGGCAACATTCTCATAAATTTTCTCTCTCCTCTTTCAGTCTTACTGACATCAGATTCTTGGAAGAAGCATATTTTGAAACAGCAGAAAATAAAGCAGATGCAATTCAGTAAACACCCTGATTGTGGACCTTTACAAACCGAGCCAGATGTGATTCAGCAAACACCCTGATTGTGGACCTTTACAAACCGAGCCAGATGTGATTCAGCAAACACCCTGATTGTGGACCTTTACAAACCGAGCCAGATGTGATTCAGCAAACACCCTGATTGTGGACCTTTACAAACCGAGCCAGATGTGATTCAGCAAACACCCTGATTGTGGACCTTTATAAACCAAGCTGGATGTGATTCAGCAAACACCCTGATAGTGAACCTTTATAAACCTTGCCAGATGTGATTCAGCAAAAACCCTCATTGTGAACCTTGATAAACCAAGCCAGATGTGATTCAGCAAACACCCTGATTGTGAACCTTTATAAACTGAGCCAGATGGTAAACAAGCAGAGAGTTATGTTGAACCTCTATGAAACCTGCTTGTATAACAACTGGAACATTGGATCCAGTTCTGGTCCCTTTGGGAAGGATGTAATATTTCAAAAGAAAGCACAGAAAAGATTTACAAAAATGTTTCCAAGAATGATAGATTACAAGGTACAAGGCCGGACTGAAGAGGATGGAATCCAAAAACAAAGATGGCAAATTTTGGAAATCTGGAATAAAAATGGAGATACTTATGTTCAAATCTCTCCAGAGTTTTTTGTTCTGTTTAGGCAAGCTGGGATTGCTCTCCTGTAGCAAAGAAGTTTGAAAGATAATTTGGTAAACGTGCAAAAGTGTCATAAGGTTATACAATGCTGAAATAGGTCCTTCAACCCACTAAACCCACCCATCATCAAACACCTATTTAGCTATTTCTACATTCTCTACTTTTTACTCACGGCAGCTTTTTGGTGCCAGTGATCACCGAATGAGGTTCAATTCCCATCAGCATTTGTAAGGAGTCTATACATTATTCCTGTGAGCACATGGGCTTCCTCCAGGTTTGCTCCCATATTCCTCAATGGTTAACACAATCACCCGATTACCGGCTGGGTTCAATTCCCGTCACCGTCTGTAAGGAGATTATACACTTTTCCCATGACTGTGTGGGTTTCCTCCTGGTGCCCCGGTTTGCTCCCACTTTCCAAAAAACCCACGGTCAGGGTTAGTGAGCTGTGGGCACGCTATGTTGGCATGGAAGTGCCATGCTTCCGGTGCCACAGTCACTCACCTTAACCAGTAGGTTTTTGGAATGTGGGAGGAAACCAGAGCACCCAGAGGAAACCCACACAGTCACAGGGAGAACGCACAAACTCCTTGCAGACTGTGGGGGGAATTGAACCCTAATCTTACAGCTGGCTCTGTGAAGCATTACAGTAATCGTTATACTGCTGCACTGCCCTACTATAAGGAAGTTTACAACAAAGAACTTCTGAAATGCCATCACTATTTTAATGTAAGGAGTGCCATAAATACTGTACCTTGCACCCAGCAATGACCCACGAGCACCCAGACCAAACTCGTAACTGACTCCTTCACGAAAACAAATTATCCGCTGTTGAAGGTATCATGTCCGTGAAGCAATGTAACGATGACGGTGAGCTTGCAGTAGGAATAAGCCGCTTGTAGGAGTTAGATAGAATAGACAGATGAAGATCTGAAGGGAAAAAATAGATGTTTCTTTATATTAGTTCAGTGAACTGTGGTTCCTCAGTTCCCAGTGGGGAGCTGCTGTGTCACAGAAACTGCTTCTCAGGAAATCACAACAGGGAATTTTGGAGTCATTGGAATGTCAGTGAATTATCACATTCTCACAATTCTTTGTGAGATGGTGGTGATGACAGATAATAAAATCTTTCTAGTCCAGTCCTACTGAGTCCTGCATATTCAGAAGCTCCTTTCTAAATCAAAAAGTCACGTTTCTTTGTCCAGTGACTTTTGTATCACACAACACGGAACACGGAACATAGAACAGTACAGGATCAGGTCACAGTGCTGTATCAAACAAATTAAGCTAGTAATTGAATGTTGAATTAAAGTAATAACTTTTGCCTACACAATGTCCATACCGCTCCATTCTCTGCTCCATCATGTGCCTATCTAAGAGCCTCAGAAATGCCTCTATTGTACTTGCTCTCACCCTCCCTGCCTCCCACAAGCAGTGCATTCCAGGCATCCACCACTCTCTGTGTAAAAAATTTGCCCTGCACTTCACCTTTGAACTTAGTCGCTCTCACCTTAAATGCATACTCGCTAGTGTTGGACATCTTGACACTGGGAAAAAGTACTGACCGTGGACTCTCATAATCTTACAAGCTTTCATCAGGTCTCCCCTCAGCCTGTGCTGAGGCAACTTTGTCCAAACCCTTCCCTCTAGAACAGTGGTTCCCAACGTGGGGCATACGCCCCACAGGGGGGTAATTTGATTTTTAAGGGGGGCAATTCGAGAATGAGGTATTAACAGTGAATTTTTTCTAGTAAGTCTGTGTGAGTATGAGTGTGTGTGCGAGTTAATACATATGTGTATATACAGTATGCATACATAAAAATACTTGTGTGTATGTACATGTGTAATTGCGTATGTACTGTATATATAGTGTATCACCATCATTACAACCATCAAATGGCTTTCATAATTAAATTAATGAATTGACTGATGTAGGAAGGAACGAATGAACAAGTCCAAACGCGTAAGAAACTCGTACGAGGTCGCGCCAATGCTGCTTTTTGCAGTAGCTTTCGGTTCTTGGTGGTGTGAAGGTGTGTACATTGCGTCATCTCTTTTAAACGGTGTATCTGTCTTTGTATGCTGTAGAAACGAATCGGCATGGTTTTATTTATTTATTATTATTATTATTTTAATATCACTTAATGTTCTTCTTTTTACAATTTCTTAGTAATTTCTTCCTCAGAACTTTAACAGTCCTTTGGTTCTTTTATTTTTCTCTTTCATGAATGCCATGTTCTTTGGAAGCTTGTTTAAACCAAGTTAATGGTCTTTTAGGCTTCCTCCAGGTGAATAGGAGTTCACTTTTTGAATAATAAGAATTATATATCACCACAGGGGGCATCAGGATTTTAGAGGTGATTAGGTGGGGCATGGCCAAACAAAGGTTGGGAACCACTGCTCTAGAACATGCCCTCTGACCTTTGGCCTGGATTTTGCACTCAGTCCAAGTCTCTTCTGCTGACCTTGAAAAAATTGCCCACAAAGATCTAGTGACCTTCTCTTTACTAATACCAGTTGCTTTTAGGCGTGACATGCAGGGGATTGTTGGCATCCAAGAGCGGTGATGATGCCTACTCTAGAATTCTCACAGATTGCTACTGGGAAGCAAAGAACAAAACTTTCAACTAACTTTCAGCAGAGCATGAAATAATGTTTTGAAGATACATATGAGTTTAAGGCAGATGCTGAAATTCCATGAGCAGACTTTAAAAAACAAATGTCTCAAAGGGATTATACACCACAGAAGCCATCCCTTTGCCCTGTTGAGTCGGATCTGGCCTTACGTAGAAGAATTATCAGTCTTACTCACCTGCCTTTCCCCCAATAGTGCTGCATTTTAAAAATATATTGTAGGTACTTAAACAATTTCCTTTTCAACGCCTTAACTAAATCCATCTCTATAACATGTTCTGACAGTACATTCCAGAATCTAACTATTCAAATTGTAAAAGCTTTTTCCTCACCACAATGCTGTCTCCTTTGCCAAAATCCTTCATTCCTTTCTTCTGCTTCTTATTAAATAGATATTACATCAAACACATGGAATTTTGAAATATTTATCTTTGCAAATTACAATTCATAGATGCATGTTCAGTTTTTATGAGTCAGAATGAATGTTAAGCAATAATTAAGGCTTCACAAACCACATATTTTCAAGGATCCATTTCTATCTCCATGGATGTTATCTGTACTGCTGAGTACTTCCAGCACTTTGGCTTTTATTTCAGATTTCCAGCTTCTGCAACATTTTGCTTTTCAAGCAGAGGTGAAATTCAAGATTCAAGGTTGTTTAATGTCAATTCCAGTACACAGTGTAAAGAACAAGATAATTGCTACTCCAGATCTGATGCAGCACATGAAAACACAATAAGATAAAGATACAATACCATTTAAAACACAATTAATAGAAATACATAAAATAGTGTAAACATTGATTGTTTGTACGTCCATAAAGTGTCACTAAGCACAGGTGTGTCTGTCCGTAAGGTGGCTAACAGAAAATTCATCTTTGATGAACAGTGAACATAGCAGAGTCCACCACTGGCAAAGTTCTCCCCACCACTGAGCACATCTATGTCACATCATTGTGATCACCACCTAGTCAGGGTTGAAAGAAGATCATGGTTGGCAGCTTTATGTCCAATGATATACCTTGTATTGAAAGAATTGACAGAACCATAGAACCATAGAGGTAGGCAGAGAGGATGGGGTGGTTCTGTTTATTAAAAAAATTGAACT
This sequence comes from Hemitrygon akajei, assembly GCF_048418815.1. Classification (NCBI taxonomy): domain Eukaryota; kingdom Metazoa; phylum Chordata; class Chondrichthyes; order Myliobatiformes; family Dasyatidae; genus Hemitrygon; species Hemitrygon akajei. Next base: position 108,088,023 of record NC_133125.1, read on the forward strand.
CAAATCCTTAGAAAGAGGAGCAAAGATGTAGAATCCTTGTGGGTCGAGTTCAGAAACTGCAATGTTAAAAATACCCTGATGGGAATACACACAGGACCCTGAACAGCAGCCAGAATGTTGGCTACAAATTACAACGAGATAGAAAAGGCATGTATTAAGGGCAAGGTTATAATAGTCATGAGGGATTTCAATATGCAGATAGATCGGGGAAAGCAGATTGATGTTGGATCCCAAGAGAGGGAATTTGTAGAATGCTTATGAGATGGCTTTTTAGGGCAGCTTATGGTTGAGCCCACTCGGGGAAGGACAATTCTGAATTGGGTGTTGTGTAATGAACTAGATTTGATAAGGGAGTTAAGGTAAAGGAGGCCTTTGGAGTCAGTGATTAAATGAGATAGAATTCACCCTACAGCTTGAAAAAAGGAGAAGATAAAGTCAGATATATCAGTATTACAGTGCAGTAAAAGGAATTACTGAGGCATGAGAGAGGAGTTGGCCGAAGTTGATTGGAAGGGAAGACTAGCAGGGATGATGGCAGAACGGCAATGGCTAGAGTTTCTTCTGGCAATTCAGAAGTGCAAGATAGATACATCCTAAAGATGCAGGATAGACAAAGGAGAATTTGTTGATGCTGTGCATTTGGATTTTCAGTAGGTCTCTAACCAGGTGCCACATATGAGGATGCTTAACAAGCTACAAGCCTAATAAATCTGTTGGGATTCTTTGAGATATTAAGACCAAAACACCATAAGATATGGGACTGGAATTAGGCCATTTGGCCCATTGAGACTGCTCCACCATTCAATCATGGCCGATTCATTTTACCCCCCTCAGCCCCACTGCCCGATCTTCTACCCATAATCTCTGATTCAGTGTTCAATCAAGAACCTATCAATCTCTTCCTTAAATAAACCCAATGACCTGGCCTCCACAGATGCATGTGGTAACAAATTCCACAAATTCACCATCCTCTGGCTAAAGAAAGTTCCATGCATCTCTGTTTTAAATGGATTTCCCTCTATCCTGAGGCTGTGCCCTCTTGTCCCAGACTCCCCTATCATGCGAAACCACATCTACTCTGTCTTGGCCTCTTAATATTCAAAAGGTTTCAATGAGATCCTCCCTCATCCTTCTAAATTCCAGTGAGTACAGACCCAGAGCCATCAAACATTTGTCATATGATAACCCTTTCATTCCTGGAATCATCCTTGTGAACCTCCTCTGAACCCTCTCCAATGCCAGCACATCTTTTCTTAGATGAAGAGCCCAAAACTGTTCACAAGACTGAAGGTGAAGCCTCACCATTGCCTTATAAAGCCTCAGCATTCCTCTTGTATTCTAGACCTCTTGAAATGGGTGCTAACATGGCATTTGCCTTCCTCACCACTGACTCAACCTGCAAGTTAACCTTCAGGGTGTTCTGGCTGAGGACTCCCAAGTCCCTTTGCATCTCATAATTTTGCATTTTCTCCCCATTTAGAAAATAGCCTGCACATTTATTTCTCCTACCAAAGTGCATGACCATGCATTTTCCAACATTATATTTCACTTGTCACTTTCTTGCCCATTCTCCTAATCGCCTAAGTCCTTCTGCATCCTACCTGTTTCCTCAACACTACTTGCCCTTGCACCAATCTTTGTATCATCTGCAAACTTGGCAACAAAGCCAACTATTCCGTTATCTAAATCATTGATACACAGCATAAAAAGAAGCAATCCCAACACTGACCCCTTCGGAACACCACTCGTCGCTGGCAGCCACCCTGAACGGGATCCCTTTATTCCCACTCACGGCCTCCTACCAATCAGCCAGTGCTCTAACCATGTCAGTAGCTTTCCTGTAATACCATTAGCTCTTAAATTGGTAAGCAGCCTCATGTGTGGCACCTGGTCAAAGGTCTTCTGAAAGACCAAATCTACAACAGATATATCCAAATATACATCCCCTTTATTTATCCTATTTGTAGAATAGAGTAGAGAGGTTCCAGAGGATTGGAGGGTTGCAGATGTTGCTCCGTTATTCAAGAAAGGGAGCCGAGATAGCCCAGGAAATTATAGACCAGTGAGTCTTACTTCAGTGGTTGGTAAGTTGATGGAGAAGATCCTGAGAGGCAGGATTTATGAATATTTGGAGAGGCATAATATAATTAGGAATAGTCAGCATGGTTTTGTCAAAGGCAGTTCATGCCTTAAGAGCCTGATTGAATTTTTTGAGGATGTGATTAAACACATTGATGAAGGTAGAGCCGTTGATGTGGTGTATATGGATTTCAGCAAGGCATTTGATAAGGTACCCTATGCAAGGCTTATTGAGAAAGTAAGGAGGCATGGGATCCAAGGGGACATTGCTTTGTGGATCCAGAACTGGCTTGCCCACAAAAGGCACAGAGTGGTTGTTAATGGGTCATATTCTGCATGGAGTACGGTGACCAGTGGTGTGCCTCTGGGATCTGTTCTGGTACCCTTACTTTTAGAGATTTTTATAAATGACCTGGATGAGGAAGTGGAGGGATGGGTTAGTAAAGTTGCTGATGACCCAAAGGTTGGCGGTGTTGTGGATAGTGTGGAGGGCTGTCAGAGGTTACAACGGGACATTGATAGGATGCAAAACTGGGCTGAGAAGTGGCAAATGGAGTTCAATCCAGTCTGAGGATTCAAGTGTGAGGTGGTTCATTTTGGTAGGTCAAATATGATGACAGAATATAGTATTAATGGTAAGACTCTTGGCAGTGTGGAGGATCAGAAGGATCTTGGGGGAGTCCATAGGACACTCAAAGCTGCTGCACAAGTTGACTCTGTGGTTAAGAAAGCATACAGTGCATTGGCCTTCATCAATTGTGGGATTGAGTTTAGGAGCCCAGAAGTAATGTTACAGCTATATAGGGTCCTGGTCAGACCTCACTTGGAGTACTGTGCTCAGTTCTGGTCAACTCACTACAGGAAGGATGTGGAAACTATAGAAAGGGTGCAGAGGACACTTACAAGGATGTTGCCTGGACTAGGGAGCATGCCTTATGAGAATAGGTTGACTGAACTCGGCCTTTTTTCCTTGGAGCGATGGAGGATGAGGGGTGACCTGATAGAGGTGTACAAGATGATGAAAGGCATTGATCATGTGGATAGTCAGAGGCTTTTTCCCAGGGTTGAAATAGCTAGCGTGAGTGGGCACAGTTTTAAGGTCCTTGGAAGTAGGTACGGAGGAGATGTCAGGGGTAAGTTTTTTTATGCAGAGAGTGGTGAGTGCGTGGAATGGGCTGCTGGTGACGGTGATGGAGGCGGATACAAAAGGGTCTTTTAAGATGTTCCTGGATATGTACATGAAGCTCAGAAAAATAGAGGACTATGGGTAACCCAAAGTAATATCTAAGGTAAGGACATGTTCAGCATAGCTTTGTGGGCAGTATTGTGCTGTAGGTTTTCTATGTTTCTCTGTTTCTGTGTTTCTATATTGAAAGGCCCAGATAGAGTGGATGTGGAGAGGATGCTTCCTATAGTTGGAGAGTCTAGGACCAGAGGGCACAACCTCAAAACAGAAGGACATACCTTAAGAACCAAGATGAGGATGAATTTCTTTAGCCAAATTCTGTGGAATTTATTGCTATGGACGGCCATGGAGTTCAGGTCAATGAGCACATTTAAAGTGGAGGTTGATAGGTTCTTCATTAGAAAGGGTGTCAAAGGTTACAGGGAAAAGGCAGGAGAATGGGGTTGAGAGGAATAATAAGTTAGCCATGACAGAATGGTAGGGATACTCAGTAGGTTAAATGGCCTAATTCTGGTCCTATATCTTATGATCCTTGACAACAAATTTACATTGAACGTTGAACTTTGTACCACGAAAGGAGTTAGAAACAAAACAAAAAACAAAAAAAAAATTAAAACAAGTCAAACTGGGAAGGGCAAACTCATGATCTCAAATTACACTGAGTTCAGCACAAAGGGCACTAACAGGGTGATCAATAAATAATCCTCTGGAGGAACACAGAGGGTCAGGCAGCATCTGTAGGGAAAGGAATTGTTGATCAGGTTAATACTGTACATTGGTAATATATCTTGTCTTGATACAGGGTTTCAACCCAAAATGGCAACAGTTTCTTTTGGCCCACAGTTTTTGACTGAACCCTGAGTTCCTCAAACAAATTATTGTTGTTCCGGATTCCAGCATCTGCAGTCTCCTGTATCTCCGGATTTCAGCATCTGCATTCTCCTGTGGCTCTGGATTCACTGGGATGGTGCTTGGGTTAAAGGTTTTCATTTACAAGGAGAGATTGGGGGTTGGGCTGGGCTTGTTTACAGTGCAGCATTCTGAGATGGGGTTTGCGGATTGCCTATACAAGATTATGCGGGGCATAGAAGGGTAGATGAGTTGGATTAGTGTGTAGAATTGTTATTTTTCTTACAGTTTAACTTACCTATGCTTGCTTATAATTTTGATATAATCACCAATATACATGATAAGATGTGATGTTCCCAATAAAGAGTGTACAGGTAAACTGCTGCCTCACATGCACTCTGAATCCCCCACAACACACAACATATTTCATTACTTTCTGGCCTCTCTAATGGGGCTTGTTCTGCATTTCTCTTTATGGAAAAGCCACCAATAAGAGTAAAATACATCCAATTTGGATTTAGTTGTAAGCCTACAACTATCAACAATAATAGAGGAATAATATTTAAAGAGGGACGTTGCTTTATAATTAGAGCCAATAGCTCCCAGGCAGTGTAACTAAAGTTAACATTAATCAAGCAATTATGCCAGATCACTACACTCAAGCCAAAAAAATACATGACAGATGATTTAATACTATTATCTCTTTCAAAGCATTACAAGAATGAACAAAGATCTAAATTGAGTTGCACATTATGTCTTATTGGAGCTTGAGGTGTACCGTAACTCTGACACCATGTCTGATGTATTGGTTTCCCAGGAGTTATTATAGAGTGGGAACACAGTCACCTTGCTGATCATTCGTGTTGCATTGATAGTGAAAGACAGAAAGCTCTGTGACATTTCCATGACCCACATCCACTTGGCACAATATCTGCCTCTACTGCACTTGATTTAATAACCATGCTGGATTTGGGAACTGAATCTTCCGAGAAAGTGACAAGCCCGTTGACTGATGGTGTCATATTTGTAGCTGGAGGACTGTTCTCGGTGAGGAAATGATAGACGAGGAGGCTCAGTCGTGATGGCTTGATTACCAGCTGTGTATTCAGAACGACTTGACTTTCATGAAGTAGATGAACTTTTGTACAGTACTTTGGAATAAGACTAATGCCTTGCACGATGGCCTGGCAGTGTAGCAGTTAGCACAATTTATAATGACATCGATCACTGACTGGGGTTTGAATCCCATCTCTGCCTATTAGGTGTTTGTATGTTCTCCCTGTATCAGTTTCCTCCCACATACCAAAGAGGTGCAGATAGGGTTAAGGTTAGTTGTGGGCATGCTAAGTTAGTGCCAGATAGCATGGCAACACTTGTGTGCTGTCCCCAGCACAATCCCTGCTGATTTGAGTTGACTCAAATGACTCATTTCATTGCATGTTTTGATGTACATGTGACAAATAAAACTAATCTTTCTTTCTTTTTTCTTACTTTCTAGCCAATAACACCCTAGAGTCACAGACTAATAGAGTGATTAAGAAACATGCCTTGGTTAGATATCCAACTAATTTCACGCACAGCTCATTAATCCTCATCAAGAATCCTTACCACAGGATCATCTGGAATTGCAGCCAAACGGAGAAGCAAGTGTCCATGACTTCTCCAACCAATCTGGTGTTCATAGATCCAGACAGGAGCAGCTAACGTCATGGAGATAAGGTATCATCTTGAGAGAGATGGTTAGTTGATTTATTAATCTGTCTTTCCATTGGAGGGAAGGAAAAAAGAAACAAGTATTAAAACATGATAATATGCAAAATAAGAATAGTACAAGGATTGGTGTCCAATGATGGTGTGAATGTGGCTGGTCAATTGGGACAATTGACAATGGTGGTGTGAATGTGGTGGGTTAATTGGGACAATTGCCAATGATGGTGTGAACGTGGTGGGTCAATTGGGTGTGCTGTTTCATGCATGTTGATCCCATTGCTCTGATCATCTAGAGCCTGTTTGTTATTGACCTGAGTTGGAACATACAGCACTGCCAAAATTACCTCTGAAATCTCCTGCGGCAGGTAAAATATATCTTTGTGGGATATTCCAGGTCTGGCGAGCAGAATTGGAACAACACTGATAAATTTGTGCACCAAGAGGAGTTGATCATGAGGCATACACCTCCACCTCGGCATTTGAGAGACTCAACAGTCCTATTCTGACAGTGTATAGTCAATCTATCAATATGAATCTGTCAAGAAATTTTGTGTCAATCTTCACTGTGAAGACACTAACAGAATGTCAGAAATAAGCGTGTCGTGGGGGGGGGGGGCAGAAGTGAGTGTAGTTGCTATTACTAAGGAGACACGTTTGCAGACAATATGAAGACAGGTGGAGGGGCAGAGTGTTGAGGATGTGGGGTAGCTGCAGAAGATCTCATGAAGACTGGGGGAATGGGCAAGTGAGTGGCAGATGTAAGGATGAGTATGGTCATGCACGTTGTTGGAAGGTATAAAGGCATTGACTATTTTCAAAATGAGGAGAAAATTAAAACAAATCAAAGTGCAAAGGTGCTTGGGAGTCCTTGTGCAGGATTTCCTGTAGGTTAATTTGCAGGTTGAGTTGGTGGTAAGGAAGAATATGCAATGTTAGCATTCATTTTGAGAGGACTAGAATACAAATGAAAGGATGTGATGCTGAGGCTTTATAAAGGATTGGTCAGACAGTACTTGGAATATTGTGGTCAGCTTTGGTTGCCTAATCTGAGAAAAGATGTCCTGGTATTGGAGAGGGTGACGAGGAGGTTTACGAGAATGATGCCAGGAATGAAAGAGATAACATAAGAGGAACATTTGATGTCTCTGGGCCTGTTCTCACTGGAATTTAGAAGACTGAGGAGAGATCTCATTGAAACTTATTGAATATTGAAAGGCCTGGATGGAGTGGATGTTTCCTATAGTGGGGGTATCTATGGCAGAACAGAGATGAAGATGAATTCCTTTAGCCAGAGCTTGGTGAATCTGTGGAATTCATTGCCACGGATGGCTGTAGAGGCCAAGTCATTGGGTATAATTAAAGCAGAGGCTGATAGGTTCTTGATTAGTCAGGGTGTCAATGGTGGCAATGTGGCAAAGGCAGGAGAATGGGGTTGAGAGGGTTAATAAATCAGCCTTGATGAAATGGTGGCGAAGACTCAATGTGCTGAATGGCCTAATTCTGCTCTTATCTCTTTATGGTTTTAAAGTGCATTACCTCAGACTTGTCTGGATTAAATGCCACCTGCCACTGTTTCACCTAGCTTTCCAGACGATCCATGTCCCACCATGTCCTTGACAATCTTTGCCATCTCTACCTCCACCAGTTTGGGTGGGATGTGCAAACTTGCTAATCATATCCACTGCATTCTCATCCAAAGGCACAAGTACAGATTCCTACAGGGACCTTTAACCTTATTTCCCCTGTTAAAACCATCTGCATGCTTTATTACTTGAAGTTATTTTTTCATAAAGCAATATTATTTTGTATTCTGCCGTCTTAGCCTTCTGCTCTCAGTGGGATACTGTGTGGTAAATGGAATCCATGGTTGGAACACATCATTCACACTTTATTAAAAATACAGCAATCTTCACCCAGATTATAAAAGTACTTATTTTAAAATCAAGAATCACAAAATTCAAAGATGCTGACAACAGTTAGGAAGGGAAAAAGGGCAATTTAACATGTATCTCTTTATCCCATCTAAAGAGAAGTGTCAGTGCTAAATTGATCAGCAGAACAATCCCATTGGTTTGATAGTCAGCAGTAAGAAGTGTCCTTTAAATGGGCAGAGGGGTGGGATCGTACTACAGTGAAAGACTGAAAAAAGAGTGGGTGAATATGTTGGTGGGACACCAGCTGCAATCTGTGTAGCTCATTATTTGTGAGGCACATTGAAATGCATTTGAATTCTTTCATACATACAAGCGTTTTTCTTCCTTACACATTCCTGAAGTTCTTGGCCACCTCCAGTCTCTGGAGGTTTTAAGCTTGACAATTCCTTTAGTGATGTTTCATTCTTGCAATTTTATTGCTCTTCCAAAGCCATAATCTTCTGGTCTGCCATCTTGATCATGGTGGTAAACCTGATTCAGATCCTGTTGCATTGATCACCCAGCTTCAATTTCACATACTGACTTTGTCCATAGGTTAATAAATGTACTCAATATGCCAACCACACCTCATAGGATTATAATGAATAGCATCAAAAACATTACAGGAAGAACAATTTCTTAAAAGAAAGAATGGAAACTTGTTCTGGCATTTATATAAATAAAGAGATATTGTTTGTTTGTTATATGCTGTGTTGTATAACCCTGAATGAAGTTTCCCCTCATGTTCCCCTTAACTTTTCACCTTCACAGGTAACCCATGAACTCTTGTAGTCCCATTCAACCTCAGTGGAAAAAATCTGCTTGCATTTATCCCATTTCTTCCCCTCAGACTTTTGTATACCTCTATCAAATCTCCTCCTAACCTTGTACATTCCAAGGAATAAAGTCCTAAACTGTTCAACCTTTCTTCATAACTCAGGTCTTTCAGACAGAACAACATCTTTGTGAACTTTCTCTGTATTCTTTCAACCTTATTTACATCTTTCCTGTAGATAGGTGTTGAAAACTGCACACAACACTCCAGATTAGGCCTCATTGATATCTTGTACAACTTCAACATAACATCCCATGTCCTGAATTGATACTTTCATTTTTGAAGGCCAATGTGCCAAAAGCTTTCTTTATGACTCTATCTACCTGTGACACCACTTTCAATGAATTATGGATCTATATTCCCCAATCCTTTTGTTCTTACTGCACTCCTCAGCAGCCTACTGTAAGACTTACCCTGACTGGTCCTCCCAAAGTGCAACACCGCACACTTGCCTACATTAAATTCCATCTGCCATTTTTCAGCACGTTTTTCCAACTGGTCCAGATCCTGCTGCAAGCTCCAATAGACTTCCTCACTGTCCATGACACCCCGATCTTGGTGTTGTCCACAAATCTGCTGACACAGTTAACCACATTATCATCCAGATTGTTGATATAGATAGCAAATAACAATGGACCCAGCATTGTTCTGTATGGCATACCACTAGTCACAGGCCTCCAGTCAGTGAGACAACCATCTATAACCTCTGGCTTTTCCTGCAAAGCCAATGTCTAATCCAGTTTACTACCTTATCTTGAATGCCAAGCAACGGGTCTTCTTGACGACCAACCACCCATGTGGGACCTTGTCAAAGGTCTTGCTAGAGTCCATGTAGACAACATCCACCGCCTTGCCTTAATCAGCTTTCCTAATAACTTCCTCAAAAAACTCTATAAGATTGATTAGACACAATTTACCATGCACAAAGCCATGTTGACTATCCCTAATCAGTCACTGTCTATCCAAATACTTATATATCCAGTCCCTTAAAATACCTTCCAAAAACCTTCCCACAACTGATGCCAGGCTCACCAGCCTATAATTTCCTTGTCATACAGTGGCCATTGAAGGCAGACCCAAATGCAAGACACAGACATTGACGTACTGGGAACTAGAGTTAGGGACGGTACTGGACACAGACTAGGAGCTGGGACAGGAACACAGACTTGTGCTAGGACTTTGGATAAGAAAGTGGGACCAGGACAAGGAACTGGGAACTAGGAGCCTGGGCTTGGACTCCGAGCTGGAGACTGGACAAGGACCCAGAACCTGGGTCTTGACTCAGGCCTGGACCTCAGAACTAGGCGAAGACATGACATGGCTACAGGACTGGACGAGGCTAGGGTTCTTTGAGGCTAGAGTTCTTCAAGGCTTTCCTGGGCAGGTCGAGGTACTCCTGCTTAGAACACAGGGCCGGACCCCTTCATTGGACGCCAGGCCGGGATGACTGCCGAGGAAACTGTCAGGGATTCAGATGTGGAGGGGAAGGGAACAGTCCTGCCTCAGGATAACGGCAAAGACAGCCTGGCTTACCCAACAGAGGCAAGGACAGGAAGGGACAGATCCAACCGTAGGGTAACAGCAAGGACAGACTGACTTACCCCACGGAGGCAAGGACAGGAAGGGAGCTCAATCCGGGGTGGCTCCAAGTCTCAGGGCGGCCAGAAACCTTGGCTGGCCCCAGAAACAGCCGAATCCATACCATGATGACTACTCTGATGAGAAACAACAAAGCTCCATGAAGCGGTGGTCCTCCAACCAGGCCTAGAGATCACAAATGGCTGCTCTAGCCTTCCACCAGCAGGTTGCTCCAAGGGGATACGGACAAAACAAACCAGCAACCACATTCAACCCCAGGGCCACTTATATTCCCAGCCCCAAGACAAGAATCAGGTGCCTCTGAATAAGCCCAACTGAAGCAAGGGACAGCCTGAAGACCCGGAGTCCGGAATCCACAGACCAGACCATGAACCGGAATGCAGATTCCACGGACCGAACCAAAACATTCCTGGCTTATTTGTTGACCCGTTCTTAAACAATAGAATAATATTAGATATCCTCCAATCCTCTGGAACCTCACCCGTGGCTAAGGAAGCTTTAAATATCTCTGCTAGGGCCCCTGCAATTTCTGCACTTGCAATCCCATAGCTTCTGAGGAAACATCTTGTCAGAGCTGGGGGTTTAATTTGCCTCAATACAGCAAATGTCCCCTCCTCTGTAATCTGTACAGGGTCCATGAAGTTGATGCCACTTTGCCTCACATCTCTGGACTCTGTGTTCTTTTCCCGAGTAAATAAAGATGCAAAAAATCCATTCTAGATCTCCCCCATTTCATTTAGCTCCATGCATAGATTACCACTCTGATCTTCCAGAGGACCAATTTTGTCTCTTGCTATCCTTCTGCTCTTAATGTACCTGTAGATTCCCTTAGAATTCTCCTTCACCTTGTCTGCTAGAGCAGCCTCTTGCCTTCTGATTTCTTTCTTAAGTGTTCTCTTGCATTTCTTATACTCCATAAGTATCTCATTTGTTCCTACTTACCTAATCTGCTGTGCATCACCTTCTTTTTCTTAACCAGGGCCTCAATATCTCTCAAAAACTAATCCACAAACCTGTTATCCTTGCCTTTTATTCTGACAGGAATGAAGAAACTATGTACTCTCGACATTTCACTTTTGAAGGCCTCCCGCCTACTAAGTACACCTTTGCCAGAAAACAACCTGACCCGATCCACACTTGCCAGATCTTTTCTGATAACCATCAAAATTGGTCTTTCTTCAATTCAGAATCTCATCTGAAGCACCAGAGCTATCCTTTTCCTAATTATCTTAAAACTAATGGCATTATGATCACTAGGTGCAAAATGTTCCCCTACACAAACTTCATGTCACCTGCCCTGTCTGGCTCATTCCCAGTGAGATTTAGTGTCATACTCTCTCTAGTTGGAGCATCAATGTACTGATTAAGAAACCTTCCTGAACACATTTGACAAATTCTATCCCATCCAGCCCTATCGGATTCCCAGTCAGTATGTGGAAAGTTCAAATCAGCTAATATCACAACCTTATGTTTCTAGCAAAATTCTGTGATCTCTCTGCATATTTGTTCCTCTAACTCCCGTGGACTGTTGGGTGCTCTAATACAGACCCATTAATGTGGTCATACCTTTCTTATCCTTCAGTTCTACTCATCATGCCTCACCAGATACACTCTCCATTCTGTTCTGACTGAGTGCCGCAGTGACATTTTCTCAGACTAGTAATGCCACCCCTCCCCCTTTAATCCCTCCTGCTCTGTCACATCAAAAACAATGGAACTCCAGAATATTGAGCTGCCCCTCCTGCAACCAAGTCTCACTCATGGCTACAATATCATAATTCCAGGTGTTGATCCATGCCCTGAGCTCATCTTGTTCATGTCCTGGGACAGAGATTTGCAAAAGATCATGTTCTGGATCTTGTTCCCTTGTCCCAGTGCCAGAAATTGAAACACCAGCATTTGTGCGTTGCAGGCCACCCAAATCCATACAAGCAAAATGGATCCAAATCTTCATCACGGTCTCAAAGTTAACAAACCAATACATTTTTTAACGTAATTTTCCACAGTACAATGTCAGACAGTTTATAGAACGATAGTGTGGAATATGACAAGTCGGATTCTGAGGTTTGGTTGCAGACCGACTGAAATGCAGGTCAAATGTGAATAATTTCATTGTAAATGTATGGATTAAATTGCACTGTTGACAAAGAATTTAGGAGATGGTAACTCCTGCATTAATAAGCCAACTCTAATCATGAACTAGAGATCAGAATGTCTCTTCATTATAAAGGGGAAGTGATAATTACCAAGTGATAATCAGTAATTCAGACAGTTAATGCTGCAATAATTTACATATTTACTAAAAAAAGATGGAAATATGTCTCTACCAAAGAAGATGTAAGGGGCTCCTTCTCTCTGCTAGCCTGAAAATCACCGCTGGGCAAGGTGTAGCACCTGCTTAGACCCCCCGAACAGGGTCACGTGAAGCCATGGAAACAGGTGATGGTCGTATGAGCAACTGGTGCATATCACAAGTTCTGGTTATGTGACCACTGACAAGGCAGACATTTCTGAAGTGCATTGATAAACCGGGGGCTTGCCGTCCTATAAAGACACTGTCATGAAGAAGGTAATGGCAAATCGCATCTGTAGAAGAATTTGCCAAGACCAATCAGGATCATGGATACGACCATGATCACCCACATCATATGACACCACACATTATGATGATGATGTTATTTAAAGTATATTAAGTTAAGAGTTATATTAAGGTATATTAAGTTAAGAGTTAATTGGATAAGAGTATGTAAAAAGAAATGAATAAATCTCTAGATTTTGATCTCTGATCTGAATATATGGATTTAGAAGAATCGATCTTGCAGAAAAGGGGTGAGAGTTCAGTAGGCCAGTGACTGATTTGACCTTTCCTGCTTATTTCACATAACTCTTGCATCCTCTATTGTTCATAAGGCAGCCTGGTATTTAGTGGCTCTGCCCTCTGGCACAGAGAAATGTAAAAGGTTGAGGACATCCTTTGGAGAAGAAATTCTTCATCACCTCAGTCTCAAATGGGTGACCTGCTTATTCAGAAACTAGGCCTCATGAACCAGATTTCTGCACAAAGAGAAACACTTTCTAGATACACTTATTCTGGAAACCTGTAGAGCAGAAAGTAAGCCAATTGAAAGCATTGACTGAAAATGGCCACAATAGTATTGATCCTAAGCTGCAATCTAGTTGACCTCCTTCGAACAAAACTGCTTTTGAAAATTAACTGTTACATCCTTCCTGATGTGGTTAGTTACTTTATTTCTAATTACTCTATATCATTGCTTAATTGTAAGTTCACAACAGTTGTTGATTACTTATTATCATGTTATTAAGCAATTGCCTTTCATCATCAGGTCGGCCATTTTATATAATTTTTACATTTCATTTAGTTAGAATCACTTTGTTAGAAGTTGAAGGGATTTTAATCAATATTTGAACCTACCTTTCGTGCAAATACTGAGAAGTACTGTCTTTTTATAACAGCTTCTTGTGTACTGTAACGTGTTGATGAATAATAAACTCGGCAAGACTGAAGTTTACCTATCAGCCTAGCTTAAGGAAACAGGGAAACTCTCGAGCGAGATGACTAATGGGGGGAGTGCACAGGTGGTTTTGATCTTTTTTGCATTTTGTTTGCTAACACTCCTGTGAAGCTCCTCGGGACATCCTGCAGTATGAAAGAGAGAATATAAATGCATGTAGTTAATGTTTATGGGGTGAAATTTTTCCAGCACAGCCCAGATGGCAGAGGAATAGTGTTGGGGTGTGAACTGAGCGTACAGGGTCTGTGAAAGTTATCAATCCGATCGAGTGGAGGGGTTTTTTCATGCTGAGTTACTATTCAATGGCAGCTGATTAGACTGGGAGATGGCGAAGGGAAGAGAATGGGGGGGGGGGGAGATTAATTCTCAGCAGCTACAGCTTAATGCTTAGCTGAGTAAAGCAAGGTTATGGCAAAAATCTCAAAGGACACACTAAACTGTACATTACAAATTTCTACAGATGCACCGTGGAGAGCATTCTAACTGGTTGTATTACCACCTGGCCACTGCACTGGATTGGGAAAAGCTGCAGAGTTGCAAATGTAGCTAGCTCCATCATGGGCACTAACCTCCCCAGCGTCAAGGACGCCTTCCAAAGGCGATGCCTCAAAAAGGCAACTTCCATTATTAAGGATCCCGTTACCCAGGACATACCCTCTTCTCACTACCACCATGAGAGAGAAGGTACCAGAACCTGAAGACACACACTCAGTCTCTTAGTAGCAGCTTCTTCCCCTCCGCCATCAGATTTTTGAACAGACAATGAACCCATGAGCACGACTTCACTATTTTTGCTCTTGTTTTGTACTACTTATTTAAATAATTTATATATTTCTTATCGTCATTTATAGGTTATAAATTATTATGTATTGTAATGTATTGCTGCTGTATAACAACAAATTTCATTGGATATGTCTGTGATATTAAACCTGATTCTGACATCTGTAAATAGCTCCATTCATAGTCCCATATGACATCAGTTCAATAAATGCTTAACTTTAGCTTCATTGCAGTCTTTTAGAAACCTTTGTCATATTATACTTCAACTTCTCTATTCTGTACAAAGCTATGGCAAGTGACATAGCATAGCAAGGCATGCCTTTGAAAGAGTCAACACACTCAGTAGCCATTTTATTAGGTACCTCCTGTACATTATCGACTGGTCACTGGGTGTGTGTTCATGGTCTTCTGCTGCTGTAGACCAGCCACTTCAAGGTTGGATGTGTTGTGGTTGTGGCATGCCTCTGTGGTAAAGCGAGGTTATTTGAGTTACTCTCACTTTCCTTTCAGCTTGAATCCATCTGGCCATTCACCTCTGACCCTTCTCATTAGCAAGGCATTTTTACTCATGGAACTGCTGCTCATTGGATTTTTTTTTGTTTTTCACACTACTCTCTGTGAACTCTAGAGACTGGTGTGGGTGAAAATCCCAGAGGATCAGCAGTTTCTCAATGACTCCGTCTGACTAACAATAATTCCACAGTCAGTCATTTAGGTTTTTATTTCTTCCCCATTCTGATGTTTGGTCTGAACAACAATTAAACCCTTTTATTGCATAAACTGTGTCTACATGCTTGGCTGATTAGATATTTGCATTAACAAGCAGGTGCACAGAGGCACCTAATAAAGTGGCCATTGAGTGTGTATTGGAAACTGTAGCGATGATAATACAGTATCCTGTGGATTTTGTGCAGCAGTTTAAATGATGAATTATTATTGAAACAGCAGAATTGTGTTTGAGTTTGTGGGAAAAGGTGAGCCCCGCAATTGAGGCCATCTTTGCGGATTCCAGACAACTTTCAGCTAATGATATCTCAGCTCACGAGAGCAGAAATTGTCAATGGTGCAACTGCTTAATATTGAAGACCATGTCATAGGAGCAGAATTAGGCCATTCGTCCCATCGAGTCTGATTTGCCATTCCATCATGGCTGATTTATTAACCCCCTCAACTCCATTCTCCTGCCTTCTCCCTGTAACCTTTGATACCCTGGCTAATTAAAGACCTGTCAACCTCTGCTTTCAATGTACTCATTTATTAACAGTGCGAACCTCAATTATTGGACACATTGGATACCTAAATCAAGGATCAACTTTATTCACCATATACATTAACATGGATGTGGAACTTGCTGTGGTGTGTTGTTCAGGGTGCAGTGTGCAACAGGAAGCAACAATATATGAGAATTATAAAGAATAAGGTATTATATTAAAAATAAAGTTAGAGGTCAAAGTACAGTTATGGAATAAAATGTGTTTAAGTACATAATACCAGTATGTCTTTATAATGTAAACAGCATTATAAAAAGTGGTTCATGTTTACAGTGCAGGGCAGTGACTTGGTGATAGATGGGGGGTGTGGTGGGTGGTGTGGGTGCTGAATGGAATGGTCGATCGATGAGGTGGCTCAGGCTTGTGTTAGGTTGGGGCCCCACTCTTTGAGGTAAATTTGAAAGACATAAATCCCAATCCTACTCTATTTGTATAAACACTGGCTTTGCTTGAGCTGCAGTGGTTATAGAGCTGCCCTCCCCCCTCATTGTCTGGATCCAGGTCTTGGAAACTGTTCAGTGTTTCGCATAATGTTGTCTGAATACTGAAAAGCTTGTGTTCCTTTGTTCAGGATCTCTAAACGCTCTCATTTAAAAGTTGTAAATCCAACAAACTAGAAACAATAGTGGATGGTTATCAGTCACTTTGAACACAGAAACGTAGAAGTAAAAATTTTACAGAATGTGTCTGTGTGATTTCTAATGACGGAAAACTGACCAAAAAAATCATTGTTTTTCTGCTCTGTAATGCTTTGATAGAAAATTCTAAGATTATGACTGACTTGGCTTCTGCCAGAAACAATGCGTTGACATTTTTTTCCCTCATGAAACAGTTCTGCTTTTTGTAGTGAGTGGACTTTTAATATGAACATAGAACACCACAGCACAGTACAGTACAGGACCTTCGGCCCACAATGTTGTGCTGATCTCTTAACCTACTCTAAGATTAATCTAACTCTTCCCTCCCATAGAGCCCTCCATTTTACTATCATCCATGTGTCATCTAAGAGTCTCTTAAATCTCCCTAATGTATCTGCCTGTACCACCACCCCTGGCAGTGTGTTCCATGCATCCTCCACTCATCTTGTGCACCTCTATATGTCTTTGGCTGTCCATTCGATCGATGTCTCATCATCTATCATCAACCTTTACTCTAAAGAGAAAAGCCCTGGCTTGCTAAACCTATCCTCCTCCTTCGTACCCTGGTTAAGTTTTTTACTGCTATGCCATACATATTTCATCGTAGCAGCTCTGTAAGAGCAGTCTGTTCTGTTTTCAGCCCATTTGGGTTTGAGCTGAGAAAAGAGGCTTTATTGTTCACCTTGGGAATGTGATGTCAGCCAATCAGGATGGTTGAATTGAGAGAAGGTTCTAGAGAATGCTCCTGTGGGAGAGCTCGTTTGTTCAATATGGATTTCTAGCGACATTTGAGAGGTGGTGTGTGTGCTTTCACGCAGACTAAGGGTCCAAACTCAAGATTTGAGTTCAGCCAGACAGACAACCTCAAGATTTGAGCTCCACTGTGCACGTGACTTTTTAAGTATAATGGGCCCTTTTTGTTTTCTCTTTCTTTCCTTTAATAACTGCTTGCTTAGGTTAACATTCTAAATTTACTTCTTATTAATTGCATGCAGTGTACAATCTGTTATTTCTTGCTGACGGGCAATTGCCAGGGGCAGCAAATCACACAGCACTCACACAAACCAGGGTTTGGGTGGGCTAGGTATCCTAACCTCACGGATTTGGCAGGACCAAAGTCGTATACATCCTAGACATATGAAGCCTGGGAAAGGTGGGTTTCTCGCCACAGAATCTAGTGGCTGTTATCGAGCATTTCCAGAGAAGTCCAGTAAAAGGAGGTTTCAACATATTCCAGCCTCCTGATAAATCTCCTCTGTTCCCTCTCCAAGGCTTCCCTATTCATCCTATAACGAGGTGGCCAGAACTGAATACAATACTCCAAGTGTGGTCTAATCAGGATTTACAGAGCTGCACATTACCTCATGGCTTTTGAACTCAACCATTGACTAATGAAAGCCAGCACGCCATACACTTTCATAACAACCGTTGGCCCAAAACATCAACTGAACTCTTCTCCTAGATTGAGCTCCTCCAGCATTTTGTGTGTGTTGCTCGGATTTCCAGCATCTGCAGACTTTCTCTTGTTTATAACAACCCTATCAATTTGTGCTGCAAATTTGAGAGATCTGTGGTCGTGGACCACAAGATCCGTCTGTTCCTCCAAACACAAAGAATCCTGTCATTAACCCTATATTTTGCATTCAATTTCGACCCTCTTGTCTTCAAACCTTTCCTTTCTCATAGTTTATCATGTACATGCATTTTCTGGCAAGGCAAATATTTACAATACAACTCCATTTAAATGATCAAGCACCTTTGCCCAAGTTCATAATCATGGAGAATTTATTGCCTCTCAGGATGAGCTACAGAGTGCTCTCCTCCTGAGGTAGCGTGGAAGTGCCATAGCATTAATGTTAGCTACTGTAGAGTATGTCAGTGTGCCAAAAGGGAAATTATGATGGAGGAGCTTCCTTTATTGAAATGCACAATCAGAAGACCATAAAAGATAGGAGCAGAATTAGGCTATTTGGTCCATCAAAACTGTTTCCCCATTCTATCATGGTTGATTTATTATCCTTCTCAGTGTCATAAGGGGGGCATTGGGAGCAGACCCAAATGCAAGACACAGACACTAAAGTACTAGGGACAGGACTAGGTGTGAGAAGGAAGCAAGGAAAGTGGGGAAGAAAGGACACTGGACATGACACAGGCCCTGGACGAGACAAGGATTCCGGGCCTGGGCTAGGCCTTGACTAGGATAGCGGAACCAGGACATGGAACTGGGAACTAGGAGCCTGGGCTTGGACTCCAAGCCAGAGACTGGACAAGGACCCAGAACCTGGGTCTTGACTCAGGCTCAGACTCCAGAACTAGGCGAAGACAAGACATGGCTACAAGATGAGAAGAGGAAACAGGACAGGACGTGAGACTCCTGGACAGGACGAGGGATCCCCAGCACCAGGCTGGGGGAGGCACATGGACAAGGCAAGAACACAAAGCCGAAGCTTGGAAGAGGACAAGGTGCTTGGACATGGCTGGGACTGGACGAGATCCCAAAGCCTTGACTTGGTCGAGGGAGAGACAGGAACATGGAACACAGAGTCAGGACCCCTCCTTGGGTACAGGACCTAGGGCCGGGACTTATTACACAGAATGCAGAATACGACGAGATGCTTCCCAACGCTAGGTAGTGGCAAACAGCCGGACCTACCTAGTGAAGGCATGGACACAGAGTCAGTTCCTAACACTAGGTAACGGCAAACGGCCAGACCTACCTAGTGAAGGCGTGGACACAGAGTCAGTTCCTAACACTAGGTAACGGCAAACGGCCAGACCTACCTAGTGAAGGCGTGGACACAGAGTCAGTTCAAAACAACAAAAGACAGTCCCTTATCTTGATCCAGTGGTTGAACTTGACAGTAGTGAAGGCAAGGCTCCAGCCGAGGTGAGGTGAGGCTCCAGGAGGAAGGTGAAGGTGAAGGTGAAGGTGAAGGGGAAGGGAAGGGAAGGGAAGGGAAGGGAAGGGAAGGGAAGGGAAGGGAAGGGAAGGGAAGGGAAGGGAAGGGAAGGGAAGGGAAGGGAAGGGAAGGGAAGGGATACAGACAGGGGGTTTGGACAGGAACAATCCAGCAGTCAGAGGCTGAATCCTGAAGCTATTTATGAAGCCAGTTCAAATGAGAATCAGCTGCCTCAACAGAAACTGGGGAAAACCAGAAAACCTGGAATAAGGAACATGGACCGGACCGTGAACCAGAATGCAGATTTCACGGACCAGACCATGACACTTAGCCCCATTTTCCTGCCTTCTCCCTGTAACCTTTGGTGCCCTTACTAATCAAGATCCTATCAACCCAAGCCATTGGATATAACCTGTGGTGCCCAAGTTATCATACCCAATGACTTGGCCTCCACAGCCACCTGCGGCAACAAATTCCACAGATTCACTGCTCCCTAGGCAAATAAATTTTTCCTCATCTCTGTTCTAAATGGACATCCCTCTGTTCTGAAGCTGCACCCTCTCCATTATAGGAAACATCCTCTCCACATCCAATCTATCTGGGCCTTTCAATATTTGATAGAATCAAAATGACATAGCTGTAGAGCACAATCATAGGCCACTCAGCCCATCACACTAATACTCCATAAGAAACTAATCCCAGCCCTCATCAATCACATGTATCAATATCACCTTCTTTTAATTCCAGCTCGTTTATCAAGCTGCCCTTAACTGGATCTATGATATTTACCTCATCTGCTTCTGACGATGTTCCTCATTTTAGGCACTGTTCTCCCTCAGCACACACATGAGTATTAAAGGACGAGGAAAACCTGACTACACACTGTAGATCAGTCTGAGTGGATCGTATGCCAGTACAGATGAAAGTTGAATGATTAGCATATCTGCACTGAACCATGCTGTGAAATGACGATTTGTATCAATGACCAAATCATTCTGAGGATGTGTTAGGGCAGCTTGCAAGTGTCTCCCTATTTCTGGTGCCAACATAGCATCCCCTCAACTTACTGACCCTGACCTATATGTCTTTGGAATATGGGAGGAAACTGAAGCACTCGGAGAAATCCCAGGCGTTGATGGGGAGAACGTGTAAACTGCTTGCAGACAAGTGGCAGAATTGAACCTGGGTCACTGGCACTGTAATAACACTACGCTATCATGCGTCAGTATAGAGTCTGCTGCTAAGCCTGGAATTCCTTCTTCGGCCTGCACCAATTTGCAATGAAGCGCATCGCGTGCATGCACAAAATGAACTGCTTTCCACCTCTGCTGGCTCTCCTCAAGTGGGCAGAACTGCAACTTGTTTTTAAGCAATCCAGCATCTTCCACAACACCCACTCTCCCGACTCCCCGTTCAACCAGTCTAAAGCTCGAACCTTGGTAACCCCTGGGGCTTCTCCCAACACTTCCATCACTTAGTGTCAGATTTGAAATTAAGTCTCTGCCTTTGGTATCCATTATACTCTGAATTTCAGGAACCTCCTCCCCCACAGTATATTTTATGATTTGCTCTCCAGGGTGTAATGCAGCGTGATTAGATCCAGGCACTGAAATAATAGACTTACTACTGTAGGCATCCAGAATTTGCCATTCCAAGGTATTAATCTGAAGTAATGCATTAAACAGAGCCAACTCAGTTAGAAAAATAAATTACAGCAATGATGAATACTTCATTAGGAAAAGAGGAAACCTATATTTCCTCTTCAAGTACATTTATTATCGAAGAATGTATAAATTATAAAACCTTGTGATTTATTTGCCCACAGTTGGCTACAAAGCAAGAAAACCAAAAGAACCCAATTAAAGAAAAAAATAAAAATAAAAATAGAAGAACAACGTTCGATGTGTAAGGGAAAGGGGGAGAAATTAGAGGCAAACAACAGCATTCCGAATCGAAATTGGGTCCTCAGATCCGAACCCTAGAGCAGCCTCGCTTATCAGTTCATCATATTAGTGGGCGCGGGGCACAGCAGTCTTCATCGCCTCAGTGCCATGGAGATGACCATCATGGAGAAGGGACGAGTCATGGCGTGGCATGTTTGGGGGATGGGCCAATATGCCGAAATCGATTCTCATCCTGGCTGACACCCTGACTTCTCAGTCTGTCTGGGCAGACAGTTAAATTGACCCAATAACAGAACAGCGAAATGCTCTGGCTCCCTGGAGAGAGGAGTAAAGATTGCGGAGAGCTAGCAAAATCAGCTATTGCCTTCAATCAGGGCTGGCGTTTAAATTGTCTAAGCAGGAAATCATACCTTGCACTAGGACTCTGCTGCAGTGAGTGGCTCCAGGCCTAGATCGTGCTGCCCAGTGACTTGTTCTGGGCCCAGATTCCGTCATCCAGCCTAAAGCCACTCTTAAGCTCTTTATATCAGTGTGGCACCCAGAGTGATGCAACCTCACAACCCGGCCAGCTGTACGGGCACTGAATCTCCTCTGCCCAGGCCCCGACTTCTCCTTTCAGTGCTCAGAGAGATCGAACCTTGCTCCCCGGCCAGCTGCACGGGCACTGAATCTCCTCTGCCCAGGCCCCGACTTCTCCTTTCAGTGCTCAGAGAGATCGAACCTTGCTCCCCGGCCAGCTGCACGGGCACTGAATCTCCTCTGCCCAGGCCCCGACTTCTCCTTTCAGTGCTCAGAGAGATCGAACCTTGCTCCCCGGCCAGCTGCACGGGCACTGAATCTCCTCTGCCCAGGCCCCGACTTCTCCTTTCAGTGCTCAGAGAGATCGAACCTTGCTCCCCGGCCAGCTGCACGGGCACTGAATCTCCTTTGCCCAGGCCCCGACTTCTCCTTTCAGTGCTCAGAGAGATCGAACCTTGCTCCCCGGCCAGCTGCACGGGCACTGAATCTCCTCTGCCCAGGCCCCGACTTCTCCTTTCAGTGCTCAGAGAGATCGAACCTTGCTCCCCGGCCAGCTGCACGGGCACTGAATCTCCTCTGCCACTGCACGGGCACTGAATCTCCTCTGCCCAGGCCCCGACTTCTCCTTTCAGTGCTCAGAGAGATCGAACCTTGCTCCCCGGCCAGCTGCACGGGCACTGAATCTCCTCTGCCCAGGCCCCGACTTCTCCTTTCAGTGCTCAGAGAGATCGAACCTTGCTCCCCGGCCAGCTGCACGGGCACTGAATCTCCTCTGCCCCTGCACGGGCACTGAATCTCCTCTGCCCAGGCCCCGACTTCTCCTTTCAGTGCTCAGAGAGATCGAACCTTGCTCCCCGGCCAGCTGTACGGGCACTGAATCTCCTCTGCCCCTGCACGGGCACTGAATCTCCTCTGCCCAGGCCCCGACTTCTCCTTTCAGTGCTCAGAGAGATCGAACCTTGCTCCCCGGCCAGCTGCACGGGCACTGAATCTCCTCTGCCCAGGCCCGGACTTCTCCTTTCAGTGCTCAGAGAGATCGAACCTTGCTCCCCGGCCAGCTGCACGGGCACTGAATCTCCTCTGCCCAGGCCCCGACTTCTCCTTTCAGTGCTCAGAGAGATCGAACCTTGCTCCCCGGCCAGCTGCACGGGCACTGAATCTCCTCTGCCCAGGCCCCGACTTCTCCTTTCAGTGCTCAGAGAGATCGAACCTTGCTCCCCGGCCAGCTGCACGGGCACTGAATCTCCTCTGCCCAGGCCCCGACTTCTCCTTTCAGTGCTCAGAGAGATCGAAACTTGCTCCCCGGCCAGCTGCACGGGCACTGAATCTCCTCTGCCCCTGCACGGGCACTGAATCTCCTCTGCCCAGGCCCCGACTTCTCCTTTCAGTGCTCAGAGAGATCGAACCTTGCTCCCCGGCCAGCTGCACGGGCACTGAATCTCCTTTGCCCAGGCCCCGACTTCTCCTTTCAGTGCTCAGAGAGATCGAACCTTGCTCCCCGGCCAGCTGCACGGGCACTGAATCTCCTCTGCCCAGGCCCCGACTTCTCCTTTCAGTGCTCAGAGAGATCGAACCTTGCTCCCCGGCCAGCTGCACGGGCACTGAATCTCCTCTGCCCCTGCACGGGCACTGAATCTCCTCTGCCCAGGCCCCGACTTCTCCTTTCAGTGCTCAGAGAGATCGAACCTTGCTCCCCGGCCAGCTGCACGGGCACTGAATCTCCTCTGCCCAGGCCCCGACTTCTCCTTTCAGTGCTCAGAGAGATCGAACCTTGCTCCCCGGCCAGCTGCACGGGCACTGAATCTCCTCTGCCCCTGCACGGGCACTGAATCTCCTCTGCCCAGGCCCCGACTTCTCCTTTCAGTGCTCAGAGAGATCGAACCTTGCTCCCCGGCCAGCTGTACGGGCACTGAATCTCCTCTGCCCCTGCACGGGCACTGAATCTCCTCTGCCCAGGCCCCGACTTCTCCTTTCAGTGCTCAGAGAGATCGAACCTTGCTCCCCGGCCAGCTGCACGGGCACTGAATCTCCTCTGCCCAGGCCCGGACTTCTCCTTTCAGTGCTCAGAGAGATCGAACCTTGCTCCCCGGCCAGCTGCACGGGCACTGAATCTCCTCTGCCCAGGCCCCGACTTCTCCTTTCAGTGCTCAGAGAGATCGAACCTTGCTCCCCGGCCAGCTGCACGGGCACTGAATCTCCTCTGCCCAGGCCCCGACTTCTCCTTTCAGTGCTCAGAGAGATCGAACCTTGCTCCCCGGCCAGCTGCACGGGCACTGAATCTCCTCTGCCCAGGCCCTGACTTCTCCTTTCAGTGCTCAGAGAGATCGAAACTTGCTCCCCGGCCAGCTGCACGGGCACTGAATCTCCTCTGCCCCTGCACGGGCACTGAATCTCCTCTGCCCAGGCCCCGACTTCTCCTTTCAGTGCTCAGAGAGATCGAACCTTGCTCTCCGGCCAGCTGCACGGGCACTGAATCTCCTCTGCCCAGGCCCCGACTTCTCCTTTCAGTGCTCAGAGAGATCGAACCTTGCTCCCCAGCCAGCTGCACGGGCACTGAATCTCCTCTGCCCAGGCCCCGACTTCTCCTTTCAGTGCTCAGAGAGATCGAACCTTGCTCCCCAGCCAGCTGCACGGGCATTGGAACTCCATCTGGTATGATTCTGCAAAACAGCATCCTGGCCCATCCCCTGAACATGCCTTGCCATCGCTCGCCCTTCATTGTTTGCAGCAATAATTTAACACAATTTACCTCAGGAAAGGTATTTTTACAGATTTTTTTGTGGTCTCAGTGCACCTCGAAACATCTTCTAAGCAGTGAATTAACCTTTTAGGTGATATACACTCATGGCCTCTTTATAAAGTACACCTGTACATTTATGCAAATATCTCTTAGCCAATCAGGTGGCAGCAACTCAATACATAAAAGCATGCAGACATGGTCAAGACGTTCAGAGGCAGGAGAGCTGATAGTCTTGTGGGAGTTGGTGATTGGGATTAGAGCAAAGGACTGAGCCTGCTGTTGGGAGCTTTCTCTTAGGTAGGAAGGGAGTAGAGATACAGGAAGCAATGGAGAAAGTGAAGGCAATAAATGGGAGGTGGTATTGAGTGACAGGAGCTGTACAGCAGAAGTAAATGGCAGGTTTTTGGGAACTGGAAAAATAAGTGGCTGTTTGAGGATTGTACTGTCTTATCGTCCAGTGATGAAGGCAGTAGACAGGATTTAAATAAAAGAAGGAAAGAAGAGATTAAGGTTTAACTGAGTTTTGAATGTGGACCTGTTTCTGAAAACAATCCAATTAGGCCAACATAGGATATAAAAAAGCATTAGGAGATACTGTGGGCGCAAACCTTTAAGAGATGTGGCACTCTTGGTGTTTTGTAAAGATAGTAAGCAATGTGAGAAAGCTTTGGGGTTAAAAGCTGTTGAAAGAAGGAAAGTAACACCAAGGAGTTGTATTGAATGATGGTGGCTTTGTGGAGTAATCGCAGGAGTACCTCTAGATTATCAATAGACCGAGTTAAAACTAATTTAGTTTGGGGACAAGATGTGGATACTAAATGTTTAATAGGTTTTTTTTGTGGAGTAAGAACAGGTAGCTTTTTGGTGTTGAATAAATTTGAAAAAAGAAGTTAATGGATAGCATTAATTTAGGTCAGTGGTCCCCAACCTCCAGGCCACGGACCGATACTGATCCACGGCCCAGAGGTTGGGGACCACTGATTTAGGTTATATGACTTATATGGTTCGAGACTATGTGCCACCCCCTCTGAGATGTTTTTAATGCCAGAAGTTTGGTCATGTAGCAGCTGTGTGTAAGAGTAAAAAGCTGCGTACTAGATGTGGTGGAGAACATGAATATGGCAAGTGTGGAGAAGGCAGTAGGCTAAAGTATAGTTATTGTGGAAGGGAGCATTGCTCTGCCTATGCAGGATGTCCTGTATATAAGAAATCTGTGGAAGTGCGGTATGCTTGGTTGGAAATGGGCATATCACACGCAAAGACTCTTTGGAAAGTACAGAAGACAGTGCCAGTGAGACTATCGACATCCAGAATGCAGATAGTTTAAATTCAGCGTGTAAAGTGCATGATTGTATAGCAAAGGATTCTCTGATGGTTGCTAAAGTTTTTCACTTTCATTGTAAATGAGGTAAGTTGTACAGCACAAACTAAAAGCAGAACAGAAAAAAGTAAACTTGTATTAAAAGCTGGAGAACAATATCTGGAGATAAAAAAAACTTAACTCTAGAAGTTATTAATGATGCCTTAGAAGGAGTAAATAGTATTCAGACTTCAAAGGAGGGTTGTTTGTGGTTTTTCTAATCTTATAATAGATGTGCTAGCTAATGGTCAAGAATTTAAGAAATTTACTGAAGGTTTTCCAAATAAACCTGATGTTATATGTATACAGGAAACCTACTTGAAGTCTTGCCTTTGTTTGAAGATACAAGGTTATGCTGTTCTGAGTGGCTACCTTTTTCAAAATGAGGTAGCACATCGAGTTTTGGAAATTGGGGTTGTTTATGAGTCGATTGTGGCTGAAATTTGGGAAAAGAATAGAAAATTACAGATGATAAAATTTTATAAAGCCTGTGAAGGTTAACACCTGATATATTGGAACATGTGGGTAGAAATAGGAAACAAAATGTTATCTGGTGTGGGAACTTTAATGTTCATAGTACTATGTGGGGTTGTAGCAACACAAATGTAAATAGGATGGTGGTGGGTGACTTTCTATAAGAAAAATGTCTGGTGTGTTTGAATGATGGTAGGAGTCCAAACATAAATCTATTTAACAACACACTTTCTGCCATAGACCTTGTGCTGATATCTGAGGATATAGCAAGTGTGGGTAACTGGGAAGTGAACAATGATTCAACAGTGGGGAGTGATCATTTCTCTATTATCTGTACACTGGGAATAGATCTCTGTCAGTGGAAAGGATCTCATTTTCCCAGATGGAATTTTAAAAAGGCAAATTGAGATTTCCTGATCATTTGGTTTTGAGGATATTGTGTTGAGTAGCTTAGGAGGAGACAATGGTGCCTAATGGCAACTTCTTTGCTTGCATCTTTGGAAACAGGTCTATTTCCATCTTTAACATCTCTGTTTTCCCTGACTTCGGCTCTTGACTCTTGGCTCTTGGCGGGAATGGGACCCGCTCTCGGGGTCGATAAGTCAAGGATGCGGCCTAAGAGATTAGCTCACCTTCGTTGTTCCGGGATCTCGTCGCTCTGGAGACGGGCAGAGGTCGGTGCCTCTGCAGGGATCTGGTGTGTCGTGTGAGACAGAAGATTGAAAGCAAGGAGCTGCTGCTGGCTGTGCGCCCAGAGACCCGAGTTCTTTGGGCACAGAGCTCGGAACAAGTGACGCAATGGACTTTTAACATCGCAAATCAGCGAGTTGTTTGTTATGTCTCCCCTCTCACTGTGAAATGGAGACATCTCTTTCTCCCTTATTATGGAGAGAGAGAGAGAGCCTGTGGTATGTCGAATCCCGGGTGAACGAGTAGTCTTTGGGGTACTGCAAGTCTGTGTCTTTGTTGATGCTTTGCTGCACGCTCGAGTGCTCAGCGGTGGGTGCTGATGCTCTTCTCGCTGGTGGGGGAGGGGGGATTGTTGCTTTGCTGCTGCTTACGTGTGGGAGGGGGAGCTGGGGGGGGGGCTTTGGGGTTCTAACATTTAACTGTCATTCATTCCTTGAGGCACTCCTCTGTTTTCGTGGATGGCTGCAAAGTAAAGGTATTTCAGGATGTATACTGTATACACTTCTCTGACATTAAATGTACCTTTGAAACCTATGAGCAATACCTTGTGCTTTGTACTCAGCTCAATAGCTAAGGAATCAATCCCCAGCTTGTTGGGAGACAATAAAAGGAAAGCTGTTCCCTGGCGGATGGATGGATGTAAAGGAGCTGTGAAGGAGCGGAGTAAAACTTTCAGGAAGATTAGGTGCTGCTAGTCCTATTTGTCTTTCATAAAATATAAAGGAGCTCAAGCTATGGTTAGAAAAGTAGTGAGAAGGGCAAAGAAGATGTATTGGTGAATGTTTGTGATAGTATTGGGAAAGAGATCCAGGTAGGGGAAGTTTGGGGTACAATACAAAAAATGGGGAGGGAGTTAGAAAACTTGATGCAATACTGGTTTTGTATGGTGGGGGGAAGGTTGCAGATTCTGACTCTGAAAAAGCAAAATCATTGGCAAAAACATATGTCAGTGTACATCGCAAGGGCAACTTTTATAAAGGAGAGAGGTCTTGAAGAGAAACAATTTTGGATTGCAATCCCCAGAGTGCTGAGGAGAATATGTTCCAATTCCTGCTTGGATATTGAATTTACATTGTTTGAACTTAAAAAGTCCATTAATGATGCTGGTCAGACATCACCTGGGAAAGATGATATTTGTTATAATATATTTACACAGATATTAGATTTGAAACTTGTGTTGGTTTTGAAATTGTTTAATACAATATGGGTTGAAGGGTGACTTTTGGCTTCCTAGATATTGGTGGTTGTCCCAATATTGAAACCTGCCAAGGATCAATCAGTTCCTTCCTGATCTAGACTTATTTTGCTAACTTCACATGTATGGAAGATAGCGGAATGAACGGTGATAGCAACATTTTCTTTTTTTGTGGGAAGTAGTAGAAAATTAGCTGGATATCAATCGGGGTTTTGTAAAGTGAGAATGACCATAGACTTGGTGTTAAGTTTGGAATCTGACATTCGTAAGGCCCAAGTTAATAAAGAATCAAAATTAGGTTTAATATCATCGGCATACGTTGTGGAAGTTGTCTTTGCAGCAGTAGTACGATGCAATGCATAATAATAGAAAGAAAGTAAATTACAGAATCATTGAGTCTTCTGTACCTCCTTCCTGATGGTAGCAATGAGAACAAGACATGACCTGAGTGATGGGGATCCTTAATGATGGATGCCTCCTTTTTGAGGCATCACTCCTTGAAGATGCCCTAGATACTACGAAGGCTGGTACCCATGATGGAACTGGCTAATTTTACAATGTTCTGCAGTTATTTTGATCCTGTGAAGTAGCCCCCTCCACTCCATACCAGAAGGTGATGCAGCCACTTAAAATACTCTCCATGGTACATCTGTAGAAATTTGCAAGAATCTTTGGTGACATACCAACTCTCCTCAAACTCCTAATGAAATATAGCCGCTGTCATGTCTTCTTTGCAGCTGTATCAATATGCTGGGTCCAGGATAGATTCTCAGAGATATTTACACCCAGAAGCTTGAAATTGCTCACCCTTTCCATTTCTGACCCTTCTATGAGGACTGGTGTGTGTTCCTCAACTTACCTTTCTGAAGGCCACAATCGGTTCTTTGGTCTTACTGATGTTGAGTGCAATGTTGTTACAGCAACACCACTCAATTAACTGATACATCTCACTCCCGTACGTCCTCTTGTCACCATCTGAAATTCGGCCAACAATAGTTGTATCATCAGCAAATTTATAGATGGCATTTGAGCTGTGCCTAGCCACACAATCATAGGTGTAGAGAGAACAGAGCAGTTGGCTAAGCACACATCCCCAATATGCACTAGTAGTAGCAGTTTTCCATGAGGTAGAGAGAGCTTATGATATGTTATGGACACGAGGTTTGTTGCTTAAACTGGAAAAGATAGGAATAGGTGGTAGAATGTCCAATTGGATTTCCGATTTTTTTGTATGATAGGATGATTCAAGTTCGGATGGAAAAAACATTCTCTAAGGAGTATGAGAAAGAGAATGGGACTCCACAGGGAGTGTGTGTAGCCCAATCCTTTTAATATTATGATTAATGATATTTTCTTAAATCTTGACTCAGACAATCATCATATGTTGATGATGATGCAGTGCGGAAGAGAGGTAAGAACATAAATTATATATTGCAGTTAGGAAACTGCAGGCAGATATTAATGAAGAAGAGGAACGGGGACATTGGTGGGGGTTTAAACTTTCTGTTGCAAAAACTCAAGTGATTTGTTTTTATAAAAGGAACGTTACACCCACAATTGATCTCAGGTTATATGGTAAATCTCTTCAACAATGGTAAGCTTTCTAGGTGTGTAGATGGACCCAAGGTTAACATGGAAGCTGCACGTGAATAAAATTCCAGGAAAGTGTAAAAGAACCCTTAATGAGCTTAGTTAGATGTGAATGGGATGCGAGTAGGAGGGTCACTTTAACAAATGTATATTGCTTTAATCAGATCTGTCTTTGATTATGGACATATTTCTTATGCATCAGCCTCACCAGTGGTCTTAAAGCCTCAAGATAAAGTTCAAGTGCAAGCATTGAGATTATGTTGTGGTGTAATTAAATCATCCCCAATTTTGACATTACTGGCAGAAATGGGTGAAGTATCTTTACATCTACGCAGATTACAGTTAGCATTGGTTTATTGGGTTACGTAAGAGGACATAAAGTTGCTCATCCAATATTGGCAACAGGTGTAGAGTGTTGGGAGCACTGCTTATCGAAAGTCTTCAGTTCTGGTTGGTTGGCAAGTGGATGGGCTTAACACCTTGGGTTGTTTAATGTGGAATATGGTCCCAGTGTACCCCTTTCTGTCTCTCCTCCAGGCTGTTTCCCTCTGTCTGTGGTTGATTTGGGCCTTCAGGAAAAGATGAGGAGTGATTGTTTATCAGTTCAGCAATTTATGCCAAGCAGATATAATGGATTCCACACAGATCCAAAGTTCAATGTTCAAAGTTCAAGGTACAATTTATTATTAGAGTACATACAAGTCACCAGATACAACCCTGAGAATCTTTTTCTGCCAGCATACTTAACAAATCAATAGAACAGTAACTGTAAACAGGATCAACGGACAACAAATTGTGCAAATAAATAGCAATAAATAACAAAGATGAGATAACAAGATAAAAGAGTCCTTAAGTAAGTGTAATTATCCTCTTTTGTTCAAGAGCCTGATGATTGAGGGGTAGTGACTGTTCTTGAACCTTACAGGAGCTGATATGCTTTAACACCAGCCTCTAAAAACATTTAATCATTGTGGATGTAGGTGCCACTGGGTGGTAGTCACTTAGTCAGGTTACCACGCTCCTCTTGGGCACCGGTACAATTGAAGCCTGCTTGAAGCAAGTGGGTCCCACACACTGCTGGAGCGAGAGGTTCAAGATCTCTGTGAGCACACCAGACAGTTGTTCAGCACAGGTTTTCAGTACTCGGCCAGGTATTTCATTGGACCGGATGTTTTCTTTGGATTCACTCCATCGAAGGCAGCTCACGTGTCATCTTCAGATACTGAGACCGAAGGATCATCATGAGACGTGGGGGGTGTGCAATGGTTCCTCCCTGTTCTGTGATCAAAGTGAGCATAGAAGGCATTGAGCTCATCTGGAAGTGAAGCTCTCCTGTCCCCTATGTTGCAAGATTTCACTTTCAAGGAAGTTAGATGCAAAGGAAACATCTAATTGCTAAACTAAGAACTTTGGGACGGACACAGTTTAACATGGGAAGATTGTCAAGATATCACTGCCATCGTAATGTATATGAGTGTGTGTTAGTCTTTCGGAAAAGCACTAGACTTATTGACATTATTTGAGGTTTTCATATCCTGCCTCTTTGATTCCACACTGGAATATCCACTTCACCTGTGAGATGGCTTTCTGGAGATCATACTTGCACCTCTAGTAGCATTCTTGCTCTCCAGACTTGAATGCTTCTGATCTGGTCTTCAGCAGATTCCAGGTTTCATTGTTCATCCAGAGCTTCTGACTGGGGAAAACTCTGAACAATTTTGTGGGAACACACTCACCCACAGCTGTTTTAATAAAGTTTGTAACGGCCCTGCTGTAGTCATTCAGGTCCTCAGATCTGTTGTTGAAAACAGCCCTTGTCCGCCGACTCAAGCCAATCCTGTAACCATTCCTCTGCCTCCTAAGACCACCTTTTGGTTGTCTTGATTTCTGGAGCCTTGTTCTTTAGGCTTTCTGTATGTAGGCAGTAGTAACCAAATGATCCCACTTGCCAAAATGCTGTCTCAGGAGTGATAGAAAGGATTTCTTATCGTAGTATAGTAGTGGTCTAGTATGTTGGGATCTATGGTACAGCAGGTTACATGCTGGTGGTAACTGGGCAGGGCTTTCTTCAAATAGACCTGGTTAAAGTCACTGACAGGTCGTTCAGGTGTTTCTGTTTATGTTCCAAAGTTTCAGGTGACTATTAAGTAAAGATTATCAGACAAAGTATCAGTCTACATATCTGAGATGATTCCTATTATTTTAGCCTTGCAAGGGGTTGAAGAAATATGCCCTGGTCATCCACCCCTGTGCTCTGATTTATTCTCAGATTTGACATTTATTAAAACAGGTTTTTCAAATTGTAGCCAGACATTCTTGAGATTGGACAACATCTATTGAAGCTACAGGACCTCGGCTTGTGTATACATTTTTTTATGGGTTCCTGCCCATGTTGGGATTGAAGGAAATAAGACGGCAGACATTCTAGCCAAGCAATCATTTAAAATTAAGGATATAAATGCATGGTGCCTTTGCATAAAGAGGAGATGGAAGCCATAATTAAAGAGTCTATTCAATCATTGAGGCAACAAAGTTGGGAGAAGAAAAACAAAGGATGGCATTTATATAAAATTCAGAGGATGTGGGAAACTCAAACGGGAGATGGGTACAAAAGGAGAGAAAAGTTATACTTGGAGTTATACGGTTGGAGCTTAAAAGAGTTCAGAAGGAACTCAGAGTACAGATAAGGGGGGCAAAGGAGCAGTATAGGAGGAAGCTAGAACAAAAGCTGCAGAAAAAAAGTGTGAAGGAGGTGTGGGATGGGATGAAGATCATCACCGGATGCGGTGCAAAGTGGGGGGCGAACATAAGTGGAGATGTGGAAAAAGCGAACCAGCTGAACAACTTCAACAGGTTCGACAGCTCAATCTCATCCTCACCGCAGAAATCCACACCAGGCTTACTTCCCTCACAGGAAAATAGCCACTCACAGGAGACCTTGCCCATGCCCAGGATTACGGCTGCACAGGTGGAAGGTCAACTGAGGAAGATCTGTACCAGCAAGGCGGCTGGACCGGATGGAGTTTCCCCACGATTACTGAGGGCCTGTGCGACTGAGCTGGGAGAACCACTACAGCGCATCTTCAACATGAGCCTGGAGCAGAGAAGAGTACCCAGACAGTGGAAAACATCCTGTATTGTCCCGGTACCGAAGAAACCACAACCAAAGGAGTTGAATGACTTCAGACCTGTTGCCTTGACGTCGCACGTGATGAAGACCATGGAGCGGCTGATAATACAGAATCTGAGGCCACAAACCAGGCACGCCCAGGATCCTCTTCAGTTTGCGTATAAGGAGAAGGTGGGAGTGGAGGATGCTATCATGTATTTGCTGCACAAATCACTCTCTCACCTAGATGGGGCCAGTTGTGCTGTGAGGATTACATTCCTTGACTTCTCTAGTGCCTTTGACACCATCCAGCCCAAGATCTTAAGGCACAAACTAACGGAGATGGGAGTAGACTCTCACATGGTGGATTGGATAGTGGACTACTTGACAGATAGACCTCAGTATGTGCAGTTGGGAGACTGTAGGTCTGACACGGTGGTCAGCAGCACAGGAGCGCCGCAGGGAACCGTACTCTCTCCGGTCCTGTTCACCCTGTACACATCAGACTTCCAATATAACTCGGAGTCCTGCCATGTGCAGAAGTTCGTTGATGACACGGCCATAGTGGGGTGTGACAGGAATGGACAGGAGGAGGAGTATAGGAAACTGATACAGGACTTTGTGATATGGTGCAACTCAAACTACCTGCGTCTCAATATCACCAAGACCAAGGAGAAGGTGGTGGACTTTAGGAGATCTAGGCCTCATATGGAGCCAGTGATCATTAATGGAGAATGTGTGGAGCAGGTTAAGACCTACAAGTATCTGGGAGTACAGTTAGACGAGAAGCTAGACTGGACTGCCAACACAGATGCCTTGTGCAGGAAGGCACAGAGTCGACTGTACTTCCTTAGAAGGTTGGCGTCATTCAATGTCTGTAGTGAGATGCTGAAGATGTTCTATAGGTCAGTTGTGGAGAGCGCCCTCTTCTTTGTGGTGGCGTGTTGGGGAGGAAGCATTAAGAAGAGGGACGCCTCACGTCTTAATAAGCTGGTAAGGAAGGCGGGCTCTGTCGTGGGCAAAGTACTGGAGAGTTTAACATCGGTAGCTGAGCAAAGGGCGCTGAGTAGGCTACGGTCAATTATGGAAAACTCTGAACATCCTCTACATAGCACCATCCAGAGACAGAGAAGCAGTTTCAGCGACAGGTTACTATCGATGCAATGCTCCTCAGACAGGATGAAGAGGTCAATACTCCCCAATGCCATTAGGCTTTACAATTCAACCGCCAGGACTTAAGAACTTTTTAAAAGCTATTATTAATGCTTTTTGAGATAGTGATTTAGATGCATATCATATTTTTTACTGAGTTAAGTATTGTATGTTATTAGTTTTGCTACAACAAGTGTATGGGACATTGGAAAAAAAGTTGAATTTCCCCATGGGGATGAATAAAGTATCTATCTATCTATCTATCTATCTATCTATCTAGCTATCTATCTATCTATCTATCTATCTATCTATCTAACTACTTGCATATTTACAGTTTGGACGTACTAGGTTGAATAATTCCCTGTTCAGAATTAATATGCACGAAATGGGCATTTATAGGGAGTGTAATTGTCAAGAAGTGATCCACCATATACTGTTTGAATGCAGTTCTCATGAGATGCAAAGGAAACATCTAATTGCTAAATTAAGAACTTTGGGATGGACACAGTTTAGATAGATAGATAGATGGTGCTATGTAGAGGATGTTCAGAGTTATCCATAATTGACCGTAGCCTACTCAGCGCCCTTCGCTCAGCTACCGATGTTAAACTCTCCAGTACTTTGCCCATGACAGAGCCCGCCTTCCTTACCAGCTTATTAAGACGTGAGGCGTCCCTCTTCTTAATGCTTCCTCCCCAACACGCCACCACAAAGAAGAGGGCGCTCTCCACAACTGACCTATAGAACATCTTCAGCATCTCACTACAGACATTGAATGACGCCAACCTTCTAAGGAAGTACAGTCGACTCTGTGCCTTCCTGCACAAGGCATCTGTGTTGGCAGTCCAGTCTAGCTTTTCGTCTAACTGTACTCCCAGATACTTGTAGGTCTTAACCTGCTCCACACATTCTCCATTAATGATCACTGGCTCCATATGAGGCCTAGATCTCCTAAAGTCCACCACCATCTCCTTGGTCTTGGTGATATTGAGACGCAGGTAGTTTGAGTTGCACCATATCACAAAGTCCTGTATCAGTTTCCTATACTCCTCCTCCTGTCCATTCCTGACACACCCCACTATGGCCGTGTCATCAGCGAACTTCTGCACATGGCAGGACTCCGAGTTATATTGGAAGTCTGATGTGTACAGGGTGAACAGGACCGGAGAGAGTACGGTTCCCTGCGGCGCCCCTGTGCTGCTGACCACCGTGTCAGACCTACAGTCTCCCAACCGCACATACTGAGGTCTATCTGTCAAGTAGTCCACTATCCAATCCACCATGTGAGAGTCTACTCCCATCTCCGTTAGTTTGTGCCTTAAGATCTTGGGCTGGATTGTGTTAAAGGCACTAGAGAAGTCAAGGCACTTCATGGGAAGATTGTCAAGATATCACTGCCATCATAATGTATATGAGTGTGTGTTTGTCTTTGGGAAAAGCATTAGTCTTTTTGGTGTTATTTTAGCTTCTGAGAGTGTGGAATTTAGTGGGAGTACTTTCTGTCTCTTTGCATTACAGTCCAACTCAGCAGGTAATGGCAGTGCACCTTGCATTGGTCTGCAAACCATCATTAAACTTTACAAGAAGAAGTACAGTTGTTGTTCGGACCAAAATGGGGAAGAAATGTGATCCACATAAATGTCTTGCTCCATGAAATGATTGTTGGTGCCAGATGGAATGGTTTGAGTATCTCAGAAAATGCTGATGTCCTGGAATTTTCATGTCTCCAAAAACTTTATAGAGAATAGTGTGAAAAAGCAAAAAAAATCTAGAGAGCAGTAGTTCTATTGGGCTTCCTTGTTTTGTGGATGCCTATAAGGAGACAAATCTCAAGGTTGTAAAAAGTATACAAATGTTAATAGTAAATGTACTTTGATCTTATAGTTTTTCTAACACTACCAACTTCATCCTAGCCTGTGTCTAACACATTTTTGTGTCTTCACCTGGCTGCCAATGAATTTTGTTCTGATGGGTAAGTGTAGGCTATTCCTGCAGATTCAGGTCAAAAGTGAAGCCCTGATGAAAGGAGGTTTTGTCTGCAATGCCCCCAAGGAAGTTTCTCCTCCTTCAGATCCACATAAGACCTATCACTCATCCTGTGAGCCTGTTGCTCCATTGAATCAGACCATGTTTTGACTGAAGCTTCATTGGACAGAAGGAATACAATATAATCATGTCAGTATCGACTAATTCCTGCTCCCCTCTCCCAGTGTGTGACCTTGTTGGGTAGGGATGATCCAAATACCTTTAGAGTGATAAGGTTGTGTGGTGTAGAATCTGGCCCTAGGCCCTGTGATGTAGATGGTCAGCATTATGCCCATCTCCACTAGTCCAACTTGCCTGCATGAATTCCATTGCTTGTGAAGAGATGTCACCAATAGTCCATTGCTGGGGTATGCAAAGATGTCCAATAACCTGGCGTTGGAAGATTGTCTCTGTATGTGGGTGGGGTGGTGGGAAGGGGTTTATTTTGAGGGAAGATTGTGTGTGGGTGGGGTGGTGGGCAGGAGTTTGTATTGAGGGAATGTTGCTTTGTATGTGGGTGGGGTGGTGGGAAGATTGTGTGTGGATGAGGTGGTGGGAAGGGATTTGGTTCACTGTTCTATTTTGGCCGTGTGTTGTTCTGCTGAACACTGTGGGCATGCTATGTTTGTGCCGGTATGTGTGGTGACACTTCTAAGCTGCTCCCAGCTTTGTGTTGTTTGTTAATGCAAATGATAAGATTTGCTTTATTTGTCACTTGCACATCGAAATATCGAAACCTACAGTAAAATATGTTGTTTGTGTCAAATCAAATCAGTAAGGATTGTGCTGGGCCACACTTCCAGTGCAAACGTACATCCACAACTCACTAACCCTAACCACATGTGTAATGTATGGATCTATTTCTTTCAGAGCAATTGTTCTCACTGACATACACGTGATTAATAAATCAATCTAATCTAATCTTTTGCCTTCGTCATTTGTTCTTCCCAGAGATAAATTTGATGTATATACTCCCATATCCCAAATGTTTTTAAAACAGAGCTCCAT
The DNA here is from genome assembly GCF_048418815.1 of Hemitrygon akajei. Lineage (NCBI taxonomy): Eukaryota > Metazoa > Chordata > Chondrichthyes > Myliobatiformes > Dasyatidae > Hemitrygon > Hemitrygon akajei. The sequence continues at coordinate 108,125,082 of NC_133125.1, forward strand.
TTAGTTCACCGTTTCTCGAGTGACCACACTAGCAGCTTTACAATTTCTCACCTCCCCCTTAAGAAGCCCATTAAAGAATATTTGATTTACCAGAACTGGAGAGCAATAACGATAGGATCTCAGAATGATGACAGCACCACAGGACGGAGCACAGCAGCACAACTTGTCGATCAGGGGTTTTAAGGACTCCTCGGTTAATGATGGGGTCCATGGCATAGAAAAGGTTGGGAACCCCTGTTGTAGAGGCATCGCTTACAACTCCGGAGAGCTGAGTTCAGTCCTGACCTCAGGAACTGTGCATGTGTGGAGTTTGACTTTCCCCCTGTAACTGTGTGGATTTCCAGAACATTCTCCAGATTCCTCTTTCATCCCAAAAACATGTAAATTGGCCACTGCGCATTGCGACAGAAGTGCAGGTGAGTGGTAGAATCCAGGGAGCCGAGGAGAATTTGGAGAGATTAATCAGACAGTGGTTAATGTAGGATGAATGTCAGGGCAGTTGACTGGGCCGAAGGACCTGAGATTCTATAAGACTCCCACACTACCTCCACCAGAGCAACTTACTTGATAATGTTACAAATTTATTTTCACTATATATTTATGCAATTCACTCTTGAAGACAAAGGAACCTGTCTCCTCTGCATCTGCATATATAAGTGCTCCCCGGATTAAGTACGCCTGCCGCGGGTGGTGAGTGTAATGCTGTTGCAATGCCAACCGTGAGACTGAGGTTTGATTCTGCCGCTGTCCTGTAAGGAGTTTGTATGTTCTCCCCATGACTGTGTGGGCTACCTCCAGTGCTCTGGTTTCCTCCAACAGTCCAAAGTCGTACGGTTAGGGTCAGTGAGTTGTGGGCTCTGTATGTTTGCACTGGAAGCCTGGTGTCACTTGCAGGATGCCCAGCACAATCCTGGCTAATCTGATTTGAAGCAAACGACTCATTTCGCTCTATGTTTCAATATGCACGTGACAGATAAGAATAATCTTTATCTTTACCTTTTAATACTTTACTGTTTTTGTGATCTTTATCTGACACATGAACAGATGTCGGTGAGACCGGTGATGTGATTTTGCCAGCTGCTGCAGGTTGCGGGCAAATCGGTTTGCAGCCATATTTCTGATTGAGAACCATTCGGGTTGCCAGCAGTGCGTGGAAATTGAACCCTGCTATAACCCAAGAGGACCTGCAGGGCAGTGCAGATTTCAAACCTGCAGTGCAAGAACGACTCCGGTGAGGAGTGAGCAATGGCTATGCACAAACACAGAATTGTTATCAGTTTTACCAGCGCAGAGCAGTGCTAGTTAGAGTGCATTATTTAAAAGATAGCAGCTTCACCTAATCTGTGAAAATGGGATTTGAATGCTGAGCTGGGGTTACAGCTTGGGCATTTGCATTAACATTGATGTTGGAGGGAGTAAACCTATCCAGTGTTGGAAAATACATCAAAACAGCAGTGTAGGTCATGACCCATTTTAAAGTACTTTGAAAAAATCAATTTTCATCCTCTGGAGATTAGATAGCATGTGTGCTCAGGTGTGCTTGAGTTTGAATATGATTACAGTTATGTTCCTACCCCTCTGCCCCCCATGACCCTGAGTGTAGGGGATGGATCGGGGTCAGCAATGATCAAGGTTCAAATCTACATAAAAGTCGTTTCTTCCGTGGCGGACAACACTTGCACAACTGACTCAACCTTGTACAACTTCACAGCAGAAGCTGTTTATCCATTAACCTTCTCCAGCAAACTAATCTAGGTCACACAGCTCTCCAGAGAAGGCAGATTTACCATGCTACAATGGATTATCAAATGACAGTTCTTCCACTGCAAACTTGCATTAACTTTATTCACCACATTCAATAGTGCCAGATATATTTGCCATTACAACTCAATGTGTTTGCCTCATTCCCATTTGCTTGTCTGCTGTAGACAATTCTCCACAAAAATATACCCCCGTATTTTACCATAAGACACAGGAGTAGAATTAGGCCATTTGGTCCATCAAGTCTGCTTCACAATTTCATCATGGCTGATCCATTTTCCCCGTTAGCCCCGATCTCCTGCCTTCTCCCCGTATCCTCTCATACCCTGATCAATGAAGAATCCATCAACCTCTGCCTTAAACAAGTTAGATAAGTCACCAGGACCAGATGAGATGGACTCCAGGGTACTGTGGGAAGCAAGGGAGGAGAATGCTGAACTTTCTGCGATGATCTTTGCATCATTAAAAGGGATGGGAGAAGTACCAGAGGATTGGAGGGTTGCAAATGTTGTTCCCTTGTTCAAGAAAGGGAGTAGAGATAACCCAGGAAATTATAGACCAGTGAGTCTGACTTCAGTGGTGGGCAAGTTGTTGGAGAAGATCCTGAGAGGCAGGATTTATGGGAGAGACGTAATCTGATTAGGGATAGTCAGCATGGCTTTGTCAAGGGCAAGTCATGTCTTATGAGCCTAATTGAATTCTTTGAGGATGTAACAAAACATGTTGAAGAAGGCTGAGCAGTGGATGTAATGTACAGTATATGGATTTCAGTAAGGCATGTGATAAGGTTCCCCGTGCAAGGCTCCTTCAGAAAGTAAGGAGGCATGGGATCCAAGGAGGCCTTGCTTTGTGGATCTAGAATTGGTTTGCCCACAGAAGGCAAAGGGTGGCTGTAGATGGTTTGTATTCTGCATGGAGGGCAGTGACCAGTGATGTTTCACAGTGACCTGTTCTGGGACCTCTCCTGTTTGTGATTTTTATAAATGACCTGGAAGAACAAGTAGAAGGGTGGGTTAGTAAGCTTGTTGATGACACAATGGTTGGGGATGTTGTGTATAGTCTGGAGGGCTGTCAGAGGTTACAGTGGGACATCAATAGGATGCAAAACTAGGCTGAGAAGTGGCAGATGGACTTCAACCCAGGTAAGTGTGAAGAAGTTCATTTTGGTAGGTCCAATTTGAAGACAGAATGTACCGTAGATTCCGGACTACAGAGCGCACCTGATTAAAAGCCGCTGGCTCTAATTTTAGAAATAAAATCAATTTTTTAATTGTAAAGGCCGCACCGGATTTTAGGCCGCACCGGATGTTAGGCCACAGGTGTCCCACGTTGTAATATGAGATATTTACACAGAAAGATATTACACGTGAGGATTTTTTAACTTTTAATTAAATCCATATGGTAACAAAAACAAATACATATTGCAAATGCTTTTTTTCGAACCGTGCCCGTAACGCGGCTACTTTTAAATATACGTTGCGTATACTTCTTTACTGAACAACATTCCAATATCTCCTAACGACTGGTAAAAAATATATATACTGCAGCCTACCAGGAAAAGTTATTGATCGCCTTTAACTTAAAAGCAGCGTTCGCTCAGATCCAAAGCCGCTCGCGTAATGCGCTCCCCCCTCCTTTCCGTTTATCGCAAACCGGCGTTTTCCCACAAGACACCGCGAAACCAGGTGTGACGTCATAGCATCCCGCGATGCAGTACAGAAAACAAATATAGTTAAAACTCTTCTAACTTTAACTAGAAAATGAATTACTAAGCGAAAATATTATAAACTAAGTAACTGCCATAAGGCAGCACAATGCTTCGAGTGTTTTCCATGTTGATGAGGGTGAGTACAAATGACTGATTTACAATAATTTAATTGTGAAAGTGCGCTTGATTTATCGTACAATTTCATTGGACCTCTGTGAACTACTCATCAATTTTATTTGTCTACTGTTATGAGGCAAAATGTTTACGAGGCGGCATGAAAAAAATCATGTATTAGCCGCTCCGGATTAAAGGCCACAAAGTTCAAAGCTGTTCAAAATGTGGGAAAAAAGTAGCGGCTTAAAATCCGGAATCTACGGTAATATAAATGGTAAGAATTTTGGTAGTGTGGAGGATCTGAGAGATCTTGGGATCCATGTCTACATGCCACTCAAAGCTGCTGTGCAGGTTGACAGTGTTGTTAAGAAAGCTTATGGTGTGCTGGCATTCATCAACCGTGGGATTGAGTTGAAGAGCCATGAGGTAATGTTACAGCTGTACAAGACCTTGGTCAGACCCACTTGGAGTTCCAGTCACCTCACTACAGGAAGGATGTGGATACTATAGAGAGAGTGCAGAAGAAATTTACAAGGATGTTGCCTGAATTGGAAAGCATACCTTATGAGAACAGGTTGAGTGAACTTGGCCTTTTCTCCTTGGAGCAATGGAGGATGAGAGATGACCTGACAGAGATGTATAAGATGATGAGGGGCATTGATTGTGTGGATAGTCAGAGGCTTTTTCCCAGGGCTGAAATGGCTAACACAAGGGGACATAGTTTTAAGGTGCTTGGAAATAGATACCGAGGGGATGTCAGGGGTAAGTTTTTCATACAGGGTGCCGGCAGTGGTGGTGGAAGTGGATACGATAGGGTCTTTTAAGAGCCTCATAGATAGGTACATGGAGCTTAGAAAAATAGAGGGCTATAGGGTAGGGAAACTCTAGGCAGGCTGTAGAGTAGGTTATATGCTTGGAACAACCATATTCTATGTTCTATGTTAAATATACTCAATGATTTAGCCTCTACAGCTGCCTGTTGCAATTAATTCCACAGGTTCACCACTCTCTGGCTAAAGAAATTCATCTTCATCTCCGTTCTAAAAGAACACCCCCTTATTCTGAGATTGAGTCCTCTGACCTTAGGCTCCCCCAGCAGAGGAAACCTCTCCACATCCACTTTATTGAGGCCTTTCAACACTCAATAGGTTTCATTGAGGTCACCCCTCATTCTTCTGAATTCCAGTGAGTACAGCCCTAGAGGCATCAAACTCTCCTCATAATGAGCCTTTAAATCCTGGAATCATTTTTGTGAACATCCTTTGAACCCTCTCCAATGTCAGCACATCCTTTCTTAGAAAAGGGGCCAAAAATTGCTCAAAATACTCCAAGTGAGATCTCACCAGTATAAACTTTAATATTACATCCTTGCTTTGATATACTAGTCCTCTTGAAATAAATGCTAACATCACATTTGCCTTCCTCACCACTGACTCAACCTGTACGTTAACCTCCACGAGGATTCCCAAGACCCTTTGTATCTCAGATGTTTGAATTTTCCCTCCATTTAGAAAATAGTCTACCCTTTTAGTTCTCCTACCAAAGTGCATGACCATACTCTATATTCCATCTGCCACTTTGTCCATTCTCCTCATCTGCCTAATTGATTCTGTCGCCTCTCTACTTCCTCAAAACTACTTGCCCTTCCACCCATCTTGGTATCATCTGCAAATTTGATCTAACGGAAACTTTAGGCACTTATGAATCCCATCATAAGTACCAATCATAATGCAAATTTCAGTTGTTAATAACCAATTAAATCTACCTTTTAAAGGCCAATAATACTTGAGAATTAGTAAAATAACTACCCAATCGGAAGTGTTTGACCTAGAATCCTTCACCTGCATCTTTATCTTGCCTTGGTGTGCTTGGTGATCTTGGTTCCCAGTCTTGAACAGAAAGGCTGTACAAAAAAGAGTTGACCAAGACTTTCAAAGGCCACGTTCAGCCTGGGTGACCACACACTGTCTCTGCAGCTTATCATTTTGACTGTTGCCTTACTGAGCTTCCACACTCAGAAGAGGCTGTACAACGTGATTAACTGAGACACAACTGTAACATTCACTCACTGTCAGTTTCATAACTCTAAACCGAGTGGACAGGGTAAACTCATACTTCTACCTGCTCACAGTTTATGTCACATCCTTGGTCATATTGTATACATATAGCTTTGGAGGTGATGAGCAAGAATTTTATTTGTGAAAGTTTAGTTCAGACCATTAAAAGGTTGGACCAACATTTGCAGAACAATCATCAACATGAGAGACCCTGCAGATGGTGGAAATCCGAGGAACAAACACAAAATGCTGGAGGAACTCAGCAGGTCAGATGGAATCTATGGAGAGGAATATACAGTTGGTGGTTTGGGTCAAGATCCTACATTAGGACTAGAATTTACAGCACATTAATTTGTAAGGCCTTGTTAATGGTTCTCAAGGTGCTCATTTTTGATCTGTAGAAAGATGCAAAGCAGAAGAGACCCTCCCTATGAACCCTCAATGTAGAGTCCTCATAGACAAAAGCATTCATTCAATCTGACCTCTTGATACTGTCAACTAGAACTTTAATCACTCCGTTATTGGCCATCCTTCAGTGGCTTGAGCTCTAAGTTTCAGAATAAAAATGTAGGGCACAGTGGTATCGCTGGTAGAGACACTGCCTTAGAGTGCCAGTGGTACAGGTTTAATCCTAACCTCGGGAACTGTCTGTATGGAGATCACACATTCTCTCTGTGAACATAGAACACCACGGCACTCTACAGGCCCTTTGGCCCATGATGTTGTATCAATCCAACTCACCCTTCCCTCCCACATAGCACTCCATTTCCCGTTCATCATGTGTTTCTGAGAACCCCTTAAGTGTTTCTAGTGTACAGTATCTGCCAATATCACTCCCATGGCAGCTCATTCCATGCGCTCACTGCTCTCTGTGTAAAAACTTGCTTCTGACATCTCCCCCCATAATTTCAATCGATCACCTTGAAATTATGCCCCCTCGTACTAGCCACTGGGAACAAGTCTCTGGCTGTCCTCTCTATTCATGATCGAGTGAATTTCCTCTGGGTGCTCTGGTTTCCTCCCACATCCCAAAGTCCGTAAGACATAAGCACAAAGTTAGGCCGTTCATCGCAATGTGCCTGCTCTAGCATTCTATCATGGCTGATTTATTATTCTTCTCAAACCTATTCTCCCCATAACCTTTGATGCATTTAATAATCAAGAAGCTATCAACCTCCATTTTAAATATACCCAATACCCAAATCGTATGGTTAGCTATGTTAGTTGGTCATAGGAAGCTGCTCCTGTTGTGTAGGTGAGTGGGCGAATCTGGGTGGAATTGATTGGGAGAATGCAATGGATGATGGTTAGCACCAAGATCGTGAACAGAGGACAAAAGGGACTATTTCATCCTTGACATTTGTATGACATCACTAGTAGAAGCCACCCACCCGCGCACACACACACAACCATTTTGAATGGCTCTGCCTAGTTATCCACAGGCTTTAGGCATGACTGACAGGCCAGCAATGATTCATCATGAGCAACACACACAAAGTGCTGGAGGAACTCAACAGGTTCGACAGCATCCATGGAAATGAATAAACAGTTGATGTCTCAGGCCCAAATCCTTTATTAATACTGGAAAGGAAGGGGGAAGATGCCAGGATAAAAACGTAGGGGGAAGTGGAGATGGAAGGTGATAGATAAAGACAGGTAGGTGGGGGAGGCAGATGGAGTACGAAGCAGGAATGGTGATAGGCAGAAAAGGTAAAGTCCTGGACAAGAGTGAATGTGATAGGCGAGAAGAATGGACCACGGGAGAAAGGAAAGGAGGAGACGGGCCAAGTGTAAGTGCTAGGCTGGTGAGAAGAGATGGTAAAAGGGAGGCAGAGTGGGGAATGGAAGAAGCGGGAGGGAGGAGGGGGAAAATTACTGGATGTTCAAGAAATATTCATTCATCATTCCCATTTTCCTCTTTGTCTTCCCGTAACAGTGCAGTGCTTGTGGGAGTATTCTCTCATTATAATCACAAACCAGTCTGAAATCCAGAGCAACAAACGCAAAATGTTGGTCAGGCAGCATCTATGGAAAAGAATAAACAGTCGACATTTCAGGCCGAGACCCTCACGTTGTCATAATTCTCACATTGCTGGAAATAGTTCCGGTATTTTAATCTAATCCACAAAACCAACTAAATGTATACATCTTTCAGAGAGCACAGGACAGTAGATGTCATGGAGTTGGGTGAAAAATTCAGCTCTTACTTTCACTTCAGGACAGTGCAAAACTTTGTCAGGAAGTGTCCACTGTAGACTCCTACATACTCCGTACAGAGGTGGAGGAAGGAGTGTAAAATGTTAGATATGATGCCAGCATGTCAGCTTGCTTTGTGCTGGATATTGTTGAAAGCGACACTTGTCATGATTTGTTAGATTAAAGACTAATAAAATACTTTTGAATCACTATTGAACAAAAACACCCAACTATGTAACAGCTGATAAATCAAGGCTATGATCCTGGAAATCCTGACTGAAGAGCAGAAATGCTGTTCCTGCAGATGAAAGTGATGTTGGGACCACTCCGCAAAACCAACCGGAACGTGTACACCTTTCTTGGAATGACTGCAGAGAACTACAGACGGTAGGAGACAGAGGATAGTCAGTCACGTTCAGTGATCTATTCAGACACAGGAAGGAAGCAGTTCATTTCACTCTGTGGGATATGCTTTGTTGGCACTGGAATGTGTGGCAAAACCTGCGGGTTGTTAATGCAAACGACATATTTCTCTGTCTGTTTCAATGTACATATGTTAAATAAATGAATATGAATCAATTTGCATATCACATTGGTGCTCAAGTAATCCATCAACAATACCTTTCAAAAGATCCACTGCCTTTCTCGGAGGACACTGGAGAACAAGATCTATAATGGAGCCTCATAGGGCTGACTCTGTAGAGCTGCATAAAATCATGAGGGGCATAGATAGGGTAAATGTTGACAGCTTTTTTTTTCCCCTAGTAAAAGGGAACCAAAAACTAGAGGGCATAGGTTTAAGGTGAGAGGGTAAAATTTACGAGGGAACTGATGGGCTGTTCTTAGATGGAATGAGTTACCAGGCAAAGTAGTCGAGGTAGGCACAATAACAACATTTGAAGGATATTTGGACAAATATATAAATAGAAGAGGTTTGGAGGGACCATGGAGCCAAATGCAAGCAAATATGACCTTGGTCTGCATGGACAAATTCAACCAAAGGACCTGTTTCCTTGCCATATTGTTCTATGACTCAATAATTCTTTGATAGGGCCTCAACTACAAATGTAGAAATGAGTAAAACTGAGTGAAAAGTGATGTAACTCATTAAAATATCATCATTAGTCTCTTCATGTAGCCTAGAGGCATGTGTAGAGAATGGAAAGGGGGTAACCATGCTACAACAGATTCAGATTGTCTTCCTTTTTACCTTTGTGTTCTTTAAAATACTTGGTATCTCCAATAATTGCAACAATTAGGAGAAAATACCAGTATATCAATACAGTTACATCACTGCAGCTCCACACACAGCATATCGTGTTAAGAATGACATAATAGAATTGTGCTGACTGCCAAAGGTTCAAAACATCTTGATGCAAATGGCTGATTTCCTCAGCAATAAACATCTGTTTGTGTGCCTCTTGAAGATTCCAGTGCTTTATGCACAGGGCAGCATGACAACTTAGCAGTTAGCGTAACACTTTATAGCGCCAGTGAGCTGGGTTCAATTCCTACTGTTACCTGTAGGAGATCGTATGTTCTCCCCATGGCCGCTATGGTTTCTTCTGGGAGCTCCGGTTTGGAGCACATTAAAGCCTTTCTCCTGGCTACACTGGACCCTTTTCAGTTTGCTCATCGCTCAAATTGATCCAGCGATGACGCAATGGCCTCTGCCCTCCACTCTGTCCTGTCCCACCTAGAAAAAGGCTGCTTATAGACTTCAGTTCGACTTTCAACACCATCATACGCCAGAAACTAGTGGGGAAACTGTCCTTGCTGGGCGTCAACACCTCCCTCTCCAATTGGATACTGGATTTCTTAACAGAAAGGCCACAGTCAGTCCAAATTGGCAACAACATCTCTAGTCCCATTACGCTGAGCACTAGCGCTCCCCTGGGCTGGGCGCACAGCCCACTGCTGTTCCACGTGCTGATGCATGACTGTGTTGCAGGATCCAGCTCAAACCGTGCCATCAAGTTTGTGGATGACAAGCAGTGGTTGGCCTTATCAAGAACGATGACAAGACAGAGTACAGAGAGGAAGTGAAGTGGCTGGTGGATTGGTGTGAGAAGAACAACTCAAGGCTGAATGTGGAGAAGACAAAGGAAATCGTTGCGGACCTCAGGAAGGTGAAGATGAACCATCCTCCTCTGTGAATACATGGCTCCACTGTAAAGAGAGTTAAGTGCACCAGGTTCCTGGTAGTTCACATCATGGATGAATTAATCTGGTTCCTTAATAACAACTCCCTGAACAAGGCGGCACAAAAGTACCTCCACTTTCTAAGAAGACTGAGGCAAGCAAGGCTCCTCAACCCCCCGACTCTCATCCTAACTGCGTTTTACAGGACTATCATTGAGAGCATCCTGACAAGCTGGTATGATACGGCAGCAGTCGAGCATTGGACCAGAAGTCCTACAAAGAGAACAGCTGAGAGGATCACAGGAGTCTCCCAACCATTCACTAGGGACATTTATCTGGAGTGCTGCATACGCAGGGCCCTTATTATTATTATTAAGGATTCCACCCATGACTTTCTACCATCAGGCAGGAGACTCCGATGTATAAAAACAACAATGGTTAGAATGAGAAACAGTTTCTTCCTCCAGGCCATTAGGCTTCTGAACTCCGGGCTGCATCTTATTCGAACTGTCACTGGTTAATCTGTTCCATACCTTACAATATTTAATATTAATGGACTTCAGTTTGTTCTTCATGTGTGATTCTTCTGTAGATTTTATCATTATCTTCTTCAGTTATTGTGTTATGTGTTTTTCACCCTGGTTTGAAGAGACATAATCTCGTTTCTATATACATTACATGGTTACAGTATATACATTATATACATGTATGTAGTTAAATGGCAATAAAGTTGACTTGACTCCCACATTCTGAAGATTTATGAGTTAGGGTTAGTGAGCTGTGGACATGCTACGTAGGTGCTGGAAGTGAGGCAACACTTGCGGGCTGACTGCAGCACATCCTAGCACATCCTCGGACTGCATTGGTTGTTGATGCAAAATGACACATTTCGCTGTATGTTTTGATATTCAAGTGACAAATAAAGCTAATCATTATATGTGCACAGGGGAGCGGAGTTACACATTCAATGTTTTGCTTTGAACGGGTTCCATGGTTCTAAGTTTTGTGACTCTGTGGGAAGACGAATCTCAGGCTTGTATACAGCATACATACTTTGATAATAAATACACTTCAAATCTTTATCTTTATATTTCTTTTGCAGTCAGTTCTACCAAACTATCTTCCATTGAATGCAGGGAATTTTATTTCAATTGAATTGTCAATGTTATTTGTTTTTGGCACCTTGTCAATTCTCCTGAATAATATTGTGTTTGATATTGTGCTGCTCTCCTGAACAATATCATGTCCATTCTCCTGAACAATATCGTGTTTGATATCGTGTCCATTCTCCTGAACGGTATCGTGTTTGATAATCGTGTCCGATAATCGTGTCCATTCTTCTGAACGGTATCGTGTTTGATAATCGTGTCCATTCTCCTGAAAGATATCGTGTTTGATAATCGTGTCCATTCTCCTGCACGATATCGGGTTTGATAATCGTGTCCATTCTCCTGAACGATATCGGGTTTGATAATCGTGTCCATTCTCCTGCACGATATCGTGTTTGATAATCGTGTCCATTCTCCTGCACGATATCGTGTTTGATAATCGTGTCCATTCTCCTGCACGATATCGTGTTTGATAATCGTGTCCATTCTCCTGAACGGTATCGGGTTTGATAATCGTGTCCATTCTCCTGAAATATCATGTTTGATAATCGTGTCCATTCTCCTGAAAGATATCGTGTTTGATAATCGTGTCCATTCTCCTGCACGATATCGGGTTTGATAATCGTGTCCATTCTCCTGAACGATATCGGGTTTGATAATCGTGTCCATTCTCCTGAACGATATCGTGTTTGATAATCGTGTCCATTCTCCTGCACGATATCGTGTTTGATAATCGTGTCCATTCTCCTGAATGGTATCGGGTTTGATAATCGTGTCCATTCTCCTGAAATATCGTGTTTGATAATCGTGTCCATTCTCCTGAACGGTATCGTGTTTGATAATCGTGTCCATTCTCCTGAAAGATATCGTGTTTGATAATCATGTCCATTCTCCTGAACGGTATCGTGTTTGATAATCGTGTCCATTCTCCTGAAAGATATCGTGTTTGATAATCGTGTCCATTCTCCTGAACGGTATCGGGTTTGATAATCGTGTCCATTCTCCTGAAATATCGTGTTTGATAATCGTGTCCATTCTCCTGAACGGTATCGTGTTTGATAATCGTGTCCATTCGCCTGAACAGTATCGTGTTTGATAATCGTGTCCATTCGCCTGAACAGTATCGTGTTTGATAATCGTGTCCATTCTCCTGAAAGATATCGTGTTTGATAATCGTGTCCATTCTCCTGAACGGTATCGTGTTTGATAATCGTGTCCATTCTCCTGAACGATATCGGGTTTGATAATCGTGTCCATTCTCCTGAACGGTATCGTGTTTGATAATCGTGTCCATTCTCCTGAACGATATCGGGTTTGATAATCGTGTCCATTCGCCTGAACGGTATCGTGTTTGATAATCGTGTCCATTCTCCTGAAAGATATCGTGTTTGATAATCGTGTCCATTCTCCTGAACGGTATCGTGTTTGATAATCGTGTCCATTCTCCTGAACGGTATCGTGTTTGATAATCGTGTCCATTCTCCTGAACGATATCGGGTTTGATAATCGTGTCCATTCTCCTGAACGGTATTGTGTTTGATAATCGTGTCCATTCTCCTGAACGGTATTGTGTTTGATAATCGTGTCCATTCTCCTGAAAGATATCGTGTCCGTTGTCCTGAACGATATCGTGTCCACTCTCCTGAACGATACCCGGTTTGATATCGTGTCCATAAGAACATAAGAAATAGGAGCAGGAGTAGGCCATCCAGCCCATCGAGCCTACCCCATCATTCAATAAGATCATGGCCGATCTGTCCATAAACTCAGCTCCATCTACCTGCCTTCTCCCCATAACCCTTAATTCCCCTACTATGTAAAACTCAATCTAACTGTATCTTAAATATATTTAGTGAAGAAGCCTCAACTGCTTCCTTGGGCAGAGAATTCCACAGATTCACCACTCTCTGGGAAAAACAGTTTCTCCTCATCTCCGTCCTAAATCTCCTCCCCTGAATCTTGAGGCAATGTCCTCTAGTTCTAGTCTCACCTACCAATGGAAACAACTCTTCTACTTCTATCTTATCTATCCCTTTCCACATTTTGTATGTTTCTATAAGATCCCCTTTCATTCTTCTGAATTCCAGAGAGTATAGTCCTAGGCGACTCAATCTCTCCTCATACGTTAACCCCTTCATCCCTGGAATCAACTGAGTGAACCTCCTCTGCACCCCGTGACTGGGTCCATACTGAGGACCCATGACTCTGCCTTCAGAGCAGGCAACAAGGCAGCCCTAACACCAGTAAGGGCCAAACTGTCCCGAGCCATCAGAGAGGCAAAGCGTGCACATGCCCAGCTAATCCACAGTTACTTCCAGGACAGCGGCGACACGCGGCGCATGTGGAAGGGCATCCAGGACATCTCCAATTACAGGACAACATCACCTGACTGTGCAGGTGATGCCTCCCTCCCAGATGCACTGAATAACTTCTACGCTTGTTTTGAGGCGGAAAATGACATGGTGGCGAGGAAGTCCACCCCTCCTACAAATGACCAGGTGCTGTGTCTCACCGTGGCTGACGTGAGAAGAACCCTGTGCAGGGTCAACCCATGGAAGGCTGCTGGACCAGACAACATTCCTGGTAGAGTGCTCAGAGGATGTGCAGACCAGCTAGCAGATGTTCCCACTGACATCTTCAACATCTCCCTGAGAAGCGCCACCGTTCCAACATGTTTCAAGGCCGCCACTATCGTCCCCGCGCCGAAGAAGTCTTCAGTGTCCTGCCTAAATGACTACAGTCCCGTTGCACTCACATCCATCATCATGAAGTGTTTCGAGATGCTCGTCATGAGGCATATCAAGACCCTGCTGCCCCCCTCACTGGACCCCCTGCAGTTTGCATACCGTCCCAACCGCTCAACAGACGACACCATTGCCATCACCCTCCACTTGGCCCTAACCCACTTGGACAAAAAAGACACATAAGTTCGAATGCTGTTCATAGACTTCAGTTCAGCATTCAACACAATCAACCCTCAGAAACTGATTGGAAAGCTGAGCCTACTGGGCCTGAACAACTCCCTCTGCAACTGGATCCTAGACTTCCTGACTGGGAGACCTGAGTCAGTCCGGATCGGGAGCAGCATCTCCAACACCATCACACTGAGCACGGGGGGTCCCCAGGGCTGTGTGCTCAGTCCACTGCTGTTCACTCTGCTGACTCACGACTGCTGCAACACACAGCTCGAACCATATCATCAAGTTCGCCGATGACACAACCGTGGTGGGTCTCATCAGCAAGAACGACGAGTCAGCTTACAGAGAGGAGGTGCAGCGGCTAATGGACTGGTGCAGTGCCAACAACCTGTCTCTGAATGTGAACAAAACAAAAGAGAAGGTTGTTGACTTCAGGAGGGCATGGAGCGACCACTCCCCGCTGAACATCGACGGCTCCTTGGTAGAGATCGTTAAGGGCACCAAATTTCTTGGTGTTCACCTGGCGGAGAATCTCACCTGGTTCCTCAACACCAGCTCCATAGCAAAGAAAGCCCAGCAGCATCTCTACTTTCTGCGAAGGCTGAGTAAAGTCCATCTCCCAACCCCATCCTCATCAATTTCTACAGGGGTTGTATTGAGAGCATCCTGAGCAGCTGCATCACTGCCTGGTTCGGAAATTGCACCATCTCGGATCGCAAGACCCTGCAGCGGAGTGAGGTCAGCTGAGAAGATCATCGGGGTCTCTCTTCCCACCATCACGGACATTTACACTACACGCTGCATCCGCAAAGGAAACAGCATTATGAAGGACCCCATGCACCCCTTATACAATCTCTTCTCCCTCCTGCCGTCTGGGAAAAGGCACTGAAGCATTCAGGCTCTCACGACCAGACTATGTAACAGTTTCTTCCCCCAAGCTATCAGACTCCTCAATACCCAGAGCCTGCCCTGACACCTTACTGCTCTATTGTCCTGTTTATTATTTATTGTAATGTCTGCACTGTTTTGTGCACGTCATGCAGTCCTGGGTAGGTCTGTAGTCTAGTGTAGTTTTTTCTGTGTTGTTTTTTTTATGTAGTTCAGTCTAGTTTTTGTACTGTTTCCTGTAACACCATGGTCCTGAAAAAACGTTGTCTCATTTTTACTGTGCACTGTATCAGCAGTTATAGTCAAAATGACAATAAAAAGTGACTTGACTTGACTTGAGACCAGAACTGCACACAGTACTCCAGGTGTGGCCTCACTAGTACCCTGTATAGTTGCAGCATGACCTCCCTGCTCTTGAATTCAATCCCTCTAGCAATGAAGGCCAACATTCCATTTGCCTTCTTAATAACCTGTTGTATCTGCAAGCCAACTTTTTGTGATTCATGAACAAGCACTCCCAAATCCCTCTGCACAACAGCATGCTGCAATTTTTCACCATTTAAATAATAATCTGCTCCTCTATTATTCCTTCCAAAGTGGATGATCTCGCATTTACCAATGTTGTATTCCATCTGCCAGACCTTGGCCCACTCACTAAACCTATCTATATCCGTCTTCAGACTCTCCACATCCTCTGTTCAATTTGCTTTTCTACTCAGTTTAGTGTCATCAGCAAGTTTTACTATGTTACACTCAGTCCCCGCTTCCAAGTCATCAATGTAAATGGTAAACAGCTGTGGGCCCAGCACCAACCCCTGCGGCACCCCACTCACCACAGACTGCCAACTGGAGAAACACCCATTTATACCAACTCTCTGCCTTCTATCCGTTAACCAATCCACTATCCATGCCAATACACTTCCTCCGACTCCATGCATTTGTATCTTACTTATTAGTGTCTTGTGCAGCACCTTATTGAATGCCTTCTGGAAATCCAAGTATATGACATCCACCTGTTCCCTTCTATCCACTACACTAATTATGTCCTCAAAGAACTCCAGTAAGTTTGTCAAACAGAACCTGCCCTTTCTGAATCCATGCAGTGTCTGTCTAATGGAACCACTCCTTTCTAAATGTTTTGCTATTTCTTCCTTAATGACAGCTTCAAGCATTTTCCCGACTACAGATGTTAAGCTAACTGGCCTTTAGCTGCCTGTCTTTTGCCTACATCCTTTTTTAAAAAGTGGCATGACATTTGCTGTCATCCAATCCACCAGGACCTGCTCAGAGTCTGGAGAGTTTTGGTAAATGATTACCAATGCGTCTACTATAACCTCCACCAATTCCCTCAGCACCTTTGGATGCATCCCATCAGGACCAGGTGACTTATCTACCTTCAGGCCCTCTAGTTTGCTCATCACTATCTCTTTAGTGACAGTGATTTTATCAAGGTCCTCATCTCCCATTTTGTCCATAACATCATTCTTTGGCATATTAGACATGTCCATTCTCCTGAACGATATCGTGTCCATTCTCTGGAATGATATCGTGTTTGACATTGTGTTTATTCTCCCAAATGATTTTGCATTTGTGACAACTGTAAAGCAAGAGGCTGATGGAATATTGCAAACCTCTTTACATTAAATAAATTAAACTTGGCAGATACAACTGCGGTAGTAGACACTAGAAGAGCACCTTAATGTTACTTGTAACTGAAAGTTAAGCTTAAAGAAAAGATGGAAACTATGCACTAACTGGTGGTCATCTACTGGCACTGTGATTAAAATATCTGGCAAATGCATTTTTGTTAGCTTACTTGGAACATATTTTTATAAAAGGTAAAACTGTGGTTGTCTCTGCATATTCCCAGCATTTGTTTTATTATTTTATTTAGAAATACAGGCCATTCCAGCCCAATCATGCACCTTTTTAATGCTAGCCCAGTCACAGGACAACTTACCAATTAACCAACTAACCAGCACATCTTTGGAATGTGGGTGGAAAGTGGTTCTTGGGAAATTGAAAGGAGTGAAGATAGACAAGACACCTGAACCAAATGGTGTACACCCCAGGGTTCTGAATGTGGTGGCTGAAGAGATTGTGGAGGCATTAGTACTGATCTTTCAAAAATCACTAGATTCTGAAATGGTTCCGGAAGACTGGAAAATTGCAAATATCACTCCAGTGTTCAAGAGAGAGAGGCTGAAGAAGGGAAATCATAGGCCAGTTAGTCTGATCTCAGGGAAGATATTGGAGTCGATTGCTAAAAATGTGGTCACAGGGTACTTGGAGGCACATGATAAAATAGGCCATAGCCAGCATGGTTTACTCAAGGGAAAATCTGGCCTGATAAATTTGTTGGAATTCTTTGAAGAAATAATGAGCAAGATAGACAAAGGAGAATCGGTTGATGTTGTGTACTTGGATTTTCAGAAGGCATTTGACAAGGTGCCATACGTGAGGCTACTTAACAAGATACGAACCCATGGTATTACAGGGAAGATTCCAGCATGGGATTACAGCAGCGGCTGTATGACAGGAGGCAAAGAGTGGGAATAAAGGGAGCCTTTTCTGGTTGGTTGTCGATGCCTAGTGGTGTTCCACAGGGGTCTGTGTTGGGACTGATTATTTTTATATTATATGTCAATGATTTGGATGATGGAATTGATGGCTGTGTTGTAAAGTGTGCCTTTGATACAAAGATAGGTGGAGGGTCAGGTAGTTTTGACGAAGTAGAGAGGCTTCGGAAGGATTCAGACAGATTAGGAGAATGGGCAAAAAAGTGTCAGATGGAAAACAGTGTGAGGAAGTGCAAGAAATAAAAGGGTTAACTATTTTCTAAATGGAGAGAAATTACAAAACACTGAAGCACAAAGGGACTTGGGAGTGCTCGTGCAGGATTCCCTGAAGGTTCATTTGCAGGTTGAGCCTGTGGTGAGGAAGGCAAACGCAATGTTGGTATTCATTTCAAGAGGACTAGAATATAAAAGCAAGGATATAATGTTGAGACTTTGTAAAGCACTGGTGAGGCCTCACTTGGAGTATTATGAGCAGTTTTGGGCCCCTTATTTTAGAAAGAATGTGCTGAAACTGGAAAGGGTTCAAAGGAGGTTCATGAAATGATTCTAGGTTTGAACAGCTTATCATTTGAAAAGCATTTGATGGCTCTGGGCCTGTATTCACTGAAATTAAGAAGAATCTGAATTGATCTCATTGAAACCTATCGAATGGTGAAAGGCCTTGATAGAGTGGATGTGGAGAGGATGTTTCCTATGGTGGGAGAGTCTAAGACCAGAGGACACAGCTTCAGACTAGAGCAGCATCCTTTTAGAAAAGAGATAATTAGGAATTTCTTTAGCCAGAGACTGGTGAATCTGTAGAATTCTTTGCCACAAATAGCTGTGGAGGCCAAGTCTTTATGTATATTTAAGACAGACATTGATAGATTCTTGATTGGTTGGGCATGAAGGGATGTGGAAAGATGGCAGGAGATTGGTGCTGAGAGGGAAAGTGGCTCAGCCATGATTTAATGGTGAAGCAGAGGAGATGGGCCATCCTATGTATTATGGTCTTATGGTCACTCGGAGGAAACCCATACCCTGATGGGAGAGGAGAGTGGGCCGTGGGAGAAAGGGAAGGAGGAGGGGCACCAGTGGGAGGTGATTGACAGGTGAGGAGACTAAGTTGGAGGTGGAATTGAAGAAAAGGGAAAATGACCCAAAGTTGGAGAAATCGATGTTTATGCCATCAGGTTTGCAGACTACCCAGACGGAAGCTGAGGTGTTGGTTCCTCCACCCTGAGAGTGGCCACTTCGTGGCAGAAGAGGAGGCCGTAGACTGACATGCCGGAATGGGAATGGGGATAGTAATTAAAGTGGTTATCCACTGGGAAACCCTGCTTGTTGCAGATGGGCACTAGGAAGCGTTCAAACACAATGTGAGTTACCTGAAACTGTTGAAGTCTCTCCCTTCTCAGAATGAACTCCCAGATTTAATTCAGTCCGTCACACTTTAAATTTGTAAACTCAATATTATTATGAGTAAATTCACGAATAAAAATAGCTTTGTTCATAATTCATGATTAGATTTTACCCACTTTATCCATATTTTCCACGTTACTCAAAACAACATTGCAGATGAGATGGCAATCGTTCAGCTAGAATTTTATTAAAACTTGTTTAAAACCCTTTTTTTGTTGCTGCAATTAAGGTCACATTGTACAAATTACCACACATGAAACCCAAGATTCCAATTAACATTCAGTACAGCAGTTGTCATATTTCAGTTGGCTGTTGACTTGGAATTCATTTGAAAACACTGTATAATGATTGCTCTTAATACTTAACCTTAAATGCACCAATTTTCACCAAAACAACAGAAAGAATTGTGATAGTAGGAACAAAGGATGAAAGTCATGTCCTTTGCAAGGTATACCATCAGGGTGGCAATTGCACGGTTAGGCTGTGAATTACAAACCTTAACCTCTCTGGTACCACATACCAAAGGGTGGTTTCTATCCCTTTAAACTGTTGTGCAAACACATTATGCATATGCCCAATTGCACTTAAAGTGTTGGTGTTCTAAAGATGTCATTACTGACATACATTGGAATATTACAACAAGTAATTGGCTGGTGTCAATAGTTCCTGTCAGCTGATAACCACATGGGCATTAGGAGATGCAAGGAATGCCTATTGTACAATATACAACATCTGATACAGGCAACACATTAACACACAGAAGCAACAACTTCACAAGCCTTGAACTATTCTGGCTACAATGTGCCTACTGTACAGTTTCTTACTGAATGTGAGAGGATGTGGTTCTGAACCCTTGTAATTGGAGCACAAGTCAAACTGCTCCAACAAGTCAGGCACCATAAAATCAGTCTCTAATTTGCTGCGTTGCATACCCTACATCAAATTGTAATGCAGACCAAGGCTACTGAGTTAGGGACAACTTTATGCTAACACCTATGAAGTGGCTTGACTTCATTTCAGTCAGAACCCCTCTCTCCTCTCAACGGGCAGATGGGAGTTTCCTTATCAATCTAGGCAGGTTTTGAACTGTGGTTTTGAATGCTGATGTTCAGTGAGGTGCTTACATTGGCTCAGAGACTGCACTCTCTCTTCTGTCACAGTGCTCCTCTGAATTAAGCACATTATCTAAACTGACAGTGCTGTACATTAATAGGCAGAGGTGCTGCCGTTCTGACATTAAACAAAGATAGCCCTTTATAGTGAAAGAAGTGATACCATACAGTATTTAAATACAAAAACTTCTCAAGTTCATTCATTCCCCCGCATCAATACTAACCAAACTATTGATGAGATATTCCTCTCAGTTTGAGGAACTTGCCATGCATAAACTGACTTTTGCTTTTATCTACATCACCACAGAAACTACAATTAAAGGTGCTTCTTTGCCAGAAGTACCCTTGGGATTTCTCTCAATTGCTCACTAGTGTTTGTTCGTTAATGGGCATCATCATCTACAATAACTCTACTAGACACACAAAGCATTCCTTAGCCAAAAGCAATGCACTGTAATGTAAACCTGGCCAGCACTCAAGTGGCAGAAACTTTGGGTTCAAGTTTGTTTTCTAACTGAACCCCAATGGGACCACAATATTCATGTAATTCTATTGCTGCTTATAGCAGTTCCATAGCAATTACACAACTTCACAATTAGGCAATAGCTGGGCATCTCTGGAATGATACTAGCCATGGGCAGAACTTTAGTACAGCCCTATCATAAACACAAGAGTTTCTGCAGATCATCAACACTACAGATGCTTGAAATCCAGAACAACACACACAAAATGCTTGAGGAGCTCAGCAGGCCAGGCAGCATCGACAGAAATGAAAAAAGGGTCGACGTTTCAAGCCGAGACACCTCTTCAAGGACAGGAAAGGAAGAGGGAAGAGACCAGAATAAAAAGGTGGGGTGGGGGGGGGGGGGAAGAGGGGAAGAAGGATTGCTAGGTGATAGGTGAAGAGGAAAGATAAAGGGTTTGAGAAGAAGGAATCTGACAGGAGTAGAGTATTGGAGAAATGGAAGGAGGAGGAAACCCAGAAGCAAGTTACAGGCCAGACTGGGGACTAGAATAAGAGGGGAGGGGGAAGAAAAACTATTTTTACCAGAAGGAGAAATTGATATTGATGCTATCAGGTTGGATGCTATCCAGACCAACTATAAGGTGCTACTCCTTCATTCTAAGGGTGGCCTCATCCTGGCAGAAGAGGAGGCCATGGACCAAAATGTTGGAACAGGAATGGGAATGGGAATTAAAATGTTTGCCACCGAGAAATTCCACTTTTAGTGGATGGAGTAAAGGTGCTCGATGAGCCCGTCCCCCAATTTATGATGGGTTTCACCAGTGTAGAGGAAGCTGCATCAGGGCCACCCGAGACAATAGATGAGCCCAGCAGATTCGCAGGTGAAGTGTAGCCTCACCTGGAAGGACTGTTTGGGGCCCTGAATGGAGCTGGGGGAGGAGGCGAATGGGCAGGTGTAGTAAGTGCTAGGAGGGGAATTAGTGGGGAGGGGTGGACAGACAGGGAATCATGGAAGGAGTATTCCCTGTGGAAAGCAGAGAGTGTAGGGAGGGAGATAAAGATATGTTTGGTGGTAGGATCCCTTTGGAGATGATGGAAGTTGTGGAGGATGATGTGTTGGATGTGGAAGCTCATGGGGTGGAAGGTATGGACAAGAGGAACTCTATCACAGTAAAGGCCGCAGGAAGATGGGATGAATGTGGATGTTTGGGAATTGGAGATGCAGGAGAAGGCAGTATCAATGTTGGAGGAAGGGAAATTGTTTTGCAGATGCCATATTATCTAGAGTAATGCTCATAAAATGCTGGAGAAACTAATCAGTTTAGGCAGAATCTATGGAAAGGATTGAGGAGTCAACATTTTAGGCTAAGACCCTTTCTCAAGACCCTCTCCATTAATGCAGCATGATCTGCTGAGTTCAGCATTTTGTGTATGTTGCTCTTGATACAGCCCTATTCACATGACATTGAATGTTGTGACAATCCAAGGTGAGGTGATCAGTTGTCACCAGAGTCACTTACAATGGCAACAGGATTGATCTGCAACACTCACCAATCGATGGTTTTACTTGGAGTGTGAACTCCATCAGGAAAGCAGGTGAAGTGCTGAGGGGCAATTGTGCATAGGAAGAGCTGACTACGGAAGCATTCACATATATTTCCAACCATTGATTCAACAAGAGGTCTTTCCACTGTAGTTCAGAATTATCAATTTGCAATGCAAAGGAAAGCCAGAGCTGAAATTTTACTTTAAAACAATTTTAACTTCTCCCTAATCCCATTGTACACTTACAATTACAGTTACTTCCCTTGCTTAATTTCATCTAGTTCATCACAGAGAAGCCAATGGTTTGCTGACATTGATTATCACGAGAACAATGATTTTTGTTTCCCATTTAGGAAGAGAAGAATTCCAATTTTTGATTAGTTGGAAAAATTTCTTTTTGCATTGCCTAGTACAAGAGAAAAAGGTGCCATTTACCCTAACATTGACTTTAAAAAGTCAATTGCAGTGCAGTTTGGACAGAGAATGCACATATAAAATAGGTTGGAAACCCTAACAAAAGTGCAGATAATTTCACCATTGCTAAAAGAATAAATACTTCTAGCACATCTCTTTGAGGATCTCCTTCTAGGTGTTAGTGGTTATAGGCAGTGGACCCTCGTGTAGCCACACTCCTTAACAAACCTTCCTTTACACATTTGAGTGTGTATGTAAGAGAGAGAAGTGCAGTTGCTTATCTTGTGGCCAGCAAGTCTTTGCTTCATGTCAAGTTTGATGCAGTGTCCTGGAGGCAACTGTAGATGGATTCAATTCTCCTGTTCACATTCCAGTCTGTCCTTCTCTTAGTCTGTTTTCATGAACATTGCCATGTCTCTGTTAGGAAACTCAAGGTACTGTGCTGCTGACAGACATGGGTGCATGATAGTTCAGCCTGGTGTTGCTGCTTTGCTTGATGCATGGCTTGAAAGAGAAAGGCAAGGATACAAAAACAAACCTCTTCTTCAAAGTGACTCTGCTACCCAGTTCAGTTCAATCAATGTCCGATGAGCTGCTCAACCAGGCCTCTGCATTTCACAAGGTTCATCTCCAGTTAAACGTGCAAACTTGCTCGATGGAGGGAAGAGAGTTCCCTCACACTATAAATAACACTGCTAACATTTGCTGTGCACATGTCCTTCTGACACATGCAGGGGGTCCATAGCTTCTCATTGGATTCAATGTTCTCTCAGCTTTCAAATAGGCAAGAGGTTGATCACATGACTGAGCACTGAAGCTTGTTTGACCCAGCTGTCCTGTCCCCACGCCATTTTGTTTTCTTCTTTTTTTTCTGACTCTTCTCTGGTATTTGTTGCCTGTTTGGAATTAGACACAAAAAAAAAAACACATCTTTGATTAATGGCTCGCCTTTGCCAATTGCTCCATTCTTCTCAAACTTCAAGCAAATGAATGTCTTCATTTCATTGCTGGACTGAGACGAAGGGGCAGGAAATGGAGGCAATACAGTCTGGCTTTTGGTCTTGCCACATAACTACTACCCCTGTGGAGGTAAACAACCCAATAAAGAATCACAGAAAAAGTTTTACCCGGAATAAACAAGTGTACAATCTGATACTGCGAGAATCTGCTGAAGTGAATAATGTAG
Source organism: Hemitrygon akajei (assembly GCF_048418815.1). Classification (NCBI taxonomy): domain Eukaryota; kingdom Metazoa; phylum Chordata; class Chondrichthyes; order Myliobatiformes; family Dasyatidae; genus Hemitrygon; species Hemitrygon akajei. Next base: position 108,148,678 of record NC_133125.1, read on the forward strand.
ATACATATAGGAGTAAAAAGGGTCATTTCTATTCACCGTATATATTTATAGTGCATGTATATGGAATTTGCTGTGGTGCATCGGAACAACATGCAACAAACAAACAATATTCAACAATTACAAAGAATAAGGAACTATACTAAAATAAAGTTAAAGGTTAAAGTAGGGATCTAAAGTATGAATATTGGGTGGGGTACTTCACTGCTTCTATTGCGTTTCTTGGGTTTACTGAGCATGCCGCAAGAAAACAAATCTCAGGATTGTATATGGTGACATATATGTACTTTGATAATAAATCTACTTTGAACGTTGGACTAAAATGTGGAAGAAGAGATCCACATTAAGGGTGAATGAAAAGGACAAGCAGGTGTGCTTGGATGAAATGAGGTGGGAGTAAATCAGATTTCTGAATGCTTCTTGAATATTACCTCCTTATTTTGCTCTAATAACTTTTCTTTTGATATTTCTCAAAGACTATTTTTTAATGTATTGCACTGTGCTTCTGCTGCGAAACAATAAATTTCACGACAGCTATCAGTGATAATAAACCTGATTCTGATTCTGTTAGGGCACAACACAAGTACACACAGTATAATCATTCCCTGGCTCCACCTGAACAATAACGCAACAGTGCTTCAATAGTAACGACACTCAACTCCAAAGACAAGACAGCAGAAAACCCAACTGAGACACTGGACTTGGTGAAATTCAGTCCCATAGTGGGTGGTTGATTCTTAAAATGCTCTGGAGTGGTCCCTCTGTTGCAAAGTGATCTTTGGGATGGGTAATAAAGAACAACAGAACAAGAAACAAGTTTAAACAGGAAGCGGTCCATCTATATTTCAAATATAGGTAATACGGATTACCGTAACAAATATGGGTTACCATGACAGATATAGGTAACATAAAACAACAGAAATAAAGTGTCAAGTTTAAATAGGAAGTGGTCGACCAATACGTCAAACTTACACTTCCCTCATTATCCATTTTGCGGCTTCTCTGAGCAAGACCGTCAATTACAGTTCTGTGTCCACTGATATTAATGTAAGTGATATTTGCATTTTTGTAAGTGATTTTGTAAGTGACAATGCTTGCAAAGATGAAGCTAGAAATCTTGTCAAATAATCTGCACTGATTCTATTCCCCGATCCTATTTGTGAGAGACTGCTGTCTAACTGTCACAAACTCCAGTCTCTCAGAGTTTAAGGATGAATCAGTTATTCCCTCAAGCATTTTCTCTGCTGTCCTTTATATGCGAACTTGTAAAGTGATACTAACTTTCTCTTCAATACATGTAATAATGTTTCCTGAGATGCTATTGAGGAAATGAGTCAGCTATTTTATTGGAATTCTTGCCAAAATTCGTCCTCAGACAATGAAAACAAAATAATTTGAGCCACTTATGTTTGTAAGACTTACTATCCACAAATTGTTACCTCCTCTGCATAGAAAACGGGATCTACACTATAATTTATGGATTCAAACTATTCGGACCCACTGGTTTGTGATACAAATGGATGTTCTTTCTTCACCCTATATGGAAAAATAGCAGTGACCTCACTTAATTCAGAATCAGAATTTAATTAATTACCTACTGCAAAAATGATGAGGAAGCATTCATGGGTTCACTGTCTGTTCAGAAATCTGATGGCAGAGGGGGTCTTTAATGCCGCCTTTTTGAGGCTTCACCTTTCGGTGAGAGACACAGGGATGGCGACAGCAACAACCACCCACGCTGGCATTAACTTTATCAGACCGAGTCAGATAATCGGGAACAGGCTGTGAAACTTTTGTTTTGGAACAGGGAAGGATTGAGGGGGGAATTCCAGAGTGTAGAAGTTAGACAATGCTGCAATTTAGACATGTGTTAGGAACAAGCCAATATGAAAAATAATATTTAGTTATTTATTTAGAGACACAGCACAAAGTAGGCCCGTCCAACCCTTCCAGCAGATCTTGATTTAACTCTAGTCTAATCATGGGACAATTCACAAGGACCAATTAACCTAGCCAGTACGTCTTTGGACTGTGGGAGGAAACCGCAGCACCCGGGGAAAACCCATGCATTCCACAGGGAGGACGTACAGACTCCTTATAGAGGACATCCAGGACTGAACTTTGAACTCGGACGCCTCGCGCTGTAACAGCATCGTGCAACCTCTATGCGATCGTGTCGCACGCACAACGTTTTTGCCCCCATGTGTGATTAGTGGCGTGGGTTGTGTATTAACTTGTTTGCATTATGATCTTCTGCTGTAACTCAGGCGCTGAAGGTAAGAAAAGGGCTTCTGTCATAGAATAATAGCTCTGTTAAGACACTTCATGGAGAAAATTTAATGGTTCAAATTCTCTGCAAGATGTGTATGAAATCTTGAGGGATATAGATAGAGTGAGTACACTCAGTCTTTTCCCCAGGGTTGGGGAATCTAGACCTGGAGAGCAGAGGTTTGCCGTGAGGGGGGTAAGATTTAATAGGCGGGTCAATGTTTTTTATGCAAAGGGTGGAATGTATGTGAGCTGCAGGTGGAAGCAGTTAAGGTAGGTACAATTGCATCTTTGAAAGCTAGTTGACTGGTACATAGACGGTAAAGGTTTAGAAGGCAGCAGACCAAATGCAGGCAAATGGGCCTAACTTGGATGGAGAATTTGGTCAGTATGGGCCAGTTGACTGAAGGGCCTGTTTTCATGCTGTATGAATTAAGAATTTAAAGAAGAAATCAGAAGATAGATTTCTATCTTTTCTGGCAGCTATTGAGGGACTGTCCATAAATCAGAATTTAATCTGAGCAATTCTTGAAATATTTTCCAAATCCAGTGATGATATTCACTAGTTCTGAGAGAATAAGAGATTCCTCTCATTTACATACACAAGCCTGCCCTCTCATTTACATACACAAGTCTCTCCTCTCATTTACATACTGTAAGCCTGTCCTCTCACTTATATACACAAGTCTGTCCTCTCACTACATACTCCAGTTTAGCGTTTCTGCATTGGAAAGATCCCGGCAGTTCATGTAAAATGTAAGAAGTGAACATGGAGTATGATACTGCTGCAGGTACCTACCTTATGACTCTGACGAGATCATGAAAGGTTTTGTCTACATTCAGTGGAGGATCCTTAGCGCTAGTCTCAATGTAAGATATCTTGAGCAAAAATAAATACATTTCTTAATTAGCAACAGTGTCATACAGAAAAGTAAAACACACTGTGTGAAATTCAAGCTATGAACCTTGTACCATTACAGTGGGAGAAAAGTTACAACAATAGCCAACGTGACGTATCATCAAGGGAAATGGGCAAATGTTAGTGCAGTTTGCTCAATACAGATGGCTGCCTCCTCAGATGTGGACGTGTACATGGGAGAAAGTATCAGTGACACAACTGGGAATTCCATGCAGGAAAGTTCATGATGTGAGAAGCAAGAACAATACTGAAGATGATCTTCGAAGTGAAGCGGGGATGGATTAATCTACATCTAAGCCACACTATCTGTAACCCTTGGTACCCCATGCTGTCTGAACTGTTGTGTATTTGACAGGCTTCCCTTCTACATTTGCTGCTTTTGGTATTTTATACTTCATGGTGTGGAACAAAGTTGGTGCTGCAAAGGCACTGACACAGTGACATTTAATTTCTAAAAAGGCAGAACGACATTAGAAGCAAAGACATTAGAAGCAAGAGCAAAATCAAATACTCAGGAGGTCAGGCAGCAGCAGTGGCAAGAATCAGAAACCATCAAAGGTCTGCAAGATTAGAGATAATTATGTTTCAAAAAGGCAGAGGAGAGGCAGAAGGAGGATGGTATTTGAAGTGGACCATTGCACATTGAGTTCTAGAGGTCTCATTCTGCTTTGGTGAAAGATATTAGGCACTGATGCTTTTATTCTATTCTATTCCAGCTGCTACCATCCAGGAAGCGATACCACAACATAAAAGCCAGGATCAACAGGCTCCGGGACAGCTTCTTCCACCAGGCCATCAGACTGACGAACTTTTGCTGACTCGAGTATACTCTAAATTACACTGACTGTTCTATTTATTATAAATTAATAAATTACTATGATTGCACATTGCACATTTAGATGGAGACGAAATGTAAAGATTTTTGCTGCTCATATATGTGAAGGATGTAAGAAATAAAGTCAAATCAATTCAATTCAAAAGTTAAACCTTAGATAGGGTTTAGACAGCAAAATTTATTTAGTCACCTACCTACATTCTGTTAGCTACCTTGTGTCCCCAATGTAAAAGTCAGTTGGCTACACGATTGGTGAAACACAGTAAATTCTATGATGTGACTGATGACTAAAAATTGCAAGATAGTGGAATGTGTTATGGCAATGCACGTGCACATGTTTCTATGCATCCTGATTTCATGTTTGCTTTTACCGCCAGGCCTGGAACAATTTCAAATTACCGTAGAGTGCTGGTAACATTCAATGAAGAGCCCCCCAATTTTCTCTCAACTATATTGCAAGATGTTTAAATATTTAAGTAACATGTTCAGAACTAAGGTGAGAAATGAAAAGGTCAGGACATCTGATGCTTTATAAGATATTGGTCAGACTGCATTTGGTGAATTGTGAGCAGTTTTGGACCCCTTACCTAAGAAAAGATGTGCTGACATTGGAGAGGGTCCAGAGGAGGTTCATGAGAATAATCATGGGAATGAAAGGGTTAACATATGAGGAACATTTGATGGCTCTGGGCCTGTACTCGCTGGAGTTGGGACGAATGAGAGGGGTGATCTCATTGAAACCTATTGAATATTGAAAAGCCTGGATAAAGCTGATGTGGAGAGGATGTTTCCTATAGTGAGTAAGTCTAGGGCTAAAGAACACAGCCTCAGAATAGAGGGACATCCACTTAAAACAGAAGTGAGGAGGAATTTCTTCAGCCAGAGTGTGGTGATTCTATGAGATTCATTGTCACAAATGGCTGTGGAGGCCAAGTCATTAGAGACCAAGTTCATGACTAATAAGGGGGACAAAGGTTACAGGGAGAAGGCAGAAGAATGGGCTGAGAGGGACATTAAGTAAACCATGATGGAATGGTGGAGCAGACTCGATGGGTCAAAATGGCCCAATTCTGTTCCCATGTCTTATGGTCTAAGTTAACACAGCAGTATTTAGGCTTTGTGTTAAGTGATTTCTCACACGGCAGGAAGATGCCCATCACTGATAGAATGATAACCACAACAGTCCTAACCTTATGGTGTAAAACTTAGAAATACTTACATTGTATTTGGCTGCCATCTCTCTCCCTTGTTCACCTGTGACCTTGCGCAGGTGCATCAAGTCAACCTTGTTGGCCACTAGAATCATGGGGAAAGATTCCCTGAAACAGTTAGAGAGCAATTAAGATGAAACTAGTACAGCAACATCTTACAAACATGAGAAAATCTGCATATGCAGGAAATCCAAGCAACATATACAAAATGCTCGTGGAACTCAGCAGGCCAGGCAGCAACTGTGAAAAGAGTAAACAGCTGAAGTTTCGTGCCGACTGATGCTGCCTGGCCTGCTGAGTTCGGCCAGCTTTCTGTGCGTGCAGCAACATTTTACACTCAACAACTCTTCAGACCAGCAGGCTACCTCCTTCACATTCACATTCAGCATGAATATTAATCTCACCTTCCAGTTAAAAAACATTCCCTCCCCCTCCCCTCTATTCCCCACTCTAGCCTCCTACCTCTTCTCACCTGCCTACCCTGGGTCCCCTCCTCCTTCCCTTTCTTATATGGACCTCTCTTATAACCATATAACAATTACAGCACAGAAACAGGCCATCTCGGCCCTTCTAGTCCGTGCCAAACGCTTATTCTCACCTAGTCCCACCTACCTGCACTCAGCCCAATAACCCTCTATTCCTTTCCTGGCCATATATCTATCCAATTTTTTTTTTAAATGAAAAAAAACCGAACCTGCCTCTACCACTTCTACTGGAAGCTCGTTCCACACAGCTACCACTCTCTGAGTAAAGAAATTCCCCCTCGTGTTACCCCTAAACTTTTGCCCCTTAACTCTCAACTCATGTCCTTTTGTTTGAATCTCCCCTACTCTCAATGGAAAAAGCCTATTCATGTCAACTCTATCTATCCCCCTCATAATTTTAAATACCTCTATCAAGTTCCCCTCAACCTTCAACGCTCCAAATAATAAAGACCTAATTTGTTCAACCTTTCTCTGTAACTTAGGTGCTGAAACCCAAGTAACATTCTAGTAAATCTCCTCTGTACTCTCTCTATTTTGTTGACATCTTTCCTATAATTCTCTCCTCTCCTATCAGATTCCTTCCTCTCCACCCCTTTACCTTTCTCACCCACCTGGCTTCACCTATCACCTTCTAGCTAGTCTCCTTCCCCTACACCCGTCCCCCATTTTTTATTCTGGCATCTTCCCCCTTCCTTTCGACATGAAACATCAACTGTTTATTCTGCTGCCTGGCCTGCTGAGTACCTCCAGAATTGTGTGTGTGTTGCTCTGGATTTCCAGCATCTACAGAGTCTCTCATCTTAACAAAGCCTGTTTCACTTCAAATCCCAAAACCCTTTTAGCAAACTTTGGAAGTGTATTTGAAAGTCTATTACTCCCAATTTTAATCCATTCATTAGTAGAACAGGTTCATTGGTTCAATTAGTTAACAGATTGATAAAGTTGTCATACACAGGTTAACAGACAAGCCCTTAGGTTAATCCAGAGAGCAGGCTGATACAATTACTGATGCCATCCTCTGAAGGATAAGGACTGTTGCTAATTATTCTACTCATTAATGATTTGGCTAGTAGGTCATGTTTGTGGAAATTAGGCAAGATTGGGGATGATCACCGAGGACAAGAAATGAAGATCAAGGCCATAAGCCTCCCAACTTTCTCTCCAGTGTAGAGTTATCAGCAAGAGGTCCTTGTGGGAATTCTTTCCCCTTTGAAGCAGTGGAGGCTACCTCAGTAAATATATTTAAGACAAGGTTGGATAGATTTTTGCATAGTAGGAGTATTAAGGGTTACGGGGAAAAGGCAGATAGGTGGAGATGAGTCCATGGCCAGATCAACCATGATTTTATTGAATGGTGGAGCAAACTCAACAGGCCAGACTCCCGCTCCTATTTCTAATGTTCTTATGTGAGGGATCAGAAGTTACACATGGGACAACAACCAAACAATATTAAAGGCCATGGGAAAAGACGATGCTAATCTAGTTATAGACATGGAAAACCCACACTTACATCATCACAAAAGTGACAAGAGATCACAAAAATTATAAAAAATACTTTCTATAAATTACTCATCCAGGGTATGTCATCTACATAGTCAAGTTCCGAAAGCTGTTGACGCTAGTACAAAAATTGTGAGCAACATTTTTGGAAAATATATTTTAGTCTAATTAATAATTAGAAAGCAGCAGATGCCAACTACAGACCAGTTGATAACACTATCTTTGCGGAGATCCTCGTTTTTTGATTCAAGTCCCATTTCCAAGATAGGGAGAATCTACTGAAGGAGAGCTGCTTGGCCAAAGGTGCCTTGTTTTGGTTGAGGCATTAAATCAATACCCAGACCTCTTTGAGATGGATATAAAACAAACTGACCTTTTGCTGAGAGGTGTGCTTTTGAACCATCTGTAACACCCAGTGTTTTTGTGGAAGCCTGAAATATCTGATTAAGTGCACTCTCAAGAATGCAGGTATGGCCGCTGCAGCCACTGCTGGAGCAGACTTGGTGTTGGACTGAAGTGGCGGGGCCTTGAGCCAAGAATGGATAACGAGCCGATGTCTTGGCTGATTTAAGTGGCGAGCCACATTAAAAAGATTGAGGCGTTGAGGCCGAGGGCATTGGACTACTCCATGTGGTTTCACTCGCCTCAGCGCTGAAATGATTCTGCAGCTGTTACAGCAGCCATTGGCCCTGGCTGTGCTCCACAGCCTCAACCTGCAGCCATTGGCCCCGGCTGTGCTTCAAGTCCCCAACCCACAGCCATTGGCCCCGGCTGTGCTTCAAGTCCCCAACCCACAGCCATTGGCCCTGGCTGTGCTCCACAGCCTCAACCCACAGCCATTGGCCCCGGCTGTACTCCACAGCCTCAACCCACAGCCATTGGCCCCGGCTGTACTCCACAGCCTCAACCTGCAGCCATTGGCCCCGGCTGTGCTTCAAGTCCCCAACCCACAGCCATTGGCCCCGGCTGTGCTCCACTGCCCCAACTAGTTCTATGGCTGTGCAGTGGCGTAGCTAAGGTATGCCAGTATGGCATGTGCCCTGGGCGCCACTTGAAGGGGGGTACCACTGATCAGTTTCTATTAAAGTCAGAATTCTCTTCAGATGTATGATCTGTCTTTGATTATCATGGGTGAGAAGCACTAGGATGGCCTTATTTCAGAGCATTGTCTAAGAAGACCATGAAACATTTCTTCACGAAGAAGAAGTAGTGGAGCTGAAGGACGGAAGAGATGAAAGTTGGAGGCGGAGGAAGCCAAGAAGTCGAGCAAGTTCTTCATGCCCTTCTTTGAAAAGCCCGGAAGAAGTAGTTCGACACGTTCCATGGAGTGGCCTGCAAGCTGCTACAAGTTTGTTAGAATCCGAAGGTGCATCAAGTACAAATGCGTCACAAGCTGAGGAGGAAGTCAAGTCAGATAAATCAGAGTATGACGAGATTAAGAGTGAGGCTGTCACACAGAACGCGGACAAGACAGGAGGGGAAGATAATGGTGGTGGTGGTGATGTTGAGTTTATTGACGAGATTTTACCTGATGAGATTGAACCTGACGACACTGAACCTAGTGAACTGGATGGTGTCAAAGAGCCTCGAACTGTCATACCAGAAGTGATTGAACAGCATGATACTGGACTTCTGAAGTTTGACAAGGATACTGGAAAAACAATTCAGTCTGATGCGTTGAGAACAGAAATAATAAAGCTGGGTTCGAAGTATTTCCAGAGCAGTGAGGGGTCTTTCCTACCAACAAATAAATGCTCAATGAACAAAACTTAGTTCAAGAGGAAATTGGGAAATGGTCGTGGTGAAGAAGTGACTCGCTCATGGCTGGTCTATTTCCCTTCTAAAAAGTCTGCACTTTGTATCTGTTGTCTTCTCTATTCCCGGTCAGACCAGTAATCCTCATAGGAGCAGGAAAGTGGATTTAACCAGTGGAAAGCACCTGAAAGGATTAGTGTTCATGAAAATGCCAAGAATCATTGGGAATGCTTCACACTGTGGAAAGAAATGGAAAGAAATTTAACTGGAAACAAAGGAGTTATTGATGCGGTATTTCAGTCACAGATTGAGAAGGAAACGCAGAAGTGACATGATATCTTAACGAGAATCCTTCACTGCATAAAATTCCTTGCGACTCAGAACCTGGCTTTGCGAGGACACAGGTAGACTAGACTTCAGCTAGACGATGACTCCAATGTAGGAAATTTCTTTGGCTTACTGAAACGGCATAGTGGTATCAACGCTGGACTTCGGGGAGCATCCTGGATCCACGTCTTATCTTTCACCCAGTGTCCAGAATGAATTCATCCACATGATGGTATCCACTGTTCACCAGAGTTTACTGAGAAGCATTCATAAAACCAAGTACTATGGTCTCATGTTTGACCCGACTCCTGATCAGGCACACTGTGAGCTGATGTCAGAAGTAGTGAGGAAAACAGTCCACGTTAGAGAGTCCTTCCTTGGTTTTACCCAGATTAACCAGAAGGATGCTGAGAGCTTGGTTGAAGACATCTTGAAACAGCTAGAGAAGGACAAAATGGAACTACAAGATTGTCGGTTACATTGCTATGACAACGCTGCTGTGATGGCTGGACACAGAAGTGGTGTTCATCAAAGAATAAGTGAGAAAAACAACCTGGCAGTGTTTGTGAATTGTGATGATCAGTCACTTAACTTGGTGAGTGTACATGCAGCCAAGCAGGATACAATGGTGGTCACGTTTTTTGGAACCATCGAAGCTCTCTACGTGTTTTTCTCTCGTTCAGCACAGCGCTGGGAAAAACTCAAAAACGCTGTGCTTGCGGTTGTTAAGTTGGAGTCCAAAACCAGGTGGAGTGCAAGGACAGAAGCAGTGAAGCCTGTCAAAAAGTACCTTGAGGAGATACTTCAAGTTCTCCAGGGCATGATAGACAATGAAAATGAGATCAGTGAAACAAGAAGTGACGCAAGGCAGCTGTACAACCGCATGTTGAGTTACGATTTTCTGATTTTGCTAAGATTTTGGAGCAAAGTGTTCATTCGCATTGACCGTATTCAAAAGAGGCTGCAAGATCCTAGCATGAACTTTCATGATGCTGCTCTGAATTTGAAAGCCCTCTGAGATAAGTTTTATAATAAAAGAGAAGTGTTGATCAGTGAGCCACTCGAAGGAAGAGTCAATCTCTGTCAAGAATGGAATATTGAAGTTGAAAGACGTTAGAGATGAAAGAAACGAATGGCTGATGAGAACTCGAGAGATGCTGGGTTAACAGCTAAGGAGGAAATGGGAAGAGTCATGAAGCGAACACTCGACTGTCTTCACAGAGAAATGGATGAAAGGTTCGCTCGTTTGCACAACACTGACGCCAAGTTTGGGTTCCTTTTCGATGTCGAGGGACTGTTATATGGCCCCGACAGTAACGACCTAAAGAAGAAGTGTGAAAATTTTGGTGAATTGTACAGCTCTGATGTTGATGGACAGCAACTATATGAAGAAATTTTGAATTGCAGAATGTTGCTATCAAGGCGGGTCAACATGAAAATATCAAGACCTGAAGAGCTTTTTGAATTTATTGTTCAGTATGGAGATGAGAGTGTCTTCTCCAATCTTCGCATTGCTATTCAGATAATGCTAACCATTGCAGTTTCCATCGCCAACTATGAGAGATGATTCAGGAAGTTAAAACTAATACTTTCGTTTTTGAGAGCCTCCATGGGTCAAGGCAGACTCTGTGATCTTACTCTGCTGAGGGTAGAAAAAGAAACTGAAAAAACTGACTTTGATCACATCATCGACCAATTTGCATCAGTGAAAGCAAGGAAGGTGCAGTTATAATTTTCATGTAGTGTCATAATTTGTTAATTAAAAATTAACAAGCTTGACTTGTATTTTTAAGTTTATATTATGGTAAAGTTATCTAAAAGATGGGTGTCAGATATTTGAACAGGGGTGCAAATTCAGTGTTTGTCATAGGCGCTATTTTCCGTAGATATGCCTCTGCAACTATGGCCTGCAACCGTTGGCCCACCTGGACACTGAACTAGCTCCTCGGCTGTTGCCTGCAGCCATTGGCCCTGGCTGTGCTCTACCATCCCAACTAGTTCCAGGGCTGTGTCCTGTAGTCATTAGCCCCACCTCATCACTGAACCAGCTCCACAGCTGTGGCTTGCAGCCTTCAGGCTCTTGGACCGGCTGCAACACTGAACTGGCTCCATGGCTGTTGACTCACTTTCCGGGGCTCTGCAATTCGTGTTCTGTGGATTGTTTGTTTGCTTTTTAAAAAAATAAATTGTTGGAATACTTGTTCTTTCTTTCTCACACATTGCAAATTTTACTGTGTTTGCTATTTGGGACTTTTCATGAATTCTATTGTGGGTCTTTGTTTTGTGGCTGCCTGTGGGAAGACGAATATCAAGGTTTATACTGTATCCATACTTCGATAATAAAAGTACTCTGAACTTTGGATATTGAACTATTCAGAAGAGTTGAGGTGTTAGTCCTCGTCTTCCATCAACACTTAAAACAGTCAGGTTATTATTGCATTGCTGTTTGAGGAAGATTGCTGAATTATAGTATGAAGTAAGAAATTGGCTGAATTATAATAATGACTACCCTTTAAAAGTACTAATTTATAATCACGTTAGGTAGCTCCATTGGAGATATCCAAATAATATGTTTTTGTCAAACTCTACTGTTATCACACTCTGTGTCACCACTATACATTTAACTTTTGATGGTGTCTGCCATCGGGATTGGTACATTGGGAAATGATGGTGTCATTACAAAAGGCGCTAAAATCTTTAGCAAAGCTCCCAAATTATCAAAACTATTTCGCCAGTTAGTGGTCAAATTTAACTGCACTAAAACCCAATCAAATACTTCTTGTTTGTGTAATATATGCGCAGGTGAAGATTCTTCTCAGAATTGGAATTACTTTAATTGATTGTGGTTCAGTGCCAAGCATAAAACACAGGACAATACCCCAACAGGCAACACAATAGCAACCAACAGCTTACAAGACAATAGTGCAAAAAGCTATGAGCAATCAACAATTAGAATGGCCACATGTGTAAATGTCAATAATCAAATTTAAATAAATGTAAACATATGAATAGACTCAATAATTATCAACAAAACAAGGACAGCAGGAAAGAGCATTTAACGTGGATTGTTCAGGGATATTTAGGATATTACACCTGAGTGAGTTTTGTTGAGAAGCTGGATAACTACAGGAAAGAAGCTTTGGAGATGATGTGTAGTCCTGGTAGTAAAGGATATGGGTGGTGTCTCCCTGATGGCAATTTGGTGAATAGGTGACTGCTAGGGTGGGTGGAATCAGCAGTAATTTTCCATCTCTTTTCATTGCTCTAGTGGCGACAGCCAATGATCTTCTCCATGGAGTGGACCGCTCACTGCAATATGGACTTAGAGAGGGAGACATTTGGCCCATCTTTCTGCCAAGCAATTTAGGAACCAGGTTAAAGCCAAACAAAGAGCAAGAGCCTTTAACACAAAAAGCTGGAGGAACTCAACAGGTCGGCCAGTATCCACGGTGTTGGATTCTGATGCCTTTGATTCAAGAGGCACAAAACTTGTAGCTTCATGATCATTTTATTAAGCGTTAATAGAACAAAGATCATTGGAAATGGGGAGAAGCAGAGGTCTAGTAGCAGAAGGAAAAGTAGTAACCACTAACAGAAGATCGCGGGACATTGTGTTCAGCTCTTTTTATGCCATATAAAAGTAACATTCTATTCAAATTTGTAGATAAGAGTTAACCAATCAGATAGTCCCTATTCAAATAATGGAATGCTTCCAGAATCAGACAAGGAACTGTATCCACTAGGGGATACACTGAACAACTGCGTATACAGTAGATCCTGTGACCAATAGGAAAACATACTAGACAAGTATATAAGAAATACAAGCAGGTAATTAATTGTTAAAACTGTACAGAAAATAACAATTCTCTAGTCCAATCCAACAATGGAAAGGAATACACAGCAGACATTGCAGGCCGAGACCTTTCATGAGGACTCTTTAATTCCTAAATTCCTTACTCATTCAAGAATTGATTTAATGTGTTTTTGATTTAACTAAGAAATCCACTCAATGAGTTTCCAGCTCATGAGCTTCAGCTGAACTTCCTCATCACAGAATTATATTCATTGATGGCACAAATAGGGCACTCAGCCTATTACACCCACAACAGCCAAGGAAACCTAACCAGACCAATCTAAAACCTGGCTCCCAGTCCGCAGTTTTGTTGGTCACAGAGGCCGGCGATATCTTCAACTGGCAATGCCCCAAAAAGGTGGCATCCATCATTAAGGACCCCCATCACTCAGGATATGCTCTCTTCTCATGATTACTATCAAGGAGGTGATACAGGAGCCTGAAGGCACACACTCAAAGATTCAGCAACATCTTCTTCCCTTCCACCATGAGATTTCTGAACGATGCCCTAGGACATCTTCTTGGATAGACATGGATTCATTAAGGATAGTCAGCATGGCTTCAGGCGTGGTAGGCCACGTCTAACCAATCTTAAGAGTTTTTTTGAGGAAGTGAACAGGTTTTTTCCACTGAGGGTGGGTGGGACTACAACCAGACGTCATGGCTTAAGGGTGAAAGGTGAGAAGTTTAAGGGGAACAGAGGGAAAATGTCTTCCCTCAGAGGGTCATGAGAGCGCATAATGAGCTACCAGCACAAGTGGTGCATATAAACTTGATTTCAATGTTTAACAGAAGTTTAGATAGGTACATGGATGGGAGGGATACGGAGGGCCATGGTCCCATTGCAAGTTGATGGAAGAAGGCAGTTTATATGGTTTCACCTGTCACTTTGTATTTCTTCTTTCCCTCCCCCCAGTTTCTTATACTGACTCCTTCCCCCTTACTTTCCAGTCCTGATGAAGGTTCTTGGCCAGAAAAGTTGACTGTTTACTCTTTTCCATAGATGCTGCCTGGCCCGCTGAGTTCCTTCAGCATCCTGTGTGTATTACTATTGACTATTTCCCTCCACAGATGCTGCCTGGCCCGCTGAGTTCCTTCAGCATCCTGTATGTTACACCAGATTTTGTAAACAAGATGTCATACATAGCTGCTGTTATATTGCAGGAAACCCAGAATGACATTTCTACTGCATTAGAACTATATAATTATTGAAAAAAACAAAAATGCATTAAAGCTGTTAAAATTACATGTTTAAGATTCAGTCAGTGCCTAATCTTCAAAATAATTCACTGTATTTGAACTGCTATAGCAGTACACTTTTGAATAAATCAGACTTGCTCTACAATGTCTTCCTTTCAATTTATGTATCATCCAGATAATAGCAGAGACTGACAGGAATAGCAATTTTAATAATCAGTAAATTCAGAATTTGCATTGAGTAATCTTAAAAAACACAATTTCAATAATTTAGGCATTAGTGAGCTTAGTAACTATTTTTGTTTTGAGAATAGAGATGCTGCTGGCAAGATCAGTATTTTTTTAAACCCATCTCTAACTGCCCTTGAGAAAGTGGTAATGAAGAGCTTCTTTAACTGCCACAGTCAGATGATGACGCTCTCCATCTCTGCTGCCAGTGGATATAGAATCAGGAGAAATTTGAAACAGGGGGATCATTCAGCTCATCATATTCATACTGGTCCAAAGAGGAGCAATCAAAATGTTCTGATGAAAGGTCAGTATTTGAAATGTCATCAATTTGAAACACAAACTCTGTTTCCCCTTCCATAGATTACACCCAGCCTGCAGATTAGCACCAAACTTTACTTTTTGTTGTAGCCAAGCCTAATCTTACTTTTGACTCTCAGTCCCCAAACATGCAGATTTTGTCATGAGGGAGAGACTGTGGTAATTTGAAATGGCCACTTGCCTCATCTTCTCAATGGCCAGGCTTCCCTAGGTGGAGGGGCAGGAAGTTTTGAGGAAGTAGAGAGGCTACAAGAACTTAGACAGATTAGGGGAAATGGGTAAAAAAGGGGGTAGGTATGGTCATGCACTTTGGTAAAAGAAATAAAAGGGTAAACTATTTTCTAAATGGAGAGAAAATTTAAAAAACTGAGGATCAAAGGGACTTGGGAGTCCTCGTGCAGGGTTTCCTTTCTTTATCGATCTTTTTTATTAAGTTTCAAACAGATAAACATAATGATAGTGATACAAAGAGATCGGGATTACATTAATAACGGTTACCGTATACATAAGCAGATTCCGAGTAACGTGTAATCTAAGCCTCCCAATCTCTTAATAACTAAACATGAGAAAGATTCAAAGAAAAAAGATTTTTACAAGAAAAAAAAATCCCTCTAAACTAACAAAAAAAACAGAATAAAAATGAAACAAAACAAAAGCTGGGCAGCCTTATTTCATCAGTTAAAATCGTTATTTGTCATTAACTCCGCTCCTCTATAC
This sequence comes from Hemitrygon akajei, assembly GCF_048418815.1. NCBI lineage: Eukaryota > Metazoa > Chordata > Chondrichthyes > Myliobatiformes > Dasyatidae > Hemitrygon > Hemitrygon akajei. The sequence goes on from NC_133125.1 coordinate 108,164,291, forward strand.
ATGATCGAAAAATTATTGAGAAGGATTCGGAAAAGGTCAGCTTAGATCATATCAAAATATTGAATAAATGGTCTCCAAGTTTCTTCAAATTTAACCGAAGGGTCGATAGTGCCACTCCTAATTTTTTCCAAGTTTAAGCATGTTATAGTTTGGGAAAACCATTGAAATGTAGTAGGGGGATTAGAATCTTTCCATTTAAATAAAATGGATCTTCTGGCTATTAATGTAACAGATGCAATCAAACAGCAATCTGAAGGGGATAATTGACTAGAGTCCATCACTGGTAATCCAAAAATTGTAGTAATAGGATGAGGTTGTAAATCAATATGCAAAACTGCTGAAATAATATCAAAAATATCTTTCCAATATTTTTCCCAAAAGAGGGCAAGACCAGAACATATGTGTCAAGGAATCTGTCACAGACAGGATTTACATGACAATAAAAGTGAGCTAACTTATCCTTGGACATATGGACCCTCTGAACCACCTTAAATTGTATCAAGGTGTGTCTAGCACACATTGAAGAAGTTTTAACTAGTTGGAGAATTTTCTTCCATGTCTCTATAGGTAAAAATACCTTAAGTTCTCTTTCCCATTCATTCTTAATTTTAACAGATGTACCTAGACATATTTTCAAAATCAGATCATAAATAATTGCTATTGAAGTCTTCTGATAGGGGTTTAAACCTAAAATTTTTTCTGTAATTTCAGTTTGATGTGATACTGGAAAAGTAGGTAACATAATATTCAAGAAGTTTCTAATCTGTAAATATCTGAAAAAATATACTTGATTTAATTTGATTTCTAATTTTCTAAAGGTTGAGTCAGTAGTGACGAAGGCATTTGCGATATTAGCATTCATTTTAAGAGATCTAAGGATGTAATGTTGAGGCTTTCTAAAGCATTGGTGAGCCTCACTTGGAGTATTGAGAGTAGTATGGGCCTCTCATCTCTGACAATCTAATCTGGCACCAACATATTGATGTAGTCATAAAGAAGGCAAGACAGCAGCTATACTTTATTAGGAGTTTGAAGAGATTTGTTATGTCAACAAACAAACTCAAAAACTTCTATAGATGTATGAAGGAGAACATTCTGACAGGCTGCATCACTGTCTGGTATGGGGGAGGGAGCTACTGCACAGAACTGAAAGAAACTGCAGAGGGTTGTAAATTTAGTCGGCTCCATCTTGGGTACTAGCTTATAAGGTATCCAGGACATCTTCAAGGAGTGGTGTCTCAGAAAGGCAGCATCCATTACTAAGGACCTCCAGCACCCAGGGCATGCCCTTTTCTCACTGTTACCATCAGGTAGGAGGTACAGAAGCCTAAAGGCACACACTCAGCAATTCAGGAACAACTTATTCCTCTCTGCCATCCGATTCCTAAATGGTCGTTGAACCTTGGACGCTACCTCACTTTTTAATATATATTATTTTTTTTCATACAATTTTTAATCTAGTCAATATACATATACTGCAATTGATTTATTTATTATTTTTTCCCCTCTTCTTCTATGTTATGTATTGCATTGAACTACTGCTGCTGCTAAGTTAAAAAATTCAAGTCACATGTCGGTGATAATAAACCGGATTCTGATTCTGATCTAAGAAAGGATGCGCTAACATTTGGAGAGGGTTTAAAGGAGGTTCACAAAAAATGATTCTGGGATTGAAAGACTTGTCATATGAAGAGCGTTTGATGGCTCTGGTCTAGTACTCTCTGGAATTCAGAAGAATGAGAGGTGACCTGATTGAAACCTATTGAACGCTGGAAGGCCTCGATATAATGGATGTGGAGAGGATATTTCCTATGGAAGGGGAGTCTAAGACCAGAGGACAGAGCCTCAAAATAGAGGGGTGACTTTTTAGAACGGAGATGAGGAGGAATTTCTTTAGCCAGAGAGTGGTGAATCTATGGAATTTGTTGTCACAGGTGGCTGTGGAGGCTAACTTATTTGGGTATATTTAAGGCAGACTTTGATAGATTCTTGATTAGTCAGAGCATGAAGGGTTACGAGGAGAAGGCAGAGGGTGGGCTGAGGGAGAAATTCATCAGCCCTGATGAAATGGCAGAGCAGACTTGATGGGCCAAATGGCCTAATTCAGCTCCAATGTCTTATGGTCACTTTCTACTTACTTTGAATGCCCGCAAGAAAATGAATCTCGGGATAGTATATGGTAACATATATGTACTTTGATAATAAACGTACTTACTTTGAACTTTGAATTTAAAAAAAAAAGATACATTTAATTATTATTTTTACACTAAAATGCCCCAGTTCTGACTAGATAAAAAAAATCTCTGGTCTCCACATCAAATGGATCATCTTTTGCAACTATTCCTGCTAAAATGAGCAGGGACCAGTATTTCAGTCAACTGCATGAATAAGGGGAGTAAATTTTAAACTAAATAGCGGGAGTGTGAGATCAAAGCTGATCGTGTAAATCTAAGTTCAAATCTTGTAAATCAAGCACAAGGTTAGAGAGAAAGGGAAATGATAAGCAGTCTGGACAGAGTACATAAATGAGAATAGATCAGTAGATGGGCTTTGAGGTTATACAAAGTAAGTCTTAACAGGAGTTTTTAAACAAAAGGCATGATGATAATCATGGGGGACTATAATCAAGATATAGACTGGGGAATAGATAACATTTATTTCTTGGAAGAGCATATCTGGACTCAACTCTCGATCTGGTGAGAAAGGATTAATAAAGTAATACTTGGTATTAAACTGATTGCATAGACTAGATATCAGTGTTGTTTGGTTTAATAGCCTCAGTGTTGTACAGCCCTATCTGTCAGTCTCATGAACAGAAGAATGAGCCCAGTGTTTCAGATTTACACTGAGACAACTCAACGCACAGGAACAGAATTCACCGGGGTAAATTGGAAACTTGTGTTACTGCCCAGTGCTTGTTCTTACAGAAACATGGCTCCAGGACAATATCCCATGCACCATTAACCTTCAGGCTATGCCACTCACAGACTAATGCTAATATTATTTTTGCAACGTATGGTCCAGGTGCAGATCAATGGGACGAGGGAGTTTAAGCCGTTCAGCACAGACTATGACTCTGGGTTTTCATAACCATATATGTGCTGTTTGTGACTGCATGTCCCATGGTTTGCACCTTGGCCCTGGAGGGGTGCTCTTTGATTTAGCTGCATACATGTGTATGGTTGAATGACAATGAAACAATCAAACATGAAACTTAAGTGATTCTTAAATCCAGATAAGTGGCAGTAGTCAACCTGGGTCTCCACCATACAATAGGGAAACCATTCAGTAACTAGTAGACTTCTGTAAAACTAATTATTTCAAATGATGGGGCGGCATGGTAGCATAGTGGCTGGTGTAATGTTTTACAGAGCAAACAATCAGGGTTCAATTCCCGCTGTTGTCTGTAAGGTGATTTTATGTTCTCTCCTTGACCATGCAGATATCCTTCAGCTACATTCCATATGGGTTAGGGTTGGCAAGTTGGGGGTATGCTATGTTGGCAGTAGAAGTATGGCAAACTTGCGAGCTGCCTTGACACAAATGATGCATTTCACTTTATATTTCGATGCAGATATTAAAAATACAGCTAATCTTTAAAGAAAAAAAAATTAACAGAAAAACTTAAACCTACTCCTGCTTTAAATATCTAAAGATGAGGCCATGGGCGCCATTGTAGCATGCTATTAGAGCTTGGGACATTTGGAGTTCAATTCTGGCACTGTCTGTAAAGAGTTTGTACATTCTCCCTGTGACCATGTGGTTTCCTCCGGGTGCTCTGGTTTCCTCCCACAGTCTAAAGGTGAACAGGTTAGTAGGTCAATTGGTCATTGTAAATTGTCCTGTGATTAGTTAAATAGGTGGGTTGCTGCGCGGTGTGACTCGAAGGCTGGAAAGGCCTGTTTCACAGTGTATAGCTAAACAAATAAATGAATAGACAGACAGACAGTGCATTCTGACAGCATCATTATTTTCAAGCAAAATACATTCAATTAATTAATGCATTAAGGTTGCGGATGAAAGAACGACATCCAGGCAGGTTGTATTCAGCTGACAATATTGATTGGTTGATAATCAACATTGTTCAAAAGTTCTAAGTCAATTTATAATCGAGGTACATGTATGTCTCCATAATACAACCCTGAGACCATTTTCTTGCGGGCAGACACAATAAATCCAATAACCATAATAGAATCAACAAAAGATCACACCCAACAGGGTGGACAACCAGGGTGCAAAAGACAACACAAAATGTGCAAGTACAAAAAGAAAGAAAAATAATGATAATAATAATAAATAAATAAGCTATAAATATCGAGAACATGAAATGAAGAGCCCTTGACAGTGAGTCCATAGTTTGTGGGAACAGTTCAGTGATGGGGCAAGTGAAGTTGAGTAAAGTTATAACAACACACACAAAATGCTGGTGGAACACAGCAGGCCAGGCATCATCTATAGGAGAAGCACTGTCGACGTTTCGGGCCGAGACCCTTCGTCAGGACTAACTGAAAGGAAAGATAGTAAGAGATTTGAAAGTAGTGGGGGGAGGGGGAAAATGCGAAATGATAGAAGATCGGAGGGGGTGGGATGAAGCTAAGAGCTGGAAAGGTGATTGACAAAAGTGATACAGAGCTGGAGAAGGGAAAGGATCATGGGACGGGAGGCCTCGGGAGAAAGAAGGCATTGGGGGGGGGGGGGGAGGAGGAGCACCAGAGGGAGATGGAGAACAGGCAAACAAGTAAATATGTCAGGGATGGGGTAAGAAGGGGAGGAGGGGCATTAACGGAAGTTAGGGAAATCAATGTTCATGCCATCAGGTTGGAGGCACCCAGCCGGTATATAAGGTGTTGTTCCTCCGACCTGAGTTTGGATTCATTTTGACAGAAGAGGAGGCCATGGATAGACATATCAGAATGGGAATGGGATGTGGAATTAAAATGTGTGGCCACTGGGAGATTCTGCTTTCTCTGGCGGACTGAGCGTAGGTGTTCAGCGAAATGGTCTCCCAGTCTGCGTCGGGTCTCACCAATATATAAAAGGCCACATCAGGAGCACCGGACGCAGTATACCACACCAGCCGACTCACAGGTGAAGTGTCGCCTCACCTGGAAGGACTGTCTGGGGCCCTGAATGATGGTGTGGGAGGAAGTGTAAGGGCAGGTGTAGCACTTGTTCTGCTTACAAGGATAAGTGCCAGGAGGGAGATCAGTGGGAAGGGATGGGGAGGGACGAGTGGACAAGGGAGTCGCATAGGGAGCGATCCCTGCGGAAAGCAGAAAGGGGGGGGGGGGGGGGAGAGGGAAAGATGTGCTTGGTAGTAGGATCCTGTTGGAGGTGGTGGAAGTTACGGAGAATTATACGTTGGACCTGGAAGCTGGTGGGGTGGTAGGTGAGGACAAGGGGAACCCTATCCCGAGTGGGGTGAGGGCAGATGTGCAGGAAATGGGAGAGATGTGTTTGACAGCAGAGTTATCCTTATCCTTGTAAGCGGAAAAAGTGCTACACCTGCCCTTACACTTCCTCCCTCACCACTATTCAGGGCCCCAGACAGTCCTTCCAGGTGAGGCGACACTTCACCTGTGAGTCGGCTGGTGTGGTATACTGCGTCCGGTGCTCCCGGTGTGGCCTTTTATATATTGGTGAGACCTGACGCAGACTGGGAGACCATTTCGCTGAACACCTATGCTCGGTCCGCCAGAGAAAGCAGGATCTCCCAGTGGCCACACATTTTAATTCCACGTCCCATTCCCATTCTGATATGACTATCCATGGCCTCTTCTACTGTCAAAATGAATCCAAACTCAGGTTGGAGGAACAACACCTTAGATACTGGTTGGGTAGCCTCCAACCTGATGGCATGAACATTGACTTCTCTAACTTCCGTTAATGTCCCTCCTCCCCTTCTTACCCCATCCCTGACATATTTACTTGTTTGCCTGTTCTCAATCTCCCTCTGGTGCTCCCCCCCCCCCCCCCCCCACCGCTTTCTTTCTCCCAAGGCCTCCCGTCCCATGATCCTTTCCCTTCTCCAGCTCTGTATCACTTTTGCCAATCACCTTTCCAGCTCTTAGCTTCATCCCACCCCCTCCGGTCTTCTCCTATCATTTCGCATTTCCCCCCTCCCCCCACTACTTTCAAATCTCTTACTATCTTTCCTTTCAGTTAGTCCTGACGAAGGGTCTCGGCCTGAAACGTCGACAGCGCTTCTCCCTATAGATGCTGCCTGGCCTGCTGTGTTCCACCAGCATTTTGTGTGTGTTTGAATTTCCAGCATCTGCAGATTTCCTCGTGTTTGTTGAGTAAAGTTATCCCTTCTGGCTCAAGAGCCTGATGGTTAAGGGATAGTAATTGTTCCTGAACTTGATGTTGTCAGTCCTAAGGCTCTTGTACCTTCTTCCTGAAGGCAGCAGCAAGAAGAAAGTAAGACCTGGATGGTGGGGGCCCCTGATGATGGATGCTGTTTCCCTGCGACAACACTCTGTGTGGATGTGCTCAGTGGTGGAGAGGGCTTTACCTGTGATCCACTGCCCTGTATCCATTACTTTCTGAGGGATTATTCGTTCAAAGGCATTGGTGTTTCCATTCCAGGCAGTGATGCAATTAGTCAACATACTCTATCACAAATCTATACAAGTTAGTCAAAGTAATAGATGTCATGCCAAACCTTTGAAAACTTTTAAGGTAGTAAAGGGCCTGCCATGCTTCCTTTGTAATTGCACTTACGAGCTGGGCCCAGGACAGATCCTCTGAAATGATAATACTGAGTTATTTAAAGTTGCTGACCCTCTCCACCTCTGATCCTCCTGGTTCATTGACTTCAGGAGGAAGAAATTGGAGGTCCATGATCAGCTCCTTGGTCTTGCTGACAATGAGTGAGATTGTTTGTTGTGGCACCACTCAGCCAGATCTTCAATCTCCCTCTTATATGCTGATTCATCACCACCTTTGATTTCATCAATGACAGTGGTGTTGTCAGCTAACTTCAGTATGGCATTGGAATTGCTAACCAATATAGACTCGATAAGCCAAATAGCCTAATTCTGCTCCCAAGTCTTGTGGTCATAATACTTAATCTTTTACTAGCAAAATGAAGAACACGCCAAACCAAAAGGCAATACAACCATAAATGAATTTTGAGAATTTCTGACTTCAGTATTATTCATAGAGTATAATGGATATCAGTCCCTGTAAGAGCTGTTGGCTTAGTAGCCTCAATGCTCTGAATCCCTCTCATTCGTTCACATAAGGATTGTGATAGAATGGAATGTTGGAGAGCACAGATCTGCTTTCTCCAACAGTGACTCCACTTCTGCTGCCCTCTTCTCATCGTGCTGCGTGTGCTTTTTTTTCTTTTCTGGTGCTTATCCAGCTTGCCTTCCAAATGCCTTCGCTGAATCCACCTCCACCAGCCCATCTCAGTAGGAGTAATTTGAGTAATTCACAATGTTCTGTCCAATACCTGTTCCCTCAATCGACATGAAACACTACATGGCCATTGTTACGCTACTGTGGCGGGAGCTTGCTGCGGAATTTGAAGGCAAAATGCAGGGTTAATGGCATGATTCTTAATAGTGTGGAGGAACACAGAGATCTTGGGCTCCACGTCCACAGATCCCAAAAAGCTATTGTGCAATTGAGTTCAAGAGCAGTGAGGTAATGTTGTGCTCTTCCTAAAGCTCCTGCATCCTTCCTATAATGAAACATCAAAGGCCGGAAAGGTGAGAAGGCCGGGAACTGGGAATGAGGAGGAGTTAGAAAAAGAAAGGGTCAACCCTGATTGAATAGCAGAGCAGACTCGATGGGCCAGATAGCCTAATTCTGCTCCCATGTCATATGCTGTTATGATAAAAGGATACAATATGATAAGAAGCATAGATCGAGCAGAGCCAGAGTGGATTCCGAGGGCAGAAATAATACAAGGAAGCATAATTTTAAGGAGATTGGAGGAAAGTATGGGGGGCGGGGGGGTGGAGAGAAAGATGCCAGAGGTATGTTTCTTTTTAAAAACAGAGAGTGGTGAGTTTGTGGAACACATGGCCAAGGGTGGTGGGTAAAGGCAAATATTTTAGGGACATTTAAGAAATTCTTAGATAGGCACATGGATGATAGAAAAATAGAGCGCTGTGTAGGAGGGAAGGGTGAAATTGATCTTAAGAATAGGTTAAAAGCTCGACACTACATTGTGGGCCGAAGGGCCTGTGCTGTGCTTCATTGTTCTATGTTCTAAATCTGTTGTTGCATTTCCTACATTTCATCAATTGTAAATAATTTTGGGGCATCCATTGGCACACTACATCTGCTTGAAGTGGTAGTACAAAGACAGATCTTTAAAAATTCAGTCATTAATGGTGCAAGCTTTGACCAAGGAGCTGCCTTCAGGCCAAGGCAAGTTGAAGTGAAGGGGACAGAGACCAAGGAAGCGGAACCCACGTAACATTGTTGAAGCGTACCTGTCTTTGACCCGAAGGATAAGCTGGTGAAATCTGTCCACGTGTTCAAAGCTGGCCTTGTCGGTGACTGAGTAGACTATGAGAAATCCATCCCCTGTCCTCATGTACTGCTCCCTCATGGCACTGAACTCCTCTTGTCCTGCAGTATCCAGCACTATGGACATGGAGAGAAAACAAAAACTAATTTTTGAGGTAGAAATCATTCATAACAACCGCAGTTACAACAGTGTGAGAGCTAAAACTTTCAGCTTCCCAAATTTCTCAGCCACTTTATTAAATTTCAAATATGAACTTTATTCATAACAAAAGGAGCATATGAAAAGAAAAATTAGCAAAAATTGGCATTTTTTGTCAGTTGCTCATTATATTCAGTAATGTTAAGACTTAATTTATAAAACGTAGCACCTTTGCCACTCACGTGGGCCTCTGGGGAGGTACACTTTTTCATTGTTTGAGGGGCCACCTCACCCGATTCGGCCCCACCATGTCCAGTAGTGGGAGGAACCTAGATTGTGGTCCTTCCCCGCAAAGCCTTTGCATTGGCTACACCAAGTTCACTGCATCCCTCTGCATGTACTCTTGTAGCCTGGAGTGTGCCCATCAGCAGAATTTCCCTTTCAACATCTCATCCGACTGGAAGCCAAACCAATTTCTTGCAATTTTGATTAATAAACTCTCCTTGGGGTTCCAGCCGGGTACAGGTATCGAATTTAGCGGAAGTTTCGATGACAAACTCTGCCATTTTCATCAGGGATGATGACTTGGCACGTCTAGTCTTGTGGGTTTCTATACTGCATCCTAATTTTGCAGGTCCTGGAATCTGCTCCACATCTGAGCTGGTACTGATTAAAATGGTAATTCCACATGGGAACACAGCAGTAATCCCAGCAAGACTGGGCTCTCATGCAGGTCTATGCAGATGTTCCACCAGTCTGAATAAACTGCTATAGATACAGATGTTTATCAATAAGTCCCACACTCCCACATCACTTCATTTTCAACAGCTAAAGGATACAGCATGGGCCAGATTGTGCTGGCTGTGACACACCAATGCCTTTTTCGGCCTGCCTGACCTTCAGAGAGTCAATGGTGCCCTTGGAGCTGGATTCATCCCAAGTCATTTGTCATGTTGTCATTCATAAAGCAAGCATGATATCAAGTCATACTTTACATAGATGGCTGGCAGTACGAGTCCTCTTAAACTTATCCTAAAATGTAACATAACAGAGCAAAACAACACAGGGACAGGAACAGACCTCTTGACTTATAATGATTGTTCCAAGTATGATGACAAACTAAACTAAATCTCTTCTGTTAATTGATGTATTACATATCTGATATATTGTATGTATATGTTACATGCATACAGAGCTCAGAAGTCTAGTAATGTGACAGCTGAGAAATCTCACTTCCAATCACGTTTCAGGTAACATCTCGCTTAAGACTTTTTAAAATTATATGATTCAAAGATAACGATAAAAATTAGAGCACTTGGTGGCTGTAATTAATCTTCCTCCACAAAAATTTGTCTTGGAAGTTAATATTCCAAGGTCTATGAAAGAGGTTTTGCCTGTAACCTTATTTGGGACTCAAAGAGGAAGGGGGTCCATAACTTCTAATTTTCTGTAGATATAAAATTAATGTTGTTCCATGACAAAGCTCCCAATATGAAACTTAAACAAATTGTAATCATCACCTCCTCTTCTCAGATTATCTCAACAGGAACTGCCTGTAACTTCTCCAGAAAAAAAGATATGAAGCTTGCTGTTTCTACACCTCTGATTAAAAAGATTACTGATAATGATGATCTCATTACATATAGAGAGAAACAGTCATCTCTGAACTTGCTTTACACAGATAAATTAATTTTACTATTTCAAATGAAACCCTCCAGGAAACTATTTCTATTATACTTTTGGCAAACATGGACACTTTTAAAGCAATATCTTGATGCCTTCATTTTGCAATGTCTAATCTGGAGAAAGTTTGGCCATATTTATATAAAAAATCTTCCTGATGTTTTCAAAGACTGAGTAATTCAACAGAGAAAATGAATATGAGACTGTTTAGAGAAGGCATTTTAACACTGGCATAGTTTCAGCCCAATTACATCTGGTTTGGATAATTTATGTCAAGGGGAATGAAAAATGTAAGATTTTACTGCTGTAAAGATTTAAAGATATAAGAATTCCCTGCTGCCTTGCTCTGAATTTAAAAAAGAGTTTGTAAGGAGTATTGGCAGAACATGGAGTGGAGACTTTAACATGTTGGCTTGATGCTTAAAACTCCAGCTCTGCAGTGAATAGGTGAGCATTGTTCCTTGATACAAATGTGGAATATACTGTGCAACAGCAGTATCGTTTTCACAAATTGGGAATAAATACGTTCAGCAACCACTTTATTAGGTACACCTACTTATTAACGCAAATATCTAATCAGTCAATCATGTGACAACAACCCAATGCATATCAACACGCAGACATGGTCAAGAGATTCAGTCGTTGTTTGGATTAAACATCAGAAAAGGGAAGAAATGGGACCCAAGTGACTTTGGCTGTGGAATGATTATTGGTGCCAGACAGGGTGGTTTGAGTAACTCAGAAACCGGTGATCTCCTGGGATTGATTTTTTTAAAAAAACGCACAACAGTCTCTAGAGCTTACAGAGAATGGTGCAAAATAATCCAGTGAGTGGCAGTTCTGTGGGTGAAAATGCCTTGTTATTGAGAGAAGTCAGAGGAGAATGGGCAGACTGGTCCAACCTGACAGGAAGGCGACAGTAGCTCTGATAACTCTGTTTTACAACAGTAGTTACAGAGGAGCATTTCTGAATACGCACCATGTTGAGCTTTGAATGAAATAGGCAACAACAGCAGAAGACCTGGTTCCACTCCTGTACCTAATAAAAGTACTCACTGATATCCATCTTCATCTCATGTTCTTGATATTTGTTGTTTGTTCATTTATCATTGTTTCTTCTTTTTCTATTTGCAGTTTGTTGTCCTTTGCATTGTGGTTGAATGCCCTAGTTGGCCAGTCTTTTTGGTCATTATTCTCTACATTTACTGAGTCTGCCCACAAGAAAACAAATCTCAGGGTTGTACATGGTGACATACAGGTATATGTTCTTTGATAATAAATTCTACTTTGAACACTTGAAATTGCATTGTTGAATTGTGCCCATGGTAGCGAATTTGAAGTTACTCTGTCAGGATTGTTTTAGTTGCAATTTTTCTACCAGAATCTGAAGAGAAATTGTTCTCAGAAATGGGAATTTGTCGAATTGGGGTGGGATCACCATTTTCTCATTGTAGGTTTAGCTTTAAAAGAAAAATCACAGTTTCCATTTGTTCAGCCACAGCTAAAAGGAAAAAGAAAAAAAATTGGACAATAAAAGAAGCCACATGTTCAAATTTAGACAAAAGGCAGTGATTGTTGTGTGTGTGGTACTGCTCCATAATCTTGTAAAATCAACTGACAGACAAACATTCTCCCAACATGCCCTGAGATCAAAGATTAACGTTAAATTCTCAAAACGTTTTGGGATTTGGAAAGCAGGTGACAAATAAACAATTTCAGTGCCCAATCTGTGAATCAGTGGTTAAGTTAAAAAAAGAAAATTACAAGCAAACTGTATACTGCCCAGCAAAAGAAAGCAGATAAGGTTCATAGAAGTTCATATTAGAACAACTGAACGATATAACAGCCCGGGAATCAATGAGCAGTCAATAGGCAACTTTCCGTTAACCTTTCAGCTGGAGAAGGTCAGCAAAAGAGTAAAGAGCCAACTATTCCAATATATCACTGAACAAGAATTACTGTACCCCACAGCAAACTAGTGAGTTGCCAACAGGACACTCAGACACGTGGCTTATTTATTCTTCCATCTTGGATTTGAAGGGCTGTGGGTTCAGGACCTACCATTGCCCTCTAGCATAAAACGCAGATTAACATTTTACTCAGGCACCAAGGATGCTTTCTTAAACTCAGATTCAAAGTTCAAAGTAAATGCCATTTTCTAAGTACATATACGTCAACATATACAACCCTGAGATTCATTTCCTTATGGGCATACTCAATAAATCTATAGAATAATAACCATAACAGAATCGATGAAAGACTACCCAACTCGGGCATTCAAACAGAGTGCAAAAGACAACAAACTGCAAATACAAAAAGAAATAATGATAAATAAACAATAAATATCAAGAACATAAGATGAAGAGTTCTTGAAAATGAGTCCATTGATTGCGAGAATATCTTAATGATGGGCCAGATGAAGTTCACTGTGTGTGGCCTGTGAATCTTGCTGGTAAATACTGTTAAAGGGTTTTGGCATGTGGAAATCCCAAACTTGTTTTCGGATCCCAGCCAGTTAACCTGTCAGTATGCTCTGCTATAGGAGTCCAAAGACAGAGTGTGAACCTTCTGCACCAGCTAAGATCTAGCACTATGTCAGAATCAGATTTGTTATCATTGACACACATCAGGAAAAATTTACTGTTCTGCAGCAGCAGTACAGTGCAGTAATAAAAACATTTACTAATTCATCCAGGACTCATCAATCTACGAGACGTGTGACTTAGGGACTTGTGTGACTGTATTTTTACTGCCATCTTATATGTTCTATATGTGCTTTGTACTGTGTATGACTGTTGGTGCTGTATTTTGGACCTTGGCTCAGGAGAAACGCTGTTTCATTTGGCTGTACTTCGGGGTGTTACAGCATAGCAGTTAACGCAACGCTATTAAATCTAGAAGCACCAGAGTTTGGAGTTCAATTCTGGTGCCCTCAGTAAGTCTTACCTGTGGAATGTATAGGTTTACTCCGGGTGTTCCAGTTTCCTCCCACAGTCCACAGAAATATCGGGTAGGATAATTGGTCACTGTAAATTGTCCCGTGAGCAGATTACAGTTACATCAGATTTGCTGGGGTATGCTGGGTGGTATGGTTCAATAAACAAATATATAAACAAATTCATGGGTTTTTGTGTATGGTTGAACGTTAATTAAACTTGAACTAGAGAACAGAGTGTGTGCCCGCAACTTCATGTCAATGGAGATTTACAGCTGTAAGAATATAAATTATTACCTCTTTAAATTTTTATTGGTTTACACTAAAGCTTTGATGTGGTTTTATTTTAAAATGTTATCAAAACTTCTGCATTATTTTTAATGGTTTTCACATGATTGGGACATTAAGAAATGGCAAATACTGGTCAGCTCTGACAGACGACAAAGTCAGATTTGTGGGTTTGCTGTCTGTCTGAGATTTCTCAGCTGTTTGTGGGTGAGGTTGTTTCAGCACACTTGTTAGACCTGCTTTGGGTGAGGCCCTGGTAACTAAGACCTGGATGTTGTTACCCAGTAAGTTTGATCTTTCAGCTCAACATCAGGGAGCTGCAAGACAATGGGAAACTTGCCCAAACAGCACCAGCAACTGCTCGGCGACACCCAGCCCTGTGTTATATTTTCTTTCAACATCAGAGGCCAGTTCAGCCCATCAAATCTATGCTGGCTCACAGAGCAATCTCATTTCTCCACATGAAATTCTGCAGAGGCTGGAAATCTTGAGCAACAGTGCTGGAGGATCTCAACAGGTCAGGCAGCATCTATGGAAGGAAATGAACAGTTGACATTTTGGACCAAAACTTTGACTGCTGATTTTCCTCCAGATTCAGATTGCAAACATCACGTTTTATTGAATGCTTCCATGTACATGTGATAAATAAATTACTCTGAATCTGACTGCTGATTCCCCTTCATAGATGCTGCCTGACCTGCTGAGTTTCACCGGCATTTTTGTGTGTTGTTCATTTCTCTGCCTACATCCATACCCCATTTTCCTTACATTCCCATCACCTCCTCCAGGATATCACCAGTCATCTGCATAATAAGGACAATTTACTGTGGCCAGTGTGTCACTGGAATGTGGGAGGAAACCGAAGCACTGGGGAAACTCACTCAGTCCTGGGAAGAACAAGCAAACTCCACCAGGACAGCATTGGAGGTCAGGATTGAACTCAGGGTACTGAATCTGTGACGAACCAACTCCTCTCTCAGCCACTGTACTGTCCATTGAATCACTACATTTTCCTTGAGGGCCTGAGAAATATTTATCCTCCAACCAACAGCAAAGTACACTACTAAATAATTCAGCATGGCAAGTTGGAAAACAATTTTGCATTTGATGGCTCTGGGCCTGTACTCTTGAGTTAAGAAGAGTGAGACAGGGATCCCATTAAAACCCATCGGATATTGAAAGGCCTGGATAGAGTGGATATGGGGAGAATGTTTCCTATATTGGAAGAATCTTGGACTAGAGGCATAGACTTAGAATAGATAGACGTCCATTTAGAGCGGAGATGAGGAAGAATTTCTTTAGGCAGAGTACAGTGAATATGTGGAATTCATTGCCACAGATGGCTGTGGAGGCCAAATCATTGGGTGTATTTAAAGTGGAGGTTGATAAGTTTTTGATTAGTAAGGATGTCAGAGGTCATGGAGAGAAAGGGAGGAGAATGAGGTTGAGAGGGAAAATAAATTAGTCATCATTGAATGGGCTGAATGGCCTCATTCTGCTCCCATGTCTTTATTGTTTAATTTACAAGTATTTGTGATATCATGTGGGTCCCTCACTGCATTGTGACCGAAAAAGAAATGGTCACAAATTCCTTCTCTGCTTCAGGTTCCTTCACAGAACAGGATTCTTGTTTTGATTAAATGAAAAAAAAACACCATTTGTAATTCTTGCTCTGACCTCACAACATCTGGCTCCGATTCAAACTAGGCAATTAAATCACACTATGTTTGAAAAATAAACTCGTATCACTCCGTGAAGCCAGAATACTGCAATCCACCCTCAACTTTAACCTGTAGGAGAGATGACACAGAGTCTACATTACATCATGCAAAATACTCCCCCTTCAGAAATCCATCTTATTCCATGTAGAATTGAGTTATGCAAAGCAATTCATCTTTTTCTAAACATTTAAATACAATCGTCTTTCCTCTTGTTCTTTAGGATACTTAAGAGGAAAAAAAAGAGGAAATCCTGATGAAGGGTCTCGACCTGAAACGTCGACTGTTTATTCATTTCTATAGATGCTGCCTGGCCTGCTGAGTTCCTCCAGCATCTTGCGTGTGTTGCAAAAGAGAAATATATTTTTAACGGAAGTCTTTCTCATACTTGAGTTTCCTATAGATAAAATAATCTATACAAAGGGAAATTAAATATAGCTGCATATTGCCTTGTGTTTCAGAGAGAAACTCTTCGATGGGTTGTGAAAGTGGAAATTCAAAGGTGAGAAGAAATTAGAGATACAAGAGGGGCAGTGTGAAAAAGTATTAGCAAGCCCACAGTGGCCACTTTATTAGGTACAGGAGTGCATGTTTGTAGTTTTCTGTTGCTGTAGCCTATCTACTTCAACATTTGACATGTTATGCATTCAGAAATTAACACCACTGTTGCAACACATGGTTATATTGTCGCCTTCCTGTCAGCTCAAACCAGTCTGGCCATTCTCCTTAGACCTCTCTCATTAACAACGCATTTTCGCCCACAGAACTGCTGCTCACAGGATTTATTCATTTATTTATTTTTTTAAAAACAGTTTCTCACACCATTCTCTGTAAACTCTAGAGACTGTTGTGCGTGAAAATCCCAGGCAGTCAGCAGTTTCTGAAATACTCAAACCACCCTGTCTGGCACCAACAATCATTCCACAGTCAGGGTCACTTAGATCACAATTCTTTCCCATTCTGTTGTTTAATCTGAATAACAACTAAACCTCTTGACCATGTCTGCATGCTTTCATGCAATGTGTTGCTGCCAAATGATTGGCTGATTGGATATTGCATTAATGAGCAAAAAGTCACGCTCCGAGCCGAGAGTGATCTGGTATGCCATACATGGGCGATAGTCCAATAGCACGTTTAGATATCACGAGGTAAGCATCAGCACGAATGCGAAATCACCCTGTTCCGACAGATAGCCTATGTAAAGCATCAGGGCCTAACCAGGCTCCAGATCAAACACAAATTAAATTCTCTCCTGCAGAGAATCTCAGTTTAGTTTCTTCTAGTAACAACTGGCCCCAAACATCACAGAGAGGGCTGCACATTCATTACTGTTAAAGGACTGCAACAACAGTTCAGTCTAGGGAGCTTATATCTTGAGTTATATGGCAATTCTACATCAAAAGGGCTGTTGGTAATTGAAGCTAGTTCTCAGATCTGTGATCTTGGAAAGAACGACTTTGATAGCCAAATGTACAGCTATTAACTCCAGTGATGTATCAGATTACGTGTCACCTGTTGAAAACAAATCTTAGTATTCGTCCCAAGCATCAAAACTCTTACAGTCAAATAAAACTTAACAATTATTGTTTGCAATTGTGTCAGGTGAACACTTTCTTAAGACACATATCTGCAATTCAACAAGTCTGCTACCTTTTATTCTGAACACAAGAGATTCTGCAGATGCTGAGAAACTTTAGCACCACACACAAAATGTTGGAGGAGCTCAGTCAGTTAAGCAGCACCCATGCAAGGGAATAAACAGTTGACCTTTTGGGCCAAGATCCTTCATCAGAAGTGGCCCAGTCCTGTGAAGGGATTGGGCCGAACTGTTCATTCCCCTCCATACATGCTGCCTGACTTGCCGAGTTCTACCAGCATTTTGTGTTTCTCACCTTTTTAATTATTATACAAGTTGGTTAATATTGGACAGAAACGTAATGTGCTCACATGACAACTAATTTAGTAAACCGATAACAGAGCCCCACTTGGCAAGACAGTTACTTTTCCATTTCAGGAAGTTTGCAGTGTAGGCCACCGAGGCACAAGAAGCAGAGCTGTTGTCTGACACACCAGTGATGTAAGTGCAAGCCTATCTCTGGTCTATACGAGTTTGAATGTTTTACTTGTGAATGCATGTGATTATTTTTTTACCCCAGGTCTCCTCCAACATCGCAAAAATGTGCAGGTTGGCGTGCCTAATAAACCACTATAAAGTGCCCTTAGTGAGTGGGTTGAGTGGTAGAATCTGAGAGAGCCTGAGGAAAATTAGGGCAGAATAAAACAGGGTTGGCACAGAATTAGTGCAGAATGGGTTCTTGATGTTCAGTGTGCATTTTTAAAATTTATTTGAGATACAGTGTGGAAAAGGCCCTTCCAAGCCTTTGCACGATACCACCCAGCAATCCCTGATTTAACCCTAGCTAATCACGGGGCAATTCACACTGTATCTATCAACCGGTACGTCTGCAGACTGAGAGAGTAAACTGGAGCACCTGGAGGAAACACAAGCAGTCACGGGGAGAACATACAAATGCACTACAGACAGCAGCAGGAACTGAACCAGGGTCACTGGTACTGTAGAGCATTGTGCTAATCACTACGCTACCGTTCTTGGTTGGCTAAAGGGACCTGCCCCTATGCTGTATGACTATAACTCAAGTGTGGGTTACCATCAGAAATGAGCTCTTCTGGTAATTCTGTTTAAAGACATTTACTCTGTTTCATTATGGCACATGAAAACACTTCACCCATGGCGTTGAGGTCAAGACGAAGGTTCCAGAAAAATAGTGATCTAACCAAGACCTCAGCAGTGGAGCTGGTGGAAGATGATGACATATCACAATCCCATTGAAGGCGGAGGAAGGCTGCAGCAGTCCCCAGTCATCTTGCATTCCATGCCACTGGATCCCGACTCTGACCCTGATCTGTCAAAGGCCGTGGAGTTGCTGCCTATGCATCAGCTACTCCACGTTACAAAAAGTCATGCACCGACATACTCCATTAAGACAATGATAAACAACTATGTCAGAGAATATCATCCTCGACTTGAGTCATCACACTGCATAAAAACGGGTTTTTCCACTTGAATCCACTTTGCGCAATAATCACTCAGCCCCAGATACTTTGATACATTTTTTTTGTATTTAGTCTGAGAAAATCTGGTAGGTCGTGACCAGATCTGGTTGCAATTGAGTTTTTGTTTTCCTATTTCTCCAAATACTGAACTTCTTAATTAATGATTAGTTGATATGCCTCTGTTGCCCAAGTTATTATGCCTGCAATCATGTTTGCTTTCATTTCATTGCAAAAAGTATTTTTTAAAATAATATTCCTTCCAAACAAAATAAATTAAATATATATAGATACACACACACACACACACACCCCCACACACACATTATATACAGGGAAAAATTATGTAGTAGAACTCCATTAGTATGAAAAGAGCCTTTTGTTGATGGTCAGGCAGTACATTGCTTTTGTCACCATCTCAGTGAGCATTGGCAAGGAGACGTCTAATGTTTGACTACATTTGATACCGCTACATCTTGCAAAGTGGATAGATACTGTTCATCAGGAGTTCCCAAACTTTCTTATGCCATAGACCCCTACCATTAACCGAGGGCTCCATGGACCCTGATCTACAGCTGGACTTTGTGTGTCTTACGTAGTCATAATGTGGCCATTCAGGCTTTTCCATCCTCAGTCACAGCCATCTTGAGTGTGGGTTCCCCCAGTATGTCGGCTTCTTTAAGCTTATCCAGGTCTTCAATGCACAAAGCATGCAGACATAGTCAAGAGGTTCAGTTGTTGTTCAGGCCAAACATCAGAATGGGGGAGAAATGTGATCTAAGTTGAGTTTGACCATGGAATGATTGTTGGTACCTGTCAGGGTAGTTTGAATCTCTCAGAAACTGCCGATCTCCTGAGATTTTCACACACAGCAGAAAAAGGTTTACAGAGAATGGTGCAAAAAAAAACACAAAAGAAAAAACATCCAGTGAGTGACTGTTCTGGGGGGGTGGGGGGGGGGAATACCTTGTTAATGAGAGAGGTCAGAGGAGAATAACCAGACTGAGTCAAGCTGACAGTAACTCAGATATCTGGACGTCACAACGGTGGTGTGCAGAAGAGCATCTCTGATCACAGAACAGGTTCAACCTTGAAGTGGAAAGTCAAGCTTTAGATCAGGGGTTCTCAGTTGGGGTCCATGGACCCCTCAGTGAACGGTAGGGGTACATGGCATAAAAAGAGGCTGGGAACTCCTGCTGTAGATGATGAACAGTACTCATTTCAAAACAGTGAGGCTACTCTGTTAGTGAGGCAACAGCATTTCTGCTCTCATCCAGGAAAACAGGCACCCAAAATGAGGGGCTCATCCTCTTTTACACTTTTACCTGAATTTTCCATTGTAACAACAATCACTTCAAACACAGACTGGGATAAAAAGAATGTGCTTCCCAACATGACCTCAGAGTGGTTGCCAATTGTGTTAAATGGACAATCTTATAAATTCAGCCAGGAACAGGATGAAATCACAAGAATTCCTGCCTCCTATTTTCTCCTCATCCTTGGCTAGATTCAAATACTTAGGGGGATGGTGGGTGAAACATTAGGATATAGCACACCATTTTATCAAATCCCTGAAGACCATCCTAATGAAGCCTGCACATTGTAAAGTAAAATTATTTCTGTCAAATTTGTCACTGATTTGACGTTGCCCAAATCAGGGCTTTTCAAAGACTGTGAAAAATACTGCATTAAAAAAAAACTACCGTTGCCGTGGTAACCGTAATGCAAGACTGATGAGTGTAGGTGAGAAAGTAGCTAGAGCAACAACGCAACATTTGACAATTACTTAACACGCCAACCTTAGCTCAGTATTAAAAATAAAGTACAAGTCTAAAAATTTGCATTAAAAACCTCATCCATTGTTCAGAAAAGTTAAATATCTCAGTGTTAAGATAGTGAGCATCGCCCTCATGTAAAAACAAGACATCATGTTGAGTCTGCTCCTAAGCAGAGCTATCGAATTAGTCCGGCTCCACTGCTCTTGACCTACAGTCAGGCAACTGTTTCCTTTCTGGAATAGACAAAGCGTATTCCATCACTTATCAATCTGTCCTTTGCCCACATCTATAGATTTTGGGAACCAAAAAAAATCTCTACATCTTTGCATTGCAGATTTAAACCAGGGTTTGCAAAATTTTCAAGTTGTTACTTGGTCAAGAAGAAAGTTTCTTTTTTGCTTTTAAGCATTAATACCTTGCCTAGCATGTGGTTCGGGGGATATAGAGAGAAGCTGAAAAAGTTTGTTTGGAATGGTGAAGCAAGCTTGTGACACTAAGTGATGTACTCATGTTACTTGTATTCCTTACACAAAGAAGATGCATGGCTGGTTACCAGGATACAAACTATTCCTGCAGATTCCTTGCAAGCAGCAGCCTTTGATTGCCGTTATCCTGTTCAGGTTAATTTTTCATTCTATTAGATATGCTTCTTTTATTTTTCCAACCAAAAGCACTACAGTGGCTTTGATACATTATTTGAAGTGGCTCCACTGTTTATATCAGGGGTTCCCAACGTGCAGTCCATGGACCCTTTGGTGCATGGCATAAAAAAGGTTGGAAAACCCTAGTTTATAGGATAAAAATACTTTAAAGCAAGACCAGCATTTAGCATCAGATCACAACTGCCAACAACACAGAAGTGATGGTGGTGGTGGTGGTGAGTTGCCTTCTTGCTGGATTCTGTGCAGAGAAAGCACGTGATCAAAGTTGTTTTCTTAGGGAGACTTAAAAGGTTGTAGACACTGCAATCTCAAACAACACACAGGATGCTGGAGGAACTCGGTGGGCAAGGAAAGTAACAGACAGTTGATATTTTGAGCTGAGATCATTCATCTTGGCTGACGTTCCTTCCTTTAGTGTCAGCAAAATAATTCACTTCAGGAAGTGTGGTGGAATTTACACACCTGTCAGTATCAAAGGCAGAGATGAACGAGTTCCTGGGTATAAATAACACCAGAATGTTCAGTCCACCTATGACCTCCCCACCCCGCCCAAAAAAAACAATCACACCAATGCCTTTACTTCCTCAGAGGTCTAAGGAACTTCGACACGTCCCCAGTGAACCACCCTATCTAAGCTCTCAAGAAATTGCAGAGAGTTGTGAACTCATCCTAGTTCAGCATGCAAACCAACCTCCCTCTGTAGACACTGACTATACCTCCCACTGCCTTGGAAAGCAGTCAAAATAATCAAGGATGTTTCAGATGTTGAGAGTCCTTTATAATGGCTGTAGCCTTCTTGAGGCAATGGATTTTTGAGGGTGCCCTTAACAGTGGGGAGAGCTGTGGTTGTGATGGAACTGGCTGAGTCTACAGCTCTCTGCAGCCTCTTTCAATCCTGTGCATTACGGCCTCCATCCCAGGAGGTGATGCAACCTGTCAGAATGCTCTCCACTGCATGTGTGTAGAAATTTTCTGGAACTTTTTGGTGGCATACGAAATCTCCTCAAACTCCCAATGAAATACAGCTGTTGGCATATTGCCATCAATACGCTGGGCCCATGTTAGCACTGCAGAGGGTGCAGAGGAGATTCACCAGGTGCCGGGAATGGAGAAGTTCAATTATGAGGAGAGACTGGAGAAGCTAGGTCTGTTCTCCCTGTAGTACAGGAGGTTAAGAGGGAACATGATTTAGATATATAGGGGTGTAGACAGGGTACACTGCTGGAAACTTTTCACCCAGATTAGGCACTTCTCACCTCAGGTTGGGCGAGACTAGAACTAGAGGTCATAGGTTTTGGGTGAAAGGTGAAATATTTAAGGGGAAGCTGAGGGGGAACTTATTCATTCAAAGGGATTGTGCTAGTGTAGAATGAGGTGCCAGTGGAAGTGGTAGATGTCAGTTCAGTTGTAGCATTTTAAAAATGGTTGGGTTAGATACATGGATGAGAAGACTATGATCCAGGGGCTGGTAGATGGAGCTAGCCAGAAGATTCAGCTGGCACTGACTAGATGGACCATAGGGTCCACTTCTGTGCTGTAGTGTTCTATGACTGAAAGTAATGTCCTAGTTGGCGATAGTGTTTTTTCTGCTTTTTAAACCATTATTAAGTTGCCCATATCATTGAGCTTAAGCAGTAAAGAGAAAATAGTGGCAGAGAAATTTTTAGAAACTCAAATGTATATAATGTTACTATTCTGTTTTTCCATTGAAGGCTACTCATCTGATGATATGTACTTGAGATGCTGCTGCAAGTATCTTTTCCATTGCACCTTTACATACATGCTCTTGTGCATATGACAATAAACTCGACTGTTTGACTTCACAGACATCCAGAGGCTAGAACTTGCAATTAAAATGTGACTCTTGACATGACAACATTCAATAGGAACTGTTTACAAAGCCAAATGTTTAAAAAAAAAAGACAAGTTTAGGAAAACTTGGCAGATGAAATAGATGCCCAGCACAGCACCTACTGTAAGTGTATGAGAGGATGGGATGAGGGGCATAGTAGATGAATTTCCACTTGACATGGTATTGCTCATTATACAACCCTCATCACATCAAAATCTGTTTATTTTAAACCCTGAGGAGCCTTGACCTACAAAGCTGGGGGTGGGAAGTGGTATTAACAGACGTAAATGCTTAGCACATTTTTGGCTGAAGGACATGAGTCAACTGGCCTCTGCTTCTACACTCTGTTCTGTATAGAATAGGAAAACAGATGTAGCAGGCTATCTTTAGCTATCTGCTATGTGTTTAAAAGCATTCTCTCTTGGTTTCAAAAAAAACTTTTACCCTATATGAAGCTATAACATACATTAATGCTCTTCCTGTAGCTTTGACACATTAGAGAAAGATTACAAAGTGCTAACAGAAGTATCACTAGCATTCTACCAACTTACCATCAAGAATTGCCCATTGCCCATCGATTTCTGTATGTTTTAAGTAAGAATCTTCAATGGTTGGGTCAT
The DNA here is from genome assembly GCF_048418815.1 of Hemitrygon akajei. Taxonomy (NCBI): domain Eukaryota; kingdom Metazoa; phylum Chordata; class Chondrichthyes; order Myliobatiformes; family Dasyatidae; genus Hemitrygon; species Hemitrygon akajei. The sequence goes on from NC_133125.1 coordinate 108,187,525, forward strand.
AATCCGGCACAAAAATCTTTTGGAAGAACTGGATGGTGAGGGCACTTTTTCCAACACCGCCATCTCCGACTACCACAAGTTTGTATGTGGGGAGATTGTCACTTGGAACTGCACTTGCTGCCATGTTATAATTTAACCTGTTTTTAAAAAAAAGGACAAAACAATATTAAATTTATGTCCATCATGTAAGGTACTCAAGTAAAGGTTTTTATTGATCTGAATGGTCCAGATATTCAGAAAACCAGAAAGTTACAACAGTTTCCCCCCATCATTAAGTGCTGCTTGCTGACCATAACAAACTTTCAATCATCAGCTTGGTCTTTTCAATTCAATCCAAAGCCACATTCTGCTCATCTCTGTACATTTCTCCAGTACCCATTCACACCACATCCTTTTCAGCATCATCACAAACTCTGCTTTGGGCACGTCCTTAACTTCTCACCACTGTTTGCTATTTTCACACATTTTCTCTATGAGCTTTTCTACTTATCTTTCACATCGTCATTAATGATTCTGTTGATCACGTCCTCTAGCTCCACAACTCATTATCAGAATCAGACGCATGTTGTGAAATTTGTTGTTACCTGGCAGAAGTACACTGCAATACATTGTAATAAAAATGATAACACATATATATATATAATAAATTAAGTTGTGGAAAAACAGAGGGAAAATATACTGAAGAAGAGATGGTGGGTTCAATGTTCATTCAGAAATCTGATAGCCAAGGGGGAAGATGCTGCTTCAGGAATGTTGAATGTGTGTCTTCAGGCTCCTTGGAATGAGAAGAGGACATGTCCTGGATGAAGGGTGTCCTTAATGATGGATGTCTCCTTTTGAAGTCCTCCTCAATGCTCCATGATGGAGATGACCGAGTTGACAACTTTCTGCAGCTTATTTTGATGCTGTGCAGAGCCCCTCCTTCCACCATCAATGATGCAACCAGTTAGAATGCTCTCCGTGGTACAGCTGAAGAAATCTGTGTGCGTCTTTAGTGACATACAAAGTCTCCTCAAACTCCTAATGAAACATAGCCGCTGTTGTTCCCGCTTTGTAATTTCATCAACATGTTGGGCTCAGGATAGATCCTGAGAGACGTCAACACCCAGGAACTTGAAAATGTCTACCCTTTCCACTTCTGAACCATTGATGAGAACTGGTATGTGTTCCCTCGACTTCCCCTTCCTGGAGTCCACAACTAATCCATTGGTCATTCTGGCGCTGAGTGCAAAGCTGTTGCTGCAACACCACTCAACTAGCTCATCTATCTTGCTCCTGTATGTTTCCTCGTCACTATCTGAAATTCTGCCAGCAACACTAACGTCATTGGCACAATTTATAGATGGTGTTTGAGCTATGCCTAGCCACACAGTCGTAGATGTAGAGTAGAACATGTAGTGGTTAAGCAAGCATCCTTGTGGTCTGCAAGCATCGATTGTGAGGAGATGCAATTTCAATAGCTCCAGAACACCTATTTTATATTATTCCAGCCACATCTCTGGCTGAAGGAGGATGATACAGGTTTGTATTGAGGCAGCATACAAAGAACATAGAAAAGGACAGCACAGTACAGGCCCTTCGGCCCACAGTGATATGCCATCCTTTTAAGCTCCTCTAAGATCAATCTAACCCTTCCCTCCTTCATAAGCAAGTCTACTTCTGAGAACTTCTTCCCCAAACGTAACGTATATTCATGAAGAACAACAGCAGGTTCAGGAAGGCAGCTCACTGTGAACTTAATGAGAATAATAAGAATTGGGCAATAAATACTGAACTTGCCATTGAGGCCACAGCCAAAAAAAAAAGCGTTTTTGGGGGGACGTCACGTGATGACGTAGGATCGAGACGTGGAAATCCAGCTCTCCCGTAAAAAACCAGTAAAATAATGTTTAAGTGAAGAAAAGTTAGTAAATACTTTTTTAAAATTACTTATAAACTACTCAGGATTAAGACATGTCTCCTAAACAGAAGCAGAAGAAAACTACTACTTTGAAGACAACACAAGTTGGAAAAGAATCATGGCCGGCCACCATGAAAGAGCCTCGGGCTCAAGTGCATTTTACCTCCGGCGATACAGAACAGGAAACTGCGGCAACATCAACCATTTCCAAAAAAAAAAGCAACAGGAATTGCACATGCATGAAGGAAGGGGCATGCGCAAACACGAGCAACCCAAACTACAAATCCCAACTATAGCGGAACTGAAAGTGAAAGTGAATATGAGGTGGAATCAGATTCTCTGGATAAATCAGATGAAGATGAAGAGACAAACAAAGAAGAGCAACAGGAAGAGGTTGGAGGTGATATTGGAGACATAAAAAAATCTTTGGTGCAAATAATGCATGATTAAAAGCATTTAAAGTAATAAAAAGATATTAAAATATGAAGATTATGTTTGATAAAATGATGAAAAGACAGGACAAAATGGACAAGAAAATTAAAAACTTGGAAGAAACAATGGGAGACACCATTGATAGAGTGAATAAAATGGAAGATAATATTTCTGCCTGGACATCAGAAAGAAAATGGTTGTTGGAAAAAGTGGATGTACTTGAAAATTTTAGCAGACGAAATAATATTAAGATTGTTGGACTTAAAGAAGGTATAGAGGGAGAGGATCCAATAAAAAATTTTTCAAAAATGGATTCTGGAAATTTTAGAAATGGAAGAAGGAACCCAGTTAATTGAAATTGAAAGGGCTCACAGAACCTCAAGATCAAGACCGCAAGTTGATCAAAACCCACAATCAATCTTGATAAAATGCTTATGATATCAAGATAAAGAAAAGATCCTGAAGGCGGCTGCCCAATGTGCCAGAAAGAGAAACGGGCCATTGATGATAGAAGGGAAAACAGTTCTTTTCTATCCTGATATAAGTTATGACCTTTTGAAGAGAAAGAAGGAATTTAACCCAGCAAAAAAAGTTTTATGGGAAAAGGGTTATAAATTTATATTGCGCCACCCTGCAACCCTGATAATTTTTTTGGATGACGGAAAAAGATCTTTTACTGATTATTGGGATGTGGAAGAATTTGCACAAGAACTCCCAAATATTCGCTAACCACAGCCAAAGATTTAAAAGTGAAACGGATTAAAGATGAAGACAGGGACAGTGAATGGAGTTGATGGATGTTTCAGGACAGATGAATATTTAAATATATTCTTAATTATATGATACAGGGGGAGAAAGGTAAAAATTTGAGAAATATTAATTGAGAGTAGTGATATTATTTTTTCTTCTCATATATACTTTTTTATGTTATGGGGGAGCTGGGGGAACTTCGGATCGATTGCTACGGGATTCACGTGTGTAATCACGGCGATTGCCATGACCCGTACAACGGAGGGGGGTAATGTTGTGTTTTCTTTATAATCTATTTTTCTTTAATCTTTCTTTCTTTGCCTGGACAATTGGGGGGGGGGGGGGGAGACACATAGCAACATGGAGAATTTTAAAAAGATTCCCCAAGGCACTACGAAAGTAGAAAAGTTAGGTATTACTATAGACTGGAGTAACCCTGTTAAAAATAATGACTAATTTACTGAATTTTTTAAAGTTTTAATGTTAATGGGCTTAATGGACCGGTGAAAAGAAAAAGAATTTTAACATACATTAAGAAAATGAAAATAGATATAACTTTTAGCTGCATTCCATTTGAAAAAATTACTTACAATTTAAGAGATAAATACAAAATATTTCTGAAAATTTGGCACCCTTATTTACAAAAGATAGGATTAAATATATAGGTGCTCCAAAGATAAAATTATTGGTTATTTGGGGAAATAAATAAATAAATACACTAAAGCTATTATGAACGCCGTGGAGCATGTGGGGATCTACTGATATCCAGGCATTCTTTCTTTCTTTTTTTTCCTCTTTCTACAGGGATATGTTAGGGGGCAGGGGTTAAGGGGAGGGTGGGGGGGAAGGGTTGATAATTTTTTTTTCCTTCTGTAACCATTTGAAAATTCAATAAAAAAATATTTTAAAAGTGTTTTTATTTAAATCACAAGATTATTTCTCCTGATAGCTACAGGTTTTTGTAATGTTCTAACCCAGAAGGCCAGCTGCTTAATATGGATTTAAAGCTAAAAATCCAAACAAGAATCTCGAGGCAAATGGATAAGGTTTGGGCAGAAAATAGAGACCATCACCAAGATTGCTCCCGATCTTTATGGAAGGGAGAGGTGAACTCCATCTCACCCACATTCTATTAATCCTTGCATTTGTGTATAGATCCCAATTAGAATCAATTCCTGAAAATAAATCTAAACAGGCAAATAAAATTATGTCTGATTAATGTGTGCTCGCATTAAATTAGTTTAAACTGTGGGTAATTGTCTCACGATTTTACTTCACAATTTCAGTAATGAAGGGGGATTCCTGGGGACTTCTAAACCATTCCTTTGTTGTGAAGGTTGAGTTTTCTACCTGTTTGTGGCTCCACACACTCTGTTCTCCCAAACAAAATGGGAAACGTGTCTTCCATTGTTGAATCTCACCCCCATTTTGCTGTTGAAATCACTGATGCAGTAATTGAGAGTTGTGTAGTGAGGACTAGATGCTAACTAAAACCTCTGTGTATGTAGCGGTTAAATTAGGGAACTATTACTCTGAGACCTGAACAAAGTGGAAGACTGAAAGTCATTCCCCTTAACTAACTAGAACACAGAATATTACAGCACAGCAGAGCCCTTCAGTCCGCACCGTTGCTCTGATCTTTTAGCTTACTCTAAGATCAATCTAGCCCGTCCCTCCCATAGATCTCTCCATTTTTCTAACATCCATGTGCCGATCTAAGGGTTTCTTAAATGTCTCTAACATATTTGCCTCTACCACCACCCCTGACAGGACATTCCATGCATTTACCACTATCTGTGCATACAATAACTACCTCTGACATACCCTGTATACTTTCCTCCAATCATCTTAAAATTAAACCATCCCGTTGTGATAGCCATCTACGCTCTGAGGACAAAATAAAATGTCTCTGGCTGTCCACTTGATCTGCGCCTCTTACGATCGCAAACATCTCAATCAACTTGCAGTCTCATCCTCCTCCACTCTAAAGAGAAAAGCCCTCGGTCACTCAGCCTATCCTCATACGACGCACTCTTTAATCCAGGCAGTGATAAATGAAACTGGGAACAGCAGAAAGAGAGTTAGAGGGATGGCAGGTAGAACTGAGTGTGGGAAGGAGAAATACAAGCAGTCAGCTGACACGACTGGTTGTTTGAGACACTGTTGAATTTAAGGTTCAGTCCGGAAGGCTGCGTTGTGCTAAGTCAGAAGGTTTCATTGGATTGGTGTTAAGATGTCGGAGGGGGTGTGGGATGGCAAAGTTACACTTATGGGTAGCTGCAACAAACCCCCCAAAAAACAGGGTTACCCTAGCAACCTCAACAGGAATCTAATAAAGTGAAAAATAAACTGCTGGATGAAATCATTGGGTCAGGCAACATCTGTGAAAGGAACTGGTTAAGTCAAGATTTTTTATTTGGTTCTTCTACCAAATGGCAAAACCCTAATTACTACAGTTTAGGAACACTATGACCAACTTGCATTGAAATGAACAATTTGTTCAAATGTAATTGTGCTCTTTCTTGTAAAATTTATGTACACTATGTTTTTCTTCTGAATGTTGTTTATATGATGCTATGTGCCTGTGATGCTGCTGTAAGGTTTTCATTGCACCTGCGTGTATGTGTACATGAGTCAACTTTGACTGAAAGAGTCAAGGAGAGATAGCCAATACAGAGAGCTGACAGGAAAGGGTAGGGTAAAAGCTGGCAAGCAATAGGTGGATCCAGGTGAGGTGTGATTCACAGGTAGAGGACGGAAGGTTGGAACTAGTGACAGTCTGGGAGGTGGTAGGTGGAGGCATCATAAGGTTTACCCTCATTGTTGGGGAGTATTCATTGACCTTAAGGGTATAAAAATTGCGATTGTACCTTTGGGGTTGGGAGCCTCTACCGAGAGTATCTCCAGAATGATGCCTGCTTGTTACGCTGAATAAAGATCTGCTTTAATGTTTCTCCAGACTTTGATCACAGTCACAACACTCGCGACTACAATTCTATAATTAGTCACCCACGTAACACTTTCATTGCAACTGTGCCTCATCACAGTTCTGCACATGACAATAAACATGTTGATTAGTAATAAAAGACATAAACTGCACTCCTGAAATCAACAGGTAATGGAAAATGTTTGAGATGTTTAGACATGAAAAACTTAGGTTCACGAGAATGATCCTGGGAATGAAAGGGTTAATGTTCGAGGAGCATTTGATGGCTCTGGGTCTGTATCTGCTGGAGCTTAAAAGAATGAGAAGAGGTGGGGGCACGATCTCATCGAAACCTATTGAATATTGAAAGGTCCAGATAGAGTAGAGATGGAAAGGATGTTTCCTGTGGTGGGGGAGTCTCGTATCAAAGAGCACAGCCTCAGTAAAAGGATATGCCCCTTTAGAACAGAGATGAGGAGAAATATCTTTCCAGAGGGAGGTGAATCTGTGGGATTCATTGCCATGGACGGCTATGGAGGTCAAGTCATTGTGTGTGTTTAAAGCAGAGGTTGATAAGATTCTTGATTTGTAAAGGGGTCAAATCTTGATGGGCTGAATGGCCCAATTCTACCATGTCTTATGGCTCCAAGCAAACTTCAGAATTCTTCAGCACTCTTAAATACCCAGACAAACCCTCCTTTACATATCAACATTTATCAAAAATGAGCATATACAAGACAAAGAAGGATACTGAAGTGATTCAGAAATGACAATATCACATTCGTGGGCTGAGCAGTAAAATAAAAAGCCAATCAGTCCAACTTCTATGGACAGTATTTCATTTAACAGTGTCAAAGAAACATTATCAGGATCAAAATCAAGTTTATTAGCACTGACATTGTCATGAAATTTGTGGCAACAGTACTGCATGGTGTAATGCATAAAATATTACTTACAAGTTACAAAAAGAAATCTAAAACATAAATAAGTGTGAAAAATGTTCTTGGATCATTCAGAAATCTAATGGCAGAGGGGAGGAACTGAACTATGGGTCTCGCCCCCTTTGCGGGTTTCAGTTCAGAAAAGCCATTTGCTTACAGTTACTGTTACCATGATTTATTTTTCATTGCACCTTGAGTGTTAGATAGTCTTTTTCCCCCCATATATATGGGGTTTGCTTTTGGATTTATTTGTTTCGTGGCTGCCTGTGAGGAGATGAATCTCAAGGTGGTATAATGTATCTATACTTTGATAATAAATGCACTTTGAACTTGTTCCTAAAATTCTGAGTGCGTGTCTTCAGCCTCCTGTACCTCCTCCTTGATGGTAGCAATGGGAGAGAGCACGTCCTGGGTGGTGAAGGATCTTAATGATGGATGCTGCCTTTTTGAGGCACTGCCTTTTGAAGATGTCCTTGATGCTTGGGGAGGTTAGTGTCTGTGATGGAGCTGGCTGAGTTTACAACTTTCTGCAGCTTTTCCCAATCCTGTGCAGTGCTCCTTCCATACCATCTTTGTGATAGGCACCAGTTGCTCATATGACCATCCAACACCTGCTCCCATGGTGTCATGTGACCTCATTCAGGGGGGCTAAGCAGGAGCTACACCTTGCCCAAGGGTGACCTGCAGACTAGTGGAGGGAAGGAGCACCTTACACCTCCTTTGGTAGATATGTATCGCCACCCTGCCTCCCTGGAAATTTGCTAGACTCCTTGTTGACATACCAGATCTCCTCAAGCTCCTAATGAAATATCGTTCCTGCCATGCCTTCTTCTAATTGTATCAATATGTTGGGCCCAAAATAGATCCCCAGAGATGCCAACATGTGGGAATGTTGCTTACAAAGCTGAAATCAGCATTCTCTATCAATTATATAGCAGGATAAACTACAAGCCATGTAGAATGGAGCAAAAGTTCACCTAAGGCTTCAACACAGTAAGAAAATTGATTTTCAGGAGGAAACAAAATGATCATGTGTCCCATATATTGCTGAAGTAACAGACGCATGTAAATGCTGTATAAAAATGCTAAAGGTGATTAAATATCTGTGGTAACAGGGAAAAACTACAGTCCCTATTCTGCATAGCCCACACCTCCCATCCCTCCAGATGGTGCAGATTGATACTTTAACATGGCTCCATAAGGGTTGGCCATCCCACAAGTCCGGTTTCTCCCCAGCTCCTCCTCATAATTTTCAATTTGTTGATTACTATTAGAGTCACAGAAAAGTACATCACAGAAACAGGCCCTTCAACCCTTCTAGTCCATGCCAAACCATTTTAACTGCCTACCTCCAATGACCTGCACTCAGAACAGAGCCCCCCCATACCCCTCCCATCCATGTATCTACCTAAATTTCTCTTAGACGTTGAAGTCAAGCTCACAGACACCACTTATGCCAGCAGCTCACTCCATACTCTTACGACCCTCTTTGTGTAGGAGTTTCCCCTCATGCTCCCCTTAAACTTCTCACCTTTCACCCTTAACCTACCCAGCCTTAGTGGAAAAAGCCTGCTTGCATTTACCCTATCTATACCACTTATAATTTTGTATATCCCTGTCAAATCTCCTGCCAATCTTCCATGTTCCAAGGAATAAAGTTCTCACCTATTCAATTTTTCCTTATATCTCAGGTGCTCCAGTCCTGGCAACATCCTTGTAAATTTTCCCTGCTCCCTTTCAACCTGATTTGTATATATATATATTTTTTAAATTGGCAAACTGTTATTTTTTCCTCTTCATTTCTTGGTGTATTTTATAAGTTACTATACCCACCTTATTTGACCTCTCCTTCCTATATAAAGGAGAGGTTACGCTTTTTGAACCATTTTGCCGAATATACTGAAACTCTGCAAGTTACAGCACAAAAGAATCTGGGAATTACATCCATTATGCAGAATGGAAAGAACGGAGTTATACGGTCTAGAATAATAACTTATAGCCTTCAGATATTTAAACTTTGCATGCAAACTTTTCTTAATCTTGCTGCTTCCATTCCCCCCCCCCCCCCCATTGCTCAGATGCACTCAGAATATTTCAGAAATATTTAAAAACAAGCATGCTACTGCTGAAATAACTAGAACATATTCCTGTCTGGATGCATCATTGCCTGCTATGGAACTCATTCTCAATCTTATTCTCAATTATTATCATATTCATTTATTATTATTATTATTTGCATGATTTGTCTTATTTTGCACATTGGCTGTTTGTCAGTCTTCATGTGTAGTTTATCATTGATTCTATGGTATTATTTGCTTTACTGTAAATGCCCACAAAATAAATATTTTCTTGTATTGTATATGGTGACATACATGCACATTGATAATAAATTTACTTAGAACGAGAAACAAAAAAAATCAACAACTCTATTCTTCACACAATCTTCATCCTATTCTATGGTAACAATTTATTTGGTCACCATGGATTCACAACCAGAGTGAATGGAAAACAGATAAGACTCTTGGTTTGCATCTAACATAATTATATATTTAGTTTGGTATTGGAAGGAGCAGCACCTTGTGTCAAGCATCAGAAATACAAATTGATTTTGCTGATGCTGTACACGGATGGAAATAGCACATCGATAGTGGACAGATCTCACTTCAAGTACGATCTTAAACTAAAGTTAGGCAGCTGCTTTCTTACACAATTCTAGATTAGATCAGTGAGTAATTGCTCCATCATGCTTTTTTTTAAAAAACAAAATGTAGTTAACTCTTCACTCAACGTGATACCTCTCAAAGGAACACGAAGAACCTCAGCAACTTCACTGCAATAACATAACCTTAACAACACTGGTCCCTTCTTTGAAAATGCACACTATTTGAAAATGCATATGCTGCAATTGACCTATCATCTAGAGTGGTTCTTTGGATACAGCACTTGTCATGTGTTACACAATCAAACCTATCTACATGAATATAGCCAGGAATATCTATCTCTGATGAAATTGAGATACTGAAAGGTCTGAACTTAGATCGGCACTTTAGCTATTTATAGAACATGCATATTATTAATCTATTCAGGGTGTGGAGAAGTTCCTCGAAATCACTTGTTCAACATTAATACATCCTAATTAAGGCAAAATGGGGAAGTTAAGGACCTAATCTCCTCTATGCCAGAACCTCAGAAATACTCTGCTTTCCTGTGTATCAGAAAGCCTTTACTCAAACACACAAATAACAACCGAGACCATAAGACATAGGAGCAGAATTAGGCCATTCGGCCCAGAGTCTACTCTGCAATTCAATCATGTCTGATTTATTATCTCTCTCAACCTCATTCTCCTACTTTCTCCCAATACCCTTTGATGCCCTGACTAATTAAGAATCCATCAAGCTCCACTTCAAATATATCCAATGACTTGGCCTCTACAGCCGCCAACAGCTGAAGTCAGACCTACACAGAGCAGTGAGCCTCGAGTGGCCAGAGTCAGGCCTACACAAAGCAAGATAGTTTTGGTTACCTTTGGTTGATCACTGCAGGAGTTTCTCAGTGTCCTGGAGCCAGACATCTTCCACTGCTTCAGCAGTGACCTTCCTCCCATCATAGGGTCAGAAGTGAAGGAGTTTGCTAATGAATGTCTAACATTTAACTTGATTGATCCACAGCAATTAAAGCAGCTCCTCCCTGCATCCAGCAGGACCTAGACAACATTCAGGTGCAGGCTTATAAGTAGCAAGTAATAGTGGTGCTTCAAACTGTCCTGGTTGTGACTACCTCCAAAGTGAAAGAAGTGACTTGACTTTAATGATTCTTGATCGACTACGATCTTATTGAAAAGCAGAGCAGACATGTGGGGCCAGGTAGAATGTTCTGGCTTTTGTTCTTAATGTTCTTGTGATCTCCTGACTTTAGGTGGTAAGGTAGCATTCCTGTTGGCATAATGCTATTACAGTGCCAGTCATCACCAGTCAGGGTTCGATTCTTGCTACTGTCTGTAAAGAATTTGTACGTTTTCCTCGACTACGTGCGTTTTCTCCGGTTCCCCCCACATTCCAAAGAAGTACAGTTGGGGTCACTGAGTTGTGGGGTGCCAGACACATGGCGACACATGCAGGCTGCCCAACAAAATCGTCACTCATTAGAGTTGACGCAAGTGCAGCATTTCATTGTATGTTTTGGTGTAGTGGGTCATATAAAGCCAATCTTTATCTAAGAATACAATTACAAACCATGCAACATGGGCAGAAGGGGCTCATCAGCAGTGGTTGCCAGCTCATCTCAGAGAAGGAAAACTCTGATCTCAAACTTCCACTGCATTGCATCTATACCCACTCATGGGGAAGACTTTGGGAGTAAACCCTCAGGGAAAAATCCAGAGCTGGAGTCCTAAGGCAGTCTGATGTGGAGTTCAATACTGACTGGCAACTCCTGCAACACCACTGATGCCAAACTGTGTCGGTCTCTGCCGTTCTTTTGGATTCATCAGCTGCATGGAGAGGGGGAGCCTGTTGCGTGGGCAAGAGCTTGCTCTCCATATCGTACTGCCGTGGCTTGAGTATCACATAGTCAGCTAGGACACAACATCCATGATCGACCTCGACCAACAGAGGGCAAGCTCAGGGTCCACAGTACTGCACTTTTACCCAGATTTCAGCAGCCAAATTTGTACTACCACATAACATGGGGAGGAGGTTGTAATATGAAGATGGAGTGTCCAGCAGTCTCTCTTAGCAGAGATGAATCGGGTTTGTGAGGCTGAGGTCCAACAGGCTTATCCCTCCTGTTGATTCATTCACTGCTTACCACAGACCAATGCAACCACAGTACCCCTCATGACTCAGTCAGTTCAATCAGCTGTGTGGGGTCTTCAAACAATTCTTGGTAATGAACAGCAGTCCCTCAACCAGGCGGCAATCTGATCCCCAACCATATGTGGTGCTTCTTCCAGAGGATGTTCAGAGTGGAGGAGTACTGATGCATCAGTTGGAGGACAGCAAATGTGATTGGGAGGAGGTCTCCTTGAAGTGTGATTGAGGAAGTAGCCTTGACACACTCTGATCATCCATTATTTATTTTTATTGTTACATACGGTACAGGCCTTTCCAGCTCAACAAGCCTCACTGCCCAGCAACCTACCCATTTTACACTAGCCTAATCACAGGACAACTCACAATCTGCTAACTGGTATGTCTTTGGACTGTGGGAGGAAATCAGAGCACCTGGAAGAAACCCACACAGTTCACAGGAAGAGCTTTCAAATCCCTTACAGCCAGCAACAGAATTGAACACCAAAATGCCCCAAGCTGTAATAGCATTGCACTCAGCCCGACACTAGCACGGTTCCCCAAATGTATATAGTTATGGCTCTATCTCAATCCTCCGGTGAATCCTGTTCTTTCACTCTGAGAAAGTAATGAATGATTCCAATGATGACTGTCAGCTTGCTGCTTGACTAATCTATGGGACAGCTCTCTCGATACCTGTGCCCCCATATCTTTGCAGGAAGATTTTGGAAGGTTGAGCGAGCTGGGAGCAATGCTGCAGTGTCAAATTTCACTGCCTCTCTTCATGCTTTAGTCAGTCTGATTTTATCATTGCTATTTTAAACATAGTGGTCACCGTATAGTCTGTAGATCCTTTCAAAGGGCAATTAAAAGTCAAAGCTTTGTTCAGAGTTACCTGAGGGCCACATCAATTATATATTTAAAAAAGCAGAGATTTGTTTTCCTGAGGAGTTTTTAGTCAAGATTAAATTTTATTTTAAACTACTGCCTGGATAAGAGGGCATGTCTTATGAAGACAGATAGGACTTTTCTCTTTGAAGTGAGACAGGGACACCTTTTTTCCCTTATTAGGGAGAGAGAGAGAGAGAACCTGTGGTATGTCGAATTACTGGGTGAACGAGTAGTCTTTGGGGGTACTGCAAGTCTGTGTCTTTATTGATGATTTGCTGCATGCTTGAGTGCTCGAGGAGGGGTTGTTTTGCTGCTGCTTAATCATGGGAGGGGGCAGCTGGGGGGGCTTTGGAGTTCTAATATTTAACTGTCGTTCATTCTTTGAGGCACTCCTCTGTTTTTGTGGATGTTTACGAAGAAAAAGAATTTCAGAATGCATATTGTATACATTTCTGACATTAAACTGAAGCTATTGAATGAGAGGTGATTGACAGAGATTTACAAGATGATAAGACACATTAATAGGGTGGATAGCCAGAGACTCCTTCCCAGGGCAGAAAAGGCTTATACAAAGGGACACAATTTTAAGGTGATTGGAGGAAATTATGGAGGGGGGGGGGGGGGAAAAGAATATCAAGTTCTTTACACAGAGTGGTGGGTGTGTGGAGAGTCAGATACATTAAGGAACTCTCGGATAGGGAAATGGATGATGAAATTCCAATTAAATTCACCAAATCTTCTGACTTAGCAAATGCAGCCTTCCAGACTGAACATTAAATTTAACAGTCTCAGATAATCAGTCATGTCATCTGACCGCTTGTATTTTACCTTGCCACACTCAGTTTCTACCTGCCATCTCTCCTACTCTCTTACAGCTGCCTCCTGTTTCATTTGATGATTAGAGGGCGCATTTTAGGTTGAGTGAGTGAGGGCTTTTCTTTTTGAAGTGCAGGAGAATGAGATGCTGCTTGATTGAGGTGTATAAGATTATAAGAGGCACAGATCGAGTGGACAGCCAGAGATATTTCTTCCCAGAGCAAAAATCTCAGTGATTTCAACAGCAAAAATGGGGGTGAGATTCAACAATGAAACTCATCATTCTGTAGCATTTTGTATTAACATGCATTTCCCATTTTGTTTGATAAACAGTGTATGGGACTACAAACAAGACCAGAATTACAAAATCATCAAAAACTCACCTTTCACAACAAAGAAATGGGTTAGGAATCCCCAGGAATTCCCCTTGATTTCTGAAATCAAGAAGTAAAATCGTGAGACAATTACCCACTTGTTTAAACTAATTTAATGCAATTACACATTAATCAGACAATTTTGTTTGCCTGTTAAGATTTATAGAAATTGATTCTAATTGAGATCTATTCACAAAAGCAAGGATAAATAGAAGGTGGGGTAGATGGAGCCCACCTCCCCCAACCATAAAGATCTGGAGTAATCTTGGTGACTGTTACTATTTTCCATTACACTCCTTATCTATTTTCTTCCAGATTTTTAACTTTCATTCCATATTGAGCAGCCAGCCTACTGGGTTAGAACATTCTAAATAATTGGAACAATGGGGAGAAACAATCTTGTGATTTATATAAAAGCACTGTTTTTTTTCTGGCTGTGGCCTCAAAGACAAGTTCAGTATTCATTGTCCAAATCTCACTGCTCACAGTGAGCTGCCTCCCTGAACCTGCTGTTACTCTTCTGGTGAATGCCCATTATGTTTGTGGGAAGAAGTTCCCAGAATTAGACTTGACGTCAATGAAGGAACAGTGATACACTTCCAGATGAAAATGGTGTGAGAACTTGGAGGGGCACACACGTCTCAACATTCCATCTCTATGGAGAACTTGTTTTATGTGGAAGTAAAAAGACTGATGAAGCCAGAAAATCAGATACAACAGGAGTTGACTACCTGAACTGTTAACCCTGCTCCCAGTTCCTCAGAGTACCTGCAGCATTTTGTTTTCAGTGTTTAGTTTGAATTCTTTGTCTCTATTCCATTCAGGATTGACAAGATGCTGTTGAATTTGACAGACTTTCAAAGCACACCACATCCCATGTTAATGGGAATATTCAGAATATGTGGTTTAGAAAACACTGTGGGCTCTGAAATTTATTCAAAAAATTATTTCTTACAGTGATTACTTCTCTTTCTGTACCATTGTTTCTTTATTTCACGAACCCTTTATAGACTTTGGCACACAATGACTCAACAGTCAGTCGTCATCTTAACTAGTGAAACCTAACACTGCTCAGGCAAAAACATCTAGAGTATGAGAAACAGCTGAGAAGGACTCAGAAGTCTTGAAGTTTCCTTCGATCTGATAATGATTCACAGAATGATGCTTTAAGACAAATTCTTTTAACAGTTGGAAGAAAGAACTGTAGCCATGGACAATGCAGAAAAGGCATTGAATTGGCCTCAAATAACTTAAACTGTTTTAGATGATCCTATAGGCCAAAATAACAATTCCCTCTCCCAACCATCTTGCAACAATTCTCGGAAAAAGAGAGCTTCCTGTTTCTTCCCACCCCCCCTCATAAAAACTGAATGTCAATGATCTCACACTCTGCCTTTCTCAATCAAACTAAGAATTTTTTTCCCTTAATTAAATGTTGATTTGAAACCAGAATTTGAAGAGATGTTCAAAGCTGCATTTTTTTTTTTTTACAAATCATTTGGCCTGGTTTCGGAAATTCATGCTGGGCACCAATTTTTACCGGACCCACAGAATTAAAACATGGAAGGTTAATAGAAGACTCAGCCCAATATATCTGAGGCACATCCCTTCAGCACCATTAGTACTATCTGCAGTAGACACTGCCTCAAAAACACAACCTCCATCAAAGATCACCACTAATTGGGCCATGCCATCTTCTCAAAGTTACCATCAGGTGGGAGGTACAGAGGTTTAAGTCCTGCTCCACTAGGTTCAAGATCAGCTACTTCCCCTTTAACCACTCAGTTCTTGAAGAGTTGGCACAACCCTGTTCACTAGAGTTCAACAACATGATGACACTTTGCACTAAAATTAACTTGGTCTTGTCTTGTTTTGTTCTAATTGTATTTTTTCTTGTAAAACAAATGTATACAAGTTTTAATTTATGTTCTTTTTTGTGAATGCTCCTTATCTGATGCCCTGTGCCCGTGATGTTGCTGTACATTCTTCATTGCACCTGTGCACATGACAATAATCTTGACTCTGATCTTTGCCTGGTAAAGCTTGTTGTATCCATCCCTGGATGCATTCTCGCACAGGATGTGGACATGATTTGCAAAGCCTGCATTCACTATCCACCACTAATTACTCCTGCCACAGCAGGCAGTTAAAAATGAGTCACTTCAAGATTCAAGATTATTTAATGTCATTTCCAGTACACAAGTGCAAAGGAGAACAAAATAATTGTTACACCGGATCCGATACAGCAAAAAAAAGCTATGATAGAACACAATAAAAAATAATAAATATAAATACATGAGATAGCTTGCATACATTGATTGTATGTCCATAAAGTGATGCTAGGCACATCAGTGTCTTACATTAGGTGACTGACAGGAAAAGTAAGGTAGTGGTGGTTGGGGGTATGGAGGGGTGGGTTAGTGGGTGGAGGTGTTGATCAGCCTTACTGCTTGGGGGAAGTAACTTTTTTTTTTGAGACTGGTGCTCCTGGTGTGGATGTTGCATAGCCTCCTCCCTAATGGAATGGGACAAATGGACCATGAGCAGGGTGGGTGGGATCCTTCATGATTTTACTGGCCTTTTTCTGGCACCTTTCTGTACACATGTGCTTGTGAGTCTGTAGCTAAGTAAAATTCAGACTGGGCTAGCATGGTATATTTCCTTCCCTAAATAATAGCAGATGGATTTTCACAACAATTTGATGACTATCATTACTGAGAGTAGCTCAAGTTCCAGATTTGTTTAATTACTTGTATTAAAATCACCCAGCTGGTATGGTAGGGTTCAAATAAGTTTATGAATCAATGGTCCAGAACTCTGGCTCTAATTGAGTAATATAACCAATCCGTGATGTATCCACATTGCTGTTAGAACTGTTGCCTTTTGATTTTGGCTGTAGATGAAATGTGCACAGACCCATTTTAGAAATTTAACACCTATATTCGTACAACTTAACACGTCCAATCAATCACTGAATCAGGGCCAACATTACTGATTGTAGAGAAAGTCTAATCATAATTCACAATGGATCCCCTTGGTTTTAAAAAAATTGCAAAGAACAAGAATGTGGCAAGATATTTAAAAGTATTATTTCAAAATGGCTGGGAGATGTTTGGCCTAGATGGGATTGTAATTTTGTTTAACATGATGTACAGAAATATTAAATATATGGAAAATTGGTATTAAATTCTGCACAACTAATTGTTGATCATAATCAAGTAAAAATTCTGTTGCTCAGTTGCTCCTGGCATTACGCTATTTAAGTGTCAATTAGCTACCACATCAAACAAAACAATTTAATCAAGATCAAACTGATGTGCTACTGTTCCTTGACCAAACTGAGGAGAACTAATTCCTCCAGATTGAAGTGAACAAGATTGCTAATCCGATCACTTACCCTTACTTGCTGCAAAGAACAGCAATCCTGAATTGATCACTTCATAATTTAATCCCAAATCAGTAACTGAATTGACGACCTCAGCACAAGTCAAGTATGAATGGCTCAGGTCTTTTATCTGAACTCGGAAACCAGACTGCCATCAAATCATGTTTATACCATCCACATCTGAAGTACAGGCAGCGTTCTTTCAGTTCATTGTTCCTACAGGTTGGGAATACCCATGGTAGATTTGCTTCCCCTCCTTAAATTACCAGTATCAGAGGGGGAAGTGGCAATGGGGGATTATCAATATTACAACACAACATCATTAGTATGTTCTGAAATATCCATAGTGCAGCCACCATACAAAATAAACATGACTGATTTGCTTTAACAGTAAATCCAGTTTTATGCTGTGGTGGAGGATTACCTTCCACTGTAAATTTTAACCAGACATTTACCCTCACTGGTCACTTTATTATTAGTTACAGGAGTGTAGCTAATACAGTGGCTACAGGAGTGGAACTCGGTGTGGTCTTCTGCTGCTGTAGCCCATCCACTTCAAGGTTTGGCATATTGTGCGTTCAGAGATGCTCTTCTGCACATCACTGTGGTTATTTGAGTTACTGTCACCTTCATGTCAGCTTGAAGCAGCCTGGCCATTCTTCTCTGACCCTTCTCATTAACAAGGTGTTTTCACCCATTGAACTGCTGAGAACTGTGTGGTTTTTTTTTAAATTTGTTTTTCCACACCAATTTCTACAAGCTCTAGAAACTATTATGCAGGAAAATCCCAGGAGATCAGCAGTTTCCGAGATACTCAACCCACCCCATCTGGCACCAATAATCACATCACGGTCAAAGTCACCTAGATTACTTTTCTTTCCCATTCTGACATTTAGTCTGAACAACAACTGAACCTCTTGACCATGTCTGCATGCTCAATGTATTGAATTGCTGCTACATGGTTGGCTGATTAGATGTTTGCATTAACGCGCAGATGTACAGGTGAACCTAATAAAGTGGTCACTGAGTGCATTTTCCCTAGTGCATGGAAGGCCAAAACCAAGAGGAACTTTACAAACTGCAAGGGACATAGATAGGATAAGTAATTCAAAATATTTTCCCAAGGCAATGGAGTGTGAGACTAGAGGCACAGGTTTAAGGTGAGAGGGGAGAAAATTTAACAATCAACTTTATTCACTGTATACATTTACGTGTATTAGGAATTGGCTATGGTGTGTTGGTGCGACAAGCAACAGAAAAACAACAACATTCAACAATTGTAAAGAATTCAAAATTATATACAAAATAGAGTACAGATATGGAATAAAATGTGCATTTTAAATACCAGCTTGTATTTACAATGTAAACAGTATTATAAAATGTGGTTTAAAGGAGATCTTGAGTTAATAAAGTGCTCTAGGAATTCAGTGAGTCAAGTGGTGGTGGTAAAGGGAAGGTCGATGTTTCTTGGTCAAGCCCCTGCATCAGGACTGAGTGTAGACCAAGGGTTTCCAACCTTTCTATTGGCATGGACCAGTGCCATTAAGCAAGGGGTCAGTGGACCCCAGGTTGTGAGCCCCTGGTGTAGAGAGAAGATGGTGAGTACAGAGACGAAAGGGAAAAGCAAGACAGGGGCTGATAGGTGATAGAAGAATCACAGGGATTGATGGGCAGATGGAGCCAAGATCTTCTTGACCAGCTTCCTATGTCAACTGCCTTACTAAAGTCCATGTAGACAACATCGACTGCCTTGCTTTCACCCACTTTCCTGGTAACTTCCTCAAAAAACTCCGTAAGATTGGTTAGGCAAGTAAAATTTCTGCATTTGTCTCCTGTGGGATTCGAGGGAACACTTTGTCAGGCCCTGGGGATTTATCCACCCTGATTTGCCTCAGGATAGCAAACACCTCCTCCTCTGTAATCTGTACAGGGTCTACGAAGTTGATGCTGCTTTGCCTTACTTCCATAGACTCTATATCCGTCTCCCGAATAAGTACAGTTGCAAAGAATTCACTTAAGATTTCCCCATCTCGAGTACTAATTTTGTCTCTCATAATCCTTTTGCTCTTAACATATCTGTGGAATCCCTTAGGATTCTCCTTCACCTTGTCTGCTAGAGCAACTTCATGCCTTCTTTTAGGTTCCCCCCCCCCCGATTTCTTTCTTCATGTATTTTCTTGCATTTTTTTGTACTCCGTAAGCACCTATTTATTCCTACTTACCTGTATCTGCTATGTACCTTTTTTTCTCTTAACCAGGGCCTCAATATCTCTAACTTCTATTCTGACAGGCACACATAAGCTTTGTACTCTCAAAATTTCATTTTGGAAGGCATCCCAGTTCCCAAGTACACCTTTGCCAGAAAACAACCTGTCCCAATCCACACTTGCCAGATTATCTCTGATACCATCAAAATTGGCCTCCGTCCAGTTTAGAATCTCAATCTGTGGACCAGACCTATTTCTTTGCATATTTACTTTGAAACTAAAGGCACCGTGGTCACTAGATGCAAAGTGCCTCCCTACATAAATCTCTTGTCACTTGCCCCGTCTCATTCCCTAATGGCAGATCCAGTATTGCACACTCTCTCATTGAGACTTCTACGTACTGGTGAAGGAAACTTTCCTGAACACATTGGACGAGATCAATCCCATTTAGTCCTTTCACAGTCTGGGATTCCCCGTCAATATGTGAAAAGTTAAAATCACCTAATATAATGATCTTGTGTTTCTTGCAACAGTCTGCGATCTCATTGCAAATTTAATCCTCTGAATCCCCAAAACTGTGGGGTTATCTGTAATATAGCTCCATTAGTGGTCGTGCCTTTCTTATACCTCAGTCCTACCCACAATGCCTCACTAGTCAAGTTCTCCAGACTGTCATGACAGGACACTGCCCTGACATTTTAGCTGACTAGAAATGGCACTCCTCCTCCTCAAATTTCTCTTGCTCTGTCACATCGAAATCAACGGAACCCCGGAATACTGAGCTGCCAGTCCTGCCCCACCTGCAACCAAGTCTCACTAATGGCTACAACGTCATAATTGATCCATGCCCAGAGCTCATTTGCCTTTGCTATGATACTTAAACATTTCTTGTTCTAACTTGTAGTGAATTTTAATATATTGCAATGTACTGCTGCTGCAACACAACAAATTTCACAACATATGCCAGTGATAATAAACCTGATTTCTGAGTTATTGCACAGGTACTTGTATGGGGAAGGGCAAGAGGGGTATGCTCTGAATTTGGGCACATAGGATTACCCTGGACAGATAGACACTGTTCAGCATAGATAGGGTGGGCCCATAGGGCCCTGCTTCTGTGATCCACAGATCCAGTGGAAATCAGTCCTGTGTCCTCGGGTTTATTACTGACTTTGCAATGAAGTAGGCAAGCTAGCAAGTACAATGAGTTCTTGGTTAACTGTGAGGAACAGTCTGAAGTACTTGCCAAAGAAAACAAAAAAAGTATTATCAGAAAAGCCTTAAAATGGAGGCCCCAAAATGCTGACAACGGCAATGAGCAGAAAGCAAAACTGACCCTCCAGCAGCAACCTCTCACTCTCACACTGCTGACTTGGATTGAAAACAGGCAGAAATAACTCCAGGCTGTTAAAGTGCCCTCCCTTCTTAACATGAGTACTCTCTTTCTGGGAGACACAGTGTTCCCAAAACAAAATCAACTCAGGCAGACAAGATTTACCAGAAAATGAATTTTGGTGACTTAAATATCAAGTTACCACAGCCCATTCAGACAAAAAAGAAACACCACGGGTGTTAATCTTTGACAATCCGTTTCCAAACGCAGTGTCTCGAATGCATTATTAGAATTTTTCAATCTATTGAGAGCGATTTGGACCAGAGTCGCACGGGGAGCCAGTTACTGGGTTATATTTTGCATTCAATTATCAAGGAGGTTAAAGAAAGGAATTAAAAGCATAGAGGTTGCTTTCATTCAGTGGGTAAAATCCAGACTGAAGGGTCAGGCGACACATTCGCCCGGTCACTTACCGTCGCTGTAGCCGCACCTCTTCCTACACTCTGCTGGTCAACATGTCAAGGCTGTCGCAAGCCCCCCAGGGCCGGTCACTCTGTCATCCCCTCTTCCAGGGCACTCTGCTATCCCCGTTGTAAATTGTCCTCCTTCCTGCCTATGCTGCAAAAGAAAACTCCGCCGTCCCCTTTCAGATCACTGAGCCAGTCTGCCCAGACTTAACTCTCTAATCCGTGCTTTATATTCCAATACGTGGTGCTAAAAATACCGGCGGGTGTCCAACTTCCAGCAGCACTGCCCTCACAGCCTTCGCCTCGATGCCTTGCTCTCAGTATCGCGGCTGCCCCTTCTGCCCGGGCTTTTTATGCTGACACACTCGCATATAGACCGATGCGGCCAGCAGTCAGGTGGTTGCGAGCGCTGTTAGCATTGTGTCTCCCACAGTGATTCACACACATACAGAGCCGCTGGCTGGGAGTTTCCTTCTCTCTCCCTCCCCCCTCCCTTTTTTCTATGTGAGCGATGTGAACGCGCCGTGGCCCTTACGAACAAATGCTTCTGAGACACAGCCGAGTCCCAAGTACGTCAGCCTTGGTGGATGTTCCTGGTTTGACTGTCAAGCCTGCGTGTGGACGCGTTTTCTTTGTGTGCTCCGCTGCAATATGCGGTTACTTTCACCCTGGGAGCAAACATGCCACCCACCACACGCACAAACACACTCACGCACAAACAGACACATACACAAACACACTCACGCACAAACAGACACATACACAAACACACTCACGCACAAACAGAGACACACACAAACACACTCACGCACACACACACACACACAACACGTGTATGCACATTCAAAACACACACATACACAGACACACAACACACATACACAAATACACACATATACATGCACATACACACACAAATAAACACACATATACATAGATACATACACAAAAACACGCACAATCACCCACACACACACGTGTATACAGACACACGCTCAAAACACAGATATGCACACAGACAAGCACACACACACATACACACAACACACACATACACAAATACACACACATACAAATGAACACACATATACATAGATACATACACAAAAACACACACACAATCACCCACACAAACACACACTCACACATATGCACACGCACACGTGGGGCTGAAATCTGCAAGAGAGTTCGTTTGTTGATGATGCAGTGTGAGATTTAAAAGGAGCTCCATTATTTTTGGCTCTTTTTGGCAGTGTGCAATCAGCGAGGCGCCAATAAAAAGAGAGGTGTACGCAGTGTGGCCATTGTTACAGCAGCCATTGATGGAGTGGCCAGTGTTAGAAAGGCCAGGCTTTGGGTCGATAGACTTAGGTGAGAACAGGCTTGGGCAAGCATAGGTGGAGTTTCTAAGTATGTTTCTGGTAAGTTTTTTTTTCTGTTAGTACTTAGTTTTTGTGGATGGTTGTGAAGAAAAAGCATTTCAGGATATACAAACCCCATTTCCAGAAAAGTTGGGATATTTTCCAAAATGCAATAAAAACAAAAATCTGTGATATGTTAATTCACGTGAACTTTTATTTAACTGACAAAAGTACAAAAAGATTTTCAATAGTTTTACTGACCAACTTAATTGTATTTTGTAAATATATACAAATTTAGAATTTGATGGCTGCAACACACTCAACAAAAGTTGGGACGGAGTTAAAATAAGATTGAAAAGTGCACAAAATATTCAAGTAACACTGGTTTGGAAGACTCCACATTAAGCAGGCTAATTGGTAGCAGGTGAGGTATCATGACTGGGTATAAAAGTAGCGTCCATCAAAGGCTCAGTCTTTGCAAGCAAAGATGGGTCATGGCTCACCCCTTTGTGCCAAAATTCGTGAGAGAATTGTTAGTCAGTTCAAAAGGAACATTTACCAATGCAAGATTGCAGAGAATTTAGGTCTTTCAACATCTACAGTACATAATATTGTGAAAAGATTCAGAGAATTCAGAGACATCTCAGTGCGTAAAGGGCAAGGTCGGAAACCACTGTTGAATGCGCGTGATCTTCGAGCCCTCAGGCGGCACTGCCTAAGAAACTGTCATGCTACTGTGCCAATTATAGCCACCTGGGCTCGGGAGTACTTCGGAAAACCATTGCCACTTAACACAGTCCGTCATGGCATCCAGAAATGCAACTTGAAACTGTATTATGCAAGGAAGAAGCCATACATCAACTCTATGCAGAAACGCTGGCGAGTTCTCTGAGCCCAAGATCATCTCAGATGGACCGAAAGACTGTGGAACCGTGTGCTGTGGTCAGATGAGTCCACATTTCATCTAGTTTTCAGAACAAACTGGCGTCGAGTTCTCCGTGCCAAAGATGAAAACGACCATCCTGATTGTTATCAGCGAAAGGTGCAAAGGCCAGCATCTGTGATGGTATGGGGGTGCATCAGTGCCCACGGCATGGGTGAGTTGCATGTATGTGAAGGTATCATTAACTCTGAGGCGTATATTAGGATTTTAGAGAGACATATGTTGCCATCAAGGCAACGTCTCTTCCCGGGACGTCCATGCTTATTTCAGCAGGACAATGCCAGACCACATTCTGCACGGGCTACAACAGCGTGGCTTTATAGACACAGAGTGTGTGTGCTTGACTGGCCTGCTGCCAGTCCAGATCTATCTCCTATTGAAAATGTATGGCGCATCATGAAGAGGAGAATCAGACAACGGAGACCACGGACTGTTGAGCAGCTGAAGTCTTATATCAAGTAAGAATGGACAAAATTTCCAATTGCAAATCTACTACAATTAGCATCCTCAATTCCAAAACAATTAAAAAGTGTTATTAAAAGGAAAGGTGATGTAACACAATGGTAAACATACCTCTGTCCCAACTTTTGTTGAGTGTGTTGCAGCCATCAAATTCTAAATTTGTGTATATTTACAAAATACAATTAAGTTGGTCAGTAAAACTATTGAAAATCTTTTCTTTGTACTTTTGTCAGTTAAATAAAGGTTCACGTGAATTAACATATCACATTTTTGTTTTTATTGCATTTTTCCCAACTTTTCTGGAAATGGGGTTTGTATATTGTATACATTTCTCTGACATTAAGTGTACCTTTGAAACCTTTGGATCATAGCTCTGAATGGGTCTGTAAGGTAGTGGTGTGTTCTTTGTGTGAGATGTGGGAACTCTGGGAGATTACCAGTCTCCCTGCACTGAGCTGCAACTCCTTAGAGACCATGTTAAAGAGCTAGAGCTGCAGCTCAAGGACTTCCGCCTAATATGGAAAAATGAGGAGGTGATAAATAGGAGCTACAGGGAGGTAGTCACCCTCCATTGTAGGAGGCAGGTACCTGGGTGACTCTCAGGGGAGGGAAAGGGTGGCAGTACAGAGTAACCCTGTGGTCATTCCCTCAAAAATAAGTACATCGGTTTAGATATTGTTGGGGGGGTGGAGTGGCTACCAGGGAGAAGCCATGGCGAACTGATCTCTGCCAGTTTATTGGCTCTGTGGCTCAGAAGAGAAGGGGGAAGAAGAGGAGTGCACTAGTGATTCTATAGTCAGAGGATCAGACAGACGATTCATTGGATGTGAAGGAGACACCCAGATGGTAGGTACCATCTCTCAAGTACCAGTGTCAAGGATGACTCAGATCAGGTCCATGGCATTCTAAAGGGGGAGGGTGAACAGCTGGAAGCTGTGGTACATGTTAGCACCAGTGACATAGGTAGGAAAAGGGAGGAAGTCCCGAAGAGGGAATTTGTGGAGTTAGGTAGAAAGCTGAAAAGCAGGACCTCCAGGGTAGAAATCTTTGGATTCCTGCCTGTGCCACGTGCCAGTGAGGGTTAAGATAGGATGAATGGGTGGCTGAAGAATTAGTGCAGGGGGTAGAATTACAGATTTCTGGATCACTGGGATCTATTCTGAGGAAAGTTTGCCTGTACAAAAAGAACGGGTTACACATGAATCTGAGAGTGACCAATATCCTTGTGAACAGGTTTCCTAGAGCAGTTGGGGAGGATTTAAACTAATTTGGCACGGGGATTGGAACCAGAGTGATAAGGTGGTGTACATCTAGATGCAATGGATAGTGAGACTGTAAGGAACAACAGGATGATAGGGCAAAAGTCAGCGAGATGAGTTGAAGTGTAACAAGGGATCAAAATTTTTAAAAAAGGAGATGAATACAGGATTGAAGGCATTATATTGAATGTACGCTGTATATTGAATAAGGGAGATGATCTTGCAGCACAGTTAGACATATGATGTTGTGCACATCTCTGAGTTGTGGCTGAAAGATCATAGTTGAGAACTTATCATCCAAGGATATGCATTGTATTGAATGGACAGGCAGGTAGGTAAAGTGGGTGGGATGGCTCTGTTGTTAAAAAAAAATCAAATCCTTAGAAAGAGGTGACATAGGATTGGGGGATGTAAAATCCTTGTGGATAGAGTTAAGAAACTGCAAGGATAAAAAGATGGGAGTTAAATACAGGCCCCCAAACAGTAGGCAGGATGTGGGAAGCAAATTTCAATGGGAGATAAAAAAAGGCATGTAAAAAGGGCACTGTTACAAAAATCATGGGGAATTTCACTATGCAGGTAGATTGGGAAAATTGGGTTGGTGCTGGATCCCCAGAGAGAAAACTTGTAGAATGCCTGTGAGATGGCTTTTCAGAGCAGCTTGTAATTGAGTCCATGATTGGAAAGGCTATTCTGGATTTGGCGTAATGCAATGAAACAGGTCGGATTAGGGAGATTAAGGAAAAAGAACCCTTGGGAAACACTACTCATAATATGCTGTCTTGCAGTTTGAGAAGGAGATGATAAAATCAGATGTATCAGTATTACAGTGGAATAAAAGGAATTACACTGGCATGAGAGAGGAGCTGGCCAAAGTTGATTGGAAGGGAACACTAGCAGGGTTGATGGCAGAACAGCAACAGCTGGTGTTTCTGGGAGCAATTTGGAAGGTGCCAGAAAGATAAATATCAGAGATGAAGAAGTATTCTAAACGATGAAGAGGCAACCAGGGCTGACAAGGGAAGCAAAAGAGCAGACATATAATATAGAAAAACCATTTGAAAACCAACAGAAGGCAATAAAAAAGGCATAGGAAATATAAAAATATAGCTATGCTAGCCAATAATCTAAAAGAGGATACAAAAAAGTTTTTTTTCATGTATACAAAGAGTAAAAGAGAGACGATGGTGAATATCAGATCACTGGAAAATGATGCTGGAGTGGTAGTAATGTGGGACAAACAATGGCAGAGAAACTTAACAAGTATTTTATATCAATCTTCGCTGTGAAAAAAGAATAGCAGAATACCATAAATGTGAGAGGGTCAGGGGGTAGAAGTGAATGGCATTGCTATTATTAAAGAGAAGGTGCTTTGGAAGTTGAAGACAGATAAGTCACCTGTATCAGATGGACTGCACCCCAGGGTTCTGAAAGGGGTAGCTGAAGAGATTGTGGAGCCTTTAGTAATAATATTTTAGAAATCACTTGATCCTGGAATGGTTCTGGAAAACTGAAAAATTGCAAATGCCACTCCACTCTTTAAAAATAGAGGGAAGCAGAAGAAAGGAAAGTACAGGCTAGTTAGCTGATGTCAGTGGTTGGAAACATGTTGGTGTCCATTATTAAGGATGATGTTTCAAGGTACTCAGAGGCACATGCTAAAATAGGCAAAAGTGAGTTTGGTTTTCTCAAGGGGAAATCTCGACTGATGAATCTGTTAGAATTCTTTGAGGAAGTAACAGGCAGGATAGACAAAGGAGAATCAGTGGATGTTATTTATTTGAATTTTCAGAGGCTTTTGACAAGGTGTCTGCTTAACAAGATAAGAGCCCATTGCATTACAGGAAACATACTGGCATGGATAGAAGATTGGCTGATTGGCAGGAGGCAAAAATGGGAATAAAGGGAGCCTTTTTCTGGTTGGCTGCCAGTGACTAATGGTGTGCTGCATGAGTTGGTATTGGGGCCGTTTCTTTTCACGTTATATGTCAAGCAGCTGAACTTTAGGCATGGAGAGTGAAAGCCAGGAACATCTAATTGAGGCCGGCTAGTTTAATGAGTGAACAAGGACTGTGAATGAGAACTGGGGTTAAGTGGGCTGCAGGTGATGAACCTGGAACAAGTGGCAAGTCAATCCTACCAGCTGGGTGAAGACTGGAAGGAGCCTGAATGGCCAGGCTGGGAATGTATCAGCAGGACCATGTCTGACGTTTTTCACCATCTAATCCACCTGTGGATCACTGCCACCTCCAATTCTGGCCCACTCCTCATCTACGACTTTAATCCTTTGGTCTCTTCAGCTCCCGGTCCCCTCAACAATGCTGTAGAAAACTATGAGGGGCATAGACAGGGTGAATGCACCATCTTTTCTCCAGGGAAAGAGACTCAAGAATTAAAAAGCATGGGCTTAAGTTATGAGGGAAAAGATTTAAAAGGGATCTTTTGTATCCTCTTTTAGCTTGGCTAGCTTACCTTCATACTTCATCTTTTCTCCTTTTATGGCTCTTTTTATTTGCCTTCCGTTGTTTTTTAAAAACTTTCCAATCCTTTAACTTCCCACTAATTTTTGCTATATTATATCTCTCCCTAGCTTTAATGCTCTCTTTGGCTTTCCTTGGCATCATCCTCCCTTTAGAATATTTCATCATCCTTGAGGTGTATCTTTTCTGTTTCTTCTGAATTGTTTCCGAATCAATACCCTAAGTTTAACACATAGGAACATAAGAAATAGGAGCAGGAGTCGGCCACCTGACCAGTCGAGCCTAATCTGCCATTCAATAAGATCATGGCTGATCTGATCATGGATTCACCTCCTTTTCCCCATAACCCTCAATTCTCCTACTATGCAAAAATCTATCTGACCTTGCTTTAAATATACTTACTGAGGTAGCCTCCACTGCTTCATTGAGCAGAGAATTCCACAGATACAGCACTCTTTGGGAAAAGCAGTTCCTCCTCATCTATGTCCTAAATTTGCTCACCCAAATCTTGAGGCTATGTCCTCTAGTTCTAGTCTCACCTATCAGTGGAAGCAACTTCCCTGCCTCTATCTTATCTATCCCTTTCATAATTTTATATGTTTCTGTAAGATCTCCTCTCATCCTTCTGAGTTCCAGTGAGTACAGTCCCATGTGACTTAATCTCTCCTCATAGTCTGACCCCCTCATTTCTGAAAACAAGCTGGTGAACCTCCTCTGCACTGCCTCCAAAGCCAGAATATCTTTCCTCAAGTAGGGAGAAGTAAGGAGACCAGAACTACTCCAGGTGCAGCCTCACCAGTACCCTGTACAGTTGCAGCATAACCCCCTGCTCTTAAATTCAATCCCTCTAGCAATGAAGGCCAACATTCCATTTGCCTTCTTGACAGCCTGCAACACCTGCAAACTAACGTTTTGCGATTCATGCACAAGCACTCCCAAATCCTTCTGCACAGCAGCATGCTGTAGTCTTTTACCATTTAAATAACAATCTGATCTTCCATTTTTCCTTCCAAAGTGAATGACCTCGCATTTACCAATATTGTACTCCATCTGCCAGACCCTTGCCCACTCACTTAACCTATCTATATCTCTCTTCAGATTCTCCGTATCTTCTGCACAACTTGCTTTTCCACTCAATTTAGTATCATCAGCAAACGTAGATACCCTGCACTTGGTTCCCTCTTCCCAATCGTTAATGTATATCATGAACAGTTGTGGGCCCAGCACTGACACTCACGGCACACCGCTCACCACTGATTGCCAGAAACACCCATGCATCCCAACTCTCTGATTTCTATTGGTTAACCAATTCTCTATCCATGCTAATTTATCACCCCTGACTTAATGCATCCTTATAGATAAGTCTTTTATGTGGCTCCTTATCAAAAGCCTTCTAGAATTCCAAGTAAATAACATCCATCTGTTCCCCTCTATCCACTGAGCATGTTATATCCTCAAAGAACTCCATTAAGTACCCTTACTCTAGAACTCCAGTAATACATTTGTATTAGGCTTGTTATTTTATCATACCTGTCTTAAATACATTATTATTCACAATAACTGAATAGAGGAAATCAAAGAGAGGAGAAAGAGTGGAGTAAATGATAACTGTCAACGTGGACCCAGGACTATTTTTAGTGAGGCAATGTACAAGTACCACATCAGAAAAATTGTTCAATGTAAGGCAGAGGTGGGGGATATCCAGAAGAAACATCCAGAGGTGCTGGAAATTTGAAATAAAATCAGAAAATGCTAGAAACAGTCCATTGGCTAGGAACCATCTGTGGAAAGAGGAACAGGATCAATATTTTAGTTAGAGTCACAAGAGATGGCAGTTGCTGGAATCTGAAGCAACAAACAAGATGCTGGTAGAACTCAGCAGATAGGCTGTATCTGTGGGAGGTGGGGGAGATAAGCATTAGGTATTTCATGCTGGGATTCTTCAGACGGACTCCTCATTTCCTTCTGCAGGTGATAACTGACCTGGTGAATTTCTCCAGATGTTTGTTTCTTGTTAATATTTCGGGTCCAATTCCCCTCGGCTGATTGAAGGGTCAACAACAGGCGCTGGCTGAGCTGCTGACTGTTTCCAGCAGTCCCTGTTTGTATACAGATGGGCTTTGATCCTCTCTGTGCTCCTAAGTTTTTAGATAAGAGCGGATTGAGATTTCTGCAACTGTGGAGGAAAGAATAAAGAAACAAGGTGTGTAAGGAGAAGTTTATGTCGCGTTTAGTGTAACTGTTACTGACCATCGCGATTGATGGAGCATTTTCCACACAGGTGGTGGAATGAGGGTATATGTGCATGAAGAACAGAATAAAGTTATTCAATCCCCTGGAGCTGTTCCTCTGTTCACTTGGTTTATGTTTTGCACATTGGTTGTTTGCTCATCTCTGTTGTGTACAGTTTTTCATTGATTTTATTGTCTTTCTTTCTACTTACAGTGAATGCCTGCAAGAAAATGAATCTCAGGGTTGTACATGGTGACATATAATTACTTCAATAAGAAATTTACATAGAACTTTGAATATATTTACTGTACTGATCTCTTATTATCATTGCACCCAAAGGCTTTTGGAGGAAAGAGTTCCTGAGCCATGGTATTAGATTAGATTTTTTTAGATTAGATTAGATTCAACATTAGGAGATCTAGGCCTCATATGGAGCCAGTGATCATTAATGGAGAATGTGTGGAGCAGGTTAAGACCTACAAGTATCTGGGAGTACAGTTAGACAAGAAGCTAGACTGGACTGCCAACACAGATGCCTTGTGCAGGAAGGCACAGAGTCGACTGTACTTCCTAAGAAGGTTGGCGTCATTCAATGTCTGTAGTGAGATGCTGAAGATGTTCTATAGGTCAGTTGTGGAGAGCGCCCTCTTCTTTGTGGTGGCGTGTTGGGGAGGAAGCATTAAGAAGAGGGACGCCTCACGTCTTAATAAGCTGGTAAGGAAGGCGGGCTCTGTCGTGGGCAAAGTACTGGAGAGTTTAACATCGGTAGCTGAGCGAAGGGCGCTGAGTAGGCTACGGTCAATTATGGATAACTCTGAACATCCTCTACATAGCACCATCCAGAGACAGAGAAGCAGTTTCAGTGACAGGTTACTATCGATGCAATGCTCCTCAGACAGGATGAAGAGGTCAGTACTCCCCAATGCCATTAGGCTTTACAATTCTACCGCCAGGACTTAAGAACTTTTTAAAGCTATTATTAATGCTTTTTGAGATAGTGATTTAGATGCATATCATATTTTTTTTACTGAGTTAAGTATTGTATGTAATTAGTTTTGCTACAACAAGTGTATGGGACATTGGAAAAAAGTTGAATTTCCCCATGGGGATGAATAAAGTATCTATCTATCTATCTATCTATCTATCTATCATTATTGTCATTGTGCTGAGTACAGATACAAAGCCAATGAAATGCAATTAGCATCTAACCAGAAATGCAAAGAATAGTGTTATTTACAAAATATCTGCGAATAAAAAGTAAGTGCGACAGCACACAAATATAAAAGTACTGAGACAGTACAATATGGGTGCAATACTGCTTAGTGCTGTGATGTGAGGTTCAGCAGGGTCACAGCCTCAGGAAAGAAGCTCTTCCTGAGCCTGCTGGTGTGGGAGTGGAGGCTCCTGTAGCGCCTACCAGATGTGAGGAGAGTAAAAAGTCCATGGTTAGGGTGAGATGCATCCTTGATAATGCTTTTCGCCCTGCCCAGGCAGCGTTTATGGTAGATGTTCTCAATGGTGGGCAATTGGGTGCTGATAATCTGCTGGGCAGTTTTCACCACATGCTGGAGTCCTTTGTGGTCCGATATGGGACAATTGCCATACCACACTGAGATGCAGTTGGTGAGTGTGCTCTCAATAGTACAGCTGTAAAAGTCCATCAGTTTCCTAGGACAGAGGTGAGCTTTCTTGATGCTCCTCAGGAAATAAAGCGCTGTTGCACCATTTTGATCAGGTTGGAGGAGTTCAGGGACCAGGTGAGATCCTCGGAAATGTGGACACCAAAGAATTCAAAGCTTGATACACGCTCCACTGCAGCTCTACTGATGTAGATGGGGACATGAGTGTGACTTCTAGCATGCCTGAAGTCGAAAATGATCTCTTTGGTCTTCTGGGTGTTAAGGGCATTCACACAGCCAGGTGCTGGATGTTGTCCCTGTAGGCCATCCCGTCATCCCCTCTGATCAGGCCAACCACTTGTGGTTCCCAGTTTGGTTCCTGATGGCTTGGTTTTAATTCTTAGATCATGCTAGGTTCTTATTTAAACCCCAACAGCAGAAGCTAGTTGCTCTTTTCTTAGCAAGTCTTCTTCATGGTCTTCTGAATTCAAAGGAGTAGGGACACAATTACTTGTATAAACCTCAGAATTTTGGTCATATACTGAAGGGAGAATTTAAAAAGTGCTTTCAAAAGGAGGAATAATAAATAATTTGTTAGAGAGGTCTTCAGAGGGAGTTTTTTTGTCTTCAGCAGTTGAATTCATGGCTGCCAATAGTGGAACAGTTAGAATCAGGAATAATCAAAGGAACAAAATTCACTTGTTGTTTGGCATCTGTATCAATGATCTGGATGATAATGTGAATTAATGAATTGACTTTATTTCTTACATCCTTCACATACATGAGGAGTAAAAATCTTTATGTTATGTCTCCATCTAAATGTGCAATATGCAATTTATAGTAATTTGTAATAAATAGGGGTTAGCCTGACTCCATTCCTACTGTAGTCCACAACCAGCTCTTTTGTTTTTGCAACATTGAGGGAGAGGTTGTTTTCTTGATACCACTGTGTCAGGGTGATGACTTCTTCTCTGTAGGCTGCCTCATTATTATTTGAGATAAGGCCAATCAATTTAGCATCATCAGCAAATTTAATTAGCAGATTGGAGCTGTGGGTGGTGACACAGTCATGGGTATACAGAGAGTAAAGGAGGGGGCTTAGGACACAGCCCTGAGGGGCACCTGCTTACCACCTGCTGGCAATCTGACAGGAAGTCCAGGATCCAGATGCACAAAGCAGGGTGAAAGCCGAGGTCTCTGAGCTTCTTGTCAAGCCTTGAGGGAATTACAGTGTAGAATGCTGAACTGTAGTCCAAGAACAGCATTCTCACATAAGCATCCTTCTTCTCCAGATGTGTAAGGACAGTGTGTAGAGCTGTGGCTATTGCGTTGTCTGTCGATCGGTTGTGTCAGTAGGTGAATTATAGGGGGTCCATTGTGGTGCATGCTGCAGGTGTAGTCCTTGAACAGCCTCTCAAAGCATTTGTTTATTATTGAGGAGAGTGCGACAGGATGCCAGTCGTTCAGACATATCACCTTGGTCTTTTTAGGTACAGGAACAATGGTGAATGTTTTGAGGCAGGACTGCACTCTACACCGGGAGAGGGAGAGATTAAAAATGCCTGTAAACACACCAGCCAGTTGTGTTGTGTACATCCTGAGTACCCGTCCTGGGATGCTGTCCGGTCCCGCAGCCTTGCGACTGTCCACTTGTTGGAAACACCTGCGTACTTCAGCCTCAGAGATGACCAAGCTGCAGGTCGCATCAGCAGCTCTCCTCGGGGGCTCGGTGTTGGTGATATTGAACCAAGTGTAAAAAAGATTTAGCTCATCTGGGAGAGAGCCAGCGATGTTGGCAGCACCACTGTGCTTAGCTTTGAAGTCTGTGATGGTGTGCAGACTTTGCCATAAGCTGCGTGTGTTGTTGGTGGAGAGTTAACTGGATCAACTAATTTTCATATGACACCAAGATTGGGGATGTAGCAGACAGTGAAGAAGACTATGAAGGCTTGCGGTGGGATCTGGACCAGTTGGAAAAACGGCTGAGGAATGGCAGATGGAATTTAACGTAGACAATTGTGAAGTGTTTCACTTTGGGAGGCAAACCAGGGTAGGACTTAAATAGTGAATGACAGGGCCCTGAGGAGTGCAGCAGAACAGAAGGATCTGGGAATACAGAACCATAATTTCTTGAAAATGACGTCACAAGTAGATAGGATTGTAAAGAGAGGTTGGCACATAAGACCATAAAACGTAGGAACTGAATTAGGCTATTTGGCACATCAAGTCTGCTCTGCCATTCTAACATGGCTGATTATTATCCCTCTCAACCCCATTCTACCTATAACCATTAATTATTAATCAAGAAACATTAGCCTCCATAAATCAAAGTGTTGAGTACAGGAGATGGGATGTTATGTTGAATTGTATAAGACATTGGTGAGGCCTAATTTGGAGTATTGTGTGCAGTTTTGGTCACCTACCTATAGAAAAAAGATCAATAAAATTAAAAGAGTTCAGCTAAAATTTATAAAGATATTGCTGGGACTTGAAGACCTAAGTTATACGGAAAGGTTAAATAGGTTAGGACTTTATTCCCAAGAGCATAGAAGATTGAGGTGGAGATTTGATAGAGGTATACAAAATTATGAGGAGTATAGATATGGTAAATGCGAACTGGCTTTTTTCCATTGAGCTTGGGTGGAATTACAACTAGAGGTCATGAGTTAAGGGTGAAAGGTGAAACGTTTAAGGAGAACATGAGGAGAGAACTTCTTCACTCAGAGGGTATGAAAGTGTGGCACGAGCTACCAGTGCACATGGGGTCAATTTCAACATATAAGAGAAATTTGGATAGGTATATGGATGGGAGGGATATGGAGGGCTATGGTCTGGGTGCAGGTTGATGAAACTGGAGAGATCAATGGCTCAGCACAGACTAGATGGGCTGAAGGGCCTATTTCTATGGTATAGTGTTCTATGACGCTATGAGAATTGAAAGAATACAGAGTGATTAAGGACTGGAGGAAATTGGAGGTGGGTGGATGGGGGGACTGGAGGCACAGAGTATTTTGAAAAGGGTGAGTTTAATAAAATAATTGTTCATCAGATCTAACCTCCCACACTTTGGCATCATTCTGGGAAATCTGGACCAATAGATGAATTGATTACACAAGTTGGATGGAATCAGTTGATGTCTTACATCATTTTTTGATATATATATTCTCTCATGCTTCTAAGTACAACACACACCACATGGCATTTTCTTTCAGTACAGCCTACAGAATGGACCTATTAATAGGTTATGTCAGCACGAAATGTGATTGTTGCCGTCTCAAAGGATTCTCTGTTGACGTGCCACTCAATAACAAGAATATTTGACAAAGTTTTAATATTGTAAACAGTGTGATGCAGGCAGATGTACATGTTATGATTGGTACTGCTATAGCAGTGCATGGATTTCTGAGCCCGTGGTTGAAATTGATGGTAGAAAGGAAGTGTTAATCCACATCTAACAGTCCAAAGCATCATCTGGGGGATTTATTTATCTCTTATCCATTTGCCTGAAGCGATTGAGACTGGCAAGGGCAGGTTTATTGCTAAATCCTGTTTGACCTGAATAAGGCAAGCCATTCTGATCTGCTGGTGATAGTACTCCCACAGAATAAGGAATTCTAAAATTTTGGCACAGCAGAAATGAAACAATGGGATTTGGACCAAAGATGACCGACTCTTCATCTGTTCACGCAGTTTCGCTAAAACTGCCGACTTTCTGGACGCTGCGACCATGCGTGTGGTTTAGCCAAGCAGAAGCCCAGTTCCAGATTCGGCAGATATCTTCTGATTCCATTTGTTACTATCACGTCAGGGTCACCAATGTAGCGATGTACTACATACAGAGCTAGAGACAACAACACTCAGTCAGTAAGTCGTTTCGCGACTAGTTTATTCAAACTTCACGGTGCTGGCATTTAATACCTAGCGCCCGCCCTCTCCAGGCGGAAATGACATCAGAGGTGCATTACCAAAGTCTCCCCCCGCGTGCTGGCTATTTGTGAGCTGGTTCGCCTGCGCAGAAAGTGGGTCACCACAACAATATATTTCCAGTTCAGGATGGTGTACCATTTGGAGGGGAACTAGCAGGAAGGAGTGTGCCTATGTATCTGATGCCCTTGCATTCTTGGTGGTTTTAAGCTGTACTAGGACTATTGAATGGCCTTCTAGCATGATAAATGAACTCACAACCCACCTCATTATGGTCTTACACCTTATTGTCTACCTGCACTGCATTTGCTCTGTGACTAAAACTTCATAAACACAAGAGATTCAGCAGAGGGTGGAAATCCATTGTAACACACACTAAATGCTGGAAGAGCTCAGCAGGTCAAGCAGCATCTATGGAGAGGAATATGGAAAAAGAAAGTTTCAAGCTGAGAACCCTTCATCACAGCCCTTTACCTTTTCCACCTCCGAGCTTCTCCCTTTATCCTCCCTCCCTCACATGGCTTTAGTGATTTGAGCCCCTTCCCCTACCCCACCTTCTTATTCTGGCTTCTTCCCCCTTCCCCTCCAGTTCGGATGAACGGTCTCATGACAAAATGTTAGCTGTTTATTATGCTGTCTGACGGGCTGAGTTCCTCGAGCAGATTCTGCTAATGACCAGAAAGCATGCAAAACGAAGGTTTTCAGTGAACTACTGTGTATTTTCACCATACAATAATACTCTACCACATGGTTTACCAATTTACAGCTTGGGGTTTGGGGCGGGGTGCTGTCAAGTGGCTCACAATGAAAGAATACTTCACTAGGTTATATATGTGTAACCAGGAGACTGTTGAATACAGTGTATTGTTTTTTATTGTTAAAGCGCACTTATGTAGTCACCTTGGTAATGGTAAAATAGCTGCCTGTGCCGTTAAGAGAAAACGGTGATGTCATTTTGCATGGGTGGAGTAGAACGAAGAGTTGCCATGTTCTAGAAAGGACGACGTTGGAATGCTTTTCCCAGGTTTGGTGAGGAAAGAATTTTGCAAGTAAAATTATTCAACGTTGGAATAGCATCATTTCAAAGTTCCTTAATCGGCCTGTTAGTGTGAGTGAGGGGAACTCATTTCAAGATCTAGCTTATATGTGTTTGGAAGTTAAACACGTTTGTGCCAGATAATTGGCACTAACATATTGGTTTTGTATATTTTGTTTTAGTTATCTTCGTACTGCGTACTTAACAAGTGTGTTGTCTGAAGTTAGACTGA
Source organism: Hemitrygon akajei (assembly GCF_048418815.1). Taxonomy (NCBI): domain Eukaryota; kingdom Metazoa; phylum Chordata; class Chondrichthyes; order Myliobatiformes; family Dasyatidae; genus Hemitrygon; species Hemitrygon akajei. The sequence continues at coordinate 108,224,285 of NC_133125.1, forward strand.
GATTGTAATAGCGGGATCTGTGTATTTTTTATTGAATTTGCGATTTTTATTTTGTTACCCTCTTTCTGCAATAAAACTTCTAAAACAAATAAAGAAATTTAAAACACGAAAAAGTATTTGTTGTTCTGCGGGTGTATTTTTCACCCAGCTGCAAAATATACAAACATTGAAAATACTTGGACAATGAAGATCAGAGCCCAAAGGACGAACAGAAGTATGGAAGACCAGACCTGAGGCCCAAGGCCTCAGGTCTGCAAACCCACTGGGGGTGTTGAAGATCCCATATCCATGAGGCCATGGGAGATGACAAAGATCCAATATCTGTGAGTCCTCCGGAGATGACAAAGATCCAATATACGTGAGATATCTGGAGATGACAAAGATCCAATATCCATGACTCCTCTGAGGATGACAAAGATCCAATATCCGTGAGCCCTCTGGAGATGACAAAGATCCAATATCCGTGACTCCTCAGAGGATGACAAAGATCCAATATCTGTGAGTCCTCTGGAGATGACAAAGATCGAATATCCGTGACTCCTCTGAGGATGACAAAGATCCAATATCTGTGAGTCCTCTGGAGATGACAAAGATCCAATATCCGTGACTCCTCTGTGGATGACAAAGATCCAATATCTGTGAGTCCTCTGGAGATGACAAAGATCCAATATTCATGACTCCTCTGAGGATGACAAATATCCAATATCTGTGAGTCCGCTGCAGATGACAAAGATCCAATATCCGTGACTCCTCTGAGGATGACAAAGATCCAATATCCGTGAGTCCGCTGGAGATGACAAAGATCCAATATCCGTGACTCCTCTGAGGATGACAAAGATCCAATATCTGTGAGTCCTGTGGAGATGACAAAGATCCAATATCCGTGAGTCCTCTGAGGATGACAAAGATCCAATATCTGTGAGTCCGCTGGAGATGAAAAAGATCCAATATCTGTGAGTCCTCTGAGGATGACAAAGATCCAATATCCGTGAGTCCGCTGGAGATGACAAAGATCCAATATCCGTGACTCCTCTGAGGATGACAAAGATCCAATATCTGTGAGTCCTCTGGAGATGACAAAGATCCAATATCCGTGAGTCCTCTGAGGATGACAAAGATCCAATATCTGTGAGTCCGCTGGAGATGAAAAAGATCCAATATCCGTGACTCCTCTGAGGATGACAAAGATCCAATATCCGTGAGCCCTCTGGAGATGACACAGATCCAATATCTGTGAGTCCAATGGAGATGACAAAGATCCAATATCTGTGAGTCCGCTGGAGATGAAAAAGATCCAATATCCGTGACTCCTCTGAGGATGACAAAGATCCAATATCCGTGACTCCTCTGAGGATGGCAAAGATCAAATATTCGTGAGTCCTCTGGAGATGACAAAGATCCAATATCCGTGACTCCTCTGAGGATGACAAAGATCCAATATCTGTGAGTCCTCTGGAGATGACAAAGATCCAATATCTGTGAGTCCTCTGGAGATGACAAAGATCCAATATCCGTGAGTCCACTGGGGATGAGAAAGATCCAATATCTGTTAGTCCTCTGGGGATGTCAAAGATCCAATATCCATGAGTCCTCTGGAGATGACAAAGATCCAATATCTGTGAGTCCTCTGGAGATGACAAAGATCCAATATCCGTGAGTCCACTGGGGATGACAAAGATCCAATATCCGTGAGTCCTCTGGAGATGAGAAAGATCCAATATCTGTGAGTCCTCTGGGGATGAGAAAGATCCAATATCCATGAGTCCACTGGGGATGACAAAGATCCAATATCCGTGAGACCTCTGGAGATGACAAAGATCCAATATCTGTGATTCCACTGGGGATGACAAAGATCCAATATCAGTGAGTCCACTGGGGATGACAAAGATCCAATATCTGTGAGTCCAATGGAGATGACAAAGATCCAATATCTGTGAGTCCACTGGGGATGACAAAGATCCAATATCTGTGAGTCCTCTGGAGATGACAAAGATCCAATATCTGTGAGTCCACTGGGGATGACAAAGATCCAATATCTGTGAGTCCAATGGAGATGACAAAGATCCAATATCTGTGAGTCCACTGGGGATGACAAAGATCCAATATCCGTGAGTCCTCTGGAGATGACAAAGATCAAATATCCGTGAGTCCTCTGGAGATGTCAAAGATCCAATATCTGTGAGTCCACTGGGGACGACAAAGATCCAATATCTGTGAGTCCACTGGGGACGACAAAGATCCAATATCCGTGAGTCCACTGGGGATGAGAAAGATCCAATATCTGTTAGTCCTCTGGGGATGTCAAAGCTCCAATATCCGTGAGTCCACTGGAGATGACAAAGATCCAATATCCGTGACTCCTCTGTGGATGACAAAGATCCAATATCTGTGAGTCCTCTGGAGATGACAAAGATCCAATATTCATGACTCCTCTGAGGATGACAAATATCCAATATCTGTGAGTCCGCTGCAGATGACAAAGATCCAATATCCGTGACTCCTCTGAGGATGACAAAGATCCAATATCCGTGAGTCCGCTGGAGATGACAAAGATCCAATATCCGTGACTCCTCTGAGGATGACAAATATCCAATATCTGTGAGTCCTCTGGAGATGACAAAGATCCAATATCTGTGAGTCCTCTGAGGATGACAAAGATCCAATATCTGTGAGTCCGCTGGAGATGAAAAAGATCCAATATCTGTGAGTCCTCTGAGGATGACAAAGATCCAATATCCGTGAGTCCGCTGGAGATGACAAAGATCCAATATCCGTGACTCCTCTGAGGATGACAAAGATCAAATATCTGTGAGTCCTCTGGAGATGACAAAGATCCAATATCCGTGAGTCCTCTGAGGATGACAAAGATCCAATATCTGTGAGTCCAATGGAGATGACAAAGATCCGATATCTGTGAGTCCGCTGGAGATGAAAAAGATCCAATATACGTGACTCCTCTGAGGATGACAAAGATCCAATATCCGTGACTCCTCTGAGGATGGCAAAGATCAAATATCCGTGAGTCCTCTGGAGATGACAAAGATCCAATATCCGTGACTCCTCTGAGGATGACAAAGATCCAATATCTGTGAGTCCTCTGGAGATGACAAAGATCCAATATCTGTGAGTCCTCTGGAGATGACAAAGATCCAATATCCGTGAGTCCACTGGGGATGAGAAAGATGCAATATCTGTTAGTCCTCTGGGGATGTCAAAGATCCAATATCCGTGAGTCCTCTGGAGATGACAAAGATCCAATATCTGTGAGTCCTCTGGAGATGACAAAGATCCAATATCCGTGAGTCCACTGGGGATGACAAAGATCCAATATCCGTGAGTCCTCTGGAGATGACAAAGATCAAATATCCGTGAGTCCTCTGGAGATGACAAAGATCCAATATCTGTGAGTCCTCTGGAGATGACAAAGATCCAATATTCATGACTCCTCTGAGGATGACAAATATCCAATATCTGTGAGTCCGCTGCAGATGACAAAGATCCAATATCCATGACTCCTCTGAGGATGACAAAGATCCAATATCCGTGAGTCCGCTGGAGATGACAAAGATCCAATATCCGTGACTCCTCTGAGGATGACAAAGAACCAATATCTGTGAGTCCTGTGGAGATGACAAAGATCCAATATCCGTGAGTCCTCTGAGGATGACAAAGATCCAATATCTGTGAGTCCGCTGGAGATGAAAAAGATCCAATATCTGTGAGTCCTCTGAGGATGACAAAGATCCAATATCCGTGAGTCCGCTGGAGGTGACAAAGATCCAATATCTGTGAGTCCTCTGAGGATGACAAAGATCCAATATCCGTGAGTCCGCTGGAGATGACAAAGATCCAATATCCGTGACTCCTCTGAGGATGACAAAGATCCAATATCTGTGAGTCCTCTGGAGATGACAAAGATCCAATATCCGTGAGTCCTCTGACTATGACAAAGAACCAATATCTGTGAGTCCGCTGGAGATGAAAAAGATCCAATATCCGTGACTCCTCTGAGGATGACAAAGATCCAATATCCGTGAGCCCTCTGGAGATGACAAAGATCCAATATCTGTGAGTCCAATGGAGATGACAAAGATCCAATATCTGTGAGTCCGCTGGAGATGAAAAAGATCCAATATCCGTGACTCCTCTGAGGATGACAAAGATCCAATATCCGTGACTCCTCTGAGGATGGCAAAGATCAAATATCCGTGAGTCCTCTGGAGATGACAAAGATCCAATATCCGTGACTCCTCTGAGGATGACAAAGATCCAATATCTGTGAGTCCTCTGGAGATGACAAAGATCCAATATCTGTGAGTCCTCTGGAGATGACAAAGATCCAATATCCGTGAGTCCACTGGGGATGAGAAAGATCCAATATCTGTTAGTCCTCTGGGGATGTCAAAGATCCAATATCCGTGTGTCCTCTGGAGATGACAAAGATCCAATATCTGTGAGTCCTCTGGAGATGACAAAGATCCAATATTCGTGAGTCCACTGGGGATGACAAAGATCCAATATCCGTGAGTCCTCAGGAGATGAGAAAGATCCAATATCTGTGAGTCCTCTGGGGATGAGAAAGATCCAATATCTGTGAGTCCGCTGGAGATGAAAAAGATCCAATATCCGTGACTCCTCTGAGGATGACAAAGATCCAATATTCGTGAGCCCTCTGGAGATGACACAGATCCAATATCTGTGAGTCCAATGGAGATGACAAAGATCCAATATCTGTGAGTCCGCTGGAGATGAAAAAGATCCAATATCCGTGACTCCTCTGAGGATGACAAAGATCCAATATCTGTGACTCCTCTGAGGATGGCAAAGATCAAATATCCGTGAGTCCTCTGGAGATGACAAAGATCCAATATCCGTGACTCCTCTGAGGATGACAAAGATCCAATATCTGTGAGTCCTCTGGAGATGACAAAGATCCAATATCTGTGAGTCCTCTGGAGATGACAAAGATCCAATATCCGTGAGTCCACTGGGGATGAGAAAGATCCAATATCTGTTAGTCCTCTGGGGATGTCAAAGATCCAATGTCCATGAGTCCTCTGGAGATGACAAAGATCCTATATCTGTGAGTCCTCTGGAGATGACAAAGATCCAATATCCGTGAGTCCACTGGGGATGACAAAGATCCAATATCCGTGAGTCCTCTGGAGATGAGAAAGATCCAATATCTGTGAGTCCTCTGGGGATGAGAAAGATCCAATATCCATGAGTCCACTGGGGATGACAAAGATCCAATATCCGTGAGACCTCTGGAGATGACAAAGATCCAATATCTGTGATTCCACTGGGGATGACAAAGATCCAATATCAGTGAGTCCACTGGGGATGACAAAGATCCAATATCTGTGAGTCCAATGGAGATGACAAAGATCCAATATCTGTGAGTCCACTGGGGATGACAAAGATCCAATATCTGTGAGTCCTCTGGAGATGACAAAGATCCAATATCTGTGAGTCCACTGGGGATGACAAAGATCCAATATCTGTGAGTCCAATGGAGATGACAAAGATCCAATATCTGTGAGTCCACTGGGGATGACAAAGATCCAATATCCGTGAGTCCTCTGGAGATGACAAAGATCAAATATCCGTGAGTCCTCTGGAGATGTCAAAGATCCAATATCTGTGAGTCCACTGGGGACGACAAAGATCCAATATCTGTGAGTCCACTGGGGACGACAAAGATCCAATATCCGTGAGTCCACTGGGGATGAGAAAGATCCAATATCTGTTAGTCCTCTGGGGATGTCAAAGCTCCAATATCCGTGAGTCCACTGGAGATGACAAAGATCCAATATCCGTGACTCCTCTGTGGATGACAAAGATCCAATATCTGTGAGTCCTCTGGAGATGACAAAGATCCAATATTCATGACTCCTCTGAGGATGACAAATATCCAATATCTGTGACTCCGCTGCAGATGACAAAGATCCAATATCCGTGACTCCTCTGAGGATGACAAAGATCCAATATCCGTGAGTCCGCTGGAGATGACAAAGATCCAATATCCGTGACTCCTCTGAGGATGACAAATATCCAATATCTGTGAGTCCTCTGAGGATGACAAAGATCCAATATCTGTGAGTCCGCTGGAGATGAAAAAGATCCAATATCTGTGAGTCCTCTGAGGATGACAAAGATCCAATATCCGTGAGTCCGCTGGAGATGACAAAGATCCAATATCCGTAACTCCTCTGAGGATGACAAAGATCCAATATCTGTGAGTCCTCTGGAGATGACAAAGATCCAATATCTGTGAGTCCTCTGGAGATGACAAAGATCCAATATCCGTGAGTCCACTGGGGATGAGAAAGATGCAATATCTGTTAGTCCTCTGGGGATGTCAAAGATCCAATATCCGTGAGTCCTCTGGAGATGACAAAGATCCAATATCTGTGAGTCCTCTGGAGATGACAAAGATCCAATATCCGTGAGTCCACTGGGGATGACAAAGATCCAATATCCGTGAGTCCTCTGGAGATGACAAAAATCAAATATCCGTGAGTCCTCTGGAGATGACAAAGATCCAATATCTGTGAGTCCTCTGGAGATGACAAAGATCCAATATTCATGACTCCTCTGAGGATGACAAATATCCAATATCTGTGAGTCCGCTGCAGATGACAAAGATCCAATATCCATGACTCCTCTGAGGATGACAAAGATCCAATATCCGTGAGTCCGCTGGAGATGACAAAGATCCAATATCCGTGACTCCTCTGAGGATGACAAAGAACCAATATCTGTGAGTCCTGTGGAGATGACAAAGATCCAATATCCGTGAGTCCTCTGAGGATGACAAAGATCCAATATCTGTGAGTCCGCTGGAGATGAAAAAGATCCAATATCTGTGAGTCCTCTGAGGATGACAAAGATCCAATATCCGTGAGTCCGCTGGAGGTGACAAAGATCCAATATCTGTGAGTCCTCTGAGGATGACAAAGATCCAATATCCGTGAGTCCGCTGGAGATGACAAAGATCCAATATCCGTGACTCCTCTGAGGATGACAAAGATCCAATATCTGTGAGTCCTCTGGAGATGACAAAGATCCAATATCCGTGAGTCCTCTGACTATGACAAAGAACCAATATCTGTGAGTCCGCTGGAGATGAAAAAGATCCAATATCCGTGACTCCTCTGAGGATGACAAAGATCCAATATCCGTGAGCCCTCTGGAGATGACAAAGATCCAATATCTGTGAGTCCAATGGAGATGACAAAGATCCAATATCTGTGAGTCCGCTGGAGATGAAAAAGATCCAATATCCGTGACTCCTCTGAGGATGACAAAGATCCAATATCCGTGACTCCTCTGAGGATGGCAAAGATCAAATATCCGTGAGTCCTCTGGAGATGACAAAGATCCAATATCCGTGACTCCTCTGAGGATGACAAAGATCCAATATCTGTGAGTCCTCTGGAGATGACAAAGATCCAATATCTGTGAGTCCTCTGGAGATGACAAAGATCCAATATCCGTGAGTCCACTGGGGATGAGAAAGATCCAATATATGTTAGTCCTCTGGGGATGTCAAAGATCCAATATCCGTGAGTCCACTGGGGATGACAAAGATCCAATATCCGTGAGTCCTCTGGAGATGACAAAGATCAAATATCCGTGAGTCCACTGGGGATGACAAAGATCCAATATCCGTGAGTCCTCTGGAGATGAGAAAGATCCAATATCTGTGAGTCCTCTGGAGATGACAAAGTTCCAATATCCATGAGTCCACTGGGGATGACAAAGATCCAATATCTGTGAGTCCTCTGGAGATGACAAAGATCCAATATACATGTGTCCTCTGGAGATGACAAAGATCCAATATCTGTGAGTCCTCTGGGGATGAGAAAGATCCAATATCCATGAGTCCACTGGGGATGACAAAGATCCAATATCCGTGAGACCTCTGGAGATGACAAAGATCCAGTATCTGTGACTCATTTGGAGATGACAAAGATCCAATATCTGTGAGTCCACAGGTGATGACAAAGATCCAATATCTGTGAGACCTCTGGAGATGTCAAAGATCCAATATATGTGAGTCTTCTGGAGATGAGAAAGATCCAATATCTGTGAGTCCACTGGGGATGACAAAGATCCAATATCCGTGAGTCCTCTGGAGGTGACAGAAGTCCAATATCTGTGACTCCTCTGGGATGAAAAAGATACAATATCCACAAGTCCTCTGGGGATGTCAAAGATCCAATATCTGTGAGTCTTCTGGAGATGACAAATATCTAATATCCGTGAGTCCACTGGGGATGACAAAGATCCAATATCTGTGAGTCCTCTGCAGATGACAAAGATCCAATATCTGTGAGTCCTCTGCAGATGACATAGATCCAATATCTGTGAGACCTCTGGAGATGACAAAGATCCAGTATCTGTGACTCCTTTGGAGATGAGAAAGATCCAATATCTGTGAGTAATCTGGAGATGAGAAAGATCCAATATCTGTGAGTCCTCTGGAGATGACAAAGATCCAATATCTGTGAGTCCACTGGGGATGACAAAGATCCAATATCTTTGAGTCCTCTGGAGATGACAAAGTTCCAATATCTGTGAGTCCTCTGGAGATGACAAAGATCCTATATCTGTGAGTCCTCTGGAGATGACAAAGATCCAATATCCGTGAGTCCACTGGGGATGACAAAGATCCAATAATTGTTAGTCCTCTGGTGATGTCAAAGATCCAATATCCGTGAGTCCTCTGGCGATGACAAAGATCCAATATCTGTGAGTCCTCTGGAGATGACAAAGTTCCAATATCCGTGAGTCCTCTGGAGATGACAAAGATCCAATATCTGTGATTCCACTGGGGATGACAAAGATCCAATATCTGTGAGTCCACTGGGGATGACAAAGATCATATATCTGTGAGTCCAATGGAGATGACAAAGATCCAATATCTGTGAGTCCACTGGGGATGACAAAGATCCAATATCTGTGAGTCCACTGGGGATGACAAAGATCCAAAATCCATGAGTCCTCTGGAGATGACAAAGATCCAATATCTGTGAGTCCACTGGGGATGACAAAGATCCAATAATTGTTAGTCCTCTGGTGATGTCAAAGATCCAATATTCGTGAGTCCTCTGGCGATGACAAAGATCCAATATCTGTGAGTCTTCTGGAGATGTCAAAGATCCAATATCTGTGAGTCCTCTGGAGATGACAAAGATCCAATATCTGTGATTCCACTGGGGATGACAAAGATCCAATATCGGTGAGTCCACTGGGGATGACAAAGATCCAATATCTGTGAGTCCACTGGGGACGACAAAGATCCAATATCTGTGAGTCCACTGGAGATGACAAAGATCCAATATCTGTGAGTCAACTGGGGATGACAAAGATCCAATATCTGTGAGACCTCTGGAGATGACAAAGATCCAGTATCAGTGACTCCTTTGGAGATGAGAAAGATCCAATATCTGAGAGTCCTCTGGAGATGAGAAAGATCCAATATCTGTGAGTCCTCTGGAGATGACAAAGATCCAATATCTGTGAGTCCACTGGGGATGACAAAGATCCAATATCTGTGAGTCCTCTGGAGATGACAAAGATCCAATATCTGTGAGTCCTCTGGAGATGACAAAGATCCAATATCCGTGACTCCTCTGGAGATGACAAAGATCCAATATCCGTGAGTCCTCTGGAGATGACAAAGATCCAATATCCGTGACTCCTCTGAGGATGACAAAGATCCTATATCTGTGAGTCCTCTGGAGATGACAAAGATCCAATATCCGTGAGTCCACTGGGGATCACAAAGATCCAATATCTGTGAGTCCTTAGGAGATGACAAAGTTCCAATATCTGTGAGTCCTCTGGAGATGACAAAGATCCAATATCTGTGATTCCACTGGGGATGACAAAGATCCAATATCTGTGAGTCCACTGGGGATGACAAAGATCCAATATCTGTGAGTCCAATGGAGATGACAAAGATCCAATATCTGTGAGTCCACTGGGGATGACAAAGATGCAATATCTGTGAGTCCACTGGGGATGACAAAGATCCAATATCCGTGAGTCCTCTGGAGCTGACAAAGATCAAATATCCGTGAGTCCTCTGGAGATGACAAAGATCCAATATCTGTGTCTCCACTGGGGATGACAAAGATCCAATATCTGTGAGGCCACTGGGGACGACAAAGATCCAATATCTCTGAGTCCACTGGAGATGACAAAGATCCAATATCTGTGAGTCAACTGGGGATGACATAGATCCAATATCTGTGAGACCTCTGGAGATGACAAAGATCCAGTATCTGTGACTCCTTTGGAGATGACAAAGATCCAATATCTGTGAGTCCTCTGGAGATGAGAAAGATCCAATATCTGTGAGTCTTCTGGAGATGACAAATATCTAATATCCGTGAGTCCACTGGAGATGACAGAGATCCAATATCCATGAGTCCACTGGGGATGACAAAGATCCAATATCTGTGAGTCCTCTGGAGATGACATAGATCCAATATCTGTGAGTCCTCTGGAGATGACAAAGTTCCAATATCCATGAGTCCACTGGGGATGACAAAGATCCAATATCTGTGAGTCCTCTGGAGATGACAAAGATCCAATATCCATGTGTCCTTTGGAGATGACAAAGATCCAATACCTGTGAGTCCTCTGGGGATGAGAAAGATCCAATATCCATGAGTCCACTGGGGATGACAAAGATCCAATATCCGTGAGACCTCTGGAGATGACAAAGATCCAGTATCTGTGACTCATTTGGAGATGACAAAGATCCAATATCTGTGAGTCCACAGGTGATGACAAAGATCCAATATCTTTGAGACCTCTGGAGATGTCAAAGATCCAATATATGTGAGTCTTCTGGAGATTAGAAAGATCCAATATCTGTGAGTCCACTGGGGATGACAAAGATCCAATATCCGTGAGTCCTCTGGAGATGACAGAAGTCCAATATCTGTGACTCCTCTGGGATGGAAAAGATCCAATATCCACAAGTCCTCTGGGGATGTCAAAGATCCAATATCTGTGAGTCTTCTGGAGATGACAAATATCTAATATCCGTGAGTCCACTGGGGATGACAAAGATCCAATATCTGTGAGTCCTCTGCAGATGACAAAGATCCAATATCTGTGAGTCCTCTGCAGATGACATAGATCCAATATCTGTGAGTCCACTGGGGATGACAAAGATCCAATATCTGTGAGTCCACTGGGGACGACAAAGATCCAATAACTGTGAGTCCACTGGAGATGACAAAGATCCAATATCTGTGAGTCAACTGCGGATGACAAAGATCCAATATCTGTGAGACCTCTGGAGATGACAAAGATCCAGTATCTGTGACTCCTTTGGAGATGAGAAAGATCCAATATCTGTGAGTCCTCTGGAGATGAGAAAGATTCAATAACTGTGAGTCCTCTGGAGATGACAAAGATCCAATATCTGTGAGTCCACTGGGGATGACAAAGATCCAATATCTGTGAGTCCTCTGGAGATGACAAAGATCCAATATCTGTGAGTCCTCTGGAGATGACAAAGATCCAATATCCGTGACTCCTCTGGAGATGACAAAGATCCAATATCTGTGTCTCCACTGGGGATGACAAAGATCCAATATCTGTGAGGCCACTGGGGACGACAAAGATCCAATATCTGTGAGTCCACTGGAGATGACAAAGATCCAATATCTGTGAGTCAACTGGGGATGACATAGATCCAATATCTGTGAGACCTCTGGAGATGACAAAGATCCAGTATCTGTGACTCCTTTGGAGATGACAAAGATCCAATATCTGTGAGTCCTCTGGAGATGAGAAAGATCCACTATCTGTGAGTCTTCTGGAGATGACAAATATCTAATATCCGTGAGTCCACTGGGGTTGACAAAGATCCAATATCTGTGATTCTAATGGAGATGACAAAGATCCAATATCCGTGACTCCTCTGAGGATGACAAAGATCCAATATCTGTGAGTCCTCTGGAGATGACAAAGATCCAATATCCGTGAGTCCTCTGAGGATGACAAAGATCCAATATCTGTGAGTCCTCTGGAGATGAGAAAGATCCAATATCTGTGAGTCTTCTGGAGATGACAAATATCTAATATCCGTGAGTCCACTGGAGATGACAGAGATCCAATATCCATGAGTCCACTGGGGATGACAAAGATCCAATATCTGTGAGTCCTCTGGAGATGACATAGATCCAATATCTGTGAGTCCTCTGGAGATGACAAAGTTCCAATATCCATGAGTCCACTGGGGATGACAAAGATCCAATATCTGTGAGTCCTCTGGAGATGACAAAGATCCAATATCCATGTGTCCTTTGGAGATGACAAAGATCCAATACCTGTGAGTCCTCTGGGGATGAGAAAGATCCAATATCCATGAGTCCACTGGGGATGACAAAGATCCAATATCCGTGAGACCTCTGGAGATGACAAAGATCCAGTATCTGTGACTCATTTGGAGATGACAAAGATCCAATATCTGTGAGTCCACAGGTGATGACAAAGATCCAATATCTTTGAGACCTCTGGAGATGTCAAAGATCCAATATATGTGAGTCTTCTGGAGATTAGAAAGATCCAATATCTGTGAGTCCACTGGGGATGACAAAGATCCAATATCCGTGAGTCCTCTGGAGATGACAGAAGTCCAATATCTGTGACTCCTCTGGGATGGAAAAGATCCAATATCCACAAGTCCTCTGGGGATGTCAAAGATCCAATATCTGTGAGTCTTCTGGAGATGACAAATATCTAATATCCGTGAGTCCACTGGGGATGACAAAGATCCAATATCTGTGAGTCCTCTGCAGATGACAAAGATCCAATATCTGTGAGTCCTCTGCAGATGACATAGATCCAATATCTGTGAGTCCACTGGGGATGACAAAGATCCAATATCTGTGAGTCCACTGGGGACGACAAAGATCCAATAACTGTGAGTCCACTGGAGATGACAAAGATCCAATATCTGTGAGTCAACTGCGGATGACAAAGATCCAATATCTGTGAGACCTCTGGAGATGACAAAGATCCAGTATCTGTGACTCCTTTGGAGATGAGAAAGATCCAATATCTGTGAGTCCTCTGGAGATGAGAAAGATTCAATAACTGTGAGTCCTCTGGAGATGACAAAGATCCAATATCTGTGAGTCCACTGGGGATGACAAAGATCCAATATCTGTGAGTCCTCTGGAGATGACAAAGATCCAATATCTGTGAGTCCTCTGGAGATGACAAAGATCCAATATCCGTGACTCCTCTGGAGATGACAAAGATCCAATATCTGTGTCTCCACTGGGGATGACAAAGATCCAATATCTGTGAGGCCACTGGGGACGACAAAGATCCAATATCTGTGAGTCCACTGGAGATGACAAAGATCCAATATCTGTGAGTCAACTGGGGATGACATAGATCCAATATCTGTGAGACCTCTGGAGATGACAAAGATCCAGTATCTGTGACTCCTTTGGAGATGACAAAGATCCAATATCTGTGAGTCCTCTGGAGATGAGAAAGATCCACTATCTGTGAGTCTTCTGGAGATGACAAATATCTAATATCCGTGAGTCCACTGGGGTTGACAAAGATCCAATATCTGTGATTCTAATGGAGATGACAAAGATCCAATATCCGTGACTCCTCTGAGGATGACAAAGATCCAATATCTGTGAGTCCTCTGGAGATGACAAAGATCCAATATCCGTGAGTCCTCTGAGGATGACAAAGATCCAATATCTGTGAGTCCGCTGGAGATGAAAAAGATCCAATATCCGTGACTCCTCTGAGGATGACAAAGATCCAATATCCGTGAGCCCTCTGGAGATGACAAATATCCAATATCTGTGAGTCCAATGGAGATGACAACGATCCAATATCTGTGAGTCCGCTGGAGATGAAAAAGATCCAATATACGTGACTCCTCTGAGGATGACAAAGATCCAATATCCGTGACTCCTCTGAGGATGGCAAAGATCAAATATCCGTGAGTCCTCTGGAGATGACAAAGATCCAATATCCGTGACTCCTCTGAGGATGACAAAGATCCAATATCTGTGAGTCCTCTGGAGATGACAAAGATCCAATATCTGTGAGTCCTCTGGAGATGACAAAGATCCAATATCCGTGAGTCCACTGGGGATGAGAAAGATGCAATATTTGTTAGTCCTCTGGGGATGTCAAAGATCCAATATCCGTGAGTCCTCTGGAGATGACAAAGATCCAATATCTGTGAGTCCTCTGGAGATGACAAAGATCCAATATCCGTGAGTCCACTGGGGATGACAAAGATCCAATATCCGTGAGTCCTCTGGAGATGACAAAAATCAAATATCCGTGAGTCCTCTGGAGATGACAAAGATCCAATACCTGTGAGTCCTCTGGAGATGACAAAGATCCAATATTCATGACTCCTCTGAGGATGACAAATATCCAATATCTGTGAGTCCGCTGCAGATGACAAAGATCCAATATCCATGACTCCTCTGAGGATGACAAAGATCCAATATCCGTGAGTCCGCTGGAGATGACAAAGATCCAATATCCGTGACTCCTCTGAGGATGACAAAGAACCAATATCTGTGAGTCCTGTGGAGATGACAAAGATCCAATATCCGTGAGTCGTCTGAGGATGACAAAGATCCAATATCTGTGAGTCCGCTGGAGATGAAAAAGATCCAATATCTGTGAGTCCTCTGAGGATGACAAAGATCCAATATCCGTGAGTCCGCTGGAGGTGACAAAGATCCAATATCTGTGAGTCCTCTGAGGATGACAAAGATCCAATATCCGTGAGTCCGCTGGAGATGACAAAGATCCAATATCCGTGACTCCTCTGAGGATGACAAAGATCCAATATCTGTGAGTCCTCTGGAGATGACAAAGATCCAATATCCGTGAGTCCTCTGACTATGACAAAGAACCAATATCTGTGAGTCCGCTGGAGATGAAAAAGATCCAATATCCGTGACTCCTCTGAGGATGACAAAGATCCAATATCCGTGAGCCCTCTGGAGATGACAAAGATCCAATATCTGTGAGTCCAATGGAGATGACAAAGATCCAATATCTGTGAGTCCGCTGGAGATGAAAAAGATCCAATATCCGTGACTCCTCTGAGGATGACAAAGATCCAATATCCGTGACTCCTCTGAGGATGGCAAAGATCAAATATCCGTGAGTCCTCTGGAGATGACAAAGATCCAATATCCGTGACTCCTCTGAGGATGACAAAGATCCAATATCTGTGAGTCCTCTGGAGATGACAAAGATCCAATATCTGTGAGTCCTCTGGAGATGACAAAGATCCAATATCCGTGAGTCCACTGGGGATGAGAAAGATCCAATATCTGTTAGTCCTCTGGGGATGTCAAAGATCCAATATCCGTGAGTCCACTGGGGATGACAAAGATCCAATATCCGTGAGTCCTCTGGAGATGACAAAGATCAAATATCCGTGAGTCCACTGGGGATGACAAAGATCCAATATCCGTGAGTCCTCTGGAGATGAGAAAGATCCAATATCTGTGAGTCCTCTGGAGATGACAAAGTTCCAATATCCATGAGTCCACTGGGGATGACAAAGATCCAATATCTGTGAGTCCTCTGGAGATGACAAAGATCCAATATACATGTGTCCTCTGGAGATGACAAAGATCCAATATCTGTGAGTCCTCTGGGGATGAGAAAGATCCAATATCCATGAGTCCACTGGGGATGACAAAGATCCAATATCTGTGAGACCTCTGGAGATGACAAAGATCCAATATCTGTGAGACCTCTGGAGATGTCAAAGATCCAATATATGTGAGTCTTCTGGAGATGAGAAAGATCCAATATCTGTGAGTCCACTGGGGATGACAAAGATCCAATATCCGTGAGTCCTCTGGAGATGACAGAAGTCCAATATCTGTGACTCCTCTGGGATGAAAAAGATACAATATCCACAAGTCCTCTGGGGATGTCAAAGATCCAATATCTGTGAGTCTTCTGGAGATGACAAATATCTAATATCCGTGAGTCCACTGGGGATGACAAAGATCCAATATCTGTGAGTCCTCTGCAGATGACAAAGATCCAATATCTGTGAGTCCTCTGCAGATGACATAGATCCAATATCTGTGAGACCTCTGGAGATGACAAAGATCCAGTATCTGTGACTCCTTTGGAGATGAGAAAGATCCAATATCTGTGAGTAATCTGGAGATGAGAAAGATCCAATATCTGTGAGTCCTCTGGAGATGACAAAGATCCAATATCTGTGAGTCCACTGGGGATGACAAAGATCCAATATCTGTGAGTCCTCTGGAGATGACAAAGATCCATTATCCGTGACTCCTCTGAGGATGACAAAGATCCTATATCTGTGAGTCCTCTGGAGATGACAAAGATCCAATATCCGTGAGTCCACTGGGGATGACAAAGATCCAATAATTGTTAGTCCTCTGGTGATGTCAAAGATCCAATATCCGTGAGTCCTCTGGCGATGACAAAGATCCAATATCTGTGAGTCCTCTGGAGATGACAAAGTTCCAATATCTGTGAGTCCTCTGGAGATGACAAAGATCCAATATCTGTGATTCCACTGGGGATGACAAAGATCCAATATCTGTGAGTCCACTGGGGATGACAAAGATCATATATCTGTGAGTCCAATGGAGATGACAAAGATCCAATATTTGTGAGTCCACTGGGGATGACAAAGATCCAATATCTGTGAGTCCACTGGGGATGACAAAGATCCAAAATCCATGAGTCCTCTGGAGATGACAAAGATCCAATATCTGTGAGTCCACTGGGGATGACAAAGATCCAATAATTGTTAGTCCTCTGGTGATGTCAAAGATCCAATATTCGTGAGTCCTCTGGCGATGACAAAGATCCAATATCTGTGAGTCTTCTGGAGATGTCAAAGATCCAATATCTGTGAGTCCTCTGGAGATGACAAAGATCCAATATCTGTGATTCCACTGGGGATGACAAAGATCCAATATCGGTGAGTCCACTGGGGATGACAAAGATCCAATATCTGTGAGTCCACTGGGGACGACAAAGATCCAATATCTGTGAGTCCACTGGAGATGACAAAGATCCAATATCTGTGAGTCAACTGGGGATGACAAAGATCCAATATCTGTGAGACCTCTGGAGATGACAAAGATCCAGTATCAGTGACTCCTTTGGAGATGAGAAAGATCCAATATCTGAGAGTCCTCTGGAGATGAGAAAGATCCAATATCTGTGAGTCCTCTGGAGATGACAAAGATCCAATATCTGTGAGTCCACTGGGGATGACAAAGATCCAATATCTGTGAGTCCTCTGGAGATGACAAAGATCCAATATCTGTGAGTCCTCTGGAGATGACAAAGATCCAATATCCGTGACTCCTCTGGAGATGACAAAGATCCAATATCCGTGAGTCCTCTGGAGATGACAAAGATCCAATATCCGTGACTCCTCTGAGGATGACAAAGATCCTATATCTGTGAGTCCTCTGGAGATGACAAAGATCCAATATCCGTGAGTCCACTGGGGATGACAAAGATCCAATATCTGTGAGTCCTTAGGAGATGACAATGTTCCAATATCTGTGAGTCCTCTGGAGATGACAAAGATCCAATATCTGTGATTCCACTGGGGATGACAAAGATCCAATATCTGTGAGTCCACTGGGGATGACAAAGATCCAATATCTGTGAGTCCAATGGAGATGACAAAGATCCAATATCTGTGAGTCCACTGGGGATGACAAAGATGCAATATCTGTGAGTCCACTGGGGATGACAAAGATCCAATATCCGTGAGTCCTCTGGAGCTGACAAAGATCAAATATCCGTGAGTCCTCTGGAGATGACAAAGATCCAATATCTGTGTCTCCACTGGGGATGACAAAGATCCAATATCTGTGAGGCCACTGGGGACGACAAAGATCCAATATCTCTGAGTCCACTGGAGATGACAAAGATCCAATATCTGTGAGTCAACTGGGGATGACATAGATCCAATATCTGTGAGACCTCTGGAGATGACAAAGATCCAGTATCTGTGACTCCTTTGGAGATGACAAAGATCCAATATCTGTGAGTCCTCTGGAGATGAGAAAGATCCAATATCTGTGAGACTTCTGGAGATGACAAATATCTAATATCCGTGAGTCCACTGGAGATGACAGAGATCCAATATCCATGAGTCCACTGGGGATGACAAAGATCCAATATCTGTGAGTCCTCTGGAGATGACATAGATCCAATAGCTGTGAGTCCTCTGGAGATGACAAAGTTCCAATATCCATGAGTCCACTGGGGATGACAAAGATCCAATATCTGTGAGTCCTCTGGAGATGACAAAGATCCAATATCCATGTGTCCTTTGGAGATGACAAAGATCCAATACCTGTGAGTCCTCTGGGGATGAGAAAGATCCAATATCCATGAGTCCACTGGGGATGACAAAGATCCAATATCCGTGAGACCTCTGGAGATGACAAAGATCCAGTATCTGTGACTCATTTGGAGATGACAAAGATCCAATATCTGTGAGTCCACAGGTGATGACAAAGATCCAATATCTTTGAGACCTCTGGAGATGTCAAAGATCCAATATATGTGAGTCTTCTGGAGATTAGAAAGATCCAATATCTGTGAGTCCACTGGGGATGACAAAGATCCAATATCCGTGAGTCCTCTGGAGATGACAGAAGTCCAATATCTGTGACTCCTCTGGGATGGAAAAGATCCAATATCCACAAGTCCTCTGGGGATGTCAAAGATCCAATATCTGTGAGTCTTCTGGAGATGACAAATATCTAATATCCGTGAGTCCACTGGGGATGACAAAGATCCAATATCTGTGAGTCCTCTGCAGATGACAAAGATCCAATATCTGTGAGTCCTCTGCAGATGACATAGATCCAATATCTGTGAGTCCACTGGGGATGACAAAGATCCAATATCTGTGAGTCCACTGGGGACGACAAAGATCCAATAACTGTGAGTCCACTGGAGATGACAAAGATCCAATATCTGTGAGTCAACTGCGGATGACAAAGATCCAATATCTGTGAGACCTCTGGAGATGACAAAGATCCAGTATCTGTGACTCCTTTGGAGATGAGAAAGATCCAATATCTGTGAGTCCTCTGGAGATGAGAAATATTCAATAACTGTGAGTCCTCTGGAGATGACAAAGATCCAATATCTGTGAGTCCACTGGGGATGACAAAGATCCAATATCTGTGAGTCCTCTGGAGATGACAAAGATCCAATATCTGTGAGTCCTCTGGAGATGACAAAGATCCAATATCCGTGACTCCTCTGGAGATGACAAAGATCCAATATCTGTGTCTCCACTGGGGATGACAAAGATCCAATATCTGTGAGGCCACTGGGGACGACAAAGATCCAATATCTGTGAGTCCACTGGAGATGACAAAGATCCAATATCTGTGAGTCAACTGGGGATGACATAGATCCAATATCTGTGAGACCTCAGGAGATGACAAAGATCCAGTATCTGTGACTCCTTTGGAGATGACAAAGATCCAATATCTGTGAGTCCTCTGGAGATGAGAAAAATCCAATATCTGTGAGTCTTCTGGAGATGACAAATATCTAATATCCGTGAGTCCACTGGGGTTGACAAAGATCCAATATCTGTGAGTCTAATGGAGATGACAAAGATCCAATATCCGTGACTCCTCTGAGGATGACAAAGATCCAATATCTGTGAGTCCTCTGGAGATGACAAAGATCAAATATCCGTGAGTCCACTGGGGATGACAAAGATCCAATATCCGTGAGTCCTCTGGAGATGAGAAAGATCCAATATCTGTGAGTCCTCTGGAGATGACAAAGTTCCAATATCCATGAGTCCACTGGGGATGACAAAGATCCAATATCTGTGAGTCCTCTGGAGATGACAAAGATCCAATATACATGTGTCCTCTGGAGATGACAAAGATCCAATATCTGTGAGTCCTCTGGGGATGAGAAAGATCCAATATCCATGAGTCCACTGGGGATGACAAAGATCCAATATCCCTGAGACCTCTGGAGATGACAAAGATCCAGTATCTGTGACTCATTTGGAGATGACAAAGATCCAATATCTGTGAGTCCACAGGTGATGACAAAGATCCAATATCTGTGAGACCTCTGGAGATGTCAAAGATCCAATATATGTGAGTCTTCTGGAGATGAGAAAGATCCAATATCTGTGAGTCCACTGGGGATGACAAAGATCCAATATCCGTGAGTCCTCTGGAGATGACAGAAGTCCAATATCTGTGACTCCTCTGGGATGAAAAAGATACAATATCCACAAGTCCTCTGGGGATGTCAAAGATCCAATATCTGTGAGTCTTCTGGAGATGACAAATATCTAATATCCGTGAGTCCACTGGGGATGACAAAGATCCAATATCTGTGAGTCCTCTGCAGATGACAAAGATCCAATATCTGTGAGTCCTCTGCAGATGACATAGATCCAATATCTGTGAGACCTCTGGAGATGACAAAGATCCAGTATCTGTGACTCCTTTGGAGATGAGAAAGATCCAATATCTGTGAGTAATCTGGAGATGAGAAAGATCCAATATCTGTGAGTCCTCTGGAGATGACAAAGATCCAATATCTGTGAGTCCACTGGGGATGACAAAGATCCAATATCTGTGAGTCCTCTGGAGATGACAAAGTTCCAATATCTGTGAGTCCTCTGGAGATGACAAAGATCCAATATCCGTGACTCCTCTGGAGATGACAAAGATCCAATATCCGTGAGTCCTCTGGAGATGACAAAGATCCATTATCCGTGACTCCTCTGAGGATGACAAAGATCCTATATCTGTGAGTCCTCTGGAGATGACAAAGATCCAATATCCGTGAGTCCACTGGGGATGACAAAGATCCAATAATTGTTAGTCCTCTGGTGATGTCAAAGATCCAATATCCGTGAGTCCTCTGGCGATGACAAAGATCCAATATCTGTGAGTCCTCTGGAGATGACAAAGTTCCAATATCTGTGAGTCCTCTGGAGATGACAAAGATCCAATATCTGTGATTCCACTGGGGATGACAAAGATCCAATATCTGTGAGTCCACTGGGGATGACAAAGATCATATATCTGTGAGTCCAATGGAGATGACAAAGATCCAATATCTGTGAGTCCACTGGGGATGACAAAGATCCAATATCTGTGAGTCCACTGGGGATGACAAAGATCCAAAATCTGTGAGTCCACTGGGGATGACAAAGATCCAATAATTGTTAGTCCTCTGGTGATGTCAAAGATCCAATATTCGTGAGTCCTCTGGCGATGACAAAGATCCAATATCTGTGAGTCTTCTGGAGATGTCAAAGATCCAATATCTGTGAGTCCTCTGGAGATGACAAAGATCCAATATCTGTGATTCCACTGGGGATGACAAAGATCCAATATCGGTGAGTCCACTGGGGATGACAAAGATCCAATATCTGTGAGTCCACTGGGGACGACAAAGATCCAATATCTGTGAGTCCACTGGAGATGACAAAGATCCAATATCTGTGAGTCAACTGGGGATGACAAAGATCCAATATCTGTGAGACCTCTGGAGATGACAAAGATCCAGTATCAGTGACTCCTTTGGAGATGAGAAAGATCCAATATCTGAGAGTCCTCTGGAGATGAGAAAGATCCAATATCTGTGAGTCCTCTGGAGATGACAAAGATCCAATATCTGTGAGTCCACTGGGGATGACAAAGATCCAATATCTGTGAGTCCTCTGGAGATGACAAAGATCCAATATCTGTGAGTCCTCTGGAGATGACAAAGATCCAATATCCGTGACTCCTCTGGAGATGACAAAGATCCAATATCCGTGAGTCCTCTGGAGATGACAAAGATCCAATATCCGTGACTCCTCTGAGGATGACAAAGATCCTATATCTGTGAGTCCTCTGGAGATGACAAAGATCCAATATCCGTGAGTCCACTGGGGATGACAAAGATCCAATATCTGTGAGTCCTTAGGAGATGACAAAGTTCCAATATCTGTGAGTCCTCTGGAGATGACAAAGATCCAATATCTGTGATTCCACTGGGGATGACAAAGATCCAATATCTGTGAGTCCACTGGGGATGACAAAGATCCAATATCTGTGAGTCCAATGGAGATGACAAAGATCCAATATCTGTGAGTCCACTGGGGATGACAAAGATGCAATATCTGTGAGTCCACTGGGGATGACAAAGATCCAATATCCGTGAGTCCTCTGGAGCTGACAAAGATCAAATATCCGTGAGTCCTCTGGAGATGACAAAGATCCAATATCTGTGAGGCCACTGGGGACGACAAAGATCCAATATCTCTGAGTCCACTGGAGATGACAAAGATCCAATATCTGTGAGTCAACTGGGGATGACATAGATCCAATATCTGTGAGACCTCTGGAGATGACAAAGATCCAGTATCTGTGACTCCTTTGGAGATGACAAAGATCCAATATCTGTGAGTCCTCTGGAGATGAGAAAGATCCAATATCTGTGAGACTTCTGCAGATGACAAATATCTAATATCCGTGAGTCCACTGGAGATGACAGAGATCCAATATCCATGAGTCCACTGGGGATGACAAAGATCCAATATCTGTGAGTCCTCTGGAGATGACATAGATCCAATATCTGTGAGTCCTCTGGAGATGACAAAGTTCCAATATCCATGAGTCCACTGGGGATGACAAAGATCCAATATCTGTGAGTCCTCTGGAGATGACAAAGATCCAATATCCATGTGTCCTTTGGAGATGACAAAGATCCAATATCTGTGAGTCCTCTGCAGATGACAAAGATCCAATATCTGTGAGTCCTCTGCAGATGACATAGATCCAATATCTGTGAGACCTCTGGAGATGACAAAGATCCAGTATCTGTGACTCCTTTGGAGATGAGAAAGATCCAATATCTGTGAGTAATCTGGAGATGAGAAAGATCCAATATCTGTGAGTCCTCTGGAGATGACAAAGATCCAATATCTGTGAGTCCACTGGGGATGACAAAGATCCAATATCTGTGAGTCCTCTGGAGATGACAAAGTTCCAATATCTGTGAGTCCTCTGGAGATGACAAAGATCCAATATCCGTGACTCCTCTGGAGATGACAAAGATCCAATATCCGTGAGTCCTCTGGAGATGACAAAGATCCATTATCCGTGACTCCTCTGAGGATGACAAAGATCCTATATCTGTGAGTCCTCTGGAGATGACAAAGATCCAATATCCGTGAGTCCACTGGGGATGACAAAGATCCAATAATTGTTAGTCCTCTGGTGATGTCAAAGATCCAATATCCGTGAGTCCTCTGGCGATGACAAAGATCCAATATCTGTGAGTCCTCTGGAGATGACAAAGTTCCAATATCTGTGAGTCCTCTGGAGATGACAAAGATCCAATATCTGTGATTCCACTGGGGATGACAAAGATCCAATATCTGTGAGTCCACTGGGGATGACAAAGATCATATATCTGTGAGTCCAATGGAGATGACAAAGATCCAATATCTGTGAGTCCACTGGGGATGACAAAGATCCAATATCTGTGAGTCCACTGGGGATGACAAAGATCCAAAATCTGTGAGTCCACTGGGGATGACAAAGATCCAATAATTGTTAGTCCTCTGGTGATGTCAAAGATCCAATATTCGTGAGTCCTCTGGCGATGACAAAGATCCAATATCTGTGAGTCTTCTGGAGATGTCAAAGATCCAATATCTGTGAGTCCTCTGGAGATGACAAAGATCCAATATCTGTGATTCCACTGGGGATGACAAAGATCCAATATCGGTGAGTCCACTGGGGATGACAAAGATCCAATATCTGTGAGTCCACTGGGGACGACAAAGATCCAATATCTGTGAGTCCACTGGAGATGACAAAGATCCAATATCTGTGAGTCAACTGGGGATGACAAAGATCCAATATCTGTGAGACCTCTGGAGATGACAAAGATCCAGTATCAGTGACTCCTTTGGAGATGAGAAAGATCCAATATCTGAGAGTCCTCTGGAGATGAGAAAGATCCAATATCTGTGAGTCCTCTGGAGATGACAAAGATCCAATATCTGTGAGTCCACTGGGGATGACAAAGATCCAATATCTGTGAGTCCTCTGGAGATGACAAAGATCCAATATCTGTGAGTCCTCTGGAGATGACAAAGATCCAATATCCGTGACTCCTCTGGAGATGACAAAGATCCAATATCCGTGAGTCCTCTGGAGATGACAAAGATCCAATATCCGTGACTCCTCTGAGGATGACAAAGATCCTATATCTGTGAGTCCTCTGGAGATGACAAAGATCCAATATCCGTGAGTCCACTGGGGATGACAAAGATCCAATATCTGTGAGTCCTTAGGAGATGACAAAGTTCCAATATCTGTGAGTCCTCTGGAGATGACAAAGATCCAATATCTGTGATTCCACTGGGGATGACAAAGATCCAATATCTGTGAGTCCACTGGGGATGACAAAGATCCAATATCTGTGAGTCCAATGGAGATGACAAAGATCCAATATCTGTGAGTCCACTGGGGATGACAAAGATGCAATATCTGTGAGTCCACTGGGGATGACAAAGATCCAATATCCGTGAGTCCTCTGGAGCTGACAAAGATCAAATATCCGTGAGTCCTCTGGAGATGACAAAGATCCAATATCTGTGAGGCCACTGGGGACGACAAAGATCCAATATCTCTGATTCCACTGGAGATGACAAAGATCCAATATCTGTGAGTCAACTGGGGATGACATAGATCCAATATCTGTGAGACCTCTGGAGATGACAAAGATCCAGTATCTGTGACTCCTTTGGAGATGACAAAGATCCAATATCTGTGAGTCCTCTGGAGATGAGAAAGATCCAATATCTGTGAGACTTCTGCAGATGACAAATATCTAATATCCGTGAGTCCACTGGAGATGACAGAGATCCAATATCCATGAGTCCACTGGGGATGACAAAGATCCAATATCTGTGAGTCCTCTGGAGATGACATAGATCCAATATCTGTGAGTCCTCTGGAGATGACAAAGTTCCAATATCCATGAGTCCACTGGGGATGACAAAGATCCAATATCTGTGAGTCCTCTGGAGATGACAAAGATCCAATATCCATGTGTCCTTTGGAGATGACAAAGATCCAATACCTGTGAGTCCTCTGGGGATGAGAAAGATCCAATATCCATGAGTCCACTGGGGATGACAAAGATCCAATATCCGTGAGACCTCTGGAGATGACAAAGATCCAGTATCTGTGACTCATTTGGAGATGACAAAGATCCAATATCTGTGAGTCCACAGGTGATGACAAAGATCCAATATCTTTGAGACCTCTGGAGATGTCAAAGATCCAATATATGTGAGTCTTCTGGAGATTAGAAAGATCCAATATCTGTGAGTCCACTGGGGATGACAAAGATCCAATATCCGTGAGTCCTCTGGAGATGACAGAAGTCCAATATCTGTGACTCCTCTGGGATGGAAAAGATCCAATATCCACAAGTCCTCTGGGGATGTCAAAGATCCAATATCTGTGAGTCTTCTGGAGATGACAAATATCTAATATCCGTGAGTCCACTGGGGATGACAAAGATCCAATATCTGTGAGTCCTCTGCAGATGACAAAGATCCAATATCTGTGAGTCCTCTGCAGATGACATAGATCCAATATCTGTGAGTCCACTGGGGATGACAAAGATCCAATATCTGTGAGTCCACTGGGGACGACAAAGATCCAATAACTGTGAGTCCACTGGAGATGACAAAGATCCAATATCTGTGAGTCAACTGCGGATGACAAAGATCCAATATCTGTGAGACCTCTGGAGATGACAAAGATCCAGTATCTGTGACTCCTTTGGAGATGAGAAAGATCCAATATCTGTGAGTCCTCTGGAGATGAGAAAGATTCAATAACTGTGAGTCCTATGGAGATGACAAAGATCCAATATCTGTGAGTCCACTGGGGATGACAAAGATCCAATATCTGTGAGTCCTCTGGAGATGACAAAGATCCAATATCTGTGAGTCCTCTGGAGATGACAAAGATCCAATATCCGTGACTCCTCTGGAGATGACAAAGATCCAATATCTGTGTCTCCACTGGGGATGACAAAGATCCAATATCTGTGAGGCCACTGGGGACGACAAAGATCCAATATCTGTGAGTCCATTGGAGATGACAAAGATCCAATATCTGTGAGTCAACTGGGGATGACATAGATCCAATATCTGTGAGACCTCTGGAGATGACAAAGATCCAGTATCTGTGACTCCTTTGGAGATGACAAAGATCCAATATCTGTGAGTCCTCTGGAGATGAGAAAGATCCAATATCTGTGAGTCTTCTGGAGATGACAAATATCTAATATCCGTGAGTCCACTGGGGTTGACAAAGATCCAATATCTGTGAGTCTAATGGAGATGACAAAGATCCAGTATCTGTGATTCCTCTGGAGATGACAGAGATCCAATATCCATGAGTCCACTGGGGATGACAAAGATCCAATATCTGTGAGTCCTCTGGAGATGACATGGATCCAATATCTGTGAGTCCTCTGGAGATGACAAAGTTCCAATATCCATGAGTCCACTGGGGATGACAAAGATCCAATATCTGTGAGTCCTCTGGAGATGACAAAGATCCAATATCCATGTGTCCTTTGGAGATGACAAAGATCCAATACCTGTGAGTCCTCTGGGGATGAGAAAGATCCAATATCCATGAGTCCACTGGGGATGACAAAGATCCAATATCCGTGAGACCTCTGGAGATGACAAAGATCCAGTATCTGTGACTCATTTGGAGATGACAAAGATCCAATATCTGTGAGTCCACAGGTGATGACAAAGATCCAATATCTTTGAGACCTCTGGAGATGTCAAAGATCCAATATATGTGAGTCTTCAGGAGATGAGAAAGATCCAATATCTGTGAGTCCACTGGGGATGACAAAGATCCAATATCCGTGAGTCCTCTGGAGATGACAGAAGTCCAATATCTGTGACTCCTCTGGGATGGAAAAGATCCAACATCCACAAGTCCTCTGGGGATGTCAAAGATCCAATATTCGTGAGTCCTCTGGCGATGACAAAGATCCAATATCTGTGAGTCCACTGGGGATGACAAAGATCCAAAATCCATGAGTCCTCTGGAGATGACAAAGATCCAATATCTGTGAGTCCACTGGGGATGACAAAGATCCAATACCTGTGAGTCCTCTGGAGATGACAAAGATCCAATATCTGTGATTCCACTGGGGATGACAAAGATCCAATATCGGTGAGTCCACTGGGGATGACAAAGATCCAATATCTGTGAGTCCACTGGGGACGACAAAGATCCAATATCTGTGAGTCCACTGGAGATGACAAAGATCCAATATCTGTGAGTCAACTGGGGATGACAAAGATCCAATATCTGTGAGACCTCTGGAGATGACAAAGATCCAGTATCAGTGACTCCTTTGGAGATGAGAAAGATCCAATATCTGAGAGTCCTCTGGAGATGAGAAAGATCCAATATCTGTGAGTCCTCTGGAGATGGCAAAGATCCAATATCCGTGACTCCTCTGGAGATGACAAAGATCCAATATCTGTGAGTCCTCTGGAGATGACAAAGATCCAATATCCGTGACTCCTCTGGAGATGACAAAGATCCAATATCCGTGAGTCCTCTGGAGATGACAAAGATCCAATATCCGTGACTCCTCTGAGGATGACAAAGATCCTATATCTGTGAGTCCTCTGGAGATGACAAAGATCCAATATCCGTGAGTCTACTGGGGATGACAAAGATCCAATATCTGTGAGTCCTTAGGAGATGACAAAGTTCCAATATCTGTGAGTCCTCTGGAGATGACAAAGATCCAATATCTGTGATTCCACTGGGGATGACAAAGATCCAATATCTGTGAGTCCACTGGGGATCACAAAGATCCAATATCTGTGAGTCCAATGGAGATGACAAAGATCCAATATCTGTGAGTCCACTGGGGATGACAAAGATGCAATATCTGTGAGTCCACTGGGGATGACAAAGATCCAATATCCGTGAGTCCTCTGGAGCTGACAAAGATCAAATATCCATGAGTCCTCTGGAGATGACAAAGATCCAATATCTGTGTCTCCACTGGGGATGACAAAGATCCAATATCTGTGAGGCCACTGGCGACGACAAAGATCCAATATCTGTGAGTCCACTGGAGATGACAAAGATCCAATATCTGTGAGTCAACTGGGGATGACATAGATCCAATATCTGTGAGACCTCTGGAGATGACAAAGATCCAGTATCTGTGACTCCTTTGGAGATGACAAAGATCCAATATCTGTGAGTCCTCTGGAGATGAGAAAGATCCAATATCTGTGAGTCTTCTGGAGATGACAAATATCTAATATCCGTGAGTCCACTGGGGTTGACAAAGATCCAATATCTGTGAGTCTAATGGAGATGACAGAGATCCAATATCCATGAGTCCACTGGGGATGACAAAGATCCAATATCTGTGAGTCCTCTGGAGATGACATAGATCCAATATCTGTGAGTCCTCTGGAGATGACAAAGTTCCAATATCCATGAGTCCACCGGGGATGACAAAGATCCAATATCTGTGAGTCCTCTGGAGATGACAAAGATCCAATATCCATGTGTCCTTTGGAGATGACAAAGATCCAATACCTGTGAGTCCTCTGGGGATGAGAAAGATCCAATATCCATGAGTCCACTGGGGATGACAAAGATCCAATATCCGTGAGACCTCTGGAGATGACAAAGATCCAATATCCGTGAGACCTCTGGAGATGACAAAGATCCAATATCCGTGAGTCCTCTGGAGATGACAAAGATCCAATATCCGTGACTCCTCTGAGGATGACAAAGATCCTATATCTGTGAGTCCTCTGGAGATGACAAAGATCCAATATCCGTGAGTCTACTGGGGATGACAAAGATCCAATATCTGTGAGTCCTTAGGAGATGACAAAGTTCCAATATCTGTGAGTCCTCTGGAGATGACAAAGATCCAATATCTGTGATTCCACTGGGGATGACAAAGATCCAATATCTGTGAGTCCACTGGGGATCACAAAGATCCAATATCTGTGAGTCCAATGGAGATGACAAAGATCCAATATCTGTGAGTCCACTGGGGATGACAAAGATGCAATATCTGTGAGTCCACTGGGGATGACAAAGATCCAATATCCGTGAGTCCTCTGGAGCTGACAAAGATCAAATATCCATGAGTCCTCTGGAGATGACAAAGATCCAATATCTGTGTCTCCACTGGGGATGACGAAGATCCAATATCTGTGAGGCCACTGGGGACGACAAAGATCCAATATCTGTGAGTCCACTGGAGATGACAAAGATCCAATATCTGTGAGTCAACTGGGGATGACATAGATCCAATATCTGTGAGACCTCTGGAGATGACAAAGATCCAGTATCTGTGACTCCTTTGGAGATGACAAAGATCCAATATCTGTGAGTCCTCTGGAGATGAGAAAGATCCAATATCTGTGAGTCTTCTAGAGATGACAAATATCTAATATCCGTGAGTCCACTGGGGTTGACAAAGATCCAATATCTGTGAGTCTAATGGAGATGACAGAGATCCAATATCCATGAGTCCACTGGGGATGACAAAGATCCAATATCTGTGAGTCCTCTGGAGATGACATAGATCCAATATCTGTGAGTCCTCTGGAGATGACAAAGTTCCAATATCCATGAGTCCACCGGGGATGACAAAGATCCAATATCTGTGAGTCCTCTGGAGATGACAAAGATCCAATATCCATGTGTCCTTTGGAGATGACAAAGATCCAATACCTGTGAGTCCTCTGGGGATGAGAAAGATCCAATATCCATGAGTCCACTGGGGATGACATAGATCCAATATCCGTGAGACCTCTGGAGATGACAAAGATCCAGTATCTGTGACTCCTTTGGAGATGACAAAGATCCAATATCTGTGAGTCCTCTGGAGATGAGAAAGATCCAATATCTGTGAGTCTTCTGGAGATGACAAATATCTAATATCCGTGAGTCCACTGGGGTTGACAAAGATCCAATATCTGTGAGTCTAATGGAGATGACAGAGATCCAATATCCATGAGTCCACTGGGGATGACAAAGATCCAATATCTGTGAGTCCTCTGGAGATGACATAGATCCAATATCTGTGAGTCCTCTGGAGATGACAAAGTTCCAATATCCATGAGTCCACCGGGGATGACAAAGATCCAATATCTGTGAGTCCTCTGGAGATGACAAAGATCCAATATCCATGTGTCCTTTGGAGATGACAAAGATCCAATACCTGTGAGTCCTCTGGGGATGAGAAAGATCCAATATCCATGAGTCCACTGGGGATGACAAAGATCCAATATCCGTGAGACCTCTGGAGATGACAAAGATCCAGTATCTGTGACTCATTTGGAGATGACAAAGATCCAATATCTGTGAGTCCACAGGTGATGACAAAGATCCAATAGCTTTGAGACATCTGGAGATGTCCAAGTTCCAATATATGTGAGTCTTCTGGAGATTAGAAAGATCCAATATCTGTGAGTCCACTGGGGATGACAAAGATCCAATCTCCGTGAGTCCTCTGGAGATGACAGAAGTCCAATATCTGTGACTCCTCTGGGATGGAAAAGATCCAATATCCACAAGTCCTCTGGGGATGTCAAAGATCCAATATCTGTGAGTCTTCTGGAGATGACAAATATCTAATATCCGTGAGTCCACTGGGGATGACAAAGATCCAATATCTGTGAGTCCTCTGCAGATGACAAAGATCCAATATCTGTGAGTCCTCTGCAGATGACATAGATCCAATATCTGTGAGTCCACTGGGGATGACAAAGATCCAATATCTGTGAGTCCACTGGGGACGACAAAGATCCAATAACTGTGAGTCCACTGGAGATGACAAAGATCCAATATCTGTGAGTCAACTGCGGATGACAAAGATCCAATATCTGTGAGACCTCTGGAGATGACAAAGATCCAGTATCTGTGACTCCTTTGGAGATGAGAAAGATCCAATATCTGTGAGTCCTCTGGAGATGAGAAAGATTCAATATCTGTGAGTCCTCTGGAGATGACAAAGATCCAATATCTGTGAGTCCACTGGGGATGACAAAGATCCAATATCTGTGAGTCCTCTGGAGATGACAAAGATAAATATATCTGTGAGTCCACAGGAGAAGACAAAGATCCAATATCCGTGACTCCTCTGGAGATGACAAAGATCCAATATCTGTGTCTCCACTGGGGATGTCAAAGATCCAATATCTGTGAGGCCACTGGGGACGACAAAGATCCAATATCTGTGAGTCCACTGGAGATGACAAAGATCCAATATCTGTGAGTCAACTGGGGATGACATAGATCCAATATCTGTGAGACCTCTGGAGATGACAAAGATCCAGTATCTGTGACTCCTTTGGAGATGTCAAAGATCCAATATCTGTGAGTCCTCTGGAGATGAGAAAGATCCAATATCTGTGAGTCTTCTGGAGATGACAAATATCTAATATCCGTGAGTCCACTGGGGTTGACAAAGATCCAATATCTGTGAGTCTAATGGAGATGACAAAGATCCAGTATCTGTGAGTCCTCTGGAGATGACAGAGATCCAATATCCATGAGTCCACTGGGGATGACAAAGATCCAATATCTGTGAGTCCTCTGGAGATGACATAGATCCAATATCTGTGAGTCCTCTGGAGATGACAAAGTTCCAATATCCATGAGTCCACTGGGGATGACAAAGATCCAATATCTGTGAGTCCTCTGGAGATGACAAAGATCCAATATCCATGTGTCCTTTGGAGATGACAAAGATCCAATACCTGTGAGTCCTCTGGGGATGAGAAAGATCCAATATCCATGAGTCCACTGGGGATGACAAAGATCCAATATCCGTGAGACCTCTGGAGATGACAAAGATCCAGTATCTGTGACTCATTTGGAGATGACAAAGTTCCAATATCTGTGAGTCCACAGGTGATGACAAAGATCCAATATCTTTGAGACCTCTGGAGATGTCAAAGATCCAATATATGTGAGTCCTCTGGAGATGAGAAAGATCCAATATCTGTGAGTCCACTGGGGATGACAAAGATCCAATATCCGTGAGTCCTCTGGAGATGACAGAAGTCCAATATCTGTGACTCCTCTGGGATGGAAAAGATCCAATATCCACAAGTCCTCTGGGGATGTCAAAGATCCAATATCTGTGAGTCTTCTGGAGATGACAAATATCTAATATCCGTGAGTCCACTGGGGATGACAAAGATCCAATATCTGTGAGTCCTCTGCAGATGACAAAGATCCAATATCTGTGAGTCCTCTGCAGATGACATAGATCCAATATCTGTGAGTCCACTGGGGATGACAAAGATCCAATATCTGTGAGTCCTCTGGGGACGACAAAGATCCAATAACTGTGAGTCCACTGGAGATGACAAAGATCCAATATCAGTGAGTCAACTGCGGATGACAAAGATCCAATATCTGTGAGTCCTCTGGAGATGAGATAGATTCAATATCTGTGAGTCCTCTGGAGATGACAAAGATCCAATATCTGTGAGTCCACTGGCGATGAAAAAGATCCAATATCTGTGAGTCCTCTGGAGATGACAAAGATCCAATATCCGTGACTCCTCTGGAGATGACAAAGATCCAATCTCCGTGAGTCCTCTGGAGATGACAAAGATCCAATATCGGTGACTCCTCTGAGGATGACAAAGATCCTATATCTGTGAGTCCTCTGGAGATGACAAAGATCCAATATCCGTGAGTCCACTGGGGATGACAAAGCTCCAATATCCGTGAGTCCTCTGGAGATGACAAAGATCAAATATCCGTGAGTCCTCTGGAGATGACAAAGATCCAATATCTGTGAGTCCACTGGGGTTGACAAAGATCCAATATCTGTGAGTCTAATGGAGATGACAAAGATCCAGTATCTGTGAGTCCTCTGGAGATGTCAAAGATCCAATATCCATGAGTCCACTGGGGATGACAAAGATCCAATATCTGTGAGTCCTCTGGAGATGACATAGATCCAATATCTGTGAGTCCTCTGGAGATGACAAAGTTCCAATATCCATGAGTCCACTGGGGATGACAAAGATCCAATATCTGTGAGTCCTCTGGAGATGACAAAGATCTAATATCCATGTGTCCTCTGGAGATGACAAAGATCCAATATCTGTGAGTCCTCTGGGGATGAGAAAGATCCAATATCCATGAGTCCACTGGGGATGACAAAGATCCAATATCCGTGAGACCTCTGGAGATGACAAAGATCCAGTATCTGTGACTCATTTGGAGATGACAAACATCCAATATCTGTGAGTCCACAGGGGATGACAAAAATCCAATATCTGTGAGACCTCTGGAGATGTCAAAGATCCAATATATGTGAGTCTTCTGGAGATGAGAAAGATCCAATATCTGTGAGTCCACTGGGGATGACAAAGATCCAATATCCGTGAGTCCTCTGGAGATGACAGAAGTCCAATATCTGTGACTCCTCTGTGATGAAAAAGAACCAATATCCACAAGTCCTCTGGGGATGTCAAAGATCCAATATCTGTGAGTCTTCTGGAGATGACAAATATCTAATATCCGTGAGTCCACTGGGGATTACAAAGATCCAATATCTGTGAGTCCTCTGCAGATGACAAAGATCCAATATCTGTGAGTCCTCTGCAGATGACATAGATCCAATATCTGTGAGTCCTCTGGAGATGACAAAGGTCCAATATCCATGAGTCCACTGGGGATGACAAAGATCCAATATCTGTGACTCCTCTGGGGTTGACAAAGATCCAATATCCACGAGCCCACTGGAGAAATCTAAGATTCAATATCTGCCGGTCCACTAGGAAAGTCAAAGATCAAATATTTGCAAGTCCACTGGGGAAAATGAAGATTAAATATCTGTGAGTCTACTGGGGAAGCCGAAGATCCAATATCTGTGAGTCCTCTGGAGATGACAAAGATCCAATATCCGTGAGACCACTGGAGATGACAAAGATCCAATATCTGTTAGTCCTCTGGGGATGTCAAAGATCCAATATCCGTGAGTCCTCTGGAGATGACAAAGATACAATATCTGTGATTCCACTGGGGATGACAAAGATCCAATATCAGTGAGTCCACTGGGGATGACAAAGATTCAATATCTGTGAGTCCAATGGAGATGACAAAGATCCAATATCTGTGAGTCCACTGGGGATGACAAAGATCCAATATCTGTGAGTCCTCTGGAGATGACAAAGATCCAATATCTGTGAGTCCACTGGGGATGACAAAGATCCAATATCCGTGAGTCCTCTGGAGATGACAAAGATCAAATATCCGTGAGTCCTCTGGAGATGACAAAGATCCAATATCTGTGAGTCCACTGGGGATGACAAAGATCCAATATCTGTGAGTCCACTGGGAACGACAAAGATCCAATATCTGTGAGTCCACTGGGGATGACAAAGATCCAATATCCGTGAGCCCTCTGGAGATGACAAAGATCGAATATCTGTGAGTCCAATGGAGATGACAAAGATCCAATATCTGTGAGTCCACTGGAGATGAAAAAGATCCAATATCCGTGACTCCTCTGAGGATGACAAAGATCCAATATCCGTGACTCCTCTGAGGATGGCAAAGATCAAATATCCGTGAGTCCTCTGGAGATGACAAAGATCCAATATCCGTGACTCCTCTGAGGATGACAAAGATCCAATATCTGTGAGTCCTCTGGAGATGACAAAGATCCAATATCTGTGAGTCCTCTGGAGATGACAAAGATCCAATATCCGTGACTCCTCTGGAGATGACAAAGATCCAATATCCGTGAGTCCTCTGGAGATGACAAAGATCCAATATCCGTGACTCCTCTGAGAATGACAAAGATCCAATATCTGTGAGTCCTCTGGAGATGACAAAGATCCAATATCCGTGAGTCCACTGGAGATGACAAAGATCCAATATCTGTTAGTCCTCTGGGGATGTCAAAGATCCAATATCCGTGAGTCCTCTGGAGATGACAAAGATACAATATCTGTGAGTCCTCTGGAGATGACAAAGATCCAATATCCGACAGTCCACTGGGGATGACAAAGATGCAATATCCGTGAGTCCACTGGGGATGACAAAGATCCAATATCCGTGAGTCCTCTGGAGATGACAAAGATCCAATATCCGTGAGTCCTCTGGGGATGAGAAAGATCCAATATCCATGAGTCCACTGGGGATGACAAAGATCCAATATCCATGAGTCCACCGGGGATGACAAAGATCCAATATCTGTGAGTCCTCTGGAGATGACAAAGATCCAATATCCATGTGTCCTTTGGAGATGACAAAGATCCAATACCTGTGAGTCCTCTGGGGATGAGAAAGATCCAATATCCATGAGTCCACTGGGGATGACAAAGATCCAATATCCGTGAGACCTCTGGAGATGACAAAGATCCAGTATCTGTGACTCATTTGGAGATGACAAAGATCCAATATCTGTGAGTCCACAGGTGATGACAAAGATCCAATAGCTTTGAGACCTCTGGAGATGTCCAAGTTCCAATATATGTGAGTCTTCTGGAGATTAGAAATATCCAATATCTGTGAGTCCACTGGGGATGACAAAGATCCAATCTCCGTGAGTCCTCTGGAGATGACAGAAGTCCAATATCTGTGACTCCTCTGGGATGGAAAAGATCCAATATCCACAAGTCCTCTGGGGATGTCAAAGATCCAATATCTGTGAGTCTTCTGGAGATGACAAATATCTAATATCCGTGAGTCCACTGGGGATGACAAAGATCCAATATCTGTGAGTCCTCTGCAGATGACAAAGATCCAATATCTGTGAGTCCTCTGCAGATGACATAGATCCAATATCTGTGAGTCCACTGGGGATGACAAAGATCCAATATCTGTGAGTCCACTGGGGACGACAAAGATCCAATAACTGTGAGTCCACTGGAGATGACAAAGATCCAATATCTGTGAGTCAACTGCGGATGACAAAGATCCAATATCTGTGAGACCTCTGGAGATGACAAAGATCCAGTATCTGTGACTCCTTTGGAGATGAGAAAGATCCAATATCTGTGAGTCCTCTGGAGATGAGAAAGATTCAATATCTGTGAGTCCTCTGGAGATGACAAAGATCCAATATCTGTGAGTCCACTGGGGATGACAAAGATCCAATATCTGTGAGTCCTCTGGAGATGACAAAGATAAATATATCTGTGAGTCCACAGGAGAAGACAAAGATCCAATATCCGTGACTCCTCTGGAGATGACAAAGATCCAATATCTGTGTCTCCACTGGGGATGTCAAAGATCCAATATCTGTGAGGCCACTGGGGACGACAAAGATCCAATATCTGTGAGTCCACTGGAGATGACAAAGATCCAATATCTGTGAGTCAACTGGGGATGACATAGATCCAATATCTGTGAGACCTCTGGAGATGACAAAGATCCAGTATCTGTGACTCCTTTGGAGATGTCAAAGATCCAATATCTGTGAGTCCTCTGGAGATGAGAAAGATCCAATATCTGTGAGTCTTCTGGAGATGACAAATATCTAATATCCGTGAGTCCACTGGGGTTGACAAAGATCCAATATCTGTGAGTCTAATGGAGATGACAAAGATCCAGTATCTGTGAGTCCTCTGGAGATGACAGAGATCCAATATCCATGAGTCCACTGGGGATGACAAAGATCCAATATCTGTGAGTCCTCTGGAGATGACATAGATCCAATATCTGTGAGTCCTCTGGAGATGACAAAGTTCCAATATCCATGAGTCCACTGGGGATGACAAAGATCCAATATCTGTGAGTCCTCTGGAGATGACAAAGATCCAATATCCATGTGTCCTTTGGAGATGACAAAGATCCAATACCTGTGAGTCCTCTGGGGATGAGAAAGATCCAATATCCATGAGTCCACTGGGGATGACAAAGATCCAATATCCGTGAGACCTCTGGAGATGACAAAGATCCAGTATCTGTGACTCATTTGGAGATGACAAAGATCCAATATCTGTGAGTCCACAGGTGATGACAAAGATCCAATATCTTTGAGACCTCTGGAGATGTCAAAGATCCAATATATGTGAGTCCTCTGGAGATGAGAAAGATCCAATATCTGTGAGTCCACTGGGGATGACAAAGATCCAATATCCGTGAGTCCTCTGGAGATGACAGAAGTCCAATATCTGTGACTCCTCTGGGATGGAAAAGATCCAATATCCACAAGTCCTCTGGGGATGTCAAAGATCCAATATCTGTGAGTCTTCTGGAGATGACAAATATCTAATATCCGTGAGTCCACTGGGGATGACAAAGATCCAATATCTGTGAGTCCTCTGCAGATGACAAAGATCCAATATCTGTGAGTCCTCTGCAGATGACATAGATCCAATATCTGTGAGTCCACTGGGGATGACAAAGATCCAATATCTGTGAGTCCTCTGGGGACGACAAAGATCCAATAACTGTGAGTCCACTGGAGATGACAAAGATCCAATATCAGTGAGTCAACAGCGGATGACAAAGATCCAATATCTGTGAGTCCTCTGGAGATGAGATAGATTCAATATCTGTGAGTCCTCTGGAGATGACAAAGATCCAATATCTGTGAGTCCACTGGCGATGAAAAAGATCCAATATCTGTGAGTCCTCTGGAGATGACAAAGATCCAATATCCGTGACTCCTCTGGAGATGACAAAGATCCAATCTCCGTGAGTCCTCTGGAGATGACAAAGATCCAATATCGGTGACTCCTCTGAGGATGACAAAGATCCTATATCTGTGAGTCCTCTGGAGATGACAAAGATCCAATATCCGTGAGTCCACTGGGGATGACAAAGCTCCAATATCCGTGAGTCCTCTGGAGATGACAAAGATCAAATATCCGTGAGTCCTCTGGAGATGACAAAGATCCAATATCTGTGAGTCCACTGGGGTTGACAAAGATCC
Organism: Hemitrygon akajei; assembly: GCF_048418815.1. Classification (NCBI taxonomy): domain Eukaryota; kingdom Metazoa; phylum Chordata; class Chondrichthyes; order Myliobatiformes; family Dasyatidae; genus Hemitrygon; species Hemitrygon akajei. The sequence continues at coordinate 108,262,355 of NC_133125.1, forward strand.
AATATCTGTGGTCTAATGGAGATGACAAAGATCCAGTATCTGTGAGTCCTCTGGAGATGTCAAAGATCCAATATCCATGAGTCCACTGGGGATGACAAAGATCCAATATCTGTGAGTCCTCTGGAGATGACATAGATCCAATATCTGTGAGTCCTCTGGAGATGACAAAGTTCCAATATCCATGAGTCCACTGGGGATGACAAAGATCCAATATCTGTGAGTCCTCTGGAGATGACAAAGATCTAATATCCATGTGTCCTCTGGAGATGACAAAGATCCAATATCTGTGAGTCCTCTGGGGATGAGAAAGATCCAATATCCATGAGTCCACTGGGGATGACAAAGATCCAATATCCGTGAGACCTCTGGAGATGACAAAGATCCAGTATCTGTGACTCATTTGGAGATGACAAACATCCAATATCTGTGAGTCCACAGGGGATGACAAAGATCCAATATCTGTGAGACCTCTGGAGATGTCAAAGATCCAATATATGTGAGTCTTCTGGAGATGAGAAAGATCCAATATCTGTGAGTCCACTGGGGATGACAAAGATCCAATATCCGTGAGTCCTCTGGAGATGACAGAAGTCCAATATCTGTGACTCCTCTGTGATGAAAAAGAACCAATATCCACAAGTCCTCTGGGGATGTCAAAGATCCAATATCTGTGAGTCTTCTGGAGATGACAAATATCTAATATCCGTGAGTCCACTGGGGATTACAAAGATCCAATATCTGTGAGTCCTCTGCAGATGACAAAGATCCAATATCTGTGAGTCCTCTGCAGATGACATAGATCCAATATCTGTGAGTCCTCTGGAGATGACAAAGGTCCAATATCCATGAGTCCACTGGGGATGACAAAGATCCAATATCTGTGACTCCTCTGGGGTTGACAAAGATCCAATATCCACGAGCCCACTGGAGAAATCTAAGATTCAATATCTGCCGGTCCACTAGGATAGTCAAAGATCAAATATTTGCAAGTCCACTGGGGAAAATGAAGATTAAATATCTGTGAGTCTACTGGGGAAGCCGAAGATCCAATATCTGTGAGTCCTCTGGAGATGACAAAGATCCAATATCCGTGAGACCACTGGAGATGACAAAGATCCAATATCTGTTAGTCCTCTGGGGATGTCAAAGATCCAATATCCGTGAGTCCTCTGGAGATGACAAAGATACAATATCTGTGATTCCACTGGGGATGACAAAGATCCAATATCAGTGAGTCCACTGGGGATGACAAAGATTCAATATCTGTGAGTCCAATGGAGATGACAAAGATCCAATATCTGTGAGTCCACTGGGGATGACAAAGATCCAATATCTGTGAGTCCTCTGGAGATGACAAAGATCCAATATCTGTGAGTCCACTGGGGATGACAAAGATCCAATATCCGTGAGTCCTCTGGAGATGACAAAGATCAAATATCCGTGAGTCCTCTGGAGATGACAAAGATCCAATATCTGTGAGTCCACTGGGGATGACAAAGATCCAATATCTGTGAGTCCACTGGGAACGACAAAGATCCAATATCTGTGAGTCCACTGGGGATGACAAAGATCCAATATCCGTGAGCCCTCTGGAGATGACAAAGATCGAATATCTGTGAGTCCAATGGAGATGACAAAGATCCAATATCTGTGAGTCCACTGGAGATGAAAAAGATCCAATATCCGTGACTCCTCTGAGGATGACAAAGATCCAATATCCGTGACTCCTCTGAGGATGGCAAAGATCAAATATCCGTGAGTCCTCTGGAGATGACAAAGATCCAATATCCGTGACTCCTCTGAGGATGACAAAGATCCAATATCTGTGAGTCCTCTGGAGATGACAAAGATCCAATATCTGTGAGTCCTCTGGAGATGACAAAGATCCAATATCCGTGACTCCTCTGGAGATGACAAAGATCCAATATCCGTGAGTCCTCTGGAGATGACAAAGATCCAATATCCGTGACTCCTCTGAGAATGACAAAGATCCAATATCTGTGAGTCCTCTGGAGATGACAAAGATCCAATATCCGTGAGTCCACTGGAGATGACAAAGATCCAATATCTGTTAGTCCTCTGGGGATGTCAAAGATCCAATATCCGTGAGTCCTCTGGAGATGACAAAGATACAATATCTGTGAGTCCTCTGGAGATGACAAAGATCCAATATCCGACAGTCCACTGGGGATGACAAAGATGCAATATCCGTGAGTCCACTGGGGATGACAAAGATCCAATATCCGTGAGTCCTCTGGAGATGACAAAGATCCAATATCCGTGAGTCCTCTGGGGATGAGAAAGATCCAATATCCATGAGTCCACTGGGGATGACAAAGATCCAATATCCGTGAGACCTCTGGAGATGACAAAGATCCAATATCTGTGATTCCACTGGGGATGACAAAGATCCAATATCAGTGAGTCCACTGGGGATGACAAAGATCCAATATCTGTGAGTCCAATGGAGATGACAAAGCTCCAATGTCTGTGAGTCCACTGGGGATGACAAAGATCCAATATCTGTGAGTCCTCTGGAGATGACAAAGATCCAATATCTATGAGTCCACTGGGGACGACAAAGATCCAATATCTGTGAGTCCACTGGAGATGTCAAAGATCCAATATCTGTGAGTCCTCTGGAGATGACAAAGATCCAATATCCGTGACTCCTCTGGAGACGACAAAGATCCAATATCAGTGAGTCCTCTGGAGATGACAAAGATCCAATATCCGTGACTCCTCTGAGGATGACAAAGATCCTATATCTGTGAGTCCTCTGGAGATGACAAAGATCCAATATCCGTGAGTACATTGGGGATGACAAAGATCCAATAATTGTTAGTCCTCTGGTGATGTCAAAGATCCAATATCCGTGAGTCCTCTTGCGATGACAAAGATCCAATATCTGTGAGTCCTCTGGAGATGACAAAGATCCAATATCTGTGAGTCCTCTGGAGATGACAAAGATCCAATATCTGTGATTCCACTGGGGATGACAAAGATCCAATAACTGTGAGTCCACTGGGGTTGACAAAGATCTAATATCTGTGAGTCCACTGGGGACGACAAAGATCCATTATCTGTGAGTCCACTGGAGATGACAAAGATCCAATATCTGTGAGTCCTCTGGAGATGACAAAGATCCAATATCTGTGAGTCCTCTGGAGATGACAAAGATCCAATATCCGTGACTCCTCTGGAGATGACAAAGATCCAATATCCGTGAGTCCTCTGGAGATGACAAAGATCCAATATCCGTGACTCCACTGAGGATGACAAAGATCCTATATCTGTGAGTCCTCTGGAGATGACAAAGATCCAATATCCGTGAGTCCATTTGGGATGACAAAGATCCAATAATTGTTAGTCCTCTGGTGATGTCAACCATCCAATATCCGTGAGTCCTCTGGCGATGACAAAGATCCAATATCTGTGAGTCCTCTGGAGATGACAAAGATCCAATATCTGTGATTCCACTGGGGATGACAAAGATCCAATATCTGTGATTCCACTGGGGATGACAAAGATCCAATATCTGTGAGTCCACTGGGGATGACAAAGATCCAATATCCATGAGCCCTCTGGAGATGACAAAGATCAAATATCCGTGAGTCCTCTGGAGATGACAAAGATGCAATATCTGTGAGTCCACTGGGGATGACTAAGAACCAATATCTGTGAGTCCACTGGGGACGACAAAGATCCAATATCTGTGAGTCCACTGGAGATGACAAAGATCCAATATCTGTGAGTCAACTGGGGATGACAATGATCCAATATCTGTGAGTCCTCTGCAGATGACATAGATCCAATATCTGTGAGTCCTCTGGAGATGACAAAGGTCCAATATCCATGCGTCCACTGGGGATGACAAAGATCCAATATCTGTGACTCCTCTGGGGTTGACAAAGATCCAATATCCACGAGTCCACTGGAGAAATCTAAGATTCAATATCTGCCGGTCCACTAGGAAAGTCAAAGATCAAATATTTGCAAGTCCACTGGGGAAAATGAAGATTAAATATCTGTGAGTCTACTGGGGAAGCCGAAGATCCAATATCTGTGAGTCCTCTGGAGATGACAAAGATCCAATATCCGTGAGTCCACTGGAGATGACAAAGATCCAATATCTGTTAGTCCTCTGGGGATGTCAAAGATCCAATATCCGTGAGTCCTCTGGAGATGACAAAGATACAATATCTGTGATTCCACTGGGGATGACAAAGATCCAATATCAGTGAGTCCACTGGGGATGACAAAGATTCAATATCTGTGAGTCCAATGGAGATGACAAAGATCCAATATCTGTGAGTCCACTGGGGATGACAAAGATCCAATAACTGTGAGTCCTCTGGAGATGACAAAGATCCAATATCTGTGAGTCCACTGGGGATGACAAAGATCCAATATCCGTGAGTCCTCTGGAGATGACAAAGATCAAATATCCGTGAGTCCTCTGGAGATGACAAAGATCCAATATCTGTGAGTCCACTGGGGATGACAAAGATCCAATATCTGTGAGTCCACTGGGGACGACAAAGATCCAATATCTGTGAGTCAACTGGGGATGACAAAGATCCAATATCCGTGAGCCCTCTGGAGATGACAAAGATCGAATATCTGTGAGTCCAATGGAGATGACAAAGATCCAATATCTGTTAGTCCACTGGAGATGAAAAAGATCCAATATCCGTGACTCCTCTGAGGATGACAAAGATCCAATATCCGTGACTCCTCTGAGGATGGCAAAGATCAAATATCCGTGAGTCCTCTGGAGATGACAAAGATCCAATATCCGTGACTACTCTGAAGATGACAAAGATCCAATATCTGTGAGTCCTCTGGAGATGACAAAGATCCAATATCCGTGACTCCTCTGGAGATGACAAAGATCCAATATCCGTGAGTCCTCTGGAGATGACAAAGATCCAATATCCGTGACTCCTCTGAGAATGACAAAGATCCAATATCTGTGAGTCCTCTGGAGATGACAAAGATCCAATATCCGTGAGTCCACTGGAGATGACAAAGATCCAATATCTGTTAGTCCTCTGGGGATGTCAAAGATCCCATATCCGTGAGTCCTCTGGAGATGACAAAGATACAATATCTGTGAGTCCTCTGGAGATGACAAAGATCCAATATCCGTGAGTCCACTGGGGATGACAAAGATCCAATATCCGTGAGTCCTCTGGAGATGACAAAGATCCAATATCCGTGAGTCCTCTGGGGATGAGAAAGATCCAATATCCATGAGTCCACTGGGGATGACAAAGATCCAATATCCGTGAGACCTCTGGAGATGACAAAGATCCAATATCTGTGATTCCACTGGGGATGACAAAGATCCAATATCAGTGAGTCCACTGGGGATGACAAAGATCCAATATCTGTGAGTCAAATGGAGATGACAAAGATCCAATATCTGTGAGTCCACTGGGGATGACAAAGATCCAATATCTGTGAGTCCTCTGGAGATGACAAAGATCCAATATCTGTGAGTCCACTGGGGACGACAAAGATCCAATATCTGTGAGTCCACTGGAGATGTCAAAGATCCAATATCTGTGAGTCCTCTGGAGATGACAAAGATCCAATATCCGTGACTCCTCTGGAGATGACAAAGATCCAATATCAGTGAGTCCTCTGGAGATGACAAAGATCCAATATCCGTGACTCCTCTGAGGATGACAAAGATCCTATATCTGTGAGTCCTCTGGAGATGACAAAGATCCAATATCCGTGAGTACATTGGGGATGACAAAGATCCAATAATTGTTAGTCCTCTGGTGATGTCAAAGATCCAATATCCGTGAGTCCTCTTGCGATGACAAAGATCCAATATCTGTGAGTCCTCTGGAGATGACAAAGATCCAATATCTGTGAGCCCTCTGGAGATGACAAAGATCCAATATCTGTGATTCCACTGGGGATGACAAAGATCCAATATCTGTGAGTCCACTGGGGTTGACAAAGATCTAATATCTGTGAGTCCACTGGGGACGACAAAGATCCATTATCTGTGAGTCCACTGGAGATGACAAAGATCCAATATCCGTGAGTCAACTGGGGATGACAAAGATCCAATATCTGTGAGACCTAGGGAGATGACAAAATCCAATATCTGTGTCTCCTTTGGAGATGAGAAAGATCCAATATCTGTGAGTCCTCTGGAGATGACAAAGATCCAATATCTGTGAGTCCTCTGGAGATGACAAAGATCCAATATCTGTGAGTCCTCTGGAGATGACAAAGATCCAATATCCGTGACTCCTCTGGAGATGACAAAGATCCAATATCCGTGAGTCCTCTGGAGATGACAAAGATCCAATATCCGTGACTCCACTGAGGATGACAAAGATCCTATATCTGTGAGTCCTCTGGAGATGACAAAGATCCAATATCCGTGAGTCCATTTGGGATGACAAAGATCCAATAATTGTTAGTCCTCTGGTGATGTCAACCATCCAATATCCGTGAGTCCTCTGGCGATGACAAAGATCCAATATCTGTGATTCCACTGGGGATGACAAAGATCCAATATCTGTGATTCCACTGGGGATGACAAAGATCCAATATCTGTGAGTCCACTGGGGATGACAAAGATCCAATATCCATGAGCCCTCTGGAGATGACAAAGATCAAATATCCGTGAGTCCTCTGGAGATGACAAAGATGCAATATCTGTGAGTCCACTGGGGATGACTAAGAACCAATATCTGTGAGTCCACTGGGGACGACAAAGATCCAATATCTGTGAGTCCACTGGAGATGACAAAGATCCAATATCTGTGAGTCAACTGGGGATGACAATGATCCAATATCTGTGAGTCCTCTGCAGATGACATAGATCCAATATCTGTGAGTCCTCTGGAGATGACAAAGGTCCAATATCCATGCGTCCACTGGGGATGACAAAGATCCAATATCTGTGACTCCTCTGGGGTTGACAAAGATCCAATATCCACGAGTCCACTGGAGAAATCTAAGATTCAATATCTGCCGGTCCACTAGGAAAGTCAAAGATCAAATATTTGCAAGTCCACTGGGGAAAATGAAGATTAAATATCTGTGAGTCTACTGGGGAAGCCGAAGATCCAATATCTGTGAGTCCTCTGGAGATGACAAAGATCCAATATCCGTGAGTCCACTGGAGATGACAAAGATCCAATATCTGTTAGTCCTCTGGGGATGTCAAAGATCCAATATCCGTGAGTCCTCTGGAGATGACAAAGATACAATATCTGTGATTCCACTGGGGATGACAAAGATCCAATATCAGTGAGTCCACTGGGGATGACAAAGATTCAATATCTGTGAGTCCAATGGAGATGACAAAGATCCAATATCTGTGAGTCCACTGGGGATGACAAAGATCCAATAACTGTGAGTCCTCTGGAGATGACAAAGATCCAATATCTGTGAGTCCACTGGGGATGACAAAGATCCAATATCCGTGAGTCCTCTGGAGATGACAAAGATCAAATATCCGTGAGTCCTCTGGAGATGACAAAGATCCAATATCTGTGAGTCCACTGGGGATGACAAAGATCCAATATCTGTGAGTCCACTGGGGACGACAAAGATCCAATATCTGTGAGTCAACTGGGGATGACAAAGATCCAATATCCGTGAGCCCTCTGGAGATGACAAAGATCGAATATCTGTGAGTCCAATGGAGATGACAAAGATCCAATATCTGTTAGTCCACTGGAGATGAAAAAGATCCAATATCCGTGACTCCTCTGAGGATGACAAAGATCCAATATCCGTGACTCCTCTGAGGATGGCAAAGATCAAATATCCGTGAGTCCTCTGGAGATGACAAAGATCCAATATCCGTGACTACTCTGAAGATGACAAAGATCCAATATCTGTGAGTCCTCTGGAGATGACAAAGATCCAATATCCGTGACTCCTCTGGAGATGACAAAGATCCAATATCCGTGAGTCCTCTGGAGATGACAAAGATCCAATATCCGTGACTCCTCTGAGAATGACAAAGATCCAATATCTGTGAGTCCTCTGGAGATGACAAAGATCCAATATCCGTGAGTCCACTGGAGATGACAAAGATCCAATATCTGTTAGTCCTCTGGGGATGTCAAAGATCCCATATCCGTGAGTCCTCTGGAGATGACAAAGATACAATATCTGTGAGTCCTCTGGAGATGACAAAGATCCAATATCCGTGAGTCCACTGGGGATGACAAAGATCCAATATCCGTGAGTCCTCTGGAGATGACAAAGATCCAATATCCGTGAGTCCTCTGGGGATGAGAAAGATCCAATATCCATGAGTCCACTGGGGATGACAAAGATCCAATATCCGTGAGACCTCTGGAGATGACAAAGATCCAATATCTGTGATTCCACTGGGGATGACAAAGATCCAATATCAGTGAGTCCACTGGGGATGACAAAGATCCAATATCTGTGAGTCAAATGGAGATGACAAAGATCCAATATCTGTGAGTCCACTGGGGATGACAAAGATCCAATATCTGTGAGTCCTCTGGAGATGACAAAGATCCAATATCTGTGAGTCCACTGGGGACGACAAAGATCCAATATCTGTGAGTCCACTGGAGATGTCAAAGATCCAATATCTGTGAGTCCTCTGGAGATGACAAAGATCCAATATCCGTGACTCCTCTGGAGATGACAAAGATCCAATATCAGTGAGTCCTCTGGAGATGACAAAGATCCAATATCCGTGACTCCTCTGAGGATGACAAAGATCCTATATCTGTGAGTCCTCTGGAGATGACAAAGATCCAATATCCGTGAGTACATTGGGGATGACAAAGATCCAATAATTGTTAGTCCTCTGGTGATGTCAAAGATCCAATATCCGTGAGTCCTCTTGCGATGACAAAGATCCAATATCTGTGAGTCCTCTGGAGATGACAAAGATCCAATATCTGTGAGCCCTCTGGAGATGACAAAGATCCAATATCTGTGATTCCACTGGGGATGACAAAGATCCAATATCTGTGAGTCCACTGGGGTTGACAAAGATCTAATATCTGTGAGTCCACTGGGGACGACAAAGATCCATTATCTGTGAGTCCACTGGAGATGACAAAGATCCAATATCCGTGAGTCAACTGGGGATGACAAAGATCCAATATCTGTGAGACCTAGGGAGATGACAAAATCCAATATCTGTGTCTCCTTTGGAGATGAGAAAGATCCAATATCTGTGAGTCCTCTGGAGATGACAAAGATCCAATATCTGTGAGTCCTCTGGAGATGACAAAGATCCAATATCTGTGAGTCCTCTGGAGATGACAAAGATCCAATATCCGTGACTCCTCTGGAGATGACAAAGATCCAATATCCGTGAGTCCTCTGGAGATGACAAAGATCCAATATCCGTGACTCCACTGAGGATGACAAAGATCCTATATCTGTGAGTCCTCTGGAGATGACAAAGATCCAATATCCGTGAGTCCATTTGGGATGACAAAGATCCAATAATTGTTAGTCCTCTGGTGATGTCAACCATCCAATATCCGTGAGTCCTCTGGCGATGACAAAGATCCAATATCTGTGAGTCCTCTGGAGATGACAAAGATCCAATATCTGTGATTCCACTGGGGATTACAAAGATCCAATATCTGTGAGTCCACTGGGGATGACAAAGATCCAATATCTGTGAGTCCACTGGGGATGACAAAGATCCAATATCTGTGAGTCCACTGGGGATGACAAAGATCCAATATCTGTGAGTCCACTAGGGATGACAAAGATCCAATATCCATGAGCCCTCTGGAGATGACAAAGATCAAATATCCGTGAGTCCTCTGGAGATGACAAAGATGCAATATCTGTGAGTCCACTGGGGATGACTGAGAACCAATATCTGTGAGTCCACTGGGGACGACAAAGATCCAATATCTGTGAGTCCACTGGAGATGACAAAGATCCAATATCTGTGAGTCCACTGGGGATGAAAAAGATCCAATATCTGTGAGTCCACTGGGGACGACAAAGATCCAATATCTGTGAGTCAACTGGGGATGACAAAGATCCAATATCCGTGAGCCCTCTGGAGATGACAAAGATCGAATATCTGTGAGTCCAATGGAGATGACAAAGATCCAATATCTGTTAGTCCACTGGAGATGAAAAAGATCCAATATCCGTGACTCCTCTGAGGATGACAAAGATCCAATATCCGTGACTCCTCTGAGGATGGCAAAGATCAAATATCCGTGAGTCCTCTGGAGATGACAAAGATCCAATATCCGTGACTCCTCTGAAGATGACAAAGATCCAATATCTGTGAGTCCTCTGGAGATGACAAAGATCCAATATCTGTGAGTCCTCTGGAGATGACAAAGATCCAATATCCGTGACTCCTCTGGAGATGACAAAGATCCAATATCCGTGAGTCCTCTGGAGATGACAAAGATCCAATATCCGTGACTCCTCTGAGAATGACAAAGATCCAATATCTGTGAGTCCTCTGGAGATGACAAAGATCCAATATCCGTGAGTCCACTGGAGATGACAAAGATCCAATATCTGTTAGTCCTCTGGGGATGTCAAAGATCCCATATCCGTGAGTCCTCTGGAGATGACAAAGATACAATATCTGTGAGTCCTCTGGAGATGACAAAGATCCAATATCCGACAGTCCACTGGGGATGACAAAGATCCAATATCCGTGAGTCCACTGGGGATGACAAAGATCCAATATCCGTGAGTCCTCTGGAGATGACAAAGATCCAATATCCGTGAGTCCTCTGGGGATGAGAAAGATCCAATATCCATGAGTCCACTGGGGATGACAAAGATCCAATATCCGTGAGACCTCTGGAGATGACAAAGATCCAATATCTGTGATTCCACTGGGGATGACAAAGATCCAATATCAGTGAGTCCACTGGGGATGACAAAGATCCAATATCTGTGAGTCCAATGGAGATGACAAAGATCCAATATCTGTGAGTCCACTGGGGATGACAAAGATCCAATAACTGTGAGTCCTCTGGAGATGACAAAGATCCAATATCTGTGAGTCCACTGGGGATGACAAAGATCCAATATCCGTGAGTCCTCTGGAGATGACAAAGATCAAATATCCGTGAGTCCTCTGGAGATGACAAAGATCCAATATCTGTGAGTCCACTGGGGATGACAAAGATCCAATATCTGTGAGTCCACTGGGGACGACAAAGATCCAATATCTGTGAGTCAACTGGGGATGACAAAGATCCAATATCCGTGAGCCCTCTGGAGATGACAAAGATCGAATATCTGTGAGTCCAATGGAGATGACAAAGATCCAATATCTGTTAGTCCACTGGAGATGAAAAAGATCCAATATCCGTGACTCCTCTGAGGATGACAAAGATCCAATATCCGTGACTCCTCTGAGGATGGCAAAGATCAAATATCCGTGAGTCCTCTGGAGATGACAAAGATCCAATATCCGTGACTCCTCTGAAGATGACAAAGATCCAATATCTGTGAGTCCTCTGGAGATGACAAAGATCCAATATCCGTGACTCCTCTGGAGATGACAAAGTTCCAATATCCGTGAGTCCTCTGGAGATGACAAAGATCCAATATCCGTGACTCCTCTGAGAATGACAAAGATCCAATATCTGTGAGTCCTCTGGAGATGACAAAGATCCAATATCCGTGAGTCCACTGGAGATGACAAAGATCCAATATCTGTTAGTCCTCTGGGGATGTCAAAGATCCCATATCCGTGAGTCCTCTGGAGATGACAAAGATACAATATCTGTGAGTCCTCTGGAGATGACAAAGATCCAATATCCGACAGTCCACTGGGGATGACAAAGATCCAATATCCGTGAGTCCACTGGGGATGACAAAGATCCAATATCCGTGAGTCCTCTGGAGATGACAAAGATCCAATATCCGTGAGTCCTCTGGGGATGAGAAAGATCCAATATCCATGAGTCCACTGGGGATGACAAAGATCCAATATCCGTGAGACCTCTGGAGATGACAAAGATCCAATATCTGTGATTCCACTGGGGATGACAAAGATCCAATATCAGTGAGTCCACTGGGGATGACAAAGATCCAATATCTGTGAGTCAAATGGAGATGACAAAGATCCAATATCTGTGAGTCCACTGGGGATGACAAAGATCCAATATCTGTGAGTCCTCTGGAGATGACAAAGATCCAATATCTGTGAGTCCACTGGGGACGACAAAGATCCAATATCTGTGAGTCCACTGGAGATGTCAAAGATCCAATATCTGTGAGTCCTCTGGAGATGACAAAGATCCAATATCCGTGACTCCTCTGGAGATGACAAAGATCCAATATCAGTGAGTCCTCTGGAGATGACAAAGATCCAATATCCTTGACTCCTCTGAGGATGACAAAGATCCTATATCTGTGAGTCCTCTGGAGATGACAAAGATCCAATATCCGTGAGTACATTGGGGATGACAAAGATCCAATAATTGTTAGTCCTCTGGTGATGTCAAAGATCCAATATCCGTGAGTCCTCTTGCGATGACAAAGATCCAATATCTGTGAGTCCTCTGGAGATGACAAAGATCCAATATCTGTGAGCCCTCTGGAGATGACAAAGATCCAATATCTGTGATTCCACTGGGGATGACAAAGATCCAATATCTGTGAGTCCACTGGGGTTGACAAAGATCTAATATCTGTGAGTCCACTGGGGACGACAAAGATCCATTATCTGTGAGTCCACTGGAGATGACAAAGATCCAATATCCGTGAGTCAACTGGGGATGACAAAGATCCAATATCTGTGAGACCTCGGGAGATGACAAAATCCAATATCTGTGTCTCCTTTGGAGATGAGAAAGATCCAATATCTGTGAGTCCTCTGGAGATGACAAAGATCCAATATCTGTGAGTCCTCTGGAGATGACAAAGATCCAATATCTGTGAGTCCTCTGGAGATGACAAAGATCCAATATCCGTGACTCCTCTGGAGATGACAAAGATCCAATATCCGTGAGTCCTCTGGAGATGACAAAGATCCAATATCCGTGACTCCACTGAGGATGACAAAGATCCTATATCTGTGAGTCCTCTGGAGATGACAAAGATCCAATATCCGTGAGTCCATTTGGGATGACAAAGATCCAATAATTGTTAGTCCTCTGGTGATGTCAACCATCCAATATCCGTGAGTCCTCTGGCGATGACAAAGATCCAATATCTGTGAGTCCTCTGGAGATGACAAAGATCCAATATCTGTGATTCCACTGGGGATTACAAAGATCCAATATCTGTGAGTCCACTGGGGATGACAAAGATCCAATATCTGTGAGTCCACTGGGGATGACAAAGATCCAATATCTGTGAGTCCACTGGGGATGACAAAGATCCAATATCCATGAGCCCTCTGGAGATGACAAAGATCAAATATCCGTGAGTCCTCTGGAGATGACAAAGATGCAATATCTGTGAGTCCACTGGGGATGACTGAGAACCAATATCTGTGAGTCCACTGGGGACGACAAAGATCCAATATCTGTGAGTCCACTGGAGATGACAAAGATCCAATATCTGTGAGTCCACTGGGGATGACAAAGATCCAATATCTGTGAGTCCACTGGGGACGACAAAGATCCAATATCTGTGAGTCAACTGGGGATGACAAAGATCCAATATCCGTGAGCCCTCTGGAGATGACAAAGATCGAATATCTGTGAGTCCAATGGAGATGACAAAGATCCAATATCTGTTAGTCCACTGGAGATGAAAAAGATCCAATATCCGTGACTCCTCTGAGGATGACAAAGATCCAATATCCGTGACTCCTCTGAGGATGGCAAAGATCAAATATCCGTGAGTCCTCTGGAGATGACAAAGATCCAATATCCGTGACTCCTCTGAAGATGACAAAGATCCAATATCTGTGAGTCCTCTGGAGATGACAAAGATCCAATATCTGTGAGTCCTCTGGAGATGACAAAGATCCAATATCCGTGACTCCTCTGGAGATGACAAAGATCCAATATCCGTGAGTCCTCTGGAGATGACAAAGATCCAATATCCGTGACTCCTCTGAGAATGACAAAGATCCAATATCTGTGAGTCCTCTGGAGATGACAAAGATCCAATATCCGTGAGTCCACTGGAGATGACAAAGATCCAATATCTGTTAGTCCTCTGGGGATGTCAAAGATCCCATATCCGTGAGTCCTCTGGAGATGACAAAGATACAATATCTGTGAGTCCTCTGGAGATGACAAAGATCCAATATCCGACAGTCCACTGGGGATGACAAAGATCCAATATCCGTGAGTCCACTGGGGATGACAAAGATCCAATATCCGTGAGTCCTCTGGAGATGACAAAGATCCAATATCCGTGAGTCCTCTGGGGATGAGAAAGATCCAATATCCATGAGTCCACTGGGGATGACAAAGATCCAATATCCGTGAGACCTCTGGAGATGACAAAGATCCAATATCTGTGATTCCACTGGGGATGACAAAGATCCAATATCAGTGAGTCCACTGGGGATGACAAAGATCCAATATCTGTGAGTCAAATGGAGATGACAAAGATCCAATATCTGTGAGTCCACTGGGGATGACAAAGATCCAATATCTGTGAGTCCTCTGGAGATGACAAAGATCCAATATCTGTGAGTCCACTGGGGACGACAAAGATCCAATATCTGTGAGTCCACTGGAGATGTCAAAGATCCAATATCTGTGAGTCCTCTGGAGATGACAAAGATCCAATATCCGTGACTCCTCTGGAGATGACAAAGATCCAATATCAGTGAGTCCTCTGGAGATGACAAAGATCCAATATCCGTGACTCCTCTGAGGATGACAAAGATCCTATATCTGTGAGTCCTCTGGAGATGACAAAGATCCAATATCCGTGAGTACATTGGGGATGACAAAGATCCAATAATTGTTAGTCCTCTGGTGATGTCAAAGATCCAATATCCGTGAGTCCTCTTGCGATGACAAAGATCCAATATCTGTGAGTCCTCTGGAGATGACAAAGATCCAATATCTGTGATTCCACTGGGGATGACAAAGATCCAATATCTGTGAGTCCACTGGGGTTGACAAAGATCTAATATCTGTGAGTCCACTGGGGACGACAAAGATCCATTATCTGTGAGTCCACTGGAGATGACAAAGATCCAATATCCGTGAGTCAACTGGGGATGACAAAGATCCAATATCTGTGAGACCTCGGGAGATGACAAAATCCAATATCTGTGTCTCCTTTGGAGATGAGAAAGATCCAATATCTGTGAGTCCTCTGGAGATGACAAAGATCCAATATCTGTGAGTCCTCTGGAGATGACAAAGATCCAATATCTGTGAGTCCTCTGGAGATGACAAAGATCCAATATCCGTGACTCCTCTGGAGATGACAAAGATCCAATATCCGTGAGTCCTCTGGAGATGACAAAGATCCAATATCCGTGACTCCACTGAGGATGACAAAGATCCTATATCTGTGAGTCCTCTGGAGATGACAAAGATCCAATATCCGTGAGTCCATTTGGGATGACAAAGATCCAATAATTGTTAGTCCTCTGGTGATGTCAACCATCCAATATCCGTGAGTCCTCTGGCGATGACAAAGATCCAATATCTGTGAGTCCTCTGGAGATGACAAAGATCGAATATCTGTGATTCCACTGGGGATTACAAAGATCCAATATCTGTGAGTCCACTGGGGATGACAAAGATCCAATATCTGTGAGTCCACTGGGGATGACAAAGATCCAATATCTGTGAGTCCACTGGGGATGACAAAGATCCAATATCTGTGAGTCCACTGGGGATGACAAAGATCCAATATCCATGAGCCCTCTGGAGATGACAAAGATCAAATATCCGTGAGTCCTCTGGAGATGACAAAGATGCAATATCTGTGAGTCCACTGGGGATGACTGAGAACCAATATCTGTGAGTCCACTGGGGACGACAAAGATCCAATATCTGTGAGTCCACTGGGGATGACAAAGATCCAATATCTGTGAGTCCTCTGGAGATGACAAAGATCCAATATCTGTGAGTCCACTGGGGACGACAAAGATCCAATATCTGTGAGTCCACTGGAGATGTCAAAGATCCAATATCTGTGAGTCCTCTGGAGATGACAAAGATCCAATATCCGTGACTCCTCTGGAGATGACAAAGATCCAATATCAGTGAGTCCTCTGGAGATGACAAAGATCCAATATCCTTGACTCCTCTGAGGATGACAAAGATCCTATATCTGTGAGTCCTCTGGAGATGACAAAGATCCAATATCCGTGAGTACATTGGGGATGACAAAGATCCAATAATTGTTAGTCCTCTGGTGATGTCAAAGATCCAATATCCGTGAGTCCTCTTGCGATGACAAAGATCCAATATCTGTGAGTCCTCTGGAGATGACAAAGATCCAATATCTGTGAGCCCTCTGGAGATGACAAAGATCCAATATCTGTGATTCCACTGGGGATGACAAAGATCCAATATCTGTGAGTCCACTGGGGTTGACAAAGATCTAATATCTGTGAGTCCACTGGGGACGACAA
The DNA here is from genome assembly GCF_048418815.1 of Hemitrygon akajei. NCBI lineage: Eukaryota > Metazoa > Chordata > Chondrichthyes > Myliobatiformes > Dasyatidae > Hemitrygon > Hemitrygon akajei. Next base: position 108,278,898 of record NC_133125.1, read on the forward strand.
AGATCCATTATCTGTGAGTCCACTGGAGATGACAAAGATCCAATATCCGTGAGTCAACTGGGGATGACAAAGATCCAATATCTGTGAGACCTCGGGAGATGACAAAATCCAATATCTGTGTCTCCTTTGGAGATGAGAAAGATCCAATATCTGTGAGTCCTCTGGAGATGACAAAGATCCAATATCTGTGAGTCCTCTGGAGATGACAAAGATCCAATATCTGTGAGTCCTCTGGAGATGACAAAGATCCAATATCCGTGACTCCTCTGGAGATGACAAAGATCCAATATCCGTGAGTCCTCTGGAGATGACAAAGATCCAATATCCGTGACTCCACTGAGGATGACAAAGATCCTATATCTGTGAGTCCTCTGGAGATGACAAAGATCCAATATCCGTGAGTCCATTTGGGATGACAAAGATCCAATAATTGTTAGTCCTCTGGTGATGTCAACCATCCAATATCCGTGAGTCCTCTGGCGATGACAAAGATCCAATATCTGTGAGTCCTCTGGAGATGACAAAGATCCAATATCTGTGATTCCACTGGGGATTACAAAGATCCAATATCTGTGAGTCCACTGGGGATGACAAAGATCCAATATCTGTGAGTCCACTGGGGATGACAAAGATCCAATATCTGTGAGTCCACTGGGGATGACAAAGATCCAATATCTGTGAGTCCACTAGGGATGACAAAGATCCAATATCCATGAGCCCTCTGGAGATGACAAAGATCAAATATCCGTGAGTCCTCTGGAGATGACAAAGATGCAATATCTGTGAGTCCACTGGGGATGACTGAGAACCAATATCTGTGAGTCCACTGGGGACGACAAAGATCCAATATCTGTGAGTCCACTGGAGATGACAAAGATCCAATATCTGTGAGTCCACTGGGGATGACAAAGATCCAATATCTGTGAGTCCACTGGGGACGACAAAGATCCAATATCTGTGAGTCAACTGGGGATGACAAAGATCCAATATCCGTGAGCCCTCTGGAGATGACAAAGATCGAATATCTGTGAGTCCAATGGAGATGACAAAGATCCAATATCTGTTAGTCCACTGGAGATGAAAAAGATCCAATATCCGTGACTCCTCTGAGGATGACAAAGATCCAATATCCGTGACTCCTCTGAGGATGGCAAAGATCAAATATCCGTGAGTCCTCTGGAGATGACAAAGATCCAATATCCGTGACTCCTCTGAAGATGACAAAGATCCAATATCTGTGAGTCCTCTGGAGATGACAAAGATCCAATATCTGTGAGTCCTCTGGAGATGACAAAGATCCAATATCCGTGACTCCTCTGGAGATGACAAAGATCCAATATCCGTGAGTCCTCTGGAGATGACAAAGATCCAATATCCGTGACTCCTCTGAGAATGACAAAGATCCAATATCTGTGAGTCCTCTGGAGATGACAAAGATCCAATATCCGTGAGTCCACTGGAGATGACAAAGATCCAATATCTGTTAGTCCTCTGGGGATGTCAAAGATCCCATATCCGTGAGTCCTCTGGAGATGACAAAGATACAATATCTGTGAGTCCTCTGGAGATGACAAAGATCCAATATCCGACAGTCCACTGGGGATGACAAAGATCCAATATCCGTGAGTCCACTGGGGATGACAAAGATCCAATATCCGTGAGTCCTCTGGAGATGACAAAGATCCAATATCCGTGAGTCCTCTGGGGATGAGAAAGATCCAATATCCATGAGTCCACTGGGGATGACAAAGATCCAATATCCGTGAGACCTCTGGAGATGACAAAGATCCAATATCTGTGATTCCACTGGGGATGACAAAGATCCAATATCAGTGAGTCCACTGGGGATGACAAAGATCCAATATCTGTGAGTCAAATGGAGATGACAAAGATCCAATATCTGTGAGTCCACTGGGGATGACAAAGATCCAATATCTGTGAGTCCTCTGGAGATGACAAAGATCCAATATCTGTGAGTCCACTGGGGACGACAAAGATCCAATATCTGTGAGTCCACTGGAGATGTCAAAGATCCAATATCTGTGAGTCCTCTGGAGATGACAAAGATCCAATATCCGTGACTCCTCTGGAGATGACAAAGATCCAATATCAGTGAGTCCTCTGGAGATGACAAAGATCCAATATCCGTGACTCCTCTGAGGATGACAAAGATCCTATATCTGTGAGTCCTCTGGAGATGACAAAGATCCAATATCCGTGAGTACATTGGGGATGACAAAGATCCAATAATTGTTAGTCCTCTGGTGATGTCAAAGATCCAATATCCGTGAGTCCTCTTGCGATGACAAAGATCCAATATCTGTGAGTCCTCTGGAGATGACAAAGATCCAATATCTGTGATTCCACTGGGGATGACAAAGATCCAATATCTGTGAGTCCACTGGGGTTGACAAAGATCTAATATCTGTGAGTCCACTGGGGACGACAAAGATCCATTATCTGTGAGTCCACTGGAGATGACAAAGATCCAATATCCGTGAGTCAACTGGGGATGACAAAGATCCAATATCTGTGAGACCTCGGGAGATGACAAAATCCAATATCTGTGTCTCCTTTGGAGATGAGAAAGATCCAATATCTGTGAGTCCTCTGGAGATGACAAAGATCCAATATCTGTGAGTCCTCTGGAGATGACAAAGATCCAATATCTGTGAGTCCTCTGGAGATGACAAAGATCCAATATCCGTGACTCCTCTGGAGATGACAAAGATCCAATATCCGTGAGTCCTCTGGAGATGACAAAGATCCAATATCCGTGACTCCACTGAGGATGACAAAGATCCTATATCTGTGAGTCCTCTGGAGATGACAAAGATCCAATATCCGTGAGTCCATTTGGGATGACAAAGATCCAATAATTGTTAGTCCTCTGGTGATGTCAACCATCCAATATCCGTGAGTCCTCTGGCGATGACAAAGATCCAATATCTGTGAGTCCTCTGGAGATGACAAAGATCGAATATCTGTGATTCCACTGGGGATTACAAAGATCCAATATCTGTGAGTCCACTGGGGATGACAAAGATCCAATATCTGTGAGTCCACTGGGGATGACAAAGATCCAATATCTGTGAGTCCACTGGGGATGACAAAGATCCAATATCTGTGAGTCCACTGGGGATGACAAAGATCCAATATCCATGAGCCCTCTGGAGATGACAAAGATCAAATATCCGTGAGTCCTCTGGAGATGACAAAGATGCAATATCTGTGAGTCCACTGGGGATGACTGAGAACCAATATCTGTGAGTCCACTGGGGACGACAAAGATCCAATATCTGTGAGTCCACTGGAGATGACAAAGATCCAATATCTGTGAGTCAACTGGGGATGACAATGATCCAATATCTGTGAGACCTCTGGAGATGACAAAGATCCAGTATCTGTGACTCCTTTGGAGATGACAAAGATCCAATATCTGTGAGTCCTCTGGAGATGAGAAACATCCAATATCTGTGAGTCCTCTGGAGATGACAAAGATCCAATATCTGTGAGTCCACTGGGGATGACAAAGATCCAATATCCGTGAGTCCTCTGGAGATGACAAAGATCAAATATCCGTGAGTCCTCTGGAGATGACAAAGATCCAATATCTGTGAGTCCACTGGGGATGACAAAGATCCAATATCTGTGAGTCCACTGGGAACGACAAAGATCCAATATCTGTGAGTCCACTGGGGACGACAAAGATCCAATATCTGTGAGTCAACTGGGGATGACAAAGATCCAATATACGTGAGCCCTCTGGAGATGACAAAGATCCAATATCTGTGAGTCCACTGGAGATGAAAAAGATCCAATATCCGTGACTCCTCTGAGGATGACAAAGATCCAATATCCGTGACTCCTCTGAGGATGGCAAAGATCAAATATCCGTGAGTCCTCTGGAGATGACAAAGATCCAATATCCGTGACTCCTCTGAAGATGACAAAGATCCAATATCTGTGAGTCCTCTGGAGATGACAAAGATCCAATATCTGTGAGTCCTCTGGAGATGACAAAGATCCAATATCCGTGACTCCTCTGGAGATGACAAAGATCCAATATCCGTGAGTCCTCTGGAGATGACAAAGATCCAATATCCGTGACTCCTCTGAGAATGACAAAGATCCAATATCTGTGAGTCCTCTGGAGATGACAAAGATCCAATATCCGTGAGTCCACTGGAGATGACAAAGATCCAATATCTGTTAGTCCTCTGGGGATGTCAAAGATCCCATATCCGTGAGTCCTCTGGAGATGACAAAGATACAATATCTGTGAGTCCTCTGGAGATGACAAAGATCCAATATCCGACAGTCCACTGGGGATGACAAAGATCCAATATCCGTGAGTCCACTGGGGATGACAAAGATCCAATATCCGTGAGTCCTCTGGAGATGACAAAGATCCAATATCCGTGAGTCCTCTGGGGATGAGAAAGATCCAATATCCATGAGTCCACTGGGGATGACAAAGATCCAATATCCGTGAGACCTCTGGAGATGACAAAGATCCAATATCTGTGATTCCACTGGGGATGACAAAGATCCAATATCAGTGAGTCCACTGGGGATGACAAAGATCCAATATCTGTGAGTCAAATGGAGATGACAAAGATCCAATATCTGTGAGTCCACTGGGGATGACAAAGATCCAATATCTGTGAGTCCTCTGGAGATGACAAAGATCCAATATCTGTGAGTCCACTGGGGACGACAAAGATCCAATATCTGTGAGTCCACTGGAGATGTCAAAGATCCAATATCTGTGAGTCCTCTGGAGATGACAAAGATCCAATATCCGTGACTCCTCTGGAGACGACAAAGATCCAATATCAGTGAGTCCTCTGGAGATGACAAAGATCCAATATCCGTGACTCCTCTGAGGATGACAAAGATCCTATATCTGTGAGTCCTCTGGAGATGACAAAGATCCAATATCCGTGAGTACATTGGGGATGACAAAGATCCAATAATTGTTAGTCCTCTGGTGATGTCAAAGATCCAATATCCGTGAGTCCTCTTGCGATGACAAAAATCCAATATCTGTGAGTCCTCTGGAGATGACAAAGATCCAATATCTGTGAGTCCTCTGGAGATGACAAAGATCCAATATCTGTGATTCCACTGGGGATGACAAAGATCCAATATCTGTGAGTCCACTGGGGTTGACAAAGATCTAATATCTGTGAGTCCACTGGGGACGACAAAGATCCATTATCTGTGAGTCCACTGGAGATGACAAAATTCCAATATCCGTGAGTCAACTGGGGATGACAAAGATCCAATATCTGTGAGACCTCGGGAGATGACAAAATCCAATATCTGTGTCTCCTTTGGAGATGAGAAAGATCCAATATCTGTGAGTCCTCTGGAGATGACAAAGATCCAATATCTGTGAGTCCTCTGGAGATGACAAAGATCCAATATCTGTGAGTCCTCTGGAGATGACAAAGATCCAATATCCGTGACTCCTCTGGAGATGACAAAGATCCAATATCCGTGAGTCCTCTGGAGATGACAAAGATCCAATATCCGTGACTCCACTGAGGATGACAAAGATCCTATATCTGTGAGTCCTCTGGAGATGACAAAGATCCAATATCCGTGAGTCCATTTGGGATGACAAAGATCCAATAATTGTTAGTCCTCTGGTGATGTCAACCATCCAATATCCGTGAGTCCTCTGGCGATGACAAAGATCCAATATCTGTGAGTCCTCTGGAGATGACAAAGATCCAATATCTGTGATTCCACTGGGGATGACAAAGATCCAATATCTGTGAGTCCACTGGGGATGACAAAGATCCAATATCTGTGAGTCCACTGGGGATGACAAAGATCCAATATCTGTGAGTCCACTGGGGATGACAAAGATCCAATATCTGTGAGTCCACTGGGGATGACAAAGATCCAATATCCATGAGCCCTCTGGAGATGACAAAGATCAAATATCCGTGAGTCCTCTGGAGATGACAAAGATGCAATATCTGTGAGTCCACTGGGGATGACTGAGAACCAATATCTGTGAGTCCACTGGGGACGACAAAGATCCAATATCTGTGAGTCCACTGGAGATGACAAAGATCCAATATCTGTGAGTCAACTGGGGATGACAATGATCCAATATCTGTGAGACCTCTGGAGATGACAAAGATCCAGTATCTGTGACTCCTTTGGAGATGACAAAGATCCAATATCTGTGAGTCCTCTGGAGATGAGAAACATCCAATATCTGTGAGTCCTCTGGAGATGACAAAGATCCAATATCTGTGAGTCCACTGGGGATGACAAAGATCCAATATCCGTGAGTCCTCTGGAGATGACAAAGATCAAATATCCGTGAGTCCTCTGGAGATGACAAAGATCCAATATCTGTGAGTCCACTGGGGATGACAAAGATCCAATATCTGTGAGTCCACTGGGAACGACAAAGATCCAATATCTGTGAGTCCACTGGGGATGACAAAGATCCAATTTCCGTGAGCCCTCTGGAGATGACAAAGATCGAATATCTGTGAGTCCAATGGAGATGACAAAGATCCAATATCTGTGAGTCAACTGCGGATGACAAAGATCCAATATCTGTGAGACCTCTGGAGATGACAAAGATCCAGTATCTGTGACTCCTTTGGAGATGAGAAAGATCCAATATCTGTGAGTCCTCTGGAGATGAGAAAGATTCAATATCTGTGAGTCCTCTGGAGATGACAAAGATCCAATATCTGTGAGTCCACTGGGGATGACAAAGATCCAATATCTGTGAGTCCTCTGGAGATGACAAAGATAAATATATCTGTGAGTCCACAGGAGAAGACAAAGATCCAATATCCGTGACTCCTCTGGAGATGACAAAGATCCAATATCTGTGTCTCCACTGGGGATGACAAAGATCCAATATCTGTGAGGCCACTGGGGACGACAAAGATCCAATATCTGTGAGTCCACTGGAGATGACAAAGATCCAATATCTGTGAGTCAACTGGGGATGACATAGATCCAATATCTGTGAGACCTCTGGAGATGACAAAGATCCAGTATCTGTGACTCCTTTGGAGATGACAAAGATCCAATATCTGTGAGTCCTCTGGAGATGAGAAAGATCCAATATCTGTGAGTCTTCTGGAGATGACAAATATCTAATATCCGTGAGTCCACTGGGGTTGACAAAGATCCAATATCTGTGAGTCTAATGGAGATGACAAAGATCCAGTATCTGTGAGTCCTCTGGAGATGACAGAGATCCAATATCCATGAGTCCACTGGGGATGACAAAGATCCAATATCTGTGAGTCCTCTGGAGATGACATAGATCCAATATCTGTGAGTCCTCTGGAGATGACAAACTTCCAATATCCATGAGTCCACTGGGGATGACAAAGATCCAATATCTGTGAGTCCTCTGGAGATGACAAAGATCCAATATCCATGTGTCCTTTGGAGATGACAAAGATCCAATACCTGTGAGTCCTCTGGGGATGAGAAAGATCCAATATCCATGAGTCCACTGGGGATGACAAAGATCCAATATCCGTGAGACCTCTGGAGATGACAAAGATCCAGTATCTGTGACTCATTTGGAGATGACAAAGATCCAATATCTGTGAGTCCACAGGTGATGACAAAGATCCAATATCTTTGAGACCTCTGGAGATGTCAAAGATCCAATATATGTGAGTCTTCTGGAGATTAGAAAGATCCAATATCTGTGAGTACACTGGGGATGACAAAGATCCAATATCCGTGAGTCCTCTGGAGATGACAGAAGTCCAATATCTGTGACTCCTCTGGGATGGAAAAGATCCAATATCCACAAGTCCTCTGGGGATGTCAAAGATCCAATATCTGTGAGTCTTCTGGAGATGACAAATATCTAATATCCGTGAGTCCACTGGGGATGACAAAGATCCAATATCTGTGAGTCCTCTGGCGATGACAAAGATCCAATATCTGTGAGTCCTCTGGAGATGACAAAGATCCAATATCTGTGATTCCACTGGGGATGACAAAGATCCAATATCTGTGATTCCACTGGGGATGACAAAGATCCAATATCTGTGAGTCCACTGGGGATGACAAAGATCCAATATCTGTGAGTCCACTGGGGATGACAAAGATCCAATATCTGTGAGTCCACTGGGGATGACAAAGATCCAATATCCATGAGCCCTCTGGAGATGACAAAGATCAAATATCCGTGAGTCCTCTGGAGATGACAAAGATGCAATATCTGTGAGTCCACTGGGGATGACTAAGAACCAATATCTGTGAGTCCACTGGGGACGACAAAGATCCAAAATCTGTGAGTCCACTGGAGATGACAAAGATCCAATATCTGTGAGTCAACTGGGGATGACAATGATCCAATATCTGTGACTCCTCTGGGGTTGACAAAGATCCAATATCCACGAGTCCACTGGAGAAATCTAAGATTCAATATCTGCCGGTCCACTAGAAAAGTCAAAGATCAAATATTTGCAAGTCCACTGGGGAAAATGAAGATTAAATATCTGTGAGTCTACTGGGGAAGCCGAAGATCCAATATCTGTGAGTCCTCTGGAGATGACAAAGATCCAATATCTGTTAGTCCTCTGGGGATGTCAAAGATCCAATATCCGTGAGTCCTCTGGAGATGACAAAGATACAATATCTGTGATTCCACTGGGGATGACAAAGATCCAATATCAGTGAGTCCACTGGGGATGACAAAGATCCAATATCCATGAGCCCTCTGGAGATGACAAAGATCAAATATCCGTGAGTCCTCTGGAGATGACAAAGATGCAATATCTGTGAGTCCACTGGGGATGACTAAGAACCAATATCTGTGAGTCCTCTGCAGATGACATAGATCCAATATCTGTGAGTCCTCTGGAGATGACAAAGGTCCAATATCCATGCGTCCACTGGGGATGACAAAGATCCAATATCTGTGACTCCTCTGGGGTTGACAAAGATCCAATATCCACGAGTCCACTGGAGAAATCTAAGATTCAATATCTGCCGGTCCACTAGAAAAGTCAAAGATCAAATATTTGCAAGTCCACTGGGGAAAATGAAGATTAAATATCTGTGAGTCTACTGGGGAAGCCGAAGATCCAATATCTGTGAGTCCTCTGGAGATGACAAAGATCCAATATCTGTTAGTCCTCTGGGGATGTCAAAGATCCAATATCCGTGAGTCCTCTGGAGATGACAAAGATACAATATCTGTGATTCCACTGGGGATGACAAAGATCCAATATCAGTGAGTGCACTGGGGATGACAAAGATTCAATATCTGTGAGTCCAATGGAGATGACAAAGATCCAATATCTGTGAGTCCACTGGGGATGACAAAGATCCAATAACTGTGAGTCCTCTGGAGATGACAAAGATCCAATATCTGTGAGTCCACTGGGGATGACAAAGATCCAATATCCGTGAGTCCTCTGGAGATGACAAAGATCAAATATCCGTGAGTCCTCTGGAGATGACAAAGATCCAATATCTGTGAGTCCACTGGGGATGACAAAGATCCAATATCTGTGAGTCCACTGGGGACGACAAAGATCCAATATCTGTGAGTCAACTGGGGATGACAAAGATCCAATATCCGTGAGCCCTCTGGAGATGACAAAGATCGAATATCTGTGAGTCCAATGGAGATGACAAAGATCCAATATCTGTGAGTCCACTGGAGATGAAAAAGATCCAATATCCGTGACTCCTCTGAGGATGACAAAGATCCAATATCCGTGACTCCTCTGAGGATGGCAGAGATCAAATATCCGTGAGTCCTCTGGAGATGGCAAAGTTCCAATATCCGTGACTCCTCTGAAGGTGACAAAGATCCAATATCTGTGAGTCCTCTGGAGATGACAAAGATCCAATATCTGTGAGTCCTCTGGAGATGACAAAGATCCAATATCCGTGACTCCTCTGGAGATGACAAAGATCCAATATCCGTGAGTCCTCTGGAGATGACAAAGATCCAATATCCGTGACTCCTCTGAGAATGACAAAGATCCAATATCTGTGAGTCCTCTGGAGATGACAAAGATCCAATATCCGTGAGTCCACTGGAGATGACAAAGATCCAATATCTGTTAGTCCTCTGGGGATGTCAAAGATCCCATATCCGTGAGTCCTCTGGAGATGACAAAGATACAATATCTGTGAGTCCTCTGGAGATGACAAAGATCCAATATCCGACAGTCCACTGGGGATGACAAAGATCCAATATCCGTGAGTCCACAGGGGATGACAAAGATCCAATATCCGTGAGTCCTCTGGAGATGACAAAGATCCAATATCCGTGAGTCCTCTGGGGATGAGAAAGATCCAATATCCATGAGTCCACTGGGGATGACAAAGATCCAATATCCGTGAGACCTCTGGAGATGACAAAGATCCAATATCTGTGATTCCACTGGGGATGACAAAGATCCAATATCAGTGAGTCCACTGGGGATGACAAAGATCCAATATCTGTGAGTCAAATGGAGATGACAAAGATCCAATATCTTTGAGTCCACTGGGGATGACAAAGATCCAATATCTGTGAGTCCTCTGGAGATGACAAAGATCCAATATCTGTGAGTCCACTGGGGACGACAAAGATCCAATATCTGTGAGTCCACTGGAGATGTCAAAGATCCAATATCTGTGAGTCCTCTGGAGATGACAAAGATCCAATATCTGTGATTCCACTGGGGATGACAAAGATCCAATATCTGTGAGTCCACTGGGGTTGACAAAGATCTAATATCTGTGTGTCCACTGGGGACGACAAAGATCCATTATCTGTGAGTCCACTGGAGATGACAAAGATCCAATATCCGTGAGTCAACTGGGGATGACAAAGATCCAATATCTGTGAGACCTCGGGAGATGACAAAATCCAATATCTGTGTCTCCTTTGGAGATGAGAAAGATCCAATATCTGTGAGTCCGCTGGAGATGACAAAGATCCAATATCTGTGAGTCCTCTGGAGATGACAAAGATCCAATATCTGTGAGTCCTCTGGAGATGACAAAGATCCAATATCCGTGACTCCACTGAGGATGACAAAGATCCTATATCTGTGAGTCCTCTGGAGATGACAAAGATCCAATATCCGTGAGTCCATTTGGGATGACAAAGATCCAATAATTGTTAGTCCTCTGGTGATGTCAACCATCCAATATCCGTGAGTCCTCTGGCGATGACAGAGATCCAATATCTGTGAATCCTCTGGAGATGACAAAGATCCAATATCTGTCATTCCACTGGGGATGACAAAGATCCAATATCTGTGAGTCCACTGGGGATGACAAAGATCCAATATCTGTGAGTCCACTGGGGATGACAAAGATCCAATATCTGTGAGTCCACTGGGGATGACAAAGATCCAATATCTGTGAGTCCAATGGGGATGACAAAGATCCAATATCCATGAGCCCTCTGGAGATGACAAAGATCAAATATCCGTGAGTCCTCTGGAGATGACAAAGATGCAATATCTGTGAGTCCACTGGGGATGACTAAGAACCAATATCTGTGAGTCCACTGGGGACGACAAAGATCCAATATCTGTGAGTCCACTGGAGATGACAAAGATCCAATATCTGTGAGTCAACTGGGGATGACAATGATCCAATATCTGTGAGACCTCTGGAGATGACAAAGATCCAGTATCTGTGACTCCTTTGGAGATGACAAAGATCCAATATCTGTGAGTCCTCTGGAGATGAGAAACATCCAATATCTGTGAGTCCTCTGGAGATGACAAAGATCCAATATCTGTGAGTCCACTGGGGATGACAAAGATCCAATATCCGTGAGTCCTCTGGAGATGACAAAGATCAAATATCCGTGAGTCCTCTGGAGATGACAAAGATCCAATATCTGTGAGTCCACTGGGGATGACAAAGATCCAATATCTGTGAGTCCACTGGGAACGACAAAGATCCAATATCTGTGAGTCCACTGGGGATGACAAAGATCCAATATCCGTGAGCCCTCTGGAGATGACAAAGATCGAATATCTGTGAGTCCAATGGAGATGACAAAGATCCAATATCTGTGAGTCCACTGGAGATGAAAAAGATCCAATATCCGTGACTCCTCTGAGGATGACAAAGATCCAATATCCGTGACTCCTCTGAGGATGGCAAAGATCAAATATCCGTGAGTCCTCTGGAGATGACAAAGATCCAATATCCGTGACTCCTCTGAGGATGACAAAGATCCAATATCTGTGAGTCCTCTGGAGATGACAAAGATCCAATATCTGTGAGTCCTCTGGAGATGACAAAGATCCAATATCCGTGACTCCTCTGGAGATGACAAAGATCCAATATCCGTGAGTCCTCTGGAGTTGACAAAGATCCAATATCCGTGACTCCTCTGAGAATGACAAAGATCCAATATCTGTGAGTCCTCTGGAGATGACAAAGATCCAATATCCGTGAGTCCACTGGAGATGACAAAGATCCAATATCTGTTAGTCCTCTGGGGATGTCAAAGATCCCATATCCGTGAGTCCTCTGGAGATGACAAAGATACAATATCTGTGAGTCCTCTGGAGATGACAAAGATCCAATATCCGACAGTCCACTGGGGATGACAAAGATCCAATATCCGTGAGTCCACTGGGGATGACAAAGATGCAATATCCGTGAGTCCTCTGGAGATGACAAAGATCCAATATCCGTGAGTCCTCTGGGGATGAGAAAGATCCAATATCCATGAGTCCACTGGGGATGACAAAGATCCAATATCCGTGAGACCTCTGGAGATGACAAAGATCCAATATCTGTGATTCCACTGGGGATGACAAAGATCCAATATCAGTGAGTCCACTGGGGATGACAAAGATCCAATATCTGTGTGTCAAATGGAGATGACAAAGATCTAATATCTTTGAGTCCACTGAGGATGACAAAGATCCAATATCTGTGAGTCCTCTGGAGATGACAAAGATCCAATATCTGTGAGTCCACTGGGGACGACAAAGATCCAATATCTGTGAGTCCACTGGAGATGTCAAAGATCCAATATCTGTGAGTCCTCTGGAGATGACAAAGATCCAATATCCGTGACTCCTCTGGAGACGACAAAGATCCAATATCAGTGAGTCCTCTGGAGATGACAAAGATCCAATATCCGTGAGTCCTCTGAGGATGACAAAGATCCTATATCTGTGAGTCCTCTGGAGATGACAAAGATCCAATATCCGTGAGTACATTGGGGATGACAAAGATCCAATAATTGTTAGTCCTCTGGTGATGTCAAAGATCCAATATCCGTGAGTCCTCTTGCGATGACAAAGATCCAATATCTGTGAGTCCTCTGGAGATGACAAAGATCCAATATCTGTGAGTCCTCTGGAGATGACAAAGATCCAATATCTGTGATTCCACTGGGGATGACAAAGATCCAATATCTGTGAGTCCACTGGGGTTGACAAAGATCTAATATCTGTGAGTCCACTGGGGACGACAAAGATCCATTATCTGTGAGTCCACTGGAGATGACAAAGATCCAATATCCGTGAGTCAACTGGGGATGACAAAGATCCAATATCTGTGAGACCTCGGGAGATGACAAAATCCAATATCAGTGTCTCCTTTGGAGATGAGAAAGATCCAATATCTGTGAGTCCTCTGGAGATGACAAAGATCCAATATCTGCGAGTCCTCTGGAGATGACAAAGATCCAATATCTGTGAGTCCTCTGGAGATGACAAAGATCCAATATCCGTGACTCCTCTGGAGATGACAAAGATCCAATATCCGTGAGTCCTCTGGAGGTGACAAAGATCCAATATCCGTGACTCCACTGAGGATGACAAAGATCCTATATCTGTGAGTCCTCTGGAGATGACAAAGATCCAATATCCGTGACTCCTCTGAGGATGACAAAGATCCTATATCTGTGAGTCCTCTGGAGATGACAAAGATCCAATATCCGTGAGTACATTGGGGATGACAAAGATCCAATAATTGTTAGTCCTCTGGTGATGTCAAAGATCCAATATCCGTGAGTCCTCTTGCGATGACAAAGATCCAATATCTGTGAGTCCTCTGGAGATGACAAAGATCCAATATCTGTGAGTCCTCTGGAGAGGACAAAGATCCAATATCTGTGATTCCACTGGGGATGACAAAGATCCAATATCTGTGAGTCCACTGGGGTTGACAAAGATCTAATATCTGTGAGTCCACTGGGGACGACAAAGATCCATTATCTGTGAGTCCACTGGAGATGACAAAGATCCAATATCCGTGAGTCAACTGGGGATGACAAAGATCCAATATCTGTGAGACCTCGGGAGATGACAAAATCCAATATCTGTGTCTCCTTTGGAGATGAGAAAGATCCAATATCTGTGAGTCCTCTGGAGATGACAAAGATCCAATATCTGTGAGTCCTCTGGAGATGACAAAGATCCAATATCTGTGAGTCCTCTGGAGATGACAAAGATCCAATATCCGTGACTCCTCTGGAGATGACAAAGATCCAATATCCGTGAGTCCTCTGGAGATGACAAAGATCCAATATCCGTGACTCCACTGAGGATGACAAAGATCCTATATCTGTGAGTCCTCTGGAGATGACAAAGATCCAATATCTGTGAGTCCTCTGGAGATGACAAAGATCCAATATCTGTGATTCCACTGGGGATGACAAAGATCCAATATCTGTGAGTCCACTGGGGTTGACAAAGATCTAATATCTGTGAGTCCACTGGGGACGACAAAGATCCATTATCTGTGAGTCCACTGGAGATGACAAAGATCCAATATCCGTGAGTCAACTGGGGATGACAAAGATCCAATATCTGTGAGACCTCGGGAGATGACAAAATCCAATATCTGTGTCTCCTTTGGAGATGAGAAAGATCCAATATCTGTGAGTCCGCTGGAGATGACAAAGATCCAATATCTGTGAGTCCTCTGGAGATGACAAAGATCCAATATCTGTGAGTCCTCTGGAGATGACAAAGATCCAATATCCGTGACTCCTCTGGAGATGACAAAGATCCAATATCCGTGAGTCCTCTGGAGATGACAAAGATCCAATATCCGTGACTCCACTGAGGATGACAAAGATCCTATATCTGTGAGTCCTCTGGAGATGACAAAGATCCAATATCCGTGAGTCCATTTGGGATGACAAAGATCCAATAATTGTTAGTCCTCTGGTGATGTCAACCATCCAATATCCGTGAGTCCTCTGGCGATGACAAAGATCCAATATCTGTGAGTCCTCTGGAGATGACAAAGATCCAATATCTGTGATTCCACTGGGGATGACAAAGATCCAATATCTGTGAGTCCACTGGGGATGACAAAGATCCAATATCTGTGAGTCCACTGGGGATGACAAAGATCCAATATCTGTGAGTCCACTGGGGATGACAAAGATCCAATATCTGTGAGTCCAATGGGGATGACAAAGATTCAATATCCATGAGCCCTCTGGAGATGACAAAGATCAAATATCCGTGAGTCCTCTGGAGATGACAAAGATGCAATATCTGTGAGTCCACTGGGGATGACTAAGAACCAATATCTGTGAGTCCACTGGGGACGACAAAGATCCAATATCTGTGAGTCCACTGGAGATGACAAAGATCCAATATCTGTGAGTCAACTGGGGATGACAATGATCCAATATCTGTGAGACCTCTGGAGATGACAAAGATTCAGTATCTGTGACTCCTTTGGAGATGACAAAGATCCAATATCTGTGAGTCCTCTGGAGATGAGAAACATCCAATATCTGTGAGTCCTCTGGAGATGACAAAGATCCAATATCTGTGAGTCCACTGGGGATGACAAAGATCCAATATCCGTGAGTCCTCTGGAGATGACAAAGATCAAATATCCGTGAGTCCTCTGGAGATGACAAAGATCCAATATCTGTGAGTCCACTGGGGATGACAAAGATCCAATATCTGTGAGTCCACTGGGAACGACAAAGATCCAATATCTGTGAGTCCACTGGGGATGACAAAGATCCAATATCCGTGAGCCCTCTGGAGATGACAAAGATCGAATATCTGTGAGTCCAATGGAGATGACAAAGATCCAATATCTGTGAGTCCACTGGAGATGAAAAAGATCCAATATCCGTGACTCCTCTGAGGATGACAAAGATCCAATATCCGTGACTCCTCTGAGGATGGCAAAGATCAAATATCCGTGAGTCCTCTGGAGATGACAAAGATCCAATATCCGTGACTCCTCTGAGGATGACAAAGATCCAATATCTGTGAGTCCTCTGGAGATGACAAAGATCCAATATCTGTGAGTCCTCTGGAGATGACAAAGATCCAATATCCGTGACTCCTCTGGAGATGACAAAGATCCAATATCCGTGAGTCCTCTGGAGATGACAAAGATCCAATATCCGTGACTCCTCTGAGAATGACAAAGATCCAATATCTGTGAGTCCTCTGGAGATGACAAAGATCCAATATCCGTGAGTCCACTGGAGATGACAAAGATCCAATATCTGTTAGTCCTCTGGGGATGTAAAAGATCCCATATCCGTGAGTCCTCTGGAGATGACAAAGATACAATATCTGTGAGTCCTCTGGAGATGACAAAGATCCAATATCCGACAGTCCACTGGGGATGACAAAGATCCAATATCCGTGAGTCCACTGGGGATGACAAAGATCCAATATCCGTGAGTCCTCTGGAGATGACAAAGATCCAATATCCGTGAGTCCTCTGGGGATGAGAAAGATCCAATATCCATGAGTCCACTGGGGATGACAAAGATCCAATATCCGTGAGACCTCTGGAGATGACAAAGATCCAATATCTGTGATTCCACTGGGGATGACAAAGATCCAATATCAGTGAGTCCACTGGGGATGACAAAGATCCAATATCTGTGAGTCAAATGGAGATGACAAAGATCTAATATCTTTGAGTCCACTGAGGATGACAAAGATCCAATATCTGTGAGTCCTCTGGAGATGACAAAGATCCAATATCTGTGAGTCCACTGGGGACGACAAAGATCCAATATCTGTGAGTCCACTGGAGATGTCAAAGATCCAATATCTGTGAGTCCTCTGGAGATGACAAAGATCCAATATCCGTGACTCCTCTGGAGACGACAAAGATCCAATATCAGTGAGTCCTCTGGAGATGACAAAGATCCAATATCCGTGACTCCTCTGAGGATGACAAAGATCCTATATCTGTGAGTCCTCTGGAGATGACAAAGATCCAATATCCGTGAGTACATTGGGGATGACAAAGATCCAATAATTGTAAGTCCTCTGGTGATGTCAAAGATCCAATATCCGTGAGTCCTCTTGCGATGACAAAGATCCAATATCTGTGAGTCCTCTGGAGATGACAAAGATCCAATATCTGTGAGTCCTCTGGAGATGACAAAGATCCAATATCTGTGATTCCACTGGGGATGACAAAGATCCAATATCTGTGAGTCCACTGGGGTTGACAAAGATCTAATATCTGTGAGTCCACTGGGGACGACAAAGATCCATTATCTGTGAGTCCACTGGAGATGACAAAGATCCAATATCCGTGAGTCAACTGGGGATGACAAAGATCCAATATCTGTGAGACCTCGGGAGATGACAAAATCCAATATCAGTGTCTCCTTTGGAGATGAGAAAGATCCAATATCTGTGATTCCACTGGGGATGACAAAGATCCAATATCAGTGAGTCCACTGGGGATGACAAAGATCCAATATCTGTGAGTCAAATGGAGATGACAAAGATCTAATATCTTTGAGTCCACTGAGGATGACAAAGATCCAATATCTGTGAGTCCTCTGGAGATGACAAAGATCCAATATCTGTGAGTCCACTGGGGACGACAAAGATCCAATATCTGTGAGTCCACTGGAGATGTCAAAGATCCAATATCTGTGAGTCCTCTGGAGATGACAAAGATCCAATATCCGTGACTCCTCTGGAGACGACAAAGATCCAATATCAGTGAGTCCTCTGGAGATGACAAAGATCCAATATCCGTGACTCCTCTGAGGATGACAAAGATCCTATATCTGTGAGTCCTCTGGAGATGACAAAGATCCAATATCCGTGAGTACATTGGGGATGACAAAGATCCAATAATTGTTAGTCCTCTGGTGATGTCAAAGATCCAATATCCGTGAGTCCTCTTGCGATGACAAAGATCCAATATCTGTGAGTCCTCTGGAGATGACAAAGATCCAATATCTGTGAGTCCTCTGGAGATGACAAAGATCCAATATCTGTGATTCCACTGGGGATGACAAAGATCCAATATCTGTGAGTCCACTGGGGTTGACAAAGATCTAATATCTGTGAGTCCACTGGGGACGACAAAGATCCATTATCTGTGAGTCCACTGGAGATGACAAAGATCCAATATCCGTGAGTCAACTGGGGATGACAAAGATCCAATATCTGTGAGACCTCGGGAGATGACAAAATCCAATATCAGTGTCTCCTTTGGAGATGAGAAAGATCCAATATCTGTGAGTCCTCTGGAGATGACAAAGATCCAATATCTGCGAGTCCTCTGGAGATGACAAAGATCCAATATCTGTGAGTCCTCTGGAGATGACAAAGATCCAATATCCGTGACTCCTCTGGAGATGACAAAGATCCAATATCCGTGAGTCCTCTGGAGGTGACAAAGATCCAATATCCGTGACTCCACTGAGGATGACAAAGATCCTATATCTGTGAGTCCTCTGGAGATGACAATGATCCAATATCCGTGACTCCTCTGAGGATGACAAAGATCCTATATCTGTGAGTCCTCTGGAGATGACAAAGATCCAATATCCGTGAGTACATTGGGGATGACAAAGATCCAATAATTGTTAGTCCTCTGGTGATGTCAAAGATCCAATATCCGTGAGTCCTCTTGCGATGACAAAGATCCAATATCTGTGAGTCCTCTGGAGATGACAAAGATCCAATATCTGTGAGTCCTCTGGAGAGGACAAAGATCCAATATCTGTGATTCCACTGGGGATGACAAAGATCCAATATCTGTGAGTCCACTGGGGTTGACAAAGATCTAATATCTGTGAGTCCACTGGGGACGACAAAGATCCATTATCTGTGAGTCCACTGGAGATGACAAAGATCCAATATCCGTGAGTCAACTGGGGATGACAAAGATCCAATATCTGTGAGACCTCGGGAGATGACAAAATCCAATATCTGTGTCTCCTTTGGAGATGAGAAAGATCCAATATCTGTGAGTCCTCTGGAGATGACAAAGATCCAATATCTGTGAGTCCTCTGGAGATGACAAAGATCCAATATCTGTGAGTCCTCTGGAGATGACAAAGATCCAATATCCGTGACTCCTCTGGAGATGACAAAGATCCAATATCCGTGAGTCCTCTGGAGATGACAAAGATCCAATATCCGTGACTCCACTGAGGATGACAAAGATCCTATATCTGTGAGTCCTCTGGAGATGACAAAGATCCAATATCCGTGAGTCCATTTGGGATGACAAAGATCCAATAATTGTTAGTCCTCTGGTGATGTCAACCATCCAATATCCGTGAGTCCTCTGGCGATGACAAAGATCCAATATCTGTGAGTCCTCTGGAGATGACAAAGATCCAATATCTGTGATTCCACTGGGGATGACAAAGATCCAATATCTGTGAGTCCACTGGGGATGACAAAGATCCAATATCTGTGAGTCCACTGGGGATGACAAAGATCCAATATCTGTGAGTCCACTGGGGATGACAAAGATCCAATATCTGTGAGTCCACTGGGGATGACAAAGATCCAATATCCATGAGCCCTCTGGAGATGACAAAGATCAAATATCCGTGAGTCCTCTGGAGATGACAAAGATGCAATATCTGTGAGTCCACTGGGGATGACTAAGAACCAATATCTGTGAGTCCACTGGGGACGACAAAGATCCAATATCTGTGAGTCAACTGGGGATGTCAATGATCCAATATCTGTGAGACCTCTGGAGATGACAAAGATCCAGTATCTGTGACTCCTTTGGAGATGACAAAGATCCAATATCTGTGAGTCCTCTGGAGATGAGAAACATCCAATATCTGTGAGTACTCTGGAGATGACAAAGATCCAATATCTATGAGTCCACTGGGGATGACAAAGATCCAATATCCGTGAGTCCTCTGGAGATGACAAAGATCAAATATCCGTGAGTCCTCTGGAGATGACAAAGATCCAATATCTGTGAGTCCACTGGGGATGACAAAGATCCAATATCTGTGAGTCCACTGGGAACGACAAAGATCCAATATCTGTGAGTCCACTGGGGATGACAAAGATCCAATATCCGTGAGCCCTCTGGAGATGACAAAGATCGAATATCTGTGAGTCCAATGGAGATGACAAAGATCCAATATCTGTGAGTCCACTGGAGATGAAAAAGATCCAATATCCGTGACTCCTCTGAGGATGACAAAGATCCAATATCCGTGACTCCTCTGAGGATGGCAAAGATCAAATATCCGTGAGTCCTCTGGAGATGACAAAGATCCAATATCCGTGACTCCTCTGAGGATGACAAAGATCCAATATCTGTGAGTCCTCTGGAGATGACAAAGATCCAATATCTGTGAGTCCTCTGGAGATGACAAAGATCCAATATCCGTGACTCCTCTGGAGATGACAAAGATCCAATATCCGTGAGTCCTCTGGACATGACAAAGATCCAATATCCGTGACTCCTCTGAGAATGACAAAGATCCAATATCTGTGAGTCCTCTGGAGATGACAAAGATCCAATATCCGTGAGTCCACTGGAGATGACAAAGATCCAATATCTGTTAGTCCTCTGGGGATGTCAAAGATCCAATATCCGTGAGTCCTCTGGAGATGACAAAGATACAATATCTGTGAGTCCTCTGGAGATGACAAAGATCCAATATCCGACAGTCCACTGGGGATGACAAAGATCCAATATCCGTGAGTCCACTGGGGATGACAAAGATCCAATATCCGTGAGTCCTCTGGCGATGACAAAGATCCAATATCTGTGATTCCACTGGGGATGACAAAGATCCAATATCTGTGAGTCCACTGGGGATGACAAAGATCCAATATCTGTGAGTCCACTGGGGATGACAAAGATCCAATATCTGTGAGTCCTCTGGAGATGACAAAGATCCAATATCCGTGACTCCTCTGAGGATGACAAAGATCCTATATCTGTGAGTCCTCTGGAGATGACAAAGATCCAATATCCGTGAGTACATTGGGGATGACAAAGATCCAATAATTGTTAGTCCTCTGGTGATGTCAAAGATCCAATATCCGTGAGTCCTCTTGCGATGACAAAGATCCAATATCTGTGAGTCCTCTGGAGATGACAAAGATCCAATATCTGTGAGTCCTCTGGAGATGACAAAGATCCAATATCTGTGATTCCACTGGGGATGACAAAGATCCAATAACTGTGAGTCCACTGGGGTTGACAAAGATCTAATATCTGTGAGTCCACTGGGGACGACAAAGATCCATTATCTGTGAGTCCACTGGAGATGACAAAGATCCAATACCTGTGAGTCAACTGGGGATGACAAAGATCCAATATCTGTGAGACCTCGGGAGATGACAAAGATCCAATATCTGTGTCTCCTTTGGAGATGAGAAAGATCCAATATCTGTTAGTCCTATGGAGTTGACAAAGATCCAATATCTGTGAGTCCTCTGGAGATGACAAAGATCCAATATCTGTGAGTCCTCTGGAGATGACAAAGATCCAATATCCGTGACTCCTCTGGAGATGACAAAGATCCAATATCCGTGAGTCCTCTGGAGATGACAAAGATCCAATATCCGTGACTCCACTGAGGATGACAAAGATCCTATATCTGTGAGTCCTCTGGAGATGACAAAGATCCAATATCCGTGAGTCCATTTGGGATGACAAAGATCCAATAATTGTTAGTCCTCTGGTGATGTCAACCATCCAATATCCGTGAGTCCTCTGGCGATGACAAAGATCCAATATCTGTGAGTCCTCTGTAGATGACAAAGATCCAATATCTGTGATTCCACTGGGGATGACAAAGATCCAATATCTGTGATTCCACTGGGGATGACAAAGATCCAATATCTGTGAGTCCACTGGGGATGACAAAGATCCAATATCTGTGAGTCCACTGGGGATGACAAAGATCCAATATCTGTGAGTCCACTGGGGATGACAAAGATCCAATATCCATGAGCACTCTGGAGATGACAAAGATCAAATATCCGTGAGTCCTCTGGAGATGACAAAGATGCAATATCTGTGAGTCCACTGGGGATGACTAAGAACCAATATCTGTGAGTCCACTGGGGACGACAAAGATCCAATATCCGTGACTCCTCTGAGGATGACAAAGATCCAATATCTGTGAGTCCTCTGGAGATGACAAAGATCCAATATCTGTGAGTCCTCTGGAGATGACAAAGATCCAATATCCGTGACTCCTCTGGAGATGACAAAGATCCAATATCCGTGAGTCCTCTGGAGATGACAAAGATCCAATATCCGTGACTCCTCTGAGAATGACAAAGATCCAATATCTGTGAGTCCTCTGGAGATGACAAAGATCCAATATCCGTGAGTCCACTGGAGATGACAAAGATCCAATATCTGTTAGTCCTCTGGGGATGTAAAAGATCCCATATCCGTGAGTCCTCTGGAGATGACAAAGATACAATATCTGTGAGTCCTCTGGAGATGACAAAGATCCAATATCCGACAGTCCACTGGGGATGACAAAGATCCAATATCCGTGAGTCCACTGGGGATGACAAAGATCCAATATCCGTGAGTCCTCTGGAGATGACAAAGATCCAATATCCGTGAGTCCTCTGGGGATGAGAAAGATCCAATATCCATGAGTCCACTGGGGATGACAAAGATCCAATATCCGTGAGACCTCTGGAGATGACAAAGATCCAATATCTGTGATTCCACTGGGGATGACAAAGATCCAATATCAGTGAGTCCACTGGGGATGACAAAGATCCAATATCTGTGAGTCAAATGGAGATGACAAAGATCTAATATCTTTGAGTCCACTGAGGATGACAAAGATCCAATATCTGTGAGTCCTCTGGAGATGACAAAGATCCAATATCTGTGAGTCCACTGGGGACGACAAAGATCCAATATCTGTGAGTCCACTGGAGATGTCAAAGATCCAATATCTGTGAGTCCTCTGGAGATGACAAAGATCCAATATCCGTGACTCCTCTGGAGACGACAAAGATCCAATATCAGTGAGTCCTCTGGAGATGACAAAGATCCAATATCCGTGACTCCTCTGAGGATGACAAAGATCCTATATCTGTGAGTCCTCTGGAGATGACAAAGATCCAATATCCGTGAGTACATTGGGGATGACAAAGATCCAATAATTGTAAGTCCTCTGGTGATGTCAAAGATCCAATATCCGTGAGTCCTCTTGCGATGACAAAGATCCAATATCTGTGAGTCCTCTGGAGATGACAAAGATCCAATATCTGTGAGTCCTCTGGAGATGACAAAGATCCAATATCTGTGATTCCACTGGGGATGACAAAGATCCAATATCTGTGAGTCCACTGGGGTTGACAAAGATCTAATATCTGTGAGTCCACTGGGGACGACAAAGATCCATTATCTGTGAGTCCACTGGAGATGACAAAGATCCAATATCCGTGAGTCAACTGGGGATGACAAAGATCCAATATCTGTGAGACCTCGGGAGATGACAAAATCCAATATCAGTGTCTCCTTTGGAGATGAGAAAGATCCAATATCTGTGATTCCACTGGGGATGACAAAGATCCAATATCAGTGAGTCCACTGGGGATGACAAAGATCCAATATCTGTGAGTCAAATGGAGATGACAAAGATCTAATATCTTTGAGTCCACTGAGGATGACAAAGATCCAATATCTGTGAGTCCTCTGGAGATGACAAAGATCCAATATCTGTGAGTCCACTGGGGACGACAAAGATCCAATATCTGTGAGTCCACTGGAGATGTCAAAGATCCAATATCTGTGAGTCCTCTGGAGATGACAAAGATCCAATATCCGTGACTCCTCTGGAGACGACAAAGATCCAATATCAGTGAGTCCTCTGGAGATGACAAAGATCCAATATCCGTGACTCCTCTGAGGATGACAAAGATCCTATATCCGTGAGTCCTCTGGAGATGACAAAGATCCAATATCTGCGAGTCCTCTGGAGATGACAAAGATCCAATATCTGCGAGTCCTCTGGAGATGACAAAGATCCAATATCTGTGAGTCCTCTGGAGATGACAAAGATCCAATATCCGTGACTCCTCTGGAGATGACAAAGATCCAATATCCGTGAGTCCTCTGGAGGTGACAAAGATCCAATATCCGTGACTCCACTGAGGATGACAAAGATCCTATATCTGTGAGTCCTCTGGAGATGACAATGATCCAATATCCGTGACTCCTCTGAGGATGACAAAGATCCTATATCTGTGAGTCCTCTGGAGATGACAAAGATCCAATATCCGTGAGTACATTGGGGATGACAAAGATCCAATAATTGTTAGTCCTCTGGTGATGTCAAAGATCCAATATCCGTGAGTCCTCTTGCGATGACAAAGATCCAATATCTGTGAGTCCTCTGGAGATGACAAAGATCCAATATCTGTGAGTCCTCTGGAGAGGACAAAGATCCAATATCTGTGATTCCACTGGGGATGACAAAGATCCAATATCTGTGAGTCCACTGGGGTTGACAAAGATCTAATATCTGTGAGTCCACTGGGGACGACAAAGATCCATTATCTGTGAGTCCACTGGAGATGACAAAGATCCAATATCCGTGAGTCAACTGGGGATGACAAAGATCCAATATCTGTGAGACCTCGGGAGATGACAAAATCCAATATCTGTGTCTCCTTTGGAGATGAGAAAGATCCAATATCTGTGAGTCCTCTGGAGATGACAAAGATCCAATATCTGTGAGTCCTCTGGAGATGACAAAGATCCAATATCTGTGAGTCCTCTGGAGATGACAAAGATCCAATATCCGTGACTCCTCTGGAGATGACAAAGATCCAATATCCGTGAGTCCTCTGGAGATGACAAAGATCCAATATCCGTGACTCCACTGAGGATGACAAAGATCCTATATCTGTGAGTCCTCTGGAGATGACAAAGATCCAATATCCGTGAGTCCATTTGGGATGACAAAGATCCAATAATTGTTAGTCCTCTGGTGATGTCAACCATCCAATATCCGTGAGTCCTCTGGCGATGACAAAGATCCAATATCTGTGAGTCCTCTGGAGATGACAAAGATCCAATATCTGTGATTCCACTGGGGATGACAAAGATCCAATATCTGTGAGTCCACTGGGGATGACAAAGATCCAATATCTGTGAGTCCACTGGGGATGACAAAGATCCAATATCTGTGAGTCCACTGGGGATGACAAAGATCCAATATCTGTGAGTCCACTGGGGATGACAAAGATCCAATATCCATGAGCCCTCTGGAGATGACAAAGATCAAATATCCGTGAGTCCTCTGGAGATGACAAAGATGCAATATCTGTGAGTCCACTGGGGATGACTAAGAACCAATATCTGTGAGTCCACTGGGGACGACAAAGATCCAATATCTGTGAGTCAACTGGGGATGTCAATGATCCAATATCTGTGAGACCTCTGGAGATGACAAAGATCCAGTATCTGTGACTCCTTTGGAGATGACAAAGATCCAATATCTGTGAGTCCTCTGGAGATGAGAAACATCCAATATCTGTGAGTACTCTGGAGATGACAAAGATCCAATATCTATGAGTCCACTGGGGATGACAAAGATCCAATATCCGTGAGTCCTCTGGAGATGACAAAGATCAAATATCCGTGAGTCCTCTGGAGATGACAAAGATCCAATATCTGTGAGTCCACTGGGGATGACAAAGATCCAATATCTGTGAGTCCACTGGGAACGACAAAGATCCAATATCTGTGAGTCCACTGGGGATGACAAAGATCCAATATCCGTGAGCCCTCTGGAGATGACAAAGATCGAATATCTGTGAGTCCAATGGAGATGACAAAGATCCAATATCTGTGAGTCCACTGGAGATGAAAAAGATCCAATATCCGTGACTCCTCTGAGGATGACAAAGATCCAATATCCGTGACTCCTCTGAGGATGGCAAAGATCAAATATCCGTGAGTCCTCTGGAGATGACAAAGATCCAATATCCGTGACTCCTCTGAGGATGACAAAGATCCAATATCTGTGAGTCCTCTGGAGATGACAAAGATCCAATATCTGTGAGTCCTCTGGAGATGACAAAGATCCAATATCCGTGACTCCTCTGGAGATGACAAAGATCCAATATCCGTGAGTCCTCTGGACATGACAAAGATCCAATATCCGTGACTCCTCTGAGAATGACAAAGATCCAATATCTGTGAGTCCTCTGGAGATGACAAAGATCCAATATCCGTGAGTCCACTGGAGATGACAAAGATCCAATATCTGTTAGTCCTCTGGGGATGTCAAAGATCCAATATCCGTGAGTCCTCTGGAGATGACAAAGATACAATATCTGTGAGTCCTCTGGAGATGACAAAGATCCAATATCCGACAGTCCACTGGGGATGACAAAGATCCAATATCCGTGAGTCCACTGGGGATGACAAAGATCCAATATCCGTGAGTCCTCTGGCGATGACAAAGATCCAATATCTGTGATTCCACTGGGGATGACAAAGATCCAATATCTGTGAGTCCACTGGGGATGACAAAGATCCAATATCTGTGAGTCCACTGGGGATGACAAAGATCCAATATCTGTGAGTCCTCTGGAGATGACAAAGATCCAATATCCGTGACTCCTCTGAGGATGACAAAGATCCTATATCTGTGAGTCCTCTGGAGATGACAAAGATCCAATATCCGTGAGTACATTGGGGATGACAAAGATCCAATAATTGTTAGTCCTCTGGTGATGTCAAAGATCCAATATCCGTGAGTCCTCTTGCGATGACAAAGATCCAATATCTGTGAGTCCTCTGGAGATGACAAAGATCCAATATCTGTGAGTCCTCTGGAGATGACAAAGATCCAATATCTGTGATTCCACTGGGGATGACAAAGATCCAATAACTGTGAGTCCACTGGGGTTGACAAAGATCTAATATCTGTGAGTCCACTGGGGACGACAAAGATCCATTATCTGTGAGTCCACTGGAGATGACAAAGATCCAATACCTGTGAGTCAACTGGGGATGACAAAGATCCAATATCTGTGAGACCTCGGGAGATGACAAAGATCCAATATCTGTGTCTCCTTTGGAGATGAGAAAGATCCAATATCTGTTAGTCCTATGGAGTTGACAAAGATCCAATATCTGTGAGTCCTCTGGAGATGACAAAGATCCAATATCTGTGAGTCCTCTGGAGATGACAAAGATCCAATATCTGTGATTCCACTGGGGATGACAAAGATCCAATATCTGTGATTCCACTGGGGATGACAAAGATCCAATATCTGTGAGTCCACTGGGGATGACAAAGATCCAATATCTGTGAGTCCACTGGGGATGACAAAGATCCAATATCTGTGAGTCCACTGGGGATGACAAAGATCCAATATCCATGAGCACTCTGGAGATGACAAAGATCAAATATCCGTGAGTCCTCTGGAGATGACAAAGATGCAATATCTGTGAGTCCACTGGGGATGACTAAGAACCAATATCTGTGAGTCCACTGGGGACGACAAAGATCCAATATCTGTGAGTCCACTGGAGATGACAAAGATCCAATATCTGTGAGTCAACTGGGGATGACAATGATCCAATATCTGTGAGTCCTCTGCAGATGACATAGATCCAATATCTGTGAGTCCTCTGGAGATGACAAAGGTCCAATATCCATGCGTCCACTGGGGATGACAAAGTTCCAATATCTGTGACTCCTCTGGGGTTGACAAAGATCCAATATCCACGAGTCCACTGGAGAAATCTAAGATTCAATATCTGCCGGTCCACTAGGAAAGTCAAAGATCAAATATTTGCAAGTCCACTGGGGAACATGAAGATTAAATATCTGTGAGTCTACTGGGGAAGCCGAAGATCCAATATCTGTGAGTCCTCTGGAGATGACAAAGATCCAATATCCGTGAGTCCACTGGAGATGACAAAGATCCAATATCTGTTAGTCCTCTGGGGATGTCAAAGATCCAATATCCGTGAGTCCTCTGGAGATGACAAAGATACAATATCTGTGATTCCACTGGGGATGACAAAGATCCAATATCAGTGAGTCCACTGGGGATGACAAAGATTCAATATCTGTGAGTCCAATGGAGATGACAAAGATCCAATATCTGTGAGTCCACTGGGGATGACAAAGATCCAATAACTGTGAGTCCTCTGGAGATGACAAAGATCCAATATCTGTGAGTCCACTGGGGATGACAAAGATCCAATATCCGTGAGTCCTATGGAGATGACAAAGATCAAATATCCGTGAGTCCTCTGGAGATGACAAAGATCCAATATCTGTGAGTCCACTGGGGATGACAAAGATCCAATATCTGTGAGTCCACTGGGGACGACAAAGATCCAATATCTGTGAGTCAACTGGGGATGACAAAGATCCAATATCCGTGAGCCCTCTGGAGATGACAAAGATCGAATATCTGTGAGTCCAATGGAGATGACAAAGATCCAATATCTGTGAGTCCACTGGAGATGAAAAAGATCCAATATCCGTGACTCCTCTGAGGATGACAAAGATCCAATATCCGTGACTCCTCTGAGGATGGCAAAGATCAAATATCCGTGAGTCCTCTGGAGATGACAAAGATCCAATATCCGTGACTCCTCTGAAGATGACAAAGATCCAATATCTGTGAGTCCTCTGGAGATGACAAAGATCCAATATCTGTGAGTCCTCTGGAGATGACAAAGATCCAATATCCGTGACTCCTCTGGAGATGACAAAGATCCAATATCCGTGAGTCCTCTGGAGATGACAAAGATCCAATATCCGTGACTCCTCTGAGAATGACAAAGATCCAATATCTGTGAGTCCTCTGGAGATGACAAAGATCCAATATCCGTGAGTCCACTGGAGATGACAAAGATCCAATATCTGTTAGTCCTCTGGGGATGTCAAAGATCCAATATCCGTGAGTCCTCTGGAGATGACAAAGATACAATATCTGTGAGTCCTCTGGAGATGACAAAGATCCAATATCCGACAGTCCACTGGGGATGACAAAGATCCAATATCCGTGAGTCCACTGGGGATGACAAAGATCCAATATCTGTGAGTCCTCTGGAGATGACAAAGATCCAATATCCGTGAGTCCTCTGGGGATGAGAAAGATCCAATATCCATGAGTCCACTGGGGATGACAAAGATCCAATATCCGTGAGACCTCTGGAGATGACAAAGATCCAATATCTGTGATTCCACTGGGGATGACAAAGATCCAATATCAGTGAGTCCACTGGGGATGACAAAGATCCAATATCTGTGAGTCAAATGGAGATGACAAAGATCCAATATCTGTGAGTCCACTGGGGATGACAAAGATCCAATATCTGTGAGTCCTCTGGAGATGACAAAGATCCAATGTCTGTGAGTCCACTGGGGACGACAAAGATCCAATATCTGTGAGTCCACTGGAGATGTCAAAGATCCAATATCTGTGAGTCCTCTGGAGATGACAAAGATCCAATATCCGTGACTCCTCTGGAGACGACAAAGATCCAATATCAGTGAGTCCTCTGGAGATGACAAAGATCCAATATCCGTGACTCCTCTGAGGATGACAAAGATCCTATATCTGTGAGTCCTCTGGAGATGACAAAGATCCAATATCCGTGAGTACATTGGGGATGACAAAGATCCAATAATTGTTAGTCCTCTGGTGATGTCAAAGATCCAATATCCGTGAGTCCTCTTGCGATGACAAAGATCCAATATCTGTGAGTCCTCTGGAGATGACAAAGATCCAATATCTGTGAGTCCTCTGGAGATGACAAAGATCCAATATCTGTGATTCCACTGGGGATGACAAAGATCCAATTTCGGTGAGTCCACTGGGGTTGACAAAGATCTAATATCTGTGAGTCCACTGGGGACGACAAAGATCCATTATCTGTGAGTCCACTGGAGATGACAAAGATCCAATATCTGTGAGTCAACTGGGGATGACAAAGATCCAATATCTGTGAGACCTCAGGAGATGACAAAATCCAATATCTGTGTCTCCTTTGGAGATGACAAAGATCCAATATCCATGTGTCCTCTGGAGATGACAAAGATCCAATATCTGTGAGTCCTCTGGGGATCAGAAAGATCCAATATCCATGAGCCCTCTGGAGATGACAAAGATCAAATATCCGTGAGTCCTCTGGAGATGACAAAGATGCAATATCTGTGAGTCCTCTGGAGATGACAAAGATCCAGTATCTGTGACTCCTTTGGAGATGACAAAGATCCAATATCTGTGAGTCCTCTGGAGTTGAGAAACATCCAATATCTGTGAGTCCTCTGGAGATGACAAAGATCCAATATCTGTGAGTCCACTGGGGATGACAAAGATCCAATACCTGTGAGTCCTCTGGAGATGACAAAGATCCAATATCTGTGAGTCCTCTGGAGATGACAAAGATCCAATATCAGTGAGTCCTCTGGAGATGACAAAGATCCAATATCTGTGAGTCCTCTGGAGATGACAAAGGTCCAATATCCATGAGTCCACTGGGGATGACAAAGATCCAATATCTGTGAGTCCTCTGGAGATGACAAAGATCCAATATCCATGTGTCCTCTGGAGATGACAAAGATCCAATATCTGTGAGTCCTCTGGGGATCAGAAAGATCCAATATCCATGAGTCCACTGGGGATGACAAAGATCCAATATCCGTGAGACCTCTGGAGATGACAAAGATCCAGTATCTGTGACTCATTTGGAGATGACAAAGATCCAATATCTGTGAGTCCACTGGGGATGACAAAGATCCAATATCTGTGAGACCTCTGGAGATGTCAAAGATCCAATATATGTGAGTCTTCTGGAGATGAGAAAGATCCAATATCTGTGAGTCCACTGGGGATGACAATGATCCAATATCTGTGACTCCTCTGCAGATGACATAGATCCAATATCTGTGAGTCCTCTGGAGATGACAAAGGTCCAATATCCATGCGTCCTCTGGCGATGACAAAGATCCAATATCTGTGAGTCCTCTGGAGATGACAAAGATCCAATATCTGTGATTCCACTGGGGATGACAAAGATCCAATATCTGTGAGTCCACTGGGGATGACAAAGATCCAATATCTGTGAGTCCACTGGGGATGACAAAGATCCAATATCTGTGAGTCCACTGGGGATGACAAAGATCCAATATCTGTGAGTCCACTGGGGATGGCAAAGATCCAATATCCATGAGCCCTCTGGAGATGACAAACATCAAATATCCGTGAGTCCTCTGGAGATGACAAAGATGCAATATCTGTGAGTCCACTGGGGATGACTAAGAACCAATATCTGTGAGTCCACTGGGGACGACAAAGATCCAATATCTGTGAGTCCACTGGAGATGACAAAGATCCAATATCTGTGAGTCAACTGGGGATGACAATGATCCAATATCTGTGAGACCTCTGGAGATGACAAAGATCCAGTATCTGTGACTCCTTTGGAGATGACAAAGATCCAATATCTGTGAGTCCTCTGGAGATGAGAAACATCCAATATCTGTGAGTCCTCTGGAGATGACAAAGATCCAATATCTGTGAGTCCACTGGGGATGACAAAGATCCAATACCTGTGAGTCCTCTGGAGATGACAAAGATCCAATATCTGTGAGTCCTCTGGAGATGACAAAGATCCAATATCAGTGAGTCCTCTGGAGATGACAAAGATCCAATATCTGTGAGTCCTCTGGAGATGACAAAGGTCCAATATCCATGAGTCCACTGGGGATGACAAAGATCCAATATCTGTGAGTCCTCTGGAGATGACAAAGATCCAATATCCATGTGTCCTCTGGAGATGACAAAGATCCAATATCTGTGAGTCCTCTGGGGATGAGAAAGATCCAATATCCATGAGTCCACTGGGGATGACAAAGATCCAATATCCGTGAGACCTCTGGAGATGACAAAGATCCAGTATCTGTGACTCATTTGGAGATGACAAAGATCCAATATCTGTGAGTCCACAGGGGATGACAAAGATCCAATATCTGTGAGACCTCTGGAGATGTCAAAGATCCAATATATGTGAGTCTTCTGGAGATGAGAAAGATCCAATATCTGTGAGTCCACTGGGGATGACAATGATCCAATATCTGTGAGTCCTCTGCAGATGACATAGATCCAATATCTGTGAGTCCTCTGGAGATGACAAAGGTCCAATATCCATGCGTCCACTGGGGATGACAAAGATCCAATATCTGTGACTCCTCTGGGGTTGACAAAGATCCAATATCCACGAGTCCACTGGAGAAATCTAAGATTCAATATCTGCCGGTCCACTAGGAAAGTCAAAGATCAAATATTTGCAAGTCCACTGGGGAACATGAAGATTAAATATCTGTGAGTCTACTGGGGAAGCCGAAGATCCAATATCTGTGAGTCCTCTGGAGATGACAAAGATCCAATATCCGTGAGTCCACTGGAGATGACAAAGATCCAATATCTGTTAGTCCTCTGGGGATGTCAAAGATCCAATATCCGTGAGTCCTCTGGAGATGACAAAGATACAATATCTGTGATTCCACTGGGGATGACAAAGATCCAATATCAGTGAGTCCACTGGGGATGACAAAGATTCAATATCTGTGAGTCCAATGGAGATGACAAAGATCCAATATCTGTGAGTCCACTGGGGATGACAAAGATCCAATAACTGTGAGTCCTCTGGAGATGACAAAGATCCAATATCTGTGAGTCCACTGGGGATGACAAAGATCCAATATCCGTGAGTCCTCTGGAGATGACAAAGATCAAATATCCGTGAGTCCTCTGGAGATGACAAAGATCCAATATCTGTGAGTCCACTGGGGATGACAAAGATCCAATATCTGTGAGTCCACTGGGGACAACAAAGATCCAATATCTGTGAGTCAACTGGGGATGACAAAGATCCAATATCCGTGAGCCCTCTGGAGATGACAAAGATCGAATATCTGTGAGTCCAATGGAGATGACAAAGATCCAATATCTGTGAGTCCACTGGAGATGAAAAAGATCCAATATCCGTGACTCCTCTGAGGATGACAAAGATCCAATATCCGTGACTCCTCTGAGGATGGCAAAGATCAAATATCCGTGAGTCCTCTGGAGATGACAAAGATCCAATATCCGTGACTCCTCTGAAAATGACAAAGATCCAATATCTGTGAGTCCTCTGGAGATGACAAAGATCCAATATCTGTGAGTCCTCTGGAGATGACAAAGATCCAATATCCGTGACTCCTCTGGAGATGACAAAGATCCAATATCCGTGAGTCCTCTGGAGATGACAAAGATCCAATATCCGTGACTCCTCTGAGAAGGACAAAGATCCAATATCTGTGAGTCCTCTGGAGATGACAAAGATCCAATATCCGTGAGTCCACTGGAGATGACAAAGATCCAATATCTGTTAGTCCTCTGGGGATGTCAAAGATCCAATATCCGTGAGTCCTCTGGAGATGACAAAGATACAATATCTGTGAGTCCTCTGGAGATGACAAAGATCCAATATCCGACAGTCCACTGGGGATGACAAAGATCCAATATCCGTGAGTCCACTGGGGATGACAAAGATCCAATATCTGTGAGTCCTCTGGAGATGACAAAGATCCAATATCCGTGAGTCCTCTGGGGATGAGAAAGATCCAATATCCATGAGTCCATTGGGGATGACAAAGATCCAATATCCGTGAGACCTCTGGAGATGACAAAGATCCAATATCTGTGATTCCACTGGGGATGACAAAGATCCAATATCAGTGAGTCCACTGCGGATGACAAAGATCCAATATCTGTGAGTCCACTGGGGATGACAAAGATCCAATATCTGTGAGTCCACTGGGGATGACAAAGATCCAATATCTGTGAGTCCACTGGGGATGACAAAGATCCAATATCCATGAGCCCTCTGGAGATGACAAAGATCAAATATCCGTGAGTCCTCTGGAGATGACAAAGATGCAATATCTGTGAGTCCACTGGGGATGACTAAGAACCAATATCTGTGAGTCCACTGGGGACGACAAAGATCCAATATCTGTGAGTCCACTGGAGATGACAAAGATCCAATATCTGTGAGTCAACTGGGGATGACAATGATCCAATATCTGTGAGACCTCTGGAGATGACAAAGATCCAGTATCTGTGACTCCTTTGGAGATGACAAAGATCCAATATCTGTGAGTCCTCTGGAGATGAGAAACATCCAATATCTGTGAGTCCTCTGGAGATGACAAAGATCCAATATCTGTGAGTCCACTGGGGATGACAAAGATCCAATACCTGTGAGTCCTCTGGAGATGACAAAGATCCAATATCTGTGAGTCCTCTGGAGATGACAAAGATCCAATATCAGTGAGTCCTCTGGAGATGACAAAGATCCAATATCTGTGAGTCCTCTGGAGATGACAAAGGTCCAATATCCATGAGTCCACTGGGGATGACAAAGATCCAATATCTGTGAGTCCTCTGGAGATGACAAAGATCCAATATCCATGTGTCCTCTGGAGATGACAAAGATCCAATATCTGTGAGTCCTCTGGGGATGAGAAAGATCCAATATCCATGAGTCCACTGGGGATGACAAAGATCCAATATCCGTGAGACCTCTGGAGATGACAAAGATCCAGTATCTGTGACTCATTTGGAGATGACAAAGATCCAATATCTGTGAGTCCACAGGGGATGACAAAGATCCAATATCTGTGAGACCTCTGGAGATGTCAAAGATCCAATATATGTGAGTCTTCTGGAGATGAGAAAGATCCAATATCCGTGAGTCCTCTGGAGATGACAGAAGTCCAATATCTGTGACTCCTCTGGGATGAAAAAGATCCAATATCCACAAGTCCTCTGGGGATGTCAAAGATCCAATACCTGTGAGTCCTCTGGAGATGACAAATATCTAATATCCGTGAGTCCACTGGGGATGACAAAGATCCAATATCCATGAGTCCACTGGGGATGACAAAGATCCAATATCTGTGACTCCTCTGGGGTTGACAAAGATCCAATATCCACGAGTCCACTGGAGAAATCTAAGATTCAATATCTGCCGGTCCACTAGGAAAGTCAAAGATCAAATATTTGCAAGTCCACTGGGGAAAATGCAGATTAAATATCTGTGAGTCTACTGGGGAAGCCGAAGATCCAATATCCGAGAGTCCACTGGGGATGAGAAAGATCCTATATCTGTTAGTCCTCTGGGGATGTCAAAGATCCAATATCCGTGAGTCCTCTGGAGATGACAAAGATCCAATATCTGTGAGTCCTCTGGAGATGACAAAGATCCAATATCCATGAGTCCACTGGGGATGACAAAGATCCAATATCCGTGAGTCCTCTGGAGATGACAAAGATCCAATATCTGTGAGTCCTCTGGGGATGAGAATGATCCAATATCCATGAGTCCACTGGGGATGACAAAGATCCAATATCCGTGAGACCTCTGGAGATGACAAAGATCCAATATCTGTGATCCCACTGGGGATGACAAAGATCCAATATCAGTGAGTCCACTGGGGATGACAAAGATCCAATATCTGTGAGTCCTCTGGGGATGAGAAAGATCCAATATCCATGAGTCCACTGGGGATGACAAAGATCCAATATCCGTGAGACCTCTGGAGATGACAAAGATCCAGTATCTGTGACTCATTTGGAGATGACAAAGATCCAATATCTGTGAGTCCACAGGGGATGACAAAGATCCAATATCTGTGAGACCTCTGGAGATGTCCAAGATCCAATATATGTGAGTCTTCTGGAGATGAGAAAGATCCAATATCTGTGAGTCCACTGGGGATGACAAAGATCCAATATCCGTGAGTCCTCTGGAGATGACAAAGATCCAATATCCGTGAGTCCACTGGGGATGACAAAGATCCAATATCTGTGAGTCAACTGGGGATGACAAAGATCCAATATCTGTGAGACCTCTGGAGATGACAAAGATCCAGTATCTGTGACTCCTTTGGAGATGACAAAGATCCAATATCTGTGAGTCCTCTGGAGATGAGAAAGATCCAATATCTGCGAGTCCTCTGGAGATGACAAAGATCCAATATCCGTGACTCCTCTGGAGATGACAAAGATCGAATATCCGTGAGTCCTCTGGAGATGACAAACATCCAATATCCGTGACTCCTCTGAGGATGACAAAGATACAATATCCGTGAGTCCACTGGGGATGACAAAGATCCAATAATTGTTAGTCCTCTGGTGATGTCAACCATCCAATATCCGTGAGTCCTCTGGCGATGACAAAGATCCAATATCTGTGAGTACTCTGGAGATGACAAAGATCCAATATCTGTGAGTCCTCTGGAGATGACAAAGATCCAATATCTGTGATTCCACTGGGGATGACAAAGATCCAATATCTGTGAGTCCACTGGGGATGACAAAGATCCAATAACTGTGAGTCCAATGGAGATGACAAAGATCCAATATCTGTGAGTCCACTGGGGATGACAAAGATCCAATATCTGTGAGTCCACTGGGGATGACAAAGATCCAATATCTGTGAGACCTCTGGAGATGACAAAGATCCAGTATCTGTGATTCCTTTGGAGATGACAAAGATCCAATATCTGTGAGTCCTCTGGAGATGAGAAAGATCCAATATCTGTGAGTCCTCTGGAGATGACAAAGATCCAATATCCGTGACTCCTCTGGAGATGAGAAAGATCGAATATCCGTGAGTCCTCTGGAGATGACAAACATCCAATATCCGTGACTCCTCTGAGGATGACAAAGATCCAATATCCGTGAGTCCTCTGGAGATGACAGAAGTCCAATATCTGTGACTCCTCTGGGATGAAAAAGATCCAATATCCACAAGTCCTCTGGGGATGTCAAAGATCCAATATCTGTGAGTCTTCTGGAGATGACAAATATCTAATATCCGTGCGTCCACTGGGGATGACAAAGATCCAATATCTGTGAGTCTAATGGAGATGACAAAGATCCAGTATCTTTGAGTCCTCTGGGGACGACAAAGATCCAATATCTGTGAGTCCACTGGAGATGACAAAGATCCAATATCTGTGAGTCAACTGGGGATGACAAAGATCCAATATCTGTGAGACCTCTGAGGATGACAAAGATCCAATATCCGTGACTCCTCTGAGAATGGCAAA
The DNA here is from genome assembly GCF_048418815.1 of Hemitrygon akajei. Taxonomy (NCBI): domain Eukaryota; kingdom Metazoa; phylum Chordata; class Chondrichthyes; order Myliobatiformes; family Dasyatidae; genus Hemitrygon; species Hemitrygon akajei. The sequence continues at coordinate 108,316,264 of NC_133125.1, forward strand.
GATCAAATATCCGTGAGTCCTCTGGAGATGACAAAGATCCAATATCCGTGACTCCTCTGAGGATGACAAAGATCCAATATCTGTGTGTCCTCTGGAGATGACAAAGATCCAATATCTGTGAGACCTCTGGAGATGACAAAGATCCAATATCCGTGACTCCTCTGGAGATGACAAAGATCCAATATCCGTGAGTCCTCTGGAGATGACAAAGATCCAATATCTGTGACTCCTCTGAGGATGACAAAGATCCAATATCTGTGAGTCCTCTGGAGATGACAAAGATCCAATATCTGTGAGTCCTCTGGAGATGACAAAGATCCAATATCCGTGAGTCCACTGGGGATGAGAAAGATCCAATATCTGTTAGTCCTCTGGGGATGTCAAAGATCCAATATCCGTGAGTCCTCTGGAGATGACAAAGATCCAATATCTGTGAGTCGTCTGGAGATGACAAAGATCCAATATTCATGACTCCTCTGAGGATGACAAATATCCAATATCTGTGAGTCCGCTGCAGATGACAAAGATCCAATATCCGTGAGTCCTCTGAGGATGACAAAGATCCAATATCTGTGAGTCCGCTGGAGATGAAAAAGATCCAATATTTGTGAGTCCTCTGAGGATGACAAAGATCCAATATCCGTGAGTCAGCTGGAGATGACAAAGATCCAATATCCGTGACTCCTCTGAGGATGACAAAGATCCAATATCTGTGAGTCCTCTGGAGATGACAAAGATCCAATATCTGTGAGTCCACTGGGGATGACAAAGATCCAATAGCTGTGAGTGCTCTGGAGATGACAAAGATCCAATATCTGTGAGTCCTCTGGAGATGACAAAGATCCAATATCCGTGACTCCTCTGGAGATGACAAAGATCCAATATCCGTGACTCCTCTGGAGATGACAAAGATCCAATATCCGTGACTCCACTGAGGATGACAAAGATCCTATATCTGTGAGTCCTCTGGAGATGACAAAGATCCGATATCCGTGAGTCCACTGGGGATGACAAAGATCCAATAATTGTTAGTCCTCTGGTGATGTCAACCATCCAATATCCGTGAGTCCTCTGGCGATGACAAAGATCCAATATCTGTGAGTCCTCTGGAGATGACAAAGATCCAATATCTGTGAGTCCTCTGGAGATGACAAAGATCCAATATCTGTGATTCTACTGGGGATGACAAAGATCCAATATCTGTGAGTCCACTGGGGATGACAAAGATCCAATATCTGTGAGTCCAATGGAGATGACAAAGATCGAATATCTGTGAGTCCACTGGGGATGACAAAGATCCAATATCTGTGAGTCCACTGGGGATGACAAAGATCCAATATCCGTGAGTCCTCTGGAGATGACAAAGATCAAATATCCGTGAGTCCTCTGGAGATGACAAAGATGCAATATCTGTGAGTCCACTGGGGATGACTAAGATCCAATATCTGTGAGTCCACTGGGGACGACAAAGATCCAATATCTGTGAGTCCACTGGAGATGACAAAGATCCAATATCTGTGAGTCAACTGGGGATGACAAAGATCCAATATCTGTGAGACCTCTGGAGATGACAAAGATCCAGTATCTGTGACTCCTTTGGAGATGACAAAGATCCAATATCTGTGAGTCCTCTGGAGATGAGAAAGATCCAATATCTGTGAGTCCTCTGGAGATGACAAAGATCCAATATCCGTGACTCCTCTGGAGATGACAAAGATCGAATATCCATGAGTCCTCTGGAGATGACAAACATCCAATATCCGTGACTCCTCTGAGGATGACAAAGATCCAATATCTGTGACTCCTCTGGGATGAAAAAGATCCAATATCCACAAGTCCTCTGGGGATGTCAAAGATCCAATATCTGTGAGTCTTCTGCAGATGACAAATATCTAATATCCGTGAGTCCACTGGGGATAACAAAGATCCAATATCTGTGAGTCTAATGGAGATGACAAAGATCCAGTATCTGTGAGTCCTCTGGGGACGACAAAGATCCAATATCTGTGAGTCCACTGGAGATGACAAATATCCAATATCTGTGAGTCAACTGGGGATGACAAAGATCCAATATCTGTGAGACCTCTGAGGATGACAAAGATCCAATATCCGTAACTCCTCTGAGAATGGCAAAGATCAAATATCCGTGAGTCCTCTGGAGATGACAAAGATCCAATATCCGTGACTCCTCTGAGGATGACAAAGATCCAATATCTGTGAGTCCTCTGGAGATGACAAAGATCCAATATCTGTGAGTCCTCTGGAGATGACAAAGATCCAATATCCGTGACTCCTCTGGAGATGACAAAGATCCAATATCCGTGAGTCCTCTGGAGATGACAAAGATCCAATATCCGTGACTCCTCTGAGGATGACAAAGATCCAATATCTGTGAGTCCTCTGGAGATGACAAAGATCCAATATCTGTGAGTCCTCTGGAGATGACAAAGATCCAATATCCGTGAGTCCACTGGGGATGAGAAAGATCCAATATCTGTTAGTCCTCTGGGGATGACAAAGATCCAATATCCGTGACTCCTCTGAGGATGACAAAGATCCAATATCTGTGAGTCCTCTGGAGATGACAAAGATCCAATATCTGTGAGTCCTCTGGAGATGACAAAGATCCAATATCCGTGAGTCCACTGGGGATGAGAAAGATCCAATATCTGTTAGTCCTCTGGGGATGTCAAAGATCCAATATCCGTGAGTCCTCTGGAGATGACAAAGATCCAATATCCTTGACTCCTCTGTGGATGACAAAGATCCAATATCTGTGAGTCCTCTGGAGATGACAAAGATCCAATATTCATGACTCCTCTGAGGATGACAAATATCCAATATCTGTGAGTCCGCTGCAGATGACAAAGATCCAATATCCATGACTCCTCTGAGGATGACAAAGATCCAATATCTGTGAGCCCTCTGGAGATGACAAAGATCCAATATCTGTGAGTCCAATGGAGATGACAAAGATCCAATATCTGTGAGTCCGCTGGAGATGAAAAAGATCCAATATCCGTGACTCCTCTGAGGATGACAAAGATCCAATATCCGTGACTCCTCTGAGGATGGCAAAGATCAAATATCCGTGAGTCCTCTGGAGATGACAAAGATCCAATATCCGTGACTCCTCTGAGGATGACAAAGATCCAATATCTGTGAGTCCTCTGGAGATGACAAAGATCCAATATCTGTGAGTCCCCTGGAGATGACTAAGATCCAATATCCGTGAGTCCACTGGGGATGAGAAAGATGCAATATCTGTTAGTCCTCTGGGGATGTCAAAGATCCAATATCCGTGAGTCCTCTGGAGATGACAAAGATCCAATATCTGTGAGTCCTCTGGAGATGACAAAGATCCAATATCCGTGAGTCCACTGGGGATGACAAAGATCCAATATACGTGAGTCCTCTGGAGATGAGAAAGATCCAATATCTGTGAGTCCTCTGGGGATGAGAAAGATCCAATATCCATGAGTCCACTGGGGATGATAAAGATCCAATATCCGTGAGACCTCTGGAGATGACAAATATCCAATATCTGTGATTCCACTGGGGATGACAAAGATCCAATATCAGTGAGTCCACTGGGGATGACAAAGATCCAATATCTGTGAGTCCAATGGAGATGACAAAGATCCAATATCTGTGAGTCCACTGGGGATGACAAAGATCCAATATCTTTGAGTCCTCTAGAGATGACAAATATCCAATATCTGTGAGTCCACTGGGGATGACAAAGATCCAATATCTGTGAGTCCACTGGGGACGACAAAGATCCAATATCTGTGAGTCCACTGGAGATGCCAAAGATCCAATATCTGTGAGTCAACTGGGGATGACAAAGATCCAATATCCTTGAGCACTCTGGAGATGACAAAGATCCAATATCTGTGAGTCCAATGGAGATGACAAAGATCCAATATCTGTGAGTCCGCTGGAGATGAAAAAGATCCAATATCCGTGACTCCTCTGAGGATGACAAAGATCCAATATCCGTGACTCCTCTGAGGATGGCAAAGATCAAATATCCGTGAGTCCTCTGGAGATGACAAAGATCCAATATCCGTGACTACTCTGAGGATGACAAAGATCCAATATCTGTGAGTCCTCTGGAGGTGACAAAGATCCAATATCTGTGAGTCCTCTGGAGATGACAAAGATCCAATATCCGTGACTCCTCTGGAGATGACAAAGATCCAATATCCCTGAGTCCTCTGGAGATGACAAAGATCCAATATCCGTGACTCCTCTGGAGATGACAAAGATCCAATATCCGTGACTCCTCTGAGGTTGACAAAGATCCAATATCTGTGGGTCCTCTGGAGATGACAAAGATCCAATATCTGTGAGTCCTCTGGAGATGACAAAGATCCAATATCCGTGAGTCCACTGGAGATGAGAAAGATCCAATATCTGTTAGTCCTCTGGGGATATCAAAGATCCAATATCCGTGAGTCCTCTGGAGATGACAAAGATCCAATATCTGTGAGTCCTCTGGAGATGACAAAGATCCAATATCCGTGAGTCCACTGGGGATGACAAAGATCCAATATCCGTGTGTCCTCTGGAGATGACAAAGATCCAATATCTGTGAGTCCTCTGGGGATGAGAAAGATCCAATATCCATGATTCCACTGGGGATGACAAAGATCCAATATCCGTGAGACCTCTGGAGATGACAAAGATCCAATATCTGTGATTCCACTGGGGATGACAAAGATCCAATATCAGTGAGTCGACTGGGGATGAGAAAGATCCAATATCTGTGAGTTCAATGGAGATGACAAAGATCCAATATCTGTGAGTCCACTGGGGATGACAAAGATCCAATATCTGTGAGTCCTCTGGAGATAACAAAGATCCAGTATCTGTGACTCCTTTGGAGATGACAAAGATCCAATATCTGTGAGTCCTCTGGAGATGAGAAAGATCCAATATCTGTGAGTCCTCTGGAGATGACAAAGATCCAATATCCGTGACTCCTCTGAGGATGACAAAGATCCAATATCTGTGACTCATCTGGGATGAAAAAGATCCAATATCCTCAAGTCCTCTGGGGATGTCAAAGATCCAATATCTGTGAGTCTTCTGGAGATGACAAATATCTAATATCCGTGAGTCCACTGGGGATAACAAAGATCCAATATCTGTGAGTCTAATGGAGATGACAAAGATCCAGTATCTGTGAGTCCTCTGGGGACGACAAAGATCCAATATCTGTGAGTCCACTGGAGATGACAAATATCCAATATCTGTGAGTCAACTGGGGATGACAAAGATCCAATATCTGTGAGACCTCTGAGGATGACAAAGATCCAATATCCGTAACTCCTCTGAGAATGGCAAAGATCAAATATCCGTGAGTCCTCTGGAGATGACAAAGATCCAATATCCGTGACTCCTCTGAGGATGACAAAGATCCAATATCTGTGAGTCCTCTGGAGATGACAAAGATCCAATATCTGTGAGTCCTCTGGAGATGACAAAGATCCAATATCCGTGACTCCTCTGGAGATGACAAAGATCCAATATCCGTGAGTCCTCTGGAGATGACAAAGATCCAATATCCGTGACTCCTCTGAGGATGACAAAGATCCAATATCTGTGAGTCCTCTGGAGATGACAAAGATCCAATATCTGTGAGTCCTCTGGAGATGACAAAGATCCAATATCCGTGAGTCCACTGGGGATGAGAAAGATCCAATATCTGTTAGTCCTCTGGGGATGACAATGATCCAATATCCGTGACTCCTCTGAGGATGACAAAGATCCAATATCTGTGAGTCCTCTGGAGATGACAAAGATCCAATATCTGTGAGTCCTCTGGAGATGACAAAGATCCAATATCCGTGAGTCCACTGGGGATGAGAAAGATCCAATATCTGTTAGTCCTCTGGGGATGTCAAAGATCCAATATCCGTGAGTCCTCTGGAGATGACAAAGATCCAATATCCTTGACTCCTCTGTGGATGACAAAGATCCAATATCTGTGAGTCCTCTGGAGATGACAAAGATCCAATATTCATGACTCCTCTGAGGATGACAAATATCCAATATCTGTGAGTCCTCTGCAGATGACAAAGATCCAATATCTGTGAGCCCTCTGGAGATGACAAAGATCCAATATCTGTGAGTCCAATGGAGATGACAAAGATCCAATATCTGTGAGTCCGCTGGAGATGAAAAAGATCCAATATCCGTGACTCCTCTGAGGATGACAAAGATCCAATATCCGTGACTCCTCTGAGGATGGCAAAGATCAAATATCCGTGAGTCCTCTGGAGATGACAAAGATCCAATATCCGTGACTCCTCTGAGGATGACAAAGATCCAATATCTGTGAGTCCTCTGGAGATGACAAAGATCCAATATCTGTGAGTCCTCTGGAGATGACAAAGATCCAATATCCGTGAGTCCACTGGGGATGAGAAAGATGCAATATCTGTTAGTCCTCTGGGGATGTCAAAGATCCAATATCCGTGAGTCCTCTGGAGATGACAAAGATCCAATATCTGTGAGTCCTCTGGAGATGACAAAGATCCAATATCCGTGAGTCCACTGGGGATGACAAAGATCCAATATCCGTGAGTCCTCTGGAGATGAGAAAGATCCAATATCTGTGAGTCCTCTGGGGATGAGAAAGATCCAATATCCATGAGTCCACTGGGGATGACAAAGATCCAATATCCGTGAGACCTCTGGAGATGACAAATATCCAATATCTGTGATTCCACTGGGGATGACAAAGATCCAATATCAGTGAGTCCACTGGGGATGACAAAGATCCAATATCTGTGAGTCCAATGGAGATGACAAAGATCCAATATCTGTGAGTCCACTGGGGATGACAAAGATCCAATATCTGTGAGTCCTCTGGAGATGACAAAGATCCAATATCTGTGAGTCCACTGGGGATGACAAAGATCCAATATCTGTGAGTCCACTGGGGACGACAAAGTTCCAATATCTGTGAGTCCACTGGAGATGACAAAGATCCAATATCTGTGAGTCAACTGGGGATGACAAAGATCCAATATCCGTGAGCCCTCTGGAGATGATAAAGATCCAATATCTGTGAGTCCAATGGAGATGACAAAGATCCAATATCTGTGAGTCCGCTGGAGATGAAAAAGATCCAATATCCGTGACTCCTCTGAGGATGACAAAGATCCAATATCCGTGACTCCTCTGAGGATGGCAAAGATCAAATATCCGTGAGTCCTCTGGAGATGACAAAGATCCAATATCCGTGACTACTCTGAGGATGACAAAGATCCAATATCTGTGAGTCCTCTGGAGGTGACAAAGATCCAATATCTGTGAGTCCTCTGGAGATGACAAAGATCCAATATCCGTGACTCCTCTGGAGATGACAAAGATCCAATATCCCTGAGTCCTCTGGAGATGACAAAGATCCAATATCCGTGACTCCTCTGGAGATGACAAAGATCCAATATCCGTGACTCCTCTGAGGTTGACAAAGATCCAATATCTGTGAGTCCTCTGGAGATGACAAAGATCCAATATCTGTGAGTCCTCTGGAGATGACAAAGATCCAATATCCGTGAGTCCACTGGGGATGAGAAAGATCCAATATCTGTTAGTCCTCTGGGGATATCAAAGATCCAATATCCGTGAGTCCTCTGGAGATGACAAAGATCCAATATCTGTGAGTCCTCTGGAGATGACAAAGATCCAATATCCGTGAGTCCACTGGGGATGACAAAGATCCAATATCCGTGTGTCCTCTGGAGATGACAAAGATCCAATATCTGTGAGTCCTCTGGGGATGAGAAAGATCCAATATCCATGAGTCCACTGGGGATGACAAAGATCCAATATCCGTGAGACCTCTGGAGATGACAAAGATCCAATATCTGTGATTCCACTGGGGATGACAAAGATCCAATATCACTGAGTCGACTGGGGATGAGAAAGATCCAATATCTGTGAGTTCAATGGAGATGACAAAGATCCAATATCTGTGAGTCCACTGGGGATGACAAAGATCCAATATCTGTGAGTCCTCTGGAGATGACAAAGATCCAATATCTGTGAGTCCACTGGGGATGACAAAGATCCAATATCTGTGAGTCCAATGGAGATGACAAAGATCCAATATCTGTGAGTGCACTGGGGATGACAAAGATCCAATATCCGTGAGTCCTCTGGAGATGACAAAGATCAAATATCCGTGAGTCCTCTGGAGATGACAAAGATCCAATATCTGTGAGTCCACTGGGGACGACAAAGATCCAATATCTGTGAGTCCTCTGGAGATGACAAAGATCCAATATCTGTGAGTCCTCTGGAGATGACAAAGATCCAATATCTGTGAGTCCTCTGGAGATGACAAAGATCCAATATCAGTGAGTCCTCTGGAGATGACAAAGATCCAATATCTGTGACTCCTCTGGAGATGACAAAGATCCAATATCGTTGAGTCCTCTGGAGATGAGAAAGATCCAATATCTGTGAGTCCACTGGAGATGACAAAGATCCAATATCTGTGAGTCAACTGGGGATGACAAAGATCCAATATCCGTGAGCCCTCTCGAGATGACAAAGATCCAATATCTGTGAGTCCAATGGAGATGACAAAGATCCAATATCTGTGAGTCCGCTGGAGATGAAAAAGATCCAATATCCATGACTCCTCTGAGGATGACAAAGATCCAATATCCGTGACTCCTCTGAGGATGGCAAAGATCAAATATCCGTGAGTCCTCTGGAGATGACAAAGATCCAATATCTGTGAGTCCTCTGGAGATGACAAAGATCCAATATCCGTGACTCCTCTGGAGATGACAAAGATCCAATATCCCTGAGTCCTCTGGAGATGACAAAGATCCAATATCCGTGAGTCCTCTGGAGATGACAAAGATCCAATATCCGTGACTCCTCTGAGGTTGACAAAGATCCAATATCTGTGAGTCCTCTGGAGATGACAAAGATCCAATATCTGTGAGTCCTCTGGAGATGACAAAGATCCAATATCCGTGAGTCCACTGGGGATGAGAAAGATCCAATATCTGTTAGTCCTCTGGGGATGTCAAAGATCCAATATCCGTGAGTCCTCTGGAGATGACAAAGATCCAATATCTGTGAGTCCTCAGGAGATGACAAAGATCCAATATCCGTGAGTCCACTGGGGATGACAAAGATCCAATATCCGTGTGTCCTCTGGAGATGACAAAAATCCAATATCTGTGAGTCCTCTGGGGATGAGAAAGATCCAATATCCATGAGTCCACTGGGGATGACAAAGATCCAATATCCGTGAGACCTCTGGAGATGACAAAGATCCAATATCTGTGATTCAACTGGGGATGACAAAGATCCAATATCAGGGAGTCCACTGGGGATGAGAAAGATCCAATATCTGTGAGTCCAATGGAGATGACAAAGATCCAATATCTGTGAGTCCACTGGGGATGACAAAGATCCAATATCTGTGAGTCCTCTGGAGATGACAAAGATCCAATATCTGTGAGTCCACTGGGGATGACAAAGATCCAATATCTGTGAGTCCAATGGAGATGACAAAGATCCAATATCTGTGAGTCCACTGGGGATGACAAAGATCCAATATCCGTGAGTCCTCTGGAGATGACAAAGATCAAATATCCGTGAGTCCTCTGGAGATGACAAAGATCCAATATTCATGACTCCTCTGAGGATGACAAAGATCCAACATCTGTGTGTCCACTGGGGACGACAAAGATCCAATATCTGTGAGTCCACTGGAGATGACAAAGATCCAATATCTGTGAGTCAACTGGGGATGACAAAGATCCAATATCTGTGAGACCTCTGGAGATGACAAAGATCCAATATCCGTGAGTCCACTAGGGATGACAAAGATCCAATATCTGTGGGTCCTCTGGAGATGAGAAAGATCCAATATCTGTGAGTCCTCTGGAGATGACAAAGATCCAATATCTGTGAGTCCACTGGGGATGACAAAGATCCAATATCTGTGAGTCCTCTGGAGATGACAAAGATCCAATATCTGTGAGTCCTCTGGAGATGACAAAGATCCAATATCAGTGAGTCCTCTGGAGATGACAAAGATCCAATATCTGTGACTCCTCTGGAGATGACAAAGATCCAATATCCGTGAGTCCTCTGGAGATGACAAAGATCCAATATCCATGACTCCTCTGAGGATGACAAAGATCCAATATCTGTGAGACCTCTGGAGATGACAAAGATCCAGTATCTGTGACTCCTTTGGAGATGACAAAGATCCAATATCTGTGAGTCCTCTGGAGATGAGAAAGATCCAATATCTGTGAGTCCTCTGGAGATGACAAAGATCCAATATCTGTGAGTCCACTGGGGATGACAAAGATCCAATATCTGTGAGTCCTCTGGAGATGACAAAGATCCAATATCTGTGAGTCCTCTGGAGATGACAAAGATCCAATATCAGTGAGTCCTCTGGAGATGACAAAGATCCAATATCTGTGACTCCTCTGGAGATGACAAAGATCCAATATCCGTGAGTCCTCTGGAGATGACAAAGATCCAATATCCATGACTCCTCTGAGGATGACAAAGATCCTATATCTGTGAGTCCTCTGGAGATGACAAAGATCCAATATCCGTGAGTCCACTAGGGATGACAAAGATCCAATAATTGTTAGTCCTCTGGTGATGTCAAAGATCCAATATTCGTGAGTCCTCTGGCGATGACAAAGATCCAATATCTGTGAGTCCTCTGGAGATGTCAAAGATCCAATATCTGTGAGTCCTCTGGAGATGACAAAGATCCAATATCTGTGATTCCACTGGGGATGACAAAGATCCAATATCTGTGAGTCCACTGGAGATGACAAAGATCCAATATCTGTGAGTCCTCTGGAGATGACAAAGATCCAATATCCGTGAGTCCACTGGGGATGAGAAAGATCCAATATCTGTTAGTCCTCTGGGGATGTCAAAGATCCAATATCCGTGAGTCCTCTGGAGATGACAAAGATCCAATATCTGTGAGTCCTCAGGAGATGACAAAGATCCAATATCCGTGAGTCCACTGGGGATGACAAAGATCCAATATCCGTGTGTCCTCTGGAGATGACAAAAATCCAATATCTGTGAGTCCTCTGGGGATGAGAAAGATCCAATATCCATGAGTCCACTGGGGATGACAAAGATCCAATATCCGTGAGACCTCTGGAGATGACAAAGATCCAATATCTGTGATTCAACTGGGGATGACAAAGATCCAATATCAGGGAGTCCACTGGGGATGAGAAAGATCCAATATCTGTGAGTCCAATGGAGATGACAAAGATCCAATATCTGTGAGTCCACTGGGGATGACAAAGATCCAATATCTGTGAGTCCTCTGGAGATGACAAAGATCCAATATCTGTGAGTCCACTGGGGATGACAAAGATCCAATATCTGTGAGTCCAATGGAGATGACAAAGATCCAATATCTGTGAGTCCACTGGGGATGACAAAGATCCAATATCCGTGAGTCCTCTGGAGATGACAAAGATCAAATATCCGTGAGTCCTCTGGAGATGACAAAGATCCAATATTCATGACTCCTCTGAGGATGACAAAGATCCAACATCTGTGTGTCCACTGGGGACGACAAAGATCCAATATCTGTGAGTCCACTGGAGATGACAAAGATCCAATATCTGTGAGTCAACTGGGGATGACAAAGATCCAATATCTGTGAGACCTCTGGAGATGACAAAGATCCAATATCCGTGAGTCCACTAGGGATGACAAAGATCCAATATCTGTGGGTCCTCTGGAGATGAGAAAGATCCAATATCTGTGAGTCCTCTGGAGATGACAAAGATCCAATATCTGTGAGTCCACTGGGGATGACAAAGATCCAATATCTGTGAGTCCTCTGGAGATGACAAAGATCCAATATCTGTGAGTCCTCTGGAGATGACAAAGATCCAATATCAGTGAGTCCTCTGGAGATGACAAAGATCCAATATCTGTGACTCCTCTGGAGATGACAAAGATCCAATATCCGTGAGTCCTCTGGAGATGACAAAGATCCAATATCCATGACTCCTCTGAGGATGACAAAGATCCAATATCTGTGAGACCTCTGGAGATGACAAAGATCCAGTATCTGTGACTCCTTTGGAGATGACAAAGATCCAATATCTGTGAGTCCTCTGGAGATGAGAAAGATCCAATATCTGTGAGTCCTCTGGAGATGACAAAGATCCAATATCTGTGAGTCCACTGGGGATGACAAAGATCCAATATCTGTGAGTCCTCTGGAGATGACAAAGATCCAATATCTGTGAGTCCTCTGGAGATGACAAAGATCCAATATCAGTGAGTCCTCTGGAGATGACAAAGATCCAATATCTGTGACTCCTCTGGAGATGACAAAGATCCAATATCCGTGAGTCCTCTGGAGATGACAAAGATCCAATATCCATGACTCCTCTGAGGATGACAAAGATCCTATATCTGTGAGTCCTCTGGAGATGACAAAGATCCAATATCCGTGAGTCCACTAGGGATGACAAAGATCCAATAATTGTTAGTCCTCTGGTGATGTCAAAGATCCAATATTCGTGAGTCCTCTGGCGATGACAAAGATCCAATATCTGTGAGTCCTCTGGAGATGTCAAAGATCCAATATCTGTGAGTCCTCTGGAGATGACAAAGATCCAATATCTGTGATTCCACTGGGGATGACAAAGATCCAATATCTGTGAGTCCACTGGAGATGACAAAGATCCAATATTTGTGAGTCCACTGGGGACGACAAATATCCAATATCTGTGAGTCCACTGGAGATGACAAAGATCCAATATCTGTGAGTCAACTGGGGATGACAAAGATCCAATATCTGTGAGTCCTCTGGAGATGACAAAGATCCAATATCAGTGAGTCCTCTGGAGATGACAAAGATCCAGTATCTGTGACTCCTTTGGAGATGAGAAAGATCCAATATCCGTGACTCCTCTGAGGATGACAAAGATCCAATATCTGTGAGTCCTCTGGAGATGACAAAGATCCAATATCAGTGAGTCCTCTGAGGATGACAAAGATCCAATATCTGTGAGTCCGCTGGAGATGAAAAAGATCCAATATCTGTGAGTCCTCTGAGGATGACAAAGATCCAATATCCGTGAGTCAGCTGGAGATGACAAAGATCCAATATCCGTGACTCCTCTGAGGATGACAAAGATCCAATGTCTGTGGGTCCTCTGGAGATGACAAAGATCCAATATCCGTGAGTCCTCTGAGGATGACAAAGATCCAATATCTGTGAGTCCGCTGGAGATGAAAAAGATCCAATATCCGTGACTCCTCTGAGGATGACAAAGATCCAATATCTGTGAGTCCAATGGAGATGACAAAGATCCAATATCTGTGAGTCCTCTGGAGATGAAAAAGATCCAATATCCGTGGCTCCTCTGAGGATGACAAAGATCCAATATCCGTGACTCCTCTGAGGATGGCAAAGATCAAATATCCAAGAGTCCTCTGGAGATGACAAAGATCCAATATCTGTGAGTCCTCTGGAGATGACAAAGATCCAATATCCGTGAGTCCACTGGGGATGAGAAAGATGCAATATCTGTTAGTCCTCTGGGGATGTCAAAGATCCAATATCCGTGAGTCCTCTGGAGATGACAAAGATCCAATATCTGTGAGTCCTCTGGAGATGACAAAGATCCAATATCCGTGAGTCCACTGGGGATGACAAAGATCCAATATCCATGAGTCCTCTGGAGATGAGAAAGATCCAATATCTGTGAGTCCTCTGGGGATGAGAAAGATCCAATATCCATGAGTCCACTGGGGATGACAAAGATCCAATATCCGTGATACCTCTGGAGATGACAAAGATCCAATATCTGTGATTACACTGGGGATGACAAAGATCCAATATCAGTGAGTCCACTGGGGATGACAAAGATCCAATATCTGTGAGTCCAATGGAGATGACAAAGATCCAATATCTGTGAGTCCACTGGGGATGACAAAGATCCAATATCTGTGAGTCCTCTGGAGATGACAAAAATCCAATATCTGTGAGTCCACTGGGGATGACAAAGATCCAATATCTGTGAGTCCAATGGAGATGACAAAGATCCAATATCTGTGAGTCCACTGGGGATGACAAAGATCCAATATCCGTGAGTCCTCTGGAGATGACAAAGATCAAATATACGTGAGTCCTCTGGAGATGTCAAAGATCCAATATCTGTGAGTCCACTGGGGACGACAAAGATCCAATATCTGTGAGTCCACTGGGGACGACAAAGATCCAGTATCTGTGAGTCCACAGGAGATGACAAAGATCCAATATCTGTGAGTCAACTGGGGATGACAAAGATCCAATATCCGTGAGCCCTCTGGAGATGACAAAGATCCAATATCTGTGAGTCCAATGGAGATGACAAAGATCCAATATCTGTGAGTCCGCTGGAGATGAAAAAGATCCAATATCTGTGAGTCCTCTGGAGATGACAAAGATCCAATATCCGTGAGTCCACTGGGGATGACAAAGATCCAATATCCGTGTGTCCTCTGGAGATGACAAAGATCCAATATCTGTGAGTCCTCTGGGGATGAGAAAGATCCAATATCCATGAGTCCACTGGGGATGACAAAGATCCAATATCCGTGAGTCCTCTGGAGATGACAAAGATCCAATATCTGTGAGTCCTCTGGAGATGACAAAGATCCAATATCAGTGAGTCCACTGGGGATGACAAAGATCCAATATCCGTGAGTCCTCTGGAGATGAGAAAGATCCAATATCTGTGAGTCCTCTGGGGATGAGAAAGATCCAATATCCAAGAGTCCTCTGGAGATGACAAAGATCCAATATCTTTGAGTCCACTGGGGATGACAAAGATCCAATATCTGTGAGTCCAATGGAGATGACAAAGATCCAATATCTGTGAGTCCACTGGGGATGACAAAGATCCAATATCCGTGAGTCCTCTGGAGATGACAAAGATCAAATATCCGTGAGTCCTCCGGAGATGACAAAGATCCAATATCGGTGAGTCCACTGGGGACGACAAAGATCCAACATCTGTGAGTCCACTGGGGACGATAAAGATCCAATATCTGTGAGTCCACTGGAGATGACAAAGATCCAATATCTGTGAGTCAACTGGGGATGACAAAGATCCAATATCTGTGAGACCTCTGGAGATGACAAAGATCCAGTATCTGTGACTCCTTTGGAGATGACAAAGATCCAATATCTGTGAGTCCTCTGGAGATGAGAAAGATCCAATATCTGTGAGTCCTCTGGAGATGACAAAGATCCAATATCTGTGAGTCCACTGGGCATGACAAAGATCCAATATCAGTGAGTCCTCTGGAGATGACAAAGATCCAATATCTGTGAGTCCTCTGGAGATGACAAAGATCCAATATCAGTGAGTTCTCTGGAGATGACAAAGATCCAATATCTGTGACTCCTCTGGAGATGACAAAGATCCAATATCCGTGAGTCCTCTGGAGATGACAAAGATCCAATATCCATGACTCCTCTGAGGATGACAAAGATCCTATATCTGTGAGTCCTCTGGAGATGTCAAAGATCCAATATCCGTGAGTCCACTAGGGATGACAAAGATCCAATAATTGTTAGTCCTCTGGTGATGTCAAAGATCCAATATTCGTGAGTCCTCTGGCGATGACAAAGATCCAATATCTGTGAGTCCTCTGGAGATGTCAAAGATCCAATATCTGTGAGTCCTCTGGAGATGACAAAGATCCAATATCTCTGATTCCACTGGGGATGACAAAGATCCAATATCTGTGAGTCCACTGGGGATGACAAAGATCCAATATCTGTGAGTCCACTGGGGCGACAAAGATCCAATATCTGTGAGTCCACTGGAGATGACAAAGATCCAATATCTGTGAGTCAACTGGGGATGACAAAGATCCAATATCTGTGAGACCTCTGGAGATGACAAAGATCCAATATCGGTGAGTCCTCTGGAGATGACAAAGATCCAGTATCTGTGACTCCTTTGGAGATGAGAAAGATCCAATATCCGTGACTCCTCTGAGGATGACAAAGATCCAATATCTGTGAGTCCTCTGGAGATGACAAAGATCCAATATCCGTGAGTCCACTAGGGATGACAAAGATCCAATAATTGTTAGTCCTCTGGTGATGTCAAAGATCCAATATTCGTGAGTCCTCTGGCGATGACAAAGATCCAATATCTGTGAGTCCTCTGGAGATGTCAAAGATCCAATATCTGTGAGTCCTCTGGAGATGACAAAGATCCAATATCTGTGATTCCACTGGGGATGACAAAGATCCAATATCTGTGAGTCCACTGGGGATGACAAAGATCCAATATTTGTGAGTCCACTGGGGACGACAAATATCCAATATCTGTGAGTCCACTGGAGATGACAAAGATCCAATATCTGTGAGTCAACTGGGGATGACAAAGATCCAATATCTGTGAGTCCTCTGGAGATGACAAAGATCCAATATCAGTGAGTCCTCTGGAGATGACAAAGATCCAGTATCTGTGACTCCTTTGGAGATGAGAAAGATCCAATATCCGTGACTCCTCTGAGGATGACAAAGATCCAATATCTGTGAGTCCTCTGGAGATGACAAAGATCCAATATCAGTGAGTCCTCTGAGGATGACAAAGATCCAATATCTGTGAGTCCGCTGGAGATGAAAAAGATCCAATATCTGTGAGTCCTCTGAGGATGACAAAGATCCAATATCCGTGAGTCAGCTGGAGATGACAAAGATCCAATATCCGTGACTCCTCTGAGGATGACAAAGATCCAATATCTGTGGGTCCTCTGGAGATGACAAAGATCCAATATCCGTGAGTCCTCTGAGGATGACAAAGATCCAATATCTGTGAGTCCGCTGGAGATGAAAAAGATCCAATATCCGTGACTCCTCTGAGGATGACAAATATTCCAATATCTGTGAGTCCAATGGAGATGACAAAGATCCAATATCTGTGAGTCCTCTGGAGATGAAAAAGATCCAATATCCGTGGCTCCTCTGAGGATGACAAAGATCCAATATCCGTGACTCCTCTGAGGATGGCAAAGATCAAATATCCAAGAGTCCTCTGGAGATGACAAAGATCCAATATCTGTGAGTCCTCTGGAGATGACAAAGATCCAATATCCGTGAGTCCACTGGGGATGAGAAAGATGCAATATCTGTTAGTCCTCTGGGGATGTCAAAGATCCAATATCCGTGAGTCCTCTGGAGATGACAAAGATCCAATATCTGTGAGTCCTCTGGAGATGACAAAGATCCAATATCCGTGAGTCCACTGGGGATGACAAAGATCCAATATCCATGAGTCCTCTGGAGATGAGAAAGATCCAATATCTGTGAGTCCTCTGGGGATGAGAAAGATCCAATATCCATGAGTCCACTGGGGATGACAAAGATCCAATATCCGTGATACCTCTGGAGATGACAAAGATCCAATATCTGTGATTACACTGGGGATGACAAAGATCCAATATCAGTGAGTCCACTGGGGATGACAAAGATCCAATATCTGTGAGTCCAATGGAGATGACAAAGATCCAATATCTGTGAGTCCACTGGGGATGACAAAGATCCAATATCTGTGAGTCCTCTGGAGATGACAAAAATCCAATATCTGTGAGTCCACTGGGGATGGCAAAGATCCAATATCTGTGAGTCCAATGGAGATGACAAAGATCCAATATCTGTGAGTCCACTGGGGATGACAAAGATCCAATATCCGTGAGTCCTCTGGAGATGACAAAGATCAAATATCCGTGAGTCCTCTGGAGATGTCAAAGAACCAATATCTGTGAGTCCACTGGGGACGACAAAGATCCAATATCTGTGAGTCCACTGGGGACGACAAAGATCCAGTATCTGTGAGTCCACAGGAGATGACAAAGATCCAATATCTGTGAGTCAACTGGGGATGACAAAGATCCAATATCCGTGAGCCCTCTGGAGATGACAAAGATCCAATATCTGTGAGTCCAATGGAGATGACAAAGATCCAATATCTGTGAGTCCGCTGGAGATGAAAAAGATCCAATATCTGTGAGTCCTCTGGAGATGACAAAGATCCAATATCCGTGAGTCCACTGGGGATGAGAAAGATCCAATATCTGTTAGTCCTCTGGGGATGTCAAAGATCCAATATCCGTGAGTCCTCCGGAGATGATAAAGATCCAATATCTGTGAGTCCTCTGGAGATGACAAAGATCCAATATCCGTGAGTCCACTGGGGATGACAAAGATCCAATATCCGTGTGTCCTCTGTAGATGACAAAGATCCAATATCTGTGAGTCCTCTGGGGGTGAGAAAGATCCAATATCCATGAGTCCACTGGGGATGACAAAGATCCAATATCCGTGAGTCCTCTGGAGATGACAAAGATCCAATATCTGTGAGTCCTGTGGAGATGACAAAGATCCAATATCAGTGAGTCCACTGGGGATGACAAAGATCCAATATCCGTGAGTCCTCTGGAGATGAGAAAGATCCAATATCTGTGAGTCCTCTGGGGATGAGAAAGATCCAATATCCAAGAGTCCTCTGGAGATGACAAAGATCCAATATCTTTGAGTCCACTGGGGATGACAAAGATCCAATATCTGTGAGTCCAATGGAGATGACAAAGATCCAATATCTGTGAGTCCACTGGGGATGACAAAGATCCAATATCCGTGAGTCCTCTGGAGATGACAAAGATCAAATATCCGTGAGTCCTCTGGAGATGACAAAGATCCAATATCTGTGAGTCCACTGGGGACGACAAAGATCCAACATCTGTGAGTCCACTGGGGACGACAAAGATCCAATATCTGTGAGTCCACTGGAGATGACAAAGATCCAATATCTGTGAGTCAACTGGGGATGACAAAGATCCAATATCTGTGAGACCTCTGGAGATGACAAAGATCCAGTATCTGTGACTCCTTTGGAGATGACAAAGATCCAATATCTGTGAGTCCTCTGGAGATGAGAAAGATCCAATATCTGTGAGTCCTCTGGAGATGACAAAGATCCAATATCTGTGAGTCCACTGGGCATGACAAAGATCCAATATCTGTGAGTCCTCTGGAGATGACAAAGATCCAATATCTGTGAGTCCTGTGGAGATGACAAAGATCCAATATCAGTGAGTCCTCTGGAGATGACAAAGATCCAATATCTGTGACTCCTCTGGAGATGACAAAGATCCAATATCCGTGAGTCCTCTGGAGATGACAAAGATCCAATATCCATGACTCCTCTGAGGATGACAAAGATCCTATATCTGTGAGTCCTCTGGAGATGTCAAAGATCCAATATCCGTGAGTCCACTAGGGATGACAAAGATCCAATAATTGTTAGTCCTCTGGTGATGTCAAAGATCCAATATTCGTGAGTCCTCTGGCGATGACAAAGATCCAATATCTGTGAGTCCTCTGGAGATGTCAAAGATCCAATATCTGTGAGTCCTCTGGAGATGACAAAGATCCAATATCTGTGATTCCACTGGGGATGACAAAGATCCAATATCTGTGAGTCCACTGGGGATGACAAAGATCCAATATCTGTGAGTCCACTGGGGACGACAAAGATCCAATATCTGTGAGTCCACTGGAGATGACAAAGATCCAATATCTGTGAGTCAACTGGGGATGACAAAGATCCAATATCTGTGAGTCCTCTGGAGATGACAAAGATCCAATATCAGTGAGTCCTCTGGAGATGACAAAGATCCAGTATCTGTGACTCCTTTGGAGATGAGAAAGATCCAATATCCGTGACTCCTCTGAGGATGACAAAGATCCAATATCTGTGAGTCCTCTGGAGATGACAAAGATCCAATATCCGTGAGTCCTCTGAAGATGACAAAGATCCAATATCTGTGAGTCTGCTGGAGATGAAAAAGATCCAATATCTGTGAGTCCTCTGGAGATGACAAAGATCAAATATCCGTGAGTCCTCTGGAGATGTCAAAGATCCAATATCTGTGAGTCCACTGGGGACGACAAAGATCCAATATCTGTGAGTCCACTGGGGACGACAAAGATCCAGTATCTGTGAGTCCACAGGAGATGACAAAGATCCAATATCTGTGAGTCAACTGGGGATGACAAAGATCCAATATCCGTGAGCCCTCTGGAGATGACAAAGATCCAATATCTGTGAGTCCAATGGAGATGACAAAGATCCAATATCTGTGAGTCCGCTGGAGATGAAAAAGATCCAATATCCGTGACTCCTCTGAGGATGACAAAGATCCAATATCCGTGACTCCTCTGAGGATGGCAAAGATCAAATATCCGTGAGTCCTCTGGAG
This sequence comes from Hemitrygon akajei, assembly GCF_048418815.1. Lineage (NCBI taxonomy): Eukaryota > Metazoa > Chordata > Chondrichthyes > Myliobatiformes > Dasyatidae > Hemitrygon > Hemitrygon akajei. Next base: position 108,336,589 of record NC_133125.1, read on the forward strand.
ATGACAAAGATCCAATATCCGTGACTCCTCTGAGGATGACAAAGATCCAATATCTGTGAGTCCTCTGGAGGTGACAAAGATCCAATATCTGTGAGTCCTCTAGAGATGACAAAGATCCAATATCCGTGACTCCTCTGGAGATGACAAAGATCCAATATCCCTGAGTCCTCTGGAGATGACAAAGATCCAATATCCGTGACTCCTCTGGAGATGACAAAGATCCAATATCTGTGACTCCTCTGAGGTTGACAAAGATCCTATATCTGTGAGTCCTCTGCAGATGACAAAGATCCAATATCCGTGAGTCCACTGGGGATGACAAAGATCCAATAATTGTTAGTCCTCTGGTGATGTCAAAGATCCAATATCCGTGAGTCCTCTGGCGATGACAAAGATCCAATATCTGTGAGTCCTTAGGAGATGACAAAGTTCCAATATCTGTGAGTCCACTGGAGATGACAAAGATCCAATATCTGTGATTCCACTGGGGATGACAAAGATCCAATATCTGTGAGCCCACTGGGGATGACAAAGATCAAATATCTGTGAGTCCAATGGAGATGACAAAGATCCAATATCTGTGAGTCCACTGGGGATGACAAAGATCCAATATCTGTGAGTCCACTGGGGATGACAAAGATCCAATATCCGTGAGTCCTCTGGAGATGACAAAGATCAAATATCCGTGAGTCCTCTGGAGATGACAAAGATCCAATATCTGTGAGTCCACTGGGGATGAGAAAGATCCAATATCTGTGAGTCTTCTGGAGATGACAAATATCTAATATCCGTGAGTCCACAGGGGTTGACAAAGATCCAATATCTGTGAGTCTATTGGAGATGTCAAAGATCCAGTATCTGTGAGTCCTCTGGAGATGACAAAGATCCAATATCCATGAGTCCACTGGGGATGACAAAGATCCAATGTCTGCGAGTCCTCTGGAGATGGCATAGATCCAATATCTGTGAGTCCTCTGGAGATGACAAAGTTCCAATATCCATGTGTCCACTGGGGATGACAAAGATCCAATATCTGTGAGTCCTCTGGAGATGACAAATATCCAATATACATGTGTCCTGTGGAGATGACAAAGATCCAATATCTGTGAGTCCTCTGGAGATGACAAAGATCCAATATCTGTGAGTCCACTGGGGATGACAAAGATCCAATATCTGTGAGTCCAATGGAGATGACAAAGATCCAATATCTGTGAGTCCACTGGGGATGAAAAAGATCCAATATCCGTGAGTCCTCTGGAGATGACAAAGATCAAATATCCATGAGTCCTCTGGAGATGTCAAAGATCCAATATCTGTGAGTCCACTGGGGACGACAAAGATCCAATATCTGTGAGTCCACTGGGAATGACAAAGATCCAATATCTGTGAGTCCACTGGAGATGACAAAGATCCAATATCTGTGAGTCAACTGGGGATGACAAAGATCCAATATCCGTGAGCCCTCTGGATATGACAAAGATCCAATATCTGTGCGTCCAATGGAGATGACAAAGATCCAATATCTGTGAGTCCGCTGGAGATGAAAAAGATCCAATATCCGTGACTCCTCTGAGGATGACAAAGATCCAATATCCGTGACTCCTCTGAGGATGGCAAAGATCAAATATCCGTGAGTCCTCTGGAGATGACAAAAATCCAATATCCGTGACTCCTCTGAGGATGACAAAGATCCAATATCTGTGAGTCCTCTGGAGGTGACAAAGATCCAATATCTGTGAGTCCTCTGGAGATGACAAAGATCCAATATCCGTGACTCCTCTGGAGATGACAAAAATCCAATATCCCTGAGTCCTCTGGAGATGACAAAGATCCAATATACATGACTCCTCTGGAGATGACAAAGATCCAATATCCGTGACTCCTCTGAGGTTGACAAAGATCCAATATCTGTGAGTCCTCTGGAGATGACAAAGATCCAATATCTGTGAGTCCTCTGGAGATGACAAAGAGCCAATATCCGTGAGTCCACTGGGGATGAGAAAGATCCAATATCTGTTAGTCCTCTGGGGATGTCAAAGATCCAATATCCGTGAGTCCTCTGGAGATGACAAAGATACAATATCTGTGAGTCTTCTGGAGATGACAAAGATCCAATATCCGTGATTCCACTGGGGATGACAAAGATCCAATATCCGTGAGTCCTCTGGAGATGACAAAGATCCAATATCTGTGAGTCCTCTGGGGATGAGAAAGATCCAATATCCATGAGTCCACTGGGGATGACAAAGATCCAATATCCGTGAGACCTCTGGAGATGACAAAGATCCAATATCTGTGATTCCACTGGGGATGACAAAGATCCAATATCAATGAGTCCACTGGGGATGAGAAAGATCCAATATCTGTGAGTCCAATGGAGATGACAAAGATCCAATATCTGTGAGTCCACTGGGGATGACAAAGATTCAATATCTGTGAGTCCTCTGGAGATGACAAAGATCCAATATCTGTGAGTCCACTAGGGATGACAAAGATCCAATATCTGTGAGTCCAATGGAGATGACAAAGATCCAATATCTGTGAGTCCACTGGGGATGACAAAGATCCAATATCCGTGAGTCCTCTGGAGATGACAAAGATCAAATATCCGTGAGTCCTCTGGAGATGACAAAGATCCAATATCTGTGAGTCCACTGGGGACGACAAAGATCCAACATCTGTGAGTCCACTGGGGACGACAAAGATCCAATATCTGTGAGTCCACTGGAGATGACAAAGATCCAATATCTATGAGTCAACTGGGGATGACAAAGATCCAATGTCTGTGAGACCTCTGGAGATGACAAAGATCCAGTATCTGTGACTCCTTTGGAGATGACAAAGATCCAATATCTGTGAGTCCTCTGGAGATGAGAAAGATCCAATATCTGTGAGTCCTCTGGAGATGACAAAGATCCAATATCTGTGAGTCCACTGGGGGTGACAAAGATCCAATATCTGTTAGTCCTCTGGGGATGTCAAAGATCCAATATCCGTGAGTCCTCCGGAGATGACAAAGATCCAATATCTGTGAGTCCTCTGGATATGACAAAGATCCAATATCCGTGAGTCCACTGGGGATGACAAAGATCCAATATCCGTGAGACCTCTGGAGATGACAAAGATCCAATATCTGTGATTCCACTGGGGATGACAAAGATCCAATATCAGTGAGTCCACTGGGGATGAGAAAGATCCAATATCTGTGAGTCCAATGGAGATGACAAAGATCCAATATCTGTGAGTCCACTGGGGATGACAAAGATCCAATATCTGTGAGTCCTCTGGAGATGACAAAGATCCAATATCTGTGAGTCCACTGGGGATGACAAAGATCCAAAATCTGTGAGTCCAATGGAGATGACAAAGATCCAATATCTGTGAGTCCACTGGGGATGACAAAGATCCAATATCCGTGAGTCCTCTGGAGATGACAAAGATCAAATATCCGTGAGTCCTCTGGAGATGACAAAGATCAAATATCCGTGAGTCCTCTGGAGATGACAAAGATCCAATATCTGTGAGTCCACTGGGGACGACAAAGATCCAACATCTGTGAGTCCACTGGAGACGTCAAAGATCCAATATCTGTGAGTCCACTGGAGATGACAAAGATCCAATATCTGTGAGTCAACTGGGGATGACAAAGATCCAATATCTGTGAGACCTCTGGAGATGACAAAGATCCAGTATCTGTGACTCCTTTGGAGATGAGAAAGATCCAATATCTGTGAGTCCTCTGGAGATGAGAAAGATCCAATGTCTGTGAGTCCTCTGGAGATGACAAAGATCCAATATCTGTGAGTCCACTGGGGATGACAAAGATCCAATATCTGTGAGTCCTCTGGAGATGACAAAGATCCAATATCTGTGAGTCCTCTGGAGATGACAAAGATCCAATATCCGTGACTCCTCTGGAGATGACAAAGATCCAATATCCGTGAGTCCTCTGGAGATGACAAAGATCCAATATCCGTGACTCCTCTGAGGATGACAAAGATCCTATATCTGTGAGTCCTCTGGAGATGACAAAGATCCAATATCCGTGAGTCCACTGGGGATGAGAAAGATCCAATATCTGTTAGTCCTCTGGGGATGTCAAAGATCCAATATCCGTGAGTCCTCTGGAGATGACAAAGATACAATATCTGTGAGTCTTCTGGAGATGACAAAGATCCAATATCCGTGAGTCCACTGGGGATGACAAATATCCAATATCCGTGAGTCCTCTGGAGATGACAAAGATCCAATATCTGTGAGTCCTCTGGGGATGAGAAAGATCCAATATCCATGAGTCCACTGGGGATGACAAAGATCCAATATCCGTGAGACCTCTGGAGATGACAAAGATCCAATATCTGTGATTCCACTGGGGATGACAAAGATCCAATATCAATGAGTCCACTGGGGATGAGAAAGATCCAATATCTGTGAGGCCACTGGGGATGACAAAGATCCAATATCTGTGAGTCCTCTGGAGATGACAAAGATCCAATATCTGTGAGTCCACTAGGGATGACAAAGATCCAATATCTGTGAGTCCAATGGAGATGACAAAGATCCAATATCTGTGAGTCCACTGGGGATGACAAAGATCCAATATCCGTGAGTCCTCTGGAGATGACAAAGATCAAATATCCGTGAGTCCTCTGGAGATGACAAAGATCCAATATCTGTGAGTCCACTGGGGACGACAAAGATCCAACATCTGTGAGTCCACTGGGGACGACAAAGATCCAATATCTGTGAGTCCACTGGAGATGACAAAGATCCAATATCTGTGAGTCAACTGGGGATGACAAAGATCCAATATCTGTGAGACCTCTGGAGATGACAAAGATCCAGTATCTGTGACTCCTTTGGAGATGACAAAGATCCAATATCTGTGAGTCCTCTGGAGATGAGAAAGATCCAATATCTGTGAGTCCTCTGGAGATGACAAAGATCCAATATCTTTGAGTCCACTGGGGGTGACAAAGATCCAATATCTGTTAGTCCTCTGGGGATGTCAAAGATCCAATATCCGTGAGTCCTCTGGAGATGACAAAGATCCAATATCTGTGAGTCCTCTGGATATGACAAAGATCCAATATCCGTGAGTCCACTGGGGAAGACAAAGATCCAATATCCGTGAGAGCTCTGGAGATGACAAAGATCCAATATCTGTGATTCCACTGGGGATGACAAAGATCCAATATCAGTGAGTCCACTGGGGATGAGAAAGATCCAATATCTGTGAGTCCAATGGAGATGACAAAGATCCAATATCTGTGAGTCCACTGGGGATGACAAAGATCCAATATCTGTGAGTCCTCTGGAGATGACAAAGATCCAATATCTGTGAGTCCACTGGGGATGACAAAGATCCAATATCTGTGAGTCCAATGGAGATGACAAAGATCCAATATCTGTGAGTCCACTGGGGATGACAAAGATCCAATATCCGTGAGTCCTATGGAGATGACAAAGATCAAATATCCGTGAGTCCTCTGGAGATGACAAAGATCTAATATCTGTGAGTCCACTGGGGACGACAAAGATCCAACATCTGTGAGTCCACTGGGGACGACAAAGATCCAATATCTGTGAGTCCACTGGAGATGACAAAGATCCAATATCTGTGAGTCAACTGGGGATGACAAAGATCCAATATCTGTGAGACCTCTGGAGATGACAAAGATCCAGTATCTGTGACTCCTTTGGAGATGAGAAAGATCCAATATCTGTGTGTCCTCTGGAGATGAGAAAGATCCAATGTCTGTGAGTCCTCTGGAGATGACAAAGATCCAATATCTGTGAGTCCACTGGGGATGACAAAGATCCAATATCTGTGAGTCCTCTGGAGATGACAAAGATCCAATATCTGTGAGTCCTCTGGAGATGACAAAGATCCAATATCCGTGACTCCTCTGGAGATGACAAAGATCCAATATCCGTGAGTCCTCTGGAGATGACAAAGATCCAATATCCGTGACTCCTCTGAGGATGACAAAGATCCTATATCTGTGAGTCCACTGGAGATGACAAAGATCCAATATCCGTGAGTCCACTGGGGATGACAAAGATCCAATAATTGTTAGTCCTCTGGTGATGTCAAAGATCCAATATCCGTGAGTCCTCTGGCGATGACAAAGATCCAATATCTGTGAGTCCTTAGGAGATGACAAAGTTCCAATATCTGTGAGTCCTCTGGAGATGACAAAGATCCAATATCTGTGATTCCACTGGGGATGACAAAGATCCAATAGCTGTGAGTCCACTGGGGATGACAAAGATCCAATATCTGTGAGTCCAATGGAGATGACAAAGATCCAATATCTGTGAGTCCACTGGGGATGACAAAGATCCAATATCTGTGAGTCCACTGGGGATGACAAAGATCCAATATCCGTGAGTCCTCTGGAGATGACAAAGATCAAATATCCGTGAGTCCTCTGGAGATGACAAAGATCCAATATCTGTGAGTCCACCCGGGGAAGAGAAAGATCCAATATCTGTGAGTCTTCTGGAGATGACAAATATCTAATATCCGTGAGTCCACTGGGGTTGACAAAGATCCAATATCTGTGAGTCTAATGGAGATGACAAAGATCCAGTATCTGTGAGTCCTCTGGAGATGACAAAGATCTAATATTCATGAGTCCACTGGGGATGACAAAGATCCAATATCTGTGAGTCCTCTGGAGATGGCATAGATCCAATATCTGTGAGTCCTCTGGAGATGACAAAGTTCCAATATCCATGTGACCACTGGGGATGACAAAGATCCAATATCTGTGAGTCCTCTGGAGATGACAAAGATCCAATATATATGTGTCCTCTGGAGATGACAAAGATCCAATATCTGTGAGTCCTCTGGAGATGACAAAGATCCAATATCTGTGAGTCCACTGGGGATGACAAAGATCCAATATCTGTGAGTCCAATGGAGATGACAGAGATCCAATATCTGTGAGTCCACTGGGGATGACAAAGATCCAATATCCGTGAGTCCTCTGGAGATGACAAAGATCAAATATCCGTGAGTCCTCTGGAGATGTCAAAGATCCTATATCTGTGAGTCCACTGGGGACGACAAAGATCCAATATTTGTGAGTCCACTGGGGACGACTAAGATCCAATATCTGTGAGTCCACTGGAGATGACAAAGATCCAATATCTGTGAGTCAACTGGGGATGACAAAGATCCAATATCCGTGAGCCCTCTGGAGATGACAAAGATCCAATATCTGTGAGTCCAATGGAGATGACAAAGATCCAATATCTGTGAGTCCGCTGGAGATGAAAAAGATCCAATATCCGTGACTCCTCTGAGGATGACAAAGATCCAATCTCCGTGACTCCTCTGAGGATGGCAAAGATCAAATATCCGTGAGTCCTCTGGAGATGACAAAGATCCAATATCCGTGACTCCTCTGAGGATGACAAAGATCCAATATCTGTGAGTCCTCTGGAGGTGACAAAGATCCAATATCTGTGAGTCCTCTGGAGATGACAATGATCCAATATCCGTGACTCCTCTGGAGATGACAAAAATCCAATATCCCTGAGTCCTCTGGAGATGACAAAGATCCAATATCCGTGACTCCTCTGGAGATGACAAAGATCCAATATCCGTGACTCCTCTGAGGTTGACAAATATCCAATATCTGTGAGTCCTCTGGAGATGACAAAGATCCAATATCTGTGAGTCCTCTGGGGATGAGAAAGATCCAATATCCATGAGTCCACTGGGGATGAGAAAGATGCAATATCCGTGAGACCTCTGGGGATGTCAAAGATCCAATATCTGTGATTCCACTGGGGATGACAAAGATCCAATATCAATGAGTCCACTGGGGATGAGAAAGATCCAATATCTGTGAGTCCAATAGAGATGACAAAGATCCAATATCTGTGAGTCCACTGGGGATGACAAAGATCCAATATCTGTGAGTCCTCTGGAGATGACAAAGATCCAATATCTGTGAGTCCACTGGGGATGACAAAGTTCCAATATCTGTGAGTCCAATGGAGATGACAAAGATCCAATATCTGTGAGTCCACTGGGAATGACAAAGATCCAATATCCGTGAGTCCTCTGGAGATGACAAAGATCAAATATCCGTGAGTCCTCTGGAGATGAGAAAGATCCAATATCTGTGAGTCCACTGGGGACGACAAAGATCCAACATCTGTGAGTCCACTGGGGACGACAAAGATCCAATATCTGTGAGTCCACTGGAGATGACAAAGATCCAATATCTGTGAGTCAACTGGGGATGACAAAGATCCAATATCTGTGAGACCTCTGGAGATGACAAAGATCCAGTATCTGTGACTCCTTTGGAGATGACAAACATCCAATATCTGTGAGTCCTCTGGAGATGAGAAAGATCCAATATCTGTGAGTCCTCTGGAGATGACAAAGATCCAATATCTGTGAGTCCACTGGGGGTGACAAAGATCCAATATCTGTGAGTCCTCTGGAGATGACAAAGATCCAATATCTGTGAGTCCTCTGGAGATGACAAAGATCCAATATCAGTGAGTCCTCTGGAGATGACAAAGATCCAATATCTGTGACTCATCTGGAGATGACAAAGATCCAATATCCGTGAGTCCTCTGGAGATGACAAAGATCCAATATCCATGACTCCTCTGAGGATGACAAAGATCCTATATCTGTGAGTCCTCTGGCGATGACAAAGATCCAATATCAGTGAGTCCTCTGGAGATGACAAAGATCCAATAATTGTTAGTCCTCTGGTGATGTCAAAGATCCAATATCCGTGAGTCCTCTGGAGATGACAAAGATCCAATATCCATGACTCCTCTGAGGATGACAAAGATCCTATATCTGTGAGTCCTCTGGAGATGACAAAGATCCAATATCCGTGAGTCTACTAGGGATGACAAAGATCCAATAATTGTTAGTCCTCTGGTGATGTCAAAGATCCAATATTCGTGAGTCCTCTGGCGATGACAAAGATCCAATATCTGTGAGTCCTCTGGAGATGTCAAAGATCCAATATCTGTGAGTCCTCTGGAGATGACAAAGATCCAATATCTGTGATTCCATTGGGGATGACAAAGATCCAATATCTGTGAGTCCACTGGGGATGACAAAGATCCAATATCTGTGAGTCCACTGGGGACGACAAAGATCCAATATCTGTGAGTCCACTGGAGATGACAAAGATCCAATATCTGTGAGTCAACTGGGGATGACAAAGATCCAATATCTGTGAGACCTCTGGAGATGACAAAGATCCAGTATCTGTGACTCCTTTGGAGATGAGAAAGATCCAATATCTGTGAGTCCTCTGGAGATGAGAAAGATCCGATGTCTGTGAGTCCTCTGGAGATGACAAACATCCAATATCTGTGAGTCCACTGGGGATGACAAAGATCCAATATCTGTGAGTCCAATGGAGATGACAAAGATCCAATATCTGTGAGTCCACTGGGAATGACAAAGATCCAATATCCGTGAGTCCTCTGGAGATGACAAAGATCAAATATCCGTGAGTCCTCTGGAGATGAGAAAGATCCAATATCTGTGAGTCCACTGGGGACGACAAAGATCCAACATCTGTGAGTCCACTGGGGACGACAAAGATCCAATATCTGTGAGTCCACTGGAGATGACAAAGATCCAATATCTGTGAGTCAACTGGGGATGACAAAGATCCAATATCTGTGAGACCTCTGGAGATGACAAAGATCCAGTATCTGTGACTCCTTTGGAGATGACAAACATCCAATATCTGTGAGTCCTCTGGAGATGAGAAAGATCCAATATCTGTGAGTCCTCTGGAGATGACAAAGATCCAATATCTGTGAGTCCACTGGGGGTGACAAAGATCCAATATCTGTGAGTCCTCTGGAGATGACAAAGATCCAATATCTGTGAGTCCTCTGGAGATGACAAAGATCCAATATCAGTGAGTCCTCTGGAGATGACAAAGATCCAATATCTGTGACTCATCTGGAGATGACAAAGATCCAATATCCGTGAGTCCTCTGGAGATGACAAAGATCCAATATCCATGACTCCTCTGAGGATGACAAAGATCCTATATCTGTGAGTCCTCTGGCGATGACAAAGATCCAATATCAGTGAGTCCTCTGGAGATGACAAAGATCCAATAATTGTTAGTCCTCTGGTGATGTCAAAGATCCAATATCCGTGAGTCCTCTGGAGATGACAAAGATCCAATATCCATGACTCCTCTGAGGATGACAAAGATCCTATATCTGTGAGTCCTCTGGAGATGACAAAGATCCAATATCCGTGAGTCTACTAGGGATGACAAAGATCCAATAATTGTTAGTCCTCTGGTGATGTCAAAGATCCAATATTCGTGAGTCCTCTGGCGATGACAAAGATCCAATATCTGTGAGTCCTCTGGAGATGTCAAAGATCCAATATCTGTGAGTCCTCTGGAGATGACAAAGATCCAATATCTGTGATTCCATTGGGGATGACAAAGATCCAATATCTGTGAGTCCACTGGGGATGACAAAGATCCAATATCTGTGAGTCCACTGGGGACGACAAAGATCCAATATCTGTGAGTCCACTGGAGATGACAAAGATCCAATATCTGTGAGTCAACTGGGGATGACAAAGATCCAATATCTGTGAGACCTCTGGAGATGACAAAGATCCAGTATCTGTGACTCCTTTGGAGATGAGAAAGATCCAATATCTGTGAGTCCTCTGGAGATGAGAAAGATCCGATGTCTGTGAGTCCTCTGGAGATGACAAACATCCAATATCTGTGAGTCCACTGGGGATGACAAAGATCCAATATCTGTGAGTCCTCTGGAGATGACAAAGATCCAATATCTGTGAGTCCTCTGGAGATGACAAAGATCCAATATCCGTGACTCCTCTGGAGATGACAAAGATCCAATATCCGTGAGTCCTCTGGAGATGACAAAGATCCAATATCCTTGACTCCTCTGAGGATGACAAAGATCCTATATCTGTGAGTCCTCTGGAGATGACAAAGATCCAATATCCGTGAGTCCACTGGGGATGACAAAGATCCAATAATTGTTAGTCCTCTGGTGATGTCAAAGATCCAATATCCGTGAGTCCTCTGGCGATGACAAAGATCCAATATCTGTGAGTCCTCTGGAGATGACAAAGTTCGAATATCTGTGAGTCCTCTGGAGATGACAAAGATCCAATATCTGTGATTCCACTGGGGATGACAAAGATCCAATATCTGTGAGTCCACTGGGGATGACAAAGATCCAATATCTGTGAGTCCAATGGAGATGACAAAGATCCAATAACTGTGAGTCCACTGGGGATGACAAAGATCCAATATCTGTGAGTCCACTGGGGATGACAAAGATCCAATATCCGTGAGTCCTCTGGAGATGACAAAGATCAAATATCCGTGAGTCCTCTGGAGATGACAAAGATCCAATATCTGTGAGTCCACTGGGGATGAGAAAGATCCAATATCTGTGAGTCTTCTGGAGATGACAAATATCTAATATCCGTGAGTCCACTGGGGTTGACAAAGATCCAATATCCATGAGTCCACTGGGGATGACAAAGATCCAATATCTGTGAGTCCTCTGGAGATGACATAGATCCAATATCTGTGAGTCCTCTGGAGATGACAAAGTTCCAATATCCATGAGTCCACTGGGGATGACAAAGATCCAATATCTGTGAGTCCTCTGGAGATGACAAAGTTCCAATATACATGTGTCCTCTGGAGATGACAAAGATCCAATATCTGTGAGTCCTCTGGGGATGAGAAAGATCCAATATCCATGAGTCCACTGGGGATGACAAAGATCCAATATCCGTGAGACCTCTGGAGATGACAAAGATCCAGTATCTGTGACTCATTTGGAGATGACAAAGATCCAATATCTGTTGGTCCACAGGTGATGACAAAGATCCAATATCTGTGAGATCTCTGGAGATGTCAAAGATCCAATATATGTGAGTCTTCTGGAGATGAGAAAGATCCAATATCTGTGAGTCCACTGGGGATGACAAAGATCCAATATCCGTGAGTCCTCTGAAGATGACAGAAGTCCAATATCTGTGACTCCTCTGGGATGAAAAAGATCCAATATCCACAAGTCCTCTGGGGATGTCAAAGATCCAATATCTGTGAGACTTCTGGAGATGACAAATATCTAATATCCGTGAGTTCACTGGCGATGAAAAAGATCCAATATCTGTGTGTCCTCTGCAGATGACAAAGATCCAATATCTGTGAGTCCTCTGCAGATGACATAGATCCAATATCTGTGAGTCCTCTGCAGATGACAAAGATCCAATATCTGTGAGTCCACTGGAGATGACAATGATCCAATATCCGTGACTCCTCTGGAGATGACAAAGATCCAATATCCGTGAGTCCTCTGGAGATGACAAAGATCCAATATCCGTGACTCCTCTGAGGATGACAAAGATCCTATATCCGTGAGTCCACTGGGGATGACAAAGATCCAATAATTGTTAGTCCTCTGGTGATGTCAAAGATCCAATATCCGTGAGTCCTCTGACGATGACAAAGATCAAATATCTGTGAGTCCACTGGGGATGACAAAGATCCAATATTTGAGAGTCCACTGGGGATGACAAAGATCCAATATCCGTGAGTCCTCTGGAGATGACAAAGATCCAATATCTGTGAGTCCACTGGGGATGACAAAGATCCAATAATTGTTAGTCCTCTGGTGATGTCAAAGATCCAATATTCGTGAGTCCTCTGGCGATGACAAAGATCCAATATCTGTGAGTCCTCTGGAGATGACAAAGTTCCAATATCTGTGATTCCACTGGGGATGACAAAGATCCAATATCTGTGAGTCCACTGGGGATGACAAAGATCCAATATCCGTGAGTCCTCTGGAGATGACAAAGATCAAATATCCGTGAGTCCTCTGGAGATGACAAAGATCCAATATCCGTGAGTCCACTGGGGATGACAAAGATCCAATAATTGTTAGTCCTCTGGTGATGTCAAAGATCCAATATCCGTGAGTCCTCTGGCGATGACAAAGATCCAATATCTGTGAGTCCACTGGGGATGACAAAGATCCAATATCTGTGAGTCCACTGGGGATGACAAAGATCCAATATCCGTGAGTCCTCTGGAGATGACAAAGATCCAATATCTGTGAGTCCACTGGGGATGACAAAGATCCAATAATTGTTAGTCCTCTGGCGATGTCAAAGATCCAATATTCGTGAGTCCTCTGGCGATGACAAAGATCCAATATCTGTGAGTCCTCTGGAGATGACAAAGTTCCAATATCTGTGATTCCACTGGGGATGACAAAGATCCAATATCTGTGAGTCCACTGGGGATGACAAAGATCCAATATCCGTGAGTCCTCTGGAGATGACAAAGATCAAATATCCGTGAGTCCTCTGGAGATGACAAAGATCCAATATCTGTGAGTCCACTGGGGATGAGAAAGATCCAATATCTGTGAGTCTTCTGGAGATGACAAATATCTAATATCCGTGAGTCCACTGGGGTTGACAAAGATCCAATATCCATGAGTCCACTGGGGATGACAAAGATCCAATATCTGTGAGTCCTCTGGAGATGACAAAGTTCCAATATCCATGAGTCCACTGGGGATGACAAAGATCCAATATCTGTGAGTCCTCTGGAGATGACAAAGTTCCAATATACATGTGTCCTCTGGAGATGACAAAGATCCAATATCTGTGAGTCCTCTGGGGATGACAAAGATCCAATATCCGTGAGTCCTCTGGAGATGACAAAGATCCAATATCCATGACTCCTCTGAGGATGACAAAGATCCTATATCTGTGAGTCCTCTGGCGATGACAAAGATCCAATATCAGTGAGTCCTCTGGAGATGACAAAGATCCAATAATTGTTAGTCCTCTGGTGATGTCAAAGATCCAATATCCGTGAGTCCTCTGGAGATGACAAAGATCCAATATCCATGACTCCTCTGAGGATGACAAAGATCCTATATCTGTGAGTCCTCTGGAGATGACAAAGATCCAATATCCGTGAGTCTACTAGGGATGACAAAGATCCAATAATTGTTAGTCCTCTGGTGATGTCAAAGATCCAATATTCGTGAGTCCTCTGGCGATGACAAAGATCCAATATCTGTGAGTCCTCTGGAGATGTCAAAGATCCAATATCTTTGAGTCCTCTGGAGATGACAAAGATCCAATATCTGTGATTCCATTGGGGATGACAAAGATCCAATATCTGTGAGTCCACTGGGGATGACAAAGATCCAATATCTGTGAGTCCACTGGGGACGACAAAGATCCAATATCTGTGAGTCCACTGGAGATGACAAAGATCCAATATCTGTGAGTCAACTGGGGATGACAAAGATCCAATATCTGTGAGACCTCTGGAGATGACAAAGATCCAGTATCTGTGACTCCTTTGGAGATGAGAAAGATCCAATATCTGTGAGTCCTCTGGAGATGAGAAAGATCCGATGTCTGTGAGTCCTCTGGAGATGACAAACATCCAATATCTGTGAGTCCACTGGGGATGACAAAGATCCAATATCTGTGAGTCCTCTGGAGATGACAAAGATCCAATATCTGTGAGTCCTCTGGAGATGACAAAGATCCAATATCCGTGACTCCTCTGGAGATGACAAAGATCCAATATCCGTGAGTCCTCTGGAGATGACAAAGATCCAATATCCTTGACTCCTCTGAGGATGACAAAGATCCTATATCTGTGAGTCCTCTGGAGATGACAAAGATCCAATATCCGTGAGTCCACTGGGGATGTCAAAGATCCAATAATTGTTAGTCCTCTGGTGATGTCAAAGATCCAATATCCGTGAGTCCTCTGGCGATGACAAAGATCCAATATCTGTGAGTCCTCTGGAGATGACAAAGTTCGAATATCTGTGAGTCCTCTGGAGATGACAAAGATCCAATATCTGTGATTCCACTGGGGATGACAAAGATCCAATATCTGTGAGTCCACTGGGGATGACAAAGATCCAATATCTGTGAGTCCAATGGAGATGACAAAGATCCAATAACTGTGAGTCCACTGGGGATGACAAAGATCCAATATCTGTGAGTCCACTGGGGATGACAAAGATCCAATATCCGTGAGTCCTCTGGAGATGACAAAGATCAAATATCCGTGAGTCCTCTGGAGATGACAAAGATCCAATATCTGTGAGTCCACTGGGGATGAGAAAGATCCAATATCTGTGAGTCTTCTGGAGATGACAAATATCTAATATCCGTGAGTCCACTGGGGTTGACAAAGATCCAATATCCATGAGTCCACTGGGGATGACAAAGATCCAATATCTGTGAGTCCTCTGGAGATGACATAGATCCAATATCTGTGAGTCCTCTGGAGATGACAAAGTTCCAATATCCATGAGTCCACTGGGGATGACAAAGATCCAATATCTGTGAGTCCTCTGGAGATGACAAAGTTCCAATATACATGTGTCCTCTGGAGATGACAAAGATCCAATATCTGTGAGTCCTCTGGGGATGAGAAAGATCCAATATCCATGAGTCCACTGGGGATGACAAAGATCCAATATCCGTGAGACCTCTGGAGATGACAAAGATCCAGTATCTGTGACTCATTTGGAGATGACAAAGATCCAATATCTGTTGGTCCACAGGTGATGACAAAGATCCAATATCTGTGAGATCTCTGGAGATGTCAAAGATCCAATATATGTGAGTCTTCTGGAGATGAGAAAGATCCAATATCTGTGAGTCCACTGGGGATGACAAAGATCCAATATCCGTGAGTCCTCTGAAGATGACAGAAGTCCAATATCTGTGACTCCTCTGGGATGAAAAAGATCCAATATCCACAAGTCCTCTGGGGATGTCAAAGATCCAATATCTGTGAGACTTCTGGAGATGACAAATATCTAATATCCGTGAGTTCACTGGCGATGTCAAAGATCCAATATCTGTGTGTCCTCTGCAGATGACAAAGATCCAATATCTGTGAGTCCTCTGCAGATGACATAGATCCAATATCTGTGAGTCCTCTGCAGATGACAAAGATCCAATATCTGTGAGTCCACTGGAGATGACAATGATCCAATATCCGTGACTCCTCTGGAGATGACAAAGATCCAATATCCGTGAGTCCTCTGGAGATGACAAAGATCCAATATCCGTGACTCCTCTGAGGATGACAAAGATCCTATATCTGTGAGTCCTCTGGAGATGACAAAGATCGAATATCCGTGAGTCCACTGGGGATGACAAAGATCCAATAATTGTTAGTCCTCTGGTGATGTCAAAGATCCAATATCCGTGAGTCCTCTGACGATGACAAAGATCAAATATCTGTGAGTCCACTGGGGATGACAAAGATCCAATATCTGAGAGTCCACTGGGGATGACAAAGATCCAATATCCGTGAGTCCTCTGGAGATGACAAAGATCCAATATCTGTGAGTCCACTGGGGATGACAAAGATCCAATAATTGTTAGTCCTCTGGTGATGTCAAAGATCCAATATTCGTGAGTCCTCTGGCGATGACAAAGATCCAATATCTGTGAGTCCTCTGGAGATGACAAAGTTCCAATATCTGTGATTCCACTGGGGATGACAAAGATCCAATATCTGTGAGTCCACTGGGGATGACAAAGATCCAATATCCGTGAGTCCTCTGGAGATGACAAAGATCAAATATCCGTGAGTCCTCTGGAGATGACAAAGATCCAATATCCGTGAGTCCACTGGGGATGACAAAGATCCAATAATTGTTAGTCCTCTGGTGATGTCAAAGATCCAATATCCGTGAGTCCTCTGGCGATGACAAAGATCCAATATCTGTGAGTCCACTGGGGATGACAAAGATCCAATATCTGTGAGTCCACTGGGGATGACAAAGATCCAATATCCGTGAGTCCTCTGGAGATGACAAAGATCCAATATCTGTGAGTCCACTGGGGATGACAAAGATCCAATAATTGTTAGTCCTCTGGTGATGTCAAAGATCCAATATTCGTGAGTCCTCTGGCGATGACAAAGATCCAATATCTGTGAGTCCTCTGGAGATGACAAAGTTCCAATATCTGTGATTCCACTGGGGATGACAAAGATCCAATATCTGTGAGTCCACTGGGGATGACAAAGATCCAATATCCGTGAGTCCTCTGGAGATGACAAAGATCAAATATCCGTGAGTCCTCTGGAGATGACAAAGATCCAATATCTGTGAGTCCACTGGGGATGAGAAAGATCCAATATCTGTGAGTCTTCTGGAGATGACAAATATCTAATATCCGTGAGTCCACTGGGGTTGACAAAGATCCAATATCCATGAGTCCACTGGGGATGACAAAGATCCAATATCTGTGAGTCCTCTGGAGATGACAAAGTTCCAATATCCATGAGTCCACTGGGGATGACAAAGATCCAATATCTGTGAGTCCTCTGGAGATGACAAAGTTCCAATATACATGTGTCCTCTGGAGATGACAAAGATCCAATATCTGTGAGTCCTCTGGGGATGAGAAAGATCCAATATCCATGAGTCCACTGGGGATGACAAAGATCCAATATCCGTGAGACCTCTGGAGATGACAAAGATCCAGTATCTGTGACTCATTTGGAGATGACAAAGATCCAATATCTGTTGGTCCACAGGTGATGACAAAGATCCAATATCTGTGAGATCTCTGGAGATGTCAAAGATCCAATATATGTGAGTCTTCTGGAGATGAGAAAGATCCAATATCTGTGAGTCCACTGGGGATGACAAAGATCCAATATCCGTGAGTCCTCTGAAGATGACAGAAGTCCAATATCTGTGACTCCTCTGGGATGAAAAAGATCCAATATCCACAAGTCCTCTGGGGATGTCAAAGATCCAATATCTGTGAGACTTCTGGAGATGACAAATATCTAATATCCGTGAGTTCACTGGCGATGACAAAGATCCAATATCTGTGTGTCCTCTGCAGATGACAAAGATCCAATATCTGTGAGTCCTCTGCAGATGACATAGATCCAATATCTGTGAGTCCTCTGCAGATGACAAAGATCCAATATCTGTGAGTCCACTGGAGATGACAATGATCCAATATCCGTGACTCCTCTGGAGATGACAAAGATCCAATATCCGTGAGTCCTCTGGAGATGACAAAGATCCAATATCCGTGACTCCTCTGAGGATGACAAAGATCCTATATCTGTGAGTCCTCTGGAGATGACAAAGATCGAATATCCGTGAGTCCACTGGGGATGACAAAGATCCAATAATTGTTAGTCCTCTGGTGATGTCAAAGATCCAATATCCGTGAGTCCTCTGACGATGACAAAGATCAAATATCTGTGAGTCCACTGGGGATGACAAAGATCCAATATCTGAGAGTCCACTGGGGATGACAAAGATCCAATATCCGTGAGTCCTCTGGAGATGACAAAGATCCAATATCTGTGAGTCCACTGGGGATGACAAAGATCCAATAATTGTTAGTCCTCTGGTGATGTCAAAGATCCAATATTCGTGAGTCCTCTGGCGATGACAAAGATCCAATATCTGTGAGTCCTCTGGAGATGACAAAGTTCCAATATCTGTGATTCCACTGGGGATGACAAAGATCCAATATCTGTGAGTCCACTGGGGATGACAAAGATCCAATATCCGTGACTCCTCTGAGGATGACAAAGATCCTATATCTGTGAGTCCTCTGGAGATGACAAAGATCGAATATCCGTGAGTCCACTGGGGATGACAAAGATCCAATAATTGTTAGTCCTCTGGTGATGTCAAAGATCCAATATCCGTGAGTCCTCTGACGATGACAAAGATCAAATATCTGTGAGTCCACTGGGGATGACAAAGATCCAATATCTGAGAGTCCACTGGGGATGACAAAGATCCAATATCCGTGAGTCCTCTGGAGATGACAAAGATCCAATATCTGTGAGTCCACTGGGGATGACAAAGATCCAATAATTGTTAGTCCTCTGGTGATGTCAAAGATCCAATATTCGTGAGTCCTCTGGCGATGACAAAGATCCAATATCTGTGAGTCCTCTGGAGATGACAAAGTTCCAATATCTGTGATTCCACTGGGGATGACAAAGATCCAATATCTGTGAGTCCACTGGGGATGACAAAGATCCAATATCCGTGAGTCCTCTGGAGATGACAAAGATCAAATATCCGTGAGTCCTCTGGAGATGACAAAGATCCAATATCCGTGAGTCCACTGGGGATGACAAAGATCCAATAATTGTTAGTCCTCTGGTGATGTCAAAGATCCAATATCCGTGAGTCCTCTGGCGATGACAAAGATCCAATATCTGTGAGTCCACTGGGGATGACAAAGATCCAATATCTGTGAGTCCACTGGGGATGACAAAGATCCAATATCCGTGAGTCCTCTGGAGATGACAAAGATCCAATATCTGTGAGTCCACTGGGGATGACAAAGATCCAATAATTGTTAGTCCTCTGGTGATGTCAAAGATCCAATATTCGTGAGTCCTCTGGCGATGACAAAGATCCAATATCTGTGAGTCCTCTGGAGATGACAAAGTTCCAATATCTGTGATTCCACTGGGGATGACAAAGATCCAATATCTGTGAGTCCACTGGGGATGACAAAGATCCAATATCCGTGAGTCCTCTGGAGATGACAAAGATCAATTATCCGTGAGTCCTCTGGAGATGACAAAGATCCAATATCTGTGAGTCTTCTGGAGATGACAAATATCTAATATCCGTGAGTCCACAGGGGTTGACAAAGATCCAATATCTGTGAGTCTAATGGAGATGACAAAGATCCAGTATCTGTGAGTCCTCTGGAGATGACAAACTTCCAATATCCATGTGTCCACTGGGGATGACAAATATCCAATATCTGTGAGTCCTCTGGAGATGACAAAGATCCAATATACATGTGTCCTCTGGAGATGACAAAGATCCAATATCTGTGAGTCCTCTGGAGATGACAAAGATCCAATATCTGTGAGTCCACTGGGGATGACAAAGATCCAATATCTGTGAGTCCAATGGAGATGACAAAGATCCAATATCCGTGACTCCTCTGGAGATGACAAAAATCCAATATCCCTGAGTCCTCTGGAGATGACAAAGATCCAATATCCGTGACTCCTCTGAGGTTGACAAAGATCCAATATCTGTGAGTCCTCTGGAGATGACAAAGATCCAATGTCTGTGAGTCCTCTGGAGATGACAAAGATCCAATATCCGTGAGTCCACTGGGGATGAGAAAGATCCAATATCTGTTAGTCCGCTGGGGATGTCAAAGATCCAATATCCGTGAGTCCTCTGGAGATGACAAAGATCCAATATCCGTGAGTCCACTGGGGATGACAAAGATCCAATATCCGTGAGACCTCTGGAGATGACAAAGATCCAATATCTGTGATTCCACTGGGGATGACAAAGATCCAATATCAGTGAGTCCACTGGGGATGAGAAAGATCCAATATCTGTGAGTCCAATGGAGATGACAAAGATCCAATATCTGTGAGTCCACTGGGGATGACAAAGATCCAATATCTGTGAGTCCTCTGGAGATGACAAAGATCCAATATCTGTGAGTCCACTGGGGATGACAAAGATCCAATATCTGTGAGTCCAATGGAGATGACAAAGATCCAATATCTGTGAGTCCACTGGAGATGACAAAGATCCAATATCCGTGAGTCCTCTGGAGTTGACAAAGATCAAATATCCGTGAGTCCTCTGGAGATGACAAAGATCCAATATCTGTGAGTCCACTGGGGACGACAAAGATCCAACATCTGTGAGTCCACTGGGGACGACAAAGATCCAATATCTGTGAGTCCACTGGAGATGACAAAGATCCAATATCTGTGAGTCAACTGGGGATGACAAAGATCCAATATCTGTGAGACCTCTGGAGATGATAAAGATCCAATATCTGTGACTCCTTTGGAGATGAGAAAGATCCAATATCTGTGAGTCCTCTGGAGATGAGAAAGATCCAATGTCTGTGAGTCCTCTGGAGATGACAAAGATGCAATATCTGTGAGTCCACTGGGGATGACAAAGATCCAATATCTGTGAGTCCTCTGGAGATGACAAAGATCCAATATCTGTGAGTCCTCTGGAGATGACAAAGATCCAATATCCGTGACTCCTCTGGAGATGACAAAGATCCAATATCCGTGAGTCCTCTGGAGATGACAAAGATCCAATATCCGTGACTCCTCTGAGGAAGACAAAGATCCTATATCTGTGAGTCCTCTGGAGATGACAAAGATCCAATATCCGTGAGTCCACTGGGGATGACAAAGATCCAATAATTGTTAGTCCTCTGGTGATGTCAAAGATCCAATATCCGTGAGTCCTCTGGCGATGACAAAGATCCAATATCTGTGAGTCCTTAGGAGATGACAAAGTTCCAATATCTGTGAGTCCTCTGGAGATGACAAAGATCCAATATCTGTGATTCCACTGGGGATGACAAAGATCCAATATCTGTGAGTCCACTGGGGATGACAAAGATCCAATATCTGTGAGTCCAATGGAGATGACAAAGATCCAATATCTGTGAGTCCTCTGGGGATGAGAAAGATCCAATATCCATGAGTCCACTGGGGATGACAAAGATCCAATATCCGTGAGACCTCTGGAGATGACAAAGATCCAGTATCTGTGACTCATTTGGAGATGACAAAGATCCAATATCTGTTGGTCCACAGGTGATGACAAAGATCCAATATCTGTGAGATCTCTGGAGATGTCAAAGATCCAATATATGTGAGTCTTCTGGAGATGAGAAAGATCCAATATCTGTGAGTCCACTGGGGATGACAAAGATCCAATATCCGTGAGTCCTCTGAAGATGACAGAAGTCCAATATCTGTGAATCCTCTGGGATGAAAAAGATCCAATATCCACAAGTCCTCTGGGGATGTCAAAGATCCAATATCTGTGAGACTTCTGGAGATGACAAATATCTAATATCCGTGAGTTCACTGGCGATGACAAAGATCCAATATCTGTGTGTCCTCTGCAGATGACAAAGATCCAATATCTGTGAGTCCTCTGCAGATGACATAGATCCAATATCTGTGAGTCCTCTGCAGATGACAAAGATCCAATATCTGTGAGTCCACTGGAGATGACAATGATCCAATATCCGTGACTCCTCTGGAGATGACAAAGATCCAATATCCGTGAGTCCTCTGGAGATGACAAAGATCCAATATCCGTGACTCCTCTGAGGATGACAAAGATCCTATATCTGTGAGTCCTCTGGAGATGACAAAGATCGAATATCCGTGAGTCCACTGGGGATGACAAAGATCCAATAATTGTTAGTCCTCTGGTGATGTCAAAGATCCAATATCCGTGAGTCCTCTGACGATGACAAAGATCAAATATCTGTGAGTCCACTGGGGATGACAAAGATCCAATATCTGAGAGTCCACTGGGGATGACAAAGATCCAATATCCGTGAGTCCTCTGGAGATGACAAAGATCCAATATCTGTGAGTCCACTGGGGATGACAAAGATCCAATAATTGTTAGTCCTCTGGTGATGTCAAAGATCCAATATTCGTGAGTCCTCTGGCGATGACAAAGATCCAATATCTGTGAGTCCTCTGGAGATGACAAAGTTCCAATATCTGTGATTCCACTGGGGATGACAAAGATCCAATATCTGTGAGTCCACTGGGGATGACAAAGATCCAATATCCGTGAGTCCTCTGGAGATGACAAAGATCAATTATCCGTGAGTCCTCTGGAGATGACAAAGATCCAATATCTGTGAGTCTTCTGGAGATGACAAATATCTAATATCCGTGAGTCCACAGGGGTTGACAAAGATCCAATATCTGTGAGTCTAATGGAGATGACAAAGATCCAGTATCTGTGAGTCCTCTGGAGATGACAAACTTCCAATATCCATGTGTCCACTGGGGATGACAAAGATCCAATATCTGTGAGTCCTCTGGAGATGACAAAGATCCAATATACATGTGTCCTCTGGAGATGACAAAGATCCAATATCTGTGAGTCCTCTGGAGATGACAAAGATCCAATATCTGTGAGTCCACTGGGGATGACAAAGATCCAATATCTGTGAGTCCAATGGAGATGACAAAGATCCAATATCCGTGACTCCTCTGGAGATGACAAAAATCCAATATCCCTGAGTCCTCTGGAGATGACAAAGATCCAATATCCGTGACTCCTCTGAGGTTGACAAAGATCCAATATCTGTGAGTCCTCTGGAGATGACAAAGATCCAATGTCTGTGAGTCCTCTGGAGATGACAAAGATCCAATATCCGTGAGTCCACTGGGGATGAGAAAGATCCAATATCTGTTAGTCCGCTGGGGATGTCAAAGATCCAATATCCGTGAGTCCTCTGGAGATGACAAAGATCCAATATCCGTGAGTCCACTGGGGATGACAAAGATCCAATATCCGTGAGACCTCTGGAGATGACAAAGATCCAATATCTGTGATTCCACTGGGGATGACAAAGATCCAATATCAGTGAGTCCACTGGGGATGAGAAAGATCCAATATCTGTGAGTCCAATGGAGATGACAAAGATCCAATATCTGTGAGTCCACTGGGGATGACAAAGATCCAATATCTGTGAGTCCTCTGGAGATGACAAAGATCCAATATCTGTGAGTCCACTGGGGATGACAAAGATCCAATATCTGTGAGTCCAATGGAGATGACAAAGATCCAATATCTGTGAGTCCACTGGAGATGACAAAGATCCAATATCCGTGAGTCCTCTGGAGTTGACAAAGATCAAATATCCGTGAGTCCTCTGGAGATGACAAAGATCCAATATCTGTGAGTCCACTGGGGACGACAAAGATCCAACATCTGTGAGTCCACTGGGGACGACAAAGATCCAATATCTGTGAGTCCACTGGAGATGACAAAGATCCAATATCTGTGAGTCAACTGGGGATGACAAAGATCCAATATCTGTGAGACCTCTGGAGATGATAAAGATCCAATATCTGTGACTCCTTTGGAGATGAGAAAGATCCAATATCTGTGAGTCCTCTGGAGATGAGAAAGATCCAATGTCTGTGAGTCCTCTGGAGATGACAAAGATGCAATATCTGTGAGTCCACTGGGGATGACAAAGATCCAATATCTGTGAGTCCTCTGGAGATGACAAAGATCCAATATCTGTGAGTCCTCTGGAGATGACAAAGATCCAATATCCGTGACTCCTCTGGAGATGACAAAGATCCAATATCCGTGAGTCCTCTGGAGATGACAAAGATCCAATATCCGTGACTCCTCTGAGGAAGACAAAGATCCTATATCTGTGAGTCCTCTGGAGATGACAAAGATCCAATATCTGTGAGTCCTCTGGAGATGACAAAGATCCAATATCTGTGAGTCCACTGGGGATGACAAAGATCCAATATCTGTGAGTCCAATGGAGATGACAAAGATCCAATATCCGTTACTCCTCTGGAGATGACAAAAATCCAATATCCCTGAGTCCTCTGGAGATGACAAAGATCCAATATCCGTGACTCCTCTGAGGTTGACAAAGATCCAATATCTGTGAGTCCTCTGGAGATGACAAAGATCCAATGTCTGTGAGTCCTCTGGAGATGACAAAGATCCAATATCCGTGAGTCCACTGGGGATGAGAAAGATCCAATATCTGTTAGTCCGCTGGGGATGTCAAAGATCCAATATCCGTGAGTCCTCTGGAGATGACAAAGATCCAATATCCGTGAGTCCACTGGGGATGACAAAGATCCAATATCCGTGAGACCTCTGGAGATGACAAAGATCCAATATCTGTGATTCCACTGGGGATGACAAAGATCCAATATCAGTGAGTCCACTGGGGATGAGAAAGATCCAATATCTGTGAGTCCAATGGAGATGACAAAGATCCAATATCTGTGAGTCCACTGGGGATGACAAAGATCCAATATCTGTGAGTCCTCTGGAGATGACAAAGATCCAATATCTGTGAGTCCACTGGGGATGACAAAGATCCAATATCTGTGAGTCCAATGGAGATGACAAAGATCCAATATCTGTGAGTCCACTGGAGATGACAAAGATCCAATATCCGTGAGTCCTCTGGAGTTGACAAAGATCAAATATCCGTGAGTCCTCTGGAGATGACAAAGATCCAATATCTGTGAGTCCACTGGGGACGACAAAGATCCAATATCTGTGAGTCCACTGGGGACGACAAAGATCCAACATCTGTGAGTCCACTGGGGACGACAAAGATCCAATATCTGTGAGTCCACTGGAGATGACAAAGATCCAATATCTGTGAGTCAACTGGGGATGACAAAGATCCAATATCTGTGAGACCTCTGGAGATGATAAAGATCCAATATCTGTGACTCCTTTGGAGATGAGAAAGATCCAATATCTGTGAGTCCTCTGGAGATGAGAAAGATCCAATGTCTGTGAGTCCTCTGGAGATGACAAAGATGCAATATCTGTGAGTCCACTGGGGATGACAAAGATCCAATATCTGTGAGTCCTCTGGAGATGACAAAGATCCAATATCTGTGAGTCCTCTGGAGATGACAAAGATCCAATATCCGTGACTCCTCTGGAGATGACAAAGATCCAATATCCGTGAGTCCTCTGGAGATGACAAAGATCCAATATCCGTGACTCCTCTGAGGAAGACAAAGATCCTATATCTGTGAGTCCTCTGGAGATGACAAAGATCCAATATCTGTGAGTCCTCTGGAGATGACAAAGATCCAATATCTGTGAGTCCACTGGGGATGACAAAGATCCAATATCTGTGAGTCCAATGGAGATGACAAAGATCCAATATCCGTGACTCCTCTGGAGATGACAAAAATCCAATATCCCTGAGTCCTCTGGAGATGACAAAGATCCAATATCCGTGACTCCTCTGAGGTTGACAAAGATCCAATATCTGTGAGTCCTCTGGAGATGACAAAGATCCAATGTCTGTGAGTCCTCTGGAGATGACAAAGATCCAATATCCGTGAGTCCACTGGGGATGAGAAAGATCCAATATCTGTTAGTCCGCTGGGGATGTCAAAGATCCAATATCCGTGAGTCCTCTGGAGATGACAAAGATCCAATATCCGTGAGTCCACTGGGGATGACAAAGATCCAATATCCGTGAGACCTCTGGAGATGACAAAGATCCAATATCTGTGATTCCACTGGGGATGACAAAGATCCAATATCAGTGAGTCCACTGGGGATGAGAAAGATCCAATATCTGTGAGTCCAATGGAGATGACAAAGATCCAATATCTGTGAGTCCACTGGGGATGACAAAGATCCAATATCTGTGAGTCCTCTGGAGATGACAAAGATCCAATATCTGTGAGTCCACTGGGGATGACAAAGATCCAATATCTGTGAGTCCAATGGAGATGACAAAGATCCAATATCTGTGAGTCCACTGGAGATGACAAAGATCCAATATCCGTGAGTCCTCTGGAGTTGACAAAGATCAAATATCCGTGAGTCCTCTGGAGATGACAAAGATCCAATATCTGTGAGTCCACTGGGGACGACAAAGATCCAACATCTGTGAGTCCACTGGGGACGACAAAGATCCAATATCTGTGAGTCCACTGGAGATGACAAAGATCCAATATCTGTGAGTCAACTGGGGATGACAAAGATCCAATATCTGTGAGACCTCTGGAGATGATAAAGATCCAATATCTGTGACTCCTTTGGAGATGAGAAAGATCCAATATCTGTGAGTCCTCTGGAGATGAGAAAGATCCAATGTCTGTGAGTCCTCTGGAGATGACAAAGATGCAATATCTGTGAGTCCACTGGGGATGACAAAGATCCAATATCTGTGAGTCCTCTGGAGATGACAAAGATCCAATATCTGTGAGTCCTCTGGAGATGACAAAGATCCAATATCCGTGACTCCT
Source organism: Hemitrygon akajei (assembly GCF_048418815.1). NCBI lineage: Eukaryota > Metazoa > Chordata > Chondrichthyes > Myliobatiformes > Dasyatidae > Hemitrygon > Hemitrygon akajei. The sequence continues at coordinate 108,363,495 of NC_133125.1, forward strand.
CTGGAGATGACAAAGATCCAATATCCGTGAGTCCTCTGGAGATGACAAAGATCCAATATCCGTGACTCCTCTGAGGAAGACAAAGATCCTATATCTGTGAGTCCTCTGGAGATGACAAAGATCCAATATCCGTGAGTCCACTGGGGATGACAAAGATCCAATAATTGTTAGTCCTCTGGTGATGTCAAAGATCCAATATCCGTGAGTCCTCTGGCGATGACAAAGATCCAATATCTGTGAGTCCTTAGGAGATGACAAAGTTCCAATATCTGTGAGTCCTCTGGAGATGACAAAGATCCAATATCTGTGATTCCACTGGGGATGACAAAGATCCAATATCTGTGAGTCCACTGGGGATGACAAAGATCCAATATCTGTGAGTCCAATGGAGATGACAAAGATCCAATATCTGTGAGCCCACTGGGGATGACAAAGATCCAATATCTGTGAGTCCACTGGGGATGACAAAGATCCAATATCCGTGAGTCCTCTGGAGATGACAAAGATCAAATATCCGTGAGTCCTCTGGAGATGACAAAGGTCCAATATCTGTGAGTCCACTGGGGATGAGAAAGATCCAATATCTGTGAGTCTTCTGGAGATGACAAATCTCTAATATCCGTGAGTCCACAGGGGTTGACAAAGATCCAATATCTGTGAGTCTAATGGAGATGACAAAGATCCAGTATCTGTGAGTCCTCTGGAGATGACAAAGATCAAATATCCATGAGTCCACTGGGGATGACAAAGATCCAATATCTGTGAGTCCTCTGGAGATGGCATAGATCCAATATCTGTGAGTCCTCTGGAGATGATAAAGTTCCAATATCCATGTGTCCACTGGGGATGACAAAGATCCAATATCTGTGAGTCCTCTGGAGATGACAAAGATCCAATATACATGTGTCCTCTGGAGATGACAAAGATCCAATATCTGTGAGTCCTCTGGAGATGACAAAGATCCAATATCTGTGAGTCCACTGGGGATGACAAAGATCCAATATCTGTGAGTCCAATGGAGATGACAAAGATCCAATATCTGTTAGTCCACTGCGGATGAGAAAGATCCAATATTCGTGAGTCCTCTGGAGATGACAAAGATCAAATATCCGTGAGTCCTCTGGAGATGTCAAAGATCCAATATCTGTGACTCCACTGGGGACGACAAAGATCCAATATCTGTGAGTCCACTGGGGATGACAAAGATCCAATATCTGTGAGTCCACTGGAGATGACAAAGATCCAATATTTGTGAGTCAACTGGGGATGACAAAGATCCAATATCCGTGAGCCCTCTGGAGATGACAAAGATCCAATATCTGTGACTCCAATGGAGATGACAAAGATCCAATATCTGTGAGTCCGCTGGAGATGAAAAAGATCCAATATCCGTGACTCCTCTGAGGATGACAAAGATCCAATATCCGTGACTCCTCTGAGGATGGCATAGATCAAATATCCGTGAGTCCTCTGGAGATGACAAAGATCCAATATCCGTGACTCCTCTGAGGATGACAAAGATCCAATATCTGTGAGTCCTCTGGAGGTGACAAAGATCCAATATCTGTGAGTCCTCTGGAGATGACAAAGATCCAATATCCGTGACTCCTCTGGAGATGACAAAAATCCAATATCCCTGAGTCCTCTGGAGATGACAAAGATCCAATATCCGTGACTCCTCTGGAGATGACAAAGATCCAATATCCGTGAGTCCTCTGGAGATGACAAAGATCCAATATCCGTGACTCCTCTGAGGATGACAAACATCCTATATCTGTGAGTCCTCTGGAGATGACAAAGATCCAATATCCGTGAGTCCACTGGGGATGACAAAGATCCAATAATTGTTAGTCCTCTGGTGATGTCAAAGATCCAATATCCGTGAGTCCTCTGGCGATGACAAAGATCCAATATTTGTGAGTCCTTAGGAGATGACAAAGTTCCAATATCTGTGAGTCCTCTGGAGATGACAAAGATCCAATATCTGTGATTCCACTGGGGATGACAAAGATCCAATAGCTGTGAGTCCACTGGGGATGACAAAGATCCAATATCTGTGAGTCCACTGGGGATGACAAAGATCCAATATCCGTGAGTCCTCTGGAGATGACAAAGATCAAATATCCGTGAGTCCTCTGGAGATGACAAAGATCCAATATCTGTGAGTCCACTGGGGATGAGAAAGATCCAATATCTGTGAGTCTTCTGGAGATGACAAATATCTAATATCCGTGAGTCCACTGGGGTTGACAAAGATCCAATATCTGTGAGTCTAATGGAGATGACAAAGATCCAGTATCTGTGAGTCCTCTGGAGATGACAAAGATCCAATATTCATGAGTCCACTGGGGATGACAAAGATCCAATATCTGTGAGTCCTCTGGAGATGGCATAGATCCAATATCTGTGAGTCCTCTGGAGATGACAAAGTTCCAATATCCATGTGTCCACTGTGGATGACAAAGATCCAATATCTGTGAGTCCTCTGGAGATGACAAAGATCCAATAGCTGTGAGTCCACTGGGGATGACAAAGATCCAATATCTGTGAGTCCACTGGGGATGACAAAGATCCAATATCCGTGAGTCCTCTGGAGATGACAAAGATCAAATATCCGTGAGTCCTCTGGAGATGACAAAGATCCAATATCTGTGAGTCCACTGGGGATGAGAAAGATCCAATATCTGTGAGTCTTCTGGAGATGACAAATATCTAATATCCGTGAGTCCACTGGGGTTGACAAAGATCCAATATCTGTGAGTCTAATGGAGATGACAAAGATCCAGTATCTGTGAGTCCTCTGGAGATGACAAAGATCCAATATTCATGAGTCCACTGGGGATGACAAAGATCCAATATCTGTGAGTCCTCTGGAGATGGCATAGATCCAATATCTGTGAGTCCTCTGGAGATGACAAAGTTCCAATATCCATGTGTCCACTGTGGATGACAAAGATCCAATATCTGTGAGTCCTCTGGAGATGACAAAGATCCAATATATATGTGTCCTCTGGAGATGACAAAGATCCAATATCTGTGAGTCCTCTGGAGATGACAAAGATCCAATATCTGTGAGTCCACTGGGGATGACAAAGATCCAATATCTGTGAGTCCAATGGAGATGACAGAGATCCAATATCTGTGAGTCCACTGGGGATGACAAAGATCCAATATCCGTGAGACCTCTGGAGATGACAAAGATCCAATATCTGTGATTCCACTGGGGATGACAAAGATCCAATATCAGTGAGTCCACTGGGGATGAGAAAGATCCAATATCTGTGAGTCCAATGGAGATGACAAAGATCCAATATCTGTGAGTCCACTGGGGATGACAAAGATCCAATATCTGTGAGTCCTCTGGAGATGACAAAGATCCAATATCTGTGAGTCCACTGGGGATGACAAAGATCCAATATCTGTGAGTCCAATGGAGATGACAAAGATCCAATATCTGTGAGTCCACTGGAGATGACAAAGATCCAATATCCGTGTGTCCTCTGGAGTTGACAAAGATCAAATATCCGTGAGTCCTCTGGAGATGACAAAGATCCAATATCTGTGAGTCCACTGGGGACGACAAAGATCCAACATCTGTGAGTCCACTGGGGACGACAAAGATCCAATATCTGTGAGTCCACTGGAGATGACAAAGATCCAATATCTGTGAGTCAACTGGGGATGACAAAGATCCAATATCTGTGAGACCTCTGGAGATGATAAAGATCCAATATCTGTGACTCCTTTGGAGATGAGAAAGATCCAATATCTGTGAGTCCTCTGGAGATGAGAAAGATCCAATGTCTGTGAGTCCTCTGGAGATGACAAAGATGCAATATCTGTGAGTCCACTGGGGATGACAAAGATCCAATATCTGTGAGTCCTCTGGAGATGACAAAGATCCAATATCTGTGAGTCCTCTGGAGATGACAAAGATCCAATATCCGTGACTCCTCTGGAGATGACAAAGATCCAATATCCGTGAGTCCTCTGGAGATGACAAAGATCCAATATCCGTGACTCCTCTGAGGAAGACAAAGATCCTATATCTGTGAGTCCTCTGGAGATGACAAAGATCCAATATCCGTGAGTCCACTGGGGATGACAAAGATCCAATAATTGTTAGTCCTCTGGTGATGTCAAAGATCCAATATCCGTGAGTCCTCTGGCGATGACAAAGATCCAATATCTGTGAGTCCTTAGGAGATGACAAAGTTCCAATATCTGTGAGTCCTCTGGAGATGACAAAGATCCAATATCTGTGATTCCACTGGGGATGACAAAGATCCAATATCTGTGAGTCCACTGGGGATGACAAAGATCCAATATCTGTGAGTCCAATGGAGATGACAAAGATCCAATATCTGTGAGCCCACTGGGGATGACAAAGATCCAATATCTGTGAGTCCACTGGGGATGACAAAGATCCAATATCCGTGAGTCCTCTGGAGATGACAAAGATCAAATATCCGTGAGTCCTCTGGAGATGACAAAGGTCCAATATCTGTGAGTCCACTGGGGATGAGAAAGATCCAATATCTGTGAGTCTTCTGGAGATGACAAATCTCTAATATCCGTGAGTCCACAGGGGTTGACAAAGATCCAATATCTGTGAGTCTAATGGAGATGACAAAGATCCAGTATCTGTGAGTCCTCTGGAGATGACAAAGATCAAATATCCATGAGTCCACTGGGGATGACAAAGATCCAATATCTGTGAGTCCTCTGGAGATGGCATAGATCCAATATCTGTGAGTCCTCTGGAGATGATAAAGTTCCAATATCCATGTGTCCACTGGGGATGACAAAGATCCAATATCTGTGAGTCCTCTGGAGATGACAAAGATCCAATATACATGTGTCCTCTGGAGATGACAAAGATCCAATATCTGTGAGTCCTCTGGAGATGACAAAGATCCAATATCTGTGAGTCCACTGGGGATGACAAAGATCCAATATCTGTGAGTCCAATGGAGATGACAAAGATCCAATATCTGTTAGTCCACTGCGGATGAGAAAGATCCAATATTCGTGAGTCCTCTGGAGATGACAAAGATCAAATATCCGTGAGTCCTCTGGAGATGTCAAAGATCCAATATCTGTGACTCCACTGGGGACGACAAAGATCCAATATCTGTGAGTCCACTGGGGATGACAAAGATCCAATATCTGTGAGTCCACTGGAGATGACAAAGATCCAATATTTGTGAGTCAACTGGGGATGACAAAGATCCAATATCCGTGAGCCCTCTGGAGATGACAAAGATCCAATATCTGTGACTTTAATGGAGATGACAAAGATCCAATATCTGTGAGTCCGCTGGAGATGAAAAAGATCCAATATCCGTGACTCCTCTGAGGATGACAAAGATCCAATATCTGTGAGTCCTCTGGAGGTGACAAAGATCCAATATCTGTGAGTCCTCTGGAGATGACAAAGATCCAATATCCGTGACTCCTCTGGAGATGACAAAAATCCAATATCCCTGAGTCCTCTGGAGATGACAAAGATCCAATATCCGTGACTCCTCTGGAGATGACAAAGATCCAATATCCGTGAGTCCTCTGGAGATGACAAAGATCCAATATCCGTGACTCCTCTGAGGATGACAAACATCCTATATCTGTGAGTCCTCTGGAGATGACAAAGATCCAATATCCGTGAGTCCACTGGGGATGACAAAGATCCAATAATTGTTAGTCCTCTGGTGATGTCAAAGATCCAATATCCGTGAGTCCTCTGGCGATGACAAAGATCCAATATCTGTGAGTCCTTAGGAGATGACAAAGTTCCAATATCTGTGAGTCCTCTGGAGATGACAAAGATCCAATATCTGTGATTCCACTGGGGATGACAAAGATCCAATAGCTGTGAGTCCACTGGGGATGACAAAGATCCAATATCTGTGAGTCCACTGGGGATGACAAAGATCCAATATCCGTGAGTCCTCTGGAGATGACAAAGATCAAATATCCGTGAGTCCTCTGGAGATGACAAAGATCCAATATCTGTGAGTCCACTGGGGATGAGAAAGATCCAATATCTGTGAGTCTTCTGGAGATGACAAATATCTAATATCCGTGAGTCCACTGGGGTTGACAAAGATCCAATATCTGTGAGTCTAATGGAGATGACAAAGATCCAGTATCTGTGAGTCCTCTGGAGATGACAAAGATCCAATATTCATGAGTCCACTGGGGATGACAAAGATCCAATATCTGTGAGTCCTCTGGAGATGGCATAGATCCAATATCTGTGAGTCCTCTGGAGATGACAAAGTTCCAATATCCATGTGTCCACTGTGGATGACAAAGATCCAATATCTGTGAGTCCTCTGGAGATGACAAAGATCCAATAGCTGTGAGTCCACTGGGGATGACAAAGATCCAATATCTGTGAGTCCACTGGGGATGACAAAGATCCAATATCCGTGAGTCCTCTGGAGATGACAAAGATCAAATATCCGTGAGTCCTCTGGAGATGACAAAGATCCAATATCTGTGAGTCCACTGGGGATGAGAAAGATCCAATATCTGTGAGTCTTCTGGAGATGACAAATATCTAATATCCGTGAGTCCACTGGGGTTGACAAAGATCCAATAACTGTGAGTCTAATGGAGATGACAAAGATCCAGTATCTGTGAGTCCTCTGGAGATGACAAAGATCCAATATTCATGAGTCCACTGGGGATGACAAAGATCCAATATCTGTGAGTCCTCTGGAGATGGCATAGATCCAATATCTGTGAGTCCTCTGGAGATGACAAATTTCCAATATCCATGTGTCCACTGTGGATGACAAAGATCCAATATCTGTGAGTCCTCTGGAGATGACAAAGATCCAATATATATGTGTCCTCTGGAGATGACAAAGATCCAATATCTGTGAGTCCTCTGGAGATGACAAAGATCCAATATCTGTGAGTCCACTGGGGATGACAAAGATCCAATATCTGTGAGTCCAATGGAGATGACAGAGATCCAATATCTGTGAGTCCACTGGGGATGACAAAGATCCAATATCCGTGAGTCCTCTGGTGATGACAAAGATCAAATATCCGTGAGTCCTCTGGAGATGTCAAAGATCCTATATCTGTGAGTCCACTGGGGACGACAAAGATCCAATATTTGTGAGTCCACTGGGGACGACTAAGATCCAATATCTGTGAGTCCACTGGAGATGACAAAGATCCAATATCTGTGAGTCAACTGGGGATGACAAAGATCCAATATCCGTGAGCCCTCTGGAGATGACAAAGATCCAATATCTGTGAGTCCAATGGAGATGACAAAGATCCAATATCTGTGAGTCCGCTGGAGATGAAAAAGATCCAATATCCGTGACTCCTCTGAGGATGACAAAGATCCAATATCCGTGACTCCTCTGAGGATGGCGAAGATCAAATATCCGTGAGTCCTCTGGAGATGACAAAGATCCAATATCCGTGACTCCTCTGAGGATGACAAAGATCCAATATCTGTGAGTCCTCTGGAGGTGACAAAGATCCAATATCTGTGAGTCCTCTGGAGATGACAATGATCCAATATCCGTGACTCCTCTGGAGATGACAAAAATCCAATATCCCTGAGTCCTCTGGAGATGACAAAGATCCAATATCCGTGACTCCTCTGGAGATGACAAAGATCCAATATCCGTGACTCCTCTGAGGTTGACAAATATCCAATATCTGTGAGTCCTCTGGAGATGACAAAGATCCAATATCTGTGAGTCCTCTGGAGATGACAAAGATCCAATATCCGTGAGTCCACTGGGGATGAGAAAGATGCAATATCTGTTAGTCCTCTGGGGATGTCAAAGATCCAATATCCGTGAGTCCTCTGGAGATGACAAAGATACGATATCTGTGAGTCTTCTGGAGATGACAAAGATCCAATATCCGTGAGTCCACTGGGGATGTCAAAGATCCAATATCCCTGAGTCCTCTGGAGATGACAAAGATCCAATATCTGTGAGTCCTCTGGGGATGAGAAAGATCCATATCCATGAGTCCACTGGGGATGACAAAGATCCAATATCCGTGAGACCTCTGGAGATGACAAAGATCCAATATCTGTGATTCCACTGGGGATGACAAAGATCCAATATCAATGAGTCCACTGGGGATGAGAAAGATCCAATATCTGTGAGTCCAATAGAGATGACAAAGATCCAATATCTGTGAGTCCACTGGGGATGACAAAGATCCAATATCTGTGAGTCCTCTGGAGATGACAAAGATCCAATATCTGTGAGTCCACTGGGGATGACAAAGATCCAATATCTGTGAGTCCAATGGAGATGACAAAGATCCAATATCTGTGAGTCCACTGGGGATGACAAAGATCCAATATCCGTGAGTCCTCTGGAGATGACAAAGATCAAATATCCGTGAGTCCTCTGGAGATGAGAAAGATCCAATATCTGTGAGTCCACTGGGGACGACAAAGATCCAACATCTGTGTCCACTGGGGACGACAAAGATCCAATATCTGTGAGTCCACTGGAGATGACAAAGATCCAATATCTGTGAGTCAACTGGGGATGACAAAGATCCAATATCTGTGAGACCTCTGGAGATGACAAAGATCCAGTATCTGTGACTCCTTTGGAGATGACAAACATCCAATATCTGTGAGTCCTCTGGAGATGAGAAAGATCCAATATCTGTGAGTCCTCTGGAGATGACAAAGATCCAATATCTGTGAGTCCACTGGGGGTGACAAAGATCCAATATCTGTGAGTCCTCTGGAGATGACAAAGATCCAATATCTGTGAGTCCTCTGGAGATGACAAAGATCCAATATCAGTGAGTCCTCTGGAGATGACAAAGATCCAATATCCGTGAGTCCACTGGGGATGACAAAGATCCAATAATTGTTAGTCCTCTGGTGATGTCAAAGATCCAATATCCGTGAGTCCTCTGGCGATGACAAAGATCCAATATCTGTGAGTCCTTAGGAGATGACAAAGTTCCAATATCTGTGAGTCCTCTGGAGATGACAAAGATCCAATATCTGTGATTCCACTGGGGATGACAAAGATCCAATAGCTGTGAGTCCACTGGGGATGACAAAGATCCAATATCTGTGAGTCCAATGGAGATGACAAAGATCCAATATCTGTGAGTCCACTGGGGATGACAAAGATCCAATATCTGTGAGTCCACTGGGGATGACAAAGATCCAATATCCGTGAGTCCTCTGGAGATGACAAAGATCAAATATCCGTGAGTCCTCTGGAGATGACAAAGATCCAATATCTGTGAGTCCACTGGGGATGAGAAAGATCCAATATCTGTGAGTCTTCTGGAGATGACAAATATCTAATATCCGTGAGTCCACTGGGGTTGACAAAGATCCAATATCTGTGAGTCCTCTGGAGATGGCATAGATCCAATATCTGTGAGTCCTCTGGAGATGACAAAGTTCCAATATCCATGTGTCCACTGGGGATGACAAAGATCCAATATCTGTGAGTCCTCTGGAGATGACAAAGATCCAATATATATGTGTCCTCTGGAGATGACAAAGATCCAATATCTGTGAGTCCTCTGGAGATGACAAAGATCCAATATCTGTGAGTCCACTGGGGATGACAAAGATCCAATATCTGTGAGTCCAATGGAGATGACAGAGATCCAATATCTGTGAGTCCACTGGGGATGACAAAGATCCAATATCCGTGAGTCCTCTGGTGATGACAAAGATCAAATATCCGTGAGTCCTCTGGAGATGTCAAAGATCCTATATCTGTGAGTCCACTGGGGACGACAAAGATCCAATATTTGTGAGTCCACTGGGGACGACTAAGATCCAATATCTGTGAGTCCACTGGAGATGACAAAGATCCAATATCTGTGAGTCAACTGGGGATGACAAAGATCCAATATCCGTGAGCCCTCTGGAGATGACAAAGATCCAATATCTGTGAGTCCAATGGAGATGACAAAGATCCAATATCTGTGAGTCCGCTGGAGATGAAAAAGATCCAATATCCGTGACTCCTCTGAGGATGACAAAGATCCAATATCCGTGACTCCTCTGAGGATGGCGAAGATCAAATATCCGTGAGTCCTCTGGAGATGACAAAGATCCAATATCCGTGACTCCTCTGAGGATGACAAAGATCCAATATCTGTGAGTCCTCTGGAGGTGACAAAGATCCAATATCTGTGAGTCCTCTGGAGATGACAATGATCCAATATCCGTGACTCCTCTGGAGATGACAAAAATCCAATATCCCTGAGTCCTCTGGAGATGACAAAGATCCAATATCCGTGACTCCTCTGGAGATGACAAAGATCCAATATCCGTGACTCCTCTGAGGTTGACAAATATCCAATATCTGTGAGTCCTCTGGAGATGACAAAGATCCAATATCTGTGAGTCCTCTGGAGATGACAAAGATCCAATATCCGTGAGTCCACTGGGGATGAGAAAGATGCAATATCTGTTAGTCCTCTGGGGATGTCAAAGATCCAATATCCGTGAGTCCTCTGGAGATGACAAAGATACAATATCTGTGAGTCTTCTGGAGATGACAAAGATCCAATATCCGTGAGTCCACTGGGGATGTCAAAGATCCAATATCCCTGAGTCCTCTAGAGATGACAAAGATCCAATATCTGTGAGTCCTCTGGGGATGAGAAAGATCCATATCCATGAGTCCACTGGGGATGACAAAGATCCAATATCCGTGAGACCTCTGGAGATGACAAAGATCCAATATCTGTGATTCCACTGGGGATGACAAAGATCCAATATCAATGAGTCCACTGGGGATGAGAAAGATCCAATATCTGTGAGTCCAATAGAGATGACAAAGATCCAATATCTGTGAGTCCACTGGGGATGACAAAGATCCAATATCTGTGAGTCCTCTGGAGATGACAAAGATCCAATATCTGTGAGTCCACTGGGGATGACAAAGATCCAATATCTGTGAGTCCAATGGAGATGACAAAGATCCAATATCTGTGAGTCCACTGGGGATGACAAAGATCCAATATCCGTGAGTCCTCTGGAGATGACAAAGATCAAATATCCGTGAGTCCTCTGGAGATGAGAAAGATCCAATATCTGTGAGTCCACTGGGGACGACAAAGATCCAACATCTGTGAGTCCACTGGGGACGACAAAGATCCAATATCTGTGAGTCCACTGGAGATGACAAAGATCCAATATCTGTGAGTCAACTGGGGATGACAAAGATCCAATATCTGTGAGACCTCTGGAGATGACAAAGATCCAGTATCTGTGACTCCTTTGGAGATGACAAACATCCAATATCTGTGAGTCCTCTGGAGATGAGAAAGATCCAATATCTGTGAGTCCTCTGGAGATGACAAAGATCCAATATCTGTGAGTCCACTGGGGGTGACAAAGATCCAATATCTGTGAGTCCTCTGGAGATGACAAAGATCCAATATCTGTGAGTCCTCTGGAGATGACAAAGATCCAATATCAGTGAGTCCTCTGGAGATGACAAAGATCCAATATCTGTGACTCCTCTGGAGATGACAAAGATCCAATATCCGTGAGTCCTCTGGAGATGACAAAGATCCAATATCCATGACTCCTCTGAGGATGACAAAGATCCTATATCTGTGAGTCCTCTGGAGATGACAAAGATCCAATATCCGTGAGTCTACTAGGGATGACAAAGATCCAATAATTGTTAGTCCTCTGGTGATGTCAAAGATCCAATATTCGTGAGTCCTCTGGCGATGACAAAGATCCAATATCTGTGAGTCCTCTGGAGATGTCAAAGATCCAATATCTGTGAGTCCTCTGGAGATGACAAAGATCCAATATCTGTGATTCCATTGGGGATGACAAAGATCCAATATCTGTGAGTCCACTGGGGATGACAAAGATCCAATATCTGTGAGTCCACTGGGGACGACAAAGATCCAATATCTGTGAGTCCACTGGAGATGACAAAGATCCAATATCTGTGAGTCAACTGGGGATGACAAAGATCCAATATCTGTGAGACCTCTGGAGATGACAAACATCCAGTATCTGTGACTCCTTTGGAGATGAGAAAGATCCAATATCTGTGAGTCCTCTGGAGATGAGAAAGATCCGATGTCTGTGAGTCCTCTGGAGATGACAAACATCCAATATCTGTGAGTCCACTGGGGATGACAAAGATCCAATATCTGTGAGTCCTCTGGAGATGACAAAGATCCAATATCTGTGAGTCCTCTGGAGATGACAAAGATCCAATATCCGTGACTCCTCTGGAGATGACAAAGATCCAATATCCGTGAGTCCTCTGGAGATGACAAAGATCCAATATCCGTGACTCCTCTGAGGATGACAAAGATCCTATATCTGTGAGTCCTCTGGAGATGACAAAGATCCAATATCCGTGAGTCCACTGGGGATGACAAAGAACCAATAATTGTTAGTCCTCTGGTGATGTCAAAGATCCAATATCCGTGAGTCCTCTGGCGATGACAAAGATCCAATATCTGTGAGTCCTCTGGAGATGACAAAGTTCGAATATCTGTGAGTCCTCTGGAGATGACAAAGATCCAATATCTGTGAGTCCACTGGGGATGAGAAAGATCCAATATCTGTGAGTCTTCTGGAGATGACAAATATCTAATATCCGTGAGTCCACTGGGGTTGACAAAGATCCAATATCCATGAGTCCACTGGGGATGACAAAGATCCAATATCTGTGAGTCCTCTGGAGATGACATAGATCCAATATCTGTGAGTCCTCTGGAGATGACAAAGTTCCAATATCCATGAGTCCACTGGGGATGACAAAGATCCAATATCTGTGAGTCCTCTGCAGATGACAAAGTTCCAATATACATGTGTCCTCTGGAGATGACAAAGATCCAATATCTGTGAGTCCTCTGGGGATGAGAAAGATCCAATATCCATGAGTCCACTGGGGATGACAAAGATCCAATATCCGTGAGACCTCTGGAGATGACAACGATCCAGTATCTGTGACTCATTTGGAGATGACAAAGATCCAATATCTGTTGGTCCACAGGTGATGACAAAGATCCAATATCTGTGAGATCTCTGGAGATGTCAAAGATCCAATATATGTGAGTCTTCTGGAGATGAGAAAGATCCAATATCTGTGAGTCCACTGGGGATGACAAAGATCCAATATCCGTGAGTCCTCTGAAGATGACAGAAGTCCAATATCTGTGACTCCTCTGGGATGAAAAAGATCCAATATCCACAAGTCCTCTGGGGATGTCAAAGATCCAATATCTGTGAGACTTCTGGAGATGACAAATATCTAATATCCGTGAGTTCACTGGCGATGACAAAGATCCAATATCTGTGTGTCCTCTGCAGATGACAAAGATCCAATATCTGTGAGTCCTCTGCAGATGACATAGATCCAATATCTGTGAGTCCTCTGCAGATGACAAAGATCCAATATCTGTGAGTCCACTGGAGATGACAATGATCCAATATCCGTGACTCCTCTGGAGATGACAAAGATCCAATATCCGTGAGTCCTCTGGAGATGACAAAGATCCAATATCCGTGACTCCTCTGAGGATGACAAAGATCCTATATCTGTGAGTCCTCTGGAGATGACAAAGATCGAATATCCGTGAGTCCACTGGGGATGACAAAGATCCAATAATTGTTAGTCCTCTGGTGATGTCAAAGATCCAATATCCGTGAGTCCTCTGACGATGACAAAGATCAAATATCTGTGAGTCCACTGGGGATGACAAAGATCCAATATCAGAGAGTCCACTGGGGATGACAAAGATCCAATATCCGTGAGTCCTCTGGAGATGACAAAGATCCAATATCTGTGAGTCCACTGGGGATGACAAAGATCCAATAATTGTTAGTCCTCTGGTGATGTCAAAGATCCAATATTCGTGAGTCCTCTGGCGATGACAAAGATCCAATATCTGTGAGTCCTCTGGAGATGACAAAGTTCCAATATCTGTGATCCCACTGGGGATGACAAAGATCCAATATCTGTGAGTCCACTGGGGATGACAAAGATCCAATATCCGTGAGTCCTCTGGAGATGACAAAGATCAAATATCCGTGAGTCCTCTGGAGATGACAAAGATCCAATATCCGTGAGTCCACTGGGGATGACAAAGATCCAATAATTGTTAGTCCTCTGGTGATGTCAAAGATCCAATATCCGTGAGTCCTCTGGCGATGACAAAGATCCAATATCTGTGAGTCCACTGGGGATGACAAAGATCCAATATCTGTGAGTCCACTGGGGATGACAAAGATCCAATATTCGTGAGTCCTCTGGCGATGACAAAGATCCAATATCTGTGAGTCCTCTGGAGATGACAAAATTCCAATATCTGTGATTCCACTGGGGATGACAAAGATCCAATATCTGTGAGTCCACTGGGGATGACAAAGATCCAATATCCGTGAGTCCTCTGGAGATGACAAAGATCAAATATCCGTGAGTCCTCTGGAGATGACAAAGATCCAATATCTGTGAGTCCACTGGGGATGAGAAAGATCCAATATCTGTGAGTCTTCTGGAGATGACAAATATCTAATATCCGTGAGTCCACAGGGGTTGACAAAGATCCAATATCTGTGAGTCTAATGGAGATGACAAAGATCCAGTATCTGTGAGTCCTCTGGAGATGACAAAGATCCAATATCCATGAGTCCACTGGGGATGACAAAGATCCAATATCTGTGAGTCCTATGGAGATGGCATAGATCCAATATCTGTGAGTCCTCTGGAGATGACAAAGTTCCAATATCCATGTGTCCACTGGGGATGACAAAGATCCAATATCTGTGAATCCTCTGGAGATGACAAAGATCCAATATACATGTGTCCTCTGGAGATGACAAAGATCCAATATCTGTGAGTCCTCTGGAGATGACAAAGATCCAATATCTGTGAGTCCACTGGGGATGACAAAGATCCAATATCTGTGAGTCCAATGGAGATGACAAAGATCCAATATCCGTGACTCCTCTGGAGATGACAAAAATCCAATATCCCTGAGTCCTCTGGAGATGACAAAGATCCAATATCCGTGACTCCTCTGAGGTTGACAAAGATCCAATATCTGTGAGTCCTCTGGAGATGACAAAGATCCAATGTCTGTGAGTCCTCTGGAGATGACAAAGATCCAATATCCGTGAGTCCACTGGGGATGAGAAAGATCCAATATCTGTTAGTCCTCTGGGGATGTCAAAGATCCAATATCCGTGAGTCCTCTGGAGATGACAAAGATCCAATATCCGTGAGTCCACTGGGGATGACAAAGATCCAATATCCGTGAGACCTCTGGAGATGACAAAGATCCAATATCTGTGATTCCACTGGGGATGACAAAGATCCAATATCAGTGAGTCCACTGGGGATGAGAAAGATCCAATATCTGTGAGTCCAATGGAGATGACAAAGATCCAATATCTGTGAGTCCACTGGGGATGACAAAGATGCAATATCTGTGAGTCCTCTGGAGATGACAAAGATCCAATATCTGTGAGTCCACTGGGGATGACAAAGATCCAATATCTGTGAGTCCAATGGAGATGACAAAGATCCAATATCTGTGAGTCCACTGGAGATGACAAAGATCCAATATCTGTGAGTCCTCTGGAGTTGACAAAGATCAAATATCCGTGAGTCCTCTGGAGATGACAAAGATCCAATATCTGTGAGTCCACTGGGGACGACAAAGATCCAACATCTGTGAGTCCACTGGGGACGACAAAGATCCAATATCTGTGAGTCCACTGGAGATGACAAAGATCCAATATCTGTGAGTCAACTGGGGATGACAAAGATCCAATATCTGTGAGACCTCTGGAGATGACAAAGATCCAATATCTGTGACTCCTTTGGAGATGAGAAAAATCCAATATCTGTGAGTCCTCTGGAGATGAGAAAGATCCAATGTCTGTGAGTCCTCTGGAGATGACAAAGATCCAATATCTGTGAGTCCACTGGGGATGACAAAGATCCAATATCTGTGAGTCCTCTGGAGATGACAAAGATCCAATATCTGTGAGTCCTCTGGAGATGACAAAGATCCAATATCCGTGACTCCTCTGGAGATGACAAAGATCCAATATCCGTGAGTCCTCTGGAGATGACAAAGATCCAATATCCGTGACTCCTCTGAGGAAGACAAAGATCCAATATCTGTGAGTCCTCTGGAGATGACAAAGATCCAATATCCGTGAGTCCACTGGGGATGACAAAGATCCAATAATTGTTAGTCCTCTGGTGATGTCAAAGATCCAATATCCGTGAATCCTCTGGCGATGACAAAGATCCAATATCTGTGAGTCCTTAGGAGATGACAAAGTTCCAATATCTGTGAGTCCTCTGGAGATGACAAAGATCCAATATCTGTGATTCCACTGGGGATGACAAAGATCCAATATCTGTGAGTCCACTGGGGATGACAAAGATCCAATATCTGTGAGTCCAATGGAGATGACAAAGATCCAATATCTGTGAGTCCACTGGGGATGACAAAGATCCAATATCTGTGAGTCCACTGGGGATGACAAAGTTCCAATATCCGTGAGTCCTCTGGAGATGACAAAGATCAAATATCCGTGAGTCCTCTGGAGATGACAAAGGTCCAATATCTGTGAGTCCACTGGGGATGAGAAAGATCCAATATCTGTGAGTCTTCTGGAGATGACAAATCTCTAATATCCGTGAGTCCACAGGGGTTGACAAAGATCCAATATCTGTGAGTCTAATGGAGATGACAAAGATCCAGTATCTGTGAGTCCTCTGGAGATGACAAAGATCAAATATCCATGAGTCCACTGGGGATGACAAAGATCCAATATCTGTGAGTCCTCTGGAGATGGCATAGATCCAATATCTGTGAGTCCTCTGGAGATGATAAAGTTCCAATATCCATGTGTCCACTGGGGATGACAAAGATCCAATATCTGTGAGTCCTCTGGAGATGACAAAGATCCAATATACATGTGTCCTCTGGAGATGACAAAGATCCAATATCTGTGAGTCCTCTGGAGATGACAAAGATCCAATATCTGTGAGTCCACTGGGGATGACAAAGATCCAATATCTGTGAGTCCAATGGAGATGACAAAGATCCAATATCTGTGAGTCCACTGCGGATGAGAAAGATCCAATATCCGTGAGTCCTCTGGAGATGACAAAGATCAAATATCCGTGAGTCCTCTGGAGATGTCAAAGATCCAATATCTGTGAGTCCACTGGGGACGACAAAGATCCAATATCTGTGAGTCCACTGGGGATGACAAAGATCCAATATCTGTGAGTCCACTGGAGATGACAAAGATCCAATATTTGTGAGTCAACTGGGGATGACAAAGATCCAATATCTGTGAGTCCACTGGGGATGACAAAGATCCAATATCCGTGAGTCCTCTGGAGATGACAAAGATCAAATATCCGTGAGTCCTCTGGAGATGACAAAGGTCCAATATCTGTGAGTCCACTGGGGATGAGAAAGATCCAATATCTGTGAGTCTTCTGGAGATGACAAATCTCTAATATCCGTGAGTCCACAGGGGTTGACAAAGATCCAATATCTGTGAGTCTAATGGAGATGACAAAGATCCAGTATCTGTGAGTCCTCTGGAGATGACAAAGATCAAATATCCATGAGTCCACTGGGGATGACAAAGATCCAATATCTGTGAGTCCTCTGGAGATGGCATAGATCCAATATCTGTGAGTCCTCTGGAGATGATAAAGTTCCAATATCCATGTGTCCACTGGGGATGACAAAGATCCAATATCTGTGAGTCCTCTGGAGATGACAAAGATCCAATATACATGTGTCCTCTGGAGATGACAAAGATCCAATATCTGTGAGTCCTCTGGAGATGACAAAGATCCAATATCTGTGAGTCCACTGGGGATGACAAAGATCCAATATCTGTGAGTCCAATGGAGATGACAAAGATCCAATATCTGTGAGTCCACTGCGGATGAGAAAGATCCAATATCCGTGAGTCCTCTGGAGATGACAAAGATCAAATATCCGTGAGTCCTCTGGAGATGTCAAAGATCCAATATCTGTGAGTCCACTGGGGACGACAAAGATCCAATATCTGTGAGTCCACTGGGGATGACAAAGATCCAATATCTGTGAGTCCACTGGAGATGACAAAGATCCAATATCTGTGAGTCCACTGGGGATGACAAAGATCCAATATCTGTGAGTCCTCTGGAGATGAGAAAGATCCAATGTCTGTGAGTCCTCTGGAGATGACAAAGATCCAATATCTGTGAGTCCACTGGGGATGACAAAGATCCAATATCTGTGAGTCCTCTGGAGATGACAAAGATCCAATATCTGTGAGTTCTCTGGAGATGACAAAGATCCAATATCCGTGACTCCTCTGGAGATGACAAAGATCCATTATCCGTGAGTCCTCTGGAGATGACAAAGATCCAATATCCGTGACTCCTCTGAGGATGACAAAGATCCTATATCTGTGAGTCCTCTGGAGATGACAAAGATCCAATATCCGTGAGTCCACTGGGGATGACAAAGATCCAATAATTGTTAGTCCTCTGGTGATGTCAAAGATCCAATATCCGTGAGTCCTCTGGCGATGACAAAGATCCAATATCCGTGAGCCCTCTGGAGATGACAAAGATCCAATATCTGTCAGTCCAATGGAGATGACAAAGATCCAATATCTGTGAGTCCGCTGGAGATGAAAAAGATCCAATATCCGTGACTCCTCTGAGGATGACAAAGATCCAATATCCGTGACTCCTCTGAGGATGGCATAGATCAAATATCCGTGAGTCCTCTGGAGATGACAAAGATCCAATATCCGTGACTCCTCTGAGGATGACAAAGATCCAATATCTGTGAGTCCTCTGGAGGTGACAAAGATCCAATATCTGTGAGTCCTCTGGAGATGACAAAGATCCAATATCCGTGACTCCTCTGGAGATGACAAAAATCCAATATCCCTGAGTCCTCTGGAGATGACAAAGATCCAATATCCGTGACTCCTCTGGAGATGACAAAGATCCAATATCCGTGACTCCTCTGAGGTTGACAAAGATCCAATATCTGTGAGTCCTCTGGAGATGACAAAGATCCAATATCTGTGAGTCCTCTGGAGATGACAAAGATCCAGTATCCGTGAGTCCACTGGGGATGAGAAAGATCCAATATCTGTTAGTCCTCTGGGGATGTCAAAGATCCAATATCCGTGAGTCCTCTGGAGATGACAAAGATACAATATCTGTGAGTCTTCTGGAGATGACAAAGATCCAATATCCGTGAGTCCACTGGGGATGACAAAGATCCAATATCCGTGAGTCCTCTGGAGATGACAAAGATCCAATATCTGTGAGTCCTCTGGGGATGAGAAAGATCCAATATCCATGAGTCCACTGGGGATGACAAAGATCCAATATCCGTGAGACCTCTGGAGATGACAAAGATCCAATATCTGTGATTCCACTGGGGATGATAAAGATCCAATATCAATGAGTCCACTGGGGATGAGAAAGATCCAATATCTGTGAGTCCAATGGAGATGACAAAGATCCAATATCTGTGAGTCCACTGGGGATGACAAAGATCCAATATCTGTGAGTCCTCTGGAGATGAGAAAGATCCAATGTCTGTGAGTCCTCTGGAGATGACAAAGATCCAATATCTGTGAGTCCACTGGGGATGACAAAGATCCAATATCTGTGAGTCCTCTGGAGATGACAAAGATCCAATATCTGTGAGTTCTCTGGAGATGACAAAGATCCAATATCCGTGACTCCTCTGGAGATGACAAAGATCCATTATCCGTGAGTCCTCTGGAGATGACAAAGATCCAATATCCGTGACTCCTCTGAGGATGACAAAGATCCTATATCTGTGAGTCCTCTGGAGATGACAAAGATCCAATATCCGTGAGTCCACTGGGGATGACAAAGATCCAATAATTGTTAGTCCTCTGGTGATGTCAAAGATCCAATATCCGTGAGTCCTCTGGCGATGACAAAGATCCAATATCTGTGAGTCCTTAGGAGATGACAAAGTTCCAATATCCGTGAGTCCTCTGGAGATGACAAAGATCCAATATCTGTGAGTCCTCTGGAGATGACAAAGATCCAATATCCGTGAGTCCACTGGGGATGAGAAAGATCCAATATCTGTTAGTCCTCTGGGGATGTCAAAGAGCCAATATCCGTGAGTCCTCTGGAGATGACAAAGATCCAATATCCATGAGTCCACTGGGGATGACAAAGATCCAATATCCGTGAGTCCTCTGAGGTTTACAAAGATCCAATATCTGTGAGTCCTCTGGAGATGACAAAGATCCAATATCCGTGAGTCCACTGGGGATGAGAAAGATCCAATATCTGTTAGTCCTCTGGGGATGTCAAAGATCCAATATCCGTGAGTCCTCTGGAGATGACAAAGATACAATATCTGTGAGTCTTCTGGAGATGACAAAGATCCAATATCCGTGAGTCCACTGGGGATGACAAAGATCCAATATCCGTGAGTCCTCTGGAGATGACAAAGATCCAATATCTGTGAGTCCTCTGGGGATGAGAAAGATCCAATATCCATGAGTCCACTGGGGATGACAAAGATCCAATATCCGTGAGACCTCTGGAGATGACAAAGATCCAATATCTGTGATTCCACTGGGGATGACAAAGATCCAATATCAATGAGTCCACTGGGGATGAGAAAGATCCAATATCTGTGAGTCCAATGGAGATGACAAAGATCCAATATCTGTGAGTCCACTGGGGATGACAAAGATCCAATATCTGTGAGTCCTCTGGAGATGAGAAAGATCCAATGTCTGTGAGTCCTCTGGAGATGACAAAGATCCAATATCTGTGAGTCCTCTGGAGATGACAAAGATCCAATATCTGTGAGTCCTCTGGAGATGACAAAGATCCAATATCCGTGACTCCTCTGGAGATGACAAAGATCCAATATCCGTGAGTCCTCTGGAGATGACAAAGATCCAATATCCGTGACTCCTCTGAGGATGACAAAGATCCTTTATCTGTGAGTCCTCTGGAGATGACAAAGATCCAATATCCGTGAGTCCACTGGGGATGACAAAGATCCAATAATTGTTAGTCCTCTGGTGATGTCAAAGATCCAATATCCGTGAGTCCTCTGGCGATGACAAAGATCCAATATCTGTGAGTCCTTAGGAGATGACAAAGTTCCAATATCTGTGAGTCCTCTGGAGATGACAAAGATCCAATATCTGTGATTCCACTGGGGATGACAAAGATCCAATATCTGTGAGTCCACTGGGGATGACAAAGATCCAATATCTGTGAGTCCAATGGAGATGACAAAGATCCAATATCTGTGAGTCCACTGGGGATGACAAAGATCCAATATCTGTGAGTCCACTGGGGATGACAAAGATCCAATATCCGTGAGTCCTCTGGAGATGACAAAGATCAAATATCCGTGAGTCCTCTGGAGATGACAAAGATCCAATATCTGTGAGTCCACTGGGGATGAGAAAGATCCAATATCTGTGAGTCTTCTGGAGATGACAAATATCTAATATCCGTGAGTCCACAGGGGTTGACAAAGATCCAATATCTGTGAGTCTAATGGAGATGACAAAGATCCAGTATCTGTGAGTCCTCTGGAGATGACAAAGATCCAATATCCATGAGTCCACTGGGGATGACAAAGATCCAATATCTGTGAGTCCTCTGGAGATGGCATAGATCCAATATCTGTGAGTCCTCTGGAGATGACAAAGTTCCAATATCCATGTGTCCACTGGGGATGACAAAGATCCAATATCTGTGAGTCCTCTGGAGATGACAAAGATCCAATATACATGTGTCCTCTGGAGATGACAAAGATCAAATATCCGTGAGTCCTCTGGAGATGTCAAAGATCCAATATCTGTGAGTCCACTGGGGACGACAAAGATCCAATATCTGTGAGTCCACTGGGGACGACAAAGATCCAATATCTGTGAGTCCACTGGAGATGACAAAGATCCAATATCTGTGAGTCAACTGGGGATGACAAAGATCCAATATCCGTGAGCCCTCTGGAGATGACAAAGATCCAATATCTGTGAGTCCAATGGAGATGACAAAGATCCAATATCTTTGAGTCCGCTGGAGATGAAAAAGATCCAATATCCGTGACTCTTCTGAGGATGACAAAGATCCAATATCCGTGACTCCTCTGAGGATGGCAAAGATCCAATATCTGTGAGTCCTCTGGGGATGAGAAAGATCCAATATCCATGAGTCCACTGGGGATGACAAAGATCCAATATCCGTGAGACCTCTGGAGATGACAAAGATCCAATATCTGTGATTCCACTGGGGATGACAAAGATCCAATATCAATGAGTCCACTGGGGATGAGAAAGATCCAATATCTGTGAGTCCAATGGAGATGACAAAGATCCAATATCTGTGAGTCCACTGGGGATGACAAAGATCCAATATCTGTGAGTCCTCTGGAGATGACAAAGATCCAATATCTGTGAGTCCACTGGGGATGACAAAGATCCAATATCTGTGAGTCCAATGGAGATGACAAAGATCCAATATCTGTGAGTCCACTGGGGATGACAAAGATCCAATATCCGTGAGTCCTCTGGAGATGACAAAGATCAAATATCCGTGAGTCCTCTGGAGATGACAAAGATCCAATATCTGTGAGTCCACTGGGGACGACAAAGATCCAAGATCTGTGAGTCCACTGGGGACGACAAAGATCCAATATCTGTGAGTCCACTGGAGATGACAAAGATCCAATATCTGTGAGTCAACTGGTGATGACAAAGATCCAATATCTGTGAGACCTCTGGAGATGACAAAGATCCAGTATCTGTGACTCCTTTGGAGATGACAAAGATCCAATATCTGTGAGTCCTCTGGAGATGAGAAAGATCCAATATCTGTGAGTCCTCTGGAGATGACAAAGATCCAATATCTGTGAGTCCACTGGGGGTGACAAAGATCCAATATCGGTGAGTCCTCTGGAGATGACAAAGATCCAATATCTGTGAGTCCTCTGGAGATGACAAAGATCCAATATCAGTGAGTCCTCTGGAGATGACAAAGATCCAATATCTGTGACTCCTTTGGAGATGAGAAAGATCCAATATCTGTGAGTTCTGTGGAGATGAGAAAGATCCAATGTCTGTGAGTCCTCTGGAGATGACAAACATCCAATATCTGTGAGTCCACTGGGGATGACAAAGATCCAATATCTGTGAGTCCTCTGGAGATGACAAAGATCCAATATGTGTGAGTCCTCTGGAGATGACAAAGATCCAATATCCGTGACTCCTCTGGAGATGACAAAGATCCAATATCTGTGAGTCCTCTGGAGATGACAAAGATCCAATATCCGTGACTCCTCTGAGGATGACAAAGATCCTATATCTGTGAGTCCTCTGGAGATGACAAAGATCCAATATCCGTGAGTCCACTGGGGATGACAAAGATCCAATAATTGTTAGTCCTCTGGTGATGTCAAAGATCCAATATCCGTGAGTCCTCTGGCGATGACAAAGATCCAATATCTGTGAGTCCTCTGGAGATGACAAAGTTCCAATATCTGTGAGTCCTCTGGAGATGACAAAGATCCAATATCTGTGATTCCACTGGGGATGACAAAGATCCAATATCTGTGAGTCCACTGGGGATGACAAAGATCCAATATCTGTGAGTCCAATGGAGATGACAAAGATCCAATAACTGTGAGTCCACTGGGGATGACAAAGATCCAATATCTGTGAGTCCACTGGGGATGACAAAGATCCAATATCCGTGAGTCCTCTGGAGATGACAAAGATCAAATATCCGTGAGTCCTCTGGAGATGACAAAGATCCAATATCTGTGAGTCCACTGGGGATGAGAAAGATCCAATATCTGTGAGTCTTCTGGAGATGACAAATATCTAATATCCGTGAGTCCACTGGGGTTGAAAAAGATCCAATATCCATGAGTCCACTGGGGATGACAAAGATCCAATATCTGTGAGTCCTCTGGAGATGACATAGATCCAATATCTGTGAGTCCTCTGGAGATGACAAAGTTCCAATATCCATGAGTCCACTGGGGATGACAAAGATCCAATATCTGTGAGTCCTCTGGAGATGACAAAGATCCAATATACATGTGTCCTCTGGAGATGACAAAGATCCAATATCTGAGAGTCCTCTGGGGATGAGAAAGATCCAATATCCATGAGTCCACTGGGGATGACAAAGATCCAATATCCGTGAGACCTCTGGAGATGACAAAGATCCAGTATCTGTGACTCATTTGGAGATGACAAAGATCCAATATCTGTGAGTCCACAGGTGATGACAAAGATCCAATATCTGTGAGACCTCTGGAGATGTCAAAGATCCAATATATGTGAGTCTTCTGGAGATGAGAAAGATCCAATATCTGTGAGTCCACTGGGGATGACAAAGATCCAATATCCGTGAGTCCTCTGGAGATGACAGAAGTCCAATATCTGTGACTCCTCTGGGATGAAAAAGATCCAATATCCACAAGTCCTCTGGGGATGTCAAAGATCCAATATCTGTGAGTCTTCGTGAGATGACAAATATCTAATATCCGTGAGTCCACTGGGGATGACAAAGATCCAATATCTGTGAGTCCTCTGCAGATGACAAAGATCCAATATCTGTGAGTCCTCTGCAGATGACATAGATCCAATATCTGTGAGTCCTCTGCAGATGACAAAAATCCAATATCTGTGAGTCCTCTGGAGATGACAAAGATCCAATATCCGTGACTCCTCTGGAGATGACAAAGATCCAATATCCGTGAGTCCTCTGGAGATGACAAAGATCCAATATCCGTGACTCCTCTGAGGATGACAAAGATCCTATATCTGTGAGTCCTCTGGAGATGACAAAGATCCAATATCCGTGAGTCCACTGGGGATGACAAAGATCCAATAATTGTTAGTCCTCTGGTGATGTCAAAGATCCAATATCCGTGAGTCCTCTGGCGATGACAAAGATCCAATATCTGTGAGTCCCCTGGAGATGACAAAGTTCCAGTATCTGTGAGTCCTCTGGAGATGACAAAGATCCAATATCTGTGATTCCACTGGGGATGACAAAGATCCAATATCTGTGAGTCCACTGGGGATGACAAAGATCCAATATCTGTGAGTCCAATGGAGATGACAAAGATCCAATATCTGTGAGTCCACTGGGGATGACAAAGATCCAATATCTGTGAGTCCACTGGGGATGACAAAGATCCAATATCCGTGAGTCCTCTGGAGATGACAAAGATCCAATATCTGTGATTCCACTGGGGATGACAAAGATCCAATAATTGTTAGTCCTCTGGTGATGTCAAAGATCCAATATTCGTGAGTCCTCTGGCGATGACAAAGATCCAATATCTGTGAGTCCTCTGGAGATGTCAAAGATGCAATATCTGTGAGTCCTCTGGAGATGACAAAGATCCAATATCTGTGATTCCACTGGGGATGACAAAGATCCAATATCTGTGAGTCCTCTGGAGATGACAAAGATCCAATATCCGTGACTCCTCTGGAGATGACAAAGATCCAATATCCGTGAGTCCTCTGGAGATGACAAAGATCCAATATCCGTGACTCCTCTGAGGATGACCAAGATCCTATATCTGTGAGTCCTCTGGAGATGACAAAGATCCAATATCCGTGAGTCCACTGGGGATGACAAAGATCCAATAATTGTTAGTCCTCTGGTGATGTCAAAGATCCAATATCCGTGAGTCCTCTGGCGATGACAAAGATCCAATATCTGTGAGTCCTTAGGAGATGACAAAGTTCCAATATCTGTGAGTCCTCTGGAGATGACAAAGATCCAATATCTGTGATTCCACTGGGGATGACAAAGATCCAATATCTGTGAGTCCACTGGGGATGACAAAGATCCAATATCTGTGAGTCCAATGGAGATGACAAAGATCCAATATCTGTGAGTCCACTGGGGATGACAAAGATCCAATATCTGTGAGTCCACTGGGGATGACAAAGATCCAATATCCGTGAGTCCTCTGGAGATGACAAAGATCAAATATCCGTGAGTCCTCTGGAGATGACAAAGATCCAATATCTGTGAGTCCACTGGGGATGAGAAAGATCCAATATCTGTGAGTCTTCTGGAGATGACAAATATCTAATATCCGTGATTCCACTGGGGATGACAAAGATCCAATATCCGTGAGTCCTCTGGCGATGACAAAGATCCAATATCTGTGAGTCCAATGGAGATGACAAAGATCCAATATCTGTGAGTGCTCTGGAGATGACAAAGATCCAATATCTGTGATTCCACTGGGGATGACAAAGATCCAATATCTGTGAGTCCTCTGGAGATGACAAAGATCCAATATCTGTGAGTCCTCTGGAGATGACAAAGATCCAATATCTGTGATTCCACTGGGGATGACAAAGACCCAATATCTGTGAGTCCACTGGGGATGACAAAGATCCAATATCTGTGAGTCCAATGGAGATGACAAAGATCCAATATCTGTGAGTCCACTGGGGATGACAAAGATCCAATATCTGTGAGTCCACTGGGGATGACAAAGATCCAATATCCGTGAGTCCTCTGGAGATGACAAAGATCAAATATCCGTGAGTCCTCTGGAGATGACAAAGATGCAATATCTGTGAGTCCACTGGGGATGACTAAGATCCAATATCTGTGAGTCCACTGGGGACGACAAAGATCCAATATCTGTGAGTCCACTGGAGATGACAAAGATCCAATATCTGTGAGTCAACTGGGGATGACAAAGATCCAATATCTGTGAGACCTCTGGAGATGACAAAGATCCAGTATCTGTGACTCCTTTGGAGATGACAAAGATCCAATATCCGTGAGTCCTCTGGAGATGACAGAAGTCCAATATCTGTGACTCCTCTGGGATGAAAAAGATCCAATATCCACAAGTCCTCTGGGGATGTCAAAGATCCAATATCTGTGAGTCTTCTGGAGATGACAAAGATCCAGTATCTGTGAGTCCTCTGGAGATGACAAAGGTCCAATATCCATGAGTCCACTGGGGATGACAAAGATCCAATATCTGTGAGTCCTCTGGAGATGCAAAGATCCAATATCCATGTGTCCTCTGGAGATGACAAAGATCCAATATCTGTGAGTCCTCTGGGGATGAGAAAGATCCAATATCCATGAGTCCACTGGGGATGACAAAGATCCAATATCCGTGAGACCTCTGGAGATGACAAAGATCCAGTATCTGTGACTCATTTGGAGATGACAAAGATCCAATATCTGTGAGTCCACAGGGGATGACAAAGATCCAATATCTGTGAGACCTCTGGAGATGTCAAAGATCCAATATATGTGAGTCTTCTGGAGATGAGAAAGATCCAATATCTGTGAGTCCACTGGGGATGACAAAGATCCAATATCCGTGAGTCCTCTGGAGATGACAGAAGTCCAATATCTGTGACTCCTCTGGGATGAAAAAGATCCAATATCCACAAGTCCTCTGGGGATGTCAAAGATCCAATATCTGTGAGTCTTCTGGAGATGACAAATATCTAATATCCGTGAGTCCACTGGGGATGACAAAGATCCAATATCCATGAGTCCACTGGGGATGACAAAGATCCAATATCTGTGACTCCTCTGGGGTTGACAAAGATCCAATATCCACGAGTCCACTGGAGAAATCTAAGATTCAATATCTGCCGGTCCACTAGGAAAGTCAAAGATCAAATATTTGCAAGTCCACTGGGGAAAATGAAGATTAAATATCTGTGAGTCTACTGGGGAAGCCGAAGATCCAATATCCGAGAGTCCACTGGGGATGAGAAAGATCCAATATCTGTTAGTCCTCTGGGGATGTCAATGATCCAATATCCGTGAGTCCTCTGGAGATGACAAAGATCCAATATCTGTGAGTCCACTGGGGATGACAAAGATCCAATACCTGTGAGTCCTCTGGAGATGACAAAGATCCAATATCTGTGAGTCTAATGGAGATGACAAAGATCCAGTATCTGTGTGTCCTCTGGAGATGACAAATATCCAATATCTGTGAGTCCTCTGCAGATGACAAAGATCCAATATCCATGAGTCCACTGGGGATGACAAAGATCCAATATCTGTGAGTCCTCTGGAGATGACATAGATCCAATATCTGTGAGTCCTCTGGAGATGACAAAGGTCCAATATCCATGAGTCCACTGGGGATGACAAAGATCCAATATCTGTGACTCCTCTGGTGTTGACAAAGATCCAATATCCACGAGTCCACTGGAGAAATCTACGATTCAATATCTGCCGGTCCACTAGGAAAGTCAAAGATCAAATATTTGCAAGTCCACTGGGGAAAATGAAGATTAAATATCTGTGAGTCTACTGGGGAAGCCGAAGATCCAATATCCGAGAGTCCTCTGGCGAAATAAAAGAGCCAATATGTCTGAGTATACTGGGCAAGTGAAAGATCCAGTATTGGTGAGCTCATTGGAAATGTCCAGGATCAAATATTTGTGATCCACAGAGGTCAAAGACACAATATCTGTGATTTCACTGCGGAAATTAAAGATCAAATACCTGTTGGACTACTGTGGATGTCAAAGGTTCAGTATCTGTGACTTCACTGAGGAAGTCAATGATAAAATATCTACAAATGGTACTAGTCCAGTGCAGATGTCACTCTCTAATATCTGCACGTTCCCTGTGGATGTCAAAGAACCAGATATCTACTGTGGGTGTCAGGTATCCAATGTCTGTGAGTCCATTGGGGAAGTCAAAGATAAAATATCTGTAAGTTCTCTGGAGAAGTCAAAGATCAAATATCTGTGGGTCTACTAGGGAAGTCAATGATCCAGTAAATCCACTGGGGAAGTCAACATCTGTGAGTCTGCAGGGGAAACAAAGATTGAATATCTCTGGAGATGACAAAGATCCAATATCTGTGAGTCCACTGGGGATGACAAATATCCAATATCTGTGAGACCTCTGGAGATGTCAAAGATCCAATATATGTGAGTCCTCTGGAGATGTCAATGATTCAATATATGTGAGTCCTCTGGAGATGTCAAAGATTCAAAATCTCTGATACCACGGCAGAAGTCAAAGTTCCAATATCTGTGAGTCTCTTCGGAAATTCAAAAGTTTAGTATTTGTGAGTCTCCTGGGAAAGTCAGATATCCAGTATCTGCAAGTCCACTGGGGAAGTCAAAATTCTAATCTCTGGTTGTCTACTGGAGACATCATATATCCAATATCTTTTAGTCCACTGGTGAAGTCAAATATCCAATAACTACGAAGCAACAGGGAAAGACAAAGATCCAAACTATGCGAGTACACGGGAAGTCAATGACCAATATCTACAAATTCACTGGGGAAGTCAAAGATTCAATATCTGCGATACCACTGGTGGAGTCAAGGATCCAATGTCTGTCAATCTACTGGGTAAGTCAAAATTCCAATATCTATGAGTCTACTGGAAAAATCAAATATCAAATATCTGCCAGTCTGCTGAGGAAGTCAAAGTTCAAATATCTGCGCATCTTCTGGGGATATCAAAGATCCAACATCCGTGAGTCTGGTGTGGATGCCAAAGATCCTCAAACTGCAAACCACTGGGAAAGTCAAAGACCCAACATCTGTGAGCCCACCAGTGATGACAAATTCCAATATTTGTAAGTCTACTCAGAAAATCAAAGATCCACATCTGCGAGTCTACTGGGGACATCAAAGATCCAATATCTGTGAGTCCACTGGGGAAATTAAACTGGCAAATTTTCTGTATGCTTTGTGGAAGTGCCCATAGTGACACCTTCACCCAGAGATAAAGACTGTGCCGCATGCTTTGTGGAAGTGCCCATAATGACATAGTTTCTATATTACCTCTGTTACTTGACAACAAATAACAAGTACAGGAAATGAGCAAGACTTTATGGCAAATAATTTTGGGCCTAACCACCAGCAAAACCATACATGAGCTACTAATCATCTTTAAGTACTTTCATAATGTTTGCCTTTTATGATGCTCCCTCAAGGAATGACTATAGTCATGCTGGGAGTGGGTACGACTTTGCTGTGTGTGAGATTGCAGGTAGCAATGAAAAGCAACTGTGAACATCACTCCGACTAGAAGATCTGAACTTAGATCATACTTGGCGTACGTGGTAATAGTCCAGGCTAGTAGGCTGACAGGAAGCACTGATAAGAGTATTGGAGCTATCGACCTCATACAAAACAGAAGATTCGTGCCTTTGTGACTTCTCGAGGCGTGCAACAACAATCATGGTAACCTGACAGAAGGCAGATTACTGCAAAGCCGTGACGCGTTTGAAGTCCATGCAGAAACTGATACTCTGAGCCAGTATGGCAGCAGTTTGAATTTGCTTTGCAGCAACAGAGCCTGCAGGACGATGATCAGGGGCAGGCATAGGTGGCTTCTTCCTGTGCACTCATGGAAGCTGTGTCCAGATCAGCACAATGTTGATCCCCAAACTCTTATGCATTATTTTCAAGCAGATCTGAGTCCCCAGTCTCTCATGACCCACAGCTGCTTGAAGTTGTGTATAGGCAACTCGTATTAACTAGCCACCTAATGGAAAGCTCTTGCTTCCCTGGTACATAAATATACATCTCACTTTCCTTTTCACCATACGTGCTAAGTTATGAATGGGTTTGGTAGAATAAATAAAAGGTTTCTGTTAGCTGAATGATTGATAATAAAGGGACACAGATTTAAGTTAGAGTCACACCAGACTTCAAATTGTGGAACATGAAGCAAATAGATCAGGCAGCAGACATATCGGGAAATGGACGGTTGCTATGGAATCAGCTTCTCACAGGACTAATTTTAGGTAAAACTACGTAGTCACAGGGGCTGAATCATCTTTCACTATGGTACTAGATTTGATGGTTTAATGAGAATAAAAATTTGCATTCATGAGAACATAGAGAATAGCTGAAACATCTTTCATGGCCAGTTAAATGATGGCAGATCTGATCTTTGACCTTACCTTCTCATTCCACACTGATCCCCGTCTCCTTGGACTCACTTTCAAGGACTCTACAACTCATGTTCTCAGTATTATTTATTTGTTAATTGCATTTCCACATTGGTTCTTTGTCAAACTGTCTGTGTACTTTTCCATTGATTCTATTTTATTGATTTGCTTTATGGTGAATGCCTGCAAGAAAATGGATCTCAAGGTAGCATATGGTGAAATCTATGTACTTTGAGAATAAACTTGCTTTTGAACTTTGGGTTCTCCTGTAGTCCTGAATGCAGTTAAAACCTCTGGCTCCTCCCACTTCCATTGCAGCCCTGAGGAAGGGCTCAGCCCAAAATACTGACTGTTTATTACCCTCCATAGATGCTGCCTGACCTGCTGAGATCTTCCAGCTGTTTGTTCTTGCACCTGCAGAATCTCTTTTATTTATGGAATTTGCTTCCTCCTTCCTTACTGGTCTTACTCCATTAACATCCCCTGCACTCTCCTACCTGACTCGAAACATCAGCTGCCCATTTCCAGTTGCACCTGTTGCCTCATCTGCTGAATTCCTTCGGCAGTTCACCGTTTGCTTTAGGTTCCAGCAGTCTATTGTGTCTCTATCTTAAATCAGAGTTCTTTTATTATCAACCCTCCAGTCAGTAGAAACATTTTTTTTTCAAATTATTCTATTAAAACCTCCATGATTCAGAAGCCCTGCCTTTAAACACCACTTTGTTTTGCTATTAAAGAGAAAAATCCCCCCTTTTCCATCTTTTCACATTATTGAATTCCCTTATTCCAAACCTACTTAATTTTCCAAATTAAAGCAGAAATCCACCAATGAGTGAAACAATTCCCAGCCCACCTTCTCCTTTCCCAGATTCCTTGCTGAGATAGCGTAATGTTCAGAAGCAGGAAACCACTAACACTTCGGAGGAAGTTTTTAAAATTCTAAAGCAACTGACTAGAAATTCTGTGAGAGAGCTCAGAGACGCGAAGAAGTGGAGAAATGGAGTCTTTACAAGAAACCACATTCATGTCTGGCATTTAAAATGTCATTCTCAGGATATGATTATCATTTGATTTAATTGCCCCTCTTCAGCTTCCCTTTCATAGTTGGAGTGGACTCTCACTGTCTGATGTAAGTACACCTAAAGTTGTCAGGACGGGATTTCCTGGATATCTACCCAGCCACCAACGAAAGGATGAAAACAAATGCCAATTTCACTATAATTATTGAGAGGTTTTGTTTCTGAAGTAGAAATTCTTAATTCTCAAGAAAAAAACAACAAACAAGAAGATCCAACAAGTCAGTACTTGAAGAAATTGAGCCAGACTGCTCACTAGGAGGCTTGATTATAAGACAAAAGCTCAAATATTTTGGCCACATAATGAGAAGACAGGATTCCTTGGAGAAGACTCTCATGTTAGGTAAAACAGAAGATAAAAGAGGGAGAGGACGCCAGAGGCTATGATGGATAGATAATATTACTCAGACACTGCGTATGACCTTGGGCGATCTTAGAGCAGCAGTTTCCAACAAGAAGGCTTGGTGTGCAGGAGTCCATGAGGTCATGAAGAGTTGGACTCGACTTAACGACTGAACAACAACAACAAGAACAAATAAAATAACCGTTTTATCATTTACACAGGTGGTAAAATGGAGAAGATCAGTCTAAACCTGTGGAGTATTTTAGCTTGATCACACCTTGATCCTCGTGGTTTTGCAACTGAGGCAGGGGAGCATTTTTCGTGCCTTGAAGGGAGGTCAGGGAACAGATTCAGCGCTCAGATCAAAAGGTTCATTAATGAGCCGATGGTAGTGAAAATGGGGTCGGCATAGTATCAAATCCAGGCCATTGAATAGGAACCAAGAGAAATGATAACTTTTAGCAGAATCCTACCATAGCTCATTCAGGAAAAAAAATCCTTTCTTGAATAGGCAGCTCATTATGATCTAAAGACTGGTTTTGGGTGAAATTATTTTTCAGGTAAAGGATTAAACAGATCTCCAAGAGTGATTTCAACTTGATATATCTGAGAGTGATCAGTCAGTCCTATTTCTCTGTTTTGTCCTCATAACCCCATAACCCAACAAAGTAATCGCTCTCAATTGCCTGGGCAATTTCTCATATCAACATCTTGATTGACTGTGCTGAATCAAAATTGATAATTAGTGTTAGTTTGAAGAAAATAATCATCAAAATATTAGAAAAATATAAATCAGAGACATCATTACATCATATATAAAAAGAAAATGCATTTATACACACACATTGTCACTTCTTGCAGGATATTCTTTACTCATCCTTGAGATATGTTTGCCTTTAGCAAAGCCAACAATATTTGGCCTGAACTGAATGCTTTGCGTATTTCATCGAGCAGTTAAAATTTAACCACGTTTCTTGTGGAATCCGAGTCACCCCCAGGTCATACCAGGTATGGTTGATCGATTTCCTCCCCAAAAAGAACAGAAATCTAAGGATGTTTTTGCTTGAAGGACATTCGTGAATTAAAAGTGCTTTCATAGCTATCCAGTAGCTACTATAGCTCCAATAGCTATCCAGTAGTTTCATGTTCACCATTATTGAGTTAATTCCAGGATATATTTAATTAACTGAATCTATTATCCCCAGCTGCTACAGTGGGATTTCAATCCCTATGTTAGATTCATTAATTCAGTGCAGTTGATTAATCACAGTGATTTACAATCAATCAATTACGATCACTGTTGTTACCTGGATAAATGCAAACACAATCTACAAACAGCGACATTCCAAAAAGCAGCAAGTAAGATTAATAATTAATAGCTAATAAAAATTAATTATTCTTTACTGTTGGCATAGAGGGAAGAGAAAATGTTCTTTACACCAATTGTTCTTTGAGGAATTGAAAATTATTTTAAAATTCGTTAAGTGTTTGTTGCTGGTTCAGTTCAGGGTATTCGCAGATGTATTTGAAAAACAAAAGGAGACACCACACCTGTTGAAGACCAGAAGAAAACACTTTATTAGAACTAGCGCAAATGCAATAGACGATAGACAGTAGGTGCAGGAGTAGGCCATTTGGCCCTTCTAGCCAGCACCGCCATTCACTGTGATCATGGCTGATCATACACAATCAGTACCCTGTTCCTGCCCTCTCTCCATATCCCTTGACCCCGCTATCTATAAGAGCTCTATCTAACTCTCTCTTG
Source organism: Hemitrygon akajei (assembly GCF_048418815.1). Classification (NCBI taxonomy): domain Eukaryota; kingdom Metazoa; phylum Chordata; class Chondrichthyes; order Myliobatiformes; family Dasyatidae; genus Hemitrygon; species Hemitrygon akajei. The sequence goes on from NC_133125.1 coordinate 108,397,667, forward strand.
AATGCATCCAGAGACTTGGCCTCCACTGCCTTCTGGGGCAGAGCATTCCACATATCCACCACTCTCTGGGTGAAAAAGTTTTTCCGCATCTCTGTTCTAAATGGCCTACCCCTTATTCTTAAACTGTGGCCTCTAGTTCTGGACTCACCCATCAGCGGGACCATGCTTCCTGCCTCCAGCATGTCCAATCCCTTAATAATCTTATATGTTTCAATCAGATCCCCTCTCATCTTTCTAAATTCCAGTGTATACAAGCCCAGTCGCTCCAATCTTTCAACATATGACAGTCCCGCCATTCCGGGAATTAACCTTGTGAACCTACGCTGCACTCCCTCAATAGCAAGAATGTCCTTCCTCAAATTTGGAGACCAAAACTGCACACAATACTCCAGGTGGGATCTCACCAGGGCCCTGTACAGCTGCAGAAGGACCTCTTTACTCCTATACTCAATTTCTCTTGTTATAAAGGCCAGCATGCCATTAGCTTTCTTCACTGCCTGCTGTACCTGCATGCTTGCTTTCATTGACTGATGTACAAGAACACCTAGATCTCGTTGTACTTCCCCTTTTCCTAACTTGACTCCATTTAGATAGTAATCTGCCTTCCTGTTCTTGCCACCAAAGTGGATAACCTCACATTTATCCACATTAAACTGCATCTGCCATTCATTTGCCCACTCACCCAACCTGTCCAAATCACCCTGCATTCTCATAACATCCTCCTGACATTTCACACTGCCACCCAGCTTTGTGTCATCAGCAAATTTGCTAATGTTACTTTTAATCCCTTCATCTAAATCATTAATGTATATTGTAAACAGCTGCAGTCCCAGCACCAAACCTTGCGGTACCCCATTGGTCACAGCCTGCCATTCCGAAAGGGACCCGTTAATCACTACTCTTTGTTTTCTGTCAGCCAGCCAATTTTCAATCCATGTCAGTACTCTGCCCCCAATACCATGTGCCCTAATTTTGCCCACTAATCTCCTATGAGGGACTTTATCAAAAGCTTTCTGGAAGTCCAGGTACACTACATCCACTGGCTCTCCCTTGTCCATTTTCATAGTTACATCCTCAAATAACTCCAGAAGATTAGTCAAGCATGATTTTCCCTTCCTAAATCCATGCTGACTCAGACTGATCCTTCTACTGCTATCCAAATGTGTTGTAATTTCCTCTTTTATAATTGACTCCAGCATCTTTCCCACCACTGACGTCAGGCTAACCGGTCTATAATTCCCTGTTTTTTCTCTCCCTCCTTTCTTGAAAAGTGGGACAACATTAGCCACCCTCCAATCAGCAGGACCTATTCCTGAATCTATAGAACATTGGAAAATGATTACCAATGCATCCACAATTTCTAGAGCCACCTCTTTAAGAACCCTGGGATGCAGACCATCAGGTCCCGGGGACTTATCAGCCTTCAGACTCAACAGTCTATCCAACACCGTTTCTTGCCTAATGTAAATTTCCTTCAGTTCATCCTTTAACCTAGTTCCTTTGGCCACTATTACATCTGGGAGGTTGTTTGTGTCTTCCCTAGTGAAGACAGATCCAAAGTACCTCTTCAACTCGTCTGCCATTTCCTTGTTCCCCATAATAAATTCACCCGTTTCTGTCTTCAATGGCCCAATTTTGGTCTTAACTATTTTTTTGCTATTCACATACCTAAAAAAGCTTTTACTATCCTCCTTTATATTCTTGGCTAGTTTACCTTCGTACCTCATTTTTTCTTGGCGTATTGCCTTTTTTGTTATCTTCTGTTGCTCTTTAAAAGCTTCCCAGTCCTCCGGTTTCCTGCTCATCTTTGCTATGTTATACTTCTTCTCTTTTATTTTTATACTGCCCTTTACTTCTGTCGTCAGCCACGGCCGCCCCTTACTCCCCTTAGGATCTTTCTTCCTCTTTGGAATGAACCGATCCTGCACCTTCTGCATTATTCCCAGAAATACCTGCCATTGTCATTGCCATTGTCTTCCCTGCTAGGATATTGTTCCATTGAACTTTGGCCAGCTCCTCCCTCATAGCTCCATAGTTCCCTTTGTTCAACTGTAATACTGTAATACTGGAATGCAATACAAAATGAAAAAATCTCTGCAGCAATCTCTACTGTGGTAAGTAGTAGCAGTACAGAAATCAGAGTAATTCTCTCTCTCTCTCTCTCTCTCTCTCTCTCTCTCTCTCTCTCTCTCTCTCTCTCTCTCTCTCTCTCTCTCTCTCTCTCTCTCTCTCTCTCTCTCTCTCACTCTCTCTATCAATCCTTCTATCTCTCTTTAACCTGACATATTCTGTCTCCCCCAACGTACTGTTCCCTATCTTAGAAGTAGTCACCGGCCATGACCTAGCCTAGGACAAAACTCTCTCCTTGTACCAAGAAGATGTCCCTTTATATACTCTTTAAAACCCCTAACACTGGTATTTTTCCATGCATTTGGTACCTGCACCTGCTCAATGACTCTGCCTTCCCATGAAAGACATGTTTTCCCTATCTTCAACTGTTATGGCTATAGACTTGTACCCCCTTCACTTCCTCAAAATATTACTGTGGACTGATTCTCTTCTACTTCCTTAAAACTATCCCACTCCAAGCTTACACCATTTTGTCTTACAGACTTCCATTTTATTTTAGTGTATACCAAGGAGGAATTGCACATAACTTTTTCCTGACTGGAATTATTGAGTTGATTGTGCTACTGATTTCTGGAACTCAAAATGAGGAAAGGAGATCTCTTGGCAATATCTGTGACCCTGAGGATGACTGGAGGTAGCTGAGGAGAGGATATTTCTCTTGGTGGCAGAGTGGATGTGGTGAACTAGATATACCTGTCTGACTGCTCCTGTGGCTCCTCCCACAGACCCTGCTGACTGCTCCTGTGGCTCCTCCCACAGACCCCTGTATAAAGGCGACTGTGGGCTGCTGCTCTCCCTCATTTTCCCCAGGATGTAGTGTTGTTTATTCTTCCAGTCAATAAAAGCCGATATCTCGTTTCCTAAGTCTCAGCGCGAGTTATTGATGGTGCATCAGTGGAATATAATGTCAGGATAAGGAGCAGAGATTGGGAATCATTAGAATTCTCCATTCAAGACAATCATGGATTGGGGTGTTAAAATGAGCTACAGGGAAACCAAGGGAAACAGGAATCAGTGTAGAGTGAACGGTAGGGCACTGAGGAGTGTGGTACAACAATGGGATCTGGGAATACAGATCCATAATTCATTGAAAGTGGCGCCACAGGTAGATAGGGTTGTAAAGAAAGCTTTTGGCACATTGGCCTTCGTAAATCAAAGTATTGAGTACAGAGGATGGGATGTTATGTTAAGTTGTGTTATATGTTGGTCAGGCCTAATTTGGAGTATTGTGTGTAGTTTTGGTCACCTACCTACAGGAAAGATGTAAACAAGATTGAAGGAGTGCAGAGAAAATTTATGAGGATGTTGCTGGGTCTGGAGATTGTGTCGGTTGTTAACAACACATTTCACTGTAGCTTTGATAAATAAACAAATTTGATCTGAATCCGTATTTGGTCATTGAGAATAGGAAATCTGAATAAAGTTCTGTTTCCAGCTGTTGACTTACTTCCTTTTGGTTAACTGCCTGAATCTAAATTTTTTACAGCTCTGGTGTAATATTCATACCTAATCTGATCTTTGAACCTCATATTCATGCTTTCCTTATGAAACCCTATTCCCACCATAATCTCACTTGACTCCAAACCTGCCTTAATTCCCCTTTCCTCTTTATCCTCACTTGCAACTAATTGATCTGTATGAACAGTTTGCAAGACAAGTTTTTCATTGTACTTTTTATGATTTATGATTTACAAATATTGGTTTTTATCCTCTCACACTCTCCATTCTGGTACAGGGTTTCGACCTGAAACTTTGACAAATACTTTTCCTGCGCAGGTGCTGCTGGACAGGAAATTGTTTGTTGCTGTCTTACTTCATCTACTGTACAAATCAGTCTTCCCTCTACCTTTCCCACTTCAGCGAATACTCTACTGTTTCCCTCAATATACCCTCCATTACTCTGAGCTCACCCACAAAGCTGTTGTCTGTGGTTTATGCACAGTCCTGTACTTGCTAACGGACATTGGCCAATAATTAAGCAGTCCATCTGCTTTAAAACTCTCATTCTACACTTCAACAAAACACACAAAATGCTGAAGTAACTGATGCACCATCAATAACTCTCTGAGACGTGAAGGTGAGATATTGGCTTTTATTGACTGGAAGAAAGAACAAGCAGTAGTTGACCACCATACTACATCCTGGGGAATGAGGGCCGGGCTCAGGCCTCAATCGCCTTTATACGGGGTCTGTGGGAGGAGCCACGGTCAGTGGGAGGAGCCACAGGAGCAGTCAGCAGGGGGCGTGTCCAGACAGGTATATGTAGTTCACCACATTCACCCCCCCTTTGTTTTAAAAGAGAGTCCCCATAGGGCGAAGTTTCTTACCAGTATATTTACAGGTTAAGTCTATCAGGTGGTCGAATCTGTCGCTGCGATCTATGTAGCACCGGCTGTGATTGCACAGGTGCCGGTGGTGATTGCACCGGAGACGGTGGTTGTGCTGGTTCCGGCCTAACTGGAGGTGTCAGCCCACTAGGCGTCAGTGATCCCTCACGCGTGTGCGAGGCGCCTGGTATAGGAGTGTCGTGAGGAGTCTGTGTAGGGCTCGGTGTGCGCGGTGTCACCTCGGGTACAGGGTTCATAGTTACCGTGGAGTGTTCAGGATAGTGGTCTGCTGCTCCTGCGGGCACCAGGTCGCGGACGGAGACCGTGTCCTCCCGCCCATCAGGTAAGACCACGTAAGCATACTGGGGGTTTGCATGTAGAAGGTGAACCCTCTCGACCAGCGGGGAGTATTTATTGCTCCTCGCATGTTTCCGGAGCAGCACTGGCCCTGGGGATGTCAGCCAAGCCGGTAGGGTGGTCCCAGTGGCAGTCTTCCTGGGAAAAGAGAATAGGCGCTCGTGAGGGGTGGCATTGGTGGACGTGCATAACAGGGAGTGGATAGAGTGGAGTGCCTCAGGGAGGACCTCCTGCCATTGAGAGACCGGCAACCCTTTTGACTTAAGGGCTAAAAGTGTGGCCTTCCACACTGTGGCATTCTCCCTCTCCACCTGTCCATTTCCCCGGGGATTATAACTCGTGGTTCGACTAGTAGCAATGCCCCTAGCTAGCAGGTACCGGCGCAGCTCGTCACTCATAAAGGAGGACCCTCTATCACTGTGGATATAGCAGGGATATCCGAACAGAATGAAGAGCTGGCGCAGGGGTTTTATGACGGACGTGATAGTGGTGTCGGGGCAGGGGATGGCAAAGGGGAACCGCCAGTTCTCGTCGATAATGTTGAGAAAGTAGACTTTGCGGTGGGTGGAGGGAAGGTGGCCCTTAAAGTCAACACTCAGTTGCTCAAAGGGGCGGGTGGCCTTGATAAGTTGCGCCTTTTCAGGACGGTAGAAGTGCGGTTTGCACTCAGCGCAGACTTGGCAGTCCCTGGTCATCATCCTGATGTCCTCAAGGGAGTAAGGCAGGTTCCGGGCTTTCATGAAATGGTAAAATCGGGTGACCCCCGGGTGGCAAAGATGTGCATGGAGGGCGCATAGCTGGTTGAGCTGTGCGCTGGCACACGGTCCCCGGGATAGGGCATCAGGGGGCTCATTGAGCCTTCCAGGCCGGTACAGGATATCATAGTTGTAGGTGGAGAGTTCCATTCTCCACCGCAAAATTTTATCATTTTTGATTTTGCCCCGCTGTTGGTTGCTGAACATGAACGCAACTGAGCGCTGGTCGGTCAGCAAGGTGAACCTTTTGCCGGTGAGATAGTGCCTCCAGTGCCTAATAGCTTCCACTATGGCCTGGGCTTCTTTCTCCACCGCGGAGTGCCGAATTTCAGGGCCTTGAAGGGTACGAGAAAAGAATGCTACTGGCCTGCCTGCCTGATTGAGGGTAGCAGCCAGCGCGAAGTCAGAGGCGTCACTCTCTACTTGGAAGGGAATGGTCTCGTCAACCGCATGCATCGTTGCTTTGGCAATGTCCCCTTTAATGCAGCTGAAGGCCACGCGGGCCTCGGCAGAGAGGGGAAAAGTGGTAGACTTGACCAGAGGGCGGGCCTTGTCTGCGTAATGGGGGACCCATTGGGCGTAATAGGAAAAGAAGCCCAGGCACCGTCTGAGGGCTTTGAGGGTGGTGGGAAGAGGGAGTTCTAACAGGGGGCGCATACGGTCGGGATCAGGGCCAATGACCCCGTTTTCCACGACATACCCAAGGATAGCGAGTCGGGTGGTTCCGAACACACACTTGTCCCTATTATAAGTAAGGTTCAGGGCTTTGGCCACTTGAAAAAATCGTTGGAGGTTGGCGTTGTGATCCGGCCAGTCGTGACCACAGATGGTGATGTAATCCAGATAGGGAAATGTGGCCTTCAGTTGGCACTGGTCCACCATCTGGTCCATTTCCCTCTGGAAGACCGAGACACCATTTGTGACACCGAAGGGGACGCGCAGGAAGTGATAGAGCCTGCCGCCCGCCTCGAAGGCGGTGTAGGGGCGGTCCTCTGGGCGGATGGGGAGCTGGTGGTCAGCGGATTTCAGATCTATGGTTGAGTACACCTTGTACTGAGCTATCTGGTTGGCCATATCCGCGATGTGGGGTAGGGGGTACGCGTCAAGCTGCGTGAACCTATTGATGGTTTGACTATAGTCCACGACCATCCTATTTTTCTGCCCGGTCCAAACAACAACCACCTGGGCCCTCCAAGGGCTTGTGCTTGGCTCAATGATCCCCTCCCTGAGCAGCCGCTGCACCTCTGACTGAATGAAGGCCCTGTCCCCCGCGCTGTACCTCCTGCTTTTAGTTGCCATGGGTTTACAGTCGGGGGTCAGGTTGGCAAACAATGGTGGGGGAAGGATCTTGAGGGTGGAGAGGCTGCAAGTGGTGTCAGTAGCGCAGCTGTCAGCATGGTGCTGGGCGGGATGTGTGGGTTGGTGTGTATGTGTGGTCAGTAGCGGGGTATATGGCGAAGTCCCACAAAACTGAGGATTCCTGACAGTGAGTGGTGGGAGGGGCCCGTCATATGCCATAGTCACACTTTCGAGGTGGCTCTGGAAGTCCAGCCCCAATAGCACAGGTGCACACAGTTGAGGCATGACCAGTAGCGCAAAGTTCGATATTCTGTGCCCTGCATCACCAATGTCGCTACACAACCCACTCGGATGTCTGTGGAATACGACCCAGAAGCCATGGTGACCCTCTGGCTTACCGGCCATGTCACGAGTCTGCAGCGTTGCACCGTGTCCGGGTCAATAAAACTCTCAGTGCTGCCTATGTCAAACAGGCAGCTAGTCCTGTACCCCTCCACCAGGATGTCCATCATTGACCTTGCAAGCTGGTGTGGGGCACTTTGGTCGAGGGTTACGGCGGCCACCAGAGTTGAACTGCTGTCTTGGTGCCTGGTAAGCACCGGTGGGTAGGGGGGCGGGGCATGTTGGCGCCGACAAAGATGGCCGCCCCCATCCGGGCATGCAAGATGGCGGCCCCCATGCCTCACACGCAGCGCTGCCCGACCCTGCTCGTGGTTTAGACTTACAGACCTTGGCGAAATGGCCCTTCTTCCCGCAGCTGGAACAGGTCGCTTCTCGGGCCAGGCAGCATTTTCGGGGGTGCTTTTCGAGTCCGCAGAAGTAACACTGCACGGGCTTGCTACTGGCAGCAGCTGTGGTCGGGTTCGGGGAGTTCGTGGAATTGCGACTGGCAGTGGCATTGGCGAATTCGCTCGCGGGAACCGGCGGCGGCGGAGTCTGAGGTGTCCACGGAACCGGCAGGGGATCGCACAGCTGGACAGCATCAGCGTTGTGCAGAGCAGCCTCCAGCATGTCGGCCGTCTCGATCGCCGAGTGTAAGGTAAGATCGGCGTGTTCCAGCAGCCGCTGGCGCACGTACACTGACCTGATCCCTGTAACAAAGGCGTCTCGTACGAGGAGCTCCGCATGCTGTTCCGCCGTGAGAGTTTTGCAGTCGCAAGTTCGCACGAGTGTCTGTAGGGCTCGGAGAAACTGGGCGCTCGACTCTGCAGGCCGCTGTCGTCGCATAGCTAAACGATGTCTTGCGTAGACGGTGTTCACCGGCCGCAGATACTGTCTTTTGCGGGCGTCCAGTGCCCCTTGGTAGGTCAATAGGCCTCTGATAAGTGAGTAAACTTTCGGGGTGACCCTTGAGAGGAGAATTCGGTGCATAACAGCGGGTTCAGTTGCACGAACCTCCTCCATGTATGATTGGAAGCATGCAAGCCAGAGTTCAAAGGCAAGAGCTGCTTCAGGGTCTTGGGGGTCCAAATCCAATTTTTCCGGACATAAAATACTTTCCATGTTTTAAAACTTCCAGTCAATAAAATTGATGCACCATCAATAACTCTCTGAGACGTGAAGGCGAGATATCGGCTTTTATTGACTGGAAGAAAGAACAAGTAGTAGTTGACCACCATGCTACATCCTGGATACTGAGGGCCGGGCTCAGGCCTCAATCGCCTTTATACCGGGGTCTGTGGGAGGAGCCACGGTCAGTGGGAGGGGCCACAGGAGCAGTCAGCGGGGGGGGGGGGGGGCGTGTCCAGACAGGTATATGTAGTTCACCACAGTAACTCAGCAGTTCAGGATTGTACTTCTCTCTTCTTCACCTTCTTATTCTGATTTCTGCCTTCTTCTTTTCCAACCCTGACAACAGGTCTCCACCCGAAATGTCAATTGTACATCTCTGGTATAGATGCTGCCTGACATGCTGAATTCCTCCAGCATTTTAAGGTAAGATTTTTAGAATAATTTTATTTGTCACATAAGTATACATTGAAATATCAATTTATACAGTAAAATGTGTTGTTTATTTATAGATGAATATATACCTATGTATTTGTGATCTAGGCACAAATTTAGTGACAATAACCAGAGATGGCCTGAGGCAAAGCTATTTAGCAAAATAAGTTCTCATGATCTGGGTAACCTTTTCTGAAAAGTTAGCAAAAGTAGATCGAATAGTAAATGTCAACAGGAATTGTACAGTTCGTGAACAGGAATTGTACAAACATGAACGGGAATTGTACGGTACATGAACAGGAATTGTACAGTACATGAACGGGAATTGTACGGTACATGAACAGGAATTGTACAGTACATGAACGGGAATTGTACGGTACATGAACGGGAATTGTACAGACATGAATGGGAATTGTATGGTACATGAACAGGAATTGTACGGTACATGAACAGGAATTGTACGGTACATGAACAGGAATTGTACAGTACATGAACAGGAATTGTACAAACATGAACAGGAATTGTATGGTACATGAATGGGAATTGTACGGTACATGAACAGGAATTGTACAGTACATGAACGGGAATTGTACGGTACATGAACAGGAATTGTACAGTACATGAACGGGAATTGTACGGTACATGAACGGGAATTGTACAGACATGAATGGGAATTGTATGGTACATGAACAGGAATTGTACGGTTTATGAATGGGAATTGTACAGACATGAATGGGAATTGTACAGTACATGAACGGGAATTGTACGGTACATGAACGGGAATTGTATGGTACATGAACAGGAATTGTACGGTTTATGAATGGGAATTGTACAGACATGAATGGGAATTGTACAGTACATGAACAGGAATTGTACAGTACATGAATGGGAATTGTACAGTACATGAATGGGAATTGTATGGTACATGAACGGGAATTGTACGGTTTATGAATGGGAATTGTACAGACAGGAATGGGAATTGTATGGTACATGAACGGGAATTGTACGGTACATGAACAGGAATTGTACGGTACATGAATGGGAAAATAAACCCAGCCCAAATGCATGCTAGGAGCATCCCAGAAGTGCCACTACATATCCAGAGGCAGTATATCATGTGCTGGGGGCATCCAGCAAGTATCTCCTCATTTGCAGGGCAGGAAGAGCAGGCCCACAACTTTCTAACACTAACTTTTTTGGAATGTGGGAGGAAACTGGAACTTCCGGAGGAAACCCACACCATCATGGGGAAAACATACAGGCAGGAATTGAATGGTGATCATTGGCATTGTAAAGCGTTATGTTAACCGCTACACTACCATGCTGGCAACGACTATTGCTTAAGATTTCCAACATCTACAGAATCTCTTGTCTTTATGATATCCCGCACTTCAAATTGTTCATGGTTTAACCCCTCCCTGTCTTTCTAATTCCTCCCACTTGGCACTTCAGCTCTGTCCTCTCAAACACTCAACATGGGTGGTCATGTCTCAGGCTCCCATGTCCCTCAGCTCTGGAGTTGTATCATAAAAACCTCATGCTCTATAATTATTTCCATTGACATCTGCAAAACCTACTTCCATGATAAAGCTCCTGCATAACCTGCACAAAAATCCCCTTTTCTGTAATGATTATTATTTTCTGTGATAATGCTGTTACCATATCAGATTCCGTATAAATGTAAAATCTCACAGATCTTTTCTTCCATTGATCAAAGGGATGTTAAATTGTATCAAGGTCCTGACTGAGCAGTAGCAAGCATCCAAGGTTCAGCACTCCAATTCCCCTGAGTATGCTGAGCTGCCGCGGTCCCTTCAAGACTCAGACTGCCAATTATTGCCTGCCACGTTCCTTCATGGAAAGCCTGTACTTAAAGCCTCATGCTGAGAACCACGGGAGTTCCATTTCTGGTACCGCTGTCTGTGATTTCGCCTTTGGATTTTGTTTGTGTTGTTTTGTTTATTTTGAGCCTGAGTTAATTCTAGACCTTACTCTGCGCTCCGCTTCACCACCATCCATAGTTCTCTCGTTACAAAATTGTACATATTTTCTCTAGAAACGAGGTTAAGAAATTATTTAATTGGTATTTTCGGGTTTCTGGTGGAAGTAAGTGTTGACGAGAGACTGCAGACTGGAGCATGAACAATCAGCTGGAGGAGCTCAGCAGGTCAGGCAGCATCTCCCGGGAGGGGAGACGGAGTCGTCAATGTTTGCAGTGAGAACTCTGCATCAAGACTGGACCTGCAAAGTGCAACTGGCCAGTATGAAGTTCAGAGGTAGGATTGGTAAAATAGGAACACAAGATGATTGGTGGATTGAAGATAGGTGAAAGATGACAGAAGGCAGACAAAGTAAAAGATGGAGTGAGGTGGGTTCAAAGTTCAAACTACATTTATTATCAAAGTACATCTACATCACCTTATACAACCCTGGGATTCACAGTAAATACAAAGAAACACAATAGAATCAATGAAAAATGCCACACAAAGACAGACAAACAACCAATGTGTAAGAGACAACAAACAGTGCAAATGCAAAAAAGAAAAAAATAATAACAATTAATAAATAATAAGTATTGAGAGCATGAGTTGTAGAGTCCTTGAAAGTGGGCCCATAGGTTGTGGAATCGAGTCAGTTTAGAGGTGAGTGAAGTTATCCACACTAGAGACTGATGGGTGAGGGGTAATAACTATTCCTGAGCCCGGTGGTGAGTGACCTCAGGCTCCGGTACCTGCTTCCCGATGGCAGCAGCGAGAAGCTGCCTGGTTGGTGGGGGTCACTTCCCCAGCCTGGTTGGTGGGGGTCCCTGATGATGGTGGAGAGGAGAGTGAGAATTGGAGACAACTGCTGGAAGCTGGTTAGCAGCAACAGAAAGGCCAATGATTGCTGGAGTCTGATAAGTGAAAATGGGAAATATTGGGGAGAGGTAAATGGCAGATGTAACCGGAACCAGATGTTGGGAAGGGAAGTGAGTGGGTGGAAGAAGGTGTGGAGATACCTGAGGGGTGAATTATGTGGGTAATTAGTGGATGTATCCAGAAGGTGGAGAAGGGAATTAAATGTTGTCCTGGAGTTTGGGAGAGTTGCTGGCATTCCCCAGCCAAGATGGCAGCACGTTCCGAAAACCCCTGAAACTACAGGCCAGTGTTTTACCTTCACGTATGGAGCTACTGTCCGGTGCAGAAATGTAATTCTCCCTTGCTTAATTGACCAGTCACACCAGGTTGGACTCACACCAGGTGCATCATTTCTCTTCATTTCAGTGGAGATGGTGGCTGTAAGAGACTCAGGCAGGTAATGATACACTTTTCAGTTAGAACATAGAATAGTACGACACAGGAGAGCGCCCTTCAGCCCACGAGGTTGTGCCAAGTAATTAAATGCGTCATTACACCAAAACCTTAGCTCTAATGATGGACGTCCTCCTGAAACTGACTTACGTCCTGAACATTGGAAATACTCTTTTTAGTTAAGTCCAGAAGTAAAGAAAAAAAAGTAGGTGCAGTATATAAGATGCAACACTATTCACAAACTTTAATCTCTACTGCTAACTTTCCTACTACTGCACACTCCTTGCATTTTGGATGATATTTTGTTAACTTCTTTCTGATAATATTTTGAGCTCAACGCTGACTTACAACACTTGTACTAGTGCCGTTCCTTTGGATTTATCAGCTGCGTGGAGAGGGGGAGGCTGCTGCACGGGCACCATCTTGCTCTCCATACCATACTGCCCTGGCTTGGGTAGCACAATACAGGCAGAATGCAACGACCGTGGTCGACCCCGATATGTGTGTGAGAAACGTTGTGTGGGGGCATTGTGGTCTGGCAGAACTTTGTTTTGTTTGGTTGTATGTGTGTATGGTTAGATGACGATAAACTTGAACTTGAATTATGATCATGTCTGGTGCTGGTAACACTGCTGTAATGATTTCATCGGTACTAGACCAGCTTTTACCGTATCTTGCTACGTGTGATAATAATGTAGCTATACCAAAGAAGCAATATGGACAGCAATACCAGTCAGTGATAGCCACTGGAAGCCCAGTGCCAAGGATAGGGGAAAAGTCCAAAGTCAGCCAGTCTCCTCTGTAGAAAGCTGCTGTAAATCAAAGGCAACACATACAGTACTGTGCAAAAGATGTAGGAATATATGTATATCTAGCTAGGGTGCCTAAGACCTTTGCACAGTACTGTAATTGTTTCCATAGTTCGTAAATCAAAGGATGCTGGGAATGGCGAGGGTGGAGTGCCATGGGAGAGGTGTGGCATAGGTGCCAGAGAAGAAGTGCCAAGGATGGGGGATGGTGCAGGTGTAGACAAACCCAGCCCTAAGACACCAGGCAAGGTCATTTAATTCCAAACAATTGGTTTATTGATCATCACTGAATCTCTCTCTGGTGCTTCCCACTCCCTCTACTTTCCCTTCTGCTTTTCTCAGCCATGATTCCCCTCTCCCTGCCCCCTTCCCGGTCCTCAATAGAGACCCATATCAGAAACAGATTTTTTCATCACTGATATATGTCATGACATTATTTTTTTTGTGGCAGCAGTACAGTGCAATACATAAAATTGTGTGTTTGTGTGTGTGTGTTTGTACCCATTTGTATCCATGTCGACTAAACCTACCTCCAACAGCATTGAGGGGGAAAGTGATCACTCGAACACAAGGACCTTCCGTTGGGAACAGCGAGTGGGAGACCCCCATATGCAGGCACCTCCGGCAGCAGTGAGCGAGAGGCAGGTAGACAGCACTGAACAGTTGCTTGCCTCCCGTGCTCACTTCGATGATTTCAATCTTCCTCAGCACTTTAATCGGTGAGATTAGCGCCACACGGTTTGTTTAGGAACTGATCTGTAGTGATAATTTCTGCTTGTGAGCACTTTGACCTGCAAAACCAATGAGTATTCTGGCTGATCCATTTTACGTATTTTTTAAATTTTTAAATAGGATTGTTACTTTGAACACTAAAGCTAGCCAACACCCAGAAGGGTAGCAGACAACTTCATTTTCAAAAATTAGAAAGAAGACTGGTAAAGTTCTCCATCCCCTTACTTTTATCACCACAACTAGATGTTACTTTACCCAGAGATAGCCCGTGAGTTCATGGAACAAAAAATGAGTTCTGCAAACTGAGAAAGCAATTACTTTGCCTACATTACAAATATTTCCATTTTGGAGTGGGATGTGGTTTTACCATATCATGAAATTATATCTCTGAGTGTGGTCAGTTCATCATTTTACCTAAAGGGCTATTTTTACACGAGGTCATACAAAATAATAATCTTGATTCTTCTTAAAGTGCCTCAGCATCGCATCCTCGCTTTTGTATCCTAGTCCTCTTGAAATGAAAGCTAAGTGGATTGAGTGGAAATGCTACCAGTTTTTGTTTGAATGGATTGTGTCTGATGGTACTGTGTTTAAAGTATTCTGAGTTTTAAATTTCTTAGATCTTTTACAATGTAATTGCTTGATAATTATTTTTTTATATATTTAAAGGCATAGAAAATTTTCTAAACAAGTGCAAATTCTGAAATCAGAAGGGCTAAGGGATTTGGAAGTCCTTGTGCAGGATTCCCTTGCACAATTGTAAGTAGGTTATAATTATTATTATAATAATAATAGTAGGTTATAATTATTAGTAGGTTTAACTTGCAGGTTGAGTTGGGGGTAACAAAGGTTGAGTTGAGAGGGCTAGAATAACGATGTGATGTGATAAGGATGTGATGCTGAGGCTTTGTAAGGCATTGGTCTGACTGCACTTGGATTATTGTGAGCAGTTTTGGGTCCTTATCTAAGAAAGGCATTGGAGAGGGTCCAGAGGAGATTCTCAAAAATGATCCCAGGAATGAAAAGCACGTTTGATGACTCTGGGCCTGTATTCACTGTAGTTTAGAAGAATGAGAGGGGAATTTTATTGAAATGTATCAGCTATTGAAAGGCCTAGGTACAGTGGATACAGAGAGCATATGTGGGATGTGGTGAGGCAGGGAGACCTCCAGTATCCCTGATGACTACAAATGCAAGATGTGCATCCAGCTGCAGTTTTTAACAACCCACGTTAAAGAGTTGGAGCTGGAACTGGATGAACTCTAAATCTTTCAGAAAGGTGAAGGAGTGATAGGACACTTGGAGAGGGAGTTACACCCAGGGTGCAGAACACAGGAAACTGGGTGACGGTCAGAAAGGGGAAAGGGGTTAAGGAGTCAGTGCAGAGTACCCATGTGGCCAGCCCTCTGAACAACAGGTGCATCACTTTGGATGCTGATGGGATGGGGTGGGACGTTACCCTAACAGAGGAAAGTCACAGTGGTCAGGTCTCTGGCAATGAGGTCGGCTCTGTGAATCAGAGGGGAAGGGGAGAAGAGGCACGCTGTGGTAATAGATTTGTTAGATAGGCGAACGGTCAGGAGGTTCTCTGGGTGAGAACGAATTGAATTTTTTTTTTAATTGAATTGACTTTATTACTTACATCCTTCAAATACATGAATAAAAATCTTTATGTTACATTTCCATTCGGATATGCAATGTGCAATTATAGTAATTTATAATAAATATTATGTACAACAGGATAGTCAATATAACATAGAAATATAGTCGCATCAGCATGAATTAATCAGTCTGATGGCCTGGTGGAAGAAGCTGTCCCGGAGCCTGTTGGTCCTGGCTTTTATGCTGCAGTAGCATTTCCTGGATGGTGGCAGCTGGAACAGTTTGTGGTTGGGGTGACTTGGGTCCCCAACAATCCTTTGGTCCCTTTTACACAACTGTCTTTGTAAATGTCCTGATTAGTGGGAAGTTCACATCTACAGATGTGGTGGGCTGTCCGCACCACTCTCTGGTTCCCACATCTGGGAGATTCCCAGATGACGTGTTGCTTCCCAGGTACTAGGGCCCGGGACATTTTGGATCGAGTTCCTTGCATTTTTAAGTGGAAGGGTGAATGGCCAGAAGTCGTGGTCCATGTAGGTAGCAATGACATGGGTAGGATGAGTGACGAGGTTCTGCATAGGGAGTTCAGGGAGTTAGGTGCTAAGTTAAAAGGGCAGGACCTCTAGAGTTGTGATCTCAGGATTACTACCCATGCCACGTGTTAGTGAGGTCAGAACTAGGAAGATTATACTGTTTAATATGTTGCTAAGGATTTGGTGTAGGAGGGAGGGCATAAGATTTTTGTATCATTGAGCTCTCTTCCAGGGAAGGTGGGACCTACATAGAAGGGATGGTTTGCACCTGAACTGGAGGGGGGGTTAATATTCTAGCAGGAAGGTTTGTTAAAGCTGCATGGTGTGGTTTAAACTAGAATTGCAGGGGGATGGGAACCAGAGTGCCAGTACATTTACTGGAGAGGTTGTGGGACAGATGTTGGTAAGGCCTCAGACAAAGTTAGGAATCAAAAGATTGAGCATAGTGAGACTAGTGTCTGAGCCACGTATACTTCAGTGCAAGAAGTATCATCGGAAAGGGGGGTGATAGTGCTGAAGTTGAGGTGGCTGGTTTACAAAGAGAAGCAATGTGCAGTGAGAAGATGCTGTTGATGGGGCAAAATTGCAGTTAGCAGGATGAGTTGCAATGTAAAAGGAAGAAACAATAAAAAAGTGTGAACACAGGACTGAATGTGTTGTATTTGAATGCACACAGTATACAAAATAGGGTAGATGAACTTGCAGCACAATTGCAGATTGCCATGTATGATGCTGTTGGCATCATTGAATCATGGTTGAATGAAGATTATAGCTGGGAGCTAAATGTTCAAGGACGCACATTGTATCAAAAGGACAGGCAAGAAGGTAAAGGGGGTGGTGTTGCTCTGTTAGTATAAAGTGAAATCAAATCATTAAAAAGAGGTGACAGAGTCAGAAGGTATTGAATCATTGTGGATAGAGCTAAGGTACTGCAAGGGTATAAAGACCCTGTTGGGAGTTTTATACAGACCTCCAATCAATAGTAAGGATGTGGTCTACAAATTACAATGGGAGATCGAAAATGCAGATCAAAAGGGCGATGTTACAGTAGTCAAGGGGGATTTCAATAAGCAGGTAGATTGGGAAAATCAGGTTGATGCTGGATTCCAAGAGGACGAATTTTGAGAATGCCTATGAGATTGTTTTTTAGAGCAGCTCATGGTTGAGCCAATTAGTGGATCAGCTATTCTGGATTGGATGTTGTGCAATGAACCAGAATTGATTAGAGAGCTTAAAGTAAAAGAACCCTACGGGGAGATGATCATAAAATGATCAAATTCATCCTGAGATTTGAGATGGATAAGCTCAAGTCAGATGTACAGTACTACAGTGGAGTAAAGGGAATTACAGAGGCATGAGAGAGAAGTTGGCCAAAATTGATTGGAAAAGTACATCGTCAAGGATGATAGAAGACCACCAATGGCTGGAATTTCTGGAAGCAATTCGAAAGGCTTAGGATACATACTGTACATCCCAAAGAGGGAAAAGTATTCTGAAGGCAAGATGATACAACAGTGGCTAACAAAAGAAGTCAAAGCCAAAATAAAAGCCCAAGAGAGGGCAAATAATAGAGCAAAAATAAGTGGGAAGTTAGAGGATTGGGAAGCTTTTAAAAACAACAGAAGGCAACTAAAAAGTTATTAAGAAGGTAAATATGGAATATGAAAGTAAGCCAGTCAGTAATACAGTACTAAAGAAGGTACCAAAAGTTTCTTCAGATACATAAAGTATAAAAGAGAGGTGAGATTGGATATTGGACCACTGATAAATTATGCTGGAGAGGTAATAATGGGGAACAAGGAAATGGCAGACAAACTGAAAAAGTATTTTGCATCAGTCTTCACTGTGGAAGGTAGTAGCGACATGGTGGAAGGTCCAAGTGTCAGGGTCATGAAGTCTGTGAAATTACCATTACTAAAGAGAAGGTTCTTGGGAAACTGAAAGGTCTGGAGGTAGGTAAGTCACCTGGACCAGATGGTGTACACCCCAGGGTTCTGAATGGGTTGGCTGAAGAGATTGTGGAGGCATCACTAGATTCTGGAATGGTTCTGGAAGACTGAAAAATTGCAAATATCACTCTACTCTTCAAGAAGGGAGAATGTCAGAACAAAGGAAACTCTAGGCCAATTAGACTGGGAAGAAGTTAGAGTTGATTATTAAGAATGTGCTGAACCTGGAGAAGGTTCATAGGAGGTTCACCAAAATGATTCCAGGATTGAATGGCTTGACAGATGAAGAGTGTTTGATGGCCCTGGGACTGTATTCAATGGAATTCAGAAGAATGAGGGGTGACCTCATTAAAACCTATTGAATGGTGGAAGGCCTTGATAGAGTGGACATGGAGAGGATGTTTCCTATGGTAGGAGAGCCTAAGACCAGAGGACACAGCCTCAGAAGAGAGGGTGTCCTTTTAGAACAGAGATGAGGAGGAATTTCTTTCACCAGAGAGTGATGAATCTGTGGAATTCTGTGGAATTCATGGTCTTATAAACTGCAAAGACTTGTTTATTCAAATAAAATGATGGCACTCGATCTCCACAGTAACTTTTAATTCCCTGGTGCTGACCGCCTCATTTTCACTGTGGATTTTTAGTCCCTATACACATCTATGCCCCATCATGAGGGCCTCAAAGCTCTTCACTTCTTTCTTAACAAAAGAAACAAATTCCCCACCACTACCATGCTACTCCCTTTGGCAGAACTGGTCCCCACCCTCAACAATTTTTCCTTCGGCTCCTTCCACTTCCTCCACACTTGAGGGCTAGCCATAGGCACCCACATTGACCCCAGCTATACCTGCCATTTTGCTAGCTATGTAGAACAGTCCATGTTCCAAGCCTTCCCTGCTAACGCTCCCCAACTCTTCCTGCACTACATTGACACCTACATTACTGCAGCTTCATGCACCCAATCTGAGCTCATCAATAACCAATTTTGCCTCTAACTTCCACCCTGCCCTTAAATTCTCATGTCCATTTCTGGATCTCCCTTCCCTTTCTCAGTCTCTCTGCCTCTATCCCTGGAGACAAACTGTCGATTGACATCTTTTATAAACCTACAAATTGCCACGATTATCTTGGCTCTACCTCTTCCCATCCTGTATGCACCTCCTGTACCTAATAAAATGGCCACTGATTGTATGTTCTTGATCTTCTACATCTGTAGCCCATTCACTTCAATGTTCGTCATGTGCATTCAGAGATGCTGTTCTGCACATCGCTGTTGTAATGCGTGATTATTTGAGTTATTGCCTTCTTCCTGCCAGCTTGAGACAGTCTGGCCATTCTCCTCTCACGTCTTTCATTAATAAGGCATTTTTGCCCACACAATTGCCGCTCCCTGGATGTTTTTCAGTTTCATACCATTCTCTGTAAACTCTAGAGATTGTTGAACATGAAAATTGCAGGAGATCAGCAGGTTCTGAGATACTCAAACCACCCCGTCTGGCACCAACAACCATTCCCAGGTCCAAGTAACTTAGATCACATTTCTTTCGCATTCTGATGCTTTGCTCCTCCACAATTTCCATCAGCAGGGTGCACCATAAGGCTGTGTGCTTCGCACAGCTCCAGTGATATATTTGTTTGATGACAACACCAATGTCATTGGCCAAATCAAAGGTGGTGGTGAATCAGCATGTAGGAGGGAGATTGATAATCTGTCTGAGTGGTGTCCCAACAACAACCTCTCACTTAATGTCAGCAAGACCAAGGGGATGATCTGCCATCGATCACTCCTGATCCTCAGCCCTACTGAGGCTCGCCCTGCTGTCACTATGGTGTCCCTGATGGCTTTCCACTTCTGGGCTCCGGAGATGCCCATCCGGCTGTAGGTTCAGCAGCCCACCTCTATGGGCATACAATGTGCCCGTCTCCCCTTGCTGCAGCACCCCTCTACCAGGTCTTGATACTTTGACTTTTTCCTTTCATTGTCCTCCTCCATCCAGTCTTCCCAGGGAACGGTCAGCTCCAACATGACCACCTGTCTAGTTCAGTGGTCCCCAACCACTGGGCTGCGGACCGGTACCAGGTCGCAAAGCATGTGCTACTGTGCCGCGAGGAAACAATATGACTTGGCGATATGAAACAATATGAATCAGCTGCACCTTTCCCCATTCCCTGTCATGCCCACTGTTGAACTTGAACGCATGTGAGGTCATCAGTTGCCTAAATGCAGTGACACCCTCGCGCCAGGGATCACTGGTTGGCCTTGCACGGCCGGTGAGAAGTGTCGTTGCTACTGGCCTGGAGCGTGGACAGATGGGCGCTGCCTCTAAACCTGTTTAGCACACCAAATCTCTTAGTATCTCGGGGCTCAGGGTTTCATAAGTAGCAGAGTAACTACCTCGCTGCGATCTACTGAAAGTCATCCCTCAAGCCAAACTTTTGTTGGCCAATAGATCCTACCTACCTACAAGGGGGGGTGTGGGCACATGCCCTGTCGCACTCCTCGCTCGGTCGCTCTCTCCGGACTGCGACCAGCACGAGGACCTCCGGCCCTGACCTTGTCCTCTCACCCCACCCACGACCAGCCACACCTGGCATAGGCATCAGGCGGCGGGTGGGCGGGAGGCTGGAGTTCGGGCTGGGAGACTGTCTAATGAGGCAATGAAGCCCTCAAAACTGCTTTGGTACCTTGAGTCCAAGCACCCCGCACTTAAAGACAAACCTGTTGAGTTTTTTGAGTTGAAAAGATGTGAGCAAGCAGGATAGAAGCAAGTGCTGATAGCCACTAAAACTAAATAGTGGAATAGACTGGACATAAGGAACCCCCTTCGCGTATCGCTATATTCCGGTCATGATTAACAACCCCCCTCCCGCCCGTCAGAATATTGTCAATATTAAACCGGTCTGTGGTGCCAAAAAGGTTGGTGACCCCTGGTCTAGGTGACACCGACAGCAGCACTATGCCTGGCCTAAGCACGGCCGAGGAGATGTGCTCAGGGAATCTGAGCTGTTTCCCTGGGTTGACTCTCAATCGCCAGTCCTTTGCTGTTCCTTGGAGGCCCGCTTGCTCCTTGGATTGGGTTTGAGCCTTCTCCCCAGCCATGATAAAAACAATGGCTTGCTTTTCTGTGCGATGGTGTTTGGCCTGGGTGAGGGCTGTGCACGAGGTGTCAGCCACTGTCTTCAGCACTTGGTCATGGCCCCAATGACAATGCCCCTCCCCAGGGCTTTTGGGCAGCCGCTGAGGATGTGTTCTAGTGCCCCCTTCCCTCGGCACAGGGAGCATGCTGGTGTTTTGGCCTTGCCCTATCAGTAGAGGTACGCTGGGCTTGGCAAGACAACCTAGATGGACTGGATCAGGAACTTGATGCGGTGGGGTTCTGCTTGCTAAGTGACCCCCACAAGATGCTGTGCTCCGTTACCTGGTCCCATCTTGTCCATGTTCCTTGTTGCCACATGTACCGTAGATTTCGCACTACAGAGCGCACCTGATTAAAAGCCGCTGGCTCTAATTTTAGAAAGAAAATCAATTTTGTGCTTGTACAAGCCGCACCGGATTTTAGGCCGCAGGTGTCCCACGTTGTAACATGAGATATTTACACAGAAAGATATTACACGTGAGGATTTTTTAACTTTTAATTAAATCCATATGGTAACATAAACAAATACATATTGCAAATGCTTTTTTTCGAACCGTGCCTGTAACACGGCTACTTTTAAATATACATACGTATCGGTAACACACAAATTACGTTGCGTATACATTCCAATATCTCCTAACGACTGGTAAAAAAATATATACTGCAGCCTACCAGGAAAAGTTATTGATCGCCTTTAACTTAAAAGCAGCGTTTCGCGCTCGCCCCCACCTTCCCGTTAATCGCAAACCGGTATTTCCCACAAGACGCAGCGAAACCGGATGTGACGTCATAGCATTCCAGGATGTAGTACAGAAAACAAATATACTTAAAACACTTCTAACTTTAACTAGAAAATACTAACAAATGAATTACTAAGCGAAAATATTATAAACTAAATAACTGCCATAAAGGCAACACAATGCTTTTCTTCGAGTGTTTTCCATGTTGATGAGGGTGAGTACAAATGACTGATTTACAATAATTTAATTGTGAAAGTGCGCTTGATTTATCGTACAATTTCATTGGACCTCTGTGAACTACTCATCAATTTTATTGGTCTACTGTTACGAGGCAAAATGTTTTTGGCGGCATGAAAAAAAACCATGCATTAGCCGCATCGTAGTAAAGGCCGCAGTGTTCAAAGCTGTTCAAAATGTGGGAAAAAAGTAGCGGCTTATAATCCGACATCTACGGTAATTGTTTCACAGACTCCAGTTTAGAAAATATTCTAAATCTTAAATCTTAATTTCTGACACACTAATACTTCCCATTGGTATTTTTACAGGAAATCTCATAGAAGCGTAAAGTGATTTCCCCCATGTGCTCACAAGGACAAGAATATTTATTAATGCCAACCAATGCTGGAGCACCATTATAAATTTCTGACACACCAATACTCGCCATTGGTAATTTTACTGGAAATGTCACAGAAATATAAAATACATTTCCCCACGTATTAGCAAGAGCAAGAACATTTATCAACAGTGGTGCACCATTATCAATTTCTGACACAGAAATACTTCCCACTGGTAATTTTACTGGGAACGTCTCAGAATTATAAAGTTCATTTCCTCAGTGCACTAGCAAGAGCAAGGACATTTATCATTGCCAATCAATGCTAGAGCACCGTTAAGTTAATTGCTGCAAATCTGTTAACGTTAATTTGGATTTTTTTTTTGCAAAGTCAGACTTTCAAGTCCTTTAAATTAAAGTTTACAAAATTGAATATCGATCACTGTTCAAAGAAAAGCTTGGCATAAGTCATAACATTTCTAGTAAGAATCATAACTTTTGCCATGAGTTTGTTTTTTAAAATAATTAACAATGACAATCCCTTTAGTTATATGAAGCTGAATTTGTATCCTTTATAACACACACAAAATTCTGTAGGAACTCGGCAGGTCAGGCAGCATCTATGGAAAGGAATTAAAAAGTCAATGCTTCAGACCAAGACCCTTCAGCAGAATTCGAAATGTCAACTCTTTATTCCTCCCCATAGATGTTACCTGATCTGCTAAGTTCCTCCGGCATTTTCTATGTGTTACTCTGGATTTCCAGCATCTGCAGAATCTCTTGTGTCAATATCGATTATGTTTCAGAAAAGATTACTACATTCTGTTTACTTGCTGACTATGGCAACAGTATTTGACACTTAGCATTAAGTTCCTTTATTTTCTTTCAATATTGTGGGGTGCCCCAACCGCAACACTGTTACAGTTTGTGGCATTGGTGTTCAATTCCTGTGCCATCTGTAAGAAGTTAGTACATTGTTCCCCGTGACTTTGTGGGTTTCCTCCTGGTGCTCCGGTTTCCTCCCACAGTCCAAAGACGTACTGGTAGGTAGGTTAATTTGTCATTGTAAATTGTCCTGTGGTTAGGCTGGAGCTGAATAGGTGGGTTACTGGGCAGTGCAGCTCGTTGGGCCGGAAGAGCCTGTTCCACACTGTATCTCTAACATAAAACATAATTACAGCCACCACCATATTCTGTGAACTCATGGGGAAAGTAATCTAATTCTTTGTGCACTGCAGTGCAAGGTATGTTGTTACTCCAAGCAGTAAAGGGAGTAATTTATTAAAGGGTGGCATAGCCTTTTGCAAGGTCATACAAGGCCGCCCAGTCTGGTAGGTTAGATCTGGAATCCAGACTGTGGTTGTGTATTGAAAACAAAATTGGTTTAGTGGAAGGAAAGAGAGGGATTGGAGGGTTGGAGGCTGGAATCCCACAGTGTGCTGTTATTTTTAGTGTTGGGTCAACTGTTTTTCCTGTCATCTGTGTTAGTGATCTGAATGAGATGGATGACTCGCAGGTGGCGATTAGTGAGGGCTCAACAATCTCCTGCTCAGTGTCAGCAAAACTAGAGTTGATGGTTAATCAACGAAGGGGAAAATAGTTTAACTTACTTTCCTAATTTCCAGCAACTTCAATGAAATTGTGCGATCAGACACGTATTCTCCTCCTCTGCTCGTTCGGGGTTGTTTTCTCTGGGTCTCGCTACCAGCATGACCAAGGACCAAGCCATTCTTCCATACAATCATGGAGACACAACACCTGCCTTTGTACATCTTGTCTTTGGACCATTCAGGAATTAGTCCACTGGGTGAAGTAGCGATACATTTAGTGCATGGCATTTGCTCTGCACAATGTTGTCTCCCTTAAATTGGAAAAATCCAGTGCAGGTTTCAAGAAGCACTAGGGTGATTCTGTTCAGTCCACAAGGAAAACTCCAAGATTCCAATTATCTCTTAATTTAATTTTCCATCACATTAGTACTTTGACCTGTTTATGTCTTCCTAAACTTTTCCAGTTATATCCAATGTAAGTTCAAGAAATAGCAGCTCACCTTTTGTCTTGGCATATAACAGATGTTGGGACAAAATTGCATTTAACTATTTTAGGACTGGCCAGCTCTAATGAATACCACGCACAAAATGCTGAAGGAATTCAGCAGGTCAGGCATCATCCATGGAAATGAATAAACAGTTGACACTTCATGCCAAGATCCTTCAGCAGGATTGGAAAGGAAGGGAGAAGGTGCCAGGGTAGTTCGAATGAACACTCATCAAACTTTGACATTAATCCATTTGTCAGGTCAGTCTCTGCTGATGCCATCTGATTTATCAAGATTTTCCAGCACTGTCTTTCATTTCAACATCTCACACTTCAAGAATTATCTGTGGTTATTCTCTCCTTTGTCTTGCCTCATCATCTCCCACTTCAAAAAGATCAGCTATAATTAACAAACTTTTACCACCCACTTTTGGATGGCTTTGTCAACACTTGTGCCTTGTGGACTTGCTTGAGGTTCACTATACAGGACATGCCTTTGTGGATTTTCTTGAGGTCCTCTATGCTGGACATGTCCTCGTGGATTTTAACTGAGGCCAAATATACTGCAAATTCCCTTTGTTCTCTTTATCCTTCAATCAGGCTTGTTAAAGGAAATCTCTGCCCAATTATCATCAACATATCACCTGCAGCACCAGGGGTCCTAACACACTTGACCACTGTTACACCATGATTAGAAATGCTTACTGTCCCATCCCTAGACTGTATTTTGGGAAATGTGATCATCTGGTTATCCTCGTCATATCTGCAAACAAGCAGAGGCTAAAGAGCAAGGCTCCAGAGATAAGGACAACAAAGAAGTGGTCATGAGAGGCTATGTCACTGGACTGGGCCATGTTCAAACATCATCAGAGGATCTGAATAGATTCACCACGGTTGTCACCGACTTTATAAAGGCAGCAATAAATGAATGTGTCCCCCCAAAATCATTCAGCATTTTCCACAACCACAAACCAATGACATCTGCAATCTGCTGTGGGCCAAAGTAGAACCTGGTGACCAAGAAAGTTAGAAGAGTTCCAGGTACGATCTTGGTCTGAAAACCAACTCACGGGTGAAGTTGCAATTCCAGACCAAACTGGAATCACAGAAGGATGTCTGACAGCTGTAGCAGAGTTTGAATGCTATCACCTTCTATAAGGTGAAATCAAGTGCCATATGTGACAACAGGGTTTTGCTCCCAGATGAGCTCATTTTGACCGACAAAACATGGAGGAACCTTCACAAACTCCCACAGCCCCCAATGACACTGTTATTTCAGTCTCTGAGGACAACATGAAAGCACCCTCCAGGAGGTTGAACCCACGGAAAGCAATTGGCTCAGTCAGAGTACCTGTTGAGTACTAAAGACCTGTACTGATACCTGTACTGGCTGGAGTGTTCACTGATATCTTACATTGCTTACTTCAGCAATCTGAAGTACCCACATGCTTCAAGCAGGCTTCAATTTTACTGGGACCTATGAAGAATACAATAACCTGCCACTATGATGAAGTGTTTTGAGACATTGGGGATGAGCACATCAACTTCTGCCTGAGAAGTTGCTTGGATCTGCTCCAATTTGTTTACCATCACAACAGCAGATGCCATTTCATTGGCTCTGCACTTAGCTCTGGAATATCTGGAGAGTGAAGATGCTCACATCAGGATGCTCTTCATTGTCAACAGCTCTATCATCCCAAAAATTCATCAATAAGGTCCAAGACCTTGGCCTTAATTCCTCCAATGCCACATTTACGTTTGCTGACAACAGCACTGTGATTGACCAAGTCAAAGGTAGTAATGAGGAGGGAAATTAAAAATCTGGCTGAGTGGTGCCTCAACACCAACCTGTCACTCAATGTCAGCAAAACCAAGGAACTGACTTCAGGAGGAGTAAACCGGAGGTCCATGAACCAGTCCTCATCAGGGGATCAGAGGTAGGGAAGGTCAGCACCATTAAATTCCTGGGTGTTATCATTTCAGACGATCTGTCCTGGATCCAGTGCATAAGCATCATTATGGCAGCACTTCTATTTTCTTGGAAGTTTGCACAGATTTGGCACGACATCTAAAACTTTGACAAACTTCTATAAATGTGTAGTGGAAGTATACTGACTGGTTGCATCACGGCTTGTTATGGGAACACCAATTCCCATAACATGGAAAAAAGCCTACAAATAAGTGATGGACACAGCCTAGTCAATTACAGGTAAAACCCTTCCTATCACTGATCAAATTTACAAAGAATGCTGTCACAGAAAAGTAGTATCCATCATCAGAGACCCCCACCACCCAGGATATGGTCTTTTCTCGCTGCTGCCATCAGGAAGAAGGTACAAGAGCCTCAGGTCCTATGCCAGCAGGTTCAAGAAGTTATAACCCCTCAACGACTGGGCTCTTGAACCAGAGGGGATAACTTCATTCTCCCAAACACTGAACTGATTCCACAATCTTTGGGCTCCCTCTTAATGACTCTACAACCCATTCTTGATATTTATTTCTTATTTGTTTTTTCTTTTTTTTCTCTATTTGCAAGATTTGCTGCCTTTTGCACTTTGGTTGTTTGTCCACCTTTGTCATGTACAGTTTTTTGTTGGTTCTATTCTGTTTCTTTGTTTTAGACCAAGAGACATAGGAGAGGAATTCGACTACTTGATCCGTAGGGTCTTCTCCAACATTCTATCATAGCTGATTTATTATCCCTCTCAACCCCATTCTCCTGCCTTCTTCCCATAACCTTTGATGCCCTGACTAATCAAGAAGCTATTAATATCGGCTTTAAATATACTCAATAACTTGGCCTCCACAGCCGTCTGTGGCAATGAATTCCACAGATTCACCACCCTTTAGCTAAAGAAATTCCTCTTCATCTCCATTTTAAATAGACATCACTCTATTCTGAGGCTATGTTCTTTTGTCCTAGACTCACCCACTATAGGAAACACCCTTTCCACATCCACTCTATCTAGGCCTTTCAAGAGAAGACAATAAGACCGTAAGATATAGGAACATTATTATGCCATTTAATTTTGGTTGATCCAGTTTTCCTGTTAGCCCCAGTCTCCTGCCTCCTCCCTGAATCCCTTCATGTCCTGACTGATCAAGAATCTATTAACCTCTGGCTTAAATATCCATGAAGACTTGGCCTCCATAGCTGCCTGTGACAAAGAATTCCATAGATACACCACTCTCAGGCAAAAGAAATTCCTCCTCATCTCCATTCTAAAAGGATAGCCCTTTATTCTACTGCTGTGTCCTCTGGTCCTAAATTTTCCCATCATAGGAAACATCCTCTTCACGTCCATTCTGTCAAGACCTTTCACCATTCAATTGGTTTCAATGAAGTTACCGCTCATTCTTCTGAATTCTAGTGAATACAGGCCCAGAACCATCAAATGCTCTTCATATGACAACCCGGTCAATCTGGGAATCATTTTTGTAAACCTCCACTGAAGCCTCTCCAATTTCAGAATGTCTTTTTAAAGATAAGGGATCCAAAACTGCCGCATAATACTTCAAGTAAGGTCTCACCCGTGTTTTATAAAACCTCAGTATTACATCTTTGCTTTTATATTCTAGTCCTCTTGAAATGAATGCCGACATCACATTTGCCTTCCTCACCACAGCCTCAACTGTGAGTTAACCTTTAGGGAATCCTGCACAATGAATCCCAAGTCCTTGTGACTTGGAAATAACTTCTGGTGTTCTGTTTTATATTATCGGCTAGCTTGCCTTCATTTTCTCTCCTGTCTACCACAGGCTACCACTGTTTACATCCCCTCCTTCCCCCGCACCTACCATCCACACCTCCACATAACAACTGCTATTGTCCTGACCTTCACCACCCCCAGCCCCCACCTTCCACCAAATACCCAGTCTTCATGGGCTCACCTTCACCAGTGAGCGAGCGAGAAGATCTCTGGGAAAACTCAGACACGGTAAAGCAACGGGACCGGAAGGTGTGAATCCAAGCTCCTGAAGGAGTGTGCTGAGCAGCTGTGTGGAGTTCTCCAGTGCATTTTCAATCCGAGTCTCTGCCTCAGACTGTGGGTCCCACCTGTGTGGAAAACATCATGTGTGGTCCCAGTACCCCAGAAGGGCCAACCGAAAGTCTTAAATGACTACCATCCAGTAGCTCTGACCTCACACATCACAAAGACTCTAGAGAGGCTGGACCAGGCTCAACTCTGACCCCGATGAGATCATCCCTCGATCCCCTGCAGTTTGCCTACCAGGAGTCGACAATGCTGTCATCTACCTGCTGAACAGAGCCTACTCCCTTTTCAATAAGCAGGGCAGCACTGTGAGGATCGTGTTTTTCTGATATCTCAAGTGCCTTCAATACCATACAGCCCTCATTGCCGGGGGGAAAGCTCCATTCAATGCAGGTTGGCACTTCCATTGCATCCTGGATAATGGACTACCTGACTGGCAGACCACAGTTTGTGCATCTCAGAGCTGTGTGTCAGACATGGCGATAAGCAACACTGGAGCCCCAAAGGGGACTGTATTGGCTCCCTTCCTGTTTACCCTGTATACCTCGGACTTTAGATACAACACTGAGTCATGTCATCTGCAGAAATTTTCTGATGACTCACCAATAGTTGGGTGTGTAAAGGGAGGACGGGAGGATGAATACAGGGCCCTGGTAGAGGACTTTGTCACATGGTGCAAGCTGAATCATCAACAGCTCAACATCTGTAAGTTAAAGGAGATGGTGATGGACTACAGGAAGACTAAGCCTGCACTATTCCCTGTTACTATTAATGGTGAGGACGTGGACGTGGTGAGGACTTACAAGTACCTGGGGTGGAACTGGGTGACAGACTTGAGTGGAGCAGCAACACAGAGGCTGTGTACAAGAAGGGCCAGAGTCACCTCTACTTCCTGAGGAGACTGAGGTCCTTTGGAGTATGCAGGCCTCTCCTTCACATGTTCTCCCAGTCTGTTGTTGTCAGTACATTCTTCTATGTGGTGGTGTACTGGGGCAATGGCATCAATATGGGTGATGCTAACCGGCTCAATAAACTGATTAGAAAGGCTGGTTCTGTTAGAGGAGTCAAACTGGACACACTGTGGGCTGTGGTAGTACAATGGACCCTATGGAAAATCCTGGCAATTCTGGACAATGTTTCTCACTCTCTGCACACTGCCCTGGCTGAACAGAGGAGCACTTTCAGTCATAAACCAAGACAATTGTACCACTCCAGAGAGCACTATATGAGCTTATTCTTACCCTCAGCCATTAGGCTCAATAATGAGTCAACCCATAGCTGGGGGAGTGATGACCCCCTCCTGTTAGACTATTTATGGTAACTTATTTTTTATTTATTTTTCATATTTCTAATATTGTATATCTGTGCACTTATAATGCTACTGTGACACTGTAAATTCCTTTGAGATCAATGAAGTATCTATCTATCTTATGGTTCTTTTAGTTATGTTCTGTAGGTTTTTAAAAGCTTCCCAATACTTAACTTCCCACTAATCTTTGCTATATTATATGCCCTCTCTTTGGCTTTTTTGTTCTCTTGTCAGCCATGGTTGCCTCATCCTCCCTTTAGAATACTTCATCTTTGAGATGTATCTATCCCATGCCTTCCGAATTTCTCCCAGAAACTCCAGCCATTGTTCTGCTGTCATCCCTATTAGTGTCCCCTTCCAATCAATTTTGGCCAGCTCCTCTCTAATGCCTCTGTAATTCCCTTTACTGCACTGTAATACTGACACATTTGACTTTAGCAACTCCCTCTCAAACTGGAGGGTGCATTCTACCATGTTATAAGACCATTAGACCATAAACATAGGAGCAGAATTAGGCCAGTCAGCCTATCAAGTCCACTCTGCCATTTCATCACGACTAATCCAGGAACCTATTCAACCCCATACACCTACCCTCTCACCATATCCCTTGATGCCCTGACCAATCAGGAATCTATCAGCTTCCACCTTACATATACCCACAGACTTGGCCATCTACTGCTGTCTGTGGCACAGCATTCCACAGATTCACCACTCTTTGGCTAAAAAAACAGTCCTCCTTACTTCTGCTCTAAAAGGTCACCCCTCAATTTATTCTGGATACCCACACCAGAGGGAACATCCTCTCCATAACCACCCTTTCTAGTCATTTCAACATTCAGTAGGTTACAATGAAATCCCCATGCATTCTTCTAAATTCCAAAGAGTACAGGCCCAAGGCTGTCAAACACACCTCATATGTTAACCCCTTCCTTCCCTGAAACATCCTCATGACCCTCCTCTGGACTCTCTACAATGACAATACATCCTTTCCGAGATAAAGGACCCGAAACTGTTGACAATATTCTGTGCGGCCTGACTAGTGTCTTTTAAGATTCAGCATTATTTCCTTGTTTCTATATTCTATTCCCCTTGAAATAAATGGCAGCATTGCATTTACCTTCTTTACCACAGACTGAACCTCTGAATTTGCACCTCGGATGTTTGAATTTTCTCCCCATTTAGATAATAATCTGCACTATTGTTCCTTTTACCAAAATGTATTATCATATATTTCCCAATCGTGATCACTGTCTCCTAAGGGTTCCTTTACCTTAAGCTCCCTAATCAAATCTGGTTCATTATACAATGTCCAATCAAGAATTGCCTTTCCCCTAATGGGCTCAACTGCAATTTGCTCTAAAAAGCCATCTTGTAAACATTCTACAAATTCCCTCTCTTGAGATCCAGCACCAGGCTAATTTACCCAATCTACTTGCATATTGAAATTCACTATGTATCAGAACATTGTCCTTTTTACATGCCTTTTCTATTTCCTATTGAAATTTATATCCTACATCTTTGCTACTGTACAGAGGCCTATATATAACTTACATCAGGGTCTTTTTACCCTTGCAGTTTCATAACCCTACCCCTAAGGTTTCCACATCTTCCATTCCTATGTCACCTGTTTCTAATGATTTCATTTCATTTTTTACCCACTGAGCCACTCCATACCCTCTGCCTACCTGCCTGTCCGTTTGATACAATGTGAATCCTTGGATGCTAAGCTCTCAAATATCATGTTCAAGTTCAAGTCTAATTGTCATGGAACCATACATGAATACCCATGAATACATCCAAATGAAATAGCATTCCTCCTAGGCCAAGGTGCAAAACACAGTACCGACAGACATACACAGCACAAGACACATATAGCACATGTAGGATAGGATAGCAGTAAATATACAGTCACACAAAAATATATATATATAGCCCAAGTCCCTGAGTGACATGTGTTGTAAATTAATGGTGCATAGATGTTATCAGTTAGAACAAGCAGTTCTCAGCAGACCGCAGATGAAAGTATGCACGCACGCAATCTGACTTGTCTTTCACTGATCGAACACTGGGGTCAGTACCCTTGGGAGGGACCAGCCCCCAACCCAGCATGGCGTTGCACTACACCGCCTCTGGCGTCTCCTTCCTGGGCTATTGCGACAGGCAAGCTCCTGGCTTGAGGTGAAGTCCTTGCTCCAACTGAGGGCACACAGCTCCCAGCTGTCTGTCTCGCCAATAAACAAGGGCAACGGACTTGCAGCATTTTACATGATCAATGTCTAACAGGGTCTTGTGATCACAAGACAAACGCCCAAGTTGTCAATCGCTGTTAGACTGCACACCGCCTTCGTGCACTGACTCCGATGCTTTCCTGTAGTCCACAGTAACACAGTCTGCAACAAGTCCAGCTCTCCCACCAACAGAGGATGGAGTAGACACGCAGCACTTGAAGTTCTTAATGTCCAGCATGTCTTGTGATCATAAAAAAGATAAATACACCTTGGATTGGCCCCGGAGAGGCCGCTGCATCTGAACGCTCCTCCATCGTACAGGAAATACGATCTTCTTTCAGCCAGGACTGAGTGATGCCCGCAACATTATACCTGCCAATCTCTAACAGCATTACAAGATCATCTCCTTAGTCTGTGTACTGTGTGCTTTCAAGTATAACAACATCCCCCTGCCCCACTTCCTCAGCCACTCATCCATCTGTACTATCAGCCTACTCCTGCCCTGACTAACCTGTGGAACTGGGAGTAATCTAAAGATTACTGCCTTAGAGGTTTTGCTGTTCAGCCTCTTCCCTACCTCCCTACCCTCACTGCACAGAAACTCTTCTCCCTTTCTACCTACTGTATGTAATTGGTGGCAATGTGCACCACGATCACTGGCTGCTCCCCCTCCCTCTTCAGAACATTCTGCAGCGGCTCTGAGACATCCTGGACCTTGGCAGCTGGGAGGCAACACACCAGACATCTCCTTTGCGACCACAGAATCTTCTGTCCATTCCCCTAACTCCAGTGAGTGTCCAGCCACCATCTCTCTGCTTGACTTTCCATTTGCCACTAAGCCTCGGAGCTGGCCAACGTGCTACTGGCCTGACTGCTGCTACTGCTTCTATGCCCTGTTAGGTCATCCCCACCAGCAGGATCCAAAGGGGTAGACTTGTTGCTGAGGTGAATGGCCACAGGGGAACCCTACACTGACTGCTTACTCCTCTTACTTCTCCTGGGCGTGAATTTACCGAGAATCCCTGCAAGGAAATGAACCTGAAGGAAGTATATAGTGACATACTGTACGTACTTTGATAATAAATTTATGTTAACTTTGACTTTGTCTCTACTCTTCAATGTAAAACACTCTTGTTTTCTCACTTTATGGGTTTTGAATGAAAAGACATCAACCTGAATGAAAAAATAAAAAACACAAAATGCTGGCAGAACTCAGCAGGCCAGACAGCATCTATGGGAGGAGGTAGTGACAACGTTTTGGGCTGAAACCCTTCATCAGTCAGTAATGTAACCTGAATGAAAGTCCTCTTTCTCTCTCTGCAGATGTGGTCAAATCTGTGGAATCTATCCAGCATTTTCTGTGTTTATGTCAGATTCCAGCATCTGCAGGCTTTATTTTATTTTACATTGCCCGAAAGCTTAGAGAATTGTGCCATTGTTATCAAATTAAATAATGGTAATAAACTACTCCTCACTAATGCACACCAACTGGCCCAACCCCTGACTAATTCCTTCACTTTTCTAAGATATTAGACCAACTGCGTGCTATAGTGTTAAGGTAGAGATGTCAGCTGATAAGAGGCCTCCATGGAATAATGCCTTGTAGCTTCAATTATTGAACAGTAATGTAACTAAGTGAATTTAATCAGTCAGCATGTGTTCTAATAAGGCACACTGAGGGATAGAACAACTCAGTCCAGCAAAGCATGACTGAATCAGATACAAATTAGATTGAAAGTCCACAGGGGGTAACTCCTGCTCCAGTCTGTCCGTGTGATCCTTTTCAGGATCCCCTGTGGCTGGTTCCTCAGTCAGAGCCAATTAAACCAGGGGTTTGCACATCAAAGCAGGTTACAGGAATCTGTGGAGGCAGCAGTGGTTTGTTGATGTGCTCAGCTCCATCAACTCGTTGGTGAATTTGAAGCACCAACCTTTCGAAACACCATTTCTCTCCTTCTCGGACAATGTTATCACTTCACAGCTCAAGTATAAGAATCTGATGACTAAAAAATGTCCAATGCTTTTAATTTTCTTTGTCTCCATAGTAATATTTCCAGGTGGTTTTGAATTGCAACATGTGTTAAGAAGAAGCTACAAACTGGGAAAAAAAGGCAACATCAGGTTCGTGAAAAATATAATTCACATTCAGGTTAGTCTTTACCATGTAAAAATAATAGTGGTTTTGTACTTAAAATGCTGGTCTGTGTTTAGAACTGTCTCTGGATTGCTGTCTGTGCCACGTGCCAGTGAGGGTAAGAATAGGATGATCTGTGTGGTAGAAGAACTGGTGCAGAGGGCAGGGGTTCAGATTTCTGGATCATTGGGATCTCTTCTGTGGAAGGTATGACCTGTACAAAAAGGACAGGTTAACCTGAACCAAAGGGGGACCAATATCCTTGCAGTTAGATTTGCTAGAGCTGTAGAGGAAGGTTTAAACTGATTCAGCAGGAGTTGGGAACTGGAGTGATATGGGGTAGTTGGTGTACAAGGAGAGACAGTATGCAGTGAGACTGTCAGGAAGGACAGGCAGATGATAGGGCAAACTTGCAGGGAGTGGGATGGGTTGCAATGTGAAAGGGGAAAAATCAAAAAAGGATGACGAAGATGGGACTGAAGGTGTTATTTTCGAATGCATGCAGTATACAGAATAAAGTAGGTGATCTTGTAGTGCAGTTAGAGATCGGCATTGTGTGGACCACAAAGCCATGCTGAAAGAAGATTATTGTTGAAAGGACAGGTAGAACAGTAGTGGTGGTGGGGTTGCTCTGTTGGTAAAAAATGAAATCAAATCCTTAAAAAGAGGATGCCTGTTGCCTGTTTTCAGACCCTGATTTTTCCACAGTTTGTAGTTTATTCTTAACACATGTTGCAATTCAAAACTACCAGGAAGTATTTCCATGGAGACAAAAAAAAGCATTGGGCACATTTTAGTCATCAGATTCTTATACTTGAGCTGTGAAGTGATAACATTGTCCGAGAAGGAGAGAAATGGTGTTTCGAAAGGTTGGTGCTTCAAATTCACCAACGAGTTGATGGAGCTGAGCACATCAACAAACCACTGCTGCCTCCACAGATTCCTGTAACCTGCTTTGATGTGCAAACCCCTGGTTTAATTGGCTCTGACTGAGGAACCAGCCACAGGGGATCCTGAAAAGGATCACACGGACAGACTGGAGCAGGAGTTACCCCCTGTGGACTTTCAATCTAATTTGTATCTGATTCAGTCATGCTTTGCTGGACTGAGTTGTTCTATCCCTCAGTGTGCCTTATTAGAACACATGCTGACTGATTAAATTCACTTAGTTACATTACTGTTCAATAATTGAAGTTACAAGGCATTATTCCATGGAGGCCTCTTATCAGCCGACATCTCTACCTTAACACTATAGCACGCAGTTGGTCTAATATCTTAGAAAAGTGAAGGAATTAGTCAGGAGTTGGGCCAGTTGGTGTGCATTAATGAAAAGTAGCTTATTATTATTATTTGATTTGATAACAATGGCACAATTCTCTAAGCTTCCAAGAAATGTAAAGTAAAATAAAACCTGCATATGCTGGAATCTGCATAGGATTGGAAGATATAGTATCCCTGTTGGTAGAATTAAGAAACAGCAAGAATAAAAAGACCCTGATGGGGGTTATATTCAGAGCCCAAACAGTAGCTAGAATGTGGGATAAAAATTACAACAGGAAGTAGGAAAGGCGTGTAATAAGGCCAATATTATGGTTGTCATGGAGGATTTCAATATGCTGGTAGATTGGGAAAATCAGGTTGGTACTGGATCTCAAGAGAGGAAATATATAGAATGCCTACAAGATGGCTTTTTAGAGCACCTTGTGGTTGAGCACGTTAAGGGAAAGACATTTCTGGATCGGATATTGTGTAATGAACCAGATTTGATTAGGGTGTTAAAGGTAAAGGGATCATCAGGGGACAGTGATCATAATACGATATAATTCACCCTGCAGTTTGAGAGGAAGAAGATAAAGTCTGATATATCAGTATTGCAGTGGAGTAAAGGGAGTTACAGAGGCATGAGAGAGGAGATGGCCAAAGTAGATTGGAAGGGGACAGTATCAGAGATGATGCAGAACAACAATGGCTGGAGCTTCTGGGAGAAATTCAGAAGGTGCAGGACAGATACATCTCAAAGAGGAAGAAGTATTCTAAAGGGAGGATGACACAATCTTGGCTGACAAGAGAAGTCAAAGCCAAAAGAAAAGCAAAAGTGAAGGCATATAATAGAGCAGAAATTAGTCAGAAGTTAGAGGATTTGTAAACTTATAAAAACCAACAGAAGGCAATGAAAATGCCATAAGGAGGGAAAAGATGAAATATGAAGCTAAGCTAGCCAATAATATTAATGAGGGTACAAAATGGTTTTTCAGGTACATTAAGAGTCCAAGAGAGGCGTGTAGATACTGGACCACTGGAAAGTGATACTGGAGAGGTAGTAATGGGGGAGAAGGAAATGCCAGATGAACTGAATAGTATTTTGTATGTCTTCACTGTGGAAGACACTAGCAGTATGCTGGAAGTTCGAGTGTGTTGAAGGCAGAAGTGAGTGAATCAGCTACTACTAGGGAGAAGGTGCTTGGGAAACTGAAAGGTCTGAAGGTATTTAAGTCACCTGGAGCAGATGAACCTCAGCATTCAGAAAGAGGCAGCTGAAGAGATTGTTGAGGCATTAGTAATGACCTATCAAGAATCAATCAATTCTACATCGTTCTGGAGGACTTGAAAATTGCAATTGTCACTCCACTCAAGAAGGGAGGGACATAGGAGAAAGGAAAATATAGGCCAGTTAGCCTAATCTCAGTGGTATAACGATACTGGAGTCGATTGTTAATGATGTACCTTCAGGTTCCTTGGAGGCACATGATAAAATAGGTCAAAGTCTGCAAGGTTTCCTCAAGAGAAAATCCGACCTGACAAACTTGTTAGAGTTCTTTGAAGAAATAACAAGCAGGATAGACAAAGGAGAATCGGTGGATGTTGTGTACTTGGATTTTCAGAAGGCCTTTGAGAAGGTGCCGCACATGAGGCTGCTTAACAAGATAAAAGTCAGTAAAGGTAGTAGCGTGGGAAGGGCATTGGCTGATCGGCAGGAGGAAAAGAGTGGGAATAAAGGGACCCTTTTCTGGTTGGCTTCTGGTGATAAGTGTTGTTCTGCAGATATCAGAGTTGGGACTGCTCCTTTATTCATTGTAGGTCAATGATTTGGATGATGGAATTAATAGCTTTGTGGCCAAGTTAGGAAGAGAGGCATGTAGTTTTGAGGAAGCAAGAAGACTGCAGAAGGTCTTTGATTAGGAGAGTGGGCAAAGGAGTGGCTGATGGTGTGGTGAAGTGTATGGTCATGCACTTTGGTAGAAAGAATAAAGCATAGACTATTTTTTAACCAGGGAGAAAATTTAAACATCAGAGATACAAATGGACTTGGGAGTCCATATTTAAGGTTATTTTGCAGGATGGTTCTGTGATGGGAAAGGCAAATGCAACATTAGCATTCATTTTGAGAGGACGAGAATATAAAAACAAGGGTGTAATGTGGAGGCATTGGTGAGGCCTCACTTGGAGTATTGTGAGCAGTTCTGGGCTCCTTCTTTAAGAAAGAGGTGCTGATATTAGACAGTCTTCAAAGGAATTTCGTGAGAATCCAAAGCTTTTCATATGAGGAACGATTGATGGATCAGGGCTTTTACTCGCTGGAATTTAAAAGAATGGGGGGGGATCTCACTGAAACCTATTGAATGTTGAGAAGCCTTGATAGACTGGATGTGGAGAGGATGTTTCCTATGGTGGGAGAGTCTAAGACCAGAGAACACAGCTTCAGATAGAGAGGCGTCCTTTTAGAACAGCGATAAGGAGAAACCTCTGGAATTCGTTACCACAGGCGCCTGAGAATGTTAGGTCATTGGGTGCATTTAAGGTGGAGATTGATAGGTTCTTGATTAGTCAGAGAATGAAAGATTATGGAGAGAAGGCAAGAGAATGGGGCTGAGAGGGAAAGGGATCAGTCATGATGAAATGGAAGAGCAGACCCAATGAGCTGAATGTCCTAATTCTGCTACTCTTATGGTCGTGTGGTCTTATTTTGTGTACATAGTGTAGCACTTCAAACTCAGCTTCTGAAATTTGTTGATCTCATCCACCCTTTCTGCTGGAGTTGACTTCACGTGCTAGGACAGCCATGACCCTGAGGCCCACCAGGTTACCCTCACCAGGTTTGGCACCCTTCAAAGTGGTGTACCAGGGCATGGCTGCTGTCACATGCACACAGCTACCTGGAGCCACAGGTGGGTACCACGTGGCCGGTGGGAACCAAAGGTGAGTGATCTGTCCCAGAATGGATACGACAAGCCCCTTCACCAGAGGTGCTGGCCCTCCCTGGACACCTCATACATGACAGTGTACACCTGAATTCCTACATCGATAACTATTAGGAACTAATACACATTTTTGAAGTACTGTAGTAGTATTGGTAATGTTCTAATTTGTTCTGAATTTTATTTAAATACATAATTTGTTTCTTATTTAAATAGTAGTTTGTTTTTTTATACCTTTTTAACTATTTCCATGAAACTTCGACTAATTGCGGCAGCCACATAATTGGGCAAAAATGTACTCGTCTAGATGTGTCCCAATTAACTAGAATCCACAGTATTTGCAAATAAAATATAAGATTTGCTTCAGTTATATCTGAGTCCAATAGGAGATAGGCTCAGACACTGAAGGTGCAGGACTCTGAAACAACAACACATCTACTGGAGAAATTCAGCAAGTCAAACAGCATCTGCGGGGGAGAAGGAATTGCTGATGTTTCAGACTGAAACCTTTCATCAGGATACAGTACTCCACAAAATATTGGTGCAGGGTTTAGGCCTGTAAAGTCTACAGTTCCTTTCTTCCCACATACTCTGCATGACGCACTGAGCTCCTCTTGTAGACAAACACGAGGAAATCTGCAGATGCTGGAAATTCAAACAACACACACAAAATGCTGGTGGAACACAGCAGGCCAGGCCGCATCTATAAGGAGAAGCACTGTCGACGTTTCGGGCCGAGACCCTTCGTCAGGACTAACTGAAAGGAGAGATACTAAGAGATTTGAAAGTAGTGGGGGGAGGGGGAAGTGCGAAATGATAGGAGAAGACCAGAGGGGGTGGGATGAAGCTAAGATCTGGAAAGGTGATTGGCGAAAGTGATACAGAGCTGGAGAAGGGAAAGGATCTTGGGACGGGAGGCCTCAGGAGAAAGAAAGGGGGAGGGAGGAAGCACCAGAGGGAGATGGAGAACAGGCAAACAAATAAATATGTCAGGGATGGGGTAAGGAGGGGAGGAGGGGCATTAACAGAAGTTAGAGAAGTCAATGTTCATGCCATCAGGTTGGAGGCTACCCAGCCGGTATATAAGGTGTTGTTTCTCCAATCTGAGTGTGGCTTCATCTTGACAGTAGAGGAGGCCATGGATAGACATATCAGAATGGGAATGGGACGTAGAATTAAAATGTGTGGCCACTGGGAGATCCTGCTTTATATATATATTTCTTAAATATATATATATAAAAGGCCACACCGGGAGCACCGGACGCAGTTCATTGTAGACAGTTCATTGCTGCAGGAGATAAGCTGGAGTTTTCCATGTCATTGGATTGTTTTAATGGTTGCCTTTGTAATGCCCTGGTTCATATTTTTTTTAATGTTATGCTGTATGTATTTCACTTTGTGCTGTTCTGTGAGAGCTGCTTGTGTTTAGCTTGTGTTTGGGTTATTGTTGAAGATAAGAAATGAGGAGAAATGTGTGCCATCCGATTAGGATGTCGAATTGAAGGGGAGGTTTCTCTGGTGAGGGACACTAAGGTTGGGTTTGGGGTTTATTTTCGAGAGGAGATGAAGAGAGAAGGTGTTGGGCAGAACTGGTGGTGGGAGATCTGTTTGTTCGAGATGGACTGCAAGCGACGTTCGGAAGGTGGTGTGCGCCTTCACGTTCTCAAAGGCCCAGCATTTGAGTGACAGAGAGGAGCTCCAACTTGTGCACATTTGACTGTCTAATTAGGATGTACCTTTCCTTTTTGTTATTCTTTACTAACCCTTTAGATAAGATTCATAAATATAATTCCTTTAATCGTATGCAGTGTCTGTTATTTTGTGGAATTAATTTGTAACAGGGGTGCAAATGACACAGCATCCACTCAAACTGGGGTTTAGGGTGGGTTTGAGCGTGCCTCAATCTCATGAGTTTGTCGAGTCTGGAGGCTGTCTTCCCTAGACTTACACAGCTGAGGAAACCAGGGTGTTTCACTTTACATGTATAATTCCTGGTTTTAGTCTTCTCCACGTGTCAATCTAATCAAATCCCTTTGTAATATTGATAACCTCCATCACATCATCTGTCAGACATTTTGTTGAATGTAATGAACACAATGGTTTATTTTGTAGAATAAAAGATTCCTGAGAAAGCCAGAGAAAGCCTATTATCTGTATCCTGGTTGTCCACCAATTTTCAATTATTTCCCAATCTTCTCTCAATTTACTGTGCACTGAAATTTGCACATTATGTTTGATATGAGACATTTACCAAGACATTTCTTTGCTTTCTCTCTTATCCTTGTTTTATAAGGACACATTTTACATTTGCCACCCTCCAATGTATTGGAACTGTTGCATAATCTACAGATTTTGGAAGGCAACAAGCAATACACCCACTGTTTCCATGACAACATTCTTAATGTTCTGGCATGGACATCATCAGGCACTGCAGTCTGGGTTTCTGGAACCATTGGTTTCTCCTGCAGACATTTTGACTAACACTAAAGTCCTATCGGTAATACTTTACAATACTCATTACTCCGTTCAGTACTTCTTGGTTCCCTAGTGCTTTTGGGAAATTAATTGTATCCTTAAAATCAGAACCAAGTACACATTTAATTGATCTGGCATTGCCATGTTCCAAATTGTAGACGCTCCTGTTTCTGGTTGTCAGGGATTATATTTGAGCTCATAAATCCTGACTGCTTACATACTCATTCTTTCATGCACTTTTATATTCATTGCAAGTTTGCTTTTGTTCTCTATTTTTGAGCTGTTTCAACGTAAAGTACGGGCCTATCAGACCACGGTGTTCATAGTGATCACCATGCCTGCCGACACTCAATGCCATTTGCTGCATTAATTCCATACACTCTATGCCTTGCTCATTCAAATACCTGCACAGAGGCCTCCGAACTGTTGTTACTATGCCTGTCTCCTCCAGCTTGTCTGGCAGGCAGTTCATTCCAGCTATTCTTTCCATGAAATATTTAACAACCAAATCTGCTTTAAACACACACAATTTCACCTGATACCTGTGGTCTCTAGATTTAGATACCCCTTGCAGTAGAAAAAGGATTCTGGCTCTCTAACCACCACTAATATTTGTTTCAGTTTTTATCCACCTAATTTCTCATAATTTTATTTATCATGTCATTCATCTCTTAGCTTCTTTGCACCGGGAAAACAGGCTCACCCCATCAGTTTTCTCCTTATAGATGAGCACCTCTGATCCAGGCAACACCTTGAGAATGTTTTTTGTGCCACTCTGGTATAATGAAGTCATTCATGTAGTGTGTGATGCACCATCAATAACTCTCGGAGACGTGAGGCGAGAGATAGGCTTTTATTAGCTGGAAGAGAGAACACTATCAGCAGCAAGAGACCATCACACCACATCCTGGAGACTGAGGGAGGAGCAGTGCCTCCAATCACCTTTATACAGGGGTCTGTGGGAGGAGCCACAGGAGCAGTCAGCAGGGGGGGCGTGTCCAGACAGGTATATGTAGTTCACCACAGTGTGACACACAGAACTACGTACACACACAGTGTAGTGTGACACACACAACTATGTACACACAGTGTAGTGTCACACACAGAACTATGTACACACACAGTGTAGTGTCACACACAGAACTACATACACACACAATGGAGTGTGACCCACACAACTACATACACACAGTGTAGTGTGACACACACACACACACACAACTACATACACACAGTGTAGTGTGACACATTGAATGACCTGCTCACACAGAATGCTGTGTGACACATAGTATTACATACACTGACAGTGTAGTGTGACATGCCATTCACTGTGCGTGTCCTGGCCTGTTTTATATTCTCAATTTGCATCTATTTGTACTTGTTTGCCTGAATCCCCACTTTAACAGTTAATCTCTATCCCATGTAGCCTTAGACAATCTTTTCACTCTCTTCTGCATCACCAGTTTTGATCTCATTTGCAAACTATATTCTCATTCAAATCTTTTACATTTATGACAAACAACAGCAGTGATTCCTGTGGTACACAATTGATCACAAGCCTCCAAAGTGAAACTAAGCCTCTGTTACCACTACTACCTCCAACTTTGTATCCAATTTAAACTATCTTGGAACACATTTGATCTAACCTTCTGCACCAGCCAACCGAGTGGAACATTATCAAAGGCCTTGCTAAAGTCCATGTAGAGACATCTGCTATCCCATCCACTTCAATCTTCTTGCCATTTCTTCAAAAATATCATATTTATGAGACATGATTTCTCATGCACTTGCTGATTATCCCCAAGTAGTTTTTGCCTTAATAAGGCAAATCAGTCCTGTCTCTCAGAGTATCCTTTCCAATAAATTCCCCCACAAATGATGCAGCCTGTAGTTCCCTGGCTAGTGGCTAGTGGCCTGTGGTTCCATGGCTATCCCTGTAGTTTGATGGCCCTCCCCGCTACTATTCTGACTTAAAGGCTCATTAAGTATCCTCAGGTCTTTACATATTTCACCTTTGGCTGATGAATTTACAAAAATCTCTGCCAGGCCCTCATCAATCTCCTCCCTTGCTTCCCAAAATGTCCTAGCATACATCTGTTCTGGTCGCAGGGATTTAAGCACCTTTATGCATTCAGGATGTCAAATCAAAACCTTGATCCTTGATCCTTGAATGAAAAATTTTACTCCTTTCCTGCTGAATTCTAAACTGCTCCTAACTGTTTTCTCTGGTGACTGTATATGTGCCCTCTTTGGATCAAATAAATTTCTGAAATCCCCTTTGTTCTGTGTTGCCTGTAGAATGGTCAAACACTCTTTGGCAGGCCATAGGCTCTCCAATTTGAAATATTTTCTCTCTTTCTCTTTCACAAATGCTGTCTGAACTGCCAAGTGTTTTCAGAGAATTTTATATTCTAACATCTGCAGCATTTTGATTTCCCTTTCTCACTATTGCTCAATTTTTACCCTTTTCTATGAAATTTATGCAATATCCTTTCCTTTTCACCATGTCCTTCCTAAAAATCTAATTTCCTCCAGCTTAGACCTCTGTAGTGACAGCTGTACCATATCCATTTGCATGCATTCATCATGAAAGCTTGTTCACACAGATCTGGAGCCATCGATGCTGCCTGACATTCAGCACTTTGTTGCATTGATGCAAATGTGTTAACATTGAGGAACATGTGGATTCTGTGACCAGCTAC
Source organism: Hemitrygon akajei (assembly GCF_048418815.1). Taxonomy (NCBI): domain Eukaryota; kingdom Metazoa; phylum Chordata; class Chondrichthyes; order Myliobatiformes; family Dasyatidae; genus Hemitrygon; species Hemitrygon akajei. The sequence continues at coordinate 108,440,900 of NC_133125.1, forward strand.
AAAGAGAAGTGTACTGAGAGTGTTACCGTCACAAAACACATCCGGGTGAGGGCAAATCCGAAGCCGTGGCTTAAAGCAGAGATGAAGGGATCACGATGCTGCCTTTAGATTGGGAGATGTGACAGCCCTCAGGGAACCAAGAGCTGTGTTTTCCCACTTAGGAAGGCGAAATGGGAGCATTCTCAGAGAATTTATAGGCACCTCTGGAATACCAGGGAAATGAGGCGCATGTGGCAAGGTATTCAGAGGACTACAGACTACCCTGAGCATCAGTGACCAGGATGTTTCACTGACTGAGAGGCTGAATGTCTTCTACACCCGTTTTGATGCACAGAACAAAGTGCTGGTGAGGAAGGCACCCCTACTCCCCCACCCCCCTAGGGGAGCAGACACTCCAGCTGGCTGATGCTGAGGAGAAGAACCTGGCTAAAATCAACCCACACAAGGCTGTGGGGCCTGATAATATACCAGGATGGGTTCTGAAAGACTGCAGCCCAGCTGACGGATATATTTAACATCTGTTACGAATGTGCCACAACTCTGAGGGTACAAAGTAGCCCCCTCCTTTTTGAGAATTGCAAGATCACTATTAATTCAGGTCTGGGACCCAGGAAATGAGAGAGAGACACGCAGAATCCACAAGGGTTTGGAATGTGTCCTGGCCCCCAGAAAGGCGGAACCATTGATAACGACCATTGTCTCTTGAAGACGGAATTGTGTATTGAGTACTGTACCATTCATTGAAGCCCTCAGGGAATGACCAGAGTGGGCTGGTTGAGGGATTGCATCATCCCAACCTGATTGACGTCTGAGACCCCGTGAGTAAGGATAAAAAAGGGTCTGGGGAACAACCCCTTCAGACGCACCAGGAGAAACGCTAGAAATCCCGTGACAGCGTTTAACAGCAACAGCCGGTGGAGGGCCCACGTGCGTCCTTTCCCATTGCTGGGATTGGGGCCTTACCACGGAAGAACAGCTTAGCTAAAGAAGAGGCCACCAATGAGATTTCGAAGGATCAACATCATAAAAAGGAAACGCTGGCAAGTTCTAAAAAATCTGTCTCTCTCTCCAACCAAAAAGCTGCAGTCTGAAATGAACTGAGTGACTTTTATAATTCCATCGGACAATACATTATCCCCTAGACAACGATAGAGCTATTTCTTATTGATTATTATTATACCCGCGCTTTTAGATTTAGTATTGACAACGTATATTATCTGTATGTTTGCATTGATATTATTTTTGTGTATTTTTATCAATAAATACTATTAAAAATAGTACCATCAGACTTCAACGGACCTCTCTATCTTTGCTGGTAAGTGACCCAGTTACAAGGTTCGTAACAACTTGGGGTTCTTGTCTCGAGATTTGATACCAAATTGGAGGGCCAGTGAATCGGGCTTGTAAGTCCAAACTTGGATCTGGTTACGCGGGTAGCCAGACGGGAAACCAGCAAAGATGGACGTGGGTGAATTTATAGAAAACCCGACTCTGGAGGCGTTAGAGGTGGCCACAAAGTCAGAATTAATAAATATTGCGAAAGGACTAAACCTCGCAGGGGTAAGGTTGTCGATGAAAAAGCGGGAGGTGCGGAGGGCCATAACTCAGTATTATATTGTGAAGAATGTGTTTTCAGCTGAGGAATTGGAAAATATCCCTGAAAAGGTACCAGCTAGTGGGACGGCTCAGTTAGAGTTGGAGAAATTAAGGTTGGAACAGGAAATTAAATTAAAGCAGCTGGAAGCAGGTGAGAAGGAAAAGGAAAGAGCTGAAAAGCAGCGGGAGCATGCACTCCAGCTAAAGGAGTTGGAGGTGAAGAGAGAGCAGGACAGAGCTGAGAAACAAAGGGAGCATGAACTGCAGTTAAAACAGCTGGAAGCAGCTGAAAAAGAGAGGGAGAATTATGAGAAAGTAAAGGAGGCCATTCTTCGGACATACGAATTGGTACCTGAAGCGTATAGACAAAAGTTCAGAAATTTAAAGTGTTACGAACCCCGTAACTGGGTCACTTACCAGCAAAGATAGAGAGGCCCGCTGAAGTCTGATGGTACCATTTTTAAATGTTTTTATTTATAAAGGGGCACAAAAGTAAGGTTAATACAAACATTCAGATAATATACGTTGTCAATACTCAATCTAAAGCGCAGGTATAGTAATAATCAACAATAAGAAGTAGCTCTATTGTTTGTCTAGGGGTAAAACTATTGTCCGATGGAAATATCAAAGTCTCTGAAGTTCCTATAGGCTTTTAGCCTTTCGGGGACCGCTTGGGGTCTCACGTGTTGGAGAGAGAAAATAAACTTGCCAGCCTTTTGGACTCAACTTGTTGAATCGGGAACGTGGGTTCCCCGTTGTCATTTCGAAGTCTTTTTCGGGGTTATCAGCCACTCGTTCCCCAAGCTAGGGGAACCGAATCACACGTGGCTCCCGAACAGCTTCCCGTCCTCACGGGAGCGATGAGCGATGGTCTCTCCTTCTGGTGCGTCGCTGGAGTACTGCCTCCTGCAGTCTCCTTTTTATCGTGACTGGCAGATTTGTAGATGTCAATCAAGGTAGGGTGATACAATCCCCACCCCACATTGCCCGAGGGTGTCCATGTTCCTGATAGCTGGCACGTACTATAGAGTTGCAATTCACACAGGTGTCTCTAAGAACAATGGTCAAATCCGTTGCATTGTCTCTCATTTCCTGGGTCCAAGACCCGAATTAATAGCGATCTTGCGATTCTCCGGAAGGAGGGGGCTGGTCCCGCACCCTTCGGCCCCTCAGAGCTGTGGTACATTCATAACAAAAGAAAGGGTGGAATCAGACGTATACCAAGTTTGCCTATGAGAAGGGTGTGCTCCTGGATCGTTGGTGTATAGCAGAAATAGTGGAAGAGGATTTTTGGCATCTCAGGGAGTTAATTCTGATTGAGGAATTTAAAGGTTGTGTTTCGGAGGATATCCGGATGTATTTGAATGAGAAGCCGAATAAGTCCATCTCCAAATTTGCTAGGTTTGCAGATGAATATGCCCTAACCCACAAGACAAAGTTTTCCTCGAATAAAAGTTACCAGAGAGACCGTGGGAATGGTAGAGAAAGCCTGCCAGCTGAGGCAGAGGTCCCGCCGGGAGCTAGTGGTAAGATTGAGGAGGAGAGGCAAGATGGCAGGAGATTTCCTGGCTTGACCTGTTTTAATTGTGGAAAGGGGGGACATATTGCATCTAGGTGCTTTGCTCCGAGGAAGGAGACAGGAAAATGGAGAGCAGCAGTCCCTATAGGATGTGCCGTGGTGATCAGTAAATCGACAAGAGAGCCCCAGGTAGACAGAGTACGAGAAGGGTCTGAGACATGTATGTCAAACGGAACCATGTCTGTGAGAGAGGGAGACACACCAGTTCCAGTGCAGATATGGAGAGACACGGGAGCTGAACTGTCATTGATTAGCAGTAAGGTACTGGATTTTGGTCACAAGACGGGAATGGTAGCTTTGAAAGGAATAGGAAAAGGGACAGAAACGGTACCCTTGCATAGGATCATTATAAATTGTGAGCTGGTATCTGGACCAGTTGAAATGGGGGTGCGATCAGAATTCCCGAGAACTGACGCGGACGTCCTTCTTGGTAACGATTTAGCCAGTGGTAAGGTTTGGTCAGCAATGAAGCTGACGAGCCAGCCTGTGAGTGTTGAGGTCCCGCCCCTAGATTCCAAGATCTATCCCGCATGCGCGATCACTCGCAGCATGTCGAGAAAGGCAGCTGAGACAGAGAGCAGTTTAAATCCGGCCAGTATTGATTTGGCTGAGACGTTTTTACCGACCCTGTACCACAAGGGTTTAGAGGGTGGGAAAACGGAGAATAGAAAAGTGAAAGAGAGTAAGGGAGAGGAGGTAGACCTTCCCTTAGCGAGGAGAAAATTTATAGAGGCACAAAGTAAAGATGAGAAACAGATAAAGCTGTTAAAAGGTCCAGAGTTGGACATGGATGATCTGTCTGGTTTGGCAGAACTGTTTGAAGAAGTTGAAAATCCTAAAGGTGTTCCCGATAATGAAATGAGGGCAGTCCTAGATGAAAAGGATGCCATTACCTTGAAGAAGTCTGCTGGGTTGGCAGATGAGGTTGTTTCAGCCCGCGGGGTTGAGTTTACTCCGGAAGGGAGTTGCCCAGAGAGTAGTTGGGAGGATCAGGGGAATTTAGAATTTGAAAAGGGTACGGGTATTGAAAGCCTGGAAGAGGCAAATATCCCGTTTGAGTGTGTCCAAGATGTGGATGCACGTGGTACTGAACCTAGTAATGGAGCTCAGAAAAAGTCTGAGGTATTTGATTCAGTTGAAAAGGAATGCAGTCCTTGTGGGTCAGATGGACTTGGTTCAGTGAAGAAAGGGTTAACCTTAGTAAAAGTGGGAAGTGAGAATTCCCAGTTGTTTGTGCTCGAAGGTGTGTTAAAAGTTAGTGAGGAGATAAAAGGTGGTGAGGTGAATATTATTATTGAAGGAAAAGGGAAAAGTGTAGTTCCTAAATTGAATGAAGAAAATTTAAATTCTGGATTGGTGTCAGAAGCAGTAACCAGGCTACAGAGACAATGGCTTGGTCACGCAGTGCCTGCGAATCAATTAAAGGTTGAATTGGAATGTAAAGGTGCCCCACACGCTATTGTTATTCAAGAGTGTGGTGTGAAAAAGCAGAATTCGAAATGCTGTTTGAACAAAGGGGGATCACTTTCAGATCTTAAATTGAGAACTACTAGCCTGAAGGGTCCTGAAGAGAAAACTAGCAACTTGCTTAAACTTAAAGAATTGTGTGGAAATTCAGAAAATGGTCTAAGTTTGGAACACATTGTTGATAAAATAACTCCTATGAAAGGAGCGGGCGAAAGCCTATTTCGCCATAGTGCATAAGCTCACCACGTGGGAGTTAATTGGAAAAGGGGCGAGGGTTGACGGGATGCCATTTTAACTGACAGGATCCGGTTTTAAGGGATTTCGACAAAGCATGTGAATAATAAAGACAACCCCCATGGAAGACTGACTGTTAAGTTTGAAAGTAACATAAAGATTAGTATTTGCATGAACTTTTGTAGTATACACGTAAGCTAAGATCACAGCTCTTTAGTTTTTGTTTGCTGAAGGAAAGAAATAAAAATAGGTGGTTATTAAATTGGAGTCTGATGCTACAAGACTTTAGTAAGGTACAAGATGTTAAGATATTAAAGGAAGTGACAATGTAATCGTTAACTGTTTAGATGCTGAATTGAATGTATAACTGTATTACTCTGTAGTGGAAAAAAATACTTTTGTATTGTGTTAGATTCTAAAATCCTGTAAGACTCTGTATTACTTCGTTTTTACTGATGGTAAAAACGCTTTGAAGAAAGGGGGTGTTACGAATGTGCCACAACTCTGAGGGGCTGAAGGGTACAAAGTAGCCCCCTCCTTTTTGAGAATCGCAAGATCGCTATTAATTCGGGTCTGGGACCCAGGAAATGAGAGAGAGACACGCAGAATCCACAAGGGTTTGGAATGTGTCCTGGCCCCCAGAAAGGCGGAACCATTGATAACGACCATTGTTTCTTGGAGACGGAATTGTGTATTGAGTACTGTACTATTCATTGAAGCCCTCAGGGAATGACCAGAGTGGGCTGATTGAGGGATTGCAACATCCCAACCTGATTGACATCTGAGACCCAGTGAGTAAGGATAAAAGAGGGTCTGGGGAACAACCCTTTCAGACGCACCAGGAGAAACGCTAGAAATCCCGTGACAGCGCTTAATAGCGACAGCCGGTGGAGGGCCCACGTGCGTCCTTTCCCGTTGCTGGGATTGGGGCCTTACCACGGAAGAACAGCTTAGCTAAAGAAGAGGCCACCAATGAGATTTCGAAGGATCGGCATCATAAAAAGGAAACGCTGGCAAGTTCTAAAAAATCTGTCTCTCTCTCCAACCAAAAAGCTGCAGCCTGAAATGAACTGAGTGACTTTTATAATTCCATCGGACAATACATTATCCCCTAGACAACGATAGAGCTATTTCTTATTGATTATTAATATACCCGCGCTTTTAGATTTAGTATTGACGATGTATATTATCTGTATGTTTGCATTGATATTATTTTTGTGTATTTTTATCAATAAATACTGTTAAAAATAGTACCATCAGACTTCAACGGACCTCTCTATCTTTGCTGGTAAGTGACCCAGTTACAGGGTTCGTAACACATCTCTCTGGAGCAGTCCACTATTCCCTCAGTGCTCAAAGCGGCAACCATTCCAGTGCCAAAGAAGGCAACAGTAACTTGCGTAGATGACTATTGTCCTGTGGCATTAACATTGACCATTATGAAATGTTTTGAGCGGCTGGTCATGGAGCGCATTAAAGCCTTTCTTCCGGCTACATTGGGCCTTTTCCAGTTTGCTTATCGCTCAAATCACTCGTATCATGATTCAATAACCTCTGCCCTCCACTCTGTCCTGTCCCACCTGGAAAATAGGGTCCCATATGCCAGACTGTCGCTTATAGAATTCAATTCAGCATTTAACACCATCATATCCCAGACACTAATGGGGAGATTGTCCTCGCTGGGTCTCAATGCTCCCTTCTGCAAATGGATACTGGATTCTTCATAGAAAGGCTACAGTTAGTCCATGCAGACAGCAATGTCCTGAGTCCCATTACGCCGAGCACTGGCGCTCCTCAAGGCAGTGTGCTCGGCCCGCTCCTGTTCACACCGCTGATGCATTCCCGTGTTGCAGGATTCAGCTCGAACCGTGTCATCAAGTTTGCGGAAGACACAACAGTGGTTGACTTTACCAACAACAAAGACGAGACAGAGTACAAAGAGGAAGTGGAGCGGCTGGTGGTTTGGTGTGAGAAGAACAGCCTGTGAAGAAGACAGAGGAAATCATTGTGGACTTCAGGAAGGTGCAGATGAACCACCCCCTTCTGTGAATACATGGCCCCTCTGTAGAGAGTGTTAAGTGCACCAGGTTCCAGGGGGTTCACATCACGGATGACCTCAACTGGTCCCTTAATAAAACCTCCCTGAACAAGAAGGCACAGCAGAGCCTCCATTTCCAAGAGGCAAGCGTGATCATGGCACCATTTGCTTGAAATATTGCACTGAATTTTTATCCAAAGAAGTGATGCATGGTTTGTTTAAAACAAACATAAATAATTATGCCTTTAATACTAAGAAGCATAGATAGAGTGGACAGCCAGCATCTTTCTCACAGGCCAGCAATGGCTAATACCAGAGGGCCTTTTTGAAAGCTGAGTGGAGGGAAGTTCTGAGGAGATGTTAGAGGCAGGGTTTTTGCACGGAATGTTCTGCTGTGAGTGTTGGTTGAGGTTGACACATAAGAGACATTTAGAAAAACACATGGACGAAAGAAAAACACAGGGTTATAGCCTGTGTAGGAGGGAGGATTTAGATTGATCATGGAGTAGAATTATATAAGTTTGCACAAAATAGCGAGCAGAAGGGCCCATACCATAATGTACTGTTGTATGTTCTGTTTTTTGTTAGTTTAACTGCATAATGACTGATAGTTGCCTATTTTTGATGTAAGTTACACAAATTGTTTTAATCGTCATTTAGTACAGGCCTGTATGCAAACCTGATCCAATTTTATGAAATTCTGATGATGTGCTGCATTGAAAACTGTTTATTAAACTTATTGTTTGTGTCCCTTACATAATTACAGGCAATTTGAGAAGGTAATCTGTTTCTGAATGCTTTATTTGCTTAGCAATGGTGACTAGAGGACTGCCGCAAGGATCAGTGCTGTGTCCATTTTTGTTTGTCATCTGTATCAATGATCTGGATGATACTGCGGTAAACTGGATCAGCAAATTTGCAGGTGATAACAAGTTTGAGGGTGAAGATTGGACAGTGAAGAAGACTATCGAAATTTACAGTGGGATATGGACCAGCTGGAAAAATGGGCTGAATAATGGCAGAAGGAATTTAATGCAGACAAGTGTGAGGTGTTACACTTCAGTAGGACCAACCGGGGTAGGACTTAGATGGTTAATAATATGGCACAGAGTGTGGTAGAACAAAAAAATCTGGGAATACAGATCAATAATCCCTTGAAAGTGTCATCACCAATAGGTAGGGTCATAAAGAGAGCTTTTGGTACTTTAAATCAAAGTATTGAGTACAGGAGTTGGGATGTTATGTTGAAATTGTATAAGATGTTAATGAGGCCTAACTCGGAGTATTGTGTGCATTTCTGGTCACCTACCTACAGGAAGGATGTAAATAAGATTGAAAGAGTGAACTACACCAAAAAAGATCATAAGGCATAGGAGGAAATTAGGTCCATCATGGCTGATTTATTATCCTTCTCAATTCCTATTCTTCTGCCTTCTCCTTCCAACCCTTGTCCTGACTAGCTAAGAAACTATCAACCTTTGCTTTAAATGTACTCCATGATTTGGCCTCCATAGCTGTCGTTGGCAATGAATCTCTGTTCTAAATGGATATCCCTCCATTCTGAGGCTGTGCCCTCCGGTCCTGAACACCCCCACTATAGGAAACATTCTCTCCACATCCACTCTATCCAGGCCTTTCAATATTTGATAGGTTTCAATGAGATTCCCCCCCCCCCCTCATTCTTCTAAATTCCAACGAGGACAGGCCCAGAGCCATCAAACACTCCTCAGTTGTAAACTCTTTCATTCCCAGAATCATTCTTGTGAATCTTTTCTGGACCCACTCCAATGCCAAAACATCATTTCTCTACGATCTGACCAATAAAGCCTGAGCATCACATTCTTGCTCTTAAATTCTAGTCCCCTCAAAACGAATGATAACACTGTATTTGCCTTCCTCACCACTGACTCAACCTGTAAGTTTACCTTTAGGGAATCCTGCACGAGGAATTCCAAGTCCCTTTGCACCTCTGCTTTTTATAATTTCTCCCCCTTTATTCCTTCCACCAAACTGCATGGCCATACACTTTCCTACTCTATGTTCCATCTGCCACTTTTTTGCCCATTCTTCAAAAGTCTCCAAATCTTGCAGACTCCCAGCTTCCTCACCACTACCTGCCCCTCTACCTATCTTATCATCTGCAAGCTAGTCACCACAGACAACCAGAAAAGGCCCCCTTTATTCCCACTCTTTGCCTCCTGTCAGTCAGCCGATCTTCTATCCAAGCTGGTATCTTTCCTTTAATATCATGGGCTCTAATCTTGTTAAGCAGCCTCATTTGTAGCACCTTGTCAAAGGCCTTCTGAAAATCCAAGTGAACAACATTCACTGACTCTCCTTTGTCTATCCTCAAAGAATTCCAACAGATTTGTCAAGCACTTTGGCCTACTTTATCAAGTGCCTTCAAGTACCCCGAAACCTCATCCTTATTGATGGATCCCAACATCTTCCCAACCACTGAAGTGAGGAAATATAGCCATGGAACTGGTGTTTAACTCCACATGAGCCTCTTACTCCACTCACCCTCTGAGCATAGTCTTCTATACATTGGCCCAATCTGTACTTATCTAACTTCCTGTTAAACACATATTGTTTACCTTAGCTAGTTCAAACATCATTATTGGTTCCACAATCTAATCAGACTGTGGGAACGAAAGGTTTGGCTTGAACACCTCAATGATTTTAATAGTGATGCTTTTATAAATATTGCCTTTAGCTTAGTATTCCCTGTAGGTGTAAAAATTACCAGACCATCTCTATATGGCTGATGAGCATTCTTCGTGCCACAAATTAATTTGAAATATGATTCAGCGAACAATAGTAATTATGAAGTCAAATATGTACTTTTCCAATCCCTTTTTCCTAAAGATGCCTATCTCAAGAGTTGTTGGTTTTCATTTTGGTATATCAAACTAAGCACTTTCAAAGTTCAGAGTAAACTTATTATCAGAGTACATAGTTATCATTATATACAACCCTGAGATTTATTTTCTTGTGGGCATACTCAATAAATTCATAATAGAATAATAACCATAATAGAATCAATGAACAAACAATGTACAACAAACTATACAACTAGAAAAAGAAAAATATATATATTAATAATTAATAAATGAGGTAAACAAGCAGTAAAGTGAGGTGGCGATCTTTTTTTTATCAGAATGTGAGTGCATGAGTATGTTCCTGAGATGCTGTCTGGGGTTTAGGTCCTGAGAGGTAGTAAGGTCAAGGGGGTAATGCCAGGCAAAGAGCAATCCAACATTGACCTCAGAAGCGGAGCTGGTGGAAGATGATGATACATCACAACGGCAGTGAAGGTGAAGAAAGCCTGCAGCTGCGAAGGGTTCCCAGTCATCTTGTATGCCATGATACTGGACCCTGATCCCAACTGTCCTGGATTGTATGGTGGCTGCCTATGCATCACGTTAAACAAACACACAAATCAAATGAAATTAAATCTAGTTTAATTATCATTCAAGTCATACACCTGAACGAGACAGGTGTTCCTCTGGGGCCAAAGTGCAAAACATACAAAATAGCAAGCAAACATTCAAAAATAGTGAGTACGTTCAAAATAGCGAGTAACATAATTCAAAATAACAAGCAAAGAAAAAAAGCATATATAGTGCAAGACCTCGAGTGACAATGTCCGGCAATCGACGGTACAGTCTCCCGGCAGGGTGCAGGAGTGTGCAATCCAGCCTGTCTTTCCACCGCTCAATCACGCGAGGGCAGCACTGATGAGAGAGGCCAGGTGTGGGCGCCATGCTGTAACCCTTCTGTGTCTGCTCACCAGGTCTGTGGCAGCAGGCAAGCCCGAGGCTTGAGGCCTAGTTCTCGCTGCAACTGAGGCTGCACAGCTCCCATGTAGTCTGTCCCTACACCAGACAAAGGCAACAGGCCTGCGGCATCTTACATCATCACCATCCAACAGAGTCTTGTTATTGCAAGTGAAACGTCTGAGACAATCTCCACAGTTATACTGCTTCTGAGTAGCAGGCAGCAACACGGACCTGTAGCCAGGTCAGCTCCTCCAAATCCAAACCGGTTCCTCTGGCGCCCCGACGGGCTCCTCCAAATCCAAGCTGGCTCCTCCAATATCCCAACCGGCTCCTTCAACACCTTGACCAACTCCTTCTCCAATGTCCCGGCTGGTCCCTTCGTAAAAAAGGGTCGTGGGGGTAAGTAAAGTGGCCCTCCTGAGCTTCGCTCCAGTCACTGCCATATCACGGAGTAACCTTGTCGTCAATGTGCCGACGAAGTCCTGGCATCCTACCTCCATAGGGTAGATGATGGTTCTCTAGCCAGCTTCCCTACACCATTTTATATTGAGTTTGGACTCAATAGCTCTTAGAGTTCAGAGTGCTAGGTATTAAACTATAGCCAACCCCAAACAAAAAGTTTCACGTAACCCAGGAAAAGCCAGGATTCATAATGGTTCCTGTAGCAACATTTTACATTGAAAGAAGTGAGTAGATCCAAAGGAAACTATGTTCTCATATTTTTGAAGACTATTTGAGTGAATATGCTTATAAAATGTAATAACTGTCTAAGCTATGTGCCCATCATGCAAAATTAGTTCCATGAGCCAGATACAGGGTTAATTTGAAATACATAACAAATGGTTCATCAATTCAGTAACTCAAGTGGCTATTTAGTAAGAAGCTACAGCTTTGAAGCTCTATCAAATGGACTAAAATTTCATTGGGAATGACGCATTCATTTTACCATGACAACACCCTGTTGCACAATGAAATCCTTACCACAATGACTGAATATATCTCTCTGAGAGGCTTTCCACAATATGATACAACTTTATAAATAACATTAAGAGAAAGCATTAATTGGTATGTTTACTGATTCTGTTTAAAGAGATTTTATTTGCCGTCATTGTTTTTTTTTTAGACATAGCACCCATGTTTCAATTTGCTATTTATACAACATTGAGAAAAGATGTGTCTGCGTGAATGATTTAAGATTTGCAAAGACGCAGGCAAAATTTACAGAGCATTATGAGGAAAAGCATGCATCCAAACCCAAACGAATATAGAAAAGTCCTCCTTCCAAACCTGCTGCAGTCTCCCGAAACTGCACGTTAATTTGTGGAATAGTTCAAAGTTCAAAGTACATATATGTCACATAGTACCCTGAGATTCATTTTCATGGGAGCATTCACAGCAAATACAGACACACAGGAGAATCATTGAAAATCTGCGTACAATGTAGATGGACTAACAATCAATGTGCAGAAGAGAACAATACTGTGCAAATACAAATAGAGACAAAAACAAAATAATAATAATAAACAACTATGCAATAAATTTCCAGAACATGAGATGAAGAGTCCTTGAAAGTCAGTCTGCAGGTTTTGGGAATAGTTCAGTGATGGGCGAGTGAAGTTGAGTGAAGTTATCCCCACTGGTTCAAGAGCCTGATGGTTGAGGGGAAATAACTGTTCCTGAACCTGGTGGTACTTGAACCCTGAGGCTCTTCTTCCTGATGGCAGCAGCAAAAAGAGAGTGTGGAGTGGATGGTGGGGGTGCTCGATGATGCCAACGCTCCAAGTAGATGTACATTCTCCAATATGTATCTATAGAGGTTTGTCAACGTTTTAGGTGACATGCTGAAATGCCGCAAACTTCTAAGGAAGTAGAGGCACTGCCATGCCTTCTTTGAATTGGACCCAGGAAAATCCTCTGAAATGGTAACACTGAGGAATTTAAAGTTGCTGACCCTCTCCCTCTCTGATTCCCCGATTAGGGCTTACTCATTGACTTCTGCTTTCCTCCTCCTGAAGTCAATAATGAGCTACTTGTTCTTGCTGACATTGAGAGATTATTGTTGTGGTACCAGTCAGCCAGACTTCCAAGCTCCCTCCGCTCTGCTGATTCATCACAACATTTGATTTGGCCAACGACAAACTTTAATATGACATCAGAGCTGTGCTTAGCCACACTGCCGTAAGTGTGAAACGAGTAGAGCAGGGGACGAAGCACAAGCCTCATGGCACAACTGTGCTGATGGAGATTGTGGAGAAGATGTTGTTGCCAATCTGAGTTTGCAAGTGAGGAAGCCCAGCAGGAAGATCATTGACACATTGACATAAATGTTCTAGTTTTCTTTGAACTCTGCACTAAAAGTAGGGACATTGGGGAGTAGGGAGGGGTAAAGAACCCGTGTCTCTCTTTGAATTGGTTTAGGAGACTTTCTTTGCCACCAGAAGGTAATATATTAGGACAATAGACACACTCAGTGATAATAGAGGACAAGATCACTAGAAATAAGAACAGGGGTGGGGCCAAAAGATAGCTGTGCCATTCAGTAATGTGATTTAGCAAATCTTTGCCTTGCTGAGTCCTCTCATGATGTGACGGCCGAGATCCCATAAGTAGTTCAAATAATCAAGTGATTGTTATTTCCGATGTGCGGTTATGAAAGTGGAAATCCTTTGCATTTTGAAAGCAGGACTGACCCAATGTTGGGAACAGTGAAATAGGATGAATAGAATGTCCTTACTCTGACAATGTCAGATGTGCAGGATGCATATTTGTGTGGATACAGTAAGAGAAACTTAACTTCAGTGCTTCTGCAAAATGCATTTGGGAGTTGTTAGAGTGATTTTTGGGTTTAGGTCATTTACATTTAGCAAATGGCTTTGGCTACCAGTCTTCTGTTCCTGGATAATGTATTGCGGATTTAATTTGGAACAATGCATTCCTAGAAGCTGTGAATCCCAGTCCACAGAACTGCTGGCATCTGTGGGGTGGATGCGAATCAGAAGCTGTGAAGTTTATATGTAGCTTCAAAAGAAAGCATTGTTTATACTTTGTAAATATGGATTGTCCTTTGTGTTTAGCACATAAATATCAAGCCCCACATGGGCCAGCAGCCCTTTCCACCGAAAGCATCTCCATATGATGCCTGCTGTACCTTGTTTTGTCGAATAAAGAAGCTGCTTTGTATCTACCAGTCACTCTCTCCGGTGATTTCATTCACGTAACAGCAGGAGTATTTACTGTCCTCTGCATATTTAGATCCATTACGTTGACAGGATATGGCCAAATAATACCTTAATAAATGACATAGTTATTCTTGATAAAGCCTTAAGACCAGAAGAAAAAATAAGAATCGATTACACAGTCCTTCAAGTCTACTCAGCTATTTAGACTGTAAGACCATAAAGACCATAAGACAGAGGAGAAGAAGTAGGCTACTCGCACATTGAGTCTGATCCACCATTCCATCATGCCTGATTTATTATCACTCTCTGTTCTCTGGCCTTCTCCCCTTTAACTTTGATGCCTTGACTAATCAAGAACCTCTCAATCTCTATGTTAAATATACCCAAAGACTTGGTCTGCAGAGGGACCTGTGGCAGGGAATTCCACAGATTCACCACCCTCTGGCTAAAGAAATTTCTCCTCAACACAGTTCTAAATGGATGCCCCTCTGTTCTGAGGCTGTGTCCTCTGGTCCCAGACTCACCCATTATAAGAAACATCCTCTCCACATCCACTCTAACAAAGCTTTTCAATATTTTATTTCTAATTACTGATGAGACATCAACCAGCTTGACTTCAGCAGTCCTCTCTCTTCCTCAAACCTTATCCCCTCTTAATGCACTGCCCTCCACTCTCTCCATACAATCCTAACCTTAATGTCAAACCCTGAGACAAAGTGGGGTACAAAAGGAATGTTTCACTCTGACATCTACCTTGCTGAGGCCAGGCAGCAACTCTCAGACCCTTCTCATACCTACCCCTTGAAGAGGATCCCACTCCAGACCATCAGAAAACTGTCTCCAACACCATCACTGCCCTCATTAACTCTGGAGAATTCTCATGCATTGACACCAAAATCATAGTTCCCTTACCCTGCACTGCTCAATTCTACTTTCTACCTAAAATCAGCAAACATGATTGTCCAAGTGGGCCCATTGTCTCTGCTTGCTCCTGCCCCACTGACCTTGAGTACTCAGACCTCAATTCATTTCTACCCCCCCCCCCCCCCCGGTTCAGTTCCTTTCCACCTACTTCCGCGACTTTTCTCATGCCCTCAATGGGCACCACCCACGTTGGCCCTGGCTGTGTCTGCCTTTTTGCTGGCTATGTAGAACAGTCCATGTTCCAAGCCCTCCCCAGAAATGCTCCTCAACTCTTCCTCTATTACATTAACGACTGCATTGGTGCTGCTTCATGCATCTGTTGCTGAGCTCATCAAGTTAATCAACTTTGCCTCTAACTACCATCCTGCCCTTAAATTCATTTGGTCCATTTCTGACACCTCCCTCCCCTTTCTCAATCTCTCTGTCAACCGACATCTTTTATAAATGTACCGATACCCATGGCTATCTAGAATATACCTCTTCCCACCCTGTCTCCTGGAAAAATGCTGTTCTCTTTTCTCAGTTCCTTCGTCTCCACCACATCTGATCCTAGGATAAGGCTTTCCTTTCCATGACATCAGAGATATCCTCCTTCTTCAAAGAATGGGGTTTACCTTCCTGCACCATTGATACCGGCTTCACCCACATCTCCTCCATTTCCTGAACATCTACGCTCACCTGATCTTTATGCCATCCCATAAACCTCCTCATCTAACACATCATTCTCCACAATATCTGCCATTTTCCATGGGATCCTATGACTAAATGCATCTTTACCTCCCCCCTACTCTCTGCCTTCCACAGAAATCACTCCCTCCATGATTTCCTTGTACATTCATCCCTCCCCACTAATCTTCCTGCCACTTATCCCTGCAAGCAGTCAGAATACTACACCTACCTATTCCCCTCCTCCCTCACCTCCATTCAGGACCTAAAACAGCCCTTCCAGCTGAGGAATCACTTCACCTGTGAAGCTGCTGCAGTTCTCTGTTATGTCCGATGCACCCGATGAGTCTTCCTCTACATTGGTGATACCCATCGTAAATTAGGGCACTGCTTCATCGAGCAGTTCCACTCCATCCACCAGGTGTGGTCTGACCAATGCCTTATAAATCCTCAGCATTACATCCTTGCATTTGTAATCTCGTCCTCCCAAAGCATTGCATTTGGCATTCTCACTGACTCAGCCTGTAAGTTAATCTTCAGGGAATCCTGCACAAGGACTCCCAAGTCACTTTGCACCTCTGACTTTTTTTATTTCAATGGTTTAATTTAATATCAGAGAAAATATGCAGCATACAACCTTTGCAGGTGTTTGCAAAACAGAGAAAAAACAAAGAATAAATGACAAGAAACTTTAGAACCCCAAAGCCCCCTCACCCCTCCCACACCCAAGCAACAGCAAAAGCATCAACCCTCCCCCTTCCCCCTCCCCAGACTTGTTCCAGCAAAGGCATCAACCACCCACCATGCAAGCAATAGCAAAGCCCCCAGAGACTACAATCCTACAATCTAGAGTCCATCCCAACACTTCGACATCTCACACAGGCTCTCTCTCCTGCAACAGCGAGAGGGGAGGCCAACAGCTCGCTGTTTCGATGTTACAATTTGCAACAGTGCTTATTCAAGTTTTCCTGACTCGAGAACCATCAGACGAGAGAGAGAGAGAGAGAGAGAGAGAGAGAGCGAGAGAGAGAGAGAAAGAGAGAGAGAGAGAGCGAGAGAGCGAGAGAGAGAGAGAGAGAGAGAGCGAGAGAGCGAGAGAGAGAGAGAGAGAGAGAGAGAGAGAAAGAGAGTGAGAGAGAGAGAGAGCGAGAGAGCGAGAGAGAGGGAGAGACTTCTGACAGCTGCATACATTGCCTGCTATCTCGATGTTTCAATCTCTTGCAATGTTTCAGTCGGTGATAACAGCAAGGAATCCACTGGGCTGCACCCCGAAGGCACCTGTCTGCCACACCACTCCTGGAGATACCAAAACACCAGCCGACTCGGTGAGTTCTGAGAGCAAGAACCCACCATCCATTAAGAACGTAGTTTGAGTGCAGTTGTAGATCATGGACTCCACAGAACCCCGGCCACCTCAAAATGTAAATAAAAAGACAGAACAAAGGATTAAAACTTTCACAGATGAACGGAAAGAGGTTGCCCAAGTTGACAAGAAACTCTGGACCATCGTTAGATCCTCTCAAACCCCATTTAGAAAATTGCCCGCTGTTTAAATTGATCGTGTTTGATGTGATCTCAGCCTTAGTTTTGCTTTTCTTCTTATTCACCATAACCTTCAACTCCCTCTAATTCTACAAACTTTATCACAAACTTCAATGTTTTAGATGAATCAGTTTGCACATCTGCTTTGGGATAGACAACTTCAAGGGTTCACGACTTTCTGAAGAACGGCTTCAATGCTTTATTATCGCAGATAAAATCTGCGAGTAACACACATAAAATGCTGGAAGGATTCAGCAGGTCATGCAGCATCGATGGAGAGGAGTAAACAGTTAATATTTTGGGCCGACACCCTTCATCACGACTGGAAAGGAAGGGAGACAAAACCAGAATAAGACGGTGGAGGGATGGAAAGGAAGACAAGCTGGCAAGGGACAGCTGAGACCAGTTGAGTGGAAAGGTTAATGGATTGGGGGAGGAGGGAAATGAAGTGAGAGGCTGAGAGACCATAAAACCATAAAATATAGGAGCAGAATTAGGCCATTGAGTCTGCTCCACCATTTCATCGTGGCTGATTCTTCAATTTTCCTTTCAACACCAATCTCCTACCTTCTCCCTGTATCCCTTCATGCCCCGACCAATCAAGAATCTATCAATCTCTGCCTTAAATATAAATAAAGATATGACCTCTACAGCTGCTGGTGGTAAAGAATTCCACAGACTCACCACTCTCTGGCTAAAATTCCTCCTAATCTCCCTTCTAAAAGGATGCCCCTCTATTCTGAGGCTGGGTCCTCTGGTCTTAGACTCTCCTACCATAGGAAACATCCTCTTTACATCCACTCTATCAAGGCCTTTCACCATGTGATCACCCTCATTCTTCTAAATTCCAGTGAATACAAGCCCAGAGCCATCAAACGCTCTTCTTATGACAAGTCATACAACCCTGGGATCATTTTTGTTAAACTCCTTTGAACCCTCTGCAGTTTCAGCACATCCTTTCTAAGGTAAGGAGCCCAGGACTGCTCATAGTATACCAAGTGAGGTTTCACCAGTACTTAATAAATTTTCAACATTTCATCCTTGCTTTTATATTCTAGTCCTCTTGAAATGAATGTGAACATCGCATTTGCCTTCCTTACCGCGACTCAACCTACAAAGTAACCTTTAGGGAATCCTGCACGAGGAAGTCCAAATCCCTTGGCACCTCAGTTTTCTGTATTTACTCTCCATTTAGGAAATAGTCAACCCTTTCATTTCTTCTGCAAAAGTGCATGTCCATACACTTCTCGACACTGATTTCCATCTGCCATTTCTTTGACCATTCGCCTATTCTGTCTAAGTGCTTCTGTAGCTTCTGTAAGGGTTCGAACAGCATTGAAGCCATTCTCTCAGAAAGCTGTGAGCCCTTGGAATTGTCTAAAGGCTAGGGAGGTGATAGGTGGAAAAGGGAAAAAAATTTAAGAAGAAGGAATCTGATAGGAAGGAGAAAGGGCAACAGAGGGAGGTGATAGTCAAGTGAGGAGAAGAGAAGGGGTAAGAAGGGAGCAAGAATTGGGAATGGAAAAAGGGGGAGGGTGGAAGAAATCAATGTTCATGGCATCAGGTTGGAGGCTTACACAGGCAGAATATGAGATGTTGCTCCACCAATCAGAGAGTAGCCTTATTGTGGCAGTGGAGGAGGTCATGGACTGATATGTTGGAATGGGAATGGGAAATTGGTTAAAAATCTGGGATTGTACATTGCATTCTTCACTCCCAGGAGCACAGGTGTTGCCTAGATTTTGCTGAAGAGTCTTTCTCTCTATTCTACATTCCATTGTTTGCAGGTCATTCATCACCATGGAGCTGCCAGACCGGAGCAACAGACATCACAGAATTCATTCACTGCTGTCTTGGCAGTAGCAGCATCATGCACAGTGAACCGGTATACATTTCCCATCCCTTCTTGTAATACTCTGTCTGCGTCTTGGTAATCATTCTGTGGAGGAAGACAGGAGGGCTGGGGCCAGACCTCAGCATTTCCCTGGTTTTATCCTTTCTGAAAGGTTTGTCTTGCAGCTTCCAGCTGTGCATCATTTCAGTTTAACACCCCCCCCCCCCCCACTCCTGCCCTGACTTCACTTTCCTCGGTACTCACTACATTGTTCCAGTGAAGCTCAGAATAGGCTCAAAGAGCACCAACATCTTCCTACAGCCTTCTGTACCTAGGAGTTCCTAATGTCAGATAACCAAATATTTATTTTTCCGGGTTTATAGAACCCCAGGCATTAACCTTTAAGATGCTTAGATGCTGCTTGTGTCCCTCTCATTTACGTCTCTTGGAAACCAAGCTTTGTTTCTTTACCTGTCGCTGCTACCCTCTTTCAAACTGCACTGTGAACCTTTCTTCTATTAACCTTTGCTTTTCTTCACCCTACTCAAGAGCCGCCCTTCTGTTCACTCTTCCCTGCGTCCTCGTCCCCTGTTTTCTCGGCGTCTTTAACTGACTGAAATGTGTTGTTTGTGTCGATGACCAACACAGCCCAAGGATTGCTGGGGGTGGGGGGGTCACCTTCAAGAGCTGCTACTTTTCCAGTGTCAACATAGCATGGTCTATGTTTGGAATGTGGGAGGAAACTGGAGCACCCAGAGAAAACCCACATAGTCACAGGGAGAATATACAAACTCCTCCCCGACAGTGGTGGACATTGAACGCTGATCGCTGGCTCTGTAAAGCACAACACTACCATTCTGATTTCCCAGTTAAAATGTTAGTCCTACTTCCCCTCCTGCAGAAGCTGCCTGATCTGGTGTTTATTTCTAGCATTTTCTCTTCCAGTTAAACATTTCTAGCACTTGTTTTAAAAATGAATCTCACTTCCTTCTTGAAATCACAATTTTGCAGAGCAGCATTATTTCAAATCAGTCACCAAGGTAACCGGCAAGTCATGAGTGTCAAAACTAGGAAGTGACAACACGAATGACAATCTTGATCAAAATCAAACTACCAAGTTAAGCTTACTGACAAATTCGATTTAAGCAATGTAAATCTTGCTGTTATTCTACAGGGTGTAATATTTATTTCAGACCTGAGGTATCTGCAGGATCCCCTATTAGCATAAGCACACATGCTACAAATATACACCGATAATCATTATGTTTAAATCTGGAAGAGGGTTTAACCGCAGATCAAGAATCCAAAAGCATGTTGGAAGGTATTGTTCCTGGGCACTGGACTAATGATGATCTAGTATAATTAGCCATTGGGGTTGAGACAAATGGAAAGTTTTTAACTAAGGAAAACTGTAAAAGAGGAGAGAAAGAATTATAGAAGATAATTCTTCTAAATGGGGCACAATTTAGGGAGATTGGAGGAAAATATCATGGGGGAATCTTAAAGTTAAGATTTTTACACAGAGAATGGTGGTGTTCGTGGAATGTCCTGCCAAGGTGGATACATTCGGGATATTTACGACACTCTAAGAAGGGCAGATGGATGAATGGAAAAATGGTGGCACAACAAAGGCCCTGTACAGTGCTGTAGTGATCAATGCTCTATCTTCTATAATTGTAAATGAAGGAAAAACAAAAGCAAAGCTGAGGAATAGAAACAGAAAATATGGGGACAAATTAACACTTCAAATAACATCTTTGGTGAGAGAAATAGAGTTAATTTTTCAGATTAATGATATGAATGTGTTTCTTTCTCCACAGACGCTGACTGAATCACAGACTGATTACAGAACAAAAAGAAGCCTTCCCATCTAATCTGATTATTTTCAAATAATTTTCCAACTTCCTTTTGGATGCCATGAATGAAACGCTGGTCAACACCCCACCTTCAGCCAATCACAACCTCCAACCCGTACCATGATGTTGCATTCTAGATCCACAGCATATTTTGTATGCAAGCAGTTTTCTTCATATCAGTTTGGGTTCTTTGGCCAATCACATTTATCCTTTCTTTTCTAGTTCTTATCCCTTCTGCCAACAGCAGCCCTTATTGTCTGTCTATTCTTTTACTGATCTTAAATAACTCTTTCACTTTGCTTCTCCAACCATTCTGTTCCAAGTAGAACAATCCTATTCACATTTTAGGTCCCTCATTTCCAATGCACTTAGTCAATGCAAATAATAAACACGGTAGACAATTTGGCACAGCAAACTCCCATGAACAGTAGTGTCTGAAAGTCTGTGTGTCAGAGTTAGTGACTTTGGATGGTTAGCACTACAGTGACATATCCTGTTTTCTGAATAGTGTAATGGGATTCTTAACATCTATTGGAGAGAGCAGAAAGGGATGGCTTCAATTGTCCTCCAAATGGGAAACTTTGGATGGTATAGTATTCTCTCAGCACTGAAATCTCATCTTAAATTCTTGCACTCAAGTCACTTGTTGGAATTGAACACAATATTCTGACTTCCTAGACAGGAATTCTCCAAGCTAAGGTTTGGCTGGCATTTATTCTTATTTTTCTTCACACAGATATGAGAAAGTTAAAGGCATTTGGCTCTTTGTGAGGAATTGTTGGCATGAACTTGAGTCTAGTGCTCTGTAAAGATTATCTAACTGAGGATGAGTTATGGTACAGGAAAGGTCAAAGATTAGACTATGGGTTAACTATATGGAAGTGACCTATTTAAAGAAGCCAACTATGCTGCCTGCTAGCTTCTCCTGAGTGGTATCTCTCTATTCTGCTTGAAATGGAAAAGTTTGAGGGCCATCATCACAGCAGCCATCATCTGAGTGGACAGAGTCAGAGTGGTGATATTGAGGCTTTAGCTTTTCAAGGCTTCAGCAAAGAGAGGGTTCAGTCAGAGAAAGCAAAGAAAAGAAAACCTCTAAGTTAAGTTTTTTTATTCCTTCTCTTCTTTATATCTGGACAGTTAGGATAGTAGAGATACCAGGCAGGGTGGTGGATTGCTCATCTTGCGTGATGTGGGAAGGCAGGGAGATCTCCACTGTCCCTGTCAACTGCAACTGCAAGAATCGAATCCAGTTGCAGCTTCTATCAATCCACTTTAAGGAGTTGGAGCTGGAACTGGATGAACTCCAGATCATTCAGGAGGCTGAAGGGGTGAAAGGTAGGACATATAGAGAGTTAGTTACAACCCAGGTGCAGGACACAGGAGACTGGGTGACAGTCAGGAAGGAGAAAGTAGTTAAGAAGCCAGTGCAGAATAACCCTGTCATACAGGGGGCATTGGGACTGGACCCAAATGTAGGACACAGTCACTGAAGTACTAGGGATGGGACAAGAGACCCCCAACTACACTCAATCCCAGAGCCACTTATATTCCCAGCCAACAAGATGAGCATCAGGTGCAAATGCTTGAGTCCAACCAAAACAAGGGACAGTCAGAGGACCCAGATTCCAGAGTCCGCGGACCGGAACGTGAACCGGAATGTGGACTTCGGACCGGACCATGACAAACCCTGTGGCCATCCCTCTCAACAACGTTTATTATCATTTTGGATATTGCTGGGATGAACTAACAGAGGAAAGTCACAGTGGTCAGGCCTCTGTGACTCAGAAGGGAAGGGGGGGGGAGGAGAGGCATGCTGTGGTGATAGGATTTGTTAGATTGAGGAATCAGTTTTGGGCCTCATCACCCTCTTGTGCAATTGGATCCTGGATTTCCTCACTTGTAAACCCTGGTCAGTTTGGATTGGCAAAAACATCTCTGCCACAATCTCCATCAGCACAGGAGCACCACAGGGAAATGTACAGCCCCCTGCTCTGCTCACAATGCCTGTGTGGCTACGTACAGTTCCAACACCATATACAAGTTTGTTGACAGCCCCACTATTGTGGGCTGTATCAAAGGGGGAAATGAATCAGCTTACAGGAGGGAGATCTGGCTGAGTGTTGCAATAACAATAACTTCTCACTCAGTGTCAATAAGACCAAAGAACTGATTGTACACTTCAGTAGAGGGAAACCAGAGGTCCATGAACCAGTAATCTTCAGAGTTGGAGAGGGTCAGTAACTTTAAATTCCTAGGTGCCATTATCTCAGAGGACCTGTCATGGACCCATCATATAAGTATAATTGCGAAGAAAGCACAACAGCACCACTACTTCCTCAGGAGTCTGTGGAAATTCAGCACATCATCAAAAACCTTGGGAAACTTCTATAGATGTGTGGAGGAAGGTGTACTGAACAGCTGCGTTGTGGCATGGTATGAGAGCACCAAAGCAGAAATTCCTACAAAATGTAATGGAATTGGTCCAGTACAGAATTGCCATGTGCAGAAGTTCACTGATGACACGGCCATAGTGGGGTGTGTCAGGAATGGACAGGAGGAGGAGTATAGGAAACTGATACAGGACTTTGTGATATGGTGCAACTCAAACTACCTGCGTCTCAATATCACCAAGACCAAGGAGATGGTGGTGGAGTTTAGGAGATCTAGGCCTCATAAGGAGCCAGTGATCATTAATGGAGAATGTGTGGAGCAGGTTAAGACCTACAAGTATCTGGGAGTACAGTTAGACGAGAAGCTAGACTGGACTGCCAACACAGATGCCTTGTGCAGGAAGGCACAGAGGCGACTGTACTTCCTAAGAAGGTTGGCGTCATTCAATGTCTGTGGTGAGATGCTGAAGATGTTCTATAGGTCAGTTGTGGAGAGCGCCCTCTTCTTTGTGGTGGCGTGTTGGGGAGGAAGCATTAAGAAGAGGGACGCCTCACGTCTTAATAAGCTGGTAAGGAAGGCGGGCTCTGTCGTGGGCAAAGTACTGGAGAGTTTAACATCGGTAGCTGAGCGAAGGGCGCTGAGTAGGCTACGGTCAATTATGGATAACTCTGAACATCCTCTACATAGCACCATCCAGAGACAGAGAAGCAGTTTCAGCGACAGGTTACTATCGATGCAATGCTCCTCAGACAGGATGAAGAGGTCAATACTCCCCAATGCCATTAGGCTTTACAATTCTACCGCCAGGACTTAAGAACTTTTTAAAAGCTATTATTAATGCTTTTTGAGATAGTGATTTAGATGCATATCATATTCTTTACTGAGTTAAGTATTGTATGTAATTAGTTTTTGCTACAACAAGTGTATGGGACATTGGAAAAAAAGTTGAATTTCCCCATGGGGATGAATAAAGTATCTATCTATCTATTTATCTATCTATCAGTACATCATGGGAAAACCTTTCCAACCATTGAGCACATCGACATGAAACACTGTCATAGAAAAGCATCATCCATCATCAACGATCCTCACTACCCAGGCCATGCTCTTTTCTGTCTGCTGCCATCAAGTAGAAGGTACAAGAGCCTCAGGACTCACATCACCAGGTTCAAGAACAGTTATCACCCCTCAGCCATTGGGGTCTTGAACAAAAGGGGATAGCTACACTCATTTAAGGACTCTATTAATTTTTTATTTCATGCTCGTTATTTATTGCTATTTATTTATAACTGCATTTGCACAGTTTGTTTACAGTTTACAGATCCTGTTTACAGTTCCTGTTCTATAGATTTGCTAAGTATGTCCACAGAAAAGAATCTCAGGGTTGTATGTGGTGACACATATGTACTCTGATAATACATTTTACTTTGAACTCAAAAAACTGAGGCTCAAAGGGGCTTGGGTGTCCTTGTGCAGGATTCACTAGATGTTAATTTGAAGGTTAATTTGAGTCTGTGGTGAGGAAGGAAAATGCAATGTTCACATTCATTTCAAGAGGACTAGAATATAAAAGCAGGGATGTAATGTTGAGACTTTATAAATCACTGGTGAGGCCTCACTTGGAGTATTGTGAGCAGTTTTGGGTCCTTTACCTTAGAAAAGACGTGCTGAAACTGGAGAGGGTTCAAAGGAGGTTCACGAAAACGATTCAAGGATTGAATGACTTGTCATATGAAGAGCGTTTGATGGCCTTGGGCCTGTATTCACTGGAATTTAAAAGAATGAGGGGTGACCTAATTGAAACCAATTGAATGGTGAAAGGCCTTAAGAGTGGATGTGGAGAGGATGTTTCGTGTGGTGGGAGAGTCTAAGACCAGAGGACGCAGCCTCAGAATAAAGAAGCATCATTTAGAAAGGAGATGAAGAGGAATTTCTTTAGCCAAAGAGTGGTGAATCAGTGGAATTTCTTTGCCACGGGCAGCTGTGGAGGCCAAGTCTTTATTTATATTTAAGGCAGAAGTTGACAGATTCTTGATTTGTCAGGGCATAAAAGGTTAGAGGGAGAAGGCAGGAGATTGGGACTGAGGGGAAAATTGAATCAGTCATAATGAAATGGCAGAACAGACTTGATGGGCCAAATGGCCTAATTCTGCTGCTATATCTTATGGTCTTATGGAATTATCTTACTCTTGACAAGATACTAATTTGGATTGGCCGTCAGTTGAAATTTCACTTCCTACTACTCTGGAAATTAGTCATTTTCAGAATTATGTATAGAGGGAAAACAAAAAAAAATCATCCAGATTAACATGAGTTGGATGATTCAGACTTCTGCAATTCTGAACTTTATCAAGAATAAAATTCACTGATTGGTTGAATATTTGCAAGTGAAAAATTAGCTGCGATCTGAAGAAAGATCCCCAAACCTGACAGTTTCTGGTCACAGTTTAAAACAAAATCTTCATTAATATTCAGTTAGAAAATTTTATCACAGTCGTGTAATCCTATGCATTCACTAACAATCTTCACCACAGCTTGTCTTTGTTTAACTCATGTTACTTACTGTACACCTTAAAAGTTTCTCCCCCTAGGCAATTCTGTCTATTACCCCTGTCACTGGTCTGCACTGTAAACACTTTTAACCACATTTTATAATCACATGAAATTCTGCAGATGCTGGAAACCCAAGATAACACACACAAAATGCAGGGGGAACTCAGCAGGTCAGGCAGCATCAATGAAAAAGAATAACCAGTTGATGTTTTGGGCTGAGACTCTTCATCAGGACCAGACCTCCATCCAGCCCTAATGAAGGGTCTTGGACCAAATCAACAACAGCTTACTCTTTTCCACAGATGTTGCCTGACCTGCTGAATTCTTCCAGCATTTTGTGTGTATTACTTTGATTTCCAGCATCTGTGGATTTTCTCTTGTTTGTGCAACAGTTGATGTTTCGGGCCAAGACACTTATTCAGTCCTCCATAGACACTAGAATATAAAAGCAAGGATGTAATGTCGAGGCTTTATAAAGCTCTGGTGAGGCTTCACCTCTAGCAGTTTTACGGCCCCTTATCTAAGAAAAGGTGTGCTGATGGTTCAAAGGAAGTTTACAAAAATGATTCCATGAATAAAAGGCTTATTAGAAGAGGAGCATTTGATGGTTCTGGGCCTCAAGTCACTGGAATTGAGAAGAATGAGGGGGAGACGAAAGGTTGAAAGGCCTCAATAGAGTCGACATGGAGAGGACGTTTCTTCTGGTGGGAGAGTCGAAGACCATTTGACATAGCTTCAGAATAGAGGGACATCTATTTAGAACGGAGCATTTTGTGTGTTCCATATGGATGTGGATATCCCATACTCCATGAAATGTAGGAAAGATGCAGTTAGCAAGAAATAAAGCATAGGTAGCAAATGCAAATAAAGAATAATTGTTTGAGGTTTTGTTTTCATACAGAGATGATGTAGAAATATTTAAATGGCTACTTTCACCCTTCAGTAAGAAGGAATTTCTCTTCATACTGAATATTTGTTTATTGACATGCAGGGTGGGATAAGTCCTTTCAGCTCTTCAAGGCCAGCAATCCCCAATTCAGTCCCAGCCTAATCACAGGACAATGTACAATGACCAACTAACCTACCAACCGGTGTGTCGTTGGACTGTAGAGAGAAACCAGAGAAAACCGACGTGGTCACAGGGAGAACTTACAAACTCCTTACAGACTTGAACCCGGGCCACCTGCACTGTAGAGTGTTGTGCTAACCACTGCACTACTGTGCTGTCCCATGCATGAATTAGATGAACTGAACTGAATATACTTACAGAGAAGCCTGGCAGAAGATTAATCAATCTTCCTGCAGGACTGAGGCAAGCAAAAAAGATCAGGTGACTTTGAATGATTAACTAGCACTTCAAACCTTTCATGTGTGAGGGTTATTTTCAAGGAAGATTAACCGTGGTTAGCACATCCCTCTCCAGCGCCAGCAACCAGGGCTCAATTCCCCCCGATGCCTTTAAGGAGTCTGTACGTTCTCCCTGTGACCGAATGGGTTTCCTCCAGTTCCCCCAGTTTTCTCCCACATTCCTTCCAAAGACATACCGGTCAGTACTTGGTCACGTGGGTGTAGCTGGGCGGCGCGGGGTCTGTGGGCCAGAAGCATCTGTTACCATGCTGTATCTCTTAGTAAATTAAATTATTAAATTTCATAACTTTTTATTTTCATAGCTTTAAATGAAGCTTCATTCGTTAAAGAAAAATGCATAAGAACTCTGAATGCTGCAAAGAAATGACACATACTTTCAATAAAATATGACTCCTGTCAAGGTCTGGGGTGAGTTTTGATGTTTACTATGACCTCTACCACTTTAATCACTTGTACCATTCAAACTATAGGGACAAGGGAATAGACAGAGGCCTTAAAAACTCTCAAGCATGTTTATTTTTTTTGCTTTTAAATGAGATCATAGCTGATCTCAACCTTAATTATAATGGTGAACTCTACCTGATAGTTTTAATTAAGAGGATTCAGTGAGTGCATTTTCTACATTTGGGAAGGTGCAGTTAACCCTGGGTGTGGTTGTATTGCAGTGAGGATGAGAGCTATGAACTTGTTAAAATGATGAGAGATTAGGTCAAGGCAAGTCAAGTCATGCCTTTGTGAGTTAGGTCTTATAGAATCTTATAGAAACTTTTGAGGAAGTTACCAGGGATGCTGACAAAGGAGATGCAGTAGATGTTGTCTACATGGACTTTAAAAAGGCCATTGAGAAAAACCTGCATGGGTGGTTGGTCAAGTATTCGCTTGGCATTCAGGATGACGTAGTACATTGGATTACACATTGGTTTTGCAGAAGAAGTCAGAGAGTGGTAGTAGATGGTTGTCTTTCTGACTGGAGTCCTGTCACTATGGAATGCCGCAGGGATCAGTGCTGGGTTCATTGTTGTTTGTCATCTGTGTCAATGATAATGGGTGATAATGTGGTAAATTTGATCAGCAAATTTGTGGATGACACCAAGATTGGGAGGATAGTGGACAGTGAGGAAGACTATCAAAGCTTGCAGTGGGATCTGGACCAGCTGAAAAATGGGTTGAAAAATGGAAGATGGAATTTAATGGAGACAAGTGTAAGTTGTTGCACTTTGGGAAGACAAACCAGGGTAGGACTTACACAGTTAGTAGTTTACCTATCATCATTTCTCTTAAATGTTGAAATTGACCACAGTCCCACCATTTGCACAATTATCCACTACCACTCTCCGGCTTCTCCCACAAAGCCAATGTCTAATCCAACTTACTTCCTCATCTTGAGTGCCAAGCGACTGAACCTTCTTGACCAACCTCCCATGCAGGACTTTGTCAAATGACTTGCTAAAGTCTATGTAGGTAACTTCCATTGCCTTGCCTTCTTCAACTTCCCTGGTAACTTCCTTGAAAAACTCAAGAATGGTTAGACATGACTTACCATGCACATAGCCACGTTGACTATCCCTAATCAGTACCTGTCTATCGAAATACTTATATATCTGTCCCCTAGAACACCTTACAATGACTTCCTATCATTCTCGTTCCAATTCCCATTCCCATTCTGACATGTTGGCCCATGGCCTCCTCTTCTGCATAGATGAGACCATTCTCAGGGTGGAGGTGCAACACCTTATATTCCATCTGGGTATCCTCCAACTTGATGACATGAATATCAATTTCTCCTTCCAGTAAAAAACATTTCCCTCCCCCTCCCTTCTTCTATTCCACACTATGGCCTTTCCCTCTTTTCACCTACCTATCACCTCCCCCTGGTGTCCTACCTCCTTCCCTTTCTCCTATGGCCCATTCTCCTCTCCTGTAAGATTCCTTCCTCTCCAGCCCTTTACTTTTCCCACCCACCTGGCTTCACCTATCACCTATTAGCTATCCACCTTCCCCTCTCCCCCGTTTTTTTTATTCTGGTGTCTTCCCCCTTACTCTCAAGTCCTGAAGAAGGGCCTTGGCATGACAAGTCGACTGTTTATTCATTTTCATAGATGCTGCCCGACCTGCTGAATTGCTCCAGAATCTCGTGTGGTAACTCCCATTCATGGTATTAGAAATTCAACATTCATAAGAAGAAAGTAAATTGAACATAAATTATAGCAAATTATAAAAGAAAGAAAATGATTAGAGAAACAAAAGTCCATTGCAGTGGAAGTGGTCATTGTGGTCATAGCGTTGCTAAGCTGAGGTAATTAGTACAGTTGTATATCTTGGTCCAGGGATGGAATTGTTGGAAGGAAGTAGCTGTTCTTGAACCTGATGGTGTAGGACTTCAGGCTTCTGTACCTCCTGCCTGATGGAGGTGGCATGACAAATATGGTGGATTGAAGATAGAGTAGATGCTGCCTTCTTGAGGCATTGCCTCATACAGATACTTTCATTGTTGTTTGGGGAAAGGAGAAGTGTGCCTGTGGTGTATTGTGCTGAACATTCATACTCTCAGAGTAATTTAATTCAAGTAATTAAGTAAATGTGGAAATAAGCATCACAATCAATCATGATGGCCAGGGAATTTATAGCCAGTTTTAAATGGGCTACCAAAGTCCTTCAGGGAAGAAAATAACTATCGGTTTTATGTGAATTCAGATCCATAGAATGGTTGATTCATAGAATTCAGATTCATAGAATGGTTGATTGCTTTGTAATCTTTGAACTGGTGTAAAAAGATACTCACTTTAAAGGACAACTCGCCCATAGCAATAAACTCTGACCCAGCCAATGGATTTCACATCTCTTGATCAAAACAAAACAGATGTCAGTGTTTACTTCTGGAAACCCATTCCAGTTTTAGTTCCCAACTGAGATGTCCTTATTGTAATCCAACACTTATCAACAATAACAACAATGATTCCCATTCATCTTTACACTGCTTTGAGTCAACTTGGCCTTTAAAATCCTAGCCCTTTGATCGTCTTGTTGGAAGAAATTTTTCTTGTGAAGTGGAAAGAGGAATGCAAATGAATGCTGAAGCCCAAAAAAATAATACTTTATCATTTTAGGCAAAAGCTTTCTTATTTCTGGCAATCAAAATAGGAAGACAGGATCTATTTTTGGTGTATATTGAATCATCTACAATGTGGAATTTTAATTAGGACACATCTTTTCCTGTGCACTACAATTTTCCTCGTTTCAATTTGTACAAGTGAATGTTTGTATGTTTCTGATTGTGTCTAGAATAGATAAAAGAGAGAAAATGATTCTCTGCTACATCTCACTTATAGAACAGGTTTTGATTTTGTCCTGTGGCACACCCTAATTGTGGGAAAGGATATATGGAGACCCAGACTTGAGAAGTAATGTACATGGTCCTCCAATATGCCATCGTACTTAGACATGCTACAGTTTATGGTACTGTAGAAACCACCAACACTTCATCTGTAAAACCCTAAATATTTGCTGGAAAGACAAGCAAGCCAACCTCAGCATCCACTCCCAAGATGAGCTGCCAGGCCACAATTATACTTACTGTTACTGTCGGGATGACAAAGTGCTTGCATGCACGGAATCATTCTCCTAAGACAGAGGCTGTATTCCAGGCTCTGTTACCCGGTGGACAGAGGAAAACATTCAAGGATATACTCTAGTCCTTGGAAAAAGTGCAATATGTTTATCGACTTCTTAGAATCTTTGGACTCGATGATTGGTCCAAGTGGAGAAAGGACATTTGTGATTTAACTGAGAACATTGATTCTACGTAACAGAAGTGCACAGACACTCAAACCAATCTATCCAGCTGCTAAAACAGGCATAGCTTGCCCCGTCTATGGAAGAGCCTGCACTTCTCATTTTGGCCTCAGGAGTTACTATAGAACCCACAAAGCAGAGTAGAAGTAAGCAACGCACACAAAATGCTGGAGAAGCTCAGCTGGCCAGGCAGCATCCATGGAAAAGAGTTTCAGGTCAAGACCATTCATCAGGACTGGCAAGAAAAGATAAATGAGATTAGGGTTCCTCTTGTCCTCACCTACCCTCCCACCAGCCTTCATATCCAGCACATAATTCTCCATAACTTCCACCATCTCCAACAGGATACCACCACCAAGCACATCTTCCCCTCCCCTCCACTTTCTGCTTTCCGCAGGGATTACTCCCTACAATGGCTCCCCTGTCAATTCATCCCTCCCCATTGATCTCCATCCTAGTACTTACCCTTGCAAATGGAACAGTGCAACACTTGCTCTACACCTGCTCCCTCACCACCATTCAGAGGCCCAAACGGTCCTTCCAGGTGAGGCAACACGTCACCTGTGAGTCTGTTGGAGTCATATACCGTGTCTAGTGCTCCCGGTGTGGCCTCCTGTATATTGGTGAGACCCGACTTAGATCGGGAGCCTGCTTCGGCGAGCACCTATGCTCTGTCTGCCAGAAAAAGCGGGTTCTCCCTGTGGCCACCCATTTTAATTCCACTTCCCATTCCCATTACTACATGTCAGTTCATGGCCTCCTCTACTGCCGCGATGAGGTCACACTCAGGTTGGAGGAGCAACACCTTATATTCTGTCTGGATAGCCTCCAACCTGATGGTCTGAGTTTCCGGTAATGAGGACCTCCCCCCCCATCATTACCCATTCCCGTTTCCCTCTCTCACCTTATCTCCTTACCTGCCCATCACATGCCTCTGGTGCTCCTCCCCCTTCCCCTTCTTCCATGGCCTTTTGTCCTCTCCTATCAGAATCCCCCTTCTCCAGCTCCTTATCTTTTGCACCAATTGATTCCCAGCTCTTTACTTCACCCCTTCCCCCTCTCCCAGTTTCACTTGTCACCTATAACTTTGTACTTGTTCCCCCCTCCACCCACCTTCTTACTCAGACTTCTCATCTTTTTTCCTCCAGTCCTGAAGCATCGACTGTTCGCTCATTTCTGTAGATGCGGCCTGGGCTGCTGAGTGCTTTGTGTGTGTTGCTTTGGATTTCCAGCATCTGAAGATTTTCTCTTGTTTGAGAATAGAAGCAATTTGTCCTCATTCCCCAGAGAATCCCTAAGAAGTAGCAATATTGATTAGATAATAATGAGTTTGAAATGTGCAACTCTCTTGCAATTCATGTGGAAAGACTAGATTCTAGTTCAGAGCACCAAATTTCACGACTTACGTCAATGATAATAAATCTGATTCTGATGCATTCCTTAGATAGAACGTGCTTATTGTCTGGTGACATTCTCTGACCACCATGATGAATTAGTCACCTTTTGGTTTGTAGCACTGGTTCTGCATGTCATCAGTAAAAGGCCTTGACTTTAAAGCCTACCACATATGCCACTGAGGCATTGATTATTGGTTCACATTCCAAAGCATGGAAAGATACAGACAATAGGTCAGTGTGCTAACCGGTCAGCAACCAATGCAAATATTTAGAAACTGTTAGAGGAGAGAGTCCCATGATAGAGACCATGGCCTGGACCGTGTGTTGTCCTGGTCTGGCCTAGGTATTGTTACATTGTGGCGACCCACTTCCTAGCGCACTCGAAACGGCTCACAAATCGGCGCGCGCCGGCATAAAGGCCAGTCCCAAAAGGGCGCCAGGTCTGCTTCACCAGCAAGGGGAAAAGCCCACGCGCGGGACAGGACTGTGAATACGTGCCCCCTACAGCATCCGCACCCGGGGAGGGCGGGATCAGGAAGGCTTTAAAGAAGGAAAAAAAAAAGGAAGGCTTTAAAGCGAGGCCGCGAAGTTTGAATAAAATCTTTTTGTAACTGCAGTTCATTGACTCCGTGTCGTTATTTCAGTGCTGTGTGTAGCACACCGCTACAATTGGTGACCCTGACGGCCCAAACGATATTTGGGCCGAAGATGACCGACGCCGCATCTGTTCATACAGTTTCGTTGAAACTGCCAGGCTTCTGGACGCTGCGACCTCACCTATGGTTCCAGCAAGCAGAAGCCCAATTCCACGTTCGGCAGATAACCTCGGATGCCACACGTTTCTACTACATGGTGAGCTCCCTCGACCAGGACACAGCGGCCCAGGTTGAGGAGTTCATACAGTCTCCCCCAGCGGACGGCAAATACACAGAATTCAAAGCCCTTCTCATAAGGACTTTCGGACTCTCAGGGCGCGAGTGGGCTGCCCGCTTACTGCACCTGGATGGTTTGGGGGACAGACCGCTATCGGCTTTGATGAATGAGATGTTGTCTCTGGCCGGAGGACACAAGCCCTGCCTCATGTTTGAGCAGGCATTCCTGGAGCAGCTGCCCGAGGACATACGCCTACTGCTGTCCGACGCGAATTTCAGCGACCCCCGGAAGGTGGCAGCCCGGGCGGACTTGCTGTGGAAAGCCAAGAAGGTGAGTGGGGAGTCCGTCGCACAGATCACCAGGCCACGCTCCCAGCAGTAGACCAGACCAGGCCCGGCCACAGAACCCGCTAACCCCAGAGGCAGGAGTGAGGAGCCCAACGAACAATGGTGCTTCTACCACCAGCGGTGGGGCACAGAAACCCGCCGTTATCGCCCGCCCTGCAAGTTCCCGGGAAAGGCCAGGGCCAGCCGCCGCTGATGGCTACGGTGGCTGGCCATCGGGATAGCCTCCTGTATGTGTGGGACAAGCAGTCGGGACACCGTTTTTTGGTCGACACTGGTGCCGAGATCAGCATCTTACCTCCGAAGAGTTACGACACCCGCAACAGGGCATCGGGTCCCACCCTGAGGGCCGCGAACGGCAGCACAATAAGGACCTATGGCACCCGTACGGTGCAGCTACAGTTCGGCTCCAGCCGGTTCACGTGGGACTTCACACTGGCCGCCGTAGCCCAACCGCTCCTGGGCGCAGATTTTTTGTGGGCTCACAGCCTACTGGTCGACCTGCCGAGGGAGAGGATGGTCCACGCCGAGACCTTTCAAACGTTCTCCCTGGGTGCAGCCCAGTTGCCAGCCCCACACCTAGACTCCATCACCCTGTCCGACAACGACTTCACCAGAGTCCTGGCGGATTTCCCATCGGTTCTGGCACCGCAGTTCACAGCAGCCATGCCCAGACACGGCGTACAGCACCACATCCCGACACAGGGACCACCCCTCCACGCCCGTGCTCGAAGGCTTTCCCCAGACAAGCTCCGCCTGGCGAAGGAGGAGTTCAAGAGGATGGAGGAATTGGGGATCATCCGGCGGTCCGACAGCCCATGGGCCTCCCCCCTGCACGTGGTGCCAAAAGCAACAGGGGGCTGGAGACCATGCGGCGACTACCGCAGGCTGAACGAGGCTACAACACTGGACCGCTACCCTGTGCCACACATTCAGGACTTTGCAGCAAACCTGCACGGCGCACGGATCTTCTCCAAGGTAGACCTCATCCGTGGATACCATCAAATCCCGATACATCCGGACGACGTCCACAAAACGGCACTCATCACCCCTTTCAGCCTTTTCGAGTTCCTCCGCATGCCGTTCGGCCTGAAGAATGCCACACAGATGTTCCAGCGGTTAATGGACGTGGTGGGACGCGACCTGGACTTCGCTTTCATCTATTTGGACGACATCCTCATAGCCAGCAGCAGTCGTCAGGAGCATCTGTCCCACCTCCGTCAACTCTATGCCCGACTGAGTGAATACGGCCTGACAATCAACCCGGCCAAATGCCAGTTTGGGCTCGACACCATCGACTTCCTGGGCCACAGGATCACTACAGACAGGGCAACCCCTCTGCCCGCTAAGGTAGACGCAGTCCGCCATTTCCCCCGACCCAACACAATCAAAGGCCTTCAGGAATTCGTGGGTATGGTAAATTTCTACCACCGCTTCCTCCCTTCAGCTGCCCGAATCATGCGCCCCCTGTTCGCCCTGATGTCGGGTCCGGGCAAGGACATTACCTGGGACGAGGAGTTCGCTGCCACTTTCATTTCCAATTCACAAGGGCCATATAACAGTACAGCACAAGAACAGGCCATTCGGCCCACAATGTTGTGCCTAACCAGCTAAAAAAACAAATCAAGAACACCCAAACACTAATTTCTCCTACCTACTCAGTGTCCATATCCCTCCATCTTCCTTACATCCATGTGCCTATCCAAATGTCTCCCAAAAGCCTCTAATATATTTGCCTCTACCACCATCCCAGACAGTTCATTCCATGCATCCACAACTCTCTGAATAAAAAACTTACAGAGGCGATCCTGCTCACCTCTGAATCTTGCGCCCGGGCACTGATCGCCACCTGGGTATCCCGCTTTGGTGTACCGGCCCACATTACCTCCGACAGAGGCGCCCAGTTCACCTCCAGCCTGTGGTCAGCTATGGCCAGCCTTTTGGGGACACAGCTGCACCACACAACTGCCTACCACCCACAGTCGAACGGACTGGTGGAGCGTTTCCACCATCACCTGAAGTCAGCTCTCATGGCCCGCCTGCGAGGAGCTAACTGGGCGGACGAGCTTCCCTGGGTCCTGCTCGGCGTCCGCACGGCACCTAAAGACGATCTGCACGCTTCCTCGGCCGAGTTGGTGTACGGCGCACCCCTGGTTGTCTCCGGGGAGTTCATACCAGCCCCAAGGGGGCGCGAGGAAGAACCCGCAGCAGTCCTGGGCAGACTATGCGAGAGGCTCGGCGACCTGGCCCCCATACCCACTTCGCAGCATGGGCAGAACCCGACCTGCGTACCCAAAGACCTACTAAACTGTAAGTTCGTTTTTGTACGACGGGGCGGACATCGGGCACCGCTACAGCGGCCCTACGAGGGGCCGTTTACGGTGCTCAGAAACAACGGGTCCACGTTCGTGCTGGACGTTGCGGGGAGAGAGAGAATTATTATTTTATTGATCCTGAGTGTGAAACTCTTTCATTACAACAGCAACATTTAAAAAACACACTTAGCAGTGTGCAGACTTAAATAATAATAAGTACAGAGTGTCGAGCTAGCAACTCAACCTCGTAAAAAAAACCTGGAGAGGGACAGGCTCCGCCGGGTTTCAGATGCCCAAGACACGCTGTACGATGAGCTATCACCAGAAAGATCGGTGCAAAAACTTGCCATGGCAGCACCCCGACGACTCCACCTGGAGTTAAGGGCGTGCACACGCACACAGAATAACAAACCCTATAATAACTTACCAATGTGCAATAATGTGCAATGATAATGTACGAAATAATAAAACAAAGGCTATTGTACTATGACATGTGTTCTCCTGTTCACACGGAGATGAACTGTTGTGATTGCCTATTGCATTTGGTGGGAAAGATTTTCTGTAATGATCCTTGTGACAGCGGAGCTGAATGAGCCTGCTCCCCCATCATAAAGCCGCTACAACAGGCTGGTAAAAGGTCTCCAACGTCCTGCTGCACACATTGAAGGATCTCATCTCCCTTAAAAAATAAAGCCTGCTCATCTCCTTCTTGTAGGCAGCCTTGATGTTGGTTTTCTAGTCAAGTCTGTTGTCGAGGTAAACACCCAAGTATTTGTACTCTTCCACACCACAACTTCTCCTTCCAGAATGTATACAGGACTCGTCGCAGTCCTCTTCCGCCTAAAATCAATCACCATCTCCCTGGTTTTGGCCACATTCAGGAGCAGGTGATTCCTCATGCACCACTCCACAAACTTGTCCACCAGTCCTCTGTACTCCGACTCCTGCCCATCTCTGATACGCCCAACCACCGCAGAGGCATCAGAGAACATCTGCAAGTGACAAGACTCAGATTTGGACTGAAAGTCTGAGGTGTACAGTGTGAACAGAAATGGAGACAGGACAGACACTTGTAGCACTCCAGTGTCACTCACCACCATCTCAGACAGAGAACTACCCAGCCGTGCAAACTAGGTTTATCTGTCAGGTAGTCAGTAATCCAGGAGATAGTGGATTTGTCTATGTCCATCCTTGGAAACTTCTCACTCAGCAGAAGTAGCTGGATTGTATTGACGGCATTAGAGAAATTTTTAGAAAGTGACTCTCACAATGCCACCAGCATCATCCAGGTGGAAGTGAGCTCTCTGTAACAAACTCTCGTGATAGTATATGCCCTCCAAACCAGGCAGCATCCTGGTAAACCTCTTTTTCACCCTCTCCAGAGCCTCAGCATCCTTCATATAGTGGGGTGACTGGACACGCATGCAATAATCCAGATACGGCCTAATGAGCATTTTATAAGGTTGCAACATAACCTTTTGACTTTTGAATTCAATGCTTCAAATAATAGAAGCAAACATTCCATCAGCCTTCTTACCCACCTTATCGACCTGTGTAGCCACTTTCAGGGAGCTATGAGCTTGGATCCCAAGATCTCTCTGCTCAGCAACTCTGTTAAGGATCTTGCCCTTAACAGTGTACTGTCACCTTGCATTTGCCCTACTGAGGTGCCACACCACACATTTATCTGGGTTAGACTCCATCTGCCATTTCTCTGCCCATATCTGCGACTGATCTATATTACACTGTATTCTTTGCCAGTCTTCTACACTATCCTCAACTCCAACAATCTTGGTATCATCCGCAAACTTACTAACAAATCCATCTACATTTTCATCCATGTGAATTATATGTATCACAAGCAGCAGAAGCCCCAGTACAGATCCCTGCAGAACTCCACTAATTACGGGCCTCCAGCTCAAATAAGTCCCTTAAATCACTACTGTCTGTTTTCTACATGCAAGCCAGTTCTGAATCCAAACAGCCGAATCACCACGGATCCCATGCATTTAATCTTCTGGATTAGTCTCCCATGAGGGACCTCCTCAAATGCCTTACCAAATGCAATGTCCCACTGTCCTACCTTCATCAATCTCTCTTCTCACCTTGTCAAAAAAAAACTCAATTAAGTTGGTAAGACACAACTTGCCCCTCACAAACCCATACTGGCTCTCCCTAGTGTTACGTAACCCCGTAACCAGGTAACTTACCAGCAAAGATAGCGGGATCAGTTGAGTCGGATGCTACTATTTTCAAACGTTTTATTCAAAAAAGGGCACAAGCGTATGGTTAATACAAAACATTCAGATCATATACATCGTCAAAACTCAATCTAAAACACCGGTGTAATAATAATCAATCAGAAATAAGCTCTATAGTTGTCTAGGGGTAATACTGAGTCCAATTGAAATATAAAGAGTCACTCAGAAGTTTGCAGGCTTTTCCCTTTTGGGAACCGCTGGGGTTTTCACGTTGTAGAGAGAGAGAGATGATTTAGAAAGGATAAACACTTGCCCGTTGTCTTTGCAGAGCAAATCCTTGGAATCAGGGGAGCAGGCTTCCCCGTTGTTAGTTAAAAGCAGTCTTTCGTTGGTTCTAGCCACAGATTCAACATTTGGAATCTAACGCACGTGGCTTCCTTCAAAATGGCTTCCCGCTCCCACGGGAATCGGTATCGTGCTTCCTTGGTGTCTCCTTGGTGCGTCTGAGGGTTCCCCCCCCTCAGACCCTCCTTTATACTTCTTCACGGGATCACAGGTGTCAATCAGGTTGCAGGTAATGCGATCTTTCTCTCAACCAGCCCACTTTGCCCGAGGGCTTTTCACGTGGTCTCCATGAGACAATAGTCAATGTCGCCTTTATTCTGCTCCTTGGGAGAACGTGGTCTTCCGCACGTCTCTCTCTCTCTCTCCCATTTTCCTGTGTCTATTCAGCACGTCTCTTTCTCTCTTGGGTCAGTTGACCCCCCCCCTCGACTAAGGCTCTTGCGATTCTCACAAAGGAGGGGGCCGAGGGCATAACACTAGTTAGACCATGAGTTTCCAAATGCTCATATAGCCTATCTCTAAGAACTTTCTCCAGCAATTTGTCTACAACTGATGTGAAACTCAGCAGTCTATAGTTCCCAGGATTTTCCCTTGTTCCCTTCTTAAATAGAGGTATAACATTAGCCAGTCATCATTCCTCCGAGACCTCGCCTGTGGCTAGAGAGGACAGGAAGATGCTGGTCAAGGGCCCAGTAATCTTGTCTCTTGCCTCCTTCAATAACTTGGGGTAAACCCTATCAGGCCCTGGGGACTCATACACCTTAATACTCATTAGGAGGCTCAACACTTCCTCCTCCTTGACTTCTAAGTGCCCTAACATATTTATACACTCAGCACTGATCGGGTTCTCCGTATCCTTTCCTTGGTAAGTACTGAAGCAAAGTATTCACTAATCACCTCACTCACATTCTTTGCATCCAAGCAAATGTCCCCCTCTTGAGTGGTCCCACCCTCTCCCTAGTTACCCCTTCACT
The DNA here is from genome assembly GCF_048418815.1 of Hemitrygon akajei. NCBI lineage: Eukaryota > Metazoa > Chordata > Chondrichthyes > Myliobatiformes > Dasyatidae > Hemitrygon > Hemitrygon akajei. Next base: position 108,480,150 of record NC_133125.1, read on the forward strand.
CCTGATGTACGTATAGAATGCCTGGGATTCTCCTTAATCCTACTTGACAAGGACTTTTCATGGCCCCTCCTGGCTTTCCTAATGCCTTTCTTTAGTCCTTTTCTGGCTTCTTTATTCTCCTTATGTGTTTCATTTGATCCTAACTTCTGAAGTTTTACAAACTTTCCCTTTTTCTTCTTCACTAAATTCATCATTTCTCTGGAGATTCAAGATTCTTCTATCTTTGAAAATTTGGCGCCCTTATTTACAAAAGACAGGATTAAATATATAGGTGCTCTGTAGATAAAATAATTGGTTATTTGGGGAAATAAATAAATATATATACTAAAGTTATTACAAACTCCGTGGAGCATGTGGGGATTTTCTGATATCCAGGCATTCTTTCTTTCTTTCTTTTTCTACAGGGATGTTAGGGAGGAGGGGCTAAGGGGAGGGGGGGGAAGGGTATTTTTTATCTTCTTTCTGTAATTATCTGAAAACTCAATAAAAAAAAGTTTTTAAAAAAAAGATTCTTCTATCTGCTGGAGTCAGTGTTAGGACCAATTCTTTTTACGTCCTATGTCAATGATTTGGATGATGGAATTCATGGCTTTGTTGCAAGGTTTGCAGATGATACGAAGATAGGTGGAGGGGCAGGTAGTTTTGAAAAAGTAGAGAGTCTGCAGAAGGGCTTGGACAGATTAGGAGAATGGGCAAAGAAGTGGCAGATGGAATACGGCGTTGGGAAGTGTGTCGTCATGTACTTTGGTAGAAGAAATGAAAGGATAGACTGTTTTCTAAATGGAGAGAAAATACAAAAAAATGAAAAGGGACTTGGGGGTCTTTGTGCAGGATTCCCTAAAGGTTACTTTGCAGGTTGAGTCTGTGGTGTGAAAGGCAAATGGGATGTTAGCATTCATTTCAAGAGGACTGGAATATAAAAGCAAGGATGTAATGTTGAGACTTTTTAAAGCACTAGTGAGGGCTCACTTGGAGTATTATGAGCGGTTTTAGGCCCCTTGTCTTAGAAAGGATGTGCTGAAACTGGAAAGGGTTCAACGGAGGTTCACAAAAATGATTCCAGGATTGAATAGCTTGTCATATGAAGAGCATTTGTTACAATGAATAGTTGCCATTTACTTTTGCCCATGGCTTTCTGTCTTGATGCTTGCTATTTGCCGTGACCTTGCTTTGTCAGAATTATTGGGGAAAACTGCAAATTCCTGAAAAAATAGACTCTGGCTGAGACACTGAAGATAGCGTGGAGCAGCACTGGAATTCCAAAACCTTCTTTTCATGTGGATCTGATCATCTAGAGATGCTGCACTACTTACCCCCAAACAAAGGGGAGTGACATTCACACCAATGCAACAGGGAGTGACATTTACACCAATGCAACAGGGAGTGACATTTACACCAATGCAACAGAGTAAAATTCATCTGCTTAGAAAATGTTGTTTGTGTTTTCCTAAAGGGCATCATTCACCATAAGGGTTAATGTTCCATATCCTTAAGCAAGACCAGAAGCTATTGTAGCAATTAATTTATCTTGTGCAATGACAGGTTTGCATTGACAGCTCTACTATTATCTAACAACCAACATGCTGTTGCAATCAGGAAGTGTGAATCAAGAAGATAATAGTGTGCCTTGACTGCTAGAATTAGGTGTAGGGTGCTATATAGAATATGGAAATGTGAGATGACATCAGAGCAACTGATTCACACTGCTGATACTAGACAACTGTATGAAATAAACTATGTCGTTAGAAGAGAGCTATAGAGAGGAAAAAACATGGTTAATGACAAATTATGTCATCACCCCTTGGTGTGCTGATGAGTTGAATCATCATCTTTGTGACTCAGCCAGCAAAAGTTCCAGGGAGCAGTTTATTGAAGAACCTGTACCCTTGGGTCCTTTTGGACATTCACATAGGGCATCCCACTGACTACATAAAACAGATGGATTGTCTTTCACAGTAATCCCCACACTTCCGTCTTCACATTAAGACATGCTGGAAACCTAGAGTACTAGAAGATAGATGTTGCGCATCACCTGTTAGACTGCCCCTTGAACCTAATCCTAATCCTTCAAGTCAATAAACATAAGAGATTCTGCAGATGCTGGAAATCCAGAACAACACACATAAAATGCTGAAGGGTCTCAACCCAAAACATTGACCTTTTGTTCTTTTCCATATATTCCTCTTGACTTGTTGAGATCTTACAGTATTTTGTGTGATACTGGAATTTTGTTTGTGAAATTGATGGATGGCTCAAACACTTTGCAGGCAGATTATGAGAATGGTGCCAGATTCCAAAGATTAAGTTAAAAGCAGTAATTAGCCGGAAATTTGCAAGTTAGTTCAATGCATAAGACATTGAGGAATTGATAAACTGGATGGAGGAGAAATCTGTCGTGGGCTGGGGAGAAAAGGATTAAATGGCACTGTGTAAAAATAGAGCCACATTTCAGGAGAGAGGCTGAAAATGTTTCCATCCTCTACAGCTGAGTGTGTTGAGTTCTTTACCACAAACACCAACTGAGAATAGTGTAATTCATTATTTTAAATCTGAGGTGGGCAGATATTCTTAACCTGAAATGTGTAGGGACATGGCTAGCAAGGAGTTGGGATAAGATTAATCTCAAAGTTTACCCTGCATATTCTTGGATACAATCATAGAGTGGGGGAATTGTGAAGATCTGATGAGGTATTTAGTCACCACATTTTTAGCTTTAATTACACCAAGAAGAAAATAACATTTTTTAAAACAAATATTGGGTCAGGATGTGGCTGAGGAATGGACAAAGGGAAGAAAGGGGGAAAGACCTGTGATAGAGATGGGAGTTCAGTAGAAAGGATGTTGTATGGGTAAGGCAATTTGAATAAGCCAAAAAATGAAATAGAGGAGCTGAATGAGGGGGTGAGAGGGGAGCAGGTATTGTAATATGCTCTACAATGATGAATATCGGTATCAATATTGGTATTGGTTTATTATTGTCACATGCACCAAGATACTGTGAAATGTTTGTATTGCAGGCTGTTCGTACATATCAGATCATTACACAATCCCTCAAGGGACCAAGGAGACATCCAGTGCGGACTCAGCGAAGCTAGAAATGTCTTCAGGTCAATGAGCAGCATATGGGGATCAACGAAATACAGTGTCCACACCAAGATGAAGCTGTACCAGCAACCTTGCCAATCTGTCATCATTCCACACGAGTCCGCGGAAGATCCTCCATGATTTCTGGCCAAGAAAGATCTCCAACCATGCCCTACTCCTTCATGGACATGGCCACAATCATCATGAAGAAACGTTAGAGATGGATTGGGCAAGTGATGAGAAGAGAGGCCAACTCCATCATCAGTACAGCATCTCATTGGACCCCTGAAGAAACCCGGGAGACCAAAGACAATTTGGCGCCATAACGAAGAAGCGGAAATGAAGACCCTGAACAACATCTGGGGCGCAATAGAGAAGATGGCCAAGGACAGATGGAGATGGAGGACCTTTATTGCTACCCTAAATGCCAGCAGCATAACAGGCAGTAATTAACTTAAATGGATTTTTTTAAACTATGCTTACTCAGGAGATGGACATGGAGTCTATAGAAATGAGGCAAAGCAGCATCGACTTTATGAACCCTGTACAGATTACAGAGGAGGAGGAGGTGTTTGCTGTCTTAAAGCAAATTAGGGTGGATAAATCCACAGGGCCTGACAAGGTGTTTCCTCAAATCCTGTGGGAGGTGTAATGTACCATTAAGCTAGATCTTCTAATATAAAGAAACAAATTACAACAAATTCAGAGTGGATCAGATTATTAACGCACTTATTATTTTACTTGCAAGGGGAGATATACTTCCAGTGATTTCATCTGGAAATATAGCTCCGATCTTCTGTTTCAACCAAAGTACTTTTATATCTTTTTTCACAAAGAACAGTGATTTGGTAGCTCCATTCCAGAACAGTATATTCCTCTGCTATCTTCATCCTTATTTCATTCACACATTTGATCTTTAGAAGTTCCATCCCATTTTCTGTTATCAAATATTCCATCTGGCCATAAAACAACGGCCTGTCATCAATGAAAATAGTTTGTTCCCATAATACACAAAAAGACTTGCAAGTTTTCTCACCCAAGCCAGCAAAAGCACCTTAGGATTTCATAATCCCATTTTGTTACATTACACCTTAGAAACATTACAAATTCATAGAGGCTTCAGGGTTACAGATATATTTCCACAGAGGCAAGTGCAAAAATTGCAAGGGCCCAAGCAGAGATGTTTCAATCATCCTTAGCGACAGGTGAGGTACCGAAGGATTTGAGGGTAGCTAATGTTGTTCCACTGTTTAAGAAAGGCTATTAAAAATAAACCAGGAAATTATAGGCCAGTGAGCCTGACGTCAGTATTGGGAAAGTTATTGGAAGGTATTCTAAGGGACAGGATATATGAGTATTTGGATAGACATGGACTTATTAGGGATAGTCAGCATGGCTTTTTGCTTGATCGGTCATGTCTAATCAATCTGAATTTTTCGAGGAAGTTACCAGGAACGTTGATGAAGGTAAGGCAGTGGGTGTTGGCTACATGGACTTTAGCAGGGCACTTGACTAGGTCCTGCACGGGAGCTTGGTCAAGAAAGATCAGTCACTCAGCATTCAAGACAAGGTAGAAAACTGGATTAGACATTGGCTTTGTAGGAGAAACCAGAGAATGCTAGTAGAGGGTTGTCTCTTTGACTGGAAGCCAGTGACTAGTGGAGTGTCGGAGGGATCGTTGCTGGCTCCTTCGTTGTTTGTCACCTATATGTCAATGATCTGGATGACAATGTGGTTAATGGGATCAGCAAATTTGCAGATGACACCAAGAATGGGGGTGTAGTGGACAGCGAGGGAAACTATCAGAGCTCGCAGCAGGATTGGACCAGTTGGAACAATGGGCTGAAAAACGGCAGGTGGAATTGAACGCAGGCAAGTGTGAGCTGTTGTACTCTGGTCGGAAAATCCAGAGCAGGTATTACACAATGAATGAGAGGGCACTGAGTAGCACTGTGGAACCAAGTGATTTGGGAATACCAGTACATAACTCCTTGAAAGTACTGTCACGGGATAAGAGCTGTAAAGAAAGCTTTTGGCATGTTGGACTTTATAAATCAAAGTATTAAGTACAGGAGTTGGGATGTTATGTTGAAGTTGTCTAAGACATTAGTGAGGCCTAATTTGGAGTATTGTGTGCAGTTTTGGTAGCCCATCTACAGGAAAGATGTAATTAAAATTGGAAGAGTACAGAGAAAAATTACAAGAATGTTGCTTGGACTGGAGGAAATGAGTTATGAGAAAGATTGAATAGGTTATGACTTTACTCCTTAGAATGTAGAACATTGAAGGGAGATTTGATAGATGTATACAGAATTATGAGGAGTAAATGAAAGCAAACTTTTTCCACTGATGTTGGGTAGGACTACAACTAGAGGTTATGGGTTAAGGGTGAAAGGTGAAAAGTTTAAGGGAAACATGAGGGGAAACTTCTTCACTCAAAAGGTCATGAGCAGCCAGTGCAAGTGGTGCATACGAGTTTGATTTCAATGTTTAAAAGAAATTTGGATAGGTCTGGTAGATGTATGGAGGGCTATGGTCCTGGTCTAGGTCGATGGATGTAGGCAACTTAAATGTTCATCATAGACTAGACGAGCGAAAGAGCCTGTTTCTGTGCTGTGTTTTTCTGTGATACTTCCTCGTTCTTAACTTGACATGTTCCAGAATATCAGTCTGTTCTACACTGACCACACATTTGTCAAGGTCCTTCTCACTGATGAGTACTGAAGCAAAGTATTCATTAACGATGTCTTCTACCTCCAACTCCAGACATGTTTCCTCTTTTATCCCTGGTTGGTCCTACCTTCACTTTAGTCATCCTCTTGTTCTTCATGTACACAACAACTTGGGATTTTCCTTAATCCTACTCATCTTTGGTTTCTCGTGACCCCCTCTAGCTCTCTTAAATCAATTCCCCAGCTCCTTCCTGGCTACCTTGTAATTCTCAAGAGCCCTGTCTGATCCTGAACCTCAAATAAGCTTGTTTTTCCCTCTTGACTAGATGTTCCATATCTCTTGTCAAACACAGTTCTTTCACCCTCAGTGCTCATCCTTGATGCCCTATATCCCTCTAAATTTTCCTACCCATATACTTGTACAATTATCTGTTAAATATTGTAATTGTGCCCACCTCTACAGCTTCTTCTAGCAGCTCATTCCATATTCCCACCAATCTCTGTGGGGAAAAAACTTCTGCAGGGGTTCCTTTTAAATCTTCTCCCTCTCACCTTCAGTCTATACACTAGTTTTAAAGTTGCATTGCATAGGAAAAACACTGTGACCATCCATGTTACCTCCATCCTTGTTGATTTTACATACTTTTGCAAGGTCGCCCCTCAACCTCCTATGCATAGTTCATCCAGCATTAAACTTACCAGCCTAGTAGCATCATTGTGAACCTTTTCTGCACCATTTTCACTTAAACACATCCTTCCTATAGCTGGGTGACCAGAATTCTGCACAGTGCTTCAAGAGTGGTCTCACTAATGACTTGTTCAGTTGCGTCATTGCATGAAGCCAAGTACTGCATATCCTCTTCTCCATCCTGTCTACCTGTATCACTGCTTTCAGGGAACTACTTTCCAGTGTCCCTGAGTTTCACTGTTCTACAGCACTCCCCAGGGCCCTACCATTTACTGTTTCATACACCACCTTCACCATCCTGCATCAATGTTTTAAAGGAACTACTTTCCAGTGTCCCAGAGTTTCACTGTTCTACAGCACTCCCCAGGGCTACCATTTACTGTGAAATTCCTGCCCAGGATGAACTCACCAAAATGCAACACCTCACACTGTTTGAATTAAATTCCATTTGCCATTACTTGGCCCACCATTTCCTCCAGGTCCCACCAGAATCTTAGGTAAACTTCTTCACTGTCCACGACACCACCAATTTTGGAGTCAATCTCCATGGCACACCATTAGTTACATTCCTCCAATCTGACAAACAACCCTCCACTACCACCTCTGACCCTTTCCAACAAATGAATTTTGTATCCAGTTGGCTTGCTTACCCTGGATTCTATGTGAACTAACCTTCCAGACTAGTCTACCACACAGGACCTTCTGAACGGCCCTGTTGAAGTCCATGGAGACAATGTCAATTTTCCTGTTCACCTCTTCAAAAAAAAAACTCAAGGGATATCCCTCTGTGCGCACCCTTACCCACTTACACATCCCAGATTACCCTCCCTGCCTCCTTCCCATTTTCACTCCACACCAGGGACTCAATCTGATGCTCCGATCAGCCCACTAGCCCTTTTTCTTAGCTGCTCCCCCCAATGGTCCAATGTATACTCTGTTCCGGCCCCTCTATGTTTCCTTGCTCTGTAACCCCCATCCAGTCCCTACACCCATCCCTATCTCCAGCCTTCACACCCAACCGCTCTTTAACCTCCTCCAGGCCCCTCAGCCCACCCTTACAGGGAAGAGTTTCAGAATCTGTGTTTTGTTGCAGATTCCAGCAGTCACATCTCTTGTGTCCCCTATAGCAGGACATGGTGGTTCGAGAGGCAATGGTGGTGGCTGAGGGACATTCAACAGTACAGGGTCAAGAACCCTGCGCAGGGACAGAGAGTGTAGAGGTGGAGCAGACAGCGTGAGGAGATGAGATGGAAACAGCTGAGGAAAGGGGCTGGTGAGTCAACAGGAGGATCAGACTAAGCCTCTGGTGTGGAGTGAGAATGCGAAAGGGGCAGGGAGAGGGGAATCTGGGATGTGAAAGTGGGATGTGAAAGTAGTCTGACCAATGGTGATGGTGAGCAGGGTTCCTCCCGGTATAGTCTGACCAATGGTGATGGTGAGCAGGATTCCTCCCGGAATAGAGTCTGACCAATGGTGATGGTGAGCAGGATTCCTCCCGGTATAGAGTCTGACCAATGGTGATGGTGAGCAGGATTGCTCCTGGTATAGAGTCTGACCAATGGTGATGGTGAGCAGGATTCCTCCCGGTATAGCCTGACCAATGGTGATGGTGAGCAGGATTCCTCCCGGTATAGTCTGACCAATGGTGATGGTGAGCAGGATTCCTCCCGGTATAGAGTCTTACCAATGATGATGGTGAGCAGGATTCCTCCCGGTATAGTCTGACCAATGGTGATGGTGAGTAGGATTCCTCCCGGTATAGTCTGACCAATGGTGATGGTGAGCAGGATTCCTCCCAGTATAGTCTGACCAATGGTGATGGTGAGCAGGATTCCTCCCGGTATAGTCTGACCAATGGTGATGGTGAGCAGGGTTCCTCCCGGTATAGTCTGACCAATGGTGATGGTGAGCAGGATTCCTCCCGGTATAGAGTCTTACCAATGGTGATGGTGAGCAGGATTCCTCCCGGTATAGTCTGACCAATGGTGATGGTGAGCAGGGTTCCTCCCGGTATAGTCTGACCAATGGTGATGGTGAGCAGGATTCCTCCCGGTATAGTCTGACCAATGGTGATGGTGAGCAGGATTCCTCCCGGTATAGTCTGACCAATGGTGATGGTGAGCAGGGTTCCTCCCGGTATAGTCTGACCAATGGTGATGGTGAGCAGGATTCCTCCCGGTATAGAGTCTTACCAATGGTGATGGTGAGCAGGATTCCTCCCGGTATAGTCTGACCAATGGTGATGGTGAGCAGGGTTCCTCCCGGTATAGTCTGACCAATGGTGATGGTGAGCAGGATTCCTCCCGGTATAGAGTCTTACCAATGATGATGGTGAGCAGGATTCCTCCCGGTATAGTCTGACCAATGGTGATGGTGAGCAGGATTCCTCCCGGTATAGAGTCTTACCAATGGTGATGGTGAGCAGGGTTCCTCCCGGTATAGTCTGACCAATGGTGATGGTGAGCAGGATTCCTCCCGGTATAGAGTCTTACCAATGATGATGGTGAGCAGGGTTCCTCCCGGTATAGTCTGACCAATGGTGATGGTGAGCAGGATTCCTCCCGGTATAGAGTCTTACCAATGGTGATGGTGAGCAGGAATCTTCCCAGTATAGTCTGACCAATGGTCATGGTGAGTCACTGGGTGGGTTCTCAGGGATGGAGGGAAAAGGGTGAGTGGTTAGGGTACAGAAGATCAGCGTCCCAATATTTCTCCACACATGTAGTCACCTTCTCCTGCTGTGTATGCAAGAGGTAGGAACTGTGCAGTCTGCTTCCAGTGTGGATCTGACCCAAAGGTACCGAGATGGGAACTGTGCACTGTGCTCCCAGTGTGGGTCTGACCCAGAGAAACAGAAAAGGGAACTGTGCACTGTGCTCCCAGTGTGGGTCTGACCCAATGATACAGAGGTCAGATCCAGGCACGAAATTTTCCAAAGCAAAGGTTGGGGTTAGAATTAGAATTAGAATTAGAATTTTATTTCTTACATCCATCTCACAACATAAGGGAGTAAAAATCTTTGTGTTGCATCTCTGTTGCTATGCACAAGCAATAAGGAAGGGAAATGTGGGAGGATATTGCCCAAACAGAAATATTGTATACATGATTGTTTTGTATTGTTACGAATGAGGGGCAACTCTGATGGGCAGAAGGGTACAGAATCGCCAATGCCCCCCCCCCCCTTTGGAGAATCGAAAATCGCTACTATTCCGATGCTGTTATCAAGGGAGATGAGAGAGACGCAGGATAACAGAAAAGGCAGTTGTTATTGACAACACAGGGATACACAAAAGTGGAATGTCTCCTTCTAACAAAAGCAGAACGGAACCACTGATTACTGCTATTGTCTCTTGGAGAAGGAATTGTGTATTGAGTACTGTTCTATTCATTGAAACCCCTCAGCGGACAGCCAGAGTGGTCTGGTTGAGGGATTGCATCATCCCAACCTGATTGACACCTGAGACCCCGTGAGTGGGGATAAAAGTAGGGTCTGGGTAAACACCCCTCAGACGCACCAGAAGAGACGCTACGAGACCGGTGGGGGCTTGTGTGTGTGTCCACCCTTGCCTGGGTGATGAGTCCTCCACGGAACGGTCTAGCTAAAGGACGGAGATGGATCAAGATCGTAAAAGGAAAGTCGGCAAGTTAATAGCTGTTATTCTCTCTCTCTTTCTCTCTCTCCAACAATTGCAACACCGTGAACAACAACTACTGCAGCCTGCATGAACTGAACTGAACTTTATATTTCCATCGGACAATTCATTATCCCCTAGACAAAGATAGAGCTTATTTCTTATTGATTATTATTATACCTGCACTTTTAGGTTTAGTATTGATGATGTATATTACCTGTATATTTGCATTGATATTATTTTTGTGTATTTTTACTAATAAATACTGTTAAAAATAGTATCATCAGACTTCAACGGATACTCCTATCTTTGCTGGTAAGACACCCAGTTACGGGGTTCGTAACAGTATATGTGTATGTACAGTCAGATATCCAATCAGATCAATATGTATTGATCAATCAGATGCTGCCTCCTAAAAGGAAGGTTTGAAAAATTGGGGAATATATTAATGCACAGTGATAGAGTCATGCAGTAAAGACAGACTGTTCTATTGCTTCACTGTCCTCTCATTGAAGGAGAGGAGGTGAAACCTCTGGCCTCAGAGTGTGGTGGATCATTGGAAAATTCAGCTCCAGTGGGCTCATGGGAGTAACATCATGCAAAGCCTAAAATCTAATTTTGTTGCCCTGTAGACAAAATGGTTCAATACCTTGCCTATCTGACGTCCTAAGTTGTCAGCTGGAAGACCTTTGCTGGCCTTTTCTGCAGCAGGATCTGCTTGGTGATTGAATGTATCAATGCAGAGCTCAAGTAAAAGATCAGTGAAGCTGTCATGGGGTGAGGGGCTCCCAAATGGAGAGGGATTAACTCTTTTGATGAGTGACGGAGATGGACTTATAGTTGAAGGGACCCTCTGAATCAGACATTGGATGGTGAGTCACGGGGGAGCGGAATGGGCCGGGTCAAGGCTGAATGGCTCTTCCCTGCTCTTACTTCTGGTGAACTCACAGAAAGGCAACTCTTGCAAAGGCATAGCTGGGTCTCAGGTGCTTGGAAGTTGGATATCAGGGTCCTTGAACCGATGTTGCTTTCCACAGTGGGACAAGAATAGAGAGAATTCTCTGTGTCTGACCTCAGAAGAGTGTGATTGGATGGTCTGGAGATACATTTACTAATGATTCTACTTACTGACCTCATAAGCCCCAGTACTTTTGTACCCCTGCTTCATTGCTATCCCTGTAATATTGGTCCTCTATTCCACTGCTGCACCTCACTTTTCTAACTAACCTCTTCGGAATATTCAGTTGCCTTCCATATACTCTCACCCCCATTATGAGTGTGAGTTCATTTACTCTGACCGTACTAGTAATTCAGCTGTATGGGACAGGTTCCACCTGAACTGCAGGGGGACCAACATCCTTGCAGGCAGGTTTGCTAGAGTTGTTTGAGAGGGTTTGAACTCATTTAGCAGGGGGATGGGAACCGGCGTGATAGTGCTGAGGATGAGGTAGTTGATTTACAAGCAGAGGCAATGTATAGTGAGGCTGATGATAGGGCAAAATTGCAGTCAACAGGCTGAATTACAATTTAAAAGATAAACAAAATCAAAAAAGGTCAATGCAGGACTGAAGGTGTTGTATTTGAATACACATGGTATGCAGAATCAGATAGATTAACGTAGCACAGTTACAGATTGGCAAGTATGATGTTGTGGGCACCACTGAATCATGGCTGTAAGAAGATCAGAGCTTAACATCCAAGGATACACATTGCATCAAAAGGACAGGCAGGTAGGCAAAATGGGTGACTTGGCTTTGTTGGTAAAACATTGAAATCAAATCATTAGAAAGAGGTGGCAAAGGGTCGGAAGGTGTTGAATTGTGGGTGGAGCTAAGGAACTGCAAGGGTAAAAAGAACCTGGTGGGAGTTCAATCACAAACAAGAGAAAATCTGCAGATACTGGAAATCGAAGCAACGCACACACAATGCTGGAGGTCCCGATGAAGGGTCTCGGCCCGATACATCAACTGTACTCCATAGATGCTGCCTAGCCTGCTGAGTTCCTCCATCATTTTGTGTGAGCCGTGAGTTGATGGGAGTTATCTACAGAAGCCCAAACAGTAGTAAGGATGTGGTCTACAGATTACAATGAAGACAGAAAATACATGCCAAAAGGGTAATGTTACAATAGTCATGGGGTGGTCAATATGCAGGTAGATTGGGAAAATCAGACTGGATTCTAACAGGAGGAATTTCTAGAATGCCAATGGGATGGCTTTTAGAGAAGCTCCTGGTTGAGCCAACTAGGGGTCCAGCTGCCCTGGATTGGGTGTTGTGCAATGAACTGGAATTGATTAGAGAGCTTAAGGTAAAAGAACCCTCAGGGGAAAGTGATTATAATATGATTGAATTCATCCTGTAATTTGAGGAGAAGCTAAAGTCAGATGTATCAGTATCACGGTGGAGTAAAGGGAATTAGAGAGTCAAGAGGGAGGAGTTGGCCAGAATGTATTGGAAAAGAAAACAGGCAGGGATGACGGCAGAGCAGCAATGGCTGGAATTTCTGGAAGCAATTCGGCACAGGATATATACATCCCAAAGAAGTATTCTAAAGGCAAGATGACACAAACGTGGCTAACAAGAGAAGACAAAGCCAACATAAAAGCCAAAGAGAGGATGCATAATAGAGCAAAAATCAGTGAGAAGTTGGAGAATTGGGAAACTTTTAAAAATTAACAGAAGGCAACTAAAAAAGCCACTAAGAAGGCAAAGATGGAATATAAAGGTAATCTAGGCAACAATGTTAAAGAGGATACCAAAAGTTTCTTCAGGTACATGAAGAGTAAAAGAGAGGCAAGACTGAACGTTGGACCGCTGGAAAGGTAGGAATGGGGGACAAGGAGATAGCGAATGAACTGAATACAGATTTTGCATCAGCCTTCACTGTGAAAGACACTAGTAGTACGCTGGAAGTTCGAGGTGTCAGGGGTCAGACACTTGTGGCCAGAGGGTGTGAAGTTGCAATTACTCGGAAGGTTCTTAGGAAACTGAAGGTAGATACTGTAAGTCACTTGGACTAGATGGACTACACCCCAGTGGTCTGAAGTGATCATGGAGGAATTAGTAGTAATTTTTTTAAGAATCACAATTTATAGTTAATGCAGAGGTTGATAGATTATTGATTGGTCAGGGCATGAAGGGTTACAGGGAGAAGGCAGGAGATTGGGGCTGAAAGTGAAAATGGATCAGCCATGATGAAATGTGGAGCAGACTCAATGGGCCAAGTGGCTTAATTCTGCTCCTATCTCTTATGGTCTTATGGAACGTAGAAATGGTTTGAAGTACATTCAATAAAGAACCATTAAACTTAACTTTACTTTTTTCCCTCCGCTGTCCCTATTTGTTGCTGTACCATCTGCTGTATCAGACACTTTGTCGCATCCAGTCACACTCTGCTTCTCAGGACTCCTACTCCCTGTCTTCTCCTGTTAACTCTCAATATCTGCGCTCACTTCAGCTTTCCTCCAATCACATACTGGGCCCTGCTCTGAATCGCACCTCCCCTCACTTGGGCTAGGCTCTCATTTCATTCTTGCTCTGGGTTGCTCACTCTTCTCTGCTGCTCACTCTCTAATTTGTGATCCCCTGTCTCCTTTAACTGCACTCACTTATTCCCCCTTCTTTCTCTCTCTTTCACAGCCTCTTTGCCTTCTCCTCTCAATCTCTCATTCCCTCACCATTTTCTCTTCACTTTCTTGTGGTGTCTCAGTATCCCAGGCCACTCACAACCACTTGTAGCTTCTTGTCTGCCATGTACTGAAGAGGTGAATTCTGTAAACCATTTGACTGCTTGATCTGAATTCTGGAGGCAGGGTGAGCCCCAGCTCCTGACCACTGTCACCTCTGCCTCAGGCAGAGGTGGGCTTGACTGCTTCAAAATTCTTTGCTGAGCTTAAACCAAACTTGCTCCTCCCTTGTTTGCTGGTTCTCAGCAACTCACACCAGATAATCATCTCACCGTTGTCATGGTTTCCCTTCTGATGCAGAGTGATGTCACTGAAATTCAAGTTCAGTTCTAGTTCCAGAATTTGGAAAATAACCACCAGTCACCATGGTAACTGACAGGCAACAAGTGGGTAAAAGCCATTTGGGTTCAGTCATGTCCCTCTGGGGACTAGTCTCCATGTGGTCCAGGCCATTTGTGACTCTAGACCCAACAGTTCATGACCACTCTCTGAAATGTCCCAGCAGGTCACTCTATTACACGGTCACAGCAACATCCAAACAAGAATCTCAGAAAATTCTTTGCAATACACTCACTATCGCTGCAGCAACAAACTCAGGTTGAAGTTTACCGCCATAGGTAGATATACCCAGGTCTAAATGACACAGAAATTTGCTTTTTGCAGCAGCACTACAGTACATGACATTCACAATAAGCTTCAGTTACACAAACATTAATTATGCATAAATTATACATAAAATGACACAATAAATGAAATTAACTTAATGACATTAGTGCAAGTTGAGGAAAGTAATATGAGGGAGAATTAAAACATAGTACAGAACAGGCCCTTCAGCCCACAATGGTGGGGGGGGGGGTCACTGAACTGGAATGCTGTCTTCCTGAGACATCCTGTACGGTGGGGAGAGCTGTCCCTGTGATGGAGTGACTGAGTCTACCACTGATTCCTCTTGCTTTAATGTGAACCACTGTGGATGACCTTTCATTTTACCAAAGTGTCATGTCCCAGTGCCCACCAATTTTAATTCTACTTCCCATTCCCATTCCGACATGTCAGTCCATGGCCTCCTCTGCTGCCACCATGAGGCCACACTCAGGTTGGAGGACCAAAACCTTATATTCTGTCTGGGTAGCCTCTGACTTGACGGTATGAACATCAATTTCTCAAACTTCTGGTCATCGCCCCACCCGCCCTTCACCATTTCCCATTCTTTCTTCCTTCTCACACCTCTTCTTACCTTCCCATCACCTCCCTCTGGAGCTCCTCTCCCTTTCCATTCTTCCATGGTCTTCTGTCCTCTCCTATCAGATTCCCCCTTCTCCAGCCTTTTATCTTTTTCATGAATCAACTTCCCAGCTCTATACTTCATTCCTCCCCCATCCCAGTTTCATTTATCACCTGCCACCTTGTACTTCTTCCTCCCCTCCTCCCATTTCCTTAGTCTGACTCCTTTCCCCTTCCTTTCCAGTCCTGAACGAAGGGTCTTGGTCCAAAATGTCAACTGTTTACTCTTTTTCATAGATGCTGCCTGCACTGCTGAGTTCCTCCAGTATCTTGTGTGGGTTGCTTTGGATTTTCAGTGTCTTCAGAATCTCCTGTGTTCACATTTTACCAAATTACCTTCCATCTACCATCTTCTCACGCACTCATTCAACCTGTTCACATTCACAAAATCTATTTAAATCCTGCAGTCTAGTTTATTGTTCAAATTTCAAAGTAAGTTTGTTAATAAATTACATATACGTCACCATATACAACCTTGAGATTAATTTTCTTCCAGGCATTCTCAATAGATACAATAGAGTCAATGAAAGACCACATCCAACAGGATGGCCAACAACCAGAGTGCAAAAAATCAAGCTGTAAAAATACAAAAAGAGAAAAATAAGAAATAATAATCATAATAATAAATAAATAAGCAATAAATATCAAGAACATGAGATGAAGAGTCCTTGAAAATGAGTCCATAGGTTGTGGAAACATTTCAGTGATGGGGCAAGTGAAGTTGAGTGATGTTATCCCCTTTGGCTCAAGAGCCTGATGGTTGAGGGGTAATAACTGTTCCTGAACCTGGTGGTGAGAGTCCTGAGGCTCCTGTACCTTCTTCCTGATGGCAGCAGTGAGAAGAGAGCATGGCCTGGGCGGTGGAGAGTCCATGATAATGGATGCTGCTTTCCTGTGTAGTTGAACTGTTTGGTAAGGAGGGGCTACTGCACAGGACCGAAAGAAGCTGCAGAAGGTTGTAAACCTACTCAGCTTCATCTTGGGCACAAGCCTACAAAATACCCAGGACATCTTTAAGGAGCAGTGTCTCAGAAATGCAGCATCCATTATTAAAGACCTCCAGCACCCAGGGCATACCCTTTTCTCACTGTTACCATCAGGTAGGAGGTACAGAAGCCTGAAGGCACACACTCAGCGATTCAGGAACAGCTTCTTCCACTCTGCCATCCGATTCCTAAATGAACATTGAAGCTTTGGACGCTACCTCACTTTTTGTAATATACAGTATTTCTGTTTTTGCACACTTAAAAAAATCTATTCAATATACATAATTGATTTACTTGTTTATTTATTATTATTATTTTCTCTCTTTCTGATAGATTATGTATTGCATTGAACTGCTGCTAAGTTAACAAATTTCACGTCACATGCCGATGAAAATAAACCTGATTCTGATTCTGATTCTGAATGGTGGGAGGGCTTTACCCTTGATGTGTCACAAACTTCTCAAATGAGAACCCGAAGACAATTATGTGACTTTATTGTACAAAACCTTCTAAAATGTCCAAATTACTCAGCATTTTGAAATGGATATTAATTAGTTCAGTGTAAAATGTCATTATTTCTGCTAGACTAAAGGAATGTAACACGAGTAGCAGAGGTAATTTTTTGGGATAGGGACACCAGGTGAGGATAATTAATTCCACAGTCTAGGATCTAAAGTTCCCTCCTCTCCAGCCCTTGTCTTTGTATTTAAATGTGCCTCTTTGATCAAGTTTCCACCCATGTTCAATGGTGCTGTGTTTGATTACGTTCTTGAGAAACCTTTTTAAAATTGTACAGAAGGTGCAGCATAGAAGGAGGCTGGCCCCAGGCTTTCTGAACTTCACATGAACCTCCTCCCACCCTAGGTTAAAAACATAAAACTACTGACACCATTCTCTAATGGTCTCAGGACAGGCTGTACAGACTAATACTAGTAAACAGTGCCACACTCAGTGCCTTGGAAGAACTGCAGAGATCCAATACTGCTCAACACCTCAGATTCAGGGGTGCACCTGAAATCAAAATCACAAAAAGAAATAAACATCTCTGATTATAATTACTGGTTTGCATAAAAAATTCTCTCTTCAGATATTTAATTTACTGGGTTCAACTTCTTGTTACACAGAAATGTTAACAACCAATAATTAACTCTAAGCTCCCAGCTTGCAGTGATTGTGTATAATTAATGTACTTTATTGCAACATTAGATTTAATAGTACTGTATTTATATAAATGTTACTATCAAGATGATGTTTTAATTCCAATAAATATAAGTCTTAAACATTCCAGGTGTCAAACCAGGTTTGTGGATTTGATCTTTTAAAGGAAACTCTCACTGCTGTAAACTTGAGAAGGTTCAGAACTCTGCCGCTCCATATCCCCATACATTCTGAGTTCTGGGTCTGAACAAATGAACAAAAATAAGTGAGAATTCATATTTACAATTCATAGCTTTATTTTCATTTCTTGCCTTCCTATCCCTGTCAGTGTGTTTGTAGATCTGCTCCCTGGATCAATCCAAAACTGCTGGTGGTGCTTTGACATTCTACCTTTTGTTCCTCATTCAAGCCACTCCTTAAAACAAGCTTTATCCGCAGCCATCTGACTGAATATCTTACTTGGCTTGCTGTCTGATTTTGGAATAATCGTTTTGCTGTTAAGTATCTTGGGGCGTTAAACCAGCATGGATTAGAATAGAATTAGATAAAATAGGAGAAAACATACCAGAAGATTTTATATATAAATGGGAATCTAAATGGATACGGGAAAAGAAAGAATCTCCTATACTAAAACATTTGATTGATTTATGGAGTAAGATAAATGTTGATAATGAGATAAAGAAATCTTTATTAGCAAAGAGACCTTTAATTCAAAATAAACTTAACCCTTTTACAATGGATAATCAACTTTTATATAACTGGTTTCACAAAGGGATTAGATATATAGGAGACTGTTTTGAAGGAGGTATATTAATGTCATTTGACCAATTAAAGAATAAATATAAAATATCAAATAACACTCTTTTCTGTTATTTCCAATTAAGGGCATATTTAAGAGATAAACTGGGTCAAACTGGTATAAACTGGTTATTGCCGAAACCTAATGAAATAGAAACTTTAATTCATAAAGGAAAAATTAAAAAAAATATTTCTGGTATGTATAATTTGATTCAAAAACAGGTAATTAAACAAGGAATTCATAAGTCAAGACAAAAATGGGAAACTGATTTGAATATTGAAATTGATGAAGCAAGTTGGTCAAGATTATGTCTTGACAGTATGACAAATACAATAAATGTTCAACTAAGATTAGTACAATATAACTTTTTACATCAAATATATATTACACCACAAAAAATAAATAGATTAAACTCAAATTTATCTGATCAATGTTTTCGATGTAATCAAGAAATTGGTACTTTTTTACACTCTACTTGGTCTTGTTTTAAAATTCAACCTTTTTGGACAAATTTAAGTGTTTTACTGGAACAAATTATTGGAATACCACTTCCACATAATCCAACATTATTTTTAATAGGCGATATTGAAAGGATAAAATCGAAATCCAAATTGAATAAATATCAGAAAGAATTCATAAAAATTGCATTGGCAGTAGCCAAAAAGGCTATTGCAGTTAATTGGAAATCGGAATCATACTTAAGTATAGATCGTTGGAAGAATGAAATTTTTAGCTGCATTCCACTTGAAAAAAATACTTATAATTTAAGAGATAAATATGAAATATTTCTGAAAATTTGGTGCCCTTATTTACAAAAGATAGGATTAAATATATAGGTGCTCCGAAGATAAAATTATTGGTTATCTGGGGAAAGAAATAAATATACATATTAAAGCTATTATGAACTCTATGGAGCATGTGGGATCTTCCGATATCCAGGCATTCTTTCTTTCTTTCTTTTTTCTTTCTTTCTTCTTTTCTCTTCTCTTTTTTTCCCATAGGGATATGTTGGGGGGGAGGGGTTAAGGGGAGGGGGAAGGGTTGATAATTTTTTTTCAATGTTTTGCTGTCTTGGTGTTTTTCAATTGATTCTATGGCATTTCTTTGTTCTACCATGAATGCCCGCAAGAAAACGAATCTGAGGGTCGTATAAGGTGGCATCAATGTACTTTGATAATAAATTTACTTTGAACTTTAAGCAATATTGTTCATTTGAAAATAAACACAATATAAAGCTATAAAAATGATTACTTAGTCTGAAACCCTTCGAGTAAAATTGCCAATTTGAGAGAAGCTTAGACTTTTCTAAGAAACTGAATGAATGAGCATTTTCTGTGCATAACTATTGCTTCATACTGCCACCTGTACTCACTTAATGGTATTGCAGATCCCTTCTCCATCCCATCACTTGCTTCCAGTATCTAAGATTGTAATAACTGCAGCATGTGTCTCATCTGTAGAAGAATGACATCTAATTAAATGAGTGGGAAAAGCTCCAGCAAGCATCAGGTATGAGGCTCTCACTGCCTGATAGGAGAATTACTATGCATCAGATCATAAGACCCAGCAGCAGATGGGTGAAGATTGCTGAAAATATAATCGGGGTCTCTCTCTTCCCCATTCAAGACGTCTACCACAAGCACTGCAAATGCAATGCCTCCATCACTGTCAAAGACTCTTCATACCAATCTCATGATCTCCTTGACTTTCTGCCATCAGGCAGAACGTACCACAGCGTAAGAACATGAACTGTCAGGTTAGCTTCTTACCCCCACCATCACAGTCTTACCCCTGGCTGTTAGACTTCTTCACACACACACACACACGCACACACACGCACACACACGCACACACACACACACACACACACACACACACACACACACACACACACACACACACACAAACACACACACAGTGGTGAATCTGTGGAATTCTTTGCCACAGGCAGCTATGGAGGCCAAGTCTTTATGTATATTTAATGCAGAGGTTGATAGATTCCTGACTGGTCAGGGCATGAAGGGAAGGGACATGGGGAGAAGGCAGGAGACTGGGGCTAAGAGGAAAATTGGATCAGCCGTGATGAAATAGCAGAGCCGACACAGAAGCAGAATCAGGTTTATTATTACTGGCATGCGTCGTGAAATTTGTTAACTTAGCAACAGCAGTACAATGCAATGCATAATACTGGAGAAATTAATAATAAATACATTACAGTATACATATTTTGAATAGATTAAAAATTGTGCAAAAACAAATAATATATATTTTAAAAGTGAGGTAGTGTCCATTTATAAATCTGATGACAAGAGGGGAAAGAAGCCGTTCCTGAATCACTGAGTGTGTGACTTCAGGCTTCTGTACCTCCTACCTGATGGTAACAGTGAGAAAAGGGCATGCCCTGGGTGCTGGAGGTCCTTAATAATGGATGCTGCCTTTCTGAGACACCACTCCCTGAAGATGTCCTGGGTACTTTGTAGGCTAGTTCCCAAGATGGAGCCGACTAAATTTACAACCCTCTGCAGCTTCTTTTGGTCCTGTGCCGTAGCCCCTCCATACCAGACAGTGATACAGCCTGTCAGAATGCTCTCCGTGGTACATCTATAGAAGTCTTTGACTGTGTTTATTGACATACCAAATCTCCTCCTAATGAAGTATTGCCTTCTTTGTAGCTGTATCGCAGTGTTGGTTAGGTCCTCAGACATCTTGACATCATTTCATTTCCTCAATCTTTCAAATAATCATTCTCTTTGATGCCTGCAGTGATCTAATCTCAACAAAGCTCTGGGGATAAAAATCCAGAGTTCCACTGTGCTTATATTTCCTCCCTGGTTGTTGCATTGCAGAGGAAGGACATTAGATTTTACCTTCACAGTTTGGAGCAAATGGAGAACACTGGGGTTCCACTATGAGGAGTGAAATGTGGCCATCGTTGTCAATGTGTACACTTCCCCAGCCCCACACTGTGTCCCTTCCAGTAAGGAGTGAAATGTGGCCATCGTTGCAAATGTGTACACTTCCCCAGCCCCACACTGTGTCCCTTCCAGTGAGGAGTGAAATGTGGCCATCATCGCAGATGTGTGGGCTTCCCCAAACCCACACTCCCAACAACTCTGTGCACACAGAATGGATGGAAGGACCATACGACCATCTAACCAAATGTATTATGTCCAGAGATGTCTTGGGCACTGGTACAAATGTATCTGGACTCGGTCCAACCCTTCCCTCACTTTGAAGGACGGAGTCTTTCCTAGTCTCAAATCCAACTGCAGCTCCAAAATAAAATCCCGCCTAAATCTGCTGTTCGCTGCACTCAAATCAGCAAACAATCTCTGCTTTTATATCTCCCACCATGACTTTTGCCATATATCAGGCATCAGATGTCCCATTCACCCTGTGAGCTCCAAGCTACATCATGCATCTGACAGTGAGGGAAGTGGTGTTACACTTGGAGAGTGAGAGAATGACGGGCATTGAGGAAACACCAGCTATGGTGACAAGGCAGTGGATTGTGGGCCCATTGGGCAGGATGAAATGAGGACATGGATGAGATCTCACAAACCAATGGGATCAGTATTTACTCTCCAATTCCCTGTGACCTCCACATGACCCCTCTCCTCCATTCATGGACTGCTCATTCCCAATGAACTTCCTATCCACCCTGATGCCATGAGCTAACTCTGCACTAACCCTCTTTCCATCCCAGATACTGCTCAACCCGCTCATTCTTCCTGTCTGTTTTCTATTCTGAGCTGGGTCATTAATAGAGCTATAGTTGCCAGTGTCAAACATTGACATAGTGCTGATGTGGGTGGATTTATCCTGTGGATGGCCCTTCTTTAATCCTCTCTGTCCTTTAACTTCTTGTATACACAACCCAGCATTCAAAACTGGCTCTCTGCAATTTGGACAGGAAGAGTGATTGCTGCTGTAAAGATGGGTATACAGGGTGGCTCTGATTGTGGCCTGAAATGGTGATTCCTGTGTTTCAATTTCTAAATAAGTCTTTCTGACTCACAGTTACATTGAATATCCTGTGCGGCCCATTCTATATTCACGAGACTGCACACAGACTAGGCAACCACTTCACTGAGCACCATCCACTTGGCAGTCCGGATCTCTCCATTGCTAGTTATTTTACTTCTTCGTGTTCCCACACTAGCACATTTGTCGTCAGCCTCCTCTACTGCCAAGTTGAGGCTAAACACAAATGAGAAGAAACAGCAACTCGTATGCTGTATGCACAGCCAACAATCTGGGCATTGAATTCTCCAACGTCCCAACTACCCCCCCCCCAACTAATTCTGTCCCTATTCCTTTCCCTCTTCCCTCCTAATCTACCTGCCTCCTATCTCCATGCCTCTTTCCCTTGTTTCCTCTCCTTCCATCTACCCATCAACCACAAACTCCTCCCACTGGTTCTCCTTTCTCACTGCACCTCTCTGTCTGCCCCACTTCCTCCCTTTATTCTGCGCTTCACCTACCTGCCCTGTTAGATTACCTCATTTATGGGTCTTTGTCACACTTGGATTCACGTATCACCTGCCTGCTCTTGCTCCAGCTCTTCTCTTCACCTTCTCATACCGGCTTTCTCCCTTCAACTTTCAGTTGAGATGGGGGATCCATCAACTGTCCGTCTTCCCTCCAGAGTTGATAGCTGAGCCACTGAGATCTTTCAACATTGGATGTGTTGCTCAAGATTCCAGCATCTGTTGTCTCTGTACTAACTCTTCTGATCAGTTCTGCCCGATTCAGGTAGGGCGTTTGTTAGATGCAGCTTGCATCATGAGAACAGATCTTTTTGTATGGATACACAAATACCACATGATGCGTATAAGCATGCAAGATTTAGTGAGAGAACTTGTGGGAATAGATACTGCTGGAAAGATAAAATATTCCGGTACCTTGAGGGATCAGACACAATATACTGTTTTCAGTTCTCTTTCTAGTCTTTCCTCTTTCTGCCTCTGCAATCCTCTGAAATGTCTGAGTTGCTCCAATTCTGTCCTCTCAACACTCTACAAGTTTCCTGGCTTCACAATTTGAAATTATGATTGAATATTTGTGACCTCAGCTGCCTAGGCTCCCGCCCGTCTCTTCGTTAGTTCTGTAGCACTGACCACCAACGTGCAAAGTTGACAGTTTTCAGGAGGTTGATGTCAAGTGTAAACACATCATCCCCATCTCACAACCAGATCTCCCCCTACCCACAGCCCGTTGCCTGGATCTCAACCACCTCACACCCAGATCTCCATCCCCCTCCTTCTTGGAACATCAAACTCAACCCTCATATCCTTCCTTGTACCCCTCCCTCACCCTCCCACCATTTCCTCCCCAAAATCTTCTCAATCCACTGAGTTCTTCCAGTGACTTTCTTTTATTCTGAAGTGGGTGATTGGGAAAGCTCTGAGTTCACTGTCAAATGCAGTACTGCAGTGAAGGAATTCATCTCGTGTAGATACTTGTTCCACCCTATCCTAAATACATATTCATAATTGGGTGTGTAAATATTCACAAGAGTAGCAGGATTAGTTATTGTGATAACTGTAGAGGGGAGGGATTAGCTACTGCAGATCACAGGTATGGGATGGGTACAGTTGGTTTGAATGGGTTGTTCCTCTGTTACAGGTCTGTTTAATTGATTAATTCCTTGCTAGGATATATTCTACTGCCAGAGTTGAACTGTGGGGTATGTCCCACTGCCTATTAAATTTTCAGTAGTCAGCCTACTGCCCATGTGTGCCCAAAAATGATGTTGTATTTGTCATAGGAAGCTGCCAGACTTGGAACGATGGACCCTCAATGTCAAATGGAGGGATTTCATCTGGTGAAAAGCCACAGGTGAACAAGCAAGCCTAGGGTGAGGGAGGCTGCTGACACTGCAAGAGGGTTTGCATTTACCGCGGCCTTACCGAGATACTACTGCTACCCACCCTGCTTCCTTTCACCTCCTGAAGTTAAATCGTCCAACCGTGGCTGCCAAGTTCCGTAGTTCGAGATTTGCCTCTTGACATCTACTACCTCTGGACTACATAACAAAGTAGGAGTGGGAGTAGAGTATCTGGTCACTCAAGCACAAAAGCATCAATATACTGCTATGGAGGATTTTATCAGGTGCATGGTCTCTTTCTCTCTCAGCCTTTCTGTCCTGTATACACAGTCCAGTGCCATATTCTGATGTCGTGCTTGCTTGTTACAATGTGCTGGTGTTGGATTCTTGTGAATTTTCTATAACTTGCCCTCTAAATATTTTCAAAAGGAGGCTGGGCAGGTACCACGAGGTACACAAAGATTAAGGAGATGAAATATGAGTAGATTTGTCACACATTCCACAAGGTAACAGACCATTTAATGTGGTGGCATCCGTCGGACTCAAGAGACCATGGATCTGCGCCTGGAGTTTCCAGGGCGCAGGCCTGGGCAGGGTTGTATGGGAGACCGGCAGTTGCCCAAGCTGCAGGCCTTCCCCTCTCCACGCCACCGATGTTGTCCAAGAGAAGGGCACTAGGACCCATGCAGCTTGGCACCGGTGACATCGCAGAGCAATGTGTTGTTAAGTGCCTTGCTCAAGGACACAAACACGCTGCCTCAGCTGAGGCTCGAACCAGTGACCTTCAGGTTACTAGTCTGATGCCTCGCCCACTAGGCCACGCGCCAACACGAGACCATTTAATATTAGCATAGTAATTAGAGACTAAGGGCAGTGATGGGGAGCTACGACGTGATTGGAAGCCCATTACCAGTGGCATATCATGGGCATCTGTACTGGGACCCTGACTGTTTATTATATACACTAATTACCCTAATACTAATGTCAGAGGCGTGATTGGATGACACAAGAATTAGTGGCATTGTGGATCGTGTGAAGGGTAGTTTCAGGCAACACGAAGACTTTGATCGGCTCAAAATCCAGTTTAATATCAACAACATGTCGTGGAATTTCTTGTCTTTGCAGCACAGTACAATACAGCACATAATAACAGGAAAAATAAACTGTGAATTACAATAAATGTATATTAAAGGGTTAAATTAAATAAGTAGTGCAAAAATAGAAACAAAAAAGTAGTGAGGTAGTGTTTGTGAGTTTGTTGTCTATTCAGAAATCGGATGGCAGAGAGGAATAAGTTGTTCCTGAATCGCTGAGTGTGTGCCTTTAGGCTTCTGTACCTCCTACCTGATGGTAACAATGAGAAAAGGGCATGTCCTGGGTGATGAGGGTCCTTCATGATTGATGCTACCTTTTTGAGGCATCGCTCCTTGAAAATGTCCTGGATACAATGGAGTCTATACTGCCCATGATGGAGCTGACTAAGTTTACAACTGTCTGCAGCTTATTTCGATCCTGTGCCCCTCCCCCATACCAGATGGTGATGCAGCCAGTTAGAATCCTCTCCATGGTACAACTGTAGAAATCTGCACGTGTCTTTGGTGACGTACCAAATCTCAAATTCCTAATGAAATAATAGCCTCTGTTGTGCCTTCTTTGTAGCTGCATCAATATGTTGGGTCCAGGTTAAATCTTCAGAGATATTGACACCCGGCAACTTGAAATTGCTCACTCTTTCCACTGCTGATCCTTCTATGAGGACTGGCATGTGTTCCCTTGTCTTACCACTCCCGAGGTCCACAAACAGCTCTTTGGTCTTACTGATGGTGAGTGCAAGGTTGTTGCTGTGACACCATTCAACTAGCTGATATATTTCACTGTCATCACCAGCTGAAATTCAGCCAGCAATAGTTGTATCACCAGCAAATTTATAGATGGCGTTGGAGCTGTGCTGAGTTACATAATCATGGGTGATAGAGAGAGTAGAGCAGTGGGCTAAGCACGAGCCTAGAGATGCACCAGTGTTGATTGTCAGTGAGGTGGAGATGTTATTTCTGGTCTACACAGATTGTGGTCTTCTGGTTAGGAAGCTGAGGAACCAGTTACAGAGGGAGATACAGAGGCCCAAGTTCTGGAGTTTTTAAATATTAACCCCTGAGCTATAGTCAATAAACAGCATTGTGAAGTAGGTATTTGTATTGTCCAGGTGATCCAAGACCTTGTGAAGAGCCAGTGAGATTGTATCCTCTGTAGACCATTGTGGCAATAGGCAAATTGCAGTGGGTCCAGGTCCTTGCTGAGGCAGGAGTTGATTCTAGCCATAACCAACCTCTCAAAACACTTCATCATCGTAGATGTGAGTGTTCCTGGGTGACAGTCATTAAGGTAGCTCATCCTGCTTTTCTTGGGTACTAGTATAATTGTTGTCCTTTTGAAGCAGGCGGGAACTTCTGACTGTAGCAGTGAGGAATTGAAAGTGTCTTTGAACATCCCCCCGCTATTTGTTGGCACAGGTTTTCAGAGAATTACCAGGTATTCCATCAGGACTCGTCACTTTGCGAGGGTTCGCCCTTTTGAAAGACAGCTTGAAGTCAGCCTCCGAGACAGAGGTCGCAGGGTCGCCGAGTTAGTGGGTGTTGCAGGAATCCACATAGTTGTTGTTTTATTCTCCCTTTCAAAGTGTGTATAAAAGGTATTAAACTCATCTGGGACTGAGCATCACCGGGGCAGCAGATGGAATTTAATCCTGATAGGTACTGAATGATATACCTTCAGAGGACAGATAATCTCTAGGAATGACTTGACAGAGGGGACAGTATGCAAGTTATCTGGGTTTGCTGGTAACGTGAAAGTAGGTGTAGGAAAAGTTGGACTGAAGATATTTGGACTCAGATACAGGTACACTGAGTGGATAAAATCTTGGTAAATGATGTTTAATGAGGGTGTGGACTGAAGTAGGAAGAATTACAAAGTCGCTGCGACTTTCTAAAAGTTCTGTTAGGCTGCATCTGGAATATTGCATTCAATTTGGGTTGTTCCCATTACCTTCTACCCCTCTTTCTATCACAACCAAAGGTGATAAGATGGGCTCTTGAGCTCACAATCTACCATTATGATCTTGCACCTTTATTGTTTACATGTAGTGCACTTTCTCCCTAGTCGTTACACTTTATCCCGCATTGTTACTGTCTTACCTGGTTCTACCTCAATTCACTGTGCAATGATTTGATCTGTATGAATAGTGTGCAAAACTAGGTTTTTACTGTATCTCCCTACATGTGACAATAGTAGACCAACTCCAGTAATAACCCAAATCCAATTCCAATACAGGAAGGATGTGAAGGCTTTGGAAATGTGCAGAAGAGGTTTTCCACTATCTACAGAGGACAGGTGTTATAAGCAAAGACTGGGCCATCTAGGGTTGTTTTCTCAGGAGTGGTGGATGCCTGATATTCAGGATGAAATTATGAAAGGCATAGATAGAATAGACAACCAATATCTTTTTACCCACAGGGTGAAAATCACTAATAATACAGGGCATATGCTAAAGATGAGAATGCAAAGTTCAAAGGAGGTGTGCAGGGTAAGTTTTATTTACCCAGAGTGTTCTGGGGGTGTAGAATTCACTGCAAGGAGTGGAAGGAGATGCCACAGAGGGATTTAACAGGCTTTTAGATGGTCATGTGAATAGCACAGAATGAAGAAACGTGCACTACTGTAATCAGAAGGGTCTGAGTAATTAGTTCCTGTTCCTGTACTGTACTGTTCTATGTTTGAAGAATCAAAACTCAGTATTATCAAAATGAAGAGAGATTTTACATTTAATACAGAGAGATTGAAGTGTCATGAACATGTGTCAAGGACAAAAACACATCAAAACACGTACAGGAATAGTCCATCCTTCTCATCAAGCTTATCCTGCCAATACTCCCACTGCTGGTGTGTGAGCAATTTATCCTGTGAAATTTCCCTTCCTGTACATACAGCCCATTGTCAAACATCTAATACATGTTGTGTATTAGATACATGTGGTGTAATACACCACATGTTGTGGTGGGGAGGGAGGAAGCTGAAGGTCAGTAGGTAGGAGTGGGGAGGGTTTGAGTGGTTCTGTGGATGGGGGGTTGGGGCAAATGGGGTTTGAGGCAGGTGCTGGATGACAGGAGAAGGGTTGGGTACAGCGAGAGGAGGAGGAATGGGAATATCGGGAGCAGGGTGGGTCTGGGCAAGCATAGACCATGTGTGTCCTGTGGTCAGACGGCTAATGGGCTACAGAGCAGGAGATGTGGGTGACAGTGAGTGGGTGGGTGGTAGGCTGTCTGTCTCTGGGCAAGTTCTTTCACTGCACTTGGTATTCAGATGCAGCTGATAGGACCATCTACAGCAAAAGCCATGAGACAAGTATGAGGGGATGCACTTTGGTAGGACCAACCAGGGTAGGTCTTACACACTGCACGGTAGGGTACTGAGGAACCTCATCCTCAATAATGCACTGCATCATTTACCCAGCCACTGAAGTCAGGCTAACTGACCAATAATTTCCTTTCTTCTGCCTCCCTCCCTTCTTAAAGAGTGCAGTGACATTTACAATTTTCCAGTTCACTGGAACCATCAGAATCTAGTGAATATTGAAAGATAATTACTAATGCCTTCGCAACCTCTTCAGCTACCTCTTTCAGAACCCTGGGGTGTAGTCCATCTGGTCCAGGTGACTTATCCACCTTCAGACCTATCAGCTTCTCAAGCACCTATTCCTCGTAATAGCAACAATCACTTCTGTCCCCTGACTCTCTCGAATTTCTAGCATTCTGCTAAGGTGTTCCACGGTAAAGACCGACACAAAATACTTAATAAGTTCATCTGCCATTACCTTGTCCAGCATTACTACCTCTCCAGCATAATTTTCCACTTTCACCTCTCTTTTACTCTTCACTGGTCTGAAAAATCCTTTGGTATCCTCTTGTATATTATTGGCTAGTTTACCTTCATATTCAATTTTGCCTCACCCTCCCATAAGGATACTTTTTCTTCTTTGGGATGTATCTACCCTGTGCCTTCTGAATTGCCACCAGAAACTCCAGCCCTTGTTGTACTGCAGTCATCCCTACTAGTGTCCCCTTCCAATCAAATCTGGCCAGCTCCCGTCTCATAGCTCTGTAATTCCCTTTACTCTGTAATACTGAATCATCTGACTTTATCTTCTCCTTCTCAGCTGCAGGGTGAATTCTATCATAATATGACCTCTTACCCCTCAGGGTCCCTTTACCTTAAGCTCCCTAATCAAATCTGGTTCACACACACACATGTACACATGGAGAGAGGCACATATGTACACACACTGACAGCAGATTGGGATATAGACACTCACAGACAGAAAAATGGACACACACATGCACAGAACTGCCAATGGCCTAACTTCTCCTGTCACTTGCTCCAACTGGTGTTACCTGAGATCTATGAACTCCTACAAGTGACCCTGAGATGCAGGCAAGCAAAGGCTGTAATTTATTGACACAACCATCCAGATCCAGAGGGTTGACGTCCACTGTGCCCCAACCGTAAGCAAACATGCCTGACCCATCCACCTAAAACTCATCCAACAAGGTAGCCCAACCTGAAGCACTGTTTCCATCACATTTAAACTATGCTGTTCTGGAGTGTGTGACAGGACTGTGTGGAGGGAGCCTCACCCTGTCCCTGGGAGTGTGCAATGGGACAGTATGGAGGGAGCCTCACCCTGTGTCTGATCCTGTCCCTGAGAGTATGTGACAGGATGGTGTGGAAGGAGCCTCACCATGTGTTTGACCATGTCACTAGGAGTGTGTGATGGGACGGTATGGAGGGACATTCACCCAACAACTGACTCTGTCCCTGGGGTTGTGTGATGGGACGGTGCAGGGGGATTACCCTGTCTTTAAGAGTGTGTGGTGGGACAATGTGCAGGGAGCCTCACCCTATGTCTGACCCTGTCTCTGGGAGTGTGTGATAGGAGAGTGTGGATGGTCCTCACTCTTTCCCAACAGACCTCCTCTCCAGCCCTCTGCTCATAACAGCATGTGGTTCAGAGGCTCTTAGAAAGGAGGCAATGGAGCAACACAACCTCACTAAAACCCAGCGGTCATGAGCAGGTATCCTGAGATGATGATGGAGCGATAAGCATTTTCCCGGCTGGGGTTAACATTGATGATTTCCCTTAGGATGGAGGGAGTAGAATGGAAGGCTGGAACAGGGTGAAATCCTCGGCAACTGCCATGTCGGTAAACCTATTACTGCCCTGAGAAATTATGCCTTCCATCTTGAAATTGCTTGGGTGTCATGGAACTCATGGGCCACTAAGTAAACAGCTTGACTGGAAAAGAGCAAGAATTGGGCAATCCTGGAATTTACTGACGTACATGGAAACATTGACTGGATTTGAGGAATGAGGGATAGGGGAGATTTCTCCTTCTATTGTTGCTTATTGGCAGTTGGCAGACTAAGTAAAGAGGTGCATTATTGCCACCCACTGAACTTGAGTGTGAAGAGGATTCAAGAGAGTCAACCTAACACCTACCACCACCACTACCACCCTCAAGAAGAAATAATACTAATAAAATAATAAATATAACACCCAATGCTATTGACTTAAACTGTATTAAACAACCCAACAAGATTTGAGAATTTAAATATTTGCTTATGCTTCTCTTGTGCTTCTTGACCATACACCATACTATCCAAAGCAATGATATTGCTTCCCAGGATCTGCCTTCTCTCCACTCATATGCCCTATATTTCAATAGTACATGTGAGACTGTCTCTGGAAGTTGATGCTATCTACATTCACATGAAGTATGTTTACCAAGTCTAAACAATGTGATAGCTTTTAAACTCGTATGGCCAAGTCTCTAACTAACCGTAGTTTCCTTCTGAGCACTCCTTTCCTCAAAAGTGAAGTAACATTTTTCAAAATTCCATATAAATATCTCCCTTTCAATTATGTGTTCCATGGTCTGCTCCCCCCCCCCATCAGAGTGAGAGAATGTGGTCCTTAATTAAAGCCTTTGCCTCCCCCTTATTTAGTGGAATGTTAATATCAATACCACTGACCTTCACAGATTGTTTAACCAACCTATCAACTACTTAATTTCCTTCCAGCACAACACGAGCTGGCATCCACATTCCTGCATCTGGATGACTGTTGGACACACCCACTATAAGACTATACAATACAGAGAGGAATCAGAACAGACTACAACCCAGTTTGACTGTACATCCTCTGTACAATCAATGCAAAAAGGATTGCCACCATTTCAATAGCATAAACTGAAAGTTTATTGGCAACATTTCTCTAATTAACACCCAAAATTCTGGAACACGGACTGCTGGATCAATGTAATGAGATGCTGGGTCTTCAGAGCCATCTGAACTGAAACCATTCTGTAATATTGCTGATGCAATATAGTCAACACCACCTGTTCAGTTACACACTGGGCATGTTCTGACATCCTCTCCCAAAGAGTCAAATCTACCCAAGGTAAAGGAAATAGCCAGGGAGGAAAAATGGATAAAGCCACACTCAGAGCCTAAGTTATATCAGACAGAACAACGTTTTCTGCCTGATCATTTCCTTCCCACCCAAAACTGCAAATCTTGTGATCAACAATTCCCAACAATCTTTCAATATATTGTTAGTTGGATGACCACTGAGGTGTACCCAATAATTCATAGGCATCCGCAGTCTCTGTAAATACAATGGCAACTAAGTCATTTCTGACTTCAGAGTAGCAATGGAAGGAGACCGAACAAAACCACAACACAAACATAAAATCTGGGGCTTGAATAACATCCAGTGATTTCAAAAGTGAGGGGGAAGCAGACCTATATGCAACACAGCCATAATCCAACTGCTCTAATTAATACATAGTACAAAGTAATCATAGAGACCCTATTAGCACTCCCCCCCCCCCCAAATCATATCCCACCAAACACCACAGTACATTAAGGACAGTCTTAAGTATATCCCAAGTATTTTACTGACAGGAAAGTTTCACATCCATCCACAGACTGAGGAACCTAATCACTGACACCTGTTCCAATGTCTGTCCTCACAACCTAAAGTCAACTATGGGCTTATTGATCCATGTACTAAAACAAATAACCTGAGTTATTCCTACTGAAAACTCCCACTGCTCACCCCACTCCAGCAGCCTGAATCTTAACAATTACACATTCCTGCACCTTTTCCATACAGCCCCATCATCAGCACACAAGGACTTAGAAGTTTTGGTATAATTGTTTTTGCTGGTGGTTAGAAGTTCTTTATATGACGCATGGCTCCAGGGTTGAACAGCTAATGGGTTCTTTTTTCCTCACCTTTTTCTTGCTTTAGTACGGTTTTTTCTTTTCTTCTCTTTTTTTTTGTGTGTCACCATATTTTTCAATCTTTAATATGGTTTTTTTTTTCTCTTTTGAGACATTGTAAGTGTTACTTACTTCAATGTACTCTTGTTATTTTGGATAATAATAATAATAATAATAATAATAATAATAATAATAATAATAATAATAATAAAAAGATTTGAAAAGAAATGTCAGGATCAACTTTAGAAAAAAATATCATTTATTATATTAAACAGGACAGGACTATGAACACTCCCTTGTGGAGTGCCATTATCCATTGGATAAACCTTAGAGTGCTTCTTACCCACCCTGACCTGTATGGTCTTCTGAATCAAAAACATCTTTAACCCAATTATGCATTTGTGATGGAGAACATTTGGTAAATGCAACACACACACAAACATTGCCTTGTTATTCTGCTGTCATTACGCTGAGAGTACATATTTCAATGTCTTCCCATATATTCTCATAACGTGAACTAAACTGTGTCACAGTCCTGATCGTTTATTCCCTAGTTTCCTTTTATTTCATTTGATTGTGCCACGGTTCCGACCATTAATTTCCTAATTGCTTCTAATCTTCTTTAATGATGGCACACCTGGTTTCCATCAGGACCTGCAGTATAAGAACCTTGGTGTTACAACCACTAGTCACCAGATTGTTGGTCTTCTTCCTGTTTCCCGACTGCTTAGAACCGTTTGTTCTAAGTTTAGTTCCAGTTTCTAGGTTTAGCTATGAGACTCCGTCTCTCTGAGTCAAGGCTCCATGTCAAGATCCCTCCCGTTTGCTGTTTGGTGTTTATGCCCGTGTAAGCATCCAAACTCAATCTCCATCCCTGTGTCCTGCACTTGGGTTCACTTCCTTCGCTCTTTGCAACAAACTGATGTGCTCAGATTAGCTTTATGGTGCCTTTCCTGCCATCTATGGTGGAATATTCCATTTCTTTAGTAACGGGGATATGTAAATGTGTTTTATGTTGTTTGTATACTGTATTTAAGTTATGTCCTGATGAAGGATCTTGGACCAAAATGATGCCTGTTTTCTATAGATGCTGCCTGGCCTGCTGAGTTCCTTCAGCATTTTGTGTATATTACTTTGATTTCCAGCATCTGCAGATTTTCTCTTGTTTATTAAGGTAAATACTTCTGTTTATTTTGTAATACGATTGTAACTACATTGTGCGGTGCATCATGTTAACTTTGTGGGTAATTAAAGATGATATATCCTGGTGTCTAATAAAACAGGGCTCTCACCTTTAGTAGGAGAGAAAGATGGAGGCTACCAACAGTTCACACTGGCCAAGTGTGAGAACCAAATTATTGTTGTGTTTTCTGGTAGATATCTTTTTACGAATATTGGCAGTTTTCTTTTCACTATTTTTGCTGATTTTTGTATTTTGATGTACCTATCAAACACCCTTGCACTAAAGTGCTAAGTGACTCCAGCCATATTTTCTTTGATCATAACCCATGTTTCTAATAACATACAGTATGTCCACCAATCCCAAAACTTCTCAGTTTTTCCAACCATCCCTCCTTCCAGAGCACATCATAAGCCTTCTTAATATCAAAGAAGACTGCCAATACGACCTCCTTATTCACCTGCCTTTCTAATATCAGATTCCAGGCACAACACACGGTCTAGAGTCATCCTACCTCATGAAAGCCACATTAATATAATGATAGTAATCTACTTCCCAAATAAAATACTAACCTATCAGTCACCAACCTCTCCATAAGTTTACACATATTTGAAGTCAAAGTAATTGGCCTGTAATTAGCAGGATCTGACTATTCTTTCACAAACAAGAGAACATCTGCAGATGCTGGAAATCCAAGTAACACACACAATATGCTGGAGGAACTCAGCAAGCATCTATGGAAAAGAGTACAGTCAACGTTTCAGGGCCGAGACTCTTTGGCAGGACACCTGCTGCAGACCCTCCTGCCGAAGGGTCTCGGCCCGAATCGTCCACTGTTCTCTTTTCCATAGATGCTGCCTGGCCTGCTGAGTTTACCAGCATTGTGTGTGTGTTACTCTGACTGTTCTTTGTCTGGCTTCAGGATTACCACAGCTTGCTTCCACACTGATGGAAGATGCCCAGCAATCCAATGTTGATTGAACAAATCTACGTTGAAGCTTGCTGTCGGACATGTGGGAAAACATATAATAACAATGCCCATTTTTTTCTGGTCATGCATGTTTAATCCTATAAAATACTTGTTTGAGTTCAGATAATGAAAACATCAAGCACTGAAACAGTACAGTGCCTTTCCCCATTAACTCCAGAATTAGCCATGCAACTAGATCGTTAATGGCACCTTGCTTACCCATAAAGCTCCGCGCTTCAGAAGTCGCTATTGGTGACCCACCGATCAAATGCTTATGCGTAAAAGTCGCAAATAATTCCCGAAAATTGCACATGTGCTCAGTGGGAAAAATGGCTCTGGAGGATACTTAGGAGCAGGGCTCGGGGCGGGGGCTTCATCAGTACCAGCGTCCGCACACTGACTGAGGGACAATTGCTGCCCGCTCCGGACAACCCGGGACAATCCTGTTCCTTTCACTCCCTCAGCCTCTTGATCCGTCCCCGGGACACGGGGAGCTCTCTGCTGACGAGCGTAGGTACTGTATTGGCGAATGCGCATCGCAGAGGCAGTAGCGGATGGACGGGATACAGAGGCACCTCCAGCGCTTCCCCCGCTGTCTGTAGGCCAGGTTTGGAAGCGTCGGAGGAGAGAGTGGGAGTGGGGGGATCTCTCAGAAACCGCCAAGCTCCAGCTATCTAAATCCAAGGGTTCGAAACTCGGAACAGAAAAATATCTCCGAGTTGATCTCGGATGAAAAATACATCTTCCAGTCAATGAAAATGTCAGTTTGTGCTGCATGGGGGGGGGGGACACTCATCTTTGTTCTGCCTCCTCTTGTTCAAGACCCTTCTACTCGTGAGAACACGTTTGAGTGAATAATAATATCAAAATACCTTTGTTTCCTGGGTAACGAGTGACCTGTAGCTTTCACATCACAAAAATGCCACAGTCCAGTGAAAAATCTACTGTCCTCCCCTTCATGTTCATTGGCATTGCCGTCGATGAGTTCATCACGGTCACCGGGCGACTCAAAGTAATTAGAAAGTCTCCAGGAGCAGCCGCGGAATAGCTTCTGCCCTTTGTAGTGCTGGGGGACGTGACCAGAACATGACATAATACCAATGGAAGAAGATTAACTAAATCAAGTCACAGAATGAAGACAGGCAGAATCCAAACAAGAATTTATCAACCTTTGCCTTAAGTATACCCAGAGACTTGCCCTCCACACCTGTCCCTGACAGCGAGTTCCACAGAGTCACCACTATTGAAATTTCCCTTCATCTCCGTTTGTAATGGACGTCCCTCTATTCTGAGGCTGTGTCCTCCGGTCTGAGCCCCTCACTGTAGGAAATATCCTCTCCACGTCCACTTTATCGAGACCTTTCAACATTCGACGGATTTCAAATAGGTCACCCCTCATTTTTCTGAATTCCAGTGAGTAGGGGGCTCATCTGGGATTGATTCTGTTGGATGCTGTGGGATTGCCCTGTTTAAATCAGTGCCGGTGTGCCTCGGTGGGATTGTGGTTAGTAATGCGTGCATATTGAGTGGGGTGGATATTTGTAACCAGGATGAAGTGTTAATTCGATTTTTGAGTATGGTTAAAGCTGGTGGCAAAATTAAAATCGTAGCACGAATGTTTGATAAAATGGCGGGCTCAGATCTTGTTCCAGTTCAGACTAGTGCTGACGTGAAGGTGGTGGGACTGCCAGCATCTTTCGGTGCCCCAGGGGAGGCGGGGCCACAGCCTGACAGGCAGCTGCCGGAATTGAGTTCTGGGGAAGTGCCAGAGCTGAGAACTGAGATGTTCTGGGTGGTAACAGTGGGTGTGGATCCTCTGTATGATAGGACTGGTAGAGGCCCCCCCCAAGGGGATGGAGTACGCAGAGGGTTATGGGCAGCTGGGGTTCCGCGAGAAGAGGGGCCGGTAGCGTGTGCTTTAACTGTGGGGAAGAGGGACACTTCCGGTGGGAATGTGAATGACAGGAGGTCCCTCAGAGAGCGAGCCCACGGGTGTCTAAGCAGAGAGAGGTGTTGGGAGACTTATAGGAAACCCAGGGGGGTAACAGCCTGGTGTATCTGGGGGAACACGTTACCAGCAATGTACCACCCGAAATAAAAGGACCCTATTCCTGAAGGCTCAGTGGGACCACGCTCCAGTGTGTCATTACGGATAGATGGAATCTATGCTAAAGCCATACCCAACAACGGGTCGCAGGTCACATTACTGTACCATTTGTTTTTCAGCCGGTATCTGAAGCATTTACCCTTGACGCCATTCAGTGCACTGGAGATTTGGGGTATCAGTGCTGGTGATTACATCGGTTATCGGTCAGTGAAACTGGAGTTCTCGGAGGCCGATGTGTGGGTGTCTGAGGTTCTGGAATTGTTCATTCTGATGTGTCCGGACCCTGTTGAGACAGGCAACGTTTCATTTCTGGAGAGAACCAACACCCCGCTTGTTGTGATGGAAAATAACTGGTTCTTTGAGTCTCAACAGTAGAGGCCTGGACACACACAGTTTTAATAATAAGGAATTTATTTACAAGGGGAAGTCGGGTCAACACAAGCAACTACAATACACAGGAAGCGGTGTGGGGACAGGGTACGGTTACACAAACAAAGAACAAGGGAAAAGCACTACGACAGCTATCCCCCTTGACCTTGGATAGCTGCGGCTCCCTTACCAGGACCAACGATAGACCTTCCCAACCCCGCTAGTGAGGAGGCTCATGGGGGCCTGTCAGAAGAAGGCGGGTGAGAGTGGTTTGGGGACATTGTCCATGAACCCAGAGTTTCGAGCTGCTTTTGAGGAAGTGCGTGGCAGCATTGGGCCAGGTACGGAATTTAAATGCCGGACTGTGTGGTTCACCCAGTCAAATCCAATGGTGGTATGGCCCGGGGAAGTAGCAAGAGTGCTGGGGACTCTAAAGTTTCCTGGAGTGTCTGAAGGCTAAGCCCTCTTAGTAGACGCTCCGGAATACCACGTGGGGGAAAAGTTGACCGCTGAGGACACTCCGTTTAGAGAGAGGTCGCGGCGACTGGTCCCTGCAGACATGGAAGACGTGCGGCAGCATTTCTGTGAGTTGAAGGAAACAGGGATCATCGCTGAGTCTCGAAGCCCCGATGCGTCCCCAATAGTAGTGGCCAGGAAGAAGAAAGGGGAAGTACACGTGTGTGTGGACTATAGGACTCTGAACAGGCGCACCATCCCTGACCAGTATGCGGTCCCAAGGGTCGGAGACGCGCTGGCCTGTCTGAGTAGTGTGAAGTGGTTCAATGTGCTGGATCTGAGGAGTGGATATTACCAGATCCCGAGGAATGAGGCCAACAAAGAGAAAACAGCCTTTATATGTCTCCTGGGATTCTTCCAGTCCGAAAGGATGCCCCAGGGCATATCGGGAGCCCCTGCAACCTTCCAGCGGGTCATGGAGAATACGGTGGGGGATATGAACTTGCTTGAGGTGTTGGTGACCCAGATGCCGGTGCTGGCTTTTGCCCGATTGCCATGTGTACTGCACACAGATGACAGCCAAGAAGGTTTAGGAAGCATCCGGTATCAGGATCAGGGCACCGAGTTGAGACCTGTGGCGTTTGTCAGTCGGAATTTGTCGCCCTCCGAGAGAAATTATCCCCCGCCCAAGTTGGAATTCTTGGCAGTGAAATGGGCGGTAGTGGATGAGCTGTGTGACTGTCTCTATGGGGCCAAGTTTGGGCTGACGACAAACAACAACCCCCTAACTCATATCCTGACCTCAGCAAAAATGGATGCCACAGGCCATCGGTGGTTGGCGGCGTTGTCCGTCTATGATTTCAGCCTGAAGTACCGGCCGGGGAGCCGGAACAGGGATGCGGGTGTTTTGTCACGACGGGTGCGTGAGGGGCAGGACATGGATGAGGAGTGGGAGAGCGGTTTTGCCCCTGGGGTGAAGGCTGAGAAAAATGAGACGAATACTGATTCAGAGGATGATCTGGATGTGTGGTACATGCTGCTTTTCGCTAACTCCCCATTGATTGAGGAAGAGACTCCTGGCCCTTCTCCCACTGAGTCAGGTGAGGTGGGGGAGGGCTATCTGTGGGCAGCCTGGGTTACAGCAGGACCCTGAAGGAGAGGAAGTGGGGCCTGGACATGGAAGACGGCGCTCCGAGTTGCAGGGGGCATGAGTGATAGATCTAAAGAGGTTTCGGCAAGCAGACCCGAAGTATCCCCAGTAGCGTCCGAACCTGAAGAGTTAGGTGAGGGGGTATGGAGGTCCCAGGGAATTAAGAAACCGCCAGATAGGGTGGCCTGTGTAGCGCCTGGGGGACAGGGTGTGATATCTACTGTTTGGGGAGCTGTGTGACTGGTTTTTGCATCTGGATTGGGTTTGTGTTTTGCAGGAACGTTTGGCGAACTATCTGAACGTCATGAGGACATGACTAAATTTGATGGGGGGGAGAGTGTAACATGCTGTAAGGCTTCACTGCTAAGGCTAACGTAATGACTTCTATGTAATGTTAATTGACGAGGTAATGGTTTCTCTGTAGTAGTAATGTTTGGGTTATAACTAGAGATAACAGGTGACTATCCAATGGGGGAAATGTTATTCTTTCGTGTGTGTCTGAAAGCTGTTGGTTTCGTAGGCTTGTGCAAGAAGGCGCAAGGGGAATGAAGAAAGGAGACAGAACTCGAGCGAGTCGGTGGGCCGCCCGATCGGCCAGGGATCGACGATGCACGGACCAGATCGAATGGTGGATAGAAGATCCTGCTGAGTGAGTGCCATGATTTGTGCACATGACTGTTTAATAAGATTATTGGTGCCTTTTTCTTTTATATTTTGTTTCTCTACTAACCATATCGTCAAAGTAAGAGTTATAAATCTTAATTGTTTAACCACATATTGTGTGCTGTTTGTTATTTCGGGGTACTGATTTGGCACAGGGGACACATCGCGCAGCATCCACCCAAACGAGATTTATTAAGCTTAACCGGGCAAGGGGGTTATCACCCCCTAGATTAAGCCGCTAGGCAAGCGAGTGTTATACTTAGATAGGTGCCCAAAACTGTTCACAATACTCCAAGTGAGGCCTCACCAGTGCCTTATAAAGCCTGAGAATAACATCCATGTTTTTATATTTTAGTCCTCC
Organism: Hemitrygon akajei; assembly: GCF_048418815.1. Lineage (NCBI taxonomy): Eukaryota > Metazoa > Chordata > Chondrichthyes > Myliobatiformes > Dasyatidae > Hemitrygon > Hemitrygon akajei. The sequence goes on from NC_133125.1 coordinate 108,519,562, forward strand.
CAAAATAGATGCTAATATTTCATTTGCTTCCTCACCACTCACTCAACCTGAAAATTAATCTTTAGGAATCCTGCAAGTTCCTTTTTACACCTCCGATTTATGAAATTTCTCTTCATTTAGAAAATAGTCTAACTTCTACTAAAATGCATGACATACACGCCAAAACACTGTATTCCATCTGCCATTTCTTGGCCCATTCTCCTGATCTGTTTAATTCCTTCTGTAGCCTCTGCTTCCTCAGCACTACCTGCCCCTCCACCTATCTTCATATCGTCTGCAAACTTGACCACAAAGCCATCAATTCCATCATCCAAATCATTGACATATAATGTAAGAAGCAGTCCCAACACAGACCCCTGTGGAACACCATGAGTCACTGGCTGCTAACCAAAAAAGGCTCCTTTTATTCCAACTCTTGGCCTCCTGTCAAGAAGCCAGTGCTCTATCGGTGCTAGTATCTTTCCTGTAATACCATAGGCTCTAAACATGTTTACCAGCCTCCTGTGTGGCACCTTCTCAAATGCCTTCTGAAAATCCAAGTACACAACATCCACGATTCTCCTTTGCATAACCTGCTTGTTATTTCTTTAAAAATTCCATCAGATTTGTCAGGCAAGATTTTTCCTCAAGGAAACCATGCTGCCTACGACCTATCCTTAGCAATTGACTCCAACATCTTCCCAATGTCAGACTAACTTGCTTATAATTTCCTTTGTTCTGCCTCTCTCCATTCTTCAAGTGCGGACTGACATTCGCAACTTTCCAGTCCTCAGGATCCATGCCAGAATCATACTTGTGTCTAATTGTCTTTCATTACAAATACTACTTCCCCACACATCGATTAGTAGAATAAAGACAGCTGTGGTCACCATTTAACAAGCTTATCATCTCGCATTGAGGGGCATAATAGTGTGGGTTTTATATGTGTTATGTTACAATTGATCGAGCAAATAATTTTCCTTTATGTCGAACTGCAATGGCCAATTTCAACGGATCATCTGTCTGTTGACGTTGCAGTCACTGACTCACAAATGTCATTGCGTAGTGTCAGGACTGCAGAGTGGAGATGCATTTTTCTTTCTTTTGTACTTTATTTTTTATTGAAATTCTGCATTTATTGAAGTTGTGTGCAGTTAGTTTGCCGCACTTCAGTTCACTTTTCACTGAGCGACGAAGTAGGACGGCGGTACGCTTTTGATAAGACAGCCACATGTGCTTCCGATATACTGTATATTGTAGACAATTTCTTATAAACTACTGTCAAGACAAGTTGCAATCAATCTTGTCCTCCAGTAACTAGTTATCGCTTACACTAGTGGTCACCAACCTTTTTAAGCCCAAGATCCCCTACCTTGGCCTTAGTGAAAGGCAAGATCGACCCCAGATCGATTAGTTACACGCATGCGCACCGGGGCAGAAAAGACCAGAAGTAAAACCCCGCAACCCGGAAGTAGAGATAATGTATGAGCACACACGCAGTGAGGTAGCTGCTCTGCTGCTTACGAAACCCTGAGCCTGGATTAGGTCGTGTGTGAATATTTTAGCACCGGGTTCCCCACGAACATTCGGTGTGCCAAACAGGTTTAGAGGCGGCACCCATCTGTCCGCACTCCAGGCCAGTAGCAACGGCACTTCCCGCTGGCTGCGCGAGGGTGTCACTGCGTTTAGGCGACTGATGACCTCGCATGCATTCAAATTCAACAGTGGGCGTGACAGGAAATGAGGAAAGGTGCAGCTGACTGACATCATTTCCTCGCGGCCTGGTGGTTGGGGACCACTGAATCACAGTGTAGTGCGGGGAAGCTACAGGCATGCGCACTGGGCAGAAAGAACGGAACTAAAACCCCGCAACCCGGAAACAATCTCTCAACAGTATTTGTATATTTAATTTTCATTTTTTTGGGGGATCTGCTGGGAAAGTCTCAAAGATTGACCAGTCGATCGCGATCGACGGGTTGGCGACCACTAGCTTATGCAAACCACAAGTACCGTTTATTTACTGCCGCCCTGCCGCCTCCTTTACTTTGGAGCCTGGATCGTTCATGTATAATACACCTTAAGAAAAGGTTCGAATAACTTTTGATTCATTGCAAATACAGCGTGACCTACATATCGTGCTCATTCCCTAACATTGCATCCTTCTGATTATTAAGTAAAATAATTCTTGCATCAAATGTATCCTAATCAATTATATGAATATCACAGATAACCCTTGAAAGCCATGGATGTCTATGACGCGGAGCCTCTGTGTCTGAAGCTGTTCTCTCTCACTTACTTGTAGATACAATGACACTTTTATTTTACTAATTATAACCAAAAGCTTGGCCTTTAGTAATTTTTAGAACATATTACCCAACTTGTACTCAGTTGAGTTAACGAAGCTGTGTCTATTATCTTTGCGCATAAGAGCCGTAGATGGGGGTACTAAGGACAGCCTGTGATTTATGGTAGGACGTGAAAGCTTGTCAGTTTCTTGCACAGCTCTCTGATTTCATAGTATTAGATTTACAAAGGTTCACAATTCAATCAAAGAACCGTTTCAAATCATGTTGTGTGACATTTTGAAACCCTGCTTTATGTGATTCCTCTTCATATAATAAATAAAAGCTTTATTTCAGTTTACTGTTTCCCCGACTCTGGAATTTAGAACCTCTATCACATCCAGAAAAAGTAGTTCCTCCAACTTCCAGCCAGCTTGGCAGTAGGAGTGTGCATTAACCCAGCAAATGCAATTTCAATCTGACTCCACCATTTCATGATTAACACAAGGATAACATGCGCTCTCAGCTGGAATGGATGCTAAAATCTTGATATTTTAACCTCTTATTGCAAAGAAAGTTATGTTTTTAAAACGTGATACTGGGATACGAAGCTGCTTCCCAGTTTTGTCCCGACACCCCTAATTCCGCTGAGGGTCTCTATATTCAACACATCCTTCCTTCTCAACATGTTCTGGTGTGAACAATTTCCACCAGTTCTTTTTTTCTCAATGCCAACAGGACAAAACATCCTACTAGCTTAACGTATTTGAAAATATGAGGTTGACATATATGAACAATTTTTTGATTTACATTTGAAATTAAACTTCAGCAATTTCGGATATAATATCGACGCGTGATATAATACAATTCGGATATAATATAGACACAATAATCAAACTAAGAACTTAATTTTCAACATTAACTTCTGTTACAGAGGCGAAGCAAAGAGAGAGATGATGTTGTGCTGTACTATGGAATTACAGCGAAGTTATCGATAAAGTTGTGGCGAATCTCCTGACCACGATCAATTAGTTGGTTTGTTTGTTTCCGTTTCCTTTATCTGGCAACGTGCGTGAATGATTGAAGAAAAACTGAAGTAGCAACAATAACAGATAAGGCGATGGTCCAAAAGAATGACATGTGGTGTAGATCTATCTAGTGTCATGTACATTAATACCGGCAGTTACTTATGGGCGAACAAGCGAAAATCTGCAAATGCTGGAAATTTGAGCAACACACACAAAACGCTGGAGGAACTCGACAGGCTGAGCGGCAGCAATGGGAACTGCCAAAAGGTTTCGGCCCAAAACATCGATTGTTCTCTTTTCCGTAGATGTTGCCTGGCCTGCTGAGTTCCTTCTGCATTTTGTGTGTTACTTACGGTCAGTGTATTTTCATGAAGACATTAAATTGAGCCTTAATCAACAAATATCGGCTGGAAACCATCAACTTTTCACCCTCCCCCTTTTTGAATGCTGTGGACCCGATCTGAGACAAATCTGACCCTGGAACTTGGGAGTTAACATATTACCCAGGTGTATATTGCGCCGACAGAATCTCATCTCTATTCCTCTGACTAAGGAAACTCCTATCACCATTTCAGTCTTCTTCACATCTCTTGTCTTCTGAGCCACAGCACCAGATTCAGTGCCGGAGACCCGGTCACTGTGGTTGCACCCCCCCCTCCCCCATAGGTCAACCCCCCTCAGCAGTATCTGAAGTAATATACTTATTATTGAGGGGAACGGCCATGGGGTACTCTGCACTGCCTTTGCATTCCTCCTGACAGTCACCCAGTTACCTGTCTCCTGGTGACTACCTCTCTGTAGATCTTATCTATCACCTCCTCATTCTCCCGTATGGGCCGAAAGTCACCGATCCGCAGCTTCAGTTCCTTAATACGTTCTCAATACACTGCAGCTCGCTGCTGCTGGTACGTTTGTCTTTCTCCCAGAGACTGAAGGTCTCCCAGAATTCCCACATCTCACACACAGTACAACACACTGCCCCTGGAGCCATTCTCACTACTATGCCCCACCAGAAGAGGAATGAAGAATTAAGAGCAGAAGGAGTAACCTACCCCATACTTTACCTCACCCAAGCCTGATCCTGCTGAAGCCCGATGAGCCAAAGCCCCTCCAAACACTGGCGCACTCACAATAGTCATTCCAAGAATGGCAACTCCAATTACGCTTGCTTTTTAAAAAAATTTATTTGCTCTTTCTAATGAATCCCGCTCAGCGATTGGTCGCAGTCCAACTCTGGAAAAACTGCCCCCAAGTTCTGCCTTTTAAATCTTGAGTGTGGACCCGATTGAAAAGGTAGCTCACTTCACATACTCCTGCTCAGTGATTGGTCACAGTCGTGCACCTCCTGCAAACAAGGCTCGTTAATGGCTACAATATCACAATTTCAGGTGTTGGTCCATACCCTGAGCTCAACTGCCTTTCTTATGATTCTCCTTGCACTGAAATATACTCAGCTCAGGGCACTAGTCGCACCATGTTCAGCCTTTTGATTCCTGATTTTGTCTGAGGTCTTACCACCATCTGTCTCCACAATCTCTCCAATAACTGTTTTAGTACTCTGGTTCCCATCCCCCTGCAACTCTACTTTAAACCTCACTGGCAAGCCCTCCTGCTGGAAGATCAGTCCCCCTCCAGTTCAGGTGCAAACCGTCTCTTCTGGAATAGAGCCCAATGATCCAAAAGTCATATGCTCTCCCTCACACACCAACTCCTTAGTGTGTGTTAAACTGTATAAGCTTCCTATTTCTGGCCTCACTAGTGTGTGGCACGGGTAACAATCCGAAGATCACAACCCTTGAGGTCCTGTCCTTTAAGTTAGCACATAACTCCTTGAACTCCCTTTGCAGAACCTCATCACTCGTCCTACCTATGTCATTGGTATTTACATAACTGATGACTTCTGTTCACCCTCCTTCTTAAGAATGCTGAGGACTCTATCTGAGATACCCTGTACCCTGGCACCCAGGAGGCAAGATATCACCTGGGGTTCTCGTTCTGTTTTCTGTACCCCTGACAGAAAACACATTTAGTCATTTCTATTTGTTTCTCATACTCCATCGTCCCCTCAGATTGTGTTTAGTGTTCTTGCTCCATCACTGCACGATATGAAAACTGCACTGGGGCAGCAGACAGGAAGCTCTACCTTGGGAAGTCAAAACCACTCAACACGTCACTGACACCAGCTTGCCTGCCATCAAGGTCATGTATCCAGAAGAGGTGCTGGAAAAGGGCCAGTAACACCAACCCTGATCATGAACTGTTTGTTTGTCCCACTCCCAACAGCAAAGATACTAGCATTCAACTCGGGATCATCAGACTCAAAACCTTACTTTTTCCAAGCAGCAAAGCTACCTCTAACCCACCCTCAACAACCACTACATTATTATTCCCTGTCCGTCACCTTATGTACAGGCACCCCTGTGCCCAGTGTCACCTTATGGACATACAATTAATCTATGTATATGAGCCATCTTACATATTTAGATTTATTGTGTTTTTATTATTGTTGTCTTAATTGTGTTTTTTGTGCTGCCTTGAATGTGGAATAACAGGTATTTCATATCCTTTACACTCGGCACTGCAAATTACATTAAACAATTTTGAATCATAACGCTTGTGTGACCCATGTGGCAATTTTAATCCAAAAAACTACCCTGACAATTACATCTTTTATCAAGTTATCAGGAGTGCATCTTGATAGTCCCTGCTGGTTGTGAATGGAGTAACAGTCACTCCTACCTTACTTACTTTGCTGTTTCCAATCTGTTCTGAAACCTGACTTTTAAACGTGATATTTTTTACTATGAGTACGAGGAGTGACAAAGGTACTAAAGAAGATGCTCTTGCTTTTTTGGGTTCTATAATGGATTTGCTTTGAAAACACAGAAAAGAATCTTCCGATGAGTTCCAACAACTTAGATCTGAATTTAAACTAATGGATGCAAAATTGGATTCTATTCAAAAAACCTTAACATGCCATAAGGGGGACGTTGAAGGCAGACCCAAATGCAAGACACAGTCACCGAAGTACTGGGAACTGGACTGGACTAGAGTTAGGGATGGGACTGGACACAGACTAGAAGCTGGGACAGGAGCACAGACTTGTGCTAGGACTTTGGCTAGGAAAGCGGGGCCAGGACGAGGAACTGGGAACTAGGAGCCTGGGCTTGGACTCCGAGCCAGAGACTGGACAAGGACCCAGAACCTAGGTCTTGACTTGGGCTTGGACCCCGGAACTAGGCGAAGTCATGACGTGGCTACAGGACTGGACGAGGCTAGGGTTCTTTGAGGCACTCCTGGGCAGGACAGGGCACTCCTTCTTAAAGCACAGGGCCGGGATGCTTTCGCAGGGCCAAGCCCCTTCCTTGGACGCTGGGCCGGGATGACTGCTGAGGTAAACCGCCAAGGAAACTGTCAGGATTTCAGATGGGGAGGGGACGACAACAGTCCTGCTTCAGGGTAACGGCAAGGATGGCCTGACTTACCCCACGGAGGCAAGGACAGGAAGGGAGTTCAATCCGGGGTGGCTTCGAGTCTCCGGACAGCCAGCAACCTTGGCTGGCTATGGAAACTGCCGAATTCATAATCCAAACTCAGGTTGGAGGAACAACACCTTATATACCGGCTGGGTAGCCTCCAACCTGATGGCATGAACATTGACTTCTCTAACTTCCGTTAATGCCCCTCCTCCCCTTCTTACCCCATCCCTGACATATTTAGTTGTTTGCCTGTTCTCCATCTCCTGAGGCCTCCCGTCCCATGATCCTTTCCCTTCTCCAGCTCTGTATCACTTTCGCCAATCACCTTTCCAGCTCTTAGCTTCATCCCATCCACTCCGGTCTTCTCCTATCATTTTGCATTTCCCCTCCCCCCACTACTTTCAAATCTCTTACTATCTTTCCTTTCGGTTAGTCCTGATGAAGGGTCTCGGCCCGAAACGTCGACAGCGCTTCTCCCTATAGATGCTGTCTGGCCTGCTGTGTTCCACCAGCATTTTGTGTGTGTTGGTGTTTGAATTTCCAGCATCTGCAGATTTCCTCGTGTTTGCTCTTTGAATTCATATCTAGCTCGGAGTAGCAGACAGCCACTCAGCTGGCCCCGGAAACGGTTGAACCCATACTCCAATGATTACTCCGACTAGAGCAACAAGGCTCCAACCAGGCCTAGAGATCACGAATGGCTGCTCTAGCCTTCCACTGGCAGGTTGCTCCAAGGGGATACTGACGAGACGAACCAGCACCCACACTCTCTCTCACTCTCCATCTTGTTTTACGGTGGTTGGCACCCAGCTTAATGGTGCATTACCGCCACCTTCTGCTCCGGAGTGTGCGATAGACTCACATTCTAAATCCCTTCACCCAATCGCACACACACACATACCCTAACCTACACTTTATCCTCCCATCTTTGGCCATCCTAGTACCCTATTCCTGTTTATCCATCATATCCTATAAAAAACCCCTGTACCCCTTAAGAAAGCTAAAAATACCCTAACCTGTGTTCTCTCACCCATGCCCAGCAACCCTTTTAATGTGAATTCCTGCACCCCCAATTCCCTTAGATTAATTCTCATCATCTCTCTCTGTATCCCATACTTCCTGCAACTCAGAACTATATGTTCTACTGACTCCTCTTCCTGACATTCCTCACACAGTCCTGTCTGGTGTTTCCCTATCAATTTCAATGTTTAGTTTAGTGCACAGTGCCCCAGCCTTAACCTAGTCCACACAATTTCCTCTCTTCTGTATCTACTACCTACCCTAGCACCTGCAACACTTTTTTGTATTTGATATAAATGCCTCTCTTTCCCCTCCCTGTCCCATCTTTCTTGCCACATTTGGTTGATTTTTTCCCAGATTACACACTTAACCTCTGCTTTACTGATACTAATATGCATTTCTATATTTTCTTTCTTTAATGTCCTCTTTGCCAACTCATCCATCCTTTCATTCCCCTTCACCCCTACATGAGCTGGAACCCATAGAAATTTAACCTGACTTCCCTGATTTGCAACTCTTATGACTGACTGAAGGACTTCATGAAGTACATCTTGCCAGCTGTTTGAGTGAGAAGACCTTAAACTTGCTAGTACTGAAGATGAATCTGAGCATATCAACGCTTTGACTAGTCCAGCTTTCTCCACCCAACACAACGCAACCAACACCGCCAGCATCTCCATTGTATACACTCCTAACTTAATAGATGTTCTTCTGCTGATTGCAATTGCTTTTGCTGGTATAGCCACCCCAAACCCTGTCACTCCTGTTTCAGGTTCCTTAGCACCATCTGTATAGACCTGAGTATAATCACTATACGTTTCCATCACATGACAGTTAAATGCACTTACCAAATCAGTTTTATATTTTCCTTTCCTTTTTACCTCTAACAAATGCCAGTCTACGTCAGGCCATACAAGCTTCAATGGAGCTACAACCGGATAAACTAGTGAAGGACTTATCCTTAGATCAAACACTCCACATTCTTTAGCAATATCATTCCCTACCCGACTAAAGTTTTCCCTCTGAAACCTCCCATTTTCCCAGGACTCCTGCAACACTCCTTTAGCAGGGTGAGAATCATTGTGCCCCTGCAAATTAGCCCAGTAGTTTGCCATCAATTGCATCCTTCTTAATTCCAAAGGCATTACTCCCAATTCTACCTGCAGGGCTGATACTGGTGATGTTTTAAAAGCCCCACTGCACACTCTCAAAGCCTGAGCCTGAATCACATCCAGTTTCCTTATAAGAGACCAAGCTGCTGATCCATATGCTACACTTCCATAATCCAACACAGATCTTACTAAAGCCACATACATTCTCTTCAATGCTGAACAACTTGCTCCCCATTCCCTACCAGTCAAACATCTCATCACGTTTATTACTTTTTTACATTTCTCCTCAACTTTCCTGATATGGTCTGCCCATGTTAATCATGAATCAAATATAACTCCCAGAAATTTAAATGATCCAACCCTTTCTAATTCAATCCCATACATCCTTAATTTCTTCCCTACCTCAATTCTTTTCCTAGTGAAAAATACAATTTGAGTTTTTTCTGCTGAAAATCTACATCCCCAATCATAACCCCACTCTACCACTTCATCAATTACTCCTTGTAGTTTCCTGATAATATGCTCCATGTTCCTGCCTCTTTTCCACAAGGCCCCATCATCCGCAAACAGTGACCTACCTATATCCACTGGTACCTTTGTGAAGACATCATTGATCATAATGATGAAAAGTAACGGGCTAATCACACTACCCCGAGGTGAGCCATTTCCCACTATGTACTGTTTTGATAATTCTGATCCAATCCGAACTTGAATTTTTCTACCAAACAAAAAATCTTTAATCCAATTAAAAACTCTCCCCCCAACCCCCATCTTGTGCAGTTTAATTAATAATCCTTCCTTCCACATCATATCATAGGCTTTTTCAATGTCAAAAAACACTGCAGCTACTGATTCTTTATTTGCCTGGGCCTTTCTTATTTCAGTCTCTAACCTTATCACTGAGTCCATGGAATTCCTTCCCTTCCTAAAACCACTCTGATAACTTGCCAGCATTCCTCTCTTCTCAAGATCATACGATAACCTTTCTATTATCATCCTTTCCATTACCTTACATATATTTGATGTTAGTGCTATTGGCCTGTAGCTAGTGGGTTTTGACGGATCCTTGCCAGGTTTCCTTATTGGAATTACTACTGCTTCTTTCCATGCACTTGGTAATCTTCCCTCCTCCCACACTCTGTTGTAAAAAATGCAGTAACTTCAAGAGCGCTCCTTCTCCTAGATTTTTTAGCATAACATAGCATATTAGATCTTTCCCTGGGCAGGTTGGTCTCGATCTCTTTAATGCTCTCACCATTTCTGCCAAAGTAAATAGATCATCAATTATATCATCTGTTTCTTCCCTCCTGTTTAACACACCTGGGTATAGACTCATTGTTCTTTCCCTTCTTCTTCTCCCTTCTTCAGACCGATTTTCTGAACTGTGTATCTGTACAAACAACTTGGCCATGATCTCAGCTTTATCCCTGCTGGAGACTGCTGTTTCCTCCTCAGATATCATTACTGGATATTCCCAATCCCTTCTATCTCCCCCATCCTCTTAATCATTCCCCATACCTCTCCCACAGGCGTTGTTCTTCCTATTTTGTTGCAAAAACTTCTCCAACTTGCCCTTTTAGCTTGACGTATAGTTCTTCCCACCACTGCCTGTGCCTTATATTGAATCAAATGCTACATATTATGGGTTCTTTTAACTAGCCTGAATGCTCTATTTCTGTTTTTTTTACAGCCTGACAACATTCCTCTGTCCACCATGGCACTAGTTTTCTATTCATCCTATTTTTACTCCTGGGTATAGATCCTTCTGCTGCCATAATAATTGCTGAAGTCACCTGACTGTTCAATTCATCTATATTTCCAGAAATGTCAATCTTTGTCAATGCTTCTTCACTTAACTTCTGGAACTTACCCCAGTCTGCTTTTCCAAACACCCACTTTGGGATTCCACCACCTGGTCTTACTTCAACTTTCACCCACTGAACATAAAACTGGGTAGTGATCACTGCCTACTGTTGAAGCAGTCCAAACTCCCCAGTTACTAATGCCAGCCAAGATATTAGACACTAATGTAATATCTAATACTGACTGAATTCCGTTGTTACGTTTATCCTTGTTCCTCTACCATCATTCATACACACCAAATCCCTTTCTTCCATCAAACCTTCAATTACCGTTCCATTTGAATCTGTAATCGGATCCCCCCATATTGTGCTGTGAGCATTGAAATCTGCACACCACACTATTTTATGTCTGTTTTGTCCTTGTATCCTTAATAGGCTGTCCAAATCCAACCTTTTACATGATTGTAGTAGTTAATTATAACCACTCCCTCCCCTCTCTCCCACACTTCCACCACTATGTATTCCTGATCGTCTCCTTTTTCCAGTACCCTATATGGTATACTTTGCTTGATTAACATAGCACAACCCCCTCCTCCCCCTAGATTTCTATCTTTCCTTATCATTATATACCCATATACCACAAAGTCTAAAGCTGGTTTCAACCAAGTTTCCTGAATACGCACTACATCCGGTTTTACAACCATTTCCTTAATAAAGTCCTTAAATTCCTGGCCATTGGCCAGAAAACTCCTTGCATTCCATTGCAAAAGAATCACCATAATGAGTACTAACCAACCTATGACACTTCCTGGCTTGACTGATTAGTGAGGTTCTCCCTCAGTTCTTCCCATGTCAGTCCTACTAACCCTAAATGGTTTACTGCTGCTTTGACCACCAGCTGAATTTTGTCACTTTTTGACTTTACCTCAGCCGTACTATTAATCACTCCTGCAATGAATGTTACTAGAGCCTTTTTGTCTACATTAATCCTGTCATTTGTTCTTTGCTGCATCTCTCGCATCCCTATTGCTCCCTGTTCATTAGGAGCATTATTCTGTTCTCTTGACATTCTTACAGCTTCTGCATAAGTGATCTTTCTTTTCACTCTTATTTCTTGAATTTTCTTCTCCCATCTTGTAACCTCACACCCACTATACGCCACATTATGAGCTCCTCCACAATTACAGCATTTTGGTTGCACTCCTGTTCCACACATTCCATATTCATGACCATCCCCACATCTAACACATCTCCTCTGCCTTTTACAGTTTTTAGCTATGTGTCCAAACCTTTGACAATTATAGGACCTCAATGGCTTTGGCACATATACCCTTACTGGGTAACTCATGAAACCCAGAAACACTTTCCTTGGCACTCTTTCTTCTTCAAATTCAATCAATACTGATTCACTTTCCTTTTTCATTCCCTCCTTCGTTGTTTTCAGTCTTAGAACATTAATTACTTTTCCCCCTTTGATATTCCTCTTTAACTCCTCCATGTTTATACTCATTGGTACACCCGTGATCACTCCTTTACAACCACCATTTTGTGCTCCCACCCTCCCTGTATATTCCACCTTGCATTTTCCCATCTCTTTTAGCTTAAGTGTTTTCTCAAGTTGTTCCTCATTCGCACATCTTACCAATAGATTGCCATTGTAAAGGACTTTTGCAAATACTATTTCCCCTATCTTATTTGCCAGAGTTGTTAGCACAAATGGGTTAATTTTCTTCATGTGTCCTTGCGCCTTCTCATTAAACCTAATTATGACAACACCTTCTCTCTGAACTTGTTCATCTTCCTCACTTTCAGAACTATCTCCACTGTCATTTCTTATTCTTTTATTCCCTTTGTCTCAGTTTTCATTCATCCATCCCCTCACTATCTCCTCATTCCCTTTATTTCTCCCTTCACAATAATCCATTTCTCCCCAGCTGCCTACCTCTGATCCCAAATCCCTATCCCACTCCTTTTCCACTCTCTTTCCCTCAGCCCCTCCTCTTGCCTTGTCTGCCATTACCAGACCTGGGCAACCCCTTCCCAGCAATTCCCGCCTCTATCCAGCACCCCACTTGACCCTAGGGCCACTCATATTCCCAGCCCCAAAACGAGTATCAGGTGTCCATGATTAAGCCCACATGAAACAAGGGACAGCCGGAAGACCTGGAGTCCAGAGTCCACGGACCGGACCATGAACCGGAATGCGGACTTCACGGACCAGTCCATGACATAACCGAGCATGATAAACGAATAGAAGAGAATGAAGAAACACTGATGATTTTGGATGCAAGAATGGATGACCTGCAAAAGTTCTGTGAAAAACAATCTAAATCTAATGAGAAATTAAGACAGAAGATTATCAATTTAGAAAACAGAAGCAGAAGAAATACCTATGAATTCTGGGTCTTGAAGAGTTAACAGAAGGTGATCAGCCTACTGAATTCTTTGTAAGCTTTTTGGTACAATTATTTCCTAAAATCTTACTGTCTGCACCTATGATCGATTGAGCTCAAAGATCGCCTATCCCGAGACCACCTCTGGGAACCAATTATCAGTTATAATTTGTTTTCATGAATTTCAAATGAAGGATCTAGAGTAGCTAAACTCCCTTGTGATTTAAATGCTTTACTTAGAGAATAGGATTTTAATGAGTTAATACCGAGTGTGATTATATGTTATGAATTTTATTAAGTTTTTTATTATTTCATACAATTTTTCTCAAGGTTTTTTATCAATATGGCTTAGTTTGGGTATTTTTTGTTCTATTGTTTTGTGCCTATAATAATTAATCTATTTGTGTCCTTGTTATGAGGGCTAAGCCTTTTTTTGGCCGTCCGTTATTTAGTCTAGCTTGGAATACAGTTGATCTTGGAATTAATTAGGAGCCAATCAGCAGGCTGTTTTGGGAGGGTGATGTCATTAGTTGCAGCTGCCAGCCTTCTTTTTGCTGGCCTTTCTGACTTTGGTAGGGGGGAGTGGGGGATGTCTGTTTCTGGGAGTTGTTTTTCGGATGTTAGCCAATGCTGTTGCTTGGTTACCCTATTTCAAGGCGTATTGCTTGGTTTTAATGTTCATTTTACTGGTTATTACTTTAATTGCTCTATTAAATAGTATTAATAATGGGTCATACTATTAACTTACTTTGTCTTAACGTGAAAGGATTAAATCCCCCTGAAGCAGAATAAGATTTTTGCCTATATTAAAAAATTCAAGGCCCCAATTTTTTTTTTTACAAGAAACATATATACATAAGTGTGATAACTTACATCTTGTCAATTTTTACTCCTCTTTTCAGGCTAAGTCTAGAGGAGTTTCAATTTTTATGGATAATACATTTCCCCTTCTCCAACATAAGGTTGTGTCTGATACTAATGGGCATTTTGTCATAGTGTCAGGAAAATTAGATAATAAATTAATGGTATTTGCCAATCTGTATGCTCCGAATATGGATGATCCAGGATTTTTTGAGCGCTTTTTTTTCATTTTTGCCAGATTTGAGCCTTTTACTCATTGGTGATGGGAGGAGATTTTAATTGTTGGTTAGATCCAGTTTTAGATAGGTCATCCTTTAAAACAGCGACACTTAATAAATCAGCTTTATTTATTCAATCTTTTTTAATGAAATGCGGTATTGTTGATGTATGGCGTTTCTTACATCCACTAGATAGGGAGTACTCATTTTTTTCATGCCCATCATACGTATTCCAGGATTGGTTACTTTTTTATTGATAGTCAAATGATTCCTTTTGTTCGATCCTGTGAATACAAAGAAATTGCTGTTTCAGATCATGCTCCTGTGCTTTTTTCTTTAAATTATTCCCTGGTCTTCTTCAAATAAACAGATCTTGGCATTTTAATTTAACTTTGTTATCTGATAAAGCTTTCTTGAAATTTCTGGAGAGACAAATTATTCCTTTTTTTTGAAGAGAATGCTTTGGAAGAGACTTCTAGTCTTATTAGATGGGATGCATTTAAGGTCAAATTATTTCTTATACTGCAAGTGTCAAGAAAAAAGCTAATTAAGAGAGAATTGAGTTAGCTAATCAGTTAAAACAATTAGATCAAAAACATAGGTTCCAGATCCTGCTTTATATAAAAGGCATGTTGAAATTCAAACTATATATGATCTTCTTTTAACATATCCAATTGAAACTCAACTTTTAAAAGATAAAAGTCAATTTTATATCCATGGAGACAAAACAGGTAAATTATTGGCCAACCGTTTAAAAACCTTTATAGCTAAATGGCAAATTAAAGGAATTTGTAAAGCCAATGGTGATAGGACAACAGACCATTTAGAAATAAATGATATTTTTAAAGAATTTTATTTTAAACTTTATAGTTCTGACCCTCCCAAAGATAACAATGTAATGAATATTTTTTTTAGATTAATTAAACTTTCCTACACTTTCTGTTGATAACCAAAAACAGTTGGATCAACCTATTTCGTATGAGGAAATTGCCGAGGCTGTACATTCCTTGCATTCAGGGAAGGCTCCAGGTCTTGATGGATTTTCTGCAGAATTTTATAAGACTTTTTCCTCACTGCTTATACCTCATTTATGTGTAGTTTTTTTCGGACTCCTTTAAGTTGCGTAGGTTGCCAGAATCTTTTTATGAAGCTTCTATATCACTTATTCTCAAAAAGAATAAGAACCCAACCAAATGCTCTTCATACAGACCAATTTCTTTACTTAGTGTTGATACTAAAATCCTATCTAAAGTCCTGGCCTGTAGAATTGAAAATATTTTACCATCTATTATTTATTTTGATCAGACAGGATTTATTAAAAATCAATATTCCCACTTTAACATTCATCATTTATTAAACATTATTTATTCCTATGTGTGATTTCTTTGGACACTGAGAAGGCTTTTGATCGAGATGAATGGAATTATTTATTTAAAACTGTAGAAAAATTTGATTTTGGGCCCAATTTTATTCACTGGATTAAATTACTGTATCTATCTCCTTCTGTCAGGGTCCTTTCTAATTTTCAGTATTCCAAACTTTTTAAACTTCAACGTGGAACTAGACAAGGTTGTCACTGAGCCCCTTGCTCTTTGATTTGGCCTTAGAACCCTTAGCTATTGCTTTTCGAGAATCTATTGATGGTACTGGTATTCTAATGAGAGGGACTGTTCACAAAGTTTCACTTTATGCTGATGATCTATTGCTTTTTATTTCTAATGTCGAGACTTCATTACCTCCTGTGCTTTCTTTACTTTCTTGTTTTAGCCAGTTTTCAGGATACAAACTGAACTTACATAAGAGTGAACTTTTTCCTTTGATTAGTTTGTCATCAATTAATACTAACCTTCCTTTTAAAATTGTAAAAAATCAATTTACCTGTTTGGATGTAACAATGACCAAGAATTATAAACACCTATTTAATGAACATTTTCTTACCTTACTGAATTTTGTAAACAGGACACTATCAAACTGGTCGCCTTTTTCGTTTTCCTTCATTGGCTGAATCAACTCTATTAAAATGAATATTTTACCTAAATTTATATACCTTTCAGGCATGACCTGTTTTTATTCCTAGATCTTTTTTTTTGATTCTCTTGATTCTATTATATCTTCTTATATATGGAAAAACAAACATTCTCTACTAAATAAAGTTCATCTTCAAAAATCTAAGAAGAATGGAGGTTTAGTTTTACCAAATCTTAGGTTTTATCATTGGGCAGTCAATATAAGAAATCTTACATTTTGTACATATTAACCGTGAGGACAGTCCGATATGGGTTTCTTTAGAAGCTATGTTAGTAAACTTCCTATTATTTCCCTTCTTGGATCCTCACTCCCTTTATCTTTTAGTAAACTAACTGAAAATTTGGTAGTTAAACATACTTTGAGGATCTGGATACAATTTAGGAGATTCTTTGGTCTATTGAGATTTTTTTTGTCTAGTCCCATTGGTTTTAACTATTTTTTTAAACCTTCTCTTGTCGACTCAGGTTTTAAAGAATGGGATAGATTGGTTATTAAATGCTTCCAGGATTTGTTTGTTGGAGGAAGTCCTCTTTTGTTTGCGCAAATGTCATCTAAATATAGTTTACCCGAAACTTTTTTTTGTTTGTTTACAAATTAGAGACTTTCTGTGGTCTCAATTATATACATTTCCTATAAGTTCCGATAAGGACTTAATAGATGTAATTTTCCATTTGAAACCTTTTTTTAACAATGGTTCAATATCCAATATTTATGGTATGTTGTTAGGAATGAGAAACATTCCTATAGACAAAATAAAAAATCTTTGGGAGCAAGATTTACAGACTTCAATTTCTGAGGAAACTTGGAATGAAACTTTTAGTTAACACTTAATCGTTATGCACCCATCATTCCCTTTTACAATTTGAAGTGGTTCATAGAGCTCACGTCTAAAGATAAGCTATCTCATTTTTATTCAGATATATCACCTTTCTGTGATAGATGTAGTAATGGAGAAGCCTCATTAATTCACATCTTTTGGACATGTCCAAGCCTTGAAAGATACTGTAAGTATTCCAAACTTTCTCGGTACTTTTCAAGGTAAATTTTAAGCCTAACCCTTTGGCCACATTATTTGGTATTGTTGGAGGAAAAGACTTTATTTTGGAGACAACCGATTTGCATATTTTGGCTTTTATTTCTCTTATAGCTAGGAGGGCGCTCTTGCTTAAATGGAAGGATGCTGTTCCGCCTACTCATGTTCAATGGTTACGGGATGTTATGTCATGCTTAATTTTAAGAAGATCTGATGTTCAGTTTTCAGTTTTTGAATCTAGTCAAGACTTTTATACATTGTGGGGACCATTTTTGAGTTTTTTCAAAACCATCGATTTGTTGTGAAGTACAGATGGTGGCTAATATATTTTATTATAAGGGTTTTTGTCCCCCTTTTTTTCATGGTTTTCCTAACAGCTCTGACTTTGGTAGTGGGTTTAGATTTTTTTTTTGTATAACAAAATTATTATACAGTATTTCAATATTACAATTTAATTTTTATGAATACAGGGTTTTGTGATTAACTATATTTTTAATACAATGTATTTGGTACTATTTTTTCACTTATAATATACATTTTCTTGTACTCTGTATTCCTTTATGCAGAAACTAATACAAATATTGAAAGAGGAGTGCATCTTAGAAGGCAAAAAAAACCACATGAATACATTAGGAGGAATAAAAATATACATTAATCTTTAATCAAACTTTTCAATGAGTTATATTACATAATAACCACTTTATGCATTGGCAATGAGTAAACTCATTCACTACGAACACGAACTGAAAGATTTGACAATCCATCCAGAACGTTCAGTTCTGATAGCATCCAAAGAACTCAAAATCTGGGGGTGGGGGGGAAAGAGGGATGGAAATCATCCCAACACCTGCTGAGCTAATTCTGCATTTTCATTGCAACAATTTCTTTGTGACTTTGAATACATTTTAAACTAATTTCATATCTAATGGAAAGGTGTTAAAAGAAGCCTTAAAAGCTGTGTTTTGAAATGGGTAGAAACAAGAAAATCCCAAAATTGCTTTGTGCAGTATAAGAAGAATGTATGGAATTTTTTTTCAGGTACTGGAATCGAAGATGTTACATGTTTGATGTTCCAAGGTTACTTAGGAGGCACTTTCCAGATAAAATGCCTACAAGATTCTGATAGCATAGACCTTCTGTCCCAAATAATGTACACAAGATGTTTTCTTTGCAGATCTGACTCAGAATCTAGCATCAAATATATCCTCAATATAAAGAACGCATTACAACAATTTTCCAAATTCAACACTCTGGTGATCAAAGGACACAAAATGTAACACGAAATCCAGATTGCTGAAGTAAACATGGACAGAAACCTACAAATCACCCTTCAGAAAGATTATGTTCGTATTAACTGCCAGAAATTTTGAAATAATATATTAGATCATTAAAACAAAGTGCTGCACTTCTCCAAATGTTGAAACTGAAGGTGACTAATTTAAAGAGAAATCATAATTCCATCAACTAACAGCAGGGGGACCCAACCTTTATGCCACCGAGCAGTATCATTAAGGGGTCCATACCCCAGGTTGCAAACCCCTGATGTATAGTATGGAATTGAGAATTTGTGTAAAGAAGCGAAGTCAGAATTAAGGCATGCAAATAATTTGCCAACCATTCTAGCATTACAAACTTTGCAATAAATTGTAGACAAGTTCAATTTTGAAAATCATTGCTCTATTTTGAGAAATCTATAGATGAAGACATTATCTGTAGCAAGTACATTTCAGTTTTAAATCCCCAGATATCTACCAAAATTGTTATGAAGCTCCTACCAAACAAGGTTGACTACATGGTGAATGATCCTTTTTTTGGCTAAGAGTAAGAACATTACAATATCCACATTTCAGTGGATCCATTAGGTCAAATAATGAATGAAACAAATGTATGTACAAAGGAAGAGTTTTAGATCTTTAAATAGGATGCATACTATTCTGATTTAAAAAGTGCAAGTTTTATTTGTGATTTTCAAGAATTTCCTCAGTATGCAAAGTATTGAGGTCAAACAGGTAACAATGTAAGTCAATATCCACTTTCATTCAATCAAAAATAGTCCTCAGTCCAATTTATGATGCATAAGAAACCAAAAATGTTCACACCACCTATACACAAAAAAAACTCAGAATAAATTGTTTTCAATTAGATCAGATTTATAAGGCAATTCACTTTATTAAATGTGTACTTCGCTTTTCATTATTTTTCAGGAAAATATTTGCAAAACTTTTAAAGAGTGCAAGTATCTGTAAAATACTATATGCTGGACACTTTTGGCTGAACAAAAAGATTACACTGTTTGAACTTGAAGAGTTTCTGGCATCATGTTCAACATTCTTCTTTCTTAAGTCTTTTTTTCTAGAAGTGAGCAGCCAATATTCAAGACTTAGTTAAAATGAAATTTGAAATTAAAAGGTCCTCCCGAGCCAAAAGGATTGAATCCTTGCCATTGATTCCATGATCTATGAAAGTGATGACCACCTCCACCCTGTTGATTTTCTGGATCCAGAGGATCCTCCCCCGAATCAAACTTCTTCCTCATCTCTAGAAAGAAGAATGAACAAAAAGGTAATTAAGTCATCTATCTCTACAAGTAAAATTGACTTTAATCAATATTTTAGGTTTAGTATATTCAACGCACTTCCAAAATCATAAGTGTCAAAAGACTACAACATATCCAATTTTACTGTTCTTCAGAATGAAGAATGTAATGTAAATAAATTCTAAATTATCTAACAGCAACTAAATTCTAATTTTATATTTAATTGTAGTCATTATAGCCTTCATTACAAGACAAATGCACCTCTATTTAGTAATGAAAAAATAGTATAGCGCAATTATAAAACATCCAAAAACAAAATTCCCAATGAGCAGATTTGAAATAGATTTTATGAAAATTCCATCAACTTTATAATTTTAGAGGGCATGTATTTAAAGTAAGAGGGGTTAAGTTCAAAGGTGTGTGGAAAGTACTTATTTTATTTACACATAAAGGGCATGTGCCTGGAATGTGCTACCAGAGTTGAGAGTGCAAGGAAATATGATAGAGGCATTTTAAAGGCTCTTGGGTAAGCACATTGAATGAATGTGCAGAAGGAGGAATGTGGATGCTGTGTAGGCAGAAGTAATTAGATTTCTTTGATATTTAATCAGTTTAGCACAACATTATGGCCCAAATGGCCTCCTCTTGTGCTGTACTGTTTGGTAGTCTGTGTTCAAACCTCAAAGTGGTTTACATTTTGTGTAATTGGTCTGAATTCTGAGAAAGTCCGGTCAAGATGGTGCTAGCGAACAATGATTCCGTTCTCCATGTGGACAATATGTTAGTTTTTTTGTGCAAGGGAGGGGAGGTTTGTTTCTTTCTCATGGGGGGGGGGGGGTTTGATGTCTGTTCATTCAACAACTCCCATGGCCTTTCTGTGTTTCATGGCTATCTGGAGAAGCCGAATATCAGAGTTGTATAGTACATGCATAAATTGACAATAAAATGAACTTCTAAACCTTTAAACTCCAATCATTTTGTCATTGACCAGATTACAACTTTGTAAATCACAAAATATCAGATGCTATGATTCAGTTCATCCCTACATAGAGGTAGAAACTGAAAATGGTGAAGCCTACTAATAAAGTCATAAAACTGTGACCTGATAGAGAAACAGAAGAGGAGGCTGTTTTGATTCTATTGACTGGAACATCTTTGAAACTAGTACCAACAGTATTGTTGAATACATTGACACAGTTACATCCTATATCAGCTCTTGAAGATGCCTGCATCACCACAAAAATAATTCACCAGATTCAGCAATAATACACCCTGGTTCAATGCAGAGCTTAGACAGCTGTCCCCAGAGAAGGAGGTGGCCTTCAGGAATGGAGATAAGGGTGTTCAAAAAGGCCATGTACAAGCTGGAAAAGGCAACCAAGAGCTGCCAAATACCAATATTCAGTCAAACTTAAGAGTCCTTAGGAGTCTGCAGAGATTCAGCATGACATCAAAAGCACTGACACACTTCTAAAGATGTGTAATGGAGAGTGTATTGACTGGCTACATCATGGCCTGGTATGGCAACACCAATGCCTTTGAACAGAAAATCCTACAACAGGTGGTGGATTTGGCCCTATACATCATGGGTCAAGCCCTCACAACCATTAAGCACATCTACCACTGTCATAGGAAAGCAGCATCCAACAAAGATCCGCACCACCCAGGCCATGCTCATTTCTTACTGCTGCCATCAGGTAGAAGGTACAAGAGCCTCAGGACTCGTACCACCAGGTTCAAAATCCATTACTACCCCTCGACCATCAGATCTTGAACAAAAGAGGATAACTACACTCATCTATTGAGATGTTCCCACAGCTGATGATCTCACTTTAAGGACTTTTATCGTTATCTCATGCTCTCGTTATTTATTACTATTTATTGATATTTGCATTTGCACAGTTTGATGTCTTCTATACTTTACTTGATCTTTCATTGATCCTGTTAGTTACTATAGATTGCTGAGTATGCCTGTAGGAAAAAGAATCTTAGGGTTGCTTGTGGTCACATAAATCTTCTCTGATAACATTTATTTTGAACTGGTGAAACCAGTTTTCTACAAATGACTTTTTCCCCCCCAGTCTGGAAATGCCTTCAGTCCATTAGCAACTCCAAAAAGCAGGTACACCCTGCCCCAATCTCCTCCCCCCAAACTAGGTAAACAATTTGACCCTACTGCATTGGCTACAGGCCTGTTGCACCTATATTGGTCATTATGAATTTCTGAAAGGCTGGTCACATCATTTCTCAAACCATTCTAGATCTGCTGCAGTTCACCTAGAGAGCCAACAGATCCGTAGATGATGCAGTTAATATCAGTCTGAACTTCACAGTACAGTAATTCAGCTCTCCGGTACATACTGTATGTCAGAATTACCTTTGTTACAGTTCGATTGTCAATACCGTGAACCCTGAGCTTCTCCGAGAGAAACTCTCCAAACTTAAAGTACCAGTTCCCATTTGCAGGTGGATCATGAACTTCCTCTGAGAATGAAGCAGTATGTGAAAGCACACCTCCACATCCTGCTCTCTCAGCAGAGGTGCGCCACAGGCATGTGTTCTTCCCTTCTCTTATTTTCCCTATGACCCAATGATTGCATCTCTCGTGGATGACACCACTATCATTGGATAAATTACCAGAGGCCACGAATCCAAATAGCACCAGGAAGAAACTAAGCTTATATTCTGGTGTAATCACAACAACGGAGTTGAATGCCCCAACACCACGGAAATGCATATCAACTTCAGGAACAATGGGCTGCTTCTCCACCACTCAATAATCAGCACAGTTTCAACATTCAGGTTCTTGGGCATCATTTAGCTGGACCTCATGTGGGAAAAGTACATCTCCTTCATGAACAAAAAAACTTGGCAGAGGATGTACTTCTTGTGGCAAATGCTAAAATTCCATCTTCCCTAGAACATACTGGTGCAATTCTACACTGCCATCATAGAGCATCCTCATATTAGCTATTACTGTCTAGTTGGTGCAGCATCCTCTCACAATATACAAAAACTACAGTGATCTGACAGGTCAGCAGAAAAGGTCGATGGCTGCAGTCTACAGTCACTGCAGGATTTGCAAGTGTCCAGGACAAAGTAGGCAGGTAAATTATCATGGACACTACCCATCCTGCAAACTACCCTTTCCAAAAGCTCCTTTCTTGAAAGAGCTGCAAGGTCATTAAAACAACTTCATGCCATCTTAAAATTTTCCTCTCCCAGGCAGTTAATCTAATCAACTATTCCAGTTAGTTTGTTACTGTACTGCAGATTTTAAACCACCTTTTATAATGCTTTCCACATTGTAATTACATGCTATTTTGGACATGCGATTCCATATCCATTCTTTAACCTCTAACTTTATTTTTTATGTAATTCCTTATTCATTATAATTGTTGAATATTTTATTTTGTTGCATGCCACCCTGACCAACACACAACAGCAAAGTCCTAATACATGTAAATATATATGTGAATAAAGTTGATCCTTGATATGGTTGAGAAACAGATTTTGACCTAGATACAGGAGAAATTGCCCTGCTCTTAAAATAATTGTTTCAAGAATTGCAGTGTTTAGCATCTTGCAATGTTGTATTTTTCATACAGCACATTAGTTCCTTAAATTACTTGAAGAGGAATTTGAACTATCAATCAATAACAGCCAAAATTCATTCTCATTTTAACCAGTTGAAAACAAACCTTCTGGATGCATTTTCTGAGTCATATTATAATGACTTATTCATTACTAGACACCAGGATGGCATACAGAAAGATAAAATAGTCATTAACAAAAAAAACACAACAGGTACAGGATAAATTGGAAAATTTAAATATATCCAAAAAAAACTAGTTGCATAGAGCAATTTGCGTGTTTTTACATTTAGTGTGAACTTTTAACAGTTTTGGAAGTTTTATTATCTACAGTTAGCACCACAGGAACAAATTGCATATCATCTGCGAATTCTTTAAAATGATAAAACACGCAAGTTTACAAAAAAGACTCGTACAAATTGCAAAGATTTTGACAGAGTGACATGAATCTGGATAGAATACTACAGCACATAAACAGGCCCTTTGGCCCATCTAGTCTGTGCCAAACCATTAATCTACCTAGTCCAACTGACCTGCACCTGGATATCATAGAACACTAGAATCCATCTTAAAAATTACTTAATTAAAAAAAAACTTAACTTATTTTTAAGCATATTATTCATAAGGCTTGCCTAACATGCACTTAATGAACATTGCTAAAGTTACAAAAAAATTAGAAGTATGAACAGAAAATACTGGAACTACTAAGCAGTTTATGTAGGATCTGTGCAAAAAGGAACAGAATTATTTCAGTTCAATGACTTTTCAATTACTAAAGAAATTATCTTGTTATTATCAAATGTGGGACAACTAACACAAAGTACTGGAAGAACTCAACAGGTCAGGCAGCATCTATGGAGGGAACTTGACCAACACTCCTCATCAAGACAGGAAAGGAAGGGGTCAGAAGTCAGAATGAAATAGTGAGGGGAGGGCCAGATGCACAAGCTAACAGGAAATAGTTAAGGATACCAGGGGAGAGGGAAAAGGGGGGATGAACAGGTTCTTGATTAGTAAGGTTATGGGGAGAAGGCTGGAGGATGGGGTTGATAAATCAACCATGATGGAATGGCAGAACATTCTCAATGGGCCAAATGGCCTAATTCTGCTCCTCTGTCTTATGAAAGGGAATAATGTGAGAAGCTTGGTGATAGGTAGAAGAGGTAAAGGGCTGAAGAAAGAATCTGATAGGCAAGGATGTTAATCAGTGTAATAAAGGGCAGGCAATGGGAAAAAAGTGGAAGGTGATGAACGGGTCATGAGAGTGGAAGGGGGATGGGAAAGAAGGGGTGAGAGGACCACAGGAATCAGGGAAAACGGAGTGAACAACAAAGGGGCGTAGTTACTAGAAGTTAGATAAATCAATGCTCATGGCATTAAGTTGGAGAATGATGTCAATAAAACTTGAAAGAACATACAGAAAATTTACTAAGATGTTACAAGTTATAAGGCAATGTTAAATAGGTTAGGACTTTATTTCCTGGTGTGTAGGAAAATGAGGGGAGATCTTATTGATATATTTTTTTTAATTTAGTTAGAGTTGCAATGCAGAACAGACTCTTCTAGCCAAGAAGCCGCACCACTCAGTAACCACCTATTTAACCCTTGCCTAATCACAGAACAATATACAATGATCAGTTAATCTACTAACTGGTATGCCTTTGGATCTTAGAGGTGTATAAAATTATGCCGGGTACAGATAGGGTGAATGCATGCAGGCATTTTCCCCTCAGGCTGGGTGAGACTCCAAGTAGAAGTCATAGGTTTAGCATCAAATGTGAAATATTTAAGGGGAACTTATTCACTGAGGATGGTGCAAGTGGAAGTGGCAGATGCAGGTTGAACTGTAATATTTAAGAGAATTTTGGATAGGTACAAGAGAGGTGCAGAGAGCCATGGTCCAGGTGCAGGTACAGTATAAGCACAAGTAATGAATGTGATTCTGATTTCAATGTTTAAGAGAAGCTTGGATAGATACATGCATGGGAGGGGTATGGAGGGCTATGATCATGTGCAGGCTGGTGGGACCGGATAGTTTACATGGTCTGTCTTGAACTGGATGTGCCGACAGCAAATACCTCCTTCTCTGTAATCAAAACAGAGTCCTTGACCTTGCTGCTGTTTTCTATTTCTATAGAATCTGTCTCTGTCTCCCGATTAAATACAGGTAGTGTTCACAGGTTCAATGTCCATTTAGGAATCAGATGACAGAATGGAAGAAGCTGTTCCTGAATCACTGAGTGTGTGCCTTCAGGCTTCTGTACCTCCTACCTGATGGCAACAGTGAGAAAAGGGTATGCCCTGGGTGCTGGAGGTCCTTAATAATGGACACTGCCTTTCTGAGACACCGCTCCCTAAAGGTGTCCTGGCTACTTTGTGGGCTATTACCCAAGATGGAACCGACTAAATTTACAATCCCCTGTAGCTTCTTTTGGTCCTGTGCAGTAGCCCCTCCATACCAGACGGTGATGCAGTCTGTCAGAATGCAGTCCATGGTACATCTATAGAAGTTTTTGAGTGTATTTGTTGACATACCAAATCTCTTCAAACTCCTAATAAGTATAGTCACTGTCTTGCCTTCTTTATAACTACATCGATACGTTGGGACCAGGTTAGGTCCTCAGAGATCTTGACACCCAGGGACTTGAAACTGCTCACTCTCTCCACTTCAGATCCCTTTATGAGGACTGGTATGTGTTCCTTTGTCATACCCTTCCTGAAGTCCACACTCAGCTCTTTCTTTGTACTAATGTTGAGTGCCAGGTTGTTACTGTGGTACCACACCACTAGTTGGCATATCTCACTCCTGTACGCCCTCATGTCACCACCTGAGATTCTACCAACAATGGTTGTATTGTCAGCAAATTTATAGATGGTATTTGAGCTATGCCTAGCCACACAGTCATGTGTGTATATATAGAGTAGAACACGGGGCTAAGCACACATTCCTGAGGTGCACCAGTGTTGATCGTCAGCAAGGAGATGTTATCAGCAATCTGCCCAGATTGTGGTCTTCCGATTAGGAAGTCAAGGATCCAATTGCAGAGGGAGGTACAGAGGCCCAGATTCTGCAACTTCTCATTCAGGATTGTGGGAACGATGGCATTAAATGCTGAGCTATAGTTGTTGAACAGCATCCTGACATAGGTGTTTTATTGTCCAGGTGGTCTAAGGCTGTGTGAAGAGCCACTGAGATTGTGTCTGCCGTTGACCTATTGTGGTGATAGGCAGATTGCAATGGGTCCGGGTCCTTGCTGAGGCAAGAGTTCAATCTAGTCATGACCAGCCTCTCAAAGCATTTCATCACTGTAGATGTGAATGCTACTGGGCAACAGTCATTAAGGCAGCTCACATTATTCTTCTTAAGCACTGGTATAATTGTTGCCTTTTTGAGGCGTGGGAACTTCTGCCCGTAGTAGTGAGAGGTTGAAAATGTCCTTGAATACTCCCGCTAGTTGGTTGGCAGAGGATTTTGGACCCTTATCAGGTACTCCATTGGGACCTACCGCCTTGCAAGAGTTCACTCTCTTTGAAGACAGCCTAACATCGGCCTCTGAGACAGAGTTCACAGGGTTCACAGTAGGCTTCTGTGGAAGTTTAGATGACAGAGAATACAGGGTGATCTAACCAAATAGACAATAGACAATAGGTGCAGAAGTAGACCATTCGGCCCTTCGAGCTGCACCGCCATTTTGAGATCATGGCTGATCAACTACTATCAATACCCGGTTCCTGCCTTGTCCCCATATCCCTTGATTCCCCTATCCATAAGATACCTATCTAGCTCCTTCTTGAAAGCATCCAGAGAATTGGTCTCCACTACCTTCCGAGGCAGTGCATTCCAGACCCCCATAACTCTCTGGGAGAAGAAGTTTTTCCTTAACTCTGTCCTAAATGACCTACCCCTTATTCTCAAACCATGCCCTCTGGTACTGGACTCTCCCAGCATCTGGAACATATTTCCTGCCTCTATCTTGTCCAATCCCTTAATAATCTTATATGTTTCAATCAGATCACCTCTCAATCTCCTTAATTCCAGCGTGTACAAGCCCAGTCCCTCTAACCTCTCTGCGTAAGACAGTCCAGACATCCCAGGAATTAACCTCGTGAATCTATGCTGCACTTCCTCTACAGCCAGGAAGTCCTTCCTTAACCCTGGAGACCAAAACTGTACACAATACTCCAGGTGTGGTCTCACCAGGGCTCTGTACAAATGCAAGAGGATTTCCTTGCTCTTGTACTCAATTCCCTTTGTAATAAAGGCCAACATTCCATTAGCCTTCTTCACTGCCTTAGTGAAGGAGTCAGAGTGACAATGGAGGGTTCTTATTTAGGCCTGTGTCCAGTGGTATGCCACATGACTAGTGCTGGATCCACTGTTATTTGTTACCTGAATTAATAATTTGGATAAAATGGTGGCATGATTGCATATGACACCAAGACTGGCAGAATAGACGATTGTAAAGAACATTATCCAAGATCATAACAGGACCTGGATGAATTGGGAAAGTGGTTGAGGAATGGTGGATGGAATCTAACTGATGAGTACAAGGTATTGCATTTTGGTCAGTCAAGCCACAGCAGGATTTGCGTAGTAAATGGCAGGGACCTGGAGAGGGACCAAGGCTTGCAAGTACCCAATTCCCTGAAAGTGGTGACACAGGTGGACTTGCTGGTGACAGTAGCATTTGGCATGCTTGTCTTCATTAGTAAATTACAATACTTAAAAAAAAAAAACAGGAACAGGGACATAAAAACACCTAGAGGGAGATGAGCCAAAGACAGCAAATAAAACTAGCTCACATCTTGGTTAACAGACAAGTTGGGTCAAGGGCCCATTTCTAATGCCATTTGACTATACACTATGTGGCCACTTTATCAGGTACACCTGTACATCTGATTATTAATACAATATCTAATCAGCCAATCATGTCGCAGCAAGTCAATGCATATAAACATGCAGACATGGTCAAGAGATTCAGTTGTTCAGACCAAATATCAGAATAGGGAAGAAATGTAATCTTTGTGACTGTGGAACGATCAATGGTGCCCGAAAAGGTGGCTTGAGTATCTCAGAAATATTGATCTCCTGGGATTTTTATGAACTTCAGTCTCTAGAGTTTTACAAAGAATGCTGTGAAAAACAAAAAATAATAATAATAATCAAATGAGCGGCTGTTCTGTGCGCGAAACACCTTTTAATCAGGGTGGTCAGAGGAGAATGGCCAGATAGGTTCAAGCTGATAAGAGGGTGCCAGTAACTCAAATAACGTTACAACAATGGTGTGCAGAAGGAGATTTCTGAACACACAACACATTGAACCTGGCAGTGGATGGGCTACAGCAGCAGAACACCTTATCAGGTTCCACTCGTGGCCACTTTGTTAGGTACACTTCAATGTACATAACAGAGTGGGTGCTGTGCCATTTGGTGCATTGAATCTACCCGTATTTGCTGGGCTATCATGTGGTCCCACTTATAGACTTGTCACAAATGCACCTTCTCAACTTTGGAGCATGAGATTCCCAGGAGACGGTGATAGAGCACCACAGGACAGAACAGACCTTAAGCCCATCTAGTCCATGCTAATCTGATCCCTTCTACCTCTCTGGATGACATCCCTCCAAAGCTCTCCCATTAGTGTACCTATTCAAACTTCCTAATGTTACAACTGAAATTACATTTACCATTTCCACTGGCAACTTGTTCCACACTTGCGCTACCATGTGAACTTTCCCCTCAGATTTCCCTTGAATATTTCACCTTTCACTCTAAACCTATGAGCTCTATTTCTATTTGAGCCCAAACTGAGGGGAGAAAGCCTGCATGTATTCACCCTATCTATACCCCTCATAAATTTATATACCTCTACAAGATCGCTCTTCATTCAAAGTTTGCAGATGCCAGCAATGTGAAACTACAGCAGATGTTGGAAACATTCAGGAAAAGGAAATGGGACTTCCAACCATCTCTGTTGCCCTGTTCATTTCTCAATAGTTTATTCAACACCTTCTCTGAAACTGGTCCTCTCTCTCAGGGCCAAAAGAGACTGCAGATGCTTAAATCTGGAGCCTTACACAAAACAATTTCTTTCCCAGTTAAGATTGAAGGTCTCTGACCTGAAACATTAACTGTTTTCTCCACAGATACCAGATTACACATTCAACTCTTATTTTTTCAAAACTTACTGAAAATTCAATAGATATGCAAAATATATAGAAAAACAGGGTTCTGATGTTTCTATCATTCATTCTTTAGGGTTTCTTGCTTCATGGATGTCTGCCAAGAATAAGAATTTCAGGTTGTATACTGTACACATTCTCGGATATTAAATTAAACTATTTGAACCATTTGGTAAAAAAGGTTTTAAGAAAAGCCATTCCACACCTGGATCTGTGAGTACTTCTTTAGCAGCTGCTATGTCTATAAATTTTTTTTCAGCTTGTTTTTTCTTATTTTCTTCCTGGAAGTTATCAGGATGCCACTGCATTGCTAGCTTCCTGTATGCTTTTATTATCTCCCGTTTTTTTGCATTTCTGTAAAGAGAGCAAGTCAGAGAAACTGTGAACAACCATTAATCTGTTCAATAAACTGCACTAGTACACATTTACTATCGTTTTCTTTTTATTGAGAACACTGAAATAGTTTAATTTTCATTAAAAGGCCCTTTTGCAAATGATTTATTGATGAAAGACCAGCAGTATAAAGGCATACTTGCCAATGAGCAGAATTATTTTGATATTCAGAATCTAGACAATGCGTGATACTGCATAAGCTCAAACTATATTTGCAAATACTATGCAAAAACCACTAAATATCAAGTACATTTTTTCCAATACAGAAGGAACTCAAAGCAATGAATCATTTTAGACATGAACAATATTTAACAAATTGATATGTACCTTTTTACTCCTAGTATTTTATAGTAGTCTTTCTTTTGTGACTGCTTTAGAAGTTTCTGTGCTTTTTCTAGTCCTTCTTTTACTGCTTGATCATGCTCACTGTGGTCTCTAGCAATTTCATAATCTTTGATTGCTGTAAAAAAAAAAGCAATGACTTAATTCTTTAGATCTTGTTGATTTTGGTCATATTCCTCAAGATTAAGCCTTCACCTTGTCAATTAATCAAGGAACAAAGGAAAATTGATGGTATAAGAAGGTTGTTGAGAATGCATCATAGATCTACTGGAAAGTTGGGTGAAACGATACAAAATAGTTAAGAAGCAAGACCTTGAAGGTAGTGATCTCCAAATTATTTCTGGTGTAACGTGCTGGCGAGGTTGGAAAAATAAAGATGAGACAGGTTAGTATGCAGGCCGAGGGGCTGGTAAAATGGGCATGAAATTAGGACCTTAGATCATTGGGATATCTTCTAGGATACGGGTGACCTGGACAAAGAGGGACAGTCTGCACTTGGACCAGAAAAGAAACCAATAATACTTGCAGGGAAATTTGGTACTGCTACAGGAACAGGTTTAAAATTAGATTGGCAAGGGGTGGGACTCTCAGCAGGAGCAGATCATGGTATAAGCAGTAGCCAGCGAGAACAATTTCAGTAATCAGGATAGTCAGGGGATCGGTAAAGGGAGGGAAAGTTAAAATGTGTTTTACATTAATGCACAAGGTTTAATACGCAAGGCAGATGAATTTGGATTTGCTTTGGGGACTGAAATGTTATAGCCATGACAGGATTATGGCTGAGAGAAGAGCAAGATGATCCAGTCAGCATTCCAGGAAACTGATGCTGTAGGTGGATAGAGGTACAGGTAAGCAAGGACAGAGTGTTGCCATCTGATAAGGGAGGACATAGCAGCACTCAGATGATATTGTTGGGGCATCATCCAAAGAGGTCATATGGGTAGAACTTGGAAACAAGGGTTCAGTCTAGTTGGGCTGAATTCTAGACTCAACCCCCACCACCCCCACCCCCTGTAGATAGCAAGAACTTGGAGAGCAGGTGTGTAGAGAAACTGTTCATAGATGTAAGAATAAGAGTTGTATTAATAGGAGATCTCAGTTTCCTGGGCCACCAGAGCATTAAGGACCTGATCTAGGTGGAATGTGTGTCCAGGAAAGATTCCTGTGTCGATACATTGAGGGCCTTGCTTGGGAGGACGCAATACTCGATCTCTTTGGGAATGAGACAGGGCAAGTAACTTAAGTGTCAGTTGGGAGCACTTCGGCTCTAGTGACCATAATTCTATTAGTTTTAAGATAGTGAGGGAAAAGGATAGGGCAGGTCCACTGATTAGGGTCCTAAACTGGAGCAGGGCTAATTTTGGGAAAACTTTGGATACAACAAGTCAATTGGGTAAGCCTGTTTGAAGGGAAAGGAATGAAAGGCAAGTGTGATATCAAAAGTCAGGGACAGTATGTCCTGTTACCGTAATAGGTTAAGCTGGCAAGTTTAGGGAACCCTGCTGATGAGAAATAGAGGCTCTGATCAGAAAAAAAAAAGCATACACTGGGTTTAGGAAGTCAGGGATGAGAGAATACTCAGAGTCATAGAAAAGTACAGCAGAGAAACAGGCCCTTCAGCCCATCTAGTCCACAGCAAACCATTTAAACTGCCTACTCTCTTCGACCTGCACCGGGAGCATAGCCCTCCATACCCCAACCATCCACGTACCTATCCAAACTTCTCTTCAATGTTGAAACTGAGCTTGCATGCAGCTCTTGTGGTGACAGTTCATTCTACACTCTCATGACCCTCTGAAATAAGAAGCTTCCACCTATGCTCCCCTTAAACATTTTATCCTTAACCCATGATCTCTGGTTGTAGTCCCACCCAACCTCAGTGGAAAAAGCCTTCTTGCACTCACCCTAACTATACCTCTCATAACATAGTATATCTCATCATATCTCCTCTGTTCATGTTCAAAATAAAGAGGGTATGGATAAATGAATAGTAACCATCTTTACCTAGGGTAGAGGAGTCCAGAATTAGAGGTCATAGAGTTTGGGTGAGAAAGGAAAGATACAAAAGGGACCCAAGGGACAACATTTTGTATGCAGAGGGTGGTGCATATATGGAATGCCAGAATAAGTGGTTGAAGCAGATACAACAGCATCATTTGAAAACCACTTGGATAGGTACACAGAGGTGCTGGGCTTGGAGGGATATTGTAAAAATGTAGGAAATTATGACTTGCAGGACGTGCACTGTGGTTACATGGCCAAGGGATGACCTGAGAGAGGTACATAAAATGATGGGGGGGGGGGGGGGCTAGATCAGTAGTACAATTCATACATTTGTTCTGTACTATTTAATAATCCCCAAATTTTTAATATATCTACCTCCTCTTTAAATACTATTAGTGATCTGGCTTCCTTCTTAATGTCAGGCTTCAATCATCACAAGCAATCACTTGACTGAGGCTTTTCAAAACTTGGTGGCTGGCTTCAATCATAACAATCTATTAGGCATTTGGCAAAGACAAAAAATAAAAAGATAGATTTAAGTGGAGCAGCTGCTGTGTGAGTGGGTCAGTGTTAGTGTTGAGCTTTGGCTCAAGAGGATTATGCAAGAAGAGGCAAAGACTCTAGGTAAGATTTGGTAAGTTTCTGTCTCTGTCTATTGTTGTGCAGTGAGAATGGGTTCAGGGTCAGCCTTCAGTTCTTCATGTCAGATGTGGGAATTCTGGGAGACCTCCAGTCTCCCTGATAACCACATCTACACAAGCTGCAGCTCCTTACAAACTGTATTCAGGAACTGCAGCTGCAACTGGATGACCTTCAGCTCATATAGAAAAATGAGGAGTGATAGATAGGAGCTACAGGGAGGTAGTCACCCCTAAGATGCAGGAGGCAGGTAGCTAGGTGACTATCAGGAGAGGGAAAGGGAATAGGCTGACAGAGCACAGTACCCCCATTGCTATTCCCCTGAATACCAGATACCGTTGGCTGGGACAATCTACCAAGGGAAAGCCACAACAACCTGGTCTCTAACATGGAGGCTAGATTTGTGAAGGGAGGGGGGAGGGGAGGAGTGCAGTAGCGATAAGGGGTTACACTGTCAGAGGAGCAGACAGGAGATTAGGTCGATGTGAAAGACACTGGATGGCATGTTGCCTCCCAGGTGCCCTTAAGAGGCAGCAATCATAATATGATAGAATTCACCCTGCACTCAGAGTGAGAAGCTAAAATCAGAAGCATCAATATTACAGTGGAGTAAAGGGGACTACAGAGGCATGAGAGAGGAGCTGGCCAAAGCTGATTGGAAGGGGACACTAGTAGGGGTGGCAGCAGAACAGCGATGGCTGGAATTTCTGGGTGCAATTTGGAAGGCGCAGGATAGATACATCCAAAAGAAGTAGTGGTATTCTAAAGGGAGAATGCTGCAACCGTGGGTGACAAGTGAAGTCAAAGACACCATAAAAACAAAAGAGAGCATATAATATAGCAGGATTCACTGGGAAGCTTTTAAAAGCCAAGAGAAGGCAACTAAAAAGCCATAGAGAAAAAATGTTCTGTATAAAAGGTAAGCTAGTTAATAATAGTGCCTTGAAAAGTATTCAGCCCAACTATTTTCACATTTTACTATCTCATTTTTGAAACTTATAGAAGTAGGATTACCTTGATTTAATCTACAAAACTTATCAAAAGAAAAAAATCCCAAAAGCTGTTAACGACTTACTAAAAATTTAAAACCACATGAGGCTGAAAAAGTACTCAACCCCTTTGTATTGTAATTACCACGTGAACTTCCCTCCAGGTATAATACTGTATATTACCTTACCAACTCATCCAATTTGCTGATGTAGAAAATTGGAAGATCCCCTTTTAAAAAAAAATAAATTCATAAGAATAAATAGCTCCTCTCTCTGTTAGGTTCATCAGTATGGTAGATTTTCAACAGACCAAACCAAAATGCAAACAAAAAAACACCCAAGACAAGTCAGGGACATAATAATAGAGAAGCACTAATCTGGGGAAGAGTACAAGACCTTCTCAAAGGCACTGAACACACTTCGGAGCTCAGTGCAGTCCACCTTGAAAATGTGAAAAAAATACGAAACCAGTCATACTGCCTAGGTCAGACTACCTCTCTAAGCTTAGTTGCCAGAGAAGAATGACACTTGTAAGAGAGGCTTCTGTGACACTAACAGTCACTGAGTGAGCTGCAGAAGCCGGTGGCTGCAAATGGGATTAAGTTCATGGCTTCAAAATTTGTAAGGCCTCATACAAAAAGGATATTTATGGAAGAGCATTAAGGAAAAAAACCCTGGCTTTAAAAAAAAAAAGCACATCCTTGGCTGTAAAGACTTCACAAATCTTCACTTAGAAGATACTGTAAAGATATGGAAGAAGGTCTTGTGGTCTGATGAGACTGAAGTGGAAATTGTTGGTCTCAATACTAAGGAGTACCTATGGCATAAATCTAATACTGCACATCAGCCAGATGACATCATGCCTACTGTGAAGTATAGTGGAGCATCATGCTATGGAGATGCTTTTCAGCAGCAGGGACTGGAAATCTGGTCAGCAATGATGGGAGGATGAATGCTACTGAAAACAGAGATCCTGGATAAAAACCTATTAGCCTCCGCCAGAAAACAAATGGGGGATGAAGATTGTCTTTCAGAAAGACAATGACACAAAGTACACTGCCAAAGAAACCATGGAGTAGCTTCAGTGTCCTTGCATGTCCCACTTAGAGTCCTGACCTTAATCCAATTGAACATCTCTGGCAAGATCTCAAGAGTACCATCCACCACCGCTTCCCAACTAACCGGGCACAGCTTAAGCAATTTTGCAAGGAATGGGAAAAAGTTGCTCCATCATGTTGTGCAAAGCTTAGAGAAACTTATCCAAAAAGACTAATAGCTGTGAGAGGTGGTCAACTAAGAATGAGCAGAGGGTATGAATACTTTTGAACTGCTGACATTTCAGTTTTTCATGCCTTGGAAAATTCATGGAAAAGTTAATTTGAGTGGTAGTAATGAAGGACAAAGAAATGGCAGATGAACTCAGTATTTTGCATTAGTCTTCACTGTGGAAGACACCAGCAGTAAACCACAAATTCAAGAGCGCTGGTAGGGGGTGGGGGAGCAGAAGTGAGTGTAGTTGATGTTACAAAGGAGAAAGTATATGGAAAACTGAAAGGTCTGAAGGTAGACAAGTAATCTGAACCAGATGGACCAGACTCCAGCATACTGAAGAAGGCAGCTGTTGTGCAGGCACTCATAGCAATCTTTCAAGAATCAATAGATTCTGAAGGACTGGTTCTGGAATGGTTTGGAGAATAAAAAGCTTGTATGTGTCTGTCAGAATAAAAGATAAAGGTAATAAATATAGGGAACTTGTGGAGCCAAAACAGATGGAGAAGATCCTAATTATATTTGTTGCATATGTATTTACTCAGGAGATGGACACAGTCTATAGAAGTGAGGCAAAGCTACATCAACATCATGGACCCTGTACAGATTACAGAGGCGGAGGGGTTTACTATCCTGAGGCAAATCAGGGTGGATAGATCCTCAGGGTCTGACAAGGTGTTCCCTTGAACTCTATGGGAGGCAAGTACAGAAATTGCTAAGGCCCTAGCAGCCATTTAAATCATCCTCAGCAACAGGAGAGATGCCAAAGGATTGGGAGACTGGCAATGTCACTCCACTGTTTTAAGAACTGCTCTAAACATACACCAGGAAATTACAGGCCAATGAGTCTGTCATCAGTTGTAGGAGCTATTGGATGATTTTCTAAGGGGATGGATATACAAGTGTTTGGATAAACATGGACTGATTAATAGTTGGCATGTCTTTGTGCATGGTAGGTCATGTCTAACTAATCTGAGAGTTTCGAGGAAGTTACTAGTAAAGTGGTTGAAGGCAAGGCAGTGGATGTCTACATGTCTTTAGCAAGGTACTTGACAAGGTCCCACATGGGAGGTTGATCAAGAAGGTTCAGTCACTTGCCATTCAAGATTAGATAGTAAACTGGATTAGATATTAGCTTTGTGGGAGAAGCCAGAGAGTGGTAGTAGAAGGTTGCCTCTCTGACTGGAGGCCCGTGACTAGTGGAGTGCCGTAAGTATTGGTGTTGGGTCTTTTTTTGTTTGTCATCTATATCAATGATCTGGATGATAATGTGGTCAACTGGGTCAGCAAATTTGCAAGTGAAGATTGGGGGTGTAGTGGACAGCGAGGAAGGCTATCATGGCTTGCAGAGGGATCTGTATCAGCTGAAAAAATGGCAGATGGAACTTAATGCAGACAAGCATGAGGTTTTGCACTTCAGTAGGACCAAACAGGGTAGGTCTTACACAGTGAACAGAAGGGCACTGAGGAGTGTGGTAGAGCAAAGGGATCTGGGAATACAGATACACAATTCCTCAGAAGTGGTGTCATAGGTAGGTAGAGCCATACGGTTTTGGCACATTGGTCTTCATAAATCAATGTTTTGAGTACAGGAGATGGGATATTATGTTGAAGTTGTATAAGAAATTGGTGAGGCCTAATTTGGAGAATTGTGTGTAGTCTTAGTCACATACGTACAGGAAAGGTTGAGGGAGTACAGAAAAAAAATTATAAGGTTGTTGTTGGGTCAGGAGAACCTGAGTTATAAGGGAAGATTGAATAGGGTAGGACTGTATTCCTTAGAATGTAGAAGACTTAGAGGACATTTGATAAAGCTATACCAAATTTTGAGAGGTATACTCAGGGTAAATGCAAGCAGACTTTTTCCCCTGAGGTTGGGTGGGACAACAACCAGAGGTCATGGGTTAAGGGTTAAAGGTGAAAAGTTTAAGGGGAACATAAGAGGAAACATCTTTATTCAGAAGGTCATGAGATGAAATGTCTTCACTCGGGGTCATGAAAGTGTGGAACGAGCTATCAGCACAAGTGGTGCATGCAAACTGAATTTCAACGTTTAAGTGGAGTTTGGATAGGTACATGAATGGTAGGGGTATGGAGGGCTACGGTCCCAGTGCAGGTTCATAGGAGTAGGTAGTTAAAATGGTTTTGGCATGGACTAATGGGCTAAAGGTACTCACTTGAGTTTTGAAGAATGAAGGGGGACCTCAATGAAACCTATCGAATATTGAAAGGCCTACTAGATAGAGTGGAGCGGAGAGGATATTAACTGTAGTGGGGAAGTCTTGGACCAGAGGGCATAGGCTCAGAATAGAGGGGTGTCCTTTTCTTTAGCTAGAGAGTGGTGAATCTGTGGAATTCATTGCCACAGATGGCTGTGGGGGCCAAGATATTGGGCATATTTAAAGTGGAGCTTAATAGTTTTTTTGATTTGTAAGTGTGCCAAAAGTTACAGGGAGAAGGCTGGAGAAAGGGGTTGAGAGGGAAAATGAATCAGCCATGATGAATGGCCTTGGCTCTGCTCCTGTCTTACAGTCTTCCATAACTCTTGTGAATTTCAGAGATTTACCATCAACCATGAGAAGAAATTCCAACAGACCTTAAAATAACTGTTTTTACCTTGTATAATGTCCCCTCGTTTGTGTGTGCATGTTGCAAGAGTTTGATTATTAAAATTAACTTGTAAATCACTTATTCATAAATTTCTCAATAAAAGGGTATTATTCTGGTATGACTGGCGGATGAAGATTTAGTCAGTCTGTTCCTAGAGTCCTAGCAACATCCTCAAATCTCTTCTGTACTCTTTTCAGTTTAATGGCATTTTCCTGTAGCAGATTAACCAGAGCTCAACACAATATTCCAAATGTGACCCCACTAATGTCTTGTAGAACTGCAACATAACATCCCAACTTCTATAATAATGCCCTGACTGATGAAGGGTAGCATGCCAAAAGCCTTCATTACCATTCCATCAATCTGCAATGCCACTTTCAGGGAACCATGTGTAACACTCCCAGACCCCTACCATTGACTTTGAATGTATTTTACTTTCCAAAATACAACACATGACATTTATCTGAATCAAACTCCATTTGCCATTTCTTGGCTCAGTCACCTGACTATCTTGATAACCATCTTCATTGTCAACACCATGTATTTTAGTACCAACTGCAAGCTTGCTAACCATGCCTTTTACATTCTCATCCAATCTACTAATATAAATGACAAATAACAATGTGTCTAGCACAATTTCTGGGAACACGACTAATCGCAGGCCTCCAGAGCAAAACACAACCATCTACCATAATCCTCTTCTTCCTACATTCAAGTCAATTGTGTATCCAATTAGCTAGCTCACCCTGGATCCCATGCAATCTAATTTTATATAGCCTATCATGCAGAGCCTTAAAAAACCTTAAAGTCCATACAGACCACGTGCAACACCCTATCCTCATTGACCTACTTAGTTAATTTCTTCAACAAACTCAATCAAATTCAAGTGACACAATTTCTCTTGCACACAATTGTGCTGCCTCTCTCTAATCAAATCTAATCTTTCCAAATGCTCGTACATCTTATCCCTCAGAATCTTCTCCAGCAACTTTGCTGCCACAGATATTTGACTATTAGTCTATAATTCCCAGGTTTTTCTTTGCAGCCCTTCTTAAATAAAGGCACGATATTAGCCATCCTAGGTCTGTTGGCACCTCGCCCTTTGCAAACAATGATGTCACCGCCAAATCACCTGCAATTTTTTCTCTAGCTTTACCAGTACTCTCTGACATTCCTGACCAGGGCCTGGAAATTTAACTACCTTGATCCATTATAAGAACAAAGAGTACTCCTCTGCTGTGATGTGTGTTATCCCCAAGACATTCACTATCTGAAGTTTCAAGTCTTCATGTACTTCTCCATGGTAAAATGGGTATCCCCACTTAGTCATACAGCATAGACACTTTGACCCATCTAGTCCGCACCAAACTATTATTCCGCTCAGACCTATCAAGCTGCAACTGGATCATAGTCCTTCAAACCCCTCCTATCCATGTAGTTGTCCAATTTCTTTTAAATGCTGTGAATGTGGGTTCGATTTCCACTTCTGCTAGTAGCTCATTCTACATTTTCATCACCTTCTGAGTGAAGAAATTCTCCCTTATATTCCCTTTAAATATTTCATTGTTCACCCTTAACATCTAGTTCTAGTCTCACCCAACCTCAGTGGAAAAAGCCTGCTTGCACTTATCCTATCTATACTCCTCGTAATTTGTATAACTCTTTCAAATCTCCCTTCATTAATTATTTATTTAGATACAGTGTAAAGTAGGCCCTTCCGACCTTTCAAAACTGCATTGCCCCAGCAACCTCTGATTCAACCTTAGCCTAATCAAGGGGCAACTTACAATGACCAATTAACCTACCAGCCTACATCTTTGGACTGTGGGAGGAAACTGGAGCGCCCAGAGAAAAGTGACGCATTCCATGGGGAGGACAGACAGACCACTTACAGATGACATTGCAATGGAACTCCAAACTCTGACTCACCGAGCTGTAACGGCATTGTCCTAACTGCTGTGCTACCATAGCACTATTCTTCTATGCTCCAGGGAATAAAGTCCTAACCTATTTAAACCCACAAATTTGCTGATCCAGTTTATCACATTATCATCCACATTGTTGATAAAGGTGACAAACAGTAATGGACCCAGCACTGATCCCCACAGCACACCACCAGTCTCAGATGCAACCATTCACCACCAGCTTCTGGCTTCCTCTGCAAAACAATATCAAATCCAATTTACTATCTCATCCTGAATGCCAAGTGACTGAATCTTCTTGACCAACCTCCCATGCAGGACTTTGTCAAAGGCTTTGCTGAAGTCCACGGCACTTCCTTAATAAACTTTCCTGGTAACTGCCTCAAAGATTGGTTAGACATAATCTACTACGTACAAAGCAATGTTTATTGTCCCTAATCAGTCCCCATCTATCCAAACACTTGTATACCTGGACCCTTTGAATACATTCCAATAACTTACCCACTACAGATGTTAGGCTCATCGTGCAATAATTTCCTGGCTTATTCTCAGGGCCCTTCTTAAGCAATGGAACATTAACTTTCCCTCCAATCCTCCAGCACCTCACCTGTGGCTAAGGATGTTTAAAATACCTCTGCTTAGGCTCCTGAAATTTCTGCACTCACCTCCCACGAGGTCCAAGTGAACATCTTGTTAGACCCTAGGGAATTATCCACTCTAATTTGCCTCAAGACAGCAAGCACATCCTCTTTTATGCAGTGCATGACCTCAACGTTGTTTTGCTTCAGTTCTATAGACTCTGCCTGTCTCCTGGGCAAATACAGATGCAAACATTGTTTTAAGATCTCCCTCATCTCTTTTGGCTCATGTGTAGATGACCACGCTAATCTTCTCCACCTCTAATGTTTATTAGGAGTTTT
Organism: Hemitrygon akajei; assembly: GCF_048418815.1. Classification (NCBI taxonomy): domain Eukaryota; kingdom Metazoa; phylum Chordata; class Chondrichthyes; order Myliobatiformes; family Dasyatidae; genus Hemitrygon; species Hemitrygon akajei. The sequence goes on from NC_133125.1 coordinate 108,560,197, forward strand.
CACTGCTGTTGCCAACAGCTTAGTTTGTAAATGTAATTCAGGCAAGCACTGCACCAGTCTACAGTCAAAAGTCTAACATCAGTTAAGGTGTCAGCACGATTGCAATTACTGGCCTTATTCATTGAAAACAATGACAGAGGAAATGGAGGTAAATTGTAAACCCCTGCCTCTGGGTGCATGTCTAGAAACGGAGACAAGGCAGCACTGACTGATGTACTGATCAGACTACCCATTAGAATACCACGCTCACAAATTGCTGTCTACTCTCACATTACAATGAGTTTGGTGCAGTGCAAGTTAGCACGAGTAGGTGAAACACTCAAACAATGAATGTTGTCATATAGTCTCACTTAACTACTAATGCTTAGTTGCAAATAATGTAGATTTTGCAGATGATATAATTGATCTAAAATCAACTGTGGCTGACACAACACTTGTTGTTGTTTCACAGAAAAGCAACGCGGGAGACAATAATTCTCTCCTGCATCTATTAAGCATCTTAGACTATCCCAGGTTAATGCTGAGCTGCTAAATGCTCAATATAACCAAAACAGAGGCTTAGAAAACTGAGCTCTGAGCTAAAATGCATTTACCTAAACTATATACATTATGCTATAGAGTGTAACACTAGCAGACCGTACCTTCTTCATACTGTTCCTCTAAAATATAAGCTTCTGCCCTGTCTTTCAATGCATTGACATTGCTTGCATCTTGTTCCAATACTTGCGTACAAGTTCTGATGGCTTCTTTTGCTTGCTGGTTCTATGTAAGATATTACAATATTAAAAAAAAAACTTTAAATGAACACTTTATTCAAGAATTACTTGATCTTCTGAAAAAAAAAGTGCTACATAATTGTCCCATATGCACCCAACCCCCTTCCATCAAAATGCTCTGGCCAGTTCTGATGTCACACACTGGAAACATTAAATCTATTTCTCTTTCCTCAAATGCAGTCTGACCAGCATTTTGTTTTCTCTTTCTCCAATGATTTGAGATAATAACAGAAATAGATTGAGACTGGTCAAAAAAGAAAAACAATGGGAATCCAGGAAGAGTGACAAATTTAAACTGAGTGGAACAATGGTTATGTTTAACTGGTGTTTGTACGACTGCACAGCTGTTAAGCATTTGAGTTACACAGTGACTACTTGCTCAACAAAAACTGGTATCACGATTGAGAGTGAAATGCAGCACATAATAAATGTCAGGATACTGGTATTGTGAGGGAAAAGGACCTTGGATTACATGTTCAAAGATTCTTACAAAGTTGTAAGAGATTGGCTAAGTTGTAAGAGATTGGCTTTTTTCATCCATTTGCTAAAACATTAAGTATTATAGTAGGGAGATCATGCTAGAACTATTTACAGATCACAGATTTAGTGCCTGAAAGTACTTGATCCAGAGGACTCATAGGGAGCCAGAAATCATTACCTGCATGGACTGTAGAAGTTAAAACCCTGACTACATTTAAAAAGAACTTTGAGGTGGGTATAAAGATTGTTGACCTTCAAGATTAGACTGTGGCCTCAGGTGACATATTTTTTGATTAACATATGCAATATAATTGGAGTCAATAATTAAGTGGACAGACAGCTGCCAGTGTCAAGGAGCAGCTACAGAACATTCTCAAGGTGGAGGGTGCATAGCCAGAGGTTATGAAGACTGATACCAATGACGTATGTAGGAAGGGGAAAAGAGATCCTGCTCAATGAGTATAGGGAGACAGCATTTTGCATCTGCAGAAGGATGTAGAGGATCAGTGTGGAGTGTGCTAATGTGCTGGACATAAAGGAAGATGCAGGGTTCACTCTCTTACAGAACATTAAGGTGAATAAGCCCCCAGGGCCTGATGGTATTTTCCCTAGATTATCGAGAGAGGCAAGAGATGAGATTGCTGGGTCCTTGACATTCAAGGTCCCAGAGGACATGTATGAAGCTAATATTGTTCTACTATCCAAGAAAGGAGATAGGGACAATCCCAGAAATTGTAGACCAGTCTTACACCAGAGCTTAGGAAGCTATTGGCGAAGGTACTTGGGGATGGGACTTAGGAGCATTTGGAAAACCAAAGCCTAATTATGTTCAGTCAGCATGGTTTTGTGCAGGACAAGTCACATTTTACTAACCTGAGTTTTGGTGAAGTGATGAAGGTACTGCAATGGATGTTGCCTGCATGGATTTTAGCATAGTGTTTAATAAAAACCCTCATCGCATGCTCATTCAAGATAAGGATGCATGCAATCCATGGTAACTGATCATTTGGACTCAGAATGAGCTTGCCCAAAGAAGGCAGTGGTTGGTAGGATTTATTCCGGTTGGAATTCTGTGACTAATGATGTTCTGCAAGGATCCATACTGGCACCCATGCGGTTTGTGCTATACAGTGGATTCAGGATGCCAATTCAAAAACCAGTCAAATTTTTGATAACTTGGATCACAACACAACTTCATGCAGGAAGGCAATGAAGGTAGTTCATTATCTGCTGTAGGCGTCTGCGCTGACTTTCAGAAACAGTCAATCAAGCAGTGTACATGCGATGAATTCCCTCGTTGGTAACTATTAGGAACTAATTGTTTTATAGCACTGTAGCAATATTGGTAGTGTTCTAATTCATTTTGCATTAAATTTAAATAGACAATTTGATAGTGAAACTATAGTTTGTCTTTTTTTATACCTTTTTAACCATTTCCATGAAATTCTGGCTAATTGGGCCAAATGTATTGGCCCTCATGTGTACCAATTCACCAGAATCTACTGTAGATATAAATGATCTGGATAAAAACATGAATGGGTAGGTTAGCAAGCTTGCAGATGATATAAAGATTGGCAGTGCTGTGAACAGCATAGATGACTGCTAAAGGATACAGTGGGATACAGATCAGCTGCAGATATGAACAAGAAACCTAAAATGAAGGTGCAGTATATTGTTAATGGCAAGATCTTTAACAATGTTAATGTACAAAGGGATCTTGGGGTCCAAATCCATAGATCCATAGTGGCTGAAGCAGGTGAAAGGATGTTAAAGGCATATTGACTTTATTAGTTGCGGCATTAAGTTCAAGAGTCAGAGAGCTAGGTTGTGGCTTCATAAGGCTGCATCTAAAATATTGTGTTGAGCTCTGATTATAGGGAGGATGTGGATGGCTGAGAGTTGCAGAAGACGTTTAATAGTCCTGATGAAGGGTCTGAACTCTAAACTTCAACAATTTATTCTCCTCTAAAGATGCTGTCTGATTTTGAGTTCCTCCAGCATTTTGAGTGTTGCAACTGGTACATTTCCCAGGATCAAAATGTCTCACTTGAAAGGGCATTCATTTAAAGTGAGAGGGGGCAAGTTAAAAGGAAACATGTGGAGCAAGTTTTATTTAAAAACACAGATTGGTGGGTCCCTAGAGTACGCTGTCAGGGGTGGTAGTTGGAGACAAATAGAGGTGTGCAAGAGATTCTTAAACAGGCATATCATGGGCAGAGAATGAAATAATGTACACATTGGTATGCAGAAGATATCAGTCTAATTAGGTATTTAGTTATGAGCTTAATTAGTACAGCACAATTCCTCACCATAAGTATTTTCAGGAAGCGCTATCTCAAGGAGGCAACATTCAAAGATTTCCACCATCCATGCTATTTTCTTACAACTACCATTAGGCAGAAGGTACAGAAGCCTCAAGCCCCACACCACTAGACTGAACAGCCGCTACTTCCCTTCAATCATCTGGAACATAAAACAGTACAGCACAGGAACAGGCCTTCGGCCTATAATGTTGTGCCAAACCAATTAAATTAGTAATCCAATGGTCAACCAAACTACACACACAAAATGCTGGTGGAACACAGCAGGCCAGGCAGCATCTATAAAGAGAAGCACTGTTGACGTGTCGAAACGTCGACAGTGCTTCTCCTTATAGATGCTGCCTGGCCTGCTGTGTTCCACCAGCATTTTGTGTGTGTTGTTTGAATTTCCAGCATCTGCAGATTTCCTTGTGTCAACCAAACTAGCTTCTTTTGCCTACACAAGTTCATATCATTCCATATTCCTCACACTCAGGCATCTATATAAAAGTCTCTTAAACGTCTCTAACGTTTGTGCCTCTTATCATCAACCCAGGTAGTGCATTCCAAGCACTCACCAATCACTGTAATAAAACTTGCCCCTCACTCCTTTGACATTAACTCCACTTCCCCCACGTTAAATGCATGTCCTTTATATTAGGCATTTCAACCTTGGGGAAACAGATGCTGTCTATGCCTCTCAATCTTTTAAACTTCTATCAGATCTCCCCTCGGCCTCTGCCATTCCAGAAAAATAAGCCAAGTTTGTCCAACCTTTCATAGAGCACATGCCCTGTAATCCAATCAACATCCTGGCAAACCTTTTCTGCACCCTTGCCAAAACCTATAATATGGCAACCAGAACTACATACAATACTCCAGATGTGGAGTAATGATTTTTATAAAGTTGCAGCACAACTTCCTGACTTTTAAACTCAAAGCCTTGACTAGTAAAGGCAAGCACCATATACTTTCTTAACCACCTTATCAACCTGTGTAGATACCTTCAGGCAGCTATGGTCTGGGACTTCAAGGTCCCTCTCTCATCAACACTGTTAAGTGTCCTGCTGTCTCTTCACATTTGACCACCAAGGTACAATACTTCACATTTCACTGGGTTAAATTGCATCTGCCATTTTTCCACCCATATGTGTAATTGGCCTATACACCACTGAATTCTTTACTAGTCACCTACGCTAGCCACACCACCACCAATCTTCATTATCATCTGCAAACCTACTAACCCACCCATCTACATATTCATTCAGATCATTTATATACATCACAAACAGCAGAGGTCTCATTACAGATCCCTGCGGAACACCACTAATCACAGATCTCTAGCTAGAATAAGTCCCTTTGTCTTGTATGGGCAAGCCAGTTCTGTAACTAAAATGGACAATTTATCAGGAATCCCATGTGTCTTAATCTTCTGGATGAGCCTCCCATGAGGAACTTTGTCAAATGCCTTACTAAAATTCACATAAACAACATCCACAGCTCTACCTTCATCAATCACCCTCATTATCTCATCAAAGAATTCAATCAAGCTGGCAAGACAAAGCCATGCTGGCTCTCCCTAATTTGGCTTTCCAAATGTTCATAAATCCCATCTCCAACAACTCTGTCCAGGAACATTCCTACTGCTCACACGAGACTCACGTTCTTGAAAAACGCTAGCTAATTGCCAGTCTTCCAGTATTTTGGCTGTGGCTAGAGGGGACACAAGGATATTGGTCAAGGTTCTTGCCTCTCTTAATAACCTGGCATAGATTTCATCAGGCCCTAGGGACTTATCCACCTCAATGCTCTTAAAGAGACTTAACACTACCTCCTCCTTTACTTCGTAATATCCTAAGGATATCAATACGCTCAGCACCTGATCTCCTCATCATTCTCCTTGGTATGATGTGAAGTACTCATTAAGGACCTCACCCACATCCTCTGCATCCAAGCAAGTGTTCCTCCCTTTATCCTTGAGTGGTCCTACCTTCTCCCTAGTTATCCTCTTCTTCTTGATGAATGTTTAGAATGCCTTGGGATTCTCTTTAATCCTACTTGCCAAAGACGTTTCATGGCCACTCCTAGCTTTCATAATTCCCTTCCTAAGTTTTCTTTTCCTGGCTTCTTTATAATCCTAAAAGGCTTCGTTTAATTCTAGATTCCTAAGCTTCGAATGCTTTTCCTTCTTCTTCTAGACTAACCCTCTGTTGACATCAATGTTCTTTTACCTTGCCACCTTGCCTTTCTTTCTCACTGGAACGTACCTGTCCTGTACTGTACTCAGTGCAATTAGACTTTAAAGACTTTCCACATCTCAGATGTGGACTTGTCCAGAAATAGCTTTTTCCAATTAACCCCACCTAGTTGCTGCCTAATTTTCTCATCATTCCCCCTGCTCTAATTTAGTTACCTGGCTAGGCTCAGTACCCAACCCCTTGGTTCAGTACAGCCCCTCCATTTGTTGGCCAATCTCCATATTGATTTAATAAAGCTTCCTGGAGGCACCTTACAAACTCTGCCCTATGTAAACCTCTTTTACTCAGAAGGTTTCAGTTTATATTTGGGAAGTTAAAGTCTCCCGTGACAACAACCCTATTGTTTTCACACCGTTATTTAATCTGCCTGCATACCCATTCCTCAATTTCTCAGTGGCTACTAAGTGGTCTGTAGTACAATCTCAAAGTGTTTGCACCCTTCCTACTTTTGAGTTCTACCCATACAGACTCAGTGGAAACCCTCCACTATGTTCTCTCCAAGTGCAGCTCTCATTAGTTGTGCATCTTCCCTGCCTCTTATCTTTTCTAAAACATAGAACCCCTGGATATTCAGCAGATATTCCTGGCCTTCGCTTAACCGAGTCTCTATAATGGCCACAACATCATAATTCCATGTATTGCTCCATGCCCTAACCTCATCACCCTTACCCAGAATACTCCCGAGCATTAAAATACACACACTTCAAACTATCCATCCCATTGTATCTATTACTTTGCTCCAACCTGTTTTCTGTGTCCTGACATCTACCTTCTTCTCTATCTTTCCACTTTCTGACCTGGAGCTCCAGTCCTCCTCCCCCACCAAACTATTTTAAACCCTCCCGAGTAGCATTAGCAAACCACCCAGCCAAGATATTGGTCCCCCATTTGGGTCTAGAAACAATCAGCAAAACCCTAATCCCGCAGTTAGAAACACTGACCACTTTGCGGTAAAATGGACTTCAGTTTGTTACAATCGTATTCTATCTTGTAAAAATGTGTATAACTTATGCTTAATTTGGTTTATTCTTTGAATGTTGCTTGTATACGTGCATATGATACTACTGAAAGCATGCTTTTCATTGTACCCATGCATATACTTATGTATTTGACAATATAATCACCTTTGTCAGCATCATGGGCTAAACGGTCTCTTCCTGTGCTGAAGAGTTCTGTGCTCTATGTAAATTTTATATGATTCTTAAAGACTGCCAGCTATTTCAGGTCTACAAAATACCTCCAAGTTACATCAGGAATAACAATGTTAAAAAATCTCAGAAGTAAAACATTGTGTATGGATAGCTGAAACTATAGTTATAAAACATAGAAAAATGGGTATTTTTGCAAGACATAGATTTTTTTTTAAAAAAAAGTGATATGGTTTCTGCCTTTCAGACTACATTTGGCTGAATACAAAGTTATGCCCCTCCTCCCACATTTTTCCACCGATTATTGACCTCTGCCAAAATGATTCTAATCACCTAACTGGATTTTTTTGAGCATCAAATTTACAGAAAATAAATCACCAAATAGTTAATTTATTAAACTTACCTTTGATAAACAATGACAAATACGCTCCTTTGCATACAAAGTGTATTGAAAAACATTTGGCTCTGTTTTCATGGCAGACTCATATTTATTAATAGCGTCAGAGTATCTATAAATCAGAAGAAAATAATGCAATACATTGTGAAAAATGTCATTTTTTGTAATAAATATAGTGGCTCATTTTCTGGGATTAAAGAACATCACATGAAGTTACTTTGATTAATGGCTAAAACATCCAATGAATACATTTCTAGTTGAATTATCAATCCTGGAAAAATTGTATGATGCACTTACTTTTCTTGTCTTATAAGATCTTCTCCTGTTGTCAACTGCTTGTTAAGCTTTTTCACTTGCTTATAATGGGCAAAACAGTGTTTGTGATCCGGGTCCAACTTGAGGCATTCCCGAATTTCACTGTGTGTAAATCATAACAAAATGTTACATATGCTGTGAATCCTTAATACTAAACTACTTCTCTCAAGCAACTGGGCTGACAAATAAAGTGGACTAACATGACATGGGAATAGGTTCAACTACAATTTTTATGGTTGATTTCTTGTCCTGTGACAGCATTTTTAACCTCAATTAATACATGAAAAATATTCAATTGTAAGAAATAGGGATTTGTATTAAAAATACAACACTGGTGAAGTACATCAGCAATAAATGATACACCCTTTATACCGTAAGCCATTTTAATTCATTCCATCAAGGACACTCACTTCGTACTATACAGTCGGCCCTCCTTATCCGCGGGTTCCGCATGCGCGGATTCAACCAACCGCGGATCGGGAAAACCCAGAAGTTCTCTCTCCAGCACTCGTTGTTTGAGCATGTAGAGACTTTTTTTCTTGTCATTATTCCCTAAACAATACAGTATAACAACTACTTACATAGCATTTACATTGTATTGGGTATTATAAGTAATCTAGAGATTTCCAGCATCTTTTTAAAAAAATATTTGAATGCAACTTCATTGTTGTGATGTATTTTTAAAATTTTAGGCCAAATTCAGTGAGACCAAGAACTAATCATATTCTTAATAATATCCTGCTTTGCAAGGTAGTGTCAAATTAACAGCTCAGATTTGGGCAAAAGTATATATAAAAGTTATTTATGCCATATCAAAATGGAAGTAACTAAAATTCTAGGTTTTTAAAAATAGATAAAAATTCATCCTACAATCCTTTGCATCAATAAAACGCCACCAAAAATATAACAACTAACAAAAGGTACAACATGGACCAAATTAATAGGTAGTATAATTTGATCAAAATAAGAGGATACTAAGATGTGTATGTCCAGGGACATGGCTGGGCTCAGTCTACCAGACGTCAGGGCATAAAAATCATCCTTTGAAATGACCAAGTTAGCCAAACATTGGGACAGGGCTGATGTTGATTTAGATTGGGTAGTTATAGACCGGAGCTTGGCTGCACCACATTCTCCCATTAACATTCTCACAACATGTGGAAAACAAGACTAATCTAAATCCTATACTATTTCACTCAAGGAGTGTGTGGAGTACAATTCATAAAACTTGTAAAATGTCATATTTAAATCAGTTATACTCCTCGCTCTGGAATAACCCTGCGATATGCATTGGGAGAAAAATGGTGTACTGGCAAGAATGGAAGATTAAAGGTGTAAATACAGTAGGTGATCTCTATGAGAATGGGATTTTTATGTCGTATGTGGATTTGCAGAGGAAATATAACTTTGTAGATAAAGTTATAAAGTAGTACAAATAAGACATTGTGTTAGTAGCATATTTAAGAATGGTGGCCCACAAAGTAACCCTTTAACTGAATACTTTACACTACCATAGGAAGTTCATAAAGCATCAGTGTTTTATAAAATGTTCAAGCACTCTGTGGGTGAACTGTGTAACAATCTCAAAGCAGTATGGCAGAAGGATCTTGGAAGTGATATTGAAGATAATGAGTGGTCAAATATTTTATCAAACGTGGGTAGACATATTAGGGAAGCGAGAGGGAAATTTATTCAGTATAAGATAGTACACAGATATTATTGGACACCAACTAGACTCTACAAAATGGGGATTGTTGATAATCATTTATGCTAGAAATGTAATAATGAGGTGGGCACATATTTTCTCATGATTTTGGAGTGTTCCATGGTTCATCCACTTTGGTGTAAAGTTCTTGATTTGTTGGGGAATTGGTTGGGTCCTACACTGCCCTTGTGCCCACGGCTGTCTCCTGGGTGATAGGACAATGATACCTAATGTAAACAATGACAAATTTACTATTTTAAAGGTGGGTCTCATCACAGCTGCAAGAATTACAAACCCCATTTCCAGAAAAGTTGGGATATTTTCCAAAATGCAATAAAAACAAAAATCTGTGATATGTTAATTCACGTGAACCTTTATTTAACTGACAAAAGTACAAAAAGATTTTCAATAGTTTTACTGACCAACTTAATTGTATTTTGTAAATATATACAAATTCAGAATTTGATGGCTGCAACACACTCAACAAAAGTTGGGACAGAGTTAAAATAAGATTGAAAAGTGCACAGAATATTCAAGTAACACCGGTTTGGAAGACTCCACATTAAGCAGGCTAATTGGTAGCAGGTGAGGTATCATGACTGGGTATAAAAGTAGCGTCCATCAAAGGCTCAGTCTTTGCAAGCAAGGATGGGTCGTGGCTCATCCCTTTGTGCCAAAATTCGTGAGAGAATTGTTAATCAGTTCAAAAGGAACATTTCCCAACGCAAGATTGCAGAGAATTTAGGTCTTTTAACATCTACAGTACATAATATTGTGAAAAGATTCAGAGAATTCAGAGACATCTCAGTGCGTAAAGCGCAAGGTCGGAAACCACTGTTGAATGCGCGTGATCTTCGAGCCCTCAGGCGACACTGCCTAAGAAACCGTCATGCTACTGTGACAATTATAGCCACCTGGGCTCAGGAGTACTTCGGAAAACCATTGTCACTTAACACAGTCCATCGCTGCATCCAGAAATGCAACTTGAAACTGTATTACGCAAGGAGGAAGCCATATATCAACTCTATGCAGAAATGCCGGCGAGTTCTCTGGGCCCGAGCTCATCTCAGATGGACCGAAAGACTGTGGCACCATGTGCTGTGGTCAGATGAGTCCACATTTCAGCTAGTTTTCAGAAAAAACGGGCGTTGAGTTCTCCGTGCCAAAGATGAAAACGACCATCCTGATTGTTATCAGTGAAAGGTGCAAAAGCCAGCATCTGTGATGGTATGGGGCCGCATCAGTGCCCACAGCTTGGGTTAGTTGCATATGTGAAGGTACCATCGACTCTGAGGCGTATATTAGGATTTTAGAGACATATGTTGCCATCAAGGCGACGTCTCTTCCCGGGACGTCCATGCTTATTTCAGCAGGATGATGCCAGACTACATTCTGCACGGGCTACAACAGCGTGGCTTTATAGACACAGAGTGCGTGTGCTTGACTGGCCTGCTGCCAGTCCAGATCTATCTCCTATTGAAAATATATGGCGCATCTTGAAGAGGAGAATCAGACAACGGAGTCCACGGACTGTTGAGCAGCTGAAGTCTTATATCAAGCAAGAATGGACAAAATTTCCAATTGCAAATCTACTACAATTAGTATCCTCCATTCCAAAATGATTAAAAAGTGTTATTAAAAGGAAAAGTGATGTAACACAATGGTAAACATGCCTCTGTCCCAACTTTTGTTGAGTGTGTTGCAGCCATCAAATTCTAAATTTGTGTATATTTACAAAATACAATTAAGTTGGTCAATAAAACTATTGAAAATCTTTTCTTTGTACTTTTGTCAGTTAAATAAAGGTTCAGGTGAATTAACATATCACAGATTTTTGTTTTTATTGCATTTTGGAAAATATCCCAACTTTTCTGGAAATGGGATTTGTATATTGCAAAACTGGAAAAAACCCAGATGTCCCACTGTGAGGGAATGGACTGAGGAAATGGTTAAGATTTCATCATATGAACACATGTTGGGAAGAATTAACAGTGAGGGAAAAATGCAAGACGAGTGGGATCAATTTTGGTTGTATGTTAATTTAAACTTAAATTAGTTTTTTTTCTGTTTCTTAGTTTTATATGTTTTCCTGTCATGGGATGGCTGTGTAAATATGCTGTACTGTATCTGCTCTATGATATGCTGTGCTGCTTTGTAAAATAAGAATAAATAATAATAAAAATTTGAATTACAAAAAAAAAGGATACTTACCCAAGGGACATTTCATGATCTCCAAGCTGATAATAGATAGTACTAATTTTATAAAATGCTTCAGTGTTGTCATTTTTAAGTTTTGATGAAGCTTTCAAATCACTTATTGCTTTTCCACTTTCATCAATCTGTATGTAGCACTCTGCCCGGAGTTCCCTTAAGTCGGAATCCCAAACACAAGTCTAATGTAGAGACAAATAAAATTTCAGTACTAAATAAAAAACTTCTGACAGCTCGCAAATATAATATGTGCCAACAGTGAAAAGTAAGACCACAAGACCATAAATAGGAACAGAATCAGACCATTTGGCCCATTAAGTCTGTCCTGCCATTCCATCATGGCTGTTATCCCTCTCTACCCCATTCTCCTGCCATCTCCCCATAACCTTTGATGTCCTAACTAATTGAGAACCTAACAACCTCTGCTTCAAATATACTCTATGAATTGACCTCCACAGCCATCTGGAGACAGATGATGGGTATGCTAAAGCAGATACCAGAAGGAATTTCTACTCATGGAGTGGTGAAATACATGGGATGGGAACTGTAGGAATTTTGAAGTAGATATTACAGTTAACAGACCAGATTACATCTCAAAGATATTATGTGGAAAAGCTTTAAAGGGATGTAATAACAAGGACAAGAAGTTGGAATTTTAAAGTAAATGCTAAGAAAGATTTGAGTTTTGGTTAAATAGAGTAGACTGCCTGCGCGGGAGTGAGCACAAGAAGAGTTCATGTTTCTGGATGAGCAAAAGTGACAGCAAAAGGGTATTCCAAAAAAATGGGATGTCAATTGATTTTCAATGGTTCAATTGTTCCATTTCATATCAGAGAATGTATACAGTATACAACCCGTAATTCTTACTTCTCCACAGAATCCTCAAAACAGAATTAAAAACCCCAAAGAATGATTGACAGAAAAAAAGTGCAAGAACCCCCAAGCCCCCTGCCCCTCTCAGACACAAGCAGCAGCAAGCACAGCATCAACCCTCCACAACCTACCTTCCACATTCCAGCAGAAAGCATCAAGCTCACCACCCACCATGCAACAGCAAAGCCCCAAAGAGAGACCATCAAAAACGACTGTTCATCCCAACAGTTCAACATCCTACAGTCTCTCTCCACCCACCCTCTCTCACACACACACACACACAAACAGCTATCCCTCCACAGCAAGATCAAATTCCCGAGTTACCTCCTCAGCTCTCTAATCTAATATCAACACATTGCACACCACTATTTCCACAATTCTCAACCTCCAGCCATCGCAAGAACCACAGATCTCATATGGAAAATTCACAGGACGGTAATAGATTTCATGAACTTTTGTTAAGCTTCTGGAACACAAGCATGTCTATGGTAATGAAATGGGTGTGTGCCATGAAAAGGGCTGAATTCGAATGCTAGAGTTGAAACAACACACCCACACTTTTCCTGACTGTTTCAACCATTTCCAGCCCTCCTGTCTATTTTCCCTACCCTTGACGAACCTGAGGTTTTCTAAAACTTCATCGTCCAGATTCTGATCTGCATCAAGTCACATCTATCTCCTATATTTTTACTGTGTTATTGCTTAAGCTAGAGCCAATTTAAAAATTCTTCCCTGGTTTCAGCTTCAGTATTATATCTTACTCTGGCTTTACAAATCACACCCTGAGCACATCTATTTTTAAATTGATGAGTTGGGTGCTTGAGCAGTTCCACCACGTTTCTGACTTCAACCACCTTTTGGATGGGAACAATAATTTCTTCCTCAAGTCTTTTCAAAACCCATTACTCCTCAACTCAAACCTGTGTCTTCTTTTCTTACGTAGGTTCTGCTGTGAGGAAAGTCTTGTACCATTTCTTTTCTTAGTTATTCCTGGCAGTGTGGAGGATCAGAGGGATCTTGGGGTCTGAGTCCATAGTTTGGTCAAAGCAGCTGCGCAAGTTGACTCTGTGGTTAAGAAGGCATATGGTGTATTGGCCTTCATCAATTGTGGAATTGAACTTAGGAGCCGAGAGGTAATGTTGCAGCTATATAGGACCCTGGTCAGACCCCACTTGGAGTACTGTGCTCAGTTCTGGTTGTCTCACTGCAGGAAGGATGTGGAAGCCATAGAATGGGTGCAGACGAGATTTACAAGGATGTTGCCTGGACTGGGGAGCATGCCTTATGAGAATAGTTTGAGTGAATTTGGCCTTTTCTCCTTGGAGCGACGGAGGATGAGAGGTGACCTGATAAAGGTGTATAAGATGATGACAGGCATTGATCATGTGGATAGTCAGAGGCTTTTTCCCAGGGCTGAAATAGTTACCACAAGAGAACACAGGTTTAAGGTGCTGGGGAGTAGGTACAGAGGAGATGTCAGGAGTAAGTTTTTTTTTAAACTCAGAGAGTGTTGAGTGCGTGGAATGGGCTGCTGGCAACTGTGGTGGAGGTGGATACGATAGGGCCTTTTAAGAGACTTTTGGATAGGTACATGGAGCTTAGGAAAATAGAGGGTTATGCGTAAGCCTAGTAATTTCTGAAGTAGGGACATGTTCGGCACAACTTTGTGGGCTGAAGGGCCTGTATTATGCTGTAGGTTTTCTATGTTTCTATCTAAGTTCTTAATCTTCTTACTATTTATAGTATGTTCCTCTAGAATGCAAGGGACTAATTTGCAAAGGTTTAATTCAGTATTGTGCGCAGCGCAGACATCGTGGGCCAGAGGACCTGTGCCTGTGCTGTTCTACATTCTATGTCAATGTCTATCCAACAGGTCTCTCTGGTGCTGTTGATTCCATTCTTTCCCTGGTTACCTTTTTTTTTTATATAAACACACTGCTCATAAAATACCTGAGATTTTCCTTAAACTTGTATGGCAAAGATATTTTGTAGTCTTTCTTTGCCCACCAAATTTCTTTTCTACATACCCCTCAACACTATTTCTGTAGGGCTTCCTCCATTTTCAATGAACCTACCATTCCCTTTTCCTAATCGAAAGGACAATACCCCTTGAAATTCTGTGTTCTCCATACTCGCTGTCCTTATGATTCATCCTTACAGAAAACATTAACACCATTTTCTAACTATTTCCACTTTTAAACACTCCCATTTCTCAAATATCAATTCTGTACTTCAGTACTCCCAATCAGTTTACAAGGTCCTGTTTAAAGACAGGGAGATGGCCTACCTTCAATTCAGATATTTAATGCCTAGACTATCTTTAGCCCTTTAAATAATTACTATGAAACTTAATGAGTTCAGGTTACTATCCCTAAAGTACTCATTCACTATGTAGCTGACTTCATTCCTTACGATTATACATAGGTCTAGCACTGTGCAACAACTCTACAGACATTAAAAGCTCTCGATGCACTTTTAAAAATTCCACATAATCTAATCCTTTTATATCAAGGTAATCCCACTTAATATTTGAGAAATTAAAATATGCTACTGCTATAACCGTATCTCTCTTACACTTTTGAGATTCACCCAAATATCTGCTTTATCTCCTGCTGACTGTCAGGAGGCAATATAATCTGAGCAAAGCGATCACCTGGCCTCACTTGAAGAGCTTTCTCATACATCCTCCCTCATCAGTGCAGCGATGGTCATGTTGCCCAATAACACACCACCATTTTTTTTACATCACCACCAAAACATGTCTGAAACTGCTACACTCTGGAATATTAAACTGCTAGCCCTGCCTTTTGTTCAGCCATGTCTTCAGTTGCTTTTATCCTAAACTATAAATTGGTTCCCTGAACCAAAGTTCTCCACCAATTTCAAGGTGCTGTTTCATATCTGTCAGATCTGTTCTTGACTTGGTTGTAAGCTTTGTTCGAATATGTAACAATGATGCAATTTGAAGCATGTTCATGAACCAAATACAAATATCTGCTGACTTTGAGCATTGGGATGACAATATTAAACAAAACAGCATCCTGCTGCACTTTGTCCAAGGTATAAAACTGAGCTAATTAGGAAGTGAGAAGGCAAAAATGTTCAATACAAATATGGTGCACTTCTGTACCCTTACAGCAGAAGTCAAATCCAAAAAATAGTTTTCTAAATTTCAAAAGCAAATGAAAATGGCATTTCTGTCCATAATCAATAATATGAATAGAATGTACACTTATGAACTCTTAAACATTCTTACTGTATAGGAAATTATTACAGAAGAGACCATTCACTTTAACATTGCCATTGCTCCCAGTGAAAAATTACAGCCAAGACTTGCCTCCAGAACAATATTTAGTAAATCAATAGCAGTTGTGTAATCCTGGTTTTCAAAAGCAGCTCGCGCTTGCACAATTATCCTTTGTAATTCATCTGCTTTAGTTAACTGGGCCTTGGCTTCATTTTCCTCTTTCTCACTGGGGTTAGACTGTACCTGAAAAATGAATGAACGGTTATTAATATTGACTCCATGCATGGATTACTGCCCAATTAAAAACTATTATGCATGGTGTTACTAAAAGCAGTGGGTAAAAATGTTATTTCCAAAATCACAATTCAAAGCAAGATTATAAAATATTGACTGGGACACAAAAAATGCAGATGCAATTTTTCTGATAAAACACTGGAAATACTCACATCATAGATACTGCCTGTACTTCTGAATATTTCAAGTGTTTATGAATTTAGTTAGCAAATACTTCAGCATTTCAAGCATAATAAAATTGACCAATCCAGATGGATGATACTCAGTAGTTTAAAGTTTGGTAAATATTATTGCTGAATATCAACACATATGGTTTATGAAATTATTGTGAATTAGAAACAAACTACTGGAGAGGTTTTTCAAATTTTGGATTATATCCCCATGAACAGAAGAGGAAGCGTGTAATTAAACGAAGCTCACTTTGGAGTTAATAAGAACAGATCAATGCCCCTCAATTATTGTCATTGAATCTGGCATTCATTTGAAACTTTTCAATGAAGAGCAAGAAATGCAAGCAGAAAGCAGGTGCCGAGTCCCCAGCATCGGCCTGCTTCAACTACCATTCAATTCCCCATTCTGGAACAGATGCTAGTTCTGATGAAAAAAAAACAAGTAAAATAATTTTGACATAGTAAGTGTTGAATGTGCCTGATGAGTGGCATTTGTCTTAAGAAATTAATAAACAGGACTGAATCCAACACAGAGGCAACACTTGGTGTAAAACAATGGCTTGTCAAATATTTCCTTCACACTAGTTCCCTCCTAAATATACACCATATACTATAAGCCTCACTGATGATCGTCATCTTGCTGTCATGGAGAGTAATCAGAGTTTCTGAGAGAAATACTATCTGGAGTTTAGCCATGAGGTGCTCGGCTCCTGGTAGGGTCAATATGGCGGTAAGATCAAGGAGGTTCCAAAGAGCCTCCAAAGAAGTTCTAACCAAAATCTCAACAGTGGAGCCAGTGGATGACACATCACCATGGGACTGAAAACAGAGGAAGTCATCTTGCATGTCATGCCACTGGACCCTGATCCCAATCTGTCAAGGAGCATGTGTTGCCTGCCCATGCATCAGCCTCCCCATGTTAAACAAAGTCACACAAAGGCATTCCCCACTAAGGGAATCCAGCCGAGATTAAGTCCTGTGGTAATCAGCAAATGGCAAAGGGGGCAGGATTGAGGTCTGAAAACCCCTAGCTCACACACTGGACAGCAGGTGCTTTATTCAATCGCTGGGCTCTTGGACTGAGGCAGAAAGATGTGGCCTCTACGGCTACCTGAAGACCTACCAATAGACAACCCCTCAGGAAAACATTCTACTAGCATAAAGTGATCCATCTACTACTACTACTATCATCTTGAGATTTATTTTCTTGCAGGCATTCACAGTAGAAGAAATACAATAAAATTAATGAAAAATTAGACAAAAATAAAGACTGACAAACACCCAAGGTCATGGACAACAAATTACTCCAAAAAAAAAAATAAATAAATTGAGAACGCAAGTTGTAGCATCTTCAAAAGCAAAATTTAAGTTGTGGAATTGGTTCAGAGTTGAGGCAAGTTATCCAAACTGGTTCAGCAGCCTGATGGTAATAACTATTCCTAAACCTGGTGATGTGGGACCAAAGGATCCTGTGCCTTCTGCCAAATTGCAACAGCAAGAAGAGAGCATGGCCTGGACGGTAGAGTCCTTTATGATGGATGCTGCTTTCTTGTGGCAGCGCTTCTTGCAAATGTGATGGACTGGGCTGTAACCAGCACTTTCTGTAGAGTTTTCCATTCCTGGCAGTTCCTTCAATCTGTCAGGCAGCTCGACAACAGCCAGCAACTTTAGAGTACATCTGCAACATCATCGTGTGAATTTCCCCTCTCGTGAGTCGCAAAAGATAGTCACAGAGGTTCACAAATGAGTTATGTGCATGGCACATCTGAAGGAATGGACCAGTACACATGCAGAGTTCAAAATAGGATGGATTAAAGAGTGGGCATAAGAGCTTACCATGGAATTACTGCCTCCTCAGCTCTGGCCTCAGTTTGGGCATGAGGGAAGAGGACCTACAGTACTCTGCTAGTCTTGAGGCTGTGAGCATGAGAGGAATCTTTCTCACATCCTGCTGACCACTGCCCAATTATTTGTCACCCATGCCTGAAACACAGAGAGGAAGCATTTTTCTTCCCCCAGTCAACTAATGAAACTCCTAAATTACATTCACACAAGGATTTGAGAATGTGGGCAACTGCAAGCACGTATGTGTGACAGTATTTTAGGAATATGAAGTGCTTTAGCTCCCAATCTGATATATATGAAGTAGTACATCTTCCCTGTATTGCTGTTACAAGTGCCATTCCAGGAAATAAGGATATCTGTTGTCCTCTTTAGGTTGCTGCCCACAGATCTACTGCATCTTCCACTTGATGTCACACTCCCTCCCACACCAAAGTACAGTGGTACACTAGGTCTTGAAATCAACATGAGAAATAGTTTCCAAAATTTCATAAGTAGGAGTTGCTTTTCCTTTCCTACCTCTCCTCCTTCTATATCCTGCACTGTCCTAATAAGGTTCACAGCTTTGCCATTACTGCTTATTACTGGAAATTCAACAAGCAAACATCATAACCTTTTCTTGCCAGGTAAAATGCACTTGTACAATTATTTTCTTCCAAAATTGTACCTGTGTTCAACAAAGCCCGTTTATTACAGGGGCAGTGTGCACACATAATTTCAATGCTTCACATTAGCAGTTAAGCAAAACAATTTTTACACATCTGCATAATTTTTCTTTCTGGTACTAGTCTGATATCAGAATCTTGCTTTCACACCACCCCCCCCCCCCACCAATTGAATTCTTAACTAACCTACAAGAACAGCCAAAGACTTTAAAGGCAAGAAAATTCTCCACTGAGAAAAACTTCCAAACTGAAATAAAACTATGAAAATATCTGTGACATTAAAGACAAACCCAAAATATATTAAACTCACAACTTACACACTTACCACTTTCTTAAAGTCTTCCTCAGCTTCATTCAACTTCCCTTGTTTTAGTAGCAAGTTTCCTCTCTGTAATCTCGCCTGAAAATAATCAAGACCATTTTAACTGATCACACACCAAATAGTAAAAATAAAATTGATAAACTCCTATTCAAGCCCCACTTGGTATGCAATTAAAAAAAATCTGTTACTTACAGATGTGAAATCTGGTTTTAGCTGAATGACTTTACTTAGATCTGGGAGAGCAGATTTTGATTTGCCCATTGCGAGATAGACTGTAGCACGTCTATAATAAGCAATATAGTTATCAGGATCTCCATCTGTAAATACAGATTATCATTGTATTATCCAATCTTTTAGGATTAACAATACTAGGTATAATTATACAGACTTTAAAACTGTTATATTCACATTTTTATTTTATGTTAGATTACCATGCATTATAGCCAGTATAAATTTCACCAAGAGCATCTGCTACATCACCGACTGAATTCACCATCAGTAAGCTTAAAAGATCTGGTCCTACACTAGTTTGACTTCCCAAACTGCAGCAGTTCACACTTGTATGAACTGAAAGCCATTATAGCTGAGGATCCACCTGTAATTTTGATAACTTTTGTCGCCATCTACAAATCAACAATTTTAGCATTATTCACAAACCTAAGCATTCCTTTGCAAATGTTTACATATATAATTCCATGGTTTAAGTCTATGTTTCATTTTATTCAGGGGTAGGCAACCTTAAACAGAAATGATTTTCTAGCATGCGTTATTCATTAATTTGAGGCAAAACATAACTAGATGTATTTAAATGGATAATTCCCATATTTCAAGTTTTTTAAAAAATGGCATTTATCTGGCCCACTGTCCACTCATTAACACACGATCTGGCACACAGAGGCAAAAAGGTTGCCGACCCCTGATTTTATTAATAGTTAAGCTGTTGGACATTTTATTTTCAGTAGATCTCAAAATGCAAATTTATTAAAAAGTGTTCCTTTAATTACATTATACAACTGAGTATTTAATTTATTAATGTTTAAAATAAAACTTCAGTTGATTAATAAGTTTAGCTTGTTGTAATTAGCCAATAGGATTTTTCTCATTAACATTTTGGCCAATAAGACACCTATGAAAGGAACAGGTACAGGCAGTCCCCAAGTTATGAATGTCCAACTTACGAACAACTCCTACTTACAAACGGCCTGCCACAAAGCCTATTATATTGAAAATCCGAGTTAAATACAATGGTTCATAGTAACAAACGCACGCACTACGTTGTGACCCTCATGAAAACATTGCGTGGCTTCAGCGGTTCGTCGCCTCGTGGAAGGCCGTCCCGCCATTTTAAGTCGGATCACATTGCCTTAGTGTGTAACTTTGTACAGTATTTGGCTTAAAATTTTCTTTTAATTACCCTTGTAACCATGTCTCCAAAGCGTAAATCCGATGTAAGTGCTGGTGATGCATCAAAGAAAAGGAAAACAATCATGGTTGAAAATAAAGCCAAAATAATAAAGCAATCGGAAAGAGGTGAGACGCCATCCGTCATTGGAAAAGCGTTAGGCTATAGTCCGTCACTGATCAGAATGATTTTAAAGGATAAAATGAGAATAATGAAGCATGCAAAAGGCCCTATCCTGATGAAAGTTACAATTATTACTAAGCAACACAGTGGTTTGATTATTGAAATGGAAAGGCTATTGATAATTTTGGTTAGACGATCAAAATCAGCGTAATATTCCTATTCGCCTTACTTTACTGCAAGAAAAGGCTCGAAGCCTTTTCAATGATTTAAAAGCTGCACGTACAGCAAGTGAAGGTGCTTGTAATGAAGAATTTATTGAGAGTAGGGGTTGGTTCAATCGTTTCAAGTTAAGGGCAAATTTACATAATATTAAACTGCAAGATGATGCAGCGAGTGTTGATGTAAGTGCTGCGAGTGATTTTCCTGAAATGCTCAAAAAAATTATTGAGGGAGGTTATTTGCCAGACCAAATATTTAATGTAGAAAAGACTGGCTTATTTTGGGAAAAAAATGCCTGAAAGGACCTACATTTCGAAAGAGGAAAATAGTGCACCAGGGCGTAAAGCATCGAAAGACAGACTAACATTATTGCTTGGGGGTAACGCATCCGGGGATTTCAAGCTCAAGCCTTGGCTTGTGTATTGCTCCCTAAATCCGAGGGCACTGCGCCATATCATTAAGGCATCTCTTCCTGTTATTTGGAAGTCAAATTCAAAGGCTTGGGTTACAATTGGCATCTTTGAAGATTGGTTCTTGAACCATTTTGTTCCTGCTGTTAAACGTTATTGCTTGGCCAAGAAAATTCAAGATTCTCCTTGTGCTTGACAACACACCTGGACATCCAAGCACCCTAAGATGACCTTCACCCCAATGTAAAAGTCATATTTTTACCCCCCAACACCACACCACTACTTCAGCCAATGGATCAGGGAGTCATAGCCTCCTTTAAGGCCTATTATTTATGGCGGACCTTCTCACAAGCAGTCAGGGCTATGCAAGGTGATGTGATGAGCTTAAGGGAGTTCTGGAGGGATTATAACATCTATGATGCCATCAAAAATATTGCAGATTCTTGGGATGAAGTGAAGCAGTCAAATATGAAAGGAGTGTGGTTTAAATTGTGCCCCCAGTTTGCGCATGCTTCTCAGGGATTTACAGCTGACAACATCGCCGCAGCCAGGCAAGCTGTGGTTGATATTGGTAATGAACTGCAGTTAGACATCAGTGAAAATGATGTTGTAGAGTTACTCGATTCCCATGCCGAAGAACTGACCAATGAAGACCTTATGAAACTAGAACAGCAGATGATAGAACATAGAATAGTACAGCACATTACAGGCCCTTCTGCCCACAATGTTGTGCTGACCCTCAAACCCTGCCTCACATATAACCCCCCACCTTAAATTCCTCCATATACCTGTCTAATAGTCTCTTAAACTTCACTAGTGTGTCTGCCTCCACCACTGACTCAGGCAGTGCATTCCACGCACCAACCACTCTGAGTGAAAAACCTTACTCTAATATCCCCCTTGAACTTCCCTCCCCTTAACTTAAAGCCATGTCCTCTTATACTGAGCAGTGTTGCCCTGGGAAAGAGGCACTGGCTGTCCACTCTGTCTATTCCTCTTAATATCTTGTACACCTCTATCATGTCTCCTCTCATCTTCCTTCTCTCCAAAGAATAAAGCCCTAGCTCCCTTAATCTCTGATCATAATCCATACTCTCTAAACCAGGCAGCATCCTCTGTACCCTTTCCAATGCTTCCACATCCTTCCTATAGTGAGGCGACCAGAACTGGACACAGTACTCCAAGTGTGGCCTAACTAGAGTTTTATAGAGCTGCATCATTACATCGCGTCTCTTAAACTCTATCCCTCGACTTATGAAAGCTAACACCCATAAGCTTTCTTAAATACCCTATCTACCTGTGAGGCAACTTTCAGGGGTCTGTGGACATGTACCCCCAGATCCCTCTGCTCCTCCACACGACCAAGTATCCTGCCATTTACTTTATACTCTGCCTTGGAGTTAGGCTTCTAAAGTGTACCACCTCACACCTCTGGGTTGAACTTCATCTGCCACTGCTCAGCCCACTTCTGCATCCTATCAATGTCTCTCTGCAATCTTCGACAATCCTCTACACTATCTACAACACCACCAACCTTTGTGTCGTCTGCAAACTTGCCAACCCACCCTTCTACCCCCACATCCAGGTCGTTAATAAAAATCATGAAAAGTAGAGGTCCCAGAACAGATCCTTGTGGGACACCACTAGTCACAACCCTCCAATCTGAATGTACTCCCTCCACCACAACCCTCTGCCTTCTGCAGGCAAGCCAATTCTGAATCCACCTGGCCAAACTAGCGTTTGAGGAAGAAGACTGTGACCTAGGAACTCCGGAACCAAAAAAGTTTGCGACGAAAAGGTTAGCTGAAGCCTTTCATCTCATTGAAGCAAAGATGGCAAAGTTAGAGGAGCAAGATCCTAATACAGAGAGTTCACCAAAGTTTACCATGCAGTTACCGAGAACCTCAGCTGCTACGTGGCCAATTATACTGAAAAAAAAAAGCTCTGTACAAGCCTCCCTTGATGCCTACTTCAAGAAATTGACTCCAGTAGTAAACCTGCTCTCTTCCAGCAGCAGAATCAAACCCCGACTCCCCAGCACCCGGTCCATCATAATGTTACCTCATGAATGCCCCTTCCAGCATGCAAGACATTGATGCAACTGTATGTAGTTACTTTTATTATTACGGTATTATGTACAGTACTGTATTATTATGTTTAAGATGTTTTAGTGTATTTGGGACAGCACCACCCCCACTTGGCCTATTTAACCTGTCTCAGTGCGGGTGGACTTTAGGACCCGGGGGAGGTCATGTCCCGCCGCCCGCGGTGTACAGTACAGTACGTACTGTATCTGTTCCATCGACGAAAGATGATCACAGTTGAAAATAAGGTGGAAATAATAAAGCAATTGGAAAGAGGTGAAATGCCATAGGTCATTGGAAAAGCATTAGGCTACAGTCGGTCAACGATCGGAACAATTGTAAAGGGTAAAGTGAGAATAATCGAGCATGCGAAAGGCTCTGTCCCGATGAAAGCTACAATTATTACTAAGCAATGCAGTGGTTTAATTATTGAAATACATACATTTCTTAAGTGTTTTATATGCATAGAAAGGTAAAATATATATTATATACTAAGATAAATGTTTGACTGACGCTAAATAATACTGTATGTACCCTATTCCGACTTACGTACAAATCCGACTTAAAGACGGACTCATGAACGGAACTCGTTCATAACCCAGGACTGCCTGTAGTTATTTTCCAGTGAGAGCACGGGATTGAAGGAGTTTTAAGAAGGAGAAAGATGGAGAATGGAAATGGACAATGAACATAGCAGAAGAACATGGTGCAATGTTCACAGAACCTCATTTGGAAGGACAGTCACAGATGTCACGAAGTCCACATGCAGACTACAGACTCATGGAGAATATGCAGATAACTTTTAGCTAGCACACAACATGGCAGAAAGTTCAATGCCTTTTTCCTTGGACGTTGCCTGGACATTTATTTATGTTTTACTTGGACTGCTTCATCGGTGCATAACTGTTTCGGTACCACGAGTACCTGTTTATTTACTGCCTTTTCACACTGTAGAGTTATGTTACTGTTAGTTTGTATTTACGGTAACAGCAAACTCATTACAAGCCGACAGTGAGAGTGTTACACCTAAATTACAATAAAATCAGAATCAGGTTTATCACCAGCACGTGTCATGAAATTTGTTAACTTAGCAGCAGCATACAATGCAAAACATAATAATATAGATAGAAAATAAACAAATTTAAGTACGTATATATAAAAAATAAAAGTATTAAAAACTGTGCAAAATGCCGAGGCTTTATGGCACATTTGTCAGATCGTATTTGGGAGTTTTCTGAGCAGTTTTGGGCCCTCATTGGGCCCAGGAATGAAAGGATTAATGCATTTGATGGTTTTGGGCCTGTACTCACTGGAATTTAGAAAAATATATGGGTGACCTCAATGAAACCTATAAATAATGATAGGCCTAGATAAAGTGGAGATGAAATAAAGTGGTTAAGAAGTCAGTGCAAGATTCTCCTGTGGCCATTCCCCTCAGCAACAAGTATACTTTTTGGATACTGCAGTGGGGTGGAATGACCCAACAGGGCATAGCAGCAACAGCCAGGCTGGTGGCACTATAACCACCTCTGGGGCTCAGGAAAGAAGGGTAGTCAGGCAGTGCAGTAGTTACAGGAGCCTCGATAGTTAGGGAGACAGATAGGAGATTCTGTAGCCGCAAAAAAAGACACCGGGATGGTGTCTTGCCTCCCGTGTGCTAGGGTCCAGGATGTATCATAGTCGATGCAGGATATTGAAGGAGGAGGGAGAGAAACAGCCAGTGGACACAGTGCATTTTGGCACCAATGGACAGGCAGACAAGGGGAAGAGATGCAATGCAGTGAGTATATAGAATTAGGAAAGAAACTAAAGAGAAGGACCTCCAAGGTAGTAATCTCCAGATTACACCCAGTGCCACAGGCTGGCATGGCTAGGAATGAGATAACACAGAAGGATGGGTGAATGAATGGCTGAGGAGATGGTGCAGGGAGCAGGGTTTCAAGTTCTTGGATCATTGGAACCTTTTCTGGGGAAGGGGTAATCTGCACAAGAGGGACGGATTGCACCTGAATTGGAGGGGAACCAATATCTGGTCGCCACACTGTAGGCTTTGGAGAGGCTGCAGAAGAAGTTTAACAGGAAGCTGCCTGGTTTAGAGAGTACGTGAAGCTAGATAAACTGGGATTGCTTTCTCTGGAACAGCGGTGGCTGAGAGGAAATCAGATAGAGGTGTACAAGATTATGAAAAGTTATAGATGAGCAGACAGAAAGTATCCGTTTCCAGGGTCAGGGTACATGTGAGGGGCAAGGTTTTTTTACTCAGAGACTGGTGTATGTCAGGAATGCGCTGCCTGGTATGGTGGTAGAGGCAAATACATAAAAGGCTTTCATAAAGGCACATAGATGTAAAGAAGATGGAGGGATATGGACATTGTGCAAGTAGGTTTGGGTGTTTTTTGATTTACTTTTAGCTGATCTGGCACAATGCCGTGCGCCAAATGACCTGTTCCTGTGCTGTACTGTTCTACGTTCCAATATCCTGGCTGGGAGGTTTGTGAAGTTATTCAGGAACCAGAGCACCAAGTCAGTACATGAAGAATCAGAAAGGAAAGTAGGTATCAGGGAAAGTACTGAAAAGCAAAATTGAAATAACTTGTACAAAGGGTTGGATAGCTTGAAACGTGTGCATTTTATTGCTAGGAGTTTACGGGTAAAGGTGATGAACTTAAAGCATGGATCAGTACATGGAACTACAATGTTACCTCCATTTGTATCCAGAGATACCGGCCACGTGACAGATGCACTGCCACCTGGCTGGTCGGAGGACACACCACATGCCAATCAACACGGTCCCTCCCAACTAATCAATGCACACCTAAATTATTGGTCAGCTTAATTGGATTATCTCGCCCAGCCCCATGCTATAAAAGGTGAGACATGTGCCTGGCTCGCTCTCTCTTACAGACCACCTCATTGAAGGTAAGTGCATTGATTTATGTTTGGGAAGGTCTATCGTTTGTCCTGGTAAAGGAGCCGCAGCTATCCAAGGTCAAGGGGGACAGCTGTCGTAGTGCTTTTCCCTTGTTCTTTGTATGTGTAACCGTACCCTGTCCCCACACTGCTTTCTGTGTATTGTAGTTGCTTGCGCTGACCTAACTTCCCCTTGTAAATAAATTCCTTATTATTAAAACTGTGTGTGTCCAGGCCTCTACTGTTGAGACTCAAAGAACCAGTTATTTTCCATCACAACATCTGGCGCTGCGAGCAGGGTCTCATAGGTTCTGGCTGGACACAAGCACAGGGGATAATGTTCTGGAATAAGGGGAAGAAAACCAGTGGAGGCACCCAGGATAAGATCCCCGGGTGGGCTGATGAAAGGGAGGGATTTGAGAGTCTGGCCAGCATGCTGGCAGACCACGGAAAACCAGTGGACTGGTCTGAGCAGCTAGAGCCCCGTGGAGAGAAGCTGGGCCATCATGTGGTCTCCCTCCTAAAGGAATCAGGGTTCCCCAAAGCCAAGGGGAGTCAAAGGGGTGCCTTCTGGTTGTTTGCGTCCCTACTGAGACGCCAGGTTAGAACTACTGATCACCTGCAGCACTTGTGTGGTCAGAAGGACAGGGAAATTGAAGACCTCAGTCAGCGTTATTGCACGCTGAAGGAAGCAGCACAGGCTGCCCAGGCCCGAGCCAATGACCTTGAAGTTAGGGGAACTGAACTTGCCTGTCGCCTCACAAAACTTCAGCAGGCCAGGGCAGCCCGTCGGTCTGGCTGGCAGCCGGACCCATTAAAGAGTCAAGCCTTAGTCCAGTGTGGCGACAAGCTGGACACATGGCTGGGGGATGGGGACATCTGGCTGGATAGTGACGACGAGGGGGTGCCCGAGGAGCCAAGGTCCCACAACCACCCTTCCCCCTTCTCACCCGAGCTCCAACATACCCGACCCATCACCACGTGGTCCCAGGTTCACCGCAGGGAGGAAGGGAATGAGGGGGAGACTCTCGGACCTTCCCCTAGTCACTCCGAGAAGACCCGGGACTTCTCCCCCAGGGAGCTGACCCAACTGGCGGATCGGTACCGCCAACGACCAGGCGAGCACCTGGCCGCCTGGCTGCTCCAGCTGTGGGACGAGGGGGGCCCCAACCTTAGCCTCTCCCATCAGGAGCCAAGCGCCCTGGGAAGCCTCTCTGACCAGCAGAGCATAAACAATGCACTACGGGCGCCACAAGCGGAAATCCGCGATGGCACAACCCTGTGGGATCGGGTAGTGACCACGGTACGAGCTCTCTATCCCACACTTCTGGAGTGGGATCTACATGGGCGCCCGCAATGGGGTACGGTCAGTGAGGGCACCCGGGTTATCAGGGAATGAGTGCCTGCGACCGTAACTTCCTTGAAAACACATGAGTGACCGGTGCCCTAGCGGGATACTTGGTCACTAGCGTGCGCCCCGATCTGGTCTGTAATCCTACCCCTCATGGCACCAGCCACCGCGGTAGGACTGTACGGGATACCATCACCCTCCTGGAGGGATTAGAATATATGCAGAGGGGGGCACCTACGCAGGCCCGAAAGACAGAGACAAGGGCCCTAGACATTATCCCTCGCAGATATACACGCAGGCAGCTGTACACGGACCTGCTGCATGCAAGGGTGGATCGTAACCAGATAGATGGCAACCCCACCCCCAACCTATATGCCCTGTGGAAGGAGCATTGCAGGGGGAAGACTAGTTACAAAATGACCACCAGTCCACAGCCCCCAGACCGCCAGGCCAGACCATGCCACTTTCTTCCCGCCAGGCGGGTCTGCCTTTTGAGTTACAGGTCTCAGCGAGCGAGACGGTCGCTGAGAGGAGCCTCTGGCAGAAGACCCCAGGGCGTAGAGTCCCCCTCGGTTTCTGGACTAAGTCCCCACCTGAAGTGGCAGTGCACTACAGCCCCTTCGAGTGCCAGCTACTAGCCTGCTACTTGGCACTCCTCGCCACAGAATACTAAACAGGCACCGACCCTGTCGTCCGTTGCCCCCATCTCCCCATAATGCGATGGGTCAAGTCCCCCGATTCTACCCACAAGGAGGGTCGTGGTCCTCCATTGTCAAGTGGAAGTGGTACATTGCAGACCGGGCTGAGCCCAGTCCTGAAGGGGTCAGCCGCCTCCATGAACAAGTCATGGCTTTCCCCCAGTCCCAGGAACCTGCCCCGGACATCCCCGAGGTACAACCCTCCCTAGCATGATGGCATCAACCCTTCGATTCCCTCGACCCCGACAACAAACTGCACGCCTGGTTCACAGACGGCTCCAGCCGCTGAAAAGGGGGTAAACAATTTTGGAAAGCGGCAGCACTTCATCCCGCCACGGGTAAAATTTTAACCACCGAGGGGGAGGGGGGTTCCAGTCAACTTGCCGAGCTGGCAGCAGTGGCCCTCACCCTCCAAAACACTACCGGACCAGTCCACATCTATACTGACTCCTGGGCAGTAGCTAACGGCATTGCGGTGTGGATGGCCCGGTGGGAAATACACGGACGTCCCCTCTGGGGACAGCACCACTGGCGTTTCATTTGGGACCAGGCTACCCACAGAAAAATTTCTGTCCACCATGTGGATGCCCATACCCGGAAAGATAATGAAGAGGCAACGTTTAATGCTGCTGTGGACCAGGCTGCCCAAATATCATCTGCCACCACTTCCACCCCAGACACAGACCCCAGTGCACTAGCTGCGTGGGCACACCGACCCCAGTGCACTAGCTGCGTGGGCACACAGACCCCAGTGCACTAGCTGCGTGGGCACACAGACCCCAGTGCACTAGCTGCGTGGGCACACCGACCCCAGTGCACTAGCTGCGTGGGCACACCGACCCCAGTGCACTAGCTGCGTGGGCACACAGACCCCAGTGCACGAGCTGCGTGGGCACACCGACCCCAGTGCACGAGCTGCGTGGGCACACCGCAAAGGTGGCCTCTTAGGGGCCGATGGCACACAGCGCTGGGCTGAACAATTCGGTGTCGCCTTGAGACTCGATCAATGTAAAACATCTGTAGATAACTGCCCCATCTGCCAGCAAGTCAAGCCACAGGACTGGCCGATAGGGCCACCGGGCCACATTCGTCGTGGCACGGGGGCAGGTCAGGTATGACAAATCGACTATATTGGACCGCTCCCGCCACAGAATAAGAAGCAGTATGTCCTCACGATGGTGGACACACACTCGGGTGTCCTGGTGGCGGTGCCCTTTGAGAGGGCCGACCAGAACGGCACCATCAGAGGATTACAGCACCTCTCCTCTTTCTATGGGGTCCCATGGGAGGTACAATCCGATCTGGGCAGCTGAGGCGGGGATCTCGTGGCTGTTCCATCTACCCCACCACCCCCAGGCATCGGGCTTAATTGAAAGAATGAACGGCCTGCTCAAGGGAAAAATACGCACTCTGACACCCTCTCGCACGCTGCAGGGGTGGCTAAGTGTCCTTCAGCAGGCCGTCGACCAGTTAAACACACGGCCCACTAGCCAAGGGGGATCCCCACTGGCCCGCCACCCGGCACAGTCCCCATCTCCCGACTGGGAATCCACCGAACCCCACCGAGGCTGAGGACTCGGGCAGAGTATGGATCCGACAGCCGCAGAGCCTCCCCAGAAAGGGAGAAATTGTTGCGCGCGGTCCAGTGGACACCCGCTGGGTTGCCATTCCGGGTAAATCTGATTTGTCCTGTATACATACCTGGCATTTAACCAGACGGGAATGAGTTTCCTCCTACACCTATCCCCACCTCCCCCCGTCTCCCTCTACAGGACAATGGTGCGACTCCAGTCATCCCTCCTGGTCGCTGCAATGCTCGGCTCCGTGACAGCTGCCAACACCTTCCTCAGGGTCGCTTACGAGTTTGCCAGTAATACCAACAGATCGGACTGCTGGATCTGCTTGCGGGCCCCAGCACACACTGATGATGCGCTGCCACTCACGCCGATCCCGCTGGATGACATTGAGATGAACTGTTTACACAGACTGTTTGCTCCTGCTGGCTTTGGCATATCTGTGTTGGGGGGGGGGGGCCCTGCTGGCAGTCCCCCACCACTCTCCTCCCCACTACATAACATCTCTTCCCTTGACCCCCGATGGGGTGGGTGCTTCAGGAACTGGTATTTCCCTCCCTACAATTTGACCTCCACCCGAGTCCCCACCCTCAGAGTTATTCCACAGCCACTGAGTATACCTAATGAATGCTGGTGCAGACTCCGCAATGCGCACACTTCTAACTTTTCAGTTGGTCACAGCAACTGTGAGCGATACTGGTACCCCGGTGCCCCAGTGACCACTGCCAACGATGCCGCTCAGCTGGGAGCTCCCTGGACCCTGAACGGGACCCACTGGATCTGCGGCCACCGTGCCTACCCGTGGCTCCCCACGAGCTGGTACGGCTGCTGCTTTCTAGCATATGTGTTGCCCTTCATCCACCCCCTTAATTAACCTTGGGGAGCATCCGGCGTACAGCAGCCACCAGGACAAGAGGGCCATTACAGAGGCAGAGAAGTTCTGGATAGATAGATAGATAGATAGATACTTTATTCATCCCCATGGGGAAATTCAACATTTTTTCCAATGTCCCATACACTTGTTGTAGCAAAAACTCATTACATACAATACTTAACTCAGTAATAATATGATATGCATCACTTTCCCAGTTATGGTATGGCCCGGCTGTCCCAGGAGGTGATCCAGATGACCAGTGTGCTCGAGACTCTGGCCAACGAGACGGCAGTGGCACTTTAACACACGGAGGATACCCTCACCCGAACGGCAGCAGAACTGACAGCTGTCAGGATGGTCGCCCTGCAGAACCGAATGGCACTGGACTACCTACTTGCTGCTGATGGTGGAACGTGTGCAGTAAGGAATGCTGTACCTTTATCCCTGATGAGTCCAGCAACATCACTCACTTGGCTGCTCACATTCAGGACTTGGTGGCTCAAATTCAAAAATCAAGGGACCAGCTCCTCCAGCACAACACCTCATGGGGCAATTGGTGGCCATTTGGGTCCCTAGAGGGGTGGTGGGCAACTGTCATTCACTGGTCCAGCAAATCACTGGACCATCCTTTGATTCTGCCCCCTCAACCAATTCTGTAGCACTATTTCAGCTGTTTAAGGGACATGTCAATGTACAAAATTAGCTGTTTTGTTTACCATTTTTCACACAAACACTGTTACCTCAGCCTTTCCATTCTTATTTTGGTAGGTAGTCATTGGGATCATTTACTTCCTGACTAGTTAATATCCAAAAACTAGTTTCAAGCTTTGGTTTTATCATGTCAATCAGACAGGCAGTTAAGGATCACAACCATCCATTGGCAATCCATTTTCCTCCACAAACATGGCCAGCCCTTCTATATATTGTTTGTTGCTCCAGATTCCAGTATTCACATCTTTGTTTTAAATCAATACAGAATTTTACTACAAGTGGTATTAAATCAGCTAAAATGGTCAGATTACCACTTAACACAGCTAATGGAGGAAAGCTGACTTTTAAAAGCAATTTTTGTACCACAATAACTTAGACCATAAGATATAGGAGAAGAGTTAGACTATTTGGTCCAGTGAACTTCCTAAATAAGTAAAACAAAGTGCATACATATCTTTAATACTATTGCCTTATTACAGACAAAAAAAAATCTTTCGTAGTAAGGAATTGAACAAGTGTGCCACAAATAATTAAACTTGGCAGTAATAAAGTGCCCATAAAATTATTAACAAAACATTCATTGTTTTTGGCCTGCTAAATACTATGCCACAGCTTTTAAAATTAAATTACAAACACACTTACCTACAGCAGCATGAAAGTGTGACAATGCATCCGCTAACTGCCCTGCAGCTAAAAGTTTCTTCCCCATTTCAAGGTGTTTTTCAACTTCAGCATTTATACCACCTTCTATTCCTGTAAAAGATACACAGTAAAAGAGGACTTAAAACTCAGCATTTATTTTCAAAGCAGTTGAGCTTTACAGTAGAAATGTGTTTGAAGAAACAAGGAGCGGAACACTCAATAGCACTGTACCTTAAAAAAAACTACTGCTAGGGCAATTATAATTTTAAAGGTACCAAGACGCTAGCTGCTTTTTCCTAGCTGGGATGATAATCAAATATAGTTAGTCCTGCATTCACCCAGCAGAGTTTTCCACTGTACCTAGTCTGTACTTCAAAGATAAAAGTCTTTGGAGAAACAAGGATTCACCTCACAATAAACATATAGCCAAAATTTACTTACAGACGAGTGCACCTAGATTGATTTTTCACTCATTTGACCTCACGTTTCAGTAATGATTTTAGCTTCCATTATGACAGAGCCTCACTATAAGTATTTACATTGTCAGTCCAGTTAAGTTTCTAATCAATGGATTTTGTCGTCATCAAATTTTTCTTGGAGTCAAGTAATTGTATATCAATAATTTAGTAAAACTAAGCTAAACTTTTGCTCATGCTAATGGAACTGACAGTGAGGAAAAAAGGCAAGGGGCAAACAGGATTGTGTACTAAAATAAAAGGCAAATTAGAATACTCCTTATCTAAACACATGTCACATTTGCAGCTGAGGGTGCAAGTAATCCTAAATAGTGCAATCTATTACCATTATAAAAGACTATTTCCAGGGTAACTAAGACTTGGAAGCATTCCAAGGAACTAAATTTTGAAGGAAGACAAGCAAAACTTAAAAGCAGATTGGTTGGTGTTGCTATTATGGAGCATTGAAAGACCAGCCCTTCTAGGTAGGAAATTACTAGACATTTGCCTCATATCGCTCTGAACCTTTTCTATCTACCCATTCAAGTATCCCTTCAATGTCATTGTACTTGCTTCAACCACTTTGTCTTTACAAGTACCATCCACTATGGTTGCCCCTCAGGTTCCTTTTAAATCTTTCCCTTGTGTAAAATTATGTCCTCAAGGTGCCCATTCCCTTGTCCTGGGGGGGGAGGGGGGGAATGTGCTGTTACCCTATTTATGTCCCTCTTGATTTGTGTATCTTGATAAAGGTATCCTTCAGTCTCCTATGCTGCTATAAAACTTAGAACTTCAAGCCCCTGGCAACATTTGCATAAACTAAAGTCAAAATTATTAAATGCATACATTTGCAAGAAAACATTTGTGATCCCTTTGCAATTAGCTGGTTTTCTGCATTAATTAAAAATTGCAGTCTGCTCTTTATCTAAATCACAATAATAGACAAACACAATCTGCTGAAACTAACAACACAAACAATTGTACTTCTTCTCGGCAATACTGAGCACACCATTAAAACAATCCAAGTTTAAAAAAATATACATGTGAACTACTGTGGTAATGCCGTCTACAAAAGCTATTTAGAGTCAGGTACTTCAATCAATGAATGCTGAAAGAAGTGAAAACGAACCCAAGGGTAACAGCAAAAGACCTGCAGAAATCTCCAGAACTTGCTAAAGTACCTGTTTGTGTCCACTATAAGAAAAGCACTGAACAAGAACGGTGTTCATGGAAGGACACCATGAAGGAAATCAATGCCCTCCAAAAAAATCATTGTTACATGTTTCAAGTTTGCAGAAGGCCACCTGGCTGTCCCACAATGCTTCTGGGATAACGTGGATAGATGAGACAAAAGCTGAACTTTTTGGCAGAAATGCTCACTGCTATGTTTGGAGAATACCCCGTGTAGAGGGTTTACCCTCGCTTTCCTGCCACCCAAGGGGCCCAACTTCAGGTTGAACTTGTGACCAGTCCTGAAGGACACAGAGAAACACACACAGACCCCCCCCCCCCACCCACATTTGTTTAGTTAAGTATCCACTCGTAGCATGCTTACTACTTGGGTTTTATAAATTGGAGGTTCAGCAGAGTATCCGTTCATTTAAAGGATAACTGAATGTATAGTGTAGTGTTTTGGGTAGCTTAAATGAATACTGTATTTCTTTAGTTAGATGCCCAATTTAGTGATTCACTGTTCATTTCTTAAATAAATTACTCACATTCTCATTTTAAAATCTGTGTCCTGTCTCACTCATTGGTTCCTCGAACCTACTCTCCTGCATTACATTTGGAGTATTTGTGGCACGATCCAGCGTTTGGGACAGAAGGTGAGTATTTTTAGACAGATGAGTAAGAGAGATGCTGAGTCCTTGGGTGGGCAGGTAACAGTGTAGGATTAGGTAGCCTCGCTAACCTCATGCAGAGTTATGGACCGCCTGTGGATTGCTCAGGTCAGTTAGATTTTCCCGAGGCTGAAACCTGACACCACTTGTTAGGGTTTCCCGGAAGTAAGGGGAGCTGAAGGGATGCTTTCTGGCTGCTTGCAGCCATGGTAAAGCACCAACACAGCAGATCATAGGTCTTAAGCATGAGAATGCAGAGTAGAGTGAGTGCTGTATTGCCATGGAGGAAGCTGCCATAATGGCACAGACCTGAGCCACAGCGCTAGAAGATAAGGGTACAGAGTTAGCCTATTGGCTAATGAAGGTGCAGAATTTAGAGACAGCTCGAAGGGCTAATTGACAACCAGATCCCGTTAAGGTTCGAGGCATGATGAGGAGGGGCAATGATCTCAACATGTGGATAGGGAATGAGATGTCTGGCTAGAAGGCGAGGATGGGGAAGAGGGGATAGAGTGGAGTTCTGGGATTCCTTCTCAAAAAGTTCACCCACCCCCTAAATACCCAAGACCTTACAGGCCATGATCCTTATTGAGCAAGCAACCTCTTCCATCCCAGAGGCAGAGAAGTTTGGTCAGGAGTTCTCTGCTAAGGAATGGACAGAATTAGGAGATCGATACAGACAGAGGTCTGGGGAATCTCTGACACATCACAGTTGAGGATATGGGATAAGGAAGGTACTGGAGTGACCCTATCTAAATCAGAGAGGGTATTTTAGGGGACTCATCATCTCAGCATGTGATTAATGGAGCTCCAAGGTCATCACCCATTTCCTAGGACAGGGGTCCCCAACCTTTTCTGCACTGCGGACCTGCTTAATATTGACAATATTCTTGCGGACCAGCCGACAGTGGGGGGAGGGGGTGTGGGGGTGTTCAAGTAGGGTTGCCAACTTTCTCACTCCCAAATAAGGGACAAAAGTAGCAGTCAAATACGGCACACTTGTGTTTACCCCGAGAAGGATTACCATGACCATTAAGTCTTGAGCGGGCACCTGAGCATGCATGCATGACGTGTGCATACATGATGTGCACAAGCATGTGCCAATTTTTTTCCCTACAAAAGTTTTGCCTTAATCTTCCCGATTCTGTTAAGTGAAACTACACTGTACATACATTATTTCTACTTTATATAGGCAGTGTATTTATCATATCATTCCTGCTTTTACTATATGTTAGTGTTATTTTAGGCTTTGTGTTATTTGGTATGATTTGGTAGGTTATTTCAAGTTTCATATCGTTTCATATCGCCAAATCATATTGTTTCCTCGCGGCCTGGTAGCACATGCTTTGTGGCCTGGTGGTTGGGGATCACTGTCCTGGGAGGCTAATTTAATGCTATGGGAAAGAGTGGCAGCAGCAACAGTTAGGGTCAGGTACCCTTCCCTCTTTGAATGGAATTTGAAGCCTCAGGAAGAGTGGAGCACAGTAGAGGGAGGCAGCAAGGCCCTTCACAAGTGGGTTCTCATTACAGAATTACACAACAGTATGAAAACCCTCTAGAGGATGTGATATTAACCTCTGCTATGATAGAACATCTGGTTATGGTAGTGGCCACCCATCTGAAAGGAGTAGCTCTGTCTTTAACAGGGCCAGCAATGGGTCGTCCCATAAGTGTAGCAATACACCTTTTACAAGGATTGGAGTATATAGACAAAAGTGTGTGTAGTCAGGTGCAGAAGGCTGAAACGCAGATGGGGGCGGGGGGAAATGCAGGATCCCTTATGAGCTGTAAGGAGATGGTTTTAGCACTCAGGGCAGGATACCGAAGGAGGGGATCAATGGCTTTCCTACTTCTACCATATCTGAGATATGAAGGGAACACTGCGAGGGGAAGTCAGGCGAGGGTAAAGACAAGAGGGGTGTCATCTTCAAACCCCTCCTCGGACAGAAGCTTGCTTGATCCCGCACCACTTTCCACATCTCAAGGTCAGGATTCCACACATCCCGCACTGGAGTCATTACGAAGGACAGAAGCTGACCTCCAGAGGCAGCAGGTGTCCACCAATGGGTGGCGTGCTCCCATAGGAGTGTGGTCAGGGCTACAGGTGGATATGCTCGGTGGCCTTTGCCCCGCCGGGTGACCCAAGGCCTTGCACATCTATTGCAGTGCACAAGGGAAAGGGTAATGTGTAGTAATGGATGGCACTGGTAGATACTATTGTCAGGATTATTGGAAATGATTATATGCTTGACATTTGGCAGGGTATCTGAGAGGTTGGGGGGGGGGTGGGTGGTTTGGTCCCTTCTTCCTGCCTGAGATGTTACTTTGGAGGTGGCCCTCAGAGCAGGTGTGCCAGGATGCATGACTGACTTAGTGCCAGCATCTCCTGAATGTATTCTGGGCATGAAGGTGTTGAGGGGTAGATCATTGCAAACTAGAAAGGGTCGTTTTTCCCTTGCAGTAGCTCAAACAAAAATGTTGATGGGATTGGCCAAGTGGAAGGCTTTGGTGATTCTGCTCCCCTCAATACGTGGTCAACACCAAACAGTACCAGACCCCAGGAGGCACCAAAGAAATCAGGAGACAATACAAGTCCTACTACATGAGGGAATCATTTGTCCTACTGTCTCCTTATAATAGTCCGGTGTTTCCAGTGCGGAAGAGAGACAGGACATGGCACACGATGGTTGATTATCAACAATTGAACAAACACACACCAGCCCTCACAAGCACTGTTCCAGATGTAAATACCATCGAGGACATAAGGGGAAAGCACTGGTGTGCAGTAGTGTCCTTATCTCTATTCCTGAGTCCAGAATCACAGGACCAGTTTGCCTTTACATGGGAAGGTCAACAGTACAGGCAGTCCCCAAGTTACGAACGTCTGACTTACGGACAACTTGTACTTACGAACTAAAGAAGGAGACCGCCATTTTAAGTCGTTGCTGTTGACACTATGTTGAGTCATTAACTTTGTACTTGGCTTGAATTCTTCTTGGTAAGATTCACCCTGACACCCCCCCCCCCCCCCCCCCGTTCCAGTCGGATGGTGGCGCAGTGAGATCAGCGCTGGGCTCGAGAATGGAGGTTCGATCCAGTGACAGACCGCTCCCGTGCTGGGTTGACGTTGATCCAGTGACTCCCGTACCATCCGTGCCAGGTTGATGTCGAACTCGCAACTCAACCTCATAAAAAAAAACACTGCCACCTCCAGTTTAAATATCCACGCGGAATATTGTGGAGGATCAAATACCCAAACTCAGCACAGCCCCCACTTGTCCCATTTACACTGTCTTAGTGAGGTGGTCCTTAGGACCCGGCGGACCCTGGAAACTGCCGCCCACAGTGTTTCTGTTCCATTGACAGGGTGCAGTGGTCCTTAGACCCAGTGGACCTCGGGAGCCAGCAGAGCTCGGGACTCGCCGTCCACAGTGTTTCTGTTCCATTGACGGGAAGCAATCGCCATTGAAAGTAAAGTGGAAATAATAAAGCATTTGGAAAGAGGTGAAACGCCATCGGTTATTGGAAAAGCGTTAGGCTACAGTCAGTCAACAATCAGAACAATTTTAAAGGATAACGGATAAAGTGAGAATAATGAAGCATGTGAAAGGCCCTGCCCCGATGAAAGCTACAATTATTACTAAGCAATGCAGTGGTTTAATTATTGGAATACATACATTTCTTAAGTGTTTTATATGCATAGAAAGGTAAAATATATACTATATACTATGACAAATGTTTGATGAACTGACGTTAAATAATACCACATGTACTTATTCCGACTTACATACAAATCCGACTTAAAGACGGACTCAGGAACGGAACTCGTACGTAACCCGGGGACTGCCTGTACTTTTTTTGCCACCTCCCCCAGAAGTGTGTATACAGTCCTGTTGCGCCATAACCTGATAGCCCGAGATTTACAGGAAATACAGTTACCTCTCACTGCTAAAGCCGGAAGTTCCCACTTGCTTCAAATAACAATTATACCACTGCCCAAGAGGAATAACTTGAGCTGCCTTAATGACCATCACCCAGTAGCACTCACACCTACAGTGATGAAATGCTTTGAGAGGTTGGTCATGACTAGAATGAACTTCTGCATCAGCAAGGACCTGGACCCATTGCAATTTGCCTATTGCTACAATAGGTCAACAGCAGATGCAATCTCAATGGCTCTCCATGCGGCTTTAGACAACCTGGATAACGCAAACACTCATGTCAGGATGGTGTTCATCGACTATAGCTCAGCATTTAATACCATCATTCCCACAATCCTGATTGAGAAGTTACAGAACCTGGGCCTCTGTACCTCCCTCAACCAATGTGGATTTGTGATAACATCGCCTCCTCACTGACAATCAATACTTGTGCACCTCAGGGGTGTGTGCTTAGCCCACTGCTCTACTCTCTATATACACATGACTGTGTGGCTAGGCATAGCTCAAAGGCCATCTATAAATTTGCTGATGATACAACCATTGTTGGTAGAATCTCAGGTGGTGACGAGACGGCGTACAGGAATGAGATATGTCAACTAGTGGTATGGTGTTGTGTTGCAGCAACAACCTGGCACTCAACGTCAGTAAGGTGAAAGAACTGATTGTGGACTTCCGGAAGGGTAAGATGAAGGAACGCATACCAATCTACCAATCTTCATAGAGGGATCTGAAGTGGAAAGAGTGAGCAGTTTCAAGTTCCTGGGTGTCAAGATCTCTGAGGATCTAACCTGGTTCCAACATATCGATGCAGTTATAAAGAAGGCAAGACAGTGGCTATACTTTATTAGGAGTTTGAAGCGATTTGGCATGTCAACAAATACACTCAAAAACTTCTTTAGTTGTACCGTGGAGTGCATTCTGACAGGCTGTATCACTGTCTGGTATGGGGGGGCTACGGCACAGGACCGAAAGAAGCTGCAGAGGGTTGTAAATTTAGTCAGCTCCATCTTGGGTACTAGCCTAAAAGTACCCAAGACATCTTCAGGGAGCGGATGTCTCAGAAAGGCAGTGTCCATTATTAAGGACCTGCAGCACCCTCTGGCATGCCCTTTTCTCACTGTTACCATCAGGAAGGAGGTACAGAAGCCTAAAGGCACACACTCAGCAATTCAAGAACAGCTTCTTCCCCTCTGCCATCCGATTCCTAAATGGACATTGAACCCTTGGACACTACCTCACTTTTTTAATATATAGTATTTGTTTTTTACACTACTTTTAATCTATTCAATATGTATACTGTATAAAGTATACTAAATAAGATTTACTTATTATTATTATTATTTTATTTTTATTTCTCCTATATTAAGTATTGCATTGAACTGCTGCTAGTAAGTTAACAAATTTCACGTCACATGCCTGATTCTGATTTACAGGAAATACAGTCAGATCCTTGTGTCTCACCACATAGACAACATGCTGCTACAGGGGCTCTCGCAGACGTAGTGCAGCAGGCACTGGATGACTTAGTTACCATCCTGGGTAAATAGAGGGTGATCCGTCAACCCCGAAAAGATACAGGGCCCCAGTCAGAATGTTCTATTCCTAGGAATACAGTGGCATTGTGGACAGCAGGAAAAGACCAAGCGCAAGATTCTGAATATAGCTGTCTCCACCTCTGAGGAGGAGATGCAGTGTTTTGTCGGGCTCCTGGGGTATTCGTGCCAACATATACACCATCTGACCATTGTATTACGCCCCCTATATCAGGTTTTACATAGAAACATTGAAAACCTACAGCACAATACAGGCCCTTCGGCCCACAAAGTTGTACTGAACGTGTCCCTACCTTTGAAATTACTAGGCTTACCCATAGCCCTCTTATTCTAAGCTCCATGTACCTATCCAAGAGTCTCTTAAAAGACCCTATCGTATCCACCTCCACCACCATTGCCGGCAGCCCATTCCACGTACTCACCTCTCTGAGTAAAAAACTTACTCCTGACATCTCCTCTGTACCTACTCCCCAGCACCTTAAACCTGTGTCCTCTTGTGGCAGCCATTTCAGCCCTGGGAAAAACCCTCTGACTATCCACACGATCAATGCCTCTCATCATCTTATACACCTCTATCAGGTCACCTCTCATCCTCCATCACTCCAAGGAGAAAAGGCCGAGTTCACTCAACCTATTCTCATAAGGCATGCTCCCCAATCCAAGCAATATCCTTGAAAGTCTCCTCTGCACCCTTTCTATGGCTTCTACATTCTTCCTGTAGTGAGGCAACCAGAACTGAGCACAGTACTTCAAGTGGGGTCTGACCAGGGTCTTTCCCCCCAAAAAAAAGACAGTTTTCCAATAGGGTCCCAAATAGCAGGTGGCCTTCAAGGCTGCCAAGCAGGCTGTGGAACAGGCTCTCCCATTAGCCTCGTGACAGAATGGTATACCTCTTTGAGCTACAGGTTACGGCTACTCCTTGGGTGGCTGAATGGAGCCTGTGGCAGGTTTTGAAAGGGTGTTGCATCCCCTTAGGGTTTTAGACTAAGACTCTCACTCAGGCAGCAACCCAATACACCCCCTCTGAGAGGCAGTTATTGGCCTGCAGGCCACTGAACACCAAGCAGCCTCTGAGGCAGTTGTGCAGCAACCGTATCTTCGTATCATGCAGTGGATAAAATCCAACAATGCGATTCCCAGAGGGCCATGCTCTGCGGTCTTCAATTGTCAAATGGAAAAGGTACGTCACAGACTGGGCTGAGAAAAGTCCTGACGGGGTGAGCCGGCTCCAGGAACAGGTTATGACTTTGCCCGATAATCACCATTAAACTCTCAATGAGATCTCTTCAGTCGACCCCTCACCCACACAGTGCGGTAAACCGTAATATGATTTGACCCCTGAAGAAAAACAGCAAGTCTGGTTATCCAGCTTCTTGGGTTTTGGCATCTTGTTTTGGGGAAAGCTGGAAGTGGCCTATTCTAGCCAACCTCACCCCATATTATGACTGGTTTTAAAGAACATGAGCCTAAAACCTGGTGGAATAAATGTTTTAGGGGCTAGTACTTCCCTACACATGATTTGTTTAATTCCAAGGTTTCAACTCTGAAAGTAATTCCCCACAAAGGAAAGGAATGTTGGTGCAGACTGTATAATGAGCACAGGTCAAACCAGTCAGTAGGATGCAGCTAGTGAGAGCAGGAAAGGTACCCTGCGATGGCTATGTCTACACTGAATTGTGCCGTAAAAGGTGGGTACTCCTTATAGACTATACGGCATTTACTGGATATGTGGCTCTTGGCCCTACCCGTGGCTTCCAACGGGGTGGTACAGTTGCTGCTATCCGGGATATGCCATGTCGTTCATAAACCATCTCAGTGCTCTGGATGAGCACCCTGCCTACACTCAGTGTAATAAGAGGGCTATTACGCAGGGAGAATGGTTTTGGATGATAGCCTTTCCCATGTATGGTACTGCAAGGCTATCCTGAGAAACTATGCATATGGCCTCTGCAATTGAAACACTGGCTAATGAGACTGCTAGAGCTCTCAAGACATACTGAGGAAATGTTAACCTGGGTTTTGGCTGAATGATTGCCTTACAGAAAACAGAAAGATTGGGTTTTAGATTACCCAATCACAGAGAAAAGTGGTGCTGGTGCTGTTATTGGTCGAGAATACTGCACCTACATTCCTGATGAGTGGAGCAATATCACTTCTTTGGCTGACCACATTAAACAAGCAGAATAAAATTATGAAGGTAAGGGATCATTTCCATACCAGTTACACTTCAGAGTTAAGCTGGTGGCCATTTGGGGCACTGGAAATTGGTGGACCACAATAACACACTGGGGTGGAACTACTGGATTTGTAATACTGGGTATTATACTTTTGTCTTGTGTTTGTAGTTTAATGGGGCATGCTGTTCCTGGACTTTAATAGCTTTCCACTTATTCTTCATTCCTTTCTCTCCCAGTTGACCTCTGCTAGACCCTGCCTAATTTCCTCAAAATTAGCCCTGCTCCAGTTTAGGACTGTAGTGTACAAGAGGAACGATGATTTCTCTTCTGGACTACTGGTGTACAGTACCACACTTCACATCCAATTTTAAAAATGCAGACAATTATAAAGCAGTAAAAGAACTACCTTAAAATTTGGAGATATCTGAAGCAATGTACAATCCGTAATTTTAGAAATGTCAGATTTAATTTAAATTACCTGGTGTTTCTTGGTATGTTCAATGTCTCTGTGTATTAGAGCTGCTTAATTGGGTCAGAATAGACAACTTCTGACTTCCGAATCAGATTTTCACGGTTGACTAATGCCCTTCAAGAAAGTAACCCATCATAGCCTGGGTTACATGATAGCAAGCCTGCAGATGGGGTTTCATTCTTAGGTATAAGACACAAGCAACTGCAGTAGCTGGAATCTAGCAAAAAGTTCTGGAAGAACCCAGCAAGTTGAGCAACATCTATAGAGGTCAACATTTCAGATCTGCTTCCTTAATCAATCCTGGTCTCTGGTTTGTTAATAGTGAAGATGCTCCTAGTTCAATTTAGTTGGTTCCTTCCTCCATATAACAGTCTATGGCCTGCTGTTGAAATTGAGAGAGCAGTTATAGAATTGTGGAAGATTTGCAATATTGTTGAATCTTTTCTATTACTTTTGGTCTATTTCCTACACTCCATAAGATCACAAGGATTTCAGTTCTTTTGTAGGGGTAATTTGCCACGTGGACATTGTCAAATAGCCTTGCACTCATTATATTGAGAATTCTGTCCTCAGGACATTTTGACTAGAGGGGTAAGAGGATGCGAACACTAACCAAGGGGAAAAAGTGGTAGTAAAGTTGAGGGCAAGAAAGATGGTATGATAAATAAAACTGAAAGGATAGCAAGGGACAGGCTAATAAACATGGTGGATCCCATGATCAAAAATGTATTTATTTCATGTTTAAGTTATCTTGGGTAAGGATGCTCAATTTGGAGCCTGGAACTGTACATGGAATTACAATGTTGTTGCCATTACAGAGCTGACAGGACTGGCAGCTCAATGTTCCTGGGTTAACATGAAAGAGAGGGGAGTAAAAGAGGGAAGGGGTTGTACTAATGACAAAGGAGAATAGAGTCCGAGTACTACAGCACAGAAACCACTCTCCTAATCCATGCCAAACTATTGTTCTGTCTCAACTCACACCTGGATCACAACCCTCCAGACCTCCCATCCATGACTCTACCCAAAACTTCTATTTAATGTTGAAATTGAATCTGCATCCATCATTCCAGTGGCAACTTGTTCCACAATCTTACCACTTTCTGAGTGAAGGGGTTTTTCCTTCAGGCTCCACTGAAATAGTCCACATAACACACTCAATTTTTGACCTCTAGTTCTAGTCTCACCACCCTTAGTGGGAAAAAGCCTGCTTCATTTGATGTCTATAGCCCTCAATTTTGCATACCCTATATATGGCAAAACTGGTTCAAGCTGACAGGAAGGAGATAGTAACTCAAATAACCGCGCATTACAACAATGGTGTACAGAAGAGAACCTCTGTATGCCAAAGTTGAATCGTGAAGTGGATGGGCTATAGTAGCAGAAGACCACACCGGTTCTGCTCCTGTATCTAATAAAGTGATCACTGAGTGTAGCTATGGGCAGAGAAGAGGCAGATGGAGTTTAATCCAGGCAACTGTCAGATGTTGCTCTTTGGGAGTTCAAATGAAAGGAGAAAGGATGTAGTTAATGATAAACCCCTTAATTGCAGAGGAATCCTGGGTCCAAATCCACAGTTCGCTGAATGTGGCTATGCAAGTTGATAAGATGATAAAGGTGACTTCTGGCATGTTTATTGTCATTGGTAGGCATGTTGAATATATTGATAAGGAAATCATGCTGCAGATATATACAAAACTTCAGTCTGACTAGGAGTATTATGGAAATTTCTGGTTGCCCCATTATAGGAGGAGGACGTGGAACCTGTGAAAAGGGTGCAGAAGAGGTTTACCAGGATGCTCCCTGATTTAGAAGGTAGAGTTGCAAGAAAATAAGTTTGTG
This sequence comes from Hemitrygon akajei, assembly GCF_048418815.1. NCBI lineage: Eukaryota > Metazoa > Chordata > Chondrichthyes > Myliobatiformes > Dasyatidae > Hemitrygon > Hemitrygon akajei. The sequence goes on from NC_133125.1 coordinate 108,604,479, forward strand.
AACCTTTTACAAATACCCAGTGTTCTGCACTGATTACTCATAAAATGTGATCTGATTTTCATCCGAGTCACAACAATAAACAAACACAATCTGCCTAAACTAATAACACAACCAATTGTACTTCTTGTCTATACTGAGTAACCATTTAAACAATCACAGTCTAGGTTCAAAAAAATATGTAAGCCTCTGGGGTATTGCCTACTGCAAAAGCTATTTGGAGTTGGGTGTTACAATCAATGAGATGAGATGAGATTTTAGGTGTAAGTTGTGGAGGTGCCCTGCCCTATAAAAAAAGACACACCAAGTCAGGTTACAAACAGAGCCTGCTCTTCTCAAGAAAGATCTGTTCATGTGCACCATGCCTCGATCAAAACAGCGTTCAGAGGATTAGAGAAGAAGTACTGCAGATGAATGGAACTGGAAAAGGCTGTGAAAGTATTTCTAAAAACTTGAGTGTTTAATCAGTCCACAGAAAGAGAAATTGTCTACAAATGAAAGAAATTCAATACCATTGCTACTCTCCCTAGGAGCAGGCGTCCTGCAAATATCACACCAAAAGCACAACATGCAATGCTGAAGGAGGCGAGAAAAGAATCAAAGGATAACAGCCAAAGACCTACGGAAATCTCTAAAATTTGCTAGGGTCTCTGTTCACGTATTCGCTATAAGAAAAACACTGAACGAGAATGGTGTTCATGGAAGGACACCAGAGAGGAAATACACTGCTCTGCAAAAAAATTGATGCACATTTCAAAAGGTCACCTGGCTGTCACACAATGCTTCCATGACAATGTTCTGTGGACAGATGAAGACAAAAGCTGAAATTTTTGGCAGAAATACACATTGCAATGTTTGGAGGATAAGGGGCACTGCATACCAGCACCAAAACCTCAACCAAATCTGAAAAATGGTGGAAGGAGCATTGTAGTTTAGGGCTGACTTGCTGCCTCAGTACCTAGAGAGCTTGCAATCATTGAAGGAACAATTAATTCAAAATCGTGTCAAGATATTTTCCAGGAGAATGCTGGGTTAGCAATCCATCACCTGAAGCTTAATAAAAGTTGGATGATTCAACAAGATAATAATCCTAAACATAAGAGTAAGTCAACAACAGAATGTTTTAAAAAGAAGAAAATGTGTTTTGGAATGGCCAGGTCAGAGTCCAGATCTTAACACAATTGAGATGCTGTGGCACAACCTGAAGAGGGCCGTTCATGTAAGGTATCCTAGAAAGGTTTAGAAATGCTGATCAAGTAAAATATTAATGGGCACTTGGACAAGTCTGAATTCATAAGAGCAAGAAGGAACATAGGATATTAAATGTAACATAAAAGGTTAACATACAGAATGCTTCCTATTAGTGGGCAGGATGCAATACACAAAACCAGGGTAGTCATATCAAATTGTATGTTATGTTAAACTACACATGATCTATCCCCACACTGCAGAAAATGTGAAATTACACCAAGCAGAACTTGAGACACTGCCTAATATTTGATGTTGCTTTCCTTGTAACAAAGAAAATAGTATTGTAGGTGTCCAAAATTAAGCAATTTAAGATCAACATTTCCCTCAGCAATGAAGTCAATTGTTAAAGGGTACAGGTTTAAACATCAGTTGAAAATAAAATGCAATTACATGTGTCCCCCCCCCCCCCCCCGTTTTTCAAACGTTCACTCTACATCACCTCGCTGTTACGAAAGACCTACATTAGTTACCTGTTTTCGCTAACAGAAGGTGTTTTCACTGTTACGAAAAAAGGTGGTGCGCGCTGAGCAGCCAGGCTCCTCCCCCGGAACTGCATTCTAGCCGGCATTGCTTAAACACGTGCCTGTGAGCATCTGTGCTTTATGTTGATTTATTTTGTGCATCTGTTAGCAAGATGAGTTTTAAGGTATCAGAAAAGCTTAAAAGAGTGCGTAAGGGTGTTACACTTAGCGTAAAACTAGACATAATTAAGCATTTCAATCGTGGTGAACTAAGTAAGGATACAGTGAGTTTGGCTAAGGGTTTGTGGAAGTTGACGAAGATGATGTTGAAGAGGAAACGATAACAATTGAAGCCGAACGCAGTAGCAAACGGCCCGAAAATGAAGTCATCCAGGAACTGAATGGGAAGCAATTGCATGAGATTTTCGCTGGGATTGACAACTCTGCAATGGTTACAGAAAAGTATGACTTTAATTTTGAAAGGGTACGTAGGTTTAGGGCATATCTGCAGGATGGTTTGAGTGCTTACAAAGAACTATATGATAGAAAAATGCGCGAGGCTAAGCAGTCAAACATACTGTTGTTTTTCAAGCCTTCCACATCAGCCACAGCAGACGACGAAACTCAACCTTTGACATCGAGGCAGGCAGACATAGAAGGTGACCTGCCTGCCCTGATGGAAACAGACGACAATTAGATGACACCCCAGTCTCCCACCACCCCAACCTCTGACGACTCAGCCTAACACACCATCATCAGTGTGCTCAGTGTCTTCCCGATTCCGGTAAGTGAAACTACACTGTACATACATTATTTCTACTTTATATAGGCTGTGTATTTTTATGTGTTACTTGGTAGCTTCGTAGCTTAAAGGTTACTGGAAAGAGTGCTTCTGCCGGGAGCGCTTGCGCCATATGTTTCTGCCGAGACTGCTTGCGTGAGATTTTCACTGCGGTGGATAGTACTGCAGTAATTGCAGAAAAGTATTCCTACATTATATAGACTGTGTATTTATCAGATCATTCCTACTTTTACTATATGTTACTGTTATTTTAGGTTTTGTGTGTTATTTGGCATGATTTGGTAGGTTATTTTTTGGGTCATAGACAATAGGTGCAGGAGTGGCCATTCGGCCCTTTGAGCCAGCACCACCATTCAATGTGATCATGGCTGATCATCCACAATCAGTACCCCGTTCCTGCCTTCTCCCCATATCCCTTGACTCCGCTATCTTTAAGAGCTCTATCTAACTCTTTCTTGAAAGCATCCAGAGAATTGGCCTCCACTCCCTTCTGATGCAGAGCATTCCATAGATCCACAACTCTCTGGGTGAAAAAGTTTTTCCAAAACTCTGTTCTAAATGGCCTACCCCTTATTCTTAAACTGTGGCCTCTGGTTCTGGACTCCCCCAACATCGGGAACATGTTTCCTGCCTCTAGCATGTCCAATCCCTTAATAATCTTATATGTTTCAATCAGATCCCTGTCATCCTTCTAAATCCCAGTGTATACAAGCCCAGTCGCTCGAATCTTTCAACATATGACAGTCCCACCATCCCAGGAATCAACCTCGTGAACCTACACATCATATCAGGCAGCATCATGAAGAGAGAAGCATTTAATGCTTCAGGCTGATAAACATTCAATCAAGAATTTGGGAAACTGAGTAAATTATTGGGTGATAATCTGGTCAGTGTTTAAAAAATAAACAAGCAAAGTAATCACACTGCATTTAATTCATTAACTGAATATATGAACAATTGTAGCTTCTTTTCAATATTTTGGCCATGAAATCTTCTCCAGCAGCAACAATGCTCCTGAGGTCACTATCCAGACTTGTGCCTACACTTTGCAGCTCTAGTGTATGAAGTGATAGATAGATAGATAGATAGATAGATAGATAGATACTTTATTCATCCCCATGGGGAAATTCAACATTTTTTCCAATGTCCCATACACTTGTTGTAGCAAAAACTCATTACATACAATACTTAACTCAGTAATAATATGATATGCATCTAAATCACTAACTCAAAAAGCATTAATAATAGCTTTAAAAAAAAGTTCTTAAGTCCTGGCAGTTGAATTGTAAAGCCTAATGGCATTGGGGAGTATTGACCTCTTCATCCTGTCTGAGGAGCATTGCATCGACAGTAACCTGGTCCCTCAATAGCAAGAATGTCCTTCCTCAAATTTGGAGACCAAAACTGAACACAATACTCCAGCTGTGGTCTCACCAGGGCCCTGTACAACTGCAGGGCCAGTGAACGCTCACAAATTTTTCCCATATAAATAAATGGGTAATTGCTTCTTTTCTTTACGACATTCCAGCTTACAAACCATTTCATAGGAACGCTATACCTTCAGATAGCGGGGGAAACCTGTATATGTAATATGGGGAAAATGCACTCACCAGAGATTGTAGTGTGGAATGCATAAGTCAATACACAAAAAGGCAGCTTGGGAACGTGAACTGTTCCCACAACCTATGGACTCATTTTCTAGGACTCATCTCATGCTCTCGGTATTTGTTGCTTATTTATTATTATTATTTATTTTTGCATTTGCACAGCTTACTGTCTTTTGCACATTGCTTGTTTGCAACAACCCATTGGGTTCAGTCTTTCACTGATTCTATTATGGTTCTTGGACTTACTGAATGTGCCCGCAAGAAAATGAATCTCAGGGTTGTACATGGTGACGTACATGATCTTTGACAATAAATCTACTTTGAATTTGAGTGTAGCATGTTCCTGCATCACCCATTTCATTCCCTTTTATTTCTTATTTTATTTTACTGCCTCGGGAAATCTATAATAACATAATTAATCATTATTATTAAATCCACATTCTAACAAATTTACAAACACAGATGTGGGTGCATTATTTCAGTTTTAAGAAATTTTATTGAAGCAGAAGAACAAATAAGCAACCATGTTGCTGCAAATTTTGATGTTTTCTCAAATTGTGTATTCTTATCTAGGTTTTAGTTGCTGATATTTCATCACTTAAACCTGCTACAATTGTCTCAATAAAATATTTAATATTGGAAAGAAGCACAACATGGTTCATGCTCACTTTTAGTTTTCCCTGATTAGGGGAGACACAATCTTAATTTAATGAGGTGGTTCTTTTTAGGGCTGAAATATGGAGAAATTCCTTTATTCAGAGCATTGTGAATCTTTGAAATTCTTGACAGCAGACTGCTATGGATTCCTGCTGCTGTGTTTACTCAAATCTCCAGGCAATGGCCTTTTAGATTCCAATGAAATTAAGGGATTTGGGATTGGTTAGTAACATGTAGTTGAGGACAAAATCAATTATGATCTAAATGGCATGTTGAAGAGACCATATGACTTGCACTCATTTCCACTTCATTTATTCATTTTGTATGAAAAATCTGCAAATATTGACAAACCAATTGTTCTAATTCATATTATTTTTAAAAGAAAGGATCAAATTTTAAGTATAATGATGATAATGTGGCATTTCGTACCCTTATCTACTACCAGGAGTGGCTGACCATTTCCTCAAGGGCAATAAACGTCCACTTTTTATACAAATTTTTTAAATTTCCTGACCAAATGTAAAAGGCATGAACCAAGCTGTTTAATTTTCTACTAGTTTGTGCATAGATTTCCCTGTTAATTTAAAATTATTTCAACACACCACTAATGGAGAAAAATCTAAAATTAATATTGGAACAAAATATACTGCCACAGAGATAGTTAAGACTATTTTGTTTAAGGAGTGATCAAGATTGAGAGAAAGTCTAGGCAACCAAGAAAAAATGCAATTGGTGCAAACTGAAAGTAATAGAAACATCATATCAGGCAGCATCATGAAGAGAGAAGCATTTAATGTTTCAGACTGATAAACATTCAATCAAGAATTTGGGAAACTGAGACCTTATAGAAACTTGTAAAATTATGAGGGGCATAAAGGTGAATAATGTGTCCTTTCCCTAGGGTACCTAAACTAAGGCACAGAGATCTAGGGTAAGATTTCAAAGGGACTTGAGCAACTCTCCCCGGCAAGCAGAGAGCGGCAGGTATATAGAACAAGCTGCCAGAGGAACTGGTTGCGACTCATATCATTTAAGGATTAATTTGATAGGCACATGGATCACAAGAGCAGAATTAGGCCATTCAGCCCATCAAGTCTGCTCTACCATTCCATTATGAATGATTTATTATCCCTCTCAGCCCCATTCTCCATGGCCATCAAGCCCTCTCAAATCCTAATGTTATACAGGCATAAGACACAGGAGCAGAATTAGACCATTCATCTCATCAAGTCTACTCTGCGAGAAGAGCGGACTTTTGAGGATACAGGCTTAAAGTGGGAAATTAGGACTAGCTGGGTGCATAACATGGTCAGTATGGACTCCTTGGGCCAAAGGTCATGGTGTATTGTTCTATGGCTATTCACACTTTTAACAGAGACCTCAAAATTGGGAACAATTAATATGCAATAGAGTGATTACCAAATGATAACATAGAGCTCTCCAATTCATCCCATTTCACTGTAATATACCCATAGCTGTACAAAAACTCCTCCACGCATTTATCCGAGAATAGGAGGAACAGTTAACAAATCAATTGTCTGTTTTCAGCTGCGGAATCTATATATTAGGATCAAAACAATTAACAATTGTAGTTACGTGTTGCAAGAGTAGACCAATAAATGGTCAATGAAAACTCAGTTACCCCAATCCCGATATTAGGACATACTTCCTTGAAAGCATGAAAATACGTTAATACTTCTCAGCAAAATGACCCCCCCCCCCAGGTTTCGTGTAATGTCGGGCCTACAACATTCATGACACACGTTCAGTTTTAGATCAAGAGTAGAATAACTTGGTGAACTGGAGGGCAAATAGTGTAGGGCCGACCGGAATGAATGACAAAGTTTGGGTAAATAACGCAGATTATCTCGAGAACTCGGTAAAGGCCCACCCTTCGCCCTCCGCACAAATGACATTCCCTCATCCTCTTTACCTTCGCACTGGAGATCAAGGAGGACCAACAGGAAGGGGAAATAGGACAACACTTTAGTCAAGCACGCTCGCGGTGCCACCATCCTGTCCGCCAAGGTGACGGCCTAGAGCCTCCGACAACCAGCTCCGATTGAGACCCGCCAGCAGCGGATCCGGCTCCCAGCTTCCTTCCCGCGGTGTCACCACAAGTTCGCGCCCACCGTGCCCCCTAAGGCATCCGGCAGTTCAGCAGAGCTTCAGCATCCACCTGACATAATAATCCCCTGTGCGGATCTCGAACGTGAAGCGACAACCTGCCCCGAAACCTTAACTTCGACGCGAAATTTCTCGGGATCAATCGTGGTTTGCTCTGATTGGACAAGCAGGCAAGAACTGATTTGATTCGACGGGAACCGGTCAAGGTCCCGCCCACCATGTATAATATTCAAGACGTGGAGCTCCGAATGAGTGCGCACACGTTATCCTTATATCAAACGTTTCGTGGTCCTATGAGGATGAGGAAAGTGCACCAAAAAAAACGTGGTTTATTGCAACTTTTATCCACGTAATTCATTCTTCCGGAAACAGAACAAGCATTTTTGATTATTTTCCTTATACTTTAACAATATTTTTTTTTCATTAAAAACACTAGTACATGGAAATTAAACAGAAAGCACCACAAATGCTCGGTAAATCGGGTAATTTGTAGAGACCCCCCCCCCCCCCATCCTCGGTTTAAAAAGCCCGCCCTCGGACCCAGAACACTTTCATCACATTGGTGGACGTTCATAGAGACCAATTACCTGCAGCTTATCCTGTGAAATTTGGATCATGTTATCCCGATGAAGTACCGAAGTACCACGGTCCATATTAAATGGGAAGTAACAAATACTGTAGCAGCGTTGGACATCTCTGATCCAGTTGAAGATGGCCTCCCAACAGTCGACTGCAAAATGCTGGAAGTGATGCAATCTGAGATCTTGGAATCATATATTTGATCCTTAGTTATGGTTCTTAAGGAACCCTATCAAGACTTAGCTACAGAAAAGGCCCAGGAAGAGGGAATTGAAAAACAGAAGGTAAAATGTCTGAAGGAATATCAAAAGGGATGGTTCTGCAAAGTATGTAAAGGCAGGACTGTCAGGAGGAGGAGCAAGTGAAGTTTATATGAACTTTCCAATGAAATGTAACTAGCTGCTGGAAATCAAAAGTAAAACTCTGTGTACTCAATCAGAAAATTTCTTACCACACCCCACAGAAGCTGTTCAACCTGTTGAGTTCCTTCAGCAAATTGTTGCTGAGAGTGATAATTATTCGTTGAAAACTGAAATATCTGAGACTGATGTACTCAGTAGAAAAATAACTGACTAGTTTTGATCAGTGCAGAAGATCAATAGGATCGATTGCAGTGAGTAACATCCTGTGCTGATTTATTGCCAATATACTGTCTTATTTCTGTTTCTGTGCACCTGCAATCAACCTCAATAACCACACCCTTTTATTTTACACAATTAACTTGCAACCAGTTTATTAGCTTTTGGTGTGAGCACTGTACTCTGAGGATTCCAGTATTCCTGACCCTTTCCAAGTGTCCAGTCACTTCAGCTCTAAACTTTATCTGACATTGAGATGAAGTGTTCATTTCAGCTATTCTTATCTCCTGCAGTGAATCCAACTGTGCCACATCCTCAATAATCCTCAGCATGAACTTGAGCAGTTGAACTCACTTCTTGAAAAAAAATTGGCTTGTGGGAAACCTGTAGAGCCTGAAGTCCCCGCACTGTGTAAGAAGTGCTCGCTTGAGGGTATACTTACTATCTGACCTGAAAGTCTCAAATGACATTGATGTGAAAACATTGGAAGGAATTATACTATTTAGTTACACAGTTAAATAGGGGATGATAAATGGCAACTTTCATCTGCATTACAATATTATGAAACACTGACCATCTCCAATGGAAAGTGTCTAATCAGGGCCCTTGATATTCACCGGTATTGCCATTGTCATGACCCCAACAATCAACATTAGCAGGTTGCCACTGAGTATAACTTTACCTACATAAATACTATGGCTACAAGTGTAGTAAGAAGCAGGCTATTATGTGGCAAGTGAATCATTTCTTCAAAATTCCTATGTTATTTTCTGTATATTCCTGAGTACTCCTATATCTTCCCTTGGAACATACTCAATTTAGAACATTCAATGGTACACGACAGGAACAGATCATTCAGCCCACCATGCCTGTGCCAACCATGATGCTTAACCAAACTATTATTATACTTGCATATTGTCCATACCTATCTATCATATCTGCATCTACCACCACCCTGGTGACATGTTCCAGGTTCTTAGCAATTTCTGTGTTAAAATAAACTTGCCTCACAAAATGTTTTTAAACTGCCCCCCTCTTTCCTTAAAATTATTAAATGTCCTATTTTGATAAATGTAGCTCTGAAGCACTCAGTAAATTCAACTCCATCCAGGACTACTTGTTTTATTGATTCAATATCCACCCTCATAAAAGTATATTTTTAGGCTTGACTAGTGCATCTTAAGCTACGTTGCCTTTGTTGTCATATGCATGGTGCATCTGCAAGGCTCAAGATTTTATGAGAGCATGGTTAAAGTGACAATCACACTACAGTTTACGAGTATGTAGGAAGAAAGTGAATGGGTGACCACCAAGCAGGTTGGGCATTGAGGTGATCCAGATTTCTGCTGAGCTGTAATCTGTAATTTTGATGGGCTCAATGTCTAGGTCACCTGGTTTGAACCAGTCAATGGTGAAAAGAACAAAAGGCATGAGGCTGAGGGCATTGGCCATTGAACAATACTGTTTGTAGTCCTGGACCAGAGCCAATAAGGAGGTGACACAGGTCGGTCGGGTGACCTTGAGACAACAAGGTTAAAGTGCAACATTTGAACTGGTGAAGAAAGGAATATTCTGAGAGCACAGGCTGCAACAACTCTCCAGAGGCCAACCATCGCGGATGTGGAATACCTCAACGTCATACATTTGGAGATTAGATTGGAACCACAAGGAACACCTGGCCAGCATAGACTTCTTTCCCAGGTATCACCTTCTCTATTCTTTGTGTGTTTATGGAAAGGCAGGGAAATTTAGCAGGTGTGCACACAGGTATTCGATTATGTAAATTCATATGCTTTTTAGCTGAGGCAATAAAGGCACTTAGCAAATACAGATTCTCTTTGTGCTTAACTGATCATTATTACTAAGGGGTAAACCTTGTTAACATTTGTAACTGGTAAGTAACATTATTTATCCTGGCTTTTCTACTTCTATCTTATCTATCTCTTTCAAAATTTTGTATGTTGCTGTAAGATACCCTCTCATTCTTCTGAACTCCAGACAGTATAGTCCCAGGCGACTCAATCTCTCATACGTTAACCCCTTCATCCCTGGAATCAACCTGGTGAACCTCCTCTGCACTGCCTCCAAAGCCAGTATATCCTTCCTCAAGTATGGAAACCAGAACTGCACACAGTACTCCAGGTGTGGCCTCACCAGTACCCTGTATAGTTGCAGCATGACCTCCCTGCTCTTGAATTCAATCCCTCTAGCAATGAAGGCCAACATTCAATTTGCCTTCTTAATAACCTGTTGTACCTGCAAGCCAACTTTCTGGGATTCAGGCAAAAACACTCCCAAGTTGCTCTGCACAACAGCATGCTGCATTCTTTCACCATTTAAATAATAATCTGCTCTTCTATTATTCCTTCCAAAGTGCATGATCTCGCATTTACCAACATTGTATTCTGAAGATTCCCCACATCCTCAGTACAATTTGCTTTTCCACTCAGTTTAGTGTCATCAGCAAATTTTGCTATGCTACACTCAGCCCCGTCTTCCAAGTCATCAATGTAAATGTTAAACAGCTGCGGGCCCAGCGCTGACCCCTGCGGCACCCCACTCACCACAGACTGCCAACCGGAGAAACACCCATTTATATCAACTCTCTGCCTTCTATCCATTAACCAATCCACTATCCATGCCAATACACTTCCTCCGACTCCATGCATCTGTATCTTATTTACAAGTTTCTTGTGCGGCACCTTATTGAATGCCTTCTGGAAATCCAAATATACGACATCCACCTGTTCCCCCCCCCCCCCCCATCCACTACACTAATTATGTCCTCAAAGAACTCCAGTAAGTTTGTCAAACAGGACCTGCCCTTTCTGAATCCATGCTGCGTCTGTCTAATGGAAACACTCCTTTCTAAATGCTTCGCTATTTCTTCCTTAATGACAGCTTCAAGCATTTTCCTGACTACAGATGTTAAGCTAACTGGCCTATAGTTGCCAGTCTTTTGCCTACATCCTTTTTCAAAAAGTGGCATGACATTTGCTGTCTTCCAATCTGCCGGGACCAGCCCAGGGTCTAGAGAGTTTTGATAAATGACTACCAATGCGTCTACTATAACCTCTGCTAATTCCTTCAGCACCCTGGGATGCATCTCATCAGGTCCAGGGGACTTATCTACCTTCAGGCCCTCTAGTTTACTCATCACTATCTCTTTAGTGACGGTGATTTTATTGAGGCCCTCTCCTCCCATTTTGTCCATAACATCCTTCTTTGGCATATTAGACGTGTCCTCCACCGTGAAGACCAACACAAAATAGTCGTTCAGTGCCTCAGCCATTTCCATATCACCCAATATCAATTTCCCCTTATCGTCTTCTAAGGGACCTATGTTGACTTTAGCCATCCTCTTCTGCTTTATATATTTATAAAAACTTTTGGTATCTGTTTTTATATTTTGTGCTAATTTACTTTCATACTCTAGCTTCCATTTCCTTATTTCTTGTTTAGTTGTTCTCTGTTGCTTTTTAAAGTTTTCCCAATCCTCCAGTCTCCCACTACTCTTTGCGACTTTATACACATGAGCTTTTAATTTAATACTATCTTTTATTTTCTTAGTTATCCAAGGCTGGCTCTCCCCACACTTACTGTCCTTACTTTTGACTGGAATATACTTTTGTTGGGCACTGTGAAAAATCTCTTTGAAAGTATTCCACTGTTCCTCAACTGTCCTACCAAATAGCCTGTGCTCCCAATCCACATTAGCCAACTTCTCCCTCATCTCATTGTAGTCTCCCTTGTTCAAGCATTGCTCTTCCTACAAGCCTGCCACTTTACATAAGTACCTCTCTCTTATCCTGTCTACATATTTTGCTACACTTACCCCTCGCCCACCCCCTCTACACGTACCCCTTACCCTCTTCACATTCTCACACCTAGCTTGTCCCAATTTCCAGGCACCTCCCATCGATGAACCCATCCAAGTGCTTCTAAAATGATGCAATTGTTTAAATCCAAATTTATTATATAAGTATGTATACCATGTACAAAGTTCAGATTCTTCTTCTTGCAACCACTGCAAAACAACAAAACACAATAGAATCCATGGAAAACAACACAGAACAAAGACCAACGATCATCAAATGTGCAAAGAGGACAAACTGAGCAAATAGTACAGAAAAGTAAATAATACATTGAACATAAGCTGCAGTGTCCCCAAAAGTGAATAACCACTGCCTCTGATACCTGAATAACTACTTCCTTAGACAGCTTATTTCATACACCCATCACCCATGAAAAGTTTGCCCCTCCCCAGTCATTTTTAAATCTTTCCCCTTCATCCTAATTCTATGCCCCTTATTCTGGATTCCCATAACCTGGGGAAAAGACTGTTTCTGTCCACTATATCTAAACTTTAATAACTAAAACCATTCCTATGAGGTTGCCCTTCATTTTCTGATGTTTCATGGATAAACGCTGAGCCTGGCCGAACTCTCCCTAAAACTAAGCCCTGGAAACATCCTTGTAAATCTGGACTCTTTCCAATTTAGCTACCTCTGTCCTTCAACAGGATGACCGAAACTGTTGACAGTAGTCTAAGTGCAGCCTCACAAATGACATAAACAGCTGCAACATAATGTCCTGGCTCCTATAACCAATGTCATGACTGATAAAGGCCTCTAAATGTCTACTTGTAATGCTGTTTTCAACTGTTATGAAGGTGGAGCAACTCTGAGGGGCTGAAGGGTACAAAGTCGCCCCCTCCTTTTTGAGAATCGCAAGATCGCTATTATTGCGGGTCTGGGACTCAGGAAATGAGAGAGATACACATCATGAGAGAGAGAGACGCAGAATCCACAAGGTTTGGAATGTCTCCTGACATCAGTGGAACAGAACCACTGATTACTGCCATTGTCTCTTGGAGAAGGGATTGTGTATTGAGTACTGTACTATTCATTGAAACCCCTCAGGGGACAACCAGAGTGGTCTGGTTGAGGGATTGCATCATCCCAACCTGATTGACATCTGAGACCCCGTGAGTAAGGATAAAAGAGGGGTCTGGGGAACACCCCTTTAGACGCACCAGGAGAAATGCTAGAAATCCCGTGACAGCGTTTTATAGCAAAAGCCGGTGGGGGCTTGTGTGCGTCCTCCCTTGCCTGGGTGGCGAGCTCACCACGGAAGAACGGTTTAGCTAAAGGAGAGGTCACACTTGAATGGCCATGACAACGAGACACCTGACGGATCGAAATCATAAAGGAAAGCCGGCAAGTTTTTCTCTCTCTCTCTCTCTCCAACAATTGCAACACAGCGACAACCAAAAGACGGCAGCTTGTGGAACTGCAGTGAACTTTATATTTCCATCGCACAATACATTATCCCCTAGACAATGATAGAGCTTATTTCTTATTGATTATTATTATACCCGCACTTTTAGGTTTAGTCTTGACGCCGTATATTATCTGTATATTTGCATTGATATTATTTTTGTGTATTTTTACTAATAAATACTGTTAAAAATAGTATCATCAGACTTCAACGGACGTCTCTATCTTTGCTGGTAAGTCACCCAGTTACGGGGTTCGTAACACAACAAACTATGCACCTGTACTCCTAAGATCCCCCTTTTCATAACATTTCCCACTACCTTAGTATTCATACTATGCAAGAAACGGTGGGGCGTGATTCATGAACTTAGCATAGTTCACTTTTGTTCTCCTGACCTGGAATATCTAATGATTAAATGCTGACTGTACTATTTTCTGAGAGAATTCACTGCAGTTTACATACCATCAATGACAGATGTTAAACAAGTATTTGATGTATTGAGTGATTAGCAACCAAGTAATACCCTACCCTGACGCCTTTCATGCCATTGCTGGGGACTTCAATCAGGCTAGCTTGAAGAAATCTCTGCCCAATTACCATCAGTGCATCACCAGCAGCACTAAGGGTTCCAACACACTTGACCACTGCTACAGTGCCATTAAAATCCCTAGACTGCATTTCGGGATATCTGATCATCTTGCTGTCAGACATACAGGCAGAGGCTATCGAGCAAGGTGCCAGAGGTAAGGACAATAAAGAGGTGGTTGTGGGAGGCAGAGGAGTGGCTATGGGATTGCTTCAAGTTGGTGGACTGAGCCACATTCAAGTACTCATCAGAAGACCAGAATGAGTATACCACAGTTGTCATGAACTTTATAAAGACACTCACAGACAAAATCACCAGGAGCCCTGGATAAACCAAAAGATCCACAATCTGCTGAGGGCTAGATCAGTGGCATTCAGGTGTGGCAACCAAAGAAAGTACAAGAGATCCAGTTATGACCTTCGGAAAACTATCTCATAGGTGGCAATTCTGGACCAAAACTGGATCATAGAAGGATGCCCAACAGTGGCAGGAATTAAATGCTGTCACTTTGTACAAAGCAAAATATGTCCCCTCCCGGATGAGCTCAATGCCTTTTATGCTCACTTTGACTGAGAGAACATGGAGGCACTTTCATAAACTCCCACAGCCCCCAACCCCTGTCATTTCAGTCTCTGAGGCTGACGTGGGAGCATTCTTCACAAGGATGATCCCGCAGAAAGAATTTAGTTCAGATGGTGTAGCTGGCCGAGTACTGAAGACCTGAGCTAATTTACTGGCTGGAATGTTTACTGACATCTTTAATCTTTCCCTTTGGCAGTCTGAAGTACCCAGCTGCTTCATGCAGGCTTCAATCGTCCCAGTGCCTAAGAAGAATATGCTAACTTGCCCCCCAATGACGGCCATCCAGGTGCACTTACGCCTACTGTGATGAAATGCTTTGAGAGGCTGGTTAACAAACATATCGACTCCTGCCTGAAGAGTTATTTGGATCTGAACCAACTTACTTAACATCACAACCAGTCAACAGTAGGCACCATTTCATTGGCTCTTCAGTCACCCTGGAACATCTCGACAGTGAAGATGCACACATCAGGTTGCTCTTCATTGACTACAGCTCAGCATTCAACACTATCGTCCCCCTCAAATCTAATCAATAAGCTCCAAGACCTAGTCCTCGATATCACCTTGTGCAATTGGCTCCTCAATTTTCTCACTTGCGGAGCCCAGTCAGTTTGGGTTGGCAACACCATCTCCTCCACAATCACCATCAGCATAGGTGGTAATGAATTGGCATTTAAGAGGGAGATTGAAATCTAGTTGAATGGTGCCACAACAAGAAGCTCTTACTCAATGTCAGCAAAACTAAAGAGTTGATTATTGACTACGAAGGAGGAAACTGCAGGTCCATGAGCCAATCCTCATTAGGGAATTATTGGTGAAGAGGATCAGTAACTTTAAATTCCTTGGCATTATCATATCAGAAGACCTGTCCTGAGTCCACCACATATGTGCCATATATATAAATACATACACCTACTTTATTAGAAGGTTACACATTTTTTAAAAAACTTCTATAAATGTACAGTGGGGAGTATCCTGACTGGTTGCATCATGGCCTGATATGGAAACACCACCAGCCACGAATGGAAAAGCCTACAACAGTAGTGGATACAGCCCAGTCCATCACAGGAAAAGCTCGCTAAACCATTGAACATATCTATATGGAGCACAGCCACGAGAAAGCAGCACCCATCATCAAGGGCTTCACCATGCAGGCCATGCTCTTTTCTCACTGGAGCCATTGGGAAGAAGGCTTAGGTCCCACACCACCAGTTTCTGGAACAATTATTATCCTTCAACCATCAGACTCCTGAACCAGCGTGGATAACTTGACTTACCTCAGCAAGGAACTGATTCCAAAACCTATGAACTCACTTTCAAGGACTCTACATCTCATGTTCTCAGTATTATTCATTTATTATTATTATTATTATTATTATTATTATTATTATTATTATTATTATTATTATTATTATTATTATTGTTGTTGTTGTTGTTGTTGTTGTTGTTGTATTTGCACAGTGGATGTTTGTCAGCCTTTGTTGACAATTTTTCATTGATTCTAATGTATTTCTTTGTTCTAATGTGAATGCCTACAAGAAAATGGATCTCAGAGTATTATACGGTAAAATATAGTACTTTGATAATGATTTACTTTGGACTTGATGGTTTAGGGCCAGGGAGATGGCATTCACTATCGAAATGTTTTGGTAGTAGATGTGTTGCAGTGGGTCAATGTTGTCTGGTAGGCTGGAGTTAATGCATACCATGACTAGTCTCTCAAAGTCCTTCATGATGGTGGATGTCAAAGCCACTGCATTGAAACATTGAGTTTATTGGGATAGGATGTGCTGTTGTCAGCTATGCAGCCTGAATTCATTTTGTAGCACATTATAGCATGTAAACCCTGCCACAGCTAACATAAGAGAGATTTGAGCAACAAGCAAAACACTGCAGAAGCGCTGCAGGTTAGGCTCTATGGAGGGAAATAAACAGTCAATATCTTGGGCTGAGATCTTTCATCAGGACTGGAAATAAATACGACAGGAGTCAGAATAAGAAAGTGGGGGAGTTCAAACTGGCAGGAGATAGGTAAAATCTCTACCTGTGACACTTCATAAACTCTCCATCACTTCACTTTCATTTCCCTGGCCTTGATCACCTTATTTTCACTATGGACATCTAGTCCCTGTGTACTTCCACCCCCATCAGGAAGGCCTTAAAGCTCTCTGCTTTTTTCTAACCTACAGACCTGACCAGATCTCCTCCACCACCATCCTCCTTCATCTGGCGGACTAGTCATCGCACTCAACTATCTCTTTTTCAGCTCCTCCCTCTTCCTCTAAACCCAAGGTACAGTTATGGGCACCTGCATGGACCCCAGCTATGGTTGCCTTTTTGCCAACTATACGGAATAGTCCATGTTTCAAGTTTACACTGGTAATGCTCCCCAACTCTTTCTTCAATATATTGATTTCTGCATTGGTGCTGTTTCCTGCACCCCCATGCTGAACTCATCAATTTTAACAACATTGCGTTCAACTTCCACCCTGCCTTCGATCACTGTCTCCATTTCTGCAGACATCTTTTACAAACCCACTGACTCTCACAGTTATCTTGACTATACCTCTTCTTGTCCTGCCATTTGTAAAATTTCTATTCCATTCTCTCATTTCCTTTGTATCTACTGCATCTGTTCTCAGGATGAGACTTTCCATTCCTCTCAACTCCATTCTTTTGCTTTTTCCTTGTATCCTTTCATGCCCTGACTAATCAAGAACCTATCAATCTTCACCTTAAATACACCCAATGAGCTAGCCTCTGTAGTACCTGTGGCAATGAATTCCACAGATTCACCACCCTCTGGTTAAAGAAATTCCTTCTCATCTCTGTTTTAAATGTACACCCCACTATTTGAGGCTCTAGTCTGAGACTCCCCCACCAAAGGAAACAACCTTTCCATATCCACTCTATAGAGGCCTTTCAATGTTTGATAGAGTTCAAAAAGGCACCCCCCCCCCCATTCTTCTAAATTCCAATGAGTACAGGCCCAGAGCCATCAAATGCCTATATGACAAACATTTCATTCTTGGAATCATTTTCCTGAACTTTCTCTGAACCCCCTCCAATGTCAGCGCATCCTTTCAAAGGGGTCCAAAACGGATCACAGTACACCAAGTGAGGCCTCACCAGTGCCTTATAAATCCACATTACATTCTTGCTTTTATATTCTAGTCCTCTTGAAATGAATGCTAACATTGCATTTGCCTTCCTGACCACCAACTCAATCTACATATTAACTTTTAAGGAATCCTGCTTAAAGACTCCCAAATCCCCTTGCACCACAGATTTTTGAATTTTCTTCCCATTTAGAATATAGTCTATGCTTTTATTCCTTCTATCAAAATGCATGACCTTACATATCCCAACACTGTATTCCATCTGCCACTCCTTTGCCCTTTCTTCCAACCCCTCTAAATCCTTCTGTAGCCTTGCTGATTCCTCAACACTATCTGCCCCTCTATCTATCTTTGTATCATCTGCAAACCTGGTATATATCAGCCTATATCAGCTCCCATTTCTTAATATTAAGGGGAGCATCTAAACTAAATGGATATCTGTCATAATTAACATTTTAAAATAAGTTTTATTTTCTTGTTTGAGAGTATTTCTGAAAAGGACAACATTTATTATGCATTTCAAATTTCTGCAGAGCTGATTGCAGTAAGCAAACTTTTAGAACAGCTCTATCTTTGCATTATCATCAGTTTCTTGATTTTAGCACAGTGACAATATAGAAATGTCTGAATCAGAGTGTCTGAGGTACCTACTGGCCCAGATCATGCATTTAGAAGATGTTATTGGAATAGTCTGAGAGTATCAATATTTCATTTTGTAAGTGAAACACAATGCTTCCAAGGTGGATGGTAGTGGGCAGTGTGCTTTGTTCTGGATGTTATTACTGAGGCAAAAAGTGGATGGTCTTCTAACAGATACCAGACGCACCTTGGAGTGTCAGTGTAGTTAGGACATTATCCATTCGCTGCAGGATAACAAATCTCTTCCTTATTTTTGTTGCTGGATCATATGAGTTTCTAATTAACAGTAATCCTCAGGATGTTTATGGTGGGTGACTTAATGATGCTTTATCCCAATTAATATCAAAGTAATGTGGTTAGATTCTCTCTGTTAGAAATAGTTATTGTGTGGCACACTTTACTCTTCCACCTTTGCAAAATATATTTGTAACCATTGCCATTCTCCAGTTAGCCTTTTTTTTTCTTAGGGAGAAACTTCCTTTTCTTTTCTGAAGGATAATCAAGCACTAAGTAACGAGTCCTGAAGAAGAATCTCGGCCGGAAAGTAGACATAGAAACATAGAAAATAGGTGCAGGAGTAGGCCATTCGGCCCTTTGAGCCTGCACCGCCATTCAGTATGATCATGGCTGATCATCCAACTCAAAACCCTGTACCTGCTTTCTCTCCATACCCCCTGATCCCTTTAGCCACAAGGGCATATCTAACTTCCTCTTAAATATAGTCAATGAACCGGCCTCAACTGTTTCCTGTGGCAGAGAATTCCACAGATTCATCACTCTCTGTGTGAAGAAGTTTTTCCTCATCTCGGTCCTAAAAGGCTTCCCCTTTATCCTTAAACTGTGACCCCTCGTACTGGACTTTCCCAATATCGGAAACAATCTTCCTGCATTTAGCCTGTCCAATCCCTTTAGAATTTTATACGTTTCAATAAGATTCCCCCTCAATCTTCTAAATTCCAGTGAGTATAAGCCTAGTCGATCCAGTCTTTCTTCATATGAAAGTCCTGCCATCCCAGGAATCAATCTGGTGAACCTTCTTTGTACTCCCTCTATGGCAAGAATGTCTTTCCTCAGATTAGGGGACCAAAACTGCACACAATACTCTAGGTGCGGTCTCACCAAGGCCTTGTACAACTGCAGAACCTCCCTGCTCCTGTACCCAAATCCTTTTGCTATGAATGCCAACATACCGTTTGCCTTTTTCACCTCCTGCTGTACCCGCATGCCCACCTTCAACGACTGGTGTACAATGACATCCAGGTCTCATTGCACCTCCCCTTTTCCTAATTGGCCACCATTCAGATAATAATCTGTTTTCCTGTTCTTGCAACCAAAGTGGATAACCTCACATTTATCCACATTAAATTGCATCTGCCACGAATTTGCCCACTCACCTAACCTATCCAAGTCACTCTGCATCCTCTTAGCATCCTCCTCACAGCTAACACTGCCGCCCAGCTTCATGTCATCCGCAAACTTGGAAATGCTGCATTTAATTCCCTCATCTAAATCATTAATATATATTGTAAACAACTGGGGTCCCAGCACTGAGCCTTGCGGTACCCCACTAGTCACTGCCTGCCATTCTGAAAAGGTCCCGTTCACTCCCACTCTTTGCTTCCTGTCTGCCAACCAATTCTCTATCCACATCAATACCATACCCCCAATACCATGTGCTTTAAGTCTGCACACTAATCTCCTGTATGGGACCTTGTCAAAAGCCTTTTGAAAATCTAAATATACCATATCCACTGGCTCTCCCCTATCCACTCTACTAGTTACATCTTCAAAAAATTCTATGAGATTCGTCAGACATGATTTTCCTTTCACAAATCCATGCTGACTTTGTCTGATGATTTCACCTCTTTCCAAATGTGTTGTTATCACATCTTTGATAACTGACTCTAGCATTTTCCCCACCACCGATGTCAGACTAACCGGTCTATAATTCCCCAGTTTCTCTCTCCCTCCTTTTTTAAAAAGTGGGGTTACATTAGCCACCCTCCAATCCTCAGGAACTAATCCAGAATCTAAGGAGTTTTGAAAAATTATCACTAATGCATCCACTATTTCTTGGGCTGCTTTCTTAAGCACTCTGGGATGCAGACCATCTGGCCCTGGGGATTTATCTGCCTTTAATCCCTTCAATTTACCTAACACCACTTCCCTACTAACATGCATTTCCCTCAGTTCCTCCATCTCACTAGACCCTCGGTCCCTTACTATTTCCGGAAGATTATTTATGTCTGTTATGTCTATTATTTAGACTGTTTACTCTTTTACATAGATGCTGCTTGGCCTGCTAACTTCCTCCAGCAGTTTGTGTGTGTTACTTTGTGTGTTCCAGCATCTAGACTTTCTCGTGTTTGTGATAACGAAGCTGCTTCTCTTTTAAAGAGACGCACGTCTTAAAATACAAACTATTCGGATTTATCATGCAGAAAGCCGACTCGATTTTCTCAACGGCACTGTAACCTTCCTGTGAAGCCGCGTTCGACCAAAGTGAATAATAAAATCACAGGCCAATAGATCATGAACATAGAGCCTTTGGTTCATCGAGTTAATACGACTATGGTAGCCACCCAGCTAATCCCAATTTCCTGCGTTTGTCCCATATCCGTCCAAGCTCTCCCCTCCCTCCCCCATGTGACTTCTTAAATGTGTCTCAACCACTTTCTAGCAGCTCGTTCCATCGCCTTCGGAGTGAAAAAGATGCTCCTGTAGTCCTTTCTAAATACTGTATTTCCCTTCTCACCCTAAATCCGTGCCCCGATGTTTTAGACTCCTCTTCCCCGACTGCTACCTTATCTTATCTATGCCTCTACCGATTTTAAACTTTTCTAACAGATCACTCCTCATTCTCCGCAGAATAAAGACAGTGCCTGGCCAACCTCTCCCAATAACTCAGACCATCGGTTCTGGCAACTTGCTCTGCACACTTCATAGTTTAGCCATATCTTCCCTCCATTGCCGAGCAACGGGATATATCCGGAAATGACGAAGTGATAACCGGAAAGTGGAAACACGCATCCGATGAGTTTTTGTGTGAGTGCTTTAGATATGGTGAGTGTTGGCATCTATATCGTTGTACGTTCAAGTCTTCCCTTTGAAATAAGTGTTCTTAAATTCATTTACATTTGGCTTCTTTTCTACCTTTGCGCTAAACGCTAAGTTTCAGGAGACGGTTAGCTCAGAGTGGATGTTCCTGGACCGAATGAAGTCGGCGAACATTGATTGAAGCGTGGCGCTTATGTTACGCTCTTCAGTAAAAGTAAAATTTAAATGGAGAAACCTTACAATGAACAGCGGGACTCGACTGAGAGCAGCAAACTGAAATCATGAGAATTCAGGCCTAGGAAACAGGATACTGCAGATACGGGATTCTGGAGCAGCAGACAGTGAGCTGGTCCTTATGCAGGATTTCAATGAGAAACATTGATACGTAATTTCTTTTCCTCCTACAAATGTTTTATGACCCGCTCTGTTCCCTCAGCGCATTGTTTGTTTTCAGGTCCAACGCCTTCCAATCTTGGTAAAAGGTACTGTCTGTAGATCCAAGGAATCCCGCACGTCAAAAGATATCGAGAGCTGTAATTACGAAAGAAAAGTAAAGAGAACAAATAAAACCGAGGACTTTATAGAAAATATAGTGAGGGAGAGGAAGAGCACAGGGACAGGTTCTTAGGCGCATTAACTTTTTACTGATCATCACGTTTGTATTAATCCCGGATTGGTCTCTTTATAAAGTATCCCCACCTCCACTTTATCTTTACTTCTCCCAGATTGTATCACCCAGATACAATATGGTATTTTAATGGCAATTCAAAATGGTAAATTAACCTAAATGACATTGGAATATGGTCGGAAACTGAAGTACCATGAATTCCTGTGCTGTAGTTTTGAACGCTTTACAAAGATAGTATCCGAGGTTAAGGTTGAACCCGGATCTCTAGCACTGTAAGATAGGAGCTCTATCAGATGCCTTGCCGTACTAAAGCTAGGAGAACACGGGGCATGGAGCAGCACTAGGAGACGCGTTTAAGGAATGTCCTGTTGCTTTTAAGAAATGTATTGAGGATAGACAAGAAAAGAATGGAAAAAAGATACGTTCACTAAGGTGGGGACATTGTGGTTGGAGGATGCCGGGAGGGGGTGATATGGTGAAATTCTGGGACACATAATAAAAAAGTAGGTATTAGATATTTTAGTTGGCTTAAAATGGAGAGATACACTGGCTACAAGTGAGGTGCCAGATGATTGGAGGCCAGGTGGATCAGCTGAAAATCAGGAAGTCAAGTTACTGAGTATATCTTCTCAGTCTTATGCTCATCCACTTCAACATGTTGTGCATTCAGGGATGCTGTTCTGCAGACCACTGTTGTAACCTGTAGTAATTTGAGTTAGTCAACTTCCTGTCAGCTTGAACTAGTCTGGCCATTCTCCTCTAACTTCTCTCATTAAAAGGGCTTTTTCACTCTCAGAACTGCTGCACATTGGGTGTTTCTTGTTACTTGCACCATTCTCTGTAAACTCTAGGGACTGCTTTGCGTGAGAATCCCAGAGATGGTTGGTTTCTGAGATCCTCGATCCACCCTATATGGCACCAACCATCATTTTGTGAAAGTCACTTAGATCACATTTCAGATTCAGATTCAGTTTATTGTCATTTAGAAACCACAAATGCAATGCAGTTAAAAAATGAGACAACGTTCCTCCAGAATGATATCACAAGAGCATATGATAAAACAGACTACACCAGGAAGTCCACACAACATTTGGCAATCCCCACTCCAGAGTCCGGAGAGGCTGCCGCGTATTAATATTGCGCTACCATCTTACCATCATTTCTTCACCATTCTGATGGTTGGTCTGAATAACAACTGAATCTTGACCATATCTGCATGCATTTGTGCATTGAATAGCTAGCATGTGATTGGCTGATTAGATATTTGCATTAACAAGTAGGTGTAACTAATAAAAACCACTGAATATAAATTCTGAGAGGCAGTATTAATCAAAGGTTATCGGTGTAGCTTTGATTTGGAAAATCCTGTCTGACCAATCTGGTTCACCTTTTCCTAGAGGCAGCAGACTATATGGAAATTCAAAAGACTGCAAATGCTATAATCTAGAGCAGACAAAAAAAAACTGCTGTAGGAATCCAGCAGGTCAGGCTGCATCTGTGAAGGCAAAGGGATGGTCGATATTTTGGGTTGAGACCTTGCATTAAAGATCATGGCTAGTACAAAGAGATGAGGGGTGGAGTGAAGCAGGAGCCTGCAAGTTGACAGGGGGATCCAGGTGAGGAGGAGTTATACGCAGATGAAAACGGGTTTTCTGTGAGGATGTTTGGTGAAACCAGATGAGGGAAGGACACTGAGCAGATGAGAATGGGGGAGAGGGGAAACTAAGTGAATAGAGCATGTAGATGATGGACAGATGGAAAGGTGAGGAGCGCAAACAAAAAGGTGTCAAGTGGCTGTGTGGGGAATATATTGATGAGGATTCTGCAGTTGATTAAGTGGATTTTGAATAAGTTCTTTAACAAGATCCCACATGGGAAACTGATCAGAGTTTTGAGCCCATGGAATCCATGGCAAATTGGATTACAATTTGGCCAGATTATGGGAGGCTGAGGATGATGGTGGTGAAGTGTGACGACAGGTATTGGTCCTGGAAACCACACTTTGTTATAACCATAAGATATAGGAGCAGAATTAAGCTATTTGGCCCATCTAGTCTACTCTGCCATTTCATCATGGCTGACCCATTTTCTCTCTCTGCTCCAAAGTCCTACCTTCTCCCTGTATCCCTGATCAATCAAGAATCTATCAGCTTCTGCCTTAAATATACCCAATGACTTGGCCTCCACAGCCACTTGTGGCAACGAATTCCACAGTTCCATCACTCTCTGGCTAAAGAAATTCCTCCTCATCTCTGTTCTAAAAGGACAGCCCTCTATTCTGAGGCTGTTTGCTTTGGTCTTTGACTCTCCCACCATGGGATACATCCTTTCCACATTCACTCTATCAAGACTTCACCAGTCGATAGGTTTTAATGAGGTCATCCCTCATTCTTCTGAATTGCAGTGAGTAGAGGCCCAGTGCCATCAAATGCTTCTCATATAACAAGCTTTTCAATCCTGGAGTCATTTTCATGAACCTCCTAATCCTTCTCCAATGTCAGCACATCCTTTCTTAGATAAGGGGCCCAAAACTGCTCACAATTCTCCCAAGTGGGGCCTCACCACTTTATAAAATCCTTGCTTTTATATTCTAGTCCTCTCAAAATGAATGCTAACATTGCATTTGCCTTCCTCACCACTGACTCGACCTGCAAATTAACCTTTAGGGAATCCTGCCTGAGGACTCCCAAATACATGAGTGATTTGATGGGGATTAGGAGCAATCAGAGTAGTGCTCAGGAAAAGCAGGGTGAGGTGAGCTGCCTCAATGACTATTGCTCAGTAGCACACACTGACATCTATTGTGATGAAGGGTTTTGAGAGGTTGCTTTGGACCTGAGTGAACTACTGCTTAAGCAAGGACCTGGACCCTCCACAATGAGATCAACTGTGGATGCAATCTGCCTGACTCTTCAGTCTGCTGTGGAGCAGCTGGGCAATAGTAAAAGATGCATCAAGCTGCTGTTTATTGATTACATGTTGGCATTCACAGCATCATCCCTTCTGTATTTATAAACAAGCTTCAAAACCTGGGCCTCTGTGCCTACCTCTGCAATTGGATTCTCAATTTCCTTGTCAAGAGACCACAGTTAGTGCATTTTGGTAATAACGTCTCCTCACTGACAATCAACACAAATACTGCCCCACAAGGATGTGTGTTTAGCCTACTGCTGTTCTCTGTACACTCGTGACTGTGTGACAAGGCACAGCTCAAACAACATCAATAAATTCAGAGGATGCCATTGTTGTTGGTGACAAGGAAACATATTGGAGTGCAATTGACTAATTGACTGGTGTTGCAACAATAACCTTACAGTAAAACCAAGGAACTGATTGGGGACTTTGGGAGAAAACACATCAGTTCTCAGTAAGGAGTCAGTGGTGAAAAGGGTGAGCAGATGCAAGTTTCTGGGCATGTGTAATCCTCTGTGCTCTTATTAATTAAAACTTGTCCAAACACCCATAGTATTTCCCTGATCATCATATTCAGTAAATGAAAATCAAGTTCGTTATATGTAGAAACATATATAGATTGATGTAATGTATATGACTTCTGCAGCATCACATGCTCCTGGCATCATATAAGCAGCACCCACAAGAAAACATAAATATATCTTTACATGGAAGAACACAATTAAAAAAAAGTTAATTTTAGTACAAAGTGATCAAATTGGTTATTGTATTGCTAAACTGTAGTGATTAGATAGTTTTGCCAGTTGATTCAAGAATCAAACGGTTAAAGGGTAGTAGGAGGACTGAATGGCAGGCGACTGGAGAGTGGTGTACAATAGAGATAGAGTACACAGTTCCTTGAAAATAGAAACCGATAGATGGGGTGGCTTAGGTGTTTGAAGTGTTTGCCTTCATTGGTCTGGGCATTGAGTACAAGAATATGGGACATCATGTACAAGGTATTGATAGAACCACATTGGGATATTGAAAAATTCCAGGGATCTTGGTCAGCTAGGTATGTGGGCTGAGAACTAGGAAATGGCTTTCAATCCAAATAGATGTCAGGGTTTGCATCTTGGGAGATGAAACCAGGGTAGGACTTGTACAATTAATGGTAGGGTCCAGAAAAATGTATTAGAACAGAGGGAGCTGGGACTGCAAATGCATAATCCATTGAAAGTGGTGTCTTGGGTAGATAGGGTGGTGGGGAAGGCGTTGGGTACACTGGTCTTCCTCAGTCAGTGCATTGAACATAAGCGGAAGTCATGTTGTAGTTATAAAACACAGAGTCTTGCCATCTCCAGAAGTTTTCCGATGACTCTGCCATAGTTGGATACATCAGCAAGGGAGATGAGGCTGAGTACAGGGCTACGGTGGGAAACTTTGTCACATGGTGCGAGCAGAATCATCTGCAGCTTAATGTGAAAAAGACTAAGGAGCTGGTGGTGGACCTGAGGAGGGCTAAGGCACCCCTGTTTCCATCCAAGGGGTCAGTGTGTACATAGTGGAAGATTACAAATACCTGGGGATACGAATGGACAATAAACTGGACTGATTAAAGAACACTGAGGCTGTTTACAGGAAGGGTCAGAGCCATCTCTATTTCCTGAGGAGACTGAGGTCCTTTAACATCTGCCGGACGATGCTGAGGATGTTCTACGAGGCTGTGGTGGCCAGTGCTATCATGTTTGCTGTTGTGTGCTGGGGCAGCAGGCTGAGGGTAGCAGATACCAACAGAATCAACAAACTCATTCGAAAGGCCAGTGATGTGGGTGTGGAACTGGGCTCTCTGACGGTGGTTTCTGAAAGAAGGATGCTGTCCAAGTTGCATGCCATTTTGGACAATGACTCCCATCCACTCCATAATGTACTGGTTAGGCACAGGAATACATTCAGCAGGAGACTCATTCCACTGAGATGTAACACTGAGCGTCATAGGAAGTCATTCCTACCTGTGGCCATCAAACTTTACAACTCCTCCCTTGGAGTGTCAGACACCCTGAGCCAATAGGCTGGTCCTGAACTTATTTCCACTTGGCATGATTAACTTATTTTTATTTAATTATTTATGGTTTTATATTGCTATCTTTCTTCACTATTCTTGGCTGGTGCGGTTGTAATGCATATATAAAACAGGTATATAAAATCATGAAGGGCATAAACAAGGTGAAGGCACGTTGTCTTTTTCCCAGGAAGAGATTGCTAAAAACAAGAGGTTTAAGCTACTGCTGATGTCCAGTATACGGTTCTGATTATCTTGATATATACAGGATATTATTGCTCAATAACAGAACCATTCAGTTCCTATCTATCACCACCTGCCTGGTCCTCACCCTGAACAATTTTTCCTTTGGCTCCTGCTGCTTTCTTTAGATTTGAGAGGTGGTCATGGGCCCCAACTATGTAGCCTTGCCCAGTAATGCTCCCTAACTCTTCCTCTATTACATTGATGACTGCATTGGTGCTGCTTCATGCATCTGTTGCTGAGCCCGTCAATTTAATTAACTTTGCTTTTAACTACCACCCTGCGCTCAAATTCACTTGGTCCATTTCTGACTCCTCCCTTCCCTTTCTTGATCGTTCTGTCTCTGGAAACAAACTGTCAACTGACGTCTTTTATAAACCTACCGATTTCCACAGCTATATCTCTTCCCTCTCTATCTCTTGTAAAAATGCTATTCTCTTTTCTCAGTCCCTTAGCCTCGGGATGTTCCCAGAATGTGGTTTTTCTCTCCAGGACATCAGATATGTCCTCTTTTTTTCCAAAGAATGAGATTTCCCTTCCTCCACTGGTGATGTTTCCCTCACCCACATCTCCTCCTTTTCCCAAGCGACCGTGATCACCCCATCTTCCTGCTGCCTAACAGTGACAGAGTTCCTCTTGTCTTTGCCTACCATCCCATGAGTCTCTGCATCAAACACATCGTCATCTGCAACTTCCACCATCTTCAAAGGGATTCTACTATTAAAGATATCTTTAACTCCCTCCCCCCCCCCACCACCCACTTTCTGCAGGAATTGCTCCCTCTGTGATTCCCTTGTCCAATTGTCCTTCCCCACTGATCTCTCTTCCAGCACTTATCCATGCAAGCGGCCTAAGTGCTACACCTGCCCATTCACCTCCTCCCTCATCTCCATTCAGGTTCCAAAAAGAGTTCCTCCTGTACTTTGTGTGTGGCGTTATTACACATTGTGATTTTAAAAAATAACTTTTAAAATTTGAACTCCAGAGTTTTCAAAACTAATGATAATCATAGGATCTTATTGCATTGGTATTTATTCTGAGATTATTGCAGTAGTCATGAAATACAATTTCTTCCAAATGTAAAGCTGATCTGTAAGAAAGTAATTTCATTCAGTTGATGTTTTTCGGTTGGTATTTCTTAAACTTAGTTTCACTTGGTTTACTGAATGTTTTGAGTTTTACTCCCTGCAAGATTATCAACAAGGAGGAGCAGGGACAGTTTGAAACATCTTTTGTAGGTGAGCAGCTGTTTTACAGGTGACAAGTTTAGCAGCAGAGAAGCCATTTGAGAAAGTATTCTTCTGAGATCAGAGTGCTGCTGGTGGGTTAAAGTGTGAACTGCAGTGAACATTATACTTTGGTGAGAAGGGTGAGCAGCTTTAAGAGAAGATAAGGTTTTCCCTTTTTCTCAAGTCCAATAGTTTACTAAAGGAGCAGTAATGGCAGTTAGTGGAGTTTTGTGCTCCTAGTTATGAGATGTGGAAGATCAGAATGTCCAAATGTCCATGACAACAGTGTTATTAAGAAACATGGGGGAAGTTAGGAGGTCAGGGAGCATCCATGGAAATGAACAGACAGTCGACATTTTGGACTGAGACCCTTTTTCAGGATGTTGGTAATAAGTGCATTCAGCTGTGGCTCCTGTCAGACCACAGCTGTCAGTTTGAGGGCAGATGTCTTGCTGAGTAGTATACAGGAGGCAGAGAGTGAGGTGGTCATACCATAGGCAGAAGAGACAGAATTCTTCATCTACCTTCCCACCAGCCTACAAATTTAATATATCATTCTTCACAAATTCCACCATCTATAATAGGATCCCAACACCAACCATATCTTCCTCAGCCTTCTCAGCTTTCCACAGGGATTGCTCTCTCCATGGCTCTCTGGTCCACTTGTCCTCCTCACTCATTCCCCCCCCTCCCCCTTCTCTAGGCGCTCTTATTTGTAATATCAGCCCTTGCACCTGCTCACTCATCACCATCCAGAGCTTTAAACTGTCCTTCAGTGAGAGGCAGTCTTTCACATTACAAATCCCCCTGTTAAAAGCATTTATTGAGTTCTGTACTCCCATTATGGCTTCCTCTACATTGGTGAGATTGGATGCAAACTGAGCAAACGCTTCACCGAGCACATTCGCTGTCTTCTGTGGTTCCTTATCATGCCTTGTGGTGCATCAGACAGCATTTTTATAATTTCTTTAGCATTTTACTGTTGCTAGCTCGATGCTCAACGCAGCACGGATAGAAAATGTGCAAGGAGCTGGCCGGATTCGAAGTTGGGACCATTCATCGCAAAGTCCGGTGCTGATGCCACTACACCACTAGTCAGCCATCTTTCTTCTGGATCTCCTGGTTGTTTGCCATTTTAGTTATTTCTATGACCACACTGACAATATTGCCTCAGCCTCCTCCACTGCCAAGTTGAGTGAATTTAATTGCAAATTAGAGGAACCATACCTTCTATTTTGCCTAGGTGTAGCCTGGTGACATGAATGTTGAAATCTCTAATTTCTGGTAACTGCTTCTGCTCTGTCTCTTTGTCTTCAGTATCTCTTTCCTCTCTATTGAATTGAATTGACATTATTACTTGCATCCCTCATGTACATGAGGAGTAAAAATCTATATGTTACATATGTTACATCTCCATCTAAATGTGCAATTTATAGTAATTTATAATAAATAGTATTTACAACAGGACAGTTAATATAACATAGAAAGACAATTGCATCAGCATGAATTAATCAATCTGATGACCCGGTGGAAGAAGCTGTCGCAGAGCCTGTTGGTCCTGGCTTTTATACTGCGGTACTGTTTCCCAGATGGTAGCAGCTGGAACAGTTTGTGGTTGGGGTGACTTGGGGTCCCAATGATCCTTCGGGCCGTTTTTACACACCTATCTTTGTAAATATCCTGAATAGTGGGACGTTCATATCTACAGATGCGCTGAGCTGTCCACACCACTCTCTGCAGAGTCCTGCGGCTGAGGGAAGTACAGTTCCCATACCAGGCAGTGATGCAGCCAGGATTCTGTCAATTGTGGCCCTGTAGAAAGTTCTTAGGGTTTGGGGGCCCATACCAAGCATCCTCAACTGTCTGAGGTGAAAGAGGCGTTGTTGTGCCTCTTTCACCACACAGCTGGTGTGTACAGATTACGTGAGGACCTCGGTGATGTGGTTGCCGTAGAACTTGAAGCTGTTTATCCTCTCAACCCCAGCTCCATTGATGTCAGTAGGGGTTCGCTCATCTCCATTCCACCTGTAATTCACAGCCAGCTCCTTTATTTTTGCGACATTAAGTGACTTCTCTAGGCTGCCTCATTATTATTTGTGATTAGGCCAATCAGTGTAGTGATTATATTTGCTCATTACTCCTCCCATGGCTCCCATGTGGCTTCTCTTTCCCTTTATTCCATACCCTACCTTCCTCCATTTGTCTTTTGTCACTTCCACCTATCAGCTCCCAGCTTCTGGCACCATTTCCAATGTACCTCACCCATCTACCTATTGCATCCCCTCCCAACCTGGGTCCATCTATTGCCTGCCATCTGTCCCTTCTGTTCTCCTTTTTACACTGCCTATTTGCCCTTTACCTTTTGGTCCAAATGAAGAGTCACAACCCAAAACGTCAATTGTCCATTCTCCACAGATGCTGCTTGACCTAGAGAGTTCCATTTTGTGTGTTGGTCCAGAATGATGTGTTGCCTCCTTGGTGCCATGGTCAACGATGTCTCTGAAAGGGGAGAATGAGCAGTCAACGATCATGGTCCGTGTTGGTACCAAGGACTTGCATAGGAAGAGGGATAAGATCCTGCAAAGAGAAAAGACTGGATATTGGGTGGAAGGGGTGGTGTACTGTGTTTTGTGAAGGGTGGGGGGTATGTGCTAAACTGAGGAAAGGCTGAAATACAGCAGTATTAGGCAAGAGCTGGGCAGAGCAGATTGGGAATGGCTTTTATTGGTTTAGTTCACATGTGATGTGAAGTTGTTCAAAAGACAGCTGCTTAGAATTTGGGACCAACACCTCCCCGTGAAGAAAGACAAGGATGGCAAGGTTCAGGAAACTTGGGTGACAAGAAATCTTGCAAATTTAGTAAAAGAGAAAAAAAGCAAATGTAAATTTGAGGAAGCTGAAGTCAAACATTACTTTTGAGGAATATAAATGAAGCTGGATGGACTTTGAACAAGGAGTTGGGCTGAAATGGAGCCAGGAAATGTCTTTGGGTGGGATTAAAGAGAATCCCAAGCAAAAGGGGAAGACCATTCAAGAACAGAAGAGAGAATGTATGCCTTGAACAAACAGAAGTATGCAAAATACTAAACAAGTACTTTTGCATTGGTAACACGAGTGAATCTGCAGATGCTGGAAATAAGCTTCAAATAAGACTTCATTAACTTCGCCTCCAACTTTCACCCTGCCCTCAAATTCACCTGGTCTATTTCCGACACCTCCCTCCCCTTTCTAGATCTTTCTGTTTCTATCTCTGGAGACAGCCTATCCACCGACGTCTACTACAAACCTACTAACTCCCACAGCTACCTAGACTATTCCTCCTCCCACCCTGTCTCCTGCAAAAATGCTATCCCTTTCTCTCAATTCCTCCGCCTCTGCCGCATCTGCTCTCAGGATGAGGCCTTTCATTCTAGGACAAAGGAGATGTCTTCCTTTTTTAAAGAAAGGGGCTTCCCTTCTGCACCCTCTCCATTGTCCCCCACCTCCTACCTATATTGGGCAACTAGAACTGCATGCAACTCTCCAGTTTTATATAGCTGCAGCATGACTTCCACTGATATTCAACTCCCCTACCAATCAAGGCAAGCATACTTTAGGCCTTCTTTACCACCTTATCCATGTGTTGCTGGTTACAGTGAACTATCAAACTGAACCCCAAGATCTTTCTATATCTCAATTTATTAAGGAGCCTACCATTAACTGTATACTTTCTCCTTTCATTTGATCTCCTAATGTGTAACTTTATATTCCCATTTGACCTTCTAATGTGCAAAACCTCACACTTATCCAGATTAAACTCCTTCTGCCACTTCTGTGTCCATATATGTAACTGATCTATATTCCGATGTATTTTTTGATACTGCTTAACGCTGTCCACCACTCTACCAATCCTGGTGTCATCTGCAAACTCACTAATCCAGCCATCTATATTTTTATCCATATCATTGATATACCTTATAAACACTGAGGTCCCAGCACCGATCCTTGTGAGCCCCCTCTGGTCATGGATCTTCAGCCAGAATAACAGCCTTCCACCCCAACACTCTGTCTTCTATATATAAAAAGTAATGGTCAAAAATATAGGTGAAATACAACAGGATCTATCTCAGTTGGAAATTTGGGCAATAATATGGATAATGGGGTTTAATCTGGGAGTGAGGTGCTGCATTTTGGGAATTCAAATATAAAGTGAATGTTCTAGCAATTAGAAGGATTTGGATAAATTTGGGGTTTTTTTTGGAGCATGGAGGTTGAGGGCTGACCTGAAAGAAGTGTACAGCAGGTGACAGAAGTGTGTGTAGGGGAACATTTTGGATCTAGTGGTCATAATTCCATTAGTTTCTAGATAATGATGGAGAAGGATAGGACTGGTTCTTGGGTTGTGATGTAATTGGAGAAAAGCCAATTTTGATGGCATCACAAAGCATCTGGCAAGTGTCGATTGGGATAGGGTGTTTTCTGATGAAGGGGTCCTTCATAAGTAAGAGATCTTCAAAAGTTAAGTATTGAGAGAACAGAATTTGTAAGTTCCTGAAATACTGATTTTATATTCCTGTTAGAATAACAGGTAGGTATTGCAAGAGGCATGAGGTCCTGGTTAAGAAAAAGGTGGTGCATAGCAAGTGTAGGCAGCAAGGAACAAATGGGATACTTGAATATAAGAAATGCAAGAAAGCACATAAGAGGAAAATCAGAAGTGCTAGAAAAAGGCATGAGTTTGATCTGGTTGACATAGTGAAGGAGAATTCCAAGGGCTTCCCCAGATATATTAAGAGCAATAGGATATCAAGGTACAAAACTGATCTACTGGAAGATCAGCATGGTCATCTGTGCATAGTTTTGAAAGAGATGGTGGTCATCTTGGATGGATTTTTGCCTCTATATTTACTCAGCATGTTGACACAGAGACTATAGAATGTGTCAACATGGTTGGCCTAGATGTGGTGGGCTGAAGAGCCTGTTTTTGTGCTGCACTTTAATATAGTTCTATATTTATGTTCTATGTTTTATCTCATACAGTGAATACAAATTCAGTGACAAAATGAAAAACTTTGAATCTTAGTTTTCAGTTTTAATCTATTAATAGTTTTAATATGTTTGTCTTTACAGATTCTATGATGTGGTTGAATGGGAAATCAGCAGTACAATTCTCTCACAACCTGGGTTCGAACAGCACCCCATTTTCATCAGCTTTAACAGCAGATGCATACAACGGTCATCTTCCTCTCTTTAAATTCAAAAATCGTTGTGAAATTCTGGATTGGAGACGAATTAGTGCCATTGACGTGGAGAGAGTAGCCAATGAACTGGATTTTGTCATTTTGCAGGAAAATATAATGAATATTACCTTTTGCAACATGGATGCTGAAAAATGCCCTTATTGTCAAAATTCATTGGATCCTGCCCTGCTGAAAGCATTCAAATTAGCACAGTTCACCATAGAATATCTTCTACGTTCTCAGGATTATCTTACACATAATTTGCAGATGTGTGAAGAAAAATTACAAGAATCAGAATTTGAAAAAGACCAAATTAAACAGGAATTTTGTAAATTAGCTGATGAGGTGAAATCCCAGAAAAAGGAAAGTAAACACAAAAAGCAGCTGATTTCTACCCAACAAATGATGTTGCACTCTGGTGCTAATAATTACTATAAGGTATGGAATTGACTTTAGTTAGTTGAAATTGTTATGGCAATTTTTTTGGTAGACGACTTCACAGAAACATGTCCATGCTGACAAAAACAGCAAGCTAACTAATCCCATCTGCCTGCACAGTCGGTATTCTGCGCCTGTTCATCTGTCTGTCCAAATGCCTCTTAAATGATGTTATCTTGTCTGCTTGTAACATCTTCTCTGCCAATATGTTCTTGGCTGTACCACTGTGAGAAACAAAAATTTGCTCATAAGTACTCTTTTATACTCATCTTAAACCTGCACCTTCCAGTTTGACATTCATACCTTGAAAAAAAGACTTATCTACCTTATCTATACCTCATAATTTCATTTACTTGATCTCCTATGCTCCAGAGAATGTCCAAAACTGGCCAAACTATAGTTCAGATACCATTCCTAGTTCTGTATCTTTTCCAAAGTCTTTACATCTTTCCTGTAATGTGATGATCAGAACTTTGTACACCTAGTCTTAAGTGTGGCCTGACCAAAGTTTTATAAAGCTGCATCATGATTTCCTAACGTTTATACTCAGTGCTCTAATTGATGAAGACAGTCACGCCCAACACCTGTGTTGCTATTTATGAAGTTTGGAAATCTAAAGCATGGTATAGAAAAGAAAGCCAATGCGCACAAATTAAATGGCCATTTTATATTGTTATGGAAAACGTTGAACACAAATGAATTGTAGTGACATATCTTCATCCTGTAGCGGAGGCCTAAAAAAGCTAAAGAATTGCAAGAGCAAACACGAGGAAATCTGCAGATGCTGGAAATTCAAACAACACACACAAAATGCTGGTAGAACACAGCAGGCTAGGCAGCACTTCTCCCTATAGATGCTGCCTAGCCTGCTGTGTTCTACTAGCATTTTGTGTGTGTTGTAAAGAATTGCAAGTTATTTTTGATCTCTTTTTTATGTACTGTAGGTAGACTGCATAGAATAATTTACAGTTTGCCTCCTTACTGAAGAAAGGTAAAATATGTACAGTAGCTTTCCATTTTTCTGTCATCCATATGCTTATCTAAGAGTTTCTTAAATATCATTAGTGTATTTGTCTTTCCAACACCACAACAGAGCATTGCATGCACCCACCACTCTTGACATTCTCTTACACCCCCCATGCTTTCCTCCAACCACCTTAAAATTATGCCCTCTTGTATTAGCCATTTTCATCCTGTTAATCTGGTTATCCGCTCGATCTGTGCCTCTTATTATCTTGTATACCTCTATCAAGTCACTTCTCATCCCCTTTCACTCTAAAGAGAAAAACTCTAGCTTGCTCAATACATCCTGATCAGACATGCACTATAATCTAGGCAGCATCAAGTTATATTTCCTCTGCACCCTCTCTAAGCTTCCATATCCTTCCTATAATAAGGTGACCAGAACCGAACAGCATACTCCCAAGTCTGGTGTAATGAGGTTTTTCTTAAGAGCTGAACATTACCTAACTGAACTCAATCCCCCAACACATCATTGGCCATCTCAGCCACTCTATCAATTTGCATAGCAACTTTACGGGATCTTTATGGGCGTGGACCCTTGGGTCACCCTGTTTTGCTTCAAGGCTATGGTAAAGGTCAGGGAGTTGTGATTACTGTCTCACTCACTGAGAGATCTGACACTTGACCTGGTTTCTTGCCTAGCATCGGATCCTGAAAGGCCTCTCCTCTAGTCGGCCTATCTCCAGGGATCCTCCATGGACACCCCTGACGTATTCCACCCCATCTAAACCATTTGCACTAAGGAGGTGCCAGTCAATATTAGGGAAGTTGAAGTCACTTTTCCAAAACCTGCTTCCTGAATTGTTGCTCTGTATCTTTTGCTATTCCGATCTAAGGAATACTCCAAATAGAATGATTGCTCTCTCCCTGTTTCTGACTTCCAGCCACACTAAGTAGACAAGCCTCCATGATGTCTTCATTTTTTCTAACTGTGATGCTATCCCTGATTAACAGTGCCACTAACCCCCACCACCTATTTTACTGCCCTCCCTGTCCCCTTTGAAACATCTAAACCCTGGAGCATCCAGCAGCCGTTCCTGCCCTTGTTACAGCCAAATTTCTATAATGGCCACAATGCTGTAGGTCTGTGTAATGACCTACATGCTCTTAGTTCATCAGCCATAAGGTCCTGATACTTCTTGCATTAAAATAGATGCATTTCAACCCATCCCCTGACTGCAATTTTGGCCTATCATCTATTGTTCCTCAGTCTCTCTACATGATGCATCTACCTGTATACCAATTGTCCCATCACTCTGGTTCCCATCCCTTTATCAAACTAATTTAAACCCTTTTCAGTAGCTCTTGTCCACAAGGATATTGATTCCCCTTAAGTTCAGGTCTCCCTATTTGTACAGGACAAACCCTCCCTAAGAAAGATCCCAATGATCTACAAATCTGAAACCCTGCTCATGTCAGATGTGAGGATGTTTGCAGATAATAGGACAACATTCAAATGAATTCAAGGCCTAGACAATAGGCAAAGGCTAATAAGTAACAAGCAATGTTCATACTGCAGAAGTATAAGAAATGATCATTCCAATAGAAGAGAGTGTAACCACTGTGGCATTACTATCTCTTGTTATACTTGCTGTGTAAATGGGATACCCATTGACATTGAAGACAAATTCAAATAGACCAGCCACAATAATGTCATGCATTTATTTAGTGATCAGCATGGTAACAGGCCATTCTGGCCCAATGAGCCCATACCACCCAATTACATATATGCGACCAATTAACCTACTAACCCGAAAAATTTTGGAATACCCGGAGGAAACAGATGAGGTCATCCAGAGAGTGTATAAACTCCTTACAGACAGCGGTGGAATTGAGTCTGCATTGCTGATTTTGATAACTTTACACTAACTGCTACATTACCATGCCACCCCTGTTCTTTGAAGATATCAGAATCATTTATTATGTCCAGTGCTCCTGTTACCACCTACTCTACTTTGACAAGACCTAGCACAGATTGGTGGGTTGCTTCTTTGAGCACCTTCACTGCCTATTGTACCAGTTGAAATTTCCAAGTGACCAGTATTTTAATTCCACTTCACATTTCGATAGGAAGATGTGTGACCATGGACTCCTGTACTGACAAGTTGTTGCTTAATGCAAAGGATCAACATCTTATTTTCTGCCTTATTAGTTTTCAACTTGATGGCATGAACATAATTTTTTTCTAACTTCCAGTAACCACGCCCCTTTGTTCCATTTTTTTCTCATCCCACTGGCTTCCATGACTCCAACTCTTCCCTCTGCTGCCTTCATGATCTGGCCATCACCATCACTTTCCTCCCACAAGTCTCATTACGACCTTCCTTTTATTCCATGGTCCGCTGTCTGCTTTTACATCTCTTTGTCGCTCAAATCTACTACCATCTGGCTTCTTGAAACGTTGCCACTCGTCACCATTCTGTTAGATTCCCTTCACCTGTATCCACCTATCACTTGCCTGCTCCTTCTTCACCACTTCTTACTCCACCTTTTTGAACTGGCCATCTCTTTTTCCAGCCTTGATGAAAGATATTGATCCAGAATGTTAACTGTCCATTTTCCTCTGTAGATACTGCCTAACCCATTGAGTTCCTCCAGCTACTTTGTGTGTTGCACTGACCACATAATACTAGTTTTTCAAGAACACTCATTACTGCCTACAGGGAGGAGATCCAGGAGCCTGAAGAGACACAGTGTTTCAGGAACAGCTTCTTTCCCTCTGTCATCTGATTTCTAAATAGACAATGAAGCCATTTATGCTATCTCACTTTTTTTCTTTTTTGCTCTCTTTTTTGCATTATTTAATTTAATATAAATATATTCTTATTTTAATTTATTGTATTTTTATAATATTTTGTACTGTGCTGCTGCTGGAAAAACAACAAATTTGACAACACGTGCCAGTGATATTAAACCTGATTCTGAACACTAAGGAGACTGAAGTGAGTGACTCACCTCCTGATACCCTGAGGATTTTGCACCAACTGCATTGGGTGGTGGGGTGGAGATACGTCTGTACTGAAGGATGTGTAAAGTGCTGCTTCTGCTAGACAGGAGGTCACCATTGGGCAATGTGTAACATCTGTTTAGCTGCCTGATATGGTCACATGAGAGCAGGTGGTGCATATTACAACTTCTGGTTATGTGACCACTGATGCCAGGCAGGCAATCTGAAGAGTATTGATAATGGCTGGGTCACCTGTAATATAAAGACACTGCCCAGAAGAAGGCAATGGTAGAAAAGTTTGCTAAGACTATGATTGCCCATGTCATATGACATGGCATATAATTAATGAATGAATAAAGTGGTACAAATCAGGAGTATGATTGAATGAGTGCAGCAATCAACAACACTCAAAGGCCTACATTATCCAGAGAAAAAATCTGCTTGATTGGTACCTCAGCAACTACCCTAAAAATTTATCTCCTCTGCCAGCATGTTGTGGTTACATTGGGTATTATCTACAACATGCACTAGAGTTATCCACTTAGACCATACCAATGGCACCTCCCAAGCCTATGATCTCTACCACCAAACAACAATGGTAGCCGATTAATGGGAACATCAGGGTTGGCAGTTTCTTCTCCAGTTGCACACTAATCTGACCTGAAAATTTATTCAAAATGCTGGTGGAACACAGCAGGCCAGGCAGCATCTATAGGGAGAAGCGCTGTCGACGTTTCGGGCCGAGACCCTTCATCAGGACTAACCGAAAGGAAAGATAATAAGAGATTTGAAAGTAGTGGGGGGAGGGGGAATGTCAAAACACAAGACTTCAATTCATTTTGTGTCTGTTGTTGTTTGAATTTCCGGCATCTGCAGATTTCCTTGTGTTTGCTTTGAAAATTTATTAGTCATTTGTCATCTCTGGATCTAACTCTTGGCCAAGCTTACCAAAAATTACTATGGGGACTACCTTCAGAAGGACTGCAGTGGTTTTGGGTGACAACTTCTCAAACAAACTTATATATGGCATTGGAGCTGTACTTATCCACACAGTCATAATTGCAAAGCAAGTCGAACAGGAGACTAAACACACGGCCTTATGGTACATCTATGCTGATGGTGAATGTGGTGGAGATATTGTTGCCAATCAAAGCTGACTGGGGTTTTGCAAGTGAGGAAATTGAGGATCCAATTGCACCAAGGTCTTGGAGCATATTGATTAGTTTTGAGGGGTTTTGATGGTGTTGATGGCTGAGCTGTAGTCACTAATGTATGCGCCTTTGTGGCACAGATGTTCCAGAGTTGAGTGGCATCTACTCTCTAGTGATGGTAGACACATTGGAGCAGATCAAAGTCACTCCTCAGGCAGAAGTTGATTTGTTTCATCACCAACCTCTCACAACAATTCATCACAGTGGATGTAAGTGTTACTGAAGGATAGACATTGAGGCAGGTTACCATGTTCTTGGGTGCAGGTAAAATTGAACCCTGCTTGAAGCAGGTGGGTACCTCAGACTACTGAAGTGAGAGGTTAAAGATATCAACTCCAGCCAATTGAGTAGCATAGGTAGCATTATCTGAGTCAGATGTTTTCCATGGGTTCGCCCTCCTGCAGGAAGCTCTCATGTCAATCTCAGACAGAAATCACAGGGTTGTCGGAGTTGTGGGAGTTTGTGAAGGTGCCTCCCATGTTTTGTCAGTTAAA
Organism: Hemitrygon akajei; assembly: GCF_048418815.1. NCBI lineage: Eukaryota > Metazoa > Chordata > Chondrichthyes > Myliobatiformes > Dasyatidae > Hemitrygon > Hemitrygon akajei. The sequence goes on from NC_133125.1 coordinate 108,644,187, forward strand.
GTGACCATAAAAGGCATTGACCGCATCTGGGAGTAAAACCTTGTTACATATTTCACTTAGTTTTACTTTGTAGGATGTGACAGCATTAAAGCCCTGCCACAGCTGTCAAGCATCCTTCTGTGATTCAGGTTTGCTCTGGAATAGCCAATTTGCATGTGAGATGGCTTTCTGAAGATTGTACCTGGACATCTTACATTTTACTTGGTGGCCTGACCTGAATGCCACTGATCTAGCCCTCAGCATCTTTGGGCTTCTGATTGAGGAAGACTAAATGATTTTGTGGGTATGCACTTGTCCATGAGTGACTTTATAAAGTCTGTGACAACAATGGCACATTTATTCAGGTCCTCTAATGAGTCCTTGAATGTGGCCTGACTCGAACAATCCCATACCCATTCCTCTGCCTCCTGTGACCACCTCTTTGTTGTCCTTATCTCTGGCACCTTGCTCTTTAGCCTCTGCATTTATGCAGATAGGAGGAGGACAGCCAAATGATCAGATTTACTGAAATGTGGTCTAGGGATGGAATAGTCGCCATTCCTTATTGTAGTGTCACAGTTGTCAAGTGTGTTGGGAACTCTGGTGATGTAGGTGATATGTCGATGATAATTGGGCAGAGATTATTTCAAACAAGCCTGCTTGAAGCCTTAGCAATGATTTGAATGGCGTTGGAGTAGGATGGAGTACATCAAGTGCTTGCTTAATATCCTTAATGAGGGAGAATGCAGCAGTCCCTCATTTCTCTCTGATTCAGCAATCTTGCTCTTAGGTCCTCGATCTTGTTCTGCGGTGATGGTACATTTGCCAATGAGATGCTGGGCTGAGCAAGTTTTAGTCTGGTTTGGAGTTATTGTATCTGACCTCTCTTCAGCCATGGTGATTACGCTTTGTCTGCTTAAAGGTGCCATACCGGCATACCTGAGAGTAAAGTTCGCTGAGTCCTTGAGGAGATTGTAAGATCACTACTTTGTTTAAATCATCCAAAAGTACGTTCCTGAAAATTAAATTATAGGCTGAAGATTGCAGCAATGGTAGTTCAGAAGAAGTGTATCTGGAAGTTTTGTGAGCTGCCTACAAAATGTCACCATGTCTGGCTAGCACCATCTTGAATCACGTGGCAGCAACTCAAAAGCATATCACACCATGGTATCAACTGTGGATCAATGAGCACAAAAGATGAGACAGTATATTCTCTCTGATCCTCTAAATTCCTTACCCTAACTCTATTCCCTAGCCACTTGTACACCTGCTTGTTAACAGTTTATTAGACACTGGGCAAATGCTAATAAAAAGAGGAGGAGTAAGCTGGGGAAGTCATTGTTAGAGTGGTCAGGCTTAGCCAAGAACAGCTGAAGGCTCTAAGTAAGTTACTAGTTACTATTTTCCCCTTCTTTGTCTATTAGTACATAGCGATTGCACTGAGAATAGGTCCAGAGCTGGTGATACGTTCTTTGTGTGTGATGTGGGAACCCTGGGAGACTTCCATTTTCCTGGATGACTAGATCTGCATTAAGTGCATTGAGCTGTAGCTCCTTTTAAAATCATGCTAAGGAACTGGAGATGCAGCTGGATGACCTTTGGCTCATATGGTAGACTGAGAAGGTGATACATAAGATCTAAAAGGTAGTTCTGTAAACTGCAGGAGACAGGTACTGTATCTAGAGGGATAGGGAATAGGCAGCCAGTGCAGAAACCCCTGTGGCAGTTCCCCTCAATAGTACATATGCTGCTTTGGATGTTGTTGTAAGGGGAGGGCCTAGTAAGAGATAGCTGCAGCAACCGGGTACCTGGTACTGAGTTTGGTTCTGTGGCTCAGAAGGGAAGTGGGAGAGAAGAGGACTGCAGTAGTGATAGGGAATTCCATAGTTACATAGAGGAACAGACAGAAGTCTGTGGATGTGAAAGAGACACCTGGATGGCATGTTGCCTCCCAGGTGCCAGGGTCAACATCCACACTTATCCTCATTCTTAGGTCTTTAAATTGACCTGTGATTGCTGTTCTCGAAGTGCTCTCCAACTGAAAAGTTAGTTGTCTAGTTGCGATTATCTCCTAAAATGAGGTCCAGTACGGCTCTTCCTCTGATCGTCATACTGATTTAAGAAATCATTCTAGATACAGCATATAAGTTCTGCCTCATCAAAACCTACTGCATAGACTTTGTTGGGGGAATTGAAATCATCCATGACAACAGCCCTGCAGTTTATTTCTTTACCCTTTTCCATAATCTGCCTGCTCCCAGTGTCTTCACTGTCCCAGTGGCTTTTGAGGGTATGTGGTGCAATCATATCAGTGTGTTTGCATTATTATTATTATTGTTAACATCTACCCATATAGACTCAATTAATGTACTCTCCATTATGTTTCCTGGATGTAACTGTGGTATTGCCACTGATTAGTAGTGCAATCCTCTTTCTCTTTTACCTCCCTTTCTATCTTTTCTAAAATACTGACACCCTGAGACATTAAGTATAGAGTCTTCTCTTTTCTTCTTCCCTTTTTCCTTATTCCCCACTTCCCCTTTTCCCCTAAGTTCATTCCCCTCAGACTTAATGCTTCCGGCATTAAAATAAGCACACTCCTACTCATACAACCCATTGTTTCTGTTATTTTGTTCCTGCCTGTCCTTCCTTCCAGGTTTGCTAGTCATGATACTTCTCTTCCTCTCAATGCTGAGGAAGAAATTTTGATCTGGTTTCTGGCTACCCCCCCCCCCCCCCACCCCAACCAAACTAGTTTAAAATCCCTTCAAATAGAAGTAGCCAATCTCCTGACCAGAATATTAGTTCTCCTTCATTAACAGGTAGTTTGTCCCTCTTGTAAAGCCTTTTTATTCTCCATAAGGGTTCCTGTGATTCAAGAATCTGAAAACCTGGCTCTGCAATAGTTCCTTACCCCACTCATTTATCTGTTCTATTTCTTTGTTCATGCCCAGACTAGCACAAAGAAATGTATGTCCCCTCCCATCTCACTGCTCTTTCTACCTAACCAACCATCTGTTCCCAGCACCTCAGGTGAGACCACCTCTGTGAAGCAATTGCCTGTGATACTCTTAGCATCATAGCTGACCCTAAGTACATCAAAATCGAGTCCAGTTCCTTAATGTGGTCAGCCAGGAGCTATAGCTGAATGCACTTCCTACAGGTGAAGTCATCAGGGACTGGTATTTTTTCTGCTTGCCTCTGCCCCAAATATCATTACAGCTATTCTAATAGGGTGAGTCATTCTAATGGAAACCATAGAAACATAGAAAACCTACAGCACAATACAGGCCCTTTGGCCCACAAAGTGGTGCCGGACAAGTCCCTACCTTAGAAATTACTAGGGTTACCCATAACCCTCTATTTTTCTAAGCTCCATGTACCTATCCAAAAGTCTCTTTAAAAGACCCTATTGTATCGGCCTCCACCACCTTTGCCGGCAGCCCATTCCACACACTCACCACTCTCTGAGTAAAAAACTTACCCCTGACATCTTCATATCTGCGCTTACTCAAATTTCTGCTCAGTCTGAAGTCTCTTGAACCAGAGCCTCTTGAACATTTACTCAAACACTGCCCCTAGCTACGATGGCTGTCTACCAGACTCTGCCTCTCTTACGTAGCTACAAAAACAACTTTTAAAACACAGCTGGCTCCTCTCCTCTGCTGCTCAGGTTGCAGCAGTTGGAAACATAATTTTGAAATTCAGATTCAGGTTTATATATCATATGTACATCGGCTTCTGGACTTCTCCTCAACCTCTGGGCTTCAATCTGGACCTCTGTTCAATCTTTGGGCCTTGATCTTTGGAATTGACCCAGGACTCATCAGTAATGACAAAAGGGAGTGATAAATCAACATATAGGAGGGAGATTGAACATCTGGTTGAATGGTGCCACAACAAAAACCTTCCACTCAACATTGGCAAAACCAAAGAGCTGATTGTTGACTACAGGAAGAAGAAACCTGAGGTCCATGAGCCAACCCTGGTTAGGGGATTGGAGGTGAAGAGGGACAGTAACATTAAATTCCTTGGCGTTATTGTTTTGGGTGATTTGTCATGGAACCAGCATGTAAGTGCCATTACAAAGAAGGCATGGCAGTGCCTCTACTTCCTTTAGAAGTTTGTGTAGATTCAGGATGTCATATAAAACTTTGCCAAATCTCTATAGATGCACAGTGAGAGGATACTGACTGGCTGCATCATGACTTGGTATGGGAACACCAATGCCCAAGAATGAAAAAACCTACAAAAAGTTGTGGTACCACCCAGTCCAACACAAGAAAAGCCTTCCCCACCATTCAGAATATCTACAAAGAGCATTGCCGTAAGAAAGCAGCATCCATCATCAAGGACCCCGAACATCCAGGCCATGTTTTCTTGTTGCTGCTATCAGGAATGATGTACAGGAGCCTGGGGTTCCACACCACCAGGTTCAGGAACATTTATTTCCCTTCAACCAAAAGGCTGCTGAACCAGCGTGAATAACTTCACTCACCCTAGTGCTTAACTGATTCCACAATTTATGGACTCACTTTCAAAGTCTCTGCAACTCATGTTCTCAGTATTATTTATTTATTATTTCTTCGTATTTGCAGTTTGTCTTTTGTACATTGGTTGTTGTCAGTGATTGCTTGTGTGTAGTTTTTCATTAACTGTAATGAATTTATTTGTTCCTATGTGCATACCAGCAAGAAAATTAATCTACTGACATTTATAGCATGTAATTTGATAATAAATTTACTTTTCAAATCTTTTTATTATTATTATCCAAAATAACAAGAGCACACCAAAGTAAGTAACACTTACAATGTCTCAAAGGAAAAAAAACAATGTTTTAAAGATTGAAAAATATGGTGCCACAAAAAAAGAAAAGAAAAAAAACCCTACTAAAGCAAAGTGAGAGAAAAAAAACTCATTAGGTGATCAACCCTGGAGCCATGCATCATACAAAAAGCTTCTAAAGATAAACATCAAACCACCAGCAAAAAAAAACAAAATTTACGATTAGATCATGGAGGAAATCTATCAATTAACTCAAATAGTAGTAACGAGCAAATGAACCCCATCTTTTCTCAAAATCAAACACAGATTCAAAGGTTCGACTTCTAATTTTCTCCAAACTAGGACATAACATCACTTGAGAGAACCATTGTGACAGAGTGGGAGCCGACTTATCCTTCCACTTCAACAGAATGGCCCTCCTAGCTATCAATGTAACAAACGCAATAATATGTTGGTCAGACAAAGAAATACCATGGATATTTTGAGGAATTATTCCAAAAAGCACAGTTAATTTGTTAGGTTGTAAATTAATTTTAAGTGCTTTAGAAATTGTAGAAAAAACTGACTTCCAGAACTGTTCCAGTATAGAACAAGACTGAGACATGTGTGTCAGCGTAGCTGTCTCAGTTTTACATCTATCACAATAACTATCAACATTAGGAAAGATTTTAGATAATCTCTCCTTTGTCAAATAGTAAGGATATACAATTTTAAATTGAATCAGTGAATGACTAGCACAAATCGAAGAAGAGTTAACTAACTTCAGAATCCGCGTCCAGTCCTCCGTCATAAAAGTCAAATTAAGTTCCTTTTCCCAATCTTGTTTAATCTGAAGGACGCTTATCCCATTGTAATAGTAAATTATAAATGCTTCCAATGGAACCCTTCATCAAAGGGTTTATATTCGTAATAGTATCTAACAGGTCAGCATCCAATATGTAAGGAAAATTACTTAAATATTTTTGTAAGAAATGTCTAACTTGAAAGTATTGTAAAAAGTGTGAGTACTAATTGTTCAAAAGACATCAGTCTATCTTCTTTAAATAGATCTTGTTACGTACCCCGTAACTGGGTGTCTAACCAGCAGAGAAAGAAGAATCCGTTGGAGTCTGGTGGTACTATATTTAAAAGTGTTTATTAATAAAAATAAGCAAAACCATATCAATAATGCAAATATACATATAACACAAGGTAGCAGTAATAAACCTAAAAGTGTAGGAATAATAATAAGCAATAATAAACAAGCTCTATCGATGTCTAGGGGTAAATAAATTGTCATAGAATTTAAAGTTCAGTTCATGAGTGCTGAGGTAGTTATGCTTGTTGAGTTGTAATCGTTGGAGAGAGCGAGCGAGCGAGATGTAACAGCTACAGCAGCCAAACCTTCCTTTGCTTTCTTAATCCATCGTGTTGTGGTGGTCATTAAGCTATGACCCCTCTGGTCTTCAGCCAGACCGTTCTTCTGTGGTGGACTCGTCACTCTGGCATGAGTGGACACACACACAAGTCCCCACCGGCACTGCTGTAACACTGTGAGCTTTACTGACCGATCTCCTGGTTCGGTCTCCGAAGCCCCCACCTTTCTTGTGGGTTCCAACACTCAATCAGTGTCTACTGGCGTGTCTGAAGGGTGTCTCTCCAGACCTGTCTTTTTATCCCTACTAACGGGGACTCAGCTATCCATCAATCCTGAATGACTGTGTCCATCAAATCAGGCCACTCCTTCAGTCCATTGAGGAATGTTTATGAGCAAACTATTGCCCTTGCAGCGAAACAGTAAATAATTCAAAAAGGAGTCACAATACGGTTAATCAGCAATTTCCCCCTCTCTCTTATCTGTCACCGATGTTCTTGCCTGTTTTTTGTCTCTCTTTCTCATGGTCAGCATAACAACAGTAATAGTTCATGTTTCTCGGGGGGGGGGATGGTTAACTCTGTACCCCATTGTCCATCAGGTCTGTTCATCACTCATAACACCCCCATCCTTCTGGGAATTTTCACCAGGGGGAAAATTAACTAATAAAGCACATGACTGAATTACAGAGTTTAACAAAATACAGAAGTTGTCTTAACTACAAGAATAATACAGATACATGTTCAAATTAACATCTAGATAAACAATCAGCAATAACATTATCACTCCCCTTTACATGTTGTATTTTAATATCAAATTCCTGTAACAACAGACTCCAATTTAATAACCGCCTATTTTTATTTTTCATGTTACTAAAGGGGTTGTGTTCTTAGCTTAGGTGTCTATTACAAAGTGTGAACCAATACATCTGTGATTATAATATAGTACATTACAAAAGTTTGTGCAAATACTAATTTCTATTTTAATTTTAAACTTAACATTCAATCTTCCATGATGTTGTCTTTCACATGCTTTGTCAAATTCCCTCAAAACCAGATCCTGTTATTCAAAGCGGCATTTAGTCAACCTTTGTCCCTTTTCCACTTAACTCTCACGTGGTTAGCTTGCTCACCAGTGTGGAATAGGCCTTCACAGACTCCTTTCACAGGAGCTATCTTATCACCAATGTTTTCCAAACTAAGCCCATTTGCTGAACTTCCACACAATTCGTTAATTTTAAGCAAGTCATTAATTTTATCTTCAGGATCTTTCATTCTATTTGTTTTCAGTTTAACAGCGGCAAATGATCCCTCTTGGTCAAAACAACATTTCAAGTTCTGCCTCTCCAAATCACATACTTGGATAACATCAGCGAGTTGTCTATCTTTAAATTTCCAAACAAACTGTAATTGATTCACAGGCACCTTGTTCACAAGCCATTGTTCAGTTAACGGTCCCTTCACTTTTGTCAACAGTTCTGACACCAAACTTGACTTTAAATTTTCTTTATTCAATTTAGGAACAACACCTTTCCCTTCTCCTTCAATAATATTCACATCACCAGCTTTCATCTCATCATTAACTTTTAACACACCTTCTAACACAAACAACTGAGAATTCTCACTTTCCACTGGTACCAAGGTTAACCCTTTCTTCACTGAACCAAGTCCATCTGACCCAAAAGGACTGCATTCCTTTTCAACTAAATCAGATAACTCAGACTTTTCCTGAGTTTCAATACTAGGTTCAGTACCCTGTGCATCCACACCCTTCACACCCTGAACACAAGCAAATGGGACATCTACCTCTTCCAGGCTTTCAATACCAGTCCCCTTTTCAAATTCTAAGTTCCCCTGATCCTCCCAGTTACTCTCTGGACAACTCCCATCCAGAGTAAACTCAACCTTGCAGGTTAAAACAATCTTGTCTGCTAACCCAGCAGACTCCCTCAAGGTAGCGGCATCCTTTTCATCTAGGACAGCCCTTACATCATTATCGGGAATATATTTAAATTCTTCAACTGCAAACTGCTCTGTCAAGCCAGACAGATCGTCCGTGTCCAACCCTGGACCTTCTAACTGCCATATCTGTTTCTTTATAAATTCCCTCCTGGCTAAGGGTAGATCTACCTCCTCTTCTTTACTCTCTTTCACCCCACTATCCTCCGTTTTACCACCCTCTAACCCCTCTTGGTACAGGGTCGGTAAAAACGTCTCTGCCAATCAACACTGGACTCATATAAACTGGCTCCTTTCTCAGCCGCCTTTCTAGACATGCTGCGAGTGATTGCACATGCCGGATAAGTCTTGGAATCTATGGGCGGGTCCTCAGCACTTACAGGCTTGCTTGTCAGTTTCACTGCTGAACACACGTCACCACCTGCCAGATCATTACCAAGTAGGACATCTATGCCGTCCATCGGTAGTTTCAACCGCACCCCTATTTTGACTGGTCCAGATACCAGGTCACATTTCAGAAATATCCCGTGCAAAGGTACAGCCTCTGTCCCTTTTCCGATACCTCTTAACACAACCTCCCCAGTCTCAGTCTCAGAACCAAAATCTAATACCTTCCTTAAAATCAATGACTGACCAGCCCCAGTATCTCTCCAGATCCGCACTGGAACTGGGGTTTCTCCTTCCTTCACAGACACCAACCTTCTGAGATAAACTTCTCACGCCCCTCTTGTGCTCTATCTACCTTTGCCTTCCTCATCGATCTACTGACCGACTCAATGCAACCTGTAGGGACTGCTGTTTTCCCTTTTCCCATCTCCTTCTTCGGAGCAAAGCATTTAGATGCTATATGATCAGCTTTCCCACAATTATAACAGGTAAAGCTAGGAACCTTCCTGCCGGCCTGCTTTTCTTCCTCCTCACCTTTTCCACTAGCTCCCGGCTTATTTTCTGCCTTAGCCGGTGGGCTTTCTCTGACATCCCTACTGCCTCTCTAGAAACTCTTATTTGAGGAAAACTTTGACTTGTGGATTAAGGCGTACTCGTCTGCTAACTTGGCAGTCGCAGACAGAGTCTCTGTCTCCTTCTCATCCAAGTACGTCTTCATACTCTCTGTGATACAACTTTTAAATTGCTCCATCAGTATTAACTGTAACAGTTTATCATAATCTTCATCAACCCCTTTTGAGGTGCACCAACGCTCACAATATATTTGCATCTCACGGGCAAACTCTAAATACGTGTGGTTCGACGGCTTTCTCAAGTTCCGGAACTTCTGCCGGTATGCCTCTGGCACCAACTCGTAACTCCTCAATACAGCCCTTTTAACTTCCTCATAGTCCCTAGACTCATCCATAGACAATGCCGAATACGCTTGCTGAGCCTTCCCCCTAAGTACGATCTGTACCAGAACAACCCATTTTCCCTCAGGCCAGTTCTGATTCACAGCCACTTTCTCAAGATGGAGGAAGAACTTATCAACATCCATCTCCTCGAATGGAGGTACCAACTGGATCTCCTGACCAATCTTGAACCCCTCATTTGGGTCTGCCGCCCGGTCTCTTCGCTGCTGTACCTTTAACTTCTCTATTTCCAGCGCATGCTGCCTCTCTTTCTCCCTTTCCTCCTTCTGCCTTTCAGCTTCCTTTCTCCTCCTTTCAGCTTCCTCCCTTCGCCTCTCAGCATCCTCCCTTCGCCTCACAGCATCCTCTCTTCGCCTCACAGCATCCTCTCTTCGCCTCACAGCATCCTCTCTTCGCCTCTCAGCATCCTCTCTTCGCCTCTCAGCATCGCCTCTGCAGCTTCTCTCTCTGCTTCCAGTTGCCTTATCCGAAGTTCATGCTGCCTCTTCTTCTCCTTCTCAACCAACCTTAATTTTTCTATCTCTAACTGAACCTCCCCCTCGGCTGGTTTCGTCTCAGGGAACAGGTCCAATACATCTGGTGTGAACACACCCTTGGATACATAATGCATAGCTATTTCTCTCTGTATATCCACCTTTCTCATCGACGATTTCACCTCTGGGAGATCTAATCGTTTCGCAACATTCACCAATTCAGCCTTCCTGGCAACCTCTAATGCCCCTGCAGTCGGGTCTTTTAAAAATTTGACAATGTCCATCTCTGCTGGTTTCCTGTCTGGTTAATCTCACAACCAGATCAGATAAGGGACTTTTATCCCGATTCACTGGCCCCCTAATTTGGTAATCAAATCTCGAGACGAGGCCCCAATTTGTTACATACCCCGTAAATAGGTGTCTAACCAGCAGAGAAAGAAGAATCCGTTGGAGTCTGGTGGTACTATATTTAAAGGTGTTTATTAATAAAAATAAGCAAAACCATAACAATAATGCAAATATACATATAACACAAGGTAGCAGTAATAAACCTAAAAGTGTAGGAATAATAATAATAAGCAATAATAAACAAGCTCTATCGATGTCTAGGAGTAAATAAATTGTCATAGAATATTAAGTTCAGTTCAGTTCATGAGTGCTGAGGTAGTTATGCTTGTTGAGTTGTAATCGTTGGAGAGAGAGAGAGAGAGAGAGAGAGAGAGCGAGTGAGATGTAACAACTACAGCAGCCAAACCTTCCTTTGCTTTCTTAATCCATCATGTTGTGGTGGTCATTCAGCTATGACCCCTCTGGTCTTCAGCCAGACCGTTCTTCTGTGGTGGACTCGTCACTCTGGCATGAGTGGACACACACACAAGTCCCCACCAGCCCTGCTGTAACACTATGAGCTTTATTGACTGATCTCCTGGTTCGGTCTCCGAAGCCCCCACCTTTCTGTGGGTTCCCAACACTCAATCAGTGTCCACTGGCGTGTCTGAAGGGTGTCTCTCCAGACCTGTCTTTTTATCCCTACTAACGGGGACTCAGCTATCCATCAATCCTGAATGACTGTGTCCATCAAATCAGGCCGCTCCTTCAGTCCATTGAGGAATGTTTATGAGCAAACTATTGCCCTTGCAGCGAAACAGTAAATAATTCAAAAAGGAGTCACAATACGGTTAATCAGCAATTTCCCCCTCTCTCTCATCTGTCGCCGATGTTCTTGCCTGTTTTTTGTCTCTCTTTCTCATGGTCAGCATAACAACAGTAATAGTTCGTGTTTCTCGGGGGGGATGGTAACTCTGTACCCCATTGTCCATCAGGTCTGTTCATCACTCATAACAATCTAAAAAAGAATTAATACCTTTATTTTTCCAAAGTAAAAAAAATTGGATCACTCAAAGAAGGCTTAAAAAACTAATTTTGATAAACTACAAAGTTAAAATTTTTTAAGATTAGAAAAATTATGGAACTGGAGCCAAATACTTAATCACAGGGTATAAATTTAAATTAGCAACTTTATCTAATTGTATAGGTAGAGCAGCTCCCAATAACGAAGTTAAAACTGTTTCACAGCTTTCAATTCCAAATCTACCCAAATTGGCCGCTCGTTCTTATCAACCCAGTGTAACCAAAAGGACATATATCACACATTAACAGCCCAGTAATACATTCTTAAATTAGGCAAAGCAAGACCTCCATCCTTTTTCAATTTTTGAAAGTGACATTTACTAATTCTTGGTCTTTTATCATTCCAAATAAAAGATGAGATAATAGAATCAATTCGATCAAAAAACTTCTTAGTCAAAAAAAAGGATATTCTGAAATAAATATAAAAACTTTGGTAAAAATCATCATTTTGACTATATGGATATTAAGTTAAATAACAAAGGACTTAATAGACAACCTTGTCTTGCTCCCCGTGAGAGCTGGAAAAAAGGGGATCTACAGTTATTAATAATAACAGTAGTAATAGGAGTTTTATATATCATTCTAATCCAATTATTAAAATTAACATCAAAACCAAATTTCTCTAAAACATTAAATAACTATTTCCATTTGACTCGATCGAATGCTTTTTCAGCATCCAAAGAGACAACGCATTGTGGAGTTTTAAAAGAAGACAAGTATACAATGTTAAATAATCTCCAAACATTTGAAAAAGAATAACAACCCTTTATAAAGCCTGTTTGATCTTTAAAAATAATTTTACCCAAAATATTTTCCAACCAATTGGCCATTATCTTTGACAGGATCTTAGCATCAACGTTCAATAATGAAATAGGTCTATATGAGGCACAATCAGTATGGTCTTTATCCTTTTTAAGAATTAAAGAAATAGAAGCCTCATAAAAAGTAGAGGGTAAATCACCTTTCACAAAAGAGTTCTTAAACATTTCCAACATATACAGAGAGAGCAATTTTCCAATTTTTTAATAAAATTCTACAAGGTAGCCATCAAGTCCAGGAGCCTTACCAGATTGCATTGAAAATATAGCCTTATGAATGTTGGCTTCAGTAATTTGGGCATCAAGAGTTTTTTGAACCTCAACAGAAATTTGAGGAAAAGCAATCTTTTGTAAAAAAAAAAGCATTCATTTTAGAAGAATCTACTGGAAATTGAGATTTATAAAGTTCAGTATAAAAATCTTGAAAAATCTTATTAATTTCTTCATATTCCCAACCCAGGGTACCATCTTTCTTACGGAATTTCAAAATTTGCCTTTTGGCTCTGGCCGTTTTTAATTCAGATGCAAGCAGTTTATTATTTTTATCTCCAAACATATAAAATTGACTTTTTAGCTTAAGCAAGTAGCCTTCAATAGGATGAGTTAATAACAAATTGTATTGTGATTGAAGTTCCACCCTTTGTTTAAATAAGTCAATGTTAGGGGAAATCTGATGAATATTATCTAAATATTTTAATTTGTTTTGAAATCTTATCTAATTCTACTTTAGTCTGTTTTTTTAAGCTTAGCTGAATAAGAAATGATCTGACCATGTAAAAATGCTTTAAATGTATCCCATATGATTAATTTAGACATACCCCCTATATCATTAAAAAGAAAAAATTCTTTCATCTGGGTTTCAATAAAGCTAACAAAGTCAGAATTCTGCAATAATGTCTGAGATAGGGGCCAAGGTGGGCGGGCAAGGATGACATCATCAAATTCGAAAGACAAACTCAAAGGCGCATGATCAGATACAGCAATAGCATCATATTCACAATTCTTAACATTAGGCAAGAAGCGAGGGTTGACTATAATATAATCAATCCTCGAATATTTTCTATAAACGTGAAAAAAAAAGAATATTCTCTGTCGTCAGGTTGTAAATATCTCCACAGTTCACTCAATCCAAAATTGGTCAAAAAGGAATGAATAAGTGACGCAGAGCGATTTGGAAGTTGCTGGTTGGTTGAGCTCTTGTCAATCAAGGGATTTAAACAACGGTTAAAATCCCCACCCATTATCAACATATATTCATTTAAATCAGGCAGTAAAGCAAATATATTTTTAAAAAAGGATCATCTAAGTTAGGACCGTACAAATTGACCAAAACAACTTTTCTGTTACAAATTATTCCTTTAATAATTAAAAATCTACCATTAAAATCTGACTTAATATCCTCTTGAAGGAATAAAATATTGGATTTAATAAAAATAGACACTCCTTTAGTTTTACTTTGAGAAGTGGAGTGAAATTACATTCCTTTCCACGATCTAAAAAATCCATCTTGATCTCCTGCCCTAATATGTGTCTCTTGGGCAAAAATTATATCAGGCTGGAATCGATTAATGATTTTAAAAGTCTTTTTTCATTTGATAGGATGATTCCAACCATGTACATTCCAACTTATTACATTAATCCATTTAGATACCATACTATAATTTTATTCTACTTTACACATGCGCAGAGCACATACCAAAACGGGATGATCAAAAATGGAGGCGATGAAGAATACAACCACATGGAAAACACGCATGATCTGGAACCACCCAATGGAAAAAAACCCTAACTCTAACCCCACACCCTCTCCCCCACAGCCCAGAAAAAAGGAGGCACCCTATGATAGAAAACAAAGCCTAGACTGCTCTGTCCAAAAAAATGTTTAAAAAGGTTCTCTATCCCTCCCCTAGTTAAAAAAAAATGGAACCCACTGACCTTGTAAGAGGAACGACAAAGTCTCAACTAAGTGTATACATTCCAGCATCTACAAACTATCCCATGTTTATATTTAATCTTTTTTAAACAGAGAAAACTGAAAAATTATTATCTCTTAAAAACCAGCGCCATCTTAAATAGATAGATAGATAGATAGATACTTTATTCATCCCCATGGGGAAATTCAACTTTTTTTTCCAATGTCCCATACACTTGTTGTAGCAAAACTACTTACATACAATACTTAACTCAGTAAAAAAAAATATGATATGCATCTAAATCACTATCTCAAAAAGCATTAATAATAGCTTTTAAAAAGTTCTTAAGTCCTGGCGGTAGAATTGTAAAGCCTAATGGCATTGGGGAGTATTGACCTCTTCATCCTGTCTGAGGAGCATTGCATCGATAGTAACCTGTCGCTGAAACTGCTTCTCTGTCTCTGGATGGTGCTATGTAGAGGATGTTCAGAGTTATCCATAATTGACTGTAGCCTACTCAGTGCCCTTCGCTCAGCTACCGATGTTAAACTCTCCAGTACTTTGCCCACGACAGAGCCCGCCCTCCTTACCAGCTTATTAAGACGTGAGGCGTCCCTCTTCTTAATGCTTCCTCCCCAACACGCCACCACAAAGAAGAGGGCGCTCTCCACAACTGACCTATAGAACATCTTCAGCATCTCACTACAGACATTGAATGACGCCAACCTTCTTAGGAAGTACAGTCGACTCTGTGCCTTCCTGCACAAGGCATCTGTGTTGGCAGTCCAGTCTAGCTTCTCGTCTAACTGTACTCCCAGATACTTGTAGGTCTTAACCTGCTCCACACATTCTGATCCCTAAAAAAGCTTTAAATTCAGTTATAAGATGCTATAATATTCTATTACATAAAAACATACTAATATATTGAAAAGAAATTAAAAAAAGCAGTTGTTAGGATCTAAAATATATTACCTAGAGAAACCAAGCATAGTGTTTAATAACAGATCAACACAATTTTTGAAAAGAGCAAAAAAAGCAAGAAACATTAATAGCATATTTAACACAACTAAACTTTCAAAAAAACCAACTAATGATATTATGTAAATAATTGAAACCTCCGCTAAGAATATATAAAAAAAGGAAATAGCCCTATTAGTAGGAAAAACTGCCAGTTAGTTAATTAAGAAAGAAACAAAAAGGACATCTAACCAGATATTAGGTTAAAGGAATAAGTCCTTATATCTTCTTTTTCTCAGTCGAATGTCCGAATAACCGTTTAAACAGTCATACTTGAACCATGAATCTTCTTTCCAAAAAAACGATGATATGCAATAATGAACAAGTCCCCTAATCTTCTTTTAATAGTCTCTCAATGAAATAAATCTTCATAAATCAGCCTTCATAAATCTTCTTTCCGAAATGCTAATGCAGATAACCAAACAATCTTCCAGACAGTTCAATCGGCAGCTGCAGCAGGTATAGTTTGAACAAACGCCAGTGCAATTTTAGGATAAAAAAATATACAAGGAGGAGAATCGGGAGGAAAAACTTTAATTCTTGTTGGGTAACACAAGGAAGGAAACAATTTCTTATCATATGCCTGTTTCATTACCAGAGCAAATTTTGATCTTTGTTCCATTACCTCCTTTGGATAATCTTCATAAAAACGGAGCTCAGATTTCTCAACTTTGAAAACTCTCTGTTTTCTTGCCTGTTGCATTATTTGATCTTCAATCTTAAAATGATGAAAACAAACCAAAACAGACTGTGGTTTATTTGAATCTTGAGATCTTGTGATTGACACCACAAGAGGGCACACTAGGCTGTATCTTTTGGTATTGATTAATGTTTACAATATTCATTTTAAAACTAGATATAAATGTCAGTTTGCTTAATGAATTATTATTGATTCATAATGAGGAAGTAAATTCACTTGTAGATTAATTTCTTTTTGGCTGGATGCAGTGATTTTCTGTTTTATTTACAGTGCCAATATTGTGACAAAACTTTCATCAACTATTTTTTTATGAGAAGTCACATACTACGTCGACATCCAGATCAAATTGATGTTGGTGAGTGCTCATTATCTTTGACAAGATATTTGAATTTAGATTGGCATCTACCTTCAAAATTCATATACATTTGTCCAGGCTGGAGCGGGAATGAGGCCAGTGTTGTGCAAGTTACTGGAGTGAAAAACTCAGATTTCAACTGATCAGGCAAACTTAAATTTAGTTAATTAAATAACTTGGGATTTTGATAGATGGATAGTTAGATTCATTTTCCCATTGAAGATGGGGGGGAGGGGGGAAGAGATAGAATGGAGGGAGAAGTTAAAGAGACCTGACTGATAAGTTTTTCACTGAGCTGGAAACAGTTATAATGGTTAAAAGGCATTTAGTAATAAATGTTATTTCTAGATACAGTATTCCTGCTTGACAAAAATTTTTCCTGTTATATATTCCAAAATGTGGGTTCATAAGTAAGCTAATTCCACCCCCCCATATTTAATAATTGTTTGTAGCCACCTCAATTGTATTTTCTAAAGTGAGCAGATTAGTTGATTTCTAAAGGATTTTCATCCTTTCGGATTTTTCTGTCTTGTGCATGGTCTTTTTGTGTGACTGTATGGAAAGTTTTATTTCAAATATTAAGATTACATATGCATTCAAAAATGTTAAGATTTCTTTGTCATAGTGTGATTGTTATATTAACAGATCAACAGAAGAAGAAACAATCCGATAAAATGCAAGCTGAAATAGATCAATTGAAAAAGCAACTACAAGATACTCAGTCTCAACTGGAAATTGCAAAGCATTCTCAGGTACGTACAATAAACTGCAAATTCTCATCCTGAAGCTGTGGGGGTAGAACTTTAATAATAAAGGGCCAATCACTTTGAAGGGACAATATAACAAGCCTAAAAGAGCTAACGAGTAATGGAAGAACAAATATGTAGGGGGAGGTATTAAATGGGGAGGGGTAGCGTTGCTCATCAGAAAAACTGTCATGACAATGCTCAGAGGGGATATATGGGTGGAACTGAAGAGTAAAAAAAAGGAATGACCACATTAATGGAGCTACATTGCCAACCTTCCAATAGTCAGCAGCATTTAGACATGCAAATTTGTATAGAGATAGCAGGTGCTTGCAAGAAAAATAAGGTTGTGATAGTAGGTTATTTTAACTTTCCATCAATTAAAGTTGGTAATTAATAAAATTAAATAAGTGAATCCTTTCTGCCTACACAATGCTATATCACTCCATTCTCTGCATGTTCATATGCCTAACTAAGATCCTCTTAAATGCCAGTATTTGCCTCCATTGCCACCTCTGGCAACCACCTCTCCATGTAAAAGTAAGACCCATCTCTCCTTGGAACTATAGACCTTTAATCTAAGCAACTCCCTGCTGAGTCTCTTCTCAATTTTTTATCTCTACCACATCCATCCTGTAGTGTGGCAAGCAGAAATGTACACAGTCTAACAAATATTTGTACATCTGCAGCATAACATTCCACCTCTGTACACAACGCCACAGTGCGTAAAACCAAGCATATCTAAAGTTTTTTGACTACCCTATCCACTTCTAGCACCTCTTTCAGGTCTCTCCGAACATCAGCACTCCTATACTCCTGAAGTACCTGCTCCATTTTTACTGCTGCACCCCTCCCATATCTTTACCAAACTGTTCATATCCCTTGACATGCCGCTTTCTATGGAATTTCCATCCCTACCCTTCACCCTTACGGGAACACATTGGCCCTGAACTCTCACTGTCACACAGTGGGGGCAAGGATGCTGGGAGAGGACCCACAAGCAGGACACAAACACGTCTTTCTTAGGTTCAATAAAATAGTGTTTTTTACTCACTACACAGAGAATCGGGAAATCAAGGAGGCCAAAGAGGAACACGAACCTCTGACTAGGAGACTAGGGACTTGGATCGCCGCGGACCTTGGACTTGGAAACTGGGAACTTGGATCATCGTGGCCATGACTGGGACCCTGGGGACTGGGACCGCCACAGACCTTGGACTTGGACTTTGGGAACTTGGATCAGCGCGGACCTTGGACTTGGAGACTGGGAACTTGGATCACCACGGCCATGACTTAGACACTGGGAACATGGACCGCCACAGACCTTGGACTTGGACTTTGGGAACTTGGATCATCGTGGCCACAACTGGGACCCCGGGGACTGGGACCGCCGCGGACCTTGGACTTGGACTTTGGGAACTTGGATCAGCGCGGACCTTGGACTTGGAGACTGGGAACTTGGATCACCACGGCCATGACTTAGACACTGGGAACATGGACCGCCGCGGACCTTGGACTTGGACTTTGGGAACTTGGATCATCGTGGCCACGACTGGGACCCCGGGGACTGGGACCGCCGCGGACCTTGGACTTGGACACTGGAACTTGGATCAGCACGGACCTTGGACTTGGAGACTAGGACCTTGAATCGCAGCAGCCAGAACGTGGACATCATGGATCGCCGCTGCCAGAAACGTGGACACCAAACACAGGACAGGAATGTCGAGCCAGGACTCCACCTTCAACTCAGGCACCGAGCCGGGACTCTTCTTCGAGTGACAGACACGGACACTGGGCTTGAATGTCGAGTCAGGACTCCGCCTTCAACTCACCCCTGGCAGTTTGACCTTGCCCGAACCCAGTCTGGCGAATGAAGGCGAATTGCCGGCACTCCGATGCGGGCTAGATAACTCTGACTTGTAGTAGCAACGACGACTTGCTAATATTTCCTAACACTCTCGCCCCAAATGGCTAAAGCCAGAGGCTTATAAGCTGCCGGTTCGGGTCGAGAGTAGATCACCTTAATGGCCAAGCTCAAAGGACACGTGAAACGGAATTAGAAGGGAACAAGGAGTCAATGGTCCGGATCATAACGCAACCTAACTAAATTTAAAGGGGAACCGGTCTGGACCATGACACTCACTGATTCACTTTATAAAAGACTCCCACTTCAAAAATATGGAATTGCCTGCAAGTAGCTGCTGCAAATCTATGTTTAGCAGGTCCTGTTATTGAGCTTGATTCATGCATTTAATTTCTGGACTATCCTTACTCTAACAAATTCCCAAAAGAAATTTGCTTTATTCATGTTGGATGCCAGGATGTGGGGTACAAATTACAATGGGAGATTGAAAAGGCATGTAAAAGGGGCAAAGTTCTGATAGTCTTTATGAAGGTAGATTGGGAAAATCAGGTTTGTGTCGGATACCAAGAGAGGGCATTTGTAGAAAGCCTACAAGATACATTTTTAGAATTGCATGTGGTTGAACCCACTAGGAAAAAGACATTTTTGGATTGGGTGTAGTATAATGAACCAGTTTTGATTAGGAAGCTTAGGCTAAATGAACACTGAGGAAGCGGTGATCATAATATAATGGAATTTACCCTGTAGTTTGAGAGGGAGAAGATATTCGAGAGTGTCGGGGGGGGGGGGTCAAAGTGAGTGTAGTTACTATTACTAAGAAGAAGGTGCTTGGGAAGCTGAAAGGTCTGAAGTCACCTGGACCAGATGGTTCAAACACTGAAGTGCCTACGTAGAGAGTTATGGGACTTTCCGACAGTAACCCGCTCTGTTTCCATGTGTCCTCTCAGCATTTTACAATGATTGTTATGACTGATGTTCTTTAGTTTGTATATCTCTCTAAACTTTTCCTTATCATGTTCCTGTTCTGCTGACTTTTAAACGTTGTAATTGTATCTGCCTCTACAGCTTCCCGTGGCAGCTCATTTTACATACCCACAACCCTGTGTATGAAATAACTTTCCCTTCCCACCTGAAATCTATGGCTTCAAGGTTTAGACTCCACTCTCCTGGGTAAAATAATTGACTATTCATTTTATCTATGCCCCTTGTGATTTTATATACCTCTGTAAGTTCACTTCTCAGCATCTGGTTCTGAAAGGAAAATGCTGCAACCTGTCTAGTCTCTCCTTATAGCTCAAACCCTCTGGTAAAATTAGGTGGACACGTTACCTGCAGACACAGTCATCAGGACACCTGATTTCTCTAGAATTGCCTACATCGCAGCATGAGAGTATACCATTCTACTAACTACAAACACAGCCCTTTTTAACAACAAGGAAAATTAAAAATCTAAACTTGCCTGATCTTGTTGCTATTCACGCCCGAGTTTCACCAAAACCCATACTTTAACCTCAACAGCAGCACTTTGTTTTCAAGGCTGTTTTTAAAACGGCTACTGAAATAGCTGCTCCACCTTAACCTTGTCATAGAACAGAAACAGTACAGCAGGGGACAAGCCTTTTGACTCATGCTGATTGTCAAACTCATTAACCTGATGACTGTTAATTAATCTAATCCCATTTAGTCACAGTCATACAGCACAGAAACAGGTCCTTCAGCTTCATTGGTTGACTGCAGCATTCCCCCTGCTAGTCCCCGTTGTCCACATTCAGGCATCACCCTCTAAAACCCACCCTCCATATACCTATCCAAATGCCTCTTAAATGTTGCAACTATACACGTCTCAACCATTTCCTCTGTTAGCTCATTCTTGGTACTCACTACCCTTGTGAAATGAGTCAAAAGTTACCTCACAGGTCTTTTTTAAATCTCTCCCTCCTTATCTTTTATCTGTGCCCTCAAGAAAAATCCTAGAGAAAAGAGTATGACATTCCACCTTATTCATATACCTCATGATTTTTTTGATCTGCTTTGAGGTCACTGCTCATTCTCCTACGCTCCAAGGAATAAAGATCCAGCATGTCCAACCTCCCCCTATAACTCAGGACCCCTAATCCAGGCTGCCCACTTTCCAGCCTGACAAAACTCTACATAATACATCTCACACACGAAACGTATAACTGCAAAATGTATAACATATATTGTCCCTACTCCTAAACTGCCGTGCAAAAATGTGGTTTTGTAATTATGACATTTCTGTAACTCTTTTTCTCTGAGAATTTTCTCTTGTAACTGTGGAGGTGGAGTGGAGGTTGTAGACATGGGTGGAGGTGGCTGAGGCTGATTTTGTTTCCTTCTGCAAATTAACAGAATAAACTTTTAAACCCACTTTGCATTTTTAGCACTTATCATTGCATAATGTATTGTAGGAACATGAAACTAGAATGATGAAAGAAGAAAAAATACAAAGCCTTGAAAGATGGAAGGAAGAAGAAAAAGTTAAATTGAACAGAGAGATGGAGAAAATGAAAGAAATGTTTGTTGAGGTATTTAAAGAAATCACTGAGAAGAATGCTGCGTTGGAGACTGTAAGTAACTATCTGTCAGTCTATCAATGCAATTCCTATCACTTGTATACTCCTGATTTATGGCTGAAAATAATTCTTGCTCTTACTCTGGTTTATTTGACTAGAAACTGCTAAATTATTTCTCCTCTATGAAACTACTGTATAAACAGTTTTGATATTATTTAATTTTATTGCAGTTTTGTGAATGTTATAGTTATTTTATAATGTAACAGCCACTGGATTTGAAACCCAGCGTGATAGACATTGGGCACTAAATTGGCTCAATGGAAGGAGTCAAGAGGGTAGTTGAGGAGGGTTGCTTTTTTAGACTTTACGTCAGTGACTTGTGTTGTACTGCAGGGATTGATGTTGGGTCATTGCAGTTGTATATATTAACAATCTGGATACGAATCAAGGCGTCTTGATTAGTAAGTTTGCTGATAACACTAGCACGAGAACATAGAACAGTACAGCACAGGGACAAGCCCTTTGGCTCATGATGTTTTGATGAACTAATGAAATACCTAATTAAGTTAATCTCTTCTTCCTACACATTGTCCTTGCACGTTCGTGTACCTGCTAAGAGCATCCACTACTAACCTTAGCAATGTTTTTCAGATACCCACCACTCTCTGCTTTGCATGATCTTATAAACCTCTATCATGCCTCAGTTTCTGCCACTTCAACAAGGTTTGTCTAACCTCACCTTGTAACACATACCTTGTTAACAAGACAGCATCCTAATGACCTCTTCTGCACCTTTTACAAAGCCTCCACATCTTTCCTATAATGGAGTGACAGATGTGGTCTAACTTGACTTTTATAAAGTTGCAGCATATTTTCCTGACTCTTGAACTCAGTGCTATGACAATTAAAGGCAAACATGTCATATGCCTTTTTTTAAAAAATCACCGTCAACCTATAGAAATACTTTCAGGGAGCTGTGAACTTGGATCCCAAGGTCCCTCTGTACCTCAATACTGTTACAGGATTTTCTATTAATAGTGTATTGTCCCTTTAGAGTTGATTTACCAAAGTGCAACACCTCACATTTGGATGGATTAAACTGTAAGTGTGATTCCTCTGTCCATATCTGCATCTGATCTATATACTGCTGTATCCTTTGGCAATCTCCTACGCTACCCACACCTCCAACAATCTCTAATTTATTTTTGAACTTACTAACCCCTTCATCCACATTTTCATCTAGACCAATTACATATTTCACAAATAGCAGAAGTCTCAGAGCCACTGATCTCCAGCCAGAAAAAGTCCCATTGACATTCCTCTTTCTCCTATGATCAAGCCAATACTGAAACTCTTGTTGCACTATTACAGATTGCCAGGTATGATATTGTAGCCATCACTGAATCATGGCTGAAGGATGGTTGTAGTTGGGAGCTGAATGTCTATGGTTACATGTTATGTCAGAGGGATAGGAAGGTAGGCAGAGGGGGTGGCATGGCTCTGCTGGTAAAGAATGGCATCAAACTAGTAGAAAGATGTGACATAGGATCATAAGATGTTGAATCCTTCTGGGTTGAGTTAAGAAGCTGCAAGGGTAAAAGGACCCTGATGGCAGTTATATACAGGCCTCCCAACAGTGGCTTGGAGGTGGATCACAGATTACAACAGGAAATAGAAAAGGTGTGTCAAAGGGCAATTTTATGGTAGTCTTCGGAGATTTTAACATGCAGCTCAATTGGGAAAATCAGGTTGGTAATGGATCTCAAGAGAGTGAGTTTGTTGAATGCCTAAGAGATAGCTTTTTGGAGCAGTTTGTCATTGAGCCTGCTAGGGAATCAGCTATACTGGATTGGGTGTTATGTAATGAACCAGAGGCGATCAGGGAGCTTAAGGTAAAAGAATCCTTAGGAACCAGTGATCACAATATGATTGAGTTCAACTTGAAATTTGATGGGGAGAAAGTAAAGTCTGATGTAGCAGTATTTCAGTGGAGGAAGGGAAATTACAGTGGTATGAGAAATGAGTTGGCCAAAGTAAATTGGAAGGAGCTGCTGGCAGTGATGTCAGCAGAGCAGCAATGGTGAGCGTTTCTTGGAAAAATGAGGAAGATGCTGGACATATGTATTCAAAAAATGAAGAAATACTCAAATGGTAACATAGTACAACTATGGTCAACAAGGGAAGTCAAAGCTATTGTAAAAGCAAAAGAAAGGGCATACAACAAAGCAAAAATTAGTGGGAAGATAGAGGATTGGGAAGTTTTTAAAAACCTACAGAAAGCAACTAAAAAATCATCAGAGGGGAAAAGGTGAAATATGAAAGCAAGCTGGCAAATAATAGCTAAGTGGATAGTGAAAGTTTTTTTCAAGTATGTTAAAAATAAAAGAGAAATGAGAGTGGATATGGGATTGCTAGAAAATGTGGCAGGAGAAATAATAATGGGGGACAAAGAGATGGCAGATGAACTAAATGAGTATTTTGCATCAGTCTTTACTATAGAAGACACTAGCAGTGTGCCAGATGTTGTAGGGTGTGAGGGAAGAGAAGTGGGTGCAGTTACTGTTACAAGGGAGAAGGTGCTCAAAAAGCTGAAAGGCCTAAAGATACATAAGCCACCTGGACCAGATGAACTGCACTTTAGGGTTCTGAAAGAGGCTGCGTCAGAGATTGTGATGGCATTAGAAATAATCTTTCAAAAATCATTGGACTCTGGCATGGTGCCAGAGGACTGGAAAATTGCAAATGTCACTCCATTCTTTATGAAAGGAGGAAGGCAGCAGAAAGGAGATTATAGACCAATTAGCCTGATCTCAGTGGTTGGGAAGATATTAGAGTCAATTGTTAAGGATAAGGTGATGGAGTACTTGGTGACACAGGACAAGATAGTACAAAGTCAGCATGGTTTCCTCCAGGGAAAATCCTGCCTGACGAACCTGTGGGAATTCTTTGAGGAGATTACAAGTAGGATAGATAAAGGGGATGTAGTGGATGTTGTATATTTGGACTTTCAGAAGGCCTTTGACAAGGTGTCACACATGAGGCTGCTTACCAGGTTAAGAGCCCATGATATTACAGGAAAAGTACTAACATGGTTAGAGCATTGGTAGGAGGCAGAGAGTGGGAATATAAGGACCGCGGTTGGTGTTGGGACCACTTCTTTTTATGCTGTATATAAATGATTTAGATGATTGAATAGATGGCTTTGTTGCCAAGTTTCCAGATGATACGAAGATTGCTGGAGGGGCAGGTGGTGTTGAGGAAACAGGTAGGATATAGAAGGACTTAGACAGAATAGGAGGATGGGCAAGAAAGTGGAAAATGAAACACAATGTTGAATAATGCATGGTCATGTACTTTGGTGGTAGAAATAAATGTGCAGACTATTTTCTTAACGGAGAGAAAATCCAGGAATCTGAGATGCAGAGGGACTTGAGAGTTCTTGTGCAGAACACTACAAATGTTAATTTGCTGGTTTAGTCAGTGGTGAGGAAGGCAAATGCAATGTTAGCATTCATTTCAAGAGGTCTAGAATAC
Source organism: Hemitrygon akajei (assembly GCF_048418815.1). Classification (NCBI taxonomy): domain Eukaryota; kingdom Metazoa; phylum Chordata; class Chondrichthyes; order Myliobatiformes; family Dasyatidae; genus Hemitrygon; species Hemitrygon akajei. The sequence continues at coordinate 108,668,988 of NC_133125.1, forward strand.
TAGAACAAGGATGTGATGCTGAGGTATTATAAGGCACTGGTGAGGCCTCAGCTTGAGTATTGTGAACAGTTTTGGGCCCCTCATCTTAGAAAAGATGTGCTGGCATTGGAATGAGTCTAGAGGAGGTTTTAAGGATGATTCCAGGAATTAAAGGATTATCATACGAGGAATGTTTGATGGCTCCGGGTCTGTACTCGTGGAATTCCAAAGGATGGGGGGGGGGGGGGGGAGGGGATCTTATCGAAAGCTTTTGAACGTTGAAAGGCCTAGACAGAGTAGATATGGAAAGGATGTTTCCAATGGTGGGAGAGTCTAGGACAAGAGGGCATAGCCTCAGGATATAGGGGCACCCTTTCAAAACAGAGATGCGGAGTAATTTCTTTAACCAAAGGGTGGTGAATTTGTGGAATTTGTTGCCACGTGCAGCTGTGGAGGCCAGATTGTTGGGTGTATTTAAGGCAGAGATTGATAGGTTTTTGAATAGCCATGGCAACAAAGGTTACGGGGAGAAGGCCAGGAACTGGGGTTGAGGAGGAGAAAAAAGGATCAATCGTGATTGAATGGCAGACTCAATGAGCTTGATGGCCTAATGCTGCTCCTATATCTTATGGTCTAATGGAAACTCAACAGCCAAGTCACCGTGGATCACATTCATTCTAATCTTTTAGATGAGCTTCCCATGAGGGAACTTGTCAAACGTCTTCTAAAATCTATGTAGGTAACATCTACAGCTCTACCTTCGTCACATCCTCAAAAAACTCAGTCATGTTTGTAAGAAGTGACTTGCTCTGTACTAAGGCGTGCTGGCTTTTCCCCAGTTAGGCCATAGTTTTCCAAATGCTCATAAATTGTTTCCCCCACAATCCTTTCCAGCAACTTTCCCATCATTGATGTGATTCATTGTTCTGTAGTTTGCAATATTATCCCTATTTTCTTTCTTGAAAATTGAGCTATTTTAGCTACTTGACAGTCTTCCTTGAAAAGGAGGTGAGGATCTTGGGTAATGATGAGTCTGAGTACAGAGAGGAAATTAAGAACCTGGTGGCATAAAGAACATCCTTGGACTCACTTTACACAACACACTGTCAGAGCAGTGCTGCCAGGATAATCAAGGATAAGTCCCACCCAGCCAACACACTTTTTGTCCCACTTCCCTCTGAGAGAAGATTCAGGAGCATGAAGATACGTACGGCCAGATTTGGGAACAGCTTCTTTCCAACTGTGATAAGACTGCTGAACAGATCCTGACCTGGATCTGGGCCGTACCTTCCAAATATCTGGACCTGACTTGCACTATCGTACTTTCCCTTTTCTATTTTCTAATTATGATTTATAATTTAAATTTTTATTATATTTACTTCGATTTGTACTTCAGGAAGCGCGGAGCGCAGAAACAAATATCACTGTGATGATTGTACGCTCTACTATCAATTGTTTGGTGACAGTATTTGTATTGTATTAATCTTAGAGAAATAAAAAGGAATGACCCAAATTTGACAAAATTTAGCAATTTAGATAAAGAACTGGGTTGGCTGAAGAAAAAAAATCAATAAAGATAAGTCACATTTATGGAAAGGAAATTAACTAAATAGTAGGATAGTATTATCAGAAAAAAATTATGAAGATGTGAGCAAGGTATGGTGGTAATAATGATAGGGGATTTTAGTGTCCATATAGACTGGAAAAATCATAAGGGCAGAAGAGCCCTGGATGAAGACTTCATGGAGTATTTTTGGGATAATTTCTTGGAATAGCTTTTCTTTGAAGCCATCCAGAGAGCAAACCATACTAGACTTGACATTGTGCAATGAAATAAAGTTTGTTGATAACTTTAAAGTGAATTTGCACACACAACATGGCAACAACTATGCCATTATTAAACGTTATACATTCCATTTGAGGGCAGGCAGGATGGTTGGTCTACAAAACACAGTGGAGGTAGGTTCTTTCTAAATGTAAGAAGAATCTGATGGGCATTTGAATTGCTATGACAAAGACGGTACAGACAATGTGTTTATAAGATTAAGTACTAAAATTATGTGATTAAGTACTTATGACTGGTATAGCTTCAGCCAACGGGATTTTTTTTCTGTTCTGTAAGCATAGTAAGACTTGCATATAAATTTTAAGTCTGGCAAATTATGGGAGCATGAGAGCAAAGTTAAATGACAAATTAAATTAAGGGACTGATAATTGAGTGCCACAGGACACATTAAGGAGATCTTCCAGAATACACAGACAAAAATATTCCAACAAGAATGGAAAATTCCAAAGGGAAGACTCACCTTCTGTGATTAATTAAAATACAGGTAGTCCCTGAGTTATGAACGTCCGACTTACGGACAACTTGTACTTATGAACCGAGGAAGGAGAACACCGTCTGCCATTTTAAGTCGGATCGTGACGCTGTCCACCATTTTAAGTTGTTGCTGTTGACACCGTGTTGAGTGTGTAACTTTGTATTTGGCTTAACTTTTTCTTAGCAAGATTCACCCTGACCTGACCCCCCCCCCCCCCCCCGTTCCGGTCGGCTAGTGGCGCAGTGAGGTTCAACGCCGGGCTCAAGAATGGAGGTTTCTGAGTTCGATCCAGTGACAGACCACTCTCATGCTGGGTTGATGTTGATCCAGTGACTCCCGTACCATCCGTGCCCGGTTGATGTCAAGCTTGCAACTCGACCTCGTAAAAAAAAACACTGCCACCTCCAGTTTAAATTTCCACGACTATGACCATGTCATAGTCATAGAATGAAAACAATCTATTCGGCCCATCTATTCCATGCTGAACTATTAATCTTCCTAGTTCTGTTGACCTGCACTAGGACCATAGACTTCCATACCCTTCCCAATCATGTACCTATCCAAATTTCTCCTAAGTGTTGAAATCAAGCCTACATCCACTACTTATGCTGGCAGCTCCTTTCATACTCTCACTCTAAGTGAAGAAGTTCCCTTTCATTTTTCCTTTAAACATTTCACCTTATATCCTTAACCCATGACCTCTGATTCTAGTCTCAGCCAACCTCAGTGGAAAAAGCCTGCTTGCATTTGCCCTCTCTATCATCATCATCATTAAGTGCAATGTTGTATGATGTGGGCGATCATGGTCTTTTTCTACATTGGCTTCTTCTGGGCAGTATCTTTACAATATGGGTGATCCCAGCTATTATCAATATTCTTCAGTCTGTTTGGTGTCAGTGGCCACATAACCAGGACTTGTGATATGCACTAGCTGCTCATACGACCATCCACCACCTCCTCCCATGGCTTCAGGGTGCTACACCTTGCCCAAGGGTGACTTGTAGGTTAGCGGAGGGAAGGAGTGCCTTACACCTTCTTTGGTAGAAATGGATTTCCATCCTGCTACCTGATCCCAATCTATATTCCTTATAATTTTGTATACCTTTATCAAATTTCCCCTTGTTCTTGTAGGCTGTTGGGAATAAAGTTGTACCCTATTGAACTTTTCCTTATAACTTAAGGTCCTCAAGTCCTGACAACACTCTTGTAAATTTTCTCTGCACTCTTTCAATCTTATTGGCATCTTTTCTGTAGGTAGGTGATCAAATGCTCCAAATTAGGCCTTACCACTTCAACATACCATCCCAACTTATGTACTCAATACATCGATTTATGAAGGCCAAGGTGCCTAAAGCTTTCTTTACAACCCTGTCTAAATGTGAAGCTACTTTCAATGAAGTACGGACCTTCATTCCCTGATCCCTTTGTTCTATCACACTCCTCAGTGCCCTACCGTTCACTGTGTAAGACCTATCCTGGCTGGTCCTACTGAAGTGCAGCACCTCACACTTGAAATTTCATCTCCCATTTTTCCATCAGATCCTTCTGCAAGCCATGATAGACTTCCTCTCTGTTCCACTAAACCCTCAATCTTGGTGTAATCCACAAATTTTCTGATTTAGTTGATCACATTATCATTCAGATCATTGATATAGATGACAAACAACAAAGGACTCAGCACTAGCAACAGGCCTTAAGTCAGACATGCAACCATCTACAATCACTCTCTGGCTACTCTCATGAAGCCAATGTCTAAACCAATTTACTACTTCATCTTGAATGCTGAGCGACTGAACCTTTTTGACCAACATCCCATACGGGACCTTGTCAAAAGCCTTGCTGAATTCCAGGTAGACAAAATCCACTGGCTTGCCTTCATCCACTTTCCTGACAAATTCTTCAAAAAACACTGTAAGATTGGTTTGACATGACCTACCACACACAAAATCATATTGACTATCCTTGGTCAGTCCATGTCTATCCAAATACTTATACATCCGGTCCCTTAGAATATCTTCCAATAACTTTCCCACAACTGATGATAAACTCACAGCCCTATAATTTCCTGGTTTATGTTTAGAGCCTTTTTTAAACAGTGGAACAACTATTGGCTATCCTCCAATCTCCTGGTACCTCTCCTGAACTTGCCTCCTTCTCCTTCGACCTTAGGCCACAAACTTATCAATCACCCCTGCTATGGACACTTCCTGGAGGTCCAAGATCCATTTGCTTCACGACTGCTGGACTAAGTGTGTAAACATAGGAGGGGACTATGTTGAAAAATAAATGTGCTAGGTTTTCTAAAATCAACTCCTTCCATCTTAGGCCACAAACTTATCAATCACCCCATCGTATATGCAGTTCAGGACACTTGTCACACCATGCTGAACGTTTTGATTCCTGACTGTGCCTGAGATCTTACAACATCTGTCTCCACAACCTCTGTTCTGGCACTCTAGTTCCCATTCCCCCTACAACTCTCGTTTAAACCCCATCGTGCAGCATTAACAAGCCTTCCTGCTAGGATGTTATTCCCCCTCCAGTTCTGGTCTAAACTGTTCCTTCTGAACATGTTCAACCTTCCCTGGAAGAGAGCCCAATCATCCAAAAATCTTATGCCCTCTGCCCTACACCATCTTATTAGCCACGTATTTAGAAAATTATAATTTCCAACTACTACAAATCTCTTAAGCCGACTGGTGGCATAGTAGTATCTACACATTATTTCAAGACGCGTGGTCCGGGATTTGATTCATGCTCTTTATCTGTGCCTGGTTGAGTGTCAATCTAGCAACTCTGCCTTGTAAAAAATAGACAAAAATGCTGAATAAACGGCAAGGTTGCCTCCTGATGCACACAAGGCACGGAAAAGAATAACAACAACTACAAATCACACAGATAACTGCAGTCTTTATGAATGTTCATTGCTCTGATTCTCACTTACTATTGGTGGGTTCATACAGTCCCATTAAGGTGATCACCAATTTCCCTCTAAGGTGTGCGTGCACACGCGTCTTTTGCTACTAGTGGACAAAGGAATTTAAACTGCACACAAAAAGTTATTTCTACCTCACTGGCATGTTAAGTATATTTCACATTCGTACACAATCACATAACCTTTTCCCATTTCTGATGCGGACAGTGTTGACAACAGTTTGTGATGATTTGTCTGCAGATTTTAGAAATTACTTATTTATACTGTTTTTATTGGAGAAATTATTGGTTTATTATGTTAAATTCCAAAGATGCAAAGGGCATGAAATGCAAAAGAACTGCTCATTTTGAGTGGAATGGCTTAATGAAAGTGTACAAGCTGCTACACCGAAATCTCATGAAGTCAGGAATGGGCAGCTGTGAGAAATATTTATGTACAATACAGAAGCTGGTTGTCTGTGCATTTCGTTGTGATGCAGAAGTTGCTGGAGAATTTGCAAGCAGTAAGAAGTGGAGTGATATTTGGAAATGGGACTTTTTAAAGTGTCATTTAGCAAGCATATCACATTATGGACAGTGCGCAAAATCTCCAGCGAGAATATCCTTCTACAGACCTGCTCTGTATGTTTTGCGAGAGTGCAAATGAATGAGAGCGAAAGCGATCAAACCCAGAGAAGATCAAAGTTCTTATTGACAATGAACAACAAACTGGACTTGGTAGTTTATCATCCTTGGAATAACTTTAAGTTTACTTCTACTTTCAGTGCGCACAGGTTGTTGTCACTGGGCAAAAAACTGGACAGAACAAGATTTTTTGCACACACTGGTCATTACAAATTAGAGATTTGAAATTAGAAATTGGTGCTTACCACTTCTTATTTTTCAGTTCCACCCATATAACCTTACGGCAAGAACCTGTAGGAACATCCAAGTATGTAGAGCATTGCAGCACAGTACAGACTCTTCAGCCCATGATGCTGTGCTGACTTTTTATCCTATTTGTAGATCTATCTAACCCTTCCTTCTGCATAACCCTCCATTTTTCTATCATCCATATGCCTCGCTAAGAGTTTCTTAAATGCCCCTGACGTATGTGCCTCTACCACCATACCTGGTGTCCTGTTCCATGTGCCCACTGCTCTCTATGAAAAGAGTTTATTTCTGACATCCTCTCCTATATACTTTCCTCCATTCACCTTAAAATTATGCCCTCTTGTATTAGCCATTTCCATCTAAGAAAAAAACTGTCTGGCAATCAATGAAGTCCTTAGTGAGGACGATTAAAGCAGTTTGAATTAAAAAAAACTAATAGCCAGGAAAAAAAAACAATTATGAGTAAATGTGATCATTTGTATTTTTGACCAATGAGTTGAAAATCATGTTGCACATAAATATGCAACAATAGCCTTGTGCTATTTAGAGAAGGTATATTTAAGAGAAAAGATGCAATTATAAGCAAAGATGGTACTGAAAATTTAGGGTCGAATTTCCTGCTTTTCTCTGGATTAAACCTGTTTTCAGTAGCACCCCACTATTGTAAGAAAGAGCTTTTTGGCCTAAATGTTTCAGTAAGGACTTGAATCACAAAGCAAATATATAGATTCTGGAATTTGAAATCAAAACAGAAAATACTGAAAATACTCAGAAGGTCTATGTAGAACAAAACAGCCAATGTCATGGATATTTTCAAAGAAATTCTGCATCCCTTGTAAATGAGTCATGATTGTAGAGTTATACAGCTTAGAAGCAGGCCCTTCAACCCAACTCATCCATGCCAGCGAGCTGGTCCCATCCACTTGTGTTTGGTGTATATCCCTTTGAATGTCCCTGCCTAATATACTTAACTAAATGGCTTGTAAATGTTGTTGTTGTGCCCACCTCAACCACTATTTCTGGCAGCTCATTCTAAAGATGCACCACCCTTCATGTGAAGAAGCTGCCTCCGATGTCCCCTTTAAATTTCTCACCCATGGTCCTGCTCCTATACCCTCTTGTTTATAGCACCCACTCCCTGGGAAAAGGACTATGTGCTGGCACCCTATCTATGCCCCTCATGATCTTATACACTTCTCTCAGGTCACCCTTCAATTTCCCAAGTTCCAGGGAATAAAGTACTGGACTACACAACCTCTTCTTGTAACTCAAGCCTCCAAGACCTGGCAACAACCTGGTAATCTTTGATGGACTCTTTCTAGTTTAATAACATCTTTGACCAACAGAGTGACTGAAACTGTACTCAGTTCCAAGTGCAGTCTCATCAATATCTTATAGAACTGCAACATAACCTCCAAACTTCAATGGTCAAAGTCCATTCTGATGATGACCATTGTGTCAATGCCCAGTCCAACTGTGACACTGCTTTCAGTGGACTATTCACTTGCACTCCACAGAGCCCTTCTATTCACTTTACAACTTCTGTGCTAACTTGATCTTCCAAAATACAATACCCCACATTTACCTGGACTCAAAGCCATTTGCCAATCATTAGCCTACATACCTGAATAATCAAGACCATGCTGTAATTTTCATAACCTTCTACACTATCTACAACACCACCTATTTTAGTATAATCCGCAAATCTACTAATTGTGCCTCGTAATTCATTTCCAAGTCATTTAAATAAAATGAGAACAACAAAAATCTCAGCACCTGTGGCATATTACTAGATACAGACCTCCAGTCTGAGAAACAACCATGAACCAATACCCTCTGCTTCCTACTACTGAACCAATTTTGAATTCAATTCTCTAGCTCATCTTGGATCCCATGCAATTTAACCCTCCAAACTAGGCAGTAGGCAGGCATGTGGGACCTTATCAAAGGCTTTGCTAGAATCCGTATCGTCAGTGTCCGCTCTCCTACCCTCATCTACCCTGTTGGTTACTTCCTGAAAGAACACCAAGAGAATTGTCAGACATGACTTCCTGGACATAAAATTATGGAAGCTGACTGTTCTGGAATCAAATCTTGTTTCTCCAAATGTTGGTTGATCCGGTCTCTCAGAACCTTCTGCAGCAATTTCCCTTTAGCTGATGTCAGATTCACTGGTCTTCTGGTTTGCGATGGTGATGCTGTAGGTGAGGGACAACTTACTGGCAGTTACCAAAACAAGAAGTACAGCCAAATACTTTATTAATAACATTTCTCCTGAAAAAAAATTATGGTAAACGATCACTGCAATTGATGAAGGAACAAGTGAATTGAGGGTCAAAACTTGCAGGTGTGAGGCAAAGTTGGGGTAAGCTCGAGGCATAAATTGGGGTGAGCAGATCAGAGAAGAGGCAGATTCGGGGCCTGTCCATCCACTCAAATCGAGAGTGAGGTTTGATCGATCTAAGTGCTGGGCCAATTTGGAAAGGTCAGGTATGGGTGGGGTTCAGGCCCAGAATGTATCGATACGACAGAGCCCCAGTCTTAGAGCGAGGAACGACCCAATGTTTACATGATTGAAATGCTGAACCAGATGGATTAAAAAGGCAGAGTGTTGAAACTAGAGACGAGGGTCAGGCCAGTTCTGCATACTGCTCTGCGATGTTTACTCCGCTCTGCGCTGTTCTGAACTGAGGCGAGGCTGTGGCCTGCTCTGGCTGCTCTGGACTTTGTGTCTGTGGGCTGTGTTACATTTATTCCGCACTGTGCTGCACTGAGGCGAGGCTGTGGCCTACTCCAGCTGCTCTGGGCTTTGTGTCTGTGGGCTGTGTTACATTTACTCTGCTCTGCGCTGAACTGAGGCGAGGCTGTGGCCTACTCCAGCTGCTCTGGACTTCGTGTCTGTGGGCTGTGTTACATTTACTCTGCTCTGCGCTGCACTGAGGCGAGGCTGTGGCCTGCTCTGGCTGCTCTGGACTTCGTGTCTGTGGGCTGTGTTACATTTACTCTGCTCTGCACTGCACTGAGGCGAGGCTGTGGCCTGCTCTGGCTGCTCTGGACTTCGTGTCTGTGGGCTGTGTTACATTTACTCTGCTCTGCACTGCACTGAGGCGAGGCTGTGGCCTACTCCAGCTGCTCTGGACTTCGTGTCTGTGGGCTGTGCTACATTTACTCTGCTATGTCCTGAACTGACGCTGAGGCTGTGGCCTGCTCTGGGTTTTCTTTTCTGAGCACTCACTTTTATTCAAAGAGCTATTTGCTTGTTTTTATTGTTTGCAGGATTTGTTTTTTTCCTCTCTGCACAGTAGGAGTTTATTGCTCTTTTTCATAGGTCCTTTTGGGTTTGTTGTTTAGTGGCTGCCTGTAGGGAGATGAATCTCAAGGTTTTATAATCACTAACTTTGACAATAATTGTACTTCGAACTTCTTAGTTTCCTGGTTTGTGTTTGCTAACCCTTTTAAACAATGGTACCAAATTAGCCACTTTCCAGTCCTCTGGAATATCATCTGTGTCCAGCGATGAAGCAAAAACTTCTGCAACCACTTCTCCCACAAGTCCAACAATACAGTCGGCGAGGATCTGGGGATTTATCCACCTTAATGCATATTAAGGTCTCCAGGACCTCCTCTTTGTTAATTTATGTGTGGTCCAAAGCAGCACCACTTACTGCCCCCACTACCTTAGCATCTATTGTTTTTGTCACTAAAAGTATTTATTTAAAAAACCTTAACTATTCCCTTTGGTGCAAGAAGATGTTAAAGGAAATGTACTGAGCTAACCAGTAATGACAAACTGAAATGCAAAAACCCACAAAATCTAAGCACTTGCAAATCTAATGAGCTATGAGCATTGTTTATTCAACAGTAACTGCAAATTTTAAAACATTTCAATTTGAAGTAGCTTTTACATATTTTTATTTAATGCCTTTTTTTGTGTGTGCGTCTTGTAAAGGAAGTTCAGCAGATAAAAAGTACAAGTTTGCAAATTAAATCTCACCTTGGCACATTAATAAATGAACTTGAGAATGATACAAAGATGGAAAGTCAGCGAAACCAGCAAGAAGTGAAGGATCTCAAGTTATTTTTAGAAAATCAGGTATATTATGTATGTAATTTTAAGGATTATAATTCCAATGATACCATTTGAAGGATGCATTAATATAAAAAGTTGTACCTTATATTCTTTTTACTCCTCTACTCCAAATCATTGTTTTCTTAGGTATGTCTTTAAAAAGGATAATGGATGATAATGCACTAGTAGGTACTAATGCAACATTACATCTAAGTATTAAGGAAATTAAAATTACATGAAGTATGAACTGAAAATTGTTTAGTGGCTTGTATCAGTAATTAATAAAAACACCTGACAGTTCTTGTTTTGAGAGATGTTGGATTATATACGCTGAGCACAATGGCATTTGGCAAACCTGACATTTTACTCATGAACAGAAGGGGAATTAAAAACAGAAGCAGGATTACAAGACATGAGAAAATCTGCAGATATATATAGTGTGGAGAAGCATGGTGCACAGATTTTTTAAAAAGATATACAGTGCAGAGTAGGTTATTCTGGCCCATCTAGCCGCGCTGCCCCAGGAACCTCCAACAACCCCAATTTAACCCTAAATTGACCATGGGACAATTTACAATTGCCAACTAACTTACTCAGTAGGTCTTTGGACTGTGGGACAAAACAGAGCACCAGGAAAACCCATGGGTTCCATAGGCAGAAAGTAATGAGTCTCCTTACGGATGACGCTGGAATTGAATTCCAAACTTGATGCCCCAAGTTGTAAAAGCTTTGCTCTAACTGCTATGCTATGCTACCATGGCACCTAATTTTGCATGATAAAAGTTGTTGGGTGTACAGAATTGAATTAACTAAATATGCTTGTGTATACACCACTCGGTCTGTTGATCCTGGCCACGTGTGATGCCCGTGGACATGCACAGTGTTCCAAAATGATGTGAAATTTAAAATTTTACGCCACTTGTGTAAATTTCTTTTGGGCATTCAAGGCTTGCAAATCGTTCACATCAAAGCAGGCTGTAACTGGTAATATTATGCTTGGCTTTCTGCTGTGGAGTTCGATATATTTGCTGCCTTGCATGTAGGTCTATACATCGAAATAGTTCATAATGATATACAGCATGGAAACATGTCCTTCTACCCAATTGCAACCAAAATTTCCTATCCAAGGTTGTCCCATTCTCCAGTATCTAGGCTATAACTTTCTGAAGTTATCTGCCAACTGTATTATAAAAGTTGTTATTACATCTGTTTTAACTACTTCCTCTGGCAATTCAATCTACATTGTGTAAAAAATAATGTCCCTCAGCTTCCAATTAAATCTTTCCCCTCTCACCTTAAACATATGCCTTGAACCTCTGAACCTAAAGCTCTGTTTTAAATTGTTTTTCACTGCCTCCATTGTCCACCCCACTTAGCCAGTGTTAGTAGGGACTACTAATTCTTAGCTCCATTCATCTCCTGGGTAAGCCCATGTTTCTTGGACTCTTGTTTGAACATTTCTTTTCAGTACCTTCATATTGAGACAGCACTCCCAGTAGTGTTCCATCCTTTATGTGGGGCAAAAGCTATGATGCTGCATTCTCCAATGCTACTCTAACCCATGATTCCTATGTCAGGATGTTGTTTGTTGATTATAGGTCAGCGTTTAACACAATCATTCCCACAGTCCTGATTGCTAAGCTACAGAACCTTGGCCTCTGTATCTCCTTCTGCAATTAGATTTGCGACTTCCTAACTGCAAGACCACAACCTGTGCGGATTGGTGATAATATCTCCTCGCTGACGATCAACACTGGGTGCACCTCAGGGTTGTCTGCTTAGCCTACTGCTCTAGTCTCTCTGTACCCATGACTGTGTGGCTGGATGTAGCTCAAATGCTATCTATAAATTAACTGATGATACAACCATTGTTGGCAGAATCTCAGATGGAGACGAGAGCGTGTACAGGAGTGAGATATACCAGCTAGTTGAGCGGTGTCGCAGCAACAACCTTGCACTCAACATCAGTAAGACCAAAGAGCTGATTGTGGACTTCATGAAGGGTAAGATGAGGGAACACATGCCAGTCCTCTTAGAGGAATCAGAAGTGGAGAGAGTGAGCAGTTTCAAATTCCTGGGTGTCAGGACCTCTGAGGATCTCGCCTCAACATATTGATGCAGCTATAAAGAAGGCAAGACAGCTGCTACATGTCATGAGGAGTTGGAGGAGATTTGTTTTGTTACCTAAAACACTTGAAAACTTCCACAGATGTACTTTGGAGAGCATTCTGACAGGCTGCATCACGGTCTGGTATTGGGGGTGCGGATACTGCACAGGACCGAAAGAAACTACAGAAAGTTGTAAAATTAGTCAGCTCCATCTTGGGTACTAGCCTCCGTAGTATCCAAGACAGCTTCAAGGAGTGGTACCTCTGAAAGATAGCATCCATTTTTAAGGAGCTCCATCACCCAGGACATACCATCTTGTCACTGTTACCATCAGGAAGGAAGTACAGAAATCTGAAGGCACACACTCAGTGATTCAGAAGCAGTTCCTTCCCCTCTGTCATTCATTTCCTCAATGGACATTGAACCCATGAACACTACCTCACTTTTTAATATATATTATTTCTTTTTTGCAATATTTTAATTTAAATATTTAATAGGTATAATGTATGGATCTATTTCTTTTAGAGAAATGACCCCCTCCAGCACTACGTATTGACCTGTTTTCTACACATGAACATTGTTCTCTCTCTCTTTCTCTCTCACTGCAATGTGAATACACCAGTTAAAGCTAACCCCTAGTTGTGTGCTTTTAGGTAGATAGATAGATAGATAGATACTTTATTCATCCCCATGGGGAAATTCAACTTTTTTTTTCAATGTCCCATACACTTGTTGTAGCAAAACTAATTACATACAATACTTAACTCAGTAAAAAATATGATATGCATCTAAATCACTATCTCAAAAAGCATTAATAATAGCTTTTAAAAAGTTCTTAAGTCCTGGCGGTTGAATTGTAAAGCCTAATGGCATTGGGGAGTATTGACCTCTTCATCCTGTCTGAGGAGCATTGCATCGATAGTAACCTGTCGCTGAAACTGCTTCTCTGTCTCTGGATGGTGCTATGTAGAGGATGTTCAGAGTTTTCCATAATTGACCGTAGCCTACTCAGCGCCCTTCGCTCAGCTACCGATGTTAAACTCTCCAGTACTTTGCCCACGACAGAGCCCGCCTTCCTTACCAGCTTATTAAGACGTGAGGCGTCCCTCTTCTTAATGCTTCCTCCCCAACACGCCACCACAAAGAAGAGGGCGCTCTCCACAACTGACCTATAGAACATCTTCAGCATCTCACTACAGACATTGAATGATGCCAACCTTCTAAGGAAGTACAGTCGACTCTGTGCCTTCCTGCACAAGGCATCTGTGTTGGCAGTCCAGTCTAGCTTCTCGTCTAACTGTACTCCCAGATATTATACAGATACTGTAGGTCTGACACGGTGGTCAGCAGCACAGGGGCGCCGCAGGGAACCGTACTCTCTCCGGTCCTGTTCACCCTGTACACATCAGACTTCCAATATAACTCGGAGTCCTGCCATGTGCAGAAGTTCGCTGATGACACGGCCATAGTGGGGTGTGTCAGGAATGGACAGGAGGAGGAGTATGGGAAACTGATACAGGACTTTGTGATATGGTGCAACTCAAACTACCTGCGTCTCAATATCACCAAGACCAAGGAGATGGTGGTGGACTTTAGGAGATCTAGGCCTCATATGGAGCCAGTGATCATTAATGGAGAATGTGTGGAGCAGGTTAAGACCTACAAGTATCTGGGAGTACAGTTAGACGAGAAGCTAGACTGGACTGCCAACACAGATGCCTTGTGCAGGAAGGCACAGAGTCGACTGTACTTCCTAAGAAGGTTGGCGTCATTCAATGTCTGTAGTGAGATGCTGAAGATGTTCTATAGGTCAGTTGTGGAGAGCACCCTCTTCTTTGTGGTGGCGTGTTGGGGAGGAAGCATTAAGAAGAGGGACGCCTCACGTCTTAATAAGCTGGTAAGGAAGGCGGGCTCTGTCGTGGGCAAAGTACTGGAGAGTTTAACATCGGTAGCTGAGCGAAGGGCGCTGAGTAGGCTACGGTCAATTATGGATAACTCTGAACATCCTCTACATAGCACCATCCAGAGACAGAGAAGCAGTTTCAGCGACAGGTTACTATCGATGCAATGCTCCTCAGACAGGATGAAGAGGTCAATACTCCCCAATGCCATTAGGCTTTACAATTCTACCGCCAGGACTTAATAACTTTTTTAAAAGCTATTATTAATGCTTTTTGAGATAGTGATTTAGATGCATATCATATTTTTTACTGAGTTAAGTATTGTATGTAATTAGTTTTGCTACAACAAGTGTATGGGACATTGGAAAAAAAAGTTGAATTTCCCCATGGGGATGAATAAAGTATCTATCTATCTATCTATCTATTTAATATATTTAATATATATATAGTTGTGCACAGACACAACAAATTGGCGACAAGTATGAACCGGAATGTCAGAATATCACAAATTGCACCAATAGTTACGGGATGAAACAGCGAGAGTTAAACAGTATGAGAAGGCTGGCATAGATGCTAACATAGGAACAAGTGAGTAACAGTGAAAGACGCACCGAATTTAAAGTGAAAATAACATGGTGATGGCTTCAGTCAGGAAAGTTGACAAATTTGATAGCACTAATGAAGGCTGGGAGTTGTATATCGAGAGGGTTGAACTGAATTGTAATGTGAACAACATGGAGGAGCTAAAAAAAGCCCTTACATTTCTTGGCTTAATGGGCCCTACAACATACAGTCTCTTATGCAAGCTAGTAACCCCCGAAAAGTCGGCAAGCAAGACATTGGAGAAAATTGTTACAATTTTACAAAATCACTTGAGCCCTTAACCACTGATAATGGCTGAGAGATTTAGATCTTACAAAAGGAACTAGTCAAAAGATGAAAGCATTTCTGAATATATTGCAGAACTGTACACACTTTCCCAGTACTGTGACTTTAGGGATGGATGTTCTGATGTACTAAGGGAAAGGCTGGTATGTAGCATGCATAGTCAAAACACTCAAAAGAGGCTACCATCAGAAAGAGACTTAACCTTAGAACAGGCATTGACCATTACAATATCTTTAGAGACTGCAGCAAAGGATGCAGCAGAACTTTAGAAGCTAGAATGTGAAATGCACAAAATGTCCCTGAATGATGCAAAAAGCAAAAAGTGTTATAGATGTGGCAAACCCTTCCATGATGCAAATGACGGTTCAAAGAAAAAGTATGCAGCAAGTGTCACAGACAAGGTCACATTCAGAGAATGTGCAAGACAGACAGAAACCTGAATGAAAAATCTCAAGCACAAAACTGAACAATTGCATAATGTTACTGAATGTAAAACAGAATCAGACAACATAGAGTCTGACAAAGGTGAACTGTCATGCCTAGAACTGCACTGTATAACTGAAGCAGATCACAAAATAATCTAGATCATAATGGATGTGTCTGGTGTAAAACTAAAAATGGATCAGGATATCAGCATTGTCCATAATTCTGAAGACTGAGTACAACCATTCTAAGATACCATTAGAGAAGACCTCAGTGATGCTGAAGACTTAGATAGGTGAAAATGCATCTCCCAAAGGCAAACTGACAGTAAATGTGATGTATGAAGGCCAAACACAACAGTTAGAACTTTATGTATTGAGTAGTGGAGGGACAGCACTTTTTAGACATGAATGATGGAGAAAAATCCAACTAGACTGGCACTCAATCAAAGCTCTCAGTGTGACATCAACAGGCAACGGCCGCCCAAATAGTAGCGCTAACTTGAGACAGTCGCAGCTGCTTAATTAATGATAATCAGAAAGTGTTTGAGAAGGGAATAGATAAACAGATTGAAGACTTGCCCAAAAGCTGTTCAGGATGCCAAAGAGTTCAAAATGCACCCTCATAGGCAGCATTGTGTTACACCCGTGGGAGTGGCTGTCTTTACCATGGCAAAGAGTACATATTGACTTTGCTGGGCTATTCATGGACTTCATGTTTGTGATTGCTGTGGATGCTCATTTGAAGTGCTGGGAATTTATACCAATGAAGTCAAACACCTCATAAAAAGACTGTCTCGCTCTGAGGATTATCTTAATCAGAAACGGCTTACCAGAACAAATTGTGACTGACTACAGACCACAATACATGTCTTTCTGACTGTTCATGAAGAAAAGTGGCATCAGGCATTTCAAGCCAGCTCCTCACCACCCAGCAGCAAATGGGTTAGCTGAAAGGTTTATCCAAATCTTCAACGTCCATTAAAATGATGGACAAGGAGGATACTTCTCTAATGCACAAGGTGGACAAGTTCCTTTTTGTGTATCAGACCTCTGTCCATGTGACGACAAATTAAACACCTGCATTGCTGTTCATGAGCAGGAATCTGAGATCTTGCATAGACCTCCTGAAACCAGACCTCTGGAGGGAAGTACAGAATAAACAGTTCAGCCAGTTGCCAAGTGAAGCAGCAAGGACCTTTGATATTGGACAGGAAGTTCTAGTGTGTGATTCCCAAGAAGGCAGGTGGATACCTGGTAGGATAGCTATAAGAACTGTACCACTGATGTACACAGACATGGAGAAATCACGTGAACCAGATATTGGATGCTCAACCAAAAAACACTACTGAGTCGATTGCATCCAAGAAGACGGACACATTACAGTCACCGGACACACCTCTCAGTGATGTCACTGACAGCAACATAACACTGGAAACCGAGAACGTTGTCTTAGACAAGACACCTACCAGACCTGATGTCGCTCCACAGGTCCAGAGGCGTGATGAGAACATCATTGTAGACAAGACACCTGCCAAGAATGACGCCACTCCACAGGTCCAGTGGTGCTACCCTGGAAGAAAAGGAGCACCATCGATAAGACTGAGCCTTCAGAACTGTGAAGTTAGTTATGGTCTGTTATTGTAAAAGCATGTTTATTTGGAATATAGGTTTATGAAAGGGAAATTGAATGTTTTGTACATATACAGTTTTACGTTGCATTAATCTAAAGGGGAAGGAAGTGTAATGTATGGAACTATTTCTTTCAGAGCAATGACCCCCATCTTCACATTACGTATTGATCTGTTGTCTATGCATGCGCATTGTTCTCTTGTTCTCTCTCTCTCTCACTGCAATGTGAATACACCAGTTAAAGCCATCTTCTGCATACGTGCTAATTAATTGATATGAATGTAGTTGTGCACAAACACAACAATATACATATATACTTACTTTAATTGATTTTGTTTGTATATTTTGATGTATTGGATTGTACTGCTGCTGCTGAGTTAACAGATTTCATGACATATGCCGATGATATTAAACCTGATTGTGATTCTGATTCTTCTCTGTTTTATGGATGTCCCTTTCCCTCACATCTCTTAATCTTAAACCTGACGTTGGATAGGATCCTGCATGATCACATTCTGTCTCTACCTATCATCCCATCCATTCACCTATCTCATATGCCACAATACTAAAATCTATGGACTACCTGAACTCTTCCCAACAAAGGTTGAGTCAACTTGGGAAAGACCTTTCTTCACAAAATATGTTATCAGTACCTTACATGTTGTATTCTTTGGAATTTTGTTGTCAAGGGGCATTTTATAGAACTGATCATGCTCCCGCAACACTTCAGTTTAACATGCGGTTTCTCATGAAAAGCTAACAATTCCTGATTTTGGAATTTTCTGTGTTCATAATGACAGGCATATTTGTTTTGTTTCAGTAGGGGCATAACCTTGCCTGTTTGATGGCACTGAACTACTTTCCCTTATCAGGATTGCTGCATTTACTGGAAACTTTGTATCAGCCTCTTTAGATCGAATCCTATAATTAATTTCTTTTGTCAGACAAGGTTGAATCATTTTTTCCTTTTGTGTTTTGGTCCTGTATTTATTCCTTGAGCTATTGTCCATCTATCGTGATTCCTTTCAATGAATTTCCACAAACTGTCCGTTACAACTCAGATCTCAATACTTTGTTCGGATTTAGGATACAAGGTTCACATTCCTTGTTTATGAAGAATTCTGTTATGCTATTGTCATCCTATCCTGAACGACCTCTTACAATGAGATTATCAGTTAACTGTTGGTACCTTCTGCAACCACATTGTACCAGAGTTGGAAGGGATTGGAGGAGTGTCAATTCACTGGCCTGCCTTGTCCCAGATCGCGATGCCAAGTTTCCTGAGTGTTGTTGGTGCTACATTCATCCAATACGGAGAGGATTCCATTACATTCCTGAGTTTGTGTGGTGCTAAGACTTTAAGAAATTAGGTGACAAACAAGCACTTGAAGACCAAATTATTTATGTGAGTATTTATGTAAATAGTTTAGTTGAACTTCTTTTCAATGTTACCTCCTCAGGATGTTGATGGTGGAGGACCTGATGATGTATTCCTCACAGAATCTCCCCACTTCTGACCTTACAGTGGAAGGAAAGATATTGCTGAAGAAGCTGAGTGTTGTCTAGTTCAGGACAAAAACCTGAGAATACATTAGGCTGGATGATTAATCTCCAACAATAATATCTCCTTTTGTGTGCTATATGACACCACCTTGTGAAATGGTTTCTTCCTGGTGCCTTGCTTTACTGAAGCATTTTTGTGTTAAGGCAGCAAATCTAACCACATCACCTAATTTATCATAAGGTTTGGAAGCAGTGTAATGTGTACTAAACTAGTTTGGACAGGTACTCGTGAGTAAGTATTACTTAATGATACTGTTGGTAAAGGCCTCCATCACTTTTTTTCATATTTGGAAGTAAACTGATTGAGTTGTAGCAAGCCTGATTAAAGTTGTCCTGCATTCTATGGGCGAGGTAAACCTGGGTAATTTTCCATTTTGTCAGGTAGATAATTGGGTTTATAATTATACGAGAATAGCTTGCCTAGAGATGCTGCTAGTTGTGGGATGCAAATTTTCAACCCTGCAGCTGAGATGCTGTCTGTGTCCTCAACTAATTCTGTGTCCAGTGCAGTTGGTTTTTTTTACATCACATTGAGTGAATTGCATTGGCTAAAGATGATTGATTTTTGTGACAATTTGGATCTCAGGAGAAAATTGTGATTAATATTCCATGGCTAAAGATAATTGTAAACTCTTGAACCTTTTCCTGTGGGATTTGCCCAGTGTGGTCCTTGTCATTGGACACTGGAATGTCATTGGGTCTCCATTTTCCAATTAGTTGTTTAATTATCCTTTAAGGTGCTACTGCTGAAGCTTTGGCTTTGGAGGCTTTAGCATGAAGGCTGAGTAGTGGTAAGTGAAGACAAAGCAAGGTCTTTTATCTTCCGCTGTAGTCTTAGTGGTTTAGAGATATTGGCAGGCCAGTCACATGCTCCTCCTGCAGAAAGTGGGAGATCAGGGAAACTTCAGTGCTCCAGGAGATTATATTTATAGGACTTGTTCAGAAACATTAGTGATGTTTATTGTTTCATAGAATAGGTTAAGTGAGGTGGTTGCACCAAAGGTATAGGTAGCCGGAAGAGGGGTAGATAGGGAGTGCAGGATTTCCATATGGCCATTCCCATCAGTTTGGATACTCTTGGGGAGGGATCTGATCTTTCAGAGGAGAGCAGCAGCAGCAAACAGGCCTGTGACACAATGACTAGCTCTGACGTACAGTAGGGGGAGGTGGAATAAGGAGAGCTGTGAATTCATGGAACTTGTAGCCACAGGCAGCTGTGGAGGCCAAGTCATTGTGTATATTTAGGGCAGAGGTTGATGGGGGCATGAAGGGATATAGGAAGAAGGCAGGAGATTGGGGCTGAGAGGGGTCATGATGAAATGGTGGAGCAGACTAGATGGGCCAAATGGTTTAATTCTGCTCCTATATCTTATGGTCTTATTACTGGAAGCTGCAGCTCAGCAGGGGTAAGCAAGTTGTTTGTGTAGAAGGCCATTGTGCAGAAGCTTTGTGAGAGCGGATTCCCATGGAAACCATGGAGTAGTGATTGGGGTTGAAGTCATGACTCATAGAGACAGAGTGAAATATACTCTGCTTTGAGTTGTGTTTAAGCTGAACATTTTATTGGAAGGGCATTCCAGGAGCATTAACAACAAATTTCTTCTACACTGAAGTGAAAGATTGATTTTGAAATAACTGTGTCTGAAGCAAGTTTTACTCTGCCAGGAAAACTTTCATTTCTCATTATTCACTTGTAGATAGTGATAAAGTGTAAATTTCCACATTTTATGACATCATAATAACTTGATGACATTATTTGTTAATAATGATGGTACTTACACATCACATCATAACATCACAGTCAAATGTGGAACTTAGAAGATCAAAGCAAGAAATCATGAACATTTTTTACATCTGCTTAGAAGTGTGTCATCTCATAGAAGGCTGACTCCTTGTTGCTCTGGGTCAACTGAACAAGATTCATGTTAGTTTTTTCCTTGATACCTAAATATTCAAACTGGAAATATAGGAAGTATAGTGTTAGATAGGGGAATGGAAAGGAGGTTCTCTGGATGAGAATGAGATTTCTGAATGGTATGTCACCTCCCCAGGGCAAGGGTCATCTCTGGTCAAGTCCTCAGCGTTCTTAAGTAGGAGGGTAAACAGCAAGAAGTTGTGGTCCATATAGGTACCAATGACATATGTAGGAAGAGTGACAAGGTTCTGTAAATTGAATTCAGGGAGTTAGGTACTAAGTTAAAGGACAGGACCCCCGGGGTTATGATCTCAGGATTGCCACCTGTGCCAAATGCTAGTGAGGTTATTATACAGTCTAACATGTAGCCAAGGAGTTGGTGTGGAATGGAGGATATAGGAATTTTGGATCATTCAGCTCTCTTCCAGGGAATGTGGAACTTGTACAGAGAGATGGTTTGCACCTGAACTAGAAGGTTTGCTAATGCCACACTGGGTGGGGGTTAAAGCTGTAGTTGCAGGCGGATAGGAACCAGAATGTCTGAACAGTTAGTGTACAGGTTGTGGAGACGTGTTGTTAAGACCTCAGGCAAAGTCCGCAGTGAAAAGCATGGTGCGATTGATGTCCTGAGTGCGTATATTTCAATGCAAGAAGTATCGTAGGAAAGGCAGATTAGGTCAGGCTGTCGATCAACACCTGGAATTATGATTTTGTAGCCATTATTGAGACTTGGTTGCAGGAGGGGCAGGACTGGCAGCTCAGTTTTCTGCTTTAGATGTGGCAGAGCAGGAGGGGTTATAGGTGGCATTACTAGTCAGGAAAAATGTTACTGGAGAACTCATTTAGTGAGGTTTTATGGGTGAAACTGAGAAATAAGAAAAGTATGACCACATTAAGGTATGTGAGCAATACTTGATCTGCTATTAGGGAATGAGACAGGGCAGGTGACAGAAGTTTGTGTAGGGGAACACTTTGCATCTAGTGATCATAATGCCATTAGTTACAAAGTAAATATGCAAAAGGATAGGTTTGGTCCGTGGATTGAGATTCTAAATCGAAGAAAAGCTAATTTTGATGGTATCAGAAAGGATCTAACAAGCATGGATTGGGACAAGCTGTTTTCTAGCAAAGGTGTACTTGGTAAATGGAGGCCTTTAAAACTGAAATTTTGTGAGTACAAGGCTTGTACATGCCTGTCAGAATAAAAGATAATGATAACAAGTGCAGGGAACCTTGGTTTTCAAGAGATATTGAGCTCCTGGTTAATAAAAATGGAAGTGCATAGCAGATATAGGCAAGTAGGAACAAATGGTGTATAAGAAATGCAAGAGAACACAAAAAAGAAACATGAGAAAATCTGCAGATGCTGGAGATCCAAGGCAAAACACAGTAAATGCTGAAGGAAATCAGTAGGTCAGCCAATATCTATGGAAATGAATAAACAGTCGAAGTTTCGGGCCGAGACCCTTCATCAGGTCTGGAAAAAGAAGATGAGAATTCAGAGCAAGAAGTTGGGGGTAGGGGAGGAAGAAGCACAAGGTGGCAGGTGATAGGTGAAACTGGAAGAGAGGGAGGGGTGAAGTAATGAGCTGAAAGTTGATTAATGAAAGAGGTGAAGGTCTGGATGAGGGGGAATCTGATAGGAGAGGGTAATAGACCGTAGAAGAAAGGGAAGGGGGATGAGCACCAGAGGGAGGTGATGGGCAGTTTAGGAGGTGGGAGAGAGAAGGAAAAAGGAATGGAGAATGGTGTAGGAGATGGTGAGTAGGGGTGGTGTGGCAGTTACTGGAAGTCCGAGAAATTGATGTTCATGCCATCCGGCTGGAGGCAACCCAATCAGAACCATGCCCATCTCTCCTCATAACTACAATCCTACTACTAATACTCTTCCACCCTTTCTTTTTTTAAAAAAAAATTTTAATTGAGTTTTCGATGATTACAGAAGAAGAAAAAAAAGTTATCAACCCTTCCCCCCTCCCCTTAACCCCTCCCCCCTAACATATCCCTATAGAAAGAAAGAAAAAGAAAGAGAAGAAGAAAGAAAAAAGAAAGAATGCCTGGATATCGAAAGATCCCCACATGCTCCACGGCGTTCATAATAACTTTAGTATATATATTTATTTCTTTCCCCAAATAACCAATAGAGCATCTTCAGAGCATCTATATATTTAATCCTGTCTTTTGTAAATAAGGGCGCCAAATTTTCAGAAATGTTTCATATTTATCTCTTAAATTATAAGTAATTTTTTCAAGTGGAATACAGCTGAAGATTTTGTTCTTCCAACGGTCTATACTTAAGTATGAATCCGATTTCCAAGTAACTGCAATAGCCTTTTTGGCTACTGCCAATGCAATTTTTATGAATTCTTTCTGATATTTATTCAGTTTGGGTTTCGGTTTTATCCCTTCGATATCACCTAATAAAAATAGTGTTGGGTTATGTGGAAGTTGTGTTCCAATGATTTGTTCCAGTAGAACTCCTAAATTTGTCCAATAAGGTTGAATTTTGGAACAAGACCAAGTAGAATGTAAAAAAGTACCAATTTCTTGATTACATCGAAAACATTGATCAGATAAATTTGGGTTTAATTTATTTATTTTTTGTGGTGTAATATATAATTGATGTAAAAAGTTATATTGCACTAATCTTAACCGGACATTTGTTGTATTTGTCATACTGTCAAGACATAGTCTTGACCAACTTGTTTCTTCAATTTTAATATTCAAATCAGTTTCCCATTTTTGTCTTGTCTTATGAATTCCTTGTTTAATTGCCTGTTTTTGAACCAAACTATACACACAAGAGATAAATTTTTTAATTTTTCCTTTTTGAATTAAAGTTTCTATTTCACTAGGTTTCGGCAATAACATTGTTTGACCCAATTTATCTCTTAAATAAGCCCTTAATTGGAAATAACAAAAAAGAGTGTTATTTGATATTTTGTATTTATTCTTTAATTGATCAAATGACATTAAAATACCACCTTCAAAACAATCTCCTATATATCTAATCCCTTTTTGAAACCAGTTGTATAAAAATTGATTGTCCATTGTAAAAGGAATAAGTTTATTTTGAATTAAAGATCTCTTTGCTAATAAAGATTTCCTCATCTCAACGTCAATATTTATTTTGTTCCATAGATCAATCAAATGTTTTAATATAGGAGATTCTTTCCTTTCCCGTATCCATTTAGATTCCCATTTATATACAAAATCTTCTGGTGTATTTTCTCCTATTTTATCTAGTTCTATTCTTATCCATGCTGGCTTATCTTTATCAAAAAAAGATGCAATAAATCTAAGTTGATTTGCTTTATAATAATTCTTAAAATTTGGAAGTTGTAATCCTCCTAGATCAAATTTCCATGTCAATTTTTCCAATGATACTCTTGACATCTTACCTTTCCAAAGGAACTTCCTCACACATTTATTTAACTCTTGAAAAAATTTCTGGGGTAGTTGTATTGGTAGTGTTTGGAATAAGAATTGTAATCTAGGGAATATATTCATTTTTACAGCATTTACTCTGCCTACTAATGTTATTGGTAATGTCATCCATTTATCAAGATCTTGAATTTTTTTCAATTATGGTAAATAATTTAATTTATATAAGTTCTTTATATCGTTATCAGCTCTTATACCTAAATATTTTATACCATTTATCGACCATCTAAATTGAGTTATTAATCCACATTGACTATAATCTCCTTTAGTAAGAGGTAGAATTTCACTTTTATCCCAATTTATTTTGTAGCCTGATATTTTCCCATATTCTTCCAGTCTAGAAGATAATTTACGCAGCGGATTCAATGGGTTTGTTAAATAAATCAGAACATCATCAGCAAATAAATTAATCTTGTATTCTTCCTGGTTAACTCTAAAACCCTTAATATCTGGGTCCGTTCTAATTAATTCAGCTAGTGGTTCTATCGCCAACACAAATAAAGCAGGTGATAATGGACAACCTTGCCTAGTTGACCTTGTTAACTGAAATGATGTTGAAATTTGACCATTTGTCACTACCTTAGCTTTGGGATTAGTATTTAAGGTTTTAATCCATTTTATGAAAGATGATCCTAATCCATATTTTTCCAATACCTTAAATAAGAAATCCCATTCCAATCTATCAAATGCTTTTTCTGCATCTAAAGCAACTGCCACACTCATTTCTTCCTTCTTTTGTGCCAAATGAATTATGCTAAGTAACCGGTTTACATTATCTGCCGATTGTCTATTTTTAATAAATCCTGTTTGATCCATATGTATTAATTTTGGTAAGTATTTAGATAATCTACTAGATAGAATTTTTGCTATTATTTTATAGTCAGTGTTTAACAAAGAAATAGGTCTATATGATGTTGGCTTTAAAAGATCTCTATCTTTTTTTGGCAATACTATTAAAATAGCTGTCGTGAAAACCTTTCCACCCTTTCTTATGTTCTCATAGAACAGGGAGCTTAAGAGCTCAGTGCCTATCCTCTAGTCCTCTGTACTGACCATCAAAGATGTATCCATAATAATCCCATTTGCCTGCACTTGGTTTGTAGCTTTCTATGCTTTAGTAATTCTGTTTGTTGTGTGGTGGCCAAATTGGGTATACAAAATTTTGAGGGTTTAGATAGGGTAAATGTTTTTTCCACTGAGGTTGGGTGAGACTAGAACTACAGGTCACAGGTTAAAGTGAAAGGTCACATATTTAAGGAGTACAGGAGGGGCAACACCTTCACCCAGAAGGCGGTGAGGATTTAGGACATCGTGCCAGAGGAACTGATGGATGCGGGTTCAATTTCAACACCTAAGAGATATTTGGCTAGGTACCATGGATGGGAGAGGTATGGAGGGCTATTGTCCAGGTGCAGGTTGATGGGACTAAGCGGTATAATGTTTAGCTTGAACTAGAGGGGCTGAAGGGCCTGTTTCCTTCCTATAGTAAATCTATGACTGTAAGGCTTTTTTTATGCACCACTTCAATTGTGTACTAACTGGAATCTGATACATTCCAGGAACACTGATCTAGCAGTTAGAATATAGAACACGATAACACAGGGACAGACTCATAGGCCCGCTATGACCAGACTAAATTCAAGTTAAATTAAATCACCTATACATGATTCCCTGCTTGTCTAACAGTCTCTTGAAAGCCACAACACTAGTTGCATTCACCACTACCCTGGCCGCTGTGCCATGCACCTATCACTCTCTAAAAAAACTTGTCCCACACATCTCCTTGATACTTCCCCCTTTCACAGTTAAATACTTGTCCTGTAGTACTTGACCGTAGGAGAAAGATTCTAACTGAAGAGTCCAGAGCCAGCACATTCCTGTTTGGGTGAAGGGTAGACGTACCAGGTTCAGGGAATCCTGGCTCATGAGAGCTAGCAGGAAAAAGAAGGAAACATACATTACATTCAGGCAGCTGGTTATGAATATATCCCTTGCTGAATGTTTTTTTTAAGTCTAGGAGATCATGCCAGATGAGTCTTTTTGGAATTTTTTTGAAGAGTTAACTAAGGAGATAGATTAAGGTAAGGCTGTGGATGTTGTTTATAGCCTTTGACAAGGTCTGATCTGGAAGCTTGTGTTGCAAGGGATCTGGCAAGGCAGATTCAGAATTGGCTTGGTGATGAGAATCAGAAGGCAGTGGTTGAAGGCTGATCTTCTGACTGGAGGTCTGTGACTAGTGAGGTTATTCATTATTTACATAAGTGATTTAGATGAGAATGTACAAAGCACTATCTGCAAGTTTGTTGATGATACAGACTTAGGGGGTCTTAGAGATGGTGAAGCAGATTACAATAAGTTGCAAAGAGATCTTCAGTCTCTCACTGCTGCAGTCCGAAGTTCTCACCTACTTTGAAAAGGTGACAATTATATCAGTGCCCAAGAAGAGCAGGGTGAGCTCTGTCAAATGACTATCACCCAGTTGCACTCACATCTACTATGATGAAGTGCTTTGAGAAGCTGGTCATGACCAGAATCAACTCCTGCCTAAACAAGGACTTGGGCTTGCTGCAAATTGCTTATTTCCAATTGCGATATTTCTGAATGCATCCACAATATCCTGAAAAGGGAGGGTGAGCAGGCAGAAGTCGTGGTACACATTGGTACCAAAAACATAGGTAGAAAAAGGGAAGAAGTCCTGAAAACAGAACATAGGGAGTTAGGAAGGAAGCTGTGAAGCAGGACCTCAAGGGGAGTAATCTGAGTAACCTTGGGATTGCTGCCTATGCCATGTGACAGTGTGGATAGGAATAGAATGAGGTGGGAGATAAATGCATGGCTGAAGAATTAGAGCATGCGGCAAGGATGTGGTCATAAAAATAATAAATTACTAGTTAAGAAATATATATATATATATATATATATATATATATATATATATATGCTTTATAGTAAATTATGTATGTGTGTATGCATATGTATATGTGTGTGTGTGTGTGTGTGTTTATATATAAATAAGTAGATAAGTAGTGCAAAAAGAGAGGGAAAAATGCTGAGGAAGTGTTCATGGATTCATTGTGCATTCAGAAATCTGATGGCAGAGAGGAAGAGCTGAAGGCTTGACTGTGTGTCTTCAGGCTCCTGTCCATCCTCCTCTATGCTATCAATAAGAAGAAGGCATGTCCTGGGTGATCGGGATCCTTAATGATGCCTGCTACCTTTTGAAGGTGTCTTGGATGCTGGGGTGCCCATGATGAAGCTGACTAAGTTCACAACTTCCTGCAGCGTTTTTGATGCAACCAGTGAGAATGCTCTCCACAGTAATTCTGTAGAATTTTTTGAGTGTCTTTGCTGACGTACCAAAACTTTTAAGGATCAAGTTAACTTTTAAGCTGGAAGTTTTACTTACTATCAAGAATTGCATGGATTTTATTTTCTGACCCTACTTGCATCTAAGCAGGCTAGAATATTCAGTCTGCTCTGACAGGAGTAAAATATATGATAGCATGAATCAGTAAATGTGTTCAAAGAAGGACCTCAGTACTTGGGTAAATACATGGGGTTGGGCGGGAAGAAAAACCATGAAGAAATGAAAAGAAAGCTCTTGGAAATAGACCAATGTACTGAGGAAACCTTGACAGATGCTCTGTCTGGATCACAAGTTATAATTCAGAGGATTTGATTGCATATTTAGTAAATATAAATTTCTTGCCTTGTCAAAAGATTATGTTAAACCTACAAACCACATGAAAGAATAAAAATATTATTGCCATTTTAATTGACCACCTAGTTTCCACTATGTGGGAAGAGATAAAATCAAGATTAGGTATTCAGAAAGAAGTTATAGGTGGGAACAGCTAAAATTTTTAGTTACTTTATTGATAGCCACCTAACAAATCATATTGAATCTTCCAAAATATACTTGACAAAAATGAGCAATACACACAAAATGCTGGAGGAACTCAGCAGGCCAGAGAGCATCTATCGAAAAAAAGTATAGTCGACATTTCAGGCTGAAACCCTTTGGCAGGACTGGAGCACTCTCACTTCTTTCTTCCATGGCCTTCTGTCTCTTTCACCAATCAACCTCCTAGCTCTTTGCTTCATCCCTCCCCCTCCAAGTGTCACCTATCGCCTGGCATTTCTCTCCCCCCCCCCCCCCCCCACCACCTTTCAAATCTACTCCTCAGCTTTTTTTCTCCAGCCCTGCCGAAGGGTTTCGGCCTGAAACGTTGACTATACTTTTTTCCATAGATGCTGCCTGGTCTGTTGAGTTCTTCCAGCATTTTGTGTGTGTTGCTCAGACTTCCAGCATCTGCAGATTTTCTCTTGTTCGTGATTTGACAAAATTGAAGTTTCTTTAATGTCATTATGGTTTTCTAGAAAGTGCAGAAGGATGATTAAAAATAATATGCAAAAATTCACTGAGTTTTACCCGTGTAAAAATTGATTAATCAGTTGAGTTATTGAAACATTAAAACATCTTTGGAAGAATTCTCTAATAATTTAACTTATTTGTGCTTTATAGTTCCAATCTGAAATAGAAAGTTTGATGTCATCAATTACGAAAAATCAGAAAGCAAGCACTTGTTACTACAAGAAAAAGATTAGAAAACTAGGACAGAGTCTACAGGATCAACATCAATTGAAAGCTCACCCAGAGGAGCAGGTAAGATGTATTTTGCTTAGTCATTCACTCACATTTATAAGAAAACAAGAAATTGACCAGCAATTTTCTAATTACCTTTATGGAAACAAATTAACAGATTAATCAAAACCAGGAACTGAAGGTTCAAGAGTATTTCACATTTGGGTAGAATAGGCAAAAAGTTAATAGAGGTGTTATAGAGAAATGAGATCAGGAACTAATGAGAAAATATCTTTCCCTGGCAGATCATAATGTAGAATTAAGGCCAGTCTGATTGGAGCTAAGAAAGACAAAGGGAAGAAAGCATTGTTGGGAGTTATTAAAAGACGACCAATTTATAGTTGTAAGATTGGGCACGATGTAAATCAAGATGTTATAGGAAGATGTGTTGGGCATTCAATGGAGTAGTGAATCTGTACAGAGACTGAACACATGATAATAAGGTGAAGAAACAATGGTGAAAGGTGTCCAAAATTATTTTCAAGATGAAGGAGTTGAGGAAGCAACTAGAGAAAAGGATTTGTGCAATGAAAAAGGGTTAGTTAACAATCATGTTGTAAAAGGACCTTGAGGGAGGAGTAGCCAAAAGATGATAGAATTTAATACTGTAACTTAGTTCAATCAAGTACTAATGTTTTAAATCTAAATTGAAAGGTGAGTTGACCGGGCTTAAATGGGAAACCATGATGGCTAGGATTTAAAGAAACTGTACATGATATGCAAAGTAAAAATACTATATGAATCCTTTCCAAAAAGGACTATCCATCATCCAGAATCCCAGCTGAAATTGTACTCTATGAATGGCTGACTGGAGAAATTAAAGAAGCTATTTAATTAAAGAATTGGCATAATTTTAGAACCCAGCTAATTAAAAAGATTAAGAAAATGATTAAAAAAGGAAATTAGATACAATTCAAGTTTAATTGTCATTAAATCATACATGAATACTGAGGAATACAGCCAAATGAGACAGTGTTTCTCCGGGGCCAAGGTGCAACACACAGTACCAACAATCACAAGGCACACATAGCACGTACAAGATAGCATGCACATGGAAGATATCAGTTAAATACAGCCACGCAAAAAAAAAATTCCTGACCCTGAGTCCATGAATCTGCAGTTGACCATAACACAGCTTAATTACTGCCGAGCTTACACTGGTGGGTAGCACCAACTCCAGCCTAGACGCTGCTGCGCCATACCACTCCGAGTGGTGTGCAGCAGTTCCGATGCCTCTGTTCTGCAGGCTGTAAACAGGCAACCTCGTGGCATAAGGCCTAGTCCTCGGTACGACTGAGGCTGTGCAGCATCCCGCCATTCATCACTTCTGTCCGTCTGACTTGCCACATTAACAATGTACAAAAATGTCTTGCAATCACAAGAAAAGCAACTTAAGACAGTCTTTCGCTGTTAGATTGCATGCCTCCTTCGTATGCTGACTCCTCCGAAGCCTCTCTGATGTAAGCAGCATGATCTGCACTGTCCAGCTCTTTCAGTTTCTCCACCAACGAGCAGCTTGCTGATGAGATAGACATGTAGTACTTTAAGTTCTTGATGTCTTGCAGGATTTTGTGATCATAAAAAATATGTTTAAAAAGACAGTAGCACCCTCTGTTGATCCCATAGAATAGTGGTCCCCAACCACCAGGCCGCAGACCGGTACGGGCTGCAAAGCATGTGCTACCAGGCCGCGAGGAAACGATATGATTTGGCGATGTGAAACGATATGAGTCAGATGCACATTTCCTCATTCCCTGTCACGCCCACTGTTGAACTTGAACACACATGAGGTCATTACGCACTCGAAGTCATTACCCATGCGA
Organism: Hemitrygon akajei; assembly: GCF_048418815.1. NCBI lineage: Eukaryota > Metazoa > Chordata > Chondrichthyes > Myliobatiformes > Dasyatidae > Hemitrygon > Hemitrygon akajei. The sequence continues at coordinate 108,699,506 of NC_133125.1, forward strand.
GGTCATCAGTCGCCTAAACGCAGTGATACCCTAGCGCCAAGGATCACTGGTTGGCCTTGGGCGGCCGGCAAGATATGCTGTTGCTACTGGCCCGGAGCGCGGACAGATGGGCGCCGCCACCTGTCGTTCGTGAGAATGTTCGTGAGGAACCTAGTGCTAAAATATTCGCAGACGACCTAATTTGGGCTCAGTAGCAGAGCAGCTACCTCGCTGCAATCTACTGAAAGTCATCCCTCCAGTCAAACCTTTGTTGACCAATAGATCCTACCTACCTACGGTGGGGGGAGGGGGGGCGCCCTGTCGCACTGCTCCTTGCTCGGTCGGTTGCTCTCTCCGGACTGCGACCGCCGCGGCCCTGGCACGGGGACTTCCGGCCCTTACTTTGTCCTCTCACCCCACCCACGACCAGCTGCACCTGGCCAAGGCATCTGGTGATGGGTGGGCAGGAGGCTAGAATTCAGGCCCGGAGGCTGTCTAATGAGGCAATGAAGCCCTGAAAACTGCTTCAGCACCTTGAGTCCAAGCACCCTGCACTTAAAGACAAACCCGCTGAGTTTTTTGAGCGAAAAAAACATGAGCAAGCAGGACAGAAGCAAGTGCTGAGAGCCACGAAAACTAAATTGCGGAATAGACTGGACATAAGGAACCTTCGAGTATCACTGTCTCCCATCAGCCTGCGATGGGACTGTCTTGTTGCAGGGAAATAAGGTCAGGGCTCCCACTGATTCAGCGATATTGTTGTGTTGCAATGATTTTATACGTTCATATGAGGAAAATATGTGCTGCGTGTTTAATATCAAAATGTTACTTTAAACGTTATGATGCTATTGACTTATAAGTGAGTCATACTTATCACTATATTTCTGCGAGGAAAATATGCGCTGTGTATTTAATATTAAATTTGTTAGATAAACTATTTTAGAAACAAAATTGAGTGCATTAACCACTTATAAGTGACTTATAGTTGACTTATCACCTATATTCCGGTCGTGATTAACACCCCCCCATCCCCGTTGGCTGGTCCGCAAGAATATTGTCAATAATAAACCGGTCCATGGTGCAAAAAGGGTGGTGACCCCTGTCATAGAAGCCGCTGCAGATGAACATGCCAAGGCACATGGGACTAAACTGGGAGTAAGTGTAACAATGTTCTGTAAATACTTCTCTAGATGTGTAAAAAAAGGAAAAGACCTGCAGAGACAAATGTAGATCTCTTACAGATAGTGATCGGAAAACTTATAATGGGAAATAAGGAAATTGCAAGAAAATTGAACAAATACATTGTATTCTTATTTTAAAAATGTAAAAAAAATTTGATAAAATTAAGACAGAAACAAAAGTCGTGAGAAATGGGAACTAGAAGAAAATAGTATTGTTTAAGAAAAAGTATACAACAGAAGATGATGAGATTAAAATCCAGTAAGACATGAAAACTCATGAATCTATAGTACATCCCTAAGTTCTGACAGATATGGATTCAGCTGTTGCAATTTTACAAAACTTTATCGATTCTAGAATAGTTCCTGTAGATTGAAGAGTGGAAAATATAACCCAGTTATTAATAAAACAGAAAGAGAGAGAGAGAGAGAGTGAGAATAAACATGTACCATCCTGTTACTCTAACACCAATTGTAGGGGAAATGCTGGAAACCATTATTAAATTTCAAAGTTCAAAGTAAATTTAGTGTCAAGGAACATATCAAAGTATATACTGAGATTTGTTTTCTTGTGGGCATTCACAGTAAGTACAAAGAAACACAATAGAATCAATGTGAAACCTCACACAACAAAATGGACAAACAACGAACGTGCAAAATCCCCAGGACATGACAAGGTGTTCCTTTAGACCAGGGGTGTCAAACTCATTTTAGGTCACGGGCCGGATTGAGCAAAATGCAGCTTCATGCGGGCCGGATCAGTCGGATGCATGCGAACGCAGCTTTCGTTGCCTCCGTTTTTTCAGCCTGCTCTCATGTGTCTCAGTCTCTGCTATAACTACAAAGTGTTTCACTTTACAAATTCCAGTTCTTATGAAGAAGACTGCCGAATAAACACTAAAAACCCTGAAAACCTGGTACCTGAATAAACTCAGCATTAGCCATATCATACGCCATAGGCGCTTCGATTACTGGGGCCAGCTTTAATAGTAATTAGATATTATCTCGCGGGCCAAAGATAATTCCACCGCGGGCCGGATTTGGCCCGCGGGCCTTGAGTTTGACATATATGCTTTAGACCCTACGGGAGGGAAGTGCAGAAATTACCCGGGCCATAGCAGAGATATTTAAAACATCCTTAGTAACAGGGGAGGTTCCAAAAGAATGGAGGATAGCCAATGTTGTTCTGCTGTTTAAAAAAGGCTCTAAACAGAAACCAGGAAATTATAGGCCAGTGAGTCTGACTTCAGTTGTGGGAAAGTTATTGGAAGTTATTCCAAGGGATCAGATATATAAGTCTTTGGATAGACATGGACTGATTAAGGATAGATTAAAGAATCAAATATAGTGTACTGTACCCTTTTCATGGTTTTGTGTGTAGTAGGTCATGTCTAACCAATTTTATACAGTTTTTTGAGGAAGTTGCTAGAAAATGGATGAAGGCAAGGCAGTGGATGTTGTCTACATGGACTTTAGTAAGGCATTTGACAATGTCCCACATGGAAAGCTGGTAAAGAAGGTTCAGTCACTGGGCATTCAGGATGAGGTAGTAAATTAGATTAAACATTGGCTTTGTGGGAGAAGCCAGAGAGTGGTAATAGAGGGTTGACTCACTGACTGGATGCCTGTGATTAGTGGTGTGCTGGGTCCATTGTTGTTTATCATCTACAGTATGTGTGATGAACAAGTGTAAGACAACACTGCTTAAAATACAAATTCAGAGTTCAATATAATAGCAATCCCAAGCTTTCTCATTGTTATTTTCCAAAATCTGAAAAAATCCAAAATCCAGAACACTTCTGGCCCCAAGCGTTTTGGATAAGGGGTACTGAACCTGTAATAAATAAGTAAGCAATAAATATCGAGAACAAGTCATGAAGAGTCCTTGAAAATGAATTCTTAGATTGTGGGAACAGTTCAATGATAGGGCAAATGAAGTTGAGTGAAGTTACCCTCCGGTTCAAATGCCTGATGGCTGAGGGTAATATCTGTTCCTGAACCTGATGCTGTGGGCTAACCCTTGGAAAAAATAATAGAATTAAGCAGATAATAACATGGGGAAATCATGTTTAATTTTTACTTTATGTATTCTTTTTTTAGGAAAATGCACATGACTGGCAAAGTGGGCATTTATTTCTCATCCCAAATTGTCCTTGTAAAGATGGTAGTAGGCAACATTCTAGAAATATTGCAGCCCATCTGGTGAAAGCCCTCCACAGTGTTGTCTGTTAGGAGATCCCAGAGTTTAGATCCGGTGGTAATGAGAGATGAGATTATTTCAAAGTCATGATGGTCTGTGACATTGTGGGAATCTGAGCCTATTGCCCCTGTCTTCCTTTGCATATGGATTTGAATGTTCATCGTAGAAGCCTAGAATAACTCTGTGATTTTATAGATGAAGCATGCTGCCACCACAGTGCACTGGTTGTAATTAGTTGATAGTGAGTCATTCATGTAGAAGCTTTGTCTTGAATTGGAGATTTTTGATCATATGACCCTATCAAGTGCTTACTAATGTGCGTCCTTAACACTACCTGCCCCTCCACCTATCTTTGTATCGTCCGCAAACTTTGCCACAATGCCATCGATTCCATCGTCCACATCATTGCATATAACATGAAATGAAGCGGTTGCAACACAACCCCAGCAAAACATCATTTGTCACTAGCAGTCAACCAGATTCGGCCCCCTTTATTCCCACCCTTTGCCTCCTGCCAGTCAACCAATCTTCTATTCATGCTGGTACTTTTCCTGTAATATCAAGGGCTCTTACCTTGTTCAGCAGCCTCATGTGCGGCACATTATTATAAACTGTCTGAAAATACAAGTAAGCAATATCTACTGACTCTCCTTTCTCTATCCTGCTTGTTATTTCCTCAAAGAATTCTAACAGTTTTGTCAGGCAATATTCCCCCATAAGATTTCCCCAAAGTCATATGCTGACTTTGGTCTGTTTTATCATGTGCCTCAAGTTCGCAGAAACCTCATCCTTAATAGTGAACTCTAACATCTTGCCAACCATTGAAGTTAGGATAAATGGCCTATAATTTCCTGTCTTTTCCCTAATCCATTCTTAAAGAGTGGAGTGAAATTTTCAATTTTCCTATCCTTTGGAGCTATTCCCAAATGTAGTGATTCTTTAAAGATCAGTACTAATGCCTCCACAATTGCTTCATCTTTCTCTTTCAGAACCTTGGAGTGTAGTCTATCTGATCCAGGTGTCTAATCTACCTTCAGATGTTTCATCTTCTGAAGCGCCTTAGATAGATAGATAGATAGATAGATAGATACTTTATTCATCCCCATGGGGAAATTCAACTTTTTTTCCAATGTCCCATACACTTGTTGTAGCAAAACTAATTACATACAATACTTAACTCAGTAAAAAAATATGATATGCATCTAAATCACCGTCTCAAAAAGCATTAATAATAGCTTTTAAAAAGTTCTTAAGTCCTGGTGGTAGAATTGTAAAGCCTAATGGCATTGGGGAGTATTGACCTCTTCATCCTGTCTGAGGAGCATTGCATCGATAGTAACCTGTCACTGAAACTGCTTCTCTGTCTCTGGATGGTGCTATGTAGAGGATGTTCAGAGTTATCCATAATTGACCGTAGCCTACTCAGCGCCCTTCGCTCAGCTACCGATGTTAAACTCTCCAGTACTTTGCCCACGACAGAGCCCGCCTTCCTTACCAGCTTATTAAGACGTGAGGCGTCCCTCTTCTTAATGCTTCCTCCCCAACACCTTCTCCTTAGTATTAGCAACTACACTCACTTCTGTCCCTTGACACTCTTGAATTTCCGGTGTACTGCTAGAGCCTTCCAGAATGATACAAAATATTTATTGAGTTTTCCGCTATTTCTTTGTTCCCTATCATTACCTCTCCAGTGTCATTTTCCAGTCATCTGATAACCACTCTCGCCTCTCTTTTACTCTTTTTATAATCTGTAAAAACCTTTGATATCAACTTTTATACTATTGGCTTGCTTACCTTCATATTTCATTTTTTCTCTCTATTTATTGTTTTTTTTAGTTTCCTTCTGTTGGTTTTAAAAACCTTAAGTTTTTTGCTATATTATATGCCATCACTTATATACTTTTATGCTGCCTTTGACTTCCCTTGTCAGCCAAGATTGCCTCATTTTCCCTTTAGAATACTACCTATCTCTTCTTAGTGAACAATCTGTCCTGCACCTTCCTTATTGCTTCCAGAAGCTCCAGATTCAAAGTAAATTTATTATCAAAGAGCATATATGTCACCATATATAATCATGAGATTTGTTTTCTTGTGGGCATACACATTAAATCCAAGAAACATAATAGAATCAATGAAAGGCCACACCCATCAGGAAGGACAAACAACCAATGTGTAAAGTACAATGAACTGTGCAAATACAAAAGAAAAAGTAATAATAATAAATAAGCAACAAATATTGAGAACATGAGATGAAGAGTCAATGAAATGAGTCTATAGGTTGTAGGAACAGTTCAGTGATGGGGGTGAGTGAAGTCATCCCCATTGATTCAAGAGCCTGATGGTTGAGGGGTAATAACTATTCCTGAACCTGCCAGTGTTGGGTCTTGAGGCTCCTGTACCTTCTTCCTGATAGTAGCAGTGAGAAGAGAGCATGGCCTGGGCGGTGGGTTTCATAATAATGGATGCTGCTTTCCTGCGACCGCACTCCATGTAGATACAGTCAGTGGTGGGAGGGCTTTACCCATGTTGCACCTGGCGGTATCCACGACCTTTTGTAGGATTTTCCATTCAAGGGCATTAGTGCTTCCACTCCAGGCCATGATACAACCAGTCAATCAACTCTTCTTGACACATCTATAGAAGTTTGTCAAAGTTTTAAATGTCGTGCTGAATCTTTGAAACTTCTAAGGAAGTAGAGGCACTGCCATGTTTTATGCTTTCTTTGTAATTGCACTTATATTCTAGGCTCAGGCCACATCCTTTGAAATGATAACACCAAGGAATTTAAAATTGCTGACACTCTTCACCTCTATCCTCCGAAGAGGATTCGTTCCAGGTTTCTCCTTCTGAGGTCAAAAATCAGCTTCTTGGTCTAGCTGACATTGAGTGAGAGGTTGTTGTTTGTGGCATTACTCAGCCAGGTTTTCAATTGAGTTGCTATATGCTGATTCTTTCTTTTTCAATCTTTTTATTATTATTATTATCAATATATATTGGGATTACAAACTTACAAATTTATACTAAACATGAAAGGATACACAAGCAATAGGTACAATATAATTAAGTCTTCCCAAATCATGAATGATACAAATAACATATAAACAAAGCAAAACTAGGTTATATCATAATATATATTAAAAAAAACAAAAAAGAGAAAAAGAAAAAAAAATTATGCTAGAAAAAACTAATCTAACAACCTAATAACTAATAGAGAAAAAAAAGAAAAAAAGAGAGAAAAAACTAATAGAAAAAAGTTTTAAAAATGGGCTGTTTATAATATCTATTAAAAAAATACAAAATCATCAGTGTCGCCAACTCCAATCCTCTCAACATATGTATAATCAAAACTGGAAACATGAATAGGTTTGGAACAGGGTCTCATTACATCATATGAAAATATTAAATAAATGGTCTCCATGTCTTTTCAAATTTAATAGAAGGGTCAAATACAACACTTCTAATTTTCTCCAAATTTAGACATAACATAGTTTGAGAAAGCCAATAAAATACGGTAGGGGGATTAATTTCTTTCCAATTCAGCAAAATAGATCTTCTAGCCATTAATGTAAGAAATGCAATCATTCGACAAGCAGAAGAAGATAAATGGATTGAGTCCATCATTGGTAAACCAAAAATTGCAGTAATAGGATGAGGTTGTAAATCAATGTTCAATACCGTGGAAATAATATCAAAAATGTCTTTCCAATATTTTTTCAAAAGTGGACATGACCAAAACATATGAGTTAAAGATGCTATCTCAGAATGACATCTGTCACAAATAGGATTTATATAGGAATAAAAACGAGCCAATTTATCCTTAGACATATGAGCCCTATGCACAACTTTAAACTATATTAATGAATGTTTAGCACATATAGATGATAAATTGACTAATTGAAGAATTTTATCCCAATTCTCAATAGGGATAGTAAGGTTAAGTTCTCTTTCCCAATCATTTTTAATCTTACAGAAGGGCTCTGAACGTATTTTCATAATTATATTGTAGAGTTTTGATATTACACCTTTCTGAGAAGGATTTAGTTCTAACAAATTCTCCAAAATACCCGAAGACTCAAGATTTGGAAAGGTAGGAAGTACAGTATTTAAGAAATTCCTAATCTGTAAATATCTAAAAAAATGAAATCTAGGCAAATTATATTTATTAGATAATTGTTCAAAAGACATAAAACAATTATCCAAAATTAAATCGGAAAATCGTAGTAATCCTTTAGTCTTCTAAGCTGAATAAGCTTGGTCTATAATAGAAGGATAAAAAAAGAAATTGGATACAATAGGAATAGTTAAAACAAACTGATTCAACCCAAAAAATTTCCGAAATTGAAACCATATACGTAAAGTATGTTTAACTATCGGATTGTCAATTCGTTTCTGCAATTTAGAAAGAGCAAAGGGAAGAGAAGACCCTAAAATAGAACCCAATGAAAATTCTTGTACAGATTTAGTTTCCAGGTTCACCCAATGAGGGCTAAAAGATAAATCCCAATCCTTTAACCAACATATCAAATATCGGATATTAACTGCCCAATAATAAAATCTAAAATTAGGCAGTGCCAATCCACCTTCCTTCCTTGCCTTCTGTAAATATTTTTTACCTAATCTAGGATTTTTATTCTGCCATATATATGAAGAAATTTTTGAATCAACATTAGCAAAAAAAGATTTCGGAATAAAAATTGGTATCGCTTGAAATATATATAAAAACTTGGGTAAAATAATCATCTTAATAGCATTAATCCGACTTATCAGAGATAAAGATAATGGTGACCATTTAGTGAACAAACATTTAATCTGATCAATTAAGGGTAAAAAATTAACCTTAAATAACTCCTTATAATTTTTAGTAATTTTAATCCCTAAGTATATAAAAGAGCCATTAACTAATTTAAAAGGTAAATTTCCATAAATTGGAACCTGTCTATTTAAAGGAAACAATTCACTCTTATTAAGATTTAATTTATACCCAGAAAAATTACTAAATTGAGCCAATAATGATATAACTGCAGGAATGGATTTCTCAGGATCAGAAATAAATAATAATAAATCATCGTCGTATAATGATAACTTACATATATCCATCCCACGAGTAATGCCAAAAATGTTCGGTGATTCTCTAATAGCAATTGCCAAAGGTTCTAAAGCAATATCAAATAATAATGGAATAAGAGGACAGCCTTGTCTAGTACCCCGAAATAAACGAAAAAAGGGAGATCTTTGATTGTTAGTAAAAACCGAGGCTACTGGAGTATGATATATCAGTTTAATCCAGGAAATGAATGTCGGACTAAAATTAAACTTCTCAAGCACAGTAAATAAGTATGGCCATTCAACTCTATCAAATGCTTTCTCCACATCTAATGAAATGACACATTCTGAGGTGCTACGTGAAGGAGTATAAACAATATTCAATAATCTCCTAATATTGAAAAAAGAATAGCGATTTTTAATAAAACCAGTTTGATTTTCCGAGATAATTTGAGGTAATACCTTCTCCAGCCTGGACGCCAGTAACTTGGAAAAGATCTTGGAATCTACATTCAATAAGGATATTGGTCTGTAGGATGCACAGTCAGTAGGGTCTTTATCTTTTTTCAATATTAAAGAAATGGAAGCTCTATAAAAAGATTGTGGCAGTTTACCCAATCTAATTGCTTCTTCAAAAACCCTGCATAACCAAGGAGAAAGAGTAGAGGAAAAACACTTTAAAAATTCCACTGTATACCCATCTGGACCTGGTGCTTTCCCAGAATTCATAGAGGAAATAACCCCTTTAATTTCTGCATCCGTAATAGGAGTTTCTAATATTGAAAGATCATCTGATGATAATTTTGGAAAATTCAATTTCCCAAGAAAATCATACATGGTATTATGATCATGAGGGAATTCAGAATGATACAGGGAGGTATAAAAATCTTGAAAAGATTTGTTTATCTCATCATGGTTAACTGTCAATTCACCATTCTGTTGATGAATCTTAATAATTTGACGTTTAACCAAAGCATTCTTCAATTGATTAGCTAACAGTTTACTCGATTTATCACTATGTATATAAAAATCAGATCTGGTTTTCATTAATTGATTTTCAATCGAAGATGTAAGTAATAAACTGTGTTCCATTTGAAGTTCAACCCTTTGTTTGTAAAGCTCCTTACTAGGAGCAGTCGAATATTTCTTGTCAATTTCTTTAATTTTATCAACCAATGGAAGAGTTTCCTTCTTAATACGTTTTCTCAAACCAACAGAATAGGAGATAATCTGTCCACGTATATATGCTTTAAAAGTGTCCCAAAGTGTTCCGCAAGAAATATCATCCGTGGAATTAGTTGAAAAGAAGAAATCGATCTGTTCCTTCATAAATTTAATGAAATCTGGATCTTGCAATAAGGTAGAATCAAATCGCCATTGCCTAACACTAGAAGCTGTATCCATAAATTTAATAGAAAGTTTCAATGGAGCATGATCAGAGATGGCTATAATATCATAATTACAACCAATTACAGATGGAATAAAATGAGAGTCAATAGAAAAATAATCAATTCTTGAGTAAGAATGATAAACATGTGAGAAAAATGAAAACTCTTTGTCCTTAGAATGCCGGAATCTCAAAATATCGAAAATTCCATTATCAGTCAAAAAAGAATTAATGTAAGTGGCCGACTTATTAGGTAAAGTCTGAGTGGATATAGATCTGTCCAGCAAAGGATTTAAATAACAATTAAAGTCACCACCCATTAACAACATATATTCATTTAGATTAGGTAGAGAAGTAAATAAGGACTTAAATAAATCAGGAACATCCACATTTGGAGCATAAACATTAACCATAGCAACCTTTTTGTTAAAAAGTAACCCAGTAATTAACAAAAATCTACCATTCAGATCCAAAATAATATCGTGTTGGACAAATGTAATAGAGGAGTCAATAAAAATTGAAACTCCCTTTACTTTGGCATTCGAATTCGAGTGGTACTGTTGACCCCTCCAAAACCTAAAAAAACGTTGATTATCCTCTTTCTTCACATGAGTTTCTTGTACAAAAATAATATGTGCATTCAGTCTTTGGAATACTTTGAAAATTTTTTTCCGTTTAATCGGATGGTTTAAGCCATTAGTATTCCAAGAGACAAAATTAATGGTCTGAGCCATATTTCTAAAATCAACCCTTTGGTATATAAAGAGTTAACCAAATTTTGAACTCATGCACCCGGAAGAGGAACAAAAATAAGGGGTGGTCCCGGAAGTGACGACATCGCGGACATTTTAATAGTTTAAAATCAGCCCAAATGAAAAAACTAAAAAAAACTGGTAAAAAGAACAATAGGTTTAGAAAAGAGACCCCCACCCCCCACCCATGAAGAAAAAGAACATCCTGAGCCTGGAGAAGGCTGGGGAAAAAAAGGAATGATACTAAATCTACCCCCCGTGTCAGCAGAAGGCAACTCCAAATATATAAAGGAGAGAAAAAAAGATCCACCCAAACTCCAAAAAAGTAATTATCACTATACTAAAACAAACTTCTTAATATAATTGCTAGTAAAAAAAAACCCAAAAAGAATATAAACACTAGTAACTTATAAATCAGGTTAAAACCCAAACAAAAAGTTAGAATGTGATAAGAAATGTATTATAGGAAGAAGACGAGAGAAAAAAAAGGCGAATTAAAAAAAAGCAAGAAATATTTTAGAGAAGAAACCGCCATCTTAGTCACACAAAAAATGAAAAGGATATATATCAAACCGTTAAAAAAAAATTCACCTTCAAAGGATTAATAATAATGACCAAAAATAAAGTACAGTGGTTAAAGTAAGTAAAATAAGAAGATTAGTACGTCGAAAAAAAAACTTTAATTAAAATATAAAATATAGAATAAACTTACACCAATAGCCAGAAACAAAATCTGGTTTTGGAAACAAAAACTATCTTGTAACGATCAAAATCACTCATTTATTAGAGACGAGAATCCGAAGCAGTAGGGTAGTTCTCATCCAGAAAGCTTCGAGCTTCAGATGTGGAGAGAAAAACACGTCGTGGTGCATTCGGAGGCGAGATTCTAAGCTTCGCAGGGTATAAAAGCGCTGGTTTTAGATTTTTCTCATAACATTCGGACATCAGAGGTTTAAAAAGAAGCCTTGCCTTCATTACTTCTGGGCTAAAATCCTCCACTAATCGAAACTCGAAATCTTTGAATTTAACCATCCCTAAATGCTGAGCAACACGAATAAGTTGCTCTTTGACATGCACATAATGAAATCGAACAATTACAACAGGTGGTTTAGATGAAGAACTTAATGATCAGCGCATAATTCTGTGGGCGCGATCAAGTAACGGAGGACTGTCTGGGAATACAGAAGGGAACGCATCCTTTAAAAGTTGAGCAAAATACTTAGAGGGGTCCCCTTGTTCAATACCTTCCGGGAGACCAAGTAGGCATAAGTTATGTCTTCTGGACCGATTTTCAAAGTCGACACTCTTGGCTTTAAGTGTTTCCACCTGTTTAATCGTCGAAGATAATTTCTGCTCCAGTTTTTCAATTATCAAGTCTCGCTTCCGAGCGTCCTCTTGCAAAGTTGCGATTAGAGCTTGCTGCTGGTTAACTACTGAATCAGTCTTATCCATATAATCCTGAAAAGCCTTTATATCTTGTTTGAAAATTTGTCGTTGTTCTTCAAATTTTTCATTTAAAAACTCCAATAACATTTCATAAGTCAATTCAGTATGCTTAGGATCGATCTTTTTTTTCTTTCCATTGCCGTTAGAATCTTTCCCAGGGTCTCGCCCTTTAGATCTTAAAGCCATTTCTGTACTCATTTCTTCAAAATTCATAAGTACACTCTTAAAGATAAGTCCAAAAAAGTAGCAAGAATCTTTTGGTGTAGGTAAAAGTAAGTTAAATAAGGGTGATCATAGGTTAAGAAAAGTAAAGGTTATGGAGGGAATCTGAAACAGTGCTCACTCCATGAGCGTCTCCTGGTGATTTCTGTATGCTGATTCATTACCATCTTTGAATCGGCTCATGGCAGCAATGTCATCAGCAAACTTAAATTTTCCACCGCTGTTGGGAGAATCTACTTCACCCTAATATTTTCCATCCTATATTTTGTACCCTAATATATCTTAGGGAGAGTGTCTACTGTGCCAGATATGGAAAAAATGTGGTTGGGGCTACCAGTACCATATCTCCATGCTCTATCTTTGTTCAATTTCCCACCATTCTATATTCAGACAAATTTTCTTCATTAGAGCATTAAGCTTGCATTTCATGAATATCCCATATGTTTGTATGTGATAGAGTTCAAGTTTGTTCTCACGAATTTAGTTGCCAGATTCACTTCATTTATCCTTTTCATTCTTTTCTTTCTATCCTGTGCTGCCCACTTTGCTGCCTCATTGGCTGATGCATTTGTGCAGCTTTCAACTGTGTACATTTTGGAGTGCATTTGCATTTCAGTACAGCCACTTCTAGCAGCAATTGTGTATCATCTATTCTTGTACTGACTAGTTTGGTGAGCAAGATCAGCAGGGAAGGAGTTTGTCAGTCCTTTTTAGGACTGTGTCCAAAATTTGTCTTTGTGTTCAATAGTCAATTGCTGAAACCGTGCTGTCAGGTCAGGGTCTTTGGACTTGATGGAGTTGATAGTTGGGTCTTTTTTTCCATTGGTTACCTTGTTTTCTGGCCCTACAACTTCTATCCCAGTGTCCAATTTTACCATAACAATGACACGCTCATTACACACATCATCAGGATCTGGTCTCACTTCTGTCATTGGTCAACAAGTAATCCCACCTGTAATGCTCTTATTCAGGGATACCCTCATACTCAGAGTCCTGCATACACTGTGTAGCTGCCTGTTGATGTTGAGGTTTGTTCATGCAACCACCTGTTAATAGTATTCCTACCACCTTATTGATTTTGCTTATCCACTCCTAAGTTTAGGACTAACTTGAGGAGATAACATCATGGTCAAAATTTGGATGGCATCACATAGGTGCAGGTCTTATACATTCTTAATGTGCCAAACTTCAACCTGGACTTTGAAACATCTTTTCAGCATGTGGGACCTGTTTATCAATATTCTCAGGGTCAGCAGATTTGTAAGGAAGTCTCCCTATACTTTTTCATAGTATCCATATTTCCTGCCCAGTTTCACTTGCTTGGTCTTTAATGGAGCTGGTTAAGTCAAGGCAGCTAATCCTATTTTCTCATCATTGTTAGCATCATTTGAATCGCTAGAAGTTATCGTAGCATCCATATCATGTAGATTCTGCAATTTCTCTAAATTTGGACAGAGGCGCTGCTTTGGATTACTGTCTGATGTAGGGAATGTTTCCTAAGGGGGGGGGGGGGAATCAGTGACAGAAATGCCCCTCTGAGATCCACACTGTGCTTTTCCATATTGTCTTGAAATTTGTGTCTCAGCTTCCTATAGTTTGTTTCAAATTTATCACTCTTCTGCTTTTGTTTTCTCACTTCAAATTCAAGTTTAGTTTATTGTTTACACCAACAAATGAAATAACATTCCTTGGGGCCAAGGTGAATAACAGTGTATATAACAAACGCACGTAATACAGAAAGTAATATTACTGCAAATAAAGTAACAAGTAATAACAAACACAAGAAAATCTTCAGGTGCTGGAAATCTAAAGCAACACTCACAAAATGCTGGAGTAACTCAGCAGCCCTGGCAGCATCTACGGAAAAGAGTAAACAGTTGTCGTTTCAAGCCGAGACCCTTCATCAGGACTGGAAAAAAAGATGAGAAGTCAAAGAAGGTGGGGGGGGGGGGGGGGAGAGGAGAAAGACATACAAAGTAAGTGATAGGTGAAGCCGCGGGTACCATAGATGTTGCCTGGCCTACTGAGTGCCTCCAGCGTTTTGTGTGTGTTGCTAACCAATAATAAGGTACATTTGCAAAACAAGTTAAAAAGTAAATATAATGCTACTGGCACTTCATATGTGATGAGACCCTGGTGGTGGCAGTGAGTTCAATAGTTCTTATGAATGAAGTAAAAAAGATGTTTCCCATCCTAACTGTTCTTGTCTTAATGGCATGGTACCTCCTGCCTGATGGTGGGGAGTGTAGATTGGTGGACGGAGGGGAGAGATCCTTTTTAATGATAAGGGCCCTGTATACACAGTGCTGCTGATGAATATCTTGGACAGGTGGAAAGAAACTCCAATGATCCTCTCTGCTGTCCTTGCAATCCTTTGTAGGGACATGGTCAGGTGCCTTGCAACTCCTATGGTAGATGGTGGTGCGGCTGGTCAGGACACGCTCGATGCTGCTCCTTTAAACATTGGTTAGAATGGATGGGGGAATGGGGAGGAGAGCCTTGTTACCTCAATCTCCTCAGGAAGTGGTGTTATGCCCTCGGCCCCCTCCTTTGTGAGAATCGCAAGAGCCCTAGTCAAGGGGGGGTCAACTGACCCAAGAGAGAAAGAGACATGCTGAATAGACACAGGAAAATGGGAGAGAGAGAGAGAGACGTGCGGAAGACCACGTTCTCCCAAGAAGCAGAATAAAGGCGACATTGACTATTGTCTCATGGAGACCACGTGAAAAGCCCTCGGGCAAAGTGGGCTGGTTGAGAGAGAGATCGCATTACCTGCAACCTGATTGACACCTGCGATCCCGTGAAGAAGTATAAAGGAGGGTCTGAGGGGGGGAAACCCTCAGACGCACCAAGGAGACGCACCAAGGAGACACGATACCGATTCCCGTGGGAGCTGGAAGCCATTTTGAAGGAAGCCATGTGCGTTAGATTCCAAATGTTGAATCTGTGGCTAGAACCAACGAAAGACTGCTTTTAACTAACAACGGGGAAGCCTGCTTCCCTGATTCCAAGGATTTGCTCTGCAAAGACAACGGGCAAGTGTCAATCCTTTCTAAATCATCTCTCTCTCTACAACGTGAAAACCCCAGCGGTTCCCAAAAGGGAAAAGCCTGCAAACTTCTGAGTGACTCTTTATATTTCAATTGGACTCAGTATTACCCCTAGACAACTATAGAGCTTATTTCTGATTGATTATTGTTACACCGGTGTTTTAGATTGAGTTTTGACGATGTATATGATCTGAATGTTTTGTATTAACCATACGCTTGTGCCCCTTTTTTGAATAAAACGTTTGAAAATAGTAGCATCCGACTCAGCTGATCCCGCTATCTTTGCTGGTAAGTTACCTGGTTACGGGGTTACGTAACAGTGGAGACACAGCTGTGCTTTCTTTCTTTCTTTTTTTTTTAAACTTTTTTTTATTGGTTACTTGGGGAAAGAAATAAATACATACACTAAAGTTATTACGAACTCCGTGGAGCATGTGGGGACCCTCCAATATCCAGGCATTCCTTTTTTTTTCTCTTTCTTTTTTTTTTAATAGGGATGTTGGGGGGAGGGGTTAAGGGGAGGGGGGCTGGGTAACACATTTTTTTTTTCTCATACACATTTATTCTGTAACTATTTGAAAGCTGTGCTTTCTTGACCGAAGAGATGGTGTTGAGGGACCAGGTGAAACTATCCAGAGACTTGGTGCTCCTAAGTCCGTCCATGGAGGAGCTGTGGATGTCAGTGAGGAGTGGTCAGCCTGCATCTTCATAAAGTCCACCATCATGTCTTTGGTTTTGTTCACATTAAGACTCAAGTTGCTGTACTTAGCACCATTCTACAAGTCACTCTGCTTCCTCCCTGTATGCCATCTTGTCATCATTGTTGATGAGGCCAACCGCTGTTGGTTTGGTTTGAACTCGGTCTAGCAGTGCAGTCGTGCATCAGTAGGGTGAACAGCTGTGGGTGGGCCACACAGTCCTCGGGAGTGCCACTGATCAACATGATGGAGCTAGAGATGATACTGCCAACGTGGACTGACTGTGGCCTTTCTGTCAAGAAGTCCAGGATCCAATTACAGAGATGTTGAGACCCAGTGAGAACAGTTTACCTACTAACTTCTGAGGAATTATCATATTAAACACCGAGCTGAAATTAATAAATGGCATCCTGGCATATGAGCACAATTTTCCAAGTGGAACAGGACGGAGTGGAGTGCAGAGGCAATAGCATCATCTATGGACTGATTTGAGTGATAAGTGAACTGGAAAAGGTCCAATGTAGCAAGAAAATGATTTTTAATGTGATCCAAAATCAGCTGCTCAAAGCACTTCATTGTTGTTGAGGTCAGTGCCACTGGATATTAGTCGATAAGGCTCGTTACTGTTGCTCTATTGGGCACTGAGATGATAGTGGTTGCCTTGAAGCCTGGGGGACAGTGAGATCTGTTCCAGAGAGATGTTAGAGGTATTTGTTAGAACCTATGTTTACCGGACTGCACAATCCCTCAGCACCTATCCAGGTATGCTATCAGGCCTCACAGCTTTATGTGGGTTGACGCTGGCTAAGGTTTTCCTCACATCAGCTATGGCCAGAAAGAGTGCCTGCTCCTCGAGTGGGGGCTGGAGGGGGTGGTGGAAAGGGCACATTGTTCCATGTATCAAACTGAGTCTAAAAGGCATTCAGCCCATCAGGAAGAGAAGCATCATTGTCATTGATATGTGGAGTGGACTTCTATTCCGTTATGGTCTGAATGCCCTGCCACATGGTGCCTCATGTCTTCAGTGTCACAGAAATGGCCGTATGTTCTCTTGTTCAGTTAGGACCCAAATTTCTCTCTTCAATTTTCTACTAACTCTTTTGTACTGACTTTACAATGTGTCACAATTTTCTATTTGCTTCCTCACTTGTTCAGTTAACACACAAATTTGCTCTTTAGGTTTTTCACTGTCTTTATCATGCTGACTTTTGTAACTGAATATGTTTTGTGCTTCTTAGTTGTGATTAGACTGCTAGCATTTTCTTCATTCTCTCAGCTGTTCTCTGGGTCTTACCCTGTGCCCTTTTAATTATCATCGAGCAGCCAAATTCCATTAGACTCAGCACTGATTTCTTTCCAGTTGGAATACTTCATTTAGATAAAATCCTAAACCCTCACTCATCTGTTCACACATAACAATCAACAGTTCTATTCGTCCTCTTCCTGTAGTAGGCTTCTTCTCTAATTGGCCCATGACTTTGATTCCCCTCATACCACAGATATAGAATAATTGTTCACTTACTGGGGTTGTATAGCCTAAAACAAAGGAGTCTGTAGTCAAAATCAATAGATTGCACAGTGAAGTTCAAATGGATCACACCAAATATCACATTAATAGACTATTCTCAGACAAAAAGTGCTTTTTAACTTCACTTAAAAAAGAGCAGAGTGGAGGAGAAGATTGCTGAGCTTTAACTTCACTCTTAGACTTTCTTTAAATAGTGTGTTGGGACAAGAACTTGCTGCTTCTCTGATGATTAGGAAATTAAAGAGGAAGGTCTTTCCTCCTGATGAATGTACATACTGGAACTTTCTGTCTTATCTGGGATTCTTCCCATACTTAATCTTATCAACTATCTTCTTCCTGATGCCAAGCTGCTAAATCTGGAGATGTTGTCCAAAAGTCCTTCAGAAGTCATGAATGATGTTCAAATCTTGTTGCAGCTACTTGATTAGATATTTGTCATGGTTCATGGTAGCCTGTACTAGCAAGCTAGGTGAGTAAAGAAAAGTAATAAAGGAACTAAAGCACAAGCTTTTCTTTTATATTGCTAACCAGTATGGACCAATTTAGATAAGAATTCATGAACATGTACCAATTGATTCACAGACAAAGAAACTACAAAAGTTTAGAACCAAATAAACTCCAAGTTTATAAACAGGAATGTACAAGCACATAAGCAAGTATAGAGAAAGCCAAAACTGCAAGGAAAAACACAATAAAAATAAAAATCTCGAACCCTAATCCAACAATACTTACTTAAAAGGACTAAAAATGAAGGCTCTGATGAGAGGACTCAGGAATGGGACTAGCTAAACTGGTCTTCCATAGAATTGGCATTACTTGTGAGCCACAGTAACCCTCCTGCCCATATTGTGGTGCTGAACTAATTGAATTGGTAATTAAATGCTTAACTAAGCTATTCCCTTCCATACTATACCCTCTATTCTCTGCACAGTCATGTGCGTATCTAAGAACTGCTTAAATGCCACTTCCATGTTTGCCCCCAGCAGCTCCTTCCAGAAACCCACCACTCCCTGTGCAAAAAAAGCCTGTTCTGCACACCACCTTTGAACTTTCCCCCCTCACATTAAATGAATGTCCTCTAGTGTTACCATACAGCCTTAGGAAAAAAGTCTACTCTGCTTATGTTCTCATAATGTTATAAACATCACCACCTAGCCTCTGCCACTGCAGGGAGAACTACACAAGTTTGGCTAACCTCTCCTTCTAGCACATACCATTTAATTCAGGAAGCATCCTATAAACCTCTTCTGACCCCTGCAAAAGTCATCATGTCCTTCCTGGTGACCAAAATTGAATGCAATTCTCCAGATTTGGCCAAACTGGAGTTTTCTAAAGCTGCAACATAACTTCCAGACTTTTGAACTTAGTGCCATAAGAAATAAAGTCACCTTCTTTCCTACCCTATTAGCCTGTGCAACCACTTTCAGGGATTTGGTTATGTAGTGATTTTAATTAGTTTCGATCTTGTTGGCTACTTCAAATGTTAATTTTTAGGTATTAATGTCTATTTTAGTACCTTTTTGAAAATTAACAAACTGTATATCCTGAAAATCTCAAATAAAAACAAAGCATTAGAATGTCAAGCAACATCAGTCGAAAGAGAACAAAGTAAATGAATCGTTATGTACTGTGAGAGTCCAATCTTTTGTTTCTGGGCATTTTAGAAGCAATAACCAATTAACTAGAACATATAAAGCTATTTGGTGGAGCAGTTTTCTGAATACATGTTGTTGCAACTATACTTAATGGGAAATTACTGGATTTCATTACTTCACATGATTTTCAATTCATTGTTCTGTAGCATATATTTTGAAAATCAGCACTATAATATTTGTGGAACATTGATCTTGAACAAACTTAATCACTTCATTTGATTGCCTGTGCTGTCAGATTGAGGTTACAATTAAGTGTTTGATTTCGAACCCTTAATTCCTGAAAGTGTACTTTGTTAGAATCAGCTCTCAGGTTCTAATTCATTTATTTTTTTAAACAGCTGGAAGCATGTCCTGTCAAGACACCAAAGAAGATAATAGAACCTCAATGTAAGATCTATTTATACATCTAAATATTTATGTATCATAGATCTCTCTCTGTACCTATAGCCTTATCAATTATTTTTTCCTGTATCTCACTCTTCCAGAATCTCAACTGATCTCTCTCTAGTCCCTTGTTCACTTTGTCCTAATCCCTAGTTCCCTACTGCAAACCAATTCTACTTTCTTCCTCAGACTACTCTGCTCATTTCCTATAACCCACACTTTTCCATGATTATTTTTGCTTCATTACATTCCTCTCTCTGCCTAACTTATCCTGTTTATCTTTCCCCCGCCAGTCTTCTGTCAATTATTTTTCTTAACTAATCATTCCTTTTAAAGTGAACCCCTATCACTTTCTCTAGTGTTTACACACTCTGCCCAGTAGATTATCACAGAAAAGAACGATTTCTCACGTGCAGTACTTGTTCTGCTGAATGCTATGCTCAGTGCAGTACTTTCAGTGGAATATAGTACCCTCATTGCCTGGGATGGGGTGTTTAAGGGGTTTTACAACAACACGTATCAGCAAAGTTAAAGAATTTCTTTCTGGCAGTTTCTTAGTTCTCCAAGTCTGGCAAATATTATTTTTATCCATATAAAATGTAGGTATGTCAAATTGATTTTATTTACTGTTGGATAACTTAACATTTAATATACTTACCCATTTCTCACTGAGCTGTTTTCTCTGAGGTTATAGCTTGGAAGATTCTTGTAAATTTGTGGAATAAATTAAAGAAGTATTAAATGAAAATCAAAATCTGTAAATGCTCAAATTCTGAAATAACATAGAAGCTGAGAATACAGGAACAAACAATTTGCCTTTGATAGAACATTACACTACAGTACAGGCCCTTTGGCCTACCATGTTGTGCTGACCTTTTAACACATTCTTAAGGCCAATCTAACCTTTCCCTCCAACATAGCCCTCCATTTTTCAATGATCTATGTACCTACCTACCTGGTCTCTGCCTCTGCCACCATCCCTGACAGTACCCCTATAGGGGTATTCCTACTCCCTTTCTTTAACAAACGAATAACATTTGTTGTCTTCCAATTGTTTGGTACTACTCCTGTGGCCAGTGAGGATGCAAAGATCACCATTAACAGTGCAGCAATCTCTTGCCTCGCTTTCCATAGTAAGCTGGGATATATACTGTCCAGCCATGGACACTTATCTTTCCTAATGCTTTTCAAAGTTCCAATTCATCCTCGTTCTTAACCTCAACATGTTCTAGCATATCAGCGTGTTTTATGCTGTCCTCACATACATCAAGGTCCTTCTCAGTCGTGAATACTGAAGCAAAATGTTCACTAAGGACTTTACCAACCTCCTCAGACACCAGGTATATTTCCTTTTCTGTCCTGTCCCTGATCAGTCCTACCCTCACCCAATCAGCCTCCTATTCTTCACATACATGAATAACGCCTTAGAGTTTTCTTTACTCCTACTTGCCATAAACTTCTTATGCCCCCATCTAGCTCTCCTATGTCCATTCTTAAACCCTTTTCTGGTTATTTTGTTACTCTCTAGAGCTGTCTGATCCTTGCTTCCGAAACATTAAGTATAATGTTGTGTCTAAATAAACTAATCCTTGCTACCAACACAGTGTCCATATTCCTCCATTCTCTACAAATTCAAGTAGCGACCTAAGAAACTGTTAAATACCTGTATTTATTACCGTCCCTCGTAGCATATTCCAAGCACCTTTCGCTTTCTGTGTGTAAAAAAAACTAAGCTTGACTTGCACATCTCCTTTGAACTTACCCTTTTCCATCACGAATACCTGCCTCTAGTATTAGACATTTGACACTAGGAAAATGGTACTGGTTGTCTATTCTATCCATGCCTCTCATTAATCTTATAAATTTCTCTCAGGTCTCTCCTCAGCCCAAGTTTGTCTAACCTCTCCATATAGCATATGACCTTTAATCAATGTAGCATCCTGATAAATCACTAATGGACTCTCTCTAAAGCTTCCACATATTTCTTGTAATGCAATACTCCAAATATGATACTCCAGGTTCCCTTACATTTGACCTGCTAAGGTGCAAAACCTTATATTTGGCCAGATTAAAATCCATCTGGCATCTCTCCTTCCATATCTCCATCTCATCTATATCCGTCTGCATCCTTCAGCAATCATATGTGCTATCCATAATGCCATCAGTCTTTACACCATCTGCAAATTTCATAACCCACCCATCCACGTTTTTAATCCAAGTTATATATCTCACAAAACTGGAGTCCCAGTATAGATCCTGTCAAACGGAAATAGTCACAATCCTCCAGCTAGAATAGGTCCCATCAATGACTACCCTCTATCAAGCCAGTTCTGAAATCAAATGCCCAAGTCACATTGGATCCCATGTATCTTAATCTTCTGGATGAGCTTACTGTAGACCAGGGACTTCATTAAATACCTCCATAAAATCCATGTAGAAAGCATTTGCAGTTCTAACTTCAACAATGATCTTGGTCACCACCTCAATAAACTCAAGTATGTTTGACATTCAAAATGCTAGAGGAGCTTAGCTGGCCAGGCAACATCTATGGAACAGAGTAAACAGTCGAAGTTTTGGGCTGAGGCACTTCATCAGGACTGCAAAAAAGAGACGAGAGGTCAGAGTAAAAGGGTGGGGGCAGGAGAGGAATAAGTACGAGGTAGTAGGTGATAGGTGATATCGGTGGGGGAGGAGGGTGAAGTAAAGAGCTGGAAAGTCAATTGGTGAAAGAGATACAGGGCAGGAAAAGGGGGAATCTGATAGGAGAGGACAGAAGACCATGGAAGAAGGGGAAGGAGCACCAGGGGAAGGTGATGGGCAGATAAGGAGATAAGGTGAGAGAGGGAAAAGTGGAAGGGGAATGAAGGGTGGGCAGTTACCGGAAGTTCATGCCATCAGATTGGAGGCTACCTGGATGGAATATACGGTTTTGCTTCTCCAACCTGAGTGTGGCCTCATCATGGCAGTAGAGGAGGCCATGGACTGGCATGTCAGAATGGTAAGTAAAATGAAAAACGGGTGGCCATCTGGCGATTCTGCTTTTTCTGACAGAGCATAGGTGCTCAGCAAAGCAGTCTCCCAATCTATGTTGTGTCTCACCGATGTACAGCAGGCCACACCGCGAGCAGATGACCTCAACAGACTCATATGTGAAGTGTTGCATCATCAGGAAGGACTGTTTGGGACCCTGAATAAACAGGAAGCCACATCGGGAGCACTGGATACAGTAGATGACCCCATCAGATGCACAGGTGAAATGTTGCCTCACTTGGAAGGACTGTTTGGGGCCCCGAATAAAATTCAGGAGGCCATACCAGGAGTATATCAGTGAGACCCAAAATAGATTGGGAGACCATTTCGCTGAACACCTACCAGAAAAAGCAGGATCTCCCAAGTTGCCACCCTTTTCAATTGTACTTCCCATTTCCATTTTGACATGTTAGTCCATGGCCTCCTCTACTGCTGCGATGAGGCCACACCCAGTTTGGAGGAGCAAGATCTTGTGTTAACCTCCAATGAGATAGCATGAACATTGATTTCTCAAACTTCTGTTAGTTGCCCTCTTACCCACCTCCATTCCATTTCCCTCTCCCATCTTATCTCCTTAACTGTCCATCACCTCCCTCTGGTGTCCCTCCTCCTCCCATTTCATCCATGGCCTTCTGTTCTCTCGTATCAGATTCCCCCTTCTCTTGCCCTTTATCTCATTCACCAATCGACTTCCCAGCTCTTTACTTCACCCCTCCCCCCTTCCAGTTTCACCTATCACCTACCACCTTATATTTCTTCCTGTCCTGCCCCACCTTCCTACTCTGACCTAATCTTTTTTCTCCAGTCTTGTTGTAGGGTCTCGGCTGGAAATTTTGACAGTTTTCCATAGATGCTGCCTGATCTGCTGAGTTCCTCCAGCATTTTGTGTGTATTATTTTGATTTCCAGCATCTGCAGATTTTCTCTTGTTTATGTTTGCCATTCATGACTTGCCTCACATAAAGTTATGCTCAAAAATCATATCCCTAAGGATCTTCTCTAATAGATTACCTACCACGTTTCAGTTCAGAAAGCCTTCATCTAAAAGAAATATTAAATTTTGTGGTGTTTAACTGAAGTTTTACTTAAGTCAAGAAGGGTTTACTAGGCAGTTGAACAACTGACAAATATGTAAATCTCAGATATTTAACACAAGTTAAACAGAAGTTAATTTGGAGGCACAGAAGCACCACTGCCTCACAACACCAGAGCCTTAGGTCGGATCTTGCACCTTGATGAACCTGGTGGAATTTGCACATTCTCCCTGCATGGGTTTCATCTGAGGGCTTCAGTTACTGTACCTCCCACACTCCAAAAACATTTGAGTTGCTGCTGTATATTAGTTGGTCACTGTAAATTGCCCCCTCCATGTGTGTAGGTGAGTGCTAGAATCTGTGAGAATATGAAGTGAATGTGGGGAGAATAAATCAGGGATTAAAATGAGAATTAGTGTGAAATCGGTGTTTGATCATTGTTGAAGACTTGATAGGACAAGGTGCTTGTTTTCCAGCTGTATCTCTCAATGACTCTAAAAGACAATGTATTTTTTCTGAACTCATTAATTTTTAGAGCTGGCTGTCCATAATCTGATGCTCATCTTCAGCAAATTTCAAATTTGATATTTGTCTTGGCTCTAGTAGTACATTTCAAGGAAGTGACAGCATTAATAACTTAGAAGATTATAAGTCATGAGATAAGATTGTGTTAGTTATTTTGCTTCTAATTTCTATTATGAAAACTGTATGATGTTTCATATGCACAGGTTGGATGGAGCAATTTGGTGTTATTAATTCTCAAGAGTAATTGGAAAAAATACTCCAGTCACAATGGGAATTAGGAAAGCCAGAATGGGCCATGAAAAGTCCTTAGCAAGTAGGATTAAAGAGAACCCAAGGCATCCTGAACATAAATCAAGAGCAGGAGGGTGACTAGGGAGTGGGTAGGTCCTCTCAAAGATGAAGGAGAGAACATGTGCTTAGAGACAGATCATGCATGTTCTCCCTGTAACCTGACCAATCAAGTGCCCATCAATCTCTGCATTAAGTATACTCAATGGTTTGGCTCCACAGCTGTCTGAGACAGATTCAGTACACTCTAGCTGAAGAACTACCTCCTCATCTTTGTTTTTAAATGGATGTCCCTCTATTCTGATGCTATACCCTCTGGTCCTACACTCACCCACTATAGGAAACATTCTCTCCATGTCACTCTACCTAGACCTTCCAGTATTCAATAGATTTCAATGAGATCCCCACTTATTCTTATAATCTCCATGTGAGTACAGTCCCAGAGCCATTAATTGCTCTTCATACATTAATCTTTTCATTCTTGGATCACTCTTGTGAACCTCCTATGGACCCTCTCCAATGCCAGTGTATCTTTTCTTAGATAAGGGGCCCAAAACTGCTCACAATACTCAAAATGAATACTAACGTTGCATTTGCATTCCTCACCACTGACTCAGCCTGCAAGTTAACCTTCAGGTAGTCCTTCATTTTCAGAAAATAGTTTACACTTTTGTCCTTCTACGAAAGCATGACCCATATGCTTCTGGGCACTGTATTCCATCTACCACTTCTGTTCCCATTCTCCTAATCTGTCAGCGGCCTCTTGCTTCCTTAACACTACCTGTCCCTCCACCTAATTTCATATGGTTCTTGTGAAATTGGATCCTGGATTTCTTTACTTGTAGACCCCAGTCAGTTAGGATTGGCAAAAAAATCTCCTCCACTATCTCTATCAGCACAGCTGCACTACAGCAGTGGTCCCCAACCACTGGGCCGCGGACCGGTACCGGGCCACAAAGCATGTAGCTATCAGGCTGCGAGGAAATGATATGATTTAGTGATATGAAATGATATGAGTCAGCTGCACCTTTCCTCATTCCCTGTCACACCGACTGTTGAACTTGAATGCACGCAAGGTCATCAGTCGCCTAAACGCAGTGATACCCTCGCGCCAGGGATCACAGGTTGGCCTTGGGTAACCTGCCGTTGCTACTGGCCTGGAGCACGGACACATGGGTGCCGCCTCGAAACCTGTTTAGCACACCGAATGTTCGTGGGGAACCCGGTGCTAAAATATTCGCAGACGACCTAATTCGGGCTCAGGGTTTCATAAGTAGCAGAGCAGCTACCTCGCTGCAATCTACTGAAAGTCATCCCTCAAGCCAAACTTTTGTCGACTGCTCTCTCCGGACTGCGACCGCCGCGGGCCTGGTACGGGGACCTCCAGCGCTTACCTTGTCCTCTCACTGGTGCAATGACTTTATATGTTCATACGAGGAAAATATGCGCTGTATGTTTATTATTAAATTCATTAGATAAACCATTTTAGAAACCAAATTGAGTGTATTAGCCACTTATAAGTGACTCATAGTTGACTTATCACCTAAATTCTGTTCGTGATTAACACCCCCACCCCCCCCACCGGTCGGCCGGTCCGCAAGAATATTGTCAATATTAAACTGGTCCATGGTGCAAAAAAGATTGGTGACCCTTGCACTACAGGGATGTGTGCTTAGCTCCCTGTTGTACTCGCTTCACACCTATGACTGTGTGGCTAAGTACATCTCCAACACTATGTACAAGTTCACTGATGATGCCACTGTTGTAAGCTGTATCAAAGGTGGTGGTGAATCAGCATACAGGAGAGATTGAAAATTTGGCTGAGTGGTGTAATAACAACAACCTCTCACTTGATGTCAGCAAGACCAAGGAACTGATTGTAGACTTCAGGAGAGGGAAACCAAATGTCCATGAGCCAGTACTCATTAGAGGTGGAGAGGATCAATAACTTTAAATTCCTGGGTGCCACTATCTCAGAGGTTCTGTCCTGGACACATCATGTAAGTGTAACTGCAAAGAAAGCACAACATCGTCTGTACTTCTTTAGGAGTCTATGGAGACTTGGCATCTCATCAAAAACCTTGATAAACTTCTCTAGAATTGTAGTGGAGAGTGCACTGACTGGCTGCATTACAGCCTGGCATGGGAATACCAATGCCTTTGAACAGAAAAAAACGACAAAAGACTGTGGATTTGGCCCAGTGTATCATGTGTAAAGCCCAGACAGCCACTGAGCACATCTACATGAAATTTTGTTATAGAAAAGCAGCATCCATCATCAAAAATCATCACCACCCAGGCTGTGCTCTTTTTCACTGCTGCCATCAGGTAGAAGGTACAAGTGCCTCAGGGCTCACACCACCGGGTTCAAGAACAGTTGCTACCCCTCAATCATCAGACTTTTGAACAAAATGACTGACTACACTCATTCCATTTCTGGTGTTCTCACAACTAATGGTCTCACTTTAAGGACTCTTTATCCTGTTATTTCATGCTCTTGTTATTGCTATTTATTTATATTTGCATTTGCACAGTTTGTTGTGCATCGATCCTGTTTACATTCATTGTTCTATAGACTTGCTAACTATGCCCGCAGGCAAAAGAATGTCAGGGTTGTATGTGGTGACATGTATGTACTCTGACAATAAATTTTACTTTGAACTTAGAACAAACTCCGACCACTAGTCACTTCCAACCAGCTAGAAATGGCTCCCTTTATTCTCATTCTATGCCTCCTGCCAATCAGCCAATCCTCTATCCATGCTAGCATCTTTCCTGTAATATCATGGGCTCTTAACTTGTTAAGCAGCCTCATGTGTGGCAACTTGTCAAAGACCTTTTGAAAATCCAAGTACTCAACATCAACCAATTCTCCTCTGTTATTTCCTCAAAAAATTCCGACAGATTTATTTTTGGTCTATTTTATCATGTGCCTCCAAATACCCCGAGACCTCATCCTTAACAATCAACTTCAACATCTTCCCAACCATCGTACACAGGCTAACTGGCCTTTAATTTCCTTTCTTCTGCTTCCCTCCTTCCTTAAAGAATGGAGTGAACCATGCCTCCATAATCTCTCCAGTCACCTCTTTTGGAAACCTGGAATGTAGTTCATCTGGTCTAGGTGACTTATCTACCTTCAGACCTTTCAGCTTCCCAAGCACCAGCTCCCTATTTAAAGCAAATGCACTCACCCCTGCCTCCTGACACTCTCAAACTTCCGGCATAATGCAAGTGTCTTCCACAGTAAAGACGAATGCAAAATACTTATTTTGTCAGCTATTTCATTGTCTCCCATTGCTACCTCACCAGCATTATTTTCCAGCGGTCCTGTGTCTCTTTTACTCTTTATAAATTTGAATAATACTTTTGGTCCTATTATTGGCTAGTTTACCTTCATATTTCATCTTTTCCTTCCTTATGCCTTTTTTAGTTGCCTTCTGGTGATTTTTAAATGCTTCCCAATCCTCTAACTTCCCATTAATTTTTTGCATTATTATATGCTCTCCCTTTTCCTTTCATGTTGTTTTTGACTTCCTTTGTCAGCCATGGATGCAGAAGCCTGCCTTTAGATTACTACTTCTTTGTGCTCTGTCTAGTGTTACGGATTCAAGCAACAATAAATATATGAGTTAGGCAGGGGTTTTTATAACAAATAACATGTTTATTAAACACTGAAAACAAACCCCCCCAAAAGTAAACAAATCACAGTAACTGGAAATCAGCTGCTGTGCGGCAACTTGAACAGTTCTTAAAACATTGAAGCTTAAACAGTTCTTAAAGCGTTGCAAAAACAGTTCTTCAAAGTAGTATTGCCAAAAGTTCAAAATGCTCACAGTCCATTTAAGGGAGAGACTTTTTAAGATGATTTAAATTCTCTTTTCCGTCGTGTTGTTTCGGTTCCCAAGATCGAACTTTTTCCCACGAAGAATTTACGAAACGAAACGGCTTAAAGGCACTGACCTTTCCTTTACAGAACTATTCCCAATCCTTTCTGCTATTTCGCAGGGATTAACACGAGAACAGTCAACGAATTCCTTCCGAATAAGGACCAAACAAGGTTGAACCTGTTTCACTGTCGAAATCGATTCTCCTCGATCTTTAACTCCCGAACTCCGATCTTCACTCTCCACTGATTCTCAACTAGCAGTTTTGTAAAGAAACTGCTGGCAATGATCTTTTAAACTTTAGGCATTAGATAAAACTTCATCTTTCAACTAAACTACGTCATAACATTAAATCACGCAGTGGCATGAAGTCAATATGGCAAATCCAGTCACGAACTGCCCCTCCTCACAGGGAGGGGTCCTCCTTTTATACCCTGTAAAAAAAACCTGTCACTCGACCTCTACTGGTGGGAAAATGACATCACTCCACCATCACAAGACCGCTACCTCAAGTCCAGTATAGCTTCAACCCCAGTCACGGGACAAGGGTACCACTGTCACGTGTCACGGGTACGTACCACTAGCCACTGCTGTTCTGCTGTCATTATGCTGTTGTGGACTTCCGATCAATTTTGGCCAGCTCCTCTCTCATGCCTATATAATTCCCTCTATTCTACTGATACATCGGATTTTAGCTTCTCCCTCTCAAATTGTAGGCTGAAGTCTACCATATTATGATCACTGTCCCCTAAGGGTTTCTTTACCTTAAGTACCCTAACTCAAATCTGGTTCATAACACAACACCTAATCCAGAATATTCTTTCCCATAGTGGGCTCAACCGTAAGATGTTCTAAAAGGGCGTCTCAAAAGCATTCTACAACTTCTCTATCTTGGGATGCAGCACCAACTTGATTTTTTCAATCTGCCTTCATACTGAAATGCTCCATGAGTATCCTAACATTGCTGTGTTGACATGTGTTTTATATTTCTCTTTGTAATTGGTAACTGATATGCTGGCTACTGTTTGGAGGCCTGTATATAACTCCCACCAGTGTCTTTTTATCCTTACAGTTTCTTAACTCTACCCACAAGGTAGATTCTACATCTTCCAGTCCTATGTCACCTCTTTTTAAGGATTTGATTTCATTTCTTTTCCAACAGAGCCACTCTACTCCCTTTACCTACTTGCATATCCTTTCAATACAATGTGTGTCCTTAGATGCTAAGCTCCCAACTATGATCTTCTTTGACTATAACTCAGTGATGCTCACAATTTCATTCTGGCCAATCTCTGACTATACAACAAGATAATCTACCTTCGTCCATATATTCTGTGAATTCAAATATAACATTTTCAGTCCTGTATTTATCGGCTTTTTAAAAAAATTTGCCCCCATCATACACTTGAACTCATCCCTTTGACTGCTGTTTTGCTTTCATCTGCCTGTCCTTGATCATAGTCTCATTGCACCTTGCATCTAGTTATCCTGATTAATCAAGAGCCTATCAACCTCCACCTTAATTATACCTAATTAACTAGTCTGTGCAGCTGTCTGTGATAATGAATTCCACAGATTCACCACACTCTGGCTCAAGGAATTTTTCCTCATCTCTGTTCAAAATGAATATCTCTCAGTTTTGAGGCTCTGCCTTCTGGTTCTGGACTCGCCCACTATAGGAAACATCCTCTCCACATCCACTCGCCATTCAATAGGTTTCAATGAGATTCCCCCTTCATTCTTCTAAACTCCAGCGAGTACAGGTCCAGAGCCCTCAAATGCTCAGCATATGTTAACCATTTTATTCCTGAGATCATTCTCGTGAACCTCTTTTGGGCCTTCCCCAATGCCAGCATATATTTTCTCAGATTAGGGGAGCAAAATTACTCCCAATACTTCCATGTGTGGTCTAACCAATGGCCTGTATATATAATTTGGAGTTTTGACACAAGACTATGACCGTGGCTCATTAAACCATCTTTCTCCTTGTTTTTCAGGAAAACTATATGCTCTGTCCCATATTTTCTTGATTTCTCTTTTCTTTGCATGCTTTCCAGTTTTGTTGTGTACTTTATCTTATCAGCTGATTTGAACATAATTATGAAAATTAGAAGTTGTAGATTGTCATTGATCAATAGCCATTGTACATCAATAATTGCAGAATAAGTGACAAGGGTATGAGTTAAGATATAACTGCAAATGCTGCAGAGCTTTTACTTCTACAAAAAGTAAAAAATAGTCCGGTTTGAGCAACAATGGAATGATCAAGTCTTGAGGGTACAAATGCATGCATGAGGGATTTTAGTTGTAATGTTGGGCCAGAGTTGAAAACAGACAAGGAACCAAATGGTGTTGGAAACAGAATGGATATAAGATGAGCTATATATGTGTATAATATTGAAATTGTAGAGTTACCGGCACCGTTTCTCCTAACACAAATTCTCATTGTCTTCATCTGTCGTACTACAAACTGGTTCAGAAACAATTAGTAAAATATTTTCTTTTTCAGCTATTAAACATCTAAGAGAAGTATCAACCTGCAATGAAGATCTTAGAAAAGTTCTGCAAAAAAATCCAACAATTTCGGAGGAATTGCATAAAATAGTTGAGCAAAGTTTGGCTGAAAAGTTAAAAAACCTTGGGATAAAACCGGTAAGTAATTATTACTGTTTCTAACTCTAAAAGCGTAGCTTTATCTCAATAGGCTTGCTCAAATATTGCTCCACTTTCAAGAAGTGAAAAAGGCAGAAGAAAGGAAATTAGAGTTGACTTGACCTCAGTGGTTGGGAAGATATTGGAGTCAATTGTTAAGGATGTGATTTCAGGATATTTGGAAGCACATGACAAAATAGGCCAAAGTTAGTATTGTTTCCTTAAGGGAAAAACTTGTCTGACAATCTGTTAGAATTCTTTGAAGAAATAACAAGCAGGATAGACAAGAAGAATAGGTAGATGTTATGTACTTGGATTTGAGGGGTGGTTGGGTTTAATGTTTTTGCTGCCATTTGTGCGATTTGTTTCTATTTGAGTGGGGAGTGGGTTTGATTTTCAAGCTGCCATTTGTGTGATTTGTTTTGTTTCTGTGCATGGTGGTGGGGTGGTTGATGTTTTTCTTTGAACGGCTTCCATAGTGTTTTGTGGTTGTCTGGAGAAGGCAAATCTCAGAGTTGTATACTGCATAATAATAAATGTAACTTTCACCACACATGAGGCTGCTTTATAGATTACAGCTTACAGTCACACAGTTTTATACATGGCTAAGGAGTTGGTGTAGGAGGGAGGGCTTAAGATTTTTGGATCATTGGGCTCTCTTTCAGGAAGGTGGGAACTTTACAGAAGGGACAGTTTGCACCTGAACTGAAGGGGGCCTAATATCCTAGCAGAAAGGTTTGATAATGCTGCACAGTGAGGTTTAAACTAGAGTTGCAGGGCGATGGGAACCAGAGTGCCAAAACAGTTAGTCGAGAGGTTGTGGTGGAAGATGTTGGTAAGATCTCAAACAAAGTCAGGATTCAAAGGTTGAGCATGGTGTGACTAGTGTCCTGAGCTACCTATATTTCAATGCCGGAAGTACAACAGTGCTGAAGATGAGGTAGCTGGTTTACAAACAGATGAAATGGGTATTGAGGAGAGGTTGTTGATAGGGCAAAATAGCAGTCAACAATATCAGTTGCAGTAAAAAAGGAGGACAGAATTGAAAAGGTTGAATATAGGACTGAAGGTGTTGTATCTGAATACATGTAGTGTACAGAATAAGGTAGATAAACTTACAGCACAGTTGCAGATTGGCAGGTATGATGTTGTAGGCATCACTGAATCATGGCTGAAAGATTATAGCTGGAAGCGTAATGTTCAAGGATGCACGTTGTTTCAAAATGACAGGCAGAAAGGCAGAGGGGGTGGCGTTGCTCTGTCGGTAAAAAATGAAGTCAAATATTAGAAAGATATGACATAGGATTGGAAGGTGTTGAATCATTGTGGATAGAGCTAAGGAACTGCAAGGGTAAAAAGAACCCTGATGGGATTTGTATACAGAGGCCCAAACAGTAATAAGGATGTGGCCTACAAATTACAGATCAGCTATTCTGGATTGGGTGTTGTGCAATGAACCAGAATTGATTAGAAAGCTTAAGGTAAAAGAGCCCTTAGGGGAAAGTGATCATATTATTCTCAAATTCACCCTGAAATTTGAGAAGGAGATGCTAAAGTCGTATGTATTAGTATTACATCTGAAAGGGAATTACAGAGGCAAGAGAGAGGAATTGGCCAGAATTGATTGGAAAAAAAAACACCGGCAGGGATGACGGCAAAGCTGCAATGGTTGGAGTTTCTGGAAGCAATTTGGAAGGCACAGGATATATACATCCCAAAGAGGAAGACGTATTCTAAAGGCAAGCTGCAAAACTATGGTTAACAACAGAAGTCAAAGCCACCATAAAAGCTGAAGAGATGGCATATAATAGAGTAAAGAATAGTGGGAGGTTAGAGGATTGGCAAGCTTTTAAAAACAACAGAAGGCAACTAAAAAAGTAATCAAGAAGGTAAAGATGGAATATGAAATTAAGCTAGTCAATAATTTTCTTCAGATATATAAAGTGCAAAAGAGATGTGTAAGTGGATATCGGATCGCTGGAAAACGATGCTGGAGAGGTAGTAAGGGGGTAGTAAGTAAGGACTGTGTAACAGTTTCTTCTCCCAAGCCATTAGACTTCTCAATTCCCAGAGTCTAGTGTCTCTCTCTCTCTCTCTCACACACACACACACACACACACACACACACACACACACACACACACACACACACACACACACACACACACACACACACACACACACACACACACACACACACACACACACACACACTTCCACTCCCTTTGCAATCGTTGCTCATTTCTTTCTCAATTCCTGCTAAAACATTGTTTACATTTACATCATTTATTATTATATTGTAATTTGCCCTTTACTGTGCCTGTTGTCTTGTTTATTAATTATTGTACTGTCCTGCACTATTTTGTGCACCTTATGTAGTCCTGTGTAGGTCTGAAGTCTAATGTAGTTTTGTGTTGTTTCAGGTTGTCTAGTGTAGTTTTGTGTTGTTTCATGTAGCACCATGGTCCTGGAGGAATGTTGTTTCATTTTTATTGTGTACTGTACCAGCAGTTATGGTTGAAATGACAATAAAAATGACTTGACTTGACTTGACTCTTAATTTGACATCAAAATAGTGGACGAACTGAATAAGTATCTTGCATCAGTTTTCACTATGGAAGACGCTAGCAGCATAGTGGAAGTTCTGAGTGTTGGGGCATGAACTATGTGAAGTTACCATAACTAGATAGAAGGTTATTGGGAAGCTGAAAGGTTTCAAGGCATCTGGACCAGATGGTGTATACTCCAGAGTTCTGAAAGAAGTGGCTGAAAAGTCATGGAGACATTAGTAATGATCTTTAAAGAATTACGAGATTCTGGAAAGGTTCCATAAGACTGGAAAATTGCAAATGTCACTCCACTCTTCTAGAAGGGAGAGAAGCAGAAGAAAGGAAACTCTAGGCCTCAGTGATTAAGAAGATGTTGGAGTTAATTATTAAGGTCTCAGAGTATTTGGAGGTACATGATAAAATAGGCTATTGTTGGCATAGTTCCTCAAGGGAAAATCTTGCCTGACAAATTTGTTGGTATTCTTTGAAGTAACAAGCAGGAAAGACAAAGGTGAATTGGTTGATGATGTGTACTTGGATTTTCAGAAGGCCTTTGACAAGGTGCCACACACATCAGACTTCCAATATAACTCGGAGTCCTGCCATGTGCAGAAGTTCGCTGATGACACGGCCATAGTGGGGTGTGTCAGGAATGGACAGGAGGAGGAGTATAGGAAACTGATACAGGACTTTGTGATATGGTGCAACTCAAACTACCTGCGTCTCAATATCACCAAGACCAAGGAGATGGTGGTGGACTTTAGGAGATCTAGGCCTCATATGAAGCCAGTGATCATTAATGGAGAATGTGTGGAGCAGGTTAAGACTTACAAGTATCTGGGAGTACAGTTAGACGAGAAGCTAGACTGGACTGCCAACACAGATGCCTTGTGCAGGAAGGCACAGAGTCGACTGTACTTCCTTAGAAGGTTGGCGTCATTCAATGTCTGTAGTGAGATGCTGAAGATGTTCTATAGGTCAGTTGTGGAGAGCGCCCTCTTCTTTGTGGTGGCGTGTTGGGGAGGAAGCATTAAGAAGAGGGACGCCTCACGTCTTAATAAGCTGGTAAGGAAGGCGGGCTCTGTCGTGGGCAAAGTACTGGAGAGTTTAACATCGGTAGCTGAGCGAAGGGCGCTGAGTAGGCTACGGTCAATTATGGATAACTCTGAACATCCTCTACATAGCACCATCCAGAGACAGAGAAGCAGTTTCAGCGACAGGTTACTATCGATGCAATGCTCCTC
This sequence comes from Hemitrygon akajei, assembly GCF_048418815.1. Classification (NCBI taxonomy): domain Eukaryota; kingdom Metazoa; phylum Chordata; class Chondrichthyes; order Myliobatiformes; family Dasyatidae; genus Hemitrygon; species Hemitrygon akajei. The sequence continues at coordinate 108,734,236 of NC_133125.1, forward strand.
AGACAGGATGAAGAGGTCAATACTCCCCAATGCCATTAGGCTTTACAATTCTACCGCCAGGACTTAAGAACTTTTTAAAAGCTATTATTAATGCTTTTGAGATAGTGATTTAGATGCATATCATATTTTTTACTGAGTTAAGTATTGTATGTAATTAGTTTTGCTACAACAAGTGTATGGGACATTGGAAAAAAGTTGGAATTTCCCCATGGGGATGAATAAAGTATCTATCTATCTATCTATCTATCTATCTATCTATCTATCTATCTATCTATCTATCTATCTATGAGGCTGCTTAACAAGCTGTGAGCCCATGGTATTACAGGAAAGATTTCAGCATGGATAAAGCAGTGACTGATTGGCAAAGAGTGGGAATAAAGGGAGCATTTTCAGGCTGGCTGGCAGTGACTAGTGAGTTGGGACCAATTCTTTTTACATTATCTGTCAATGATTTGGGTGATGGAATTGACAGCTATTTTGCAAAGTTTGCAGATGATATGAAGGTAGGTGGAGGGGCAGGTAGTTTTGAGGAAGTAAAGAGGCTACAGAAGGACTTAGATTGCGAGAATGAGCAAAGAAGTGGCAGATGGAATACAGTGCTGGGAAGTGTATGGTCATGCACTTTGGTAGAAGAAATAAAAGCGTAAGCTATTTTCTATATGGGGGAGAAAATTGAAAACTGTGATGTAAAGTCCTCTTGCAGGATTCTCTGAAGGTTAACTTGCAGGTTGAGTTGGTGGTGAGGAAGGCAAATGAGATGTTAGCATTCATTTCAAGAGGACTAGGATATAAAGACAAGGCTGTAATGTTGAGGCTTTATAAAATACTGATGATGCCTACTTGGAGTATTGTGACAATACACACAAAATGCTGGTGGAACACAGCAGGCCAGGCAGCATCTATAGGGAGAAGCACTGACGACGTTTCGGGCCGAGACCCTTCGTCAGGACTAACTGAAAGGAGGGATACTAAGAGATTTGAAAGTAGTGGGGGGAGGGGGAATGGAAATTTCGCATTTCCCCCTCCCCCCACTACTTTCAAATCTCTTAGTATCCCTCCTTTCAGTTAGTCCTGACGAAGGGTCTCGGCCCGAAACGTCGACAGTGCTTCGCCCTATAGATGCTGCCTGGCCTGCTGTGTTCCACCAGCATTTTGTGTGTGTTGTTTGAATTTCCAGCATCTGCAGATTTCCTCGTGTTTGGAGTATTGTGAACAGTTTTGGGCCCTTTATCTAAGAAAGGATGTGTTCGCATTGGAGCGGGTTCAAAGGAAGTTCACAAAAATGATTCTGGGATTGTAAGATTTATTATATGAGGAGTGTTTGATGGACCTGGGTCTCTACTCACTGGAATTAAGAAGAGTGAGGGGTGGCTTCATTGAAACCTATTGAACGCTGAAAGTCTTCAATAGAGTGGATGTAGAGAGGATGTTTCCTATGGATGGGGAGTCTAAGATTCAAGGTCACAGATTGGCCAAGATGGTTCAGTCACTTGACATTCAGGATGAGGTAGTAAACTGGATTTGATGTTGGCATTATGGGAGAAGCCAGTGGAAGCCAGTGAAAGTAGAAGGTTGCCTCATTAACTGGAGTCCTGTGACCCAACACTAATCCCTGTGCCACAGGGATTAGTGCTGGCTCTGTTGTTTGCCATCTATATCAACAATCTTGGGTGATAATGTGGTAAACTAGATCAGCAAATTTGCGGATGACAGCAAGATTATGGCATGGTGGATAGTGAGGAATGCTATCTAAGGTTGTTGCGGGATCTGGACTAGCTGGGGTGTGATAGAACAGAGTGATATGGGAATACAGACACAAAATTTCTTGTAAATGGTTTAATGGGTAGATAGAGTTGTAAGAACTTTTGCTATATAGGCCTTTAAATATCAAAGTAATGAGCACAGGAGTTGTGTTGTTATGTTCAAGTTGTATAAGACAGTGCTGTGGCCTAATTTGGAGTAATGTGTGCTGTTCTGATCATATACTCGCAGCAAAGGTATGAATAATTGAAAGAATACAGAGAAAATTTACAAGGATGTGGCTAGGACTTGAGACCTGAGTTACAGGGAGAGGATGAATAGGTTAGGAGTTTATTCCCTGGAGCATCAGAATTTTAGGGGATGTTTAACAGAGATTGTTTGATACTGATGCTTTTAACCATATAACATATAATCCAAGATTCCTTGGAAGTCAAGAATGAGGCATAAAACTTACTGCTTATGATTATTTATTAAGTGTTAAGATAACAAAGGGATTGGAAACGGAGAGTAGTGAAAACAGATGCTAGTAGTAAGGGAAGACAAAAGCAGAAAGGCTGATCCAACATGGTCTAGCCACCTTATACCAATCTACTAATGGCAATAAATTCCATTCAAATTCTGTTGCTTGAATCAACAATATGATAGCCTCCATTCAAGCAATGTGTTACCCAAGAAGCTTCCAGAAAGATACAGAGGAACTGTAACCATTGGGAAATACACTAAACAATTACATGTACATAGTTAACTTTATAAAGATACAAACCAGCATAAGAAAGTTAAACTATAAGGAAAATAACAATTATACATTCTAATCCAATACTCCCCCCTTTGATTCTAAATCACACATTTAGAATAAGTACATCTGAAAATTCAGTCAGCAAACCTATTGGTACCAATATTAAGTATAAAATCATCAAAAATTCTTTGATGTTATGGAAATATTAAAGGATATTCATAGGATTATGTCGTTGCTAGGTAAATTGTAAGTAGGCACACTTACATGAGTTTGAACTGCTCTATTAATGACTGCTCTTATACAAATAAAAAAGATGTAAATTATGTTAAGACTTATCACAATTATTATGAATTGTAATACTGAGTACGCCAGGTCCTGGGAGATGAGGGTCAATGCCTGGCTGCGGCGTTCTGGACCAGTTGCAGGTGGGACAGGGACGACTGACTAATCCCAGTATATAGGGAGTTGGAATAGTCCAAGCAGGAGAATATAATAGCGTGGGTGACTTTCTCGAGATCTTTGGAAGAGAGAAACGGCTTGATTTTGGCAATAGTATGAAGCTGGAAAAGAACTGGCTTTTATTACTGCATTAACTTGTTTGTCAAACTTCAAGGTGGAAGCAAATATCATACCAAGATTTTTGACAGAGGGTTTGACAAGGGTGGACAGGTTACCAAGACTTGTTGGTAATCACTTTACTCCTATCCTGGCCTCTCACCACTGGCTATCAGTATGGTTTAGAATTGATTTTAAGGTTCTCCTGATTGTTTATAAAGCCCTAAATGGGCTGGCCCCCTCCTGATTATATCGCAAACCTTCTAACCCCTTATTCTACTTCCAGGCCCCTCAGGTCAGCTGACTTGGGGCTCCTGGCTGTCCTGCGGTCTAAATTTAAGTTCAGGGGTGACCGTGCCTTTGCTGGTGCAGCCCCTAGACTGTGGAACAGCATTTCCCTCCCTATCAGATCTGCCCCCTCCATCGACTCTTTTAAGTCCAGGCTCCAAACTTACCTTTATTCACTAGCGTTTGAATCTTCCTGATGTGGCTGATTTTTGGCTTGTGCCTAGGCTCATGTGTTGTTTATTTTGTGCCTATAAGCTGAGTGCCTTGTTGTTTATATCTGTGTTTCTTGTATTTGTGATTTTAGCTACCTGTTATGGTTTGTACAGCACTTTGGTGAAAATGGGTTGTTTTTAAGTGTGCTTTATAAATAAATTTGACTTGACAATTACCAGAAATGCGAGAAATTGATGTTCATGCCATTAGGTTGGAGGCTACCCAGATAAAATACAAGGTGTTGCTTCCCCAACCTGAGTATGCCCTCATCGTGCCAGTAGAGGAGGCCCTGGACTGACATGTCAGAATTGAAATGGTTGGCCACTGGGAAATCCCGCTTTTTGTGGCTAATGGAGCGAAGATGCTTAACAAAGTGGTCTCCCAGTCTGTGTCGGGTCTCACTGATATACAGGAGGTCACACCAGGAGCACCATCTCCAATGGGATACCACCACCAAACTCATTTTAACCCCCCCCCCCCACTTCCACTTTCCACAAGGATCGCTCCCTATGCGACTCCCTTGTCTACTTGTCCCTCCGCAATGATCTCCCTTCTGGTACTTATCCTTGCAAGCAGAACACCTTTCACCTCCTTTGGTAGAGATGTATCTCCACCTTGCCACCCCAACAGTACTATAAAACTGTATTAGTTCCTAATGCTTATTAATGAAAGAATTTATCCACTGCATGCTCTTTTGATTATAACCAAACAAAATTAACATGAATAATTAGTGCTGATAATGGACTGCATTCATACAATGTTTTTGATGATTGCATCCTCCAAATCTTCATTTTCATTTCAACATTCAAGATGATTATCAATACCTTAATTCATCATAGTTCCCAACTTGAAGTAGTGAAATCATTTCATTTTCAGTCACGGCTATCTCTGACATCTCTAAGCATCAATGCTTGAAACCGCAGTGAGCAAAACAGTTCTGAATTGCCTTACTGCTTATTTTTCAACAACTGTCAGTGACAAAAATCACTGCTTTTTGAACACAAACACGCACAACTGACACTGTCTAAATACTGTTCACTCAAAGGACAGTGTAGTGTCTAATGGTCACACAAGTCCATACGACTGACGCTTGTTAGAAACTGTTTGGCAACAGTCTCCTTCCCTGATTAAGCAGCATAATGTCCCAAATAAATTAGGGAATCCAAAATATTTTATCAGTTTGATTTTGTTCTTTCCATTGTTCCAAAAAAAGTGGCCGTCGCAATTAACTGGATGGCCCAATTAACCAGAATCCACTATATTTTAATAAGGTCATTCTCAAAGGTTTGATGAAATAAAGTTCAGGCCTGGCCAAGTTCTCCATATAAATCAGGCTTTCTAGTCTTGACAACATCCTTGTAAATCTTCTCTGCACTCTTTCCAGTTTAACCATGTCTTTCCTATAACAGGTGACCAAATCTGTACGCTACTTACCAAGTGCAGCCTCATCAGTCAGTGCCTTATACTACTGCAACATTACGTCCCAAATCCTGTATTCATGCCTGGCTGATGAAGGCCAACTATTTTAATTTACCTTTCAACAAGCTCGCACCTGTATTCCTGTATTCCTCTGTTTGATTACACTCCATAGTGCCCTTTTATTCATAGCATGAATCCATTGCTGGATTTTCCAAACGGCATCAAATCACAGTATCTGAATGTATTTTCTCCTTTTTGCATTTCTGATTAAGGACTTTCAACCTGATATATTAACTGTTTCTCTTTCCACAGATACTGTGTTTTTTTTTTTAGCATTTTTGTGTTATATTTCAGTTTTTCAGCATCAGCAGTTTTAAAATTATTTTCAGCAATCAAATTAAGGTTTGAACATTTGCATATCTATTTTATAAAGTATATATTAATTCAGCCTTTTGTTAAGAATACCTTTACCATTTTAGCACTTTCATTAAATAATCTAGTTGTAACTAATGTCATTTATGGAGTGAGACAAGTGAAAAATGTTTGTAAGATTCTCAGATTTTTGCATTAATTATAGGGAACTTGTTCATTTTCTAGGATGTCCAAGGCATTTCTGAAGGACAGTTTACAAGAGTTCTGGATGCCATTGAGTCTGACAGAAAAGAAAAATCTAAAGTATTTCCAAACTTTTGCCTTTTCCGTGAAAGCTTGTTACGTAAGGTTGAGGATAAGATTAAAGGAAAAGAAAGCCTTTGTTATTTGAAAAGTAAGATTCATTAACAATCTGATAATGTGCTGTTTTATATGCTCATAATATCACAGAATTGAATACTGGATGTTGTGCTGCTATTCACCTCTCCAATTAGTCTGTCCTTATCTTCAAGTAGGACTTTCTGCAATAAGACCTGTCTGATTGTTGATACCCTATGAAGTGCTGGATTATTTTGTAAACAACATCATGTGCAATAGTCTATGAAAGATATATACATCTGATCTATTTTTATTTGTACGGCTGCTGAAAATGCAGCTGAATAGTCATAGAACGTAAAAGCATGGATACGGGCCATTTGGCCTAACTTCCATGCCGACCATGACACCCGCACAGCTAGCTTCAATTTTTTGTGTTTGATCCAAATCCTATGCCTCCATATCCCCATCCAAATGTTTCTTAAATGATTAAATGATACTATTGTACCTGGCTCAATCAGTTCCTCTGGAAGCTCACGACCTTTTGAGAAACAACCTTCAACCGCCTTCTTCGAGCCGATTCTGAATCCCCTGAACTACTTCTTCCTGGATTCTATGGGACCGAACCTTTCAGACTAGCCTGCCTTGCAGGTCCAAATGTTAAAAGGCCTGAACAGATTAGATATGGCAAAGTTATTTCCCATGGTAGGGGATTCTAGGACAAGAGGGTACGACTTCAGGATTGAAGGATGTCCATTTAGAACTGAGATGCGGAGAAATTACTTTAGTCAGAGGGTAGTAAATCTATGGAATTTGTTGCCACAAGTGGCTGTGGAGGCCAAGTCAATGGGTGTATTTAAGGGAGAGATAGATAGGTTCTTGATTAGCCAGGGCATCAAAGGATATGGAATAAGGCAGAGGGGTGGGGATGACTGGAAGAATTGGATCAGCCCATGATTGAATGGTGGAGCTGACTCGATGAGCCAAGTGGCCTACTTCTGCTCCGAAATCTTATGGTCTTATGGACCTTGTTGAAGGCCTTTCTTAAAGACCAAATAAACACCATCCACAGCTCTAACCTCATATACCTTTTTGGATACCTCTTATAAAAAAAAAACTGAGTTTCATTCAATCATGACTTACCATGCACAAAGCCATGCTGACTCCTCCTTATCAGGCTTTGCCTATCCAAATGCTGGTAGATCTTGTCCTTCCAAATTTCCTTCCGTAACTTCTCCAGTACTCGTGTTAGGTTAACCAGCCTGTGGTTCCCTGGCTGTCTTTACTATCCTTCTTAAACAATAGAACACCATTAGCCACCTTACTACCTTCGGGAGCTTCCCCAGTAACTAACAATTAAGCAGGTATCTATGCAAGCGCCTGGCCAGTTTCTTTCCTCACGTCCAATAAACTTCGAGAATGCACTCAGAATCGGAAGCAGAATCAGGTTTAGTATCATGGGCATATGTCGTGAAATTTGTTTTGTAACTGCAGTACAGGGCAATACCTTAAAAAACCTGTAAATTACAATCAGAAATATATATACACATTAAAACATCAAATTAAATAAGTAGTGCAAAAAGAGAGCAAAAAATTTAGTGAGGTTGTGTTCATGGGTTGGCTCATTATCTGTTCAGAGATCTGATGGCAGGGGGAAAGAAGCTGTTCTTAAAATATTGAATGTGTGCCTTCAGGTTCCTGTACTTCCTCCCTGATGGTAGCATTTCATCCCTGAGGGCATGTCCTGGGTTACGGGGATCCTTACTGATGGCTGCCATCTTTTGAAGATATCATCGATGCTAAGAAGGCTACCATCCATGATGAAACTGGCAGAATTTGCAACCTTCTGCAGCTTTTTCCAATCTTGTGCAGTGGTCCCTTTTTGTCAGATGGTAATGACATCAGTTAGAATGCTCTTCACGATACATCTGTAGAAATTTACTAGAGTTTTTGGTGACATACCAAATATCCTCAAACCCCTAATGAAATATAGCCTTTGTCATACCTTCTTTGTAATTGCTTCACTATGTTGGGCCTGGTTAGACCTTCAGAGATGTTGACATCTAGGAACTTGAAACTGCTTACCTTTTTCACTGCTAATCCCTAGATGAGGATTGGTATGTGTTCCCTTGACATCCCCTTCCTGAAACCCTTGGTCTTACTGACATTGAGTGCAAAATTGTTGTTGCAACACCACTAACCAGCTGATCTCTCTCACTCCTCTGGGTCTCCTTGTCACCATCTGAGATTCTGCCAGCAACAGTTATGTCACTGGCAAATTTATAGATGGATTTTGAGCTGTGCCTAGCCACACAGTCATGGGTGTACAGCATGCATTCTTGAGGTACGCCAGTATTTATTGTCAAGGAGGAGGAGCTGTTATTTCCAATCTGTACTGACTGTGGTCTCCTGATGAGGAGTTCAAGAATCTAGCTGCAGAAAGAGGTACAAGGTCCCAGGTTTTAAAGCTTTTTGATTAGAACAGAGGGTATGATGATGTTGAACTCTAAGCTGTAATCAATAAACAGCAGCTTGATGTTGGTATTGCTGTTGTCCAGGTGGTCTGAGGCTGAGTAGAGAGCCTTTGAGATTGCATCTGCTGTGGACCTATTGCAGGGTTAGGCAAATTGGAGCAAGCCCAGGTCCTTAGGCAAGAGTTGTTTCTGGCCATGACCAACCTTTCAAAGCACTTCACAGTAGATGTGACATCAGTGCAACTGGGCGATAGTCATTGAGGCAGCTCACCCTGCTCTTCTTGGGCACTGGTAGGATCATCACCCTTTTGAAGCAGGTAGGAACCTCCAACAGCAGCAGTGAGAGATTAAATACGTCCTTGAACACTCCGCCAGTTGGATGGCACGAGCTTTCAGTACCCTACCAGGTACACTATTGGGGCCTGATGCCTTGAGAGGGTTCACCTTCTTGAAAGATGTTCTGATGTCGGCCTCAGAGACAGAATCACAGGGCCGCCAAATGTTGCTGGGATTCACGCAGCTGTGAATTCTCCCTTTCAAGAATCAGAATCAGGTTTAATATCACCGGCATATGTTGTGAAATTTGTTGTTATACAGCTGCAGTACATTGCACTGCATAATAATAAAACCTAAATTACAGTACGAAGTATATGTATATTTAAAAAGTTAAATAGGTAGTGCAAAAAAAAGAAAAAAAAGTAGTGAAGTAGTGTTCGTGGGTTCAATGTCCATTCAGAAATCTGACAGCAGAGAAGAAGCTGTTTCTAAGTTAGGAACTGCGATGAATAGTGACTTTGAAGTGAAGCCATGTCCCATGCACTAATCTTAAAGGTCAACGTACAGTTACTATCAAGGTATGTATACTATGTGAAGCCTTGAGATTCCTCTCATTACAGGCAGCCACGAAACAAAGAAACCCGGTCGAACCCTTTAAAAAAGACCATCAAACACCAAATGTGCAGGAAAAAAACAAATTGTGCAAACAATAAAGATAAGCAAATAACATTCAGAACTGAAGTTCACAATAATGAGCCAACAGCCATGAAGTCAGTCATCAGCGTAGCCAATTCTGGAGCCTATTAGTTGCAGGCCACAGCCTCAGTTCAGCGCAGAGACGAGTAAACTTTGTGGAGCTGCAAGCTGAACACTGGCCTGTCCCTCGCATTGAACAGCAATACACTGATTTTTTCAATCTTACCCAGTGCTTAAATTGACCAAACCTTAGGTTGCTCCTTGTTCTTAGATCCAGGCTCTGCAGCTCAGTCCATACCTGTCTTTTCTAATTTGGCCCATTGCTGAAATCGAACAAACCTCAGGTCCTGCCACTTTGACTGCCTTGCCTCACCTCAGCTCTGCTGCATCGAATCTCTCCAGTTATTGCCAAACATTGGCTCAATCCCCGCTCTTGGGCATAGGCCCCACCACTGTGATTTATTCTGATCATGACAATGGCACGTTCAAGGCTTCAGATTCACAGCACAAAAATGCCAGGTCACACAGGCAGTTCAAAAGCTCAGTTTCAAATGGGAAGTTACAGGCTATTGATTGCAGTAATTGTATCCAAGATAAAGTGTGAATAGTACAGTAATTTATTGTTTTGCTTTCTATCAGCAGGTTGTCACTGTGTATCACCAGCACCACCTTAAACAGCCAATCTTAACTTTTAAAATATTACCTGTGGGTTAATGCCAGCATTCCCACTTCTAAGTCAGAAAATTATAGACTCCAGCTCACTTCATGGATTTGAATATCATTGCGTCATTTGTATTGATATGTTTGTGTTAATATCCACAGGTAAAGTAAAAAAAAGTACAAGTACAAAATTGAGCCAGATTGTCAATAATACACAACCTTCATGCTCAAAGATTTGCAAAAATGTAAAAGTTCCTTCTCCAAATCTATCATCGTCAACACTTAGGTACTTGTCAAACTTTGCTTCTACTGTAATATTGTGGTAATAATTAATATGTTTAGTTGCACCTTCAAGAAAGTGTTAGAAATTCCTTACATTGCACAGGAAATAATGAAAACCATAGCTGATTAGCTGTCTTGCTTGACATTTTGTAAGGAATTATGAAAACTTCTATGAATCAGTGCTACTAAATTGATGGACTATGTTTGGTGATATAGCTGGGTTAGTTTCACACACAAATGTAGAGTCATAGAAAAGTAAAGCACAGAAGCAGGCCCTTCTGCCTGTCTAGTCTGTGCGGAGCCAATTAAACTGCCTACTCCCATTGACCTGCACATTGACCATAGCCCTCTGTACCCCTACCATCCAAGTACCTATCCAAACTTCTCTGAAACATTGAAATAGAGCTCGCATGCATCACTTGTGCTGCCAGCTTGTTCCACCCTCTCAGGACCCTCTGGGTGAAGAAGTCTCTCCTCATGTTCACCTTAACCTTTTCACCTTTCACCCTTATACCACAACATCTAGTTCTAGTGCTACCTAAACATAGTGGAAAAAGGCTGCTTGAATTTACCCTATCTATACCTCTCATAATTTTGTACACCTCTATCAAATCCCTTCTCAATCTTCTGCGTTTCAAGGAAAAAAGGTCTCAACTGTTCAATCTTTGCATATAACTCAGGTCCCCCGTCCCAGCAACATCCTTGTAAATTTTCTCTGTACTCTTTCAATCTTACTTTCATCTTTCCTGTAGGTAAGTGACCAAGTCAGCACACAGTACTCCAATTTAGGCCTCACCAACATCTTATACAACTTCAACATCACATCCCAACACCTAAACACAATACTTAGATTTATGAATGCCAATGTGCCAATTACAACCCTATCAACTTGTGGCGCTACTTTCAATGAATTATGAACCTATATTCCCAGATCACTTTGTTCTACCACACTGCTCAGTGCCCTACTGTGTGGGGTCTAAGGTGGATTCCCCTACCGAAGTGCAGCACCTCACACTGGTCTGCATTAAATTCCACCTACTATTTTTTAACCCATTTTTCCTGCTGGTCCAGAGTACACTGCAGGCCATGATAGTCTTCCTTGCTATCCACTACATCCCAAATACCTTTGCGGGTAGGTTTTCTAGTTGTTTGGGAAGGTTTAAGCCGTTAGCAGGGAAATGGGAACCAGAGTAATAGTGCTGAGGATGAGGTAGTTGGCTTACAAGCAAAGTTAGTGTGTAGTAAGACTGCTAGCAAGGAGAGGATGATGATCAGGCAAAATTGCCGTCAACAGGATGAGTTGCAATGTAAGAGGCAGACAAAATTGAAAAGGGTGAATACAGGACTGAAGGTGTTATATTTGAACACATGCAGTATACGGAATAAGGAAGACAATATTGTAGCACAGTTACAGATTGGCATGTATGATGTAGTGGATATCACTGAATCATGGCTGAAAGAAGATTAACATCCAAGGATACACGTTGTATCAAAAGGACTGACAGGTAGGTAGAGGGGGTGTTGTGGCTCTAATGGTAAAAATTAAAATCAAATCATTAGAAAGAGGTGACATAGAGTTGGAAGATGTTGAATTGTTTGGGTACAGCTGACGAACTGCAAGGGTGTAAAGACCCTGACAGGAGTTGTATGCAGACCAAAAAACAGTAGTAAGAATCTGGTCTGCAAATTACACCAGGAAACAGAAAATGCATGCCAAAAGGGCAATGTAACAATAGTCATGGGGGAAGTTCAATACATAGGTACATTGGGAAAATCAGGTTGGGGCTGGATCCCAAGAGGGGGAATTTCTGGAGTACCTACAAGATAGTTTTTTAGAGCAGCTTGTGGTTGAGCCCATTAAGGGATCAGGTATTCTGGATTGGTTTTTGTGCAATGAACCAGAAGTGATTCAAAAGGTTAAAATAAAGGAACCCTTAGGGACAAGTGATCATAATACGATCAAATTCACCCTGCAATTTGAGAAGTGGAAGTTAAAGTCAGATGTATCAGTATTACAGTGGAGTAAAGGGAGTTACAGAGGCATGAGAGAGGAGTTGACCAGAACTGATTGATAAAGAATATTGGCATTGATGATGGCAGAGCCGCAATGGCTGGAATTTCTGGAAGCAGTTTGGAAGGCACAGGATAGATACACTCCAAAGAGGGATGGTTATGCAATTTGGTAGAAGAAATAAAAGGTAGACTATTTTCTAAATAAAAGAAAATTAAATAAAAAATCGGAGGTGCAAAGAGACTTGGAGTGCTTGTGCAGGATTCCCTAAAAGTTAATTTGCAGGTTGAACCTGTGGTGAGGAAGGTAAATGCAACGTTAGCATTCATTTCAAGAGGAACCTGAATATAAAAGCAAGGATGTAACGTTGACATTTTATAAAGCACTGGTGAGGCCTCATTTGGAGTGTTGTGAACAATTTTGGGCCCCTTATTGAAGAAAGGATGTGCTAACATTGGAGAAGGTTCAAAGGAGGCTCACAAAAATGATTCCAGGATTGAAAGAATTGTCATATGAAGAGTGTTTGATGGCTTTGGGCATGTACTCACTGGAATTCAGAAGAATAAGGAATGACCTCATTGAAACCTATTGAATGTTGAAAGACCTCAGTAGAGTGGAAGCAGAGAGAATGTTTCCTATGGAGGAGAGTTTAAGACCAGAGAACACAGTCTCAGAACAGAGGGATGTTCTTTTAGAATGGAGATGAAGAGGAATCACTAGCCAAAGAGTGATGAATTTGTGGAACTTGTTTCTACTGGTGGCTGTGGAGGCCAAGTCATTGGGTATATTTAAGGCAGACATTCATAGGTTCTTGATTAGTTAGGACATGAAGGGATATAGGGAGATGCTGAAACAAATAGACTACTACTACTCCTCTATCTTATGGTCTTATGGCCAATCTTAGAGCTTTTCTTAAACAGCAGGACAATATAAGCTATCCTCCAATCCTCTAGTACCTCTCTTGTTGCTAAGGGTAATTTAAATATCTCTGCCAGGGCCATGGCAATTTCTTCAAAGAATTCCCACAGATTTGTCAGGCAGAATTTTTCCTTAAGGAAACCATGCTGACTTCTGCCTATTTTATCGTGCCTCCAAGTACCCTGAAATCATATCCTTGACAATAGACTCAAACATCTTCCCAAGCACTGAGGTCAGACTAACTGGCCTATATCTTCCTTTCTTCTACCTCTCTGTCCTCTTGAAGAGTGGAGTGACATTTGCAATTTTGAGTCATTTGGAACCATGCCAGAATATATTGATTCTTGAAAGATCATTATTGATGTTTCCACTATCTCTTCAGCCACTTCATTCAGAATTCTGTGTTGTAGACTATCTGGTACAGGTGATTTATCTACCTTCAGACCTTTCAGTTTCACAAGAACCTTCTCTCTAGGAATGGCAACTTCATTCACTTCTGCCCTCTGACACTCTTGAATGTCTGGCAAACAGCTTGTATTTTTCACATTGGAGACTGATGCAAGATACTTATTCAGTTCATCCACCATTTCCTTGTTCCCCATTACTACCTCTCCAGCATCATTTACTAGCAGTCCAATATCTGCTCTTGCCTCTCTTTTACTCTTCATATATCTAAAGAAACTTTTGGTATCCTCTTTGATATTATTGGTTACCTTAACTTTATATTCCATCTTTTACTTCTTTATGACTTTTTAAATTGCCTTCTAAAAGCATCCCCATTCTCTAACTTCCCACTAAATTTTGCTCTATTATATGCCCTCTCTGCGGCTTTTATAGAAACATAGAAGAATACAGCACAGAAACAGGCCATTTTGCCCACAATGTTATTCTGAATCAGCTAAAAAGCAAATCAATAACACCCAAACACTAATCCCTCTAACCTACACCGTACATATCCCTCCATCTTCCTTACATCTATCTGCCTATCCAAACGTCTCTTGAAAGAGACAATTTTGCCTCTATCACCATACCAGGCAGTGCATTCAAGGCATCCATGTCTTTCCGAGTAAAAGACTTAGCTGCCACCCCCCCCCCCCCCCTTTGAACTTACTCCCTCTCACCTCCACTGCAGAGCCTCTGGTATTAGACATTTCAACCCTGGGAAACAGATACTCTCTGTCCACTTTATCTATGCCTCTCATAATTTTGTAACCCTCTATCAGATCTCCCCTCAGCCTTCGACACTTCAGAGAAAACAACCCAAGCACATCTAACCTCTTGTGATAGCATATGCCCTCTTAACTAGGCAGCATCCTGGTAAATCACCTACCCCAAGGCCTCAAAATCCTTCCTATAATGGGTGACCAGAACTGTATGTGATACTCCAGATGTGGCCAAACCATAGTTTTATGAAGTTACAACATAAACTCAATGAACTCAGTGCCTTGACTAATGAAAGCAATCATTCCATAGGCTTTCTTAACCACCTAATCAACATGTGTAGCCACTTTCAAGGAGCTGTGAACGTGGATCCCAAGCTCTCTCTGCTCAGTAGTATTGTTGGAGACTCCACCCTTAACAGAGTATTGTCTCCTTGTATTTGCTCTACTGAGTTTGCAATACCTCACATTTATCTGGGTTAAACTCCATCTACCATTTCCCAGTCTATTTCATGCTGTATTCTTTGCCGGTCTACATTATCCACAACTCCACCAATCTTGGTATCATCCACAAATTTACCAACCCACACATCTGCATTTTCATCCAGGTCATTTATATATATTACAAATAGCAGAGATCCCAACGCAGATCCCTGCAGAACTCCATTAATTACCGAACTCCAGCTCAAACAAGTCCCTTCCTAATTCTAACCCTCTGTCTTCTAAATGCAAGCCAGTTCTGAATCCAAACAGCCAATTTGCTGCAGATCCCTGCATCTTAATCTTCTGGAGAAGCCTTCCATGAGGAACTTTGTCAAATGCTTTACTAAAATCCATGTAGACAACATCCACTGCCTGACCCTCATTAATCTCTCTCTACATCTTCTCAAAAAACTCAGTCAAGTTGGTAAGGCGCAACATGCCATGCATAAAGCCATGCTGACTCTTCCTAATTAGGCCATGGGTTTCCAGATGTTCATATATCCTACCTCTAAGAATTTTCTCCAGCAATTTCCTTACAACTAACGTGAGACTCACCAGTCTATAGTTCTCAGGATTTTCCCTTGTTCCCTTCTTAAATAGAGGTACCATTAGCCACTCGCCAGTCCTCTGGGACCTCACCTGTGGCTAGAGAGAACACAAAGATACTGGTCAAGGGCCCTACAGTCTCATCTCTTGCCTCCTTCAATAACCTGGGTAAATCCTTTCAAGCCCTAGGGACTTATCCATCTTAATAGTCATTAAAAGTCCTAACATAGTTATACACTCAGCACTAATAACCTGGTCCTCCAAATCTTTTACCTTGGTAAATACTGAAGCAAAGTACTCATTAAGTACCTTACTCATATTCTCAGCCTCCAAGCAAATGTTCCCCCTTTATCCTTGTGTGGTCGCACCCTCTTCTTGCTCTAGATGTACATATAGAATGCCTTGAGATTCACATTAATCCTACTTGCCAAGGACTTTTCACGGCCCCTCCTGGCTTTCCTAATTCCCTTCTTTAGTTACTTTCTGACTTCTTTATACTCCTCATGTGCTCTGTTTGATCCTAACTTCTGAAGCTTTATATAGTTTTCCTTTTATTTCTTGACTAAATTCAGCACCTCTCTGGACATCCAACATTGTCTTACCTTTCCATCCCTGTCCTTCCTTCTAACAGGAACTTACCTTTCCTGTATCCTGTGCAATTGAAATTTAAATAGCCTCCGCATGTCTGATGTGGACTTGCCAGAGAAAAAATGTTCCCAATTAACACTTCTTAATTCCTAATCCCCATGGAATTTGTCCTACTGCAGTTTAAAACTCTGTTGTATTTTATGTTGTCTTTGACTTCGCTTATTAGACATGGCTGCATCATTCTATCTTTAGAATACTTCTTCTTTGAGATATACCTATCCTGCACCTTCCAAATTACTCACAGAAGCTCTAGCCATTGCTGCTCTGCTGTCATCCCTGCTAATGTTCCCTTTCCATCAATTTTGGCCAGCTCCTCTCTCATGTCTCAGTAATTTGCTTTACTTCACTGTAATACTGATACATCTGACTTAACTTCTTTTCACCTTGCAGGGTGAATTCTATCCTGTGAATGTTCATTGGCCCTAAGGGTTATTGCACAGCACCCAATCCAGAATAGCTGATCCCCTAGTGGGCTCAACCACAAGCTGCTCTAAAAACCATCTTGCAGGTATTCTACAAATTTCCCCTCTTGGGATCCAGCATCAACTTGATTTTCCCAATCTGCTTGCACATTGAAATCCCCATGACTATCATAACATTGCCCTTTTCTCATGAATTTTCTATCTCTCAATTTGTGGCCCACAACTTTGCTACTGTGCAGAGGTCTATATATAGCTCCCATCAGTGTCTTCTAACCCTTGCTGTTTCTTAGCTCTAACCACAACAATTCTACACCTTCCAATTCTATGCCATTTCTTTCTAAGGATTTGATTTAATTTTTTACCAATAGAGCCATGCCACCCTCTCTGCCTACCTGCCTGTCCCTTCAATACAATGTATATCTTGGGCATTAAGGTGCTTCTTTCAGCCATGATTCAGTGATGCCCACATCGTCATACATACCAATCTGTATCTGTGCTACAAGTTCATCCACACTATTCTGTATACTGCACACATTCAAATATAACAACTTCAGTCCTGTATTCACATCACCCTTTTTGATTTTGTCTGCTTTTTACATTGCAACTGCTTCCTTTGAATGCAATTTTGCCGCATCTTCAGCCTGTCCTTGCTTGCAGTCTCACTACACACTGGGTCTGTTTGTAAACCAAATACCCCTTCCTAAGCCCTATCACTCCAATTCCCATCCCCCTGCCAAAGGTTAAACCCTCCCAAACAGATCTAGCAAACCTTCCCATTCCCCCCCCCCCCCCCACCACCCCTGTTCAGGTGAAACCCATCCCTTTTGTATGGGCTGTAACTTCCCCAGAAGAGTGCCCAATGATCCAAAAATCTGAACCCCTGCCTTCTGCACCAGTTCCTCAGCCACACATTTATCTGCCAAATTCTCCAGTTCTAACCTTCACTGGCACATGGCACAGAGAATACTACCCTGGAGATGCTGCTTTTCAGCTTTTTACCTAGCTTCCTAAAATCTTTCTTCATGACATCCTCACCTTCCCTATCTATGTCTTTGGTGCCAATACGTACCAAGACTTCTGGCTGCTCACCCTCCGCATTTAGAATGCCATGGATCCAATCCAAAACATTGCTGACCCTGGCACCTGGGAAATAGCAAACCAACCTGGTGTCTTTAATGTGTCCATAGAACCTCATCTCAATTCCTCTAACTATGGGATCTCCTCACACCACAGCAGTCCTCTTTTCTTCTGTGCTGCAGCACGAGACTCAGTGCCAAAGACCCAGCCACTGTGGTTCTCCCTGGTCAGTCATCCCACTCAACAGTAACCAAAACAGTATACTTATTATTGAGGGGAACAGCCACAGGGATACTCTGTACAGGCTGCCTATATGCTTTTCTTCTGCTCACAGTTACCGTTACCTGCCTCCTGCAGTCTGAGGGTGACTACCTCCCTGTAGTTTCTGTAGTTGCTCAGACTCTTATATGAGCTAAAGGTCATCGAGCTATAGCTCCAGTTCCTTAACACATTTTCTGAGGAGCTGCAGCTCAGTGCACCTGGTGCACATGAGGTTATCTGTGGATCTGGAGGTCTCCCAGAATTCCCATATCTAACTCAAAGATCACAACACAACCCCTGAAGCCATTCTCACTGCACTAACTCCTAACAGATGAAGAATGAAGGAGAAGAAGAAACCTCGCCTGAGCCTGATTTCACCGCAGCCTGATAAGCCAAATCCTCTAACATTGGTCCACTCACACAACGGCTGCTCCACTTTCCTCTGTGTTATTTCTACTACCTTTTCTAATGAATGTCAGCCACTGATAGAGTGCAGTCCAAATTCCAAAAACTGCTATGAAACCCTTTTTTATTTTTTTCAAATCTTCAATTCCAGACCTTTGTGATGTCGTCACTTCTTCTTGTGCTGCTGTTCACTGACTGAGCACAGCTCAAATTATTCAAATACAAATGTACAAGGCATGGTTAGTAAGTTTGCAAATGATTCTAAAATGGCTAGACTTGTAGGTAACGTATAAGGTTTTGAATAATTACAGGAGGATGTTCAGCAAAGCATGTGGGTTGAAGATTGGCAAATAGCTTTCAAACCAGATGAATGTGAGATAGCGCGCATGGGGGGTCAAACCAGGGTGGGACTTGCACAGTGAATATTAGTGCCCTGAGGATTGTCATCGTACAAAGGGACCAAAAAGAGTAAGTGCATAGTTGTTGAAAGTGGTGTCACAGATAGCTAGGGTGATAAAGAAGGTGTTTGGCACACTGGCTTTCATCAGTCACTGCAGTGAGTATAGGAGTTAGGTAACTGAAATTGCAGTTATAAATAATATTGATGAGACTACTGTTGTGCAGAGTTTTGGATCACCCTGTTATCAGAAGAATTTTATTCAACTGGAAAGAGTACAGAAAAGGATGCTGCCTGGTCTCATGGGCCTGAGTTAAATGGAGGCATTGCATAGACTAGGATTTGATTCACTGTAATGAGGGAGAATGAGGAGTGACCTGATAAAGATACATGAGAGACATAGACTAGGTGAAGGCACACAGTCCTTTCCCAGAGGAGGCATGCTGAAATCAAGTGAGCATAGGTAAGATCAGAGGCAAGAGATTTAGAAGGGATATCAGGGGCAACTTTTTCATGCTAAGTGTTGTGCACATTTGAAGTTGGCTGCAAGGAACATTAGCAGTGTTTAAAAGCCATCTGGATAGGTACATGAAGCATTAAGAGGGATATTTGCAAAAATCTAGGTAAATTCACATTGGAGTTTCAAAAGGTATGGGGAGACCTGATAGAGGTTTTAAATTTATGAGAGGCATAAATAGGGTAGACAGTGAGAATTTTTTCTGCAGGATCGAAATGTCAGACAACCAGAGGTTTTATATTTGGGGTGGGTGGGGGGGGGGAGGGACTGAGTTTAAAGGCAACACATAGGGCAAGTTTCTTATTCAGAGTTACTTAGTACAAATTACTTGGAGTAGCAGTGAAATCAGACAGCTTGGTGGCATTTAAGAGGCTTTTAGACACATAAATATGAAGAGAATGGAGAGATAGAGATGATACACAGGAGGAGGTCGCTCAGCATATACTGGCATCAACATCACGACTATAACTCATTCATATAATTAGATTTCTATTCATTTCTCAGGAGTGATTGGTATAATTGGCAAGAGTTGAGATATATACAGAAGTTCTACAAATGACATGTGTTTTTGCACATGGTTATGTTTGGTGGCAGGAAATTTTCAAGGACAATAATTTAAGGCAAGCCATTATTTGTGGCCAGACGTGTCTGTAGAAATGTACAAAAGGGGGCCTTTGCTGGTTGGCTGCTGGTGACTAGTGGTGTTCCACAGGGATCAATGTTGGGACCACCTCTTTTCACATTATGGGTCAATGATTTAAATGAAAGAATTGATGGCTTTGTGGCCAAGTTTGCAGACAGTATAAAGGTGGGCGGAGGGCAGGTAGTGTTGAGGGAACAGGGTGTCCACAGATGGTCTTAGACAGATTGGGGAATGGGCAGAGAAGCTGCAAGTGGAATATAATATTGGGAGGTGCACTTTGGCAGAAGTAATTATGGCATGGACCGTTTAATAAATGGAGAGAAAATTCAAAGATCATAGGTAGAGAGGAACTTGGGAGTCTTCCCTAAGCTTAGCTTGCAGGTTAAGTTGGTGGTAAATGTTCTGTGTTATAACTTCAGAAACTAATCGAAAGAAAAAGACAGGAACCCAGAATAACCGGTCTAATTTGTTTTACTTTAGCGAGGTGCGCACGTATGACGTGATGGCGTAATGATGTATGCCATTCATGTACTTCTTACAGATACAGTGCTTATAAAAAGTATTCACTCCCCTTGGAAGTTTTCATGTTTTATTGTTTTACAACATTGAATCACAGTAGATTTAATTTGGCTTTTTTGACACCGCCAACAGAAAAGACTTTTTGTGTCGAAGTGAAATCAAATTTCTACAAATTGGTCTAAATTTATTACAGTCATTAAATACAAAATTACTGATTGCATAATTACTCACCTCCTTCATGTCAGTATTTAGCAGATGCACCTTTGCAGCAATTACAGGCTTGTTTGGAAACCTTCCAAGGCGCAAATCCATGGTCTCATGAGACTAACGGATGCCTATTTTTGATCCCCAGTGGGAAATTCTTTCGTTACAGCAACAACATTTACAAACACACTTAGCAATAACAATAAATATAATAATAATATTAACTAACAATAAAGTACAGAATAACAACATGCACAATAATAATTTACCAATGTGCAATAAAAATCTATGAAATAATAAAACAGATACCTGTACTATTGTACTATGACGTGTGTTCTCCAGTCGCACAGAGATGAACTGTTGTATATGCTTATTGCATTTGATAGGATTGATTTTCTGTAATGATCCCTGTGACAGCGGAGCTGAATGAGTCTGTTTGGAAAGGTGCTCCGCTGTTTAATCAGTAGGTGATGGAGAGGATGTGCATGATTGTCCATAATGGATAACAGTTTGTTTAGTGACCTCCTCTCCACCATTAACTCAAAAGAATCCGGGTTGTAGACAAGGACAGATCCAGCCTTTTTGATGAGTCTTTAGTCTCCACCAGCGCCGATGCTGCTCCCCAACATAAAGCAGCAAAGAAGACTGCACTTGCTACAACAGACTGGTAAAAGATCTCCAGCATCCTACTGCACACATTGAAGGATCTCATCTTCCTTAGAAAATAGAGTCTGCTCATCCCCTTCTTGTAAACAGCCTTGGTGTTGGTTTTCCAGTCAAGGCTGTTATCAAAGTGAACACCCTAGTTTTGTATTCCTCCACCACCGCAACTTCTTCTCCCAGAATCTATACAGGACTTGTCACAGTCCACTTCCTCCTAAAATCAATCACCATGGATTTGTGCCTTGGAAAGTTTTCAGGGCGCAGGTCTGGGTAGGGTTGTATAGGAGACCGGCAGTTGTCCAAGCTGCAAGCCTTCCCCTTCTCCACGCCACCGATGTTGTCCAAGGGAAGGGCATTAGGACCCAAGCAAGGTTGTATAGAAGGCACTAGAGAAATCAAAAAAATGCGATTCTCACAATGCCAGCAGCATCATTCCAGTGGGAGCGAGCTCTCTGCAACAGGTAGATGTTGGCATCATCCACTCCCACATGAAGTGGGGAGGCAAACTGTAGAGGGTCCAATAAAGATCTCACCTGCAGTCCAAGATAGTCAGGTCCAGCCTTGTCCTGCACTTTCATCACAGGAGATGTGAGGGCAATTGGTCTGTAGTCATTAAGTTCAGATGGAATCACCTTCTTGGATGCGGGAACCAAACAGGGAGTCTTCCATAGCACCGGTATCTTCCTGACTCAGACTGTAATGGTGCTGCAAAATACCAGGCTGCTGGCTCGCACAGGCCTTCAGTACCCTGGGGCTGATACCGTCCAGCCCAGCAGCCTTGCCTTGATGTAGTCTCTCTAGCTGTCTCTTAACCTGACCTGCAGCCACAGTCAGGTGGGGGAGGGAGGGTGGTAATCCCCATGGAGGCAGGATACTCCAAAGTTGGGGGGGGGGGGGGTTTGGAATGTAAGCACTCACCTGAGAGGAGAGAGGGGTGGAGGGAGAAGGTATTGGAGGCAGGGAGGGTGTGTGGTTTGGGCAAATAGGGGAATGGACAGCATTGAGTTCAAGAGTCAGGAAGTTAGAGTGCAAATTTGTGAAAGTCTAGTGGGGTCACATTGGAGTATTGCACTCATTTCTGTTTGTCACATTATAGGAATGATGCGAAGGCTTTGGAGAAAGTGCAGAGGAAGTTTACCAGCAATGTTCCCTCTAATTTGTAATGACAGGTGTGCGCAAAAATTTGTGCTGACAACAACATGTGCACATTGAATTTTATATATACTGTATAGAGGTATTCAATTTAACAGCTAGCAAAACCCTGTCAATAAGAACTTTGATCTCCTCTGGGTTTGATTGTTTTCGCTCTCATTCATCTGCAAGCCTGTAGTAATGAAGGATTTTCTCGCCGGAGCTTTTGCACACTGTCCATATGTGATTTGCTTGCTAAATGACACTTCAAAAAGTCAAGTTTCCAAGTATCACTCCACTTCCTCCCACTTGCAAATTCTCCAGCATCACAACAATACACACACGTATCACCAGTTTCTGCATTCTACAAGTATTTCTTGTTCCTGACCTCATGAGCTTTCAGTGTAGCAGTTTCTACTGTTTAATTAAGCCATTCCACTTTAAATGAACTAGCAGTCCTTTTGCATTACGTGCCCTTTGCTTCTTTGGAATTCAGCACAGTGAATCAATAATTTCTTCAATAAAAACAGTATAAATAAGCCAGTTCTAAAAACTGCAGACAAATCATTCCAAACTGCACATTATCAATACCATCCATATCAGAAACAGGAAAAGGAAATGTGATTGTGCACGGTCATGAAAAACTTAACATGCCAACAAGGTAGAGGGTGACAACCTTTAGTGTGCAGTTTAAATTCCTTTGTGCAAACTTACTAAACATGTCCTACACCACCTCTCCAAATCATTGATGTAGCTATGTTCCTGCTAGAAGGAAGGACAGGAGTGGAAAGGTAAGAGATCCTTGGATGTCCAGGGAGGTGATTAATTTAGTCAAGAAGATAAAGGAAAACTATGTAAATCTTCAGAAGTTAGGATGCTGGATGCTGTTGGTGAGGACGACCAACCAGGTGTGAGCCACAGTGGCAGGGCCTCTGGCACTGAGTCTGACCCTGTGGTGCAGAAGGATGGGACGGAGAAGAGGAGAGCTGTCGTCATTGGAGACTCTATAGTCAGGGGAGCAGACAGGAGATTTTATGGACGTGAGAAGGAAACCCGCATGGTTTGTTGCCTCCCGGGTGCCAGGGTCCGGGATGTCTCTGACCGGGTGCATGACATCCTGGTACGAGAGGGAAAGCAACCAGAAGTCGTGATATAAGTTGGGACCAACAACATAGGCAGGAAGAGGGATGAGGTCCTGAAGTGTGAGTTTCGGGAACTAGGCAGAAGGCTGAAGAACAGGACCTCAAGGGTGGCGTTCTCAGGATTGCTGCCAGTACTATGTGATAGTGATGGTAAGAATTGGAGGAGATGGCAGTTGAATGCGTGGCTGAGGAGTTGGTGCAGGGGGCAGGGTTTTAGATTTTTGGACCAGTGGGATCTCTTCTGGGGAAGGTGGGACCTGTACAGATTGGATGGGTTGCACCTGAACTTGAGGGGGAGCAATATCCTTGCTGGTAGGTTTGCTAGCATGGTTCGGGAGGGTTTAAACTAATTGCAAGGGGGATGGGACCCGGAGCTATAGAGCAGTGAAAGAAGTGCATGGAGTAAAGCCAGACCTAACATATAGAGAGGCTTTGAGGAAAGAGAAACAGAATAAAAGGTATAAAGGTAGTAAGGTAGAAGGGCTAAAGTGTGTATACTTCAATGCAAGGAGCATCAGGAACAAAGGTGATGAACTGAGAGCTTGGATACATACGATGTAGTGGCCATTATGGAGACTTGGCTGGCACCAGGTCAGGAATGGATTCTCAATATTCCTGGATTTCAGTGCTTTAAAAGGGATGGGGGGGGGGAAGGGGAAGAGGGGTGGCATTACTGGTCAGGGATACTATTACAGCTGCAGAAAGGGTGGGTAATGTAGCAGGATTCTCTTTTGAGTCAGTATGGGTGGAAGTCAGGAACAGGAAGGAAGCAGTTACTCTACTGGGGGTATTCTATAGGCCCCCTGGTAGCAGCAGAGGTACCGAGGAGCAGATTGGGAAGCAGATTTTGGAAAGGTGCAAAAATAACAGGGTTGTTATCATGGGTGACTTTAACTTCCCTAATATTGATTGGCACTTGATTAGTTCCAAGGGTTTAGATGTGGCAGAGTTTGTTAAGTGTGTCCAGGATGGATTCCTGTCACAGTATGTTGACAGGCGGACTAGGGGGAATGCCATACTAGATCCAGTGTTAGGTAATGAACAGGGTCAGGTCACAGATCTGTCAGTGGGTGAGCATCTGGGGGACAGTGATCACCGCTCCCTGACCTTTAGCATTATCATGGAAAAGGATAGAATCAGAGAGGACAGGAAAATTTTTAATCGGGGAAGGGCAAATTGTGAGGCTATAAGGCTAGAACTTGCGGGTGTGAATTGGGATGATATTTTTGCAGGGAAATGTACTATGGACATGTGGTCGATGTTTAGGGATATCTTGCAGGATGTTAGGGATAAATTTGTCCTGGTGAGGAAGATAAAGAATGGTAGGGTGAAGGAACCATGGGTGACAAGTGAAGTGGAAAATCTAGCCAGGTGGAAGAAGGCAGCATACATGAGGTTTAGGAAGCAAGGATCAGATGGGTCTATTGAGGAATATAGGGTAGCAAGAAAGGAGCTTAAGAAGGGGCTGAGAAGAGCAAGAAGGGGTCATGAGAAGGCTTTGGCGAGTAGGGTAAAGGAAAACCCCAAGGCATTCTTCAATTATGTGAAGAACAAAAGGATGACAGGAGTAAAGGTAGGACCAATTAGAGATAAAAGTGGGAAGATGTGCCTGGAGGCTGTGGAAGTGAGCAAGGTCCTCAATGAATACTTCTCTTCGGTATTCACCACTGAGAGGGAACTTGATGATGGTGAGGACAATATGAGTGAGGTTGATGTTCTGGAGCATGTTGATATTAAGGGAGAGGAGGTGTTGGAGTTGTTAAAATATGTTAGGATGAATAAGTCTCCGGGGCCTGACGGAATATTCCCCAGGCTGCTCCACGAGGCAAGGGAAGAGATTGCTGAGCCTCTGGCTAGGATCTTTATGTCCTCATTGTCCATGGGAATGGTACCGGAGGATTGGAGGGAGGTGAATGTTGTCCCCTTGTTCAAAAAAGGTAGTAGGGATAGTCCAAGTAATTATAGACCAGTGAGCCTTACATCTGTGGTGGGAAAGCTGTTGGAAAAGATTCTTAGAGATAGGATCTATGGACATTTAGAGAATCATGGACTGATCAGGTACAGTCAGCATGGCTTTGTGAAGGGCAGATCATGCCTAACAAGCCTGATAGAGTTCTTTGAGGAGGTGACCAGGCATATAGATGAGGGTATAGCAGTGGATGTGATCTACATGGATTTTAGTAAGGCATTTGACAAGTTTCCACATGGTAGGCTTATTCAGAAAGTCAGAAGGCATAGGATCCAGGGAAGTTTGGCCACGTGGATTCAGAATTGGCTTGCCTGCAGAAAGCAGAGGGTCATGGTGGAGGGAGTACATTCGGATTGGAGGGTTGTGACTAGTGGTGTTCCACAAGGATCTGTTCTGGGAGCTCTACTTTTTGTGATTTTTATTAACGACCTGGATGTGGGGGTAGAAGAGTGGGTTGGCAAGTTTGCAGACGACACAAAGATTGGTGCTGTTGTAGATAGTGTAGAGGATTGTCAAAGACTGCAGAGAGACATTGATAGGATGCAGAAGTGGGCTGAGCAGTGGCAGATGAAGTTCAACCCAGAGAAGTGTGAGGTGGTACACTTTGGAAGGACAAACTCCAAGGCAGAGTACAAAGTAAATGGCAGAATACTTGGTACTGTGGAGGAGCAGAGGGATCTGGGGGTACATGGCCACAGATCCCTGAAAGTTGCCTCACAGGTAGATAGGGTGGTTAAGAAAGCTTATGGGGTGTTAGCTTTCATAAGTCGAGGGATAGAGTTTAAGAGACACGATGTAATGATGCAGCTCTATAAAACTCAAGTTAGGCCACACTTGGAATACTGTGTCCAGTTCTGGTCGCCTCCCTATAGGAAGGATGTGGAAGCATTGGAAAGGGTACAGAGGAGATTTACCAGGATGCTGCCTGGTTTAGAGAGTATGGATTGTGATTAGAGATTAAGGGAGCTAGGGCTTTACTCTTTGGAGAGAAGGAGGATGAGAGGAGACATGATAGAGGTGTACAAGATATTAAGAGGAATAGATAGAGTGGACAGCCAGCGCCTCTTCCCCAGGGCACCACTGCTCAGTACAAGAGGACATGGCTTTAAGTTAAGGGGAGGGAAGTTCAAGGGGGATATTAGAGGAAGGTTTTTCACTCAGAGAGTGGTTCGTGTGTGGAATGCACTGCCTGAGTCAGTGGTGGAGGCAGACACACTAGTGAAGTTTAAGAGACTACTAGACAAGTATATGGAGGAATTTAAAGTGGGGGGTTATATGTGAGGCAGGGTTTGAGGGTCAGCACAACATTGTGGGCCGAAGGGCCTGTAATGTGCTGTACTATTCTATGTTCAAACTGAGCACATGAGAAAGAAACCAGAAAAGAACTAGAAGGGAATTAGGAAAGCCAGGAGTGGCCATGAAATGTCCTTGGCAAGTAGGATTAAGGTGAATCCCATACATTCTATGCATTCTATACATGCATTAAGAACAAGAGGATAACTAGGGAGAGGGTGGGACCACTCAAGGGTAAAGGGGTGAACAGTTGTTTGGATGCGGGGAATCTGAGTGAGGTACTTAATGAGTACTTTGTTTCAGTATTTACCAAGGAAAAGGACACAGAGATCCAGGAGAGCAGTACTGAGTGTATAAATACATTAGGGCATTTAGATGTCAAGGGGGAGGAAGTGTTGGGCCTGCTAATAAGTATTAATGGACAGGTCCCCAGAGCCTGATGGGATTTACCACAGGTTATTGAAGAAGGCAAGGGGTAGATTGCTGGGGCCTTGACCAGTGTCTTCATGTTCTCTCTACCCACAGGTGAGGGCAGAAGTGAGGGTCTCCCATCTCTTGTGGAGTTCAGGGCTTCCTTCTTCATGTCCGTAGTTTCCTCTTGGTTTTCACTACTGTTAGTCATACAAGTCTCAGGTGGAGGTTCAGGAATACCGTCACACTCAGAAGGATCCTTCATTGCTGTTTCTGTAACAATTTTGTTTTACCAGTCAGGGTTGTTAGTCCTGAGCTGAAACCCCAAACCTGGAGGACCTGTGGACCACTCTTAGTCTGTCTTCTACCCTTTGACCTGTTTGGCATGGGTGACCCTACCAAGAGCTAAAGCATAACACCCTGTCTCCAGCCAACATAGCTCTCTGGGTCAGTGAGGCACGCAAGCTTCCAAACCACAACATGGTGGTGGTTCTCTTGGAGGGGTCCTGCCAATACCTGTGTACATTTGATCTTCTAAAAAAGAATACCCCACACCTCACTGGATTAAACTACATCTTCCATTTCTTCACTGGTGCTATAAAGCTTTATGCTAACCACTGCACTAATTTTATATATATATTGTAAACAGTAAAGATCCCTGTATGGATCTCTGCAGAACACCACTAGTCATAGATCTCCAGGTGAAATAATTCCACTGACTACTACTGTTTGTCATCTGTGTTGAAGACACTTTTCAATGAGTAGCAATGAATTAGTTGAATCTAATTAGCTGACGGACCTGATAGTGAATATTTTGGGAATAATAACTCACAACTCATAATAATTTAAGATCGTAATGAGTAATGATAAAATCGGTCCTTGTGGGAAGGTACAAAATTGTGAGAAGCAAAATCATGATGGTAAGGCAGAAGCAAAGGGGTGTTGATTGGGAGCAGTTGCTGAGAGACAAGTCCATATATGACATGTGGGAATTGTTTAAAGACCAGCTGACCACAGTTCATGAACAGCATGTTCCAGTGAGGAGTAGTAACAAGGATGGTAAAGAAAGGGATCTGAGAGGTCCTAAATTTAGTCATAAAGTGGAAGGAAGATAGGATCCCAAAATCACATTGGGCCCTTACAGAATATAGAGAGAGCAAGAGAATACTCCAGCAGGTGATTAGGAAGGCATGGAATGGTCAAAGAGAATCTCAAGGCATTTTATATTAACAGAAACTGGATAACTGTAAGACTGTAAGACACACAGAAGGGGCAAAATTAGCCCATTCGGCAGGTAAGTCTGCTCCACTGTATTCCATCGACAACTACTTTGTCCATTCTCCTCCATTATGGCTGATATATTATCCCTCTCAATCCCATTCTTCTACCTTCATTTCTTAACCTCTGATGTCCTTACCAATCCATAATCTGTCACCCTCTGCTTTAAATATACTCAGTGACCTGGTCTCCACAGCTGCCTGTAGCAATTAATTTCACAGATTCACCACCCTCTGGCTTAAGAAATTCCTCTTCATCTTTGTTCTTGTTTTCTGAGGCTGTGCCCTCTGGTCTAAGACTTCCCCACCATAGGAAACATTCTCTCTGCATCTACCCTATCGAGGCCTTTCTACATCAATAGGTTTCCCTGAGGCCCTTCTTTATTCTTCTGAGCTCCAGTGAGTACAGGCACAGAGCCATCAAATGTTCCTCATATGACAAGCCTTTCAATCCAAGAATCATTTATGTGAACCTTCTTTGAACCCTCTCCAATGTCAGCACATCCTTTTTAGATAAGGGGCCAAAACTGCTCACATTACTCCAAGTGAGGCCTTGCCAGTGCCTTATAAGGTATCACCATTATATCCTTGCTTTCATATTCAATTCCTCTCAAAATAAATGCTAAGATCACAGTTGCCTTCCTCATCACTGTCTCAAATTAACTTTTGTGGAATCCTGCACAAGGACTGCAAGTCCCTTTGCACCTCAGGTTTTTGAATTTTCCCTCCATTTATAAAATAGTCTATGCTTTTACTTCTTCTACCCAAATGCATGACTGTACACTTCCCAACACTGTATTCCAACTGGCACTTCAATGCCCATTCTCCTAATCTGTCTAAGTCCTTCTGTAGCCTCTCTGCTTCCTCAAAACTACCTGCCCATCAACCTATCTTTGTATTGACCACAAACTTGGCCACAAAGCCATCTCTCTACATGTGTTCATCTAAATCTCTCAGACTGTTGGGTGGTTAGTAATATAGCCCCTGTTCAGCACTTCCAGTTTAGGTGCAAACTGCCGCTTTTGTAAAGGTCCCATTTTCCCTGGAAGAGAGTCCAATGATCCAAAAATCTGATGCCATCCCTCCTAAACTAACTCCTTAGCTACATGTTAAACTGTATAATCTTCATGTTTCTGGCCTCACTATCACCTGGCATGGTTAGCAATCCTGAGATCACAACCCTGAATGTCCTGCCCTTTAACTTAGCACCTAATTCCCTGAACTCACTTTGCAGAACCTCACCAGTCTTCCTACTTATGTCATTGGTACCTCCATGGACCACAACCTCTGGCTGTTCACACTGCCACTTAAGAATGCTGAGGGCTTGATCTGAGATATCCCGGACCTTGGCACCTGGAAGGTAATATACCATCTGGGAATCTCATTCTCATCCACAGAACCTTCCTTCTGTTCCCCTAACTAATGAATCGCCCATCACCACAGCTCATCTCTTCTTCTCCCTTTCCCTTCTGAGACACAGAGTCCAGTGCTTGAACCAGTCTGGCCATTCTCATCTAACCTCTTGCATTAACAAGACGTTTTAACAAGAGCACAGAAATGCTGCTCACTAGATGTTTTTTTTTTGTTTCCCGCACCATACTCTGTAAACTGTAGAGACTGTTGGGTGTGAAAATCCCAAAAGATCGACAGATTCTCAGATATTTAAATCAGCCCATCTGGCACCAACAATTATTCCACAGTCAAGGTCACTTGGATCATATTTCTTCCTCATTCTGCTATTTGGTCTGAATAGCAAATGACCCTCTTGACCATGTCTGCATGCTTTTATGCATTGAGCTGCTGCCACATGATTGGCTGATTAGATATTTGCATTAACGAGTAGTTGTAGAGGTGTATCTAATAAAGTGGCCACTGAGTAAGAACTGGCAGAGGGCTGTCATAGGAATGAAAGGGTAAGTTGAAATGTTAAGATGAGGCCCAATGATAATTTATCGTATTTTGTGTATTTGCCTGTCAAATATAACACTGTTTTGTATGGAGTTTGATGATATTGTGTATCTGTGAAGGCAGGAGCTTATTTGTCAGTTTATATCACCGATCTGCACATCCCTAACAGGTTAGACAGGTTTAACTCACTTGTTAAATTCATTTACATTGGGAGAGTATGAAGTACATTTCTGCGGAGATATGTAAACTAACTAATTCTTATCCAATCCTTATTTGCCAACACAATGTCGACATCTTTCCATTTCATACTCACTCATGTGCCTATCTGAGTGCCTCTTGAATGTCTCAGTTGTGTTTGCCTCTATCACCACACTAGGTAGTGCATTTCAGGCACCCACCACTCCCTGTGTAAAAAGTCTGCCTCGCACATTTCTTTTCAACTTTCCAGTTTGTACTAAATATGTATCATCTATACCCCTCCATTCCCTTCATATTCAATTGTAAACATAAACTCCACCAGATTGCCTGCTTCCATTAAAACCCTTGGTAACCATATACAGATACCTACCACTCTCTGCATAAAAAAATTTCCTCCCGCTCACCCTAAACGCATGTTCTCTCATGTTTGACATTTCCAAATGCACCCTCGCCAAAGTTTCCACATCCTTTGTATAATGGGGTGACCAGAACTGCACGCAATACTCAAGGTGCTCTCTGACTAAAATTTTGTTTCACAGCAGCATGACTTTCTTACTCTTACACTTAACATCCCTACCAATAAAGACAAGCATGCTATATGCCTTCTTTACCGCATTATCCCCTTTCATAGCCACTTTCAGTGAACTATGGACTTGGATCTCAAGATCCCTTTTAACTGTATACTTTCTCCTTTCACTTGACCTCCTAAAGTGCAAAACATTAAACTCCATCTGCCATTTCTCTGCCCACATCTGTAATTGATATATTCCTACTTTATTCTTTGACATAGTTCTTTATATTGTCCACAATGCCAGTCTTGATGTTATTTGCAAAATTGCTAATCCAACCATCTATATTTTGTCTAAATCATTGATATATAGTCACAAGCCACAGATACCTCTGCACTGATCCTTATGGAACATTACTGTTCACAGACATCCAACCTCCTCTACACTCTTCTATGAGCAAGCCAGTTCTGAATCCAAACTTGCAATTCACCTTAGATACCAGGTATCTTTATCTTCTGAATCAATTTACCATGAGGGATCTGATCAAATGCCTTACTAAAGTCCATGTAGATAATGTCTATTGCTTTACCAGCACTAAATTTCCTTATCACCTCCTCAATAAACTATATCAAGTTTGTAAGGTGTAAAGCTTTGCCGACTGTCCCTAAGCAGGTCATGCCATTTCAAATGCACATTCACCCTATCCTTAAGTAGCCTATCCATTAACTTCCCTTCCACTGAAATGAGGCTCACTGGCCTGTAATTACATGTATATTTCCTTTCTTGAACAAAGGCACATTTGCATGTTCCAGTCCTTTGGCACCTAACCTGCTGCCAGTGAGGCTACAAAGGTCTTTGTCAAAGTCTCTACAATCTCCTCACTTGCTTCTTTCAATATTATGGGATATATGCCACCTGAGGACTTAATGTTTTTCAGAAGACCCAGCACTACCTCTTCTTTAATCTCAAAATGTCCGAACACAATAGTATGCTCCACTTTACTTTCACTGTCCTCCAAATCCTTCTTTTTATTAAGTACTGACATAAAGTACTCAATTAGTACTTTGGGCACTTGCTCTGAGTCCAAGCACAAATTCCCTCCTTTATTCTTGAATGGACTTTTCCTCTCCTTAGTTGAATTTAAGGTATCTCTTTGAAACCTATCAGATATTGAAAGGCCCAGATAAGGTGGATGTTGTTAGGAAGACAGCTAAGACCAGAGGACATAGCCTCAGAGTACAGGGATGTCCATTTAGAATGGAGATGATGAGGAATTCCTTTAGCTCGAGAGTGGCGAATCTGTGGAATTTGTGGCCACAGGTGTCTGTGCTGGCCAAGTTACTGGGTATAATGGTTGATTAGTCAGGGCATGAGGGGATATGGAAGACAGAGCGAGATTGGGGCTGAGAGAGAAAATGGATCAGCCACGAAGAAATGATGGAGCGGACTTGATGGGCCAAATGGCCTAATACTGTTCCTATATCTTAAGGTTTTGTGGTCATTCAGACTTTGAGATGCCAGAAAGTGCTGGGAGTGAAAATGTGATAATTTCACTATTTCAGCGATTTGGGAACTACAAAGAATTTGAAGGTATTGACAATCACCTTGAATGTTATAATGAAAATGAATATTTGGAGGATGTAGTTATTGAAAGCATTGTATGAAGATAGTCCATGATCTGCACTCAGTGCCTATAATGATTTTGTTCATTTACAGTCAATAAAAAGCACACAGCAGTGTATACTGGATGAATTCCAAAGTCGATAACAATTTGGATATAATACAGTTTTATAGTAATGTATTAGCATTGTTAGTGTACTAATTTATTCTGTATTTTGTTCATTAAGTACATAATTTGTTACTCAGTTAAAAAGTAACTTGTCATTTTTATTCCTTTTTAACTATTTCCATGAAACTACAGCTAACTGGGGCAGCTGCTTAATTGGACCAATGTTTACTGGTCCCGAGCTGTTCCAATTAACCATAAGCCACTGCATTAGCTATAAGGAGAATGTCGCTCAAAGGCTGAGAGGTGACTTGATAAAATACAGCGTATAAAATGATGAGAGGTGTGGGTAGGGTAGATTCAGATTCATTTATTGTAACAGATACAGTAATTACATTTAAGTGGCATTTAGAGAGGCACATGAGTAGCAAGAGAATAGAAGAATATAGATCATATGCAGGCTGATAGAGTTGGTATTATGATCAGCACTGAAATCATCAGCCATGATCAGTTGCAGTACTGTATTGCTGTATGTTCTGTAGATGCTAAACTAGGTCCCCTGACACTGCTCAATAACAATAATTGTGTGAAGCTTGATCTTGGTATGGACTGAAATTTACATTTCATGAGGATTGACATCAGTGGCACACTAATTCTAAGAGAATGTCAGGCATGCTATAATGTGAATCGTGATTGTCATGCCCAGTCTAATTTTGCAACTGGCAGACTTCAAATAGAAATTTGCTAACACAATTTGCCAATTTGCTCCATACAATAATTTTTGGATTATTAAGTGCTTAAAACAACACCACATGATCCATTTTCGAAGGAAATGTGTATTATTTAAGGAAAGTGTGTGTGCGTGTGCACGCACGCGCGCGCAGAAGCTATATAAACGCAAAAAATTTACTTTCTTTTCACTATAGCACCTCATCCATCGGCAGTGAACTTGTAGGCAGCTTAAGTTCATCAACAGAAAGCAGTGAAAATGTGTTACCTGACACCTGTGAGCTGGAAGAAGTCTGTACCTTTAGCGAAGAGAAGCCATCAGAAGTCCATGCCACTGGACCGAAGTTTACTGAGGGTATGCCATTAACTATAACAATATAAAATTTGTAATTTAGTTTTAATCTTAAAATATTTTTTATGAAGACATTCCGTTGCATAGACAGGAAATCTTATCCTCAAGAAATTCTTATTATACTGCAGAAGGTGGAAATCTGATTTTTGGAAGTTGTGTGTTTGTGTATAAGTGCTGAGGCTTTGACTAGTGTGACATCAGGGAGAGGAGACAGAACAGAGGTAGGAGCAGGTAATGATTTCCTCAGAATTATATCTTTTATTGTAAAGTAGCTGGGATGGCAGCTAGGACAGTGGTACACACAATAGATTCTACAGATGCAGGATATCCAAAGCAACACACACAGAATGTGATGGTGGTCACGAGCAGGACTTGAACCAGGTGTGGAGGAACAGCACGCTCTGTCACAGTAAGTAGTGGCAATGACTCAACCCAGCAGGCTCCCTTTGAAGTGATGGAAACAAGAGGTTACATGTAGGAATACCAACAGAGCATCAGAGGTATGACTAATCAACACCCGAAGACTAATCATTCTCCACAAAGACTCCGCACCAGCACTAAACGAGAGCTCCCTTTAACTAGTCATTGAATGCGGGAAAACCATGCCAGTCACGGATTAACGACAAGATTAAACAGAGGTGAAAGATTAAATACAGGTGCTTGAGACACCTAGAAGCCCAACCTTCAATGGCAAGCCACACAACTCACGATACAAAATGCTGGAGGAACTCAGCAGGTTGGGCAGCATCTATAGAAATTAATAAACAATCAATATTTCAAGCTGAGATTCTTCAGCTGGAAAGAAAGGAAGAAGAAGCCAGTATAAGAAGGTGGGGAAGGAGTATAAGCTAGAAGGTGATAGGTGATCCCAGGTGGGTGAAGTAAGAAGCTGGGAGGTGACCGGTAGAAAAGATAAAGGGCTGGAGAAGAAAAAAGCCTGATGGAAGAGGAGAATGAGCCATGGAAGACAGGGAAGGCTTAGGAATGCCAAGGGGAGGTGTAGGCAGCCAAGGGGAAGAGAAGAGGTAAAGGGGGGGGGGTGGGTAGAGTGGGGAAATGGAGAAGAAGGATGGGAGAATGGGAAAGTTACCAGAAGTTGGAGAAATTGATGGTCATGCTGTAAGGTTGGAAGCTAGCCAGATGGAATATGAGGTGTTGCTCCTGCAACCTGTGAATGGCCTCAGGATGCCAAGGACCGGCAGGTCAGAATGGGAATGGGTATTGGAATTAAAATGGTTGGCCACCGGGAAATCCTGATTTTAATGGAAGGAGGGAAGGTGCTCAACAAATCAGTCCCTGAATCGATGTAGGGTCTCGCCCATGTAGAGAAGCCTACATCAGGAGAATCGTATGTGCTAGATGGTTCCAACAGATTTGCAGGTGATCTATCACCTCACTTGGAAGGACTGTTTGAGCCCTGAATGGAGGTGAGGGAGGAGGTGAATTGGCACTTCTGGTTGCAGGGGTAAGTACCAGCAGGAGGGAGATTAGTCAGGGAGGTCGAATGGGCCAAGGGATTACAAAGGGAATGATCCCTGCAGAGTTACGGGGGGGGGGGGGGGTGAGGTTTGATGGTGGGGTTCCATTGAAGGATGCAGAAGTTGCAAAGAATGATGTTCTCAATGCTGAAGCTCATACAGTGGTAGGAGAGGACAAGATGAACTCTATTCCTGTTAGGATGGCAGGAAGATGTTCAGGAAATGAAGGAGATCTGGGTAAGGGCAGTATCAATGGCGGAGGAAAGGAAAGTCTTGTCCTGGGACCAGATGCAACAGAGGTGAAGGAACTGAGAAAAGGAAATGGCATTATTGCAGGAGACAGGATGGGAAGAGGTATGATCAAGGTAGCCATGGGAGTTGCTAGGTTTATAAAAGATTCCTGTAGAATGTGAGGAGAGCAGGGAGATTTCCGGAGGTCCTGTTGACTTCACCTGTAGGCAGTGTGTCCTGCTGCAGCTCCTGACTGACCACATTAAGGAAGTGGAGCTGGAGTTGGTCATATTTAGGATTGTCTGAGACGCTGTGAGAAACATTGATGACTCCGCCCTCCGTATATGGACATGTAAGACATAGTTTCTTTATGTCCACCTTTAATCTCTCCCTTTTCCAATTTAAAGTTTGAAATTTCAACTTTACTCAGTTGGATCTATAGAGTAACAGTTATAATTATGGCTACTCTCAGAAGTGCCAAAAGAAATCTCGACCCAGGCAATGGGAAGCCCAAAAAAATTGATGAATTCTCGGAAGAACCCCCCCGGGTAAAGAGACTGGAGTCTCAGATCAGCAGTATCGGCATTGAAATAACTCAATTAAAAGAGAAATTTGAAGGAAAAATTGACTCCCTCAGCCTTGATCTTAAAGAAGTTAGTGGAAATGCTGCTGACCTTTCTTCTCATTTGGAAAAAGCTCAACAACGAATCGTTGATCTTGAAGCTCAATCACGTCGGAATAATATTCAAATTGTTGGATTAAAAGAAAAATCAGAATCGGCTGACAAACTGGATTATTTTGCAAAAATGTTTCAATCTTTAATTCTGGAGGTTTGTTCGCTACCTCCGGATATTGAAATTGCTCACTGAATTGGCACTTCAAAACTTTTGGATCAAGGTAAAAACAGACATATTGTTGTGCGTTTTCTCCCTTTCAGAGACAAAGACCGTATTATTAAGCTTGCGAGAAAAAAAGACTGTTTCAGTATCAAGATTCAGAGATTCGCTTCTTTGAAGATTTTCCATGCAAAATTGTTAAGAAGTGTGCTGGATTTGCAACGGTTATGAAATTAACATACCAAAAAAAGCTTTTTCAACTGCTCCAGTATCCAGCTAAACTAAGGCTTTTGGACAAAAAGTCTGGCGCTCATATTTTTGATGACCCAGCCAAAACATTGCGTTTTATTATCTCTTTACCTGATGAATCCGACGACGAGTCTGAAGCCTGAAGTTTGAATGTTTTATAGTGGCTTGAGTGTCTCGCGGTGTAAAGAGTGATGAGATTGGAAGATTTGATGGTTACAGAGAGTCTTTACCTTAAAATGCATTTTTATCTCTGAAAATTGGATGGTTTTAACCTCAGAAGACATAGTGGGAGAACTGTTGATAGACTGTAGATAAGTTTGAACCATCTAGAATTTTTTTTCTGCAGCATTTAAATGAATTAATTGTTTTTTTTTGTTCCGTATGCTTTAATAAAGATCTTTAAAGTAATTATTTGGATTTCCTTATGTTTTAAAGATAGATTGGACAATTTAAAGATGGCGATTGTTTTTCTTTTGTGCAAATATTTCAA
The DNA here is from genome assembly GCF_048418815.1 of Hemitrygon akajei. NCBI lineage: Eukaryota > Metazoa > Chordata > Chondrichthyes > Myliobatiformes > Dasyatidae > Hemitrygon > Hemitrygon akajei. Next base: position 108,771,086 of record NC_133125.1, read on the forward strand.
GAATTGTTTTGGATGTGTTTTTCTTCCCTTATCTAATATTATGAAGGTTACTTTCAAATTGAAGGTCGTTTTGTTTTACAAGAAAAACACTTTCCTTCCAAGTTAACTATATTGAGATATATGTTGACTGTAATGAGTTTTATGTTTGGTAGAGGGAGATAGAGATTACTTTTTACACTTTTTTATTACTTAGGTAGGCGGAGTTTGTATTTGCATCTATGCTTTTCTTGGGGCTTGCGTCGATTCATATCAACTTATTTCTGGGCTTTGTAGTTTGGGTGGTTTTTTTTTCTTTTTTTATCCCCATTATGGAATCCCGGAGCATACGCTAATTATTTTTATTGTTGTTCATCTCTGCCATTTTTGACTACCTTTTTCCTGACATACGTCTATCTACTTTTTTTAGATACAAAGTTTCATGATGATATCTAAACAGTTAAATGTCTTAACTTGGAATGTTCGTGGTTAGAATCATCCTATTAAGCATAAGAAAACATTTAAAGTTATTTAGCGATTCCAGCCTGATATAATCTTTGCTCAAGAGATGCGTATCAGGTTATGCGATAAAAATCGATTTTTTAAATTTTGGAAGAATCCTCAGTTTCATGCAAACTTCCAGAGTAAAACTAGAGGTGTCTCTATTTTTATTGATTCCAATATCCCTTTTAATCAGGAGGATATTATAGCTGATATTAATGGTAGAGTTTTAATTGTTAAAGGAATAATTTGTAATAGGAAAATGGTTTTGGTTAATATTTATGGACTAAATGTTGACGATCCCTCATTTTTTAAAGCTGTTTTTGCTCTATTACCTGATTTAAATGAATATATGTTATTAATGGGTGGTGATTTTAATACTTGTTTAAATCCTTTACTGGATAAGTCATCATCCAAACATCAACTCCCTAATCGTTCTGCATCACTTATTAATTCGATTATGGTTTAATTGAGGTCTGGAGGCATATGCACCCTAGTGATAGAGAATACTCTTTTTTCTCACATGTTCATAATAAATATTCGAGAATCAACTATTTTATAGTCGACCCTTGACTTTTATTTAATGATCAGAAATGTGAGTATGATGGGATTGCTATCTCTGATCATGCTCCTTTAAACTTAATATTTGAACTGAAAGATGTTGCTTCTACCAGACCACTTTGGCGTTTTCCAGAACATCTATTACAAAGTTCAGAATTTGTTGAGTTTATTGAAACTCAGATAAAAGAGTTTTTTTCTCTTTAATAATACAGGAAATGTCTCAAAGTTAGTAATTTGGGATACATTAAAAGCTTATTTATGTGGTCAAATTATTTCATATATAGCTAAATTAAAGAAACAAACAAGAATGGAATTAGATAAAATCTCTAAACAAATTAAAGAATTAGATAACATCAATGCATCAAGAGTAGAGTTACAATCATGGTATAATTTATTACTAACATATCCTATTGAAGGATATTTGCTTAAATTGAAAAGTCAATTTTATATTTTTGGGGTTAAAAATAATAAGCTCTTAGCCTCCCAATTAAGAGCAGCTAGAGCTAAAAGACAAATTTTAAAGATTCATAAAAATAATGGAGATATAGCAAGTAACCATGAGGATATTAATAATACTTTTCAAGATTTTTACTCTGATCTTTATAGATCTCAATTTCCTGCAGATTCCTCTAAAATGAAGGCTTTTTTACATAAGATTAAATTTCCACAAATTTCTGTTGAAGATCAACAGTTGCTTGATGTTCCAATTACCGAGCATGAAATTCAGAAAGCTATTTTATCAATGCAATCAGGTAAAGCTCCTGGACTTGATGGTTATTCAGTGAGAATTTACAAAAAATTTGAAAGATTACTTTCTCCGTATCTTTTGGAAATATTTCATGAATCCTTTCAGAAGGATAATTTACCTTCTTTTTATGAAGCATCTATTTCCTTAATTCTTAAAAAAGATAAAGATCCTGTTGAATGTTCATTTCGCTATCAAATGTGGATACAAAAATTCTCTCTAAAATAATGCCTAATCGCTTAGAAAATATTTTAACTAAAATCATTTCTATGGATGAAACGGGCTTTATTAAAGGCCGTTACTCTTCCTCTAATGTTTGGAGATTGATGAACATTATATATTCACCATTATCATTGAGTTATCTCTCTCGATGCAGAAAAAGCATTTGATAGAGTTGAGTGGCCATATTTGTTTAAAGTATTAGAAAAATTTGGTTTTGGTAATAATTTTAATAGGTGGATTCAAATGATTTATAAGAACCCTATTGCCACAGTCATTACTAATAATTACAGATCTTTTTTTTCACTTTCTCATGGTACTAGACAGGAATGTCCATTAAGCCTTTTATTATTTAATCTTGTATTGGAGCCTTTAGCTATAACATTACGTGAAGCTAAAAACATTCATGGTATCTCTATGAATGGAACCATACATAAGATTTCTCTTTATGTAGGTGATCTCTTGGTTTTTATTTTGAATCTTGAGGAATCAATTCCTAATCTTTTGGAAACACTTAAAGATTTTGGTAAATTTTCAGGATATAAACTTAACTTGAATAAAAGTGAATTGTTTCCATTAAATGCCCCTGTTAGTATATATGATGATGTTCTTTTTAGAATTGTTAATACATTTAGATATTTAGGTATTATAATTACTAAAAAATATAAAGATCTTTATAAAGCTAATATAGTTCCTTTAATGGACTCCATGAAACAACTATTTTCTAGATGGAATCCACTTACTCTTTCTTTAATAGGTCATATCCATGCTGTGAAAATGATGATTTTACCTAGATTTTTTTATATTTTCCAAAATATACTTATCTTTTTAACTAAAATTTTTTTCGATCAAATTGACTCTCTTTTTTCTTCCTTTATTTGGAACAATAAGAAACCAAGAATTAACAAGTATCATTTACAAAAATCCAAAAAAGATGGTGGACTTGCACTTCCTAATTTAAGACTGTATTATTGGGCTGTGAATATTAGACAATTATGTTTTTGGTTATACTGGCTCGATAAGAGTCAAAAACCACTATGGGTTGATTTGGAATTAAAAGCTGTTAAACAATTTCATTTAACTTCAATATTAGGAGCTCCATTACCTTTACAGCTATCTAAAATTCCAGATTTGAAACTTTACCCAGTTATTAAACAGACCCTACGGACTTGGGTTCAGTTTTGCAATTTTTAAATTTTTAAACAATATAAGTTGTCTAGTTTTTTATATTGAAACTTTTCATTTAAACCTTCAATAACCAACCCCATTTTTCTCCTATGGAGAAATAAAGGGATCCGTTCTTTTACAGATTTATTTTGTGATGTTCGATTGATGACTTTGGAAGAGTTAATTAACAAATATTCTCTTGCTCATACACATTTTTTGCAATATTTTCAGGTTAGACATTTTTTATAACAATATTTACCTAAGTTTCTATATTTACAAGAATCTGATTTGTTGGATACCATTTTGAAGTTGAATCCTTTAGTGAGAGGTTCCATTAGCAGAATTTATAACTTATTTTTGTTATAAAAAGAGAACCTACCACTAAAGATTAAACAAGATTAGGAGAGAGAACTTAATATGACCTTTGTTAATGAAGATTGGCTTCGAGTTTTAAAAAACATAAATTCTTCTTCTATATGTGCCAACCACTGTTTAATTCAATTTAAAATTGTTCACCGTTATTATTTAACAAAGGAGAGACTATCTAAAATATTTCCTAGTATAAACAACTACTGTGATAGATGTTAAACTGAAGTAGCTACTTTGTCACACATGTTCTGGTCATGTTCTTCATTAACATTGTTTTGGAAACCTTTATTTTCTACAATTTCTAAAGCTCTGAAAATTAATTTACAACCTAATAGATTGACTGTTCTATTTGGAATAATTCCACATCATATTCAGGGTATTTCATCTTCAGATCAACATGTAATTGCATTTGTTACATTATTGGCAAGAAGGGCTATTTTATTAAAATGGAAAGATATCTCTTCCCCTACATTAATTGAATGGTTTTCTCAAGTAATGTTATGTCTCAGTTTGGAAAAAATTAGAATTAGGACTTTTGATCCCCGATTCGATTTTGAGTGAAGATTGGGTTCTTTTGCCAAATATTACCATTTAATTTGCATTATTCTATATGGTTTCCTTCCAATTTTATTTTTTTTATAAGCATGAATTGGCAGTTGATGACTCTTTTTCTTTATATATTTAGACGATATTTAAACGTATTGATCCGGGGTGGGGGGGGGGTTGATTCCTAATGGGTTTTCCCCTTTTTTTTGTAGTCAGTGGGTTTTTTTTTCTAGTTAGACAGTGTTCTTTTTTTCCCTTCTTTCTCCTATATATAAATTCCCCCCCCCCATTTTTATATATTATAATCAGTTGTTTTTTCTTCAGCTTTATTAATTGTATACATATTAATCTGTTGAAGTTTTGTATCATTTTATGGCTGTAGAAGATTATGTACCAATAAAAAGATTTTTTTAATGAAAATGAGAAACATAGATAAGAGTTTTAGTGCTGTGGTTACACCTATGGTAGTATCTGTAGGATTGTCCCATCCTTTGAGTGCAATCCGTATAGAATCAATGAATGAGTCCTCCCTCATGTATCCTTTGAGTGTTGCTGTGATATTCTAATAGAATAGTCTAACTGCTCCTGAACCGCACCCCAACCCCTCTTACTCCTCTTTTATTTCCCTTTCTCAGTAACCTGAGATAAATCATATCAGGCCCTGGACACTTCCACCTTAAGGCTCTTCAAATGACCAAATATAATTCTCTCTTTGTCTCAAAGTGCCCAAGCATATTATCACACTGATTTCACAGTGCTCCACTTCTTTCTCCTTGCTAAATACCAATGCAAAGTACTCATTTAGCGCCTCACCATACTCTGCCTCCAAGTGGATAATCCCTCCTTTATCCCTGAGTGGTCCTACCATCTCCCTAGTTATCTTTTTGTTCTTGATGAATTACAGAATCCCTTCTTATTCTGCTTAATCTACTTGCCAAAGATTTCTTATGGCCCCTCCTTGTTCTCCTCATTCTTTTCTTGAACCTTTTCTAGCTTCTTTATAATCTTTAGGAGCTTTATTTGATTTTAGCTTCCTAACTCTTACATATACTTCATTTTAAGATCGCTGGGGCCTTGATTGAGATATTTGGGCCCTCTCTAGCCGCAAGTGAGGTGCCAGAGGACTGGTGAATAGTTTATGTTGTTTCTTTCTTCAAGAAGGGAAATAGGAATAATCCTAGATATTATAGGCTGGTAAATCTCATGGAGGGGATCTATTGGACAGGATTCTTAGAGATAGAATTTATGAGCATTTTGAAAAACATGCCTAATTAGTGACAGTCTACATGGCTTTGTGCAGGACAAGTCTTGTCTTACTAGCTTGGATTATTAATTAGTTAATTCAAGGAGATGACAAATGTGATCAATAGAGCTGTCTATGTGAATTTTAGTACAGTATTTGACAAAGTCCATCATGGTAGGCTTATTTAGAAGATTAAGACACTTGGGATCCATGCTGACATGGCTGTACTCATAATTGCCTCACCTTTGAAGACAGGGGGTAGCAGCCATTGGGGGTTACTCTGGCTGGAGGCCTGTGACTTGTGATGTTCTGCAGGGACCTATACTGGGATGCCTGCTACTATGATGTATATAAATGACTTGGATAAAAACATTGATGGGTGGGTTAGTAAGCTTGCAGATTGGTGGAGTCAAGAAAGGTGTAAACATTTGGCAAAAGATACAGTGGGATATGTTGTAGATATAGGCTGAGAGATGGCATTTAATTTTTAAAATAATCATTCCCCCTCCCTCAGTTCTTGAGGTCCTCTCACCCCTTCACTTCCTTTCCCTTCCTTTCCTTTCCTTTCTCTGCATTCATGATCAGCCTATCACCTCCCTCTGGTTCTTTGCTTCCTTCCAATTACTCTACTGTTCTCTCTTATCAAATTCCTTCTTCCTCGGTCTTCCACCTATCCCAAAAATTTCCTCCCAGTCTCTCATTTCAAACCCCACTCACCTGTCTTCAACCTCACCTTTCACCTGCTGGCTTGTTCTCCTCTCCATCCACCTTTTTTAAAATTCTGGCTTCCTTTCCAGTCCCGATGAAGGGTTTTGGCCCAAAATATTGACTGTTTCTTCCACTCCATTAATTCTGCCTGACATGCAAAGTTCCTCCAGCATGTTTTTTGTCTTTATCCTGCGCAGTCTAAGCTTTTGCACCTTGGGAGATGAAATGTAAAGGGACAGTACATTGTTAATGTCAGAACCCTCAACAGTGTTGATGTATAGAAGGACTTTGGGGAAATCCCTGAAAATGGCTGCATTGTTCAATGAAGACATATAGCATGCTTGCCTTTTTTAGTTGAGGCACAGAGTTGAAGAGTTGAGAAGTTCTTAAAACTCTGGTCAACTATAACTGGAGTATTGCATTCAGTTCTAGACACCCCATTACAGAAAGAATGTTGAGGCTTTGGAGAGGATCCAGAAGAAGTTTACCAGGATGCTGCTTGGATTAGCATCCATCCATCATCGAAGACCCCCAAAGTAGGATCCATCATCAGTCTATGCCCTTGTCTCACTACTACTATTGGGAAAGAGGGACGGAAGCCTTAGGTACCACATCACCAGGTTCAGGAACAGTTATTTCCTTACAATCATCAGCCTTCTCAACCAGCATGGATAATTTAGTTAACCTATTTCAAGTTTATTGTCATCTGTCCATAAGACCATCAAATATAGGAGCAGAATTAGGCCATTCAACCCAACAAGTCTGGTCTGCCATTTCATCATGGCTGATCCATTTCCCTGTCAGCCCCATTCTCCTGCCCTTTCCTCATAACCTTTCATGTTCTGACTAATAAAGAACCTATAAATCTCTGCCTTAAATGCACCCAGTGATCTGCCTCCACAGCCTCCTGTGGAATGAATTCCACAGATTCACCACCCTCTGGCTCAAGAAATTCCTCTTAATCTCTGTTCTAAATAGACATTCCTTTATTTTGAGGCTGTACACTCTAGTCCTAGACTCCCCCACCAAAGGAAACATCTTCACATCCACTCTATCTAAGCATTTCAACAATCAATAGGTTTCAATGAGATCCCCCTTTATTCTTCTAAATTCCACTGAGTACAGGCCCAGAGGACTCAATTGCTGCTCATATTTTTCATTCCTGGAATCATTCTTGTGAACCTCCTCTGAAACCTCTCCAACGTCAGCACATCTGTTCTTAACTAAGGGGCCCAAAACTGCTCACAATTCTCCAAGTGAGGCCTCACCAGTGTCTTATACCCTCTCAGCATTACATCCTTGCTTTTATTTTCTAGTCCTCTTAAAATGTATGCAAACATTGCATTCACCTTCCTCGCCACTGATACAACCTGCAAAATAATCTTTAGGGAATTCAGCCCAAATCCGTTGTACCCTGGGTTTTTGAATTTTCTCCCCTTATAGTAAATACTCTTTTATTCCTTCTACCCAAGTGCTTGACCATACACTTCCTGACACTATTCCATCTGCCACCTCTTTGGCCATTCTCCTAATCTGTCTGAGTCTTTCTGCAAACTCTACTTTCTCAACACTACCTGCCCCTGCACCTATCTTCCTAGCGTCTGCAAACTTGGCCACAAAGCTAACAATTTCATCATCCAAACAGCTGACATACAGCATAAGAAGAAGTGGACCCAACACAGATGCCTGTGGAACGTCAATAGTCACCAGCAGCCAACCAGAAAAGTATCAGTTTATTCCCACCCTTTGCCTCCTGCCAGTCAGAGAATGCTCTATCCATGATGAGGTCTTTTCTGTAATACCTTGGGCTCTTAATTTGTTTAGCAGCCTCATGTGTGGCACATTGTCAAAGGCCTTTGAAAAATGCAACTGCACAAGATCCATCAATTTTCCCTTGTCTATACTGCTTGTTATTTCTTCAAAAAATTTCAACAGATCTGTCAAACAAGATTTTCCCTCAAGGAAACCACTGCTGACTGTTGGCCTATTTTGTCATATCCCTTCAAGTACCCCGAAACCACATCCTTAACAATCAACTCCCAACATCTTCCCACCATTGAGGGCAAGCTAACTGGCCTATAAATTCCTTCCTTCTGTCTCCCACCTTTCTTGAAGAGAGGAGTGACATATGCAATTTTCTAGTCCTCTGGAACTATGCCAGAATCTATTGATGTCTTCATAATCTCAACTACCTCTTTTAGAAAGCTGGGGTGTAGTCCAGGTCCAGGTGAATTTAGTTACCTTCAGATCTTTCTATTTCCCAAGCACCATCTCCCTAGTAATAGCATTTGCACTCAGCATATCTCTATTGAAGACTGATGCAAAATACTTATTCAGTTCTTCAGCATTTCCTTGTACCCCGTTACTATCTGTTCAGCTTCATTTTCCAGTAGTCCAATATCTACTGTCATCTCTCTTTACCAGCGACCAACTGGGTTTGGGATTGATTAGTAAGAGCAAATTAAAGGAGGGCAGGGCAAGTGTAGTGGCCGTCAGTGGAGTGGACATAGAGTGGTAATCTTAAGGCTTTGGCTCTTTGAAGCTATACTTGATGAAAACACAGGAAAGAAAAGCTCAAGTTTTTTTCTTCTTTATATCTGCTCAGCTAGAACAGTAGGGATGACAGGTGAGATAGTGAAATGCTCCTGTTGTGGGATGTAGGAAGGCAGGGTCCCTGACAACTACAACTGCAAGAAGTGCATCCAGCTGCAGCTTCTAGCAAACCCCATTAAGGAGTTGGAGCTGGAACTGGATGAACTCTGGATCATTTGGGAGGCTGACCTGGTGATAGATAGGACATATAGAGAGGTTGTTACACCCAAGGTGCAGGTCAAAGGAAACTTGGTGACAGGAAGGGGAAAGGGGTTAAGGAGCCAGTGCAGATTACCCCTGTGGCCATCCTCTTCAATATCAGGTGTAACACTTTGGATGCTGTTGGAGAGATGACCTAACAGAGGAAAGTCACAGTAGTCAGGTCTCTGCCACTGACTCTGCTTTTGTGACTCAGAAGGGAAGGGGAGAGAAGAGGCACACTATGGTGATAGGGGGTTTGTTAGTTAGGAAAACGGACAGGAGGTTCTGTGAGTGAGAATGAGATTCCCAGATGGTATGTTGCTTTCTGGATGCTGTAGTGATCCTAATAGCTGTAGTTTTATTCCCCCTTTCAAAGCAAGTATAAAAGGCATTGAGCTCATCTGGGAGTGAAGCATCACTGCCATTCAAGATGTTGGGTTTTGCTTTGCAGGTAGTAATGGCCTGCAAACTCTGCCAGACTTTGCGTGCATCCTATGTTGCCTCCAAGCTTGCTTGGAATTGTACTTGTTGGTCAGCTATTTGTTTCCACAGGTGTATTACTTGCTTTTACTGCATTAATATTTGTGTGTTTCTGAGATCTCTGATCAATATGTTCATTTTTTTACAGCTGCTGGTCCCTTTGGTGTACTGACAGGTGACACATCACAGCTAAGGGTTGGAGCTTGTGGACATAGATTCACATGGTTCCATCTCAGAGGTGTCCCTCACTCTGAATGGATCTGTTAGGAATGTGGAGTTACTTCCTCTTGCACATATCCTTGCATGGACCATGTGTCAGGACTGTGATCTCGAATTCACACCTGATCTCCAGGCTTCAGGATTGCTGGACTTTTTGCAATCTTGTCAGGATACTGTATCTGTTTTTCTTTCCCTTTCTCTTTAGCCAATATAACCATGTGTGCTCATTTTGCTATCAGCAGGTTTCATGCACTGGAAGGTTAGTGCATATGTGCCAACCCATCAGCATTTGGGCTAGTGAAAAGCCATTCTGTGGTGGCACACTTCTGTAAATCATTATACTTTAGTGGAAGTCCTCTCGTCCATCTTGCACTTTCTTCATGAGACCCTTCACTATGTTGACTGAGCTCTCTGGTTGGCCATTAGATTTTGGGTGATGCGGTCTTGAAGTAATATGTCAAAACCCCCAATCATTGGCAAAGAACTCAACCTCACAGCTTGAACATTATGGACCATTGTCTGATACTACTTCACATTGAACTCTATGCCTCGGAAACAGTTTTCAGGAAGGTGAAGACTGCTTTGCTGGTTGTTGATTGTAGTATTGCAACCTCTGGGTCATTGGAAAAGTAGTCTGGTTCAGCAATAGTATAACTTCCCATTGCAATCAAACAATCCACTCCAACTTTAAAGTATGGCCTGTTTGGTAGAGGGTGTGGTATAAGCAGTTGGCCTGTAGGTAAGGCATGTTTCACACGAAGAAATGGTCTTGCTGATGTCTTGGTTCATTCTTGGCCAGTACATCACTTGACAAGCTCTTTGTTTATAATTTTCCTCACCAAGCTGCCCTTTGGTGTATCTTCAGAAGCATTTCCTTGCGTAGTGATACTGGAATCACAAACCTGTTCCCTTTGAAAGGATTCCTACTTAAGCTGGTCCCATTTTCCCATGTTTGGCCCATATTCCTCCAAACTTTTTGTATCCATGTACCTAGTCAAGTGTTTTTGAAATGTTGTAAATGTACCTGCTTCAATCTGGCTGCTTATTCCATATACTGACCACACTCTAAGCTGGAAAAGTTGCCCCTTAGGTTCTCTTTATATCTCTCCCCCATCTCCTTACACTTTCTGCTTTTTAATTACATTATAGACTTGACTGAAACCATGGAAAAGGAACTCAGTCAGCGTGTGAAGGCCAGAGCTGCTAAGCTTCAAAATCTCCATAAGAAGAATGTAGCTGGAGAACAGAAGGTATTATTTTGAAATCTTTAAGAAGATAACAATTATAATTTACATATTAGAGCCATGCCTTGTGCCTATATACATAATTCTGAGTTAGCCAGTTTGTTGGTGCTTTTGTGTAGTGCTTTCACAGTATCCATTACTTGATAATAAATGTACTTGATAAGTCAAATTTGTATCCAATTGGCTGGCTCATTCTGGATCACATGTGATCGAACTTCCTGATGTGCATCATCTCGCATTTACCTGGATTAAATTTCATTGCTCTAGCATATCGTCCTGAAGCCTAGTGAATACATAACAAATCCATCTGCAGCTCTGTCTGTGGTCAGAAAAGGGCTTTAGCTGCACACAAGTCCTGCACGGAGGATCAGCAAACGATAGGAGTCAGCTGCACCTTTCCTCATTCCCTGTCACACCCACTGTTGAACTTGAACGCACGCGAGGTCATCAGTCGGCCATTAACCTACAACTACTCGATGAGTAAAAAAACAAACGTCGCTTGAGAGTTTCCTTGGAAGAGGTGGCAGGGGACATAAAAGGCCTAACGATAATGATAACGCAGAGACAGCTGAGGCCGAGACTGCAAAAAAAGGAAAGCTTCCTTCAATAGAAAATACGACGAGTCGAACATAAAAAATGCGACCGGTGACTCGCATGCTCCAAGCTCCCTGTGTGTGATATGTGGAGACATTCTGTCTAATAAGGTGATGAAGCCCTCAAAACTGCTTTGGCACCTTGAGTCCAAGCATTCTGCACTTAAAGACAAACCTGTTGATTTTTTTGAGTGGATAAAATATGAGCAAGTGGGACAGAAGCAAGTGCTGAGAGCCACCACCTCCACAATTGCTGCTGCTCTGAGAGCGTCGTACTTAGTGGCTAGCCGTATTGCTAAGGCTAAGAAGCCTTTCACTGTTGGTGAAGAATTGATTCTGCCTGCTGCCAAGGACATGTGCCGTGAACTGCTGGGAGAAGCCGCAACTAACAAGATGGCGCAGGTTTCTCTTTCAGCTACCACAGTTTAAAGGAGAATTGATGACATAGCGGAAGACATTGAAACACAGCTGTTGGAGTCACCATGGTATGCCATCCAGGTCAACGAGTCTACCGATGTCGACAACAAGGCAATTCTGCTGGTTTATGTGTGATATATATTTCAAGACGATGTGCACGAGGATATGTTGTGTGCACTGCCGCTGCCAACTAACACAACTGGGGCAGAACTATTCAAGTCTTTGAATGACTACATGTCAGGCAAATTGGACTGTGTTGGAATATGCATAGATGGGGCTGCAGCTATGACTGGACGGCTGTCTGGTTTCACTACCCAAGTCAAAGAGGTTGCTTCTGAAGGTCAGTCTTAACACTGTGTCATACACAGGGAAATGCTGGCTAGCCGAAAAATGTCAGCTGATCTTAACAGCATATTGAGTGACGTTGTTGAAGTTATCAATTACATCAGAGTAAAAGCCCTTAACTCATGTCTGTTTGAGCAGCTTTGCGAGGAAATGGATGCAGAGCACAAACACCTTCTCTTACACACAGAAGTCAGGTGGCTATCACGGGGGAGAGTCCTGGCCAGGGTTTGAGTTAAAAGAGCCGCCACAGAGATTTCTTTCAGGAATAATGGTCACCACTGGCAGCACACTTCAGTGACGAGGAGTGGATAGCAAAACTCTTTTATCTGTGTGACATCTTCAACTTGCTCAATGAACTCAATTTGTCACTTCGAGGAGAATGACAACTGTCTTCAAGTTGGCAGATAAAGTGTCTGCTTTCAAAGCCAAACTGGAACTGTGGGGACAGCGAGTGGACAGGAGCATATTGGACATGTTCCCAACATTAGCTGGGATTTTAGGAGAGACTGAGGCTGCACCGTCCTTCTCACATCTGGCGCACAATCATCTATCTTTGCTGTCACCAGAATTCGAGCATTACTTCCCAATTGCAAAGGACCCAAGACGTGCAAAGGAATGTCCATTTGTGAATGTACCTGGTGAATCATCCATGTCAGTGCGAGAAGAAGATCAACTCCTCGAGCTTGCAAATGACAGTGGGCTGAAAAGTATGTTTGACATAAGATCTCTGCTGGCATTCTGGATCAAAGACAAGGCTGAATATCCTGAGATAGCCACAAAAGCACTGAAAACGTTGCTTCCATTTCCAACATAATATCTCTGCGAAGCGGGATTTTTTGCAATAAACGCAATGATGCTAAAATGTTATGATGCTATTGATTTATAAGTGACTTATAATTGACTTATCACTATATTCGTGTAAGGAAAAATATGTGCTGTGTGTTTAATATTAAATTTGTTAGATAAACCCTTTTAGAAACAAAATTGAGTGTACTAGCCATTTATAAGTGACTTATGGTTGACTTATCACCTATATTCCGGTCATGACTAATACACCCCCGCCCCACTGTCGGCCAGTCCACAAGAATATTTTCAATATTAAACCTGTCTGTGGTGCAAAAAAAGTTGGGGACCCCTGAGCAAGAACACTTGAGGGGCCTCTGATTTCCAGCATATTGCAGGAGGAGCATGTTATGAGACTGTGCTTTGTTATCATGACATTATTGGACAAAAGCATTTTAACTACTCTCTTATATTAGAATACTGATTACTCTATGAAAGGGGTTCCCAACCTTTTTTATGCCATGGACCAATACCACTAAACAAGGATTCTGTGGACTCCAGGTTGAGAGCCACTGTTTTAGGGGATTCATTCCACTACAAACACTGCTTAACACAATATGCAATCTTTACTTTTGCTTTTACTTTAATGAGTGAAATTAATAAAGAAGGTTAGAAATACTTATTTGTTCTGAAAAATGATTCGCTACGTATACTCATCTGTTCTACTTGCCATTTAGCTACTGCCTGTTAAACGCAACTTTCTGAACCTTGACATCTCCCCTGACTCTGCAGCTGATTGAAGCCTCCTTTGGTCTCTTAGGTTTGCATCCTCTTGCTACCACTGCTGACTGTCAGCCTTAATCTAGACCCCTGCTCAGTTTATGCCTCCAGCATTCTCATAAATATGATCTCCATCCTTATACACTGCTGCTGACTGTAGTCTTATTGTGGCTGCCCCATAATTTATACACCAGTTGCCAAGTACTGTGCTCTCAATGGTAGGTACTCCATCCTCACTGTTTCTAATGACTGTGGTTCCTGTTGCAGTTTCCCACTTGGTTCATATACTAATCACCAAATCCTGCACCAGCACTCGTCCTTTGACGCTCACTATAGGAGGTCATCCTGCAAGGCTGTCTTGTAAAGAGAATTGCATGTTTCTTTGCTAGGCAACAGCCTATCATTGTCCATATGTAATCACAAGAAAATCACTGTATTTGAGGATATTATTGATACCTAAATGTTTTTTGATTGTGTTGGAATCCAAATATCATACGTCAATCATTGTAGGTAAGAGATTTCAAACCTTGATGTCAGACTATCTCACAATGTACTTATTGCAATTTATTTCCTCTGAAGTAATTAAGCAATTTATAAAATGGCTGCACCTTTATTACTAATTTCATAGAAATGAATAGAATACTTTTTGTTACAGAAAATTACATCACAGTAGTGTGACATATATCATGGTATGTGTATCATATTATAGTAACCATTTTATCAAAATGGCTGTAAAACTGTAATCATGAAGAGTTTTAAATGGTTTGGCATCAGCAACTTCTGCATCCATATTAATAAGGCTCACCAAGATGAGAGCAGTTGACCAGAGAGTACTTGGACCACATTCCATTCCTTAGTATGTAAGAGTGATTGATGGGATCTTTCAACTGCTCTTAGCATTGGATTGATATCTGTTTATAGGTCATACCAAATGGTAAAGATGATTATTCTGTAAAAGATGAAAAATATCCATTTGGGAAGACTGAAAAAGGGAAAAAGAGTTCTTCCATTGCTAAAACTGGTGTTCCAAGGTCAGCACATATTGTCACAAGAAATCTACAAAGTAAGGTTAGTATGACACTAACAAAGGCTTATTTAGTTAGTATTGCACACATACAGCTTACAGACTTTTTTGAGTTGCAGAATGGCGCAGCAGATAAAATTTCTGGTGCACAGATCAAGCAACCCAACTGCATTTAATATATTGTGTACAGATCTGTTTTCCCTCAAACTAGAATAATGTTACAGGGAAAGCAATAAAGTTTCAACAGGTAGATTCATGGGATGGGATAAGTTGATCTATGAGGAACGATTAAGCAGATTTCTTATACCAATGAATTTAAAAGGGGAGATGGTTTCATTGAAGTACATATACAAAATCCTTATGGGGCTTGACAGGGTAGAAGCAGGAAATGTATATGTTGAGTTCCTCCAGCATTGTGTGTGTTCCTAGGATTTCCAGCATCTGCAGATTTTCTCTCGTACGTAAATAGAGAACTTACAACCCGGAAGACAGACAGAAAGATTTAACTACAAGAGACTGTGAGTTGAGCAGAAATTCCTTCGCCCAGAGGGCAGTACGTTTTTAGAATTCTTTACCCAAGAGAGCTGTGGTGGTTCTCTCACTAAGTATATTCAAGACAGAGCTAGATAGATTTTTGATTAATGTAGAAATAACACAGAGTAAGCATGATCCTATTGAAAGATAGGGCAGACGTAGGATCATAGTGAAGTTCAGCACAGAAACAGGCTCCCCAGCTCATCTAGTGTCGTGGTTACTTGAAAAGACTTGGAGACACAGACAATTCTTCAAGAAAATTAAACCTTTATTTGCAAACAAAGGCTGAGGCAATCAATGAACTTGTCACCGAAAGCCCACCAAGCTCCAGTGTACAGCATTCTTTATAGTAATTTCTTATCTCAGTTACATTTCGGTTTTATTAGCATACCCAATCAATTTTTTGTTGCATATCATCTATATATGAATTAATTAATCGCTCTTGCCTAACCACGGTACGTCACCATTGTTTTTCACCCGTTCGCATTGGGGCCTTATTCGTGGCCAAGATTATGTTTTTCAGACAACCTCCCTCACAGTACATTCCTGCTCGCAGCATCCTGTCCGCCACCGTTATCTCGTACTAAACAAAGGCTGAGTGTAATACATGGGATACATCGCAGCTAATAGTGTTGCAAAACAAGCAGGTGTACTGTAAGTGCCATAATATGCAGCTAAGAGAGTACAAAGTATCTAGTGAAAACAACACATAACAAAATGTGCCTAGTAAAATAATACATATTAATATTCGGTACCTAGAAGCGATTACATAGTATAGTAAATAGCTAATACATAGTGATTATAGTTCAGGTATATATAATGATTATGTCAGGTATATTTCTCAATATAATCCCCCCTTTGAGACCCACAGGGTCTCACACAGAAAGAGAACACTCAGAGGCCATGCACCAAAGCCAAAATAAAGTCCAGCATTTTAATCCCAAATTTGGGTCAACTACAATTTCCATACTCGGAGCTCAAAATGATCTCTCTCTGTTACCCTAGGCTGTTGAGCCAAAAACCTGTCCCTCCGTAGCTGAGACAGGAAAAAAGACTCAGACACCCTTACAGACTAGTGTCCACATTATTAACACCTTCCAGTCCGCTTGATGCATCGTGCAGACTGTAACAGTACATCATCGGCTATTCTCCTTGTATAGGGTCAGATTCAACAATTTCCAGGAGCATCGGGAATTGTTTTGCTGTCGCACGCATTATCAAAGTCTTGAGACATGGAAAAAAACAGCACAGAATAAATGCACAACTTATCAGCACATTGCCTGCAGTCATTGCCAATTTAATCAGCCACGCACCCCATCCCCCTAGTTTGCTTTCTAACCAGTCAAACCACTGATGCCCAAATCCTGCATTCTGTTTGACCTCCTTCCGCAGATCCTTTAATTTATTCATTGCTCTGGTGAAAGACCCTTCTGGGCTAGTATTGTTCGGTATGAAAGTGCAGCATTGATCTCCAAACATTACACACACACACCCTTTTTCTGCCAAAAGCCAATCCAGTACCTGTCTGTTTTGCCACGCCATCCTGCTAGTTGCATCCAGCTGTTACCCTAAGGCCTCCAGCGCATTGTCAGTGTAGTTGATGAATCTCTGTTGATTGTAGTATATATAATTTATCCATTCAACATTTTTGCTTACCCCTATCACAGGTATGATAGCTTCCCAGTGAGCATCTCATGCGGTGTCAGGCATGTCACTCGATTAGTTTGCATGCGGTAACTCATCAATGCTAACGGTAAAACATCGACCCAATTAAGTTTAGTGTCTGCACAAATTTTGTTTAGTTTGGCCTTCAGAGTGCCATTGATTCTTTCCACCATGCCCTGTGACTGTGGGTGGTACACACATCCAAACCTTTGTTTTATTCTCAGTACTTGTAATACCAATTTGACCACCCTTTGGATGAAGGCCGAACCGTTGTCTGAGCTAATCTCCGAAGGTATTCCAAACCTTGGGATCACTTCATTTGTCAGGAACCTTACCACTGTTCCTGCCCCTTGATCCTTCGAGGGTATTGCCTCTACCCATCTGCTGAACCTGTCAATTACCACCAGAATGTATCTTTTCCCTCTTACCGTCTTTATCATATCTACGTAGTCGATCACCAGATGTCGAAATGGTCCTTCAGGCACGGGTATGTGACCTATTGGGGTTGCAATCCCCCTTCGAACATTATTCTGTGCACAAACCTCACACTGTGCTAAAATATAGTCTACCAAAACCTGTAAATAAGGCGACCAGAAACCATCCTTTTTTATTTTCCTTATTACTTCCCCCCTTGCACAATGGTCCACTCCATGTGCTTCTGAAATTAAGATAGTCAACAAAGGAGTAGGAGCTACCCACAAGCCATCCTCTGTGCTCCACAGGCCTTCTAAGTTCTGCTTGCCCCCCCCCCCCCCCGTCGCCTCCACGTTGTCTGTTCTGCCAACGTTGCCCTACCTTGCATTTCAACCAGGTCCTCTATCATGGGTTCCGGCTCTAGGCTTACCTGGAGTGCAATAATAACTGATGTACACCCAGACGCTTTCCTGGCTGCTTTGCTTTTCCTGTGCCTGTCTCTTGTGGTAGAACCGCTGTGACATAACCCTCCTGTCGGTTGGATACATACAAATGAAAAACCTTCTCGTAGTCAGGCAAAGCTAATGCTGGTGCTGACTGCAATTCCTGCTTAATAGTATTGAAAGCTATCTCTGCCTCTCCATTCCACTGTAAACCGTTCTTCAAATTTGTATGTCCTGCTTCTTTCATTATCTTTCTTAAAGGTGCCACAATCTCAGCATATTCTCCTATCCAATCTGAGCTATATCCTGTCATTCCCAAAAACGTCATCATCTGCCCTACTGTTTGGGGCTTTGGAGCCTTCGTTATCGCCTCGATCTGACTCAGCGCTACTGCCTTTACGCCTTTAGATACCATCCTTCCTAAATATTCCACCTGCTGCTTACAAAATTGCAGCTTTTTCTTAGATACTTTATGCCCGCCATACGCCAGTTTCTCTAAAAGTATCACAGTGTCCCGCTCACACTGCTCTTCACTTTCAGAGCAAATCAACAAATCATCCACATACTGTATCAGTGTACTTTCCAGCGAAATGCCATCCAAATCTTCCTTCAATACTTTATCAAAAACATGTGGTGAATGCTTAAATCCTTGTGGCATTCTAGTGTAGGTGTACTGGTTGCCTCTGTATGTAAATGCAAACAAATACTGACACTGTTCGGCTAGGGGAATGCTGAAGAAAGCCGAACACAAATCAATTACTGAAAAGTAGCTTGCTTCTGGCGGGATATTAGTCAGCAGTGTGTGTGGATTCGGGACCACTGCTGCCAAATCCTCCACTACCTCATTCACTGCTCGTAAGTCATGCACTAGTCTCCATTTAGACCTGTCCGCTTTTGGGACAGGCAACAGCAGAGTATTGCAGGGGCTGTTTACTCTCTTAAGCACTCCTGCCGCTAACAGTCCCTGTATTGTCTGCGCTATACCTTCCTCTGCTTCCGGTCTTAAGGGATATTGTGGTCTCCTAGGTGGAACTGCTCCTTTCTTTAACCTTACCTCCACTGGACTGGCTGTTTCAATTTTCCCCACGTCCGTGTCATGTTGCAACCACAGAATAGATGGCAACTTGTCCAATATTTTATTTTTCTGCCGACCCCTTGCCTGCCCCAACAACGGCATGTGTGGCTGAGGAGTTACTTCAACTTCCTTCATAGTTCCTGTCACATCTATGTTTACCCCTATCTTAATGTAGTTGTTGTCTCCGGATATCCGTACCTCAGGCATAACCTTTCTCCAAACCGTTACAGTGCTTACCTGCTTTACCATGGGTCCTAAGTCTTTAGACTGGTATCCCTCATTTACCAGCAAGGTTATGTGGGGTACAGCTTCCGGTATCCTGTACCATTCTTTCAAGAAGGTATTCCACCTGACTTGCAGGGCTGCCCCCTGCTTCCCAATTACTATGGCTTCCCCTTTTAGGTGTTGTCGAATATCTGTCCTCATGTTCCATCTCCTCTCTACCTCCTTATTCTGAGTCTCATTGAAAATTACAGTACAATGTAACTCAGATTTGGGCGCTACAGCCTCAGGTAATATGGTCTGCACACCCTGTTTCCACTTTTCCCAGGTATCCCAGATCTGATCTTCTATGTCCCCTATCCAAAAAACATTGGCTCTCTTATCTTCTCGCACTATCAATTGAGCCCCTGCTCTTTCCACACTTAACCCAGTTCTGGTGCATTCTAATTTTAATTCCAGTTTCAATAAAGCATCTCTGCCTAACAAATTAATCGGAGTTCCTTTAGATACTAGTACTGGTAAGACAATTCCATTATTTCCCATTTTCAAATGCACTGGAGCCGTGCACTGTGTCAACTGTGTTTTCCCCGAGAACCCTACCGTCTTAATAAATTTTCCTGACATGGGAAGGTGAAGGGCATACTGTGGCTGTACACAAGTGTATGTGGCTCCAGTATCTATCATCATTGGTGTCAGTTGCCCTTCTAACATAACCTGAACCATAGGTTCCTCCTCTGCCTCCCTCGTTATCATTGGGTAATGTCCCTTCCCACTCGAGTTCTCAGGGCACCCCTAATACCTTGCATAGGGATTTACAGGTCCGCTCGGACCCCAGGAGCCGGCATGTAGCCAAACTGTGGCTCCCTTGCCATCGGCTCCTGCTGATATGAGACAGGCCATGGTTTAAATGGGCAGTCTTTCTTCATGTGTCCAGGCTGGCTGCATCCCCAGCACAATCTTTCTGCCTCTCTTTTCCCCCTGTCTCCTCTCTAATCCTCTTTGCCCATAACTCCTCTGCCCCCCTCCTTGGTAGTTCCAGTCCTGTCTGGGCTGTTGCTTAACTCTACTCTGTCCCCAATAGGGCATCTGTGGAAATGTTCCGCCAGAGACATTCATTATTGGCATGGGGTTTTCTGGCCCTTGACTGACAGAATGACCGGTTCCCCCATCTAATGGTGTAATGGCTGTACTCATACTAGTGGTGGCTGGCAGCATCTTTTTGCTTTTGTCTTTGTCCTTCTTTTTCAGTTCTTCGAGCTGCATTTGCAATAGCTTTCGCGGCACCTCTTCTTGCTGCTCAGCCAGCTTTTGTTTGTCTCTCCGATATTTCTCCACTGCGTGGACTACGTGATCACTGAATGCTTGTGGGGTCAGTGATGACAGCCCAACCACCTCCTCCAATTTAGACTTGACCTGCGGAGGCATTGCATCCAAAATGCTCTGTCGGAACAGTGAGTTCAGAAACAAGCTATTTTCCACCTCTTGCTCAGTCTCCAGTCTCCACTTTTTCAACTGGTTTTCTACATAGGCTGCTGGGTTTTCAGTGTCTCCCAGTAGTTCCCCCTTTAAGGCTTTGGGGTCTACTCTGGGTGGATAAAGCTTCCTGAGGGCCTGCCATACCCTCTGTCTCACTGGATCAAAATTGGCCCCATCAGTCTGTGGACTGTCCACATTCTGTAAGCCAGCCATCTCCATCAGTTCTTTCAACTTGGAGTTCCCATCAATCTTATCAGCAGTGCCTTCAAATCTCCCATAGCCAACAATCGTCCCGTTGTTTCCTCCTCAAAGGCTCTAATCCACTTTCCTGCCCCCTCGTGCAGACTAGGCAGAGTATTTTTCAGCCCTTCCAGGTCTTGGGATCCCCAAGGGATATACTGTACTTGTCCTGATCCCTTTACCAGCAGTGGCAGCATTTCCTTCTCCCCGTTCCATGTAATCAAGCTTCCTTCCTCACTTGGTTCTTCATCTATTGCTGGCCCTAGTACTACTGGCTGCCACTCATACCTTCCTGGGGTATACCTTCTTCCTTGCTCCTTCTCCACTCTAGTCCCCTCTTCCATCTCCAATATCTGCTTCTCCGTCCTCTCTCGTATTTCCTCCAAACTCTCGTCTCCTACCTTCCTCCAACTTCCTCTCAACTCACTCCATTCTTGCTGTCTAGATGATTCCTGTTCTCTTCTAGTCTGTCTGTCTCTACAGTATAACTGATACTCCTCATAATCCCTCTTCTCTCTCAGCTGCTGTAGCCTTTCCACTACTCTTTCCATCTCCCTTCTTTCCTGTTCTATCTTTATCTTTTCTCCCTCTATCTCGTTCTATTTCGCCGCTTTTTTCCTTCTCGTATTGTTCTTTCCTCCTCATTATCCCAAACTTGGACTTCTCCCTGCATGTTTACTGTTCCCGTCAGCAGGGGGCACTGCCTAGGGGTTCCTTCCTCATTATAGGGAGGGGGTTTTTCTGTTTCTTTCGCATCCGGGTACGGATCTGAAGCCAGCTTCTCACCGTACCCTCCTCTCTCTCTAACAGGCTGTTTTTCCTGCACCTTAGTGTCTTCCTCGTTTGTAATCAATATTCTACCTGTCCTACTCAGCCTTTCTTTTTTCCCATTTTTCTGAAGTTTTTATGATCTCATATTTAATTAACAGGAATTTTTTGCTCAGAATCTCTACTGCCGTTCCTTCACCTGTCATGTTATTCTCTCTTTTTAAGGTATTTCAGAGATTCACAGTTTGTTTACTGGATAATATTATTTACTCTAATTCTATGTCTGGTCTATTCTGTTCTGCCCGTGCAGACCTCTATTCAGAGCGGTACCCACAGAACTTGCTCTTTGCACCTCGTCTGTTCAGACCCTTATCTCTTAAGGCGGTATCCACGAGGATTTTCTACTCTAATTCTATTCTATTTTTCCTTACCCTGCCCGTGCAGCCCTTCGCTCTGTGCGAAGTGGTATCCACAGGGATTTACTCTACTTTTCCTTACCCTGCCCGTGCAGCCCTTTGCTCTGTGCGAAGCGGTATCCACAGGGATTTACTCAACACCACGTGGAATTTTTCTTAACTTAACTTCTTATTAACTTATTTGTACTTACCCTCACTGCAGTGTTCTTGATCAATCCTCTGGGCCTCCTGTTAACCCCCAATTCTGCCAGATTCTTTGGACCGGAGAGACCATTCAGCAGTGGTTCCACACTTCTGAGACTCCAAGACCTCCCCAAAGCCAACAGAATTCTTAGTCCAAATTGTCGTAAAAAGCGCTTACCTTTTGTTTGGGTGCACCCTTAATTCTGTTAGCCTTATGGGGGTCCCTAGAGGACTGGGAAGCATCCCCAATCTGCCGTTTCTTTTCTGCGGGTCTCTTTCCGACCCTGCTCGCAGCGCCAATTTTGTCGTGGTTACTTGAAATGACTTGGAGACACAGGCAATTCTTCAAGAAAATTAAACCTTTATTTGCAAACAAAGGCTGAGGCAATCAATGAACTTGTCACCGAAAGCCC
Organism: Hemitrygon akajei; assembly: GCF_048418815.1. Lineage (NCBI taxonomy): Eukaryota > Metazoa > Chordata > Chondrichthyes > Myliobatiformes > Dasyatidae > Hemitrygon > Hemitrygon akajei. The sequence continues at coordinate 108,793,648 of NC_133125.1, forward strand.
ACCGAGCTCCAGTGTACAGCATTCTTTATAGTAATTTCTTATCTCAGTTATATTTCGGTTTTATTAGCATACCCAATCAATTTTTAGTTGCATATCATCTATATATGAATTAATTAATCGCTCTTGCCTAGCCGCGGTACGTCACCATTGTTTTTCACCCGTTCGCATTGGGGCCTTATTCGTGGCCAAGATTATGTTTTTCAGACAACCTCCCTCACAGTACATTCCTGCTCGCAGCATCCTGTCCGCCACCGTTATCTCGTACTAAACAAAGGCTGAGTGTAATACATGGGATACATCGCAGCTAATGGTGTTGCAAAACAAGCAGGTGTACTGTAAGTGCCATAATATGCAGCTAAGAGAGTACAAAGTATCTAGTGAAAACAACACATAGCAAAATGTGCCTAGTAAAATAATACATATTAATATTCGGTACCTAGAAGTGGTTACATAGTATAGTAAATAGCTAATACATAGTGATTATAGTTCAGGTATATATAATGATTATATCAGGTATATTTCTCAATACTAGTCCACACTGAAACCATTTAAGCTGCCTACTCCCATCGACCTCCACTGGATCCACAGCCCTCCATACCCCTGCTATCCATGTACCTATCCAAACTTCCCTTAAACTTTGAAATTGAGCTTGCATGCACCACTTCCTCTGGCAACTCATTTTACATTCTCAACACCCTCTGCTCTCAGGATGAGGCTTTTCATTCCAGGATGGAGGAGATGTCTTCCTTTTTTAAAGAAAGGGGCTTCCCTTCCTCCATCATCAACTCTGCTCTCAAACACATCTCTCCATTTCATGCACATCTACACTTACCCCTTCTCCTCACCTACCACCCCACCAGCCCCTGGATCCAACATATAATTCAATGTAACTTCCGCCACCTCCAACGGGATCCCACCACCAAGCACATCTTTCCCTCCCCCCCTTTCTGCTTTCCGCAGGGATCACTCCCTACACGACTCCCGTCCATTCATTTCCCCCATCCCTTCCCACCGATCTCCCTCCTGGCACCTATCCTTGTAAGTGGAACAAGTGCTACACCTGCCATTACACTTCCTCCCTCACCACCATTCAGGGCCCCAGACAGTCCTTCCAGGTGAGGCGACACTGGTGTGATATACTGCGTCCTGTGCTCCCAGTGCGGCCTTTTATATATTGGTGAGACCCAACGCAGACTGGAAGACCGTTTCGCTGAACACCTACGCTCAGTCTGCCAGAGAAAGCAGGATCTCCTAGTGGTCACACATTTATGTGTCAATATGTCAATCCACGGCCTCCTCTACTGTCAAGATGAAGCCACACTCAGGCTGGAGGATCAACACCTTATATTCTGTCTGGGAAGCCTCCAATCTGATGGCATGAACATTGATTTCTCTAACTTCCATTAATGCCCCTCCTCCACTTCTTACCCCATCCCTGATTTATTTATTTTCCCTCCTTTCCTTTTTTTTCTCTCTCTCTGCCCATCACTCTTTGCCAGTTCTCCATCATCCCTCTGGTGCTCCCCTCCCTCCTTTCTTTCTCCCTAGGCCTCTTATCCCATGATCCTTTCCAGCTCTGCATCCCTTTTGCCAATCAACTTTCCAGCTCTTAGCTTCATCCCTCCCTCTCCTGTCTTCTCCTATTGTTTCAGATTTCCCCCTCCCCTCCCCCTTCTACGTTCAAATCTCTTACTATCTTTTCTTTCAGTTAGTCCTGACGAAGGGTCTCGGCCCGAAACGTCGACTGTACTTCCTCCTGTAGATGCTGTCTGGCCTGCTGTGTTCCACCAGCAATTTGTGTGTGTTGGTTGAATTTCCAGCATCTGCAGATTTCCTCGTGTTTCATTTTATAATCAGTTTGTGGGCAGTGCACTTTGCAGCCAAAGTGCTCTGATGATGGGTGAAGTGGAGGCTGAGGGTGATGGATAGCATCTTGTGTTGTTAGAGATGCAAGTGCAGAACATTCCATAACATCCTGATCTGTGTCTTTTGATCGTGGTGTGCCTGAAAGTGATTCACTTTTGGCAGGTTACTTTGTTCTGACGTGCTTTTGTACCACAACATTCTTGTTGCTGATGCAGTTGTGTTTCTGGTCACAGATAAACATTAAGATATAATAAGCACAAGAAAGTCTGCAGAGGCTGGAAATTCAAAGCAACGCCCAGGAAGTGCTGAGGGCAGACAGTAAATGAATAAATAGTCATCCTTTTGGGCTGGCACCCTTTAGGACTGGAAAAGAAGGGGGAAGTCGTCAGGATAAAAAGGTGGTGGGGGTCTGGGGAAGGAGGATAGTTAGAAGATTTTAGGTGAAGCCAGGTGGTTAGGAACTGTCCACATAGTTCTGTAAATCTGGAGGGCGCAGGTTCATAGTAAGGGGTAAGAGGTTTAGAAGAGATCTGAAGAAAAACCTTTTCACTCATTAGGGTGATTGGAATCTGAATCTGAGTGAGTGATAGAGGCAAGAACTCTCACAATGTTTACCAAGTACTTGAATAAACACTGGGATTGCCAAGGCAGAAAAGCCAATAGATCAAGTGCTGGTAAATTAGATGAATATAGATAGGGAGTTTATTATTGGCATGGACACAGTGGTCTGAAGGGCTTGTTTTCCTTTGCTGTATAACCATAGTGAAACTTCACATAGTGAAGTTACATAGAAAGATACATAGTGAAACTCGAGAAATCCCTATTAGATTAATTAAACCTCATCTCTGCAGACTGAATTATTGTTTATAAGAGCTTGAGTGTTTTGAAGTAGTATTCACATTTGTATATGTCTGGTTGTTAGTATAGCCACCTTATTTTTCTCCATGGAACCCATAATTGTGGCCATCCAGCTGTATGAGGAGTGTGCTTTCAAGAGTCCTAGTTCTTCTCTGGTGGCTACACTAGAGACTATAGGCAGCTGCACTTCCTGAAACTTGTTTTTGAATTTTTTTTTCTCTGGGAGGGATCCAATTCAACTCTAGCACTAAATATAAAATTATTTTTTAAAAATTAAAAATAATGTGTCAGGAGGGCTATAATGTGCCTGGTTAGAGGATGAGGTGTTGTCCTTTAAGCTTGAGTTAAGCTTTATTGGTACAGTGTGAGAGGCTGGCAAAAGCAGAGAGTTTAAACTGGGTGGCAACGGCAGGCTACTGAAAGAACTGTTTCTTTACAATAGTCTGCCACTTTAGATTTGGTCCTCCCAGTGTGAAGAAGCCAGCCATATGAACAACAAATACAATATGTTCATTGAATGTAGTACAAGAAAATTATTGATTTGTTGGCCAAGAGTACACAGTTCTATCAATGATTCAGATGTGAGATTAAGCATGGCTACTGATGATCCAAAGCTCAGGGGACTGAGGAGAAAGCTGATAGGTTTCAAGGACTTACAGACAGGATATGTGGATACACCTGGGGATGGCATATAATGTGGATAAATGTCAAATGTGAACTAAGCTATCAACTCGGGAAAAAATATAAAGTTGGAATATTTCTTTGCCCCAAAGATGAGAAATTAAAAAGGTTTAGAGGGAGCTGATTGCCCTTGTGTATGAATCAGTGAAGGTTATCATTCAGTTTTGGAAAACATAGGAAGGAAGACCAATAATATGTTTTTCTTTCTCCATGATAATTTGAATATCAGGGATCTTGCTCCAACTGCATGCAATCCTGGTGAGACTGCATTTGGCATACTGTATAGATCTTGTCTCCTGAACGTTAGGAGCCCGTAAGGGACCAGCACGTATATACTATCACAGAGAAAGCACAACAGTGCCTCTACATTCTTAGAAATCTGTGTAGGTTTGGCATGTCTCAAAAACTTTGACAAACTTATATAGATACAGAATATTCTAACTGGTTGCATCACAGACTGCTATGGAAATACTAAAACCCAGGAATGGAAAAGTCTACAGAAAATGATGGATACAGCCCAGTCCATCACAGGCAAAGTCCTCACCACCATTTGATGCATTTACATAGAACTTGCCACAAGAAAGAAACATTCATTATCAAGGACCCCTACCATCTAGGCCATGCTTACTTCTCACTATACCCTTGGTGAGAAGGTACAGGAGCCTTATGTCCTACGCTACCATGATCAGGAACAGTTATTACCCTACAAACATCAGGTTCCTGAATCAGTGATTGTGGTGAACTAGATATACCTGTCTGACTGCTCCTGTGGCTCCTCCCAAGACCCTGCTGACTACCCCTGTGGCTCCTCCCACAGACCCCTGTATAAAGGCGACTGTGGCCTGCTGCTCTCCCTCATTTTCCCCAGGATGTAGTGTTGTTCTTCAGTCAATAAAAGCCGATATCTCACTTCCTAAGTCTCGGCGTGAGTTATTGATGGTGCATCAATTTTATTGACTGAAGAACAACACTACATCCTGGGGAAAATGAGGGAGAGCAGCAGGCCACAGTTGCCTTTATACAGGGGTCTGTGGGAGGAGCCACAGGGGTAGTCAGCAGGGTCTTGGGAGGAGCCACAGGAGCAGTCAGACAGGTATATCTAGTTCACCACAGTGATAACCAGGATAACTTCACCTACCACAACTCTGAATTGATTCTACAACTTACAGACTCATTTTCAAGGCCTCTACAATTTCAGTTCTCAGTATTATTTATTCATTTACTTAGCAAGCACAATTTCTCGTACTTGGCATATTGGTTGTCTTGTCAGTCTTTGTATATATAATTTTTTCATGAATTCTATTTCAATTCTTTATTTTCTTGAAAATGCCTGCAAGTAAATGAATCTCAAGACATTATATGGTAACATCTACGTACTTTGACTTTAGCTTAAGCTATAGATATTCACTCTGACCTCTCTTTACATTTTATGTATCTGAAGAAGCATTTGGTATCCTCTTTAACACTATTAGCATCCTTTCATATTCCATCTTTTCCTTAATGACTTTTTGGTTGCCTTTCACTAATTTTTGCTCTATTACATGCCCTTTCTTTGGCTTTTATGTTGGCTTTCACTTATCTTGTTAGCCACTGTTTTGTCATCTTACTCTTTGGGATGTATACAGTATATACAGTGCTTTCCGAATTGTTTCCAGAAATTCCAACCATTGCTGCTCTGTCATCATCCCTGCCAGTGTTCTTTTCCAATCAACTGTGGCCAGCTCCTCTCTCATACCTCTAATTCCCTGTACTCCGCTGTAAAATTGATAATCTGACTTTAGCTCCTCCTTCTCAAATTTCAGGGTGAATTTGATCATATTATGACCACTTTGCCCTAAGGGTTCTTTTACCTAAGCTCTCTAATCATTCCCGGTTCATTACACAACACCCAGTCCAGAATAGCTGATCCCCTATTGGGCTCTATCGTGAGCTGCTGTAAAAAGCCATCTTGTAGGCACTCTAGAAATTCCCCCTCTTGGAATCCAGCACCAAACTGATTTTCCCATCTACCTGCATATTGAAATCCCCTATGACTACAGTTATATTGTCCTTTTGGCATGCATGTTTTATCTCCCAGTGTAATTTATTGACCACAAATTACCCTGATGGGAGTTATATACAGACTCCCAAATACCTTTCCACTATTTGGGGTATATAACTCCCATCAGGATTTTTTTTTTACCCTTGCAGTTCCTTAGCTCTACCCACAATGATTCAACACCTTTTGACTCTATGTCACCTCTTTCTACTGATATGATTTCATTTTTTACTAACAGAGCCATGCCATTGCCCTTTTAACATTGTAACATTGCCCTTTTGGCATGCATTTCCTATCTCCTGTTGTAATTTGTAGACCACTTTGACTTTGACTTTGAGATATTTATCATCAAGGGAGTTCCGTAAAGGTTTTCTAAATGGACCACTGCTTTGGTGAATGCCTCACATGAGGAGAGATTAAACTCTTGTGATCTCAGCTGACTGAGAAGTGATCATACTGAAACAACAAAAGAGGCTTGGCAGAGTAAATGCAAAGTTGATGGTTCTGCTAGACATAGGATCAAGAGCCAAGGGTATTGTCACAAAGTAAAGTATGAATTGTCAGCGATGGGAAGAAATCTTTTCATAAAAAGGGTGGCAAATAGAACTACTCCAGAAAGATCAATGATTTTTCAGATCTTTAAAGTATTTAAAGCAATTAAAGCAGTTCCAATCCAAATAAGCCAGACAGGCAGCACCTCATCAGTAGCTTCATGGGTAGGTTTACCAGAGAAAATGGGAAGGATTTAAACTAACATTTGGGCAATGAGAAGTTAAGTATAGATTTGGAAGAAAGAGAAGCAAAACTAGAAATAGAAGGCAAAAATTACTGACAGTGTTTGAAAGGCAAATGAAAGATAAAAATTATAAAAGGATTCCTTAATGTGCTTGATGGTACATATATTACCAGGGTTGGCCAAACCGTGGCTTGCGAGCCACACGTGGCTCTTTGGCGTTCAATATGCGGCTCATGGAAATATGTTGGTTGACTTCCTTTTTACCACATGCTGCCATTGCGTAGAAATGAATGGGAAAGCATTTTGGCTATAAATAGAACCGCGGGAAATCCCTTGAGACTTAATTCCATTGTTCAAAAGTTGGTGAGAGTCGCTACATGGCGCTGAAGACAGCTTGAAGACAGAGGTGTGAATTTCCAAATACACGACGGAGATCTACGTCATTGGGTGCTGAGGACAAAAGTAACGCAGACGTAGATCTACATTGTTTGGTGCTCAAAGTGTTAGTGAGTCTAGGCCCGACCTCACTCACGTCACGTACATTAACGCAGTGTAACACAGGACGCTGAATTGTGCAGACCTAGTTGGTACACTGCCGATATAAGTTTTGTTTACAAGTGTCTGTGAAAATTTTGTAAAGGAAGATGGCATCATCAAATTGTAAGAAATGAAAATATGGAGATGAAAACAGACATTTTAAGCCACAGTGGGAGGATGATTTTGCATTCACCGTTAAAGGAGGTAAACCTTTGTGTCTTATCTGCAATGCGTCACTCAGTCATTACAAAGCCAGTAATTTGAAACGCTACTCTGAAACAAATCACAAAAACTTTTTGGCTGATTATCCACATAAATCCAAATTACGGAAAAACAAATAAACTGTTAAAATCAGCCAGCAGACACTGTTGACAATGTTCAGTAAGGCAGCTGATACAATGACTGAAGCTAGTTTCGTTATGGCATGGAATGTTGCTCGTGCTAAACGCTCATATTCTGATGGTGAATTCGTTAAGAAGAATATAGCTGAAGTTGTTGCAGTGTTAGATCCAAATAACACAAAACTTCAGCAAATAATAGCACAAACACTAGATATTTACTTAGACAAAAAAAAATCATTAAAATATCTCAGTTTTTTTCCCTTTTATTTTTGGCAGTCTAATCTTATGTTACTGAAATGCAAATTCGCATATTTTTCTTAGATGTTCTGGTAGTTCATTACCGTATTAAATTGAGCATTCAATATAGTTAAAACAATCATCAGTTGAGATTTTGAAAACATTTGGTATATATGTACATTATGATTACTGAAACTAATACAAATTAACAGTTTAAAAAACCATATGCATGAATAAATAATATTGCATACATGTATTTCTTAACATTTATATAAAATTTTTGTAACAAAATGCGTATGTAACAATAAAAATGTGTGTGTAAATTTTGTTCATGTCTTGCGGCTCTCAAACATCTGAAGTTAATCGTATGTGGCTCTTACATTAAGTAAGTTTGGCCACCCCTGGTATATACAGTATCTGTATGGAAACATATGACCTGAGGGCATATGGAAATATTGTATTTCTACTGTTACAAAAATATGGCTTAAAGAAAGAGAAACACAAAATGCTGGAGGAACTCAGCAGGTCAGGCAGCATTTACGGAGGAGAATAAATAGTCATGGTTTCAGGCTGAGACCCTTCATCAGGACTGGAAAAGAAGGGGGAAGAAGCCAGAATAATGAGGTGGGGCAAGGGGAAAGAGCACAGGAGTCAGAGAGCAATGGAGATCCCAGAGGGGAAGCAGTGAGGGAGTGTCCCACTGAACTCCCGTCAAAGAGAAGTTTTAAACTTCATCAGGGTAGACATACCTTGAAGAGACGTCACAGTGGAGTAGCAAGTCATAAACACAAGAGATTCTGCAGATGCTGGAAATCCTCTGGATTGTGTTTCTGGCTTAGAAAAAGGACTTTACATTCATGGTTACAAATAAGGTATAGAAGAAGATCAAAAAGGAAATGGGATTTGCGTCAAATCAGGCTGCATGAGTTGGACTAAAGGTAAAAATAGATAGCATTGCTGTAGAGCTGGATGGGAGATTAAACTGTGTTGCCCCTTGACCAGCATGGGCATGATGACCCATGTAGTCTACTTCTACAAGAAATATTATTTATTTCTGTTCTAAATTTATGACCTAATATTTCACTTTTTCAATGTTAGAGCTTATTTGATTGATCTAATGAGCAAAATGATCGTTGAAATAGACTGGAGCAACTTGGCTGAAAGTAGAAATCTGAAAACTGAAGAAACACAGAAAGAAATGAACTCAATCGCTTAAAATGCCCTTTACATCGGCTGCTTCTAATTGTTCAATTTTGCTTTGTTAAGGAGCTGTATCTGTTTTGTGTTTGTAGTTTTGCAATGCATTTTCTAGGTTAAAGAAATCTTTCTAATTTTTGTGCTTTTTAAAAACCTGAAAAAACAAGTCCATGAGAGTCAAATGTTAAAAGCAATATTAAAGCTTCTTTCCTCACCAATACTAATTTGTGTGCAAGATATCATTTAGTCTGTTTTGTCATTAAATAAAAATGTATTTAGCTGACTTTTAATTTGCTGAATGATTGAACTAGCTCTGTAGATCAATCGGTCTCTAGGTTCAATTATTTACCTTGAAAAAATGCAGTTTTCCAATTCCAGGCTGTTCTAAAAATTTTAATTCTTTGTCGTGTATTGAGATAAACATTTAAATTCTACATTATTATTTACTCATCTCCAAGCCTGCAGACACATTTCTAAATAGTAGCAGAAATCCAATTACGATTGATGAAACAGGAACAATATGCAACTGTATCTCATTTAAATATTATTTCACTAAATGTCTTGTTGAATTTTCAGTCTTGCTGAGCCAGATTGAAAAGGTCTGGTATGGGCCAAATTGAGGCATCAGGTCCTGGGCGCACATTGAAGCGACAGGGCCTGGATCCAGGAGCAAGGAACAACCTACTGTTCAGCCAATTTAAGCACCAGGCTAGGTTGAAAAGGCCACACTATTAGGGCTGGAGGTGAGTGACAGCTCACTGCTCATGAGCTTTACTCATCTCTCCACTGAACTGAGTTTGTGGCCTGCAACTAATGAACTCCTGGATTGCTGTGATTGGCTTTGTAGCCATGGACTCATTTTCGTGAACTTCAGATCTGAATCTTACTTGCTTACTATTATTGCTTGCACATTTGTTTTTTTTCCCTCTCTGCACATTGGGTGTTTGACTGTATTCTATTTTAATGGATCCTGTTGGGTTACTTTGTGGCTGCTTAAGGAGACAAATTAAGAGATTGTATATCATATTCACACTCTTTCACTTATAAAAATACTATTCCCTTTTCTGTTCCTTGGTAACTGCCACATCTGTTCCTAGGATGAGGCTTTCCTTTCCAGAACATCAAAGATGTCTTACTTCAAAGAACAGGGTTTCCCTTCCTCCATCTTTGATGCTGCCCTCACCCTCATCTCCTCCATTTCCTTCTCATTGCCATAGCAGGAACAGAGTTCTTCTAGTCCTTACCTACCACCATGAGTCTCCATATTCAGCGCATCATTCTCTGCAACTCCTGCTATCTTTCGCATGATCCTACCACTAAACACATCTACCCCCACCCCCAACCCCACACTCTGCATTTTACACAAGAATCACCTGCAACAAGCAGAATTTCCCAGTGGCCAACCATTTTAATTCCACACCCCATTCCACAACGTCAGCCTATGGCCTTCTCTACCACCATAGACTGTGAGGCCACTATCTGGTTGAAGGAGCAAAACCTCATATTCCATCTGGATAGCCTCCAATTACATGAACATTGATTTCTCTAACTTTCGGTAATATCTCCCCCTTCCTTCTCTATTTTTCCATTCTCCATTCTGACTCCACTCCCACCCCTTTTTTTCTCCTCACTTGCCTACTACCTCCCTCTGGTGCCCCTCTGTTGTCCCTTAGAACAAAGAACATAGAACAGTACAGCACAGGAACAGGCCCTTCAGCCCAAAATGCAGTGCCAAACCTATTAAATTAGTAATTAAATGCCCAACCAACAAATCTCTTCCCCCTACACATTGTCCATGTCCTTCCACTTTCCTCACATTCATGTAACTATCTAAACATCTCTTAAAAGTTCCTAATGTATCTGCCTCTATCTCCACCCCAGGCTGTGCATTCTAAGCACCCACCACTCTCTGTGTAAAACTTGCCCCTCACATATCCTTTGAAATTCCCCCTTCTTGCCCTAAATGCATCCCCTCTGGTATTAGATGTTCCAAGCCTGGGACAAAGGTACTGTCTGTCTACTCAAACTATGGCTCTTATAATCTTATAACTCTCTATCAGATTTCCCCTCAGGCTCTGTTGCTCCAGAGAAAACACCCCAAGTTTGTCCAACCTCTTGTTATAACACTTGGCCTTTAAAGCAATCAGCATCCTGGTAAAACTCTTCTGCATTCTCTCCAAAGCCTCAACACTCTTCCTATAATGGGGCAACCAGAACTGTATGTAATCCTCTGGACGCAGCCTGACTAGAGTTTTATAAAGCTGCAACATATCTTCCTGACTTTTGAATTCAGTGCCTCAAGTAATAAAGGCAAGCCTTAACCACCTTATCAGCCTGCGTAGTCACTTTCAGGGAGCTGTGAACCTGGACCCTAAGATCCCTCTGCTCATGAATACTGTTAAGGATCTTGTCTAGCTATCTTAAAATGTAGGCAGTTGTGGTCACTTCCCTAACTGCTCGCCCATTGAAAGGTCAGTCATCTGGCCCGTTTAATTATGCATTATCAGGTCCAGTACCCTTTTGTACATATTGATTTAGGAAACCATCCTGGATGCTCCTAATGAATTCTGCCGCATCTCAACCTCTTGAACTAAGACTATCCCGGTTTATTTTAGAGAAGTTGAAGTCCCTAATGACAACAACCCTGTTGATTTTCCTTAATTTAATAGGAACCCGAGAGACAACTTTGCCACCTAGTTGGCATATGGAATGAGTTATGAGGGGACATGGTTGAAGTGGGTATATTAACAAAATTTTAAAGAAACTTGCACAGATACATGAAAAGGAAAGGTTTCAAGGGATATTTGCCAAACGTGAATGAATGGGACTTGCTAGGTTGGGGATCGTGGTGGGCAATGTACCAGTTGGGCTAAAGGGCATATTTCTAACATGTATGACTTTAAAACTCTGTGACTCTGATGAACGAGAATTAGGAGAATTGATGGGGGTGGGGTGTAGGATAGTATCATGAATAGACCTCATCAAGTAAGTCAATGACAAGAGGATAACTATGAAAAAGGTAGGATAAAGGGGGAATGTGTGCTTGAAGGCAGAGGATGCGGATGAGCACAATTCAAGATAAAGACTGTGCTGGTGTTGGGTTTCTTGAAAAACATTAGCTGAGTGGGAAATGCTATGTTTTGTAACTCCAAAATGTTAAACTAATTGCAAGAAGAAAATGGGGTTCCAAGAGATGAGAGTCTTAGTTTGTTTTTACTTGAAGCACGTATCACATAGTTGCAGGATGATGTATGCAGTTCATTTATTTTTACATATAACTCATGAATTATTTACAAGAACAAGACTGCTGATTCAAACAAAATAGTTACAATATTACTCAAATACTATTGAAATGTTAAATACCCAGCAGCGGCCAATCAGAGATTAGAGACCTGGGGAGATGTAGTTCACTTAGATTTACCGATTGAGTAGAAAAGGCAGTGAGTCGTGGCAGTTTGGAGTTTTGACCAGCAATTCACCCAATTGGAAACTGGAAGCCTCAGAAGACCTAGTTCACTTGGGTTCATTACTTGAATAGAAAAGGCACTGACTTACGGCAGTTTGGAGCTTGAGCATCAGCCAGTCAGCATTTAGAATTGATTGGCAAGAACAAATTAAAGTAAGGCAGGGGCAAACAGAGCAGACATTGTCGGAGAGGTTATTCTTGGAGTGGTCAGCGTTAGAGAGGGGTTTTGAGGCTTTAGCTCTTCAAGGCTTCAGTGAGGAAGTGGCTTGAGTGAGAGAAGGTGAAAACGCTGTATGTAGAGTTAGCCACCCCTCCCCCACCCTCCTTCTTTATATTTGCTCATTTAGAACCGTAGAAACGCCAGGCAGGATAGTGCAATGCTCCTCTTGTGGGATGTAGGAAGGCTGGAACACCTCCAGTGTTGTTGGCATTTACACCTGCAAGAAGTACATCCAGCTGCAGCTTCTAACACTCTGCATTAAGGAGCTGCAGCTGGAACTGGATGAAGTCCAGAGCATTCAGGAGGCTGAGGGAGTGATAGATAGGATATATGGAGAGGTGGTTACACCCAAGCTACAGGACACAGGAAACTGGATGACAGGAAGCGGAAATGGGTTAAACAACCAGTGCAGATTAACCCTATGGCCATCCCCCTCAGCAACAGATATACCACTTTGGGCACTGTTGAGGGGAATGATCTATCAGAGGAAAGTCACAGCGTGCAGCTCTCTGGCACTGAGCCTGACTCTGTGACTCAGAATGAAAGGGGGGAGAAGAGGTAAGCTGTTGCATTAGGGGATCCATTAGTTAGGGTAACAGAAAGGAGTTTCTGTGGATGAGAGCAAGATTCCCAGATGCCAGGGTTTGGGACATCTTGGATCAACTCCTCAGCATGGGAGGGTGAACAACCAGAGGTCATGGCCCATATAGGTACCAATGTCACAGGTAGGAAGAATGACAAGGGTCTACAAAGTGAGTTCAGGGAGTTAGGTGCTAAGTTAAATTTCAGGACCTCCAGGGTTGTGACCTCAGTATTGCTGCCTGTGCCACATGCTAGCAAGGCCAGAAATAGAAAGATTAATCTAGTTTAACACATGGCTAAGGAATTGGTGTAGGAAGGAGGGCATAAGATTTTTGGATCATTGGACTCTTTTCCAGGGAATGTGTGACCTGTGCAGAAGAGATGGGTTGCACCTGAACTGGAGGGGGACTAATATCTTAGCAGGAAGATTTGCTAGTGCTGCACAGTTGGGTTTAAACTAGAGTTGCGGGAGATGGGAATCAGAGTGCCAGAGCAGATAGTGGAGAAGTTGTGGAGATAGATGTTGGTAACAGCTCAGACAAAGTCGGAAAGGTTGAGCATGTGTGTATTTCAATGCAAGAGGTATGGTGGGAAAGGCAGATGAGCTCAGGGTATGGATCAACACCTGGAATTATGACATTGTAGCCATGAGTGAAACTTGGTCTCCGGAAAGGCATGACTGGCAACTCAATATTGCAAGGGTTTGCTTTTTTTAACCTTGCGATAGACTGGCGTCCTATCCAGGGGGAGTCTCGTACTCTCAGTCGCTTCACACCACAGAAACCAGCATAAGCACTGGCCTGATGAGCCTAAAGGCCCGGAACAGATTTTAACTTTTAACTTTGTTTGTTTTTAGATGTGACTAAAGGGACTAAAGAGGGATTAAAGGAGGTGAGCTACTAGTCAAGGAAAATATCCTGGTAGTGCTCAGTCAAAGCAGGCTGGAGCTTTGTCTAGTGAGGTGTTATAGTTGGGACTGAATAATCAGAAGGGTATGACCATGTTAACATCCAACAGTCCAAGAGATTTAGAGGAACAAATTTGCAGGGAGATTGCAGACTGTTGCAAGAAACATAAGGATGTTATAGTAGGTGATTTTAACTTTCCACATATTGACTGGGACTCCCATACTGTAAAAGGACAATGGGATAGAGTTTGGCAAATGTGTTCTGGGAAGTTTCCTTAATCAGCACATAGAAGTCACAATGAGAAAGTGTGCGATACTTGCTATGAGTTTCAAAGTAAATATGTTAAAAAAAGGTGTACTTTGCGGTTGAGATACTAAATTATAGAAATGCCAATTTTGATGGTATCAGAAAAGTTCTGGCAAATGTGGATTGGGACTGGCTGCTTTCTGGCAAAAGTGTACTTGGTAAACGGGAGGTCTTCAAAGTGAAATTTTGTGTAGACGAAGCTTGCCTGTCAGAATGCAAGATAAAGATAACAGGTGTAGGGAACATTGGTCTTCAAGAGATATTGAGGCCCTGGTTATGAAAAAAGGAGGTGCGTAGCAGGTATAGGCAGGTAGGAACAAATGAGGCTCTTATGGAATATAATAAATGCCAGAGAACGCTTAAGAAATAAATCAGGAGGGTTAAAAGAAGGCATGAAGCTGCACTAGCAGACAGGGTGAAGGAGAATCCTAAGGGTTTCTACAGATATGTTAAGCATAAAAGGATTGCAGGGGGCAAAAATGGTCCTCTGGAAGAACAGAATGGTAATCCATGTGTGGAGCCAAAAGAGATGGGAGACATCTGAAATAATTTCTATCAGTTTACAGATGGATACAGAGTCCATAGAAGTGAAGTAAAGCAGCATCAACTTCACAAAACCGAGAGATTACAGAGCAGGTCTTTGCTGTCCTGAAGCAAATTAGGGTGGATATATCCCTAGGGCCTGACAAAGTGTTACTTTGACCCTGTTCACCTCATAGACTCTAGTAAGGCATTGTACAAGGTCTTGCATGGTCAAGAAGGTTCAGTCGCTCGGCATTCAAGATGCGGTGGTAAAGTGTATTAGACAGTGGCTTTGTGGGAGAAGCCAGAGAATGGTAGTAGATGGTTGCCTCTCTGACTGGAGGCCTGTGACTAGTGGTGTGCCACAGGGATTGGTTCTGGGTCTGTTGTTGATTGTCATCTATATCAATGATCTGGATGATTATATGGTTAATTGGATCAGCAAATTCACAGGTGACACCTAGAATAGGAGTGATTTAAGGGTGAAAGATAAGAAATTTAAGGGGAACATGAGGGGAAACTTCTACACAGGATCATGAAAGTGTGAAGTGAGCACGAGTGGTGCATGCAAGCTCAATTTCAACATTTAAGAGACGTTTGGGTAAGTACATTCATGGTAGGGGTATGGAGGGCTGTGGTCCCTGTGCAGGTAGATGGGAGTAGGTAATTTAAATGTTTCAGTATGGACTAGATGGGCTGATGGGTCTGTTTTTGGTCTATACTTTCCTATGACTCTATGACAATAATTCATCCTGCTTTCTTTCTCTTGTGGGATAACATTTTTTCTGACAAAGGGAGGTGAGATGCACGTGTAAAACAATTTCAGGTTCTGGGGCTTCCTCCACGGTGGTTGTAGGAGTTGACTCTGGGACTGCAAGAAGTGGTTCTGACAATTGTCGAGTCATAGAGAAGCAGGCCCTTCAGCCCATCTATTCCACGATGAACCATTTAAACTGCCTACTCTGATTGACCTATAGTGGGACCATAGCCATCCATACCACTTCTTTTCTAACAGTTCCCTCTGCTTTCAACTGATTGATATGTCATCTCCAGATGATATCAGACACAATGTTCACCGTGTAGGAGAGTGGTCCCATTCCGTCCGTAATCTTGCAGAGTACCCACTTTTGATCACCTATCATACCATAAGACAATAAGAGGTAAGAGCAGAATTAGGCTATTTGGCCCATCAAATATGCTCCACTATTTCATCATCACTAATCTATTTTCCTTCTGAGCCCTAATCTCCCGCCTTCTTCCCGTATCCCTTCATGCTCTGACTAATCAAGAATCTATCAACCTCTGCCTTAAATATACCTAAAGACTTGGCCTCCACAGCCACTTGTGACAATGAATTCCACAGATTCACCACTCTCTGGCTAAAGAAATCCCTCCCCATTCCCATTCTAAAAGGATGCCCTTCTTTTCTGAGTCTGTGTCCTCTGGTCTGAGACTCTCACACTATAAGAATCATCTTCTCCACATTCACTATATCAAGGCTGTGCAACATTTAATAGGTTTGCATTAGGTCACCCCTTATTCTTTTGAGTTTCAGAAAGTACAGGCCCAGGGCCATCAAACGCTCTTCATATAACAAGTCATTCAATCCAGGAATCATTTTTGTGAGCCTCCTTTGATGCACAGAGGGATCAATGGGTGTAAGCCTGAAGCCCACTGAAAGTAATGACAATAGGGTAGTGGAGAAGGCACTTTGTACGTTTGGCTTCATGGGTCACGGCACTGAGTATGCACTGGGATGCTCTGATGCCCTGTTAGATCAAATTTGAACTATTGTTTTTAGTTCTGGTCACCGCACTGCAGAAAGGATGTGGAAGCATTACACAGAGTGCACGAGATTCATCAGGATCTTGCCTGCAACATTAACAGTGGAGGTTAGTTAGCTGGGTTAATTTTCACTGCAACGTAGCAGGCTGAGAGGGGACATTACAAAATTATGAAGGACTTCAGTCGGTTCATAGATTCAGAGCTGGGCAGACTGGAATTAGAGGGCACAGATTTAAAGCGAGAGGGAAGGAAGATGTAGGATGTCTGAGGGCTGCATTTTTTCAGAGAGGGTGGTGGTTACCTGGAACAAGCTGCCAAAGGATTTGGTATAGGTAAATACATTTAAAAGGAACTTAGACTGGAAAGTCATAAATAGATTATGGGCCTTTTGCCAGCCAATGGGATAGTGCAGATAGGAATCACAACTGGCCTGGATGAGGTGGGCCAAAAAGAACCATTTCTTCGCTATACAATAATGTGATTCTATGATTCTATAATTCAACATCTTCAATAACAGAGATAGTATTCCAAAAGAGAAGAAGCTTTGTCTCAGGGCACAATACACAAAATTCTTAAAAGGGCAGAGAAAAGGATTATTTTCAATTTCCCTGATGTTAACCATTTCATTTCAATCAGCAGATTGAAAGCTACAGATAGAATTGAAGAAAAGTGATTTAAAAAGCTTCCTAACAATAACAGAACACCCATAAAGTGTGCCAAAAATGCAAAACTATTGAGTCAAGATTTGCTGACACCAAGTTTAGGTAAGCTTTTTAATAAATATATGTAACAAAGATATGACCATTTTTCATTTTAATCTGTTATCAAATATAGGAGAACAATTCAATTTACTTTCTACATATCATGTAACAAGTTGTATGTCACGTTAAAAGGAAAACCAAAGTACATAATTTTGATCAAATAACCTTCTAAAATTAACAAGGTATTTAATTTTCTTCTGTCTTAAAACTGTTGATGCTGCCATCGATGCAGTACTCAACTTTGCATGCTTCATCAAATCAATCACTAAACAATTAAAGTCTAATAAATATAAAAACAGAGAAATTTATTACCAATTATATGTTTCCATTCCCAAAAGCTTGTCTAGATTAAACAGCAAATCACTACAATATACTGTATTTTTTTAAAAATAAGATTTTGTTTGGATTGAATAAAGTAATTGTATCTTGATTTTTCTATTATCTTTTTATTAAACATATGCATTCTTATCAAATTGCTTTGGTGGTATCTCTATGTTCCCAGCTGATCTCATTTCTTCTGCAACAATGTGTGCCTTCCTTGGAGAATAAACGTCTGTTGTCGTACTGTAGCCGTAACACATTCTGAAAGAAAATTGGCATCTTCAGCAAGCAATTTGATTCCATATTAAAGTTCTAAAATGTTAACTAATATAAGGTAAAGATAACAGGTTTGGTTATTGAAAGTCCTGGTAAAGAAAAAAAGATGTAGTCGCATTTTATGTAGCAGCTATAGGCAGTTAGGGTTAAATGAGGCATCTGAGGAGAATAGAAATGCAGGAGAACACCGAAGAGAGAAATCACGAAGGCACCAGAGTAACAATATTATCCTTAGTTGTATACATGTGTATGGTTAAATGACAATAACCTTGAACTTGAAACTTAAACGAGGATATGAGTCTGCTCTGGCCTCAGGGCTTCTGTTAAAAGCAAGAAGATAGCAAGGAACAAAATTAATCCTCTTGACGATCAGACTGGTCATCTATGCATGGAGCTGAAAGAGATGAGGGAGATTTAATTTTTTTTTGTGTCTGTATTCACTTGGGAGAAAGACACATAGTCTACAGAACTGAGGCAAAAGGGCAGTAAGGACATGGGCTATATCCAGATTACAGAAGAAAAGGCACATGCTTGTCTTGAGGTGAATTCGGGTGGATAAATCTCCAGGGCCTGATGAGGAGACCTCTTGGACCTCGTGAAAGGATAGTCCAGAAATTGCAGGGGCCCTGACAAAGGTATTTAAAATGTCCTTAAATATTCATAAGGTGCCAGAAGACTAGAGGATAGCATATGTTGTTCCATTGTTCAAGATGAGAAATTATAGTAAGCCTGATATAAGTGATAGGTAAATTTTTGGAGGGTAGTTTTACAGAATGGGTATATAAGTATTTGGAGAGACAGGGCCTGAATTGAGATAATCAACATGGCTTTGTGATTGGTAGATCATGTCTAACCACATTAGGCATGTCTAGGCCTCAGCTCCATGCTCTGCATTCCAGTTTTGACATGAATGTGGAAGAATATAGGGCTGGCAACCACTGTGGGCAAAGAGCAGTGAAGACGAGGGCTGGTGGCTCCTCCAGTCTGCAAGTGCTCAAAGCTCGATGGGTCCCAGGATCATTCAAATAGGAGACACAAAGGCCAGTAACCACAAGGTCAGTGAATTGACAAGCCAGAGTTCCAGGCTTGGAGTTCTAGCTCCCATGATTGGCAAGTATTGGGGGTTGACAGCAAAGATCAAAGCCCAAAGTTGACAAGTCTGGAAGTCAAGGCCTGAATCTGTCAGTCTGCAAATCCACTGGGGAAGTCAGAGTTCACTGGAGGATGGAAGCACGTAGGTGGCAGACTATCTGTGTGATTCAGTGGGTGGGAGGAAAAGACTTGTTGCTGTTGTTCTGTTGTGCTGCTGAACATTATGGACATGCTATGTTGGCACCAGTGTATGTGATAACACCTCATGGGCTGCCCTCAACACATCCTTAGGTTGTTCAAAGTTCAAAGTAAATGTATTAACAAAGTACATATATGTCACCATGTACAGCCCTGAGATTCATTTTCCTGTGGGTATACTCAGCAAATCTATAATAATTTAATAACCATAATAGGATCAATGAAAGACTGCACCAACTTGGGCGTTCAACCAGTATGCAAAAAAACAACAAACTGTGCAAATACTTTGTATAAGAAGTAAAAAAAAAGCAAGCAATAAATATCGAGAACTTGAGATGACGAGTCCTTGAAAATGAATCCATAGGTTGCAGAACTTTTCAAAGATGGGGCAAATGAAGTTGAGTGAAGTTATCCCCTTTGGTTCAGGAATCTGATGGTTGAGGGGTAATAACTATTCCTGAACCTGGTGGTGTGAGTCCTGAGGCTCCTTTACTTTCTTCCTAATGACAGCAGTGAGAAGTGAGCACAATCTAGGTAGTGGTCACTGATGATGGATGCTGCTTTCCTCTGACAGCGCATCATGTGGAGGTGCCAAGGGACTTAGGAATCCTCAGGCAAGACTCCCAGAAGGTTAATTTACAGGTTGAGTCTGTGGTAAATGCAAAGATGGCATTCATTTCAAGGGGAATAGAATATAAAAGTAAGGTGGTATCCAGAACTGGAGGGCACAGACTCAAAATTGAGGGGCGACCTTTTAGAACAGGAGTACAGAGGAATTTTTTTTAGCCAGAAAGTAGTGAATCTGTGGAGTTCTCTGCTACAGACTGTGGTGGAGGCCAAGTCCGTGGATATCTTTAAGGCGGAAGTTGATAGTTTCCTGATTGGTCAGATCATCAAAGGATATGGTGAGAAGGCAGGAGTATGGAGTTGAGTGGGATCCAGGATCACTCATGATGGAATGGTGGAACAGACTCGATGGGCTGAATGGCCTAATTCTGCTCCTATGTCTTATGGTCCAATGGTCTATTGGAGGGGAGAGCTTTACCCATGATGGATTTTTGTAGGATTTTCTGTTCAAGGGCATTGGTCTTTCCATACGAGGCTGTGATGCAGACAGTCAGTATATTCTCCAGTACACATCTATAGAAGTTGGTCAAAGTTTGAAATGCCATGCTGAATCTTTGCTGTGCTTTCTTTGTAATTACTTGCTGGGCCCAGGACAGGTCATCTGAAATAGTAATACCGAGGATTTAAAGTTGCTGACCCCCTCCACCTCTGATCCTCCAGTGAGGATTGGCAAATGGACATTTTGCTTCCTTCTGAAGTCAATCAGCTTCCTTGTCTTGCTGATATCGAAGAGGTTGTCACCACTCTGTCAGATTTTCAATCTTCCTCCTCTATGCTGATATGTCATCACTTTTTATTTAGCCAGTGAATATAGGATTGGAGCTGTGCTTAGCGTGTACATGTAAAGCAAGTAGAACAGGGGATAAGCACACAGCCTTCTGGTGCCCCCGTGCTGATGGAGATCATGGAGGAGATGTTGTTCCCAATCCAAACTGACTGGAGTCTGAAAATGAGGAAACTGAGAATCCAATTGCTCAGGGAGGTATTGAGGCCAAGGTCTTGAAGCTTATTGATTAGTTTTGAGGGGATGATGATATTAAATGCCGAAATGTAGTCAATAATGACCATCCAGATGATGCACCATCAATAACTCACTCTGAGACGTAAGAAGCGAGATATCGGCTTTAATTGACTGGAAGAATGAACAACACTACATCCTGGAGAAATGAGGCCGGACCCAGGCCTCAATCGCCTTTATACAGGGGTCTGTGGGAGGAGCCACAGGAGCAGTCAGCAGGGGTCTGTGGGAGGAGCCACAGGAGCAGTCAGCGGGGGTCTGTGGGAGGAGCCACAGGAGCAGTCAGCAGGGGTCTGTGGGAGGAGCCACAGGAGCAGTCAGCAGGGGTCTGTGGGAGGAGCCACAGGAGCAGTCAGCAGGGGTCTGTGGGAGGAGTCAGCAGGGGTCTGTGGGAGGAGCCACAGGAGCAGTCCAGACAGGTATATGTAGTTCACCACACCAGATATATGCATCTTTGCTGTCGCATTGTTCCAGGATTGTGTAAAGAGCCCATGAGTTGGCATCTACTATGGACCTGCTCTCCAGTAGGCAAATTGGAGTGGATCCAAGTTGCTTCTCAGGCACGAGTTGGTTGTTAACACAACCAACATATTTCACTCTATGTTTTAATGTCCATGTGATAAATAAATGAATCTGAATCTCAAACTCAATTTGAAGGGATGCCAAAAGAAAGAGAGGGCATACAATACAGCAAAAATGAATGAAAAGCTAACTAGCAATAGACAATCATAAAAGGCCCATTTATTCCCACTCTTTGCCTCCTCCCAGTCAGCCAATCTTCTATCCATGCTATTATCTTCCCTGCAATACCATGGATTCTTATCTTGTTTAGCAGCCTCATGCGTAACACCTTGTAAAAGTCCTTCTGAAAATCCAAGTAAACAACATTCACTGATTCTCCTTTGTCTATCCTGCCTATTATTTCCTCATAGAATTCCACCAGTTTTGTCAGGCAAGATGTCTACCTCAACTTTAATAACATATTCCAACATCTTTGCAACTACTAAAGTCAGGCTAATGGGCCTATATTTTCCTGTCTTTTGGCTCCTACTCGTTTGAAGGAGTGCAGTAACATTTGCAATTTCTCTAGAACAATTCCAAAAACTGGAGGTTTTTGAAAGATTATTACCATTGCCTCCACAATTTCTTCAGCTACCTCTTTCAGAACACTGGTGTGTGGTCCACCTGGTCTAGGTAACTTATCTACCTTCCGACCTTTTAGCTTCCCAAGCTCCTTATCCTGAATAATAGCAACTGCTCTCACTTCTGCCCCCTGACACTCTTGATTTTCTAGCATACTGCTGATCTTTTCCACAGTGAAGACTAACACAAAATAATTACTGAGTTTGTCCCCTATTACAACCTTCCCTTCATCATTTTCCAGCAGTCTAATATCCACCCTTTACCCTATTTTCTGTATCCACTAATGACTGCGTCTCTAGTGATCCATCAGTTAAACTGAGGATGACACCATTGCCATTGGACTAATCACCAGGGGTGGTGTATGCAAGTGCCGGCAGGAAGTTAAAGAGCTCGTGTCCTGGTGCAGCCACAACAATTGAAGCTGACTTCCCTCAAAACTCTGAGATGCATATTGACTTCAGGTGAAATGTGCCTCATCTCCACCCACTCATCATTAAGAATTCTACAGTTAGAACTATTTCAACATTCAGGTTCTTGGGCATCATTATATCACAGGACCTCGTGGGAGAACCATGGACAAAGAAGCTCAGCAGAGGACGTACTTCCTGCAGCTGTTGGTAAAAGTCCATCTCCCCCAGAACATACTGGTGCAATTCTACACTGCCATCATAGAGCATTCTCACATCAGCCATTACTGCCTGGTTTGGCACAGCACCCTCACACAATATATGAAAACTACAGTAAACTGTCAGGTCAGCAGAAAAGATAATTGGCTGCTGGGCTTGTATGCGCCCAGGATAAAGAAGTGGGCAGGAAATATCATTGCAGACGCCAGCAAACTGCCTTCACATAAAGCTCCCCACTGGAAAGTGCTAGAGGGATTTTTAAAAAAAACGTCATGCCATCCTACAAATTTCTTCCCCCGGGCAGTTAATCTGAGCAACCATTCTAGTTACCCCCCCCCCGCCACCCATCTCATCTATTAGCTCAGTCACATCACTGCACTATAAACACTTTAAACGACTTTGATAATGTTAACATTGCAAATACATGCTGAAGTTATGTATTGATACACATTTTATATCGTATGTGTCCTTTAGCCTCTAAGTTTATTTTTATATAATTCTTTAACATTATAATTGTTGACAATTATTTTTATTGCATGCCATTGCACCACACTAAATTCCTATATGGTGAGTAAAGTTGATCCTTGATCCTTGACCCCTCCTCAAGTTTAATCCAGAAAAATATCCCCTCTAGGATTCTATTATGCATGGTGTGTGCCACAGCCTCATTAAACACTATCTGGCATCTTCAACCCATTTCACCAACACATCCCTATCCCTCTGCAGCCTAAAACTACCCTCCCCATCATCATTAACTTCGCCAATCTTCCTGTCATATCTGCAAAATTATTGAATTTGCGTTCCACATCTGTATCAAAGTCACTCGTGTATTAAAAGTGCAAGTTTAATTATCATTCAACCATACATGAATGTCACCAAATGAATGTGTTCCTCCAGGGCTAAGGTGCAAGACGCATTACCCGCAGCACACAGCATGCACCACCTCGCATGTAGCACATGGTTATCGTAGCAGTGACAAAGAAAATATCTAGCCCAAGACCCCAAATGCTATAGCCTGTAGATTGCTGGTACATGGGATGTTGTCCTGGTCCAGCTTGTCCTTCCACCAAGTGACCAGTGGAGAGCAGCATTGAGCAGATTACAGCACAGTACAGATCCCAGCACTCCCATTGACTCTCCTGTATTTCTTCCAGCATCTCCTCCTTGGGTGGCTGCAGCAAGTGACCCTGTGGCATGAGAGCCCACTCCGTCCACAGCTGAGGCAATGCAGCTCCCCCGCTGTCGGTCTCACCAATGAAGCAGTAAACCAGACTTGCTGTATTCCACATTACTAATATCCAACAGGTTCTTGAGATCCCAAGAAAAATGAACAAGACAATCACACACTTTTATTGAGCCACAAACTGTCTTGGCACAACGGTACACAACAAGCCCAGTGACAACACAACAACGGTATGCAATAAGTTCATCTCCATCACTATTGAGCAATTGCTGATGGGGTAGACTTGCAGTGTTTGATGTTCATGATAACCAGCAGTCTTGTCATCATAAAAAAAGACATCAAAGACAAGCAATCACACCTTTGGTTGGACCTGTAGTGGCCTCTGCATTCGAGCACACCACCATCTTACTGGAAAAAGCAACAAAGATCAGGTGTTGGATTAGTAGGTTCATTGGTCTTTGTAAATTATCCCATGATTAGTCAAGATTAAATCAATGGGTTGTTGGTGGTGCAGCTCACTGGCCAGAAGGGCCTATCCTGCTCTATAGTACATCTCTAAATAAAAAATAATCTGTTCAAAGTCACAAGCTTCCTAATCACAAAGATACCCTTAACCCTCACTGTCTGTCCTTTGTATTGCCAAGTCATCAATGGGTCCAATTTGCCAATTTACCCTAGATCCAATCGGGTCTATCCTTTTAAAGCTCAACTTTTAGCCTATTGGCAACAGATTATGCATCATTATAAGCACCTAAACCTCTATATTTGTGCTGAACTGAATCATCTCTCCTCTGAAGACTATTTCTCAGAGGAATGTCTCTTAGTTTACTACCTGATGCATTTAATAGACTGCCTTGAATGGATTTTGTGAACTCACACTCAGAATAACAAACACTGCATTACATATGGAGTATATACTAAAAGCTCAACCTTTTTTGAATAACTCTCCCTCCAAAAATATAATTTCTATTGCTAGTTCTTCTGAACTGAAACAGTTCCTCTAATACTGTGTCCAGTATTAAAAATCAATATTGTTTCCTACACCCTCCCCAAACTACCAAAATGCTAATTATTCTGGAATAGAATACTCAGTAGATGAATAGACTAACAAGTATGCAGATCACACCAAGAATGATGGAGAAGTGAACAGTCAAAATAATACATAGAAACAGAAGACCTACAACACAATACCGGCATTTCCGCCCACAGTGCTGTACCGAACATGTACTTACTTTAGAAATTACCTGGAGTTACCCATAGCCCCCTATTTTTCTATGCAGCGTGATATAAATCAGTTACAGATATGGATAAAACCATGGCAGGTGGAGTTGAATCCAGTCACGTGTGAGGTGTTGCACTTTGGAAGCTCAAATGAAAGGAGAAAGTGTACAGTTAAGGGCAAACTCCTTATGAGCATGGAAGCACAGACGGATCTTGTGGACCAAATTCACTGTTTACTGGAAGTGACTATCAAGTGAATAAGTTGATAAAGAAAGCATATGGCATATGGGGTGTTGAGTATAAGAGTAAGGAAGTCATGCTACAGCTATGTAAAACCTTAGTCAGGTAGCACTTGGAATATTGTGTGAATCTCTAGTTGCCCCATTATAGGAATGACGTGGAAACTGTAGAATGATGAAGAAGATATTTAGCACTATGTTGTCTGGATTAGAAGGTATGAGCTAAAAGGAAAGGTTGGACAAATTTGGGTTGTCCTCCCTAGATTATCAGGAGCTGAGGAGAGACATGACAGAGGTTTTGAAGATTATAACAGACATAGACAAGATAGACAGAATCTTTATCTCAGGGTAAAAATACCAAATATCACAGTACCTCAAAAGGACATGCTTTTGAGGTACTGTGGGGGGAGGGGGTAGTTTAAAAGCAATATGAGGGGCAAGGTTTTTTTGCGCAGAGAGTAACAAGTGCCTGGAATAGGTTAGCAGGCAAGTGGTGGAATCAGGCAATCTGGAGTTCAGATAGATACATGAGTATGGACAGAATGGACAAATATGGGTGACACACAGGAAGAGAACAGCGTATAAATAGCCATCGAGATCAGCACAACATCATGCACTGACTGGCCTGTCCAGTGCTGTTTTATGTTCTATTTGCTAATAAACATGTAATTACATTAAACCTTGATTCAGAGTCTTTTGTTTGACATGATAGTTATAATAGAGTCAATGGCAGGAATGGGAAGTATGCAGATACTCTTCAAAACAGATGTCTAGTCAACGCTTGGCTTCACTAATTTTGGGGAGGACACAAGAGAGGCATCATCTTCCTGGCAGCGAGATCTGACCATTTAAGCCTGAAATCTCCAGTGGAAATGATTGCAGTAAGAAAAGTGCTTTGAAGCAGCAATACTATGAACTCTAGACAGACTGGTGGACTGGGCACAGGTCATCCAGACACACAGCACTGTGGCTGGAAACAGTGAGGAGGCCTCCATTGGCTCAGAAGATGTGGTTACTGGGGAGGACTTCAGGTAAAGGTCTGTTTCCATAGTATGAACTCCATGACAACAGCTCAGCATCCAGCACAATCATCCCATCCAACTCATCATCAGGCTTCAAGACCTGCGGCCCTGTACCTCTCCGTGCAAATGGATCTTCCACCTGCTTTTCGGGGGGGCCTCATTGGTATTAACATCTCCTCACAGACCATCAGCACAGGTGCACCTCAAAGCTGCTGCTTAGCTCCTTGCTCTTCTCTCTATATGCATGATTGGCTCTGCTCAGCTCTGAATCTATAAACAAACTGGCCGACGACACCATTGTTGTTGGTCAAATTACAGGGATTGACTATTTCAAATACCGGAGTAAGACAGGACACCTGGCTGAGTGGTGCAGCAACAACAGCTCATTATCAGTAAAGACTTAGCCTTGGTCAGGGCATAAAGGGATAAGGAAGGGAAGGCGGGAGACTGAGGCTGAGAGGAAAATTGGATCAGCCATGATGAAATGGAGGAGCAGACTCGATGGGCCAAATGGCCTCATTCTGCTTCTATTTCTTATGGTGTTAAAATCACTTACTTTCACAACCTTATGTTTCTTACATCAGTCAGCGATTCCTTTACAAATTCATTCCTCCAAATCCTGCATACAGTTGGGTGGTCTGTAATATAGCCCCATGAACATGACCGTACCTTTCTTATTCCTCAGTTCCACCCATTATGCCTCACTGACTGAGCACTGCCGTGACATTTTCCCATGACTATTAACGCTACCCTTTCCCCTTTAAACCCTCTCGCTCTGTCACATCTAAAGTAGCGGAACCCCAAAATACTGAGCTACCAGGACTGCCCCTCCAAATCTCACTAATGGCTACAATTTCATAATTCCATGTATTGATCCATGCCCTGAGCTCATCCACCTTTCCTGTGATACTTCTTGCACTGATACACAGCTCAGGACATTGGTTGCACCATGCTCAACCTTTTGATTCCTGACTGAGTTCTTACCAACATCCGTCTCTGCATCCTCTCTACTACCTGTTCTGGCATTCTGGTTCCCCATCCCCCTGCATCTCTAGTTTAAACCCCACTGTGCGGCATGAGCAAACCTTCCCGCGAGGATATTCACCCCAAGAATGAGACTTGCAGTCAATATGGTGGCTGCGTACAATGCTCCTTCTGTTGACATCTTCTGGATAGATCATGAAACTAGATATTTCACTGCTTTTATGTCTTTTATGTTTGTTTTTCATCTTGAATGTGATTCAGGAACGGTTGGAGCCTGTGATTTGGTGTTTGGAGATCGTTTGGGGTGTTCCAGCGCTCTGCAGTCTTCGAGAGGATTCTGAGAGACAGAGGCAGCGTGCAGGAACCTTGTGGTGGGCAGGCTACAAGCCGATGTTCGACTCCATTTCGCTGATTAAAGCGAGGAGAGTGTAACAACGAGGCGAATGTGGAAGGTGAGTGCAGGCTGCCTGTCTTTTGCTCTGCTACTGGAGAAGGGAGAGCCTGTCGCTGTGCCCAGAAAATGTTACCCAGGTTTTCTGCATTTTGAATGTGGGCTTGGACTATAGACTTTTTTCTTCAGTCTATAGTTTTTATATTCTGTGTTTTCTGCCCAATCTTTCTTGCTTATTTTGGTGCAGGGTGGGGGGGGGGGTGTTTGGGGGTCGATGTACCTGTTCCATTTTGTTCATTTTCTTGTGTGTGGGAGGTGAGGATTTGTGGGTCGATGTACCTGTTCCAATTTGTTCATTTTCTTGTGTGTGGAAGGTGAGGATTTGGGGGTTGATGTACCTGTTCCAACTTGTTTGTTTTCTTGTGTGTGGGAGGTGAGGATTCGGGGGTTGATGATTGTGCTGCCTTTCTTTTCTTTCGTGATTTCATGGCTACCTGGAGAAGAAGAATTTCAGAGTTGTATACTTCAATAACAAATGAACCTTTGAACCTTTTAACCCTTCCAGTTCATGTGCAAAAGCCCAAAGATCCAAAAATCTGAAGCTCTCCCTCCTTCGCCAACTCCTTAACCATGTGTTAAACTCTATAATCGTCCTACTTCTGGTCTCACCAGCTCATGGCACTGATAGCACTCCAGAGATCACAATCCTGGAAGTCTTGCCCTTTAACTTAGCACCTAACTCCGTGAACTCATTTTACAGACCCTCATCACTCTTCCCATCTATGTCATTGGTACCTACATGGACTATGACCTCTGGCTGTCCCACTTAAGAATGCTGAGTATTCAGTCTGAGATATCCTGGTACCCAGAAGGCAACATAGCATCCAGGAATCTCGTTCTCGTCCACAGAACCTCTTTTCTGTTCCCTTCTTTCTCAAACTTGTTCTTTAACCATCCACCACCATTTGCTCTTAGAAATGGAAGGACGTGAGGGCTTCAATCTGTTCCACTGGGTGTGAGATTGTTTAATGATGTTTGTTTCACATTGAATGTCTTGTTTAATATGTACGCAGTCCTGTATTGCAGTTTCACTTGGTTGGTTCAGCTATGTGTGGTACTGCTGCTGACATGCCCTTCTATGCCACCCAGTGAAGAACGCTTGATCCTCTGACTTGGTAGAATTGAAACTGTAAGCAATAGATCAGGCCATGATGTTACTGACTGTGGTAGTGCATACAAGCAGTGAACCCCTGCTCTGATCGCTGAAGTGTAAACTGTCAGCAACTGAATGAAATTCATAGAGTATGAACTGCTGTCCATATTCTCAAGTATTTTCCAAATTACATGCATCTCCGCTATTCCACACTGATCATGACCTGAGATTGCACTAATTTTCAGTGGACCTGAATCAAAGCAGGAATGCACATCTCAGTGCTTGGAGCTGGCCCAAACCCACCCTATAACAGCCTTCACAGTCAGTCTTTCCACATTGGGTTAGTAAATTGTGGGCATGCTATATTGGCGCTGGAAGCATGGAGACTGCCCCAGCAGATTCTCGGACTGTGATAGTCGTTGACACAAACGACACATTCCATTGTATGTTTCGATGTTTGGTGTGTATGTGACAAATAAAGCTAATTTTTAATCTTTAACTTTTTAGTATGATAAAGAACAGTGAAAGGGAGGTGGTAATTCAGGCCAGATTCCTGGAATAGCCTGAATAAATGCCCTTAACGTTCTGTGATTGTTTAGATTAATGGATCAAGAGCTTTATACTGAATCAGCACTCTGTAAGGCAATTCTGAATGGGATATCCATTTATCCTAAATTGTAGAGGGATGCAAGAAGAAAAATTGTGAATTGTTAGCACAAGTGTGAAACAGGTTGCCAATGGATGTGGCTTCAATTGTGCCATACAAAAGAAGTTTAGGTAGGTACATGGATGAGAATGGTACGGGTTATTGTCTGAATGTGGGCAGATGAGACAGGTTGGCATAGATTAGATAGGCTGAAGAAACTGTCTTTATATAGTACTCTATGACTCAGTGATTACATTCTTTGAAGTAAAAGGATGATATTAGAGATTTGGAGAATGGTAAATGTTGCACAGCTGTTTAAAAGGAGAAAGTTAAGTTTGGCAAATATGGGGAACTGAGCCAGCATTAATGGTAGAAAAGCAATAACCTGCGAGAATATTAAGTCATTTGGGTAAGCATAATACTCAAGCTGTTAAGGCCAACTCCAACCCATTGGTAATCTCCATCTTCCTGTATGCATGTGAGACATGGAGCCTCACAGCAGAGCTACAGAGGAAGATACAGGCATTGGAAATGAGATGCTATCACTACATCGTGGGCATCTCATACTTGGACCACTTCACAAGCGAGCAGGTCTGCAAGACCATCCAGCATCACATTGGCCCTCGTGAAGACCTTCCCACAATGGTGAAGAAAAGAAAGCTGAGATGGTAGGGCCACGTAACAAGATCCAGTGGCTTTGCAAAGATCGTTCTACAAGGAACTGTGGAGGGGAAAAGGAGGAGAGGCAGACAGAGGAAAAGATGGATGGACAACATCAAAGAATGGACAGGGAAAACATTTGTGGTGACCCAGGCCCTGGCACACAACTGTGACAGATGGAACAGACTGGTACAAAGCTTGTCATGACAGCACCCCGACGACACCACCAGGATTTAAGGGCACAAGGCAAGGCGCGGCAAGGCAAACTCAGGTTTGGTTATCTTAATTCAGCTGTTTGATGAGGTAGATGAATTTTATTATGTACTACATTTTGGGGTTTCAAAATGAATTTCATAAAGCAGCACATTTGTAAGGAATATTGAACTCCACAGGATAAAAGAGACATCTGCAAACTAGACATACTGTAAAAATTGGCAAAGGGTAATTAAGAAATTGTGGATAAATGGTTCTTTTTTTGTCAAGGGAAATGTGTACGGATCTTTTACTTTTGGTTCAGGGACTACTGCTCTCTCTGAAATTCATCAGTAATTTAGATTTGGAGATGCAGGACACAATTTCAGAATTTGCAGGCGTGTTGAAACTTGGAAGCAATGTAATCAATGAGGAAAATTGCATCTTACTCATGCACTGGAGATGTGATTTGCAATTGATCCAGGTCCATATAACTCAGTTATACACTTACATCATTAGAACAGTCATTAAGAGGAAAAGGATGGAATACGAAGGTAAACTGGCCATTAGTATGAAAGAGGATACCAAAAGTTTCTTCAGATAAATAAACAGTAAAAGAGAGATGACATTAGATATCAGACCACTGGAAAATGAAGCTGGAAAAGTGGTAATGGGGGACAAACTGAACAAGTATTTTGCATCAGGCTTCACTGTGGAAGACACTAGCAGTGTGCTAGAAGTTCAAGAGTGTTAGGGGTAGAAATGTGTGAAGTTGCCATTATTAGAGAGAAGGTGGTTGTGTATCTGAAAGATCTGAAGGTCAATAAATCACCTGGACTTCTATGTTTTGTAACTTCAAAGCATTAGATTAATTCAAGGGAACTCATGAGAGTCTGAAAATATGGCTGTAACTTTGAGTTTACTTTAAGCGAGACGCACACGTGTCACACGATAGAGTGATGATGTATGCAGTTAACATATTTCTACATATAACCCATAAGTAATTATTTAAATGAACAAGAGTACTTAATCAAACAATATTTAAATATAAAAGATTACTCAAATATTATTGAAACATTAAATACATACCACTCCTCCCTGCTTAGCTATAAACTCTAACTTAATATAGAAAGTATCTCAACTATATACACAGTATAATACAACTACTATTCACAGACATCTGCAGCATAGTAAACTTTAAGTTGTCTCATTCAGTCTTAAGGAATTAATCACTGTGGTGTATTTTGTTCTCTTGTGGGTTAATGTCTTTCCTGACAAAAGGGATCACTCTGCTTGGTAAATGAGACTGTGGCTGTGAAACCACCTCATGTTCTGGGACCTCCTCAGTGGTGGTTGTAGGAGTTGACTCTGAGACCGCAGGAAGTGGTTCTGACAGTGGTAGCCAACTTGCTTCTCTAACAATGGACTCTGCTCTCCTCAACTGATCCATGTGTCATCTTCATATGATACCAGTCTCAGTCTCCACTGTGTAGGAGACTGATGCAGTTATGTCATTAATCTTTCATAGTACCCACTTTTGATCATCTTCCTAGTCCCTCACCAGGACTGTCTGTCCAGGAGTGAAACATCAAACCTCTTTGTTTGAGGAGCCTTCAGTTTGTCTCAGCTGTTTGTCCTGCATCCTCCTTCTGAGATTGGGTTTGAGGAGATCCAAGCATGAATGCAAGGGACTACTCAGGAACAATTTGGCTTGTGAGTCGTCGGTGGTGGAGTATGTTGCCTTATGATGTGCAAGGAGGAAATTAGCGAGCATCTGACTCAGAGCTTGCGTAGTGTGTTCTACTGACATTGCTCGCAATGCATTCTTTAGACTCTGGACAAACCTTTCCACAAAGCCATTTGTGACGGTGTGGTATGGTGCAGATGTAATATGCCTTGTTCCATTCATTTTTAGGAATGACTGAAATTGTTCCACCACCAATGTGGTCCATTGTCACTGACTAAATGTTCTGGAACACAATCCTTGAGAAGAGGCTACTCAGTAGATCAAAAGTGTGTGCGACTGTAGTAGAGGCCATTGGGAACACTTCCGGCCACTTTGTAGCTGCATCCACTACCACCAAGAAATTTGTGCCCATGAATGGCCAGGCAAAGTCCACATGAATCCTCTGCCAGGGCAATGCAGACCATTCCCAGGGATAGAGAGGTGCTGCACTTGGCATCTTCTGGACGTGTTGGCATCCCACACAGTGCATGGCAAGCTACTCTATCTGCTGATCTATCCCAGACCATCAGACAAAGCTTCGAACCAACACTTTCATTTACATCACCCCTACATGATTGGCCTGTAGCTCCTCCAACACTTCAGCTCTCAGCTTGGATGGGACAACAACTCTCAATACCCACACAAGGCATTGCCTTCCAAGGGCAAGTTCATCCCAACACTGGTAAAAGTGGGAGAAGTGGGATTTCTGTTGCACATTCTAGTCATTTTGAGTTTCCATGTAGACCTGAGACAGTGTTATGGCTTTTCTAGTTTCCTTTTGGATCATCTCTGCCATAATATAGAGACTTTTGATTTGTGTTAGGGAGAATATGTCATGAAGAGGGTTTTTTAAGCAAATTTCTCTGGTACTTCCTTTTCCAAGGGTAAACAGGACAATCCATCAGCATTCCTATGATGAGTCATCCTCTTGAATTCAATTTTGTAATCGTCTCCTCCAAGAAACAGAGCCCATCTCTGCATTCATGCTGCTACTGTTAATGGAACACCCTTCTGTGGACTGAAAATGGACCCTAGTGGTTGATGATCAGTAACAAGGGTAAACTCTCTCCCATACAAGTACCGGTTGAATCTTTACACTTGAACAAGGCTTAAAGCTGCTCTGTCAATCTGTGCATAATTTTTCTCTGCAGCAGTAAAGGAACATGATACAAAGGCTATGGGGCATTCACTTCCATCACTCATCACGTATGACATGACTGCACCTGTACCATAAGACAGGGCAGCTCAGGCAAACTTCACTGGACAATGTCGATCATAATGTGCAAGTACAGTGTCTGATGTCACCACTTTTTTACTACTTTGTCCATTGCCATTTCTCCCTAGTCTGGAGAAATGAGTTCAAGGGGTAGCCAGGTTTGGCAGGAACCTGTTATAGTAGTTGACAAATCCTAAACAGGACCAGATCTGTGATACGTCCATTAGCCTTGGTGCATCGACCACTGCTTGAATATTCTCTGCACACTTGTGTAATTCTTGTGCGTCAATTGTATGACCACAGTAAGTGACGCACAGTTTAAAGAATTCACACTTGTCACATCGTGTTCTGAGCCTATAACATTCTAATCTTTTTAATACCATCTTGATATCTTGGAGCTGTTCCTTGTCATCCTTACCAGTAACAATGATGTCATGCAGTTAACACTGGGTACCTGGGCAGCCTTGCAGTACCTGATCCAGAGCTTTTTGCCAGAGTGCAGGTGCAGACACTACTCCAAAAGTAAGCCTATGAGAATGATAAGGCCCTTTATGAGCATTTATGGTGAGGAACATTTTGGAATCTTCTTCCAACTCCATCTGCAAGTAGGCCTCTGCTAAGTTCAGAAAGGTTTGCAAAGATATCCTCTATCCTGGGCAGAGGATGTTGATCTACTTTCAGTATTGAGTTTATGGTAACCTTAAAATTACCACAGATCCTAACAGGCACATTCTTCTTGGAAAGAATTCCTTCAGCCTACATGTGATCTAATTCACTGGCTACTTTATCACGGAATGTGTAAGGTATCGGATGGGCTTTGAAAATCTTGGGTGTGGCATTTTCATTAAATACTATCTTACTTTTGATATGTTTGCATTTTCCAATGCCATCCTTGAACACTGCTGTGCAATGATCCAGAACCTTTTTAATTCGCTTTCATAAGGCTTCATTGCAAGGGATGTGGCATGCAAGTTGTGGATGGATCACAAATCAAGTTGTAGTTATCTCAGCCAATCATGCCCCTACGTTGCTGATCCTTCTGTTTTTTTAACCACCTACAAACTCAATGTGGCTTGTTGGGTCTTTGTATTTCACTGTTACGTATGTTATTCCCACAGGAGTTATCTTTCTCTAGTTTAAGTTCTTAATTGGATATCTGCAGGCTTCAGTTTCTGAAATGCCATTCAATTTCATTTTGTGGAATGACTGAAACAGCTGAACCAGTGTCCAATTCCATTTTAATCAGTTTGCCGTAAGCCATATCGCTTGTCTATTGACAATTTTCACACTGTAAATCTCAAAACTATATAATCCTGTGTCACTCTCATCATTATCAGATTTTTCATCAATAGCATGAAAGAGCTCTTTTTGAAACTGCAACTCAACCTTTTAAGGTTCAAAAGTTCATTTGTTATCAAAGTAAACAACTCTGAAATTCTTCTTCTCCAGGTAGCTATGAAAATAAGGAAGAAAAGAAAGGCAGCACGATCATCAACCCCCAAAATCTCCCCTCCCCACACAAAAAATACAAGAAAGATTGGGTGAAAATCACAGAAATATGAAAAACTATAAGCCAGGAAAAGTCTATAGTCCAAGTCCATATCTAAAACGCAGAAAACCTGGGTAACATTCTCCAGGCACAGTGGCAGGCTCTCCCCTCTCCAGTCGCAGTGCAATCAAAAGGCAGGCCGCAGGCACTCACTCGTCACTTTAATCAGTACACAATGGGAGCTTTAATCAGCGAAATGGAGTCAAAAATCGGCTTGCACCCTGCCCTGCCACCTGCTTGCCATGAGGTTCATGCACATTGCCTTTGTCTTCTCTCGGAGGCTGCGGAGTGCTGAAACACCCAAACGATCTCCAGACTTCCGAATTTCCCTCGATATTTCAATCTCCCTTGTTGCTTTAATTAGCATACAGTGGGAGGTTTAATAGGCGAAATGGAGTTGAACATTGGCTCATCCTCCCATTCTACAGCCTGCTCATCGTTCCTGCCTCCTGGAATCCTCTTGGAGACTGCAGGGAGCGGGAACACCCGAACAATCTCCAAACAGTAAGTCATAGGCTCCAACAGTTCCAGAATCACATCCAAGATGAAAAACAAATGTAAAAGATCTAAAATAAGAGATACTCATTATCTAACCTGAAGATGTCGAGTGACGGTGCGTTATACGCAGGCACCATCTTACCATCTTGACTTAGCTTTTTCTCTTCCGTAGTGAAAACCATTTATTTTTGTTTGCAAATTGTATGCGTCCAACTTTGTTGCATTTTCTGCAAGTTTCGCCTTTAAATCTGCATTTGTATGGTGAATGTGAGTCCCTGCCACAACAGTAACACAATTTGTTCGACCAGGCTGGTTTCTGTTTGGACACCGCAATTTTGTTCATGCTCACTTCTAATATCTGACAGCAACTCAAGTGCACCTCTGTCTGTGGTTTTCATTGAAAGAGTGATTTCCATTGCTCATTTAAATGTGCTTCAGTTAGGAGCTGTTTTTGAACACTTTCTTGCAAGATTCCACAAACTAAATGATCTCTCAGTGCATTATTAAGACAATTACTGAACTGACAATACTCAGGCAAACTCGTCAATGCAGCCACTTACGCTGAAATGCTCTCTCTTCCTTTTTGATTTTGCTTATGAAACCTAAAGAGTTCTGCAATCAACAATGGCCTTGGTTCTAAGTGCTCCTACATTACCTTGACAATATCAGGAAAGCTAATTTTTGATGGTTTGGTTGGAGCAGTCAAACTTCAAAGCCAACTGTACACCTTTAAATCCAATACAATCAGCAAAATTGGTACTCACTCCTCATTGGTTATTTCACTTGCTTCAAAATACTGTTGAATTACTGTACCTCAGTATACATTACCCGTTGTGTAATCAAACTCTTCAATTTTTTCAATGTAGCTAGTCATTATCACCTGGTAATCACTCTTTATAAACGTGTGGATTCTTCCATTTCCTCAGTTTGCGTTAAAAAAAACTCGATTGTATCTTCCCTTCCAGAGAATGCTGATATTGTTTTTAAACTTGACCCATTTCTCCACCATGCTGGGGTGCCTTTTTCACTCGCTGATACTCCCGCGGTGTTTTATTCTATTTTTAAGTGTCTTGCTGAATTTAACAGGTCATGGGTTTGTTTTCAAAATACCTTGTCACCAATGTTATGTTTTGTAACTTCAAAACAATATGTTAATTCAAAGAAAATATGGGTGTACCTTAATTGTGGTAGCATGATGTTGTATGCATGTTAACATATTTCTACACATAACCTGTAAATAATTATTTAAATGCACTTAATCAAACAATATTGTAAAAACATTAAACCCACAACGTGGACTGGATGACGTACACCCCAGGATTCTGAAAGAGGTGGCTGAAGAGATTGTGGAGGCATTAGTAATGATCTTTTAAGAATCGGAAGACTAGAAAATTTTAAATGCTATTCCACTCTTCACGAAAGGAGAGAGGCAGAAGACAGGAAACTATAGGCCAGTTAGTCTGACTTCAGTGGTTGGGAAGCTTTTGGGAGTCGATTGTAAAGTATGTGGTTTCGGGGTACTTGGAGGCACATGACACAATAGGGAAAACCTTGGCTGAAAAATCTGTTCGAATTCTTTGAAGAAGTAACAGGCAGAATAGACAAAGGAGAATTGATTGATGTTGATGATTTTCAGAAGGCCTTTGACAAGGTGCCACACATGAGGCTGCTTAACAAGATAAGAGCCCATGGAATTAGAAAATATACTAGCATGGATACAGCATTGGCTGATTGGCAGGAGGCAAAGAATGGGAATAAAGGGAGCCTTTTCTGATTGGCTACGCGTGACTAGTGGTGTTCCACAGGCATCTCTGTTGGGACCGATTCTTTTTATGTTACATGTCAATGAATTGGGTGATGGAAACGATGGCCTTCTGGCCAAGTTTACAGACAATTTGAAGATAGGTGGAGGGGCAGGTAGTATTGAGGAAGCAACAGTGCTGCGGAAGGACTTAGACAGGTTAGGAGAATGGGAAAAGAAGTGGCAGATGGAATACAGTGTTGGATAATGCAAGGCTCAGGCACTTTGGTAGAAGAAATAAACTATTTGTAGACTATTTTCTAAATGGAGCAAAAATTTTAAAAACTGATGTGCAAAGAGACTCGGGAGTCCTTGTGCAGGATGCCCTAAAGGTTGATATGCTGGTGAGGAAGACAATTGCAATGTTAGCATTCATTTCAAAAGGACTGGAATATTAAAGCAAAGATGTAATGTTGAGGCTTTATAACAGATGGGTGAGGCCACACTTGGAGTATCGTGAGCAGTTTTCGGCCCCTTATCTAGGAAAGGAAGTGCTGACATTGGAGGGAGTTCAAAGGGGGTTCACAAAAATTATTCTGGGATTGAAAGGCTTATCATATGAAGACATTTGATGGCTCTGTGCCCGTACCTCACTAGAATTCTGAAGAATGGGGGGAGGGAATTGAAACCTATAGGGTATTGAAAGGCCTCAATAGAGTGGATGAAAAGAGGACATTTCCAATGGTGGGGGAGTCTGGGACCAGAGGACACAGCCTCAGAATGGAGAGGCACCCATTTAGAGGTTGTTAGATTCTTAATTAGTCAGGGCATGATGGGTTACAGGGAGAAGACAGAAGATTAGGGCTGAGAGGGAAATGGATCAGCCAAGATGAAATGGTGGAGCAGACTCGATAAGCCAAATGGCCTCATTCTGCTCCTATCTTATGGTTTTATCATTATCATTATTTCATCATTTTGTCTGTGCTGAACTGTTTCTTGCTTTCATGCAAATTTGTGAATGACTCACCTGCGACAAAGCTTATTAGCAATGATTAAAATCATGCCTGCACTATTTGAGTACAAATTTGTGAGATTTTTTCCATGGGTTGGCAAACAACGGAGTTGCAGTAATCCTATGTTCATTCGCTCACTAGGGTTGGACCAAAAAGTCAAAGTTGAAAGTAAATGTATTATCAAACTATGTATATGTCATCATATACTACCCTGAGATTTATTTTCTTGCAGGTGTTAACAGTAGAACAAAAATAAATAGAATCAATGAAAAACTGCACAGACAGACCGACAAAGACTGAACATGTATAATGTGCCATTAGAAAACAACCGGCCTGCCTCAAAATTTGTGGTTTACTGGGCAGCAATAATGCTTGCTTCTGATATCTCAATTACCTACAGCTGATATCTCAATGCACTTCCAAAATAACATCAATGCAACACACACAAATTGCTGGAGGAACTCAGCAGGTTAGGCAGCATCAATGGAAATGAATAAACAGTCGCTGTTTCAGGCTGAGAACCTTCTTCAGGTCTGAAATGGAAGAGTGAAGATGCCAGAATAAGTAGCTGGGGGGAGGGGAAAGAGGCTAGCTGGAAGGTGATAGGTGAAGCCAGATGGGTGTGAAAGGTCAAGGACTGGAGAAGAAGGAATCTGATTGGAGAGGAGAGTGGAGCATAGGAGAAAGGCGAGGAAGTCAAAGGCAGGTGAGCAGAGGTAAAAGGTCAGAGTGGGGAATAAAGGCGGAGGGAAATCTTTTCTTAATGGAAGGAGAAATCGATATTCATGCCATCAAGTTGGAGGCTACCCAGGCAGAATATAAGGTGTTGCTCTTCCACCCTGTGGATGGCCTCATCTCGGCACAAAAGGAGGCCATGGACTGACATGTTGGAATGGGAATGGGAATCAGAACTAAATTGATTGGTCACCAGGAAGTTCCACTTATGCTTGTAGAAGCAGTCCTCCAATTTACAATTGGTCTCACGAATGTAGAGGAGGCCACATTGGGAGCACTGGACACAATAGATGACCCCAGCAGTTTCACAGGTGAAATGTTGTCTCACCTGGAAGTACTGTTTGGGGCCCTGAATGGAGGTGAGGGAGGAGGTGAATGGGCAGGTGTAGCGCTTTGGCTGCTTGCAAGGAAAAGTGCCTGGAGGGAGATTAATGGGGAGGGATGAATGGACAAGGGAATCGTGGCGGGAGCAATCCCTGTGGAAAGCCGAGAGGGTGGGGAGGTAAAGATATATTTAGTAGCTTAGGTGAAGGGAAGATGGGGTCAGGGCAGATGTTTGGGAAATAAAGGAGATGTAGGTGAGGGCAGCATCAATAGTGGAGGAAGGGACACTGTTGTGTATAAATTCACTGGAAGGGTCAGTATCTTCTTCTAGGCCAAAATCCCTGCCATTGAAGCCCGATTGCTTTCAATCAGTCGTATTGGGTTAGTCATGCTTGTCTGACACCAAACACAATGCTCCATTGTGAAATCTCTCATGGGAGAGACTGAAGAAAAAAATGGAAAGATGTGCCAAAGCTTCAGTGCAACATCTCCATTGGTTCCTGGAAGCCCTTGGTCCATGGCTGCTCAAAGTGGAGAAAGAGCATTCAGAATGCCATAGAGGATTCAAAGCCATGGATGTGGAGCACATAATAGCCCTGTGTGGTGTGATAGGAGTGCACCAGTCCACATGCTACCTATCAGCCCATCCCATCGGTTATCCTCAACTAATCCGTGGAAGAGTTTTCTGTTTCCACATTAGCCACCTCAGAATCTACAAAACTGGAATGGAGGCAAGTCATCCTAGATCTTGAGACACTGTCTAAGAAGACAGCTACAGGATCGAATGCTGACCATAGGTTCTGACTATCTCAGAGTCTGTAACCAGTAACTATAGTGAGATGGATACAGAAGATACCGTAGATGCTGGAATCTGATTTCTGGAGGAATTTAGTGGATCACACAGCATTTTCTGGGATTACTGGCAATCTTCCTTCTACATTATCAGTCCTGACCATCCTTTCGTCTCTATATGACCCACTGAACAAAGCTGAGATCACTGATGACAACATGCTCGTACCGAACTCTCCTTTTCACTTTCTCGCTCATCTAATATGTCCTTCTTTATTCTGATTTACAGTAAAACCTGCAGATGGTGTACTTGCTCTTAGCTACATTGCCATTATTAGAAATTGTGCTCTGACAGCAATGTCAATTTGCTAGAATTATAAAACTATAATCATAAATTGGGATGCACTACAAGTATTCCATGATTTGCACATGTTCTATCTATTGATCTGCGTTAAAATAAAATTGACATGATAACATGATTTAGAAGATGTTTTACACTCTAATGAAAATTACTTTATGTTTGCTATTAAAATTCTAGGCAATTGGAATGCCATTTTGGTGGAGAGCTCTCTTTGTAGAAATAGGTACTCTGTTGTGTCACCAGACATTGTAATCCACTTGATGATGTGAGGAGGGTTCAGGCAAAACTAGTGTGGAAGGAATTGTATATTTCATATTTGAGCAGTATTGTAAATATGATATTTGATTACACATTCTTTGTTTACATAGTTAATTACAGGTTCTATTGAAGTAGGATGTGAGTGCAAAAGTCATCATGGCACCAAGTCACATGTGCACGCTTCACTAAACATACAAGAGTTATCCCCGGCTCCCCGTTTTGTTTTCAATTAATTTTATGTTTTGGAGTTACAAAGTGTAACAGAGGGTGTGGTGGGTGGGTGGGGAAGAGGGGAAGAGAGACTGAGAGTTGGAATTTATTCCAGGAACAGCAGACAAAATGGGGAGAGAATCATGGATGAAAACCGGCCCCACTGATCTATGTTATGTGTGAGGAAGGGAGAGGAAAGCGAGTGAGAGGGGTTTAGGTAGGGATATGGAGAGAAAGGGAGAGGGAGAGAGAAAAGGGAAGGAATGGGAGGAGGGCGGAAAAGGATAGAAGAGTGAGAGTAAAAGGGGGAGGGAGAAAGGAAGCGAGAAAGGGTGAGGGTACATGCAAGGGAGAAGAAAGGGAGGGGATAGGGAGGGGTTAGCGAGTGGGAGGGGGAGGGAAGGGGTGTGAGGGGGAGTGGGAGTGGCAGAGAAAAGGAGAGGGAGGGAGAGGCAGAGGGAGAAGAGGAGAAAGAGGGAACGGGTGTTACAGGGAGGAGGAAGGAGAAGCACGTAGGGTATGGAGGTATGGAAGGAAGAGAAATAGGAGAAAGAGGGAGAGAGAGGGTGAGAGAAGGGGAAAGGGAGAGAGAGTGGGAGAGGGGGAGGGAGAGGAAGAGAGAGAGGGGGAGAAAGAGGGAGAACTAGGGAGAGAGGTGGGGGAGAGGGGGGAGAGAGGGGGTCAAGAGGTGGGGAGAGGGGGAGAGAGGGAGTAGAGAGGGGAGGGGGAGAGAGGGGCCGGAGAGAGGGAGTGTGAAAGGGAGGGATGGGGTGAGGGATGGGATGAGGGATGAGGGTGAGGCAAAGGGAGAGAGAGAGAAAGAGATGGAGAGAGATACAGAGATAGATTTCCTTACTGAGTAATCTGAATGCATGTATTCTGAACACTGCCTTATTTTAATATCTTACTGTCAAAAGTATATTTATCACATTTCAGATGCCCACATTAATGTTATTCAGTGTGTAAGTGAATATTGAAGAATAAAGTGAGTTAAATTAAACATATTGAGATTGAAACTGACTGGCTTTACATTTTAAAAAGAAACATTTCTTTAGTGAATTACCGAACAATTCTTGTGGCAGACGGTTGGTTCAAGGGAAATGTTAATGTGCGGGTGAGGGTTAGGAAATCAAGTATAATAAGTCAATCACATTCTTTCAGAGTGATAAGAAACAAAAGTATATTCTTTCAGACATTAATGCACTATAGATCATTGGGATCTCAAGGATATCACATTTTTCATGAATGAAAATGAGCTTTTGTATGCAGAATGC
Organism: Hemitrygon akajei; assembly: GCF_048418815.1. Taxonomy (NCBI): domain Eukaryota; kingdom Metazoa; phylum Chordata; class Chondrichthyes; order Myliobatiformes; family Dasyatidae; genus Hemitrygon; species Hemitrygon akajei. The sequence continues at coordinate 108,835,375 of NC_133125.1, forward strand.
AACAGCTTTGAGGGAGAAGAGTGTATGGCTGGCAGAAGATTACAATAAAGAATCTCAGACCCACAGAATCATGGCTTGGTTTCAGCACAAAAGGAGGTCATTCAACACATCTTGTTTGTACCAGCAATCAGACTGACCTCTTGTCTGGTCCTTCATCTATTCGAAATGCTCTGCCAGTTGCAGAATAAAGCTCTGTACACTGAGAGTCATATTGTTTGTGTCTTGCAGACCTCGGTCGCTATTCTTATTAGAAACTTTTCTAGATACAGCTGTTCTGTGTACCATTTCACCAAGTTTGGCAAGAATTCCTTGGAATTCTCAATCACTGCTCCCAAAGATAACTCCAACATTGAAGCGATTTTAATATCAACTTCTCATTTTGTTATCTTCCAAACAACTAACCAAAAGTAACAATAAGCCAGCTATTGCATCTGAATGGAATTGGTGGAAATACCATTTCAACTAAAATAATCTTTAGAAGTTGATATTTGTTATCTGTGAAATTCCACAAGGAAAAAGAACAAAAATAAAAGTGACAATACTGTTGAGCACTGGTCTGCCAGGTAGCAATGGAAAAGCAAGCAGAAACGGAACTGTCAATGGAGTGAATACCTGTGCAGAGGGAAACTTAATCCCTGATTCTTAGCATGTTTCATAATTATAGAGAATTGGAAATCAAAGATGTTTTATGTTGTAGAGAAGGGGGAGTGGTGGAAGGTGCAAACCACTACACTACCATGCCACCCCATTCAGGCACTGGTGGTTCGTGACGGCTTTCTGAATTGATACATGGAGGAACAGAAGGCAAAATCGGCTATTTTAGATCTTGTATTGCGCAATGAATAAGGGTTAACTGATGATCTAGCAATTAGGAGATCTTAAAAGTGATCATATTAGGACATATTTTCCTACTAAAAGTGCTTTGCTTCAGTCTGAAATCTGAATGAGGGTTAGAAGAAGGGTAGATGACAGGAAACTTTCCCCATATCAGAGACAAATAAAAAAAAGAGGACAGGTTAAGGGTAAGTGTGAAGTGATCAATACAGGATATGATATATACAGTATACACAGGATTAATACAGGACCATCTACCTCCGAAGTGTGGTAAGCACCTTGACTGCTGTGCTTGAAAGCTGGTTGAAGCTGGGCAGCTGACACATGAACACACGGATCACCTAAGAACAGATATCTACGGACCCGAGTGTGGGTGAGGGGTTTCATACTGGTCACAGTGGACGTGTTGGGCAAATGGTCTTTTTCCATGCTGTTTATTCAATGATTCTAGAAGACTGGGAATATATCATTTCAGAGCTTCCTTAAATAAATAAAAAGGAAAATATTTGTGGATAAAAGAGCCCAAGACATTAACATAATAAAATATTAATATTTTAAAAAATGGATTTACAGCTGAAATCCCCAGGATCTGATGACATACATCCAAGAGCTTTAAAGGAAGTGGCTGTAGTGAAAGCAGATGTTCTGTTTGTCAAAAATAGAGCCCATGGTTTAGAAAGTAGTACATTTGTACATAGAAACATAGAACAATACAGGCCCTTTGACCTATTCTGAAATGAATCAAGACCTTCTCTCCAACAGTCTTCCATTTTTCTTTCATCCACGTGCCTGTCGAGGAGTATTTTAAATGACCTTAATGTATGTGCTTCTGCCATCACCTCTGGCATGCGCCTTCCACTCTCTGTGCAAAAAAACTACTGAATACATGGAAAACCTATGAAAAAAATCTTTTCTCTCCATTCCAAAATGAGGAACCGGCCATTGTAAGGGAGCCTAAGGGGATGCTGGTGTGCATCATTACTTATTTCTTTCTGTCTATATTATCATGTACTGCATTGTACTGCTGATTTTAAGTTAAGAAATTTCTCAACGTACTGTATGCCGGTGACATTAAGCAAAAGAAAATCTGCAGATGCTGGATATCCAAGCAACACACACTAAATGCTGGAGACCTGATGAAGGGTCTTGGCCTGAAACATTGACTGTTTACTCTTTTCCGTAGATGCTGCCTGACCTGCTGAGTTCCTCCAGCATTTTGTGTGTGTTGCTGGTGATATTGAACCTGATTCTGATTCTGATCATGGAGGACGAAAGCAAACAAGGCGGAATTTACATCAACAGGACCCCAAGGGTGCTGTACATCATGATGGGAGGTAGGAAGAGGTGCAGAGGAGTTGAATTTACTGAGGAGGGTGGAACACTATTGAGAGGCTGAACAGGCACCTGTAACAGCTGCTCATACACCAATTCAGCCACTGACGACTGCAGGCCCTCTTTTGGAGCTGTTCTGAGCCCCGGCAGGACCCATAGGAGACAATCAGGCCAATGCTCATCTGTCAGGGAAGCCCTCAGAGCAACTTATAAGGAGTGGAGAAACTGCTCAGAGAGGCTATCAGATTGTGGGCGATACACCGGGGTGCGATGTAGCCTAAAGTTGAGGTTCCGGGCCACCGCTGCTCAGATAGGGATTGGGGACCATGGTCAGAGGAGGTATCAGTTGAGGTGCCAAACTGAGCAATCCGGGTGCTGGTAATCATCCGAGCCTCACCAACAGCCGCTGTTGATGCTAACAGGATGACCTCTGACCTCCTGGTAGTATGGTCCACCAGGGTAAGGAGGTGTGTGAAGCTGGGATGGGGGGGGGGGGGGAAGGACCATGAAGGTCTATATTGACATGGTCAAACTGTCACTCAGGGACCTCAAAAGCTGCCAATGGCACCTGGATGTGACAGTTAATTTTTGCCCATTGGTGCTACACAGAGCCTCCACTCCAATCACACAAATCCTTTCTAAGCCCGTGCCACACAGCATTTGTACAACCAGTTTCTGTAAAGTCTTAAGGCCTGGATGCAAGAGGCCATATATGGAGTCAAAAACAATCAGCCTCCAGTTTGTGGGCACTATGGAGTGAGGGCAATCGGTTAACACATTGCACAGGAAGGAAACACCAGCTTCCCTGAATGTTAACGTCAGCCAACCGCAGGCTCGTAACTGCTTTTCAGTAACCCTGGACCTCTGGGTCAGTAGCTTGGTTGGCTGCCATACCAGCATAAAAATGGTGGAACAGCCAATATAGACCGAGAAGCTGACCATCAAACGTGCTGTACTTCCTTTCGGGGGGTGGGGGGCAGACGGAGCTGCCGGCTGAAGAATGTGAGCGGCTGCCACGTGCTTCGGAGCAACTCTCCGTGCGCAGCTGAAGTGTCAGTAGGTGCACTGGGGAGCGAGTGTGCCGGTAGGGTTGTGTTGGAAAGAGCTTGTATGGTGTCATCAAATGTTGCTGACAAGTCAGCCACACCATTAGGAGTATTGCGCTATGGGGGTGGGGGGAAGCACAAGTTCAGCAGCTCACTCAATCAGGTGGTGATACAAGTTCACCATACCTGAAAACTCCTGTAGTTGTTTAGTAATGTAGGGCAGTGGGAAATCCATAATAATGGAGACTTCCTCCAGCTATTATTGCTTGGATTTCCAGCATCTGCTGACTTTCCCTTGTTTGTGATTATCCTTATAATACAACCTAATTATTCTTACAACTATGAGCAAGTTCACCTCACACCTGCTCCTCAAATTCGTGATGATCATTGGGGATCTATAATGCAATCCATTAGACTGCCCATCCTCTTTTCCTAAGTTCTACACATATGGCCTCACTAGATGATCCCCTAACATAAGGTATCCCCCTTTGTAAAGTTTAGGAAGCTAAAATCTGTCCAGACCTTTAGGAAATAGAAGGAGAGTAGGAAAGAACTCAAGTGCGGGGTTGGGAAGGAAGGGGGAGCAAAAGGACCCTTGAAATATCCTTGCTGAGTAGGATTAATGAAAGTCCAATTCCATTTCATCTGTATGTCTAAAACAAGAGGGCAGCTAAGAAGAGTGGACCACTCAAGGTCAAGATCAAGAGCCACAGACAGGGTTCAGTCTACTGTTAGATGCACAAGTACGTGTATGCACAGTTGCAATGAGAAAAGTTACTTACAGCCCCATAATGGGCATGCAGCATAAAAGACACAACATTCACAAGAAAACAAATTAGCAACATTAATCTGAGGTTCTAATTGTTTTAAGAAGAACACTATCATCCCAGTACCAATGGAAAAAGTAAGGTGTCTAAATGACCACCACCTCGTTAATCTGACATCCACCATCATAAACTGCTTTGAGAAGCTGGTTGAAGCACATATTAGCTCTAGCATCCCAGTCAAACCTGTTCCACTGCAATAGGTCCACATCATCTCCCTGGTCCTACACTTACCACCTCGGGATAGTAAACACGCATACACTCCTGTACATCAGACTAGTTATTGACAACAGCTTAGCCTTCAATTCCTCAATTCCAAGGAAACTTGTTTGCAAATTCCTGGATCTGGGCCCTCCTGACCAGCAGACTACAATCAAACAGCACAGGCAACAACACGTTCAGCTGATTATTGTCAACGCTGGTGCACCACAAGGCTGTATCCTCATACCACGAATACTACCTCACTTCTTTTTTTAATTTCTGTTTTTGCACTACTTATTTTAATATAACTATTTAATATACATATATACTTACTGTAATTCAGTTTTTCTATATCTATCATGTATTGCATTGAACTGCTGCTGCAAAGATAACAAATTTCATGACGTATGTCACTGATATTTCATGACATAATTCTGATTCTAATCTGTTCCATATGGAAAAGATTCTGACTGCCCTGTGTATATATGATTCACAAATTATTTTAAAAAAATCTCTATCAGGTGCCCACTCAGCCTCCAGCACTCCAGAGAAAACAGCCCAAGTTTGTCCAACCTTTCCTTATAGTTTATACCCTCTAATGCAGGGAGCATCCTGATAAAACTCTTCTGCACCCTCTCCACAGTCTCCAAATCCTTCCACTAGTGGGACAGCCAGAATTGCACGCAGTACTCCAAATATGATCCAGTTATATAGCTGCAGCATACTTCCTTATTTTTATACCTCAGCATCCCTTCTAATGAAGGCAAGGATACCATTTAATGCCTTTACCACCTTATCAACTTGCTTAGCATTTGCTGGTCATCCTTGAGCTCAGGTATCTTATCTTTGGAATCAAACTACCATGAGGGACCTCATTAAATGCCTTATTGAAGTCCATTCAGATAGAGTCCACTGCCTTACCCTTAGTGCTGGGTTACCCTTAGAACTGTGGTTTTGTATGGACCCCAGATCAATGTCTCTTTGGAGGTTTTGCTATTGCTTGCGTGGTGATGGTGCAGGGTGTTGGTGGTGTTGGGTGTGTTGGTGGTGGTGGGGGGTTGGTGGTGGTGGGGGGTGGTGGTGGTGTGGGGTTGGTGCTTCTGTTGGGGTAAATGGGGGGGAGGGTCTAAGCTTTTGCTGCTGCTTTGTGTGGGTGTGGGAGGAGGATCTTCGGGGTTCTGATGTTACCGTCATTCATTCTTTGGGGTTTCTTGTTTTGTGGATGTCTGTGAAGAGTAAGAATTTTACGTTGTATACTATATAAACTCTCTGATATTAACTTGAACCATTTTATCCCTGCAGGATACTATTAACCACAGACCTCCAGTTGGAATGTCCATTTGATCACTAACCTCTATCTTCTCTGGGAAGCCAGTTTTGAATACAAATTACCAATTCACTACTGACCCCATGCACCGTAATCTTCTAGCTGATCCTCCCATGAGGAATCTTATCAAGAGCCTTACTGAAATCCATGTAAACAACATCCACAGCTCCACTTTATCATCCACCGTCGTCAACTCATCAAAAACCTCAATCAAGGCCTGATTTGCCCACTCAAAGCCAAGCTGTCTCTTCCTAGTTAGGCCATGGTTTTCAAAATGCTTATAAGTGTTATCCTTTAGAATTCTCTGCAGTAACTTCCCTATCACTGACATGAGACTCATTGGTCTATAGTTTCCCTTCTTGAATAATGGAATAATAGCTACTCACCTGTCCTCTGGGACCTTGCTTGTGGCTCAAGGCCCAAGCAATATCTTCACTTGGCTCTCTCATATAAATACTGATATAAAGTACTCTTGAAGGACCTCATCCACATCCTTCTTATCCAAGCAAATGCTCCCCGCCTTTATCCTCAAGTGGTCCCACTCTTGCCTTGTTATCCTCTTGTTCCTGATGTACTGTATGGATAGAATGCCTAGTCCTACCTGTCATGGACTTAGCCCCTCCAGGCTTTCCTAATGCCCTTTTTGAGTTCTTTTCTGGCTTCTTTATATTCCTCCAGAGCTTCACTTGATTCTAGCTTCTGAATTTTTGTATACTTTTTCTTCCTGACTAAATTTATCACTTCCCTTGACATCTCTCACCTTGCCATCCTTGTCCTTCCTGCTGACTGGAACTTTCCTGTCCTGTACACGTTTCACAATCAGATGTGGACTTGCCAAAAGTCAGCTGTTCCCAATTAACTCTCTCTGGTTCCTGCCAAATGCTCTCGTAATTTGCCCTGCTTCAGTTTAATACTTTCCTGCAAGGTCCCAGCTCGTCTTTATTTATTGCTATCTTAAAACTTAAGGAGCTGTGGTCACTGTTCCCTAACTGCTCACCCACTGAAAGGTCAGTCACCTGGCCAGGCTCATTACCCAACATCAGGTCCAGTACAGCCCTTCCTCTCATTGGACTATCCACATATTGATTTAAGAAGCCCTCCTGGATGCACCTAACAAATTTAACCCATCTAATCCTCTTGCATTAAGAATATCCCAATTTATATTGGGGAAGTTGGTGAGGCCTGATTTGGAGTACTGTGTGTAGTTTTGGACACCTACTCACAGGAAAGATATAAACAAGGTTGAAAGAGTACAAAGAAAATTTACAAGGTTATTACCAGGCCTGAAAGACCCGAGTTATAAGGAAAGATTGAATAGGTCAGGACTGCATTCCTTAGAATGTAGAACATTAAGAGGAGATGTGATAGAGATATACAAAATTATGAGGGTATAGATAGGGTAAATGAAAGCAGGCTTTTTCCACTGAGGTTGGGTGGGACTACAACCAGAGGTCATGGGTTAAGGGTGAAAGGTGAGAAGCTTAAGGGGAACATCTTCATTCAGAGGGTTGTCAGTGTGTGAAATGAGCTGTCAGTGCAAGTGATCCATGTGAGCTCAATTTCAATGCTTAAGCAAAGTTTGGATACATACATGGATAGCAGAGATATGGAAAGATATATGGTCCTGGTGCAAGTCAATGAGAGCAGGCAGCTTAAATGGTTTCAGTACAGACTAGATGGGCCAAATGGCCTGTTTCTGTGCTGTACTTCTCTGTGACTGAGGGCAGGTCTCAGTAGACAGTTCAATTCTCCATGGAATTCACCACCACATCTCTCTACCCAGATATAGTACTCATTGAGTTAACCATCCCAGGGGAGGAAGGAGTAAAAGAGGCTGAAGTACTCAGAACGGGCAGCTGAGTCTAAGGAAGCTGGTTGGAGGACCATCAGCTAGCCTCTGGAGGTAGGATGCCAGGGCTCGATGGCACATCAACAACAAGGTTACCTCGTGATACGGCTGTGACTGGAGCAAAGCTCAGGAGGGCCACCAGAGGTTAGGCTGAAGAGGCAGAAAAGGGCAGCTTCTGGCTGTAGCTGAGGAGGAAGGACAGTAATTGGAGGACCGTCTAACCCCATTGGAGGTTGCAGTGGGTGGCAAAGACGTTGCTGCCACTGCTCCATCATGAGGTGATGTACCAGGGCTGAGGCAGCAGAACATCAGTGAGTGGTGGTCCTTTGCTGATGACCCTGCTCTGCTGGAATTGTAGCAGGCAGCAATGCCAGCAGGAACCATCTTCCTGTAAATCTCATTAGGTTAAAGATCCTCCATGACAGCAACCCTATCGTTTTTACACCTTTCTTTAATCTGCCTGCATATCTGCTCTTCACTGTCCTGGTGGAATTTGTGGGGGGGGGGGGGGGAGGAGTGGGGTTTCTGTACTACAATCCCATCAGAGAAATGGCATCCTTCCTATTTGTGAGTTCTACCCATATAGGGTCAGTGGACGAGCCCAACATTATTTCTGCTCTGTGTGCAGCTGTGATATTGTCCCTGATTAGTGGTGCAACTACCACACCCCTATCTTTTATGTCTCTCTTTATTTTTTCCAAAACGTTGAAACCTTAGGACATTAAGCACCCATTCCTGTCCCTCTCTCAAACACGTCACGTAAACAAAGGCACAGCATTTGTTCTCTAGTCCTCTCGAACCACAGCTACTGCTAATGAGGACACACAGATCATTGTCAAAGCAACAGAAATCTCCTCACTTGCTTCTTGCAATGTTCTGGGATATATGCCATCAGGTCCTGGTGACTAATCCACCTTAATGATGTTCAGAAAACCCACACTATGTTCTCCATAATCTCAGAATGTTCCAGCACATTATCATGCCCCACTCTGCCTTCATATCCTACTCCTCAGCAAATACTAAATGAGGTACTCATTTAGTACCTCAGCCACTTGCTCTGTGTCCAGACACAAATTCCCTTTTATCCTTAAATGGACTACCTCTCCTTAGTTGTCCTCTTATTCATAATGTATCAAATACTCCTTGATCTTGCTCATTAAGGACATTCCATGGCCACTTTTCACCTTCCTAGTTGCTTGCTTGAGCATTTTTCTGTTATGTTTATATTTCACATGGACCAAGTATAATCTGATCTTCCCAAACCTCTTGTATGCTTTCTTTTCCTTCTTGAACAAATTTAGGATGATTCAGGTCATTCATAGTTCTCTTACTAGAATTCAAGAGCCTAGATGCATGAAGGGGCAGAGTTATATGAAATGGGAGAATAGCTAATGTATTTTTGGATAAACCAGCCAGTTGTGATCCACCCTCAACTCATTAGGCTACAACCCAAGTAAAATGTCCAAAGAGTACAGCGTAATGATGCTATTCATAGTCATTATTTATCATCATTGTCGTTTTTCCTCAGTGAAACATCCCAATCCTGAATTCTTATTAGCTAGTCTTTGAACAACTCCTACATGTCAGACGTGGACTTGTTCGACTGCAGCTGCTCCTAATCGCGCCCCTTAGTGCCTGTCTTATCCTGCCATGATCTGCCCTCCCCCAACATAGTAAATATTAAAGATGAGCTTTATTTGTCACAGATACAGATGTACATCAAAACTGTGAAATGCCTTGTTTGTGTCAATGAGCAGTGCAGTCCAAAGAAGCTTCTGGTGCCAACATAGGAAGCCCACTAATCACTAACCCTAATGGTATGTCTTTGGAATGTGCGAGGAAACTGGAGGGAACTCATGTCAAAGGGAGAACATACAAACTCCTCAAACAGCAGTGGGAATTGAACTTCGATCGATGATTACTGGCACTGAAAAGTGTTGCTCTATGCTATCATGCCGTCCTTTAATGCTATGTGGCCACCCTTCCCACAAGCTCCCATTTTATCCTTACTCATAACCATCTTAAAGTAGATGAGTTGTGGTCTCCAACCCAAAAATGTTCACTCACTGTCAGGTCTGTCAGTCAATACCCAGGAATATTAAGCTGCCAGTCCCATTCCTCATGCAACCAGGTCTCTGTAATGGCAAATATATTGTAATTCTATGTACTGATCCAGGCTCTGCTTTACCTATTAGCATGAAATAAACACATTTCAGCCCATCAGTTCCACCATGTTTATTGACCTGTCCACTTCTGTTCATCTTTTCAGTCTCACTTGTCATACCAACTTTCTTGCCATCAAACTTACCAACTGTTGCCCTTTCGCTGCGGTTTCCATTGGCTTGTTACTCTAAGTTTAAACCCACCTGAGTAGCACTAGAAAAACTCCTTGCAAGGATATTACTCCCCCTTCAGTCCATATTCAAACTTGCATCTGGACCCAACTGCACTAAAAGAAAGAACATTGGTCCATAATTCTGAAGTCCTACTTCCAGTACCAGTTCCATAGCCACCTGCTGAACTGCAATATGCATCTAATTCTCACCTCACTAGCATTGGCATGGGTAGTAATCCTGAGATCAGAACTCTCAAAGTCTTGCTCTTTAAAATCACTTTGCAGGATCCCTTCCCTGGTTCTGCCTCTGTTATTGGACCATGACTTCCAGCTGCTCACCCTCCCCTCTCAGAATGCGCTGTACCCATTGTGATGGATATTTGCTTTCCAGAACCCGAGAGGCTAATTGCTAACCGCAGCTTTGTAACAGAGCAGCAGGACCTTTCCAAAGGATCAGAGTTGTTTGTGACAAAGTTAAACTTCTACCAAATATTCCTTGCTCAGTTTCTTGTTGTAAGCAACAATCAGTCTTCATTTCTTAATGTAAATTGAAAGCAGTAATCAATTTGAAGTTAAAAGGATTTGCAAACAGCAGTGCTTACATAACAGAAGCTGCTGGCCCACAGCAGGGGCTGATTGCTCAAGAGATATGGCTGACAAAGTGAAGTGGCCATGAGGCTTATTATCTGCATTGCCCAAATGCAAGACAATGGGGTTACGTCACTTAGCACATCAAAAATGGTCACAGGCATAGATGACCTATCAATGGTTGGGATATTTGTGTACTGGGACAGCCATCCCTCGTAGCTTTTAATTTTGGGTGTTTGGGATCTCCGTCCCAGAAGCTTTTAGAAATTCACTACTGCGCGGCCTGAAACGTCAACAGTGCTTCTCCTATAGATGCTGCCTGGCCTGCTGTGTTCCACCAGCATTTTGTGTGTGTTGTTTGAATTTCCAGCATCTGCAGATTTCCTCGTGTTAGCTTTTAGACCATTTGTGTGAATTACTTTGTCCCAGCAAAGTTATCTGAGGAACAGTGTAGATAGAGACCCTGGTGGCATTTTGGCATTACAACATCCTTTCTCCAAATGTTAGCAAAACAAAAGAGTTAGTCATTGAATTCAGGAAGGGGAGTGATCACATGCTATTGTTTCCATCAAAGCTGCTGAGGTTGACTATGTCGAGAGCTTTCAGTTCCAAGGAATGAGCATCTCCAATAATCTGTCCTGGTCCATCCAAGTAGATACCAAAGTCAGGAAAGTGCACCACGTCTCTACTTCCCCAGGAGTCTAAAGAAGTTCAGCATGTTCCTTTGATCATCACCAATACTTATCGATGCAACACATCCAGTTGCATCATGGCTTGGTCTGGCAACTAATCTGTCCAAGACTATAACAAACTGCAGCAAGTTGTTAATGCAGCTCAGCTCCTCGCAAACACCAATAAGCAGAGTCCTTGATGGACTCTCTCTGCACTTGCTGCTTTGGTAAAGCAGCCAAGATTATCAAAGACCCCACCCACAACAGATATTCTCCCTTCTTCCCCTTCCCAATGGGCAGAATATTTAACAACCTGAAAGTACCTTCCACCAGGCTCAAAGACAGCTTCAATCCCTCTGTTATCAAACTATCGAATGGTCCCCTTGTATGACAAGATGCACTCCTGACCTCACGATCTACTTGATCATGGCCTTGCATCCAATTGTCTGCCTGTATTGCATTTTCTCTGTAATTGTTACTGTTTGTCCCTTGTACAGATGTTATGAAATGATCTGTAGCAAAGACATGCAAAGCAAAGTTTTCCACTGTACCTTGGTACATGTAACAATAATAAATTGTCAGCTGTAAAGGAAATAAAATCTACAAGGGGCAAGAAGTGTTTTGGATTTTGGAATATATAATGAGATAGCTTGAGATCACCATCATTTCTCACTCTGAACTTAAGTGCTACCAGTAAGCAGTCTTTGTCTTACACTTGTTCATCACACAGATGTACTAAACAGCAAAGATTATAGCATACCATTATCATAGTGAAAATAGAATGCTTGCAGGATAACAAAAGCAGCACGACAGCACTGGGAGAGGAGAATACCTGAATCAGCTGTTGAACAACAACAAACAATGGCAGGCTTCCCGCTCCACCAACGATGTCATGGTTTGATTAAAAGGTTACAGTGCACTGTATCGTATTTAAAATTTTTAAAGTTTCATGCAAGATATAAAAACAATCAGCATTGTAGATGGCACATTTTCATCAGCAATGTGTTAAAAATTTAATGCTATTAAGTAAGTTCTAAAAACCACCAGCGTCATAGACTTGTTCTGTTGCTAGATTTTCATGGCCACCAGATGTTTTAAAAATTTAATACCATTCCTTTTCTTAAATTTCTGAATTGAGCCTGCTGAATGTTCACAATTACCTTCAATTTTCAGCTTGTTGTGATAGACCTTTGCTTGTTTCATGATCAGCATGCCATTAAGCAGCTTATATTCACTCTGACACTGGTGATACACAATCAAGGTCTTAATTTTTCACTTTATGCAGTGTTTTTCTCTTTCTCATTAACTTCTGTTCATTATTTATGTGATGTCTCTTCTCAGAACAGCCTGTGATGTACAAAGACCTGTGACATGGCACGTGAGCCTTCCCAGTGTCTTGTGGAACTTTCCATTTGGGATGTTATGTCAGTGCTCAAAAAAAATTTGGTTTTTGAATCTTGGAATTTCAGATATGGGCACTGTTACGAATGTGGAGCAACTCTGATGGGCCGAAGGGTGCAAAGTCGCCCCCTCCTTTTTGAGAATCGCAAGATCGCTTTTATTTCAGGTCTGAGACCCAGGAAATGAGAGCGATACACATCATGTCAATAACGAGAGAGAGAGAGACGTAGAATACACAACCAGGTGGAATGTCTCCTGACATAAGCGGAATGGAACCACTGATTACTGTTATTGTCTCCTGGAGAAGGAATTGTGTATTGAGTACTGTACTATTCATTGAAACCCCTCAGGGGACAACCAGAGTGGTCTGGTTGAGGGATTGCATCATCCCAACCTGATTGACATCTGAGACCCCGTGAGTAAGGATAAAAGACGGGTCAAGGGAACACCCCTTAGACGCACCAGGAGAAACGCTAGAAATCCAGTGACAGCGTTTTATAGCGAAAGCCGGTGGGAGCTCGTGTGCGTCCTCCCTTGCCTGGGTGGCGGGCTCATCATGGAAGAACGGTTTAGCTAAAGGAGAGGTCACAATTGAACGGCTACACCAACGAGACACCGATGGATCGAAATCATAAAGGAAGGTTGGCAAAACCCGTAGCAGTAACTGTTCCCATTCTCCTATCTCTCTCTCTCTCTCCAACAATTGCAACACAGCGACAAACAAACAACGGCAGCCTGTGTGAACTGAAGCAAACTTTATATTTCCATCGGACAATTCATTATCCCCTAGACAACGATAGAGCTTATTTCTTATTGATTATTATTATACCGGCACTTTTAGGTTTAGTATTGACAACGTATATTATCTGTATATTTGCATTGATATTATTTTTGTGTATTTTTACTAATAAATACTGTTAAAAATAGTATCACCAGACTCCAACGGATGTCTCTATCTTTGCTGGTAAGTAACCCAGTTACGGGGTTCGTAACAGGCACTCAACCTCTTTCTTTGTTATTGCTATATTGTGGAAGGAATGGAGGCCTGCATTTTGTGAGACTGATCTTGCAGTCACCGTTTTGTGAACTAGCTCTTGTTCAGGGATGATTTAATCAGTGCATCTGAAAGTGGATGCAGTGTGCTCCCTACTAATAACCTGCTAAACCAGAGATCATTTTGAAATAAGAAGCTTGGTTAGGTGGAAATAGAAGTTTCAAAGTCAAAGTCACGTTTATTGTCATGTGTACAAGTACATATATGCACAGGTTCAATGAAAAGCTTACTTGTAGCAGAATCACAGGCATAAAGCAAAATACAAGCAAAATGCTCAAGACAAACATAAAATAAACCTTAATTATACATAATCATAAATACAAAAACCACAATTAGAACAAAACAAGCTTATTTTGGTGTAAATTGATCAGAGTGGTCATAAAGTTGCTAAATTATAATGGTGATTAAGATCTTGCTGGTTGGTTCAAAAGCCAAATGGTTGAAGGGAAATGTTTGTTCTTGAACCTGCTGGTGTGGAACTTCAGATTTCCGTACCTCCTGCCCAAAGGTAGCTGAAAAAGAAGACATGGCTTGGGTGACAGGGATATTCGATGGTGGACAGTGCCTTCCTGAGGTAGATACTACCAGTGGCAGAGAACGATGTGCCTGTGATGTATTGTTTATGGAAAGAACTGCCTGTGACCTGAAGTAACCTATGCCCAGTGCTTGGGAGACCTGATTGGTCTGGTTTGTACTGGCTTGACTTAGGGAAAACAAAATTTCATTGAAGGGCATTAAAATGATGCTGACACAAGAGACAAACAACTTGCTGGAGGAACTTAGCGGGTCGAGCAACATCGGTGGAAAGGAAGGAATGGCCAGTGTTTCGGTTTGACTCTGCAACTTATTTCTACAGAGGGTGATAAGAATATGTGATGTGCTGCCACAGGAAACAGTTGTACCATTTAAAATGCACTTGGATAACTATATGGAGAGAAAGGATATGGGCCAAATGCAGGCAATTGGAACCAGCTAAGTAGAAAAAAATGATCGGCATGGACTGAATACCAACATTATGAGGGTACAGCCTTTAGCCTGGATACCAAAAGTGTGGATTGTTACTTCTCCAATTTGCCCAGTTTAAAGCAACATTGTATGAAGACTGCTATCACGACTATCTCTGTTATTCCTAGGAAGCACGTGCTTTGGTAAATTCCAATTTTCTGAAGAGCTCTGAAAGTTTGGCTTCACAATTCATGCAAAAAGAAAAGATCTTGAATAAAATCAAACCCTGGTCTTTATGGTAAAAAGGAAATCAGTGGAGGAACTCAGCAAATCTAACAGCATCTGTGGAGGCAAAGGGATGTTTTGGACAATGACACCGCATCTGGTCTGGAAGACTAAAATATGTTATGGAGCCCAGTTTCACTGCTCATCAGGCCTACATCTTCATTATATTTGAATGAGTAATTGGAAATTTTATAATAGTATCCTTAAGGGTTTGTGGGGATTCAGCATGACATCTAAAATTTTGGCAAGCTTCTCGTAGGTGTGTACAGGAGAGTACCTCACAGCCTGGTATAGCCCGGATCGGAAATCCTACAAAAATTAGTGGATACGGCCCAGTCCATCACAGGTGAAGCCCTACCCACCATTGTGCACATCTACATGAAGCATTGTCACAGGAAAGCAACATCCATCAGAGACCAGTACCACCCAGGGCATGCTGCTGCCATCAGGAAGAAGGTACAGGAGCCTCAGGACTCATACCACCAGGTTCTGGGACAGTTATACCCTTCAACCATCAGGCTCTTGAACTAGGTGAGATAACTTCACTCAACTTCACGTGCCCCATCATTGAAAAGTTCCCACAACCTAAGGATTCACTTTCAAGGACTCATCATCTCATGGTCTCAATATTTATTGTTTATGTATTTATTATTTCTTTATTCTTGTGTTTGCACGGTTTGTTAACTTTTGCACACTGTTTGAACACCCAAGTTGGTGTGGTCTTTCATTGATTCTATTATGGATTCATTGAGTTTGCGCTTAAGAAAATGAATCTCAGGGTTGTATATGGTAACGTGTGTACTTTGATAATAAATTTACTTTGAACTTGAAATGTGCTTTATCAGAACATATCCTGTTCACTAATTTTATCTTACCTTGGAGAATCTTTATCATCAGATAAGGAGAAACAAAATATTGTGCCTCCCAATAAAGAAAGTGAAGAGCCGGCCCAGCCAATAAACAAAGCAGCTCCTAATTCATATCTGCAGAAGAAAAATAAATATTTTTATTGCCTTTTTTCCCATAACATGTAGGCTGTGCATTAAAATCAGCAATATTCTTACAGTAGAATATAGGGTCAATCTAATGAACTGGCATTCCCAATAGCAAGTTTTGGAGACAAAATACTCAAAATGTGTTTAAAATATTCAGTTCTGTCAAATCTCACACATTCAAAACTATTTTAATTGAAACTTCAATCAATACTTGTAAAAGTGTCATGTATTAAAATTGGCATCAGAACTGAAATTGTGGAAATGAGAGGATACATAGGGGCTGCAAAGGTTGTGAATGATACAGCTGTTAATACCCAATTGATTTGTAATATCTGGTTATAAAGTCCAAATAAATGCACTATTTGTTTCCATTTGCAAAGAGGAATAGATAGTTTTGCCAAAAAAAATTATAGCTATTTGATTGAATTTTAAACACACAACTAACTGCCAGGAAGATAAAACTCACATTCTGGGTAGAAGAGCAATTTTCACCCATTCAATCTTAACTTTTTGGAATTGGATTGAAGATAATATGTTGATTGAAATGTGTGAAATTATTTGAAGCAATAACTGATTGGAATAGTTATAAAATTAAGCTCTGAAAAGTATAGTGAAATATTCTGTGGTTTCTGAACCTCCAGGAAGATGGAAATATCATTGTAAAATGATTAGAACATGGAACACAGAACATAGTACCACACAGGAACAGGCCCACAATGTGTGCTGAACCAGCTAAGCTAATGATGCCTAATTAAACTTCTTCCCGCACGATCTGCATCCTTCATCCTCTGCAAATTCATAAGCCCATGCACGAGCCTCCTGAAAGCCTCTGTCATATCTGTCTCCACTACCACCCCTGGCAGTGTATTCCAGGTTCCCACCATTCTCTGCATTCACCTGAGACAAATCAGAATCAGGTTTAATATCACTGCCATATATCATTACATTTGTTGTTTTGCAGCAGAAGTATGTTGTAATACATAATAATAAAAACTATAAATTGCTATAAGAAGTACCTATAAAAGAGTAAATTAAATTAAATAAGTCTTGCAAAAAAGAGAGGGAAAAATACTGAGGAAGTGTTCATGGGTTCATTGTCCACTCAAAAATCTGATGGCGGAGGGGAAGAAGCTGTTCCTGATACTTTGATTGTGCATCTTCAAGCTCCTATACCTCCTCCTTGATGGTAGCAGTGAGAAGAGACGTCCTGGGTGATGGGCGTCATCTTTCTGAGGCATCACCTTTTGAAGGCGTCCTGGATGCTGGGGAGTCCTTTCCCCATGTTGGAGCTGGCTGAGTTTACAACTTTCTGCATCTTTTTCCCAGTCCTGTGCACTGGCCCCTACATGCCAGATGGTGACATAGCCAGTTAGAATGCTCTCCACGGTACATATGTAGAAACTTGCAAATGTATTTGGTGACATACAAATCTCTTCAAACTCCTAATGAAATAAAGCCACTGTTGTACCTTCGTTGGACTTGCATTAATAAGTTGAGCCCAGGATAGATCCTCAGAGATACTGTATTGACAAGCAGGAACATGAAACTGTTCATCCTTACAATTTCTGATCCCTTGATGAGAACTGGTGTTTGTTACCTTGACTTCCCCTCCTGAAGTCCACAATCAATTTCTTGGTTTTACTGACTTTGAGGGCAAGGATGTTGCTGCCTCCTTGTCACCATCTGAAATTCTTCCAATGATAGCTGTGTCATCAGCAAATTTATAGATGGCGTTGGAGCTCTATCTACTCATGCAATTGTAGGTGTACAGAGAGTGTAGCAGTGGGCTAAAGATGTGCCAGTGTTGATTGGCAGTGAGGAGATGTTATTTCCAATTCTAACTGACTGTGGTTTCCCACTGAAGAAGTCAAGGGTACATTTGCAGAAGCAGGTACAGAGGCCCTGGTTTTGCAGCTCATTGATTAGAACTGAGGGAATAATTGTATTGGATGCTGTGCTACCGTCAATGAACAGCTGTCTGATGTAGGTATTTCTATTTTCCATATGATCCAAGACCAAGTGGAGAGCCAGTGAAATTCCATCTGCTGTGGACCTATGTGGCAAAAGGCAAATTGCAGTGTGTCCAGGTCCTTGCTTAGGCAGGAGATGATTCTAGCCATGACCAAACTCTCAAAGCACTTCATCACAGTAAATGTGAGTGCAACTGGGTGATAGTCATTGTGACAGCTTATCCTGCTCTTCTTGGGCACTGGTACAATTTTGAAGTAGGTAGGAACCTCTGACTGCAGTAAGAAGAGTTTGATGATATCCTTCCTATAATGAGGCCACCTGAACTGAACACAATAATCCAAGTGTGGTCTAACCAGGGTTTTATAGAGCTGCAACATTACCTCTCAGCTCTTGAAATCTATTTCCTGACTAATAAAGGCTAACACACCATTGGTCTTCATAATAACCCTGTCAATTTGAGATACAATTTTGAGGGATTTATGGATGCGGGGCAGAAAGTCCCATTGTTCTTCCACAGTGCTAAGAATCCTGCTATTAATTTTGTATTCTGCCTTCAAATTCAACCTTCCAAAATGAATCGCTTCACACTTTCCTGGGTTGAACTCCATCTGCCATTTCTTAGCCCAGATCTGCATTCTGTCAATGGCCCATTGTAACCTACAACAACTCTCTACACTATCCACAGGGACAGAAACCTTCATGTCATCTGGATGACTGGATGATGGAGTGGTAAACTGGATTACAAAGTATGCAGATGATACTAAGATAGGTGGTGTAGTGGATAATGAAGTAGATTTTCAAAGCTTGCAGAGAGACTTAGGCCAGTTAGAAGAGTGGGCTGAAAGGTAGCAGATAGAGTTTAATGCTGATAAGTATGAGGTGCTAACATTTTGGTAGAACTAATCAAAATTGGGCATACATGGTAAATGGTAGGGCATTGAGGAATGCAGTAGAACAGAGTGATCTAGGAATAATAGTGCATAGTTCCCTGATGGTGGAATCTCATGTGGATAGGGTGGTGAAGAAAGCTTTTGGTATGCTGGCCTTTATAAATCAGAGCATTGAGTATAGGAGCTGAGACGTAATGTTAAAATTGTACAAGGCATTGGTGAGGCCAAATTTGGAGTATTGTGTACAGTTCTGGTCACCGAATTATAGGAAAGACATCAACAAAATAGAGAGAGTACAGAGGAGATTTACTAGAATGTTACCTGGGTTTCAGCACCTAAGTTACAGAGAAAGATTGAACAAATTAGGTCTTTATTCTTTGGAGCGTAGAAGGTTGAGGGGGGACTTGATCTAGGTATTTAAAATTATGAGTGGGACAGATAGAGTTGGCGTGGATAGGCTTTTTTCCATTGAGAGTAGGGGAGATTCAAACAAGAGGACATGAGTTGAGAGTTAAGGGGTAAAAGTTTAGGGGTAACGTGAGGGGGAACTTCTTTACTCAGAGAGTGGTAGCTGTGTGGAACGAGCTTCCAGTAGAAGTGGTGGAGGCAGGTTCGATATTGTCATTTAAAAAAAAAATTAGATAGGTACATGGATAAGAAAGGAATGGAGGGTTACGAGCTGAGTGCAGGTCGGTGGGACTAGGAGAGAGTAAGCGTTCAGCACAGACTAGAAGGGCCAAGATGTCCTGTTTCCATGCTGTAATTGTTATATGGTTATATCTGCAATTTTACCCTTCCACTTCTTCATTAAAGTCATCTATAAAAATCATACAGAGCAGGGTCCCAGAACACTACTGCAGAACACCACTGATCACTGACCAGCAGGAAGAATACTCTCCATCTAATACCATTCTCTGCCTCCGTGGGCAAACCAGTTCTGTATCCAGATTTAACCTGGTTCTATGCCTCTTGACTTTCTGAATGAGCCTATCATGAGAAACCTTATCAAATACTTTACTAAAATCCACATACACCACATCTACATCTCTACCTTCATCAATGTGTTTTGTAATCTTCTTTCTTCATCTTGCCTAGATGTTCCACATCCTTCACCTTACCATACTTTCCCTGCCCCAATGGAACAAAGCTATCCAGAATCCCCAGCAAGTGCTCCACATTTCTGTAGTGCATTTCCCTGAGTAGATATGTTCCAAATTTATGCTTCCCACTTCCTGCCTAACAGGATTATTTTGCTCTTCCCAATTAAATGCTTTCCCATAGCATCACCTCCTATCTCTCTGCAAGGTTATAGTAAACATTAGGGAGTTGTGGTCACTGTCACTGAAATGCTCTCCCACCAAGAGATATGACATTTGTTGACTGGCACCAAATCCAATTTGACCTGTCCTCTATTTGGCCTGCCTACATATTGTCTTAGGAATATTTTCTGGACTCATCTAGCTAATTCCACTCATCCAAACCTTTTGCACTAAAAAGGTGCCAATCAATATTAGGGAAGTTGAAGTTTCCCATAACAACAGCCCTGTTATTTTTGCAACTTTCCAAAATCTGCCTCCTGACCTATTCTTCAGTGTCTCTGATGCTATTGTAGATTGACAAACTACTCCCAAAAGAGTGATTGCTCCCATCCTGTTTATGACATCCACCCACACTGACTCAGGTGACAGTCCCTCCAAGAAGTCCTCAGTTTCTGCAGTTGTGATACCATCCCTGATTAGCAATGCCACTCCTCCACCTCTTTTATCTTGCTGCCTGTTCCTTTTGAAGCATCTAAACCCCATAACATCCAGCAGCTATTCCTGCCCTTGTGATATGTACTTCAGCTGGACAGTATCCCAAAAGGTCAGCGCCCCTGGAATCCAGAGAAATCATCCCTTCCTATCAAATTTGGCCAGCTCTTCTTTCATGTCTCCATAATTCACTTTACTCCACTGTAATACTGATACATCTGTTGACTTCAGCTTCTCCATCTCAAATTCCAGGGTGAATTCTATCATATTATGGTCACTACCTCCTAAGGATTCCTTTACATTAACTCCCTAATGAAATCCTATTCATTACACAACACCCATTCCAGAATAACTAATCGCCTAGTGGGCTGAATCAGATTTTCTCTCACCCAAGCTGACCCAATTGTCTAACTAAGCTATCCCATTCTTCTGACTTTGGCCCATAGCTCTAAAAACTTTTCCTGTCTAATATCTTCCAAGCATAATTGCAACTGACTTTCCCACTTCTTCTGACAGCTCATTCCAGAAACTCACCATCCTCAGTGTGGAAAAACTTGCCCCTTTAAATCTTTCCCTTCTCGCCTTAGACCTACATCCTCTAGTTTTAGACTTCTGTATCTGGGAAAAAGACCCTGACTATTCACCTAAGCAATGCCCTTCATGAATTTGTATACCTTTACAGTATAAAATTACCTTTCAGTCTCACATATTTCATGGAAAACAACCCTGCCTTTCTCATTGAGATCCAGCAATTTACTTGCGAATTTTTCCAGCACCCTTTCCAACTTAATTGCATCCTTCCTATGGCTAGATGACCATGTTTGATAGGAAGGGATGATTTCTCTGGATTCCAAGGGCGCTGACCTTTTGGGATACTGTCCAGCTGAAATACATATCACAAGGGCAGGAATAGCTGCTGCATATGATAGTCCAGGTGTGGTCTGACCATTGCCTTGAACAGCTAATATACAATATCCTAGGTCTTATACCATGTGCCCCAATTGATGAAGTCAAGTAAGCAATATGCCTAGTTAAGTTTCTCAGCATAAACATCACCGCGGATCTCACATGGTCTGTACATACCAGCTGTGTGGTGAAAAAGGCATAACAGCACCTCTTTCATCTCAGACCGTTGAAGAAGTTTGGTATGGGCCCCCAAATCCTAAGAAATTTCTGCAGGGGCACAATAGAGAGCATCCTGACTGCATGCATCACTGCCTGGTATGGGAACTGTACTTCCCTCAATCGCAGGACTCTGCAGAGAGTGGTGCGGATAGCCCAGCGGATCTGTAGATGGGAACTTCCCACTATTCAGGACATTTACAGAGACAGGTGTGTAAAAAGGGCCCAAAGAATTGTTGGGGACCTGAGTCACCCCAACCACAAACTGTTCCAGCTGCTACCATCTGGGAAAAAGTACCACAGCATAAAAGCCAGGATCAAAGGGCTCTGGGACAGCTTCTTCCACCAGGCCATCAGACTAATAAATTTATGCTGACTCATGTTATATCAAGTGATATCTATGTTATATTGACTGTCCTGTTGTACATACTATTTATTATAATTTACTATAAATCGCACATTGCACATTTAGATGGAGGCATAATGTAAGGGTTTTACTCCTCATGTATATGAAGGGTGTAAGTAATAAAAATCAATTCAATTCAATTCTGTCAGCCTTTTATCTCCACTTTCAGGGAACTATGTACTTGTACCCTTGGGACTTCTACAACAGTCTCCAGGGTCTTACCATGTACCATCCTGTCCTGCTTTATCTTCACACTAATCTCAGTTAAATTCCTTGGCACACTTATCCATTTGATATATTGTAGATCTATTTGTAATCTTAGATAGATTATTATACACTGTAACACCAATTTGTCATCTTCTGCCAGCTGATTAACCATGCCATCTACATTCTCATCCAAGTTATTAATACAGCTGACAGACTCGGTGTGGATCTCCGTAGCACAATACTGGTCACAGGCCTCTGCTCTTAGGGAACAACCCTCTACTATCACCCTCTGACTTCTTCCACCGAGTCAATTTTGTACCTAATTCTCTAACTCATCCTGAATCTCATGTAATCTAACCTCTCAGACCAGCCTTTCATTGCAATGGACTTACTATGGTCCATGCAGGCAACCTCTACCCCCCAGCCCTCATCCAACCCCTTGGTCACCTCTTCAAGAAACACTCAATCAAGTTCATGAGCCACAAAGTCATGCTGAATACCTCGAATCAGCTCTTGCATTTCCAAATGCAGATAGATCCTGCCTTCCAGTAACTTCTCCAACACTGATGTTAGGGTAAGGAGTAAAAGATTTAGATAGGACCTCTTTCACCAAAGACCGGTGAGTAGCTGGAATGCACTGCCAGGGAGAGTGGTGGAAGGAGAGTAGCTGACAGGATTTCAAAGGTATCTGGATGAGCATTTCATTCACCAAGGGCTTGAAAGCTAGAGGTCTGAATGCTGGAAGATGGAAATAACTATGGATGAATGCCCACTGATCAGTGTGGGTAGCAATGGGCTGAGCAGCTGGCTTTCACATTGTATGACTCTATGATTCTATGACATATATATTCTAACTTACAGGCCCATTCAGAATGTGAGGGATCAGACAAATTCTTTAAAAATCAATATGACAGTTCACAGTTTTGTCCCCAGTATTGTTCCCAATATTGGAGTACCAAGCAGACCTCTACTTTTGAATAATGATATTGTTTTCCCTCAATTTTTGCTCACTGTTATAATAAAATGATTTTAAATCAGTATGTCAATTTAAATATTGGTTAAATCAGAGATAAACATTTTATTCACTGATGTGAAGCCTGATGAAACAGGTCTCAGCCCTAGAGAAAGTTTTCTTTCATTCTCAAAATGAACGTTTACTGACTGCAATCTAATTACTGCACTGGAATTGCAACAATGGGAAGGCAAGTTCAAAGATGAGTTATGACAAAGCAATGGAGACATTCTACATCATACTTATTTTGTCATTTTGCAAGCAGTAAAGAATTATTCCTTCTGCAAAATCTTCTGATCCGTGCACTGAATTATTTCATAGTTATATCGATTCCACCCTAGTCATGTGAAACATGATTATATGTATAGCTGCAAGGTGACACTGTGAGAATTTTATCAGTTTCAGTAATCGGAATAACTTGTTTATTTTTATTTAAGGGGACTGTGATACTAGATCTCCTATTAGGGAATGTGACAGGGCAGGTGACAGAATTCTGTGTCTGGGAACACTTTGCATCCAGTGAACGTACGGCCATTAGTTTCTAGGTAGTTATGAAAACAGTTAGGTCTGCTCCTCAGATTGAGATTCTAAGTTGGTGAAAAGCCAACTGTGAAAGGATCTGACAAGTGTGGATTCAGATAAGCTGTTTTCTAGTAAAGCTGAACTTGGTAAGTGTGTACAAGTGGGAGGTCTTCAAAAGTGAAATTTTGGAGAGTACAGAGTTTGTATATTCAGGTCAGGTTAAAAGACAAAGATAACAGGTTTAGGGACCCTTGGTTTTCAAGAGATACTAACTATTGCCAGCTATATTTTCATCCAAATTGTTAATGTAGATGACAAACAACAGTGAACATAGCACCAATCCCCATAGCACACTACTAGTCGCAGGCTTGCATTTTGAACAACAGTTATGGTTTCTGATTAATTGGGATACAGTAGGACCAGTATATTTTGGTCTAATTAAGCAATTGCCCTAATTAGCCAAAGTTTAATGGAAATGGTTAAAAGGAAATCTGCCACTTAACTGTGTAACAAATTATATATTTAAGTGAAATACAGAGCAAATTAGAACACTACCAATTCTACCACAATACTATAAAACTGTGCATTAGTTGCTTATAATTGCTGAGGCCTCCATTGTTGTTTCACCCTGGCTATCTAGATATGCAAGTCAGGGCAGTAAAATATGGCGAGCAAGCTGTTACTCCCCCACTTCAAACAGCTGATGAACCAAAAGGAACGGCAGAGGCCCATACAGTTTGGCACCAGCATCATAGCAGGAGTTGCCAGTCAGCATCGAACTCAGTGTAGGACTGCTTTAGGAATTCCAGCTCTGAATTTTTCCCTCAGGGTTTACTCCCAAAGCCTTCCCCAAGAGTGGGTATAGCCACATGGCAGCAGAGGTTTGAGATCAGAGCTTTTCTACTCCTAGATGAGCTGCTAACCATGGCTGACAAACCCCATCTGCCTGAAGTGACCGGTTTTAAGGCACCAATAGCCCACCCTTGCCCCTTCTTCTGTCAGCTAAGCCACACATAAAGGCCAGGAGCTGGACTTGTTTGTCCACAGGCAAGTTGATACACATGCCAGTGGGAGTATTTAATAGGTAGTGGAAGCTTATTCCCATTACCACTCCAGCTATACCAACCTTAAGAGACCAGCTTCTAATAATTACCAATGGAGAAATTCATCCAGCGTGCTGTGTTCTTTTGAATGAGTGTAAATGAACAAAATTAACACAGACATCCAGTGCAGATAATGGACTGTCTTCATACAATACTTACGATGATTATAACCTCCAAATCTGACAAAATTCACTGCTTTTAAAATAAGCACATGCAACTGATGCTATTTACAAACTCTTCGCTCTGAGCACATGTGGTGCCTAACAGCCACATAATTGCAGGCGATTGACATTAGTGGGAACTGTTCGGCAACAGTCTCATGTACAAAATAAGTGGCATAGTGTCCCATATAATCATACAGAATCCTTCCTATTTTCTCAAATTGTTTTTCTGTTCTTTAAGAATTACCAAATAAGTGTCTGCCCCGATTAAGCGATTGCCCAATTAATTGGAATTTACTGTATATTGTAATTTTCATTTCCTATTTATTAATTTTTTAAAAAAGAATCAAGGTAAGGGTAATTTATGATTTCCTTTAGTGTTTGATTTCTGTTACAAGTTATTTGCAATTTAAGCAAATGTTCATCTCAACAATTGAACCATCCTTGAAAGAACCCAATGATACACTTAGTTGCCACTTTATAAGGTACACCTGCACACCTGCTTATTAATGCAAACATCTGATCAGTTAACCATGTGGTAGCATGTGAATGCATAGAAGCATGCAGACGTGGCAAAGAGATTCAGTTGTTGTTCAGACCAAACATCAGAATGGGGAAGAAATGTGATCCAGGTGAATTTGACTGTGGAATGATTGTTGCTGCTGAATTTAGGTGATTTGAGTATTTCAGAAGATATTGATTTCCTGGGATTGTCACAGTCTCTAGATCTTATGGAGATGGTGTGAGAAACAAAAAATAAATACATCCAATGAGTGGTAATTCTGTGGGTGAAAATGCCTTGTTAATGAGATAGGTCAGACAAGGTTGGCCAGATATGTATTGAACTTTGTTTGACTTGTGTTGTTTCTTGTAAAATTTGTGCATTATTTTTTTAAACTTAAGTCTTTTCTTGTGATTACTGCTTATTCTTTGTTCATATTTAATATTCAAAAACACGAAAAATATGTTAATAAAGATGGGGTGGAGTTTGTTAGGTGTGTTCAGGAAGGTTTCAGGTAGATAAGCCTACAAGAGGAGAGGCTGTACTTGATCTGGTATTGGGAAATGAACCTGGTCAGGAGTCAGGTCTCTCAGTGGGAGAGCATTTTGGAGATAGTGATCACAATTCTATCTCCTTTACCATAGCATTGGAGAGGGATAGCAACAGATAAGTTAGGAAAGAGTTAATTGGACTAAGGGGAAATATGAAGCTATCAGGCAGGAACTTGGAAGCATAAATTGGGAACAGATGTTCTCAAGGAAATGTATGGAAGAAATGTGGCAAATGTTCAGGAGATATTTGCGTGATGTTCTGCATAGGTACGTTCCAATGAGATAGGGAAAGGATGGTAGGATACAGGAACCGTGGTGTACAAAGGCTGTTGTAAATCTAGTCAAGAAGAAAAGAAAAGCTTACGAAAGGTTCAAAAAAACTAGGTAATGATAGAGATCTAGAGGATTATAAACTAGCAGGAAGGAGCTTAAGAATGACATTAGCAGAGCCAGATGGAACCATGAGAAGGCCTTGGTGAACAGGATTGAAGAAAACCCCAAGGCATTCTATAAGTATGTGAAGTTCAAGAAGATAAGATGTGAGAGAATAGGACCAATCAAGTGTGACAGTAGAAAAAATGTGTATGGAGCTGGAGGAGATACCAGAGGTACCTAATGAATATTTTGCTTCAGTATTCACTACGGAAAAGGATCTTGGCAATTGTAGGGATGACTTACAGTGAACTGAAAAGCTTGAGCATATAGACATTAAGAAAGAGGATGTGTTGGAGCTTTTGGAAAGCATCAAGTTGGATAAATCACCGGGAGCAGACGAGATGTACCCCAGGCTACTGTGGGAGGCGAGGGACGAGATTGCTGAGCCTCTGGCAATGATCTCTGCATCATCAATGGGGATGGGAGAGGTTCAGGAGGATTGGAGGGTTGTAGTTGTTGTTCCCTTATACAAAAAAGGGAGTAGAGATAGCCCAGAAAATTATAGACCAGTGAGTCTCACTTCAGTGGTTGGTAAGTTGATGGAGAAGATCCTGAGAGGCAGGATTTATGAACATTTGGGGAGGCATAATTTAATTAGGAATAGTCAGCATGGCTTTGTCAAAGGTAAGTCGTGCCTTATGAGCCTGATTGAATTTTTTGAGGATGTGATTAAATGCTTTGATGAAGGTAGAGCAGTAGATGTAGTGTATATGGATTTCAGCAAGGCATTTGATAAGTTACCCCATGCAAGGCTTATTGAGAAAGTAAGGAGACATGGGATGCAAGGGTCCTTGCTTTGTGGATCCAGAACTGGCTTGCTCACAGAAGACAGAGTAGTTGCAGATGGATCATATTCTGCATGGTGGTTGGTAACCAGTGGTGTGCCTCAGGGATCTGTTCAGGGACCCCTTCGCTTTGTGATTTTTATAAATGACCTGGATGAAGAAGTGGAGGGTTGGGTTAGTAAATTTGCTGATGACACAAAGTCTGGGGATGTTGTGGATAGTGTAGAGGGCGGTCAGAGCTTGCAGCGGGGCATCAAAACTGGGGTGAGAAGTGGCAGATGGAGTTCAACCCAGATAAGTGTGAGGTGGTTCATTTTGGTAGGTCAAATATGATGGCAGAATATAGTATTAGTGGTAAGACTCTTTGTAGTGTAGAGGATCAGAGGGATCTTAAGGGTTCGAGTCCATAGGACACTCAAAGCTGATGTGAGGGTTGACTCTGTGGTTAAGGCGGCATACAGTGCATTAGCCTTCATCAACTGTGGGATTGAGTTTAAGAGCCGAGAGGTAGTGTTGCAGCTATATTGGACCCTGGTCAGACCCCACTTGGAATACTGTCCTCAGTTCTGGTCATCTCACTACAGGAAGGATGTAGGAGCTACAGAAAGGGTGCAGAGGAGATTTACAAGGATGTTGCCTGGATTGGGGATCATGCCTTATGAGAATAGGTTGAGTAAACTCGGCCTTTTCTCCTTGGAGCAAAGGAGAATGAGAGGTAACCTGATAGAGGTGTATAAGATGATGAGGGGCATTGATTCTGTGGATAGTCAGAGGCTTTCCCCCAGGGATGAAATGGCAAACACGAGAGAGCACAGTTTTAAGGTGCTTGGAAGTAGGTACAGAGGAGGTGTCGAGGTAAGTTTTTTTTATGCAGAGAGTGATGAGTGCGTGGAATGGGCTGCTGGCGACGGTGGTGGAGGTGGATACGATAGGGTCTTTTAAGAGACTCCAGGATAGGTACATGGAGCTTAGATAAATAGAGGGCTATGGGTAGCCCTAGGTAATTTCTAAAGTAAGTATGTGTTTGGCACAGCATTGTAGGCCGAAGGGCCTGTATTGTGCTGTAGGTTTTTTATGTTTCTATGTAGAAACACACTCACTCCATCTTGCACTTGCTTCCCCCAGTTCAGACATTGACACTTAGTGTGCTTTAGAGGTTGAGACTAGAGAGGAATCTGTATATGAAAATTACAGGAGTACAAAGACACGAATTACATATATAACTGGGCACGTAAATACATGTGGGATAAGAGATAAGCAGCAAAGGTGAATTATTAGGTATGCCGAGATCCACATCATCTGACATTGAGTTTCAATATCAACCACAGCCGAACTGATGTCAGTTCTCAACACTGCCACCTCCACATAAGTGAAAACATTCACTTCCAGTTTGTTATTGCTGCCTACGGATATCCACCACCATCACACTAAGTTATTGGAACGAGAATTGAACAGATTGAGGTGAACAATGCAAGTTGAAAGGTTGATGCCCAATTGACTGGAATTATTAACTGGTAAAAGATGGGACTTTGGTGAATTGAAGGGATGAACTGGTGATGCAGTTGACAATATGTGCCATCTGAAGACTGTTAGCATTTCACAATGTGTTTGATCATTAAATATTATTCTGCACGTCTTGAAGCTCTATTTCTGCCACCACTCTTGGAAATTACAAATGACCATGAGACATAGAAACAGAATTGGGCCATTCAGCCCATCAGATGTGCTCTGCTATTTGATCATTGTTGATTTGTTTTCCATCTCAACTCCAAACTCCTGCCTTCTTCCTGTAAGTTTTCATGTTCTTCCTAATCAAGAGCCTATCAACCTTGCTTTAAGTATATCCAATGACATGGCCTCAATAGCTGAATGTGCCAATGAATTGCATAGGTTCACCACCCTCTGGCCTAAAGAAATTCCTCCTCATCTGTTTCAAAAGAATGTCCTTTTATTTTGAGGCTACACCTTCTAGCCCAAGATTCTCCAAGTATTGGAAATATCCTCCCTTGTCCACTCTATCCAGGCCTTTCAATATTTGATGGGTTTCAATTAGATCCCCCCTCATCCTTATAAACTCCAGCAAATACAAGCCCAGAGCCATCAAATGCTCCTTATACAATAACCCTTTCATTCCTGGAATCATTCTTGTAACCTCCTTTAGACTCTAAGGTCCTTCTGAGCACATAGAGGGTAAAGGATATTTCTCCTGTTCACTGCCTTCACTCCAAAAGCTTTCAATACATTATCAGAAAGCCTTAATGCATATTCTCCTCAAAATAGCCATTCTTTAACATAATTGAACAGATACTTAGATCACAAAGGACCTAAAACATTTCTATCGGCCTCAGCTCTGTCCCTTGACAAGATCTGGACACCTGTTATGTAACACAAGCATCTGTAAAGCCAAGGAGCAAGCTAAAGACTATGATTGAATATCTGCATGCAGAAATTGTGTAACACAATGTGCACAACAAAGCAAGTGTGCTGCCTGCAAAGTGCTACTAGCACATCACAAAGCCCAGGCCTATTTTTCCGGTTACCTAATTGAACTTTGAACGCAGAGAAAAGATTGCAATATTCTACTATGCAGAGCACAGCTTTACAGTTCTCCAGCCTTTTATCACTTCCACCAATCAATTTCCCAGCTATTTACTTCACTCCTCTCCCTCTCCCAGTTTCACCTATCACCTCCCAACTTGTACTTACTTCTCCCCTCCCCCCCACCTTCTCACTCTGACTTTTTCCAGTCCTGATGAAGGGTCTCGGCTCACAATGTCAACTGTTCACTCGTTTCCATAGATGCTGCCTGGCCTGCTGAGTTCCTCCAGCATTTTGTGTGCGTTGCTTTGGATTTCCTGCATCTGCAGATTTTCTTGTGCTTGTGGTATAACTTTACTGTGAAGAGCTTCATAGCAGCAGAGGAGGAGAGTTGGGAGGAAGTTCCGTCTACAAAAATTGTCATGACTAATGGACCTAGTATTAATTTGTTCAGGCTGACATTACTTTATCTTTTCCTTCTATGATGACGCAGTTTCCACTGCAATTTTTCAACTCTCCTATTTCATTACTGATGACTCACTTCCTCAATCTTATGCAAACCAATTTACATTAAACAGTAATAAAAACTGTGGCTATTTTGTTATCATCCCAGAAAGGAAGGTTCTAAATTACATCAGTAAAACTTGAGAAAAAAAGAACCTTGGAAAAAGAATGCAACAGCTGAAACTGAAGAGTTTTGCAGATAATGTTATTTATAGAAGGATTTACGATAACACTTCTGTAAGATTCACTCAATTTGGGTGTAATAAAAAAATAAAAGTTTCAAAGAGAATGAAATTGGTATCATGACAAAAACTTACTTTTGCTCTATTATCATGGGGTCAAAGAATTGTGCAGTAATTCGATTTGCATACCACGAAAAAGCAATTACAGATGACAAACCTGTAGGGAACAAATTTTCATTAGTCCAAGATTAATAATGATTAACAAAAATGTAAATCCCTTATTATTAGGTTAAATTTACATCATAGGTAGTTCATTCACATAATCGATTTTTTAAAAGGTGTGATTTGCCGATTCAAATCTTATCTCAGAGGCATTCCCATGAAATAGACTATTATCAGATACTGATATTTTTTTATGTCTAATAACAAATACTCATACTCATTAAGAATCAACTTTCTGTTCAAGCTGCCATGAAACAAAAGCAGGCCAGATACAGCAAAAATGGTTTCAGAATTGTTTCATTATTGCTGAGACAGGGATTTGGGCTGGTGTTTTTATATATTTGACAGTACCAATTGTTTGAAATGGGTTTAATGCCCTGAAATCTCATTAATTTGTTGGTTTTGATTAAAACAATATCTTACCACTAACATTCAAAATATTCAGCCTGATACATGTTCAAATAAATATTAATTTTTGAAACAAAACCAAATTACCAATTTGTACAGTAAATTACAGAAGAACAGTACAAACTGTAATGGTATTTCAATATGTTTGTTCATTGTTGTTGTATTTCACAGAGCTTTCCTGGAAGGAGTCTAAGTCCATGGATATTGCTCCATCCTAGCTGAAATCGCCAAGTTCCAATCCCACAGACCAACAAAGCTTTCAGAACACAAGAGACTACCAAGGCCTCTCGCCTAAATACTATTAGATATTCCTCCACAGTCCAGCTTTAACCAAAAGAATGTTGTCATTATTTGCTTACTGTCCACTGTTAGTGCCCGGAATCCCTGGCAGATAAAGACCATATTGCCAAAACCTGAGAGGATTTAGTCATTTATTCTCATTTGTAAGCAACTATAAATAAAATAGGATAAAGTGGTCATGTTATTATTGGGTCAGTTATCAGAACCCCGAGCAAGTTAATCAAGGAATGTATGTTCTCATCCTAACACAGATGTTTCAGAATATGCAACCAATTTTTAGATGCTTGAATACAAAACCTGGTGGCAATGAAGATGACCACAAAATTCTTCAGTTGCCAAAGAAACATATTTATTTACCTCATTCCCCATTCCCCCAGTCTTATGCAATGTAACATAGAAGGTGATGGACCATGCTCTTGCAAACAGGCAACTGATGGTCAACATGCAAATTGTGGATCTAAGGACTTGTTTCTGTTCCGACTTACCAGAGAGAATGAATAGCATTCCTGCAAAAAAGGTTATTTTTCTTTTAATACTTTCTGAGCCTCCAATCTTTGTGCACTTCATCCCCACCAATGAAAATATGGAAGCAAAAAATCCCAGACAAACACCAGCAATTGTGAGACCTCTGCAGACCTGGATATAAGCTGGGAGAGAAAGAAAAGCAAATATCAGTGCAACTTGAAACCTCAACAATGTGTTAGTTACATTAGAACCTTGAATCTACAACAAGTGTATTCTGTGAAACTTCTTATTTTCTTATGTACAATGACAAATTATGCTTTTTAATTGACATATTTGCACAATTCCAAACCCTTCTGTAAATGACAGATTTGTTGAACACAAATGGAAAGAAATCAGTCAAGAAATAATAATTATATAATACTGTCCAGAAGTAAAAGCCTATCAATTATCAGAGCAATTCAAAAGGATGGAAAAATATCCTTAAATTTGCTTTACTGTTAAGATAAAGATCTGGATTATAAATTACTGTGCTTTCCTGAAATGGTGACATGGACTCTTTCAGCAGAGAAACGGGCTCTTCAGTCTATCAATCCTGTACCAACCATCAAGTACACATTTACACCAATCCCACTTTATTCTTCCTATATTTCAATTAATATCTTCCAAATTGCATTACTCAGCTATGCCATAGTGGACAATTCACAATAGTCAACTGGCCTACCAACTCACGCGTAGGAGGAAACTGGAGCACCCTGAGAAAGCAATGCTGTCACTCAGAGAACAGACCGAGAGCTCACAGACAACTCCGATCAAGATGAATCATCACGGAGCTGTGAGGGAGCAGCACTGCTAAATGTGCCAACATGCAGCTCTGAGCTTCCAGGAAACATGAGAATTGTTGTCATGATCAATGACCATGGAGGCATTGAAACTAGCAAGCCCTTTTTATTTAAGAGCAGCTCTGTATTTTTTTAGGGAGACCTTTAGAGCATGACTAAACTTGATTGAAGTTGGAACCTTGGGTAATCCTGCAGAGCTGCCAATTTCCCATGTTTGAAATGAAACCACAACCACTCAGACAAGGTCTAACAATACACTCCTTCTTCAGTAAGGAGAGTGTCAGGGACATGGGCAGATGAGAAGAAGAATAGCAAAATGTATGTGCCTCACTAACAGGAAGAAATCAATACAGATTAGATGATATTCATGTCTTTGTATCTTGACAGGCAGGTGATGAAGTTGCAAGAAACTAAGATCGTGCAAGGGAGTTTATCTTTGAAATGCAAACTTGTTTTTGAAAATCTAGACCACCAATGATCTAGATAGTAAAACAGATGTTAAATTAGAAATATGCAATATATAAAAAAGAAAACATAAAGGTGAGAAATTGGCTAGAAAGTCATCCTGCATCAATTCTGATAAAATCTTACTTAGTTAAAATGCATTGTACTTTACCTTTGAAATACACTTCACTGATTTTGTTGGAATTAACAGAAGTGAACTCGCTAGCATCACAAATGAAGTTACAATCTATTCACACAGAGCCGTACGCAATATTAAAACAATAATGAAACACATAGCTTTATGTAAAAGTATATTGAATAAATTAAGCCCAAGAGATAAATGTGATTTTAAGTGGAAATTAGTCCCTGAAACTTGTACTGGATGTCCGACCATCTTAAATTTATTGTGTGTCCAAGTGCCACTTTCACCTACCTTTGCATACAATGTCAGATCTATAACCAAAAAATGAGTTAAGAGAAGAAACAGGATAGCAACAGTTCCAGTACTATTTGAAGGGATCATCAATAATTTTACTCATTTGTATTTTAAGTTCTTCTATTTTGACATAATTTATTTGACAAAATTAGTTGCTACAGACATGGGCCAGAGGGGTTTTCCTGTGCTGTGCTGTTCCATGTTCTATCCTGCTTGCCCTTCTCATTACTAATGCCCCCACCAGGAAACCAACTGGCTTGCCCATAGAAGTCATGGTGTAGTGGTTGATGTGATTTATTCTCGATAGGGTTTATAAACAGTAGTGATCCACAGGTATCCACTCTGAGACCTCTGCTGTTGGTCATGTCTACAAATGACTTGGATGAAAGCAGCAGCAGGTGGGTTAGTAAGTTCGCAGACAATATAAATATAAAGAATAGTGGCATTGTGGACAGTGTAGAAGATTGCCAAAAGTTGCAATGTGATATGGATGGGTTGCAGCTTTGAGCAGAGAGATACCATATGGAGTCTAATATGGCCAAGTTTACGGAAGATCAAAGGTAAAGGGATAGTATGATATTAATTTAAAGAAAACTTAACAGTGATCAATGATCACTGTTCCCACATGGCTCCCCTACTGACACCTCAATCATGTTTCCTACCCTATTTCCCAAGTGCAGGTCAAGCTTTTCACTCTACTTGCCACTCAGTGGCTAGTTTATTAACTACACCTGTACACCTGCTCGTTAAGGTAAATATCAGACAATCATGTGGCAGCAACTCAATGCATAAAAGCATGCAGGCATGGTCAAGAGGTTCAGTTGTTGTTCAGACCAAGCACCAGAATGGGGAAGAAATGTAATCTGACCATGGAATTATTGTTGGTGCTAGATGGGGTGGTCTGAGTATCTCAGAAACTGCTGATCTCCTGGGATTTTCAAATACAACAGTCCCCAGAGTTTACAGAGAGTAGTGCAAAAACAAACATAAACAAAGTTCTGTGGTGAAAATGCCTTGTTAACGAGAGAGGTCAGAAGAGAATTTTCTTCACCTCTGTCCTGACTATTGCACCTATACCTTGGAACGTTTATTGGCTTATTACCATTATTGTCACATGTGCTGAGATACAGCAAAAAGCTTGTCCTGAATGCTGTTCATACAGATCAAATCATTCAGGTAGAACAAGGCAAAACTATTCAGAATCCAGAACACAAGAAGTGTAACAGCTCTAGAGAAAACTAATGGATGGCATCCGTTAGTGTCGCGAGACCATGGATCTGCACCTGGAAAATCTTGTGCTGTCGCGGTGAGGCGACGCTGGAGTGTCCTCTCCAGGACGTAGGCCTGAGCAAGGTTGTATGGAAGACCTGCAGTTGCCCAAGCAGCAAGTCTCCCCTCTCCACGCCACCGATGTTGTCCAAAGGAAGGGCAAATGCCGATACAGCTTGGCATCAGTGTCATTGCAAGAGTTGCCGGAGTGAGGCTGAAGGCAATGCCGGACTGCCTTAGGGACTCCAGCTCTGGATTTGTCCTCAGGGTTTACTCCCGAAGACTTTCCCATGAGTGGGTATGGCCGCAAGGCAGCGGAGGTTTGAAATCAGAGTTTTCCCTCTCTTAGATGGACTGCCTTCCCAGGCTGACGAGCTCCATCTACCCGAAGCACTGGTTTTAAGGTGCCAGGACCCGCCTGTGCCCCTTCTCCTGTCAGTAGAAACAGTTCCGCTGGGCTTAGAGGCTAAGCCACACGAGAAAGCCAGGAGATGGACTTGGTTGTCAGAGGCTATTTGAGGCGCATGCCGTGAGGAGCCCTTTTAGGTAGTGGGAGCTTGTCCCCACTACCACTCCTCGGCTTGACAAGCTTGGAACCTAGAGAAAACTATAGAGAAGGTAAACGATAAAGTGCAAGACAATAACGAGGTAGCTTGTGAAGTGAACAATCCATTCAACAGATAGAAGCTGGCCTTGCCAATCCTGCCCCTGCATTATCCGTGTTTCTGTAATGGCTATAATCCCTGTCCCATTTGTCTATCCATGATCCGAGGTTATCTGCTTGACACATTAGTCCTCTTTCATTCTAATACATGGAACTTAATCCAACACTCTTTCCGTGCATCCTGCAATTCTGCTGCCTGTCCTGTCCACTGACGTAACTGCCATCAATTCTATCTCAACTTAGACTTCTCATCTGCTTCACTTCTGCATGAGGTCCCACCCCCTGCCAATTTAGTTTAAACCTGCCCTAGTAGCACAAGCAAATCAGTATCATAGGAAAGGTGGATAATAGTGCTGAAGATGCAGTAGAGCAATGTGTAGTGAGGAGAGAAAGTTGATAGGGTAAAATTGCAGTCAACAGGATGAGTTGCAATGTAAAAGGTGGACAAAATCAAAAAGGGTGAATACAGGACTGAAGGTGTTGTATCTGAATGCACGCAGTATATGGAATAAGGTAGATGAACTAGCACCACGGTTGTAGGTTGACAGGTATGATGTTGCAGGCATCTCTGAATCATGGCTGAAAGATTATAGCTGGGTGCTTAATACCCAAGGATACACGTTGTATCAAAAGGGCAGGCAAGAAGGCAGAGGGGGTGAAATCAAATCATTAGAAAGAGTGACATAGGGTTGAAGTTATTGAATCATTGTGGATAGAGATAAGGAACTGCAAGGTTGAAAAGACCCTGATGGGAGCAGTATACAGACCCCCAAGAGCAGTAAGGGTGTGGCCTACGAATTACAGCAGGGCAGAAAACGCATACCAAAGGGGCAATGTCACAATAGTCAGGGGGATTTCAATATGTTGCTGGACTGGAAAAATCAGGTTGGTGCTGGATTACAGGATGGGGAATTTCTAGAGTGCCTATGAGATGGTTTTCTAGAGCAGCTGGTAGTTGAGCCCACTCGAGGATCAGCTATTGGGTGTTGTGCAATGAACCAGAATTGATTAGAGACTTAAAGTAAAAGAACCCTTAGGGTTAAATGATCATAATATGATCTAATTCACCCTGAAATTTGAAAAGGAGAAGCTAAAGTCAGATGTATCAATATTATAGTGGTGTAAAGGGAATCACAGAGGCATGAGAGAGGAGTTGACCAGAACTGACTGGAAAAGAACACTGGCAGGGATGACAGCAGAGCAGCAATGGCTGGAATTTCTGGAAGCAATTTGGAAGGCACAGGATATATACATCCCAAAGACGAAGAAGTATTCTAAAGGCAAGATGACACAACTGTGGCTGACAAGAGAAGTCAAAGCCAACATAAAAGCCAAAGAGAGGGCACATAATACAGCAACAATCAGTGGGAAGTTAGAGGATTGGGAAGCTTTTAAATACCAAGAGAAGGCAACTAAAAAAGTCATTAAGAAAGTAAAGATGGAATACGAAAGTAAGCTAGCCAATAAAATTAAACAGGATACCAGAAGTTTCTTCAGATACATAAAATGTAAAATAGCAGTTAGAGTGATATTGGACTGCTCAAAAATTATGCTGGAGGGATGGTAATGGGGACCATGAAATAACAGATGAACTGAATAACTGCACCAGTCTTCACTGTGGAAGACAGTAGCAGTATGGGGAAGTTCCAGGTGTCAGGGGGCATGAAGTGTGTGAAGTTATTATAACTAGAGAGAAGGTTCTTGGGAACTGAAAGGTCTAAAGGTAAATAACTTACCTGGACTAGACGGTGTACACCTCAGAGTTCTGAAAGAGGTGGCTAAAGTGATCGTGGAGGCATTAGTAATGATCTTTGAAGAATCACTAGATTCTGGAATGGTTCCAAAAGGCTGGAAAATTCCATATATCATTCTACTCTTCAAGAAAGGAGAGAGACAGAAGAAAGAAACTATAGGCCAGTTAGTCTGACCTCAGTGGTAGGGAAGATGTGGATAAGGTCTCAGGGTACTTGAAGGCACTTGATAAAATAGGTTGTAGTCAGCATGGGTTCCTCAAGGGAAAATCTTGCCTGACAAATCTGCTGGAATTCATTGAAGATGTAACAAGCAGGATAGACAAAGGAGAATCTGTTGATGTTGTGTACTTGGATTTTCAGAAGGCCTTTGACAAGCTACGAGCCCACGTTATTACACTAAAGATTCTAGCATGGATAAAGCAGTGGCTGACTGGCAGGAGGCAAAGAGTGGGAATAAAGGGAGCTTTTTCTGACTGGCTGCCGGTGACTTGTGGTGTTCCACAGGGGTCTGTGTTGGGACCGATTCTTTTTAAATTACATGTCAATGATTTGGATGATGTAATTGATGACTTTGTTGCAAAGTTTGCAATCGATATGAAGATAGGTGGAGGGGAAGGTAGTTTTAAGGAAACAGAGGCTACAGAAGGATTTACATAGATTAGGAGAATGGGAAAAGCCACACTCAGGTTGGAGGAACAACACCTTATATCCCATCTGCGTAGCCTCCAACCTGATGGCATGAACATTGACTTCTCTAACTTCAGTTAATGCCCCTCCTCCCCTTCTTACCCTATCCCTATTTTTATTTTTTTATTTTTGCTCTCTCTTTCCCTCCACAATAACTCCTTGCCTGTTCTCCATCTTCCTCTGGTGCTCCCCTCCCCCTTTCTTTCTTCCAAGAACTTCCATCCTATGATACTCCCCCTTCTCCAGCTCTGTATCCCTTTTGCCAATCAACTTCCCAGCTTTTAGCTTCATCCCTCCCCCTCCTGTCTTCTCCTATCATTTCGGGTCTCCCCCTCCTACTTTCAGATCTCCTACTATCTCTTTTTTCCATTAGTCCTGACGAAGGGTCTCAACCCAAAACGTCAACTGTACTCCATCCTGTAGATGCTGCCTGGCCTGTTGCATTCCACCAGCATTTTGTGTGTGTTGTTAGATGGAATATAGTGTTGGACAGATTCAATAAAGTGTATGGTCATGCACTTTGGTAGA
The DNA here is from genome assembly GCF_048418815.1 of Hemitrygon akajei. Lineage (NCBI taxonomy): Eukaryota > Metazoa > Chordata > Chondrichthyes > Myliobatiformes > Dasyatidae > Hemitrygon > Hemitrygon akajei. Next base: position 108,873,720 of record NC_133125.1, read on the forward strand.
AGAAATGAAAGGGTTAACTATTTTCTATAAGAGTGAAAATGCAAAAAACTGAGGTGCAAATGGACTTGGGAGTCCTTGTGCAGGATTCCCTAAAGGTTAATTTGCAGGTTGAGACTGTGGTGAGGAAGGCAAATGTATTCATTTCAAGAGGACTAGAATATAAAAACAAGGATATAATGTTGAGACGTTATAAAGCACTGGTGAAGCCTGACTTAGAGTATTGAGAGCAGGTTTGGGCCCCTCGTCTCAGAAAGGATGTGCTGAAAGTGGAAAGGGTTCAAAGCAGGCTCACAAAAATGATTCCAGGATTGAACAGTTCATCTGGGCCTGTATTCACTAGAATTCAGAAGAATGAATGGCATTGGTAATCATTTATCAAAACTCTCTAGACTCTGGGCTGGTCCCGGCAGACTGGAAGACAGCAAATGTCACACCACTTTTTAAAAAAGGATGTAGGCAAAAGATGGGCAACTTTAGGCCAGTTAGCTTAATATCTGTAGACGGGAAAATACTTGAAGCTGTCATTAAGGAAGAAATAGCGAAACATTTAGAAAGGAGTGGTTCCATTGGACAGATGAAGCATGGATTCAGAAAGGGCAGGTCCTATTTGACAAACGTACTGGAGTTCTTTGAGGACATAATGAGTGCAGTGGATAGAGGGGAACAGGTAGATGTTGTATTCTAACGTGGAAGGCATTCGATAAGGTGCTGCACAAGAGACTTACAAATAAGATATGGATTTATGGAGTTGGAGGAAGTGTATTGGCATGGATAGTGGATTGGTTAACCAATAGAAGGCAGAGAGTTGGTATAAATGGGTGTTTCTCCAGTTGGCAGTCGGTGGTGAGTGGGGTGCCGCAGGGGTTGGTGCTGGGCCCGCAGCTGTTTACCATTTACATTGATGACTTGGAAGAGGGGACTGAGTGTAACATAGTAAAACTTGCTGATGACACTAAACTGAATAGAAAAGCAAATTGTACAGAGGATGTAGAGAGTCTGCAGAGGGATATAGATAGGTTGTGAGTGGGCCAAGGTCTGGCAGATGGAATACAACGTTGGTAAATGCGAGATCATTCACTTTGGAAGGAATAATAGAAGAGCAGATTATTATTTAAATGGTGAAAGATTTCGGCATGCTGTTGTGTAGAGGGACTTGGGAGTGCTTGTTCATGAATCGCAAGAAGTTGGCTTGCAGGTGCAATAGGTTATTAAGAAGGCAATTGGATTGTTATCCTTCATTGCTAAAGGAATTGAATTCAAGAGCAGGGAGGTCATGCTGCAACTATACAGGGTACTAGTGAGGCCGCACCTGGAGTACTGTGTGCAATTCTGGTCTCCATATTTGAGGAAGGATATACTGGCTTTGGAGGCAGTGCAGAGGAGGTTCACCAGGTTGATTCCAGAGATAAAGGGGTTAACCTATGAGGCAAGATTGAGTTACCTGGGACTATTCTCTCTGGAATTCAGAAGAATGAGAGGGGTTCTTATAGAAACATACAACATTTTGAAAGGGATAGATAAGATAGTTGTTTCCATTGGTAGGTGAGACTAGAACTAGGGGACATTGCCTCAAGATCTGGGGAGAAGATTTAAGACGAAGATGAGGAGAAACTCTTTTTCCCGGAGAGTGGTGAATCTGTGGAATTCTCTGCCCAGGGAAGCAGTTAAGGCTTCTTCACTAAATATATTTAAGAAACAGTTAGATAGGTTTTTACATAATAAGGGAATTAAGGGTTATGGGGGAAAGGCAGGTAGTTGGAGCTGAGTTTACAGACAGATCAGCCATGATCTTATTGAGTGGCGGGGCAGGCTCAATGGGTCAGATGGCCTACTCCTGCTTCTATTTCTTAAGTTCTTACTTAGAGGTGAACTCATTGATACCTATCAAATGGTGAATGGCCTTGACAAAGTGGATGTGGAGCGAATGTTTTCTATGGTGGGAGAGTCTAAGACCAAGGACACAGCCTCAGAATAGAGGGGCATCCTTTTAGAGCACAGATGAGGAGGAATTTCTTTAGCCAGAGAGTGGCAAATCTGTGGAATTCTTTGCCACAGGCACTGTTGAGGCCAAGTCTTTATGTTTATATAAGGCAGAGGTTGATAAATTCTTGATTGGTCAGGGCATGAGGGGATATGGGGAGAATACAGGAGACTGGGGCTGAGAGGAAAATTAGATCAGCCATGATGAAATGGTGGAGCAGACCTGATGGGCCAAATGGCCTAAATCTGCTCCTATATCTTACGGCCTTATGGAAATTAATTTCTAGTTTTTGCATGGTCATAACCTCAAGCTTTTCTAATTTGAGAGCTGCCTATGGCAATATGCACAACAACTTCAGGGTTTAGAAACCAGGAACTGGAAAGGTTGAAGAACTGGTTGGTAGACAATCCACACAGCAGTGCAGTTTGCATGGGGATGAAACTGATGGAATTTCTCTGATAAAGTAAAGGCATGATGCAAATGGGAAAAGATAATGTGGCAGTGTAATCATTGGCTACTGTAATGCCACACTTCTCTACACCCCAGGCTGACTTATTCTCTCTTGTTTGGTCTGATGCAACATCCTTAACTGTTTCTCTTTCCTCAGATGCTCCCTGTCCTGCTTAGTTTTCCTGGCACTTTCCACGTTCTGTTTTTTTATCTTATATCCCATACACATCCACAGCACATAGGACAGTACAGTCCAGGAACAGGAGTTTATCCATGATGTTGCTCCTAATTAAACTAGTAATTAATTGCCAAACTAAACAATTCACTAATGCCTACACAACGAACGTATCCAGAGTTCAAAGTAAATTGATTATTGAAGTGCATATATGTCACCATATACAACCACGAGATTTATTTTCTTGTGGGCATACTCAACAAATTCATAATAGAATCATAACAGAATCAATGAAAGACTGCACCTCCATGGGCATTCAAGCAATGTGCAAAAAACAATAAACTGTGCAAATACAACAAGAAATAAATAAGCTATAAATATCAAGAACATGAGATGAAGAGTCCTTGAAGGTGACTCAATAGGTTGTGTGAACATTTCAATGATTAGGTAAGTGAAGTTGAGTGACGTTATCCCCTCTGGTTCAAGAGCCTGATGGCTGAGGGGTAATAACTGCTCCAGAATCTGGTGGTGAGAATCCTGAGGTTCCTGTACCTTCTTCCTGATAACAACAGTGAGAGAACAGCATGACCAAGGTGGTGAGGATTCCTGATGATGGATGCTGCCTTCCTGCCACAATGCTTCATGCAGATGTGCTAAATGATGGGAAGGGCTTTTTCCATGGTTGACTTCTTTATATCGAATTTTTCAAATCAGGGCTTTTGGTGTTTCCATATCACACTGTGACGCAGCCAGTCAATATACTCACTACTACACATCTACAGCAGTTTGTCAAAGTTTTAGAATCTTCAAAAACTCCTATGGAAGCAGAGGCTTTTTTTGTAATTACACTTACGTGCTGGGCCTAGGACAGGTCCTCTGAGATGACAACACCAAGGAGTTTAAAGTTGCTGACTCTCTCCACCTCTGATCGTCTGATGAAGACTGGCTCATGGACCTTTGGTTTCCTCCTCCTGAAGCCAATAGTCAGCTCTTTGGTCTTTTTGACATTGAGTTGTTGTGGCACCACTCAGCCAGATTTACAATCTCCTCCCTATATGCTGATTTACCACCACCTTTAATTCAGTTTACAATAGTGGTGCTGTCAGCAAATTTAAATATGGCATTAGAGCTGTGCTTAGCCATACAGTCATATGTGTAAAGTGAATTGAGCAGTAGAGGGGGCTAAGCACACAGCCTGTGGTGCACTTGTGCTGATGATGATCATGGAGGAGATGTTGTTGCTAATCCAAACTGAGTGGGGTCTGCAAGTGAGGAATTTAAGGATCCAGTTGCACAAGGAGGTATTGAAGCCAAGATCTTCAAGCTTCGGATTAGTTTTGAGAGGATGATGGTATTGAATGCCGAGCTGTAGTTGATGAAGAGCCAAGTGGTTCTAAGTGGTTCTTCTATACAAGTACACCCTGATGTATGTACCTCTGCTGTCCAGATGTTCCAGGTATGAGAAAAGAGCCATTGAGATGCCATCCGCTGTGGACCTGTTGCTCCTGTAGGGAACTGGATTGGATCCAGGATGCTTCTCAGTCAGGAGTTGATCACCTGCATACCCTATATTATCTGCATGTTCACATACAGTACTTACCCAAGACCTTCTTAAGTACATCTCTATCTCATTTGCTTCCACTACAACCCCTGGAAGCCCTTTCAAGGCACCCCTTCTCACATTCAAAGCATGCTCTCTGCTATTAGATATTTCAACCCTGGGAAAAAGATACCAGCTATATACTAAATCAATGCCTAATAGAATTGTGAACTTTTATCAGATGATCCCTCAGCATCCAACCTTTCGTTATAGCACATGCATTCTAATCCAAACAGCATCCTGGTAAATCTCTTCTGCACCATTTCCAATGATGCCAGTGTCTTTCCCAGAACACCCCGTTTTGTTTCAGATTTCCAATGTTTACACTTTTTCTTTATTTTCATTCATAATTAAACGATTGATCTGCTTAGTGAAGGCTTCCAGCCAAATGGTTCTAAGTAGTTCTACTTCTACACAAGGACACCACCTAAAACACTGCAGGATATTGCTGAGGTTGAAACTTGCAGACAGAGCTGAACTTACTGCAGCTTAAGAAGGACAGGGAAATGAACATCACAAGGAGCAGCATAGGTGAAGGTGGAAATCACTTCGACACTGTTCTGACCACCAGATCATTCCCAAAATGGAGCTACCTGTATGGATAGGAAGGATAGGACTGGACCCAGGGTTGAGATTTTTGATTGGAGAAAGGCTAACTTTGAGGAGATGCGAAAGGATTTAGAAGGAGTGGATTGGGACAATTTGTTTTATGGGAAGGATGTAATAGAGAAATGGAGGTCATTTAAAGGTGAAATTTTGAGGGTACAGAATCTTTATGTTCCTGTTAGGTTGAAAGGAAAGGTTAAAAGTTTGAGAGAGTCATGGTTTTCAAGGGATATTGGAAACTTGGTTAGAAAAAAGAGAGATATCTACAATAAATATAGACAGCATGGAGTAAATGAGGTGCTCGAGGAATATAAAGAATGTAAGAAGAATCTTAAGAAATTAGAAAAGCTAAAAGAAAATATGAGGTTGCTTTGGCAAGTAAGGTGAAAATAAATCCGAAGGGTTTCTACAGTTATATTAATAGCAAAAGGATAGTGAGGGATAAAATTGGTCCCTTAGAGAATCAGAGTGAACAGCTATGTGTGGAGTTGAAAGAGATGGGGGAGATTTTGAACAATTTCTTTTCTTTGGTATTCACTATGGAGAAGGATATTGAATTGTGTAAGGTAAAGGAAACAAGTAAGGAAGTTATGGAAACTATGATAATTAAAGAGGAGGAAGTACTGGAGCTTTTAAGGAATATAAAAGTGAATAAATCTCCGGGTCCTGACAGGATATTCCCTAGGACCTTGAGGGAGGTTAGTGTAGAAATAGCAGGGGCTCTGACAGGAGTATTTCAAATGTCATTAGAAATGAGGATGGTGCCAGAAGATTAGCGTATTGCTCATGTGGTTCCATTGTTTAAAAAGGGTTTTAAGAGTAAATCTAGCAATTATAGGCCTGTCAGTTTGACGTCAGTGGTGGGTAAATTAATGGAAAGTATTCTTAGAGATGGTATATATAATTATCTGGATAGACAGGGTCTGATTAGGAACAATCTACATGGATTTGTGCATGGAAGGTCATGTTTGACAAATCTTATTGAATTTTTTGAAGAGGTTACTAGGAAAGTTGATGAGGGTAAAGCAGTGGATGTTGTCTATATGGGCTTCAGTAAGGCCTTTGACAAGGTTCCACATGGAGGTTAGTTAGGAAGGTTCAATTGTTAGGTATTAATATTGAAGTAGTAAAAGTGGCTGAATGGGAGATGTTAGAGAGTAGTGCTGGATAACTGTTTGTCAGGTGGAGGCTGGTGACTAGTTGTGTGCCTCAGGGATCTGTACTGGGTCCAATGTTGTTTGTCATATACATTAATGATCTGGATGATGGGGTGGTAAATTGGATTAGTAAATATGCAGATGATACTAAGGTAGGTGGTGTTGTGGATAATGAAGTGGGTTTTAAAAGCTTGTAGGGAGATTTAGGCCAGTTAGAAGAGTGGGCTGAACGATGGCAGATGGAGTTTAATGCTGATAAATGTGAGGTGCTACATTTTGGTAAGAATTAATCCAAATAGGACATACATGGTGAATGATAGGGCATTGAAGAATACAGTAGGACAGAGTGATCTAGGAATAATGGTGCATAGTTCCCTGAAGGTGGAATCTCATGTGGATAGGGTGGTGAAGAAAGCTTTTGCTATGTTGGCCTTTAGAAATCAGAGCATTGAGTATAGGAGTTGGGATGTAATGTTAAAATTGTACAAGACATTGGTAAGGCTGAATTTGGAGTATTGTGTACAGTTCTGGTCACTGAATTATAGGAAAGATGTCAACAAAATAGAGAGAGTACAGAGGAGATTTACTAGAACGTTACCTGTGTTTCAACACCTAAGTTAAAGGGAAAAATTGAACAAGTTAGGTCTTTATTCTTTGGAGTGTAGAAGGTTGAGGGGGGACTTGATAGAGGTATTTAAAATTATGAGGGGGATGGATAGAGTTGACGTGGATAGGCTTTTTCCATTGAGAGTAGGGGAGTTTCAAACAAGAGGACATGAGTTGAGATTTAGAGGGCAAAAGTTTAAGGGTAACACGAGGGGGAATTTCTTTACTCAGAGAGTGGTAGCTATGTGGAACGAGCTTCCAGTAGAAGTGGTAGGGGCAGGTTCAGTATTGTCATTTAAAGTAAAATTGGATAGTTATATGGACAGGAAAGGAATGGTGGGTTATGGGCTGAGTGCGGGTCAGTGGGACTAAGTGAGAGTAAGCATTCGGCACGGACTAGAAGGGCCGAGATGGCCTGTTTCCGTGCTGTAATTGTTATATGTTTATATGATATGAGGAGATTAAGGGAGCACAGTGAGTCAGGGCCTATAAGGTGAAAATGGAATACAGAAAACAACTCAGTTGATAAAGTTATGCAAGGACAGAATTTAAGTGCATTTGGAATACTATGGACTAATTAGGGACAGATGGCATAGCTTTGTGTGTGACAAATTATGTCTTACTAATTTGATTGAGTTTTTCAAGGAGGCAACTGATGAAAGTAGAGTTATTATCTACATAGATTTTAATAAGGCATTTGACAAGGTTCCTCATAGAAGGCTCATCCAGAAGATGAGATCCATTGTGAGTTGACTGTTTGGATTCAAACATGGCTGATGATTCTTATTATGGCTGGAGGTCTGTGACAAGTGGTATTCTGCAAGGATCTATAATACCATAAGACATGGGAGCAGAACTAGGCCATTTGGCCCATCAAGTCTGCTGCACCATTACATCATGCCTGATTTACTGTCCCTCTCAATATCTAGCTAAGCAAATTTCTCCTTTTCTCTGGTCTAAGCAGGCCTCCCTCTATTCTGAGACAGTGCTGTGCCTCTGGTCCTAGACTCCCACATTACTGGAAACATCCTCTCCACATCCACTCTATCTAGGCCTTTCAATATTCAATAGATTTCAATGAGAACCCACCTCATTTTTCTAAACTCCAGTGAGTACAATCCCAGAGCCATAAAAAGCTCCTCATATGTTAACCCTTTTATTCCTGGGATTGTTCTTGTGAAGCTCCTCTGGATCCTCTACAATGCCAGCACGTCTTTTCTTTTCTAAGATAGATAAGGGACCCAAAATTGCTCATAACACTGTCTGACCAATGGCTTATAAAGCCCCAGTGTTATATCCCGTTTTTTGAATTTTCTCCCTGTTTAGAAAATAGTCTATGCCTTTATTCTTTCTACCAATGTGCAGAACCATACACTTCTCTGCACTATATTCTATCTGCCACTTCTTTGTCCATACTTCCAATCTGTCCAAGTCCTTCTCCAGACTCTCTGCTTCTTCAGCATTATCTGTCCCTCTATCAATCTTCGTATTATCCACAAACTTGGCCTCAAAGCCATCAATTTCATCCTCCAAATCATTGACATATAATGTGAAAAGAAACTGCCCAACAGTGACCCTTGTTGAACACCACTTTTCACTAGCAGCCAGCAAGAAAAGATTCCCTTTATTCCCACTCTTTGCCACCTGACAGTCAACCAATCTTCTATCCATGCTCGCATCTTTCCGATATACCACGGACCCTTATCTTGTGAAGCAGCCTCGAGTGTAGTGTAGAAACGGGAAGCGGTGGTGACAGCACTTCAGGTGGCAGCTAGCAGTGAGGGAGACCTCCCCACCACTGACCAGCAGGTGAGCCATCCTGCGCTGGCTTAATTAAGATTCAAAGTACATTAATATCAAAGAATATATAAATTATAAAACATTGAGATTTGTTTGCTCACAGGTAGCCAGCCGCAAAACAAGGAAGCTGAAAGAACCCAATCAAAGAAAAAAAAAAGACCAAAACCCAATCTGTATGAGAAAGCAAAAAAAAATAACTCATGCAAATAACTGAAGCATAGAATAACATTCCGAACCAAACTGAGTCCTCAGATCCGAAACCCGGAGCAGCCTGGAGTAGGCCCAAAGCTTTGATTATCGGTTTATCATATCAGCAGGCACGGAGCAGTCTTCCCAGCCTCAATGTCATGGAGGGAGGAATGACCATCGCAGAGAGCGAGGGAAATTGGCTCTCACTTTGGATCCCGACACCCTGCTTTTTCAGTCTATCTGAACAGCAGACAGTGAAAACCTCCTGCACCCTGGAGGGAGGAGTGAACATCGCGGACAGTGGCGAGATCAGCTTTTTCCTCCAATCAGGGCCGGCGTTTAAATTATTGAAACCGCGGATCATACCTCGCACTAGGGCATGGCTACAGCGAAGAACTCGGAGCCTAGACTATGCTGCCCAGCGACTCACACCAGGCCCAGATTTAGCCTGAAACTACTCTCAAGCTCTTCAAATCAGCTTGGTGCCCAACCTCACACCCAGGCCAGTTGCACAGGCATCGAATCTCCTCTGCCCCAACTTCTCCTCCTGGCACCCAGAGCGATCTAACCTCACACCTGGGCCAGTTGTGCGACATCAGAACTCAACTGCCCTGGCTTCTCCTCTCTGAATGGCTGACTCCATCTGCATTGCTTCTCCAACAGCACATCTCAGATCATCCCCCAAATTCGCCTCACCATTGCTCACACCCTTATTGTTTGTGAGGATAATTTAAACACAATTTACCTCAGAAAAGGTGCCCTTAGTGATGTTTTAGTTGAATTTCTTGCCTTTTTAACTACTAGTGCGCTGTTGCATGCTTTTGGTAGTACCATCTTAACCAGTAGCTTTACAGAGGAAATCAAAAGACTATGGGACATGTACAGGGTATACATTGTCCTAATAGTGATATCTACGGCTGGCATCATCCCAAAGTCACTACACAAAGGCATTAAACAATTAGGCTACACAGTAATATTTATGTAAATCTCCAGAAAGCCACACCAATAAACACCACTAAAATAGTCCAAAAGTTCCTAGCAATTGAGAAACAAGTGTGCTTGGCTATGGCCATACCTCAGGTTTTATTGTCCTGAGCTGAGAAAAAATATATAATTATAATAAACACACAATAAGTATAATTACACAAGATAGCTTAAATATATTAATAGATTTTATGTCCATAAGGTGATGCTAGGCTGTACATAAGGTAACCGATGGGAAATAATAAAACAGAGGTGATGGGTTAGTGGGTGGAGCTGTTGATCAGGCTTACTGCTTGAGGAAAGTAACTGCTTTTGAGTCTGGTGATCCTGGTATGGGTGGTTCACTGACAGGTGGTAAGGATGGGCTTCCTCACCTCTGCCCCTCTGACCCTCAACACAAATGCCCCCAGGGTTGTGTACTGAGTCCTCTTCTCTACTCCCTTTACACCCACAACTGCACTGCCACACACACAGCTCCAATCTGCTGATCAAATTCACAGATGACACAACTTTGATCAGCCTTATTTCCAGCGGTGATGAGACAGCCTACAGAGGAGAGTTTGACAACCTGACACAGTGGTGCCAAGATAACAACCCCTCCCTCAGTGTCCAAAAAGCAAACGAGCTGATTGTGGATTAATGGAGGAATGGGGATAGGTGCAGCCCCATCAGCATCAATGGATCTGCAGTTGAGAGGGTGAGTAGTTTCAAGTTCCTCACTATACCCCTCACCGATGATCTCACCTGGGCTGTACACATCGGCTTTGTGGCAAAAAAAAAAGCACAGTAGCATCTCTTTCACCTCAGGTGGCAGAAGAAGTTCAGCATGAGCCCCCCAAATCCTCAAGACCTTCTTACAGGGGCACCATTGGGAGCATCCTGACTGGCTGTATCACCACCTGGTACAGGAACTGCACCAACCTTGATCGCTGGGCACTAGAGGGAGTGGTGCAGTGTGAACCTCCCTCCATTGAGGACATTTATAGCAGCTGATGCAGAAAGAAGGCCTGGAAGATCATCGGTGACACTAGTCACCTCGACCATAAACTGTTTCAGCTGTTTCTGTCTGGCAAACAGTATCACAGTATTAAAGCCAGGACCAACAGGCAACGGGACAGCTTCTTTCTACAAGCCATTCTACTTTTAAATTCACTTTGCAACAGAGTCATAACACAAAGGTTTCTACTCCCTTGTGTTGTGTGATGAATGTAAGATTTAACTGAATTCTAATTCTACATCGCCTCCTCCCTGATGGAAGTGGGACAAACAGTCCATGAACAGGATGCATGGGATCCTTCATGATGTTACTGGCCTTCTCCGGCACCTTTCTGTATATACATCCTTGATGGTGGGTAGGCTGGTGCCAGTGATACGTTGGGCAGTTTGGACTATTTGTTGTAGAGTCTTCCTGTCCGCCGCAGTGCAGTTTCTGTACCAAGCAGTGATGCAGCTTGCTAAGATAAAAATATAATGACTTAATTTACATATCATCTTTCATACATTAAGCAAACACGAAGTGTTTTACATTGATTGTAAACATAAATCAATATAGTCATAAAATATGAGACAAAATAAAAAATCTTAAGTAAAGACAAAAAAAATACCAAATTATACAAATGCAATCAACATCAACAAGCATTAAGTAATTCTATAAGGAGGCCAGATTGAAAAAGGAGGTTTTTATAGCTCTCTACTGCGCATCTACAGAATGACGCGAGTATGGACGAGCATAGTCCAGTTCTCTTCAGCCTCCTCAGAAAGTAGAGATGTTGGTGAGCTTTCCTCACTGTGTAGGATGTGTTCTGGGACCTCGAGAGGTTGTGTGTGAGGTGCACTCCCAGGAGTTTGAAACTGCTCACAGTCTCTGCTGCTGAGCCACTGATGTATTGAGGTGTGTGAGTGAGTTCTCGTGAATTCAATAGACACCTCCCTTGTCTTGTTGGCTTTGAGGAAGAGGTTATTTGCCTGGCACTAGGCCTCAAGCTCTTCCACCTCCTCTTTGTAGGCCTCTCAACGTTGTTAGTGATGAATCCTACCACTGAAGTGCCACTGGTGAACTTGACAAGGTGTTTGGCTGTGCAGTCATGCGTGAGCAGAATGTACAGCAATGGGCTCAGCACACGGCCCTGGGAGGCACCGTGTTGAGGTTGAGGAGGAGGGCGGAGGAACGTTGTCCATCCTGACTGTCTGAGGTCTGTTCACACACAGATGCACAGTGGTGTATTTAGACCGAGGAGTAGGAGTTTGTTCACCAAGGTCTTTGAGACAAAAACGTTGAATGCCGAACTGGCATCCAGAAACAGAGCTCTGACATAAGTGTCCTTGTTTTCTAGGTGTGTCATGGCCAGGTACGTGATAGCATTTGTTGTAGAGCAGTTCTACTGGTAAGCATATTGATGAGTCTACAACATGGCAGGAATGGAGTTTTTGATATGTGCCATTACCAGCCATTCAAAGCAATTCATGGCGATTGGCGTCACTTAACTCTAATGGTGTTGAGTTCTTTGGCACAGGGATGATGGTGGATGACTTGAAGCTTGTGGGGACAGCAACCTGGATGAGTGAAGTGTTAAAGATGTCTATGAAGACGTCAGTGAGATGATGCAAACACTCCCTGAGTACTCGGCCTGGTACGTTATCTGGCTTGACTGCCTTATGGGATTTGACGTTCTGCAGGGTCCTCCTCGCATCTGCAGCTGTTACAGACACTGGCATATTGGCACCAATAACATGGGTAGACGAGGTGAGAAGGTCCCAAAGACAGATCTTAGGGAGCTAGGTAGAAAGCTGGAAAACAGGACCTCCAGGAAAGTCCTGATGAAGGGTCTCAGCCCGAAACGTCGACAGTGCTTCTCCTTATAGATGCTGCCTGGCCTGCTGTGTTCAACCAGCATTTTGTGTGTGTTGTTTTAATTTCCAGCATCTGCAGATTTCCTTGTGCTTCCTCCAGGAAAGTAATCTCTGGATTGATGCCTGTGTCACGTGCCAGCGAGGGTAAGAATAGGATGATTTGGCAGGTGAATGTGTGGCTGAAGAACTGGTGCGGGGGACATGTGATCAGATCTAGGGGTCAGTCGGATCTCTTCTGGGGAAGGAATGACCTGTACAAGAATGATGGGTTACACCTGAACCCGAGGGGGAACCAATATCCCTGCGGGCAGGTTTTCGAGAGTTGTTCGAGAGGGTTTAAATGAATTCAGCAGAGGGATGGGAACTGGAGTGATAGAGCTGAGGATGTTGTAGTTGCTTTACAAACAAAGACAATGTGTAGTGAGACTCCTAGCAAGGGGAGGCCAAGATAGGGCAAAATGTCAGTCAACAGGATGAGTTGCAATGTAAATAGTGGACAAAATCAAAAAGGGTGAATACAGAACTGAAGGTGTTATATTTGAATCCGTGCAGTATATGAAATAAGGTAGATAAACTTGTAGCACAGTTACAGACTGGCATGTATGATGTTGCAGGCATCACTGAATCACGGCTAAAAAAAGATTATAGCTGGGAACTTAACATCCAAGATAAACATTGCATTGAAAGAACAAGCAGGTAGGCACAGGGGGTGGCGTGGCTATGTTGGTAAAAAAATTAAATCAAAGAGGTGACCAGAGTTGGAAGTTGTTGAATCATTGTGGACAGAGCTAAGAAACTGTAAGGGTAAAAAGACCCTGATGGGATTTGTATGCAGACCCCCAAACAGTAGTAAAGATGTGGATGTAATCCGCATGGAAGATAGAAAATGCATGCCAAAAGGACAATGTTACAATAGCCATAGGGGATTCCAATATGCAGGTAGATCAGGAAAATCAGTTTGGTGCTGAATCCCAAGAAGGGGAAATTTCCAGATTACCTACGAGATGGCTTTTTAGAGCAGCTTGTGATAGAGCCCTCTAGATCAGCTATTCTGAATTGGGTGTTGTGCAATAAATTAGAATTGATTAGAGAGCTTGAGTTAAAAGAATGCTTAGGAGAATTGATCATTAGATGATTGAATTCGCCCTGAAATTTGAGAAGGGGAAGCTAAAGTCAGATCTATCAGAATTACAGTAGAGTAAAGGAAATTCCAGGAGCATGAGAGAGGAGTTGGCCAAAACAGCACTGGCAGGGATGATGGCAGAGCAGCAATGGCTGGAATTGCTGCAATTAATTTGGAAGGCATAGGATATATACGTACATCCCAATAAAGAAGTAGTTTTCTAAAGGCAAGATGACACAACTACGTTTAACAAATCAAAGCCAACATAAAAGCCTAAGGGAGGGCATATAATAGAGCAAAAATTAATGGGAAGTTAGAGGATTGGGAAGCTTTTAAAAGCCAACAGAAGGCAACTAAAAAAGTTATTAAGAGAAAGATAGAATATGAAAGTAAGCTAGCTAATAACATTAAAGAGAATACCAAAAGTTTTTTTCAGATACATAAGCTGTAAAAGATAGACCAGAGTTGAAAACAGACCACTGGGAAATGATGCTGGAGAGGTAGTAATGGGGACAAGGAAGTGGTGGACTAACTGAATGTATTTTGCATCAGTCTTCACTGCGGAAGACACTGGCAGCATGGTGAAAGTCGCAGAGTATCAGTGGTCAGATGTGTGTGACGTTGCCATTACTGGGGAAAAAGTTCTTGGGAAACTGAAAGATCCAAAGGTAGGTAAATCACCTGAACCACATGGTCTACACCCCAGGATTTTGAAAGAAGTGGCTGAAGAGATTGTGGAGGCATTAGTAATGATCTTTCAAGAATCACTAGATTCTGGAATGATTCCAAAAGACTAGAAAATTGCAAATGTCACTCCACTCTTCAAGAAGGGAGAGAGGCAGAAAGAAGGAAATTATAGGCAAGTTAGCCTGACCTCAGTGGTTGGAATCGATTGTTAAGGATGAAGTCTCAGGGTATTTGGAGGCACATGATAAAATAGGCCATAGCCAGCTTGGTTCCCTCAAGGCTTGACAAATCTGTTGGAATTCTTTGAAGATATAACAAGCAGGATAGACAAAGGAGAATCGGATGATGTTGCGTTCTTAGATTTTCAGAAGGCCTTTGGCAAGGTGCCACACATGAGACTGCTTAACAAGTTAAGAGCCAAGGTATTACAGGAAAGATTCTAGCATTGGCTAATTGGCAGGAGGCAAAGACTGAAAAGAAAGGGAGCCTTTTTTGGTTGCACTAAACAATAAAGTACTGGTGAGGCCCCAACTGGAGTACTGAGGGTAGCTTTGGGCCTCTCATCTAAGAAAGGATGTGTTGAAACTGGAGAGGGGTCAAAGGAGGTTCACATAAATGATTTCAGGATTGAACGGCTTGTATCCTCAGTCTTTTTTTTTGCTGAGCCAATTTTGAATTAATTCCATAGTCAAGCAATTCTGAATCCAAAATTTTGGCTTCTGAAATGAAAACCGTTCAGGCTTTTGATGGCTGTTACATGAGGACATTACCAGGTGGAGAAAGGAATAAATTTAATGATGGTCTGAAAGCTTCCTTTCAGAATATGGAAAATGCAGCATGTCCACTGATTGGAAATACATTGTGGCTGGAGCACTGAGAACTGGTGATCAGTAGCAGGCACATATACAGTCAGTATGTGCAGGTTTGAAGAAATTCCGCTCCGATTTGATGAGCTGGTGTCTAAGTATCAGAGCTGCAGTACATTACCTGGGTATTTTGCCCCGGGAGGCATTGTAATCTCCAAGTCTAAGAACTGCAGATTTGATCAAATGACCAATTCAATAATAAGCCATGACCATAATGGAGGTGAGTCTGGGCTGCAGTATATAGGGCAGGAGAATATTTACCCTTTGCACATCGAACAGGATAAGATTACAGAAAAAATAAGCCACTGATTACATCACCATTGTACAGTATCCATTTGAAACTGAATGGAGGTTGGGAAATGTAGCAAAAAAGCATGTACTAGTTGAGCACCAGAAAATATTAGGGCGATGGATAGTGTATTCTTCAACTGCAAGCTTGAATTCTGAAGGCAGGGTCAAGGGGATTTGATCAGTTGGGAAAGGAACTTGAAGTGAGGGAGGAAAGTTTTACTGTGGCCTATGTGAGCATCAACAAGTTCAATTGATTGAGTATGAGTAACAAGGATACCAACTGAAAAGCAGAACCACAAAAGTAACCATCTCTGTTCTAACACTGAGGCTGCAGGCAAATTGTCATTCAGTCAATGACAGAGAAGAAAGTTTTAATTCATGGTAATAGTACTTGGAAAAAGAGGGAGCTCTTTCATTGGGGTGGGATTCATTTGAATCAGGCTGGGAGCAGGCAAATGAAAAGTTTTAAATCGACTTGTAGGATGGACCATTCATATGAGCAGAAATTTTGTAAGTTAAAGACAGGATAAAGCAGAGTAGTGAACTGAGTAATTATATTGGACTAAGAAGGGACAATGGAAAACTTAAATGTGTATTTGGAAATAGAATCTAAACTAGTAAAGGGACAAAATTAAATGTTCTTAATCTGAATGCAAGCATTAGATTGATCCTGGAGTAGGTTAAGAGGTTGGCACCACATCATCAGCTGAAGTGTCTGTTTTAGGTTGTAATGTGCTATGTTCTATATTTATCTTGTACCTGTGCCCTCTAGATTTGGACTTCTCAACCCTAGGGATGATGCTCACATTATCCATACCCTCATGATATTATAAACTTCTATGAGGTCTCCTCTCATTCTCCCACACTCCAAGGAATAGAGATCCAGCATAGACAACCTCTCCTTATAACCCAGAATTCTAGTCTACGTAGCATCTCTTTTGCACCCTCTTCAGCTTACCAATGTCTTTCCTATAACATTTTCCATTCCTCAAATCCATCTCCCTAACTGATCAAGATCTTGATAGTGAAGCAGTTTACAATTCACGGTAATTTGCATCACTGTCAAGAAGGCCCTCTAATTTAGCATCACCAGTAAATTTGTGAATTATGCCAAGTACATTCATATCCAAATCAATTAAATACAACATGAATAACAGAGGTCCTGACACTGACCCCTCAGGCACCTGATTAATCTCAGGCCTCCAGTCAGAAAAATGATTTGCAACCATCACCCTCTGCTTCCTGTATATATCATCCAGGTAAATGTGAATCCACCTCATTAGCTCCCCCTAAAACCCATGTAACCTAATCACAAGAGGGACCACAGATGCTGGAAATCTGAAGCAATGCTGTGTGAATTCAGCAGATCAGGTAGCATCTACCGAGAGAAATGAACAGCCAATGTTTTCAAGCCAACACCAGGACAGAAGATTTGTCAGGTATGACAAATGTTATTCTGTAACATTGAGCTACCATTCCTGCCAAGACTTGTTTCCATTATGGTTACAATATCCTAGTCCCTAGAGGTAAACCACACCCGCAGTTCATCTACTTTACCTGTTAAGCAATGTGCATTGAAATAAAACTTACGTCCCTATAGGTAAAAGATGATATGATTAACATTGGAGAACTCTAAAGGAAGTTCACCAGGCTAATTCTTGGGATGAGAAGTTTGTTCCTATCAAGAGAGGCTAGACACTTTACATTAATATTTTTTAGGAGATTAGGAGAAAGAGGTGAGACCTTATCGAAACATACAAGATCCCAGGTTGGCTCGACAGGATAGATGTTGAGATGTTTCCACTAGTGAGAGAATCATAAGCAAGGAAGCAAAGCCCTTGATCATCTAAAACTGAAGTACTTAGAGATTACTTCTGTCATTGTGAGTTTTTGGAATTGTCTGTTCGTGGAGGTGGTGGAGGCCAGATCATTAAGATATAATTCAGATGGACATAGATAAAAATTGAAAAGGTTGAAAAAGTGAAAATGATGGAGAACTAACACAGAAGTAGAATTAGATGACATAGCAGGTGAGGGGACCGAGTGGTTTAATCTGCTATTTTCTTGTATTCGTGGGGAATAAAAATATCATCACTTGCAGAATAAAGCTGATGAATTAATAACATCAAGTGATAAAAAGGCTGAGATTTTAAAGAACTTTGATGTATCTGTCTTCATGAAGAACACAATTAGTCCCTTGGTCTTGATAGCTTACATGCGAAGAAGTGGTTGTAGATGCAAATCTTTTTGTTCTGGAAAGGGAGGACAAGGGTTACGGGAACAGTCTACAAAAAGGAGCTGAAGCAAAAAATCAGATCAGCCAAGAGCTTAATGAATGGCAGAGTATGCCCGTGGGGCCACATCACCTATTTTTGCTCCCATTTCTTATGCTCCTATGTTTGTAAATGGCTTTCTGTTGTCAAAGCAAGACAAACAATGAATTCCAACATTCCACCTGAGAGGAATCTAGACTGTAAATGAATTAAATGCATCATTGAAGAATGAAGTCTTTGTTGCTGGCTGAATACTGTATAGATATCCCCTGCAGAACCAAAAAGGCACTTTTTGTATGAGAGTTGGTGCTGATTACCAATGATGTTGTCACTTTTGATGAGAGATGGTGCTTCTATAGAAACTTAATCTTTCAATTGTACCCATTGCTATCTTTGAACAATGATATCAGATCAGCAAATAGTACCAAATGCTCTCAGAATTCACCGAGGACAATCATTTTTTTCTGCTGCAGTGGAATAAATTAGGTAATGCTGACTGTATCCAGTTCCAATGTAATCACTAGCCATTGACTTTATTACTGAAGAGAACTCTCTGAGCTGGGCAGAGCTGTGTAGACAGAGATGGGGTGTTAGCAGTTTCCATCATATAGAATCTAGGTGCTCTGTCACCATATGGTATAGAGCAGCTGCCACTATTCCCCCAACAAAGCCCACACTAACTGTGGCAGGCAGGATGCATTCCTGACCACATTTCTGTACTACGCAGCCTCATGGCGCACATTAGACTCAGCTCTCACTGGTACCCCAACTGATCTGTAATTGTGCTCTTGGTCCTGGTGTCTTAGCACACATGGTTATTGGCACCTCCCACAATGATCCCAGGACTGAAAGGCATTGGTATGAAGAGCATTTGATGTCTTTGGGCTTGTACTCAATGGAGCTCAGAAGGTTAGGGTGATATTGCAATTTACCAGATACTCAAAGTCTTGAGTAGAGTGGATGTGGAGAGAATGATCAGTAGGAGTGTCCAGAACCCAATGGGACAGCCTCGGAATAAAGGGACGTACCTTTAAAAAGGAAATGAGGAAGAGTTTTTTCAGCCAGAGCAGTTTGTTGCCATGGAGGGCTGTAGAGGCCAGGTAATTGGGTGCATTTAAGGCAGAGATTAATAAGTTCTTGATAAAGGGGTTAAGCGTTACAGGGAGAAGGCAAATTAAATTGGTAAATTAGTTTATTATTGTCATATGTACCGAGATACAATGCAAAGCATAGCTTCCATACCGTTCATACAGATCAATTCCTTACAACAATGCATTGAAACTGTGCAGGGTAAAGCAATTACAGAGTTTGGAATAAAGTGTTATAGTCACAGAGAAAGTGCAGGGCAGGTAGACACTAAGGTGCAACGTCACAGTGAGGTAGGGTGTAAGGTCAAGATTACATTCAATAACTGTGGGGTAGAAGCTTGGTGACACATGCTTTTAAGCTTTTGTATCTTCCACCTGATGGAAGAGGGGAGAGGAGAGTGTGCTGGAGTTGGGTGGGATCTTTGATAATGCTGGCTGCTTAGCCGAGGCAGTGGTAACTGTAGACCGAGTCTGTGGAGCGGAGGCTGGTTTCATTGATGTGCTGAGCTGTGTCCACAACTCTGTACAGTTTCATTGGTCACATGGTCACGTGCAGAGCAGATGCCATACTGCACTCGGATAGGATGCTTTCAATGATATATCAATAAAAACTGACGAGGGTCAAAGAGGACATGCCAAATTCCTTTAGCCTCCTGAGGAAGTAAATGCACTGGTGCGATTTCTTGGCCATGGTGTCTATGTAGTTGGACCAAAATGGGCTACATTGTCCCCTAGAAACGTGAAATTCTCAACCCTATCGACTCTACACCATTGACATAAACAGGAGCATATGTGCACCACACCCCTTCCAAAGTGAATGACCTGCTCTCTTACTATGCTAACATTGGGGGAAAGGTTATTATCATGACACCATGTCACTCGACTCTCTACCTCCATCCTGTACTCTGCCTCATCATTATTTGACAGATGGCCCTCTACAATGAATCTGGTCACACAGATGTACAGTGAATGGCTGAGGAAGCTGATTTGTTGCATGCCAGTATTGAGAATAAACAAGGTCTCAGTGATTGCAGTCTGTTGGTCAGGAAGTGAAGGATTCAGTTGCAACGGGAGGGGTCTCTACTGTCCAGATGCTCCAGGGATTAGTGCAGAGCCAGGGAGATGGGGTCCGCAATAGGACCGTGTACCAAGGAGGATCATCTGACTGCTCCCAAACCGGAAGCCATGGATGAACTGGTAGATGCATTCACTGCTGAAGTATGGGGATGTCACATTAAAATCAGCTGACTTTTACAGGAAATTGTGTAGGAAGTTGGAGTTAATGTGTGCCTCTCGAAGCACTTCATGATGGTGGATGTCGAAGCCGCCAGGCCGTAGTCATAAATCCACACAATCTTGATTTTAATGGGATGACAGTGGTCTACTTAAAGCAGGCGAGAACCTCAGACTGAAGCAAGTAATCCCACCAGCCTCTTTGCACAGGATCTAAGGACACGGAGAGGGACACTATCCAGGCCAGTTGCTTTCCATTAGTTCACTCTACTGAAGACAGATATTACGTCCATAACAGTGACTGTGTGTTTAGGTGCATTGGAGGCCGTCAAGATGGTGAGAACACTCATAGAATGTGTTATGCCTGTTGAGAAGGGACATGCTGCTGTTGGCGATACTGCTTGGCATCATCTTTATTACATGCAAGCCCTGCCAGCTAGCCTGGAACTCGACTTTGGTCTGATATTGTTGCTTGGCAATCCCTAATAGCTTTATGGAGGTTGTATCTCAATTTCTTGTAAAGGTCAGCTGATTTGAATGTGACATCCCTAGACTTCAGCAGTGAATGGATCTCCCAGTTTATCCTTGGCTTCCAGTTTGGGAACGGTCAGAAGATCCTCCTTGGCACACGGTCCTCAACAAGTCCGTGATGGTGGTGACATGCTCATCCAGGCTGAGTGCTAAGACTTCATACATGGACCAGTCTACTGACTCCAACAGTCACATAGAAGCTCCCCTGTTTCCTCAGAACAGCAGGGTATGACTTTCTGTTTTGGATCTCTCCCCTTTCACCTTCTGGTTGAATGCAGAGAGAAGGAGTACAGTCTGGAAAATGATTAGCTGCAAATGCTGAATTTATCTAATCAACAGCTTACTTTGCTCAGTCGCGAAACAAAATACCTGACAGCTCTCTTGGGAGCTTAGGTTTATGTTAATTTTCCAAGGACCATTATTAATATTTATACAAGTAAAAGCACCTTCAATATTTTGGAGTACTATGTGGATAAAATAAAGTTCTTCTTCAGTCATGCTGGGGCTCAAAATATCAGAATTTCATAATCAGATTCCAAACTTCAAGGTAAATTTGCTGTTCAACCACTCATGAATGTCTTTAAAAAATATTTTAAAATATTGTCACGTTAAGTTGCTTTTGTATTCACATAATAGACAAAATCTTGATCTCTGGTGTTTTCCATGTGGAATTTGCATGGACTCTCTGCAACCATATGTGTTTCCCATGGCATGCCAGTTTGTTCTTCCATCACAAAGATAGGAGTCTGCACAAGCATTGATCACTGTAAATTGACCCTAATATATAGGTGAGAGATAGATTAAAGTTCAAAGTAAATATTATTATAAAGTACATATATGTCACTAGATACAACACTGAGATTCATTTTCTATGTGCATACTCAGAAAATCTATAGAACAGTAACTATCACAGGATTAATGAAAGATTAATGATCAAAGATAATAATGAGGGTGTGGGAATAAAATAGGATTAGTGTAAATGAACGTTTGATGGTTGGCATGGAGTCAGTGGGCTAAAGAAACTGATATCTTAGTCCTCATTCCTCGAAACTAGGGCCGATCTGCTGAATCTACCCTCATAGGATAACCACCCCTTCCTGTGATCTGCCTAGTTGTTAAATTGTAAACACATAGAAGATCCACAGGATGTAAGTACAAAGTTGTGCTTGTGGACAAAGTTAGGTCCCTCTAAGCCACATACATCTTCCTCAGGGAGAGACATCAGAACTGTACAAGTTATTGCAACTGCAGTTTCAGGAAAGCACTATTTTACTTCTCTGTAGAATCTTTCCTCACAAAAGCCGGTATGCCATTTGCCCCCCGATTGTATGCACGTTAGTTTTTGGTGAGTGAAGTAGATAGACACCCAGGTGCTTCTGAAGATTAACATTTTTTAATCTCCTTCCATGGAATCATTGAATCGCATAGCACAGACACTTGGTTCATGCCAACCGTGATCCATATCTACGCTAATCCCATTTTCCTGCTCTGTGCCCCTATCCCACTATGCCTTTCCAAACCTAGCACCTGCCCCGATACCGATTAAGCATTGCAGTTGCACCGGCCTCCACAACCTCTTCTAGCAGGTATTCAGCCTCGCTATGCAAGTAACTTACTCCCCAGATCCTTTCAAAATTCCTCCCTCTCAAGTTAGCTTTATTTCTCACGTGTACATTGAAATACGGAGTGAAATGCTTAGCTCGTGCCGGGGACGGGCTGCGAATGCTGCCATGCTTCCAGCACCAGTATGGTATGCCCACAACTTGATAACCCTAACGTGTACAGTGTGCCTTTGGAATGTGAGAGGAAACCGGAGTACCGAACGGAAGTCACACGGTCACGGGGAGAACATACAATTCCCCCGCCATGGGAACATTATTCATTTATTGAATATCCTGCATACTTCCTTCAGTTCTCAGCCTCCTATGTTCCAGTGAGAGTAAAACAAACACATCCAATCTCTCCTTAAAACTGCAGCCATCCGCTGCAGGCAACATCCTGTGAATATCTTCTGCACTTTCTCTATTGGTACAACATAGTAATCGAAATGACACGTAATACTCTAAGAGTAGTCTAATTCAGACTGGAGGCCTGTGATCAGCGGTCTGCCTTAGAAATTGGTGCTGCATCCACAATTGTTTGTCATCTGAGTTAGCCATTTGGACGACAATATTAACATGGCCGCCTGGTTTATGTTGTTATTGTTCCTCTCCATGCCTTGTGGGTGGCAACCTTGCCATTTCTTTAGCATTTTGTCTGTTTAGTTTACGAGACCATGATACTAGCCTGATGCTCGACCAGCACTGATGGAAAGTGTGCACGGAGCCGGCCAGATTCGAACCTGGGACCACTTGCCTCGAAGTCTGGCGCGGATGCCACTACTCCAGCAGCCGTGCACACCAGGTTTACAGATGACACCAAAATTGGGAGTGCAGCAGACAGTGAAGAAAGGCGTCTGAGAAAATCGAGATGAACAGGTTAGAGAATGGAATTTAACTTGGAAAGTAAGTAGTCTGCTAATCCAGGGCAGGCCTTACACAGTGAATGATAGGGCCTTGGAGAGTGCTGTAGAACAGAGAGACATAATAAAGGTTACATAGTAAGTGGTTGTGTAGGTAAAGACAGTATTTGGCCTGGTTTATCTTCATCAGTCAGCAATTTGAGTACAGGAATTGGGAAAATATGCTGTAATTGTAAAAGCTGTTGGTGAGAACAGATTCAGTGTACTGTGCAAAGTTCTGGTCACCTAGCCAAAGGAAGGATGTCATTAAGCTGAAAAAGGTGCAGAAGAGCTTCACAAGAATGTTACCAGAACTAGAGGACTTGAATTGGAAGGAGAGGATGGATAGGCTGGGTTTTACTTCCTGGAGAGTAGGAGGCCAAGCAGAGAACTGATAGTTTGGATTGAGAAGATAGCGAGTAATGGTGGAAGGGCATCATTCCAGCTAGAGGTCTGTTGTACCTCAGAGACCAGAGGTCTTTTGAGTAGACAATGAATTTTTAGCCAACCTTTCTTTTAAAAAACAGGCAGTTAAGCTTAGCTTACCATTCCTGAAATTAATCTTTCTTTCCCTACATAATCTTTCATAATTTTTTTGAAAAATTATTATTTTTACAACATAATAAATTGCTGTTAAATAACTGGCTTAAGCCAAAATGGGATTTAAATTTTCTAAAGGTAGTCTCAGTAGATTTAATTTAACTAAAGTCTGTAAGTTGATTTTAATTAAAAGCTTTACTGTTTGTTTTGAGATTCCAATTTCTTTTTTTCCAGTGGTTTGAACGGAGCATGACTGCGCAAGCACATGGAGGTCAGCCAGTCAGAACAGCGAGAAGAGCTTAAAAAGAAGACAGATTTATACAGCGAGTGTCAGAGAAGCGGGCATCGGAACAGAGGGAGACAGAGTAGAAAGTCTTTGGCTCAATAGGGCTTCAGTGATTAACGGTCGAGGCGAGGTAGGTTATCTGTGTAGAATACAGACAGAAAGTATGTGTGTGAGGCCGGTTTTCTGTGGTTGGTATGGGAGGTCCCCGAGACTCCCAGCCTCCCGGACGGCTACATCTGCACCAGGTGCATCGAGCTACAGCTCCTTAGGGATCATGTTAGGGAACTGGAGATGCAGCTGGATGACCTTTGTCTGGTCAGGGAGAGTGAGGAGGTGAGAGAGGAGGTATGGCAGGTAGTCACATCGAGGCTTGGGGAGACAGATAAGTGGGTAACAGTCAGGAGAGGGAAGGGCAAGAAGCAGGTATTAGAGAGTACCCCAGTGGCTGTCCTCCTTAACAATAAGTACTCCTGTTTGAGTACTGTTGCCAGGGATTGCCTACCTGGGGGGACGCAACAGTGGCCATGCCACTGACACAAAGTCTGGCCCTGTGGCTCAGAAGGGTAGGGAAAAGAAGAGGATGGCAGCAGTGATAGGAGACTCTACAGTTAGGGGGTCAGACAGGTGATTCTGTAGACTCAGGAAAGAAACGCAGAAGGTAGTTTGCCTCCCAGGTGCCAGGGTCCAGGATGTTTCTGATTGTGTCCACGATATCTTGAAGTGGGAAGGAGAACAGCCAGAGGTCGTGGTACATATTGGTACCAACGACATAGGTAGGAAAAGGGAGGACGTCCTGAAAACAGACGACAGGGAGTTAGGAAGGAAGTTGAGAAGCGGGACCTCAAAGGTAGTAATCTCGGCATTACAGCCTGCGCCACGTGAAAGTGAGAATAGGAATAGAGTGAGGTGGAAGATAAATGCGTGGCTGAGGAATTGGAGCAGGGGGCAAGGATTCAGATTTCTGGATCATTGGGACCTCTTTTGGGGCAGGTGTGACCTGTACAAGAAGGACGGGTTGCACTTGAATCCCAGGGGGACCAATATCCTGGCAGGGAGGTTTGCTAAGGTTATTGGGGAGAATTTAAACTAGAATGCTGGGGGGTGGGAACCGAACTGAAGTGACGGAGGAAAGGGAGGTTGGCTCACAAATAGAGAAAGCTTGTAGACAGTGCAAAAGGGTGGATAGGCCGGTGATAGAGAAGTGATGTGCTCAGACCGATGGTTTGAGATGAGTCTATTTTAATGTGAGGAGTATTATGAACAAAGTGGATGAGCTTAGAGCATGGATCAGCACTTGGAGCTATGATATTGTGGCCATTACAGAGGCTTGGATAGCTCAGGGACAGGAATAGTTACTTCAAGTCCCAGGCTTTAGATGTTTCAGAAAGGACAGGGAGGGAGGCAAAAGAGGTGGGGAGCATGGCACTGTTGATCAGGAATAGAAAAGGAGGAAGTCATGGAGGGGTTGTCTACGGAGTCTCTGTGGGTGGAAGTTAGGAACAGGAAGGGGTCAATAACTCTACTGGGTGTTTTTTATAGACCACCCAATAGTAACAGGGACATCGAGGAGCAGATAGGGAGACAGTTTCTGCAAAGCTGTAATAATAAAGATTTGTTGTGGTGGGAAATTTTAATTTTCCAAATATTGATTGGCATCTTCCTAGAGTGAGGGGTTTAGATGGGGTGGAGTTTGTTAGGAGTGTTCAGGAAGGTTTCTTGACACAATATGTAGATAAGCCTACAAGAGGAGAGGCTGTACTTGATCTGGTATTGGGAAATGAACCTGGTCAGGAGTCAGGTCTCTCAGTGGGAGAGCATTTTGGAGAAAGTGATCACAATTCTATCAACTTTACCATAGCACTGGAGAGGGATAGGAAGACGATGTGCTGGAGCTTTTGGAAAGCATCAAGTTGGATAAGCCACCAGGGCCAAACAAGATGTACCCCAGGCTACTGTGGGAAGCGAGGGGGGCGATTGTTGAGCCCCTGGCGATGATCTTTACGTCATCAATGAGGACGGGAGAGATTCCAGAGGATTGGAGGGTTGCAGATGTTGTTCCCTTATTCAAGAAAGGGAGTAGAGCTAGCCCAGGAAATTATAGACCAGTGAGTCTCACTTCAGTGGTTGGTAAGTTGATGGAAAATTCCAAAGGCCACTTCTCCACTTTTTTGCCCAT
The DNA here is from genome assembly GCF_048418815.1 of Hemitrygon akajei. Taxonomy (NCBI): domain Eukaryota; kingdom Metazoa; phylum Chordata; class Chondrichthyes; order Myliobatiformes; family Dasyatidae; genus Hemitrygon; species Hemitrygon akajei. The sequence continues at coordinate 108,899,712 of NC_133125.1, forward strand.
TCTCCTAATCTGTCACAGACTCCCTGCTTCCTCAGTACTACCTCCCCCTCTACCTATCTTCATGTTGTCCACAAAGGGCCATAAAGCAATCAATTCCATCATCCAAATCATTGACATATAACACGAAAAGAACCTATCCTAACACCAACCCCTGCGGCACTCCGTGAGTCACCAGGCATCAATCAGAAAAGTTCTCCTCTATTCCCAATCTTTGCCTCCCGTCAGTCAGCCAATCTTCTATCCATGCTGATATATTTCCTGTAATACCATGGGCTCTAATCTTGTTAAGCAGCCTCATGTGCAGCACCTTGTCAAAGGCTTTTGAAAATCCAAATAAACAACATCCACTAACTTTTCTTTGTCTATCCTGCCTGTTATTTCCTCAAGAATTCTAACAAAATTGTCAAGCTAGATTTTCCCTTAAAGAAACAAGGCTGACTTCAGCCCAGCCTATTTTATCACGTGCCTCAAGTACCCTGAGACCTCATCCTTAATAATGGACACCAATATCTTACCACCCACTGAAGTCAGGCTAACTGGTCTATAATTTCCTGCCTTTTGCCTCGTTCCCTTCTTAAAAAGTGGAGTGACATTTGCAATTTACAAGTCCTGCCAAACCATTCCAGAATCTAATGATTCTTGAAAGATCATTACTAACGTCTACCAATCTCTTCAGCTACCATTCTCAGGATACTGGTACACTTGTGGAGCGCTATTTCAAGAGCCAAGAAACAGTTCTGGGAGAGGTTAGAGGCAACATTGAATGCACGTCAACTCTGGTAGGGTTTACTTCCTACAATGCAAAACCTGACATCATGAATGGCAGCGATACTTCACTACCAGATGAAAGGGAGAATAAAATCACAACTTTGAGGATCCCTGCAGCATCCAATGACACTGTGATCTGTGTCTCGAAGGTCAAGATCAAACTGTCTTTCAATTTGCCGGGGCCTGACGAAGTACCTGTAAGGCTCTGAAAACCTATGTCAACCAACAGGCAGGGGTATTCAAAGACATTTTCAAACTCTCACTGCTACAGTCAGAAATTTTTACCTAAAAATTTTACCTAAAAAAAAGAAATTTTTACCTAAAAAAAATTTTAAAAAGGGAAAAGAGAAAGAGAGAGGAAAAAAATCAAATCCATTGAAAATATTGAATAAAAGGTCGCCAGGCTTGTTCAACATTAAAAGATGTGTCAAACGTCCAGCTTCTAATTTTCTCCAAACTTAAGCAGGACATAATAGAGGAGAGCCAATGAAAAACAGTAGGTAATTCACCTATCACCAAAATAGGTTTACAGCAAATGTGATCTCAATGGCTCTTCACACAACCTTGGATCACCTGGACGCTGCAAATACTTATGTCTGGATGCTGTTTATTGACTATAACTCAGCATTTAACACTATCATTCCTACAATCTTGATTGAAAAGCTACAGAATCTGGGCCTCTGTACCTCCGTCTGCAATTGGATTCACAACTTCCTAACCAGTAAACCACAATCTGTGCTGATTGGAAATAACATCTCCACTTTGCTGATAATTAACACTAGTGCACCACAGGGATGCGTGCTTAGCCCACTGCCCTACTCTCTCTACACCCATGACTGTGTGGCTAGGCATAGCTCTAATGCTATCAATAAATTTGCTGATGATACATCCATTGTTGGCAGAATTTCAGATGGTGACGAGAGAACATACTGGAGTGAGATATACCAGCTAGTTGAGTGGAGTTGCAGCAACAATCCTGCACTCAATGTTAGTAAGACCAAAGACCTGTTCATGGACTTCAGAAAGGGTAAGAAGAGAAAACAAAACCAATCCTCATAGAGGGATCAGAAGTGGGGAGAATGAACAACTTCAAATTTCTGGGTGTCAATATCTGAGTACCTGACCTGGACGCAACATATTAATGCAGCTATAAAGAAGGCAAGACAATTAAAACACCTGAAAACTTCTCCAAATGTACCATGGAGAGCATACGAACTGGCTGCATGACCGTCTGGTATGGTGGGGTGGGTTACTTCACAAGATCGAAGCAAGTTGCAGAAACTTGTAAAATTAATCAGCTCCATCATGGGTAATAGCCTCCACAGTATCCAAGACATTTTCAAGGTGTGGTGCCTTGGGAAGGCAGCGTCCATCAATAACAATCCCCACCGCCCAGGACAGGCCCTCTTCACACTGTTAACATCTGTACAGAAGCCTAAAGGCACACACTCAGCGATTCAAGAACAGTTTCTTCCCTTCTACCTCATAATTTCTAAATGGTCAATGAAACCATGAACACTACCTCACTATATTTTTTTCTGCACCACTTACTTTAACAATTATCGTGTATGTATATGTATGTATCTGTATACACACACACACACACACTCACACTCCCAAGGTTGTCAAGCCGAGGAGTGGTAATGGGGACAAGCTCCCACTACCTAAAAGTGCTCCTCACAGCATGCGACTCAAATAGCCTCTGACAACCAAGTCTAACTCCAGGCCTTCTCGTGTGGCTTAGCCTCTAAGCCCAGCGGAACCGTTTCTACTGACAGGAGAAGGGGTGAAGGCGGGTCCTGGTGCCTTAAAACCAGTGCTTCAGGTAGATGGAGCTCATCAGCCTGGGAAGGCAGTCCATCTGAGAGAGGGAAAAACTCTGATTTCAAACCTCCGCTGCCTTGCGGCCATACCCACTCATGGGAAAGGCTTCGGGAGCAAACCCTGAGGACAAATCCGGAGCTGGAGTCCCTAAGGCAGTCCAACATTGTCTTCATTCTCATTCTGGCAACTCCTGCGAGGTCACTGGTGCCAAACTGTATCGGTGTTTGCCCTTCCCTTGGACAATATCGGTGGTGTGGAGAAGGGAGACTCGCTGCTTGGGCAACTGCCTGTCTTCCATACAACCTTGCCCAGGCCTGCACCTGGAGAGAGCACAGATCCACAGTCTCACGAGACTAACGGATCGATCACACACACACACACACACACACACACACACACACACACACACACACACACACACACACACACACACACACACACACACACACACACACACACACACACACACACACACACACACACACACACACACACACACACACACAGAGTCTGGAAATCTTTGATATCAAGCAGTAGTTAATTGAGTCATGAAGAAGAAGGAAGCATTTGTAAATTAAATCAAACAGGGAGTTTGAGGGCTATGAAGTAGCCAGAAGAGAACTCCAGACTTTAGTGAACAAAGTTCCAGAGTGTAGGGTGATTCGGAAGATAAAGACACTTGGGATCCAAGGTGAATTTGCAAGATTGACTTTGGAACTGGTTTACCAATAGCAGAGAGTGAGTCGCTGTAGAAGGTTGTTATTGAGGCCAGAGATCGATAACCAGTGTTCTTCAAGGGTTGGTACAGGGATCTCTTTATATATATATATATATATATATATCTATACACACACACACCACATACACACATATACACATATATACTGCAGACAGTGTGAAAGACTATCCAACATGAGCAAGATATAGATCAGTTACAGATATGGGCAGTGAAGAGGATGATGGTGTTTAAACTGGGAAGTGTGAGGTGTTATATTTTGGGAGTCAAATGAGAGGAAAAGGTATACAGTTACACTTAATAGCAATGATATGCAGAGGTATCTTGGGTTCAAGCCCATAGTTAGAAACATAGAAAACCTACAGCACTGTACAGGCCCTCCGGCCCACAAAGCTGTGCCAAACATGTCCTTACCTTAGAAATTACCTAGGGTTACCAGTAGCCCTCTATATTTCTGAGCTCCATGTACCTGTCCAGGAATCTCTTAAAAGACACTATCGTAACTGCCTCCACCACTGTCACCGGCAGCCCATTCCACGCACTCACCACTCTCTGTGTAAAATACTTACCCCTGACATCCCCTGACATCTCCTCTGTCCCTGCTTCCAAACACCTTAAAACTTTGCCCTCTCGTGCTAGTCATTTCAGCCCTGGGAAAAAGCCTTCAACTATCCACACGATCAATGCCTCTCATCTTCTTGTATACCTCTGACAGGTCACCTCACATCCTCCGTCGCTCCAAAAAAAAGGCCAAGTTCACTCAACCTATTCTCATAAGGCATGCTCTCCAATCCTGGCAACATCCTTGTAAATCTCCTCTGCACTCTTTCTATGGTTTCCACATCCTTCCTGTAGTGAGGCGACCAGAACTGAGAATAGTACTCCAAGTGGGGTCTGACCAGGGTCCTGTATAGTGCAACATTATCTTTCGGCTCCTAAACTCAATCCCACAATTGATGAAGGCCAATGCACCGTATGCTTTCTTAACCACAGAGTCAACCTGCGCAGCAGCTTTGAGTGTCCTGTGGACTCGAACCCCAAGATCCCTCTGATCCTCCACACTGTCAAGAGTCTTACCATTAATACTATATTCCGACATCATATTTGACCTACCAAAATGAACCACCTCACACTTATCTGGGTTAAACTCCATCTGCCACTTCTCAGCCCAGTTTTGCATCCTATCAATGTCCCACAATAACCACTCACAGCCCTCTACACTATCCACAACACCCCCAACATTAATGTCATCAGCAAATTTACTAACCCATCCCTCCATTTTCTCATCCAGGTCATTTATAAAAATCATGAATAGTAGGGTTCCAGAACAGATCCCTGAGGCACACCACTGGTCATGGACCTCCATGCAGAATATGACCCTTCTACAACCACTCTTTGCCTTCTGTGGGCAAGCCAGTTCTGGGTTCACAAAGCATTGTCCCCTTGGACCCCATGCCTTCTTACTTTCTCAATAAGCCTGCATGGGGTACCTTGTCAAATCCCTTGCTGAAATCCATATACACTACATCTACTGCTGTATCTTCATCAATGTGTTTAGTCGCACCTTCAAAAAATTCAACCAGGCTCGTAATGCACAACCTGCCTTTGACAAAGCAATGCTGACGATTCCTAATCATATTGCCTCTCCAAATGTTCATAAATCCTGCCTCTCAGGATCTTCTCCATTGACTTACCAACCACTGAAGTAAGACTCACTGGTCTATAATTTCCTGGGCTATCTCTACTCCCTTTCTTGAATAATGGAACAACATCCGCAACCCTCTAATCCTCCAGAACCTCTCCCGTCCCCATTGATGATGCAAAGATCATTGCCAGAGGCTCAGCAATCTCCTCCCTCGTCTCCCACAGTAGCCTGGGGTACATCTCATCTAGTCCCAGTGATTTATCCAACTTGATGCTTTCCAAAAGCTCCAGCACATTAAACAATTTCAACATAGCATCTCAACTCCTGTATTCAATACTTTGATTTATTAAGGTTAATGTGCCAAAATCTACCAGTGACTCCACTTTGAAGGAATTATGGTTCTGCATTCCCAGATCTCTCTGTTCCACACACTTCCCAGTGCCTACCATTCACTGTGTAAGATCTACCCTGATTGGTCCTCCCAAAGTACAACACCTCACACTTGTCTGCATTAAATTTCATCTGCCATTTTTCATCCCATTTTTCCAGCTGGTCCAGATCCTGCCTCAAGCTTTGATGGTCTTCTTTGCTGCATCTTTTTGAGTACCAAACAACTGAACCATCTTGACCATCCTCTCAGGCAGAACTACATCAAAGGCCTTGCTAAAGTCCATGTAGACACGATCCACTGTCTTAACTTCATCAGTTTTCCTGGTAATTTACATAGAACATAGAATAGTACAGCACATTACAGGCCCTTTGGCCCACAGTGTTGTGCCGACCCTCAAACCCTGCCTCCCATATAACCCCACACCTTAAATTCCTCCATATACCTGTCTAGTAGTCTCTTAAACTTCACTAGTGTATCTGCCTCAGACAGTACATTCCACACACCAACCACTCCCTGAGTGAAAAACCTTCCTCTAATATCCCCCTTGAACTTCCCTCCCCTTACCTTAAAGCCATGTCCTCTTGTACTGAGCAGTGGTGCCCTGGGGAAGAGGTGCTGGCTGTCCACTCTGTCTATTCCTCTTAATATCTTGGACACCTCTATCCTCTCATCCTCCTTCTGTCCAGAGAGTAAAACCCTAGCTCCCTTAATCTCTGATCATAATCCATTCTTTCTAAACCAGGCAGCATCCTGGTAAATCTGCTCCGTACCCTTTCCAATGCTTCCACATCCTTTCTATACTGAGGCGACCAGAACTGGACACAGTACTCCAAGTGTGGCCTAACTAGAGTTTTATAGAGCTGCATCATTACATCGCGTCTCTTAAACTCTATCCCTCGACTTACGAAAGCTAACACCCCATAAGCTTTCTTAACTACCCTATCTACCTGTGAGGCAACTTGCAGGGATCTGTGGACATGTACCCCCAGATCCCTCTGCTCCTCCACAATACCAAGTATCCTGCCATTTACTTTATACTCTGCTTTGAAGTTTGTCCTTCCAAAATGTACCACCTCCCACTTCTCTGGGTTAAACTCCATCTGCCATTTCTCAGCCACTTCTGCATCCTATCAATGTCTTTCTGCAATCTTTGACAATCCTCTACACTATCTACAACACCACCTACCTTTGTGTCATCTGCAAACTTGCCAACCCACCCTTCTACCCCCACATCCAGGTCACTAATAAAAATCACGAAAAGTAGAGGTCCCAGAGTTTTAATTTTTAATTTCCTTAAAAAACTCTATACGATTGGTTAGACATGACCTAGCATGCATGAAGTCATGTTGATTAACCCTAATCAGTCTCTGTCTATCTAAATATTCATATACTTGGTCCCTTAGAATACCTTCCAATAACTTTCTCAGTACTCATGTCAGAGTAATCGGCCTATGAATTTCTGGCTTATTCTTAGAACAACAGAACAACATTGGCAATCCTCCAATCCCCCAGCACCTCACTCATAGCCAAGGATTTTTGAAATATATTTACTTGGGCCCCTGCAATTTCTGCATTGCCTCACACAGGGTGAGACCTTGTCAGGCCCTGGGAATTTATCCACCCTAATTTGCCTCAACACAATAAACATCTCCTCCTCTGTCATCTGTATATGGCCCATGAGCTTGCTGCTGCTTCACCTCACTTCTATAGACTCTGTTCATCTTCTGAGTAAATAAAGATGCAAAAAGACCATTTAAGATCTCCCCCATCTTTTTCAGCTCCATGCATAAACTACCACTCTGACCTCCCAGTGAATTTTGTCCCTTGCAGTCTTTTTCCTCTTAATACATCTGTCGAAGCCCTTAGCATTCTCCTTCACCTTGTCTGCTGGAGCAACCACATGCCTTCTTTTAGACTTCCTGATTTCCTTCACAAGAGTTTTCTTGCATCTCTTATACTCACAAACCTCGGTTCTTCCTACCAGTCTATAACTGCTATGCTCTTCCTTTTGTCTCTTCACCAGGGCCTCAATATCTCACAACAACCAAGGTTCCCTAAACCTGTTATCCTTGCCTTTTACTCCAACTGGAACATCCAAACTGTATAACCTTAAAGTTTCACTTTTGAAAGCTTCCCATCAGAAAACAGCCCGTCCCAATCCACACTTGCCAGATCCTATCTGATACCATCCAAATTGATCTGTTTTCCAATTCAGAATCTCAACCCGAGGACCAGATCTATGCTTTTCCATAATTACCTTGAAACTAATGGCATTATGATTACTTCATGCAAAATTCTACCCTACACAAACTTAAGTCACCTCCCCCATCTCATTTCCTAATAGGAGATCTAGTATCACATTTTCTTTGGATGGGACTTTTACATACTGATTAAAGAAAGTTCCTGAACATATTTGACAAACACTTTCCCATCTAGTCCTTTTACAGTTTGGGAGTTCCAGTCAATACATATAAAGTTAAAACCACCTACTATCACAACCTTATGTTTCTTGCAACAGTCTGTGATCTCTCTATAAACTTGCTCCTCTAAATCCTGCAGTCTGTGGGGTGGTCTGTAATGTAGCCCCATTAACATGGTCGTACCTTTCCTATTTCTCACTTCTAACTATAAAGCTTCACTAGATGAGTTCTCCAGTCTGTCCTGACTGAGCACTGCCATGATATTTTCTCTGACTAGCAACGCTACCCTCCCCCCTTCAATTCCTCTTGCTCTATCACATTTAAAACATCGGAAGTCCGGAACAATGAGCTGGCAGTCCCGGCCCTCCGGCAACCAAGCTGCACTAATGGCTACCATGTCATAATTCCATGTGCTGATCTATGCCGTAAAATCATCCACATTTCCAACAACACTCGCATTGAAATATACGCAGGTTAGAACATTAGTCTCACCACACGCATCCTTTTGATTCCTGACTTTTATGTAGGCTCAACAATGGCTTTCTCCACAGCCTCAATCTGTTCTCTAGCAGTGGTTCCCATCTCCCTGCAACTCTAGTTTAAATCTCCTCGTGCAGTATAGTGAACCTTCCCACTGGGATATTTATTCTCCTCCAGTTCAGGTGCAAACTGTCACTTCTGTACACATCTCACCTCCCTGGAAGAGAGCACAATGATCCAAAAATCCAGAGATCCAAATAGGAAGTACTGCAGTTTGGGATAAAGGGAGAGTACAGAGTTAGTGCTAGGATCAGTATTGATGAACAGACCGATCTTGGGTTCCAGGTACAAGGCTCTCTAAAGGTGGCACAGAGGTGAATATTGTGGTAAAGAAGGTCTCAGACTGCTGACTCCAAGAGCCAGGAAGCCATGTTACAGCTTTATAAAACTCTAGCTAGTCCACATTTAGATTATTGCATTCAGTTCTGGGCACCTCCTCATAGGAACACTGCGGTGGCTTTGGAGGTGGTATAGAGGAGGTTTACCAGCATACTGCCTGATTTGGAGATTATATGTTATACAGAGAGGTTGGAAAAGCTGGGGCTGTTTTCTCTAGTTCAGTGGAGATTGAGGGGGGATTAGATAGAATTTTATAAATTTAAATGAGACATAGATAGAGTAGACAGCAGATTCTTGTTCCCTGGATTGGAAAGTCCAGTATTAGAGGGCAGTTATTTGAGGTGAGGAGGGAAGGTACGAAGCAGATATGCAAGACAATTTTTTTTTCACAGAGATAATGTCCTAGAATACATTGCATTTAAGAGATTCTTGCACAGACATATGAATACGAAGAGAAGGGAGGGATAAGGCTAATGAGGAATTGGATTAATTAGGAGATATTGGTTTAGTTAATTTGGCACACCATCAGGGGTCAAAGGCCTTCTCTTGTGCCCTATTATACAAAGAAATGTATCAAACAGAGTATTTTCCCATTTCTGTGCTGGGATTAAAGCAACCTAGGTATTGATATAAGAATGGTTCTGTTTGGGAAATGTCTACAGATGTACTGTAGAGAACACTCTGAGTACATCACTGTCTGGTATGGGGGGGGGGGGGGGTGAGGCTACTGCACAGGATCGAAGTAAGCTTCAGACAGTTGTAAGCTTAGTCAGCTCCATCATGGGCACTAGCTTCCATAGTGTCCAGAACATTTTCAAGGAGTGATGTCTCAAAAAGGCCGTGTCTATTATTAAAGACCCCTATCTTCCAGGTCATGCCCTGTTCTGATTGCTACCATCAGGGGGGAGGTACAGAAGCCTGAAGGCACACACTCAACGAATGAGGATTGAGGAACAACTTTTTCCTCTCTGCCGTCTGACTTCTGAATGGACATTGAACCCATGAACACTTCCTCACTATTTCTTTTAACTTCTATTTTTGCAATACTTATTCAATTAAACTGTTTAATATATAAAATAGTAATTCATAGTTTTTTCCATTATTATGTATTGTATTGTGGTACTGCTGCAAAGTTAACAAATTTCACGACATATGCCTATAATATTAATCCTGATTTTGATTCTACCTACATTCCACCTTGCTCTAGTTGGAACAGGAATTTTATGCTGAAAGACAAGCCTTGTGGTTCTTTTGATTCCTTGTCTTTATATTGAAAGCTGTACGAGTCCTGAAAGTCAGCAACAAAGACAAAGTAGGGTAACACTTACGGAGTACTTATAGCTGAACAAAACAATTTACAGTCCCTGCAGGTTGACTGTCGTAACAGAATGTCATAGTACTTACTATCAGAAGTCAATACAAAACATCCAAAGCACAATAAGTTTCAGATTGCATGCTGGGAGCAAGAGGTACCTCTGGGGCTCTGGGGTGTCAAAAATCAACCGCTTCTGGTTCAATATAATTTTTCAAATCAAAGAGCATTCTGAGATATTCAGCACCACTTGAATTTCAGCAGTAATGCACTGGCCAGGATGTTGCAAGCAGAGTGGGAAAAAAGTGATTTGAAAAAAAAACTGGAAGAAAATAATTTTGCATTTCTGAGCAACCGTTTTCTAATCTTTGCAGCCAATGCCCGAGTGACTGGCTACAACTGACACCAACCGTTGTAAGCCTGTAAAATGCACTAACTACAGAAATTTGAATTTAAACAGATCAAGCTTAATAAAAAGTGTGATTTAGGGAATGAAGAAAAATAACTGGAAAGAGAATAAAGGAAGCGGTGGAAAAGCATGAAAAGAAGGAACATTTTAAGTGACAGTGAAATAGCTGAAAATAAAGATCAAAGCAGGCAGATATACGTGATCCCCAGGGAACAAACGACTTCTGTTTTTATAGAGGGCCATCAATTTTTTTTCTCCAAGTCAGAAAATATACAAAAAGCTTGATGTGGTAGTTAACTACCTTCACAATATTGTCTTGAATTGCGTCAAAAGATAAAGAACAATTACTAAAAGTGCAGGGAGGGAGGAAGAGAGAGGGGGAGAGAGAAGGTGGGGAAGGGGAGGAGGGAGGGGGGGAAGGAGGGAGAGAGACTGACTTTTGAATTTAATATCAATGGAGGTCACTAATCTGTCAGGGTATCTAGAAGTCTGAAACAAAAACAGAATACTGTGCAAACACTCAGCAAATCAGACAGCATTTTTGGAAAAAGAAACGGAGCTAACATTTCATGTCAGACCCTTCATCAGAGCAATTGTTCTGAATAAAGTATTATGCCAGACTGATAGATTGTGTATATAAGCATGTCCACCAGATTGCATAGGATTGTTAATAAATATACAAGTTATCATTATGTTGACCAAGATCTAAATGCATTTGCAATCTAAACTCTCAGATTAAGAATTGTTAGTATTCATGCACTTTTCTTAGAACATATAGCTGCATTTTGTTTTCTATACCAAATAATAAAATAAGATTTAGCGCATCCACCTGAAGCATCGGAAAATGGTACATCTCTCTTTGTCGATGCAAATCCCACAGGAACGGAGAAACTATAGGCTTTCACCTGGAATATTAAGATCTAAAGAGCCCGAGCATAAATATTTAGGTATCTCTCCAATTCACAGAACAATGAACTTCTTTTTAGCGTTAAGGTATTTTGCTGTTAAAGACTGAACAGGAATGCTAAACAATAATTGTTAGATAAAGTGCCTATTCTTTAAAATGTCCACAATCAAGGGCTGAGTTTCTATTATTCCATCCGTCATATCAAGACTGCAAATTCCCGATAAATAAATCACAGAAAGTAAAGGAGCTGCGCGTTGCTATAAGTATACGGAGACTTGAAAGCAATAAAAATAAACAGACGCTCGAAAAGATTCATTGAAACTACGAACCATCGAGTGCGAGCATGGATGGGAATTCTTTGCAGTTGGACACGCCAGTAGAATCTGTTACACATGTTTTCCAGAGATTGGCCCAAAATGTGGCCGTGGTGATAACAGTACCGTCGATGGTAGACACTTTCCAATAGTCCGTGGGCACTGTGGAAGAAATTAAAATAAATCCAGACACGGATATAATGAAGGCAACGATTTCAATTGACATCTTCGCCATTTCTAGGATTATCGATCGGTTTATAATTTAAATCAGTTTAATTCTCTTTTTTTTTCCCCCTGTCGATTATCTCTACGTGTATCACTCAAATTAATAGGACTGAAATTAGAAGCAAAGCTGGTCCGTCACTCTTTTCCCTTGTGGGGAGCCGCGTGTGGCAGACTCCGTGTCTTTGGGACTGAGTGAAATAAAAATTTGCTGAAAAGTTGAAATCTGTGCACAGGTCAATTACCTTACGTCATAGGACAGTCAGCCTCTTTTCAACACCTTTAAACGTGTAAGTACCTTTGTCAACTCGTACCTTCCTGTTGGGACTAAACATCTGAGAATGGCAGAAGTGAAACCAGGATCCCAACAACAACAACAGCATATTCTAATGAGTTAAGTACCAAAACATACACGCTGAACTAACAAAAGCTGAAGTGATGTTATTTTTGGAACAAATAAAAATAAGTGAATATTTTAAAGGCCAGGATCACTGTCTAATAATGATGGTTTGATAAATGCAGTCAAGCCCACACATTATAGAGTCATAGAATGCTACTGCATATAAACAGGCCCTTCAGCCCATCTAGTCCACACCAAACTATTTATCTGCCTAATTCCATGGACCTGTAACCAGACCATAGCCCTTTAAGCCCATTCATGTACCTACCCAAATTTCTCTTAAATGTCGACCTCAAACCTACATTCGCCACTTCTGCTGGCAGCTCATTCCACACTCACCATCCTCTGAGTGAAGAAGGTTGCCCTCATGTTCCCCTTAAACATTCCACCTTTCACCCTTAACCCATGACCTCTAGTTCTCATCTTGCTCAATCTCATTGGAAAAAGTCTATTTACACTTACCCTGTCTATACCGCTCATAATTTTCAAAAGGTCAATAGGTACATTTAATGTTGGAGAAATGTATACAATATACATCCTGAAATTCTTCTTCTTCACAAACATCCACAAAAACAGAGGAGTGGCCCGAAGAATGAATGACAGTTAAATGTTAGAGCCCCAAAGCCACCCCAACTCCCCCTCCCACACATAAGCAGAAGCAAAGCAATGACGCCCTCCCCCACCAGCAAAAAGTATTGGCACCCCCTCCGAGCACTCGAGCATGCAGCAAAGCATCAATAAAGACACAGACTTTCAGTAGCCCAAATACTGCTCATTCACCCAGTAATTCAACATACCACCAGCTCTCTAATAAGAGAAAAAGGAGTGTCACCATTTCACAGCGAGAGGGGAGACATAAACAAAACAATTCACTGTTTTAAATTGGCTTCAATTGGCAGTAAAGGTGGCCATGGACAGATATGTCATTGCGGGAATGGGGAGATGAAGTAAAATGGCTGGCCACTGGGAGCCACCGGGAAATACAGGGTGCTGGGGGTGGGGCGGGGAGCAGAGACGGAAAGGTACTCACTCAAGTGATTTCTCCCAGTCTGCAATGGGTCTCACCAATGTAGAGGCGGCCTCACTGGGAGCACACAAAACAATAAGTGACCAGGATGGATTCACCAATAAAGTTCTGCCTCACCTGGAAGGACTGTTAATGACCTTAAATGGTCGTGAGGAAAGGGGTGCATGGGCAGGTGTAACAGTTAACACAGGTAAGTGCCTGGAGAGGGATTGGTGGGAAGGGACAAGTGGACAAGAGAGTTCCAGGGTGAGTGATCCTTGTGGAAAGCAGAGTGGTAGATGAGACAAGGGGAAGCTTACCCCAGTTCTAATGGTAGGGTGGGAGGTGTTATAGTTAGGATGAGGGTAGACGTGTGGAAAGTGGAGGAGATGCAGATAAGGGTTGCATTGATAGTGGTGGAAGGGGAACACTGTTTTCTGAAAAAAATGAGGACATCTTGAATGTCCTGGAATGGAATGCTTCATTATGAGAACAGATATGGCAGAGCTGGAGGATCTGAGAAAAGGGACTAGCATCCCTGCAAGAGCTAGGTTCAGAAGAGTTATAGTAAAATAATTGTGGTTTGTACAAACTGGTGGTAAATAATCTAGTTCCTGAGATAGAGACACAGAGATCAAGAAAGCGGAAAGAGATATTGACAATGGATCAAGTGAATTTCAGGGCAGTGTGGAACTCAGTAGTAAAGTGGATGACATTTTTAAGCTCAGCATGGGTGCAGGAGGCAGTGTCAATGTAGTGGAGAAAGAATCGGGGAGCATTATCAGTGTAGGTTTGGAAATGGATTATTCATGCAGCTGTTGAAAAGGCAGATGTAGCTGATTCCCATCTGAGTACCTATGGCTCCACCTTTGATCTGAAGAATGTGAAAGGAGCTGATAGAGAAGTCATTGAGGGTGAGAATCAATTCTGTTAGACCAGGGGTTTTCAACCTCTTTTTTGTGCCATGGACCCCAGGTTGGGAACCCTGGTGTTAGACATTAGGAGGATGGTGGTGGAGGTGATCTAGTTAGGTTTGTTTTCAAGAAAGAAGCAGAAAATCCTGAGGCCTTCCTGATGGGGGATAGAGTTCTACAGAGACCGGGTGTTCATAGTGAAAATGAGGCGGTCAGCTCCAGGAATGGAAAGTTCCTGAAGTGGTGGAAGGATGTGAAGTGTCATGGACGTAGGTGGGAAAGAACTGAACCAAAGGGGAAAAATTCAAGTCAATATGTAAGGACATTTTATGACTTTGCTGGTTAGTTCAAGACCACTAGTTCATAACTGAAGGGAATTAGCTGTTCTTCAACCTTGTGGTGCTGGACTGCAGGCTTCCATACCCCAATGCTGTTGATAGTTACAAAAAGATTGTGTGGCCTGGATAATGAGGGTCTTTGATGGATGTTGTCTTCTTGAGGCAGCACCTTCTGTAGATACTACCATGGTGTGGACGGTTGTGCCTGTATGTAATGGGCAGATTGCTCCACTCTCTGCAGCTTCAACAAACTTTCAACAAACATCTGTTGAAGTTTGTTAGTGTTCAGAGACAAGCCAACCCCCCTTAACCCCCCAAGAAAGTAAAGACTTTGGCACATTTTCCTTATGATTTCACCTGTGTACTGGGCCCAGGAGAGATGACCTAATCGGTTAATGCTGAGCAATTTAAAGTTGCTGACTCCATCCTCTGCTGATCCTCAATATAGAATAGCTCACCTTCCTTCCTCTTCCTGCAGCCAACAATCAGCTCAGTAGTTTTGATGATGTTGAGTGAGAGGTTGTTGTGGCCAATTTCGCTCCAGTAATCTGCCTCATTGCCGCCTGTGATTTGTCAAGCTGTAGTATCATCGTTGGCTTTGCAAATGGCATTGGAACAGCACTTAGCCAAATAGCCATGTGTGCATAGAGAGCAGAGCAGTGGGCTGAGCATGTAGCCTTGAGCTGCACCTGTGTTGATTCAGCGAGGAGGGGATATTGTTACTAATTCTCACTGGTTGAGGTCTGCCAATGATGAAGTTGTGAATCTAGTTGCAGAGGGAGGTATAGTGGCCCAGGTCTTGGTCTTGAAGATGATGAGTTTGGATGGGATTATTGTGTTTAACGCCAAGCTGCAGTCAATGAACAGTAGCCTGATGTATAAGTTCCCATTGTCCATAAGTGAAGAGCTGGAGAAATTGTATCTGATACTGCCCTATAATGATGGTAGTTAAATTGGAGCAAAGCCAGGTCGTCTGAGGCAGGAGATGATTCATACCATAACAGAGAATACTTCTCCAAAATGGTTAGGGGTTGAATATGTCCATGCAGTATCTACTCCAGCCAGTTGGTCCATACATATCTTTAGTACTTGGCCAGGTACCCCATCTGGATAATATGGACGTATGGATTATAATGAGAAAAATGTGAAGTCTTCCACAAAGGAAAGAGATTAAAAGACATTGGTCTTCAGAAGGAAATGTATCATGGAGTCAGAATCATACAGCACAGAAACAGATCCTTCATCTCAGCCTGTCCTTACCGATTGAGATGCTCGTCTGTTCCTTTGTGTTTATCCCATGACTCAATGATGAGAACCGAGATCTACCTGAACCAGTTCTGTACTGTATGACCCTAGCCATGTACTTGTCCAATTGACTTCCCACCAGTGAGCACATCTTCAAAAAGACGGTAACTCAAGAAGGGTGAATAGGTCATTGAGAACCTTCACCACCTGGAACATAACCTCTTCTCATTGCTACCATCAGGGAGGAAGTACAGGAGCCTGAAGATCCACACTCAGGACCGGCTTCTTCCGCTCTGCCATCGGATTTCCGAATGGTCTATAAACACTACCTCACTATTCCTCTGTTGCACATTCTTATTACACTTACAGTAATTTTGTACATCTTGCACTGTTTTACTGCCACAAAACAACAAATTTCACAACATATGTCAATGACAGTAAACTTGTTAATATATCTGCCTCAGCTATTTCCTATGGCAGATTGTTCCATATTCACAACATCTTCAGAATATATTATAAAACTGAGAGAATATGATTTGTAAGCAACTCATGGGGATATCAAAATCAATTTTAAGGTCAGAGGGAGTGTTCAGTGAGGAGTGCGGAAGAACAGTCCAAGTACAGCATCAGGTGCTCCTAAAATTGAGGTACCAAGAGTAAATAAGGTAGTAACACAAAACCACATGCATAAGATACAGGAGCGGATCTAGGCCATTTGGCCTGTCGCTTCTGCTCTGCCATTCAGTCATGTTGACTTATTTTCCTTCTCAATCCCATTCTTCTGCCTGTCCCGTTATCTTTGATGCCCTTACTAACCAAGAATCCATCAATCTTTGCTTTAAATATACCCAAAGACTTGACTTCCACAATCCCGTGTGGAAATTAATTCCATAGATTCACCATACTCTGGCTAACAAAATTCCACTTCATCTGTTCTAAAGGACCGTTCTTCTATTCTGAAGCTGTGCCCTCTGTTCTTAAACTCTCATATGATAGGACATATCCTCTCCATGTCTACTCGATCCAAGGCTTCAATATTTGATTGGTTTCAATGAAATCCCTCTTTATTCTTCTAAACTCCGGTAAGTACAGGCAGAGAGCCATCAAAGACTCTTCATACTTAACCCTTTCATAGCACCACACCCACAAAATGCTAGAGGAACTCAGCATGGCAGCTGAGTAAACAGTTGACATTTCAGGCCGAGACCCTTCATCAGGACCACATATGGAGCACTGCCCTGTTGAAGGGTCTTGGCCCAAAATTTCGACTGTTTAGTCATTTCCGTAGATGCTGCCTGGCCTGCCAGGTTCCTCCAGCATTTTGTGTGTGTTGCTTTGAATTTCCAGCATTTGCAGATTTTCTCTTATTTACCATGGCATCATTCTTGTAAATGTCCCATGGACCCTCTTCAATGCCAGCACATCCTTCATTTGATATGGGGTACAAAATTGCTCACAACACTCTATATGTCATCTTAACAACAACTTATAAAGCCTCAGTATTACATCCTTGCTTTTATATTCTAGTCCTCTCGAAATGAAAGATAACATTGCATTTGTCTTCCTCACCACCAACTCCACCTACAAGTTAACATTTAGGCAATCCTGCACAAGGACTCCCAAGTCCCTTTGCACCTTCAATTTCTGAATTAGTTCCCTATTTAGAAAATAATCCATGCCTTTATTCTTTCTACCAAAGTGCATGACCATACACTTCCCTACACTATATTCTATCTGCCTTTTTTCCTATTCTCCAAATCTGTCCAATTCCTTCTTGTTTCCTTATCACTATCATTTATCTTTTTATTATCTGCATACTTGGGTACAAAGCTAACAACTCTATCACCTAGATTATTACCATATAATGTAAGAAGTTGTGGACCCAACATTAACCCTTGCTGAACACCACTAGCAGCTAATGAGAAAATGTCCTCGTAATGCCCACTTTTTGCCTTTTGCCAGTCAGCCATCATTCTAGCCATGCTAGTATCTTTCCTCTCATACTATGGGCTTCTATCTTATTTAACAGTCTCATGTGCAACACCTTGAAAAGACCTTTTGACAATCCAAATAAGCAGCATCCATTGACCATCCTTTGTCTATCTTGCCTGTTACTTTGTCAAAGAATTCCAACAGGTATGTCAGGCAATATTTCCCCGTAAGGAAACCATGCTGACTCAGCATATTTTATCATGGGTAAGTATCTTAAAATCTCATCCTTAATAATGGGCTCTAACATCTTACCAACCACTGAAGTCAGGTTAACTAGCCTATAATTTCCAGCCTTTGCCTCCCTCTCATCTTAAAGAGTGGATGAAGTTTATGATGTTCCTGTCCTCCTAAACCCTTCCAGATTCTTAAAAGATCATTACCAATGTCTCTACTATCTATTCAGCTGCTTCTTTCAGAACCCTGAGATGTAGTCCATCTGGTCCAGGTGACTTATCTACCCTCAGACCTTTCAGCTTCCCGAGGATCTTCTCCTTGGTAATAGTGACTACACTCATATCTTCCCCAAACGTTCTTGAATTTCTGGCTTGTTGCTAGTGGCTTCCACAGTGAAGACTGATGAATAATACTTATTCAATTCGCCTGCCAATTTTTGTCCTCCATCACAGTCCGGCATCATTTTCCAGCAGTCTGAAGTCCACTCTTGCTTATAACCATATAACTATATAACAATTACAGCATGGAAACAGGCCATCTCAGCCCTTCTAGTCCGTGCCAAACGCTTACTCTCACCTAGTCTCACTGGCCCGCACTCAGCCCATAACCCTCCATTCCTTTCCTGTCCATATACCTATCCAATTTTACTTTAAATGACAATACCGAACCTGCCTCTACCACTTCTACTGGAAGCTCGTTCCACATAGCTACCACTCTCTGAGTAAAG
This sequence comes from Hemitrygon akajei, assembly GCF_048418815.1. Lineage (NCBI taxonomy): Eukaryota > Metazoa > Chordata > Chondrichthyes > Myliobatiformes > Dasyatidae > Hemitrygon > Hemitrygon akajei. The sequence goes on from NC_133125.1 coordinate 108,918,335, forward strand.
AAATTCCCCCTCATGTTACCCTTAAGCTTTTGCCCCTTAACTCTCAACTCATGTCCTCTTGTTTGAATCTCCCCTACTCTCAATGGAAAAAGCCTATCCACATCAACTCTATCTATCCCCCTCATTATTTTAAATACCTCTATCAAGTCCCCCCTCAACCTACGGTCCATAGAATAAAGACCTAACTTGCTCAACCTTTCCCTGTAACTTAGGTGCTGAAACCCAGGTAACATTCTAGTAAATCTTCTCTGTACTCTGTCTATTTTGTTGACATCTTTCCTATAATTCGGTGACCAGAACTGTACACAATACTCCAAATTTGGCCTTACAAATGCCTTGTTCAATTTTAACATTACATCCCAACTCCTATACTCAATGCTCTGATTTATAAAGGCCAGCATACTAAAAGCTTTCTTCACCACCCTATCCACATGAGATTCCACCTTCAGGGAACTATGCACCATTATTCCTAGATCACTCTGTTCTACTGCATTCTTCAATGCCCTACCATTTATCATGTAGTGTACCAAGGTAGACTTCTTTAAATATTTATATGTACAGTGCCTTGTAAAAGCATTCAACCCCCTACCCCTTTTCACATAAATGAGTATTACAACCAGGGATTTTGATTGATTTAACTGAGAATTTTTACTTCTGAATTGCATGCTGCTTTTCTCCCCCAAAGCAGAGCCAAAAAACAGGGAAAATTACAAAGCATGAAAAACTAAAAATACAAAAACTGAAATGTCAGAAGTTCAAGAGTATTCATCCCCCTTTGCTCAGTATGTAGGTGAACCACCTCTCACAGCTATTACAGCCTGTAGACATTTTGGATATTAGTTTTGCACAATGTAATGGGGTGAGATTTGCCCATTCTTCCTTGCAAAATTGCTTAAGCTACTCCAGGTTAGTTGGGGAGCAGCGGTAGACAGCAATCTTGAGATCTTGCCAGAGATGTTCAATCAGGATGTCAGGACTCTAAATGGGCTGCTCAAGGACATCAATTTTCTTGATTTGAAGCTACTCAATGTTTGCTTTGGGTCATTGTCCTGCTGAAAGGTGAACTTCCTCCCCATTTTAAGCTTTCTGGCAGAGGCTGGCAGGTTTTTATCCAGGATCTTTCCGGATTCATTGTCACATCAATACTGAACAGATGTCCAGTCATTGCTGCTAAAAGGCATCCACCATACTTTACAGGCAGGATGGTGTTACCTGGCTGATGCACAGTATTAGATTTACACCACACATCCTGCTTAGTGTTGAATCCAAAGAGTTCCACTTTAGTCTCATCCAACCACAAGACCTTCTTCCACATGTTTACAGTATCTTCTAAGATGCTTTGCAAAATCTTTATGGGGAATGATGTTTTTTTTTAAGCCAGGGCTTCTCCTTGCCTCTCTTCTATAAATACTCATTTTGTGCAAGGCCTTCGAGATAGTGAAGTCATGAGCCAACTCCAGTTGCAGCCACTGGCTTGTGCAGCTCACTCAGAGTGACTACTGGCGTCACAGTAGCCTCTCTTAGAAGTGCTATTCTTCACAGCGAGTTTAGAAGGGCCCGCCTGACCTAGACAGTGTGACTGCGGTATCATATATTTTTCCAAGGCTCCAAGGTACGTTCAGTGCCTTCGTGACGGAGAGTGCTTGGTAAACACACTCCTTACACATACACAAAAACATTGCCTTGTCATTTTGCTGTCGTTGCACTGAGTGTGTGTACTTTACTGGCTTCCCCACTATATTCTAATAATGGATCCTAAAGCATTGGCTTTATGGTACCTTTCCCTCTATACAGGATAGAATATTCCATTTCTCTAGTGAAGGGAATCTGTGGTTGTTGTCTACTGTAATGAAAAGATTGTTACTCCTTATGTATATGAAGGATATAAGCTATAAAGTCCATTCAATTCTGTTTATTTTGTAATACGATTGTAACTACGTTGTGGGGTGCATTGTATTCTAATTCAAGCGTTAAATTAACTTTGTGGACAATTAAAGATTGTATGTCCTGCTGCCTAATAAATGGGTCACATCGCTCCCAGTAAGAGAAAGAGATCAGAGCAGCCAGGAATTTACGCTGGACAAAAATAGTATGGAACTGTTACAAACATAAGGCAATCTTCAGCTGCTGGAAATCCAAAGCAGAACACTGGAAGAACTCAGCAGGCCAGGCAGTATATATGGAAAAGGGTAGATAGTCAATGTTTCAGGCCGAGATCCTTTGTCAAGAGCTGTTATTGTGTTTTCTGGTAGATATCCTTTTGTAAATATTAGCAGTTTTCTTTTTGCAATTTTTGTCAGTTTGATGTTTGATGCACCTAATAAACTCCCTTGCACTAAAGCGCTAAGCAACTCCAGCCATTTTTCCTTTGGTCATAACCCACGTATCTAGCAGCCTTTAAGATGGTCTTGTACCCTTGGTCAGATTTGTGCTTCCCTATTATCATTTCTCTGACTTGTCTTGAATATCCTTCTATCTACGTTTTGGTTTGGTCTGGTGAAAATCTACCATACTGTTGGACCTTACAGACAGAGGGGAGTACGAATTCATTAAAAACAGGTCATACTCCAATTTGTTAAATCAAAATTGGGTGAGTAGGTAAGGTAATAGTATATTGCACCCGAGGAAAGTTAGCATAGTAATTCCAAAGGGGATGAATACTTCTTCTGCCTCACAATCTTGGTTTTTAAACTTTTAGTAAAATTGTTGACAGGTTTTGAAATTTTGCTTTTGATTTGACATAATGCACAATGTTATGTAGATTAGCTTAAGAAGATCCTACTTCAGTATATTTCAAATCTATTAAATGATATGGTAAATTATGGGTAGCACGATGCAGTTTGCAGCGGCCACTCCAGAGCTGATATCTGTTATTTGTGAAGCAGGGTGCCGTGCACAATCCTAATCTGATGAAAAACAGCACGGAGGAACATCTGGAACTCTCCAGGAAGGCCTTCTTCGTTGCTGCTGCTGTTGTGAGGTCCGGGTCTCTGCTGAGAAGAACAGGCCCCCAGTCCTCGGGGTCGTGTTGCTGGTGGCCATTGGCGGGGGCGTCGTAGTGCAACCGGCAGAGGATGGTGCTCAGAGAGGCTGTGCCGGAGGGGATGGTTGGAGGCTCGGAGGTTCGACGGACTCGGAGTCTGCTGCGGTCGGGGCACTTCCACTGTGTGCTGCGTCTGCGAGGCTGAGTCCTGCGCCATGGAAGTCCATAGCGGGGGTATTCCCTTCTGCTGCCTGCGTGGGATGATGAGTCTATCAGGACCCTGAGGACTTGAGGAAACAGTGTGGTGGTTTCTTTCGAACTTATAATCTTTTAACATCTTTGGACTATTTTTACTGTGCCCATGGTCTGTTTTTTTTAATCAATTATGGTATTGTCTGCACTGTTGTAACTATATGTAACTATGTGGTTTTATGTAGGTCTTGTAGCTTTAGTTTTTGCTTTGTTGGGTGGTAGAGTTGGTCTCTTGACTTGGTGTGTCTGGGTAGTCTTGTTTTGTCTGGTGGATTTGGAGCTCCTTTCTGGGGAACGCGCTAAGATGATAGAGTGATATTAATATGCAGCAGCTTCTCCGGACTTTGGATTTGGGGATTACCAAATATTATGTGGATTTTCTGGTGTAGTCTGTTTTGTCGTGTGCTTTTGTGATATCATTCTGGAAAACGTTGTCTCATTTTTTAACTGCATTGCATTTATGGTTTCTAAATGACAATAAACTGAAACTGAACTGAGCTGAAAATAGTTGTGGGGGCTTAATACTTTTTCAAAACACTATATCTGAAAAAAACTTCTGGTATCCACTTTTGTTTTATTTCCTGGTTTACCTTTATTTTTCATTTTTTCACTCATTGCTTCTTAGTTGACTTCTATTGGTTTTAAAAAGCTTCCAGTCCCCTAGATTCCCACTAATTGGTGCTATATTGCATGCCCTTGGCAAGAACATTGCAAGCAATAGAAGGCAAAGGAATCCCACAATCCCTTTCTCCGTCCTGACATGTCAGTCCACGGCCTCCTCTACTGCTGCATTGAGGCTGGAGGACCAACACCTCTAATCTGATGGCATGAACGTTGATTTCTCGAGCTTCCTGTACTTGCCCTCCACCCCCATTCTCACCTAATCTCCTCACACATAGAAAAGAAAAATAACAGTCATACCAAATCCCAACCCCCCCCCCCCCCCCCCACACACACACAGAAGTTACAGATCTCCCACCCGCCAATCGGCCACAAGGAAACACTGAGAAAACTGAAGGAAACCAATGTAAAGTGCAGTCTCAGAATACGGAAAACGTCTTTGTGCTTCATACGAGGAGAACAGCTGCATGAACCCAGTCCTTCCGTAAAGAGTGACTGCTGACCTGGGTCCTAACACCGCCGATCCAGGACAAATAGACCAAATGCACTAATCTGGCTGCCGACCGCCTCGCACCGAGCCATCACTGACTGACTCCGCATTAACCTCGATGCTGCAATCTTCCTCGCCGGTTCGAGATGGAATCGTTCATGACTCTACACCTCATCCCTAGTCTTTTCCACCAGTCAGTTTGTGCTCTCGGACAAAATACTGGAGGAACTCAGCAGACCAGGCAGCATCTATAGAGAAGAGTAAATAGTCAACGTCTCAAGCCAAGACCCTACTTCAGGACCTGCTGCCTGTCCTACTAAAACAGCTGGTGTTGTAGACCATCTAGAAGGTTATGAAAAATTACATGGGGGATCTTGATCAGCTGGGTATATGGGGTGAGGATCAGAAAATAGCTTTCACTTTAGGTAAATGAGAGGTATTGCATTTTGGGAGCAATCTAGGACTTGTACAGTGAATGGTAAGGGCCTGAGGAACATTGTAGTACTAAAGTTCTGTGCATTATTTGCTGAAAGCAGTTGCACAAGTAGATTGGTTGGTGACAAAGGCATATGGCACACTAGCACTCAGTGAGGGCATCAACTGCAGAAGTTGGGAAGTTATATTTCAGTTGTAAGATATTGGTGAGGCTACACTTGAAGTAGTGTAGTATGCAGTTTTGGGTACCCAGTATAGAAAAGATATCAAGAAAGAGTGCAGGAAAGATTTTTCAAGATGCAATTTTATTTATCACACGCACATCAAAACATATAGCGAAATGCGTCACTTCTAAATAACAACCAACACAGCTGAGAGTGTTCTGGGTACAGTCCACAAGTGTCGTCACACATTCCAATGCCAACATAGCATGACTACAATGCTTGGCAGAACAACACAGAACACAACAAGCAACAAAACAGCAAAGCCCTGTTCCTCACTCCCATCCACGCACGTCCACAGTCTTTAAACCCCAAGACAAGCCTCCAGCAGACTCTGATGCAGGCCTGCAGTTGCTGGGCTTCCACCTCCTCAGTGGTCTCAGCGAATCACAAACTCCGCTCCAGCCAACAAGCCTGGACTTCCCGACTTCTGATTTGATCCTCAGCATCAATTCCGGAAAATACCGATCACTAGGCTCAAGTTCCAGGCTCGATGACAAGACCCTGAACGCTAGGCCTCAAGCTCACTTCACGAACCCACGGCCACTTCACAGCATATCTGAATGGGAATGAGAAGTGGGATTTTTTTCTCGTGTGTGTGGGCACAACTCCGAATCCAGAACCTCACCAACAGCTCGCTGATTTTAAGGGGCCTGTGTCCACTTCCTGCCAGGCTGACATCTGATTACGAATGTCTCACATCCACATTCCTGGCATTCGAACGAGGATCAGAGACTTAGACTTCAGCCGGGCCTATAATTCCCTAAAATCCCTGTTCCCAAACCCTAACCTGATCTCTGTCAGACTTGATAGAGGCAAGCAGACACAGAACAATGTGCATGTGCAGGCAACAGATCGCTACATAGATCCATACGTTACACTTCCTCCTCTTTAGATTAATGTAATATAAAACTGTATCTGCATAAAACATTCAATTTCCCTTTCATAAACCCATATTCCACATAAACATGCTTTCACAATAATAGTCCATAACTAACTTCACAATTCTAAAGATTCAGTCTTTTGGGTGGTGCTCTGTTTCTTTCAGGGTAGTACCTCTGCATCTGTGGAATGGCTTCAGGTCTGTCACGTGACTTGTCAATGATAAGGGGCATTGGAACCACTTCTGGGGGAGGTGGGACCGGTATAAACAGGACAGTCTGCACCTGGGGTGGACTGGAACCAATGTCCTAGGGGGAGTGTTTGCTACTGCTGTTCAGGAGGCTTTAAACTAATGCGGCAGGGGAATGGGAACAAGTGCAGAGAGACAGAGGGGTGTAAAATGAGGGTAGAAGCAAAAAGTAGTGAGGTGAAAAGTAAAAGTGGCAAGCAGGCAAATCCAGGGCAAAAAGCAAAAAGAGCCACTTTTCAACATAATTGTATAAGGGCTAAGGGTGTTGTAAAAACAAGCCTGAAGGCTTTGTGTGTCAATGCAAGGAGCATTCGTAACAAGGTGGATGAATTGAATGTGCAGATAGTTATTAATGAATATGATATAGTTGGGATCACAGAGACATGGCTCCAGGGTGACCAAGGATGGGAGCTCAACATCCAGGGATATTCAATATTCAGGAGGGATAGACAGGAAGGAAAAGGAGGTGGGGTAGCATTGCTGGTTAGAGAGGCGATTAATGCAATAGAAAGGAAGGACATTAGCCTGGAGGATGTGGAATCGATATGGGTAGAGCTGCATAACACTAAGGGGCAGAAAACACTGGTGGGAGTTGTGTACAGGCCACCTAACAGTAGTAATGAGGTTGGGGATGGCATTAAACAGGAAATTAGAAATGCGTGCAATAAAGGAACAGCAGTTATAATGGGTGACTTCAATCTACATATAGATTGGATGAACCAAATTGGTAAGGGTGCTGAGGAAGAGGAGTTCTTGGAATGTATGCGGGATGGTTTTCTGAACCAACATGTCGAGGAACCAGCTAGAGAGCAGGCCATTCTAGATTGGGTGTTGAGCAATGAGGAAGGGTTAGTTAGCAATCTTGTCGTGCGAGGCCCCTTGGGTAAGAGTGACCATAATATGGTGGAATTCTTCATTAAGATGGAGAGTGACATAATTAATTCAGAAAGAAAGGTTCTGAACTTAAAGAAGGGTAACTTTGAAGGTATGAGACGTGAATTAGCTAAGATAGACCGGCAAATGATACTTAAAGGGTTGACGGTGGATATGCAATGGCAAGCATTTAAAGATCGCATGGATGAACTACAACAAGTGTTCATCCCAGTTTGGCAAAAGAATAAACCAGGGAAGGTAGTGCACCCGTGGCTGACAAGGGAAATTAGGGATAGTATCAAGTCCAAAGAAGAAACATATAAATTAGCAAAAAAAAGCAGCACACCTGAGGACTGGGAGAAATTCAGAGACCAGCAGAGGAGGACAAAAGGCTTAATTAGGAAAGGGAAAAAAGATTATGAGAGAAAGCTGGCAGGGAACATAAAAACTGACTGTAAAAGCTTTTATTGATACATGAAAAGAAAAAGATTGGTCAAGACAAATGTAGGTCCTTTACAGTCAGAAACAGGTGAGTTAATCATAGGGAACAAAGACATGGCAGACCAATTGAATAACTACTTTGGGGACTTTTCACTAAGGAGGACATAAATAATCTTCTGGAAATAGTAAGGGACCGAGGGTCTAGTGAGATGGAGGAACTGAGGGAAATACATGTTAGTAGGGAAGTGGTGTTAGGTAAATTGAAGGGATTAAAGGCAGATAAATCCCCAGGGCCAGATGGTCTGCATCCCAGAGTGCTTAAGGAAGTAGCCCAAGAAATAGTGGATGCATTAGTGATAATTTTTCAAAACTCCTTAGATTCTGGATTAGTTCCTGAGGATTGGAGGGTGGCTAATGTAACCCCACTTTTTAAAAAAGGAGGGAGAAAGAAACCGGGGAATTATAGACTGGTTAGTCTGACATCGGTGGTGGGGAAAATGCTAGAGTCAGTTATCAAAGATGTGATAACAGCACATTTGGAAAGCAGTGAAATCATCAGACAAAGTCAGCATGGATTTGTGAAAGGAAAATCATGTCTGACGAATCTTATAGAATTTTTTGAAGATGTAACTAGTAGAGTGGATAGGGGAGAGCCAGTGGATGTGGTATATTTAGATTTTCAAAAGGCTTTTGACAAGGTCCCACATAGGAGATTAGTGTGCAAACTTAAAGCACACAGTATTGGGGTTATGGTATTGATGTGGATAGAGAATTGGTTGGCAGACAGGAAGCAAAGAGTGGGAGTAAACGGGACCTTTTCAGAATGGCAGGCAGTGACTAGTGGGGTACTGCAAGACTCAGTGCTGGGACCATAGTTGTTTACAATATATATTAATGATTTAGACGAGGGAATTAAATGCAGCATCTCCAAGTTTGCGGATGACATGAAGCTGGGCGGTGGTGTTAGCTGTGAGGAGGATGCTAAGAGAATGCAGGGTGACTTGAATAAGTTAGGTGAGTGGGTAAATTCATGGCAGATGCAATTTAATGTGGATAAATGTGAGGTTATCCACTTTGGTTGCAAGAACAGGAAAACAGATTATCATCTGAATGGTGGCCGATTAGGAAAAGGGGAGATGCAACGAGACCTGGATGTCATTGTACACCAGTCATTGAAGGTGGGCATACAGGTACAGCAGGCGGTGAAAAAGGCAAATGGTATGTTGGCATTCATAGCAAAAGGATTTGAGTACAGGAGCAGGGAGGTTCTATTGCAGTTGTACAAGGCCTTGGTGAGACCGCACCTAGAATATTGTGTGCAGTTTTGGTCCCCTAATCTGAGGAAAGACATTCTTGCATAGAGGGAGTACAGAGAAGGTTCACCAGATTGATTCCTGGGATTGCAGGACTTTCATATGAAGAAAGACTGGATCCACTAGGCTTATACTCACTGGAATTTAGAAGATTGAGGGGGGATCTTATTGAAACGAATAAAATTCTAAAGGGACTGGACAGGCTGGATGCAGGAAGATTGTTTCCAATGTTGGGGAAGTCCAGAATGAGGGATCACAGTTTAAGGATAAAGGGGAAGCCTTTTAGGACCGAGATGAGGAAAAACTTCTTCACACAGAGAGTGGTGAATCTGTGGAATTCTCTGCCACAGGAAACAGTTGAGGCCGGTTCATTGGCTATATTTAAGAGGAAGTTAGATATTGCCCTCGTGGCTAAAGGGATCAGGGGGTATGGAGAGAAAGTAGGTACAGGGTTCTGAGTTGGATGATCAGCCATAATCATACTGAATGGTGGTGCAGGCTCGAAGGGCTGAATGGCCTACTCCTGCACCTATTTTCTATGTTTCTATAACATTCTCATTGCACAAAACAATTAAAGTAGGAACTAAATCTGGTTTACCAGAATGTTGCCTGGACTTGAGAGCCTGAGTTACAGGGAGAGGGTGTGTGGACCAAGACTTTATTCCCTGGGAAGTTTAAAATTGTGGGGTGACCTGATAACGGTATATCAAGTTCAGTTTAATTGTTATTAATTGGTGAAAGGTAAAGGGCTGGAGAAGGGGGAATCTGATAGAGGATAGAAGGCCGAGTCAGCGGGAGACGCTCATGGAGTGAGTACTGTTTCAGATCCGCTCCATAATCTTTACTTATTTTAACCTTTGATCACCCTTATTTAACTTATTGTTACCTACACCAAAAGACTTTTGCTACTTTCTCGGGCTTATTGTTAAGATTTTATCGTGAATTTTGGAAGATATGCAAACAGAAATGGCTCTTAGATCCAAAGGACGAGAACCGGGGCGAAACCCGAACGGTAATGGAAAGAAGCCAGCTCAACCTCAACGCACTGAGTTAACTTATGAACTGCTTATGGAGCTTTTGGATAAAAAATTTGAGGAACAACGTCAGGCTCTTCAACGAGACATAAAGGTTTTTCAAGATTATATGGTTAAGACGGATTCAGTAATTAACCAGCAGCAAGCGCTTATCTCATTGCTGCAAGAGGAAGCGCGGAAACGAGATTCGACAATTGAAAAATTGCAACAGGATTTAATTTCGACTATTAAATTGGTGGAGACACTTAAAGCCAAGAGTGTCGATTTGGAGAATCGGTCCAGAAGACAGAACCTACGCATACTTGGTCTCCCAGACGGCATAGAACAAGGCAATCCTTCGAAATACTTTGCTCAATTTCTAAAAGATGCGTTTCCGTCGGTTTTTCCAGTAAACCCTCCGCTACTTGACCGAGCACATAGAATTTGGAGTCGATCACCGACGGTTTCAGATAAGCCCCCGGTGGTAATCGTCCGATTTCATTACGTACACGATAAAGAACAACTCATTCGTGAAGCTCGAAGGGCTGGGATGATTAAATTTCGCGATTATTGTTTTCGCTTGGTCCAGGATTTTAGCCCAGAAATCATGAGAAAAAGGCTGCTTTTTAAACCTCTGATGTCTGAATGTTATGAGAAAAATCTAAAACCTGCGCTCTTATACCCGGCGTAGCTCAGGATCTCCCCCCCGAATGCTCCGCGTAAAGTATTTTTGTCTACCTTTGAAGCGAAAAAGTATTTGGAAGAGAACTTCCCTACTGATACAGTTACTACTCTCCAGTAAATGAGTGATTCTGATCGTGAAAGATGGTTTTTGATTTTTTAAATCAGGGTTAGTCTCTGGTTATTGGTGTAGGTTTATCCTATACTTCATATTTAAGTTAAAGTGTGTTTTCGTTATATTAATCGCTCTGTCTTATACACTTTAACTACTATACTATATTTTTGTCTACTATTTTTGTTCCCTTGAAGGTATATTTTTAACCTTTCGAAGTGAATTTTTTGTTTAATATCAAGATAATGGTTTTTTGCAAAGTATTGGTTTAGTTTAAGATGGCGTTATTGCTTCTTTTTTCGTCTTCTTCCTATAATGCATCGCTTATCATTGTTTAAATACTTCTTGATTTGTTTGGGTTATAACCCGATTTATAAACTTTTAATGATTTTATTCCCTTTTTCTTTACAACTCAGCATATTAAGAAGCGTAGTTTTTAGTACTGTGATCATAATTCTTAAAGTTCGGGTGGTTTTTTATATATATCCGTTAATCACGGAGTGATCTGCCGCTGATATGGGGTTAGAGTTAGTTTCATTTTTTCTTTTTTCTAGCCATATTTTGGCTTTTTTTCTTTTTCATATGGGGGTGGGGGTTGGTCTGTTCTCTTTTTTAATTTCTTTCTTATCAATTTGTTTTAGTTTTTTTACTTGGGCTGTTCATGAACTACAAATATGTCTACGATGTCGTCACTTCCGGGTCCGCTCTTTATTTTTGTCCCTCTTCCGGATGCATGAGTTTATAACATGGTTAACCCTTTATATACCAAAGGGATGACTTTGGAAACATGGTTCAAACCATTAACTTTGTGTCTTGGAATACTAATGGATTAAACCATCCGATTAAACGAAAGAAGATTTTCAAAGTATTCCAAAGACTTAATGCTCATATTATTTTTGTACAAGAAACTCATGTGAGGAAGGAGGACAAATATCGCTTTTTTAGGTCTTGGCGGGGTCAACAATATCATTCGAATTCGAATGCCAAAGTTAAGGGAGTTTCAATTTTTATTGACTCCTCTATTACATTTGTTCAACACGATATTCTTTCGGATCCGAATGGTAGATTTTTGTTAATTACGGGTTTACTCGGTAATAAAAAGGTTGCTATGGTTAATGTTTATGCCCCAAATGTGGATTGTCCTGACTTTTTTAAGTCCTTATTTACTTCTTTACCTAATTTAAATGAATATAAATTAATAATGGGTGGTGACTTTAATTGTTGTTTAATTCCTTTGATGGACAAATCTACAACTATTCAGACTCTACCCAATAAGTCGGCCACTTGTATTAACTCCTTTTTGACTGATAATGGAGTTTTTGATATTTGGAGATTTCGTCATCCTAATGACAAAGAGTTTTCTTTTTTCTCACATGTTTATCACTCCTATTCGAGAATTGATTATTTTTTTATTGACTCTTGTTTTATTCCATCGGTAATTGGTTGTAATTATGATATTATAGCTATTTCTGACCATGCTCCTTTAAAACTTTCTATTAATTTTACGGATACAGCTTTAAATGCTAGACAATGGCGATTTGACTCTACCTTATTGCAAGAACCGGACTTTATTAAATTTATGAAGGAACAGATTGATTTCTTCTTTTCAACTAATTCCACGGAGGATATCACATGCGGAACACTTTGGGACACTTTAAAAGCGTATATACGTGGACAGATTATCTCGTATTCTGCTGGTCTGAGAAAACGTATTAAGAAGGAAACTCTTTTACTGGTTGATAAAATTAAAGAGATTGACAAGAAATATTCGACTACTCCTAGCATGGAACTTTATAAACAAAGGGTTGAACTTCAAATGGAACATAGTTTATTACTTACATCTCCGATAGAAAATCAATTAATGAAAACCAAATCTGATTTCTATATACATAATGATAAATCAGGAAAACTGTTAGCTAGTCAGCTGAAGAATGTTTCAGTTAAACGCCAGATTACTAAGGTTCGACAGCAGAATGGGGATTTGACAGTTAACCATGATGACATAAATAAGTCTTTTCAAGACTTTTATACCTCCCTGTATAAATCTGAATTCCCTCAGGATCATAATACCATGTGTGATTTTCTCGGGAAATTGAATTTTCCAAAACTATCATCTGATGATATTTCAGTAATAGATACTCCGTTTACAGATGCGGAAATTAAAGGGGTTATTTCCTCAATGAACTCTGGGAAAGCACCAGGTCTAGATGGGTTTACAGTAGAATTTTTTAAATGTTTTTCTGATACTCTATCTCCTTGGATATGCAAGGTGTTTGAAGAAGCAATTAGATTGGGGAAGTTGCCACAATCTTTTTATAGAGCTTCCATTTCTTTAATACTGAAGAAAGATAAAGACCCTACTGATTGTGCATCCTACAGACCAATATCTTTATTGAATGTGGATTCTAAGATTTTTTCCAAGTTGCTGGCTTCTAGGTTGGAGAAGGTATTACCCCAAATTATTTCGGAAGATCAAACCGGTTTTATTAAAAATCGCTATTCTTTTTTCAATGTTAGGAGATTATTGAATATTGTTTATACTCCTTCACATAATACTTCAGAATGTGTTATATCATTAGATGCGGAAAAAGCATTTGATAGAGTTGAATGGCCCTACTTATTTTATGTGTTGGAGAAGTTTAATTTTAGTCCGACCTTCATTTCTTGGATTAAACTGATATATCAAACTCCAGTAGCCTCGGTGTTTACTAATAATCAAAGATCTCCATTTTTTCGTTTATTTCGGGGCACTAGACAAGGTTGTCCTCTTAGTCCATTACTATTTAACATCGCCTTAGAACCTTTGGCAATTGCCATCAGAGAATCACATGATATTTTGGGTATTAATCGTGGAACAGATATTCATAAGGTATCTTTATATGCAGACGATTTATTATTATTCATCTCTAATCCTGAGAAATCTATTCCAGCAGTCTTATCATTGTTGGCTCAATTTAGTGAGTTTTCTGGGTATAAGTTAAATCTTAATAAGAGTGAATTGTTTCCTTTGAATAAACAGGTCCCAAATTATGGTATTTTACCTTTTAAATTAGCTAACGATTCTTTTACTTATTTAGGGATTAAAATTACCAAAAACCATAAAGAATTATTTCGGTTTAATTTTTTACCCTTAATTGATCAGATTAAAGGTTTGTTTACTAAGTGGTCACCATTATCTTTATCTCTGATAGGTAGGATTAATGCTATTAAGATGGTTATTTTACCTAAATTTTTATATGTTTTTCAAGCGGTACCAATTTTTATTCCGAAATCCTTTTTTACTAATGTTGATTCAAAAATTTCTTCATATATATGGCAGAATAAAAATCCCAGGTTAGGTAAAATATACTTACAGAAGACAAAGAAGGATGGTGGGTTGGCATTACCCAATTTCAGATTTTATTATTGGGCAGTTAATATTAGATACTTGATATGTTGGTTGAAAGAATGGGATGGTCCTTTTGGCCCTCATTGGGTGAGTTTGGAAACCAAATCGGTTTCTGCTTATGCTCTGGGTTCTATCTTAGGGACATCTCTCCCTTTTGCTCTTTCTAAATTGCCGAAGCGAATTGACAACCCGATAGTTAAATATACCTTACGTATATGGTTTCAATTTCGGAAATTTTTCGGATTGACTCAATTCATGTTAAATAGTCCTATTGTATCTAATTGTTTTTTCCATCCCTCAATTATAGATCATGCTTTTTTGGCTTGGAAAACTAAGGGATTATTAAGATTTTCCGACTTATTTTTGGACAACTGTTTTATGTCCTTTGAGCAACTAGCTAATAAATATAATTTGCCTAGATCTCATTTTTTTAGATACTTACAGGTTAGGCATTTTTTAAGTACGGTACTTCCTTCGTTCCCAAATTCTCTGTCTTCAGATACTTTGGAAAGTTTGTTTGAACTAAACCCTTTTCAAAAAGGGCTTATATCAAAACTTTATAATATAATTATGAAGATACGTTCAGTGCCCTTTGATAAGACCAAAAATGATTGGGAAAGAGAACTTAATCTTATTATTCCTATTGAGAATTGGGATAGAATTCTTAAATTAGTTAATACATCATCTATATGTGCCAAACATTCATTATTACAATTTAAGGTTGTACATAGGGCCCATATGTCCAAGGATAAATTAGCTCATTTTTATTCTCATATAAACCCTATTTGTGACAGATGTCATTTAGAAATCGCTTCTTTAACTCATATGTTTTGGTCATGTCCACTTTTGAGAAAATATTGGAAAGATATTTTTGATATTATTTCGGCGGTATTGAACATTGATTTACAACCCCATCCTATTACCGCAATTTTTGGTTTACCGATGATGGACTTACTTCACTTATCTCCTTCCGCCTGTCGAATGATTGCTTTTCTCACTTTGATGGCTAGAAGATCTATTCTGTTGAATTGGAAGGAAATTAATCCTCCCACGGTATTTCATTGGCTTTCTCAAACTATGTTATGTTTAAATTTAGAAAAAATTAGAAGTGCTGTATTTGATACTTCTATTAAATTTGAAAAGATATGGAGACCATTTATTCAATATTTTCATATGATGTAATGGCCCTGTGCCGGGCTTATTGGTTTTTTTTTCAGCCTTAATCGTATGTATGTTGAGAGGATCGGAGTTGACGTCATTGATGTTTATGTATACTCGTGAGATACTATGAACAGCCCTTTTTTTTTCTCTTTTTAAAAGTTTTTTTTATTTTTTTTTTCTTTTTTGTTTTTTTTTCTTTTTCTTGATACTAGATTAGTAGATTAGCTAACTTCCTTAGATAGATTTTTTTTTCTCTTTTTTACATTATATATTATGAAATATCTAAACTTACCTTGTTCATATATATACTATACGGTTGATGTTTTGGGAAACTTACTTATGCTCTATTCATTGTTTATGTAATACTTTATGTATAATGGGAGTCTATATATTTGTAATCCCTTACCATTATTTGAATTGTATCTCATTCATAATATTTTAAATATTAATAAAAAGATTGAAAGAGAGAGAAGGCCATGGAAGGAAGGGAAGGGGACGAGCAAAGGGAGATCCCGTTTTTTCTGGTTGGTGGAGTGTCAGTGCTCAGTGAAGTGGTCTCTCAATCTACGTTGAGTCTCACCAATATAAAGGAGGCCATACCAGGAGCATCAGATACCGGTAGATGACTCCAACAGACTCACAGGTGGAGTGTCACCTCACCTGGAAGGACTGTTTTGGGCCCTGAATGGTAGTAAGGGAGGGTGTGAAAGGGTAGATGTAGCACTTGTTCCACTTGCAAGGATAAGTGCCAGGAGAGAGGTCAGTGAGAACAAATAGATAAGGGAGTCACGTAGGGAGTAATCTCTGTGGAAAGCAGAAAGTGCGGGGGTGGGGGGGGGGGTGTCGGAAAGACTTGCTTAATGGTGGTATCCCGTTGGAGATGGCGGAAGCTATGGAGAATTGAGAATTATGTGCTGGGCGTGAAGGCCGATGGGGTGGTATGTGAGGACAAGAGGAACCCTATCCCTGGTATGGTGGTGGAGGATGGAGTGAGGGCAAACATACATGAAATGGAAGAGCTGTGGTTGAGGGCAGCATTGATGGTGGAGAAAGGGAAGTCCATTTCTTTGAAGGAGGACGTCTCCTTCGTTCTGGAATGAAACACCGCATCCTGAGAGTAGATGTGGCAGAAATGGAGGAATTGGGAGAAGGGGGTAGCATTTTCAAAACTAACAGGGTGGGAAGAGATGTAGTCCAGGTAGCTGTAAGAATCAGTAGGTATATAAAAGATATCAACATATAAGCTGTCTCTGGAGATAGAGACAGAGAGATCAAGAAAGAAGGGGGTGTTGGAAATGAACCAGATAAATTTGAGAGCAGGTTGGAAGTTGGAGGCAAAGTTAATGAAGTTGATGAGCTCTGAATGGGTATAGCAAGCAGTACCAATGCAGTCATCAATGTATCGTAAAAAGTTGGGGAGTGATACCAGTGTAGGCTTGGAACATAGACTGTTCCACGTGGCCTCACTTGTCACTTCTCAATTCCAACCTCCTTCACATAGGGAGATGAACAGATAGGAAGTGGACCATAGATGGGCATGGTTTAATTAGGCATCCTGCTCAGCACAGATGGGATTTGTTCCTGGGTTCTCTTCTACATTCTACACACTCCAGTGTTAGTCATAGCATCCTAGAGAACAGACAGGCCCTTCAATGGTTTGAGTCATAAAGTCAGTCATAGAACAGTACAGCACAGAAGTAGGCCCTTTGGCCCATCTCGTCTATGCTGCTCTATTATTCTGCTGAGTCCCATCAATCCACACCTGGACCAAAGCCCTCAATACCCCTCCCATTCATGTACTTGTAAAAATTAAACCCATATCTACCATTTCCTCTGGCAGCTCATTCCACAGTCTTACCACCCTCTGAATGAAGTTCCCCTTAAACACTTCACCTTTCACCCCTAACCTATGACTAGTTCCAGTTTCACTAACCTCAGTGGAAAAAGTCTGCTTCCATTAACCCTGTCTATCAAATTTCCCTCCATTCTCCCACGCTCCAGGGAATAAAGTCTACCTTTTCCCACAGCTCAAATACTGGCAACATCTTTGTAAATTTTCTCTGTGCTTTCAACTTTACTGATATTTTCCTGCAGATAGGTGACCAAGGTGGCACATAATACTCCCAATTTCGGTCTCAACGACACCTTGTACAACTTCAACATCCCTCTTAGCAGAAAACTATTATTGGTTAGACATGTCCTAACATGCACAAAACCATGTTGATTCTCCATAACAAACAAAAGAAAATCTGCAGATGCTGGAAATCCAGAGCAATACACACAAAGTGCTGGAGGAACTCAGCAGGTCAGGCAGCATCTATGGAAAAGAATTAACATCCCACCCTGTTACTTGTACTCACAGCTGCTTGGACTGTACCTCTTCCCCCCATCACTTGTTAAGACGCCATCCTCCTCTCTCAATTCCTCTGTCTCTGCCGCATCTGCTCTCAAGATGAGGCTTTTCATTCCAGAACGAAGGAGTGGCCCTCCTTCTTCAAAGAAGGGTGCTTCCCCTCCTCCACCATCAATGCTACCCTCGACTGCATCTCTTCCATTTCGCGTAAGTCTGCCCTCAACCCATTCCCCTACCACCCTTCGCATCCAGCACATAATTCTCCACAACTTCCACAAACTCCAACGGGATCCCACCACTGAGCACATCTTTCCCTCCCCTCACTTCCTGCTTTCCGTAGGAATCACTCCCTACGCGGCCCCCTTGTCCATTTGTCCCTCCCCACTGATCTTCCTCCTGGCACTTATCCTTGCAAGCAGCACCAGTGCTACACCTCCTCCCTCACTACCATTCAGGGCCCCAAATAGTCCTTTGAAGTGAGGCGAAACTTCACTTGTGAGTCTGTTGAGGTCACCTTTTGTATGTGGTGCCCTCAGAGTGGCCGCCTGTATATCAGTGAGACCCGACGGAGATTGGGAGACTGCTTCACTGAGCACCTACGCTCCATCCATCAGAAAAAGCAGTATCTTCCAGTCGCCACTCATTTTAATTCCACTTCCTATTCCCATTCTGACATGTCAGTCCTTAGCCTCCGGTACTGCCGCGATGAGGCCTCACTCAGGTTGGAAGAGCAACACTTATATTCCATCTGGGTAGCCTCTAACCCGATGGCAGGAACATTGATTTCCTCGAATTTCTGGTAATGGCTCCCCACCATCACCTTGACCATTTCCCATTTCCTTCGCTCACCTCAACTCCTTACCAGCCCATCACCTCCCACTGGTGCTCCTACCCCTTTGCTTTCTTCCATGGCCTCTCTCCTATCCTATCAGATTCCCCCTTCTCCAGTCCTTTATCTCTTTCACCAATCGACTCCCCACCTCTTTACTTCACTCCTCCCCCTCTCCTAGTCTCACCTACAACCTCATATTTCTTCCTCCCCTCTCCCCATCTTCTTACTCTGACTTCTCATCTTTTTCTCCAGTCCTGATGAAGGGTCACAGCCCGAAACATCATAGAAACATAGAAAATAGGTGCAGGAGTAGGCCATTTGGCCCTTCGAGCCTGCACTGCTATTCAGTATGATCATGGCTGATCATCCAACTCAGAACCCTGTACCTACTTTCTCTCCATACCCCCTGATCCCTTTAGCCACAAGGGCCATATCTAACTTCCTCTTAAATATAGTCAATGAACTGGCCTCAACTGTTTCCTGTGGCAGAGAATTCCACAGATTCACCACTCTCTGTGTGAAGAAGTTTTTCCTCATCTCGGTCCTAAAAGGCTTCCCCTTTATCCTTAAACTGTGACCCCTCGTTCTGGACTTCCCCAACATTGGAAACAATCTTCCTGCATCTAGCCTGTCCAATCCCTTTAGAATTTTATATGTTTCAATAAGATCCCCCCTCAATCTTCTAAATTCCAGTGAGTATAAGCCTAGTCAATCCAGTCTTTCTTCATATGAAAGTCCTGCCATCCCAGGAATCAATCTGGTGAACCTTCTCTGTACTCCCTCTATGGAGTATTTACTATTTACTATCGACTATTTACTCTCTTCCGTAGATGCTGCCTGGCCTGCTGAATTCCTCCAGCATTTTGTGTGTGTTACTTGACTATCCATAATCGAGCCCTGTTGATCTAATTACTTGAACATCAGTCCTTAAAACACCGGCATAAGTGGCACAGCTAGTAGAGCTGCTGGTTTACAGCTCCGGTGACCAAGATTCAATCATCACCTACTGTCAGAAGGGCCAGATGGACCCAAACGCAGGACACAGGCACTGAAGTACGAGGGGGAGGACAGGATGGGGATGCCATGGCACTTAAGGGTAGCTGGGGTTCAGGCAGATAGAGTTCTGGTAGGGAGAGCGGAACGGCTCCCGAAGTCCAGGTTCAGGTAGACAGGCTCCCAGGGTTCAGGCAGGCAGACAAGTCCCCGGGATTCAGGCAGACAGGTAGACAGGTCCCCAAGGTTCAGGCAGACAGGTAGACAGGTCCCCGGGTTCAGGCAGGCAGACAGACAGACAGGTCTAGGTGGTGATAGGCTAGTGGAGAGCCCTCCCTGGGCATGTATCCTGGGTAGGGGCGCCTCCCAGGTGGAAACACCGGAGGCCTGGGCACGACGCGGACCCCTAGGCGGGTGCGGGCACTATCCCAGAGTTCGGGCGGAAGAGAAGGAGGGGGCAGAACCCCCGCCGGGCCACGGCCCATCGGCCAGAGCCGCCCGACGGAGGCAAGGGATAGGAACAGGCAGAACCCCGCCGGGCCACGGCCCATCGGCCAGAGCCGCCCGACGGAGGCAAGGGATAGGAACAGGCAGAACCCCCGCCGGGCCACGGCCCATCGGCCGGAGCCGCCCGATGGAGGCAAGGGATAGGAATGGAGAGAACCCCCGCCGGGCCACGGCCCATCATCCGGAACCGCCCGACGGAGGCAAGGGATAGGAACAGGCAGAACCCCGCCGGGCCACGGCCCATCGGCCAGAGCCGCCCAACGGAGGCAAAGGATAGGAACGGGCATAGGTCCAGGTCGACCAACACAACAGCCATAACAACGGAATATTCGGAAACGGTCGGCAGACAGCGCGACTGCACAAAACACAAAACCGAGCGGAGAAGCGGGACCAGCGCATGGGAAGAAAGGTGGGGGAGAGGACCAACCTGGCAGTACTGGTACGGGCAGAGAAGCATGATGAAGAATAGGTCTGAGCCCGGGCAGGATAACAGAATGCAGAGATGAGTTCGGAGCCAGCGGAGAAACAGGAAACAGAACACAACGACCACCCCTCTGGTCCCAGTCCCAAGGCCCCTTATAAACACCTGCAGCTCAATGAGTTACAGGTGTGTCTCCTTGAACCCGGAGGGTCCTAACTAGATCACGGGTGATGGGAGGGACAACTGCAGGACCCAGAGTCCGGAGCCCCCGGACCGGATCAAAACCCGGAACGCGGTTCCAGATCGGACCCTGACACCTACAGGTTCAGGAACAGTTATTACCCTTCCTGAACCAGCATGGTAACTTTACTCCCCTCAACTCTGGCCATATGCCCTCTGAAGTGTGATGACCAGCAGTGCAAACAGGATACCAGCAATTTCTTATACATTTCCACCATAACCTCCCTGTTCTAAGCTCCATCGTACTGGCCTGTGCTGCCACTTGCAGGGATTCTCATACACCAAGGAAACTTTTCCTCCCTCAGCCCTTAGCATTCAAGGTGCATGGCATCCTTATGTCATAGAACAAAACCTGGAACCGTACAGGCATTGTGTCAAACTAATGAAAGCAATCATTCCTCTGTGCTCAGCCCTCAGCTCTACTTGCTTTATACCTACGACTGGACAATCCACACCAGGGGTGCATGAAGAATTACTTTTTAAATGAAAATTTCAAAAGCAGAATTTCACAGCAGTTTCTCTGAGTTGAGGAGCAACCAATCAGCAAGGGGAATTCATTCGAAAGGGAGAATACAGGTGCTGGCAGAGCTACCGTTCTTCTGGAGGTGCTTTGGCTCCTCAGGCTTGGTGGTGAGTTAGATTGTCTTGTATGTTACTCTCTCTCTCTCTGTTCTTATTTGTTCATTCCTCATCTGTTAGTGCGTAGAGCAGTGAGAATGGCTTCAGGGGCAGTGTTTTGTACTGTGTGTGGGATGCGGGATGTCTGGGAGGTGTACCGAGCTACGGGTCTTCAGAGAACATTAACAAGCTGGAGCTGCAGCTCGATGACCTTCAACTCATATGAGAGAATGAGGAAGTGATAGGAGCTACAGGGCTCCTACCCCTAGGATGTAGGAGACGGGTAACTAGGTGACTGTCAGAAGAAGGGGAAATGCACAACCAGTGCAAAGTACACCTGTGACCATTCCCCTCAATAACAAGAATATACAGTGCCTATAAAAAGTAATCACCCCCTCAGATGTTTTCGTGTTTTATTGTTTTCCAAAATTGAATCAGTGGATTTAATTTGGCTTTTTTGTAATACTGATCAACAGAAAAAGACTTGCGTATCAAAGTGAAAACAGATTTCTGCAGTGATCTACGTAAATTAAGTACACATTATAAAACATGAATATAATTGATTGCAGAAGTACACACCCTCTTTACTATGGCACATCAAATCAACACTGGTGCAGCCAATTGGTTTTAAAGCCAAATCATTAACTAAATAGAGATCAGCTGTGTGCGGTCAAGGTGTTTCAATTGATTGTAGTAAAAATACACATGTATCTGGAACTTCCAACTGCTGGTGAGTCAGTATCCTGGCGAAAACTTCACTGTGAAGACACAAGAACACTCCAAGCAACTACACAAAAGTTATTGAAAAACACAAGTCAGGAGATAGATACAGGAAAATTTCCAAGTCACTGAATACCCCTTTAAGTACAGTTAAGACAATTATCAAGAAATGGAAAGAATATGGCAGAGCTGTAAATCTGCCTAGAGCATGTCGTCCTCAAAAACTGAATGGTAAAGAGAATGACACCGTTGGAAAAAGATCACATGAAATATCTGCTAGTGTTTGCCAGAAGGCACATGGGAGACTCTGAAGTCAGTTGGAAGAAGGTTCTATGGTCTGATTAAACCAAAAGTGAGGGGTTTTTTTTGCCATCAGACTAAACACTAAGTTTTCTCTAGTCCTGCCAAAGGGTTTTGGCCCAAAACATCAACTGTACATTTTGTTCCTCCGGCATTTTGTGTGTGTTGTTTGGATTTCCAGGATCTGCAGATTTTTTTTTGTTTGAGACTAAACACTATGTATGCAGTAATCCAAACACCGCACATAATCAGAAACAAACCATCCCTACCGTTAAGCACGGTGGTAGCTGCATCATGCTGTGGAGATACTTCATTGTAGTAGGCCCTGGAAGGCTTGTGAAGGTAGAGGGTAAAATGAATGCAGCAAAATATATGGAAATCCTGGAGCACAACCTGATGCAGTCTGCAAGAAAACTGCAACTTGAAAGATTTCTTTCCTGGCAAGACAATGACCCCAAGCATAAAGTCAAAACTATACACGAATGGCTTAAAAACAAAGTTAATGTACTGGAGTGGCCAAGTCAATGTCCAGGCCTCAATCCAATTGAGAATTTATGGCTGGACTTGAGAAAGGGCTGTTCACTCACAATCCCCATGCAATCGAACAGAGATTGAGCAGTTTTGCAAAGAAGAATGGGGAAAAATTATAGTGTCCAGATGTGCAATGCCCATAGTGACCTATCCACACAGACTCAAGACTATCATTGCTGCATCTACTGATTTGAAGGGGATGAATACTTGTGCAATCAATTATTTTGTCTTTTATATTTAGAGAGTAATTAGAGAGGGAAAACTCTGATTTCAAACCTCTGCTACCTGGCAGCCATACCCACTTATGGGAAAGGCTTCGGGAGTAAACCCTGAGGACAAATCCGGAGCTGGAGTCCCTAAGGCAGTCCGACGTGGCCTTCAACCTCGTTCTAGCAACTCCTGCGACGTCACTGGTGCCAAGCTGTATTGGCCCTTGCCCTTCTCTTCAACAACATCGGTGGCATGGAGAGGGGAGACTTGTTGCATGGGCAACAGCTGGTCTTCCATATAAACCTGCCCAGGCCTGTGCCCTGGAGAAGACTTTCCAGGCGCAGACCCATGGTCTCGTAAGACTAATGGATGCCATACATTATATTTGTAATTAATGTAAAACACTTTGCAAAGAGGTCTGTTTTGAATTTGACCTGAAAGAGTATTTTTCTGTTGATCAGTGTCAAAAATATTAAATCCACTATGATTCAATTTTGTAAAACATGAAAGCTTCCAAGGGGTTGAATACGTTTTAAGGGCACTGTATAAAAAGAAATTGTTGGGTATAGATAGTGTAAATGCAAGCAGCTTTTTCCACTGAGGTTGGATGGGACTACAACCATGGGTTGAGGGTGAAAGGTGAGGTTGATGGGGAAACTTCTTCACAGAGGGTTGTGCAAGTGTGGAATGAGCTGCCAGGACAAGTGGTGCATGTGAGCTCACTTTCAATATTTAAGAGAAGCTTGAATCTGAATATGGTTGGCAGGGGTATAGAGGGCTATGCTCCTGGTGCTGGTCAATGCGATATGCAGTTTAAATGGTTTTGGCATGGACTTGATGGGCTAAAAGGCCTGTTTCTGTGTTGGATTTTGCTATGACTATGACTCTTGTGTCCTATGGAATCCAGGGAGGGCTAATCTGGTAGATTCAAAATTGATTTTATGCAGGAAGCAGAAGGAGGTGGTTGAAGTGTTTTTCTTGGAAAGGAGGCCAGTACTAGTGCTGTACCACAGGAATCAGTGGCGTGACCCTTGTTACTTGTTTAAATGATTTGGAAGCACAAGATTTGATCTGCAAATTGCAGATAACACAAAATTAGGAAGTGTTGATAGTGAACAAGGTTAATAGATTCCAAGGGCATCTTGATCAGTTAGGGAATTGGGCTGAGTTGCAACAAATGGATTTCAATACAAATAAGTGTGAGGTGATACATTTTGGTAAGTCAATCCAGCATAGACCTATACTGTGATTGGTAGGAACAGAAGGGCCTAGGTGTACAAGTAATACACACAAAATGCTGGAGGAACTCAGCAGGCCAGGCAACGTCTATGGAAAACATTTTGGGCCGAGTCCCTTCCCTGAGAGGGTGTAATAAAATATCTTATCAAGTTTTACCATCCAAACTCCCTCCATTTCTGTGAATTGGTACACTTCCATTGATACCTCCATATTATTGTCCATTCTTCCTCAGATATAATTATCCCTCCTTCCTTCTCCCATTTTGTTTTAATGTATGAAGTTGAATGTGTTTTAAGATTTGACAACCCCTTATACATGCTTGAAATGATTCTACTACCGTTATCTGAATTATATGTTTTTCTGAAGAGCTCTATCAAGCATGTATTTGCCTTGGTTACATTTTTAAGCATCTTATTAACATATTGTCACATCTGTAAATATCGATAAAAATCTTGTTTTTCTAATAAGTGTATCTCTTTAAACATTTCGAAACTGAACAGTGTTCCTTCTTTCATTATGTTTCAAAGATGTTATTCCTTTAGCTGTCCAGTCCTTAAATTTAGCATCCAATTTATTTGGTGTAAAATCCAAGTCATATGCACACCATTTAAGAATTGTAATATCTCCCTCTAGATTATATTCTTTTATAGTAGTTTTCCATATTTTAAGAGTCAATTTCACCCATGGGTTATCAATAGTATTTATGTACCTTTGCAGGTTGTTATCAGCCAAAATTGCTTGTATAGGGATGGGAAGTACCCGCTCCTCAATGTTTTTCCATTGAGTGTCATATGATGGGTTGCACCAACATATCACAGCTCTCAACTCTGCTGCAAAATAATAATCTCTAAGAGAAGGCAAGCCCCATCCCCCCCTTTTCCTTTGCTAATTGCGAAGTTTTGAGACGAACTCTAGGCCTTTTACCCTGCCAAATATACCTTGATAACATCTTGTTCCATTCATTGAATTGATTTTGATTAATCTCTATTGGTAGGGTCTGAAAGAGATATAACAGTCTGGGTAGTATATTCATTTTAATAGACTAAATCCTTGAACTGAGACTGAAAAAAGGAATCAGGTTCCATCTTGCCATATCTTCCTTAATTTTTTTATATAAAGGCTGATAATTACATTCAGATAATTTTGCCAAATCTTTTGGCATAATAATGCCCAAATATTTGAAAAACTCTGTGTGCTTGCCCAGGGATATCTACTTTCAATTTCTCTTGGTGGGCTATAGTAATATGAAAGTAATTGGGTTTTATCTATGTTGATCTTGTATCCTGATAATTGACCATATTGTTCAAAGGATTGCATCAATTTAGGTAAAGAGTATGTTGGTTGCCCTAGATAGATCAAAATGTCATCCGCATAACAAGCCAATTTATGCTCTGTCCCTTTAATAGTAATTCCCCTGATATCTTCATTTTGTCTGATGTATTGAGCTAATGGTTTCAGATGTAATGTGAAGAGTAGTGGTGACCATGCACTACCCTGTCTCATGCCCCTTTCTAGAGTAAGACTATTTGATAAATAGCCATTGATTTTAATCCTAGCAGTAGGGTTGTCATATAGTGTCTGTATAGTTTTAATAATTGTGTCTTGGAAACCAAATCTATGTAAAACTCTGTAAAGAAAATTGCAATTAACCAAATCAAATGCCTTTTCAGCGTCCACGCTTATCACTATTGCTTCGATTTTTTTTGTATATGATCCATAATGTGAAGTGTCCTTTGTATATTGTCTTGTGTCTGGCTTTGTCGTATAAAACCTGTCTGATTGTTACGTATGGGTAGAAACTCCTCTAATCGTTTGGCCATGATGGAGATAAATAATCTATAATCTACATTAAGAACGGATATTGATCTAAATGACCTGCATTCCATTTTATCCTTGCCTTCTTTCAGTATAGCTGAGATTATTGCCTCCTTCCAACTGGGTGACATTTGTGCCTTTTTTAGAGCCCAGTTCAGTGTGGGGAGTAAAACAGGAATTAACTGATTTTTAAATTCTTTGTACCACTCTGATCCTGGTGACTTGCTTAATTTAAGCCTACTAATTGCAGCTTTTAATTCAACTTCAGTTATGCCAGCAGTCATCCTTCTATTTTGTTCTTTGCTTAAAGTGGGTAACTCTAGAGAATTCAAGAAGGTGTCAATTTGGGTTATGCTTCCCCCTGGAACTTTGGAATATAGAGTTTTATAAAACACTTCAAAAGCTTCTTGAATTTCACTCAGCTTATTTTTTTTATCATTTTTGTTCTTGGGTCCCTAATTCTATGAATTGTATTTTCTGCTATTTTTTTTTCAGATTCCACACCAGTATTTTCATAGATTTTGATCCACTTTCATAATGTCTCTGTTTCAGAAACATTAAATTTTTCCTGATTTCTTGCGTAGCCAAACTATTAATTTCATTCCTAATTCTTTTACTTTCCCCTAATGTATCTTGTGCCAAATCCAATTTGTGTTTTTTCTCTAGTTCCTTCAGCCTATTTTGTAATTCATCTAATGTTCTATTCCTTATTTTTTCTTATATGAAGATATCGCTGTAATTTTCACTCTTAAGCCAGCCTTCAGAGTATCCCATAAAATGGGAGGTGAAACCTCTCCATTATCATTAAATTCTAAGAAGAGACCAATTTCTTTTTTAATTTGTTCCTTAAAGTACGGATCATTGAGTAGACTTGAATTTAGTTTCCAAATAGTATTCTTTGGTTGTAGGTCAAAATCAACAGATAAATATATAGGTGCATGGTCACTTACATCTATTGTCCCGATTCCACAGGTGTTTATTTTGTCTTTGTCTTTTCCAAATGTTATGAAATAGTCTATTCTTGTATATACAGAATGGGGAGCAGAATAATGAGTATAATCCCTTCTGTCGGGGATGAGGTCCCTCCATATATTAATTAAACCAACATCCTCAAAAAGTGTATTAACTTTCTTATGTAAGGAAGAGTCTAAGTTTGGTTGTAATTGTAAATTTAAGTCTCCCCCACATATCAGGAGACCTTCTGTTTCCGCTACCATATCAGTAATTTTCTGAAAGAAACCAATATCACTTCCCGGGGGTGCGTATATATTCAATAGAGTAACTGAATTTCTGTCTATATATTCCCCCTTACCAGAATATATCTGCCCTCTTTAGCTCCCATTTTGAATACTTTTTCAAAATTTAGCTTACTTGAGATAAGAATAGCTACTCCTCTCCTATGTCCTGATTTATATGAGGAGAAAAACAAATTAGTGAAGCCCATTCTCTTTAGTTTTCTATGCTCATTATCACTTAAATGAGTTTCCTGTAAATATACCACATGGGCTTGTTCTTTTTTATTTTGGATAAAATTCTATTATGTTTGATTGGATTTAATAACCCATTGACATTAAAAGAAATGAATGTTACTTTGTCCTTAGCCATCTGTATTTATCTGTCAATGTATCATTGAAATTAGCAGAATAAAACTTAATCGATCTACTCCCTGAACAAATAAGAACCAAGAAACGCAAATAATAACAAAAATGGCAACGAACGTGTGATTCCAAGGCTGAGGTCTCTAGTAGATGACCCTGCGTTGAGCTAGAGGAAATGTCTAGCTGTGGGGGATAACCCCTCCTACTTGTGAGTTGAGGGCCCCCATTGCAATATTCATAAAAGTCAGTGAACAAATCATTACACAGAAAAGATTTCCCTGTGTACTCCATATATATATATATTTATATATACACACACACACACACACACACACACACACACACACACACACACACACACACACACACACACACACACACACACACACACACACATATATATTACATACATAAACATATATGCACATATATATATATTCGCACTTTGGTGGGGAAAAAGGAGTAAGTGAGCGAATAAAGAATAACAATTAAGTAATATAAAATCCACATTATAATTATTTCTTGAGATAAGTATGTCACCGTCTACTTTTGCTTCCGTTTAGCTTCTCAACATTTTTAAAGTTAGCCAAACCTTATGGCTCTTCTGGAAGGGGTAAGGACTGTCTTTGGGAAACTCCCAGTTTCTTCCTGATATACTTCTCTCTGCCTCCTCCCGTCTCCTGCCTTCTCGATTCTCGCACTATTTCCCAAGCGGAGCGGGATAATTCCTCTGCCAGGCTTTCCCTCGGTTTGATCACGCTGACGGGCAACCCTCTGGTCTTCATGTCTGTAGTCACCTCTTCCACTGTCTGATACAACCACGTCCCGTCTCCATAAAACACTTGAAGTTTAGTAGGGTACGGAGTTTGAAATCTAATCGTTTCTTGCTTTAGTACTCGCTTTACTTCAGAGTATTCTTTACGTTTCTGCAGGACCGCGGGGGGGGGGGGGGGGGGGTAGCCTTGGTCGAACTATATTAATTTATCGCCTAAAAACACCCTCTTCTTACCCCAGGCCCTTCGTAGAATCTCCGCCTTGGTACTGTACTGAAGGAATTTAATTATTATTGAGTGCGACTTATCTGCTCTATCTCGGGTAGGTTTCAGCGCATGATGCATTCTCTCTTTTTCCAGCTCCATAGTCGAGGGAAGCTCCAGCGCGTCCTACAGCAACTTTCCAACAAACTCCGTCATAGACAAGCCCTCCGCTCCTTCAGGAACATTGTATATTCTGATGTTTTTCTGCCGTGATCAAGCAGTTTACCTTCTTGGTGATTTAATATTTTTACTGTCTTACTCAGCATCCGTTCCACGTTTTGAACACGATCTTCCACCTTCTCAATTTGAGTCTCTGCCACCGCTATTTTTTGATTGACATTGGTGAGCTCTGACTTAATAACATGTAGCTGCTGCTTTATATCTTTCTGGAAGTCCCTTATCTCTTTCAGAATTTCGAACATATTCGCTGCTTCGCCTGAACGAGGCCCAGCGTCCGCCTCGCTAGCACGCGGTCGGGTAGGAGAGCCGCTCGCTGCACTCCTCTCGGCCGCAGGCTCCGCAGTGTCGCTTTTTAAATTTCCATTCTTTTTCCCCTTTCTTGCCCCTCTTTTCAGTTCAATTATTTTTTGAAAAATACTATATTTGACGGGTTAATGGGGCTTAATACGCATTTTTCCGGAGGAGCTAGTGACTTAAGCTGCCATTCTCGACGACGATGTCACCAGAAACCTCCAGGTCAGACCTTCTCAATGTTAGCAGATTAGGAAGTCTGGAGAGTACTCAAGGTTCAACAATAATTTTTCCTCCATTGCCATCAGGTGTTGGAACTGACCTGAAAACTACCTTGCACTATACAGTATTTCTTTTTCTCTTAATCTTGCACCAATGTTGTTACACGAGGGAAATGGATCGGCCATGGTGAAATGGCAGAGCAGACTCGATGGGCCAAATGGCCTAATTCTGCTCTTTTGTCTTATGGTCTTATTTTGGCGTTTGGTTTTGCGCACATGTAAGCTATGTATAATGTATCTTCAACTTTGTAATATTCCATGTTGCTGCTACAAAAATACAAATTTTCATGGGATTCATAGGCATATGCATGCCTATAACAACAATAAACTTTCATGACCTTCTGAAGGACTTGGCGGATTTAACTCACAAGCAAGAAGGTATGGCACCTTTAAGTGGATGAAAAGTCATCACCATTGCTGGAACTGAGGTGGGGTGAGGGAGCTCCGAGCCAGGCTAAAACAGAGGAATGAGGCCCCCCCCACAAGAAAATGAATCTCTGGGTTATATATGGTGACTTATGTACTTTGATAAAAAATTTACTTTGGACATGTGTTTACAAATTTTGTTGGCTTCTGAGAAGAGTAAACTATCATTAAATTTAGTCAAGAGACAGAATTCTGGAGGAATTCAAAGGGTTGAGCAACAAGTCCAGAGGGAAATGGACAGATGATGTTTCGGGTCAAGACCCTGCAGATGGACTGAAAGGTAAAGGGGATGATAGAACCATAGAACACTACAGCACAGTACAGGCCCTTCAGCCCTCCATGGTGTGCCGACTCATATAATCCTTAAAAAGTACTAAACCCACACTACCCAATAACCCTCCATTTTTCTTTCATCCATGTGCCTGTCCAAGAGGCTCTTAAATACCCCTAATGTTTTATCCTCCACCACCATCCCTGGCAAGTCATTCCAGGCACTCACAACCCTCTGTGTAAAAAAACTTACCCCTGATGTCTCCCCTAAACTTCCCTCCCTTAATTTTATACCTATGCCCTCTGGTGTTTGCTATTGGTGCCCTGGGAAACAGGTACTGACTATCCACCCTATCTATGCCTCTCATAATCTTGTAGACCTCTATCAAGTCCCCTCTCATTCTTCTATGCTCCAAAGAGAAAAGTCTCAGCTCTGCTAACCTTGCTTCATATGACTTGTTCTCCAAAGCAGGCAACATCCTGGTAAATCTCCTCTGCACCCTCTCCATAGCTTCCTATAATGAGGTGACCAGAATTGAACACAATACTCTAAGTGTGGTCTCACCAGAGATTTGTAGAGTTGCAACATGACCTCTCTACTCTTGAACTCAATCCCCCTGTTAATGAAGCCTAGCAACCCATAGACTTTCTTAACTACCCTATCAACCTGTGCAGAGACCTTGAGGGACGTATGGATTTGAACCCCAAGGTCCCTTTGTTCATCCACACACTTAAGTAACTGACTATTAATCCTGTACTCAGTCTTCTAGTTTGTCCTTCTAAAATGCATCACCTCACACTTGTCCGGATTGAACTCCATCTGCCATTTTTCTGCCCACCTTCATTTCCTGTCAGATGAAACCTGAGGTGGAAGATGGAACCAAATTAGGGAGGAGTGGTGGATCCTGTGTCCTGTAAAAATGCTATTCCCTTTTCTCAATTCCTTAGCCTCCACCGCATCTGTGCCTGGAATGCAGCCTTCCTTTCCAGGAAAGTGGAGATGTCTTCCTTCTTCAAAGAACAGTATTTCCCTTCCTTCCTCCACTATTGATGCTGCCATCACCTGCATTTCCTCAATTTCTTGAGCTTCCACAATCACCCCACCTTCCCACCACCCTAACAGTGATAGAGTTCCTCTTGTCCTTACCCAGCACCCCATGACCCTCCACATCTAACACTTCATCCTTCACAACTTTCACCATCTCCAAAGGGATCCTACCATTAAACACATCTTTACTTCCACTCCTCTACTTCCTGCAGGGATTGCACCTCATGCTTCTCTTGTCTAGTCATCCCTCCTCATTAATATCCTGCCCAGCACTTATCCCTGCCAGCAGTCCCAGTGCTACACCTACCCACTCACCTCCATTCAGGGCCCCAAACAGTCCTTGCAGGAGAGGCAACACTTCACCTGTGAATCTGCTGGGGTCATCTTTTGTGTCCAATGCACCTGATGTGGCCTCCTCTATGTTGGTCAGACCCATCATAAATTGAGGGACTACTTCATCGAGCACTGCTGCTCCATGCAAAAGTAGAGTTTTCTGGTGGTCTAACATTTTAATTCTGATTTCTGGTCCCGCTCTGACATGTCAGTCCATAGACTCATGTGCCATGATGAGGCCACCCTCAGGGTGGAGGAACAACACCGTAAATCCTGTCTGGGTGGGCTCTCAACTGATGGCATGAATATAGATTTCCCCTTCCAACTTAAAAATAAATCCCTCACCCTCCTCTCTTCTATTCTCTACTCTGGCCCCTTACATTTTTTCACATGCCTATCACCTCCCTTTGTGTCGCCTCCTCCTTCCCTTTCTCCCATGTTCCACTCTCCTCTCCTACAAGATTCCTTCTCCTCCAGCCTTTTATCTTTCCCACCCACCTGGCTTCACCTATCACTTTCTAGCCATCCTCTTTCCCCTTGATCCCACCTTTTTATTGTCATTTCCCCCTTTCGTTTTCAGCCCTGAAGAAGGGTCTTGGCCCAAAACGCCAATTGTTTATTCATTTCCATCGATGCTGCCTGATCTGACCTTATCCGTGAGGGATTGGTTCCAGGACCCCCTGTGGATACCAAAAAAACACGGATGCTCAAGTCCCTTATTCAACCTGTCTCAATGCGGTGGTCTTTAGGACCCAGCGGAACCCCAGACCTTATTTAACCTGGCTCAGTGAGGTGGACATTGGGACCTGGTGGTGCAGCTCTGAATCCACAGTGTTTCTGTTCACAAAAATAATCATGATCACAATTGAAAATAAAGTGGAAGTAATAAAGCGATCGGAAAGAGGTGAAATGCCATCGGTCATTGGAAAAGCGTCAGGCTACAGTCGGTCAACGATCAGAACAATTTTAATGGATAAAATGAGAATAATGGTACATGCAAAAGGCCCTGCCCTGATGAAAGCTACAATTTTTACTCAGCAACGCAGTGGTTTAATTATTGAAATATATGCGTTTCTTAAGTGTTTTGTATGCATAAATGAGTAAAATGTATACTATATACAAAGACAAACTTTTGACTAACTGACACTAAATAATACCGGATGTACCCGTTCTGACTAAAAACAGACTCAGGAACGGAACTCGTTCATAACCAAGGGTCTGCTTGTACTTTTAAATCATCTCTGGATTACTTATAATACCTAATACAATGTAAATGCTATGTAAATAGTTGTTATGCTGTATTGTTTAGGGAATAATGACAACAAAAAATAGTCTGTACATACTCAAACAACGAGTGCTGGAGAGAAAACTTGCGGGTTTTCCTGACCTGCGGTTGGTTGAATCTGCGCATAAGGTGGGCCGACTGTATACTACTGACACACAGGAGGACATTCAGTATAAATTGGCATCACGTTTGGCACATCATTACGGACCAAATGGCCTGTGTAGGGCTTTACAGTTCTATGTTGTATGTTCTATGTTATGATCATGAAGCCATCTTCCTTGCATTAAGTTTCTGAGGCACCAGTTCCACGCCAACCATCAACCATGCCTTTATATTACTCTTGTACTAATCCCATTGTTATATACCCCCACATTCCCATCAAGGCCTTTCTCCCTCCAAAATTCCAATTCATCTTTGCACAGAGGGACAATGTACAATGTCCAATTAGCCTGCCACACTGTATATCCTTGGGATATATAGAGAGAACTGAGAATACATGAAGAAAGCCCCCATATTGATTATAAGATTAACTCAGCGTTATATCACAGGCAATAACAATTTCATATGACAAGGGCAGATAAATCTGAGTTTTCACTCAGTAACTTAAAACAGGAACTTGTTGATCTCTTAATGACCTTCTAATAACAAGTCCTTGCAAATATTTGCTTATCACTTATACTTAAAGTTAAACTCGTTTATCGATGAATGTTCATTAATACCAGGCATGCAGTATGGATTGAAACGTAACCAGTTTGAATCATCGAATCCACCTCAACTATTATGAGTAAATTACTATATGCACCATCTTACCAAGACAAGGTCAGAGTGTATTGTGGCATTAATCTGAATAGTTGAACTGTGAGAGTGTTTAAGTGATGAAAGGATAAACATAGAAAAATGTGTGCCAAGTTATTTTGCTATCTGGAAAGGACTCCATGAGTAATTCAAGTGTGTTCCACCAGAGAGGGTCAATACATGAACTTGTTCATCTGTGAAGATTCTCATAAACCTCCTCTGGGCCCTCTCCAATGGCAACACGTCCTTTGTTAGATATTGGGGCCAATACTGCTCAATACTCCAAATGTGGTCAAACTAGCTCCTTAGAAAGTCTCAGCATTACAAAATGAATGCTCAAATTGCATATACCTTCTTTACTACCAACTCAGCCTACAAGTTAACTTTTAAAGAATCTATCACTAGGTCTCCCAAGTCCTTCTTCATCTCCAATTTCTGAATTCTCCCAACATTTAGAAAATAGTGCATTCCTTTACTCCTACCAAAGTGCATGACCATGCATTTCCCTATGCTGTATTCCATCGGCCACTTCTTCACCCGTTCTCCCAACCTGTCCAAGTCCTTCTGCAGATTCCCTGCTTTTTCAATACCACCTGCCCATCCGCCTGTCTTTGCAGCATGCTCAAACTTGGCCACAAAGCCAAGATCGTCAACATGGAACGTAAAAAGTAGAAACTCAGCACAGGCTCCTGCAGAGCACCACTGGTTACTAAAGCTGACTTGATGGATTGAATGGCCTATTTCTGCTTCTACATATGTTTTATGTTCTGGCAGCCAGCCAGAAAAGGCTCCCTTTATTCCCACTCTTTACCTTCCACACATCAGCCAGTCTTCTATCCATGGTAGTATCTTTCCTATAATACCATGGGCTCCTATCTTGTTTAGGAGCCTCATGTGCAGCATCTTAACAAAGACCTTCTGAAAATCCAAATAATCAACATCCACTGACTTTCATTTGTCTATCTTTGTTACTTCCTCAAAATTCCAAAAGATTTGTCAGGCATGATCTCCCCCTAAGAAACTATGCTACATTCAGCCTGAAATTTCATTTGCTTCCATGCACCCTGAAACCTCATTCTTATTGGACTCTAAAATCTTACTGCAGTCTATTATTACCTGTATTTTACCTCCCTCTCTTCTTAAAGAGTAGAGCAATTTTCCAGTCTTCTAGAAATATTCCTCACTGTGGTGATTCATGAAAGATCGTTACAAATACATCGACAAATTCTTTTCAAACCCTGGGATGTTATCCATTCAGCAAGTGTGACTTATCCACCTTTAGATTTTTCAGATTCCTTTTGCACTCTCTCCTTAGTAATGATGACCACACTCACCTTTGACTTGAATTTCTGGAATCTTACATCAAGCTCCCTAATCAAATCTGGTTCATTCATTTCCCCATGGACTTAATAACAAGCTGCTTCAAAGAGCAGCATGGTGACACTTGACTTAGACATTTGGATTCAGAATAGAATTGCACATTGAAGACGATGGGACCTTCTGTCTGCTGGTCTGTGACTAGTGGGGTTCCACAGGGATCTATGCTAAGACTTCTGCTCTTTCTAATATATGTAAATAACATGGATAACAATGCAGATGGGTAGGTTAATAATTTTGCACAAAGAGGCAAATATCTAGGTGGTGAAGATGCATACATCAAGATGCTCTTCATTGACTACAGCTCAGCATTCAAACTATCATCCCCCTCAAAACTAATCAACAAGTTCGAAGACTTAGGCCTCGATAACTTTTTGGCAACTGGATCCTTGATTTCTTCACTTGCAGACACCAGTGAGTTTGGATTGGCCACATCTCCTCCACAATCATCATCGGCACAGGTGCAGCCCTGAGGGCTGTGTGGTTAGCACCCGGCTCTATCTGCTTTTTGCTTATCAATGCAAGGCTCAAGACAGCTCCTATGCCATATTTAAGTTAAAATTTTGCCAAATCAAAAGTGGTGGCAAATCAGCAGATAGGAGGGAGATTGAAAATCCGGGTGAATGGTGCCACAAATTCAACATCAGCAAAGCTAAAGAGCTGACTATTGACAACAGGAGCCAGTCCTCATTAGAAGTTCGGAGGTGGAGAGAATCAGTAACCTTAAATTCTTTGGTGTTATCATTTCAGAAGATCTGTCCTGGGGCCAGTATGTGCCATGACAAAGAAGGCACAGGTTCAACATGTCATCTAAATCTGACAAATTTGTATACACTCAGTGGCCACTTTAATAGGTGCACTTGTACACCTGCTTGTTAATGCAGATTAATCAGCTAATTCTGTGGCAGCAACTCAGTGCATAAAAGCATGCAGACATGGTTAAGAGGCTCTGTTGTTGTTCAGACCAAACATCAGAATGGGGGAAGAAATATGATCTGAGTGACTTTTACAATGAAATGATTATTGGTGCCAGACAGGGTGGGTTGCATATTTTAGAAACTGTTGTTCTTCTGGGAGTTTCACACACAACAGTCTCTAGAGTTGGCTTGAGTTTTACTCCGATCTTGATAGTTCTTTTGCAAACGTTTCATCACCATGGAGGAGTCATCATGGAGACATGTTTGCAAGTAAATTGCTAAGATCAGGAACAACTCAATCCAAATATCAACAACCCAAGCTACACATCTTCCGAATTATTTTCAGTCTCCAGAGTTTATAGAGAAACAAAAAAAAAACATCTAGAGAGAGGCAGTTCTGTCAGTGAAAATGTCTTGTTAATGAGAAAGGTCAAAGGAGAATGGGCAAACTGATTCTGCTGGCAAGAAGGCTGCAGTAACTCAAACGACCATACGTGACAAGAGTGGGGTACAGAAAGTCCCCAGTAAAGTGGCCACTGTGTAGATGCATAGGGGAGAGGATTCTGACTGGATGCATCACAGACTTGTATGGAAGTATCAATGCCTAAGAATGGAAAAGCCTATAGAAGGTGTTTGGTACAGCCCGGTACATCACAGGAAAACCCATCCCCACTATTAAGTGCCTGTGAATAGAGCGCTGCCGTAAGAAAGCAGCATCCAAAGATCCATCCATCCACCATGCTGTATTCGCGAATACTGCCATCGGGAAGGAGGTATAGGAGAATTAGGTCCCACACCACCAGCTTCAGCAATAGTTATTACCCTTCAAACATCAGGTTGCTGAACATGCATGGATAATTTCACTCACATCAACACTGAACTGACTTGAGCAGCCCTTAATCATACCAGTGCCTAAGAAGAACCTGGTACCCCGTCTCAATGACCATCATCCAATCGCACTTACATCGACTGAGATGAAGTGTTTTGAGATGCCGGTGATAAAGCACATCTTCTTTCTGAGAAGTGATTGAGATCCACTCCAGTTTTGCCTACCAGCACAACAGGTCCACAGCAGCTGCAATTTCATAGGCCCTTCAGTCAGCCATGGAATATTGGGGCAGCCAAGATGAATGCATCAGAATGCCCTTTATTGACTACAGCTTGGCATTCAATACCGTCATCCCCTCAAAACTAACCAACACACTTCAAGCATTTCTTGAAATGGCTGGAATTTCTGGAACCAATTAAGACAGCACAGGATATATACACATCCCAAAGAGGAGTAAGTATTCTAAAGGCAAGATGACACAACTGTGGCTAACAAGAGAAGTCAAAACCAACAAAAGCCAAAGAGAGCAAAAATTAGTGGGAAGTTAAAGGACTGGGAAGGCACAGGAGGCAACAAAATATCATTAAGGTAAAGATGGCATACAAAAGTAAGCTAGCCAATAGTATTAAAGAGGATACCAAAAGTTTTTATCAGATACATAAAAGAGAGGCAATAGTGGGGATATCAGACCACTGGAAAAGTATGCTGAGGTAATAATGGATGACAAAGAAATAGTGGATAAATTGAATAAGTATTGTGCATCAATTTTCTCTGTGAAAGACACTAGGAGTATGGTGGAAGTTCCAAGAGTCAAGGGTCATGACGTGTGTGAAGTTACCATTAATAAAGAGAAGGTTCTTGGGAAACTGAAGATAGATAAGTCACCTGGACCAGCTGGCGTTGGAATTCTCTGAAGTAGTAACAAGCAGGATAGACAAAGGAGAATTGGTTGATGTTGTGTACTTGGATTCTCAAGATCTTTGACAAGATGCCACACAAGGCTACCTCACAAACTATGAACCCATGGTATTACAGGAAATATTCTAGTATGGATAAAGCAATGGCTGATTGGCAGGAAGCAAAGAGTGGGTGGGGGGGGAAGCCTTTTCAGGTTGGCTGCAGGTGACTAGTGATATTCAAAAGGAGTCTATGTGTGGGACTGCTTTTTAAAGTTTATGTTGGTGATTCGGATGATAGAATTGATGGCTTTGTCGCAAAGTATGCAGATGTTAAGAAGATAGGTGGAGGGGCTTAGAGTAAGTAGAGAGGCTACAGAAGGACTGACGAATTAGGAGAATGGGCAAGGAAATAGCAAATAGAATAGTGTCGGGAAGTGTCTGATCATGCACTTTGGTAGAAGAAATGAAAATTGACTATTTTCTAAATGGAGAGAAAATAGAAAAAAACAGGTGAAAAGAGACTTGGGAATCCTTGTGCAGGATTCCATAAAGGTTAGTTTGTAGGTTGAGTCTGTGATGAGGAAGGAAAATGTGATGTTAGCATTCATTTCAAGAGGACTAGAATATAAAAGCAAGGATGTAATGGTGAAACTTTATAAAACATTAGTGAGACCTCACTTGGAGTATTGAGGGTGTTTTGGGATCTTTGCCTTAGAAAGGATGTGCTGAAACTGGAGATGGTTCAAAGGAACCTCACAAAAATGATTCAGGATTGAATGGCTTGTCACATGAATAACATTTGATGGCTCTGGGTCTGTATTCACTAGAATTCAGAAGAATGAGGGGTGACCTATTGAATGGTGAAAGGCCTTGATAGATTGGATGTGGAGAGGATGTTTCCTGTGGTGGAGAGTCTAAGACCAGAGGAAATGGCCTCAGAATAAAGGGGCATCCTTTTAGAAGGGAGATGAGGAGGAATGTTTGATCAGACAGCGGTGAATCTGTGGAATTCTTTGACACAGGCAGCTGTGGAGGCCATATTTATGTGCATTTAAGGCAGATGTTGATAGACTCTTGCTTGGCCAGGGCATGAATGGATACGGGAAGAAGGCAGGAGGTTGGGCTGAGAGGAAAATTGAACCAGCTATGATAAATATTAGAGCAAACTTGATAGGCTAAATGGCCTAATTCTACTCCTACATCTTAAGGTCTCGGCTTCAGTACTTCCCTGTGAAATTGGATCCTCAATTTCCTCACTTGCAGATCCCAGTCAGTTTGGATTAGCAACACCTCCTCCACAATCTCCCTAAGCGCAGGTGCTCTACAAGGCTGTGTGCTTAGCTTTACACTTATGACTATGTGGCCAAGCATAGCTCCAAGGCCATATTTAAGATTCTTGTCAACACCTGTTGCTGGCTGAATCAATCATGGTGACAAATCAGCATTTAGGAATGCGACTGAATACCTGGCTGGATGGTGCCAGTTATTATTTTCTCTTTCGCATTTGCAGTTTGCCGTATTTTGCACATTGTTTGTCCACCCAATTGGGTGCAGTATGTCATTGATTCTATTATCGTTTTTGGATTTAAAAGCAAGGTAAGATAAAACTCTATCCCAAAGAAAATTGTTGCAAGGTTCTTATACAGTACTTTGTAAGCAGTGAGGTACAAAAAAAAGTACAAAATGTGCATTAAAGTGTACGTTTGTAACAGTGCAAAATACAGACGTGCAATGAAACCATAGACTTATACACTTGAGGAGGTGTAGAGTCTTATAGCCACAGGGAGAAAGGATCTCCTTGTAGTTCGGTGGAATCAGCCTGTTACTGAAGTTGCTCCTCTGTTTGTCCAGTACGTCATGGAGGGGGTGAGAGGAAAGCTCTGTAACTTCTGCAGCATCCTCCTCTCAGGCACAACCATCTGCGAATCCAGTTCCAGCCCAGAGCAGAGCCAGCCGTCCTGACAAGCTTATCGATCTCTTTGTTGTCAGCTGCTCTCACCCTGCTGCCCCTGAAGATTACAGCACAGAATAGAATGTTGGCCATCAAGTCATAGGACATCTGCAGCATAGTCCTGTAGATGTTGAATGGCTCTTGAATGAACCCTCCCCAGGAAAGCCAGTTGGCTCTGCCTCTTGTACAGAGTCTCTATTTAGTCCATCCCAGTTTATTGTCCAGCTGAATTTCCAAGTGAATTCCCAAGTATTTGTAGTCTTTTCTTGGACAACTTCCACATCCGTTTCCTCGATGGAAGTGGAAATGCAGGTGTTTTCACCGATATCTACCACCAACTGCTATGTCTTAATGATGTTGAGCTGCAGGTGATTCAGCTCGCCACTCAGCAAAGTTGTCCACCACTCTTCTGTACTCAGCATGCTGAATCATCCGAAAACTTCTGCAGGTGGCAGGACTCAGTTGTACCTGAAGTCAGATGTGCAAACCCGGTATTCCTGCAAGACAAAGAATCTCAGGGTTTTATAGTGACATAAATGGTGACTTTTGATAATAAATTTACTTTGAACAATGTATGGATTCACTTTCATGGATGCAACAACTCATCTTCTCAGTATCGTTTATTTATTGTATTTACAGTTTGCCTTTTGCACATTGTTTTATCAACTTTGTGTAGTTTTTCATTGGTTCTATTATATTTTTATTCTACCGACTATGGCTGGAAGAAATGAATCACAGGCTAGTACATGGCAACATATGTCCTTTGATAATCTATTTACTTTGAACTTTGAATTCAAAGATTGGTGGTGTGAATAGTCTAGAAGGTCGCCAAACCATACAACAGGATGTAGATCAGTTGCAGATTTAGGTCAGATAAGTTTTAATTCAGCCAGGCATGAGGTGCTGCACTTTGAGAGAAAATGTAAAGGGACAGTGCACAATTAGTGGCAGGACATTTGACAGTGTTTATCTACAGAGACCTTGGGGTCCAAGATCCTGCCTTCCCACTACATTGAGACCATGCCAGTATATCATCCAAACCAGTCGACTGTTGACCTGATAGCTCTGCCATCTTCTCAGTCCAGTCTCACCTGGAGAATGGTTTTTCCTATCTCAGAGTGCAGTTCATCGACTTCAGTTTGGCATTCACTGTGATCACTCCCAAGAAGCTGGTGAGTCAGCTATCCTTATGGGTGGGGTGGGGGGGGGGTGGGAAATCAGTGCCTTTCTAACTGGATCTTGGAAATCTTGATGGAGAGTTCTCAGACAATCTGTGTTTGCAGCAACATCTCAAGCTCCATCACACTGAGCATAGGCACCCCTCCAGGGCTGCATGCTCAGTCAGCTGCTTTTCACTCTACTGACGCACTTCTAACCAACGTCTTTAAGTTCGGTCTCATCAACAATGATGAGTCAGCATACAGAGAGGAGGAAGAGTAGCCTGTGGACTGGTGCAAACACAACATCTTGAATCTCAACATGAACAAGACTGAAGAGATGATTGTGGACTGCAGGAAGTTGCAGGATGACATTTCCTTACGACTCCCCTGGGGAGAGTCATGAGCACCCAGTTTCTTGGAGTGCACATCACAGTCTCTCAACACCACCTCTCGTCAAGAAAGTACAGCAAGAACTCCACTTCCTGAGGAGACCGAGACAAGCGAAGCTCCCCGGCCCCATCCTTGCCACGTCGAGAGTGCCCTGACCAGCTGTTTCACTGCCTGGTATGGCAATTGCAAGTCCGCTTAGAAGTCATTAGCATCTCTTTCTCCCCCCTCCTCCCCTACATCATCCAGGACACATACCAGAAACACTGTTCACAGAGCCCTCAGCATTGTCAAAAACCACTCACTACTGTCCCGCAATCTCTGACTTTCTACCATTAGGTAGAAGGAACTGCAGTAAAAGAAAAGTACTGCTAGGCTGAGGAAAAAAGCTTCTTCCCCCAGGCTGAGAGACTTATAAACACCCTTGTGCAGCCTCAGTAGTCAGTTATTTTAATTTGTTATTTAGCACCCTCTGCTGGTGGTTTTGTACAGCAGTTATTTAGGTCATGTGATCTGTGTCTCATTGACGACATCATCTGTAGATATTTAAGCAGTTCTCCATGTTAGAGCTGTGAGGATCGTAAATAAATATTTAAATAGTAAATGGAAATCCAATATAACTCGGAGTCCTGCCATGTGCAGAAGTTTGCTGATGACACGGCCATAGTGGGGTGTGTCAGGAATGGACAGGAGGAGGAGTATAGGAAACTGATACAGGACTTTGTGATATGGTGCAACTCAAATTACCTGCGTCTCAATATCACCAAGACCAAGGAGATGGTGGTGGACTTTAGGAGATCTAGGCCTCATATGGAGCCAGTGATCATTAATGGAGAATATGTGGAGCAGGTTAAGACCTACAAGTATCTGGGAGTACAGTTAGACGAGAAGCTAGACTGGACTGCCAACACAGATGCCTTGTGCAGGAAGGCACAGAGTCGACTGTACTTCCTTAGAAGGTTGGCGTCATTCAATGTCTGTAGTGAGATGCTGAAGATGTTCTATAGGTCAGTTGTGGAGAGCGCCCTCTTCTTTGTGGTGGCGTGTTGGGGAGGAAGCATTAAGAAGAGGGACGCCTCACGTCTTAATAAGCTGGTAAGGAAGGCGGGCTCTGTCGTGGGCAAAGTACTGGAGAGTTTAACATCGGTAGCTGAGCGAAGGGTGCTGAGTAGGCTACAGTCAATTATGGAAAACTCTGAACATCCTCTACATAGCACCATCCAGAGACAGAGAAGCAGTTTCAGCGACAGGCTACTATCGATGCAATGCTCCTCAGACAGGATGAAGAGGTCAATACTCCCCAATGCCATTAGGCTTTACAATTCTACCGCCAGGACTTAAGAACTTTTTAAAAGCTATTATTAATGCTTTTGAGATAGTGATTTAGATGCATATCATATTTTTTTACTGAGTTAAGTATTGTATGTAATTAGTTTTGCTACAACAAGTGTATGGGACATTGGAAAAAAAGTTGAATTTCCCCATGGGGATGAATAAAGTATCTATCTATCTATCTATCTATCTTATCTGAAGATTTTTACAGATGGCTCAGTGGGGCAGTAAGGCAGGATTTGGGACGTACGTGTCTCAACTTGGAGTTGAGATTGGTCACCGGGTTTCAGATGGTGTTTCTGTCTTTGCAACAGTATTATTAGCAATCCTCTGGGCCTTATGGTGGACAGAAGACTCTCGACCATGCAGAGCTGTCATCTGTTCGGATTCTGCTGCTGCCTTAGAGGCTATAAAAGGGAATAAATCAAAAGCTCATCCTGACATAGTTATTGAGATTCTCTTAGTTTTGTTTAGAGTAGGGAAGATGGGTTGTGAAGTTAGATTTGCATGGATACCTGGGCATGCTGGGGTGGAGGGAAATGAAATTGTGGATGGCATTGCAAAGTCTTCCTTACAGAGTGGGCAAGTAGGAATTAGAATACCCCTAGGCAGGGCAGAATTGAGAAGTAAGATCAAAAAAGGTATAGAGAAGCAATGGCAGGAGGATTGGACTGGGGGGAGAGATTATAGTGCCTCACCTGAAAGGACTGTCTGGGGCCTAGGATGGTGGTGAGGGAAGAAGTGTGGGGGCAGATGTGGCACTTCTTCCGTTTGCAAGGATAAGTGCCCAGAGGGAGGTCGGTGGGGAGGGATGGGGGGGATGAATGGACAAGGGAGTCACGTAGGGACTCACCACCATCCTAGGCCTCAGACAGTCCTTTCAGGTGAGGCACCACCTCACCTGCGAGTCAACTGGGGTGATATTCTGTATCCAGTGCTCCCGATGTGGCCATTTATACATTGGGGAGACCCACCGCAGACTGGGAGACCGTTTCGCCGAACACCGGCGCTCAGTCCTCCAGCAGTGGCGGGATCTCCCTGTGGCCACACACTTCAATTCCACAGACCACTCCCACTCCGATATGTCTATCCACGGCCTCCTCTACTGTCAAGATGAGGCCACACGCAGGTCGATGGAGCAATACCTTATCTCCCGCCTAGGTAGCCTCCTACCTGCCGGCATGAACATCCAACTCACTGACCTCCGTTGATACCCCTGCCCCCCCTTACCCCATCCCTATCTATAATTTTAGTCTGGTTCTCTTTCTCTCTTTTTCCCCCTTCACTATAATCTCCCCCCAGCCCTACCTTTCTTTCTCTTTTATTTCCCATAATTCTCCACCTTGCCACTAGCCTATTTCCCTTCAGCCTATCACTTCCCAGCTCTCTACTCCATCCCTCCCCCTACTTCTTATCCCCCCTTGACCATCCCCTGTTACTTCACTCCTGATGAAGGCTTTCGGCCTGAAACGTCGTCACTACCTCCTCCCATAGATGCTGTCTGGCCTGCTGAGTTCTGCCAGCATTTTGTGTTTTTATTTATTTCCAGCATCTGCAGATTCACTCGTGTTGTCTTCTGATATAATATGTATCCTTAGATGTTAAGCTTCCAACTCCGATCTTCTTACATAATGGCCAATCTCTAGCTGTACTACAAGATCATCTGCCTTGTTCCATACACTGTGCATTCAAATACAACATCTCTAGTTCTGTATTCATCCCTGTTTTTGATCTTGGCCCCCTGTCATATTTTAACTAATCCTACTGACTGCAATTTTGCACTGTCTTCTGCATTTTCAGGTTGGTATGTTTACTGTTGCATGTCCTTTAAGGTTTGATTGCCTGCGGCATAGTTAATAATTAAAGAGAAGCAACAAACTGAATGACATTTAGATGATACTATTATCACAAGTTAAAATCACCAGGGCCTAACTGCCACAATATTGAACTGCTACCATTTTTCTGGCATGTTTAAATTAGGT
Organism: Hemitrygon akajei; assembly: GCF_048418815.1. NCBI lineage: Eukaryota > Metazoa > Chordata > Chondrichthyes > Myliobatiformes > Dasyatidae > Hemitrygon > Hemitrygon akajei. The sequence goes on from NC_133125.1 coordinate 108,962,608, forward strand.
CCAATAGGGAAATTTTCCCTTTTGAAAGAAATTGCACATTTGAATTTGTTTATATATAAACTTCAGTGAAAATAGAGGTGTTAGATTGCAAAGGAACAGAAAAATTGAAATGGTGTATGGAGTCATACAGAATGGAAACAGACCCTTCAGGCTAACTTGCCCATGCTAACCTAAGGCCCATTTACCCATGTTAGCTCCATATGACTGAACTCTTCACATCCATATCCAGATGCTCTTGTTCCTCCTTCAACTGTTTTCTCTGGCGTCTCTGTGGGTGGAGGTTAGGAACAGGAAGGGGTCAATAACTTTACTGGGTTTTTTTATAGGCCGTTTAGATGAGGTGGAGTTTGTTAGGTGTGTTCAGGAAGGTTTCTTGACACAGTATGTGGATAAGCCTACAAGAGGAGAGGCTGTACTTGATCTGGTATGGGGAAATGAACCTGGTCAGGTGTCAGATCTCTCAGTGTGAGAGCATTTTGGAGATAGTGATCATAATTCTACCTCCTTTACAATAGCATTGGAGAGAGATAGGAACAGACAAGTTACAAAAGCAATTAATTGGAGAAAGGGGAATTATAAGGTTATCAGACAGGAAATTGGAGGCTTAAATTAGAAGCAGATGTTCTCAGGGAAAAGTACAGAAGAAATGTGGCAAATATTCAGGGGATATTTGCGTAAAGTTCTGTATAGGTACGTTTCAATGAGACAGGGAAGTTATGGTAGGGTACAGGAACCATGGTGTACAAAAGCTGTAATAAATCTAGTCAAGAAGAAAAGTTTACAAAAGGTTCAGAGAGCTAGGTAACGTTAAAGATCTAGAAGATTATAAGACTATTAGGAAGGTACTTAATAAGGAAATTAGGAGAGCCAGAAGGGGCCATGAGAAGGCCTTGGCGAGAAGAATTAAGGAAAACCCCAAGGCATTCTACAAGTATGTGAAGAGCAAGAGGGTAAGAAGTGAGAGAATAGGACCTATCAAGTGTGACAGTGGGAAAGTGTCTATGGAACCGGAGGAAATAGCAGAGGTAATTAATGAATACTTTACTTCAGTATTCACTGTGGGAAAGGATCTTAGTGATTGTAGTGATGACTTTCAGCAGACTGAAAAGCTTGAGCATGTAACTATTAAGAAAGGATGTGCCAGAGCTTTTGGAAAGCATCAAGTTGGATAAGTCGCTGGAACCGGATGAAATGTACCCCAGGCTACTGTGGGAGGTGAGGGAGGAGATTGCTGAGCCTCTGGCGATGATCTTTGCATCATCAATGGGGTCGGGAAGGGTGTACTGGCCTTCATCAATCGTGAAATTGAATTTAGGAGCCGTGAGGTAATGTTGCAGCTATATAGGACCCTGGTCAGACCCCACTTGGAGTATGGTGCTCAGTTCTGGTCGCCTCGCTACAGGAAGGATATGGACGCCATAGAAAGGATGGAGAGGAGATTTACAAGGATGTAGCCTGGATTGGGGAGCATGCCTTATGAGAATAGGTTGAGTGAACTTGGCCTTTTCTCCTTGGAGCGACGGAGGATGAGAGGTGACCTGATAGAGGTGTACAAGATGATGAAAAGCATTGATTGTGTGGATAGTCAAAGGTTTTTTCCCCCGAGGATGAAATGGTTGCCACAAGAGGGCACAGGTTTAAGATGTTAGGGAGTAGGTACAGGGGAGATGTCAGGGGTAAGTTTTTTACTCAGAGTGTTCAGTGCACGGAATGGGCTGCCGGCAACAGTGGTGGAGGCAGATACAATAGGGTCTTTTAAGAGACTTTTAGATAGGTACATGGAGCTTAGTAAAATCGAGGGCTATAGGTAACCCTAGGTAATTTCTAAGGTAGGGACATGTTTGGCACATCTTTGTGGGCCGAAGGGCCTGTATTGTGCTGTAGGTTTTCTGTGTTGATGTTTGTTTTCCATATATGCAACACCTTCTGTGTGAAGTGGCCTCATGTACCTTTTAAATCTTTCAACTTGCACCTTAAATTATGCCCTCTAGTTTTTAAGTTCCCTTCCCTGGGGGATAGACTGTGCACTCACCTGATCTATGGTCCTAATGAATTTACACATCTTTAAGGCCTGCAGTTTCCTACATTCCAAGAAATAAAGTCCTTGCCTACCCAGCTTCCCTCTATAACTCAAGCTTCTGGGTTCCGGCAGCATCCTTGTAAATCTTCTCTGCACTTCTTCCCTGTTTAATGACATGTTCTAATAACAGAGCAACTAAAACTGTACACCATTCCTAGTGCAATCTCACCAACATCTTGTTTGACTGCAACATAATGTCCCTATTTCCATATTCAGTGCTCTGACTGATAAAGACCAAATTGGCAAATGCATTTTTCACTACCCGAATTACCTGAGAAGCTATTTTCAGCAAACCCAACACTTGTTCTGGAATCCCCTATTCCACAGCACTTACAATATCTTATACAACTGTGACACAACCTCTAAATTTCTATACTCAACTGCCTGACTGACGAAGGCCAGAGTAACACATACAAAATGCTAGAGGACCTCAGCAGGTCAGGCAGCATCTATGGAGAGGAAAGATCAGTCAACATTTCAGGCCTAGACCCTTCATCAGGAGATCCATGTTACTCTGGATATCCAGCATCTACAGGATGTCTTATGTTTATGATGAAGACCAGTGTGCCAAACAGATTCACCACCTTATCAACCTGCAACACTGCTTTCAGTGAACTATTTACTCACATTTCCAAGACCCTCAGATCCACAACACTCTCCAGGCCCCTACCATTCACTATGTAAGTTCTACCCTGGTTTGACTTGATAAAATTAAATAACTCACATTTATCCATACCATCCTTTGTCCTTAACAGTCACACATACTTACAGACACTGAATGCAGCAATTCAGTAGTAAATCCAACCATCTTCCTCAAGAACAAGTTAATCAAATGACAAGTCCCCCTAGAGAAAACTCCTTATGGAGTAGGACATGGATGGGGCTTAATGCACAGTCCTGATTGGCTGGATCTGAATTGCCCATACCTGATTAGGTTAGTTTAAATTGGCCTTGCTCTGAATGGCCAATTCTTTTCAGGAAAGTATAGTCCCCAACTGGAGCTATTTGTACACACTTAGAACATGCATTTAGGTCCCGCAAATGCTCCATCTCTTGTGATTCCCTAATCTTTCACTTATAGACATTCTCGTCCTTGCCAAGGGTGTTGGCCTCATCAGTTTACATGAGCATGATAGGCAGTGTTCAGTGATCCCACTTTGTTCTGCAATCCTGGTTTTCACTAGAGATGGAGCATGACATCAACAAATTTGAACTTGTATTGGAACCAGAAGAATGTCAATGCATGCCAGACAATCTTTTCTCCTGTGATTTATTCACTTTGATCCTCAGACTCCAGAGAACAGCAAAAAAAAAAATCCAAAACTGAACACAAATTTTGATTTTGGCATTGTTTCCTGAGTTACCTTAATTATATAAACTCTTTTTAAGTGCATAAGTAAAGCATACTGTTTTGATCCATAAGAAAGTCAACATGTTAGATACCATGATATAGCAAACTAGTAGTTAATTATATCTTCTGATGCTGTTTCCTTGAAACAATCTTGTTTGAAAGTTGAAGGCTCTGTTTTTATGCAAATAATTGTTTTTCCAAATTGGAAGAAGTCTATAGACATATGAACTCTATGTACCACTTTGAATTGTAATAAGGAATGACGAGCACATAATGATGAAGAATTAATTTTAAAATATTCTTCCAGCTCTCTTCAGATATGAAAATCTGTAAATCCTTTTCCCAGTCTCCTTTAATTTTATCTGAAGAGGCCTTTTTTGGTCCCAACAGCAGACCGTAAATGTAAGATATTGAACCGTTGTCAAAGGGTTTCAGATTAAAAATTGCATCTATTATATTCTTATCTGGACTTGTAGGGAATGTATGTCGTTTGGATCTTTAAAAATCCCAAAGACAAGCTCTCTCATTTCTACGCAGATATTTCCCCCTACTGTGATAGATGCACTAATGGAGTGGCCACACTAATTCATATGCTTTGGACATGTCTGAGCCTTGAAAAATTAAGGAAAGATGTACTTCAAACCTTTTCTGTACTTTTCAATGTTAGTTTTAAGCCCAATCCCTTGACTGCCATGTTTGGTATTGTTGAGAATAGTATTACAAAATGGAAACCATCTAATTTGCAGGTATTGGCCTTTATGTCTCTTATGGCCAGGAGGGCGATCTTGCTCAAATGGAAGGAGGTTGCCCTGCCAACTCATGTTCAATGGCTATCTGAAGTTATGTTGTGCCTAGTGAAGATTCGTTGTTCAATTTCTGATTCTAAACATGATTTTCTATAGTTATGGGGACCCTTCCTGAGTTATTTTCATAATCTTTGAACTGTTATTAAAGTCTGGATCTGAGCCATTATTAATATAATATTATATGGTAAAGGTTTTTATTTTTCTCTTTTTTTTCACCAACCAGCACACTTTGGTAGTGGGGGTAGATTTTTTAAAATAAAATACAATTATTTTATTTTATTTCATTTCATAATTCAATCTTTTTGTCCACATGATTGATTTGAAATATGGGATACTATGATCATATTACTCTGATTTAAATATAATGTAATTCATATTACTTGTATCCTTATGAATTTTGTATTTATATTCATGCAATTTATATAATATTAACAAAAATATTGAAAGAAATCTGACAAAATGTTGAAAGACTGCAGACTTACTTACAAAAGACGTTAGAACGTTTACAAGATGAGCAGTTATCATAACTGTTGGGATATCCAATGTAATCCCACTTTCCAGCATAAAGCCAAAGGTTCTGCAGATTACAGTTGTTTAAATCCACATTCAAGTACCTTTCAAATACGATGAGATTCTCTAGCTCCATTATTCATTCATGCTGTAGTTTCAGGCCCCTAGCCACATGCTGAATTTAAGCAAATCATTTCAGTTCCTTAGTAATTCTTTACACTATCAATTTAAATCTTTGTCCTCTGCTTTTGACACCTCTTTAAAAAAAGGGGCCTTTCCAATTTATTCAATCTAGGCCTCTATTAATTTCATCCATTGCAATTAAGTCACCCTCAGCCAGCTCTGTTTGGAAAATATTTTGTACCTCATCTTTCCAGCTATAACTTTCCAGTTCCAGCAAAATCTTCATGAATATCCTCTGCACCTAATGCATTCACACCTTCCTTCCTGCAATGTGGTAGGCACAGCAGAATGGAGTTTTGTATACAGTTTTAGGATAATTCTCCTGCCTTAACTTCTCGGTCTTTCCTAATAAATGAAAGCATTCTGTATTCCATTTTAATCACATTAATGACAAATCTGGCTTTGATTAAGGACCTGTAGGCATGAATACTAGGGTCCCTTTGTCCTTCCACTCCATGACTCTTCCTGTTTATTTTATATTCTTTTGTTATAATATCCCCAAAAAATTATATCACACTTTCCTGGATTGAATTCCATTTGCTATTTTCCCCCAACTAGCCATGCCACCTACAACCTAATGCTTCCCCCCTCATTGTCAACCACATGGCAGTTTTTGCAACATCTAAGTACAGCCTTAATATACAATTTCACGTACAGGTAACTGTAATATACAGCAAAAATCAAGCATCAACTGAGCCCAATGGCAGTAGCCCTCTCATAACAATAAACATGTATTTTGCTCTCTGCCACTAAGGCAATTTTGAATCCAATTTTACACCCTCTCTTGGATCACAAGAGTTTTTATTCCTGTGACCAGACCAACAGGAGAGACCTTGTCAGAAAACCTGGCTTAAATCCATGTAGACTAATATACTGCTGTTATAATCCTTTCTCCTTTTCATTCCAACAATTCAACAGTGGTCAGGCATGATTTTTCTCTGACCAATCAATGCTGAATGCCCTTTCCTCAATGTGTTTTTCTTCATGGAAGTTTACACTGCTCCTGAGAATAGTGATGGAGAGACTTTATTCTGACTGGAAGTTTGTGATCAGCAGTGTTCCAGAAGGATTGGTGTTTGTGATCAATATTAATGCCTTGGATGTGAATGCAGGAGGTTGGATTTGTAAGTTTGGAATGATACAAAATTGGCTGTGTGGTAGTCCAAGACTACAGAAGGATGTCGGTCAACTGGAGAATTCAGCACACCAATGGCAAGTGGAATTTAACCCTGATGCATTCTGGTATCAGATGGAAAAAGAATATATGAGTTGGAATATTATGTTACAATTTTTCAAAACATAGGCTAGCACACACTGTAAGAAAAATTATTTGTGTTGGAGAGTGTGCAGAGGAGTTGGCAAGTGAGAAGGTCAATGGAGACAAATTGATGCGGATATGGGAAGAGGAGTTGAAAGGACATGCAACCATTAGACCAAGATGGCCAATGTAGGCAGAAGTCATGTGCTTTGGAGAATAGACACCACAGTCTTTCCAAATATTTGTATATCTTATCTCAAAATTTCCTTTAGGAATTTACCTGACATAAATAACATCAGCAAGTTTGCTGATGATACTAAGCTGTGTGGCAGTGTGACGTGTGATGAGGATGTTAGGAGAATTCAGGGTGACTTTGGATAGGCTTGGTGAGTGGGCAGATACTTGGCAGATGATGTTTAATGTGAATAAGTGTGAGGTTATCCACTTTGGGAGTAAGAACAGGGAGGCAGATTATTATCTGAACGGTGTAAAATTAGGTAAGCGAGAAATACAAAGAGATCTAGGAGTACTTGTTCATCAGTCACTGAAGGTGAATGAGCAAGTGCAGCAGGCAGTGAAGAAGGCTAATGGAATGTTGGCCTTTATTACAAAGGAAATTGAGTACAAGAGCAAGGAATTCCTCTTGCATTTGTACAGGGCCCTGGTGAGACCACACCAGGAGTATTGTGTACAGTTTTGGTCTCCAGGGTTAAGGAAGGACATCCTGGCTGTAGAGGAAGTGCAGCTTAGATTCACGAGGTTAATTCCTAGGATGTCCAGACTGTCTTACGCAGAGAGGTTAGAGAGACTGGGCTTGTACACGCTGGAATTAAGGAGATTGAGAGGGGATCTGATTGAAACATATAAGATTATTAAGGGATTGGACAAGATAGAGGCAGGAAATATGTTCCAGATGCTGGGAGAGTCCAGTACCAGAGGGCATGGTTTGAGAATAAGGGGTAGGTCATTTAGGACAGAGTTAAGGAAAAACTTCTCCCAGAGAGTTGTGGGGGTCTGGAATGCACTGCCTCAGAAGGCAGTGGAGGCCAATTCTCTGGATGCTTTCAAGAAGGAGCTAGATAGGTATCTTATGGGAAGGGGAATCAAGGGATATGGGGACAAGGCAGGAACCGGGTATTGATAGTAGATGATCAGCCAAGATTTCAAAATGGCGGTGCAGGCTCGAAGGGCCAAATGGTCTACTTCTGCACCTATTGTCTATTGTCTATAAATGTTAGGCTTAATGATCTACAGTTCCCAGATTGTTTTTTCAGCCCCTCTTAAATAAAGGCACAATGTCTAGTATTCCAGCATTCCACGCATCACCAATGATGCTGCAGATCTCTTTGCAAGGATTCCCATAAGTAAGAGGGTTGGTGTCATGACAGGAGATCCATGTGTTGTCGGGAGAGTCAAAGTGTCTACGGCTGTGTGCCTGGAGACCCGAGATCTTCAAGCACAGAGCTCGAAAAAAGCAACATAACAGACTTTTAACATCGCAAACCAGTGATTTGTTTGTTATGTTTCCCTGCTCACTAGGAAAAAAGGAGACACCTCTTTCTCCCTTATTACGGAGAGAGAGAGCCTGTGGTATGTCAAATACCAGGTGAAATGTGAAGTCTTTGGTGTACTGCAAGTCTGTATCCTAGCTATTGCTTTGCTCATGCTTGAGTGCTTGGTGGTGGTGCCAGTGTTTTTTTTTTTGCTGGTGGGGGAGGGGGAATTGTTGCTCGCTGCCGATTATGCGTTGGGGGGGTGTTCGGGGGGGACTTTGGGGTTCTAACAATTAACCATCGTTCATTCTTTGGGGCAGTCCTCTGTTTTCGTGGATGGTTGTGAAGAAAAAGCTTTTCAGGATGTGTATTGTATACATTTCTCGCACATTAAATTGTACGTTTAAACCTTTGAGTAAGTCCTCAGAGGAGGTGGAGAGGGTTAGAAACTTTAAATTCCTGGGTGTTACTATTTTGGAGAACCTATCCTACTTCCTCAGGAGGTTTGGCACAACATCTAAAATTTGACAAACTTCTATAGATGCATAGTGGAGAGTGTATTGATTGGCTGCATCACAACCTGGTTTGGAATCATCAATGCCTTTAAACGGGAAATCCTACAAAAAGTGATCGACTCAGCCCAGAACTTTATGGATAAAGTTCTCCCAACCACTGAATACATCTACATGTGTCATAGGAAAGCAGCATCCATCGTCAGAGATCCTCACCACCCAGGAAATGCTCTTTTCTCGCTGCTGCCATCAGGTACAAGAGCCTCAGGACTCACCACCAGGTTCAAGAATGTTTACTACCTCAGAACCTTCAGGCTCTCAATCAAAAGAGGATAACTACACTCATGTGCCCATCAATTCAGATGTTCCCACAACCAATGATCTCACTTTAATGACTCTTTATCTTGTTATTTTATGCTCTTGTTATTTATTGCTATTTAGTTATATTTGCATTTGGACGTTTGTTGTCTTTTGCATTCTGGATGATCTTTCATTGGTCCTGTTATAGTCACTATGCTATAGATTTGATGAGTATCCAGCAGAAATGGTGACATACATTGTATGTACTTGGATAGTAAACTTACTTTGCTTACTTTGAACTTTACTATTTCTCTCTCTCTCTCTCTCTCTCTCACACACACACACACACACACACACACACACACACACACACACACACACACACACACACACACACACACACACACACACACACACACACACACACACACACACACACAGTTTATTTTCATTTGCAGTGATATCTTCACTATTTCCAATGCTTGTATGCTGATGTTCAAAAGTGTGGGCCCCTCTCCATAGAACTGTGTTTTTATGACAGATAAAAAATTATATGCCAAAGTCAATCATTGTCACATGATCTTACACATTGTTAGGATCTTACATAAGTGATCCTATTGGATGACAGATCCCTATTGGACTCTGATCCCTATTGGAGTCTGATACCTGCTGAAGTATAATATCAGTCTGTTGTGATTTAATCAAAGCATAGACTTAAGGCCTTTCCGGCCTTCAATATTATGAATATATAAAATATCAGCATCCCATATTTGGAAATTCAAATCGCAGTGCTTCTCCATAAGGATCCTGAATCAATGTGATTAAAATGGATGACTATAGAGTGGCTGTTGAAAAACGGATGGTACAATCACCTGTAATGTGCAATAGGGTCTAACTAGATATTTAGGGCTGTGATTTTTTTTGAAGAAAGCAAGTTGTAACTGAATTTCCATTTCTTTTATTATAAGTGAGGAATGCTCATTCAAAGTTCAAAGTATGGTACACAGTCTAACAAACAAACTGAGTGATTGTCTTGGACATTTTCTCCTGTGATCCCAAGACTCTGTTGGACTTGGGTAAAGCAGAATATACCAAGTGTGGTTCACTGGTAAGACTGACGGTGAAGGATCTGCATCGCCTCGGTTGTCACGCAGACTAGACCCTCATGCCGCAGGTTTTCCTGGTGCAGCCACCCAGGGGAGAAACATCTGAGTCAGTGTGGAGGAGAGCAGAGGCTGGTGTCCATGCTGGTTTGGGGCTGGACCCCTGCGTTATTGCTGCCTTACTGTGTTCCCTTGCTGGAAGACAAGCTGGATTGTATCGGTCTGTGGCTGCACCAGCACTTGATGATTGGACTTGCCCTTGCCAAAAACATCCATGTACCATCAATGACACTCAAGGATTTGGGCTATAATAAATTTCTTGTGTGACTGTATGCTTACTGATATCTTATATTTACTATATGTGGCTTGCGCTGTGTATGACTGGTGGTACTGTGTTTGCACTTTGACCCCTGTGGAATGCTTTTTCATTTGGCTGCATTCATAGCATTCATGTATGATTGAATGACAATTGAACTTGAACTTAAATTTATTATCAAAATACATACTGTGTCTCTCACTATATACTGCCATGAGGTTTGTTTTCTTGCAATCATTTGCAGGAAAACAAATCCAATGGAATTTATGAAACTTTAGAGATTCAGAGAAATTACTTTAGTCAGATGGTGGTAAATCTGTGGAATTTGTTGCCGTGAGCAGCAAGTCATTGGGTGTATTTAAGGCAGAGATAGATAGATTCTTGATTAGCCAGGGCATCGGAGGATATGGGGAGAAGGCAGGGGAGTGGGGATGACTGGAAGAATTGGATCAGCCCATGATTGAATGGCAGAGCAGACTCGATGGGCCGAATGGCCTATTTACGCTCCTATATCTTATGGTCTTATATAAAAAAACTATAAATAACTAAGACTGATGAACAAGCAATGTGCAAAAGAAGATAAATTGTGCAAATAATTTAAAAGTAAATAAATAATACTGATTTGTAGGGTCCTTGAAAATGAGTCTATTGGTTTTGGAGTCACTTCACCATTGAGGTGAGTGAAGATATTCAAGCTGGTTCAGGAGCCCAATGGTTGTAGGTTAATAACTGTGTCAAAATTTTAGGTGACATATTGAATCTATACAAACTTCTAAGAAAGTACAGATACTGCTGTGCCTACTTTGTGATGGCCTTTACATGCCGGTCCCAGAACAGATCCTCCGATATAGTGAAGTCAAGGATTTTAAAGTTACTGACCATCTCCACCTCCGATCCCCTGAAGTGGACTGTCTCATGGTTCTCTGGCTTTCTCCTCCTGTAGATAATAATTGTGTTAAGTGTTGCACTTTTGTAAGTTAAAGCAGGGCAGAGCCCTGGAGAGAGATGTAGAACAGACAGAACGAGGTGTACAGGTACATAATTTCCTGAAAGTGATAAAGTTGGTAGACAGTAGTGGAGATTGTATTAGGTATGATTGTTTCCATTGGTCAGGGCATTGAAAACAGGAGTTGGGATGTCATTTCCAACTGCCCTGCTTAGACGCTGTACAACTTACTACTCTATAAGACATTGATAAGACTGCTCACTGGAGCTTTTTACAGTACTGCACATTCGAATTGCCATAGTAGTTGATGATGCAACCTGTCAGGATATATAAGATTTCAGAGTGTTCAGTGATAAGCTAAACCTCCTTAACTTCCGAAGTAAGCAAAGACACAGGTGTGCTTTCCTTATGATTTCATCTAGGTGGTGGGGTCAGGACCGGTCATCTGATTTGTTCAGATATTTAGAGCTGCTGATTCTCTCCACTGTGAATCCCCCAATGTAGACTGGCACATGTTAATGGTGTTGTGGATAGTGTAGAAGACTACAACAGAACATTGATAGAATGCAAAGCTGGCTGAGAACTGGCAGATGGAGTTCTATCCATAAAAGTGTGAAGTGATAAACTTTGGAAAGTTGAACTGGAAGGCAGAATACAGGGATAATGGCAGAATTCTTAACAGTATGGTGGAACAGAGGGGCTCAAGTCCATGGATTCTTCTGTTGGCCAGAAAGAACTACAGTCTACAAATTGGTGAATTCAAGTGAATCAAGGAAGTAGGTACAGAGGAGATGTCAAGGGGAAGTTTTTTACACAGAGGGTGGTGAGTGCATGGAATGGGCTGCCAGCGGCGGCGGTGGAGATGGAAATGATAGGATATTTTAAGAGGCTCCTGGATAGGTACATGGAGCTTAGAAAAAATAGAGGGCTATGGGTAAGCCTAGGTAGTTCTAAGGTAAGGACATGTTTGGCACAGCTTTGTGGGCCGAAGGGCCTGTATTGTGCCTGTATTGTTTATATGTTCTATGTTTTAAGGACAATGTAAGTAGACAAGCCAATCGTCTTTGTTCCTGCTATGAGGTGGAAGGAATGGGGCTGCCATTTTGTGAAGCTGCTCTGTATCCTCTATTTTTGTGAACTTGTTTTAAAGAAGAGACAATGATGCTCCTGCTCATCTGCTGGACTAAAAATAACATACACAAAATGCTGGAGGAATTCAGCAAGCCAGGCAACATCAGGAGTAAACAGTCGAAGTTTTGGTCCGAGACCCTTCATCAGAACTAATGGTGGACTGGACATCATTACAAATAACAAGTTATTTTCTTGTGAATAGTGGAGTTTGTGTCTGCCCTGAGTGATTTGAGCTGGTTACTTTTTTGGTAATTGATTTAGAACAAAGAGCCATAAATTACCAGTTGTCACTTGTGGAGAGGGAAATAAATGGCTACTGGCTTAGACTAGATTCAATAAGAAGGTGATGCAGGTCAGTCAGATGACCTTGAGCCAACGAGATTGAAATGCAACCTTTGAAAAAGTGTTTAAAAGTAATTAAATGCAACACAACAACAAATCACTAGAGACTAACCATCATGGACATGAAGGACCCCACGTCACACTATAGACTATTTTCCCAGGTATTACTGTTTTTATTCTTTGACTGTTCATGGAGGGTTGGGGAAACTTGGCTGGAGGGCACTCAGCTTGTGTAAGTTCATGTCCTTTTTAGTTGAGACAATAAGGGTACTTCAAAGCTCAACATTCAAAGTACAATTTATTATCAAAGAATGTATAAATTATACACCTTGATTTTTTTGCTTGCAGACAGCCATGAAGCAATAAACCCAAAGAACCCACCCAATTTAAGAAAAAAGACCAAAACCACGGCACAGAGAAAGAGAAAGAAAAAAACACAAACATGCCACCAATAGAAGCAAGCAACAGCGTTCTGAACCAGACTGTCCTTGGGTCTGCTCCCCAGAGCAGCTGGAGTAGGCTCAAGCCTCATTCACAGAAGCACAACAGCCAGAGCAGTTCACCACCGAGAGAGGAATGAACGTCCCAGGAGAGTGAACAAAATCAGCTCGACTCTCTCCTCCAGTCCCGACACTCGAGCTTTCCAGTCTATCGGGACCGGAGTTTAAATTGTCCAAGCATCAGGTAGTACTTGTCAGTAAATACAGATTCACTCTGTGCCTAACCAACCATTATCCACTTTGGTGGCAAGAACTGGAAGGCAGATTACTATCCGAATGGTGTCAAGTTAGGAAAAGGGGAAGTACAACGAGATCTAGGTGTTCTTGTACATCAGTCACTGAAAGTAAGCATGCAGGTACAGCAGGCAGTGAAGAAAGCTAATGGCATGTTGGCCTTCATAACAAGGGGAGTTGAGTATAGGAGCAAAGAGGTCCTTCTGCAGCTGTACAGGGCCCTGGTGAGACCACACCTGGAGTATTGTGTGCAGTTTTGGTCTCCAAATTTGAGGATGGACATTCTTGCTATTGAGGGAGTGCAGCGTAGGTTCACAAGGTTGATTCCCGGGATGGCGGGACTGTCATATGTTGAAAGATTGGAGTGACTGGGCTTGTATACACTGGAATTTAGAAGGATGAGAGGGGATCTGATTGAAACGTATAAGATTATTAAGGGATTGGACATGCTAGAGGCAGGAAACATGTTCCTGATGTTGGGGGAGTCCAGAACCAAAGGCCACAGTTTAAGAATAAGGAGTAGGCCATTTAGAACAGAGTTCAGGAAAAACTTTTTCACCCAGAGAGTTGTGGATCTATGGAATGCTCTGCCCCAGAAGGCAGTGGAGGCCAATTCTCTGGATGCTTTCAAGAAAGAGTTAGATAGAGCTCTTAAAGATAGCGGAGTCAAGGGATATGGGGAGAAGGCAGGAACGGAGTACTGATTGTGGATGATCAGCCATGATCACATTGCTGGCTCGAAGGGCCGAATGGCCTACTCCTGCATCTATTGTCTATTATTACTAAGGGGTTATCCTTGTGCTCCTCAAAGTTGCAGCGCAAGTTGGTAGGGTACATTAAGAGGTGTGTGGTGTGTTAGCCTTCATTAGGCAGGGGATTGAGTTCAAGAGAACCATGAGGTAATGTTACAGTTCTATATATCTCTAGTTAGACCACACTTGGAGTCTTGTGTTCAGTTCTGGTCGCCTCATGGTAGAAATGATGTGGAAGTTCAGCGGATGTTGCCTACATTAGGAAGCATGTTTTATGGGGATGGGTTGAAAAAGCTAGGGATGTTCTGTTTGGAGAGAGAGGACGAGAGGATGACTTGATAGAGAAGTACAGTACAAGCTGCTAAGAGCCATGAATTGAGTGGACATCCAAATACCCAGGGTGGAAAACAAGAGGGCATAATTTTAAAGTGATTGGAGGTAAGTTTGGGGAGGATGTCAGAGGTAAGTTCTTTACACAGAGAGTGGTAGGTATATGGAATGTGCTTCCAGGAGTGGTGGTAGAAGCAGATACATTAAGGACATTTAAGGGACTCTTGGAAAGGCACAAGGATGAAAGGGAAATGGAGGGTTGTGATTGATTAGGGTATGATTGATCTTGGTGTAGGTTTGAGGGATTGCATTTCAGCAATACTTAGCCACACAACCATGTGTGTATAGGTGGTAGAGCAGTGGGAAGATTCAGAATAATTTTGTGAGTATAGACTTCTCCGCCCTTTGTCCCATTATTCCATGCTGAACTTGTCATGATGTGTTCTCAAAGGACTGGAGTGGCAGGATCTCAAAAGATGTAAACAAGAGATCACATGTCAGAATCCGAGTCTTGGAGAAGCGATGAAGCAACCCCAGCAGATAACTCATCTTCTCCAACCAAAGTGAGAATACCAATAGGGACACAGAGGCATGACATGATGAGAATTCATTCTCCCCAATATAATGACCAACCTCTGGCACTGACTGAGAGTCCTCTTAATTAATGACAGAGCGCTGGAAACCTGTGACTACCTCAGTCAACTTGACCAGATTAACCGAAAACACAAGGGCGTAACCACTCCAATCGTGACTTTGATTAGTACATTCAGGTGCTCATGAACCCGAGAAGCTCTACAGCAAGCTGCCGGGTTCATGACAGAACTACCGTTCTGCCTCGTCCCATCAACCTGTACCTGTCATGAGAATCCTTGATGTGGATGGTTTGGACCCAAATGCTGGAGTATCCCAGCAAGGATTGGGACATGGTAGCAAACTGGATCAAGAACTGAGCACAAAATAAATGCTAGACAATATCACTAGTAGGGCTTATGATCGAGCACCAAACCTTAGTTCAAGTGTTCTTTAAATACTGTATTCTTAACACCCAAAACCTGATAGCGGGACCACCCTGAACCCTTAAAGGGGTCACCCCAGCTATTCATACTCTGGAGAGTTAGAGCATCTAAATCCCAGAATCTAGCATGGTTGGGAGCGTCTCATAACAGGACTTCCTCCTCCGTGGCCAATTCCTGATGGCCCTGACTGCTTGGAGAGGTGGTGATGATAGTTGTGGATGAGCACTGCATCCAACATATCTCTTTCAGGCACCCAAAACCTCTCCTTTGGTCTGAATCGTTCCCGTTCCACGAGGTATTGCCGAACACTTCGAAAAGTGCATGAGTCCAAAAGTCTGCTCACCGTGAAGACTTGTTCCCCTTGATAAACCTGGGCAGCAGCAGGGCTGATGGTGGGTTGTGGCTAAGGGGCTGGTGCAGACAGGTTTTAATATGGAGATGTGGAAGGTGGGATTGATTTTTAGAGTCTTGAGGAGATGCAAGATGTAAGCCTCTGGGTTGACTTTCCTCAGGACTTTGAAGGATCCAATGAAATTGGGCACCAACTTTCTATGTCCAACTTGGAGTGGCAACTTATGAGTAGACAGCCAGACCTGTTGCCCAGGCTACAAAGTGGGTCCCTGGCTTCTCCTTCAGTTCCGCCTAATCTCCTCTTCTGGGTAGACACCAGCAAATTCTCTTAGCTTAAACCATTTCTACTTGCAGCTTTGGATGAGATCTTCAGCTGCAGGGACCCCAACTTCGGCCTCCTGTTCTGAAAAGAGACGTGGAGGATAACCAAATTAGCGGTCGAACGGTGACATCCCATGCATTGAATGTCATAAGGAGTTGTGGGCAACCTCTGCCCACATCAAATGGTCATGCTACTCGTCGGGTCTTTTTGAGGCCAGGTATATTGGGGTACATTCTAAATCTTGGTTAGTCTGCTCCATCTGGCCATTGGACTGTGGGTGGAATGTAGAGGAAAGATTTGCTGTTGCCCCTATCAACTTAGAGGGCACCCTCTAGAAGTGTGATACGAATTGTGGACCATGATCCAAGACAATATCCATCAGAACTGGTGGATCCTGAAGACCATCTCCAACACAGGTGGTAGCTTCCGCAAGACAATGAACTTGCAGGCTTTCGAAAACCAATCGACAGTTGCCATGATGATGGCATTCCCCTTGGATGGCAGAAGACCCATAACAAGGTCCATGGAGATGTGAGCCCATGGTCTTTCCAGGACAGGTAGGAAGTGAAGGAGCCCTTGAGGTCGGGTATGGGGATTTTTTTTCTGGTACACACCTTGCACGCCTGCACATACTGCCAAACCTCTTTCATCATCCTGCATCACCAATACCTCCTCTTAATAAACTCAATGGTCCTCCAATGCCTGGGTGAGTGTTCATTCACGACAGATGTCCCAGTTAGAGTACCTAGGACTAGAAGGAACTTGGGATGAAGAGATGACCCAGAGGACCATTGTTAGGAATCTCCCCTTGCACTTGGGCTTTGCAAATAAGTGGATCGATTTCCCCAGCGAACCATCCTGGTTTGGGGCAAAATGATGGAAGTGGCTCCTCTCATTCCGGTTCATCAAACTGATGGGATAAGGCATCTGGATTCTGGTTCTTTGACCCTGGTTGACAGGCCAGGACGAAATTAAAGCAGTTAAATAACAAAGACCACTTGACTTGCCTGGAATTCAGCCTGTTGGCCTCCTGACTACGTCAGGTTCTTGTGGTCTGTCCAAATGATAACAGGGTTCTTGACCCCCTCTAGCAAGTGACGTCATTTCTCCAAAGCTACCTTTAACTGCAAGAAGCTCCCAGTTGCCGATATCATAATTCCTCTTTGCCGGGGAGAACCATCTGGAGAAGAATGGACATGGGCGGTGTTTACTGCCTGAAGATGACCGTTGAGACAACATGGCACTCGCTCCGATGTCTGAGGCATCCACCTCTGGGATGGTGGGAAGGTCAGGTTTAGGAGAAACTAAGATGGCAACTGATGTGAACTGCTGTTTAAGTAGTCCAGACACAAAGGTCTCCTGGATTTCTTAATTAGCACCGTCAGTGGAGCTGACACCAAGGTGAAGTTCCTGATGAACTTCTGATTGAAGTTTGCAAACCCCAGGAATTGTGACTCCCCAGGAATTGGGAGTAGCGGCTGCTACCGTCACTGTACTCCTGACACTGGATGGTATGAGCAGTTTCCCCAAAGATTTCAGCCTGGAACATTCAGCAGCAAGTGACCTGCTTCCACATGGTAAAAGCAGCAATTTCGACTCAGATGCCGGGACCTTGCATCAGCAGAGAGTCTAGTTCAGCCAGCCTGTATGGGTTCGACTGGATCTTGAGCAGGCAACGAGCTGGTCATGGTCCAAGGTTGTGGAGCATAACTGTGATGTGTAGGGGCTGGGCTCGGACTGACTCTCTTTGACCTCCTGAAGTTTTCCCACTTTCGCTCTGCCAGATGACTGTTGAGGCGGATGGACAGGTCGATCAGAACCTCTAAGTCCTCTGCTGGCTTTTCCTAGCTGAGGGCATCCTTCAGTTCATCTCAGAGTCCATGGCTGTATAGATTGGCCAAGGCCTCCCTGTTCCAACCATTGTCTGGGCCAAGGTCTGAAATTCGATCGCATAGTTGGCTGCCGACTATACCACCTGCTGTATCTTCATCAGGTGGTCTGAGGCTCGGCTGGCTTGATGTTTCAAGCTTCCTCGATGATTCAATCAGTGAGAAATGGAGTCAGTCATCACCCTGCATTTCATCTCTGGTCTCCTGCTTAAAACAGCTCCTGCTTGTGGTCC
Source organism: Hemitrygon akajei (assembly GCF_048418815.1). Lineage (NCBI taxonomy): Eukaryota > Metazoa > Chordata > Chondrichthyes > Myliobatiformes > Dasyatidae > Hemitrygon > Hemitrygon akajei. The sequence continues at coordinate 108,980,566 of NC_133125.1, forward strand.
TCCCCTGGGATTTTCTTGGGGACAGCAGAGCATAAGATCACTTGATTGAATGCCCAACCGTAAGTCACTGTCTCCATAACAATTAAGATAAAAAAGCATAACTAAAAGGCATAGAAAGGGTGAAATAATTGACTATCTGGAAGATGTCAGCCATGGAATCATTGTTCTCTGGTACCATCTTGACCAGAAAATGCAATGGTTTTCAAAGTTTTAGATAAGATAAAAGAGGAGGTAAAAAGTGGGGGGTGGAGTTGCATAACTAAACTGGGACAATAGAAATTGGGAGAGACATAATGGAGGGGTCAGACACTGTGTGCGTTTGGGTGGAACTCAGATTAGGAAGGGTACCATCAAACTGATGGGATTGTATCACAGACCCCCCAGTAGCCACTGGGACATTGACAAACTGATATGTAAACATATTTCATGAAATGTGCAAAAATAATATGGTTGTTGTCATGGGGAATTTCAACTTAGACCATAGACCACAAGACATAGGAGCAGAATCAAGCCATCTGGCCCATCAAGTCTGCTCCACCATTCAATCATGGCTGATCCTTTTTTTTAATCTCCTCCTCAACCCCAGTTCCCAGCCTTCTCCCTGTAACCTTTGATGCCATGTCCAATCAAGAACCTATCAATCTCTGCCTTAAATACACCCAACAACCAGGCCTCTACAACTGTATGTGGCAACAAATTCCACAAATTCACCACTCTTTGGCTGAAGAAATTTCTCTGCATCTCTGTTTTGAAAGGGTACCCCTCTATCTGAGGCTGTGCCCTCTTGTCCTAGTCTCTCCCACCAGAGAAAACCTCCTTTCCAAATCTACTCTGTCTCAGCCTTTCAACATTTGAAAGATTTCAATAAGATCTTCCCTCATCCTTCTGAATTGCAGTGAGTACAGACCCAGAACCAGCAAATGTTCCTCGTATGATAACCCTTTCATTCCTGGAATCATCCTTGTGAACCTCCTCTGGACCCTCTCCAATGCCAGCACATCTTTTCTAAGATGAGGGGTCCAAAACTGTTCACAATACTCAAGGTGAGGCCTCACCAGTGCCTTATAAAGCCTCAGTATCACATCCTTGCTCTTGTATTTGTTACGAAGGATGAACAACTCTGATGGGCAGAAAGGTACAAAGTTGCCCATATTCCCCCCCCCCCCCCCCCGGGAGAATCACAAACTGTTACTGTTGCCATGCTGCTAATGAGAGAGGAAGAGATGGAACAAAAACATGCCAAAACATCTGCTACTGATAAGAGAGGGGAGAGACTCTCTTATGTTCCACCATATTATGACTCCTGAAAGACTTATGGCTCCGGAGAGGGCTGTTTACTTGGTACCATTCTGTTCATTGAAATTCCTCAGTGGACAGCTGGAGTGGACTGGTTTGATGGACAAAGCCATTCAAAACTGATTGACACCTGAGACCCCGTGAGTGGGGATAAAAGTGAGGTCTGGGGAGACACCCCTCAGACACACCAGGAGACACACTAGTGAGCACTGCTTGAGTGTTGGAACCCACGAGAAGGTGTGGGGCATCAGAAACCGAACAAAGGATTGGTCAGTTTAACTCAGTGTTTATAGCAGGGCCGGTGGGGGTTTGTGTATGTGTCCGCCCTTGCCTGGATGACGAGTCCACCACAGAAGAACGGTCTAGCTGAAAGACATTCATACCTGAATGGCCACAGCACATCGACAGATCAAGAATGTAAAGGAAGGTTTGACTGACTGTAGCTGTCACTGTTTGCTCGCTCTCTCTCTTCTCCAACGATTATAACACAAGAACCAACAACTACCTCAGCACGTATGAACTGAACTGAACTTTATATTCACATATGACAATTCATTATCCCCTAGACATCGATAGAGCTTGTTTATTATTGATTATTATTATACCCACACTTTTAGGTTTAGTATTGCTAATGTGTATTATCTATATATTTGCATTGTTGATATTGATTTGTATATTTTACTAATATACACTGTTTGAAAATAGTACCACCAGACTCCAACGGATTCTTCTGTCTTTGCTGATCAGACACCCAGTTACAGGGTACGTAACATATTCTAGACCTCTTGAAAAGAATACTAACATGGCATTTGCTTTCCTCACCACTGACTCAACCTGCAAATTAACCCTTAGGGTGTTCTGTACAAGGACTCCCAAGTCTCCTTGCATCTCAGATTTTTGGATTTTCTCCTCATTTAGAAAATAGTCTGCACATTAATTTCTACCAACAAAGTGCAAGACCATGCATTTTTAAACATTGTATTTCATTTGCTACTTTCGTGCCCATTCCCCTAATCTGTCTAAATCCTTCTGGATCCTACCTGTTTCCTCAACACTTCCTGCCCCTCCACCAATCTTTGTATCATCTGCAAACTTGGCAACAAAGCCATCTATTCCATCCTCTAAATCATTTATATACAGCATAAAAAGAAGTGGTCCCAACACCAACCCCTGTGGAACACTACTTGTCACTGGTAGCCAACCAGAAAAGGATCCTTTTATACCCACTCACTGCCTCCTACCAACTTCCCTAATATAAACTGGGACCTTTTTAGTGCAAGGGGTTTAGATGGGGCTGAATCTGTTAACTGTATCCAGGAAGGTTTCTTAAATCATTATATCGACAGTCCTGATCTTTCAGGGTAGGTAGGGCCCTTGTGAGAGAGTTTTAAATTGGAGTGGGGCAAATTATGACAGCATTAGACAGGAACTAAGAGTCATTAATTGGGAGCTCCTTTTCTCTGGCAAGTCCGCATCATATATATGTGGAGGATGTTTAAAAGATCAATTGCATGGAGTACCAGAGAGATAAGTTCCTGTTAGATGGAAGGACAAGGATGGAAATATAAGAGAACCTTGGATGTCCAGAGGAGTGATAAATTTAGTCGAGAAGAAGAAGGAAAATTATGTAAAGTTTTGGAAGTTAAGATCAAACGAAGCACATGAGGAGTATAAGGAAGTCAGAAAAGAATGAAAGAAGGGAATTAGGAAAGTCGGGGGGGGGGCCAAGAAAAGTCCTTGGCAAGTACATAGAACATAGAACAGTACAGCACAGAACAGGCCCTTTGGCCCACACTATTGTACCGACCCTTAAACCCTGCCTCCCATATATCCCCCCCACCTTAAATTCCTCCATATATCTGTCTAGTAGTCTCTAGTAGGATTAAGGTGAATCCCAGCCTTTCTATACATACATCAAGAGTGAAAGGGTAACTAGGGAGAGGGTGGAACCACTCAAGGATAAAGAGGGGAGCATCTGCTTGGATGTAGAGGATATGAGTGAGGTACTTAATGAGTACTTTGCTTCAGTATTTACCGAGGAAAATGATATGGAGGACCAGAAGATCAGTGCTGAGACTATAAATATGTTTGGGCATTTATAAGTCAAGGAGAAGCGAGTGTTGGGCCTCTTAATGAGTATTAAGGTGGATAAGTCCCCAGGGTCTGATGGGATTTACCCCACGTTATTGAAGGAGGAAAGAGATGAGATTGTTGGGCCCTTGACCAGTACCTTCATGTCCTCTCTAGCCACAGGTGAAATTCTGCAGGACTCAGGAGTGGCTGACGTTGTACCTCTATCTAAGAAGGGAACAAGGAAAAATCCTGGGAACTATAGACTGGTGAGTCTCATGTCAGTTGTAAGGAAATTGCCTGAGAAAATGATTAGGGATAGGATACATGAGCACCTGGCATGGAGTTCAAATGACCTGAGTAGGGAGAGGCAGCATGGCTTGTGTGGGGCAGGTTGGTCTTACCAACTTGATTGAGTTTTTTTGACAAGGTGACAAGAGATTTTGCATTTTAGCAAGGCACTTGATAAAGTCCCTCATGGGAGGCTAATCCAGAAGATTAAGATACATGGGATCCGTGGTGAATTGGATCAGAAATGGCTTGCACATAGAAGACAGAGGGGAGTGGTTGAAGGCATTTATTCGAGCCGGAGGTCTGTAATTAGTTGAGTTCTGTAGGGATCTGTGCTGGGACTTCTGCTGTTTATAATGTATATAAATAACCTGGATGAAAATGTAGATGGATTGGTTGATAAGGTTGTGGATAATGCCAAGATTGGTGTAGTTGTGGATAGTCTGGAAGACTGGCAAAGAATACAGCATGCTATGGATCATTTATTTATTTATTTATAGATATTTATCTGAGAAATGACAGATGGAAATGACAGAGGGGCTGAGAAATGATAGATGGAATTTAACCCAGATAAATATTGGGTTTACACTGCAGTAGGGTAAACGCAAGGAGACAGTACACTGTTAAGGGCAAGATCCTTAACAGTATCGCTAAGCAGAGAGATCTTGGGAACCAAGTTGATAGAACCTTAAAAGTGGCTACACAGATCAATCAACACACACAAAATGCTGGTGGAATGCAGCAGGCCAGGCAGCATCTATAGGGAGAAGCACTGTCGACGTTTCGGGCCGAGACCCTTCGTCAGAACTAACTGAACGGAAAGATAGTAAGAGATTTGAAAGTAGGAGGGGGAGGGGAAATGCAAAATGATAGAAGAAGACCGAAGGGGGTGGGGTGAAGCTGAGAGCCAGAAGGGATACAGAGCTGGAAAAGGGAAAGGATCATGGGACGGGAGGCCTGGGGAGAAAGAAAGGGGGAGGGGAGCACCAGAAGGAGATGGAGAACAGGTAGAGTGATGGGCAGAAAGAGAGAGAATAAAAAAGGAGGGGGGGGGAGAAACTAAATATATCAGGGATGGGGTAAGAAGGGGTGGAGGGGCAGTAACGGAAGTTCTCTAACTTCTGTGAGAGGGAATAGGTTCAAGGGGGATGCAAGGATTAAGTTTTATACTCTGAGAGTGGTGGATGCCTGGAATGTACTGCCTGGTGTGCTGTAAAGGGAAATACATCAGAAGCTTTTAAGAGACATTAGGCACATGGGAATAAGGAAAATAGAGGGGTTAGTGTTTGGGTGGTTTTTGATTTGTTTTTTAGATGGTTTTGCACAACGTTGTGGTCTGAAGTCCTGATCCCATGCTGTAATCTTCTATGTTCTTTATTCTATGTACCTATCAAAATTTCTCTTAAATATTGAAATCAATCCTGCATCCAGCACTTCCACTGGCAGCTTGTTCCACATTCTCATCACACTCAGATTGAAGAAGCTCCCCTTCATGTTCCCCTTTAACATTTCACCTTTCACACTTAACCCATGATTTCTAGATCTAGCCTCATCCAACCTCAGTGGAAAAAGCCTGCTTTCATTTACCCTGTTTATAGCACTTGTAATTTTGTGTACCTTTACTAAATCTTCCTCATTCTCCTACTCTCTAGGGAGTCGTCCTAACCTATTCAACCTTTCTCTACAACGCAGATCCTCAAGGCCCAGCAACATTATTCTAATTTTTCTCTGTACACTTCCAATCTTACTGATATTTTCCTGTAGGATAGGTGACAAACTGCACATAATACTCCAAATTAGGCCTTACCAACATCTTATGCAACTTCAACATAACATTCCAACACCTGTACTGAATACTTTGATTAACGTGCCAGTTGCGTCAATGTGCCATCTTTTGACTACAGGAAGACAGTACAATTAGTTTGTTTGAAAAAAAAATTGTAAATGGAAGGTTTGAAATAATGTATTTGGATGAGATGTAAGAAACAGGAGAATATTGAGGGGTGTGGAGAAACAGTGTTTCTCTGTAATAAGACTGAAGGGTCAAAAATGACAATTGCAAAGGATTATGGGACACTTCTTGTTTTATGCTGGAACTGTTTAGCTAGGCAATAACTTGAGAGTACTACTTGAAGTCCTGGCCACATTATGGAAAGATATGATTTCCCTGCAGAAGATGTAGAGGAGAATAATGCTGAAGTTGCCAGAGCTGAAAATTATGCAGGAAAGAATAGATTGGCCAAGGTTGTTCTCCTTGGAACAGAAAGGCTGAAGGGAAATTTTACTGAACTACATTAAAAAAAATATGGTCCTAGATGGTGGAAGTAGGAAACATCTTTTCTTCTGTTCGTAAAGGAGTAAGCATGACAAGGGCATAGATTTAAAGTTATAGCTGGAAGGAGTAGAGAGGAGATAAGCATAAGTATTCATCCCAGGATGGCTGGGGAATGACACATTGCTTGAAAGGGTGTTGTAGGAATATCATCTTTATTAAAAATGTCAAGAACAGTAACTTGAAAATTCAGCCATTTGAAATGTTTGCCTAAGTTTCATATGGAAGGTAGATTTATTTTAAAATTTATTTCTTGTAGAGTACTGTGGCACAACTGGTGGAGTGTTGTTTCACGTCTCCAATGAGCCAGGTTCCATCCTCAGCTCATTTGGAGTTCAAACTCCCATGTAAGCTTACTATCAAAATACATATAGGTCTCTATTTACAACCCTGAGATTAATCTTTTGCAGGCATACTCAGTAAATCCACAATAGAATAATAACCATAACAGAATCAATGAAAGACCGCACCTACTTGGGCATTCAGCTGGTGGGCAAGAGACAACAGATTGCAAATACAAAATGAAGGAAACAATAATAATAAAAATAAATAATTAAACGATAAATATCAGGAACATGAGATGAAGAATCCTTAATAGGAGTTCATAGATTGAGGGAACATTTCAATAAAGGGGCAAGTGGAGGGCTTTATCCACTACTGGCCGTATTCACTACTTTTTGTAAGACTTTCTGCTTAAGGACATTGGTATTTCCATACCAGGCTGTGATGCAGCCAGTCAATATACTCTCCACTTCACATTTATAGAGGTTTGTCAAGGTTTTAGATGTTATGCCGAATATTTGCAAAGCTGCTGTGCTATCTTTGTAATTATATTTACATGTTAATTCCAGGACAAGTCCTCCAAAATCATAACACTGAGGAATTCAAAGTTGCTGACCCTCTCCACCTTTAATCCTCTGATGTGCACTGGCTCATGGACCTCTGGTTTCCTTCTCCTGAAGTCAATAATCCGTTCCTTGGTCTTGGTGACATTGTGTAAGAGGTTGTCATAATGGCACCAGTCAGCCAGGTTTTCAAACTCCCTTCTGTATGCTGACTCATCAGCACCTATGATTCAGCTATAACGGTGGGGTCGTGAGCAAACTTGGATATGGCATTGGATCTGTGCTGGGCCACACAGTCATGAGTGTAGAGTGAGAAGAGCAGGGATTCTGAAGATGTCATTGCCAATCTGAACTGACTGGGGTCTGCAGGTCAGGAAATCCAGTGGCACCAGTAAGTATTGAGGCCAAGGTCTGAGAGCTTATTGGTTAGTTTCAAGGGGGTGATGGTATTGAATGCTGAACTGTAGCCGATAAAGAGCACCTTTGCTGTCCAGAAGTTCCAGGGTTGAGTGAAAAGCCAATGAGATAGCATCTATTGTGGACCTGTTGCTCTGGTAGGCAAACTGGAACGGATCCAAGTAGCTGCACAAGCAGGAGTTGATAAGTTTCATTGAAGCCTGATTGGAACAGTTGGGTACTTCTGACTGCCCAAGGGAGAGGTTAAAGATTTCTGAGTCTGCATGTGCTGTGCGACTGAGCTGGGAGAACCACTACAGTGTATCTTCAACATGAGCCTGGAGCAGAGAAGAGTACCCAGACAGTGGAAGACATCCTGTATTGTCCCGGTACCGAAGAAACCACAACCAAAGGAGTTGAATGACTTCAGACCTGTTGCCTTGACGTCGCACGTGATGAAGACCATGGAGCGGCTGATAATACAGAATCTGAGGCCACAAACCAGGCACGCCCAGGATCCTCTTCAGTTTGCATATAAGGAGAAGGTGGGAGTGGAGGATGCCATCACGTAATTGCTGCACAAATCACTCTCTCACCTAGAGGGGGTCAGTTGTGCTGTGAGGATTACATTCCTTGACTTCTCTAGTGCCTTTAACACCATCCAGCCCAAGATCTTAAGGCACAAACTAATGGAGATGGGAGTAGACTCTTACATGGTGGATTGGATAGTGGACTACTTGACAGATAGACCTCAGTATGTGCGGTTGGGAGACTGTAGGTCTGACACGGTGGTCAGCAGCACAGGGGCGCCGCAGGGAACCGTACTCTCTCCGGTCCTGTTCACCCTGTACACATCAGACTTCCAATATAACTCTGAGTCCTGCCATGTGCAGAAGTTCGCTGATGACACGGCCATAGTGGGGTGTGTCAGGAATGGACAGGAGGAGGAGTATAGGAAACTGATACAGGACTTTGTGATATGGTGCAACTCAAACTACCTGTGTCTCAATATCAGCAAGACCAAGGAGATGGTGGTGGACTTTAGGAGATCTAGGCCCCATATGGAGCCAGTGATCATTAATGGAGAACGTGTGGAGCAGGTTAAGACCTACAAGTATCTGGGAGTACAGTTAGACGAGAAGCTTGACTGGACTGCCAACACAGATGCCTTGTGCAGGAAGGCACAGAGTCGAATGTACTTCCTAAGAAGGCTGGCGTCATTCAATGTCTGTAGTGAGATGCTGAAGATGTTCTATAGGTCAGTTGTGGAGAGCGCCCTCTTCTTTGTGGTGGCGTGTCGGGGAGGAAGCATTAAGAAGAGGGACGCCTCACGTCTTGATAAGCTGGTAAGGAAGGCGGGCTCTGTCGTGGGCAAAGGACTGGAGAGTTTAACATCGGTAGCTGAACGAAGGGCGCTGAGTAGGCTACGGTCAATTATGGATAACTCTGAACATCCTCTACATAGCACCATCCAGAGACAGAGAAGCAGTTTCAGTGACAGGTTACTATCGATGCAATGCTCCTCAGACAGGATGGAGGTCAATACTCCCCAATGCCATTAGGCTTTACAATTCTACCTCCAGGACTTAAGAACTTTTTAAAGCTATTAATGCTTTTTGAGACGGTGATTTAGATGCATATCATATTTTTTTTACTGAGTTAAGTATTGTATGTAATTAGTTTTGCTACAGCAAGTGTATGGGACATTGGAAAAAAAAGTTGAATTTCCCCATGGGGATGAATAAAGTATCTATCTATCTATCTATCTATTTTGTGGGTTTTCTCCCACATCCCAAAGGCAGGTTGGTGGGTTAGTTGGCCACTGTAAGTTGCCTCAAGTGGAATCGGGAGTGGGGGGAATGGAGCAGAATTCATGTAAATGGGTGTTTGACAGTTTGCATAGAAGGCCCGTATCTATGTTACGTCTGAGTTATGTGATGTGTAATTCAAGACCCCGACCTGTAATTCCCAATGGTGTAAGGCCAGGTAGGTTTGCAGATGAACGAAAATCCATCTTTGTGTCATACATTTACTATGGTTTATTATTTCATTCTCTGATGAAATGAGCGACATTCTCTGCGTCTATGTAAAGCACTGACGTCAGTTTCGTTTGGAATTAATTATTTATTTCCGAACAAAGGCTCACACCGAACAGCGCAGCGACGGGAGAATGTGCTTCTGGCGGCGGCGCTTGGAAGCCACGGTTCGACGCCGGGACGTGGAGTAAATTTTTGAGGTGGGAAGTGACGCTGCTAAGCCCGGCTTCAGGAGCGAGCAGGGAACATACCGGCAGCTGACGAGAAGTAGGACCGGCAGTACTCTTATTTCCTGCAACAGGAATATATATATATATATATATATATATATATACACACATATATAAATGGAACCCCTTCACAGAGAGGACAAGCCAAATCCCCTGGCAACGGCAAATATATTCTCCACTGTGTTCTTCTGGTGAGTCTGAGCTTCCACCGACACAACTTCCTTTTGCTGATTTGTGATAAATACCGAACTATTTTCTGCTTATGAACGATCATGATTTTGGTGGCGTAGAAATTTTATGCGAGACGGTATTAAGTGCTCAGCTGCTGGAGCGATGTAAATGCCACTCCGCTTGCGGCGACTTTTGGTTTTAAATGATAGGCCAGAAGTCAGTTTATTGTTGTTCGCAGTGTGGGATATAATCCCCAGAATTTACATTCCCTTGTACTGCGTTCGAGTGTATACCTTCGGCACATTGCCACTGGGTAGTAGTAAATGCACTATGAAAAGATCCAACGCGCCACGTGTTGGTGATTATTATTCGGAGGATAAGTTGTTGACCTGCCCCGACCTGGGATGAGAACAGTTTTACCGGCTCTTTGGATAGGAACGTTTAGAGGGGTGTGGGTTAAACGCTGGTGAATGACGCTAACCGAGATGGGAACCTTGGTCGGCATGGACCGGCTAGAAACGCATAGCACACGTGAAAGGGTTGCTCTTGCATCTAATCTTCCCCCTTCTCGCTTGTATTACTGGTGTAAATAAGGACGGTGTGGACAGATGCCACTTTCCGTTGTCCATAGTTGAAGTATTATTAATTAAGCTGTTGTAAACATTTTTAAAGTTTTAACACCTGTAAATCGGATGCTGGAAAACAAATTGCCTTTGTCACGGCAATCGAATCACGTGGGGATTGTAGAGCAACACGTTATTTCTCTTTGAAGGTAAAGAAGCAACCAAAGTTGCCTTACTAATAGATGTTTTTTACAGCAGATAGAAGCTTAAGTGTTCCCAGGGAATCGGGATCAGAGCAATTGCTTTTAAAATAAATAGTTTGCATTATTGACGTGAAACTGGGAGCACAAGCTACAATTTCTAAATTTGCAGATGGCCACATTTGGTAGTATTGTAAGCTGTACAGAGAAAGGGATAAATTACAGAAAAATACAAAATTGACAAAGATGTGGCAGATGAAATTCAAAGCAGAGCCTTCTGTAGGTGATGGGTTCTGTGAGGGCCAAAAAATAACTTTTCTAAAAGGGGAACAGGAGCAGAGGCTTCTTGCGCAAGCCAAAGTTCAGAATTTTATCAATAATTGCAGAAAGCAAAAGTGAATCACACTGAACCTTAATAACAGGTTTGCTGCCAACTGGAATGTTGTGTACATTTCCGGTCACTAATTTATTGGAAAGGAAGTGCAAGCATTAGAGGGGATCCACCTAAGATGTACACTGGGCTGAAGGGTTAATTAGGGAGGCAATTAGACTCAGCATTTAGTGAACGTTTTTCAACATCTACCCTGTCATACTATTTTAGAATGTTGTTTCAATAAGATCATCCCATTCCTCTAAAGAATATATAGCTTGTTCAGAATCTTGATAAAACAATCTTCAACCCTGGACTTGGTCTGGTGGTACTCCATTGCCTCCAATGTCAATGTCTCCTCTCTTGGGCAAGGGGACCTAAAGTACAGAAGAGGTAATGGCCTTGACAACACCATGTACACTTTTAACAAAACAGCCTTATTTCTAAACTACAACCTGATGCACCATCAATAACTCACGCCGAAACTTAGGAAGTGAGATATCGGCTTTTATTGACTGAAGAACAACTACATCCTGGGAAAATGAGGGAGAGCAGCAGGCCACAGTCGCCTTTATACAGGGGTCTGTGGGAGGAGCCACAGGGGCAGTCAGCAGGATCTTGGGAGGAGCCACAGGAGCAGTCAGACAGGTATATCTAGTTCACCACACAACCCTTTTCTATGCAAGACTATTTGCCAATTCCTTTATTTCTGGGGGTTGGGGGAATGAAGTAGAATGAATGTAGGGTTAATCTAAATGGATGGTTGCTTGTTGCCAACTCTGTGGGCATTTGTACTGTCTGTGACCACAGCTCTTGTCCAATTTATGAAATAGAGCACTTAGACCTACCCACACTGTTCTGTAAACTGCCCATTCAGATGATAATTTGTTTAGTCTGACAAATATGACACTTTCCCCATATTAAACTCCATTTGCCAAGTTTTCACTCAGTTCCTATATCCTGTTGCAGAATTATGTCCTTCTAACCTGAAAAATACTAATTTGTTAAAACTGCTGTGATGACCAATTTTCTACAACTTACAATACCACTTTTGAGCATTTTCACTATTTACCTTTTAATCTTTGAAATTTGGATTTGTGGATAAAAAAATTAGAAGTGCGTAATCATGGGATAAGAAATACAGAACATTGATAGTTATATAGTTCCATTTAATATCACAGAAGTGTATGCAATATACTTGAAAGTTTTGTTCTTTGCAGACATTCACAAAAACAGAAGGTACCCCAAAGAATGAGTGACAGTAAAAGCATTAGAACCCCAAAGCTCCCCCACTCCTCCTCCTGTGCACAAGCAGCAGCCAAAGCAGTGATCTTCCCCTGCCCCAAAAAAGCATCAGCACCCTCCACCCACCAAGCAAGCAATAGCAAAGCCCCCAATAAAGACCGTAATCTGCAGTACAACAAAAACAAATCATTCACTTGACCATTGGACATGCCACAGACTCTCTCCCTAATAAAGGTAAGAAGAGGTATCCCCTTTCACAGCGAGAAGGGAGACGTAACAAAATAACTCACAGATTTAAGGTGTTGAAAGTTGGTTGCTCCATTTTTTTTTCTCTCTTGAGTGCTCTGCCCGGAGAATCGGCAACCATCTCTAATCCATGAGAGAGGGAGAGGGAACAATTCGCCGAGTACAGAGCCTCCGACAGCTGATCCACTGTTCCTGATGTTCTGTTCTCTCCCGCGACGCTTCTGTCAGCAGCACCGACTCAGAATCAGCCCTTCCCCAGGGCCGCAAGACCTGGGAATTCTGAAGGCGTGCTCATCTTTTTGGGATACTGGAAAGCGGCTGGTGGTGAGGCCCTAGAGCAGGTCCTACCACCGTAAAGAACCAAAGCCTGAGTGTAATGCCAAGTCAGGGTCTTCAACAGAACCCATCCACCCTGAAAAGGAGAGTCATCAAAAGCAGAAATTAAACTTTTGATTGATGAACAGGAAGGACTCACAATCTAGTGCTATCGTACTCCGCCTCTGCCTACGTCTCTCAAAACCTGCCGTTGTTGAGTTCATAGTGACAGAAAAAAGACCCTCCAGCCTACTGAGTCTGTGCTGACTAAAGGGCATCCATTTACACCAATTTCCCTGAGCTCCCTCAGATTCTACGACTCGCTTGTACATCAATGGCAGTTTACGGTGGCCAATTAACCTATCAATTGCAGGTCCTTGCCTTGTGGGATGAAGCTAGTGTATTTAAGGGATACTCAGACGGAATGTACAAACTCCATACAGATAACTTCCCAAGCTTTGGAATGACTTGGGTTGCTTAACCTGAAAGAGATTCTGCTAGCTGTGCCACTGTAGTTTTTGCAGACTTGTGTTCACTGAGTTTACACTGATTCACTTAATGATTGTTCTGTTGAATTTTCAAAATAGAAATTTGTAAATACTGTTTTTATAAAGGGGTAATGAAGTTTTGAAGATGTATGTCAAACTAAGATGCATTACTCTATAGCAGTTCCTCAGGTGAAATTTATTAGTGAACAAACTGGAAGAAATTTTCAGCATTTTGCTAGTGTATTCTTGTGGGTTGTGTGGTAAGCTATTTGTTGTGGAGAAATCAAAGTTGAGGAATGCCTCAGCTATACAAATTATATTACAATGTTAGATGTTTAACTTCATATTCCAAGCCAACAGGTTATGTGATTATCTATTGTCATCACTCATTGGTGTCGCAAAATACAGTATCCGTCAGCAGAAAACTTTGTCCAAACTGTTGTTAAGTTTCTGAATCATATTATTTAATGATTATGGAAAACAGGTGATACTGACACACATGGAAGTTTAATAGACTGTATGGTTATACATTAGCACAAAGTTCATGAGTGTTCAATGTGATTTTATACACAATTTATTTGATAAAACAATCTTTAAGAAAAGTTAATTCTAATTGACGAATCCTTATATAGAATCAAAATTAGGATTTGGCTTAAATAATTTATATTGATCACACACAAGGGCCTTCTAAATTGGTGGGGGCGGGCTTGTCTTGATGTTTAGACTCTTTATCCCAAAGCAGTTTTTCTCCTTGGGATATAATTAACCACATGGACAGTGACACAATCTTGTTCACCCCCCCCCCCCCCCACTCCATTCTATTTACAAAGCACAGAATTGTTAAAGTATGTTTTTGACATTAAGTATAAGAAGTTAAAGTTAAATTAGGCCTCTGTGGAATAGTGAGCATACTCTGCATGCTAAATTGAGCAGTGTTCAGAGGTAAACCTATGTCAATGTCAGACCTCTCAAAGGCAAATCTGACAGTGCCTTACAGGAATTGATTTTATTTTTATTGAAACATACTAATTATTTTGTCTTGCAGAATACTGCTGTCACAAAAACAGCAGGTTTCTTGACATATGTCAGTGATAATAATCTGATTCTGAAACTTAGGGTTGCCCTGTGCTGGCACTGGTACTTTGGCTTCAGAAAATCAGGATTGCTTTGGTAGTGACCAGAAAAGAGCTTGTGCTTCCCACCTTTGCCTAATTTTGTTTTGGGCTGCACAGGCGCAGTAAGTGTTGGAGTTTGAGGCCTACCGAATATAAAAAGAGCTGAGTCAGGGAAAATATGGTATTTTCTTGGCAGCTCAGTTGGCGGGAGACTGAGTGTCTATGTCAGAGCCCAACGGAAGTCAGGAGAGAGAGTATAGAAGGAGTAGATTCAGGCAAGGCCGGTCTTTTTGGCTGCACAGGCACAGTGAGTGTAGGTGTTAGAGGCCGAAACTCAGCTGTAGATAAAAGGAAGGTAGGATCAAGATGAGTGGCCGTTGTTTGAATGTGTCACTGAGACAATGGGAAGGCTTTGGCTTAACAGGTGGAAGTACAGTTAAGAAAAGGTTGTCTTTTTTTTATATAGTCAGGATGGAAATCTCCTCTTGTTTGATGTGGGAATTCAGGATATCTGACGGTTTCCCTGATGACTACACCTGTGGGAAGTGCACTCAACCTCGGCTCCTACCTGACCAGGTAAAGGAGTTGAAGCTGTGTTTGGTTCCACTAAGAATCATTCGGGAGGCTGAAGATATTACAGAGGAGACTTTTGAAGAGGTACAGGCTTTGGATAGTAGATGGGTGTCCCACCAGCAGAGATAGGGAATGAATAAGTCTGTGCGGATTCCCCTGTGGCCATTCCCCTCAGCAACAAGTCTACCTCTTTGGATACTGTGGGTGACGGTGGGGGGATGGAATGACCCATTAGATGATGGCAGCAGCAGCCAGGCTGGTGGCACTCTGACCAGCCCTGGGGCTCAGCAGGGAAGGGCAAAGTTAGGCACTGCAGTAATCGGGGCCTTGATGGTTAGGCGGACAGAAAGGAGATTCTGTAGCCGCAAAAGAGTCACCAGGGTTGTGGGTTGTCTCCTGGTTGTGAAGGTTCGTGATGCATCAGAGAGGTTGCAGGATATCCTCAAAGGGGAGGGGGAGCAGCCAGAGGTTGTGGCACATCTTGGCACCAATGACATTGGCAGAAAAGGGGAAGAGGTCCTATGCAGTGAGTGTGTAGAGTTAGGAAAGAGGCTGAAGAGAAGGAGCCCCACCCACCCCCCCGGCTGTAATCTCTGGATTACTCCCAGTGCCACGGGCTAATGTAGGTACGAATGGAATGACAGGACAGATGAATGAGTGGCTGTGGAGATGGTTCGGGGGAAGGGTTGGAGATCATCGGAACTCTTTCTGGAGAAGAAGTGACCTATTAAAGAGGACAAGTTGCACCTGAACTGGAGGGGATCCATATAATGGCTGGGAGGATGGTGGATGCTACTGGTCCATGAGAGTTTAAACTAGTTTTGCAGGGGGCTGGGAACCAGAGCCTCAGGTCAGTAAGGGAAGGATCAGAGTAGAAGGTAGATGTCAGGGAAAGCATTGAAAGGCAAAATCGAAATAACAGTTATGCTGGGTTGGATATTTTGAAGTGTGTATATTTTAATGTTATGCATATTGTGATGAACTTGGAGCATGGATCAGTACATGGAACTATGATGTTGTAGCCACTACTGAAACTTGTTTGAGAGAGGGCTAGGATTGGGTGATTAATGTACCAGGCTTTCTGAGCTTTAGAAAAGATGGCAAAGGAGGTAAAAGAAAGTGGGGGAGGTAGTTTCACCACTAATCAGGGACAATATCACAGCCACACTCAGGAGACATAATGGAGAGGTCAGACTCTGAGTCCATTTGGGTAGAACTCAGGAATAGAAAGGGTGCAATCACACTGATGGATTTGTACTGCTGACACCCAAATAACCACTGGGACATTGAGGAACAGATATGTAATCTGCTTAAGGAAATGTGTTGTTGTGGGGGATTTCAACTTCCCTAATAGGGGTTTAAATGGGGCAGAATTTGTTAAGTGTGCCCTGGAAGGTTTCTTAAATCAATATGTAGAAGGTCCGACAAGAGGAGGGATTATATTGGACCTGGTGTTGGGTAATGAGCCTAGCCAGGTGACAGACGTTTTGATAGGTGAACAGTAAGGGACAAGTCACCACAACACCTTAACTTTCAGGGTAACTATAGATAAAATGGGTACGGTCCTTGTGGGAGTTTTCAATTGGAGTAGGACGAATTATGACGGCATTAGGCTGGAACCAAGTTGAGTTAATTGGGAGCACCTTTACTCTGGCAAGTCCATATCAGACATGTGAAAGGTGTTTAAAGATCAGTTGCACAGAGTCCAGGAGAGGTATGTTCCTGTTGGAGAGGATGGAGATGGAAAGGTAAGATGACCTTGGATGGCCAGAGAGGTGATGAAGATGAGGTCAAGAAGAAGAAAAGAATCTGCAGCTTTGGAAGTTAGGATCAAACGAAGCACATGAGGAGTATAAAGAAGCAAGAAAAGAATGAAAATAGGGAATTAGGAAAGCTGGGGGGGCCATGAAAAGTCCTTGGCAGATAGGATTAAGGTGAATCCCAAAGCATTCTGTACATTTAGAGCAAGAGGATAACGAGGGAGAGGGTGGAATCATTCAAGGATAAAGAGGGGAACATCTGCTTGGATGTAGAGGATATGAGTGAGGTACTTAATGAGTACTGTGCTTTAGTATTTACCAGGGAAAAGGATATGGAGGACCAGAAGGTCAGTGCTGAGTGTATAAATACATTAGGGTGTTTACCAACTTGATTAAATTTTTTGATGAGGTGACACGAGAGACTGATGAGAGTAGAGCAGTGAATGTTGTCTACGTGGAGTTTAGTAACGCAATTGAAGAAGTCATTTATGGGAGGCTAATCGAGAAGATTAAGATGCATGGGATCTGGTGAATTGGCTGTTTGGATTCAGAACTGGAGAGAAGACAGAGGGTAGTGGTTGAAGGGACTTATTCAAGCTGGAGGTCTGTAATTAGTGGTGGTCTGCAGAGATCTGTGCTGGGACCTCTGCTATTTGTGATGTAAATGGATGGCTGTTAAATTTGTGGTTGTTACCCAGAATGGTGGAGTTGTGGACAGTGTGGAAGACTGGCAAAGAATACAGCACAATATAGATCAGTTGCAGATGTGAGCAAAAAGTGGCAGTTGGAGTTTAACCCAGACAAATGCAAAGACAGTATGCTGTTACTGGTAAGATCCTTAACATTGTTGCTGGGCAGAGAGATCTTGGGATCCATGTTTATAGCTCCTTGAAAGTGGCTACACAGGTCAATAGGGTGGTTAAGAAGGCTTATGGAAGGCTTGATTTTATTAGTTGAGGCATAGAGTTCAAAAGTCAGGAGGTTATGTTGCTACTTCACAAAACTCTGGTTAGGCCGCATCTGGGGTATTGCATATAGTTCTGGCCACTCCACTGTAAGAAGGATGTTGAGATTTTGGAGATGGTGCAGAAGAGGTTTACCAGGATGCTGCCTGGTTTAGAGGGCATGTACTATCATGAAGGCTGGATAAACTTGGGTTGTTTTCTCTGGAGTGTCAGAGGCTGAAGGGAGATCTGACAGAGGCTTATGAGATTGAGGGGCATGGATAGAGTGGACAGGGAGTATCTTTTTCCCAGGATTAAAATGTCTAATGCCAGAGGGCACGTATTGATGACGAAGGGCTAGGATCAAAAGGGATGTGGGGGTTAAGTTTTTACTCATAGTGGTGGATGCCTGGAATGCGCTGCCTGGTACGGTGGTAGAGGCAAATACATTCAAGGCTTTTAAGAGACATTTGGTTAGGCACATGGATGTAAGGAAGGTGGACATGGTGTAGGTAGGAGGGATTAGTATTTGGGTGTTTTTAGCTGGTTCAACATTACATTGTGGGCCAAATGGCCTGACCTTATGCTATTCTGTTCGGTTAGCCACCTCAGACTTCAATCCACAAAACCCAAAGGGGAAGCAAGCTACATTTAATTCCTGGGGATCACCTGGAGCATGACATTACACTGTTCGGTAGTTCCATTTTAAAATCGGAGAATGTATGCAATACAGGCAGTCCCCAGGTTATGAACAAGTTCTGTTCCTGAGTCTGTCTTTAAGTGGGATTTGTACATAAGTCAGAACAAGTACATTCGGTATTATTTAGCGTCAGTTAGTCAAACGTTTGTCTTGGTATATAGTGTATATTTTACCTTTCTATGCATATAAAACACTTTTTTAAATTAGTTTTTTAAATACATTTTCTACATAGCTACAGATAAAAAAAATCCAGATCAAAATGAAGAACATTGATACAGTGCAAAAATAAACATACAACAATAATATGATACAAAGAAAGATAATTGAGAAAGCACCCAAATTGAAGACGTGTAAAATTAGTATCCTCCCCAAGCCCCGCAACAAAAAAAACTCCAGACCAACCACAACACAATATAGAGAATATAAATCAGGACAATCAAACCCCCAAAACTGTAAATACACTTAGCAACAGAAGATATTAATGCCTACTACCAAAAAAAAAGAAAAAGGAGCTGAAAGCAAGGGACCGAAAAAAAACCCTAGTCAAGAGGAAGGTTGTGAAAGTACTCAATAAAAGGTCCCCAGACCTTATGGAACTTTAAATCCGAATTAAGAACTGAATAATGAATTTTTTCAAGGTCTAAGCAGGCCATAATATCGTTAAGCCATTGAGCATGCATGGGCGGGGCAACATCTCTCCATCTAAGGAGGATTAAACGTCTAGCCAGGAGAGAGGCAAAAGATAATATTCAACACTTAGTCGAACTCAGACGTAAATCTGTCTCACCCCAGAAACCGAACAAAGCAATTAAAGGGTTAGGTTCTAGGTGGTGATTCAGAATATGCGATAACGTTATGAAGACATCTTTCCAAAATTTCTCCAAGCTAGGACAAAGCCAGTACATATGAATGAGAGAGGCCTCGCCCCTTTTGCATTTGTCACAAAGCGGACTAATGTTAGGGTAAAATCGAGATAATTTAAATTTAGACATATGGGCTCTATGAACAATCTTAAACTGTAAAAGGCAATGGCGAGCACAAAGAGAGGTTGAATTAACCGATTTGAGAATTGAGTCCCAAGTCTCATCAGATAAGGAGGTATTTAAATCATGCTCCCATGCCATTTTAATTTTATCCATAATTTTATATGAGCCCATATACGCAGAGTGTGTCTAACAAGAGGATTAACTATTAATCTGGACAAACTACTAGGGAGTACAGAGCCAAGAAGTGCAGAGATAGATAATTCTTTAGTGGAGCTCAACTCCATTGCCACCCAATTAGGGCACTCGGGTTGGCCATGAAAAAAAGACCAAAAGGTAGCACAACGTATATTGGCTGCCCAATAATATAAACGAAAGTTAGGTAAAGCCATGCCACCCTCCTTTTTAGATTTTTGGAGATAACCTTTATTAATTCTAGAGCGCTTATTCTTCCAAAGATATGACAAAATAATAGAGTCTAAGGAATCAAAAAAAGATTTAGGAATAAAAATTGGGATTGATTGAAATAAATATAAAAGTTTAGGGAGAACATACATTTTAACAATACGACCTACCAAAGACATAGAAAGAGGTGACCATTGTAACAGACTCTGTTTAATAGTATATGAAAGATTGGCAAAATTTTCACGAAAGAGATCTTTAAACTTCCTTGTGACTGTAGTCCCAAGATAAGTAAATCGATTATGAACTACTTTAAAAGGGAGATCACGAAATGTTAATTCTTGTGCTTCTTTATTAATTGGGAAAAGTTCGCTCTTATGTAAATTAAGTTTATATCCAGAGAGCTGGCTAAACTGGTCAAGAAGTGAAAACATTGGAGGTAAGGATGTAGACAGATTTGAAAGAAAAAGTAATAAGTCATCGGCATAAAGAGAAACTTTATGCTCAACACCCCCTCTCCAAATCCCAGTCAGTTCAGGACAATTTCGAAATGCTATCACCAAGGGTTCTATAGCCAAATCAAAGAGAAAGGGACTTAAAGAGCATCGTGCCACGTTTGAGGTTAAATAACTGGGATTTCTGAAAATTAGTTAAAGCAGAGGCAGTAGGACACAAATACAGCAATTTGATCCAAGAGATAAAACTTTGACCGAAGTCAAATTTTTCTAAAACTGCAAAAAGGTAGTTCCACTCTATACGATCAAATGCTTTCTCCGCATCGAGGGAAATAGCACATTCAGGAATCCCAGTTGGAGGTGAATATAAAATGTTAAATAAGCATCGCATGTTAAAAAAGGGGAGACGGTTTTTAATAAAACCAGTTTGATCATCAGAAATAATAGAGGGAATAACAGTTT
Organism: Hemitrygon akajei; assembly: GCF_048418815.1. Classification (NCBI taxonomy): domain Eukaryota; kingdom Metazoa; phylum Chordata; class Chondrichthyes; order Myliobatiformes; family Dasyatidae; genus Hemitrygon; species Hemitrygon akajei. The sequence goes on from NC_133125.1 coordinate 109,001,054, forward strand.
CTAATCTATAAGCCAAAACTTTGGCCAAGATTTTAACATCAACATTAAGCAAAGAAATCGGACTATACGAGGAACACTCTGTTGGGTCTTTACCCTTTTTTAATAAAAGAATAATAGATGCCTCATTAAAGGAGGGTGGCAATTGGCCATACCTAAACGAGTCAGATAATACTGAGAGTAACTGAGGAGAGAGAAGTGAAGAGAATGATTTATAAAATTCTACGGGGAACCCATCAGGTCCAGGAGATTTCCCTGAAGACTATTTCTTCTGATGATATAGGTGCATTAAGTTTGGCTTTAAAATCAGATGAAAGCAAAGGAATATTCAGATTATTTAAAAAATGATCAACAGAGATATTGTCATTCAAAGATTCAGAGGAATAAAGTCGAGAGTCGAAATTTTTAAATGCGTCATTGATTTCTAGGTGATCCGATGTAAAGTCTTCATTCTCCTTCTGGATCTTTGTAATATGTTGTTTGGCTTTGGAACGCCTCAACTGATTGGCTAGAAATTTACCAGATTTGTCACCATGGATATAAAAGCGACTCTTACTTTCAAGAAGTTGGCATTCGACAGGTTGAGTAGACAGGAGGTTAAATTTAGCTTGAAGTTCTACACGCTTCTTGTATAGTTCAGGATTCTTAGTTTGAGCATACAGTTGATCCAAATCTTTAATCTGATTAATGAGGTCTAATCGATCTGCACAGGACTTTCTATTAAGATTTGGTGTATAGGAGATTATTTGGCCCCTCAAATATGCTTTCATGGCATCCCAGACAGTCTGGGATGACACTTCAGGTGATGTATTGGTGTTAAAATAAAAGGTTATCTGATCCTTAATAAATTTTAGAAAATCATCATCCGATAATAAAGTCGAATCAAACCGCCAGTGTTTATTCCTCTGAGGGAGACCAGGAAAATTTAAAGACAGAGTAATTGGGGCATGGTCAGAAATCAGTATACTCTGATAATCACAAGAATAGACAAATGGAATGAGTTGATTATCGAGTAAGAAGTAGTCAATTCTAGTAAAGGTATGGTGAACATGTGGAAAAAAAAGAATAATCTCTCTCAGTAGGATGAAGGAAACGCCATATATCAGAGATACCATAATTAGAGAGAAACGATTGAATAGCTAAGGCAGATTTAGTAGGTGGTCTAGTAACAGAGGACGATCGATCCAAATTAGGATCTAACCAACAATTGAAATCACCACCCAGTATAAGAGAGTATGAGTTTAAGTCTGGTAGTGAGGAGAAAAAACGTTCAAAAAAATTAACATCATCAAAATTGGGGGCATACAAGTTTGCTAGTACAACTTTAGTATTATATAGTTTACCAGAAACAATAATAAAACGACCATTTGTATCAGATATCTTATTATGGAGTTCAAAAGGAATATTTGAATTAATAAGGATGGAGACCCCCCTAGCTTTGGCGGCAAAGGATGAAAAATGCTGACCTGCCCACTTTGACAAAAGCCGGGAGTTATCAAAACAACGAATATGAGTTTCTTGAAGGAAAGCAATGTCAGCTTTGAGTTGTTTAATATGTGAGAAGACCTTCCTTCTTTTAACAGGGTGATTCAATCCCTTTACATTCCAGCTCACAAATTTAAGTGTATTAACCATTATCAATTGTTAGTGCGTAGAAGGCAGCAGGCATATAAAAGGTCAAGCAGTACAATAACAGTCTGGGAGCAAAAATGTAAACATAGATTCGTAGAATCAAAACAGAGACATGTCCTGAGTAACAAAGGAAAGCAAAGGAAACAGTGAGTAGTGTTGGAACTGGAGAACCTACCCCACCCTCGCAACCCAAAACTAGACGGCTACCAAAAAAAGCAGCTAGCTCTACCAAAAAAATTAACCCAAGTATGACTTCCAGTTCTGTGTCGTTAACAACAGTTCAGTATAAATACTATAGCAAATGGTAGCTAGTTTATGCACTAGAAAACATAATTACAAATAGGAACAACTTCAACAGAAGTATAAGACTTAATACAAAGAAAATCAAAAGAAAACCAAGACTAACCTACCTGCGAAAAATTATAGAGATTAAAAGAAAAGAAAAAAAAGGGGAGGGAGAAAAGGGGGAAATTGTAGATTCGAAGAGAGTACTTATCAACCATTTACAGAAAAAAAGGGAGCAAAACTTAAACTATGAATCAACCAACAGGGAGGCCTTCAATAAAAACTCCAAACCTCCAAAACAAGTTAAAGTCACTTGTAGAACTCTATAGATAAAGTTATACAAGAATAAAATGGATTACACACGTACAGTCTAAACGTCCGCAGGGAAACATTAAACTCGGATTATCTATTTAGAAAAAACGCACCAAGTCCAGGGAGAGATTGTCTACAGCCCTTAGAGTTTCGATAGATAATGATTGAATTGTTCAAGTAAAGTCTGAGTCCGGAAAAAATAGCTTTACTACGAGAAGTACTTATCCACCATTTTAGAGGTTCAGACCGGGTTCCGAAGGAGACGGAATGGCCGGAAGACTTCCAACAAATGCCTCAGCATCCTTCACTGATTTAAACCACTTATAATCTCCAGTAGTAAGCGTAATTCGGAGGTCAGCTGGATTCCGAAGGGAGGGTCTAAGACCGCGATCAAAAAGCACTTTCATTACACCTTTAAACTCAGCACGCATCTTCAGAACTTGGGGGGCAAAATCCTCCACAAAACGAATGACTGTATTTTGAAAAGCAAAAGTACCTCTGCGGCGTGCCTCCATAATCAAACGGTTTTTCACCTGGTAATGATGAAAGCACAAAATTACCGGCCGTGGGCGGGAACCCAGAATTGCACGGGGAACGTAGATCCTGTGTGCCCTTTCAAGCTCAGGTGGAGTCGGAAGAAATTCTTTCCCAAAAATCTCACAGAGAAAATCGGAAAAAAATTTCACGGGAGAGCCCTGTTCGGTGGCCTGTGGCAAACCAAGAATTTGTAGATTGCAATGTCTGCTACGGTTTTCAAGATCCACCATTTTGGAAAAAAGTTTACCATTCTGCTCCTGTAGGCTGGAGCATAGGGTCTCGAGATAAAGAACATGGCGTTTTAAATCTTCAGAAGTTGAGTCGATGTGAGATAAATGTTCAGCATGTTCGTCCACTCTAGCATTGATCCGATCCAATTTGGCATCCAGCTGGTTGAAATAAGTTCTAAATTCCTTTAAAATATCTTGTCGATGCTGTTCCAACGCAGCGAGAATAGCAACTGGCAAAGTGGTAGAATTTTCTTTTTTCCCGGTTTTAGTACTTTTGTTAGACATTATAAGATAGATGTGTTCGCAGGCAAGTAAAAGAAACCCAATAAAATACTTAACTAAGGTTTAAGAGTGGAGACATATAGTGCAAAGATAGGGAAAATGACGGAGCAAAAGTTCGAAGCAGCTAAACAGTCGCCATCTTACCGGAAGTCCCCGCATATAAAACACTTAAGAAACGTATGTATTCCAGTAATTAAACCACTGTGTTGCTTAGTAATAATTGTAGCTTTCATCGGGGCAGGGCCTTTCACATACTCCATTATTCTCACTTTATCCTTTAAAATTGTTACGATGGTTGACCGACTGTAGCCTAATGCTTTTCCAATGACTGATGGCGTTTCACCTCTTTCCAAATGCTTTATTATTTCCACTTTATTTTCAGTTGCGATCGCTTCCCGTCAATGGAACAGAAACACTGTGGGCGGTGGGTCCCGAGCTCTGCCGGCTCCCGAGGTCTGCTGGGTCCTAAGGACCTTTGCACTGAATTCCCCGGGTCCTAAAGTCCCCTGCACTAAGACAGGTTAATTGGGACAAGTGGGGGCTGTGCTGGGTTTGGGCTGTATTTGATCCTCCACAATATTCCGTGTAGGAATTTAAACTGGAGGTGGCAGTGTTTTTTTTTAGGTCAAGTTGCGAGCTCGACATCAACCCGGCACGGATGTTACAGGAGTCACTGGATCAACATCAACCCGGCACGGGAGCGGTCTGTCACTGGATCGAACTCAGGAACCTCTGTTCTCCAGCCCAGCGCTGATCTCACTGCGCCACCAGCTGACTGGAACGGGTGGTGGGGGGGGGGGGGGGCGGGGTGTGGTTAGGGTGAATCTTCCTAAGAAAAATTTAAGCCAAATACAAAGTTAAACACTCAACACAATGTCAACGGCAACGACTTAAAATGGCGGATGGCATTGCAATCTGACTTAAAATGGTGGACGGTGTTCTGCTTCCTCGGTTCGTAAGTACGAGTTGTCCGTAAGTCGGATGATCGTAACTCGGGGACTATACAACCTGAAATTCTTACTCTCTGCAGACATCCTCAAAACAAAGGAAACCCCCTCCAAAGAATGAATGACAGAAAGAAGATGCAGGAACTCCAAAGCCCCCTGCTCCCCTCCCACACGCAAGCAGCACCAACCCTCCCCTTCCCCCAAATTATTCTAGCCTTAAAGCATTAGCATTCCCACCACCCACCATGCAAACAACAGCAAAGCCCCCAAAGCAAGACCATGGTCTGCAGTCCATCAAAAACTAACTGTTGACTCCAGCATTTTGACATCCCACAGGCTCTTGCTCACTAACAAAGGAGAGAGAGAGAGATATTCCTCCTTCCACAGCGACAGGGGAGACAACAGTCATTATTTTGATGTTGCAGTTGATCTGAATCTTTGCTTTTTTAAAAAAAAATTGAGTTCCCTGACTTGAATCAGCAAATTGATTACCGAGTACCGAGCTCTCTAACATCCACTCTCGCTGGCTTCCATGTCCCAGCTCCGGTGACGCTTCAGTATGCGATGCGGGTGAGAATTCTTGTCCACAGGGCTGTGCAGGCTGCTGCAAATTATCCCTGGTGAGGAGCTGATGGCAAAAAGAACCAAAAGAGTTAATGAACATGTGCGAAAGCAAGTTTGCAGGGGATTACGGAGAGGAATAGAATGGCTCCCCTGGCAGTAGCAACTGCCATTGTCATAGAGCAGAACAGCACAGGTGTACACCATTCAGCCCATTGAGTCCATGCTGACCAGTGTCCACCCAGCCAGACCCAATTTCCTAAATTTGGCCCATATCCCTCCAGGCTCCTCTCTTCAATATACCCACCTGCCCACAGAAATCCATTTGCCACTCCTCAGCCCACTTCTCCAAATGATTAGGAGAATGTTAGTGATAAATTACTGGTATCTAGAATGATCCAATAGAACATCCTAAAGAATAAGATATAAGCAGGTGAAAAAAAAATCAAGTTAGACTAATGTGCTGGAGCTTTGAAGAGGTGACTGTTAGGATAGATGACAAGGAACCTGTGGATGTGGGTCTTTTGGAAATGTCTAGTAAGTTCTGCATAAGAGATTGATCAAGCTAGAATGCAAAGAATGACAGAGGGGAGGGGTAGGAAGGGAAATGAATAGATTGAAATTTGTTTTAGACTGGAAGCAAACTGTGACTAAACATGAGGAAAGCTGCAGATGCTGGAAATGCAAGCAACACACACAAAAATGCTCGTGGAACGCAGGGTCTCGGCCCAAAACGTCGACAGTGCTTCTTCCTATAGATGCTGCCTGGCCTGCTGTGTTCCACCAGCAATTTGTGTGTGTGACTAAACACATTGTTTTAAGGTTGGCATCCAGTTTAGCAAGTGTTGGTGTTTAGACTACATCAACACCTTGGCTGAGGAGACCAAATATCATATTTCCACTTCAATTCTTCTAAATATTACACAAGGCAGAAATGAGGAAATGGACTATGCAACCATGTAACAAACCTAATTGGTGATCATGTCACATTCTGTCTGTCACTCTGTCTACTAGTGAACATAAAAAGTGTTTGTTAAATAGCACCAGATTAAAAAGTGTCTTTGTATGTTTGTAGACGAGTGGCTGGTGATCATTGCGGTGCAACAAGCAATTAATGGTTAACAGTGATACAGTGGATTTTGAGCATAAGGAGCCCCAGACACAGATACACTTCCCCTCTCCCACATCCTCCCCCCCCCCCCCGCCCCCACCGGAGGAAGTCAGCAGGCCAGGCAGCGTCTATGAAAAAGAGTAAACAGTCGACGGTTAGGGCTGATCCCTTCTTCAGGACTGGAAAGGAAGGGGAGAAGTCAGTCGGAAGGTGGGGGAGGGGAGAAACAAGTACAGCGGCAGGTGATAGATAAACCTGGAAAGATTCAGATTCAGTTTATTGTCATTTAGAAACCACAAATGCAATGCAGTTAAAAAATGAGATAACGTTCCCCCAGAATGATATCACAAAAGCATATGACAAAACAGACTACACCAGAAAATCCACATGACGTTTGGCAATCCCCAATCCAGAGGCCGGAGAGGCTGCTGCGTATTAATATCGCGCTACCGTCTAGCACGTTCCCCAGAAAGGAGCTCCAAATCCACCAGACAAAAACAAGACCAAAAACTAAAGCTACAAGACCTGCCCAAAACCACATAATAACAACATATAGTTACAACAGTGCAAACAATAGCATAATTGATAAAAAAAAGACTATGGGCACAGTAAAAATAGTCTAAGATGTTAAAAGACTGTAAGTTCAAAAGAAATCACCATGGTTCCCACAAGTCCTCAGGGTCCCGACAGACTCGCCATCCCACGCCGGCGGCAGAAGGGAATACCCCCGCTATGGACTTCCAAGGTTCCACCCGACTCAGCCGCACCGACGCAGCACACAATGGAAGTTCCGTCGAAACCAGCCTCGCAGACGCAGCACACACCGAAAGCGACCCGAGTCCGTCGAAAGGACTCCAAGTCCGTCGAACCTCCGAGCCGACGACCATCCCCTCCGGCACAGCTTCTCCGAGCACCATCCTCTGCCGAGCGTATTAAGACGGACCCGCCAACGGCCATCGGCAACGCGACTCCGAGGACTGGGACCTGTTCTTCCCAGCAGAGTCCCGGACCTCACAGCAGCAGCAGCAATGAAGAAGGTCTTCCTGGAATTCCTGGAAAAGAGGGAGGGATTGAGGAAATGAAGAGCTGGGAATTTGCTGAAAGAGATAAAGGGCTGGGGGGCAGAGTTTTGGGCTGAGATCTCCAGCAGGACTGGAGGATCAACCACCATAAACATTTACACCCTCCACAGTATGCTGTGATTTTGAACATTTTGCAAGATGTACATAATAACATCCTTTGGACAAATGTTAATAATGGGATGAATTTGCTCACAGCAAGTTATGTGTGACCAACTTATGATGGCAGAATGTAGTATTAATGGTAAGACTCTTGGCAGTGTGGAGGATCAGAGGGATCTTGGGGTCCTAATTAATAGGACACTCAAAAGCTGCTGCACAGGTTGACTCTGTGGTTAAGAAGGCATACGGTGCATTGGCCTTCATGAACCGTGGGACTGAGTTTAAGATCTGAGAGGTAATGTTGCAGCTATATAGGACCCTGGTCAGACCCCACTTGGAGTACTGTGCTCAGTTCTGGTCGCCCCACTACAGGAAGGATGTGGAAACTGTAGAAAGGGTGCAGAGGAGATTTACCAGGATGTTGCCTGGATTGGGGAGCATACCTTCTGAGAATAGGTTGAGTGAACTTGGCCTTTTCTCCTTGGAGCAGCAGAGGATGAGAGGTGACCTGATAGATGTGTATAAGATAATTAGAGGCATCGATCGTGTGGATAGTCAGAGGTTTTTTTTCCCAGGGCTGAAGTGGCTAGCATGAGAGGACATAGTTTTAAGGTGCTTGGAAGTAGGTACAGAGGGGATGTCTCACCTCGCTGTCTTCCACTTCCCCATGCAATTCAGGACGTGCAGGCTATTTGGTTGGGAGATTGGGAGGTGAAAATTGTATCACTGTGGAAGAAACTTGGTTCATATGCAGTGAAATGATGTGTTAGATAAATCAAGCAAATGTTTATTTTATACTGTGCTGCCTGATGACAATAAAGGATTGTTTTTTTTTGCTTCAGGTTCCAGCAGTTAGAAATACTTGCGTGTTGCCAAGGGATTGTTTTTGTTCTGAGTAAAGAGGGAAGAATGTATGAAACAACTGTTGGACTAATAGATAATGAACAAATAGAGTGTGTCCCTGGGAGCAGCTACTTTTCAGCTCTGAAGTTCTGGTGCAACCCCGTAGAACGAAACAGGGCTGGCTGAATAATATAAGCTCAAGGAGGCGACTGGATGTGTCAGGTGCACATATTGAGGAATGAATGCCAATGCCCATCATCGTTTAATTGCCTCATAACTTCCAGCTACTCCAGTTTCCTTGCATCACATATGGTTTGATGGGTTAATTTGCTGCTGTGAATTGCCTCTAGGGTGTAGGTGAGTTGTTTAGTCTGGGAAGAAAATCTATAAAAAATGGATTGATACAGTATAATTGTACTGGGTGGTTGCTAGCTGTCATAGATGTGTGTTGAAAGACCTGTTTCCGTACTGTATCTCCTTATAACTCTAAGACTAGAGGCAAAGCTCTTAAAGGTCCATAAATGATCTTGAAGTGCAAATTATATCAAAGCGCCTGCTGAAGCCATCTTGTACAAGGTTGGTTAACATGTAATACAATTGTAATTGTTGGACTTCATCTCTGAAATAGGCAGAAAGTCGTAATCTCTGTACTCTCAGGGCGTGTATGGAGCATACTTTGAAATGAGTGGTCCTTTTCTCCTGATGGGAGAAAGATCTATCCATAATTTATCTGTTTGACCTTTAATACTGATTCCTGTGAATCATTCTTTTTGCACTGCATCATTTTGCATAATCACCTCTGAGCAGATGTGGATAAAGGACATTGCTTAGTTGAGCAGTGCTAATAATGAATGCAAGTGAGGAAACTCATCAGACATTTCATATAATAAGGTGGCAAAAGCTGCAGTTTAAAATTTTCCTTATCATAACTTTGTATTTCTTTCTAAAATTTGCTTTTGAGTCATAGCAGTCTTTGCATCAGATTTTAGAGAATTAATGGTTATAAAAATTGAGTCATCAAATTTGACAGCATGAAAAGTGGTTAAGAATAACAGGCAGAGCACGTAATCCTGTTGGCAATTAGGTCTAAGATGATTGTATAAGCAATCAAGTAAGATTATTAACTTTCTGAAGTTCAAAGTGAATTTATTATCAAAGTATACCCTATCCCTATTATATGCGTCTTCAGACTATGCGGATTCACAGTTATGCGAGGAACCTATTTCTACCAACATCTCCTTACATACGCCCAAAACTCAGTTATGCGAGGAGCACCGCTTTCCCGCCAGCACAAGTCACGTGCTCATGCCTCACAGTCTCACTGTTGGGATGAGAAGCACTGCTTTCCTGCCAATACAAGTCAGGTGTGAGCACCTCACAGTCTCACTCCTGCCAGTCTCGCGTTGGTTTTGGCAAGGTGTGGATGTACGATCTTGCGCTCTTAAACTTTTGAGTTTTTACCTACAGTGCAGTGATTTTGTGCTTGAAATATTTAACTATGCCTCCTAAGCATCTGATGTCAGTTCCTGGGCCATCAGCCAAGCGGCATAGAACTGCTTTAACACTTGGGGAAAAAAAAGTTGGAAATTATAAACAGGGCGGCGTTAGGTAAAGGTAACACAGTTCTGGGATGCTACTGCTGGGAACAGAAACTTGTTTTTAAAGTTCTTTTGTTGCTTGACAATGCGCCAGCCCATCCTAAACATTTGGACAGCATTCATCTTAACATAACAGTGCGTCTCCTGCTGCCTAACACAACATTGCTGATTCAGCCTCTCGACCAAGGTGTGATCTACATTCAAGACGTATTTTGTTTTATGGCGAGTTATCTCTCAGATGCTGCAAGCAACAGATGATTTTGAAAATCCCGGGAGTTTACCAACAGTGAGGGAATGGTGGAAGTCGGAACACTTGGCACGAATGGCGATGGACGGGGACCCAAGTTTAGAACGGAGTCAGCATTCCAGTCATTCCCTGCCGTCAACCCTTCTTCCCTACAAGCAAATTTATGCTGAAAAACAAAATGCTGCCAAGCAAACAACCCTCACCAATTTCTTCAAACCCGGTGTCATCTCCTGCTGCCATTCTATGAGTCTTCCTTCACCCCTTGCTGTGCTCGATGATCCTGACGACCACAACCATCCACCTTATCCATGTAAAGCTGCCCGACACCACAACAACCACTCATCTCCCGGAGCGAACACACCTGCCACTGTTAGTGACTACTGTACACCCTAGTATGTTAACTTTCTATGATTTATTACATTGACTATTACCTTAAATTGCTGAAATATAATACGAATATTGCCTTGTACTGCTTTTGTGTCGTATTGGTATGAAAATGTGAATAAATTACAGATAAAACATATTTAGGAAGCCCTCTGGAACGCATCCCTATTTTCTCTATTTAAATAATTATTCACATTATGCATTTTCATACTATGCGTCACCTGCGTGGAATGTATCCCTTGCATATAATGAGGATAGGGTGTACATGTATGTCACCATATAAAACCCCGCAATTCGTTTTCTTATCGGCATTCTCAGTAACTACAAGGAACGTAATAGGATCAATGAAAGGCTGCAGTCACTAGGACGGGCAAACAACCAAAGTGCACAATGCAACACACTGTGCAATTACAAAAGAAAGGAGGAAAAAAAGCAATAAATATGAGGACATGAAATGAAGAGTCCTTTAAAGTGGGTCCATAGGTTTTGGGAACAGTTCAGTGATGGGGTGAGTGACGATATCCCCACTGTTTCAAGAGCCTGATGGTTGAGGGATAATAACTGTCCCTGAACCTGGTAGTGTGGATCCTGAGGCTCCTGTACCACCACCTTGATTGCAGCAATAAGACGAGAACATGGCCTGAGTTGTGGGGAGTCCTTGTGATGGATGCTACTTCCCTGCAACATCTTTCTGTACAGATGAGCTCACTGGTGGAGGGAGCTTGGCCTGTGATGGACTGTGCTATATCTACTATTTATATTTAATTTTTCTTGTAGGATTTTCTGTTCAAGGGCATTGGTGTTTCCAGTCAATATACTCTCCACCACACATCTATCAAAGTTTTAGATATCGTGCAGAATCTTCACAACCTTCTAAGGAAGTAGAGGTGCTGAGTGCTTTCTTCGCAATTGTACCTGCATGTTGGGTCCAGGACAGATCCTTTGAAATGGTAACATCGAGGAATTTAAAGCTCACCCTCTCCACCTCTGATGAATACTGGCTCCTGGATCTCAGGTTTCCTCCTGAACTCAGCAGTCGGCTCCTCGGTCTTGCTGATGTTGAGAGGCTGTTGTGGCACCGTTCAGCCAGATTTTCAATCCCCTTTCTATATGCTGAAGCTTTAACAGTAATATCGAAAAGCTGAAAAAAGTGGCAAAAATATGTATTCAAACAACAGCAAACAGACAAGCCTGTGCAATCTGTCTCTATATTTGCTGGCATCAGTTGAGCTAGCTGCTTGTATCACGTTCCAAACTGTTTTCTCTGAAATATTGATTCTGGATGTATGCTCAGACCTGGCTTGCAATTCTTGTTCATGTACCCTACAAAGCCAATGTGCGGCTAACAGAGCTGCTACCTCGCTGTGCCAAGGGCATGGCTTGACCTTGGATGCTGTCAATGTGAAGTTTGTGCATTATTCCTGTGTCTTTTTTTCTCTCTGGGTGCTCCAGTTTCTTCCTGCTTCCCATGGATGAGCAGGTTGGGTGGTTAATTGGCCACTTTAAGCTAAGCCTAGTGTATCAGCAACTGGTTGAATCTTGGAGGTGGGGGAGGGTGGGGTTGGAATTGGTTTTTTTAAAGCGGTACATCGAGGTAACAGACCCTTCCGGCCCAATGGGCCTGTGCTGCCCAATTACTTCCACGTGATCAATTAACCTGCTAACGTGTACGTCTTTTGAATGGGGGAGGAAACCAGAGCACCTGTAAGAAAGTCAAGGGTCGTAGGGAGAACGTAGAAGATCCTTATGGACAACGGTGGGCATTGAACTTGTGTCACTAGCACTATAACAGTTATGCTAACAACTATGCTACCATGCCGCTCCTGCATAGGTGAGAAATTAGGAATTATTTTGATTAAAAAAAATATTTAATCCATAGTGACTTGGCCATTTGGATTCAGAATTGGCTTGACCTTGGAAAACAGGTGGGAAGATCAAATACTCATCTCAGCTACTAACGAAGTACAAAGATGTGTTCATAATCAAAGCCCTGGAAATTACCTAGCAACAGTTAACAGCTCTGGCTACCAAACTACAGAGGTAGACTAAGGACGCAGAGGCCAAGTGAATAACTGTGCTCATCTCCATGAACAAGAGAAAGAATTCACACAGTTGCAGAGCAGCAGCGTGTCAGTCCCTGTTTACTCTCCATCATCAGACACCCGTCCTAACTTTTTTCTGGTTTAAGAAGGCTAAGGCGCTTCATAATCATAACTTAAGGTATTTTAAGCTTGAGATTCTTTTGAGTGTATCTTAGTGAATGTTTCTAATAACAGTATTTACTATGTGAGATTGGAGTGACTCAGGATCTCAACACTTTGTTCGGCTAGTTTCATGGTGGACCCGTTAATAAATCCTGACACCCTGTTGAACACTCTTGAAGAATTGCCTTATTATTATGAATTTCAGATGAGATTTCAAATTGATTTTATTTCAAAACACCCATTGCATATTTTTCTGAGGGCTTTAGGCACTTACCTAGTGCTGGATTAACATTGAAAGAGATTAATTGTTCAAATTGTTCTTGCTATTAATGGTTTTGTGGTATTCAGAAATTGCCAACAGGGTTTGCTCATAAGATTAGTGACTATACGTCAAAGGCAATTCATGGGTGAGAGTGGATTTGTAAGAGTTTAGTGTCACTCTAGATGTTTATTTCCACTATATGTTTTACTAAACCATTGATCTTTGATCTATTACTATTTTAATACAATTGATTTCTAATTTAAAATTGAACAGTTTAAAATACATGTAATAAATAATTTGAATTATCTTTTTATTTTTCATCTGATAGTTGGCTCAATCCACTGTTCAAAATTGGTTATAAAAGGAGACTAGAAGAAAATGACCTGTACAAAGTTCTTCCTGAAGATGGATCTGAGAAGTTGGGAAAAGAACTACAGAGGTAAATAATAGTAGTATTTCCTGTTCCTTTAGATTACATAATGTATATGAAGCATCCATGTAGTTATCAAACTCTCAAGCTTTTTTTGGGCTTGTGGATCTTGCTGGCAAGGTCAGCATTTATTGTCCGACCCTAGCTCCCCTTGAAGTGCTAGAGAAGTCCAGATAAGTAACTGCAGTGCATTTGAGCAGTGGTGTACACTGTAGCCATAGTGCATGGAGTATAGTGTGTGTTTAGGTGAGGATTGATAACAAATCAAGTGAGTTGCTTTGGCCTGAAGGGTGTGGTGCATCAGAGGCATCAAAACCAATTGGCAGTATCCCTTCATGGTCCTGACTTGTATTTTGTTGGTTATGGGAAGTTTTCTGAGCATGACGAAGTGAGTCATTTTCCATAGATCCGTCTCTGGTGTGCCCTTCAAGCCATAGTACTTGTATTTCTGAGCAATGCGCTGCCCCGGCATGTTGACGGTGAGGAATGACGAGGAAAGGTGTTGGACTCATCAACGCATACAAACAAGCTGGATGAACTCAGCAGGTCGGGCAGCATCCGTTGAAAGGAGCAGTCAACGTTTCGGGCCGAGACCCTTTGTCAGGACTGAATAAGGAGGGGGCAGGAGTCCTCTAAAGAAGGTGGGGGGAGGGTGGAAGGTGCCAGGTGGAAAACCAATCAGAGGAAAGATCAAGGAGTGGGGGAGGGGAAGCAGGGAGGGGATAGGCTGGAGAGGTGAAGAAGGAATCTAAGGGGAAAGCACTATGGGTAGTAGAAGAAGGCAGAATCATGAGAGAGGTGATAGGCAGCTAGAAGAGGAGGCAGAGTGAAAGTGGGATGGTGGAAGGGAGAGGGAAGGAATTACCAGAAGTTGGAGAATTCGATGTTCATACCAAGGGGCTGGAGACTACCCAGACGGTATATGAGGTGTTGCTCCTCCAACCTGAGTCTGGCCTCATCATGGCAGTAGAGGAGGCCATGTATGGACATATCCGAATGGGAATGTGAAGGAGAGTTGAAGTGGGTGGCAACCGGGAGATCCTGTCTGTTGTTGCAGACGGAGCGGAGGTGATCGATGAAGCGGTCCCCCAATCTGCGTCGGTTCTTGCCGATGTAGAGGCGGGAGCACCGGATGCAATAGATTACCCCAACGGACTCACAAGTGAAGTGTTGCCTCACCTGGAGGAACTGTTTGGGGCCCTGAATGGTGGTAGGAGAGGAAGTGTAGGGACAGGTGTAGCACTTTCACTTACAGGGATAAGTACCAGGTGGGAGATCTGTGGGGAGGGACGTGTGGACCAGGCAGTCGCTGAGGGAACGATTCCTGCGAAAAGCAGAGAGGGGCAGAGAGGGAAAGATGTCCTTAGTGGTGAGGTCCTGTTGAAGGTGGCGGAAGTTGCGGAGGATAATATGCTGGATCCGGAGGCTGGTGGGGTGGTAGGTGAGGACAAGGGGAATGCAGTCCCTGTTGTTGTGACGGGAGGATGGGGTTGAGGGCTGAAGTGCGGGAAATGGAGGAGATGCGGGTAAGGGCATCGTTGATGACGGCAGAAGGGAAACCACAATTCTTAAAGAAAGAAGACATTTGGGATGTCCTGGAACGGAAAGCCTCATCCTGGGAACAGATGCAGTGGAGACGGAGGAACTGGGAATAGGGAATAGCATTTTTACATTTGGCAGGGTGTGAAGAGGTATAATCAAGGTAGTTATGGGAGTCAGTGGGTTTATAGAAGATGTCAGTGGACAGTCTATCTCCAGAGATGGAGACCGAGAGATCGAGAAAGGGCAGAGAAGTGTCCGAGATGGACCAAGTGAATTTGAGGGCTGGGTGAAAGTTGGAGGCAAAGTCGATGAAATTGAAGCTCAGCATGGGTGCAGGAAGCAGCACCAATGTAGTCATCAATGTATCGAAGGAAAGGTTGGGGAGCAGTACCAGTATAGATTTGGAGCATAGACTGTTCCACATAACC
Source organism: Hemitrygon akajei (assembly GCF_048418815.1). Lineage (NCBI taxonomy): Eukaryota > Metazoa > Chordata > Chondrichthyes > Myliobatiformes > Dasyatidae > Hemitrygon > Hemitrygon akajei. The sequence continues at coordinate 109,016,067 of NC_133125.1, forward strand.
CACAAAGAGGCAGGCATAGCTGGGGTCCATGCGAGTGCCCATAGCTACACCCTTGGTCTGAAGAAATTGGGAAGAGCCAAAAGAGAAGTTATTCGGTGTGAGTACCAGTTCCGCCAACCGGAGGAGTGTGGTAGTGTTGGGGAACTGGTGAGGTCTATTGTCAAGAAAGTAGCGGAGGGCTTTGAGGCCTTCTTGATGGGGAATTGAAGTGTATAAGGATTGGACATCCACGGTGAAAATGAAGCAGTCGGGACCGGGGAACTGGAAGTTATTGAAGAGGTGGAGGGCATGGGATGTATCCCGGATGTAGGTGGGGAGGGACTGAACTATGGGTGAAAAAATGGAGTCCAGGTAGGCGGATACAAGTTGGGTGGGGCAGGAGCAGGCCGAAACTATGGGCCTACCAGGACAATCAGGCTTATGAATCTTAGGGAGGAGGTAAAACCGAGCGGTGTGGGAATTATGAGTTTTTTGGCTGAGGATGGAAGATCTCTGGAGTCAATAAGGGCAGTGATGGTACGGGAGACAATGGTTTGATGTATTTTGGTGGGGTCGTGTTCCAGAGGTAAATAAGAGGAGGTGTCAGAGAGCTGCCATTTGGCCTCACTGAGGTAGAGGTCTGTCCGCCAGACCACTACAGCACCACTTTTGTCTGCGGGTTTGATGGTGAGGTTAGGATTAGTGTGGAGAGAGTGGAGGGCAGTGTGTTCAGAGGGAGTAAGGTTGGAACAGGAGAGAGGAGTGGTGAAGTTGAGACGGTTGATGTCTCGGCGACAGTTGGAGATGAAAAGATCAAGTGCAGGTAGAAGGCCCAGTGGGGGTGTCCAGGAGGAGGAAGGGGGTTGAAGACAGGAGAAGGGGTCATCAGTAGGGGAGGGGAATCCTTGTTAAAGTAGTATGCTCGGAGACGTAGGTGACGGAAGAAGAGTTCAGCGTCATGCCGGGCATGGACCTCACTGAGGTGTGGACAGAGGGGGACAAAAGTGAGGCCCTTGCTAAGCACAGAACACTCTGCCTCAGATAGGGGAAGGTCAGAGGGGATGGTGAAGACATGACAAGGGTTGGGGCTGGGGTCAGAGGAGGGTAAAGAGTGGGAGGTCTCAGGAGTGGGGGTTGGGATGTTCAGGGAGAGGGGAGGATGAGGGATCAGAGGAATGGAGGGGAGATGAGGGGTGGAGGGAAGTTTGGGAGTCGCGGGGATGATAGAGGCTGGTAGAGGAATAAGACGAGCGGTAGGACCCAGCAGCAGTAAGAGCGGTCCTGGTCTGGATAGCGTCAGGATCTCGGTCCGAGCTGGATCTAGAGCCAGAACAGAGGTCCAAATCAGAAGCGAGTGAGTCCATGGCACACTGGGGGCTGATGCCCATGTTCAGGAGGCTGTGGTTCCAGTCGGGGTTAGAGTCAGAGGTGGATTGGTCTTTGGACTGCCGAAGGTCTGAGAAGTCGAAGTCTGAGAGGTCGGGGTCCGGGCTGGAGGTAGTCATCGTGGGCTGCAGGCGGGCGAGCTTGTGATCCTTCTTGGACGCGAGGAAGGAGAAGAAACGGCGGTGTTGGACTCTCCTTGTGGGAGAAACCTGACCGGCTGCCTCTAATTCCAGTGACCCCTGATTTACTCCTGTCCACGAGAGCTGTGCATGTGGAGTTCGCGCGTCCTCCCTGTGGACTGTGGATTTCTCTGGCTTCCTCCACATTTCACAGCTGTGTGGGCTGGTCGGTTGTTTGGCCCCGGTAAATTCTCCCTAGTGTCGATGAGCACTTTCATCTGGAATGGAAGTGGGGGGAAAAAGAAAATAGATAAGGGTTGGATTAGTGAAAAATGCGTGCTGATGAATAGTGCAGACTTGGTGTGATCGTTAGTGAAAGACCGTCATCTGTGCTCTTTGTATCCCTACATTGTAGCTCATTTTTAGATGCGTCTGATACGGTACTTGGTGTGCCCTTTTGACTTGTCTTTGATCCCTGTCTCTGAACTTGTAATAGATTTTCACATCTTATGAACTGCTGGTAAACCACTTTTTTTCTCTCTCTGATATATGCTGGAGGTGGTGGATGCATAAAGTTAACTTGAAGCAACTGCTATTTTGAAACACAAACATAACAATAGCAAATTTTAAACTACTTAGACGGTCTGCTCACTTCAGTGATTCTATGTATAACTCATTTATCCTATTGCAGAAACCATGTCATTAAGCTGGAAAGAGTGCAAAGCAGATTGCCGAAGTCTAAGTTACAGGGAGGGTTGGGCAGGCTAAGACTTCATTGAACTATAGTGAGGTGTATGGAATGAGTACACAAGTCTTTTCCCATGGAAAGGGTATCAAAAGCTAGAGAGCATAGGTTCAAGGTGTCAGAGGGTGGAATCTGAAATTGACTTGAGAGTACAACTTCTTCGCACAGGAGGTGATGCTTTATGTGGAATAAGCCACCAGGGGAAATAGTTGAGGCAGGTATAGTAATAGTACTGGAAAGACGCTTGGATAGGTACATAGCTAGAAAAAGGGATGTGGACAGATGCAGATGAATGGGACTAAGCTGAGCTGGGCATCGTGGCTTGCGTGGATGAGTTGTGCCGAAGAGCTGGTTTCTGTTCTGCATTGCTCGAAGACCATGACTGTAGCTATTTGACGTCGTTTGTATGACTTGCAGCAGTCTATTAATAGCCTTTGCAGGCTTTTGTTGAAAGCAAAAGTGCTCTGAGGTTAAGTTTCACTTCGAATCCAGAACTGTAATCAAAATCTTCTTGTTCAAGTGGGGTATTTTAATATCTGAAACTTACTTGAGTGGAAAAATATACTGAAGGCTCGATGTAATAGTCAACATCAGCAGAAAATTCATCAGTTCGAGTTGCTTTCCGACCTCAACAGTCCCCGGAGGAGGAATTAGTAAAGTGTATCACATAATGTGCAAATTGATCTTCCTATCCCAGGAGAAATATTGAAGGGTAAAGAGAATTTTAAAATCTTTCATTTCCTCATGATTGCTGAGAAGGTGTTTCTGCAAATTAAGTATCAAATAATGCAAATCCCAACCGCAGTTTGGTGCCAGCGCTTTTCCTTTTGATTTTCTGGAAGTGTTTTGCATAGCATGGCTGAGCATGCCCCTTGAGATGAAGGGCATCTCATTATCATTTTTACTGCAACCAGGAGCATGATTAAATTAATGCTGAATTGGCAGGTTAATCAGTGCCCAGGAGGTACAACGAGTAAGTCTGGAAGGCAGCAGCTGCACTTTGTGCAAATCCTCTACACTTAGTCACTACACTTTCATACTTGTGACCTCCGCTCTTGTGCTGCTCACTTTTTATGACGTCAGCTTGCCTTAGCCCCTATCATCTTGTTGATTGCTGGATGCCAGTCCCTGGTTGCATCCTTCATCCATAGATACTTCCACCTGGCAGCTGATCACTTTAAAAATCTAGTTGTTTATACTGCCAGTAAATTAAACCGAAGATGTAATGAGTTGTCTGGGATTTTGATACTTCACCTGCCTGCTATCAACAGCAACAAAAACCAAGAATATCCCTTTCTCTGAAATTTCCAACAATAGTAAAACTCCAATAAATTCTGATTGGAAATCTGGCATTCAGTTGATTAAGGCTGACATTACAATGGGGTGTGTAGTCAGAGCTGGGGCCAGAAGTCTATCTTCGGCCAGGATCTGGTCTGTGGTTCAGATGTGCAGTCAGAGCTTCGATTTGGATCAACTACACCAAGGGCTCAGCATGATCAGTAGATTTGCTGCTGGAATACTTGCATATCTTTCACACTCTTTCAGCCCACTGGTTTCATTGCAATGCATTTTGATTCTGTGCAACTTGTTTTTAAAAACAAGTGAAAGTATAAAATAAAATATTTTGAAGAGATGACTAAAGGCATAGATGAGGCTTGGGTGGTAGATAATGTTCATGTTGGCTGGTCTTGATGGTTAGATCTCATGGGATCCAGTTGGATGCAAATAAGCTTTGCAGTACTAGAACAGGGGTTCCTAATCTTTCTCGTGTCATGGATCCCTACGCTCCTCCTTTAGAATGACCAAGTTTGTAGGTAGTGCAAGAACTGGGCCCAGGTGAGTTTGAAGAGAGGGTGAACCGGGATCCCAGTGAGTTTGATGTGTGCCTGGGAAGTGGAGCCTGGGTTAGCTTAAAGAACATTTAGAAATTGGGACCCAAAATGGCATGGGAACTGTGAGCCCAGGGTGCTAGAAGGAGCTTGGGAAAAAGGGCCTCTGCATGCTAGAGGGACTGTGGGAAATTGGATATTGGTGTGATCAACAGAGCATTGAGCCAGTGGCCTTGCTATGTGAGAGGGAGCATGGGCCCTGTAAAGTTAGATACAGAACCATCAGGATTTTCAATCAGATAACACAGGGGTCACCGACCTTTTGTGCACTGCAGACCGGTTTAATATTGATAATATACTTGCAGACCGGCCAACCAGGGGTTGTTAAGCACAACCGGAATATAGGTGATAAGTCAACTATAAATCACTTATAACCATATAACAATTACAACACAGAAACAGGCCATCTTGGCCCTTCTTGTCCATGCCGAACGCTTACTCTCATCTAGTCCCACCTACCTGCACTCAGCCCATAACCCTCCATTCCTTTCCTGTCCATATACCTATCCAATTTTTTTTAAATGACAAAATCAAACCTGCCTCTACCACTTCTACTGGAAGCTCGTTCCACACAGCTACCACTCTCTGAGTAAAGAAGTTCCCCCTCATGTTACCCCTAAACTTCTGCCCCTTAACTTTCAACTCATGTCCTCTTGTTTGAATCTCCCCTACTCTCAATGGAAAAAGCCGATCCACGTCAACTCTGTCTATCCCCTCATAATTTTAAATACCTATATCAAGTCCCCCCTCAACCTTCTACTCTCCAAAGAATAGAGATCTAACTTGTTCAACCTTTCTCTGTAACTTAAGTGGCTAATACACTCAATTTTGTTTCTAAAAGGGTTTATCTAACGAACTTAATATTAAACAATTATAAGTCACTTATAAGTCAATAGCATCATAACATTTTAAGTAACGTTTGGGTATTAAACACACAGAACATATTTTCCTCGTATGAACATATAAAATTTCAACACACCGATATTGCTGAATTAGTGGGAGCTGAAACGTCGACAGTGCTTCTCCCTATAGATGCTGCCTGGCCTGCTGCATTCCACCAGCATTTTGTGTGTGTTTCATCAAAAATGTCCTTCGTTAAATGAGGAGGAGCTATATTTGTCTTGCTATGTGTCTTTCTTCTTTAATAAACTAAGTTTTTCTTTAATTTCCAAAGCAACTGCACTACCTTTCTCTCAAAGAATGCATCAATGGGTCACCCCGTTGTCTAGTATTCAATAAAAGTTAATTTATTATTTCTCCAAATTCCTAAAAGATGCAAGTAGTCTGAAATTATATTTATTTTCAGCTTCAAGCGGTGTATCATAAACAAAAATACTTATGAGGAAACAATTTGTTGTCTAGTGTATTCTGTATTCTTTCATCATGGTATTCTCATAACAGCATCATAAGTGTTAGATGAAGGACAGATAGGGAAGGGGATCCTGAAGATGGAACCTAGTGGAATGGGGATTGGAAGTAGGTGATGGGGGAATGGATGCAGGATATGGGAATTGGGACAAAGGTAGGAGGACTGGAAGTGGATTTGAATCTCCCCCATGGGATGTAAGGATGATCTGAAATAGGAAAAATTTAATGTTTCTAACTTTTGGTTACAGACTATGTAGGTGGAATATGAGGTGTTTGTCCTCACCCTGGCAGTGGAGAAGGCTGCAGACAGACAGTTCACTATGGGAATGGGAAGCAGAATGAAGTGGTATGCAATGGGGAACTTGGAACGGCCATTGCAGATAGTGCAAGCAGTCTGTAAATCAGTCACCTGCTCTGTGCTTAATCTTGGCAAATGTTGAGGCTGTTCTTCCCTGCCCCCACACAGATGCTGATTGACTCACTGAGCTCCTGCAGAAATTTTGTTTCTTTGTTTTTCTTCCGATTCCAGCATTCTTGTGTTTTCAAGATCTATGTATTTAGTCAGTCCACACTAGCTTTCTGTACCAATGCACATTTTGGATAAGTGTCATTTGATTATTGTTTCTATTGTCTGGCCACATGAATACATTTCGCTTGTGGTTTCTGATCAGCCCCACCTTTCCATACAACCATTTTCCTGTTCACATGTTGTTGGATTCAATTTTATATTTGCTATCAAATTTTTCTCATGGCAAGTCCCTGACTGTCTTATTTTCTTTATACTTTCTCCCTGAACTTTCTGTAAACACTTTGATTCTCTCGTGTGCTAATGACCTGCTATTTCTTATGTAACTTGTGCTCTATTTTGCTCTCAAGCTGCATTCCAGAAGCTTGTTGCGGTCAAACTTGTCAAGGAAGTTAAATGCAAAAGAACGATTGAGGATCCTGCCATTAACTATGTAGTGTCCCTTTACATTTGACCTCCCAAAGTGTAACAACTTGTACTTTTCTAGATGCAACACCATCTGTCATTTCTCTATCCGTGTCTACAATTCTATTCTGCTGCATCCTGTGGCAAGCTTAGTCGTAGATTATATAGCATGGAACAAGACCTACAGACCAACTTGTCCATGTAGAATAATGTGTCCCCACCAAGCTAGTCCAACTTGCCAGCATATGGTCAGTAATTTTCTAAACTGTTCTAATCCATGTACCTGTCCAACTGACTTTTAAATAACGTGGTTGTGGTTATTACTATGTTTTTGCCTTAACCACTTCCTCTGGTAGCTCATTCCAAATAGGGTCCGTCTTGTGTGTACATATGTGTATATATACATACAAACAAGTTCCTCTTAAATCTTTTTCCTTTCATTTTAAACCTTTGCTTTCTAGTTCTTGATTTGCTAAACCTGGGGAAAAGACGGAGTACATTCAACCCATCTCTGCCCCTTATGATATTATATACCTCCTATGAAATCACCTTTCAAGTCTCCTGTGCTTTAAGGAATAAAGTTTTAGCCTATCCAACCTCTCCTTGTATCTTGATAATTAAAGTCCTGCCAATGCCCATATAAATCTTGTCTGCACTGATACCACTTTTATAACATATTTTGTCTAGCAAGGAGATTACAATTAAACACAATAATCCCAGTGCAGTCTCACCAGCATCTTGTACAATCGTACCATTGCCATCAAGCTTTTGTACTCAGTACTCTGACTTCTGAAAATGCGTGTCAAAAGGGCAATGTTACAATAGTCATGGGGGGATTTCAGTATGCAGGTAGAATGGGAAAATCAGGTTGGTGCTGGATTCCAGGAGGGGGGATTTCTAGAGTGCCTACGAGGTGGCTTTTTAGAGCAGCTCGTGGTTGAGCCCACTAGAGGATCAGCTGTTCCAGATTTGGAGTTGTGCAATGAACTGGAATTGATCAGAGAGCTTAAGGTAAAAGAACCCTTAGGGGAAAGTGATCATAATATGATCAAATTCCCCCCTGAAATCTGAGAAGGAGAAGCTAAAGTCAGATGTATCAGTATTAAAGTGGAGTAAAGTGAATCACAGAGGCATGTGGGAGGAGTTGGCCAGAATTGATTGGAAAAGAACACTGGCAGGGATGACGGCAGAGAGCAATAGCTGGAATTTATGGAAGTAATTTGGAAGGCACAGGATATATACATCTCAAAGAGGAATACCGGTAAGTATTCTAAAGGCAAAATGACACACTGTGGCTAACAAGAAGTCAAAGCCAACATAAAAGGCAAAGAGGGCAAATAATAGAACAAAAAATAGTGAGAAGTTAGGGGATTGGGAAGCTTTTAAATACCAACAGAAGGTAACTTTTTTAAAAAAGTAATAAAATTAGAGGATACAAAAAGCTTCTTCAGATACATGAAGTGTAAAAGAGAGGTGAGAATGGATATTTGGCTGCTGGTAAACAATGTTGGAGAGGTAATAATGCAGGATGAGGAAATGGCAGATGAACTGAATAAGCATTTTTCCTCCAGTGGGTTTCTTTTTTTCCTCACTTTTATTGCTTAGTAGGTTTTTTTTATTCACAAAAATTTTCAATCCTTAAGATAATTTCTTCTTTTATGAGGCATTGTAAGTGTTGTTACTTTGATGTACTTGTGCTATTTTTGAATAATAAGAATAAAAAGATTTGAAAAGTATTTTGTATCAGAAGGCACAAGTATGGTGGAAATTCCAGGTATCAGATTTCATGAAGTGAGTGAAGTTACCATAACTAGGGAAAGGTTCTTGGGGAAACTGAAAGGTTTGAAGGTAGATAAGTTATCTGAACCAGATGGTGTGCACCCCAGGGTTCTGATAGAGGTGGCTGAAAAGATCGTGGGGGCATTTTTAATGATCTTTCAAGAATCACTAGATTTTGGAATGGTTTTGGAAGATTGCAAAATTGCAAATGTCACTTCACCCTTCAAGAAGGGAGAGAAGCAGAAGAAAGGAAATTATAGGCCAGTTAGTCTGATTTCAGTGGTCCGTTAGAAAGATGTTGGAGTCAATTAATAAGGATACGGTCTCTAGGTACTTAGAGGCACATGATAAAATAGGCCATAGTCAGTATGATTTCCTTAAGAGAGAATATTGCCTGACAAACCTGTTGGAATTATTTGAAGATGTAATAAGCAGGAAAGACGAAGAAGAATCGGTTGATGCTGTGTACTTGGATTTTCAGAAGTCCTATGGCAAGGTGCCATACATGAGGCTGCTTAACAAGCTAAGAGTCCGTGGTATTAGAGGAAAGGTTCTGGCATGGATAAAACAATAGCTGATTGGCAGGACGCAAAGAGTGGGAATAAAGGGAGCCTTTTCTGGTTGGCTGACAGTGACAAGTAGTGTTCCACAGAGGTTTGTGTTGGAACTGAATTTTGTTACTGTTATACGTCAATGATCTGGATGATGGAATTGATGGCTTTGTCGTAAAGTTTGTAGATAAAATGAAGAAGTATAGAGGGGCAGGTAGTTTTGAGGAAATAAAGAGGCTACAGAAGGACTTGGGTTAGGAGAATGGGCAAAGAAATGGCAGATGGAATACAGTGTTGGGAAGTGTGTGGTCATGTACTTTGGTAGAGAAAATGAAAGGGTTGACTTATTTTCTAAATGTAGAGTAAATACAAACAACTGAGGTGCTAAGGGACTTGGGAGTCCTTGTTCATGATTCTCTAAAGGTTAATTTGCCTGTTGAGTCTGTGGTAAAGAAGACAACGGCGATGTTAGCATTCATTTCAAGAGGACTAGAATACAAGAACAATGATAAAATGTTGAGATTTTATAAAGCATTGGTGAGGCCTCACTTGGAGTACTGTGAACATTTTGGGGCCCCTTGCCTTAGAAAGTATGTGTTGAATCTGGAGAGCGTTCAAAGGAGGTTCATGAAGATGATACCAGGATTGAATGGCTTGTCATATGAAGAATGTAGGGTAACCTTATTGAAACCCATTGAATGGTGAAAGGCCCTGATAGAGTGGATGTGGAGAAGATGTTTCCTATGGTGGGAGAGTCTAAGATTAGAGGACACAGCCTCAGGATAGAGGGGTGTCCTTTTAGAATGGAGATGAGGAATTTGTTTAGTCAGAGAGTGGTGAATCTGTGGAATTCTTTGTCCCAGGCAGCTGTGGAGGCCAAATCTTTATGAATATTTAAGGCAGATGTTGATAGATTCTTGATTGGTCAGGGTATGAAGGGATACGGGGAGAAGGCAGGAGATTGGGGCTGAGAGGAAAATTGGATCAGCCATGATGAAATGGTGGAACAGACATGATGGGCCAAATGGCTTAATTCTGCTCCTGTATCTTATGGTATATGGTGTTATGGTCTTATGACTGCTAATATTCCAAAAGTCGCCTTCAGTATCCTGTTTAGTTGTGCCTCCACTTTAAGAGAATATACATTCACTCCAAGATCACTCTGTTCTACAATGCTTCCCAAGCCCTTCCATTGATTATGAAAGTCCTACTTAGAAACTTACTAACACCTCCATGCCACACTTCCTTCCAATTGTTGAGGAACTAGAATGATACCCGTTATAGACTTCCTGCCAGAAAAATCGCATTGACCATGACCCTTTGTCTTCAATGGGCAAGCAAATTCTGAATTGAAACAGCAAAATCATTTTGCATCCCATGCAGTTCAGTCTTAGTGGATGAATTTGCCAAATTGAAACTTGTCAATGTCTTAGTAAGATCCATAGATCTGTCCTCATACATTTCATGCCTTGCAGAAAGACATGCTAGCTGTCCCCAATTCACCCATAGCTCTCCAAATGCTCCTAAATCCTATTGCTAACAACCCTTACCAATACCTCTCTGCTACTGGTGTGAGACTCGCCAGTCAATAATTATCAGGATAATCCTTGTTTTCCTTCTTAAATAATGGAGGTCTGTTGTCTGGGACCTTGCCTATAGCTAGAGAGGACGTTAAGATTTTGGTTAAGGCCCCAGCAATCTCAATAACTTGGAGTATATCCTTTAGGTCTGGGAACTTGATGGTCTTCAAATGATTTACTGCTACCTCTTCCTTAATCTCAAAATGGTCCCAGCATAATAGCTTTAGCATTTCCTTTAATCCTTCTTGCCATGGATTTTTCATGATCTCTCTTTGCTCTCTTAATTCATTAATAGAATTTTTTTCTAGCTTTCTGACCCTTATCCTATTTGATTTCAGCTTTTTTAAACCTTGCACACATGTCCTTTTTCTTGACTAAATGCATGATCTCTGAGGAATTGCTCCCAACTAACAGTGCAACTTTCCACCACTGCCACCACCTCTATTTTCTGAAATATTGGAACCCTGGAACTTTAGTGTCTAGTTCTGTCCATCTCTCAACCATCTCTCTATAATGGCCATAACATCATAGTTCCATGTACGGATCCATGCATGCTCTTACGTCTGTCTCCTTTTATTCTTAAAACTCTTAACATTTAAAATAAGCACATTTCAACTTGTCCACCCCATCTTGTCTATTACCTTGTCCTTACCCATCTTCCCTTGTAAGTGATATTTATCTTCCTCTGAATTCCTCCACTTATGGACCTGGTGCTCGGTTCTCATTCTCTTCGTCAAGCTGATTTAAGTCCTCCTAGGCAGGGCTCTCTGCCAGGGCTATTGATTCCCCTTCAATTAAAATTCAACCTGTCATAGGTCGCCCTTGCCCCTGAAATGCTCCAATGATCCAGGAACCTGGACTCTCGCTCTATGTACCAGGTTCTCATTGACACATTCAAATGTTGTGCCTTTTTATTCCTACCATGCCTATCATGTAGCATAGGGAATAAAGTCCTGCTTTTCAGCTTCTTTCCTAACTTCCTTTTCTCAAGCCCTTTCTACCTGTATTTTTGGGACTAGTGTGCACCATGACCTCAGGCTGCTTGTCCACCTCCATGAGAATGTTCTGCTCTGAGAGGCCCTTGACCCTGGCACCACGAGACAGCATACCATCCTGGTGTCTCTCTTGCAGCCCCAGAATCTATTGTCCTTTGCCCTAACAAACAAGCCTCCTGTCATTTTTGCCCTGCTGAGTCTCAGAGCCTGTCACAATGCCCACTGACCTGGCTACTGTTGCTGTGTTGTTACAGGTACACACCCTGGCAGTTTCCAAAGGGGTTTTCTTGTTTCTGAGGGGGGATTGCCACGGGAATCCTGCCCCATGCATTTTGTTCCTTTTTGCTGGTTTGTCCACAAATACCTGATGCCTGTGCCTTTGTCGTGAAAATTTTTATTTATGATCCTAAGTACGTTCAAGTCCAGTTCCAGTTATTTGACCCAGTCGGCCAGGAGCTGCATCTGGGTACAATTTGACATGTGAAGTCATTAGGAAAATTGACACTGAAGAAGCAAACCACAGCATTATCTGTCATTGCAGGAAGAGTAATTCTGAGGAAAACCTTTCCTGTTCAGCAAAGCCTTGCACTGATAGTCAAACACTCCACTCACAGCTCGAACACAACCACTCCCAAAACATGGCCCTTCCAAAAGGGCCACTTCACTAAAGCTTGCCTCTTATTACACTGAAAGCTGGCACTACCTCTGACCACTTCACTGAGTGGCTTTGACCTGAAAAACAGCTCTCATCAGTTCCTTTCTAAAGCCTTCATCATTTTAGAATGTTTTCTCTTTTTTTTTAAAAAAAAAAGAGCCATTTTAACATTTTTAAGCTAAAAGGAAGCAACTACATCTGGAGTAATTGCAGAACTTTAATTAGGATGATAAAGGATGTGAATTTATTGACATTGCGAATCCTTGGCTTTGATACACTTCTGTAAAGGAAGCCACTCGGAGAGTTCAATTTATCTCATCCTTGTGTATCATTTCCATTGAACCGGTAATTATTAAAGGCCTTTCACAAATTGTGGTAGTGATTTGCACTTTATTTGCTTTTGTGCCATTAACTTTTCGCTGATTTGAGAGCCATGCTATTTTGTGATGAGTTGTTTGTCTTTTGTTCAGGCACTGGGACAATGAAGTCCAGAAGGCGCAGAAACAAGTGCGAAATCCCCATCTAACAAGAGCCATTTTAAAATGTTTCTGGAAATCGTATATTATTTTAGGTGCTTTTACATTTTTAGAGGTAATTACAGAATTGTTATTGAGTCTCTATTTCATCTTTGCATAATTTTTATTTACATTACAGCTTTTAATTGTCCAGTTTTTTTCTTTAAGATTAATCTTTACAGCATTGTGTATGCCATATTATAGTAGTGCTGAATTTTACTTCTAACTCTGTACTAGAGTGAGTTCTGTACTAATTTTGTTGTACTTGGTGCACAACCTTTTTGATGTGATGTAATTAATATTTCTTAGAATTATTAAAATATTCTTAATTCTTAAAATATTCTGAAACAAAACAGTATGGCAATTTTCGGATGAAGGGTTTCTGTCCAAAATGTTGACTGTTAACTCTTTTCCATCGATGTTACCTGGCCCGCTGAGTTCCTCCAGCATTTTGTGTGTGTCACATGACATTTTCCAAGTTATGTCCAACTGAAGGTGAAATTGCAACTATGAGGGGTGAGTTGTCGATGATAGATTGGGGAGTGCTACCTAGTGGATTAAGAGTAGGGAAAACAATGGGCTATAATCTCTGGACATATCACAAACTGCAACAATTGGTCATTCGTGCTGGGTGCAAAAAATAAAAAGGCGAAAAGGTAGTTCATGCAATAGTGAACAAAAGAACTTAATGCTAGTATTATATTAGTGGAATTAGACACTGGAATTGATGGCTTTGTGGCAAAGTTTGCAGATGGTACGAAGATAGGTGAAGGGGTAGGTAGTGCTGAGGAAGAAATGTGATTGCAGCAGGACTTAGACAAATTAGAAGAATGTGCAATAAGTGACAGATGGAATACAGTGTTGGGAAATATACAATGCATTTTGGTAAAAGTAACAGTAGTGTGGACTATTATAATGGGGAGAAGGTTCAAACATCAGAGGTGCAGAGGGACGTGGGAGTTCTCGTGCAAGACTCCCAGAAGGTAAATCTACAGGTTGAGTCTGTATAAGGTAAATGCAACGTTGGCATTTATTTCAAGGGGAATAGAATATACAAGCAAGGAGAAAATGCTGAGCCTATATAAGACACTAATCAGGCAGCAGTGAAGTATTGTCAACAGTTTTGGGCCCCATAACACAAAGGATGTGTAGTCATTGGAGAGAGTCCAGAAGGAGGTTCCTGAGGATGATTCCAGGAATGAAGGGATTAACATGTGAGGAGAGTTTGGAGCTTTTGGCCTGTACTCTCAGGTTATCTACTGGAGATATACTACACAGGATATCTACCATTGATATATTTAAGGCAGAGTTTGATAGTTTCCTGATTGGTTCAGGCATCAAAGGATATGGTGAGAAGGCAGGTGAATGGGGTTGATAGTGATCCAGGTTCAGTCATGATGTAATGGCGGAGCAGTCTCGATGGGCTGAATGGCCTAATTCTGCTCCTATGTCTCATTGCCTTATCAAGGAGTATATAAAATGGCCAGATAAACTAGCGAACCAGAGGGGTTGACGGCAGTTCCGAATTCAGTGAAGGAAGAGAAAAAGTATGACAGAGTATCAGAATGACAGGTCAGGCAGCATTTATGGAGAGGAATAAAGAGTTGACGTTTTGGGCCAAGACTTATCATCAGAACTGAAATAGAAGGGGGAAAGAAGCCAGAATAAGGTGGGGAAAGGTAGGGGAAGGAGTACAAGCTGGAAGGTGACAGGTGAAGTTAGATGAAGGGGAAGGTAGGGTGGGGTGGGGGATGAAATAAGATTTTGGGAAGTAATAGGTGGAAAAGGTAAAAGGCTGAAGAAGGAATGTGATAGGAGAGGAAAGTGGATCAGGGGAGAAGGGGGAAGAAGCAGGAGCACCAGAGGGAGGTGAGGAGAAAGGACTTGGGAATGGGGGAACAAGGGGAGAGTGGTGTGGAAGAAATGACCAGATGCTAGAGAAATTAATGTTCATGCAGTCAGGTTGCAGGCTAACCCAGACAAAATGAAGTGTTGAGTGGCCTCATCATGGCAGTAGAGGAGGCAATGGACCTATATGTAGGAATAGGAATGGAAATTAGAATTAGAATGGTTGGCCACTGGGAAATCCTGCTTGTGCAGATATAGTGAAGATGCAAAATGCAGCACTTGCCCAATTCTACTTAGGATCTCACTGATATAGAGAAGGCTGGACTGGATGCAGTAGATAACCTCAACACCTTCACAGGTGAAATGTTGCCTCACCTGGAGGGATTGTTTGGGGCCCTGAATAGTGGTGCGGAGAGGAGTTGAATAGGGAGATGCAGCATTTTTCTGCTTGCTGGTATAAGGGCCAGGAGGGAGATTGGTTGGGAGGAATGAATGGAGACTGAATCAGGTTTAATATCACTGGCATATGTTGTGAAATTTGTTAACTTAGTGGCAACAGTACAATGCAATGCATGGTAAGTACAGAATAAATAAATGAATTACAGTAAGTATATATGTATATTAAATAAATTAAAAATAGTAGTGCAAAATTAGAAACAATAAAAGGGAATCGTGGATTCCTGCGGAAGTGGAAAGTGGCAGGTGAGATAAAGATGTGTTTGGTGGTAGGATCCCATTGTCGATGGTGGAAGTTGCAGAGAATGTCTTGGTGGATGCAGAGGCTCACGAGGTGGTAGGTAAAGACAAGATGTACTCTATCCTTATTGAGGTAGCTGGAAGATGGGGTGATGGTAGATATCTAGAAAACGTAAGAGAAGTGGATGAGGGTACCATCAATAGTAGAAGAAGGAACATCTGTTCTCTGATGTTCTGGAAAGGAAAGCCTCATCCTAGAAGCCAATGCTGAGGAAATGGAATGGCATTTTTACAAGTGATAGGGTGGGAAGAAGTATCGTCAAGGTGGCTGTGAGTGTCAGTACATCTATAAAAGATGTCAATAAGTAGTTTGTCTCCAGAGATGGAGACAGATCAAGAAAGGGGGGAGAGGTGTCAGAGATGGACCAAGTGAACTTCAGGGCAGGGTAGAAGTTGGAGGCAATGTTGATGAAATTGACAAGCTCAGCATTAATGCGTGAGATACTACCAGTGCAATTGTCAATGTAGCGCTAGAAGAGTTGGGGTGTGTTACCAGTGAAAGCTTGGAACATGGATTATTCCACGTAACCAACAAGAAGGTGGGCATAGCTGGGGCCCATGGCTGTCCCTTGAGTCTGGAGAAAGTGGGAGGAGCAGAAGGGGAATTTTGAGAGATCAAGAACATGTGAAGGGTC
The DNA here is from genome assembly GCF_048418815.1 of Hemitrygon akajei. Lineage (NCBI taxonomy): Eukaryota > Metazoa > Chordata > Chondrichthyes > Myliobatiformes > Dasyatidae > Hemitrygon > Hemitrygon akajei. The sequence continues at coordinate 109,031,798 of NC_133125.1, forward strand.
ACAGCTGTAGGTGGGAAGGGACAAAGGGGATAAAATGGAGCTGAGGTGTGTGGATACAACTTCAGTGGAGTAGGATCAGGCAGAAGCAATGGGCCTACCTGGGCAGATGGGTTTGTATCAACTTCACTACTATTAGTGAAATTGTCGGGTTTGAAGGCTAGGCTTAAAATGGACGCCCCAGATTACATATCCTTGGAAATAATGAATATATTGTCTGCCATCCTCAAAAGTTTTTTAAACTCTGGAATAGTTCCAACAGCTAGAGGTTCTCAAATGTACTTTAGAAAATGAGATAGAGAAGAGCAGTGAATTAATTATAGATATGCCAGTTTAATGGTTTCTCATGGAGAAATCTGGCCTCACTCAATAATCCAGTCGATGAATCTCTTTCCTTTTACGCCTATGGGAGAATAAAACCTGTTTGGTGTTAAGTTACTCCTGATGATTCAGCAATGCAGCTTCTGATATTTTGTTAGTCACAGGAACAGCCTAAATCTACAATCTTATGAAAATAAAACATTGTGATCATCTTACTGCAGAAAAGTTTCCCACTCTGTTTTATATTAAAAAAAAATTAGGAATAGAACACTTCCAATAGACTGGATAGGACAAAGTCAAATTATATTATTGACAAAAAATGTGATTGACAAATCCACTGAAATTTTTGAGCATGTAACTCTCAGAACACGTGAAGGGGAACCAGTTGACACAATGTATTTGGCTTTTTAGAAAGCTTTCAGTCAGCTCCTTTCTAAGAGATTGGCGTGCAAATTTAAAACACGTGATTAGAGCCAATGTAATTATATCACATTGCTTGGCAGGCAGTAAACAAAGGCTAGGAATAAATGTGTATTTTCCTAAGTGCAGGCAGTCCCCCAGGTTATGTTGCTGAGTAACCTGAACTGTTAGTAAGGCAGGAAGGAACAAAAACAGTGTGTGTGAGAGGATCATAGAAATAGCTATGACAGGAGTGCAAACAGGCACATGAAGAGCAGCCACCATTCTGCCTCACTGACTCTTGATTGAGTAAATGAGACTGATCAACACAACCAGCTTTGCTCAGCACCACAGAGCCTAAAAGTTGCATTTGAAAAGGGCGGAGGAAAAGAAGGGCTGTGGAAATGCTCCATTCCCACCTCGCAGCAGATGCCTGCAAGAGCCAACGAATCCATGTCCATTGATCCCACTGGTCTCTCAAACACTTGTATGGGATGTTGATAAGTTGAGTATTCATATCCAGGGTGAACCAGGTATAATGTTTCCAAGTTTCAGACTACATAAAACTGAATTGAGTGCAAGCTGTGAGAAGGGTACTGAGTGATTTGGGCAGGTTGAATGAGTAGGCAAATGTTTGACATATAGGTTATTCATTTTGGTGGCAAAAACAGGAAGGCATGCTATTATCTGAATGGTGACGTTTTGGGAAGGGAGGTAAAGAAAACTGGCTTTCTTTGGTCACCTATTGTTGAAAGTAAGCATGCAAATTCAGCAGGCAATTAGAAGGCAAATGATCTGTTGGTCTTCGTAGTGGGAGGGTTTTATGTACAGTTAAGTTAAAGTCTGTCCCGAGCCTGAAGCGACTGAGAGTATGAGAACCCCACCCACCCCTGGTAGGATGCCAGTCTATTGTGGTTTTATGTACAGAAGCAGCAATGTCTTCTTGCATTTGTATCTAGGCTAGGTGAGACCATATCTTGGGTAATTTGTGCAATCATTGTCTCCTTCTGCCGTGAGTTGGGCAGCAGACTGATTCCTGAATAGCAAGTCTGACACATGTAAAGAGAACGATTTAATTAGCAGATAGATTCATTACCTTTTAGAAAAATGAAGAGAGAGAATTCTAAAAGGATTAGATGGAGTAGATGCAGGAACTTGGAAACTACAACCATGTATCAAATCCAAGGATAAGAACTGAAATGAGAAATTTCTATGCCCAGAGGAAACAGTTGAAGCCAAATTATTTTTTAAAAAATCATGAAGTTAATTATTGTTCCTAGGACTAAATCAAGCGATGTCCAGAAAGAACGAACACCGTGTTGAATTTGGAGAAACCATGATCATATTGAATGCTGAAACAGGCTCATTGAGCTGAATTGAATCAGAGTAATACAGAACTTTAGCCCAACTGATCCAGGCTGACCAAAATGCCCATCTAACTTAGGCCTATTTGTCTTGGGCACATATTGTGAAAGCTTGTTCCATATACACATCACACACTGCCTGAAGGAGTTGCCCCTCAGAGCCTTTTAAATCTTTCCCCTTTCACCTTGAACCTATGCCCTTGAAGGAAAGAGAATCAAAACCAAGTAAAAAGTGTCTGCATTCATGCCATCTACGCCCCTCATGAATGTCACACTCCCCGCCGTTTTTCTATTTTACGGGGTTTCTATGTGCTTTTATGAGTTTTAGTTTGCTTGGTTCATTCTTCCTTTCATCAAATTTTGCTTCCTCAAAGGTGGTTATGAATCAGTGTGTAAGAGGCAGTTTGAAAATCGGCCTGAGTGGTGCCATAATTATTACAACCTCTCTCAATGTCAGTAAGACCAAGGAAACTAGAGGTTCATGAGCCAGACCTCATCGGAAGATCAGAGGTAGAGAGGGCTGGCAACTTTAAATTCCTCAGTCTTATTTCGGAGGACTCACCATGGGTCCAGAACGCAAGTCCAAATGCAAAGAAAGCATGGCTGCGTCTCTACTTCCTTAGGGGTTCGTGTAGATTTGGCATGATCTCTAAAGCTCTGACAAACTTCTATAGTTGTGGAGTGTGTACTGACTGGCTGCGTCACAGCCTGGTATGGAAACACCCTTGAAAGGAAAATCCTACAAAGTGTAGTGAATGCAGCCTCCTCCAACACCAGTAAAGCCCTCCTTACATGGAATACTGTCACATGAAAGCAGCATCCATCACCAGAGACCCCACCACTCAGGACATGTGCTCTTCTCATAGGTGCCATCAGGAAGTAGTACAGGAGCCTCGGGACTCAACAGTTACTATCCCTCAACCTTCAATCTCTTGAACCAAAGGAGATAGCTTGATTCCACTTCACTTGCCCCATCATTTAAATGTTCTCAAAACCAATGGACTCACTTTGGAGGACTCTTCATCTCATGCTTTTGATATTGATTACATAATTATTTGTTTTGTTTTTATATTTGCATATGTTGCCTTCTGCACACTGGTTGAACGCCCAAGTTGGGTGGACTTCCATTGATTCTATTATGGTTATTATTCTGTAGGTTTAGTGAGTATGCCCACGGGTGGCATATATTTACTTTGAACTTTGTCACCCCAAAATTACACAGGTTGAAGCACATTCTACACAGAAACTGGTTATTCAGGCTTTCAGGCCCCTAGTCTGTTAATGTTCTGACCTGCTGAGGTATATTATCCTCAATTTTGTGTGACTTCTAGAATTACAATTAGCTTAACTTCCATTCATTTCAGTGTGAAAATTCTGATTGTGTTTAGAGTTCAAATGTCAAAGAGCCCCACACACTTAAAAAAAGAATGCAAATTTTTGAAATGATATAATACTGATTTCTTCACTATCAAATAAAATAAAATAATAAAAAAGTATTCCCTTTATTGTACTTGCCAAATGAAACATGGAGGGTCCTGAGGAGAAATAAAAAAAATTCTAGGTGTTAGAAATTTGAAATACAAACTAAAAATATCGGTTCAAAGGTCCAATTTAATGTCAGAGAAATATATAATACACATCCTGAAATGCTTTCTCTTCGCAACCATCCACGAAAACAGAAGGCAAAAGGAGGTGTCTCCATTTTCCCAGCGAGCGAGGAGACATACCATACAACTCACTGGTTTACAATGTTAAAAGTCCATTACGTTGCTTTCATCGTGCTCTATGCCTGAAGATCGCGAGGATCCTGGGTCTTCAGGCACACAGCAGCAGATTTTCCGGCTCCCCTGTCGACACACTGGTCTCCTGCTGTGACACTGAGCCTCAACCCGCCCGACTCCAGAGCCCCAAAATCTTAGGCTTCCAAAACCAAGCCGGACCCTTAGGCTGAGCCCTTGGCGTGCAGAACAACAGCCTGTCCTGAAACCCTGAGAACTGGTCCCATTCCCACAAAGAATCGCAGTCAGTGTGTAACTCCGGGTCAGGGTCTTCAAAAGAACCCTGAAAGGGAAAAATAAAGATATTAAAGATGGAAATAGAGCTGTTTCCAAAGATGCAGCTTAGTGCCATCTCAACCTCTCTCCACAGTGAAAGAGGAGATCTGAGCTTGTAAAAGAACCTTGGTGAACATAGAAAGCTGTCCAAGGAATGGGAGATGGAACTTGGACAAGTGTGAGGTGTATTTTGGTAAGTTAAACCAGGGCAGGACTTGTGCAATAAATGGCAGAGCCTGGGAGAGTATCATATAGAGAGATACAAGGCTAAAGGTATATAGTTCCCTGGAAGTGGCAACCCAGGTGGACAGGGTATCACCTAGTCTGCAGTTGCTGTCACTGATGCAGATGAGGCCATTCTGTGGGCACCAAAAGCAGCAAATGAGGTTGGAGGAGATGCATAGTCTTTTAAATCAGTTCATGTTGAGGTGAGGGTGAAGTTATCCCCTCTAGTTCAAGAGCCTGATGGTTGAGCAGTAATAACTGTTCCTGAACCTGATGGTGTGGGACCTGACACTCTTTCCTTCAGGATGGCAGTAGCAAGAGGAGAGCATTGCCTGGATGTTGGGGTCCTTGATGACGGATGCTGTTTTCTTGTGACAGCGCACCTTGTAAATCTGGTGGTGGTGGGGGGGGGGGGGGGGTCTTTGCCTGTACTGTACTGGGCTGTATCCACCACTTTATGTAGACTGTTTTGTTCCTGGGCATTGGTGTTTCTAGTGCAGTCAGTAATGGATCCAGTCAGGATATTTTCCACTCTACATCTTTAGAAGTCAGTCAGTGTCTTAGGTGGCATGCTGAATCTGCATCAACTTCTAAGAAAGCAGTAGCATTGTGATGTCTTCTTTGTGATGGCGCTTGCATGCAGGTCCCAGGGCAGATTCTCTGATATGATAAGCCAAGGAAGTTAAAATCAATCCCCTGATGAGGACTGGCTCAGGAACCTCCAGCAGCTTCTTCCTGGAATCCATGATCATCTCTTTGATTTTGCTGACACTGAGTGACAGTTTCTTGCCATGCTACTCCTCAACACGATTTTCAATCTTTCTCCTTTATGCCAGTTCATCGCCACCTTTGATTCAGCCAACAAAACTGAGGCTGTCGGCAAACTTAAATAGGGCATTAGAAGTGACTTAGCTATGAAAGATGTGAAGCGAGTGGAGTCTTACCTGGGTGGAGGGGAAATTCCTGCTCAATGCAAAAGGAGGCATTGCAGACGTCTGGCTGAAGAAGTTTTGCCATGCGATCAGATGTGGCAGAGGAAGAAAGGAGTACATACAGAATGGTGGAGGAACTCAGCAGGTTCAAGTTCATTTTAATCCCATTCAACTGTAAACATGAATATGTCAAGGGGAGCACCACAGTACATGTAATACACAACACACAAAGTAATATTACCACAAAAATTAACAAATAATAGAAGTCCATATTTGATACAAATTTAGAAAGTAAAGAGTATAATGCTACTGGTGCTTCATGCACGATGACACCTGGAGTTGGGTAGTCTTATGGCCTGGGGGAAGAAGCTGTTTCCCACCCTAACACTTCTTGTCCTAGTACAACGATATCTCCTGCCTGATGTTAAGGGGTCAAAGAGATTATTGGATGAATGGGAGGGAGCATTGACAATGCTAAGTGTACTATGTAGCCAGTACTCCTGACAAATATCTTGGGTGGAAGAGAGACTCTAGTGATCCTCTTAGCAAACCTTGAAAGCCTTTATATGGTCAGATGCCTTGTAACTCCCATACAGTTGGTAAGGGAATGGTTCACTTGTTATAAGATTGGTTCAAATGGGTGGTGGGTGCAGGGGAAGACTTGCTCACCTCAATCATCTCAAGAAGTGGAGATGCTGCTGTACTTTCTTGACTAATGAGGAGGTGTTGAGGGACCAGGTGAAATTGTTGCTTTGTGAACTGCCATAAACTTGGTGCTCCTAACTCTCTCCGCAGAGGAGCCATGTATGTGCAGTGAGGCATGATCAGCCTAAAGTCGACAATCATTGATATGGCCTTGTCCACATTGAGACTCAAGTCGTTGTGCTGGCATCATTCTATCAGCCCCTGTACCTTCTCTCTGTATGCCATTTTGTTGTCATTGTTCATGAGGCCAACCACTATTGTGTCATCAGAGAACTTGATGATTTGGTTTGAATTGGATTTGGTAGTACAGCAATGCATCAACAACAGGTCCTTCATCAGGACTGGAAAAAGGAGATTAGAAGTTGTAGTAAGAAAGTGGGAAAATGAGAGGGGAAAAGTATAGATGATAGGTGAAATTGGGAGGGGGGTTAAGGTGAAGTAAAGAGCTGGGTAGGCAATTGGCAAAAGAGTCAAAGGGTTGGAGAAAGAGGAATGTGATAGAGGACAGAAGGCTGTGGAAGAAAAGGAAGAGCACTATAGGGAGATGATGGGCAGGTAAGGTATAAGGTGAGAGAGGGAAATGGGAATGGTGAAAGGGAAGTGGGGGGCAGTTACCAGAATTTGAGAAGTTGATATTCAACCGGAAGTTCCCGAACTCGAACTACAGTAATTGCCCCCCCTCCCCTTCAAAATTTCCCATTCTCATTTCCCCTCTCACTATCTCCTTACCTGCCCATCACCTCCCTCTGGTACTCCTCCCCCTTCCCTTTCTTCCATGGCCTTCAGTCCTCCTATCAGATTTCTCTCCTATCACATTCCCCCTTCTCCAGCCCTTTATTTTCACCAGTAACTCCACTGCCCTTTACTTCACCCCTCCCCCTCTACTGGTTTCACCTATCACCTACCACCTTGTACATCTTCCTCTCCTTTCCCCCACCTTTTTACTCTGACTTTTAACTTTTTTTTTTGTTTCTGTTGGAGGTTCTCAGGCCAAGGTGTTGACTGTTTACTCTTTTCTATTGATGTTGCCCAGCCTGCTGAGTTCCTCCAGCATTTTGTGTGTGTTGCTTGGATTTCCAGCATCTGCAAATTTCTTCTTGTCTGTAGATTTTTCTCTTGTTTGTCCTCTACAGTATTCTGTTCCATATACAAGCAAGGGTGGGTGCTCTGAAGGATGGGAAAAATGCTTTGAAGATGATCTTCAAAGAAGCAATACACTAACTTATAAAGCATATCAGTTTTACTGATTAAGTTTGGTTTTATGATATTTTTCAAATGGAAAATTATGTTAGGTACTTTTCAAAATAATCCTAATACCACGGCTTTTTTATGTTTAGTCCAATTTTTTTTAGAGCTTCTCAAAATATATTGTTGATCTGTTTTGTTTTACTTTTCAGGAATTAGTAAGAATTATTCAGCCTATTATGTTGGGAAAAATTGTTAGTTATTTTGAAAACTACGATAAGGATGATACAGAGGCTTCTAAAACTGCCTTTGGATATGCTGCTGGCCTATCACTTTGTACATTGTTTTTGGCAATTCTACATCACCTGTACTTCTTTCATGTACAAAGGAGCGGAATGAAACTAAGGATAGCAATGTGCCATATGATTTACAGAAAGGTAAGAAATTTACTGTCAATGATTGCCTCTCTATGGAGTTGCAAAGGTTAGTGTGGTTTAATTTTTGATGGATACACATGACAAAATTGGTTCACGATAAAATACAGTGAATTCCAGTTAAATAATGCATATCAGGACCAGTGCATTTTGGCCCAATTAAGTGGTTGCCCAATTAGCTAAAGTTTAATAACTAAAAAGATATACAAAAGATAACCTATCATTTAACTGAGTAATGTATTATGTATTTAAATGATATGTAGGATAAATTAGAACACTACCAAAAGTTCTACATTACCATAAAACTGTGCATTAGTTCCTAATTGTTATTGATGGAGGAATTAATTCAGTGTATGCTGACGTGTTCTTTTGAACTGTAAATGAACAAAATCAGCACAGACACCTAATGCAGACATTAGCTGCCTTCAGACAGTGCTTTTAACAGTTGCATCCTCCAAATCTTCATTATATTTATAACATTCAAGATGATTGTCGAAACCTTAAAAACCTCTTTGTAGTGCCTAACTTGTTGAAGTAGTGAAATCGTTTCATTTTCACTCCCAGCTGTTTCTGGCATCTCCAAGCCTGAATACTTGAAACTGCATGAGTACGACAAATCTGAACTGTCCTACTGTTTATTTTTCGCCAAATATCAGTGACTAAAATCACTGCTTTTTGAACATAAACACATTCAAATGACACTCTTTAAAAACTGTTTGCTCTAAGCACAATGTAATGTCTAGTGGTCACATGATGTGCATACGACTGATGCTACGTAGAAAATATTCGGCAATAATTGCCTGCCCCAATTAAGCAGCATAGTGTCCCAAATAAACAAAGGGAATCACTAATAGTCTCTCACTAATTCTACCTACTGGGCCTTTATCTGTAACCTTATATAATTTGGGATTTATTACCGTTCAGGTCACTAAAGGCATTCAGTCAGTCCTTATAATTTAATGTTTTTGCTTTTAACTGGCTCTTCTAAACTGATGGTTTGGACAGGGGTATAACTTGTCAGATGAGAGCTGAACTGGTCAGATAGATTGTAGTCTTCTCTGAATTCAGAACTCAGGGTCCTCTTTCTGTAGTGGATGTTCCTGGGTTGTAGCTACCCATGTGCGCAGTGTTCCTTTAATTTGTTTTCACTGGATCTTCTAGACTGTTCAGAACCCTCAAATTAAGTTAGTTGAAAAGGTGAAGATGCAGTTACTGAGTTGTCCTGCCAATTTGCTGGGCCTCTTTCTGCTTATTCAGTTGTTTGGATCACTTAGGTTTCATATAAGGCTTAGTTGGTGGTTTAATTATTAGTCATATGACTATACTTTTATGAAATATACTTCAACTTTGCAAATAATCCTGTTTTATGGCACTTTATCAGAGCATCACACGGACTGCATTACCTTCCCCATTCTGGTGTGCTGCACAATGTGGTTAAGCTATTTTAGTATCAACTGCAGACTTACTAACCATGCCTTGAACATTTTTAACAAAATTGTTGATGTAGATGACAAGCAATGATAAGCTCAGCACCAGCCTCTGAGGTACAAGTTTCCAGTATGAGAAACAACATTTTATCATCACTCTCTACTTTCTATTGTTGAGCCAGTTGTTTATCCATTTAGACAGCCCTCCCTGGATCCCACACAATGTAACTGTCCAGAGCAGCCTCCTGCATGGAACCTTAGCAAGTCATATAAGCCATGTTTACTGCCCTACCCCAATCGACTTTCTAGGTCACATTACCAAACTTGATGACCTCCTGCACACATAGTAATGCTGGCTATCCCTAATCAGTCCACGTCTTTACAAATATACATATACCGTATCTTATCCTCAGGATCCTCTCCAGTAATTTACTGCCACAGACTAACTGGACTATAGTTCCTCGGGTTTTTCTTTGTCACTCTTCCTAAATAAACTGGTCTGGCACCTCACTCATGGCTAATGATGATGCAAATATCATATGGTGATGATCGGGGATCCACAGTTTCTCCTCTTGCCTCCACAGAGTTCTTAGGTATACATGGTGGGCCTGGAGATTTTTCTATCTTCACACCTTTTAAGAAATCCAGCACCTCCTCTACTGTAATGCTGACTTTCTCTGAGATCTCCCCATTAACTTTTCCTGGTTTTGACAGATTCATGTCTTTCTCCACAACGAAATGTACATTAAAAATTCTGCTTATCTCCTGCTGCTCTACAACAGGATCTCTACTCCAATCACTTTTCTGCTTAATATATATAAGTATATATACAGTTGAAGTCAGAAGTTTACGTACACCTTAGCCAAATACATTTAAACTCAGTTTTTCACAATTCCTGACATTTAATCCTAGAAAACATTCCCTGTCTTAGGTCAGTTAGGATCACTTCTTTATTTTAAGAATGTGAAATGTCAGAATAATAGTAGGGAGTGTGATTTATTTCAGCTTTCATTTCTTTCATCACATTCCCAGTGGGTCAGAAGTTTACATACACTTTGTATTTGGTAGCATTGCCTTTAAATTGTTTAACTTGGGTCAAATGTTTTGGGTAGTCTTCCACAAGCTTCTCACAATAAGTTGCTGGAATTTTATTCCATTCCTCCAGACAGAATTGGTGTAACTGAGTCAGGTTTGTAGGCCTCCTTGCTTGCACACGCTTTTTCAGTTCTGCCCACAAATTTTCTATCAGATTGAGGTCATGGCTTTGTGATGGCCACTTCAATACCTTGACTTTGTTGTCCTTAAGCAATTTTGCCATAACTTTGGAGGTTTGCTTGGGATCATTGTCCATTTGGAAGCCCCATTTGCGACTAAGCTTTAACTTCCTGGCTGATGTCTTGAGATGTTGCTTCAATATATCCATGTAATTTTCCTTCCTCATGATGTCATCTATTTTGTGAAGTGCACCAGTCCCTCCTGCAGCAAAGCACCCCCACAACATGATGCTGCCACTCCCATGCTTCACGGTTGGGATGGTGTTCTTCGTCTTGCAAGCCTCACCCTTTTTCCTCCAAACATAACGATGGTCATTATGGCCAAACAGTTCAATTTTTGTTTCATCAGACCAGAGGACATTTCTCCAAAAAGTAAGATCTTTGTCCCCATGTGCACTTGCAAACTGTAGTCTAGCTTTTTTATGGCGGTTTTGGAACAGTGGCTTCTTCCTTGTTGAGCAGCCTTTCAGGTTATGTCGATATGGGACTCGTTTTAGTGTGGATATAGATACTTGTCTACCTGTTTCCTCCAGCATCTTCACAAGGTCCTTTGCAGTTGTACTGGGATTGATTTGCACTTTTCGCGCCAAAGTACGTTCATCTCTAGGAGACAGAATGCGTCTCCTTCCTGAGTGGTATGATGGCTGCGTGGTCCCATGGTGTTTATACTTGTGTACTATTGTTTGTGCAGATGAACGTGGTACATTCAGGCATTTGGAAATTGCTCCCAACGATGAACCGGACTTGACATCATGTTCTGACCTCAATCCGATTGAAAATTTGTGGGCAGAACTGAAAAAGCATGTGTTCAACTGTACTTCTAAAATTTCTTAGGATTCTTCTCTGCCAAAGCTATCTCATGTCTTCTTTTTGCCCTGATTTTCTCTGGCTTGATCCCAGCTGCCTGCACCTGATCCATGCCTCATTTCTCCTATCCAGAGTCTCGATATTCCTTGTCACCCAGGTTTCCCTGCTCCCACCAGCCTTGCCCTTCACTCTAACAGGAACATGCAGATGCTGTGCTCTCACTGTCTCACCTTTAAAGGCCTCTCACTTTTCTGTGGTCCCTTTGCCCTCAAGCAACCTACTCCAGTCAACCTTTGCAAGTTCCTGTCTCATACTGCTGAAGTCTGCCTTGCCCCAAATTAGAACGTGAACGTGTGGACTAATTCTATATGGTTTTTATAATTACTTTAGAACTTGTAGATCTATGGTCACTGGTTCCAAAGTGCTTCCCCCATTGTCACCTCAGTGTCCTACCCTGCCCTATTACCCAAGAGTAGGTTAAGTTTTCTCTTCATTCAAAGGTTTTATCCCTCTTCATATTGCCCAAGGAATGTTTGCTGAACACACTGAACAGATTCCACCCTATCTAAACCCTTAACAGTATGGCAGCCCCATTCTATGTTGGAAAACGTAAAATCCTCCCCTATTATTCTTCCAACTCTCCACAAACTCCCTACTAAAGACCATTCAACTACTAGCTGCACATTAAGTGTGGCCATTTCATTGAAGCTCTGGACCTCGATACTCTCAGGACTATCAATGCTCATGAGTAAATCTATCTGCAGCTCTAGCTGTTCTAACAATTCTGTTGAGAAAAGCTGGCAAGCTGGGCAAATTCTCAGCAAAACCTAGTAAAATTAGTGCCAGTTATATTTCCGAATCCTTTTAACTGACATGTATAGAAATGGGCCTTTCGAAACAAAATGTGGGAAGTAAAATTAAGCACTTCCTTCCCACATTAATGTTAGAAATAGATAACTGTTTTTAAATCATTTTGTTACTTTGAAATTATTTGTATTCATTCAAAATACGTAATTTTTTAATATATTTTTGTTTCAGGCACTGCGTCTCAATAACATTGCACTGTCAAAAACAACCACAGGCCAGATAGTGAACCTGTTATCCAATGATGTAAACAAGTTTGATCAGGTATGTAGTTTGCAGTCAAGGAGCAAGGCATGGGTGGTCCACTATAATCATAAAGTTGTCAAGTGAAACTGCACAGAAGCAGCCTGTTCAATCGACTATGCCCATGCTGATCACCAAGTAGCCTACTATGCTGTGTGTTTCGAGTGCTCATTCAGCTACTAAAGTTGTAAGAGTTACCTACAGCCATCACTTTCTCAGCTAGTGTGTTTCAGCTTGCAGCTGCCTTCTGGGTCGGGGAAAAAGATCGATCATGATAAATTCTTAGTTTTCCTGGCAAAATGGAGCAACTTGGATCCCCTCCACTTTTCCCACTCTCACAACAGGTCAACTGAAGATGTCATTTTATTGGCTCTTCACTCAACCTTGAAACATTGGGAGAAGAGAGATACATACGTCAGGGTGTCCTTTATTGACTCCTGCTCTGCATTCAACACTATCTTCCCCTCAAAACTAATGAATAGGATCTAGGTCCTTGGTCTCAATACCTGCTCGTGCCACTGGATCCGTGATTTCCTCACTTGCAGACCTCAGTCAGTTTGGATTGCCAACAATATCTCCTCTACAATCACCATCAGCACAGGTGTACCCCAAGGCTTTGTGCTTAGCCCCCTGCTCTACTCGCTTTAAACTTATGACTGTGAGGCTAATGACAACTCCAATGGCATATTTAAGTTTGCTGATGACACCACTGATGTTGGGCAAATCAAAGATGATGACAAATCAGCATGTAGGGAGGAGATTGAAAATCTGGCTGAGTGGTGCCACAACCTTCACTTAGTGTCAGCAAAACCAAGGAGCTGATGATTAACTACAGGTGAAGAAAGCTGGAGGTCTATGAGCCAGTCTTCATAAGGAGATCAGAGGTGGAGAGGGTCAGCAACTTCAAACTTCTTGGTCTTATCGTTTTAGAGGGTCCAGGATGTAGTTGCCATTACAAAGAAAGCGCACCAGCGCCTCCATTTTCTTAGTATTTGTGAAGATTCAGAATGTCATCTTGGACAAACTTCTTTAGAAGTGTGCTAGAGAGTATACTGACTGTTTGCATCGTAGCCTGGTATGGACAACACCAATTCCCTTGAATGGAAAATCCTACAAAAAGTAGTGAATATAGCCCAAAACATCACGGGTAAAGCCTTCCTAGCATTGAGCACATCTACAAGAAGTGCTGTTGCAGGAAAGCAGCATCCATCGTCAGGGCCACGCTCTCTTCTCACTGCTGCCATCGGGAAGGTGGTACATGAGCCTCAGGACCAGTGCTACCAGGTTCAGGGACAGTTAGTACCCCTCAACCATCAGGCTCTTGAACCAGCAGGGATATCTTCATTCACCCCAACACTGAACTGATTTCACAACCAATTGACTCACTTTTGAGTACTCACGTTCAACTCATGTTCTTGATATTTATTGCTTATTTATTATTATTATTATTTTGTTATTTTTGTATTTGCACAGCTTGTTGTCTTTTATACATCGCCTTTGTTATGTGCAGATTTTCATTGATTATGTTGTGGCTCTTTGTATTTAGTGTGAAAGAAAATGAATCTCAGGGTAGTATATGGTGACGTATATGTATTTTGATAATAAATCTACTTTGACTTAGTTTTTAGAAAAAACGAAAACATGGTGGAATGATTGTACTCGGTAAAATTTGCAAAAAGAATAACTTAAGGAAACAGATGACCTATGTTCCTCATCAGAGGTTGTGATTGATGGGGAACTTTGCTTTCTGTAGGATCAGTTCGTTCATTATGTGCCATGTCACATGACATGGGCAATCACGGTCTTTCCATGACCACTAGCATTCATGGCAAATTTTTCTACAGAAGTGGTTTGCCATTGCCTTCTTGTGATAGTGTCTTTATAAGATGGGTGATCCCATTATCAGTACTCTTCAGAGATTGTCTGCCCGGCGACAGTGGTCGCATAACCAGGACTTGTGATATGCACCAGCTGCTCATGCAAACATCCACCACCTGCTCCCATAATCCTGATCGTTGGGGCTAAACAGGTGCTACATCTTGCCTAAGGATGACCCGCAGGCTAGTGGAGGGAAGGAACACCTTTCACCTCCTTTGGTAGAGATACATCTCCACCCCACCACCCCTAAATAACAAAAAGACTATTTAATAATACCTTGTTTCCTCTTGGGTACCTAGTAAACACAAGTCACTTAAACACACCGTGTCTATCTACAAAGCAATATGTCCCATTTTTTTTAATGCCAGGATATTTGTACTCTAATTCAACTATGATCTGGTGCTGGCAAAACCCTGCATTTGGAAATAAGATAGGAGAGTCATGTTCCTGAATGTTGAAAGTTCTCTGGCTGATCATAGGCCTGGCCTCCTCAAAAACTGGAACAAAATGTTCAAACATTGGTGCCTAATCAGATAGGAACAGGGTACAGGATGTTGCGGTCTGCTTCTCTGGGATATTGTGCCAACAAACAAAAGGCCTTTCAAAAGGCTGTATTCTAATTCTGGGTATAGATGCTCCATCTCTCTAGAAGGGGAGTTTCCAAACTGGGGTCCGTGGACCCCTTGCTTAATGGTATTGATCCATGCCATCAAGAAAGGTTGGGAACCCTGCTCTAGAAGGTGTTGGTTCCACACATAAGATTTAAGTCAAGTCCAACTTTAAAGAACAATTGTGTAAATTTGGAATAATTTCTTTTAAATGTCGAGTATTTTGTGGAAATTTGTAAGCACCTTGAATGAGCTGATGATGTGAAATAACTGATAACACAAAACCAATTGCACACTTTAAATGCTTGTCCAAAGTTTCTTTTCAGTGTATGAATGCTTGTGCACTTATAAACTGCAAAGAAATTTAAAGGTTGATGCTGTTTTTTAAAAAATATATTTCGCCTAATGTTGGAAACTTTGTACATGGATATTTTTGTGATGCTACTGTATATTACATCAACTGTTTCAGGTAACCATATTTCTGCATTTCCTGTGGGTTGGACCATTGCAAGCAATTGCAGTGGTAGTACTGTTGTGGCATGAAATAGGACCATCCTGCCTGGCTGGAATAGCCGTACTACTTATCCTGATGCCATTGCAAACCCTCTTTGGCAAGTGGTTTTCAGTCCTGAGGTACCTTTTTACTGAGATTTACTTTTTCACGATTTATTTATGAAAAATTTGTGTATTTTAAAATGCTTAGTTTCAGATCTGATTTTGTATTGAATCTGTTAGAGCGTAAGTTTTCACATGCTTCTTTTTACGTCCCAGATTTCAAATTCAAGTGTAGGTGTAGCTGAGAAGGCAACCATTTCTTGTTGCTCTTAAGAAACTGCAATGGACTGTTGTCTTAAGTTTCTGCAATCCTTGTACACATTCAATTGCAGGGTCAACCTAGCAACGATGAAATGTATATCGAAGCTAAGGTGCTGTATGATTTTGAGGTAATGGTGCTGGTGTGCGCCCACAGTTCATTTGCTTTTGGATGTTGCAGGTTGTGAGTTTGAGAAATGCTGCCAACGAACCTGGTGGAGACCTATTATCCCAGATTCCATGTAGATCAATTTTAACAGTGCCCCGTTTTGTCTAATATTATCTTCATATTGATGGTGGTTATCCTCCGGGATTCATGTATATTCATGTTTGAATCAATCAGGAGCTATGGGGGCTGAATGAGTGCCAACATTGGAGGCAGTTGTACCACTCCAATTTCACAAGTGTTATAATTTCTAGCATTAGCTTCATTTTGTATGCTAATGAACAAGTTGTTTTAAATTATGGGCTGGATAATTTGCCTATTAATCCCCTATTTGTTGGATCAATAAAATAAATATCTTCAGTCCTGATGAAAGGTCTTGGCCCGAAACCGCCCACGATTTGTTTCCCTCCATGGACCGCTGCCTGACCTGCTGAGTTCCTCCAGCAGTCTCTAGATTTCCAGCAGCTGCAGTCTGTCTTGTGTCTAATAAAAATATTTAATTTATTGATAAATAAATATCAGTATTTACTTGCAGTATACCATATATGTCAAACTCAAGGCCCGATCCGGCCCGCGGTGGAATTATCTTTGGCCCGCGAGATAATATCTAATTACTATTAAAGCTGGCCCCAGTAATCAAAGCGCCTATGGCGTATGATATGGCTAATGCTGAGTTTATTCAGGTACTAGGTTTTCAGGGGTTTTAGTGTTTATTCGGCAGTCTTGCTCGGCAGTCTTCTTCATAAGAAACGGAATTTGTAAAGTGAAACACTTTGTAGTTATAGCAGAGACAGGGACACATGAGAGCAGGCTGAAAAAACGGAGGCAACGAAAGCTGCGTTCGCATGCGTCCGACTGATCCGACCCGCATGAAGCTGCATTTTGCTCAATCTGGCCCGTGACCTAAAATGAGTTTGACACCCCTGCCAAAAGATGGACATTGGCATGAGTCTTACAACTTCCAAGTCCCTCCATGTGAATGCAAACAGGTTCCTTATCATATTTAATTTTGTGAAATCTTGGCATTGTCAGGATACAAACATTGATGAAACAATGGCATTTAAAGCTGCATGCTTAGAGAGGGATAGGATAATGAGAGAGGTGGTGTATTTGGTCAAGAAGGGGGAAAAAGGGTATGTAAGGCTTTGGAAGCTAAAATTAAACAGAGTTGTTCAGAAATATAAAGAATTACAAATGTAGCTAGAAAAGAACTAAAGAAGGTAGTTAGGGGAGTCAAGAGGGGTCATGAAAAGTCCCTGTCAAAGATTCCCAAGTCATTGACCGAGGAGTGAGCATGTGCTTGGAGGAGGAGGGTGTGAATGAGGTCCTAAATGAGTGAAGTGCAAGTTCAAGTGCAAGTGCAAATTAGTATTTAGCAAAAAGGACCTGGAAGATGGGGAGATTAGTATGAGGTCCTAAATGGGTGAAGTGGATTAGTATTTAGCAAGAAGGACTTGGAAGATAGGGAGATTAGAATGAGGTATGCTAGGGCATTTCGAGATAAAGGAGGAGGTAGTGTTGAGTTTCTTAAAGAACATTAATGCGGATGTCCTCATGGCTTGAAAGGATCTACCCCAGGTCAATTAGAGAAACAAAAGATGAGATTGCTGTGGTTTTGACCAAGATCATCACTGCCTTCTCAAGGCACTGGCAAAGTTCTAGAGGACTGACAGGTAGCTCATGTTGTTCCATTATTCAAGGAGGGAAATTGGGATAGCCTGTAAACTATTAAACTGGTGAGTCTCATGTCAGTGGTAGGGAACTTAAAGGAAATGATTCTTAGGGAAAGGATTTATGAGGATTTGGCCTAATTAGGAGCAGTCAGCATGGTTCTGTGTGGAGCAAGTCATGTCTTACAAACTTGATTAAGTTTTTCAAAGGTGTGATAAAAGTGACTGATGAAGACAGTTGAGGCATTTGACGAGTCCCCTCAGGGGTGGCGCTTCCAGATGTTGAAGTTGAATGGAATCCTTGGTGAATTGGCCACCTGGCTTTAGAGTTAACACGAGGAAATCTGCAGATGCTGGAAATTCAAACAACAACACACACAAAATCACATATTGACTGGGATTCCCATACTACAAAAGGTCAAGATGGATACAATTTGTCAAATATGTTCAGAAAAGTTTCCTTAATAAGTACATAGAAGTCCCAACGAGAGAGTGTGTGACACTTGATCTGCTATTAAGGAATGAGAAAGGGCAGATGACAGAAGTTCGCACCTTGCATCGAGTGATCACAGTGGCTTTAGTTTCAAAGCAAATATGCAAAAAGATAAATCTGCTCTGTGTTTCTAAGCATTCTAAGTCGGAGAATTTTGATTTTGATGGTATCAGAAACTATCAGTCGTGTGTTTTGGGATGGGCTGTTTTCTGGCAAAGGTGTACTTGGTAAGTGGGAGGCATTCAAACATGAAATTTTCAGAGTACAAAGCTTGTATATGCCTGTCATAAATGAACAGTAATAGGTGTAGGAGACCTTTGTTTTCAAAGGCCCTGGTTAAGAAAAAAATGATGCAGAGCAGGTATATGCAGGTAGGAACAAATGAGGTGCTTATGGAGAGTAAGGAATGAAGAGGACACTTATGAAAGAAATTAGGAGGGGCTAAAAGAAGGCATGAGGTTTCTCTAGCAGACAAGGTGAAGGAGAATCTTGAGGGATTCTACAGGTATGTTAAGAGCAGAAGGATTGGAAGGGACAAAATCAGTCATCTGAAAGATCAGAATAGGAATCCATGTGTGGAGCCCAAAGAGATGGGGGAGATGTTAAATTAATTTTTTTTCCATCTTTATTTACTTAGGAGATGGACAGAGTCTATAGATCTGAGCCATCAACTTCATGGACCCTATGCAGATTACAGAGGAGCAAATACGAGGGGTGATTGATAAGTTCATGGCCTAAGGTAGAAGGAGTCAGTTTCAGAAAACCTAGCACATTTTGTTTTCACATAGTCCCCTCCTACATTTATACACTTAGTCCAGCGGTTGTGGAGCATACGGATCTTGGACCTCCAGAAAGTGTCTACAGCAGGGGTGATTGATAGGTTTGTGGCCTAAGGTAGAAGGAGATGAGTTATACAGCTCTTGTTACATGCACATGCAGGTCAACTCTGAGTGATCATGCAGAAAGTCTGAAGTTAATAACTCATCTCCTTCTACCTTAGGCCACGAACTTATTACCCCGATGAGTTATTAACTTCAAAGGTTCTGCATAATCACTGCTGGCATTTGACAAAGTCCTCCACCAGGGCCCTGTATTCATCCTCCTGTCCTCCCTTTATACACTCACCTATTGCTGAGTCATCAGGGAATTTCTGCAAATGACATGACTCAGTGTTGCACCTGAAGTCTGAGCCAATACATACCCCTGTGGGGCCTTAGTGCTGCTTATATCCACGTCTGACACACACTCTGAAGCTGCACAAACTGTGCTCTGCCAGTCAGGTAGTCCATTATCAAGGATACAATTAAAGTGCTGACCTGTATTGAATTCTCCCCCCAGCAGTGAGGGCTGTATGGTATTGAAGGCACTTGACAAATCAAAAAAACATGATCCTTGCAGTGCTATTCTGCTTATCCAAATGGGAGTAGGCTCTGCTCAGCAGGTAGATGACAGCATTGTTGATTCCAATGTGCTGTGGGTCGGCAAGCTGCAGGGGATTGAGGGCTGATCTGACCAGGGGTCAGAGGTGAGCCTGGTCCAGCCTCTCTAGAGTCTTCATGTGTGAGGTCAGGGCCACTGGACAGTGGTCATTTAAGACTTTCATTTGGCCCTTCTGGGGTACTGGGACCACACATGATGTTTTCCACACAGGTGGGACCCTTTCCAGGCTGGGACTCAGATTGAAAATGCACTGGAGAACTCCACACAGCTGCTCAGCACACTCCTTCAGGAGTTTGGTGTTCACATCATCTGGTCCCAATGCTTTGCCGTGTCTGAGTTTCCCCAGAGCCCTTCTCACCCGCTCAGTAGTGAAAGTGAGTCCATGATGACTGGGGAGTTGGGGGCTGGGGAAGTGAAGTTCAGGACGATAGCAGTTGGTATGTGATAATTCCTTAGAAGTCAATATAGTCATCCGTGTGAGGCTTTGACAGCTCTTAAGTGAATGCAGGACCACAAGTCCCTGAGATCTGACTAGATCTGTCCCAGGATATTAATGGGAAACAAGAGAAGAAATGTCTGTGAACCTGGCAGAGGTTTTAGTAATTTTTTTAGCTGCAGGTATGGTTCCAAAGGAATGAAAATGTTGTGCTGTTATTGATGAAACTCAGATAAGGCAGAGAACTACGGGTCGGTAAGTCTAATATCAGTGGTGGAAAAGTTATTGAAGGAGATGAAGCAAAGACTGATTTGGAATGGTTAGCTTTGCATGGGGAATCATGTCTCCCAAATTTGATCGGTATTGTTTTGAAGAGGTGACCAAGAGGTTGTCTACATGAGCTTCAGTAAGACCTGTAGTAAGTTTCTGTATGGTAGGTCAGTCCAGAAGGTTAGAATTTGGCAAAAGCAGGGTGAGCTAACCAATTAAATACAAAATTGGCTTGGTGGAAGGAGTCATGATGGAGATGGATGGATACTGTTTTCAGATTAGAGGCCTGTGACCAGTGGCATACCGTAGGGATTAGTGATGGATCCTCTGACGTTTATTATATACAGTCATGGGCCACTTTGTTAGGTACACCTGTACACCTCATTAATACAAATATCTAAGCAGCCATTTATGTGGCAGCACCTCAATGCATGCAGATATGGTCAAAGGAGGTTCACAAAAATGATTCTAGGATTGAACAGTTTGTCATATGAAAAACATTTGATGGCTCTGGCATTCAGAAGAACGAGGGGTGACCTACTTGAAACCTATTGAATGGTGAACAGCCTTGATGTGAAGAGGATATTTCCTATGGTGGGAGTATTCTTAAGCAGAAGACGCAGCCTCAGAATAGAGGGGCGTCCATTTAGAACGGAGATGAGTAATTTCTTTAGCCAAAGAATGGTGAATCTGGAATTTGTTGCTACAGGCAGCTATGGAGGGTAAACCTTTATGTATATTTAAGGCAGAGGTTGATAGATTCTAGGTTGATCGGGGGGAAGGCAAGAGATTTGGGGCTGAGAGGAAAAATGGATCAGCCATGATAAAATGGCGGAGCAGACTCAATGGGCCAGATGGCCTAATTCTGCTCCTATATCTTCTGGTCTTGTGTGGAAAATTGGCGGATCACCTGTCTTCAAAGAATTCACAAGAATAATTACTCTCTCTCAATGTAAGGTCTAACTGTTACGGTAGATTTTTAACAGACCAAACCAAAATGAAGTCAAAACAGCTTCAAGACAAGTCGGGGCGTAAATTTGGGGAAGGGTACAAGACCATCTCAAAGGGTCATTAAAGTTATGGGTGTGTTACGGAATGTAAAATAAGATTTCCAGAAACCTCCGTTCTCTGCCCATGCCATAGGCTTGGAGGTCAGCTCTGGGCCAGAGAGGAGCTTGATGTGGCAGGCAGTGCTGAAAAATCCACAACTTGTTGTCCACATGGAGAGAACTGAGGAGGATATCTTGAGGGGGTTAAGATGTTTATGTCCAAATTAGAAAGCAAACTACAACTGTAACAATCCCAGAGGTACAACCTGAGCTGCACACTCATTAGCATAACGTCAATAAGACAGATTGTTGGACTGAATGATTGATGTCAGGGAAATGGATTTCATTGGTATCAGGACAAACTTACTTGAAGTGGTCCTGTTAAACTAAGATATACAAACATTGTAGATACAGCTTTACTCTAAGTGGTAGAGAGAGGGTTAGGGTTAGCAAAAAGGGGCAATGTAGTAGTATATAGCCAAATAAAACCAAGAGTGTGTCAGGGAGGGTTGGAGCTTTCAATCACGTGAGTGTAGACTGAATATTGTGCCTGGAGGGATCAGTGCAGGGACTTCTTTTCTTTGAGAAGATACAAGAGAGTACAGATTCTGGAACTGGAGCTCCAGTCTACTGGAGGAACTCAGTGGGCCAGGCAGCATCTCTGAGGAGAAGGGGATTGTTGAAGTTTCAAATCAAATGCTTGTGTTTGGGGGAAGGGGGGAGATAGACAGTATAAAGAAGAGAGCAGGGGCGGTGCTCAGGTGATTTGTGGACTCAGGTGTGGTAGAGGATAACAGGCAGGTTGAGCTGGAGAGTGGAGAAGAGGGGTGGAGTTAGAGGTGGATGACGGATGGAGGCAGAGAGAAAGAAAGAGGCAGATGGCATGAGGTAGGGGGAGGGGAATGGGGTCACCCGCTGGAGGGTAATAAGCAGGAACACAAAGCTACAAGTGTTGGAATCTGATGTACAATGGAGGTGATAATGGGAACCATTAGGGGAGAGGTGAATGCCAACTGGGACTAGAACCAGGTGTAAGATGGGGGGGCGGGTGATGGAAAGACTGTGGATGAAGTGTGTATGAAGGAAGGGGATGGGGTTGAAAGTGGACGATAGGAGAGAGGTAAAGGGGACAGAAATGGGAGGACTAGAAAATAATTGGAAGGAGAAAGGGGAGAGAGGAGGTGTAAGTGGAAACTGGAAGGGTAGGTAACATAAAATTGGAAAAGTCAATATTCATCCCATTAGTTTGCAGATTACTCAGGTGGAATATGACTTCTTGTTCCTTTTGTTTATGTTGGGCTTTACATTTACAGTGTGCCTTCTCCACAATTTCGGCCTTTTACACTTTTGCTTCTGTGTGCCTTTTTATTTATCTTTGTAAACATTGTGGATACGTAGAGACGGAAATGGGAGCAGCAGTTAATGTGGATCCTTTACAAGCTGAGACAAGCAATGTAATAGTGGATAAAAAGGTAGTGATTGAGAAGTGAAGTGTTTTGTTGTCATGTAAAGAAATAGAAAACATGCAGATGATGGAGAACAACACAAGTTAAGAAATGGGAGCAGGAGTAGGCCATCCAGCTCGTTGAGCCTGCTACACCATTCAGTAAGATCTGTCTTGAGAGAAGACAGAGCTAAGATTAACTAACATTAGTTTTTCTTTAAATGTTGGAGAAATTAATGGTAAAGCTGGTAAATTTCCAGGACGTGATGACTCGTGTCTCAAGGTTTTGAATGAGGTAACATTGGAAGCAACAATTGCATTAGTTGTCAGCCTTTCAAAATTTCATAAATTTGAGTATAGTTCCCTCAAAGTGAAATAATCTCACTATTTCAGACAGGAGGGAGAAAGTAAAGAGAGTTGCATGTTAGTTAGCTTGATACCGATAGTAAGGGAAATGCCAGAATCTGCAGTTAAGGAGGCTAGTATAGGGCACTTGGGAAATAATAATAAGGAAATTGAAATTTACGTGAAAGGCAAGTCATATTTGACAAATGTGTTAGTTTTTTTTGTGGATTAGGGAGGACCAGTGGATATAGTGTAAGTGCTTTCTCACATTTGACGAGGTGTCACACAAGGTTTTTAAAGTTGGAGCAAGTCAGCTTGAAGGTAAAATGCTGGCATGGATTGAGGATTGATTAATGGTCAGAAAGGAGCAGGAGTGAACACATCACTTCTAGACTGGGAGGCTCACTCATGGGTTGCCCCACGTGTGCACGGTGTACTCACTTCATTTGAATGAGAGGGATCAGGTATGTTCATGGTACAAATCTGGGAGAAAGTTCAGAGAAATCTTAAGGGGATCTGGACATCATTGGGGTCTTTCTCCCCGTTCAGGGCATGTATCATAAGCACTGCATAAGCAGTACCCCCAGCATTGTTAAAGTCCCCTCCCATCCTGATCTCTTGCCGTTTGGCAAGTGGTACCGCAGGATAATAGCCAAGATCGTCAGGCTGAGTAACAGCTTCTTTCCCCAAGGCTGTCAGACTTCTTAACACCCTCCTACCACAGAGCACACATCACACTCTGTCTGAATGCCCTGTGCCCCCCCCCCCCCCCCCCCAGTCCACAACTCACAGACACACTCTCATCCTGCACTGGTCACTCTTCACCTTTTATTGCTGCTGGTTCACACATTTATACCACTTCTTCTGATAACAGGAACCTTGCACTTTGTCAGCCTGTCAATCTTTAGGCCGTGCAACTCAAGAACACAACATCATCTGATTCTCCTTTGAAATTTCCTGCTTGTTATATCTTCAAAGAACTCCAGCAGCTTTGTCAGGCAAGGTTTCCCCTTAAGCAAACCATGCTGACTTTGGCCCATTTTATCATGTACCTCCAAATTACCTGAACCCTCATCCTTAACAATCGACTGCCAACAGCATCCCAACCACTGAGGTCAGGCTAATTTGCCTATAATTTCCTTTCATCTGTCTCCCTCCCTTCTTGAAAAGCGGAATGATATTTCTAATTTTGCAGTCTTCTGGAACTGTGCCAGAATCTATTGAGTCTTGAAAGTTCATTACTAATGCCTCCACAATCTCTTCAATAAGTTCATACAGAATTCTGGGATATGGTCCATGTGGCCCAGGTGACTTAGTTACCTTCAGACCTTTCAGCTTCCCAAGCACCTTCTCCCTAGTAATGGCAACTCCACTCACACTGACACTCTCGAACATCCGGCATACTGCTACTGTCTTCCACAGTGAAGACTGACACAAAATACTTATCAATTCATCTGCCACATCCTTCACCCCCATTACTACCTCTTCGGCATCATTTTCCAGCTGTCTGATATCTATTCTTGCCCCTCTTTTACTTTATATAGCTGAAAAAAATTCTTGTTCTTTTTGATATTATTGGCTAACTTAACTTCATATTGCATCTTTTCATTCCTTCTGGCTTTTTTAGTTGCCTTCTATTTGTTTTTAAAAGCTTTTCAATGTTCTAACCCCACTAAGTTTTTCTTCATTATATGCCCTCTCTTTTGCTTTATGTTGGCTTTGACTTCCCTTGTCGCCCATGGTTGTTTAGAATGCTACTTCTTTGGGATATATCTATCCTATGCCTTTCAAATAGCTCCCAGAAACTTCAGCTATTGCTCCTCTGGCATCATTCCGACTGGTGTCCCATTCCAGTCAGCTTTGATCAGCTCCCCTCTCATGCCTCTGTAATACCCTTTACTCCAATGTAATACTGATACATCTGACTTTAGCTCTTCCTCTCAAATTGCTGTGTGAATTCTATCATATCATGATCACTGCCTCCTAAGGCTTCCTTTACCTTAGGTCCCAAATTAAATCTGGTTCATTAGACAACACCCAATCCAGAATAGCTGATACCCTGTTAGGCTTTATCTACCACAAACTGCTCTAACAAACTATCTCCTAGGCATTCTACAAATTCTTCCTCTTGGGATGCAAAATCAGCAACATCCTGACTTTCCCGATCTATCTGCATATTAAAATTCCCCATGATTATCAAAACATCCTGGCTATTGTTCAGAGGCCTGTATATAACTCATCAGTAGAATCCCTTGGGATTCTCCTTCATCTTGTCTGCTAGAGCAAGTTCATTCCTTTCTTTAGCCTTCCAGATTTCTTTCTTAAGTTTTCTCTTGCATTTCTTGTTCTCCATAAGTACCTCATTTGTTCCTGTTTGCCCACACCTGCTATACACCTCCTGTTTTCTCCTAACCAGCGCCTCAATATCTCTTGAAAACCAAGGTTTCCTACACTTGTTATCTTTACCTTTTATACTGACAGGCATATACAAGCTTTGTTCTCTCAAAATTTCACTTTGAAAGCCTCATTATACATTAGTAAACACAAAGTACACTGCAGATGCTGTGGTCAAATCAACACGTACAAAAGCTGGATGAACTCAGTAGGTTGGGCAGCATCCATTGAAAGGAGCAGTCAACGTTTCAGGTCGAAACCCTTCGTCAGGACTAAAGGAGGGGGCAGGGGCCCTATAAAGAAGGTGGGGGGGAGGGTGGAAGGTGCCAGGTGAAAAACCAATCAGAGGAAAGATCAAGGGGTAGGGGAGGGGAAGCAGGGAGGGGATAGGCAGGAGAGGTGAAGAAGGAATGTAAGGGGAAAGCACTATGGGTAGTAGAAGAAGACAGAATCATGAGAGAGGTGATAGGCAGCTGGAAGAGGAGGCACAGTGAAAGTGGGATGGTGGAAGGGAGAGGGAAGGAATTACCGGAAGTTGGAGAATTCGATGTTCATATCAAGGGGTTGGAGACTACCCAGACGGTATATGAGGTGTTGATCCTCCAACCTGAGTTTGGCCTCATCATGGCAGTAGAGGAGGCCATGTATGGACATATCTGAATGGGAATGTGAAGCAGAGTTGAAGTGGGTGGCAACCGGGAGATCCTGTCTGTTGTGGTGGACGGAGTGGAAGTGCTTGACGAAGTGGTCCCCCAATCTGTGTCGGGTCTCGCCGACGTAGAGGAGGCCGCACCGGGAGCACCGGATGCAATAGATTACCCCAACAGACTCACAAGTGAAGTGTTGCCTCACTCTGCCTCCTCTTCCAGCTGCCTATCACCTCTCTCATGACTCTGCCTTCTTCTACTACCCATAGTGCTTTCCCCTTACTTTCCTTCTTCACCTCTCCAGCCTATCCCCTCCCTGCTTCCCCTCCCCCACCCCTTGATCTTTCCTCTGATTGGTTTTTCACCTGGCACCTTCCACCCTCCTCCCCACCTTTTTTATAGGGCCCCTGCCCCCTCCTTTAGTCCTGATGAAGGGTTTCGACCTGAAACGTTGACTGCTCTTTTTTACGGATGCTGCCCGACCTGCTGAGTTCATCCAGCTTTTGTATGTGCTCATTATACATTGCCTGTCAAATCCACACTTGCCAGATCACTTCTGATACTGTCAAAATTGGTGTAATGCCTTGGTTCACATCTTTACCGTTATGCTGTAGGTATTTCATTTAGCAGCTCTGTAAGAGCAGTCTGTTCTGTGCACAGCCTGTTTGGGTTACTGTTGAAGATACGGGATGATGTGGAATGTGTGCCATCCAATTAGGGGGAGGTTTTCTTTGTGACGGTCAATAAGGTTGGTCTTGGGTTTTTGTTTGGTGGGTGATGGAGAGGTGCTGGGTAAAACCGGTTGTGGCATTCGATCTGGTGGGAGACCTGTTTGAGACGGATGGCGAGCACATTTGACTGTTTAATTAAAATGGGCCCTTTCCTGTTTGGTTTTCTTTACTAACCCTTTAGTTAAGTTAAAGATTCATAAATATCATTCTTTTAATTGTATGCAGTGTACAGTCTGTTATTTCATGGCACTAATTTGTAACGGGGTAGTGTCGTGGTTTCTCGTGCCCCACAAACGACCAGGAGACGCAGAAGATTCTTCAAGAAGTGTTAAACTTTAATTTGCAAATCAAAGCCGAGACAGTCATTGAGCTAGTCGCTGATTGCCCACCGATCCTTGGATACAGCATTTTTTATAGCAATCTGCTGGTTTAGCTGCATTAGCATATCCAATCGGTCTATAGTTGCGTATCACACGTACATCCGCCACTATTGTTTCTACCCATTGACTTAATCATGTTCTAATCTATATCTCTTAGCTACCTCTCATTAACACACCATTGTCTTCTACATTCTTAGGATTTCATTCTCCTACTAAATTGGGTACATGCATAGCAAATAGCAAGTTTCAAAACTGACTACATAGTTTTGGTTACACAGCAAAATTTATACTTTTATACTCCAATAGTAGCAGATTACACAACATCCACACAAACCGGGGTTTGGGGTAAGAGAGCTGTCTCAATCTCACGGGTTTGGCGAGACTGGAGTGATTTCCTTAGACTTGTGCTGCCAAGTGGGTTTCATTGTGGGGGTATTGTCTGGGATCGATTTCATTGGATGCTGTGTGATTGCCCTGAGCATTGATCCAGTGAGTTGTGTGTGTAAGTCTGTGTTAAGCTGCTGTCTGGTTAAGTGATTACAATACGTGGTTATGGATGCTGCAGGGATTGAGCTGTGGTGCGAATCCATGGGGTTACTGGTAACAAATTGTGT
The DNA here is from genome assembly GCF_048418815.1 of Hemitrygon akajei. NCBI lineage: Eukaryota > Metazoa > Chordata > Chondrichthyes > Myliobatiformes > Dasyatidae > Hemitrygon > Hemitrygon akajei. The sequence continues at coordinate 109,059,407 of NC_133125.1, forward strand.
TTGTATTGAGTGGGGTAGTCATTCCTATCCCCGGCGAATTGTTAATTCGAATTTTAAGTACCATTAAAGCAGTAGGAACAGTTAGGATTATGGAGCGGAGGTTTGATAAAATGACGGGCAAAGACTTTGTTCTAGTTCAGACTAATGTTGACGTAACGGCAGTGGAACTGCCCAGTACTGTTGAAGCTCCGGGAGAGGAGGGGCCATGGGCTGTCCATATTTTCTGGGAGGAGGGGAGTGTAGGCGAGCGGGCCGAATCTCCTGTAGCTGGGGGCGTAGACTTTTCAAAGACAGGTTGCTATCGTTTCTGCGGACTGAGGGGAAGGAGTGGTCTGATTTGAAATGTCTAATGATTCCCCCAGCAAGGAGTCAGAATTCTGAGTTGGTATCAGCCCTTACCTCCCTGGCGAATAAATGGCCCAGTGCCCAGGCTGAGGGTCCGAGCTATCGAAAGCTGAGAATGTTCTCTGGGGTGAAGCCCACCCCTGAGGGGGAAGAGGAGTATGAGACTTTGGTGGAGCAGACCTCTCAGATACTGGATGAGTGTCAGTGCTTTGATGGCTGATTGGCTGAGAGTTTGAGAAGCCGGGCTGCTGACAGAGTGAGATCCGTAAAGACTCAGAACTCCTTTTTTGCCTATGTGGGCTACCTGCAAGCGCTAGAAAATGTCTTTGGCGCATCGGGAGGTCCAATGGAGCTTATGATGGGGTTTGAAAACATGTTTCAGGAAAAGAGGGAGAAACTTTTTGCCTCCATTTTCCGGCTAGAGAGGCAGCTAAGTTGCTTGTGGCATAGAGGTTTGTGTTCAAATGGCTGAGGTGAATCAGTTAAGAGTGGACCAGGTGGTGAAAGGTGCCCAGGCTCCAGACCTGATCGCTTGGGGTCTCCAAATGACTCGTAAGATGTGCCCCCTCCTTCGTATGTCGAGCTGATCAGAGAAGTAAGAGAGGAGGAGAAGACGATGGAGGAACGGGAGGCCTCCGACAGCAGGGTACAGTAGTTCCCTGAGGTGACCCACCCGGGGAGTGGTGAAGGAGCTCCGGCTGAGATGTCCTGGATGTTATTGGCGGGTGTAGCCATCCCGCACAATAAAGCTGACAGGGAGTTGGACCCCCCTGAGAGGATGGACTAAGCAGAGGGGTGCAGGTGAATGGGGTCCCTTGAGAAGGGGGGGGTGACCAGTATTGCCTAACTGTGGTGCAGAGGGACACCTTAGGCGGAGTGTGAACGATAGGAAAACCCTCGGAGTGTGAGCCCCCAGGTAGCTAAGCAGAGAGACCCCGTGAGGGAACAGCCTGGCGTCTCGGGGAGGGGGAGGGGAACACATTTCTAGCAATAAATCAAGGAGCACCCTAAAGCAAAAGAACCTGTTCCTGAAGGCTTAGTGGGGCCAAGCTCCAGTGGTATTGCAATGGATTGAGGGAGAGCCATACTTGACACCGGCTCTCAGGTTACTCTGCTGCACCGTTCGTTTTACAACCAGTATTTGATGCATTTACCATTGACACCACTCTGTGAACTGGAGATCTGGGGTCTTCGTACAGTAGTTACTGGTCATTGACGCTGGAGTTTCCAGAGGCAGATGTGGGAGTAGCTGAGATCCTCGATATGTTAGTGTTGGTTTGTCTGGGCGCGGTCAAGAAGGGCAAAGCTTCAATTCTTGTGGGGATGAGTACTCCTATTGTGAGGAGGCTAGTGGGAGTCTGCAAGGAGAAAGTTGGAGGGAGCTTTCTGAAAACATTGTCCATTTACCCTGTGTTCCAACTGCTTTTGAGGAAGTGCATGGCTGCACTGGGCTGGATGATGAGCATGAAGGAGGGATCGTGTCGTACACCCAGTCCAAACCAGTTGTGTTACAGCCCGGGGAAGTAGCGAGAGTGACGGGAAACTCCAAAATTTCTGGAAAGCCTAATGCCGAGGCCCTCTTGGTGGATGCTCCGGAAGACCACGAAGGGGAGTCGTGCTTACCCGTTGGGGTATTGGTGAGACCCGAACTACTGAAGCCCTCTGTTGTACAGCTGAACAGGATGACAGTGAGTGTCAGGAATGCTTCAGAGTGGGAGGTCACCCTCAGGCGGAGGATGGTCATGTCTGGTGTCCCTGAGAGATGAGCCGGGGAGAAACTCTTTGCAAGGAGGAAAGTCATTTAACTTTGGGGACTCCCCGGTACCTGGAGGTTGGAAGAAGAGATTAATAGAGAAGCTGCTGAAGGTGGAAGATGTCTTCTGCTGATGAGTTTGATGTGGGTTGTTCCAAGAGCACTCGCCACACCATCTGGGTGACAGAGGATGCCCCATTCAGGTAAAGGTCGTGGTGACTGGCACCTGCAGAGGGGGAGGATGTTCAGCAGCATCTGCGGAAGTTGAAGGAAGCTGGGATCATCACTGAGTCCAGAACCCCTTAAGTGTCTCCAATAGTGGTGGCCTGGAAAAAGAATGGGGAAGTACAGATGTGTGTGGACTATCTGACTCTGAACAGGCATACAATCCCCAACCAGTATACAGTCCCGAGGATCAAAGGAAGCTGTGCTGCCCTGCCTGAGTGGTGTGAAGTGGTTCAGTGTGATAGACTTTGAGGAGTGGATATTACCAGATCCCCATGAGTGAGGCTAACATAGAGAAGATGGCGTTCATATGTCCACTGGGATTCATCCAGTTCAAAAGGATGCCCTATGGCCTGTCAGGAGACCCTGGGACTTTCCCGCATGTCATGGAGAAAACTGTGGGGGATATGAACTTGCCTGAGGTATTTGTGTATCTGGATGATCTCATAGTGTTCAGGTTCACCTTGGAAGAACAGGAAACAAGGCTACTGAAGGTGTTGGGCTGCCTGAAAGCTGAAGAGTTAAAACTTTCTCTGGACAAGCGCTGTTTCTGTAAGACACCTGTCAACTATGTTGGGCATATAGTCTCACGGAATGGAGTAGCTATAGCTCCGTCTAAGATAGAGGTAGTGACCACATGGCCAAGGCCCCAGACTCTGTGCACTTAGCACTCGTTCCTTGGGTTCTGCAGGTACTGTTGGAGATTCGTGAAGGACTACTCTAAAGTGAGTCGCCCTTTTTAAATCAGCTTCGGTGTGGTTACCCTCCTTTGGGGAAGAAAGGGAGGATGAAAGGAGAGGAGGGTAAAGATTATCTTAGCCCTTCACCTTTTGGAGCAAGATGGGATGCAAAATGTGAAGAGGCCTTTCAGTTGCTGAAGGGAATCCTGATGAAAGCACCTCTGCTGGCTTTTGCAGACCCCTGGTTGCCGTATGTACTGCATACAGATGCCAGCAGAGACGGCTTAGGAGTCGTTCCGTGTCAGGATCAGGGCGCAGGGTTGAGACTTGTTGTGTTTGTCAGCTGGAGTCTGTCACTCCCTGAGTGAAACTACCCCACACACAAATTGGAGTTCCTGGCATTGAAATGGGCTGTGGTGGATAAGCTAAGTGACTATATATATATATGGTGAGAAATTTGACGAACAACAAACCATTAATATATCCTGACCTCAGCGAAATTAGATGCCACAGGCCATCAATCTTTGGCAGCATTGTCTGCCTGATGCCAAGGTATTGTCCGGACGTGCACATGAAGGGCTGGACTGGGAAAGAGTGTGGTAGAGCGTTGCTGCCCATGGAGTCAAAGCTATGAGCCAGTTTTCCATCACAGGAGGCAGAGGAAAAGCAAGGGCAGAATTGAGTGGTAGATCATTTGGAAGCTACTGATGGTGCCATTCCACAAGATTACTGCACCCTGACTGCTCTGAAGACAAAGCAGTTGACAGAATTGAGTCCTGGGAAAGTGGCAGCTGCTCAGCAAGATGACCCGTGTATTGGTACTGTTTGGTTAGCGGTTGTGAAAGGGGACATGGCCCAAGCAAGCAAGATGAAACACTGCAGTGTCTCTACTACTGAGAGAATGGCCCAGATATTGGAGTTGAGGAACCAGATCCCATACAGGGTCACGTCACCACCGGACTGGCCCCAGCGTTCCCAGCTGGTTCTGCTTGAGAAGTATTGGAGAATCATGTTGAAGTCGGTTCATGATGATTCTGGACATTTGGGGGTTGAAAAGACCTGTGGATTGCTCAGACACTGGTTCTACTGGCCCCGAATGAAGCCAGAGGTCGAAGCGTACTGCAGGTTGTGCATTTGATGTATACAGAGGAAGATGTTGCCTATCGGGGCTGCTCCACTGTCCCAGAGTGCAGGACCACTTGACCTGGTGTGTATGGATTTCCTGTCAATAGAGCCAGACGCCAGCAACATGGTGAATGTCTTGCTCATTATGGGTCGCTACACCAGATATGCGTAAGCTTTCCCTACCGAGGATCAGAGGGTGTCCAGGGTGGCCGAAGTGTTATGGGAGAAGTATTAAATTCATTTTGTCCTCCCCAGGCGGATACATAGTGATGAGGGACAGAATTATGAGAGTGGGCTCATACATGAGTTACTGAGCATGCTTGGAGTTGAGAAGTTGAGGACTATGCGTTATCACCCACAGGGTGATGCCCAGCTTGAGAGGTTCAATTGGACCTTGCTAGACATTTTTGGAACCTTGGAGATTAGCAAAAAGAGCAAATGGAGTTAAAATATTTGGACAGCTGGTCCACTGCTACAACTGTACCTAGAACTCGCCGTATTATCTGATGATTGGGCGTGAAGCAAGGCTGCCTGTTAACCTCTGATTTGGGACTGGTGGGGAAGATCTACCGCACAAGATTTATCTGAAGTATGTGTCTGATATGAGAAGGGAGCTGAAAAAGTCTTATGAATTAGCTACTCGGCTACCAAGCAGAATCAAGGAAATAAGTGGAGGTATGATCAAACGGTGAGGCTCTCCCAACTCCTGCTGGGAGACCGAGTCCTCAAGGAATTTGGGGCTACCTGGAAAGCATAAGTTGGCTGAATGTTGGGTGGCTACACCCTAATTAGTGGGGAGTCGTACCAGTTTTCTGGGTGAAAATAGAGGGTGGGAACGGGCCTGGCAAAATTCCCCATCAGAACCACCTTCTACCTCTGGGACAAGAGGTGCGTGTTGACCCAAAGCCTGACCTGGACGTGGTCTCTGTGGCGACGTGGGGAGACTGAAGGACCAGCAGCAGAAGAGGTTAGACTGGTCCCCGCCCCGGAATGGGATATGGACTTGGAGGATGAGGAAATGGGGGTGTGGTATATGCTGCCTTTTGCTAACTCCTCTCTAATTGAGCAAAAGATTCCCAACCCTTCTCACACCAAGGCAGGTGAAATCAGGGGGAATATCTGTGGACAGGCAGGTTTGCAGCTCGACCATGAAGGGGGGCTGGGCTCTAAAGTAACTGGGAATGAAGCTGAGCTCAGCCCAATGGCAGAGGGGCCGGAGTTGCTGGAAAGCACGATTAATAGACGGGGAGTAATACACGAATAATAGACGGGGGAGGCCGCGCCATATGGACCAGAAGTATCCCAAGGAGTGTCTGAAAATGAAGAAGTAGGTGATGGGAAAAGGAGGTCTCAAAGAGTCAGGAGACCCCTAGATAGGCTAAACAATGTAGCACCGGGTGAACTGAGGGTTGCGACTATCCCCCAGTGAGGTATGTCACTACCATTTACAAATGGTAGGTTCTGATAACACATAATTTCTTTGAAAACGATGTTATTAACGATGGGATGACAAATTGTCTCAGAGTCATGAGGACATGACTATTTGTGGGGGGTGGGGGCTGTGATAGAGTATAATGCCCTGGTTCACATCTTTGCTGTAATGCTGTAGGTATTTCATTTAGCAGCTCGGTGAGAGCTACTGTTCTGGTTTTAGCCTGTTTGGGTTACTGTTGAAGATACGGGATGTTGTGGAATGGGTGCCATCCAATTAGCGGGAGGTTTTCTTGATGACGGTCAGTAAGGTTGGTCTTAGGTTTTTGTTTGGCGGGAGCTGAAGAGAGAGGACACTGGGGAGAACCGGTTGTAGAATACGATCGGTGGGAGACCCGTTAGTTCGAGATGGATTGCGAACAACGTTTGTAAGGTGGTGTGGGCTTTCACGCAGACTGATGGCCCAGCGCATGAGTGAGAGAGGTTCAAGATGAGCACATTGGACTGTTTAATTAGAATGGGCCTTTTTCTTTTTGGTTTTCTTTACTAACCCTTCAGTTAAGATTCATAAATGTAATTCCTTTAATCATAGGCAGTCTACGGTCTGTTATTTCATGGCACTAATTGGTAATAGGATAGCAAATTACACAACATCCACACAAACCGGGGTTTGGGGTGGGACAGCCGTCTCAATCTCACAAGTTTGGCGGGACCTGAGAGTGCTTTCCCTAGATTTGCATAGCCATGGAAACCAGGGGGTTTCATTGGCCTTTCACCAATTTAGAATCCCAACCTGCGGACCACACCTATCTTTTTGCATTATTTACTTTGTATCTAATGGCAATATGGTCACTGGATGCAAAGTGTTCCCCTGCATGTGCTTCTGTCACCTGCCCTGTAGCATTCCGTAATAATTGCCTATTGTGCTTGGGCAAACCTTTGTAAGGAACCCAGCTGATCTCATTCCCTTCTCCTTCATCATAACAAGTGCTTTGAAAATTATTTTATGGTCTGTTTCCACCAGACAACATCTTCAAGTTCACTAAATTTATCAATAAATGTTCAATAATTACAGAGCTCCCAGTTTCTCCAGATGATAGGCACTAATTATTGCTGCTGTCACATTTCTATTTTTGTTTTCTTGTTCATCACACATTGGGCAATCACCTGTCCACAGTCACAAAATAGAAACATGGGATGCATCCTCTGGCCCATTTTAAGAGCATGATTTGTGTGGCCACAGTCAGACGATGTTTCCAGTAGGTGACTGGATTCCACAGGAAAAGCAAAGAATATGGGGACATAATACGTGTGGTCAGTGAACATAAAAATTTGAAATAAAATGTGCCATAATGGTCCTAATATCCACTATGTCAATAACACTGTGGCTGATTTTCTTACTTTAACCACATTTCCCTGCATCAACAGCATATCGTTTAAAATCTACAGTCGTAGAGTGATAACGCAGAGAAACAGGCGGTTCGGCCCAAGTGGGCCTTGCCAGCCACAGCATCCTCCCTGCTAGTGTCAGTTGCCCACTCTGGCACATAACTCTAAGCCTCACCCCACCAAGAATCTATCCAAATACCACTTAAATGTTGCAGTTGTACCCACTTCAACTACATCCTCCAGCAGCCCATTCCAAATACTCACTACACTTGCGTAAAGTTACCTCTCGGGCCTCTCAAATCACTCCCCTCTTGTATCTGTGCCTTCTAGTTTTAGACTCTACAACTTTTAAGGAAAAGATTTTAACAGTCCATCTTATCCATACCCCCTCATGATTTATAAACTTCTATGAGGTCACCTCTCAAGCTCCTAAGCTCCAAAGAATAAAGATCCAGCAAAGTCAATTTCTCCTTATAACTCTCTCTATAACTTCTATTCCAGATGGGTAGTCATATTTTGTGAGCCTCTTCGTCTTCCTAATTTATTAACTATAGTATCATGGAAGGATACTTGAGTTGGCTCCAGAGAGCCATATGGGTAGCGATTGGGAACAACAAGAGTTGGTCACTTCATTGTTTAATGGTCAGCAGTATAGAGATGCAGGAAACTAGCAGAGTGGTGCAATAAAATTAAGACTGGCTATCAGACTGGAGCATTAAGGTAAATCTGAAAATATTTTCTAAAAGAATAAGTAAAGAAAAGGTAAGGTCCTTTGGGGACAATGGAGTGGCAGGGTGGAAATCTGTGCTTGGAGTCAGAAGGTATAGGTGAGGTCCTAAATGAATACCTTTCATCAATATTCACAAAGGAAATGGGTCTGATACTTGGAAAGTTGATGGTGAAATTCCAGTGCAAGTCTCCATAACTAAAACAGAGGCTCTTGATGTTTTAATAGGCTTGAAGGTGGATAAAGGGCCAAATGAGATTCATTCTAGACTACTATAGAAGGCAAAGGAAGAGGTTGCTAAGGCTTGCTCTGATTGTTTAAAATCTTCACGGACCTTATGATACCTTGATGACAACAAAAGTAGGCCTCCTTTTCAATAAGGACAGCTGGGGAACCCCTGGTACTTAGGAACTGTTAGCCTGACATCAGTAGTAGGGATGTCACTGGGGAAACTGTGAGGTGTTGCACCGATTGGACCAACCAGGGTGGGTCTTACACAGTGAATGGTAGGTGTGTGGTAGAACAAAGGAGTGTGGCAGAATAAAGGGAACTGGGAATACAGGTCCATAATTTGTTGAAAGTGGTGTCACAGGTATATGGGGTGGTAAAGAAAGCTTTTGGCACATTGGTTTTTGTAAATCAATGTACTGAGTACAGGAGATGGGATGCTATTTTTAAGTTGTATGAGATGTTGGTGAGGCCTGATTTGGAGTATTGTGTGTAGTTTTAGTCACCTACCTACAGGAAAGATGTAAACAAGGTTGAAAGAGTCCAGAGAAAGTTTACAGGGATGATGCCGGATCTGGAGGACCTGAATTTTAAGGAAAGATTGAATAGATTAGGACTATATCCTTTAGAACATAGATGATTGAGAGGAGATTTGATAGAGGTATGCAAAATTATGAGGGGTATTAATAGAGTAAATGCAAGCAGGCTTTTTCCACCGAGGTTGCGAGCCAGAGGTCATGGGTTAAGGGTGAAAGGTGAGAAGTTTAAGGGGAAACTTCTTCACTCAGAGGGTCATGAGAGTGTAGAATGAGCTGTCAGCACAAGTGGTGCACACGAGCTGAATTTCAATGTTTAAGAGAAGTTTGGATAGTAGGGGTAGGGAGGGCTATGGTCCAGGTGCAGGTCCATGGGAGTAGGCAGTTTAAATGGCCTTGGCATGGACTAGATGGGCAGAAGGGCCTGTTTCTGTTCTGTTATGACTAACTGATTGCTTTTATCCTTTTGCGTGTGATTTGTATATGTCAACGTAACTGTAGCAGATTAATTTTCTCTGTAGATCATCTGATTACGTATTGTCATTAAATTGTGCTAGTTAACATAACACATACAATAACGTTTCTTTTCACAAACTTATTTATAGAAGCAAAACTGCAGTGTTGACAGATGACAGAATTCGAACAATGAATGAGGTAATCTCAGGAATGCGAATCATCAAGATGTATGCATGGGAGAAATCCTTTACAACTTTGATTACCCAAATTAGAAAGTAAGTTTTGAACAATGTATTGACATTTGAAAACATCAATGCTCATCCAGTAAATATTGATTATTTGTCTGACAGTTTTACATCATTTATTTATAAAGTATTATGGATTTGAAACTTCATTTTAAGAAATGTTTAACATTTTAAAAGAATGTTAATAATAAGCCCATTGAATAATACAGCTTGGAAACAGAATGTTGGCCGAACTCATCCATGCCAACCAAGATGCCCACCCAGGTTGGTCACGCTTGCCTGTGTTTTGCTAGATCTCTGGACCTTGCCTATCCATGGATGTGTACAGTCATTGAAATGCTGTTGCTATACCTGCCTCAATCATTTTCTAATTGAGAGGCACAATCAACCATTCTGATCTCCTCATACAACCTTCTACCATCACTCTCTACTCTCTACCATCAAGCAAATTATGTATCAACTTAGCTAGCTCTCCCTAAATCGTGTGATCAAATCTTCTGGATTAGTCTACCATGCGGGACTTTGCTAAAACCCTTTTAGCCAATGTACATTGCCCTACCTTCTTCTACCATCTTGGTTATTTCTTTGAAACGCTCTTTAGAGATTTGTCAGATATGATTTCCCATGCACAAAAGCGTGCTGATTACCCTTAATTAGACCTTGCCTATCCAAATGTTGATTGATCCTGTTTCCCAAAATCCTCTCCAGTAATTTACCATCGCTAGTAGGAAACTCAGTGGCATGTACTTCATGGCTTGGTTTTTGCTGCCCTTCTTAAATAACGGTACAACATTAGTCATTCTTCTGTATTCAGAATCAGAATAAGGTTTATTATCACTGATGTATGTTGTGAAATTTACAGGTGACAATAAATCTGATTCTGATCCCCTTTCAGATATTTTAATAAATAAATCTCAGTATATAACAACCATGGCATGTATTAGATTTTGTTGTCCTTAAATAATGGGTTTATGTCTCAGATACAGCCATTAGCTTTTCTGTAAATTATCCCCCCCCCCCCCCATATACAGTTTGAGAATAATGGCTGCCAGGTTTACTAACCCCTCACTTATTCAGCCATTTAATAATGTATCAACAGATAATCATAGCATAATAGCCCTTCAGAAGATGGTAGACAGGACCTTGGGGGAAACAGATTAGGAGCAGTTGCTTGCGGATAAAATAATAGCTGAAAAGTGTGAATATTTTGAGAGCTGATGGTAAGGGTGAAGGGTAACAATGGCAAGATTCAGAAACCTTGGATGAAAAGAGATGCTGAATGTTTGATCAAGAGGGAAAGAAGAAACAAGAAACATGACAGGTATAGGCAGCTAGGACCAAGAGAGAGTCTTGAAGAATATAGAGTGTTGAAGAGAACTTAGAGAATATTTTGGGATTCTCCTTAACCTTACGTGCCAAGGACTGCTTTTCGTCCTTCTAATATATATGAAGTGCATCAGAAAGAAGAAAGTAGCCAGGAAAACAATGGTGGTGATAAAATGATAGAGAAGGCACCAGTGTCTGCAAGTTCATGGCTGTTGATAATGTTGCTCAGTTTGTCTGGAGCCTGTTTGGCATGAACCTGAATGGAATTTACACGGCTTCAAAGATCTGATCAGATTGGTTCTCAAACTAACTGGCACTGAAAGCCAGAGGGATCTCTGAGCCAAAGAGCAGACCCCTACCCCTGCTGCATATTGAATCAGTCTGAACCTGGCAGGACCTGCTTGGAAGAGGAGGTTGGGAAAGCATTTGAAGGAAAGGGGAATAGGGTATTTTAGATGAGGAAGGGTAGGATGAGGTTTGCGAAGAACAAGCGACAAAGTGGCTTCTCTCTGAGCTATGTATCCTCTCATATGGAGTATGATCCCTTTGTAATTTGGATTCTTTTTTATGTAAGAGGGGAAGATGCTATTCCTGACTCATTGAGTGTGTACCTTCAGGGTTCTATACCTCCTTCCTGATGGTAGCAATGAGAACAAGGCATTACCTGAGTGATGGGGGTCCAAATGATGGACGCCACCTTTTTGAGGCATCACTCCTTAAAGATGTCCTGGACGCTACGGAGGCTCCTGCTCATGATGGAGCTGACTAAGTTTACAACTCTCTCCAGCTTACTTTGATCCTGTGCATTGCCTCCCCACACCAGACAGTTAGAATAGTCTCCATGATACATGAGTAGAAAGTTTTGCTGCTTTTATTTATTTTGGAGGCATACCATATCTCAAATTCCAAATTAAATACAACGACTGTTGTGCCTTCTTTGTAGCTGCATCATTAAGTGGTGTCCAGGTTAGGTCCTCAGAGATCCAATAATTTGAAATTGCTCACTCTCTCCACTTCTGATCTCTCAATGAGGACTGATGTGTGTTCCCTCCTCTTACCCTTTATGAAGTCCTCAATCAGCTCTTTGGTCTTACTGATGTTGAGTGCAAGGTTGTTGCTGTGACACCACTCAACAAGCTGATATATATCATCCTATACATCCTCTCGTTTCCATCTGAGATTCTGCCAACAATGGTTGCATCATTAGCAAATTTATAGATGGTATGTGAGCTGCACCTAGCCACACCTAGAGCAGTCAGTTAAACACACATTCCTCAGGTGTGCCGGTGTGGATTGTCAGGAGGGTGGAGATGTTATTTCCAATCTGCGCAGTGCCCTCTGCTTAGGAAGTCGAGGGTCCAGTGTGGAGGGAGTTTCAGAGGCCCAGGTTCTGGAGCTTTATGATCAGAACTATAGGAGTGATTTTGTTAAATGCTGAGCTGTAGCCAGGTGCCCCCCCACCCCCCCCCCCCATCACCACTACTTTTATCAGTTCCTGTTAAAGTCACCTGATGTACAGACACTATTGTGTTTAACATTGCTTTATGGACATACAATCAATCTATGCATATATGCTATTTTATGTGTTTGTATTTACCTTGTTTTTTTTGTCTATGATGTGTGTCTTTTTTTGCTGTGCTGCACGGATCCCAAGTAACAATTATTTTGTTGCCCATTTTTGTACTGGAAATTGCATTAAACAGTCTTAAATACTGCATTTTAAATCTTAAAAAATAAAACCTTCATCCACTTTACTTGTCAATTTGAGATTATTGTCATGTGCACAAGAATGGTGAGATTCATGGAGTCATAGAAAGGTACGGCACAGAAACAGGCCCTTTGGCCATCTAATTCATGCCAAGCCATTTAAACTGCCTATTCCCAACAACCTGCACCGAGACCATAGCCCTCCATACCTCTCCCATCCATGTACCTATCCAAACTTCTCTTAAACGTTGAAATTGATCTTGCATGTACTACTTGTGCTGGCAGGTCATTCCACACTCTCATGACCCTCTGAGTGAAGGCGTTTCCCTTCATGTTCCCCTTAAACTTCTCACCTTTCACCCTTAACCTATGATCTCTGGTTGTGGTCCCACCCAAGCTCAGTGGAAAAAGCCTGCTTGCATTTACCTCTCTTAATTTTATATCCCTCTATCAAATCTCCTCTCAATCTTCTACATTCTAAGGAATAAAGTTTTAACCTATTCAATCTTTCCTTATGACTTGGATCCTCCAGTCCTGGCAACATACTTAGAAATTTTTTCTCTACTCTTTCAACCTTATTGACATCTTTCCTGTAGGTAGGTGACCAAAACTGCACACGCTACTCCAAATTGGGCCTTATCAATGTCTTATACAACTTCAACATAACATCCCATCTCCTAATTAGATTTATGAAGGCCAAAGTGCCCAGAGCTTTCTTTACAACCCTATCTACCTGTGCACTATTTTATGGACGTATTCCTTTGTTCTACTCCACTCCTCAGTGCCCTACCATTCACTGTGTAAGACCTACCCAGGTTGGTCCTACCAAAGTGCAAAATCTCACGCTTGTCTGCATTAAATTCCATCTGCCATTTTTCAGTACATTTTTTCAGCTGGTCCAGATCCCACTGCAAGCCATGACAGCCTTCCTCACTGTCCAATACACCCCCAATCGTGGTGTCATCCGCAAATTTGCTGATCCAGTTCACCACATTATCATTCAGATTATTGATATAGATGAAAAACAACAATGGACCCAGCACCAATCCCTGCAGCACACCACTAGTCCCAGGCTTCCGGTCAAAGAGGCAACCACCTACTAGCACTTTCAGGCTTCTCCCACAAAGCCAACGTCCAGTCCAGTGTATTACCTGATCCTGAATGCAGGGTGACGGTACCTTCTTGACCAACCTCTCATGTGGGACCTTGCATCCTTGGGATTTTGAAATATGGCTGGTTGGTGACCCCTGGGAGTGGATTTCATCACTGCAAAGAATGGAAGTTCGAGAGTGGCTCTCAGTGAGGGTCTTTGATAGAACCCCATCTACTTTAAAAAGAGAAGAGGGAAACATTAAAGGTAGAAGTAAGCTGTTACTGCAGATGAGCTTGGAGAAATCGCTGACTAGAGCCATCATAGCTCCGCCCCATTGCCACTTCAATTCAGCCCACAGTGGAACAACATTGGCTATCCTGTAATCCTCTGGTACCTCACCTGATGCTAAAGATGATTTACATATCTCTGCTAGAGCCCCGGCAATTTCTGCACTTGCTCCCGCAGGGTCCGAGTTTTTCAGTGTAATGAAAAGCTTGCAGCACCGTTGCAAGGTATGTAGGTACAGATAACAACACAGAGTATAAATTATACCAATCATGACAAAGCAAGACCTTAATGCAAAAGAAACAAAGACACCTATACTTCCTTCATCTTGAGAATGAGGATAAACAGGCACAGGGATATTTTTTAGCATTGCAGTGTTCCCCAAAATATTAATGGACTATCCAGATGTCAAAAATCTACTCCTGGCATAAACTTACCAAGCAACTCTGTTGTCTTGGGGAGCCTCCACGGTCTTGGCCATATAGGACCCTTGTCCTGAAGGTGGCCCCCTCGGACAAAATGCTGCCAGTTAAACTGGCCTCGGAATCCCTCGACTCACCAACTACTATGCTGTCCATCGCCATCACTGTTGGAGCTGCACTGGTGTTTGCCACAGTCGTGCTTGCATTAGCCACGTGCCCTTTGAGGGCTGGCTCCTGAATTCACAGCCATGTGATGAAGTGGAGACAGCTGTGGAACATTGCGATGGATTTCAGTAGCAAGCATTTAAGCTTGAAAGTCATGGCATTTGGCTGCCGTTACCAGCAGTGTTCTTTAATTAGGGTCACATTAGAAAATCCAAAACCAGGAATTTGGAAAGCAATGTGAGAGCTCAGTAGCTTTAACAAAACGATTGATAGTATCAGCTGGCAAAGTTCGGAAACAGCTTTGTTGCTTATCTGTGGCTTTCCTATATCGTAGACAAGGCTTGTTCTGCTCACTCATATGAATGAAGCCCCTCATGCAAGGCCCTGGCATTCTGCAGAGCTTTACTCAATGATTTGTGGAAGCTCCTTCTGGGAGTGGAGATGGCATGGCATGCCATACTCCAGTATTTCTGGGCCATGAAACCACTTTCTGTACTCTGTCTTGGTACTTGGTGCTCCAGGAACTTCTACCCATATGACTGAACTAATCTCATACATTGACCACTGAATATCCCCCGCATTTTTTGTTTTTTTTTAATTTCATACTTTGTGTTCTGATCTCAGTCCCAAGTCTCCTATCAACCAGGAAAATCTGTGAATCCAGGTTCACAGAACTCTGAAGTTTCTGTGCTCTGTTCCTGCAGAAAGCTGTCTGGAATCCTCCCGCCGTGAATACACAGACGCTGCCTTAAGTGAATCACTTGCTTGCACAGAAGCTATTCATTGAGATGCATATTAGTACTGTACCTGAATTACATAGGGCGTAGAAAGCCAAACAGCGTGGGAATGCGTGCTTTTGATCCGCCAAGTTCACACCAACATTTGAACACCATTTGCATTAATCCTACTATAATCCCATTTCATTCTCATCAGCCCTTTTCAGTGTCTACCTCTCATCAACACTGGGGGACTTTACAGCGGCCAGTCAGCTGATGCTGGAGGGAGAACCAGGAAGCCAGTATGGGTAGAAACTGGATATGTAACAGACTGGAAAGATTTACTAAATCGGCATTTTTCTGATCCTTGGATTAAAAAAAATAGGAGCCTGTTTGATCTTAATTCCATGATGAGTGATGAGGAAGGACACTAATCAGGCTCAGCGGTGTGATCGTAAGTAGATCTGCTTCTGAGGGAGAGGGTTAAGGAAGGACATTGAATGAAGACAACAAGAAAGAAAATAATTTTTGAGAGAGATAGCACAGCAACAGGCCTTTCATCTCACTGAGTCTGCACCAACCATCAACCACTGATGGTTTTGATGGTCCTGACGAAGGGTCTCAGCCGGAAATGTCGACAGTGCTTCTCCCAATAGATGCTGCCTGACCTGCTGATATTCTTTATTGAATGTTAACCCTGCTTTACTTTATACCACCAACATTCTCACCAACACCCTCCAGTTTCTAATATTTGCCCACGCACGTGGGGCAAATTAGAGTGGCCAGTTAACCAGCCAACCTACACGATTTTGGGATGGGAGCAAACTGAAGAACCTGGAGGAAACCCAGATAGTCCCTGGGAGAATGTACGAACTCCGCTTAGATGTGCGCTGAGTTCGTGGTTGGACCTGGTCTCTAAGACAGCAACTCCACTTGTGTAACCACATTGCCTACAGCTTGTACAGGTATTTGTAGTTTTGTAGAAAGTGTTCTTGGATTATTTATGGGATTGGTTTTAGCATGGGGAGTTGGCAACATGATGTAAGTAAATAAGTTTGTATTTTGTGCCCTTATGGATGGCGTTCCATATGGCTGTGCTCATAAAGTATGAAATACTTGCACTCTCATTAATAAAACCCAAGTACGTACTTAAAGCAGATAAAGCATTGCTGAAATACATATGGATTTCTGAAAAAAAATGTAGTTTTGTTAACAGTAGAGTTCCTCTGCTGAGTGTTAGATCTTAAATAAACCTTTTAATAGTAACATACATAAGTAATTTTGAGGGAAACAAACAGTTATGTTTTCTATATTTCAGGAAGGAGATTGCCAAGGTCCTACAAAGCTCTTACCTGCGTGGCTTGAACATGGCCTCATTCTTTGTAGCAAGCAAGATAATAGTATTTTTCACCTTCCTGGTGTACGTGCTACTTGGCAACACTATCACAGCAAGCCGTGTGTTTGTTACAGTGTCATTGTATGGCGCTGTGAGACTCACAGTCACCTTATTCTTCCCAGCAGCTATTCAGACTGCTTCTGAGGGAATGATCAGCATAAGAAGGATAAAGGTAAGTCAAGTATTGAAAATAAAAGCTCATAGTAATTTTTCTCCACAAATGCAAATTTATTGCTTTGAGTTTTCATGGGTACGATAAAAGATATTGCACAGAAAACAAATACCACACAAGTTACGGTGGTGAAGATATAATGAGTATTTTGTGAGCAGAAGTTTAGAGACATAAAATTTATAAAAATACCCTATTAAGAGCATTGCAGTTGGAATAGGCAGTTTGACCTCCTATTTATGCAGGCTAACCTTTATCCAAACTCTGGTTTTCTTCGATTCCATGACCTAAATAGCTTTACCTAACAGTTTACTGATCTCAGATTTGTAGTTTTGAATTAATCTAGTCATTTTGAAGTGAAATGCTCTGGTTTCCACAGACTGAAGGAGTGCTGCTTGAAGTTACTTCGGTGTGGCTCCAACGTTGATTTTCAACACAAGGATATCCACACGACGTCACTGTCTATCCTTTTAAATGGTTCAACCAGAGTGTGTAGCACGGAGTGCAGCTTTTACAGAATGTAAAGATAGGAATTTATTGTGCCAGGGAAATTGCTGATGAGGGAGAGATTCATTTTTATAAACAAAAGATCAAATTAGTAACTGATAACCTAATTAACCAGGAAAGCAGTTAAACGTTTTGTAAGTGATGACCTGGAAAAGGAGTTGCATATTAATTCTTCTCGTAAATAGAGGCTTGACAGATTTATTCGTCACAAAGAATGTACTCCCTGTGCCAAATGGGAAATACAGACTGTTTCTCTCATCCAGAACAACATGTTCAGGCAGTGTTGCCCACTGATAAAAATGCAAGATTCAGATATTGGGCATGGAGCAACATTTTAGTTACGTGGAGAGCTGAGGGTGGGTGCCAATGGTAGCATAGCAGTTAGCGCTATGCTGTTGCAGCTTGGGGCGGTCTTTGGACTTCAATTCCAGTGCTGTCTGTACGTCCACTTTGTGACTGCATGCGTTCTCCGAGTGCTTTGGTTTCCTCCTACGTTCTAAAGACCTACAGGTTAACTGGTCATTGTAAATTGTCCCATGGTTAGGCTGGGGGGGGAGGGGGTTGCTGAATAGGGCACTTGTTGTGCCGGAAGGACCTGTCTGCTCTGTATCTCTAAATAAATAAAGAAATAAAACTGTGCGGACAATCGGATGTTATGGTTTCTCTGCAGCTTGTTTACTTTTTACAAAGACAGTCACAGACACACAACTCAGAGTCAAGATGGATTCAGTCAATGAAAGACACCAGTGAGTTGCTCGCTGGTTTAAACTTTCAGTAGCCCAAAAGGGGTGAGTTGAGATCAATCCTGAGTATTGATACAACTAGAAGAAGTTTGCAGAGAAGAGAAGAGAGGAAGGTTTGAAACAGAAGAAACCTAGTGACAAAGATATCACTGTTTGGACTCTCTCTCTAAGTAGCCCGTGGGGGTGAGTTTGTTTCCATTCGGCTACGAAAGTGTGATTGTCACTTAGTTAATCCACAGGAGTGGGTTCTCTGGTGAGAGGAGACCTTTGTGAATACCACGTGTGTGTTTACCCTTTGTCTGGGTGTGGTAGTTCACTGAAGAAAGGCACCCCTGTGGCAAATCACTGTTGGAGTTATTTCATATGTCGTTTAACTGGATAAGTGGCTATTACGTTGTGTGTGTTTGGGGTAACCTTGTGGAATCTACCGGTGTGTTGACCCTTGCCTGGGTGGTGGTTCCCTTGAAGATGGTCCCTTTTGTGACAAGCTACTGTTGGTGATAATCCATACGTGGATTCTGTTTGAGTATCCTGTGGCCACCACTTTGAGATGTCCTGTAGCTGAATTTGGGTGTGGTACCACTTGTGCTGAAAGGATATCCATTGAAGATCACTGTCAGTGATACTTCTTGTGTGGAGTGGAACAACTTCGGAGATAAAACCTACTGTTATTGTTACTTTGTATTGCTGTCGTGGAATCTGTGGAATATCAACGTAATTGCTTTCTCACAACATTCGCCTTTGGATTACAAACATCTCGCATTAATTAACCTGTGCATCTGAACTGAACTTTTCTTACATACCATCGTAAGACTGTTACTCTTGCTACCTGAACTTAAATAAGTTTGGGAATTTATTTTTACACCTATATATGCATAACACCATTAAAATCTTGATTTACCTGGTTTAAGTTACTATGTGACGTAGTTACTAATAAAATAGTGTTTTGTTAACAGCAAAACAAGACAATATAAATACATTTTTATTGGTAATTGGCTTGTGTTTTGTGAATTTAACAGGAATTTTTGATTCTGGAAGAAATTAAGAAACCCAATGAAGACGTGAATAACCGTGAAAATGAATATTCAGTTCACTTACAAGATCTCACATGCTATTGGGACAAGGTAAAATGAAGACATAAAATGGAATCTTTTATGAAATTTGATCTGACTTTTTCCTTGGAACTACTTATTCATTAAAAGTTTTTCTCAAATTCTTTCTTCCCTGTTTCAATGATGTTGACAACTGGCTCACCTGTATGTGAGGGATATTTGGCTTTATGTTAACCTGGTTGCTGTGCAGGATTAGCAGGAAATCTGTTAAAGTACCCATTGGTGGATTACTAGTAAGTTATAGTTACTGACTTGCCCTAACTCCACCCCCCACCCCCACCCTCCAAGAATATCTGTGGGACAGAACCTTCAGTATGGTGATGGGAATGAAAAAGAAGAGGTCCTCTTTTTTTTCCCCTCACCCTCCCTAACTCCTCCAATCTCCTGTCCCTCCAAATCACATGCTCTATTTTTCCTAATTTCTTCTTTTCCTTTTCCTTTTCCTGTCCCTTTCTCTGAAGCTGCTTACTGTTAAGGTGATACATTGCAGGGCTTTATTCCTCAGGGTTGTTCTAAAGTTAGCAGGACCTGCACAGGGCTCTGAGGAATGTGTAGTTCAGCAAGTGATGTAGGGTTACAAGTACATAATTTCCTGAAACTGGCGACGGGACTAGACAAGGTGGTGAAGAAGCCACGTGCCATGCTTTCCTTTGTTAGACGGGGCATTGAGCGCGAGAGCTATGACGTCATGCTGCAGCAATGGGGAGATTGTACCTGGAGTGTTATGTGTGGTTCTGGTCACTAGAGTAGTGGGTAGCATAATGCTTTACAATGCCAGCGTTCTTGTCACTGGTTGTAAGGAATTTTCACGTCCTCCCCATGTTCACGTGGGTTTCCTCCGGCTGCTCCGATTTTCTCCCATATTCCAAAGACTTGTGGATCAGTAAGGGTTAGTAAGTTGCGAGCATGCTACATTGGTGCCAGAAGCATGGTGACATTTGCGCAGAGTCCTAGCCTAACCTCGGAGTGTGTTGGTTGTTGACACAAATGACGCATTTCACTGTCTAATCTAATCTAACTATACTACAGGAAAGAAACATTAAGATAGAGAGAATTCAGAAAAGATTCACAAGGATGCTGCTGGGATTGGAGGGCGTGAGTTAGAAGGAGAGACGGATTGGGTGGGGATTGTTTTCCTTGGAGCAAAGGATGCTGACAGATTTACACAATCATATGTGGCAGAGGTAAGGTTGATTGTCAGTCTTTTTCCCCCAGACTCGAGGAGTCTAAAACTAGAGGGCATTAGTTTAATTTGAGAGGGGGGAAGCTTTAAAGAGGAACTGAGGGGACAGATGGCTCTGTAGAAGTGATGCTGATAAGAGAAAATTGGAGAAAGTACTGTGCCATTCCTCAGCATCATACGTTCCTGTGAAAAACAGCCAAAGCCTAACCAGTCCCTCCTTGTAACTCAAGCCCTCCAATCCAGTAATGTCCTGTGAACCTCCACTGGATGTGCCAGTTGCTGTAATCAATGCCCTGACCAATGAAGGGATACATGAAAAGTCTCTACCATGCTGTCTACAGGTGTCATCACTTTCAGGGAGCAATGTACTTGTACTCCGAGGTCTCTCAGTTCTGCAGCTCTCTCCCCAGCCACACCATTTACTGTGTAGGTCCCTGCCCTGATTTAACCACACTTGCTCCATTCGCTGGTTCTTGGCTCACCTCCTCCATTCATTTGGATTCTCTTGTAATCGTAGATTCATTAAATCAGTGAATTATACAGAGTGGGGAAAGGGCCTTCAGTCCAACCTGTCCTGCAAATCAAGTTGCTTATGTGGGCTGGTACCAATTGCTTATGTGTGGCTGAATTCCCTCTAAGCTTTTCCTGTCCAAATTGTCCAAATGTCTTTAAAATATTGCAATTGTACCCGCTTCCCAAGTCCTATTATAAATTCTGCTCTGCTGCACTAAGACCTGTTTTCTTGCTGAAGTTTATACCTCATTGATAACCTCTGTAAATAATTTCCAATTGTTGCTTTCAGTGCAATGCCAAGAGAGCTGATGGGCACAAATAGGTCACAACCCACTGTCTGTAGAAGTGTGTAAAAGTGAATTGGTCTCTTCACAAGCTCTAATGTCTTTGTAAGTTTTATTGATCAACAACCTATTTTTACTTGGTAATACTATTTCTTGCAACTTCTGATCTTGAAGACATCTTTCCATTCTCACAATTAATTCCAGACTTCCAATTATTTGCTTGCTTGCTTAATTGTTTCAGAACCTGTGTGCCTACAGGGTTCATCACTGCTTTGATTTAACTACTTATCTCTTTCACCTGAACTACATTAATCATTTCATGTTTCTCAACTACATGTCTGGGATATGCTCTTCAGTATAAATTTGTGTTGCTTCACTCACAACTAATCATATGCGTACATCTGTGTCATCCCGGTTTCCTGCTACATGTTTCATAACGCTTGGAATGCGCCGTCAGAGATGTTGACGGAGGCAAATTTGATCTAAGGCTCATAGATAGGCACATGAGTTTGCAGGAAGTGGAAAGATATGGACACTGTGAAGGCAGAAGAGATTAGTTGGGCTCTTGATTACTAATTTAGTTAGTTCTGCATCACGGGCTGAAGAGCTTTGCTCCTGTGCTGTACTATTTGAGGCAATAGTCAGCTATAGAAAGATGAGGCAACTCATTTCCCTGAGGAGCATAAGGGATGTAGGAATACACGTAAGGAGAAAATTAACAGCGGATGATCATCCTAGTCATTTTTCTTGCGATCGCAACGCTCTGTTGGACACTGTTAATATTGGCGAGCAACGGTGGCGACAGTGAGGTTAGCTGCACGGCCTCGGTTGTAGAAAGGACCAGGTCTCAAGCCGTGGTGTGGCTTGTACGCAGCCGCCCAAGAGAGAGGCGTCTGAGTTGGTGCACTCCACCGGAGGTAGTGTGGTGTGGTGTGGTGTCCAAGCTAGAATCAGTGCTGCCCATGAGTGTTAGCTTGGCAGAAGTCAAACTGTTTAGTTATTGACTGCTACAACATTCATGGACTCAGGGTCTTGGGCTATATTTGTCTTTTGTGGGACTGTATTTTACTGATATCAAATCTGTGCTTGATATATATACATGCTGTATTTGCCTTGTACAATGTCTGACTGTTGATATTGTGTTTTGCTCCTTAGTCCTGGAGTAACACTTTTTTTTTGGCTGTATTCATGTATGGTTGAATGACAATTAAACCTGAACTTAGCCAAAGGTGGACGTTAGATATCCTGAAGAAGGGTTGGCCTGAAATGTCAACTGTTTTCTCTTTCCTATAGACGCTGCCTGACCTGCTGAGTTCCTCCAGCATTTTGTGTGTGTTGCTTTGTGTTTCTAGCATCTGCAAATTTTCTCATGTATTAGATATCCCTGGCAGATAAGATGAAGGAGAATCCTAAAAGAATCCTTAAGTGCACTAAGAACAAAAGGGGAGCTAGGGAGAGAGTAAGATCCCTTAGAGATTGATGTAGTAAACAGGAGAAATTGGCGAGGTCAAAAATATTCTGCTCATCTGTATGTACTACGGAGGAGGACATTAGAAGTTTGTGAGTTCAGGAGAGGGAACAGTGATGGTTTGGTGCATTTTATCATTAGAAAGGAAGAAGTACTGAAGTTTCTGAAATTCATAATGGTGAATAAATCCCTGGGGCCTGATCAGACCTGTCCCAGGTTATTAATGGGAAACAAGGGAAGAGATTGCTGGGACTTGGCAGAGATTTTTGTAACCTGATTCTGCACAGGAGGAATGCAGATATGCCTTTATTTAAGAAATGCAGCAGGGAACTATAGGCTGGTGAGCCTAACATCAACGGCGGAAAGATTATTAGAAGAGACTCATTTGCCTTTGAATAAGTAAAGACTTAGTTGAAATAGTCGGAAAGGGCTTTATACATGAAAAACCTTGTGATACCAAGTATTGTTTTTTCAGTTTGGAGGCCCCTGACCAGTAGTATGCCACAGGAATCAGAGATGGGTCCTCCATTTATCAAAATCATTATAGAGTCTGCAGGTGGCATAATTTCTAAATTTGTGGATGACACCAAAGATGATGGGATAGTGGACAGTGATGAAGGTTGTCTGAAGGTACAAATGGATATTGATCAATTCTGAAGATGAGCGAAGGAATGAGAGATGGAATTAAACTCGGACAGGTGTGAAGTGAGAGGAAGGAGGTTTAAAGAGGATCTAGGTAATAAATCTTTCACACAAAGAGTTGCTGATATCTAGTGTTACGTACCCTGTAACTGGGTCACTTAACAGCAAAGATAGAGAGGTCCGTTGAAGTCTGATGGTACTATTTTTAAAAGTCTTTATTTATAAAGGGGCACAAAAATAAGGTTAATACAAACATTCAGATAATATACGTCGTCAATACTCAATCTAAAGCGCGGGTATAATAATCATCATCAATAAGAAATAGCTCTATCGTTTGTCTAGGGGGTAATATATTGTCCGTTGGAAATATAAGAGTCACTCAGTTCCTGCAGGCTTCTGGTTTTTGGGGACTGCTGGGTTTTCACTTGTTGGAGAGAGAGAGAGAGATTTGTGAGAAAAAGAAACTTGCCCGGGTCTTTTGATGAGGCCAATCCGTTGGGTCGGGGGAGTTGGTTCCCCGTTGTTAGTTCAAGAAAATCGTTTCTGTGGTACCCGCCACCGGCTCCCAGGCAAGGGAACCGAACGCACGTGGCTTCCTTCAAATGGCTGCCCGCTATTACGGGATCGCTAGCGTCTCTTCTGGTGCGTCTGAGGGGGCTGTTCCTACAGCCCCTCTTTTATCCTGACTGGCAGGATTGAAGATGTCAATCAGGTTGGTGGATGATGCAATCTCTCTCTCAACCCGCCCACGTTGGCCGAGGGCTTGCACGTATACTAGTCCCCAATCCACAAATGTGTCTCCAAGGAATGAGGCATCCAGCACGTCTCTCTCCCATTTCCTGGGTCCACTGACTCACCCTCCCTTTAGTGCTCTTGCGATTCTCACAAAGGAGGGGGCTGCGCACATAACACTAGGGTGACCTGCCAGAGGGGGTCGTGGAGACAGGAGCAGCAATAACATTTCAGAGACAATGCTGACACATGAGATTACTATAGATGAGCTTGATGGGCAGCATCGAAGCTGAGAGACTATTTCCTGCTGTGCAACATCATGATTCTAAGACCAGTGTAGTGCCAAGTGACTTTTTCCCTTGGCAGCCTAATATTCTGCTTGATTTAGAAAGAAAATCATGAGTCAGTACTGTGGAAAGCACTATAAAAGAGCAGAGGGAGATGCCAGAGAATGCAGCTGTTGGAATCTTGAGCAACAAGCAAACAGCTGGAAGCCCTCACTGGGTCAAGAAGCACCTGCAGGGGAATATGGAATTATTGACTTTACAGGTGGAAAATCTGTATCAGGACCATAACACAGCAGCAGGGATAGCGATCGGAGCTGCTAGTATTTACTGTGTTGTTTTTAACAATATTTAAAATACACTTGGGCAGGTACTTGGATCGGAATGGTTTGGAGGGATGGGCAAATGACGTAAGACTAAGTGGGCATTTTGGTTAACATGAATGAGTTGAGCCAAAGGGTCTCTTTTGTGCTTTATGACTCTATGCCTGTAACTGACCAATTGCAAACTATACTTTAGCTTTCAGGATAACCTAAGCAAAATTGGTGATCTGTGCTTGTCTCTCCAGATCTCAGACCACTGACAGATTATCAAAGACGGTTCTCTAAAAATATTCACAATATTTTTTCATTTTGGCTATTCTTAATTACACCTCTCTAAATCTCTGTTCATGAAATACACTCAGTTAATTTAGTCAAGTTTAAATAAAGATTTGGAAAACCTTCCATTTATTTATCTAGATTTTCTGCTTTTGATTGAGAACACAATTGAAATGATGGTTTCATTTTATGATTTAGAATTATGATTTACTTGGCTGATGGATACAGAGTCTATAGAACTGTGTCTAAACAACATTGAAGTCATGGACCACATACGAATTATAGAAGAGGAGGTGCCTGCTGTCCTGAGGCAAGTTAAGATGGATAAGTCCCCAGGACCTGACAAGATGTCCCCTTGGACTTTGTGCGAGGCTAGTTCAGACATTGCAGGGTTCCTGACAAATATTTAAAACATCCTTAGCCACTGTTGAGATGCAGGAGGACCAGAGGATAGATAATGTTATTCCGTTGTCCAAGAAAGGCTCTAAGAATGAGCCGAGAAATTATAGAGTGGTGAGTCTGACATCAGTAGTGGGTAAATTATTGAAACATATTCTAAATATTTGGATGGACAGGACCTGAGTAGGGATAGTCACCATGGCTTTGTGCACGGTAGGTCATGTCTAACTCATCTTATAGAGTTTTCTCCTGAATAGGCTGTTGTGTTGAAGTTGTATAAGATATTGGCGGGAGCAAATTTGGAGTACTGTGTGCAGTTTCAATTACCTACCTGCAGGAAAAATATCAATAAGATTGACAAAGTACAGAGAAGATGGAGCTGACTAATTTTACAACTTTTACAATGGATATTGCTTGGATTTGAAGACCTGGATTTTAGGAAAAGTTTGATTAAGTTAGGATTGTATTTGCTGGAGTGTGGAAGAAAGAGAGGAGATTTGATAGAGGTATACAAAAACATGAGGGGTGTAGATAAGGTTAATGCAAGCAGGCTTTTTCCGCTGAGGTTGGGTGAGACTGGAACTAGAGGCCATGGGCTAAGGGTGAAAGGTGAAATGTTTAGTGGGAACTTATTCACTCAGAGAGTGGTGAATGTGGAACAAGCTGTCAGAGGAACTGGTGGATGGTGGTTTGATTTCAACATTCAAGTGAAATTTAGGTAAGTACAGTATTGCACAAAAATCTTAGGCACATGTAAAAATTCAGTAAATTAAAGATACTTCCAAAAATAATGAGATGAAAAGTTTCTAAATACCAAAAAGATATTATAAAGGGCAATAAGCTGTAAAAAAAAAAACAACAAACCATATCAAATCAATATTTGGTGTTACCACCCTTCGCCTTTAAAGCTGTATCAACACTAAGGTACACTGTTGAGCAGTTTTATAAGAAAATTGGCTGAAAGGTTGTTTCAAGCATTCTGGAGAACTTGCCACAGTTCTTCTGCAGACTTTGACAATTTTGCTTACTTCTGTCTCTCCAGGTAATCCCAGACAGCCTCAATGATGTTGAGATCAAGGCCTTGAGGTCATAGCATCTGAAACCATATAAGGAAAATCTAGGGTGCCTAAGACTTTTGCATAATACTCTACATTGATGGGAAAGCTATGGTCCAGGAGCGGGTCATTAGCAGAATAACAGTTCAGCCTGGACTGGGTGGGCCAAAGGTCCTGTTTCTGTGCTGTAGTGCTCCATGATTCTATGACTCTATCTTAGTTAGCAATACTGCAATAACAATCCCAGGGTTGTGTTAGTGAGAGATTTAAATTTCCCCGGTATTGACTCAGTTAGCCAGTGTTAGGCTCCGAAAAGGGTGGAATTTCTGAGGTGTGTCCAAGAAAATTTCCCGAGTCAATATATAGAAGGCCCTAATCTGGAGAGTGCAATAGTAGATCTTCTCTTAGCGAAGGGAAGGTAAATGAGTTGGCAGTCAGGGAGTTCTGTAGCTACAGTGACATATTCTATTAGTTTTAAGGTAGTGATGAAAAAAGATAAAATAGGTCCATAGGTTAGAGTCCTAAACAGGAGCAAGGCTAATTTGGAAATTAGGCAGGATCCAGCAGAGGTCAGTTGGATGATTCTGATTGAAGAGAAAGGAAGTCATGGCAAGTTATAGTGAGATTACAAGTGAGCCTAGGGGTTGCATGTTCTTGTTACAGTGAAGGGTAAACTGGCAAATTTAGGGAACCCTGAATAATGACAAATATTGAAATTCTGTTCAAGATAATGGAGGTAGTTGTAGGAGGCTGGGGACAGATGACAATAAAATGATTAAGAATATACTTAAGAGGGAAATCAGGAGGACAAAGAGAGGGTATGGGTTCAGCGCTCGAAATTAAGAAAAATCCCAAAGGATTCTATAAATATATCATATTGGGTACCCTTTGAGTTCAATAGGACAGCCTTTGTCTCGTATCACAGGAGATGAGTCGGATGACTCCTTGCTGTTCACTGATGTGAAGGCTTTTGTCAGAAAAGGAAACACACGTAAGATTTAGGAATCTGAAATCAGACAGGACTCTGAGGAATTTAAAGGAAGGAGGACAGAACTTAAAGCAGGGATTGCTAAAAGGGTATGTTAAATGTGCTTAACTAGTAGGATAAAAGAGAATCCCAAGGCATTTTACACAAATCCTTAAAAACAAGAGGGTAGGATGAGGACAAAGAAGGGTCCAGAGGAAATGGGTGAGGGAGTGGTATGATGATACCCCAGGACGTGTTGATATCAAAGAGGAAGAACATTAAGGTAGATAAGTCCCCAAGGCCTTATGGGATCTATGCCAGGTTATTGAGGGAGGCATGGGAGGAGATTGCTGCTGACATAAGAGAGTGCAAATTCTGGAATTTGGAGCAATAATATGGTGGAGGACTTGGTGGGTCATCCAGCATTTGTGGAGGATGAGTTCCTCCTGCAATTTGTTTCAGAAGATCGCTTGATACAAAGTTCTTTGTAAAGGCGCAACAATGTCCCAGGGGACTGGAGAATAGTCAATGTTGTTCCTCTGTTTAAGAAGGGCTGTGGAAACAAACTGGAAATTATAGAACAGTGAGCCCTACATCACTGGTGGAGAAGTTGTTGGAGAAGATTTTTAAGAATAAGATCTACTCCTAGAAAAGCAAAGACTTGTCAGGAGTACTAGGCATGTTTTCTATGCAGGGGATGTTATATCTGACAAAGCTGAGTGAGTTTTTTTAGGAGCTGAAGGAGAAGATTGAGCTTAGGGCCAGTAGGTGTTTATATACATGGACTTTACTAAAGCTTTCAATGAGGCTTTTCATGATAGGTTGATCCAGTAGATGAAGTTGCATGAGATCCATGGACATTTGTAGATTGGATTCCAAATTGGCTTGGTCATTGAAGACAGAGAGTAGCGGTGGAGGGATGTTATTCTGACTGGGCATCTGTGATCGGTGGCATTTCAGAAGGGTTGGAGTTGGGACCTGTTGTTTGTGATTTATATAAATATAGGCGACTGATCAGAGTGCAATGCATCATGAAGAAGATTGTCAAAGGATTCAGTGGGATATAGCACAGTGGGCTGAGAAATGCCAGATGGAATTTAATCTGGACAAGGCTGAGGTTTTATGTTTCATTAGGTAAAATGTAAGTGAGGGTGGTGTTACTAGGATAATGTAAAAGGCATTTAGTATGCTGGCTTTTACCAATCAGGGCATTGAGTATGGGAGTTGGGAAGCTATGTTGCAGATACAATGTTAGTGAGGCTGCACTTGGAGCATAGTGTGTGGTTTTGGTTGCCCTGTATAGGAAAGATGTTATTAAACTGGAATGCAGAAATGATCAGAAAGGATTTCCCAGGATGTTGACTGGACTTGGGGTTGTGGGGGGAAAGGTGGGAAGGCTGAGATGCAAGGCCAAGTTGCATAGACTAGGACTACATTTCCTGGGTTGTCAGAGGTTGAAGGGTGTCCTGATAGAGAGATATTGGATCGCAAGGGGCATAGACATAATGTTTTTCCCAAGGAGGGGTCGTATTTTTTTTTAAAAAAGGAAGTTGATTTAAGGTCAGAGGTGAATGATTTAAAATGAGAGCTGGGGCAGCTTCTTCATGCAGTGGGTGGTGCAGATTTGGAATGAGCTGCTGGAAATAGTGGCTGAAACAAGTGTGTTAGCAGCATTTAAAAGCCACCTAGATAAGTACATGAGAGGAGAAGTTTCAAGGGCTGTTGGCTGCACACAAGTAGATGGGACTAACTTTCTGGGCAATGCCATCACACGATAAGTGTTAGCTAATATGCTAAATTCAGCTCTGTGCTCTTTGCTTTTATAATTGATCTTAGGGGTAGGAAGTGCAGAAGCACTTATTATTTTAGATATTCTCTTCAATTAATCTTGCCATTGAGAAAGTAGAAAGCAAGATAGAATTGATCTGGCTTGGGATCTTGCCCTTGGATCCTTATTTAGACATGAGTGATTGGTTAATGTAGACGTAGGTTATAACTCATTGAATACATCTTCCCTTGGTCACACTTGGCACCGCTCTTAGATTCTTTCTCCCTTCACTCAACCTTGTCAAAGAGTGGATTATTGTAGCTTTTCTCTGCTTGCCCTTATTGCTTGAGACGCTCTACAAAGATATAAGTTAGTAATGTTTTGGAGGAATATGGTGTAAAAATGTTCTCTCTCAACAAGTCATTGGTTCTGAAGCTCTTTGTATAGGTAGTCAAGGCAGTAACCCATAACTTTTTAGTATTGTTCCTGGGTGTACAATGGAAGAACTTTTCTCAAGAACTGAGAAAAGAGATTAATGAAAATCCACTTTGGCTGGCTTCCTGTGTCATGAAATTCTTTGATTCTCTGAAATTTCTTAATCTGCTTTTAAATCTTATTTATTAAACTTGATTGGAAACATTTTTCTGTTTAAACTTGAATCTGAACTTTTCCGTTGTGGGAGTCTGGACCTGTATCTGAACTGAAGTATTTGTTCAGTGTAAAAACAAAAGAGAAGGAATATAATAGAGCAAAAATTAGTGGGAAGGTGGAGAATTGGGAAACTTTTAATAATAAATAGAAGATAACTTAAAAAAAACATAAGGAGTAAAAGATGAAATATAAATGTAAGCTCACCAGTAAAATCAAAGAAGATATCAGAAGTTTCATTTTCAGATATAGAAAGAGCAAAAGAGATGGGAGTAGATATTAGACCCCTGGAAAATGATGCTGGAGAGGTAGTAATGGGACAAGTGAAATTTTGGATGAACTGTATAAGTATTTTGCATCTGTCTTCACTGTGGAAGACACCTGCAGTATGCCAGATGTTTTGGAGTGCCATGGGGCAGAAGTGAATGCAGGTGCTATTATTAGGGAGAAGGTGAAAGGTCTTAAGGTAGACCTAGACCGGATGTTGTACACCTGAGATTCTGAAGGCAGTAGCTGAAGAGATTGTGGAGGCATTAGTAATGATCTGTGAAGAATTATCCAGATTCTGGCATGGTTCCAGAGGACTGGAAAATTGCAATTGTCACTTCACTGTTTAAGAAGAGAAGGAGGCAGAAGAAAGGAAATCATAAGTCAGTTAGCCTGACTTCAGTGATTGGGAAGATATTGAAGTCGATTGTTAAGGTTGAGGTTTCAGGGTACTTGGAGTCACATGATAAAATGGGTCAAAATCAGCAAGATTTCCTTTAGGAAAATTCTTGCGCGAGGAATCTTTTGGAATTCTTTGAAGAAATGATAAAAAGAACAGACAAAGCAGAATTAGTGGATGTTTTCTACTTGGATTTTCAAAAGGTCTTTGACAAGGTTCCACACATGAGGCTGCTGACACGAAAGATGCTAATGTAACCCTCTCACCGTAGGCTCGTAATGTGTTAGATAGTACCGTGAATACAAACTAACAGTAACATACCTTTATAATGCATGGAGAATAACGATGAAAAGGCCATTTCCAATAAATACTCACGTCTAGGGTAAACACGAACATAACAGTTTGAATGTCCTTTTAAGGGAAAATGAGGCTATCACTTGTGTGAACGCTGACATACCCATGCAAATTTACCATTCACCAGGAAGCAAATAATTTAGCTCACACCAGTATAAACCTAGATTAAAATTGTATTGACAAAACATTTTAAATTATAACAAACAAAATAAAAGAAAAATGGCCCATTACATATATATTAGTCCTATAGTGTGCACATATCGTTGGAATTCACTGTTGCATAATCAATCCGGTTTGCTTCACTTAGTTTACTCACGATACTGAAAAATTCTGCCTGAAACTCAGTCCGAGTGAAGCATAAATAAATATCCACACAATGTTCAAGGACAGGGCATCGGACAGTCTCCAAAGTTGTGTGATAACTAACTAATTTAAAAGTATCTATACGTTCTATGTGAGATCATTGTCTGCATGAGGATTTTCTGACAGCGGTATCTGTCCTTCCAAATATTCTTCTGCTATGTTTGTTGTCCATTTCCATTTTCCTCCTTTCTCCTTCTTCCCCCAAAACTCCTGCACTCTCTCCAGGAAATGGCTTCCCCCGATCCCTCTACAATGTTCTGGGGCATCTTAATAAAGTGAATAAAATGTTAAAAAGACAACTCCTGTTGGCTATTACAGAAAGCATAACTTAACTGAATTGTTATTTTAAGCAGGAAAAAAAGAAATACCCGATTGTATAATGTGATTCAAGGAACACATTACATTCTGAGAAAGTGTGCAGAAATGTAATGCAATAAAGCATGATCTTAAACCATGGTATTACTAGTATGGATAAAGCAATGGCTGACTGGCTGGAAGCAAAGAGTGGGAATAAAGGGAGCCTTTTCAGATTGGCTGCTGGTGACTAGTGGTGTTCCACAGGAGTCTGTGTTTCTTCTGGAGTTTTTTGAGGATGTAACTATGAAAATGGACAAGGGAGAGCCAGTGGATGTAGTGTACCTGGACTTCCAGAAAGCTTTTGATAAAGTCCCACATAGGAGATTAGTGGGCAAAATTAGGGCACATGGTATTGGGGGCAGAGTACTGACATGGATTGAAAATTGGCTGGCTGACAGGAAACAAAGAGTAGCGATTAACGGGTCCCTTTTGGAATGGCAGGCTGTGACCAGTGGGGTATCGCAAGGTTCGGTGCTGGGACCGCAGCTGTTTACAATATACATTAATGATTTAGATGAAGGGATTAAAAGTAACATTAGCAAATTTGCTGATGACACAAAGCTGGGTGGCAGTGTGAAATGTCAGGAGGATGGTATGAGAATGCAGGGTGACTTGGACAGGTTGGGTGAGTGGGCAAATGTATGACAGACGCAGTTTAATGTGGATAAATGTGAGGTTATCACTTCGGTAGCAAGAACAGGAAGGCAGATTACTTTCTAAATGGAGTCAAGTTAGGAAAAGGGGAAGTACAACAAGATCTAGGTGTTCTTGTACATCAGTCAATGAAAGCAAGCATGCAGGTACAGCAGGCAGTGAAGAAAGCTAATGGCATGCTGGCCTTTATAACAAGAGGAATTGAGTATAGGAGTAAAGAGGTCCTTCTGCAGCTGTACAGGGCCCTGGTGAGACCCCACCTGGAGTACTATGTGCAGTTTTGGTCTCCAAATTTGAGGAAGGACATTCTTGCTATTGAGGGA
Organism: Hemitrygon akajei; assembly: GCF_048418815.1. Lineage (NCBI taxonomy): Eukaryota > Metazoa > Chordata > Chondrichthyes > Myliobatiformes > Dasyatidae > Hemitrygon > Hemitrygon akajei. Next base: position 109,091,448 of record NC_133125.1, read on the forward strand.
GTGCACTGTAGGTTCACAAGGTTAATTCCCCGAATGGCGGGACTGTCATATGTTGAAAGATTGGAGCGACTGGGCTTGTATACACTGGAATTTAGAAGGATGAGAGGGAACATCATAAAGGACTCCTCCCATCCTGCGCACGGACTGTTTGATCTGCTTCCGTCTGGTAGGTGCTTCAGATCCCTCCAGACTAAGACTAGTAGGCATTGGAGAAGTTTTTTCCCTACTGCGGTCACCTTGCTGAACAGTTAACTGCCGTTTAGCTGTCGGCTAACTATTACTTGGATTGCACTACCTGTATGTATAATCTATATTTTCATTTATATTTATTATTATTATTGTTATGAGCAGAGAGACAACATCTGCCGGAAGTAAATTCCTTGTATGTGCATAGGTACTTGGCGATTAAAGTCTGATTTTGATTCTGATTATTAAGGGATTGGACACGCTGGAGGCAGGAAGCATGTTCCCGCTGAATGTTCTGGGTGAGTCCAGAACTAGAGGCCATAGTTTAAGAATAAGGGGTAGGCCATTTAGAACAGAGATGCGGAAAAACTTTTTCACCCAGAGAGTGGTGGATATGTGGAATGCTCTGCCCCAGAAGGCAGTGGAGGCCAAGTCTCTGGATGCATTCAAGAGAGAGTTAGATAGAGCTCTTATAGATAGCGGGGTCAAGGGATATTGGAGAGGGCAGGAACGGGGTACTGATTGTGTATGATCAGCCATGATCACAGTGAATGGCGGTGCTGGCTAGAAGGGCCAAATGGCCTACTCCTGCACCTACTGTCTATTGTCTATTGTTACCTCTTCTTTGTACGTTGTATGTCAGTGGTTTTGGATGACACAAAGCTGGGCTTTGTGTCCCAGCTTGTGGATCATCCGAAGGTAGGTGGAGGGGCAAGAAGGCTGAAGAAGCAGAGAGGCTACAGAAGGACTTGGATAGATTAGGAGAATGGGAAAAGAAATGGCAGATGGAATATAGTGTCAGAAAGTGTATGGTCATGCACTTTAGCAGAAGGAAGAAGAGTTAGACTATTTTCTTATCAGGACAGGAGAAAATTCAAAAATCTCAAGTGCCATGTCAAGTTTATTGTAATTTAACTATGTACATGCTGGCTGGTGGCATGGTGGCATCAGCGCTGGACTTTGGGGTGAGAGGTCCTGAGTTCAAATCCAGCCGGCTCCCTTGCACGCTCTCCATCTATGCTGGGTTAAGAGCTGGTGATCTCTTTTTAAAAAAAACTCACCCAGCAGAAGGCAATGGCAAAGCACTGATTTCCCAATATGTCAGAGTGGCGTGGAGGGAAATCGTCAGCCAACTAGGAAATTCCAGGTGCGACCTACTGATGACATGTATGCAATGTATATAACCATATAATGTATATAGAAAGAAGACAATGTTTCTCTGAACCAGGGTGTAAAGCACAGTGGTATATATAACACACATGCCACACAATAACTTATGAAGGTAAGAATAAAATCTGTAGAGAATCACACATAAATAACAAATTAAAATGCCTAAGTTAAATATTGTAAGGCATGGAACAGATTAACTAGTGATACTTCGAAGGTGATGTGGCAGGGAGTTCAGAAGCCTAATGACCTGGGGGAAGAAGCTGTTTGCATCCTGACCGTTCTTGTTTTTATGTATCGTAGTCTCCTGCCTGATGATAGAAAGTCAAAGAGGATGCTGGATTGATGGATGGGATCCTTAATAATACCAAAGGCCCTGCGTATGCAATGTTCCTGATAAATGTCCCCGATGGATGGTAGGGAGACTCCTATGATCCCCTCAGCAGTTCTCACAACCCTTTGTAGAGACTTCTGGTCCGATGCTCGGCTGCTGCCGTACCAGATGGAGATGCAGCTTGCCAGGGTGCTCTCAGTGGTGCTCCTGTAAAGTGCAGTTAAGATGGTGGGGTTAGGAGGGGAGAACTGCTTACTTCAATCTCCTTAGGAAGTGGAGGAGTTGCTGTGCCGCCTTGTTCAGGGAGATGTTGTTAAGGGACCAGGTAAAGTCATCTGTGATAAGAAAGCCCAGCTACTTGGTGCACTTAATTCTCTCTACGAAGGAGCCATGTATTCACAGAGAAGGATGGTTCATCTGCACCTTCCTGAAGTCCACAATGATTTCCTTGGATTTCTCCACATCAAGGTTGTTCTTCTCACACCAGTCCACCAGCTGCTTCACTTCCTCTCTATATGCCATCTCGTCATTGTTCTTGGTAAGGCTAACCACTGTTGTGTCATCTGTAAATTTGAGGAAATGGTTTAAGTTGGATCCTTCGACACAGTCATGCATCAGCAGTGGGCTGAGCACACAGCCCAGGGGAGCGCTAGTGCTCAGTGTAATGGGACTAGCGATGTTGCTGCCCACATGGACTGACTGTGGCCTTTCTGTTAAGAAGTCCAGTATCCAGTTAGAGAGAGAGGTGTTGAGACTCAGTGAGGACAAGTTCCTCACCGGTTTCTTGGGTGTGATGGTGTTAAATGACAAAGTGAAGTCTATACACAGCAGCCTGGCATGTGAGACACAATTTTCTAGATGGAACAAAACTAGAGTGGAGGGCAGAGGCTATTGTATCATCAGTGGATTGATTCGAGTGATAAGCAAACTGGAGAGGATTCAATGTAGCCAGGAGTAAGGCTTTAATGTGCTCATAACATTTCTTGGTGGTTGATGCTAATGCCACCAGACTATAGTCATTTAGCCCGATTACTGACATCACCTTTGGCACTGGAATGACGGTCGCCACCTTGAAAACCGAGAGGACGTTTTCTATAGTGGGGGAATCCAGGACCAGAGGGCACAATGTTAGCATAGAGGGACGTCCAAATGTGGAGGAACTTCTTTAGCTAGCGGGTGGTGAATCTGCGGAATTTGTTGCTGCATGTGGCTGTGGAGGCCAGGTCATTAAGTGTACTTAAAGTGGAGGCTGAGAGATTTTTTGATAGGTGAAAAAGGTTACAGGGGGTAGGCAGGAGAATATGGTCGAGAGGGAAATGGATCAGCCAAGATGAAATGGCAAAGCATACATGATGGCCTAATTTTGTTTCAAAGTCTTATGGTCTCTCATTGCATATTTGATTTGATGGAGAAATTCTTCTGAGAATGAATAATATTGTCCGAAAGTGCTCATGAGTAAGAGAAAATTGTGTAAGTGTTATCATTCAAAGGGATGTTCAAAATTAAAAGAACATTTTTGTCCAATGTCCAAGTCAAATATTTGTCTGGAAATTGTAGCTTGTTTTTGTTAGTTGAGATGAGCCTAAGGGAAATGTGACTCAAAATTTTATACATCTCAAATAATCTTATTGGTTACTGCATTCCAAGGAAAACAGCTCTTGTTTCTCGTTTCGTCATTGTTACAACTTTCCAGTCCGATAAAGAGTTATACAGGATGTAAACCATCCATGTACTCTGCACCAGCTTATCCAGGACGCATTTAATAGCCAGTCCCATATTAATTCCATTTGCTTCTCCCCGTATTCTCCCATCCCAACCCCTCCCCATCTAAATTTCACCACTTGCATTCACACAAAACAAAATTTATGCGAACCTGTTAGTCTACTAACCATACACCTTTGAGTTATGAAGAACATAGAACACCCACAGAAATTCCATGTGGTTACAGCGAGAAGGTGCACAGTCCATAATTGAACCAAGTTGCTGGATCCGTGAACTGCTAACTGTGCCATTGCACCACTCTTGTGAATCTCTCTGCAGTCACATTTCTAGTCATCGTACTTTCTAAAATCTGGTGACTAGAATTGTATGTAATGCTAAATTATGGTTAGAGTTGTGTTGCATACTGCTCTAGACTAATGGCTTTGTTCTCATTACCATTACCTTCTGCTTCCGTTACTGAGCCAGTTATAGATCCAATTTGTCACTTCTTAGATTCCATGCACTTTTATATTTTATTTTGAAATCTTTTATGTCAAATTAATAGCTTGTTGTTTTCCCTGGAATTTTCTTAAATGTAAGTGAAAACTTGCATTTATATGAATGCAAAGCAACAGTTTTGTGGAGAATCATGTAATTCATTGTGATCCTTGTGCAAAATACTGCTTTTTATTAAGTAATGTCCATTAATGCATCACAATGTTTATCATCAATTTCTATCCCTTTATATTTAAATACCATCACCAATGCAATTTCTCATTTGTGAGTTAAAAATGTACTTTGTTTTGAGCAGAATTTGCATACCATCTTTCACTATTTCGGGTTGTTAGAAGTGCATACTCCACTATGTTACACTGTAAAGATAGAATGAACTTCTGGATGAATACTAGAAAGTGGAAGTACAGAAGCTTCAATAATGTTATAAAGTCTGATGGAATCCTCAGTCAGTTTTGATATGTGATTCCCCCAAATTTGTCTGTTATCAACCCCAACAAATACTGCATGAAATTTGTTTCATGCATATTATGTGTACCTTCTGATTATTTATTATTTCCTATTTTTGTGTTAGACAATGGAAGCTCCATCGCTGCAAAATATTAGCTTTTCTCTCAAACCAGGGGAACTTCTGGCTGTGATTGGACCTGTAGGTGCTGGCAAAGTGAGTTTTAATCATGGAGTTGTTAAGTGTTTAACTCTATTCTTTAAGTTATAAATGTGTAGTCTATGAAACCAGTAATGTTTTATATCATCTGTGTAATTTTGGAAGTATGTTTTTCTGGGTGCTTTTCTGTCTCTTTTCAAGTTTAGTCTTATTTATAAAGTAGTATGATTTTATGACTGTGAAATAATTTTTTAAAAGGAAGTTTTTATTATTATAGCCTGCTTTCCCACTCTCTTTTTTGTTTTTCTATTTTGGAATATTGCTTTTCACCTTAAGAATATTGAGTGAATTCTATTTCTTGGGCCTCTTGAGAGAGCGGTGCCTTAATAATTGTAATACACTGTCCATATACTGATCAGCAACTGCAAATTGAATACTGATTCTTGAATCTTAGATGTCAGCAGATGTTTAATATTTGGATTATCAAATTTTCACTATAGTCGTCTATTCTTGCTGCGTTACTTGGAGAACTTTCAAAGGACAGTGGTATCCTAGATGTTAAAGGCAAAATAGCTTATTGTGCACAACAGCCATGGGTGTTTCCTGGTACTGTTCGGAGCAATATCCTATTTGGTAAAGAATACCAAAAAGCAAAATATGAAAAGATCATCACAGCTTGTGCCTTGAAGAAAGTGAGTATCCAATCTTGACTACACTGAATCCGATGTAAACATAATTGCTTTATATTAAAACATTTACATGTCTTGGAAATGAATTGTCTTCATAATTATAGAACAAAGGCAATTGGTGCATTGATAGTTTGTGGTTTGATATACTAGTGATGGAATGAAATTTATCATTGTCTTTAATTTGCAAATAATTTCATTTTAAAAATCTATTTTGCAACTTAGGCAGTTCCTTGAGTGTGAGGAGTGCTTTTTTTCTACAGTTTTCTAGATTCTTCGGTTGTTGAAGGGGGCAGTGTGGCACCTTCAGAGCCTGCTTCAGCTGGGCAGAAGGTTTCTTGATGGGATGGGTAGATGGTGCAAGACAGTGCACATCTTCTACAGTTCATGCTGGACTTCTAAGTGTTGAGTGCTCCTTCTCATAAACATATGACTTGTTTTATATCTCAAAATCTCAGTGTCCATATTGAATACACTCCAGAATTGGATTGTGACCTCCACAAATACACCATTTTCAGGGTGACAAAATCTCTTCTCATCTTAATCCTGTCAGGCTGTTTTCTGGAGACTGTGACCTCTTAGACACCCAACTGGGAACATTGACTCTGTATTAACAGCTGTAAGTTAATACTTGGTGGTCAACTTAAGAAATCCAGGCAGCAGAATATAGTTCACTTGCACAATATCTGAAATTAGGTATATAAGTAACTAATTTATAATGTGCAGGGTCATTTGTTCTTCAGTCCTTAAGGTCCAAACTAGTCATTTATTTTTTCAAGCACGTATGACTACTTCAGAAAAAAAATGAGGTTAATTTTTTTTAAAAGCCTTTAAGATTAAGTCTAAAGTAATAATAATAATTGGGCTGTAATAATCTTTTTAGGCAAATGTGACTTACTCAAGTCAAATATATGTTCACTAGTGCAGAAGGAAATATTGGTGATGTGGGAAATCTAAAATAAAACAGAAAATACTACAAATAATCAGTAGGTATTTGTGAAAGAAAAATCAGTTAAATTCTCAAATCAAAGGCATTTTGGCTTGACCTGTTTAATATTTTTAGTAATTTCTACTTCTGGACTTGTTGTTTATGAGATTATTGTGGGAAAGATGTAAAGATCAGCAAAAGTAAGGGAACAGCTGTAGAGTTTTTCCAGAGGCCATCAAAACTTAAGTCTTAATATTGGTCAGGAAATTTCAGGTGCATGTAACAGGGTCACACAGTCATAATGAGTGGGTTTATCCTAAATATATATTGGAGAAATTTAATTTGCTTTATTATTTGGGAAGATGAACTTATATTGGGGAACCAAACAAAGAACAGTGGATTTCCTGCATCTGCAGATTTTCTCTTGTTTGTGAGAGAACAGCAGTTTTGGATCCAGTTTAGTGCATTGAGAAGAGAGTTAATTGATAATCTTGTTCTTAAAGGGCCTTTAGGGAAGTGTGTTCACAATAAGATGGAATGTTACATTGAGTTTCAAAATGATGTTCGGTAAGTATGAAGGTATGAGGAGAGAATTGGATTTGCCCACAGATATAATGTTGGGGAGCCATTTGACATAATAATGCATAAATTGCAAAAAAAAACCTTTTAAAGTATAAATCCACAAAAACGAAGAATGATTTGCCCATCTATGGCTGACCAAAGTAATTAAATTAAGTGAAGAAATACAGTATATATTGTTGCCAGAAATCGCAGTAAGCCTAAGAATTGGCAGCTTTTTTGGATTCATTAAGGATGGCCAAGAAACTGGTTAAGAAAAGTAGCATAGAAATTAGAGTAAACTGGTGAGGGACAAAAAATGGCTTTTATAGGTAAATGAAAAGAAAAGACAAAGGTTCACTCTTCCAGATAGAGACATCAAATTTTAAAATTGGGCAATAAGGAAATGGCAAAGGAATTAAACAATTGTGTATACCTTCGTGGAATAAGAGGCAGAAGCCATCTGATATCAGAGTTAGAATCAGGTTTCATATTAATACCATATGTTGTGAACTTTGTTGTTCCGCTAGGTATTGCAAAAGAGAGCACAAAATTAGTGAGGTAGTGTACGTAGGTTCATTGTCCATTCAGGGAAGAAGCTGTTCCTGAAAAGTTGAGTGTGTGTCTTCAGGCTCCTGTTCCTCCACTTTGATGGTAGCAATGAGAAAAAGGCATGTCCTGGGTCCTTAATGATGGATGCTGCGATTTAGAAGCATCAACTTTTCAAAGTGTCCTGAATGCTAGGGAGGCTAATACCCACCATAGAGGTGGTTGAGCTTACAACTTTCTGCAGCATTTTCTAGTCCTGTACAGTGGGCCCTTCCTACGAGAACGAGACAGTGATGCAACCAGTTAGAATGCTTACCTTGGTACATGTGTAAAAATTTGCAAGAAACTTTGGTGACATACTAATTCTCCTCAAACTCCGGTAATTACAACTTCTTTGTAGTTGTATCAACATGTTGGGCTCAAGATAGATCTTTAGAGATATTGACAGCCAGGAATTTGAAACAGCTCACTCTTTCCACTTCTGATCCCTTGATGAGGATTAGTGTGTGTTCCCTTGACTTACCCTTGCTGAAATCCACACCCAGTTCCTTGGTTGTTGCTGTGACACTTCAACTAGCTGATGTACCTCACTCCTGTACACCACCTCATCACCATCTGAAATTCTGCCAACAATAGTTGTGTTGTCAGCAAATCTATCAATGACGTTTGAGTTGTGCAGAGCCACACAGATGAGGATGTAGGGAGAGTAGAGCAGTTGGCTAAGCTCAAATCCTTGAGGTGCTGCAGTGTTACTGGCCAGCGATGAGATGTTATTTTCGATCGGCTCTGAATGTGGTCTTTCGATGAGGAAGTCAAGATCCAGTTGTGAAGAGAGGTAAAGAAGCCCATGTTTTTGATCTTGTTGATTAGAATTGAGGGTCTAATTCTGTTGAACGCTGAGCTGTAATCAATAAATAGAGCCTGATATAGGTGAGTGGGGAGCCAGTGATATTGTGTCTGCTGTAGACCTATTGTGATGATATGCAAATAGCAGCAGGTCCAGGTCCTTGCTGAGGCAGGAGTTGATTCTGGAGATAACCAGCCTCTCAATCATGTCATCACAGTAGATGTGAGTGCAACTGGGTGGTAATTGTTGAGGCAACTCATCCTGCTCTTCTTGGGCACTGATATGATTGTCACCCTTTTGAAGCAGGTGGGTACTGCTGAAGACAACAGTGAGAGATTGAAGATGTCCTTGAATACTCCCACCAGTTGGTTGGCAGGAGTTTTCAATGCCTACCCGGTACACCATCCGGTCCCTATGCCTGGTGAGGGTTCACCCTCTTGAAAGATGTTCTGATGTCAGCCTCTGAGACAGAGATCACAAGGTAGCCAGATATCGCAATGGTCACACAGCTATAATTTTATTCTCCTTTTTCAATGTTTTGAGCTCATCTGGGAGTGAGGCATCTCTGCTATTCATGATTTTAGGTTTTGCTTTGTAGGATGTAATGACCTGCAAACCCTGCCAGAGCTGATTTGTAACCAGCCCTCAGCAGGCAGGGATTTAGATTTACAAGCCTTTGGGAACTTTTCTGGAATGAGGGTTGCCAGCACAAGAGTGACAGTTTGCACTTGAACTGAAAGAGTCTTATGTCCCAGCGGGGAGATTTACCTGGAGGGTTTAAACTAGTTTGGTAGGAGGGCAGGATCAAGTGAGGCAGATGGGGAGATAGAGTTGAGATAGAATTTAATGGTGGTAATATTAGAAGACAGGACAACCAGGAGCAAGGAAAAGCTGTTGGATTAAATTGCATTAATTTCAAAGCAAAAGGCCTGACAGGTAAGGGGAATGAACTCAGGGTCAACAGACAGGATCTCCCGGTTGCCACCCACTTCAACTCTGCTTCACATTCCCATTCGGATATGTCCATACATGGCCTCCTCTACTGCCATGATGAGGCCAAACTCAGGTTGGAGGAGCAACACCTCATATACCGTCTGGGTAGCCTCCAGCCCCTTGGTATGAACATTGAATTCTCCAACTTCTGGTAATTCCCTCCCTCTCCCTTCCCCCATCCCACTTTTACTCTGCCTCTTCTTCTAGCTGCCTATCACCTCTCTCATGATTCTGCCTTCTACTACCCATAGTGCTTTCCCCTTTCATTACTTCTTTACCTCTCCTGCCTATCCCCTCCCTGCTTCCCCTCCCCCACCCCTTGATCTTTCCTCTGATTGGTTTTTCACCTGGCACCTTCCACCCTGCCCCCCACCTTCTTTATGGCCCCCCCTTCAGTCCTGACGAAGGGTCTCGGCCCGAAGCGTTGATTGCACATTTCAGCGGATGCTGCCCGACCTGCTGTGTTCATCCAGCTTGTTTGTATGTGTTAACTCAGGGTATGGATAGCTACATTGGACTGGGAGATTATAACCATCATAGAAACATGGTGAAGTGGGAGGGTGCGGGAGACAGGACTGGCACAAGTGACATTTCCAAGGTACAGATGCTATAGGTGGGATAGAGGTGGCAGAAAGAGAGGATGTGGAGTTGCACTTGTGATTAAGGATATAATCTTGGCACTTGGGGCAAAATGAAATTATTGAGGGATCATCTGGAGAGACTTTGTGGAAGGAATTGAGAGATAAAAAAGGAATGATCACCTTGTTGCAATTGTACTATAGGGTACAATGGGATGGGATTTTAACTTTCCTCATGTACTGTAGATTGGGACAGTCATAGTGCTAATGAAGTGGATGGTGCGGAGCAGGTAACGGGATGGAAAACTTTTAAAAATGAGATATTGAGATCTCAAGATCTGCATGGTCCCCACAAGCTTCAAGATCGCCACCATCGTGCCAGTGCCGAAGCATTCCACTGCCACGGGCCTGAATGACTTCTGCCCAGTTGCACTCACCCCCATCATTACAAAGTGCTTTGAGAGACTGGTTCTATCACATCTGAAATCCTGTCTGCCCACTATCCTGGGCCCCCATCAATTTGCCTATCGCACCAACAGGTCAACAGAGAATGCCATCTCCACGGCACTTCACTCTGTCCTGACCCATCTGGACAGCCCCAACTCTTACGTCAGAATGCTGTTCATTGACTTTAGTTCAGCATTCAATACAGTGACCCCTTCCAAGCTGATCGCCAAACTTCGCCAGCTTGGTATCAGCTCATCCCTCCGCAATTGGACCTTGGACTTCCTGACTTACAGACCCCAATATGTTAAGTTAGACAACCTGTCCTTCTCCACTCTCACCACCGGCATGCCTCAAGGCTGTGTGCTGAGCCCTCTTCTGTACTCCCTTTTCACCTATGACTGCGTTCCTGTACATGGTTCTAATTCCATAATCAAGTTCGCAGACGACACCACGGTGGTTGGCCTGATCAGAGGGGATGACACGACGGCCTGCAGGGACGAGGTCCAGCACGAAGCCGCATGGTGTGCCGACAACAACCTGGCCCTTAACACCCAGAAGACCAAGGAGATCATTGTGGACTTCAGGCATGCTAGGAGCCACACTCATGTCCCCTTCTACATTAACAGAGCTGTAGTGGAGCATTTATCAAGCTTCAAATTCCTTGGTGTCCACATTTCTGATAATCTCACCTGGTCCCTGAATTCCTCCATCCTGATCAAAAAGGTGCAACAGCGCCTTTATTTCCTGCGGAGCATCAAGAAAGCTCACCTCTGTCCCAAGATACTGATGGACTTTTACCGCTGTAACATTGAGAGCATACTCACCAACTGCATCTCAGTGTGGCATGGCAATTCTCCTGTATTGGCCCGTAAAGCACTCCAGCGTGTGGTGAAAACTGCCCAGCAGATTATCAGCACCCAATTGCCCACCATTGAGAACATCTACCATAAACGCTGCCTGGACAGGGTGAAAAGCATTATCAAGGATGCATCTTACCCTAACCATGGACTTTTTACTCTCCTCCCATCCGGTAGGCACTACAGGAGCCTCCGCTCCCACACCAGCAGGCACAGGAAGAGCTTCTACCCTGAGGCTGTGACCCTGCTGAACCTCACATCACAGCGCTAAGCGGTATTGCACCCATATTGTACTGTCTCAGTATGTTTATATTTGTGTGCTGAAGCACTTACTTTTTATTTGCAGTTATTTTGTAAATAACACTATTCTTTTGAATTTCTGGTCAGATGCTAACTGCATTTCATTGGCTTTGTATCTGTACTTGGCACAATGACAATAAAGTTGAATCTAATCTAATCTAAATATGGAAAGCAAACGGTTGCCCATGTAGCAAGTTGCCCCTCTCCACGCAACTCATAAACCCAAAGAAAGGGCAGAGACCGATACAGTTTGGTACCTGCAGCGTAGCATGAGTTGCTGGTCAGTGTTGAACTCAATGTAGGACTACCTTGGGGACTCACACTCTGGATTTTTCCCTTGGGGGTTTACTCCTGAAGCCCTCCCTGTGAGTGAGAATTGCTGCAAGGCAGCAGAGGTTTCAGATCAGATTTTTTCCTTCTCTTAGGTGAGCTGCCAACTGCGGCTGACAAGCCCTATTTGCCCGAAGTGACATGTTTTAGGGCAGCAGTAACCCGCCTTTGCCCCTTCTCCTGTCAGTCAAAGTGGTTCCACCAGACTTAGTAGAGAAGCCACATGTGAAGGCCAGCAGCTGGATGGTTATCAGAGGAGATTTGAGGTGCACGTCATTGGGAGCATTTAATAGGAAGTGGGATCTTTCTCATTATAACCCCCGGCTGTAACAACCTTAAGGAACCAGGTGAGAATAGGGATCTAAAATACCGAAGTATTAGACAGTAAAATATATCGGAGACTCGGTGGCCTTGAAAGTTGATGGAGCACAAGGATTTCAATGAATTACATTGAAATGTATATGGTTCAGGGCCTGTCCCTACTCCAGTGTCTCAGATGGAAGAAGGGAGAGTTAAAAATATTTGCAATTACTTTAGAGAGCAAACACGAGGAAATCTGCAGATGCTGGAAATTCAAACAACACACACAAAATGCTGGTGGAACACAGCAGGCCAGGCAGCATCTATAAGGAGAAGCACTGTCGACATTTCGGGCCGAGACCCTTTGTCAGGACTAACTGAAAGGAGAGATACTAAGAGATTTGAAAGTAGGAGGGGAGGGGGAAAGGCGAAATGATAGAAGACCGGAGGGGGTGGGATGAAGCTAAGAGCTGGAAGGTGATTGGCGAAAGTGATACAGAGCTGGAGAAGGGAAAGGATCATGGGACGGGAGGCCTTGGGAGAAAGAAAGGGGGAGGGGAGGCACCAGAGGGAGATGGAGAACAGGCAGGGTGATGGGCAGAGAGAGAGAGAAAAAAAACAAACAAATATGTCAGGGATGGAGTAAGAAGGGGAGGAGGGGCATTAACAGAAGTTAGAGAAGTCAATGTTTATGCCATCAGGTTGGAGGCTCCCTAGCCGGTATATAAGGTGGTGTTCCTCCAACCTGAGTGTGGCTTCATCTTGACAGTGGAGGAGGCCATGGATAGACATATCAGAATGGGAATGGGACGTGGAATTAAAATGTGTGGCCACTGGGAGATCCTGCTTTCTCTGGCGGACCGAGCGTAGGTGTTCAGCGAAATGGTCTCCCAGTCTGCGTCGGGTCTCACCAATATATAAAAGGCCACACTGGGAGCACCGGACGCAGTATACCACACCAGCCGACTCACAGGTGAAGTGTCGCCTCACCTGGAAGGACTGTCTGGAGCCCTGAATGGTGGTGAGGGAGGAAGTGTAAGGGCAGGTGTAGCACTTGTTCCACTTACAAGGATAAGTGCCAGGAGGGAGATCGGTGGGAAGAGATGGGTGGGGGGGGGGGGGGGGATGAGTGGACAAGGGAGTCGCGTAGGGAGCGATCCCTGCGGAAAGCAGAAAGGGCGGGGGGGAAGGAAAGATGTGCTTGGTAGTGGGATCCCGTTGGAGGTGGCGGAAGTTACGGAGAATTATACGTTGGACCTGGAGGCTGGTGGGGTGGTAGGTGAGGACAAGGGGAACCCTATCCTGAGTGGGGTGGCGGGCAGATGGGGTGAGATGTGCGGGAAATGGGAGAGATGCGTTTGAGAGCAGAGTTGATGGTGGAAGAAGGGAAGAATGAAAAGCCTCATCCTGAGAGCAGATGCGGTGGAGACGGAGGAATTGTGAGAAGGAGATAGCATTTTTGCAAGAGACAGGGTGGGAAGAGGAATAGTCCAGGTAGCTGTGAGAGTCTGTAGGCTTATAGTAGATATCAGTAGATAAGCCGTCTCCAGAGATGGAGACAGAAAGATCAAGAAAGGGGAGGAAGGTGTCGGAAATGGTCCAGGAAAATTTGAGGGCAGGGTGAAAGTTGGAGGCAAAGTTAATGAAGTCGACGAGCTCAGAATGCGTGCAGGAGGCAGTGCCAATGCAGTCGTCAATGTAGCGAAGGAAAAGAGGGGGACGGATACCTGTATAGACTTGGAACATGGACTGTTCCACAAAGCCAACAAAAAGGCAGGCATAACTGGGACCCATGCGGGTGCCCATGGCTACACCCTTGATTTGGAGGAAGTGGGAGGAGCCAAAGGAGAAATTATTGAGAGTAAGAACTAATTCCGCTAGACGGAGGAGAGTGGTGGTAGAGGGGAATTGGTTAGGTCTGGAATCCAAAAAGAAGCAAAGAGCTTTGTGACCATCCTGGTGGGGGATGGAGGTATATAGGGACTGGATGTACATGGTGAAAATAAGGCGGGTGGGGGCCAGGGAACTTAAAATCATTGAAAAAATTCAAAGCGTGAGAAGTGTTAGAAACATAGGTGGGAAGAGATTGAACAAGGGCGGATAAGACAATGTCAAGGTATGCAGAAGTGAGTTCGGTGGGGCAGCAGCAAGCTGAGACAATAGGTCTACCTGGACAGGCAGGTTTGTGGATCTTGGGTAGGAGGTAGAAACGGGAAGTGCGGGGTAGGGAACTATGAGGTTGTTGGCCCTGGATGGGAGATCCCCAGAGCTGATAAGGTTGGTGCTGGTATAGGAGACAGTGGTCTGGTGCTCCTTAGTGGGGTCATGATCAAGGGATAAATAAGAGGAGGTATCAGAGAGTTGTTGCTGTGCCTCGGCCAGGTAGAGGTCAGTACGGCAGACAACAACAGCTCCCCCCTTATCAGTGGGTTTTATAGTGAGGTTGGGATTGGTGCGGAGGGAGCAGAGAGCAGAGCATTTGGAAGGAGTGAGGTTGGAATTGGAACAGGGTGTGGTGAAGTCGAGACGGTTGATGTCTCATCGGCAACTAGCAATAAAGAGCAGGCAGAAGACCAGAGCCGGGTGTCCATGAAGAGGAGGAGGGTTGAAGACGGGAGAAGGGGTCATCGGTGGGGTTAGGTAGCAATTACTTTAGTCTATGTACGATCTAATGACACATCTTGGGACAGCATCTGATCAAATGCTTTGTGTGATTTCACTCTCTGGAAGACTAATCTGTCGTCAGCTGCAGTGGTAAATTGGAGGCTGTCATTTCATTCCCCTTCTGTTCAAAACAAGCGTAGAATGCGTTAAATTCATCAGGAAGGAATGCTGCCCGCTTTCATTTCATAGCCCATTATGACAAGGCCTGCCATGATTGATGGCTGCTGAGATGCCTGTTTAATGGATGCCTCAGTGGTAACACTACCCATTATATTTCATTGCTGGGGCCCCTTGGGCTATGGAATAACTGGCCACACAGGCAGGCTGAAGGACCACGCGTGAAGGGAGGTCTGATCTTTCCATCACAAAGGGACTAATCCAAGAGTGACAGCACATCCTATGCTGAGTCAACGTAGTAGTGGTAGTACTATGCTAGATCTCTGACACACATTTGCAAGATCAGGTGTTCTAAGACCATCTTCACAATGATGTAAAATGCTGTGGGAAGAGCTTCAGTCATTTTCTGGTACCTGTAGTGTTTACACTGTTGCGGTCAGGATCATCTTAATTCCCCTTGCTGCCTCTCCTTCCCGTTCTCTGATGGTCTCCTCTCCTAGCAGATGCCTTCATCTCCAGCCCTTTACCTTTCCTACTACTGGACCGGGCTTCACCTGTCATCTTCTAGCTAGTCTTCCTTCCCCTCCCCTCACCTTTTTATTCTGGTGTCTTCCCCCTTCCTTTCCAGTCCTGAAGAAGGGTCTTGGCCCAAAATTTGACTGTTTACTCGTTTTCATAGATACTAACTGACCTGCTGAGTGCCTCCAGCATTTTGTGTGTATTGCTCTGGATTTCCAGCAGCTGCAGAATCTCTTGTGTTTATGACGTAATGCTGAGGCTTTTTAAGGTTTTGGTCAGACCACATTTGGAGTCTAGGGCCAGAGGATAAAGCCTCAGAAAAGAAAGTCATACCTAGAGAACAAAGAAGAGGTGGAATTTTGTTAGAGGATGGTGACTCTGTGGAATTCATTGTCACACACAGCTGCGGAGGCCAACTCATTGGGTATATTTAAGGCAGGGTTTGGTAGGTTTTGATTCGTAAGTCTATCAAAGGTTTTGAGGCGAAGGGGTTGAGAGGAAAAATAAATCAGCCAAGATCAAGTGGCGGAGCAGACTCGGTGGGCCGAATGCCTAATTCTGCTCTTATGTTTTTGGTAATGTTCTCCTTTATCAATAATGGAATCGCTCTCCCTCTTACACACCTCTCTAACACATCTGAAGCAACAAAACCCAGTCCTGCCCTTCATATAACCATATTTCTGTAACGGCAATACACTAGTAGCCCATCCTGTTATCAGCCTATGCTTGCCTTACTTAAGAAACATTAGCAATAGCCTGTCCTGGTCCAACCGCGTAGAATGCACAGCCATCCATGCTCCAACTGTCTTTACTTCCTCAAGATTAAAGAATTGGCATGCCAATTTGACCGATGCACTTTAGAAAGAATTCTATCTAGATGCATGGCAGCTAGCTGGTCCGAGACTACCACAAACTGCGGACTTGTGGACACAGCTCAGCGTATCAGCGAAACCAGCCTGCTCACCATGGACCCTGTCTGTACTTCTCACTGCCTTGGGAAAGCAGCCAACATTATCAAAGACTTTCCCACCCTGGTATTTTCTCCTCCGTCTGCTCCCATCAAGCAGTAGACAGAAAAGCATGCAAACATGTACCACAGACTCAAGGACAGCCTTTATCCCAGTGTTATATGATTATTGAATGCTCCCCTTGTATCATAAATGGGCTCTTGACCACACAATCGACCTCGTTATGGGCTTGAATCTTACTGCCTATCTGTACTGTGTTTTTTTTGTAATTATACCACTTTATTTGGTAATTTTTGGTAATTTATTTGATAATGTTTCATGTGACAATGACAAACCAACTTACCACTTATCAAATGCTAAAAAAAAGCATTCCTTAAGCACGCTCTTTGTACTTTAGAAGTTGTTTGAATAGTCTATTCTGAGTCCTGAAGCGACCCAGTTAGCTCTTTGGATGTCGTTGCTCTGCCCTTTAAATAGATATATAAATCAAAACAGCACGATCTACTCCCAGCTCTCCTTTGACTGTTCAACCAGGGTTGTTTGCTGCATCCAAAATCTTCAAATTAATCCCTGTAAGGTAGAACTGTGAACAGTTTGGTCTCGGACGTAATGCTGGAGAAAGGTCAAATGCATTAATGTGAATTGTGTAGTTACCCAACAGGCACAATTTCACCTGGAAATACTCACGCACATATTAAAAAAATATTGATGCGAATGGATCCAGCTTTCTTTAATCCTTTTATCCTGAGGCCAAATTTCTAAACAACAGTTCTATGGTCAAGTCAAGTTAATGTGATTAGTTTAAACTGATGGCTCAGAATGTTTATATAAGCTGTGAAAATGTTTAGAATGCTGCTTTTATTTATTGTGTGTTTTATAGGATTTGGAGCTGCTTCAGGATGGAGACCTGACTCAGATTGGAGACCGTGGAGCTACACTCAGTGGAGGACAAAAGGCCAGAGTGAATTTGGCTAGGTAATTAGAGTCCATATTGTACCAAATCTGGGCACGTTCATGGAGCATTAAACAGATTTAATGAATACCTTGAAAGAAAATTGCACTTTCATTGAGTGTGAGCTTAGTATTTCAGTAACAACAAATTCAAGGACAGTTTGTTATTAAGTGAAACTCTAACAATGTTTTTAAATTATTGGCTAAACAAATAGACTTCACTTGAGGATATTTCTTGAGGAACAGGATCAGATTACAACAGGAAGAATATGATCCAGAGAAAATAACTGGATTTGAACCCTAGTGCCTGCGCCACCATTTAGACCATAAGATATAGGAGCAGAATTAGGCCATTTAGCCCATCAAGTTTGCTCCACCATTTCATCATGGCTGATCCCTTTTTCCTCTCAGCCCCAATCTCCTTTCCAGTATCCCTTCATGCCCTGACTAATCAAGAATCTTATCAACCTCTGCTTTAAATATACATAAAGACTTGACCTCCGCAGCTGTCTGTGGCAAAGAATTCCACAGATTCACACCACTCTCTGTATAAAGAAATTCCTCCTCATCTCTGTTCTAAAAGGATGCCCCACTATTCTGAGGCTGCCCCCTCTGGTCTTACACACTCCCACTATAGGAAACCTCCTCCTCACATCCACTCTATCAAGGCCTTTCACAATTCTATAGGTTTCAATGAGGTCATCCCTCATTCTTCTGGACTCAAAAGTTAATTTTATTGTCAAAAGTATGCATGAACAATACAACTCTGATATCCATCTTTTCCAGGTGGCCACGAAATACAGGAAGACCATGGGAGCTGATGAGAGAAGAGACATCAGCTACCCCACCCCCCCAGCAGGAAAAAAAACAAAACTTGCAGACCCAAAAATCCCCCACCCCCTCCTTGCAGAAAAAAAAATCATCGACAATACCATCAAATCCCCACTCCTCCCCTGCAGAAAAAATCAGTGACAATAACAATTTCGAACCCCCTCACACACAGGAAAAAACAGCAACAAAAGCAATCCCTCACCGCCTCACTCACAGGAAAAAAACACAGCGATGGTGTATTCCAGTGAATACAAGCCCAGAGCCATCAAATGCCTTCATATGACAATCCGTTCAATTCAGGAATAATTTCTGTGAACCTTCTTTGAACCTGCTGGAGTTTCAGCACATCCTTTCTAAGATGAAGGGCCCAAAATCGCTTGTAATACTACAAGAGAGGCCTCAACAGTGCTTTATAAAGTCTCGGCATTACATCCTTGTTTTTATATCCTAGTCCTCTTGAAATAAATGCTGACATTGCATTTGCCTTCCTCACCACAGACTCAACCTGCAAATTAATCTTTAGGGAATCCTGAACAAGGTCTCCCAAGTCCCTTTGTGCCTCAGATTTTTGTATTTTCTCTCCATTTAGCAAATAGTCAGCCCTTTCATTTCTTCTACCAAAGTACATGACCCATACACTTCCGGCACTGCATTCCATCTCCTTTGCCCATTTTCCTTATCTAAGTCCTTCTGTAACCTCTCTACTTCTTCAAAACTACCTGCTCCTCCACCTATCTTCATATCATCTGCAAACTTTGCAACAAAGTCATCAGTTCCATCATCAAAGTCACTGACGTATAACATAAAAAGAACCAGTCCCAACACAGACCCCCCTAGAACACCAGTGGTCACCTGCACTCAACCCTTTATTCCCACTCTTTGCTTCCTGCCAATCGGCCATTGCTTTACCCATGCTAGAATCTTCCTTATAATATCTTGGGCTCGTAGTTTGATAAGCAGCCTCATGTATGGCACCTTGTCAAAGGCCTTCTGAAAATCCAAGAGCACGACATCAACTGATCTCTTTTGTCTATCCTGCTTGTTACTTCTTCAAAAAATTCCAGCAGATTTGTCAGACATTATTTTCCCTTGCTGACTACAGCCTATTTTTTTCATGTGCCTCCAAGTACCCAACATCTTTCCAACCACTGAGGTCACGTGAACTGGCCTATAATTTCCTTTCTTTTGCCTCTCTCCCTTCTTGAAGAGTGGAGTAACATTTGCAATTTTCCATTCTTCCGAAATTTAATAAGATTGTCGCTGGTCCAATCTTGGCCTCATCTCTGGCTTTCTCCCCCTACTGCTTGACTGTCTCACAGTTCTAATATCTGAATCAAGGTGAGGAGCATGAGTACTGACCATTAGGAAGGTACTTAAAGAAATCGGGTCAGCTCATCTCTTCAAAATGCTTTGCTTTTGGTCAGCACCTGAGCTGCTGTAGCCTATCCATAGGGAGTCTTTTCTCTTACCCCTACTCTTTCCCCAGAGCTCTGCTTTGAAAGCTATTAAACTATTAACCCTTCGATCTTGTGCCATTTCTAAGGAAGGTCCTCTGACCCAAAAGATCAACTGGTTTTCTCATTCTACAAATGCTGCATAAATTCTTCCAGCATTTCTTTTTTTGTTTCAGGTTGTATTATCTGCAGTTTGATTTGTTTTCCTTCAGCTTATGCTCCCCATATTGAAGGAGTGATATGTTTTCCTCCACCTCAAACATGTCATTCCTTAAGTATGGAGACAGAATTTGCACAGAGCAGTCCCATGCCTTGCAAAGTAGCATCATGGTACCTACTTTTATACTTCTGTACATACTACTGTTCAATAAGAGCCAGTGTTCCATTAGTTGTTCTAATTATTTGCTATACCAGCACACTGACCTTCAGTATTTCTTGCATTTGGACCCCTGATTCCTCTTGTACTGCAGCTTTTTAGTAATCACACTGTACATCAACACCGTTGAGGATTTTACCACTAAAATGTACTGTCGCTTTACATTTGATCTTCCCAAGTGTAACATCCACATGTGACTAGATTGAACATCACATGCTATTTCTCCATCTGTATCTGCAACTCAGTTCTGTAACTGTGCCAATACCTGAAACATCTACACTCTCTACCATGCCACAGACTTTGATTATGTGAACTGGAATTTACATCTAAGCCATTTATATATATCACAAATAGTACAGATGCCATTATTGATCCCTGCAGATCACCACTAGTCACAGATATCCAGCCAGGACAGGTTTCATTGAGTGGTACCCTCTGTCTTCAGTGGGCAAGCTGATTCTGAATCGAAACAACCAAGTCACCTTGCATCTTAATCTTCTATTCCTTAATAATGGGATAGTGGACTTGCTGTACTTTCCAAATATTTCAGGAAAAATCAATAAGTTGAATAATCTCAGAATCATGTTTATTATTGCTGTTTTGTGTCATTAAATTTGTTTGTGGCAAATTTTGAAATGAATAGATTGTGTAACATGAAAGGAATAAAAGGCAGTGCCGATGAACAGTTCAGAAATCTGATAATGAAGAATTTGTGGTTGCTGAATTTGGATTTGGACAAAGAAGTAAAACTGCATTGTTTTAATTTTCTCTTCACTAAAGATGTGTGTATCAAGATGCTGATATCTACTTGCTTGATGATCCACTTAGTGCTGTTGATGCTGAAGTTGGAAAATACCTATTCGAGCAGTGAGTACCTGGAAAAGAACCAGCGTGTTGGACATATTTCAGATAATTTACAGTGCATTGTTTAAGTATTCAGCCCCCATGTATAACATCCAGAGATTTTGATCAATTTAACTGAGATTTTTTATTGTGAATCACATATTCTTTTTTTCTTCCCTCCAGTAGAGCCCAAAAAGTAGGGGAAATTGTAAAGCATGAAGAATTAAAAATTCAAAAACTGAAATATCAGCAGTTCAAAAGTATTCATCCCCCTTTGCTCAGTACTTCGTTGAATCACCTCTGACAGCCATTAGAGCCAGTAGTCTTTTTGGATAAGTCTCTATTAGCTTTCCACAATGTAATGGAGCAAGATTTGCCCATTCCTCCTTGCAAAATTGTTCAAGCTGTGCCAGGTTACTTAGGGAATGGCAGTGGGCAGCGATCTTGAGATCTTTCCAGAGATGTTCAAGCAGGTTAAGGTCAAGACTCTGACTGGGTCTCTCAAGGACATCAATTTTCCTTGTTTGAAGCCACTCTATGGTTGCTCTGGTAGTGTGCTTTGGGTTGTAGTAAGAACATAAGAATATAAGAAATAGGAGCAGGAGTAGTCCTGCTGAAAGATGAACTTCGTCCTCAGTTTAAGCTTTTTGGCAGAGGCCAGCAAGTTTTTTTGTTCAGGACCTCTCTGTATTTAGCAGAATTCATCTTCCCATCAACACCAGATAACCATTCCTTGCTGCTGAAAAGCATCCCTATAGCATGATACTGCCTCCACCATACTTTACAGTAGGGATGGTGTAACCTGGCTTAACTGCAGTATTAGATTTACGCCACATGTACTACTTAGTGTTGAGGGCATAAAGATTCGTTTTAGTTTCATCCGAACACAGGCCCTCTTCCACATTTTTACAATATCTTTTAAGTGACGCTTTCCAAAGTTTTTATGGGCAAGGATGTGCTTTTTTTTAATTTAGCCAGTGCTTCTTCCTTGCCACTCTACCATATTTGTTCAAGGCCTTGGAGATGTGGAGCCATGAACTACATTTCCAATTACAGTCACTGACTTCTGCATCTCACTCCGAGTGATTGTCGGTGTCACAGTAGCCTCTCTTACTAGTGCCATTCTTCTCCAGCGACTAAGTAGAGGGGCGGCCTGACTAGGCCATGTGGCAGTGGTTTCTTATTTTTCTGACTTTTTCACAATGGACAGTACTGAACTCTGAGGTATATTTTAGATGATCTTATACCCTTCCTGAGATTTGTGCTTCTCTATTATCATTTCCCTGGCTTGTCTTGAATACACTTTTGTCTTTATTTTGGTCTGGTCTGTTGAAAATTTGCCATACTTGTTGGGCCTTACAAAGAAAGGGGGTATTTATTCAGCTGATCCTTAATTGCACCTGAGGAAAGTTAGTGCAGTAATTACAAAGGGGATGAATACTTTTTCAGCTTCACAATGCTGCTTTTTTAATTTTTAGTAAATTGTTGACAGGTTTTATAATTTTTCTTTTGATTTAACGTGATGCACAATGTTTTTTAGATTAGCTCAAAAATCCTGCTTAAATATTTTTTAAGTTTAGAAAATGAAACAGTAAAGTATGAAAATATCTGTGGGAGCTGAATACTTTACAAAGCACTGTATTTGTTATTAAAAGTATTTTCATTACGTTTTCATCTTTGCACCCTAAACTTGTGATGTCAAGCCAGACTCTTCCATTACTCTTACAATACTGGCATCTGTTCCTAAAAAGCCAGACGATATATCTTATACACCTTACAGATGTATATAGGATCACGAGGGGCATAAGTGGGGTGAATGCACACTGTCTTTTTCGTAGGAAAATGAAACCAAACACTAGTGGGCAAAAGTTTAAAGTCTGAAGGGAAAGATTTAAAAGAGGCCTGAGGGGCAGGTTCTTCATGCTGCTGGTAGTGCAGGAATAGAATGAGCTGCCAGGGAAAGCAGCTGAAACTGATATTACAAAATTTTAAAAAAAAAATTGCATCAGTTTGTGTCTTGGAAAGGCTTAGAGGGGTAAAGGCCAGATATGGGCAAGTGGGATGAGCTTCAGTGGCCATGGTGAGCATGGATGGGTTGGGCCAAAGGGCCTGCCTCTATGATGTATTACTCTGATACTTTAAAACCAACCTTCAGAATTAACTCTCCATCATCTGCCAAGCGATGGAGGCCTGTCATCACTCCTACAGAATAGCTTTCATTTTAGGGCCGAACTTGGTCAGCGAGACTTCCAGTGTCCCTGAAGACACTGTGGGAAGTGTGTCCGGCTGCAGCTCCGTGTAAAAGAGATGTAACTGGAGCTGGACACATGTGACACATGGACACATCAGTGAGAACATCACTGATAAGAGTTTTATTGAGTTGGTCATACCGAAAGTGCAGGTTGCAGGTATTTGGGGGACTACCAGGGAAAGTAGAGGATGCAGCTAGATAGTGTAACTATTCCCCTCAAAAACAAGTATACCATTTTGGATATTATTGAGTGAGAGGAATCACCATTCAGGAGAAAGTAGCAGCCAGTTCTGTGACTGACTGAGGTTCCATGGGGAAGGGTGAAGGCAGAAAGGACTGTAGTACCAGGAGACTCGATACTTAGGGCAGACATGGGATCGAAGGCTGCAGAAGGAACTCTTAGATGGTGTGTTTCCTCCCTGGGACCAAGGTCAAGGGTGAATCTGAGCTGTTGTAGAGCGTTCTCAAATTATCGGGCACCGTGGTAGCACAGCACTTGGTAGTAACACTTGAAAGCACTAGCTGCAAGATAGTGGTTCAATTCCCACTACTGTCTGTCCATTCTAAAACGTGACCACGTGGTTTTCCTCTGGATGCTCCGGTTTCCTTCCACATCCCAATGTCATACCGGTTAGTTGTAGGCATGATGTGTTGTTGCTGGAAGCATGGTGACACCTGCGGACTGCACCCAGCACATTATGGATTGTGTTGGTCGTTGGTGCAAAGAACACATTTCACTGTGTGTTTTGATGTACGTATGACAAATAAAGCTCATCTATCTTATCTATCTTCTCAAGAGAGTGGGGGGAGAGGGTGATGGGTGAGCAGCCAGGAGTCATTGTGTGTGTTGGCAGAAGAAAAAGGCACATAGTCCTGCAGAGTGGATATTGAGTTCGGAAAGAGGTTTAAAAAGCAAGAAGTTGAGGGTAGTAATCTCTGGATTACTGCCTGTATCATGTCTGAGTTGAGGGTAACAGATTGATGATAAGGTAGATGAATATGTGGTTGAAAAGTTGGTGCAGCAGGCAGGGATTTAGATTTACAAGCCTTTGGGAACTTTTCTGGAATGAGGGTTGCCAGCACAAGAGTGACAGTTTGCACTTGAACTGAAAGAGTCTTATGTCCCAGCGGGGAGATTTACCTGGAGGGTTTAAACTAGTTTGGTAGGAGGGCAGGATCAAGTGAGGCAGATGGGGAGATAGAGTTGAGATAGAATTTAATGGTGGTAATATTAGAAGACAGGACAACCAGGAGCAAGGAAAGGCTGTTGGATTAAATTGCATTAATTTCAAAGCAAAAGGCCTGACAGGTAAGGGGAATGAACTCAGGGTCAACAGACAGGATCTCCCGGTTGCCACCCACTTCAACTCTGCTTCACATTCCCATTCGGATATGTCCATACATGGCCTCCTCTACTGCCATGATGAGGCCAAACTCAGGTTGGAGGAGCAACACCTCATATACCGTCTGGGTAGCCTCCAGCCCCTTGGTATGAACATTGAATTCTCCAACTTCTGGTAATTCCCTCCCTCTCCCTTCCCCCATCCCACTTTTACTCTGCCTCTTCTTCTAGCTGCCTATCACCTCTCTCATGATTCTGCCTTCTACTACCCATAGTGCTTTCCCCTTTCATTACTTCTTCACCTCTCCTGCCTATCACCTCTCATGATTCTGCCTTCTACTACCCATAGTGCTTTCCCCTTTCATTACTTCTTCACCTCTCCTGCCTATCCCCTCCCTGCTTCCCCTCCCCCACCCCTTGATCTTTCCTCTGATTGGTTTTTCACCTGGCACCTTCCACCCTGCCCCCCACCTTCTTTATGGCCCCCCCTTCAGTCCTGACGAAGGGTCTCGGCCCGAAGCGTTGATTGCACATTTCAGCGGATGCTGCCCGACCTGCTGTGTTCATCCAGCTTGTTTGTATGTGTTAACTCAGGGTATGGATAGCTACATTGGACTGGGAGATTATAACCATCATAGAAACATGGTGAAGTGGGAGGGTGCGGGAGACAGGACTGGCACAAGTGACATTTCCAAGGTACAGATGCTATAGGTGGGATAGAGGTGGCAGAAAGAGAGGATGTGGAGTTGCACTTGTGATTAAGGATACAATCTTGGCACTTGGGCAAAATGAAATTATTGAGGGATCATCTGGAGAGACTTTTTGGAAGGAATTGAGAGATAAAAAAGGAATGATCACCTTGTTGCAATTGTACTATAGGCCCCTATAGTACTATAGGGTACTATGGGATGGGATTTTAACTTTCCTCATGTACTGTAGATTGGGACAGTCATAGTGCTAATGAAGTGGATGGTGCGGAGCAGGTAACGGGATGGAAAACTTTTAAAAATGAGATATTGAGATCTCAAGATCTGCATGGTGCTGTTGTGAAGGGCAAGACTGATGAGAGTAGGGAACCCTGGATGACAAGGGTCAGGAAAAATAAGTTTCAAAGTTCATTTATTATCAAAGCACGTACAAATTGTACAACCTTGAGTTTTGTTTGCTTCCAGGCAGTCGCAAAGCAAGAAACCTGAAATAACCCAACTTCTTAAAAATGTAAGACCAATTTCCATCCCCCCATGCCCACAGAGAAAGAGAAAAAAACACAAAACAAATCATATAAACAATAGAAACGAGCAACAGCATTCTGAACCAAAATGAGTCCTTAGATCCAAATCTCCAGAGTAGGCCCAAAGCCTCAGTATTCAGTTAATCATATTGGCGGGGCAAATCGCCACAAAGTTTGCTTATAAGAGTGATTTATGGACTCTCAAGAGGCATACGCCTTCTCGTCACCATCTGAAATTTTGCCAACAATAGTTGTGTAATCAGCAAATTTATAGATGGCATTTGTGCTGTGTATAGCGACACGTTCATGGGTGTAGAGAAAATAGAGCAGTGGGCTAAGCACACCTCCCTGAAGTGCGCCAATGTTGATTATTGGCGAGATGGAGACATTATTTCCAACCCACACAGACTGTGGTCTTCCGGTGAGCAAGTTAAGGATCCAGTTACAGAACAAGTTAGGGAGAGTGATGATGGAAAGCTGCTTTTCAGAGAAAAGGCCCTTAACTATGGTATTCCCCAGGCCTATTTGTCTTCTATATCAGTGACTTGGATGAAAATCTATGGTTAATAACCTGAGGACATAGGGTTAAGATAAGAGAGTGGAAGATTTAGAAAGGATTCGACAGAAGTATTGTATCTTGAAGGCGGTTGTACACCACCAATTTGTAATATTAAAAGAGGCAAGTTTCTTCTTAAAGTATATAAAATATAGGAGTCAAAGTATTCATACTGATATAATTTACTTCTGCTTTTGAATTCGAGACAGACATTAAGAGTCGGGATTTCCCAAGTTTTTTAATTTGGATCTAGCCTCTATATAGTGATGTTGCTTAAATTTCTTTTCTCTCACTTCCAGTGTAATGAATGAAGAAACTTCCATTATTGAACTTAGTTTTGTAAGTTGTGCATTTTGCCATTACATATAGTTTCAGTGTCATGAAGGATATACTTCCTAAATTTTATAATGCTGCAGACGGAGGATACCAAACACACTGGAAGATTTAGGAGGGATTTGTGGAAGATTTTTTTACTCTTATAGAGTGACTGTATCTGGAATTCACTTCCTGACAGAGGGATGGAGATGATTAATCTTAAAACAGTTCAGTTTTTGGATGAGTATAAGAAATACCATGCCGTAGAAAGCTGTAGGCTGAATGCTGAGAAATGGGATTAGTGTAGATACGTGTTACACCCGGCACAGGCGCAGTGAGCCAAAGAACCTGTGTCCATGATATAAGACTCTGACATGACTTCCTGACCACTACTCAGTTTTGTTTCAAATCCTCCTCTTTTTATACTAATACATTGAGTTGCATTTTCCTAGTCTTGTTATGCAGGCTGTTATGTAGTCAAGTTCGTAGCTTGTCAACAGTTCTACAGTTTGATTGGCACCATCAAAATCAAACAGTGCAAACTAGATTCAGGATCACAGTAGAGAGGTGCTGATTATTCTTATTTCTTGTTTTTGTGCCATAGGTGTATAACAGGAATTTTGAAAAATAAGCCTCGTATTCTGGTGACCCATCAGCTTCAATATCTAAGTGCTGCTAGCCAAATTATCATATTAAAAGAGGTAAGTTTCTTCTTTGAACTAAGTGTCCCTTTATGAAAATACATCAAAATGGGAATTGGACACTCAAATTGACATATTTGCTTATCACAATCTTTTCACATTGTGAAAAGCTTAGAGCTGAGCTTTTATTTGTAATATGGATCTGTCTTTGTCAAATCACTTTTTATTGTTATTTCACAGTAAAAACGAGACATTTTTCAGGACCATGGTGCTACATGAAACAATACAAAAACTACACTGAACTACATAAAACAACACAAAAACTACACTAGACTACAGACCTACCCAGGACTTTAGTGCCTTTTTCACCACACAGCAAGTATGTACAGATCACGTGAGGTTCTCAGTGATGTTTATGTTGAGGATCTTAAAGCTGTTCACTCTCTCAACCCCAGATCCATTGATGTCAATAGGGGTGAGCTTGTCTCCATTCCTCCTGTAGTCTACAAACAGCTCCTTTGTTTTAGCGACATTGAGGTAGAGGTCATTTTCTTGACACTACTGTGTCAGGGAGATGACTTCTCTGTAGGCTGCCTCATTAATACTTGAGTTTAGGCCAATCAGTGTAGTGTCGTCAGCAAATTGTATTAGCAGATTGGAGCTTGGGTGGCGACCCAGTCATGAGTGTACAGAGAATAGAGGAGGGGCTTAGGACACAGCCCAGAGTGGCACCTGTGTTGAGGGTTGGAGGTGAGGGAGCCCACTCTTACCACCTGTCGGCAATCTAACAGGACATCCAGGATCCAACTGCACAAGGCAGGGTGAAGGCCGAGGTCTCTGAACTTCTTGTTGAGCCTGGAGGGAATTATAGTGTTGAATGCTGAACTGTAGTCCAAGAACAGCATTCTCACATAAGCATCCTTCTTCTCCAGATGTGTAAGGACGGTGTGTAGAGCTGTGGCTATTGCGTTGTCTGTCGATCGGTTGTGTTGGTAGGGGAATTGTAGGGGTCCAGTGTGATTGGTAGCAAGCTGTGGATGTAGCCCTTGACCAGCCTCTCAAAGCAGTTGCTTATTATTGAGGTCAGTGCGACAGGATGCCAGTTGTTCAGACATGTTACCTTGGTCTTTTTGGGTACAGGAACAATGGTGGATGTTTTGAGGCCTCTGGGAGAGGGAGAGATTAAAATGTCTGTAAACTCACCAGCCAGTTGTGCCGTGCACACCCTGAGTACCCGTCCTGAGATGCCATCCGGTCCCGCAGCCTTGCGACTGTCCACTCGTTGGAAACACCTGCATTCTTCAGCCTCAGAGATGACCAAGCTGCAGGTCGCATCAGCAGCTCTCCTCAGGGGTTCAGTTTTGGCAACATCGAATCGAAAAGATTTAGTTCATCTGGGAGACAGGCAGCGATGTTAGAAACTCCACTGCGTTTAGCTTTGAAGGCTGCGATGGTGTGCAGACGTTGCCATAAGCTGTGTGTGTTGTTGGTGGAGAGTTGAGTCTGAAGCTTGTCCCTGTTATTGTTGTTTCGCTGCCTTGATGACTTTGCGTAGATTGTAGCTGCATTTCTTGAGTTCCTGTTGGTTACCGGCAACGTAAGCTCTGTGTCGCGTGGTAAGTGCTGCTCACACGGAACTATTGATCCAGGGTTTCTGGTTTGGATAGACCCTGACCGATTTCTGGGGGACAACATCCTCAATGCACTTCTGAATGAAACTCATGACCCCATCCGTGAACTCGGAGAAATCATCATCATGGAAGACATTCCAGTCAACATCATCAAAGCAGTCAATGTCATAAGATGACCAGGGTGTTTCTGCTTTTATTCTGCATTTAGAAATGTGGTATGTGCTTTGCATAATTTTCAATTTGCTTCAATGGATTATCTAAGTGATTGTAGAGGCTTGTGCACAAACTCCTGTCAGCATTCTGGATTTCAGGCTACAAACAGGATTTCCAAAAGTTACTTCGCAATCTATGGACTCTCTTTCAAGGGCTCTTTGGCTCATGTTCTTGATGTTTATTATTGTTGTATTTTTACTTTTTTCCTCAGCTCAAGCTGGTAAAACTTGTACAGATGTAGCCAAGCACACTCATTTCTCAATTGCTAGGAATGTTTAGATTATTCTAAATTGCTAGGAATTTTCAGATTATTCTAGTAGTGTTTAGTTCTGTGGTTTTCTGAAGATATACATAAATATTGCTGTGTAGGCTTAATTGTTTAATGCTGTCGTGCAGTGTTCAAAGGTTGAATTTAATGTCAGAGAAATGTATACAATATTAATCCTGAAATGCTTTTTTTTTTGCAAACATCCACAAAGACAGAGAAGTGCCCCAAAGAATGAACGACAGTTAAGCATGAGAACCCAAAGTCCCTCCCCAGTTCCCCCCTCCCACGCATAAGCAACAGCAAGCAACAACCCCCCTCCCCCCACCAGCAAAATAAAGTGCATTGGTACTGTCACCGAGCCCAAGCATGTCCTAAGCAATAGCAAAGACACAAACCAAAGTTACCCGAAAGGCTTCGCATTTCATCTGACATTTGACAAACCACAGGTTCTCTCTCTCTCCCGGGCAAGGGTGAGGGAGGTATCCCCCATTTTCACAGCAAGCGGAAGATATAACAACAACCCGCTGGTTTACAATGTTAAAAGTCTGCTTTATTGCATTTTTCCAAGCTCTGTGTCCAAGGATCGCAAAGACCTCGGGTCTCCGGGCCCATAGCGAAAGATTTTCCGGCCTCCCTGATGACACACGAGTCTCCTGCTGTGACAGCGACCCTCGATCTGCCTGTATCCAGAGCCCTGAGATCCCAGGCTTCTGAACACAATTGAGCTTCTCAGGCCAAACCCTTGGCATGTCGAATAACGGCCAGTCGTGGAACCCCAAGAACGGGTCCCATTCCCGCAAAGAGCCGAAGCCTGCGTGTAACTCCAGGTCAGGGTCTTCAAAGGATATTAAAGGTAGAAATAGAGCTGTTTCTGAAGATGCAAGCAAAGGATTCGCCGTTAGCCGCCATTATCCCTCCTAAGCTCCGCCTTCTTCAGAATGA
Organism: Hemitrygon akajei; assembly: GCF_048418815.1. NCBI lineage: Eukaryota > Metazoa > Chordata > Chondrichthyes > Myliobatiformes > Dasyatidae > Hemitrygon > Hemitrygon akajei. The sequence goes on from NC_133125.1 coordinate 109,121,442, forward strand.
TATCAGTTATAGATACTACTAATGGGCCAATGTATATACCCTGTTCTTGGAAACGCAGAAAGCCTGCAGCACAATACAGGCCCTTCAAGCCACAAAGCTGTGCCAAACATGCCCCTACCTTAGAACTACCTAGGCTTACCCATAGACGTCTATTTTTCTAAGTACCATGTATCCATCCAGGAGTCTCTTAAATCTTGAATTTATAGGTCTCGTATTATGTACTTCTGATATTCTTTTGGGTTACCCACCTGGTCCTGTATTGCCACAAAGAACCCCTCTACTTCAGGGAAGAGATCTGCAACTCCGAGCCAGGCATTTGATGCTTTCTTGTCGACATCGGGTCTGCTCAGATTGTGGGGATGTCTTCCACGGAGGGTTATGCTCTTCTGTTTGTTTGTAATGTGAAAAAGACTAAGGAGCTGGTGGTGGACCTGAGGAGGGCTAAGGCACCAGTGACCCCTGTTTCCATCCAAGGGGTCAGTGTGGACATGGTGGAGGATTACAAATACCTGGGGATACAAATTGACAGTCAACTGGACTGGTCAAAGAACACTGAGGCTGTCTACAAGAAGGGTCAGAGCCATCTCTACTTCCTGAAGAGACTGAGGTCCTTTAACATCTGCCGGATGATGCTAAGGATGTTCTACGAGTCTGTGGTGGCCAGTGCTATCATGTTTGCTGTTGTGTGCTGGGGCAGCAGGCTGAGGGTAGCAGACACCAACAGAATCAACAAACTCATTCGTAAGGCCAGTGATGTTGTGGGGGTGGAACTGGACTCTCTGATGGTGGTTTCTGAAAAGAGGATGCTGTCCAAGTTGCATGCCATCTTGGACAATGTCTCCCATCCACTCCATAATGTACTGGTTAGACACAGGAGTACATTCAGCTGGAGACTCATTCCACCGAGATGGATAGATAGATAGATAGATAGATAGATACTTTATTCATCCCCATGGGGAAATTCAACTTTTTTTCCAATGTCCCATACACTTGTTGTAGCAAAACTAATTACATACAATACTTAACTCAGTAAAAAATATGATATGCATCTAAATCACTATCTCAAAAAGCATTAATAATAGCTTTTAAAAAGTTCTTAAGTCCTGGCGGTTGAATTGTAAAGCCTAATGGCATTGGGGAGTATTGACCTCTTCATCCTGTCTGAGGAGCATTGCATCGATAGTAACCTGTTGATGCAACACTGCGCGTCATAGGAAGTCATTCCTGCCTGTGGCCATCAAACTTTACAACTCCTCCCTCAGAGTGTCAGACACCCTGAGCCAAAAGGCTGGTCCTGGATTTATTTCCACTTGGCATGATTAACTTATTATTATTTAATTATTTATGGTTTTATATTGCTATATTTCTACACTATTCTTGGTTGGTGTGACTGTAATGAAACTCAATTTCCCTCGGGATCAATAAAGTATGTCTGTCTGTCTGTTGTTAACTTTTTCCTCTGTAGTGATAATTTCTTCATTTTTCTGGGTTGTGCTTTCATTTAAGTTTAGTGGTGTGTACTTATCAGAATTTCATGTGTACGCATAGAGTGCTGAATCCTACTTTTGTTGATGAAAATATATTCTTAGAAGTTTTATCTGACTGTGGCATAGTAATTTGAATGTTTTTTTATTCCTCTTCCTCCTCCTGTCTCAGGCAGTGTTAATCCAAGTGTATTATAGTTGCACATAGAGTTTTCTAAAATTTGTCAACTCAGTTTTTATTTTTCTTAGTAAATTTTCCACATCCATTTTGAACCAAGCTGTTATGGCAAAATAATACATTAATATGGATCTAGTGAAAGTATTTATTCTCTTTGTTATATTTTTACTATTGAGCACTGTTTGGCAGATATTCGTAAGCCTTGAAGTAAATTCTGTCAAATGATTTACCTTTATTGGACTATGATCTGTTTTCTTAACTTTTTGATACCCCAAATACTTCTATGTTTCATATTCTTCCATCATTATATTGTATTCTGTGCTCTGTGTTATAATCTACTTAGCACTATTGCACCTTTCATTATTATTATTATTATTATTATTATTATTATTATTTTCTTTGCTTTTGCATTTGCACAGTTTGTTGTATTTTGCACACTGGTTGTCTGCCCTGTTGGTGAAGTCTCTTTCATTGATTCTATTATGGTTATTAGATTTATTGAGTATGCCCGCAAGAGTATGAATCTTAGGGTTGTATATGGTAACATGTATGTACTTTGATAATAAATTTACTTTGAACAATTATATTTAGTAAATCACATCCTAAATTTCAATTAATTAATTGACATACTGAAAATTAATTTCAGGGTCGAGTGGTTGAAAGCGGAAAGTTAAACCAGCTAATAAAATCTGGAGTTGATTTTGCTCATCTGCTGAAACAGCATGAAGAAGATGAACAGGCAGATCTTCATTCCACAACTAAACTAATGAAGGAACGTACACTTTCTCAGACCTCAGTTTTGTCATTGGGGTCATCAACGCAATCACATAAAGAGAGCACAGTTGAACTATCAGTAAGTAAAGCAATTCGCTTTGTAAAACATCTGTGAAAATCATGGATGTAACTTGACTGAGTGTTTCAAATTGGGAGCTACTATTGACCAAAGTGGAAAAGGTTTCAACAAGGTGGTTAAAACTTTAAAAAAAATTAGGCAGAGGTATACAATAAATTTTGGACGAATATTCAGTGCCATATATGTTTCTTTACAAAATGCAAACAAGAATTTATTAAACTTATGTTTATTTAGTGATACAGTGCGTAATATGTCCTTCCACCCCAGCAACCCACCAGTTTAACCATGGAGTGAATTTACTTATCTCCACAATCACTTCGGTTTTCCCCTTTAAGGGGCATTCCCACTAATGCAATCCCCCTCCAGTTTTACAGGCTTCTTTTGTTTCCTTCACAATTCTGCAAAAGAGTTTTCATCTGAACCATTGACTCTGTTTGTCTTCACCCAGCTGTGGCTCGACCTGCTGAGTTTTTGTTTTTATATTACAAGCATTGTTGCCGTGCCTTTTGTTATGGAAGTCAAATGAGAGCTCAACGGGCTAGGATGCATTTTGGTTAATGGACCTCTAGAATTGGAGCAGTCAGGGGAATCAGCTGCACTGAAACAGATAGCCAGAGAGGGTACTCACCCCCTTGCACACATCTCCCAGATAGCTTCCTGCAAAAGGTATCCTTGCACAGGTGGATGTCACTGTGGTGAACTAGATATACCTGTCTGACTGCTCCTGTGGCTCCTCCCACAGACCCTGCTGACTGCCCCTGTGGCTCCTCCCACAGACCCCTGTATAAAGGCGACTGTGGGCTGCTGCTCTCCCTCATTTTCCCAGGATGTAGTGTTGTTCTTCAGTCAATAAAAGCCGATATCTCACTTCCTAAGTCTCAGCGTGAGTTATTGATGGTGCATCAATTTTATTGACTGAAATTACAACATGGAAACCGTTTTACGCCCAGAACGCCTAGATTTGGACCCCCAAGACCCTGAAGCAGCTCTTGCCTTTGAACACTGGCTTGTGTGCTTCCAATCGTACTTGGAGGAGGTTCGTGCCACCGACTCGGCTGTTCGGCACAGACTTCTCCTCTCGAGGGTCGCCCCAAAAGTTTATTCATTCATCAGGGACCTCTCCACCTACGAGGGGGCGCTTGCCGCCCTCAAAAGACAGTACCTGCGGCCAGTAAATCCAGTTTATGCACGGCACCGCTTGGCAACACGAAAACAGCGGCCTACGGAGTCGACTGCTGAATTTCTCCGCGAACTATAGGCACTCGCGCGGGCTTGTGACTGCCAAGCGCTCACAGCGGAACAGCATACGGAACTCTTGGTCCGAGACGCTTTTGTGACTGGAGTCCGGTCAGTGTATTTACGCCAGCGGCTGCTGGAAAAAGCTGATCTTACCTTACGCTCCGCGATAGAGACGGCCGATACGTTAGAGGCTGCGCAACTGTACGCCGAAGCGGTCCAGCCGCGCGATTCCCCGGTTCCGAGCGAATTCGCCAACGCCGCGGCCAGTCGCGGTATCACGAACTCCTCGAATTCGCCGAGTATAAAACACTGTTACTTTTGTGGGCTTCAGAAACATTCCAGAAACAGCTGTCCGGCTCGCGAAGCGACTTGTTCCAGCTGCGGGAAGAAGGGCCATTTCGCCAAGGTCTGTAAATCTAAACCGCGCCCGGGGTCGAGCAGCGCTGCGTCTGAGACCTGGGGGCCGCCATTTTGCATGCCTGGATGTGGACAACCATCTTTGCCGGCGTCACCAGGCCCCACCCCCGACTCGCCATCTTGCATGCCCGGATGTGAGCGGCCATCTTTGCCGGCGTCTCCAGGCCCCGCCCCCGACTCGCCCCGTTCAACGCTGGCTTCCGTGACCCTCGACCAAAGCGCTCCGCACCAGCTCGCAAGGTCAATGATGGACATCCTGGTGGAGGGGCACAGGACTAGCTGCCTGTTTGACACGGGCAGCACTGAGAGTTTTATTGACCCGGCCACAGTGAAACGCTGTGGACTCGTGACACGGCCGGTACGTCACAGGATCACCTTGGCTTCTGGGTCGCATTCCACAGACATCCGGGTGGGTTGTGTAGCGACATTGGTGGTGCAGGGCACAGAGTATCGGAACTTTGCGTTCCTGGTCATGCCTCGACTGTGCGCACCTGTGCTGTTGGGGCTCGACTTCCAGAGCCATCTCAAAAGTGTGACTATGGCATATGACGGGCCCCTTCCACCACTCACTGTCAGGAATCCTCAGTTTGGTGGGACTTTGCCATATACTCCGTTACCACACGCACATACACACCGACCCACACATCCCGCCCAGCACCATGCCGATAGCTGTGCTGCTGACACTACTTGCAGCCTCTCCACCCTCAAGATCCCTCCCCCATCGCTGTTCACCAACCTGACCCCCGACTGTAAACCGGTGGCAACTAAAAGTAGGAGGTACAGTGCGGGGGACAGGGCCTTTATTCATTCAGAGGTGCAGCGGCTGCTCGGGGAGGGGATCATTGAGCCAAACACAAGCCCATGGCGGTCCCAGGTGGTCATTGTTCGGACTGGGCAGAAAAATAGGATGGTTGTGGACTACAGCCAGACCATCAATAGATTCACGCAGCTTGACGCGTACCCCCTACCCCGCATCGCGGATATGGTCAACCAGATAGCTCAGTACAAGGTGTACTCGACAATTGATCTGAAATCCGCTTATCACCAGCTCCCCATCCGCCCAGAGGACCGCCCCTACACCGCCTTCGAGGCGGGTGGCAGGCTCTATCACTTTCTGCGCGTCCCATTTGGTGTCACAAATGGGGTCTCAGTCTTCCAGAGGGAGATGGACCGGATGGTGGACCAGTACAAACTGAAGGCCACATTTCCCTATCTAGATAACATCACCATCTGTGGTCGCGACTGGTCGGATCATGACGCCAACCTCCAACGATTTTTCCAAGTGGCCGATGCTTTGAACCTCACTTATAACAAGGACAAGTGTGTGTTCAGAACCACACGACTCGCTATCCTTGGGTATGTCGTGGAGAACGGGGTCATTGGCCCTGACCCCGACCGTATGCGCCCCCTGTTAGAACTCCCTCTTCCCACCACTCTCAAGGCCCTCCGGCGGTGCCTGGGTTTTTTTTCCTATTACGCCCAATGGGTCCCCCATTACGCAGACAAGGCCCGCCCCCTGGTCAGGTCTACCACTTTTCCCCTCTCTGCCGAGGCCCGCGTGGCCTTCAGCTGCATTAAAGGGGACATTGCCAAAGCAACGATGCATGCGGTAGACGAGACCATTCCCTTCCAAGTAGAGAGTGACGCCTCTGACGTCGCGCTGGCTGCTACCCTCAATCAGGAAGGCAGACCAGTGGCGTTTTTTTCTCGTACCCTTCAAGGCTCTGAACTTCGGCACTCCGCGGTGGAGAAAGAAGCCCAGGCCATAGTGGAAGCTATTAGGCACTGGAGGCACTATCTCGCCGGCAAAAGGTTCTCCTTGCTGACCGACCAGCGCTTGGTTGCGTTCATGTTCAGCAACCAACAGCGGGGCAAAATCAAAAATGATAAAATTTTGCGATGGAGAATAGAACTCTCCACCTACAATTATGATATCCTGTACCGGCCTGGCAGGCTCAATGAACCCTCTGATGCCCTATCCCGGGGAACGTGTGCTAGTGCCCAGCTCGACCAGCTGTATGCCCTTCATGCCCAACTTTGCCACCCGGGGGTCACCCGATTTTACCATTTCATTAAAGCCCGGAACCTGCCGTACTCCCTGGAGGACATCAGGACGATGACCAGGGACTGCCAGATCTGCGCTGAGTGCAAACCGCACTTCTACCGTCCTGACACTGCGCAGCTTGTCAAGGCCACCCGCCCTTTTGAGCGACTGAGTGTTGACTTTAAGGGCCCCCTTCCCTCCACCGACCGCAATGTCTATTTTCTCAGTATTATTGACGAGTACTCGCGATTCCCCTTTGCCGTTCCCTGCCCCGACACTACTACCACGTCGGTCATAAAAGCCCTGCGCCAGCTCTTCACTCTGTTCGGATATCCCTGCTATGTCCACAGTGATAGAGGGTCCTCCTTTATGAGTGACGAGTTGCGCCGGTTCCTGCTAGCTAGGGGCATTGCTACTAGTCGCACCACGAGTTATAATCCCCGGGGGAATGGCCAGGTGGAGAGGGAGAATGCCACAGTGTGGAAGGCCACACTTTTAGCCCTTAAGTCAAAAGGGTTGCCGGTCTCCCGATGGCAGGAGGTCCTCCCTGAGGCACTCCACTCTATCCGCTCCCTGTTGTGTACGTCCACTAATGCCACCCCTCACGAACGCCTATTCTCTTTTCCCAGGAAGTCTGTCAGTGGGACCACCCTACCAGTTTGGCTGACGTCCCCGGGGCCAGTGCTGCTACATAAACATGCGAGGAGTAATAAGTACTCACCGCTGGTCGAGAGGGTTCACCTCCTGCATGCTAATCCCCAGTATGCCTACGTGGTCTTGCCTGATGGGCGGGAGGACACGGTCTCTGTCCGCGACCTGGCGCCCGCCGGAGCAGCAGACCACTACCCCGAGCATTCCACGGTAACTATGCACCCTGTACCCGAGGTGACACCGCACGCACCGTGCCACACCCAGACTCCTCACGACGCTCATGTACCGGGCATCTCGTACGCGTCTATTCCAGGGACCTCGCTCACACGCGAGGGATCCCTGACACCTCCTGTTGGGACAGAACCAACCCACTCTCCGCCTCCGGTGCAAACACCACCTCCGGCACCTGTGCCATCACCACCTCCGGCTCCTGTGCAATTGCAGCCGAGCTACGTAGATCGCAGCGAACGATTCGACCACCTGATAGACTTAACCTGTAAATATACTTGGGGATTTTTTTTAAACAAAGGGGGGGTGAATGTGGTGAACTAGATATACCTGTCTGACTGCTCCTGTGGCTCCTCCCACAGACCCCTGTATAAAGGCGACTGTGGTCTGCTGCTCTCCCTCATTTTCCCAGGATGTAGTGTTGTTCTTCAGTCAATAAAAGCCGATATCTCACTTCCTAAGTCTCAGCGTGAGTTATTGATGGTGCATCAGTCACCTTGGTGCACTCTACTTCAGTGGCTTGTGCAAGTCCCTTTTACTGTGTGGTAGGACTCTGCCGCACATATTCTGCATTACCAAAGTATGTTTTCCTTCGAGCACTCTGGAGGAGGTGGAAAGGTCTAGTTTGCATTGTGATGTGACCCTTAATAGACTGTTTCTAAAGGTCAGGGCTTTTGAGCATGGGTGCTAGTAGTTTGAGAAATCCAGCTGGAAGTAATTACTGCCCCTGAAGTAGGTGTGACATTGGATAAGCTAGTATCCACACAGGTGCAATCATTTCTACAGCTTTTCAAAACAGTGCTAGAAAACTGGACAGGCAAATTTGAGCCACTGTTTGCAGGATTTTACAGGGGGTTTGAACTCATTCATTTATTTTGATGCCATGCATTACTTCTCAGGAGTTATTGTTAATTTTTATTCTGCAGACTCTATTGTGTGCTTATTGTAGCAGTGCCACACTATTGTCCTATTCATAGCCATAGTTACATTGGAACACACTGTACAGAGTTCTCAGAGGAAGTGGTTGAGACTGGTACACAGTGATCTTTAAAAGTCTTTTTGGGAGGTGCATGGAAAGGAGAGCTTGGAGGGCTGTGGGCTAGCAGAGAGGATGTTGTGGTTGGCATGGAGCAGTTGGGCTGAAGGGTCTATTTCAGGTGTATTACTCTGTGCGCTTGGTTCTTTCATCAGGTATGCTCATAAAGTGTAGGAGCAGAATTAAGCCATTCAACCCATCTACTCTGCCCTGCCCTTTAATCATGGCTGATCCATTTCCTGGGTGTGGGGGGGGGGGGATGATTTGTCTCTACCAAGGAGATGTAAGGCATTTTTTCCCTCCACTTGCCTGCACAAAGTGTAGCACCTGCTTAGCACCCCCCCCCCCCCCCCATATCAGGGACACGTGAGCCATGGGAGCAGGTGGTGTGTGGTCCTCTGAGCAGCTGGAGCATATCACAAGTCCTGGTTTTGTGATCACTGACGCCAGGCAGACAATCTGTGAAGACTATTGATAATGGTTGGGGTCACCCGTCTTGTAAAGACACTGTCCAGAAGAAGGCCAAAGCAAGCCACTTCTGTAGAAAAAAATTGCCAGGAACATTCATGGCCAAAGACCGTGATTGGCCATATCGTATGGCACGCCACATGATCATGATCCATTTCCCTCTCAACCCCATTCTCTTACCTTTTCCCTGTAATCCTCCTTAAATGCACCTAAGACCTGGCCTCCACAGCTGCCTGTGACTCCAAATTCCACAGATTCACCACCCTCTGGCTAAAGGAATTCCTCCTCATCTCCGTTCTAAATGGACATCCCTCTATTCTGAGGCTGTGCTCTCTGGTCCTGGACTCCCCCACTTTAGGAAACATCCTCTCTACATCCACTCCATCTAGGCCTTATAATGTTCGATATGTTTCAATGAGATCCCTCCTCATTCTTCTAAATTCAAGCGACTACAAGCCCAGAGCCATCGAATGCTCCTCATTTCATAAGGCTTTCAACCCCAAAGTCATTTTCATGAGCCACCTTTGAACCCACTCCAATGTCAGCACATCCTTCCTCAGATAATTGGCCTAAAACTGCTCACAATACCCCAACTGAGGCCTCACCGGTGCCTTATAAAGCCTCAGCATTTCATGCTTGTTTTTGTTTTCTAGTCCTCTCTGAATTAATGCTAACAATGCATTTGCCTTCCTCACCACTGACTCAACCTGCAAGTTAACCTTTAGGGAATCCTGCATGAGGACTATCAGTGGATAAGTTACAGCATGATCAACATGCAGTTTGCTGTCTGCCAGAAATCCAACCCAGAAATAAACAGCTTTGTGAATTTGTAGAAAATGTATTTATGTAATTACTTTTCGTTTGATAACAACTGTATATCCTTGATGTGTAACTAATAGATTGGTTACTGCATTTTGATGTATTAACATATCATTTGACTGATGGACATTCTCTAGTTATGAAAAATGTAATGTATAGTTTGTTATTTTTATCCCGTGTGTTTGTTTGACAGGGGGAGACTGCGTTCTCTGCAGTACCAGAAGAGAGTCGAACTGAAGGATCAATTAGTTTCACAGTCTACAAGAAGTATTTTCTAGCAGGAGCGAATTGTTTTATGTCATTGATTCTCTTGGGTCTCTATTTGTTGGCACAGGTAAATGTTCAGCATCTAAACTTCAGCTAATAAATATTCAATACATTTCTGTCAGACAATGAATATCTTGAGCAAGAACTCCTAATCACCACCTCCTGTGATTCTGTGGTACATTTAAGATCCTATGCCATCAGCGCTCTGGAATCACCATGAACTTGAAGTTGAACAGTGTAAATTGCCCAGATGTATAGGCAAGTTGCAGAGACGGGTGTTGTGGCTGTGTAAGGGGCGGCATTTGTTGGAATGGGGGAGTGTGAAATAGGAACTGGTGTAAATAGGAACTGGCTATTTGATTGTTAATACAGTCCAAGTAGGCGGAAGGGGCCTGTTTCCATACTCTTGACCCTATTCTTGTCAAGACCAGTTATGTACATGAGCTCAGAGCTGTGTTTGACTAGTCTCATATTTCTATAAAGTTTTTCATTTGCTTTTGCATCACAAGTCAGGATCTTGTTGGGAAACTATGCATTTGCCTGGTTAACTGCATTTAAGAAATTCAGTACTATCCAATACAAATGGTCTCTATAATCAACTTGCCATTGGCAATTTTAAAATATTCATTCCTTCCACTACTCCAGTTATGGGTGTTGTACCTGATTTGTGGGATACCTGTCGGGAGTAAAAATTTCTTTAGCAATCTCAGTTAAGGCTCACGCAACATCTCCCTGATTGACACTTAAATCCTCACGCAGAGGGCAGAATCAGTATCAGAGCAGGTTTAATATCACTCGTATATGGCATGAAATTTGCTGTTTGTGGTATTTGGTGGTTGGTTTGAGCTGATGCTCTCCTGATTAGTCCTGATACAGGGTTTTTGACCGAAAATGTCAATAATTCCTTTCCTCCCACTGATGTTGCTTGAGCTGCTGAGTTTTTCCAACAGACTGTTTGCTGCAAGAGATAAGATACTGTTGATGTTCAAAAGGACATGGGTGTGTTTACTTATAAGTCACGGAAGATAGACTTGTAGTTTCAGCAGGTTGTTAGAAAGGCAAATATTATACAGTTGGCACTTGGAGTGACTCCTTTCATCAGGATTCGGGTCTCTGCACAAAATGTTGACTGTTCATTTCCCTCCATAGATGCTGCCTGACCTAATGAGTTCAAACAGCATTTTGTGTGTTGCTCCAGATTTTCAACATCTGCAAAATCTCTTGTATCAGATGTTGCATTATTAAAAGGCTTTGATTACAGGAATAAGAAAGCCTCATTGCAGTTGTAACTTGTGCAGTGACAGTACCTGGTGGTACAGAGGGAAGGCATGAAAAATTCACTGGACTGAATCTAAGGATGGGAGGTTTGCAACTTTAAGAGAGATTAGATAGACTAGGACTGCTTCCTTTATAGTTTAGAAGAATAAAACTTCTCTGTGAGTCTTCCAAAATTCTTGTAAGGGCCAGCAGGCTAGTTGCTGGTAGAATTGAGGTCTGCAGGACCTGGAGGTACAGTTTAAAAAAGTGTAGGACAGAGGTGAAGGAAGAATATTCTCTTTGAGGGTTGTGAACCTTTGGAATTCTTTGCATTCATTCAAGGGATCAAGGGAATGTGTAGACTGCCCTGAAGCATACAACTCAGTTATTAAGTCAGCCATGATTGTAATGAAAGTGTGAGCAGGTTCAAAGGTCTAGGTAGCTTACTGCTGTTTCTATTTTTTATTACTTTTGTCCTTGTGAAATTCAGTGGAGTCTGGAGTGAATATTGAGGCTCTCTGTGGCTTCCTAACTATATACCTCTGCACTCCACCTCTGGAAGGGGGAAGAAGTCAGAATAAGATGGTGGGGGAGGGGAGGAAGAAATACAAGGTGGCAGGTGATAGGTGAAACAGGGAGAGGGGGAGGTGGTGATCTAAAGAGCTGGGAAGTTGATTAGTGAGTGGAAGAGATAAAGGGCTGGAGGAAAGGGAAATTAATAGGAGAGGTCAGAGACCTTGGAAGAAAGGGAAGGGGGAGGACAACCAGAGGGAGGTGATGAGCAGGTAGGAAGAGAAGGTGTGAGAGGGAAACGGGAATGGTGAAGGAGAGGAAGGGAGGTACTTACCGGGAAGTTTGAGAAATTGATGTTTTATGCCATCATGATGGAAGTTATCCAGACAGAATATAGGATATTGTTCCTCCAACCCAAGTGTGGCCACATCTTGGCAGTAGAGGAGGCTGTGCATTGATATGTCAGAATAGGAAGTAGAATTGAAAGGGGTGGCCACTGGGAATTCTCGCTTTTTGTGGTGGATGGAGCAAAGCTGCTCAATGAAGTGTCTCCCAATCTACGTCAGGTCTCACTGATATGCAAGAGGCCACACTGCGAGCATTGGGTACAGTAGATGACTCGCAGGGTAAGTGTCACCTCACCTGGTGCCATGAATGGTAGTGAGGGAGGAGCAGTTGGGGCAGATGTGGCACTTGTTCCATTTGCAAGGATACCCTGCTGACATCCTTGTAAATCAACCTTATTTATAACTTGCCTGTAGGTAGGTGACCAAAACTGCACGTAATACCCCAAATTAGGCCTCACTACAACTTCAACGTAACATCCCATCTCCTGTACTTAATACTTTGATCTATGAAGGCCGATGTGCCAAAAGCTTTCTTTATGACCCTATCTACCTGTGATGCCTCTTTCAACTAATTATGGACGTGTATTCCCAGATTCCTTTGTTCTACCACACTCCTCAGTACCCTACCGTTCACTGTGTAAGGCCTACCCTGGTTGGTCCTACCAAAGTACAAAACCTCGCACTTGTTTGCGTTAAATTCTGTGCCATTTTTCAGCCCATTTTTCCAGCTGATGCAGATCCCTCAGCAAGCCTACACCCCCAATCTTGGTATCATCTGCAAATTTGCTGATCAGTTAACCTCATTATCATCCAGATCATTGATACAGATGACAAACAACAAATAACCCAGCACCGACCCCTGCGGCACTCCAATACGTCACGGGCTTCCAGTCATAGTGGCAGTCATCTTTTCCCACAAACCGATATCTAATTGAATTTACTGCCTCAACTTGAATGTCAAGCGACTGAACCTTCTTGTCCAACCTTTGCTGAAGTCCATGTAGACAACATCCACTTTCCTGGTAACTTCCTCGAAAAACTCTACGATTGGTTAGACATAATCTACCACACACAAAGCCATGCTGACCATACTTAATCAGGCCATGTCTATCCAAATATATAAAATCCCCTAGAATACCTCCCAGTAACTTTCCCACAACTGATATCAGACTCACCAGCCAATCATTTCCTATATTTAGAGCCTTTCTTAAACAGCTGAACAACATTGTCTATCCTCCAATCCTTCAGTACCTCTCCTGTCACTAAGGATGATTTAAATATCCTATTAAGGTCCCAGCAATTTCTGCACTTGCCTTCTGTAGGGTCCGAGGGAGCACCTTATCAGGCCCTGGGGACTTATCCACTCTGATTTGCCTCAGGGCAGCAAACACCTCCTCCTCTGTTATCTGTATAGAGTCCATGAAGTTGATGCCTCACTTCATAGATTCTCTTTATTCCTGAGTAAAAATAGATACAAGAAAAAATTAAGATTTCCTCCATCAGTTTTGGCTCCATACATGGATTATCATTCTAATTAGTCCTCTGGAAGATTATGTCCTTTGCAATCCTTCTGCTCTTAACATAACAGTAAAATCCCATAGGATTCTCCTTCACCTTGTTTTCTAGAGCAACTTCATGCCTTCTTTTAGCCCCTCCCCCACCTTGATTTCCTTCTTAAGTGTTCCCTTGCATTTCTTATTCTCCATAAGCTCCTCATTTGTTCCAACCTGCCTATACCTTCTGTGCACCTTTTTTTTTTAAACCAGGGCATCAATTTCTCTTGAAAACCAAGGTTCACTACACTTGTTATGTTTACCTTTTATTCTGGCAGGCACATACAAGCTTTTACTTTAAAAAAAAATCACTTTTGAAGGCCTCCCACTTACTAAGTACACCTTTGCCAGAAAACAGCCTGTCCCAATCCACATTTGCCAGATCATTTCTGATACCATCAAGATTGGCCTTCCTCCAATTTAGAATTTTAACCTGAGGACCAGACCTACCTTTTTGCATATTTACTTTGAAACTAATGGCACTGTGGTCACTAGATGCAAAGCATTCCCCTACACAAACTTCTGTCACCTGCCCTGTCTCATTCTCTAATAGATCAAGTATTGCACTCTCTCTCATTGGGACTTCTATGGACTAATTAAGGAAACTTTCCTTAACACATTTGATAAACTCTTTCCCATCTAGTCCTTATACAGTATGGGAGTCCCAGTCAATATATGGAAATTTAAAATCATCTACAATAACAACCTTATGTTTCTTGCAAATTCCTGTAGAATCCCCTTAAGATCTCTCTATAAATTTGTTCCTCTAAATCCCTCGGACTGTTGGGTGGGCTGTAATATAGCCCCATTAATGTGATCGTACTTTTCTTATTCCTCAGCTCCACCCATAATGCCTCACTGGATGAGCTCTTTAGTCTGTTCTGACAGAATGCTGCTGTGACATTTTCTCTGACTAGTAAAGCCACCCCTCCTCCTTTAATCCCTCCTGCTCTATCATGCCTAAAACAACGGATTCCCAGAATATTGAGCTGCCAGTCCTGCCCCTCCTGCAACCAAGTCTCACTAGTGGCCACATTACCATATTTCCAGGTGTTGATCCATGCCTTCAGCTCATCTGTCTCTCCCACGATACTTTGTTCTTTGAACTATGTGCAGCTCAGGATATTAGTTGCACCATGCTCAACCTTTTGATTCCTGACTTTGTCCGAGGTTTTATCTGCTTCTGAAGCCTTTCCACTAAATGTTCAGTATTAGAAAACCTTCCCGCTAAGGTATTAGTCCCTATCCAGTTCAGGTACAAACTGTCTTCTGTACAGGTACCAGCTTCCCTGGAAGAGAGCCCAATGATCCAAAGATCTTATGCCTTCCCTCCTACACCAACTCCTTAGCTACGTATTAAACTGTATAATCTTCCTAGTTCTGGCCTCACTAGCACATGGCACTGATAGCAATCCTGTGATCACAACCCTGGAGGTTCTGCCCTTTAATTTAGCACCTAACTCCCTGAACTCACTTTGTAGAACCTCGTCATTCTTCCTATCTTTGTCATTGGTACCTAAGTGGATAATGACCTCTGGCTGTTCAGCCGCCCATGTAAGAATGCTGAGGACTCAATCCAAGTGGTCCCTGACACTGGCACCCAGGAGGCAACATACCATCTGGGAATCTCGTTCTCACCTATAGAACCTCCTTTCTGTTCACTAGACTAATAAATATCCCTTATCACTACAGCTCGCCTCTTCTTCCCCCTTCCCATCTGAATCGCAGAGTCAAACTCGGTGCCAGAGACCGGACCGCTGAGACTTTCCCCTGCTAGGTCATCCCCCCACCCCACCCCCACTGCCAAAGTGGCTGTTTAGTCCCTTTCCCCTTTCTGACTGACACCTAATTTCCTGTATCTTCACCTTGGGTGTTACTAACTTTCTATATATCCTATCTATCACCACCTCAACCCCTGAATGATCCGGAGTTCTTCCAGTTCCAGTTCCAGCTGCAGCTCCTTAATGTGGATTGTTAGATGCTGCAGCTGGATGCACTTCTTGCAGGTGTAATTGTTAGGGTCACTAGAGGTGTCCCTGCCTTTCCATATCCTGCAAGAGGAGCATTCCATGACCTTGCCTTCTCTGACTGAAGCCTTGAAGAGCTAAAGCCTCAGCATCTCCACTCTAACTCTGCCACTCCAATGATGGCCGGTCTACTTACCCTTGCCTTAATTTAATTTATTCTTGTTGACCAATCCCGGATGCTGATTGGCTGATGATGAAAGCACCAAAATTGCCGCGAGTTGGTGCCTTTTCTACTCGATCGGCGAACCTGAGTGAATTACATCTTCTCATGCTTGGTATTTTTGTATTCTGATCTGTTAGTTGTGTTACAATTACATTTCAGAGGGAAAACACATTAGAGTCATAGATCAGATACGCTGGCTCAAGGCAGCAGATTTCCTTTACTGAAGAATATTGATGAGAGTGGAGGTAAATATGGAGGCTTAAGAGGTTCTTAGGGTTATGGCTAGTGTTCATGCACGTGAATGTGCAGAATGTGGAGGGATTTGGACATTTTGTAGGCAGAAGGGTTAAATGGAGTTTGGTGTTTAATTTAGTGCAACATCAAAGGGTTTGCTCCTGTCCTGTAATCTTTGATGTTCTATGACCTATTAGCCTGTTAGTGAACCTGATGAGTTTATGACGATCAAGTGGTTTCATGATCACTGTTGCTGAGACCAGTTTTTATTTTTGGTTTCCTTCCTGACTGCTTACTCTAGCTGAATTCAAATGTGAAAGTACTATGGGTGTTTAAGACAGTTCGCCACCACATCCTTGAGGGAATTAACTGTCCAAGCACAATATCAAATTCCCCTATAACAAAAATACATACATAAAATCATTTTAAACCATTGTACTAATTTTACTGCCTTGCTTACAATTCCATCCACCTTTTCTGAGTCAATCACCTGACCAGACTGGGTTGGATACAAGAGTACCAAATCTCTCTATTTCATCCTCTGCAATGTCAACTGGTTTTGCCCAATATAGAAACCATTCACGTGTGTTTTTGTCTCTAGAGTCATAGAGAAGTATAGTACAGAAACGGGCCCTTCAGTCCATCTAGTCCTTGCCAAAACCTTATAAACTGCCTACATCCATCGACTTGTACCAGACCATAGCCCTCCATACCCCTACTATCCATGTACCTATCCAAACTTCTCTTAAGCATCAAATTCAAGCAATGTGCGCTTGGTGCTGGCAGCTCATTCCACACTCTCACAACCCTCTGAGTGAGGGTGTTTCTCCTTAAGTTCCCCTTAAACCTCTCACCTTTCACCATTCACCCTTAACCCATCATCTCTGGTTGTCCTCCCATTGAACCTCATTGGAAAAAACTGCTTACATTTACCCAGTCTATACCCCTCATAATTTTATATGCCTCTATCCTCTCAATCTTCTTCATTCTACAGAATACAGTCATAACCTATTCAATTTTTTTTTATAACTGAGGTTCTCCAGACCCATCAACACCCTTGTAAATTTTCCCTGTACACTTTCAACTTTGTTCACATCTTTCCAGTAGGTAGGTGACCAAAATTTCACACAGTACTCCAAATTAGGCCTCACCAATGTTTTCTACAACTTCAACATGACATTCTATCTCTTGTATTCAATACTTTGATTTATGAAGGCCAATGTTCCAGAAGCTTTTTATACGACCTTATATACATAAGACACCACTTTCAATGAATTATGTACCTGTATTCCTAGATCCCTTTGTTCTACCACACTCCTCAGTGCCCCACCGTTCACTGTGTAAGACCTACCCTGGTTGGACCTACTGAAGTGCAAAACCTCGCGCTTGTCTGCATTAAATTCCATCTGCCATTTTTCAGCCCATTATTCCAACTGATGCAGATCCTCCTGCAATCCATGATAGCCTTCCTCACTGTCCACTACTTCTCCAATCTTGGTGTCATCCGCAAATTTGCTGATCCAGTTAACCACATTATCATCAAGATCGTTGATACAGATGACAACCAACAAAGGACCCAGTACCAATCCTTGCGGCACTCCATCAGTCACAGGCCTCCAGTCAGAGGGGCAGCCCTCTACTACTACCTTCTGGCATGTCCCACAAAGCCAGTGTCTAATCCAATTTGCTACCTCATCCTGAATGCCAAGTAACTGAATCTTCTTTCATGCAAGACCTTGTCAAGTGCCTTGCTAAAGTCCATGTGACTTCTCTGATGTTCATCCTACTAGCTTTCTTCTCCAAAGAGTTGTTGTTGTTTAAACCTCAGTAGCCATGTCGTACTTGCATCACTCCTGCCTTACTGAGCTGCTGCCCAGAAGATGAAGCTTTAGGATTTTGGCAAAAAATGGGCAGATTAGGGAAGAGATGTGATAACATTGATTATGGTTAGGAAGAAAGGTTTTTAACCCAGGCTTAGAGTCAACATCCAGGAGACTGGCTATTTCGGATATATTAATGTGTTCTGAGAATGTGATGGACTTGTTGTAAAAGGAACTCTTGGAACAAGTGACCATAATATGATGGAATTATACATGAAGTTTCAAGTTGATGTAGTTCAGTCTGAAACCAGTGGAAATAGGAAGGCGAATGGTATATTGGCCTTTTTTACATGGGTGTTTGGCTACTAGAGTAAAGGAATCTAACTGTAATTATAGATGGTCATGAAGAGTAGCTTCCATAGGTATTTCTTCTGATGAGCAATTTCTCTTCCATGTAGACGAGCTGAATATATTGGATGCAGTTACAATTCTTCTCACCCTATCTCCTGGCTTTGCTGTTTCTGTTCCTGGATAATGTTTTCCATTCCAGGATATCAGAGATGTCCTGCTTCAAAGAACAGGGTTGCTGCCCTCAGCTTCATCCATGCTCACCACATCATTCCTCCAACATAGAGTTCCTCTTGTCCTCATCTACCACCCCATGAGCATTCACATCCAATCCATCATTCTCCATAACTTCAGTCATCTTCAACGCAATCCTACCACCGAACACATCTTTACCTTCTGCCCACTTTCCGCTTTCCTCTGTGATTCCCTTGTCCATTCACTTGTCCCCACTAACTCCTACTTGGCACATATCCCCGCAAGCAATAGAGATGCTACACCTGCCCATTCCTATTCTCCCTTACCTCCCTCCTTAACTGTTTCCATGAAGCTTTGTCGAATTGAGATAGCTGCTTGATTCGGTCAAAATGTATTGGTCCCAATTAACCAGAATCCACTGCAAATAACATTTCATTACTGATCATTAGATTTTGTTTCATTTTCCTGCAGGTTTCTTATATTCTTCAAGATTGGTGGCTGTCTTATTGGTAAGAATGATTTTCTTGATTTTTATAACTACTTTTAAGCTTGTTGGAGTAATCCCTGAATCAGCGCCGGGAAGATGATTTGTGCTTTCTTATCCATTTTGAGCATGTTTTTCTGATTGTTTGAAACCTTGAAAGGTTCGTGCTTTTAAGTATGATCGTTCTCTGCTGCATACTTCATTCTGATTTCATCAGCAGGTTCTGGTTTTAGTCCTAACTGCAAATGAGATGGTCTATACATAGCGTTTGAATCTCCTATCCTGAACCACATAATATCCTGGACGTTATAATTAATATTAACATCTGTACCACGAAAGTGCCATGCAATAAACATCTCTAACAAGAGATTCTGACCACCAATTCTTGACCTTTGGTGACATTACCATTGCCACGTATACCATTATCAGTATCTGGCGGGGTGGGGGGTGGGGTAGTGAATCATTAATCAGATGGCTCCAAGCTCCAAGAACTGACAGGTGACTTAACTACTGACATCCCAAGACATTACTACTGTGTACTATAAACCCAAGTCAGAAATGCGATGGAATAATTGCCGCCTGCCTAGTGGATTGCAGCACGAAGAAGTCTCAGAAAACTGGGCTGCATCTATGACCAAGCAACCATTTAATTAGTACCCCATCAGCTACTCTAAATATTCATTCCCTACACCACTGGCACACAGCAGTTGCAGTGGGCAGCATCTAGGACGTGCTTTGCAGTTGCTGGCCCAGCCAGCTTCAATAGTACATCCCAAACCTAGAGTTATAGATGTGTTCAGCACAAAGATGATCCATTGACCCAACTCATCCATCCTTATTTATGGTAATTCCATTTGCTGGCATTAGGCCTATACCCTCCTACTCCTTCCCTATCCAAATGCCTTTTGAATGCTGTGCTTGCCTCAGCCTCCAGCACTTTCTTTGGCAGCTTATTCCATGTAATCACTTATGGGAGCCAGGATGGAGGGTGGGTTGTAGGGAGGGGGAATGATGTGGAATTAGTCAAAGACCTCAAATGCTTCTGTAAGTCCACATACACCCAGTGGCCACTTCATTAGGTACCTCCAGTATCTACCATCAGAGGCCTTCTGCTGCTGTAGCCCATCCACTTCAATCATCAATATGTTGTGGATTCAGAGATGCTCTTCTGCACATAATTGAGTTACTGTCGCCTTCCTGTCAGATTGCCCTTTGACCTCTCACCTCTCATTAACAAGGCATTTTCACCCCACAGACCTGCCCATCAACAGCTGTTTTTGTTTGTTTTTCTCACCATTCTATTTAAACTGTAGAGACTGTTGTGCTTGTAAATCCCAGGAGATCAGCAGTTTCTGTGATTCTCAAATCACCCCAAAGGCACCAGCAATCATTCCATGGTCAAAGTCACTTAGGTTACATTTCTTTCCCACTCTAAATTTTGGTCTGGACATCAACTGAACCTCTTGACTATGACTGCATGCTTTTTTGAACTTGCATTAATGTACAGCTGTACCTAATAAAGCAGCCACTGGATGGCCATTTTAATAACATGGACCTTCTGTACCTCTGTGCATGATTTTAGTCACCTTATTCTGAAAGCTGAACAGGCTAGTTACTGTAAACATTCCCACTATTACTTATCAATGTAACCTCTCTGATCAAATGAATATTTCCACCTCGGTTTATCTAGAAATGCAGCACTTCAGTTATCATGTTCATTGAGCTGCCTCATCGTTATTCCCTTGTATTCCAATCCCCATTGTAGATTTGTAAAAATATAATCACATAGAAGGTGGCTAATTAAAACATTACCATCAACAAATTCTTTTAAAAAAGACAACACATACAAAATGCTGATGGAGCACAGCAGACCAGGCAGCATCTATAGGGAGAAGCGCTGTCGACGTTTTGGGCCGAGACCCTTGGTCAGGACGAAGGGTCTCGGCCCGAAACGTCGACAGCACTTCTCCCTATAGATGCTGCCTGGCCTGCTGTGTTCCACCAGCATTTTGTGTGTGTCGTTTGAATTTCCAGCATCTGCAGATTTCCTCGTGTTTGCCTTTTAAAAAAAATTGTTGTTTGTACTGGTGAAAAGAACAAACCAAATTTATTTTTTTCACAGAGACATTATGATTTATATTAATATTCTGTTGCCCCAGTAATTTTCAAGTTTTTAAGTTCTGCAACCCTTAACATGCACCTTTGGATTCTTGACAAATGTATATTCATTCTCGAGCATTTGTCACAAATATGATAACTCACAAAATATTTGCGTATAGATTTTATGCATTTGTAGCTTACAAGACCGTAGACTAAAAATTTGAATGTTGAAGAAGTGTACTTAAGTGTACTTAACAGCATAGTGAATTCACAGCAAGACAGGACAGCATAGAAGGCACACATTAAAAATGTTACTTTTAAATCAAGTTTTGTTTTGCTACTAAAATACAACAATGTATTACTATTGTGTTTTATAGGGCTACAAACCAAAAAAATCTGAATATTACTGAGGGAGCTAGTCCAAATAACACAACCCAAGTACTGGATATTGACTTCTATTTAGGAACATATGCAGGTAAATAGAGAAGCTGGTGAGTGGGTATTCTTCTAATACTTTTTTTAAACTGGAGGTCAAACTGATGACCTGTTGCCTTACTTCCGTTCCTTCGTTTCAGCAAAGGAACATAATGGAAGTCTAAGTTCTCTTACCCACCAACTGTTCCTCTTCCCTCCTCTCCAAGAACTTTCAGGAATAAGTCTATGTTTTGTAAAATCTCAGTTATAAAACAAAATATTAAGAAAAAAAGTATGTGAAAGATGTGACTGCAGCAACCCAGTTAAAACGATAGAACTTCAATACTTGGAGAGAAAACGCAGATGCTGCTGTATTTCACATGAAAATGGCTGACATGGGTGCAGAGCTGGAGCGAGAGGCGTGCGGAAAAAACAAAGAGGAAGAACCAGAAATAGATCAGAAGGAGAGAGAGGGCACTGCGAGGAGATAAGAGTTGTCTGAAAATGGAAACCTCAGTGTTCATATTATTGGCTCGTAGACTTCCCAGGCAAAATATGAAGATTGCATTAATTTGTATTGGGGTTCACCCTAGCAGTGGGGGTGGCTGAGGATGAACAGTTCGTGTGGGAATGGGAAGCAGAGTTAAAATGGCATGCAACTGCGTGCTCGGATGGCTTTTGTGGACAGACAACAGGTGCTCTTCAAGCTGGTTGCATAAGACATAGGAACAGAATTAGGCCATTCGATCCAATGAGTATGCTCTGCCATCCCATCATGGCTGATTTATTATCCATCTCAACCCCATCCTCCTGCCTTCTCCCCGAAACCTTTGATGTCCAGTGCTTGGTCTTGCTAATGCAAGGAAGAAAATATTAGAAGATTAGAAGCACCATAAGCGGTAGATAAGGTTGAAGGAGATGTCTGTGAATCTTTGCCTCACTTAGAAGGGCTGCTTGGGTCCCTGAATAGTGGTGAGGCAGGAGGGGTAGGAACATATATTGCACTTCGTGCTGTTGTAGGAGTAAGTGTCAGGTGTTGTGTGGGGTGGGGTGTGGCAGATGAATGGTCTAAGTAGTCATAAACAGAATGGTCCTTGTAGAGGTTGGAAAGAGCTGGGAAGAGAAAGATGTGGTCAAGTCAGGATCTCATTGCAGTTGACAGAGATGACATAGGATGGTGTGCGGGATAAGGAGCCTAACAGAGTGAAGTGTGAGGATGAGGAGAACTCTGTCTGTTCTGTTGAGGAAGAGTGTTAAGCAGAGATCTAGGAAATGGAGGAAGTTCAAGAGAGGGCTCCATCAACCACAGTAAAAGGGAAGCCATGGTTCCATAAGATATAGCAGCAGAATTCAGCTATTTGGCCCATCGAGTCTGCTCTGCAATTTCATCATGGCCAATCTGTTATCCCTCTCAGTCCCCAATCTCTTGCCTTGTCGGTGTATCCTTTCATGCCCTAACTAACGAAGAATCTATCAAACTCTTCCTTAAATATACCCAAGAACATGACCTCCACAGCTGCCTGAGGCAACGAATTCCCCAGATTTACTTCTCACTGGCTAAAGAAGTTTCTCCTTATTTCTGTTCTAAAAGGACGCCCCTCTATTCTGATGCTATGTCCTCGGGTCTTGGACATCACCACCATTGGAAACATCCTATCCACACCCACTCTATCAATGGGTTTCAATGAGGTCACCCCTCATTCAGGTTGGTGCTTGATTCCAAGAGGGTGTATTTCTAGAGTGCCGATGAGAAAAGGGTTTTTAGAGCAGCTTGTGGTTGAGCACACTAGGGGATCACCTACCTATACTGGAATGAGTGTTGTGCAATGAACCAGAATTGACTAGACACCTTAAGGCAAATGGACCCTTCGGAGCAAGTGATCATAACATGATGGAATTCACCCTGAAATATGAGAAGGAGAAACTAAAATCAGATGTATCAGTATTAAACTGGAGTAATGGGAATTACAGAGGCATGAGGGAGGAGTTGGACAGAAGATTGGAAAAGAACACTGGCACTGATGATGGCAGAGCAGCAATGGCTGGAATTTCCGGAAGTAAGTTGGAAGGCACAGGATATATACATCCCTAAGTGGAAGAAGTATTCTAAATGAAAGATGACACAACCATGGCTAACAAGAAATATCAAAGCTGACATAATAGCGAATGAGAGGGCATATAATGGAGCAAAGATTAGTGAGAAGTTAGGGGATTGGGATGCTATTAAAAACCAATCAAAGCTGAAAATGTCATCAAAGAGGTAACAATTAAATATAAAAGTAAACTAACTAATAATATTAAAGGGGATACCAAAAGTTTCTTCGGATATATGAAGCATAAAAGAGAGGTGAGAGTGGATATCGGACTGCTGGAAAATGCTGCTGGAGAGGTATTAATGGGGACAAGGAAATGGCAGTCAAACTAAATAAGTGTTTTGCATCAGTCTTCACTGTGGAAGACACTTGCTGTATGTGGAAGTTTCAGGTGGGTCAGGTGGTGTGTGAAGTTACCATAACTAGAGAGAAGGTTCTTGGGAAACTGAAAGGTCTGAAGGTAGATAAGTCACCTGGACCAGATGGTGTACACCTCAGGGTTATGAAAAAGATGGCTGAAGAGATTGGCGAGGCATTAGTAATGATCTTTGAAGAACCACAAGATCCTGGAATGGTTCTGGAAGACTGGAAAATAGCAAATGCCACTCCACTCTTCAAGAAGGAAGAGAGGCAGAAGACAGGAAACTATTGGGTAGTTAGTCTGACCTCAGTGGTTGGGAAAATGTTGGAGTTGATTATTAAGGATGAGGGTACTTGGAGGCACGTGATAAAATAGGCCATAGTCAGCATGGTTTCCTTAAGGGAAAATCTTGCCTGACAAAGCTGTTTGGCATCCTTTGAAGAAATATCAAGCAGGATAGACAAAGGAGAATTGGTTGGTGTTGTGTACTTGGATTTTCAGAAGGGCTTTGACAAGGTGCCACACATGAGGCTGCTTAACAAGCAAGGAGCCCACGGTATTACAGGAAAGATTCTAGCATGGATAAAGCAGTGGCTGGTTGGCAGGAGGCAAAGAGTGGGAATAAAGAGAGCCTTTTCTGACTGGCTGCCAGTGTCTAGTGGTGTTTCACTGGGTTCTGTGTTGGGACTGATTCCTTTTAAGTTGTATGTCAGTGACTTGGATGATGGAATTGATGGCTTTGTTGCAAAGTTTGCAGTAGATATAAAGATAGGTAGCGGTGCAGGTAGTTTTGAGTAAGTAGCGAGGCTACAGAAGGACGGACAAATTAGGCGAATGAACAAAGAGATGGCAGGTGGAATACAGTGTCAGTAAGTGTATGATCATATACTTTGGTAGAAGAAATAAAAGGGCTGACTATTTTCTAAATGAACAGAAAATACTAAAAACTGACATTCAAAGGGACTTGAGTTTTTGTGCAGGAGTCACTAAAGGCTAATTTGCAGGCTGAGTCTGGTGAGGAAGGCAAATGCAATGTCAGCTTTCATTTCAAGAGGACTAGAATATAATTGCAAAGATGTAATGTTGAGACTTCACAACATCAGTCCTCACAAGGAGTATTATGAGCTGTTTCAGACCCCTTATCGTAGAAAGGATGTGCTGAAACTGGATACAGTTCAAAGGAGGTGCATGGAAATGATTCCAGGATTAAACGGCTTGTCATAAGAAGAGTGATGCCTCTGGGGTTGTATTCATTGGAATTCAGAGGAATGAGGGGTAACCTCATTGAAACCTATCAAATGATGAAAGGGCATGATACTGTAGATGTGGAGAGGATGTTTCCTAGGGTGAGAGAGTCTAAGACCAGAGGACACAGCCTCAGAATAGAGGGGTGTTCTTTTAGAATGGAGATGAGGAGGAATTTCTTTAGCCAGAGAGTGGTGAATGTGTGGAACTTTTTGCTACAGGCAGCTGTGGAGGCCAAGTATTTATGTATATTTCAGACAGAGGTTGATAGATTCTTGATTGATCAGGACATGAAAGGATACGTGGAGAAGGCAGGAGATTGGGGCTGAGAGGAATATTGGATCAGCCATGATGAAATAGCAGAGCGGACTCTGGTGAATTGGCCTGATTCTGCTCCTATATGTTATGATCTTATGGTTTTAAAACGGCATGCTTCTCCACTTATCAGCAAACTTGGCCACAAAACTATCAATTCCATCATCCAAGTCATTGATATACAACATAAAAAGAAGTGGTCCCAACACAGTCCCCTGTGGAACACCACTAGTAACCAGCATTCAACCAGAGAGGGCTCGGTTTATTCCCACTCTTTGCCTCCTGCAAATCAGCCAATGCTTTATCCATTGCTGGTATCTTTCCTGTAATACCATGGACCCCTTGTTTAAAGTGGTACCTTGTCAGAGGTCTTCAGAAAATACAAGTGCACACCACCAACTGATTTCCCCATTGTCTGTCCTGTGTGTTATTTCTTCAAAGAATTTCAACAGACTTTTCAGGCAAGATTTTCCCTTAAGGAAACCATGTTGACTAAGGCTTATTTTATCATATGCTTCCATGTGCGCTGAAACCACATCCTTAAAGATCGACTCTCTCATCTTCCCAACTACTGAGGTCAGACTAACTGGCCTGTAATTTCCTTTCTTCTGCATCTCTCCCTTCTTGAATGTTTCCTTCAGAATCATACCAGAATCAATTGATTCTTGAAATATCATTACAAATGCCTCCACAGTCTCTTTAGGCAATTCTTTCAGAACCATCTAGTCCAGGTGATTTGTCTACCTTAAGACATTTCAGTGTCCCAAGAACCTTCTCCCTAGTAATGATAACTTCTCACACTTCTGCCCTCGAGCTTCTGGCATACTGCTGGTGTGTTCCACAGTGAAGACTGATGCAAAATACTTACTCAGTTCCTCTGCCATTTCCTTGCACCTTCCCATTACTACCTCTTCAGCATCATTTTTCTGCAGCCTGATATCCGCTGTTGCCTCTCTTTTACACATTATGTATCAGAAGAAACTTTTGATATTCTCTTTAATATCATTGGATAGCTTAGCTTTGTATTCCATCTTTTCCTTCTTTGTGACTTTTTTAGTTGCCTTCTGTTGGTTGTTAAAAGCTTCCTTATTCTCTAACTTCTCAACAAGTTTTGCTCTGTTATATGTCCTCTCTTTGACTTTGGCTTTCTGAAAAAGGTGGACATTTCAGATGTCATGGAAAGCATGGCCTCATCTGAAGAGGAGATACAGCAGAGGTAGAAAACCTGGGAGAATGTGATGGCACCCTTACAAGAGAAGGGGTGGGAAGAGGTGTTTAGGAAACTGTGGGAGTCAGGGAGTTTGTACTAATTATTATTTGATAAGTTTGACCCCTGAAATGCAGACAGAGAAATCCAGAAAAGGATGAAAAATGTCATAAATGGTCCAAGCAAACTGTAACAGGGGTAGAAGTTAGTAGCGAAGGTGAATTCTGCACGAGTACAGGTAGCAGGGCCTATAGAATCAGCAATGAAATTTTTGCGAGAATTGGGAGGTCATATGAGAGGAGGTTTGGAATAAGAATTTCCATATGCCCAAGTGAAAATTAGGCATAGCTGAGGCTTATTTGTGTGCCCATGGCTATACTTTTGATTTATAGGGAGTGAGAAGAATCAAACGGGAAGTTTTTCAGGGTAAGAACAAGTTCCGTTAGGTGGTTGATGCTGTTGGTAAAGGGGATCTGGTTGGATCTTTGTCACAGAAAGAAATGAAGGGCTTGAAGACCTTCCTGAGGTGGGATGAAGATGCATGAAGACATATATAGTGAAGATGAAGTAGTGGGACGCAGGGAATCAGAAGTTGTCAGAACGGTGGAGGCATGTAAGGTATCCCAGATGTAGGTGGGAAGTGTCTGGACAAGGCAAAATAGGAGTCAATATATGAATAAATAGGTTCAGTGGGGAGAGAGCAATCAGCCCCCACCCCACCTCACTCACAAACTTTTGGCCTCCTCCCCTCATCCACCCCTCCCTAACCTCTCTGCAACACCAGGAAGTGCATCACTTGTTCTGGCATCTCCTCCGTCACCACATCTAGGGACCTCAGCAGTCCTGCTAGCAAGAGCAATGATTCATGTGCACTTCCTGCCTACTTCATTTGGTGGTGTCCTCTACGTCAGCGAGACCAACCACAGACTAGGCGACTGGTTTGCAAAGCAGCTGTGCTTTGTTCCCAGAGTCATCCTGAACTCTCAGTTGATTTTGATTTCAACTTATCTTTCCATTGCCTGACAAACCTGGATATGAACACAGAATTTTCCTATTTCATTTAACCTTTCTGCTTCTGTGTTCTCATTGCCTCTTCCTCCCCTTATCCTCTTCCTCCCCTTATCCTCTTCCTCCCCTTCTCCTCTTCCCCCTTCTCCTCTTCCCCCTTCTCCTCTTTACCCCCTTCTCCTCTTTACCCCCTTCTCCTCTTTACCCCCTTCTCCTCTTCCCCCCTTCTCCTCTTACCCCCCTCCCTCTTCCCCCCTCCCCCACCGGCCTTCTCTGCCACTTGTTATTTACTTTCCCACACTCCCCCACACCTGCTCTGGTCCCTAGCCCCTTCCTAGTTTTATCCATCAACTACTTAAGCATTTCATTCACTGGATACCCCTCCCAGGTTGCTTCATCTACTATTTGTCTCTCCCTCTAAGGCTTCTCATTATTACGTTCCATACCTGAGATTCTGCTACTTGTAGCCTTTGTGTACCCTCTTACCAACTTTATTCTTCCTCCACCTTCACCCTCCCTCAGCACCTTCACGGCTTCTACCTAGCACCCATCCACCTCTGTAGCCAACTCCACATCCTTCATTCCACCTGTCCATTGATCTCACCCCTCTTCAATCCACCTATCATCTACTAATCCCTATCTCACTCCTCCTCCTCTCCTCTTTATGCAGGCTGTCTTTCCAAAAGTCCTGATGCGTGTCCTCAGAAGTGCTGACAGTTCCTTCTGCCGCTCCCTCCCCCCGCTCCCCACCATTGATTCTGCTCAATGCATTGAATTCCTCAGCAGTTTGTTCCTGTCAGGCCGAGAAGGCAATGAAATTATGCCTTCTGAATCAGAAACAGGTTCTGTGGGCAGTTTCTCAACATTTGTGGTTTAAGGTCTTCCTTTAAACTCCACAAAAAGCCCAGTGACAGAGTGCATCGTCATCTGGTGTCAGTGAGCTTCACTAAAGTTCATCTTTTCTGACCTCATTCAGGTGTCCTAAACATTTACACTGTTGTACAGGTAAAAGTCTGCCAATCAAATGGAATTGATACTTTTAGTACTAAGTTCTGGCCCATAGGAGGGCAGTCCTGTGAAGCCTACAAAAATCTGAACCCAAGGTCAAGTTTTGGAAAATAATGTTTCAGAAAACTACAGATTTGTAATATAGTTTCTTGTTTGCTGTAAATACTAATAAAATAAATACTAATACTAATACTATTACTAATACTATTAGTATTACTAAATAAATAGTAATACTATTACTTTAGAATCAATTAATGAGCTCAACTGAAGATTTTTTTTACTTCCTCATCTCAGGTTTAACAATATCTGTGCTACTCTTTGGAGTAGTCAGAAGTTTGCTAATTTTCAAAGTATTGGTTAATGCATCGCAGGACTTGCACAACAAAATGTTTACATCCATCATAAAAGCTCCGGTTTTATTCTTCGACAAAAATCCAATAGGTAAGGTTTAAGTTTATGTTATTTGTCATCATACTGTCTCCAACATTTTTAGACCAGCATGGCAGAAAAAAAACTGTGATTTTGTTTGTCATTATGTTCAGCAACCACAAGGGGATGGTGTTCTCTATGTTTAGTAGATGTTGCAAAATAATACTGCTGTTTGTATGATTGAATATATTGCTATGCATGCCAGTTACTTAAGCTTTAGATAAGGCTTAGCCTGGTCAATGGTAATTATTAGTGACTTAAGTGTTAAAAAAAATTATGGTGGACAGTCCTTTTGAAGAATTAAGGTCTTCTATAGCATTCAGAGGAGAAAATAAAGCTTAAATTTTGCTTTCTGAAAACCTGATTTTATGGTCTTTGAAATGATAATTAATGTGGATGCATAAAGCCAAGTTAACATGTTAACAAGAATTCTTATCTGCTACTATTAGGTGTGTCAAGATGAAATTATTTAGAATGTAACTTAGCTATTTTGTCTTTTTAAACTCCTAAATCTTTTGCTTCTCATCCATAAGAATCAGGTTTGTTATCACTGACATGACATGAAATTTGTTGGTTTGTGGCAGCAGTTCAGCGCAAAGACATAACATTTCTAAAAATTACTGAAGTCAACATAATGCCAAAAATAGAAGTGGTTTTCATGTACCATTCAGAAATTTTGTGGTGGAGTGGCAGAAGATGTTTCTGAATTGTTGACTATGGGTCTTTAGATCCCTGGACATTCAGGCACTCAATATGAGCATAATCAAGGTAATGACTGGTGACTTCAGGAAGGGGAAGCCAGGGGAACACACACTAGTCCTCATTGAGTGTGTCAGCGGTGGAAAGGCTGAGCAGTTTCAAGTTCCTCAGCATCAAAATCTCTGAGGATCTGTTCTGGGTCCACCATGTTGATGCAACAGTGATGAAGGCATGCCAGTGGCTATACCTCATTAGCAGCTTGAAGAGATTTAGTAAGTTACCAAAGACTAGCGAGTCTCTACTAAGTACCGTGGAGAGCATTCTAACTGCTTGCATCACCATTTGGTGTGGAGCCCCCATGCACAGGATCATGGGAAGCTTCAGAGGGCTGTAGGGTCAACCAGCTCCATCGCAGGCGCAACAAACCCCACCATCAAGGACATTTTCCAAAGGCAATGGCTCAAGAAGGTGGTATCCATCATTATTGACCCTCACCAGCCAGAACGTACTCTTTTCTCATTACCACCATCAGGGAGCAGTTACAGGAGCCTGAAGATCCACAATCAATGTTCTAGGAACAGTTTTTTCCCCTCCACCATCAGATTTCTGAGAGTATAGGAGCCTGGAGATCCACACTCAATGTTCTAGGAACAGTTTTTTCCCCACCGCCATCAGATTTCTGAGAGTATGGGAGCCTGGAGATCCACACTCAATGTTCTAGGAACAGCTTCTATCATCAGATTTCTGAGAGTATAGGAGCCTAGAGATCCATACTCAATGTTCTAGGAACAGTTTTTTCCCCTCCGCCATCAGATTTCTGAGAGTATAGGAGCCTGGAGATCCACACTCAATGTTCTAGGAACTGCTTCTATCATCAGATTTCTGAGAGTATAGGAGCCTGGAGATCCACACTCAATGTTTTAGGAACAGCTTCTATCATCAGATTTCTGAGAGTATAGGAGCCTGGAGATCCACACTCAATGTTTTAGGAACAGCTTCTATCATCAGATTTCTGAGGAGTTCATGAACACTACGTCACAATTCCTCTAAGCACTATCTATCTATCTATCTATCTATCTATCTATTTATTTATTTATTTATTTATTTTTATTGCAACTTAGTAATTTGTTATTCATGCACTGTACTGCAGCAACAAAAGCAATAAATATCATGATATTTGTCAGTGATAATAATTCTGATTCTGATTCCCTATGGTAGTAATAAGAAGAGGGCACATCCTCGATGTTGAAGGGTCCTTAATGATGTTTGCTGCCTCAGTGGTGGTTTGATTGTGCCCTCGGTGGAGCTGGCTGAGTCTACAACGCTCTGCAGACTTTTGTGATTCTGTTGATTGGAGCCACTATATCAGGCTGTGATTCAATGAGCCAGAATGCTCCCCATCACACATCTGTAGAAATCTGTAACATGACAATACCAGATCAGAAAAGGTTCATGAGGGAGGAGCTGTCGTTCAAGCAGTGCAATCTTAAAAGCTAAGACGGACTCCATGATTGCTTGACTAGATAAACATCTGATTAATAAAATCAGTTAAAAATTGCTGGGCTCAATAACGTTGATGTGAATTACAACTGCATGGAAACCAAGTGGGCTGCATGGAGTTCCCAGCGGTATCCTCATATCCTGCACAGACCAGCTCATGGGAGTATTTGCTGGCAATTTTTACCTCTGCCGACACGAATCTGAGGACTCCTCACACCTTAGTCATTCTCTTATCATTGGGCAGGGGATACAAAAGCTTGAGAACCCAGACCAGCAGTCTTAAGAATAGCTTCTATCCTGCTGTACTAAGACTCCTGAACTGACCTCCTTACACAGTAAATTCTTGACCTCTCAGTCTACCACATCATGGCTCTTGCATTTTGTCTACTTGCATTGCATTTTCTTTGCAACTGCACCTGTATATTCTGTGTTCTTTCCTTTTGTGTCACCTAGTTGTTCATGGGTTCATGGTTGATGAAAACAGGCATCCTATATACATTCTCGGTACTGTTGCTTTCAGGGATTTATGGTGCTTGTACCCTAAGGTCCCTCTATTCAACAGCCTCGGTCTCTATTGTTTATGATATTATCAGGCTTAAATTCCAACTGCCATAACACTCCACAACTTTCCAGATCTTCTACACCATGTTGTCACCTTAAACAACACTACTTACTACCTACATTAGCAATTTTGTGCCAACTACAAATCTGTGAAATTTATAACCCACTTCACAAAAGAGGAGCTGATATTGATGTTAAAATATGGAGTTAAATATTGAATGGGATAAGCATAGTGAGAAAGAAGTATTTAAAGTGTTTATCACCTGAAAATGGATAATTCACAAAATCTGGAAGAAATATAGTGTAAACTTCAAGAGGAAACAAGGACAGAGATTTTGGTGGCTCATGCTGTACAATTTTAGTACTTCCTAGTTACAGGGTGGTACCAGCAGATTCGAGTAACTTTAACTTCAAACAGTTCATAGGGTAATGGAGTTGTACAGCACAGAAATGGGCCTTTCAACCACACTCATGCATTCTCCTTTCCTATCCAACTACCTGTCCAAATGCCTTTAAAAGCTGTAATTGTATCTGCTTCAAACATTTCTTCTGACACTACCTCCCGTAAAACCACCACCCTTTTCCCCCACAGATCTTTAAATTTCTCCCCTCTCACTTCAAACCTATACCCTTTAGCTTTGGATTCTTCAACCCTAAGAAAAGAAGATTCTGTCTATATCCCTCATAATTTTATACACCTGAATAAAGTTACTTGTCAGCCTTCTACATTGTAAGAGAATGTATCCAGACTATCAAATCTTTGTTAATGCAACATATCTCAGTGATAGTAATCCTGAATCTGGTTCTGATTTATGGATGATATGAAGAGAATTATTGAGAGAAAGAGGTCTGAAAGTGAAAAAAAGGAAAATGCTTCCAGTCTTCCACTGAAGCAAATTTGGACCAACAAATTTGCAGAATAAACCAAGATTGAGGACATACTGGACTGTGAGGAAGGCTGCCAAAGCTTGCAGTAGGATCTCGATGGGCTGATAAATGACAGATAGAATATAATGCAGACAGGAGTGAGGTGTTCCACTTTGCAGTACAGATCCATAATCCCTCGAAAGTGACATCACTGTTAGATAGGGTTGTAGAGAGAGCTTTTAGCACATTGGCCTTCATTAATCAAAGTATTGAATACAGGGGTTGAGACATGATGTTGAATTTGTATAAGACATTGGTGAGGCCTAATTTGGAGTATTGTGTGCCGTTTTGGTCACCTAGGTACAGGAAAGATGTCAATAAGATTGAGAGTGTAGGGTGAAAGTTTACAAGGATGTTCCTGGACTTGAGGACATGAGTTATAGGGAAAGGTTGAATGGTTTATGGTTATTCCTTGGAATGTGGAAGAATGAGGGGAGAATTGATTAGGGTATACAAAATTATGAAGGGTATAAATAGGGTTAATGCAAACAGACAATTTTTACTGAGGTTGGATGAGACTAGAGCTAGAAATCATTTGTTAAGAATGAGGGGTGAAAAGGTTAGGGGAAACTTCTTTACTCAGAGGGTGGTGAGAATGTGGCACAACCTGCCAGAGGAAGAGGTTTGATTTCATGGTTAAGAGAAGTTTGGATAACTACATGGATGAGAGGGCTATGGAAGGCTGTGGTCCAGGTGCAAGTTGATGGGAGTAAGCAGAATAATGGTTTCGCATGGATTAGATGGACCAAAGAGCCTGTTTCTGAGTTATAGTGCTCTATGGCTCCATGAAACCTTGATAGAGTGTTCCAGAAGAAAAAGTTAACAACAGATAGACAGACAGACATACTTTATTGATCCTGAGGGGAATTGGGTTTCGTTACAGTCGCACCAACCAAGAATAATGTAGAAATATAACAATATAAAACCATAAATAATTAAATAAAAATAAGTAAATTATGCCAAATGGAAATTAGTCCAGGACCAGCCTATTGGCTCAGAGTGTCTGACACTCCGAGGGAGGAGTTGTAAAGTTTGATGGCCACAGACAGGAATGATTTCCTATGATGCTTAGTGTTGCATCTCGGTGGAATGAGTCTCTGGCTGAATGTACTCCTGTGCCTAAACAGTACATTATGGAGTGGATGGGAGACATTGTCCAAGATGGCATACAACTTGGACAGCATCCTCTTTTCAGACACCAGCGTCAGAGAGTCCAGTTCCAACACCACAACATCACTGGCCTTACGAATGAGTTTGTTGATTCTGTTGGTGCCTGCTGCCCCAGCACACAACAGCAAACATGATAGCACTGGCCGCCACAGACTCGTAGAACATCCTCAGCATTGTCCGGCAGATGTTAAAGGACCTCAGTCTCTTCAAGAAGTAGAGATGGCTCTGACCCTTCTTGTAGACAGCCTCAGTGTTCTTTGACCAGTCCAGTCGATTGTCAATTTGTATCCCCAGGTATTTGTAATCCTCCACCATATCCACGCTGACCCCTTGGATGGAAACAGGGATCACCGGTGCCTTATCCCTCCTCAGGTCCACCACCAGCTCCTTAGTCTTTTTCACATTAAGCTGCAGATGATTCTGCTGGCACAATGTGACAAAGTTTCCCACCGTAGCCCAGTACTCAGCCTCATCTCCCTTGCTGATGCATCCAACTATGGCAGAGTCATCAGAAAACTTCTGAATATGGCAAGACTCTGTGCAGTAGTTGAAGTCCGAGGTGTAGATGGTGAAGAGAAAGGGAGACAGGACAGTCCCCTGTGGAGCCCCAGTGCTGCTGACCACTCTGTCTGACACACAGTGTTGCAAGCACACGTACTGTGGTCTGCCAGTCAGGTAATCAATAATCCATGACACCAGGGAAGCATCCACCTGCATCACTGTCAGCTTCTCACCCAGCAGAGCAGGGCGGATGGTGCTGAACGCACTGGAGAAGTCAAAAAACATGACCCTCACAGTGCTCGCCAGCTTGTCCAGGTGGGCGTAGACACATTTCAGCAGATAGACGATGGCATCCTCAACTCCTAGTCGGGGCTGTTAGGTGAACTGGAGGGGGTCGAAGTGTGGCCTAACCATAGGCTGGAGCTTCTCTAGAACAAGTCTCTCCAGGGTCTTCATGATGTGGGAGGTCAATGCCACCGGTCTGTAGTCATTGGAGCCAATGGGGCGCGGCGTCTTCGGTACAGGAACTAGGCAGGACATCTTCCACAGCACAGGAACCCTCTGGAGACTCAGGCTCAGGTTGAAGACATGGTGAAGTACTCCACATAGCTGGGGGGCACAGGCTTTGACCACCCTGGGGCTGACACCATCCGGGCCTGCAGCCTAGCTTGGCTGGAGACGTTTCAGCTGTCTTCTCACCTGTTCAGCTGTGAAGCCCACCGTGGTGGTTTCAGGTGGGGGAGGGGTGTAGCCATGAGAGCAGGGTGGGGGGCTGTGAGGAGGGGTAGGAGGGGAGAGTGGAATATGTGTTGGTTGGGGGCCGACAACAGATGAATCATGTGAGGGATGGACAGGGGCCACAGTGTCAAATCTGTTGAAGAACAGGTTAAGTTCGTTGGCCCTGTCCACACTGCCTTCAGACAGACAGACAGACTGACAGGCATACTTTATTGATCCTGAGGGAAATTGGGTTTCATTACAGCTGCACCAAGAATAGTGAAGAAGTATAGCAATATAAAACCATAAATAATTAAATAATAATGTTAATCATGCCAAGTGGAAATTAGTCCCGAACCAGCCTATTGACTCAGGGTGTCTGACACTCCGAGGGAGGAGTTGTAAAGTTTGATGGCCACAGGCAGGAATGACTTCCTATGATGCTCAGTGTTGAATCTTGGTGGAATGAGTCTCTGGCTGAATGTACTCCTGTGCCTAATCAGTACATTATGGAGTGGATGGGAGTCATTGTCCAAGATGGCATGCAACTTGGACAGCATCCTCTTTTTCAGACACCACTGTCAGAGAGTTCAGTTCCACCCCCACATCACTGGCCTTACGAATGAGTTTGTTGATTCTGTTGGTGTCTGCTACCCTCAGCCTGCTGCCCCAGCACACAACAGCAAACATGATAGCACTGGCCACCACAGACTCATAGAACATCCTCAACATCGTCCAGCAGATGTTAAAGGACCTCAGTCTCCTCAGGAAATAGAGATGGCTCTGCCCCTTCTTGTAGACAGCCTCAGTGTTCTTTGACCAGTCCAATTAATTGTCAATTCGTATTGACAATGTCAGCTCCTCTGTTGCTAGTTTGCCAGAACCCAGTGATGGTCCTCATCCCACTCCAGACCTCTCTCATGTTGTTCTGCTGGTGTTTCCACTCAAGCTTCCTCCTATACCTGTCTTTAGCCTCCCTGATCTTAGCTTTCAGGTCCCTCTGTATTGTCCTCAGCTCCTCCCTATTTCTATCTCTAAACGCCCTCTTTTTAGCATTCAGGATGTCCTTATTTTCCTTTGTTACCCATGGCCTGTTATTTGAATAACAAAGGACAGTTCTTGCCGGAACATTGCAGTCCACACAGAAGTTGATGTAACCAATGATGCACTCTGTGAGCCCATCAATATCCTCTCCATGTGGCTCACAGAGGGCCTGCCAGTCTGTCACCTCAAAACAACCCTGGAGTGCCTCTTAAGGCTCCCCCGACCATTTCCTCACTGTCCTCGAGGTTGCAGGTTTACTCTTCACCAGAGGCATGTAGCAGGGTTTGAGATGCACCAGGTTGTGATCTGACCTTCCCAGTGGGGGGAGGGGAGAGGAGCTGTTTGCATCCTTAACATTAGCATACATCAAGTCCAGGGTCCTCTCCCCTCTGGTGAACTTTGCTCCAACATGTTGTTACTTAATTCAATAAGAAATAAAATCAAATGATTTTGATTTAATCTAGGGTGGCACAGTGATACATGTAGTGTAGTTGCTGCCTCAGTGCTTTAGCGACTGGGTTGAATCCTCACCTCTGGTACAGTCAGTGTGGAGTTTGCTCATTATCCATGTGACCAAGCAAGCTTCCTGTGGATGCTCTAGATTTCGTCTACATTTAAAAATTGTTGGCTGGTAGATTAATTGTCTACTGTAAACTGCCCTGAGTGTTTAGATGAGCAATAGATTTTTGAGAGAGTGTTGCTGGAAACATATGGTAGGTAAAATGTGTTGGGGTAGGATTAGTTTAAAAATGGGTGGACAATGGTCAGTGCAGAGTCGGTGGGCCAGAAGACTGATTTCCATGCTTTATCTCTTCATGAGTTACTCTGACCCGTTTGTAATCTGCAAACCACTATATTAAACAAGAGGTTTTGAAACTGTCTACCTGTTGCTTTCCCATTCCTTCAATAAATTTTTGAAAAATTAAGGCAGATAACTGAAATTATGGAGAGCGTGCAAGGGAGTCAGCCGTATTCAAACTCGGGACCTCTCGCCCCAAAGTCCAGCGCTGATGCCACTACGCCACCAGCCAGCAACTCAACCTTGTAAAAAAAAAAACCGGAGAGGGATGGGCTCCGCCAGGTTTCAGATGCCCAAGACACGCTGTACGATGAGCTATCACCAGAAAGATCGGCAAGCAAAAAGCTTGTCATGACGGCACCCCGACGACTCAACCAGGAGTTAAGGGCGCACAAGCACACACACAACTGAAATTAGGATCTTTCATTTGCCTACCTTTAAAATTTATACTTACAGGTGTGCTTAGGTGATTAAGTAGTCTGAGAGAACTTACTCAAGTGATTTGTGTCCTGAGAACATGAATTAAATAATGTATTCCATCCCGGAGATAGTTTTATCTGAACAACATTGTATTGTAAGACGTGGGAAGCAAGAGAGAACATTGCTGGGCCTTGCAGAGCTGTTTAAATCTTTGTTAGTCATGGATAAGGTACCTGAAGATTGTTGTTGTTGTTGAGTGCCATCAAGACATCATTGACTCATGGCGACCGTTTGGATAGTGCAATCATCCACAGGGTTTTCGTGGCAAGATGTGGAAGTAGATTGCCAGGCCTTTCTTCCGTGCAGATACTGCTGTTGTCCAGGTTGGGACCCGGCCGGATTCGAACTCAGGACCATCTGCTAGTGCTGATGCCAGTACACCACTGGCCTGCAGATTAGAGGATAGGTAATATGCCTTTAAGAAGGACTGCAAGGACAAATCTGGGAACAATGGACCAGTGAGCCGAACATCAGTGGTGGGTAAGTTACTGGAGGAGATTCTAAGAGAAAGGGTCCATCTACATTTGGAATGATCGATAAGGGATAGTCAGCATGGCTTTGTGCATGGAAAATTGTCTCACAAATTTAAGAGATTGATGAGGGTATGTAGGCATTGTCTACACGGATTTAAGCAAGGCTTCTTAAAAGATTCGACATATTGATTGTTCTAGAAGGTCATGTGGACTCAAAGATCAAACCCCAGCCAATTTTGTTCCTGGATGGGTACATGGAGCTCAGAAAAATAGAGGGCTGTGGGTAAGCCTAGGTAGTTCTAAGGTAAGGACATGTTCGGCACAGCTTTGTGGGCCGAAGGGCCTGTATTGTGCTGTAGGTTTTCTATGTTTCTAATTGCATTCAAAATTGGCTTGTTGGAAAAAGTCAGAGAGTGATAATGGATGGTTGTTTTCAGATTACAGGCCTGTGCCCAGTAGTGTGCCACAGGACTTGATGCTGTGTCCCCTGTTGTTTGTCATTCATGTTAACAATTTGGATGAGAAAGCTGGTTAGTAAGTTTACAGGTGTCACATGAGGGTGTTGTAGAGGCAGAGGTACACTTTCAACATTTGGACAGCTACCGTGGATAGGAAATGTTTAGCAGGCTATGGGCAAAAAAAACAGACAAGTGGAACTAGCTCAGGTAGGCAACTTGCTTGACATGGACAAATTTGATTGAAGGGACCTAGATAACTCCGGAACTCTATTTCTCTACTGTATACTTTGCAACACAGCACATAATGAATGAACACATCAGGAAAGTCACTTGGTGTTTCCACAAAAGTGGTCATACTTGCTGGGCTCATGTTGCCATTTGTATATATTTACATAGAACAATTTCCAGAGTGAATCGTACTGATATCTATCAGACATTCTGAAATAAGTTTTGCTCTATTATTTTTGTATGATTTGTACTTCTAAATCCAGGCAGAATTGAAACACTGAATTCTGCTGGAAGCAGCTGAATTGCTCCCCTAGTTTTGACGTAATCATAATCATAGTTATTTTCTCTGCCACAATTTTCAACCACTTCATGAACAAGTTTGCATTGCAAGTTAAATTTACATATTCTTAGCTTTGTGCTTTTGGTTCCTCCTGTTTTGTTAAGAGCCTTCTGAAAGCTTAATAAGCAAATGTCATTGACCGTCTGCTCATTCAGTAAGTACACAGAGAGTACATATCAGACAATACATCAGTGCAGGTCCAACCACGTGGAAAAGCTGGATGCATGAAGCAACCAATTGAATTGCTCTTCATTTACACATTTCTCCCACCTGAACACCATGGCTTCAGTGTGCACTGTTCACAAGTGCAATGCAGACACTCCTCTAGGCAAGTCCAGCTGCTTTCAGATGTTATTACCAGGAATGACAAAGGCATAAGCTTGGGAACACCACTGCCTGCAGGTTTCCTTCCAAGCCACAAGATCTGAACGTAACCATCATCACAAGATCTAAGTCATGGAACTCCTGACCCAACAATACTGTGAGAGCCCAACACTATTGTGAGAGAGCCCTCATCAAATGACTGTGGTTGCACAATAAAGTGATTTAGAGTTGACTAATAATTACAAGATTCAGCTTCATCTCCCCTTGAAACCAAATGATCAGTCAAATCTAGTCAGCCTCATGAATTGCCGTGAGGACATAAAGTGTTGGATGGCACAAAACTTCCTACAGCTGAATGAAGACGTCTAAAGTTACCCTATTTGACCCCCCTGACTCCATCAAAGTGATTACCAACAAGTCTTGGTAACCTGTCCACCCTTGTCAAACCTCATGTTAAAAACCTTGGTGTGAGATTTGATTCCGCCTTTTAAGTTTGACAAGCAAGTTAATGCAGTAGTAAAAGCCAGTTTTTCCAGCTTCATACAATTGCCAAGATCAAGCCGTTTCTCCCTTTCAAAGATCTCGAGAAAGTCATCCACACCCTTGTATCCTCCTGCTTGGACTACGCCAACTCCCTGTATACTGGGATTAGTCAGTCATCCCTGTCCCGCCTGCAACTGGTCCAGAACACTACAGCCAGGGTCCTGACAGGTGCCAGGAAGAGGGACCATGTTACTCCTATCCTGGCCTCTCTCCACTGGCTACCAGTACAGTTTAGGATTGATTTTAGGGTTCTCCTGATTGTTTATAAAGCCCTAAATGGACTGGCCCCCTCCCGATTATATCACAGACCTTCTAACCCCTTATTCTACTTCCAGGCCCCTCAGGTCAGCTGACTTGGGGCTCCCGGCTGTCCCGCGATCTAAATTTAAGTTCAGGGGTGACCGTGCCTTTGCTGGTGCAGCCCCTAGACTGTGGAACAGCATTCCCCTCCCTATCAGATCTGCCCCCTCCATTGAATCTTTTAAGTCCAGGCTCAAAACTTACCTTTATTCACTAGCGTTTGAATCTTCCTGATGTGGCTGATTTTTGGCTTGTGCCTAGGCTCATGTGTTGTTTATTTTGTGCCTATAAGCTGAGTGCCTTGTTGTTTATATGTGTGTTTCTTGTATTTGTGATTTTAGCTACCTGTTATGGTTTGTACAGCACTTTGGTGAAAATGGGTTGTTTTTAAATGTGCTTTATAAATAAATTTGACTTGACTGTACCTGCAGCACCCACATTCTGTATATGGGATGTAGTTTACAAAGTCATTTGCAGATGCTGAGAGCTTAACTACACTAATTTTGTTCTGCAAAAATGTAATCACCCCTCATCCTTCTGAATACGGGCCCAGAGCCGTCGAATGCTCTTCATGTGACAAACCATTCATTCCTGGAATCATTTTCATGCACCTCCTTTGAATCCTCTCCAGTTTCAGCACATCCTTCCTAAGATAAGGGGCTTAAACCTGCTCACAATACTCCAAGTGAGACCTCACCAGTGCTTTAGAAAGTTTCAACATTACATCCTTGCTTTGATATTCTAGTCCACTTGAAATGAATGCTAACATTGCATTTGTCTTCCTCACCACAGACTCAACCTGCAAATTAACCTTTAGGAAATCCTGCACAGGGGCTCCCAAGTCGCTTTCCATCTCAGTTTTTTAAAAATATTTTCTCTCCATTTAGAAAATAGTCAACCCTTTCATTTCCTCTACCAAAGTGCATGACCACACACTTCCCAAGACTCTATGCCATCTGCCGTTGCTTTGCCCATTCTCCTAATTCTTCTGTAGCCTCTCTACTTTCTCAAAACTATCTGCCCCTCCAGCTATATCCATATTGTCTACAAACTTTGCAACAAAGCCATCAATTCCATCATCCAAGTCATTGACTTAAAAAGTAAAAAGAAGCGGTCCCAACACGGAGCACAGTAGAACATTACTAGTCCCCTGTAGCTAAGCAGAAAAGGCTCCCTTTATTCCAACTCTTTGCCTCCTGCCAATCAGCCACTGCTTTATCTATGATAGAATCTTCCCTGTAATATCATGGGTTCTTAACTTGTTTAGCAGCCTCATATGTGGCACCTTTTCAAAGGTCTTCTGAAAATCCAAGTACACAACATCAACCAATTCTCCTTTGTCTATCTTGCTTGTTATTTCTTCAAAGAATTACAACAGACTTGTAAGGCAAGAATTTCCCTTGAAGAAACCATGCTGACTACGGCCTATTTTATTGTACCCTGAGACCTCATCCTTAATAATCAGCTCCAACATCTTTCCATCCACTGAGATCAGACTAACTGGCCTATAGTTTCCTGTCTTCTGCCTCCCTCCTTTCTAGAAGAGTGGAGTGACATTTACAATTTTCTAGTCTTCCAGAATCATTCCAGATCTAGTGATTCTTGAAAGATCATTACTAATGCTTCCATAATCTCTTCAGCCACCACATTCAGACCTCTGGGGTGTACACCATCCGGTCCAGGTGACTTATCTACCTTCAGACCTTTCAGTTTCCCAAGAACCTCTCTAGTTATAGTAACATCACGCACTTCATGCCCCCTGACACCTGGAACTTCCACCATACTGATAGTGCCTTCCACAGTGAAGACTGATGCAAAATACTTATTCAGTCTGTCTCCCATTACTACTTCTCCAGCATAGTTTTCCCACGGTCCAATATCAACTCTCACCTCTCTTGTACACTTTTATCTGTCTGAAGAAACTTTTGGTATCCTCTTTAATGTTATTGGCTAGCTTACTTTGTATTCCATCTTTACCTTCTTAATGACTATTTTAGTTGCCTTCTGTTGGTTTTTTGAAAGCACCCCAATCCTCTCATTTCCCACTTATTTTTTTGCTCTGTTGTATGCTCTCTCTTTGGTTTTTATGGTGGCTTTGACTCCTCTTGTTAGCCACAGATGTGTCATCTTTCTTTTAGATACTTCTTCCTCTTTGGGATGTATATATCCTGTGCCTTCCGAATTGCTTCCAGAAATTCCAGCCATAGCTGCTGTGCGATCACGTAGGGTGGTAGGCATTCTTGATGGTGCTGGAGTGTGTTGTTTCCTATGGTACTACCAGTGATTTGTTGATTATTATTATGTAGTGACTTTTTCAAGTTGGCCTGGTTAAAATGCCCCAGAATGGTGGTGAATGCATCAGGACGAGTTGTTCCCTGCATGTTGATCCTGTTGCTCAGATCGTGTAGAGCCTGTTTGGTATTGGCCTGAGGTAGAATGTACACTGCTACCAAAATGACAGCTGAAACCTCCTGCGGCACTGTAACTATTTCTAACTAGCTTTCATCCTTGTATGTGCTTTATTGCTTGTTAGTTGTTTTAACTTGTTTTAATGTGACACATAGTGCTGTAATTTGATCCAGTAAATATATGGTGAGTCCATTATCGTTTTGCAGTAGTGCCAGTGGAATAGGTGTGGTTGAACTTGTTTGACTGTTAATTTTTAAACAAACATATCGTTTTTATTGTTGAGATTATCTATTATCAGGGTGTGATGCTGAAGAACAACTTTATGGGTGGTACACTTGAGCTTAAAATACTGTGGAGCCTATATTTATTTATTATAAATACTATTGTACAGTTATCTGTGTTATGTTATCAGTAACTTTGACAAAATAAACTTCAGTTAAGGAAGGTTTGAAGCTTTGCTAAATACTGTTAACTTTCGCAGCTTACTCAAGTGAGTCTGAATAGTCATAATTTTAAAATGACAATGATTTGCAACATGTGCAATTGATAATAAAGTATAAGATTTCAAAAACTTTCAAACATATAGCACAGATATTTCTGAACATTACACCTGATGAGTTTGGTTGTTTAGTTGATCTTCAGAGATTAACATTTTGTTTTTATCATGCACATTTTGCAAAAGTAATTTGTGTTTAAGATTATTGTAATATTTATTTAAAACAGTTTGGTCATTTAACAGTCTGCTTAGTTTTGAAGTTAGGCTTCCAAAACTTGTCTACATCACATTAGAGCATTAGTTGCTATGTTCAATAGGTCATTTTTACTTTCGATGGTAGGTGCATTGGATTCCGGTTAATTGGTCCACCGGTTAATCAGGGCAGTCACTTATTTGGAAAAAAACTAATCAAGAAAATAATTGAGATTCCCTTCATTTATTTGGGAGACTATTGCTGAACAGTTTCTAACTAGCATGTGAATCAGTCATGTGAACTTGTGTGTCCCGTTACACACTACACCGTACATTTTTTAAATAGTATCATTTGTGTAAGTTGTGTTTGAAGAGCAGTGATTTTTGTCACTGATAGTTGGTGAGAAATAAGCAGCAATACAGTTCAGAATTGTTTTGCTCGCTGAAGTTTCAAGCTTTCAGGCTTTGAGATGCCAGAATCAGTTGGAAGTAA
This sequence comes from Hemitrygon akajei, assembly GCF_048418815.1. Lineage (NCBI taxonomy): Eukaryota > Metazoa > Chordata > Chondrichthyes > Myliobatiformes > Dasyatidae > Hemitrygon > Hemitrygon akajei. The sequence goes on from NC_133125.1 coordinate 109,164,901, forward strand.
AAATGAAAGGATTTCACTGTTTCAACAAGTTAGAAATTTGAAGGTGTTGCCGATCATCTTGAATGTTACAATGAAAATGAAGATTTGGAGGATGCAGTTGTTGAAAGTATTGTATGAAGTCAGTTCATTTTCTGCACTCAGTGTCTGCGTTAATTTTGTTCATTTACAGTCAGTCAAAAGAACATGGGAGCAGGTTGTTTTTCCCTCATAGCCAACAATGACAGTGAAACCTGTGCCGGGGAGTTTTTAAAATGAAAAAAGCCATTGCACTGGGAGAGCTCCACTCTCTTAACGTCAGAAATCCAGATCCAGTATCATGAGTAGTTATCACAAACTGGGGTGACTTCCGTGCCTTGTCCTGCACTTCGCTCTCCACAAAGCATTGCAGAACTGCCTTCGGGGCCGATGGAATTCACTGTTGATCTCATCTGTTCAGTCTGCCAGAGCTGACTTCACATTCTAGGATAAGCATATTGAAATTTCACTGGGGTATGAGCCCTTCGGGCTACCCTCACATGGTTTACCCCACCTGTCAAAGCAGTGTGCTGGGGTGTAGCACTATCTCATGCAAACAGCTACTTGGAGCCACAGGTGAGAGCAGAATGTCCGGTAGCAGCCAAAAGTAAGTGAGCTGCCCCAGAATAGACACTTCACCAGGGACACTACCCTTCCCTGGAGACCATATACATAATTATTAGGAACTAATACGCAGTTTTATAGTACTGTAGCATCATTGGTAGTGTCCTAATTTGTTCTGTATTTCATTTAAATGCATAATTTGTTACTCAATTAAATGGTATTTTATCTTTTTTTCACTTCTTCTTTAAATAGTTTGTGGCCTAAGGTAGAAAGAGATGAGTTATTAACTTCAAACTTTCTGCATAATCACTCAGAGTTGCACTGCACGTGCATGTAACGAGAGCTGTATAACTCATCTCCTTCTACCTTAGGCCACGAACTTATCAATAACCCCTGCCGTGGACCACTTTTACAAAGAAGGGATCTGTATGCTCCATGACTGCTGGACTAAGTGTGTACATGTAGGAGGGGACTATGTTGAAAAATAAATGTGCTAGGTTTTCTAAAATTGACTCCTTCTACCTTAGGCCATGAACTTATTAATCACTCCTCGTATATTAGAAGAAACATAAAATATTCCATTATTTTCATTGACTGATAAACAGTTTAGTCTGTTCTTCCCCAGGATAATCCTGGAATAATCAGTCTTCCCTTCTGTTGTGCTCCTTACCAGAATTGATCCATTAACTGTTATATTTACCGTGACTGTAATAATGCAAAACGGAATGGACTGCTTCACAGTAATAAAGGCAGTCTTGATGTGGGTTATAATGTATTTCTCCAAAGAAATTCTGAATAGACCCTCAAATTATGTATATCATTCTGTTACTTTTGACAATAATTGCATATTGTTAACTGCTAAGCGCACAACTGGGATAATTTCCAAATTAAGTAAATGGTAATCAGATTTAAACAGGTGTGGTAGAGTTACTATGCACGTGATAACTAAAAATTGATAATATAGAGCAGTGTAAGTGAGCACCTGTAAGCCACAAGTCCATATTATTACAGCTTAATGTTTTCACAGACCTAGTAAATCTAATTGACAATCAATCCCAACAAATGATTCTTAATTGCTGTACAGTGCAAACGCTTTTTATTGCAGAACAAAACTATATTCACTGAAGTAGCAAACCATTGTAGAAATAAAACAAATTTAATGAATCATTATTTAAATTAGATAAAGCAATGTTTATCCATTAAATAGTACCAATTGTGCTATGCAGAGCATTTCAGTTTTGTACTTTTGTGACATGGTGATTAATTGCTTTTAAGTTGATTTTGATTATGATTTATAGAACTTAATGAATGCTACATGTATATTTGATTAACTACTGTTAATTTGCAAAGTCATTCCAAATCCATTTTGTCTTTTTTGACCAGAGATAAATTACTTTTTTCCCCATTTACTTCTCTCTCTTTGTCTGCCTCCGTCTATCATTCACTTGCCGCCGTCTCCCAACTCCATCTTACTCCCCTCTTGTATATGACTCTATCTTATACCCTCCTCAGTCCACCAATTACTTCTGACTCATTTCTCACCACTTTCCTTCACTTTAATCTTGCCTTCTCAGGTCTCCACTCTCCATCCTGATGCAGGATTTCAACCTGAGGTGTCGATGTCAATTCCTTTCCTCCCACAGATGCTGCTCGACACGCCTAGTTCTTCCAACAGATTGTCTATTTCGACTTCTGTGTTCTTAACTGCAGCACGATGGGGTGAAATATAAGCATACTGCTTGTAAGCTTTTGAAAAAAGCTAGAAGTTGAGAACTATTTGTAAAAAATACATTTCAGAAATTATGTGGATAATTTGCCACTACTAGAATATAAAAGCAAGGGATGTAGTGCCGAGACTTTATAAGGCATCGGTCAGACCACATATTGTGGCCTGACACATATATGGAGTATTGTGAGCAATTTTGGGCCCCTGATCTAAGGGAAGATGTGCTAGCATTGGGTAGGGTCCAGAGGAAGTTTTACGAGAATGATCCCAGGGATGAAAGGGTTATGAAGGGTGTTTGGTGGTCTGCTCGCTGGAGTTTAGCAAAATGTGGGACGATCTCATTGAAACCTACCAAATATTAAAAGGCCAAGAGAGAGTTCAAAGTAAATTTATTGTCAAAATAAATACACAGTATGTCAGCACATACGACCCTGAGATTTATTTTCTTTTGGCCATTCACAGTAGGTACAAAGAAATACAATAGAATCAATGAGAAATTACGCATAAATGAAGATGGATAAACAACCAAGTGCAAAAGAAGCCAAATTGTGCAAGCACAATAAATAATTAATACTGAGAGCACGAGTTTCAGTGTCCTTGAAAGTGAGTACATAGGTGTGGAATCAGTTCAGTATTGCTGTGCGTGAAGCCTTCCGCATTGATTTAAGAGCCTGGTGGTTGAAGGGTCATACCGGTTCCTGAATCTGGTGGTGTGGGACCCAAGGCTCCTTTTCCCTCTTCATGATTGCATCAGCAAGAAGACAGCATGGTCTGGTTGGTGGGAGTCTTTGATGATGGATGCTGCTTTCTGGTGACAGTGCTCTTTCCTGTGATGGACTGGGCTGTATCCATTACTTTTTGCCGGCTTTTCCGTTCAGAGGTATTGGTGTTTCCATATCAGCCCTGATGTAACAAGTCAGGATATTCTCCACTGTGGATCTGTAGAAGTTTGTCAGAGTTTTAGATGGCATGCCATGTCGCCTTTGTGATGGCACTTATGTGCTGCTATCAGGATGGTTCCTGTGAAATGATAATGTCAACAAATTGAAAGCTGCTGACCCCTCTCTGCTCCTGATTAGGACTTGGCTTATGGGCCTTCAGTTTCCTCCTCAGCTCGTTAATCAAGTTGTCAATAATCAGCTTGCTGTGGCCCCATTCATCCAGGTTTTCAGTCTCCCTCCGAAATGCCGATTCGGGGCGGCCTTTGATTCTGCTGATAATAGCGGTGTTGTCAGTAAACTTGAATATGGCATTGGAGCTGTGCTTCGCCACACGGTCATAGGTGTAAAGCAAGTACAGCGGGGCCTAAGCACGCGGCCTTGTGCTGTAGCTATGGTGATGGTGATTGTGGAGGAGATATGGAGAGGATGTCTCCAATAATGGGAGAGTCTAGGACCAGAGGGCTCAGCCTCAGAATAAAAGAATGTCCCTTTAGAACAGGGGTTCCCAAACTGGGGTACTTGGACCTCTCGCTTAATGGTGTCAGTCCATGGCATAAAAAAGTTGGGAGCCCCTGCTTTATAGCAAAGATGAGGAGGAATTTCTGTAACCAGAGGGTGGAGAATCTGTGGAATTCATTGCCACAGTCAATTGTGAGCGCCAAAGCATTGATATACGAGAGGTGACTGATAAGTTTGTGGCCCAAGGTAGAAGGAGTCAGTTTTAGAAAACCTAGCACCTTTAGTTTTCAACATAGTCCCCTCCTACATTTACACACTTAGTCCAGTGGTTGTGGAGCATACGGATCTTGGACCTCCAGAAAGTGTCTGCAGCAGGGGTGATTGATAAGTTCATGGTCTAATGCAGAAGGAGATGAGTTATTAACTTCAAACTTTCTGCATCATCACTCAAAGGTTGACCTGAATGTGTATGTAATGAGAGCTGTAGAACTCATCTCCTTCTACCCCCACACTCCACCCCCACTTGGAAGATTAGGTCAGAACCTGGTTCACCTCATGCCTTTATATCAGCCCAAAGTACAGCAACAGCTAGCTTACCACCATGACAGGAAAGAAATGGTCTCCAGAAGCCATTGACACATTTAAGGACTGCTTTGAGGTTACTGACTAGAATGTGCTTTGTGAACCATATGGGGAGGATATTAACGGACTTACTGATTGCATCACTGGTTACATCAACTTCTGTGTGGACACTGTAATACCATCAAGGACAGTTCACTGCTTCTCTCACAAAAAAACCATGGGTCACCACAAAAAAGAGCCTTCAAATCAGGAGATGAGGAGGAACTGAAGTGTGCAGATGAAGAAGATCAAGGTGGCTAAAGAGGAATACAGTAGAGAGCTGGAGAGCAAGCTTGGGTTGAGTAGCACACGGGAGATGTGGAGAGGCATGAAGAATATCACTGGCTTCAATCAGCCTAGCTGTAGAGTCTAGGAATGCAGTTCTGATTGGGCTAATGAGTTAAACCAATTCTTCAATAGGTTTGACAATTGCCCTCCTGTTAATACCCCCCCATCACACCAGTCCAGATGCCGAAGCACCCAATGCTCCCTCCGCACCAATGCCTCCCCCTTCTGTTCAACACATGGATGAACAACACAGATTACCACTGTCTACATCTGCTTCTTGCCCTGCACCTACCATCCACGCCTCCACATACCAACTATAGTCCTGATCTTCACCTCCCCTAGCCCCCACCTTCCACCAACTCCCCAGTCATCATGGAGTCACCTTCACCACTGAGCAGGCAAGAAAGTCTCTGGGGAAAGTCAGGCACGGCAAAGCATTGGGACCGGATAATGTGAACCCCAAGCTCCTGAAGGAGTGTGCTGAGCAGCTGTGTGGAGTTCTCCAGAGCATTTTCAGTCTGAGTCTCTGCCTGGAAAGGGTCCCGACTGTGGAAAATATCACATGTGGTCCCAGTACCCCAGAAGGGACGACCAAAAGTTTTGAATGAGACTTTTCAAGAGAGGCTGGTCCTGGCTCACCTCTGACCTCTGGTCAGATCAACCCTCAATCCCCTGCATTTTGCCTACCAGGAGCACAGTGGAGTCGACAATGCTGTCATCTACCTGCTGAACAGAGCCTACTCCCTTTTCAATAAGCAGGGCAGCACTGTGAGGATCGTGTTTTTCTGATATCTCAAGTGCCTTCAATACCATACAGCCCTCATTTCTGGGGAAAAAACTCTGTTCAATGCAGGTTGGCACTTCCATTGTATCCTGGATAATGGACTACCTGACTAGCAGACCACAGTTTGTGCATCTCAGAGCTGTGAGTCAGACATGGCGATAAGCAGCAGTGGGGCCTCACTGGGGACTGTGTTGACTCCCTTCCTGTTTACCCTGTATACCTCGGACTTCAGATACAACCCTGAGTCATGTCATCTGCAGAAATTCTCTGATGACTCAGCAACAGTTGAGTGTATAAAGGGAGGATGGAAAGATGAATACAGGGCCCTGGTGGAAGACTGTGTCAAATAGTGCAAGCTGAATCATCTGCAGCTCAGTAAGACAAAGGAGACGGTGATGGACTTCAGGAAGACTAAGTCTGCACTGCTCCCTGTTTCTGTTAATAGTGAGAATGAGGATGTGGTGAGGACCTACAAGTACCTGGGGTATACCTGGGTGACAGACTTGAGTGGAGCTCCAACAAAGAGGCTGTGTACAAGAAGGGCCAGAATCACCTCCACTTCCTGAGGGGACTGAGGTCCTTTGGAGTATGCAGGCCTCTCCTTCACATGTTCTCCCAGTCTGTGGTTACCAGTACAATCTTTTATGTGGTGGTGAGCTGGGGCAATGGCATCAACATAGGTGATGTCAGCAGGCTCAGCAGACTGATTAGAAAGGCTGGTTCTGTTATAGGAGTCAAACTGGACACACTGGGGGCTGTGGTAGAACAAAGGACCTGGCCATTCTGCACAATGTTTCTCTCCCCCTGCATGCCACCTTGGCTGAACAGAGGATCACTTTTAGTAATAGGCTAAGACAACTGCGCTGCTCCAAAGAGTGCTATATGAGGTCATTCTTACCCTCGACCATTAGGCTCTATAATGAATCAACCTGTAGACAGGGAATTGATGACCCCTCCTGTTAGACTCTTCAAGGTAACTTTTTTTTTATTCTTTCTGCTTCTCTTCTAATATTTGTACAGTATATCTGTGCACTTGTAATGCTACTGTGACACTGTAATTTCCTTTGGGATCAATAAAGTATCTATCTATCTCTATCTAATAATCTGAGGACCTATCCATCTTAATGGCTGCAATGGTCCAACAGTTTCTTTATCTCAAAAGTCCCTGACATATTAGTACGTAGCACCACTAATGTGGACAAAGACACATTAGAATCAGCACTGTGGCACTTGGCACACAGAATAATAAACTAAATGTGATCTGATAAAGAGTTCCATGAAGAATTCACAGCTACTACATCTTGGCTGCACTGATCACTAGATTCTGCTTGAGAGTGACTTTAGGACTGCTACAGAAAAGATTATAACTGAGGCAAAATAACACATATGGGCAGTCTGCTAGGTGTGTGGATATTTCTACAGATGGCTCCTCTGCCATCAGTGGGTTCACAGTGTTATGATTAAGTGGTCAGTTCAGATCCAATTTTCACAAAAACTGAAGAGCAAAGGGAACACGATTGACACAGATTATATTATTCTTACCATTCTGAGACTGACAGAATAGCTGATATGTTCCTAGTCTTATAATGGTTGCTTAGGTGAAGAGTGTAGGTTGCCACCATGGCTGCCAGTAGTGGAAGTAATATACCCTGCAAGACCTGATTATCTTTAATGACACTGAGAAAATGTCAGCTTCCCTGAGATGGAAAATGGGCAGAAATGTCTGAGCCGATTTCCTGAGGATGAATTTTACCTGTAAGTTGCCAAGAGTATGGTGGTGTACCCCAAGTGAAACTTCGTTTAAGTTACAAAATGTAGTCTTAAGTTGAATTTTGAGGCTGTTCTTTCTACACACACACAGAACAGTACAGCACAAGTTCAGAGCTTTTGGCCCACTATTTCAGCACTGACCATGACGCCAATCTCAACTAATCCCATCTGCACAAATTCCTTATCCTGATATTCCCCGCCTGTTTAAATGCTTCTCAAATTGGTATCATATCTGTTTCTGCTACCTCTCCTGACAGTGTGTTCTAGGCACATACAACTCTCTGTGTAAAAAAAAAAAACTTGCCTCTTTTATCTTCTTATCCCCTTTCACCTTAAACCTACATCTTCTGGTAAATGACATATCCATCCAGAGAAAAGGACTCTGACGATCTATCCTATTTATCCCTTTCATAATTTAATGTACTTCCACCAGAGAGCCCCTCAGCTTCTATGCTCCAACAAAAGCAATCTAAGTTTGTCCAACCTCCTTAAGACTAATACTCTCCAGTCTAGGGAACATCCTGGTGAATAACTTCTGCATGTTCTGTACATCGACTAAGCAAACTCCAAATGTGGGTGAAACAAGATTTAATGCAGCTGTAGCATGACTTGCTGTCTTTCATTCTCAGTGCCCCTTCTCATTTGCTGTACATTACCCAATAAGTTTTGGATATTGTAAAGCATTTAGCCAGATGATGACACATTTGTAAACCTGGTTAAGTATTTTATGAGCTGAAAGAAGCTGAATCATATAACTGAAATAGTATTGTAAGTTTTATTTAAAAATTTTTGCAGTGACTTATTTTCAATTTCTTCAGGTCGGATCCTGAACCGTTTCTCCAAAGATGTCGGCCACCTTGATGACTTGTTGCCCTATACTTTCATGGACTTTTTTCAGGTGATTCAGTAAATTGGAGTTGATGAATTGTACATTGTGTGATTATTTATGGGACGCTGCGTGCTCTTTAATGCTGAAATACTGTGATCATAAAACAATTACTTCCTAATCAATAGCTTCTAACAAAGCTAAACAGTGATTCAGTTGAAGTGTCTGCATTTCAGAGGAGAACTTGGTTGTATTTTTATGGAACAAAACTAGAAATTTAGTGTCAGAAATAGTTGATGTATGGAAGTGGCTTTAGACCTTTGGTGTCATGTCTTATCCATGGTACCTACATACTCAGTAGCTCATTGATCATTTGTTTTCTAATCATTCGGAGCGTATCTCGATGAGTATAATGAAGTATGGCTACGGTAGGGCAGCAGTCGACTATGACAAAGTGATTATTAGCTGAGTCAAGTCAGCAATACATAATAAAAGAAGAATAAAAGTTTGTTGGTGCTAAGAAATATAGCCCTTCAGTGGGGGTAAAGAGGATTGTGTTCTCTAATTAGAATGCATACTGATAGTAATGTTAAACTGAATCTCATAATACTTCATAATAATATTTTACTAAAATTGATCTTTTTTTATATAACCAGTGGTTTAATTTCATAGCTTATATCAAGCAAAATCCTAAATTGGCAAAGCAAATTTTGAAGTATTAGACTGGGAATTGCCAAGATTGATTGGGAGAGGCTGTTTGCAGGTAAAGGAATGTCTGTCGAGTGGGAGGTTTTCAAAAGTGAAATAGGGAGAGTTCAGAGACGTTCCTGGTAGAGTGAAGGACAGGGCTGGCAGGGTTACAGAATCCTGGTCAACACGGGATATTATTCATGAAAATTAGAGGTGTATGTCAGATCAAGAGATTCCCTTGAGGAAGAGTAGTGCTGCAGGGGTAAATTTAAGAGGAAAATCCAGAAAGCAAAAAGGGATCATGAAATAGCTTTGGCATATATGGTAAAGGAGAATCCTAAAAGATTCCACAAGAATTATTAAGAGAAAAATGTAACTAGGGAAAGAATAGGTCCTCTTACAGTTCAATGTAATCATTCTATGCAAGGAGCCACAGGAGACTAGTGAGGTCTGAAATAAGTATCTCTCATCTGTATTTACTCTGCAGAAGGGCAGGGAAGTTAAACCATTAAGGAAAATGAATAGTGATGTATTGGAACATATCCACATTACATACAATAGAGGTGGTGTTGGCATATTAATTATTATTGAGGAACAGCACAGAACAGGCCCATCGCCCAGCAACCCACCTATTTAACACCAGCCTAATCACAGAACAATTTACAATGACCAATTCACCTACTAACCGGTACATCTTTGGACTGTGGGAGGAAACCAGAGCACCCAGAGAAAAGCCATGAGACATGCATTCCATGGAGAGAACGTACAGGCTCCTCAAAGATGATGTCAGAATAGAACCCCAAACTCCGATGCCCTGAGCCGTAGTAGTGTTGTCCTAACCACTATGTTAGCGTGACACCCAAGATGGATAAATCACTGGGACCTGATCAGGTGCATCTTAGGACATCATAGAAAGCTAGAGAAGAGATTGCAGGGGTCCTGCAGAGATATTTGCACTACCTTTAGCCATGGGTGAGGTACTAGAAGATTGGAGATCGGCTAATGTTCTACTTTATGCTAGGACAAGCTAAGGAGCTACATGGCAATGAGCCAAACATTAGTGATAGAAAAATTATGAGAGAGGATTCTGAGAGAATAGACCTTCTGGCATTTGGAAAGCCAAGGACTAAGGGATAATCAGAATCACTTTGCACATGGGAAATCATGTCTTACTATTTGGATAACACATACAAAATGCTGGTGGAACACAGCAGGCCAGGCAGCATCTGTAGGAAGAGGGACAGTGCTTCTTCCTATAGGTGCTGCCTGGCCTGCTGCATTCCACCAGCATTTTGTGTGTGTTGCTTGAATTTCCAGCATCTGCAGATTTTGTCGTGTTTACTTACTATTTGGATAATTTTTTTTGAAGAAATGATGAATAGGGTTGATGAGGGATAGGGCAGTAGATATTGACTAGATCTAGGTTCTTTGTTATCTAAGTAAATGAAAATATTGTCTACGTGGTTTGGAAGGTTAAGTATAACAGCAAAATAGGTGTGCTGGACATAGAAAAAGGTTATCAAAGTTTACATCAGGATCTAGGTTGTAAAAAAAAGGACAGGTTATATCTGAACCCAAGGAGGACCAATATCCTTTCGGGCAGGTTTGCTAGAGCTGTTGGGCAGGATTTAAACTAACTTTGCAGGGGGATGGGAACCGGAATGATGGGACAATTGATAGACAAGTCAATGCAGTGTAGTGAGACTGTGAGGAAGGACAAGCAGATGATAGAGAGAAATTGCAGTCAGTGGGATAAGATGAAGTTGAACATGGTGGCAAAATAGGAAAAGGATGACGAATACAGGACTGAAGATGTGTATTTGAACGCACGCAGTATATGGAATAAGTTAGATGGATTTTGTAACGGAGTTAGAGATTGGTAGATTTGATCTTGTGGGCACAACTGAGTCGTGGCTGAAAGATGACAGTTGGGAGCTTACATCCAAGGATACACCTTGTATCGAAAGGTGCTAGAGGAGGTAGTGAAATGACATAGGATCAGAAGATGCAGAATCTTTATGGGTAGAGTTAAGAAACTACAAGGGTAAAAAGACACTGATGGGACTTGTATGGAGGTACCTGAACAGTAGCCATGTTGTGGGATAAAAAATTTCAGTGGGAGATAAAATACATGTAATTATGGCAATGTTACGAGGGATTTCAGTTGCAGGTAGATTGGGAATATCAGCTTGGTGCTGGATCCCAAGTCAGTGAATGTGTAAAATGCCTACACAAGGTGGCTTTTTAGAGCACCCTCTGGTTGAGCATATTAGGGAAAGGCAATTATGGATTGTGTGTAATGTAATGAACCAGATTTGATTATGGTGCTTAAAATAAAGGAACCCTTTGAGGGACAGTGTTCATAATATGATAGAACACACTCTGCAATTGCTGAGGGAGAATCTAAAGTCAAATGTATCAGTATTACAGTAGAGTAAAGGGAACTACAAAGGCACGAGAGAGGTGCTGGCCAAAGTTGATTGGAATGGGACACTGGCAGGGATGGCAGCAGAGCAGTAATGGCTGGAGTGTCTGGGGGCAATTTGAAAGATGTGGAATAGATACATCCCAAAGAATAAGAGGTATTCCTAAGGAAGAATGAGGCAGCCACGTCTGACAAAGAAGTCAAAGACAGCATAAAGCAAAAGAGAAGGCAGATAATATAGCAAAAAATAGGGGGATGTTAGAGAATTGGGAAACTTTAAAAAACAACAGAAGGCAACTTTTAAAAAAAACGTAAGAGGAGTAAAGATGAACCATGAAGGAAAGTTAACCAAAAACATCAAAGGGGATGCCAAAGTATTTTCAGATACATAAAGAGTAAAAGAGAGGTGAAAGTTGATATTGAACTGCTGGAAAACGATGCTGGAAAGGTAGTAATACAGAGCAAAGAAATGGCAGACCTGTGTGTCTGATATGCTCGCAACAAGTGGCTGTGGCAAAAGATTACAATATCAAACGACACTATGAGACGTCACGGAGAAAAATATGACAAGTACGCAGCATGACTCAGAACGCAAAAGGTAAACGAGCTTGAAGCAGCTCTGAAAAAAACAGCAATCAGTGTTCGTCAAAAGTCGAAAGACTCATGATGGAGCTGTCGAGGCCAGCTATATTGTTGCAAACAAAATAGCTGCTGCATTGGAGCCATACTCAGAGGGGGAGTTCATCAAAGCATGCTTGCTGACGGCGGCTGAGCTGGGGTGCCCTAAGAAGAGACAGGCATTTAGTAATACCAGCTTGTCAAGAAATACTGTGGCAGAGAGAATCGGGGACCTTGCAAGAGATTTGAGCAGTCAACTAAAAGACAAAGTGAAGTCATTTATTGCCTTCTCTATTGCAATTGCTGAGAGCACTGACATGACTGATGTAGCTCAATTGGGAATATTTATTCACGGTGTTGATGCATCTTTGACTGTCCCCGAGGAGTTTGTGGAGATGGTGCCCATGACAAACACCACAACGGCGAATGATGTTTTCTCCAGCGTCGTCGAAGCCTTGGACAGACTGGGGGTTGGCTGGAGTCATGCTGTCAGCGTGGCAACAGATGGCGCACCGTTCATGTTCGAGAAAAAGGCAGGTGTTGTTGTGAAACTCAGAGAGAAAGTTCAGACAGAGAATCCAGAGCAGGAATTCTGGAATTTTCATTGTATTATGCACCCAAGAGGCGTTATGTAGCAGGAGCCTGAAAATAGACAATGTCATAGATGTAGTAATCAAAATAGTTAATTTTGTTAGAGCCAAGAAACTCAACCATCGGCAATTTGACACCCTTTTGTCCAAAAGTAATATTGGAAACAGCCTACCCTACCACACTGAAGTCCGCTGGTTGAACAGAGGGGTTGAGCTCAAATGTTTTTCTCAATTACGTGCGGAAATTGGACTATTCATGAACGAGAAAGGGAAGTCGGCAGAGTTGGATGACTCAGACTGGCTTCATGATCTTGCATTTTTGGTGGATATAACAGAGCACTTAGATGTGCTTAATGTTAACATGCAAGGCTACAAACAACTTGTTACGGAATACTGCGACAGCATTCGTGCCTTTCAGGTTAGATTAGGCACGTGGGAGATGCAACTATCCCAGAGCAACCCAGCTCATTTCCCTTCTTTGCAGTCTGTGCGTGTTGCTCACGGGAATAATGACAACATGGACAGGTACGAGGACAAAATATCACAGCTGAAAAGTGAGTTTCAGAATTGTTTCCAAGTCTTCACTCAGCTCGAGAAGGAATTCTCACGATTTTGCTCGCCGTTTGCCGTCAATGCAGTATCAGATGTGCCGGAGGAACTTCAAATGGAACTAAGTGTAACTCAGCTTTGAAATATAAATTTGAGACTGTGGGTCTGGACTCATTCTATCAATACCTGGGACCGATGTACCCCAAGATGACAGACTTTGCCTCAAAGATCCTTTGCATGTTCGGGACAACATATCTCTGTGAGCAGGCGTTCTCCATAATGAACATTAACAAATCCAAACTGCACTCACAGCTGATGCACAGACATCTAAATGACATTATGAAAATCACAACTGCCCAGAAACTGGTCCCTGATGTTGACAGGCTGGTTAAAGCCAAGAGATGTCAGGTGTCTGGAAGCAGCAAGTGAAAAATGAGTGACACTGTTTGATGCATTGCGACATGTAAGCAAAATGCATTGTGAAATATTCAGTGTCATAATATTGTGGTTCATTCATTTTCTGACTATTCTATTATTGTAAATGTGATCACTTCAATAAAAATTAGAGGCTAACTGTGTTCATTGTCTGAGTTTGATTGCTGGAAGCAGGCTAATAAAAATAAGGTGCAGTTGCGTAGCCTACATTTACAATTTGTTTCGTTCGGTCTACATTTGTGTCTGCTAATGTTCGATTTCAAATGGTTTATTAATGGAAAGGGTGGGGCTCCAAAAACAATCTTAGCCAAAATATAATCATTTTTCTCTCTCTCTCTCATCACAACTTCCTTGTAGCCTATGACTGTAAGTTAATTCCAATCATAAAAATAATGCTTGCTGAGCAATCTTCTTGATAAGAAATGGAATTCGTAAAGTGAAACACTTTGTAGTTATAGCAGAGACTGGGATGCATGAGAGCAGGTTGAAAAAACGAAAGCAATGAAAGCTGTGGGAGCACATGTGCGTGTGTTCGCACGTGCACAACTGATCCGGCCCGCATGAAGTCGCAATCCAGCCCGTGACCTAAAATGTGTTTGACAGCCCTGTCTTAGACTGATCGCAGTGGAATAAAGGGAATTACAGAGGCATGAGAGAGCAGCTTGCCCAGGTGGATTGGAGGAGGATACCTGCGGGAATGAAGGCAGACTAGAGATACCTAAAGTTTCTAGGAATAGTTCACAAAGCACAGGATAGATATGTCCCACAGAGGAAGAAGTTCTCAAATGGCAGGGGTAGGCAACCATGGTTGACAAAGGAAGTTAAGGACTGCATAAAAACCAGAGAGAAGGTTTTTGGGAAAATGAAAGGTTTGAAGGTAGATAAGTCACCTGGACCAAATGGTGTACACCTCAGGGTTCTGAAAGAAGTGCTTAAAGAGTTTGTGGAGGCATTAGTAATGATCACTAGATCCTGGAATGGTTCCAGAAGACTTGAAAATTGCAAATGTCACTCCATTCTTCAAGAAGGAAGAGGGGAAGAAGAAAAGAAGCTATAGGCCAGTTAGTATGATCTCAGTGGTTGGAAAGATAATATGGTTTTCAGGTACTTGGAGGCACATAATAAAATAGGCTGTGGTCAGCATGGTTTCCTCAAGGTAAAATCTTGCCTGACAAATCTGTTGGAATTCTTTGAAAGAATAACAAACAGCAAACAAAGGAGAATCGGTTTGTGTTGTGTACTTGGATTTTCAGTAGACCATAAGATAATAACTCATCAGAATCAGAATCAGAATCCTTTATTATCATCAAGTATGAGGACAGATACAGGGAATTTGCTGCCGGTTTCCCTGAGCTCTCTCTGTACAGAATTAAAAGCAAACAAAAACAATGGTGCAAATAATCATAAACTATATACAATGAGGTCCACCTCATTGAATGTACAGGTAATTTTGCTCATAGGAGCAAAATTAAGCCATTTGGCCCATTGAGTCGGCTCCGCCATTCAATCATGGCTAATCCTTTTCTCCCCTCCTCAGCCACATTCCCCAGCCTTCCCCCCCCCCCCCCCCCCAAAATAACCTTTGGTGCCGTGTCCAATCAAGAGCCTATCCGGCTCTACCTTAAATACACACAATGACCTGGCCTCCACGGCTGCTTGCGGTAATAAATTCCACAAACTCATCACCCTCTGGATAAAGAAATTTCTCCATATCTCTGTTTTAAATGGACACCCCTCTATCCTGATGTTGTGCCCTTCTTGTCCTAGACTCCCCCACCATGGACAATATCATTTCCACATCTACTCTGTCTAGGTCTTTCAATATTAAAAAGGTTTCAATGAGATTGCCCCCCCCATCCTTCTAAATTCCAGTGAGCACAGACCCAGAGCCATCAAATATTCCTCGTATAATAACCCTTTAATTCCTGGAATCATCTTTGTGAACCTTCTCTGAACCCTCTCCAATGCCAACATGTACTTTGTTAGATGAGGACCAAAAGCTGTTTACAATACTCAAGGTGAGGTTTCACCACTATGTTATAAAGCCTCAGCATCACATCCCTGCTCTTGTATTCTAAACATATTGAAATGAATGCTAACATTTGCCTTCCTCACCATCGACTCTACCTGCAAGTTATCCTTTAGGATGTTCTGCACAAAGACATCCAAGTCTCTTTGTATCTCCGATTTTTGGATTTTTTCCCTGTTTAGAAAATAGTCTGCACATTTATTTCTACTACCAAAGTGCATGACCATGCATTTTCCAACATGGTATTTTATTTGCTACTTTCTCCCCATTCTCCTATTCTGTATAAGTTCTTCTGCATCCTACCTGTTTCTTCAACATCACCTGCCCCTCCAGCAATCTTTGTATCATCTGTAAGCTTGGCCACATAGCCATCTACTCCATCATCTAAATCATTGTTATACAGCATAAAAAGAAGTGTCCCAGCACTGACCCCTGTGGAACACCAGTGATCACTGGCAGCGAACCAGAAAAGAATAATTTTATTCCTACTCTCTGCCTCCTACCAATCAGCCAATGCTCTAACCATGCCAGTAACTTTCCTGCAATACCATGGGCTCTTAACTTGCCACAAGGTGCCTCATGTGTGGCACCTTGTCAAAGGCCTTCTGAATGTCCAAATATACAACACCCACTGCATCCTCTTTATCTATCCTACTTGTAATCTCCTCAAAGAATTCCATCAGGTTTGGCAGGCAAGACTTTCCCTTAAAGAAACCATGCTGACTTTGTCCTATCTTGTCCTGTGTTACCATGTACTCCATAACCTTAACTAACTGACTCCAGCATCTTCCTAACCACTGATCTATAATTTCCTTTCTGCTGCCTTCCTCCTTTCTTAAAGAGTGGAGTGACATTTACAATTTTCCAGTTCTCTGGCACCATGCCAGAGTCCAATGATTTTTGAAAGCTCATTACTAAAGCCTCCACAGTCTTTACCGTTATCTCTTTCAGAACCCTAGGGTGCAGTTCATCTGGTCCGGATGACTTGTGTACCCTTAGGTCTTTCAGCTTTTTGAGCACCTTCTTCCTTGTAATAGTATCTGTACTGACGTCTCTTTCCTTGCACCCTTCAACATTTGGCACACTACTAGTGTCTTCTACAGTGAAGACTGATGTAAAATACTCAGTTCATCTGCTGTCTCCTTGTCCTCTTAGTTTCTAGCTGTCCTATATCCTCTCTCATCTTTTATTTTTTACATACAGTACTTGAAAAAGCTTTTTGCTGTCCACTTTGATAATGTTTGTTAGCTTGCTTTCATATTTCATCTTTTTCCTTCTAATGATTCATTTAGTTGTTTTCTACAGGTTTTTTAAAGCTTCCCAATCCTCTATCTTCCTGCTAACTTTTTCTTTGTTGTATGCGCTCTCTTTTGCTCTACATTAGCTTTGACTTCCCTTGTTGGCCATGGTTGTACTATTTTGCCATTTGTGTATTTCTTTGTTTTTGAAATGCATCTATCCTGCACCTTCCTCATTTTCCCCAGAAACTCTGCTGCTGTGTTGTCATCTTTGCCACCATCTCCTTGCAATTTACTTCAGTCAATTCCTCTCTTGTACCATTGTGATTTCCTTTATTCCACTGCTACATCAGACTTTACTTCCTCCCTATCAAATTTCAAGTTGAACTCAATCATATTGTGATCACTGGCTCCTAAGGTTTCTTTTACCTTAAGCTCCCTAATCACCTCTGGTTCATTACATAACACCCAATCCAATATAGTTGATCCCTATTAGGCTCAACGACAAACTGCTCTATAAAGTCATCTCGTAAGCAGTCAACAAACTCACTCACTTAAGATTCATATCCAACCTGATTCTCCCAATCGACGTGTATGTTGAAACCTCCCATGGCTATCATAACATTGCCCTTTTGATGAGTCTTTTCTATTTCCTGTTGTAATCTGTGGCCCAAATACTGTTGGGGGGAGGGTCTGTATATAACTGCCATCAGGGTCCTTTTACCCTTGCAGTTTCTTAACTCAACCCAGAAGGATTCAACATCTTCTGTTCCTATGTCACATCTTTTTAATGATTTAATGCAATTTTTTATCAGCAGAGCCACGCCACCCCCTCTGCCTCCCTTCCTATCCCTCCAATATAATGTGTAACCTTGGACATTCATCTACCAACTCAACCACCTTTCAGCTATGATTGAATGATGGCTGCAACATCATACCTGACAATCTGTAATAGTGCAACAAGATCATCCACCGTCTGTCTTATTCTCTGTGCATTGAGATACAACACTTTGAGTACGGTATGTGCTTTTTGATTCTGCATCCCTAATGCACTGATGCTTGCCCTGCTGACTGCAATTATGTCCTGTCATCTGCCTGCCCTTCTTGACAGTCTGACTGCACACTATCTTTGCATTTTTACCATTCGTCTTATCCTGAGTGTCTTCACTGTGGTTCCCAACCCACTGCCAAATTAGTTTAAAACCTCCCCAACAGCTCTAACAAACCTGCCTGAGAGAATTTTGGTTCCCCTCAGATTCAGGTGCAACCTGTCACTTTTGAACATGTCATACCTCCCCTATAAGAGATCCCAATGATCCAAAAACATGAACTCCTGTCCCCTGCACCAGCTTCTCAGCCATGCATTAATCTGCCACACATGAAGCTGCTTAACAAGCTACGAGCCCACGGTATAGCATGAATGATTCTAGCATGGATCAAGTAGTGGCTGATTGCCAGGAGGCAAAGAGTGGAAATAAAAGGAGCCTTTTCGGGGTTGGCTGCCAACTGGTGGTGTTGCACAGGGGTCTGTGTTGGGACCAATTCTCTTTACGCTGTATGTCAGTGATTTGGATGATGGAATTGATGGCTTTGTTGCAAAATTTGCAGACAAAATGAAGATAGGTAGAGGGAGGAGTGTAGTGTTGAGGAAGTAGATAGGCAACAGGAGGACGATTTAGGAGAATGGGCAAAGAAGGGACAGATGGAATACAGTGTTGGGAAGTGTATGGATAAACACTTTGGTAAAAGAAATGAAAAGGTTGACCATTTTCTAAATGGGGAGAAAATACAAATATCCAAGACTCAGAGGGACTTGGGATTGCTTGTACAGGATTCCCTAAAGGTTAATGTACAGGTTTACTATGCGGTTCGGGTGGCATATACGATGTTAATATCCATTTCAAGAAAACTGGAATATAAAAACAAGGATGTCATGTTGAGAGTTTATAAAGCACTGGTGAGGCTTCAGTTGGAGTATTTTGAGCAGTTTTGGGTCCTTTATCTTAGAAAGGATGTGCTGAAACTTAGAATGGTTCAAAGGAGGTTCATGAAAATGATTCCAGAATTGAACAGCTTATCATATGAAGAGTGTCTGATGGCTCTGGGCCTGTATTCACTAGAATTCTGAAGAATGAGGGGTGACCTCATTGAAACCTATCAGATGGTGAAAGGCCTTGATCAAGTGGTTGTGGAGAAGATGCTTCCTTTCGTGGAAGAGTCATAAGACTAGAGGACATAGCCTGAGAATAGAGGGCCATCCTTTTTAGAACAGAGATGAGGAGGAATTTCTTCAGCCAGATAATGGTGAAGCTGTGGAATTCCTTGCCACAGGCAGCTGTGGAGGCTAAGTCTTAATGTATATTTAAGGTAGAGTTTGATAGATTTTTGATTTGTCAGGGCATGAAGGGTTACAGGAAGAAGGTAGGTGATTGAGGCTGAGGGGAAAATGGATCAGTCACGATGAAGTGGTGGAGCAGACTCAATAGGCCAAGAGGCTTAATTCTGCTCCTTTATTCAGCATTTAGGATGAGATAGTAAATTGGATTGGACATTGGCTTTGTGGGAAGAAGCCAGAGAGTTTTAATAGAGAGTTACCTCTCTGACTGGAGGCCTGTGACTAGTGGTGTGCTTCAAGGATCAGTGCTGGGTCCTTTTGTTGTTTGTCATCTATAGCAGTAATCTGGATCATAATGTGATTAACTGGATCAGCAAATCTACAGATGCCATCAAGATTGGAGGTGTAGGGGACAGTGAGGAAGGCTATCATGGCTTGCAGAGGGATCTGTATCAGCTGAAAATGGGCAGATGGAATTTAATGCAGACAGATGTGAGGTTTTGCACTTCGGTAGGACCAAACAGGGTAGGTCTTACACAGTGAATGGTAGGGCACTGAGGAGTGTGGTAGAACAAAGGGATCTCGGAATATGGGTTCATAATTCTCTGAAAGTAGTGTCACAGGTAAATAAGGTTGTGAAGAAAGCTTTTGCACATTGACCTCCAGAAATCAATGTATTGATTACAGAGGGTAGGAATGTTATGTTGAAGTTGTATAAGACATTGGTGAGGCCTAATTTGGAGTACTGTGTGCCATTTTAGCCACCTGCCTACAGGAAAGATGTAAACAAGATTTACAAGGGAAGATTGAAATAGGTTAGGACTGTATTCTTTAGAACATAGACAATTGAGAGGAGATTTGATAGAGGTATGCAAAATTATGAGGGTTATAGATAGGGTAAATGCAAGCAGGCTTTTTCCACTGAGGTTGGGTGGGACGACAACTAGAGGTTATGGGTTAAGGGTGAAAGGTGAGAAGTTCAAGGGGAACATGAGGGGAAACTTTACTCAGAGCATCATGAGAGTGTGGAATGAGCTGCCAATATAAGTGGTGCATGCGAGCTGGATTACAACATTTAAGAGAAGTTTGTCTAGGTAGATGGATAGTAGGGAAAATGGAGTAGGCAGTTGAAATGGTTTTGGTATGAATTCAATGGGCCAAAGGGCCTTTTTCTGTGCTGTACTACTCTATGACTATGACTCTATCTTATGGTCTTATGGTCTAAGACATTGGTGAGGCCTAATTTGGAGTATTGTGTGAAGTTTTTGTTACCGACCTGCAGGAAAGATGTAAGTAAGGTTGAAAGAGTACAGAGAAAATTTACAAGGATGTTACTGGGTCTGGAGGACCTGAGTTATATAGAAAGATTCAATAGGTTAGGA
The DNA here is from genome assembly GCF_048418815.1 of Hemitrygon akajei. Lineage (NCBI taxonomy): Eukaryota > Metazoa > Chordata > Chondrichthyes > Myliobatiformes > Dasyatidae > Hemitrygon > Hemitrygon akajei. The sequence goes on from NC_133125.1 coordinate 109,185,186, forward strand.
CTTTGTTCCTTGGATCCTACGCAATGCCCCTCCACATCAGAGAGTGATGTAACCAGTTAGAAATCTCTCCACGGTACATCTGTAGAAGTATGTGTCTTTGATGTCATACCTATTCTTCTCAAACCCCTAGGGAAATGGTCTCTGTCTTGCCTTCTATGTAATTGCATCAATATGTTGTGCCAAGGATAGATCATCAGAGAGTTGACACCCCAGTGAGGAAGTTAAGAATCCAATTGCTGAGGGGCTTACAGGTTTTGGAGTTTTTTTAATATTAGAACTGAGGGTATGATTGTGTTTGAATGCTCAGCTGCGGTCAATGCCTAGTTGCTCACCCTTTCCACTTCTGATTGGTGTGTGTCCCCTTGACTTACCCTTCCTGAAGTTCACTATCAATTTCTTGGTCATATTGCTGTTAAATGCATTGTTGTTGCTGCAACGCCACTCAACCAGGTGATCTATCTCACTCCTGTACGCCTCCTTGTCACCATCTGAAACTTTGTGAACAATAGTTGTGTCATTGGCAAATTTATAGATGGTCTTTGAGTTATTCCTCACCACACAATTGTGGGTGTAGAGAGAGTAGAGCAGTGGATTAAGCATGTATCCTTGAGATGTGCCTGTTTTGATTGTCAGTGAGGAGATGTTATTTCCAATGCACACAGTCTGTGGTCTCCCGCTGAGTAAGTCAAGGATCCAGTTCCCGAGAGACGTACAGAGGGCCTGGTTTTGGAGCTTTTTGATTAAAACTAAGGGTATCATTGTGTTTGAGCGCTCAGCTGCAGTCAGTTAACAGCAGCCTGACCTAAGTATTTCTGTTGTCCAGGTGATATAAATGGAGAGCCAGTGAGATTTCATTTGCTGTAGATCTATTATAGTGAGAGGCAAATTATGGCAGGTCCAGGTCCTTGCTTAGGCAAAAGTTGATTCTGGCCATGACCAACCTCTCTCAAATGTAACAGTTTCTTCCCCCAAGCCATCAGACTCCTTAATACCGAGAGCCTGGACTAACACCAACTTACTACCCTCTACTGTACCTATTGTCTTGTTTATTATTTATTGTAATGCCTGCACTGTTTTATGCACTTTATACAGTCCTGGGTAGGTCTGTAATTAGTGTAGTTTTCTTTCTGTGTTGTTTTTACGTAGTTCAGTGTAGTTTTTGTACTGTGTCATGTAACACCATGGTCCTGAAAAACGTTGTCTCGTTTTTACTGTGTACCGTACCAGCAGTTATAGTCAAAATGACAATAAAAAGTGACTTGACTTGACAAAGCACTTCACAGTAGATGCGAGTGCCACTGGGGAATAGTCACTGGGGGTGCCCACCCTGTTCTTCATGAGCACTGGTATGATTGGGAACCTCCGACTACAGCAGTGATGTTTTCTGAGTCCCATTAGGTACACCATTACAAGGGTTCACCTTCTTGAAAAATGTTCTGACGTCAGCCTCCGAGACGGAGATCACAGGGTTAACGGATGCTGAAGGGAATCACATACAGTAGATGTTGCTTTATTCTCCCTTTCAAAGCTTGCATAAATGGTATTGAGCTCATCTGGGAGTGAAGCACCACAGCCATTCATGATGTTAGATTCTGCCTTGTAGGAAATAATGGCCTGCAAACTTTGCCAGAGCCGACGTGCATCCGATTCCGTCCCTAAACTCAATTGGAATTGTCTTTTTGATCTTAAGTTAGCCTTTCGTAGACCGTACCTAGTTTAACAGTGCATCGTTTTAGTTTTACTGTGATCTGTTTCATTCTATAAATACCTTTGTCTCATAATATACTGATAAAGATATTGTTTATGTTTTTTCAACTTGCACAATTATGTATTCATACCTTTTGGAGATTTAATTAAAATAGTTGGCTCTGTTCCATGATTTGTGATTTGCATAGCAATCACCTTTATTGTGGAAGCTATTACTAAGAGACAGAATTTCAAATGAAAATATTTTCATTGAGGTCTGACCTCGTTCTTTTTGTAAGTGTACATGGTTACTGGCATCACTTATTGGAACTCCAGCGGCACATGAAAGGACTGTTCCTTTTTGCCTACCTTTCTCTAACTCTTGTTTTCTTTTATCATGACGTCTTGGATAAAATGTCATTCATTGAAATAAACTGTGCTTTATTTATATAATCACAGGACAATTGCAGTGATGGCAATCGCGAGGGTGAATGTACTCGCTCTTTGTCCCAGAGTTCGGGAATCAAGAACTAGAGAGCTTAGGTTTGAAAGATTTAAAAATATCTTGAGGGCTAATTTTTTTTTTTGCACAAAGGGTGATGTGCATGTGGAATGAACTGCTGGAAGAAGGCTGAGACGGGTGCAATAACAGACAGAAAGGTATAAAAGGTTATGGACCAGGCATTGGCAAATAGAACTAGCTTGGACTGGGCATCCTGGCCATCATAGGCCAATTAAGCCAAAGAGCCTGTTTTCATGCTGTACAAGTCTATAAATTCTATGAATTATTTTTGATCTAAACTTAGATGATGTATGTAGACTGACTGACTGACACCTATAGAGCAGATGAAGAAGACAGTTGTCTAATACAGGGCACCCAGGCAAATTGTGATGTCTATTCAATTGTTTCCCCAAGATGTTCTAATGTGGCAATGCTCTGAAAATTGCGTATAATCTCCCTGCTTTCTGTGCAACAGCTGCTCAATCCTCTAACTAGTCAAATCACTTTTTACACCTTTGTCAAGCAACTTCCTTATGAAGTGTGGCACATTTGCTTTATAATTGACTGTCAGGCACAAGCAAAATATCCTAAGCTATTATCCTGTGCTATTAGCTGCTTCTCTTGATAATGTGGCTGAGATCATTAAAGCATTTTCCAATAACTTACTGTTAACATTTCAGTTTATATACATTCTGGAAGGGAGTTGATTGTGCAAAACAGTTTGCATGTGTTTTGGTGTCACGTAGCTATTTGGTGTCTTTGAAGCTCCGGGTTCAACTATTCCAATGCAATTCTACTCTTCAACCTGATCTTCATAAACATAAACTCATTCATAAGGTTGCCAAATGTTGCTCAACACTCACCTTAGCATTCACTGGTTTACTTTTCACAGTGTTAAGAGGTAGAAAAATCTTAACTGATGTTAAACCAGCAAAGTGATTGAATTAAAATTGCAGCTGTATCATAGAATTACAGAAATTTATACGTGTGCAGGAAACTATTCAACCCATCGTACTTTTGTATGACCACTTTAAGATGCACAACCTGGCCCATAGTTGTATAGGTTGTGTGTCTTAAAGTGGTCATACAAAAACTTTTTAAATCTGTGTACTTAATGGAATTAAAACTATATTTGCTACTGTGATTAAAGATAAAGCCAGCACTTTACTTGCTGTCTTTCCGGGTGTCATTCAAAATTATTGCCAAACCGTAATTGCTTTTTAGTAGCCTCACTGCCTAGATCAGGTTACCCTCTGAACTTAGTCGCAGGAGAAGAATGGCACTTGTAAGAGAGGCTCCTGTGATACCAGCAGTCACTCTGAGTGAGCTGCAGAAGTCAGTGGCTGCAACTGGAGATGAAGTTCTCGGCTTCATGATACCTAAAGCCTTACACAAAAAGGCTATTAATGGAAAAGTGGCAACGAAGAAACCCTGGCTAAAGAAGCAAGCGTATCTTTGCCCGAGAAGATTTTGCAAAGTGTCACTTAGAAGATACTGTAAAGATGTGATAAAAGGTCTTGTGGTTGGATGAAAATGAATTGGAACTTTGTGTTCTCAATATTAAATGGCACGTGTGGCATAAATCAAATACTGCATGTCAGCCAGGTAACACGGTCACTACTGTAAAGTACGTGGAGGTAGCATCGTGCTTTGGGGATGCTTTTCAGTAGCAGGGTTTGGAAGTCTGTTCAGGATTGATGGGAAGATGAATGCCGCTAAATACAGAGAGATCCTGGATAAAAACCTGCTAGCCTCTGCCAGAATGCTCAAACTGGGGAAGAAGTTGGATTTTTCAGAAGGACAATGACCCAAGGCAAGAGGAATCATGGAGTAGCTCAAATTAAGAAGATTGATGTCCTTGAGTGGCCCAGTCAGAGTCCTGATCTTAACCTGATTGAACATCTTTGGCAAGACCTTGAGATCACCGTTCATTGCCGCTCTCCAACTAAATTGGGACAGTTTGAGCAATCTTCCAAGGAGGAATGGGCAAATCCTGCTCATGCTGGCACTTCCAGCACAATCCTCACTATCTGATTTGTCACAAATGACACATTTGTATGTTTCAATGTTTTGATGTGGATATGACAAATAAAGCTGATCTTTATTTCTTAACAGCAGTAAACCATTAAAACTACAGTTTATTTTTATTTTCATTGATACTGTTTTAAATCTTAGTGCCGCTTTCAAACAATGACAAATCATGTTGTTATTAATAGCCAGGGGCAGCTTTATTATTTAATACATGGTATCACAGATTTAAAGTTTATTCCAGCTTCTTGAGCGAACATTGCCACAGCTGTTCCATGGAAAAGGCGGCGATTTATAGAGTTAAAAGTGAACTACAGCACCCTTCTACTTAAAAATCAGCAGCTTGACTGAGTTCAAATAAGTGACTTTTAATATCTTTTCATGAAGCACAAAGGCCCAATCTTACAGCTACTTGAACCACCAATGAAGGTAGATTCTGAGACCACCACTGAATCTGTCTTTCCTTTCCAACCACACACAAAACTCATTGACTGGAGCTTTATGAAGTGAAAGTGCTGAATAAGGGGTAAAAGTGATGGAAGTATCCATTGTAAATGGTATGAATGACTAACAGCTGCATCTGGATGTGATAGTCAAAAGGTTCGAAGGCAGGGATAATGGTATGGGTCAGTCATTTTCATTAGTACAAAGAAGTGGAACTGTCTTTACTTGTTTCAGTAGCACTGACCCTTACAGATTTCTTTTTTGTTTGGTGGTGTTAAGGAAGGTGTGTTGAAGGAATTCTTGTGGATTCATTGTAAGTGGTTAAAGACTAAGCCATGAAAAAGTGAAGTTAAAAAAGGATTCTTCAGTTCCTATTCACAATTAAAATTTGAAACTCAAATTGAAGCAAAATGTTTTGTTTGTGCCTTTTATCCCATTTTGTTCAAAGTGCAGGTCATTGTGTTTTTGTTGTTTATGTAGTTAATTGTTAGACCAATGTTTATGTTGGGTTTAAAAGTGACTTTTCATATCCACATAACAAAAACATTGTAATTTACTCTAATTTCTCATTTTTAGACATCAAGGAAAAGATGCTATCGTTAAAAATTATAGCTGAAAGATTTAAATCTTGACATTAAAAGAACAGGAATGCACCCATTACTTTGGTTGTTCACACAATTGCAAATCCGTAATTCCATTTTGGTAAATCTTCAAAATAATTAACAATAATGTTTTATTTAGAACATTTGTATATAAAAGCTTTATTTTCACTTTCAAGTGTAGTGGACATTAGGTTACTTTTTGCTTGTTTACTGCATTGTCTGGTATGGGCTATGGGAAGAATCAGGCATTTTGTGATCTTGACATGATAATGTAAAACAAGCACATTAATTAAATCAAAGGGCAGTGTGGTGATCTTTCATCACTGACTTAACTGAATACATATTCTGACTTCATCGCAAACTCAGATTCTGAGCTTCACTGGATAAATTTTTCACAAACAAATTTCTTTGATATCGAATAAATTGTTGCAGACAGGATTTTAATTATTTTGAATTAATGGCTGTGTAATTTTTCATATATTAAGATCCAGTGAGAATATGGAAAAGCTGAATTGTTAATACATGGAATCGATCGATCCTGACGTAGGGTCCCGGCCCGAAACGTCGTCTATTTATTCATTTCCACAGATGCTGCCTGACCTTCAGCAATTTGTGTGTTTTGCAGAAGGATATACATGAGCTTAAATGAATGAGGGGAGGAAAGTGGAGCATAAAAGTAACCCTTTCTGAATGCAGATTTTATGATAATTATAGTCCTATGTTTGTTTACTTATTTATACAGCACAGAATAGGCCCTTCCGGCCCTTAATGTCGTGCCACCCAGCAACCCCCCACCATTTAATCCTGTACTCATCACAGAACAGTTTACAATGACCAATCAACCTACCAATCGGTACATCTTTAGACTGTGGGAGGAAAGCGGAGCACCCAGAGGAAACCCACACAGTCACAGGGAGAATGGACATACTCCTTACAGGCAGCAGTGGAAATTGAACCTGGGTTGCCTGTACTGTAAAGTGTTGTGCTAACCACTACACTACTGTGCCACCCATTGTTAGTATCATTACAACGAGTAGGCACCTTTAAAAATAAAACTAACTTATGGGAAAAAAATACTAAGATACATCCTGTTTTTAGAGAATTATGAGGAACAGAATTGAACTCTGCACTCCAGTGCCCTGAGCTGTAACAGCGTCGCCCTGACCACAACGCTACTGTAACATCCTCTGTAAGCGAGTGTGGGTGTCCTTCCCGTGTTTGTGTTCCTCCCTCCAGGTGTTCCAGTTTCCTCCCACAGTCCAAAGACATACTAGTTAGTAGCTTAATTGGTAATTGTAAACTGCCCCATGAGTAGTCTAGGGTTAAATTGGGGGCTGCCAGGTGGAACGGGTCAAAGGGCCAAGGGGACCTATTCCACGGAGTATCTCCAAATAACTAAAATTAACAGTCTCTTTATATATTTCCTTAATATATTGAAAACAGCTTTGTAATCAGTGTACATTTTTGGAGCATTTTGTGTTGTAAATGATAGAAAAGGCAGTAAATAATTTTACTCTGCAAACAATTTGTTGGCTCTTGAAGGAATGCTGGATATTGGACTAAATCTCTGCCATTCTTGGAACTTCTCAATTTGATGCCTGAAATGATGATTTAGATACAAATTGGGTCATACAGACCTCCCTGAATATTGTAACCTAAGGTTACAACTGGTCCTGATCTTCATAACAGCAGAAGTTACTGTTAGCAACCCAAACCAGCTCCCTGGTTTTAACCTTTTCAAAGCTGGACAGCTTGAATGTCAGTGCCATTCCGTAGATAAATCTCAGATCCATTAGTTTAAAAAGGTAGGAAACCCCTGCTACACAAACGGGCTGGGAGTGATCACAGGTCGGCAAACAGAAGTATCACTTTCTAGCATGCTGCGATCATTTAGACCTTGTTGAAAACACAAAACAAAATGTAAGCAAGCAAATTGTTACTTTCCTAAAACTTGAATTTGTAGTCATTCAAGTTCAAAGGAAATTTATTATCAAAATATATATATGTCACGATCTATAGAACCCTGAGATTCTTTTGCTTGTAGTCAATCACAGTAAGTAAAGAAACACAATGGAATCAGTGGATGGGCAACAACCAAACTGTGCAAATACAAAAAAAGAAAGTGAAAACAAACAAACCAACGAATGAGCAAGCAAGCAATAAATATCAAGAACTTGAGGTGAAGGGGCTTTGAAAGTGAATCCACAGGTTGTGGGAACAGTCCAGTAACAGGACAAGTGAAGTTATCCTCTCTGGTTCAAGAGCCTGATGGTGAGGGGTAGTAACTGTTCCCGAACCTGGTGGTGAGGTTTTAAGCATTTCTGTACAAGGCCATTGGTGTTTCCAGGCCGTAATGCAACCAGTCAGTATACTCTTCACTACACCTCTCTAAATGTTTGTCTCAGTTTTAGAATACATGCCGGATCTTTACAAACTTCTAAGAAAGTAAGAGGCACTGTTTTGCTTTCTTCATAATGGCAGTTGTGTGCTGGACCCAGGACAGATCCTCTGATATGATAATACAAAGGAATTTAAAGTTGCTGATCTTTTCCACTTCTGATCCCCTGATGAGGACTAGCTCATGGACCTCTAGTTTCCTCCTCAGCAAGTCGGTGATAATCTACTTAGTCTTGCTGACGTTCAATGAGAGGTCGTTGTGGCACAATGTAGCTGTATTTTCTATTACCATCCTACCTACTGATTCGTCACCACATTCAGTTGTGGCCAATGACAGTGATGTCATCAGCAAACTTAAAGATGGTATTGTAGCCAAAAAATGGAAGTACAAAACTTAAAATTAAAACTTATAATTGTGCTGGAAAGGGTAGCAAGTCCAAAATTGCCCAGAATATAAAAATAGCAATGAATTATAAAAAGATTGATAAGGAAAATGTATGAGAAGAGGCTTGCCAGAACTTTTTAAAAAAAATCGAGTTGTAAGATTAAAAAAAATGTTTAGAGTTGACAAAGTGAGCAATTGGCCTTTTTGGAAGAGATTCTAGAAAAGAAGTAATATAAACAAGGAGGTGGATGAATTAAACAGAGTCTTTGTTTCAGTTTTCAGAATAGAGGATCTAGGAAATGTCCAATGGGAATGAGAAAGGAGGGAGAAGCTCAGGAAAATTATGACTGACAAGTCAGGTCCCTCAGGACTTCATCTTAGGGTCTAAAAATAATTGGTTAGTGGGGTGATTAGAGAGTCATATAGTTGTGTATTATAGAAGCAGATTATTCAGCCCACTGCAACAATGCCTTATAACTCATCATCTTCAAGGAGCGGTGCCTTAGAAAAGTGACTTCCATCACCAAGGACCTCCACCTCCCAGGACATACCTTCTTCTCATGGTTACCATCAGGAAGGAAGGACAGAAGCCTGAAGGCACACACTCAACAATTCAGGAACAGCTTCTCTCCTCTGCTTTCCAATTTCTAAATGGACATTGAAATCATGAACAGTACCTCACTACTTCTTTTGAAATTTCTTTGCTTACACTACTTAATTTAACTATTTAATATACAGATATACACTGTAATTCATTTTTTCTAAATTATCATGGATTGCATTGTATTGCTGCAGCAAAGTTAATAAATACCATGACATAGGCCGGTGATATTAAACCTGATTCTGATTCTGATTACAGTTCCTGTCTCCACCACTTCCTCTGGCGGTTCAATCTGGATACTAACCACTCTTTGTGTGTGAAAAGTACCCCTCAGGGTCTCCTTAAACCTCCTCCTTTACACCTTAAGTATATGCTCTCAAGACGTAAACGCTCCTACCACGGGAGGCAGACTCTGACTATTTCTCCTATTTATGCCCTGCATCCTTTTATCATCCTCTATGTCACCTTTCAGCTTTCTTTGCTAAAAGGAAAACAAAACCATTCTGTCCTTATAATTCAACATCTGAACCAACATCTTTCTGAACCTTTGTGCACCCTCTCTTCCTTAGACATGTTTTTCCTGAAGTGTACCATTCAGAACTGCACACAATGCTCTGGGTGCAACCAAGCCAACATTTTATGCAACTCTTGTACAGAGCCTTGAAAAAGTATTCAGCCCCCACAACTGTTTTCACATTTTATAGCCTCATTTTCTAAATTTTAAATATATTGAAGTAGGATTTTCTTAAGCTAATCTACAAAACATTTGGCGTCATGTCAAATCAAAAGAAATGTGTACAAGACCATCTCAAAGGCACTGAACACACCCCGCCTGCGCTCATTGCAGCCCATCATGGAACCACAGCCACGCTCTTTAGAAACACAAGCTTCCTCCCCACTTTAGAGGGTCAGACCGCCCTGCTAAACTTAGTGCTGGAGAAGAATGGCACTTGTAAGTGAGGCTACTGTGACACCATCAGTCTCTGAGTGAGCTGCAGAAGCCGGTGGCTACAATTAGAGATGAAGTTCATGGCTCCACAATCCCTAAGACCTTACACAAAAAGGCCTTGCACTAAGCAGGGATTTATGGAAGAATGACAAAGAAGAAGCATATCCTTGCCCTTAAAGACTTTGCAAAGTGACACTTTAAAGATACTGTAAAGATATGGAAGAAGCTGTTGTGGTCAGTTGAGACTAAAAATAACTTTTTGACCTCAACACTATGACAATAATCTAATACTGCACGTCAGTCAGGTAACACCATCATTGCTGTAAAGTATGGTGGAGGTAGCATTGTACTATGGGGATGCTTTTCAGGATCAGAAACTGGAAATCTGGTCAGGATAGATGAATGCTGCTAACTACTGAGAGATCCTGAATTAAATTCCTGCTAGCCTCTTCCAGAAAGCTTAAACTGGAGAGGAAATTGGTCTTTCAGCTGGGCAATGAGCCAACGCACACTGCCAGAGCAACCCAGAGTGGTTTCAAGTTAAGAAAGTTGGTGTCCTTGAGAGGCCCAGTCAGAACTTGACCTTAATCTGATTGAACATCACTGGCAAGACTTCACGTTTACTGTCCACTGCCGCTCTCCATCTAACTTAAGCAATTTTGTTCAGTGCAATGAGTAAATTTTGCTCCATTAGCCAAAGCTAATACACACACGGCACAGACTAGAAGGGCCGAGATGGCCTGTTTCTGTGCTGTAATCATTATATGGTTATACATAGCCAAAAAGTCCACTGGCTGTAATAGCTGTGAGACGTGGTTCAACTAAGTACTGAGCAAAGGGGGAATGAATACTTTTGAGCTGCTAACATTTCAGTTTTGGAATTTTTAGTTTTTTGTGCTTTACAAATTTCCCTGTTGGACTCTACTGTTGGGAAAAAAAGAAGCATGTGATTCACAAATAAAATTTATCAGTTAAATTGATCACTATCTCTGTAATGCTCATTTATATGAACAAAGATTTGGGGGCTGAATACTTTTTCAAGGCACTGTATTTAAAGCCTCAGCTGATGAAAGCAAACATGCTATATGCCGCCCTCACTACTTTTCAGAATCTGAATCAGGTTTAATATCACTAGCATATGTCATGAAATCTGTTGTTATGTGGCGGCAGTATATTGCAAAAGAGAATAAAATCTGTAAATTATAGTAAGTGTATGTATATTTGTGTGTATATATATGTGTGTGTGTGTATATATAATATATATATAAAATATAGTTAAATAAGTAGTGCAAAAGGAGAAAAAAATGTGGTGAGTTAGTGTTTATGGGGTTCAATATTCATTTAGAAATCTGACGGCAGAGAGGAAGAAGCTGTTGCAGAATCTTTTGCGTGTGTGCCTTCAGGCTCCTGTACCTCCTCCCTGATAGGAGCAATGAGAAGAAGGCATGTCCTTGGTGATGGGGGTCCTTAATGATGAATGCCAGCTTCTGGGTGTCCTGATTACTGGAGAAGCTGGTGTCCATGAGTTTACAACTCTCTGCAGCTTATTTCGATCCTATGCATTGCCCAACACCCCCTCCCTTCCGCTGGCGATGCAGCCAATTAGAATTCTCTCCATGGTACATCTATAGAAGTTTGTGAGTGTCTTCGGTGACATTGCAAATCTCCTCAAACTCATAATGAAATATAGTCGCTGTTGTACCTTTTTTGTAACTACATCAATATATTGGGCCCAGGGTAGATCCTTAGAGTTTCTACCTGTGCTGCCACTTTAATAGAGTTTTACATCACAGAAAAAAGTCCTTTTTACCCCGATTACTCATGTCCACTAAAATACCTATGTAAGTTAATCCCATTTGCCTGCACTTGACCCATATCCCTTAAAACCTTTTCTATGCATGTATCTGTTTAAATGTCTTCTCTAAAGAATTATATAAAACTCTATAACATGATTCCTTAGCTTCTTTCACTCCAGGAAAACAATCCTACTCTATCCAATTCTCCTTCTAACTCAAGCTTTCCAGTCTTAGTAACATTGATGTGCATCTTTTTGCTTTGCATCCTCTGCAGCTTCATCAAATTCTTCTAGTAGCATGACTATCAGAATTGCATACAACTGTGCTCTAAACAAATGTCTTTACTCTCACTCTTACTCAGTGATGAATACAAGCACGCCATATGCCTCCCTCACCACCTTGTCTACCTGTGTCACCACTTCCACACAATTTTTTCTGTTCAACAGCACTCCTCAGGAACCTGCCATTCATTGTGTAAGCCCTGTCCCAGTTAACTTCCCAAAATGCATCACTCTATACTTGTCTGAGTTAAAATCCATCTGCCTCTTTTGCCCACTTTCTCAGTCCATCAATATTCAACATTGCAAGTTTCAAAGTGCGCCTTTTGTCAAAGAATATATAAATTATACAACCTTGACATTTGTTTGCTTACAGGCAATCACAAAGCAAGGGACCTGAAAGAACCCAATTAAAAAAAATAAAGACCAACACCCCTCCATAGTGCCCACAAAGAAAAAGAGAAAAAAAACACAAAACAAATTGTATAAACAATAGAAACGAGCAACAATGTTCTGAACCAAACTGAGTCCTTAGATCCAAATCCCCAGAGCGGCTCGGAGTAGGCCCAAAGCCTTGGTATCCAGATCATCACATTAGCAGAGCAAGTTGCCACAAAGTTTGCAGCCGGGGCAGTCTCACAGCCTTAGCATCGTAAAGAGAAGCACCCAAACTATCTGGGCTGGCGTGTAAGTTGTTCGAACCTCGCACTAGGACCTGGCCCCACGAATTGCTCCCAGCCTGGATTTCGCTGCCAAAGAAGCCGTTCTGGACCTCTCCAATTTGGGTCGGTACTTACAGCGGTCCACCCTCATGGCTGGGTTAGTTGGACAGGCATTGAAACTCCTCTGTTGTGCCTTTTCCCCTCCGAATTGTTCACTCCAACCAGCACGGCTCCAACTCCCAAGTGCTTCAATTTTGCAGCACACCAATAGGGCACATCTCACAAATTCACTTTGCCTTTACTCACTTCTTCATTGTTTCTAGTGATAGTTTACCACAATTTACTTCAAAAGAGGTGTTATTAATGATTTTAATTGAATTCCTTTGCTTTCAAACCACAAGTAAGCTGTCGCATGTCTTTGGTAGCACCATCTTAAAACAGATTCCATTGTAACCTTGCATAGCCTTCTTCATTGACCATTATACCACCAATTTTGCTGTCATCTTTTACTAATTTACTAATCATAATCCAATTTCAGGGGATTAGATATCTGTACCCCTGGATCACTGTTCAACAGTGCCTCCCAGAGACCAGTCATTTACTGTGTGTGTTGTTGGTTTTCGTTTTCAACTTCCTTAGCTCTGGACAAGTTTCCATTAGGTTAGTAAAAGCAAATGCAGTTCCTTTGTTGATAAAAAGAGGGAGACAGAAAGCAGGAAATTACAGGCCAGTTCGTTGTGAGGAAAATGCTGCTATTAAAGACTTTCAAGGCAAATGAAAAAATCAAGGCAAATCAGTAAAAGTCAGTCTGGTCTTACAAAATAGAAATCGGTTTAACCGTTTATTTTCTGAAGTCTTCCAGGTTTGATCTTTCTTGTTTGAGAAGAAGAAACGATGGCTTAGGAGAGAGTAGGACCCTTGGAGATTTACAGGGCTGCTTGTATCTTAAGCTGCAGGAGATATGTGGGATTTTTAACAGATAATTTTCCTTGGTATTTAGTAAGGAGGAAATTGTGGTTGCTTAAGAGATATGGGAAATAAGTTGAGGACATTCATATTACCAGAGGGAGGTATTTGCAGCGTTACAGCTCATTAAGGTGGATAAATCCCTGGGGCTAGACTGAATATGTCCTTGGACTTTGTGGGAGACTAGAGGAGAAACTGTGAGACCCCTGCAGAGATACTTGCTTCATCATTAGCTTCTACTGAAGTTCCTGAAGAAGGGAAGGTAGTTAATATTGCTCCATTGATTAAAAAGGGTAGCAAGGACAAACCGGTGAACTACAATCCATTCAGCGTGACATCAGTAAGGGGAAATTACCGGAGGAAATTCTGAAGGTCTATATAAATGACATGGTTGAAGGCAGGAAAGGTATGGTTGCTGAGTTTTCCAGTGACGAAGTGTGAGGTAGAGAAGTAATTTGCGAGAAGCTACAGAAACATAGTGTGATTGTGAAGGGGCAAATATAAGTCAAATGGTGTATAAGATGGGAAAACGCAAAACCTCCATATAATAAGAAGACAGCTGACAATTTAAGCCCAGACCCTCCATCAGGACTGAAGAGGAAGGGGACAGGTGTCAGCATAGGTGGGGGAGGTGGGGTACAAGCTGGTAGGTGATAGGTGACATCAGGTGAGGGGAGGTGGGTGGAAGTGGGGAGGATGATGTGAGAAGCTGGGAGGTGACAGGTGAAAGAAGCAAAGGACCATGAAATAAAGTGAACTAGGTGGGGAACCAGAGGGAGATGATGGGTAGGCTATAAGCGCACGGAGGAGTAGAGAACGGGTAAGAGTGGAGGGGGGAGAAACAAAAAGATGGGGAGGGAATAAAGAGGAGTGATTACCAGATGGTAGAGAACTTGTTCATGGCATCAGGCTGGAGACTATCCTGACAAAATATGTGATGTTACCCATCCAACCTGAGTTTATCTCATCAGGGCATTAGAGGAGACCATGGACAGCCATGCCAGTGTGGAAATGGGAACTTTAATTGAAGTAGGTGGCCAACAGGAGATCCTAGCCTTTGTGGCAGGCAGAGCAATAGTGCTTGTCGACGTGATCCCCCAGTCTGCGTTGGGTCTCACTGATGTAGATGAGGCCACATTGGAAACACCCAATACAATAGACGACTCTGCTGGACTAACAGGTGAGGTGTTGGTCCACCTGGAAGTGCTGTTTGGGGCGCTGACTGATGGTGAGGTAGGAGGTGTAGCACTTGCAACAATGGCAGGGCTAAGCGCCAAGAGGGAGATGAATGGGAAAGAAGGAGTAGATGTCTAGAGAGGAATCCTTGTAGTTGGTGGATGGGTCAGGGGAGGGAAGGATCTGCCTGACGGGTCCCTTGGGGGATGGCAGAAGATGCAGAGAATGATGTGCTGGATATGGAGGCTAGTGGGATAAAGGGGTGAGGGCAGGCTTGCAGGTAATTGAGATGCAGGTGATAGTGATGGAAGGGAAACCCTGTTTTCTGAAAAAACTATGTCTCAGATGTTCTGGAATGGATGTGCTTTCAAATTGTGGAGGCTATTTTATTCACTGGCCAGCTAAACCCAGCACATATGGGACGTAATGTGAAAAGTTGGGCAGTGTGGTGGCAGATGGAACTTAATCCAGACAAGTATGAAGTAATACATTTTAGGAGATCAAACTCTGGTAGAACATATAGAATTAGCTGTAGGGGCCCGGATAGAGTAGTGAAGAATGCATTGAGTATAAGAATGAGGACATCATTTTATATCTGTGAGACACAGCTGGAGTATTTTGCACTACACTACATGCAGGAAGCAATGGAAAGGGTGCAGACGAGATTCATCTGCATGTCGCCTGTAAAAGGACAGTAGAGAGATTGCATTATTCTCACTGGAAGACCTGAGGCAAAGGGTTAATCTTGAAGATGTTTATAAGATTGAGGAGCACAGGTAGGATTGGCATTCAGAATATTTTTATCAGGGTCTAGGCGTGTAGAACTAGAGGGCATCTGTTTAAGGTGGGGGCACAAATTTATGGGCAATCTGAGGGATGGGTTTTTCCCAAAGAAAGTGGAGAATATCTGGAATGAGCTGCCAGGGCAGGTGGGAGACAGTTATAAATATAATGTTTAATGAGCATTTAGACTGATACTTAGGTGGGGCATAAAGCGATGTGTACAAATAGATAGGTGCCATGGTTGGCATAGGTGAGACAGCTTGCTTCTTTGTTCTATAATTCTGAAAAATAAGCTGGGGGTGGGGGAGATTGGTGATAGAGACCTTTTTGTCTTGAACTGAAAAATCATAAATGTTAGCTATTGGGAGCATTTCAATTTAAGGTTTCTGGATTAGAGGTTCCCTCCATCTACGCTGTGTCTGTTCCCATGATGAGGCTTTTCTTTCCAGGACATCAGAGATCACTCCTTCTTCGAAGAACGGTGTTTTCCTTCCTCTACCATCGATGCTGCCCTCCCCTGCATCTCCTCCATTTCCTGGGCATCTGCACTCACCCCATCTTCCCGCCATATTAATAGGGATAGAGTTCCTTTTGTCCTCATCTACCATGAGTCACTCATCCAACACATTATCTTCCACAACTTCTGCCATCTCCAAAAGGATCCCACCACCTATCACCACACATCTTTATCTTCCACCCCCCCCCCCACCCCCGGTTCCTCCGTGATTCCCTTGTCCATTTATCCCTCCCCGATAACCTCCTTCCCGGCACTTATCCCTGCAAGTGGCCAAAGTGCTACATCTATCCATTTACCTCCTCCCTCACCTCCCTTCAGGGTCCCAAACAGTCCTTCCGAGTGGGGCAACACCTCACCTGTGAATCTGCTGGGATTGTCTACAGTGCTCAGTGCTCCCAATGCCTTGGTGAGACCTGTCATAAATTGGGGTACCACTTCGTCGTGCACCTCCACTCCGTCCGCCGAAAGCAGAACTTCCCCAAGGCCTAACATTTTAATTCTGATCCCATTCCGACATGTAGGTCCATGGCCTCCTCTTGAGCCACGATGGGTCCACCCTTAGAGTGGAGGAGCAAAATTTTATATTCTGTCTGGGTTGCCTCCAACCTGAGTGTGAATATTCCAGTAAAAAAACATTCCCTCACCCTCCCATCTTCTATTCCCCACTCTGGCCTCTTACCTCTCCCTCAGTCCCCTCCTTCTTCTCTGTCTCCTATGGTCCACTATCCTCTTCTGTCAGATTTCATCCTCTCCAGCCCTTTATCTTTCCAATCCATTTGGCTTCTCCTATCACTTTCCAACTAGCTTCCTTCCCCTCCCCCCAGTTTTTTATTCTGGCGTCTTCCCCCTTCCTTTCCAGTCCTAAAGAAGGGTCTTGGCCCGAAACATCCACAGTTTATTTCCATGGATACTGCCTGTCCTGCTGAGTTCCTGCAGTATTTTGTGTGTGTTGCTTTGAATTTCCAGTATCTGCAGAATTTCTTGTATTGAAGAAGAACCTGGATAGGCTGGGTGGAGTAGTGGAGGCCAAAAAACGACAGAGGCAAATGAAGAGGTCTTCCTTTCCATTTGGAAGTAATGTCTAACTCTAAAAGACACAGTTTTAAGTTGAGAGATAAGAGGTTTAGAGGGAATGTGAGGAGTTATTTTCACACGGAATGTGGTTGGAATCTGGAACAAGCTGCCCGAAGAATTGCAGGAGTCAGAGACTCTCAAGTACTTAAGAACCATTTAGAGTCATGGAGAACTACAGCACAGAAATGGGCCTTCAGCCCATCTAGTCCTTGTTGAACTATTATTCTGCCTAGTCCCATCAACCTGCACCTGGATCATAACCCTCCATACCTCTCCCATCCATGTACCTATCCAAACATCACTTAAATGTTGAAATTGAACCTGCATTCACCACGTCTGCTGACAGCTCATTCTACACTTTTACCCTCCACTGAATGGTTCCCCTCATGTTGCTCTTAAATATTTCAACTTTCGCCCTTAACCCATGACCTCCAGTTCTAGACTCCCCCAACCTGTTTGCATTTACCCTATCTATACCCCTCATAACTCCTCTACCAAATTTCCCATCATTCTACTATGCTCCAGGGAATAAAGTTATTCAAACTTTACCAATATCTCAGGACCTCAAGGCCTGGCAGTATCCTTGTAAATTTTCCCTGTACTCATTCAATCTTACTGATATTTCCTGTAGGTAGGTGACCAGAACTGTACACAGTGCTCCAAATTAGGCCTCTACAAAGTCCTATACAGCTTCATAACATTGCTACTCCTGTATTCAGTACTTGAATTCATGATGGCCAATGTGCCAAAACCTCTCTTTAAGACCCTATCTAGCTGTGATGCCACTTTCAAGGAATTACGCATCTGTATACCAGTAGTATATAGCTCGTATAGCTTACTGGTAGTTCAGAAGGCAAGAAATGTGACTAAAAGCATTATTAATAACAACTTTTCTGAAGTAAATTGCGGCCATCTATCACCGCAAACCAGAAGCAAGTGGAGGCAAATGATTCGAAGGATAACCCATGCTGGTGTATCGCAAAGCCAGAACACAATATGTTGAAGACGTGGTCACAGACGGAGTTGGTATCACTCTCGCTGTTGGGGTGAATGATTTGGAGAGGAGTTGATGTGGAAGATGCCCATCCACCTAACCCGGGTGTGAGGGTGGGTCATTCCCGAGTGCTGTGCTGATTTGGTGAGATCGAGAATGGATTCAGGCTATGCGGCCCAGGTGTGTCACTGTAGCAAGGCCCGGGTCCTAGGGCAAGGCACTACCCAGTGCTTGCATAATTTTCACGCTGGCCCAGGCAGGCTAGAAAACCCAAGTGTGGCGGTGAAGATTGGGCTGATCTTGCTTGCTCCCCCACAATGTTCAATCCTCTCTCCGGTGGTTATAGTCTCTGCGAGTTCCATATGGCACTTTTGCCCCACTGATGTGATGAACTGAGATTGAGGCGTGGGCCTAACACTCTGGCTGGTCTGGGGAGCGGGTCTAAGGATTCAGTTTAGTTCAGAACGCTGTTGTTTGCATAATGTGTGTGTTTCTTCCCCACAGTGGTTATGGCCTTTCTTTATTTTAATTGGGTTCCTCAAGCTTCTTGCTTTGTGGCTGCCTGTAAGCAAACAAATCTCAAGGTGTATACTTTATACATTCTTTGATAATAAATGTACTTTGATGTTGATGTATTTCCAGATCCCTCTGTAACACTGCACTCCTCAGTGCCCTACTATTAACCATGTATGTCCTACCCTAGTTTACCCTCCTATAGTGCAAAATCTCACACTTGTCTGCATTGAATTCCATCTGCCAATTTTCAGCCCATTTTTCCAGCCAGTCCAGATCTTCCTTGCTGTCTACTGTGCCCCCAATTTTTGTACCATCCGCAAATTTGGACAGGTACTTAAGTTGCCAAGGCACAGAAGGTTATGTTAACTAATGCAGGTAAATGGGATTAATGTAGGTTAATGGCATAGATATAGTGAGCCTTGATTATGTGCTCCATGAGTTTGTAACTTTATCTAAACAGAGTGGTATATTAAAAATCTTCAGTGGATTCTTTCCGATTAGAATTCAACTGTATTGTCAGCTGTTCATGAGATGATAAATGTGTTTGTTTTATTTTTCAGATCTTTCTGCAGATCTTGAGTGTGATAGCTGTGGCAGTATCAGTCATTCCTTGGATACTTATTCCCATCACTCCACTTGTCATTATCTTCTTTTTCCTTCGGAGTTATTTCTTGGAAACATCACGTGATATTAAGCGCATGGAAACTACTAGTAAGTATGACTCAGAAAACTAAATTATCGGTCTTTAAATGATGTTCTGGACACCTTTTATGATAAGTGAAGAAAGAATAAAAAGAATACAGGGAGTGTGGATGGACAGGTTGGGCTGGAGGTGGTGTAGAGAGCTTACTGTACAATGTCAGATTTTTCAAAATGTTACTGAAATTCCAATGATTCTTCCTGTTGCTCATGGTATTGGTGTGCTTTGTAGGAGTTGCTGTTGATCTCAACCAATTATTCCCACTGTTATTCGCCTAAATATGCAAATTTTCACACTTTGGTATGACCAACCAGCATAGGTCTTAAACGGTGAACGGAAGGGTACTGAGGAGTGTGGTAGAACAAAGGCATCTGGGAATACAGGCAGATAGCATCGTAAAGAAAGCTTTTGGCACATTGGCCTTCATAAATCAATGCAGTGAGTGCAGGAGATTGGATGTTATGTTGAAGTTGTACAAGATGTTGGTGAGGCCTAATTTGGAGTATTGTGTGCAGTTTTGGTCACCTACCTGCAGGAAAGATGTAAACAAGGTTGAAAGAGTACAGAGAAAATTTACGAGGATTTTGCCATGTCTGGAGGACCTGAGTTGAAAGGAAAGATTGAATAGGCTAGGACTGTGTTCTTTAGAACGTAGAAGATTGACAGGAGATATACAAAATTATGAGGGGTATAGTTAGGGTAAATGCAAGCAGCCTTTTTCCACTGAGGTTGGGTGGGACTACAACCAGCAGTCATGGGCTAAGGGTAAAAGGTGAGAAGTTTAAGGGGAACATGAGGAGAAACAGCTTCACTCAAAGGGTTTTGAGAGTGTGGAATGAGCTGCCAGCACAAGTGGTCCATACGAGTTTGATTTCAACGTTTAAGAGAAGTTTAGATAGCTACAGTATGTACATGGATAGTAGCAATATGGAGGGGTATGGTCAAAGGCCATAGGCAGTTTAAATAGTATCGGCATGGGTTAGATGGGCCAAAGGGCCTGTTTCTGTGCTGTTCTTCTCAGTGAATCTATGACTAACTACAAGGTCTCATCAACAAAGTATATTTTGATGGCCATCTTTTAGCCATTATTGGATGTCTTTCAGCCAAATCTGGTGAAATTTATCTTTTAAAACAATAATCTTATTATAAAAGTAAAGAGTTGTTGGGTTATATAGTACCGAGGCAGATGCTTTGGCCCACTCGTACTTGCTGATCATGATGCCTGTCTGAGTTGGTTCCATTTGGCACATACCCTTCTAAACCTTTCTTATCCATGTACCTGTCCAAATGTCTTTTACACCTTTATTTATTTATTGGGATACAGTGTGGAATGGGCCCTTCAAGCCAAGCTGCCCAGCAGTCCCCCAGCTTAATCCTGGTCCAATCATGGGACAATTTACAATGACCAATTAGCCTACCAACCAGAACATCTTTGGAGTGTGGGACGAAACCGGAGCAGCTGGAGGAAACACATGCAGTCAGAGGAGAATGTACAAACTCCTTACAGGCAGAAGTGGAAACTGAATCTAGGTTGCCTGTACTGTGAAGTGTTGTGCTAACCACTTCTTCTGACAACTCATTCCATATATCCACCCTCTGTGTGAAAAACTTACACCTCAGGTTTACTTTAGATCTTTTCCCTCTCACTTTAAACAATTTTGGATTCTCCTACCCTTCATAATTTTATATACATCAATTGTATTACCCCACATCCTCCTTTTCTCCGGGGGAAAGACAGTCCCAGCCTATCTGATTGCTTCCTATAACTGAAGCCATCCTGCCCTGGCAACATTCGTGTGAAACTTTTCTGCCCTCTCTCTGTTTTAAATTGCATCCTTCCTTTAGGATGGAGCCTAAAACGGCACATAATACTCTCAGTGGGGCTCACTAATGTCTTGTAGAGCTCTAACATGGCATTCAACTCTTGTACGCAGTGCTCTGACCAATAAAGTTAAGCTGCCCTTCTTCACCGCCCAATCTAATACTTTTGCAATTTTCAGAGAACTATGTACTTATACCCCTATGCCTTTCTGTTCTACAACACTCCCCAGAGTTCTGGCATTTACTGTGTATGCCCTGGCCTGTGTTTAAATTCCTAAAATGCATCTCATCGCCCATGTCTTCACACAACCACAGATCAGAAGGGTGTACCTTTCTAACAGAGATGGGGACACATTTCAGTAGCCACAGAGTGGTGAATCTGTGAAATTCATTGCCGCAGACAAGTGTGGAGGCCCAATCATTGGGTATATTTAAAGGTTGTTAGATTCTTGATTAGACAGGATGTCAAAAGTTACAGGGAGAAGGCAGGAGAATGAGGTTGAGAGGGAAAATAAATCACCCATGGCCGAATGACAGAGCAGACTCGATGGGCCAAATGGCCTTGTTCTGTTCCTAAGTCTTATGCTCTTTTAGTTAGATGGGGTCCTCCTTACATGAGGTATATCGTGTATGTGACAAGAAATGACATACATCACCTACAATAAAGTGTACTGCACAGCAAGGCCTGTGAAAGGCGCTGCTTACACACAGAAGTAAGCTTTAACCAAATTTTTTTAGAAACAATTTTCCACTCAGATCATCACACTAAAAGATTTACTCTTCAATTACTCCACTACAAAATACTCTGCTGTGACTCAAAGCCTTCTACTAACCTCCAAAGATTTCTACCCCCCACCCCCCCATTCTCTCAGTGGTCCCTTCCACAATCATTTCTTTTATTTCTCTCTTCCCATTGAGATCTCTCTCACATCCACAGTACTTAAATACCAGTCACCCCACCCCTATGACCCTCCCTATTCTCTCCTCCTTGGCTTTCTTTTCTCCCCTGCTTCATCATCATTTCTCTCCTCAGTCACAACTTTTTCTTCTGTGTGTAATCTCCTGCTCCTTTTTTGTCAGTTTGCCCTTATCTATGCAATTTCTGTCCCTTCCCTACAATAAAACTCTTCATCCTCTCTTAACCATCAATTCATCTGCGACTTCACCTTCAGGAAGGGCCTTTTTTGCTGAATATGACACAGTGTGCCTCTGGCACAATGTACTGTTCCTGCATAAGACTGGTACAGACCAGTAAACCATAATGCCTTTTTAGATGGTCTGCAATTTGAGACCAATGTTGATATTTACTGGGATTCTAAGCTTGGCATTTTTATTTGTTCTTTAGGTAAGTCACATAATAAGTCCACATCCACCTTTTTATTCATCAACAGTAATCTTATTTTCCTGCATTAGGAGTGTATACTTTGGTGCCTTTTCTATTTAAGTGTCTCTCTAAAAGCCTCTTAAACATAGTGCTTATATCTGATCCCAGCATCCCCTCTGACAACATGGGTCCTCAACTATTCTCTGCTTAAAAAACCTGCCCCTCAAGCCTGCTTTAGAACTCCTTTCTCTCATCTTAAACCTAAGTCATCTTGTTTTTGATATTTCTACCATGGGAAAGAGCTTTCGATGTTAACCTTATCTATGCCAATCATAATTTTATAATCTCTTAGGTCACCCCCTCAGTCTCCTTCACTCAAGGGAAAACAACCCCAACTTGTCCATCCTCTCTCCATAGGTCCTCCAACTGAGTCAACATTCTGGTGAATCTTCTCTGCATTCTCTCCAGATCAATCTGTGGTGTTGTGACCCAAACTGCACGTTATTCTCTGGTGTGGTGCGGTAGTCAGTGTGGGGATTAGTGTGTCAAGTGTGGCTAAACCAGTGTTTCATAAATTGGCAATGTAATGTCCCAACTGTTCCATTCCATGTCCTGACCTGTGAAGGCAATGGTCTCCTTCACCATCCTACTGACTGGTGTTGCCACTTTTGGGGAACTATGGTCTTGAACTTGTCAATTGTAAAATATTTTTGAAATACAAGAAGTTACATCTCAGGTCTCTTTTAAATCTCTCACCTCTTGTATCTTTACCCTCTAGTTTTGGGCTCCCTAAACCTGGGGAAAAAGACTATGACCACCTATCTTATCCATACCTTTCATGAATTAATAAACTTTCATCTTTAGGACTATTTGGGCTGAAGGGCTGTTTCCTATCAGTATTATTCTGTGACATTATGACACTGTTCTTAAAATTTAATTGAATATTGCAACATCTATGTACGTCAAAACATGTTTGACGACAATATTTTTATAGCCTGAAATTATATTTATTATATATCTTTAATAGAGTGATCTGCTGAAACTTGGGCATTCTCAGACATATGCAGTACTGTCCAACACTGCTCACCTATCCATTGCTACTTCAACTTTCATTTACACATATACAGCCCACAAACTGCAGGTGGAGTCTGGTGCTTTATTAGACTTTAATTTACCCAGCCGTCCTGCTGCTCTTCTGAATCACAACCTTTGTGTTTATTGTTTGTACATTTTGTGTTATTTTGCACCTTGGCTCCTTGTCAGACTTTGGTTTTTGTGCAGATTTTCATTAATTCTGTTGTATTTCTTTGTCCTACTGTGAATGCCTGCAAGAAAATGAGAAAATGAATCTCAGGGTAGTATATAGTGACATATATGTACTTTGAAAGGACATGTACCTTTGTAAGCATTAAATGTATTTATTGTGAACTATGCATTTTGTACCAGTATATCCTAGAACAGTGGCAGGTTTATTTTGATTGAAATATTTATTTATTAGCTTCCAAGCACTTTTTTAAAACTGTTCCTAGCTAAGCAGTGAATAGTGGCTGCTTTCAACATGATATGTCCATTTTGTGCTTTCACTAGGCCTTCAAATTCTGGACTGTTATCCTTTCTAGAGTTCCCTGCTGACTCTGGAACAACCTGAAATCATGCTTCAGGTTAACTGTGTACCTGACCAACGTTAGGCTGGAACATAATTGGATGAAAGCTCTTTAAACCACCTGCCAAGTGTGCTTCCCTCTCCCAGAGCACCTCACCACCCCCACCATCCACTTCCACACCAAATCTCTACCATATCTCCCATATCACACCAAAACATGCAAAAAATTATTCCAAAATGTTTTAATGGCAATGCTTTATGAAAATCATTGAAAATGTGTTGAGAGTTTATACCATTAATTATGTTCACAGTTACACCAATGCTCGATATTAAAATCCATAAGAAGTCAACATAATTAATTAATAGTGGTCCTGGGCTTCTGCTTTCTTTATAAATGTAACAGTGTTTAAAATTACTGCAAAAAATAATGATACATGTATTGATTTTGTAATTCAGCTCGAAGTCCAGTCTTTTCCCATCTATCTTCGTCCCTTCAAGGACTTTGGACTATTCGTGCAACAAGAACAGAGCAACAGTTTCAAGCAAAATTTGATGAACATCAGGATCTCCATTCAGGTGAAATAATTCTATGATTTTTATTGTTTCCCCAACTCAGTAATTTAAATGATACTTTGAAAATGCTATATAGATCAGGGAGAATGAAAGAAGAACCTTTTTTTTACTAGAAATAGCCTAGCTAATTTCCTTGAGCCACCACTGCCTGCTTGAAGTTATTTATTTGTTTGTTGCTCCAGATTCCAGCATCTAGTAGTCTCTTCTATCTCCACTAGCTAATTTCCTGGGTGCTTATCTTTCTAATGCATTTATACTTCTTGCTCCCACAAGTGCATAGATATTCAATCAGTACAAGATTAAGCTAAACTGTAGTGTCCACAATAGCGGAATTACTGATTAAATATTATTCACTGTTAGAATAGGACATAATATCGATTTCATTGAAGTGCCATAAGTACTTGTGATCAATTAAAGCAATAATCAATGGAGAGGCATGGTCTTTGAGAGAGAAAAGAAAACAGAAAACCTGTTACAAGAAAAGACTGAAATCTTCAGTGCAGCTTCAGCTACATGGATAATTACTGACAGAACTGGAAAAAAAGCAATGTGATATTTAATTCTAAAAATCAATCATAAAATGCTATTGTATTCCAGAGATTTCTAAACTCAGGAGCTATTTAATCAGGTATCTTCTGTACCTAATAAAATGGTCACTGAGTGTATGTTTGTTGTCTTCTGCTGCTGTAGCTGATCCACTTCAAGGTTCAACATATTGTGCATTCAGAGAAGCTCTTCTACACACTACTGTATGAACACATGCTTATTTGAGTTATTGTTGCCTTCCTGTCAGCTTGAACTAGTCTGACCATTCTCTGATCTCTCTCATTGAAAAGCTGCTTTTGTCCACAGAACTGCTGCTCACTGGATTTTTTTTTTTTTTTGCACCATTTTCTGTAAACTATAGAGACTGTTGGCCATGAAAAATGTAGGAGATCAGCAGTTTCTGAATACTCAAACTACACTCCCTGGCACCAACAATCATTCCATGTCAGTTTGATCATATTTCTTCCCCATTCCGATGTTTGGTCTGAAGAACAACTGAACCTCTTGACCATATCTGCATGCTTTTCTGCCACATGATTCGCTGATTAGATATTTGCATTAGCGAGCAAGTGTACAGGTGCAATTAATAAAGCAGTTACTGAGAGTGACCAACGTCCAGTGGAGCTTAAAAGCAAACCAATAGCGAAGAGAAAGAAACAACGAAAATATTGGAGAATTCTGAAAACCAGCAGTTACAAAAGAAGTCCAAATACCACTTCAATCCAGTAAAGAAAAACTATTGAACAGAAAAGTTTCACCAGAGTGTTTCTTGGATTGGAAGGCTTGAACTATGAGTAGTCATTGGAAAGGCTAGGTCTGTTTTCTCTGGAATGAAGGAGGCTGAGAGGTGACATGATGGGGATGTATAAATGATGAGAGTGATAGAAAGAGCAGTAAGCCAGGATCTGTTTCTGTGATAGGCAAATCTAGAACTAGAGGGCAGGGGGTTTAAGTTAAGAGGGAGGTGTTTTAAAGGAGATCTGAGGGGTAAAATATTCTCATAAAGAGTAGTTGGTCTCTGGAATGCTAAAGGAGTTGATAGAGGCAGGAACAGTCACAACATTTAAGAGCCTTCTGGACAGGTACATGAATGGGGAAGACATAGAAGGATATTGAATTAATTCAGTCAAGTGGAATTATTGGTTGGCGTAGATATAGTAAGCTGAGGGGCCTTCAGAATCAGGTTTATTATCACTGACATACGTCATGACAGTTGTTATTTTGCAGCATTTGCACAGCACAGTACAAAGGTTCATTTATTATCAAAGTATACAACTCTGAAATCGTTCTTATCCAGATAGCCACAAAATCAAAGAATCAAAGAAGAGCAACACAGTCATCAAGCCCATCATCCCCCCCTTCCCCACACAAAAAAATGAACAAAAATGGAACAGGCTTATTGACCATGAGTCCCCCTCTCCCTCACAAAAAGGACGAGAACGATCAGGCAAAAAACAGAAAAAAAATTAAACACTATAAATAGAAAACAATACATCAAAATATACTATAAAATATATACTGTAAGTCAATATATACTATAAAAAGAAATATATATAAAACATTAAATAAGTAGTTGCAAAAATAGTGGGGTATTGTTCATGGATTCATTGTCCATTCAGAAATCTGATGGTGGAGGGGAAGGAGCTGTCCCTAAAATGTTGAGTGTGTGTCTTCAGGATCCTTTACCTTGTCTCTGGTGATAGCAATGAGAAAAAGGCATGTTCTGGGTGATGGGAGTCCTTAATGATCAACGCTGCCTTTTTGAAGCATCGCCTTTTGAAAATGTCTTTGATAAGAGGAATGGGGCTGATCAAGTTTTCAACCTCTGCAGCTTTACACGATCCTATGCGATGGCCTCTCTATACCAGGCAGAGATGCAACCAGTTAGAATGTTCTGCATGTAGATTTGTAGACACTTGCTGGAGTTTGATGAAGTCCCTCATGGGAGGCTAGTCCAGAAGATTAAGATGCATGGGGCCCATAACACATTGGCTGTTTGGAATCAGAACTGGTTTGTGTAAAGAAGACATAGGTTGGTGGTTGCAAGCAAGGTCTTATTTGAGCTGGAGATCTGTAATTCGTGGTGTTCCTCAGGGATCTGTGCTGGGACCTCTGTGTTTGTATGTGAATAAATAAATGGGATGAAAATGTAGGTGAGTGGATTAGTAAGTATGCAGATAATACTTAAACCACTGCGTTGCTTAGTAATTGTTGCTTCCATCAGGGCAGGGCCTTTCTCACTTTATCCTTTAAAATTGTTCCGATCGTTGACCAACTGTAGCCTAATGCTTTTCCAATGACCGATGGCTTTATTATTTCCACTTCATTTTCAATCGTGATTGTGATTATTTTCATGAACAGAAACACTGCTGATTCAGAGCTCCGCTGCCAGATCCTAATGTCCACCGCACCAAGACAGGTTAAATAAGGTCTGGGGTTCCGCTGGGTCCTAAGGTCCAGCGCACTGAGACAGGTTGAATAAGGGACTTGAGCATCCGTGATTTTTGGTATCCGCGAGTGGTCCCGGAACCAATCCCTCACGGATAAGGAGGGCCGACTGTACCAAGATTGGTGGAGTTGAGGATAGTGTAGAAGACTGGCAAAGAGTATAGCACAATGATCCGTTGCAGGTATGGGTAGAGAAATGGCAGATGAATTTTAACCCAGATAAATATGAGGTGTTGCACTTTGATAGGGTAAATGCAAGGAGACAGTACACTGTTGAGAGCAAGACCCCTAACAGTGTTGCTGAGCAGAGAGATTTGGAGCCCAAGTTCATACCTCCATGGAAGTACACAGCTTGATAGGGTGGTTAAGAAGACTTATGGAATGCTTGCTTTTGTTAGCTGTGGAATTGAGTTCAAAAGTCCAGAGGTTATGTTGCAACTTTATAAAACTTTGGTTAGGCCACATCTGGAATATTGCATCCAGTTCTGGTTGCCCCACTATAGGAAGGATGCTGAGACTTTGGAGAGGGTGCAGAAGAGGTTTACCAGGATGCTGCCTGGTTTAGAGGGCACTTGCTATCATGAGAGGCTGGACAAACTTTGGTTGTTTTCTTTGGAGCGGTGGAGACAGAAGGGAGATCTGTTAAAGATTTATAAAATTATGAGAGGCACAGATAGAGTAGACAGGGAGCATCTTTTTCCCCGGGTTGAAATGTGTAATAATGGAGGACATGAATTAAGAAGAGAGGGGTAGGTTCAAAGGGGATGTCAGGGGTAAGTTTTTTACTCCTGGAATGCGCCGCCTGGTATGATGGTAGAGGCAAATACATTAGAGGCTTTTAAGAGCTGTTTAGATAGGCACAGGAATGTGAGGAAGATAGGGGGATATGGACATTATGTAGGTAGGAGGGATTAGCTTTTGGGGGCTTTGATTTATTCTTTAGCTGGTTCAGCACAACATTGTGGGATGAAGGGCCATTCCTGTGTTGTACTCTTCTGTGTTCTTTGGTGACATACCAAATCTCCTCAGACTCCTAATGGAATATAGCTGCTTGCTGCTTCATAATTGCATCATTATGTTGAGCCCAGGATAGATCTTCTGATATGTTGACACCCAGGAACTTCAGACTGCTCACCCTTCGCACCGCTGACCCATCAATAATGACTGGTGCGTTTTCCCTCAACTTGCCCTTTCTGAAGTCCCCAATCGGTTCCTTGGTCTTACTGGCATTGGATTGAAGGTTGTGTTGCAACAGCACCCAACCAGCCAATCTATCTCATTCGTGTACACTTCCCTGTCACTACCTGAAGTTCTGCCAACGATAGTTGTATCAAGGTGAATTTATAGTTTGTGTTTGCGCTGGGTGTAGAGAGAGTAAAGCAGCGAGCTAAACACCTGTCTGTGAAGTACATCGGTGTTGAGTGTCAGCAAGGAGGAGGAGGCTTTTTTCTATGTTGGACAGATGTGACTTTATACTTTAAGATGTTTCTTCCTCACACATTTGAAATAGGGAGTCAATGTCAAAGCATGTATGTAGGCTGGCTCTGCAGAAGTGGAAGCTTAGAAATCATTGCAATTAGGCATTGCTTTCTGATGGAAAATACTGTCTAGTTTTGTAACAGGTAATTCTAATTCTGGACTCTTTCCAAAGCACCAATGGCCCAGGAGCTCCACACTAATGAAAACCAAAGCATGTCTTCACATATTGCACAAAATGGAAGCATGATTATTGGAAATATGGACATATCATGTACAGTAGTTACAGTATGTTTCAGTGTATGCTTTGTTCTCGGGTTAATTGGAGTTTGCCTCAATTGGAATCGTAAACTCCCTTTAATAGAACCTAATAGAAATAAACCATTGTTTGTGTTCTGAGTCTAAATGTTCAGTTGCTTCTATCTGTGTGGTCACTGCTGAACAAGTAACTGATAATGTTGCATGTAAAACTCAGGAGAATAGTTCATTAATATCAGTATTATAATATTTTAATATCAACATTTAAATTACCTGAATTATGCATTGTACACAGAACTGTATTCTGAATTGTTTTGACGAAATGATAAAGAACATGTCATTGATTTTTATCGGACTTTTATTTCCCATTTTCTCTGCAGAAACGTGGTTCCTTTTTCTGACTACTTCACGGTGGCTTGCAGTTCGGTTGGATGGTCTTTGTGCAATTTTTGTCACAGTGGTTGCTTTTAGTTCCATTTTCATTGCAAACCGTGAGTAGGCATTTCAGCTTTTTTTTATGGATGTAATTATAATTCTGTAATCCAGTTTTCTTTTACTTTCTGCAAGCAGATTTACAATTAAGCTAGTTTTCTGTTAAAATGGTTTTTATTTCTATTTTTGTTTTACATTACTTAGCAAGATTGAGCTGAATACAGATCCTGCAGTTTGATTAAATAAATCTGTAATTGATGTAACCAATTCAGTGTTATTAAACTACAAGGTTTTATGATTTGTTATATTGAATTTACTGAGTACATTGAGCATTTTTTTTGTGTTGAGAAACCAAGATCAAGAGTAGGAAACTGTGCAGAGTGCCACCAAAGCTAAACGTGAAGAACCAGTGTGATTCTCTACAGTATTGTGTATAGTCATAAAGTTGTTGAGCACAGAAATGGGTTATTCAACCTACTATGAAAATGCTGATGCTTTTTACCCAATCTACACTAAACACATTTGCCCTTAGTAGATCTGTACTCTTCGATGCCTTACCTAATCAAGTGACCGGTCACCTACAGTTGAGGCACATTCCCAAGAGAATTAAAGAAAGCATAAACAAATTCAGAGCTCCCAGGATGAAAGCAATACATAGGAACTTACGTTGACACAAAATAATCTTCTTCAAAAAATTAAATCCACTGTGATTCAATGTTGTAAAACAATAAAACATGAAAACTTCCCAGGGGAGTGAATACTTCTTACAGGCACTGTACTACCTTGAGATTTATTTTCTTGCGGGCATTTAGAGGAACAAAGAAATACAATAGAATTTAAGAAAACCCACATAAATAAAAACTGACAAACAACTAATGTGCAAAAGAAGACAAATTGTGCAAATAAAAAATAAATAACACTGAGAACATGAGCTGTGGAATCCATGAAAGTGAGTCTGTAGGTTGTGGCATCAGTTGAGAGTTGATGCAAGTGAAGTTATCCATGCTGATTCAGGAACCTGACAGTTACAGGGTAATAACTGGTAGTGTGGAACCTAAGGCTTCTGTACCTCCTTCCTGATAACAGCCGCAAGAAGAGAGCGTGGCCTAGGTGGTATGGGTCCTTCATGGTGGAAGATGCTTTCTTGTGGCAGTTCTCCATGTAAGTGTGCTCAATGGTGGGGAAGACTTTGCCTGTGATGGACTGTGCTGCATGCACCACTTTCTGTAGACTGTTCTGTTCCTGGGCATCAGTGTTTCTGTATCCAGGCAAAATGCAACCAGTTAAGATATTCTTCACTATACATCTATAGAATCACAAACACGAGGGAATCTGCAGATGCTAGAAATCTGAGCAACTCACACAAAATGCTGGAGGAACTCAGCAGGCCAGGCAGCATCTATCGAAAAAAGTATGTTGACATTTGGAGCCGAAATCCTTCGGACGACTGGAGAAAAAAAGCTGAGGAGTAGATTTAAAAGGTGGGGGGAGGGAAGGAGAAATATCAGGTGATAGGTGAAACCTGGAGGGAAACATCTATAGAAGTTAGTCCAAGTTTTAGGTAACATACCGAATGTACACAAATTTCTTTTAAAAAAACGTAGAAATGCAGTAGTGCCTTGTTTGTAATGGAAATTATTTGTGGGACACAGGACAAATCTTCTGAAAAGATCACACAGTGTAATTTTAAGTTGCTGACCCTCTCCACCTCTGAATCCCTGATGAGGACACATTGATGGACCTCTAGTTTCCTCCTCCTGTAGTCAATAATCAGCTATTTGGTTTTGCTGACATTGAGTGAGACTGCTGATTGACCACTCAGCCAGGTTTTCAATCTCCCTCCTATATGGTGATTCACCACCACCTTCGATCCAGCCAACGAGTGTCGTCAGCAAACTTAAATATGGCATTGGAACAGCTCTTAATCGTAGGTATCAGCAAGTAGAGTTAGGGGTTATGCTCCCAGCCTTGTGCTGGTGGTGATCGTGGAGGAGCTGTTGCCAGTCTGCACTGACTGGGGTCCACAAGTGAGGAAGTCAAGGATCCACTGGCCAAGTGAGGTATTGGGTCTCAAGTCTCAAAGCTTAGTGATAAGTTTCAAGGGGATGATAGTGTTGAGCTGTAGTCAATAAAGAGGATGCTGACGTATACATTTTCAATATCCAGGTCTTCCAGAGCTGAGTGTAGGGTGAATGAAAGGGCATCTGCTGTTGACCTGTTAGGCAAATTGAAGTGGATCCAGGTTGCTCCTCAGGTAGGAGTTGATATACCTCATGACCAACCTCCCAAAGCACTCCATCACAGTTGATATAAGTGCAACTGGACGATAGTCGTTGAGGCAGGTTACCATGTTCTTCTTGGGCACTGGTGTGATTGAAGCCTACTTGAGTGGGTGGGTACCTCAGACAGCCAAAGTGAGAAGTTAAAGACGTCTGTAAATGCTCCAGCCAGTTAATTTGCACAAGTCTTCAGTGCTCGGCCAGATACGTGCTCCGGGCCAGATGCTTTCCGAGGATTTGCCCTTGTTGAAGGATGCTCTCATATTGGTCTCAGACACTGAAATCACAAGGTCATCGGGGTGTGTGGGGGTTCGTGAAGGTGCCTCCAAGTTCTGTTAGTAAAAGTGAGCGTAAAACATTGAGCTCATCTGGGAGCGAAACCTTGTTGTAATTTTTGCTGCTTGGTTTTTCTTTGCAGGAGGTGATGACATCCAAACCCTGCCACAGCTGTTGAGCACCCTTCAATTTAGTACAGAATTGCCACTTACCTTTTTTATTCTGAGAGGTGGTTGATATCTGGAATTCTTTGCCAGAGAAGGGATGGAAGTGGATACAAATACTATGTTTAAGCAGCTTTAAGGCAATTATTTAATTAGGGAAACAAAAGCATATAGTTCTAATGTGGGCAAATGGGATTAGTGTAGATAGGCAAAAGATTTGGTGGATTGAAAGGCCCCTTTTTGTGCTGTGCGATACCAACTTTATCAAGCAAAAAAAGGTCTGCTTTTGACAAGTGCAAAATTCTAAATACGAACAAAAATCGGGCTTTTTACTAAAGGATCAGAGATCAAGCCCAGAGGCACAGAGTATGAGTAAAGATTAGTTATTATTATAAGAGATAGTTACTGATCAGCACCTAAGAAGATATAAGGCTTATTTCTTCTTCTGTGTCTTCAGTTAAGTTAGATTCTTCAACAAAAGTTACACTTGTGTAAATTGACAATTGCATTTCCTGCATTACAACAATGCCGATTTCCTCCAGTGTTTTTCAGTGGTGAGTACGAAAGGTGCCCTTTTTGACTGCAGGTGTTCTCTCTCCTTCTTGCAGAGTTGGATGCAGGACAGGTCGGTTTAGTTCTGTCTTATTCTATCACACTAATGGGAATGTTCCAGTGGGGCGTACGGCAAAGTGCTGAAGTTGAAAATCTGGTAAGATTGCTTTTAAAGTATTTTATGCAGCAAGTTAGAAGAATGGCTCAGTTCCCGCTGCTGACTGTAAGGTCTTTGCAGGTTCTCTCATAGTCCGCGTGGGTGTCCTTCAGCTGCTCTGGTTTCCTCCCACATCCCAAAGGTGTACGGGTTAGGAGGTCAATTGGTCACTTGGGCGTGTAAGGGCAGTGCCAGCTTATTGGGCCAGAAGGGCTGTACCATGCTGTATCCCTAAATAAATAAATGCAGTGAATTAATTAACTTGCATAGAGTTTCCACTTTGTTACAATCCAGGCACAAATTGCACCTGATCTAAGAGTATTGAGTTTCTTCTCAAATCGTGCGCATAACAGCAAATGCAAAATTTCTCCTAAATCATTACTTGAGTAAAGCTGTTCCTGGCTTCTAGCCGGGATGCCTGTAATGAAGCTCAAACCACGGCTTGTGCAGGTCAAAGATGACCTGGGATTCAGGTTGGCTGGCATTTATATGATTTCCCTGTAAATGCAGAATAGCGTACATTGGCCAGACAGGACGCATAGAGAAAACCCACATAAGGAGCACAGGAGGTGTATCCATTTGGGTTATCCAGAGAAATCAGTGGTAGCAGAACATTGCATTCGCAATGGCAATAGGATTGACTTTGATAGCACAAAACTACTGTGCCATGCCAATGGCTTTTGGGACCGCCTGGTAAAGGAAGCCATTGAAATAAAACTAGAATAAAAGAGTTTTAACAAAAATGTGGAAAGCATAGAAAGGGTGCAAAGGAGATTTACAAGGATGTTGCCTGAATTGGGGAGCATGCGTTATGAGAATAGGTTGAGTGAACTCAGCCTTTTCTCCTTGGAGCGCCGAAGGTTGAGAGGTGACCTGATAGAGTTGTACAAGATGATGAGAGGCATTGATCGTGTGGATAGTCAGAGGCTTTTCCCCAGGGCTGAAATGGCTAGTATGAGAGGACACAGTTTTAAGTTGCTTGGAAGTAGGTACAGAGGAGATGTCAGGGGTAAGTTTTTTACGCAGAGAGTGGTGAGTGCGTGGAATGGGCTGCTGGCGACGGTGGTGGAGGCAGATACGATACGGTCTTTTAAGAGACTCCTGGATGGCTACATTGAACTTGGGAAAATAGAGGGCTATGGGTAAAGCCGAGGTAGTTCTAAGGTAGGGACATGTTCGGCACAGCTTTGTGGGCTGAAGGGCCTGTATTGTGCAGTATGTTTTCTGTGTTTCTGTAAAATTCTCACTCTTATTAAGAACTGGAATTTGATTGTTAAAAGTTAAAGTGAAAGGAAACCTGATTGGATGAGGACCAACCAATCAGGAGTGATGGGCTACAGGGTGTAACTACCACTGGGTAAGACATGCCCAGGCATCATCCCTGATGAAGATGGCAGAGTTTGGAATCAAAATGTCGGTTGTAATTGATACCTGTACCCAGCTGGAAGCCCGAGAAGAGCTTATTCATCATATACGCCAGGAAAGCACTGGATCCTTTTTCGTTTCTTGAGGTGTTCACAAAATAACTTGGTGCTTTGATTAACACGGCTGAAAATGGATTTACTTTAGAAACAAAGCTAAACATTTTAACTAGTGTTAACCAGATTTTAAACTCTGGGAAAGAACTTTAAAAATATTAAGAACTGGTTGAATTGGAGCACAATAACCGATTTATTTATCTTACTCATTTTACTACTTCAGTTATATTAGAAAACATTTAAAGTTTGCATGTTGCATTTACTACATCGTAAGAATCTACTTTATATTCTAAACAACACACACAAAATGCCGGAGGAACTCAGCAGGTCAGGCAGCATCTATGGAAAAGAGAGAAATCACAACATTTCAATCCGAGTCCCTTCATTGGGACTAGAAAAGAAGATGAGAAGTCAGAATAAGGTGGGGGAGGTGAGGAAGAAATACAAGGTGGTAGGTGACAAGTGAAACTGGGAGAGGGCGAGGAGGTGAAATAACGAGCTGTGAAGTTTACAGCTGAAAGAGATAGAGGGCTGGAGGAAGGGGAATCTGGGGAGGATAGAAGATCATGGAAGAAAGGAAAGGGGGAGGAGCACCGGTGGGAGATGATGGGCAGGTAAGGAGGTGAGGTGAGAGAGGGAAGTAGGAATGGGGAATAGTGAAAAAGGTGGGGGGGGGGGGTGCAATAACCAGAAGTTTGAGTAATCAATGTTCATGCCATCAGTTTGGAGTGTATCCAGAATGAATATACGGTGCCCTCAACTGCATAGCTTCCATTTTCAACATGTCTGCCCTCACCCCATCCTCCTGCCACCAAACCAGGGAAAGGGTTCCTCTTGTCCTCAGCTACCACCCCACTAGCCTGTGCGTTGAGCACATAATTCTCTATACCTTCCACCATCTCCAGAGATCCCACCACCAAGTACATCTCACCCTCCCCCTTTCGCTTTTTGCAGGGTTCACTCCCTGTGCGACTCCCTTGTCCATCCGTCCCTCCCAATGATCTCCCTCCTTGCAAGTGGAACAAGTGCTACACCTCCCCCCTCTACCATTCAGTGCCCCAAAACTGTACTTCCTGGTGAGGTGACACTTCACCTCTGAGTTTGTTGGGGTCATATACTGTATCCACTGCTCCTGATGTGGCCTCCTGTATATCGGTGAGGCCCATCGTAGGGTGGGAGATCACTTCACCGAACACCCATGGTCCATCTGCCAGAAAAAGCAGGACCTCCTGAAAGCCACCCATTTCAATTCCACTTCCCATTTCCATTCCCACACGTCAGTCCATCGCTTCCCCAACAGCCATTATGAGGCCACACTCAGGTTGGAGGAGCAACACCTTATATTCCACCTGGGTAGCCTTCAATCTGATGGCATGAACAACGATTTCTCGAAGTTCTGGTAATTGTCCACTCCACCTTCACCATTCCCCATTCCTGTTCCCTGCTCTCGCCTTACCTCCTTACCTGCCCATCATCTCCCTCTGGTGCTCCTCCCCCTTCCCTTTCTTCAATGATCTTCCATCCTCTCCTATCAGATTCCCCCTTTTCCAGCCTTTTATCCCTTTGACCTATCAGCTTCACTAAGCAGAGATTCGAGTGATAGAAGACACGTGAAGAATTGATGAAAAGATGTTTAAGGTAGTGTAGTTTGCTGAGGGGAGTTAAACACAAATGACAAAAGAACTTGCCATCTACCCAAACTGTCCATACATACTGAGCATGCCAGATAACTGGAAAATGATGAATATGATGCCCTTATCTAAAAAGGAGTACGAACATGCCAGGCCTCTCAGATTTATATTTGTGATGGTGAAGCAAGTAGAAAAGATTGGCTTGAGAGCCTCCAGTCAAAGGAAAGCCTGCAAAAAAATTCCTTGACTAACCGGACTGTATTTTTTAATGGGATAACAAATAATGGAATATGTTAGATGTTCTCAGTAGAGGTTCCCAAAAAACAGTTTTCGAAAGTCTGACATAAAAGGGTTTTTACTAAAACTGAGGCCGGTGAGCTAAAGATGTCGATAGGATCATTGATAAAAATTGATTCCGGGGCTGAAGTCAGGTTCTGCTCAATAGTTACTCTTTGCAGACTCGAGCATTGTTCAACCGGAGGCAGTATTACAACCTCTGAATTTAATTTTTTATACAAATTAGAGAATTGGATGCGAGTGTAGAGAATAAAACCTCATGATTTGCAGACAATACAAGTTTGGAGGTGTTTTCGGTGCTGAGGGAAATAATGATAGACTGTAGGAGGGGATGAATAGGCTGGGAGAAAGGTCAGTTGCATAGCAGATGAAGTTTGATGCAGGGGAGTGTGAAGTAATATATTTTAGCAGAAACATTAAGTGCAGGGTAATTGACAGAATTGTAAGGTGTGCAGCAACAGAGGTTTTTGTGTGCAGTTGAGTGCCAGTCTTTGAAAGCAGCAGGATATGTTGAACAAGCATTTTATGAAGCAAGTACCCCAGGCAGCAATGGAGAACCTATTTTTGTCATTATTATCATCTAGCATGTGCTGCGTTTTTTTCTATCAGTCAAAATCTTTTATTGGAGCTCACCTTACAAGCACCAGTGGAGCTGTTCCTTTTTTCTTCCTTGGTGTGCTGAAATTTCTCGTCTAAAGTAATGCAAGGAAGTTGAAGCATGCATATTCTTTTCATAGCCAAGTGTTTTATTTAAATGAACTGGTTGTAGTAAAGCCTTGTGTGAAAGGAAGCATCAGCGAATCGCATGACATTTTTAAACATTCTCTCATCCTTGTAGATGACATCAGTGGAAAGAGTACTGGACTATAGTGAACTTGAAAGCGAGGCGGCCTGGGAATCTCGAAAACCGCCACCGGGTGACTGGCCAAACCAAGGCAGTGTGACATTTGAAAATGTCAACTTTGGCTACAGTCCTGATTCTGAACCTGTTCTTAAGGACCTGAATCTAACAATCAGACCAAAGGAAAAGGTAAGCAAAATCGGTCATTATTTGAGAAGTTTCATTAACATCTGGACAGCCAAGATGCATACATCAGGATGTTCTTTATCAATTACAGCTCAGCATTTTATACCATCATCACCTCAAAACTAGTCAATAAGCTCTAACACCTTGGCCTCAATACCTCCTGGTGCAATTGGATTCTGGATTTCCTCACTTGCAGACCCCAGTCAGTTCGTATCGGCAACAACATCTCCTCCATGATTTCCGTTGGCACAGGCGCACAACAGATTTGTGTGCTTAGCCCCCTGCTCCACCCTCTTTATACCTATGTCTGTGTGGCTAAGTACAGCTGCGACACCATATTCAAGTTTGCCGATGACACCACAGTTGGGAGCCACGTCAAAGGTGGTGATGAATTAGCATACAGGAGGTATGAAATTGAAAATTGAAAATTTGGTTGACTGATGTCCTAACAACTGCTCACTCAATTTCAGCAAGACCAAGGAACTGATTGTAGACATCAGGAGAGGGAAACCAGAGGTCCCATGAGACAGTCCTCATTGGAGGATCAGAGGTCGAGAGGGTTAGTAACTTTAAATTCCTGGGTGTTACTATTTCAGGGGACCTGTCCTGGACCTAGCATGTAAATACAATCACAAAGAAAGCATGACAGCTCCTCGACTTCCTTAGGAGTCTGCGGAGATTTGGCATGTCATCAAAAACTCTGATAATCTTCTATAGATATATTGCAGGGTGCATTGACGGCTGCATCATGGCCTGGTATGGTAACACCAATGACTTTGAACATCAAATCCTAAAAAAGGTAGTAGATTCAGCCCAGTACATCACAGAATCACAGGTGAAGCTCTCCCTACCACAGGGTACATCTGTGTGAAGTGCTGTCGTTGGAAAGAGCATCCATCATCAGAGATCCTCACCTTCCTGGCCGTGCTCTTTTCTTGCTGTTGCCATCAGGTAGAAGGTACAAGAGCCTCAGGACTTGCACCACCAGGTTCAAGAACAGTTACTACCCCTCAACCAATAACTATACTCACTTGCCCATCAATTGAGGTGTTCCCACAACCAATGATCTCACTTTATGGACTATTTATCTTGTTACTTCACGTTCTCTTCATTTATTGTGATTTATTTGTATTTGCATTTGCAGAGTTTGTTGTACTCTTGTTGATCTTTCATTGATCCTGTTATAGTTAGTATTCTATAGATTTGTTGTGTATGCCCTCAATAAAATTATTATAAGGGTTTTATATGGTGACATATGTATACTCTGATAATAAAACTTACTTTGAACTTCAATGAATTTATTTAGAGATGCATCGTGGAATAGGCCCTAATGGCCCTTCTAGCCTCTCCACCAAGCACCCCCGACAACCCCGGTTTAACTCTACTCTAATCACAGGACAACTTACAATGACCAATTAACCTACCATGTATGCCTTTGGACTGTGGGAGGAAACCAGAGGACCTGGAGAATATCTACACATATCATGGCTAAAGAAATTCCTCCTCAACTCCATTCTAAAAAGACATCCCTCTGTTCTGAGGCTATGTCCTCTGATGTTAGGCTCTTCCTCCATAGGAAACATCCTCTCCACGTCCACTCTATCAAGACCTTTCACCATTCTTCTGGATTCTAGTGAATACAGGTCCAGAGCCATCAAACGCTCTTCATATGACAGGCCATTCAATCCTGGAAGTTAGAAAAATCGATGCTCATGCCATTGAGTTGGAGGCTACCCTGGTGGAATATGAGTTGTTGCTCCTTCAACCTGAGAGTGGCCTCATTATGACATTAGAGGAGACCACAGACTGACATCAGAATTGTCTTGATAAAAGATGAACAGCGTGGGTAAAGTTAACACACATTAATTTACAGGAAACTCCAGTCATGGAGTCATGGGACTTCAGCCCAACACCAGCACATGTTGACGTTTCAGGCTGAGACCCTTTATCAGGACCCAAAACGTCGACAGTGCTTCTCCCTCTAGATGCTGCCTGACCTGCTGCGTTCCACCAGCAATTTTTGTATGTTGCTTGAATTTCCAGCATCTGCAGATTTCCTCTTGTTTACCAGCACATGTGACCAGTTTACCAATGCCACTTCTGGTTCTGGGTGAACTGTCTGTATTGCACACTGGGAACTCAAGATTTTTATTATGTATGCACATTATAACACATCTTCACCCTTTCTAAGACAAAACTAAATACAATACTATGTCTTCATAAACCTGCAAGCAACAATAATGCTTACCAGTAAATATATTTACTTGTAAATTCAATCATAATGAGCAAATACAGTCCATTATTCACGCATCAAATCTCAGTCAGTGTCTGAGGTGGTTCAATGATCCTTTTTGGTCTGCTATTTGTCTCCAGAGATGTATGGCCTTCACTTGTTGTGTTAGTATTAGTGTCTTTTTGAGAACTCTGAATACCAAGTTCTTTTTTCACATCTGCTGGCCATTTGGTGTACTGACTGGTTATGTCTCACAGCTGTGTGTTGAAATTGTGGAAGTAGACCAACCAGTTCCTCCTCAGAGGTCTTCCTCACACCGTCTGGATCGGATAGGAATGTGGACAATTTCCTCTTGCACATATCCTTGCATGGACCATGTGCTGAAATCGTGATCTTGGATTCGTACTCGATCTCAAGGTTTCAGGACTGGTGGGCTTTTTGCAGACTTGTCGTGATACTGTTTCTGTTTTTCTTTCCCTTTCTCTTGAGTCTATTTGACCCGTGTGCTCCTTGAGGTTTCAACAGGTCTTCGCGCACTGGAAGGTTGGCACGTATGTGTCAACCCATCAGCATTTGGGCTGGTGAAAGGTCACTGTGCAGTGCTGCACTTCTGTAAATCATAAGACTTGTGGAAGTCCTCTCATCTGTCTTTCACTTTTTTTATGAGGGCCTTCATTACCTTGACTGAACTCTGCTTGGCCATTAAACTTTAGGTGATTAGGTTTGAAATTGTATGTCAAAACTTTCAATCATTGGCAAAGGACTTGAACTCACAGCTCGAAAATTGTGGACCGTTGTCTGATACCACGTCACATGGAACTCCATGCTTTGTAAACAGAGCTTTCTGGAAGGTGATAACCGCTTTGCTGGATGCTGCTTGTAGTGTTGCAACTGCTGGGTAATTGGGAAAAGTCGTCTGTTACGACAATATGACTTCCCATTACAATCAAACAAATCCACTCCAACTTTGAAGTATAGCCTAGCAACACATACAAAATGCTGGAGGCACTCAGCAGGCTAGGCAGCATCTATTGAAAAAAGTACTGTTGACATTTTGGGCCAAAACCCTTTTAAAGTACAGCCTGTCTGGTACACGGTGTGTTGTAAACGATTCTGCTTACTGCGTTGGTCTGTAGGTAAGGCATATCTCACATGAAGTATTGGTCTGGCTGATATCCTGGTTGATCCTTAGTCAGTACATCACTTCCTGAGCTCTATATTTACATTTTTTCCTCACCAGGAGCTCTTCATGTATCTCCTTGTGTAACAACACTGGAATTGCATATCTGTTCCCTTTGAAGACCATATCCTCACTACTGACAGTTCAGCTGTACATGCACAATAATCCCGAATGCACATTGGATAGTCATTCTTAGTTGCCAGCCATCCTTTCTGTATTGACTCTTAGAGTACTTTCATTGTTTCATCTGTCCCTGCTGCTGTCCTAATCTTCTCTGTTCTTTTGGGAGATACTGGAATGGAGGTGACAATCACATCAATGTAGGCCTGTATATCACTTCTGACACAATGTTATACTTGTTCTTGATAAAAGACAAACAGCAAGAATAAAGCTAACATATTTATTTAGAGGACACTCTAGTCATGGCTTCAGCCCGACAGCAGCATGTGCGACCAGTTCACCAACGCCACTTCCGGTTCCTGGTGAACTGCCCGCATTGCACACTGGGAACTGAAGTTCTTTATTATGTATACCCATAATAACACAGGAATGGGAATGGGGAGTAGAATTAAAATGGTTGACCACTGGGAAATCCTACCTGGAGCGAAGGTGATTGACAAAACAGTTGCCCAATTTACGCTGGGGCTCACCAGTGCAGAGGACACTTCACTTCTAGATGTGTAATTCAATCATCCAGGTATTGAAGGTTATGGGCCAACTGGTGGAAGAAGAGAATAATATAAGCAGGTGCCCTCTGGCCTGATTCCATGCAGTATAACATTAACATTTGATAATAATTAGATGTGGGGATTTGATCAGACCATACCTGATGCATTGTGTACAATTTTGATTTCCTTACCTATGAAACAATTGGCCTGCTATGATAGCTTAGCGGTTAGTGCGACGCTATTACAGGTTGGGGTGTTCTGGAGTTCAGAGTTAATTTCTGGCACCTTCTATAAGTACCTTCTTGTACATCCTGTCTGCCTGCCTGGGTGTCTTTCAGGTGCTCTGGTTTCTTCCAAGTCCCAAGACAGAATGGTTAGTAGGTTACCGGGTAATTGTTCATTGTAAATTGTCCTGTGATTAGGCTTGAGTTAAATAGGTGGGTTTCTAGGCAATGTGGCTCATTGGGCCAGAAGGGCCTGTTCTGTGCCATTTCTCTAAATAATTAACAAAGATTATGCATCCTACAGCTGGTATATAGTGAAGAGTCACCAGGCTAATTCCTAGTATGGTGGGTCTTATGGACAACAAGGAGTTGAATAATCTTGGCATCTATTCGTCATCAGAGTTAAATAATAAAAGGTGATTTCACTGAAACATACAAAATTCATAGCTGACCTGGGAGAGTAGGTACAGGAGGATGTTTCCCTTACTGATGTGTCCGGAGCTAGGATTCATAGTCTCAAGATGAGAGGTAGAACATTCAATGTTCAGAACTGATCATTACCGAGATCTCCATAGCATTCCCTGCCTTGGGCGCCAAGCTGTTGTCCGGTTGGCCTCCAGTCCATTTTACACAAAGGACATTCAGTGGTCAAAGAGTATTTTGGAATATTTTACCTGGGAGGGATGTGGCAGATCAATCATTGACAGCATTCTAAACTATAATCAACCAGAATATTAGAGGAATCAGGGGACATGGGAATATTCTTACAACATTTAGAAATGGGCACAATTTGACATTGGTTTAGCTGTTTTAGTTTGTATAGAACTTTATAGGGTTGGGAATTATGGGGTTGAATTTCTAGCCCTTTATATCCCAATCAGCCGACTGGTGGCTCAGTGACATCAGCGCTGGACTCTGGAGCGAAGGTTCCCGAGTTCGAATCCAGTCGGGCCACTCATATATCATGATTTACAACCCAGAGATTGGTTTTCTTATGAGCATACTCTTGTGTTAAGCCATAATGCAAATGACAACAAACTGTGCAAATACAAGAGTAAAGAAACACTAATAATAAATAGGTAAGCAATAAATAGTGAGAACATGAGAGGAAGAGTCCTTGAAAGTGAGTTCATAGGTTGTGGGAACATTTCAATGATGGGGCAAGTGAAGTTATCCCCTTTGGTTCAAGAGCTTGATGGTTGAGGGGCAGTTAGTGATCCTGAACCTGGTTTTTGAGTCCTGAGGCTCCTGTACCTTCTTCCTGATGACAACAACTAGAAGAGAGCATGTCCTGGGTGGTGGGGGTCCTGGATGATGGATGCTTTTTTTCTGCAACAGCATTTCATGTGTCCAGTGGTTGGGAGGGCTTTACCTGTGGTGGACCGGACGCTATCCACTACTTGTTATAGGATTTTCCATTCAAGGGTATTCCATAACATGCTGTGATGTGGCCAGTCAATATACTCTCCAATACACATCCTTCGAAGTTTGTCAAGGGATCATGTAAATGTATGAACATAAGCATTGATTCCTCTGGCACCCATTAGTTAGTTCGCCATACTGAACAGATCTTCTTTGTCCCTACCTTCTGCTTTCAATCACTTAACTAATCTCTATCATCATGTCCATGGTTTATGGTTTACCTCATAGTCTGGTTATGTTAAGATCACAACAGTTGCCTCCAGACATGGAGCAAGGGGAAGATCAGCAACTAAGCAAGGCTGGCAGGTTGAAGACAAGCATCGTGATGGCCAGGAAGAGGAATGAGATGAGATGTAGAAGATTGTCAGTCCAGTCCTCAATGCCGTGGTCTCCATATGAGGCTGCCCCAGCGGACTTCATTTGCATACTCATCAACTATATTATTGTATACAAGAATTTTCAGACTCTTCAACAATTTGTGCAATAACCCTCTACATAGAGCCTACTTGAAATTTGATCATTAGCAGCATTTCTTAACCTAATTCTGAAGATAACCATTATTTAGCAGTCATTGAATCAATATCGGCCCTCTCTTAGCCAGTGTACAGTGTTTTTAAATCAATAAAATGTCACTAGACACTGAACATATTGATAATTAATCAATTTTTTGATGTACTCTTCAAAAGGATATATTGAGAAAGTGTTCCTGACTTGCTTAATGTATAGTATTAATAACTAAAGTTGGGTTTGTTGCAGGTTGGGCTTGTTGGAAGGACTGGTGCTGGAAAGAGCTCCCTGATTTCAGCCTTGTTTCGCCTTGCTGAGCCAGAAGGGAAAATCATGATTGATGGCATTGTGACCTCAGAGCTAGGTTTACATGACCTGCGAAGTTGCATGTCCATCATTCCTCAGGTACAGTATGAACTGATAGAAGAGGAATCCAGCCAGAAACCTTTAGTCTAATGGACAGCAGGTCTAATATGTGGTTCCTGGCAGTGATGGTACTTCCAGAGCTAATTTTTCCCCCCCTATTTTGGTGGATAAATTCCAAGGACTGGATTGAGATCTATCCCAGGATGCTGTGGGAAAATAAGGAAAGAGATTGTTCATAGAAGGGATAAAATCAGGTTTTTTTAAAAATCTGTTTTCACTGCTGATAAATATTGTTAATATACAGTCAAAACTGTTGAAGCAGGGATAGTGATGGAGCCAGATACTGTGAAGGCATTTAGGAGGCACATGGTTATACAGAGATTGGACGGATATGGATCATGTGCAGGCAGAAAAGATTCAGTATCATTAGCTTAGTTATTTGGCCCAGCATCCTGGGCTAAAGGACCTGTTCCTTTGCTGTACTGTTCTATCTCCTACGTTCTAAGAGTAGGCTTGCACTTCCTTTAGTGGAGGGAGTAATTCAGTAGGAATCTTCGCTGAGGAATTAGATGATTAGCTGGAAATGTAAGAAGGTATGGAGTAACTTCAGAAGAGGATAAATGTATTTCTCTTCGTGGAGTGAAGGCAGATATGATGTGCTAAAAAGTCTCTATAGCGATACAAATACTCTGACCTACATTTACCGTCACATACTGAAATAAACAGGATACATAAAGAACAACCAGTGGTTAGGTTACAGATTTCTAGAAGGAACTGAGAAGGCGCTACATAAAAGATTTCTGCACAAAATAAGGGTGTTTGGGGTAGTAATATATTGTCATG
Source organism: Hemitrygon akajei (assembly GCF_048418815.1). Taxonomy (NCBI): domain Eukaryota; kingdom Metazoa; phylum Chordata; class Chondrichthyes; order Myliobatiformes; family Dasyatidae; genus Hemitrygon; species Hemitrygon akajei. The sequence continues at coordinate 109,230,027 of NC_133125.1, forward strand.
GTTATAGGAATGACCAACTAACAGAAAACAGAAATAAAGTTAAGTAGGTTATTTTCAGATTAGCAATCATTTTTGACTAATGGTGTGTAATAGGGAGCAAGCATCAAATAACGGACTGGGAGAACTCAGTGATCACACATCCCCTGTGGGCGGGGGGGCGGGGGGGGGGTGGGGGGGCGGAGGAACTGTTTCAGGTGAAAATCCTGCATCAGGACTGAGATTGGAGAGGGGAGTGATAAGACAGGAGCCTGTGGTGGATGGTGAATGGGGCTAGAGAGATAAAAATAGGAGAGGCAGGTGGAGAGGAGAAAGGCTTTTGGTGGGAGAGGGGGGAAGAAAATTTACATTTCTGATTAAGGAGAATGTCATGACAGTAGCCCGAGATGAAATTACTGAGGAATCATCCAGATCATCCAGTAAGGCTTTTTGGGTGTAGCTAGGAAATAAGGGGATGGTCACCTAGTTGGGATTATATTATAGGCGCCCTAATAGTCGACAGGAATTAGAGAAAAGGTATGCAATTTCATTCCTTTACCATTAACCGAGGGGTCTGTGGAACCTCTGACTTACAGGAACAAATATACAGGGAGACAGCAGATAGTTGCAAGAAAAATAGGGTTATCACGGTCGGGGGTTTCAACTTTCCTAGTTTAGAATGGGATTGCCATTGTGCTAAGGGCTGTGATTCTGTATATTCTGGGAATATAGAAGGCCTTCATAGGGAGAACGAGGGCTAAACGACCTACTCTCACTACCTTACTTCCCCTTTTCTATTTTCAAATTATGATCTATAATTTAAATTTTTATTATATTTACTTCGATTTGTACTTAAGGGAGCATGAAGCGCAGAAACACATATCACTGTGATGATTATACACTCTAGTATCAATTGTTTGGTGACAATAAAGTAAAAGTAAGTAAATAAGATAGCCCTCGTGACTGAGGTGACACTGGGGTGCTCTGAGGTGACCAGTGTTCTGTTAGTTTTAAATGAGTTGTGGAAAGGAAATGGTCTGATGCACATGTTAAAGTTATAAACTGGACCAAGGCAAATTTTGACAATATTAGACAGGAACTTGCAAAAGTTGATTGGAGTAGGTGTTTGCAGGCAAGTGTTTTTTTTTAAAGTGAGATATCAAGAGTTCAGTTCTGCATGTTCCCAGATGAATGAAGAGCAAATCTGGTAGAGGTAGAGAACCCTGGATGATGAGAGATATTGATGCTTTTGTTAAGAAAAATAAAATTAAATATCTTTGGCAGTGAAGTTTAAGGAGAACCCAGAGATTTTATAAGTATATTAAGGAAAAAATAAAATGAGAGAGACAGGGCTCTTCAAAGACCAAAGGGACATCTTTATGTAGAGCTGTAGGAGATAGGTGAGGTCGTCAATGAACACCCCTCTTTTTTTCTTACTGTGGAGAAGGACATGAAGACTTTGGAACTGAAATAGTTAATAGAGGTTTCTTGGGCATAATTCACATTCCTGAGTTACTGGATGCCTTAATGCGTATCAAGGTGGGTAAATCTCCAGACCCTGAACAGATACAGTGCCTTGTAAACGTATTCAGCCCCCAACCCTTTGTTCACATAAGTAAGTATTACCACCAGGGATTTTGATCAATTTAACTGAGAATTTTTATGTGTGAATTACATGCCCTTTTTTCACAGTAAAGCCTATAAAACAGAGAAATCTGTAAAGCATGAAAAGCTAAAAGGTCAAAAACTGAAACGTCAGTGGATCAAAAGTATTCATTCCCTTTGCTCAGTGCTTAGTTGAATCACTTCTCGCAGCTATTACAGCCAGTAGTTTTTTTTGGATAAGTCTATTAGCTTTGTACAATGTGATGGAGCAAGATTTACCCATTGCTCCTTGCAAAATTGCTCAAGCTGTGCCAGGTTAGCTGGGGAGTGGCAGTAGACAACAATCTTGATGTCTTGCAAAGAATTTACATCAGGCTTATGTCAGGATTCTGATTGGGCCACTCAAGGACATCAATTTTCTTCATTTGAAGCCATTCCATGCTTGCTCAGGCAATGTTTTTTTGGGTTGTTGTCTTGCTGAAAGTGCGACTTCCTCCCTAGTTTAAGCTTTCTGGCAGAGGCCAGCAAGTTTTTATCCAGGATCTCTATATTTAGTAGCATTCATCTTCCCATCAATCTTGACCAGGTTTCCAGTCCCTACTGCTGAAAAGCATCCCATAGCATGATGCTACCTCCACCATACCTTACAGTAGGGATGGTGTTACCTGACTGATGCACAGTATGAGATTTACACCACATGAACCATTTAGTGTTGAGGCCAATAAGTTCCACATTTGTCTCATCCGGCCACAAGATGCTCTTCCACATCTTTACAGTATCTTCTAAGTGATGCTTTGCAAAGTCTTTATGGGCAATGGTATGATTTTTTTTAGCTAGGGCTTCTTCCTTGCCACTCTTCGATAAATATTTGTCCTGTGGAGCCAAGAACTTCATCTCTAGTTGCAGCCACTGAACTCCTGTTGGTTCTTCTAGCCCTTCAAGCTACATGAGCTCAGCATCCCCACAACCCCGAAGAACCTTAACCTAATCACAGGACAATTTGCAATAACCAGTTAACCTACCTGGTACATTTTTAGCCTGTGGGAGGAAACAGGAGGACTCTGGAAAAATCCCATGCATTCCACGGGGATGATGTACAGAGACTCCTTACAGAACAGGGCTGGAATTGAACTCCAGCCTCTGGTACATCCCAAGCTGCAATAGTGTCACACTAGTTGCTACAGGAAGGTGACGTCCTGCGTCATAAACAGAGTGTGAACGACCTACTGTGAATTATAAACAGAGTGTGAATATTTTATGCATCTAATTCATAGAAAATGTAAAAATATAAACTTTCTTTGTTATTAGGATCCTGTTTTATTTACTGGCTCTATGAGGAAAAACCTGGATCCATTTGATGAACATGCCGATGAAACACTGTGGAATGCATTGGAAGAGGTAGGAGCTTGAACTGAAAATCATTATTTGCTGTTGAGCCTTATGACTAATCTAACTTTAAAAACACCCACTTCTCCTGTACTGAAGACTTTGAATGACCATATATGAAACTGTTTTTCAAGATTAGACAAATGTGTTAAGAGTGGAAGTATCTTCTTTAAACTAAATTAAATGTAGGTTCTGTAATAGTCCTCTGCATGATTCACTTCATAGGTGCAGCTAAAGGAGGTAGTAGAAGAACTGCCAAATAAATTAATGACAGAACTAGCGGAAGCTGGTTCCAATTTCAGCGTTGGACAAAGACAACTAGTGTGTCTTGCCCGAGCAGTGCTTAGAAAAAGTAAAATACTTATCATCGATGAAGCAACGGCAAATGTGGATCCGAGGTAATGTGTCCTTTCGAATATAATTATTTGCTTTAAGTAATCGAACGTTAAATCGTAACATCATTGTAATTGCAGCTGTGACACTCACAATTATCTTCAAACTATACTTTAGATAATGAATTATTTAACTTACTTGATCATCAGTGACTGAAAGCCTTGGTAGGAATTTAGAAATACATGAATTATCATTCACACTGGACGGTGCCTTCCAGTTATAACTTAGAAATAAGAATTGAATATCATGAAATAGGCCTTTCAGTCCTCCAAGTCCTTGTCAGACATTAACCATTCATTTACACTAATCAGATATCTAAAGAGAATCTGAGGGGTGAGCTTTTCACACAAAGAGCAGTCAGTTCCTACAGTGAGCCACGAGAAGAGGTAGTGTAGGCAGGAACAGTAGCAGCTTTTAAAGGGTAGCTGAGAAGGTACTGAATGAGCAGGGCATAGAAGAGTATAGCCCTAAGGCAGGCAAGTGGGATTAGTATAGGAAAGCATAGATATGGTGAGCAGAATGGCCTGTTGCTATCCTGTGACTGTATAATGAGGGACAACTTACAGTGACCCATTAATTTACCAATCCGAACGTCGTCGAAATGTGGAAGCCTGAGCACCTGGAGAAAAACCAGGAGAAAGTACAAACTCTGCTTCGGACGTCAGAGTTGAATCAAGGTCACAGACACTGTGAGGTTGGGGGTCTGACTGGCTGTTCTGCACTGCAGCATCTTTTGTTTTCAGCGTAAGTGAAATATGACACACTAAACAGAAACTTAGCTAATCTTCTATTATTTAATATAATGGCTAGAAATTTAGTTACAAAAGCCTAGGATTGTTATTTCAGTGCTACACACCTTAGAATCCATTATTTCAGGAATGGAATGTAACTACGTTCATTCATAGGTTCCTCCATCACACTGCTCCAACCTGGCAGATTATTTGGCAGGTTAATGTTATTATATGATTTCCATGTCACCATTCTTCAAGAAGAACAGGTATGGAGGATTACCAGAAAAGCAGGTTATACTGCCATGCTTGGCCTTGGTCATTCCCAGAAAAACAATGCTCTTTTAACACTGCTGTCTGCTTGGGAAATCCACCTAGGTATGTCCCTTCTAATTTCTTTTGAACTTGCTTGTTCTTCTCAGTCCCAGTTTTCCAGTACTGTCTCTACACAACCCTCTATCATCTCCCATATGCCCACATATACTACATTGACAACAACATTGGGCTGTTTCCTGCTAGGCTTGTCAATTTCATCGGCTTTGCCTCCAACTTGCAACCAGCCCTCGATTTTTATTTGGTCTGTCTCTGACACCTCTCTCCCCTTTCTCAATCTCATTGTCTCTATCTCTGGAGACAGACTGATATCTTACCTACTGATATGATAACCTACTGACTCTCATATCTTGAGTATACCTCTTCACACCTTGGCATTTCTCAAAATGCTATTTCCTTTTCCCAGTTCCTCCTCCTCCACTGCATCTGCTGAGTATGAGGCTTTCCATTTTATAACATCCTTCAAGGAATGGGGTTTATCTTCCACTGCCATCTACATTGTCCTTGCCTGCATTTCCTCCATATACCCTTACACCATCTTCCTGCCATCATAACAGGGATAGGGTTCCGCTTGTCCTTACCTACCATGCCATGAGTCTCCATATCCAGCACATTGTTCTCCTGAGGTTCCATCATCTACAAAAGCTTACCATTGGGCACACCTTTCCCTCCTCCCCCCAACTCTCTGTTTTCTGTAGGGCTCATTCTCTAAGTGACTCCCTTTGCCCCTCTCCCCACTGATCTCCATCCTGGCACTTACCTTTGCAAGAGGGACAGGTGCCACACTTGCCCTTACATCTCCTCCCTCAGCATCATTCAAAGCCTCAAACAGTCCTTCCAGATGAGACGACACTTCACCTGCGAGCCTGTCTGTGTGTATCGGAATCACATTTGATTCCAGATCAGAAGGCTGTGTGTTCAGATCATGTTGGGGGTCGCAAAGACTGCATTCAATTTTGTCATCGCCATGTTTGTAGCGAATCCACTCAGTGGATCTTTCTGGAATTCAACGCACTTTCCCCTTTGGCGAGTAACTGGTGGGTGCGCAGTTATTTCTCATCCTTGAACAAGTTGAGAAATGAAATGCCAGTGATTTATGGGCACCCCGATAATGTCGCGGTTAACACACCAGTACTACAGCTCGGGGCATCAGGGTTGAGAGTTCAATTCCAGCACCGTCTGCAAAAAATTTGTATGTTCTCCATGTGAGCATGTGGGGTTCCTCCAGGTGCTCTGGTTTCCTCCCACGGGTTAAAGACGTAGCAGCTAATAGGTTAATTGGTTGTTGTAAAACTAATTGTCCTGTGATTAGGCTAGTGTTAAACAGGTGGGTTGCTGGGCAGAGTGACTGACCAGAAGCCTGTTCCACACGTGTCTCTATTTAAGTAAATAATTGTACTATATCCAATGTGGCCTCCACATCAGTGAGACCTGATGTACATTGGGGAACCAATTTGCTGAGTACCTTTGCTCCAATTGCTGCAAAATGTGGGATTACCTGGTGGCCATCCATTTCAGTTCAACTTTCCATTCCCATTCCGACATGTTGGTCTATGATCTCCTTTACTGCCACGAGGAGGCCACAATCAAGCTGAAGGAGCTACACCTTCTATTCTCTCTGGGTGTCCTCCAACCTGATGGTGCATGAACATCAATTTCTCTCTCTGCTAATTTCTCCCACCTCTGCCTTCTCTCTTTTTCTATTCCAGATTTTGGTTTCTTCTAACCCCTTCTCTTCTCCTCACCTGTCTATCTCCTCCCTCTGATGCCCCTCCTTCTTCCCTTTCTTCCATGGACTGCTGTTCTTTCCTATTGGATTCCTCCTTCACCCCTTTACCTCTTCCTCCTATCACCTCCCAGCTTCTTACTTCATCCCCCCCTCCTCAACTTCCCCGCTTCCCAGCTCCTTGTTCTGGCTTCTTCCCCCTTCCTTTCCAGTGCTGATGAAGGGCCTTGGCCCAAAGTTTTGACAGTTTTTTCCCCTCCACAGATGCTGCCTGACTCTCTGAGCTCCCCACTCTTCCATCTCCAGACAACATACTCTGTGGGACTGACTTGCACCTTTGACCTCTCTTCTTCCCTAATCCTCCAGACCTAATCCTGCACTGTATTTATTTCTGCATTCACTGATATGTATGCAATGAACAACCAAGGTCCTAGTTGCTATTGAATGTCGTAGTTAAGATAGTCACTGGCATGCCACACAACAGCACTTTGGTGCTCTTGCAAGGCATGAAAACCATTCTGGTATTTTAAGAATGAATTCAAAGAAGTAGTTATGTTTTTAACAGTGCAGGAGATGAACACAGAAGAGTCCATCTCTGAGCTGCTTGTGAAGAACAGGAAACTATGCCCTCTTTTCTAGAAATGACACTCACCTCTTTACAAGAGCTCAGCAATAATCTAGCCACCCAGGACTTACTGATTTAAAGGAACTTAAAAGGGCTTTGTCCTTCGATTCAGTTTCACGCAAATCCAACTGGAGAAGAGCATTATGAAACTACTCAGAAAGAGTGGGCCTCTCATTGCTTGTTGCTCTCAGTGAACACATGGAATCTACCCCTGACCAACTGGCAGCACGTGTGCAACTATCTGTCCTCCAGGAACCAAGAGAGACGTGGCACATGTTCTACAGCATGAGGGGGAGAGATTTGGAACATAAATGCATCACTCTTCTGCAGGAGTAAAGACATGCAACTTCAATTCATGCATGCCTTCACTGTGAGTAGAACCCTTCCCAGAACACACAGAAAACTAACTCCAAGGAGAAGAGTGAGAGGAGCAGGGATCACTCAGCTATCTGCCAGCAAGCTCAGCTCTAAGTCTGAAGGTTGAAACACTAGCAGTGTGGTCAGTGACATTGCCCCATTGATCACGTGGTGTTCAGGCACAGGCCATTAATGTTCCTTCTCTCAAAGTCACCACTTCCCGTCCCACTGCAGCTTCTCAGTCTCATGTAGGGCGAGTGGTTCTCCGCTACATCGTGCAAAAAAAACCTCCCTTATTAGGTTTAGCATGCTCCGTGAACTTTGGAAATATCTAAATAGTCTGCAGTCAAATTTAAATGCATAGTGTCATGATGCCAGCATAGTACCACTTTAGACAGCAAGTAAAGCTGTGCTCTTAATTTTTCTCAGATGGTACCTAGGCATCATTATGTGTGGTTCAGTGCTCCAATTTATGTCATCATAGAAAGAAATTTCTTTATGTTTAATCCTCCTGGTCTGGATGTTGCTGTCACTATGTGCTGGATAGAATACACATTTAGGATGATTGGTAATGTGCCAATCAAGCAGGCTGCTTTATCCGGGATAGTGTTGAGCTCCTGAGAGTTATTAGAGCTGCACTCATCCAGTTGTGGAGAGTATTTCATTGCGCTCTTGATTTGTGTTGCGTAGATGATAATGTTTTTATGAATATCAGAATGTAAGTCACTCACCACAGGATCCCCTGCCTCTGAACTGTCCTTGTACAGTATTTATGTGGCTGGCCCAATTGAATTTCTGTCAGTGTTGACCTCCCAGAAGGTGGGTGGTCCAGCAAACCTAATGCCAGTGAATACTGTTAGTAGGTAATTAGATTTTCTCGTTGGTGTTGGTAATTGCCTGGACTTTTTATGATGCAAATGTTATTTGGCACTATAAGCCCTTGCTTGACTGTGGTCTAGGTCCAGCTCCATGAAGATATGGAATGCTTCAATTGGCTGGATTGTTGAGTAGTGTAACAATTGGCCTACTAAATAATTCATAAAGATGATGAACAAATGCAGGCCCGACACCACTTGCTTTGGGAGTAACCAGCACCAATAATGATCAAGAAGCCCAAGATCATCCAGGACAAAACAGCTCACTTGATACCTATATACCAAAGTGTCGGGGTGGAGATACGTCTCTGCCAAAGGAGGTGTATGGCGCTCCTTCCCTCCGCTAGCCTGAAGGTCACCCTTGGGCAAGATGTAACACCTGCTTAGCCCCCCAATCAAGGTCATGTGAAGCCAGTGGGAGCAGGTGGTGGATGGTCATATGAGCAGCTGGTGCATATCACAAGTCCTGGTTATGTGACCACTGATGCCAGGCAGACAATCTCTGAAGAGTATTGATAATGGCTGGGGTCACCCATCTTGTAAAGACACTGTCCAGAAGAACACAATGGCAAATCACTTCTGTAGAAAAATTTGCCCTGAATAATCATGGTCATGGAAAGACCATGATCGTCCATGTCATCCTACTGCCCGTTATGCTGCTGGTGTTTAGGGCAGCAATGAAGGTCCTCCATCTCTGGCGGTGTTCAGGGCCTCCTTCATCATGTCAGTAGCTCAGTTTTCTCTACTGTCAGTTGTGCAAGTCCCAGGTGGAGACTCAGGAATACTATCACACTCAAATGTAGGATTCTTCATTGCTGTGTCCATGACAGTTTTGTTTGACCAGTCAGGGTGGTTAGCCCTGAGCTGAGTACACATCATATGATGGCAAATAAGGAACAAATGATACTAAAGTAGACATCCATTCCTTCCACCACCAGTGCACTGTGGTTATGGAACAAATTGTAATGTAGAATATAAAAATAAAGCCAGAATATTGTTTACACCATTGAATGCTAGAAAAGTGCAAGGAAATGCTTCATACAATTCGGATTGACAGCTCACGGACTCCACCACCAAACATTATGATTATGGTATTTTTTTGTTGAGTGTAACATTAAGTCACAGAGCAAAACAGCATGACCACAGGCCTTTTGTCCCACGAGTCCATCCTGACTAAGGTGCCCAACCCAGCTAGTCCCAATTTCTTGCATTTAGCCTATATCCCTCCAACCCTCACTCATCCATGTGTCTGCCCAAGTACTTGTATATTCCTCAGCCATTTCTGCTGGCAGCTCATCCCATATAATCATGACCCTTTCCATGAAAAGGTTGCTCCTCAGGTCCTTTATATATCTTTTTGCTCTCACCCTAAACCAATGCACTCCTAGTTTTGGATTCCCCTCACCCTGGGGAAAACCTTCATCCAGGCCTCTAATAATTTCAAACCCTTCTCTAATGTCTGTAATTGGAGCCCTCTATTCTTGGCAGCATTCTCATAAATCTTTAGTAACTTCTAAAATGGTCTAAAATTGACTCAACATCAGTAAATCCCGTTAACCATCACTTCCAGGTGACAATGCACCAATTATGAAAGTGGATGTGCACCCAAAGTCAGAAATAGAGTGCTTGAAAAAGAAAAATGACAAAACTTGTCAAATACCCCTTCTCTCTGTTACGTCCACCAGTATAGCACATTTCCAACAGACTAAATCAAAAGGAAGACTAAGGAGCATTCAAGGTGAGTCAGGGAATGGATAATAGAGAAGCACAAATCTAGGGAAGGCTACAAGACCATCTCAAAGGTACTGAACATACCTCAGAGCGCAGTGCAGTCCATCATGAACAAGTGGAATAATATGAAACCACAGCCACGCTGCCTGCAATAAGTCAGGCTGCCCCTCTAAACCTAGTTGCTGGAGAATAACTGTACTTGTAAAAGAGACTACAGTCACTCTGAGTGAACTGCAGAACTCAGTGGCTGCAACTGGGGATGAAGTTCATGGCTCCACAATCTCTAGACCTTGCATAAAATGTGCTTATGGAAGAGTCGCAAGGAAGAAGCCCTGACTTAAAAAGAATGTATCCTTGCCCTTAAGGACTTTGCAAAACATCACTTAGAAGATATTGCAAAGGTGTGGAAGAAGGTCTTGTGTTTGGATGAGACTAAAGTGGAACACTTTGGGCTCAACATTAAGTGGTATGTGTGGCGTTAATCTAATACTGCGACCATCCCTACCAGGGATGGTGGGGGTAGCAGCAGCAGGGACTGGAAATCTGGTCACGATTGATGGGAAGATGAATGCTGCTAAATACAGAGAGATACTGGGTTAAAAACCTGCTGGCATCTGCCAGAAAGCTTAAATGAGGGGAGTAAATTCACCTTACAGCAGGATAATGACCCAAAGCACACTGCCAGAGCAACCATGCAGTGACTTTAATGAAGATAATTAATGTCCTTGAGTGGCTCATCCAGCAAGACATCAAGATTGCTGTCCACTGCCACTCCCAACTAACCTGAAATAGCATGAGCAACTTTGCAAGGAGCAATGTGTAAATACTGCTCCATCACGTTGAGCAAAGCTAATAGAGACTTATCCAAAAAGACTACTTCCTGTAATGGCTGTTAGAGGTCGTTCAACTAAGCACTGAGCAAAGGAGGATGAATATATTGAACTGCTGACATTTCAGTGTTTGAGTTTTTAGTTTTTCATGTTTTCTCTGTTTTATGGGCTTTACTGTGAAAAAAGGAGCATGTGATTCACAAATAAAAATTCTCAGTTAAGTTGTGAACAAAGGGATGGGGGCCAAATACTTTAATAAGGCATTGTGAATGATAAAGTAGAGAACTGAACTCCTAATTTCAGGTGTAGCGGCCAATGGGGAAGGCAATCAATGCTTGTAACATGGTCCTGACCTTTTAAACCTGGAAATTTTATACTACTGTGCAACATCTTTAAAAAAATAGTGAATGAAATGCTTGTTCGAAATTAATTGGATTAAGATGCCAGTCCAGAAAAGTTGCCAGTCTCTCATCATCAATATAGCAAGAGTACCAAATTATCAAAGTTTTAGTATATGCTGGTAATGGCGGCAATAGATGTTGCACAAGTAGTGATATCATCAGGTGTGTGCCCGACAACAAATAAACAGAAGAGTTAAATGTGAGTAGCATATAGAACTTCACAATAGTTACAGTATATGGTGGCAAGATCTACAGCGGTTAAATAGATTTTTGCATGATTTACACATTGGATACTAATCGATCACTTTCTAAGCTCTTCTGTGTTTTTAAGTTTCTATGATTCAATCAGCCACGATCAGTAGAATGCAGATTGCTTTGAAATGTTTCCGTGGACCTGACTTTAAAAAGTCAGGTAGAAGGAGGGCATTTGGGTTCTCTTATTTGACCTAAGATCTGAAATTGTGTGGATTTCTATGCTCCTAATGTTTCTCTTCTTTTAAAGGACGGATAAACTTATTCAGAAGACAATTCGAGAGAAGTTTGAACTGTGTACAGTACTGACAATTGCACATCGTCTTAATACCATAATCGACAGCGATAGGATTCTGGTAAGAGCTGGCCAAGCACAAGCTTCCTTAAAGCTGCTGTTATGTTTCGCCCAAGGTCTTAAGAGGAAAAACTAAATCTGCCTATCACAGATTTGGATCTGAGTGAAGCAGTTTTCCTGCAAAATAGTTATATTCAGCGCTTACTGTTTTCATGGAAAAAATTTGGGATTTGGGTCAAGTGTCATTACTTGACTTTGAATGTCTGTTGAAATTGCCAGAATAGCATATGACTATGCAAACGAAAGCCTGTGTAAGAACATGTCATGTAATCTGGAAAGTTCATCTAGATGCTGTAACCGTAGTGATGAATGCTGGTAAAAGATCAAGGTCAAGTCAGTTATGGCCAATCATTGCATGGAAAATTGTAGATGAAAATTTAATCAGTGCAGACTCAGCATCGATGGCCACAGGAGCTTATGTGGTTTAGAATGAAGTTTACAGGATTCCTCATCGTTATTTTCTTGTTGCATGGAAAGAGCCTACTTTGGCCCATTGAGTGTTTTGTTACCTGAAAGACAGTATCTTTCTCCAATAACTTTAATCTTTTTTCAATTACATCCCCATTAATTCTTTATCTATTCTACCACTCACCTACGCAGCAGGCGTAATTTACACTAGCCAATTAACTTGCCAACTCGCATGCCTTTGGGATTTGGAAGGAAAGCAGAGGAAACAGACATGATCACGAAGGGAGATGTTCAAACTCCACACAGACAGCACCAGAGTTCAGGCTCAAACATATTTTGTTGCAGCTGCGAGACAAGAGGGATTGGAGTAGATGGGCTGAAGGGTCAGCACTGATGTGGTGGTGGTGATGGGCATGTTTCTCTGCTGTATGCCCCTGCAACACATGCCATCTGTGGATCTCGTTCATTTAGCAAAATAAGTCAGTTATGGATTGTGTTGTTGATGTGCAGAACTGAGGAATTGAATATTTTGGTGAATTGCAGAGAAATTGAATTGCTCCCAACTTCATGCCAAAGAGAGAGCTTCCCTTCTTCTCTGTATCCATGATGTTCATCCACTTCCGCTTCTTCATCTTCTTCCTTCTTTTTCTGTTTCTTTTTTTCTGAAGGCCTTCAAGCAAGGACTCTCTCCTGCTGGCTAAGATCTGTAGGATACAACAAACAGTAACCAAGTATGAAATTTCTATGATTACTGGAGAACACCCCCCCCAGAACAGTGTATGTACCAGAATCACATTTTGGGGAGCTTAATGACATTGTCCATTCACCTCCTGTCAGCAAGAATAGCATGGTAGCACCACCACAGGCTGAGTCCTCAGCAGGCAGTGAATGAGCCAACGTAAGAGATAAACCTATATGATCTCAACCTCTCACGTGAGGAATGCATCTGTACGTGGCAGCACTGGTAGAAATGTTTGCAGAGACAGTCTCATTTTCACACTGAGAACATCTTAAACAACGTTGTATAGTTCTCTGTTCTAAATGGGGTATTTACCGAGCAGGTCTGACAGCCCAAAACTTTGTATCCATGAAGCACTGTGGATCAGCAGCAAAAATGTACACTCCCACCCACAATGTTACCTTGTGGCTCATTGCATTCCTTATTCAACCACCAACAATCTGGGGCAATCAGAAGTATTTTTTTCAATGAGATGTACAAAAAGACACCAGTCAGCTAAAACTGTGTGCTACCTGGTGAAAATGCAAGTCAAATTGCATATGCTATACAATAAATACATTGCAGGATAGGTAGAGTGAAGCAATCTCACCAACCAATAGATCAGATCAGACCTTTGCATTTCCACCACATCTAGTAATGGATAGTGATAGACAATTAAATAGCTAATGGGAAGGGGAGAATCCAAGAACATCCCAAATTCAGCAATGGCAGGGCCTAGCATGTGAATGCAATTAAATAGGCTACAGCTTTCACAAGTGTTCAGCCAGCATATTGAATAGATAATGCCTCTCATCTTCCTCCTGAGACCAACACTGTCACAGTGGCTGGTGTCCAACCAATTTGATGTGCTCTCCATGATACCATGAAAGAGCTGAGTGTAATGGATACAGTGAAGATTACAAGATAAGAAAGCATCCCAATTGTATTAACGAAGACCAACACTTAAGAACTGCTTGCATCTCTAATAAAACTGTTCAGTGCTGTTATGACACTGGCATCTTGTCAACAGTATGAAAAACTGCCCAGGAATCTCTTGTTGACAGAAAGCAGAACATTTCCAATTCAGCCAAATACTGCCCAGTCAGGTTACTGTCAATCACAACAAACTATAGAAGCCATGGCAACCATGTTATCAAGTGATACTTACCAATTACAGTATTTATTCACTGATGTCTAGTTTGGGCTTGAAATCATCGAGTCACCAGCACAGAAACAGGCCCTCCAGCCCACCAACTCCTTGCTTACTAGTAATTATCTATCCACATTATTGCATTCACAGCACTTAGTCTATAGCCTTGGTGAGTCAGGTGCTCGCATTTCTGAGACCACTCAACTCCAGCCCTCATCACAGCCTTGTTTCAAACATTCACCAAAGAGCTGACTGCCGGAGGCAATGTGACTCCTTTGCCCCAAATGTGACATCAGAGCTTCTGGTAAGACATTTTAGTGAAAGGACTCCAGCGGCTGGAGTCATAACCGTGCATGAGGGAGGATGGTCGTGGTTATTGCAGATCAGTCATCCAGCTCCAGAACCTCATTGTCAGGAGGACCTCAGTGTCAAAATTCCAGCTGTCTTAAACTACTTCATCAATTACCTCACTTCTATCATAGGGTCAGAGGTGTGCATGTTTGATTAGTGCAGGGTTCAGTTCCATGAACATCTCCTCAAACAAAGGAGACTATGCAACAAGACCTAGACAATATCCATGATCTGTTAAGTACTGAGTAATTAATGACATGAGGTTGCTAGGTAATGGCCATCTCCTGCATGAAAGAATCTGACCACCTACCTTTCTTTGAGTCATTGACCATCAAAATCTTGTATCTAGCTACAAGCAAGCAAAAGTCAGATCCAGCCAAAGGGTCTCAGCCCAAAATGTCGACTGTACTCTTTTCCATAGATGCTGCCAGGCCTGCTGAGATCCCCCAGCATTTTGTGTGTGTTGTTTGGATTTCTAGCATGTGCAGATTTCCTCTTGTTTGTGAAAGGTCAAATTCTAGAAATCCTCCAGTGATTTTTCAGGAGTTTTCTATCATCTACAAGATACAAGTCAGCTGCTGAGTGGAACAATCTCCATTTGCCAGGATGAGGGTAGGACTTAGCAGACAATCCATCAGTCCTGTACATTCATTCCCTCTAGCACTGGCATACACCACTTTCAAGGTGTATAGTATGTATCATTTTAAGTTACTCTTCCAGTCACTCGCCTAGGCTACACTGGTACAGGTGCAAAAGAATACTGCCATATACAGATTCCCCTCCAAGATGACCTAGAAGAATATAAAATGACCTTCGTATCATTGGGTCTAAATCCTGGAACTTTGGAATTGCCTTGACAAGAAGAACTGCAGCAGACCAAGGCAATGACTCACTGACACCTTGTCAGATGCACATTGGGATGGTAGTGTGTAGATCTGGAGAGTGGATATAGAATAGTGGACATCACCCAAATTTTCTGTGGTCGACAGGAATGGGATTCCAAATCAGCAGAATTCTGCAGATGATTGAACAAAATCTTTGTTCTAAATCACAGTAGTGCACATTAAGCAATGAAAGCTGACTTCCCTGTGACTGACCAATAACTAGTCTGATTTGAATCAATATAATGCAATTTCATCATTTAAAATGTGTATCAGGTTCCGACCTAGCAAGTGCAATATTGTGCTCCACTCTGGGGAAAAAAAATACTAAGTTGTGCTGAAAATACCAGTGAAACCTATTAACATTTCCAGACAGCTGAGTTTAAAAGTTCAAGTCAGATCTGAGCCCCAACATCCCAAAACACATTCGCAGCATAGAAGTAAAAATTGCTAGACTCCTTGTTTGGACTTCGCTATCTTTCTGTTTTCCTTTCACATTCATTTTGTCTGGGTCTGATATGAGAGTATTTTTGGTTGACTACACTTTTTGAATGTTTTTGCTTTAACTGTTACCTATAGGTGCTGGATCAAGGAAGAGTTGCTGAATACGAGGAACCTTACGTTCTTCTTGAGAACAAGGATGGTTTCTTATACAGAATGGTTCAACACTTGGGCAAAACTGAAGCAATTGCTCTGACAAATATAGCAAAAGAGGTATGGTTGTATATGAAAGATCATTGTTTGCATTTCCTATATAAATTTAAGTTACATGTGAAGATTAACTGCAACTCTTTTCGTACTTGTTTTGAAATCAATAAGTTAATCAATTATGTAACATAACTTGTTTCAAAGTAGCATGACATGTACTGGTTTTGAATTGTTGGTGCTGAGCCATTTTTTCTTTTCTGACAGTTTCTTTGATCCATCTGTTGAAAGACATCGTTCTGCATTTGCAATAAGCCATAGAAACATTTAAAATACATATATTTTTAAAAACAACTACTCACAGATAACATGAGAGAGCATGTTTGTATCGAATGCCCCTTAATACTCAACCCTGTCCTGAAGATCTGTCCTTGCCCATTTCAACTGAATTTGAAATAGATTTATTTTTTGTCTGGAATCCAGAGGGTATTATCTGGTGCAGCATACTGAAACCATAGTGTGATATGCACAATTGATTAAATGTCTCCAAAAATATCAACTGGTGGTTAATGCACAAAGCATGTATTCAATTTTTCTAAAGCTCTTCATGATATGATTCACACTATTGATTTTTTACATTCAAAATGTTTAACATTGATGACCAAACTCTGCACATTTGTTAGTATAATGAGACATTTTGAGCAAACATAAGTTTAGAGCTAATAGTAGACACTAGTGCTGATCCCTTGAAATCTGGAGAGTTCTAAAAGTTGCAATTATTTAGAAAAGTGCACTTTGGTATCTAAATTTTTCAATTTCTAACATGGAAATCAGCCTTTCTCTGTAGGTAAGTTAACTATGGCTATAACTTGCCTCTGGGTAAATCTACTTTCGTGACACTGTAGACAAAGGAAAGTATGTAAAATGTTGCTATAAAGAATGTATAAAAGGTACTTAGATAATAGTTAGAAATTTTAACCTAGAAATTGTTTCACATTCCTCTTTTGATGTTAAAACAGCATTGCAAGTCACCTTAGCACTGAATAAGACCTTCATTTAAGAGGTTCACAAATACTGTTGTTGGGTTTATGCTAACATTAACATTCTCTGTGCTTTGCCTTACAAGTTCTTACAAAATTAGCAGCTGCAATCTTTGCAGGTAACATAAAGTGACCTACAATATACTGTAAGCTAGTGGTCGCCAACCTTTTTAAGCCCAGGATCCCCTACCTCGGCCTTAGTGAAAGGCAAGATCGACCGACTAAATTGTTTAGAGAAAAAACAGCTCAGAATGTACTTCCAACTTGAGGACTTTTACTTGGGCTGATTGTATTTGATTTACGTAAAATGCTTTTGTCAAACTTTCAAATTAATTCAACCAAGAAAAAAACTGTAACTAGCATATCAAACAGGCCATAGCTGTCTTTCTTTAAGAATATTACAATACTTCATACCTTTAATTCTAAGTTTCATTATTTAATTTTACTTCAACACGAAAAATAAATGAATAAAAATTGACTGTGGCACTCAGTGTGATGATTGGGGCTGAATACTTTCTGCTAGTTCATTGAAATTTGGCTCATAACTACAGACAGCCAGTCTGAGACAGTCTGTGAGGTGTCTGTCAGTAAGACAGCTCCTGTACTTAGATTTAATAATTTTCATCTGTGAAAATGCAATTTCACACAGATAAGTTGACCCGAAGTAGGCACTGACTTTTAGTGCACACGTGGTGAGATGAGGAAGCTTCTCCCTGCTGCCAAGCCCCCAAAAGTCACCGTCCCTTCATCTTGCTTTAAGCTTGATGTCATTTTGCAAATCAATTATTTCCATTTCATTAACACTTGGCACACCATATACTTGCTGGAATTTGGCTGCTATCTGTTCTATATCAATCAGCAGAAATGGGTTTGAAATAAATGCAGCAATATCTTTCATGATGTTTAACTCCCCAAAACGCCAGTCAAACTCTGATGCCAGTTTGTCTAGGTAAGCACAGTACTACTCAGGGCGAAAAGTGTTTTTTTCCTTGATGGCATGTAACATTTTCTCCAAGTTAGGAAAGTGTGTCAGCCTCCCGTTCTTTAAATTTGAAATCCAAACATTGAGCTTGGCCTTAAACGCATTTATTGCACTTATCATGTGGGTTCGGTCTTTTCCCATGTGCTCGTTCTTAAGTGCATTTAATTTAGCCATTAGGTCTGTCAGAAACCCTAAATCCAGTAGCCATGCATCATCTGACAGTTCCTCGTGCTCCTCGTTTCTTGTCGACAGAAAAGTCTTTATCTTAGGCAGCAAGTCAACAAATCGTTGCAGCACTTCTGCACTTCACAGAAAGAACGGAAGTAAAATCCCGCAACCCAGTAACAACTTCTCTTTACAAACAGCTTTCCATAGTGGGAGTATTGCTATATTACCATTATCCTAATTAGTATTACTTATTTTTGTAATGCTTACATTACAACAGTATTTGTGTATTTATCTTTCTTTTTTTGGGGTCTACTGGGAAAGTCTCAAAGGTCGACTGGTTGATCACGATCGACTGGCGACCACTACTGTAAGCAATCCTTTACCACCTCCTAGGTTTTGACTGAATGCAAGCTACAGTACATGCAGACTACTTAGGGGAAGCTTGCAGTGCAAATCTGCTTTTCCTGCTCCTATGGGCTGAAGGAAAAGTAGATGAAGTCTCCTTGAGTCTTGAATTTGGGTGATCTCCCTCATGCAGCAGTGAGCAGAAAATTTTCATGATGCGGCAGAGATCATAAGATGCAGTCTGGAACGATCCTGAAGCTAGAAAGCTAAAAATGACTGTGAAATAACCGCTGCAGACAAAGCACTGTAAGCACGCATAAGGCTGAATTTGAGGCTGCAAGAAATCACTCTAAAGACAAAGAAAACTTTTAAAATTTAGGTCCATTTCATGGGGAACAGTATTAGTACTGTACTACTGTAACAGTATTTTCATTCAGTAAATATGATTCTCTCTGAATGTCACTGATCTGTCCAAGGATCCTACTGATGACACATTTTACATGTCACTCTACTGTGGGCATCATTTGGGACAGTTTTTGTTTTGTGAAAAAGGTGTTAGGACTAAGAAAAACCTGTCAAAAGACAGACATTGAAGTTTTCCAACAAGCCAGAAATGCGTACGAAATTGTGTGCATATGCTAGGTTGTGTCTGGAAATGCATGGCTTTGAATTTTTACTTGTGATGTATGGAGGAGGGTAGTGGTTGTGCAATGGCATTTCTAAGCCCTCCTCTTTAAAAATGACCCTTTGTTCCACTGTTGTTTACTAACACTTTGGTTCAGTTTATCAGGAACACATTCTGTCTCTTCCCATGGAAGTAAGCTCACCTGAAATGTAGAGGTTGTACTCTGTAGTTATTTTGCTGCTCTCCTTTATTATCATCAACTGTATGATTTGGTGATCACTGGTCCCCAACTATTCTCCCACTTTGACTGACCTACTTCATTGCTTCCTCTCCTTTTTAGGTGATTGTGAAATTTCTCCTCTGTGCATTTCAGAACGTCCTCTCTTTCTTCACATTAAACACTTTTCCAATTGATCCTGGAGTAATTGAAATCTCCCAATTTCTGTAATTTTGCTCCTTTATCTCAATCTCAATTTTGGACACCATAGCTCCTTTCTTGCTTCTGAACTCTAACCAAATTGGTTTTGCCCTTAAACCTTCAAGAGTATCTTCTCTGTCCATAACAACTATCTTTTTACTTGGCATTGCTATTCCTCTACGGTTTCCCTTTTGCCACTGCTTCATTATTCTACTAATTATATATGTTCCTAACCAACTTTATTTATATTTCATATAGGTATTTGTATTCCTTATGGTCCCTCTTTGGCCTGTCCCCATCTGTTCTAATCTATTTTCTAACATCACCCAATACCATTTTAGTCCTTTTTACTATATTTAATTTAACTCTCTCCTTCCACATAACTGAAACCCTATACTGAGATGTTGTGTTTCCATTGCAGGCTGACTTTGCTCATCTACACTAAATACACTTTCCCACATTAAGACTGCTTCCTTCTATGCCTTGCCTATTTAAATGTTTGTCTAAATGCTTCTTAAATGTAGTAATCATATTTGATTCCACCACTTCCTCTGCCAACACATTCCTGATGTCAGCCACTCTCTGTGTAAAAAAAAAACTCAACCCAAAGATTCCTTTTGAATCCCCTACCTCTCACCTTAAAAGCATGCCCTCTTGTCTTTGACTTCACTCCCACAGGAAAAAGATATTGATCATCACCATTCAACACTTGATATTCTCAGGGAACTGTGGACTTGGTCTATGAGGTTCATATACATTCCTTAATGCCCTCTCATTTACTACATATGTACTACCCCTATTTGATTTCCCAAAATATACTTACTCATGTTGGGATTAAATTCCATCAATGCTACACCAAACATTCCAACTGATCTATAGTATGTCCTGCTGGACCCCTAAACAATGTTCTGCATCACCCACAAACTCGCCCCTACATTCACACCCAAATCATTAATGTACATCATGAACAGCAGAAATCCCAGTACCAGTTCCTGAGGTATAGTGCCTTATAAACTATTCATGCCCCTTTGTTCAGATAAATTAGTATAACAACCAGGGGTTTTGATCAGTTTAATTGAGAATTTTTATTTGAATCAGGAAAAATTATAAAGCATAAAAAACTAAAAATTCAAAAACTGAGATGTCAGTTTTTAGAAATATTCATCCTTCTTTGATCCACACGCACAAAATGCTGGAGGAACTCAGCAGGCCCGTCAGTATCTATGGGAAAAAGGACAGACGACGTTTCGGCCCAAAACATCAGCTGTAGAAAGGGTCTTGGTCCGAAACGTTGACTGTCCTTTTTTCCATAGATGCTGCCTGGCCTGCTAAGTTCCTCCAGCATTTTGTGTGTGTTGCTCGGATTTCCAGCATCTGCAGATTTTCTCTTGTCTGTGTTTTCCCCCTTTGATCAGTAATTGGTTGAATCACCTTTTGCAACTGTTCACATTAGTGCTCTTATAGGATAATTCTCTATTAGCTTTGCACAATGTGATGGATCAATATTTACCTATTCCTCCTTGCAAAATTGCTCAAGCTGTGCCATGTTAGTTGGGGAGCAGCGGTGGACAGCTATCTTGAGGACTTGCCAGAGATGTTCAATGGGGTTAAGGTCAGGACTCTTACTGGGCCACTCAAGGACATCAGTTTTCTTCTTTTGAACCTACTTCATGATTGCCCTAACAGTGTGCTTTGGGTTGTTGTCCTTTTGAAAGACAAATCATCTGCCCATCAATCCTGACCAGATTACCAGTCCTTACTGCTGAAGAGCATCCTCGTAGCATGATGCTACTTCCATCGTATTTTGCAGTAGGGATCGTGGTACCTGGCTGATGTGCAGTATTCAATTAAAGCCACACATAACGCTTAGTGTTAAAGCCAAAATATTCCACTTTAGTCTCATCCAACCACAAGACCTTCTTCCACATCTTTACGGTATCTTCCAAGTGACACTTTACAAAATCTTTACTGGCAAGGATATGGTTTTTTTTCTTAGCCAGGGCCTCTCCCTCGCCACTCTTACATAAATACATTTTATGCAAGGTCTAGAAATTGTGGAGCCAAGAACTTCATCTCCGGTTGCAACCACTGACTTCTGCAGTTCACTCAGAGTGACTGTTGGCATCACTGTAGTCTCTTTTACAAGTACAATTATTCTCCAGCAACTAAGGTTAGAAGGCAGCCTGACCTAGGCAGTGAGGCTGTGGTTTCATATTTTTCCTCCTTTTTTACGATGGACTGCACTGAGCTCTTAAGAACGGTATACTCAGTACCTATGATATGGTCTTGTGCTTCTCTATTATCATTTCCCTGACTTGTCTTAAGTAGTCCTTTGTCTTCATTTTGGTTTGGTCTTTTGAAAATCTATCATATTGTTAGAACCAACAGAGTGATGGTTTGTTTATACTTATGAATTCATTGAAAATGGGTGTCTCTCCAATTTTCTATATCAATAAATTGTGTGAGCTGTGAAAGGAATATACAGGATTGCACCTCAGGAAAATTAGCATAATAATTACAAAGGGAATGAATTGTTTTTCAGCGTCACAATTTTGGTTTTTTATTTAAATTTTCTTTTTATTTGATATGATGCACAGTGTTTTGTAGATTAGCTCAAACAATTCTGCTTCGATATATTTTAAATTTAGAAAATAAGCCGATAAAATGTGAAAATAGTTGTGGGGACTGAATACTTTTTCAACACGCTCTATATCACAGGTCACAGATTTTTAACACCATCTTCTCCCTCCTTTGAACAATCCAGTTCTGGATCCAGGTGTCCATTCCACCTTGGATCCCATGTGCCTTGACCTTCCAGACCAGGACCCTTGTCAAGTGCCTTACCAAAATCTGTAGGGATAACACCTATTACCCTGCTTTTGTCAGTCACCTTAGTTACCTCTCCTCCCCAAAAAACTCAGTCAAATTAGAGAGAGGATTTCCCTCTCGCAAGGCCATGCTGGGTAACAGCCCCAATCGTCCCCAGCCTTTCCAATTGAACATAAATTATGTCCTTTAACCTCCAGTAACTTCTCTATCACTAATTATAAGGCCTACAGTTACCTGTTTTATCCCTGCTGCCCTTTTTAAATAAAGGACCAACATGAGCTATCCTCCAGTATTTTGTCTGGGTAACAAAGATGCAGAAATCTCTGTCACAGTCCCAGCAGTGTCCTCCTTTGTTTCCCATAGTTTCCTTGGATAGATCTCATCCGGTCCTTGTGTAGATCAAGGCATCTACCACCTCCACCTTCTCAGTACCTACATGGTTCAGACAATCAATGGATCCACCCTGGAACATGCAATCCTCCACATTGTTCTCCTTGGTGAATACGGACAAGAAGTATTCATGTACAAACATATCCACATCATCTGGCTCCACACATAGATTACTCTTTCAGTCCCGAAGGATATGTATTCTCTCTGTCGCTATCTTCTTGGTCTAATATTGAATAACTTAAGGTTTTCCTTAATCTTTCCTGCCAAGGGTGACCTCTTGCTGCTCTCCTACACCCTCTATATTCTTCCAATGACTAGCTTGATTATAGATGATTATATCTGCCCTATGCTTCCTTTATTTTTCCCAAGTCACCCTTTAACAACCTTTGTCATACAAGTTTCCCTAATCTGGCTACTTTTTTCAGTAATCTTTACTGGAACATGCTGTCCCTGAATTGTTCCAAGTCTCCCACGTTTTAGATATTGTTTTACCTGCAAATATTTGCTCCCAATCTACTATCCACATGTCCTCTCTAATGCAGTCTACCTTAATTTAAGGATTTAACTAACCAACTTTATCCCTTTCCATCATTAATGACCCTTGCCATCTGGGACATGTCCTCGTCTCATTACTACCATCAGGGAGGAAGTATAGGAACCTGAAGACCCACACTTAATGTTTTAGGAACAGTTTCTTCCTCTCTGCCTTCACATTTCTGAAAAGTCCACAAACCCATGAATACTACTTCACTATTCCTCTTTTGCAACATTTTTAAATTATAACTTAGAGTAGTGGTCGCCAACCCGTCGATCTTTGAGACTTTCCCAGTAGATCCCCCAAAAAAAAGAAAAATAAATACACAAATACTGTTGAGAGATTGTTTCCGGGTTGCGGGGTTTTAGTTCCTTTCTTTCTGCCCAGTGCGCATGCGTGTAGCTCCCCAGCACTACACAGTGTACTTCAGTGGTCCCCAACCACCGGGCCGCGAGGAAACAGTATGAGTCAATTACATTTTTCTTCATTCCCTGTCACAGCCACTGTTGAACTTGAACCCACGCAAGGTCATCAGTCACCTAAACGCAGTGACGCCCTCATGCCAGGGATCACTGGTTGGCCTTGCGCGGTCGGCGGGAAGTGCCGTTGCTACTGGTCTGGAGAGCAGACAGATGGGCGCGGCCTCAAAACCTGTTCACCACACCGAATGTTCGTGGGGAACCCGGTGCTAAAATATTCACAGACAACCTAATTCGGGCTCAGGGTTTCGTAAGTAGCAGAGCAGCTACCTCGCTGCGATCTACTGAAACAAACTTTTGTCAGCCGATAGATCCTACAAGGGGGGAGCGGGCGCACGCCCTGTCGCACTCCTCGCTCAGTCGGTCGCTCTCTCCAGTATGGGGACCTCCGGCCCTCACCTTGTCCTCTTGCCCCACCCACAACCAGCCACACCTGGCCAAAGCATATGGCAGCGGGCGGGTGGGAGGCTGGAGTTCGGGCCGGGAGGCTGTCTATGAGGCAATGAAGCCCTCAAAACTGCTTCGGTACTTAGAGTCCAAGCACCCTGCACTTAAAGACAAACCCGTTGAGTTTTGTGAGTGGAAAAAACGTGAGCAAGTGGGACAGAAGCTAGGTGCTGAGAGTCGCGAAAACTAAATTGCAGAATAGACTGGACATAAGGAACCTGCTTCGAGTATCGCTATTTCCGGGTTGCGGGGTTTTACTTCCGGTCTTTTCTGCCCCAGTGCGCATGCGTGTAACTAATCGATCTGGGGTCAATCTTGTCTTTCACTAAGGCCGAGATAGGGGATCTTGGGCTTAAGAAGGTTGGTGACCACTAACTCAGAGTAAATTTTATGCCTTGTACTGTATACTGCAGCCACAAATCAAAAACGTACAACACCTGTCAGGGATAATAAACCAGATTCTGATTTTAATTTTGAACTCTGAAACTTACATTCTTGTTTGCAAAGTGTTTTCTAACCAACACCTCCACTATCTGCCTGGTTTAATTTCCTAAGATAATATGAAGCACAACCCCTTCAGCAGTAGGACTACCTACATAATGTCTCAACAACCTGTGTTGGATGCATTTAGTAAATTCCACTCCATCTCAGCCCTTTAGTCTCCTAATCCCTTCTAATATTCTGAAAATTAAAATAACTCATTACTATAACCATATTTCTTTTACTTTTGTGATTTGCTTACATATCCTCTCCTCAGATTCCTATTAGAAGATTTATTATTCTCAGTTTAAAAGAATGCTCTCTGATTTGTTTAGTCTAATATATATGCATCCATAATGGGATTGACCATCACCAACTTTTCCACCAAAAGAATCTTCGGGAGTGGGTGTTGTCCAGAAATGAAATTAGATTAGCCACGTGGACTGAAGGGCAGGTCAGAGGCTGGGTACTTCTAGTGAGGAATTCATCCCCTGGACATGCAAAGCCTTTTGCCAGTTTACTATCAGCAATATTTCTTCAGAGTTTGATGTGATCTCGGAGTTTGTAGATGGCGCACAAGAGGGATGTTGCCTGTAGATTCCTGGACCATTGGTTGACCTACCAGAGTTGCATATGATAATGACCGATTATTATTTCTGGTCAAGGTTTTTAGATACATGATGTACTGTATCAATGGCATTGATGAACAACTTTAAAAGCAAGTGGGATCCCTTGTCATCAGCTTGCAGGAAAACTTCTCGGGGAATACTACATTTTCCAGTTACTTTCCTTCTTGCCTTACAGCAGCCACCTCTTTCTTTCTTGTGAGTCCTTGCAGAGAGATCGAGATCAGTGCTTCAAGTAGCTGAGCTTTCATGGGTTTGTGTGATTGAGTTTATGAGAGTATTACTCCTCAGTAATATTCTGTAGCCCCTGCTGCATATTTCTTCATTGTGATGTCAGGTATGGACAAGACTGGGTTTGGTTAGTTGCAAAATGAAAAGTGATCAGAAATGAAAACAAAAATACTCGCCCTTGTAATTTTATGGAGAGCTAATCGTGCCAGCACAGGTCCTACAGGAACTTCAGCTGAAAAATGTAATCTGTATTGCTGACCTTCCAAGCAGAGAAGATGTTTAAATACTAGCAGCTACAGACACAGCTTCAGAACATCTGTCCTCATAACAAACATTTTAGTAAACTACAGGATTTTTTTCTGCTATTCATTGTAATTAGTCAAGTCAATGTATTAATTGTGTTTTCTGTTTACTATGCTTAACAATTGTGTATTACTTTCTTCCTGGCCTTTGCAATTTGTACAATCAAATGTATCACTTCATCAGGAAATGCATCTGTTTTGTATTCTGGCTCCAAAGCTCCTAGTCAGCAAGTCATCGCTGGTAACTAGCTCGAATTAAGAATAAGAGGTTAGCTTTTGGCTTAGTAAGTTCCTAAAATTTTTAACAATATGGTGGTAAATAAAAAGGATGGTGGGAGAAAATTCCAGTATTCCAAGCTGTTGCCAAATCCTGCTTGATTACTTGCCGTATTCCTTAGAGAAACAAAATAATTTCATTCTTTAAAATAGTTGTGGAATAGCATGCCTCTTTGAGAAGTACTTGATTTAAAGTTCAAAATTGATCTGCTTTTCAATAAGCCTTTATTTCAAGCTGTATTAAAGGCAACCAGAACAGACAGAGATCAGATTAATTCCAGGATTTGATAGTCATATTTTTAACCAACTAACTACACTCTAAAGATCAAAGGAAAAAAGATTTTATATATGTTGTGTAAATACATCTTTTATTTATGTATTCTTTCTCTTGAATACATTTCAGATAAAGTTGAAGTAGCCTTGGCATCAATTCATTTGTGTTATGTTTACTTGTCAAAGAACAGAGATGCCAAGGAAGTGTGAAAAATGGCTAGAATGTGGCCATTAAAAAACAGTAAGACCTGATATTATTTCATTTCCTTTTTATTCAGGTTTTGCGTTTATCGGAAGACCTACATCTGCCTCAGCACAAGTAGAATTTGATAGACTATAACAATTGAAAGGCCCAGCATATGACTACCTTATTACTTCAGTATCACTTTTTTACATTTTCAGAATGTTGCTTGGTTTGGTCATTGTCAGGTTGCTTTTTTTCTCATTGTAGTCGCTCTCTTCATCGCACTGATTTACCAACTCAAAAAATTGCTTTACGCAACAAATTCAATGCAGAGATTTAATACAAATAATACTGAAGTATCTACACTTGTCAGTCATGCTTCTGACAATGTACTGGTCCTAATCTGATATTACTGTCAAACCTATTTTGTTCATTTCATGTTAGAAAATGAGAAATCCTTGTGCAGGGACTAGATTTACTTGCCTTTTGTTACCCCGTTTTTCATTTATCTTTCAATTCAACAGCAAAAATGATTTTACTTATCATAGCAATACTTTCTTCCTTCTATTTGATATTGATAAAGCATTAAAATGTATCAGCATGTATGATCAATAATTATTACAATTTCTGTGCAATGAAAGGTGTTAAGACATTTGCTTTAAATTCTCCTGTGCATTACTTCTCTAAGTAGTTGCATAAACAATGGGGCCAGCAGTACGATGGAAAGTAAAAGCTTGCTGTGGTCTTTAGTAAATGCAGATTTGTTGCTTGAGGAAATTATTTACCAGATTTATCCTGACCTGGGCAGGCGGGGAATATGTTCTTGAGATATTTTAGACATTTTTACACAATGGCTTAGAAAGCAGGGTTACTTGAAATCTTGTGTGTTGTGGTTTTGTACAAACTGGCAAGCAAGTAAGCTTGCCTAGAAATTTATCCCTAGTACGTCCAATCAATGCAATGAGCTTCAGATGGAGTGTACAATGCAACGATGTGACTGTACAGCATGTTTATTGCTACCAACTAGGCTGCTAGCTTTGTGATCTATTTTACCTCCATAGACTATATGGAATAATGAATTTACCAGCTTGTTTGAATGACTGATAGGTTTAGTGCACACTTATGAGTCACTAGTTAAACTGTTGGGCATGTCTGGCAGACCTTGCCTGTACACTTCTGCATAGTCAGAGTTTCATTAGGAGTTTAAAATTCATTCGGTCCATTTCTGACTCCTCTCTTCCCTTTCTTGATCTCTCTGTCTCCATCTTTGGAGACAAACTGTCTACTGATATCTTTTATAAACCTACAGACTCTCGCAGCTATCTTGACTGTATTTCATCCCACCTGTAAAAATGTGTTTCTCTTCATTCAGTTCCATCGTCTCTGCCATATCTTTTCCAGAACATCACAGATGTTCTCCTTTTACAAAGAACGGGGTTTCCCTTCCTCCACCATTGATGTCGCCCTCACCCTCATATCCATTATTTCCCAGACTTTCAGTCTCACCCCATCTTCCCGCTACCTCTTGCTCTTACCTACCACCCATGGGCATTCCACATCTGACACATCATCCTCCACAATTTTTGCCAAGGGGATCCTACAACCAAATATGTCTTTATCTCTTGCCCCACTCTCTGCTTTCCACAAGGATTCGCTTCCTCCATGATTCCCTTGTCTATTTTCCCTCCCCACCGTCCTCCCTCCTGGAACTTAGCCCTGCAAGCAGAACAAGTGCTACACCTGCCCCATCAACCTCCTCCCTTACCTCCATTTAGGGCCCCAAATAGTCCTACCAGATGAAGCAACACTTTACCTGCCAATCTGTTGGGAATCGTCTACTGTATCCAGTGCTCCCAATGCAGTCTCTACATTGTTGAGACCTGACATAGGTTGGGACTACTTTGTCCAGCAACTTCACTCTGTCTGCAAAAAGCAGAGTTTCCTGGGGGCCTATCATTTTAATTCCAATTTCCAATCCCGTTCCAACATATCAGTCTATGCATGGCCTTCTTTTCTGTCACGATGAGACCACCCTCAGGGTGGGGGAGCAACATGTCATATTCTATCTAGGTAGCCTCCAAACCTGATGGCAACTGGTACTTTTCCCCTTCCCCCTTCCCTCTCTTCCCATTCCCCACTCTGGCTCCCCTCTTACCTCTTCGCCTCACTTGCTTATCACTTCTCCCTGGAGCCCCATCTACTTCCCTTTCTCCCATGGTCCATTCTCCTCTCTATTAGATTACTTCTTCAGCCCTTTACCTTTTCTACCTATCACCGCCCAGCTTCATAGCACATCCCCCTCCCCCATGCACCGAGTTTCACCTATCTCCTTCCAGCTTGTACTTCTTCCCCCTCCCCCCACCTTCTTATTCTGGCTTCTTCTTCCTTCCTTTCCAGTCCCAATGAAGGGTCTCGGCCTGAAATGTCAACAGTTTATTCATCTCCATTGATGCTGCCTGACCTGCTGAGCTCCTTCAGCATTTTGTATATGTTAATCTGAATTTCCAGCATCTGCAGAATCTCTTGTACTTAGAGCTTTAATCAAATAGCTGCAAGGTAAAATGTTGTAAGGAGTTTGAAATGTAGGTGAAAGCAGTTAAAATTGTGCAGTTTAAAATAAAACATCTGTGTAGAGAGGGATGGTTTTGCTTAGGGTAGTAGGCAGCCATCGATCCCAGGGCATCATGGGTATACAACTGGGTCCTCTCCAGGACACAAGCCTGGGCGGGACGATTTGAAGAACCGGCTGTTGCCCATGCAGCGGGTTACCCCTCTCCACGTCACTGATGTAGTCCAAGGGAAGGGCAAGCGCTGATACCTTCTTATGCCATGTACCAATGCCATTGAGCAAGGGTCTGTGGACCCCAGGTTGGGAACTCCTGTTTTAGAATAAGATGGCACTTCCAAGAAGAGTAAGTGCGACATTAAATCAAATTAACTTGTAATGAAACTACCATCAAACCAGTTACTGCAGCAACTGATTACCACCACAGAGAAAATGGTACATTCCTCAGCGGTATCCCTGACATTTAGATGAAAACAATGCATTTTGAACATCTTTATCTAAAATTAAATATTAAAACAGATGTTTTGTAGGTGTTTCCATCCAATTTCTATGGCATTAGCTGGATGGTGTGAAAGGTTGACTGAGTCTTTTGATTGTTGGATGTACAGTATGTGGAGGTTTTTTCCATCTCTGTCAAAATCAGAAACTAACTTTACTAATATTAAATTTCCATTACTTCAGCACTTTGTATTCCATTGCTTATTGCTCAAGATTAATCAAAGTAAATTAACTGGTCTGATCTGATTTTCCCAATGGAAACTTGTATTTGAAGACAATGCCGGTCAGACAATTGGAACTATGATGTTGATTCTTCAATCTGTTACCCTTTTCACAAATCACTTTTGAATGAGTCCGCAAGATAAATGTATTTAATTTTGATTAATTTTAACATAAATGTATTTTGTGAGATGAATGAAGGATGGAATACACTGGCCCTGTGTCTAATTATCTGCTCCACGCCCCAGACACTTGGCATTGGAAACCTTACCTTATAGTATGCATCTAACTGCATCGCAGTGATCATGATTGTCAAATCCACCCTAAATCCATGCACTGATCTTCTTAATTCCTAGATAATCCACTGTGAAGCTGATTTGTAACCTTTTCTGAATTACAGGAATACTATAATGTATGAAAAGGTGTAAAAAGATTGTTGGATTATTCTGAATATCTAGCAACTGTGTTGCTCCATAACTAATGACTAAAATCACCAACATAAATTGTACATTTAGTTATATTTTGTTCCTGTTCAAATAACACCTGAAGGTTCCATTGTTATGTGACAGGAAAATCTTTACTGAGATTAGCATTTCAACAGAAATTTTTCATTTTTCACTGATGAACGCAGTTTGAAGCTCAGCCATTTACTGCACAGTGAAGGGAATTGGCACTTGTTGGGAAAAGCCCATTTACTGTTCAAACTTTTTGCATTGTAGATTTTCATTAATTCTTTTATGCTTCTCTTTTTTTTCAGTGAATACCCTTAAGTTAAAAAAAAATCTCAGGGCAGTAAAAAATATGGAGACATATATGTACTTAGATAATAAATTTACTTTTAACTCTGAAGCTTAAATTGAATTTAGGTCCAACTGATCAAAAATTACACTAGTCCATCTTAAACTGCTGCAGTGCATGAATAAAAGAGCCTGTGTTATGAAAAGTACTTTCACACTGAGAATTCCCATGAGAGGGAATTCCGGGGTGTTGTGGAAGGTACATTCACACTGAGAATTCCCATGAGAGGGAATTCCGGGGTGTTGTGGAAGGTACATTCACACTGCTCCATGAGAGGGAATTCCAGGATGTTGTGGCAGATGCTTTCACACTGCTCCATGAGAGGGAATTCCAGGATGTTGTGGCAGGTGCTTTCACACTGCTCCATGAGAGGGAATTCTGGGATGATGACCCATTAAAAATGAAAAGTTCCCAGCACCTGCCGTCTTTCTTTCCAACTGGCGGAAGTCAGATGTTTACGAGGTGCTGTCAGATGAAGCCCTGATGAGTTCTTGTAGTGATTTTGTAGTCAAAGTGCAGCTGTGATGGAGGTTCTGAATGTAATGCCAATCAAGTGGATTACTTTGTTTTGGGGTAGAGTCGAGCAACTTGAGCATGACTAAACTGTAATGTTGAAGATGTTTTGACCTGAATGCATATGTTACTCATGGAGTGAAAATATGAGGAAATTATTTGTTTGTCTAGTATAGAATGAGTTCAGAAAAATAGTTTCAGGAAGAAAGTTCTGTTCTTTTCCATATAATCAAATAAGAAATCTAAGAAAATGCCATTTCAAACTTTTATTTCACTTGAAACGATAGGATTATGCTCCTATTATGAATGTAATCAAGAACATATTTAGGATTGTGTCTTTCTTTGTTTCGACAGGTGCACTTGAAAAGGAAATCTTTGGAAGAAACACTAACTGACCAAATGAAAGCCAATGGCTCTGCAATTTTACACTCCAGTGGTATTGTCTTTGAGACTTCACTATGAGCAGAGGAAAGGAGAAGTGGAGCACCTTTATTTAAGTAATAAGGGAAATGCTCTGGAAAGGATTGTGTTAACTAACAAAACATGAATTGTAAATCAGCAAAAAAAAATTGCACCAGGATAATTCACCGTTCTGTTCCTGGGCCAGATTCCATCACCATTTGCTGCATTTAGTTCTAGAAACTTGAACTTGATATTATACAGAAATATACTGCTGCCTAAATACACACTTGCCTTTAAGAATGATGTCAGATTTATCAGTTATTGGAAAGAACTTGAAAATTTGGGGGGAGGACACAAATTTGGCCTTTAGTAATGTTTTGTGAGGTGCTGGATAATCCAGGTTGGGTTTGCATAGAATGTGCACGAGACTGCCATCACTTTAGATTGTCTCTGACTCTGTCCTCAACTTATAGAAACATAAAAAACCTACAGCACAATACAGGCCCTTCAGCCCACAAAGTTGTGCCAAACATGTCCCTACCTTGAAAATTACTAGGCTTACCAAGAGCCCTCTTATTCTAAGCTCCTGGTCATTTATAAAAGTCACGAAGAGCAAGGGTCCCAGAACAGATCGCTGAGGCACTCCACTGGTGACTGACCTCCATGCAGAATATGACCCATCTACAACCACTCTTTGCCTTCTGTGGGCAAGCTAGTTCTGGATCCACAAAGCAATGTCCCCTTGGATCCCATGCCTCCTTACTTTCTCAATAAGCCTTGCATGGGGGACCTTATCAAATGCTTTGCTGAAATCCATATACACTACATCTACTGCTCTTCCTTCATCAATGTGTTTAGTCACATCCTCAAAAAATTCAATCAGGCTCGTAAGGCACAACCTGCCCTTGGCAAAGCTATGCTGACTATTTCTAATCATATTATACCTCTCCAAATGTTCATAAATCCTGCCTCCCATGAGCTTCTCCATCATTACCAACCACTGAAGTAAGACTCACTAGTCTATAATTTCCTGGGCTATCTTTACTCCCTTTCTTGAATAAAGAAACAACATCCGCAACCCTCCAATCCTCGGGAACCTCTCCCATCCCCATTGATGATGGAAAGATCATTGCCAGAAGCTCAACAGTCTCCTCCTTCACCTCCCACTGTAGCCTGGGGTACATCTCATCTGGTCCCAGCAACTTATCCAACTTGATGCTTTCCAAAAGCTCCAGCACATCCTCTTTCTTAATATCTACATGCTCAAGCTTTTCAGTCTGCTGCAAGTCATCACTACAATCACCCAGATCCTTTTCCATAGTGAATACTGAAGTATTCATTAAGTACCTCTGCTATTTCCTCTGTTTCCTTCCACACTTTCCCACTGTCACACTTGATAGATCCTATTATTTCTTGTCTTATCCTCTTGCTCTTCACATACTTGTAGAATGCCTTGGGGTTTTTCTTAATCATGCTCACCAAGGCCTTCTCACGGCCCCTTCTGGCTCTCCTAATTTCCTTCTTAATTCCTTCCTATTAGCCTTATAGTCTTCTGGATCTCTAATATCTCTGAACCTTTTGTAAGCTTTTCTTCTTGACTAGATTTATTACAGCGTTTGTACACCATGGTTCCTGTACCCTACCATAACTTCCCTGTCTCATTGGAACATACATACCTACGCAGAACTCCACACAAATATCCCCTGAACATTTGCCACATTTCTTCCATACTTTTCCCTGAGAACATCTGTTTCCAATTTAAGCTTCCAATTTCCTGCCTGATAGCTTCATAATTCCCCTTACTCCAATTAAGCACTTTTCTAACTTGTCTGTTCCTATCTCTGTCCAATGCTATTATAAAGGAGCTAGAATTATGATCACTATCTCCAAAATGCTCTCCCACTGGGAGATCTGACACCTGACCAGGTTCATTTCCCAATACCAAATCAAGTACAGCCTCCCCTCTTGTAGGCTTATCTACATACTAAGTCAAGAAACCTTCCTAAACACGCCTAACAAACTAAACCCCTTGCTCTAGGGAGATGCCAATTGATATTTGGGAAATTAAAATCTCCCAACATGAAAACTCTTATTATTACACCTTTCCAGAATCTATTTCCCTATCTGCTCCTCGATATTCCTGTTATTTTCAATGTTTATGCAAAGATCAAACAGTGAAACTGTTCATTATATCTTGCCCTATAAATTCAAATATTTTTCTGTTACTTGAACCTTTTGTCTACTGTAGTTGCAGCAATATTCATATTTTGTTCTTCAGTGAGTTTTTCCAGAGTATTTAATTCACACAAGCAATAACCTCTGCATCACATGTCTATACTTACAGGATTAAATTTTATTTAGTTGTTTATAAGGAAGTCCAATAGTTGACAGGAAACTTTATACTACATTACTTTTGCAAATATGTCAATTTAAACTGAATTTCGAACCAATAAAATTTTTGAATATTGCTGTGTATATAAGACAGTTGAAATTATTTGTTTAGTCTCCACCAGAAATGGCTACTCCATTTGGAAATACTTGATGCCTTATAGTTGTAATAAAAGTTAGTGAAGCTGTACAAATGGTCTTTGTTGTGACTGACTAAAACTGAGCCATATATCCTGTACTGCAAGTGTTTATTCACAGGAGAATCCAACAGAATCTTACTCTCCTGACACGACATTTTATACTTAAACATTACAACTGAAAATGTATTTGTTTATTGTTATAATCACCTACTTTAACAGTTGGGATATAGTCAGGTAAATTTACATTATTACACACTTCCAACAATGGCACATCCCAACTAGAGGAACCCCTTTGAATATTCCATCGAGTACCTCTTCTCCATCCGCCAAAAGCAGAATATCCTGGTGGTCAGTCATTTTAATACCTATTCCCATTACCATGTCTTCCTCTAACACCACAATGAGGCAACTCTTATGTTGAAGGAGCAACACCTCGTATTGGATCTGGGTTGCCTCCAACCAGATGGCATGAACATAGATCTCTCTGTCCAGTTTAAAAAAAAATCTCTCCCCCCTGATGTGCCTCTTTCTTCCTTTTCTCCCATGGTCCACTCTCCTCTCCTATCAGATTCCTTCCTGTCCAGCCCTTTACTTTTCCCACCCACTTGGCTTCATCTTTTACCTTCCAGCTATCCTCCTTCCCCTCCCCCCACCATTTTATTCTAGCATCTTCCCCCTTCTTTTCCAGTCCTGAAGAAAAGTCTTGGTCCAAAACATTTGACTTTCATTGACAAAACATTGATACTGCCTGACCTGCTGAGTTGCATCAGCATTTTGTGTGTTGCATTCCATACTGATGTCTATTCCAAAAGCCAGAGACCCAAAATATGCTGTTTATTATGGTGTTAAGGGATGGCTCCATGAATATACAAATAACCTAAAGGTTAAGTGACAAAACAGATCTGTCCTGAACTATGCCTTTATCACTGTGCTAATAGCAGGAGTATTCATCTCTCATCTTTCCTAATCTGGTTTCATTCTGGCAGAATCAGAATGAATGGTTTGCCTAGTCACAGTGTATCAGTTGAAAGTTAAGTTGTGTACAGATTTTATTTCCTGAAGACTGGTTTTCAATTCAGTCAATCTATAATCAATGGTTCAGTTTAATATCAGGGAATGTATACAGTATACAACCTGAAATCTTTACTCTACACAGACATCCATGAAATAGAAAAAATCCCAGAGGATGAAAAGCAGAAACCTCAGAACCCCAAAGCCCCCCTCCCACACACCAACAGTAGCAAAAGTACAGTAGTGAAACTGGGAGACCAGCAGCTTGCCGTTTCGATGACACAATCTTCCATGTCGCTTCTTCAAGTCCCTTGACTCGGGGGAGAGAGAGGGATGCAGGAGTGCAGGGGCTTTCTTCCTACAGCAGTGCACACCGCCTGCTGTCCTGATGTTGCACTCTCCCTCAACACTTCAGTTGGCAATGCACCGTGTCATCTACAGGGCCGCACCTTAAAGATGCACGTCTTCCAGGCCACACCTGCTGATATCCAAATGCCAGGCTACACAGAGCGAGAACCCACTGATTGTATAGAACTGTAGTTTGAGGTGCAGCTATAGATCACAGACTCCGACAGGACCCCAGCCTCCTTGAAAAGAGAAAGGAGACACGAGAAAAGAAGAACAAGCAGTTTCGCAGACAAGCTGGAAGTAGTCGCATGGGATACAAAAACCTCGGATGCCATCTTTTCTAGCTTTTATGCTATACATAATTTCATAACCCTCAAATAATCCCTGAGGGTTTTCATCATTGGACTATATTATTATATACAATAATTAATACAGTTCTTTAATGTGATTATGATGATGTCGACTCAGGCTTGAGAGGCCAGCGTCGGGCATTTTCATGCCTTGCAAGGCGTGGAACGAAAGACTGTGTGGTGCGCCACTCCTCACACAGACATTTTGCAGTATTTGTCTTATTTTACGAGGATGAGTTGCGAGCTCAACACTCAACCCGGCACGGATGGAAAGTGTACTCGGGAACAACCCGACTGGATTCGAATCCGGGAACCTCTGTTCCGGAGTCCGGCGCTGATGTCACTGCGCTGCCAGCCAGTAGTAGAAGCTATTAGGACTTTTATAAGGAAAGGGATGCGGCAAATCCAAACTGAGAAAGAAGAATCATAATAGTAATCTTTCAAAAACCAGAGATTGTGTTCTCTTTATTAAGATGGCATTTAATTACCGAGCCAGTTAAGTCCTTTAGCTTCATCATATTTCCTTCTTAAAATTCCACTGTATTTCTTATTTTGATTAAAAGTTTTGTTTATACTCAGTATAAGCAGTTTACCCAATGCCTTCAATTTAAATACGTGCATTAATACCTCTCCACAAGTGTTATGATCTTCAGAGAAGAGTGATAATTCTACATGTTTGTTTTCATTACGAGACACCACTTTGTTTAGATTTTAGCCACTGTTTACAATAGTGACTGTGTATGGGTTATTAGTGTTGGTTTGTAGATAGTGTTAGAATATACTTGAGTATGTGTGAAGTACTGTATATGCATTACAGACCAAGCAGTAGAGTATAAAAAGTCTGACAACTTGATTTTGTAACAAAAGGTATTTTCAAATGTTTAAGGTATTTGTAAGTGCTTCAAAGTTCAGAGGTCAGTACCCTCTCTACTTCTGATCCTCCAATGAAGACTAGCTCATGGACCTTTGGTTTCTGCCTCTTGAAGTCAATAATCAGCTCCTTGGTCATGCTGATGTTGAGTAAGATGTTGTTCTGGAACCACTCAGCCAGATCTTCTATCTCCCTCCTATATGCTGATTTGTCACCAACGACCAAATTCCATCTGGTTCCCTTGTCTACTCACTCGCACGGTTTCTCCTCCAGCCTTGCTTTCTGAAATAACGCCTTTCTGCCAGTTTCTCGTCTCTGTTTTACCTGTTCTAATAATTTGACTTTACACAGCAGAGCCTTTGGTACATGGAGCTTAGAAAATTAGAGGGCTATGTACTAGGGGAATTCTAGGCAGTTTCTAGAGTAGGTTACATGGTTGGCACAACATGTGCTGTAGATTTCTATGTTCTCTGTTCTAAATGTGGCTTCCTCCTACCAGGACTCACAACCAGTTTCACACTTTCCTGCTCTACTGCCTCATCAATAGGATTCAGACAAAAAATCAAAAGGATTGTTTGCCCTTTATCTCACATCCCATTCCCCATCAGCTTTCATTGTCAGTGTAATTTCCACATCTCCTCCGTGTCTTTCAGCATTTCAAAGAGACCATTGCATCCACCTCTGTCTGACTCACTCTTTCATCTACATTACCCACTATTCTGTCGGCATTTTGCCATGGAACCACTCGAGGTGCAACACCAGCCTTTTAACTTTCCCCATCCATGTCGTGACTCAAAAAAAATCTTCCACATTCACTGGCACTTCTTCCAAAGTGCTCATAATGCTATCTCCTCTGCGTCCGAGGAACAAAATGCACTTTTCTGGAAAACATCCATTCAGTCTACAAGAGTTACCCCAGGTGTCTGTTCATGCACCTAGCAACTCACAGGACTCAATAGCATTGAAGAATGGTTACAGCACTGAAGGAAACCATTTGGCACATTGTGTCCATGCCAGCTCTCTACCAGCACAACTCACAAATTCCATCATCCGGTCCTTTTTTGGACCATAAGACATTGGCCTAAATCTGCTTCTTTCAGCCCATTGAGTCTGTCCCACTATTCAATTATGGTTGATTTTCTCTCTCAATCCCATCCTCCTGCCTTCTTCCCTTAACCTTTCATGCCCTTACTATCAACCTCCCTTTTAAATGTACCCAAATAGTTGGCCTCCACAGCCATCAGTGGCAATGAATTACACAGGTTCACCACCCTCTGGCTAAAGAAATTCCTCCTCATCACTGTCCTAAAAGGGCCATTCTTTCATTATGAAGTTGTACCCTTTGGTCCTAGACTCCCCTCACCGTAGGAAAAATCCTCTCCATGTCCATTCTATCTAGGCCTTTCAATATACAATAGGTTTCCATGAGATCCGCCTCCCCCTCACTTTTCTAACTCCAGCAAATACAGCCCTGAAGCCATTAAATACTCCTCATACATTAACCCTTCCATTCCCACGATCATTCTTCTAAACATCCTCTAGACCTTCTCCAATGCCAGCACATTCTTTTTCAGATATGGGGCCAAAAACTTCATACTCTGGCAAATCATTCCTTAAAATGTATTTGTCTGAATCCATTTTGAAAGCCACAATATAACCGGCCCCCACCACATCAGCAAACAGTGTATTCCAGATTCAATCCAAATCCACAAGCTGTATAATAGTTTATTTTTTCCATTTTGTTATTTATTTTCTTCCCTAATTATATATGTGACCTCCATCCTGATACGAAAGGGAAAAGAATCCCACTACCCAGACCAGTCATCATTTTATATATTCCTATCGTATCACCCCTCAACTTTTCCTAAAGGTAATATTCCAGAATTCCTAATCCATCACTTTAGCATTGTTCCTCATCCTGCTAAGTTTCATCAGAATCCTCTTTAAATACTCGTGTGCTTTCTATAATGCAGTGACTGACATTGAACACAATAATCAAATTGTGGAAGGACCAGTGCTAGAAATTGAATTCACCAGTTTCAGATAACTATATGGGTTCTTCTCCGCAGATGCTGCTGGATTTTCAGTATCATTTTGGTTCACTGGAAGTGGAGCCACAGGTTGGTGAGGGTGACTTGGCACAGCAAACTACATAAGTCAGGGTAGTGAGTATAAAGTTGTGAGGTCATGGTGTTAGTAAACTGGTAAGAGTACAGAAAAGGATGTTACTTGATCTTGAGTTACAGGGAAAGGTCGGACAGGCTGGAACTTTATAGCTTAGAACATGGGATACTGAGAAGTGATCTCGGAGACATTTATAAAATCATGAGGGGCACAGACAGATAATGCACGCCGTCTTTTTCCCAGGGTTGGGGACAAGAACTGGAGGGCAGAAGTTTAATGTGAGTGGAAAGCTTTAATAGGAATAGGCATTCACTGTGAAAGTCCTACCTGGATTTGACTTTCCAGAATGCTATACCTCACACTTAGCTGAATTCAACTCAATTTGCCATTCATCAGCCCAAACTTACTCAGCTGATCAAGACTCCCCCTGTAATTTAAAATAACTTTCTTCATTATCCGCTATACCACCTATTTTAGGGTCATCTGTGAACAGCCCTCTACATATGAACACAAATAGTTGATATAGATGACAAACAGCACCGGCCTCGACATCTCTGATGAGGACTGGCTCAATGATCTCTGGGTTCATGAATATGCATAAAGAAAATATTGCAAGATTTTTTAAACTAAAAGGGAAAAAGAATTACAGAAGGAAGTACATGGTATAAAAGAATTTTGAGCAGCAGCCAAATGGACTTTGAAAGTGTGAGAAGATGTAGCTCACTCAGGTTCATTGATTGATAGAAAAAACAGCTACTTGCAAAAACTTGGTGTTTTGAGCAGCAGCCAATCAGCATTCGGGATTGATTGGCAAGAACAAATTGAAGTAAGGCAGTGGCATGTGGAGCGACCATTGTTGGAGTGGTCAGAGTTAGAGTGGGGATTTGAAGGCTTCAGTGAGGAGAGGCCTAAGTGAGAGAAGGCAAAAGCAGCTGTAAACAAAAACAAAATCAGCTGTAGGTGATAGTTTTCCTTTCTTATACTTCTTCATTTAGAACATTAGATATGCCAGGCAGAATAGTGGAATGTTCCTCTTCAAGGATGTTGGAAGGCAGGGAGAACTCAGTGTCACTGATTACTTCACTTGCAAGAATTGCATTCCACTGCAGCATCTAACACTCCACATTATGGAGCTAGAGCTGGAACTGGATGAACTCTGTATCATTGGGAGGCTAAGAGGGTGATAGACAGGACACATAGAGAGAACTGAGTAATGAGAAAGGCATGACCATGTTAATGGGGCTATATTACAGACCACCCAGTCCAAGGGAGTTAGCCAACAAATTTGAAGAGACTTTGCAGACATGCAAGAAACAAGGTTGTTATATTAGGTGATTTTAGAGGAGGTGTTTGCTATCATGAACCAAATTTGGACAGATAAATCCGTAGGGCCAGACAAGGTTTTCCCTCTGACCTTGCAAGAGGCAAATGCAGAAATTGCCAGGGCTTTAACAGAGATACTTAAATCATCCATCATGACAGGTGAGGTACCGGAGGACTGGAAGATAGCTAATGGTGTTTCGCTGTTCTAGAAAAGTTCTAAAAATAAACCAGTAAATTATAGGCCAGTAAACCTAACATCTGAAGTGGGGAAGTTACTGGAAGATATTCCAAGGGACTGTATATGTGAGTTCTAACCTCTCACTGGGGCTTGTACATCAACTTGTCTTGTTAATTGACTCTGCTAACAGCCACATGAATCAACCATAAGAAGGCTACCTTTCATAATGCATGTCTAGGGTCGGCAGGATTTGGGGTTTAACCAAACAGGAACGTCGGGATGTCTCAATTAAAGGAACCGTGATTTGAGCGAATGCTGTGTAACTACTGCCCATACACTCAGTTATTGGTAGCCCAGAAATGACAGATTGTATGTCAGCATAAAATTATAAAGTATGTTTACTGACTTTCAACTTTATCAGTTAATAGAGAAAGAAAAAGAGAAAGTTTAAAGAGCCATTACAGTTAAACCAGTCTAAATGTGTGCATGGACGTTGAGGCTCATTTCTGTAGTACCTGGGAGTAGCTTTACTCACGGAGCTGAATTCTCCCCAACTTCCCTTCTTGGGATTCTCTACCTTGCGAAGCACTCCTTACTGTCAGGTTTCCCTTTCGGATGGGACCCTCCAGGCACCTTTCCTCATGCTCTTCTCTCCTCCCATCCCACCAAAAGACCCCAAACCAGACTACTATCCTTCGGAAACTCTTCCCCCAGCTCTCTGGAACCTTCTCTCACTTCCCACAATCCTGACAGTAGGACAACATGGCTCCTTACCTTTAGCCAAAGCCAAAGAAATCTTACAAAACAAACACACTGATTTTACAGAAAACTGCCAAAATAAAATACTTCACTACTTCAGGGCATTACATTCTCTCCCGCCCCCCAACACCAAAAATGGTCATGTCCTCATGACTTTGGAACTTATCAAACCATTATTCAAATGAACTTTGTAATTTCAGGACCTCCAAGCCATTTGTAAATGGAAGTAACATATCTCACTATTGGGATGGACACAACATTGTTTCCCTGGTGCATCATATGCTAGACTATCTGTGGGTCTTGACTCCCTGAGACCTTCTTATCTCATCGTCAGCTTCAGGCACTTCTTGTGACTGTTCCTGTTTACCTGAGGATGCCTCCCCCGTCTATCATTCATACCTTCCATGACTCAGGTCCCCCAGCCACGTGACTGAATTCAGCTTTATCCCCAATTATATTGAAGCCCAGTTTCCCGTCTATATCATGCCTGCCTGTCTACTGGTTGTCCTCCCCGTTACATTTGAGTCAGGGCTGGGAGATTCAGAAATCCCTTCATCAATTCTTGGGGAGTTTACACAACACTCCCATCTCCTCATCCTTTGGGATAGTACTGTATTCAATGGTTGGTCCCTCCTCAGGTCTTTCTACTGAAATCACACTATTGTCAACGGGGCACCTTCTGTGCCTTCTCCTCCTCCTGTGCAGAGTTCTCCTATTAGGTGTA
Source organism: Hemitrygon akajei (assembly GCF_048418815.1). Classification (NCBI taxonomy): domain Eukaryota; kingdom Metazoa; phylum Chordata; class Chondrichthyes; order Myliobatiformes; family Dasyatidae; genus Hemitrygon; species Hemitrygon akajei. The sequence goes on from NC_133125.1 coordinate 109,271,595, forward strand.
GGTTCCGTGTCAGGCTCTGGGTCAACACTTTCTTCCTGCCCTAGGGGTAAAAGATGATTCTGAAGGAAAATTTTGACAGGACCATTCCCATCCTCCGGCTTCACCTGGAAAACTGGCAAATTTGGCATCTGGCTCTCACTATGCAAGTTGTAGACTCCAAGTGGTTGGCCAACTTATGCTTCCATGGGAGACCCAAATTTCTTGCTAAAGCTCTGTCTCCAGGTATCAGTTGGGAGAACCTAATCTTTTGATCATATCTTGTCTTGTTTCCTTGGTTTTGTTTGGCAGCAGAAATTGCTGATAGCTCATAAGCTTTTAGCAGTTCTTCACTCATGTCAGACACATACAGCTTCTGTGGCAAGTCTTCACCACCAGTTCCAAAATAGAGATCTACAGGTAATCTTGCTTTGCGTCTGAACATCAAATAGTGTGGCAGGTAGCCAATAGCTTCATTCTGTGTACAGTTGTAGCAGTGTACCAAATGCCCAGTATGCTGGCTCCACTTGTTCTTTTTGTTGGCATCCAGAGTTCCAAGCATGTCTAGCAATGTCCAGTTGAACCTTTCAACCTGAGGATGACATGACATGGTCCTTGACTTCTCAACTCCAAGCATACCCAGTAACTCATGTATGAGCCGTCTCTCAAAATCCCTTCCCTGATCACTGTGTATAATGAGGTAATAATGAACAAAGTAATTCTACCATAACACTTTGGCAGCAGTGGATGCTCTCTGATCCTTTGTAGGGAAGATTTGGTGTAGCGATCCGTAATGACATTTGCAACATTACGGGAATCAGGCTGTATGGACACACCAAATCAAGTGACCCTATACTTGATGAATGAGATAATGGGGCAATTCTCATAGGCAGCATCAGATGCATGACTTGCAGTACTCTTCAACCTCTGGCTTCATTCAGGGCCAATTGAACTGGTCTCAGACCATGAAATGACTTTAGTACAGTTCTCTGGTACTCCTCAGGCAAAGCCAACTGGAAGCACAGAAGTCTGTCTGGAGGAGATGTGACTCTATAAAACTTTGTTCCTCAACTCCATTTTGTCTCATTCCCTCATCAGTGGGGATATGGTAGAGTGTTTTGCCTTCTCAGCTTGGGCTATATCCCCTTTGACAACAGATGACCAAATGGCACCAATGCAAGTGTTGTCTCGCTGGGCTGCTGCCAGTTCTGAAGGCAACTGCTTCATATCCAGACTGGTCAAGCTGCAATATGCTTGTGGAATGGCATGACTAGAAGCTCCCAAATGATTCTCAGCTCTGTTGAAAACTGGCACATTGCTTTAACACCAGAGGCAGGAATGCCCTCCCATTCTCCATCGATTTCCGACATCTCATGCAAACGTCAAGCCAATGCATCTGCATCAATATTCCGACTCCCTGGCCAAAATCATAAGCAGACAATGCCACCAACCAGTGATGAGCTGTGGCATCCAACTTCGTTGAAGTCTGGATACATGTCAGTAGATTGTTGTTAGTCCTCACTTCATTTGTGCATAGGGTAGTTTCATTTAGATGGTGACAGGCTCCAGCTGACAAAAGCAACAGGTCTCACCCTTTACCTTGGTCCTGATATAGAACACCTCATGCTGGTGTCTATATGCAGTACATATGGCAACTGGGGGCTTGCAAAGGCCAGCACAGGTGCTTGAGTCAGCAGCTGAAAGGCCTCTTCATATTTTCCATTCAATCTTTTCCCGAAAGGCTCCGAAGGGCTAAGATAAACTTTGCTTTCCTCCCCTTTTGTTCTCCTTTTCTTCCCCAAGGGTGGGTAATCACACAGAAGCTGATTCAAAGGGTGGCTTACTCTGGAGTAGTCCTTCACAAATCTCCGGTAGCACCCACAGAATCCAAGGAATGAGTATAGGGCACTCACATTCGTGGGCCTTGGCCATATGGTCACCACCTCTATCTGGACAGATGCATAGTCACTCCATCCTGTGAGACCAAGTGTCTGACATAGTTGACTGATGTCATACAGAATGGGCACTTGTCCAGTGACAGTTTTAACCCTTCAGCTTTCAGACAATCTAGCACCTTCGGTAGCCTTGTCTCATGCTCCTCCTGTGTGGACCCAAGCCCTGTGAGATCATCCAAGCACCCCAGTACCTTGAGTAAGTTCATGCCCCAACAGTCTTCTCCATGACACGTTGGAAAGTAGTTGGTGCTCTTGATGTGCCCTGGGACATACTTTCCAAGTGGACATACGAATGCAGTCTTCTCTTTATCAGCTTCACTCGTGGGTATTTGATAATACCATCTCCTTAGATCCTAGATGCTACACACTGGAACCATTTGGCTCCACTCAGGCAGGCCAGAGCACCCTCGATCCATGGAACAGTATATTGGTCTGGGACTACATGTCTCCATAGTCAATTACACATGCATACCTTCCCATTCTTCTTCCTCATCATACTATGGGTAATACGTAATTCCAGCCTCCTTCAGTTTCAGCAGGTGCTGCCAAACCACCTTCGCCAGTGCTATCTAAAGGGGTGTCTTCTGTCACTAATAGTGTGGCAGGTACTCTTGGAGCAACCCAAATCAAACTTATCAGTAGAAAATACATCCTTCAGCTTCAACATCTCAGTTGGTCTCCTTTTCCATTCCTCGGGGGTCAAAGTTGAATGACTTTACTGTTAACTTTCCCAATCCAGGAACTGCCTCTCTCCCCCGGTTTTCTCACCAGAAAATTAGTCATCACCCTCACAGGGAAAAGATATGCCATCACCATCCCACATCTGAGGGTAATGTCTCTCTATGAGGTGCTCCTGATGATCACTATCACCTTGTTTGTGTGGACAGCCGAAGGTTTCTGCAGTTCAGGTCTCAACAGCACTCCAGCAGGTAAGTGTGACTCTTCTCTGTGATCCTCCACAGCATCCACTAAAAGGACCTTGATATCAGGCATTCTGGGGAATTTGGGGTTTCCTATCACTCTAGCTACCTCCCCAGGATGTAACATGACTGGTACACCCAGTCCTAACCACACAGTTCCTCGTTTATGCTCATCATCCTCCTTAGAAGGAACTTGCACCTTCTCGAAAGCTACTCTGAATACTGGGTGAGTGTTGAAGGTTTTCAAAACATTCTCTCCATTTCTCTCCTTGCTTGCATCCATGAGCCTTCTCACAATGGGAGTATTTGTTCCCACAATAATGGAAGCTTCAACTTTTTCAAACAGATCCAGACAGACCAACACTAATGTATCAAGGGACTTAACTACGCCAACATTTGCTTCCGAAAACTCCAGTTTCAATGACAAATTACCATCATATGAGTAGTCATCAGTACTAAGGCCCCAAATTTCTAGTGCACTGAGTGGTGTCGATGGTAAATGTGTCAAATACTGGTTGTAAAAGTATCTGTAGAGTAACTAGAGAACCTGTGTGAAGTATGGCTCTAGCATAAATACCCTCAGTCCATATGGATACATCTGAGCTTAGTCTCACTAAGCTTTAGTGTTTTGCACTTTTGTGTTTCCCTCAATACATTGATTAAAACGTGTTCTCTCTGAGATGCCAGGCCATTCCTTTGCTGGGTCCCTCTAAAGCTTCCCGACTTCCTTTTCTGTTTAGCAACCACCGGGTTACTTTCCAAAAGTTTTCCTATCCTTCATACTCCCGCTTGAAATGTCCATCCTCTCGACAGTTGTAACAGAAAATACCAGTCACTTCCCTTGTCAAAAGACCCCTTTGAGTAGCTCTCTGCTTAGTATGTCCTACAGGTGGGTCAGGTTTCTATCGACTTGCTACAGTTGGTGGCAGCAGTAACCAACATCAACCTAGATACTTCAGCTTGCAGGCTTTATACTTCATCCGGCAAAGCCCTTGCTTGTGTGGCAAGGGGGTCGCTTCAGCAGAGGGTACTACTGAGAAAAATACCCGACTGGTTGAGAACCCCCTACCCCCACTCCTCCATCATATTTTCTTCCTCTCTTACTAACCTAATCAGCTCAACAAACAAGGGAGAGAGACGCATCTTGTGGATCATTCGAATACTCAAAGCAATCACGTCATGTGATAGTGTGCCCTTCACAATTTGCCCCATCCTCAAATCGATATATCTCAGTCCGTTGAATGGCCCCTTTACAGCACAAGCAATGCAGCTGTTTCTCTAGCCTAAAATGTACACAAAAATTTTCTCCCATTTGTCCTGGAATGCGTGCCTAAACTTCATCGTAAGATCAACAGAGCTGGCCGTCATGCCAAAAACGTTTTCTTACTCTTGCATGTAGTCTACCGACATGACCAATGGGTTTTCTGCCTTTAAGGACCTCTCTACCTTACCAGCTGACCTTTTAAACTCTCTACCAGTCTGTTTTTTCCCATATTATCTGAGCACTGCCACTCATCCCAGAACAGAAATGTCTGCTCTACCCAAACCTTATTCTTCTCCCCCCATCGGGGATGGGCTTGACTCCAGAGAACACTTAGCCTACATAACTTTGGCTCTCCACAGGTACACTTTGGCATTTATCAACCAGTGATTTAATTGCCAAAACCAGCTCAGAATTTAAATCATGAACTGAAGGACCCATTAGACCTTTCACATCGGACAATTCCCTTCCCTCACTTTGCAGAAACAAGAACAACTTGTCTTTAAAGTCTTCACCCTCAGCTATACTCCCCCCCATTCTCTAAAATATAGACTGGCAATGGCCCCACCTCTCCAGGCTCCCCTATCTTATCAGGCAATGTGCCTTCGGTTATGCCACTGGTAGCCTGGACTAACACGGCATCCTTACAAACTGATTGCTCAAAATGCCATTCAACCAGCGTAACTTTCCCCAATACTTTTATAGAACTCAGCACTCCAAGTAGCAGTTTGCTGGGAATTCGAATATCCTCCCCACTCAGAACACAAGCATGACCTTTGGATAAGAATTTCGAATCATACCAAACTTTAATCCCCGCTGCATCCATAATACAATGCTTTAATTACAGCACACTTCATTTTCCCCAAACATTAGTTTAAACACTGCTTAAACACACAAATAAACACACACAAGCCCCTTAAACAATCCATAAATAGCATTCACACAGCATCCAAAATCCGGGATGAGCACCCCTCAAATGCAAACCTTTCACCAGGACTTGTACACCAACTTGGCTTGTTAGCTTTTCATAAGCAATACATGTCTAGGGTTGATATGATTTGGGGTTCAACCAAACAGGAACACTGAGATCTTCTGATCAAAGGAACTTCAATTTGAGTGACTGCTGTGTATATACTGCCCATACACAGTTAATCAGTAGCCCAGAAATGACAGATCGTACAACAGCATAAAATTATAATGAAAGTATATTTACCAATTTCAATTTTATCAGCTAACAGAGAGAGGAAAAATGCCCATTACAGTTAAACCAGACTAAATGAGCACACAAATGTTGGAGCTCATTTCTGTAGTAGCTGGGAGTAGCTTTACTCACAGCGCCGGATTCTCCTCACCGCCAACAGGTAGAACGTCTCTTCTTGGAATCCTCCACCTCGAAGCACTCTTGCAATAGGGTCTGTCCTCCAGGTGTCTTCCCTGGTGTTCTTCTAAACCTCCCATCAAAAGACCTCAAACCAGATGACTGTCCTTCAGGGAACTCCTCCCGCCCAGCTCTCAAGAATGTTCCATGCCATTACACTCCTGATTGGCTGACGCAACATTCCAAAGCTGGACAATATGGCTCCTTATCTTTAGCCAAAGCCAAAACCCTCCCCAGCAGGACACACTGCTTATACAGAAAGCTACTAAAATACTTCAGAGCACAGTGGTAGAAATCTTAACCAGGGCGTTACATGAGCATTTGGATAGACATGGTCTGATTAAGGATAGATAGCATGGATTTGTGTTTGTTAGGTCATGTCTAACTAATCTTATAGAGTTTTTTGTGAAAGTTACCAGGAAAGTTGATGAAGGCAAAGCAGTGGATGTTGTCTACGTTGACTTCAGCAAGGCATTTGACAAGGTCCCGCATGGAAGGCTGGTCAAGAAGGTTCAGTCAGTCGGCACTCAAATGAGTTTGTAAATTGGGCTAAACATTGGCTTTGTGGTGGAAGCCAGACAGTGGTAGTAGATAGTTCCCCCTCTGACTGCAGGCCTGTGACTAGTGGGGTGCCAGAGGGGATGCTGGGTCCATCATTGTCTGTCATCTATATCAAGGATCCATATGATAATGTGGTTAACTGGATTGTGAATGACACCAGGATTGGGTGTGCCGTGGACAGTGAGGATTGTTGAGATCTGTTCATTTGGGCAGTTAGTTTGGATGTGCACTTTCCCAGTTACGGGCATGCACATGGGTGGGGGGGGGGGGAGAGCAGGGGGAGTGGATTTGTGGGTAAGAAGATGGCAGCCTTTATTTACAGAATGCAATTGGATAAAGTAAAGTTGTTTAAATGAAAGAAAATCTTAAACGTTATCAGTTGTAGCAGAGGTTGGTTTCGATCCATCAGCATCTGAGTTATGGGCCCAGTCCAGGGCCGTATTCCAATCACAACCATGGCTTTTCTTTACCTTCTGCATTATTTCAGTAAGTATTTGATTGTGTCACTCCAGAAGTCCATTATTCCAGGGGCTGTATGCCACTGTTATCTTCTTTAGTGTTGAAGTTCTCTGCCATATCTCCGTATTCATCATTATTAAATTCACCACCATTATTGCTGAATTACTTTCCAAGATGGGCCATGCACATTTATCCAGGGTTGGATGAAGTGCTTCTCTATCTCGGAGGGTCTCCTTGTATTTACAATGCTATCGGCACTGAGAAGTGTGAACTCAATGTAGAGATACCACACTCCTTGCTCCAGTTCTTCATGTCCACTGCCTCTGTTTCATTGTAATGCAGACCAACTGCAGGCTTGGGTTTGGGCTTACAAACTTCTGGCATGTCTGACAGCTGTCAACTATCTGTTGTAGAAAAATAGTCTACATCTTTGTTTCCTGAACTCCTGAGCGGTTCCTGATGCTCAAAGTGCTTCCAAAATGTTTGTGAAACTTGAGCAACACTTCACATTTCCCATCTGCGGTCATGTTCTCTGTGACAGTTAATACTTCACTCTCACATTGATTCTCAGTAATGCCTCTATCTTGAATGTCACACAGAGTTGTTGAGCTCAAGAGACAGTGCTGAAATATCACTGCTTGACCATTCTCCCTACCTCTCCCCCACTTTCTTTAGGGAAGTTTTACTCAGTAATGGATGTTCACTGGTACCAGCTCCATTTTCATGTAACATTTTGTCTGCCTTATTTTTGCAGGAATTTTCACTCTTTTGGTAGAATGTACAATCTTTCCATCTCCGACTTTGAGTACTTTGTAACTAGGTGTATCTGTGTTCACCAGTTTATGCACTTCATTCTGGTTTTGATCAATTACATAGTGTGCTGCCTTTATGGCATTTGTTTAGTTTATAATATTTTCGCTTAGTAATTCGTGTGTTAGCATTTTTAAATTAAAGTTAGGATTGTTTAAGTAAATTCGTTGTCCGTAATATATCGCGGCATGTGATGACGTCACATCCGGTTTCGCCGCGTCTTGTGGGAAAAATACCGGTTTGGGAAAGACGGAAAGGTGGGGGGCTCACATGTGCGAGTCCAGCGCAAGAAAAGTTGTCTTCTACGCATTAGAAATCACAGTGGAGCAACGCTGTAAGTTCATAGATAATCGATATGTTGAATTAAAATGTTAACGCTGATTCTGTTAAAAGTAACGACGGTCGATAAGGTTTATGTTTTCGTTAGTTAAAGAGTTGCAGATAGTCGTGTTGAAGTGTATTTAAAGCAGTCAATGGCGTAAGTAGATTCTGACTGTATGCTGCACTTTAATGTAATGTAGTTGTTGTAGTTTTACCTTTGCAAGTATTTACGATGTAAGTGTGATATCTAGAGGGAAACAAATACTGTACCAATCTTGTATTGTTTTATCAACAGTTTTCACCATACGTTAATGTGGAAGAGTGAACAGTAAATGGTTAATCTTACTGCGACCCTGTTTTCATTAACGACGGTTTACCTCGGTGTTTAGTTCGGGTTCCGTTACACCCGAGCGAGAACACTACACATAGCTTTCAAGCCATTTTTCTTCACACATGGTGCACGTGCAGACTGCATCAGATCCTAGATATTCTATCATCAAAATCTCTGCATCAGATGTCTCTGCATTAGTAGGTGATTCCTTTGCAAACAGTGTGATATGGCACCCTTCTAAATCTTCAGATTTGTTATTTTCTTCAGTTAGCCTTACTTGTTTGGTTCTGTGCAGATAAGTTTCTTGCCCAGTGGCAAGTACTTTGACAAACTGCACCATCTAAATCTCCTGCCATACTTGCTTAGTGGATTTGTGCCAGGTAATGGCACCTTCATCTGGTCACTCTGGAACCTATGCTTGCTATACGCTCACTCTGCTCATTGGGGTATGTGGTTTCCTGACTCAAACTAATTCTGAATGTTATCTAAGTGGCCTTTTCTCCAAAAATCCAGTGCTGATTTCATACATGCAAATGCAAGTTCTATACATGCAGTTAATGCTAGCTATCTGTCCTTTATGTCTAGGTGCACCGTATCCAGCAATTTCAAAACTAATATTGCATCAGGAAGTTGCATTTTGTATTTACACATGCAGCTTTCATTTTATTCAAAATCAATAATATAGATCAACCACATTTCTAGGACTGTCTCTGGGGATTTTGTCAAAGTCTGAATATGCCTCATAAATCCCATCCTTTTCTTCCTTCAGAAAAACTGAGTCAAGTTTATCCAATAGCCTATTCTTACCGTCATCTTGTTCAAGTCTTCCACTGAAATTCACATTGTGGTCTCTCTGCTCTTCCCGAAAGCGACAGCACAACTGCAAGGGCTTGCTTCTTCTTCTCGAGCTCTGTAACGCAAGTCCATATTCCAACTTCATTTTTCCAGCTTTCGTAAGGCTTGCTCTTGTCAAATGCCGGCAGGATCTGATCATTGAGAACCATCCTGTGCTACCACTGTTCTGTTAACTCTCATATGACAAAGACAAGATTTTCTTTCGTTTAAACCACTTTAGCATTCAGTATATAAATGCTGCCATCTTCTTACCCATAAATAGCCTCTCACCCCCATGTGAATGCCCACAACAGGGAACGTGCGCATCCCAACTAAATGCTTACATTGCCCAAATGAATAGACCTCAACAATCTACCATCCTTTTTATGTATATTTAAAAAAATTAAACACCAATTCAAATGTCTATTAGGATATGGAAATTAGTTCTAATCCTTAATATTGATGCAGTACTTAAGGTATCAAATGCCATCACTAAGTGCCTTTAGCCGCACACGAGCTGGCAGTCCCTTCTTTGTGAGACAGCTGGTTGGTCCTTTGTAGCATGGGATGAATTTTCTGTGACTGCATAAGTTCCTTATCTCTAGACAAAGCCTCTTCTCTGTAATTGACTTGGTGAATTTGATGCGATCAACCAGAGAATAGTTGTCTGTGACACAAGTTACTTGTAGACTATTCTTCTGTAGGTCATCTTGAAAAAGCTCAGAATAGAGAATAGAGTGTGGCCAGAAAAACAACTATGTTAATACCTTCAGACATCGCAAGGGATACTACTGCCAGCGTACTGCGTACAACTCTTTGGAACTTTTTTGATCGCCAACAGAGAGGTGAAAATGGTCCCTCTTCTTCCGTCATCACAATAAAATGTCCCCCTTGAGTCCCTTCATCAGGAAGATTTCCAACTGAGCCTCAGTGAGCTATCTTTTTTAAGATGTTGAAATTTCACTCACAATCTGCAGCTGCTGGAAATCAGAGCAACGGACACAAAACGCTAGAGGAACTCAGCAGGCCAGGCAGCATCTAGGAAAAGAGTACAGTCAATGTTTCGGGATGAAACCCTGGCTTGGCCTGCTGAGTTCCTCCAGCATTTTGTGTTTGTTGAAACATCAAGACTACTATTTCAGATTGAATTTTGCGCACTATCTTGTTTGCCTCATGTGAAGATAGTCCTGTGTTTTTTTTGTGCTGGATGCCAAGCTGCAGGCATCAATCATGTCAGGTCTGTTTTGTCTTTTCACCCATAGAATCTGACCTCTCTTTCACCCGAGTTGCAGGGCCTCGCTTCAGTGAGGGGAGCATCCTGTCGTATTCCATGTGGATTGTCGGAAGATTCCTTATGTAATAGTTGTACTGTTCCATCAATAGCAAGGATGTCAATCCCTACATAGAAGAATCTGTTATGGTCCTCGCATCCAACCTGAAAGGCAGACTTTAGCCGAGGGATGACTGTTGTTGCAAAGTTTTGAGGGACTCCCCATATGAACTCATCTACATCACAGGCAAGCACTCCAATCACATGACGAGGAAGACTATCAGAGTTTGCAGTGGGATCTGGACCAGCAGAAAAAGTGAGCTGAACAAAGTGTGGTAGAACAAAGGGATCTGGGAATACAGGTCCATATTCATTGAAAGTGGAGTCACAGGTAGATAGGGTTGTAAAGAAAGCTTTAGGCATATTGGTCTTCATAAAGCAAAGTACAGGAGATGGGATGTTATGTTGAAGTTGTACAAGACATTGGTGAGGCCTAATATGGAGTATTGTGGACAGTTTTTGCCAACGATGTAAACAAGGATGAAAGAGTACAGAGAAAATTAACAAAAATGTTGCCAGGTCTGTAGGATCTGAGTGTGAGGAACTTTGGAAGACGACCGCCAGTGTGTCTTATTTCCAGGGCCACTTCCCTTAGAGCTCTGGGATGCAGCTTGTTCGACACAGATAATCTGTCAGACTTTATCCCCATTCATTTCCTTAACACTATTTCTTAATGAATACTGATTTCCTTCAGTTCCGCCTTCTCTGTAGAGCTTTGCTTGGTTATTTGTGTCCTCCCTTTTAAAGGTAGAGCCAAATTAGATATGTATCTTATTGTTCTGCCTTTTCTACTTCCCCAATTACAATTTCTCATTTTCTTGACTGTAGGAGTCCTACATTGGTCTTAATTTCGGCCAGTGGTGTGGTGGCATCTGCACCGGACTTCAACATGAGTGGTCCCAGGTTTGAATTCGGCCAGCTCCTTGTATGCTTTCCATCCGTGCTTGGCTGAGCATTGAGTTCACAACTCAGCCTCATAAAAAAAACGGACAAAGATGCTAAAAAAAACAGCAAGGTTGCCACCTGAGGCATGGAAAGGAACAACGTTGATTTTAATTAGCGTCTTTGTCTTCATATATTTATTAAACTTAGTCTATTTTTGTTTCCTGCAGTCTCAGCCTCACAATCTAGCTCATTCACCTCCCAACTTTAACCAGTCCTTTTGCTTTTCTTCGCTGAATGCAAAGCTCTTCCCAGAGCTCAGGCCTGCTGCATTTTCTGACAGTTTTACAGCCTCCTCTTTGGTTCCATCACTATCCCCAACTTCTTTTTTGATGCATGATTGAGTCTCTGGGTATTTCTGTGCATTTATAGTCAAAGTTGAACAGCATAGAAAACAGCCTTTTGGTCTAACTTGTTTATGCCAGCCATGATACCCATTGGTGTTAATCGCATTTGCCTCTATTAGACCCACATCCTTCCACTAACTTACTATCCAATTACCTGTCCAAATGCCCTTTAAACATCGTAATAGTATCTGTCTCCGATATAGAATATACATATATATACACACACACACACCCACATTTCATAAACTCCATAGTTACCCATCATCTTCCTACATTCCAATGAGAATAACCCCAGCCTATCCAATCTCTCTGGATAACTATAGTCCTCCATTCCAGGCAACTTCCTGGTGAATCACTTCTGCACTTTACCTGACATTACCAGTTGCCACATCCTTTCTGTAGTATGGCAATGAGAACTGTTCAAATTACTCCAGCTACAGCCTGACCAATTTTTTGTACAACTTCAACATGTTATCAGATGTCTTCTTCACTACTCTACCCACCTGTGGCATCATTTCCAGGTAGCTAAGAACTTGCATGCTGAGATCCCTCCACATATATCCCTCCACAAACTTGGACATGTACACGGATGAGAGGGGTTTGGAGGGATATGGCCCAGGTGCAGGTCAGTGGGACGAAGCAGAAAAATGGTTGGCACAGCCAAGAAAGGCCAAAAGGCCTGTTTCTGTGCTGTAATGTTCTATGGTTCTATATTATCTTCCATGTACTATAGATGTCCAGTAGATTTTTGACCTCCCAAACTGCATTACTTCTCTCGGCCGTATTAAATTCCATCTGCCACCACTCTGTCCATCTTTCCAATTAATTAGTGTCTCTCTCTGTATACTCTCAAAATCTTATTTGTAGTCTACCACTCCACCATTTTTTATGACCATTGGATCCCATGGGCTTGAAACTACTGGATCAACCTATTCTCTGGGACATTGTGAAAGCCTTGCTAAGATTCATGTAAACTATCAATACAGAGTAAAAGGTTCATTTTGTGAGATATAAACACCAATAGTAGCATTTTATGCAAGAAACCTTCCAAACCTGTGAATCAGCTTCATCTGTAGTGACCTACATTTGCAAGGAATTCTGCATCATATTGCATAAATCAAGAAATGAATTTTAAGTGCACCTAAAGGCCTAATTCATTGTGCAAAATTCTTTCATAGCATTGCCAATTTAAATTTGATCTTCTGGATTCATAATACAACTGATAAGTATGACCCTATGTGTTCTACACTGGAATACTACTTAATACTGTTAACCATTGCAATCTTCAGAAAGCACTAATGTCCTCAGAATTATCCCACACTGTTATTTTACATTTATTTTTGGAAAAAAGCCCTTGATTTAGTTTTAAGAATGTTTTGATGTTGATACCATTGGCAAAATATTTTTGATTAAGTCCATTAGGTTAACACATCAAAGGCGAGATGGATAATAATGAGGAAATGGGAAGACCCCATGCCTGCAGAGAAACAGGAAAGATAAGATCCTGATCACTCTGCATTAAATAAATGTCTACATAGAATCACGTTTACATCTGAATTTGCAATGGGATTTGTAACAATCAAGTGAAAATGTACCTTATAAGTCTTGGCAACTCTGTCAAGATCAAGGTCACAGTCACCACTTCTCACAGAAGTGGGATGAAGTCCCTGGGAAAGATCTTGTGGCACTCCATAGGAAAGAGGATATGATTGTCCAGCTCATCAGGAAAAATAAGCAGCTAAATATACCTCCATGAACAGAGACGTCATCCCTGAGCAGATCACTGATCTCTTGGGACAGAAAGATCGTTAGCTGTGACCATGAGATTCTCCCTCATAAACAGCTTGACTCTAGAATTGAAGCATTGCAGCACATATACCTGAATGCTCTCTGCTATCAAAGCTTGGGATGTGAAATGCTTTGACTTTGACATTGCTTCCAATTGTTTGTTAGAGATACAGCACAGAATAGGCCCTGCCGGCCCTTCAAGCTGCACTGCACAGCACCCCATTTAACCCTAGCTAATAACACCGCAATTTACAATGACCAATTAACTTAGTCATTGGACTGTGGGAGGAAACTGGAGGACTTGAAGAAAACCCACGCATTCCATGGGAGGGACATTATTGCAGATGACATTGGACCTGAACTCTGAACTCCAAAGCCCCAAGCTGTAATAGCTTCATGCTAACTGCTGAATTGTAATGCCTATTGAGGAATGCTAGGCAGGAGGTAGCCGGTTTAATTAAGATGGTGAAGAACACCTTCTGCTGGAGAGATGCACCAGAAGACAACCACCTTCTTTATAAGGTAAACTCTTGTCATAAAAAATGAACTGGTCTGGTTTCTCAGTCACTAATAAAATTAATAAAGGCTTTGTTCACCCTAACAAGGAACCAAAATGCTTGGTCATCAGTACATATGTTCCAACCCTGGAAACTTCAGATGAGGTCAAGAAGAATTTTGACATTGGTCCAAATCCCGGAGGGAGACAAATTGATTCTCCTGGACATCAGGGCAAGAAAAGGCTTTGCATGGCATTTCAAGAAGTCTAAGTCCTTCTCTTCTCAAAATGCTTGAAGTGCAGTCTCATCTAGACAAGCACAGGACTTAACAGTAATCTCTAGTACCTGTTAGGAGGATGATGGTGCTTAACGGCAACTCCTTTGCTTGCATCTTTGGAAACAGCTCTATTTCTATCTTTGATATCTCTTTTTTTCACCCTTTCAAGGTTCTTTTGAAGACCCCGACCTGGAGTTACGCGCTGACTTTGGTTCTTTGTGAAAATGGGACCTGCTCTTGGGGCCTCACTAACGGCCATTTTTCAATATTGCCAAGGATGCAGCCTGGAAGATTAGCACAACCTTAGGGTGCCGGATTTTCGTGCCTCTGGGGGTGGGCAGATACAAGGCTGGTGCTGCCACCTGATGCGTCATGGAAGACGGAGGATATTAAGCAACAGGGTGGCTGCTGGCTGTGTGTCCAGAGACCCGAGTTAATTGGGCACAAATTACAGAAAAAGCAATGCAACAGACTTTTAACCCCAGAAATCAGCGAGCTGCTTTGTTATGTCTCCCCTCTCACTGTGAAATGGGGACACCTCTTTTTCCCTTATTAGGGAGAGGGAGAGAGAGAGAGAGAGTGGTATGTCGAGTACCAGATGAACGAGTAGTCTCTGGGCTACTGCAAGTCTGTGTCTTATTGATGCTTTGCTGCATGCTTGAGTGCTCAGTGGAGGATGCTGTTGCTTTTTTGCTGGTGGGGGGTCATTGCTTTGTTGCTGCTTATGCATGGGAGGGGAGAGTTGGGGGGCTTTGAGGTTCTAACAGTTAACTGTCATTCATTCTTTGGGGCATTCCTTTGTTTTTGTGGATGTTTGCAAAGAAACAGAATTTCAGGGTGTATATTGTATACATTTCTCTGACTTTAAATGTACCTGTTGGAATGAGGAATTGCAGAAGTGTCTGTACCATACTTAGCCTGTCAGGTACACGTAACTGGACTGACCACCACTCTATCCTCTTTGCTGGTGCTATCAACTTTGAAGCTCTCAAGTTCCACACAAAAGCGGCTGCTCTTAGACAGCACCTCGCAAGCAGTATGTCAACTCCCTGCTAGCAGCAGCCACGGGCTGTCTGCCCAGCAATCCATCATACTTGATACCTGTGAAGACACTCTTGACTCCTTTACCAAACAATAGCAGAACTCTTTGAGAATGACCAGGAGATCAAATATCTTCTTAACCGCAAACTCAATAGGAAGCTGCACTGCTCCTCAAGGAAGAAACAACTTTCTGGGCACCTGGAGGCAGAGGTCCAGCAGAAGACCCACGGCTCAGAGGGCAGATGGTCAATGGAAAAATGTGTAAATCTCAGCCATGAGAACAGGCTACTCAGCACCATCAAGAACATCCACAGAAAATTTCACCCCACTGGAAAGAAATAACATGGATAGCCCTTTCAAGGCAGAGAGGTGGATGGTGCACTGAAAAGACCTCCTCAACTGTGATGCAAGTGGTCTTGACTCCAGCCGATAGCAACCGAATTGATCCACTACCAGCCAAGCCAACTAAAACAGTACAAGGCTTTGGGAACAGATGGTATTCCTGCTGGTATTCCTACGCTTGGTAAAGAAGAGTTTCAGTCATGGATCCATAACCTTCCCCACTTAGGAAGAGGAGAATATATGAGGGAACCTCAGAGGTGCCATTATATTGACCACCTTCAAAGGACCAATTCAATGTCAGAGAAATGTATACAATATACATCCTGAGATGCTTTTTCTCTGCAAACATCCACAAAAACAGATAAGTGCCCCAAAGAATGAATGACAGATTAACGCAAGAACCCCAAAGTTCCCCCAGCTTCTTTCCCTCCCATGTGTAAGTGGCAACAAGCAATGATTCGCCCCTCCTCCCACTAGCAAAAAGAAAGCATGAGCACCCGCCACCGAGCACTCAAGTGTGAGCAAAGCAACAGCAAAGACACAGACCTGCAGTTACCCCAAAGACTTCGCCTTTCACCCTGCATGCAACATACCACAGGTTCTCTCTCTCCATAATAAGGGAGAAGGAGGTGTCTCCATTCTTTCCCCAGCGAGTACGGAGACATAACAAACAACTCACTGGTTTACGATGTTAAAAGTCCATTACGTAGCTTTTTCAAAATTTTGTTCCCAACGAGCTCAAAGATCCCAGGTCTTTAGGCACACAGCAGAAGATTTTCCAACTCCCCCGATGACACGTGTCTCCTGCTGTGTGAGAAAAGAGAGGGAGGAGACAATCTGCAAATACTGAAAAATCAACACACACACACACACCCACACACACACACACACACACACACACACCTGGAGAAACTCAGAAAAGTGTAAACAATTGCAGTTTCAGGCCGAGACACTTCATCAGGTCTACAAACAGATATCATTCTACCTTCTAAGGGAAAAGTCATCACCGAGGTCCTGCTCACAATTGTCAAAGAGCTGCCTCATGAATCATAATTTGGATTCCATCCTTTCAGAGGTACAGTGGAAATAAATGTCACCATTCAACAATTCCAAGAGTGTCCAATACAAACCAACATAGTGTGTATACAGTATATACATCTCCATTTTAACTTCACTACAGCTCTTTATTGTTTTAATCAATAGGGACTGTGAAGCAATCTCCTCAAATTTGGTTGCCTCAGAAATTTTGTCCATTTTGTCCATAGAGCAAATGGGGAAACTCTTCAATCTGTGGTAACTAAATACCAGAACTAGGGTGATCCAAACATCAATGGCTGATGCAGATCAAGGCTATATCCATGTGCACTCAGAAAAGAAACTCCAAGGCATGATTAAAGTTCAAAGTAAATTTATTACGAAAGTACATGTATTGTACATCACCATATGCAACCCTGAGATTCATTTTCTTTCATTTTTATAATCTTTTAATTGGTACATAATCTTCTACAGCTATAAAATTATACAAAACTTCAACAAATTGATATATATACAACTAATAAAGCTGAAGAGAAAAAAGCTAATCGTAATATATGAAAATGAAAAAAAGTTTTTATATAAGGAAAAGAAGGAAAAAAGAGAACCTCAACTAACTAAAAAAAACCCACTAACTACAAAAAAGGAAAAAAACCCATTAGGAATCAACCCCCGGAGCAATACGTCTTACCATCATCTATATAAGAAAAAGAATCATCAACCTCCAATTCATGCTTATATAGAATAAGATTGGAAAGAAAACCATATAAAATAATTCAAATTAAATGATAATATTTGGCAAAAGAGCCCCATCTTCTCTCAAAATCGAATCAAGGATCAGAAGTTCTACTTCTAATTTTTTCCAAACTGAGACATAACATTACTTGAGAAAACCATTCAATTAATGTAGGGACAGAGGTATCTTTCCATTTTAATAAAATAGCCCTTCTTGCCAACAATGTAACAAATGCAATTACATGTTGATCTGAAGATGAAATGCCCTGAATATGATGCAGAACTATTCCAAATCGAACAATCAATGTATTAGGTTGTAAATTAATTTTCAGAGCTTTAGAAATTGTAGAAAATAAAGATTTCCAAAAAGATTTTAATGAAGAACATGACCAGAACATATGTGACAAAGTAGCTACTTCACACCTATCACAGTAATTGTCTATGTTAGGAAATATTTTGGATAGTCTCTCCTTTGTTAAATAATAACAGTGAACAATTTTAAATTGAATTAAACAGTGATTGGCACATATAGAAGTATTTACCTTTTTCAAAACTTGCAACCAATCTTCATTAACAAAGGTCATATTAAGTTCTCTCTCCCAATCTTGTTTAATCTTTAGTGAGAGGTTCTCTTTTTGTCGTAAAAATAAATTATAAATTCTACCAATGGAACCTCTTACTAAAGGATTCAAATTCAAAATGGTATCCAACAAATCAGATTCTTGCAAATATGGAAACTTAGATAAGTATTGTTGTAATAAATATCTAACCTGAAGATATTACAGAAAGTGTGTATGAGAGAGAGAATATTTGCTAATTAACTCTTCAAAAGTCATCAATCGACCATCACAAAATAAGTCTGTAAAAGAACGGATCCCTTTATTTCTCCATAGGAGAAAAATGGGATCTGTTATTGAAGGTTTAAATAAAAAATTTCGATATAAAGAACTAAACAATTTAAGTTGTTTAAAAATTTAAAAATTGCGAAACTGAAACCAAATCCATAAGGACTGTTTAATAACAGGGTAGAGATTTAAATTTGGAATTTTAGAGAGCTGTAAAGGTAATGGAGCTCCTAATATTGAGGTTAAATGAAATTGTTTGACAGCTTCTAATTCCAAATCAACCCAAACTGGTGTTTGGCTCTTGTCGAGCCAATATAGCCAAAAACATAATGGTCTGATATTAACAGCCCAATAATACAGTCTTAAATTAGGAAGTGCAAGTCCACCATCTTTTTTAGATTTTTGTAAATGATACTAATTAATTCTTCATCTCTTATTCTTCCAAATAAAGGATGAAATAAGAGAGTCAATTTGATCAAAATTTTTTTTAGTTAGAAAGATAGGTATATTTTGGAAACTATAAAAAATCTAGGTAAAATCATCATTTTCACAGCATGGATATGACCTATTAAAGAAAGAGTAAGTGGATTCCATCTAGAAAATAGTTGTTTCACGGAGTCTATTAAAAGAACTAAATTAGCTTTATAAAGGTCTTTATATTTTTAGTAATTATAATACCTAAATATTTAAAAGAATTAACAATTCTAAATGGAATATCATTATATATAAAAACAGGGGCATTTAATGGAAACAATTCACTTTTATTCAAGTTAAGTTTATATCCTGAAAATTTACCAAAATCTTTCAGTGTTTCCAAAAGATTAGGAATTGATTCCTCAGGGTTCGAAATAAAAACCAAAAGATCATCTGTGTAAAGAGAAATCTTATGTATGGTTCCATTCATAGAAATACCATGAATATTTTTAGCTTCACAGAGTGTTATGGCCAAAGGCTCCTGTACAAGATTAAATAATAAAGGGCTTAATGGACATCCCTGTCTAGTACCACGAGAAAGTGAAAAAAAAGAGGAGCTGAAATTATTAGTAATAACCGTGGCAATAGGATTCTTATAAATCATTTGAATTCACCTATTGAAATTATTACCAAAACCAAATTTTTCTAATACTTTAAACAAATATGACCATTCAACTCTATCAAATGCCTTTTCTGTGTCAAGAGAAATAACACATTGGGGTTCCTTAGACAGTGATGAATATATAATGTTCATCAATCTCCGAACATTGGAGAAAGAAGCTACGTCCACACTAGACCGGATAATCTTGAAAACTCCGGTTTCGTGTAAAAACATTAGGCGTCCACACTATGTGTTTTTAAAAATATTTCTGTCCACATTGAAACAGAGATGTCGGCGAATCTCCTCCTCCTGTGCATGCACAGGACACATCTACCAAAAACAAGCGACATGTTTGGTGTCGAATCTCACCATAAAAGTGCACATTTGTGTAGTTACAGACTAGAAAAACTTAAAACGACTGACAGCTGTTGGCTTTCACGCAGGAGAACTTAAAAGTAAAAAAAAACAAATACTGGAGCGTACGGAGGCAACCAACAGGGAATTCATGACCCGTATGACCCGGCTGACGATGAACATTGAAAAACTGACTATATCTGTTACATTAATAAAGCCCCTTGTTAAATGTATAAAACATGTCTGCATCAGTGTTATCTTGTATTTCCATACAATGTTGCATTAGGCTGTTACACATCGATTGTCAGAGAAGTACTTGCATAACTAGGTAAACCACCTTTATACGAGCAAGGACAGAAAATGGCAAAGTGAGTATACTTATTTATTCAGTAAGTTATGGCTCAAAGTATTTGGTGAGTACATTTCTAACTCTTCTCGCATCAGTTTCGTTGCCATCTATTCTGAAATTGTTAGGTTGCATTCAAGAAAACAATGAAATAGCGCGCTGCCGTCTGACAGCGTTTTCAGAAGTCTCCAGTTACCCTGTCCACACTGATCTGGCCAATCCAGTGTTTTCAAAAATACACACCTTGGAGAGCGTTTCTGAAAAGCTCTGGTTTCAGGGGATGAAAACGCCATTTTAGTGTGGACAGAAGAGAAAAAGCTTCAGTTATGGATTTATCTGGTGTAGTGTGGACATAGCCAGAGTAACGGCCTTTAATAAAGTCTGTTTGATCCATAGAGATGATTTTAGTTAAAATATTTTCTAAGTGGTTAGCCATTATCTTAGAGAGAATTTTTGCATCCACATTTAATAACGAAATAGGTCTATATGATGAACATTCAGTAGTATCTTTATCTTTCTTAAGGATTAAGGAAATAGAAGTTGCATAAAAAGGTGGTAAACTACCCTTCTCAAAGGATTCATGAAATATTTCCAAATGTTTAGAGAAAGTAAACTTTCAAATTTTTTGTAAAATCCTACTGAATAACCATCAAGTCCAGGAGCTTTACCTGATTGCATTAATAACATAGCTTTCTGAATTTCATGCTCAGTAATTGGAGCATCAAGCATCTGTTGATCTTCAACAGAAATTTGAGGAAATTTAATCTTATGTAAAAAAAACCTTCACTTTGGAGGAATCTGCAGGAAATTGAGATCTATAAAGATCAGAATAAAAATCCTGAAAAATATTATTGATGTCTTCATGGTTACTTGCTATATCTCCATTATTTTTACGAATCTTTAAAATTTGTCTTTTAGCTCTAGCTGCCCTTTATTGGGAAGCTAAGAGCTTATTATTTTTATCCCCAAAAATATAAAACTGACTTTTCAATTTAAGCAAATATCCTTCAATAGGATAAGTTAAAAATAAATTATATTGTGATTGTAATTCCACTCTTTTAAACAAAACAACATTTGGAGAGGTTGCATTGATTTTATCTAGTTCTTTAATTTGTTTAGAGATTTTATCTAATTCCATTCTTGTTTGTTTCTTCAGTTTAGCTATATACGAAATAATCTGACCACGTAAATAGGCTTTTAATGTATCCCAGATTACTAACTTTGAGACGTTTCCTGTATTATTAAAGAGAGAAAATTCTTTTATCTGAGTTTCAATAAACTCAACAAATTCTGAACTTTGTAACAAATGTTCTGGAAAATGCCAAAATGGTCTGGTAGAAGGAACATCTTTCAGTTCAAATATTAGGTTTAAAGGAGCATGATCAGAGATAGCAATGGCATCATACTCACATTTCTGAACATTAAATAGAAGTCGAGGGTCGACTATAAAATAGTCAATTCTCAAATATTTATTATGAACATGTGAGAAAAAAAGAGTATTCTCTATCACTAGGATGCATATGCCTTCAAATTTCAGTTAAGCCATAATTAATTAAAAAGGAATTAATAAGTGATGCAGAACGATTATGGAGTTGATGTTTGGATGATGACTTATCCATTAAAGGATTTAAACAAGTATTAAAATCACCACCCATTAATAACATATATTCATTTAAATCAGGTAATAGAGCAAAGACAGCTTTAAAAAAATGAGGGATCATCAACATTTAGTCCATAAATATTAACCAAAACCATTTTCCTATTATAAATTATTCCTTTAACAATCAAAAATCTACCATTAATATTGGCTATAATATCCTCCTGATTAAAAGGAATATTGGAATCAATAAAAATAGAGACACCTCTAATTTTACTTTGAGAGTTTGCATGAAACTGAGGATCCTTCCAATATTAAAAAAAATCAATTTTTATCACATAACCTGACACACGTCTCTTGTGCAAAGATTATATCAGGTTGGAATCAGTTAATAGTTTTACATTCATTTCCTTGTGGGCATTCCCAATAAGTATAAAAAATGCAAAAGAACGAATGAAAGGTGCTCACAATACAGACAAAGAACCAATGTTTAAAAGACAAAGTGCAAATGCAAAATGAAAAACAAGAATAATAATAAATAATAACACAATAAAAATCCAGAATGTGAGATGAAGAATCCTTGAAAGTAAGTCCATAGGTTATGGGATCAGTACACTGTAGAGGTGAGTGAAGTTGAGTGAAGTCAGAAAAATCTGACAGCAAGTCTTATCGGTCTACAGGAGGGTTTGGAATGGTCTCTATCTGAATGGTTACAAGGACCTCGCCCTGGTGGTACCCCTCCTGGTCTGTCCTTTCGATCACTGGTCCAACCACTGAAAGGGGCCCAGCTCATTTGGGTCCACTCCCATTCCACACTGGGGCAGCTGCCTTCAGACACTGCACTGCAATTTCTACTCTTTCTCGGTATGCCTTACCATCAAGGTTGTGGATCCTGATGTCTTTGCAGCAACTTTGATCCCTTCCCAACTATTTTCCCAATATCTTTCTATTCTTATCTATATAACTAATCATCTACCTCCCAGAAGCAGCCTTCATTACAAAATACAGGTACTAGTATTCTTTACACTTCATTCACGGCTTGCTGACACTCTCTCTGTCTGCTGCATTCATGTTTCCATTCTGTCATTTGCATTCCTGCTCCATCAGGAGTGGTCAGGCTGGAGTTCATCACTTAGATTCTCTAATGACATTGTTATTGGGTGACTTGATTCCCTGTTCTGTCTGTGAGGGTGACAAAAAGGTTTCCACTGGCTGGCCCTCCAGATTGTCAAGCAAACAGAGGTGTCACTGTCAGAAGCACCCAGCTGTGGTCCTTTTCACCTGGGAGTGAACCCTGTCTTTTCAGGCAGCTCCCTCACCATGACTTGGTCACCCAGCTGTGGTAAGATTATCTTCTCTCCCTCTGGCTCTTTCTGATCCACAATATATTACTGCTCAACACTTTACGCTAGTTACAGTGGCCCTTCAAATCTCTCATTTTACAATATTGACTCCTGTAGTTTCTTTCTGTACACTTCCATTTTCTGTCATCACGTGTCCTTCTGTGGCCCCCTTTGCCAGGTGCTCTGCAAACGAACTCCCTTTCTGCACCTTACTCTCCCCCTGCTGGTCTGTCTTAAATTGCTGCTCCCTCTGCTTTGAACAATTCTTTACTCTGTTTTACCCTTGTGGCCTCCTGACATGATTCCACTCATTGTCCTGTGTCCTGTCCTTGCTTAGGGCTACTGTCTCTCTGTGGGCCACGTTAGCTGTCTAGGAATCACACATTTGTTGTTCCTGCTGTGTCTGAACTGTTCTTTTCTGAATCTATGATAGCACCTGCCTTACTCAGTTTGTCTAACCCCAGGGCAGTAACCTCATTGTGTGGGCACACCCAAAAATCCACAGAAAGCTGCGTTCCCTATATCCCAAATACCTAAGGATCACTTCCCTCTGCCCTGTTGTTTCACACCCTGCACTGTTAATGTAAGTCCCCCCTCTCCAGTCGTGGGCAAGGGTAGCTCAGTTACCGATGCTTATGACCCTCTCTCCACAAGCATATCACATTACTAGCTCCCCAATAAACCTCTGTGTACATTTGTGTGTGACCACTACTGCCAACAGAGGCTGCCACCAACCGTTTGTCTGACCTGGATGCTGTCTTCACCAGCTCTATGATCTGGTCAGCAGTCAAGTCAGTCAGAGACAGTGCTGCTGTCATTTCTGCCCGTTTTGGTGGATAACTCTCAGACCCATTTCTCTTTAGGACACTGCCTCCAGCCATGGCTAAGAGGCCACAGCTGTAGCAAATCTCTTAGTCTATGGGCTAGTTTAACTTCAATTTACTGCATGCAATTTACAATCCACATTAAGAATTGAAGATGGTTTCATGTTTGAATTAATATCTGCTACATTCACGTAACTCCAGAATACTCCCTAAAATTCCCTCTTGACATCTAAGGTCTCTTACCTTACTATCCTTATCCCTCCTTCTGACTAAAACACACCTGTCCTGTATGCTGTGCAGTTGGCTTTAAACACTCTCCACATGTCAGATGTGGACTTGCCCAAAAACAGCTGTTTCCAATTATCTCTCCCTAGTTCCTGCCTAATGTTTTTAATAATTTTTAATGTTTTTAATGCCTAATATTTTGCCTTGCTCCAATTTAATAATCTCCTTCAAAGTCCATACTTATCCTTATCTATAGTTATCTTGAAAGTTAAGGATTTGTGGTCACCATTCCCTAACTGCTCACCTACTGAAAGGTCGGTCACCTGACCAGACTCATTTCCCAACACCAGGTCCAGAAAAACCCCTCCTCTTGTTGGACTATCTACATAATGATTTTTTTTAAAAAACCTTCCTAGATGCTCTTAACAAATTTTGCCCCATTTAAACATCTTGCTACGAAGAAGGTCCCAGTTTATATTAGGGATATTAAAATCCCCCGTGACAACAACCTTTTTGTTTTTACACCATTCCTTAATTTGCCTGCATATCTGTTCCTCAATTTCTCAATTGTTATTGAGTGGTCTGTAGTACAATTCTATCAGAGTGATTGTACCCTTCCTATATTTAAATAGACTCAGTGAATGAGCCCTCTGAGTGTAGCTCTGATAACGTCCCTAATTAGGAGCACAACTCCTTTGCCTCTATAACCTATCTTTTCTAAAACATCAAAACCCTGGGACATTAAGCACCCATTCCTGTCCCTCTCTCAACCAAGTCTCTGTAATGGCCACAACATCCTAGTTCCAGGCACTGATCCATGCTCTATGTTCAAGCAATGCACACAAAATGCTGGAGGATCTCAGCGGGCCAGGCAGCATCTATGGAAAAAAGTGCAGTCAACTTTTCAAGCTGAGACCCTTCATCAGAATGGAGAAAAAAAGATGAGTCAGAGTAAGAAAGTGGGGTGGGGAGAGGAAGAAACACAAGGTGATAGATGAAACCAGGGGAGGGGTGAAGTAAAGAGCTGGGAAGTTGATTGGTGAAAAGAGATACCAGGGTGGAGAAGGGGGAACCTGAAGGAGGAGATGAGCAGGTAAGGAGATAAGGTGAGAGAGGGAAATGGGAATGGGGAAGGAGAGTGGGGACATTGCCGGAAGTTCAAGAAATCAACGTTCATGCCATCACGTTGGAGGCTACCCATACTGAATATAAGATGTTGCTCCTTCAACCTGAGAGTGGTTTCATCGTGATGAGGCCGCATTCTGGTTGAAGGAGCAACACCTTATCTACCGTGTCTCAGCAGTGCTCAGTCAGGACAGCCTGGAGAACTCATTTACTGAGGCTCTATGGGTGGAACTGAGGAATAAGAAAGGTATGATCACATTAACATGATTCAGTTATAGACCACCCAACTGTCCAAGGGATTTAGAGGAGAAAATTTGTAGAAAGAACACAGACTGCTGTAAGAAACGTAAGGTTGTTCTAGTAAGTGTTTTTAACTTTCCACATACTGACTGGGACCCCCATACTGTAAAAGGACTAGATGGAATAGAGTTTGTCAAATGTGTACAGAAAGGTTTCCTTAGTCAGTACAGAGAAATCCCAATGAGAGAATGTGCGATACTGGATCTGCTTTTAGGGAGGGCAAGTGACAGAGGTTTGTGTAGGAGAGTACTTTGCATCCAGTGACCACAATGCCATTATTTTCAAAATATAGGTCAGGTCCACCACTGGAGATTCTAAATTAGAAAAAAAGACAAATGTGATGGAATCAGAAATGATCTGGCAAGTGTAGATTGGGACAGGTTTTTCCCTGGCAAATGGATGTTTTGCATCTGTATTTACTCAGGAGATGGACACAGAGTCTATAGAAGTGAGGCAAAGCGGCACTAACTTCATGGACCCTACGCAAATTACAGAGGAGGAGGTGTTTGTTGTCCTGAGGCAAATTAGTTAATAACTCCCCAGGGTCTGACAAGATGTTCCCTCCAACCCTGCAGGGGGCACTAGCAGAGATATTTCAATCATACTTAGAGACAGGTGAGGTACCAGAGGATTGGAGTTCTGCTGTTCAGGAAAGGCTCTAAAAATAAACCAGGAAATTATAGGCCAGTGAGCCTGACACCAGTAGTGGGAAAGTTATTGGAAGGTATTCTGAGGGACCAGATATATAAGTCTGACATCGGTGGTGGGGAAAATGCTAGAGTCGGTTATCAAAGATGTGATAACAGCACATTTGGAAAGAGGTGAAATCATCAGACAAAGTCAGCATGGATTTGTGAAAGGAAAATCATGTCTGACGAATCTTATAGAATTTTTTGAGGATGTAACTAGTAGAGTGGATGGGGAGAGCCAGTAGATGTGGTATATTTAGATTTTCAAAAGGCTTTTGACAAGGTCCCACACAGGAGATTAGTGTGCAAGCTTAAAGCAAACGGTATTGGGGGTATGGTATTGATGTGGATACAGAATTGGTTGGCAGACAGGAAGCAAAGAGTGGGAGTAAACGGGACCTTTTCGGAATGGCAGGCAGTGACTAGTGGGGTACCGCAAGGCTCAGTGCTGGGACCCCAGTTGTTTACAATATATATTAATGATTTAGACGAGGGAATTAAATGCAGCATCTCCAAGTTTGCGGATGACACAAAGCTGGGCGGCGGTGTTAGCTGTGAGGAGGATGCTAAGAGGATGCAGGGTGACTTGGATAGGTTAGGTGAGTGGGCAAATTCATGGCAGATGCAATTTAATGTGGATAAATGTGAGGTTATCCACTTTGGTTGCAAGAACTGGAAAACAGATTATTATCTGAACAGTGGCCGATTAGGAAAAGGGGAGATGCAACGAGACCTGGGTGTCATTGTACACCAGTCATTGAAGGTAGGCATGCAGGTACAGCAGGCGGTGAAAAAGGCAAATGGTATGTTGGCATTCATAGCAAAAGGATTTGAGTACAGGAGCAGGGAAGTTCTACTGCAGTTGTACAAGGCCTTGGTCAGACCGCACCTAGAATATTGTGTGCAGTTTTGGTCCCCTAATCTGAGGAAAGACATTCTTGCCATAGAAGGAGTACAGAGAAGGTTCACCAGATTGATTCCTGGGATGGCAGGACTTTCATATGAAGAAAGACTGGATCGACTAGGCTTATACTCACTGGAATTTAGAAGATTGTGGGGGGATCTTATTGAAACATATAAAATTCTAAAGGGATTGGACAGGCTAGATGCAGGAAGATTGTTTCCGATGTTGGGGAAGTCCAGAACAAGGGGCCACAGTTTAAGGATAAAGGGGAAGCATTTTAGGACCGAGATGAGGAAAAACTTCTTCACACTGAGAGTGGTGAATCTGTGGAATTCTCTGCCACAGGAAACAGTTGAGGCCGGTTCATTGGCAATATTTAAGAGGAAGTTAGATATGGCCCTTGTGGCTAAAGGGATCAGGGGGTATGGAGAGAAAGCAGGTACAGGGTTCTGAGTTGGATGATCAGCCATGATCATACTGAATGGCGGTGCAGGCTCGAAGGGCCGAATGGCCTACTCCTGCACCTATTTTCTATGTTTCTATATATAAGTATTTGGACAGACATGGACTGATTAAGGATAGTCAACATTGGTTTTGTGTACAGTAGGTCACATCTAACCAATATTATAGAGTTAATTGATGAAATTACCAGGAAAGTTGATGAAGGCAAGGCAGTGGATGTTGTCTACATGGACTTTAGTCAGTCATTTGACAAGGTCCTGCATTGGAGGTTAATCAAGAAGGTTCAGTTGCTCAGCATTCAAGATGAGGTAGTAAATTGGATTAGACATTGGCTTTGTGGGAGAAGCCAGAGAGTGGTAGTCAATGGTTGCCTCTCTGACTGGAGGCCTGTGACTAGTGGTGTGCTGCAGGGATCTGTGCAGAGTCTGTTGTTGTTTGTCATCTATATCAATCATCTGGTTAACAGGACCAGCAAATTTGTGAATGACACCAAGATTCAGGTTGTAGTGTACAGTGAGGAAGGCTATCATGACTTGCAGAGGGATCTGCATCAGCTGGAAAAATGGGCTGAGAAATGGCAGATGGAATTTAATGCAAACAAGTGTGAGGTATTGCACTTCAGCAGCATTAACCAGGGTAGGTCTTACACACTGAAGGGTAGGGCACTGAGGAGTGCGGTAGAACTAAGGGATCTGGAATTACAGGTCCATAATTTGTTGGAAGTGGCATCACAGATAGATACTGTTGTAAAGAAAGCTTTCGGCTTATTGACCTTCAAAAATCAAAGTATTGAGTACAGGAGATGGAATGCAATGTTGAAATTGTACAAGACATTGGTGAGGCCTAATATGGAGTATTGTGTACAGTTTTGGTAACCTACATATGTGAAGTCTTTATGTGAAGACATAAATAAGGTTGAAAGTGTACAGAGAAAATTTACAAGGATATTGACAGGTCTGGAGGACCTGAGTTATAAAGAAAGATTGAATAAGTTAGGACTTAATCCTTGGAACACAGAAGATTGAGAGGAGATTTGAAAGGGGCATACAAAATTCTGAGGGGCATAGATAGGGTTTTTCCACTGAGGTTGGGCGAGACTACAACTACAGGTCATGGGTTAAGGGTGAAAAGGTGAAAGATTTAAGGGGAACGAGGGGGAACTTCTTCACTCAGAGTGTCA
This sequence comes from Hemitrygon akajei, assembly GCF_048418815.1. Taxonomy (NCBI): domain Eukaryota; kingdom Metazoa; phylum Chordata; class Chondrichthyes; order Myliobatiformes; family Dasyatidae; genus Hemitrygon; species Hemitrygon akajei. Next base: position 109,300,001 of record NC_133125.1, read on the forward strand.
CGAGAGTGTGGCATGAGCTGCCAGCACAAGCGGTGGATGCAGGGTTTATTTCAACATTTAAGAAAAATTTGCAAAGATACATGGATGGGAGGGCTATGGGTGTAGATCGATGGTACTAGGCAATTAATGTTTTGGGATTGACTAGATGGGCCAAATGGTCTTTTCTGTGCAGTAGTATTCTATAGCTCTATGACAACCCCCAGCTGCTTGCCCTCCCCTTTCAGAACGTCCTCTGGCCTCCTCAAGATTTTCTTGACCCTTTCACCACCCTGGAGTGTCACCGTGCGCTCACCACAGATTGGACCTGGGCATGGAGGAACAGGATTCCCAGGAAGAGACGAAAACAAGAGGTTAAATGTTGGAAACAGAGCCTCGGAGGAGCGACTGAGCAACACCACAGGGTAATTCATCCTCCCCAACACAATGACCCCACTGGGGCACTGAATGAGAGTCCTCTTTAAATAATCATAGAATGTGGGGTACATGTGCCAGCCACAATTAACTTAACGAGATTAAACCGAAAACACAGGGGCTTAACAACTCTAGTTAAGATATTGATTAGTAAATACAAGTGCCAAAGAACCCTAGTAGCTCAGCGCCCCATTGGCAAGCTGCAGGGCTCGTGACATGGAGTTTCACTCATGGCCACAGAATCACCACCTTCAACTCTCCATGGTCCTCTTACCATATTGGCTTTAAACCCACTGAATGATGTTTCCTAGACTTCACTTAAACTCATCTAGGGTCCATTATCACACTTCACTTAAACTCGCCAAGGACCCTCTGCCTGAGCTCTTTTTCAACCAACTTGGGCCTATTGGCACACTCCTTTTAAATACATTTGTTTCTGGTGCTTGTCTGGTTCACTGGGAATTTTATTGTACTACTAATGTGTGCTATCTAAACAAAAAAGGGAATTAAATGGGTGCTGGTGTGCTAATAGGACTAACACCCAGAACATCTGCTCATCCAACACCAATGTCCTGTAGATGTTGTATTATCAAAGTTTTTCTGTATATTCATTACCACAAGGATAGAAAAAGCCAAAAACACTCCACAGGTCAGACAGCATCTGAGGGAAAAGGAAGCAGATTTAATATTTCAGGTCAATCATCAGAAATGGAATAGTGAAAAGTGTGTTTAAGTTGCAGAGAAGGGGAGAAGTGCAAGGTGGAAAGCTTATGATTTGGTGGAGATCAGTGCTCCAGCTATTGTGATTATTTTTGATGTTGACAATTAGAAAGAATCAAAGGAACACGTTGAACAAAAACCACAATGAAAAGAAAGCCCATAATACTCAGAGATCCTCTGCGCAGCAGCAAATAAGAGAGAGAAAACTAAGTAGAGATAGATAACCTTACATTAGAACCAACCAGTTCAGAGATGAGCAGGAATGGCAGGTTACCTGAAATTATTGAATTAAGTGTAAAACTCAAGAGCTGCAGTATGTCCAGAGGGAAGATGCGGAGCGATTCCTTGAGCATCAATGAAACACAGTAAGGAGCCAGAAACAAAGATTAACGTGACATTGAACAGTGAATTAAAGATGCAGGTGAATAGAGCACTGAGTATTTTGTAAAGTTACCCAATCTACATTTGATATCTTTGATGTGAAGGAGAACATGTCATAAACATTACTGCAACACATTAGATTTGAAAAAAGTGCAAATAAATTGCTGCTTCAGTTGGGAAGATCTTTTGGGTCTCTGGATAGTGTTAAGGGAGGAGTTCAAGGACTGGTGTTTTGCAATTGCATGAAGTACCATTGAAAGAGAGTGGCTGGTGGAATTGGTAGAACAAATCAAGGAGACATGATGGAAACAATTCCTTCAGAATGCTGAAAGGGGATGAAAAGGTGAGTCTATTGGTAGAAAATGGTATTTGGTTTAACATAAATTGCTATCTTATAGCAGACAGGGTTTGAAAAATTAATTTATTGTAAATGTGTTATGCACATTGATGTAACTCCAATTCAAATTCATCTGACACAAAATCAGAGTTTACACCTGAAATGAGTTATGTGCCTTATCACTAAAACCACTGTTTCTACCTCATAAGGTCACTTGATTCTATCTCTGCATCAGCTCACATTAGTAAAAATTTCTTCTATAATTTGGTAGCTGTAGATTTGACAATACAAAAGTACCTTTTGCTCACCTCTCCCTCCATTTTCTGTAAACTCTAGTCTAATGTCCACAAATTCCAGTCATCAAAGCTTGCTGATATATATTGGTTCCAGGTAAAGCAAAAATTCAATATTTAACTTCTCATCTTATTTTCAAGCCCCACTCTGCATCCCTTTTCTCTGTTTTGCTGCAGTCTCAGCTAGCTCAATAAATCTCTGAGATACCTGCACACCCCTGCATTTTATAATTCCTCAATAAATAGAAATTTATTTGTACAAAATTCTGGAATTCTTTCAGCTTTTGTTCATCTGCCCTTACATTTCCTGATTTAACTCATATAATTTTAGTTTTGTCAATACTCCTGTGCTGAATCTTGGGACAGTTTGTAAAGCTGGACATGTTTTATTAATAGACATAACTTCACTCATTACTGTCAACTTGTAATCCCGTTTGTCAGATTAGTTGTTGGAAAACGAGCAGCAATGACTTAGCACTCTTAGGCACTGGAAAATTCCTCTGTAGGGTACACCTTGCTCTCACTTACATTGTAGGTCCTTTCGTGAAATTCTGCTAATTAACCAAACGGAGAAAGGGGAATAAGTAAGGAAGCAGCAGTTATATGCGGATCAACGATTTTAAGACCTTTCGGCAGCTGAGAGGCTTGTCACATTCAAGTCAATGTGAGTTGGCCCAAAGTATCGCTGTGTGTAATTTGTTTTTAAAGAAAACACCAGCGAGCAAGGTGACAGAAAGAAACATCGCCGGAATATCAGGGTTCCTTTTGAAAACGCCTCTCGGAATTGCAACTGTTGAAACGTACAGAGACTTCGAATTACCACACATTATGAAATACTGAAAGGCAGACAAAACATTGCCCTAATGGGTCGGAATAATTACCAGATGTACAAAGTTGATGGATGGTTGGGGGAGGGAGTAGTGTACAAAACAAACATTATTGCTGCTGCCAAAATTTGTTATTAAGGTGCAGAACCACAATTAGAGGAGTAGATGTGTGTTTAAAAGTTAACGATTATTATGTTTAACCTACCTATTACAGTCATCTGTCTGTCTCCGAAATAACCACGGCGTTTTCAACTAACAAAAATATCAAGTGTTCCCATCAACCCGAAACGCCGAACACTCTCAGACGACAGGTCAAATGTCAACACTGCAACATTTAAAGATGAATTCGCACAGCATTAAAGTAGTTCCGTTTATAATTACGCGTCGTGTTAATTAGAACTCTATTTAGAAGCAGGCGCTCTTGGCTTGTCAGCCCTGAAACAGGGATCCGTAACGTTTTATACATGTATTAGTCCTCTCCATTTTATTTGCTGAAATTAGAAATATAAGATCAACAACCATGCTTCATTCTGATAGTGGCGGACAATGCAACTGACAAAGCACGTATTTTTTGCTCAATTCCTCGTTCCGATGCCTCTAACATTTTCTAAAAGTCCATTTGGTATCTTCACACTGTTTATTCGATGTTGTACTATCACCCCACCCCTCGAGAATAATTCGCGTTGTTTAGGTGTTTTTTCTAGATGGAAAAGAAACACCGGTAATGTGAATCTGTCTTCTGTGTGTTTGAATGTCTTCAGGTATTCGAACTGTTAACTACTTCTAAAACTAAATTTATTGATATCTCAAGTTATCTTGACCCATTTTAAGTTTTAAACAGCCTACATTGTTTTCTTTTCCTGTTTCCACAAAGAATCGATTATATCTCATCTGTATTTTCACCTTTTCTTCCGCGGAAACATTGAAGTTTGCGGTTAATAAGAGAGGACCACAAAAGAGTTTTTGAATCATAGCTACTCCATGTTCAGTAACAGAAATTCGAGTCAATGGATTCACTGACTAATCAAACGAAATAGTTTTGGAACCATGGATCGAATGTTGTAATCAGTTGTCAATCAGTGCTGGAGTCCAAGGAAGTCTTCGTGCCTTTCAGTCGACTACGTTATTTTAGCGAGAGCGAAACTTCTGAAATCCTTGTTACACGTGAAAAGCAAGCCCAGCACCATAATCGTTACTTTCGACTCGCATGTTTAATATATTTCACACCACGTGGCTCTGCTCCTAAATAGGGCCGAGATTGTGAACTCGAGTTTCACGTGGAAATCGTAGTGTAAATTTCCTGTTGCACAACGCAAGGGAGCACGGGCACAGACGTGCCAGGTTTGGAGGGAGGCAAAAAGAACGCGCGTGTGTGTTATCCGATTAACCCCACATTGGAACTGCACTGCGACGAGGTACGGGTGTCCGAAATAGAAGTTTACACATCCTGTACGGCACTTAGAGAAATGTTTCGATATTGTATATTATATTTTGTAACGCGAGTTGCCCTTCCCAATGGGATCACAACTTCATCAAAATATTAAAATAAATGTTAGCCATGTGCAGGATATATTTCCAATAGGAATATAGTAAAATATTTTCCTTTCCTCTAAAGAGCCTAGCAGCGGAGATAAATTTGGTTTTATTGAAGAGGTGAACATCTCTTACTAAGAACTCGCAGGCTGCAGTACCAGAAGGGAAGTTGTCGTGGGAGCCATGTGTTAAATAGTGCGCGTCGTGAACATGCAGTGAAGCAACTAACAATACACGTTAAAATATGTGATGCTGATGATAACCCTAACATGTAGGACACATATGAAGTGTTTCACTGACATGATCATTACATTAAAGTCGCAGTTCTGTTATGTTTCCCTCTCCATACTCGCTGACTGACCATTGAGAATTTTCAATAGTCTCTATATTGGGGTAACCGTCGAAAACTAAATAATATTTATTTATATCCTGTTGATATATCGGAATATCTGCTGGTTATCTGGAATAAAAGCAGAAAACGCCGCTGTACTCGCCAGGTCAGGCAACATTGGTGAAGAAGGTAAAACCAGGCTAACATTTCAGATGATCTTGCCTCTAACCTGATGGTTATTGAGTTGAAATGTTAACTCTGTCCAAACATTCTGTCTGACCTGCTTAATGTTTCCAACATTGTACTACTGACGGTACAGGCAATGCAGGGAAGCCCCGCATAACTGAGTCTGTATTTCTGGAAAGCAGTCGGTACCGCGACTTTCCGTAACTTGAGAAATGCCAGTTGACACATAACCACTTTTCACATACATTCTACTTAAGTGTGTTTTATTTCTCATCTCGATTTTTTTTTCGGATAGTGTTTTGTTAATTTTGTAAGGGCGAATTCCGTTACCCGAAAGGCCATGACGCATGCGTCGCCTGTAATTTTATTAATCAAAGTAATTCGCCATTCCAGTTCAACAGATGAGCAAGTTTTGTCACTAGTTGGGAAATTTTGTTGAAAACTCTGTTTCCGTCAACCTCCTTCTCTCTCTTCTCCCCCCTCCCCCCCCCCCCCCCCCCCATCCAGGTTATATTTGTGCAGTTGGTTCCTTTGCTATTAATTATATAAAAAAAAGAGAAAAAAGAGAATTGCGGTATATTGCCTGTAGCCCATGTGGACTACATTTAAGTACACATTATAAAATTAAACCGAAGTTAACACGATACACTTTGGGTGCTGTTAACATTCGTTTGCTTGGTTCAGGTTTCCATTTCATTAGCTTTAACTTTGCATCCTACTCAATCCTTTGCTTGGAAATAATTAAGGCTGTGAGACAGCAGATTAATTTCACATAAAGAGCCTTCTTAAAAATGAAATGTCAGCTCTCAACGATTTCTTTTAAATCATAACCCGTGCGTAAATTTCTGAAATTAACCATGTAATTACGATGTCTATCAACTTTACCCTGTGAGGTTGCTGGAGCTTTGAGCCTCTCTGTTCAATCTTTCATTCAGTTCATGAATAGGCATTCTGAAATTAAAAACTGATCCTCATTACGCACGACCTTTTTATCATATTTGCTGTATTAAAACTTTGTACTTTGTAATTATCCATACACAAGCTACATCAGGCAGCTTTTGCCAAAAATATGAAATTGAAGTCATAGGTGCGTTAGAGCTGGCTGATTTACACAATTTATTTAGGGCACTGCTTTGCCAGATTAAATGGTTACTTACTTGCAAATAGCCCCCAGGGAGTTGAATTGCTGGGAAGAAAACAGATTAAAGTTTGCATTCAAACAGAAATTGAATTCAAAGGTAATCAATAGGATAATGGGGCAGTAAGTGCATCCTGCTGAGTGAAATGAAATTACCATATTTTTAATCTTAATTTTCCACTCTGTTTATCTGACACTGTCGATGCGAAATACAAACGGATAATGACATAGTGTGTTATTGACACTCCTGTCGTCTCTAGAGTGAGGGTTTCAATGATTAAATTGCTGGGATCTTTGATTACTTTGTGCGAGGGTTGACGATGGTCAGAACGTGGGAGGGACACTAACCCGTCAACCCGATCGACAAGGCTTCCGCGTGGTCCTGCCGTACCACCGCTTTCAAATTCCAAAGATATTACTTCATTTGCACAAGCTTGCTTTTCGAGATACCGCTCAGTGTCATTATAACACCAAATGCGCGTTTTAATGCAGCTGCTCTGGCGCACAATTGTTTTTGTAATTACAGTTTACTGAACGGTACTATTACCCATTTCTGAACCTACCGTCTGCAATATCAGAACTCTCGGACAATTCAAACAGAAAGCATCAGTTTGATTCTTTTTTTTTGAAACGTGACTTTCCATCTCTCGGTATATTTTTGTGCAAATTGCAAGATTTTTCTTGTACTTGAAAAGCTGAACAGCAGGATAAAGGAAATAGATCATACAGAGCGTTTATCGATCGAATGGGCATTTGAAGTGCGGGTAATATGCTGGGGTCGATAGTATTCAAGAGAATGTAGGACCCAGCAGAAACCTTGCTCTGCCTGATCCTCTGCGAACCCGCAACCGCAGTTGCTTTTATTCTTGAATCGCGGTATGCTTCATCGACTCTGAAAAGTAGCCGCGAATCCTTTCGAAAGAGAGAGAAGTGGTTCCATACTCAACATTAAAACGCAAGACAAATCGCCATACCGCGTTAGGGGATCCACATCTTTCCCCTATTTTACGCAGCGCACAGAAACCTGAATCTTTCCGTGTACTTTTTAAAGGAGTATTAACGCCCGCTCTGCAGCTAACACGTGAAAACAGGGAAGAAAACGACATTAATGCAATGTAAACGTGCTAAAGCGATTAAAGGAAAATAGTGGCGGGCCCGGTTTTTTTTACGCTGTCCAGTTATACCAGGTCTGATCACAGTCCGATTCTGCACAGGTTGAAAAGTGGAATTTGTATTTCCTCTTCCGAACCTATTGCGGCAACAGGATTCCTTTGCGCACTCTGTTTTCTCTTTTTTTCCCTAATCCTAAACCCCACAGGATAAATGGCATCGCTCACAATACTAATGCTGGATGTTTACTGTCACCCTGCTGAAACGATGCTTCCTGTTCATTAAGCCTCCTTTAATCTCCCAACAATGCTCTTACTTTGCTGCAATGCTAAATCGACGCCCATCTCTTCAATCGTGTATGAATAACATTAAATAGTGTTTATGCTAGCCATTGTGGTCTTTTGTATCCTTCGTCTAGTGCGCGGAGAAAGACCAGCTTCTGTAGTCTGTTTCAGGTTCGCTCTCCTTGCACCATGGGCGCGGACATGTAGAACACCAAGAATGGAAGCAGTGTGAAAACACCGAACTGTTGCGCTCTGGGGCCGCCTTTTCCCGAGAGCGGGCAAATGAAGTTATACTTTTAGCATTTACTCTATACTGGCAGAAAAAAATGCAAGCCAAAAACAGAAGAGTGAAATTGCTCCATATCTTAAATAAAATATAAAATGCTGCATATGCCATTCAGCGCTTCTGTCAGTGATCGTGGGGACAAATTATGGAACAGGTAGTATTGGCATTTCCCTTCATTTCGGGTTAGGCAGTGGCGGGACCGGTGGAGCCCATCCAGCGACCTTCCAGCTGGCTGTTCACCACAGTCGGCCCATCCGCACGCTGCTGGCCAGTGCGTGGACGGGAGCTCCTCGCCATCAATGCTGATTCGTGGTGCTTCTCCTGCGCCCTGGGCCGGTGTATTATGAGATTTGACTAAAATCCTGGGAAAGTCCATGATTTACTCTGGTGGGCGGGAAAACGGGTTTAATATTGCAATATATCAATTAATGTATATTGCGCCACTATTACTGTTTTCGACAGAATCGAACGCTCAATTTGGTAATTGTGCACACAACATGGGGACGAAAAGGAAATTTTGGGGGTGGGGTGATAGCAATATGCTCGTCGCCATTCCTTCCCTGCCCTGTCTTCCAGTTTCTCGGAATGGAGTTCGGTAGTTAGTGACATGCCGCAGTGGTCGGTGTTGGAGTCTTATTGTTTGCTATGTAAGTGACTTGGATAGGCACAGGGGTTGATGGTGAGGAAGATTGCGATAGATTACAAGGGGATCTTGCTCAGTTACCGAAGTGGATTTCAATACGGCTAAGTGTGAGGTGATGCATTTTGGAAAGCGTAGGATTTATACTGTGAATGGTAGGGCACTAGGGAGTGTAGTGGAGCAGCGGGACGTCGCAGTACTTATACACAGTTAGCCAAAAAGCAGCAACATTGAATATAGGAGTTGCGAAGCCCCGTTTAGATTACTGTCTACAGTTTTGGTCCCCTTGTTGTAAGAAAGATGTGGTTAAACTGGAAAGAATGCAGAAAATATTTATCAGGATGTTACCATAACTAGAGGGCCGAATTATAGGGAGAGGTTGGCCAGTTAGGAGCCTATGAGAATGAGGTGTGAAGTGATACGAGGTTTATAAAATTATGTGAAGCATAGATAAGGTCAATAATAAGTCTTTTCCTCGGGAAGGGGTTCCAAAACTTGAGGGCATAGATTGAAGTGGAGAGTGGAAAGATTTAGAACAGTAACAGACACAAAATGCGGAAAGAACTCAGTAGGTCAGGTAGCATCTATGGAGAAGAGTAAAGAGTTGATGTTTCAGTTCAAGACACTTCATCAGGAATTAAACATCTGAAGAATCCCTTGTGTTTGAGTTTTAAAAGGGAATTGAGTGGTGACTTTTCATGCAGAAAGTGATGAGAATATGAAATGAACTGCCTGGGGAAGTGGTTGAGGTTGTTACAGTGGTATAATTTACAAAGCACATGGAAAATCAAGGACATCCCAGTCAATATTGGGGATATTAAAGTCACCGACTACAACAGCCCTGTTGGTTTTACATCTTTCCACAATTTGCTGATGTTTCTGTTCTACCTGTAGTATAGCCCACCATAACGATTGCATATATCTTATTTCTCAGTTATGGTTTAAGTACTTTAAAGTGGAAGTAGATAAACATTTGATCAATCAGGGAACAGAGGAGTGTGGAGAAATGACACAGCAGAAGAGTTGAGGTCACACACATCAAACATAGTAAATAGGTTTGAAGGGTCTGATAGTAGACCTCATATCATTAAAATGCATACTTAATGCATGCAACCAAAGATGAATTTAGTCTCTAAACAAAGGGTTCCTATTAATTGACAAATTCAGTTATGATTCCCAATTCAATTAAATTCTAGTGTACACCAAGTGCAGGCCATGTCATTTACCATCTAACATGGCTTTTCAATAAGTATATTCGGAAGGATCCTGCAAAAATAATTTTCATTTATAAGCAGATTTCTCAGTTCATATGTTATGCAAACTTGGATTCAGCCTCAGATGCAAACTTTCTTTGTTGGAATATTTTTTCATCTGTACTTAAATTTGAATATTTTGTTCAGCTTTGTTAGCAAGGTGTTATTTTTGACTTTAAACGAGCCTGCAATAAATAGGATGAGCAACAAATTCTTCAGAACCCTGGAATATCTAGACAGCAAAGATGCATGCATCAGGATGCTCTTCATCAACTACAGCTTGGTATTCAATACCAACATCTCTTCAAAACTAATCAATAAGTGTCAAGACTTGGCCTCAATACCTTCTTGAGCAATTGGATCCCTGATTCCCTCACTTGCAGGCCCCAGCAATAACATTGCCTCCATGATCTCCATCAGCACAGGAGCACCACAGGGCTGTGTGCTTATCCCCTGCTCTATTCACTTTACACTATGACTGTGTGGCTAAGCACAGCTCCAATACCATATTCAAGTTTGCTGACGACACCACTGCCATAGGACAAATCAAAGGTGGTAACAAATCAGCATTTAGGAGGAAAATTGAAAATCTGAATGAGTGGTCCTTAACAACAATCTCTTACTCAATGTCAGCGAGTCCAAGGAGCTCATTATTGACTTCAGGAGAAGGAAACCAGAGGTGCATGAGCTGGTCCTCTTCGGAGAGTCAGCAACCTCAAATTCTTCAGTTATTATTTTGGAGGACTTGTCCTAGGCCCAGCAAGCAATTGCAATTACAAAGGAAGCATGGCAATTCCTCTGCTTCCTTAGGAGTTTGCAAAGATTCGGCATGACATCTAAATCTTTGACAAACTTCTGTAAATGTTTGGTGGAGAGTATATTGACTGGTTGCATCACAGCCTGGTATGGAAACACCAATGCGCTTGAAAGGAAAATACTGGATAGTGGATATGGCCCAGTCTTCTGTGCACAGTTATATTTGCCACACATCTGGAAGAATGTGGTTGCATCAGAATGGTTGCTGAAAGGAATGGTGAATGTGTTAAAAATTGTGAGATTAGGTAATAATAGACTGACTAGGCATTGCTTGTTTTCTTTAGAACAAATGAAACTGGGAGGAGATTTAACAGAGGTGTCTACAATTAGGAGAGGCCAGACAGGGAAAACAGGTTGGGAGAAATCTATCTTGGCAGAAACATAGTCTAGTTAGAGACATAAATTACAATAATTTAGTTGTAGTATTTCAGGAATGAGCAGCAGAGATCTAGACTTTTATCTGAAAGGGCAGTGATGCGAGAAACCTTTGTCACATTTAAAAACTACCTGCATAAACAGTTGGGGAACTGGCTGTGATGTAAGTTGACCAGCTCTCCGGCTGGAGTGATTGAGATGCCCTATTTTATTTCTAGTATGAGTCAATCACATACCACTAAGGCACCATATCACTCCAACCCTGCTTTTGAAATTGATCTGATACGACTATTTACTTTGAGGAGAACACAATCCAACTCCAGAAGGACTCTTCATTTGGAGGGAGAGGACTGAGAAAAGCTGGAGGAGTTTGCTGCTGGGGGAGTAGAGGAGGAAAGGTAATGCGGAGCCATGTACACAAAGCACCGGCTCAGATACTGGCACCACAATGGCAAGACACAGGGGCTTTCTGCACAATAGAGACATCTGGCAGGAGCACATCTCATCAGCCTATAAACAAAGACTGACTGCACAAACCGAGCCAAACAAGACCCAATCATGGCAGGCACAGCCACAATAGTTGAATGGCCTCCTGTGTTGTAAGTTTTTTTTTGTTTGTGCTTTATTTAAATTGTGCTTGATTGGGTCAAGTCAGGGGACATTCTGATAAAAAAATTATTTTTTGATTTAGTTGGGCCATGCTCAGGACAAAATGATTTACTCAGTGTGTGAAAAGCACATTAGAGATGGATATATAAGCATCCGTTAGTCTCGTGAGACCATGGATTTGCTCCTTGGAAAGTTTCCAGGATGTAGGTCTGGGCAGGGTTGTATGGGAGACCAGCAGTTGCCCAAGCTGCAATTCTTCCCCTCTCCACACCACCGATGTTGTCCAAGGGAAGGGCACTAGGACCCAAGCAGCTTGGCACCGGTGTCGTTGCAGAGCAATGTGTTGTTAAGTGCCTTGCTCAAGGACACAACACGCTGCCTCAACTGAAGCTCGAACCAGTGACCTTCAGATCACCAGACCTGATGCCTTATCCATTAGGCCACACGCCAATATTTGAGATGGATAGGCTTATGACAATGGGTGATCAGGTCAGATCTGGAGAAAGTATTAATACTGTGTGTGGACAATGTGGAGTGCTGTTTCTATTTGAAGATCATGAGTGAGAATGAGGAGGCAGTCAGTGGCAATGCATAGTGAAGTGCTTGGCACAGTGTCCTCAGTGCTGACCAACAAGCTTCAAAACCTGGGCCTCTGTACCTCCCTCTGCAACTAGAGCCTTGCTTCCTCATTGGGTGACGGCAGTCAATAACATCTCCTCCTTGATGATAAATGTTCAGCTCACTGTTCTACTCTATCTACACTCATTACCGGGCACAGCTCAAACACCATCTATAAATTCACCAATGATACCACAGTTGTTGCCACGATCTCAGACGGTGATGGGAGTGAGATAGATTGGTTGGCTGAGTGGTGTTGCAACAGCAACCTTGCACTTAACATTGACAAGACAAAGCAATTGGTTGTAGACTTCAAGAGGGGAAGCCAGGAGGGCACACGTCGGTCCTCATGCAGTGGTCAGTGGTGGAAAGGGTGAGCAGCTTTGAATTCCTGGGTGTGAACATCTATTCTTTCTATTTATTTATTTAGTGATATAGCGCCAAGTAGGCCCTTCCTGCCGTTAGAGCCATGCTACCCCTGTATCCTCTGACAATACTACGATATGTAGTGGACAGTATATTGACTGGCTGCATCACAGCCTGGAATGGAAACATCAATGTCCTTGGATGGAAAATCATACAAAAATGTAGTGGATACGGCCCAGTCCATCACAGGCAAAGCCCTCCCAACTGTTGAGCTTATCTACAAGAAATGCTGTCATAGGAAAGCAGCATCTATTATTAGGGAACCCCATCAGTCAGGACATGCTCTCTTCTCACTGCTGCCATCAGGAAGAAGGTACAAGAGCCTCAGGACTTACACCACCATTTTCAGGAACAGTTACTACCCCTCAAGCATCAGGTTCTTGAACCAAAGGGGATAACTTCACTAAACGTTACTTGGCCCATCATTGAAATGTTCCCACAACCAATGGACTCACTTTCAAGGCCCCTTCACATCATGTTTTCAATATTGATTGATCTTATTGTTTCTTTCTGGGTTTGTTGTCTTTGCACTCTGGTGGAACACCCACTTGGCTGATCTTTCGTTGATTCGTCTATAGTTATTACTTTATACATTTGCTGAGTGCGCCCTCAAGAAAATGAATCTCAGGGTTGTATAAGGTAACATATACATTATGTACTTCATTAATGAAATTTACTTTGAACTTTGAACCCAACTAACAATAACCTAATCATTGGACAATTTACAATGACAAATTAACCTACTCGCTACGTCTTTGGATTGTAGGAGGCAACCAAAGGACCCGAAGAAAACTGATGAGGAAAACTCCTTACAGATCTCTGAACGCTGGAGAGGGTGCAAAGGAGATTCACCAGGATGCTGCCTGGATTAAAGAGCACGTCTTATGGGGGGAGATTGAGTGAGCTAGGACTTTTCTGTCTGGAGCAAAGGAGGATGTGAGGTGGCTTAATAAAGGTACACTGTACAGGATGATAGAGGCATAGGTCGAATGGATAGCCAGAGACTTTTTCCCAGGGCGAAAGTGGTTAACGTGAGAAACATAATTTTAAGGTGATTGAAGGAAAGTATTCAGTGGATATCAGAGATTTGTTTTTTTTTGTGCAGAGAGTGTGAGCTTGTGAAATGCCCTGCCAGCGGTGGTGTTGGAAACAAAGATTAGGGGCATTTTTAGAAACTCTTAGGTAAGCAGAAAGGTATGGAAAAATGGAGTGTCGTGTAGGAGGGAAGGGTTAAAAGTTTGGCACAACATCATGGATCAAAGGGCCTGTAATGTATTGAACTGTACTGCTGTCACAAAAAAAACTTTCACTACGTATGCCAGTGATAGGAAACCTTACTCTGATGCTGAAAACACTATATGACAATGCCGGAGTTTGTGCTGATTGAAGATAGCATCATTTTCACTCTGGAAATGGCATGGAAGTCAGATTTTAAGAAGGCAAACAGTTCTGGTTCAGCCACAGTCAATGAATAGTATCTGCTGGAACAGATTCTCTTTGTCCATCAATGTTCTGCTGCGTTGAGCCAGCAGTAATTTGACCTCCAGGTTGTTCTTCCTATGAACAGAATAATGTCCTGTTGGAGTCTGCATTACTTAAGAAGGAAAAATTTGATAATTCTGGAAAATATAGACTGGTGAGTCTCATGTCACTGGGAGGGAAGGTATTGGAGAGGATTCTTAGGGATAGAATTTATGAGCATTTGGCAAAGCATAGCCTAATTAGGGACAATCAGCTTGGGTTTGTGTGGGGCAAGTTATATCTTACCAATGATTTGTAAAGTGTAACTCTCACTTTGGCAAATGGCTTAATATAGGGGATGATAGCCCCCTGGCCCGGCCAAACTCAAGAAATCTCGTTTGGGTGGATGCTGCACGATGTGTCCCTTGTTACAGATCAGTACCAAATCAATAACAACTTGTACACAATATGTGATTAAACGATTGAGCTCAATAATTCTTAATTTGACTATTGTATATGGTTAGTAAATAAAACAAAAAAAGAAAAAGGGCCCATTCTCATGAAACAGTCTAATGCACAACACTGGAGCTCACTGATAAGGCCGTTCGTCCACCATCGACCTCCTCCAATTGTTGCTGACCTTCGGACCCTCACTCTAAGTCCACTCCGTCGGAGGTATACCAATTCTCTCCATTCACGTCTTCTCGCCTGATCTCTCCCTGGCAATAGACCATGAATTCCCGGCTCCCAGACAGACAAGAAAGAACAACATCCCACTCATTGGCTAACATGCCCCGTTATCTCTAGTCATGACCCAAACAGTGCTGTTACAGAGAAACCATTACCTCAGCAGTGGAACATCACAGAGAAGCCATTACATTAGCAGTGAAACCTGACAGAGTGTTACACTCTTCCCCCCCACCCCACCAAGTTTAGTCAAGTCCTCATGATGTTGAGATCATTTGCCAACTTTTCCTGCAAAACACAAAGTCCAGTCCAGGTGCACAAGGCAGTGACATAGCACCCCAAAAGGTTAGAGGGTCACACTCTGTTCCCCTGATGCTATGTAGGCCAGCCTATCCTAATTCTCTGAGACCTCCGTACCCCCTCACCTAACTCTTCAGGTTCAGACACTACTGGGGATACTTTCAATCTACCTGGCGAGGCCTCCCCTGGCCTATCACTCGCGCCCACCTGCAACTCAGACACCTCTGTCCCATGGCCAGGCCAGCTTCCTTCCCTGAAGAGTCCAACTGCAACCCAAGCTGCCTACAGATACCCGCCCCCAACTTCACCTGACTCAGTGGGAGAAGGGCCGGGAGTCTCTTCCTCAATCAATGGAGAGTTAGCAAAAGGTGGCATATCCCACACATCCAGATCATCATCCTCCGAAACAGTATCCCCCTCGGGTGAGGGCCGGCCCAGCCTCTGCCACGTTGGCCCTGCAGTTGCCCAGTGTTTTTGCAGAGTCCCCTTACTAGGTGTATGCTCCAGGTCGGGCTCTGGGTCAACCTGCCCCTCTTGTCCCAGGGCAGCAGGTGGTTCCGATGTAGAATCTTTACAGGCCCATTCCCATCCTCTGGTTTCACCCGGAAAACTGGTACGTTTGGCATCTAGCTATCCACCACATAGGGCATAGCCGCCCAGCGGTCAGCCAACTTATTTTTCCCAGGTAGCCCCGAATTCCTTATGAGGACCCAGTCTTCCAGCAGGAGTTGGGTGAACCTCCCTTTTGATCGTAACTCTTTTTATTTCCTTGATACTGCTTGGCAGCTGCGACCCCAGCTAGTTCATAAGCCCTTTTTAGCTCTCTTCTCATATTAGACACATACTTCAGATAAGTCTTCGGGGGTAAATCACCCTCATCAGTCCCAAAACAGAGGTCAATGGGCAACCTCGCCTCGCACCCAAACATAAAATAATATGGTGAGTACTCAGTAGCTTTATTTCGTGTACAGTTGTAACTGTGAACCAGATGTCCAAAATGTTGACTCCACCGCTCTTTTTGCTGATCTCCATGGTCCCGAACATGTCTAGCAAGGTCTGATTAAACCTCTCGGGCTGGGGATCACCCTGTGAGTGATAAGGCGTGGTCCTCGACTCCAAGCATGCCCAGTAACCCACGATGAGTCTGCTTTCAAAATCCCGTCCCTGATCACTATGTATCCACCTGGGAGGCCATAATAGATTAAATACTTCTCCCATAACACTTTTGCCACCGTAGACACCCTCTGGTCCTTGGTAGGGAAAGCCTGAGCATATCTGGTGTAGTGGTCTGTGATGACTAAGACATTCGCCGTGTTGCTGGCATCGGGTTTTATGGACAGGAAATCCGTACACACCAGGTACAGGGGCCCTGCACTCTGCAAGTGGGACAAGGGTGCTGCGTGCGTAGGCAGTGTCTTCCACCGTATGCATCGAAAGCATGACTTGCAGTATTCTTCGACCTCCGATTTCATCCGGGGCCAGTAAAACCAGTCCCTGAGCAATCTTTTCCACTCCCAAATGTCCAGAATCATCATGAAGTAATTTCAATGCAATCCTCCGATACTTCTCGGGCAGAACCAGCTGGCAACGCTGAGGATGGATTGGGGGCGACATGACCCAGTATAAGATCTGGTTCTTTAACTCCAACTGAGGCCATTCTCACAGTAATAGAGGCACCGATGCATGTTTCGTCTTCTCCACCTGAGCCATGCTTCCTTTTTCAACCACTACCCAAATGGTACCATGCCCGGATCATCTCGCTGAGTAGCAGCCACTTTGCCAGAACTCAATTCCGGCAGCTGATTTGTCTTCAGAGCAGTCAGGTTACAATAAACTTGGGGACTGGCATCATCAGAAGCTCCCAATTGATCCAATGCTCAATCCTGTCCCTCCCTTCCCTCTGCCTTCACAGTGATGACAAACTGACACATGGCCTTCACTCATGGGGCAGGAATGCTCTCCCACTCCTCAGGAATGAAAGAACCCTGTCTTTGAAATCTCTGCCCCTAGCTGCTGCTACATCAGTACTGGTCCGTATTAAAAGGAGAGCTGCGACCACCATTTTATCAAACCTCCGCCCACTTTAATCGCAACTTTAACAGTACTTAAAAGGTGAATAAACAATTCATCTAGATTATGAATATCTACCCCACTGGTTCAATGCTCAGCAAAATCACTCAGCATCGAACAGAATCAATCCCAGATGAGCCCCCACAATTGTAACTCCGGTCCAACCAAACTTAAGAAATCTTGTTCAGGTGGATGCTGTGCAATGTGTCCCCTGTTACAAATCAGTGCCACAAAATAACAAACAGTACGCAATATGCGATTCAACAATTGAGCTTTATAATTCTTAATTTGGCTATATTGTTAATAAAGAAAGCAAAAAAGAAGAAAAAGGGTCCATTCTCATGAAACAGTCTAATGTGCAATGTTGGACCTCACTGATAAAGCCATTCATCCACCATTGACCTCCTCCAATCTTCGCTGACCTTTGGACCCCCGCTCCAAGTCCACTCCGTCGGAGGTATACCAATTCTCTCCATTCACGTCTTCTCGCCTGATCTCTCCCTGGCAATAGACCATGAATTCCCGGCTCCCAGACAGACAAGAAAGAACAACATCCCACTCATTGGCTAGCATGCCCCGTTATCTCTAGGCATAACCCAAACAATGCTGCTACAGAGAAACCATTACCTCAGCAGTGGAACATCACAGAGAAGCCACTACATTAGCAGTGAAACCTGACAGCGTGCTACAAAAGTATTCAACAAGGTTTGGTCATCCAGAAGATTAAGATGCATGGATCCATGATGACTTGGCCATTTGGATTCAGAATTGGCTCATCCATAGAAGATAGGATAGTGGACAACGGGTCTTATTCTGGCTAGAGGTCCATGATTACTGGTGTTCCTCAAAGATCTGTACTGGAACCTCTGCTCTTTGTGGTATATGATATAAATGACTTTTATGAAAATGGGGATAGATATATTTGTAAGTTTGTGGATGACACAAGGACTGGTAGCATTGTATAAGATTGCCAGAGGATACAGTGGGACATGCAGTAGATCAGTTGCAGCGAAATGATGGATGGATCTTAGGTGTGAGCTAGGAGATCACCGTAAGAGGAAAGTACACAGTTAATGTCGGGACACTTAACAGCATTGGGGTCCAAGGCCTAGGATCATAAGACATAGGTGCAGAATTAGGCCATTCAACCTATTGAGTCTGTTCTGCCATTGTGTCATGGCTGATTTATTATTCCTCTTAATCCTATTCTCCTGCCATCTTCCTGTAACATTTGATGTGCTGAAAGTCAAGAATCTATCAACCTCTGCCTTGCATATACCCAATGACTTAGCCTGCACATCACTCGGTGGCAATGAATTCCACAGATTCAACACCCTCTGGCAAAATAAACTTTACCTCATCTCTGTTCTAAACGGATGTCCCTCAATTCTGAGGCCGTCCCTTCTAGTTCTAGACTCCCTCATTGCAGGAAGCATCCTCTCCACATCCACTCTGTCTTGGCCTTTCAAAACGTGATAGGTTGCAATCAGATCCCCCTTCATTCTTCATTCTTCTGAACTCCAGTATGCCCCCTGAGCCACCAAACTTTCCTCATACATTAATCTGTCCATTCTGAGGATCATTCTTGTGAACCTCCTCTGGACCCACTCCAATGTCATAACAAATTTCCAAATCAAAGAAAGATACGGTCTTTCTTTTATTATGAAATGATGAATGATTTAGAAGTGATAAATAACTAACAAAACTAAGTTAGTGATATAACGGTCTAATCAGTGGTTTTAACATATAAAGTGGCATTATAGTGTAATTAGCATAACTAAGTGTTCCAATTAGTGTAATTAGCATAATTAGAAATAATAAGTATTCCAATTAGCGACATAACAAAGTTAGCGATCTAACTAGGTGGTATTAGCAGTTAACAAAAAAATATCATAGTCCTTGGCTCACCCCCTCTCCATTAGATGAAACTGAATAACTAACTAAAACAAAGTGTGAATACATAACTATACTTATTTGCTTCTACCATGCCCAACCCACATGACAGATTACCAAGATAAATGATCCACAAAGCACAATACAGACAGAAAATAGATGCATGGCTCCTACAGACAGAAAATAGGTACATGGATCCAACATTCCAGCCCCTAATTATTGCACTATAATAGTTACAACTGCAGACTACTAAAACAGGAGACATGAAATCTTCAAGGATAAACATCTTAACATTTATACAAATGCCCTCTTTCTTCTTTCTTCTTCCAGTCCAGTTATGCCAGTCATCTATGCCAGAGTTTATGAGCACTTAGCCCAGTACAGAATGATTTTCACCATCACTCTCTGTCAAGTCAGTAAGTCAAGAAGCTTCATGTCAGAGTCATGAAACTTCTAGAGCTGTAGCTCCTCAAACCTCTGCCTCCTGTAGAAGACAGATTTTGGTTATAGGCCTGTCCAGACAGCTGGTCTTGGTTTTAATATACACCTACCGCTCAAATGCTCTTCTGTCTGGAAAGACAAATGAGTCTCCTCATGATCCATGAGTTATGACGCGCTGTGTCATTAACTATAAGCACAATGCTGCCTGGGAGGAAATTGCATTTTACACCTGACCATTTCTGACATTCCTGTTACTGTGGTAAATACTCTTTGACCCAACATTTTGTAAACATGTTTGACATGTATTGGACCTGTTTCCATCTACGACGAGCATAAATGTCTTCCGTTTGGAACTCTCCTGGAGATAAGAATGATGAGGTCTTCAGAAGCAACAGATGGTTGGATATTGGAGCTTCCAAATCATTAGGATTGGAGGATGCTTTAGTAATTGGACAACCGTTGATAATATCCTCTACTTTTCCAAGGACTGTGTGGAAACCCTCCTCATCAAGATTCTGTTCCTTCATGGTGGAATTAAGGACCTTTCGCACAGACCTGATCAATTTCTCCCGTGTTCCTCCATGATGTGAACCAGCTGGGGGGTGATTAAAAAAAACACTTAATTCCATTTTGAAGGAGGCCGTCGCTGATCTGTGAATGATTCCACTTCTCAGTGACTTTTCACATCTTGTACATCTTTTCACATACTTGTCACACTCTCAGAGTGCAGTTCATGAACTTGCCCTCATCTTGCTATAAAGTGAAGTTAATTAACAAAGGAATCTGTGTCTAAAGAAGATGCTACTTCAATGAGAACAGCTCGTATAGCTGGACAGGTAAATATGACCCAATACCCCATTTCGCCCGGTTTGATGCACAGAACAAAGTGCTGATGAGGAAGGCACCCCTCCACCCCAGCGGAACAGGTACTCTGTCTGACTGGAGGTGAGATCAAGAAGACCATGGCCAGAATCAAGCCACACAAAGCTGCGGGACCCAATAATACAGCAGGATGGGTTCTGAAAGACTTCGTAGCCCAGCTGACGGAATTTTTCAACACCTCACTGGAACAGTTCATTGTCTCCTCAGTTTTCAATGTGGCAAACATTATTCCAGTGCCAAAGAAGGTGAAAGTAACCTACCTAATTGTCTATGGTCCAGTGACATTAACATCAACCATTTTGAAAGGCTTTGAGCGGCTGGCCATGGCATGGTCCCTACTACCTTTTTTGAACAAGGGGACAACATTCACCTCCCTCCAATCCTCAGGTACCATTCCTGTGGACAACAAGGACATAAAGATCCTAGCCAGAGGTTCAGCAATCTCTTCCCTCGCCTCGTGGAGCAGCCTAGGGAATATTCCATCAGGCCCCGGGGACTTATCCGTCCTAATGTATTTTAACAACTCCAACACCTCCTCTCCCTTAATATCAACATGCTCCAGAACATCAACCTCACTCATATTGTCCTCACCGTCATCAAGTTCTGAACCTGTTTAGCATGCTGAATGTTCATGGGGAACCTGGTGCTAAAATATTCACAGACAACCTAATCCAGGCTCAGGGTTTTGTAAGTAGCAGAGCAGCTATTGCGCTGCGATCTACTGAAACAAACTTTTGTTGGCCGAGAGATCCTACAAGGGGGGGTGAGTGCGGGCCTGTCGCTCTCCTTGCTCGGTTGGTCGCTCTCTCTGGACTGCGACCGCCGCTGCCCGGCACGGGGACCTCCGGCCCTGACCTTGTCCTCTCATCCCACGCACGACCAGCCGCACCTGGCCAGGGTGTCTCGTGGTGGGCGGGCAGAGGCTGGAGTTCAGGTCTGGAGGCTGTCTAATGAGACAATGAAGCCCTCAAAACTGCTTCGGTACCCTGAGTCCAAGCACCCAGCACTTAAAGATGAACCCGTGAGTTTTTTCAGTGAAAAAAATGAGAGCAGCGCGGGACAGCAGCTGAGTGCTGAGAGCCGTGAAAACTAAATTGCGGAATAGGCTGGACATAAGGAACCTGCTTCGAGTATCGCTGTATTCCCATCCTGTTTAACACCCCCACCCCCCCCCCCACCCCCGTCGCCCAGTCCGCAAGAATATTGTCAATATTAAACCGGTCCGCGGAGCAAAAAGGGCGGGTACCCCTGGTGGTTATACATTATTTCTACTTCCGGGTTGCGGGGGTTTTACTTCCGGTCTTTTCTGCCCCGGTGCGCATGCGTGTAACTAATCGATCTGGGGCCGATCTCGCCTTTCACTAAGGCCGAGATAGGGGATCTTGGGTTTAAAAAGGTTGGTGACCACTACTCAGTGGCCATCCATCAGTTTTGCAGAAGTTTCATCCAGCTCAATGAACTTGTGGTCTTTTCTTGACAGAGCAGGTTGTTCATCCTGACTGCATTGAGGGAAGAGTCTGCCTTAAAATGCTGCTCTAAGGTTCATCCGGGCTCAAAGCAGAGATCCTCTTTACTGCCAGCACTGGCTGTGCACAGTCTCTTTTCAGTGGTCCATTCACTGTCCAACCCAATATTGCTCTAATTGCATTAGGTCCATTATTAACACTGCATATCGCTTGTAAAAGCTCCAATGCTTTGGGCACATTTGTCCCTATAATTTCCTAACCAATCTCTAGCAAATAGACATGTTTCAGGTGAGTCCAGCCCTGGAGATCCATCCGACATGGAATATTCCCTCTGTGGACAGGTACATTTCCCTCCATATAGATGTTGGTAGTTCACAATAGCTGTCACTATCTAAGCTAGCCACTTCCAATCCTGAAACAATGTAGCTGCTCATAGCCTTCATGGCATAAGAGAATATGTGTCCTTTTTCCTATGAGGTTGAGCTTGTTCATGAGGCCCACTGTATAGAACACTGCTGTACTTCCTTGATCCAAGGAAACCATAAGCAATCACTGTCTTGTTACCCTTCTTAGACTCCACTTGTACTGGAACTATGGGAAGTCATGATCACCAGCCCCTTTAAGGCCATTGGATACCAGGGTATTACTCACCCTAATGTGCCTAATCCCTTCTTGGCTTGCTTTGATTCTGCACCCTTTTTATTAGAGTGAATATGAAGTATGCTGGGACACTTGCCACTCCATACCTTCCATGAAAGACGCTTCCTGCAATTTGTGGTGATGTTTTCTGCACAAAAACAGCCAAAGCAGACATCATCTTCTTTTAGGAAGACAATCTTCTCACTTTGAGCCCTCTTGTCCAGTTGAAAACACTAATCCAATGTGTGTCCACCCCCAAAGAACAGACAGAACCTTTTGGCTGATGAAACCATTTCCAAATGCCCCGAATAGTCCTTTTAGGTTCGGTTTAAACTTTACTTCCCATAGTGGCCCCAGTAGTGGCAAAGCTGCTTCCTTTAGCCTTAGAACGAAGTTGTGTCTCAGTTTTGTTTACACCTTTGCTATTGCAGGTGATGTAGCATCCTGAATATTCCCAAACATCTTGTATTTAGCAATCTTTACTTGCCTTCAAATAAAATGAACGATGTTAGTGAAAGTAATCTTATGGTTGTGCCTTTCTTGCAGTTCATCGACCACCATTCTCTATTTATTTCTAAGCATTTAGGGCAATTTCTATATGATAACCAACATATTGACAGGCATATCCAGCTCATGCATGTACTGCACTCTTTCTATGGCATTGCAACAGCCTCTAAGAAAAAGTCTATAGTCCTGAAGATCTGTCATGGCATCAGATTTGATAGGTATGCAAGAAAGAGTCTTTTGCATGCCAGCAGATACATTTTCTGCTAGGGACCAAAATATTCCAGTAGCAAAGCCTTAGCTTTTGCATATCCTTTCTAAGGGTCAACATGCTGGCAACTTCTAACAAGTTCTTTAGGGCAACCTCTAGTGTACTGTTTTCAGAAGCTTTCAAGAATGTATAATACTTCAATAGATTGCCATCAAAGATTTGAATCTAACTTTTAGCAAAGGTAAGATGTGTTTTTGTTGTACAAATAAGGTTGCTGTTTCATTTTGCTCCCTCATAACATCAATAACACTTTTCTGACAGCTACCATCTGAAACAGGAGTGTTTCCATGCTGTAAGTTAATGTCCCTGAGAGTCCTTTGAGCTGTTGGTTATGTCAATGGTTCAGAGTGCCTCATATTTGCAGGCTGAGAGTAAACACCCTGACGTATCTCTTGGGGATCTAGCTTACGTTTCACAGACATCTGAGGAACATTGACATTGAATCAGCATTGACACTGGGCCAGGCAACATCTATGGAAAAGAGTAAACCGTTGACGTTTCAGTCCAGTTTTTCATCAGGACTGGAAAAAAAAAGATGAGAAGCTAGAGCAAGAAGTTGAGGGGGGGAGGGGGAAGAAGAAGTATAAGGTGGTAGGTGAAACTGGGAAAGGGGGAGGCATAAAGTAAAGAACTGGGAAGTTGATAAGTGAAAGAGATAAAGGGCTGGATAAGGGGAATCTGATAGGGAAACAGAAATGCAAATAGTGAATTGAGCGGAGGGGAGCGTGGGGAGATTACTGGAAGGTCAAAAATCATTGTTCATGCCATCAAGTTGGAGTTTATCCAGATGGAATATAAGGTGCTGCTTCTCCAACCCGAGTGTGTCCTCGTCGCTACAGTACAGGAGGCCCTGGACTGACGTATCGGAACGGGAATGGGAAGTCGGTCTCCTCTTTCCACCTTCTTGCTCTAATCCAGCTCTTTACTTCACCCGTAAGACCACAAAACATGGGAGCAGAATTAGGCCATTTGGCCTATCGAACCATTCAATCATGGCTGATCCTTTTTCCCCTCACTTCCGTTTTCACCTGACACCTGTAACTGGACTCCTTCCTCCCCTGCTCCCACCTCCTTGTTCTAACTTCTCATCTTTTTTTCCAGTCCTGTTGAATGGTCTCAACCCAAAACGTTGACAGTTTACTCGTTTCCATAGATGCTGCCTGGCCTGCAGAGTCCCTCCAGCATTTTGTGTGTGTTTCTTGGATTTTCAGCATCTGCAGATTTTCTTGTCTTTGTGCTACAACATTGACATTGCAGGTTTTTGTTTTTCTCTGCATCTTTTCAACATTGGAACTCACACCAGAGGACGATCCTACTGGAGCACTTTCAGCACTCGCCACATTTGAAGCCCTTAGCACATTAATTTTGGCCATCTATGCAGCTATTTCTTCATTTGGCATGAACATCAATTTCTCAAGCTTCCAGTAATTGTCACACCCTCACCACTCCCCATTCCTGTTTCCCTCTCTCACCTTACCTCACCTGCCCATCACCTCCCTCTGATGCTCCTTCCCCTTCCCTTTCTTTCATGGCCTTCTGTCCTCTCCTATCAGATTCTCCTTTCTCCAGCCTTTTATTTCTTTCATCAGTCAATTTCCCATCTCTTTACTTCATGCCTCCCCCCTCTCAGTTTCACTCATCACCTACCATTTTGTACTTCTTCCTCCCCTCCCCCCACCTTATTCTGATTTCTCATCTTTTTTTCCAGTGCTAATGAAGGGTCTCGGTCTGAAACATCAACTGTTTATTCATTTCCGTAGATGCTGCCTGACCTGCTGAGTTTCTCCAGCACTTTGTGTGCGTTACCTTGGATTTCCAGCATCTGCATATTTTCTCATGTTTCTGACCATTCCAAGCTGTTATCAAACCACAAATACACAGCAAAAATCAACAAAAGGTTGTTTACCTGCCCCAAGCTGCTCCAAGAGGTCCGAGGCAATTCTTTGCCATAGACTGGTGGCCATTTGGTATAACTATTTTTTTGTTGACAAAATGTAGCGGTTACTTGCAACCAAACCAAAATCACTGAGAAACTGAGTGAGGGACTCAACACTGTATGACACACTTCTCAATAACGAATTTCCACATCGAGAAAGATAGGTTTGAGCCTTTATTATGAAAGGCTCAAAGATGAATGATCTTGCAGCAATAATAAAACTAACAAAACTAATTTAGCAATATAGTGGTCCAATAGTGATATTAGTGACACTTAGCGGTATAATAGCTTAACTAAGCATCCCAATTTGCATAATTAGAGATCCTGCATTCGAATTAATGAAATAATGAAGTTAGCGATCTAACTAGGTGATATTAGCGGTCAAAAAGGTTATCATTCCCCAGCTCACTCCATCTCCACTAGACTAAACAACTAATTAAAACAATGTGTGAATACGTAACTGCACTTATTTGCTTCTATCACACTCCAACCCACATGACAGATTCCCATAGTAAATGATCCACAAAATACAATACAGGCTCATACACCTTCCTCCCCACTGACTCAACCTGCAAGTTAACCTTTAGGGAATCCTGAAAAAAGGGCTCCCAAGCACCCTGCGCCTCTGATTATTTTATTTGCTCCCCATTTAGAAAAAAGGTCATATCTTTATTCCCTCTGCCAAGGTGTATGACAATGCACTTCCCCACATTATATTCCATCTGCCACCCATTCCATGAATATGTCTAAATCCTTCTGCAGACTTCCCTGCTTCCCCAACACTATCTGGCCCTCTACCTGTCTTTGTATCATTCACAAGGTCATCAATTCCTTCATCCAAATCCTTGACGTAACACGTGAAAAGAAATGGTCCCAAAACTGACTCCTGTGGCACACCAGCAGCCAACTGGAAAGGAACCCTTTTATTCCCACTCCTTACCTCCTGCCATTCAGCCAAATTTTTGCCCATGCTAGTACATTTCTTGTAATACCATCGGCTCTTATCTTGTTAAACAGCCTCATGTGCGGCACTTTGTCAAGTGCCTTCTGAAAATCCAAATAAACAGACTCTTCTTTGTCTATCCTGCATAGTATTTCCTCAAAGAATTCCAGAACCAGAATTGGAATCAGGTTTACTATCATCAGCTTATGTCATAAAATTTGTTAAATTTCAGGCAGCAGTACGTACGATGCAATACATGATAAATATAGAAAAAAATGACAGTATATATGTGTGTGTGTGTGTGTGTGTGTGTGTGTGTGTGTGTGTGTGTGTGTGTGTGTGTGTGTGTGTGTGTATATATATATATATATATATATATATATATTAAATAATTAAATTAAGTCATGCAAAAACAGAAATTACAAAAGTTAGTGAGGTCGTGTTCATGGATTTTATGTCCATTTAGGAATCCATTGGCAGAGGGGAAGAAGCTGTTCCTGAATTGCTGAGAGTGTGCCTTCAGGCTTCTGTACCTCCTTCCTGACAGTAACAATGAGAAGAGGGCACGGCTAGGGTGTTGGGGGTCCTTAACGGTGGATGCCTTCTTTCTGAGGCACCACTCCTTGAAGATGTCTTGGATACTATGGAGGATAGTACCCATGATAAAGCCGACTAATTTTACAACTCTCTGCAGTTTTCCTTTGCCGTGCAGTAGATTTCCCTCCCTCCCAAACTGGACGGTGATGCAGTCAGTCAGAATGCCCTCTACGGTATATTTGTAGAAGTTTTTGAGTGTTTAAGGTGATAAATCACATTTCTTCAAACTCCTAATGAAATATAGCTGTTGTCTTGCTCTCTTTATAGCTGAATTGATATGTTGGGACCAGGTTAGATCCTCAGAGATATTGACACCCATGAACTTGAAACTGCTCACTCTCTCACTTCTGATCCCTCCATGATGATTGGTTTGTGCTCCCTCATTTTACCCTTCCTGAACTTACTGACATTGAGTGCAAGGTTGTTGCTGTGACACCACTCAACTAGTTGGTAGTTCTCGCTCCTGTACATCCTCTTGTCACCATCTGAAATTCTGCCAACAATGGTTGTATCATCAGCAAATTTTTAGATGGCATTTGAGCTATGCCTAGCCACACAGTCATGGGTGTAGTGAGAGAGTAGAGCAGTGGGCTAAGCACACATCCCTGTGGTGTGCCAATGTTGATCATCAGCGAGGTGGAGATGTTATTACCAATCTGCACAGATTGTTGTCTTCCAGTGAGCAAGTTGAGGATCCAGTTGCAGAGGGAGGTACAGAAGCCTAGGATCTGTAGCTTTTCGATCAGGACTGTAGGAATGATTGTGTTAAATGCCAAGCTGTAGCCAATAACCTGTATCCTGACATAGGTATTTGTATGTCCGGGCCATCCAAGCTGAGTGGAGAGTCATTGAGATCTCGTCCACCGTTGACCTATTGTGGCAATAGGCAAATTGTGGTGAGTCCAGGTCCTTGCTGGGGCAGGAGTTGATTCCAGCCATGCCCAACCTCTCAAAGTATTTCATCACAGCAGATGTGAGTACTACTGGGTGATAGTCTTTAACGCATTTAGACTGCTATTCTTGAGCACTAGTATAATTGTTGCTGTTTCGAAGCAGATAGGAACTTCTGACTGTAGCAGTGAGAGGTTGAAATGTTCTTGAATACTCCTGCCAGTTGTTTGTCACAAGTTTTCAGAGCCTTACCAGGTACTCCATCAGGGCTCGCTGCCTTGTGAGAGCTCACCCTCCTGAAAGACAGCTTGACATTGGCATCCGAGACAGAGATCACAGGATCACCGGGTGCAGCAGGAATCTTCACCGCTGTAGTTTTATTCTGCCTTTCAAACCAGCATTAAAAAGCATTGAGCTCATCAGGTAGTGAAGCATCACTGCCATTCATGGTGTTGGGCTTCACTTTGTGGGAAGTAATGTCCTACAAACCCTGTTAGAGTTGACGTGCATCTGACATCGCTTCCAACCTCACTTGGAATTGTTTCTTTGCTCTTGAAATAGCCCTCCGGAAGTCATACCTGGTTTTCTCGTACAGACTTGAATGCCACAGATCTAGCCCTCAGCAGACTACGGACCTTTTGGTTCAATCATGGCTTTTCATTTGGATATGTACAGAAAGATTTCATAGGCACGCACTCATCCACACTAGTTTTAATAAAGTCTGTGACAACTGCAGCATACTCATCCCTGCATACAGTCCAGTTCATTGATTCAAAGCAGTCCTGTGACTCCCTTGTCCATACCTTCAGATATGTCAGGCAAGATTTTCCGTTAAGGAAACCATGCTGACTTTGGCCTATTTTATCATGTCCTTCCAAGTACCCCAAAACCTTATCATTAATAGTAGACTTCAATATCATCCCAACCTCTGAGGTCAGAATAACTGGCCTATAATTTCCTTTCTTCTGCCTCTCTCCCTTCTTGAAGAGCGGAGTGACATTTGCAATTTTCCAGTCCTCAGGAACCATTCCTGAATCTAATGATTCTTGAAAGATCATTGTTAATGGCTCCACAATCTCTTCAGCCACCTCCTTCAGAACCCTGGGGTGTAGTCCATCTTGCGCAGGTGACTTATCTACCTTCAGACCTTTCAGTTTCCTAAGCGCCTTTTCCTAAGTAATGGCAATGCCATGCACTTCTTCCTCAGACACTCTTGCATTTCTGACATTCTGCTGGTGTCTTCCACAGTGAAGACTGGTGCAAACTACTGATTAAGTTCCTCTGCCATTTCTTTGTCCCCCAGTATTACCTTACCAATGCCATTTTGCAGCAGTTCAATAGCCACTCTCCTCTCTCTTTTACTCTTTACAGTGCCTTTAAAAAATATTCAACACCACCCCCCCCCCCCAGAAGTCTTGATGTTTTATTGTTTTACAACATTGAATCATAATGGATTTAATTTGGCTTTTTTGACACTGATCAAGAGAAAAGACTGTTTTGTGTCAAAGTGAAAACAAATGTCTACAAATTGGTCTAAATTATTAAACACTAAATAATTGATTACATAATTACTCACCCCTTCAAGTCAGTATTTTGTAGATGCACTTTTGGCAGTGATTACAGCTTTGAGTCTGTGAGAATAGGGGTTTATCAGCTTTGCAGATTTGGTCACTGCAATTTTCCCCCAGTCATCTTTACAAAACTGCCCAAGCTCTCTCAGATTACACGAGCATCGTGAATGAACAGCCCTTTTCAAGTACAGCCACAAATTCTCAATTGGATTGAGGTCTTGTCTCTGACTTGGCCACTCCAGTACATTAACTTTTTTGATTTTAAGTCATTCCTGTGTAGATTTGGCTTTATGGTTGGAGACATTGTCTTGCTGGAAAACAATTCTTCTCCCAAGTTGCAAATCCCCTGCGGACTGCATCAGGTTTTCCTCCAGGATTTCCTATATTTTGCTGTATTCTTCTTACTCTCTACCTTCACTTGGAAGTTTTCTTGTATCCATCTCCTGACTTGTGCTTTTTAATGACCTTTTCACAGAGTTGCTTAGTGTGTTCTTTTTGTTTTCATGGTTTAGTTTTGCCAGGATACTGACTCACCAGCGGCTGAACCTTCCAGATACAGGTGTATTTTTACTACAATCAGTTGCAACACATTGACTGCACACAGGTCTCCAAAAACAGATCTCTATTCAACTAATTATGTGACTTTTAAAACCAGTTGGCTTCACCAGTGATGATCTGTGTATCATGTTAAAGGAGATGAATACTTATACAATCAATTATTTTGTGTTTTATATTTGTAATTAATTCAGATCACTTTGTAGAGATCTATTTTCAATTTGAGTCTTTTTCTGTTGATCAGTGTCAATGAAAGCCAAATTAAATCCATTGTGAATCAATGTTGTAAAACAAAACTTGAGAACTTCCAAGTGGGTGAATACTTTTTATAGGCACTGTATATATCTGAAAAAATCTTTTTGTATTCTCTTTGATATTATTGGCTAGCTTACCTTCATATTTCATTGCTTCTCTCTTTATGGCTTTTTTAATTGCCTTCTCTTGGTTTTTAAAACTTCCCAATTCTCTCACTTCCCACTAATTTTTGTTGCATTCTATGCTATTTTGTTTGCCTTTATGCTGTCTTTGACTTCCTTTATCAGCCACAGTTGTGTCATCCTCCTTTTTGAATGCTTTGTCTTTGGGATATATCTATTCTGTGCCATCTGAATTTCCCCCATAAAGAACAGGCATTGCTGTTTTGCTTTTATCCCATCTGGTCTCCCTTTCCAATCAACTTTGACCAGCTCCTCTCTAAAGCCTCTGTAATTCCCTTTTCTCCACTATAATACTGATTCATTCAATTTTATCCTCTCCTTCTCAAACTGCAGAGTGAGTTCTATCATATTATGATCACTGCCTCCAAAGTGCTTCCTAATCAAATCTGGGTCATTACAGAACACCGGTCCAGAAGTACCAGTCCTCTTTTGGGCTCAGCCACAATCTGCTCTCAAAAGCCATCTTGTCGGCATTCTACAAATTCCGTTTCTTGGGATCAGGTAGCAAAGTAATTTTCCCAATGTACCTGCATACTGAAATTCCCATGATTATTGCACTATTTCCCTTTATACATGCCTTTTTTAGTTCCCATTGTAACCTGTGGCCCACATCCTGGCTACTGTATGGTGGTTTGTATATAACTCCCATCAGGGTCTTTTTACTCTTGCAGTTTCTTAGCTCTATCCACAAGGGTTCTACATCCTCCAATCCTATGTCACCTCATTCCAAGGATTTAATTTCATTTTTTGCCAATACAGCCACCCCACTTCCCCTGCCTACCTGCCTGTCTTTTCGATACAAAGTGTTCCCTTGGACGTTAAGCTCCCATCGATGATCTGACAACCATGGCTTAGTGATACCCACAACATTATACTTGCTAATCTCTAACTGTGCTTCAAGATCATCCACCTTATTCTGTATATAGTGTGCATTCAAATATAACACCTTCAGTCCTGCATTCATTATCTTTTTTGATTTTGGTCCTTTGTTAATATTTAACTCATTCGGTAAGATGGCGATTGTTTAGTTGCTCCGAACTTTTGCTCCGTTATTCTTCTTACCTTTGCACTATGTGTCTCCCTTTTTAAACCTTAGTTAGGTATTTTATTAGTTCTCTTCTACCTGCCTGCGAACACATCTATCTTATAATGGCTACCAAAAGTACTAAAACCGGGAAAAAGGAAACTTCTACGGCTTTGCCGGCTGACATTCTCGCTGTTCTGGAACAACATCGACAAGACACTTTAATGGATTTTAGAACTGAATTTAGAACTTCTTTCAACCAGCTGAATGTCAAACTGGATCAGATTAATGCTAGAGTGGATGATCATGCTGAACATTTATCTCGCATTGACGTAACTTCTGAAGATTTAAAACGCCGTGTTCAATATCTTGAAACTCTCTGCTCCAACCTAGAGGAGAATAGTAAACTTTTTTCCAAAATGGTGGATCTTGAAAATCGGAGCAGATGTTGCAATCTACGAATTCTTGGTTTGCCAGAGGCCACCGAAAAGGGCTCTCCCGTTGAATTTTTTTCCAAGTTTCTCTGTGAGATTTTCGGGAAAGAATTTTTTCCGACTCCACCTGAGCTTGAAAGGGCACACAGGATCTACGTTCCCCGTGCAATTCTGGGTTCCCGCCCATGGCCGATTATTTTATGCTTTCATCAATACCAGGTGAAAAACCGTTTGATGATGGAGGCACGCCGCAGAGGTACTTTCGCCTTTCAAAATACGGTCATTCGTTTTGTGGAGGATTTTGCCCCCCCCGGGGTTCTGAAGATGCGTGCTGAGTTTAAAGGTGTAATGAAAGTGCTTTTTGATCGCGGATTCAGACCCTCTCTCCGAAACCCAGCCGATCTTCGAATTACACTTACTACTGGAGATTATAAGTGGTTTAAATCAGTGAAGGAGGCTGAGGCGTTTGTTGGAAGTCTTCCAGCCACCTCGTCTTCTTCGGAACCGGCCTGACCTTCTAAAATGGCTGATAAGTACTTCTCGAAGTAAAACTATTTTTTCCGAACTCAGACTTTACTTGAATAATTCAGTCATTATCTATTGAAACTCTAAGGGCTGTAGTCAATCTCTCCCTGGACTTGGTGCGTTTTTTCTAAACAGATAATTTAAGTTTAATGTTTCCCTGCGAACTTTTAGATTTTACCTGTGTAATCTATTTTATTTTTGTATAACATTATCTATAGAGAACTACAATTGTCTTTAACTTGTTTTGGAGGTTTGGAGTTTTTATTGAAGGCCTCCCTGTTGGTTGATTCATAGTTTAAGTTTTGCTTTTTTTTCTGTAAATGGTTGATAAGGACTCTCTTTGAATTTTATAATTTCCCCCTTTTCTCCCTCCCTTTTTTTTCTTTTAATCTTTTATAATTTTTCGCGGGTAGGTTAGTTTTAGTTTTCTTCTGATTTTCTTTGTATTAAGTTTTATACTTCTGTTGAAGTTGTTCCTATTTATAATTCTGTTTTCTAGTGCATAAATTAGTTACTATTTGCTATATTATTTATACGGAACTTTTGTTAACGACACAGAACTGGAAGTCATACTTGGGTTAATTTTTTTGGTAGAGCTAGCTGCTTTTTTAGGTAGCTGTCTAATTTTGGGTTGCGGAGGGGGGGGTTCTCCAGTTCCAACACTACTCACTGTTTCTTTTGTTTTCCTTTGTTATTCAGGACATGTCTCTGTTTTGATTCTACGGATCTATGTTTACATTTTTGCTCCCAGACTTTTATTGTACTGCTTGATTTTCTATATGCCTGCTACCTTCTATGCACTAACAATTGATAATGGTTAATTCACTTAAATTTGTGAGCTGGAATGTAAGGGGATTGAATCATCCTGTTAAAAGAAGGAAGGTCTTTTCGCATATTAAACAACTCAAAGCTGACATTGCTTTCCTTCAAGAAACTCATATTCGTAGTTTTGATAATTCTTGGCTTCTGTCAAAGTGGACGGGTCAGCATTTTCATTCATTCTTTGCTGCCAAAGCTAGGGGGGTCTCCATCCTTATTAATTCAAATATTCCTTTTGAACTCCATAATAAGATATCTGATACAAATGGCCATTTTATTATTGTTTCTGGTAAACTATACAATACTAAAGTTGTACTAGCAAACCTGTATGCTCCCAATTTTGATGATGTTAATTTTTTTGAACGTTTTTTCTCCTCGCTACCAGATTTAAACTCATACTCTCTTATACTGGGTGGCGATTTCAATTGTTGGTTAGATCCTAATTTGGATCGATCGTCCTCTGTTACTAGACTACTTACTAAATCTGCCTTAGCTATTCACTCTTTTCTCTCTAATTATGGTATCTTTGATATATGGCGTTTCCTTCATCCCACTGAGAGAGACTATTCTTTTTTTTTCACATGTTCACCATACCTTTACTAGAATTGACTACTTTTTACTGGATAATCAACTTATTCCATTTGTCTATTCTTGTGACTATCAGAGTATACTGATTTCTGACCATGCCCCAATTACTTTGTCTTTAAATTTTCCTGGTCTCCCTCAGAGGAATAAACACTGGTGTTTTGACTCGACTTTATTATCGGATGATGATTTTCTAAAATTTATTAAAGATCAGATAACCTTTTATTTTAACACCAATACATCATCTGAAATGTCATCCCAGATTGTCTGGTATGCCATGAAAGCATATTTGAGGGGTCAAATTATCTCCTATACAGCAAATCTTAATAGAAAGTCCTGTGCAGATCGATTAGACCTCATTAATCAGATTAAAGAATTGGATCAACTGTATGCTCAAACCAAGAATCCTGAATTATACAAGAAGCGTGTAGAACTTCAAACTAAATTTAATCTTCTGTCTACTCAACCTGTCGAACGCCAACTTCTTGAAAGTAAGAGTCGCTTCCATATTCATGGTGACAAATCTGGTAAATTTCTAGCCAATCAGCTGAGACGTTCCAAAGCCAAACAACATATTACAAAGATCCGGAAGGAGAATGGAGTCTTTACATCGGATCACTTAGAAATCAATGACGCATTTAAAAATTTCTATTCTCGACTTTATTCCTCTGAATCTTTGAATGACAATATCTCTGTTGATCACTTTTTAAATAATCTGAATATTCCTTCGCTTTCATCTGATTTCAAAGCCAAACTTAATGCGCCTATTTCTTCAGAAGAAATATCTTTTGCAATTTCTGCATTGTCTCCTGGACCTGATGGGTTCCCCGTAGAATTTTATAAATCATTCTCTTCACTTCTTTCCCCTCAGTTATTCTCAGTATTATCTGACTCGCTTAGTTATGGTAAATTGCCACCCTCTTTTAATGAGGCATCTATTATTCTTTTATTAAAAAAGGGTAAAGATCCAACAGAGTGTTCCTCGTATAGGCCGATTTCTTTGCTCAATGCTGATGTTAAAATCTTGGCCAAAGTTTTGACTTATAGATTAGAAACTGTTATTCCCTCTATTATTTCTGATGATCAAACTGGTTTTATTAAAAACCGTCTTCCTTTTTTTAACATTCAGCGTTTATTTAACATTTTATATTCACCTCCAACTGGGATTCCTGAATGTGTTATTTCCCTCGATGCGGAGAAAGCATTTGATCGTATAGAATGGAACTACCTTTTTGCAGTTTTAGAAAAATTTGACTTCGGTCAAAGTTTTATCTCTTGGATCAAATTGCTGTATTTGTGTCCTACTGCCTCTGTTTTGACCAATTTTCAGAAATCCCAGTTATTTAACCTCAAACGTGGCACCTGCCAGGGATGCCCTTTAAGTCCCTTTCTCTTTGATTTGGCTATAGAAACTTTGGCGATAGCATTTCGAAATTGTCCTGAATTGACCGGGATTTGGAGAGGGGGTGTTGAGCATAGAGTTTCTCTTTATGCTGATGACTTATTACTTTTTCTTTCAAATCCGTCTACATCCTTACCTCCAACGTTTTCACTTCTTGATCAGTTTAACCAGTTCTCTGGCTATAAACTTAATTTACATAAGAGCGAACTTTTCCCAATTAATAAAGAAGCACAAGAATTAACATTTCGTGATCTCCCTTTTAAAGTAGTTCATAATCAATTTACTTATCTTGGGATTACAGTCACAAGGAAGTTTAAAGATCTCTTTCGTGAAAATTTTGCCAATCTTTCAGATACTATAAAACAGAGTCTGTTACAATAGTCACCTCTATCTATGTCTTTGCTAGGTCGTATCAATGTTGTTAAAATGTATGTTCTCCCTAAACTTTTATATTTATTTCAATCAATCCCAATTTTTATTCCTAAATCTTTTTTTGATTCCTTAGACTCTATTATTTTGTCATACCTGTTGAAGAATAAGCGCTCTAGAATTAATAAAGTTTATCTCCAAAAATCTAAAAAAGAGAGTGGCATGGCTTTACCTAACTTTCGTTTATATTATTGGGCAGCCAATATACGTTGTGCTACCTTTTGGTCTTTTTTCCATGGCCAACCCGAGTGCCCTAATTGGGTGGCAATGGAGTTGAGCTCCACTAAAGAATTATCTATCTCTGCACTTCTTGGCTCTGTACTCCCTAGTAGTTTGTCCAGATTAATTGTTAATCCTCTTGTTAGACACACTTTGCCCAGTTTAGGAAGTTTTATGGTTTCCATGGTTTTTCCTTTTCTAGCCCTATCTTACATAATCACCTTTTTTTTACCTACTACGTATGATTCAGCATTCCATGATTGGTATAGGAAGGGCATTAGACATTTTGAAGATCTTTTTATTGATAATCACTTCGCATCTTTTCAACAGCTCTCTGCCAAGTTCAATCTGCCCAATGCTCATTTTTTTAGATATCTCCAAATTAGACACTTTATTAATCCTTTAATTCCTAACTTCCCTGAAATGCCTGAGAAAAATGTTATGGATTTCTTTCTTTCTATTAATCCACTAGGTAAAGGTTTAATATCATTTATTCGTGATGAATTAGCATCCTTACGACGTGCCCCTGCGGATAAAATTAGAATGGCTTGGGAGCATGATTTAAATATCTCCTTATCTGATGAGACTTGGGATTTGATTCTCAAATCGGTTAATTCAACCTCTCTTTGTGCTCGCCATTGCCTTTTACAGTTTAAGATTGTTCATAGAGCCCATATGTCTAAATCTAAACTATCTCGATTTTACCCTAACATTAGTCCTCTCTGTGATAAATGCAAAAGGGGCGAGGCCTCTCTCATTCATATGTACTGGTTTTGTCCTAGCTTGGAGAAATTTTGGAAAGACGTCTTCATAACGTTATCGCATATTCTGAATCACCACCTAGAACCTAACCCTTTAATTGCTTTGTTCGGATTTTTGGGTGAGACAGATTTACGTCTGAGTTCGACTAAGTGTCAAATATTATCTTTTGCTTCTCTCCTGGCTAGACGTTTAATCCTCCTTAGATGGAGGGATGTTGCCCCGCCCACGCATGCTCAATGGCTTAATGATATTATGTCCTGCTTAGACCTTGAAAAAATTCATTATTCAGTTCTTAATTCGGATACAAAGTTCCATAAGGTCTGGGGACCTTTTATTGAGTATTTTCATAACCTTCTTCTTAACTAAGGTTTTTTTTTCGGTCCCTTGCTTTCAGCTCCTTTTTTGTTGGTAGTAGGCATTAATATCTTCTGTTGCTAAGTGTATTTACAGTTTTGGGGGTTTAAATGTCCTGATGTACACTCTCTAGATTGTGTTGTGGTTGGTCTGGAGTTCTTTTTTGTTGCGGGGCTTGGGGAGGATACTAATTTTACATATCTTCAATTTGGATGCTTTCTCAATTATCTTCTTTTGTATTATATTATTATTGTATGTTTATTTTTGCACTGTATTAATGTTCTTCATTTCGATCTGGGTTTTTTTTTATCTGTAGCGATGTAGAAAATGTATAAAAAAACTAATTTAAAAAAATATATATTTAACTCATTCCACTGACTGCAATTTTGCCCTGTCATCTGCCTGTCCTTCCTCACAGCCTCACTACACAATGCATCTATTTGTATACCAACTGCCCCATCCTCAGCCCTATCAGTCTGGTTCCCATCCCCATACTAAATTAGTCTAACCCCTCCCCTACCTCTCTAGCAAACCTGCCCGCCAGGATATTGGACCCTCTTGGGCTCAGGTGTAACGCGTCCTTTTTGTTCAGGTCATACCTTCCCAAGAATAGATCCCATTGATCCAGAAATCTGAAATCCTGCCCCACTGCACCAATTCATCTGCCAAGTCATCTTATTCTTACCTTCACTGATGTGTGGCGCAGGCAGCAATCCAGTGATTACTATCCTGGAGATCCTGCTTTTCAGCTTTCTACCCAACTCCCTACATTCTCTCTTCAGGATCCCCTCCGTTTTTCCACATACTGTATGCCATTGGCACCACTATCTATCACAACTTCCAGCCGTTCACCCTGCCCCTTTAAAAATCTGTGGACCTGATCCAGGACATCTCTGACCTTGGCACCTGTGAGGCAACATATTATCCAGGTGTCTCTCTTCTGTCTATGGAATCTGCTTTCTGCTGCTCCATTTATGGAATCACCCATCAATATTGCACTCCTCTTCCCCACCTGCTGTTCTGAGCCACATAGCCAGACTCAGTGCCAGTGACCAGGTCACTCGTGCTTCTCCTGGTTGTTCGTCTCCCCCAGCTGTTTCCAAAGAGGTTTCTTACTATTGAGAACAGCCATAGGGTACTATGCACTAGCTACTTATTCCCTTTCCCTCTCTTGAAGTCACCAAGAACGTGCTTCCTGCATGAGCCAAAGGTCAATCAGCTGTAGCTCCAGTTCCTTGACATGGTCTCTTAGGAGCTGCAGCTCGATGAACTTTGTGAAGATGTAGTTATCAGAGAGATTGAAGGTCTCACAAATTTCCCACATCTCACACAAGGAACATACCACGACCTTCCCATCCATTCTCAATGCGCTAGCTACATATTAACAGGAGAAAAAAAACTTAACTAGAAACTTTCTCCTTACTTAGAACCTCTGCCTGTTTTTGCTGAAGCCTGTTCTCCTCAAGCCTTGTTGAGCCAAAGCCAGACAACCCTAACACTTGCCCACTCACAGAATGGCCGCTCTAACAATGGCCACTCTGCTAATAGCTGCCTTCTTTGTATTTGCCTGGTACAGATTTCAGCCTGCTGAAAGCTGCTGAGTTATTTTTAAACTTTGCACTTTGTCACCAGTCAGCAACCTCTTGTGCTGACTTCAGCCCACAGAAATATCTATAACTCTTTGAAAGCAGCAGGGCAAGTTAAGAAGGTGTCTGGGATGCTTGCCTTAGCCTTTTACAGTTGAGGCACTAAGTTTAAGAGCAAAGAAGTTATGAAATGTCGACTATCTATCTCGCTCCATAGATACTGTCTGACCCATTGAGTTCGGTGAGCTTTTAGTGTGTTGATCCAGGTCTCCAGCAAATGCAGTCAGGAATTTATGTTGCAGCTTTATAAAATTCCAGTTAGGCTGCATTTCGAGTATTGCATTCAATTCTGGGCACCTCATTATAGAAGGAATGTGGAGACTTTGGAGAGGTTTATTAAGATGTTGCCTGGATTGGAGGATATGGTCTATAAGGTGAGGCTGGACAAACTTGCTTTGTTTTCTCTGGAGCAGCGGAGGCTGAGGGGAGACCTGATACAAGTTTGTAAGATTATGATAGGCATTCTGTAGATAGAGTGGACAGCCTGTATCATTTTCCCAGGGATGAAATATTTGCCACTAGTGGGTTGCATTTAAAGTGAGAGGGGGAATGGAGATAAGTTAGT
The DNA here is from genome assembly GCF_048418815.1 of Hemitrygon akajei. Taxonomy (NCBI): domain Eukaryota; kingdom Metazoa; phylum Chordata; class Chondrichthyes; order Myliobatiformes; family Dasyatidae; genus Hemitrygon; species Hemitrygon akajei. The sequence continues at coordinate 109,338,883 of NC_133125.1, forward strand.
TTATTTAAGCATCAGCAGATTAATTAATTTGGCACAACATCATGAGCCAAAGGGGCTGTTCCTGTGCTGTATTGTTATATATTCTATATTCAGGAGAGTACCAGTTATTGCAGAGATTGATCATCTTGCCCTTCCTCAGGGTGTAGGATTTCTGCTATTGGACAGATTCCTCCAACAGTTTCCCACTACTAGATCCATCCATCCGGGGTTGGAGCTTTTCAGTGGTATCCCTCTAGAAAGGAGGCAGTTTCTCATCAGCTCCAGAAGAGAAGCTCTACACAGTAGTGATAGCACTGTTAAGCCTACTTGGAAAGATAGCACATTAAAGCAGCTGTAGGGTTCTTTAAATGGATTATAAATTGTGAAGAAAGTTGCATTTACATTTCAAATTTGAGTTTCCGTTGTCTTGAATTGAAGGTCTTTTATGTTCATTTTTAACATTATTCGTTTAATGTATTCTCTTGCATAAAAGGCTTTTGTTTAAATTTCACTTTCAGTGTGTTATGCAAATATTTGGCAAAGCATTGAAAGCAAATTTGAATGTGAAAGGCAAATATTCCAAGGATATATTCTAAGAAAAGAGACTAATGCATTGTGCAGCTGGATTTATAGTCCAGAGTGTCCGTTAAGGCCATGTAATGCAGAGCAAGATAACTATCTACTTGTATAGAATTGTACAGCAAAGGAACAAACCCTTCAACTCATGAGGTCTGTGCCAAGCACAATACCAATTTAATCTAATCCCACCTGCCAGCACAAAGTCTATTTTTCTCCATCCCCTGCCTGCTCATATGCCTATCCGAATGGCTCTTCAATGTTTCTATCATTTTTTCCCCTCTACCTACCCTGGTAGTAAAATCTATATTAAAATAAACTTGCCTTACAAATCTGCCTTACATGTTTCCACACTCACCTGAAGTCCTTCAGTATTTGAAACTTCTATCCTGGGGGGAGAAAAACTCTATCTACCCTATCAATGACCCTCAGAATTTTATATACTTCTATCAGACCTCCAATACTCCAGAGAAAAGAATTTAAATTTGTGCAACCCCTTTCTTAGAGCTAATATTCTCTAATCCAGACGGCATCCTGTAAGCAAACAAATCTCAGGGTTTATAATTTATACATTCTGTGATCATAAATATATTTCTGAATCTTTGAATCTTTTCAATTTTTGAAACCCAGTAAAGCTCTTCTTCACCCTTTCCAAAGCCTCTGCACCCTTCCTGTAATGTGCTGACCACAATTTCAATATTCCTGAGGCTTCAGAAATAAAGAAGAGCTTCACTGAGTTTTAAAGATTGAAAAGGTTCAAAAGTACATTTATTATCACAGAATGTATAACTTACAAACCTTGACATTTGTTTCCTTACAGGAGTCTGTTTGGATTAGGGAGTATTAGCTGTACTCCAAATGTGGCCTAACTGAAGTTTTATACAGCTGCAGCATGACTTCCTGAATCTCATACTTAGTGCCCCGACCAAAGCAGGTAAGCATGCCAAATGCATTCCTTACCACCTTTTCCAATTGTGTTGCCACTTTCAGGGCACTATGGACTTGCTCGTCAAGATCCCTCTGTATGCCAATGACTCAGTGTCCTGCTATTAACTGTGTTGTTTCCACTTACATTTTACCTCACACTTATCCAGGTGAAACTCCATCTGCCATTTATCCATTCACAGAATATAGACCATCACTGGATGGGCCATTCAGCCCACTATGTTGTACCCATTACACTGCCAATTTATACTAAATGTCCTCACCCTGTATATCACTCTCATCACTTCATTCCCTTCATATCCATGCGTCTATCTAAAAGCCTCTTAAACTCCACCAAACTGTCTGATTCCACGACTACCCATGGTAATTTATTCCTGGAACCTACCACACTCAACATATAAAAAAAACTTGCCCTTCATATTGTGCTTAAACTTCCCCCTGTAAACTTAAAAGAATGTTATTTGGAGTTCGACTTTTCTGCCTTGGGGAAGAGATTCTGATTGTCTTCCCTATCTATGCCTTTCATAATATTAAAAACCACTCCCCTCAGACTCCCAGCACTCCAGGGTGAACAAACCAAGCTCACATCCTCTAATCCAGGCGGTATCCTTATGGATCTCTGCTGCATTTTTCCCACAATTTCCACGTCCTTGCTATAATGGGATGACCAATACTCCTGGTGAGGTCTGACTGAAGTTTTGTAAAGCTGCAGCATGTTCCTTATTCTTGTACTCAACACCCCGATCATTCCATATGCCTTCTTTACCACCTTGTCCACTTGCAGAGCAACTTTGGTGAACTATGGACCTGTCCATATATCCATGCTTCCTGTGTATCCTTTGACAAACTTACTCATTATCAGCAATTCCACAAATTGTTCTGTTGTCTGCTAATTTATTTATCAGCCCATCTACATTTTCATTAAAATTATTTATATATATTAGGAATGGCAGGGTCTCACCACTGATCCCCATGGTACAGTACTGTTCTCACATCCCCCTGTCAGAATAACACCCATCCACCACTACCCTCTGTGCTCTATGGCTAAGCCAATTCTGAATCCATTCTACCAAGTCTCTCTGGATCCCATGTGCCTTATCCTGTAGGATCGTCCTACTGTGAGGGGCCTTGTAGAAGACATGACAATGACAGCGCATGGAAGCACAGATCATAGGGTCATAGCACAGAAACAGAACTTTCAGCACAACTGATCCATGCCAACAACTACTTCCTCTGGCCGCTCATTCTGTGAATGGGCCACCCTCTGTTTCCTATTAAGTCTCTCTCCTCTCACCCAAAGCTATGTTCTCACTGTTTTGATTCCCTAACCCTGGGAGAAAAGACTGTGAACATTTACCTTAGCTATGCCCCTCCAGGCTCTATACACCTCTGTAGTATTACCTTTCAATCTCCTTCGCTCCAATGAAAAAATTTCCCAGCTTGTTCAACTTGTCTCTATAATCTAGACCCTCAAGTCCCTGCAACATCGGCCTCCTTCACCATCATTCAGGATCCTGAACTGCCCTTCCAGATGAGACAGTCCTTCACTTGCAAATCCATCAGTGTTATTTTTCGCAGTGGTCCTTAACGTGGACCATGCCAGATTTTGTAGGGGCCACAAGTAATAAAAAGAAACTGGAGGCCACAGGATGCTGGGGAGGCTAGTACCTCCGATGGAGCTGGCAGAGTTTACAACTTTCAGCAGCTTTTTCTGATCCTGTGCAGTGTCTCTTCCATCTTCGTGATGTTGACACCCCGGAACTTGAATCCTCTCACCCTTTCCTCTTCTGATTCCTCAATGAGGACTGATGCGTGTTCCCTCGACTTACCCCTCAATCAATTCCCAGTCTTACTGATGTTGAGTGCAAGGTTGTTGTTGTGACATCTCTTAATCAACTAATCTACTGTATCTCACTCCTGTACACCTCCTCGTAACCATCTGAAATTTTGCCAACAATAGTTATGTCATTGTCAGATTTATAGATGGCATTGGAGCTGTGCCTAGCTACACAGTCATGGGTGTAGAGAGTGTAGAGGGTGTACTGAGGGCTAAGCACACATCCTTGAGGTGCAGCAGTGATGGTTGTCAATGAGGAGGAGATGTTATTTCCGATCTGAGATCTGTGTTTTCCTGATGAGGAAATCAAGGATCCATTTGCAGAGGGAGGTACAGAGGAACAGGTTTTGGAGCTTGTTGAATAGAACTGAGGGAATAATTGTGTTTAGCACTGAGCTGTTATCAATAACAGCAGCCTGACCTATGTGTTGCTATTGTCCAGGTGATCCGAAGCCAAGTAGGCAGCCCAGTGATGAGAAAATCTGCTGGTGCTGGAAATCCAAGCAACATACACAAAATGCTGGAGGAATTCAGCAGTGACAGCCAGTGAGATTACATCTGCTGTCGATCTATTGTGGTGAGAGGCCAATTACAGTGGGTGCTGGTCCTTGATGTGATATGAGCAATAAACAAACCGTCAAAGCACTTCATCACGGGAGTATCGATGTCAGAGTGAGACCATGAGACAAATGCTGTTGTGCCGGTTGATGCTAAGGGCTGGAGAAGTCTGGAGGAAGTGTAACTAAGAGGAGGCAAATAAAATCTGAAGTGACCACAGAGGAAAGAAAAAAAAAATTAATGATTGATTATATATGTAAAATAGTTAGTTCAGTTGTGAGTCCCGGGATTGTAATGTGATGAACTGGAAGATAATGGTGCTGATTTTGAGGTTTACTTGGAACAGGATTGGATGCCAAAATTGGAGTGGAAGTAGTATAATAAAACACAAGGGAGTTAGCAAGAAACATGAACTAGATAATTATATCAAAACACTGGAACTTCCAGATGAATATGTAGATGTTGAGCATGGATCAAGCAAGACCAAAGTGGAAGAAGTGCAAAAAGGCAAAGAAGAGCAGCCTAAAGAAGATAGGTACCATAGAGGTGGCAAAGACCTGCACCATTCAGGAGTGGAGACACAGAGAAGATGAAGCTCACATTAGATCAATGCCAGATGTGGTGAAAGTAGCATTGGCATCCAGGACATTAGACCATAAGATATAGGAGCAGAATTGTTATTTGGCCCATCAAGTCTGCTCTGCCATTTCATCATGGCTGCTCCATTTCCCTCTCAGCCCCAACCACCTGCCTTCTCCCCGTATCCCTTCATACCCTGACCAATCAAGAATTTATCAAACTCTGACTTATATAGGCTCAATGACATGACCTCCACAGCTGCCAATGGCAACAAATTCCACTGATTCACCACTCTCTGGCTAAAGAAATTCCTCTTCATCTCAATTCTAAAAGGATGTCCCTCTATTCTGAGGCCATGTCCTCTGGCCACTGGTCTTGGACTTCCCCACCATAGGAAACATCCTCCTTTGAATGCTCTCCAATGTCAGCATCCTCTTCTGGACTCTCTCCAATGACAACACATCCTTTCTTATAGATGGGGCCCAAGACTGTTGACAATACTCCAAGTGAGGCCTCACTAGTGCTTTGTAAAACCTCAACATTACGTCTTTGCTTTTATATTCTAGTCCTCTCAAAATGAATACCAACACTGCATTTTCCATCCTCATCACTAACTCAACCTGCAAATTAACCTTTAGGGAATCCTGCACAAGGATTTCCATGTCCCTTTGCACCTCAGATTTTTGAATTCCCTCTCCATTTAGAAAATAGTCTATCCTTTTATTTCTTCTACAGAAGTGCATGATCATACACTTTCCAACTCTATATTGCATCTACTACTTCTTTGACCATTCTTCTAATCTGTCTAAGTCTTTCTGTGGCCTTTCTACTTCCTCAAAGCTACCTGCCCCTCCACCTATCTTTGTATGGTCATCAAACTTGGCAACAAAGCCATCGGTTCCATCATCCAAGTCATTGACATTAAAAGTAAAAAGAAGCAGTTCCAACACAGACCCCTATAGAGCATCACTAGTCACTGGCAGCCAACCAGAAAAGGTTCCCTTTATTCCCACTTTTTGCCTCCCGGTAATCAGCCACTACTTTAATCATGCTAGGATATTTGCTGTTATTCCATGGGCTCTTAACTTGTTAAGCAGCCTCATGTGTGGCACCTTAAGATTTTCCCTCGAAGGAACCATGCTGACTATGGCCTATTTTACCATCTACCTCCAAGTACAATCGGCCCATCGTATCCGCGGGGTCTGCATCCGCGGATTCAACCAACCGCAGATCGAAAATATTTGAAAAAAATTCCAGTAAGTTCCAAAAAGCAAAACTTGCATTTGCCGCGCGCCAAGCACTGCGCTGAATCCACGCGAATGAAGTGATGTGTAGGCATACCCTGCTGTAACCTCCCGCCATTTCACAGATCCTCAGTCTCTCTCCAGCACTCATTGTTTGAGCATTGTTCGCCTTGTGCCTTATGCATTCGCTACTTGTGTTGTGAGTGAGAGAAAAGAGTTTAAGGCTAGTAAGGGATGGCTGGCTTGCTATGTAAAGCGCTACAGCCTCAAGAACTTAAAGATCACGGGAGAATCAGCATCGGCTGATGCCGAGGCGGCATCAGTGTTCCCAGAAGAGCCATGATGGTTGCGTCTGTACTGAACATGTACAGACTTTTTTTTCTTGTCATTATTCCCTAAACAATACAGTATAACAACTATTTACATAGCATTTACATTGTATTAGGTATTATAAGTAATCTAGAGATGATTTAAAGTATATGGGAGGATGTGCGTAGGTTATTTGCAAATACTATGCCATTTTATATAAGGGATTTGAGCATCCGCGGATTTTGGTATCCACGGGGGATCCTGGAACCAATCCCCCGCGGATACCGAGGGACGACAGTACCCCGAAACCACATCCCTGACAATCGACTCCAACATCTTCCCAACCATTGAAGGCTGACTAACTGGCCTATAACTTCCTTTCTTCTGCCTCCCTCCCTTCTTGAAAAGTGGAGTGACATTTGCAATTTGCCATTCTTCTGGAACCATCCCATAATCTAGTGATTCTTGAAAGATCATTACTAATGCCTCCATAATCTCTTCAGCCACCTCTTTTAGCACCCTAGGGTGCATATCATCTGGTCCAAGTGACTTATCTACCTTCAGACCTTTCAGTTTCCCAAGAACTTTCTCCCTAGTTACGACAACTTCACACTGTTCTGACCCCTAACGGAACTTACCTAGTTCTGGAATTTCCACCATACGGCTAGTGTCTTCCAGAGTAAAGACTAATGCAAAATATTTATTCAGTTCATCCACCATTTCAATGTACCACATTACTACCTCTCCAATGTCATTTTCCAGCGGTCTGATATCCATTCTCACCTGTTTTTTTTTACATATTTTGTATCTGAAGGAACTTTTGATATCTTCTTTAATATTATTGGCTAGCTTTTTTTCTATTCCATCTTTTCCTTCTTAATGACTTTTTAAATTGCCTTCTGTTGGTTTTTAAAAGCTTCCCACTCCTCTAACTTCCCACTATTTTTTGCTCTATGGTACGCCTTCTCATTGGCTTTTATGTTGGCTTTGACTTCTCTTGCTAGCCACGATTGTGCCATCTTGCCTTTAGATTACTTCTTCCTCTTTGGGATGTATATATCCTGTGCCTTCGGAATTGCTTCCAGAAATTCCAGCCATTGCTGCTCTGTCAGCATTCCTGCCAGTGTTTTCTTCCAATCAATTTTGGCAACTCCGGCCCCATTCAAAGGTTTCAAAGGTACAGTTACTGTCAGAGAAATATATACAATATACATCCTGAAATGCTTTCTCTTCACAACCATCCTTGAAAACAGAGGAGTGCCCCAAAGAATGAACGACAGTTAAATATTAGAATGCCAAAGTCCCCCAGCAAAACCTCCCTCCTGTGTGTAAGCGGCAGCAAGCAACAATCCCCCTCTCCCCACCAGCAAAAAAACGTCGGCACCCCCACTGAGCACTCAAGCATGCAGCAAAGCCGCAGTACCCCAAAGACTGCTCATTCAATATACCACAGGCTCTCTCCCTAATAAGGGAGAAAGATATGTCTCCATTTTACAGTGAGAGGGGAGACATAACAAACAACTCACTAGTTTACGATGTTAAAAGTCCTTTGCGTTGCTTTTTCCGAGCTCTGTGCCGAAAAATCTCAGGTCTCTGGGCACACAGTAATAGATCTTCCGACTCTCTGACACACCGATCTCCTGTCAGGACACCAACCTTCGATCTGCCTGTCTCCAGAGCCATGAGATCTCAGCCCTTCGAAGGCGAGCTGAGCTCTGAGGCACATCGAATAACGGGCAGTCATGAAACCCAGAGTCAGTATGTAGCTCCAGGTCAGGGTCTTCAAAAGAACCCTGAAAGGGAATAAAAGAGATATTAAAGATGGAAATAGAGCTGTTTCCGAAGATGCAAGCAAAGGAGTCGTCGTGAGCCGCCATTGTCTCCTCCTAAGCTCCTCCGCATTCGCAGTTCTGAGCTCATGCCTGTAATTCCCTTTACTCCACCATAATACTGATACATTTGATTTTAGCTCCTCTGTCTCAGATTTCAGGGATAATTCAGTCACATTATGATCTCTTGCCCCCAAGGGCTCTTTTACCTTCAAATCTCTGATCAATTTTGGTTCATTGCAAACACACAATCACAAGATCACAAGACAAAGGAGCAGAAGTAGGTCATTCAGCCCATCGAGTCTGGTCCGCCACTCCACAATGAACCAAACTATTCTCCCATCTAGTTCTAATTTCTGGCTTTTTCCCCATATCCCTTAATACCCTGACTAATCAGATACCTATCAATCTCCTCCTTAAACACCCTCAATGATTGGGCCTCCACAGCTGTATGTGGCAACGAATTCCATAAATCCACGACCCTCTGGCTAAAAAAATTTCTCCTCATCTCTGTTTTAAATGGGTACCCTCTAATTCTAAGATTGTGGCCTCTTGTCCTGGGCTCATCCACCAAGGAAAACAGCCTTTCCACATCTACTCTGTCCAACTCTTTCCAGAATCCAGAATAGCGGATCCTTTTATTTTCTCAAACTACCTGTGTATTGAAATCCCTCATGACTATTGTAACATTGCCCTTTTGGCATGCATTTTCTATCTCCTGTCGTAATTTGTAGACTACATTCTCACTAATGTTCGGCGGGGGGAGGTCTGTATACAACTCCCATTGGGGGCTTTTTACCTTAGCTCAACTCACAATGGATCAACACCTTCTGTCCTGATGTCACCTCTAATTATTTGATTTAATTTTTTACCAGTAGAGACAAGCCACCCCCTCTGCCTTCCTGCCTGTCCTTTCAATACAATGTATCCATGGACATTAATCCGTCAGCTATAATTTCCTTTCAGCCACGCTTCAGTGATGCCTACAATAAAATACATGCCAATCTTTAAATGTGCTATAAATTCATCTACCTTACTCCCTATATAGCACACATTCAAATATAACACCTTACGTCCAGTACTCACCCTTTTCGATTTTATCTGCCTTTTACATTGCAACTCATCCTGTTGTCTGCAATTTTGCCCTATAGTTGGCCTCTCCTTGTTCGGAGTATTGCCACACATTGCCTTACTTGTAAACCATCTACCCCTCATCCTTAGCGCTATCACTCCAGTTGCCATCCCCCTGCCAAATTAGGTTAAAATCCTACCAAAATTTCTCTTTATAACCCTACCTACCTCTGACACTATTTTCAAGGAATTCTGGTTCCTTGAAAGTTTTAAGTAACTTTTCCAACAAAAGAAAGGGTAACCAGCTACTCCTAGTATTCAATACTTACAGTATTTTCATGACTGACTCCCTGCCATGAATATCATGTAGTTAACCGTTGATCAGAAACTCAACTGGATGAGCAAAAGCAAGTCAGAAGCTAGATATCCTTTCAAATGATGGAATGAATTTGGGATCTTATCTCGTGGAAGTCATAGCCCAGTTGTCTGGATGGATGAGTGAACAAGTGCGATTAGGGATGGGCAATAAATATTGAGCTTGCTCGTGATGCCCACATGTTGAATAATAAATAAAAGCAGAGAAAATCTTTGAGCCATAATGTCAGAATAAGAGGCAGCTACTGGAACAGTATATTTTCTCTCTCTCGTTGTACAGAGAGGAATGACATTCAAAGTGCTCCCTGATTCCTTTTTCAGTCTGATAGTGATTGAAGCCTCAATGAAAAATGCTCAACAGCTGCCTGCATGCACTCGACAGATTGCTGCGTGTTGTCAACCTTTACAGAACGAGGGGGAGGAATAGGAGGGGAGAGGCTGAGGAGACTCTTTATAAATGAGAAGTGGAAGACCAACTGATCCAAACACAATTTGAGTAAACAGTATTTGACTTTCCAATTCTTCATCTTCCTTGTCGTTGATAATTTTTGATAATTTGGGCCATGATGTCAGAATCCAACTAAATACAAAGCAGTGTTCCATACCTTGGTTTTCTATATATATATATATATATATCCAACCAAGACTAAAATGATGAAAGATCAGTAAGTCATGCTTTTGAATTTCCTTATCATCTGCTACTTTGCATGTCTCTTGAGCAATCCACTATCAGAGGTTGTAGCTCAGATGGTGGAAGTCTGCTGACCTGCGGTCGAGGCCTAGAGGCCATAATGGATCACTTCAAGCAGCTCTGGGCTTAGAAGGTCAGGCTTTGGACTGCACCTGATCAGCAGCAGTTGGAAATGCCTGCCTCACTGGCACTGCAAGGATACCTGTATGATAATATGAATGGGAGGATGAATTATCTCGAGATAATTCCAATAATTTATGCATTATAAAGTGGAAGACATTTCAGGGATGGCTTCACAGGAGTCTCAGAAATCAATAATAACTGTGTGTATGCATATCAGTGTGAGGTTTGGAGGAGTGGTGTGCACATGAGGGGGTGTTAAAGCACTAGATTCCATTCCTGATTAATGGTAGGTGAATTGCGTTGAGAAGTGCAGCTGGTGTGAGATGAAATTCACTTAACTTGTCAGTGCACGTGAAACCATTGGACCTTTTGTGCACTCCATGCATACCCTCAGGATAGGGTCTTTCTGCCAGGCTTTCTGCCCTCATCTATCTCATTCAACAAGGCCTCCAGACCATGTTAGAAAATCTGGAATCCAGGTCTCATCCTGCCCTGTCTTGCGTTCCAGCAGGTTCAAAAAACCAGTGGAATAATTTCTGTGACTGACTTCCACCAAAAGCACATCTTTTTAAGAAGTGGCTTTAAATAGTGTTGGTTAGGCTAATTATTCAGGAAGTTGGATCTGTGATGTTATATTAAGGGCACCAACACTGTGATTGGCATTTGGTGGCTACTGCATTTAGAGCACTGAAGCTATAGTATACATTCCTTGTCAGCTACACACATCATAAACTCAGAAACGGTTTTATTGATTTTGATGTCTTATATTTTTTTCTCTGTTCTCCTTTAATAAAGCCATTACTGTTTACTTTTATACCTTCTGTTGATCTTTATATTTTTCACAGCCACTATTTGTCATTTTGCATGCACCTTTATTGTACTTTTATACAAACATAGGGCTTTCCAGCACAGAAACAGGCCCTTTGACCCAACTTACTCTTTCTGACCTGAGCCAGTTGCATTTGACCCATTTTCCTCAAAATCTTTCCTTTCCTTGCACTTACCTAAATGCACTTTAAAGAGTTGTAACAACCTCTATTACTTCTTTGGCAGCTTATTTCATATACTTACTGAGCTCAGTGCGAAAAACTTGCCTCTCAGTTTGTCTTTAAAATTTTCCCCGCTCACTTTAAACCTATGCCCTGAAGCTTCAGGCTCCCTACCCTGGGTAAAGGCAGTGACCATTCAGCTTATCTATGGCCCTCATGATTTTACCCACCTTTCCAAGGCTCTTTCCCCTCAGCCTCCTTTGCTTCAGGTATAAAAGCCCCAGACAATCCAGTCTCTCTTTAAAATTCAAGCCCTCCAGCCCTGCTAACATCCTTGTCATTTATCTTTTTTTGCATCCATTCCAGCTTAATGACATCCCTGGTACAGGTAGGTGACAAGAACCACAGACTATGTTGTTATTTTTGTTTTGACAAGTAGAACGCTTGAACTTTTAAGGTACAAATTGATTCTTTATCATATTCATTATTTTTATTGAAGGCAGTCTTCTGACTGTATGCCGTTTTACTTATTAACTAGTTTAGCCAGTTCATCTAAGAGCATGCTATGTGGGAGCAGTAATATATTCAGGCTCTGTTGACTTCTCTGCCACTTAATATGGTTATACTTCAGCGACACTTCTATGCATTTACTCCATATCTTAATATTAAAAATTTATCCATTTTGGTTAGAATATACCCAGTGACTGCCACTCTGTAGTCTCCTGGGAGAGAAATAGATAAATAAATCCCAGCGATTCATTCCACTTTGGGGAAGAGGTTTTGTGGCATCCCACTCACTGTTGAATGGCTGGCCTCTTATTTTGAGTCTGTGATGCTGGATTGTCGACATGCTAACCAGGAAAACATCATCCACTGAGAATCTTCCTCTTATCTTGTCTCAAATCAAGCTAGAATTTTAACCAAAAGCAAAGAATGCCAGAAATGTTTAGCAGTTGAATAATTGGGAAGAGAAGGTTAATTCTATTGAGGATTGCCCCCTAAACTGTTGACTGCTCTAAAATAGTTTTCTGTTTTTATTTCATAATCCTCCGGACTTGTTTTACAGTTTTCACTGTATCAGATTGCATTGTGTTTAGATAAGTGCATCAGGCTCTTAGACAGTTAACTAAATCTGATTCATTATTCATTAAATGTGCTCTCCCTATCTTATATAGTTTTTCAAGGAAGTTACCAGGTAGGAAAGTCAGTGGAGGTTGTTTGCATGGATTTTAGCAAGGCCCTGCAAAGCCAGCATCGTAGTTTGTTCAAAAAGGATCAACTGCTTGGCGTGGAGGATGAGATGGTAAATTGGCCTCCAGTCAGAGTTGCCTCTCCGACTGGAAGTCTACTCCATCTGCAGACTAGTGGTGTGCCTCAGGGATCAGTGCTGGATCTGTTGTTGTTTTCATCTATAACAATGTTCTGGGTAATAATGTAAACTGGATCAGCAAATTTGCAGATAACACCAAGATTGGAGTTTAGTTGACAGTAAGAAAGGATTTTTAAAACTTGCAGCAGGATCTGGACCAGCTAGAAAAATGTTGATGGAGTTGAATGCAGACAGGTGTGAGGTGCTGCCCATCGAGAGGGCAAACCAGGACTTACATAGTGAATGGTAGGGCACTGAGGAGTGTGCTAGAATAGAGTAAACTGCGAATACAGATCTATGATTCCTTGAAAGTGACATCACAGGTAGATAGGGTTGTAAAGAGTTCTTGGCACATTGGCCTTCATTAATCAAAGTACTGAGTACAGGAGTTCAGGCAACACACACAAAATGCTGGTGGAACACAGCAGGCCAGGCAGCATCTATAAGGAGAAGCACTGTCGATGTTTCGGACCGAGACCCTTCGTCAGGACTAACTGAAAGGAGAGATACTAAGAGATTTGAAAGTAGTGGGGGGAGGGGGAAATGTGAAATGATAGGAGAAGACCGGAGGGGGTGGGATGAAGCTAAGAGCTGGAAAGATGATTGGCGAAAGTGATACAGAGCTGGAGAAGGGAAAGGATCATGGGATGGGAGGCCTCGGGAGAAAGAAAGGGGGAGGGGGGAGCACCAGAGAGAGATGGAGAACAGGCAGGGTGATGGGCAGAGAGAAAGAAATAAAAACAAACAACTAAATATGTCAGGGATGGGTTAAGAGGGGAGGAGGGGCATTAACAGAACTTAGAGAAGTCAATGTTCATGCCATCAGGTTGGAGGCTACCCAGCCAGTATATAAGGTGTTGTTCCTGCAACCTGAGTGTGGCTTCATCTTGACAGTAGAGGAGGCCATGGATAGACATATCAGAATGGGAATGGGACGTGGAATTAAAATGTGTGGCCACTGGGAGATCCTGCTTTCTCTGGCGGACTGAGCATAGGTGTTCAGCGAAACGGTCTCCCAGTCTGCGTCGGGTCTCACCAATATATAAAAGGCCACACCGGGAGCACCGGACGCAGTATACCACACCAGCCGACTCCCAGGTGAAGTGTCGCCTCACCTGGAAGGACAGTCTGGGGCCCTGAATGGTGGTGAGGGAGGAAGTGTAAGGGCAGGTGTAGCACTTGTTCCGCTTATAAGGATAAGTGCCAGGAGGGAGATCGGTAGGAAGGGATGGGGGGCACGAGTGGACAAGGGAGTCACATAGGGAGTGATCCCTGCAGAAAGCAGAAATTGGGGGGAGGGAAAGATGTGCTTGGTAGTGGGATCCCGTTGGAGGTGGCAGAAGTTACGGAGAATTATACATTGGACCTGGACGCTGGTGGGGTGGTAGGTGAGGACAAGGGGAATCTTATCCCGAGTGGGGTGGCGGGTGGATGGGGTGAGGGCAGATGTGTGGGAAATGGGAGCGATGCATTTGAGAGCAAAGTTGATGGTGGAAGAAGGGAAGCCCCTTTGTTTAAAAAAGGAGGACATCTCCTTCATCCTGAAATGAAAAGCCTCATCCTGAGAGCAGATGCGGTGGAGACGGAGGAATTGTGAGAAGGGGATAGTATTTTTGCAAGAGACAGGGTGGGAAGAGGAATAGTCCAGGTAGCTGTGAGAGTCTGTAGGCTTATAGTAGATATCAGTAGATAAGCCATCTCCAGAGATGGAGACAGAAAGATCAAGAAAGGAGAGGGAGGTGTCGGAAATGGACCAGGTAAATTTGAGGGTAGGGTGAAAGTTGGAGGCAAAGTTTATGAAGTCAACGAGCTCAGCATGTGTGCAGGAGGCAGCGCCAATGCAGTCATCGATGTAGCGAAGGAAAAGAGGGGGATGGATACCCGTATAGACTTAGAACATGGACTGTTCCACAAAGCAACAAAAAGGCAGGCATAACTGGGACCCATGTGGGTGCCCATGGCTACACCCTTGGTTTGGAGGAAGTGGGAGGAGCCAAAGGAGAAATTATTGAGAGTAAGAGCTAATTCCGCTAGACGGAGGAGAGTGGTGGTAGAGGGAAATTGGTTAGGTCTGGAATCCGAAAAGAAGCGAAGAGCTTTGAGACCTTCCTGGTGGGGGATGGAGGTATATAGGGACTGGACGTCCATGGTGAAAATAAGGCGGTGGGGGCCAGGGAACTTAAAATCATTGAAAAAATTCAAAGCGTGAGAAGTGTCATGAACATAGGTGGGAAGAGATTGAACAAGGGGGGATAAGACAGTGTCAAGGTATGCAGAAATGAGTTCAGTGGGGCAGGAGCAAGCTGAGACAATAGGTCTACCTGGACAGGCAGGTTTGTGGATCTTGGGTAGGAGGTAGAAACGGGAAGTGCGGGGTGTGGGAACTGAGGTTGTTGGCCCTGGATGGGAGATCCCCAGAGCTGATAAGGTTGGTGCTGGTATAGGAGACAGTGGCCTGGTGCTCCTTAGTGGGGTCATGATCAAGGGGTAAATAGGAGGAGGTATCAGAGAGTTGTTGCTGTGCCTCGGCCAGGTAGAGGTCAGTACGCCAGACAACAACAGCTCCCCCCTTATCAGCAGGTTTTATAGTGAGGTTGGGATTGGTGCGGAGGGAGCGGAGAGCAGAGCGTTCGGAAGGAGTTAGGTTGGAATTGGAACAGGGTGTGGTGAAGTCGAGACGGTTGATGTCTCGTCGGCAATTAGCAAGAAAGAGATCCAGAGCAGGCAGAAGACCAGAGCGGGGTGTCCATGAAGAGGAGGAGGGTTGAAGATGGGAGAAAGGGTCATCGGTAGGAGTAGGAGAGTCCTTGCCAGACAGGCCTTCCAGGTGAGGCGACACTTCACCTGGGAGTCGGCTGGTGTGGTATACTGTGTTTGGTGCTCCCGGTGTGGCCTTTTATATATTGGTGAGACCCGACGCAGACTGGGAGACCATTTCACTGAACACCTACACTCGGTCTGCCAGAGAAAGCAGGATCTCCCAGTGGCCACACATTTTAATTCCACGTCCCATTCCCATTCTGTTATGTCTATCCATGGCCTCCTCTATTGTCAAGATGAAGCCACACTCAGGTTGGAGGAACAACACCTTATATACCGGCTGGGTAGCCTCCAACCTGATGGCATGAACATTGACTTCTCTAAGTTCTGTTAATGCCCCTCCTCCCCTTCTTACTCCAACCCTGACATATTTAGTTGTTTTTTTTTCTCTCTCTCTGCCCATCAACCTGCCTGTTCTCCATCTCCCTCTGGTGCTCCCCCCTCCCCCTTTCTTTCTCCCTAGGTCTTCCATCCCATGATCCTTTCCCTTCTCCAGCTCTGTATCATTTTCGCCAATCACCTTTCCAGCTCTTAGCTTCATCCCACCCCCACCAGTCTTCTGCTATCATTTCGCATTTCCCCCTCCCCCCACTACTTTCAAATCCCTTAGTATCTCTCCTTTCAGTTAGTCCTGACAAAGGGTCTCGGCTGGAAATGTCGACAGTGCTTCTCCCTATAGATGCTGCCTGGCCTGCTGTGTTCCACCAGCAGTTTGCGTGTGTTGTCTGAATTTCCAGCATCTGCAGATTTCCTCGTGAGTACAGGAGTTGGAATGAGATTGAACGAGTACAGGAAAATTTACAAGAATGATTCTGGGACTTTGAAGACCTAAATTATAGGGAAAGGGTGAATAGGTTAGGACTTCAATCCCTGAAGTGCAGGGGAATGAGGAGAGAGTTGGTAGAGGTATATCTATACAGCTTGCATTACTTTATCTAGAACCCTATCTATGAGGGGTATAGATAGACCATAAGACCATATATAGGCCTCCAAATAGTAGCCAGGATGTGGGGTTGAGATTGCAAAGGGAGCTGGGAAGGCATGCAATAATGGTAATGACACAATTGTAATAGGTGACTTCAATATGCAGGGAGATTGGGAAAATCCGGTTGGTGTCGAATCACAAGAAGGTTGTTGAATGCCTACGAGATGGCGTTTTAGAGCAGCTTGTGCTTGAGCCTGCTCGGGGAAAGGCCATCTTAGATTGGGTGTTATGTAGTAACCCAGATCTTATTAGGGAGCTTTAATGTAAATGAATCCTAAGGAGGCAGTGATCATTATATGATTGAATCCATACTGCAATTTGAGAGGAAGAAGCGTAAGTCACTTGGATCAGTATTGCCATGGAATAAAGGGAATTACAGAGCCCTGAGAGAGGAGCTTGCCCAGGCAGGGGTGACGGCAAAGCAGAGGTGGCTGTATTTTCTGGGAATAGTTCACAAGGCACAGGATAGATATATCCTACAGAGAAAGAAGTTTTCAAATGGCAGGGGTAGGCAATCGTGGCTGACGAGGGAAGTTAAGGACTGTATAAAAGCCAAGGAAAGGTCATTATAAATGACCTGGATGAGGAAGTGGAGGGGTGGGTTAGTAAGTTTGCTGATGACACAAAGGTTGGGGGTGTTGTGGATAGTGTGGAGGGCTGTCAGAGGTTGTAGCGGGATGCAAAACTGGGCTGAGAAGTGGCAGATGGAGTTCAACCCAGATAAGTGTGAAGTGGTTCATTTTGGTAGGTCAAATATGATGGCAGAATATAGTATTAATGGTAAGACTCTTGGCAGTGTGGAGAATCAGAGGAATCTTGGGTACCGAGTCCATAGGACGCTCAAAGCTTCTATGCAGGTTGACTCTGTGGTTAAGAAGGCATACGGTGCATTGGCCTTCATCAATCATGGGATTGAGTTTAAGAGCCAAGAGGTAATGTTGCAGCTATATAGGACCCTGGTCAGACCCCACTTGGAGTACTGTGCTCAGTTCTGATCACCTCACTACAGGAAGGATGTGGAAACCATAGAAAGGGTGCAGAGGAGATTTACCAGGATGTTGCCTGGATTGAGGAGCATGCCTTATGAGAATAGGTTGAGTGAACTCGGCCTTTTCTCCTTGGAGCGACGGAGGATGAGAGGTGAAATGATAGAGGTGTATAAGATGATGAGAGGCATTGATTGTGTGGATTGTCAGAGGCTTTTCCCAAGGGTTGAAATGGCTTGCACAAGAGGGCATAGTTTTAAGGGCATTGCTTGCAAGTAGGTACAGAAATGATGTCAGGGGTAAGTTTTTTACGCAGAGAGTGGTGAGTGCGTGGAATGGGCTGCCGGCAGCGGTGGTGGAGGCAGAAACGATAGGGTCTTTTAAGAGAGTCCTGGATGGATACATGGAGCTTAGAAAAATAGAGGGCTGGTTTCCGGTGACGTCATCGTCAAGAATGGCAGCTTAAGTCACGAGCTCCTCCGGAAAAACGCGTATTAAGCCCCATTAACCCGTCAAATATAGTATTTTTCAAAAAATATTTGAACTGAGAAGAGGGGCAAGAATGGGGAAAAAGAACAGAAATAAAAAAAGCAACACTGCGGAGCCTGTGTCCGAGAGGAGTGCAGCGAGCGGCTCTCTGACCCGACCGCATGCGAGCGAGGCGGGCGCCGGGCCTCGTTCAGTCGAAGCAGCGAATATGTTCGAAATCCTGAAAGAAATAATGGAGGTCCATAAAGATATAAAGCAGCAGCTCCGTGATATTAAGGCAGAGCTCGCCAGCGTTAATCAAAAAATAGCGGTGGCAAAGACTCACATTGAGAAGGTGGAAGATCGCGTTCAAAACGTGGAACGGATACTGAGCAAGACAATAAAAATCATACATCACCAAGAAGGTAAACTGCTTGATCTGGAGGGAAGATCACGGCGGAAAAATATCAGAATCTACAACGTTCCCGAAGGAGCGGAGGGCCCGTCTATGACGGAGTTTGTCGGAAAGTTACTGCAGGATGCGCTGGAGCTTCCCCCGGCTATGAAGCTGGAAGTTGAAAGAGCGCACCGCGCGCTCGTTCCAAAACCTACCGGGGATAGAAAGCCATGATCAATTATAATTAAATTCCTTCAGTACAGCACCAAGGTGGAGATTCTACGAAGGGCCTGGGGTAAGAAGAGAGTGTTTTTAGAGGATAAATTAATATATTTCCACCAAGATTACCCCCCCGCGGTCCTCCAGAAATGCAAAGAATACTCTGAAGTAAAGCGAGTACTAAAGCAAAATAAGATTAGATTTCAAACTCTGTACCCTGCTAAACTTTGAGTGTTTTATGACAACGGGACGCAGTTGTACCAGACAGTGGAAGAGGCGACTACAGACATGAAAGCCAAAGGGTGTTCCGTCAGCATGACCAAAACGAAAGAAAGCCTGGCTGAGGAATTGTCTCGCTCGGCTTGGGAAATAGTGCGAGAAACGAGAAGGCAGGAGATGGGAGGAGGCCAAGAGAAACATATCAGGAAGAGACCGGGAGTTTCCCAAAGACAGTCCTCACCCCCTTCAGAAGAGCCATAAGGTTTGGCTAACTTTAAAAATGCTGAGAACCTAAACAGAAGCAAAAGTACACGGTGATATACCTATCTTGAGAAATACTTATTATAATGTGGATTTTATATTACTTAGTTGTTATTCTTTATTCGCTCACTTACTCCTTTTTCCCCACCAAAATGAGAATTTATATATATATATGTATATGTGTGCATATATGTGTATGTGTGTAATGTGTGTGTGTATATATATATATGTGTGTGTGTGTGTATATATATACCGTAGATGTCGGATTATAAGCCGCTACTTTTTTCCCACATTTTGAACAGCTTTGAACACTGCGGCCTTTACTACGGTGCAGCTAATGTATGATTTTTTTCATGCCGCCAAAAACATTTTGCCTCGTAACAGTAGACCAATAAAATTGATGAGTAGTTCACAGAGGTCCAATGAAATTGTACGATAAATCAAGCGCACTTTCACAATTAAATTATTGTAAATCAGTCATTTGTACTCACCCTCATCAACATGGAAAACACTCGAAGAAAAGCATTGTGCTGCCTTTATGGCAGTTATTTAGTTTATTATATTTTCGCTTAGTAATTCATTTGTTAGTCATTTCTAGTTAAAGTTAGAAGTGTTTTAACTATATTTGTTTTCTGTACTACATCGCGGGATGCTATGACGTCACACCCGGTTTCGCCGCATCTTGTGGGAAATACTGGTTTGCGATAAACGGGAAGGTGGGGGCGAGCGGCATTAGATCTGAGCGAACGCTGCTTTTAAGTTAAAGGCGATCAATAACTTTTCCTGGTAGGCTGCAGTATATATATTTTTTACCAGTCGTTAGGAGATATTGGAATGTTGTTCAGTAAAAAAGTATACGCAACGTATATTTAAAAGTAGCCGCGTTACAGGCACGGTTCGAAAAAAAGCATTTGCAATATGTATTTGTTTATGTTACCATATGGATTTAATTAAAAGTTAAAAAATCCTCACGTGTAATATCTTTCTGTGTAAATATCTCATATTACAACGTGGGACACCTGCGGCCGAAAATCCGGTGCGGCCTAAAATCCGGTGCGGCTTGTACAAGCACAAAATTGATTTTCTTTCTAAAATTAGAGCCAGCAGCTTTTAATCAGGTGCGCTCTGTAGTGCGAAATCTACGGTATATATGTATGTGTATGTGTGTGTATGTATGTATATGTGTATATGTGTGTGTATTAAATCCAATCAAACGTAAGAGAATTTTATCCAAAATGAAAAAAGAACAAGCCCATGTAGTATATTTACAGGAAACTCATTTAAGTGATAATGAGCATAGAAAACTAAAGAGAATGGGCTTCACTAATCTGTTTTTCTCCTCATATAAATCAGGACATAGGAGAGGAGTTGCTATTCTTACCTCAAGTAAGCTAAATTTTGAAAAAATATTTGAAATGGGAGATAAAGAAGGCAGATATATTCTGGTAAGGGGGAATATAGACGGCAATTCAGTTACTCTATTGAATATATACGCACCCCCAGGAAGTGATATTGGTTTCTTTCAGAAAATTACTGATATTATGGTAACGGAAGCAGAAGGTCTCCTGATATGTGGGGGAGACTTAAATTTACAATTACAACTAAACTTAGACTCTTCCAATAGAAAAACCTATGAAACAAAATCTTTACATAAGGAAGTTAATACACTTTTTGAGGATGTTGGTTTAATTGATATATGGAGGGACCTTTTCCCTGACAGAAGGGATTACATTAATTATTCTGCTCCACATTCTGTATATACAAGAATAGACTATTTCATAACATTTGGAAAAGACAAAGACAAAATAAACACCTGTGGAATTGGGACAATAGATGTAAGTAACCATGCACCTATATATTTATCTGTTGATTTTGACCTACAACCAAAGAATACTATTTGGAAACCAAATTCAAGTCTACTCAATGATCTGTACCTTAAGGAACAAATTAAAAAAGAAATTGGTCTCTACTTAGAATTTAATGATAATGGAGAGGTTTCACCTCCCATTTTATGGGATACTCTGAAGGCGGTCTTAAGAGGGAAAATTATAGCGATATCTTCATATAAGAATAAAATAAGGAATAAAACATTAGAGGAATTACAAAATAGACTGAAGGAACTAGAGAAAAAACACAAATTGAATTTGGCACAGGATACATTAGGGGAAATTAAAAGAATTAGGAATGAAATAAATAATTTGGCTATGCTAGAAATCAGGAAAAACTTAATGTTTCTGAAACAGAGACATTATGAAAGTGGATCAAAATCTATGAAAATACTGGTGTGGAAACTGTAAAAAAAAGATAGCAGAAAATACAATTCATAGAATTAGGGACCCAAGAACGAAAATGATAAAAAAATAAGCTAAGTGAAATTCAAGAAGCTTTTGAAGTGTTTTACAAAACGCTATATTCCAAAGTTCCAGGGGGAAGCATAACCCAAATTGACACCTTCTTGAATTCTCTAGAGTTACCCACTTTAAGCAAAGAACAAAATTGAAGGATGACTGCTGGCATAACTGAAGTTGAATTAAAAGCTGCAATTAGTAGGCTTAAATTAAGCAAGTCACCAGGATCAGATGGGTATATGGCAGAGTGGTACAAAGAATTTAAAAATGAGTTAATTCCTGTTTTACTCCCCACACTAAACTGGGCTCTAAAAAAGGCACAAATGCCACCCAATTGGAAGGAAGTGATAATCTCAGCTATACCGAAAGAAGGCAAGGATAAAATGGAATGTGGGTCATTTAGACCAATATCTGTTCTTAATGTAGATTATAGGTTATTTACCTCCATCATGGCCAAACAATTAGAGGAGTTTCTACCCATACTGATACGTAATGACCAGACAGGTTTTATACGACAACGTCAGACTCAAGACAATATACGAAGGACACTTCACATTATGGATCATATACAAAAAAATAAAATCGAAGCAATAGTGATAAGCGTGGACGCTAAAAAGGCATTTGATTTGGTTAATTGGAATTTTCTTTACAGAGTTTTACATAAATTTGGTTTCCAAGACACAATTATTAAAACTATACAAGCACTATATGACAATCCTACTGCTAGGATTAAAATCAATGGATATTTATCAAATAGTCTTACCCTAGAAAGGTGCACTAGACAGGGTTGTGCATGGTCACCGCTACTCTTCGCGCTATATCTGGAACCATTAGCTCAATACATCAGACAAAATGAAGATATCAGGGGAATTACTATTAAAGGGACAGAGCATAAATTGGCCTGTTATGCGAATGACATTTTGATCTATCTAGGGCAACCAACATACTCTTTAACTAATTTGATGCAATCCTTTGAACAATATGGTCAATTATCAGGATACAAGATCAACATAGATAAAACCCAATTACTTTCATATTACTATAGCCCACCAAGAGAAATTGAAAGTCGATACCCCTGGGCATGGCACACAGAGTCTTTCAAATATTTGGGCATCATTATGCCAAAAGATTTGGCAAAATTATCAGAATGTAATTATCAGCCTCTATATAAAAAAAAATTAAGGAAGATGTGGCAAGATGGAGCCTGATTCCATTTTTCAGTCTCAGTTCAAGGATTGAGTCTATTAAAATGAATATACTGCCCAGACTGTTATATCTCTTTCAGACCCTACCAATAGAGATTAATCAAAATCAATTCAATGAATGGAACAAGATGCTATCAAGGTATATTTGGCAGGGTAAAAGGCCTAGAGTTCATCTCAAAACTTTGCAATTAGCAAAGGAAAAGGGGGGATGGGGCTTGCCTTCTCTTAGAGATTATTATTTTGCAGCAGAGTTGAGAGCTGTGATATGTTGGTGCAACCCATCATATGACGCTCAATGGAAAGACATTGAGGAGCGGGTACTTCCCATCCCCATACAAGCAATTTTGGCTGATAACAACCTGCAAAGGTACATAAATACTATTGATAACCCATGGGTGAAATTGACTCTTAAAATATGGAAAACCACTATAAAAGAATATAATCTAGAGGGAGATATTACAATTCTTAAATGGTGTGCATATGACTCTGATTTTATACCAAATAAATTGGATGCTAGATTTAAGGACTGGACAGCTAAAGGAATAACAGTTCTTTGCAACATAATGAAAGAAGGAACACTGTTCAGTTTTGAAATGCTTAAGGAGAAACACTTACTAGAAAAACAGGATTTTTATCGGTATTTACAGATGCGAAAATATGTTAATAAGACGCTTAAAAATATAACCAAGGCAAATACATGCTTGATAGAGCTCTTTAGAAAAACATATAATTCAGATAATGGTAGTAGAATCATTTCAAGCATGTATAAGGGGTTGTCAAATCTTAAAATACATTCAACTTCATACATTAAAACAAAATGGGAGAAGGAAGGAGGGATAATTATATCTGAGGAAGAATGGACAACAATATGGAGGTATCAATGGAAGTGTACCAATTCACAGAAATGGAGGGAGTTTGGATGGAAAAACTTGATAAGATATTTTATTACACCCTCTCAGAAATCCCATTATGATAGTAACCTCCCTGTTTGCTGGAGAAATTGTGGAAATCAAAATGCAAATCATTATCATATTTTTTGGGACTGCCCTGTTATCAAAAACTATTGGAGGGGGATACACAATGGCCTACAAGACATCTTTAAATGTGAAATACCCTTGGAGAGTAAGACCATATATTTTGGATATATACCTCAAGAATGGTTGAAAAGAGATAAATATTTAATGAATATACTGTTGGTGGCTGGTAAAAAGACTCTTACTAGGAAATGGTTATCACAGGAGAGCCCAACTTTAAATACATGGATGGAAATTACAATGGACATTTACAAAATGGAGAAGATAACAGCATCTGTTAATCATAAGCTGGAACAATTTGATTCATACTGGGAAAAATGGTTTAACTACATAATGCCTCATAGGCCTGATTTTATTCTCACAAATCAATGAATCTGTTGTAAAAAAAAGATCACTCCCTACTTGTACATAGTTCTTTCCTTTTGCTTGTTTTTTCTTTCCACTCTTTCCTATAAGTGTATACCCCAGATAAATACTTTGTGGAGATTTGTGATATATATGATTATATGATGTATATGTACAATGTCTGAAATACATCTTATGGAAATGTTTGATGAACTTCAATTAAAAAATAAATTACAAAAAAAAGAAAAATAGAGGGCTATTGGTAAAGCCTAGGTAGTTCTAAGTTAGGGATATGTGCAGCACAGCTTTGTGGGCCGAAGGGCCTGTATTGTACTGTAGGTTTTCTATGTTTCTATGAAAGGGCATATAAGGTAGCAAAAATTAGTAGGAAGTTGGATGATTGGGAAGCTTTTAAAATCCAACAAAAGGCAACTAAAAAGTTATAAGAAGGGAAAAGATGAGATATGAGGGCAAACTAGCCAATAATATAAAGCAGGATGCCAAAAGTATTTTCACTTATATAAAAAGTAAAGAGGAGATGAGAGTTGATATTAGACCACTGGAAAATGATGCTGGTGAGGTAGTAATAGGGGACAAAGAAATAGCAGATGAACTTAATGGGTACTTTGCATCTGACTTCACTGTGGAAGATGCTAGCAATCTGCCAGAGATCCTGGGTGTTAGGGACCAGAAGTAGTGCTATTGCTGTCACAAAGGAAAAAGTCCTAGGCAAGCACAAATGTCTTAATGTGAGTAAGTCACCTGACCAGATGGACTACATCCCAGAGTCCTGAGAGCGGTTGCTAAAGAGATAACAGATGCATTGGTCATGATCTTTCAAGAATCACTTGATTCTGGCATGGTCTCAGAGGACTGGAAGATTGAAAATGTCACCCCATTCTTCAAGAAGGGAGGAAGACAAAAGAGAGTAAATAATAGGCCAGTTAGCCTAACCTCAGTGGTTGGGAAGGTGTTGGAGTCTATTATTAAACATGAGGTTTCAGGTTACTTGGAGACTAATGACAAAATAAGTCAAAGTCAGCATGTTTTCTGTAACAGCAAATCCATTAGAGTTATTTGAGGAAGTAACAAGTAGGTGGACAATGGAGAGGCTGTGGATTTTATTTATTTGGATTTTCAGAAGGCATTTGATAAGGTGCCACACGTAGGCTGCTGAACAAAATAAAATCCTCTAGTGTCACAGGAAAGATACTAGCATGGATTGAGGAATGGCTAACAGGCAGCGAATGGGAATAAAAGGGGGCCTTTTCTGGTTGGCTGCCAGTGACTAGCGGTCTTCCTCAGGGGTCAGTATTGGGACCGCTACTTTTCACATTGTTTGTCAATGATTTGGATAACAGAATTGATGGTTTTATGGTAAATTTTGTGAATGATACAAAGATAGGTAGAGGAGTAGGTAGTGCTGAGAAAGCAATGTGATTGCAGCAGGACTTAGACAAATTGGAAGAATGGGCAAAAAGTGGCAGATGGAATACAGTGTTGGGAAGTGTATGATAATGCATTTTGGTAAAAGAAACAATAGTGCGGACCATTATCTAAATGGGAGAACATTCAAACATCAGATGCGCAGAAGGGTTAATTTATAGGTCGAGTGTGTGGTAAAGAAAGCAAATGCAATGTTGGCATTTATTTTAAGGGGAATAGAATATAAAAGCAAGGAGATAATGCTGAGCCTTTATAAGGCACTAGTCAGGAAGGAGGTTCACGAGTATGATTTCAGGAATGAAAGGGTTAACATATGAGGAGTATTTGGAAGCGCTGGGCCAGTACTCACTGGAATTTAGAAGAATCTGTGGGGATCTCATTGAAACCTACTGGATGTTGAAAGGACTAGATAGGGTGGATGTGGAGAGAATGCTTCCTATGGTGTTTCCTAGTCCAGAACTAGAGGGTAGTGTCTCAAAATTGAGGAGTGAACTTTTAAAACAGAGGTAAGGAGGAATTTTTTTAGCCAGTGAGTAGTGAATCTGTGGAATGCCCTGCCACAGACTGCGGTGGAAGCCAAGTCCATGTGTATATTTAAGGCAGAAGTTGTTTGTTTCCTGATTGGTCAGGACATTAAAGGATATGGCGAGAAGGCAGGTGTATGGGGTTGAGTGGGATCCGGGATCAGCCATGATTTAATGCTGGTGCAGACTAGATGGGCTGAATGGCCTAATCCTGTTCCTATGTCTTATGGTGGATGTGGGTTCGATTTCAACATTTAAGAAAAGTTTGTAAAAATACGTGGATGGGAGATGTATGTGAGTCTATAGTCCAGGTGCTGGTCAATGGCACCAGGCAGAATAAGGTTTGGTATTGACTAGTTAGGTTGAAGGGTCTGTTTCTGAGCAGTATGCTCTATGTGCTCTATGACTCTCTGACTATACTGTACATATAACTTGGGCCCTGCACAATTTGTGCACTTCAGGACACCTGCACTCAATGGCTACTTTATTAGATATACTGTACATGCAGACATAGTCAAGGGGTTCAGTTGTTGTTCAGACCAAACATTAGAAGAAATGTGATCTAAGGGACTTTGACTATGGAATAATTGTTGATGCCAAATGGGGTTTTTGAGTATTACAGCAACTGCAGACCTCCTGGGATTTTCACACACATCAGTGTCTAGGATTTACAGAGAATGGTGCGATAAACAAAATACATCCAGTGAGCAGCAGTTCTGTGGGTGAAAATGCCTTGTTTATGAGAGAGGTTAGAGGAGAATGGCCAGACTGGTTCAAGCTGACAGGAATGCGACGGTAACTCAAACAGCCAGTTGTTACAACAGTGGTGTGCAGAGTAGTATCTCTGAATGCACAACAGATTGAATGTTGAAGTGGATGGGGTACAGCAGCAGAAGACCACGAACATACACTCAGAAACCACTTTATTAAGGCTTGGTAGATTTGTTTGTATAGAACAAATGTAACATACCTGAAAGGGGAAAAAGACCAAAATAATTAACTTGGTAGATAGAAGCAGATAATTTTTATTTGATTGTGTTACGTGCTGCTTATGACAAGGTTGTGGGACACGCCTAGCAGGCAAGAATTTACTAATAGAGAGGGAAGGACTGACCCAAAATCACAGATGGATGACTGCAGAAAAGGCCTTTTCTGAAACATATAGAAAGAAAGAACAAATTACCTGTATTTGGAGAGTTCATTATTGAGTTGCAGGAGATACCGAAATTAGCAAAGCTGTGGATAGTGGTAAACGTTGTCGAAGAATGGAGCAGGATACACACCAGTTGGAGAAGTGATGGATATAGTTTAATCCCAACGACTTTGAGGTATTGCACTTTGAAAGGTCAAATGAGGTAAAGAGGCAACCTAGGAGCATTGATGTACAGGGAGATTTGTCATGCAGCTCCATAGGTCCCTGCAAGGGGATAGAGTGTCAAAAAAACGCATATGAATACAAAGCTTCGTTGATCAGGGATCAACATGAAATATAAATGCAGGAGGATGTACAAATGCTGGAAATCCAGAGCAATGTACACAAGATGACGGGGGAACTCAGCATCTATGGAGAGGAATAAACAGAAGACATTTCAGGCCAAGACCCTTCATCAGGATGGGAAGTAAGGGGGAAGAAGCCAGAATGAAAAGGTGGGGAGAGGGGAAGGAACAGAAGCTGACAGATGAGAGGTGAAACCAGGTGAAGGGGAAGGCGGCTGGGTGAGGGAAGAGGAATGAAGTGAGAAGCTGGGAAGTGATAGCTGAAGATGTGAACTGCTGAGGAAGTAGGAATTTGATAGGAGATGACATTGGACCATAGGAGAAAGGGAAAGGAAAGAGGAGGGACAACAGAGGGGGGTGACGGGCAGGTGAGGAAGTGTGAAGGTGTAAGAGGGGAGCCAAAATAAAGACTTGAGAAAGGGAGGGGGAAGAAATTATCAGAAGTTAGAGAAATCGTGTATGTGCCATCAGGTTGGAGGCTACCAGGAGAGAATATGAAGTATTACCCCTCCAACCTGAGAGTGGCTTCTCAGTGACCATAGAGTAGGTCATGGACCAACATGTCAGAATGGGAATAGAATATACAAAGAAACACAATAGAATCAATAAAAAGCCACACACAACAAAGATGGACAAACAACGGAAGAGACCCTTCGTGGAAGACATCTGTATAATCATAACAGACTAGATGTCAACGAGGAAGTGTTGAACGCCTGGCTCAGAGTTGGAGACCTCTTCCCAGAAACAGAAAGGTTCTTTGTGGCAATACAGGATCGCGCGGTTAACACTAAAAAATCATCAAAAATACATAATAAAAGACCAACAAATTCAAGATGATTACTGTAGAAAATGCTGAGAAAAACCAGAAACAATCCAACACATTACAGGATCCTGTAGCAGTTTAACTCAATCTGATTACTTACACAGGCACAATCAAGTGCCAAACATCATTCATCAAAATCTTGCTTTAAAATACAAACTCATAAAATAAATCACACCTTACTATAAATACAAGTATGACCCAGTTTTAGAGTCAGAATACCACAAATTATATTACGACTGATCAGTTAATACAGATAGGACTATCCATAATAACTGACTGGATATAATAATACAGGATAAACAAGTAAGAACAACTTATTTAATCGATATAGCCAGTCCAAACACACGTAAGTTACAGAAACCAGTAAGTGAAGAACAGCAGAAACATGCTGAATTAAAAGAGGCAATTGAAAGACTATGAAACATGAACAGGGTATACATTGTACCCAATAGTAATATCTACAACTGGTATCATCCCAAAGGCATTACACTATAGCATTAAACAATTAGGACTACACAATAATATCTATGTAAATCTTCAGAAAGCCAAAATACTGAACACCACTAGAATAATCCAAACGTTCCTAGCAATTGACAAATGAGCATGCTTGGGTATGCTCATGCCTCAGGTTTTACCAGCTTGAGCTGAGAAAAAAATAAGTAATGATAATAATATCAGTACAAGATATGATCAACTAACAAAAGCATTGTTGAATTTTCGGTACACTAAATCAAAAGCTTGGTGCATAAAAAACAAGATTAAATAATTACATGAAATGTGGCAGATGAAGAAAACAGAATTATCAGTTCAGGAACAAAGAAGAAGGTTTATACAGGACATTTAATTACACTAACCCTAGCACAGAATTACCGACAAATACAGATAATGAACTTTTGGTCTAATGTCTGAATAAACAGTATGACGCACAACAAAGAAGCAAGCTGGATTAGGGAGGAACAAGAATGCACTCACAATGAAATGGTTCAAATAGTTCAGTTTATTATTAGAGAATATATGCGGTATACAACCTGAAATACTTGTCTTCACAGACATCCACGAAAAACAGAACCCCAAAAGAATGACAGAAAAATGTTAGAATCTCAAAGCCCCTCTATCCCATCTTGTACGAGCATTAGCAAGCATCAATGCATGAAGCTCCCACCACTGCTCTTTTCAGCAAAAAAGCATCAGCAACCACCATCCACCAAACAATAAAAAATCACCTGAAGAAAGTCTATGATCTGCGGTCACCAAAAATCTATTGTTTAGCAGACAGTTCAACATGCTATAGGCTCTCTTCCCTCACTAGCAAGGGACAGAGAGATATCACCCACTTTCACAGTGAAAGGGGAGACTAACAGTCATGATTACGATAGTACAGTCTGCCGAGTCACTTTTTATTCAAGAATCGGCAGCAAACTCTCCGACCATCAAGAAAAAAAGAGAGACAGCTGAACTGCTCAACTAGAGACCCCCGTCAATATATCTGCTGCAGCGAAATCCTGATGTTCCAACTCCTGCAATGCCTCAGTCAGCATCACTGCCTAGAACTGGCTGTTCCCAGGCCGTACCCTGGAGGCACCATCTTCCGAGCTGCACCAGGTGCATGTTGGAAAACGGTCAGCTGGCAAACTCCAGGAACAGACATTCATCTGCCGTAAAAGTACTGCAGCTTAAGTGCCACTTGCAGATCAGGACCTCGATCAAACCCCAACCATCTTGAAAAGCAAAAAAAAGAAAGAAACTGTAGAGAGGAATTTAAGCTGTTTCCACAGATGAGCTCGAAGAGGCAGCCACTTGGTACCATTTTAACTCCACCCACAACTGGTAGTGATAATGTTCATAATTATTGGTACAAAAAAATTAGTTGTCAACATTTTTCTGTAAAAAACTGAAAAGGTGCTGAATTTTTGACAGAAGATAAAAGATATCTCTTACCTAAAGGAGAAATCACAAATGACCAATCAAAATATTGTCCTATTACTTGTTTACAAACTATATATAAAACTGTAAGATCATGTATCTCACAACTAATCACCACTCACTAGACAGGCACAGTATGCTTACAGAAGAGCAGCAAGGATGCTGTAAGTGCATGAGAAAGTGTCAAGAACAACTGATAATAGATTCTGTAATTCTATATAAAGCCCAGAGGAAAAGCAGAAATCTTTCATGTTGTTATATTGACTACCAAAAGGCATTTGATTCTGTCCCACACACATGATTAATAGAAGCTCTTAATACATATAAGCTACGCCCAAAACTTGTGAAATTTCTGCACCGTCTGATGACGCATGGGCATACTATAATCTATTAACAACCAAGAAACAACAACCACCGTTATCAAAATAAACTGAGGCATTTTTCAGGGCGACTCTCTAAGCCCTCTATGATTTTGTCTAGCTTTAAATCCGCTCTCTAATTTACTTCAAGTCCCCATCCCATTCCGACACTGACCTGTCTGTCCTTCTGTCTCCACTGTCATAGTGAGATGGAATGCAAAATGGAAGAACGACATCTGTTGGGTGACCCACAACCTAATGTTGTAAACATTGAATTTCCCAGTTTCAGATAATCATACCCAAATCTTCCTTTCCCACTCCTACCATTTGCTCTCGTCTTTTACTAACTTCCCATATTCAATTGTCTATCACCCACAAACCCAAATATATGAGTTTCTTCTCCCATTTTGCCCTTCGTATCTCCATCCCCTCTCTTGTTTGATTGCCCACCATGCACTGCTTATCTGCTTACACCTTTCCGCCTCTTGCCTCCATGTTGATAGGCCAGTTATAGTGTACAACGGTGAAGAGCTGGGGGAGCAAGACAGATGGCATTGCCCTGAAACGTGGCATTGACTCAATGTTGTGGGAATACATGGTGTCAAAAATGAATGAAATCTGTTGTTTGATTCAAAGAAGTTCCAGTAGAATGGAATCAGAACAATAAGTTATTAAAGAGTAGTTACTATTTCTAGTTTATTTCACTCTGATATGGAACTATAGAGCTTGCAGGGACCCCATGATGTGCAGTAACATTCTGGTTCTAATCTATCCTTGATTTCTGTAAAGCTGCTACATGGATACAGTGAGAGCAGAGACCTGCTCTATTCCAAAATGTACAGTAAGGAATCACACATTGCTCGTTATCACATACTTTCTAGTTTTAAAATAAATTTCTAGGTTGTTGATATATACACACACCAAGGTGAAAAGTAAAGGCTGAATTAAAGAAAAACAATAAAGTGTGTTACTGTCATGAAAACATTACTCAAAAATATTTCGAAATCAATTATAATGCAATTAAGATTAGCAACTTGCTACAATGTAACAAAATGATTAAAATCAACAATTAATTGCATTGTGACCAATCACAGAGAAAATTAGTTGTCATATGATTGAAATCAGTTATGCATTGCAGAGATTAATGATGGGTGAATAAAAATAATTAATTATAGTGAATAAAAATTGTAATTTGATTACTTATTCACTGGATTGTGATCCACTGGAGTGTGAAAACAGTAATTCACACGATTGTGATCAAATATAATATTTCACCAGAAGTGTGATAAAGGCGATAATTGCAGAGAATAATAATAGCTGTGTGACTAAATTCAATTAATCATGGGTAATTTTCCATTTTGGACGCTCTACAATGCTAAGAAAAAAATTGCACATTTGACGTTTCACCTAAAATTAATTTGGGTAATAAAAAGCTCAATAGTTCCAATTTTCTGCATTATTTCCTATTCCCAGCATCATTTATTCTTTGACATATTTATTGAAGTAATTGAATATAGTTTTATAGATGAAAAGTGGAATACAAATAAAAATAAACATTTTTAGTAAGATTGGTCTATCCTGAGTCTGAATTATATGTGTTTTGCCTCTAGGGGCACTGTTTCCTTGGTGCACAGTTCATATTGTATGAACATCACTTCCTGTACATAAACAGCCTTTTACATCATTTCCTGCTTGGGTAATTTGGATTTCGTTTTGAAGCGCATGGAGGAAGGACATCTGTCTCCAGCCATGTGTTATTTGCCCGTGAAACAGCAATATCTGCAATGTTAAGCTTTCTTAACATTGGTAAACATTTAGTAGATGTGGTTTGAAGGAAGTATTATGTGCATTGTTTATCGCTATTAAGATATTAAGGTAGGGCAGCACAGCAGTGTAGTGGTTAGCGCTACGCTTTACAGTACCAGCAACCCAGGTTCAATTCCCACTACTGCCTATAAGGAGTTTGTACGTTCTCCCTGTGACCACATGGGTTTCCTCTGGGTGCTCCGGTTTCCGCCCACCATCCAAAGACATACTGGCTGGTGGGTTAATTGGCCATTGTAAATTGTCCCATGATTAGGCTAGGATTAAATCAGCTTCGCTCAAAGGGCGGGAAGGGCCTATTCCATGATGCATCCCAATAAATAAATAAATACTCTTGCACCGTGAGTTTACTCTGGTGTACACACCATAGTAATAGGATGTTGCATGTGACCATTATCTTGGTTAACACCGATCATGAGAATATTTGATAGTAATCGATATATTCGAGCACTTGACAATTTAATATTAAATCTGATACGTATTTTCCTTAACTTTCTGCAATTTCCAAAGTTTTTTCTTATTAAAAACCCCGAAGAAAGCTACCAGCCTGGGTGATTTTCGAGAATGTGTTTTACTCCCTGCCTAGTTTTGTATACATGAAGGGCAGCAGAGTATGATTTAAATTCCACTGGAATTTTAAGAATATCAAACTTAAAACTTAGATTCATTTATGTATGCTAATCACATTCTTAAGTTAAATATTCATGCAGTCATAGAACACTACAGCACAGAAACAGGCCGTTCAGCCCATTTAGTCCATGCCAAACTATTAGTCTATCTAGTCCTGTAGGCACCTGGACCATAGCCCTCCATTACCCTCCCATCAATGTACCTATCCAAATTTCTCATAAATGTTGAAATCGAACCTGCTGCAAACTTGTTGCACACCCTCACCTCCTTCTTAGTGAAGAAGTTCCCCCTCATGTTTGCCTTAAACATTTCACCTTTCACCCTTCATCCTTAACCCAGGACCTCCAGTTGTAGTTTCATCCATCCTCAGTGGAAAAAGCCTGCTTGCATTTACCCCATCTATACACCTCACAATTTTGTATATCTCTATCAATTCTCCCTGCAGTCTTCTACACTCTAGGGAATAAAGTCCTAACCTATTCAACCTTTCCCTATAACTCAGGACCTCAAGTCCTGGCAACACCTTTATAACTTTCCTGTGCACTCCTTCACTCTTATTTCCATCTTTCCTGACCAAAACTGCACACAGTACTACAAATTAGGCATCACCAACATCTTATACAAATTCAGCAAAACATCCCAACTCCTGTACTGAATACATTGACTTATGAAGGCCAATGCGCCGAAAAACTTTCTTTATGACCTTATCTACCTGTGACACCACTTTCAAGGAATTTTAAATCTGTATTCCCAGATCCCTCTGTTCTATTGCAATCCTCAGTACCCTACCACTCACTGTATAAGACTTATCTTGGCTTTAATGTCTGCATTAAATTCCATCTTCCATTTTTCAGTCCATTTTTTTCAGCTGGTCCAGATCCTGCTGCAGGCTTTGATAGTCTTCCTTGCTGTCCACTACACCCCCAGTGTTCATGTAATCCACTAATTTGCTGATCCAGTTGATCACATTATCATCCAAATCATTAATATAGATGCCAAACAACCAAGGACCCAGCACCTATCCTTGTGGTACACTATTCAGCCAGACCTCCAGCTAGAGAGGCAACCATATCCTATCTATTTCTGGCTGCTCTCACAAAGCCAATGTCTAATCCAATTTGCTACTTCATCTTGAATGCCAACCAACTGAACCTTCTTGACCAACCTCCCGTTAGGATCTTCTCAAAGGCTTTGCTAAAGACCATGTAGGCAACATCCACTGCCTAACTTCCCTGATAATATCCTCAAAAATCTCTGTAAGATTGGCTAGACATGACCTATCATGCACAAAATCATGTTGACTATCCCTAATCAGTCCCTTATCAATCCAAATACTCATACATCCGGTCTTAGAATACCTCCCAATAACATTCCCACGACTGATGTCAGGCTTATTGACCTAAAATTTCCTGGCTTATTCTTAGAGAATTTCTTAAACAACAGAACAACATTAGCTATCTTCCTATTCTCCAGTACCTCGCCCCTGGCAAAGGATGGGTTAAGTATCTCTGCTATGGTCTCTGCAATTTCTGTACTAACCTATCACAGAATCTAAGGGAACCCTTTGTCATGCCCTGTGCTTTTATTCACCCTAATTTGCCTTAAGACAGCAAACACTTCCTTTTCTTTAACTTCGCTGCTGCTTTGCCTCACTTCTATAGACTCTGTGTCCACTGCTCAGTAAGTGCAGATGCAAAAATCCATTTAAATTCTCCCCCATCTCTTTTGACTGCACATACATAGGTTACCATTCTGAGCTTCCAAAGGACCAAATTTGTCCCATGCTATCCTTTTACTCTTAACGCTATATCTGTAGAATCCCTTAGGATTCTCCTTCATCTTGTTTGCTAGGGCATCCTCATGTCTTCTTTTAGCCCTCCTGATTTCTTTTTGTGTTCTTTGCATTTCTTACACTCGTCAAGTATCCCATTTGTTCCCACCTTCCCATACTTGCTATACACCTCCTTCTTTTACTTAAACAGGGACTTAATAACTCTCAAAACACAAAGGTTCCTAAAACCTGTTATTCTTGCCTTTTATTCTGATAAAAACATGCAAACTCTGTACTCTTCTCTTTTGAAGGCCTCCCACTTACCAAGCACGCCTTTGCCAAAAATCAACCAGTCCCAATGCACACTTGCCAGATCCTTTCTGATGCTGTCACACTTGGCCCTTCTCCAATTTGGAATCTTAACCCAAGGACCAGGCCCTGAACTTCTCCATAATTAACTAATGGCATTATAATACTAGATGCAAACTGTCCCTCTACACAAACTTCTGTCACCTGCCCTGTGTCATTCCCATTCCCTCTAGATTCAGTAACAATGGGTCCACAGCAGATGCCATTGCATTGGTTCGTCACTCATCCCTGGAACATCTGGTCAGCAAAGATTCATACATCAGGATGCTCGTTATTGACTACAGCTCAGCATTCAGTATTAATCAAAATTAATCAAAAAGCTCCAGGACTTTGGCCTCAATACCTTCTCGTGCATTTGGATCATGGATTTCCTCACTCCAGACCCCAGTCAGTTCAGATTAGCAACAACACCTCCTCCCAATCTCCATCAGCACAGTTGCACCACAAGGCTGTGTGCCTAGCTCCCTGTTTAAAGGCTGTTTAAATGGTTCAGCATGAACTAGATGGGCCAAAGGGCCTGTGTCTGGGCTGTACTTCTCTATGACTCTATATGTAGCGGAAAGTGTATTGATTGGCTGCGTCACAACCTAGTATGAAAACACCAGTGCCCTTGGATGGACAAACCTACAATAAGTAGTGGATACAGCCCAGTCCATCAAATAAAGCCCTCTCAACCATTCAGCACATCTAAATGAAACACTGTTACAGAAAAGCAGCTACTCACACCATCCACAGCATTCTTCTTGCTACTGCTGTCAGAAAGAAGGTACAGGTGCTTCAGGGCTCACACCACCAGGTTCAGAAACAGTTACGACCCTTCAATCAGGCTCTTGAACCAAAGGGGATAACTTCACTCAACTGCATTTGCCCCATCATTGAAACGTTTCCACAGCCAATGGATTCACTTTCAAAGACTCGTCATCATATTTGCAAGTGGTCAAAGTATTCAAATTACATTTAATATTAAAGAAGGTGTAAGTAACACAACCTTGAGATTTGTTTGCTTATGCACAGCTACAAAGCAGGAAACCAGTAAGAACCCAATTAAGTAAAAATAACCCAATGCACAGAGAAATCGCCCTGGCTCTTGCCTCTGATCCCAACACCCTGCATTTTCAGTCTACCTGGGATGGTGTTTTAATTGTCCAAAGAGTGGATCATGCCTCGTATTAGGACCAGGACCCCACTGCATTGAAACACTCTGGGCCTAGAACTTGCCGCCCAGCCTGAAGCCGTTCTCGACTTCCCCAAATCAGCTCAGTGCTCAGAGCGATCCGACCATGCACCTGGGTTAGTTGGATGGGCATAGAGACTCCTCCTCTCTGAATCGCTCACTCCAACTCCAGCTGCGTCGACTTTGCAATGCACCAGCACGGCTCATGCCTCAAATTCACTTTGTCTTCATTGTTTGTGGTAATAGTTTACCACAATTTACTTCAGAAAAGGTGTTATTAATAATGTTTCTTGTCACGTTCATTCCCCTTTAATCTCTCCTGCTCTATCATGTCTAAAAAAAATGGGACCCTGGGACACTGAGCTGTGAGTCCTTCCCTTCCTGCAACCAAGTCTCACTAACGGCTACAATGTCGTAACTCCACATGCTGATCTATGCCCTAAGCTCATCTGCCTTTCCTACATTAATCCTTGCATTGAAATATAGGCAGCTCAGAACATTAGTTCCACTATGCTCAACATTTTGGTTCCTGACTTTTTGTATATAGGCTTAACAACATCTTTTTCCAAAATCTCTCCACAATTTATTCTGGCGCTCT
This sequence comes from Hemitrygon akajei, assembly GCF_048418815.1. Taxonomy (NCBI): domain Eukaryota; kingdom Metazoa; phylum Chordata; class Chondrichthyes; order Myliobatiformes; family Dasyatidae; genus Hemitrygon; species Hemitrygon akajei. The sequence continues at coordinate 109,375,582 of NC_133125.1, forward strand.
GGTCCCCATTGCCCTGCAACTCTAGTTTAAGGACCCTCGCGCAGCACTTGCAAACCTTTCTGCTAGGATATTAGTACCCCTTCACTTCAGGTGCAAACTGTCCCTTCTACAGAGGTCCCACCTTCCCTGAAGGCAGCCCAATGATCCAAAAACCTGAAACCCTCACTCGTGTATCATCTCCTTAGCCACATGTTAAACTGTATGATCATCCTATTTCAGGCCAGAGACCAGCCATGATTCCTCAAGTGTTGTTACTGTCCCTGCCTCCATCAACTCCACCGGCAGCTCACTTCAGATAACATAGAAAACCTACAGCACTGTACAGGCCCTTTGGCCCACAAAGCTGTGCCGAACATGTCCTTATCTTAGAATTTACCTAGGGTTACCCATAGCCCTCTATTTTACTAAGCTCCATATACCTATCCAGAAGTCTCTTAAACGACCCTCTCGTATTCGCCTCCACCACCGTCATCAGCAGTCCATTCCACACATTCACCACTCTGTGTAAAAACCTTACCACTGACATCTTCTCTGTACCTACTTCCAAGCACCTTAAAACTATGCCTTCTCATGTTAGACATTTCAGCCCTCGAAAAAAGCCCCTGACTATCCACACGATCAATACCTCTCATCATCTTATACACCTCTATCAGGTCACCTCTCATCCTCCGTCGTTCCAAGGAGAAAAAGCCGAGTTCACTCAACCTATTCTCATAAGGCATGTTCCCCAATCTAGGCAACATCCTTGTAAATCTCCTGCACCCTTTCTATGGTTTCCACATCCTTCCTGTAGTGAGGTGACCAGAACTGTGCACAGTACTCCAAGTGGGGTCTAACCAGGGTCCTACATAGCTGTAACATTACCTCTCGGCTCTTAAACTCAATCCCATGATTGATGAAGGCCAGTGCACTTTATGCCTTCTTAACCACAGAGTCAACCTGCATAGAAGCTTTGAGCATCCTATGGACTCGGACCCCAAGATTCCTCTGATTCTCCACACTGCCAAGAGTCTTACCATTAATACTATATTCTACCATAATATTTGACCTACCAAAATGAACGTCCTCACACTTAACTGGATTGAACTCTGCCTGCCCAGTTCTCAGCCCAGTTTGGAATCCTATCAATGTCCCACTTGAATTTCTGACAGCCCTCCACACTATCCACAACACTTCCAAACCTTGTGTCATCAGCAAATTTACTAATCCAACCCTCCACTTCCTCATGCAGGTCATTGATAAAAATCACGAAGAGTAGGGGTCCCAGAACAGATCCCTAAGGCACACCTTTGGTCACCAGCCTCCATGTAGAATATAACCCATCTACAATCACTCTTTACCTTCTGTGGGCAAGCCAGTTCTGGATCCACAAAGCAATGCCCCCTTGGATCCCATGCCTCCTTAGTTTCTCAATAAGCCTTGGGATACCTTATCAAATGCCTTGCTGAAATCTATATAGACTACATCTACTGCCCTACCTTCATCAATGTGTTTAGTTACATCCTCAAAAAATTCAATCAGGTTTGTAAGGCACAACCTGCCTTTGACAAAACCATGCTGACTATTCCTAATCATATTATACATCTCCAAATGTTCATAAATCCTGCCTCTCAGGATCTTTTCCATCAACTTGCCAACCACTGAAGTAAGACTCACTGGTGTATAATTTCCTGGGTTATCGCTACTCCCTTTCTTGAATAAAGGAACAACATCTGCAACCCTCCAATCCTCCGGAACCTCTCCCATCCCCATTGATGATGCAAAGATCATCGCCAGAGGCTCAGCAATCTCCACCCTCACCTCCCACAGTAGCCTGGGGTACATCTCGTTCGGTCCCCGTGACTTATCAGAAATCTCCAGCACATCCTCTTTCTTAATATCTATATGCTCAAGCTTTTCAGTCTACTGGAAGTCATCCCTATAATCGCCAAGATCCTTCTCCGTAGTGAATATTGAAGTAAAGTATTCATTAAGTACCTCTGCTATCTCCTCCAGTTCCATACACACTTTTCCACTGTCACATTTGATTGGTCCTATTCTCTCACATTTTATCCTCTTGCTCTTCAAATACTTGTAGAATGCCTTGGGGTTTTCTTTAATCCTGCTCGCCAAGGCCTTCTCATGGTCCCTTCTGTCTCTCCTAATTTCCTTCTTAAACTCCTTCCTGCTAGCCTTATAATCTTCTAGATCTCTATCATTACCTAATTTTTTGAACTGCTGGTAAGCTTTTCTTTGCTTCTTGACTAGATTTACAACAGCATTGTATTCCTATACCCTACCATCCTTTCCCTGTCTCATTGGAACGTACCTTTGCAGTATTCCATCCAAGTATCCCCGGAACATTTGCCACTTTTCTGCCATACATTTCCCTGAGAACGCCTGTTCCCAATTTATGCTTCCAAGTTCCATTTGGTGAGAAAAATGTATTTCTCACCCACCTCTCACCATAAGACTATGCCCTCTAGGTTTAGACACTGCCAGCATGGAAAACTAAATATCTAGTCTTTCTGCACCTCTCGTAATTTTATATGCCTTTAACATTTTCATAACAGGCTGTTTGCTGAGTCCTGCACATCGCTCTACATCCAATGTATTTTGCTGACACAGTTCTGTTGCTAATCACTCTATTGTTGACGCAAGAAAACTTTTAAGATGTGCTCGCAAGTATCTAAAAAAATGGAAATGATTCAAAGAACTTTTCCTTACTGGTGGCCTAGGCCATTTTAATTCCCATGCCATCTTAATACTCCAGCACTATTTCCTGACCAAAATTAACAAGAATGCCAGAACTGACAAGCAGGAAAGGAAAAGATCCAAGAAAATGGCTCCAAAAACATAATCCACAGATTAAAGCAAGTGCTCTGCAAGACTTTTCACTTTGATTCTGGTCTCCAAAGGGAGAGGCAATTTTAGGCTGATTGTTTCTTGCCCTATAGAAGAAAAAGTAATTAAAAAAATTCACCTCAGATTCTTCTGAACTTCTTTCAAATTTGGTAGTCCAGACAGGTAAGGCTCCCCCGACTCAATGTTAAAATGATGTTGAATCAATGTGTTCATCATTGGTGTTTTCTGAAATTTAAATAGTAGTTATTGAAGAAGAACAAATGTGCAATGCTGCTGATTCAGTATGGAACCTCAGACTTGTGTGGACGGTTGAGTTAATCCTTCCAGAATGGAGGAGAGAGATTAAAATCGAGGCTCAGATCTTTTTAAATATGGAGCTAAAATCTTGAAAAATACATTGCTAATACAAATGGCTGTGAGTGGGATGCAGAGAGCATTCAAAGTTCTAAGTACATTTATTATCCAAGTATGTATACATTATACAACCTTGAGATTCATCTCCTTACAGGCAGCCACAAAACAAGAAATCCGAAAGAACCCATTAAATAAAAGACCTACAAACACCCAATGTGCAGAGAGAGAGAATAAAACACAAATCGTGCAAACAAGAGAAGCAAGCAGCATCAATCAGAACTAAAGTGAGTCTATAGACATGAAGCCCTGAGCAGCTGGAGCAGGCCCTCAGCCTCAGCCTCAGTTCATCACAGAGTGGGGAAAATTGTCACCAAGCTAGCAGACACAAAGCCCAGAGCAGCCATAGCAGGCCCTCAGCCTCAGCCTCAGTTCATCACAGAGTGGGGAAAATGACACTGACACCCAGCCTGATGTTTAAACTGTCCAAGCACCAAGTTGTTTTCCACACTAGGACCTAGGCCCTATTGCTTCAATACCCTCTGGGTCTGGACCCCGCCATCACGTTCCAGCCTGTACTCAACCTTTCTAAATCGACCCAGCACTTAGATCTAACTAACCTCGCTCTCAGTTTTGGTGGACAGGCTCAGAAATTCCTCTGCTCTGACATTACTCCACTTCGCTTGCTCCGACCCTGACTCTGTCTTGAACATGTCTCGGCCTTGCTCCAACCATTTCTGCTGGAACACGTCTTGGCCTTGTTCCGACTTTGCGTCGCACCCGCACACCTTAACCATGGGGTCCACTTTGACGTCGCTCTTCTCTTCATTGTTTGCAGTGATCATTTACCACAATTTTCCACAGAAAAAGTGTCATTAATGAAGTATTTGGTTGTATTTCTTGCTTTATGAACAGCCCGTAAGCTGTTCATCCATTTTCAATGACACCAAGGAATAGGGTCAGGTTTAGTGAGTGGCTTGAACATTGTAAATGCAAGATCATGTGGAAAAGTGTCTGGCCTTCCTTTTGCTGAAAACATAAAAAGGTGAAACATATTTTCAGTGCTGAGCTATGTTATTGTTCAAGGTATTCACAAATTTCTGAAAATTAACATGCACTGTAGATAAAGTAAACATCAGAAGGACAAATGGCATATTACTGTTTATTTCAAAAGGATTTGAATACAAAGGCAGAGGCACCTTACTCTTGGGAGAGACCATCTGGAATACTGTGTACAGGTTGAGTCTCCCTATCTAAGGATTGTGGTTGAGATAGCTCAGCAAAAGGTTCATCAAAATGAGTGTTGGAATGGCAGCTTTGTCATGGGAAGAGGATTGAGCAGACTTAGTCCATATACTCTCTTCAGTTTAGAAGAATGCAAGTGACCTTAAAGAGATGTCGGGTGGATCATACAAAGGATCCAGTTCTTTCTTCTATTTCTCATGCTCTTATAGTTATAATCTTAGAATGAAATAAATGTACAGAATGTGACTGATTATTTCTGTGCATATTACAGTGGATTTTGTATAACATACGCGAGAGCAGTTGAAGGATTAACAGTAACTACATAAAATTGTTACTAGCCACTGATTTTGAATAAGCCTGATTATTTGGGAGCAAACTTCAAATTAATCTTTTTATTGGAGAAGGTGACAGTCTGTTGCCTGTCATTTCTTTAAGCCTAAAGCATCCCCTAGAATTTCAAATTATTGTAATTATCTTTCAATAGACTATATTTGTGTCTGCGGATAATCACAGGCATTTGTTGGTTTCATTTACAAACCCGCTCCGACTGCTTGGATTTTTTTTTTGCAATTTTTAATATTTTATCCACTTTGTTTTTCTTGAACTGCAATGCCATTTTCAACACACAGAGGCCAGACACTGCAATTCTTATTTATCAGCATCCTGGACTCTGTGTAATAATTTGCATGAATGCACCTCGCAGATGCGTTTCCTCAGACCTCCTAGGACACAGTATCACGAAGGGCTTGATACTATCTATTGGCCAAGCTTCAATAACTTACTGTTTAAAGTGGAAGTGTTTACACACCATCTTTAATGCACTCTCCTTTATAGCTGAAGCAGCCTTTTGGTTTATGCCGACACTTGCTTGCTAGCCTTAGCCTTTCTTCCCAAATAGCTTTTTTTTTGCTGAATTCAGATTATAATGTGCCCATTGTGAGTAGATTCTGGACTTGTTGTGGACCAGGCAGAAACAGTCCAACTTTTCCTATTCCTCTTGGACTACTATCATTTTCCTTCTGTGGGATAATAGGAAAAGATGGAGTTAGAAAATATAAGCACGATCAGATCTCCAAACTCTACATACTGAAAGATATTTGGGGATCACATATGTTGACAAATACAATTTAATAAAGCAGCGAGGCCTGAGCTTCCAACTGAATTGAAGTTTTCTTGAGGAGATGACAAATAAACTCAATGCTGGCAATAGTTGGCAATGTTGTTGCATTTGAAATAGTCTGCATGGATTTCAGCAAAGCGTTTGCCAAGATCCCACACAGTTTGTTGATCAAAAAGTACACTCATCCATTTTTTGCCTTACCCTGTAGAGTGGATGTGAATTCAGCACGGTGATCTGGGACTCAATGTTCAGCCGCTGCTGGAGACTGGCAGTGCCTACTCCTTGTGTCGAGTTCTGTGATTGCGTTGGTAGTGACGGTAATTTCTGCCTTCCCTCTGTCTGGCTACATAGTCCTGCCAAATCCTGGGACTTCTTTATGGTAACAAGCTCAATGGCCAGTACTCACCATTAACCTTGTTATCATAGAGGTCAGGATTTTGTATAGCAGTGAGTATCACATCTTTATGTATTTAACACCAGTTCCAATGATCCCGAGTGGATCCAGAACCCGGATGCCACCACCATCATTGCCAGTTCCTACAACCCTGGACACCTTTAAAACTCCAATTGTACAACCTCTAGCTGCAGCTCCAGCTTGGATCTTGACTGCCAGCACCTTCAGGCCAAGACTTTACATGCTTCTGCTGGGCCCCCAGTCTCCCTGTCTCCCACCATCACTCTCCAACCTCATGTCCCTCAGACCCCACCATCACCTCTGGAGTCATTGGAGCCTCCATCTTCCTCCCAACCCCACCTTCCCTGAACACCCCTCTCTCCTCTGACACCACCAACTCTCTTGTCCCCTCTGATCCTCGCTCTAATCCTCGCCGTGTCTTCTTCATTCCCTCCAACCATCCCCTCTCTGAAGCTCAATGTTCTGTCCTCAGTAAGGGTCTCACCTTTCTTCCCCTTTGCCCAAACCTCAGTGAGTTCTCCACCCGCCATGATGTCAACCTCTTTTTCTGTTGCCTCCATCTCCGAGCTTACTTCTTTGGCAAGAATTCCATGTCCCACACAGATGATCCCTTCTCCCATCTTCAACCCTCCTCCTCTTCTTGTTCTTCGCCTGCTCTGGATCTTTTCACCTTGAACTGCCAACGAGACATCAAGTATCTCTTCTTCAGCACCCTTCTCTGCCCCTCGAACCTTACCCTCACTGAACGCACTGCCCTCCACTCTCCACACCAATCCCAACCTTAACGTCAAACCCGCAGACAAAGGGGGTGCTATTGTGTGCCGCAGTGATCTCTACCTTGCTGAGGCCAGGCAGCAACTCTCAGACACCTCTTCACACCTTGAAGAGGACCCCTCTCTGGATGTGGCAGATCTGCTCTGTCATACTGGATCATTAGAAAACAGTCTCCAACACCATCACTGACCTCACCAACTCTGGAAAACTCCCATTCACTGCCACCAAGCTCATAGTTCCCTTACCCAGCACTGCTCGTTTCTACCTTCTACTCAAGATCCATAGACCAGAATGTCTGGGTAGGTCTATTGTCTCTGCCTGCTCCTGTCTCCTGCCCCACTGAACTCATGTCCTCATACCTCAATTCTACTTTGTCCCCTTGGTTTAGTCTTTTCCCAACTTCATCCACAACACTTTCCATGCCCTTAATCTCCTGGGTAATTTTCAATTCCCTGGCAGCGACCAACTCACTTTCACCATGAATGTTCAGTCCCTACGTGTTTCTGTTTCCCAACAAGAAGGCCTTAAAGCAACCTTCTTCTTTCTTGACAAAAGAACCAACTAATTGCCCTCCACCGCTCCGTCTGGCAGAACTGCTCCTCACCCTCAACAATTTTTTCTTCGGCTCCTCCCACTTTCTCCAAACTCAAGGGGTGCCATGGGCACCCTCATGGACCCCAGCTGTGCCTGCCTCGTTATTTGCCATGTTCATGTTCGAAGCCTTCCCTGGTAATACTCCCCAAATCTTTTTTCGCTTCATGCATCCATGCTGAGTTCAACGATTTCATTAACTTTGCCTCTAACATCCACCCTTGCCCTTAAATTATCTTGGTCCATCTCTGACACCTCCCTCCTCTTTCTCGATCTCTGGAGGCAAACTGTTGGCTGACATCTTTTATAAACGTACTGATTCCCACAGTTATCTTGACTATACCTCTTCCCACCCTATCTCCTGTAAAAACGCTATTCTCTTTTCTCAATTCCTTCACCTCAGCCACCTCTGTTCACCGGACACAGCTTTTCATTCCAGGACATCAGAGATGTCCTCTTTCTTGATAGAACGAGGTTTCCCTTTCTCCACCATTGATGTTGCCCTCTCCCGCATCACCCCCATTTCCTGGGCATCTGCCCTCACCAAATCTTCCTGTCTTCTTGACAGTGATAGAATTCCTCTTGTCCTCATCAACCACCCCATGAGCCTTCCCATTCAACACATCATTCTCCACAATCTCCAAAGGAATCCTACCACGTTTACTTCCCCTCTCCTCCACTTTCCAGACAGATATCAATCCCACTAATCTCCCTCTGACACACATCCCTGCAAGTGACATGAATGCCACCTACACCTGCCCATTCACCCCCTACCTTATTCCATTCAGGACCCAAAATAGTCCTTCCAGGTGAGGGAACACTTCACCTGGAAATCTGCTGGAATCTGCTGGGGTTGTCTCTTGTAGCTGGTGTTCCCGATGTGGCCTCCTCTACATTGGTGAGACCCATAGCATGCTGGGAGACTGCTTCATTGAGCAATTCTGCTCCGTCCGCCACAAGCAGAACTTGCTGGTGGCCAAACATTGTAAATCTTATTCCTGTTCCTGTTCTGACATGGTGGAGGAGCAACCTATATTCCATCTGGGTAGCCTCCAACTTGATGCCATGAATATCGATTTCTCCTTCCAACAAAAAAATTCTCCCTACCCTTTATTCCCCCCTCTGATCTTTTACCTCTTTTCACCTGCTTATCAACTCCCCCTGGGTTCCCTGCTCCTTCCCTTTCTCCTATGGTCCACTCTTCTCTCCTATCAGATTCCTTCCTCTCCACCCCTTTACCCTTTCCTACCCACCTGGTTTTACCTATCACCTTCTAGCTAGCCTCTTTCCCCTCCCTCCCCCCCCCCCCACTGTTTTATTCTGGCTTCTTCCCCCTTCACTTCTGGTCCTGAAGAAGGTGAAAAGTCAACTGTTCATTAATTTCTATAGATGCTGCCTGACCTGCTGAGTTCTTCCAGCATTTTGTGTGGTTGCTTTACATATTTAATACATTCAAGGAGAGAATGACAGATACCTAAGCAAAAGGAAGTCAAGGGATATGGTGTCGAGAGTGGAAAGCAAATATTCAGGCCCAAGTAGATCACAATAGATTAGTGATTTTCTTTTCAATCTTTTTATTAATTTTCCAGTAAAGAATATACAGATCAGAGAAGTTTAGCAAAAAAAATATAAACAGCAGTAAAAAAAAGAAAGTATATATTGTCAAAATCAGATAGGTAAAATGTTATGCTGTTATATATACAATATAATCAAAAGAAAACCACAACTCCTCTTGACAATCATTAAAAAAAGATTGGAAATTTTATTTAATAAAGGGAAAAACCCACTAACTAAACAGAACAAACAAAAAAAAAGAAAAGAAAGATTGGGCAGTCCATTTGAGGATAAAATTAAAATAAAGGGAAAGTGAGAAAAACAAAACATCCTTCCAGTCATCTCCGAACCTTCATGGATAAGGATTTTCCCTAAAGAGAGTAAAGAAAAATAAATAAATAAAAATAAATTAAATCATGTGAAAATATTGAATAAAGGGTCACCAGACTTGCTCAAAATTAAATGATGTATCAAATGTCCGGCTTCTAATTTTCTCCAAGCTTAGACATGACATAATGGAGGAGAGCCAATGAAAAAGATAGATTAGTGGTTAGCACAACACGTTCAGTTCCCACCACTGTCTGTAAGGAGTTTGTACGGTCTCCCCGTGACCGCGTGGGTTTCCTGAAAGTGCTGGGGTTTCCTCCCACAGTCCAAAGATGTACCAGTTGGTAGGTTAATTGGTTATTGTAAGTTGTCCCATGATTAGGCTAGGAATAAATCGTGGGTTGCTGGGCAGCTTGACTCGAAGTGCTGGAAGGACCGATTCTGTGCTGTCTCTCAATGAATACAATAAATCCATAGTCATATTTAGTGACAACATTCAGATTTGATTGAATTCTTCAATGAGATAACAGAATATATTGATGAGGTCAGTACAGTTGATGTGGTCCACATACACTAAGGCCTTTGATGAAGCTCTCATGGATATTGATTCAAAGTATTCGATCTTTGGGACCCAGAACAAGTTGCCAAATAGGATCCAAAATTGATCTTGGTGGTGTGAGACAGAAGTGGAGAGCTTTGTTTTCATTGGAAGTGTATGACCTGTAATGTACGACAGCCTTCAGTGCTAAGACACATTTTGTTATGTATTATGGCAAGCATTCGGTTTATAAAGACAGACAGGAAGAGCTCGTTTATGTCAACTACAAGTTTTATTGCAACAAGCACAGTGACAGACAGAGCACCATCACTCGGTTAGAACCAACTCAGTCACAGCCAGGCGGGGGAGGTGATTATTACACACACCGGTCACAGAGTGACCCACAAGCACACACAAGCAAACAACTGTATAACCCAAGCTGAAGTATAACAATAAATGAACTGAAACATCTCACCATAGCCCCACAAATGCTTTTTAAAACAAGAACAATAACTAGCGCTGACATCAAGCTGTCAACCACGCCCCCCCCCCCCCCCCCCCCCGGAGCAGCACAATATATTAGGAATGAAGGTATGAATATAGTAAAATTAGTAAGTTTGCAGATCTGTTGTTGATAGTAAGGAAAATAGTTACGGGCAACAGGATGATATCAATCAGTTGGTAAGATGGGCAAACTGATTACAGGTAGAATTTAATCTTGATTAGTCAAGGTGATGGACTTGGAAGATGACTAAAGATAGGACCTACTTAGAGTATGGTGGAGCCCTTCAACTTTTATTAACAACTGATGAGCCACAACATGAAACAGTGTATCTCAGTTATGAAGAGAAAGTGGATAGGTTGGGTTCATTTTCCTTGGCGCATTGAAGGCTGATGAATGAATGCCTGACTGAGATTATGAAACTCTGAGATGTACGGAAAGAGTAGATAATAAAATAAAACTTTCCCACCTAAGAGAGGTATCTACAACGAGAGAGCAGAGGTTTAGGGTGAGGGGTAAAAGGGATGTCTGAGGAAGAACTCTTTTCACCCAGAGGGTGGTTGGAATGGAGTGTCATGCAATCACTCCTACAGATATGAGAGCCCTGTGGAAGAGCGCTTGAATTACTAACAGTTAGAAAGGTATGGAACTGGTACGTGTAAATCGGATTAATAGAGACAGGCATGGAGGTGGTTGGCCAAAGGTCTGGTTCACTGCTCAGTGAGGGGTTGACTGAATAATTCGTGCTCCTCTTTATGTTTTTGTATTCTAATAGAAATGGAAAGGCTTTCTGTTCCTTGATTGGTGTAGTCAAACATAATCTGGACCGATTCAAAGTCAATTTGTCTTTTACTACCTACTTTTGATTTTACATTCTATCCCAGCCTCCCCAAAGGCCCCTATTTCTGAAATGAATGGCTCGCATTCAGACCGCCAGGAGCTAGCATCCCGGGCTTATTGGAAACCAGGCAGCCATGAGGATATGGTGCTATTTGACATGCTTGGAGTTGAAATAAAGCCCTATGGAAAAGACAGGAGATTCAGCCCCAATAATGGGCACTCTCCCCGAGAGCACCACAGTAATCCCAGCAGAGCAAACTGCTGGAGCACTGGGGCACCATGAAGTCCCCTTTAACAAGATATTTCTGAAGCTGAGATGGCATCGATCAGTCTTTCCATGATCAGCTGATGCTAGTTTAAAAGTTTACTATTTCCTTCTTTTAGGTATTCCCTTGACGTTAAGGGTGATTTGCTTCTACTGCAGTTTTGTATGTTCTGGGGTGCCTGATGTTGGCAACTGGGTGCCCATAGAATTTACCACAGTTAAGGCTTTAGCTGTGTTGGTAAGCTTTAGTAAGTTGGCCGGTAGTATGGGAGTTAAGAGATTGTACTGGCCATTTGGTCCTTTGTGTTCATGCTAGACATCATGTACCTATTCACATTAATTTGATTTCCCAGCACTTGGTCCAGAGCCTTCTATGCCATTGATCATCTAAATACATCTTGCATGGTCTGTGGTCCAGATTTCAGTTAGCTTCTAGATGAACACAACGTTCTTTAAAACTCCTCCAAGTTTATTAAATTTATGCCTTCTGGTCATAGACAACATCTGCGTGGCGAAAGTTGCTCACTATCATATCAATGACCCTTACAATTTTGTGTAGTTCAACCCTCCTTCAGCCTTCTCTGCTCCAAAGAAAATAAAGCCAGTGTATTCAACCTCACCAGCCCATCTCCATTTTTAATCAGGCATCATCCTGGTAAATCTTTTCTGCAGTGAACGTGTGCACCAATATTGTGGTGAACAGACTAACGGAAAGTGCAATATGTACAGTATGACCTAACATATTTTACATAGTTGTGCCATAATTCCTTTCCTCTCTGTCTGATTAATAAAGGCAAGTATCCAATATGCCTTTTTAAGCACCTTCTGCTGCATTTAAGGATCTCTGAATGTATACACCATTATACCTGTTCTCTCAAGCTTCATAGTATTCATTGTGTCTATCCATTGTAGATCTCTCAAAGGGTAGGTTTTTCGAAATTTATTTTCAGATGCCATTTTAGCAACTGATCAGTATAATTCTGTACTTTAGGCTACCCTCTTCACTATCAACACCACCAGCTTCTGTGTAATCTGCAAAAACCTCCATTCATAACTCTTCTACAAGCACATTATTAATATCTATGTCAAACAATAAGGATCCCTGCTGGAGACTGATAGTTAATCCCTTCATTGCCAAAATCAGTTTAATCTTCTTGCTTGAAATTTTTTTCCAATCATGTTGCACTTAACTCAGAACTTTTTTGCTGACGTTTTGGTGAGAGTAAGTGTTCAGCACGGACTAGAAGGGCCGAGATGGCCTGTTTCCATGCTATAATTGTTATATAGTTATATGGTTTTATCTGATTCTAATGAAGAGACTTTGTTACCTCAGATATTGCTTTGCTTATTTGACCAATGACAGGCCAAAGGTTGGCTAGGGTGTGACATTTTGTTCAGTAGGATTTGAAAAATTGCTTGCAGCATATACCTGATATTCTTGATGTGACGAAGGTCAGAGGGCACTTTTCAGGACTCCACTCCTGGTGTTCATGCTGACCAGGTCACACAGACCCATGATACTGGAGAGGATGCTGTCATTTTCTGCAGTACAATTAGAGGATTTTGCAGAGACAGTGTTGCTAGTCACCTTGCAGTGGTCTGAGTTGCTTGCTAGGGGTAATTCATTTCTGTGACATTGAACACAATATCAGTGATCTCAGCTATTTGTATATTATGAATTTTGTGCTAGTTTTCCAGTACCGATCTTTTCATTAATCATTGCATTAGATGGCCAAAGGCTGTGCTGACTTTCTTGAGATGGTAGTGTGTGTCATGGTTGTGGTGAGTGCCATTGTTGAATTGGCTCTTTGCCGACAGGTGGCTCCCCAAGTGTGGAATTAGGAGTTTGAAGAGATTTGGTTTGTCACCTGAAACACTTGTAAACTTCTATAGATGCATGATGGAGAGCATTCTGACAGGCTGCATCATTGTCTGGTATGGGGCGAGGGGGAGAGTTACTGCACAGGACCGAAAGAAGCTGCAGAAAGGTATAAAATTAGTCAGCTCCGTCTTGGGTACTAGCTTCCATAGTATTCAAGGGATTTTCAAGGGGTTGTGCCTAAGAAAGGTGACATCATTATTAAGGACCCCTATCACCCAGGGCATGTCCTCTTCTCATTGTTACCGTTAGGTAGGAGGTACGGAAGCCTAAAGGTACACGCTCAGCGATTCAGGAACAGCTTCTTCCCCTCTGTCATCTAATTCCTAAATGGACATTGAACCCATGAAAACTACCTCACTTTTTAAATATATATATTATTTCTGTTTTTGCACTTTTTAATCTATTCAATATACATTTATATGTGTTCTGTAATTGATTTACTTATTTATTATTATTAGTATTTCTTCTTTTTCTTCTATATTATGTATTGTATTGAACTGCTGCTGCTAAGTTAGCAAATTTCACAACACATGCCAGTGTTAATAAACCTGATTCTGATTCTTATATTGTCTGCCATTTGTATCATTTTGCTAGTTTGTTTTTCTGCAGTTTAATGAGAGTAGGTAAAGAAATTCACTGTATAATTGATGCTTAATGATGTATGAATATAATGGTTAATAATTTTGAAAATATCAATTTATTAAGCGATAAACTGCAGTTATTTTCTCGGAAGGTATGAACAATAGTTTAATGAAATTTTGCTAAACCAAACCTTCAAGAAACATAGCTGATAATAATGGGTTGGCACAGTGACACAGCGGGCAGAGTTATTGCTTCTCGCGTCCAGTGACCCACGTTCAATCCTGAGCCCTGCTACTGTCTGTGTGAAGTTTGTGTGTTTTCACCATGACCCTGTGGGTTTCCTTCACATGTTCCGGTTTCCTTCCAGATTTACGAGCTGGGGGTCAGTTATCCTGAGTGTGCTGGTAAGTGGGAGAGTATGCGGGGAGGGATGATAGGAACAGTCAAAAATGGTGAATTCTAATGGAAATAAAGTGAAGGTGACAGGAAGTAAGGTTAAAGGAGATGTGCGTGGCAAGCTTTTACACAGAGAAAGAAAGCTAGGTGCCTGGAATGAACTGACAGGGGAGGCAGTGGAAGCAGATACTATACCAGTGATTCTGAGGTATTTAGAAAGATAACTGAACAGGCGGGAAATTGAGCGATGTAGACCACGTGCAGATTACATTGGGATCATAGTCGGCACACATTTGTTGTTGTTTAGTCGTTTAGTCAAACCCGACCCTTTGTGACCTCAAGGACCATAGGGTCTTCATGGCGACATACGGAAGCAGATTGCCAGGCCTTTCATTCGCTAGGTACTGCTTCTGCCCAGGTTGGGACCCAGCTGGGTTTGAACTCGGAAGCATCTGCCTTGAAATCCCGTGATGATGCCACTACACCACCAGCTGGCTCATATCGGGCTATGGGCTAAGAGACATGTTCTTATTTTTTAATAAGTACTTACAATTTATTTACTTTACTCAAAATCAACACTTTTCTGCACCAAGAGCTACAGGACAGTATAGCAAACCTCTTCTTTTTGTATTGTAAAAAGACAGAGAATAAACAGTTAATACGTCATTAGCAGTTTCCAGAATCAACAATTCATGTAGCTTGTGACACAAATTAAAGCTAAATATGGCCTCTGATTCTATTGTCATCATTCCCATATTATTGACCAGAAGCCGCACGACATAGCCTAAACGGACTAGGATTTTTTTTTCTTTTCATATGTATAAGTTCCATTATTGGCCACAATAGGTTCAAACAAAACAGGCAATGAGTGTGGTTCAATTCATCACAGCTGAAGCCTTCAGGGAAATTAAAAGCTGTGGCTGACCTGAGGAGGAGAGGTTGAGATCACACATCTGATATTTTCATTGATGCTAATAGCTCAACATATCTGAATACAACAAACTGACCCTTCAGAGAATAAGGGGAGATTTAATTTATTATTTGGTAAACCAAAGGGAGAAAAATCATTTATACAATGCTGAAGGGATTTCCAGAAAGTCACAATTCTCTGGTAGTTTTGGATACAATCTTAATAAATATAATTCTACAAAGATCATTGAGAACAACACATATTGCAGGTTATGTGGTTTGTGCTGCTTAATTGATGTAAAATGTGTCTCTGGTTCTGAAAGGACTTTTGTCCCAACAATCGTCATTATATTGTCCATGATTCTTATATTAAAATGTTTATTAAAGAACCACACTGCTTACATCATTAAGCATTATTTTTGGTACTATCAAGGAGGGATGTGGGGATGTGTTAGTATTGGGATTATTTAACATTGCATCAATCATTTCACATCGGATTCCTGGATAAGTGAAGTATGAATAGATGGAGTGTAAGGTCTTCTCCTTCTCCCATTCTCAACAGAAAATGTGTCACCATTCAAGCCCGTGATAATTCTTCTTTATCCAATACCAGTATGATTATTTATAATTAATTTAAAGTTTGGAATTTTCTGCATGGATTTTCATCAGGTTGTTGTGTAAAATTGGAAAATTTCATGAAGCATTAAGTGAACAATAAAATTATAAGAAAACACTTGGAGATATTAGTTATCCTACAACTCAACTCCTGGCTCAAAGGTGGCCTGGAACAGGAGTGAGATAGGACACCCGGTTGAGTGGTATCACAATGGCAACCTCAGTGTCAGTAAAAATGATTTGACCTCAGGAATGGAAGGACTGATTATTGTCCTCAGGAATGGAAGGAGGGCAGGAAAGTGCCAGTTTACATTGGTGGATCATCAGTGGAGAGGGCCAGCTGCTTTAATTTCCTGGGTGTTAACATACATGACCCAGCACATAGATGCCATCATAGGGAAGGTGTGCCAACATCTTTACTTTTTTAGGAGGTTAAGGAGTTTTGTCATTTCACAAAACATTCTAACAAACTTCTAGAGAGGTGCTGTTGAAAGAATCCCAACTGGCTGCAGCATGGACTGGTAGGGCAATTTAAATGTGTAGGAATTGTAAGGAGCTGGAGAGAGTAGTGGACAGCCAAATCCATCACAGGACATCTTTCATCACTATAAAGTTTAAGTTCATTGTCATTCAAACATACACATGAGTACAGCTTAACGAGACATCATTCCTCTGGGGGCAAAGGTACAAAACACAGTACATATGGCCACACACAGCACATATAGTTACAGTCCAGCACATACAATCATAAAATATTATCAGCACAGGTCCCCTGAGTGGCATGACCTGAAGATTGACGGGTTGACATAAAGTGTGAGGTGCATGTTTGATGTAAAACAGTATAATGTTCCTGACACTACTATTATAAAACAAGCAGTCATATAAATATGTGTAACAGCAGTAATAAAAGATGAAATGTGACCAGTGCAGGATGAGAGTGTGTCTGTGAGTTGAGGATTGTGGGTACGGAGGGTGGGGACTGGTCATTCAGACAGGATGTATCTATGTGCTGCGTGGCAGCAGAGTGTCAACAAGCTTGGGGTAGAACATGTCACCCTACCTGACAGCTCTGGTTCTTATGCTGCAGTACCTTCTGCCTGAGCAGGAGGTGAAAGAGAATGTGGGAAGGATGGGAGGGGTCTTTGTCGATGTTGGAGGCAAAGCAAATGCAGCACTTCTGATATACTGTATGCTCTGAATGGGGGAGACAGAGACCCCACTGACGTTTTCAGCAAACATCTATCTGTTGCAGGGTCTTCTGATCTGATAGGTACATTGCAATTACCATACCAGACGATGATGCAGCTGGTCAGGACATTCGCAATGGTGCTCCAGTAGAATGTGGAGAGTGGGGAGGGGATGCTGGAGGAGCCTCACTTGCCTCAGTCTCCTCAGGAAGTGGAGCCACTGCTGTGCTCTCTTGGCTAAAGAGGTTGTGTTGATGCACGAGTTGAGATTGTCAGTAACATGCATGCCAAAACACCATGGAGAATATTTATATGAGGCACTGACCCAAGAAAGCAAAATATATCATCAAAGATGTGATCTATCTTCTTGCAGCTACCATCAGGCAGGTAGTGTGGAAGTCTGAAGCCCCACACCATCTATTCCAAGATCAGCTACTTCCCTTCAATCACTTGGGTCTGGAACCAACCTGCCCAACTCTAATCACTACCTCAGTATGGCAACACTTCGCACTGCAGTGGACCTTAGATCTTGATTTGTAAAATTATGTACAATTTTTAACGTTTATTTAATGTTCAATTTGTGCTTTTCTTGTGAATGTCATGTTTCTAATGCACTGTACCTGAGATGCTGTTGCAAGTAAGTCTTTCAGGGCACTTTGTTCAAATGTGTACACTGCCTATAACAATAAACTCAGCTTGTCTTCAAAAACTTGTTAAGGATAATTAGCATTGTACTTTGCTGAAGAGGTCGTGCCATATAAGCTTGATTGAATTTTTTGAAAAGATTAAAGATGATTGATGAAAGTAGGGTAGTGGTAGTGTTCTAGTTGTAAAATACTGGAAATCCAATGAATAAACAGATCATCCTGGAAATATACAGCAATCAGGCAACACCTGCAAAGTCAGAAAGGGACTGAACGTTGCAGGCTGACGAACCTAGAGCAGAATCAGCACGTGCAGATTCTCATCTTTTTCCACAGCACCAGCAGAAGGTGAGATACCTCGGTGTGAAGATTCACTAGTTGGTAAATGTAATGGCAAAAGAAGTGAGTGCAACAGTGACAAAGATGAATAGTTATGGACGAATTCTCAACATGTGTTTCTGGATGATCCTAAAAGAGGTAAGAAACGCAGCCACTGATGATTTGTAATTGGTCCATCGAAGATGACATTCCACAGGAAGATTGCGTTCCGCTGACTGGTTTGCAACCATCATACCAAAATCAATGCAAGGAGAATCACTGCAGAAGTTACATGAACTTGTTGTTCATGTAAGAGTAAGACAAACTATACAGTACAGTATATATTCAGTAAAACAAGATGAGAGCTGGATCAACTGTAAACAAACTCTGCAGATAATAAATGCACTGCCTATAAAATGCATTCGGCTGCTACCCCCCACCTTGAAAATTTTCATGTTTTATTGTTTTCCAACATTGAATCACAATGGATTTAATTTGGCTTTTTTGGGTCACAAAAGAGTCTTTTTCTGTTGATCAGAGTAAAAAAAAGCCAAATTAAATCTACTGTGATTCAATGTTGTAATAAAACATGAAAACTTGTGGAAGAGGTGAGGTGAATACTTTTTATAGGCACTGTAAATAGCAATAAATAACAAGTATGAAATAACAGGATAAAAGAGTCCTAAAATGAGTGTAGCTATCCCCCTTTTGTTCAAGATGATTGAGGGGAAGTAACTGTTCTTGAACCTGGTGGTGCAAGTCCTGAGGCTTGCCACAGTGTGGAAGGCCACACTTTCAGCCCTTAAGTCAAAAGGGTTGTCGGTCTCTCGATGGCAGGAGGTCCTCCCTGAGGCACTCCACTCTATCTGCTCCCTGTTATGTACGTCCACCAATGCCACCCCTCACGAACGCCTATTCTCTTTTCCCAGGAAGTCTGTCACTGGGACCACCCTACCGGCTTGGCTGACGTCCCCAGGGCCAGTGCTGCTCCGGAAACATGTGAGGAGCAATAAATACTCCCCGCTGGTCGAGAGGGTTCACCTTCTACATGCGAACCCCCAGTATGCCTACGTGGTCTTACCTGATGGGCGGGAGGACACGGTCTCCGTCCGCGACCTGGCGCCCGCAGGAGCAGCAGACCACTACCCCAAACACTCCACGGTAACTATGAACCCTGTACCCGAGGTGACACCGTGCACACCAAGCCCTACACTGACCCCTCACGACACTCATATACCAGGAGTCTCGTACGCGTATATTCCAGGCGCCTCGCACACGCGTGAGGGATCACTGACGCCTAGTGGGCTGACACCTCCAGTTAGGCCGGAACCAGCACAACCTCCGTCCCCTGTGCAATCACCACCGGTACCTGTACAATCACCACCTCCGGCACCTGTGCAATCACCACCACTGGCACCACCGGCACCTGTGCAATCACCACCTACGGCACCTGTACAATCACCACCACCGGCACCTGTACAATCACCACCACTGGCACCACCGGCACCTGTGCAATCACCACCTACGGCACCTGTGCAATCACCACCGGCATCTGTGCAATCACCACCACCGGCACCTGTGCAATCACCACCAGCACCTGTGCAATCACCACCACCGGCATCTGTGCAATCACCACCACCGGCACCTGTGCAATCACCACCTCCGTCCCCTGTGAAATCACCACCACCGGCACCTGTGCAATCACCACCAGCACCTGTGCAATCACCACCACCGGCACCTGTGCAATCACCACCTCCGTCCCCTGTGCAATCACCACCACCGGCATCTGTGCAATCACCACCACCAGCACCTGTGCAATCACCACCGGCACCTGTGCAATCATCACCACCGGCACCTGTGCAATCACCACCACCGGCATCTGTGCAATCACCACCACCGGCACCTGTACAATCACCACCGGCACCTGTGCAATCACCACCACCGGCACCTGTGCAATCACCACCACCGGCACCTGTGCAATCACCACCGGCACCTGTGCAATCACCACCTCCGGCACCTGTGCAATCACCACCACCGGCACCTGTGCAATCACCACTGGCACCTGTGCAATCACCACCACCGGCACCTGTGCAATTACCACCACCGGCACCTGTGCAATCACCACCTCCGGCACCTGTGCAATCACAGCCGGTGCTACGTAGATCGCAGCGACAGATTCGACCACCTGATAGACTTAACCTGTAAATATACTTGTAAGAAACTTCGCCACATGGGGACTCTTTTTAAAACAAAGGGGGGGTGAATGTGGTGAACTACATATACCTGTCTGGACAGGCCCCCTGATGACTGCTCCTGTGGCTCCTCCCACAGACCCCTGTATAAAGGTGATGGAGGTCTGAGCCCGGTCTCTCTGTCTCCAGGATGTAGTATAGTGGTCACTCACTGCTTGTTCCTTCTTCCAGTCAATAAAAGCCGATATCTTGCCTTTACGTCTCAGTGTGAGTTATTGATGGTGCATCAAGGCTCTTGTACCTTCTACCTGGGAGGATGGCAGCAGTGAGAAAAGAGCTGGCCTGGGTAGTGAGGATCTTTGATGATGGATGTGTAGGGCAAAAATGGACAATAAAAAGAGCCCATCACACATCATGGAAGCTGAATTGTTCTCAGACAACCATGAATAGCACTTTGCAGTTGCAGATTATTGTGCTTCAAGGATGAAAGGCTTGAAATAGTAACCATGCTAAAGACCCTGAAAAATGAAGCTTACATGCATGCATCTTGCATTGTGTCTCCAAGATCCTGTAAGCTGTAGTGTGAATCCTCTTACTACACAGTTTTTCCATATGCACTTGCCTGAAATGTGAGTATTAACATAATTCTTTTTTTGAAAATAGGTCCAATTTTCTCCTTGATTTATGTATTTCTCTACTGTCGCTTATGGATTTCAATTTTGTTTAGAATGAAAATAAAATAGTGCATTGCAATTATGTCATCCCATAATTTATCAAGTTATTCTTCATCTCTGAAAATCCATAATTTCATTAATATTGCTTTCCACTTCATCTTATAATGGAGCTATTCCCAAATGTGATAAACAAAAATAACAATTTCATTTATATGACACCTTTAATATTGGACAGCAAACTTACTAGTTACACAAATTATGCTGAGCTAAATAAGGAGATAATATGATGGATGGCAAAAGGTTGGTAAAAGAAGTGGTTTTGAAAGGAGAAGAGAAAGATTCAGAAGCAGAGAGATTAAATGGGGGAATTATAGAGTTTAGGCAAAGAGATTAAATTTGGGGATGAACAAGAGGCCTGAACTGAAGAGGCTCTGATAACTTGGAGTATCTTATGGTTAGATACAGAAATGGGGATAAGAAAAAGCTTAGAAACCTTAATAAACAATTCCATCTCCTTGCTAAATTGTTATGTTGTTGATCCAAGAATTTTAACTGAACCTGTTTAAACATTTGTGAGCAACTATTACTAAACCCGTTCACGTCCCAAAGAGATTCTTCAAATAATTTCTGTTAAGACATTAAAGCTAGAGGAACTCAAGATGACAGTATTATGAACAAAAGACAACTTGTTAAAGAATACACACAAAAAAAATGAAGAGGTTCATTTTCTGAATTTTGTAGCTAATTCATAAAGAGCTTTTGAAATATTAATCAAGTTTTATGAAACAGTTCTGAAAAACTGCATTTCTATTAAGGAACTTGTTAAAAGATGTTTGCTCACAATTTTGCTTTGAATTTCAATACATACATATAGGGGCTGTTAGTCCTATTCCTTCTATTCCTTTCACAAAAAAAACTTTTCTTGTAATAATTTTTTACCACATTATTTTTTATCTATTTCCCACAGTCTCTGCTGCAAGCGTTTCAAATATTAAAATCATCGCAGTGATTACACACAGCACAAATATCTAAATGCCCCGAAAAACTCCATCAGTCTTTAATACCATATAAACATTGTCAATCATTAAACCACAGAGGTTTACAGAAGCAAAAAAAATGCTTTCTTTGCAGCATTCATATTTCAAGAATCAGAGAGATAACTGCTTCAAAAGTGGGATAAGACTGGATTATTACAAAAATACATTAAATTGTCATGTTTTTCAATGACCTAGATAAAAACTTCACCAGCCTTTTTCTCCTAAGGAGTTTATATCATAATACATTTCCACTGCCGGAGATACTGCCCACAGGTTAGCAGGCCTCATTTCAAATCTCTGACAGCAATACGTGTCATTTCATGCTTCATCATGATTTCACATGTTCAACAGAAAGTGAGGTCACTCTGTATATGGAAATCACTGTCTGCAGGGCAAAAAAATTAAAAAAGGTGATACTCAGGCTAGATTGCTGCTTTAACCTTGTTGGCCTTGGCAAATATGGTGTGGCCTGATACATTATACCAGCAGGAATTATTTATCAGGGAGGAACAAGCTTGATATTTCAAAAAATAATGAGATGGCCAGACTCCAGCTGAAACTTTATGGTCCACAGAGCACTAAATCATGAATCTAGAGAAATTCTGTCAGTATACTCAATAGGTAATTTTTTGTATTGTGTGAGACGCTACTAGGAAACACTCTCAGGTTGAGTTTGATGCAACCTTGAAAATGAGTAAAGGTCCATTTTTTTTGTCACCCCTTATCTTTGATATGCTGAATTAGTGGACATAAAAGAGGATTACTACCTTGGCTTGCCAAAGTTAGACATTAGTTGCTATCTAAATGTGTTAGCATACAAAAATGAACGAGAGTGGCATCAGCAAGTCTTGGTAAAACTGAAGTCAATGGACTTGATATTTTATACAAAGGAAGACAGATGTGGTTATCATTCATGCTTTAAGGTGTCACTGTAATCATTCCTTAAAGCATTGTCATGGGCCCAACCATCTTCAGTTGTGTCATCTAACCTTCCTTCCATCATATGGTCAGAAATGGGGATATCCATTGATTAACACACTCCATTTATCATGTTTGCTTTTGTGTGCTGGGCCAGCAGGCTGAGGGTAGCAGACACCAACAGAATCAACAAATTCATTCGTAAGGCCAGTAATGTTGTGGGGGTGGAACTGGACTCTCTGACGGTGGTGTCTGAAAAGAGGATGCTGTCCAAGTTGCATGCCATCTTGGACAACGACTCGCATCCACTCCATAATGTACTGGTTAGACACAGGAGTACATTCAGCCAGAGACTCGTTCTACCGAGATGTAACACTGAGCATCATAGGAAGTCATTCCTGCCTGTGGCCATCAAACTTTACAACTCCTCCCTTGGAGTGTCAGACACTCTGAGCCAATAGGCTGGTCCTGGACTTATTTCCACTTGGCATGGTTAACTTATTATTATTTAATTATTTAATTGTGTTTGAGTATTATTTAATTATTTATAGTTTAATATTGCTATATTTCTACACTATTCTTGGTTGGTGCGACTGTAACAAAACCCAATTTCCCTCGGGATCAATAAAGTATGTCTGTCTATCATTTGATTCTCCCCAACAAATTAAGAAGACTAACCAACCGGCAGCATACCTAGACTACATTCAGGTATAAGCCAATAAGTTGCCCAAATCATCTGTGCCAAACAGGTGCACGTGTAAAGATGATCTCCAATGAGAGATAGTTTATCCTCTTGTTGATAACATTCAGAGTTATTTAATTGTGGGATCTCCCACTGCCGACATCCTGGAGGTTAACGTCAATACAAAACTGAAACAGACCAACCGATAAATACTGTTGCAACTAGGTATCCAACAGAATTTAGGGAGTGGAATGGATATTTTCCTCTGGTTTAATGCATTCCACAATCAAAAACAGGGCAGGTCTCTAAATTAGTACCCTGTCCTCCAGTACCATTCACTCCCTCCACAATCAGCAAGCAGTGCCTACATGTTAGTTACTTAGGTCACATCAACAGCAACTCTCAGTCTCCCAGCCTTGAGCACATCTTCCAGACTTAGAATTATCTCACTCATCATACATTGTTGTAGTGTCTAATACCTGCAACTAAGAGCAGGGAGATTATACTACAACTCTACAGGGCACTGCTGAGGCTGCACCTGAAGTACTGTGTTCAGTTCTGGTCTTCTTACTTGAAGAAGGATATACTGGCTTTGGAGGTGGTGCAGAGGACGTTCACCATGTTGATTCCAGAGGTAAGATTAGAACTAGGGGACATAGCCTCAAGATTTGGGGGAGTGGATTTAGGATGGAGATAAGGAAGAACTGCTTTTCCCAGAGAGTGGTGAATCTGTGGAATTCTCTGCCCGATGAAGCAGTGGAGGCTACCTCAGTAAATAATTTTAAGACAAAGTTAGATAGCCTTTTGCATGGTAGGTGTGGTGAACTACATATACCTGTCTGGACACGCCCCCTGCTGACTGCTCCTGTGGCTCCTCCCACAGACCCCAGTATAAAGGCGATTGAGGCCTGAGCCCGGCCCTCATTCTCCAGGATGTAGTATGGTGGTCAACTACTGCTTGTTCTTTCTTCCAGTCAATAAAAGCCGATATCTCGACTTCACGTCTCAGAGAGAGTTATTGATGGTGCATCAGTAGGGGAATTAAGGTTTATGAGGAAAAGGCAGGTAGGTGGAGATGAGTCCATGACCAGATCAGCCATGATCTTACTGAATGGTCGAACCAGATGGCCTACTCCTGCTCCTATTTCTTATGTTCTTATGTTCTAACTCCTACCCAACCGCACTGGGAAGTACCTTCACCAGGTGGACCAGAGTGACATAAGAAAGTGGTTCACCTTCATGATTTTTTTTTCCGTTCATCTACACGTTCTTCCCAGGAATTACCCTCGAGAACTTCTGCATATCTTTCCATGCAGGCACATCTAACCATGATTTTGATGATTACAACTGTATGCATTACTCCAGGCTCACCAGTGCCCTGTAAAGTTGTAGCAAATTTTTCTTTTGATATTCTGTCTTCCTTGCAAGAAAAATGAATTTACCATTAGCCTTTCTAATTACTTACTGTACCTGACTACCAGGTTATTGTCTTCAGTGTACCAGCTCACTTTGTACTGCAATATTCTGTAGCTTCAACTTAAATATATATTTTTTTCCAAAGAAGACAACCTCCCATTTTTATTATATTTCATTTGTAAACTTCTTGTCTACTCACTTAACCCATCTATATCCTTTTTTTTTGTCTCCTCCATACAAGAAATTAACTCATCTATTTTGTGATAGATATTCACTGTCCAGGGGGCCTTGTTTTTCTTTGCCAAGCTTAGCTTTCTAACCACTAGCAGCTAACACCTCTAAAGATAAAAGTGTTGTTTTTGAATAAGATAAACTTCCATCCAGTATTCTTTATTTAGCTTCTTGTTGTAAATGGAAGCCAGTCTTTAATTCTCAAAGTAAATTGCAAGCAGTTTGAAGTTAAATGGACAGCATTGCAAAGAAACAGTGTCTATAACACAGGATGCTGGCTCCACAGCACCTGGTCTAGCTGTTGAAGAGATGCAGTGTGAGGCAATGGATTGTTTAATTAGGCTTGTTTCAAGCTAGACAGCGTTGGATAAGTTGTTTAAATCAAGGAAATTTGCAGAGCAGATTGATATTATCACTTGACGAATTGCATCACCACCTGATATGAGAATTACAAGGAATCTGACTGCAAAGGATTGCAAGGACTTTTAAGAGGATCATCAAGGCCTTGGATCTTCTACCCATCCAAGATACTTATCAGGAGCACTGTGTAAGCAGAGTCCTCAGAATTCTCAAGGTTCCCTCCCATCCCACAATCTCCTTGACATCCTACTATCAGGCAGGAGGTACCATAGCATTATGATTAGGACTGTCAGCATAGGAAACAACTTCTTCTCCTAGGCCGTAAGACTACTGAACTCTCTGCCATCACCAAAGTCATCACCTTTGAAGCACCAGTAGCATTATATTGTTCACTTTTCGACATGTGTCACAAATGCATCTTATGTTAAATGTCAACTTAGAACCATAGAACCATAGAACATTACAACACAGAAACAGGCCTTTTGGCCCCTCTTTGCTGTGCCGAACCATTTTTCTGCCTAGTCCCACTGTGCTGCACCTGGACCATATCCCTCCATACACCTCTCATCCATGTACCTGTCCAAGCTTTTCTTAAATGTTAAAAGTGAGCCCGCATTTACCACTTCATCTGGAATATATTTTATTATTTGTTAATTTATTTATGGTGATATTATTTTATATGTTGCATGTGAATTATATGTACTGTGTTGTGCACCTTGGTCCAGAAGAATGTTGCTTCATTTGCTAGTATACATGTATATGGTTAAATGACAATAAACTTGATATTCGTGTGTCTGTCTAAAAGCCTTGTAAAGTGAATGTCAAATTAAATTTATTATCGAAGTATGTATATGTTACTATATGCAGCTTTTGATTCAGCCAGTAACAGTGGGGTTGTCAGCAAAGTTAAATAATTTAATAACAAACAGATCGTCTGGGGTGCCACCAAGAAGGCAAATCAGATGAGCAGCTCCAATGGAAAATGTCAAATACTCCTGTTTCAGTCTGCTACAGCTGAGAACCACAACTATATCTAAGGTCTGTACAGTTAGTAATTTCATTTTAAAGTGGTAAAGACATCTTAAAGTGTTACTCAAAGATGACAGAGCTTGAATAGACTCTGGTCTCTGACGTGGTTCCCCTTTAAGACAGCAGAAGAGAGGATGCCACTCTGGTTTAAAAATTCATCTATGAAAGCATGGCTTTCAACTCCATTACCGACTATCTTGATGGCCAGTGTAGTCTCTGGTAAATAAAACTGAAGATCTCAGAGTTAGATTGCTGTACCAGAGGGATCTTAAGAGCTGTTGTGTTCTTTGCTTCATGGAATCTTGGTTATCCCCTACCATTCCGGATGCAGTGATGCAGCTTGATTGGTTTACAATATACCACCAAGATAGGACTGCCCAGTCTTTCAAAGGCAGAGGGGTTGGAGTATGCTTTATGATATATACGAAGGGTGATTGATGTTTGTGGCCTAAGGTAGAAGGAATCAAATTTAGAAAACATAGCACATTTATTTTTCAACATAGTCCCCTCCTACACTTACACACTTAGCCCAGTGGTCGTGGAGCATACGGATCTTGGACCTCCAGAAAGTGTCCACTTTCATGGCTTTAATAAGTTTGTGAAGTTAATAACTCATCTCCTTCTACCTTAGGCCACGAACTTATCAATCACCTCTGATGAGTTATTAACTGATAAGTTATTAACTTCAAACTTTCTGCATAATCACTCAAAGAGTTGAACTGCATGTGCATGTAACGAGAGCTGTATAACTCGTCTCCTTCTACCTAAGGCCACAAACTTATCAATCACCCATGCTGTGGACGCTTTCTGGAGGTCTAAGATCCGTATGCTCCACGACCGCTGGACTAAGTGTATAAATGTAGGAGGGGACTATGTTGAAAAATAAATGTGTTACATGTTCTAAAATTGACTCCTTTTACCTTAGCCACGAACTTATCCATTACCCTTCATACTATTATATGCTGTAAGATCATAATATATACTCTATTCTAAAGTTTACTTAATAAAATAATGTAACTCTTAATGCCTTTAAACCACTTCATCAATGTGTACTGCTACTTTTAAGGATCTGTGGACACGGTAACTGGCTATCCCATCTCATTCTTATGGCAATATTCATCACTTTACTCTCTCCATCGATGTTACTTCAAATAACTTCTTCCAGTCCATTCTTGCTGAACTAAAACTGGCATTATCCCAATCTGGAATCTTTACTCCTACTTTATTTTTCTCCTTTCCCATAGCTACATTAACTCAAACAAAGCAATGATCATTGCGATACAAACTCTCTTTACCTAATAGTCCTCTTATGCACTCAGCCTCTTTCCCTAAAGATAATTCCAGAATTGTCTCTTTTCCCTTTAGAGTTGCTGCTTTTTAACTCCTCCAACACCCCCTCCCCCACTCCATAGTTCCCTCCGTGATTGCCTTGTCTATTCATCCCTACCGACTCCTTTCTGGCACATATCCCTGCAAGTGGCCCAAGTGCCTCACCTGCCCGTTCACCTCCTCCCTCACCTCCATTCAGGGCCCATACAGTCCCTCCAAATGAGGGAGCACGTCACCTGTGACTCTGCTGGGGTCATCTATTGTATTCCATGCTCCTGGTGCGGTCTCCTCTACATTGGTAAGACCTGTCATAATTTGGGTGATTGCTTCGTCAAGCACCTCTGCTCTATTCGCCAATAGTGGAACTTCCCAGTGGCCAAACATTTTAACTCCTATCCCCATTTCCATTCTGACAATGAGACCAACCTCAGGATGGAAGAGCAACATCTTATATTCCATCTGGTTAGCTTCCAACCTGATGGCACGGATATAGATTTCTCCATCCGTTAAAAATTCCCCCCCCCCCCACTGCTTCCTCTGTTCCCCACTCTAGCCTCTTCTCTCTTCTCAACTGCCTATCACCTCCCCCTAGTGCCCTCCTCCTTCCCTTTTTCCTATGGTCCACTCTCCTCTCCAGCCTTTACCTTTCTCACCCACTTGGCTTCACCTTCAACCTGTCCTTCTTCCCTTCTCCCCACCTTTTTATTTTGGCATCTTCCCCCTTCCTTTCCAGTCTTGAAAATGGGTTGCAGCTCAAAAAGTCCTTTGCACCTCTGATTTTGTCCTTTCCTCCTTGTTTAGAAGATAGTCTACACCTTTATTTCTTCTACCGAAGTGCATGACCATACATTTTCCTACTTCATATGTCATTAGGTTCTGTATGATATTTGATAGTTCCAGATAGGACTGTTCTTCACAATGTCTGCTTTTCTGTCCTCAATTTCCACATCCTGGCACAGCAAATGAAGTTAATCCTGGAGGAGAAATGGAGCAGTGTGTGTCATAGTGGGAAATTTAACATAGATTCAACAAAACCACCTGGAATGATATTGTAAGAGAGACCTTGACCTCAGTTATTTATAGCAGTGCAACATGGAAGTGGACATAGAGAAAACTAAAGTTCTTAAGTTAAAGAAAACTAACTTGATAAACCATGTTTTTCACTTACATTTCTCCTCTGAGAGATTGATTTAAGATCATGACCCACAATGGAGAATCTTCAACAATGAGACTTTCATTGCCTCCTTATTATTTGCATCCATACCCTGCTGTTTGTGTTTGAGTTCTATTTCTTTAAGCAAAACCACTGCAGCATCCTACATATACACATCCAAATTCTGAAATGGCTGATAAGGTCAGAGTGTGCTTGTGGAGACTGGGTGAATGCAAAAGTCAAATGTGAGAGTGAATGTGTCCTTTTCTTGCTGCAGGGGAAATTTTATAATAAAAGATTGACCAAGGATGGGAATATTTTAAAAATATACTCCTAAGTTTTCACTCTCCATCATAACCTGGTATGGAATCAGCAATGCCCTTGAATGAAATATCCTACAAAAAATAGTGGCTACAGCCCATTACAATGTGGGTGAAGTCATCCCCATCACCGAGCACATCAGCACAGAATATTGTTGCAGGAAAGCAGCATCCATCATCTGGGACCCCACCACCCAGGTCATGCTCTCTTTTCACTGCTGCCATCAGGAAGAAGGTACAGGAGCCTCAGGACTCACCCCACCAGGTTCAGGAACAGTTACTAACCCTCAGCCATCAGGCTCTTGAACCAAAGGAAATAACTTCACTCATTTTCACTTGCCTCATCGCTGAAATGTTCTTATAACCTATGGACTCACTTTCAATGGACTCATAGTCTCAATCTTTATTGTTTATTATCATTTCTTTCTTTTTGTATTTACACAGTTTGTTTTGTTCTGCACAGTAGTCATATATCCAGTTGGTACAGTTTTTCATTGATTCTATTATGGTCATAGGATTTATGTTCGCAAGAAAATGAATCTCAAGATTGTATATGGTGACATATATGAACTTTGACAATGAATTTATTTTGATGTTAGTTAAAAACATAAATGCAGGTAAGGAATTGATTTACGGTATTTCTGATTTATGTTTATCAAAGCTGACACAAATTTTACAGCAGTTGGGGATAGTTCAAAATACCAGCTCAAAAGTAAATAATTACAGCTTGTTATTTTATCTTCATTGTTTGAATTTTAATCTTATCTTAATATTCTTAATTCTAGTTACATTTTATTTCTTAATCTGTTGAAAGGTTATGAGGATGTTTTGCTAGATGGGCCTCAGAACTGCAGACTGAGCTTTGTTGCTTTACCATGCAGGATCCAGAACTATAAGCCAATCAATTTCACGGAGCTGCTGAAGGTAAACATTTTGACAGAGAAAAAAGATGTAGGTCATCTATAGACAGCGAGTTGGATCAATCATAATCCAGCCCAATCTTTGGTTATAATCTAGTGCTTTATCTTTTAAAACCTGATAAAAGATCAAAACAAAATATCTTGCAGTTTTACCATAATTGTTTAACAGTTAGAGAACATACAGACATTTGTACAGAATGATTATCTTATAGATCTCTAGTTCATCACTTACAAAAGTTCACTTTCTATGTTTATATTTGTAGCCAATGACAAGGAGAACTATAGAAAACTGTCACTAACGTAGAGCCAAAAACCCTGAAAAGCAGTTTTGCACTTGGATTGACATGAGGAATATGCTTCACCCAAAATGCGTTACATTGTAAGTGTGAGTTGAAGTGTACAGATCTATTTCTTTTAGTGCATGTCTCCCCTAGCACTAATTACTGACTGATAACTCACCCATGTGTGTTGATTTGCTGCTCTCTCTGCAAAGCAAATACAGTCAGCCCTCCTTATCCGTGGATTCCGCATGCGCAAATTCAACCAACCACGGATCGGGAAAACCCAGAAGTTCTCTCCAGCACTCGTTGCTTGAGCATGTACAGACTATTTTTTCTTATCATTATTCCCTAAATAATACAGTATAACAACTATCTACATAGCATTTACATTGTATTGGGTATTATAAGTAATCTAGAGATGACTTAAAAGTACGGGCAGTTCCCGGGTTACGTACGAGTTCCATTCCTGAGTCCGTCTTTAAGTCGGATTTGAAGTCGGAACAGGTACATCAGGTATTATATAGCATCAGTTAGTTAAATGTTTTTCTTAGTATATAGTACATATTTTACTTTTCTATGCATATAAAACACTTAAGAAACATATGTATTTCAATAATTAAACCACTGCGTTGCTTAGTAATAATTGTAGCTTTCATCGGGGCAGGGCCTTTCACATTCTCCATTAAAATTGTTCCGATCGTTGACCAACTGTAGCCTAGCGCTTTTCCAATGATCACCTCTTTCCGATCGCTTTAGTACCTCCACCTTATTTTCAATCGCGTTCGTGATTATTTTTGTGAACAGAAACACTGCGGATTCAGAGATGCACCGCCGGGTCCTAATGTCCACCACACGGAGACATGTTAAAGAGTTAAAGTTGTTAAATGTTAAACATTAACTTAACATTAACATGTTAAAGTTGTGAGAGTAAGCGTTTGGCACGGACTAGAAGGGCTGAGATGGCCTGTTTCCGTGCTGTAATTGTTATATGGTTATATGGTTAAATAAAGCCTGGAGTTCCACTGGGCCCTAAAGACCACCGCACTGATACATGTTAAATAAGGGACTTGAGCATCCGTGAATTTTGGTATCTGTGAGTGGGGTCCCGGAACCAATCCCCCGCAGATAAGGAGGGCCAACTGTATACGAGTTAACTTCACCTCCGAGTACGTGCCTTTATTGATTTGATATGTAGTTGTAGAGACACAACAGATTGGCAACGAGTACGAACCTGAATGTCAGTGAATATCTCAAACAGTTACGAGATGACAGAACTCAGAGAAAGGGAGAGAGACAGTAAGAGGAAGGAAGGCAATCATGGATGCAGGTTCAGGAAGGTGTGACTGACAGTGCACAGTACACAGTGACAGAAGCACAGCTAGCATAGCTAAAGTGAAAATAATGTGATGATGGCCTTAGGTGGGACAGTTGACAAATTTGATAGTGCTAATGAGGACTGGGACATGGAGAGATTGGAACTATGTTATAATGCTAACTATATGGACGAGGAAAAGTAAGTCTCCACACCTCTTAGCTTAACGGGTGATAAAGAAGCACAGTCTCTTATGCAACTTAGTAACTCCTGAAAAGCTTGCAAGTAAGATGTTCGACAAAATTGTAGAAAGTTTATAAAATCACTTGAGCCTTAAACTGCTGGTAACAGCTAAAAGATTTAGATTTCACAAAAGGAACCAGTAAAGGGATGAAAGCTTTTCTGAATACATTGTAGAACTGCGCAAACCTTCAAAATACTGTGACTTTAGAGGTGGACTTTCTGATGCATTAATGGACAGGCTTGTATGTGGCATGCATAGCCGAAGCACTCAAAAGTGGCTACCGTCAGAGAAACCTAACGTTGGAATGGGCATTGACCATTGTAATATCATTAGATTCTGCAGAAAGAGTGTAGAAAGTAAAATGCACAAAATGTTCCTGAATGGTGTGCAATGCCCTGGATAAGATTTCTACTGCTATGCGGTGAGATATCTTATTTTAGCAGTTTTCTGTAAAAGCAGTGTGTCCTGCTGGAAAGAGACTTTTGACTTTGGTTAAAGATAAGGAGCCATGGTGTCCAACTTAGGAATGTTGTGTTAGCCAATCGTGATTGTAGGATGTGAGAAAAAGTTCTGGAGAGCTGGGGTGAAGAGTTTCTGAAGGACAGTGGTCTGGTTTGGTTTTTTTTGGGGGGTGTGCATAGAGAAGAGCACCAAGGGAAACACTAAAGTGCAAAACCTTATTCCTGAAGGTTTAGTGGGACCAAGCTCAGATGTTTCCATATGGATAGAGGGCATTTATGCTAGAGCCATACTTGACAGAGCTTCTCAAATTACTCTACCTTACAGATCCTTTTACAACTAGTATTTGAAGCACTTACCATTGATGCCACTTAGTGCGCTAGAGCTTTGGGGCCTTAGCACTGATGATTACCCATATGATAGTTACTTCTCGTTGAAACTGGAGTTTTTGGAAGCATATGTTGGGGATGCTGAGACCCTTGATGCAATAGTGTTGATCTGTCTGGATCCATTTCAAAATAGGAGAAGCTTCCTTTATTATGAGAAGGCTCATGGGAGCATGCAAGGAGAGAAATGGAGAGAATGTTTTGAAAACCTCATCTATTCACTCGATGTTCAGAGTGGCTTTTGAGAAGGTGCAAGTTCCTCCTAAGGATGACGATGACAGTGTGGTACACCCGGTCCAAACCAGTCATGTTACATCCTGGGGAGGTAGCTAGAGTGATAGGAACCCCAAATTCCACAGAAAGCCCAATGCCAAGACCCTTTTAGTGGATGCTATGGAGGATCATGAAGAAGAGTTACGCTTACCTGCTGGAGGGCTGATGAGACCTGAACTGCAGAAACCTTCAGCTGTCCACGCAACCAGGATGACGGTGATTGTCAGGAACACCTCAACAACAAATTGCTCTAAAAAGCCATCTTGTAAGCATTCAACAAACTCACTTTCTTGAGATCCATTACCAATCTGAATTTTCCAATTGACCTGCATGTTAAAAACTCCCTATGACTATCATAACATTGCCCTTCTGATAGGCCTTTTCTATTTCCCTTTGTAATCTTTGGTCCACATCCCAGCTACTGTTGAGAAGCCTGTATATAACTGCCGTCAGGGTCCTTTTACCCTTGCAGTTTCTTAACTCAACCCACAAGGATTCAAAATCTTCTGATCCTTTGTCACATCTTTCTAATGATTTGATGGCATGTTTTACTAGCAGAGCCATCCCTCTCCCTCTGCTTACCTCTGATACAACATGTAACCTTGAACATTCAGCTCCCAACTAGAACCAACCTTCAGCCATGGGTCAGTCAGTACTGTAAGTCATGCATCTGATGTATTAAGAGGAAGATGCTGTCAATGAGAGTTGCTCCATTATCTCATTTATAAAGTACAGGACCACTTGATTTAGTGTGCATGGATTTCCTCTCCATGGAGCCTGATTCCAACAGGGTGATCCTCAGGCTGAAAGGTTCAAGCAGACATTGCTAGATATGCTTGGAACTCTGGATACCAACAAAAAGAACAAGTGGAGCCAGCATACTGGGCATTTGGTACACTGCTACAACTATACACAGTGGCGCGTGGCCAAGAGGTTAAGGCATTGGACTAGTGATCTGAAGGTTGTGAGTTCGAGCCCCAGCTAAGGCAACGTGTTGTGTTAACACTTAACCACACATTGCTCCAGTCCACAGAGCTGAATGGGTACCAGCAAAATTCTGGGGTTAACCTTGCGATACACTGGCGTCCTATCCGGGGGCGGGAGGAGAGTTTCATACTCTCAGTCGCTCATGCCACAGAAACTGGCATAAACACTGGCCTGATGAGCCTATAAGGCTTGGGACAGACTTTAACTTTAACTTGACAACTGTACACAGAATGAAGCTACCTGCCACACTATTTGATGTGGCAGAGCAAAGCAAGATTACCAGTAGGTCTCTATTTTGGAACTGGTGGTGAAGACTTGCCACAGAAGCTGTATGTGTCTGACATGAGTGAAGAACTGCTAAAAGCTTATGAGCTATCAGCAATTTCTGCTGCCAAACAAAACCAAGGAAACAAGACAAGATATGATCAAAAGATTAGGTTCTCCCAACTGATACCTGGAAATAGAGTTTTAATAAGAAATTTGGGGCTACTAGGGAAGCATAAGTTGGCCAATTGCTTGAAGTCTACACCTTGCATAGTGGAGAGCCAGATGCCAAATTTGCCAGTTTCCTAGGTGAAGCCGGAGGATGGGAATGGTCCTGTCAAAACTCTCAATCCGAATCACCTTTTATCCCTAGGACAAGAAGAACGTGTTAACCCAGAACCTGACATGGAACCTACACCTAGAAGGAGAGCTCTGCACAGAAGGAGGAGAAGGCACAAAAGGCGCCCCGTTGACAATAGTGTGATTTCAGTGGAAAGACCTGAAGAGGGACCAACCATTGAATACTGTACTGTCCCAGAGGATGAGGAAATGGGAGTGTGGCATGCTTTACCTTGTGCAAACTCCCCAAGAATTGATGAAGAGATTTCTGAATCTCCCAGCCCTGACTCAAATGTAACGGGGAGGACTACTAGTAGACAGGCAGACGTGATAATAGACAGTGAGGGGAAACTGGGCTTCAATATAATTGGGGATAAAGCTGAGTTCATTCATGTGGCCAGAGCTCCTGAATCACTGGAAGGTACAAGTGATAGATAGGAGGAGGCATCCCCAAGTAAACAGGAACAGTCACAAGGGGTGCCTGAGGCTGAAGAAGCTGAAGGTGAGATAAGAAGGTCTCAGAGAGTCAGGAAAAGCCCAAGTAGACTGGCATATGATGCACCCCGGAAACAGAATGCTGCATCCTTCCCAATAGTGAGGTATTGCCATTGGGTGTCCTGGAAAGTTCATTTGAATACTGTATTATTATTGATGGTTTAATAAATTTCAAAGTCATGAGGACATGACTATTTTTGGTGGGAGGAGAATGTAATGCCCTGGTTAAGATTTCTACTACTATACTATGAGGTAATTTACTTCAGCATTTTTCAGTAAAATCAGTGTGTCCTGCTGGAAAGAATGTTTTGGCTTCGGCTAAAGATAAGGAGCCATGTTGTCCAATTCAGGAATGTTTTGTCAAAAAAATCAGGATCATGGAATATGAGAGATGGTTTTAGGGAGCTGGAGGCGGGGGTGGGGGAAAGTTTCAGAAGGGCTGTAGAAGGTGTGGGGTTTTTTGGCAGGATGGGTGGAGAGGAGAGCACCGTGGAGACACCTGGAGGATCCGATTTGAAGGGGAGACCTGATTGCAAGTAGTGCTTTGCGAGGTGGAGGAATCCAAGAAGAGAAGTTCTACTTGCTGTTAGTAATGAGACTTCAATGCCGTGAATAAAGTGATACACCCAGCTAATACAGGAATGAACAAAGTTTTTAGTGCACATTTAGATTGGTTTAACTGTAATGCAGACTTTCATCACTTTTTTTTTCTTTCTCTGTTAACTGATGAAGTTGAAAATTGGTAAATATATTTTTTTATAATTTTATGCTGGTGTACAATCTATCATTTCTGGGTTACCAATAACTGTGTATGGGGAATTATTATACAGCGTTCACTCAAATTGAGGTTCCTTTAATTGGACCATCACGGCACTCCTGTTTGGTTAAACCCCAAATCATACCAACCCCCCGATGTATATTGCTTATGAAAGGCAGTCTTCTCACCACTGAATGACATGGTTGTTAGCAGAGTCAGCTAAAGACCTGAGTTGGTTTACGAACCCGGTGAGAGGGTTACAGGTACAAAATGCCAAAAATGTTATCAATGTGGCAAATCCTCCTATGATACAAATGACTATTGGTTCAAAGAAAAAGTTTGCAGTAAGTGTCACAGACAAGGTCACATAGAGAGAATGTGCAAGGCGGACAAAAAGCATAACCATTGAGAAATGCCACACAGAGTGAGAAATTTTAAACACGAAACTAAACAAATGCATAAAGTGACTGAATGTGAAACTGAATCAGACAACACAGAGTCTGACAACAATGAGCTCCCATGCATAGAACTGCATAGCATTACTGAAGCATATCACAAAATCATCTCGATCAGAATAGATGTGTCTGGTTTAAAACTGAAGGTTAGCTTTGTTTGTAATTTCAGAGCCTGACTACAACAGACTGTTTTCTAAGCTACCATTAGAAAAGACCTCAGTAATGGTAAAGACCTACAAAGGTGAAAAAGTGTCTCTCAAAGACAAACTGAATGTGAATGTGACATACGGAGGCAAAACTCAACAGTGTTAGCTTTATGTGTTGAAAGATGGAGGGCCAGCATTTTTCAGACATGAATGATTGAGAAAAACCCAACTAGACTGGCACACAATATAATCCAGTATAATCATCTCGTCTTTGGTGTCACATCAGCTCTAACAATTTGACATCATTGTGACTGGCAAGAATGATGAAGAGCACTTCCAGAGCCTTGGTAAAGTGCTTAACAGTGTGAGTGAGTATGGTCTGCACGCAAAGAGAGAATTGTGAGTATTTCAAGAAAGGAACCTCATACTGTGAACATGTCATTGACAAGCATGGCTTACATAAGTCACAAGAGAAGACTGAAGCAGTGCTACAGGCACCCAAACTGGAAAATGACATGTCTCAGGTCATACTTGGGCCTTATAAACTACTCCCACCGGTTTCTCCCAAACATTGCTACAGTGCTGCACCCATTGAACACACTGTTACAGACAGGAGCAAAGTGAGAATAGTCAGAGAGATGAGAAAGAGCATTGAAGAAAACAAAGAGACTAATAACATCAGATAAACTTCCCACCCTTTATGATTCGTCTCTGACCATCAGAGTGGTGTACAATGCATCCCCTTAAGACAGTGGAGCCATTTTATGACACATGATGAAAGATGGATCTGCTTCAAGATCACTGCCAAGTGCAGAACGCAACTATGCACAGATTGACTGAAAGGCCATTAGTTTAGTATGGGGAATAAAGAAATTCCACCACTACTTCCACGGATAAAAGTTTACACTAGTGACCCTTGTGTCCATTTTCAATCCCAGTGATGTCTGATACCCAATTGCAAAATTGGACACTTCTCCAAGGAGCCCACTCTTATGACATAGAGCTCAAGGGTACCAAACAACACAGCAACACTGATGGCTTATCACATCTTCCACTATTGGCAACTGAAGAAGAAAAGTCTTCATTCTGTGACCCAGCAGAAATGTTCCACACCGCATTGGTGGACCAGTTGCTGGTAACAAATTCTGAAATACAAAGAGATACAACAAATGACCTGACATTGTCAAAAGTCTATGACATCACCATGCAAGGATGGACAGCTCATGGTAATCTTATGTTTCCAGAGTTCTCTTCGAGAAGAGAACTGCCTGAATGTCAAATAACCCTGATGTGTGGATCTTGTGTTGTGGTTTCCTCAAAACTGCACACTAGAGTGTTGGAGAATCTGCACGCAGGACATGTGGTACAGTCAAGATGAAGAGTCTCGCTCGGGGCTATGCGTGGTGGCTGGGAGTAGATAGACAGATTGGAGGCTTGACTAAAATCAACAAAGTTCAAAATGTGCCCTCACAGGCACCTTTACTCCCATGGGAGTGGCCATCTCCACCATGGCAAACAGTGCATATTGGCTTTGCTGGGCCTTTCACGGACTTAAGGTTTTTGATTTCTATGGATGCTCATCTGAAGTGGCTGGAGGTCAAACCAATGAAGGCACCCACCTCAGAGAAAAGACTGTTTCCACTCTGAGGGCTATGTTCTCCAGAAACGGCTTACCTGAACAAATTGTGAGCAGATTGGGAGGCAGATTTTGGAAAGGTGCAAAAATAACAGGATTGTTATCATGGGTGACTTTAACTTCCCTAATATTGATTGGCACTTGTTTAGTTCCAAGGGTTTAGATGGGGCCGAGTTTGTTAAGTGTGTCCAGGATGGATTCCTGTCACAGTATGTTGACAAGCCGACTTGGGGAATGCCATACTAGATCCAGTATTAGGTAATGAACTGGGTCAGGTCACAG
The DNA here is from genome assembly GCF_048418815.1 of Hemitrygon akajei. Taxonomy (NCBI): domain Eukaryota; kingdom Metazoa; phylum Chordata; class Chondrichthyes; order Myliobatiformes; family Dasyatidae; genus Hemitrygon; species Hemitrygon akajei. The sequence goes on from NC_133125.1 coordinate 109,414,058, forward strand.
ATCTGTCAGTGGGTGAGCATCTGGGGGACAGTGATCACCACTCCCTGGTCTTTAGCATTATCATGGAAAAGATATCATGAAATCAGAGAGGACAGGAAATTTTTTAATTGGGGAAGGGCAAATTATGAGGCTATAAGGCTAGAACTTGCGGGTGTGAATTGGGATGATGTTTTTGCAGGGAAATGTACTATGGACATGTGGTCGATGTTTAAGGATCTCTTGCAGGATGTTAGGGATAAATTTGTCCCGGTAAGGAAGATAAAGAATGGTAGGGTGAAGGAACAATGGGTGACAAGTGAAGTGGAAAATCTAGTCAGGTGGAAGAAGGCAGCATACATGAGTTTTAGGAAACAAGGATCAGATGGGTCTATTGAGGAATATAGGGTAGAAGGAAAGGAGCTTAAGAAGGGGCTGAGAAGAGCAAGAAGGGGGCATGAGAAGGCCTTGGTGAGTAGGGTAAAGGAAAACCCCAAGGCATTCTTCAATTATGTGAAGAACAAAAGGATGACAGGAGTGAAGGTAGGACCGATTAGAGATAAAAGTGGGAAGATATGCCTGAAGGCTGTGGAGGTGAGCCAGGTCCTCAATGAATACTTCTCTTCGGTATTCACCAATGAGAGGGAACTTGATGATGTTCTGGATGTTCTGGAGCATGTTGATATTAAGGGAGAGGAGGTGTTGGAGTTGTTAAAATACATTAGGACGGATAAGTCCCCGGGGCCTGATGGAATATTCCCCAGGCTGCTCCATGAGGCAAGGGAAGAGATTGCTGAACCTCTGGCTAAGATCTTTATGTCCTTGTTGTCCACGGGAATGGTACTGGAGGATTGGAGGGAGGCAAATGTTGTCCTCTTGTTCAAAAAAGGTAGTAGGGATAGTCCAGGTAATTATAGACCAGTGATCCTTACGTCTGTGATGGGATAGCTGTTGGAAAAGATTCTTAGAGGTAGGATCTATGGGCATTTAGAGAATCATGGTCTGATCAGGGACAGTCAGCATGGCTTTGTGAGGGGCAGATCATGCCTAACAAGCCTGATAGAGTTCTTTGAGGAGTTGACCAGGCATATAGATGAGGGTAGTGCAGTGGATGTGATCTACATGGATTTTAGTAAGGCATTTGACAAGGTTCCACACGGTAGGCTTATTCAGAAAGTCAGAAGGCATGGGATCCAGGGAAGTTTGGCCAGGTGGATTCAGAATTGGCTTGCCAGAGGGTCATGGTGGAGGGAGTACATTCAGATTGGAGGGTTGTGACTAGTGGTGTCCCACAAGGATCTGTTCTGGGACCTCTACTTTTCATGATTTTTATTAATGACCTGGATGTGGGGGTAGAAGGGTGGGTTGGCAAGTTTGCAGATGACACAAAGGTTGGTGGTGTTGTAGATTGTGTAGAGGATTGTCAAAGATTGCAGAGAGACATTGATAGGATGCAGAAGTGGGCTGAGAAGTGGCAGATGGAGTTCAACCCAGAGAAGTGTGAGGTGGTACATTTTGGAAGGACAAACTCCAAGGCAGAGTACAAAGTAAATGGCAGGATACTTGGTAGTGTGGAGGAGCAGAGGGATCTGGGGGTACATGTCCACAGATCCCTGAAAGTTGCCTCACAGGTAGATACGGTGGTTAAGAAAGCTTATGGAGTGTTAGCTTTCATAAGTCGAGGGATAGAGTTTAAGAGACGCGATGTAATGATGCAGCTCTATAAAACTCTTGTTAGGCCACACTTGGAGTACTGTGTCCAGTTCTGGTTGCCTCACTATAGGAAGGATGTGGAAGCATTGGAAAGGGTACAGAGGAGATTTACCAGGATGCTGCCTGGTTTAGAGAGTATGGATTATGATCAGAGATTAAGGGAGCTAGGGCTTTACTCTTTGGAGAGAAGGAGGATGAGAGGAGACATGATAGAGGTGTACAAGATATTAAGAGGAATAGACAGAGTGGACAGCCAGTGCCTCTTCCCCAGGGCACCACTGCTCAGTACAAGAGGACATGGCTTTAAGGTAAGGGGAGGGAAGTTCAAGGGGGATATTAGAGGAAGGTTTTTCACTCAGAGAGTGGTTGGTGCGTGGAATGCACTGCCTGAGAGTGGTGGAGGCAGATACACTAGTGAAGTTTAAGAGACTACTAGACAGGTATATGGAGGAATTTAAGGTGGGGGGTTATATGGGAGGCAGGGTTTGAGGGTCGGCACAACATTGTGGGCCGAAGGGCCTGTAATGTGCTGTACTATTCTATATGACAATGGACCAGAATGCACATCAGAAGAGTTCAGACTATTTATGAAGAAAAATAACATTTCAAGTCAGCTCCTCACCACCCAGCAATGAATGGGTTAACTGAAAGGGTTGTCAAAACCTTCAAGAAGTCCATTAAACCTTTGGACAAAGAGGACATTTCTGTACAGCACAAGGTGGACAATTCCTTTTTGTGTATCGGAACTCTGCTCATGCAATGACAAATCGAACACCTGCAATGGTGTTCATGAACAGGAATGTGAAACCTCACATGGACCACCTGAAACCAGATCAATGGAGACACATGCAGAACGAACAGTTCAACCAGTTGCCAAGTGAATCAGCAAGGAGGTTTGAGGTTGGACATGAAGTCCTAGTGTGTGATTACAGAGGAGACAAGTGGACACCCAGTAGGATATCTCCAAGAACCACACCACTGATGTGCACAGTGGATATTGGAGATCATACACAGAGGCATCATGTGGACCAGATACTGAATGCTCAGCCGAAGAACACTCCTGGGCTGTCTGTGTCTAACAAGACAGACACATTACATCCACCAGACGTACCGCTCAGTGATGATCATGTCACTAACTGCAACGTGACACCGGCAACTGAGAACGTTGTCTTAGACGAGAGACCTACCAAATCTGATGCCGCTCCACAGGTCCAGAGGCGCTATCCTGAAAGAAGCAGAGCGCCACCCAAAAGACTGAATCTTTAGTGAAGATAGTAATGGACTGCTGTTTTAAAAAACGAAAGAAATCAAACAGACACTTATTGTGAAAGCATGTTTATTTGTACATGGCCTGTGAAAGGGAAATTGAATATTTCATTACATATACAGTTTTATGTTACAATAATGTAAAGGAAGAGGAAGCATAGTGTACAGATCTATTTTTTTAGTGCAATGACTCCTCTAGCACTAATTATTGACTAATAACTTACCCATGTGTATTGATTTGTTTCTCTCTCTGAAAGTGAATACTGTATACAAGTTAACTTCACCTCCAAGTGATTGCCTTTATTTATTTGATATGTAGTGTTAACCCTGGTGGAACTGTTTCTACTGACAGGAGAAGAGGCAAAGGTGGGTCCTGGCACCTTAAAACAAGTGCTTCGGGTAGATGGAGCTTGGCAGACCGGGAAGGCAGTCCACCTAAGAGAAGGAAAACTCTTGCGGCCATACCCACTTATGGGAAAGGCTTCAAGAGTAAACCCTGAGGACAAATCCGGAGCTGGAGTCCCTAAGGCAGTCTGACGTTGTCTTCAACCTCGCTCTGGCAACTCCTGCGACGACACTGGTGCCAAGCTGTATCGGCCCTTGCCCTTCCCTTGGACAACATCGGTGTCGTGGAGAGGGGAGACTTGCAGCATGGGCAACAACTGGTCTTCCATACAACCTTGCCCAGGCCTGCACCCTGGAGTGTGAAGCAAGACTTCCCAGGTGCAGATCCGTGATCTCGCGAGTCTAACGGATGCCATCATCATGTAGTTGCACAGGCACAATGTAAGTAATTTGGGGAAGTGCCCAATCAAAGTTCCAGAGTGATTTAAAACCACTTGGAAATGGTCAGTATAGTGTTTCAATCTCTGAAAAGTTGTCTTTGTGTCTCTTAATGGAGAAAAAATATTATTATACAATTATACCACTTAATTACAGTACCTTGATGCAGCTGACTTGAAGATTTCACTGCTTTGATAATGGTGGGATTGTAATTACTTAGTTTTGAACTGGTATCTTAGACTAGCCCCAACGTTGTAACACTTGTATCAGCTTTAATAAACAGATGTACTAAATGACACAACTAAAATTCCCTGATGGTTTTGAATTAATTTTTTCATTGACAGCTTCTGATATTGTCTTCAAGTTGCAGATAAGAGGAATGGTTTCATTTTGATCCTGATATCAATCTTTTTACTGTTGCAGCTTTTCTTTGTTGTTGGTTCTTTCGTTGAAGACATACTTTGATTGCTATTCTTTTTGTCAGTTTATGCTTGAACAGATCCTACATTTATAATTAGTGTTTGTTTTGTAATCTGTGTATTTCTATCATGATGCCCATTAATTTCTGTTGCGAAATTTTCCTCATTTGTTTGAACACATTCCCATAAATATATTGATCTCAATTGTATGTTAACTTTTGCTTTCCTTGGTTGATTTTTTTTTCTAAGTTTAGTTCAACAAGTCTTTCTTTTAACATTTACTGGTGTCTATTCATTTGTTTGGTTTTCTTCCTTTTGTGATAACCAGTTGTAATACTATGATAAACACTGCAACTCATCACATTCCTCACTAACAGCTGAAAAGTGGTACGTAGTAGTTCCTTAAAAGGGAAAAACACCTTTGTTGAAAATGGTTTTATACATTAAACATTTCACTCCTGCCAGTTAACAATATGGGCAAATTTAGAAATCCTAGATTTGTAAATTTAGTCAGCTGCATCATGGGCACTAGCCTCTGTAGTATCCAAGATATCTTCAAGGAGCAATGCCACAAAAAGGTGGCATCCACCATTAAGGACCTCCATCACCCAAGTTATACCCTCTTATCATTTTTACCAACAGAAAGAAGGTACAGAAACCTAAAGTTGTACACTCAGCAAATCAGGAACAGCTTCTTCCCTTCTGCCATCTGATTTCTGAATAGACATTGAACCCTCAAATGCCACCTCATTGTTCTTTTATTTATGATTTTGCACAACTTTTTAAATTTAACTGTTTTATTATATATATAATTCCATTTAATGCCGCTGCATGTATTTCACTTTGCGCTGTTCTGTGAGAGCTGCTTGCTTTCAGTTTATGTTTGGATTACTGTTGAAGATAAGAGGTGAGGGGAAATGTGTGCCATTAACTAGGATGGCCGAACTGAAGGGGAAGTTTCTCTGGTGAGGGACACTATGGTTGGGCTTGAGATGCTTTATTGGTTTAAGAGAGATGAAGAGAGAAGACGCTGGAGAGAAGAGGTTGTAGGATTCAACCCGGAGTGGGACCGTGATTCGACAAAGTCCGGGGTGAGATTGATTGAGGGTCGGTGACTTGGGGAATCTGTGAACTCCAACTTGTGCACATTAGACTTTTTCATTAAAATGGGCCCTTTTCTTTTTTGTTCTTTCTTTACTAACTCTTTCGTCAAATTAAGAATTATATAGATAAATCTTTTAATTGTGTGCGGTGTACTGTCTGTTATTTTGTGGCACTCATTTGAAACAGGGTAACAAATCACTCAACATTCACACAAACAGGGGGTTCGGGTGGGCCTGCACATCAGTCTCACAAGTTTGGGGGGCACACACCCACATGCACGCACACACCACCAACCCCCAAATCCCTCATTTCCACACAACAAACAAACAAAAACAGAACAGGCACATCGACCTCAAATCCCCCTCCCCCACACAGAAAATAACCAAGAAAGATCAGGTGAAAAACACAGAATATAAAAAACTATAAGACTGAAAAAAAAAGTCGAAATGCAGAAAACCTGGGTAATATTCTCTGGGCACAACACAAGCCTTTTCCTCTCAAGTAGCAGAGCGATCCCACCAGCGATCAGAAAGCAATCTCCACTCTCCGGCAGCAGAGCAATCCCACCAGTAATCAGAAAGCAATCTCCACTCTCTGGCAGCAGAGCGATCCCACCAGTAATCAGAAAGCAATCTCCACTCTCTGGCAGCAGAGCGATCCCACCAGTAATCAGAAAGCAATCTCCACTCTCCAGCAGCAGAGCGATCCCACCAATAATCAGAAAGCAATCTCCACTCTGCGGCAACAGAGCGATCCCACCAATAATCAGAAAGCAATCTCCACTCTGCGGCAACAGAACGATCCCACCAGTAATCAGAAAGCAATCTCCTGTCTCCAGCAGCAGAGCGATCCCACCATTAATTAGAAAGCAATCTCAACTCTCTGGCAACAGAGCGATCCCACCAGTAATCAGAAAGCAATCTCCACTCTCCGGCAGCAGAGCGATCCCACCAGTAATCAGAAAGCAATCTCCACTCTCCGGCAGCAGAGCGATCCCACCAGTAATCAGAAAGCAATCTCCACTCTGCGGCAACAGAGCGATCCCACCAGTAATCAGAAAGCAATCTCCACTCTCCGGCAGCAGAGCGATCCCACCAGTAATCAGAAAGCAATCTCCACTCTGCGGCAGCAGAGCGATCCCACCAGTAATCAGAAAGCAATCTCCACTCTGCAGCAGCAGAGCGATCCCACCAGTAAACAGAAAGCAATCTCCACTCTCCAGCAGCAGAGCGATTCCACCAGTAATCAGAAAGCAATCTCCACTCTGCGACAGCAGAGCGATCCCACCAGAAATCAGAAAGCAATCTCCACTCTCTGGCAGCAGAGCGATCCCACCAGTGAAAAGAAAGCAATCTCCACTCTGCGGCAACAGAGCGATCCCACCAGAAATCAGAAAGCAATCTCCACTCTCTGGCAGCAGAGCGATCCCACCAGTAATCAGAAAGCAATCTCCACTCTGCGGCAACAGAGCGATCCCACCAGTAATCAGAAAGCAATCTCCACTCTGCGGCAACAGAGCGATCCCACCAGTAATCAGAAAGCAATCTCCACTCTGCGGCAGCAGAGCGATCCCACCAGTGAAAAGAAAGCAATCACCACTCTCCGGCAGCAGAGCGATCCCACCAGTAATCAGAAAGCAATCTCCACTCTCCGGCAGCAGAGCGATCCCACCAGTAATCAGAAAGCAATCTCTACTCTGCGGCAGCAGAGCGATCCCACCAGTAATCAGAAAGCAATCTCCACTCTGCGGCAACAGAACGATCCCACCAGTAATCAGAAAGCAATCTCCTGTCTCCAGCAGCAGAGCGATCCCACCATTAATTAGAAAGCAATCTCAACTCTCTGGCAACAGAGCGATCCCACCAGTAATCAGAAAGCAATCTCCACTCTCCGGCAGCAGAGCGATCCCACCAGTAATCAGAAAGCAATCTCCACTCTCCGGCAGCAGAGCGATCCCACCAGTAATCAGAAAGCAATCTCCACTCTGCGGCAACAGAGCGATCCCACCAGTAATCAGAAAGCAATCTCCACTCTCCGGCAGCAGAGCGATCCCACCAGTAATCAGAAAGCAATCTCCACTCTGCGGCAGCAGAGCGATCCCACCAGTAATCAGAAAGCAATCTCCACTCTGCAGCAGCAGAGCGATCCCACCAGTAAACAGAAAGCAATCTCCACTCTCCAGCAGCAGAGCGATTCCACCAGTAATCAGAAAGCAATCTCCACTCTGCGACAGCAGAGCGATCCCACCAGAAATCAGAAAGCAATCTCCACTCTCTGGCAGCAGAGCGATCCCACCAGTGAAAAGAAAGCAATCTCCACTCTGCGGCAACAGAGCGATCCCACCAGAAATCAGAAAGCAATCTCCACTCTCTGGCAGCAGAGCGATCCCACCAGTAATCAGAAAGCAATCTCCACTCTGCGGCAACAGAGCGATCCCACCAGTAATCAGAAAGCAATCTCCACTCTGCGGCAACAGAGCGATCCCACCAGTAATCAGAAAGCAATCTCCACTCTGCGGCAGCAGAGCGATCCCACCAGTGAAAAGAAAGCAATCACCACTCTCCGGCAGCAGAGCGATCCCACCAGTAATCAGAAAGCAATCTCCACTCTCCGGCAGCAGAGCGATCCCACCAGTAATCAGAAAGCAATCTCTACTCTGCGGCAGCAGAGCGATCCCACCAGTAATCAGAAAGCAATCTCCACTCTCCGGCAGCAGAGCGATCCCACCAGTAATCAGAAAGCAATCTCCACTCTCTGGCAGCAGAGCGATCCCACCAGTAATCAGAAAGCAATCTCCACTCTCCGGCAGCAGAGCGATCCCACCAGTAATCAGAAAGCAATCTCTACTCTGCGGCAGCAGAGCGATCCCACCAGTAATCAGAAAGCAATCTCCACTCTCCGGCAGCAGAGCGATCCCACCAGTAATCAGAAAGCAATCTCCACTCTCCGGCAGCAGAGCGATCCCACCAGTAATCAGAAAGCAATCTCCACTCTCCGGCAGCAGAGCGATCCCACCAGTAATCAGAAAGCAATCTCCACTCTCCGGCAGCAGAGCGATCCCACCAGTAATCAGAAAGCAATCTCTACTCTGCGGCAGCAGAGCGATCCCACCAGTAATCAGAAAGCAATCTCCACTCTCCGGCAGCAGAGCGATCCCACCAGTAATCAGAAAGCAATCTCCACTCTCCGGCAGCAGAGCGATCCCACCAGTAATCAGAAAGCAATCTCCACTCTCCGGCAGCAGAGCGATCCCACCAGTGAAAAGAAAGCAGGCAGCTGGCGCTCACCTTCCACATTCACCTCAATGTTTCAGTCTCCCTCGTTGCTTTAATCGATGAACAATGGGAGCTTTAATCGGTGAAATAGTCAAATATCGGCTTGCAGCCTTCTCACCGTGAGGTTCGCACACGATTTGTTCTATATTATTGCGTATTGCATTGTACTGCTGCAGCAAAATTAACAAATTTCATGACATGTGCCAGTAGTATTAAACCTGATTCTGATTCCAAAGTCTAATGAAATGAACAGGAATACTTGAGAAACCCAGAACTCGCTCGTCATACAAACAGTAAATCCCTTGTCATATGTATCCAACACATTTCTCCTCACTTCCATTTTGAAAAAAGTTTGGAACTTTATTAAGGTGGAGAAAATAGGACTGGAAACTAAACAACTTGAGAGAGTTGGTCACTAATGTGTATGTAAGACCATAAGGTCTAGGAGCAGAAGTAGGCCATTTGGCCCTACCTTATCAAGGTTACCTATCTTGTCCAGGTGTCCTTGAGAATTTTTAGTTTCCCAAACCACTTCTCCCTATTAATGGCAAGTTTACTCCCTCCTGCTCCTGACACTCTTTGAAATTCTGGCATACAACTAGTGTCTTCCACAGTGAAGACTGATGCAAAATACTTGTTTAGTTCATCTGCCATATCCTTGTCCTCCACTGTGGAAGTCAAACCCAACATAAAAGCCAAAGAGAGGGCAGAAGTGTAAGAGTAGATATCTGACTGTTGGAAAATTATACTGATATCTCCATAGCTGCACCGTGGAGGTCATTCTGACTGTTTACCTGGTATGGAGGCCCCAATACACAGGCTTGTGAAAGGCTGCAGAGGGTGAGTCACAGCCACTCTCCATCATGGGTACAAGCCTCCCCACTTTCTTCAGAGGTGGTGCCTCAGAATTAAGGACCTTCACCATCCAAGAAATGCCCTCTTTTCATTACTACCATCAGGGAGGAGGTACAGGATCCTGAAAACCCACACTCACTGATTCAGAAACAGCTTCTTTCCAAATGTCACCAGACATATGAAAACCTACCTCATTTTTTTGCTCTATTTCTTTTGTGATATGTAGGAATTTTATGACTTTGCACTGTACTGTTGCTGCAAAACAACAGTTTTTATCTCATATTAGACGGTGGCTATAAACCTGATTCTGATTGCTGGCAATAACACAGTGGGCTTTCTGAATTAAATGATTCTGAATTCAGTCAAAAATCATTGTGCTTTTCAATTTTCTAATTGAAAATTGATTCTTCCTGGAGTTATTTATAAGATTGTTTCCTAAAATCCTGGAAAATCCAGGTTATTGACACAATTTCCACATCAGTTATGTATAGGACACCATAATTTCTCAAGCAATGGTCATGTTGGTCCTTAAAGAGGGAGCTTAGACTGACGTAAGACCTTAAGACCATAAGATATGTGAGCAGAAGTAGACCATTTGGCCCATCAAGTCTGCTCTGCCATTCAATCATGGGCTGATCAATTCTTCCAGTCATCCCCATTCCCCTGCCTTTTCCCCATACCCTTTGATACCCTGGCTAATCAGGAATCTATCTATCTCTGCCTTAAATACAGCCAATGACTTGGCCTCCACAGCTGTTCATGGCAACAAATTCCACAGATTTACCACCCTCTGACTAAAGCAATTTCTGCACATCTCAGTTCTAAAAGGACATCCTTCAATCCTGAAGTTTTGCTCTTTCCTAGAATCCCCTACCATGGGAAATAACTTGGCCATATCTAATCTGTTCAGGCCTTTGAAAATTCAGAATGTTTCTATGACATACTCCCTCGTTCTCCTGAACTCTAGAGAATACAGCCCAAGAGCTGCCAGACATTCCTCTTATGGTAACCCATTCATTCCTGGAATCATTCTCGTGAATCTTCTCTGAACCCTTTCCAATGTCAGTATATCCTTTCTAAAATAAGGAGCACAAAACTCCACACAATGCAACAAGTGTGGTCTAACGAGTGCCTTATAGAGCCTCAACATCACATCCCTGATCTTATATTCTATACCTTTAGAAATGAATGTCAACATTGCGTTCGCCTTCTTCACAACTGTGGTGAACTACACATACCTGTCTGGACACGCCCCCCCCCCCCCCCCCGCCCCGCTGACTGCTCCTGTGGCTCCTCTCACTGACCGTGGCTCCTCCCACGGACCCCGATATAAAGGCGATTGGAGCCTGAGCCCTGGTCTCAGTCTCCAGGATGCAGTGTGGTGGTCAATTGCTGCTTGTTCTTTCTTCCAGCCAATAAAAGCCGATATCTCGCCTCACGTCTCGGAGAGTTATTGATGGTGCATCAACAACCGACTCAACCTGGAGGTTAACCTTTAGGGTATCTTGTGCAAGGCCTCCCAAGTCCCTTTGCATCGCTGCATAGTCCAAATCATTAACATACATCGTAAAGAGTGGCGGTCCCAACACCGACCCCTGTGGAACTCCACTGAGGCTTGTCTCAGCAGTGCTCAACTGTACGGTAGTAACATTGCACTCCATGAAAGGTTGTTAAACCTATTTTACCTTTGATTCTTTGGTTCTTCAAATGCCGCAAGAATTTCCTGGTCACATTTGCTGTTCAGTCTTATTCATATCCTAAACTGTCGAACCTTTAAACCCAGTCCTGCTCCCAGCAGTATATTTTGAATGCAAAACTGTATAATGCCCATTTAAACCACTGAGACTTGCAGCGGATCTCAAGAGAACCATTGCATGCAACTGAAGATATACCTGCAAAGGACTAATGAGCAGATTCATAGGAAAAGAGCCAAATCATGGGATCGCTTTTAACCAATTGGGTAAAATAGTCTCCAGTGCTTTAAATTGCATAGTTACCCTTACAGTGACCTTAGACAGCAAAATAAGCATGAGCTACAATGTGCAAAGGTCAGGAACAGGAAAATGCCGTTAGGAGTCACAAGGAAATTAAAGAATTAATAGATTAGCATGGAATTCTGAAAATACAGTAACTAAAGGGTATCATAGATGAAAAGAGAAGCAAAGAATCTGACAAAATGAAATATGACCAGTGGTGAGAGTTCCAATGGAAGGCCAAAATAGGCTCTAAGTCTACACCATAGCTGTTGTCCAGAAGCCAATGAGAACATAAAGGTAAACTGTCTAGACTGTCAGCGGAGAACAGATCCATTGAAAGTACAGGTTTTCCCACCTTTGGCGGTTAATGAATTTTGTGATGCCAGCGGTTGTGAGATACCTGGTTCAAACCAATGCAAACAGAACACGCAAAGAATATTGAAACAGTTTATGAGAGGTGACACGCGTGAATCTGCAGATGCTGGAAACAAATAAAAAACACAAAATGCTGGCAGAATTCAGCAGGCCAGACAGCATCTATGGGAGGAGGTAATAACGACGTTTCGGGCCGAAACCCTTCATCGGGAGTGAAGTAACATGGGATGGTTGAGGGGGGATAAGAAGTGGGGGGAGGGATAAAGTAGAGAGCTGGGAAGTGATAGGCTGGAGGGAAATGGGCTAGGGGGAAGGTGGAGAATTATGGGAAATAAAAGAGAAAGAAAGGTAGGGCTGGGGGGAGAGATTATAGTGACGGGGGGAAAATAGAGAGAAAGAGAACCAGACTAAAATAATAGATAGGGATGGGGTAAGGGGGGGCAGGGGTATCAACAGAGGTCTGTGAGTTAGATGTTCATGCCGGTAGGTAGGAGGCTACCTAGGCGGGAGATAAGGTATTGCTCCATCGACCTGCGTGTGGCCTCATCTTGACGGTAGAGGAGGCCATGGACAGACATATCGGAGTGGGAGTGGTCTGTGGAATTGAAGTGTGTGGCCACAGGGAGATCCCGCCACTGCTGGAGGACCGAGCGCCGGTGTTCGGCGAAACGGTCTCCCAGTCTGCGGCGGGTCTCCCCAATGTATAAATGGCCACATCGGGAGCACTGGATACAGTATATCACCCCAGTTGACTCACAGGTGAAGTGGTGCCTCACCTGAAAGGACTGTTTGGGGCCTAGGATGGTGGTGAGGGAAGAAGTGTGGGGGCAGGTATAGCACTTCTTCCGTTTGCAGGGATGAGTGCCCGGAGGGAGGTCCGTGGGGAGGGATAGGGGGGATAAATGGACAAGGGAGTCGCATAGGGAGCGATCCCTGCGGAAAGCCGAGAGTGTGGGGGGAGGGGAAGATGTGTTTGGTGGTGGGATCACGTAGGAGGTGGCGGAAGTTACGGAGGATTATGCATTGGATCTGTAGGCTGGTAGGGTGATAGGTGAGGACCAGGGGGACTCTATTCCTGGTGGGCTGGCGGGGGGATGGGATGAGGACAGAGGTGCGTGAAATACGGGAGACGCGATGGAGGGCAGAATTGATAGTGGATGAAGGGAAGCCCCTTTCTTTAAAAAAGGAAGACATCTCCTTTGTCCTAGAATAAAAGGCCTCATCCTGAGAGCAGATGCGGCAGAGGCGGAGGAATTGAGAGAAAGGGATAGCATTTTTGCAGGAGACAGGGTGGGAGGAGGAATAGTCTAGGTAGCTGTGGGAGTCTGTAGGTTTGTAGTAGACGTCGGTGGATAGGCTGTCTCCAGAGATAGAAACAGAAAGACCTAGAAAGGGGAGGGAGGTGTCGGAAATAGACCAGGTGAATTTGAGGGCGGGGTGAAAGTTGGAGGCGAAGTTAATGAAGTTGACGAGCTCAGCATGCATGCAGGAAGCAGCACTGATGCAGTCATTGATATAACGCAAGAAAAGAGGCGAACAGATACCGGTGTAAAGAGGTGATCCTTGATCGTCCTGAGTGCAAAACTATTTACCAGGAAACTGATGGATGGGAAAGTATCAATTTATAGTTTAAATACTGAAGTATTGTTAAGTATATTAAACTGAAAATAAATTTTACAGAACCAACACACTTCCATTAAATGCATTTCTTAATATTCACATCAACTAATATATCATTGATGGGGTAAAACTTCAAATATAAAAGGACATCAAATTTAGATGAATAGAAAATCATGATTTGGGTCCACACAGGCATCTCAGTATTTATTACATAGCCCTGGGTATACTGTCAGCTCCTGAAGCTCTCTTGACTGTAATTGAAACAAATGAGCCCTGATGTTGACAGTTAGTTGTGGTTTCCTCTGGAGAATCCTTCTGAAAACAACTGAAACATCTCAAGGTGTAATATACATCTGATAGCTCTGTAGCAGACTCCTGTGGTGGGCAAATGAATTGAGTGGAGACCACCAGTACAACAAGTGTTTTTCAGCCTCACAATTAATGACAAAAAAACAAGCAAAACATGAGCTCTGCTTAGCAGCTGTTCAAAACATGTTACTGAATTGAGGAAATGACAAATTCCAGCTCCGCTGAAGGATAATTAGAAATGCCCTATAGCTTGCAAGGCAGATGATTCTTTTCCAGCACTTCAATTTATGTGCTATTTATTATGAAGCCTTTGCCCCTTGGGTGTAATGACTGCAAAGCAACACCTGCAGTCCCTCAGTATTTGATTTACTGGTCTAAATTGGACATCAAGAGTGGATTAAGCTGGAAAGTGATCAAACTTAATTTGCAACCTGATTAGACAAACTGCTATATACAATAATAGGACTGAAGTAGTCCCCAATAGAACTGTTACACTCACTTTAGCTAAAATCGATCAGCATCAAGTGATCATATGTCAACCTTGAATTTTCATTATAATCCTTTTTTCTATTTATCTCTTAAATAAAACAATGCATAGAAAGGAAAACAACCCAAAGTGTTCAAGTTTTAAGTTAGATTTAATTATAAAGATCGATTTTTTGAAGACGATTTAGTTTTGCTAATTCTATTATATTACAATACCATTATTCACAACTTAATGGTAAGTTATTTGAAATGTTATATCATAAAATCAAATAATTATAGGCATTTATAGCACAGAAGAAGGCCATCCAGCCCATCATAACCATTAACGGCCACAGATTTATGTAAATCCCATTCCCTAAATCTTTATGGAAGGTGCAACAATTTATAGTTAGTCAAATTCTCATCCAGGTACTTTTTAGTGTGAAGAGGAGTTATTCTTTCACCTAAGTCCCAGACTTGCTTCTTAAAAATAACTGAAGATTTGTTGAATAATTGTAATAATGTTAAACCACAATTACTGCTTACTAATCTTTGCCGTAATATGTGTGGATAGAAATCCCTTCAGGTATATATTTCAAAACATGGTGCATCATAATTGAAAAGGAAGCATGTGGCATTTCACCATCTCCCCGAACTTTAATGTATGTTCGGTTTTCATTTCAGGTATCACACCAAGTTGAAAGTTCCAGTTATAAATGGTGCTTGTTATTTTTTGGTTTAATGTTTCCTGAGAACTCTTCAACGGGTTTGGTTCTGGAGTTGCCAGTTACATCAAACTCCTCACACTTCACCAGGCAAGGTTTGAGGACTTACTGGTGAATGCTTTTCTAGTCTTCAATGTCAAGGTCTGAATAGCACACCATTCCCCAACCTATCATCCCTTGCCCTCCATCCCACAAAAGAACTGGAAAAGCTTCGGCATCTGTGTAATATATGGCCCTGGGCATAACAAATTATCTAACACCCTCAGTAGTTCTGAAAGTTTCTGATATTCAAAACTTCAAAGACATTCAACAACTATTAAAAATTGGAAAAGGAAAATATTTTTCAAACATTCAGAAGTAAATCAATTGCAATGTGAAAGAAAACTGAAAAAGGTGTAAATGAGATAGAATCATTGAATTATAGTCTAAAGCACAAAAGCAGTCTTGCAAACAGTCTATCAAACTTAATCCTATTTCCCTACATCCGGCCAGTTTCCCTCTACTCCTTCACTGTCCAAATGCCTTTTAAATCTTGTAATTGTATCTGGTTGTACCCATTCCTCTGACAGCTCGTTCCATATAACCACCATCATCTGTGTGAAAAACCTACTTCCCTTCAAATCTCCAAAGATATAGAATGATCTATTGTAAAACACGAGAAAATATTCTGGAAACACAAAATGCTGGAGGAACTCTGCATGCCAGGCAGCATCTATGGAAAATAGTAAACTGTCAACGTTTCAGGCCAAGACCCTCCATCGGGACTGGAGTAAAAAAGATGAGTAAGAAGGTGGGGGAGGGGTGGAAGTACAGGGTGGCAGGTGATAGGTGAAACTGGGGGAGGGGGAGTGGTGAAGTAAAGAGCTGAGAAGTCGATTGGTGTGGTGAACTACATATACCTGTCTGGACACGCCCCTCTGCTGACTGCTCCTGTGGCTCCTCCCACAGACCCCTGTATAAAGGCGATTGGAGGCACTGCTCCTCCCTCAGTCTCCAGGATGTTGTGTGGTGGTCTCTTGCAGCTAATAAAAGCCTATCGTTCGCCTCCCGTCTCCGAGAGTTATTGATGGTGCATCAATTGGTGAAAGAGATAAAGGGCTGGAGAAGGGGGAAATCTGATAGGAGAGGACAGAAGGCCATGGAAGAAAGGGAAGCACCAGAGGGTTGTGATGGGCAGGTAAGGAGATAAGCTATGAGAGGGAAATGGGAATGGGGAATGGTGGGAGGGCATAACCTGAAGTGTAAGAAATCCAAGTTTGTGCCATTAAGTTGGAGGCTACCCAGATGGAATATAAGGTGTTGCTCCTCCAACCTGAGTGGGGTCTCATCGTGGCAGCAGAGGAGGCCATGGACTGACGTGTCAGAACGGGAATGGGAAGTAGAATTAAAATGGGTGGCCACTGAGAGATCCTAATGTTTCTGGTTGTTAAGAGCATGGGTGCTTGGTGAAGCGATCTCCCAGTCTATGTTGGGTCTCACTGATATATAGGAGGCCACACCGGGAGCACTAGATATAGCAGATGACTTCAACGGACTCTCAGGTGAAGTATCATCTCAACTGGAAGGACTGTTTGGTGTCCTGAATAGTAGTGAGGGAGGAGGTGTAGGGGCAGGTGTAGCACTTGTTCCACTGGCAAGGATAAGTGCCAGGAGGGAGTTCAGTAGGGAGGTACGAATGGACAAGGGAGTCGGTAGGGAGCAATCCCCATGAGAAAGCAGAAAGTGAGGGGGGGAGGGATCTCATTCGAGATTGCAGAAGTTACAGAGAATTATGAGCTGGTCGTGGAGGCTGGTGGGATGGTAGGTGAGGACAAGAGGGACCCTATTCCTGGTGGGGAGGCAGGATGGTGGAGTGAGGACAGACGTGCATGAAATGGAAGCGATGCGGTTCAGTGCAGCGTTGATGGTGGTTGAAGGGAAGCAACTTTTTTTTGAAGGAAAAGAACATCTCTTTAGTTCTGGAAAGAAAAGCCTCATCCTGAGAGCAGATGCAGCAGAGACAGCGGAATTGAGAGAAGAGAATAAAATAAAGATAAATTCCCATGGCTTTACTGGAAAGATACTGGCATGGATAGAGGAATGGCTGATAGGCAGGAGGCAGCGAGTGGGAATAAAGGGGGCCTTTTCTGGTTGGCTGTCAATGACTAGTGGTGTTCATCAGGGATTAGAATTGGGACTACTACTTTTCACATTGTTTGTCAGTGATTTGGATAATCGAGTTGATGGCTTTGTGGCAAAGTTTGCAGATGATACGAAGATATATGGAAGGGTAGGTAGTGCTGAGAAAGCAAAGCAATTGCAGAAGGACTTTGACAAATTAGAAGAATGGGCAAAAAGTGGCAGATGGAATACAGTGTTGGGAAATGTTTGATAATGCATTTTGGTTAAAGGAACAATAGTGCAGACTATTATCTAAATGGGGAGAAAATTCAAACATCAGAAGTGCAGAGGGACTTAGGAGTCCTCGTGTAAGACTCACAGAAGGTTAATTTACTGGTTGAGTCTTTGGTAAAGAAGGCAAATGCAATGTTGGCATTTATTTCAAGGGGAATAGAGTATAAAAACAAGGAGATAATGCTGAGGCATTGTAAGTCACTAGCGCAAGCTGCACTTGGAGTATTGTCAAAAAAGATCTCAGAAAGGATCTGTCATTGGAGAGAGTCCAAAGGAAGTTCAGGAGGATGATTCTGGGAATGAAGTGGTTAACATATGAGTAGCGTTTGACAGCTTTGGACTGTAGTTACTGAAAGTTAGAAGAATGTGTGGGGATCTCATTGAAACCTACCGAAAGTTGAAAGGACTAGATGGGGTGGATGTGGAAAGGATGTTTCTTATTGTGGGGGGTATCCAGAACTAGAGGGCATAGCCTCAAAATTGGGGGTGACCCTTTAGATCAGAGATAAAGAGAAGTTTTTTTTAGCCAGAAAGTAGTGGACCTATGGAATGCTCTGCCACAGTCAGCTGTGGAGGCCAAGATCGTGGGTATATTTAAAGCGAAAATTGATAGTTTCCTGATCAGTCAGGGCATCAAAGGTTATGGCGAGAAGGCAGGTTTATGCAGTTGGTTGGGATCTGGGATCAGCCATGATGGAATGGCAGAGCAGACTCGATGCACTGAATGGCCTAATTCTGCTCCTATGTCTTATGGTCTTATGGGATGGCATTTTTACAAGTTACAGGAAGGGAAGAGGTATACTCCAGGTAGCTGTGAGAGTCGGTGGGTTTATAAAAGGCATCAGTAGATAAGCTGTCTCCAGAGATAGACAGAGAGATTGAGAAATGATCTATTGCTTCATTTGTCCCTCACAGTTGTTTCTGTCTGGTGCATTAGATATGCTCCTCACCCTAGATCCAGATGGCTCAGGTTCAATGAGTGGATTTCTCAGTGTAATTGCTAAGAAATTGCCATAGGTCTACAGTTCATCACTACTGTATATTCCATGAGGAGTTCAATATCAGAGCAGGGACAGCACTTGGCAGAATAGAGTGACCCATGTATTCAGGAATTCCACATCTATGTGGAAATCCCAAGCTTGTACATCTACCATTCACAGCAGAATCTCTGGTTTTTCCAAAGCTTGCTTCAGTGCAGTATGTTCTCACCTTGTGTGAAATTGATTTTTGCTGACAGGATGTTTATAAATAGATAAGCAACATTTTCTGCAAGTTAATGATACAATTTGGCTTCACTTCTTCCTAATCCTAGATTCGGATCTGACTTGTGTCAGAAATTTGACATGTACCTCAATATTAATAAAATTGTATAAAATGGAGATTAGATTTGAAAAAACTAGCTTGGAAGCAAATCAGTTTTCTATTTACTATGCATTTTGCTTATGGTTCAACCACTATGATTTCTTAAAAAGTCATCAACATAATTTCCTACTCTTCCTTAAATAGCAGCAGGATTTTCAACCCACTGATAAAGTGATCTATTTGAGATGAAATTGTGCTTGAATGTGCCAGTTATCATATAACCACAGTTTGAATTATATCCCCTGGATTCTTATGCATTTCTAAAAATATCATTCATTCATTCTAGACCTTTCAATTTACCGTCATATGAACAATAACTCCTGCTTGTACCGCAAGAGTCGTTCCCCTTTCTTATCACTTTGACTGGCTAAAATGGGTTTGCTTCTCTCAGTGGCTTGGATCAGCGATGCAGTGATGAAAGCAGCTAACTCACTGCTCCAGTGACCTGGATTCAGTACTAACCTCTGGTGCTGTCTGTGTGGAGTTTACATGTTCTCTCTGTGACTGCGTGGATTTCTTCTTAATGTTTAGTGATTGTATGATCAGTATAGATTTTACAGCAGGAAGAATGGAAAATCTGTTGGTGTTTACCATGAATGTACTGGAAAACAAGATTACTTTGACAATCAGAGCATACATTTTAAAAAATTATTTGTTCATGAAACACAAAGCCAGAATTTACTATACACCCCAAACACTTGAACTGAATGACTTTCCAAGCTATTTCAAGGAAGAAAAGGCTTTTTGGAATCTCAGCGGACCTGCTGAGTTTCTCCAGCATATTGTGCATGTCGCTCGGATTTCCAGCATTTGCAGATTTTCTCTTGATTCTGTTTGGAATCTACCAGCTTGCTGAGGGTTTGGATTCACGTTAAGCCAGAGAGTTTAAGATTGGTAGATTTGCTTCCCTGGGACATTTTGGAGGACTGAATGGGATTTTAAGACAAGAGTGATCATCACTGATATTTACTCTATTTTTATTTAATTAAATGACTGTAAGTTCATTTAGGTGTCATCATAAATCATGCTACCCATTGACCTTTCTTCACTGGTTGCGGTCTTTTGCAGCATTCTCCAATAGAATGAAGAGAGATCATTTAATTTGATGTGAATTTAGGGTACCTGCTAACTAATTGTGCTGCAAAATATTTTGAAGAAGTTACTCTTTAAAAAGTTTATCATTTAACATGTTTATGACACTTTATCTTCTGTTTTTATTATTTGTGTATGTTAAAAATTACTTAGGGCTCTGTGTAATGTCTTACTGAAATTGTGCTTTTTCCTTCCCTGTTTCCTATTTGTATAAATTCTGCAGTGAGATTTTTGCAGCATATTTCATAACATTACACCTGCATGCCAGGTACATATTCCGGAATTGGTGTCTGTTAGGAATAGATGACAAAAAAATGATATTTTGCCAAAGGGATCTCACATCTTATTGAATAGTGTTTTCTGCAATTAGCAATCATTGACTGTGGCTTCATTTTTAATTGCAGGTCAGTTTTTTTTTCCCTTTCTCCACTTTCATGTTTTTCACTCTAATTTGTCCTTTTTTTCTGCTGGACCATGGTTCGATAAATACCAGGGTACACAGTATTTCTTCCCCAAAGGGACAGCCTTCTTTTGTGAATCTATGATAAGTTCCATCACATGATTAGACCATGGAGACATTCAAATCAGATCCAATTTTGTTTTTACCTCATATCCACATGTCTATATGAAGAGCATTCACTCTTGGGAGAAGAAAATCTGGCTAATTTCAGTTGAGTCCTATACAGTGCCAGGTACAGAGTCATTAGGGCAGATCATCTGTAACTAAGTTACTACAACATAAATTTCATTCTTCAGGCCAATAAGGAATTATACATGAGTCTAAAATTTTTGAGGGTATATTAATTCATGAATTTAAAACAAGAAGATTTTAATTGAATTCATATTTATGTAGGCAATATGAGTTGATCAGAACATTTATAAGGATAAAAAATCTGACCTGACAATATGTTTGTTCATTTCATTATTCTGAACAATTTCTTTGAAAGATGATTTACAAAGAAGAGGATATTGAAGCAAATGTTAGACCAGTGCAATGTAGGCGTACTTGGGAGTGACCTTAAATTCCTCACGAGGGAACTCAGGGCTGATTAGGAGTACTGCCAGAAGTGAACTTGTCAGCCTTCATGTCAGATTCATGGTTGGGCATTTTGAGAGGATAGGGTAGAGTGAAGTTTGTAATGAAAACCAAATTTTGAAAATCTTCAGTGTTGTTAAGTATAATACTTCGAACAACAGTAATGAATTTATTCACAGAAACAGGACAAACACAAAGTTTCATCTTGTTGAGTACATCCACAGCCATGGAGGATTCTTGTGTTCTCAACTTTTTTGTTCTATGTTCATTTTCTATGTTTCTTTGCTATGTTTCTAGCTGTTTCATAATAGTTATACATGAGGTACTGGATCTTATTGCCATTGGGGACATCTGCATGTAAAGTTTCATGTTCCTGCCAGGACATTTCCCCTAACTCCTAGAATTCCTTGACCATAACCATCCAAAAGAGCATTGTGTTGCCTCTGCAGACAGATATGAAAGAAAATATTTGTACTTTCCTGAGATGTTATGCAGACTGGCTTCTATTATTTCAGCTGAAAACTGAAGCAGAAACTTTCCAAATTTACTCACATTAAAATTACAGTAAGCAATCAGTATATTCCGCAAACATTTCCAGGGCCTAGAAATTTTCAGTGTCCTGAAAAGCATGCATTAACATGCAGTGCACACAGCAAGTTTATTCAGGCCCCTCACTGCCGTAATATTTGATTGCATGGAAAACTCAAACTTTGTGCACAATGAAATAGGTTTGCATGTTTAATGTGCTCAAAGGCCTTTCCTCTCTTCACAGCTCAGTCAACTGTTGCACAGAATGGAAACTTTGGTACATCTGTTGCAGAAACATTGAAGGTTGGGGCAAGAACATCAACAAGAAGTCTTTTTTGACTGAAGGAGCTTATTGGCTTGATAGAGCTAAATCATTCGGGGAGTTGGGTTATGTTGAAATGAGGGGAAATTGGAATAGTTGGGGACTTGGAGGAGAGTTGCCACAAGGATTAAGTATTTTTTACTTATAAGACACCCACCTGAAGCAGATTTTCTGCATAGGCAATCTCCTGCTTTATGTAATATTTATTCAGGTTAGAGATTTACCTGTTGGGGCAAGATAAAGGAGTTTGCAGATGATAAAAAAAGGATTCTATGTTGGCTTAACTGGGCAAAAAATGGTGGATGTAATTTATTAAGTAATGCATTTGGGAAGATATAACAAGGAAAGGAAATAATTAAGGAACAGAAAGATATTGAATGATTTGGAGCATCAGATGGAGGTTGAATGGTTTTTTGCAGATCCATCAAGGTGGCAGAATAAGTTATTAAGATTTATTAAGGTTATTAAGGTTTATAAAAATTATAAACCATAAGTATAGGAGCAAATTAGGCCATTCAGCCCATTGAATCTGATGGATTCAACCCAATTTTCCTCATAACCCAAAACTGCCCACCAATCAAGAACCTATAAATTTCTGCCTCAAAAATACTCGATGACTTGACCTCTACGGCACTCTGTAAACAACAAATTCCACAGATTCATCACCCTCTGGCTGAAGAAATTCCTCTTTATTTCAGCTTTAAAAGGACATCCTTTCAGGCAAGGCAAAGAAGGGTAGGGTTCTAACAGGATCAGTGTAGATGGGCAAATGGGAGGCATGGACCTGATAGTCCAAAGGGCCCATTTCTGTGTTGTCCATCTCCCCTCATCCTTCTGTATCCATTCAGTACAGGCCCAGAGACACCCAAAGTTTCTTTAATCAATAAATTTTACTCCAAAGAAAGTATACATAAATACAAAACAGACTTTCCTTACCTTCATAATACCCACCGTCTGTGCATTCATCAGGTCGTCAAGTCAATACACTCTACGTACAATCACCAACGCCACTCATGGGGGTTCTTGGAACAATACACCCTAATGTGTTTGAGTTGCTGTTATACTGTAGCCACCCTTTCAATGTGTAGTGGTGGCAGGGCCCGTACATTGAAGCCATTTCCAGAAAATTTTCCTCTGGAGATCCAAGATTGGGCATTTCCAGCAGATCGCAAAGCAGAGAGAAAAGAGGAAAGGCATAACCAACATTCTTCTTATCCTGATGGAAACCTTTGTTACAGAGTCAGTGGATGTACGAAACCGAAACTGACTTTTTGGCCATTCAGATGCATGTCACACATTTGCCCATCTACACTGATCCTGCATTAGGACCCTCCCCTTTTTTTGTTTTGCCTTTTTAATTGTTTGCTTATATGACTCTGAAACATGCAAATGGTACCTTATAGGGTCTGAAGGTATTGAATCATTGTATGTACAGCAATGGCAATGCAAGGATAAAAATACCCTGGTGGTAGTTATATACAGACCCTGAAACAGATGTGGTCTACAAATTACAATGGGAGATAAAAAATGCATACCAAAAGGGCAATGTTGCAATATTCATGAGGGACTGCAATATACAGGTCGATTGAGGAAATCAGGTTGGTGTTAGATCCTAGGAGGGGGATTTTCTAGAATGCCTTTTGAGATGGTTGAACCCTCTCTAGGGAATAAACTATCCTGGGTTGGGCGTTGTGCAATGAACAGGAATTGATTGGAGAGCTTGCGGGAAAAGAACCCTTAGGGGCAAGTGATCATAATATGATTGAGTTCACCCTGAAATCTGAGAAGGAGAAGCTAAAATCAGATGTATCAGTATTACAGTGGAGTAAAGGGAATTACATAGGCATGAGAGAGGAGCTGGTCAAAATTGATTGGAAAAGAACTCTGGCGGGGATGACAGCAGAACAGCAAAGGCTGGGGTTTCTGGGAGCAAATCAGAAGGTGCAGAATAGATTCATCCCAAAGAAGAAATATTTTAAAGGCAGGATAATGTAACTGTTGCTGAGAAGAGAAGTCAAAGCTAACATAAATGCCAAAGAGACGGGATACAATAGAGCAAAAAATAGTGGGAATTTGGAGGAGTGGTAAGCTTTTAAAAATCAAAAGAAGGCAACCAAAAAAAGTCATTAACATGAAAAATATGGAATATTAAGGTAAGCTAATCAATAATATTAAAGAGGATACAGAAAGCTTCTTAAGATATATGAAGTGTAAAAGAGAGACAACAGTAAAAATTGGACTGCTGTAAAGTGACGCTGGAGAGGTAGTAATGTGGGACAAGGAAATGGCGGACCAACTGAGTAAGTATTTTGCATCAGTGTTCACTGCGGTAGGCACTAGCAGTTTGCCAGAAGTTCGAGAGTATCATGTGGCAGAAGTGAGTAGAGTTGCCATTACTAGGAAAAAGGTGCTTGGGAAACTGAAAAGTCTGAAGGTAGATAAGACACCTGGACCAGATGATCTACACCCCAGGTTTCTGAAAGGTGGCTGAAGCGATTGTGGAGCCATTAGTAATGATCTTTCAAAAATCACTAGATTTTGGAATGGTTCTGGAAGACTGGAAAAATGCAAATGTCACTGAAAAGAAATTACAGGCCAGTTAGTCTGACCTCGGTGGTTCGGAAGATGTTGGATTGTTAAGAATGTGGTTTCAGCATGCTTGGAGACACATGACAAACAGGCCATAGTCAGTATTGTTTCCTCAAGGGAAAATCTTGCTTAACAACCCTCTATTGGAATTCTTCGAAGAAATAAAGAAATAATAAGCAGGATAGACAAAGGAGAATTGGTTAATGTTGTATACATGAATTTTCAGAAGGCCTTTGACAAGGTGTCACACATGAGGCTGCTCAATAAGTTAAGAGCCCATAGTTTTAGAAGAAAAATACCAGCATGGATAAAGTAGTAGCTGATTGGCAGGAGGAAAAAAGTGAGAATAAAATGAGCCTTTCTGCCTAGTGACTAGTGGTCTGTGTTGGGACCGCTTCTTTTTACGTTATATGTCAATGACTTAGATGATGGAATTAATAGCTTTATTGCAAGGTTTGTGTATGATACAATGATAGGTGGAGGGGCATGTAGTTTTGAGGAAGTAGAATAATTATAGAAGGATTTAAAAAGATTAGGAGATTAGGCAAATAAGTGGCAGGTGGAATACAGTGTGGGAATTGCGGGATATAAAATGGTAGATTATTTTCTAAATGGAGAGAAAATTCAAAAATCTGAGGTGCAAATGTGGTACCCCGCAATAGGGTATGGCAGATGAAACATAGATATACAATGTTCAGGCATCAATGACTTTATGGATTGAGTATGGCATGTATTGCTGCACCCCAGGCACTCTGGCATGCATGATCATAGTAATCAACCTCTGCCTTAAATATACCCAATGACTTGGCCTATACAGCTGCCTGTAGCAATGAATTCCATGGCTAAAGAAATTCCTCCTCATCTCTGTTCTAAATGGATATCCCTCTATTCTGGGGCTGTGTCCTTTGGTCTTAGACTCCCCATCACATGAACCATTCTCTGTGTATCCACTCTATCGAGGCCTTTCAACATTCAATTAGTTTCAATGAGATCCCTCCTCATTCTTCTTAATTCAAGTGAGCACAAGGCAGAGGTATCAAAGATTCCTCAATCTGATAAGCTTTTCAATCCTGGAAACATTTTCGGGAACCTCCTTTGAACCCTTTCCAGTGTCAGCACATCTTTTCTTAGGTAAGGAGCCCAAAACTGCTCACAATACTCCAAGTGAGGCCTCACCAGTGCTTTATAAAGTCTCAACATTACATCTTTGCTTTTATATTCTCGCACTCTTGAAATTAATGCTAGTATCATATTTGCTTTCCTCACCACTGACTCCACCTGCAAATTCACCTTTAAGGAATGCTGCACAAGGAATCCCAAGTACCTTTGCTCCTCACATTTTTGAATTTTCTCTCCATGCAAAAATAGTCTACTCTTTTATTTCTTCACTAAAATGCATGATCATAGCATTCATGACACTGTATTCCATCTGTCACTTCTTTTCCATTTCTCCTGATCTGTCAAAATCCTTCTGTAATCTTTCTGTTTCCTCAGCACTACCTGCCCCTCCACCTATCTTCGTATCATCTGCAGACTTGGCCACAAAGCCATCAATTCCATCGTCCAAATTCCATCATCCAGAACGAGGGGTCACAGTTTAAGGATAAAGGGGAAGCCTTTTAGGACCGAGATGAGGAAAAACTTCTTCACACAGAATTCTCTGCCACAGGAAACAGCTGAGGCCGGTTCATTGGCTATATTTAAGAGGAAGTTAGATATGGCCCTTGTGGCTAAAGGGATCAGGGGGTATGGAGAGAAAGCAGGTACAGGGTTCTGAGTTGGATGATCAGCCATGATCATACTGAATGGCGGTGCAGGCTCGAAGGGCCGAATGGCCTATTCCTGCACCTATTTTCTATGTTTCTATGTTTCAAATCATTGACACAAAAAGAAGCAGTCCCAACACAGACCCCTGTGGAACACCACTAGTCACGAAGAGTCAACCAGAAAAGTCTCCGTTCATTCCCCCTTTTCGCCTCCTGCCAATGCTCTCTCCATATTAGTATCTTTCCTATAATACCATGGGCTCTGAACTTGTTAAGTTAAGTAGCCTCATGTGTGGCACCTTGCCAAAGACCTTTTGAATATCCAAGTACACAACATCCATCAATTCTCCTTTGCCTATCCTGGTTGTTATTTCTTCAAACAATTCCAACAGATTTGTCGGGCAAGTTTTTCCTTTCAGGAAACCACATTGACATTGATTCTTGAAAGATCATTGCTAAAGCCTCCACAATCACTTCAGCCACCTCTTTCAGAAACTTCTCAGTTTCCCAAGCACCTTCTTCCTCATAATGGCAGCTTCACTCACTTCTGGCACATTGCTTGTGTCTTCCACAGTGAAGACTGATGCAAAATACTTATTCAGTTCATCCGCATTTCCTTGTCCCCCATTACTACATTACCAGCATAATTTTCCAGTGGTCCGATATCTATTCTCACCTCTCTTTTACTCTTTATATATCTGAAGAAACTTTTGGTATCCTCTTTAATATTATTGGATAGCTTACCTTTATATTCCATCTTTTCCTTCTTAATGACTTTTTTAGTTGTCTTCTGTTGGTTTTTAAAAGCTTCCCACTCCTTTAAATTCCAACTAATTTTTGCTCTATTATATTCCCTGTCTCTGGCTTTCATGTTGGCATTGACCTCTCTTGTCAGCCACATTTGTATCATTCTGCCTTTAGAATACTTCTGCTTCCTTGGGATGTATCCTGTGCCTTCTGAATTGCTCGCGAAAACTCCAGCCATTGCTGTTCTGCCGTTATCCCTACTAGTGTTTCCTTCCAACCATGCCTCTGTAATTCCCTTTACTCCACTGTAATACTGATGCATCTGACTTTAGTTTCTTCTTCTCAAGTTGCAAGGTGATTTCTATCATATTACGATCACTGACTCCTAAGGGTTCCTTTACCTTCAGCTCTCTAATCTATTCCAGATCATTGCACAACACCCAATTCAGAATAGCTGATCCACTGGTGGTTTCTACCACAAGCTGCTCTAAAAGGCTATCTTGTATGCATTCTACAAACTCCCCCTCTTGGGATCTGGCAACAATCTGATTTTCCCAATCTACCTGCATATTGAAATCCCCATGACTATCGTAACATTGCTTTTGACATGTGTTTTCTATCTCCCATTGTAATTTGTAAACCACTTCTTTGCTACTGCTTGGAGGTCTGTAAGTAATTCCTATCAGGGTTTATTTTACCCTTGCAGTTTCTACACCTTCTGATCCTATGTTACCTTTTTCTAATGATTTTATTTTATTCTTTACAAACAGAGCCACCCCCCGCCCCCCCACCTGCCTGTCTTTTCAAAACAAAATGTATCCTTGGACATTAAGCTCCCAGCTATAATCTTCTTTCAGCCATAATTCAGTGATGCCTACAACGTCATACCTGCCAATCTGTAACTGTACTGCAGGTTCATCTACCTTATTCTGCCTGAATTATATCACCTTCCGTCCTGTAGTCATCGCCTTTTTTGATTTTGTTCCCCTTTTACATTGCAACTCATCTTGTTGATTGCAATTTTGCCCTATCATTGGGCCTTCCCTTGCCAGCAGTCTCATTACATACCGCATCTGTTTGTAAACAAAGCATCCCCAATACACTGTGGTGAGTGCTAGGATTCATTATAGGCTCAGATGTTGATGCCTGATCCAAACTGATAATTTTCTGTCGATGTGTTAGCAGACCTGATATCATGGGGTCTGATTTGGGTAGCGTGAAACCATGTGCTAGGACTTTGATGCATGATAAAACTGGGCCCAATTGTCACAGTGCAGAATGCACATAAACTAGATTCAACCATCGCATTATCATGATTGTATTGTCAAATCAGTCCTGTGTTGTCTCAATACTCAGTCACAGAGTGCAATTTTGTGAGTGGCTAGAAGCCGTCGAAGGATGTTGGCACTAATTGAATCAATGTTGCTTTGAATGGGAGCTGAGTGTTCATTGTTTGCAATTGCTGGTGGAACCCTGCCCACAAGTTTAAAACAGGTCACCAAAGTGGTGATAAAACATGGGTGCAGCATCCACAGGCTCTTTGTGCTGCTCCTTAGGCAAGGCAAATTACAGGGATAGTGCTGTTAAACAAATATCCATTACTGAAGAAAATCAACAATCAATTGACAGCTGGTTCAACAGCATACCAAAAGTCATGCCACTTCAAATGGGTGATGTTGTTAAACAAACATACCTGAACGTTGTCATATTTCCTGAACTGCTTTCCCTTTTTCGAAAAAAAAGTAGCAAGCTCATACCAAAACATTAATCTAAATGCATTGTGCCATCAATTACATTGTTACATACTTGTGAGAATATTCAAGTAACTACTCAATTTCAAAGATACTTATACAGTAATATGTTTCTTAATTTTCTTGTCCATTTGTCCTCAATATCCATGCTGCAATCTAATACAATATTTCTGTCTTTCAGCATAGTGTTCAGTGGACAGTGGATGCAATATCTGTCAACTGTTTTGTAAGCTAATGTCACAGTCCGGTCCGTTGACTCCTAATTCCAGTCATTTCCTTTTCCCTGTGGTCCACTGGGTGCCTCGATTAAGACACCTGTTTCCCATCTGAGCCGGGGAGCATAAAAGTTCCGGTTTACAGCTACTCGATGCTAGACCGTCACCTGAGCAAGTGCAGTTGTGCCTGATTCGGGTAACTGTTCATTGTGCACTCTAAGTGGCTCCGGTGCCCGGGGTTGCTTTGTGGATTTGGTCGTTTCCGTGTCCAGCTGAGTGGCTGACCGTTTGCCGCCACTCTGAGCCAAAGGTACGAGTTCTGCTGTTTCCATGGCCAGCTGAGATTTGCTGCTACTCCAAGCTGAGACTTGAATGGGCTGTTGTGGTTTGGATTTTATCGTCTTGTATCCAGCTCAGTAGGCAGGCCATTTGCCGCTACTTGAATGGACTGCCGTTGTTTTGTTATTACGTGTCTGACTGAGTCCAAGTCACAGGGCTCTGAGTTCCAAGTCCGAGTTCCTAGTCAAGTCCAAGTCCTGGTTCCGAGTTCCTAGTCAAGTCCAAGTCTGTCTCTGTGCGTGTGTCCTGCACTTGGGTCCACCTCCAGTTGCTCCAGCCGCCTCTGTGTAACAGTTAAAGGTGATATCATTTTAAATATTGCATTGATTTATTTTAACTATTAGTTTATCTTAACCTTATTGGCAGTAAAGAAGGAGAATAAATCTTTAAACAATTCACCTGCAGTCTCCCAGGTAATTACATGACCAACACACACATGCTGGAGAAACTCAGCAAGCCGGGCAGCATCCAAAGAGGAATAAAGAGTTGACGTTTCGTTCCCCTCCATTGGAGAGCTTGACTTGCTGAGTTCTTCCAGCATTTTGTGCGTGTTGCTGGAGATTTTCAACATCTGAAGAATCTCTAGTGTTTAGGAATTACATAACCAACAAGAACAGGTTAACTGAAGCCACCTGAATCAGAATTGTTGGCCTTGGGACTATAAACTGTGGGTCCTGCTTGTCCAGTGCTGTGTGTGGTGATCTAAATAATTCATTGTCAAGCAGGTGTGGACTTCGGTGAGATAGAAATTCTGGATCAATAAAGGCAACGTATATATACAGTAAAGTAGTGGTCACTAACCTTTTTAAGCCCAAGATCCCCTACCTCGGCCTCAGTGAAAGGCGAGATCGACTCCAGATTGATTAGTTACACGCATGCGCACTGGGGGGGGAAGGACCGGAAGCAAAACCCCACAACCTGGAAGTCGAAATAATGTATAAACACCAGGGGTACTCACCCTTTTTTTCACCGGGGACTGGTTTAATATTGACAATATTCTTGCGGACCGGGAGGGAGAGTTAAACACGACGGGAATACAGCGATACTCAAAGCAATTTAGTTTCCGTGGCTCTCGGCACTTAGCTGTTGTCCCATGCTGCTCACATTTTTTCCACTGAAAAAACTCAATGGGTTCGTCTTTAAGTGCGGGGTGCTTGGACTCAGGGTACCGAAGCAGTTTTCAGGGCTTCATTGCCTCATTAGACAGCCCGAACTCCAGCCTCTGCCCGCCCGCCGCCAGACGCCTTGGCCAGGTGCGGCTGGTCATGGGTGGGATGAGAGGACAAGGTCAGGGTCGGAGGTTCCCATACCGGGCAGCAGCGGTCACAGTCTGGAGAGTGAGCGAGGAGAGCGACAGGCTCATGCCCGCCCCCCTTGTAGGATCTATCAGCCGAGAAAAGTTTGTTTCATTAGATCGCAGCGCAATAGCTGCTCTGCTACTTTCGATACGCTGAGCCCGAATTAGGTCATCTGCAAATATTTTAGCACTGGGTTCCCCATGAACATTCGGTGTGCTAAACAGGTTTAGAGGCAGCACCCATCTGTCTGCGCTCCGGGACAGTAACATCGGCACTTCCCGCCGGCTGCTCTCCGGGACAGTAGCATTGACACTTCCCACCGGCCGCGCTCTGGGACAGTAGCATCGGTGGTTCTCGCCGGCCACGCGAGGCGAACACTGGCACGAGGGTATCACTGCATTTAGGCGAGTGATGACCTCGCATGCATTCAAGTTCAACAGTGGGCATGGCAGGGAATGAGGAAAGGTGCAACTGACTCATATCATTTCCTCGCAGCCCGATGGTTGGGGACCACTGAAGTACACTGTGTAGTGGCGGGGGAGCTACACGCATGCGCACTGGGCAGAAAGAACGGAACTAAAACCCTGCAACCCGGAAACAATCTTTCAACAGTATTTGTGTTTTTATTTTTCATTTTTTTTCGGGATCTACTGGGAAAGTCTCAAAGATCGACCAGCCGATCGTGATCAACAGGTTGGCGACCACTACAGTAAAGCAATATATCCCACTTTCTCCAAACTCAAGGGGTAGCCATGGGCAACTGCTATGCCTGCCTTTTGGTTGACTATGTGGAACAGTCCATGTTCCAAGCCTTCCCTGGTAATGCTTCTCAACTCTTCGCATTACACTGACGACTGCATTGGTGCTGCTTCATGCATCCATACTGAGCATAGCAATCTCATCAACTTTGCCTCCTACTTTCATTTTACCCTTAAATTCAATTGATCCATTTCTGATAACTCTCTCCCCTTTCTCAAGTTCTCTGTCACCATTTCTGGAGGCGAACTGTCAACCGACATCTTTTAGAAACCCGCTGATTCCCACAGCTATATTGACTATACCTCTTTCCACCCTATCTCCTGTCAAAATGCTATTCTGTTTCTCAGTTCCTTTGCTTCCGCCACATTTGTTCCAATGATGATGTCTTGTTTTCCAAAATATCAGAGATGTCCTTCGTTTTCAAAGAATGGAGTTTCCCTTTCTCCACCATTGATGCTGCCCTTATCCTCATCTCCTCCATTTCCTGGACATCCGCACTCACCCCAGCTTTCTGCTGCCTTAACAGGGATAGTGTTCCTTTTGTCCTCACCTAGCACCCATGACAGTCTGCACCCAACACATCGGTCTCCACAACTTCCGCCATATTCAAAAGGATCCTACTACCCAACACATCTTTTCGTGACCCCCCCCCCCCCCCGCCACTCTCTGCCTTCTGCAGGATTTACTCCATCTGTGGCTCCCTGTCCATTCCTCCCCACTAATTTCCCTCCTGGGACATATCGCTGCGAACGACAGAAGTGCTATACTTCCCTCGCCTCCATTCGGGGAACCAAACAGTATCTGCAGGAGGGGCAACACTTCACCTGCAAATCTGTTGGGGTTGGCTACTGTGTCTGGTGCTCTTGATGCACCTCTTCTACTTTGGTGAGACCATCATAAATTGGGGGACCACTTTGTCGAGCTCCTGTGTTCCGTCTGTCAAAAGCAGAATTTCTCATTGGCCAACCATTTTAATTCCTGTTCACATTCCTATTCCGACACTTCAGTCCATGGCCTTCTCTTCTGCCGTGACGAAGTCACTCTCAGGTTGGAGGAACAGCACCTCATCTTCCTTCTAGGTAGCCTCCAACCTGATGACATGGGCATCTTTTTCCCTCCCATGCCCTCTTCTTCCATTCCTTACTCTGGCCTCTTACCTCTTCTCCTCACCTGTCTATCACCTCCCCCTGGTCCCCCTCCTTCCCTTCCACTCTCCTTTCCTATCAGATACCTTCATCTTCAATCCTTTACCTTAAGCACCCACCTGGTTTCACGTATCACCTTCCAGCTTGTGCTCCTTCCCCTCCTCCACCTTTTTTATTCTTCCATCTTCCCCCTTCCTCTCCAATCTCCAAAAGGATCTCGGCCCAAAATATCAACTGTTTATTCATTTTCATATACTGCCTATTATAAGTATCCACCCACCCCCTCTTGGAAGTTTTCATGTTTTGTTTTTTTACATTATTGAATCACAGAGGATTTAGTGTGGCTTTTTGAAGTTAATCAACAGAAAAAGACTCTTTCATGTTAAAGTGAAAACAGATCGCTACAAAGTGATCTAAATTAATTACAAATATAAAACACAAAATACTTGATTGCAGAAGTATTCACCTACCCTTTAATATGACACATCAAACCATCACTAGTGCAGCCAATGTGTTTTAGAGGGCACGTAATTAGTTGAATGGTGATCACTGTGTGAAGTCAAGGTGTTTCAATTGATTGCAGTAAAAATACACCTGTATCTGGAAAGTTCAACTGCTGGCGAGTCAGTATCCTGGCAAAAACTACACCTTGAAGACAAAAGAACACTCCATGCAACTTCATGAAAAGGTTATTGAAAAGCACAAATCAGGAGATGGATACAGGAAAATTTCCAAGTCACTGAATATCCCTTGGAGTACAGTTAAGTCAATCGTCAAGAAATGGAAAGAATATAGCACAGCTGTAAATTGCCTAGAACAGTCCATCCTCAAAAACTGAGTGAACTGTGCAGGAAGGGGACTAGTGAGAGAGGCCAGCAAGAGACCAATGACAACTCTGGAGGAGTTAAAAGCTTCAGTGGCTGAGTTGGGAGAGACTGTGCATACGACTGTTGCCTGGGTGCTTCACCAGCTGCAGCTTTATGGAAGAGTGGCAAAGAAAAAAATTCACATGAAACCTCAGCTAGAGTTTGCCAAGAAGGCATGTGTGAGACTCTGGCATCAGGTGGAAGAAGTTTCTATGATCTGATGAAACCAAAATTGAGCTTTTTGGCCATCAGACTAAACGTTATGTTTGGCGTAAACCAAACACCACACATCATCAAAAACTCACCATTCCTACCATGAAGCATGGTGGTGGCTGCATCATGCTGTGTGGGGATGCTTCAAAGCAGCAGGCCATGGAAGACTTGTGAAGGTGGAGCACAAAATGAATGCAGTAAAATACAGGGAAATCCTGGAGAAAAACCTGATGCAGTCTGCAAGAGAACTATGACTTGGCAGAAGATTTGTTTTCCAGTAAGACAATGACCCCAAGCAGAAAGCCAAAGCTATGCAGAAATGGCTTAAAAACAACAAAGTTAATGTCCTGGAGTGGCCAAGTCAGAGTCCCAACTTCAGTCCAATTGAGGATTTGTGGTTGGACTCAAAGTTCTGTTCACTCATAAGCCCCATGCAATCTGACAGAGCTTGAGCAGTTTTGTAAAGAAGAATGGGGAAGAATTGTAGTGTAGCAGATGTTCAAAGCTGATACAGACCTATCCACCAGACTCAACGCTGTAAGTGCTGCCAAAGGTTTAATCTATTAAATGCTGACTTGATAGGGGTGAATACTTATGTAAACAATTATTTTGTGTTTTATATTTGTAATTGATTTAGATCAACGTGGTTTCTCTAAGGGAGAATGTTGCCTGATGAACCTGTTGGAATTCTTTGAAGAGATTACAAGTAGGATAGATAAAGGGGTTGCAGTAGATGTTGTATATTTGGACTTTTAGAATGCCTTTGACAAGGTGGCACACATGAGGCTACTTACCAAGTTAAGAGCCCATGATATTACACAAAAGTTACTAACATGATTAGAGCATTGGCTGATTGGTAGGAAGCAGCAAGTGGGATAAAAGGATCCTTGTCTAGCTGGCCACCTGTTACTGGTGAGGTTGATGTCGGGACACTCCTCTTTATGCTGTATATAAATTATTTAGATGATGGAATAGATGGCTTTGTTGCCAAGTTTGCAGATGATACGTAGACTGGTGGAGGGGCAGGTAGTGTTGAGGAAACAGGTAGGCTACTGAAGGACTTAGACAGATTAGGAGAATGAGTAAGAAAGTGGCAAATGAAATACAATGTTGGACAATGCATGGTCATACACTTTGGTAGTAGAAATATACGTGCAGACTACTTTCTAAACAGGGAAAAAAATCCAAAAATCTGAGATGCAAAGGGACTTGCGAGCCCTTGTGCAGAACAATCTAAAGGTTAACTTGTAGGTAGCAAGTTGAGTCAGTGGTGAGGAAGTGTTAGCATTCATTTCAAGAGGGCTCGAATACAAGAGCAGGGATGTGATGCTGAGGCTTTATAACATAGTGGTGAGGCCTCACCTTGAGTATTGTGAACAGTTTTGGGCTCCTTATTGAAGAAAAGATGAGCTGGCATTAGAGAGGGTCCAGAAGAGGTTCACAAGGATGATTCTGGGAATGAAAAGTTTATCACACAAGTAATGTATGAAAGCTCTATGTCCATATTTGCTAGAATTTAGAAGGATGAGGGGAGGATCTTTTTGAAACCTTTTGAACATTGTAAGGCCTAGACAGAGCAGATGTGGAAAGGATATTTCCCTTGATAGGGGAGTCTAGGACAAGAAAGCACAGACTCAGGATAGATGGGCGTCCATTTAAAACAGAGATGCAGGGAATTTTCTTTAGGCAGAGGATGGTGAATTTATGGTATTTGTTACCGCAGGCAGCTGTGGAGCCCAGGTCGTTGAGTGTATTTAAGGCAGAGACTGAAAGGCCCTTGATTGGACATGGCATCAAAGATTACAGGGAGAAGGCTGAGGAATGGGATTGAAGAGGGGAAAAAAGATCAGCTATGATTGAATGGCGGAGCAGACTCAATGGGCCAAATAGCCTAATTCTGCTCCTATATCTTATGGTCTTGTTTTCACTCTGACACAATGGAATCTTTTTCTGTTTATCAGTGTCAATAAAGCCAAATTAAATCCACTGTGATTCAATGTTGTAAAACAATAAAACATGAAAACTTCCAAGGGGGTGAATACCTTGTATAGGCACTGTATGTTGCCTGACATGTTACATTCCTCCAGTATTCTGTGTGTGTTACTTTGATTTCCTGAAAGTAAAGATTTAAACAAATAAAAAGCTCAGAAATGGAGGAATATAGCTACTAGAAATAACTGTGGTCTATCTGGCAACTCAACTTCAACTTAAATTCTGAGTTGATGAGTTGAATTCTGAGATTTGGAGGATGAAAATCAGCAGTACTCATTGATTTGAGAGTCAGATATACCCCCGAGATTAAATGCTATGGTATTGATCAGACAAAAGAGACAAGAGGTTATGAATACAAATAAGGAAGCTGTGTAAGAGAATCAACCCTTGTATTCATCCAACAGATACAAAGGTTTTGTAGCTTTATGTCTGAGAGCAGAGATGGGAAAACTGACCACACCACCTTTGTGGTGCCAAGTCATTCAGTTCGATAAACGTTGCCCTGTTGGAGGTCAGGATGGTTAGGGGAAATGTAAGTGTTCTCTGCAGCTGTGATTGTGAGTCCCGAAGACTGTATTAACTACCAGGTGCCAGAATTAAGCACATATCCCTGGGCTGGAAATGAACTTGGATTAGGAGAGAACAAATTCATTGCTGATGTCCTGTGATAGAACCATTGACATACACAGACCTCAGCTGTGGGAACTGCTGATCTGAGGAAGAATATCTAGCAGCCAAAATAAAAAGCAGAACTACACATTCTGGATAACTATCTGGGCCATGTGCAAATTGAGATTGGTCTGTGAGATGTGGGATTTGAATATGTGGCTCAAAGGCAGGTGAAGGATGGGATTCAGTTCATGGGCAATGACATGAGTATTAGAGGAAGTAGAAGCTCTTCCAATGGTGCTTCACTTGAATCATGCTGTGATCAGCATTCTGGTCATTGAGCATAGAGCAGTAAAGCACTGGAACAGGGCTTTTAGCCAGCCACGATACCAATCAATTAATTGTCCCATTCTGGCATGTCTATCTATGGCCTCCTCTATGGCCACAATGAGACCAAACTCAGAATGGAGGAGTGCCCCCATTTGTTCTGCCTGTGTAGCCTCCAACCTGATGGCATGACCATTTATTTCTTCGGCTTCCAGTAATCTCTCCTCTCCTTCACTCTTTTTTTCCATTCCCCATTCTAGTTACCCTCTTACCCCTTCTCCTCTCCTAACAATCTCCTCTCAATGGTTCCTCTCCTCCTTCCCTTTTTCCCATGGTCTTCTCCTATCAGATTCCTCCTTCAGCTCTTTTCATCTTCCACCAGTCACCTCACAGCTTCTTACTTTATTCACGCTCCCCCACACACCCACCTGATTTCACCTATCACCTGCCAGCTTCTACTCCTTCTTCACCCCCCCCCCCCCACCTTCTTGTTCTGGCTGCTGACCCCTTCCTTTCCAGTCCGGGTAAAGGATCTCAGCTTGAAATGTCGACTGTCTATTCCTCTGCCTGACTTGCTGAGTTCCTCCAGCAATTTGTGTGTGTTGTCCCTTTAAATTTTCTCCCTCTCACCTTAAAGCTATACTGTCCAGAATGCAGCCTAACTAGTTTTACAAAACTGCAACGTAACTTCCTGCCTCTTGAACCAAGTGTTCAACTAATAAAGGCAAGCAAGCCATACACCCGAGCACTTTCAGGGCACTATGGACTGGGATCTCAAGATCCCTCTGTATGTCAACACTGTTAAGCATCTTGCCTTTTACAATGTATTGTACCTTTACATTAGATCGATGAAAATGTAACTACCGTACTCACCTCTGGCCAGATTAGGCTCCATATATCATTTCTCCACACATACCTGTAACTGATCAACAATCTCCCCTGCAGTATCCTCTTTGACAATCTTCTAAACAATCTACAGCACCAGCAATATTTTAATTGTCTGCAAACTTAATAAACTACCTATCTACATTTTCAATCAAGTCATTTATATACAGTATATCACAAATAGCAAAGGCCCCAGTACGGCTCCCTGTGGAACTTATCATGGATCTCCAGACAGAATAAGTCCTATCAACCACTACCTTGTGTTCTACGGGTAAAACAGATATTGAACCTGAACACCCAATTCACCATGGAGGCCATGGATCTTAATCTTCTAGATGAACTTACCAGAAGGGACATTACTAAAATCCGTGCAGACAGCATCCACAGCTCTACCTTCACCACCTCCTCACAACCTCAGTCAAGTTGGTAAGACATGACTTGCATGGCAGAAGGTCATGGTGACTGTTCGTAATTAGGCCATGGTTTTTACAAATTCTCATAAATCCAGTCTCTAAGAATCCTCTCCAGTTGCTTCCCTATGACTGACATGAGACTCACTGGCACATACCCTTAGTGGGCACTTTATTAGATAACTCCTGTGCAAAATAATGTGGCCACTGAATGTGCGTTTGAGGTCTTCTGCACATGTAGTCCATTCACTTCAAGGATTGACATGTTGTGCATTCAGAGATGCTCTTCTGCACACCACTGAGACGGGTGCTTACTTGAGTTACTGTTGCCTTCCTGTCAGCTTGAACCAGTCTGGCCATTCTCCTCTGACCTCTCTCATTAACAAGGCATTTTCACCCACAGAACAGCTGCTCATTGGATGCTTTTTGTTTTTCACACTACTCTCTGTAAACTCTAGAGACTGCTGTGCATGAAAATCCCAGAGGATCAGCAGTTTCTGAAATACACATACCACCCCATTTAGCACCAACAATCATTCCATGGTCACAGTCACTTAGATCATATTTCTTCCTCATTCTGCTGTTTGGTGTGAACAACAAGTGAAACTCTTGACCATGTCTGCAAGCTTTAATGCACTGAGTTTCTGCCACAGGATTGGCTGCTTAGATATTTGCATTAATGAGCAGGTGTACAGGTGTACCTAATAAAGTGGCTGCTGAGTGTAGTTTTCAAGATTATCCCTATTTCCATTCATGAATAATGAAGAACAGATGTGGACTCGTCAAAAAGCAGCTGTCTCAATTAATTCCCATTAATCCCTGTGCAATATTCTTGTAATTTGCCCTGCTCTCAATCAATATCAGCAATACCAAGGAACTGATTGTAGACTTCAGGAGGGAGAAACTAGAGGTCCATGTGCAAGTCCTCATCAGAAGATCAGAGATGGAGAGGGTTAGCAACTTTAAATTCCTCAATGTTACTATTACAGACAGTCTGTCCTGGACACAGCACATAAGTGCAATTACAAAGAAAGCACGCCAGCACCTCTACTTCCTTAGGAGTGTGTGAAGATTCGGCAAGACATCTAAAACTTTGACAAACTTCTCTAGACGTGTAGTGGAGAGTGTATTGTCTGGTTGCATTGCAGCCTGGTATGGAAACACCTTTGAATGGAAAATCCTACAAAAGGTAATAGATTTAGCCCAGTACATCACCCTCCCAACCACTGAGCGCATCTACATGAAACACTGTCCATCATCAGAGATTGTCACTACCCAGACCATGCTCTTTTCTCTCTGCTGCCATCAGGTAGAAGGTGCAAGAGCCCCAGGACTCGCACCACTCAATTTAAGAACAGTTACTACCCCTCAACCAACAGGGTTTTGAATAAAAGGGGATTACTACACTCACTTGCCCATCCATTGAGATGTTCCTACAACCAATGATCTCACTTTAAGGACTCTTTATCTCATTATCTCATGTTCTCATTATTTATTGCTATTTATTTATTTTTGCATTTGCACAGTTTGTTGTCTTCTGCACTCTGGTTGATCTTTCATTGAACCTGGTATAGCTACTATTCTATTGTTGAGTATGCCCACCGGATCACATGGACAATGGGAATAGGTATGTCAGGCTGTTGTTACTGTTTAGCGTTCAATACCATCACCCCTCAGTACTGATCAACAAACTTCATAACCTTGGTGTCTGTACCACTCTCTTTATTTGGACTCACTGAGAGCGCACTGTCAGTATGGATTGTGATAACATCTTCTCCACTGCCAACCAAAACAGGCGCACCTCAAGGATGCATGCTTAACCAGCTGTTCTACTCTCTCTCTACACTCATGACTGTGTGGTTTTGCATAGCTCAAATGCCACATGTAAATTCACTGACAACACTGTTGTTGGCAGAACCTCAGATGGCAATGAGATGGCAAAATAGATACACTGGTTGAGTGGTGTCTCAAGAACAACCTTACAATCAACATCAGCAAAACCAAAGAATTGATTGTGGACTTCAGGAAGGGGAAATTGAGAGAACACACACCACATACCAGACCTCATGGAGGGGTCAATATTGGAAAGGGTGAGCAGTTTCAAGTTCTTGGGTGTCAATATCTCATAGGATCTATGCTGGACCCAGTAGATTAATGCCATCATAATGAAGGTGCACCAGTAGCTATAATTCATTAGGAGTTTGAGGAGATTTGCTATGCCAATAACTCTAGCAAATTTCAACAGGCATATGGCAAAGAGCCTTCTAACTGGTCACAATGTTGCCTAGTAGGCATGCACCAATATACAGGATCTCAAGAGGGTTGTTGACTCAGCCAACTCCATCGTGATCACAAGTCTCCCCTTCACCAAGGACTCTCACCATCTGAGGCATGCCCTCTTCCCATTACTACCATCAGAGAGGAGGTACATGAAGATCCATGCACGATGTTTTAGGAACAGCTTCTTCCCCTCTGCCGTCTGAACGGTCCCTGAACCCTGAACACTACCTCACTATTCCTCTTTCACATTATTTATTTACTTATATAACTTACAGTAATTTGTTATGACTGCATTTTACATCTGCCATTAAGTAATAACTTCATGTCAGTGATAAGTATGATACTAATTCTGCCTTCTTTCTTGAAGTAAGTCACAATTATAGTGTCTATGAAGCCCCCGGCATCATGCTCTTCTTAGATATAGTACATACAGTAGTGAATTTGCAATTAAATTTCCTCTCCTTCGAGTTATTAGATCACTAGCAATGAGGGATCTGAGCTCCACTACTCAACAACTTCAAAGAAAGTGTAGGTGGCAGCACCAGTAACTATACTGTACATGATCATAAACTCAAGAGATTCTGCAGATGCTGGAAATCTAGATCAACACACACAAGATGCTGGAGGAACTCGGCAGCTTAGGTAGTATCTACGAAAATGTATAAACGGTGGACTTTTCAGACTGAGACCCTTCATTAGGATTGGAAAGGAAGGGGGATGACACCAGAATAAAAATGTGGAGAGAAGGGAAGGACAATAACCAGAAGGTGATAGGTGAAACCAGATGGGTGGGAAGGGTAGAGGGCTGGAAAAGAAGGTATCTGATAGGAGAAGAGAGTGGGCCATCAGAGAAAGCAGGGGTACTAGGGTAGGAGGCCAGAGTGGGGAATAGAAGAAGAGAGAAGGGGGAAGGGAAAAGAGAAAATAAATTACTGGAAGGAAAAATCGATGTTCATTTCATCAGGTTGGAGGCTACCTAGACGGAATATGAGGGTTGCTCCTCCACCCTGAGAGTAGCCTCATTGCGGCAGAAGAGGAGGCCACGGACTCTCGTGTCAAAATGGGAATGGGGTTAGGAATTAAAATGGTCGGCCACCGGGAAATTCCTCTTTTGGTAGGTGAAGCAGAGGTGCTCAACAAAGCGGTTCCCCAATTTACATCAGCTCTCACCATTGTAGAGGAGGCCGCATCAGGTGCACTGGCTATAATAGACAACCCAATAGATTTGCAAGTGAAGTGTTGCCTCCTTGGAAGGACTGTTTGGGGCCCTGAATAGATGTGAGGGAAGAGGTGATTAGTCAGGTGAATTAGGCAGATATCTTTTGCATGCAGGGATATGTGGCAGGAGGGAGATGAGTGGGGAGGGGCAAATGGACAAAGGAATCACAAAGGGAGTGATCCCTGTGGAAAATGGAAAGTAGGCGGAAAAGCAAAGGAATATGGTGGAAGCTGTGGATAATGACATGCTGGATGCAGGGGCTCATGGAATTGTAGGTGAGGGCAAGAGAAACTCTAGTACTGTGAACACAGCGGAAAGAGGTGGTGAGCACGTATGTTTGGAAGATGGAGCTGATGTGGGTGAGGGCAGCATCAATGGTGGAGGAAGGGAAACTCGTTCCTTGAAGAAGAAAGGCATCTCTGATGTCTTGGAAAGGAAAGCCACATCCAGGGAACAGATGCAGTGGAGATGAAGGAATGGAAAAAAGGGAATGGCATTTTTATAGGAGACAGGGTAGGAAGCGGTATAGTTAAGATAGCCATGGGAGTTAGT
The DNA here is from genome assembly GCF_048418815.1 of Hemitrygon akajei. Taxonomy (NCBI): domain Eukaryota; kingdom Metazoa; phylum Chordata; class Chondrichthyes; order Myliobatiformes; family Dasyatidae; genus Hemitrygon; species Hemitrygon akajei. The sequence continues at coordinate 109,455,615 of NC_133125.1, forward strand.
AGTTTGTAAAAGATGCCGGTTGACAGTTTGTTTCCAGGGATGGAGATAAAATGATCGAAAAATGGGAGAGAGGTATCAGAAATGGACCAAGTGAAATTAAAGACAGGATGCAAGTTGGAGGCAAAGTTCATGATATTGATGAGCTCAGCATAGGTGCATGAAGCAGCATTAGTGAAGCAGCCAAGCCAGTGGCCAGTTCTATTTTAATTAATTTTCCATTCATTACTGGTGTGAGCCATATTGCTCGTCTTTTGGTGGTTTTCGCACTATAAATGTCAGGGCTACTAAATCCTGTGTGACTCACATCACTATCAAATTTTTCATCAACAACAATGCAGATCAGCGCTCCCTATGAAATTGCAACTTGATTTTCATTAGCTTTTTCTCTTTCCTGTGCAATCCATTTATTTTTGTCTGCCTGACATGTTCTTTGTATGTGTCCTACTTTTTAGCATTTTCTTCAAATTTCACCTATTGGTCTGGTGTATGTGAGCCTCTGCCAAGGGCAACACAATTTGTTCAGCCCTGCAGGTTTCTGCTTAAGCATTGCAATTTTGTTCATGCTCATTCCTGACTGCAACTCAATTGCACCTCTGGCTGCTTTTTCCATTAATACAGCAATATCAACTGCTCTTTTAAATGTGAGTTGTGCTTCAGTTAGGAACCGTTATTGAATGCTTCCTTGTAACATTCAACAAGCTAAATGATCTCTCAGTGCATCATTTTGCCCATCACTGAACTGACAATAGAACATAGAACATAGAAGAGTACAGCACAGGAACAGTTCCTTTGGCCTACAATGTTGTGTCGAATGAGCTAAAAAGCAAATCAAAAATACCCAAACACTAATCCTTCCTATACTGTCTCCATATCCCTCCATCCTCCTTTCATCCATGTGCCTCTCAAAACATCTTTTAAAAGCCTTTCATGAATTTGCCTCTCCCACCACACCAAGCACAGCATTCCAGACATCCACCTCTCTCTGAGTAAAAAACTTACCCCTCACACCCCCTTTGAATCTACCTCCTCTCATCTTCAATGCAAGCCTTCTAGTATAGACACTTCAACCTGAGAAACAAATACTCTACTTTACTTAAGCCTCCCATAATCTTGTAAATCTCTATCAGATCTCCCCTCAGCCTCCAATGCGCCAGAGAGAGAAAAAAAAACAGATTTATTCAGTGTCTCAAGAAAGCACATGTCCCCTAAATCAGGCAGCATCCTGGTGAACCTCTTCTGCACCCTCTCCAAAGCCTCAACATCCTTCCTATAGTGGGGCAACCAGAACTGTATGCAATACTCCAGATTATGAAGTTGCAACATAACCACTTGACTTTTAAACACAATGCCTCGATAATAAAAGCAAGCATTCCATAAGTCTTCTTAGTCAACTTGTCAATTTGTGTAGCTACTTTCAAGGAGCTATGAACTGGGATCCCAGAATCTCTCTGTTGAACAATACTGCTAAGGATCTTGCCCTTAATAGTATGTTGCCTCCTTGCGTTTGCCCTACTGCAGTGTAACCCCAACATTTATCTGGGTTAAACTCCATCTACCATTTCTCAGCCCATATCTGCAAATAATTTTTACCGTGCTGTATTCTTTGCCAGTCTTCTACACTATACATAACTACACCAATCTTGGCATTTTCCACAACCTTATCAACCAATGCATCTACATTTTCATCCAGGTCATTTATATACATTACAAACAGCAGAAGTCCCAGCACAGATCCCTACGGAACTCAACAAATCACCGAGCTCTGGCTCGAATGAATTCCTTCAACCACTCTCCTCTGTCTTCTATGTGCAAGTCATTTCTGATCCAATTCACCATGGATTCCATATATCTTCATCTTCTGGATTAGCCTCTCATGAGGGACTTTGTCAAGAGTCTTGCTAAAATCCATGGAGGCAACATTCACTGTCCTAACCTCGTCAATCACTCTTGACACCTTGTCAAGTTGGTAAGACACAGCCTGCCCCACATAAGCCATGCTGCCTCTCCCTATTTAGACCATTTGAACTCCATGCCAGATGCTTGTGTATTCTACCCCTAATAATTTTCTCAGGCAATTTCCTTACAACTGACATGAGACTCACCAGTCTATAGTTCCCAGGATTTTTCCTTGTACCTTTCTTAAATAGAAGTACAACAACAGCCACTCCCCAGTCCTCCAGGACCTCACCTGTGGCTAGAGAGGTCATGAAGATACTGGTCAAGGTCCCAGCAATCTTATCTCTTGCCTACTTCAATAACCTGGGGGACTTAGCCCCTTATACTCATCAGGAGGCCCAACACTTCCTCCTCCTTGACCTCTGAACACCTAACATATTTGTACACTCAGCACTGAACTCCTGGTCCTCCATATCCTTTTCCCTGGTAAATACTGAAGCACAGTACTCATCAAGTACCTCACTCACATTCAATGCACCCAAGCAAATGTTCCCCCCTTTATCCCTGAGTGGTCCCACCCTCTTCCTTGTTATCCTTTTGCTCTTGATGTATGTATAGAATGCCTGGGACTCACCTTAATCCTGCTCGCCAAGGACTTCCCGTGGCCCCTCCTGGCTTTCCTAATTCCCTTCTTTCATTCTTTTCTGGCTTCCTTGTACTTCTCATGTGCTCTGTTTGATCCTAACTTCGGAAGCTTTACATACTTTCCTTTTTTCATCTTGAATGAATTCATCATCTCTCTGGATATACAAGGATTTCTTATCTTTGCATCTCTGACCTTTCTTCTAACAGGAACATACCTCTCCTGTACTCTGTGCAATTGATCTTTAAATGCCCTCCGCATGTCTGATTTGGACATGCCAGAAAAAAAGGTGTTCCCAATTAACGCTTCCTAGTTCCTGCCTAATGTCCTACTCTGATGTAAAACTCTCCTGCAGGGACCAGACCTATCGTTATCTATAGCTATCCTGAAGGTTTGGGAGTTGTGGCAACTGTTCCCTAACTGTCCACCCACTGAAGGGTCAGTCACCTGGCCAAACTGATTACCCAACACCAAGTCCCGTATAGCTCCTTCTTCATTTCAGCCATCCACATTTTGATTTAAGAAATCATCCTGCAAGCACTTCAAGTCAAGTCACTTTTTATTGTCATTTTGACCACAACTGCTGGTACAGTATGCAATAAAAATGAGACAACATTTTTCAGGACCATGGTGTTACATGAAACAGTACAAAAGCTACACTGAACTATGTAAAAACAACACAGAAAAAGACTACACTAGACTATAGACCTACCCAGGACTGCATAAAGTGCACAAAACAGTGCAGGCATTACAATAAATAATAAACAAGACAATAGGCACAGTAGAGGGCAGTAAGTTGGTGTCAGTCCAGACTCTGGGTATTGAGGAGTCTGATAGCTTGGGGGAAGAAACCATTATATAGTCTGGTCGTAAGAGCCCAAATGCAGGAGGAAGAAGAGCTTGTATGAGGGGTGCATGGGGTCCTTCATAATGCTGTTTGCTTTGCAGATGCAGCGTGTAGTGTAAATGTCTGTAATGGCAGGAAGAGAGACTCCGATGATCTTCTCAGCTGACCTCACTATCTGCTGCAGGGTCTTGCAATCCGAGATGGTGCAATTTCTGAACCAGGCAGTGATGCAGCTGCTCAGGATGTTCTCAATACAACCCCTGTAGAATGTGATGAGGATGGGGGATGGGAGATTGACTTTCCTCAGCCTTCGCAGAAAGTAGAGACGCTGCTGGGCTTTCTTTGCTATGGAGCTGGTGTTGAGGGACCAGGTGAGATTCTCTGCCAGGTGAACACCAAAAAATTTGGTGCTCTTTACGATCTCTACCGAGGAGCCGTTGATGTTCAGCGGAGTGGTCACTCCATGCCCTCCTGAAGTCAACAACTTAATAAACCCTGCCCCATCTAAGCCCCTTGCACTAAGAACATCCTAGTTTATATTACGGAAGTTGAAATCCCCCATGTCAACAACGCTATTATTTTTACACATTTCCTTAATCTGATTACATGTCTGTTCCTCAATGTCCCAATGGCTATTGGGAGAGGGGAGGATCTGTAGTACAATCCCATCAGTGTGATTGCACTCTTCCTATTCCTGAGTTCCACCCAAATGGACTCGGTGTCTAACCCCTCCATTATATCTTTCCTGAGTGCAGCTGATTAGTAGTGCAACCCCTTCCCATTTTACCTCCTTCTCTATCTTTTCTAAAACTTCAAAAACTTGGCATATAAATACCCATTTCTGCCCCTCTTTCAACCAAGTTTCAGTAATTGCTCCAATATTGTAGTTCCAAGTATTGATCCATGCTCTAAGTTCATTACCTTTACCCATAATAGACATAACATTAAAATATATACACTTCAAACTATCTGACCCATCATATCTGTTATTTTGATTTTGCCTGTCAATACTTTCTCTGACATCTATCTTTTAGTCCATTCCTTCCCTTAACTGACCTTGTCCTCAAACAATTTCTTCAATTGAGCTAAGTAAACTGAAATAGACTCCCCTTCCTCATGATTTTGCTTATGAACCCTAAAGTGTACTGCAATCAACAATGGTTTCATTTGTAAATGTTCATACAACATGTTAATGATATCTGCAAAGCTCCTTTCTGCTGGTTTGCTTGGAACAGTTGAACTTCTAAGCAAACTGCATGCTTTTCCACCTTTGCAACATTGGCACTCATTTCTTATCAGCTTTTCCAGTTGCTTTAAATTACCGTTCAATTCATTCAGTATACATCCTTCAGTTATCTGTTGAGCAATCAAACATCTCTATCTTTCCAATGTAGCCAGCCATTTCTGGTTTTTTAAAATTTATTATTATTATTGCCCCATACGCACTGGTTATGAACTTATGGCTGTACATTTTGCTTGTTAATTTCATCTTGCAGGGTTCTCAGATTATTAACTGTAATGTTAATTGTTAACTGCATATATAAAATGGCTTCTCTGTAGCGTTATAATGAAATTGCTTCTTTGTAGGTAACTGATGAGCTAATGCTCTGTTTAGTTGAAATGTCTGGGTTATAATTATTGATAACGGAGGAACTAACCAATGGAAGTGATGTTGTTCTATCTGTCTGTGTGGGAACCTGGAGTGAGTGCGCAGGTTTTTCGGGAGGAGAACCGAAGAGGAAGGACGTGCTGGACGTGCTCTGGTCGATCACCGAGGTTGGTCCCAGGCGGCAGGTCGAGGAGGTCGGAAAAGATCAAATGGTGGACAGAAGGCTCCAATAATTGAGCTCCAACGGTTGTGCATGAACTGATTGAATTCTGATAAGTTTTGGCGCCCTTTTCTTTCTTTTTATATTGTATCACTATTAATTACCTAGTTCCAGTAAGATTTATAATGTGCAACCTGTAAAACGTACATTGTGTGCTGCCTGATATTGTATGTGCGAGTTTGTACCAGTGTGCATTACACAGCATCTACACAAACAGGAGACGCAGTTTGGCGGCTGATCAGATTTTCCCCTAGACAAACACAAGCTGATAGTCCTAAGCATTACAATTTGCTTCCTGCCCTTTTTTTTTAACTAAACGGTCTCTCTCCCCTTCCAAAGAAAAACGTGCTGCACCTCAACAGATAAGTAGTCATTTTGGATTTGTTTTAAAAACTTCCTTGTTGCGACTGTTATATTTTGTAACTCTAGAAACTACTTGAAAGAAGAACACAGGAGCTTGGAAAATGTGTCTACATAGTTTTTCTTTAGTAAGGCACTCATATATCACGTGGTGGTGAAATAACGTATGCTATCAACATACTTCTTACATACTGTATAACCCATAATGAATTATGTAAACAAACAAAGAATGCTTAATCAAGCAACATATTTACAATATTACTCAAATATTACTGAAATATTAAATGCACTACACTTTGTTATGAATTTCTGTTCTCTCACAGATAAGACATGTATATTTTTATGATTGTATTTGTTATCAAACCAGTAAAACAGAAAATGTTAAGAAGTTTGCAAACTGCAATTATACTCCAGGGTTTTGCTTTTTCCACTGAGGCTGACATAGAATAGCAGCTGCTCTCTGCATTTTGTAGGTTGTATACTCATGCCATTGGTAACACGCTGGTCTGCCATTGATTACATCGGAATGGCTATTTCATTCATACTCATTGCAAATATCTGCAGCATTTTCGTCATGATGAGAATCATGCAGCTTGAGGGAGATTGCTTGCAGAGCCCTAAAATATTCTTCAATGCATTTTAGACTGGAACTGATCACATGTGAAAGCTATGGTTTTAATGAATGAGTTATGCAGAGGAGAGGCAGAACACATTAGCTTCCAGGTGGCTGCGGGTCAAGAGGTGTGACCTGTGGACCAATGCCACTGAGCTAGGACACAAGCCAGGACCTGATCAAACACCCCCAGTTACCCCAGTGCATCCTCAGATCTATCTCAGCATCAGATAATTTTGCTGAGAATCTTGTGAAAAAGTGCTTCCAAGCATGAGAATCAGCAATTGTTCCCGGCTGTACCGCTCTTACCCTAACATGAAATAATCCCTTTATGCAATGAACTCAGATGATTCTCACAAGGGTACGTACGGAGCAGAGGAATTAAACAACTCCAATATGCCTGTCACACAGCTTTGCAGGCTCAGGGTTTCAGAGGGACTGTGAGTAAACCTTGTGTGGCAGTTGTAATGTGCTGATAGCATTAACGCTGGAAAGCAGATTGGACTACAGTGATAATGTTGCCTACATCATGACAGGAAATCTTTTTGTGCAGGCAAGGGCAAAGGGAGCTTGAAAGTTTCTGGACCAGTCTCTCACTTGAATCTAATTGCCTCCCTGTAAGTTGTTGGCAGGGTGACCAGTTTACTCAACTCACTGTCCTTGTTTATTTGTTTTAGTTTGGATATCAGTGCACCAATGTTGCCCTCTAATGCTCGCCTTTTCTCCATCGTGATCTAATCTCTCTCCGAATGCTGCTCATGTCTCATCCCTAAAATTTAAACTTTTCTTCTTCACTGCCTATCTAACAAAAGGAGCTTCTCCTAGTATGAAATAAATAAATCCAGCACAATTGGTCTCAGATGAAATGAGTGTTGCCAAGTTAGCATGTTGTTTGCATACTCCACAGTTTCCTTTATCTTTGCTCGATTTTATTTTGCAAATGTAAAGTAAGACCAGACCTTCGTAAAAACGATTTGTTTTATTCTCTCACCAAAGATCTATTAAAAGCAGCTACGGAGCAATTGACAGGCCATTGTATGTTGTGTGGTTATACACCTGACATGTTTTTCATAACTGGTTTGCTAAAAATGATCCTGACTATGTCACTGAAGTTTATTAGATTATCATTTATTCTTTAATTAAAAATAAAATGTCGATACCTTAAAAGCAAATCTGGTGCATTACTAACTTACTAAAGTTAAAATTTGTGTGTAATTAAATAGCACATGTAGTACTGTGCAGAAGTCTTAGGCACAACTATATAGCAAGAGCGCCTAAGGCTCTTGCTTAGTACTGTAAATATAATCGTTTGTCAGGAACTTGAGTTCAGTTTTCTTTGTGACGTACTTGCACATGAGCTCACTAACTAAAGCCCTATTCTGCTTGAATTGAAGCCACCTCTGAGTATACATCAAGCACCAGGGGATTTGAGTGCAGCAGATAATTTCAAAGACTGCTCTTTCTATTTAAAATAAAACCAATGCATTCATCCACAATGTACACACAAAGCAATAAAAAATTAAAGGAATGCAATGCACTTTGTTTTCTTGCTTCTACCTTCATCTGTTAAACAGCATATTCTTTGGCTTTTATATTTCCCTAGATCTTCACATAGAATGCAAATCAATATCAATCCCATATTTCTCTAGTACTTATAACTATGGTCATGATGTGAGGGCTTTTTCATTGGAAATAGTGTAAAAGGGGAAACATATTACTGCAAAGAAGCATTATTGTGCTGGGAATGTATAAACTGCTTCAAAGAATAGAGCAACATGTTCATAATGGAAAGTAAAAGCTCTTCATTTTTGTCTTCATTGTCTTCCCTTCCTTTCTAAGCAACACTCCTTTCTTCTACTATCAATAGGAGATTCTTCTTAGCAAAATGAAGTGCATTCATTCAGCTTGAAAGAAGCTTTTAAACTTACATTCAGTCCATGCATAACGGGTGGGTATACTAGAGCACAGCAATTTTAGGAAGTGCAATAAAGCAGTTTTCATCCCTCATGGATTGGAAATAAAGGTTTGTTTGCTGTATGACAATCAAAGATTTCTATATCAAGTTGCAAAGAGTTAGATAAGTAGTCTTCATGACAAGCAGCTCATATAATTTTTCCTCCCTTGTCAACGCCGACCCTTTTTTTTTCTTCACATGATCCTTGCCAGATTGTTCTCACACTCTTCTCAGCTTCTAAGACGGGCTTAGGCACAACTATTTGGTCTGATAAATGGGTTCCTTTGATTCGGTAGCAGCCTTCAGGAAAAAGAGAGATAATCCTGGATAATGTGGACACAGTTTTCATTTCTTGTCATCCAATTAAACTGCAATTATCCAAAGTGCAGGAGCAGAAAAAAAACTGCCGAAAGAATAGAGGGAGAATGAGAAGTTTGGAACTGCGGGGTTCTTTATGATGGTCACATTAGCCCAGATTTGTTCTATTCTAAGGAAAAAAGCACCATTCCAAGCAATTGGCAGCACACAGCAAGAGGCAGACCAGCTGCAACCAGTGGCTGAGAATTGGATGCCAGAGCTTTCTTTACACACCGACAAGTACAGCACAAATAATTTAATTTTTTTAAAGAATACAACTATTTGATTTAATTACACTTAGTAAAATGATTGATCATACATTCTAAAATTTTATTAGTTAAAACAACATTTTAGAAGTGATGTTATAAACATGCAGGAGCTGAACAGGATTTCAAAAAAATGGTGTGGGGGAGGGGTATAAATCTTCCTCAAAAGTGACCACCCAATAAATGCCAATAAAACTAACAATCTGAGCTTGTCTTAGCACCAAAGAGGGGCATATTGTTTGCTATTGGATAAATCAGTGAATGAAAAACTTCCAAAGTATGGGAATGCAAAATTTCCCCTCAAAAAATAGTTGAACAATAACCTCAATTAATTTAGTTCTTTGTTATTTCAGAATCAGAATCAAGTTTATTATCATTGACATATGTGATGAAACTTGTTGTTTTGTGGCAGTACTGCAGAGTGATACATGAAATATACCATAAATTATAATGACAGATATATACTGCATAGATATATATTAGTTTATATTTATATTTGTCATTATAATTTATAGTGTATTTTATGTATAATGTACAGTACTGTGCAAAAGACTTGGGCACATATATATAGCTAGGGTGCCTAAGACTTTTGGACAGTATTATATATAAAAATATTGTATTGTGTAAGAAGAGAACAAAAATAATGGGTTAATCGTCCATTCAGGAATGAAATGGCAGAGAGGAAGAAGCTGTTGCTAAAATGTTGAGTATGTGTCTTCAGACTCTTGTACTTCCTCTCTGATGGTACTAATGAAAAGAAGACATGCCTTGTGTGGTAGGGGTCCTTGATGAAGATTACTGAGGCATCGCCTATTGTAGATGACCTTGATGGTGGGGAGGCAGGTGCCTATGATGGAGCTCGCTGAGTTTGCAACCCTTTGCAGCTTTTTCTGATCCTCGTACCAGGCAGTGATGCAACCAACACGAGTTTGTTATTGTGACACCACTAAGCCAGTGACCTTTCTCACTCCTGTATGCCTCCTCATCACCTTCTGAGATTCTGCTGACTATGGCTGTGTCACTGACAAATTTATAGATGCCTAGCCACACAGTCATGGGTGTAGAAAGAGTACAACAGCGGGCTAAGCACGCATCCTTGAGATACACTGGTGTTGATTGTCAGTGGGGAGGAAATGCCATTTCCAATCCACACTTGCTGTGGTCTCCCGATGAGGAAGTTAAGGATCCAGTTGCAAAGGGAGAAGCGGAGATCCAGGTTTTGAAACTCATTGATTATTACTGAAGGCATGATGGTGTTGAGTGCTGAGAAGCAGTTATTAAGTTAACAGCAGCCTGGCATATGTATGCTGTTCTCCAGGTGGCCCAAGACCAAGTGGAGGGTCAGAGAGGTTGCATCCACTGTAGACTTATGGTGGAGGCAGGAAAATAGCAGCAGGTCCAGGTCTAGGTCCAGGTGCTTGCACAGGCAGAACCATGATCAACCTCTCATTAGAACTTCATCACAGGAGATGTGAGTGCACTGGGTGAGAATCACTGAGGCACCTCACCCTGCTCTTGTTGGGCACCGGTAAGATTTATGCTCCTTTGAAGTAGGTGGGATCCTCCGAATGCAGCAGTGAGAAAAAATCTTTAAAGAAATCATTTTCCTAAGTATGTTAATCTAAATAACTTTTCTTCTCCACCTACCAACAATATTTCTCACTTAAGAAGTAAAACATGAGAATACTTTAGGTAATAAATTGAACTACAAAACAGGCTTTGACCTGTGACATCAGGAATCTGTTGTCCTAAAGAGTGAGTGTGAATCTGTGGCAACAGAGAGTAGGGCTTTCAAATCCATATTACACACTTAAACACATTTCTATTTGTCACATTCTTATCTGATATCTTCTTTGTCTAGAATACAAACAAATTTTAAGGAAAGACCTTTTAAACAATGGCTTACATTTCACTTCACAGTCCAACGATCCACCCGTCATTTTTTGCCCAAGGCAAAACCTAAATTAAGGCTCAAGCATGATCCTTGTGAGCTATTTATAACGGAATAAGCTGAGCTTGTTTCCTGTTACTTTAGTTGTCCTTATATGAACTTATCCTGAAGGCAGCAATCTGTCCGTACTTAGGAGAATGGGTCTATTGAATGTCCCAACATTGGGCAGCATTGAGAGCCCTCATCCTCCAGAGGTTGTTGAGAACCTATCTCAGGCAGAATTACTCCATGAACTGCCTTTGGGAGACTGCCGCAGCCAGACAGAGATTTTAAAATCTTCTCTGTCCACACATTAGGCACCAGATGAGTGGAGAACAGCAAATGAAAGTGCAGCAGGAACAAGCCAGGCATTTACAGGCCATCTGTTTAACATCAATGTTAGGGAAGTAATTGCAAAAATTATTGCGAGGGACAGGATTAGTCTACACTTGGAGTGTCAGAATTAATAGAAAAATAATATAGTTTTGTTCATGTGAGGTTCTGTTATACCAATTTGCTTGAGGTTCTTGAAGAAGGAATAAAATGTATAAATGTATAAATAAAAGGTCACTGCTGATGAAGTCTATATGGATCTTTTAAAAGGTCTTCAACAGAATCCCTCTTAGCAGGTTGGTTCAAAAGGTTAGCATCTGTTTCAGGGCAAGTTGGATCCAAAATTCATTTAGGCAGAGGCTGATAGCCAGGAGATTTTTTTGTGATTAGAGGCCTATGGCCAATGGGTTACCACAGGGTTCAGTTTGTGATCCTGCTTGTTGTGTGTCTTTCTATAATAAAAAGAAGAGGGAATGTACTGGATGGTAAGGATCCTTAATAATGGACGCTGCATTCTTGAGGCACTGCCTCTTGAAGATGTCCTTGATGGTGGGGAAGATTGTGCCCATAATGGAGCTGGATGCCTCTACAACCTTCGGCAGCCTCTTGCAAACTCTCTGTAGATAAGTTGAGATTCACAAAGATGAAGATGCTTGAGTCATAGGGTTTCATTTATGAGAAGGGATCTTCTCTTCAATTGGCTTGTTAGAGTCATAGTCATGCAGTATAGAAACAGGCCCTTCAGCTCACTATATATACACAACCATTGAATACTTAACTATACCAACCTCCTTGACCAACACTGACATACTGTGGCAATTCAGATTCTTGTTCAGATGCATCTTAAATGTCGTAAGAGTACTTGCCTCCACAAACCTTCTCAGGGAATACATTTCAGATTGCAACTACCTTCTCCTTCAAAAAAAAAATCTATTCCTGAAATTCCATCTGAACCTTTTGGGCATAACCTTAAACCTCTAATGTTCAATCATTGACAACTCTGGCATTGGGAAAAGTCCTTTGCTATCCACCAATCGACACCTCCGATAATTTTGTCTATCTCTATCTGGTCCCTCCTCAAACTCTTCTGCTCCAAGGAAAACTAATCAGTCTGTCCTAATAATTGAAACATTTCATCCCAGGGAATGTTCTGGGTACTCTCCTCTGTACTTTCACCAGTGCAATCATCTCCTTCCTAGAATGTGGTGGTAGAACTCTACATGATATTCCAGATATAGCTTAAGCAATGTTTTTCAGTTTTACTAAGATCTCCCTGTACTCCCTGTACTTAATGGTTCAATGGTTCCATTTAATATCAGAGAATGACATTCTTACTCTTCACAGACATCCACCAAACCAGAAGAGAATCCCAAAGAAAGAATAACAGCAAAATGTTAGAACCCCAAAGCCCCCTCCCCCTCCCAAGCACAATCAGCAGCAAAGCATCAAACACCCCCCCCCCCCCAACTATTTTAGCAGGAAGCATCAGCACCAACCAGCCACCAAGCAATCAATAGCAAATCCTCTCTCTCTCTTTCTCTCTTTCTTTCTCTTTCTCTCCCTCTCTCCCTCCCTCCCTCCCTTTTCCACAGTGAGAGAGGAGACCAACAAAACAAAACAGCTCGCTGATTATGTCATTACAATCTGCTGTGTTGATTTATTCTGAGTTCACTGACTCGAGAGTTGACAGCAAACTCTTCCCCCACCATGGAGAGAAAGAGAGAGAGAGAGGGGAAGAGCGCGATCGCCCAAGTACAGAGGCCTCCGACAGCAGATCTGCTGTTCACGGTGCTCCATTTCTCCCACTACCTCTCAGTCAGTGACTCTGGCATGGAATTAGCTCATCCACAAGGCCGCAGGGCCTTACCCCTAAGGTGCACGTCTTCTAGGCCGCATCCTGGGGATATTGAAAATCGACCAGTCAGTAAGTTCCGGGAACGGGAACCGCTGCCGTGAAGATCCACAGTCTGAGTGCAGCTGTGGATCACGGACTCCAACAGAGCCCATCCAAAATCAGAATCAGGTTTATTATTACCAGCATGTGATACGAAATTTGTTAACTTAGCAGCAGCAGTTCAATGCAATACATAATCCAGCAGAGAAAAATAAATAAAATAATAACAATAATAATAAATAAGTAAATCTATTACATATATTGAATTGAATTTTTTTTAATGTGCAAAAAACAGAAATACTACGTATATATTTTAAAAATGTGAGTATTGTTCAAAGTTGCAAAGTCCATTTAGGAATCAGATGGCAGAGGGGAAGAAGCTGTTCCTGAATCACTCAGTGTGTGCCTTCAGGCTTCTGTACCTCCTACCTGATGGTAACAGTGAGAAAAGGGCATGCCCTGGGTGCTGGAGGTCCTCAATAATGGACGCTGCCTTTCTGAGACACCGCTCCCTGAAGATATCCTGGGTACATTATAGACTAGTGTCCAAGATGGAGCTGACTAGATTTACAACCTTCTGCAGCTTTTTTCGGTCCTGTGCAGTAGCCCCTCCATATCAGACAGTGATGCAGCCTGTCAGAATGCTCTCCACGGTACAACTATAGAAGTTATTGAGTGTATTTGCTGACATGCCAAATCTCTTCAAACTCCTAATGAAGTATAGCCGCTGTCTTGCCTTCTTTATAACTGCATCGATACGTTGGGACCAGGTTAGATCCTCAGGGATCTTGACACCCAGGAACTTAAACTGCTCACTCTCTCCACTTCTGATCCCTCTATGAGGATTGGTACGTGTGCTTTCGTCTTACCTTTCCTGAAGTCTACGACCAGCTTTTTCATCTTACTGATGTTGAGTGCCAGGTTGTTGCTGCAGCACCATTCCACTAGTTGGCATATCTCACTCCTGTATGCCCTCTCGTCACCACCTGAGATTCTACCAACAATGGTTGTATCGTCAGCAAATTTATAGATGATATTTGAGCTATGCCTAGCCGGACAGTCACGTGTATATAGAGAGTAGAGCAGTGGGCTAAGCACACATTCCTGAGGTGCACCAGTGTTGATCGTCAGCGAGGAGGATATGTTATTACCAATCCGCACAGACTGTGGTCTTCTGGTTAGGAAGTCAGGGATCCAATTGCAGAGGGAGGTACAGAGGCCCAGGTTCTGCAACTTCTCAATCAGAATTGTGGGAATGATTGTATGAAATGCTGAGCTATAGTCAATGAACAGCATCCTGACGTAGGTGTTTGTGTTGCCCAAGTTCTCTAAAGCCATGTGGAGAGCCATTGAGATTGCTTCTGCTGTTGACCTATTGTGGTGATAGGCAAATTGCAAAGGGTCCAGGTCCTTGCTAAGGCAGAAGTTCAGTCTAGTCATGACTAATCTCTCAAAGCATTTCATCACTGTCGATGTGAGTGCTACCGGGCGATAGTCTTTAAGGCAGCTCACATTATACTTCTTAGGCACTGGTATGAACTCTGACCAGCTCCTCTAAGGTAAGTTCAGAGTACCTCCTTGGTGCAGGCTGAGAGTGAAAACCCTGAATTACCCCTTGGTGTTCAAACTTGTGGCACAGAGACATTTAAGGAACAAATGTATCTGCATTGACATCGAGTATGTTTTACTTTCTCAGTGCTATGTCAACATAGGAACTCTCACCATAGAACTGTCCTGCTGGAGCACGTTTAGCATCCACAGCAACTGAAGCTCTTAGCACTTTAACTCTGGCTACCTTGGCTGCAATTTCCTCCTGCAATATAAACTGCTCCTAGTTTCTCTGCAGCTGTTTTGCCTTTTCTTCCGATCCGTGTTTATCCCTCAATGTTTGTTGTCTTGTATATAACTCAGCTGAACCATCCTCCATTCTAATGCATGCCAAGGAGGTACCAGGCACATGCGATGCTCTCCTCACAATAGAACATACTGCACGTATGTTAGACATGCTGCCTTCATGTGACTAGTTACGATAATAAACACACAATACAGAATGCAATGCAAGTGAGAACAGATGCATGGCTCCTACAACAACATCTAGAAAAATATTTTGTGTGCATTATTGCAGGGATGGGTTCTTTCTGTACTTTCCTCTGTCTGAGTGATGCTCTTTAGCTAATAATTAATGGGCTGGAAAACACTGCAGTGAAGAAACACCAGCTACATTCAATTAATGTAATTGCATATTCCAGACTGTGGTTTGGAAGTCAAAATTGTGCTGGAGATTAAATGTATGTTTATTCTGTCTTCATTGTCTCCCACTGGAATCACCATTCCATCAAAGCCTTCAGCTTTACCCCATCCATATCTAGCCTGCGCTCTTTATTTGAAATGGTTACTGATCTTCGTTCAAGGTGTACTGAATTTTCAAAGGTCAAAGTTCAAAGAATTTTAAAACAATGCACTTTATTAGTAGTTTTTAAATGATTCTGTTTTGGCAACTGGAGTATAACATGGGAAAATGTGAAACTATTTACTGTATATGGCCAGGAAAAAGACAAAAATATATTAATGATGATATGTTACGGAGCTTTGGGGCACAAAGGGTGTCTTAGTGCATGATTCACAAAGTTACTGCAGGTGTAGTGAATAAGGCTAAGTTATTGCAATTGCTATATGAATGTTATTATTATTGTCATGGAAATTAAATGCTATAGTGGGTGATTACACTTCCGCATTGTGGTTTACTCCAGCTCCTAATTTTTATTTTTGTTTGTTTTTAATCATTAAATCCTTCTAGAAATGGTTAAATAGCCCTTCTGTCAGAAGATCAATGGGGTCTCTCTTCCTGCTACCTGAGGCCACATCACTGCTTCTACTATGCTATGCTTTGCACAGTGTCCAACACAGTGAAGGTGACAGAACCTTAGGAGTCTTGCATCCACAAGAGGTTAGTAAAGTTGTGAGGCCAGCACCTAGGGTGACCGCAAGATCAAACACAATCCTACCCAATATTTCATATAAAAGAGACAAATGTGAACCAATGAGATTTTCTTAATCTGTCAGATATGATTTACTAAATGATCCATAATCAGTCTTGGATTGAGAAGCCAATACCAAAGTCTTTTTGACCAAAATCTGTCTCTAATGGGTTGAAAGATTTGCATATATATCGATAGAATTGTTAGTGGGAAAATCAGAATGCCAGGCACCTTTATGGATCGTGTGTGAGAAACGGAGCGCTGGGAACAAGTTCAATCTTTTTATTTATCACATTCTCAGTAATCTCTCAATTACCAGTACCTGTTCATCTGCTCACCAATCCTTGGTTAGCATTCTGCAAGGATCAGAGGCGAGGTAACAGAGATTGATCATTAATTGTTGAGGTTTCATAGCGCTGAGGTAAAGGTAATGTCTAAGAGAATTGAGAGAATAACTTGCCATCTGTTGGCACCTTTGCCAGGACCAAGAACAATGGCTATTGTAGTGTCTATGAGTTTCTTTGTGTTGCTACAAGGATAGGCAATTAGACAAGGGAGACAAAGCAGTCACTCTTACTCATCTTTTGATTCACTTCTTAGGTTAAAGTTTGCTTCAAGGTTGTATAAGGTCTGGAGCCAAGAGGTTTGGGCAGAATGTAGGTTAAACATTGGTAAGCAGGTGAACACATGTTTGATAGGAATTTGAATGCACCTTTGATCATGTTGCTGATGACTGAGATGTGACTGACAATGCAGTAAATGAACAGATTTAATTTGTCCTTTTAGTGGACAGAATGGACCTTACTCCATCAGATCAATCTTACAAATAATAAAATATTATGTGTTATTGAAGACAACCACACTCAACAGTCTGGTCCAGCAGATTAGCAAGGTCAGACCATGTGGTATATACAGATCTTATAAATATACTGTTTCCACTTTGGAAAGGAAATAAACCCACACAAACCATGAGATATTTACATTAGTTACAAAATGTATTATGGGCCAATGGCTTCATAGGTCCTATTAATTTCTAATATCTCTTTAACAGCAATGGCACATTGTCATTCGGAAGAGTCCAGCCTAGGTACCTGTATTTCAGGTAGATTATCTCTCCAGTAAATCACATCAGCTTCTTGGTCGTGCATCTACTGTACCTCCTGAACCATGTTGATATCATAAAAATAATTATAAAACTCAAAACCATTCTCATGTGCAATATCTTGTCTTTCTGTACCATAGGATCAAACAATGGGTAGTACAAGAGCTGTAAATCTTCCATCCATCTTCAATGTGTTTTTCCTGATTCCTGGCCACTTTCTCCATTGCTTGGCTATTGGAACTTCCTCATAGTATCTCCTACTTCAAACCATCTCTCCCAGCCTTATGGCTCCTCTTCTTTCCTTCTACGTCTTTTTCAAGTCAGATGAATATAGGGCTAAAGGACTTCTGGGTCACCAAGACTGTTGCTGGTGAAGCTTGGGACCTGTGCAAGAACAGTATGCACCTGAGCCAGAATGGGCCTAAAATCCCCATGGGAACTGTTTGCCAGTGTTGTTGTTGAGTTTGGAGTAATTTGGCTGGGAAGAGGGTCAGAGTATGTACATCATATACAGAACAAAACAAGAGAATTTAGTGGGCAGCACAAACATGCAGGTGACATACCACTGGATCAAGATCAGAATCTGGCTAATTTTCACTGGCATATGTTATTAAATCTGTTTTTTTGAGCAGCAATACAGTGCAATACATAAATATTTACTATAAGTTACAATAAGAAATATAAGAAATACATAGTGCAAAAAGAGAGCAAAATATTGAGGTAGCCTTGATTGTTCATGGACTATTCAGAAATCTGATGGCAGAGGCTGTTCCTAAAATGTTGAGTGTGCTTCTTCAGGCTCCTGTACTTCCTCCCTCATGGCTGTTATGAGAAGTGGGCATGTTCTGGATGGTGAGGGTTATTCGTGATGGATGCTGCCATCTTGACAATGCACAATGGAAGACTAAATTACATCCATATTAATACAATTAGTCTGTCCAATAAAGCGGATGAACTTACAGTGTTAATCAGAATGTGAGAATATGACATTGCAGCCAACACAAAGATATGGTTGAAATAAATGCAATTTATTTCACAAGAAATTTGGAATAATGCTGAGGATGGAGAAAAGGTCAGTTACATTAGCTGCTCCTTTGCACCATACAGCTGACACCTTTTCCTGGCTCACTTACACCCATTCTTGTTGTTTTTGAATATAAGATGGACAACTCAGGTCGGCACAAGCGAAACATTTTCTATTTGTGCAGGACATTGTATTTTTTTGCTCTGATGATCACCATTCCCAGGAACGTCAAATGTTCCTCTTTAGTCTCCGACACCTCAGAATTGCCTGCAAAGTTTTGTCCACCACCCATTTTACTGCTTAAGATACAGAGCAGTGCAGTCCCAAGTTCAGTCTAGACTATTCTGAACAATTAGTATCAAAACATCGTGGCTACAGTAATTAGCACTTTAAGTGGCCAAAGAATCTCCAGGCTATGTGTGCAAAAAGGAAATGTATATTTAATACATATATATATTATATATACAATCCAGTGACTTCATCTGGAATTAGTTCATCTGCTGAGGGCAGGACTGGCCCGAATTGATTTACCTCGGCCCTCAAATACCCAGCTGGTCCTTACCTTCTAGGTCATGTATAATGAAAAACAATTTGATTGAAATATTGTACTTTGAAAGGGCCACAGGACAGTACCCAGCCTCAGGAGAGAGAAGAAATTTTTTACACAGATTTAGATATACATTTAGATGTATTTAACTACAAAAAATCCTCATCTTAATTTTGTATTCATTATTCCCATCTGGAATTCATAAATGTCCAAAGATACTCACAAAAGATAAATTGTTTCCCTTAGTGCTGGAGGACTTAAATTAAGTATATGCTTGGATTTGGCAGTGCAGAGATCATGGTTAATATACTGTCAATTACCTGTGGGCTAACGTAGTCCACACTATACGTATAAAAAAGAATTGCCCTTTTTTCAGTAGCAATAAGCAAATGATTTTGAAGTTCATCACCCAATCAGTAACACTAACTACACTATAAGTTGTTTCAGGCCATTATAATCTGGTTCTGAAACTTATCCCATTAACTTCAGTTGAATGAAATTTAGAGGCAGGGTACCATGCACTGTCACTGGGGTCTTTATTGTTATCAATAGGGATGAATGCTTAGGCAGTATGCGATCAAAGTTCAAAGTAAATTTTATCATCAGAGTACATATATGTCACCACATACAAACCTGAGAATCCTTTTCCTGTGGGCATACTCAGCAAATCTATAGAATAGCAACTATAATAAGATTAAGGAAAGATCAACTGGAGTGCAGAAGGCTACAAACTATGCAAATGCAAATATCAATTAATAGCAGTAAATAACGAGAACATAAATTAACAAGATAGAGTACTTGAAGTGAGATTGTTGGTTGTTGGAACATCTCAATGGGTGGGCAGCTGTGTAGTTATCCCCTTTTGTTCAAGGTTGCGGAGTAGAAACTGATTTTCAACTTGGTTATGTGAGTCCTGAGGCTCCTGTACCTTCTACCTGATGGCAGCAGCGAGAAAAAGAGCACGGCCTATCTGGAACGGATCTTAGGTCATGGATGCTGCTTTCCTACAATAGTGTTTCATGTAGATGTGCTCAATGGTTGGGAGGCCTTTACCTGTGATATGCTGGACTAAATCCACTACCTTTTGTAGGATTTTCCATTCAAAGGCATTGGTGTTTCCATACCAGGCTGTGATACAGCCAGTCAATACACTCTCCACTGTACATCTGTAGAAGTTAGTCAAAGTTTTTGATGACATGCCAAATCTCCGCAGACTCCTAAGGAAGTTAAGTCAAGTCACTTTTTATTGTCATTTTGACTATAACTGCTGGTACAATACACAGTAAAAATGAGGCAGTGTTTTTCAGGACCATGGTGCTACATGAAACAGTACAAAAACTACACTGAACTACATAAAAACAACACAGAAAAAAACTACACTAGACTACAGACCTACCCAGGACTGCATAAAGTGCACAAAACAGTGCAGGCATTACAATAAATAATAAACAAGACAATAGGCTTGGCCCAGCCTATACATGCTGGACCCAGGACAGGTCCTCTGAAACAGTAACACCCAGGAATTTAAAGATGCTAACCCTCTCTACCTCTGATCTTCGGAAGACGACTGGCTCAAGGATCTTAGATTTCCCTCTCCTGAAGTCTACAATCAGTTCCTTGATTTTGCTGATATTAATTGAGTGGTTGTTGTTATGACACCACTCAGCCAAATTTTCAAGCTCCCTCCTGTATGCTGATTCATCACCACCTTTAATACGCCCCCAACAGTGGTGTCATCAGAAAACTTGAATGTGGTGCTGGAGCTGTACATAGCTGCACAATTGTAGGTGTAAAGCAAGTGGAGCAGGGGGCTAAGCACACATCCCTGCACTGCTCCTGTGCTGATGGAGGTTATGGAGGAGATGTTTCCACCATTCCAGACTAACTGGAGTCTGCAAGTGAAGAGATCCAGAACCCAATTTCATAAGAAGATATTGAGGCCATGGTCTTGGAACTTATTGATTAATTTTGAGGGGATGATGGTATTAAATGCTGAGCTGCAATTGATAAAGAGCATCCTGATATATGCATCCTTGCTGTCCAGATGTTCCAAAGTTGAATGAAGAGCCAAAGAGATGGCATCTACTGTGAACCTGTTGCTTTGGTAGGCAAAATGGGGAGGATCATCACCAGCCTCACAATACACTTCATCACGGTAGATATAAGTGCAACTGGCCAATAGATATTGAGGCAGGTCTTCTTGGGTCACCACACACTGCCAAAGTGAGAAGTTAAAGATATCCATGAGCACACCAGCCAGTTGGTCAGCACAGGTCTTTCGTACTCAGCTAGGTAACCCACCTGGTCCAGATGCTTTCCTTGGATTAATCCTCCTGAAGGCAGTCCACATGTCAGCTTCAGATCACCGAGATCACTGAGATCACCGGGAGATGTGGGGGCTCGCAATGGTCCCTCCATGTTTGATGATCATCTGGAATTGAAGACCTGTTGTCCCCCATGTCACTTAATTTAACTTTGTAGGAAGTTATGACATTCAAACCCTGCCATGCTGTGGAGCATCCCTCGTTGATTCCAATTTGGTCAGGAATCCCTACATCACCCATGAGTTGGCTTTATAGAGATCATGTCTGTACCTCTTGGAACATTCTTTGTCTCCAGACTTGAATGCCTCTGATCTGGCCCTCAGCAAATTTTGGATCTGATATGTGTCAATGAACCAATGCTTATGGCCAACTTGAGTAAGTAATGGGGTTGGGTTATGCTATAGTTCTAAACGTGAAACTATCAACATTCATTCTTAACCTTTGAAATTAACAGCAACTTGAGTTTATAACTTACTTAACAAATCCCCACTGATTATTGCAAGTGATTCAGTATAGCTCTGCAGGCTGTTTGCAGCCTTATCTGCCACAATCAAGAGAAATCATTTGATCTGCCTTGAAATTCGCCTCATGAATTAACCTCATGCAAAATATTTTAAACTTTATATAGATAAGGTCTAACTGAGTTTTAAAGGGTTGTTGTCTTAATCATGGACTATCAAACTATATGCTCAGAGTATATATAGTATATTGAGATAATTTATATGAATATTTCAAAATATATGTCATTTTTAAAACAAGGTTATAATATTTAACCCTTACATTGATAATATATTTGTCTGAGATCTGCAAAGTGTCTAAAAAAATTTAGATGAGCTTTTGTTTCCTGGTTTAAATTTCATGAAAATTATTTAATAGCTCAAGCTGTGCAGCTAGTTTGATGACATCATAGCTGCTGAACCTTCATGTTGAGTTCAGCTGAGAGTTTTTTTAAATTTAGAGATACAATATAGTAATGGGTCTTTCGGCCCAACGAGCCCATGCTGCCTCATTAACCTACTCACCTGTTAAGTCTTTAGAAGGTGGGATGGAAAAAAAGGATCACTCCCTACTTGTACATAGTTTTCTCCTTTTACTTGTTCTTTCTTTCCTCTCTTCTCTATAATTATATACCTCAGATAAATATTATGTGGAGATTGTGGCAAATATGAATATATGATTTATATGTACAGTATCTGAAATACATCTTATGGAAATATTTATTTGATGATGAACTTCAATAAAAAATAAATTACAAAACAAGAATGTGGGAAGAAACTGGAGAAGCTGGACGGAAACCCACACAGTCATGGGGAGAAGGCACAAACTCCTTAGAGACAGTGATGGAATTTAACGCGGGTCGCTGGCACTGTAATAGTGTTACACTAACCGCTGGGCTAAGGGCTGTGTTGTTGTATTGTTACTCTCTGCATCTGCGTGTAACACAATTTGAAAATACAGACCGTATTGGGACTGAGGCCTGCTTCTTGCAGTCACCACCTCTGCAAGCCTCACAGCAGCATATCTTTGCAGCTATGTGCAACCTGCGATGCTATCGCAAATCTTCCATGAGGTTTTGTGGTGAACTACATATACCTGTCTGGACACGCCCTCCCTGCTGACTGCTCCTGTGGCTCCTCCCACAGACCCCTGTATAAAGGCGATTGGAGGCACGGCTCCTCCCTCAGTCTCCGAGATGTCATATGGTGGTCTCTTGCTGCTGACTGCTCTCTTCCAGCAAATAAAAGCCTATATCTCGCCTCACGTCTCCAAGAGTTATTGATGGTGCATCAGGTTTAGCTGACTTCAAGGAGAAACTAGGCTATAGGCAGCCATCCATGTACCACCTTGATGGCTTTCTAATAACTCAAGCTATCAAAAGGTCTTTTCACCGTCTTTGGAGAAAAAAATTAAATGAGAACAAAATTTTATAATTGAAATAATGTGTGCCAATGGTTAGTAATAAGCTGTGGGGCCAAGTACAAAGTACATCCACCCCTCCTGCTTAACATCCTACAGAATGTCCCTGGACACAATGGTGAATCTATGGACAAAGCAAGAAATCAGTTGTATGTGAAACTGACCTTTAGTCCATGCTTTGATTCTAAAGTGAAGAAACTAACCAATCTTCCAGTAAAGACTCGGTCGTTAGTTGTTAGTGTGATCATACGTTGTAAGATTCCAGCGAGATTGTAGTGCAAGATTAGTCTGTTAAATACCTTACCTCTCTACCAATTTAACTCTGTTATATAGTGCTCTGTTTTTCCCACTGTTGAAGTCAGGATTTAATGCAAATAGCGTGAAAACCACTTCTCGATGTGCATAATATTTATACACATGAACCTACCAAATGATCGCCGTGGATAAATTTAAAATTGTATATTTTATAGTGTGTCTTCAAATAATTTTCCTGTCTTTTGCTGTGCACTCCTTTTAACTAGCAGGTCGATATACCGAAGTTTGCCCTGCATTCAAATAGGAGATTATTTTCCTTTATCCATTTTTGTTGCAATTCAACAACTACTGGGAATGGCTGAATGTACTTTAAGAGTGCGAGCCAGTATTTGATTGAAATGGGAGGTAAAGTAGTCTTAATGGACAAATAAATGGGAAGAGTACAAGTAATTGCATGGGTTCAGTGGTCTTGTGATAAATGAAGAAACTTTAAATGTATCTGAGATGTATTATCACAAGCATAGCCATGGGCAAGTTTTATACAGCAGTGAGGCAGCTGGGTCCTGTGAGATGGTGCTGATAGGAGGGGTACTATCAGGAGGCAGGCTGGGTAATTACAATGCTCTATTTGAACTGCCATGGTGATGTTGTATTTGATAACCAGAGAATAATAATGAAAAAAGAGCAGTGATAATGCAAAGCTAAATGGTTGAAAATAGTCTATCACAGCCTTAGCCCTGAGGGAGTCTGTGGGGACGTTGAGCTATCTTCTGCAGTTCTCAACCAGAAAAGAAAGACATTTTGCCTTTGTCATTCTTTTTTTTCTGAATTTACTCCTAATAGGATTGTAGCAAAAATCTGAAGAGCAATCATTGAGATGTGAAGCAAATTTGATTTATAATAATAATTGCTTAACTCATTCAAACTTGTGACACCAATACTCTTGCAAATGTTATATCAATTACTTCATGGAATTTTGTGTCTGAGACTTTAACTCAAACACGAGCAGGTTGGATCATATCAAAGATTTAACTGTCAAAATTAAGCAACAGGAATCAACTGACTTCAAAGCTGGTTACTGTTGAGGTAAGATGAGAGAAGAATCATGGGAAGAGCACTAATTTTTTAATAAGAATGTCTACTTTCTTTTAATAATCTATGTACTTTCAACCACAGGTGGTTGAATTTCCAGAAAACTTGGTAACTTAAAATAGACATGAAAGGCTGAATTTACAATGGCCTTTATAGCACTGCTTATGAATCAGATGGAGCTGAAATATAGTCTGTAAATTACCCAGTACACCCTCTGCAAACCCATTCCCCAAAGCTGCCAACCATCCCAAACTGAACAGGTCTTCCCATATTTCAAAAATAAATTACTGAGCCATTTATAAATGATTTGGAACATCCTACCTCCTTTCTGATTTTTCAGATCTAGAAGAATGATCCAATAACTGGGATCTGACAGTCAGTAGAGATTACTGGTAGTTTCACACTGACTTTTTAAAAATTTACCTATTACAAACATACAGTGATCTCCCTGCAGGCACTTCAAGGATCAACTGAGAGAATTTTGCCTAGTGAGGGATAATCCCTGCTCATCAACCCTACAGTAGCTCACAACAACTTTGCAGTAGTACTCAGCGATTGATGGTGGGCTGGGCTGCCGGAGTATATGTAGAATTTCATGTTAGTGATCCAAGTTAGGCATAACCTACAAAGTAGCAAAGGCATGCTTACCTCCTTGACTTAGCTAGCCACAATCCTACTACTAGATCTAGTCTGGTAGCATACTGATGGAACATCACCTTCACGGCTAGGTTAGACCTGCCAGAGAACGAATCTCCGTCGTACTTCGCCAGTGTCACTCCTACGCCACAGTGAGGTGCCAAGGTAGGATTCTGGAGGAGACAAATTCTCGCCTGCCACACCATTACGGTGATATTGTTAAATGAATAGAAAGAATTAGTTCTTAGGAGAGATGTAAGTAGATTTTATTTATTATTCATTTCATTTAGTTTGAATGTTTAAAATTGATCTTTAACGTGTGGATGTAGGTTTCAGTGGGTTAACTGTAAAAGTCAGATTGTTTTTAACAGATTCAAACATCAAAGTACAATTTTGACAATCATGAACATTAGCCTGATAATTGAGATGGCTCTGAGAGCTGATGATCTCGGGGAGGAATCTCACCTGTTCTGTGATTGCTACCAGTGTTGAGACTGTCTCATGGAAGTGATGGGAGTTGAACTCCCAGTGGAATGCTGCACCCAGGGCCATGCTGAAGCAAACAAATACATGGCCCAAGGAGTGGTTGCCAGTGATTTTGGAGCATTAATTCATGCTCTTGACTCCTGTCCATTCTTTCCTGTATAAATAGGACTCAAATAATTGTTCATCTCAATAGGTTAGTGCTGTTCTCAGAAACTATCATAAACCATAACAATTCCAACTGGCATTTCTCTAATATTTGTCATCCCAATATGCATTATCTAACATTTGTCTCGATTAAATTTCATCTGCCACCATTCCACCCAACTTTTGAACGGATCTATGTCCCACTGTATCCTTTATCCTTTCACAACCTTCTTGGCTGGCGAGCAGCCCACAAACTGTTGTGTTGTCAGCAAACTTACTAATCAGTCCATCTACATTCCCAAGGATGATCTGCAGGATAGCAGAGTGAAGGAGTGCCTTGCAATCTCCTTTAATAGAGACCTACCTCTACCCACCACCCAATACATAATGTACCGCGTGAAAGAAAACCCTCTGGAACATATTTTACATATTCCATCCCATCCAAGCCCCTTAAACAAAGGCGATCTCAGTAATATTGGGAAGTTAATATCCGCCACTTCTACAACCCTATTATTTTTACACCCCACTGTAATTTGATGGGGTTATAGTATAGGATTTTCAATATGGTAATATGGTGGCTGTTTGTTGAGTCGAATTTATCATCATATGCTCAAGTACGTGCGTGCATGGGGTAACGAAACCGTTACTTACAGCAACATCACTGGCACATAGCATCACAGAACCAGCATATGCAAAATTAAAACATAAGTGAACACTTTATCAAGTGCACGTTCAAGTCATCCGTCCGTACATATTTGAATGATAAAAGACGGCACTGGTGAACCATGGCGATGTTCTGTGGGCTGCGGACAATACTTGTAAATATACTTTTAAATATACCTCTTTGGAATTACTCTCTCTGCAATACGCAGCATGTAATTTCCCTCTAAACAATGTACTGTTAATGATCTACTTAATGATCTACAGAATTCACGATCATCTGAAGGTCTCGGCGAACCAGACATGTATGGCACCTTTAATTGGACAAAGGTTCATTGCCATGGCTGGAAGTGAGACAGGATGAGGGAGACTTCCAAGCCAGGCTGAAACATAGAGGGATAAGGCCCCCTCTACTCGGCATATTATTAACAAATGTGCAGTCGCTGGAGAACAAAATTAAGGACCTGAGGGCAAGATTGCTGTATCAGGAGAAATGTGAATCTGTTATATTCTATGCTTGACCAGAACATGGCTTTTTCCCAGCATGCCAAATACAATGAAACTGGAAGGCTTCTCGATTTTCCAAATGGAGTGAACAGTTGATTTGGAAAAGGGGAAAGGTGGAGGTGTGTGTTTCATGACAAACTCTCGGTGGTGTTCTGATGTAATATTTTGTCGAACTGGTGTTCCCCAACCTTGAACACATAATGGTCAAATGCTGTCATTTACCTAGGGAGCTCTCTCACATAATCCTGACTACAGTTTACAGCCCACCAGTGGTCGACTATAATCAAGCACTTGAGAGATTGCATGACACTGTCTCCAGACAAGAAACAGCCCCTCCTGAACCACTTCAAATTACAGTCAGAGACTTCAGCCAGGCTTGTTTGAAGAAACCCTGCCCAATTTCCATCAGCGTATAATCTGTTGCACCAGAGGTCGCACCACACTAGACCACTATTATACTAAGATGAGGAAAGCCTACGTTTCCATGCCCAGAGCACATTTTGATAAACTGGATCATTTGACTGTCCTTCTTCTACCTGCATACATGCAGCGCTGAAGAGCTGCAGAGATTAGAACATCAAAGAGGTGGTCATGGGAGGTAGAGGAGCAGCTACGGGATTGCGTCGAGTCAGTCGACTGAGCCGTGTTCAAGGACTTATCTCTGAATCTGAATGAATGCACCATGGTTGTCTTGGACTTTATTTCAACAGTATTTGTATTTCCCCAAACAGAAGCCCTGGATGAACAGTGAGATGCACAATCTGCTGTGAGCAAGTTCAGAAGCATTCAAGTCCAGTGACCAAGAAAGTTGCAAGAGGTCCAGGTATGATCTCCAGAAAGCAATCTCACAGGTGAAGTGGTAGTCCTGGACTAAACTTGAATCAATGAAGAATGTTTGCCAATTGTGGCAGGGTGTGAATACTATCACCTCTTATAAAGTTAAATCAAACAACATAGGTCACAGCAGGGCTTCGCATCCAGGTGAGCTCAATGCCTTCTAAGCTCACTTTGACTGCCAAAGCATGGAGGAGCCATCATAAAATCCCACAGCCCACAATGAACCGATGATTTCAGTAGAGTAATGCAATTGGTGGAAATGCACACAATTCACAACCACTGACACTGACTCACTTTAAGAGGCTGGTCTTATGTGGTGATGGATTACGTGAAGTTCTGTTACTGTGCTTCCTGTTCCGTTTTTGAGGTAGAGTAAATGAGTTGTTATGGATTTTCTTAAACATAAAATGCCTTACATCGACTTATTTCTGAAAACCTGCATTGGTGATCCCGATGCTCTAGGACAATTCCAGAGTTACTGAGCATGTCGGCCAATGCAGTTGTTTTGAAAATGCTGGAATTTTGGGAGCAAAATGCCATTGGTCGGTTTGTACAAACCAAAGCCCAAATCACTCTGCAAGAAATCACCACTGAGGACACCAATTTTTTAATGTGGTAGTGTCACTCAGTAACTCCACAGCTGCCAGAGTGGTAAGTCTACTAGAACAACGCATGAACGTGATAAATACCAATTGCTGTAAACTCACTTTTTACAGACTTTTACACTATTGGAGTCTAAGCATGCCAAGCAGTTGCTCTTCTTGCCCAGCCTTGGTGATGCTAAGCTGTCAGAGATAATGGACCGCATGCTGTCCCTCCTGGGAAATCACAATCCTTGTTTTATTTTTAAAGAACTCCTCATGCCTGATCAAGTTTGCATGCCCCTTGCTAATGCACCCATGAGGGTTATCGGGAGCTTGCTAAAATGCTGCTAGTTCACACTCAGCTAGGCAGTGGGTGCATAATTCTTCCTCTGAGCACCGGATTTCCACAGATGGCCTACCAGACCATGCACATGTGACCAGAAATGCTGGCAACTGCAAAGTCTGAGTTTGCCAACATACGAAGACTTGGTATTGTACGCCAGTCAAATAACCCCTGGGTTTCACCCCTCCATGTGGTCCCATGGTCCAATGGTGGTCATCACCCTTGTGGTGATTACCAACACCTTAACGAGGTTATCGCCCCCATTCATTACCTGGTACCAGACATCCAGGACTTTTCTGCACATTTAGCCGGAAAGTTAATTTTTTTCCAAAGTCGATCTAGTCAGGGTTACCTTCAGGAGTCTGGGTTCTCGGAGGTCATTCCCAAAACAGCTGTGATAACCCCATCTGGCCTCTTTGAGTTTCTGCGCATGCCGTTTGGGCTGATAAATGCAGCACAGGCTTTCCAACAGCTGATGGACTCTGTGTTGGATAACTTAGGTTTTCTTCTTGCTTACCTGGATGACATACTTGTCACTAGTGCATCCAAATCTGAACACAAATCCCATCTCCGCACACTTTTTGAGCACTTAAGCCAACGTGTGTTGACTATTAACCCTCCTAAATGCCAGTTTAGGTTGCCAACCATTGACTCACTTGGCCATTGAATCTCCACAGAAGGTGCAAAACCCCTCCCATCAAAAGTAGCTGCAATTATGAATTTCCCACCTTCCCACACTACTAAAAAACTACAGGAGTTTTCAGATATGGGGAGTTTCTAACACCACTTCATACCACAAGCTGCTGAACTTATGACCCCTGACCTACAGTGTGTTTAAAGGCAATACCACTAATCAAGCACTTGACTGGTCAGCAGACATGACCAGAGCATTTGATGATACCAGATGGATTCTTTCTAACACAACCCTACTGCTGCACCCTCTCCCAATGCACCGATAGCCATTACTACTGATACTGCTTCAGCCAGCAGCTCCATCCCCTCAAAAGGAAGTACATCACGACTGACCATGAGACCATGAGCTTCTGGCTGTTTTCTGCTCAAGGGCCACCATATCACTATGTTCGTTGACCACAAACCCCTTGAACATGCGATGGCCAAAATATCAGACCCTTGGTCTGCACAACAGCAAGGCCAACACACCTACATATCAGAATTCACAAATGATATATAACATATCACAGGGCAAAATAACGCAGTACACCCAAATAATTCTTTCACTCATCTTATCATGGTTATCAAGTAGTGGTTCAAAAATGCATATTATTATTTAGAACATCTGTAGTTTCTTTTCAACTTTATGCTATAACAAAAGCCTGCAGAGAATTCTTCAAATTTTTATTTAAAAAAAAGAAATGGAGATATAGCTAAATATTTCCTTTTGTTGTAAGCAATTTCCTTTCAATGGCTGATATGATCACAAAACTAGATGTATATGAAAGCCTGTCACGCAATTTCCAAATGAAATGCCTGACTAAGAGTCCCCTATCGCTACTGCTCACCTAGCCTTTGACCAACCTTGCTGCACACACATCCAGATGCAGTCCCCTGATCTGGCTACAGCTGTCATTTTCTCCTGAGTGGCAATTCCCCCAACAGCATTCAAAATGACAATCTTGTTTGAGAGGAGGCTGCCACAGGAGATTCCTGCACTACTTGTCTTCCCTTTGTGATGGTCACCCGTCGAGCTGGTTAAAACTTCACGAAACTCCTATCCCTAATGATCTTCCTCTACCTAACTACCTCTCCAGCTGATCCACACAGTCTGAGACATAAACACAACATGACTAACTTCTGCAACTGCTCATAGATTTGAAGAACTTCTTGTTTTGCAATGGCTTTATAAGCAGTGTATTATTGTTATAGCAATGTTTCAAGTGGTCCGTTATGGCATAGCAATGAACCTTCTTGCACTTTGACTCAGGGTGTAAAGGTTTCAAGACCCTTTCAAGGGGCCTGAGGCACAGAATGCAGTCAGAAAGCTCAGAGCATTCAGTGTGGCATAGCTTGTTTTAGCATTAACAAGTAGGGATGATTAATCTATTTGTAGAAATATAGAATTAAAAGAAATGCTGATTTGTATTTTTAAAGTACACATCCAGTGTTTAATTGAGCAAGTTCTGCCGAAGAGCAATTCCAATTACTGAATCAAACTGCAGGAAAAGCAAATAATTATCTTAATAATGCCTTCAAACCAATTGAACGGAAGTCACGAAAACCAAGCCATTTAAACATACTTAGAAACATAGAAACATAGAAAATAGGTGCAGGAGTAGGCCATTCGGCCCTTTGAGCCTGCACCGTCATTCAGTATGATTGTGGCTGATCATCTTCTACTTGAGCTTCTATGTAGGCTGGGTGTACAGGCAAGTACATATAGACAGCATTCGATGTTGGAGGGAATTCTGAGAGGCAATTGGAGAGACCTAGTCTGACTCGGGACAGTCAGCATGTCTTTCTGCATAGGAAGTTGTGTCTGACAAATCTTTTGGAGATCTTTGAGGAGGTAGTTGAGGGCAGGGCAGTGGATATTGTCTATATGGACTTTAGTCAGGTCTTTGACAAGGTCCTTAATGACAGGCTTGTCTGGAACATTAGATTGCATGAAATTCAGGAGAGCTAGCTGCTTGGATTCATAATTGTCTCAGGGAGGGAGCAGAGTGTAATGGTCAACGGTTGCTTCTTGGTCTGGAGGCCTGAATCTAGTGGAGTCCTTAGGGGATGGTGCTGGGACCTTTGTTGTTTATTGCAAAGGATGGAACAATGACTCCCCTTAGCAATACATATGGACTGATATCTTACCTATGCACATTGATCTCTCTCTCTCTTTCTCTTTCTTTCTTTTTAAATCTTTTTATTAATTTTAAGAAGAACATAAGTGAAATATGAATACAAAACGTTTGAGAGTACATAATTAATAGTTTAAATAGACAATCAGATATGTAATAATCAATATATAAAGCCTCCCAAACTCATAGTATTAATGTAAAAGAATCGAAAAAGAGAAAAAAAACCCCAAAAAAACTAAAAGAAAACTTTAAAAAAAACTAACCAACATGGGCAATTGCATAATGTTAAATACATACAGTAGTGCCGATAACTCCGAACCTCCATCCAAATAATTAAGGATAATAACAGTAAGGTTTAGGATCAGACCATTTAACTCATATGAAAATGTTGAATAAATGGTCTCCAAGTTTCCTCAAATTTAACTGAAGAATCAAAAACCACACTTCTAATTTTTTCTAAACTCAGACAAGAAATAGTTTGAGAAAACCACTGAAATACAGTTGGAGGGTTAATTTCTTTCCAATTCAGTAAAATAGATCTTCTAGCCATTAATGTAACAAATGCAATCATTCGTTGAGATGAAGCGGATAAACGATTATTATCTATCATTGGTAAACCAAAAATTGCAGTAAAAGGATGCGGTTGGAAATTGATATTTAAAACTCTTGAAATAATATTAAAAATATCTTTCCAATAATTTTGTAAACAAGGACAAGACCAAAACATATGAGTCAATGAAGCAACATCAGAATGACATCTGTCACAGGTTGAATTAACATAAGAATAAAATCGAGCAAGTTTATCTTTAGACATGTGAGCTCTATGTACAACCTTAAATTGAATTAGGGCATGTTTAGCACAAATAGAGGACGAATTTACCAATGATAAAAAAATTTTTCCCATTGCTCAGTAGATATAGGACAATGCAATTCTTCTTGCCATTCCTTCTTAATTTTTTCTGATACATCTAGCTGTACACTCATAATCATATTATAAATGATAGCTACTAAACCCTTTTGACAAGGATTGAGGGCTAAAATTCTTTCTGTAATGTCCAATGGACATTCTTTCGAAAAAGACTTTAATTCATTATACAGAAAATTTCTGACTTGCAAATATCTAAAAAAATGGGTTTTAGGTAAATTATATTTATTAGATAGCTGTTCAAAGGACATAATGTTATCATCCAAAAACAGATCACGAAAACATGTTATACCTTTTGTTTTCCATAATAGAAAAGCTTGATCTATAGATGAAGGCCGAAAGAAGTAGTTAGATATTATAGGACATGACAGCATAAACTTATTCAAGCCAAAAAATTTACGAAATTGAAACCAAATTCATAATGTATACTTGACTATGGGATTAGTTATCTGTTTATTCATTTTAAATAACGAAAAAGGAAGTGAAGATCCTAAGATTGAGATCAATGAAAAATCTTGCACAGATTTACATTCCAAATTTACCCATTGTGGGCAAGCAGCTGTAGTCGATTCTTGTGTCCAGAATATTAAATACCGTATATTAACTGCCCAATAGTAAAATCTTAAGTTTGGTAGAGCCAAGCCGCCCTCCTTCTTAGGCTTCTGTAAATATTTTTTGCCTAGTCTAGGATTTTTGTTCTGCCACAAATAAGAAGATATTTTAGAGTCAACCATATCAAAAAAAGATTTAGGAATAAAAATTGGTAATGCTTGAAATAAATATAAAAATTTAGGTAGTATCATCATCTTAATGGCATTAACTCTGCCTACCAAAGACAAAGATAATGGAGACCACCTATTAGCAAGTTGCTTAATTTGATCGATTAAAGGTAGAAAATTAATTTTAAATAAATCTTTATGTTTTTTAGTAATTTTAATACCTAAATAAGTAAAATAATCTGTAACAATTCTATATGGTACATGATTATAAATTGGAACTTGCATATTTAATGGAAATAGTTCACTCTTATTAAAATTCAATTTATAACCAGAAAAGTTACTAAATTGAGCGAGCAAAGAAGAAATAGCAGGAATGGATCTTTCAGGGTCAGATATATATAATAACAAGTCATCCGCATATAATGATACCTTATACGTCGTCTCCCCACGGGTAATACCGAAAATATTGGGTGATTCACGAATAGCTATAGCCAAGGGTTCTAAAGCAATGTCAAATAATAAAGAACTTAAAGGACAACCTTGCCTTGTACCACGAAATAGCTGAAAAAAAGAGGATCTTTGATTATTGGTAAAAACCGAAGCTAGGGGTTTATGGTATATTAATTTAATCCATGATATAAATTTTGAACTAAAATTTAAATGTTGCATTGTATTAAATAAATATGGCCATTCGACTCTATCAAATGCTTTTTCGGCATCTAAAGAAATGACACATTCTGGTATTTTAGATGAAGAGGTATAAATAATATTAATTAATTTTCTAATGTTAAAGATGAATAGCGATTTTTACTAAATCCAGTCTGATCTTCAGAAATAATTCGAGGTAATATATTTTCTAATCTAATAGCCAAAATTTTACTAAAAATCTTAAAATCCGTATTCAACAAGGATATAGGCCGATAGAATGCGCATTCAGTAGGGTCTTTATCTTTTTTAAGAATTAAAGAAATAGAAGCTTCATAAAAAGATTGTGGTAATTTACCTATACTTAATGCATCTTTAAAAATTTTACAAAGCCAAGGAGAAAGTATGGAAGAAAAAGATTTTAAAAATTCTGTAGAAAAACCATCTGGACCAGAAGCTTTACCTGAATTCATTGAAAAAATAGCCTTTTCTATTTCAGACTCCATAATAGGTGTATCCAAAAATACACTATCCTCAACAGTTACTTTTGGAATATTCAATTTCCTTAAAAATTCATTTATTATAGAAGAGTCCTTAGTACATTCTGATTGATATAAGGAATTATAAAAATCTTGAAAGGCTTTATTTATCTCTTTGTGATCGATCGTCAAAGTACCATCTTGTTTACGAATCCTAGTAATCTGTCGTTTATCTGAAACAATTTTCAATTGATTAGCTAGTAATTTACCAGACTTATCTCCATATATACAGAATTGGGCTTTTGATTTAATTAACTGACTTTCAATCGAGGAGGATAATAGTAAGCTATGCTCCATTTGAAGTTCCACTCTTTCTCTATAAAGTTCTTTGCTAGGGGTCATTGAATGAATCTTGTCAATTGCTTTGATTTTATCAACTAGTATGAATATTTTAGAATTAGTTCGTTTCCTAACTCCAGCAGAATATGAAATAATCTGTCCACGAATATATGCCTTAAAAGTATCCCACAAAGTTCCACTAGAGATCTCTGCTGTAAAATTTGTTGAGAAAAACAAATCAATTTGCTGTTTAATAAAGTTGACAAAGTCAGGATCCTGCAATAAAACAGGATTAAACCTCCAACCTTTAGTATTAATATATGAATCCGTCATCTTAATAGATAACTTCAAAGGTGCATGATCAGATATGGTAATAGAGTCATATTTACAATCCATAACATCTGTAAGTAAATGGTGATCAATGAAAAAGTAATCAATTCTTGAGTAATTATGGTAAACATGGGAAAAGTATGAAAACTCTTTGTCGTTAGGGTGTAAAAAACGCCAAATTTCACAAATAGCTGAATCAATCATAAAAGAGTTAATGAGAGAAGCCGATTTATTCGGAAGAGTTTGGGTGGGCTTGGATCTATCCATCAAAGGGTTTAAACAACAGTTAAAATCCCCACCCATTATCAATCTATATTGATTCAAATTAGGAAAGGATGTCAATAAACATTTAAAAAATTCAGGACAATCAGTATTTGGAGCATAAACATTAACTAAAACAACTTTTTGATTAAAAAATAGACCAGTAATAAGCAAAAATCTACCTTGCGGATCTGAAATTGTTTCATGATGTATAAAAGAAGTTGATGAATCTATAAAAATGGAAACACCTCTCACTTTGGCTTGCGAATTTGAGTGATACTGTTGGCCCTTCCAAAACCTAAACAACCGTTGACTATCCACCTTCCTTACATGAGTCTCTTGTACAAAAATAACATTAGCATTCATTCTATGGAATACTTTGAATGTTTTTTTCCGTTTGATCGGATGATTTAAACCATTAGTAAACCATTATTAAACCATTAAACTCTCACATGGTGGATTGGATAGTGGACTACTTGACAGATAGACCTCAGTATGTGCGGTTGGGAGACTGTAGGTCTGACACGGTGGTCAGCAGCACAGGAGCACTGCAGGGAACCGTACTCTCTCCGGTCCTGTTCACCCTGTACACATCAGACTTCCAATATAACTCGGAGTCCTGCCATGTGCAGAAGTTCGCTGATGACACGGCCATAGTGGGGTGTGTCAGGAATGGACAGGAGGAGGAGTATAGGAAACTGATACAGGACTTTGTGAAATGGTGCAACTCAAACTACCTGCGTCGCAATATCACCAAGACCAAGGAGATGGTGGTGGACTTTAGGAGATCTAGGCCTCATATGGAGCCAGTGATCATTAATGGAGAATGTGTGGAGCAGGTTAAGACCTACAAGTATCTGGGAGTACAGTTAGACGAGAAGCTAGACTGGACTGCCAACACAGATGCCTTGTGCAGGAAGGCACAGATTCGACTGTACTTCCTAAGAAGGTTGGCGTCATTCAATGTCTGTAGTGAGATGCTGAAGATGTTCTATAGATCAGTTGTGGAGAGCGCCCTCTTCTTTGTGGTGGCGTGTTGGGGAGGAAGCATTAAGAAGAGGGACGCCTCACGTCTTAATAAGCTGGTAAGGAAGGCGGGCTCTGTCGTGGGCAAAGTACTGGAGAGTTTAACATCGGTAGCTGAGCGAAGGGCGCTGAGTAGGCTACGGTCAATTATGGATAACTCTGAACATCCTCTACATAGCACCATCCAGAGACAGAGAAGCAGTTTCAGCGACAGGTTACTATTGATGCAATGCTCCTCAGACAGGATGAAGAGGTCAATACTCCCCAATGCCATTAGGCTTTACAATTCTACTGCCAGGACTTAAGAACTTTTTAAAAGCTATTATTAATGCTTTTTGAGATAGTGATTTAGATGCATATCATATTTTTTACTGAGTTAAGTATTGTATGTAATTAGTTTTGCTACAACAAGTGTATGGGACATTGGAAAAAAAGTTGAATTTCCCCATGGGGATGAATAAAGTATCTATCTATCTATCTAGTATTCCAAGAAACAAAGTTAATAGTCCTATCCATTTTGACAATATTTATTACAATTAACACATAAGTTTGAAAAAAAAGTGAACTCATGATCCCGGAAGAAGGAAGTAAGTTCAAGGGGAAACCGGAAGTCACGGCACTGCGACCATTTTTGTAGTTTCATATAAGCCCATGAAATAAAACTAAGCAGAAAGCAAGCAAAAAGAAAAGAAAAAAGAAAAATCCCCCTCCCTCCACCCTCAAAACCCCAGGAAAAAAGCCAAAAAGAGGCAAGCAAGCAATCTAATACTAAAATTACCCCCGTGTCTCAAGACGGCAACTCAGACGCAACAAAGTTAAAAAAATACAAACAACCCACATTATAAGAGAGGGTTGGTATAACAAAAGTTAAAATATAAAATTAGTATTATAAATGTATATAAACAAAAGGGTTAAAAAAGAATTAAAACGATAAAACCCGTAAATGACTAATACTGGATTGGTATTTTAAATGAAAGTTTAAAACTTTCAAACACATCAAAACAGATATGACGTTCCAAGCACTAAAGTCTGCCGGGAAGAAGAAACGACATTTTATTTTTTTAAAATCTTAATATTTAAATGTTAAGAGTATAAAAAAGCATATATCAGCTTAAAAAGAAAAGCAAAAAGGAGAAAAAAAACCCTAATAAGTTATTTTCAACGCTAATAGGTTAATAATATGGAAAAATAATAAAGTCAAAATGAACCGAGCAAAAAGAGCTTTAACCGTATATAAGAAATACATGTAAGCCATACCCAAAAAAAACCCAAACATCATTCTGTAACAGATCCAAATCTATAGGCTAAATTACATTAGTCACTCCGATAGAATGTCATTGTTCCAGGAAGCTTTGAGCATCCTCTGGAGATTTAAACAGCCGAAAAGTTCCGTCATCAAGAGTGACTCTCAAGTGTGCTGGAAATAACAGCACTTGCTTGCAGCCTTTCTGGTGAAATTTCGACATAACCAATCTAAAAGCCATTTTCGCCCTTAAGACTTCAAGGCTATAATCTTCCAGAATGCGAAATTTAAACTCTTGATAGCTGATCATACCTTTTTTTCGAGCCGCCCGAATCAAACGTTCTTTGGTATGCGGGTAATGGATCCAAAGAATTACATGTCGTGGTTTCAAACTTGAATCCGACCGAAAATGGGAGACACGATGTGCCCGATCGATTACCGGGGGAGGGTCCAGTACCTCTGGACCCAAGACATCCATTAGAAATTTAGAGAAGAAAACGGTAAGATCACCGCTCTCAAATTTTTCCGGAATCCCAATTAATCGAAGATTTTGTCTTTGAGAGCAATTTTCCAAATCAGTAATTTTAACTTTATAACAATCCATCTGTTGAGAAGTCGAAGTTTGTTCTTCTTGTATTTTTTCAATTATACGATCTTTCTTGCGAGCGGCTTCTTCAAGAGCCAAAATACTTGCTTGTTGTTTTTGTGATTCCAGTGAAAGTGTCTGGAGCTTTTCTTCAACTAGTTTCAAGCGCTCATCAAACCGAAAAAACTTTATGGTTAATTTTCTCTCCAGTTCTTCAAATTTGTCTTCTATAAGTTTCACAATTGATTCTAAAGTTATCGGTTCTTTCGTCTGTTTCGATTCTTTTGCTCTAGACATTTCAGCAAGTTGAGAATAATTCAAATAGTTAAAAAGAAAAATTCTGTATGTTTAGACCCCTTTAGAATAAGTATAAAAAGATCCTTTAAGGGGTGTTTGTAGGTTAAAAAGACGTAAAAGGTTTGGAGCAAAGCCTAGAAGCGGTTTACTCCATGAGCGCCATCTTGAGACCTCCTCTCTTTCTCGGCTATGTGAATACATCATTTAAATTCAACTCTCACATGTACACTTTTATTTAATTGATATCTTTTTGTGCAGCCGCAACAAATTGGCAATGAGTGTAAACCAGAATGTTAGCGAACATCACCAATGGCAATGACAGGACGACACACTTCAGAGAGAGACAGGGAGAAGAAAAAGTTAAATAGTACAGAGAAAGCTGCTATGGACACTAACAAAGGGACACATGATTAACTGCATAGTACACAGTGAAAGATGCACAACTAACAAAGCTAAAATGAAATAAAGTGCTACAATTTTACAAAGTCATTTAAGCCCTAGACCACTGGCAATAACTGAGTGATTTAAATTTTACTAAAGGAACCAGTCAAAGGATGAAAGCATTTCTGAATACATTGCAGAATTGTGCAAACTTTCTCTATACTGTGACTTTAGAGCTGGACCTTCTGATGCATTCGGCTTGCATGTGGTATGCATAGTCAAAGCATTCAAAAGAGGCTACTGTCAGATAGAGATCTAACTACGAATGGAAATTGACCATTGAAACGTTGTTAGAGACTGCAGAAAAGGATGCAGCAGAACTAAAGAAAGAGAGTTTAAATGTGAAACACACAAAATGTCCCTGAATGGTGCCGAAAGCCAAAAATGTTATCAATGTCGCCATTTCTCCCATGATGCAAATGACTGTTGGTTCAAACTAACAGCTTGCAGGAAGTGTCACAAACAAGATCACATAGTTAGACAAAAAGCTATGTGTGTAAGTTAGACAAAAAGCTCAGTCAAAGAGAAAACCCACACAGAGTGATAAGTTTCAAACACAAAACTAAACAAATGCATAAAGTAACTGAATGTGAAACAGAATCAGACAATGCAGAGTCTGACAAAGGTGAGCCGTCAAGCCTAGAATTGTGAAGTATTATTACTGAAACAGATCACAGAATCATATGGATCACAATAGATGTGTCTGAAGTAAAACTGAAAATGGAGCTGGATACAGTGTCAGCTATAATTTCAGAGGCTGACTACAACAGATGGTTTTCTATGCTACCATTAGAAAAGACCTCGGTGATGCTAAAGACATGCACAGCCAAAAAAATGTCTCCCAAAGGCGAACTGAAAGTAAATGTGATGTACAGTGGACAAACACAGCTTTATGTGTTGAGAAGTGGAGGGCCAGCCCTTTTCAGATGTGAATGACTGAGAAAAATCCAACGAGATGGGCACACAATCGACGTTATCAATGTGTCATCAACAAGGAACTATACGGTAGCACTAACCAGAGACTGTTACAGCTGCTTGGGTTTTGTAAACTCAAAGGCATGAAGGCCAGAAATGAACTGGGTGAAGCAGTAACACCAAGATTTCTTAAAGCATGTCCAGTACCTTACACACTATATCCTAAAGAGGATGCTGAACTGCAGAGCTTGGAGACATCTGGAATTCTTTCCAAGGTTGAGTAGAGCAATTGGGCAATGCCCATTGTCATGAAGATCAAGAAAAGGAAGGCTGGAGCTGTTAGCATATGCGGGGACTTCAAAGTGAGCATCAACTTTGTACTTCTATTCATATCCCCTGCCACGAATAGAAGACAGTTTTGCATCTTTGGCAAGCAGGGAGAGATTTTCAAAGGTTGACTTGTCACAACCCTATCTGCAAATGGAGATTGAGGAGTCAAGCAGGAAGTTCCTCACAATCAACACTCACAAGGGACTGTTCCAGTGTAACTGTCTTGTCTTTGGCATCACATCAGCTCCAGCAATTTGGCAAAGAGCAATGGACCAAGTGCTCCAGGATATCCCAGGAACACAATGTTACTTTGATGACATCATCGTGACCAGCAAGAATAATGAAGAGCACCTCCAGAACCTTGGTAAAGTGTTTACCTGGCTGAGTGAGTATGGTCTGCATGCAAGGAGGGAGAACTGTGAGCTTTTCAAGAATGAAATCTCATATTGTTGACAAGTTATTGACAAGCATGCCCTACGTAAGTCACAAGAGAAGACTGAAGCAGTGTTACAGGCACCCAAACCAGAAAATGTGTCACAACTGAAGTCATACATGGGCCTTGTAAACTACTCCCACCGGTTTCTCCCAAACATTGCTACAGTGCTGCACCATTTAAACACACTGTTACAGACAGCAGCAAAGTGGGAACGGTCAGAAAGATGTGAAAGAGTATTCAAGGAAACAAAGAGCGTAGTAAGATCAGATGAACTGCTCACCCATTATGACCCACCTCAGCCCACTAGACTGGCATGCGATGTTTTCTCTTATGGCAATGGTGCTGTTTTGTCACACACTAAGAAAGATGGATCTGAATATCCAATTGCATTTGCTTCAAGATCACTGACAAGCGCAGAACACAACCACACACCAAGAGGCCCTTGGTCTAGTATGGGGAATAAAGAACTTCCAACTCTATCTCTACGGACAAAAGTTTATGTTAGTGACAGATCGCCAGCCCCTTGGGTTCATTTTCAATCTCAGGAAGGGAATCCCAGTGATGATGCTACCAGTTACAACGTTGGGCACTTTCCTTAGGAGCCCACTCTGATGACATAGAGTTCAAGGGTACCAAACTGCATAACATTGGGGTCAGCTTGTCACGTCTCCCACTATTGGCAACTGAAGAAGATAAGTCTTCACACTGTGACCCAGCAGAAGTGTTTCACACAGCATTGGTGGACCAGTTGCCGGTAACAAATTCTGAAATACAAAGAGAAACAAGGAATGACCCAACATTGTCAAAAGTCTGTGACATCACCATGCAAGGATGACCTGCTCCTGGTGATCCTATGTTTCCAGAGTTCTCAGTGAGAGGAGACCAACTATTTGCATGTCAAAGAATGCTGATGGGTGGATCTCATGTTGTGGCTCCCTCTAAAGTGTGCTCCAGAGTGTTAGAAAATCTGCATGAAGGACACCTGGGTCCACTCAAGATGAAGAGACTCACCTGAGGCTATGTGTGGTGGTCGGGAATAGATAGAGAGATGGAAGACTTGACCAAAAAGTTTAAAATGCACCCCCACAGGCACCATTACATTCGTGGGAGAGGCCGTCTTCACCATGGCACAGAGTACATATTGACTGCACTGGGCCATTCATGGAATCCATGAATCCATGTTTCTGATTGCTGTGGAAACAGAAATGGCCTGAAGTTATTCCAATGAAGTCAACCATATCAGAAAAGACTGTTACCGCTCTGCAGACTATCGTCTCCAGAAATGGCTTACCAGAAGAAATTGTGAGTGACAAAGGATCACAAAGCATGTCAGAAGAGTTCAGACTATTCAGGAATAAAAATGGCATCAAACATTTCAAGTCAGCTCCTCACCACCCAGCAATGAATGGGTTAGTCAAAGGTTTATCCAAACCTTCAAGAAGTCCATTAAAGCGAAGGACAAGGAAGTCATTTCTCTACAACACAAGGAGGACAACTTACCTATGTGCATTGATCTGTTGATCTCTCTCTCTCTCTCTCTCTCTCTCTCTCTCTGCAATGTGAATACATGTGTTAAACTATCTCCTGCGTGTGTATTTTTATTTTAATTGATACGTAGTTGCACAGGCACAACATTTATAATGTATATAAAAATTGGATGTAAATGCAGATATATAAATTGTATGATACTAAACCAGCTGATGTTGTTGGTACTGTAGAAGGTTAAGAAAAAATTTCAAAGGGATCTTAATCAGCTAGATATGTAGGCTGATGAAGCGTGTCAGCCCAAAATATTGAATGTTTATTGCTTTCCAGAGATGCTGCTTGACCTGTTGAGTTCTTCCAATGTGTTGTATGCGTTACTCTGGATTAACAGCATCTGGAGAATCTCTTGTGTTGAGGATTGGTAAACAGCTTTGAATCCAGATAAATGTGAGGAGTTCCATTCTAGGAGATCAAACCAGGTTAGGACTTGTACAGTGAATGGTAGGGCCCTGAGAAGTGTTATGGACAGAGGGATCTAGGGGTACAAGTGCATAGTTT
Organism: Hemitrygon akajei; assembly: GCF_048418815.1. Classification (NCBI taxonomy): domain Eukaryota; kingdom Metazoa; phylum Chordata; class Chondrichthyes; order Myliobatiformes; family Dasyatidae; genus Hemitrygon; species Hemitrygon akajei. The sequence goes on from NC_133125.1 coordinate 109,497,795, forward strand.
GCTGTAGTATTGGTTTTCACAAATCAAACAGCAGAAGCATATTATGCTTTAGAAAAAATCAATGTAACTCAAAATTTTTATGCGGTAACAGTCCTTTACGCAATTACATCATCAAGTCAGATCAGCCTCTCAAAGTGAAACCCCAACTCAATGTTGGTGGTTGTGAATTATTCACGTTTCCACCAATTACGTGACCCTACACAGGCCCTCGCAGAATTCATTAAACCAGCATTGTGAACCTGTCTGGACTTCGGATTGTATGTTCCATGGGTGGAGGAACTGTAGATACCTCTGGCTCATCCAGAGGTGTGTTGGCATGCTCAGAGTCATGTCGTGATGGCAGTAGTGTGGTAGCATAACCCTCCAAATCTTGGTGGGCCAGTTTAAGATGGTCTACCAAAATATGTTCAGGTTCACCCCTCTTATCAACATTACTCCTTTTCTCCCCATTCTAAAACTTAAAACGAGCCATTGTAAGGGGGCCTAAGGAGATACTGGTGTGCACTATGAGAGACAAAAAGAAACGAGGTGGAACGTAGGTCAACAGAAACCCAAGTGTGCTGTACACAAAGATGGGGAATAGGAATAGGTGAAAAAGAAATTAGTTTACTGAGGAGGGTGGAACGCTGTTGAGAGGCTGACCTGGCAGTCATAGCGTCAGGAATGAAATCACTTGGCACTTGTAATGGCTTTCTGTACACCAATTCAGCTGCAGAGGACTGCAGGTCCTCTTTTGGAGCTGTTCCGAGCCCCAGAAGGAAGCATGAGAGATGATCATGGTCAGGGAAACCCACAAAGCAGCCTTTAAGGAGCAGTGAAACTGCTCTCATAGGCCATCGGACTGCGGGTGATACGCAGTGGTGTGATGTAGCCTAATACTGGGGTTCCAGCCATCACAGTCAAGAGGACTGAAATTAATGGGGAAATGTGGTCAGGGGAAATATCAGATGGGGTGTCAAATCGAGCAAAACACCCAAGCCATGTCTGTGGCCGTTGCCAATACTAGAGAGACAACATCTGACCACCTGGTGGTACGGCCCACCATGGTAAGGAGGTGTGTGAAACCACAAGAGGGAGGAAGAGGACCAGCAAGGTCCACATTGACATGTTAGATCATCACTCAGGGACCTCAGAAGGTGCTAACAGCACCTGAACATAATGGTTACTTTTTTGCCCACTGGCATTTCTAAGGTTGTGCCACACAAACTTCAGTGCAACCAGTTTCTGTGAAGCCTTCCAGCATGTATGCAAGAGCCAATAAATGGAGCCAACAGCAGTTTGCCTCCAGTTTGTGTGCATTATGGGGCAAGGGTTGAGACATTGCACAGGAGAGAAACCCCAGTTTCCTTAAACTTAACATCAGTCAACGGCAGGCCCGTGACTGCTGTTCGGTGAGCCTGGACCTCTGGGTCATTAACTTGGTCGGCTGCCATACCAGCATAGTCAACCCTGTATGGCATCAACATGACTAGGAGAGGCAATCAGCCTCAGTATTATTTTTACCCTTGATATGTTGTACATCATTTGTGAATTCTGATATGTAGGTGTGTTAGCCTTGCTGTCGTGCAGACCAGGGTCTGATAGTTTGACCATTGTGTGTTCAAGGCATTTGTGGTCAACGGACATTGTGACATGGTGACCCTCTAGAAGAAAATGAAAATAGTGGACAGCCAGATAGAGAACCGAGAAGCCCACGGTCAAACGTGATGTACTGTACTTCCGCTCGGGGAGATGAAGCTGTCGGCTGAAGAAGGCGAGCGACTGCCACATGCCTGCGACCAACTGCTCATGCTCAGCACCCTCAGCTCAGTCTGACATCAGTAGTAATGGCTATGGGTGCGTTGGGGAACCAATGCGGCAATAGGGTCACATTAGAAAGAGCTTGTTTGCCATCATCAAACGCCCTGACCAGTTAAACACATGATTAGGGGTATTCCCTTTAAGCACGCTATGCAGGGGAAGCAGTGATAGAAATTCATCATGCCTAAAATCTCCTGTAGTGTTTAGCAGTGCTGGGCAGTGGGAAGTCCATAATAGCGGCTACTTTACATGGGAGGCTTTTCACACCTTCTGCAGAGATGCAATGGCCAAGGAAGTCAATAGTTGACAACCCAGAATGGCACTTAGCAGGATTAATAATCAACCCGTGTTGGCTTCAGCGCTCGAAAAGAGTGAGGAGATGAGATGCGTGTTCATATTTGAATGTGCTTGTGATAAGTTTGTCATCCAAGTAAACAAGAAGAAAATCTAACTCTTTTAATACAGAGTCCATCAGCTGTTGGAAAGTCTATGCTGCATTTTTCAACTCAAATCGCATGCACAGAAACTCAAAAAGGCCAAATGGGGTTATCACAGCTGTTTTGGGAATCTCCTCCAAGCACACAGGCACCTGATGGCAGCCTCTAACTAAATCAACTTTGTAAAAAATTAGCTTTCCAGGTAAACATGCCAAAAAGTCCTGGATGTTTGGGACCTGGTAACAATCGGGGGTGGAAGCCATGTTAAGACATTGGCAATCGCCACGTAGGCAGCAACCATAATCAGACTTAGGAACCATATAGAGGAGCAAAACCCAGGGCTATTCAACTGGCATACAATACCAAGTCTTTCCATGTTGGCAAACTCAGCCTTCGTGGTTGCCCGGATTTTCTGGGTCCAGTCTACGCAGGCGGGCATGGACTGGCAGACAAATAGTGGACATGTGGTGCTCCACCCCCATGTTTTGTGACTGTAGTGGAGAATGAGGGCTTGGTAATGTTTGAGAATTTGCCCAGCAGTCGAGTGGACTCACATGCAGTGGCACATTCACTTGACAGGGTCCTTGTGGGGAAATTACAGGGGGAGCAGGGTAACGACCCAAAGTCCCTGACATTTACAAACTGGCAGTTCTTAAGATCAACTAATAATCCTTGGGCACACAGAAAATCTGCATCAAGCAGTGGTCTAGCCACTTCAGCCGGGAAGAGGTCCCACGTGTAACATTGCACCTGAAGCAAGGCGTCATCCATTGTGTCCTGTAGGTCTGGAATGGCTGCTGTTGGCGGCCTCCAGCAAGATTTTGTCACTCTTTGCCTACTCATCGACAGGCACTTCTGGCAGTACCCATGTCACACAGGAAGCATTGCCCTGAAAGGGCGTCTGTAATGGACAGTAGATGACAACGGCAGCTGGAACCCACAGTGATCACAGAACTCAGATGTCCCAAAGTGCTGGCACTGACGAACCTGCAAGACGTATCGACACTTCCTGGCATTTGTACAAAAGAGAGTGTGGTAAAAACACAGACCCAGCATCATCTGTTGTGTAGCCATGGGTGTTCTTACGTTGACTGCCTTGCTGACTGGGCTTATTGAGGTAGAGAACAGAGGAGGAATGATGCCCTGCTGGCCGGCTGAGTGTAGACATCAGTCATTTTAGCAAGCTCCTATAGTCCTTCATGGGTGCATTAGTGAGGGTCATGTGAACTTGATCAGGCATTTGCTGCATGAAGAGTTCTTTAAACATAAAATAAGGACGGTGATCTCCCTGGAGAGACCGCATGTGGTCGAATAGCTCCAAATGCTTAGCACCAATGAGGCCAGGCAAGGAGAGCAAATGTTTGGCCGCACTCAGACTCCAGTAGTCCAGAAGTCTGTAAATGGTTAGTTTCCAACATTCGGTATTTATCACGTTCGGGCGGGTTTTCTAGTGGACTCACCACTCTCGCTACCATGGAGTTACTGAGTGACACTACCACAAAAAATTATTTAATGTTGTTGGCAGTGATTTTGTCACGCACCATACATAGCTGGTAAAAACCAAGCTGAATTCAAGTTAGTTTTAATTAAAGTAACTTGAAATTTGGATGTTTGCTTTTTGGATATAAAAACATCTATCATCCTTTGTTGACTGGTCATAACACACTTACTCTTCTGGCTATTATTCTATCTACTTGGCAACAAGCCATAAAGTTTAATAATACAGTGATGTATGAATTTGAAAACTAAGTAACTGTTCAAAGTATCTGGCAAGATCAGCACTCTGGGAGAGACCAATGTTATCAGCAATGAAGAACATGCATCCTTGACCACTCCCAGCACAACAAAAGTGGGAAACGTTTACTGTTTATTTGAAATTACTCTGTTCATTTTGAACAGGAAATGCTGAGGGTTTCCGATAATGGTAAGTTTGGACAGTCATGGTCAAAAAAGCAGAAGTACTCCATGAAAATGGTAATGATGGAATCAGGTAAACCATCAGATATAACCAGAAACACTGATAGCGTCACTATTTAGAAAGTACTCCCAAATAATTAGCTATCATTATTCTTTCACTCAGCTTATCATGGTTTATCAAGTTTTTGAAGTGGTTCAAAAATGCATATTATTATTTAGAACATCTGTAATTTCTTTTCAACTTTATGCTATAACAAAAGCCTGCAGAGAATTCTTCACGTTTTTATTTAAAAAAAAGAAATGGAGATATAGCTAAATATTTCCTTTTGTTGTAAGCAATTTCCTTTCAATGGCTGATATGATCACAAAACTAGATGTATATGAAAGCCTGTCACGCAATTTCCAAATGAAATGCCGGTCTTTGAACTTCACTGAGTTGGCACTGTAACAATAATTTTGCAACAGGACTGAACAGATAATACCTCAATTGAATCTGATGTCTTTTTCTTTTTGCCATCTGAAAGGACTAACCTATTTTTAGCTTCAGGATCAACACTCACAATGTCTGCAGTCCCACCCCAAGTCTCACATATTTTATTTTATTTCAGAAATTGTTTGATTGCAGTTTGTGCAACATTTTGGAGTGAGATGTGTAACTGAGTGTTCACTGTGTCAACGGAGGGTTGGTTAGCTCACAGAAAATAGATTTGTGGGTTCTGTAGGTTTGTATGGATCGATGGCTAAAATATAAATTCAGACCGTTTTAAGTCTTGGACTTGAAAAAATCTTTACAGTTTGGAAATTCAGAATGAATATGTGCATACGGCTAAATAATAAAAGAAAGTGTTAGTATTTCAGGCTTCCATAAGAACTGAAAGAGATGTTTTTGGCCAAAGACAAATTTATGACATCAATGTTGGAAACGTTGTTTCTGATATACTGTATATGAATGAGTTGGACGGAAAAAAAAATGTCAATAGGCTGATCAGTAAGTTTGCAGACAACAAAATTTGTAGGTGGGGAATCAGAAGGTGGGGATGGGTAGATGAGGAGGTTAAACCTGAGGGTGGTGGTGGACAGATGAGGAGATTAAACCAGAGGGTGGTGGTGGGTAAGTGGGGAGGAGAAGCAGACGGGTGGATGGGTAGATGAGAAGAAGAAGCAGAGGGAAGTGATGGGTAGATGAGGAGGTTAAACCAGAGGGAGGAGAAGGCCAAACTCAGGTTGGAGGAACAGCATCTTATCAAGTCAAGTCAACTTTTATTGTCATTTCGATTATAACTGCTGGTACAGTGCACAGTAAAAATGAGACAATGTTTTTCAGGACCATGGTTTACATGACACAGTACAAAAACTAGACTGAACTACGTAATAAAAACAACACAGAGAAAGCTACACTAGACTACAGACCTACACAGGACTGCATAAAGTGCACAAAAACAGTGTAGGCATTACAATAAATAATAAACAGGACAATAGGGCAAGGTGTCAGTCCAGGCTTCAGGTATTGAGGAGTCTGATAGCTTGGGGGAAGAAACTGTTATATAGTCTGGTCGTGAGAGCCCGAATGCTTCGGAGCCTTTTCCCAGACGGCAGGAGGGAGAGGAGATCATATGACGGGTGCATGGGGTCCTTCATAATGCTGTTTCCTTTGCAGATGCAGTGTGCAGTGTAAATGTCCGTGATGGTGGGAAGAGAGAACCTGATGATCTTCTCAGCTGACCTCACTATCCGCTGCAGGGTCTTGCAATCCAAGATGATACAATTTCCGAACCAGGCAGTGATGCAGCTGTTCAGGATGCTCTCAATACAACCCCTGTAGAATGTGATGAGGATGTGGGGTGGGAGATGGACTTTACTCAGCCTTTGCAAAAAGTAGAGATGCTGCTGGGCTTTCTTTGCTATGGAGCTGGTGTTGAGGGACCAGGTGAGATTCTCCGTCAGGTGAACACCAAGAAATTTGGTGCTCTTTACGATCTCTACCGAGGAGCCGTCGATGTTCAGCGGGGAGTGGTCGCTCCGTGCCCTCCTGAAGTCAACAACCATCTCTTTTGTTTTGTTCACATTAAGAGACAGGTTGTTGGCTCTGCACCAGTCCGTTAGCTGCTGCACCTCCTCTCTGTAGGCTGACTCGTCGTTCTTGCTGATGAGACCCACCACGGTGGTGTCATCGGCGAACTTGATGATATGGTTCGAGCTGTGTGTTGCAGCACAGTCGTGGGTCAGCAGAGTGAACAGCAGTGGACTGAGCACACAACCCCATGCTCAGTGTGATGGTGTTGGAGATGCTGCTCCCAATCCGGACTATTCGGATCCGGATATTCCACCTGTGTGGCCCCCAACCTGTTGCCATGAACATCGATTTCCCTAACTTCTGGTAATTTCTCCCCTTCCCTTTTTCTTTCTTTTTCCATTCTCCACACTGCTTACCTTCTTACCCCTTCTCGTCACCCCATTTGCCCATCTTCCTTCTCTTTCTTCCATGGGCCACTGTCCTCTGCTATTTCATTTCATTATTCTTCAACCCTTTACCTCTTCCATCTATGACCTCTCAGCTTAGAGTCATAGAATCATAAAAAAGTACAGCTCAGAAACAGGCCCTTTAGTCCATCTAGTCCATAAAAACCCATTTAAACTGCTTAGTCCCATCGAGACCAGAGCCCTCCATACCCCTATCAATGTACTTATCCAAACTTTTCTTAAACATTGATATTGAACTCACGTGCACTGGCAGCTCATTCCACACTCTCACAACCCTCTGACTAATGAAGTTTCCCCTCATGTTCCCCTTAAACTCTTCATTTTTCACCCATAATCCATGATCTTTACTTGTAGTTCCACCCAACCTCAGTGGAAAAAGTCTGCTTACATTTTCCCTATCTATACCCCACATAACTTTGTATTTCTCTATCAAATCTTCTCTCAATGTTTTACGTTCTAGCGAATAAAGTTCTAACCTATTCAATCTTTCCTTATAACTCAGATCCTCCAGTCCTGGCAACATCCTGGTAAATTTTATCTGCACTCTTTCAATCCTACTTACATCTTTCCTGTAGGTAGGTAACCAAAACTGCAAATACTCCATATTAGCCTTCACCAACGTCTTCATCATAACAACTTCAACATAACATCCCATCTCCTGTACTCAGTACTTTGATTTATGAAGGCCAATGTGCGACTTTCTTTATGACCCTATCTACCCATGAAGTTACTTACAAGGAATTATGGATCTGCATTCCTCGATCCCTCTGTTCTACCACACTTCTCAGTGCCCTATACTTCCGGTCAAGATGGTGCTAGTGGACAACGATTCCTCCGGCGACATCTTCCAGATAATCAATCATTTCAGTTTTTCTATACCTTCTATTTATTCTTTTTATCTTAATTTTGTTTTCAAACTGCTGGAGCCTGTGACTTACAGTCTGTAATTCGATCGAGTGAGCTATCACTCTGCTGACCCTGAGAAAACTCCAGGAGAGAAAGGCGAGCACACGCTACCACCTGGAAAAGCTCAGAGACGAGGCAAGGAGCCATGATCAATTGTATTTCTCTCCAATTAAAGTGTCAAGCAAGATTGAAACATCGAGGCAAGTACAAAAGAGAGTAAGCGGTTCTCGGAGAGGCTGCTGGGTTTGGGTCGCTGTCCTGGAAGGACCGCTGGTTTGAGTCCCTGCCCTCGGAGAGGCTGCTGGTTCAAGTTGCTTCCCTCGGACTGTTACATCTACACCGTCCATTCCCCATTAGATAGGCTCTCAGTTTCTTTCTAGAACACAGATCCAATCAATTCTCTTATGCTAGTACTCTTCTCCACCTGGCAGAAGATGTCCCTACCCAAGATAGATTCTCTTTTGATTCTTGTCGCTTTCTACAAGCCAAAGGTGTAGCCATGGGTAACCACATTGGCCCAAGTGTCATATGCTTATTCATTAGCTAAGTGGAGTAGTTTTTGTTTAAAACCCTCTGTGGCACCACCCCTCAGCTCTTCCTCTACTAAATCAATGACTTCATTGGAGCTGCCTTTGAACGTATGTAGAACTCATTAATTTTATTAACTTTGTCGCTAACTTAAATTTGCCCTCAGATTCACTTGGACTATTTCACCTTTTCCTGATGTCTCCACCTCCACCTGAAGAGACAAACTGATTCTAAACCCACTGACTCCAAGAGCTATCTGGAATTTCCTTTCCCACCTTGTCACCTGTGAAGATGCCAGCCCTTTCTCTCAGTTTCTCTGTCTCTAATGCAACTGTTCTCGAGATGAAGCCTTCCACTCCATAGTATCTCAGATGTCCTTTCTCAGGAAGTATGGCTTTCCTTCTACTGTGGTTAATGAAGCCCTCACCAACATCTTCTTTATTTCCTTCACTTCTGCTCTCACCCCATATTCCCCCAGTCTGCGTTAGGATAAATGTCCTTGATCCTTGCCTTTCACCCTACCATTCTCCACATCCAGCACTTCCTTCTTTGATATTTATGCCAGCTCTAATGTGATTCCTACTATCATTCCCTTCTTCCTCTCCACACCTGTGATTTGCACAGGAGCCACTCTCTCTGTGACTCTTATCCCTGTCCCTCTCCAGGCACATTCCACTGCAACCATAGGAGGCACAAAGCGTACAACAACACCTCCTCTTTCACCACCATCCTGAAACCAAACAGGAAGAGATTACTGTGCATCTCATCCGGGCTCCTTTATTACATTTAGTGCTCTTGATATGGCCTTCCCTACATTGCCGAGACCAAGTGCAGCCTAGGGATCAAATTTGCCTATCAACTGCACTGTGACCGTGTTAGCCATCTGGATCTCCTGGTTGCATTTCATCTCAGTTCCCTCTGCCCACTCCCACATCAACTTGTCTCCTCAATTGGCACCTCTCCTCAAAGGCAAACTAGAAGATTAATCTCTGATATTTCACCTGGATACTCTGTAATGCACTGGCATGAATATTAATTCCAATTTTAGGAAACCCATTCCCCCTCTGTCCCTTTGGCTCTTCGATCCACCCAGTTCCTCTCTTACACTCCTCTGTGCAAACACCCACCCTGCACCCATCACCCAGTTGCCTCTGCCACCTACCCTATGTACTCATCGCCACATACTCCGCCGACTATTCCCAGCTGTCCACTCCAGTCCCTCATTGGATTCCACTCTTCACCTTCCATTCTTATTATTTTCTGGAGTTCTTTGTTACCTCCCATCCTCTGTCATTACTTCCCTTGCTCACCTGAGTCCATGTGCTCCTCCTCAGATGGATTCATCTGTTGCTTGCCTGCTCTTGCCCTCCTCCTCCCTCTCATCACACTGGCTATCTCTCCTCTACTCTTCCTGTATAGGTGAAGAATCTTGACCTGAAACATGTTCCTCCATAAAATGCTGTCTGTCCCATTGTGTTTCTTCAGTAGTTCCATTTTTAGTTCTTGACACAGTACATAGGGAACAACATGAAAAGAGGCCATCCTGGTCCTCATATTGGACCTGAGGCTGGCCAGATGATTGGAGTTTCAATGGGAGAGCATTTTAGGAACAGCACTCACAACTATGTAAGTTTTCAATAGTTATGGATAAGGTTAAAACTGGAGCTTGGGAGAAAGTGCTAATTTAAGGGAAAGGCTAAATGGAACAGTAATAGTCAGGATTGAGAGAAAGAGTAGGTCGGGTGCAGCTGTTATTGGGTAAGTCCGCCCCTGACATGTGGGAATGGTTTAGACGCAGGCTGGACACAATTCAGGACCTGCGAGGAAAAATGACAAGGTTGGCAAAGCTCGGGAACCTAGGATAATGAGAGATTTTGTAAATTTAGTCAAAGAACAAAAAGAAGGATATGAAAGGTTTAAGAAGCTGAAATCTGATAGGGCCTGTCAGACAAGAAAATATACAATGTTGTTCCTCCGTTTGAGAAGGGTGATAGAAACAGGTAATTATAAACCAGAAGATGAGAATCTCACGGAAGATTACGGCACATAAGATGCATGAGGTTTGTGAAATTGGATTAAAAATTGGCTTGGCCATAGAGTACAGAGCGTAATGGTGGAGGGTGTTATTCTGACTGATTGCCCATGACCAGTGATGTTCTTTTAGATCTGGATGTAACTATAGCTGGGCTGATAAATAAGTTTGCTCACGGCACAAGAATTGTTGGGGGTGTGGAAAGAGAAGCAGGTTGTCAAAGTATACAGTTAGATATAGACCACTTGGAAATATAGACAGAGAAATGGCAGATGAAATTTAAGCTGGAGAAGTGTGACACTCTGGGAGATCGAATATGAAAGGAAACTATGCGGCAAATGGCGGGAGCCTTATCGTTGTCTTACCTTGTACAGAGGGTTTGTGAGAGTAAGACCACCACTCTCTGAAAGTGGCAACAGAAGTAGTTAGGGTGATAAAGTAAGAATACAGCATGCTGGTCTTCATCAGCAAGCTTCAAAGGTCCGAAGATTCATTTTATTATGGAAGTACGTATGCAGAATACAACTCTTTAACTTGTCTTCTCCAGATAGCCATAGAATACAGCAAAGCAAGACTTCAATACCCCTGCATGAAAAGAGAAGGAAGCAAAGACTCACAACCCCCAAACACCCCTAACCCCTCCCTCACACAAAAACTAACAGATCACCCAAATCCCCAGCCCACCTATCCGCAGTGAGAAAGAAAGGGTGAAAGTAAACAGAACTGTAAGAGGCCAATACGAACTACAGTTAGATTGAACTTCAGTCCAATTCATTAATCTCAGAATTTCACTAGCATTTCCAAGAGCATTGGAACCCAGTGGCCCCTCTGAGGACAGTGACTTGAACCAGCGACCCCCTCCAACAGCTGCAACTCAAACCAACGGCCCCTCCGAGGGCAGCAACTTGAACCAGTGCCCCCTCCATGGCAGCAATTCGATCCAGCAGCCCCTCCGAGGACAGCGACTCAAACCAGAGGCCCGTCCAAGGGCAGCAACTCAAACCAGCAGCCTCCCTGAGGGCTGCAAATTGAACCAATAGCCTCTCCGAGAACTGGTCACTCTCCTCTGCATTTACCTTGATGTTTCAATCTTCCTCAATACTTTAATAGGCGAGTAATGTAGTCATTCATGGCCCCTTGTCTCATTTCCGAGCTTCTCCTCATGGTAGCATGTGCTGGCATTTCTCTCCTGGAATTTTCTCAGGGACAGCAGAGTGATTGCTCACTCAATCGAACTACAGACTGTAAGTCACAGGCTCCAATAGTTTCAAAAACAAAATTTTAAAAAAAGAGAAAGTAAAAGATATAGAAAAGCGGAAATAATTAACTACCTGGAAGATGTTGCCCGAGGAATCGTTGCTGGCTGGCTCCATCTTGACCAGGTTAGGATGTTAAGTATAAAAGTTGGGAAGTCATGTTACAGCTGTATAAAACTTTGCTTTGGTCACATTTGGAATTCAGATTCGGTCAGCACATTATAAGAAGGATATGAAGAGTTTGGAGAGGGCGAAGAAGAGGTCCACTGAGATGCTGCCTGAATTAGACGGCTGGTCATGTCGAAGAACAAACTTGGAATTGTTTTCTTATAAGTGCTGGGGGCTGAGGGGCTATCTGATAGAAGTATTTAAATGTGTGAGAGTTATAGTTTGGGCAGATAAGTCAGAGTCTTATTCCCAGAATGAAAATGGACATAGCTTGTGAGTGGATTAAAGGAGGCAAGTCTTTCACACCAGGAGCAGTGGTGTCCTTAACACACTGCCAGGAAATATGATAGATAAAATAGAAATGACTATGAGGCATTTAGGTAGGCATGTGAAGAGACAGGGAGTGGAGGAACATAGACCATTGGTATTAGTTTAAATTAGCATCATGGTAGGCACAGAAAAAAAAACCCTGTTCCTGCGCTGTGTTTTATTTTCTGGAGAGTTGAATTACAACCATGACAACAGGATTATCAGAAATATATTGGAAAGAACCTTTAGAGTCAATTATCCATTGGGCAGTTCGGTTAGCACTTCTGAGTGGATGTCCCACTTTTTGTTAAGGCGAGAGAAGTAAAGTTTAGAGGAGATTTGTGAGGCAATTGTTTACACAGGGACTAGTGGATGCCTGGACTGCACTACCAGGTATGTAGCAGATGCAGATACAATAGCAACTGTTAAGGGAAAATTAGACAAGCACATGAACAGGCATGGATTTGACGGATATGGTCCTGATGGAGGCAGCTTTGAAGTTGAGATTGGCAACGTGGTCAGAACAGATTTCGTGGGCCAGATTGGCTGTTCCTGTGTTGTACATTAGCAACTATATTCTACAATCTCATATTAAAGAATTGCATCAGTGAGAAGAGGACGACGAAGAGGTAGAGGAGGAGGAGGATAAGGAGCTACAGTGAATGTGGCCTCAGGTAAATAGTCAGTCCACCCCTGAATGGAACGTCTTTCCTATTCAGGATGATGAATAACAAGATGTCAGTAGGACTAAAATGTGGCAATACCCAGCTGCACCTACCAAAGCTCAGCTGCTTCCTTCTGACTCTGAAACTAAATTGTTATTATCCAATCAGCAGCTGATTATCCAATCATTGTTCACACAAAACTAACATGGCCCAGCCGTTTAAATAATGTGTGTGTGTGTGTGTGTGTGTGTGTGTGTGTGTGTGTGTGTGTGTGTGTGTGTGTGTGTGTGTGTGTGTGTGTGTGTGTGTGTGTGTGTGTGTGAAGAATTTTCTTATGTAGAACTGAAGATAGCTGGAGTCTGTGCTGGAATGTTGCCTTGTATAACATACAGTAGTATGTGGGTGGAGTTGAGCAATTATTGTTAAATGATTTGTTGATTTGTTCACTGACCATGACCGTATTTCTGAGGTAATTAAACTTCTTGTACCGCTAGAATGAATCATGGACGTGTTGACACTAAAAGCAGTCAATGCAAAAAAGAGGGGCATATTTAATCAGGGATTGGTGCTGGGACCTTTGTTGTTCATTATTTATATAAACAATTTAGCTGAGAATGTGCAAGGCATTGTTTGTAATCTTGCAGATGGCTTAAAATACAGTAGATGGTATTGTAGACAGTGAAGAAGGTTATCAGATATTACAGGGAGCTCGATCAGCTGGGTAAGTGGGCTGTTGACTAACAAGTGGCATTCATTTCAGATAACTGCAAGGTGTTAGTTACAGTCTGGGACGTCAAACCAGAGTACTTCTTTTACAATGAATGGTAAGGCCTTAGGGAGTGATTTGGGACAGAGGAACCTTGGAGTGCTAGTGCACAGTTTTCCGAAAGTGCATCACAATTAGGCATGGTGGAAAAAGGCATTTGGCACACTGACCTTCACTGGTGTTGGCACTGAGTATAGCACTTGGGAAGTTATGTTGCAGTTGTACAAGATGTTGAGGAGTGAGTGAGTGAGGCTTCCATTGGTCAGGGATGTTGTGTTCTAGTTGTCTAGGTATACAAGCCTGGGCAGTTCGATATGCCCTTGTAACAAGCTTCCCCAATACCTAGATGAGCTGCCAAGCACAGTTGATGAGACTCACCTGCCTGATGAGACTGCACTTGAAGTATTATGTTCAATTTTGGACAATCCTGTTACAGGAAAGAAGTCATTAAAGCAGAAGATTTATGAGAAGGCTGCCAGGACATGAGGGCCCAAGTTAGAACAAGAGATTTGCCAGGCTAGGACTTTGTTCCTTCTGCAACACCCTGGCAAAGGTTTCAATGCTAATGTAATGGTCTTTCTGTAGGAGCACTGATAATGTAATGGTTTCTCTGTAGCAGCAGCGTTTGGGTTATGGTTAGAGATAACGGGGGCTTTGGAATGTTCACCGTCCAATGAAGGGATTATTTTTTGTTGCCTTGTGCGTGAGACCGAGGCGATCTGGGTCTTTTGTTCGGCGGGAGACGGGGAGAGAAGATGCCTGAAAAGAGAGGTCATAGACGCCAAAAAGGAGTGGACTTGGAGTGGGGCCGGGAGTTGATGAATCCCGGGGAAATCGATGGAGGACCAGCGGAAGGGAAACCGTGAGCATTAGGCTGTTTCATTAAGATGGGCCCTTTTTCTTTTTGTTTTACTTTACAAACCCTTTAGTCAAATTAAGAATTGTAAAGCTAAATAATTTAATTGCATATGGTGTACTGTCTGTTATTTCATGGCACTGTTTTGTAACAGGTAACACATCACACAGCACCCACCCAAACAGGAGGTTCTGCACCTCAATCTCACATGCTTGGTGGGGCCAGAGATTGTCTTCCCTAGACTTATGCAGCCAACATAAACCGAGGGTTACAGTCAGAACATAGAAGACTAAAGGGTGACCGTCATCATCATCATCATCATCATCATTATGGGCTGTGTCGTACGATGCAGGCAATCGTTGTGACCATGATTGTTCTTGACAAACGTTTCTACAGAATTGGTTTGCCATTGCTTTCCTCTGGGCAGTGTCTTTACAAGAAGAGTGACTCCAGTCATTATCAATACTCCTCAGGGATTGTCTGCCTGGCGTCAGCTGTTGCATATACAGGACTTGTGATATGCACCAGCTGCGACCCTGATAGGGTGTTGGGGGGGTGGGGGGCGGTGGATAAGAATGTGCTACATCTTTCCCAAGGGTGTCCTGCATGCTAGCAAAGGGAAGGAGCACCTTGCACCTCCTTTGGTGGAGACATATCTCCACCCCAGCACAGAAGGTGTATAAAATCATGAGGGTGAGTATCCACAGTTTTGTTCCCAAGGAAAACAAAGCAAAAACAAAGAGCGTAGGTTTAATGTGAAGAGGAAAAAAGATTTAAAAGGGATCTGAGAGATTCTTTTTCATATATGGTAGTGTGTACAGTACCGTGCAAAACATCTTAGGCATCCTAGCTGAATATATGTGCCTAAGACTTTTGCACAGTATTGTTTATGGAATGACTTGTCAGAGACAGTCATTGAGGCAATTACTGCAACAACTTTGAAAGAGATTTGGGTAAGTGCATGGATAGGACAAGTATACAGGGATATAGTCCAGACACAGGCAAATGGGACTAGCTTACATAGTCCTTGGTTGACATGGACAAAAGGAACCATTTCCCTGTCATATTGCTTATGACTCCATGAATTCCTGGTGAACCTCCTTGTAATGGTGCTTAATCCCTGTCCAAATGACTACCATCATCCCCTCTAAACCTTTGATCCAAATACTCTCTGGGTTTCCCAAGGGGAAAAGATTCTCACTCTCTGTGTATCCACACTCTTTATGATTTTGTATACTTCTTTCAAGTCACAAATGCCACCTCCTTCATCAAGCCTCCTCCTCTCCAAAGAAAGCAAAGCCAGCCTATCCATTTCTTCTCATAACTGAAGTACTCCATCCCACATCTGACAAATCTCCTCTACATCCTATCCAGTACAATCACATTCTTCTGTAGCATCCAGAACTGCTCACAGCATTCCAGCTGTTGATCAACTATTGTTTCATGTAGCTGAAGCAAAATTTCATTATTATTTTACTTCGTGCCCCAGCTAATAAAGCCAAGTATCCCATATACCTTCCTCACCACCTTAATCTACCAGTTCAGTTATCTTCAGAGATGAGTCATAGAGTCATTGAAAAGTACAGCTCAGAAACAGGCCCTTCGGCCCATCTGCAAGTTTGATTTCAATGTTAAAGAGAGGTTTGGATAGTTTCATGGATGGTAGGGGTGCCAAGCCATTGGAACTGCCTACACTCATTAATCTATACCCAGACCATAGCCCTTCATACCCCTACAATCCATGTGATTTCTCTTTAACACTGAAATCAAGCTTGCATGCACTACTTGCACTGGCAGCTCGTTGCACACTCTCACAACACTCTGAGTGAAGAAGTTTCCCCTCAGGTTCCCTTTAAACTTTTCACCTTTCACATTTAACCTATGACCTCTACTTGTAGTGCCACCTAACTTCAGTGAAAAAGCCTGCTTGCATTTACCATATCTATACCACTCATAATTGTGTATATTTCTATCAAATTTCCCCTCTATCTTCTACATTCCAAGGAATAAAGGTCTAACTTTCTGTATAACTCAGCTCCTTCAGTCCCAGCAATGTGCTTGTAAATTTTAGCTGCATTGTTTCAGTCTTACTTATATCTTTCTTGTAGGTAGGTGACCAAAACTGCACACAATACTCCAAATTATAACTCTTACAGTCCAAATTAAAATGCCTTCCACAACTTCAACATAACTTCCCACTCCTGTACTTAATACATTGATTCATGAAGGCCAATGTGCCAAAAGCATTCTTAACATCCCTATCTACCTGTGATGCCACTTTTAATGAAATATGGACCAGTATTCCCAGATCCCCTTTGATCTCCCACACTCCTCAGTGCCCTACCGTTCACTGTGTAAAACTTCCCCTGGCATTAAATTCCATCTGCCCATTTTTCAGCCCGTGTTTCCATCTGGTCAGATCCCACTGCAAGCTCTGATAGTCTTCCTCGCTGTCCACTGCACCCGCAATCTTGGTGTTATCCACAAATTAGCCAATCCAGTTCACCACATTATCATCCAGATCATTGATAGAGATGACAAACAACAATGGACCAGGCATCAATCCCTGTGGCAGTCTGCTAGTCACAGACTTCCAGTCAAAGACTTCTATCACTCTCTGGCTTCTCCCACAAAGCCAATATCTAATCCAATTTACTACCTCACCTTGAATGCTGAGTGGCTGAAGCTTCTTGACCAGCCTCCCATGCTGGACCCTGTCAAATGCCTTGCTAAAGTCCATATAGACCACATCCACTGCCTTGCCTTCATCAACTTTTCTGGTAACTTCCTCGAAAAAGCTCTATAAGATTGGTTAGACACGACCTACCATGCATGGTGCCATGCTCTCTATCCCTAATCAGTCTGTGCCTATCCAAGTATATATCCAGTCCCTTAGAATGCCTTCCAATAATTTTACCACTACTGATGTCAAGTTCACTGAACTACAATCTCCTGGTTTATTTTTAGAGTCTTTCTTAAACAGTAGAACAACATTGATTTAAATATCTTTGTTAGAGCACCTCCCGCAGGGACCAAGGTTGCACCTTGTCAGTTCCCTGAGGATGTATCCACTCTAATTTGCCTCAAGACTGTAAACTCACCCTCCTCTATAATCTGTATAGGAACTCTGGCTTCCCTTGAGCTTGTTCTCCTAAGTCCCTCTTTTCCTCAATACTCCTCCCTAGGGCCTGACCATTCACTCTACTGTATATTTCCAACCATTATTAGTCCTACCAAGTGCATCATCTCATACGGTTAAGTTCAAGCTGCTATTTCTTTGCCCAACTTACCATCCGGTAAGACAATCCTTCAAAACACCAGCAAATTTCATCTTAGAACTAACTAACGATACCTCCAGCATTCACATCCAACTTGTTAACATATCTTGGAGATAACACACATCCCAGTACCCATCCCTGTGGTACTCCACTGGTCAAAGGTTTCTAAACACAAAAGCAGCCCAGTGATAGAAGTGCTCCTACTAACAAGAAAATTTTGGATCTAATTTGCCAATGTCTCAAATGCCAGCAGTTCTAATATTTTTGACCAGTCTCTGATGCAATCATAGAAGCCAGTAGAACAAAGATGAGCTTTCTGACCCACATCATCTATGCTGCCTGCATTAGAGTGGTGTCTATGTCTTTCCTAAGTAGGTAGCTGTCCACATGCCATTAGAGTGGTACCTGTCTCTTACCAAAGTAATCACCTGTCCACTTGCCTTTTTAACTTTGTAATTATATCTGCCTCCACCACCTACTCTGGCAGCTTGCTTCAGATAACCACCACCCTGATGTGAAAAGCTTCCCTGTCTAATCTCCTTACGTTTCTCCCCTCTCACCTTAAATGTCTACTTTCTTGTTCTAGACTAGCCTGTACTGGGAAAAGAATTCTGACTGTCTACTCTACTTACGTCCCTCATCATTCTATATGAGACTCCCTCAGCCTATACCTAACCAGAGGCCAATGTCTCCCAGCTCATTAGTGAAGCAAAAAATTTCTTCCTATTCTAATGTCTCCATTTTCCTTTTCAGGGCGGCTGGGGTCCTATGGGGATCTTTGCTCTACAGCAGCACTCAAAATTGTGGTTCTGCACGACAGCGTGTTCCTGTTTTTGGTGCTCACCAATCAGCCGCGTTTTGGTATGTCCAGATCCGGCTTGAAGTCGGGCGACTTTGGGGACACAAATTCTCGCCAGTGCCATGGACTGAATGTGTAGTGGAAGCTGGAACATCGAAGACAGCGAGAGTGGCTGTCAGGAGGCTCTGCACTTGACTGTTGTCTCCCGTTTCACTGTGGAAGCAGCAACATCTGTCTCTTCCTTGTTAGTGAGAGAGAGAGAGAGAGCCTGAGGGACGTCTGATTGTTGGAACGAACAGTGAGTTTTTGCTGTACTGTAGGTCATGGTCTCTCTTTAGGAGGTTTGCTGTTGTTGGTATGGTGGGTGGTGGGAATGTTGATGCTATATGCTAGAATAACTAGGAGGGAGGGTTGATGCTGCTGGCTGTTGCTTGTGCATGGGAGGGGGCAGGGGGCTTTGGGGTTCTTGCATTTCTTCTGCCGTTCATTCTTTGGGGTTGTTCATCTATTTCAAGGATATCTGTGGAGAGTGAGTTTCAGGTTGTATATTGTACACATACTCTGACATTAAATGGAACTATTGAACTATTGATCTCATCTCTCCCTATAACTACAGCTCTCCCTTCCAAGTAAAATCTCTATTGGTACTGCATTCTTCCTGTAGTGTGGCAACCTGAATTGTACACAACATACCAAATGCAATTTACCAATGCTTTGTACAGCTGCAAAATGATGTTCCAACTCTTACACTCAATGCCCTGGCCTTTGAAGCCAAGCATATCAAATGCCTTCTTCACTACCACCTGTGCCACCACTTACACATGCTAGTCAGGGCAGGAATAGGGTGATAGTACAGATGAATGAGTGGCTGTGGAACTGGTGCAGGGGGCAGAGTTTCAAGCTCCTTGATCATAAGAACCTGTTCTGAGACAGGGTAACCTATACAAGTGGGATGAGTTCCATATAAACTGCAGGAGAGCCAATATCCCGGCCTCACTAGTTCACTAGTGCTATTCGGGAGGGTTTAAACTAGCTTGGCAGGGGAATGGGGAATGGGAACCAGAGACCCAGATCAGAAAGTTGAGGAATGGAGAGGAAGGTAAGTGTCAGGGTCAGTAAAAACAGGCAGAAGCAAATTAATAGACACAATGGAAAGGATAGTCTGAAATTTTAATGCTAGGAGTTTTAAGGTTAAAGGTGATGAACTTAGAGTATGGATCAGTACATGGAACTATGATGTTGTGGCCATTACAGAGACTTGGTTGAGTGATGGACAGGAATGGATGCTTAATGTCCCAGGG
This sequence comes from Hemitrygon akajei, assembly GCF_048418815.1. Classification (NCBI taxonomy): domain Eukaryota; kingdom Metazoa; phylum Chordata; class Chondrichthyes; order Myliobatiformes; family Dasyatidae; genus Hemitrygon; species Hemitrygon akajei. Next base: position 109,517,294 of record NC_133125.1, read on the forward strand.
TTTCACTGTTTTAGAAGAATAGAGAGGGAGATAAATAGGGGTGGAGGGAATTACACTACTAATCAGGGATAATATCCCAGCCGCTCTCAGAGGGCACAATAATGGAGGACTCATTCACTGTATGAGTAGGGTGCAATCATTCTGATGGGATTTTACTGCAGACCCTCCCAATAGCCACTGGGATATTGAGGAACACAAATATAGGAAGATAAAGTGTGAAAACAACAGGACGGTGTTCATGGGGGACTTCAAATTCCCTAATATAAACTGGAACCTTCCTAATGCAAGAGGCTGAGATGGGATAGAATTTGTTAAATGCATCCAAGAGGGTTTCTTAATTCAATATGTAGATAGTCCAACAAGAGAAGGGGCTGTACTGGACCTAGTGTTGGGTAATGAGCCTGGTCAGGTGACTGACCTTCCAGTGGCTGAGCAGTTAGGGAATCTTGATCACAACTCTTTAACTTTTAAGATAGCTATAGATAAAGATAGGTATGGGTCTTGTAGGAGACTATTAAATCAGAGCAGAGCAAATTAGAACAGTATTAGGCAGAAACTAGGAAGATTTTGTAGACCACACCTACAAGAATATAGTCACTCTTATATTGCAGGAGATGGGTAACTAGGTGACTGTGAGGAGAAGGAGTGGAAATGCACAGCCAGTGCAGAGTACACATATGGACATTCCCCTCAATAATAAGTATGCAACTTTAGATACTATTGAGAGGGATGACCTACCAGGGAGGAGCCACAGTGATCGGGTCTCTGGTACCGAGTTTGGTGCTGTGGCTCAGAAGAACAGAGAGGTGAAGAGGACTGCAGTGTTGAGAGGAGATTCCATAGTCAGAGGAACTGAGACAAGGGTCTGTGGGCACGATAGAGACATCTGGATGGTATGTTGCCTCCCAGGCAAGAGAATCAGGGATGTCTTGGATCAGGTCCATGGCATTTTCAAGGGCGAGAGTAAGCAGCCAGAAACCTTGGTACACATTGGCACCAATGACGTAAGTAGACAAGATGAGAAGGTCCTGAAGAGAGATTTAGAGAGCTAGGTAAAAAGCTGAGAAACAGGATCTCCATGGTAGTAATCTCTGGATTGCTGCCTGTGCCACATGCCAGTGAAGATAAGAATAGGATGATTTGGTAGGTGAAAGTGTGGCTGAAGAAATGGTGCAGGGGGCAGGGGTCCAGATTTGTGGATCATCGAGATCTTTTCTGGGGAAGGTACAACCAGTACGAAAGAGACATATTACACTTGAACCCAAGGGGGTCCAATATCTTTGCAGGCAGGTTGGCTAGAGTTGTTTGGGAGGATTTAAACTAATTTGTCTGTGGGATGGGAACTGATTCACACTACTGAAGATGAGGTTATTGGTTTACAAACAGAGGCAAGATTCTTAGCAAGGAGAGGCTGATTGCAGTCAACACAAGTTGCAATGTAAAAGGCAGACAAAATGAAAAAGGGTGAATACAGGACTGAAGGTGTCATGTTTGAATGCATGCAGTATACAAAATAAGGTAGATGAACTTGTAGTATTCTAAAGACAAGATGACACTACCATGACTAACAAGAGAAGTCAAAACCAACATAAAAGCCAAAGAGAGAGTATATAATAGAGCAAAAAATAGTGGGAAGTTAGAGGGTTAGGAAGCTTTCAAATACCAACAGAAGGCAACTAAAAAAGTCATTAAGAAGGTAAAGATGGATTAGGAACATAAGTTAGCCAATAATATAAAAGAGGATACAAAAAGTTTCTTCAGATACATAAAGTGTAAGAGAGATGCAAGGGTGGATATCACACTGCTGGAAAACAATGCTGGAGAGGTAGTAATGGGGCAAGGAAATCATAGATAAACTAAATAAATACTTTGCATCAGTATTCACTGTGGAAGACACTAGCACAAGTTTAAGGTGTCAAGGGTCATGAAGTGCAGGAAGTTACCATTACTAAGGAGAAGGTTCTTGGGAAACCGAAAGGTCTGAAGGTAGATAAGTCATTTGGTCCAGATGGTATACATGCCAGAGTTCTGAAAGGGGTGGCTGAAGTGATTGTGGAGGTACTAGTAATTACATCCCAAGAAGCACTGGACTCTGGAACTGTTCCAGAAGACTTAAAAATTGTAAATGTCACTCCATTCTTCAAGAAGGATGGGAGGCAGAAGAAAGGAAATTATAGACCACTTAGTCTGACCTCAGTGGTTGGGAAGATGTTGGAGTCGATTATTAAGGATGTGGTTTCAGTGTACTTGGAGGCACATGATAAAATAGACTGTAGTCAGCATAGATTACCTGACAATTCTGTTGGAACTCTTTGAAGAAATAACAAGCAGGATAGACAAAGGAGAATTGGTTGATGGTGTGAACTTGTATTTTCAGAATGGCCTCTGACAAGGTGCCACACATGAGGCTGCTTAACAAGCTATGAGTCCATGGTATCACAGGAAAGATTCTAGAATGGGTAAGGCAGTGTCTGATTAGCAGGAGGCAAAGAGTGAGAGTAAAGGGAACCTTTACTGGTTGGCTGCCGGTGACTAGTTCTGTTCCACAGGGGTCTCTGTTGAGACTAATAATTTTCACGTTATATGTCAATGATTTGGATAATGGAATTGATTACTTTGTTGCAAAGTTTGCAGATGATACTAAGACAGATGGAGGGGCAGAGAGGCTACAGAAGGAATTTCACAGATTAGGAGAATAGGCAAAGAAATGGCAGATGGAATACAGAGACAGTAAAGTGTATGGTCATGCACTTTGGTAGAAGAAATGAAGAAGTAGTCTATTTTCTTAATGGAGAGAAAGTTCAAAAATCTGAAGTCCCAAGGGACTTGGGAACCCTTGTGCAGGATTCCCTAAAGGTTAATTTGCAGGTTCAGTCTGTGGTGAGGGAGGGTAATGCGAAGTTAGCATTCATTTCAAGAGGACTACAGTAGAATATAAAAGGGAGGATGTAATATTGGGACTTTATAAAGCACTGTTAAAACCTCACTTGGAGTATGGTGAGCAGTTTTGGGCCCCTTATCTTAGAAGGGACTTGCTGAGACTGAAGAGAGTTCAGGGAGGTTCACAAAAATTATTCCAGGGTTGAACAGCTTGTCACTAGAATTCAGAAGAATGAGGGGTGACCTAATTGAAATGTATGGATGGTGAAAGGCCTTGGTAGAGTGGATGTGGAGAGGATGTTTCCTATGGTGGCAGAGTCTAAAACCAAAGGACACATCCTCAGAATAGAGGGACATCCTTTTAGAATGGAGATGAAGAGGAATTTAGATCAATCTATTCCTCCTCTCCCACATAGCCCCGCATTTCTCTTTCATCCATGTCTCTTAAATTACCCTAAAGTATTTGGATCTACCAGCTCCACAAAGGTTCATCATCCTCTGTGATAAAATCCTACTTCTGACATCCCCCTATACATTCCTCCTATCACCTTAGAATTATGGCCCCTCATATTAGTCATTATCACCCTGGGATAAAGGAGGTAGCAGTCTGCATTTTCTCTGCCTCTTATCATCTTACTCACCTCTGTCAAGTCACATCTTATCCTTCTTCACTCCAAAAAGGAAAGCCCAAACTCACTCAAACTTTGCTCAGCAGACATTGTCTCTAATTCAGGCAGCACCATAATAAATCTCCTCTGCATCCTCTCAGTAGCTTTCACATCCTTCCTATAATTGTTTCAGGAAACTTTTCTCAACACAAAGCAAATTCTGCTCCATCCAATCCCTTGGCACTATGTCTGTCCCAGTGAATGTTAAAGAAGTTAAAAATTGTCTACTATTACAACTTTGTTATTCCTACACCTATCTCTAATTTATCTACATATATGCTCTACTAATTCCTGCTAACTATTCATGAGCCTAAACTACAATCCCATCAAGATGATTACCCCCTTTCCATTTCTAAATTTTACTCATAGCCTCACTGGAAACTACACCTCCCCCTCCCCCCAGTATATCCTCTCTTAGTGAAGCCATGTTTTTCTCCATAGTCAGTACATCACTCCCACCCCTCTCTTACCTCCACCTCTATCCTGCCTGTAGGGTCTGTACCCAGAAGCCTGAGCTGTCTGTTCTGCCCATCTCGTGACCATATTTCCATAATAACTATAATATCGCAATCCCACGTGTGTATCCATGCTAAGTATCTTGCATTAAAATGAGTACAATGTCACCTTTTGGGCCTTCCTTGCTCCCTGTCCTGGACCTGCCTGTCATTCCTATGGGACTTGTTTACCTTCACTGCTAGCATTGGCTTTAACCTTCTCAACTTCCACACTCCTACTGTGTCTCACCACCACCACCCCCCAACTAATTTAAACCTTTCTGTGTAGCTTTAGCAAACGTTCCCACCAGGATAATGGTCCTCTTCAAATTCAGGTGCAATCAATCCCAGAAGAGATTTCAATGTTCCATGAACTGGACCCCTCCTGCCAGCACCAGCTGTTTAGCTACACATCCATCTTCCCTACCCTGCTCACGAGTCTTTGTCACCAAAGCTACAGACCTGGAGGTACTGCTTTTTAATCTGCCTAATTTCCCATATTCACTCTACAGGACCTTGTCCTCCTATGTCATTGGTACTACTGAGTACAACAAGCTCTGACTATTGATTTCTTTATCACTACATCTGCCATTTCTCCACCCTCCTTTCTATGCATCAGAGCCAGTCATTGTGCTGCCTGACGCACTCCTCTGAGAGGCCATCCCCACCCCCAAACGGTATCCAAAAGGATATACTGTACCTGTTATCAATGCGAATAACCGCAGGGGAATCTTGCACACACTGTCTATCCATTATATCTTTCCTGGTGGTCAATCAGCCACTAGTTGCCTGATACGTCAGAGTGATCACCTCATAGACCGTCTTGTCTATAATGCTCACAAAAATAATCCTGAGTGAGTCCAGCTACAGCCTCATTGCCTGATGTGATCAGTCAGGAGCTGCAGCTGGATGGACTTCCTGCAGGTATAGTCACAAGAGACACTGGAAATTACGCTGAACTCTCACAGTAGCATATGACTGCCCGGCCTGATATCTCTAATCCAACCTAGAATGTAGAGGAAAGTAAACTACTGGTAATCCTCCTTGCCACAGCCTCACTTAACAGAGCCTCAGCACTTATACCTCAAATAATGCACATCAGCCTTGCACAGCCTCTCCCGAAGTACCTGTTCCAAAATGGCCACTCCAGCTCAGCTCTGTTAAAATCTTTCCTCAAGACCACATTAGGTCTGGAGGGAACTAAACCCAGAGCTCATGCACTCGGTTGATGAGTAAGAAGGTTAGAGGTAACCTGAGGATATTTTCTTTGCCCAGAGAGTAGTTGGACTGTCTGAGAATGGCAAAGGATGCAGATAATTTCACACAATTTAATAAAGTGTCTGGATGAGAACTTGAACTGTAAAGACATGGAGGGCAAGAACCAAAAGCTGGGGAAATGGGTGTAGTAGAGGCGGATACTTGACTGTTGATGAGGATAAGGTTGGCCAAGTGGATTGTTTCTGTGTTGTATGACTTGATGAGACACACCAATTGGCCTCTTTTCCTGGCTTACCCTTATTTTATGACTTTCCTTAATCTTTCCACCAATCTTGCTATGGGAAGCAAGGGAAGAGATTGCTGCACATTTGGTGATGATCTCAGTGTCCTCAGTGGCCACAGGAGTAGTACCAGATGATTGGAGGGTGGCAAATGTTATTAACAATCTAGAAGAGGGGACCGAGTGTAGTGTATCTAAGTTTGCTGATAACACTAAATGGAGTGGAAAAGCAAATCTTGCAGAAGGTACGGCGAGTCTGCAGAGATATGGATAGGTTAAGTGAGCAGGCAAGGGTCTGGCAGATGGAATACAATGTTGGTAAATGCGAGGTCATTCACTTTGGAAGGAAAAATGAAAGAGCAGATTATTATTTAAATGGTAGAAAATTGCAGCATGCTGCTGTGCAGAGGGGCTTGGGAGTGCTTGTGCATGAATCACAAAAGGTTGGTTTGAAGGTGCAGCAGGCTATCAAGAAAGCAAATGGAATGTTGGCCTTCATTGCTAGAGGGATTGTACTTAAGACCAGGGAGGTTATACTGCAACTGTACTGGTGTGGCCACACCTGGAGTACTGCGTGCAATTCTGATCTCCTCACTTGAAGAAGGATATATTGGCTTTGGAGGCGGTGCAGAGGAGGGTCACCAGGTTGATTCCAGAGATGAGGGAGTTAGACTATGAGGAGGGATTGATTCATCTGGGACTGTACTCACTGGAATTCAGAAGAATGAGAGGGGATCTTATATAAAATTATGAAGAAGATAGATAAGATAGAGGCAGGAAAGTTGTGAGACTAGAACTAGGAGACACAGCCTCAAAATTAGGGAGTGTAGGCTTAGGATGAAGTTGAGGAGGAACTGCTTTTCCCAGAGAGTGGTGAATCTGTGGAATTCTCTGCCCAATGAAGCAGTGGAGGCTACCTCAGTAAATATATTTAAGACAAGGTTGGATAGGCTTTTGCATAGTAGGGGAATTAAAGATTATGGGGAGGTTGAGATGAGTCCATGGCCCCATCAGCCATGATCTTATTGAATGCCGGAGCAGGTTCAATGGGCCAGATGGCCTACTCCTGCTGCTATTTCTTACGTTCTTATTCATTTGATCAAGACTGTGTCTAGGGATAACCCTGGGAATTATAGACCAGAGAGTCTTATGTCAGCGGCAGGAAAATTATTGGAGAAGATTCTCAGAGGTAAAATTTATGAACATTTGGAGAAGCAATTTGCAGTTTGCTTATCGTCCAAATCGCTCTATGGAGGACACAATATCCATCGCACTGCACACAGTTCTCTCTCACTTGGACATTAAAGACACTTATGCCAGAATCCTGTACATTGATTTCAGTTCAGCGTTCAATACCATCATCCCACAGAGACTAGTGGAGAAACTGTCGCTGCTTGGCCTTAACACTGCTGGATTCTGGATTTCTTGACAGAGAGACCACAGCCAGTCTGTGTTGGCAGGAACATCTCTGACTCCATCACACTGAGCACTGGATCCCCACAAGGCTGTGTGCTCCGCCCATTGCTGTTTATACTGCTAACACATGACTGTGCAGCCAGATCCAAGGGGAACCTGATCATTAAATTTGCTGATGATACCACAGTGGTGGGGCTCATCAGCAAAAATGATGAAACAATATACAGGGAGGAGGTCAAACACCTAGAGATCTGGTGCAGTGACAACAACTTGATGCTTAATGTCACCAAAACCAAGGAGATGGTCGTTGATTTCAGACGGTCTCAGCCTGAGCACTCACCCCTCAGCATCAGCGGCTCCACAGTGGAGAGAGTGGAAAACATCAAATTTAACTTAAACATCAACTTAGGTGCAGATCTCGGACAATCTCACCTGATCCAGGAACACCACTGGGATTGTGAAATGGGCCCAGCAGAGATTGCACTTTCTGAGGAAACTTAAACAAGCATCACTCCCCACTAACATCTTAACTACATTCTACAGAGTCGTGGTTGAGAGTGTGCTGACCTTTTGCATCACAACCTGGTACTCCAGCTGCAGTGCTACCGACAAAAGAGCCTTGCAGAGGGTGGTTAGGGGAGCAGAGAAGGTTATTGGGGTCTCCCTACCTTCTGTCCAAAACCTCTTTCAGAGTTGATGCCTCCAGAAGACACGATACATCATTAAAGACCCCTCACCCCCTCTCCATGAACTGTTTGTTCTTCTGCCATCAGGCAAACGTTACAGGAGCATCAAAACAAAAACCATAAGGCTACTAAACAGCTTCCTCCCACAGGCAGTCAGATTGCTAAATAGCTGCTCTACCTGACTCTGTTTTGGACACTTTTAACTTGCACTGGACACTTATAACCTGATTTTAACTGACACCTGGCTGTTGTGTTTTACTATTTATTGTTGTGTTTATTATTTAGTATTGCGTTTGTTATGTTATGATTGCACTGCCCCTGGGAAACGCTGTCTCATTCTGCCCTGCAGAGGTGATGTACGGTTAGAATGACAATAAAGTTTTTGAATCTTGAATCTTGAATCTTGAAGCATAGTTTGATTAGGGATAGTCAGTGTGGCTTTGTGAGGGGTAGGTCATGCCTCACAAACATGATGAAATTATCTGAGGATGTGACAAAGCACAATGAATGTGGCATATGTGGCTTTTAGTAATAAACATGAGAAAATCTACAGATGCTGGAAATCCAAAGCAACACTCATAAAATGCTGGAGGAACTCAAGGCAGGCTGCATTTATGGAATTGAATAAACAGCAGACATTTCGGGCTAAAACACTTCTTCAGGACTGGAAAGGAAGAGGGAAAGCAACAGAATAAAGATGTGGGGGGAGGGGAAGGAGGATAGCTAGAAGGTGATAGGTGAAGCCAGATGGGTGGGAAAGGTAAAGGGCTGGAGAAGAAAGAATCTGATAGGAGAGGAGAGTGGACAATAGGAGAAAGGAAAGGAGGAGGTGATCCAGAGGGAGGTGAGAGGCAAGTGAGAAGAAGTAAGAGGCCAAGAGTGGGGAATAGAGGTAAAGGGGATAGGGAGGGATACACTTTTTTACCGGAAGGAGAATCAATTTTCATGCCATCAGGTTGGAATCTACCTATGTAGAATATAAGCTTTTGCTCTGCCAACCTGAGAGTGGCCTCATCATGGCACAAAAGCAGCCCATGGACCGACAGGCTGGAATAGGAATGGGAATTAAAACGTTTGGCCACCAGGAAGTTTTGCTTTTTGCGTAAGGAGCAGAGGTTCTCGATGAAGCGGTCCCCCAATTTACAACGGGTTTCACCAACGTAGAGGAGGCCGCATCGGGAGCACCGGACACAATTGATGACTCACCAGATGCACAGGTGAAATGTTGCCTCACCTGGAAGGACCATTTTGGCCCTGAATGGACGTGAGGGAGGAGGTGAATGGGCAGTAATAGCACTTAAGCCACTTGCAGGGGTAAGTGCTGGAAGGGAGAATAGTGGGGAGAGAAGAATGTTCAAGGATTTCATGGAGGGGTCAATCCCTGCAGAAAGTGGAGGGGGGGAAGGTAAAAATGTGTTTGGTGGTAGGATCATTTTGGAGATGATGGAGGTTGTGGAGAATGATCTGTTGGATGCTGAGTCTCATGGGGTGGTAGGGTAAGGACAAGATCGCAGTTAAGGCAGCAGAAAGATGGAGTGATCATGGATGTTCGGGCAATAGAGGACATGCGGATGAGGGCAGCGTCAATAATAGAGGAAGGGAAACCCCATTCTTTGAAGAAGGAGGACATCTCAGACATCCTGGAAAGGAATGCCTCATCCTGTGAACAGATGTGGTGGAGACAAAGGAACTGAGAAAAAGGGAATAGCGTTTTTACAGAAGACAGGGTGGGAAGAGGTATAGTCAAGATAATGGTGGGAATCGGTAGGGTTATAAAAGATGTCAGTGGACAGCTTGTCCACAGAGATGGAGACAGGGAGATTGAGAAAGGGGAGGGAGGTGTCAGTGATGGACCTTGAATTTAAGGGCAGGGTGGAAGATGGAGACAAAGTTGATGAAATTGATTAACTCAGCATGTGTGCATGAAACAGCACCAATGCAGAATCAATGTAGTGGAGGAAAAGTTGGGGAGCATTACTGAGGAAGGTTTTTAATACAGTGTTTCATAAGGTTCCCCATGATAGGCTCATTCAGAAAGTCAGGAGGCATGGGATCCAGGGAAGCTTGGCTGTGTGAATACAGAACTGACTTGCCCACAGAAGGCAGAGGGTGGTTTTAGATAGAGCATATTGTGCCTAGGCATTGATGACTAGTGGAGTTCCACAAGGGTTTGTTCTGGGACCCCTGCTATGAGCAAATTTGTAAATTTGCAGATGACACAAAGATTGCTGGAGTTGAGGGTAGTGTAAAAGCTTGTCATAGGTTACAGAAGGATAGTGACAGGATGCAGAACTGGGCTGAGAAGTGACAAATGGAGTTCAGCCTGGAAACATGTGAAGTAATTTACTTTGGAAAGTTGAATTTGAAGGTAGAGTACAGGATAAGTGGCAGAATTCTTAACAGTGTGGAAGAACAGAGGGATCCTGGGATCTACATCTATAGATCCCTCAAAGTTACAGTGCAGGTTGATAGGGTTGTTAAAAGGTGTGTGGTATGTCAGTCTTCATTAGTCAGGGGATTGTGTTCGAGAGCTGAGAGGTAATGTGGCAATGCTAGAAAACCCTGGTTAGATCACACTTGGAATATTGTTTTCAGTTCTGCTTGTCTCATCATGGGATGGATGTGGAAGCTTTAGAGATGGCGCAGAATCGATTTACCAGTCTGCTGCCTGAAATAGAGAGCTTGTCTTATGAGGATAAGTTGAACATGCTAAAGTTTTTCTCCCTGGAGTGAAGAAGGATGAGAGGTGACTTGACAGAGGTGTACAAAATGGTAAGAGGTATAGATAAAGTGGATAGCCAGAGTCTTTCTCCCAGAGCAGAAAGAGCTAACAAGAGATCATAATTTTAAGATAATTGAAGGAAAGAAGGGAGATGTCAGAGTTGGATTCTTTACACAGAGAGTGGTGAATGTGCAGAAGGACCTGGCAGAGGAGGTGGTAGAGGTGAATACATCAGGGGCATTTAAAAAGCCCTTAAACATTATAGAAAAATGATAGAATGTGTGAAGAAAGAGTTAGAGTAGGTTAAAAGGTTAGCACATCATGGGCTGAAGGGCCTGTACCTGTACTTGTAATGTTTTCTGTTCAAAAATATTTCCTGGTGTCTCTTTGCCCTCCTGATTTCCTTATTTCAGTACCCCCACATGTTTTCTATGCTCCTGAAGTGCCATTCTGTTTTCAGTTTTCAGTTCTCTCTACTTTCAAGATGCTTCCTTTTACTTCACTGTCCAATATCCAAGGTTCAGTGCTCTTGTCCTACCTTTCATAATATGGGAGCATGTAAACTCTCATTATTGCATTCTAGAATTTTTCAAGACACTACAGATGCTGGAATCTGGAGCAACACACAGCCTGCTGGAAGAACTTAATTGATCGTGCAACATCTGCGGGGGGCGGGGAAGGAATTGTTGGTATTACAGATCGAAACGCTGCAATAGGAATGCAATTAAGTCACAGTTCATTATAGTGAAAAACAGTACAATTATCATTGCTTAAATGCTCAAATCATTCTTCAGGCCATGAAATTCAAATGAATGCAACAGTGCATCAGAATTTTGCCCCTTGTTTTCTAGGGAGATTGAATTTTTAAACAATGATATCTATTATTCCAGATCTGATGAGAATCATTTGAAACAATAACAGTTTCTCTTTCCACAAATGCCTCCAGTCCTGCTGATTACTTCCCATATTGTCTGGCATTATTGTTCAGGTATATTTTACAAAAAGTAAGCATTAAGAGATTAAAAATTGTTCGTGAATGTGAAACTTCCCAACAATCATTGGAAGAAAAGTGGGAAGAAAATTGTGAAAGACATTTCATTTTCAATAAGATTTATTTCAACATAATTATTTCCCTGAAGCTGATGAAAACAATAGCTTCTATCTTTTCTTACCACACACTGTATTTAATTTATATTCTTGGCATTTGGAATGTAATCAGTTTGAAGGAGCATGATACAGCCCATGGGTATGTCTTTGTGTTTGCTGGGCATGCTGGAGAGTTAGTGCATAATACTTCAAATCTAGCCAATGGCAATGTTTTCAAAAACACCAGCAGTTCACAATAAGTTGTAACCAATACAGGATCTTAAACTTAAGGATAATATTGCTAATGTAGTGACGAGTTTGACTAAGATGAACAAATAATGAGTTGGAAAACAAATCTTTATCCTATTAAAGATGAGGAAAGTATCTGCTGTAAGAAGAAAGTCAGAATTAAAACATGAGGGCAGACCAAGCAGTTCAGAGAATTACATTATTGTTAAGGCAGTAAGTCTTTTTACCAACATTAATGTAGTACAGATAACAGCAATTTGATAATATTTTTCGTTTCTCTTTCAGCAAATATGTATATATGGTTCCTTGACAATTTCATATGTCTACACTCATTTTCTCTCATGTAGATATTAGAAAAGAAGTTAATTACCGTAGATTGGACCCTGACAAATGGGGTGAAATGATGAGTATTTCTTCAATACATTAGATGTATTTCTCATTTCAAGCTTTAAAAGATTTGTACAACCTTGCACAATTATTAAAATTGTGGAGTAACCTAGAAAAATGTATGTATGACATTATATTTCAACAGTTACTTTATATATTTAATTTTTAGATTTTTTTAAAATAGCATATTTTTGCAGTTGATAAAGATGATAGCTCACCTTGGAAGAGTACAAACAATAGATCACATTACAGCCTTCAGGACATCAGAAATGTCTATTGTTACTTTGTTCTACATAACTTTTATGCTTTCATTCTATTACATTCCAGATTTAATTATATATCACTGCTATGTTGCATTTTATGCCTCTTCAATCTTGCTCTTTGTACTCTTTGTAACTCTTCCTTACTAACATGCTCTAAAAAAATCTCCACATGAAACATCAGTGCACTTAACAATTTTTAAAGCCACAAAGTAGCTAATTATCTAAAATCAACAGTAATGAGGAAACGCTGCAAACTAATAGAAAGAAATTGTATTGTCTTACATTATTACAAATGAAAGTTGCACCTACTGGACTAAATAAATCCACCAATTGTTTTAAAGTTTCTTCTGTTGTCAGTAATGTAAAACAGCATATCCGTCCTTTCCTTGCATTTGTATTAAATAGTTTTGACAAGATTAGAGGTGCAATAGATAGATAAAAGACATGGTTTAGGTGTCTTGAAAGCCCTACAATTACTCTATATTCCTGGCTTGTGCTTTGCTGTCACTAGAAATTCAATGTGAATACAAAACCACAAGAATTTTTAACACCAAAGCAACCACTTATTATGTGAAGAAACATCAAGCTAATAAAGTATTTTAGTGGCAGGGTCAATTGAAAGCTTAAAATTCTGAAATGATCAGGGTAGAAACATTTAAACTACTGACCAGACAGAAGAAACTGAAGTCCAGTATATGATGCAGTGGACAAAGACAAAAATAAGGAAGGGAACCTTTCTGTCAGGAGACACAAGAGACTGCAGATGTTGGAATCTGGAGACCTGGAATGTTGAGAAAGCCCATTTCCCTCTTCCCTCCATAGATGCTGCCAGACCTGTTGAGTTCCTCCTACTTATGTGTGTTGCAGCTTTCTGTTGGAGTTCGGCTGAAACAAGCTGGGCAGTGGAAAGATACAAATGCAGGTTAACAGAATATCTGAGCATTGGACATAAAGCATTGACTGTTTCTCTTTCTACATGTGCTACCTGACCTGCTGAGTTCTTTTTCCAATGATTTCAGCTTTTATTTTGGAATTGTTCTTGTGGGTAGCAAATGTGACCACACTATTTAAGAAAAAAATATGAAAGTAAACAGGGGACTACTGACCTGATAGACTAATATCAGTGATAGGGAAAATGCTGTAATCTCTAATGACAAATATAATAATAGAATAGTCATAAAGACCAATAGGATTAAACAGAGTCAACATGGATTTTTGAACATTAAATTGTGTTTGACTAACCTATTGGAATTTTTTGACGTTAGTGTTAGTTGAACAGAGAAAGGGAAAATCAGTTGATGTTGTATGTTTGGATTTTTGGAGTGCTTTTAATAAAGTCCCACATAAGAAGTTGGCAACATTGTGAGAACACGCAGTATTAGAAAGTAGTATACTGACATTTATAGAGAATTGGTAATGGGTCAGAGTGGATAAAAATGAATATTTCTCAGATTGGCAAGTTGCGATTAATGTTTGGGCCCGTAATATTCAGAATGTGTAGCAACAATTTGGCTGTGGAGACCAAATGTCAAATTTCCAAGTTTGCTGAATTGTAAACTAGGATTGTGAGAAGAAGCTTCAAGCAAAAATGGACAAATAGAAAAAGTGACAAAGAACATGCCAGATAGATCATAATGTGGAAAATATGAGGCCATCTATTTTGATAAAAATAAAAATAGAACATTTGCTAAATGGTGAGAGACGGAGTAATTCAGAGAAACCTGGTGGTACTTGTACACAAATCAAAAGAGGAATAGTGAGATGGTCTTCATGGGCTCATGGTCAGTTCAGAAATCTGATAGCAGAGGGGAAGAGCTGTTCCTAAAATGTAGAATGTGTGTCTTCAGGCTCCTGTATCTCCTCCTTGATGGTAGTAATGAGAAGAGGGCATATCTGGGATGGTGAGGGACCCTAATGATGGATGCTACTTTTTTGAGGCACTACCTTTTGAAGGTGTTGTTGATGGTGAGAAGGGGGGACGGAGCTTGTACCCGTGATGGAGCTGGCAGCATCTACAACTTTGTGCAGCATATTTCAATATTGTGCATGGGAGCCTCCATTCCAGGCACTGATGCTACCAGTCGGAATTCTCTCCACAAATCATCTGCAGAAATTCACTGGAATCTTTGGTAAAATGCCATATCTCCTTAAACTCCTAATGTTGTACTGCTGGTGTGCCTTCTTCATGATTGCGTCAATATATTGGGCTCAGGATAGATCCTTTGAGATGTTGATGATCAGGAACTGGAAGCTTCTCACCCTTCCCATGGCTGACCCCTTAATGAGGGCGTATTCTGCCGGCTGCCCCTTCCAAGAGCGCACTTGTTTTACTGACATTGAGCACGAGGTGGTTGTTGTGCAGCAATTCAACCAGCTGATCTATCTCACTCGTGTAACCCTCCGCATTGTCATTTGAGATTCTGCCAGCAACAGTGGCGTCTTCAGTGGTACCACTCATGAACACTCCTCTCTACGTATTTATTTTATTCCTTATTGTGATTTATGTCAGTGAAAATATACCTAATTCTGATTCAGTGATTTATGTACAAGTAAATGGTCTTCGAACTGTGCCTAGCCACACACTCATTAGTTTAGAGAGTTGAGCAGTCGGCTAAGCACACATCCCTGAGGTCTGATTGTCAGTGAGGTGGAGATGTTATTACAGATCTGCGCTGACTGTGGTCTCCTGACGAGGAAGTGAAGGACCTAGTTGCAGAATGAGGGACAGAGAGTGGGAGATTGAGGCTTGTTGATTAGTACTGAGGGGATGGTGATGTTGAATGCTGAGCTGTAATCGATACACAGCAGCCTGGTGTAGGTATTGCTGTTGCCCTGGAGGTCCAGAGATGGAGAGCCAGTGAGACTGCATTTGCTGTGACAGTAGGTGGTAAGTCACTACTCAGTGCAGACGGCAACTAGGGTGTCAAATTATACGTTAGCCCTTACAATTTGATTTGATTACAGGAGGAAGAATGTCTTATTATATTTGCAAAGTGCTTTGCTGAGACTGGGCCTGGAATATTGTGTATGGTTTTGGTCTCATAGAGACATAGAATTAAATGGCACAGAAACAGGCATCTCAACTCAATCCGCCCATGATGACCAAGATGCCTACCTAGGCTAGTACCATTTACCTGAATTTGGCCCTCTAAACTTTTCTAATCAACATGCTGGTCTTTTAAATCTTGTAATTGAACCCCTTCCCTACAACTTGCTCAAGTAGCTCATTCCATATACCAACAACTGGGTAAAAACTTTGCCTTTCAGGTCTCTTTTAAATCTTTCCCCCTTTGCCTTAAACCTATGTCCCTTAGTTTTAGATTCCACTGCCTAGGGACCATCTACCCTTTCTATGCACCTTATTATTTTCTAAACCTGTAGAAGATTATAAACCTCAGCTTGCAGGATAAACAGTTTGTCTCTCCTTATAACTGAAGTGCTCCAATCCAGACAACATCCATGTGACACTGGCTTGACTGTTTCAGTCATCCCACAAAATTAGTTTGAACAGCATTTCGAAGATACTAAACTGAAGCCTGCAGATATCCAGCCAAGGTCTTACAGTGGAAAAAAGATAGCTCCTGTGGGAATGACATACATTACAGCACTCATTCCACTTGTACGTGGTGAAAACAGGAGGGCCAGCATCATGGGGAAGTGATTGGCTGAGACAACTACAACTTAATTGGAGATCCATCCACAATTTACATGCCACATCCCCTGCAATAGAGTCAAGTGAAATAAGAACTGTTGCCACAACTCCATGCTATACACCGTGAACCATTGTCCAACAGAGGGCAAACAGGAGTTGGTGTAAACCTCTGTGCCTTTGGTGAGAAAGCATATTGGAACAAGGAAGGACCACGCTGCTCAGAGGAAGTGTGGAAGTGACAAAAGCCTGGTGCAGGGGCAACAGCTTTTGTGGGCATCATATCCGAGAAAGCTTCTGAAATGTTGCTGAGCCAGTTACTTGTGAAATGTGGCTTGGTTTTCAGCTGGAAGAGAGTTCAAGGAGCTTCAGGAAAGTTGCAAGCATTCGGCTTTTGTGAGTATAAAGAACCAGAATCTACTCTGCATGCATTAAGATTATTGTATGAACTTCATGCGGGAGACAAAAAGCTGCTTGTAAAAGTAGATGCAAAAATCAAAGCCCAGGTGGATGAACAGAAGGCCAAAGAGCAAGGAGTCAATGGAGATATGAAAACAGGATTTGTCAGATGATCTGAAGAGATCAGATCATAAATGGAGCAGTAAAAGAATTAAGAAGAGAACACTCCAGTCCACCTTCTCAAATCAAGATGCACAAAACTACAAGAGGAAAAAGGAAGGAGAAGAAAGGTGTCCAGAGCTGTCAAAATCAGTCGCTGCAGTCTCAGAATCAACTTCTACAACCACCATGGAGGAGGCCCCAGAACCTGAGATTGTTTCACAGCCACAAGCCTCAGCTGCCAAGCAGAGGGATCTGGCTTTACAGGAAAGATGTTATCCCACAAGAGTAAGGAAGCCTCCACAGCAATTAAATCTTTGGTCCTGAATGGGACAATTTATGGATGTCTGTATATAGTAGTTGTATTATATAGTATACTGTATATATAGTTGACATGCATTCTATATTGAGGTGGAGTTTATAGCTAGGCAGGGAGGAGTGGTGTGTGTTGTATATTTCAGTGATATTTGAGTAATTTGTAAATATGTTGTTGATTAGCATTCTTTATTTGTTTCAATAATTCATTATGGGTTATATATCAAAATAAGTGAAATATGTCATACATCGTGATGCTACCACGTGGTGCGCTTAAAAGTAAAGAATGAACTAAGACTTGGCTCTCTCAGCTCTCTTCTTTTTCTTCCAATTAGTTTAATGTTGTGAAGTTACAAAACATAAAAAGGCAATGATTCATGTTGTGTTACAGTCCCTGAAATGTGCTAAAATGCTGTTCAAACGTACGGAGCAACACGGAGAACTTAGCTTCTTTATTCCTCGGCAGCAAGTGTCACTGGATCCATCAGCAGCAAAAAAACTAATTAATGACCTTTAATCCAAGAAACTGTCCATGATAAACTCCTTTCAGAATGAGCAACAGACTATATCTGATCTTGCTGATTTGCATACCATAGATTGGGTCGTGTATTTAGAGATTGAGTAATCATGCGCATTCTACTTTCCTTAAGTGATCCAGAAGAAAGGACAATCCCCATTGAGAATAAGTATTAAAAATGTCAAAAAAATTTAATTGAACAATGATCAGGAGTAAAAGTAACTAAAAAAACAGTGGACCATTTATAAAGTTTCACTTTTTGATGCCATAGATTAAAGAAAGGTTTGGGTCTAGGGAACATGCTTCATTCTAATTTGTACTAATATATTTTGATTGCCAGGGATTCCTTGTGTTGTATCATTAATACGATGCTGTAACAGTTAGTGCTGTTGTTCCGAGTTCCAGGGAGTTGTGTTTGATTGTGACCTTGCATGCTGTCTTGTGGAATTTACACTTTCCTTGTGAGTGCAAGGGTTATACCAATTGCTTTTGCTTTCTCCACAGACCAAAGTCAAGTGAATTGGCTCCCTAATATAGATGAGGAGCAAAGATACCCAAAGGCAAATAGATACAAGAGGAATTGGATTGATGGGATTGCTCTACAGTCAACAGTGTCAACTGGTTGTAATTACTAAGTGCACTCAAGCACATGTCCACAAGATCATAAGACAAAAGAGCAGAATTAGGCCATCCACCGATCAAATCAGTTCCACTATTCAATCATGGCCAATTTATTTCCCCTCTCAACCCCATCCTCCTGCCTTCTTCCCATAACCTTTGACACCCTTAATAATCAAGAACCTATCAACCCCCACTTTAAATACAACTTGGCCTCCAGAGCTCTTTGTGGCAATATATTTCACATATTCATCACCGTCTAGATAAATTCCTCATCATCTGTGTTGTAAAGTGGCATGCTTTTATTCTAAGGCTATGCCCTTTGTCCCAGATTCTCCCACTACTGTAAGCATGATGTTCATGTCTATTCCATCAAAGCCTTCCAAGACTCAGTGTGCTTCAATCAAATCCCCTTTCATCCTTCTAAACACCAGTGAGTACAGGCACAGAGTCATAAAACACTCTTCATACTTTTCATTCCCAGGATCATTCTTGTAAATTGCCTCTGGATCCTCTCCACCTGTCTTAGACATGGGGCCTCACAGTACTCCAAATGTGGTCTGGCCAATGCTTTATGTAGGATCAGCATTACATCCTTGCTTTTATATTCTAGTTCTCTAGAAATGAATGCCAACATTGCATTTGCCTTTATTACCTCTGACTCAACCTGCAAGCTAACCTTTAGGGAATCCTGCACTAGGACTCCCAACTCCCTTTGCACCTCTAATTTCTGAATTCACACACTATTTAGAAAATAGTCTTCTGTGAAAATGCATGACCATACATTTCCCTACACTGTATTCCATCTGCTACTTCTTTGTCCATTCTCCCAAGATGCCCAATTCTTTCAGTACACTTCCTGTTTCCTTAACACTTCCTGCTCCATCTCCTATCTTTGTATCATCAGAAAAATGTGGCCATAAGGACATCAATTCCATTATCAAAATCATTAAAATATAACTTGAAAAGCAGAGGACTCAACATTGACCCCTGCAGTACACCACTAGTTATGGGGAGCCAACCAGAAAAGGCATCCTTTATGTCCATTCCTTCTGTTCTGCAAGTCAGCCAATCATTTCTCCATGTTAGTATCTTTCTTATGATCTTATCCCGTTTAGCAGCTTCATGTGCAGCACCTTGTCAAAGGCCTCTGAAAATTCTAGTCAACATCCACTGACTCTCCTTTGTCTATCCTGCCTGTTATTTCCTCAAAGAATTCTAACAGATCACCCCTTAAAGAGCTCATGCTGACCTTGACCTTGACCTATTTTATTCTGTGCCTTCAAGTAGCCAGAAATCTCACCTTTAATTCAGTCGGCCCTCCTTATCCGTGAGTTCCACATGCGTGAATTCAACCAAGCGCGAATCGAGAAAACCCGGAAGTGCTCTTCCAGCACTCGTTGCTCGATCATTGTTCACCTTGCTCATTCACTACTTCGTTCCTGTGAAAAAATGGCTCCTAAAAAGCAATTACATGGTCAAAGCAATTCCTCGAAGGCTAAAGTGCTAACTCTCGCTGAGAAAGTAGAAATATGGCTCTTAGTCTCTTTGAGCACTACTGTGATGGGGTTGGTGAGAGTGAGAGAAAAGAGTTTAAGGCTAGTAAGGGATGGCTGGCTGGCTATGTAAAGCGCTACAGCCTCAAGAACATAAAGATCATGGGAGAATCGGCATCAGCTAATGCCAAGGTCGCAGCAGCGTTCCTAGAGGAGCTCAAGAAACTCATAGAAGAGAAAGGCTACCTTGCAAGATTTGTTTGATGATGCAAAGAAAAAGAGACAGCTTCCTATAACAATGTTTCTAACTAAAGCATCTGCAATTCTGAAGTCTTAACGTTCAATGCTTGAAGATCCTCAGCCCTCAGCCTCCACAGTTCCTGACTTTAGTATTATTGAGCCTCCTCCAAAGCGTCCTTATTCCCTAAACAAGACAGTGTAACAACTACTGTACAGGTATTACACGTTTTACTTGTTGTTTGATCATTGCTCGCCTCGCGTCTCGTTCATTCGCTGCCTGTGTTGTGAGCAACAGGAACATATACAGTTTTTTTTTCTTGTCAATATTCCCTAAACATTACAGTATAACAACTATTTACATAGCATTTACATTGTATTAGGTATTATAAGTAATCTAGAGATGATTTAAAGTGTACGGGAGGATGCGTGTAGGTTATATGCAAATACTACACCATTTTATATAAGGGACTTCAGCGTCCGCGTTCTTTGGTATCCGCAGATACAGATTGGCAATATGATGTTGTGGACATCACTGAATTGTGGCTGAAAGAAGATTATAGCTGGTAGCTTAACGTCCAAGGACACACACATTGCATCGAAAGAACAGGCAGGTGGACAGAGGGTGTGGGGTGTTTCTGTTGGCAAATAATGAAATCAAATCATTAGAAAGAAGTGACATAGGATCAGAAGGTGTAGAACCATTGTGAGTCGAGCTAAGCAACAGCAAAGGTAAAAAGACTGATGGGAGTTATATACAGACCTCCAAACAGTAGCAAAGATGTGGTTGGGAGATAGAAAATGCATGTCAAAAGAAGGTGGAGGAATTCAACATGCAGGTAAATCAGTTTGGTGCTGGATCCCAAGAGGGGGGATTTGTAGAATGCCTATGAAATGGCTTTTTAGAGCAGCTAAAACGTTGAGTCCAAGGTTGAGCCCATTTTGGGTCAGCTATTCTGGACTGGGTGCTGTGCAACAAATTGGATTTGATTAAAGAGCTTATGTAAAGGCACCCTCAGGAGCAAGTGATCACATAATGATAAAATTCACCCTTCAATTTGAGAAGGAGAAGCTAATGTCATATGTATCAGTATTACAGTGGAGTAAAGAGAATTACAGAGACATGAGAGATGAGCTGACCAAAAATGATTGCAAGGGAACTCTAGCAGGGATGATGATGGCGCAGCAATGGCTGGGGTTTCTGGGAGGAATTCGGAAGGTGCAGGACATATACATCCCAAGGATGAAGAAGAATTTTAAAGGCAAGATGACACAACCGCGGCTGTCAAATAAAAGCCAAAGAGAGGGCATATAATAGACCAAAAATTAGTGGGAACCTACAGGATTAGGAAGCTTTTAAAAACCAACAGAAGACAGTTTTTAAAAAGTCATAAAGAAGGAAAAGATAGAATACGAAGTTAAGCTAGCCAATGATGTTAAAGAGTATACCAAAAGTTTCTTCAGATATGTACAGAATAAAAGGAGAAGTGAGTAGATATCAGACTGCTGAAAAATGATACTGGAGAGTTAGTAATGGGGGACAAAGAAATGGTGGACAACAAGTCGTCACTGTGGAAGACTCTAGCAGTGTGTCAGAATTTCGAGTGTCGGGGGAAGAAATCAGTGAAGTTGCCATTACTAGGGAGAAGGTGCTTGAGAAACTGAAAAGTCTGTAGATAGATAAGTCACCTAGGCCAGATGGGCTACAACCCAGTGTTCTGAAGGAGGAGGCTGAAGAGATTATGGAGGCATTAGTAATGATCTTTCAAGAATCAATGGATTCTGGCATGGTTCTGGAGGACTGAAAGATTACAAATGTCACTCGACACTTCAAGAAGGGAAAGAAGCAGAAGAAAGGAAATTACAGACCAGTTAATCTGGCGTCAGTGATCGGGAAGATGTTGAGGTTGACTGTTAGGGATATGTTTTTTGGGCACTTGGATTCACATGATAAAATAAGCTGAAGTCAGCATGCTTTCCTCAAGGGAAAATCTTGCCTGACAAATCTGTTGGATTTCTTTGAAGAAATAACTAGTGGGATAGGCATGTACTTTCAGAAGGCCTTATGACAAGGTGCCACACATGAGGTTGCTTAACAAGTTAAAATCCATGGTATTACAGGAAAGATACCAGCATGGAGAGAACATTGGCTGATTGGAAGAAGGCAAAGAGTGGGAATAAAGAGAACCTTTTCTGCTTGGCTGCCAGAGACTAGTGGAATTCCACAGGGGTCTGTGTTTGGACCACTTCTTTTTATATTACATGTCAATGATTTGGATGAAGGAATTGATGGCTCTGTGGCCAAGTTTGCAGATGATATGAAGATAGATGGAGGGGCAGGTAGTGAGGAAAAACAGAGAGGCAACAGAAGGAATTAAACATAGAAACATAGAAAACCTACAGCACAATACAGGCCCTTTGGACCACAAAGCTGTGCGGAACATGTCCCTACCTTTGAACTGCCTAGGCTTTACCCACAGCCCTCTATTTTTCTAAGCTCCATGTAGCCATCCAGGAGCCTCTTAAAAGACCCTATCGTTTCCGCCTCCACCACCGCCACCGGCAACCCGTTCCACGCACTCGCCACTCTGTGTAAAAAACTTACCCTGGACATCTCCTCTGTACCTACTTCCAAGCACCTTAAAACTATGTCCTCTCATGCTAGCCACTACAGCCCTGGGAAGAAAAGCTATCCACACAATCAATGCCTCTCATTATCTTGTACACTTCCATCAGGTCACCTCTCATCCTCCATCATTCCAAGGAGAAAAGACCGAGTTCACTCAACCTATTCTCATAAGGCATGCTCCCCAATCCAGGCAACATCCTTGTAAATCTCCTCTGCACGTCGTTCCTCTAAACAGATTAAGAGAATAGGTAAAGAAATGGCATATGGAATACAGTGTCATGAAGTGTATGGTCATGCACTTTGGTAGAAGAAATAAAAGTGTAGACTGTTTTCTAAATGGAAAGAAATTCAAAAATCTGATATGCAAAGTGACTTGGGAGTCCAAGTACAGGATTCCATAAAGGTTAATTTGCATGTTGAATCAGTGTTGAGGAAGGCAAATGCAATGTTAGCATTCATTTCAAGACAATTATAATATAAAAGCAAGGGTATAATGTTAAGGCTTTATAAGGTGACGCTGAGGCCACATTTGGAGTATTCTGAGCTGTTTTAGACCCCTGCTATAAGAAAGGACGTGCTGTCATTGGAGAGGATTTAAAGGACATTCACAAACATGATTCCAGGATTGAAAGGCTTGTCATATGAGGACCGTTTGATGGCTCTGGGCCAGTACTCATTGGAATTCAGAAGAATGAGGGGGATCTCATTGAAACTTATTGAATGTTGAAAGGCCTCAATAGAGTAGACAGAGGGGATGTATCCTATGATGGAAGACTCTTCAGACCAGAGGACGCAGCCTCAGAATAGAGGGATGCCCATTTAGAATGGAGATTAGGAGAAAGCTGTGGAATTCATTTTACAGAGGGCTGGGGAGGCCAAGTCATTGGGTATATTTAAGGCAGAAGTTAATAGATTCTTGATTAATCAGAGCATGAAGGGATTCGGGGCTGAGAGGGAAATGGCTCAGCCATCGTGACAAGGCAGAGCAGACTCAATGGGTTTAATGGCCTAATTTCTGTCCTATATCTTATGGTCGTGAGGTGTGCCAGTGTTGATTGTCAGCGAAGAGGAGATGTTACTTCTGATCCGCACTGACTGTCAGCTCCAGCTGAAGAAGTCAAGAATTCAGTTGCAGAGGGAGGTATAGAGGCCCAGATTTTGGAGCTTGTTGGATAGTACGGGGGGTATGATGGTGTTGAATGTGAGCTGTAATCAATAAACAGTAGTCTGCTGTAGATATTGCTATTGTCAAAGTAACCCAAGGCCAAGTGGAGAGCAAGTGAGATAAATCCACTGTAAACCTATTGTGGTGAGAGGCAAATTGCAGTGAGTCCAGGCCCTTGCTTAGGCAGGAGTTCATTTTGGTCATGACCAACCTCGCAAGGCACTTATCACAGTAGATGTGAAAGTGCAACTGGACGATAGTCGTTGAGGTAGTTCACCCTGCTCTTGGCATTGGTATAGTTGTCACCCTCTGAAACAGGTGCGAACCGCTGACTGCAGCACTGAGAGACTGAGTAAGTCTTCGAACAAGGTTGGTTGGCACAGGTTTTCAGAGCCCTACCAGGTACACCACCAGGGCCTAATGCCTTGCAAGGTTTCTCCATCTTGAAAAATGTTCTGACATTGGCCTCCGAGAAAGAGGGTCAGCAGATGCTGCTGGGATTTGCACGGGTGTGGTTTTATTCTGCATTTCAAGGTGTACATTAAAAGGTGTTGACCCCCTCATCTGGGAATGAAGCATCACAGCCATTCATCATACTTGACTTTGCATTGTAGGAAGTAATGGCCGGCAGAGCTGATGTGCATCTGATTCCTTCTCTAACTTCAATCCATTTTTCCACTCTTAAAATAGCCTTCTGTAGGTCATACCTGGGCTTCTTTTATAGCTTCAGATCACCAGTTTTGAATGTCACAGATCTAACCCTCAGCAGATTACAAATCTCCTGGTTCATCCATGGCTTTAGGTTTGGGTATGTCTGGTATCTTCTCAAAGGCAAATACTCATCCATGCAGATCTTGATGAAATTAGTGACAACTGTGGCATATTCATAGAACATAGAACATAGAGACCTACAGCACATTACAGGCCCTTTGTAACCTAGTCTAGAAACTGCCTAGAATTTCCCTACCACATAGCCCTCTATTTTTCTAAGCTCCAAGTACCTATCTAAGGATCTCTTAAAAGACCCTATTCTATCCACCTCTACCACTATTGCTGGCAGTGCATTGCACGCACCCACCACTCTCTGTGTGAAAAACTTACCTCTGACATCCCCCTTGTACCTACTTCCAAAGCTATGCTCCCTTTTGTTAGCCATTTCAGCCCTGGGGAAAAGCCTCCAGCTATTCACATGATCAATGCCTATTTATTCAGCTTCAATCATGATCCCTTAATATTTACAGACAATTCAAACCAGTCCTGTAAGTGCTCTTCAACCTTCATTGACCATACCTTCTTGGTCCTCAGCGCTGGTGCTGTGGCCTTTAGCTTCTACCTGTACACCAGGAATACAAGTACAACCCAGTGTTTGGACTTTCCAAAGAGCAGGTGTGGGACAGCACGGTAAGCAATTTTGATGGTGCTGTGACATTGTCCAAGTGTCATAGGTGTCATAGGTGATACGATAATGGTAGTTGGTCAGAGCCTTTAAGCTGGCCTGGTTGAAATTCCCCACGTATAGGATAGGAATCAGGGTACTCCATTTAGTGATTATTGATCACAGTGCTCATCTCCTCCAGTTCCTGCCTGACATTGGCCTGAGGTGGAATATACACCACTACCAGGATGATGTGGGAAACTCTCCAGGCAGATAAAGTGGACTACATTTGACCGCTAGCTGTTCCAGGTGAGGTGCACTGGAATGAGACAGAGCAGGCATGTCTGTGTACCACAATGAGTTAATCATGAAAAATACTCTGTCTCCTCCACCTTTAACAGACTCTGCTGTCCTGCCTTGGTGAAGACCTCAAGCTGCAGTGCTGCATTTGTAATGGTGAGGGTGAACCATGTTTCCACGAAGCAAAGTATACAACAGTCCCTGATGTCCCTCTGGTCCTGCAATCTTGCTCTGAGATCTTCAGTTTTATTTTCCAGAGACTGTACATTTGCCAGCAGGATAGTAGGGAGTGGGGGTCTAAAGGATTTGCGATTCAATCATACTTTCAGCCCAGCGCGTATTCCTTGCTTCCTTTTTCTTAAAGAGAAACTGCGCTTGCTATCCAAGTCTGCAGTCCGGAGTCCACTGATTTTGAGGATTAATAGATATTTTAAGCATCTTAAGATGATGTTGCTTACCAAAGCATCCATGGCCATGACTGGATTTCAGCTGTAGTAGTCCAGAAAAGGAATATTTGATCATTCCCATCGGAGCTGCACACGCAGATTCACACTAGTGGTGCCATCTTTTTTTTTAAGAATACTAATGCCTTCACATTCTTTTCAGATACCTTCTATCAGAACCCTGAGGTGTAGTCCATCTAGTCTAGGTGACCTATGCACCTTCAGATCGTTCATCTTCCCAAACACCTTCTCCTGGCTAAATGCGACTACACTCACTTCTAATCCCTGACTCTCTTGAACTTCTGTGTCACCCTCAAGGTGAAGTAGGTTACAAGATGTTTGAATTCAAAATGCAATTGAACATAAGTGGCTTTATTTAAGTCTTGCATAGTTACCTATCTTTCAATCAATTTACCCATCCTAAATTACAACCTGTTTCACCACTGGTCATTCATCACTGACTAATTACATCGATAACAACTGTGCTTGAAGGTCAATAATTCAAGATGATGGGTTTTCTCTGAGAGGAATGCGTTGCTAATTGTCAGCACAGTTTTACTTCAGCTAACAGCCAGAATGTAATTAATGGCCGAATGTATGCACTCAGGAGTCTTGTATCTGAGTCTTGAGTCAACATGTCCATCTAAGCTTCCTGTCTAAATGAAAAATAGCTAGCTCATCCTGAAGTTCAAAATTAAACACAGATTGAACGTGGTTGGTCTGATTTTTTGTTTTACTGAGTAAGCTCAACAACAGCAGCTTGTATAATAAAGATTTTTAATGTGTTACAAATTGCAAAGAGTCAGTTCAGAGAGAAAAAATACTGAATTAATAATACAGATGGATAACTTTACAGCAGAACTGAACTAGCACTAGAGGTCATGGGTTAGGGGTGAAGGGTGAAATATTTCTGGGGAATGTGAGGCTGAAATGCTGCACTCAGAGGGTGGTGAGAGAGTGAAAGCAGAAGTAGTAGATGTGGGTTCAATTTCAACATTTAAGATAAATTTGAATAGGTATGGTACATGGATGGTAGGGATATGGAGGACTATGGTTTGGGAGCAGGTCAATGAGACCAGGCAGCATAACATGGTCTATATGGCCTGTTTCTGTGCTGTAGTGTTCTATGACTATAACTGACTACTCAGACAGAAAAAGCAACTTCTGTGTCAAATAGAAATCTCCCTATAGAAAAGAGGAACAAGAATGGGCTTTTCTGCTCTTTGCCCTTGCACTGCCATTCAACCCCAGCATGGCTGATCATCCACTTCGGTGTTCTGTTCCCAAGTCCATGATCCTTTTCACGTTAAGAATTATTTCTACCTCCTTCTTGAATATACTTAATTTCTTGGCTATCATGGATTTCTGTGGAAGAGGAGTCCTGAGATTCAACACCCTCTGGATGAAGGACTTTCTCCTGATATTGGCTCCAAATGATATTCCCATATTCTGAGATTATGTCCCTGTCCTAGACTCACCAGTCATCAGAAACATAGTCCCTGAAACTTCCATAGTCTGTCTGGTTTCTGATAGATCCCCTCTCGTTCTTCAAAAATTGAGGGGATATTGGCCTAATTGACCCAATTTCTCCTTATACAACCATTCCCAAGACACAGCATTATAAACCATAAATGCGCTCCCTCCAGGGTAGGAACATTCTTCCACCAATAAACAGATCAAACTGCATGCTAAAACTCTTAAACAATTTTCTTGCCATGAAGACTGGCTCATCTTATACCTTACTAACGCATACTGCTCCTGAATGCCTGCTTTCAGTAGCCAGTCTACAAGGACACCCATGCCTCATTGCTCATTTCCTTTTTCCAGTCTATCACTATTCAGATAATATTCCATCGTAGAGTCATGGGAATAGGCCCTTTGGCCCAATACACCCATGCTGACCAAGATGCCCATCTGAGATAGTCTCATTTGACCCTAAACCTTCCCTGTTCATATACTTGTCCAAATATCCTTCAAATGTTGTTACTGTACCTTCCTCAGCCTCTTCCTTTGGCAGGGCCTTCCATATACATATCATCCTCTGTGTGATTAAGTTCCCCTTACAACTTAATTGTCCAACCCTGAAAAAAAGACTATGTGCATTCACCCTAACTATGTGCCTCATTATTTTATACTCATCTATAAGATCACACTCTTCCATCTCCTACTTTCTAAGGTAGAATGTCCTTGCCTGTCCAACCTCTCACTACAACTCAATCCCTCAAGTCCTGGGAGCATCCTTGTATTTTTTTTTATTTATGCACTCTTTCTGGTTTAATAACATCTTTCCTTTAGCAGGGCAACCAAAACTGAACACAGTCCTCCAACTGTGTCCTCACCAGTGTGATAAACATTTTTATGCTCAGCACGCTATCTAATGAAGGTCAGCATGCCAAAAGGCTTCTTCGCTGTCTTGTCCACCTGTAATGCCTCTTTCTGTTTTTAAAGCCAAACTGGATAAACTCATAATCACCCATGTTAATTTGCACCTATCATGACTTTGCCCACACACCATATGTCTGAATAACATTGGAGCCTCTTTACATCTTCTTCAGAGCTTGCATTACCACTGAACTCCATGTCATCTACAGAAATGAAGGCACCACACAGTTAGTTCTCTCATCTATATCATTGGTATTTAATGTCATTCAAGAAACTGGTCTTTATGACACTTAATTTCACTGCTTGCCTTCCAATTCCTAGCATTTAGTTCCTGCTTTATATTTCCTGCCTATCAACTAATTCTCAGTTAATGTTAGTATAATTACCTGTAACCTCACATGATTTAACTTTGCACATTAATCTCTTATGCAATCGGCATAGTTCCTGGAGCTGCTGCCTCATGGTTCCAGTGTCTTAGGTTCATTCTAACTCCACTTCTATCTGTGTGGAGTTAGCACGTTCTTCCTGTGACTGCACGGGTTTTCTTGGGTGCTTCAGATTTCAAAGTCCAAAGTTAAAAGTAAATTTCATTATTAAATGACATATATGTCAGCATATTCAACCGTGAGGTTCATTTTCTTGCAGGTATACTCAATAAATCTATAGAATAATAACTATAAGAGAAGCAGTGTAGAAACTGGTCTGCTGGGACGTTCAACCCAAGTGCAGAAGCCAGAAAACTGTGCCAGTTCAAAATAAAAAACAAGAATGTAAATAAATCAGCAATAAATGTCATGAACATAAGATGAAGAGTCCTTGAAACTGAGTCCGATGTTTGTGGGAACATTTCAGTAGTGGAGCAAGTGAAGTTAAGAGAAGTTATCCCCTTTGTTCAAAAGCCTGATGGTTGAGGAGTAGTAACTCTTCCTGAACCTGGTGGTGTGAATTGTGAAAATCTTGTACCTTCTTCCTAATAGCAGCAGCAAGAAGAGAGCATATCCTGGGTTGTAGGGATCCCTGATGGTGGACGCTGATTTTCTATGGCAATGTTTCATGTAGATGTGCTCAGTGGTTGGGAGGGCTTTACCCATGATGGACTGGACCATATCCATTACTTTTTGTAGGATATTCCATTCAAGAGCATTGGTGTTTCCATACCAGGTTATGATGCATCCAGTCAATGTACTCTCCACTACACATTTATGGAAGTTTGTCAAAGTTTTAGATGTCATGCTGAATCGTCGCAAACTCCTAAGGAAGTAGGGACACTGCAGTGCTTCTTTTGTAATTGCACTTACATGCTGAGCCCAGGATAGATCCTCTGAAATAATAACACCTAGGGATTTAAAGCTGCTGATCCTCTGTCCCTCTGATCTTCCACTGAGAATATGGTTCATGGTGTTCTGGTTCCCTTCTCTTGAAATCTATAATCAGATCCTTGGTCTTGCTGGCACTGAGTGAGAATGTGTTGTTATGACATCACCCAGCCAGATTTTAATCTCCCTCCTATATGCTGATTCCTCACCACCTTTGCTTTGGTCTATGACAATGGTGTCATCAGCAAACATGAATATGTTATTGGAGCTATGTTTAGCCACATAGTCATAAGTG
This sequence comes from Hemitrygon akajei, assembly GCF_048418815.1. Classification (NCBI taxonomy): domain Eukaryota; kingdom Metazoa; phylum Chordata; class Chondrichthyes; order Myliobatiformes; family Dasyatidae; genus Hemitrygon; species Hemitrygon akajei. The sequence continues at coordinate 109,546,938 of NC_133125.1, forward strand.
TAAAACAAACAGAGCAGGGACTAAGCACTTCTCCTGCTTCCCAAACATACACAGGTTGGTAGGTTAGTTGGTGTCTGAGCATTGCCTCTGGTGTGTAGTGAATGGGAATTTGCTGCGATTAGTTGTATTTGTCACATGTACATTGAAATATGTGGTGAAATGTGGCATTTGTGTCAACGGCCAACACAGTCTGCAGATGCACTAGGGGAAGCGTGCAAGTGTTGCTGTGCTTCTGGCATGCCCACAGCTTACTCACTCACGCTAACCCTATGCCTTTGGAATGTGGGAGGAAACCATCAATGTCATGAGGAGAACGTACTACCTCCTTACAGGTAGCGGTATGAACTGAACCCTGGTGATACTATAAAGCATTACACTAACTGCTATGCTCCTGATTTAATTAATATGGTTTCCTTCCGATTTTTGTTTAAATGGATTTGAGTTGGCAGATTGCTGTTTTTCTTCTGTGGAAGCTTGTATGATGTTTAGCTCCGGGGTTGTGCTCCCAATGGGGTTTTTTTTCCCATTTTTTTAGTTAGTAAGGGTTCTTTTTTTTCTTTCTTTTCTTTCTATCAAAAAATATTCTTAATACTTTATTTTTTCTTATTATTATTGATATATTGCTTAGCTTTGTTAATCAGTTATTTGCTAATTTAATTCTTCATTGTACATAATGATATATTGACTTGATTACCTTAATGTTTTTGTTGAGCTTCAATAATAATGAATAAAAAAGATTTTATAACTGAAAATGAAAATGTAATATGATTAATATAGGATTTTTATAAATAAATGCTTAATATTCAGTGCAGACTCTGTGAGTTGAAGAGTATGACCCAATGTCTATGACCTATCTAATGCCTTTTAGAAGTCCAAACACACCACATGCTTATCTGTTCTACAGAATCCCAAAGACTGCAACATGCAGACAGAAATTGGAGTCAAAGAGAGAAACAAGCCTTTGACCTATTGATTCTGCACTTACCACCTCCCTTTTTTACGCAAAAGCTACCTTAACTCATTTTAACCTCTCCCTGTTCCTATCACCGCCCTTCCACATTCTGCCACTCTTATACACACTAGAGACAGCTTGCAGCTGACAGTTGTCCTACAACCTTCTAGTAATTTGGGATGGGGGAGGAAATCAATGCAGGAGTTCCCAATCTTTTTATGCCACGGACCCCTACCGTTAACTGGGGGGGTGGGTCGGTGGAACACAGGTTAGAACCTCTCACCTAGAGGAAACCCACACAATCGCAGGCAGGGCAAGCCATCTCAGCACTAGAGTCATAATTGAATCTGGGTCACTGGATTTGAGAGGCTGCTGTGCCAACTGGGTGCCATCCTTTGCAGTTTTAAAGGATCCCTTTTTTTATTGTCTCAGATATACTGAATAACTGAGCTTCCATATCGTTTAAGTAGAGAACCCCAAAGATTCTGTTTCCTCTATGCAAAAAATCTTTTGTCCTAATTTCCTGACCATTTATTTTGAGATTGTGGCCCCTCGTTTTAGAGACCCCTTGAAATTTTGAACATTTTGTGGCGATGACTTTTCACATTTCTGAAATCTAAAGCTTAGGCCCTGCCGACTAAATCACTCTCGTTCAACAAACCTACAGGTCCAGGAATCAATCTAGTGAATGTTTGAAGTACCCCTGTTGCAAGCATATCCTTCCCTAAATGGAGAGACCAGACCTATATGCAAATATTCCAGATGCAGTCCCATCAAGGCTCAATATAATCAGATAAATACATTTCTGTTTCAAGGTTTCAACCCAAAGTTCAGCATTATGTTCCATCCACAGATACTACTCAACACATTGAGTTTCTCCTGCAGAGCATGTGCTAATCCAGATTCCAGTATCTCTTGTGTCTCAATAAATGTCTCGCTTTGTAGTGAAAACTCTTTGCATTGTGGTCTTACATCCCCTTTGTAAAATAGGAGTATTGAAATAAGAGCACAAATATGCCATTCTACCTTTTAACTCTGCTCTGCAATGCAATACATTAAACTCAATATCATATCCCCACTCACTCCCTACAGCCACAGAGTAATAGACCTATACAGCATAGAAGCAGACACTTAGGCACAACTGGTCCATGCCTGTCCAAATTAGACCCATATGCCAGTGTTTGGCTATAAACTTCTCAACTTTCTAATCCGTTCCTCTCCGACTGTCTTTTCAAAGTTGTTATTGTACCTGCCTCAAACAGTTCCTCCAGCAGCTAGTTCCAATAGATACCATCCTTTGTGTAAAAAAGTAGTGTGTAATGTTCTTCTTAAATCTTTCCCTTAAGCCTATGCTCTCTGACTTTTGATTCCCCCACTCTGTGAAAAAGACTACGTGCATTCACTCTGTCTCTGCCCCTCATGATTTTATACACCTCAATAAGATCACCCCTTAATCTCCTACACTTGCAAAGAATAAGGTCCTAGTCTGTCCAATCTCTCCCTATAGCTCAGTCCCTCAAGTGGCTGGCAGCATCCTTGTAAATATTTTCTGCATTCCTACCAGTTTGATGACATCTTTCCAACAGCAGGGTGACCAAAACTGAACACAATACACCAAGTGCAACTTCCCAGCAACCTGTACAACTGTCCTCCAACGTCCTGACATATGAAGGCCAACATGCCAAAGACCTTCTTCACCACCTTGCCTATCTTTGATGCCACTTTCAATGAATCATATAGCCTCTGTTGTACAACACTCCATGATCCCTTTGTCTTAAAACACATACCCAAGCTCTAGCGTTCACTGGGAAAAATCCTATCTGGCTTTAACTTTCCAAAATGCAACATCTCATACTTACACCACTTAAACTCCCAAAAACCTTAAAGACAGGGTGGTGGGGGGAGCCCGCAAGTGTTGTTATACCAGCCCCAAGGTAATATGTCCACAATGCTCAGCAAAACAACAAGGAACACAGCAAGTGACAAAACAGCAACAGTAAAACAACCCCAATCCTGTTGACAAACCACTAGCCTGCCATTATGAGTCACAGAGTCATAGAGCACCACAGCACACAAACAGGCCTTTCGGCCCATCTCATCTGTGCTGAATGCTATTCTGCCTAGACCCATCGACCAGCATCTGGACCATAGCCCTCCATACCCCACCCACCTATGTACCTATCCAAATTTCTCCTTTATGCTGCAATTGAACATCTTCCATTAGTAGCTTATTCCCCACTCGCGCCACCCTTTGAGTGAAGAAGTTCCTTTTCAGGTTCCCCTTAAATATTTCACTTTTGACCCTTAACTAATGACCTCTAGTTCTAATCTCACACTACCTCAGTGGAAAAAGTCTGCTTTCATTATTCCTCATAATTTTGTATGCCTCTATCAAATCTCCCCTCATTGTTCTACATTTCAGAGAATAAAATCCTAACTTATTCAACCTTTCTTTCAAGACCTGGCAACATTCTTGTAAATTTTCTCAGTGCTCTTTCAAACATCCTGATATCTTTCCTCTAGGTAAGTGACCAGAACTGCACACAATACTCTAGATTTGGCCTCACCAATATCTTCAACTTCAACTTAATATCCCAACATCTGACTTCAATACGCTGATTTACAAAGGTCAAGAGTCTCTTTGTGACCCTGTAGAGTGATGTAATGTGTGACAGATGACACGTATTGTTCATAATAGAAACTGTTCTATATAATTCATAAACACCGTCATTGAGTTGTTGTGTTCACTTTAAGAGATGGTGTCTGAAATAATGATATCAGTTCAAGGTGATTGCTTTTGGTCTGTTTGTAATGGAAGCTCAGCATTCAATACCATCATTCCCTCAAAACTAATCAATAAGCTCCAAGACCTTGGCCTCAATACCTCCTTGTGCAATTGGATCCTGAATTTTTTTTCACATGGGAATATAACCATATAACAATTACAGCACGGAAACAGGCCATCTCTGCCCTTCTAGTCCGTGCTGAATGCTTACTCTCACCTCATCCCACCTACCTGCACTCAGCCCATAACCCTCCATTCCTTTCCTGTCCATATACCTATCCATTTTTTTTAAATGACAAAATCGAACCTGCCTCTACCACTTCTACTTCAAGTTCGTTCCACACAGCTACCACTCTCTGAGTAAAGAAGTTCCCCCTCGTGTTACCCCTAAACTTTTGCCCCTTAACTCTCAACTCATGTCCTCTTGTTTGAATCTCCCCTACTCTCAATGGAAAAAGCCTATCCACGTCAACTCTATCTATCCCCCTCATAATTTTAAATATCTCTATCAAGTCGCCCATCAACCTTCTACGCTCCAAAGAATAAAGATCTAACTTGTTCAACCTTTCCCTGTAACTTAGGTGCTGAAACCCAGTAACATTCTAGTAAATCTCCTCTGTACGCTCTCTATTTTGTTGACATCTTTCCTATTATTCGGTGACCAGAACTGTGTACAATACTCCAAATTTGGCCTCACCAATGCCTTGTACAATTTTAACATTACATCCCAACTCCTATACTCAATGCTCTGATTTATCAAGGCCAGCATACCAAAAGCTTTCTTCACCACCCTATCCACATGAGATTCTACCTTCAAGGAACTATGCACCATTATTCTTAGATCACTCTGTTCTACTGCATTCCTCAATGCCCTACCATTTACCATGTACGTTCTATTATGATTATTCCTACCAAAATGTAGCACCTCACACTTATCAGCATTAAACTCCATCTGCCATCTTTCAGCCCACTCTTCTAATTGGCCTAAATCTCCCTGCAAGCTTTGAAAACCTACTTCATTATCCACAACGCCACCTATCTTAGTAACATCTGCATACTTACTAATCCAATTTACCACCCCGTCATCCAGAGCATTAATGTATATGACAAACAACATTGGACCCAGTACAGATCCCTGAGGCACACCACTAGTCACCAGCCACCAACATGAAAAACAGTTATCCATCACTACTCTCTGGTATCTCCCATCCAGCCACTGTTGAATCTATTTCACTAGTTCGATATTAATACCCAACAATTGAACTTTCCTAAATACCTTCCGTGTGGAACCTTGTCAAAGGCCTTACTGAAGTTCATATAGACAACATCCACTGCTTTACCCTCGTCAACTTTCCTAGTAACCTCTTCAAAAAATTCAATAAGATTAGTCAAACATGACCTTCCACGCACAAATCCATGTTGACTGCTCCTAATCAGACCCTGTCTATCCAGATAATTATATATACCATCTCTAAGAATACCTTCCATTAATTTGCCCACCACTGATGTCAAACTTACAGGCCGATAATTGCTAGGTTTACTCTTAGAACTCTTTTTAAACAATGGAACCACATGAGCAATATGCCAATCCTCTAGCATCATCCCCGTTTCTAATGACATTTGAAATATTTCTGTCAGAGCCCCTGCTATTTCTACACTAACTTCCCTGAAGGTCCTAGGGAATATCCTGTCAGGACATGGAGACTTATCCACTTTTATATTCTTTAAAAGCACCAATACTTCCTCTTCTTTAATCATCATAGCTTCCATAACTACCCTACTTGTTTCCCTTACCTTACACAATTCAATATCCTTCTCCTTAGTGAAAACCAATGAAAAGAAATTGTTCAAAATCTCCTCCATCTCTTTTGGCTCCACACATAGCTGTCCACTCTGATTCTCTAAGGGACCAATTTTATCCCTCACTATCCTTTTGCTATTAATATAACTGTAGAAACCCTTTGGATTTATTTTCACCTTACTTGCCAAAGCAACCTCATATCTTCTTTTAGCTTTTCTAATTTCTTTCTTAAGATTCTTTTTACATTCTTTATATTTCTCGAGCACCTCATTTACTCCATGCTGCCTATATTTCTTGTAGATCTCTCTCTTTTTCCGAACCAAGTTTCCAATATCCCTTGAAAACCATGGCTCTCTCAAACGTTTAACCTTTCCTTTCAACCTAACAGGAACATAAAGATTCTGTACCCTTTAAATGACCTTCATTTCTCTATTACATCCTTCCCATAAAACAAATTGTCCCAAATCCACTCCTTCTAAATCCTTTCACATCTCCTCAAAGTTAGGCTTTCTCCAATCAAAAATCTCCACCCTGGGTCCAGTCCTATCCTTCTCCATAATTATATTGAAACTAATGGTATTGTGATCACTGGACCCGAAGTGCTCCCCAACAAATACCTCCGTCACGTGACCTATCTCATTCCTTAACAGGAGATCCAACACTGCCCCTTCTCTAGTTGGTACCTCTGTGTATTGCTGCAAAAAACTATCCTGCACACATTTTACAAACTCCAAACCATCCAGCCCTTTTACAAAATGGGCTTCCCAGTCTATGTGTGGAAAATTAAAATCTCCCACAATCACAACCTTGTGCTTACTACAAATATCTGCTATCTCCTTACAAATTTGCTCCTCCAATTCTCGCTCCCCATTAGGTGGTCTATAATACACCCCTATAAGTGTTACTACACCTTTCCCATTCCTCAATTCCACCCAAATAGCCTCCCTAGATGAGCCCTCTAATCTATCCTGCCAAAGCACCGCTGTAATATTTTCTCTGACAAGCAATGCAACACCTCCTCCTCTTGTCCCTCTGATTCTATCACACCTGAAGCAACGAAATCCAGGAATATTTAGTTGCCAATCACACCCCTCCTGCAACCATGTTTCACTAATAGCTACAACATCATATTTCCAGGTATAAATCCATGCTCTAAGCTCATCCACCTTTTTTACAATCCTCCTAGCATTAAAATAGATGCATTTAAGAAACTCTCCACCTCTTCCTCTCTGTTTATCCCTAACGATGCAATCAACATTATTATCTTTTTCTTCCTTCTCCCCTACATCTTCAGTCTGAGCACTCCCCTTCTCTATCACCTGTCTATCCTCCCTCACACACTGTCTACTAGCTTTCTCTATTTGTGAACTAACCTCCTCTCCCCTAGTCTCTTCAAATTGATTCCCACCCCCCAACCATTCTAGTTTAAAGTCTCCCTAGTAGCCTTAGCAAATCTCCCCGCCAGGATATTGGTCCCCCTAGGATTCAAGTGCAAACCGTCCTTTTTGTACAGGTCACATCTGCCCCAAAAGAGGTCCCAATGATCCAGAAACTTGAATCCCTGCCCCCTGCTCCAATCCCTCAGCCATGCATTTATCCTCCCCCCTCATTCCATTCCTACTCTCACTGTAATTACTACCTTTATGGTCCTTCTTCTCAACTTCCTTCCTAACTCCCTATATTCTCCTTTCAGGACCTCTTCCCTTTTCCTACATATGTCATTGGTACCTCTATGTACCACGAACTCTGGCTCCTCACCCTCCCACTTCAGGATATCTTGGACGCGATCAGAAACATCCCGGACCCTGGCACCTAAACCTACCTTGCCTCGCCTGCTTCTGCCTAAGCCTGTTGAGCCAAAGCCCTTAAGCCTACACTCTGCTCCTGGCTCACTCCACTGCCCGCAAAGGATGCTGTCTGCTGTATAAGGCTGTGTCCTTTTTAAATCTTCCCTGCTTCACTGCCCGACGTCACATGCCTGTGCATTCCTGACTCTCTTAACTCTGATGAGAAGAAGAAAAAATCAAAATGGCTCCCGCCGCACTCCCGTTCTGATCCTCCGACTTCCTTCTCCAATTTCCTGACTTGCCCACTTTGCAGACCCTGACTTGTCAGCTCAGATTGGCAACAACATCTCCTCCACAATCTCCATCAGCACAGGTGCACCACAAATCTGTGTGCTTAGCTGTCCTTAAACTGACGACTCTGTGGCCAAGCACAGCTCCAATGCCATATTCAAGTTTGCTGACGACACCGCTGTTATACGCTGAATCAAAGGTGGTGATGAATCAACATATAGGAGGGAGATTCAAAATCTGGCCGAGTGGTGCCATAACAACAAGCTCTTACTCAATGTCAGCAAAGACCAAGGAGCTGATTATTAACTTCAGGAGAAGGAAACCAGAAGTCCCTGAGCCAATCCTCATTGGAAGATCAGAGATGGAGACGGTCAGCAACTTCAAATTCCTCTGTGTCATTATTTCGGAGGGCCTTTCCTGGGCCCAACATTTAAGTGCAATTACGAAGAAAGCATGGCAGTGCCTCTACTTTCTTAAGAGTTTCCAAATATTTGGCATTACATCTAAAATTACATCTTCAGGGAGCGCAATGCGCAGAGACAAATATCACTGTGATGATTGTACGCTCTAGTATCAATTGTTTGGTGAAAATAAAGCATTTGTATTTGTAAAATTTGAGAAACTTCTATGGGTGCGTGGTGAAGAGCACATCACATCCTGGTATGGAAACACCAATGCCCTTGAATGGAAAAACCCGCAAAATGAAATGGATAGGGCCCAGTCCATCATAGGTAAAGCCTTCTCCACCACTAAGCACATCTATGAAAATGCTGTCACAGGAAAGCAGCATCCAACATCAGGGACCCCCACCTCCCAGGACATGCTCACTTCTCACTGCTGCCATCAGGAAGAAGGTACAGGAGCCTCAGGAGTTACACCACCAGGTTCAGGAACAGTTAATACCCCTCAGCCATCAGACTCATGAACCAAAGGGGATAACCACTCAACTTCACTTGCCCCATCATTGAAATGTTCCCACAACCTATGGACTCACTTTCAAGGATTCATCATCTCATGTTCTTGATATTTATTGTTTATTTATTTATTACATTATTTCATTTCTTTTGTATTTGCACAGTTTGTTGTCTTTAGCACGCTGGTTGAATGCCCAAGTAGGTGTGGTCTTTCATTGATTCTGTTACGGTTATTATTCAATTATGTATTTAATGAGTATGCCTGCAAGAAAATCAATCTCAGGATTGAATATCGTGACATACATTAATAATAAATTTACTTTTAAATTTGATTTTAAAGGGCTGTAGTTTTTGTTAAGTACATAAAACAACTCACATGTTTTATTAACAAAATCCTACAATGCTATCTACCCGTAACATCACTTGCAAGGAATTCTGGATCTATTTTCCCAAATCGTTCTGTTCTACTGCATGCCTCAGTAGAGTCATAGTCATAGAAAATTACACCACAGAACAGGTCCTTTGGCCCAGATAGTCCATGTCAAACCATTTAAACTGCCTGCTCCCATTAACTTGCACCAGAATCATAGCCCTTCATATCACGACCATCCATGTACCTATCCAAAATCTCTTATATGTTGAAATCAAGCACACATGCACCACTTGTGCTGGCAGCTTGTTCCACACTCTCACAGTGCTCTGAGTGAAGAAGTTCCCTCTCATGTCCCTTTAAACTTTTTACCTTTCACCCTTAACCCATGACCTCTAGTTGTAGTCCTACCCAACCTCAGTGGTAAAGGTACCCTACCTATGTGCAAGTCCTACCCTAAGGAAGTTCCATTTTTTCCTTGCTCTATTCCAATTGCTTACTGAACTTGCAGGTAAAATTTCAGCGATTAACCTTTTAATCTCTCATATTTAAAAACACACCACCTTCCTATATCCTCTTCCAAAGTGGGTAAGCTCATATATTTCCTGCTAATCAAAACTTAAAACAGTTTCAACATATTTGTGAAACATCATTTTCCTTCTCTGCGTCTCCATTGAGTCTGCTCAAATCTATCAGCACTTCTTTAATAATAGAATCCAGGATTTTCACTACTACTGGGTTTGCTTGATATGTGAAGAACATTCTACTGACCATACTGTTTATTCAATAAAATTAATGAACTGAGAAAACGTCTAAAGCGTTCCACTTTGAGCAGCTAGAGACTGTTATATATAAACATGGGTTTATAGATGGAATTTGGCAGGGATCATCTGTAAATGTATTTGTTCCAGCTGTTTATAGCATCGTTTAAAACCCATGATTAGATTACTGTTTTGCAATCTCTCTCCTGCCTGGCAGCTGAATGATGACATAATTGTTTAATCAGGACAAGCTATAAAATATAGATTTTTTTTCAGTATAACAAAATTGAGAATTGAGATTTGATGTTTATCGCTTTATTTCTTTATCTGTCTGTCTACTTATTTATTAATTTATTTGTTTATTTACTTATTTGCTTACTTGCTTATTTATTTATTTATTGAGGTACCTCGCAGAATGGGCTCTTCCAGCCCTTTTATCCACGCCACCCAGCAATCCCCAATCTAATCCTAGCCTAATCACGGGACAATTTCCCAATGACCAATCAACCTATTAACCAATCCGTCTTTGGACTGTGGGAGGAAACCGGAGCACCCGGAGGAAGCCCATACAATTATGGGGAGAACGTACAGGCAGTGGCAGGAACTGAACCCGAGTCACTGGCATTGTAAAGTGTTGTGCTAACCACTACCATGCTGCTCCTGGCTGATACTGAGTTGCTAGAGGAAATATTACAAAAGGAGTGTGTGTTTTGAGATGAATAATACCAAGAAGTAAACCATTGTCTATTAAATTAACTTGTCTTAAAAGTTAAAAGATGTACCAAGAAACTACTAAGATAAATGTCTGTTACAGTGACAACGAATACCATTCAGGCAAGCTACATAGACGGAAAGGTGCTTTTAAACTTCATTTGTTTTATTTTTGTTATAAAAAGTCTCTTGTACAAAGATGGTTTTATTTGTGTATGGTATTTATTTAATGGCACTTCAAAATAAAAAGATCTTGCTGAAAAATATTGATTTTCATTATGTTTGGTGAATAGCTCATAAATAATGTAAATATGCATATTTCAGGTGGAATGTACAATATCAAAGTTCAAAGTAAAATTTATTGTGTGTACATATATGTCACCACATACAACCCTGCGGTTCTTTTTTCTGAGGGCATACTCTGCAAATCTGTAGAACAGTAACTGTAAACAAACTGTGCAAATGCAGATATAAATATATGGCAATAAATAACAAGCATGAAATAACAATATAACATCCATCAATATAGCAATGTAACAGAGTCCTTAAACGAGTGTACTTGTCCCCTTTTGTTCAAGAGCCTGAGAGTTGAAAGGGAGTAACTGTTCTTGAACCTGGTGGTGCGAGTTCTGAGTCACCTATACCTTCTACCTGATGGCAGCAGCGAGAATAGAGCATGGCCTGGGCAAGAGGAACTTTGGTGATGAATGCAATATACGTAGTAATAAATATTTTGACTGAAAAAATTGATCTCTTGATAGTTATGAAGAATCAATTCACATATTTATCTGCATTTTGTGGATGTGCTGGATACATTTTGTAAGAAATAGCTAGACTTGCATACTGGGATGCATATATTTTCGTTCTGAAAGATGATGAAGCAAAACAAAATTGGAAAAAGACAAAGAACTGCAGCTAAATCTCAGCAAAATGGCTATTTGAGAAGGGTTACAGCAAGAGGGCGATTAGATCAATTTGACCAAAAAGCTCAAAGCTTTGATTAACCACAAAAAAATTATCTTGAATTTCTATTTCTACAGATATTGGTAAAGGAAGATATGCTCACACAGAAGAATATATCCCAATTCAAACTAATGACTTAATAATAGTCACAAAAGAGCTGGAAATACAAGTTTAGAAGTAGGGCTGTTTAATTTCCATTTTACAGGGTGTTGGTGAGGTCACAACTGCAGAAGTGCCTGTGGTTTTGATCTCCTTTGCTAAGAAAGATTACAACAGCATCAGAGGTGGTCAAGAAGAGGTTCACCAGGCTATCAAAAGAGGCTACACAGCTTTGAGGGGTGATCTCACTGAAACACATAAAATTCCAAGTAGATGTTGAGAAAGTCTTCAATGAGGGGACAGAGTTTCAAGATAAGGGCTGGTTATTGAAACCAAGGTAAGTAGAAATTTCTTCTTGCAGATGATCATGAATCTCTAGAATTGTCTACCCAGAGGGTTGTTAAAACAAGCACATTAGCAGTATTTTAAAATGAATCAATAAAAAGATTATGATGTTGAGGACTATGGGGATCTAAAACAAAGAAGAAGCTGAAGATTAGCCATGATCATACTGAATGTCAGGACAGGCTTGAGGGGCCAAGTAGCCTTCTCCTGTTCCTGCTCCTATTTTCTTGTCCCCTGAGATACAGAGTATTTATCCCATTGTGTTAGAGTGTAGAGGAAAGAGATTTGTGGGGAGAGAAAACAAGTCTATGCCTCATGGTGTTCTTCCATCATCAAGCTAAACTGTGAACTTCCCCTCTTTTTCAACAGATTGTTGAGTATTTCCTGCAATCTTTGTTTTGTTTCAGATCTTAAAGGGCCACGGGATTTGCTTTTGCTCTGAGAATTTTACATCTTAAAAAATAATGGAATCAGTTATAATGATTAAACCTGAATTTCTTCTGTCAAATATAAGACAGATTATGTCCAGTTTAACCCATTGGCCAAAGTCATCTTCAATGGTGCCAATCTGCATAAACCTGATCTGGATTGGGAGGGATGGTCAATTTGACCCTACACATAAAGTGGACGAACCACACTTACTTCTTTTTAAATCAAAGTGTTTCTGGAAAGCCAGCCCATCCCTAATTGCTCGAAAAGATGGTGGTGAATTGATACATCTCTTCTGGTGAAGGCATTCTCACGGTGGTATAAGACAGATAGAACCTGAAATAATGAAGGACTGTTAATATATTCCCAGGTCAGGATGAGGCACAACCTGGAAGGGAACCTGAAGTTTCGTAGGGCTCCTGTGCACTTGCTGCCTTGCCCTTCTTTATGGTAGAGGTCCTGACTTCTGGAGATGTTGTCGCATAGCCTGGCTGAATAACTGCAGCATAGTTTGTAGATGATGCTGCAACAGCTGTTGTAAGCCAGTGCAGAGGAAATAAATGAGGTGCAACTTAAATGAGGTTGCATCAAGCTTCTAGAGAACTGTTGCTGCTATACTTATACAAGCAAGTGGCGAGTATTCCAGCACAATCCTGATTTGTGTCTTGTGCCTGTCAGCCAGTGAGCGACTTGCCACAGATAACCCTACATCTGACCTGTTCTTTTGGTGACCTGGTCCCGGGATGAAGCGTCTCGGTGCTCTTTTGGCTTAGATCCGCTGCTGCGGAGGAAACCCTGTGCATCAGCATCAAATCTCCAGCTCACCTCTGACCTCCCCAAGTACACATTCAGAAATGTGTTGAGCATAGGAGAGGTGATATGTGATGATGGAACTGCCCACAAGGGGTGAACATAATCTGGTCCAATAGTTTTCTTAATAACAGTTAACATGATTTCCAAATGATTAAATCTATGTATTAAAATTCCTCAACCACTTTGTGAGAAAGGAAACCATGACCTAATGGGCCTTACCTCTCAAAATTCTTTTGGGAAAAAAGCTTTCATAGATATATATTTATTAAGTGCAAACATTGTATAAACTCAAAATAATATGTACTGTTAAGTGTAAAGTTATGAAAACTTGTTTAGGATTCACTGCTGCTCAATTGTCAGTATTTTACGAAATGGATCCTTGTTAAAATTTAATGAATTGTTTCCTGTACTATAACATTTCTATGTTCTTTCTAATAGTGTGATAAGCCTCAATTACTGCCACACAACGTTTCAGGCACTGAAAATTAACTCACATTCCTTCAACTTTTCAGTCATTACAGGACAAAAACTTGTGAATTGCATTTTATATGTACGTTACATTCAGACTTTATTTTTCTCTCATAATCTGATCTCACTATCCTTCCCTTGCATCGGATTTGATATTGTATTCATTATTTCCGGATACAGCCTCCACATTTAACAGTCATCGGTTAAGGAAAAGTATGCAGTGTACATAAAGGTATTGTAGGGCCAGCTCTTGTGCACGTTTGTGGCTACCGTAGATTCCGGATTTTAAGCCGCTACTTTTTTCCCACATTTTGAACAGTTTTGAACTCTGCGGCCTTTAATACGGAGTGGCTAATACATGGTTTTTTTCATGCCGCCAAAAACATTTTGCCTCGTAACAGTAGACCAATAAAATTGATGAGTAGTTCACAGAGGTCCAATGAAATTGTACGATAAATCAAATGCACTTTCACAATTAAATTATTGTAAATCAGTCATTTGTACTCACCCTCATCAACATGGAAAACACTCGAAGAAAAGCATTGTGCTGCCTTTATGGCAGTTATTTAGTTTATAATATTTTCGCTTAGTAATTCATTTTCTAGTTAAAGTTAGAACTGTTTTAACTATATTTGTTTTCTGTACTACATCGCGGGATGCTATAACGTCACACCCGGTTTCGCCGCGTCTTGTGGGATACCGGTTTGCGATAAACGGGACGGCGGGGGGGAGCGGTGGAGCGGCTTTGGATCTGAGCGAACGCTGCTTTTAAGTTAAAGGCGATCAATAACTTTTCCTGGTAGGCTGCAGTATATATATTTTTTACCAGTCGTTAGGAGATATTGGAATGTTGTTCAGTAAAAAAGTATACGCAACGTATATTTAAAAGTAGCCGCGTTACAGGCACGGTTCGAAAAAAAGCATTTGCAATATGTATTTGTTTATGTTACCATATGGATTTAATTAAAAGTTAAAAAATCCTCACGTGTAATATCTTTCTGTGTAAATATCTCATATTACAACGTGGGACACCTGCGGCCGAAAATCCGGTGTGGCCTAAAATCCGGTGCGGCCTAAAATCCGGTGCGGCCTGTACAAGTAAAAAATTGATTTTATTTCTAAAATTAGAGCCAGCGGCTTTTAATCAGGTGCGCTCTGTAGTCCGGAATCTACGGTAGTTGTCATACAGATGTTTGTGGAAAAGTAACAAGCAAGAAGATGTCTAACAAAGAATAAGTTCTGACCTAGTGAGTTTTCAGTGCAGGAGGTACTGTATATTAGAGTAGGAATTTGGCAGAGGTGGAGTGACGGGACAGCAGGATTCCTCCAAACTTACTTCCAAATTTACGTAGATGATCTGCAATCAAATTTCATGGAGAGGATACACTTCAACACAATTCAATTTATGCATGGAAATCTGAATGAAGCAGCTCATAAGCACATGTACACGCAAATCAATTGGTGAATAAACATAGTACACTGTGTTAAGTAGTAGAAAAAGGAAGGCAAATGCAATATTGGAGAGGACTAAAATATAAGAGCAAGGATGCAATGCTGAGTCTTTAATAAGGCATTGGTCTGACCATATCTGGAGTTCTATGAGCCGTTTTACATTTATTTAAAGATACAGCACAGAATAGATCCTTCCAACCGTTTGAGCCACACTGCCCAGCAACCTCTGACAACCCCAGTTTAACCCTAACCCAATCATGGGACAATTTAAAATGACCAGTTAACCTACCTGGTATGTCTTTGGACTGTGGGAGGAAACAAGAACACCTAGGGTAAACACAAGCATTCCACAGGGAGGACATACAGAAACTCCTTATAGAGGGCACTGAGAGTGAACTTTGAACTCTGCCACCCCAAGCAGTAATAGTGTTGTGCTAACCGTTACGTTACTGTGGCGCTCTATATCTAAGGAAGGACTTGCCGGCATTGGGAATTGTCCAGAGGAGGTTCATGAGAATGATCCCAGGAATGAAAGGGGTAACATGTGAGGAGCATTTGATGGCTCTGGGTCGGTGCTTGCAGGAGTTTAGAAGAATGAGGGGGGATCTCATTGAAACTTATTGAATGTTGAAAATCCAAGAAAGAGTGAACGTAGAGAGAATGTTTCCAGTAGTGGGGGAGTCTATGACCAGAGGGCACATCCTCAGAATGGAAAGTTGTCCCTTTAGAACAGAGATAAGGAGGAATCTCTTTAGCCAGTACGTGGTGAATCTGTGGAATTAATTGTCACGGACATCAAGTCATTGGAATATTTAACGGATGTCAAGGGTTATGTAGAAAAGGCAGGAGAATGGGGTTGAGAGGGATAATAAACCAACCATGATCGAATGGTGGAGCAGATTTGATGGGAATTGTGTTGCCTTTATGGCAGTTATTTAGTTTATAATATTTTCGCTTAGTAATTCATTTGTTAGCAATTTTTAGTTAAAGTTAGGATTGTTTAAGTAAATTTGTTTTCTGTAATATATCACGGCTTGCGATGATGTCACATCCGGTTTTGCCGCGTCTTGTGGGAAAATACCGGTTTGGAGAAACGGGAAGGTGGGGGGCTCACATGTGCGAGTCCAGCGCAAGAAAAGTTGTCTTCTACGCATTAGAAACACAGTGAAGCAACGCTGTAAGTTCACGAGATAATCGATATGTTGAATTAAAATGTTAATGCTGATTCTGTTAAAAGTAACGACAGTCGATAAGGTTTATGTTTTAGTTAGTTAAAGAGTTGTGGATAGTCGTGTTGAAGTGTACTTAAAGCAGTCAATGGCGTAAGTAGATTCTGATTGTATGCTGCACTTTAATGTAATGTAGTTGTTGTAGTTTTACCTTTGCAAGTATTCACGATGTAAATGTGATATCAAGAAGGAAACAAATACTGTACAAATCTTGTATTGTTTTATCAACAGTTTTCACCATACGTTAATGTGGAAGAGTGAACAGTAAACGGTTAATCTTACTGTGATCCTGTCTTCATTGACAATGGTTTACCTCGGTGTTTAGTTCGGGTTCCGTTACACCTGAGCGAGAACACTACAGTGAAAAAGCGGCATTATCAGGTGTTTCAAGTGCAGCAATGACAACTCGGTCCAGCATCAAGTCGTTGCCATCCAGCGACAGGGGCAGTAGGACATCATCAAGTAAGGCCGTCCATGCAAGAGCTAAAGCAGAAGCCGCCAAGGTGCGAGTGCGCTACGCCAAACAAGAAGCAAAATTGAAGATGGAAGCAACTGCCAGAGAAGCCGGAAAAGCTTCTGGGCTGGGTGGTGATAGGAGAGGTGTGTCTCGGCAACGTACACAAACCAACAGTTAACACACTCAAGACCAATGTGCTAGAGAGTGGCCGCCATTCAATTTTTCAACCCCACACAAGTGTCACGTGTATTAAGGAAGCACGACAAGGCTTAAACAAACGTAGAGTAACTGACGAGATGCTGGGTCAGTCAGTCTTCGCTCAAACTGAGCGTGATAATAAACTTGCTCAATCAGCTCAAGATGCCATTTTCTTAAAAACAAAGGACACCAAGGTCTTCAGAGATGAAGCAAATAATGGGGTCGTCCCACTGCCTTTCAGAGAACCACGCCAGTGCTTGCCAAACAACAAAGAGCAGGCAGTCAAGCGGTTCACGCCCTTGCAAAAAACCCTGAAGAGGAAACCTGAGATGCAGCAACGCACCCGATTGACCCACGAGGTACTGTGCACACTAATGGCAGAGGTCACAGCCATTATAAATGCACGACCACTCCTACCCGTGTCTTCTGACCCGGAAAACCCCTTCATACTCTCGCCATCAATGCTCCTTACGCAGAAGGCAGGAGCCCCCCCCTCCACCAGGGGACTTCTCTGTTAAGGATTTGTACACAAAGCAATGGAGACAGGTCCAGGCTCTGGCAAATCGGTTCTGGTCTTGTTGGAGACAGGAATATCTACCTTTGTTGCAACACAGACAAAAGTGGACAGAACCCGGCAGGAATCTTCAAGTTGGAGATTTAGTCCTGCTCAGGGACAAGCAAATCGCCCGCAACTGCTGGCCAATGGCCAGAATCACTGCTACATTCCCTAGTAGGGATGGACATGTCAGGAAGGTCGAGTTGAAAACTACCGACCAAGGCGATGTGAAAATTTACCAAAGGCCAGTTACAGAAGTCATTCTACTTCTACCTAATGACTGATTTTGAGACTGAAGTTTTGTATTATGTTCATTGTGACCTTACGAAGGTCAGGCGGGGAGTGTGTTGCCTTTATGGCAGTTATTTAGTTTATAATATTTTCGCTTAGTAATTCGTTTGTTAGCAATTTTTAGTTAAAGTTAGGATTGTTTAAGTAAATTCATTGTCTGTAATATATCGCGACATGCGATGACGTCACATCCGGTTTCGCTGCATCTTGTGGGAAAATACCAGTTTGGAGAAACGGGAAGGTGGGGGGCTCACATGTGCGAGTCCAGCGCAAGAAAAGTTGTCTTCTACGCATTAGAAACACAGTGAAGCAATGCTGTAAGTTCACGAGATAATCGATATGTTGAATTAAAATGTTAACGCTGATTCTGTTAAAAGTAACGACGGTCAATAAGGTTTATGTTTTCGTTAGTTAAAGAGTTGCGGATAGTCGTGTTGAAGTGTATTTAAAGCAGTCAATGGCGTAAGTAGATTCTGACTGTATGCTACACTTTAATGTAATGTAGTTGTTGTAGTTTTACCTTTGCAAGTATTCACAATGTAAATGTGATATCAAGAAGGAAACAAATACTGTACAAATCTTGTATTGTTCTATCAACAGTTTTCACCATACATTAATGTGGAAGAGTGAACAGTAAACGGTTAATCTTACTGTGATCCTGTCTTCATTGACAACGGTTTACCTCGGTGTTTAGTTCAGGTTCCGTTACACCCGAGCGAGAACACTACAGGAATTATATTTAGGCCAGACAAGATAGGGTCAGCAAATTTTCTCAGTGAGCTAGGAGATTTTTTATAACGATTCAGTAGTTTGATACTTACCATTACTGAGGCTGATATTTTTCAAATTCCAGATTATTTAGTTGACTCCTTACAACCCAGAAACTTTTCTCATTACTGCCATCAGGGAGGAGGTACAGGAGCCTGAAGACATACACTCAACATTTTAGGAACACTTCTTCCTCTCTGCCATCAGATTTATAAATTATGAACCTTCATTAAGATTCATGAACCTTCACTACTTTGCTCACTTTTTGTTTCTTTTTAATGACCATTCGCATTGCAATTTACAGTAATTTTTATATATTGCATTGTACTGCTGCTATAAAACAACAAATTTCAAAGTTTATTTTAATATCAAAGCATGCATAAATTATATAACCCTGAGATTTTAAAAACACAAACATGAGGAAATCTGCCATCAGGTTGGAGGCTACCCAGCCAGTAGCCAGTGGTACCCATTCCACGTCCCATTCCCATTCTGATATGTCAATCCATGGCCTCCTCTACTGTCAAGATGAAGCCACACTCAAGTTGGAGGAACAACACCTTATATACTGGCTGGGTAGCCTCCAACCTGATGGCATGAACATTGACTTCTCTAACTTCCATTAATGCGTCTCCTCCCCTTCTAACCCCATCCCTGATATATTTAGTTTTTTTGCCCCTCCCTTTTTTTTCTTTCTCTCTCTGCCCATCACTCTGCCTGTTCTCCATCTCCTTCTGGTGCTCCCCTCCCCCCTTTCTTTCTTCCTAGGTCTCCCGTCCCATGATCCTTTCCCTTCTCTAGCTCTGTTTCCCTTTTGCCAATCACCTTTCTGGCTCTCAGCTTCACCCCACCCCTTCCGGTCTTCTCCTATCATTTCGCATTTTCCCCTCCCCCTCCTACTTTCAAATCTCTTACTACCTTTCCTTTCAGTTTGTCCTGACGAAGGGTCTCGGCCTGAAACGTCGACATTGCTTCTCCCTATAGATGCTGCCTGGCCTGCTGCGTTCCACCAGCATTTTGTATGTGTTGGTTAACCCTGAGATTTGTTTGTTTACAGGCATCCACAAAACAAGGAACCCGCAAGAACCCAATTTTTAAAAAAGGCCAACTCCCAAAGTGCAGAGAAAAACAACTAATATCAATTATAATAAATCTGATTCTGATTCTAACTGATATTTAGCTGCTGGGTTTTTTAGATTTAAAATGCCAGATTTTATGGTGAAATTTTTTTCTTACATCTCTGATTTGCTAGTCCAAGATTCTAGATTACCAACACAGTAATTTAACTACCCTACCATCTTGGTAGGTGTGTTGAACACCACCAATCTCTTTTTAATAACTTTAATGAGGTTTATGGCTTTTCTGATCAATCACTATCATATTATCCTGAAATTATACTCAACATTAATCAACATTATTAATTAATTCCAGAACAATGATTATGGAGGTGAAGTGTTTCTCTCTTCACAGATGATCCCTAACCAGTTGAGTATTTCCACTATTTTCTGTTTTCTATTTGGCCATGGAAGACTGGTGGTTGAGAAAGTGCCTTAAACTAGGGGAAGGTGGAATTCAATAGTGTAAGAAGGATGTAGCTGATGTAGATTGGGAACAGCTGCTAGAGGGGAAAGCAACATCCGATAGGTGGGAGGCATTCAAAAGCAAGAGTTCAATGTGTCCCTGTAAGGCTAACATGATAAGATTAGATACAAAGGATATCGAAGGTTTGTTCAGGGAAAAGAAGGAAGTATACTTCAGGTATAGGAAGTTGGTTTTGAATGAGCCCTTTGAGACTTGTGGAGGATATAGAAAAGAATTTAAGAAAAAACTTAGGAAGGCAAAAAGGGGCCAGAGCCATCAAACGCTCCTCATATGGTAACCCTTTCATTCCTGGAATCATTCTTGTGAACCTCCTCTGGACCCTCTCCAATGCCAGCACGTCTATTCTTAGATAATGAGCGCAAAACCGTTCACAATGCTGCAAGTGCAGTCTGACCAGTGCCTTATAAAGCCTCAGCATTATAACCTTGCTTTTATATTCTAGCCACTTGAAACATATGCTAATATTGCATTTGCCTTCCTTACCAGCAACTCAACTGAATAGCCTAATTCTGCTCCTATGTCTCATGGTGTCCTTTGCTATGGTGTCGTCAACTTGTCTTCTAACTCTGGGTTTCATTGAAAATATGGAGCACTTTAAAGAAAAATTTCAATTATTTCATCCATAAAGAGCAATGTTAAGATCGAGAGCTTTTGCGTTTATGACCTGATGATTTAAGAAGATTTAGTGCTGCCACTGAATGTTTGAAATAGAGAAACATTTTCTCACTTTGATGAATCAAGAAAGGTTTATCAACATTGTGAAATTATCCTTTTCTAGAATATTTTTGTTAAGTTGCAAAATATATATTTGCTTTTTTGTTCCGTATTTTAAAATTAAACAATTAAAATGCTACAAAAGCAATGTACTGCAGATGCTGCAAATCAAACAGTTTGCTTAATAGATCATGAAGCATCTAGAGGGAAAGAATCAGAGGAAAATTGTCACTAATTCTTCTGATCATTAGCTTGAAGCCTAACTGTGTTTTTCAATTACTACTTGATCTGCAAAACTGCCGCCTTTAGTTTTGTGTTAACTGAAATTTTACCTGTTCATGTGCCAGAACATTGCTGGAATAGTAAAATTAAAAATGCACTCACCTCTGTAAAGGTTTCTGATTCTTATGCTGCGCTGTAGTATGGAAATTAAAAATTAGTTTTGGTTTTTACACGACGAGTCTGCAAATTACAGAACTGAAAACATATATTGTGAAAGAACCTTTATGAATGCTGAGTGAGCATTTAAGGGGATACTTTCTCTCTTAAAAAACTTCACTTAAGGTGCAAAGGAGTTTAAATTATGTAAATGATTTTTAAATTTGTGAAACAGAGTTAATTCTTTATTTATTTTATAGGAAAATAACAATTGATTACATCATACTTTGTGAAGACCATTACAATGAGTATATATTATAATGTTATATTTTCTAACATCATAGAAACTAACTTGCCTGATCCAACTGCTAGATTTCCCATTGGATATCAGCTCCTCATTTAATGCTGATTAAAAGGCTGATAAATCTATTAAAATCATTATATTTTTAATTACAGTAAAATGAGGGACCTAGAGTCAATATTCATTATTTTAAAGTACATTTATTTAAAGGATGTTTTAAAAACATTAAAATGACCAGATGTGTGTCACAGCCCCAAGAGCATTATTGCTCTCAGTTTATAGCTAATACCTCTGGGATCTGAATCAATTCTTAGTATAAGGTTTAACCTAAGTAAGGCAATTTTTCATCAATTTTCTCTCTCTTTTCCTGAAAATGTTAACTCCTTAATAGGGTAGAGATCCACAGATGTCACTTACCCTCCAGCATCTTGCTTAAGTGCTCTTTTTTACTGTGTGAAGATTGACAGTGAATGTCTGTGGCTTTGCAACACCAGGAGCCGCAGTGCAGAGAGATGGGTGCTAGTGAGATTGCTCCAGCTGAGTCAGATCCTTTCCTCACCTATCATCCATTCCAGTCATTTGCAGCAGAAGACTTAGAATAGTAATTGGGAGTAGAATATTTAACCCAAGGCACTGTGGCTTACCTACACCTCAGTTGATATCGTATAACTTAACGTGAATTGAGGATTAAATCCAGGGCTTCCAGAACTCTATACCTCAGGTATTTAGGTTTACATGAAGGGAATATTGTTTTCATTATGTAACAAATGGTAATCTAAGCAAATGAGTATTTTAGAGATACCGCATCTTTTGAGAAACCATATGTTTAGTTGATTACACTATTCAAAATGGATTTTAATATAAAGAGGAAAACATTCAAATCATGTGAGTGTATTTGGATTTATCTTAATAGATAATAAGGGTGGTACTGGAAGGATAGTACTGTAGTTCACACAGAAGGAATGTAAACTCTACTCTGAGTAATAACATTAACAACTTGAGATCATGCCACTGTCACAGTTCTGTCACCGAAGTATTCATCATATGTGGTCCTAACTATGTTTTCATATTGATGCCTATATCAACTAGTCTTTGAGATTTGCCAAGCAGTTTTAAATTTTACAACACAATGTGATAATGTTGCTAGAATCCAATTGCACAGTTGAGATTGATTGTCTCTTGAAAGGCTACTGTTTGTAACCATATGACTGATTTGAGCTCAAATGCCCTGTTTACATTTCTGGGTTTTAACAGAAGACAACAGTGTGCTTGAGCTCAGCCAGGAAATTTAATAAATATCAATATAGTTAACAGATGAACATAGCAAGTAGTATGAAGGCAGTGCAGGACAAGATTTCATGCTTTTAAGAGTAAACTATTTCATCACAAATCCAATATTATATAATATATTTGTGCATCAATTTCACACTAATTTTAGAATTAGTCAACAATATGATTTCTTTATGTAGGAATTGATCAGGGTACATTTATCACTGAATTTAAAGTAAATTGGTTGTCTAATTAGATTACTTTAAAACAGGATAACCATGTCATAACATATGCAGTTTTCAAAATAATGTTAAGTTCTCCCATGATAAATAATATTTTATGAATGTAGTCTGTAAACCAAATTGTAGAAAATGATTAAAAGGCTGAATGAAAAAGTCCTGCTACTTTAATCACGAGTCAGTTTTCCAAGCCATTCCTGAATGTCCAGATGACATTTTGCCTGAGAATAATTTATAATTTCTTATGGGCCATTAATAACTAATATTTGAAATGTCTAGTATATGCAAGTTTTTCTATTAATATTACTATTTCGGGGAGATTTATGTTAAGTGTGGTGATCAAAGAATTAGTTTGGTAAGGCTGCACTTCTTCAGTTATCTCTTAAAGGTTAGTTGCTTTCTTCATTTATGTGATGAGCTGATCATTAAAAGCAAGGTGAACAGAAAAAAAAATATTGAGAAGAATTGGAATTACCTTACAGAGAAATTTTGGATCTAATTTGCAATATTTAAGGATTTGTGTCATTAAAAAAAGAGAGATCAGTTCAACTAATGTGAAACAAAATGATTTAAAATGTTCTGTGCAGCACTGGAATCTGCCCACAAGCCCCCTCTTGCTGTAACTTTGTTCTTGCATCTGAGCTCCACTGACACCTAGGATATTCCATTATTGATTTAAATAGAGTTTTAGAATATGTGATGTGGTTCTAAACCTTTGCTTCCAGGCACACATGCTTAATATCAGCAACTAAAAAAAAAACAAAAGTGTATTTAAAGCACATGAGGGGTGGTTATTCCATCATAATCAAAAATGACATGAAACAACTCGCTCCTTTTTTGAACATTGGGTCAAAATGCTGCTGGAGGTAATCCTTTCTACAAATGGGCTATAAACTATTTAAAGAAATATGAAAATGCAGGCATTGTAAATGACAAAAGATTTGCATTAACAAAACCACATTTGATGAAATGGCTCAATTCAATGTTTTGAGTTATGAAGCATCATGTAAGATTTGTTTAGTGTTTCTGTTTACAAAATATATCACAGTCATATTGTGGATGAAAACCAAGGGTACTGGCCTTTAGGTTTACAATTTGTAATCAGCCAACTACTTGTCAAAGGTTTATTTCCAGTTTCAAGAAGAATCCTCCTTATCTGGCAAGTCCATTGTAATGTATTGTTCAAGTGAAATAAGCTTTCACCCACGAGAGGAATATTTCTCTGCATATAAATGTATTTATCTTCCTGTTAATGCTTAATTAATTTTGAAAATGTATATTAGGCTGAAATAAAGGAGAAAAAAATACAAAGTAGGCAATGAAGTTAAAATGTCCCTTCAAATAACCAGTTCCATTTAGTTCTTCCAATGTCATTCAAAACACAGATAACTTTTCTTACATGAATTGTTCTCATGAATGATTTATACGTGTCGTGTTATCTGAAGCTTTCTCGACGTCCCCTTGTGGATTCAGACAGACATTGGTTGCATAATGTTAATTTTAACACCATAATAGCTTTTGATGAAGAAAAGATTAGATGATTGTGGCAGAATTAATTGAAATGTATCTTCCAATCACAAGGGTTCCTTGATTACTTACCTCCTTAATAAAAAGGAGACCTGTATTATATTCAATACAAAAGGGCGAGAAATAGATTTTCAGTACCAGCGCAGAGCTTTACGAGACATTCCATTTGTTACTTTTTCTAATATTAATTGTTTTCTTTAAATCGCGTAGTTTTTTGTGTGGTAATGCGAATGATAATTTAATCTATTTTACATGGTCATACTTGGCCTTATAAATAGCTACTTTGAGGCATGATGCTTCGCCATGCTCACGTAACCAGCGCACTATGGACTTGCGAAAAAGTGATCGCTTAGATAACGGTAATATTAGATGCGTTCAAGATTTACTTTTTCTTTTGCGAGCAACGGTGCAATAGAAATGTAGTGAACTACACTTGTTGGGGGATAATGTAGCTATACAAACATAAATTACTCCTATTCTCAAAACTACGCGGGTTTACTTGAGCTCTCTTTGTCGGATATGAATGAGCCTAGTTTCTCCACCGGCATATTACAAAAGTACTGTGGATACAGAATGCATTTACTCAATATTTCTATTACTTTTTCTTAAGCCTAGTGATGAATTTAAGTTATGCTTTTGAGTGAAAGATTCATCCCTCCTGTTCTCGTCTCTTCGCAAGCGAGCAGTAAATTGGGAACAGAGCCGATGGAAAGGAAAATTTGAGAGGTGTAAATGAGAAATACCCCTCAGGCAAGCAAAGAATTACAAGGATTTAACTAGTGAAACTACACCAACAGATTGACTGGATAGGCAAATTCAACTCTTAAATATTGCTGGAATCAATGAACTGCCTGTTTTCCTGAACAGCAGCATTGTATTCAACTGAGCTGCCCTTTGCGAACGGTGAATGTTTTTTAAAAGACAACAAAGTGGTTTTATCTTCTTTCCCATTCACTATAAAAATGTGATAAATCAGGTTTCTGCACTATCTAACAATGGTTTGATTTAGATTTCCAAGTAATTCTATTCAAAGCACGAACAAAGACATCCTTTGGAGGATACCTTACCCTCCACCTGCGCTAAGTACGTTATGAGAAATTCGGATACAAATCGCGTGAGCAATGCAAGAATTAATTGTTTTCTCTCTATTTCCTCCTTTATTAAAATCCTCTGTTCAAGAAATGAACAGGGTAGAAATCAAACGCTAAAATTTACAGAAATATTCATCGTCTACTATTAAATTAAAAACAAAAATATTACACTTTTTAAATTTCATAAAGATTCGTGAAAATGCATAATTAAAAAAGTATTTTCTGTTACAGAAACGCCAATATTTTATGAAATAACATGCTATGACCACGCAACGTTTGAAATACGCATAACAGCAAACAACCTAGCAGGTATATTGAAATCATTTGGACTTAGTTTTTAAAAAAAACAGTAAGTAATTTTACGGCAATGGCGTTATTTCTCGCTGTTTGTGAACTAGCAACGGGATAAAACAAAATGCGAGACTCCGCACTAAAATTCACAGGTATTATCTAACACTTATGTTTATAATATGATTGCTGACGTTTTGATATGTGTTGATAAAAATCAAATTATGATTTAAAACAGATTATATTTCGCATTGACGATCAAAGGGATATTTTAGTTCCCAATCGTCAAAGTGATGTGCCACTTTAAGTTCGAGATAAAAAAAGATCCAATAATTGTTATGACTCGGAAGTACTAATACTAATAACAATACGAAGAATAGCACTAGATGGCAGTGTCAGAGGTCACCCTGCTGTGTCCCACATAGCACTACAGTGAAGAACTTTTAACTATAATAGCTATTCTATGAGCTTTAGTGCACTTGGTATTTTATGTAAATTTCTACTTATTTGCACTTTTTTGTTTGATCGTTACATTATATTGATCGTTAAGGTCGTATACTACATTTTAATGTGCAAACATTACTCGAATGGACAGAAAATAGTCCTATATCCGAGGGGTAAAATGCAAAAATAATTGTCTACCTAAGCAATAAATACAAATATCAGGCAGTCAGCATCTGAACCAATCCCGCCCTCTCCATCGCGTTTATTTTGTTGCTCTGGACTCGTTTATATGTTCAAGAAAGTTTACATCAAACCCAAGAAAACCAAGCAAAAGATCGTGTGATGGACATATATGAAAATGAGCGCTGCACATGCAACAAAACACTGAAATGTACAATTTTACAATCTGCTTTAGACTTTTCGGTAATTGCTATCATCGTGTGTAGTGATTTGCGTGGCTCCAGCTCTGCAATTCGCTCATTTGGCAAGTTGAATGAAGGAAATATTAGGTCGCAACCCACAAAATAAAACCTACGGTATTTACAAATGTACAGTCTCTTCTTATTGTTGCCTAGATGGTTGTTCAGCTCATTGTTCAGGTGATGTATGCACAACTATAGACAGGACCGGTGATATCTTTACACGCATTTACAATTTGATTAAATAGGTTTTGAGTTTAGATTTTGCCGAAGCACATTACAGATGAACAAAAGTGAAAGTTAACTGCATCTAACAGTGTAACAACATTCGGGAATTCGCCCACTGATACTGTTTTTACACGTTGACAGTATTTCCTTTGACTTTTCGTGGCCTGCTGTGAAAGCGCAGTGCCCTCTCTGCTTCATCCAAGTCATATTTCGAAATACATAATTACAGGCGCACAAGCAGCAGAAGCTTCAGTGATCCATTATCACAATTACAGTGGCTCCTCTTCTTCCCAAAAAAAAAAGAGATTTTGCGAGGCTATGATTTGGGAAAAAGAAATCTGGGCAGCTATTCATTCCAAATGGCCGCATAATACAGCTGCCGGCAAACTAGCCTCTGCTACTGAATGCTTTTCCTTTAAATGCAACACATAGTTTTGCTTTCAAGCGAAACTTTTTTTTTGCTTCTTGTCATAATGCAGTTGCATAGGCAGGGTAGGGTTCCAGTGTAGGTTTGCTCATCCCTGGGAGGAGGATGTAGGCGAGAGGGGGCTGCAGTCCTGAAGCCGGCCAGCCGGTGCAATTGCACGGTAGCATGTAGCCAGGATTGCCCGGCGACGGGTGACTGTGGGTGTGAGCCCCACCGAAGGCGGCCGCCGCAGCAGCCGCGGCCGCCGCCGCAGCGCTCGCTCCGCTTTGGTAAGCTAGTGGCGAGGCATATTGCAAGGAAGCCAGAGAGGTGGGCGCGATCTCGGTCATTTTGGAGCCCAGGTGGCTCGCTTCGAAGAGCGAGTATGGGTTCGCTGTAGCGTGCGGGAAAAAAAGCCTGGCTTTCTCAGTCGAGCTGAGCAAGGAATCTGGCAGAACGCTGGCGGACAGGGCGGCCGACTTGAGTCCTTCTTGATCCGCCAGGTAAGGCATGGGGAAAGCAAACTTGTCTTTCTTTAACAATGTTTTAGGCTTGCGCCTGGGTCGATACTTGTAATCCGGATGTTCCTTCATGTGCAATGCTCTGAGCCGTTTGGCCTCGTCAATGAAAGGTCTCTTTTCAGATTCTGTTAAAAGTTTCCACTCGGCGCCCAGCCTCTTGCTGATCTCCGAATTGTGCATTTTAGGGTTTTCCTGGGCCATTTTCCTCCTTTGCGCCCTGGACCATACCATAAAAGCGTTCATTGGGCGTTTAACGTGATCCGCAGGCTTAGACATAGCGAAATCAAACAACAGCAGGTGCTCTCACTCTCCAAACTTCACCGTGAACTTTTTTAATACTTCAGTATTTTCGTCCGTTGTCAACAGATCGATGTCATAACAATTCCTTTGAAATCTAGTAAAGAAATGTTAAGGCAGGGAGTTACCCCGCCAGGTGTTTGAAGTATCGGTTGCTTGAAGTGGGCGATCTTTCTCAACCCTCCCGAGGTCGCCTTCAGTTGTCTGTTATACCCAGATGCCTTCTCAGTGGAGGATCTTGTTAGTTAGATTTGAGGAAAGTCTGCCGATCGCTGGAGACCATGTGAACAAACTTCAAAGCAGGTAGTCTCCAAGACATGCGCAGTCGTTCGCACGCAACCTTCCATAATCGCTAAGGCGTTGTTAATTAAATGCTCATCCAATCGCAAGGTCGCCAAACACAGAGCCGTGACTCCTTTTAATATGTATATGTACACTTTTTGTGTATTTTAATGGTTGGATTTCTTTTATTTTTACAGTTTGCCTGGCACAATTCTACAATTATTTGACTTTGCTTTAATGTTAGACAAACTGTTGGCTCCTAATATAATTGCTAACTGCCTGTTGTTAAACATGATTATCAGAATATCCGATCCCAAACTGATAAGTGTTATCGGAAGCTTTTATTTAACAAAACAATCCCAATCAAACTGGAATCAAAGATAAACTGTAGCGATTACAAATTTTAAAAATAATCCGACGCATGTTAAACATTCCAGCACAGTTTCTAAACAAAAGGGGTGGCGTTTCAGATATCGCGAGTGTTGAAAATTTGATAATTGTGGAAAATATCGATATTTTTAAAGTAGCTCATATTGAAATTGAATAATCTGTGATGAACGCGGAAATAAATTGCAAGGGGAGGTGTTTATGTCAACCGGGAACTGTACTAGCTCCTGAAATTATGTTGTGCCCAACATTTAAAGCACCTTTGTCGGATCGCAGTTGCAGACTGAAAGAAAACATGTTAAATATTTGCCTGACAAACCTTAATTATCAGCATTTTCTGTACAAACAGAAATGTCCTCCTTACGTGCAAATGAACTTTAGGAAAACAATTCTGTAATATTGAGTAAAAACAGGCGAATTCATATACAGTATGTTAAACTTTCGGGAACTTGATACAGAATGTAGCAGGCGCACTGTACTAATATTAGTACAATATGTTATACTGTACTGTAATATATAGTTACTAATTAACCAACAATTACGCTTCTTACTATGAAATTACTTTTGCCATCAGAAAAGCTGAATATAAAGTATTTAATAATATTATGATTCACATGATATTACGATATATAATATAAGAAATATTAAAATCCACACCAGCACGGGAGACGCCCCGAATCATTCCATCAGGGAAGATAGGTCTCCTCACTATTTAAAAAAAATGTAGTGCAAATAAGGTGATGTATTGTCTCGTAGTTTTTTTACGTATATGTAAATTGTTAAAATCGAGTAACTTGCTTTTTTTATCTATACACAGAGCCTTGGAAAAGTATTCAGCCCCCACAACTATCTTCACATTTTACTGTCTCATTTTATAAATTTAAAATATATTGAAGTAGGATTTTGAGTTAATCTACAAATCATTGTGTATCATGTCAAATCCTGTCAACTGTTTACTAAAAAGATTAAAGACCAAAATTGTGAGGCTGAAAAAGTATTCATCTTCTTTGTATTTACTAAGCTAACTTTCCTCAGTGGCAATATACCATTTCACCGAATTTGTAGATACTGTATAGAAAATTGGATGATCAGCTAAATAAATACCCCTCTCTCTGTAAGGTCCAACAGTATGGTGGATTTTCAACAGACCAAACCAATATTAAGACAAAAGAGCATTCAAGACAAGTCTGAGAAACGACAATAGAGAAGCACAAATCTGGGGAAGTGTACAAGACCAATTCAAATGCATTGAACATACCTCGGAGTTCAGTATAGTCCATCGTGAAAAAGTGGAAAGATTATGAAACCACAGTCACACTGCCTAGGTCAAGCCAACCCTCTAAACTTAGTCACTGGAGAAGAATGACACTAGTAAGACAGGCTACTGTGCCGCTAGCAGTCACTGAGTGAGCTGCAGGAGTCAGCGGCTGCAACTGGAGATGAAGTTCGTGGCTCCACAATCTCTAAGGCCTTGCATAAAACGGGTATTTATGGAAGAGTGGCAAAGATGAAGCCCTTACTATATAATAACCTCCTTGCCCGTAAAGTCTTTGCAAAGCCTAAAGATGTGGAAGATGTGATCGGATGAGACTAAAGTGGAACATTTTGACCTCAACACTGAGCGGGTACACATGGTGTAAATCTGACACTGCGCTTCAGAACAAGAAGCAGGGACTAGAAATCTGGTCCGGATTGATGGGAAGATAAATGCTGCGAAATACAGAGATCCTGGATAAAAACCTGCTAGCCTCTGCCAGAAAGCTTAAACGGGGGAGGAAGTTCACCTTTCAGTAGGAAAACAACCCAAAGCACACTGCCAGAGCCAACCATCGAGTGGCTTCAAATGAAGAAAACTGATGTCCTGAAGTGGCCCCGTCAGAGTCCTAACCTTAACTCGATTGAGTATCTCTGGCAAGACCTCAAGGTCGTTGTTCACCGCCGCTCCCCAACTAACCTGGCACAGCTTGAGCAATTTTGCAAGGAGGAATGGGTAAATCTTGCTCCATCAAGTTGAGCAATGCTAATAGAGACTTATCAAAAAAGACTACTGGTTGTAATAGCTGCGAGAGGTGGTTCAACTAAGAACCGAGCAAAGGGGGTGAATACTTTCGACCTGCTGATATTTCAGTTTTTGAACTTTTAGTTTTCACACTTTACAATTTTCCTTGTTTTTCTATTTCGGCTATACTGTGAAAAAATGAACTTGTGATTCACAAAAAAATCCTATATATATATATATACCGTACCTATATCTATATATTTATACAATGCTTTACAGGGCGTTATCTATTTATCTAGCTAAAGGCGGCATGGGATGCACTTCGGGTCCGGCAGGGTTTGCAGGCCATTTCACCCTACTCAGCGAAACCCAGCATAATGAATGGCAGTGATGTTTCACTCCCAGGTGAGCTCAATGCATTGCAAGGGAGAATAAAACTACAGCTATGCGAACCCCTGCAGCATCTGGTGACTCCGAGATCTCTGAGGCCAACGTCAGAGCATCAAGAGGGTGAACTCTTCCGAGGCGTCAGGCCCTGATAGGGATCTGAAATCCTATGTCAACCTACTGGCGGGAATGTTCCAAAGACATCTTTTCATCTCTCACTGCTGCAGTCCCACCTGCTTCAAAAGGGCGGCTCATACAGCCGTGCCGAAGAACCGAAGGCACATCTACTGTGATGAAGTGCTTTGAGAAGCTGGTTCTAGCTAGAATCAACTCCTGCCTATGCAAGGACCTGGACACGCTGCAATCTGCGTATCGCCACGATTGCAGTCTCACTGGCTCTCCACTCGGCCTTGGATCACCTGGATAATAATACCTACGTCAAGCTGCTGTTTATTGATTACAGCTCAGCATTTAACACAAGGCTATCCTTAGTTCTGATCACAGGCTCCAAAACCCGGGCCTCTGTACTTCCTCCGCAATTAGATTCTTCACTTGTTAACGGGGAGAACACAGTCTGTGCGGATCGGAAATAGTAACATCTCCTCCTTGTTGACAATCAGTGAAACACCTCGGGGATGTGTGCTTAGCCCACCGCTCTACTCTCTCTACACCCACGAATGTTGAGGCTAGACACAGCTCAAACACCACCTATAAAATTGTCGACAACACAACTATTGTTGGCAGAACTTCACGTGGTGACGAGGAGGTGTACGTGACGGGATCGATCAGCTCGCGCTCAAGGAATGACTGCGAACTTCAGGAAGTTCAGGTCGAGGGAACAAATCATCATCGAGGAAGTGGAAAGGATGAGCACTTTCAAGTTCCTGGGTGTCAACACCTTTGAGGGTCTATCCTGGGCCCAACTTATAGATCAAATCAGACAGCGGCTATATTTCACACAGAATGCTGGGACAACTCGGCGGGCCAGGCAGCAGATATGGAAAAGAATACAGCCGACGTTTCACATCTAGGCCCTTCCGTGCTGAAGGGTCTCGGCCCGAAATGTCGACTGTACTCCTTTTCATAGATGCTGCCTGGCCCGCTGCGTTCCTCCAGCATTTTGTGTGTGTGTGTGTGTTGCTCCGATTTCCAGCATCTGCAGATTTTCTCTTGTTTGTGAGCGGCTATATTTCAGTAGGAGTTGAGGAGAATTGGTATGTCACCAAAGCGTCTCGCAATTTTCTACAGATGTACGGTGGAGAGCATTCTAACTGGTTGCACCACTGTCCGGGTTGGGGGTGGGGGGGGGGAGGTAAACCCGGCTAGCTTCATCGTGGGCACCAGCCTCCCCAACATCCTGGGCACCTTCAAAAGGCGATGCCTCAAAAATGCGGCGCCCATCATTAAAGGCTCCCCATCATCCCTGCCCTCTTCTCAGAGCTACCATCAAGGAGGAGGTACAGAAGCCTGAAGACACACACTCAATGTTTCAGGAACAGCTTCTTCTCCTCTGCCATCAGATTTATAAATGGACATTGAACATGAACGCTACTTCAGTATTTTCCCTTTCTGTTTTTGCACTTATTTAATTTTCTTTTCTATACATACTTATTGTCATATATAGCTTTCCTCGTTATGTAATGGCAATGTTCTGCTGCCGCAAAACATCTTATTTTACGACATATGTCTGTAATATTAAATCTGATTCTGGTATATACATTTAAGCTACCGTTTTGATGCGCTTTTTTATTAATTACAATTTTAAGCTATCCAGGATCATGTCTGTACATAATTATTAGAAATATTAAACAGATTTTCTGTGTGTGCAGACTAAGAAACAAATAGCACTCTGAATGCGATTCAAAATTAAACAACGTAATTATTATTTAGATAATATGTGCAGACACGAACTGAGTTTAGTTATTTGGCGACTCGAGGATATAGAGAAAATGTAAAATATGTCAACAATATATAACATCTGGTTAAATGGAGCAGACGCAGCATAATACCTCAATACTAGGAATTAGACTTCCAGTACTTTGAACAAATAGCTGGACGGAATGCACTGTATATTTTAAAGTATGTAAAACGGATACAACCTGTTTGCGAAGGGCAAGATTGAACAAATCAAGGGTGAGCTGGTGTTGGTCAGAAATAAGAATCTTGAAGGCATTTTGACTCCTTTAAATCCATCTTATTGCTTAAATTCTCACTAAATTGCAAAATTAGAGCCCTCGAAACTCTCAGCGTCTTGGTATATCTCAGAAATAAATACCAACCGGTTCAAATGATTTCACAACATGTGTTACAATAGCCTGGGTAACGATGTCGTCTTTTATTTCAACGAGACTCTTTCTGAGACCTGTCTTTCCGGTAGACACGACACACGGTTTGTATCATGAGAAGGTTAGTTCCCCTGCAGTTTTCTTGTTTTGTTTTATATTCAAAGCGCCTCTTGTACAGCGTATTATGTAACAATCCATGCAGGCTATGGAGCCGCGGTAGCATTCCAGCTATACATTTTAATTTTAACTGTGTACTTTCCCTAACTATCAGGTTTTGTTGCACCTTCAACCAGTTGATTTATGTTAATCTCCATGTTCTCGGCTGTCAGTTTTATGATATTAAAGTGTGTAATTTTAGAAATTACATAAAGGAATTATAATAAAACAAATCTAACAGGACTTTGCTATAGCCATGTTTCGAGGGTTTAGGTTTTAACATGTGACTATATTTGTCAGCGTGTGTCTATGTCTGTAGGGTAGGTGTCAGAGAGAGATTAAAATATCTGAACCATTCAATTAATGCCTCTGTGAGTGGATGGGTCTGGACGTCTGTTGTCTTCCAGCTCATAGGGTGCTGGTGAGCAAGCGCAGTCCGTTATAGCGCTTTCATCTGCTCGGCGCTCCGAAACTTGCCGGCGGTGCGATTTTACAGTAAAGAAGCAGCGTGGGCAGAGGGTGTGGGATTTCCACCTCCCGGCCCCCAGCATCGCAACGTACAAAACTCGGTTTTGAAAGCTCAAACAGATTTAGGCATTCTTATTCGGCTTTCTCCTCCCGCAGGTCAAGTTACACCAAATATTTTGAAAGTACACTTGTGAGTTGGCCTATTATACGCTTAATTTTTACTAAAGAGAACACTACAGTTAGATATTTAAACCAAACTTGCACAATATACGTGGTAATACTTCGGAATTTTATACTGCTACTTTCTACCTCTGCTACCAATCAACATCCCTCAATCTCATGGCATTGGCCTTCTCCCGAATCAAGTACTTTGCAAAATACAAGGCGGATGAAGTATTTGGGTAAATTAAAGGAAGGGGAAATACGTGGTCCAGTTTGATTTTATTTTATAAATAATAATATCCATGAGTCCTACCGAATATAATTGCCTCCACTTAATGGATATTTGTATCCTATGCGGATTCAAACAATCTAACATTGGCTCATTAGCACAAAATAAAATTCGTAAATGTTACAATCTGTGTAAGAAAATTGTATCACATCGTCCAAGAATGCACGCTATTTACTCCAGTATTATTGTTAGTAGATGTAGCTATAAAGTTAGAGAACGACAGTTTGTCATGTGCATTTAAAATAATCTACCCTTGTAACTCCGCAAGAAGGTGTTCTAACAGTTTGCATCCATCAGAATTTTAAAACATATTTCCCTTGTTTCTTTTTCACTTATTAACACTTCTCATGATCTGTCATGGAATGAAATGAAATGACCCTTGACCTGTTTAATATAGAGTTGGGCGATCATAGCAAACTAATTTCTGTGTCCAGAGTAATTATTTCCGACATGGTTAATTAAACCTATCAATTCCGCGCCACTTTGCAGTTGTCATACACAAGCACTTCGCCGCACGGAACTTCCTCCTTCATGGTGGCAATAAGACTCCGGGAAACGAGAGACTTGCCTTAAGCTGTCCGTGAATGGCAACTGTATACTGTATGAGAATGCACTAAGAATATATTGAACAGAGGAAATTTCAGCTCAAGCGCCTGATGTTTGCAACGACAGAAGTCCTGTAAAAGAACTGTTTGAAATGAACCCGCAAAAGGAACATCAGGAATTTCCAAATTAGTAACATTTATTGAGAATGGAGATGGTAAACCCTGAATCCGAAATTGAACGAGGACATCAAGTAAGGTGGGAGGTATTATGGGAATAAAGTCCAAATAATTAGAGGTTCCAGTTATCTTTGTGGAGCTTCTTCGCTGATCACGTTTTGCTGGACACGTTTAGAACGGCTGATCCGTGGTAAGCGAATCTGGGATCGAACTTACGCCAATATTTCCATCTGCAAAGTTTGGAATCGCCCTGGAGTGATTCACCACTATCAGCAGTTAACAAATATTGAGTTTGCAGCGAATGAACTAAATTTATTCGGGGCAACTTCATCAGGCAGAATAATTGGAGAGTGCACGGTTAAACTCTGGCTTTCTGTGGTAGAGATTTTTATTTTAACGTAGGGAGAAGAGTAAGCCCAGAAACACAGAGAGTTTGGTTTAGTATGAATATTGTTGCCTTTACACATGTCAGACATGGAAACAACCTGTTTTTACTGAATATGGTGAATACCAATATAACTGTCTCATTGCTGCTATCCTTTTTATAAACAAAAGTGCAAAGGTCAGTAAGACTATAAAGACTGATATTAATTCACCGTTTATTTCCCTCGTTTTCCCGTTCTTTCACTCTTTTCCTTTCTTTTCTGCAGCAGACGTAGAAATCGAATCTGAAAAGAACTTTCGTTTGGCGCGTTTATCCAGTCGAGGAGGTTTTGTGCCCGAACAAAACCCTGGGTTGGGAGGTTTTGTGAGAGTGTTGTTTGTTGAAGTGGAGAAAGAAAAACCGGCGGCTTTTGCCTCATTGTGTGGAAACGAATCAGTGGTATTTGGAAAACTGTTAGCATTGTGCAGTTATTCTTGTCTTTTGTGAGAGGATTCTTTTCACAAGGTTTTTTTTCAGCCGATCCAGCTGGCCAGAATGAATAGCGGCGCAATGTGTACACGCTTTGTCCCGCTAGCCCTTCAAGTAGCCCTTATTGAATAGACTAAGTTGACACTGCATGACAGTGAAACAACATAATAAAAAATACATGAGCCACTGAATAGAAGCAGGCGCATAAATAAATAAATGGGTGACCAAAACTGGATAAACTGAATAACAAAACGGTGAAAGGAGGACAAAAAGATATTTAACACGCTAGATTAGCATTAGAATGCAATCTACAAGGCAGAACAATTGATGAATAGGTTTACCGGCCGAGAAAGAAATGGACTAAATGCCTTCTGAATAGATACGCTTTGCGGGATTGAATGAGAAAAGGTGGAGCTCCAGTTATGCAAATGAATGAGAGAGTGAGGGAACTTTTTTAAAAGACAGGAAAGCTCTCGTCCAGGATGTTTACTAAGCAACGGTAGATATATAGATCTATATAGATAGATAGATATACACACACACACACACACACACACACACACACACACACACACACACACACACACACACACACACACACACACACACACACACACACACACACACACACACACACACTTGTAAATTGTCATGCAGTACTGATGGAAGTCTGTATTCCCCAACGGTAACCAATCTACCAAGAAATATAATTTAACGATCCATGGTTTAGTGGAGGGCAAACAGCATTTACTACCATGAATACAAGAAAGTTAAAGCTAACTCCATTAAACTCAAATAAAAGATTATCAGATCTGTTGTTTAAAAAGGCAGCATGGGTCGGAGCTGAGTTATCTTATAATTCTCAGTGATTTGGTGTAAATTTAACTGTCACTAAGGCATGATTGTGAGCAAGAGCACCGCGCAAATGTGTCAGTCATATTAATGAACACAAACGCTTAAATACTGATGATCTGATTTGCAAAGGGAACGTGTAAAGGTAGAGGGAGCTGCTTTTGAACTATCATGTGGGCGCGGAATATACAGAATATTGCAATGCACGTCATTGATTACAGAGGCCTGGGGAATTTAAGAATGGAAAATTGATAATTCCGATATTTAAAGATAACATTTTTTTAATGAAGGAAAACAAAATATATACCTGGATCGTTTATCTTCATTTACTGTTATGGGCATCAGAGCTACAAACTTGCTTTTAAACAGAGCAATTGAATATATTTAGTTATATGACTTTTAGTTAGAATGAGACTTCACAACCTAATGGTTAATCAACGCAGTTTACCAAAATCTTGACATTATTGTTTATAAATATGACATCTCCATGAAATTATTGCCATCCCAATATCTCTAAACAAAGGAAGATTTGTGGTGAATAAAAGTAATGTTTGGTCTGCTAGAGCTCCAAAAGAATGCATCCTTTCCTTTGTATTATCTGTTTTCAGAACAGTTTAATTCCAAAACTTTCAACCAAAGCAAAATAAAATTTTTGTTTACCTGTTTCCTGAGTTCAATTATGCTGTGGCTGATATTTCTGCCTTTGATTTTGTTAAAATAAATGTACACTTAAGTGGAGATTGAAAAATAGCTAGTATTAATGGCTCCAATTCCATGGGCTTTAGTTCAAATGCAACTTTAATCATACATCTATTGTTGCATGGAATATAGAATAGTTGAGCGGAAGGACAAGCCCTTCAGCACAGTGTCAGCACCGGCCAGGATGCCAATCTGCCGTCACAAGCTCAATATCCCTCTACTCTGTCCTGTTCATGTGTCTGTTGAAGCACCTGCTTCTTAAACATTGCTGTCCCATCTTTTTCCACTACTATCCTAGTAGCACGCTCCAGGTTCTACCACCCCAATAAAATTGTTTGCTTCATAAATCTCCTTTAAACTCAAATCCTCTAACCCTAATTCTATGCTCTCTAGTATTTGACACTTGCACTCTAAGGAAAACAAGACTCTAACCCTCTGATACCCCTCATAATTTTATAGGCTTCACTCTGGTCAATCCTCAGCATCCCAAGAGGCCAGCAAAACAACCCAATGTTTTAAAATTAGGGATTCCAGGCAACATCACAAATGACCAGTTCATCTCTAGACTCAAGGAAGTGCATGTCAGTTGTTAGAACTGAGAAATAGTTGTGTCGTTTACTGCATTAAATATACATTAATTCTTGAAGATTGGTGAAGTACTTAGTACTCTTGGTACATAAGAACCATAATCAAGAACACAACTGGCAGCTTGAACTTTTATTTGAAAATATGATATAATAACTATTAACTAACTAAAGAGATGATGACCTGCCTCGGGGGCTACCATAAGGTAATGCCTATATCGACTGTAATGAAATGCTTTGAGAGATTGGTGATGGCACAAATGAACTTCTGCCTTAGAGATGACCTGGATCAATTTCTCTTTGTCTGCTACCACAACAGGTCAAATGCAGATGTGATTTCTCTAGTAATTCACTCTACTGTCAACCATCTGGATAACAGGAACTCGTATGTCAGCTGCTGTCCATCGATTACAGCTCAGCACTTAACACAACATGTGGGCGCCTTGGTAACAATAGACAATAGGTGCAGGAGTAGACCATTCAGCCCTTCTAGCCAGCCCTTCTAACCGCCATTCAATATGATAATGGCTGATCATCCACAATCAGTACCCCGTTCCTGCCTTCTCCCCATATCCCTTGACTCCGCTATCTTTAAGAGCTCTATCTAACTCTTTCTTGAAAGCATCCAGAGAATTGGCCTCCACTGCTTTCTGAGGCAGAGCATTCCACAGATCCACATCTCTCTGGGTGAAAAAGTTTTGCCTCAACTCCATTCTAAATGGCCTACCCCTTATTCTTAAACTGTGGCCTCTGGTTCTGGACGCCCCCAACATTGGGAACATGTTTCCTGCCTCTAGTGTGTCCAATCCCTTAATAATCTTATATGTTTCAATCAGATCCCCTCTCATCCTTCTAAATTCCAGTGCAAACAAGCCCACAATGTAGCAGTTAGCATGACACAATTACAGCCTGGGGCACCAGAGTTTGGAGTTTAATTCCAATGTTTTCTTTAAGGAGATTGCATGTCGTCCCCATGAATGTGTGGGTTTGCTCTGGTTACCTCCCACGTTCCAAAGATGTACTGGTTGGTAGGTTAATTGATCATTGTAAATTGTCCTGTGATTAGCCTAGGGTTAAATAGTTGGGCTGGAATGGCCTGTCCAATACTGTATCTCTAAATAAAATTTTAAAAATTATCCCATCCAAACTCATCATTAAGCTTCAACACTTGGGCCTTTGTACCTCTCTCTGCAAGTGGATTTCTCATCAACAGACCTCAATCACTGATGATTGGTGGCAACATCTCTCTCCTCCTCACTGATTATTAGCACAGGTGAACCTTCAGACTGTGTGTATATCTCTCCCCCCCCCACCACCCCCCCCCAACTCTGCTCATTATAAACACAAGGAAGTGCTCCAATGTCATAGACAAGTACACCAATGTCACCATTGTTGCTGAACAAATTACAGGTGGCGGTGAGTTAGCTTCCCAGAGCGAGAGAGTGCCAAGCTGAGTGCCAAACTAACAGTTGTTGACTCCAGGAAGGGGAAGCAGGGTATATATGCACCTGCCTATACTGTGGGTTCAGTTGTGGAGAGAATGAACAGCTTTAAATTATTGGGCATTAACACAACTGATAATCTGTCTTGGACCTAGCACATAGCAAGTTAAGGGGGTTCATCTTGTTACCGCACACTCAACATCCTTCAATAGATTACTGTTGAAAGTATCCTGATGGGCCACATCATGGTCTGTCATGCCAGTTAGAAAGCAAAGGAATGTAAGAAGCTGCAGAGGGTAGTGGACTCTGCCCAAAACATCACAGGAACCTCCCTCCCCACCATCAATAGTATCAACAGGAGGCACTGCCTCAAGAAGGCAACATCTATTGCTAGAGTTGCAAAGAAAGCACATCAGCTCCCCTACTTCCTCAGGAGTCTGTAGAGATTTGGCATGTTATCAAAACTCTTGGCAAACCTCTATAGGTGTGTGCTGGAAAGTGAGTTGACTGGCTGCATTATGGCCTGGTATGGGAACTCCAATGGCTTTGAGCAGAAAATCCTACAAAAGGTGGTAGATTCGGCCCAGTACATCATTGGTAAAGGTCTCCCAACCATTGAGCACATCTACATGAAGCATTGCCATAGAAAAGCAGCATCCATCATCAAAGATCCTCACCACTCAGATCATGCTCTTTTCTCGCTGCTGCCATCAGGTAGAAGGTACAGCTCAGGACTTGCACCACGAGTTTCAAGAACAGTTACTGCCTCTCAACCATCAGGCTCTTGAACAAAAGAGGATATCTACAAAGAGGATCTAGAGCTTTCCCGCTGTATATGATGAATAAGCTCTTCTCTGGCATCCAGCCAGGTACAGGTATCGATTTAAACCAACATTTCAATGACAAACTGACATCTTCATCAGGGATGATGCCTGGGCACCCCTAGTCCGGTGCTATTCATACCCCTGTTGTACATGCCTCCTGATTAGTTGGTTCTCATCCAATCAGGTTTCCACTGTCCCACTTTGTTTACAAATGAATTCCAGTTCTACACTCATTCTATTTCTGGTGTTCCCACAACCAATGGTCTCACTTTAAGGACTCTTTATCTTGTTATTTCATGCTTTCATTATTTATTGCTATTTATTTATTTTTGGATTTGCACAGTCTGTTGATCATTCATCCTGTTTAAAATTCTATAGATTTGCTAGCTATGCCCACAGGAAAATAGAATCTCAAGGCTGTATGTGGAGACATGTACAAGATGTGCCCTAATGATAAATTTTACTTTGAACTTTGACATACCGATCATCTGAGCCATGCCATTCCTTGCAGCTACCATCAGGCAGAAGGTACAGAAGCCTGAAGTCCCACACCACCAGGTTCAAGAACAGCTTCACTATTTGGCTTTTGAACCAACAGGCCCAACTCTAAACACTACAGTTTAGCAACACTTTGAACAAAAATAGACTTTGTTTTATTTTGTTCTAATTTGCAAAAATTGTATTTATGTTTAATTTATGCTTTTCTTGTGAATGCTACTTATTGAAGCTGCAGTATATGCCTGTGATCTGTGCGTATGACAATAAACTTGGCTTTGACTTTGACTAAATAATAACCAATACAAATACTGAAAAATGCAACAAAATTTAAGAAGGTAGAGAGTTTTTGTTTCAGACTGGTATATGGAAGGTCATCAGTTTCAAACATTAAGAAAATGCAGTTATATATAAACAAACGGCCAGTTACATATTTTGTGTGTGTAGTGGGGTTGGGAGGGGGTATGTGGTGCTGGGATCAAGGAACAGGTAATGCAAAGATACATATTTAAAGTGAAAATTATGACTTTCGAATTGAAACATAGAAACATAGAATTCTACAGCACATTACAGGCCCTTCGGCCCACAATGTTGTGCCGACCATGTAACCTACTCTAGAAACTGCCTAGAAGTACTCCACCGCATAGCCCTCTATTTTTCTAAGCTCCACGTACCTATCTAAGAGTCTCTTAAAAGACCTCTTAAGATAATGTAGCAATTGGATTAATGGTAAGTAGATTTGAGGAAAGGGTTTAACAGTAATAGCAAAGAGAGTCAATTCAAGGAAAATAGGAAAAAGTTGAAATTTATAGATAATGTATCTGAATGTACAAAGCATAGAACATAGGACAGTATAGCACAGGAACAGGCCCTTCAGTCCACAGCACAATGTTATTAATAAAATGGTCAACTAAGCTAATCTCTTCTGCCTACACAATGTCCATATCCTTCCACTTTCCTCACATAGATGTGCCTATCTAAATCTCCCTTAAAAGCCCCTAATGAATTTGCCTCTACCACCAGCGGATTCCAGGCACCCACCACTCTCTGTGTAAAAATCTTACCCTTCACAACTCCTTTGAAAATACCCCCTCTCTCTTAAATGCATGCTCTCTGGTATTAGACATTTCAAACCTGAGAAAAAAATACTGACCATCTACTCTATCTATGCCTCTCATTATCTAATCAGATCTCCCCTCAGCCTCCACTTTTCCAAAGAATACAACCCAAGTTTGTTCAACCTCTCATTAGAGCACATGCCCTGGTAAGCCTCCTCTGCACCCTCTCCAAAGCCTCAACATCCTTCCTATAGTTGGGCGACCAGAACTGTACGCAATACTCCAGGTGTGGCCTAACTAGAGTTGTATAACAAGGTTCTATGGCCTAACAAAGTTCCATGGTTCTTCTTTGTTTCGTGACTGTGGGGAAGATGAATCTCAAGGTTGTCTACTGCATACATACTTTGAAAATAAATGTACTTCCAATCTTTTGAATCTTTTGACTAATAAAGGCAAGTATGCCATATGGCATTTTAACCAACTTATAAACCTATGTAAGTACTTTCAGCGAGCTGTGAACTTGGACCCCAAAACCCCTCTGCTCATCAACACTGTTAAGAGTCTTGCCCTAATTTTACAAAGATATTGCCTGGATTGGGGAACATGCCTTATGAGAATAGGTTGAGTGAACTCAGCTGTTTCTCCTTGGAGCAACAGAGGATGAGAGGTGACCTGATAGAGGTGTATAAGATGATGAGAGGCATTGATCGTGTGGATAGTCAGAGGCTTTTTCCCAGGGCTGAAATGGCTAACATGACAGGTCACAGTTTTAACGTGCTAGGAAGTAGGTACAGAGGAGATATCAGAGGTGGATATCTCTGATATCCAGAGTGTGGATATCAGAGAGTGGTGAGTGTGTGGAATGGGCTGCCGGCAACAGTGGTGGAAGTGGATATGATAGGATCTTTTAAGAGACTCCTGGACAGGTACATAGAGCTCAGACAAGTAGAGGGCTATGGGCGACCCTAGGTAATTTCGAAGGTAAGGACATGTTTGGCATAGCTTTGTGGGCCGAAGGGCCTGTATTGTGCTGAAGGTTTTCTATGCTTCTAATCAGTGTACTCTCTCTTTAAATTTGACCTACCAAGGTGAAGCACTTCACATTTGGCCAGGTTAAACTCCATCTACCATGTCTCTGCCCATATCTACAAATGATATGTACTGTATCCCACTATATTCTTTGTCACTCGTCTATGTTATCCGCAACACCACCAATTTTCACATCATCTCCAAGCTTACTAACCCACCCATCTACACTTTCATCCAGGTCACTTATATACATCACAAACAGCAGAGGTCCCAGTACAGATCTCTGTGGAACACCACTAATCACAGACTTCCAGCTAGAATAAGACCCTTCGACTATATAACACTATTATATAGACAAACTAACACCAAAAATGGAGATGAACAGATTTCATATAATCAAGTCTCTAACCCTCATACTGCTCATCTCTACCTTCTACCCAAGATCAACAAA
This sequence comes from Hemitrygon akajei, assembly GCF_048418815.1. Taxonomy (NCBI): domain Eukaryota; kingdom Metazoa; phylum Chordata; class Chondrichthyes; order Myliobatiformes; family Dasyatidae; genus Hemitrygon; species Hemitrygon akajei. The sequence continues at coordinate 109,590,526 of NC_133125.1, forward strand.
CCTGACTAGCTGAGAAGGCCCATTGTTTCTGCTTGCTCCTACCCCAATGAACTCATGTCCTCATATTTTTGACTTCATTTTGTGTCCCTTGCCACCTACATTCATGACGCTTTACTTGCTCTCGATCTTTCCAATCATTTTAAGTTCCCTGGCCCTTTTCATCTCATTTTTACGATGGATGACCATTCCCTATACACCCTAATCTCCCTTCAGGAAGGCCTTAAAACTCGCAATTTCTTTCTAGACAACAGACTAACCAGTTCTCCTCCTCCACCACTACTTTCCTTTGTTAGGCAGAACTGGTCCTCACCCTCACCAATTTGTCTTTTGGCTTCTCCCACTTTCTTTAAACTCAAGGTATATCATTAAGGAGACATCAAATACAAGAATACCCTGAACATATGACAAAAACTTCAAGTAATTTTTAAATTTGCTGACAATTTCCACCAATTGTGTTTTTGGCTTTTCATTGAAACAGTTTAACAATGATACAAAATTTAGTAAGCTAATAAGCTGTGTGTGGACACACTAAATTTTGCAAATGGATAGAACCAGGATAAGCAAATTGACAAAAAAGGAGTATACAAGAGTGGTTTTCTGAAGTATAGAAGAAAAGGATTTGTTTAGATAATGAAGTGATAGTAAATGTGATTTGTTGATAATGCTATTCATGCGAGACAGAACCTACAGGAAAAAGCTATGCAATAGGGAGGCTAAAGGAATGTTTGGCCTTCATTATGTTGGAATTGGGGTGCAGAATTGATGAGGCCACATGTCCCAAGTTTTGCTTTCTGCATTTAAAAGAGGATGTGCATTCCTTAGAATCACTGTCAAATGATGTCCCTTTAGCTTGGAAATCCAGATAAGTGGTGCACCACTTTTTATTGGGTAGGCTGGAGTTACAGTTACAATTAGTTCTGAGGATCTCTATCAAGAATGACATTTTAACTGTACCTACCAGAGGCTTGTAATTATAATCACATTTAAAGAGATGAGTATCATAGTTGGCTGAAAGTTTGAGGTTATTAACAGTTGGTTAAATATAAAATTTCTGCAACTTTATAAACTAAGCTCAATTTTGATTATTTAAACAATATAATTTCACTAGTGGATGCTTTCACTGAATTAATAGATGTATTATACTGTTTCTCAGAGACCAATATGAGATACTTGGTCTTTAGCTGTATTGTTGTGAGATTGATTACTGCTTCAATACTTGACTACGTGTTTCTTATTTAATGAGATCTTGTGGAGAGAAGACATGGTCACAAATGAACATACTGCCAAAAGGAGAAGAAGATTTCAGGGAGCATCTATAGGAAGAAGTACAGCCCCCGTTTCGGGCCAAGACCCTTCGTCAGGAGGGTCCTGACGAAGGGTCTCGGCCCGAAACGCCGACTGTACTTCTTCCTATGGATGCTGCCTGGCCTGCTGCGTTCCACCAGCATTTTGTGTGTATTGCTTGAATTTTCAGCATCTTGTGTTTGCGTAGATTTCAGGGGTAACTTTTGTAGTTTTGTAAAATGTTCTGGGTCAAGCCAACTGTAGAAACTGAACAGATTTTCTTACTCAAGCAGGAAAAAATCTACAGATGCTGGAAATCAAAGTAACACACACAAAATGCTGGAGGAACTCAGCATCACACAGCATCAGTCACAATGAAGGGTCTTGGCCTGAAACGTCGACGGTTTACTCTTTTCTGTACATGCTGCCTGGCCTGCTGAGATCCTCCAGCATTTTGAGTGTGTTGATTTCCTTCCTGACGCTTGTTGTGCAGTGAATCAAGGCACTACCAGCCAATGAGATCCAGATAAACACCTGATTCCATTCCTTCTGCTTCAATGGAATACCAATTTCAGGGAAAGGATTTGAATCATGACTGTGTTCAGAAAGCACTTTCTGGAAGGTAGGAAAGTGAGGAGAACGACCTTGTTATGAAACCAGTTCTGTTCATTGAGAAGTCTCATTTCCAAAGGCCAAACTTTCAAAGGGGACCAATATACTTCAGAAAGGAAGATCACGTCCTCCAGGTTTGTGACAGTTTCTTTATTTTACATTTATGCAAGCTTTGATCTCTAACTGCAGCACCACAAACATTCTTGTCTTTATCCTTGGCAAGCCACCTGATTTCTATGATGATAAATTGTCTTCATACTCAACAGCAGTCTCTTCTATATGTGTTTAAAATTGATAGTAGACAATTCCACATGATTTGATGAGGTTGGGGTTGGAGACAATAGCAGTAATATTTCACTCACCGATTTCAACACCTTTTATACACGATCTGAAAGGGAGAATAACACTACACCTGTGCCAATCCCCACAACATCTGATGACCCTCTGATCTCTGTTTCTAAGGCCGATAGCACAACATCCTTTAAGAGGGTGAACACTGGCAAGTCATCAGGCCTGATGACTTGCTGAAAATCTGTACCAACCAACTGGTTGGAGTATTCAAGGATCTAGAACAAAGAACGTAGAACATTACGTTCTGCTATGAATTATGACATTGTAGCCATTAGTGAGACTTGGAAGTACCAGGACTGGCAGCTCAATATTCTGGGGTTCTGTTGTTTTAGGCATGACAGAGCAAGAGGGATTAAAGGAGGAGGGGTTGCGTTACTAATCAGGGTAAATGTCATGGCAGTACCCCATCAGGACAGACTGGAGAATTCATCTAGTGAGGTATTACAGATGGAACTGAGGAATAAGAAAGGTATGACCATGTTAATGGGGCTATATTACAGATAATCTAACAGTCCTAGGGATTTAGAAGAATACATTTTGTAGAGAGATCACAGATATTTGGAAGAAACATAAGGTTGTTACAGTCAATGATTTTAACATTCCACGTATTGACAGGAACTCCCATACTGTAAAAAGACTAGACAGGATGGAGTTTGTCAAATATGTTTGGGAAAGTTTCCTTCATCAGTATGCAGAAGTTCCAATAACTGAGTGCACGATACTGGATCTGCCATTTGGGAATGTGACAGGGCAGGTGACAGAAATTTGTGCAGGGGAACATTTTGCATCCAGTGACCACAATGCCATTAGTTTCAAAGTAAACATGGAAAAAAGTTCTGATTCATGGCTAGAGATTCTAAATTGGAGGAAGGCCAATCTTGATGGTATCAGAAATGATCTGGCAAGTGTGGATTGGGACTGGCTGTTTTCTGGCAAAGGTGTATGTTGTGGGAGGCCTTCAAATGTGGAATTTTGTGCAGACAAAGCTTGTATGTGCCTGTCAGAATAAAATGTAAAGAAAACAAGTGGAGGGAACCTTGGTATTCCAGAGATATAGAGGCACTGGTTAAGAGAAGAAAGGAGATGCATAGCAGACATAGGCAAGTGGGAACAAAGAAGGTGCCTATGAAGTATAAGAAATGTATGAGAACACTTAAGAAAGAAATCAAGAAAGCTAAAAGAAGGCATGAAGTTGCTGTATCAGACAAGGTGAAGGAGAATCCTAAGTGATTTTACAGATATTGTAAGAGCAAAAGGATTGCAAGGGACAAAATTGGTTGTATGGAATATCAGAATGGTAATCCATGTAAGACCATAAGGCCATAAGATATAGGAGCAGAAGTAGGCCATTCAGCCCATCGAGTCTGCTCTGCCATTCAATCATGGTTGATCCAATTCTTCCAGTCATCCCCACTCCTCTGCCTTCTTCCCATACCTTTTGATGCCCTGGCTATTCAAGAACGTATCTATCTCTGCCTTAAATACACCCAATGACTTGGCCTCCACAGCTGCTCATGGCAACAAACTCCACAGATTTACCACGCTCTGACTAATGTAATTTCTCCGCATCTCTGTTCTAAATGGATGTCCTTCAATCCTGAAGTTGTGCCCTCTTGTCCGAAACTCCCCTAACATGGGAAATAACTTTGCCATATCTAATCTCTTCAGGCCTTTTAACATTTGGAATGTTTCTACGAGATCCCCCCTCATTCTCCTGAACTCCAGGGAATACAGCCCAAGAGCTGCCAGACGTTCCTCATACAGTAACCCTTTCATTCCTGGAATCATTCTCTTGAATCTGCTCTGAACCCTCTCCAATGTCAGTATATCCTTTCTAAAATAAGGAGTCAAAAGGAGATGGACAAAAAGTCTATGGAAATGAGGCAAAGCAGCATCAACTTCATGGACCCTGTACAGATTACAGAAGAGGAGGTGTTTGCTGTCCTGAGGCAAATCCAGGTGGATAAATCCCCAAGGCCTGACAAAGTGTTCCCTTGGACTCTACGGGAGGCAAGTGCAGAAAGCAGTGGGGCCCCAGCAGTGACATTTAAATCATCCTTAGTGACAGGAGAGGTACCAGAGGATCGGAGGATAGCCAATGGTGTTCTGCTCTAAACAGAAGCTAGGAAATGATAGGCTGGTGAGTCGGACATCATTTGGGGGTAAGTTATTGGAAGGTATTCTAATGGACTGGATATATAAGTATTTGGATAGACAGGGACTGATTAATGATAACAAGGCTTCGTTCATGGTAGGTCAAGTCTAACCAATCTTATAGAGTCTTTTGAGGAAGTTACCAGTAAAATGAATGAAGGCAAGGCAGTGAATGTTGTCTACATGGACTTTAGCGAGGGCCCCGCTTGGGAGGCTGGTCAAGAGGGATCAGTCTCACAACATTCAAGTTAAGGTAGTAGATTAGATTAGACATTGGCCTTGTGGGAGAGTCCAGAGAGTGCTAGTAGATAGTTGCCTCTCTGACTGGGGGCCTGTGACTAGTGGAGTGCTGCAGGGAATGGTGCTGGGTCAATTGTTATTTGTCATCTATATCCATGATTTAGATGATAATATGGTTAACCGGATCAGCAAGTTTATGGATGATATCATAATTGGGGATGTAGTGGACAGCGAGGAGGCAAGTAGGAATTTTTTTAGCCAGAGAGTAGTAAATCTGTGGAATGCTCTGCCACAGATAATGCTGGAGGACAAATCCATGCATATATTTAAGGTGGAAGTTGATTGTTCCTTGATCAGTCAGGGCATCAAAGGATATGGTGAGAAGGCAGGTGTATGGGATTGAGAGGGATCTGGGATCAGCCATGTTGGAATGGTGGAGCAGACTCAATGTACTGAATGGCCTACTTCTGCTCCTATGTCTTATGGTCTTACAGTCTGATGATGCTGCTCCTTAGAAGTGGATGATTGAGAGGAGATTTGATAGAGGCATACAAAATTATGAGGGGTATAGATCGGTAAATACAAGCAGGCTTTTTCCACTGAGGTTGGGCGGGACTACAACCAGAGATCATGGGTTAAGGGTGAAAGGTGGAAAGTTTAGGGGAAACGTGAGAGGAAACTTCTTCATTCCACAGGGATGTGTACATAGCCCCCTGCTCTATTTGCTTTACACCAATGACTGTGTGGTCAAGTACAGCTCCAACACAAGTTTGCCGATGACACCGATGTTGTGGGCTGTATCGAAGGTGGTGATGAATCAGCATACAAAAGGGAGATTGAAAATTTGGCTGAGTCTCACTCTATGTCAACAAGACCAAGGAACTGATTGTAGACTTCAGGAGAGGGAAACTACAGATTCATGAGCCAGTAATCATTGGCGGATCAGAGGTGAAGAGGGACAGAAACTTTAAATTCCTGGGTGCCACTATTTCAGGAGACCCTTCTGAACCCATCTTATAAATATAATTGTAAAGAAAGCACAATTGCACCTTTACTTCCTCAGGAGTCTGCAGAGGTTTAGGAAGTCATTGAAACCCTTGGCAAATTTCTATAGACATGTGGTGGGAGGTGAGCGGACTGGCTGCATTATGGTCTGGGAACACCAATGGCTTTGAGCAGAAAATCCTACAAAAGGTAGTGGAATCAGCCCAGTACATCACAGGTAAATCCTTCCCAACCATGGAGCACAACTACATGAAACACTTCTGTAGAAAAGCAGTTTCCATCATCAAAGATCCTCACCACCCAGGCCAGGCTCTTTTCTCACTGCTGCCATCAGGTAGAAGGTACAGGAGCCTCAGGACTCACACCACCAGGTTCAAGAACAGTTACTAACCACAACCATCAGACTCTTGAACAAAAGGGAGTAGTTACACTAATTTATGGACCCTTTATTGCTATTTATATCTGCATTTATACATTGTTGCCCATTGATCCTGTTTACAGTTACTGTTCTATGCATTTGCTAAGTATTCTCGCAGAGAAAGAATCTCACGGTTGTATGTGGTGTCATGTCTGTACACTGGCAATGAACTTTTGTTTGAACTTTGAAATGAGCTAGCAGTCCTTTTGTGCTTCACACCCTTTGCTTTGGAATTCAACATAGTGAATTAATAATTTCAATAAAAACAGTATAAATAAGGCAGTTCTAAAATCTGCAGACAAATGATCACAAACTGCACATTGTCAACACCGTCCACATTAGAAAGGAAAAGAAAACATGATTATGTATGATTGTGAAATATACTTAACATGTCAATGTGATAGAGGGTGTCAAACTTTTGTGTGCAGTTTAAATTCCTTTGTGCTCTAGTGCACACACGCACTCACCTTAGAGGCAACATTGCACACAAGTGAATGATGGTATACTAGGTAGAACCACCTTATTGTACACTATTGGCCTAGCTAAAACAAGTATTAGAAACAGAAAAAACTGGAAACACCCAGCTGGTTAGACAGCACTGTTAACATTTCAGGTTGAAAACCTTTTGTCAGATTTCCAGCAATGCAGCTTCTTGACTTGCATTAACTAAAACTGATATCGAGTTGAAGGTTAGGGTGCAGAGTAGAATCAGGATAAAGAATTATGCATTTCGAAGCAGGTCAAGGAGAAATTTCTTTACTCAGTTGGTACATGGAGCTTAGCAAAATAGAGGGCTATGGGTAACCCGAGGTAATTTCCAAAGTAAGTACATGTTCAGTACAGCATTGTGGGCCAAAGGGCCTGTACTGTGCTGTAGATTTTCTATGTTTCTACATAAATAGCTGGAATTCTCTACCTCAGCACGTGCTCAGTCATGGAATTAGATCATGGTTAAAACTGATCAATGTTTTCACACTAAGAGAATCAAGGGACATGGCGATTATCCGGTAATTGGAATTGAATGACTGATCTATCAAAATCATATTGAATAGTGGGAGATACTTCTTTATATTTCTGACTAGATCTATGATTAAAGCAAGTCACCAAACAACCATGAGAAATACCTTCACTAATAATTAGACCAATTATATCATCAGTGAAGTTGACATGCAGAGTGAAATAATTCACTATATCCTGTTCATTCATTCCACGCTCTATCAAGTTTAAGAATAATGCATCTAGTTTTATACACATGAAGCACATCCCATCAGGGAAGCAAGTGGGAGAGTGAAGTAAAAGAATGTACAGACCTTGTTCACTTGTTTCCTTAATATCTAATCTGCTCATTTTAAAGGTTGCAAAGCAGAATGGATGCTTTTATCATCACATAGCTTGTTCAACTACTCTACCTATCTAAAATAGAAATAGCTGACAGAAAGAATTTAATCCAGAAATATACTGATTCTTATAACTACAGCACAAACTGAATGTGAAAAAAAAAATACCATATCAGCACAGCACAAGGAACGAAGTGTATGCAAAGTCAGGAAATTTATTTCTTCTTTCAAAGAATAATTTATCTTTAAATCTTTCCTATTTACAGACCATGCAGTTTAGTTGTGGACTTAAATTCTCCACATAACCATCTCAGAAAGATTCACTTCTCACAGATGTATGCCTGCTTGTATTTTAAAAATCCTTTTCTTATTTCCATCTCCAAACCTTTTCCAGTCAGTCATTCTATGTTCTCTGGAACAAATGACTGAATTGTTAAATTGCAGTAAATGCAGAACTTCTCATTTAACTTTCAGGCAGCAGGTTCTTTGATCTGTTTTCAGGATCTGCATGTTTGTGTCCTAAAAGAATGATGCATGGATGAAAACTTTAAAAAGGGAAATGAACAAAAGCTTAAGCAGTGAATCCGGCATGAATTGCAGGTTTGGAATTGGAAGTGCTTGTCCATAGAAGACAAAGAGTAGGGGTGGAAGGCTGGCGGTTTGTGTTTAGTGGAGTTCTGCAAGGTGCTAGGACCACTGTTGTTTACCTATCCGTGATTTGGATGAAAATGTAGATGGGAGACCAGCAAAGTTGAAGAGGATATCAAGACTGGTGGAGATGTGGAAATGTAAATGATAATTAAGAAATAGTGCAGGATATAGATCAGTTACAGATATGGGCAGAGAAGTGGCAGATGGAGTTTAATCCAGGCAAATATGAGGTGTTGTACCTTAGGAAGGTAAATTAAATCATATGGTATACAGTTGATGGTAGGCCCCTTAATGGTAGTGAAGTCCAGTAGGATCTTGGTGTCTAGGCCCGTAGTTCACTGAAAGTGGCTACACAAGTGGATGAAGTCTTAAAGACGGCATATGCTTGCCTTTATTGGTGGGGATGTTGAGTAAGCAAATAATGTTGCAACTATATAAAACTTAAGTCAAACCAAACTGGGAGTATTGTGTGTGGTTCTGGTCACCCTATTATAGGAAGGACATGGAAACTATGCTGAAGGGAGTCCGGGATGCTTCCTAGATTAAAAGGTATGAGCTATAACAAAAGGTTGGACAAACATGTGTTGTTCTCCTAAGAGAGCCAAAGGGTGAGATGAGACCTAATAGAGGGCTTTAAATTATGAGAGGCATAGATTGGGTTGACCGTCAGAACCTTTACTCCAAGGTAGAAATGTCAAATATCAGAGAATATGTTTTTTTAGATAAGACGGTGAAAGTTTAAAGCCCATAGAACAGCAAGTGTTTTTTTTAATGAAGAGTGGTAGGTGACTGGAATGGGTTACCAGGGATAGTAGTAGAAGTAGGCAATTTGGTGGCATATAAAAGGATCTTAGATGGACAAATGAATATGAAAGGATATGGATGATGCACAGGATGAGGATATATAGTATGAACTGGCATCCATATCTGTACAAGGTCATGCGCTGAATAGCCTGTCCAGTGTTGTACTGCTCCACGTTCTATGAATCAAGAGCCACATTAACTTTGGGCGTTTGAACAGTGGTGAATCAGAGATCAGGAGGAAGAGAGGAGATGTCTCACTTAGGTCGGCGAGCAAGCGTTAAAAAGCAACACTTCATGGTAGTTTTGGTGTTTGAGCAGTGGTGAATCATGGTCGGGATTCATTTGCAAGTGCAAATTCATATAAGGCGGAGGGAACTGGAATGGCCTTTGTTGGAGTAAACAGTGTAAGAATGGGTATTTGAGGCTTTAGCTCTTCAAGGCTTGAGTGAGAGAAGGCAAAAAGCTATAGGTAGATTTTTTCAGTTTATTTATTGTTTCCTTCTTTATAATTGCACAGTTGGCAGTAGGGACGCCAGGCAGGACAGTTGAATGCTCCTCTTAAGGGATGTGGGAAGGCAGGGAGACCGCCAGTGTCACTGATGACTTCAGCTTGAAGAAGTGCATCCAGCTGCAGCTTCGAACAATCCGCATTCAGAAGTTAGAGCTGGTACTGGAGGAACTCCGTATCATTCGGGAGGCTGGGGTGTGGGGGGTGATGCACAGAACATATAGAGAGGTAGTTACACACAAGGTGCAGGACACAGGAAACAGGGTTACAGTCAAGAGGGAGAAAGGGGTTAAACAGTGAGTGCAGAGTATCCCTTTGGCCATCCCCCTCTATAACAGGTATACTGCTGGCGGTTGACCTCACAGAGGAAAGTCACAGCAGTAAGCTTTCTGGCATGGAGGCTCAGAAGGGAAGTGGGGGGAGGGGAGAAAAGAGGCGAGCTGTGGTAATAAGGGATTTGTTAGTTAGGGGAACAGAAAGGAGGTTATGTGGATGAGAACGAGATTCCCAGATGGTATTTTGCCTCCTGGGTGCCAGGTTAAGGGACATCACGGATGAGTCCTCACCATTCTTACATGGGGAAATGAGCAGCTAGAGGTCCTGGTCCATGTAGGTACCAATAATGTAGGTAGGAAGGGGGACGAGTTTCTCCAAAGTGAATTCAAGGAGTTAGGTGCTAAGTTAAAAGACAGAAATGCCAGGGTGGTGATCTCAGGATAGCTACCTGTGCCAAGTGCTAGTGATGCCAGAAATAGGAAGATTATACAGTTTAACCTGTGGCTAAGGAGTTGGTATAGAAGGGAAGGCTCAAATTTTTGGATCATTGTGCTCTTTTCCAGGGAAGGTGGAACCTGTATAGAAAACATAGCTTGCACCTAAACAGGAGGGCGACTAATATCCAAGTGGGAAGGTTTGCTGGTACTGCACGAGATTGGGGGGGGGGGGGTTAATTAGAGTTGAAGGTGTTTAGGAACCAGAGTATTACAACAGTTAGTAGAGTGGTTGTGGAGACTGACGTTGTTTAGATTCTCAGACAAAGTCAGTAATCAAAAGTTTGAGCATGGTGCAACTGACGTCCTGAACTGAGTATATTTCAATGCAAAGTATCGCAGGAAAGGTGGATGGGCTCAGGGCATGGATCAGCACGTGGAATTATCATATTGTAGTCATTAAATAAAAATTGGTTGCAGGACGGGCGGGGCTGGCAGCTCAGTATCCTGGGGTTCCATTGTATTAGACGGGATAGTCCAGGACTAGTCTAGTGATTTTTGGGTGGAACTGAGAAATAAGAAAGGTACAACCACATTAATGGTCCTATCACTCCAAGGGATTTAGAGGAACAAATTTGTAGAGATTGCAGACAAAGGATTGTGATAGTAGGTGATTTTAACTTTCCATGTATTGACTTGACAGAGACTCCCATACTTGTCAAAGGGCTAGATGGCACAGAGTCTGTCAAATGTGTCAGGAAAGTTTCCTTAATCAGTATATAGAAGTCTCATTGAGAGGGTGTGCAATACTTTATCTCCAATTAGGGAATGACACAGGCAGGTGACAGAAGTTTGTGTAGGAGAACACTTTGCATTTAGTGACCATAATGCCATTAGTTTCAAGGTAATTATGGGAAAGGATAGGTCTTGTCCTTGGGCTGAAATTCAAAATTGAAGAAAGGTCAATTTTAATGGTAGCAGAAAAGTTCTGGCAGTTGTGGATTGGGACATGCTGTTTTCAAGCAAAGATATACTTGTTAAGTGGAAGGCCTTCAAAAGTGAAATTCTGAGAGTGTAAAGCTTGTATGTCCATGTCAGAATAAAAGGCATGGATTTAGGGAAACTAGACTTTCAAGAGGTACTGTGGCCAAAGCTAAAAAGGACATCAGAGGGCAACTTCCCCCAGCTCATTAGTGAAACAAATAAATTCTTCCTATTCTAATGTCTCTGTTTTCCTTTTCAGTGCGGCTGGGGTCCTATGGGGATCTTTGATCTATAGTGGCACTCAAAATTGTGGCTCTGCACTGTGGCATTTTCCTGTTCTTGAAGTATGCCAAGCATCTTGGTACATCTAGGTTCAGCCTGAAGTGAGGCAACTTTGAGGTCCTTGTACAGCCCTGTAGACACAGATTCTCACCAGTTGCACGAAGTGAAGTGTAGCAGGAGCTGGGCGCTCTCTCCCTCTCCCTCTCGTGAGAGAGAGGTTGCTGCCAATTTTTGCGTTGGGGAATGTGAAATAAAATAAATAGATGTAACATCAAAATAGCAACTGCTTGTCTCCCCTTTCACTGTGGAAAGAGTGATATTTTGTGGGCGTGAGAGAGTGCCTGAGGGATGTCAAAGACCTTGGAGTGAAGACCATGTACTGTACTGTATTGTACTGTAGACCATGGCCTCTCTTGAAGGGCTTTGCTGTTGCTTGCATGGTGGGTGATGGGAATGCTAATGCTTTATGCTGAAATACGTGGAGGGAGGGTTGATGCTGCTTGTGCATGGGAAAGGGGCAGGAGGCTTTGGGGTTCTTATATTTTTTTCTGACATTCATTTTTCTGGCGGGTTTCTGATTTGAGGATGTCTGAGTAAGAATTTCAGGATGTATATTGTATATGTTCTCTGATATTAAATGGAACTATTGAACTATTGATATTGAGGCCCTGGTTAAGAAAAGAAGTCAATAGCAGGTAGAGGCAGGTACTTGAGGAGTACAAGAAATGTAAGAGAACACTTAAGAAAGAAACCATGAGGGCTAAGAGAGAGCACAAGGTTGCTCTAGCAGATAAGGTGAAGGAGAATCCTAAGGGCTTCTACACATATGTGAAGAGCAAAAGAATTGCAAGGGACAAAACTGGTCCTCCAGAAGATCAGAATATTAATCTGAGTGGAACCAAAGGAGGTGGGGGAGATCTTAAATGGAATTTTTTGCATCTGTATTTAATTGGGATCGAGACACAAAGTCAAAGAAATGAGGGAAAACAGCAGCAAGGTCATGGACCCTAGACAGATCACAGAGGAGGAGTTCACTGTCTTGAGGCAAATAAGGGTGGACAAATCCCCAGGGCCTGATAAGATGTTGACTCAAACCCTGTGGGAGGCAAATTCAAAACTGAAGTAGCCCAGGCTAATATACCTAAACCATCCTTCATGGCAGGTGAGGTACCAGAGGACTGGAGGACAGCTGATATTGATCCATTGTTTAAGAAAGGGTCTAAGAATAAACCAGGAAATTATAGGCCGGTGAGCCCGACATCAGTAATGGGAAAAATATTGGAAGGCATTCAAAGAGACAGAAAAAATTAGTATTTGGATAGATAGGAATTGATAAGGGATAGGCAGCATGGTTTTGTTCATGGTAGGTCATGTTTACCCAATATTATAGGGTTTATCAAGGATGTTATCAGGAAAGTTGATGAAGACAAGACAGTGGATGTTGTCTACAATGACTTTAGCAAGGCATTTGACAAGGTCCTGCACAGGAGGTTGGTTATGAGTGTTCAGTCGCTTGCATTTTGGATGAGCTAGTACATTGGATTAGACATTGGCTTTGAAGGAGAAACCAGAGAGTGGTAGTAGATGATAGCCTCTCTGACTGGAGGCCTCTGACTAGTGGAGTGCTGGGATCCATGTTGTTGTCATCGATATCAATGATCTGGTCAATAATGTGGTTAACTGGATCAGCAAATTCGAGGTTGACACCAAGATTGTGGGTGCAATGGACAGTAAGGAAGATTATCGAAGGTTGCAGCAGGATCTAGATCAGTTGAAAAAAATTGGCTGAAAAATGGCAGATGGAATTTAATGCAGACAAGTGTGAGGTGTTGCCCTTTGGGAGAACAAACCAGGGTAGATCTCACACAGTGAATGCTAGGGCACTGACAACGGCAGTAGAACAAAGAGATCTGGGAATACAGGTCCATAATTTATTGAAAGTGGCATCAGAGGTAGGTATGGTCATTATGAAAGCTTCTGATGCATAGACCTTCATTGAACAAAGTATTGAGTACAGGAACTGAGATGTTATGTTGAAGTTGTATAAGATGTTGGTGAGGCCTAATTTGGAGTATTGTATGAAATGTTGGTCACCTACCTGCAGGAAAGATGCCAACATAATTGAAAGTGCATAGAGAAAATTTACAAGGATATTGCCAGGACTGGAGGACCTGAGCTATAAGGAAAAATTGAATAGATTGGAACTTTATTCCCTAGAACATAGAATATATTAAGGGGAGTTTTGATAGAGATATGGAAAATTATGAGGGGGCATAGATAGGGTAAATGCAAAGCAAGCTTTTTCCACTGAGAATGTGTGAGAGTTTAACTAGAGATCATGGGTTAAGGGTAAAAGATGAAATGTTTAAGGGAAACATGAGGGTAAACTTCTTCACTCAGAGGATAGCGTGAGTGTGCAATGAGTTGCCAGCAGAAGTGTTGGCTGCATTTTCGATTTCAATGTTTAAGAGAAGTTTGTATAGCTACGTGGATAGGAGGGCTATATAGGGCTATAATCCAGGTGCAGGTCAATGAAATTAGGCAGTTTAAATGGTTTGGCTTGGAATGGAAAACTGTGCAGTAGTTTTCTGTGACTCTTTCCGTAGGAGAAATAGATGGGACAAAGGCAATATTTATCCCGTAATGAAAGAATCAACTAATAACTTTGAATGTTTATTTCATAGGACATGTATAATGTTGGGAATTCCAACCTTTCTTTCCCATTTTGTCTGAGGAAATGATGCTTAGCTGCCATTTTAAACCAACACTGCTTGCATGAAGGTACAAACTAATGCAGTTGATGGAGTAATTCTAGTATTGGCCAACAGACGAAGAATCAGTCATTTATTTAAGTACAGGATGTGGTGAGGAACTTGATGATGAAGGCACCCTGAAACTACTGTGACCTGATTTTCTAGTTGTCTAGAGGTTGTACGTTAGACTCAAACATGCACCCTCTAGACATATAGAAAATATAACCTTGCTGGATTGCTGTCACCCATTTTATCGATGGCACAAACTGCGGCCAAAATTTGTTGGTAGGAAAAAAAAAGAATGAATGCTTGGTAGAGTTGGGGAAACTGGTGGTCTAGGGAGTGGAAATGAGTACCAATCAACTCCTGCATAGTGTCAAGCTTTGCAATGGCTCATGGAGCTATGCTTCTGTCTTTTGAGTTAGAAAGCACAGTATAAGATATAAGATATAGGAGCAGAATTAGGCCATTTGTCCCGTTGAGACTGTGTCACCATTTTATCATGGCTAATCCAGTTTCTCTCTCAGCCCCAGTCTCCTACCATCTACCCTGACTAATCAAGGAAATAACAACCTCTGCCTTCAATATACCCAATGGTTTGGCTTCCACAGCCACCTTTGGCAACAAATTCCATATATTCACCACTCTCTGACTAAAGAAATTCCTCCTCATCTCTGTTCTAAAAGGACCCCCTCTATTCTCAAGCTGTGTCCTCTGGTCTAAGACTCCCCCAGCCTAGGAAACATCCTCTCCACATACACTCTATTAAGGCCTTTCAACATTCAATAGGTTTCAATGAGGTCACCCCTCATTCTTCTGAATTCCAATAAGTAGAGGCCCAAAGTCATCGAACACTCCTCATATGAAAAGTTTTTCAATCCCAAATTCATTTTTGTGAACCTCTTTTGAACACTCTCCAATGTCAGCACATCCTTTCTTTAATAAGGGACCCAAAACTGCTCACAATACTCCAAGTGAGGCCTCACCAGTGCTTAATAAAGCCTCAACATTACATCCTTGCTTTTATATTCTAGTCTTCACAAAATGAATGCTAACATCGCATTTGCCTTCCTCACCACTGACTCAACCTGCAAATTAACTTTTAGGAAATCCTGCATGAGTATCTTTCCTGTAATACCATGGTCTCTGAACTAGTTAAGCAGCCTCATGTGTGGCACATTGGAAAAGGCCTTCTCAAAGTCCAAGTACACAACATCAACTGATTCTCCTTTGTCTGTCCTGCTTCAAATAATTCACACAGGTTTGTCAGGCAAGATTTTCCCTTAAGGAAACCATACTGACTACAGCCTAGTGCCTCCAAGTACCCTGAAATCACATCCTTAACAATCATTTCCAACAACGTCCCAACTACTGAGGTCAGACTAACTGGCCTATAGTTTCCTTTCTTCTGCCTCTCTCCCTTCTTGAAGAGTGGAGAGACATTTGCAATTTTCCATTCCTCTGGAACCATTCCAGAATCAATTTATTACTAATGCCTCCACAGTCTCTTCAGCCACCTCTTTCAGAACCCTGAGGTGTATATCACCTGGTTCAGGTGACTTATCTACCTTCACTCCTTTCAGTTTCTCAAGCACTTTCACTGTGTAATAGGAACTTCACCCACATCTGCCCCATGACAGTCTTGAACCTCCAGCATACTTCCAGTGTCTTCCACAGTGAAGACTGATGCAAAATACTTATTTAGTTTGTTTGCCATTCCTTGTCCCCCATTATTACCTCTCCAGCATCATTTTCCACAGTCCGACATCTACTCTTGCCTCTCTTTTACACTTCATGTATCTGAGGAAACTTTTGGTATTCTCTATAATATTTTAAGCTCGCTTACCTTCGTATTTCATCTTTTCCTTCTTCTGAGATTTTTAGTTGTCTTTTGTTTGTGTTTAAAAGTTTCCCAGTCTTCTAACTTCCCACTAATTTTTGTTGTATTATATTCCCTCTCCTGGTGCAGATGTGGTTATCTGTAAGACTGGCAGTTACTCAGACTTCCCACATCTCACACACAGCACAAAACACTGCCTCTGGAGCCAATCTTAATGCACTACTCTTCCCTAAGAGATGAGGAATGAAGATTTAAGAAGGAAAAGAGACACTTCCAGATACATACCTCGCCCAGATCTGATGAGCCAAAGCCACTCCAAACACTGCCCAACTCACAACAATGGCTGCTCCAAAAATGGCTAACCTGCCTGCACTTGCATTATTTTTATTCGTCCTTTGTAATGAATCCTGCTGAGTGCTTTTGGAAGTTAAGACTCTGTAGAACATCTAGTTTCTGCCCTGCTTTTGCAGACACAGATTTTTTTAGCTGGTGCAGTTAAGCTTCTGTTCAATAGTGACTCTAAAGATGCTGATGTGGCAAATTTTGCAACAGACTGGCACTGTATATCAATGAATGCAATTCAAACACCTTTTGGAGATGGTCATGGACATGCATTTTTGAAGCTAGTTGACTGTCAGTCAGCTGGACCTGAACCTCTCCCAATTTTGTCACATGCAGGCACAGATTGTTTTAGTGTGGAAGGACATGAGAATGGAACTAAACATTGCACAGCCATCAGCAATCGTTGTCCCATACAGAGTAGGCACAGGTCCTTCAGCCTCACTCATTCTTGCTGATCAAGGTGCCCATCAAACTCATCCCATTTGCCTGCATTTGGCCCAGATCTTTCTAAACTCATCTTGTTTGCGTACTTATCCAAATACTTTTAAAATGTTGTTACTGTATCTGCCACAACTACTTCCTTTGTATGAAAATGTTGCCCCTCAGATCCCTTTTAAATCTTTCACCTCTCCCCTTAAATCTATGCTCTCCAGATTTTAGTTTCTGTTCCATAGAAAAACAAGCACATGGGAAAAAAGACCCTATGGGATCTATAGGATCAGAAGATTTAGAATCCTTGTAGGTAGTGTTAAGAAAAACTTTAAGGATAAGAAAACTCTGATTGAAGATGTCTTTTTAGAGCATATAGTTGAGCCCACAAGGGAAAAGGCAATCCTGGACTGGGTGTTGTGTAATGAACCAAATTTGATTAGGGAGCTTAAGGTAAAGGAACCATTGGAAGACATTGATCATAATATGATAGAATTCATCCCGCAATTTCAGAGGGAGAAGCTAAAATCAGATATATCCGTACTACAGTGCAGTAAATGCAGCTACAGAAGCATGAGAGAGGAACTGGCCAAAGTTGATTGGAAGGGGACACTAGCAGGGATGATGGCAGAACAGCAATAGCTGGAGTTTCTGCGAGCAATTCAAAAGACACAGGATAAATACATTGCAAAGAAGAAGACGTACTATAATTGTATGTTGAGGCCACTGTGACTGACAATGAAAGTCAAAGACTGCAAAAATGCAAAAGAATGGGCATAAAATATAGCAAATATTAGTGGGAAGGCAGGTGATTGTGAAGATTTTAAAAACCACAGAAGGAAATAAAAAAGCCATATGGAGAGAAAAGATGAATTACGAATGTAAGCTAACCAATAATATAACCTGTAAAAGAGGGATAGAGTGGATGTGGGACCTGTCACTCCACTCTTTAAGAAGGGTGGGAGACAAAAGAGAAGAAATTATAGGCCGGTTAGCCACTTCAGTGGTTGCTAAGATGTTGGATTCCATTATTAAGGATGAGGTCCTGGGGTACTTTGGAGCACATGAGAAAATAGGTTGAAGTCAGCATGGTTTCCTTAAGGGAAATCTTGCCTGACAAACCTGTTGAAGTTCTTTGTGGAAATAACAAGCAGGATAGACAAAGAAGAGTTTGTAAGAAGTGGATGTTGTTTGCCTGAAGTTTCAGAAGGCTTCTGACATGGTGCTGCGCATGAGGCTGCTAAACAAGGGGCTCATGATATTACAGGAAAGATACTAGCTAGCTGACTGGCAAAAGGCAAGGGATGGGAATATAGAGGGCCCCTTCTGGTTGGTGCCTAGTGGTGTTCCGCAGGGGTTTGTGTTGGGACCTCTTCTTTTCACGTTATTTGTCAATGATTTGGATGATAGAATTGATGGCTTTTTAGCCAAGCTTCCAGATGATATGAAGATATGTGGAGGGGAAGGTAGTGTTGAGGAAGCAAGGAGTCTGCTGAAAGACTTAGGTCAGGAGAATGGGCAAAGTGGCAGATGGAATATCGTGTCGGGAACTGTATGATCATGCACAGTGTTAGAAGGAATAAAGCCATTGACTATTTTTTCAAAGGGGAGAAAATTCAGAAATCAGAGGTGCAAAGGGACTATGCAGAATTCCATAAAGGTTAATTTGCAGGTTGCATTGGTAGTGAGGAAGGCAAATGCAATGTTAGCATTCATTTAGATAGGACTAGAATATAAAAGCAAGGATGTAATGCTGAGCCATTATAAGGCATTGATCAGACCACATTTGGAGTATTGAAAGAAGTTTTTGGCCTGTTATTTAAGAGACGATGTGTTGACCTTGGAGAAGGTCTAGAGGAGATTCACAAGAATGATCATAGGAATGACAGGGTTAACATATGAGGAGCATTTGATGGCTCTGGGCCTATATTCATTAGAGTTTAGAAGAATGAGTGGAGGATCACATTGAGACCTATCAACTATTGAAAGGACTAGATAGAATGGATGTGGAGAGGATATTTCTGATAGAGAAGGAGTCTATGACCAGAAGACACAACCTCAGAATAGAAGGTTGTGTCTTTATAACAGAGGTGAGGAGGAATTTCTTTAGTCCGAGGGTGGTGTATCTGTGGAATTAATTGCTACAGGTGATTGTGGAGGCTGTCATTGGGTACGTTTAAAGCAGAGGTGGATAGGTTCTTGTTAGTAAAGGCATCAAAGGTTATAGAAAGAAGGCAGAAGAATGGGGTTGAGAGGGCTGGACCAAATGGCCTAATTCTACTCTTCAGTGTTACGCTTTCTTGGTCTTACATCCCTCGTGAATTGTTGGAAAACGCATGGTCATGCACTTTGGGAGTAGAAATAAATGTGTGGACTATTTTCTAAATGGGGCAAAAATACAGGAATCTTTGATGCAGAGGGATTTGGGAGTCCTGATGCAGAACACCCTGAAGGTTAACTTGCAGGTTGAGTTGGTGGTGAGGAAGGCAAGTGCCATGTTAGCATTCATTTCAAGAGGTCAAGAGTACAAGAGCAAGGATGTGATGCTGAGGCTTTATAAGGCACTGGTGAGGCCTCACCTGGAGTATTGTGAACAGTTTTGGGCCCCTCATCTTAGAAAAGATGTGCTGGCATTGGAGAGGGTCCAGAGGAGGTTCACAAGGATGATTCCAGGAATGAAAAGGTTATTATACGAGGAACGTTTGATGGCTCTGGGTCTGTATTCTCTGGAATTCAGAAGGATGAGGGGGAATCTCATTGAAACCTTGCAAATGTTGAAAGACCTAGACAGAGTGATGTGGAAAGGATGTTTCCCATTGTGGGAGAGCCTAGGACTAGAGGGCACAGCCTCAGGATAGAGGGGCGCGCTTTCAAAACAGAGACGTGGAGAAATTTCCTTAGCCAAAGGGTGGTGAATTTGGGGAATATGTAGCCTCATGCAACTGTGGAGGCCAGGTCATTGGGCGTATTTAAGGCAGAGATTGATAGGTTCTTGATTGGACATGGCATCAAAGGTTACAGGGAGAAGGCCGGGAACTGGGGTTCAGGAGGAGATAGGAAAAAGGATCAGCCACGATTGAATGGCGGAACAGACTCATTGGGTCAGATGGCCTAATTCTGCTCTTCTATCTTATGGTCTTACGAACTTATACCTATATAAGGTCACTGTTCCATCTCCTATGTTCCAAGCAATAAATTCCTAGTCTGTTCACCCTCTCTGATAATTCAGTTCCTCAAACCCTGGCAGCATTCTGATACAGTAAATCCACTCTGCACTCTTTCCAGTTTAAATTATGTCTTTTCTATTAACAGGAAGACCTAAACTGCATGCAGTAGTCTAAGTGAAGTCTCACCAGTATCTTGTACAACTACAAAATTATGTCCAATCTTCTGTACTGAATGTTCTGATTGGTGAGGACTTGCATGCCAAGTGCCATCTTCAGCATTCTGTCTAACTGTATTGCCGCTTTCAGCAACCTATTTATGTGTACTCCAAGGACCCTTTTCCCACAACAGTACCCCAGTCCCCAGGGTCAAACCATCCACTACGTATGTCCTACTCCAGTTTGACTTCCACTTACAAGATCACACTTATCAGAACGGAAAGGCAATCCTCAGGCCACTTATCCAACTGATTAATGTCTGCCAGCAATTTCTGATAACCTTCTTTGTCATCTACAATTCCACCAATTTTTGGCTCATTTCAGACTTATAATCATGCCTTGTACATTCATATCCTGATTGCTTACATAAATAATGAACAATGAAGGTCCCAGCATTGACCATTGTGGCATATCAGTCGCCGGAGGCCCTTTGTCCCCTGTCACATTGGATCTTTTCAAAGGTCTTGCTCAAGTCCATGTGGACAATGCCCACTGCTCTACCTGCTTCTTCTTGGTTACTTCTTTGAAAAAATCCATGAGGTCTGTCAGACACAATTTCCCTTGCACAAAGCCATAATGACTGTACCTAATTATATATTGTCTATCCAAACATTGATAGATCATGTCCCTCCAAAATCCCTCCAGTAGCTTACCTACTGCAGATGTCAGACTTACCAGCATGTAGTTCCCTGCCTTGCCTTCGTCATCCTTCTTACAGAGTACAACATTAGCCACTCTGTGGTGAAAGATGAAGCAAATCTCTTTGCAAGAGCCTCTGTAATTACTTCTCTAGCTTACCATAAGATCCAAGGATGCACTTGGTCAGGTCCTAGGAATTTTCCAATCTTAATGTGCTTTAGGACTGCCATTATCTTCTTCCGGGTAATTTATATGTGGTCCAAGGCAGCATAACTTATTTCCCTTTTTTTCTTTAATATCTATAAAAACTGATAAGAAATATTCATTGAAAATCCCACCCATCTCCTGCAGCTCCACACATAGCTGTCCATGCTGATCTTTAAGTGGACCTATTCTCCTGAGCCACCCTTTTACCATAAATCTGTCTATATAATCTCTTCAGTTTTCATTAATCTTGCCTGCCAGACCAACAGTATAATGTTTTTTGCCCTTCTGATTTCCCTATCAAGTGTACTCCTACATTCCTTATAGCCATCAACAGATTCGCTTGTTTCCAATTGCCTAAACCCTCTTTTTGTTTCCTGACAAGAGCCTCTATATCTCTCTCAGTCAGGGTTCCCTAAATTTGCTAGCCTTGTCCTTTCAGCTTTGCAGGAACATGCTGCACCTGAATTTCTGATATTGCACTTGTAAACGCCTCTCATTTTCCAGTCATCCCTTTGTGACATACAATGTCACCCATTCAACCTCTGCAAAATGCCTCCAAAATTGGCCCTGCCCCAGTTCAGGAGCTTAAGCTATAGGTCTATCCTATCCTTCTACATAACTATTTCAAAACTAACAATATTATATTGATTGAACCCAATTTTCTCCCCATTGACACTGTGTCACTTGCCCTACATCACCCCCCAAAGAGAAATTCCAGTGCTGTGCCCTCTCCAATAGGGCCTTCTAAAGATTGATTGAGGCACATTTCTCAAATTCCACCCTGAGCAAAGCGTTTGCTTGATGCGTGGTCCAGCCAATGTTAGGGAAGTTAAAATCTCCCACAACTACTATCCTATTATTCTTACAGCAATCTTCAAACTCTCTCCATATCTGCTCCTCTATTTCCTGCTGACTACTGGGGGCCTATAGTACAGCTCTATCAAAGTGAACTTCCCCTTTTTGTTTCAAAGTTCGGCCTCTCTGGATTATCCCAGGAATATTCTCTAGCGCTAATGTTGATATTTACCTCATTAAAAATCAACTTCCCCTTCTATCTTACTTGTACCTCTGTCACACCTGTAGCTTCAGTTACTTGGAACAGTAAGCTGTCCTGCCTTTCACTCAGCCAATCTGCGCCTTGAGTTTATCCACCTTACTATATTCTTCCTGAATTGTAACTTCTACCACAGTGGAGAGACCCCTTTACTGCATCATATCTACTTTCCACACCTCTGCAATTCCCCTTCTCCTGCTGGACAGAGCAGGAATAGAGTTCTCCTGATTCAATAATTTCCATCCCAAGCATTTGATGGGTCATAGTAAAGCATGGAAAAGGTCCTTTGGCCCACAGAGTTCACGGTGATCATTAGATAAATAAATAGTACAAAGAAAAGGAACAATGAAGAACTGTTCATGGGTTTCATGGACCATTCAGAAATATAATGGCGGACCTCACTATCTCCTTAACCTTCATGTCCTTCTCTTTGGTAAATATCTATACAAAGTAACCAACACAAAATGCTGGAGGAACTTAGCAGGTCAGGCAGCTTTGACGCAAATGAACAAACAGTCGATGTTTTGGGCTGAGAACCTTCTTCAGGATTGGAAAAGAGGGAGGAAGAAGCCAGAATAAAAAGGTTGGAGGTTGGGGTTAGGGAAGGAGGAGATGGTGCTTTCGGTGGGCTGGTGAAGCACAGCAATGACTTTCTGGCAAAAAACACAACAATTAATTACTTCCTTACTCACACATTTTCTCAAAAACAATCACTGCATTCAATAGCAAGCAGCTTCCCTTTTGGAGCTGAGCTTTAGAACTGCCGGCATGTGCTGGCATTTTTGCGGTGTGAATTGAAGTCTCAAAGGTGCAGGACGATTGCAGTGTGGTGTGTACAGGGGGAGGTGAAGAGATGAAGTAAGAGGTGGGATCAGAGTGGGGAAATGAAGAACAGGGAAGAGGGATGTGGAAATAATTACCGGAAGTTGGAAAAATTGATGTACATGGTACCTGGTTGGAGGCTACCTAGATGGAATATGAGGTGATCTTCCTCCAAGCTGAGGGTGGCATTATCATGGCAAAGAGGAGGCCATGGATGGATATGTTGGAATGGGAATGGGCATAGCAATTAAAATAGTGGCCCATGTCTCTGCCTGCTCCTGCCCCACTGAACTAGTGTCCACATACCCTGACTCTATTCTATTCCCCTTGCTTCAGTCCCTTCTTACCTACAACTGCAACACTTCACATGCTTCTGTTTTCCACAACTTCCAATTCCCTGACCACGACCATTTCATTTTCACCATGGATGTCCAATCCTTGTACATTTCTATCCCCAATTACAAAGGTCTGAAAACTCTCCGCTTCTCTCTCAGCAATAGACTCAACCGGTTCCCTGCAGCAGCACCCGCCTCCATCTGACAGAACTGGTTGTCACCCCGTTCTCACCAACTTTGGTGAGACCCGACATAAATTCGGGGACTGCTTTGTCAAGCACCTTTGCTCCATCCACCAAAAACAATATTTCCCTGTGGCCAAACATTTTAATTCCTATCCCCATTCTCATTCTGACATGTCGGTCCATGGCCTACAGTTTTTCCATGATGAGGCCACTCTCAGGATAGATGGACAAAACCTCATATTCTCATAGTCGAGGTTAGTCTCCAACCTGATGGCATAAATATAAATTTCTCCTTCTAGTATTTTTTCTCCCCTTCCTTCTTTGCTTAACCTGCCTGTCACTTCCCCCAGTGCTCCTCCTTTTACACTTTGTCCCATGGTCCGCTCTCCTCTCCTGTCAGATTCCTTCTTCTCCAGTTCCTACCCATCAACCTTCACTTATCACTTTCTAGCTAGTCCTCCTTCCCGTTCCCCCCCACCCACCTGTTATTCTGGTAGATTCCCCCTTGCTTTCCAGTCCTGGAGAAGGGTCTTAGCCCAAAATGTCAACTGTTTGCTCATTTCCATAAATGCTGCCTGACCCATTGAGTACCTCCAGCATTTTGCATGTGTTGCTCTGGATTTCCCGTCTCTGCAGAATGTCTTGTGTTTCTGATATAAATGACTCACTTAGGATCATGACCACATCCTCTGCCTCTGAGCACATGTTCCCTCCCTAGTTATCTTCTTGCTCTTGATGTTAGTATAAAATGTCTTAGGATTCTTTTTGATCCTACCTGCTAAGGATTTCTTATGGCCATTCCTGGCTCTCCTAATTCTCTTTTTAAGCCCTTTTCTAGTCTCTTTATATTTCTTAAGGGCTCTGTTTGATTTTATCAACATCAAAGATTCTCTTATCTTCCCAGTCTTTTCCTTCCTTCTTACTACAGTATACCTGTCTTGTACTCCATGCAGTTTTTTTCTAACATATTCCACATGTCAGATATGGGTTTGCCCAAAAGCAACAGTTCCCATTTAACTCTCCCCAGTTTCTGCCCAATACTCTTGCAAGTTGCCCTGTTCCAACTTAATACTGTCCTGTCAGGTTCATACTTACCTTGATCTATAGATCAAAATATTGAGAGATCTCATTGCAATTTACAAAATTCTTAAAGAGCATGACAAGTCAAAATCAGAATCAGAACCAGAATTTAGTTTATTAGCACTGATATACATCATGAAATTTGTTGTTTAGGGCAGCAGTACAGTGCAAAACATATAAAAACACTATAAACTACAATGTATACAGTATATTAAGTCAGTAGTACAAAAAGAGAGCAGTAATAGTGAAGTAGTGTTCATTGTCCATTCATAAATCTGAAGGCAGAGGGAAAGTAGTTGTTCCTAAAATGTTGAATGAGAGTTTTCAGGCTCTGGTACCTCTTCTCTGATGGTAGAAAAGAAGAGAGCATGTCTTGGGTGATAGGAGTCCTGACTGAGGGATGCATGCTTTTTTGCAGCATTGCCTTTTGAAGATGTCCTCAATGCTGGGGAGGCTTGTCCCCATGATGAAGCTGGCTGAGTTTACAACCCTTAGCAGCTTTCTCTGATCCCCTGCAGTGGCCCCCTCTATACCAGATAGTAATACGACCAGTCAGAATGCTCACCACCGTACATCTGTAAAATTTTGCTAGTCTTAGGTGACATACCAAATCTCCTCAAACTTCTAATGAAATATAGCCGCTGGCATACCTTCTTCATAATTGTGTTGATATGTTGGGCCCAGAATAGACCTTCAGAGATGTTAACACCAGGAACTTGAAACTGTTCGCCTTTACACTGCAAACCCCTCAATGAGGATTGATATGTGTCTCCCTGACTTCCCCCTTCTGAAGTCCACAATCAATTCCTTGGTCTTACTGACATTGAGTGCAGAATGGATTATTTACTGGCTGAGAATCCAGGGTTAGGGGAGTATAGTTTGAAGATGAGGGATAACCTATCTCCTGCTGAAATGAAGAAATAAGGGTAGTGATCCTTCAAAATGATCTGACCAAGAGACTGTGGCAATTCAGTCACAGTGTTCATTCAATAGCAGAGCTTGAGAGTTTTTAAGATATTAAAGGAATCCTTTGGTCCTAAAATCCTTCTGTACATCAACACTGTTAAGGGTCCTACCATAAACAGTGCACTGTCCCTTTACATTTCATCTCCCAAAGTGCAACACCTCACATTTAGCAGGATTAAACTCCACCTACAATTTATCTGTCTATATCTACAACTAGTCCATACCTTTGGCAATCCCTAAAGACCCACCCACCCACATTTTCACTCAAATCATTTATACTTATCATAAAAATTAAGAGTCACGGTATGGATCCATGTGGAACATCACTGGCCATGGGCCTTCAGCGAGATAAATCCCATCAGTCACTACACCGTGTCATCTAAGGTCAAGCCAATTCTGAATCTAACTAGTCAAGTCACCATGGATCCTATGCATCTTAATCTTCTGGATGAGCATCACAAGATGGACCTTGTTAAATGCCTTATGTGTACAGATAATGTCTACATTAATCACCTTTGTCACCTCCTCCTTATCAAGTTAGTAAGTCAGTTGTCATTTCAGGTAAATGAGTCTTCACCAGAATAGCATTAGTTTTGGGTGAATTATTTCTTAAGTGCTGACTGTTTACAAGAATTCCCCCTGGCATGCTGGATGTGTATTTTGAGAATAATATGATATCTACTTTAGCTACCCTTATTAATTTCTGATTTTATTCTGCATAAATTCAGTATACCCTATCTATGTATGGGGTAATATTTTATTAGCCACTTAACCTACAAATCTGTATATCTTTGGAATGTGGGAAGTAGTCCAAAGATCAGGAGAAACCAACACAAAGAATGTGCAAACTCAAAACTGACAACAAGACTGAGCCCAGATCGCTGGAAGTGTGAGACATTAGCTCTACCAGCTATACCACAGTTCTCTTAAATGAGAAAGAATCTATCTTTTTACAAGTATTATATTGATCCAATACACATAATTTGTCGGTAACAATCAGGTGTTGAGAATAAACAAGTGCTGTTTAATAACATTTTACATGTTGCCTAATTTTACAGTGACTCATACAGCAAAATCTAATACCAATGTACTTGAGTTTTTCCAGAATCTGTATACGCTATTCATACTGCAAATCACAGTTAATACTGTCTTACATAGAAATATAGTAATGGATTAGAGAGGATTCAGCTCACTCCACAAATAACCCTCCCATGAAGCCTGTCCAACAGCACTGGGAATGCAAGGATAAACATCTATGGATGGGAACCCTTCACTGGACAATGCACTACAAGCAGCCTGGAGGTCTCAGGCGCCAGATAATATGCATCATTCTCAAGACATCCTGAAAGCTCTTTGCCATCTTGTCTCCAATATTCAGTTCAAGGTTCAAGTTTATTTATCACGTCTACATCGAAACGTACAGTGAAATGCGCCACAACCACCACACCTAAGTGCATGCTGGGGGCAGCCCACAATCGTCACCACACATTCCGGCGCCAACATACTGTAGCATGCCCACAGTGTTCAGGAGAACAAAGCAGAAGACAGCAAGTAACAAAACAATCCCTGATTCTCCCTCCCACCCAGGCACATACATGGTTTTCTAACCCCAGCACAGGCTGTCTGCTTCCGCCTCCAGCAGGCTTGGGCTCACAGAGATTCATAGACGAAGGACTCCAGCCAACGGGCCTCAACTTCTGGACTTCTAATTCAATCCTTGGCATCAAGCCTAGCACCACACCCCCCACCCCCCCACCATCACTGAACACTTCACCTTGAATTCTGAACTTGCCCCTGATGGGATCCCAGACACTAGGCCTCGATCTCCGGTCTCACCGATTCGCTAGCCCAGGGCGTCAACAGACCTCAATCCCCCTGTCCGCATGGAACTCCAACTCCAGAACACACAAACGACTCACTATCCCTAGGGAGGTGGGGGGCATCAGACGTCATCTGCACTGGTCTACTGGCCCAGCATCCTACATCAGACCATTGGGTTCCAGTATCTGCATAGCTGGCCTTTGAACATGGAACAAAGATTTAGACTCTCTAATTCATCCAAAACCCTATCCCTAAACCCTAACCTGACCTCTAATTCCCCTTTCTGTTTCCAAAACCATCCCTACAAAACTAAAAAAGCTAAATCTGTGCCGTGACTTCAACGGAGGTCGCAGTTCAGCACCATCTTTGTCAACATGATAGTAACCCTTCATTTAAAAAAGAGAAAGATTAATTAACAGATTACATTCCTAAAAATAAAATAAAAATGTTAAGAGAAGAAATCAAGTTTGATTTCAAATGAAAGTAAAAAAATTGCAGATGGATGAAATCTGAATTTAGAATAAAAAATGCCAGAAGAAATCAACGGGCCAGTCAGCATCTGTGGAAGAGAAGTAGAATAATGTTACTTGCACTTGCCTTTTTACACAAGGTCACCTTGCATTTTTGAACCTCTCAGCTCAGCACATCTACACTCCACCACTGGAATTAGGCTCACAATGGTAATGCAAGCAACAGCTGAATGTGATCAAGCCTGTAAGTGGGACTGAAACCTTTATTACGCTGATCTGCACAGTGAATATAGTGGTCCAGGTGACTTCTTCTGGCCGTTTGTAAACTTTGAAGGTTTTGGATGAAGAACTTCCTGCAGATAAGGAAACTTTATTTAATAGTGCTCTTATTCAGCCATCAAATGCATCTTGGTTCTGAATTACGATCTGTCTTTACTTACTTTTGCAAACATTAACTCCTGTGCAACTGGGGATTGTCAGACTTGGCTTCTGCTCCCATGACACAATTAACTCAAGATTCCCTGCAAAATTCCCAGGTTCTATTAATGGTGTGGGCCTTTGTTCCAGAGGCTTCTATATTCCCGTTACCAGTATTGCTGGATGCCCCATGCTGTGTGAATGGTATCCAGCAGGGATTTCCATGAGTTTCCCAGTTCCCAGGCCGGGAAAACTTCCCACTGAACATGTTACATCTTAAACCTGACGGAGTACACACTATTCTATTTAAGGGAATGGAGAAAAATTCAGCTAATAAGCTAATCTTGCCTTAATATATTGATTAACTTTGGAAATGTCTACTAAAAATAACATAGTTACAGGTCACATGAAACTTTCCTATTGTAGTTTAAGATTTTCAGTGAAATTATTTTCATGTATTTCTTTGCCTATAGAGTTGTTCAGTCAAGAATAAAATTGTGCCTTTAACAATAGCACAATTGGTTGCTAATTAACACTGAAGGGTGGGTTCAAATGAAGATGCGGTACATTCAACTGCACTCATTTTTCACGCTTCATACCATACAAAGGATTATTATCATCAAGTGCTGAATGGAAATGTAAAGTTGATTTTCATTTGCTATTAGTGAATTTAGCAGATTGAATCAAAGTACAAGAACCCTAATGGCATAATCATACCTCACAAAACCTCTTTATATCAAGGACAATTCCTTCAATTGCCCTGACCCACTCTCTGTGCTTTATCCATGCTTGAGATCAATCTGTATGGATGCATGGATTCAATTCTCCTGGCTCTCCTGATTCCAGAGACAAATAGCAATATAGCAAGGTATTTCTGACAGCTGGGCTTAATCTGTCTGACTGCTGAACCCCTAACCCCACAACACACTTGTTATATCTGTGCACAACTCCGTATCAATTAAATAAAAGCACACACATGGGAGATGGCTTTAACTGGTGTATTCACATTGCAGCGAGAGAGAGAGAGAATAAATGCACATGCGTAGACAACAGATCAATACGTAGTGCTAAGCCGGGGAGGAGGGTGTGGGGTCATCGCTCTAAAAGAAATAGATCCATACATATACATCACACTTCCTCCCCCTTTAGATTAATGCAACATAAAACTGTATACGTACAAAGCATTCAATTTCCCTTTCATAAACCCATATTCCAAATAAACATGCTTTCACAATAACAGTTCATAACTAACTTCACAGTTCTAAAGGTTTAGTCTTTTAGGTAGTGCTGTTACTTTCAGGGTAGTGCCTCTGGACCTATGGAGTAGCATCAGGTTTGGCAGGTATCTTGTCAATGATAACTTTCTCGAAACGCCCCTGGACCTGTGGAGTGGCATCAGGTTTGAGAGGTGTCTTGTCCAAGACAACGTTCTCAGTTTTCCATGTCACGTTGCTGTCAGTGACATCATCACTGAGAGGTAAGTCCAATGACTTTAATGTGTCTACCTTGCTGGATGCAATCGACTCAGGTGTGTTCTTCAGTTGAGCATCCAGTATCTGGTCCACATGACGTCTCCATGTCTGATCTCCAAAATCCACTGTGTACATCAGTGGTCCAGTTCTTGCAGCTATCCAACTGGGTGTCTATTTGTCTTCTTGGTATACACACGCTAGGACATCTGTCCAATCTCAAAGTTCCTTGCTGCTTCATTTGGCAACTGGCTGAACTATTTAATCTGTACTTCCCTCTAAAGATCTGGTTTCAGGAGGTTTATGTGAGATCTCAGATTCCTGTTCATGAACAACATTGCAGGTATTTGATTTGTCGTCACATGAACGCAGTTCCGATAAACAAAAAGGAAGTTGTCCATCTTGTTCCATAGAGAAAAGTCCTCCTTGTCCATTGCTTTAATGAACTTCTTGAAGGTTTGGGTAAACCTTTCAGCTAACCCATTTGTTGCTGGGTGGTGAGGAGCCGACTTGAAATGTCTGATGCCATTTTTCTTCATGAATAGTCAAAATCCTTCTGACATGTATTATGGTCTGTTTTCACTCACAATTTGTTCTGGGAAGCCATTTCTGGTGAAGACAGTCCTCAGGGTGGAGACAGTCTTTGCTGAGGTGGTTGACTTCATTGGTATAATTTCTGGCCACTTTGAACGAGCACCCACAGCAATCAGAAACATGGAGTCCATGAATGGTCCAGCGAAGTCAATATGTACTCTTTCCCCTGGTGACGATGCCCACTCCCACGGGAGTAACAATACCCGTGGGGGTGCATTTTGAACTTTTTGGCATCCCGAACAGTTTTTTGCCAAGTTTTCAATCTGTTTATCTATTCCCAACCACCACACATAACTCCGGGCGAGACTCTTCATCTTGACTGTACCCAGGTGTCCTTCATGCAGATTCTCTAACAGTCTGCTGCGCAGTTCGGAGGGAACCACAACACGAGATCCACACATCAATGTTCTTTGACAGACCGACAGTAGGTCTCCTCTCACTGAGAACTCTGGAAATGTAGGGTTACCTTGAGCTGGTCATCATTACATGGTGATTTCACAAACTTTTGACAATGTCGGGTCATTCCTTGTTTCACTTTGTATTTCAGAATTTGTTACCGCCCACTGGTCCAGCAATGCAGAGCGGAACACTTCTGCTGGGTCGCAATGTGAAGACTTCTCTTCTTCAGTTGCCATCAGTATTGCTGTGTTGGTTGGTACCCTTGAACTCTATGTCTTAAGAGGAAAAGTGCCCAACGTCGTAACCGGGTAGCAGTCATCACTGGGATTCCCTTCCTGAGATTGAAAATGGACACAAGGTGCTGGTGATTTGTCACTACAGTAAACTTTTGGCTGTAGAGATAGTGGTGGTTCTTTATTCTCCATACCAGACTAAAGGACTCTTGATCGATCTGTGCATAGTTGGGATCTGCGCTTGTCAGTGACCTTGAAGCAAATGCAATCAGGCGTTCAGATCCATCCTTTATAACGTATGACAAAACGGCTCCAATGCCATAAGGGGATGCAGCGCACACCAGTCTGGTGGGCAGAGATAGAGGATAGTGGGTGTACAGTTCATTTGATGATGTTAGTCTCTTTGTTTCCTTGAATGCTCTTTTGCATCTCTCTGATCATTTCCACTTTGCTCCTGTCTGTAACAGTGTGTTCAATGGGTGCAGCACTGTAGCAATGTTTGGGAGAAACCAGTGGGAGTAGTTTACAAGGCCCACGTATGACCTGAGTTGTGACACATTTTCTGGTTTGGGTGCCTGTAGCACTGCTTCAGTCTTTTCTTGTGACTTATGCAAGCAATGCTTGTCCATAACATGTCAACAATATGAGATTTTGTTCTTGAAAAACTCACAGTTCTCTCTTTTTGCACGCAGACCACACTCACTCAGCCAGGTAAGCACTTTACTAAGGTTCTGGACGTGCTTTTCTTCATTTTTGCTGGTCATGATGATGTAATCAAGGTAACATCCTGGGATATCCTGAAGCACTTGGCCCAGTGCTGTTTGCCAAATTGCGGGAGCTGATGTGACGCCAAAAATGAGACAATTATATTGGAACAGTCCCTTGTGAGTGTTGATTGTAAGGAACTTCCTGTTTGACTCCTCAATCTCCATTTGCAGATAGGCTTGTGATAAGTCACTCTTTGAAAACCTCTCCCTACCTGTCAAAGATGCAAAACTGTCTTCTATTCATGGCAGGGGATACGGTACAGTACACAGCACCGGGTGGATGCTCACTTTGAAATCCCCACATATGCAAAAGGCTCCGGCCTTCATTTCTTGTCAACCGAAACAATGGGCTTGGCCCAATTACTCCACTCAACCTTGGTGAGAATTCCAGACACCTCCAAGCTCTGCAGTTCAGCATCCACTTTAGGACATAGTGCATAAGGCACTGGATGTGCTTTATGAAAATTTGGTGTTGTTGCTTCATCCAGTTCAATTCTGGTCTTCATTCCATTGAGTTTACCAATCCCCTTCTCAAATACTTTCTCATTAGCATTAAGCAGCTGTGACAGTCTCTGGTTAGTGCTACCATTGACTATTGATGTCACACTGAGAGCTTTGATTGAGTGCCAGTCTAGTTGGATTTTTCTCAACCATTCACGTCCTAAAAGTGCTGGCCCTCCATATTTCAATACATAAAGCTCTAACAGTTGTATTTGGACTCCATACATCACATTTACTTTCAGTTTGTCATTGGGAGACACTTTTTCGCCTGTGTAAGTCTTCTCTAATGGTATCTTAGAAAACAGTCTGTTGTAGTCAGCTTCTGAAATTATACACAAAGCTGACCATGTATCCAGTTCCATTTTCAGTTTTACATCAGACCCATCTATTGTAAACCAGATGATTTTGTGATCTGATGCAGTTCGAGGCATGAAAGTTCACCTTGGTCAGATTCTATGTTGTCTGATTCTGATTTACATTTGGTAACTCTATGCATTTGCTTTGTGTTTGAGAGTTTTCACTTGGTTGTGCTTTCTGCCTGCCTTGCACACTCTCTCCATGTGACCTTGTCTGTGACACTTCCTGCAGACTTTGTCTTTGAACCAAAAGTCATTTGCATCATGGGAGGATTTGCCACATTGATAAAATCTTTGGCTTTTTGCACCATTCAGGGACATGTTGTGTATTTCACATTCTAACCTCCTTTTCTGTAGTTCTGCTGCATCCTTTGCTGCAGACTCTAATGATATTGCAATGGTCAATGCTCATTCTAAGTTGAGGTCTCTTTCGGTTAATAACCATGAGTGCTTTGACTATGCATGCCACATACAAGCCTGTGTCTTAATGCATCAGAAAGTCCATCGCTAAAGTCACAGTACTGGGAAAGTTTACATAGTTCTGCAACGTATTCAGAAATGCTTTCATCTGTTGACTGGTTCCTTTAGTAAAATCAAAATCTCTCACCTATTGCCAGCGGTTTAGGGCTCAAGTGATTTTGTAAAGTTGTAACAATTTCATTGAATGTCTTGCTTGCTGCTTGTCAGGGGTTATGAGGATGTGTAAGGGACTACGTCCTTGCACCCATTAAGCTATGAAGTGTAGGGGCTTTCTTTTGCTCCTCCATGTTGCTCGCATAGCTGTAGGGTTCAACCCTCTCGATATACGACTCCCAGCCTTCATTAGCATTATTAAATTCGTCAACGTTCACGACTGAAGCCATTGTCATGTTATTTTCACTTTAAACTCAGCGCATCTTTCACTGTTACTCACAGGTCCTTCAGCTTTCTCGTGCTGTTTAACTCTCGCTGTTTCGTCCCGTAACTGTCGGCGCCATTGCTGATATTTTCTGACATTCAAGTTTGTACTTGTTGCCAATTTGTTGCATCTGTACACAACTACACATCAATTAAATTAAAGCACAGAGGAGATGGCTTTAACTGGTGTATTCACAATGCAGTGAGAGAGACAGTGAGAATAATGAGGATGCGTAGACAACAGTACATGTGCATACAACAGATCAATACGTAGTGCTAGGGGGGGAGGATCATTGCTCTAAAAGAAATAGATTCATACATTACAACACAGACACATTTTGACAGGTAGTATTAGTGGGGAAAGTCTCACACCCTGCAGAGATGTGAAAATGGTTTACATGTATCCAATATCTGGGAGTACACTCAGGAGATACCTAATAAAGTGGCCACTGAGTATATATTCTTGGTCTTCCGCTGCTGTAGCTCATACACTTCAAGGTTCAACGTGTTGTGTGGTCAGAGATGCTCTTGTGCACACCACTGTTGTAACGTGTGGCTATTGGAGTTACTGTCACCTTCCTGTCAGTTTGAAGTAGTGTGGTCATTCTCCTCTAACCTCTCTCATTTACAAGGCATTTTCACCCACAGAACTTCAGTTCACTTTGTTTTTCTCACCGTTTTCTGTCATCTCTAGAGACTGTTGAGTATGAGGATCCCAGGAGATTAGCAGTTTCTGAGATATTCAAACCACCCTGTCTGGCACCAACAATCGTTCCACCATCAAAGTCAATTAGATCACATTTCCCCTTGACCATATCTGCATGTTTTTAAGCATTGGGTTGCTGCCACACGATTGGCTGATCAGATATTTGCATTAATAAGTACTTAACATAGAAACATAGAAAACCTACAGCACAATACAGGCCCTTCGGCCCACAATGCTGTGCCGAACATGTACTTACTTTAGAAATCACCTATGTTTACCCATAGCCCTATAACCCTTGCCTGTGTACAGACATACATAATAAAGTGGCCACTGACTGTATAAAGACTTAAAGTTATTTTACATATTTTTAACATTTAGTTTTTCAAATTAAAGACATGAAGTAAAATAAATTATCTTACCTTTTCTTACTAATCTCTTGCTGAAGATTCTTCATTCAGATGAATGAGGCTCCTGATCCTGTATCAGGTGTGGCTGGAGTTGGACTGTAGGGGCGATACCCCCATATGGTGTCAGTAGACATCTTTCTTTCCCTGTCTGTGTTAGCAAATATACTGCTTCTCCTTCATCAGCTAATCATTGGGATTAAGGGTGACCGAATTCCTCTTGGAGGTGATTATTGAAGACAATATGTGAATCACAAACTCTTCCATAGAAAGGACAGCAGGTGGCTGAAAGAGCAGTCAGTTTGCCATTTTTGAATTTGTTCCCTTTTCTGTTACTTTTGCGGAGATCTATATGTACCCATTGCTTGGCCTTGATGTTCTGAGCTTCACTTTCATTGTAAAAGGATTTGAAGCTTGGAAACTTTTTACAATTGTGCAAGATGATGGTGAGACCACACCTGGAGTACTGCTCACAGCTTTGATCCACTTACACAAGAAAAGATACAGTAGATTGGAAGAGATCCAAAGCAGATTCACCAGGCTAATTCATGGGGCAATATTCTTACATCATCAAGAAAGGTTAAAAAAAATGGTGTCAAATGGTTAAAAAAAATGGATCAGAGTGATGATCATTGACATCATTTCTGCTTTCAAAGCAATCATTTCCCAAAAGTTGGTGGAAGAGTCGTCCATGTTGGGTCTCAACATCTCCTTCTATAACTGGATCTTGAACTTCCCGATGAGGTGATGACTGACACTCCGTACCGTCAGCAGCATAACTGGCTCCATCATGATGAGCTCCGGCACCCCAGGACTGCGTGCTCAGCCCGCTGCTATCACACGACTGTATTGCATAATCCAGTCCCTACCACATCATTAAGTTCACTGACAACACAACAGCGGTTGGCCTCATCAGCAACAATGATGAAATAGCATACGGGGAAGTGGGGGGTGGGGGGGGAACAGATTGTGGACTGGTGTAAGCACAACAATATGAGTCTCAAAGTGGATCAGGTTGAAGGGATAATTGTGGATTTCAAGAAGGTGCTGGATGTCCATTCCCTACTGCACATCAACGCTTCTCCATGGAGAGAGTCAGGAGCACCACATTTCTTGGCCTGCACATTACCGACAATCTCACCTGGTCCTGCAACACCTTCTCTTTAGCCAAGACAGCACTGCCAGACCTTCACTTCTTTAGGAGACTGAAGAAAGCGATGCTCCCCCCTCCCCAACCCCTACCGCTGTTCTCACCACATTTCACTGGAGCACCATTGAGAGTGTCCTGACCAACTGCACTACCATCTGGGATGGGAATTGCAATGCACCAATGCACAAGACCCTGCAGTGGATAGTGAGGACTGCAAGAAACATCATTAAGGTCTCTTTCCCCCACCCTAACTTTCAGGACATATATCAGAAGCACATTGCCTCCAGCATTGTCAAAGACCTCTCCCATCCTTCCCACAATCTCTTTGACCTCCTGCCTTCAGGCAAGAGGTACCACAACATAAGAATCAGCACATGTACACCTTGTCTGAATGTCCTGCCACCAGCACCTCCCTATCCCAACACCCCAACTCACAGACACATTCTACTTCTGCTCTGGTCACTTTTCATCTTTCACTGCTGCTGTTTCACATATTTATATGACTGCTTGCTTTATTATAACAGTGTCAGTATCATTATACTGTCTTACAAAAATATGTACCTTGCACTTTATGTCAACCTATCAAACTGCAAGCCATTCTATTCAGGGACTTGAGCAAATATTTTGTGACTGTATGTGCTGGGTCACACTGTGTCTATATGCGCTGTGTGTGGCCATATGTACTGTGTCTTCCACCTTGGCCCCTGAGGAACAATGTTTTGTTTAGCTGTATACATCTGTTTGGTTGAGTGACAAGAAACCTGAACTTGAAAAGATGAGTCTGCATTCTTTGGGGTTTAAGGTGGTCTTAATGAAACATGTAAAATTCCAATGGCACATGACTGGGTAAATTGATAAATCAGTTTAAATTGGAAAATTGGTTTATTATTGTCATAAATACTATGGTACAGTGAAAAACTTGTCTTGCATACTGTCCGTACTGATTAAGTCAGTACAATAATACATTATTGTATGAGGTAGTATGAGGTCAGAATGCAGAATAAAGTGTTACAATACAGAGAAATTGCATTGCAGGTAGTCAGTATGGTGCAAGGTCGCAACAAGATGTCAAGAATCCATCTTATCGTGCTATAGAACCATTCAATAGTCCTAGAACACCAGGATAGAAGCTTTGAGCCTGCTTTTAGTATTTTGTCTTTTCTGCCTGATGGAAGAAGGAAGAAAGGATAATACGCAGAGTAGCGATGGTTTTTTAATTATCCTCAGTGGTTCTGATCCTGGTTGACACCTCAGTGTAATAATACTTGAAGTGTGCCTTTCAGAATAGTTGACCATCTCAAATAAACACAAGCATTAGGTCCCAGGTACTACATAATAAAGAGGAGAGCTTTTGCTGGTGTCCTGACTGACGTTTATCCCTCAGCTAATTTTGGCCCTTCAGGTAATTTTCTCACTGTAGTTTGAGGCACCTTTGGTGTGCCCAGGTAGCTGCTGTATATGTACTTTCTAGTTGCATTGCAAAGGTAGCTTCAAAAATGGCCTGTGTGGATTTTTTGGAATATCCTGCTGATGTAAATAGCTCTCTGCTTTTTTCCTTCTTTACTGGGGAGCAGAATTAAAATGTATAGAAATAAATGTGTGCTTACTGAAGCACCCTAAATAAATAATTATGCATACTCTGATACTAATTCATCTGCCTCACCCTATTGAACTGGAACTCAACCAAACCAGTTTTGTGATGAGCTTACCAGCAAATATATTAAAGGCTATTAAAAAATATAAATGTAAAAATGGACTAGTTAATTAAAGTTGTTTCAGATGCTCAATTAACTTTTGGCAACTGAAAGCAATCAATTACTAAGATTTATAGATAATTGCCTAGAAATTCCTTCCCAGATAGATACCAATGCCACATGTTTGCCTTGTGTTGTTTCAGCGTGATGCACAAGGATCATAATTAGAAATCTCAGCTGTAAGGCAACACCACAGGTATTCATTCTTATTCCTTTGTGGACTGTGGCAGAAATTTCACACAGCTGCTAGAACTTAACTGCATAGTTAGGATGTTAGGGCTCCAGCCCTTAAAGGGATATAATCATACACGTCTTTAATGCAAAACAAGAGTCATCCATGTAAGGCTGAGAGAGGGAAAGGGGTGAGCTCCCCAATCCCTCCTACTTAACGAGGGAGAACAGGATTTCCTGGTGGAGGGATCCATGATAAAAGGGAAGGCCATCAAAAGAGGTGTTTGCAAGGGTGGTTTCAAAGCTGACATCTACGGATGATACATCCTGAAAGCTGGAGTTAGAAGTGGTTGATATCTGGAATGCACTGCCTGAGGGGGTGGTGGAATTAGATACGATCACATTGTACAAGAGATGTTTAGACAGACGCTTGAATTTGTAGGGCATAGAAAGGTATGGGCAAATGAGACTAAGACAGACAGGCAAAAATTCAGAATGAATGCATTTCTCATTACATTGACTCGTGAGGTATTGAATTGACTTGACTTCATTTCTTACATCCTTCACATACATGAGGAGTAAAAATCCTTAAGTCTCCATCTAATTGTGCCATGTGCTATCGTAGTAATTTATAATAATTTATAATAAATAGAACAGTTAATGTAATATAGAAATACACTCAAGTCAGCGTAAGTTAATCAGTCTGATGGACTGGTGGAAGAAGCTGTCCCGGAGACTGTTGGTCCTGGCTTTTATGCTGCGGTACCTCTTCAAGGATGGTAGCAGCTGGAATAGATTGTGGTTGGGATGATTTGGGTCCTCAATGATCCTACGGGCCCTTTTTACATACCTGTCCTTGTAAATGTCCTGAATCATGTGTAATTCACAACTACAGATGTGCTGGGCTGTCTGCACCATTCTCTGCAGAGTCCTGTGATTAAGGGATCTACAGTTCCCATACCAGGCAGTGATGCAGCCAGTCAGGATGCTCTCAGTTTTGCCCCTGTAATAGTTCTTAGGGTTTGGGGGCCCGTACCAAACTTTCTCAACCAGAGATTCTTGTCAAGCCTAGATGGAACTATGGTGTTGAATGCTGAACTGTAGCCCAAGAACAGCATTCTCACATAAGCATCAAGAGTCATGGAGCATTGAAACACATTCATTCTGACTTTTTCCCAGTCTATCTTAGTCTCATTTGCCCATGTTAGGTCCATACCTTATGCCTTACATATTCAAGTGTCTGTCTAAACATCTCTTGTACATTGTGATCATATCTGATTCCAGATATCAACCACAATCTGTATATAAAACATTCTTCAAATCCCCGTTAAAGCTTCTTTCTCTCAAACTTAAACTTACGCCCTATTGATTTTGATATTGTGTCCATGGGAAAAAGATTCTGACTATTTACACTAATGTGCCTTTTATAATTTCATTACCTCCACTAGGTCACCCATCAGATTCCTTAGTTCCAGGGGTAACCAACTCAGTATATCCAGTCTCTCCTTATTACTAAAGTCCTCTGATTCAGGGAACATCTTTGAGAATCTCCTCTACACTCCCCCCAGTGTGGTCACATTCTTCTTATAAAGTGGTGATCAGAAATGTACACAATATTCTAAATGTGACCTAACAGAATTTTGTAAAATTACAGTGTAATCTCCCAATTTATCAATTCTTTGCCCCAGTTTATGAAGGTTGGCATGGAAATACCACCTTCACCATCTGATGTACCTGTATTACCACTTAAGAGAACTATGGACTTAAAACCCAATATCTCTATGTTTGTCAGCATTTTTTAGTACCCTCCCATGTATTGTTTCCATCCTACCACTATTTGATTTCCTAAATTGCATCATTTTACACTTGTTGGGTGATGCACCATCAATAACTCATGCTGAGACTTAGGAAGTGAGATATCGGCTTTTATTGACTGGAAGAATAAACAGCACCACATCCTGGGGAAAATGAGGGAGAGCAGCAGCCCACAGTCGCCTTTATACAGGGGTCTGTGGGAGGAGCCACAGGAGCAGTCAGCAGGGTCTGTGGGAGGAGCCACAGGAGCAGTCAGACAGGTATATCTAGTTCACCACATTGGGATTAAATTTCATTACCAATTCTCCATCTTCTTTTCCGTCTGATCCATATCCTGCAGTAGACTTGGACGACCTTTCTCGTTACGCACAACACCATCAATGTTCATGTCATTAGCAGATTTACCGATCATACCTTCTACATGCATGTCCAAGTCGTTACTGTATATCCCAGCACCGACCCTTTTATACACGCTGGTCACAGACATTCAATTGGAAAGATGTGCTCCCTTTAGCTGCAACACTAACCATTCAGGCATCAGCTTTTGTACACCCACTCTTACTGCCATTCATCAACTAATCATATCAGGGATCCAACTCGATAATACGCCACCTTGTATTACAGATGAAGAGTGAGGGGGCCTGTAGTGCCCATAAAATGAGTGGCTTGAACGAGAGACAGGAACTGCCTCAAGGCTAAGGAGATGGATTTGGCCAAGCACAAAATCTCCATGATATACTAGTCTGTTGCTTAATGAATTGACCTTTATGTCAAAAAGCTTCTGCTGCACACAAGTGAAAGCTTGTTTCAAGAGGCAGTGCATAAAGCAGCAGAATGCTTTGGAATTTGTCCTTGTTACTGCAGACTCTTCAGGGAGAATCTACCCCCTGACGTGTTGCAAGAACAAACTCAAGAAAGTGAGCAGAAGGCAGTAGGCAAAGTGTCTGGAGATAGTGTGGGAGATTGAGGGCCATCCTATTTCATTGCATATATTCCTCCAAACCACCAGTTTACATACAGATACTGTAAGAGTACACAATGGGTTGAAGTAGCATATTGCAAGAGCGGACTAACCTGATATGAATGGACTCCAATCAGGCAAGATGGAATTAAGGAGATACACAATCAAATGCAATATCTGACCTGTCAGATTAAATGCACAAGATGATTAAGAGAAAGGAGAAATCCAACTCACAGGGCAACATTGTGTGTATGCTGAAAGTGATATGCATCCTCGTGACAGCTGGTCTTTGGATCTGGAGTGATTGATAGATCAGGTTTTGTTTATCATGAAAGCACAGGAAGATGCTATTCAAAATCTTTGTGCCACTATGAAGTTTCATACCAAGCCTTTATACAAATGTATGAAAGGGAGGGGTAGGTCACTCAGTCCCTCAAGTTTGCTCCATCATTCCAAAAGCTTATGGCTGATCTGATTTTATCTCCACATTCCCTCCTGTTCCTGTAACTTTACAATCATTGCTTATCATGGATTTAACTAACTCTGAATTAGAAACTGAATTTTAGAATACTTCAAACATCCTTTGAGGAAGAGAGGTCCAAAGACTTCAGATGTTCAAAAGAATTGTACCTCAATTCTGTCTTAAATGGACAACCACTTATTTTTAGAACTCTTCACATCCACCCCTTCAAGAACATTATTTCAATCCCTTCCCGATCTTCTAAACAAGTCAAGCCTGTCCAAATTTGAAAATATACCTTGTCTGAACTGGTTCTAATGCCTTTACATTCCTTTGTGGAAAAAATAAGAATCCAGTACTGTAAACGATAATCCAGACGAGACTTCCAACAATGTTCTTTATAACCTTTGATCTTTTGTATTCCATTTTCCCTCACAATGAACAGTACCATGCTGTTAGATTTCTTAATTATTTGCCACACTTGCATCCATCCTTTTGCAAACCAAGTACGAGTGCACGCAGATCCCTCGGTACCTTAGGGTTTTGTAATCTCTCCAGTTAGATAATAAGTTTTTAAAAAAATTTCCTGCTGCTAAAATGATTATTTCCTCTTTCTCCCCTGCTTTGCTAACTGTGAGCCAGACTGCACTTGCAATATTGTGAGCAGTTTTGGGTACCTTCTCTGGGAAAGGATGTGCTGGCATTGCAGAGTCCTCAGGAGGCTCACGAGAATGATCCCAGGAATGAAATTGGTAACGTACTGTTTGAGCAGTGTTTGATGGCTCTGGGCCTGTATTGACTGGGATTAAGAAGAATGAGGGAGAATCTTATTGAAAACCACCAAATATTGAAAGATCTAATTGGAGTGGATGTGGAGAGGATATTTCCTTTAGCAGGGGAGTCTAGGACCAGAGGGCCCAGCCTCCAAAATGAGGGATGTGCATTTAGAACAGAGATGAGGAAAAATTTCTTTACCGGAGGGTGATGAATCTATTTTATTCCTTGCCACAGATGGCTGTGCAGGCCAGGTCATTGGGTATATTTAAGTCAGAGGTTGATAGGTTCTTGATAATTAGGGCATCAAAGGTTACAGGGAGAAGGCAGGAGAATGGAGTTGAGAAAGATAATAACCAGCCATGATAACATGGTGGAGCAGACTCAATGGGCTGAATGGCCTAATTATGTTCCTTATGATTTTATGTGCTTAAATGGTACTCATAAAATTCTCACCTATTCTATGTTTTAGATTGCTGCTTACATAATAAGTGTTTCTGGTAATCCAACTCATGAACACACACAATTTCACTTCAGTTCTCCCTCTTCTCCCTTTCACATGCCCATCAATTGCCCCCATTCTGTAGCCATCTACACACAAATGTATAATAGCCTGTTGACCTACCGGTATGTTTTTGGGATGTGGAAAGAAGTTAGAACATGGAAGGTCTCAGGGAGGTTGTCCAAATTTCATGGAGGCAGCACCAGAGGTCAGGATTAAGTCCAGTTCACTGAACCATGTGGCAGCGTCAGTAACTGCCATACCACAAAGTAGCATTCCAACAGGCATACCATCCTGATCTGGAGATATGTGACTAGCCATTATTGTTGGGGTTAAATCCTACAATCCCATGCTGAACAACCCTGTGGAAGTACCTTCACGAAACAGACTGCAACAGTTCAGCAAGTTAGCTTACTATCAGGAGCCTTAGCGGAGATTTTTAAAACATGCTTAGCGACAGGTGAGGTACCAGAGGATTAGAGGATAGCTAATGTTGTTCTGCTCTTTGCGAAAGGCTCTAACAATAAACCAGGAAAGTATAAGCCGATGAGCCTGGCATTGGGATGGCACGGCAGCACAGTGGTTAGCACAACATTTTACAGTGCCTGTGAACTGGGTTCAATTCCCGCCACTGCCTGTCAGAAGTTTGTATGTTCTCCCCATGACCCTGTGGGTTTCTATCAGGCACTCCAGTTTCCTACCACAGTCCAAAGACGGACTAGTTGGTAGGTAAATTGATCATTGTAAATTGTCATGTAATTAGGCTAGGATTAAATGGTGGGATCGCTGTGCAGCATGGCTCAAAAGGCCAATTCCACGCTGTATCTCAATAATTAAATAAATAATCAGTAATGGGAAGGTACTGGAAGGTGTCCTAAAAGACCAGATATATAAATATTTGGATAGAAATGAACTGGTTAGGGATAGTCAGCTCTGAAGATCCCTGCTGCACCTAATGACCCTATGATCTCTGTCTCAGAGGCTGATGTTAGGCTGTCTTTAAAGAGACTGAACCCTCGCAAGTCGGAAGGTCCTAATGGAGTACCTGGTAAAGCTCTGAAAACCTGTGCCAACCAACTAGCGGGAGTATTCATGGACATTTTCAACATCTCACTGCACCGGGTAGAAGTTCCCATTTGCTTCAAAAAGGCAACAATTATACCAGTGCCAAAGAAGAATAATGTGAGCTGCCTTAATGACTATCACTTGGTAGCACTCACATCCACAGTGATGAAATGCTTTGAGAGGTTGGTCATGACTAGACTGAACTTCTGTCTCAGCAAGGACCTGGACCCATTGCAATTTGCCTATCACCACATTAGGTCAACAGTAGATGCAATGTCAATGGCTCTCCACATGGCTTTAGAGAACCTGGACAACACAAACATCTATGTCAGGATGCTGTTCATTGACTATAGCTCAGCATTTAATACCATCATTCCCACAATCCTGATTGAGAATTTGCAGAACCTGGGCCTCTGTATCTCCCTCTGCAATTGGATCCTCGGCTTCCTAACTGGAAGACCACAATCTGTGTGGATTGGTGATTACAGATCCTCATCGCTGATGATCAACGCTGGTGCACCTCAGGGATGTGTGCTTAGCCCACTGCTCTACCCTCTATATACCCATGACTGTGTGGCTAGGCATAGCTCAGATACCATCTATAAATTTGCTGACAATACAACCATTATTGGTAGAATCTCAGGTGGTGACGAGAGGGTGTACAGGAGTGAGATATGCCAACTAGTGGAGTGGTGCCACAGCAACAGCCTGGCATTCAATGTCAGTAAGACAAAAGAGCTGATTGTGGACTTCAGGAAGGGTTTAGATAGATAGATAGATAGATAGATAGATACTTTATTCATCCCCATGGGGAAATTCAACTTTTTTCCAATGTCCCATACACTTGTTGTAGCAAAACTAATTACATTCAATACTTAACTCAGTAAAAAATATGATATGCATCTAAATCACTATCTCATAAAGCATTAATAATAGCTTTTAAAAAGTTCTTAAGTCCTGGCGGTAGAATTGTAAAGCCTAATGGCATAGGGGAGTATTGACCTCTTCATCCTGTCTGAGGAGCATTGTATCGATAGTAACCTGTCGCTGAAACTGCTTCTCTGTCTCTGGATGGTGCTATGTAGAGGATGTTCAGAGTTATCCATAATTGACCGTAGCCTACTCAGCGCCCTTCGCTCAGCTACCAATGTTAAACTCTCCAGTACTTTGCCCACGACAGAGCCCGCCTTCCTTACCAGCTTATTAAGACGTGAGGCGTCCCTCTTCTTAATGCTTCCTCCCCAACACGCCACCACAAAGAAGAGGGCGCTCTCCACAACTGACCTATAGAACATCTTCAGCATCTCACTACAGACATTGAATGACGCCAACCTTCTTAGGAAGTACAGTCGACTCTGTGCCTTCCTGCACAAGGCATCTGTGTTGGCAGTCCAGTCTAGCTTCTCGTCTAACTGTACTCCCAGATACTTGTAGGTCTTAACCTGCTCCACACATTCTCCATTAATGATCACTGGCTCCATATGAGGCCTAGATCTCCTAAAGTCCACCACCATCTCCTTGGTCTTGGTGATATTGAGACGCAGGTAGTTTGAGTTGCACCATATCACAAAGTCCTGTATCAGTTTCCTATACTCCTCCTCCTGTCCATTCCTGACACACCCCACTAT
Source organism: Hemitrygon akajei (assembly GCF_048418815.1). NCBI lineage: Eukaryota > Metazoa > Chordata > Chondrichthyes > Myliobatiformes > Dasyatidae > Hemitrygon > Hemitrygon akajei. The sequence continues at coordinate 109,635,215 of NC_133125.1, forward strand.
GGCCGTGTCATCAGCGAACTTCTGCACATGGCAGGACTCCGAGTTATATTGGAAGAATATTGAAGGAATACATACCAATCGTCATAGAGGGATCAGAAGTGGAGAGTGTGAGCAGCTTCAAGTTCCTGGGTGTCAAGATCTCTGAGGATCTAACCTGATCCCAACATATCGATGTAGTTATAAAGAAGGCAAGACAGTGGCTGTACTTTATTAGGAGCTTGAAGAGATTTGGCATGTCAACAAATAACACTCAAAAATTTCTACAGTTGTACCGTGGAGAGTATTCTGACAGGCTAGTATTCAGACAGTTTACACTGTCTGGTATGGAGGGGCTACTGCACAGGACCAAAAGAAGCTGCAGAATGTTGTAAACCTAATCAGCTCCATCTTGTGTACTAGACTAAAAGTACCCAGGACATCTTCAGGGAGCGGTGTCTCAGAAAGGCAGCGTCCATTATTAAGGACCTCCAGCACCCAGGGCATGCCCTTTTCTTACTGTTACCATCAGGTAGGAGGTACAGAAGCCTGAAGGCACACACTCAGTGATTCAGGAACAGCTTCTTCCCCTCTGCCATCCGATTCCTAAATGGACATTGAAGCTTTGGACACTACCTCACTTGTTTTTAATATACAGTATTTCTGTTTTTGCACGTTTTTTAAGGCTATTGAATATAAGTAATTGATTTACTTGTTTATTTATTATTATTATTATTATTTTCTCTGCTAGATTATGTATTGCATTGAACTGCTGCTGCTAAGTTAACAAATTTCACGTCACATGCCGGTGATGATAAACCTGATTCTGATTCTGACTTTGTGCGTGGTAGGTCATGTCTAACCAATCTTACAGAGTTTATCGAGGATGTTACCAGGAAAGGCGATGAAGGCAAGGCAGTGGATGTTGTCTACATGGACTTTAGTAAGGCATTTGACAAGGTCCCACATGGGAGGTTGGTCAAGAAGATTCAGTGGTTCATTATTCAAAATGAGGTAGTAAATTGGATAAGATATTGGTTTTGAGGGACAAGCCAGAGAGTGGTAGTAGATGGTTGTCTCTTTGACTGGAGGCCTGTGACAAGTCGAGTGCTTCAGGGATTGGTGCTGGGTCTGTTGTTGTTTATCAATTATCTAGATGGTAATGTGGCTAACTGGATCAGTAAAGTTGTGGATGACACCGAGATTTGGAGTTTAATGGACAGTGAGGAAGATTATCTGAGCTTGCAGCGGGATTTGGACCAGCTGGGAAAATGGGTTGAAAAATAGCAGATGAAATTTATTCAGACAAGTGCAAGGCGTTGCATTTCCATGAGAGCAACTAGGGTCAGTCTTACACAGTGGACAGTAGGACACTGAGGAGTGCTGTTGCAGAAAGGGATCTGGGAATATAGGTCCATCATTCATTGAAAGTGGTGTCACAGGTAGATAGAGTTGGAAGTAAAGTTTTTGGCAGATTGGCCTTCATAAATCAAACTATTGGATACAGGTTTGGGATGTTGAAGTTGTATAAGATATTGGTAAGGCCTAATTTGGAGTATTATGTGTAGCTTTGGACACCTACCTACAGAAAAGATGTAAATAAGGTTGAAAGAGTGCAGAGAAAACTTACAAGGATGTTGCTGGGACTTGAGGACCTGAGTAATAGGGAAAGATTGAATAGGTTAGGATTTTATTCCTTGGAACATAGAAGACTGAGGGGGAGATTTGATAGCAGTATGCAAATTATGAGGGGTATATATAGGGTAACTGCAGGCAGGCTTTTCCCACTGAGGTTGGGTGGATCATGGGTTAAGGGTGAAAGGTGAAAAGTTTAAGGGACCATGAGGGGAAACTTCTTCACTCAGAGTGTCATCAGAGTGTGGAATGAGCTGCCTGTGGAAATGGTGCATCCAAGCTCCATTTCAACGTTTAAGAGAAGTTAGGGGATGATAGAAGTACAGAGGATTACGGTCCTGGAGCAGGTGGATGTTTAAATGCAGTTTAAATGGTTTGGCGTGGACTAGATGGGCCAAAGGGCCTGTTTCTGTGCTGCAACTTTCTATGACCGTGATTCTATCACCTTCCCAAGGATGTCAATAGTGGCTGGCCTTGCCAGCAATTTCTAGGTCCTGGAAATGTATCAAATAAGCCAAATAAAGACATCTGTACTTTTAAAGCAAATATACCATCAAAGAAAAAGAATATTGCAGCAAGCCATACAGATCAATCCAGTTTTCTAGGTAATTTGTGGATTCCAGCCAAAGCTTCAGTCACTTCAGGGTTTAGACAAAGTGAGGTAAAATAGGATAAATTAGCTAAAGTTCCTCCTCTGTTTGCTCTTCAATCGGTCCAATAGAAAAACTTGGGTGTAGATATTGGGTGAGGACAGGAATGGCTGGAGCTCCTCCATGGTCAAATAGTCTACTCACACTCATATTAAACATACGAATAAAGGCAACTTCGGTGAGATAACAACAAGGACTAGCGCAGTCAGGAGAGGGAAAGGAAATTGATAAAAGGTGGTGTTGTGGCCCAAGGTGTTTCTGTAAGTTTGATTTCAAACTCCCATTAGGCTTATTTAACAGTTAAGATGAATCCACAGCTTGTATTTGCTTAGTGGGGCTTGGAAATCAAACATCCTTTTTGTATTTTTTTGTGTGCCACTCAGGTTTCTGAAGACAAAAGAAGTTAGTTTACTTACATAATCATTTCTTAATAGTCAGAAATAGTGAGTCATAATGAACAAAACACATTGGTATAATGGTACATATCATGACAAATATTAACAACAGTAGCAGGCAAAACTTGCTGTCACCAAATTGAACAAGGTTAAGCTTTAACTGGCTGTCTAAGATTAAATATTAAGTAGCTCTGAATTTGCGAAAAGGTACAGAAATTATCACTTATATCCACAATGATTTTTGGGCTGAAATAGAGAATTAAAACCTGATTTTTTAACACTATGGGAACATACACTGTAGCTACTTACATGCAGTAATTTTCTAGATTCTACAATAGAAATATTACAAAATTTTCTACAACAGTGGGTGCCAGTAGTAAGGAGATATTTTTATAACCATACCAAAAGGAGTAAAATTTACTCCAAGTATCAGTTTGATATCAGTCTTCTTCGTATGAAGTTTTATATGTGAATGTGAGCACTCAGTTTGGTTAAACTAACCATTTTTGCTACAAACTGAGTCATGGTTTTTATTCCATCAGGATCTATTGTCAGTAGCTTGTAATTTTATGGAAGAGGAAAAAGCAGTGGTACTAACTATGGTACCAAGGTAGTAATTCTGTTTGGTGGTCCTTTGTACTGATGATTCCATTCGTGTTCGTGGATTCTAATAATAGACCCTTCTGGACGGTGATCATTTCCAGGCCAAAACAAGTGGTCGATGTCAGTGTCAGTGTCTGAAGAACATTTCAAACAAATACACTACATAATAATTTGAACTGTTTTTACAAATAATTAAAAAAAATGTTGGCATGATTTTTAATTGATTAAGTGCCATTACACATGGATTATCTGATCTGTTGCAAACTGGGAATGCAAGATCCAAAGCAACACGCACAAAATGCTGGAGGAATTCAGCAGACAGGGCAGCATGCATAGATATAAATGAATAGTCAACATTTTGAGCCAAGACCCTTCATCAGGGCTGGAAAGGAAGGGGGAAGATGCCAGAATAAGAAGATAGGGGGAGGGGAAGGAGTACAAGCTAGAAAGTGATGGGTGAAACCGGGTGGGTGGGGAGGGGGGGGGTGTTGTTGGAGTAAGAAGGTGGAAAGGTGAGGGTAGGAGAAGAAGGACCCTGGTAGGAAAGGAGAGTGGACTGTAGAAGAAGCAGAAGGTGGAGGGGCACCAGGGGGAGCTGATACGCAGGTGAGGAGGAGAGGTAAGAGGGGGTCAGAGTGAGGAAATGAAGCAGAGGGGGAAAATATTACCAGGAGTTGGAGAAATCAATGTTCGTGCCACCAGGTTGGCGACTACCTAGAGAAAGTATAAGGCATGGGTGAGAGTGGCCTCACCCATGGCAGAAGAGCAGGCTGTGGACCGACATGTCAGAATGGGAATGGGGTTGGGAATGGCAATTGGATGCGTTCCTTTCCAGAACAGCAGAGAGATCCTCTTTCTTCAAAGAACATGGCTTCCCTTCCTCCACCATTGTTACTGCCCTCATCCACATCTCCTCCATTCTCCGGAGATCCGCACTCACCCACCTTCCCGACAGATTTCTTCCTGTCCTCTCCATCCACCCCATGAGACTGCAGATCCAACACATCATTCTCCACAACTTCTGCCATCTTTAATGGGACTCTTACCACCGAACACATCTTTATCCACCTCTGCCCCATCTCTGCTTTCCACAGGGATCCCTCCCTCCATAATTCCCTTGTCCATTCGTAGCACCCCACTAGCCTCCCACCTGGCACTTACCCCCGCAGGCAGCAGAAGCGCTACACCTGCCCGTTCACCACCTCCCTCACCTCCATTCAGAACCTCAAAGAGTGAACCTGTTGGGATTATCTACTGTATTTGGTGCTCCCGATGCAGCCTCCTCAACATTGGTGATACCCGATGTAAATTAAGGAGCCGCAATGTTAAGAACCTCCACTCCATCCTCAAAAAGAAATATTTCCCTGTAGCCAACCATTTCAAATTCAATCCTCATTCCCATTCCAACATTGCCTCCTCTTCTGCCATGGTGGAGCCTCTCTCAAGTTGCAGGAGCAACGCCTTTTATTCTATCTAGATAGCCTCCAACTTGGTGGCATGAACATTGATTTCTCCAACTTCAGGTAATTTTTCCCACCCCCCTTCCCTCTTATTCATTTCGACATGCTGACCCCCTTTACGTCTTCTATTCAGCTGTCTATCAACTTCTCCTGGTGCCCTTCCACTTCCCCTTCTTCCATGGTCCACTCATCTCTCCTATCAGATTTCTTCTCCAGCCCCTTATCTTTTCAACCTATCAACTCCCAGCTTTATACTTCATCTTCTCCCCTCCCCCCCCCACCACCCACCTGGTTCCACCAATCACCTTCTAGCTTGCACTTCTTCCCCTCCCCCCACCTATAAGTTCTGTCATCTTCCCCCTTCCTTTCTTGTCCCAATGAAGGGTCTCAGCCCAAAATGTCGACTGTTTATTTATATCCATAATTGATGCCTGCCCTGCTGAATTCCTCCAGAATTTAGTGTTTGTAGTCCTGGATTTCCAAAATCTGTGGAATTTTTTGTGTTTATTATCAAGATCCAAGACCACTATCCACATACAGAGCTCTTACAGAGTGTATTTTTTGAAGGGTTTTTGTGAACAAAGTAATTATTCCTACAGACACACTTGCTGTGGGTTATAGTTTCTATTGATACTCAGTTTATTTATTGGTTTGCTTAGTTCGAATGATCAAAAAATATGTTAAATATAACTTGTGAGATCATGCAAGAATTCCAGGATTCAAGCAGTAATCAGTCCCAAAATGAGAGATTTGTGGAGTGGCTTCTTTCACTTACATAATTGTGCAGAAGTTAGATTACTGTAGTAGCACCAAGTGTTTGTGACCATTGATCAAGAGATGTGAATCCTATGATCAGACCATTTAATTCATTAAAACATCATAAACTTCAGACCGCACAATATTGTTAACCCACACAGTTCCGCAGTAAATTATGGTTGACAATCAAAGTTGATATAGTAGGTGATATTGACATCCTAAGAATATAGTGCATACTATATATATAATGTATCATGAAGCAAACATAACTGTGACCAAGAAATAATTGGTAGATTATTTATTGGGATTTGTGGTGAGGGGCTTCAGAAGTAATACATTTACAAGATTATCGATATAGTTCCTGATCGACAAAATGATTGAATGGCTATTCTGACTTTAACATTAGCAATTTGCACTAATAGCTGAATTAATTACATTTTTAATTACACATTTCATTGTAATTTAGAAATATGATTGCGTGGCTTCGTACTTTATACCTGTATCCCAAAGTTCAAAGTTCAAATTAATTAATTTTACTTTTTAAGATGCTGTCGGTCTGAAGTTTGCACGCTCTCTCTTTGACTGCATCCTCCAGGGCATTTCAGTTTTGTTCGCACATCCCTAAAGGCATGTAGTTGAAGACTGATCAGTATTGCCGCCACTCACCTGGGAAGATGCAGCTCAAAGTCTCGCCTTTTAGGGTGCTGAGGTTGTCTCGTATTTTCATCTGCATCGTCCTCCACTTGATATTAGCACTTGCCCACCACAAATGCTATGATTGTTGGAAAAAAAAACACTTTCTGGAAACCCAGGACAGACAAAGAATGTGGAAAGTCAATCAACTAATGTCTGTGTGGTATTTGGCTTGTTTTAGTGCATACATTTTCGCCTGGAATGATGATTTTGTGTTGGTTGTTATTTGGACATTGAATCAAGAGGCAAATATCAGTAACAGAGGAATGTAAAGTGGCAACTACTTGTAATCAGGATATTGGTTTATTTGCAGTGTAATATAGAGAGATAGTCACCAACAGACCAGCCAGAAACACTCTTGAGGCCAAGATGCTTAGAGACAGAGCATAAGCCCATGATCAACTCCATTTCTCACTGATCTCACAGATTGAGGCGTAGAGGAAGATTGAAACATTGAGGCATGTGGAAGCAAACAGGTGTTCAGCGCCGTCAACCAGCCTTTTGCTAGTTGCTGCCAGAGGAAGGTGCCTGTGAATGATGGTCTCTCTCTCCTACTCATCCGCTGCTCCTGCAGGAAGGTCTGGACTGGAAGGTTACATTGCATGGGATCTGGGGTAGGTAAATAATTGGATTGATCCTTCAGTCAAGGAATTGTTGGTAAGTTTGTAAGTGATCCTGAAATAGGTAGTAACGTAGGCAGTGAAAAGGGTTATTAAAATTATAGGGCAGTCTTCTCAGAGACAGCAAAGAGCCAGATTGCCCAATCGGCTGAAAAGACACCATCAAACTGTAGAACACAGGCTCCGACAGTACCAGACTCAAATTTAAAAGATAAAGAAGATGTAAAAGAAGTGAAAAAAAGCAGCTTTCTGGACTATCTGGAAGATATTGCACAAGATAGCGTAGTTTGCCGGCGCCAGTTTAACTGGATTTGACCACATTTAGCCCATATCCCTCTGAACCCCTCAATCCATGTACTTGTCCAGATATCTTTTGAAGGTTATTATTGTACCAGTTTCAATGCTTCCTCTGGCAGCTCATTTCATATAGGCACCACCCTCTTCATGTAGAAGTTACATCTCAGGTCCCTGTTAAATCTTTCACCTCTCATCTTAAACCTATGCTCAGTAGCTTTTAGTTCCCCTTCCCTGGGAAAAAGATCATGTGTCTATCCCCAACATAATTTCATAAGGTCACCCTCAGTGTCCCGGCCTGCCTAACCTCTCCCTACAACTCAGTCCCTCAATCTCTGGCAGCATCCTTGTAAATGTTCTCTGCACACTTTTACATTAATTATGTTTTTCATATAATGGGGCAACCACATGGTATACAATACTCCCTGCATGATCTCAGCAGCATTTTATATAACTCAGCATAACAACACACTTCCTGTACTCAATGTCTGACTCATGAAGGCCAGAGTGCCTAACACCTTCTTCACGGTTCTCTCAAGATTTAGATTCCAATATTCAAAAGCAAGATTGTTTAATGTCATTTCCAATGCACAAGTATAACGAAGAATGAAATAATTGTTACTCCAGATCCAATGCAGCACAAAAAAATACAATAAGGTAAAGAACACAATAATAACAACACAAAATAAACATAAATACATAAAATTGTTTATATATATATATAAGAGTACCAGACAGTGGAAAACATCCTGTATTGTCCCGGTACCGAAGAAACCACAACCAAAGGAGTTGAATGACTTCAGACCTGTTGCCTTGACGTCGCACGTGATGAAGACCATGGAGCGGCTGATAATACAGAATCTGAGGCCACAAACCAGGCACGCCCAGGATCCTCTTCAGTTTGCGTATAAGGAGAAGGTGGGAGTGGAGGATGCTATCACGTATTTGCTGCACAAATCACTCTCTCACCTAGATGGGGTCAGTTGTGCTGTGAGGATTACATTCCTTGACTTCTCTAGTGCCTTTAACACCATCCAGCCCAAGATCTTAAGGCACAAACTAACGGAGATGGGAGTAGACTCTCACATGGTGGATTGGATAGTGGACTACTTGACAGATAGACCTCAGTATGTGCGGTTGGGAGACTGTAGGTCTGACACGGTGGTCAGCAGCACAGGAGCGCCGCAGGGAACCGTACTCTCTCCGGTCCTGTTCACCCTGTACACATCAAACTTCCAATATAACTCAGAGTCCTGCCATGTGCAGAAGTTCGCTGATGACACGGCCATAGTGGGTTGTGTCAGGAATGGACAGGAGGAGGAGTATAGGAAACTGATACAGGACTTTGTGATATGGTGCAACTCAAACTACCTGTGTCTCAAAATCACCAAGACCAAGGAGATGGTGGTGGACTTTAGGAGATCTAGGCCTCATATGGAGCCAGTGATCATTAATGGAGAATGTGTGGAGCAGGTTAAGACCTACAAGTATCTGGGAGTACAGTTAGACGAGAAGCTAGACTGGACTGCCAACACAGATGCCTTGTGCAGGAAGGCACAGAGTCGACTGTACTTCCTTAGAAGGTTGGCGTCATTCAATGTCTGTAGTGAGATGCTGAAGATGTTCTATAGGTCAGTTGTGGAGAGCGCCCTCTTCTTTGTGGTGGCGTGTTGGGGAGGAAGCATTAAGAAGAGGGACGCCTCACGTCTTAATAAGCTGGTAAGGAAGGCGGGCTCTGTTGTGGGCAAAGTACTGGAGAGTTTAACATCGGTAGCTGAGCGAAGGGCGCTGAGTAGGCTACGGTCAATTATGGAAAACTCTGAACATCCTCTACATAGCACCATCCAGAGACAGAGAAGCAGTTTCAGCGACAGGTTACTATCGATGCAATACTCCTCAGACAGGATGAAGAGGTCAATACTCCCCAATGCCATTAGGCTTTACAATTCTGCCGCCAGGACTTAAGAACTTTTTAAAAGCTATTATTAATGCTTTTTGAGATAGTGATTTAGATGCATATCATATTTTTTACTGAGTTAAGTATTGTATGTAATTAGTTTTGCTACAACAAGTGTATGGGACATTGGAAAAAAAGTTGAATTTCCCCATGGGGATGAATAAAGTATCTATCTATCTATCTATCTATATATTGATTGCATGTCCATAAAGTGACACTAGGCATAGGAGTGTCTGACAAGAAATGATGAAGTTGTGGTGGTGGAAAGTGTGGAGGAGTGGGTTAGTGGGTGGAGGTGTTGATCAGTCTTACTGCCTGGGGAAAGCAGCTGTTTTTTTTGGAATGGTGTCTACCTGTGATGCCCCTTCCAGGGAACTATGTGCACATACTCCTAGGTCTCTCTGTCCCACTATACTCTCCCAGAACCCAAACATCCTCTGTATCAGTCCTACCCTGGTTTGACTTCCCAAAATGGAACACCTTATACTTATCTGAACTGAAAACAATTTGACAATCCTTGACTAGCTTAATTAAATGACCAAGTCTCCCCTATAATTTTAATAACCATTTTCACTGTCTACATTACCACCTATTTTAGGATCACCTACAAACTTACTAATGATTCCTTGTAAATTCATATCCAAACCACTTATATAAATAATGAACAACAAAGATCCCAGCACCAATCCCGTGGCACACCGCTAGTCGCATCCGTCCAGTCCAAGAAAAAATCTGTGCTTCCTACAATTGACTGAAGTATCAATCCAATTATTTACCTACCCCAGATTCCATGCAATCTAACCTTCCAGTCTAGCCTGCCACGTGGAACCTTGTCAATGCCGTTGCTAAAGTCCATATAAACATCATTCACAGCCCTGTTTTCAGTTATCCTCTTGGTTACTTCTCTGAAAAACTCTATAGACACAAAGCCACGTTAACTATGCTTAACTAAACCTTGCCTATCCAAATATTGATGGATCCTGTCCCTCAGAATTTTCTGCAGTAAATTACCCACCATTGATATTAGACTCACCAGCATGGTGTTTTATGTCTTGTCTTTGCCACCCTTTTTATAAAATAGTACAACTTTAGCTACTCTATGGCTAAAGATGAAGCAAATCTCTTTGCAAGGGCCTCTGCAATTACTTCCCTGAAATTGGAGGATGCACTTTGTCAGGCCCTGGGGATTTTCCATCTAAATATGCTTTAAGTTTCCCAGTACTGCCTCCCTGCTTATTCATATGTGATCCAAGACATCACACATTTCTCTCATTTCTTTTGCATCCATCATCTTCTCCACAATGAACACATCTTGCTCCACATTTAGACAGTCGTGATAATCATTAAGGGGACCAATTCTCTCCCTAGCCGCTCTTATACTCTTAATATAAATACAGAATCTCTTCAGATTTTCCTTAACTTGGCCTGCTATACCTTCTTTTCACTAAACCTCGTAAATGTACTCTGACACTTCTTAGAGTCATTGAGGGGTTCATTTGTTTCCGACGGCCTAAATCCAATGTATTCCACCTCCTTTTACCTGACAAGAGCCTCAGTATCTCTTATCAGCCAGGATTCCCCAGGCTTGCCAGCCTGGCAGGAAAATGCAGCACCTGCATTCCTGATATTGAACATTGAACAAAAATATAAAATATTACAGCACGGTCCAGGCTCTTTGGCACACAATATTGCGGTGACTTTTTAGCCTACTCTAAGATCAATCTAACCCTTCCCTCCCACATAACCCTCCCTTTTTCTACCACCTATGTGCCTATCTAAGAGTTTCTTACATGTCTCTAATGTATACGCCTCTACCACCACCACAGGCAGACCGTTCCATGCATCTGCCACTCTCTGTGTAAAGAACATAACTCTGACATGCTTTCCTATAGTCACCTTAAAATTATACTTTCTTACTTTAGCCACTTCTGCCCTTAGAAAAAGTCTCTGGCTATCCACTCTATCTATGCCTCTTATCATCTTGTACCCCTCTATCAAGTCACCTCTCATCTCCTTTATTTCAAAGGGAAATGTGCTAGCTTGCTCAACCTATCTTCAGCATCCCGGTAAATCTCCTCAGCACCTTCTCTAAAATTTGAGCATCCTTCCTACGATGAGGCGAGCAGAACCAAACACAATATTCCAAGTGTGATCGAACCAGAGGTTTATAAAGCTGCAACATTACCTCATGGCTTTTGAACTCAATCTCCCAACTAATGAAAGCCAACACACTGCATGCCTCTTTAATAACCCTGGCAACTTTGAGGGATCAATGGACGTGAATGCTCCTCCGCACTGCTAATTCTCCTGCCTTCAAGTGCGACCTTCCAAAATGAATCACTTCACTCTTCTCTGGGTTTATTTATTTATTTATTCGGTGTTACAGTGCGGAGTAGACCCTCCTGACCCTTCGATCCATGCTGCCCCAGGAACCCCACAACCCTGATTAACCCTAATTTAATCATGGGACAAGTTGCAAAGACCAATTAACCTACCAGGTATGCCTTTGGACTGTGGGAGGAAACCGGAGCTTTCGGGAGCATTCATCTTTGAATCTGGATGACTATGCCGACTTCATTAAAACCTGTGTGGATGAGTGTGTGCCTACGAAACGTTGTATATTCCCAAACCGAAAGCCGAGGATGAACCAGGAGGGCAATTGTCTGCTGAGGGCTAGAACTGTGGCATGTAACTCTGGTGGTCTAGGTCTGTACAAGAGAGCCAGGTATGACTCGCGGAGGGGCCATTTCAAGAGTGAAGAAACTCTGGCACGATTTGCAGGAAATTACAAGGCGACACCTAATAGCATGAATGGCAGCGATGCTTCACTACCAGATAAACTCAACACCTTCTATGCCCACTTTGAAAGGGAGAATATAACTACAGCTGCGAAGATCCCTGCTGCACCCAGTGACCATGTTATCTCTCTTTCAGAGGCCAATGTCAGGCCGTCCTTGTGAACCCTCACAAGGCAGAAGGCCCCGATGGAGTACCTGGTAAGGCTGAGAGGACTTGTGCCAACCAACTAGCAGGAGAATTCAAGGACATTTTCAACCCCTCACTGCTATGGTCAGAAGTTCATACCTGCTTCAAAAAGGCAACAATTATACTAGTACCTAAGAAGAGTTGTGTGAGCTGCCTTAATGACTGTCATTCAGTAGCACTCACATCTATGGGGATGAAATGCTTTGAGAGGTTAGTCATGGCTAGAATCAACTCCTGCCTCAACAAGGACCTAAACCCACTGTAATTCGCCTATCGTTACTATAGGTCTATGGCAGATGTAATTTCAATGGCTCTTCACATGGCCTTAGACCATCTGGACAATACAAATACCTATATCAGAATGTGGTTCGTCAACTATAGCTCAGTGTTTAACACCATCACTCCCACAATCCTGATTGATAAGCTACAGAACCTGGGCCTCTGTACCTCCCTTTGCAACTGGATCCTTGACTTTCTAACCGGAAGACAACAATCTGTGTGGATTTGTAATAATATCTCCTTCTCGCTGACGATCCACAATGGCGAACCTCAAGGATTCGAACTTAGCCCACTGCTCTACTCCCTCCATATGTATGACTGTGTAGCTAGATATAGCTCAAATGCTATCTATATATTTGCTGAAGACACAACCATTGTTGGTAGAATCTTGGATGGAGATGAGAGGGCTTCCCAGACATACCAGCTAGTTGAGTGGTGTCACAGCAACAACCTTGCACTCAATGTCAGTCAGACGAAAGAGCTGATTGTGGACTTCAGGAAGGGTAAGATGAGGGAACACAAACCAATCCTCACACAGGGATCAGAAGAGGAGAGTGTGAGAAATTTCATGTTTCTGGGTGCCAAGATTTCTAAGGATCTAACCTGGTCCCAACATATCGTCTCAGCTATAAAGAAGACAAGTCAGTGCCTATATTTCATTAGGAATTTGAAGAGATTTGGTTAGTCACCTAAAACACTCAAAAACTTTAATAGATGTACCGTGGAGAGCATTCTGACAGGCTGCATCACTGTCTGGTATGGGGGTGGGGGGCGTCTGCACAGGACTGAAAGAAGCTACAATAAGTTGTAAAATTAGTCAGCCCATCTTGGGTATTAGCCTCCATGGTATCCAAATCACCTTCAAAGAGCGGTTCCTCAGAAAGGCTGCATCCATTACTAAGGACCCCTATCACCCAGGATATGTCCTGTTCTCAAAAAGGCACACAGTCAGTGATTCAGGAACAGCTTCTTCCCTTCCACGATACAGTTCCTAACTGGACATGAACCCATGAACATTACCTCAATTTTTTATATTATTTCTGTTTTGCATTGTTTTTAATCTAACTATTTAATATAAATTTATGTACTTACTGTAATTGATTTACTTTGTTTCCTTCTATATTATGCATTGCATTGTACTGCTGTTGCTAAGTTAACAAACTTCATGACGCATGCAGGTGATAATACACCTGATTCTGATTCTGACCTCACAGGGAGGATGTACAGAGACTCCTTACAGAACAGTGCTGGAATTGAACTCCCGACTTCCGGGTTGCCCCGAGCTGTAATAACATCATTCTAACCGCTAGGCTACTGTGGCGCTCCACCCACTGCTACTTCTCAGCCCAGCTCTGCATCCCAGCAATGCAAACTATACAACCCCACCAACCTTCGTGTCATCTGTAAACTTACTAACCCACCCTTCCACTTCCTCATTCAAGCCACTAACAAAAATCACAATGTGTAGGAGTCCAAGAGCAGATTCCTGTGGAACACGACTGGTTGTTGCTGCCGACCAGGCAGAATACTCTCCATCGATTAGCACCATTTACCTTCTCTGGGCAAGCCATGGATGCCATGCTCCTGACTTTCTGAATGAGCCTACTATGGGGAACCTTATCAAACGCCTTACTAGAATCCATATACATCACATCCACTACTCTACCTTTATCGATGTGCTTTGTCACATCCTCAACTAATTCAGTCAGGTTCGTGAGGCATGACCTGCCTGCACAAAGCCACAGTGATTATCTCTAATCAGACTATGCTTCTCAAAATTCTCATAAATCCTGTCTCTAAGAATCTTCTCCAATAATTTGCCCACTACAGAAGGAAGAATCACAGGTCTATAATTCCCAGGGTTATCCCTACTCCCTTTCCTGAATAAAGTAATAACATCTGTCATCTTTCAGTCATCTGGTACTACTTCTGTGGCCAGTGAGGAGCAAAGATCATTACCAATGGCGCAGCAAACTCGTCCCTCACTTCCCATCATGACCCGGGGTATATTCCTTCAGATGCCTGGGACATATCTATTCTAATGTTTTTCAAAATTTCTAGAACATCATGCTTTAACATCAACATATTCAAGCATATTAGCCCTTTTTATGCTGTCCTCACAATCATCAATATCCATTCCACTTCCCTCCCACAAGCCAGTCATTTCTTTACAAGCAAACAGTCCCACCCAACTGATCTGTGCAAGATCCCACCTAATGCCTCCGATACTGGTACTTTTCCAGGTTAGAACATTAACCTATGGGTACATCCTATCTTTCTCCATAATAATTTTAAAGGCAGTAATAGTCACCAAAGTACTCTCTACTTGACACCTCAGTTACATGCCCTACCTCAGTCTCTCCAGAGAAGTTCCAGTGTTGTACCCTCTCCAGTAGGACCTTCTATAAATTGAATATGGAAACTTTCTTGGCAGTCCACCCTGTACAGCATTTTGCACTATGAGTGGATCAGTCACTGTTAGGGAATTTAAAATCTCCCACAGATACTATCTTATTATACTTACAATTATCTACAAACTCTACATATCTGCTCTTCTAATTCCTGTTGACTTTGAGGGATTTATAATACATTCCCATCAAAATGACCATCCCCTTCTTGTTTCTAAGTTCTAACTATATGGCTTCACTAGGAATATCCTCTTTAAGCACTGTTAATATCTCCCCCCATCAAAAGGCAACTTCCCTTCCTGCCTTACTTGTACATCTGTCAGACCCGTGGCATCTGTAACCTGGAACACTGAGCTGCCATTCCTGCCTTCTTCTCAGACATACAGATTTCAGCTATATCCCAGTCCCTGGAACCAGTTCATCCACCTTATACATTAAGCCTCTTGTATTGAAATAAATGCAGCTTAAACCCACTGTCGTCCCTCTCTTTGAACTGTGGTCCTAGCTATCCAGACCACTAAAACTGCTCTTGCTGGCTGCAGTATTAGTTCCCCGACTTCTCATTGGCCTCGGCCAATACAACTTAAACCCTCCTGAGCAGCACTACAAAACCTTCCTGCCAAGATACTGGTCTCCCTCCCGTTCAGGTGCAAACTGTCTCTCTTGTACGATCACCTCTGCCCAGTAAGAGATCTCAGTGGTCCAGAGCCTGAATCCCTGTCCACTGTGCCAGCTTCTCAGCCACACATTCATCTGAGCTGTCTTTCTATCATTGTTCTATTACTGCCTTCACTAGCACAGGGCATAATGCAGTGAACACTACTCTTGAGGTCCTACTTTTGAAGTTCCTTGCTAAGTCCAGTTACAACATTTGTAAAACCATTGAGAACAAAGAGGCAATTTTGGAACAAACTAGAATGAGAGATGGATGCTTCACAGCCACAGCAGGGTGTGTACAATATTATTTCCTACGAAGTGTGACCGCTTATCCTGAGTGGCAAAGACCCATCACTCCTGGATGAGCTCAGTAGCTTTTACACACACTTTGATAGTGAGAATGATGACACACATACAAATCAGCCTCTACATCTCCAGATGGCCCAATAATCTCACTCTCTGAAACCAACATCCAGATATCCTTCAAGAGAACTGGGTTGTTGGATCATTCAGTTGTATTTTCTAAAACGGCAGAGGCTGGGGAGATCTGATGGAAGTTGGTTAGATAATGAGAGACTTAGATTGAGTAGAATGATGGCACCCATTTTTTCCAGGGTTGAGATGTCTAATACTAGAGGGCATGAATTAAAGGTGAGAAGGGAGAAGTTCAAAGGAGATGTGAAGTGCAGGGTTTTTTAATATACAGAGAATGCGGGGGTACCGGCAATGTGGTGGCAGGGTTTGGTGAAGGAGGCAAATATAATAGAGGCATTTAAGAGGCTCTCAGACAAGCACATAATTATGTAGAAAGTGGAGGGATATGGACAGTGAGTAGGCAGAAGGGATTAGTTTAGTTAGGCATTTAATTAGTTTGGCAGAGGGCCATGTTCAATGTAAGAGGGTTAATCCACGAAAGGCATACCTAGTGAGTACTAAGGATCTGTGCGGACCAACTGGCTGGAGTATTTATGGACATATTCAACCTTTTGCTTCTGCACTCTAAGATTCCCATCTGTTCAAAAAAGAATCTATTACATCATTGCCCAAGAAGAATATGACAACTTGCCTCAGAGACTACCAGTGAGTAGCACTTATATCAACCATAATGAAATCTTCTGAGAGGTTTGTTATGAAACAAATCAATTCCTGTCTCAGAGATTACCTGGACTGATCTCAGTTTGCTTAACTCCACAACAGATCAGCAGCAGATACTCTGGCTCTTCATTTTGCTCTGGGATACCTGGACAACATAAGCTCCTAATTCAGGATGCAGTTCATCGACTACACTTTGGCATTTAACAATATCATCATCAAACTTTAAGACCTGGACCTCTGTACCTCAAACTGCATCTGGATACTGGACTTTCTGATTGGCACACCTATATCAGTGAGGACTGATAACATCTCCTCAACACATCGACGCAGATGCACCTCAAGGCTACATGCTTAAACCCCAGCTTTACCCCTTATAAATACATATAACTGTGTAGGTGATAAGTGAAACCAGGTGAGGGGGAAGGTGGGTGGGTGCAGACGGGGAGATGAAGTGAAAAGCTGGGACATGATAGGTGGAAAAACACTGAAGAAGACATCTGATAGAGAGGAGAGACTCTCACTTCATGTTTCCACCTCATCTAGTTTCACCTGCCCCTTCCCCTCTCCCCACTTTTTTCTGCCCCCATTCTTTCCAGTCCTGATGAAGGGTCTCAGGCTGAAACACTGACTGTTTATTGCATTCCATGACCTGGGGATATACATTCATTACATATTTGGGCATAGAAGAGACAGAGATGGAATTCGGTGCAGCACGTGTACAGTGTTGCAATTTGAGAGGTCAAATGGAAGGAGAAAGTATACAATTAATGGTAGACCCCTTCAAAGCAGTGAGGTACAGAGGGACCTTTGGGTCCAAGTTCACAGTTCACTGAAAGTGGCTGCACAAGTGGATAAGGTGGTAAAGCGAGTTTGAGAGTATGAAAGCCATGCTGCAGTAATATAAAACTTTACTCAGACCACAATTGCATTGTGTGCAGTTCAGGTCAGCCCATTACAGTATAAGAAGGATGTGGAGAGTGTGGAGAGGTTACAGAGGATGCCTGGATTAAAAGGCATGAGGTATAAGGAAAGTTTGGACAAACTTGGTTTGTTCTTCTTAGAGCATTGGGGGCTAAGGGGAGACCTGATAGTGGTTTTTAAAATTATGAAAGACATAGATAGAGTAGACAGACAGAATCTTTTCCAAGGATGAAAATGTCAAACACACGAGGACATGCTTTTAAGATTTTACGAGGGAAGTTTAAAGGTGATGTGAGGGGCCCATTTTTGTACACAGCAAATAGTAGGTGCCTGGAATGGGTTAGCTTCAAGGTTCAAAGTGCATTTATTATCAACAAATGTATAAATTATACATCCTTGAGATTTGTTTGCTTACCAGGCTGTCACAAAGCAAGGAAGCCGAAAAAATCCAACTTTTAAAATAAAGACCAACCTCCAGTGCCCACAGCGAAAGACTGAAAGAAACAACAAATCATGCAAACAATAGAAGCAAGGAACAACAACAGCATCCGAACCAAAATGAGTCTTTAGATCCAAATCCTTGGAGCAGCTCAGAGTAGGCCTAAAGCCTTGGTAAAGCCAGTCTCACAGCCTTAGCGTCACAGAGAGGAGCCTACAGACTCTCTGGCCAGTGTTTACATTGTCCAAACCTTGCACTAGGAGCCAGGTTCTGCCACATCGAATCACCCCAGACCTAGATTTTGCTGCCAGGTAAGCCATTTTCAACCTCTTCAAATTGGCTTGGCACCTAGAGCGATCCAACCTCGCCCAACTCTCGACACCCTGCTTTTCCAGTCTATATAGGCTGGCAGTTTGATAGACCAAACAGCGTATTGTACCTCCCATTAGGATACCCGGGCCTAGCCGCAGTGAATCGTTCCAGGCCTTAGACCCGGATTTCACTGCTGAAGAAGCCATTCTCAACCTCACCAAATCGGCTGGGGACTTAGAGCGATCTATCCTCGCACTGGGTAAGTTGGACGGGCATCGGAACACCTCTGTCCCATCTTCTCCCCTCCGAATCGTTCATTTCAACCAGCATGGCTCCAATTCCAAGTGCGTTGAATCTGCCACGCACCAACAGGGCACATCTCTGGAGTTCACTTTGCCCTCACTCACCTCTTCATTGCTTGCAGTGATAGTTTACCACAATTTACTTCAAAATAAGCATTATGAATAATGTTTTTAATCAAATTCCACTGCTTTCAAACCACAAGTAAGTTGTCGCACGTCTTCTGTAACACCATCTTAAACCGGTGGTTTTTTGAAGTGAGCAACAGCATTCTGAACCAAATTAGATCCAAATCTCCAGAGTAGGCCCAAAGCCTCGGTAGGCAGTTCATCATATTAGTCACCCCATAGTTCGCAGACACAAACCACAGTACTGGGGGCAGCCTTAGCATCGTAGAGAAAGGAGCCCCCATATTATCTAGGCAGGGGTAGTAGAGGACGCTGGCAGTTTGGTGGAGTTTCAAAGGCTTTTGGGGAGACACATGAGTATGAAGGGAAAGGAGGGATATGGATGAGACAGAGGAAAGAGGATATTTAGTTTAAGTCAGCATTAAGTGCAGAACAGCATGTGGGCAGCATGGCTTGTCCAGCACTGCACAGTTCCAGGTTTGTCACCCGCCATGCCTTTTGCTTTGAAGTGATCCCAATCACTATTAAGGACTTTGAAATCCTCCACATCTATATCCCATTACTTACTTACTGCCTGTTACGCCTGCAGATGTTTAAAGCAGCAATGAAAGTCCTTCATCTCTGTCTGTCCTTTGCCATCTACTCTATTGTGCTTGGTCTTGGCAGTGTTCAGGGCTTCCTTCATTATGCAGTAGCTTCCTCTCAGTTTTCACTACTGCCAGCAATGGAGACTCAGGAATACAGACACACTCAGATGTGATTGCTGTTTCCATAACTGTCTTGTTTCACTCATTAGCTCTGAGGAGAAACCCAAACCTAGAAGACCTTAGTCTAGCCTCTACCCTTTGACCTGTTTGGCATGGGTGACCCTACCAAGAACCAAAGTATAAGGCCCTGACTCCACTCAGCATAGTTCTCCAGGTCTATGAGGCACACAGACCTCCAAACCACGACAAGCTAGTGGTCCTCTTGCAGGTATTACTTTCCGCAAAACATTGTTTCATCCTGTAAAGCACTTTTTAAAAACTAAAAATGTATAATAAATAAAATGTTCAACTGTTACATTTTCCATTTTCTTTGATAATTTCCCTGCTTTGTCTGTGCAGATCAGCACTTTAACCTTTGACGAGTTACAGTTTGTTTATAGCTGTACGTAAGTAGTGAAAAGTACAGATAAAAAGGAAAGTTAAATCACACCGTAAGAGCTGTTTAACCTTTAATAGAGCAAATTTATGCTTTGTGCTTTATCTACTCTTCCTGCCATATCAATCTTGTGCAGCAGTAAGATTCAAAACAGAACTGCTGGTTGAGCTCTTTTTCTTCTTTAGGAACTGTGTTTTCATAGATATTGGTATGATAACAAACTATTGCATAAGTAAAATTGTGCTGCATTTTTCTTTCTTTATTAATAACTTTGTCTTTTCCAAGACGGGCAATGTTTGTTTAAAACTGTAAATATACAGATGCTGTAAACCTGGAAAGAAAATAGAACAGGCTGGAAAATCTGAGAGAATCTTAATATTTCAGCAAGATGAACGTTCATCAAGAATATATGGTGGTTATTTTTTCTGCCATTCAGACGCTACCCCTTTGCTGAGTATTTCCAGAATTTCCTGGTTTTTGTTATATATTGGAAATGTTAATGCTTCTAAGCATCAGTAAATCCAAAGTCTGGGTTAAAATCTTCCAGGCGCGGCATAAATTTCTCTTTATGCAGAGTAGCAGATTATGATGCATTGCTGGAATTTAACCAGTTGAAACGCTCCTTTTATCAGCCAGGATGCACACCGAATTAGGGATACTGATTTTAGTTTTGAACTGAATGGGAAGAATGTATATAAATGACCTGGATGAAAACATAGAGGATGGTTTAGTAATTTGCCGATGATACTGGATTGGTGGAGTTGTGGATAGTGTAGAAGACTGGCAAAGAATACAGCACGCTATGGATCAGTTGCAGATATGGGCAGAGAAATGGCAGATAGAGTTTAACCCAGGTAAATGTGAGGTGTTGCACCTCAGTAAGCCAAATGCAAGGAGATAATAGAATATTAAGGAACCCTTGACATGGTTGCTGAATAGAGAGATCACAGAGTCCAAGTTCATAGCACCTTAGAAGTGACTACACAGGTCAACCGGGTGGTTAAGAAGGCTTATGGAACACTTGCTTTTATTAGTCAAGGCATTGAGTTCAAATGTCAAGAGGTTATGTTGCAACCTTATAGAACTCTGGTTAGGCCACATCTGGAATACTGCATAGTAGTCCGACTGTAGGAAGGATGTAGAAGCTTTGGAGAGGGTGCAGAAGAGGTTAACCAGAATGCTGCCTGGTTTAGCATGTGAGAGGCTGGACAAACTTGGGCTGTTTTCTCTGAAGTGGTGGAGGCTGAGGGGAGATCTGATAGAGACTTATACGATTATGAAAGAAATAGATAGAGTAGACAAGGAGTATCTTTTTCCCAGGGTGGAAATGTCCAATAGCAGAGGACATGCATTGAAAGTGAGAGGTTTAAAGTCCAAGGGAATGTGAGGAGCAAGTTTTTCACCCAAGAGTCGTGGATGCCTGGAATGCACTGCCTCTTATAGTGGTAGAGGCATATAGAGACTTTTAAGAGACATTTATGTAGGTAGATGAACATGAGGAAGATGGAGACATCGTGTAGGTAGGAGGGATTAGCTTTAGGGGTGTTTCTGATTTGCTTTTTAGCTGGTGCAGCACAACATTGTGGGCCGAAGGGCCTGTTCCGGTGCTGTACAGTTCCAGTTTCTAATGTCTGTCTCTTGACACTCCGGCATCAATAATGTAAAATAATAAACTTTTAAACTCCACTGTAAACTGATTAAACGGTCGACTTCAGTGATTATAAGGAGCTCTTTCTGATAACTATATTAAAGCAAACATGGAATGTTAAACAATAGGCCAAGGGAATCAATCAGCAGCTTGCCGTGCCCTGAATTCACCCAAAGCATGGCGAGCAGTGGTGATGCTGGACTTGGCATTTACAATCTCTTTACAACCGAGCAGTATTGGTTCGGGATGTACGTTCAGCAGCTGATGTTATATACATCACAGTTTCCTCTTCCCTATTGTTTATTTGTACGAGAGGGTACCGTGAAAGATACCCAACCTTCACAAATCTAGCCTTTCTCGGAAGTGGACCTGCAGCTCGCCGTCATCAGTTCCGACCATATGACATTGCCCACATCTAGCCGCCAGGCTTTTTCAGACAGCGGTACTTAATTTGGGGGGAAAAAAGCTTTGGAGTGTTCTCCAGACTCGAATGAAAACTAAAGAGTAGTTGTCCAAGTAATTTTTACTTTCAACATTTAACAGCTTTTAAGGATAAAAAAAAACCTCTGGCTTGGATTTGAAATCATGGTGTACCCTGTCTCCCTGCAGCAATGTACAGTACTTAATTTTCAAATGAAGAGTAATTTCGGTTTCTATTTTCATCTAAATTACATCAACTGCGGGCAATCTTAAATAGAACTGGACCCTGCCATATGCACTAAGTAATTCGAAATATTAACTGCACAACACTATATGACAAGGATGATAATCTATTACTGGCTCTTTTAGGTGAAAAACTGGAACTTTACAAGTTACACACGCTAGGATTCCGCTAGTTGTTTGCTGTAAATAGACATTTCTATGTGTGAATTGATTTGCCACATTTGTTTTAACCAAATCCGTGAAAATGCTGTGAGAGTAAATTATTCGCGTACACTTCAGGAAACAATATAATGTCATACTTGTCTTGAGAGTGCGCTATAATTATACTGATCGGACGCTGAAAATTTCCTCTTTCAATCTTATCCATGTCCAACACAAGCTAGTGAGGTAGAAAATGCAGGCCCATATGTGACTGTGGAGAGTGCTTTGTAACTACGGTATATTTTGTTTGTTAACGCTTCAAATGAGATATAAAGGTAATAAATGTACATAGAGACTTACTAAATTCCAAGTGTAGTTAATGTTTGCAATGTGCATTTAAAATTTTAACTCGCTTGTTATATTGTTTTTCACTTCTTCCTTCTCTTTATAAAACATTCTCTAGTCAATTTGTTAAAGCATAACGCCTTCCCAGAATGGGGGACAGGTAAAACTCATTCTCTCTCTCGCTGTCTCTCCCTCTCCGATTTTCGCCTCGCAGCACGCCAGGATAAGCTCCAAGATGTAATGTCATTAAATTGCAAATGCTTTTCATTTCCGACACACACTGTTTACTTATCTGGGAAAAACATATGTTCAGCGGAATCCGTTAAATTCTACCTATTGCCTCGGGTAAAAAGTGCAATGGGAACGCACCCACGGAGCTTTTTTCTCTTCTTTTTGGCACTTTGGTTATCTACAAGGCTGCTTAGCAGAGAACTGAAAATGAAGATACAGTATTTGATTAGAGAGAACAGTGAACAAAATTCACACTTTGAGGGTCACTTCATTGCAAATGATTTTCTTTCCTTCGACATCTGCATAAATTACTATTTTTAAGGCATCAGAAGAGTCTGTATATTTTTCTCACTCTGTCAAACATTTAATTTCACGCGGAATATTCTGAATATGCTGAATTCATATCATGGATGCACTTTTAGCTAAGAGGAGGAATGCAGAATGAGAGATAAAACGATGCGATTTGCACTACAAGCCCATTAGTAATGGTGTTAACATATTTCCCCGTTTACTTCGGAATATACATAATCTGTCGTCAAGTATTTTTCTTTCTTCGAAGTATAAACCTATGTATTTTTTATATAATGGAAACAAATCTTTGCAGAGGCTGTGAGCAATGTTCTTTAATTTGACCTCCTTTTTTCTGGTGTTAAAACTGGAAATCCAATTTTGTAGAATGGCCACATTTTCAGATAAAACAGTCCATGGCTAACAAATTTCAGAATTAGAATGGCTGTGATACCAACTGTTTTCAATTTCTTTATAATGAATTCAACCTTTTGGATATCAGATAAACTAAATAATACGATTTGCTAGACCACTAGCTTATAAAAATATGCAAATATGAGTTGCAGATTTTTAAATAAAGTTTATTTTTATGTGTATTTTTGCCCTAAATTTAATAACCTAAGGACTTCTTCATGCCTGGTTAGTGTCCGTCATTAGCCAACTATACACTTATTCAACAGGTCCAATTACCTACGCCAGTGATTTAAGTATTTACAGCTCTAGAACAGTTTCAATCAGTTATTAACTAATAGGAAGCAAGTTATAATTGAGCTATCCATCTAGCTCACCTTTTTTTTTGCAGATCTTTATAACTATCAAATGCCATTCTGTATCAGCCAAAGGAGGTTACAGAGATTAAAAAGGAGATATAAACTCAGATTCTTTGGCAGCCTTAAGTTAAAGTATCTAGGCATACAAAATTTTCTGCTAAGAATAAGGCATGCTAACGTAGTGCTGGACCGACATGAGTTTTAGTCCGTTCAGCCCATTGAGTCTGCTCCGTCATTCCATCATTATCCACCTCAACCCCATTCTCCCGCATTCTTCCTGTAACCTTTGACGCCCTTACTAATCAAGAACCTATCAACCCTGCTTTAAATATACCCATTGACTTGGACTCTACAGCCATCTGTCGATATAAATTCCACAGATTCACCAACTCCTAGCTAAAGAAAACCCTCCATCTCTTTGTTCTAAAGGGTTGTCCTTGTATTCTGAGGCTGTGCATTCTGGTCCTAAATGCCACCACTATAGGAAACATTGTTTCTGTGTCCACTCTATATAGGCCTTGTAATATTTTATAGGTTTCAATAAGTTCCCCACTCCCCGATGCAGAACCTCAAGGCAGATGAATCCAGTCTTGCACAAACTGAATGGGATTGTGTGATCCTTTCATCGTTCAACAGATTTTGCATTAGGAACTTTGTACAACCACCTTCTTCCTATTAGATTCATCATTGCAGAGGAAGTTTAATAGGCCATGGACTGCAGGGTTACCAACAACAGTGGAAAGGAATATTGGAGATTGAACCACTTGGGGATGCACTGAATCTTGGTTTGGGGCAACAGATTAATGGAGGTGCTGGTAATGTGATTGGACGGTGTTGAAGGGTGGGGAGGGGATGGTGGAACTGGCTGGATCTGCCTGATGAAAATCAGCAGGGAGATGTGAGAGACCAAACTTAAATAAGGATCTGTGAGACAGTAGATGCCTCAGACTCCATGGCAGCAGACCAGATAAAGCTGGTCTTGTTTCCTGATGAGCCAGAATTTATGCATTCAGTTAAGGTCAATTTCAGAATGACAGACGCACATTGCAGCCAAGATGCTAAAAAGAATTTTGTGTATATTTTAGAAAATTATTGGGGAAAAAACTACAGATGCTGGAAATCTGCAAATTTTAAACAGTAGGTTAATCAGCATCTCTGGAAAGAGAGGCAATTATTATTTCAGATTGAAAATTCTTCATCAGAATTGGTAAGTTTACAAATCAAGATAGTTTTAAAGTGAAGGTGGGGGAGGAACAAGTAGGACAAAGGAAATATGTCAGATAGGGGGAAGACCTAGGTTGCTGAGGAGATTCTGCTGTGAAAGAACTGTCTGGTTGAAAGATGAAGGAGGGTGGTTAGAGAGAGAAAATAGTAACGGGCATGTAAAATATATGAAATGTAGGTCGGAGCTTCTGCTGGAACTGAAACTAAAAAGAGAATGCTCAAAGTACTCAGCAGATCAAACAGTTTCTGTGGAGAGAGAAAATCAGAACTAATCCACGCAAGTGATTGGCATCCTGAAGCTTAAAGATACCAAAATAACTCTACATAATGATCATCCAAACTGCATTTGGTTTCTCAAATGACTATATTTCATTAGGAGTTTGAGGAAATTTGGTATGTCACCAAGGACTCTAGCGAATTTATACAGATGTACTGTGGAGTGCATGCTAACTGGTTGCATCACCATCTGGTTGTGGAGGGGCTACCGCATAGGGTCAGAAAAAACTGCAGAGGGTTTGTAAATTCAGACAGATCCATCATGGATCTAGCCTCCCCACCATTGACAACATCTTCAAAAGGTAATGCCTCAAAAAGGCAGCATCCATCATTAAAGACCCCCACCACCCAGGACATGCTCTCTTCTCATTTCTACTATCAGAAAGGGGGTACAATAGCCTGAAGACATACACTCAGTGTTTTAGGAACAGCTTCTTCCCTTCCACTATCAGATTTCTGAACGACGAAGATACAATGAACACTAACTCACTATTTCTGCTCTCTTTATACATTACTTATTTAAATTTTAAATATATTTCTTGTGATAATTTATAATATATTTCATGCATCACAGTGTATTGCTGCTGTGAAACAACCAGTTTCATATGTGAAATGCCAGTGAAAATAAACCTGATTCTGATTCAAAATAGAGGAGGCGACACTGTGAGTAACAAATGCTGTATATTACATCAGGAGAGGTACAAATGAATATCTGCTTCAGCTGAATAGACTGGGCTACGGGTAGGTGGGAAGGGATGAAACTCTTTTATTGGCTCTGTCTTGTAGAATCACCTAGGTTACCTGGGCCTCACCCTTCCCTTCTGTTTGATATTCTCTCTGTCCTATCCATCCACTCTCACCTTCCCTGTAACTTTAATCTATCTTGTTTTTATTTGTTAAATCACACTTTGTATAGTTATATATCCTGTATGGAGAACTTGGATTGAATTTATACATGAGTGTAATTTGCACATAAAGTAAAATACAACTGAGTTTAGATAAATTTAAGTTATGTAATGCACAGGAACATTTGAGCTGTGTGGAGACGTTACTCACCCTTTTTAAAACCCAATGCTTGTTTGGTTGGATATTCATTTTCACATTATCATATGGCTACATATTTGACTTTTTTATTGAAAACTTATGCAAAATGTTATCAAATATGCTTCCAGTCAGATGTGGTACATGCGACTGTACACTAAATTTACAGACATTATGCTCACTATAAATATGCAGAGTAAGCAGAAAATCATATTAATCGGAATGCAACTCAGAAGAGAGGATGAAGAGACTGAAGAACAGGAAGAGGAAGCATGGACACTCCATTGGTTAGGCTGCAGGTGAACAATTAATTCACCTTTAAAACATTAACTGTCAATCCAAATCCCAAATACATCAGTTTTTTTTTTAAATTGCATATTCAGCTTAACAAACAATGGGACTCCAAAAGACCACAGATGAATTTAGTCAATGGAGCCTTATTAAGCTGTTATCCAATATTATCTTGTTTCACAAATGCAACCTGATTCACTTTGAAGTTTAGGATGAGGAATGCCTATGCTCCAGAGAGAGAAGCCTCAGCCTATCCTGCCTCTCACAATACAAACCTTCCACACCCTGCATCATCCTTGTGATTTTTTTTTTGCATACTTTCCAGTTTAAGAAAATCCTTCGTATAGGTCATAACCATTTGTTCATGCCATTGTATCAGAAATATCTTATACAGCTGTAACATGTCATCCCTTGTCTTGTACTCCATACTCTGACTGATGAAGGCAACCATACCAAATGACTGCTTAAGATCAAAAGACCATAAGCCATAAGAGCATTATGGTGACTGTCGTGGGACTTGCTGTTACGTGGCAGCAGTTCAGTGCAAGACAAAAAAAAATCTGCCACCAAGTCTACTCCTTGGCTGATTTACTTTCCCTCTCAACCCCATTCTCCTACTTTCTTCCCATCTTTGACATCCTTCACAATCAAGAGCCTATCAACCTCTCCTTAAATATAACCAAGGACTTGGCCTCCACAGCCATCTGTGACAATTAATTCTAGATTCACCACCCTTTGGCTAAAGAAATTCTTCCTCAAGCTATTTTCAAAGGGCCACTCTTGAATTCTGAGGCAAAGCCCACTGGTCCTAGACTTTCCTAGTATAGGAAACATCCACTCTATTCCAGGCCTTTCAATATTTGGTAGGGTTTTAACAAAGCCTCCCTCATTCTTCTAAACTCCTGTTAGTACAGGCCCAGAGCTATCAAATGCTCCTCATATGTTAACCCTTTTATTCTGTGAAGCATTCTCGTAAAGCTTCTTTGGACCCTCTCCAATACCAGCACATCCTTTCTTAGATATGGGACACAGAAATGCTCACAATATTCCAGATGTGGTCTAACCACCATCTAGCTATGTTGCCACTTTCAGAGAACTATGTATTTATTCAAATTCAAAATCAGGTTTATTATCACTGACTGCTGTGGAACTTGCTGTTTTGTGGCAGCAGTTCAGTGCAAGACATAAATAAATTACAATAATTACAATGAAAAGAATAAATAGTGAATTAATACCATTCAGAAATCTGATGGCAGAGGAGAAGCTGTTCCTAAAACATTGGGTGTGTGTCTTCAGCCTCTATACCTCCTCCCTGATGGTAGGAATGAGAACAAGGCATATCCCAGATGATGGGGTTCATTAATGATTGATCTCTTGTTGAGGCACTGCCTTTTGATGACATCCTTAATGGTGGGAAGGCTTGTGCCTGTAATGGAGTCTTCACCCTCTTTTTGTCCTGTGCACACCATACCAGGCACAACCAGTCAGAATGCTCTCCATCTTACATCTGTAGAAATTTGCTAGGATGTTTGGTAACACACCGAATCTCCTCAGACTCCTAATAAAGTACAGTATAGCAGCTGGCATGATTTCTTTGTGATTGCATTAATATGTTGTGCCCAGGATAGACCCTCTTAGATGTTGATGCCCAGGAATCAATGCTTTTCAATGCTGACCCCTTGATGAGGACTGGTGTGTGTTCTCCCAGCTTCCCCTTTGTGAAGTCCACAATCGTCTGGTCTTGCTGACGAGGGCAGGGTTGTTGTGGCAATATTACTCAACCAAAGATCTATCTCACTCCTGTACACCTCCCTGACACCATCTGAGATTCTGCCAACAACAGTGGTGTCATCAGCAAATTCCCAGATGGAATTTGAGCTGTTCCTAGCCACAGGGACATGAATGTAGCGAGAGTAGAGCAGTTGGCTAAGCACACATCCTTGAGGTGTGCCTGTGTTGATTGTCAGAAAGGAGATGTTATTATTGATTTGCATAGATTGTGGTCTCCCAAAGAAGATCCAGTTACAGAGCCCTAGGTTTTGAACCTTGTTTAAAATCCTCTGCACTATTCACAACTGCACCAAACTTACTCACTTTTACTTCCTCTTTCAAGTTATTTATAAAAATCACAAACAGCAGGGGTTCCAGAACAGATCACTACAGAGTACCACTGGTCAGCCTACTAACACCCTCTATCTTCTGTGCACAAGCCAATTCTGAATTCACACAGCCTAGTTTTCCCCAATGTCATGCTTCCTGACTCTATATATGAGCCTACCATGGGGGATCTTGTCAAACACCTTATTAAAATCTATATACACCACATTCATTGTTCTACCTTCATCAACTTGGTTTGTTACTTGCTCAAAGAATTCAATCAGTCTTGTGAGACATGACCTGTCCCCCATAAAGCCATGCTGACTAACACTGATTAACCCATGCTTCTCTAAATGCTCATTAATGCCGTCTTAAGAATCATTTCCAATTGTTGACACACCATTGACATAAGCCTCACAGCTCTGTAATTCCTAGCATTATCCCTTGACCATTCTTGAGAAAATGAATAACATTTATCACACTCCAGTTTTCTGATACTACTCCTGTGGCCAGTGAGGACGCTAAGATGATCACCACAGGCACAACAATCTCTTCCATTTTTTACCGACGTAACCTGGGGTATATCCTGTACATCCTCAGGACTCACCAATCCTAATATTTTTCAAAAGATCCAGTACATCCTCTTTCTTAATGTCGACACGCTCCAGCATATTAGCTTGCTGTATGCTGCTTCATGTTTGTCAAGGTTCCTCTCATTGGTGAATACTGAAGCAAAGTATTCATTAAGGACCTCCACTGCCTTCCGGCAGATATTTTTCCTTTTATCTCTGATGAGTTCTACCAATGTTCCCTCTAATTATGTTTTTTTTTTAAACAGCTGGACAGACCAGCCATTGCTCTGAGCAGGAAACTTATACACGGCCTTAAAACTACACAGCATTTAACATTTGTTTTTGTAATATGCAAAATATGAATATTTAGAATTAAAATGGAAAGATCACATACTTTTGTTTTTTTTTATTCACTGAAGGGTATAATGAAATACAATGCAAAGAACATCTTTCATGTTTCACAAAATTTTAAACTTAGCAATCAACAGGCTAGCAGTTTATTAGTAATGAGCTACTGACTTCCATTCTGTGTTTATTGTTACAATTTGTAACACCATTGTACCTTGAAACACTGACAATGTAAACATGTTGAAGCTCTAAAATGTTTCAAAGTATAGGTTAAGATACATCTATTATTTTGAAAATTCATGGATTATACTCATAACAATTACAGGGTATTTCACAATTATATTAACAGATTTCAAAATTATGTTAGCATAATTTCAAAATTATATTAACATTACATAAAATAAGATTCGAGCTGCTCAACGACGACTATGTGCACAGGAGTATTTCAGTTACTGCACAACCACACACCCTAGAGGGACCAGTGAGCCCTACCATCATTACAGTTATCATCCTGTTCTTCATGTGTGTAGAATACCTTGGGATGAGTAATCCTCTTCATCAAGGCCTTCTTATGACCCCTTCTAATGCTCCTAAATCCCTTTTTAAACACATTTCTGGCTACATTACAACTCCCCAGACCCCAATCTGAGCCTTGTTTCTAAAAATGTATGTATTTAATAATGTACTGCTCCACTACCACCAAACTAATTTTGGATTAGCTTGGCTAACCAAGTCTTCATCCCAGGTGATCTAACCTACTGGGCATGCATACAATGTGGGACCTTGTCAAAGCCTTTGTGGACAATATCGACTACCCTGCCCTATCAATCCCATTGATTATCTTTACAAAAGCATAACCAAATTTGTGAGACACAATTTCCAATGCAGAAAAACATACTGATTATTCTTAAACATGAGAAAGCCTATAGATGCTGGAAGTCCAAGGAACAAACACAAAGTGCTGGAGGAATTCAGCAGGCCAGGCAGCAACTATGGAAAAGAGTGAACAGTTGAAGTTTTGGGCCGAGACCCTTCAAGACATGCTTTTGCACAAGTAGTCAGAACCTGTGTCTCAGCATCCCATTGCAGTAACTATCTCACCACTGATGTTAGGCTAACAGACCTGAGTAGCAGGCTTGTACTAGCAGCCTAAGATAAAGGAACAATGTTTAAGAAAGGCTCTAAAAATAAACCAGGAAACTATAGGTCAGTGAGTCTGACATCAGTTGTGGGAAAGTTATTGGAAGGTTTTCTAAGGGATCGTATATATTAGTATTTGGATAGACATGGACTGATTAAGGATAGTCAGCATGGCTTTGTTTGTGGTAGGTTATATCTAACCAAGCTTATACAATTTTTCAGGGAGGTTACCAGCGAAGTGGATGAAGGCAAGGGAGTGGATGTTGTCTACAAAAACTTTAGAAAGGCATTTGACAAGGTCCCCCATGGGAGGCTGGTCAGAAAGGTTCAGTCACTCGACCTTCAGGATGAGGTGGTAAACTGGATTAGACATTTGCTTTGTGGTAGAAGCCAGAGAGTGGTAGTAGATGGTTGCTTCCCTGACTGGAGGACTGTGACTAGTGGTGTGCTGCAGGTATTGGTGCTTGTCATCTACAGTGCCTATAAAGGTATTCACCACCCTTGGAAGATTTCATGTTTTATTGTTTTACAACATTGCATCACAGTGGATTTAATTTGGCTTCTCTTGATGCTGATCAACAGAAAAAGAACTCATGTCAAAGTGAAAATAGATCTCTACAAAGTTATCTAAATAAATTACAAATATAAAACACAGAATAATTGATTGTATAAGTATTCACCCACTTTAATATCAGTTGGCTGCATCATTACTGGTGCAGCCAACTGATTTTAAAAGTCACATCATCAGTTAAATGGGGATCAGCAGTATGTAGTCAAGCTGTTTCAATTGTGGTAAAAATACACCTGTATCTGGAAGGATCGACTGCTGGTGAGTCAGTATCTTGGCAAAAACTACACCATGAAGATAAAAGAACACTCCAAGCAACTCTGTGAAAAGGTTATTCATAAGCACACATCAGGAGACGGACACAAAAAGTCACTGAATATCCAGTTAAGTCAATCATCAAGAAATGGAAAGAATATGGCACAGCTGTAAATCTGTCTAGAGCAGGCCGACCTCAAAAAGTGAGTAACCGTACAAAAAGTGGACTAGTAAGGCAGATTACCAGGAGATCTAGGTCAACTCTAAAGAAGTTACAAGCTTCAGTGACTGAGATGGGAGAGACTGTGCATACAATTGTTGCCCAGGTGCTTCACAAGTCATAGCTTTATGGGAAAGTGGCAAAGACAAAGCCACTGTGGGGAAAAAAAAACACAAGAAATCTTGGCCAGAGTTTGCCAGAAGGGACACAGTCTTTGAAGTAAATCAGTTGGAACAAGGTTCTATGGCTTAATGAAACCAAAAGTGAGTGTTTTGGCCGTCAAACTAAACACCACACATCATCTAAAACACACCATTGCTACCACGAAGCATGGTGGTAGATGTATCATGCTGTGAAGATGCTTCAATGCAGCAGTCCCTGGAAGATTTGGAAGATCATCAAGTTCACCAATGACACGACTGTGGTGGGTCTCAGCAGCAAGAACGACGAGTCAGCTTACAGAGAGGAGGTGCAGTGGTTAATGGACTGGTGCAGAGCCAACAACCTGTCTCTTAACGTGAACAAAAGAGATGGTTGTTGACTTCAGGAGGACATGCAGCAACCACTCCCCGCTGAACATCGAAGGCTCCTCGGTAGAGATGGTAACCAGCACCAAATTTCTTGGTGTTCACCAGACAGAGAATCTCACCTGGTCCCTCGACACCAGCTCCATAGCAAAGAAAGCCCAGCAGCATCTCTACTTTCTGTGAAGGCTGAGGAAAGTCCATCTCCCACCCCCAACCCCCATCCTCATCACATTCTACAGGGGTTGTATTGAGAGCATCCTGAGCAGCTGCATCACTGCCTGGTTCGGAAATTGCACCATCTCGGATTGCTAGACCCTGCAGCGGATAGTGAGGTCAGCTGAGATGATCATTGGGGTCTCTCTTCCCGCCATCACGGACATTTACGCTACACACTGCATCCGCAAAGGAAACAGCATTATGAAGGACCCCATGCACCCCTCATACAATCTCTTCTCCCTTCTGCTGTCTGGGAAAAGGTTCCGAAGCATTCGGGCTCTCACGACCAGACTATGTAACAGTTTCTTCCCCCAAGCTATCAGACTCCTCAATACCCGAAGCCTGGACTGACACCTTGCCCTATTGTCCTGTTTATTATTTATTGTAATGCCTGCACTGTTTTTGTGCACTTTATGCAGTCCTGTGTAGGTCTGTAGTCTAGCGTAGCTTTCTCTGTGTTTTTTTATTATTACGTAGTTCAGCCTAGTTTTTGTACTGTGTCATGTAACACCATGGTCCTGAAAAACATTGTCTCATTTTTACTATGCACTGTACCAGCAGTTATGGTCGAAATGACAATAAAAGTGACTTGACTTGAAGGTAGAGGGCAGCAAAATACAGGGAAACTTTGGAGCAAGAAAGTTCGGAGTTGGGAGAAGATTTGTTTTCCAGCAAGAGCGTGACACCCCAAGCATAAAGACAAAGCTACACAGGAATGGTTTATAAACAACAAAATTAATGTCCTGGAATGGCCAAGTCATAGTTCAGACATCAATCCAATTGAGAAATTGCGGCTGGACTTGAACAGGGCTGTTCACTTGTGATCCCTATGTAATCTAACAGAGTTTGAGCAGTTTTATAAAGAAGAATGGGGAACAATTGCAATGTCCAGATATGCAAAGCTAATCAACACCTATTCACTCAGACTCAAGGCTGTATTGCTACCAAAGGTGCATCTACTAAATACTGATTTGAAAAGAGTGAATACTTATGCAATCAATTATTTTGCATTGTATTTGTAATTAATTTAGATCACTTCGTAGAGATGTTTTCATTTTGACACAAGTCTTTTTCTGTTGATCAGTGTCAAAAAAGACAAATAAAATCCACTGTGATTTAATGTTGTAAAACAATAAAACATAAAAACTTCCAAGGGCTTGAATACTTTTTATATCAATGATTTGAATGATTATGTAGTTAACTGGATTTGCAAATTTGGGGCTGTAGTGACCAGTAGGGAAGGCTATCAGGGCTTGTAGATGGATCAGTATCAGCTGGAAAAATTGCAGGTGGAATTTAATGCAGACAAGTGCGCATATAGCACTTCAGTAGGACCAACCAGGGTAGGTCTTACACAGTGAACAGTAGAGAACTGAGGAGTGTGGTAGAACAAAGGGATTTGGGAATACAGGTCCACTACTCATTGAAAGTGGTATTACAAGTACATAGAATGTAAAGAAAACTTTTGGATCATTACTCATCATAAATGAAAGCATTGCGTACAGGAGATGGAATGTTATGTTGAAGTTGTACAAGAATTTGTAAGGCCAAATTTGGAGTATTGTGTGCAGTTTTGGTCACCTACCTACAGGAAAGATGCAAGTAAGATTGAAAGAGTACAGAGAAAATTTACAAGGATGTTGCCAGGTCTGGAGGACCTGAGTTACAAGGGAAGATGGACTGGGTTAGGACTTTATTTCTTAGAATGTAGAAGATTGAGAGGAGATTTGATAGAGATATTCAAAATAATGAGAGGTATAGATTGGGTAAATGCAAGTAAGCTTTTTCCACTGAGGTTGGGTGGAACTACAACCAGAGATCATGGGTTAGGGGTGAAAGGTGAAAAGTTTAGGGGCACAAGGGGAAACTTCTTCAGAGGGTCGTGAGATTGGAATGAGCTGCCAGCACGTGGTGCATGCAAATTTAATTTCAACATTAAGCAAAGTATTGGTAGGTACATGGACAGTAGGGGTTGGGAGGGTTCCAGTGTAGGTCAATAGTTATAGACACTTTAAATAATTTGGCATGGACTAGATGGGCCGAAAGGCCTGTTTTCATGCTGTCCTTCTCTTATGACCCTCAAGCCTTGTGGTATCTCTGCCAGTCTCAGTATTTATTTTTGACTTCGCCCAAATGTACTAGAATGCACTTTTTCAGGACCCTTAGAGTCATCTACATTTATGTGCATTAAGATCACTAGTGCCTCTTCTTTTGTGATGTGGATGTGTTTCAAGCCATCACTACTGTCTTTCCAGAGCTCACTAGCTTCCATGACCTTCTCTATTTATTTCAGACCTTGTGCATCTCTTGTGGCTCCAAATGTAGATGACAACATTGATCCATAGAGGGGCATGCTCTCTCCCTAGTTACCCCTTTTCTCTTGGTAGATACAGAAGCAGTGGATGTTAGAGAGTTAAGGAGCCAAATGGATTGAAAGCAGGCCCACAGATCCACCATGCCCCTAATTTAACAACTCTGAAGTTAGCCTTTCAAGAAATAGGCACACAGGTACTTTGAAACCTGCAGCTAGAAGGATTAGAAGATGTAGGTTTGACACCTGACTTGAGTCTTTGTCAGACTTTAGGAGGCGGATGACTCCTGTGTCAAATTTTTGACACTTTCCTACCACTTTTTGATACTTTTAAGGGCTTGACACCTACTATGAGTGAGCAAGTGTACTAAGATATTGCATACATCTTGCCAGATGCAATTGCAGCTCCGGTAGCCTAGTGTTGAGCAACATGACTTCTGGGATCCTTTATACATTCCTCCCTCATATTAGCTTAACTGGGAATACTTCTTTATCAAGGCATTGTGAAGCATTTGCAAAAGGCATTGCTTTAAGTTTTCTTTGATGCAAGGTCACAGACTCACATATTAACTCCATTCACTATTCTCTGAAATTGCCAAATATTTCAAGCTACTTTAGATTTATAGAATTTTCATAGCTTTCTTTTGCATAAATCATTTTAGATTTAGCAGTATACACTTCCATGTAAAACTGATCACGACTTCCAAGGAAGTTTCCCTGCTCATAGGGCTTCCTAATCAAGCAGTTTCCCTCTATGCATAATTATGTATCTTGCTCTTGATAAGCAATTTTCAGTTGTGCCAGATAATTGAAGGTGTAATGACCTATAATTATAGCCAGATGACCATGACATTGCCTTAGACTTTCAGCACCATTTGTGTACCACAGTTAATGCATATGACATTCCAAGGTCATTCCAAACTTAATATGACATCAAGCCATTTAAGGTGAAATAATAGTATTTGACAAAAAGCTTGTAGATTTACAAAAATATCTCAAAAGAAGAGGGGAAGTCATTACCTAGGTTTAAAAGGAAATTCCATAATTCTGTGATCACTTTATGTAGCTGAAGCCTTGATATCAATAGTGGAGAAATTACATTTCGGGAGGAATTGGTTGTCAAAATTAGAAGAGCGAAATACCTAGGAGAGGGTGAGGCTACAGGACCAGAAGAAGGTCCGATCTGGGAGAGATTTGATAATTCAAGGTTGAAAAAGGAATGGGATAGGTGTGAACTGAAGTTTATGAAACAAAATAATGAATGAGATTTGCCAAGCTGTGGAATACTTCAGTCTGGGTTAAGTCACAGACGAGTCTTTCAAGAGCAGATAAATTGATGCTAGGAAAATCAGAATGGATGATGGTCTCCTGAAACATGCAGTTTCAGAGAGGTAAGACAGAGTGGAGGCTGTTGCTCTTAATGGCATATCTAGAACTCAAATAAGATTGTTTACTTATGATAAGGAGGAGATTCTCTCTCAGTTATGAGTCTGGAATTTCTGAACCTAGAGGGTGTGGATACCACATCATTAAGTACATTAAAAACTGTGGTGGGTAGATTTTTTGACTAGAGGGAGATAAAATGTTGTAGACATCAAAATAGAAAAAAGATCAACAATGTGCCAATTATAATCTTAGTACACGGAAGAGGAGATGTTTATTTGTTTATTTCTGCTCCTCTTTCCTACATTCATCCAAATTAACACCCAAATTTCATATGTTGAACAATTACAAATCGGGAGATTTCTCTCCTGCCTTTCCCTCCAGCCCTATCATCCACATTCTCTCTTTTCCTTAAAAACACTGGGCTGCAGTTCAGTTGTAATCAGAACATTGCAACCTTATTGAATCTATCATGTTTCGATGACACTGAGTAAGTTCTTTGATTGTGTTTTCTCTTTACAGTACAGAATAAATGTCAGAGAAAATTATTTAGTAAAGCATCACGGCCCTTTTTTTTTACACCAAACTCTATTACAGATGATTTATCTAAAGTAACAGATGGCTCCATCTAAGTCTTAAATACTTGGGAAACACTACTGCTGAGCTTTCAGTAACTAAGTGTGTTGATTTTTAATTTGCCATTATTAGTAGCATTGGTCAAAAAGGTTATATATGATAATAGTTACATTAACTAGTGAATTAAACAGTCACTGATGCATAGGGTCTTTATTCATAGGTTTAAATATCAACAATGACAAATTATAATTAAAATGTATACATATTTAAGTAACATACTACTTAAATATGTAGAACAAGACATAATTGCAGCAACTAAAACTGGCATAATCAGCTGTCTTGCATTGTAGATCTGGGTACACTGCAAAAAAAATTGCAACCTTTTTTTTGAAAAAAATGGTTGAAAGGAATGCTTCTTTGTGAAAGAAATGTACCTTTATAATATTTGAGCATGCTAATAATATCAACATTCCAATGCAAATGTGTCACACTCCTTTCCTATGTACAAAACATAGCAGATGCAATTGTTCATTTATTACAAAGCAAACAATCTATGAATAACTTCAAAACATAAGATGCGCCTGTACCTACATATAAACAAAGAAACTTCTGTATTGTTGGACAGTTATGAATTTAATTCCACACCCAATTCTCTTCCAATTGACCATGCATATCAAAGACTGTAGGCCTGGAGGAATGAATGTGCATAGAAATTGTATTGCAAGAAAAGAATGACTTAAAATGATAATTTAAAGACTGAAAACTGTTGTCTACATCAAGTGTTGAAATTTTAATTATAAAATTAAAAAAAAATAGTCAGTGGGAAAATGGATCTACTGACTGTTAGAGATCATCATCCATCCTCAGCATACAGCCAAATTAGAAATCTCAACTGTGTCTAATCTGCGCAATTATTTAAACATCACAATGATATCAATGTTCAGTGTACCCAAGGTGAAAATTGAACTTGTGCCCATGTTCACACATCAGGTGCCAATGTGCAAATCTACATCCATGATTAGGAGTCTTCAACCACACTATGAGAGTGCTGGCAGTGTTTTATGATTTTTCATTCTGGAGAATCTGATATTGTAAGTGTACAGAGGCACTTTAATATGGAAAATAATTCTTCCACTTCTACTAGCAATGATCAATTTCACTGTCAGAATTATAATGTTTCCAACATTCTGTAATGTTGTTTAATTCTTTATCATGAAATATCCTGGAGGTAATGAAGCTGATGAACCTATCTATACAACAGGCAAGATAGATAATTTGTCAACAAGGTCACAAGAGGGAGGAGTTCAAGAAATTATTTCTGTTACAAAAATATGAAAATATTCCCTACCTAATGAGTACATGATCATGTAGCACCATAGAAATAATTCACTATCCTCTTGTGAGTAAAAGTTGAGCAATTGCTTCTAGGGGAGATCAAAATGATTTTAAAAAATTATATTTTATGGAAACATGCCTATGAACCTCAACAACGAAAGTACTTAATTTGATAATATTTAGTTTTCCCATTGACTAAGGTGTTAACATTTATAGTATAAATACATTGACATCAATAATACAACAGAATAAAAATATAATATTGTAAATTGCATTTCATTAATCTTGGTACAGAAACAAATTTTGAAATAAACATAGTCATACTCTTTTCCATGATGATTCTATTTGCAGCATATATGGTGGCAGAATATGCTCTGAAAAATTGTGTCCATAATCCTAAATTCATTAATTCAAGTGCATTTAATGTGGACTAGCCTTTGTAAACGACTTAGTCTTGATTGGTTTGGTACATAATAATTTGTATTAAAATGTTACCCAAAACCACAGCTTTGCTATTAGAATTCAATATATATTATATGTAGTGAATCTTTCTTTAGCTACATCTTCATCACTAGGACTTGTAATGATATCTATGCCCAGATGACATAGTGAGCGGCAATGTAACTGAAGAAAGTGATGAAACTTCCCAGAAAAGACTCCGAGAAAGGAAGAGTCTGTACAAGATGACCATGGAGACAGACTGACAGAGAATGACAGCAATGACAATAATCTGGGAAGAAACAACAATGATTTTACTTAAGACTGGTCCTGTGGAAACAGATTTTAAGACATATCTTTGCTAAATCAACATTAACACATTTTAGGAAATCATAAAATTGCTGTTGCTGCAGAACTTAAATAATAAACTGAAAACACTATATTGATGAGACCCGACACAGACTGGGAGACCATTTTGCTGAACACCTATGCTCTGTCCGCCAGAGAAAGCAGGATCTCCCAGTGGCCACACATTTTAATTCTACGTCCCATTCTGATATGTCAATCCATGGCCTTCTCTACTGTCAAGATGAAGCCATACTCAGGTTGGAGGAACAACACCTTATATTCCATATGGGTCTCTCCAACCTCATGGCATGAACATTGATTTCTCTAACTTCTGTTAATGCCCCTCCTCCCCTTCTTACCCCATCCTTTATTTATTTATTTACCTATCTAGCTATTTATTTAGTATTTTTTTCCTTTTTTTCTCTCTCTGTCCCTCTCACTATCACTCCTTGCCTGCTCTCCATCTTCCTCTGGTGCTCTCCTCCCCCTTTCTTTCTTTCTAGGCCTGCCATCCCATGATCCTTTCCCTTCTCCAGCTCTGTATCCCTTTTGCCAATCAACTTTCCAGCTCTTAGCTTCATCCCTCCCCCTCCTATCTTCTCCTATCATTTCAGATCTCCCCTCCCCTTTCCGAATCTCTTCTTTCAGTTAGTCCTGACGAAGAGTCTCGGCCTGAAACATCGACTGTACTTCTTCCTATAGATGCTGCCTGGCCTGCTGCGTTCCACCAGCATTTTGTGTGTGTTGCTTGAATAAACAGAAAATGCTGGAAACACCCAGCAGGTCAGGCAGCAACAACGGAAAGAGAAACATTTTAGTCTACAAGTGCTTTCTCAATTAGAACTTAGTGTTCCAGAATACATTTTTTTAACTTTTAAAATGCATGGAAATATTTGTGCAGACTTAGTATTTAGTAATTTGCCAGTTCTCTTTAAGTTTGGTTGCAGATCTGAGAGCATTTTAGCACCTCCAGTTACACCAACCTGCTTACACTGCCCTTTTGCACAATATTTCAGTGCAGTCAAACCGTAC
The DNA here is from genome assembly GCF_048418815.1 of Hemitrygon akajei. Lineage (NCBI taxonomy): Eukaryota > Metazoa > Chordata > Chondrichthyes > Myliobatiformes > Dasyatidae > Hemitrygon > Hemitrygon akajei. The sequence goes on from NC_133125.1 coordinate 109,675,205, forward strand.
TGCAAACAAACAGGCCTTTTGCGCCACTACATCCATGCTGACCTTTGTGCCCATCTATAATATTCCCATTCACTGGCATTAGGATTGTATCCATAAACACTTTAAGACCATAAGACCATCAGATGCAGTAGCAGAATTAGGCCATTTTGCCCATCAAGACTGCTCTACCATTTCATCATGGCTGACCCATTTTCCCTCCAATCTCCTGCCTTCTCCCCATATCCCTTCATGCCCTGACTAATCAAGAATCTATCAGCCTCTGCCTTAAATATACCCAATGACTTGGCCTCCACAGCTGCTTGTAGCAACAAATTCCATAGATTCACCACTCTTTGGCTCAAGAAATTTCTCATCTCAATTCTAAATGGAAATCCCTCTACTCTGAGACTGTGTGCTCTAGTCCTAGACTCTCCCACTATAAGAAAAATCCTCTCCTCATCCATGGTATCGACGAGGCCTTTTTTCAACATTTGATAGGTTTGAATGAGATCCCCCTCATTCTTCTGAATTCCAGTGAGTACAGGCCCAGAGCCATCAAACACTCCTCATATGATAAGCCTTTCAATCCTGGAATCATTTTAGTGAACCTTCTTTGACCCCTTTTCAACATGAGCACATCCTTTCTTAGATAAGGGGCCCAAATCCTCTCACAATACTCTAAGTGAGGTTGCACCACAGCTTTATAAAGCCTCAACATTCCATCCTTGCTTTTATACTCTAGTTCTCTCAAAATGAATGCAAACATTGCATTTGCCCTCCTCACCACTAACACAACCTGCAAATTAAACTTTAGGGAATTCTGCATGAGGACACTCGCATCCCTTTGCAGGTCAGATTTTAGAATTTTCTCTCCATTTAGAAAACAGGCTACGCTTTTATTTCTTCTATCTAAGTGCATGACCATACACTTCCCAACACCGTATTCCATCTGGCACTTCTTTGCCCATTCTTCTCATCCAAGTCTACCTGTAGCCTCTTTGCTTCCTCAACACTATCTGCCCCTCCACACATCTTTCTATCAGCCACAAAACTGGCCACTATGCCATCAATTCCATCATCCAAATCACTGACATATAACGTAAAAAGAAGCAGGCCTAACACACACCCCAAGAGGAACACCATTAGTCACCAACAGCCAACCAAAAAAGGCTCCCTTTATTCTCACTCTTTGACTCCTGCCAATCAGCAACTGCTTTATCTATGCTAATATCTTTCCTATACCTTGGGCTTTTAACTTGTTACGCAGCCTCTTGTGTGGCACCTTGTCAAAGGCCTTCTGGAAATCAAAGTACACATCATCTACCGATACTCACACAAAATGCTGGTGGAACACAACAGGCCAGGCAGCATCTATAGGAAGAAGCACTGTGCTCTCCTACTGTGTTCCACCAGCATTTTGTGTTGCTTGAATTTCCAGCATCTGCAGATTTCCTCGTATCTACCGATTCTCCTTTGTCTATCCTGTTTGTTATGTCTTTAAAGAGCTCCAACAGATTTGTCAGACAAGATTTTCCCTTAACAAAACTATGCTGACTTCAGTCTATTTTATCATGTGCCTCCAAGTACCCAAAACTTCATCCTTAATAATTGACTTCAAGATCTTCCCAACCACTGAGGTCAGATTAACTGAGCTACAATTTCCTTTCTTCTGCCTCTCTCCCTTCTTGAAGAGTGGAGTAACTTTTGCAATGTTCCAATCCTCCTTGAAAGGTTGTTAGTAATGCCTCCATAATCTCTTCAGCCACTTATTTCAGAACCTTGAGATGTAGATAATCTTTTTCTGATTTAAATATCTGTTCAAATCCCTCTTAAATGTAGCAAGCATATCTGTATTTTGAATATATAATTATACCATTGCATTTTATTGATCGATTCCAATTCCTGAGCAATATTATTGGAACTTTCTATAGATCAAGATTATGCAACAGTGCACCAGTTGGTGAACAGATGTTAAAAATTCAACAGGAAATTGTGCATCCTCCTCAATATCTGTCATGATGTGAGTAGATGTATAATTGTACAGGTACTCCCAGAAGTTCCAAAAGTAGGCCTTTGTTCATGGCCTGTGGTGCATCATCTTTTGGTGCTCAAATTGCTCTTTCACACAACCACTGTTAATTCAAATGTTGTCGAGAAGCACTGTAACTCTTCTTCAGAACCAGGGGAAATGCGGAGATGTCAGTTTTCAAATCATGGTTGGTGGGAGGAGTGCAGTTTAAGAAATAAAGGTTATGAAGATTGGTGAAGAGGACGGGTAATAAGGAGCATGAATACTGACTATTAGCAAGGTAGCTTAAAGAAACTGGGTGATAAATGTACACAAGCATGATAATGGTAAACTATGGGAAAGAAATTCACCTGTAAGTGGGAAGTTCAACATTCATTCCAACAGGTTGCAAAGTGCCTAGATTCATGATGTTCTTCCAGTTGACTTTGGGTCTCACTATGGCAGTGGAAGAAGCTGCAGAAAGACAGGCTGGAATATGTGTGGGATTGAGAATTAAAGAGGTATGTAATATAGGAAGCTTAGAATTACCCCTGTGGATCAAATACAAGTGCGTTATTTGATTTCTCCAGTCCAGAGAAGGCCATTTTGTGTGAACACCAACTACAGTGGACTAAATTAGTTAGAAAGAATTTGTAATTAAAATCCATGAAAGATTTTCTTTGGGAAAAAGTCACATTCTTTCAGGAATGCAAATTTCAAGTACATACCTTCTTTCTTTGGTACTCGGCAAACATTGCTGATACAGCTATGAAGACTGGATGGCAGAGCAACCAAAGAATGCAGCCCTAATATATTAAAAAGAAAGAGATCCTTGTGCTGGTTGTCAATCCATGAAAACCCCTTTAACAATATGCTTTTAAAAAGGATCAAGAAATTATTAGATATTTCTTCATTTCCACTTTACATGAAAAATTACCAGTTCTGTTTTCAACCAACCCGAGTTGTAATATTAATTACTGAAAAACCATACAGATTTTTTTTGTAGGTATCTGGATCTGTTAACAAATAATTTGGGGTAGGTTGGGACTAGGCTAGATTCATTTTATAATTTCTCTGTTTACTCCATCAGATATTTTTATCATGTTTCTAATTAAACTACCTAAATGTTGGAGGAACCCAGCAAGTCAGGCAGTATCTATGGAAAAGAATAAACAGTCAACATTTTGGGCTGAGACCCTTCATCAAGAATAAATGACTTTAGCTTTGACCTCTTTAAATAAACAGGTAGCATTTGGGGCTTTGGAAATGTTGGTTACTGATTTTGATTTAATCTTTGTAGTAGCATCAAGTTGCCCTTGCAAGCTATACTAAAGAGATTCTCTGATTTGGGTTCTACCATGTTTGTTGCTTTTTGCTCTCCTTAGCTTGTTTATTCATTTGTGGGATGCAGGAAATGCCTATCTCAAGTGACCTGGAAAAAAAGAAATAGAGTCTGGAGTAGACAAGTCACCTCTCCAGACTGCTCCACCATTTAATGGGATCATAGCTGATGTTTTACTTCAGTGTACAATTTTGCATCTTCTCAAACACTTAATATTTGAGTGTTTATCAGTCTCTGGGAAGTGGTGGTCAGCTATTTTACCATCACTTCTCCCTATTAATTTTGCAAAAGGGTGCATGGCAGACAGGCATAGTTATATATACTGTGGATATACTAGAGCTGTTAGGGAGGGTTTAAACTGATTTGGTAGGGGAGATGTGAACCAGAGTGATGGGGCTGAGGATAAGGCAGCTGGTATACAAGTAGATGCAATGTGCAATGAGACTGTGAGGAAGGACAGGCAGATGATAGGGCAAAACTGCAGTCAGTGGGACGAGTTAAAATGTAACAGGGGGCCAAAATCGAGAAAGGTAATGAAGACAGATCTGACTTATATTGTTTTGATCACAGTTGTAGGAAAGATGCGGTTAAACTGAAAAGAGTGCAAAAAGGATTTGCAAGAATGCTGCCAGATAGAGGGCCTGAGTTATCGGAGAAGTTGCCAGGTTATGTCTTTATTTCCTGAAATACAGGAAAATGAGGGGCAACCTTATAGAAATGTTTAACATGATGAGAGGCATAGATAAGGTGGATGGTAGCAATTACCCAGGGTAGGGAAGGCCAAAACTTAGACAGCATAGATTGAAAGTGAGATGGTACAGATTCAGAGGGACCTGAGGGGCAACTTTCCCATTCAGAGGGTTATGAGTACATGGAATGAGCTGTCAGAGGAAATCATTCAGGCTGGCACAATATTATCATTTAAGAAGCGCTTGCATAGGTATATAGCAGGCGTGGCTTTGAGGGATATGGAGTAATACAGGAAATTGGGACTAACCATGTGTGCACCATGGTGTCATCAGGTGAAAGGGTCTGTATCTGTGCTGTATTGTTCTATGAATCTGAAAATCTTACATATTAATTTCTGAAGCCAATTTTCTGAGGCCCACTACCTTCACATTAGGTTCCTGATGGTGGACACTGACAATCAGTAGATAAAGCCAAATGGTTACCCTTTCTTGATTTTGCATTTAAAATGATTTGTCCATGTACCTGATGAAGGGTCTTGGCCCAAAAAGTTAACTGTTTATTCATTTCCATAGATGCTGCGTTCCTCCAGCATTCTGCGTGCTTTGTCTTGGATTTCCAGCATCTGCAGATTTTCTCGTGTTTGTGTCCATGTACCTACACCTGTCCTAAACTGCTTGATACTAGCTTTAAACTATTTTTCTAAGGGACACAGCCTCATGCACAACTCATTTTTACTATTTATCAGTGTGGGAAAAATACCATCTCAAACATCCTTGGGATATTTTTAAAAACTTATTGATGCAATTAGGTCACTGCAGACCATTTCCAGTAGCACCCGATGTGGTGATAGTGAGCCACTTTCTTCAAATGTTGCCATGATGTTTAAAGGCACAATATGAATGATTTAAGCAAAAGGTAATTACACTACATTCATATAAAATATTTGTTAACAAATTCCTCACATATGCATGACTTTTTTTAGGGATTGAAAAGGCCAGCTGCTGATAAAAAAAATCATACTTACTTTAGCAAATGTGATGTAGAAATCTCTCTTAAGTACACTTCTTTCCGAAGTAATAATCTGGTAAAGACTAGAGGTTAAGAGCAAGGCTAGACACACCCGTAAAACAATCAGCAGGAGACCTGCCATGCCATTGTATGCATGGTAGCTATGGTGATCAATATCTTCAAACTGCTCCCAAAGTAATAAAACACCCTGTTAAAAAAAGTGACAAGGGAGAATAGTTAGTGCGAACTTTATTAAAAATATAAAAAATAATATTAAAGGGGAGTTTTTTAATGTGGTTACAGAAATGAGTTCAGTTATAAATAACTAAAACACATCTCCTTGAAAGGGAGAATAACATCATACTGGTGCAAATCTCCACAGCATCCAGCGACCCTGTGATCTCCACCTCAGGGGCTAATGTCAGAATATCCTTCAAGAGGGTGAACCCTTACAATGCCATCAGGCCTTGATGGTGTACCTAACCAGGTACTGAAAACCTGTGCTGATCAGCTTGCTGGAGTGTTTAAGGAAATCTTCAAATTCTCACTGCTGTGGTCTGGGGTTCCCACCTGCTTCAAAAAAGGCAGCAATTGAATTGAACTGAATTGACTTTATTTCTTATAACCTTCACATACATGAGTAATAATTCTTATGTTACGTCTCCATCTAAATGTGTAATGTGCAATCATAGTACTTTATAATAATTTATAATAAATAGAAGTCAATGTAATATAGAGTACACTCAAATCAGCGTTGAGTTCATCAGTCTGATGACCTGGTGGAAGAAGCTGTCCTGGAGACTGTTGGTCCTGGCTTTTATGCTGCGGTACCGATTCCCGGATGGTAGCAGTTGGAATAGATTGTGGTTGGGATGGTTTGGGTTCTCAATGATCCAACTGTCCTTGTAAATGTCCTGAATCACAGCAACTGAAATGAAAGGCATTGAGCCTTTTCTCCTGCTTAGCATATATTGTCCAGGCACAATCAAACCCCTGTCCATGAAGGCCAACATACCATATGCCTTCATAACAATCCTATCGACTTGCACGGAAACATGAATTGAATTGAATTGAATTAAATTGACTTCATTTCTTACATCCATCACATACATGAGGAGCACAAGTCTTTATGTTTGCACATCTGAATGTGCAAAGTATAATAATTTGTAATAAATAATATGTACAACAGAACAGTCAAAATAACATAGAAATACAATTGTGTCAGCGTAAATTAATCAGTCTGATGGCCTGGTGAAAGAAGCTGTCCGTGAGCCTTTTGGTCCTGGCTTTAACACTGTGGTACCGTTTCCCAGATGGTAGCAGCTGGAACAATTTGTGGTTGGGGTGATTCGGGTCCCCAATGATCCTTTGGGCCCTTTTTATGCACCTATTACTGTAAATGTCCTGAATAGTGGGAAGTTCACATCCACAGATGCACTGGGCTGTCCACACCACTCTCTGCAGAGTCCTGCAATTGAAGGAAGTACAGTTCCCACACCAGGCAGTGATGCAACCAGTCAGGATGCTCTCAACTGTGCCCCTGTAGAAAGTTCTTAGGATTTGGGGCCCATACCAAACTTCCTCAACCGTCTGAGGTGAAAGAGGCACTATTGTGCCTTTTTCACCACACAGCTGGTGTGTACAGACCACGTGAGGTCCTCGGTGATGTGAATGCTGAGGAAATTTGAAGCTGTTTACCCTATCATAGTCCAGATCCACTGACGCCAATAAGGGTTAGCCTGTCTCCATTCCTCCTGTAATTCACAACCAGCTCCTTTGTTTATGCAACATTGAGGGAGAGGTTGTTTTCTTGACACCACTGTGTCAGAGAGATGACTTCTTCCCTGTAGGCCACCTAGTTATTGTTTGAGATAAGGCCAATCAATGTAGTGTGGTCGGCATATTTAATTCGCAGATTGGAGCTGTGGGTTGCGATACAGTCATGGTGTACAGGAAGCAAAGGAGGGGACTCAGTACGCAGCCCTGAGGGACTCCCGTATTGAGAGTCAGAGGGTTGGAAGTGAGGGAGCCCACTCTTACAACCTGCTGGTGATCGGATAGGAAGTCCAGGATCCAGCTGCACAAGGCCGAGGTCTCTGAGCTTATTGTCAAGTACCCAAGAAGAGCATGCTTGGAAAAGGGTGGGTGAGTTGTCTCAATGACTATTAACTGGGAACACTCACATCCACTGTAATGAAGTGCTTTGAGAGGTTGGTTATGGCTAGAATTAACCTGTCTGAGCAAGGACCTGGATCCATTGCAGTCACCTATTATCACAACAGGTCTATAGCTGATGAAATCTCACTGGCTCTCCACACTGCTTTGGAGCACCTCGACAACATGAAAACATAAGCCAGGCTGCTGTTTACCAACTACAGTTCAGCATTCAATACCATCATCTTTTAGGCATCAATTATGAAGATTCTAAACCTAAGCCTCCATACTTCTTTCTGCAACTGGATCCTTGACCTCCTCAATGGGAGACCACAGTCTGTACAGATCGATGATAAGTCAACACAGGCTCCCCGCAAAGATATGTGCTCTGCTCAGATTGTTCTGCTTTCTCTACATTCTAGACTATTTGGCTAAACACACCATTTACAACTTTGCAGATGGCACCACTGTTGCTGGTAAAATCTCAGATGGCGACAGGGTAGTGTACAGGAGTGAGATAGTTCGGCTAGTTGAGTGGTGCTGCAACAACAACCTTGCATTCAATGTCAACAAGACCATGGAACTCATTGTGGATTTCAGGAAGGGGGAGACGAAAGAACAAACACAAGTCCCCACCGAAAGGTCAGCAGTAGAAAAGTTTAACAGCTTTTAAGTTCCTGGGTGACAACATCTACAAGACTCTGTCCTGGATCCAACACATTGACGCAATCAACGTTCAAAGTAAATTTATTATCAAAGTACATATTGTCACCATATACAATCCAGAGGTTCTTGTAGGCATAGTTAATAAATACAATAACCATAATAAAATCAATGAAAGACCGCATCAACAGAGTGGACAGCCAGTGTGCAAAAGACAACAAACTATTCAAATAGAAAAAGAAAGAAAAAATGAAATAAATATTGAGAATATGAGAGTCCTTGAAAGTGAATCTACAAGTTGTAGGAACAGTTCAGTGGTGGGCAAGTGAAGTTATCCCCTTTGGTTCAAGAGCCTGATTGTTCAGTGGTAATAACTGTTTCTGAACCAAATGGTGTGAGTCCTGAAGTTCTTGACAGGAGAGCATGACCTGCAAGGTGAGGGTCCCTGATGATGGATGCTGCTTTCTTGCAACAACGTTCCATGCAGATGTGCTCCATGGTGGGGAGGGCTTTAGCTGTGATGGCCTGGATTGTATCCCCTACTTTTTGTACGGTTTTCTGTTCAAGGACACCAGTCTGTGATGCAGCTAGTCAATATACTCTCCACTACACATCTACAGAGCTTTGTCAAAGTTTTAGATTGTCATGGTGAATCTTTGCAAACTCCTAAGGAAGTAGGGGCACTGTTGTGCTTTCTTCATAATTGCACTATGTGCTGGGTCCAAGACAGGTCCTCTGAAATGATGACACCAAGGCATTTAAAGTTCAATCATGAAAAATGAATGCCAATGGCTCTACTTCATTAGGAAATTGAGGAGCTTTGGTATGCCACAAAAAACACTTGCAAATTTCCATAGATGTACAGTGAAGAACCCTCTGACTGGCTGCATCCCAGCCTGGTATGAGGCATCCAATGCACAGGATCACAATGGAGCTTCCATTGTGTGCTGCGTCTGCGAGGCTGAGTCGGGCGGCGCCTTGGAAGTCCATAGTGGGGAGTAGTACTCCCTTCTACCGCCGGCGTGGGATGGCGAGTCTGTCGGGACCCCGGGGACTTGTGGAAACTGTGGTGATTTCTTTTGAACTTATAGTCCTTTAACATCACTGAGCCCATAGTCTTTTTTATCAATTATGCTATTGTTTGCACTGTTGTAACTATATGTTGTAATTATGTGTTTTTGTGCAGGTCTTGTAGCTTTAGTTTTTGGTCTTGTTTTTGTCTAGTGGATTTGGAGCTCCTTTCCGCGGAACGCGCTAGACGGTAGCGCGATATTAATACGCAGCAGCCTCTGTGGACTCTGGATTGGGGATTGCCAAACGTTACGTGGATTTTCTGGTGTAGTCTGTTTTGTCATATGCTTTTGTGATATCATTCTGGGGGAGCATTGTCTCATTTTTTAACTGCATTGCATTTGTGGTTTCTAAATGACAATAAACTGAATCTGAATCTGAACAAGGGACTGCAGATTCAACCAGTTCCATCACAGGCACAACCCTCATCAGTGCACAAGGAGGACCCTCACCATCCAAGACATACCCTCTTCTCATTACTACATTGAGGATGAGGCACAGGATCCTGAAGCCCCACACTCAGTGATTCAGGAACAGTTTCTTCCCCTCCATCATCCAAACAAGCCATGAATACTACCTAACAATTTGCACTATTGATTTATTTTGTAATTTATTGTAATTTTTATGTCTCTGCACTGTACTGCTGCCTCAAAATGACAATTTTCACATCATATAGGATGGTTATAATTAACTTGATTTGAAGTATAAACTGGAGTTTAAGAGGCCCCTCTTAGAAAGTTGATAGATTTGTTATAAGTGTTAGAGTCATAGAATAATACTCTTTAGCCCAGATTGTTCATTGCAACTAAGGTGTCTTTTGCTTACATTTGCCCCATATCTCTCCAGACTTTCCAATTCCTGTAACTATCCAAATGTCTTTTCAACGTTAATTGTATCCACCTCTACCATTTCTTGGTAGCTCATTCTACATAACCAACACCCTCTGTATGGGAAAACTTATCACTCATGTCTATGTTAAATTCTTCCCCTCTCACCCTAATCCTATGCCCTCTAGTTTTAGACCTCCTTACCCTTACCCGGGGTAAACAACTGTGATCATCCACCATGTCCATGTCACTCACGATTTTGCATATCTCACTATGGATACCCTTCAGCCTCCTTTCCTGTAGGGAAAACAGTCGCAGCCTATGCAGAACTTTTATAATTTGAGCCATCCAGTCCCAGCAAAATCTTTGTGAATCTTTTCTACAGTCTCTCTAGATTAATTACATCATTCCTATGGTAGGGTGACAAGAACTGCACATAATACTCCTGGCATTGTCTTACCAGTTAGCTGCTGGGATGTCAAGGAATGCTGCAGAATCATTGAAAAACTGCAATATACAGATGCAGTTATCAGGCTGGATGTGTACACGTCTTCTGTAAACAATGCTCATTTGTATTTCATAAATAGCCATGGGTAATTAAATGACTGCAAGTCCATTTTAGGTCTCTATTCTATATGGTCTGGTATTGGATTCTTCCAGGTGCTGATTCTAGCCCAGAACTTCCCCATCCTCCTGATCATTCCCTCATCCACATACCTTTGGGTTTTCTCTTCAAAATTATTAATAACCAGAAAGTCATAATAAGGCAGGAGACTAGGTGACGAGTACTGGAGGGTGCTCTGATATGATGCAGACTGAGAAACCCCACCAGTCTCTTACATCATGGGGGTGGGGCGGGAGGAGTGAGATGAGGGCAGATCGGAAAGAAATAGAGAAGATGCGGGTGAGAGCTGCATTGATAACAATAGAGGAAATAAGACACTTGGATGTCCTGGAATGGAAAGTCTTTTCAGGAGGACAAATGAGGCTCAGATGGAGGAACTGAGAATGGAATAGCCTCATTGCAAGTGGCAGGGTGGGAAGAGATGTAGTCAAAGTAACAATGGAAATGAGTGGGTTTGTAAAAGGTGTTGGTGGATAATCTGTGTCCGAAGGTGGAGACCGAGAGATGAAGGGACAGAGGTATCAGGATAGACTAACTGAATTTAAAGACTGAGTGGTAGTTGGTGGCAAAGTTGATGAATTTGACAAGTTCCACATGGGTGCAGGAGGCAGCACCACAATGCAGTGAACAAAGTAGTGGAAAGTGAGTTGGGGAGCTATAGCTACTCAAGGATACAAACTCTTAAGCGCTTAATACAAACTCTTAATTTTTCCATCATTTTTTAACTTTACTGATTTGCTTCTCTTTCATTGAACTCTTGGTACCATAATATATCTGGGAAATGTTTATGTCCACTTCTACAAAGGCAGAAACAAGGAATTTTTTTAATTACTCTTTCATTTCTTTGTTTCTTCTTTATAAATTCACTGCAAGAGCCTCATTCCTCTAATGTTTACTTTTTGCATGCTCATAGTAGGTTTTACAGCCCATTTTTGTGTTCCTTGCTCAAATGAGTTACTCTTATACTCTTACTTTTGCTCTCAATCAATTGTTTGATCTCTTTTTGCTGAAGTCTAAACTGTTCAGATTATTAGGCTTGTTACATTTTTCAGTTAACATTATATGACTTTGGGTCTAATACTTCTCCCAACTTTTGTTGTACTGGCTGGAATGCTTTTCCTTTTGTGTTTTTATGACAGTATAGAATATACAGCTGTTGTAGTTTCTGTATTTGTGGACTGGATGTCAGCGGTTGTCTATCTACTACTGTTGCATTCAGTAAAGCTCCCCAAACTATCAAGATTGTATAAATCATGGTTAGCATGATCTCTGACAGTTTACCAGAAGAACAGGGAATAGGAGTAGGAGCAATATGGACGATGGAAAGAATGAATTTCAGGAGGCCTGAGAGGTCAGCAGGAGACGCTCATGGAGTGAGCATTGTTTCAGATTCGCTCCATAACCTTTACTTTTTTTAACCTATGATCACCCTTATTTAACTTACTTTTACCTACACCAAAAGATTCTTGCTACTTTTTTGGACTTATCTTTAAGAGTTTATTGTGAATTTTGAAGAAATGAATACAGAAGTGGCTCTTAGATCTAAAAGGCGAGAACCTGGGAAAGATCTTAACGGGAACGGGAAGAAGAAAAAGACCGATCCTAAGCGCACTGAAATGACTTATGAAATATTATTGGAGGTTTTAAATGAAAAATTTGAAGAACGACGGCAAATTTTCAAACAAGATATAAAGGCTTTTCAAGATTATATGGATAAGACTGATTCAGTAGTTAACCAGCAACAAGTTCTAATCGCAACTTTGCAAGAGGACGCTCAGAAGCGAGACTTGATAATTGAAAAACTGGAGCAGAAATTACTTTCGACGATTAAACAGGTGGAAACACTTAAAGCCAAGAGTGTCGACTTTGAGAATCGGTCCAGAAGACAGAACTTACGCATACTTGGTCTCCCGGAAGGTATTGAACAAGGGGACCCCTCGAAGTACTTTGCTCAACTTTTAAAGGATGCGTTCCCTTCTGTATTCCCAGACAGTCCTCTGTTACTTAATCGCGCTCACAGAATTATGCATCGATCACCAAGTGCTTCAGCTAAACCACCGGTTGTAATTGTCCGATTTCATTATGTGCATGTTAAAGAGCAACTTATTCGTGTGGCTCGGCGTGTAGGGATGGTCAAATTTCAAGAATTCAATTTTCAATTAGTGGAAGATTTTAGTCCAGAAGTAATGAAGGCAAGGCTTCTTTTTAAACCTCTGATGTCCGAATGTTATGAGAAAAATCTAAAACCTGCGCTCTTATACCCTGCGAAGCTCAGGATATCGCCTCCCAATGCATCACGGCGTGTTTTCTTTTCTACATCTGAAGCGAGAAGCTTTTTGAATGAGAACTTCCCTACTGCTACGGATTCTCATCTCTAATAAATGAGTGATTTTGATCATTGCAAGATGGTTTTTGTTTCCAAAACCAGATTTTGTTTCTGGCTATTGGTGTAGGTTTACTCTATACTCTAGGTAAAGTTTTTTTTTTGATGTACTAATCTTTTTATTTTACTTACTTCAATCACTGTACTTTAGCTTTGGTCATTTTTATTAATCCTTCGAAGGTGAATTTTTTTTACTAAGATGGCGGTTTCTTCTCTAAAATATTTTTGGCTTTTTTTTTGATTTCGCCATTTTTTTTTCTCTCGTCTTCTTCCTATAATGCATTTCTTATCACAGTTTAAATTTTTTTTTTGTTTGTTTGGGTTTTAACCCGATTTATAAGTTACTAGTGATTATATTCTTTTTGTTTTTTTTACTACCAATTATATTAAGAAGTTTGGTTTTAGTATAGTGATTATTATTTCTTTAGAGTTTGGGTGGATCTTTTTTATCCTATATACGGAGTTGCCTTCTGCTGATATGGGGGTAGATTTAGTTTCATTTCTCCTTTTTCCCCAGCCTTTTCCTGGCTGGGGAGATCTTTTCTCCTCTTGGGTGGGGAGTGGGGGGTCTTTTTCTAAATCTTATGTTCTTTACATCAGTTTTTTTAGTTTCTTCATTTGGGCTGATTTTAAACTACTAAAATGTCCGCGATGTCATCACTTCCGGGCCCGCCCCTTATTTTTGTTCCTCTTCTGGGTGCATGAGTTCATAATTTGGTTAACCCTTTATATACCAAAGGGTTGATTTCAGAAATATGGCTCAGACCATTAATTTTGTCTCTTGGAATACTAATGGCTTAAACCATCCAATTAAACGGAAAAAGATTTTCAAAGTATTCCAAAGACTCAATGCACATATTATTTTTGTACAAGAAACTCATGTGAGGAAAGAGGACAATTATTGCTTTTTTAGGTTTTGGAGGGGTCAACAGTACCATTCGAATTCGAATGCTAAAGTAAAGGGAGTTTCAATTTTTATTGACTCCTCTATTGCATTTGTCCAACACGATATCTTTTCGGATCCGAATGGTAGATTTTTGTTAATTACTGGCTTACTTTTTAACAAAAAGGTTGCTATGGTTAATGTTTATGCTCCAAATGTGGATTATCCCGATTTTTTTAAGTCCTTATTTACTTCTCTACCTAATCTAAATGAATATAAGTTAATAATGGGTGGTGACTTTAATTGTTCTTTAAATCCTTTGTTGGACAAATCTATATCTACTCAGACTTTACCTAATAAGTCGGCCACTTATATTAACTCTTTTTTGACTGATAATGGAATTTTTGATATTTGGAGATTTCGGCATTCTAAGGACAAAGAGTTTTCATTTTTCTAACATGTTTATCATTCCTACTCGAGAATTGATTATTTTTTTATTGACTCTTGTTTTATTCCATCGGTAATTGGTTGTAATTATGATATTATAGCCATCTCTGACCATGCTCCATTAAAATTTTCTATTAAATTTACGGATACAGCTTCTAGTGCTAGACAATGGCGATTTGATTCTACCTGACTGCAAGATCCGGATTTTATTAAATTTATGAAGGAACAGATTGATTTCTTCTTTTCAACTAATTCCACAGATGATATTTCTTGCGAAACACTTTGGGACACTTTTAAAGCGTATATACGTGGACAGATTATTTCCTACTCTGTTGGTCTGAGAAAACGCATCAAGAAGGAAACTCTTTTATTGGTTGATAAAATTAAAGAGATTGACAAGAAATATTTGACTACTCCTAGTAAGGTGCTTTACAAACAAAGGGTTGAACTTCAAATGGAACATAGTTTATTACTTACATCTTCGATTGAAAATCAATTAATGAAAACCAGATCTGATTTTTATATACATAGTGACAAATCGGGTAAACTGTTAGCTAGTCAATTGAAGAATGCTTTGGTTAAACGTCAAATTACTAAGATTCGTCAGCAGAATGGGGATCTGACAGTTAACCATGATGAGATAAACAAATCATTTCAAGATTTTTATACCTCCCTGTATCATTCTGAATTCCCTCATGATTATAATACCACGTGTGATTTTCTTGGGAAATTGAATTTTCCAAAATTATCATCAGATGATCTTTCAATATTAGAAACTCCTATTACGGATGCAGAAATTAAAGGGGTTATTTCCTCTATGAATTCTGGGAAAGCACCAGGTCCAGATGGGTATACAGTAGAATTTTTTAAATGTTTTTCCGCTACTCTTTCTCCTTGGTTATGCAGGGTTTTTGAAGAAGCAATTAGATTGGGTAATCTGCCACAATCTTTTTTATAGAGCTTCCATTTCTTTAATATTGAAGAAAGATAAAGAACCTACTGACTGTGCATCCTATAGACCAATATCTTTATTTAATGTAGATTCCAAGATCTTTTCCAAGTTACTGGCATCCAGGCTGGAGAAGGTATTACCCCAAATTATTTCGGAAGATTAAACTGGTTTTATTAAAAATCGCTATTCTTTTTTCAATGTTAGCAGATTATTGAATATTGTTTATACTCCTTCACATAGCACTTCAGAATGTGTCATTTCACTAGATGCGGAGAAAGCATTTGATAGAGTTGAATGGCCATACTTATTTACTGTGCTTGAGAAGTTTAATTTTAGTCTGACATTCATTTCCTGGATTAAACTGATATATCATACTCCAGTAGCCTCGGTGCTTACTAACAATCAAAGATCTCCCTTTTTTTGTTTATTTCGGGGTACTAGACAAGGCTGTCCTCTTAGTCCATTATTATTTGATATTGCTTTAGAACCCTTGGCAATTGCTATTAGAGAATCACAGAACATTTTTGGCATTAATTGTGGGACGGATATACATAAGCTATCATTATATGCAGATGATTTATTATTATTTATTTCTGATCCTGAGAAATCCATTCCTGCAGTTATATCATTGTTGGCTCAATTTAGTAATTTTTCCGAGTATAAATTAAATCTTAATAAGAGTGAATTGTTTCCCTTAAATAGACAGGTTCCAATTTATGGAAATTTACCTTTTAAATTAGTTAATGACTCTTTTATTTACTTAGGGATTGAAATCACAACTATAAGGACTTATGTAAGGTTAATTTTTTACTCCTAATCGATCAGATTAAATGTTTGTTTACTAAATGGTCACCAGTATCTTTATCTCTGATAGGTCAGATTAATGCTATTAAGATGGTTATTTTACCCAAGTTTTTATATACATTTCAAGTGGTACCAATTTTTATTCCGAAATCTTTTTTTGCTAATGTTGATTCAAAAATGTCCTCATATATATGGCAGAATAAAAATCCTAGGTTAGGTAAAAAAATATTTACAGAAGGCAAGGAAGGAAGGTGGATTGGCACTGCTTAATTTTAGATTTTATTATTGGGCAGTTAATATCCGATATTTGATATGTTGGTTAAAGGATTGGGATTTATCTTTTAGCCCTCATTGGGTGAACCTGGAAATTAAATCTGTACAAGGGTTTTCACTGGGTTCTATTTTAGGGTCTTCTTTTCCCTTTGCTCTTTCTAAATTGCCGAAACGAATTGACAATCCGATAGTTAAACATACTTTACGTATATGGTTTCAATTTCGGAAATTTTTTGGGTTGACTCAGTTTGTTTTAAATATTCCTATTGTATCCAATTGCTTTTTTTATCCTATTATAGACCAAGCTTATTCAGCTTGGAAGACTAAAGGATTACTATGATTTTCCGATTTATTTTTGGATAATTGTTTTATGTCATTTGAACAATTATCTAATAAATATAATTTGCCTAGATTTCATTTTTTTTTTAGATATTTACAGATTAGGAATTTCTTAAATACTGTACTTCCTACTTTTCCAAATTTTGTGTCTTCAGGTATTTTGGAGAATTTGTTTGAACTAAATCCTTCTCAGAAAGGGCTAATATCAAAACTTTACAATATAATTATGAAGATACGTTCAGAACCCTTCTATAAGATTAAAAATGATTGGGAAAGAGAACTTAACCTTACTATCCCTATTGAGAATTGGGATAAAATTCTTCAATTAGTTAATACATCATCTATATGTGCTAAACATTCATTAATACAGTTTAAAGTTGTGCATAGGGCTCATATGTCCAAGGATAACTTGGCTCATTTTTATTCCTATATAAATCCTATTTGTGACAGATGTCATTCTGAGATAGCGTCTTTAACTCATATGTTCTGGTCGTGTCCGCTTTTGAAAAAATATTGGAAAGACATTTTTGATATTATTTCTACGGTATTGAACATTGATTTACAACCTCAACCTATTACTGCAATTTTTGGTTTATCAATGATGGACTCACTCCATTTATCCTCTTCTGCTTGTCGAATGATTGCATTTCTTATATTAATGGCTAGAAGATCTATTTTGTTGAACTGGAAAGAAATTAATCCTCCTACCGTATTTCATTGGTTTTCTCAAACTATGTTATGTCTAAATTTAGAAAAAATTAAAAGTGTTGTATTCGATACTTCTATTAAATTTGAAAAGATATGGAGACCATTTATTCAATATTTTCATATGATGTAATATGACCCTGTTCCAAGCTTATTTGTTTTTCCAGTTTCGATTTTATACATGTTGAGAGGATCGGAGTTGACGACACTGATGATTTTGTATTTTTGTGAGATATTATAAACAGCCCTTTTTCCCCCCCATTTTTTCTTTTTCTCGTTTTTCATTTTTTTTCCTTATTAGTTATTAGATTAGGTTTTTTTGCATAATTTTTTTTTCTTTTTCTTTTTTCTGTTTTTTTTAAATATATATTATGATATACCTAGGTTTGCCTTGTTTATTTGTTACTTGTATTGTCCATGATTTGGGAATACTCATTTATACTGTAACTATTGCTTATGTATTCTTTCATGTTCAGTTGAAATGTGTATGTTTGTAATCCATTATCTATGTATCAATTTTATTTTGTTGATATTAATAATAATAATAAAAATATTGAAAAAGAAAGAATTTCAGGAGGCCTAAAGCACAGTCTTGAAAATCCGTTGACAAGCAGGTTTTCAAAAGGGTCCCTTGACTTTGGCAGGACTCTGCAGTTTTCTCTCTTTCTTGAATTACTGATTATATTTGAGGCTACTTGTTAAAGTGTTGGCGCGTGCCCTAGTGGGCAAGGCATCAGACTAGTAACCTGAAGGTCACTGGTTCGAGCCTCAGCTGAGGCAGCGTGTTTGTGTCCTTGAGCAAGGCACTTAACAACACATTGCTCTGCGACGTCACCGGTGCCAAGCTGCATGGGTCCTAGTGCCCTTCCCTTGGACAACATCGGTGGCGTGGAGAGGGGAAGGCCTGCAGCTTGGGCAACTGCCGGTCTCCCATACAACCCTGCCCAGGCCTGCACCCTGGAAACTCCAGGCGCAGATCCATGGTCTCTCGAGATCGACGGATGCCACCACCACTTGTTAAAATTTCACGGTGATGGCAATATTCCCATTTATTTGGCTAACAGAACTATTGATATTTGAAAAAGTTCTAAAATTACTGATTTAGTTAGCAGAGATGTAGCAACTACACTGACCTGAGTAATGACTGTTGCAATTGCAATAATATTTGATGTTGGTGTTGAGTCCCACTCCAGAAGTCTACTCTGGGTTCTTCCCATTCTACCCAGAGTCCTTCCCATACATAAACTCAGAAGCATGTAGAGCATCTGATTCTGTGAGATCATATCACATACTGTTAAGGGAAAGAAAGGATCAACAGTTTGTTATTTCGTTCAGATTCTAAAGCTGAAATAAATAACTAAAAAATTACAATACCAAAATTAGAAGTCGAAAACACAAATATACAAAGTCTAAAACAAGAGGGAAAATCCATTGTTTTATAATTTACATCATTTTGTACTATTCTTAACCTGCACCACTCAGTATCACGTCTCTCTACTGAAAATTTACTTTTTGTTCCATTTACAATACTGAATTCATAGCATTGCTTCTTATTTAGTAACACTCTCTACAGAGAGAAATTTTACAAGAAAATCTGTAGTAATTAGAAATTTCTAACAGATGGGGATGGGGTTGGATAAATTGGATTTATCCAATTTATCCAGAGGCAGCCAAATAGAACATAGAATAGTACAGCACAGTACAGGCCCTTTGGCCCACAATGTTGTGCTGACCCTTAAACCCTGCCTCCCATATAACTCCCCCACCTTAAATTCCTCCATATACCTGTCTAGCAGTCATAGCTCACAATAAAGATTGCAGACAGTATTAATGGGTCAGCTAATATCCACCTGGAATCAGTGTGAACTTTGTTTCTCATTGGCTATATTGGTTTCACTAGCAGAGAACCAATACCCTGTGTGTGGCCAGCTCCCGAGAAAATTAACCTATACTTCCATAGAACATAGAAGAGTGCAGTACAGGAACAGACCATTTGGCCCACTATGTTGTGTCAAACAAGCTAAAAAGCAATCATAAAACACCCAAACACTAATCTCTCCTACCTACACCACATCCATATCCCTCCATCTTCCTTACATCCATGTCAGGAAGAAAATAGTTCTCTCAGCCTCCTAAAGCTAACACGCCATTCAGTAAGATCATGGATGATTTGTTTTTTATTTTTATTTTAGTGATACAGCCTGGAGTAGGTCCTTACGACCCTTTGAGCCACACCGTCCCAGTGTTACCCAACGAACCCGAACAACCCTAACCTAAACACAGGACGACCTACAATGGCCGATTAAACTACCTGGTATGTCTCTGGACAGTGGAAGGAAAGAATGCCCAGGGAAAACCCAAGTATTCCACAGGGAGGACAGAGACCCCTTTCAAAACAGCACCAGAATGGAATTCCAAACCAGAATGCCCTGAGCTATAACAGCGCTAACCACTATGCTACCATGGGGCCTCAATTCCTCTCTGTACCAGATCCCCATAATCCTAAATTCCTTGATATTTCAAAAAATATATTCTTCTTGTTAAGTACTTCCAATGATCTGACAGCCACAACCCTCTGGGACAGGAAATTCCAAAAAAATCACCACCTTCAACAAGAGGAGTTCCTATGCACCCCAACTTTAAATGACCACCTGCAATGTTGCTTTTCCATTTAAGGTTCTCCCACTGGTGGAAACATCTCAACATTCATCTTCTGGTGCCCCCAAGGATCTTATGAATTTCAATAATATGATAGAATTTAACCCACAGTTTGAGAGGGAGAAGATATAATCAGATGCATGAGTATTATAGTGGAGTAAAGGGACTTAAAAAAGCATGAGAGAGAAGCTGGCTAAAGTTGATTGGAAAGGGACACTAACAGGGATGTCAGCTGGAGTTTCTGGCAACATTTCAGAAGGTGCAGGATAGATACACAAGAGGATAAGGCAGGGGTGGAACGTAGGAAGAATGACGGCACCTAACGGCGACTGCTTTGCTTGCACCTTTGGAACAGCTCTATTTCTACCTTTAATATCTTTATTTTTTCCTTTCAGGGTTCTTTTGAAGACCCTGACCTGGAGTTACACGCTGATTACAGTTCTTTGCAGGAATGGGACCCGCTCTCGGGGTTCCACAACTGGCTGTTATTCGACATGCCAATGGTTTGCCTGACAATCTCGATTCTGTTCGGAAGCCTAAGATTTCGGGGTTCTGGAGACGGACGGATCAAGGGTTGGTGTCACAGCCAGATACTCATGTGTCGTCGGGGAGGTCGGAAAACCGTTTTCAGTGGGCCCGAAGATCTGAGGTCTTTGCGATCTTCAGGCACAGAGCCCGGAAAAAGCGACGAAACAGACTTTTAAGATCGTAAACCAGTGGGTTGTTGCCATGTCTCCCACCTACTGTGAAAATGGGGTCACCTCCCTCTCCCTTGCCAGAGAGAGAGAGAACCTGTGGGTTGTTGAATTCGAATGAAATGTGAAACTTCTGGGGTAAATGCAAGGTCTGTGTCTTTGCTATCGCTTAGCACACACTTGGACCCGGTGATTGTACCGATGCGCTTTTAATCTTGCTGGTGGGGGGAGGGGGAAAACCTCTGCTCGCTGCCGTTTATGCATGGGAGGGGGAGTTGGGGGACTTTGGAGTTCTCCTGTTTAACTGTTGTTTATTCTTTAGGGCACTTCTCTGTTTTTGTGGATGCTTGTTAAGAAAAAGCATTTCAGGATGTATATTGTATACATTTCTCTGACATTAAACTTGACCTTTGAACCGTGGCTGACAAGGGAAGCCAAAAAGCATAAAAGCAAAAGAGAGGGCAAATATAATTTTTGAGAAGGAGAAGCTAAAGTTGTAAGTATCAGTATTACAGTGAAGTAAATGGAATTACAGAGGCATGAGAGATGAGTTGGCCAGCACTGATTGGAAGAGATCTCTGGCAGAGATGACGGCACAGCAGCAATGGCTGGAGTTTCTGGAAGCAATTTGGAAGACACAGAATATATACACCCCAAAGAGGAAAAAGGCAAGATGACATAACCATGGCTACCAAGAGAAGCAAAGCCAACACAAAAGCCAAAGAGTGGGCATATTGAGCAAAAATCACTAGGAAGAGGATTAGGGAAGCTTTTAAAAACCAATAGAAGACAACTAAAAAAGTCATAAAGAATGAAAAGATGGAATACAAAAGTAAGCTAGCCAGTAATATTAAAGAGGACACCAAAAGTTTCTTCAGATACATAAAGTGTAAAAGAGTGGCGAGGATAAGTATTAGTCCGCTGGAAAACGATGCTGGAGAGGTAGTAATGGTGGACAAGGAAATGGTGTGGACAAACTGAATAAGTATTTTACATCAGTCTTCACTGTGGAAGACGCTAGCAGTATGGTGGAAGTTCCAGGTGTCAGGGGTCATAAAGTATGTGAAATTATCTTTACTAGAAAGCACATTCTTGGGTAACTGTAAGGACTGAAGAGATTGTGGGAGGCATTAGTACTGATCTTTCAAGAATCACTAGATTCTGGAATGGTTTTGGAAGACTGGAAAATTGCAAATGTCATTCCACTCTTCAAGAAGGAAGAAAGGCAAAAGAAAGGAAACTATAGGCCAGTTGGTTTGACCTCAATATTTGGGAAGAAGATGGAGTCGATTATTGAGGATGAGGACTCAGGATACTTGGAGGCACAAGATAAAATAGACTGTAACCAGCATGGTTTACTCAAGGGCAAATTTTCCTGACAAATTTGTTGCAATTCTTTGAAGACAAAGGAGAATCAGTGGATGTTGTGTATTTGGATTTTCAGAAGGCCTTTGACAAGGTGCCACACATGAGGCTGCTTAACAAGCTACGAGTCAGTGGTATTACCGGAAAGATTCTAGCATGGATAAGCAGTGGCTGATTGGCAGAAGGCAAAGAGTAGGAATAAAGGGAGGCTTTTATGGTTGGCTGTTGGTGACTAGTGGCATTCCACATGGGTCTGTGTTGGGACCGATTCTTTTTACTTTATATGTCAATGATTTGGATGATGGAATTGATGGTTTTGTTTCAAAGTTTGCAGACAATATGAAGAGAGGTGGAGGAGCAGGTAGTTTTGAGGAAGTAGAGAAGTTCAATTCCGTTTCTATATCTTATGGTCTCATCACCCTTCCAAATGCAAAAAAATATAGGGCAGTTTTCTCATCTTGCAAATTAACCTAATGAATCTTTTCTGGACTACCTCCAAACGTTGATGTGTTCCTTCTAAAATAAGAAATAAATTGTACACAGAACCTCACCAGTACCCTGTACAACTATAACAATACATTTTTAATTCTAAACAAATCTTTCGACTACAGCCCTGGTGGAAACTGATCCACTGTAAATCAGTGATTGGTGAATGGAGGTGTGTACTTGGCAACAGCAGTGTTCTAGAACAACCACAAATTTATGAAGACCATAACAAAAGCAGGTTTGAATATTCAAATTCAGCACAGACTTGAACAACCACATTACTGAGTTCTGATGAAAGATAATCATTGGAAATATTAACTGTTCCTCTCTTTACAAATGCTGCATGATCTGCTATGCACTTTACCTATTTTCTATTACCATACTATTTCTTAACTAAATTGAGCACTGGCATTGAGAGAAATGCACAATATTATAGAGATAAGACGGCAAATGAATATGAGGAAGTTTGTTAATAGAAAAGCGTATGTTTGAATTTGCAGGAAAGCTGCAGTGAGAAGCATAATGGCAGCCAAATTTAATGACAGTATTTAAAACAATCTTTACAAAGGTGTCAATGAAGCAGTTTGTTTATGGCGCTTTGTTGGTCAAGGTCATCTACGGACACTGCCTGCTAGACGCTACACTGTTGGTGCAGCCCCATCGTGGTTACGAGACCAATGTGATAGTGGCAGTCTCTGTTGCAAGGGTCCCATTAGTAAGTGGTCTCCACTCTGAAGGAGCTACAGCATTCTCCTCTATGGGCCTGTTTGTCTTCTGCCACTTTCGTGGGTTTTTCCTCACCTGACTTGAGGTGTTGTTTCAGGGTACCATTCCATCTGGTGCCGTCAGTTGCAAGTTTCTCCTTAGACTCAGTGTCGATGTCCAGAACCTTCATATCCCACTTGCAGACATCCTTGTCGTGCAGTTGCAGGCTGCCAACAGTTCTCTTGCCTGAAGCCAGCTCACCATAGAGGATGCCTTTTTGGGATGCGGCCACCCTGCACGTGGTGGATGTGGCACAGCCAGTGAAGCCTATGCTGCCTGAGCAGGAGGCTGGCACAAGATACTGTCTCCCCAGGTGAGGCCCATGATGTGACAACAGCACCTAAAATGAAAGGCATTGAACCTTTTCTCCTGCTTAGCATATATTGCCCAGGCACAATCAAACCCCTGTCCATGAAGGCCAACACACCATATGCCTTCATAACAATCCTATCGACTTGCACGGAAACATGAATTGAATTGAATTAACTTTATTTCTTACATCCTTCACATACGAGGAGCACAAGTCTTTACGTTTGCACATCTGAACGTGAAATGTGCAAATTATAATAATTTGCAATAAATAGTATGTACAACTGTCAAAATTGCTCAGAAATGTAATTGTGTCAGCATAATCAGTCTGATGGCCTGGTGAAAGAAGCTGTCCGTGAGCCTTTTGGTCCTGGCTTTAACACTGTGGTACCGTTTCCCAGATGGTAGCAGCTGGAACAGTTTGTGGTTGGGGTGATTCAGGTCCCCAATGATCTTTCGGGCCACCCATCACTGTAAATGTCCTGAATAGTGGGAAGTTCACATCCACAGATGTGCTGGGCTGTCCACACCACTCTCTGCAGAGTCCTGCAATTGAGGGAAGTACAGTTCCCAAACAGCCAGTGACGCAGCCAGTCAGAATGCTCTCACTTGTAGCCCTGTAGAAAGTCCTTAGGATTTGGGGACTCATGCCAAACTTCACCCATCTGAGGTGAAAAAGACACTGTTGTGCCTTTTTCACCACACAGCTAGTGTGTACAGATCACGTGAGGTCCTCGGTGATGTGGATGCCAAGGAACTTGAAGCTATTTACCCTCTCAACCCCAGATCCATTGATATCAATAGGGGTTAGCCCATCTTCATTCCTCCTGTAGTCCACAACCAGCTCCTTTGCTTTTGCGACATTCAGGGAGAAGTTGTTTCCTTGACACTACTGTGTCAGGGTGATGACTTCTTCTCTGTAGGCTGCCTTGTTATTATTTGAGATTAGGCCAATCAAAGTGGTATCATCTGCAAATTTAATTAGCAGATTGTACCTGTGGGTGGCGACACAGTCATGGGTATACAGAGAGTAAAGATGGGAGCTTAGGACACAGCCCTGAGGGGCTCTTGTGTTGGAGGTCAGAGGGGCAGAGGTGAGGGAGCTCACTCTTTACCACCTGCCGGTGATCTGAGAGGAAGTCCAGGGCGAAGGCCAAGGTCTCTGAGCTTCTTGTCGAGCCTGGAGGGAATTGAGGTGTTAAATGCTGAACTGTGGTCCAAGAACAGCATTCCTCTTCTCCAGGTGTGTAAGGACGGTGAAAAGAGCTGTGGCTAGCTATTGCATCACTTGTCAATCAGTTGTGTTGGTACATGAATTGTAGGGTGTCCAGTGTGGGTGGTAGCATGCTGCAGATGTAGTCCTTGACTAGCAAATGTGTCCAGGCAAGAACATAGGAAGCATTTGCTTATTATTGCACTGAGTACGACAGGACACCAGTCGTTCAGACATGTTACCTTGGTATTTTTAGGTACAGGAACAATGGTGGATATTTTGAAACAGGAGGGCACTCTAAACTTTGAAGGTCTATGGACCTTCCACAACGTAAACAACCCTGCCATTAATCCCGAATTCTGCCTTTAAATTTGACTTTTCAAAATGACTCAGTTCACACTTTTCCAGGTTAAATTCCATCTGCTATTTCTCAGCCTAGCAACCATCCACACTATCCACAACTCCACCAATCTTTGTGTTATCTGCAAACTTACTAACCCAATCTTTCACTTTCACATCTGTCAATTATAGCAAGGGTCCCAGAACAGATGCTTGCAGAACACTACCAGTCACTGACCTCAAGGCAGAATACTCTCCATCTACTATACCTTCTGCCTTCTACGGGCAAGTCAATCACAGAGCCAAATTTCCCTGAATCCCATCGCTCCTGGCTTTTTGAATGAGTCTACAAGGGAGACCTTATCAAATGCCATACTAAAACCCATATACAGTACACCATATCCATTGCTCTACCTTCATCAATGTGCTTTGTCATACACCCCTCACAAAGCAGTTAATTATCATAATCAGTCTATGCTTCTTTGAATACTCATAAATCCCATCTCTAAGAATCCTCTCCAATAACTTGCCCGCCACTGAAGCAAGACCTACTAGTCTATAATTCTGAGGGTTATCCTTACTCCCTTTCTTGAACAAAGGGATAACATTTGCCACCGTCCAATCACCTGATACTACTCTTGTGGTCAGCGAGGATACAAAGATGCTGCAATCTCTTCCCATGAGAACCTGGGGTATCCCATCTGGCCTCAGAGGCTTGTGCTTCTCAAATGTTCTAGCTCATTCTCGACATCAAAATGTTCAAACCTATCAACCTGTTTTACACTGTCCCTATCACTGGCAAACACTGAAGCAATGTGCTCATTAAGGAGCTCCCCAATCACCTCCAACCACAGGCACACGTTTCCTCTACTATTCCTGATCGATCCTGCTCTCACTCTAGCCCTCCTTGACATATGCGTAGATCACCTTGGGGTTTTCCTTAATCCTTCTTGCCAAGGCCTTTACTGGACCCCTACTAGCTCTCCTAAGACCATTCTTCAACTCCTTTTTGGCTACTTTGCAATTCTCTAGTCTGATCTTTGCTTCCCAAACCTTAAGTATGCTTCTTTCTTCCTCTTGACTCGATGTTCTACATCTCTTGTTGACCACAGTTCCTGCATCTTACCATCTTTTCTCTGCCTCAATGGCACACACCTTTCCAGAACCCCCAGTAAGTGCTCCCAAAACAACCTCCACAACCTTGTGTGTTGTGCATTTCCCCGAGTACATCTGTTCCCAATTTACGGTCCCAGTTCCTGCTTAATAGCATTCTAATTCTCCATCCCTCAATTAAATATTTTGCCACACTGTTTGCTATTATCCCTTTCCAAGGCTACAGAAAAGGCCAGGGAGTTGTGGTCATTGTTTCCAAAATGCTGTCCCACTGAAAGATTTGACACCTTAATGGGTTCATTGCCTAGCACCAAATCTAATATGGCCTCTTCTCCAGTCGGTTGTCTACATATTCAGTCGGAATCCCTTCCTGGATAATAAATTCCACCTATCCAAACCTTTTGTAGTAAGGAGCTACAAATCAATATTAGGGAAAGTGAAGTTATATTGAGTGAAGAATGTAAGAATGCATTGAGATGCTCCTCCCTACTGATAGAGGATAAAGACTGCCAAGGGAGGGAGGCAGAAGAAGGGAAATTGTAGGCCAGTTAGCCTTACTTATGTGGTTGGGAAGATTTTGGATTCTATTATTATGAATGAGGTTTCAGGGGACTTGGAGGTATAAGATAAAAGTAAGCCAAAGTCACATGGTTTCCTTAAGGGGAAATCTTGCCTGACAAATCTGTTGAAACTCTAGGAAAAAACAGTTTAGACAAAGAAGAGCCAGTGGATGCGGTTTACTTGGATTTTCAGAAGGCCTTTGACAATGTGCCACTAATGAGTCTGCTTAACAAGATGAGAGTGCACGGTATTATAGAAAAGACAATAGCATGGATAGAAGAATGACTGATTGGTAGGAGGCAAAGAATCAGAATAAAAGAGACCTATTCTATTTGGCTGCTGGTGTCAAGTGGTGTTCTGCAGGGATCAGAATTAGGACCACTTCTTTTCACATTATAAGTCAATGACATAATTGCTGGCTTTGTGGCTAAGTTTGCAGATGATACAAAGGCAGGTGGTGGGGCAGATAGTGTTGAGGAAACGGAGTTTGCAGAAGGATCTGGACTTATTGTGTTAATGGGCAAGGAAGTGGCAGACAGAATAAAGTGTAGGGAAGTGTATGGTCATACATTTTGGTAGAAGGAATAAAGGTATAGACTATTTTCTAAATGGGGAGAAAATTCAAAAATCTGAGGTGCAAAAGGACTTGGAGTCCTTGTGTAAGATTCCCTAAAGGTTAAATTGCAGTTTGAGTCGATAAGAAAGGCAAATACAACATTAGCATTCATTTTGAGAGGACCAGAATAAGAGAGCAAGGATGTAATGCTGAGGCTTTATAAGGCATTGGTCAGACTACACTTGGAGTATTGTGAGATGTTTTGAGCCCCTTATCTAAGAAAAGATGTGCTCGCACAGGAGGTTTATGAGAATTATTCCAGGAATGAAAGGGTTAACATACAAGTGTGTTTGATCCCTCTGGGCCTGTACCCACTGGAGTTTAGAAGAATGGGGGGGGGGGGGGATCTCATTGAAACCTATCAAATACTAAAAGGCCTAGAGAGAGTGGATGTGAAGAGGATGTTTCCTATACTGCGTGAATCTAGGACCTGAGGGCACAACCCCAGAATAAAGGGATGTCAATTTAGAACAGAGATGAAAATGAATTTCTTTCGCCAGAAGGTGGTGAACCTGTGGAATTCATTGCCACGGATGGCTGTGGAGGCCAAGCCACTGAGTATACTTAAAGAAGTTGGTAGATTTTTGGTTAGTCAGGCCATCAAAGGTTATGGAGAGAAGGCAGGAGAATGGGGTTGAGAGGGATAATAAATCAGTCATGATGAAGCAGACTCAATGTGCCAGGTGGCCTAATTCAGCTGCTATGTCATATGGCTTTTATTGCTGATAAAATCGTGAGGTATGGTTGAAAGCTGCCAGAGTCAGTGGCAGGGCCTAGTGCCATGCTCACAGGTTCAACAACCTCAACAAAATGCACTTCCATTTTAACAAATCACCTTAACCCCTCCACAAAGATTTTTCAATCCCACTACCACCACCACTCATGACTTCTCACAGTAAGTTTCCAGCAGGTTCACTTGTTTCAGTTAAACTTCCTCAAATTACAGTTACTACCAGCACACTCACACCTTTTCTCCCTAGTCAGATTTTTCTGTGTATTTACTTGCCCTTGCTCATGCATTTCTCAGAAGGAAACATTGGAAAGAAAGTCATTCATGAAGAAAGGCTTTTATATCATTTAACAGTAGATACTGTGCTGTCTGCAAATGTCTGCCATCATCTGGTATGAGATCATGTCACCTCTTCTGCCTTTTGTGTTCAGACACACTGAGGAATTTTATCCTCGGCCTGTGTAGCGCAGATGGTCTCTATGAAGCTTAAGTTTACTAATTCACTCACATCCATTAAGGTGCAACTCTGAATACAACAGTTGGATGTTGTTTCTAAGTTCCTGCTCTCATCAATGTTAATATTCACCTTAGCCCTATCTATGATCCAATTATATAGCATAGTATAATTGGCACCCATGATGATCTGATGCATTTGGATTTCAAAGTGGAGATAAAATGTACAAATTTTTGAGACTGTCAAATAAGCTTCAAACGTGTCAGTGTTATCTCTGAAGTTGTGAAAGTAACTCCAAAGCAGTCAAAGTAACCTCCCAGCACGACTACTGGGAACAAAGCCTTTCACAGAAGCAGCTGTGAGGTTTCACTACTTATTGGCAAATTTCCCTGCCAATTCTTCAGACCCTCAATTGCCACTGTGTTCTCATTTTGATTTCACTGGCAAGTCCCAAGAAGCGTGGGAAATCTGTGGAATCACAGTTAAATTTGAAAAGGCAGTTTAACACAGTTCCAATTGAATCACTGACATATTAAAATTGACAATCCATGATTGCTCACACACAGCTGAATGCTTGGGAGTTAAATGCAGAAGTCAGTGGATTAAAGCCTGCTTCCCTGTACATTGTCAATTCCTCTGCTTAAACCCCACTAATCCCAAGTACATTTAGTCCTAAAAATTAGAATTCTACCCCCAACCCCCCATGGCATCTTTGAAAGATAAAATCTACAGTTTCCCCCCAAAAAAAGTTAAACTTTTTCCATTCAGAATATTTTGCAATACTAAGTATTTGTTTGAACAGCTGTCGCCTGTAGGACTAATCTATATCCCAGAAAGTAGGAATAGGCTCTTTTCTGGCTAGCACAGACACAACGGGCTCAATAGCCTCCTTTTCTGTTCAACCGTTTCCATGATCTATTTAGATTCATAGAGCTGTAAATCACAGAATCAGACCTTTCAGCCTGTGTTTGGCTGATATCCCTCTAAACTCTTCCTAACCATGTACCTGTCCAAATGCATTTTAAATCTGGTAATTGTATCTGCATCTAACTGAACCACTGCCAACTCATTCCGTGAACCCATCACCCCTTGTATAGGAAAAATATTGCCTCAGGTCCTCATTAAATCTTTTCTCTCTTACCTTAAATCTATGCCCCTCCCCCTGCCCCTCTGATTTTACACTCCCATACCCTAGGAAGAAGACTAATGTCCATCCACATAATTTATGCTTCTCATAATTTTACTATTCTCTGCACCTATGAG
This sequence comes from Hemitrygon akajei, assembly GCF_048418815.1. NCBI lineage: Eukaryota > Metazoa > Chordata > Chondrichthyes > Myliobatiformes > Dasyatidae > Hemitrygon > Hemitrygon akajei. Next base: position 109,704,925 of record NC_133125.1, read on the forward strand.
GTCATCCTCAGCCTACTTCGCTCTCGAAGAAAGTTCCAGCTCATCCAGTTTCTCCTTATAACTCAGGCTCTTCAGTCCTGGCATCATCCTTCCGAATCTTTTCTACATCCTCTCTAGCTTCATCGCACCTTTCCCACAGCACGTTAACCAGAACTGCACACAATAGTCCAGGTGTTGCTGAACCCACAAGTAACTCAACAGTTGCATGTTATCCCAACATAATGTCTCCGTTAATAAAGGCAAATATACCTTATGCCTTTTCTTGCCATGCTATCTACTTGCGATACCACTTTCAAGGAACTCTGTACTTCTATCCCAAGGCCCTGCAGTTCAATAATACTCTGCAGGAACCTGCATTTACTGAGCATGTCCAGGTCTGGTTTAATTGCATAAAATGCATTTGAGTGAATTAAATTCCATCAGTAATTTTCACTTTTCCAGATAATCTATATGCTGCTGTACAGTTAGATAACTGCCAATCAGTACTTGCATAGAACTGCATCATGTATTAGATAGCTGATATGCCCTTCAATATGCACATATAAGTTATATACACATAGATGTATTCCATGTATAGGCCATCTACAGTAATAAATGGGTACAATTTTCTTTTGAGATGCCCTTAAGTTAATTTTGGCCATGTTAGAAATACCCAAAAATGGTATCTATATCTCCACAGCATTATAGTGAATGGCATCAAAATACACAAGACTTTAAAAAAAATAACTACTAAAAGTAGAGAGAAAAAGGAAACTAGTTTTTTATTCATAACAATAAATGTATGCAACTATGTTGGGCTTTGTTCATATGCATGGGTGTCCATTATTATAGAGTTTACAACCAGAGGATTTCATTTATGTCTGTACATGAAAATAAATTACTTAGTACTTCAAAACTCTATTACAAGATCAGGTATATATTTATTAAGAACCAAATTAACCAGAATATTTAAAATAAACTTCGCATCTCACATTCAGCCAAACTTCCCAGCAAAGGAATTCCAATTCCATCCACCGAGTACCTGAAAGAAAGTAGATATTATAATTTAGGTGTTTTTATGGAGTAACTAAGATGTTTCATTTCATTCACAGAAATTACTTCTGTAGGGAGGTGCAATGTTGTAGTTTTAAGTTCTATGTTTTTGTATGCTTTATTAATTTCAAAAATATTACATAATCAGTTCTCTTAAATCTCTAACCTGAAACTTCATCTACTACATCAATTTCCCCCAACACAATTTTAATTTGTTTTATTTGAATGTAGAAACAACTCAGGTTTATCTACAATTCAGTTCTCAGTACAATTTCAATGTAGGTTAAAACTATATGAAAGCAAGAAAATATATAATTCATAAATTAAATTGCTTTAACATAGAAAACCCACAGCACAATACAGGCCCTACCTGGATAGGTGCACATAGTTGGTGATTGCTGCACTGGCCTGCAGCACTAATCCAACAGACAAAACCTTCAGCATACTCTGCATCGGTCCATCTTTCTTAATTGATTGCCAGATTGGTTGAGCATAAATGCAGGCGACTATGAAGTAAACCAATACCAGAAGGAAGTAGAAGTCATGTAACCCTATGAAAAGGATCAATTGCTGAGATTCAAAGATGAACAGAATATTAAAACTGAAAGATGCAGAACTTATTTGCAAACACCTCACTTTTAATAAATTCTATTGTTGCGAATAGAAATTGAGCTTTTTGTAAAATAATCAAGGCAGCAAAACGACAATACAGGGACACGATCCAGACACAACTCTCCACCAATAACACACGCAGCTTATGGCAAGGCCTGCACACCATTGCAGACTTCAAAGTTAAGCACAGTTGTGCTGCCAACATTGCTGCCTCTGTCCCAGATGAGCTAAACCTCTTTTTTACGCTCGGTTCGATGTTGCCTTCACTGAGCCCGAGGAGAGCCGCCAAAATGACTTGCACCTTAGTTATCTCTGAGGCTGAAGTATGCAGGTGTTTCCAATGAGTGGACAGTTGCAAGGCTGTGGGACCAGAGTGGGTAACAGGATGTGCACAGCACAACTGGCAGGTGTGTTCAGACATTTTTAATCTCTCCCTCTCCTAGTGTAGAGTGCCCTCCTGCTTCAAAACATCCACCATTGTTCCTGTACCTAAAAAGACCAAGGTGACATGTCTGAACGACTAGCATCCTGTCGCACTCACCTCAATAATAAGCAAATGCTTTGATAGGCTGGTCAAGGACTACGTCTGCAGCATGCTACCACCCACACTGGACCCCCTACAATTCCCCTACCAACACAACCAATCAGCAGATGATGCAATAGCCACAGCTCTACACACTGTCCTTACACATCTGGAGAAAAAGGATGCTTATGTGAGAATGCTGTTCTTACACTACAGTTCTGAACTCAACACCATAATTCCCTCCAGGCTTGACAAGAAGCTCAGAGACCTTGGCCTTTACCCTGCCTTGTGCAGCTGGATCCTGGACTTCTTGTCAGACCCCTGGCAGGTGGAAAGAGTGGACTCCCTCATCTCTGCCCCACAACACAGGAGCCCCTCAGGGCTGTGTTCTAAGGCTCCTCCTTTACTCTTTGTGCACCCATAGCTCCAATCTGCTATTTGAATTTACTGATGACACAGCATTGATTGGCCTTATCTCAAATAATAATGAGGGAGCCTATGGAGAAGAAGTCATCACCCTGAAAACAGCGGTGTCAAGAAAACAACCTCTCCCTCAATGTCACAAAAGCAAAGGAGCTAGTTGTGGACTACAGGAGGAAAAGAGACAGGCTAGCCCCTATTGACATCAAGGGATCCAAGTTTGAGAGGGTGAACAGCTTTAATTTACTCTGCATACACATCACCAAGGACCTCACGTGATCTGTACATACGGGCTGTGTGGTGTAAAAAGCACAACAGTGCCTCTTTCACCTCACACAGTTGAAGAAGTATGGCATGAATCCCCAAATCCCAAGGAGTTTCTACAGGGGCACAATTGAGAGCATCCTGACTGGCTGCGTCACTGCCTGGTACGGAAACTGTGCTTCCCTCAATTGTAGGACTCTGCAGAGAGTGGTGTGGACAACCCAGCACCTCTGTAGATGTGAACTTCCAACTATTCAGGACATTTACAGAGACAGGTGGGCAAAAAGGACCCGAAGGATCATTAGGGACCCGAGTCACAACCAACCCCAAACTGTCTAGCTGCTACCATCCGGCAAATGGTACCGCAGCATAAAAGCCAAGACCAACAGGCTTCGGGACAGCTTCTTCCACCAAGCCATCAGCCTGATTAACTCACACTGATACAATTGTATTTCTATGTTATATTGACTGTCCTGTTGTACATACTATTTATTACAAATTACTATAAATTGTGCATTTAGACAGAGACGTAACATAAAAATTTTTACTCATGTATGTGAAGGACGTAAGAAATAAAGTCAATTCAATAAGAAAGCTTTGCATGATTGTGCTTAATGCTGAACAATACAATCATCTTCCCCACTCCTAACCCAACCATTACCTGCACGCACAAGAGACTTTAAAGCATCAGCCTCTACTTACCATTACTCTGTCAACATAAGACTCTTCTTTTACTGTCCATTCCATTTCTATTGCCACATCTTCCAGCCTGAATTCAGTGCTGGTGTAATGATCTTATTCTGACATCAAACCATTTCACTTCTTTTCAGATTTATTTTATTACCTTGATTAAAATATCTAATTCTAGGGGGCAAGCATTTAAAGTGAGAGTGGTTGAAAAAGGTGTATTTTTGTGAAGGATAAGTGATGGACTGTCAGGGGAAAGACAGAAAATGCAAAATATAAGATATCTGACAAAACATAATGATGTGTTTTTAAAAATATCAAGAATAATGCCGCATAAGAAACAAGACGTCATCAAAATATAAGAATAGCTGGAAATAGCTTACTGGCCTCTTACTGTACATCTATGTTAATTTCATGTCAACTTCAATTGTTTGAATTTATAAAACTTGACGGGTCCATAAACGTACCAACATAAATTTACTGTATAAATAAAAAATCTAACATTTTTTCACTGATTAATGTAATAATGGGTTTACCGCCAAGACCAACATTAAACACTATTTCCAAATACTTTCCCAAACTTTTGCAGCCCTTTTTGTAAAGCTATTCCCACCATACCTTTAGGGAGGAATTCTAATTAAGGAGACCAGTCAGCTATTTCCAGATATTCTTGTATTTTGATGCACGTCTTGTTTCTTATGTGTCTTTATTCCTGATATTTAAAAAAAAATACATCAGAATGTTTTGTCCGAGTTAGGATTGTGTGCAATGGTCAGTATTAGGAGTGCTTCTTTTCACATAGTCGGATAACAAAATTGATAGATTTGTGGCCAAGCTTGCCCATGAGACAAGTCCAGTGGAGGGGCAGGTAGAGTTGCCAATGCCAGGACATCTTTTCTTAGATAAGGGGCCCAAAGGTGCTCACTATACTCCAAGTGTGGTCTGAATAATGCCTTACGTATTCTTGCTTTTATATTCTAGTCTACATGAAATGAATGCTAACATTGCATTTGCTTTTTTTTAAACTACATTTCAACCTGCAAATTAACCTTTAGGGAATCCTGCACTAGGACTCTCAAATCCCTCTGATTTGAGTCCTTTCCTTCCCTGAAAAATAGTCTATACCTTTATTACTTCTACCAAAGTGTATAATTATACACATCACTAAACTGTATTCTTCTTGCCACTTCGTTGCCCATTCTCCAAATCTGTCTAAGTTATTTTGCAGACTTCCTGTTTCCCCAACACTCCTTATTTCAAACTTTTACGATATTCAGCGTAATGTTCATTTTCATTCCCAAAGCTTGTATCACTATGGTTACCATTATCATACCCTGGGTAAACAGTACCTGATACTTTGATTGCAATCAGTTTATTAATGATATAGGCTTACACGTGGGATGGGGTGCATGATAGGGTAGTTTGAGAGTTCTGTAGTATGTCAGGATATTCAAAGCAAAGATGAGTAGATTTTGGGTATTAAGGGAATTAAGAGTTTCGGAGAGGTGGCACACAGATAGAGTGGTGAAAGGCCAATTGGTCTACTTTTGTCTGCTACTGCTATTTCTGAACTTCAAACAAACATATGTCCAGTAAAGTGATTTACAGACTGCAGGAAGATCTGGATGGTCTGATCAGTTGGACAGAAAAATGGCAAAAGAAATGTAATTTAAATAAGTCAATGTCTGATTATTATCACATACATGTAAGTACAGGTGTAATGAAAATTGTACTTGTGAAAGCATCATAGGCATATAGCATCATACAAGTCACATTTATAAGCAAACCATAAATAAAACACAAATTACACACAATTTTTACAAGAAAACAAAATTACAACAAAAAAAATGGCCATTTCAATGCAAAGTGGTCATAGTGTTCCTAGACTGTGGTGATTAGGATTCTGTTGTTAGTGAATGGCTGAAGGGTTATAGGGCCATAGAATATAACAGCACTATCTATATCCCTCATAATTTTGCATACCTCTATCATATCTCCCTGCAGTCCCCTACACTCCAGGTAATAAGGTCCTAACCTATTCAACCCTTTATCTCAGATTCTCAAGTCCGGGCAACATCCTTGTATAATTTCTCTGTATTCTTTCAATCTTATTGATATCTTTCCTGTAGGTTGCTGACCAGAACTGCACACAACCCTCCAAATTAGGCCTTACCAATGTCTTGTATGAAGGTTAATGTGCCAAAAGCTCTCTTTACAACCCCATCTACTGTGACACCACTTTTAAGGAATTACAGATCTATATTACCAGAACCCTTTGTTCTACAACACTCCTCAGTGCTCTGCTATTCACTGTGTATATCCTACCCTGGTTTGTTCTCCCAAACCTCTCACCTGTTTGCATCAAATTCCATCTGCCATTTTTCAGCCCACTTTTTCAGCTAGTCCAAATCCCGCTACAAGCTTTGATGGCCTTGCTCGCTATCCACTACATCCTAGTCTTGGTGTCAACTGCAAATTTGCTGATCCAGTTTACTACATTATCTGGATAGCTGATATAGATAACAAACAGCAATAGACAGAGCATTGATCACTGTGGCACACCACCAGTTACAGGCCTCAAGTTAGAGAGGCAACATTCTACTACCTCCTTCTGGTTTCTCCCATGAAGTCAATGTTGAATCCAATTTACTACCTCATCCTGAAACTTCTTGACCAGCTGCCCATGTGGGATCTTGTCAACAGTCCTTGCTGATCTCCATGTAGACAACATCCAATGCCCGTCTTTCATCAAATTTCCTAGTAACCTCCTCAAAGAACCGTATAAGATTGGTTATGACCTCACACACACAAAGCTATGTTGACTATTCCTAATCAGGCGCTGACTGTCCAAATACTTGTACTGTATATCCAGTCCTTAGAAAACATTTCACAATTTACCCACAACTGACATCAGGCTAAGTGGCCTACAATTTGCCAGTTTACTCTTAGAATCTTTTTTTAAACAAAGGAACAACATGAGCAAACTTTAATTGCCTTCTTCGCTGTCCACTTTGCCCCTTGTCTTGGTGTTATCCACAAATTTGCTGAACCAGTTTACCACATTATCATATTGATGATAAACAACAATGGAGCCGATCCTTGTGGCACATAAGCCCCCTGTCAAAGAGGGGCTTTTTTCCCCAAAAAGACCGAGTGATCATCTTTATGGTCGAATTAGTACCCAACATGATACGGCCTATCCCAGTCTCACTCCCCAGAAATAATCCTGGTGTCATGTCATCTGCTTCTAACTTTGCTGTTAGCTCTGTCATTAAGGACAGTACTATAGAGTTTGGACTAGCCTAGGGATTCCAGGCTGCTCCCTAGCCTCTCTGTTGGCCAAACAGGAAACCTGTCATCCCATATTGAAATAATCACCAATACATTTTTATAGATAAAGGAAATGCTGTTTAAAGTGGAGCTGTGAGCAACTCCTGCTATGACTGGTCTAGATTTTAATCAATAATTCACAATTTTTGCCAATACTCGGTGCTGCAGTGCCATCTTGTGTTAGAAATTCATTTTGCAACAAAATATTTCAGCTGTAAAAATGACACCAAGGGCCTAAACTTTAATATTCTTCCAGGATAACGAAATGCACAACAAAGAAACAGTCTTTTGGCTCACCTTCTCTGTGCTAATTCCATTTAACTGTAATTAGTCTATATTCCACTACACCTTTGCTATCCAAATGCATTTTAAACTGCCTCCACCACCTCTAGCAGCTCCTTCAAGATAACAACCACCCTCCTCTGTGAAAGAAAAACTTATCCCTCAAATTTTCTTTCAATTTCTCCCCTCTCACCTTAAACCTATACCATCTAGTTCTAGATTCCCAGAATAAAAATTCTGGCTATCTATCCTATATATGCCCTTCATAATTTTAACAGCCTCTTCAAGTTCACACCTCAGATTCCGAAGCTCATAATACTGAACGTGGCAATAGTGCAATAGATGAGATACCTCAGGAGTCCCTGTTTGAATGTGGATATATATGTATTTATGTATAGTAAGAAAAATAGAAGGTTAAACTTTAAGCACTATTTAAAAGTTCTCTTGTAGAGTGCTCTCTTGCAAGCTGCAGAAGTTTTTATTTATCATTTTTCCTGTAGTGTTATTCCTAATATTCTTAAATTTTGTATTTGAGCATTGCATGTGAAGACTGCTGCATTATCATTCTTAGAACTACATGTTAGGCTCCACGTTTTTCCTGCTGCAGATAAAGAATTAAAGGAAGAATTCTTGTAATTCAGTTGTCCAGGGAAACAAGCACTAGACTTTGATGAGTAAGTTAAAAGTTTCACTTGGTGTAAACTACAATTGAAGTTAATTTATTCTCAATGCCGATATCGATGTCTTGTTCCTGAGATAGAAATTCGGGAGTTGCTAGCAGCAGCTGAGCCTCACTAGCATTTACAGACTGCATCATTTAAACCATAGCTTTGGAAAGCTTGCACCACCCTGTTCCAACACTAAATAAGGCCTGGCTGATCCAATCTCTCACTCTTATATTTGGTCTGATTCCTCCAGGGTCCAAAGATCTGTGCATGTTCAGGCTTAAATCAATAATGCTGAACAGCCTGAAGTAGACAATTCCAAAGATGTACAAATGTGCATAAAGAAATGTCAATATTCGAAGTGGCTAATGGTATGAGGTTATGTGCCCACAGCTGACGTCAGATCATCTTTTATCCTCAAAATTCAAAGAATGTATTGCAGTACAGCCCTCCATAAGTGAACGTCTGTATCAACCAAGAAAGTCTACTCTGCTTTAAGTACGAGAATATACAAAAACCTTGTACAGTCTCAGCAAGATTTCCTTATTTTTTAATTCAGCCCTCCAGCAATTGCCTTCTTAATTGCTTTGGTATCTGCAAATTCAATTTATTTTAAACCAGCACATCAAAACTCCACAATACCCAGTATTTGTTGCATTCTCATGCTTAAATATTGTGTTTCGCTATCAAAATGAAGTTCACGTTTCATCACATTTTCTATTTATATCGTTTTGAAGAATCATTGCTTCCCCTGAACAGTTCTTTTCTTGCCTGTCTGAGGCCGATTTATAGAAATTATGAATGGCTGAGGACCAATTTATAACAACTTACTCAACACGAAAAGCAAGACCTTTAACCCTGTTCGTACATTACCTGCAAACACGAATCCTTATTTTAAAATGAAAGATATAGCACTGAGAAAGGACAGTGTCCACACTAAACATCAACCACCCATTGACACTAATCCTACATTAAAGTTTCAAAGTTTCTGTATATTTTCATCGACTATCCCAGCCTCTTCACATTGTGGGCAACATACAGGGTCAATTAACCAACCAACCAACCAGCGTAACTATGAGGAAACCCACCTAGTTGCAGTGAGAACGTGCAAACTCCATGCAGACAGCACCCAAAGACAGGTTGAACTGGAGTCCCTGGCACTATGAGGCAGCAACTTTACAAGCTGCATCATCGTTCAACCTATGTTTACATGACAAACATTTGCATGGTGACTTATTTAATGCCTCTTCAAAATCCAAATAAAGGCTTAACAAAGGCGGTGTTTCGTACAGCAAAGAACAGTAGTTTGGTACAGTTACTTACCAGACTCCTCCGCACTGAAGTGATCCAGTGGATTGTTTGCTACATCTGGGTTCAGCAATACAAGTTTAAACTTGATAGTCTCTGCAGCAAAGTTGTCGTCCATTGCAAATTCTTTTTCTGAGCATGTGTATTTATCAGCATACACAATGTAACAGGCCTGAGGGTATGGAAACTGAGAAAGGGTTTGATTGTTCTCCACATCATCCAATGAAACTGGGGGGGGGGGGGGGTGGGAAAGAGGGAAAACAGATCACAGTTACTCTACCTCTACCACTGGAACAAAAAAATAGGAATTACCTGTATTTACTGGCTCAAAATGCTATTTTCTTTGATTGCATTTTATTCTTTAATTTGCGCAGAGAAATTTTATGTCGTTCACAGGTCATCATCCACTGATTTTGAACACATCTTTGCAAAGAACTTAATGAAATTTCTTAAATTATGGCCAATCAGCTGGATCATTCAGAACCTCTGGCTGTATGAAAATCATCAACCCTGGACAACCCCACCCCCATGCCACACTTTTTTTAAAAAACATAGATGGCTCAAGCATAAGGAGAGAAACAATTGGCTCAGATAGTAGGTTGGCTTCAGGCTTTACGTCCTCAGCCTCTAATCACAGGACAAAATAACAGGCTTTGTAACAGTAACTGGAAGGTCTTCCAATGGCTTTTAACTTTTTTCCAAAAATCACATTAATTTAAAAATTATACAAATTTATGAAATCTAAATAATTTTAAACAATAAGGTGAACTAATTCAATATCTGTTAAATCATTACATTAAAAAAATAACAAACAGTGATGTACTAACCTTTTTCTCCCCCCCCCCCCCACCCCCCCACAGTGTCGGCAATCCCATGAATTGGGTCGCAATTTGCATTCTGTTTTCCCTGGGCAGGAAGCAAAGTGCATCTAAACATTCTCTGCAGCGTTTCACTGCTCCACTGTGGGAATCTACAGTGTCCTCTATACAGGGCTAGCATTTAGATGCACCATCATGTCTTTGCTCTCTGTCTTCCATCGCATATATGCAGAATATAGTTCCAACATATATCACGACAAAAAGGCTGATAATATTTTGGAATCGATGGTTATCAATTCAGACAGAGTGCTGAGAATCAAAGGCGGAAACATATTGTATTCAGAGATATATTAAGCCAATTCACCCTTCTTCAAATAAACTACAAAGGCGTAAAGATTTCTAATGCATAGTACTTTGATATTTCGTAAGATTATATTCAATGTGTACATACCTAAGGATTTCACAGGTATAATCAGAAATGAACCAGAGCTAAAGCAAACTAAGGAGACCAAAAGTTTGTTTATTGACATAAGCTTAACAAAGGGCTGATTTATTTTATTTTTTATTTAGAGATCCAGTGCGGAACAGGCCCTTCTGCCCTAAAGAGCAGCACTGTCAAACAATCCACCTATTTTAACCCTTGTCCAATCACAGGACAATTTACAATAACCAATTTACCCACCAACCGGTTCATTTTTGGACAGTGAGAGGAAACTAGAGCACCTGAAAGAAACCCACATGCACACGGGAAGAACAGAGGATGCTGGAATTGAGCTCAAACTCCAGTGACTCCAAGTTATAATAGTGTTGTGCTAACCGCTACACTACCGTGGTATAGCTCAGAAGAAATAGTATGTCATTAAAAATGTACAATTAAATAAACCCACTCTGTAAAACTATTTGGGTGGCAGGGTGGAGATATGTCTATCAAAGCAGGTATAAGGCACTTCTTCCCTCCACTAACCTGCAGGACACCTTTGGGTAAGATATAGCACCTATTCAGCCCACCCCTGAGGAAGGTCATGTGAAGTTATTGGACAGTAGATACTGAAAGGTCTTATGAGCAGCTAGTGCGCATCACAAGTCGTGGTTATGTGACCACTGGTGCCAGGCAGACAATCTCTGAAGAGTATTGATAATGGCTGGGGGTCACCATCTTGTAAAGATACTGCCCAGAAAAAGGCAATGGTTAAATAGGATTTTTGAGCTAATCTACAAAACATTTCACATCAAGTTGAAAGAAAAAATGCAAAAGCTGTCAACAATTTAATAAAAATTGAAAACCACAATTAAGAAGCTGAAAAAGGATTCATCCCCTTTGTAGTTACAATGCTAACGTTGCACCGGTTCACACCCTGCCTAGGTCAGGCAGCCCTCTGGCTGAGGGAGAAGAATGGCACTTGTAACAAAAGTTTACTGTGATACCAAGTCATTTTGAATGAGCTGCAGAAGTCAGTGGCTGTAACTGGAAATTAAGCTCCACAATCTCCAAGGCCTTGCATAGAAAGGGTATTTATGGAAGAGAAGCAAGGAAGAAGCCCTGGCTAAAAAAAAAAGCATATCCTTACCCACAAAGGTTTTGCAAAACATCACTTAGAAGATACCGTAAAGATATGGAACAATGTCTTGTGTCAGCTGAGACTAAAGTGGAACTTTTTGGCTTCAATGCTATGCAGTACATGTGACACAAATCTAACACTATGCCTCACCACCCCGACTATAAAGTCAGGTGGAAGTAGCATCATGTTATGGGGATGTTTTTCAGCAGCAGGTAATGGAAATCTGGTCAGGATTGATGGGAAGACAAATGCTGCGAAATACAGAGAGATCCTGGCTAAAAACCTAGCCTCTACCAGAGACGCTTAAACTGGGGAGAAAGTTCATCTTCCAGCAGAACAACTACCCAAAGCACACTGCCACAGCAATCATGGACTGGCTTGAAATTAAGAAAATTGATGTCCTTGAATGGCCCAGTTCGAGTCCTGAACTTAACCCATCGAAAATCTCTGGCAAGACCTCAAGATTGCTGCTCCACAACTAACCATACTAATTGAATCAGCAATTTTGCAAGGAGGAATGGGCAAATCTTGTGCAAAGTTAATAGAAACTTATCCAAAAAGTCTACTGGCTGTAATAACTATGAGAGGTGATTCAACAAAGTACTGTGCACAGGGGGAATTAGTACTTTTGAACTGCTGACATTTCTCTTTTTGAATTTTTAGTTTCTCATGCTTTACAATTTTCCTTGTTTTTTGGGCTGTACTGTGGGAAGAAAGGAGCATGTGATTCATAAATAAAACTTCTCAGTTAAATTAAACAGAATCCCTGGCTGTAATAGTCATTTATGTGAACAAAGGTTGGGGCTGATACAAGGCACTGCATATACTTAGAAGCTCAAATTTACAATGGGGCAATAACAGATACCTTCCACTGGTTGGAAGTAGACCTGCAGGCCCCCAGCTACGCTTAGGACTCATTGTCTGCAACAAAAAATCACATGACCCTATTACTCTTAGGGCTTCAGGCTAGATCAAATGACACGATGACACTAGCAAAATGTAAAGTCTGCTGTCATTGTTGCTGCAGATAATTATGAAGTTTTTCACTGCAAGGCAGAGAACAGCAAACTGGGTTGAAAACACTACCTCCCCCCCCCCCCCCCCCCAGTGAGCAGGGCAATAGATTGCACCCACATCATATTAAGGGCAACAAAGATAACTTCATCTATATTCTTCATAGAGCAATATAGAGCAATATGAATGCGGCAATTACCAAAAGATTCTCCTGACCAGTTTTCATTGATGGTACTTCTGTTATAAGTTTACACACATGTTCAACTGGCATCCTTAGGGAGATGAGAAGAACTATGCTTATTTCTGACTCCTTACTCCAGTCAGCACTTGCCATAAACCCATGCACTCAATCAGAACATCCCAAAGATCATCTCTGAGCCACTCAACAATGCTTTTAATGCCTAAACTATACTAAAAAATTGTATTTCAGTGCAGTGCAGAGAAAATCATGTTTCAAGATTTAAACACAGAACTCGAACAGTGCAAGATGGTGCTCCAAATCGGAACCCTGCATCAGGTCTACACCTTTAATCTCCACAGATGCTTGAGCTGCTTCTTTAAAATGTAAATTTCTAGCCTCTGTATTCTCTTCAGTCTTGTTTTATAGTGATTGCTGCAGCCATCTTAAAATTTACTGGCTTGTAGATGCATCCTAATATTAATGTTACTTTTATCGGAGGTGGTTAAGAATGAGAGGGATGAGGACTGAAAAGGCAAAATTGAATTGAAATTGGTCCTCCTCCATTTGGTGTTTTATCTATATTCTTTTCCATAGTTATTTTCAACTTTATGAATATCTTAATCACTGGTTGCTAAATGCATCCCATAATAGCCGCTTCATTTAACCTGCCTCACTTCCACAATCAAGTTCAGTAATGCTGGAAACAAAATAATCTAGAACATTCTCCTGAATACATTTCAAAAACTCCTTCCCAAGTTTTCCCCTTATATTGTTGCTATTCCAGTCTATCTTTGCATAGTCAAACATACCCCATCACCACCACTGGATTGCTTTTGTACACCTTTGTAAATTCTTTGCAATTCTACTCCTCTGTTTCCCATGAGGTACTCCCAATAGATCTCATAATATACTCTCAACAGTGTAATTACAACTTCTACTGCATCTTAATTTTTACCAAATAGATCCCGTCTTTGATTGCTCTACAACATACACTTTCTCCAGCATTGTTCTCCTCAGTCAAGTATTGCCATTCACCAAGCCCTCCATCCTAACCCTCTCATTCTTTCCTTCCCTCTTTCATCAACACTTTGAATCCAGGAATATACAGAATCCATTTGGCTCTTTTTAATCCAGATTTCTGATTCTGTCACATCATAACTCCTGCAGTTCACCATGATTAATGTGCGTTCTCTATCTTTAATTTCAATCATCTCTCTTAGTCCGGTCCTTTCTATAAACATTATAAGATAAAATCCAAAGTTATTTAATTCTCCCAATGAAGTGTGCATCTTTCTCTTTCAATGCTTATCCTAATGCCCAAACTCCTCGTTATTTAGTTTAAACCACTCTCACAGCAATACTAAATCCCCCCATGAGGATACTGGCCCAGTATATTAAGTTGCAAGTGGCCTAGCTGTACAGTCCTACCTTTTCCCAAAACTGCTGCCAATACCATAAGTTCACAGGAAATCAGCAACATATAGAAACTAATTGACCCTCTATTTCTAATCTGGTGGCTAGTGCCCCTGATACTATAAACATACCACATCACTCATCATACTGGAACTAATTTAGTACCTGATGTGCCCAAAACTGCTCGTTTCACATCCTACCTTTTACAATGTTGTCTCTTTTAACAAGAGTAGCTATGGAGAAGGTAGGGCCAGCCACTCATGGACAAAGAAAGGAATTCATGGCTGGAGCCAGATGGAAACAGATGGGTACTAAATGAATACCTTGCATTGACATACACTAAAGAGGAGAATGTGGAGGATAGTGAGATCAGGGGCAGGGATGTTATTCTAGGGCATACTGGAATGAAGGTGTTGGTGGTGTTGGAACATGAAAGTGGATCAGTCCCCCGAGTTTTGACGGGATCTATCTCAGGTTATTGAGGAAGGCAAGTGTAGATACTACTGAAGCCTTGAGATGATCTTTGTATCCTCTGTAGCTATAGGTGAGGTCCATGAGACTGAAGAACAATGTTTGTCCTTTCTTTCCAAATGAAAGGAAGGAAGAAAAAAGGAAGCAAAAGAGAGGGCATATAATATAGCAAAATTCATGGGAAGGTAGAGGATGGGGAAGCTTTTAAAGACCAACAGAAGGCAAATAAAAAATCAAAGAATGAAAAGAGGAAATATGAAGGCAATCTGGCTAACAATAGTAAAAAGACAAAGTTTTTCAGATATATAGAGTAAAAGAAAGACGAGAGTAGATATCAGATTGATGGAAAATGATGCTGAAGAGTAGTAACAAGGGAACAAAGAAATGGCAGAGGAATTTAATAATTTTTTTTGCATCAGTCTTCACTGTGGAAGACATTAGCAGAATGCCAGAAATGTGAGTATCAGGGGGCAGAAGTTAGAATTACTAAGGAGAAGATACTTGTGAAGCCTGAAGGTAGATAAGCCACCTGGACCAGATGGACTCCACCCCAGGGTTCCAAAGGAGATAGCTGAAGAGATTGTGGTAGCACTAGTAATGATCTTTCAAGAATCACTTGATTCTGGAATGGTTCCTGGGGCTGGAATATTGGAAAAGTCACATCACTCTTTAAGGGAGGCAGACAAAGGAAACAATAGGCCAGTTAGCCTGACTTCAGTGATTGGAAATATGTTGGAATCTTTTAGTTAGGATCAGGTTTCGGAGTCTTTGATTAAGGAGGAGGCTGTTTTGGAGTACTTGAAGGCACATGATAACATAGGCCATAGTCAGCATGGTTTTCTAAAGGAAAATCTTGCCTGACAAATCTGTTGGAATTCTTTTAAGAAATAATAAACAGGTTAGACAAAGGAGAGTCAGTGGATGCTGTTTATTTGGATTTTCAGAAGGCCTTTGACAAGGCTACTTAACAAGAGCCCATGGTATTACAGGGAAGTAAGATTGACATGAATACAAAATTGGCTGACTGGCCCTGGGCAAAGAATGGGAATAAAGAGGGCTTTTTCTGGTTGGCTGCCAGTGACTAGTGGTATGCTGTAGAGGCCGCTGTTCAGGCCACTTATTTTCATGTTATATGTCAATGATTTGAAGGAAGGAATTGATGGCTTTGTGGCCAAGTTTGCAGATGATACAAAGATAGGCGGAGGGGCAGGTAGTGTTGAGGAAGCAGAGTGACGGCAGAAAGACAGACAGATTGGGGGAAATAGGCAAAGAAGTAGCAAGTGGAATATACCGTAGGGAAGTGCATGGTTAAGTACTTTAGTATTATTTTCTAACTCCCAATTTAGGAAAGGAGCAGAGGGATTTAGGGGTCCTTGTGGAGGATTCCCTGAAGGTTAACTTGCAGGTTGTGTCAGTGGTAAGGAAGACAAATGCAATGTTAGCATTCATTTTGAGAGGATTAGAATACAAAAGCAACCATGTGATGCTGAGTGTTTATAAGCCATTGGTCAGACTGCACTAGGAGAATTTTGAGCAGGTTTGGGCCCCTTATCTAAGAAAAGATGTGCTGGTATTGGAGAGGGTCCAAGGGAGGTTTATGAGAATAATCCCAGAATTGAGGAGTGTTTGATAGCTCTGGGCCAGTACTCATTTGGAGTTTAGAAAAATGAGGGGGAATCTCAATGCAATCTATCAAATATTAAAAGATCTGGATAAAGTGGATGTGGAAAGCATGTTTCCTACAATGGGATAGTCTAGGAACAAAGGACATAGCCTCAAGATTGAGAGACATCCATTTAGAATAGAGATGAAGGAAAATACCTTTAGCCTAAGGATGGTCAATCTGTAGAAGTCATTGCCACAGACAGCTGTGCAGGCCAGGTCATTAATTATATTTAAGGCAGAGGTTAATAGGTTTTAGATTAGTTCAGGGAGTCAAAGGTTATGGGGAGAAAGTAGGAGAATGGGGTTGAGAGGCATAATAAATCAACCATGATGGAATGGTGCAGCAGACTCAGTGGGGCCAAATGGCCTAAATCTGCTCCTAAAACAAAACAAAGTATAGGAAAGTAGGGAAATTATTAATGAAGGTTTAGGGATAAGATTTATTCACATATGGAAGAACATGGATTTATAGTTTTGTGTATGGAGAGGTTATTTCTCACAAGCCTGTTTTTTGAGGAAATGAGGAAGACAACTCAAGTCAGTAGAGCAGTGGATGTTGTAAACATGAACTTCAGTACAGAATTCAACTAAATCTCTCATGGTCTAATTCAACAGAGTAAGGTGTATAGGATCTACAGTGGCTTCACAGATTGGATTCAAAAATGGCTTGACCGTTGAAGACTAAGGATGCTATAGAGGGTAGGTAGCAGCAGAAGAGAACTTTTCTGATTGGATGTCTGTAACTAGTGATGTTCAATGGGTTTAATGCTGGAATCTCTGCTCTTTGTGACCATAAATGATTTAGAAGAAATGTTGCTGGTCTTATTAATAGATAACACCGGAATTGGTGGAGCTGAGGATAATGAGGAAGGTTATCAAAGGATACAGCAGGATACTGATCAGTTGGAAATATGGGCAGAAATGGTGATTGGAGTTTAATCCAGGCTCTTGTGAGGTGTTTTACTTTGGAAGGTCCAATGTAAGAGGAAAATATACAGTTGAAGTAAGATGCTTAGCAGTATTGATTAACAGTGGGATTTTGGGTATGAACAAGTTCATAGCTTCTTGAAAGTGGCAACACAAGTGGAAAGGGTGGTAAAGTAGGTGTATGGCATGCTTGCCTTCATCAGAATTGTTTTCAGTGTAAAAGTTGGTAGGTGGCAGCTATATAAAATAGTTCAGTCACATTTGGAGGACTGTGTGCAGTTCTGGTCACCACATTAGAGGAAGGATATAAAGGGTTTGGAATGGGCACAGAAAAGGCACACAAATCTGTTGCCTGGATTAGAGAGTATTAGCATAAAGAGAGGTTGGACAAACTTGGACCCCCCCACCCCCCGGAATACCAGGAGCAATGTGATAGACGTGCAAGAACTGATGAGAAAGGCAAAGCTGATAGAGCAGAGAATTCAGTTAAACTCTAGTAAAATTTAGTCTTGGAAAAACAGAATTGAAATCAATCTACTGTAACAAGATTTACCATCACATCACTACTGCCACATTTCATACAAAACATAACCTTGATTATCCATCATTAATTTTATTGCAGAATGGTGTTAGAGATGTTTGACATTTCAGAATTCTAGCGTTTTTCTTTGTTTAGTCCAAGCAGAATTTACATTATAATAATAGTTACAAGAACTTAATACTTAATTATATAGAATTATGAATTACCTCAGTCAATAGCTTTGAAATGCTGTTTAAAAGGATTTCTTGACATCAAAGGCTAACTATGTTTTGCTTCATGAAAAGAAATCCTGGCCCTTTATTTTCTGTTGTAACATATTAAACAATGCTATCTGAATCATTGTTTAAAAATAGCCACTTGACAAGGCCAAGTAGTATTGTGAAAAAATGAAAGACAACATGTTACGCATTTTCTATGTGGGAGCAATTAGCTGTTCACAACAGCTCCTCAATAACAGTAATTCAGTGCTCAAAACTAATTTCATAATCAAAGAGGTCTAAGGGAAACTGAACTCAATATACTTGACCAATAACAGTAAACATGAAATTTAGACAATGAATATCAAATAAAGAAGCTTGAGGGAAACAAAACAACCGCATTTGAAGTAGATTTGCGAGAATTATATATAAAAGGACATTTAAAGCTGAATATTAATTTATTCAAATACTGAATTTAACTTCATGATGACACCAATGAACAACACGACCAACAGCGATGTCCTGGGGACAGTTCATGAGACTACTTTTTTTTTACTATTACTTCTTTCAATTATGATTCTACTGCTAAGCTGTATGCAATTGGAACCCGTGATTTACATTTTGATGGTGCGTTCTTGGGCCAATTGAGCAAACTGGCACTTTGCTGTCTTTGGGGGCGTTTAGTGAGGTTGAGCTCCAGGTGCAGCCTGGAGGCCTGGAAACCGGGCACGAGCTTCTATCCAACACAGATGTTGAGCAAGGTTGAAATCAACGAAGACGAGAGCAGAGGACGGGTGGGTGCTCGGAGCTGCCTGCCTGTGTTTGACCAGTCTTGCTCTCCCTCTCACTAGCTGTTGTCAGAATAAAGTGCAGCAGTCTTGGGCTCCATGTTGTAAGGATTGATCAGCAAGGCTCAAAGCTGTGGACTTGTTTTAAAGGGACTTTGAGCTTCATTTTGCACACGTTTCTGGATTCTAGTTGTTCTTATTTTTGCTGTTTTGAACAGTTTGATTGGGTTGATCAGTAAGGACTGGGGCATTTCAGTAAAGACTGGCTCTGAGGCCTGCAGTTGGCTGGCAGCGCAGAACTGAACTGAACTGAACATTCCTGGACTCCCGGTTTGATGTTTGATATTCTATGTGTTGTTCGCTCAATTTTTGCCATTTGTTCAATTTGCTTTTTTTGCTTGCATTGGGTCATTGATGTTTTTCTTCAAACGGGTTCCATGGTGTTTCTTTGTTTTGTAGCTGCCTGCGGGAGGACGAATCTCAAATTTGTATTCTGTATATATACTTTGATAATAAGTGTACCTGGAATCTTTTTATTCAACATGACCCTCAATCCTCCATTCCAGCATGTTGTGTGTGCTGCTACATACAAAAGGTCTTTCATAGGTCATACCTGGAACTCTTGTAGGATTTGGTATCATCAGTCTGGAACACCAGAGAACTAGCCTTCAGCAGACTGAGGCTCCAAGGCTTCTGGCTTGAGAAATGTTCTCGAAGGCACACAACTCAATCAACACAGATATTGATGATGTTGGTGACAGTTGTGATATATTCATTCAGATCCAAACATGAATCTCTGAATATAGTCCAGTCCACTGATTCTAATCAGTTCTTTGAATACATCTCTATCTCTTGTTGACGGTATCTTAGCGGTCTTCACTACTGGTGCTGTGGTTCTCAGTCTCTGCCTTTATACTGGGAGTAGAAACACAGTCAGGTGATCAAGCTCGCCAATGTTTGGGCAGGGATGGAATGGTAGGCATTCATGATGGTGATGTAATGCTAATCGAACACACTGGCTTCTCTGCTTCCACAGGTCACATGTTGGTGAATCTGTCAGAAATTTGGTGTGGTCGAAGTCCCCTGCAATGATCAGGATGCGCAGTCTCATGACTGTTGATCACGGTCCTCAGCTCCTCCAGTGCCAGCTTGACATTTTCTGGGGACAGAATGCAACCCAGATGTTCCAGGTTGGAGGAGCAGGATTGAAGCAGAACCACCATGATCAGTTAATCATGAAGGAAATACTACTGTCTCTGCCTTTACCTGAACCACTATCTGGCCATAGACAGTGAAGCTCTTGACTGGAGTGCTGTGTCCTGAGTGCCAGGGGCGAGGCAAGTCTCTGTGAAGCAGACTCCCTCTTATTACAGTCTTGCTCTGAGATCTTCAATTTTATTTTCCAGAGACTATATATTAGCTGGTAGGAAGGCTGCGATGAGGTGGCCTTAGGGACGCAAGGCCCTCGGTTTCAGTTTTACCTGGAGTCTTCCTCAGCACCTATGTTTCCTGAGACAGTGGAGTACTTCCCTTAGATTCCAGCTACTGCACTCATTCCCTGGTGGTCTGGAGTTCTGATCCAGCCAGTTCTGAAGACAGTTACTAGGTTGAAGGAATGGTACTTACTCAAGTCTCTGTGGTTGCAGATTTCAGCTGTAAGAATTTTAAATGGGAATACTTGATGATTCCCTCAGGAGCTGCACACAGAAAGATACTCTTTTGTGGCATCATGCTTTTTACTATTTTTTCCAGAATCTGTGATGACAAACAGATGGCCAACTTTTCAGGTCAAGACCTTGCATCAGGACTGTTTCTGTTTATAATTTAAAAAAAGGGTCATCAGTGGGGTGAGGACTCCTTTCAAAAGAAATAGGTAATACACATGGAGGTGGAGGGGATGGCAAGAGGTTCTACATCATGATGGGTCTGAGCTTATTGAACTTGGTGTCGAGAGGATATGGAGAGGCAGGGCTCAGATGGTTCGCAAAATGGGGTTAAGGGAATTCAGAGGAGAGGTGAGGGTCATGTTTTGGCTCAAGTGGGATATGCAATCGGTAGGGGTAGATCATGGAGAGATCAGTGGCAGGGTAAGAACAAGTATGCCCCAGTGGAACACTGGGAGTCTGGGCTGACAGCAATCAGAAATGAGGAGGCCTTGCAGAGTGGAGAAGACCTGCACTGCTAACCTATTCTTTAAACAAAACAAAAGCCCTGACGCAGAGTCTCAAACCAAAATGCCGAGCATACCTTTGCCTCTACAGATGCTGATTAGCCTACTGAGCTCCTCTGGCAATTTGTTTTTTCTCCGGTTTACAACATTGTGTGGCTGTTTCAGTCTTTGGTGCTGTTTGTGCTGAGTTTGTAGGTTCTGCCACTGACTATGTGGGTTTCCTCTGGATGATCCAGTTTACTACCACTTCTCAGAGAGTTGGTAGGTAAATGCCACAGTAAACTCTCCTTATCTGTAGGTTAATAGTAGAAACAGTGGGGAGCTGATGGGAACTTGGGAAGAATAAAATATGATTAGTGCAAGATTAGTGAAAATGAGCATTTGATTGTTGGCACAGATTCAGTGATCCAAACGGGCCATTGCTATGCGGTATAATTCTGTGATGAACAAAACAAGGCAGGAAAAATGCATTAATCTGTACTTGGAGAGGCAGACATGAATCAAGGATCGTCTTGGGAGATATAAGAAACTGAAGATGCTGAAATCTGGAGGAACAAATAATCTGCCGCTGGAGCTCAGCTGGCCGAGTGATACCTGTGGAGGTAGAGCGACTGTCCACACTTCAAGTTGAAAACCTGCATCAGACTAAGTGAAGAGCGGAGAAAGCCAATATAGATATAGTGGAAGTGGTGAGAAAGGGGTCAAAGGTAAATTGTGGCAGTGGTACCATGGAGAGTGAAGAAGGTCACCAAAATTACAGGGGAGTCTTAAGTAAATGGGCCACAGCCTGGGAAATGGCTTTGAATTCAGAGAAGTGCCAAATATTGCATTTTGAGAAGTCAAACCAGGGTAGGACAAATAGAGTGAATGGTCGGTTCCTGAAGAGTGCGGCCAGAGGGACCAAGGAACACAAGTAAACAGTTCGCTGAAAGCAGCATCTCTTATAGATAGGGTGGTGAAGGTGTGGCATCGAGCACATTGGGCTTTATCAGTCAAAGCACTGGGTACATAAGTTGGGATGTTATGTTGCAGTTGTACAAGGCGTTAGTGAGACCATACTTGGGAGTATTGTGTACAGTTCTGGTCAGCATATGAAATGGTTAAACTGGAAAGAGTACAGAGATTTACACAGACGTTGTCAAGACTTAGAGGGCCTGAGTTACAGGGAAAAGTTGCACATGCTAGCATATGGTGGTTTATAATGTAGTGTGCAATGTTCAACTACAGTTTGAATTTAATCCTGAAAAATGCAAGGTGACACATTTTGGGAGGATTAATAAGACTAGGATTTTAAAATGAATGGAATCAATCTCAGGAACTTTAATGGACAAGTTGAAGATCCCCAAACTCAGCAGCACATATAAATTGGTTTAAAAGACATATGGGACACTTGCCTTCTTCAGCAAGGACACAGAATACAAGAGTAGGGTGATTATGGAACAACTACATAAAATATTAATTAGGCCACAGCTGAAGTACCCTGAGCTGATTGGGTCACCATGCTATAGGAGGGACAAGATTGCATTGGGGAGGGTGCAGAAAAGATTCACCAGAATGTTCGGGTATTAAGTGTTTTTGCAATGGGAAGAAACTGGATAAAATGGGTTAGTTTTCCTTGGAGTAGAAAAGGCTGGAGGCAGGGGACCTGACTGAAGAATACATTTTGAGGGGCATATACAATATGAATAGTGAGGAATATCCCCCCTTAGCAGAGCTGTTGATAACTGGAAATTATACATAGGTTTAAAGCAAGAGAAAGAAGTGTTTTGAGTGAGAATATTTTCATCCAAGGCTAATTAAATTTGGAATGGACTGCATGAGGGAGTGTTGGAGGTAGTTATTACCACAATTTTTAAGGTGAGCATTTAGATATCCAATGGCACAAGTCTATAGGGCAAATATTTTTAAAAACTGAGATTAGTGTAGATACATAGATTGAGGGTCAGCATAGACATAATGGGCCATTGGGCTGATTTCACTGCTATGTAAATCCATGGCCATCTCTTAAACATGTGACTGCTGAACCCAACCATTAATTGAAATCATTGTGCAGCTTGACAAGCACCGGAATCATTCCAGCAGAGAAACAGTTCAATTTATTGAACACAGAACAGTACAGCACTGGAACAGGCCATTCAGCCCACAATGTAGTGCCAAACCAGCTAAAAAGCAAATCAGAAATACCCAAACACTAATTCCTCCTACCTAAACAATGTCTATTTCCCTCCATCTTCCTTACATCCATGTGTTTATCTAAACATCTCTTCAAAGCCTCTAATATACCAGGCAGTGCACTCCAGGCATCCACCACTAAGTAAAAATCTTAAGTCCCACATCCCCTTTGAAACTAGCCTCCTCACCTTCTGGTATTACACATTTCAACCCTGGAAAATTTATAATCCCTGTCTACTATATCTGTGACTCTCATAAACATATAATCCTCTATCAGATTTCCCCTCAGCTTCCGCCGCTCCAGAGAAAACAACCAAAGTTTATCCAGCCTCTCATGATAGTACATGCCCTCTAAACCAGGCAGCATCCTGGTAAACCTCTTCTGCACCCTCTCCAAAGCCACAACATCCTTCCTATAGTGGGCGACCAGAACTGTATGCAATATTCCAGATGGGGTCTAAGCAGAGTTTTATAAAATTGCAACATAACCTCTTAACCTTTGAAATCAATGCCTTGACTAATAAAAGCAAGCATTCCATAAGTCTTCTTACCCAACTTATCGACCTGTGTAGCCACTTTCAAGGAGCTATGAATATGGATCCCAATATATCTCTGCTCAGCAACACCATTAAGAATCTTGCCCTTACTGTGCCGTCTCCTTGCATTTGCCCTACGGAGTTGCAACACCTCACATTTATCTAAGTTAAACTTCATCTGCCATTTCTCAGCCTATATCTGCAACTGATCTAGGTTGCACTGTATTCTTTGCCAGTCTTCTACACTATCCACAACCCTACCAATCTTAGTATCATCTGCTAACTTACTAACCCACCCATCTACATTTTCATCCAGATAATTTATATACAAGACAAACAGCAGAGGTCCCACCACAAATCCCTGCGGAACACCACGCATTACAGACCTCCAGCTTTATTAAGTCCCTTCAACCATTACCGTCCTCTGTGCACAAGCCAGTTCTGAATCGAAACAGCCAATTCACCGAGGATCTCATGCGTCTTAATCTTCTGAATTAGCCTCACGAGTGACACTGCACAACCCTCATCAATCTCTCTCATCACCTTATCAGAAAATCAAGTTGGTAAGACACACTCTGCCCCATTCAAAGCCATGCTGGCTCTTCCTAATTAGACCATGGATTTCCAAATGCTCATGTAATGCCCTGGTTAAGATTTCTACTGCTATGCTGTAGGTATTTCATTTTAGCAGCTTTCTGCAAAAGCAGTGTCCTGTTGGTAGAATGATTTGATTTCACCCAGAGATAAGACACCATGTTGTTCAACTTAGGAACGTTACATCAGCCATTCAGGATGGTGGGATCAGGAGAAAGCTCTAGAGACAGCGGGGCAGAGAGAGTTTTGTGATGGACAGTAGTCCAATTTGGAGCCTTTTGGTCAGAGCTGTGGCAGTGGGACAGAAGATAGGATGCTGCAGAATGCCATTGGATGGAGAGTCCCCACTGCTCAAAGTGCTTTGTGCAGATGAATGGCTCCAAGGAGGAAGGGCAAATACTCCTGAGAGAGACCCAGTTTGTTCAAAAGGGACTTTGAGGGAAGCTCGGACTGTGGCAGGTACTTCCACCTAGACGGTGGGTTCAGCGTGTGACTAACAGATGATTCCAGTATGAGTTCCAGTGGCTATGTGCACATTGCACTGGTTTAATTGTAATTTCTTTTTCCAATTAACTATTTGATAAAGCTGAAAATGGTTAAAATACGTTCTTT
The DNA here is from genome assembly GCF_048418815.1 of Hemitrygon akajei. Lineage (NCBI taxonomy): Eukaryota > Metazoa > Chordata > Chondrichthyes > Myliobatiformes > Dasyatidae > Hemitrygon > Hemitrygon akajei. The sequence goes on from NC_133125.1 coordinate 109,729,706, forward strand.
ATAGTTTTATGTGGTGTACGATCTGTTATTTCTTTCTGACAGACAATTGTGCATGGGCAGTACACTGCATTCACTTAAACTGAGGTCTCTTTAATCAGAACAGTGTGATGTTCCTGCTTGCTTGAACCCCCAAATCATACTGACCCAAGACATATACTGTTTATAAAGGTGGCCTTCTCACCACTCATCTGTCTTAGCCCCAAGAATTTTCTCCAGCAATCTCCCTACAACTAACGTGAGACTCACTGGTCTATTTTCCTTCTTAAATAGAGGTACAACTTTAACCGCTCACCAGTCCTCTGGGACCACACCTGTGCCTAAAGAGGGCACAAAAACACTAGTCAAGGGCCCTGCAATCTCATCTCTTGCCTCCTCCAATAACCTGAGTAAATCCCACAAGGCCCTGGGGACTTATCCACCTTAATACTCATTAGGAGACCCAATACTTCCTCCTCCTTGGCCTCTAAACATCCTAACATAATTATACGCTCAGGACTGATCTCCTGGTCCTCCAATTCCTTTTCCTTAGTAAATACTGAAGCAAAGTACTCATTAAGGATTGAGATAGAGAAAAAAGGGGGAGAGTTGCTTCTTTCATTAAGGTGAGCATCATGACAGTAGTCAGAAATAAAATTCTTGAAGCATTATTTATTGGGGCCTCCATGGTGGATCTGAGAAATAAGGCCCTTAAATAGTCAACAGGTATTAGCAGAGAGATTGTGGAGAGCTGCAAGAATAAAAAGGTTGTTATAGTCATGGATATGAACTTTCCTAACATAGACTTAGACTACCACACTTAGGGCTTAGCCAAGTTTCAACCTGTTAAATGATTTCAGCAAAGTTTCTGTTTGCAGTAATATTGAATGTCCCACTTGGGACAGGACAAAATTCACCTACTTTGGGGCAATATGTTGGGCAAGTGACGGTGATGATATTGCGGAAACACTTTGGTACCCATAGACCATAGTTCTATTAGCTTTAAAATAATTATGGAAAACGAAAAAAATCAGTTCACAGATTAAAGCTCCAAATTGCAGCAAGGTAAATTTTGACAATGGGAGACAGGAGTTTGCAAAGCTAGATTGGGGTAGGCTTCTTGTGGGAAAGGGACCTCTGGCAAGTGGAAGACTTTTAAAGGTGAGTCAGTGGGAGCTCAAGATCTGAATGTTCCTGTTAAAGTTGGTTGAAGTAGGGAACCCTGGATGATAAGAAACATTAATGATGAAAACAGGAAGAGGTGGCAAGGGTCAAGGCAGATGGGATCAGGTGAATACCCAGGGAAGTGTAGGGGATGCTGATGTACACCCAGAAGGAAATCAAGGCGACAAAAGGCAGGGGGGGGGGGGGGGGGGAGAATGAGATAGCTTTGGCTGAGAAGATTAATGAGAATCCAAAAAGATTAAGTATTTTGAAGGGGAAAAGAAAGAGTATTTTCTTAGTAGAAAATGATACTAAGGTAGGTGGCGTTATGGATCATGAAGTAGGCTTTCAAAGCTTGCAGAGAGATTTAGACCAGTTAGAAGAGTGGGCTGAACGATGGCAGATGGAGTTTAATGCTGGTAAGTGTGAGGTGCTACATTTTGGTCCAAATAGGACATACATCGTAAATGGTAGGGCATTGAAAAATGCAGTAGAACAGAGTGATCTAGGAATAATGGTGCACAGTTCCCTGAAAGTGGAATCTCATGTGGATAGGGTGGTGAAGAAAGCTTTTGGTATGCTGGCCTTTATAAATCAGAGCATTGAGTATAGGAGTTGGGATGTAATGTTAAAATTGTACAAGGCATTGGTAAGGCCGAATTTGGAGTATTGTGTAGTTTTGGTCACCGAATTATAGGAAAGATATCAACAAAATAGAGAGAGTACAGAGAAGATTTACTAGAATGTTACCTGGGTTTCAGCACCTAAGTTACAGGGAAAGGCTGAAGTTAGGTCTTTATTCTTTGGAGCGTATAAGATTGAAGGGGGACTTGATAGAGGTATTTAAAATAACGAGGGGGATAGATTGAGTTGACGTGGATAGGCTTTTTCCATTGAGAGTAGGGGAGATTCAAACAAGAGGACATGATTTGAGAGTTGGGGGCAAAAGTTTAAGGGTAACACGAGGGGGAATTTCTTTACCCAGAGAGTGGTAGCTGTGTGGAATGAGCTTCCAGTAGAAGTGGTAGAGGCAGGTTCGGCATTGTCATTTAAAGTAAAATTGGATAGGTATATGGACAGGAAAGGAATGGAGGGTTATGAGCTGAGTGCAGGCCAGTGGGACTAGGTGAGTGTAAGCGTCAGCACGGACTAGAAGGGCCGATATGGCCTGTTTCCGTGCTGTAATTGTTATAAGGTAACTAGAGAAAGAATTGGTCCCTTCAAAGACCAACGTGGTCACCTATGTGTGGAACTGCAGGAGACGGGCAAGGTCCTTAATGAATAATTCTGTTTTTACTGCGTAAAAAAAACCATGAAGAGTTTGAAAGTCGAGAAAGGTAATGGGAATGTCTTAGGGATAGAATGGATAGAGTAACTGTTGGGCATTTTAAAATATATGAAGGTATATAAAGCTCCAGGGTGTGATCAAGTATATCCAAGAACACCGTGGGAGGCTAGAGAAGAAATTGTAGGAACCGTGACTGAGATATTTGCATCCTCTGGTAGGATCTTTATGTTCTTGTTGTCTACTGGAATGGTACTGGAGGATTGGGGGGAGGCGAATGTTGTCCCCCTGTTCAAAAAAGGTAGTAGGGATAGTCCAGGTAATTATAGACCAGTGAGCCTTACGTCTGTGGTGGGAAAGCTATTGGAAAAAATCCTTAAAGATAGGATCTACGGGCATTTAGAGAATCATGGACTGATCAGGGACAGTCAGCATGGCTTTGTGAAGGGTAGATCATGTCTAACAAGTCTGATAGAGTTCTTTGAGGAGGTGACTAGGCACATAGACGAGGGTAGTGCAGTGGATGTGATCTACATGGATTTTAGTAAGGCATTTGACAAGGTTCCACACCGTAGGCTTATTCAGAAAGTCAGAAGGCATGGGATCCAGGGAAGTTTGGCCAGGTGGATTCAGAATTGGCTTGCCTGAAGAAGGCAGAGGGTTGTTGTGGAGGGAGTACATTCAGATTGGAGGGTTGTGACTAGTGGTGTCCCACAAGGATCTGTTCTGGGACCTCTACTTTTCGTGATTTTTATTAACGACCTGGATGTGGGGGTAGAAGGGTGGGTTGGCAAGTTTGCAGACGACACAAAGGTTGGTGGTGTTGCAGATTGCAGAGAGACATTGATAGGATGCAGAAGTGGTCTGAGAAGTGGCAGATGGAGTTCAACCCGGAGAAGTGTGAGGAGGTACACTTTGGAAGGACAAACTCCAAGGCAGAGTACAAAGTAAATGGCAGGATACTTGGTAGTGTGGAGGAGCAGAGGGATCTGGGGGTACATGTCCACAGATCCCTGTAAGTTGCCTCACAGGTAGACAGGGTAGTTAAGAAAGTTTATGGGGTGTTAGCTTTCATAAGTCGAGGGATAGAGTTTAAGAGACGCGATGTAATGATGCAGCTCTATAAAACTCTAGTTAGGCCACACATGGAATACTGTGTCCAGTTCTGGTCGCCTCACTATAGGAAGGATGTGGAAGCATTGGAAAGGGTACAGAGGAGATTTACCAGGATGCTGCCTGGTTTAGAGAGTATGGATTATGATCAGAGATTAAGGGAGCTAGGGCTTTACTCTTTGGAAAGAAGGAGGATGAGAGGAGACATGATAGAGGCATACAAGATATTAAGAGGAATAGACAGAGTGGACAGCTAGCACCTCTTCCCCAGGGCACCACTGCTCAGTACAAGAGGATGTGGCTTTAAGGTAAGGGGAGGGAAGTTCAAGGAGGATATTAGACAAAGGTTTTTCACTCAGAGAGTGGTTGGTGCGTGGAATGCACTGCCTGAGTCACTGGTGGAGGCACATACACTAGTGAAGTTTAAGAGACTACTAGACAGGTATATGGAGGAATTTAAAGTGGGGGGGTTATATGGGAGGCAGGGTTTAAGGGTCGGCATAACATTGTGGGCCGAAGGGCCTGTACTGTGCTGTACTATTCTATGTTCTATCATCATTAGCCACAGGTGAGATTGGAGGGCAGCGAATGTTCCACTTATGTTTCAGAAGGGCTGTGACAAAAAATATCAGAATTATATACCAGCAAGTCTAACATCTGTGGCGGTTAAATTACTGCAGAGAATTTTGACTGATAATTTTGACGGAAAAAAAAACAGGGGTGGGCTAGTGGCAGTCAGCACAGCTTTGTGCATGGGAAGCCTGATGAGTATTTTTTGATGTGACCAAGAAGGTGAATGGGGGCAGGGCAGTAGACAGACCAGAGTAGGGTCTTTGATGAAGTTATGCATGGTAGACTGCTCTGGGAGTTGGATCATAAGGAATCCAGGGATTAGATACACAATTGACTTGATGGCAGGAAGCAGTGGATGATGGTGAAAGGCAGTTTCTCAAACTTGTTTCCCAAGACTAGTGGTGTGCCTCAGGGGATGGTGCTGGGCTCATTGTTGCTTGTCTATATATATATATATCTACATCTATATCTATCTATCTATCTATATATATATATAGACAGACAAGGAGAGTGCACAAGGCATGGTTCCTAAGTTCACAGATTTCACTGAAATGGGTGTTATAATGGACAGTGAAGAAGGTTATCATAAATTCAGGGCAATCTTTATCAGGTGAGTAAGTGGGGCAAGGCAACAGAGGTACCAGGGAATACAAGTACATGGTTCCCTGAAAATGGAGTCATGGGTAGACAGGTGGTTTTTGGCACGCTGGCCTTCATCAGTCAAGACGGTATATATAGAAGTTGGGAGGTCATGGTGCAGTTTTAAAGGAAACTTGTGAGGCGGTACTCATTTCAGTATTGAGTATCAATCTCATTTTCAGTCATTCTGCTATTAGAAATTGGAAAGAGTGCTGGTAAGAATTACAAGGATGTTGTCAGAATTTGAGGGACTGAGTTACAGGGATAGGTTGTACAGGCTAGGACATTTTTCTTTGGAGTGTAGGAGAATGACAGATTATGTTACAGAAGTATACAAAATCATGAGGGGCATATAAGGCAGGTGCACTCCGTTCTACTTAGTATTGTGCTTCAAGAACAAGAGGGCATAGGATATTTAATATGATATTGAGACCCAACTTTTCTTCTTCATACAGTGGGCGGTATGCATGTGGAATAAGCTTCCAGAGGAAGTGATTGAGGAAACAACAACAACAACTTTAATAAAATGTTTGGATAGGTATATCAATAGAAAAGGCTTAGAAAGTTAAAGATTGAATGTTGTTAAATAGGATTATCCTGAATGGTATCTTGGTCAGCATAGACCAGTGGGCCAAAGGGCTTATTTCCATGCCTGCTTCCACACAGTATGAATCTAAATCTCATAAGCATTTTCTTAGTCCTTCAGCTGCTTTCTAAGATTGGTAAGCAATTCTACAATTTGGCCTACTAGCTTTTCATTCACATTCAACACAATTTCCAACTTATGTACTGATCCAGTATAACAAACATGCACTTGCAGGAATTTATGAACATAAAAGTACACATAAGTAAATCAGTGAGTACCATCGTAACTAGGAAGAGAATAGGCCTCCTTAAGGGTTGCTGTGATTGTCTGCATTGAGACAAAGGAGATGGGCAAGATCCTAAATGAATATATTCCTAATTAGGGAGAATCAGCATGGTTGTGTGTGGAGCAAGTTGTATCTTACTGACTTGATTGAGTTTTTTTGATGAGGTGACCAGAGTAATTGGTGAAGGTGGAGCTGTGGATATTGCTTATATGGATTTTAGTGAAGTATTACACTACCTTCTGGATGCACCTCCCTGAGGCACATCCAGAAGAATAAGATGCATGGGATCCATGGCCATTTCAATCTAAAACAGGTTTGCCCATAGAAGACAGAGAGTAGTGGTTGAAGGGACTTATTCTAATTTGTGATGAGTGGTGTTCTGTAGGGATCTGTACAGGGACCTCTGCTGTTTATGATGTACATAAATGAGTAAATTTGCAGATGATACAAAGATCACTGGTGTTGTGGATAGTGTAGAAGACTGGCAAAGAATACACCTAGATCAGTTGCAGATATGGGTGGAGAAATTGCAGATGGAGTTTAACCCAGCAAGATATTAAATCCTGCATCTTGGTAGGTCAAATGTAAAGAGACATTACACTGTTAAGGGCAACAGTCTCTTTATATTTGACCTACCAAAGAGCAACACTTCATATTTGACTGGGTTAAACTCCCTGAAGGTGACTACACAGGTTGATAGGGTGGTTAGAATGCATATGGCATGCTTGCCTTTATTAGTCAAAGCAGTTAGTTCAAAGTTAGGCATAGCTTTATAAAAAGCTTGTTAGGCTGCATCTAGAATATTACTTACAATTCTGGTCACCCCATTATAGGAGAAATGACAGGCTTTGGAGAGGGTACACAAGAGTTTTACGAGGATGCTGCCTGAATTAGAGGCATGTGCTACAATGAGAGTTGGACAAACTTGGGTTGTTTTCTCCAGAGTGGCGAAGGTGGAGAGGAGATCATTTGAAGTTTTATCAGATTGGGAGGCATAGATATAGTTGGTATAGTATGTTGTGACGTATGCAGTCTTAGCTTTTCCAAGACCATGGTTGCTCTTGGCAAATTTTTCTGCAGAAGTTGTTTGCGATTGCCTTTTTCTGGGCAGTGCCTTTATAAGATGGGTGACATCAGCCATTATCAATACCCTTCAGAGATTGTTTGCTGGGTGTCAGTGGTCACATAACCAAGACTTATGATATACACCAGCTACTCATATGACCATCCACTACCTGCTTCCATGGCTTAACATGATCTTGAAATTGGGGGGAGGGGCTAAGAATGTGCTACACCTTGTCTACGGGTGATCTGCAGGCTAGCAGACGGAAGGAGCACCTTACACCTCCTTTGGTAGAGATGTAGCTTCACCCCTCCAACCCAATGGATAAGAATAGAGTCAGTAACTTTTTCCCCTGGGTTGAAATGTCTAATACCAGAGGGCATGCATTTAAGATGAGAGGAGGTAAATTCAAACAAGATGTGAGGGGTAGACTTTCTTTCTCCCCACAGTGGCGTGCGCTGTCTGGGGTGGTGGTAGAAGCAGATACATTAGGGACTTAAGAGATGTCTAGATAGGCACATGAACATGAAAAAAATGGAAGGATATGGACATTGTGTAGGCAGAATGGATTAATTTAGTTGACCATTTAATTGCTAAATTAATTGGTTCGGCAAACATTGTGCACCGTAGGGCCTGTTTCTATACTGTACTGTTCTATGTGCAATGTTCTAATACATCTCATCTGACTTTACCATTGAGAAGCTCATGCAAGACTGAAAGGTAGTTAATGTTGTGCATTTATTTAAGAAGACCTCCAAGGACAAGCCAGGAAAGGCCAGAGAGCCTAACATCAGTGGTGGGAAAGTACTGAAGATTTTCCGATTGGAGAAGTTAAACCAGGACAGGACTTACTAAGTAAATGATGGTGAGTGTTGTATAATACAGAGACCTTGGGACAAAGTATATTGTTCACTGAGTGATAAGACAGGTAGACAAAGTAATGAAGAAGACATGTAATGCTTGTCTTCAATAGGTGGGACATTAAGTAGAAAGATAGGATGTTGTGTTACGAAGTATAATGCATTGGTGTGAGCATACCTGGACTATCGTGTGCCCTTCTGGTTGTCATACTCATGGAAGGAAGTGGTTAAGCTAGAGAGAGCACAGAAAAGTCTCACGGGGATGTTACTGGGTTTGGATAGATTAGGATTATTTTCTCTGAAGCAAAGGCAGCTGACATGACACCTTACAAAAATTTCTAAAATCACGAAGGACAAAGATAATGTGGATAATCACAGGCTTTTCTCCAGAGAACCTGGAAGTAAAGGACATAGTTTTACACCGAAGGGGGAAAGATTTAAAGGGTACCAGAGTGCATAGATTCTTCACACAGAGGATGACTGGTATATGGAACAAGCTGCCAGAATGGTAGAGGTCTGCCCATTCAGTCAGCCTATGCCTTACTTATCATTATTCTCACCTTCCAAACCATGCAAACAGCAAACTTAGGAACATTACTCTGCATACCCATGCCCAAGTCATTGATACATTCCAAAGGAATGAATTTTCCATTCTAAGCAACAACACAAAATGCTGGATTCTAAATAGCTTAGTATTAAACTCACATTTACAACTGAGAAATAAAGGCATCTATGTTTATTAACAGCCACATGGATAATTTCACATATTTGTGTCCAAATATTATTAAATAATTTGCTAGTAGTGGTATGATTGACTTATCTACTAAATAATTATTTTAAGACAGACGTTACGAATCAGCTCTGTTCACATGACTTCTTTGATCACATAGTTTTTGACATGCATATTTATCATACACCAGTCTGTCCTTTTATTAAAATACATTCATCACTTTCACCCAGAATTTTACATTGTAGTTTAGACACAATTGAATCATAAATTGTCCATTAATTACCAGTTAAAGTATGCAATAGATTAATAATTGACCATGGAAACACACACTTGCTTATTAAATCTTGAAATACTATATATCATTATAAAGTTTCTTACTTGTCAATTGGGCTTCAGAGAACTTCAGTAAACAGTTCACTTCTCCAGTTTTCTCCTGTAGCTTTAGCCAAGCCTGTTCATGGAAGAGGTAAAGCTTGGCACCTTTGTCAATGGCCACTGTTCTGTTGTCAATTTTGCAGTTTATTAAACCATTTGTACCTGAAGATTAAACATGTATTCATATGTAAGAACTTCTAATAACGACCTGTCTCATAGACTTTATAACATTTAACTTGTATCATAAGCAAAACAAAAAAGTTGAATGGGTAAAATCAGATATAGAAAGGGGAAAAATTAATGAGACAGAAAATACTGAAAAATAAAAATAAACTTGATAGAATAAATTAACTGCTTAGTAATAATTTTTCAAAGTCAGAGAGATTGAATGACAGCAATTAATACATCACATCATGCATCAGGCAGCAATCAAAGTCAAAGTAAAATTACTACCAAAGTACATCTATCATATGTCACCATATATTCATTTTCTTGCAGGCATATACATGAAAATAAAGAAATACAACAGAACTTAGAAAAGCTATACATAAACAAAGACTGATGAACAACCATTGTACAAAAGACAACAAATTGTACAAAAGAAGACAAATTGTGCAAAAAAAGTTCAAAGTTGAAAGCAAACTTATTACTGAAGTACAAATATGTCACCATATACTACCAGGAGATTCATTTTCTTATGGGCATTCTCGGTAAATACAAAGAAACACAATAGAATCAATGAAAAAAAAGGGCATACAACTAAGATAGATGAACAACCAATGTGAAGACAACTGCAAATATAAAAAGAAACAAATGTCAAACAAAATAATAATACTAAGAATAAGAATAAACATTAAGAACATAAGATGAAGAGTCCTTGAAAGTGAGTCCATAGGTTGTGGGAACAGTTCAGTGTTGGGGTGAATAAAGTTAAAGTTATCTCCTCTGGTTCAGCAGTCTGATAGTTGATGGGTAATAACTGTTCCTGAATCTGGTGGCATGACTCCTGAGGCTCCTGTACCTCCTTATTGATGGCAACAGTAAGAAGAGAGCATGGCCTGGATGGTGGGGGTCTTTGATGATGGATGCTGCTTTCCTGTGACAGTGTTTCTTGGATGTACTCAATGGTGGTGAGGACTTTACCCATGATGGACTGGACTGTATCCAGTATTTATGTAGGCTTTTCCATTCAAGGGCATTGGTGTTTTCATACCCGCCTATGATGCAAACAGTCAGTATATTCTCCACTGTGCCCCTATAGAAGTTTGTCAAAGTCTTAGATGACATGCTGAATCTTTGCAAATCTCTAAAAGATAGAAGTGCTGCCATACCTTCTTTGTCATGGCACTTACGTGCTGGATCCAGGATCAATCCTCAGAAATGATAATGATTTGATGATTTAGTGGAGACAGCTTTGATGGAATTATTCTAGTACCTTGAGAGATTCCTTTTGCAAGCAGTCTGGTCTCAGCAGCATATGGGAGAGCAAGGATCACCGCTGGTCAGTCCATCATGAGAGTGCTATGCATTGAGCTTCAAATTCCCTTTTTGTCAAACAAGCCAAGGCAGAGTTGGTGTATTTGAAGGTGATGATAAATTTCAACTCTGATGTTTGTGTTCACCAATAGGTGACTCCTGAGATATGAAAAGTGGCCCACATTTTCCAGGATCTCATGGATCTTTATTGTTGGATGCCACTTCACTTGCAAAAGGGACAAGTAGGTGACTTTAGCCTTGCAGATGTTGAGTTTAAAGTCTATCTTCTGACAAGTTTTGATGATCAATTCAATGTCTTGAAGCATGGTGTCCACGAGTCCTCAGACACGTGTATTTTTGCACATTGCAACTCAGCCTCTAAAGTTTGGATGACCCTACTAGTTGAATGCAAAATTGTTTAATACTGTTGAGGCAAACAGGAGGAAATCTGCAGATTTTGGAAACTCAAGCAATACACACAAAACGCTGGTGGAACGCAGCAGGCCAGGCAACATCTATAGGGAGAAGCGCTGTCAATGTTTCGGGCAGAAACCCTTCGTCAGGACTAACTGAAAGGAAAGATAGTAAGAGATTTGCACGTAGGAGAGGGAGGGGAAAATGTGAAATGATAGGAGAAGACCGGAGGGGGTGGGGTGAAGCTGAGAGCCAGACAGGTGATTGGCAAAAGGGGTACAGAGCTAGAAAAGGGAAAGGATCATGGGACGGGAGGCCTAGGGAGAAAGAAAGGGGGAGGAGAGCACTGAAGGGAGATGGAGAACAGGCAGAGTGATGGGCAGAAAGAGAAAAACAAACTAAATATATGGGATGGGATAAGAAAGGGAGGGGCATTAACAGAAGTTAGAGAAGTCAATGTTCATGCCATCAGGTTGGAGGCTACCCAACCGGTATATAAGGTTTTGTTCCTCCAACCTGAGTGTGGCTTCATCTTGACAGTAGAGGAGGCCATGGATAGACATATCAGAATGGGAATGGGACGTGGAATTAAATCAGAATGGGAATGATACGTGTAATTAAATTTAATTCCACGTCCCATTCCCATTCTGATATGTCTATCCATGGTCTCCTCTACTTTTCTGGGGAGGTGCACGTCACTCTACTGCATAGGGTACACGGTACCTGCAGCATAGATGCAACGCAGAAGTATAAATCAACCTTTAGCCAGCACTGATCAGCAGGCCACAGATACCCAAGGTAGCCACTCTGATCTGAACAGTCTAATAGCAAGATATAGCAAAAAAAAAGACAGACATGAAACATTAAGTACATTCCTTTAAAATTATAACATTTTAAACATCTCATGAAATTCCCTAAACCATGTCTGATCAAATAGAAAATGAACATCTGGAAAGCACTAGGAATGTGAATCTTTTTGCTAGTGCCATGTAGAAGTGCTAATCTTACTAATCTCCTTTCACTGACCCAATGGCTTTGTAATCACGTTTCCCTCTAAGATGTCTGCTCACTATCAAAAAGGCGCTCATTATTCCTGAGATTATTGTGGAGATCTGCATCAACCTCAGCCTGGATTGTGGATGATAGCTCCTTCGTTCCCTTCAATGAAGTGTTTCTCTATGGCTTAATGTTCCATAATTCATTTAGATGAAACTCGCAGGCTCTCAACAGCAAATTACACATCCTACTCATCTGGTGCTTTCTTCTACCCCAAGCATATCTTATGAAAATCTGTTCACTAGTGCCCAAAAGAAATAATAAATAATTCCCATCAAGGCATGTTCACTGCTTTCCTCAATCAGCCGCCACATTGAGCAACTTCCAATTCTATTTCAATATTCATTGCTCTCACTATGCTCCTATCGGCCCTCAATCCCCCTCTTTACTTAAACTTCTTAATCCATACCTTTTTAATATTACCTGCTGGACCTTGCAATCTCACAACCTATTGACCGCAACTTAATATGTAATTTTCTTTTCACGTCTGTCCCCCCACCAGCACAACAACTTTCCCTTCAAACTGAAGAGAACTTACTCATCTTCAGCTTTTCCAAGTTTAATGAAAATTCATAAAATCTGAAATGTTGTCCTCTTCTCTCTCCAAAGATGTGTATTTACAGTATTTTCCATCTGTACTTTAGAACTCTAGTTAAGATAAATTATCAATTCACTGTTATACAGTGATTTACAAGAAAAAGCTACTTCATAGTACCACTGCTTTGTAAGGGCATCATCAAACTAAAACATATAAGGAAAGATTCAATCAAAAGGTTGTCAAGATGATAGAATTAGAAAAACACTCATTTCAAAATACTGATGGTCACTCAGGCTATGAAGACAGGAAAGGATTATGGAAATAAAAGTGAGAATTTTAAACTGGAACTCAATCTCCATCACAAGTGATATTGGGTAAATGGGATTTAGCTGACAAGTTACACCACCAATATTCTGGATAGTCTCATATTTCCGGGGAATAAAGGGAGGGTCTCCATCGATGGATCCAGTAATCAAATCTGGAACTAACAGAGGCATAAATGTCAGCTTCAATGGCAAATTAGCTAAAGTCAGAGCATAGTTAGATAATTTTACAAAGGTGAATATAGCTATTATTAGCAACATTTCTGATTCATAATCTGCAGACCTTCAGCCAAAAATTATACTTGTTATGTAATGCAAGCACAGACAAGAACGACGGAGTAGTAGGATTAAATTTTTTTACTGACTTGTGTTAGCCAAAGTACATGCTAGGTTACTCACAGTACAGGTGCAATGAACAGGCTGTGACAGACGAAAACGTGTGCACTGGAAGTCCGTGCAAAAAGAGAGCCTTCTGCGCATAGCAGGCTCAACTGATTCACTGTGTGATCCATTGCCCACACTCGCACTTGTTATATTCTCGCAATCCATTCGATTCAGTTCAATATTAAGTTGGTAAAAATCCTGGGAGTTTTTCCAGCAAAGTTTCCAGATAGAAAAGCAGCATCACTATTTGGGAAAATGAGCGTAGCAGGGATTGAAGGCAATTTCTCCAGACTTCGCAGTAGGGAGCAGGATGCAAATTATTTCCGTTCCAGCAACAGTGTCACAAAATAGCTTGACAATGCTGATGAAGTAAACGTGGGGAGAATAATAAATGATGGTCCACTGATTTTGCCAAATGAAGGCTTGTAGATGAAAAATTGAAATGGCCATGGGTAAAAACTTGGGAGAAATTGGAGCTAATAGTATGGGAACAGGTGCTTTGCTGGCTACAGCTAGACTGTTAAGAATAAAGGCAGGCAGATGGCTTTACTTCATTCTCATTCTTTTGTCAGATTTGAGTATTGTAAAATAACTTGCTTTATGGGTGAAGATGAATGAACATTAGAGGAGTGTTCTGAATGATAGCATATTTCAGTATTTATCAGAGGAGCAGAAGTTAATCGAGGACAGTCACGTCAGCATGTATAGAATCACTGAGTCACACAGAAATGGAAACAGGATATTCCAACCAGCGTGTCCATACCAATAAGTGCTCCATCTACATTAACCCCATTTTCTAGGACCAAGCCCATAGCTTTCAAATCCACCATAATTCATATACTTGCCTAGACACAACTTAAATGCTGTCTACAATTCTACTACCACCACTCTGTCAGTGCATTCGAGGAACTTAACAATTACTGGTTGAAAAAGGACCCCCTCAAATCATCCCAACCCCTTACCTCAACTCTAAGTTCCTGTATTTTTATTCACCTCCAATAACGGAAACGATTCCTGCAGTCTGCCCTGTCCCCTTCAGAACTTTATATATCTCAATCATATTGCCCCTTAACTTCATCTGCTTTAAGTCAAATAGAGTCAGTTCTCTCCTCACAACTAAAACCTCCACCCCAAGCAACATCCGGGTGAATTCCCTCTACACACCCTCCAGCACTATCACTTCCTTCCTACAGTCTGGTGATTAGAAATACACTCAGTAATCTGACAAATGTTGTATGAAGTTGGAGCACAAGCTTCATGATCTTGCAATTATTGCTCCAACTAACGAAGGCTGGCATTCACTTTTAAATAAATTATCTACCTGTGCTACCACTTCCAAAGATATTTGGATTTGCACATTAAGATCCCTCTGTAGGTCAATACTCCTGTGGAGCTTACATGGTATATATCCCAGCCTCAATGACACTCCTATAATGCAACACCCCATGTTTACCAGGATTATACTCCATCTGCCATTTCTCAGCTCATTACACCAAGACTTAAGAAATCACCCATACTGTCAGCAACTTCACCAGTGTCAATGAACTTACCACTCATGTTACCTACATCCAATTCATCTGTGTGTATTGCAAACACTAAGGATCCAGCAGTCATTCCAGTGGAATGCCAATAGTCACAGACATTCAATCATGAGTGCAACTGCCTACCATCACCCTCCTATTGCCAAGCCAATTTTGCATTCAGTTTACCAACTTTTTTTTTAAAAGAGCAACCTTTGCACTTATTTTCATGGGATCTGTTAAGAAAATATTAGTTCCTGGTAAACTTAATTTAATTTTTTGAGGAATGTTAAGAATACACAGATTTTAGCAAGCCACTTTATAAAGTGATACAGGGTACATTGAACAAAAAAAGGATGTGGTCTTTTAACGTATCATAAATTTACTATTTGCAATCAGACTCAATGTATTTTTTAATCTACAGAGATGCAGCGCAGAACAGGCCTTTCTGACTCTTCAAGCCTCACTGCCCAGCAACCCACCAACTTAACCCTAGCTTAATCACAGGACAATTTACAGTGACCAATTAACCTACTAATCAGTAAATCTTTGGACTGTGTGAGGAAACCAGAGCACTTGGAGGAAACCCATGTACACACAGGAAGGAATGTACAAACTTGCTTACAGAAGACGCTGGACTTCTATAGTTGTACCGTGGAGAGCATTCTGACAGGCTGCATCATTGCCTCGTATGGAGGGGCTACTACACAGGACTGAAAGAAGCTGCAGAAGGTTATAAGTCTAGTCAGCTCCATCTTAACTACAAAGTATCCAGGACATATTTAGGAAGCGATGTCTCAGAAAGGCAGCGTCCATTATTAAGGACCTCCAGCACCCAGGGCATACCCTTTTCTCACTGTTATCATCAGGTAGGAGGTACAGAAGCCTGAAGGTACACACTCAGCGATTCAGGAACTGCTTCTTCCCTTCTGCCATCCGATTCCTAAATGGACTTTGAAGCTTTGGACACTACCTCACTTTTTTAAAAATATAGAGTATTTCTGTTTTTGCACATTTTTAAATAATCTATTCAATATACATAATTGGTTTACTTGTTTATTTATTATTATTCTTTATTTTATTATTTTTTTCTCTCCGTTAGATTAGGTATCTGCCGCTGCTAAGTTAACAAATTTCACATCACATGCCGGTGATAATAAACCTGATTCTGATTCTAAATTGAACTCCATTGTCCCGAGCAGTAATAGTGTCATGCTAACCGCTATGCTATCATCCCCACAAACATTCTATGTACATATGTTATTACACTATTAATTTCAATAAGCTTTCTAATTGATTCCTCATTATAGTTTTCTTTAATCACTGATTCTAGTAATGCAATCACAGCTATGTGCAAAGTGATCCTTATCAGGGCCTCTGATAAAAATCTCATTTAATTCTGAAGCAAAGCTCAGTCATTTTAAACAGGAAGGCCTTGAAATTCTGTCATGTAGCCAGACTTCTTAAGCGATTTGCAATGGATGTTTCTATTTGTGTACTTTCTATGTCGGGAGTGTATTTCCCAAGGTTCTCTATAATGCATATAGCCTCATAGACCTCTGGGCATGTTCAGTGTCTTCAAATGGATAAATACACCTGCTGTTTTTGTCACTTGCAACTGCATCAGAGACTACAGGCTCATGAATAGCATCTACTTCAAACACTGAAACTATAAACTGGAAAACTGAAGCCAGCTTTAGGATTACTTCAAGAGTGTCATTTTATTTGGCTGCTGCCAGAGAGTTCAAATCATCCATTACTGTTGACATTTTACTTTTCAAAGCATACCAGTGTCAATTCTGCTGCTCATTTATCTCTCTTCGTTTCCTCAGCACTACCCTGTGATTGATAACACCTTTTTTTGAAAAAATATTTTACCGAGCACACCTATCCATCCTCAGGACTATAAAAGTGCCCATGCAAATATGCCTAACTCAACATGCCAACATTTCTTCTGTTATGAAACAGTCCACAGACTGAATCTCATGAACCGCACAAAGTGAATATGCGCTGAGTAAAAAGCTTGGGTATGTGTTTAACAAAAGGAAAAATGTTCAGCTCATACTGTACAAAGCAAAGTTCACAAATAATTGTAAGTAGGGTATTAAAAAAATTTGAAACAAAAAAACTCAATGTAAGGAAGGGTTTCGGCCTAAAAAGTCAATTGTACTTTTTTTCCATAGATGCTGCCTGGCCTTCTGAATTCCTCCAGCGTTGTGCATGTGTCACTCAATGTAAGTTAGTTACCAATAAATCTATAAGGAATAGATTAGCAACTTTATCAGATTGTTCAAAACATGGAATTTACTACCACTGACATTTTGGGAAGCCTAGTTACAAAAACTAAATATTAAATCCTGATAAGGAGCTGGGTCACACCAATAGGAATAGATGAATTTATGTTTCGTATAAGTACTGATAACTGAGGTAATTTTTTTTAAACTATTGAGATAATTGCTGATGAACGTGTTGTTGAAAATGGTACAGTATAGCACAGGAACAGGTCTTTTGGGCTATGATATTGTGCTGAACTATTAAACTAGTAATTAAATGCCTAACAAAATTAAGCCCTTCTGCCCAAGCAATGTCTATATCTCCCTATTTGTTCAAGAAAAGCTCTGAGAATAAGCTCTGAATGAATTATTGGAAGATCACAGCCACAGAGTTACAGAGAACTATGGCATAGAAACAGCCTACAGGCCCTCAGCCAGCTTGTCCGAGTCCTGCACCTGAAAACAGCACTCCATACCCTTCTCAACATGTACTTATCCAAACTTCTGAGATGCTGAACTCAAACCTGCATCCGTTACCTTTGCTGGCAGCTCGTTCCACACTTTCAGAGCCCTCTGAGTGCAGTTCTTCCTCATGTTCCCCTGAAATACTTTACCTTTCACCCTTATGACCTCCAGTTCTAGTCATACTAAACCTCAGTGGAAAACCTGTGTGCATTTACCCTATTTAAGACACAAGGCCATAAGACATAGGAGCAGAATTGGGCAATTCTGCTCATTGAGTCTGCTCTGCCCGTCTGTCATGGCTAATTTATTACCGCTCTCAACACCATTCTCCTGCCTTCTCCCTGTAACTTTTGAGCCCTCATTAATCAAGAACCTATCAATCTCCACCTTAAATATACCCAATGGCTTGGCCTGCACCAATGTCTGTGGCAATAAATTCCACAGATTTACCGCCCTCTGGCTAAACAAAATTTTCCTAATCTCTGTTTTAAATAGATGTCCCTTTATTCGGCAATTGTATCCTCTGGACCTAGAGTCTCCCACTATAGGAAACATCCTCTCCACATCTATTCTATTAAGGTCTTTCAATATTTGGTAGATTTCAATGAGATTCCCCCTCCACACCCCCCCCCCCCACCATTCTTTTAAACTCCAGTGAGTACAGGCCCAGAGCCATCAATCATTTCTCATGTTAACCCTTTCATTCCTGGGATCATTTTTCTGAACCTCCTCTGGACCCTCTCCAATGCCAGCATATCTTTTCTTGAATAAGGAGCTCAAAACTGCTCACAGAACTCCAAGTGCAGTCTGACTAATGCCTTATAAATTCTCAGCATTACACCCTTGCTTTTGTATTCTAGTCCTCTTGAAATGAATACTAACATTGCATTTGCCTTCCTTACCAACAACTCAACCTGCAAATTAATCTTTAGGGAATCCTGCACAAGGACTCCCATGTCCCTTAGCACTTCTGATTTTTGAAATTTCTCTCTATTTAGAAAATATCCATACCTTTATTTCTTCTGTCAAAGTGCATGACCATGCACTTCCCTACATTATAGTCCATCTGGCACTTCTTTGCCCATTGCCCCAATCTGCCCAAGTCCTTCTGCAGACACCCTGCTTCCTCAACACTAGCTGCCCCTCCACTATCTTCGTTTCATCTGCAAACTTGACCACAAAGCCATTAATTTCTTCATTCAAATCACTGACGTATAACATGAAAAGAAACAGTCCCAAAACCAACCTCTATGGCACACCACTAGTCACTGGCTGCCAATCAGAAAAGGCCCCCTTTCTTCCTATTCTTTGTCCCAAGTCAATCAGCCAATCTATCCATGCTAGTATCTTTCCTGCAATACTAAGGGTTCTCATCATTTAGCAGCCACGTATGTGATACCTTGCCGAAGGCCTTCTGAATATCCAAATAAACAACATAATTGACTCTCTTTCATTTCACCTGCAGTTATTTCTTCAAAGAATTCCAACAGATATGTCTCCTTCAGAAAACCATGCTGACTTTGGCCTATTTCATCATGTGTCTCCAGATACTCTGAAACTGCATCCTCAATAATAACTCCAACATCTTTCCAACCAATTAATTAGGTTAACTGGCCTATAATTTCCTTTCTTTGCCTCCCTCCCTTCTTAAAGAATGGAGTGACATTTGCAATTTTCCAGTCTTCAGGAACCATTCCAGAATCTAGAGATTCTTTAAAGTTCATTACTAATAACTCCAGAATCTCTTCAGCTTTCTTTCAGAACCCTAGGGTGTAATCCATCTGGTCCAGGTGACTTGCATACTTTTTGACTTTTCAGTTTCTCAAGTACCTTCTCCTTAGTAATAGCAATGGCACTTACTTCTGCCCCCTGACAGTCTCAAACTTCTCGTATTCTGCTAGTCTTCCACAGTATACCCCTTCACACTGCACCCCTCATAATTTTGTATACCTCTATCAAACCTCTCATTCTCCTACACTCCAGGGAATAAAGTCCTAACCTATTCAACCTTTCCCTATAACTCAGGTCCTCGGGTCTCGGAAAAACTCTTGGAAGTTTTCTCTGTACTATTTCAATCTTATTGATTTTTTTTTGTAAGTAGGTGACCAGAACTTAAGCCTCACCAACGTGTTGTATAACTTCACCATTACATCTCCATTCCAGTAATCAATACTTTGATTTAAGGCAGCCAATGGGCCAGAAGCTCACATTATGACACTAACTACCTGTGATGACACTTTCTAGGAATAATGGATCTATATTCTCAGATCCCTTTGTTCTCTCCTTAATGCTCTACTGTTCATTGCGCAAGTCCTTCCCTGTTTAGTCCACTAAAGTATATTTCACTATTGTCTGCATTAACTTCTATCTGCCATCTTACAGCCCATTTTCCCAGCTGGTCTAGATCCCATTGCAAGCTTTAATAGCTTTCCTTGCTGTCCACTACACCCCCAATCTTGGTGTCATCTGCAAATCTGATGATCCAGTTTACTACACTATCATCCAGGTTTTTGATTGAAGACCTGATGACAAACAACACTCAGCATCAATCCCTGTGGCATACCACTCATCACAGGCCTCTAGAGAAGAAACCATCTCCTGAAACTCTCTGGCTTTTCCAGCAAAGCCAATATTGAATCCAATTTACTACGTCATCCTGAATGCCAAGTCATTAAACCTTTTTAGCCAACCTCCTTCTCAAGTGTTCTCTTTCATTTCTTAAACTCTTCAGGTACCTCATTTCGTCCTTGTTGGCTTTGTTGCAAAGTTTGCAGACGATATGAACATAGGTGGAGGGGCAGGTAGTTTTAAGGAAGTAGGGAGGCTACAGAAGCCTTAGACAGATTAGGAGAATTGGCAAAGAAGTCGCAGATGGAATGCAGTATCAGGAAGTGTATAGTAGAAGAAATGAAATGCTTGACTATTTTCTAAACTAAGGCACAAAGGGACTTGGGAGTCCTTGTGCAGGATTCCCTGAAGGTTAATTTTGAGGGTCTGTCTGTGGTGAAGATGGCATGTACGATTTTAGCATGTACGATTCATTTCAAGAGGACTAAAATATAAAAGCAGGGATGTAATGTTGAAACTTTATAAAACAGTGGTGAGGCCTCACTTGGATTATCGTGAGCAAATCTAGGCCCCTTATCTTGGAAAGGAAGTGATGAAACTAGAAATGGTTCAAAGAAGGTTCACAAAAATGATTCTAGGATTGAATGGCTTGTCATATGAAGTTTTTGATGACTCTGGGTATTCAATGGAATTCAGAAGAATGAGGGGTGACCTAATTGACACCTATTGAATGGTGAAAGGCCTTGATAGAGTGGATGTGGAAAGGATGTTTTCTATGGTGGGAGAGTTTAAGACCAGAGGACACAGCCTCAGAATAGAGGAATATCTTTTTAGAAAGGAGATGAGGAGGAATTTCTTTAACCAGAGTGGTGAATCTTTGGAATTCATTGCCACAGCCAGCTGTGGGGGCCAAATCTTTCTTTCTTTATTTATTTATCTATTTATCTATCTATATATATATGGTCTAATTCTGCTTCTATATCTTATGGTCTTATCCTCCTTAGCCACATGTTAAACTGTATTATCCTTCTATTTCTGGCCTCACAAGGCACAGGTTGTAATTCTGAGATCACAACTTTTGAGGTCCACTCTGCACCTTAACACCCAACTCCCTGAACTCATTTTGCAGGACCTTGTCACTCTTCCAGCCTATGTGAAGCACAACTTCTGAATGCTCTCCCTCCCACTTAAGAATGCCATAGACTCAGTTCAAGTTGTCCCTGACCCTGGCACCTGAGAGGCAACATACCATCCAGGAATCTCGGTCTTGTTGACAGAAACTCCTGTCTGCTGCCCTAACCATTAAACCCCAAATACAAACCCCATTTCCAGAAAAGAAGGGATATTTTCCAAAATGCAATAAAAACAAAAATCTGTGATACGTTAATTCACATGAACCTTTATTTAACTGACAAAAGTACAAAGAAAAGATTTTCAATAGTTTTACTGACCAACTTAATTGTATTTTGTAAATATACACAAATTTAGAATTTGATGGCTGCAACACACAACAAAAGTTGGGACAGAGTTAAAATAAGATTGAAAAGTGCACAGAATATTCAAGTAACACTGGTTTGGAAGATTCCACATTAAGCAGGCTAATTGGTAGCAGGTGAGGTATCATGACTGGGTATAAAAGTAGTGTCCATCAAAGGCTCAGTCTTTGCAAGCAAGGAATGGTTGTGGCTCACCCCTTTGTGCCAAAATTTGTGAGAATTGTTAGTCAGTTCAAAAGGAACATTTCCCAAACACAAGATTGCAGAGAATTTAGGTCTTTCAACATCTACAGTACATAATATTGTGAAAAGATTCAGAGAATTCAGAGACATCTCAGTGCGTAAAGGGCAAGGTCGGAAACCACTGTTGAATGCGCGTGATCTTCGAGCCTTCAGGCGGCACTGCCTAAGAAACCGTCATGCTACTGTGACAATTATAGCCACCTGGGCTCGGGAGTACTTCGGAAAACCATTGTCACTTAACACAGTCCGTCGCTGCATCCAGAAATGCAACTTGAAAGTATTACGCAAGGAGGAAGCCATACATCAACTCTATGCAGAAATGCCAGCGAGTTCTCTGGGCCCGAGCTCATCTCAGATGGACCGAAAGACTGTGGAACTGTGTGCTGTCAGATGAGTTCACATTTCAGCTAGTTTTCGGAAAAAACAGGTGTTGAGTTCTCCGTGCCAAAGATGAAAACGACCATCCTGATTGTTATCAGTGAAAGGTGCAAAAGCCAGCATCTGTGATGGTATGGGGGTGGATCAGTGCCCACAGCTTGGGTGAGTTGCATGTATGTGAAGGTACCATTGACTCTGAGGCGTATATTAGGATTTTAGAGAGACATATGTTGCCATCAAGGCGATGTCTCTTCCCAGGACAATACCAGACCACATTCTGCACGGGCTACAACAGCGTGCCTTTGTAGACACAAAGTGCATGTGCTTAACTGGCCTGCTGCCAGTCCAGATCTATCTCCTATTGAAAATGTATGGCGCATCATGAAGAGGAGAATCAGACAATGGAGACCACAGACTGTTGAGCAGCTGAAGTGTTATATCAAGCAAGAATGGACAAAATTTCCAATTGCAAATCTACTACAATTAGTATCCTCAATTCCAAAACGATTAAAAAGTGTTATTAAAAGGAAAGATGATGTAACACAATGGTAAACATGCCTCTGTCCCAACTTTTGTTGAGTGTGTTGCAGCCATCAAATTCTAAGTTTGAGTATATTTACAAAATACAATTAAGTTGGTCAGTAAAACTATTGAAAATCTTTTCTTTGTACTTTTGTCAGTTAAATAAAGGTTCACGTGAATTAACATATCACAGATTTTTGTTTTTATTGCATTTTGGAAAATATCCCTTTTCTGGAAATGGGGTTTGTAATAAAAATAAAATAATAATAAATTCATATAGCACTGTCTTACATTAAGAAGTAGGCTCAAAGTGCTTTACATACATTGCAAAAATAAATCAATATTGTCATAATAGTACGAGACAAGATTTTTTAAAAATCGCATTATACAGAATAAAATGTAAATGAATATACCAAATTATATAAACATAATCAACATCAACATGCATTAAGTAATCCTATAAGTAGGCCAAATTAAAAAAGTAAGTTTTTAAAATCACTTTGAAATGCTCCACAGTACTAGCCCGGCACATCTCTGTCAATAAAGTATTCGAGATGGGTATCAGAGGAGCTGGCCTAGCTGCAGACCATGTTGCTGCCCGCTACTCAGGCATCAGAATTGGTGCACTACAAACGTGGGAAATTGTCTCAGACATTTCACTTGCAAAAGCAAGACTCTGTTGGACAGTGACAATGTAAGTTGTCCTTCTGCCGACACCAGTCCAGCTCCTCTGATCAACGACAGCTCACTGACAGAGCAGCCCTGCAGTACCGAATGTTCTTGGGGTAATCGTCTTTGGATTGTAAGAAAACTAATTTTACAAAGGGAAAAAAAAACACCTTTGGTTGGCCCTAGAGAGGCCACTGTGTTCCCTCCAATTTCTTATGGCATCTTCCCCATTCTTTTCCAGTTCTGATAAAGGGTCTCAGCCCAAAAGAAAGCAGAATCTCCCAGTTGCCATACATTTTAATTCCACATCCCATTCCGATATGTCTATCCATGGCCTCCTCTACAGTCAAGATGAAACCACATTCAGGTTGGAGGAACAACAACCTATATCCCATCTGGGTAGCCTCCAACCTGATGGCATTAATGCCCCTCCTCCCCTATCCCTTATTTATTTCCCTCCCCTTTTTCTCTCTCTACCCCTTTTTTCCCCTCTCTCTGCCCCTCTCACAATCACTCCTTGCCTGTTCTCCATCTACCTCTGGTGTTCCCTCCCCCCTTTCTTTCTCCCTAGGCCTCCCATCCCATGATTCTCTCCCTTCTCCAGTTCTGTATCCCTTTTGCCAATCACCTTTCCAGTTCTTAGCTTCACCCCTCCCCCTCCCGTCTTTTCCTATCATTTGGGATTTCCCCCTCCCCCTCTCGCTTTCAAATCTCTTACTACCTTTTCTTTCAGTTAGTCCTGACGAAGGGTCTCGGCCCAAAACGTCAGCTGTGCTTCTTCCTATAGATGCTGCCTGGCCTGCTGCGTTCCACCAGCATTTTGGATGTGTTGCAAAAGAATGACTGTTTATTTCTCTTCATAATTGCTGCTTGACTACTGAGCTCCTCTAGCATTTTGTGCATGTCACTCTGGATTTCCATCATATGCAGAATCTCTTGTGTCTGGGTATCACGCATAGATACGGTAACAAAGAGAGCCTTCAGCATATTGGCCTTTATGTTTCAGTGTACTGAACACAGGAGTTGAGATTCTACATTGACTGGTGAGGCTAAATTTCGAATACTGTGCGCAGTACTGATCAACTACCTATAGGAAAGCTATCAATCAGCTTGAAAAAGTGCAGAGAAAATTTTCTACAATGTTTCTGGGACTTAAGGACCTGAGGTATAGGGTATGGTTGAATAGATTAACACTTTATTCCATGGAGTGCAGGAGAGCCAGGGGAAATCTTATAGAAGTATACAAAATTATTACAGATAGAGTTAGTGTGAATGCATGCAGGTTTCTTCCCTGCAATTTGGGTAAGACTAAAACTAGAGGTCATAGGTGTAAGTGAAATATTCAAGAAGACTCTGAGGGGAAGTTTCTTCAGTCAGACAGTGGTGCAAGTGTGAAACAATAAGCCAGCCTAACTGGTAGATGGTCAATTGCAACATTTAAGAGAAGTTTAGATGGGTACATGGATGAGAAGAATTTGGAGGGCTATGGTCCAGGAGTAGGTAAATGCACCAGGTGCAGACTAGACAGATGATTAGGTTGATACAGATTAGATGGGCCAAAGGGTATCTTCCTGTCCTGCAGTACTCTATGACTCTGCACATCCATGTGCCTATCCAAGAGCCTATTAAATTACAATATTTGCCCCCACAACAACCCCTAACAACACATTCAAAGCATCCATAAATTTCTATATAGAAAAACTTGTCCTGCACATTTCTTTTGAATTTACCCCTTCTCTCTTTAAATGTATGGCCTCTAATATTAGAGCTTTCAACCTTGGGATGATACCAGCTGTCTACGCTATCTATGTCTGTCATAATCTTATAAAGTTTTATCAGGTTTCCCGTCCTCCATCACTCCAGATAATTCAATTGAAGTTTCTCGAATCTCTCTTCATAATCCACATCTTCTAATCCAGGGGTAGCATCCTGCTAAACAGCTTCTGTACTCTCTGCAAAGCCTCCACATTCTTCCTAGGGTGACAAAAACTAAATTAAATATTCCTGAGTTTTATAAATCTACAACATAACTTCCCATCTCAAAGCATCAACTAATACAGGCAAGTATGCCAACCACTTTTTTTTAAACTATCCTATCAAACTGTGCATCCACTTTCAGGGAGCTATGGACTTGGACCCCAAATTCTTTCCCTTAACAGTACATTGTCTCTTTGTATTTGATCTCCAAAAGTGCAACAGCTCATATTTGGCCAGATTCAATTCAATCTGCCATTTCATCACCCATATCTAACCGTTCTGTATACCAATGTACTCCTTGGTGATCTTTTATGCTACCAGAGCACTATTACAGAGATTTTTGGGTTTAGGACATCTACATGTAACAATTGACTTTGGCTACCAGTCTTCACTTCTGAAAATGTATTGTGCATTTAATTAGGAGTGCAGCTCTGAACAATGGGTTCCTAAAAGCTGTGAATCCCAGTCCAGAGAATGCTGATTAAAATTAATTTGGATGTCTGTGGTGTGGATATGAATCAGGGGGTGTGAAGGCTGTATGTAGTTTCAAAGCAAGCATTGTCCTTTGATGTTTGGCACATAAGATATCGAGCCCCACGTTGGGCCTGCAGACCTTTCCACTGAAAACATCTCCATATGATGCCTACTGTACCTTGTTTTGTCGAATAAAGAGTCTACTTTTGTATCTACCAGTAATTTTCTCCGGTGACTTCATTCACGCAACAAACATTACCAACCTTTGTGTCATCTGCAAACTTACTAATCCACATTTTCCTCCAGGTAATTGAGAGACATCACAAATAGCAGAATTCCCAGCATAGATCCCTGTGGAACACCACTAGTCAAGGTTCCCCAGCTAGAGTAAGTCCCATCAACCACTGCCCTCTGTGCTCTTTGAGCAAGCCAACTCTGTGAAATGTATTCACAACTTTTCAGGGAATTAAACAACCTATGACTGTTCTGCGAGATCTGGACAACATACAAGACAGGACTGATGCAAATAACTTTCGTATCACACATCTCCAGCTAGAAATTCTAACTACCTGTTATTTACTTTCACCAGCACTGTCACCAACAAAATCCTTACCTTAGTCCCAATTGCTGACCAAAAATATAACTGGGCATGCCAACAATAGCAGGTCAAAGACTAGATGTTCTACAATTCACATTCTTGTTCCTCAATCCATTCCTTATTTCTGTGCCACATCAAGAAATATGATCAAATGCTCTCCACTTACCTGGAGGAGTTCAGTTCAACATCACTTGAATTGGTAACAGCCAGGCAGACTGCACCTCATTCATCACTCTTACTCCAGCAGCAGGGATTCCAGACTACAGAGTATGCTATTTATATACTGTACTGCCATAACTTCTGTCAGCCCAACACCATAGAACAGAGTTTCTCAACCAGGGTTCCCCAGAACCCTAGAGTTCTGTGAGAGATCATGATTACAAAAAATAAACAGTGTTCTTGAACTTCACGCATTGAACGATGCTAACCAGTGGTGGCCGGTGACCAAGCAGCCCCATCAGCAATCTCTCAGCCCAGTATGGCAGTGCGCAGTAGGACTGTGATTATTTGGTTCAGTAATTCTCAGTTTTTGATGCGAGACAGGCCGTTGATAATTGGTGAGCACTGTATTGCACAGAGGAGAGGACGGTTGGCTGATGACTGGTGAGTGTTGTATTGCACAGAGGGGAGCAATACAAATTGATGAGGAGGCTGAAGTGAGTTTTGATTGTAGGCTGATGAGGAGCATGAAGTGAGTTTTCCAAGCATTGAATGGACTCGCCCAACTTGGGCAGTGATATCAGCCTCTCCCTCCCAAATTACCTCCACGAACTTCCCCTTACATGCCACAACTGACTTAAGGGATCAAACTAACTCTACCAGTGTAGTAAAAATCTGGAGGGAAATTTTCATTCTAAAGAAGGAATTTTTACACACTGCAACTCAGCTGCTGGCTGCCACTTTGCTACTGTTGTAAACATTGCAAAAGGTGGATTGTGTAGGTTAGAAGTTAATTGTATTGTGAAGTTTTCATATTTTTTGCAGTTTTCTCATTTAGTTATTTATTATGCTGTTCTTATTATGCAACAACGGACACCGAAAGAGTCTGTCTTTACAATGAGAGCTACTGATCAATGTGTTTTACATGGACTGGTGATCCACACTGCCCTGTTCCATTGGGCCCAGTCTGTGGCAAACAGCTTACAAAGCTGGCAATGGCGCCAGCAAAATTGAAAAGACACTTAATCACAGCCATATGGCACGTAAAACTGCTGATTATTTAAAAAAGACCCAGGAAGCAAGTTATTTAGTAGCAGAACTTCTTACCCCGAAAAGGAAAAGTCACACAGTTGGTGAGAACCTAACAATGCCAGCATGTAAAATTATAATGGGTAAAATGCTAGGACAAGATGCTATATGAGAAATGGAAAATGTTTCACTCTCAAACAGCATAAGCTGACGTATTGGTGACATGTCACATGATGCTGAAGAAGTTTTGTGTGATAAACTGGAAAACTACAGCTTCTCTATTCAGGCTGATGAGTCAACAGATATCACCAATAAATGTCATGTAGCATTTGTAAGATTTGTAAATCATGGTGAAATTCCAGAAAACTTTCTGTTGCAAAGGCCAAGATATGTTTAATGTTTCGTTTTCATATCTGGCAACAAAAGGTCTGTCTTGGAGGAACTGTGTTGGTATCTGTACTGATGATTGGCTCCATGAGTTTCATTTCTCTTGTAAAACAAAATTCTAAAATTGTCACAAAACTCTGCTTCAACATTCTCATTAAATTTTCATGTTGTAAATAGCATTAATTAAAATCAATTTACAACCTTTTTTTAAAAATTAAATCTACCAAGCCTACCTTTTAAAAAAAATTAAATCCCATTTTGGCTTAAGCCAGTTATTTACCAGAAATTTATTATGTTTGCCTTACGATATTTTAAAATTTATGAAAGGGAGAGAAAGAGATTAATACAAGAAAGGTATGCCAAGTTTAAGTACACGTTTTTTTTCAAGAAAGGTTGGCTAAAAATTCATTCTCTGCTCGAAAGAGCATTGACAATTACTTTTAGATTATTATATTTGCAACTTGCTGATCACACTAACGTACCATGAGCTGTAGATATCATAATTATCGTATGCAGGGGTTCCCTAAGACTTGAAAATTATTTCAAGGTTTCCTCCAGGGCAAAAAGGTTGAGAAAGGCTGGCCTAGAAGGACAAGGACAACAATCACTTTGAAACACTGCCACTATTACCTCTCAAGACACACATTGTTCTACAAACCTACTGTGATTCCTTTCTTGTTGGGTTCAAGTAGTGGAACTTCCTATCCAGGAACACTGCTAGAAAATTGTCTTTATTTAAATTGCAGTTGTGCACAAAGGTAGCTGATCAACTCCTAATAGGAAATAGAAATGGGAAATACTGGCCTTGCCAGTGAAGCCTCTATCCCACAGCAATAATGAAAGATTCCATTAATTCAAAACGTCTGAGTTCAGACCATAAAGCAAGGTGAGGACCTTGTCGCAGTCATGGTAGTAAACAAAAATAAGATAGTACAGAAAATAAATGCCGGTAGCTTCACAATAGCAAGTTAATTTTAAAGCAGTTTCATACTTTAAAGGAGCTTGGAAGTGAAGATGATGTTGTATCGTTTATTTAATTGTTTTCCATTACTTGTCTTTTAAGAGGGTGTTAATTTATCTAAATGCCTTTGGCAAAAAGATATTAAGATTGTAGAAAAAGAGAAAATAGCCATTTGAGCTTCTGAATATATGATCAAGACTAAGAAGACAGCAAAGTCATATGCAAGTAACTTGGCATTATACTGCTGAATTACACGTTACAAATTGCATAGATCCCTAAATAGATCCCTAAATAGATCCCTTGCATAGGGATAGATCCCTTGCATAGATCCCTAAATAGATCTTAATTGTGCAAGTTGCTGTGCAACTTTTTCAGCAAGCAGCAAATGGATGATGCTTGCTACTGACACTAAGGAAATATGCCCTGCAAAGTTGAATCAGAATCAGAATCAGGTTTATTACACCGGAATGTGACGTGAAATTTGTTAACTTAACAGCACCAGTTCAATCCAATACATTATCTAGCAGAGAGAAAAAAATAAAATAAATAATAATAAATAAACAAATAAATCAATTACATATATTGAATAGATTAAAAAATGTGCAAAAGAAATACTGTATATTTAAAAAAAGTGAGGTAGTGTCCAAAGCTTCAAAGTCCATTGAGGAATTGAATGGCAGAGGGGAAGTTGTTCCTGAATCACTGAGTGTGTGCCTTCAGGCTTCTGTACTTCCTGCCTGATTGTAACAGTGAGAAAAGGGTATGCCCTGGGTACTGGAGGCCCTTAATAATGGAGGCAACCTTTCTGAGACACTGCTCCTGGAAGATGTCCTGGGTACTTTGTAAGCTAGTGCCCAAGATGGAGCAGACTAGATTTACAGCCTTCTGTAGCTTCTTTCAGTCCTGTGCAGTAGTGCCTCCATACCGGACAATGATGCAGCCTGTCAGAATGTTCTCCACGGTACAACTATAGAAGTTTTTGAGCGTATTTGTTGACATTGCAAAATCTCCTCAAACTCCTGATAAAGTATAGCCGCTGTCCTGTCTCCTTTATAACTACATCGATATGTTGGGATCAGGTTAGATCCTCAGAGATCTTGACACCCAGGAACTTGAAGCTGCTCACTCTCTCCACTTCTGATCCCTCTATGACAATTGGTATGTGTTCCTTCATCTTACCCTTCCTGAAATCCACAATCAACTCTTTCATCTTACTGACATTGAGTGCCAGGTTGCAGGGATCTCTCTGTGTGACATAAATTCCCTTTTCTGATAGGTTTTGCAATTAGGCACTCAAAAACATTGTCGTCTTATGTACCAGTAATACCATCAATCATGCTAAACAGCCAGAAAATATCCAAGATACAATATGCATAATGAAAAATATCACAACATTAATGAACAACTTTAAATATCAATCTACAGAAATAATTTTAAACTGTGTACTACAGTCTGGGTCACAAAGCACAAAAAATGGCCCTTTCCTCCATGACATCCATACCAGCTGTTAATTACCCATTTGTACTAATCCCATCATTAGCACACAGCTTTCTAAGCCTTGATAAAACCATTAAGACCATAAAATATAGGATTGGCACATCAAGTCTGCTCTGCCATTCAATCATGGACTAATCAAATTCTTCCAGTCATCCCCACTCCCCTGCCTTCTCTCCATACCCTTTGATGCCCTGGTTAATCAAGAACCTATCTATCTCTGCCTTAAATGCACCCAATGACTTGGACTCCACAGCCGGTCATGGCAACAAATCCCATAGATTTGCCACCCTCCAACTAAAGTAATTTCTCTGCATCTCTGTTCTAAATGGATGTCCTTCAATCTTGAAGTCATGCCCTCTTGTTCTAGTCTCCCCTACCATGGGAAATAACTTTGCCATATCTAATCAACATCCTTTTAACATCCGGAATGTTTCTATGACATCCTCTCTCATTCTCCTGAACTCCAGAGAATACAGCACAAGAGCCACCAGACCCTTTAATTCCTGGAATCATTCTCATGAATCTTCTCTGAACCCTCTCCAATGTCAGTATATCCTTTCTAAAATAAGAAGCCCAAAACTGCACATAATACTCCAATACGAGTGCTTTATAGAGCCTCAACATCACATCCCTGTTCTCATATGCTATACCTCCAGAAATGAATGCCAACATTGTATTTGCCTTCTTCACCACCGACTCAACCTGGAGGTTTACCTTTAGGGTATCCTGCACAAGGACTCCCAAGTCCCTTTGCATCTTTGTACTTTAAATTCTCTCCCATCTAAATAATAGTCTGCCCATTTATTTTTTCCACCAAAGTGCATGACCAAACACTTTACAACATTGTATTTCATTTGCCACTTCTTTGTCCATTCCCCTAAAATATCTAAGACTATGTCCACACTAGACCGGATAATTTTGAAAACGCCGGTTTCGCATAAAAACGACAGGCATCCACACTAGGCGTTTTTAAAAATACCTCTGTCCACATTAAAATGGAAATTTGGGCAAATCCCCTCCTACTGGGCATGTGCAGGATACACAGAAAACAAGCGAAGAGGAAACGGTATACTTGGTGTGCATTTCTCCAGAAACATTTTCTACAACCACAGTCTCTCTTCACCGATGAAAGGGGCAACAGCTACAACTAAATGCAATAAGGCCTGTTACTGGGCAAAAGTGAAATTTGCTGTTACCTCATTTGTTTGCCTTTACTTTTGCCAGGTCTTTGTGTATTATTTTGCAGTATTTAACATGTGTAATAAAACAAGTTACTGGGCAAAAGTGACAATTGCATCTACTGAATGTTTGCACAAGCAATACATTAATAAATGTATAAAACACGTCTACATCAGTGTTATCTTGTATTTCCATACGATGTTACATTAGGCTGTTACACATCTATTATCAGATATTGTTGTGGTGTTGGAGGTTGCGTTCAAGAAAACAATGAAATGCAGCGCTGCCGCCACCATTTGTTCCGGCACATCATGACAGCGGTTTTAAAAGTAGCCGGTTACTCCGTACACACGACACCGGATATTAGGTGCTTTCAGATTTATTCACACTGGAGAGCATTTCTGAAAACCTCCGTTTTCGGGGGAGGAAAACGCTGTTTCACTGTGGATGGAGGGTCAAAATGAAGAGAAAAAGCTTCGGTTATGGATTTATCCGGTCTAATGTGGACATAGCCTAAGTATCTCTGTTTCCTCAACATAATTCAAATGATTATCCAGATACTTCTTATTCACACCTTAAATCCCTGCTTCTGATCTTAGACACCATTATAAAGTTTCTCATCCCACTCTCTGCTCTGGATATACGTTCCTGAGTCACCCAACAAAATCTCAGCTCACTTACTTAACATTGATTTTTACAGCAACTATGTTGTACAAAACTTAAATTCACAAAGTTGCATGTTGAATTCATCCGTTAAGAGTAAAATAGTACGGAAGAGCGGTAGGAACTTCCCAGCATTTGAATTTAACTGCACATATGCTGATGCCAGAAATTGTGAACTTTACAGAATAATGAAATTGAAATCTAATTGCTTTGCTAAAATTACAAATGCATATTCCAGATCAATGTTTTGATGAACATTAGTGTAAAAAAAATTGAATATACTTCACTTTTATCATGTAAGCCAGTGATCACCAAACTTTTTAAGCCCAAGATCCCCTACCTCGGCCTTAGTAAAAGGCAAGATCAACCCCAGATCAATTAGTTACACGCATGCGCACCAGGGCAGAAAAGACCGGAAGTAAAACCCCGCAACCCGGAAGTAGAAATAATATATAAACACCGGGGGTACCCACCATTTTTTTTGCACCATGGACCGGTTTAATATTGATAATATTCTTGCGGACCAGCCGACAGGGGCGGGGGTTGTTAAACACGACCGGAATACAGTGATACTCGAAGCAGGTTCCTTATGTCCAGTCTAGTCTAGTTTTCGCGGCTCTCGGCTTCTATCCTGCTTGCTCACGTTTTTTCCACTGAGAAAACTCAGTGGGTTCGTCTTTAAGTGCTGGGTGCTTGGACTCAGGGTACTGAAGCAGTTTTGAGACATTGCCTCATTAGACAGCCTCCGGGCCCGAACTCAGCCTCCCGCCCGCCGCCTTGGCCAGGTACGGCTGGTCGTGGGTGGGGTGAGAAGACAAGTTCAAGGCCAGAGGTCCCCGTACCGGGGCCGCAGCGGTCACAGTCTGGAGAGCACGGCCGACCGAGCAGGGAGTGCGACAGAGCGCCCGCCCACCCCCCTTGTAGGATCTATCAGCCGACAAATGTTTGTTTCAGTAGATCACAGTGAGGTAGCTGCTCTGATATTTACGAAACGCTGAGTCCGAATTAGGTCGTCTGCAAATAGTTTAGCACCGGGTTCCCCACGAACATTCGGTGTGGTAAACAGGTTTAGAGGCAGCGCTCCAGGCCAGTAGTGACGGCACTTCCCACTGGCCACCCGAGACCAACCGGTGATCCCTGGCGCGAGGGTATCACTGTGTTTAGTCGCCTGATGACTTCGCATGGGTTCAAGTTCAACAGTGGGCTGACAGGGAATGAGGAAAAGTGCAGCTGACTCATATCGCTTCCTCGCGGCCCGGTGGTTGGGGACCAGTGAATTACATTGTGTAGTGCGGGAGAGCTATACGCATGCGCAAAGGACAGAAAGAACGGGACTAAAACCCCGCAACCTGGAAACAATCTCTCAACAGTATTTGTGTATTAATTTTTCATTTTTTGTCAGGATAAACTGGGAAAGTCTCAAAGATCGACTAGTCGATCACAATCGACGGGTTGGCGACCACTAACATAAGCATTAAATAACATGGGTTAGATTTCCCATATGACAAACAGTAACTACTTCTATTTAGTAAGTCATTTCAGCAAGCCTTCCAGCCAAAGTTGACCCACTGCAATTCGCCTACTGCTGAAACTCGTCTATGGTCATCTTCCTGACCCCATATTCAACTCTGGAGCATCTGGACAATAAAGACACTTCTGTCAGACTATAGTTTATTGTCTACAGGTCCACTTTCAATACTACAATTCCAAGCAAACTCATCAAACTCTGGACTACGGCAGTCAACACTTCCATTTGCAACACCATCCTTGACTTTTTGACTGTTAGACTTCAATCAGTAAGGATAGGCAACAGCACCTTCACCACAAATATCCTCAACACTGGTGCTCCACAAGGTTGTATCCTCAACATCTTACTCTACTCCCTTTACACTCATTACTGTGGTTAGATTTTGCTCTAACTCCATCTACAGATTTTCAGAAGAAACCAGTACAGCGGGTTGTATCTCAAATAACAATGAATTAAATAGACAAAGAAGATGAAGAGGTTGATAACGTGGTATCTTGCTAAGATACTTTCCTTCAATGTTAGCAAAACATTAACATCAGGAAGAGGAGCAGTCCACTTGCCTCTATTTACATTGACAGTGGTGAGACTAAGCTTCAGGTTTCTAGAAGTGGAATCACTAATAACTTATTCTGGTCCAACTATGCAGATGCTACCACCAAGAAAGCTTACCAATGCCTCTACTTCCTCAGGGGGCTAAATAAAAAAAATTATTGATGTACCACATAAAGCATCCTATCTGGAAGCACATCAGCTTAGTATGTTAACTGCTCTGAGCATGACTATAAGAAACTGCAGAGTTGTGGACACAGCACATCACAGAAACTAGCCTCCTCTCCAAAGACTCTTTCTGTACTTTTCACTGCCTCGGTAAAACAATTAGCATAATCAATGATCCCACCCAACCTGAACACACTCTCTTCACCCTGCAGAAGATACAAAAGACTGAACACACATACTAGCAGGCTCAAGGACAGCTTCTACACCACTTGTAAGACTATTTAATAGTTTCCTAGTATGATAAGATGGACTGTTGACCTCGCAACCTGCCTCATAATGATCTTGCAGCTTATTGCCCACTTACACTGCACTTTTTCCTACAGCCACCACACTTCAGTCTGCACTATTAATTTCTATGGTCCACGTATGGTCAAGTCTGTGATGAGGGCTAGGACTAAATCTTCAATGTTAGAGTAGACAGTTGGGCAATAATTAACCAGACTGCACTCCTCATGCTTTTTGTAAACAAGTTACCGTAGATTCCGGACTACAGAGCGCACCTGATTTTAAGCCGCTGGCACTAATTTTAGAAATAAAATCATTTTTTTAAATGTAAAGGCCGCACCGGATTTTAGGCCGCACCGGATTTTCGGCCGCAGGTGTCCCACGTTGTAATATGAGATATTTACACAGAAAGATATTACACGTGAGGATTTTTTTAACTTTTAATTAAATCCATATGGTAACAAAAACAAATACATATTGCAAATGCTTTTTTTCGAACCGTGCCCGTACGCGGCTACTTTTAAATATACGTTGCGTATACTTCTTTACTGAACAACATTCCAATATCTCCTAACGACTGGTAAAAAATATATATACTGCAGCCTACCAGGAAAAGTTATTGATACCTTTAACTTAAAAGCAGAGTTCGCTCGGATCCAAAGCCGCTCGCGTAATCCGCTCCCCCCTCCTTTCCGTTTCATCGCAAACGGCATTTAAAA
This sequence comes from Hemitrygon akajei, assembly GCF_048418815.1. Taxonomy (NCBI): domain Eukaryota; kingdom Metazoa; phylum Chordata; class Chondrichthyes; order Myliobatiformes; family Dasyatidae; genus Hemitrygon; species Hemitrygon akajei. Next base: position 109,764,854 of record NC_133125.1, read on the forward strand.
GCAGATTTCGCTCGGATCCAAAGCCGCTCGCGTAATCCGCTCCCCCCTCCTTTCCGTTTCATCGCAAACGGCATTTAAAAGCAGATTTCGCTCGGATCCAAAGCCGCTCGCGTAATCCGCTCCCCCCTCCTTTCCGTTTCATCGCAAACGGCATTTTCCCACAAGACACCGCGAAACCGGGTGTGTCGTCATAGCATCCCGCGATGTAGTACAGAAAACAAATATAGTTTAAACTAAGTAGGGTAGGTAGCACAATGCTTCGAGTGTTTTCCATGTTGATGAGGGTGAGTACAAATGACTGATTTACAATAATTTAATTGTGAAAGTGCGCTTGATTTATCGTACAATTTCATTGGACCTCTGTGAACTACTCATCAATTTTATTGGTCTACTGTTACGAGGCAAAATGTTTACGAGGCGGCATGAAAAAAACCTTGCATTAGCCGCTCTGGATTATTGGCCGCAAAGTTCAAAGCTGTTCAAAATGTGGGAAAAAAGTAGCGGCTTAAAATCCGGAATCTACGGTAATTAATTTTCCACATGAGTAGATGCTAGGTTAACTGGAACAGACTGTTAGCCAAGTCAGAAATCACTTAATTGGCAGAAGCCTGGTTCTGTGATCTCACTAAATGGAGAAGCTCCAAAAGGATCTCTTGTGACATTTCTTGCCAAAAATATTTGTTAAATACTTCAGTTTTGTCTTTACTGTTCATATTCAGTACCTCATCATAAAGGGGTGAGAACGTTCTTGGAGTCTCTTTCTCATTTATCAGTTCAGGTGTCCACCATCATCATGATTACATGCAACACGACCTTAGACCCCTGATCTGATCAGTCGATCACAAGCTTACTCAAGTTATTGAAGATTGCTTTGATATTACGCAAGCATGTATTGTCATGTTACAACTTGGTTGGCACTTCATTTTTAGGCAAGCTACATTCTTCACCTACCATACCCTTCTGTCCTCCCAAGTGAAACAGGTTCATTCCCTGGCTTGACTGTAATAGTCACAGGGAGATTTAACACATAACAGGCTATTTGGCCCTTCTAGGCCATGTCAATCATCAGCCACCCATTTAAACTAATCTCATCTCAATTCATTTTCTCCCCACAAGTTAATGGCAGTATGCAGATCTGCTGACTCCTGAGTCTTCAGTTTGTAGCAATGTACATTTCTGCTGCTTGTCCTTATTGCCTTATTGATGCCAGACATTCCTGACTGTGTTGACACACCACATGATGGAGTGTGTTCTGACAAAATCATCTCCACTAGGTGGCTGGCTAGTCAGTTGTTATACAATTGCTGAATAATATCACAGACGTATACAAAGTAAAGGTGGAATTCACACACTACCTGGTGCAGACCCAGGTAAGCAGCTATGTCCTTTAGGGATTAGCCACCTTAGCCAGTAGCGGTGCTACCAAACCAGTCTTGGTAATAGATATTGAAGTCTCCTACCACAGTACATCCTGTGTTTTTGCTCCTGTCTGTGCTTTTTCCAGTGTAACTAAACATTCAGGGTCAATGATTCATTAACTTAAGGAGAGTGGTCTGTGAAAATCAAGTAGGTTTGATCTAATGTCACAAGACTTCATGGAGACTGGAGTTAATGCTGAGGACTCCCAGGTCTACTCCACCCCCCAATGCTCTGCCAGTTCTAATGGATCAGTTCTGCAAAGCTCATCACTGCTAATTTTTTTTTTAATTTCAGATTGGTAACTGAAATGGTAATAGCTACCATGAAGGGATTTCAACATGTTTATTAGTCTAGGCCTCTTCGAGTACTAATTTTGTAACTTAACTTTTGCATTACCTGTATGTCAATCTGAATATAAAATTATCTCAGAAAGAGGCCAGTACTGGTCCTCCCCAGCTTTATGAATGCCTGATTTATGCACAACGTATATATAAGCATAGGTGCTTGGGAGACAAGCAGATGGCTATACTGCCCACTGTGGGTCTGCAGGCATCTTGTGGTAGCAATTCCAACTTGTTAACTACCTGGGCTACATACAAAGAGTTCACAGGAATGAAACACCGCTGAAACCTGGTGAGAACCTACAATTGAACTATTTACAGACTACAGGGGTACTACCCATTGATCAGCAAGAAGTTTAAAAAATTTTTTTAGTAACTTCTACTTGGGCATATTAATCACAAGTTCAAAGCCTGCAGATGACATGAAATTTACAAGCAGTAATGATGGTGGTAAGACTTCAGGAATATAAATAGAAAGCTGAACTTGGAAGACACAGGGTCATATTTAACATAGTATGAACAGAGTGAAAAATAAATTGCTGGAGGAAATCAGTGAGCCAGTGGAAGGAAATGAACAGTTGACATTTCAGGCCAAGACCCCTGTATCAGGACTGTCCCTACAGTCTCCTGCATCTACAAAGTGTAAAAAGACAGTTGTTGGTTGATAGAACTAAATGAAATAATTATTTGAAATGTTGCAAAACTTATGCAGGAACCTGACTCTACATACACAATATTTTTAAAAGCATCAACACAACATTCAAAAGGCTATTTTAAAAAAAAATTGTGAGCTTGTGCATTGGCAATCAATGAATATTATGGAGAAGTATTAAATCAATGGAAAAATGGTTGTATCAGCCTCAGCTATAATACTGTAAGTACCTCACTTAAGGATACAAAGCCTTGCAGACTACAAAAGAACTTTGAGTGATACTAAATCAATGGGAAACCTAAAGTTTCAGGGGTGTAGTGGACAGTGAGGAGGGCTATCATGGCTTGCAGAGGAATCTGCATCAGCTGGAAAAATGGCAGATGGAATTTAATGTAGACAAGTGCAAGGTGATGAACTTCGGTAGGACCTACCAGGATAAGCCTTACACAGTGAATGGTAAGGCACTGAGGAGTGTGGTAGAACAGAAGGATCTGGGAATACAGGTCCATAACTCACTGAAAGTGGCATCACAGGTAGATATGGTTGTAAAGAAAGCATTTGGCACATTGGCCTTCATAAATCAATACATTGAGTACAGAGGATGGGATGTTATGCTGAAGTTGTACAAGATGTTGGTGAGGCCTAATTTGGAGTATTGTGTGCAGTTTTCACCTACCTACAGAAAAGTTCTAAACAAGTTTGAAAGAGTGCAGAGAAAATTTACAAGGATGTTACAGGGTCCAGAGGACCTGAGTTAGAAGGAAAGATTGAATAGGTTAGGACTGTATTCTTTAGAATGCAAAAGATTGAGAGGAGATTTGATAGAGGTATACAAAATCATGAGGGGTATAGATAGTGTAAATGCAAGCAGGCTTTTTCCACTGAGCTTGGATGGGACTACAACCAGAGGTCATGGCTTAAGGATGAAAGGTGAGAAGTTTACGGGGAACATTAGAGAAAACTTCTTCACCGAGGGTCATGAGAGTGTGGAATGAGCTGCCAGCATGTGGTCAAGCTGACAACACAAATGGTCCATGCAAGCTTGATTTCAAATATTAAGTGAAGTTTGGATAGAAGGGATATGGAAGGCTATGGTCCCGGTGCAGGTCATTTAAATGTTTTTTCTGCATGGACTAGGTGGGCTGCAGGGCATACTTCTGTGTTGTACTTCTCTATGACTTTATGACTCCAATCCTTCATGCTACATTGTATTATAAGTAACAGTATTTCATTTCCAGAGGAAGTAATCTTCAGAACCAATAGTGGTTATACTCCAGAACCAAGCTTACTCATATCTCTGTAGCTGAGCTGGAGTAAGTAGATTGGCCATTGTGTTTGCCCATCTTTAATAACCAAGTTCAAACCATCAAGTTTCAAGTTTCATACCTTTACGAAAGGATATGAGAGGATGGGCCTTACTATCAAAATCCACAGAGGTCCCCATCTCTGCTGTGCCATATTCTCCTCTGACAAGAATGATTTATAGTATGATTTCCTTGATCTCAGAAGCTGTTTCTCAACAATGAATTGTCATCAATGAGCCAGTACTCCCTTTTGTCAAATTAGCAAAGAGGTATCTGACAATCAAGCAACACACACAAAATGCTGGTGGAATGCAGCAGGCCAGGCAGCATCTATAGGGAGAAGCACTGTCGACGTTTCAGGCCAAGACCCTTCGTCAGGACTAACTGAAAGAAAAGATAGTAAGAGATTTGAAAGTAGGAGGGGGAGGGGGAAATGCGAAATGATAGGAGAAGACCTGAGGGGGTGGGATGAAGCTGGGAGCTGGAAAGGTGATTGACAAAAGGGATACAGAGCTAGAGAAGGGAAAGGATCATGGGACTGGAAGCCTAGGGAGAAAGAAAGGGGGAGGGGAGCACCAGAGGGAGATGGAGAACAGGCAGGGTGATGGGCAGAGAGAGAAAAAAAAGGGGAGGGGGAAAATAAATAAATCAGGGATGGGGTAAGAAGGAAAGGAGGGGCATTAACGGAAGTTAGAGAAATCAATGTTCATGCCATCAGGTTGGAGGCTGCCCAGACGGAATATAAAGTGTTGTTCCTCCAACCTGAGTGTAGCTCCATCTTGACAGTAGAGGCGGCCATGGATTGACATATCAGAATGGGAATGGGACGTGACATTAAAATGCGTGGCCACTGGGAGATCCTGCTTTCTCTGGCCGACAGAGCATGGTGAACTGTTTTCTTACAACACCCTCTTTTGTTTTAAACAAATACTGAAGTTATATTTGCCATGTTCCAATTTACAAGGACTCAGAATTTTGAAAGGTGCAACTATTTTAATCACTATTTTAAAGCTATCTCTTTTAATATTGTGGGGTGTGAATTATCAAACCATGAGGATTTCAAACTCATTAGTTTTTTCAACACTTTTTAAAAAAGTAATAGTTACTTACTTTTACATTCACCTTGTCTTTGGACTCTGGATTCACCATTTCTGGCAAGTTTTTGTATTCTCTTTCATAAAGACAGAACTAAAGTAATTTTTGATTGTTCTGAAAGTGTAAATTAGAAGTTCTTTCCAAGGGTGGAAAAATCAGAAGTGAGATGACACTGACTTAGTATAATTGCTTCTTGTTCTTTGCTTTTACAAACTCCAGAGCTGAAAAATAGAACCAACCAAAGATTCTAAAATATCACATGGAAATCCCCTTACTTCAAAGGGAAGACAGAAAGCAGAAAAGAGGAGAGATAGAAAACTATACACCACACCGCTTGATATCTATTGGAGGAAAACATTAGAAAGTAGCAGTAAGAGACATTATAACTGAAGCATTTGAAAACCTGTCAAATTCAGGATGGCTCTGTGAAATAGTCATCACGTTTGAACAACTTATTAAGAGCCCTTTAAAGAAATAACACACGGGCCTGTAGACAATACAAAATCAGAAAGCTTTTGATAAGTGTCACACCAAAGATTATTGCAGAAAATAAAAGCTCATTATGTAGGAGATATAGCAATTGGTGTACCAATGAGACTGGTGCCTTAGCTTCAACTTATTACAATTTACATTCAACTGAATGGAGGCACTGAAGATCAGCTAAACCTGCTGATAGCTTCCTAATTATCTTTGTGTTAAGCTGTGCAGAAGAAATAAGGACATTACAAAGGGTTTTACATAAGTTAAATGACTGGACAAAAATCTGGCAAATGGAGTTATAACGTAAAAAAATGTGGTATTATTCATTTTGGCACAAAAAATAAAAATTTCACTATCTATACTCCTGAGTGATTACAGAGTTCAGAGATGCAGAGGAATCTGAATATCCCGATGTATGTTTCAGTGAAAGGTTACTCTGTAGGTACATCAAGCATAGAACACTCACACAAAGCAGTTGCACAGGGAATAGAGAGGTTATGCTTTAGTAACATAGACCACTGAATAGATCCCATTTAGAGTATTATGTGTGGTATTGATCTCCTTAAAGAAGGGTGTTAATGGGTTGGAAGTAATTGGAATATGCTTACTACACTAATATGGGAATGGGTGGATTATCTCATAAGAAAATGTGGAATTCGTTAAGGTTGTATCAGCTAGAAGTCAGAAGGAGAGGGAATTTGACTGAGGGGACATAAGACCCTGAAGAGGTCTCGTCAGGGTGGATGTGACAAGAAACATTTCTCTTATGGGAGAACCTAGAGATAGAGTTTACTGTTTAAATACACTCAAGAAGATGACGAAGCAAAATTATTTTTCTTTTCCTGAAAGGGCAGTGCAGTTTTTGATTATTTTTTTAGAAAAGGAAATGTGGAAAGAGAGTTGATAAGCAAATTGAGTGAAAGCTTACAATGGGTAAATGGGAAAGGAGAGCTTAGGTTATAATCAGATCAGCTATGAACCTATTAAATGTTTGAACAGCCTTACTAAAGCGAATAGCCTACTTCTAATATATATGTAAGAGGTAATTGGGTTGAGATCCCTCCCATCATACACATTGATCCTTTTGACATTAAGCTAAGTCTCTATTTCTTTCTTAATAAATTTAATGACCTGGCCTTCCGTGCCTTATGTGATAGAGAATTCTTCAAGTTCATCACTCCAGATGAAGAAATTTCACCTGATCTCAGTTCAAAATGATATCTTGAGGTTGTGATCCCGGTTTTGAACTGTCTAGGAGCCATTCCTCTATTAGGCACACATAGATTTTTAGATTTCTATGAGATTCCTTTTCCATTCTCCAAATCTCTCATCAATATTGCTCCAGTAAACTCAATTCCTCTTCACACATTAGTAGTGCCATCTAGAATCCCTTGCCCGCATTACCTCCATAGAAAGAAAACCTTCCCTCAGTTAAGAAAACCAAGCACACACATAAAACTTCAGAGGGGGTTTCAGGGCAGGAAGACATCCTTGCTCCTATAATCAAATCCTCTTGCAAAAAAGCCAGTCTATCACTTACCTAACTACCTGCCGAATCTGAACATTTAATTTCAAAGGCACTCAAATCTCTTTACTTCGTCCTTGCACCCCAATCACCATTTAGATATGTCCTGTGGTTCTTATTAGCAATGTGGACAACCTCACTTTTACCTATTTTAGTCTGCATCAGACATTCATTTGACCAGTTAACCACCTTCTCTACATCACTCTGCCTCTTTGCATCCATCTCACAGATCAGATTTGCCTTCCTCTGCTCCTCTCCAGCTTTGTGTCACCTGCAAACTCTGCAGACTTGGAAATGTTATATTTGGTTCCTTTAACTAAATCATTGATGTATACCTGGATATCTGAGATCCTAGAACTGATCCCTATAGCAGCCCTCAATAGTCATTATCTGGCATTCAGAAAATATTACCTTCTCTGCCTGTTCCCTATCATTCAAACAATTCTCCGTCTACGCCAATATATAACCCCGAATATCCGTGTACACTAACCTAAAGGGTGGAAACGTTGGGAAGGAAAATATTAGATGATAGAATGGGGTGTGGTTGGTCAAATGTTCTGGATATTGGTGTGGGGTACTGACTTGCACAATAATAGGATTGGCCTTTATTTTGGTCTTAACTCCTAAACCCGGGAACTGCATCAGGAGATTCTAGTTCTCACCTCTTTCTGAGATTAACGATTTTGAGAAACTATTTGCCCTGAGGTCAGGACGCTGACAGACTTTCCGCGTATCTCCCATCTCTTAGCACCTTAGCAACGTACATCATTAAAGAGAATTCGCTTCTAACCATCAGCCACGCGTCAAGCAACAGATGAGATTTTACGTTTATTTTACTGTTGGGTTATTAAAATAATTGAAGCTAGGCGGAAAAAATATGGTTAAGTGAATGCTAACGATATTTCGGCTGCTGTTGATTCAAGTCATTAAGTTCATTCAAGTTAAATCAGAACCAAGTCATTATAACAAAAAGCACCGAAGTATTAAATGCATACATCTTCACAATTAATCAACACCTACCATGAAACAGAAACTTTGCCACTTGCTGCCCACCACTCCGTGCCGCAATCTCACTGCCGAAAGATCCAGTCACTGTTTTCCCATCACACATCAACAGCACCAGCTCTGCAAAAGTGGCCAGAACTAAAAGTCTCATTGTGATTTAAAGCCCCAAGCTGTCTACCTGCTGCCACTCATCCCTCCCTTCCAGCTACAAAGCGGTCTCGGTGCGGAGGTCTGCTCGCCGGGACCCCATTAAGGAGGCAACGCGCCGCCGGCCCCGGGCGCGGCCCTCCGACGTGTCAACCGGTGTCGCAAAGTGCTTACCGAAAACTGTGCGGGACAACAGCCCGCCAATACCGCTAAAAATAACCAGAACAAAACAAATTTCACAACTACGGAGCCTTATAATGATTCATTTTGTGATGTAAATATTTTACGGCGACTGTAGAGCGTAAAGCGCTTAGACCGTAAAATGTGCGCACTTTACGGCAGTTGGAGCTGCTTTGGAAGCTGTGTGAAGCGGCGAGGATAACTGGCGCGGTTCCCGCAATGTTTGAGAAGTGGCGAGGATAACTGGTGATTTCCCGCAATGTTTGAAAAGCGGCTGCTGGTGACGGGTGGTGCCGGCTTCATGTAAGTGTCCGATGCTCTGGCAACATGGGAGGGTTCGGATCTGACAGGGAAACAATGCGTGGTTCTGTCAGTGGGACAAAACGATGCTAGCATGGAAGTATAAAAACTGAGCACAACCAAAAAATAAATAGCCTCAATGTTTATTTTAGAGATTCTAGACATTGACAACTGTAGCCCTTGAACAAGTCTTTCCTGCTGCTTCAGTTGAATCTATTCCATAATACAGTGGGGTGGGATGTTCCCAAATTTAAACCCAGTGATAGTTGGCAATATACTTCCAAGCTGGGATGATGTACAACCCTGGAGGAAAACATGCAGATCATGGTGTTCACATAAATCTTGTGCCACTTAATTCTTCAAGACAGCACAGAAACAAGATATTTAGCCCAACTGCACTAATTTCATTTGCCCCAATTAACACTGTAACCTTCTATGCCTGTCATTGTTTAAGTGTCTGCGTAAATTGTTTCTTAAGTATGGAAATTGCATCTATTTTTACCACTTCCTCTGTCATCACATGGTGTTACACTTGCAGCTACACCTCCTCCATTAAAGGCCCTAAACAGCCCTTCCAAGTGAGCCATTGACATGTGAATTCTGGGATGTTATTTATTCCATAGGAGATCTGATTATGACTTCCTCTTTGTCCGTGAGACCAGACGCAGACTGGGTGACTGCTTCACCAAGCACCTTTACTCTGCCATGTCAGACAAGATCTCCCAGTGACCAGCCATTTTAATTCCACTTCCCGGTCCCACACAGACATCTGTCCACGACCACCTCTACTGCCAGGTTGAAGTGAAATGCAAATCAGAGAAAAGACACTTCATATTCTGCCGTGGTAGTCTCTACCCTGGAAGCAAGAACACTGAGTTCTCAAGTTTCCAGTAACAGCTCCTTCTCTGTCAATTTTCTCCTTTTTGTCATCCTCTCTCCTGCTAATCCACCAGTCCCCATCATCCTGATACTCTACTGATCACCCACACACTCCTCCCACTGGTGCCCCTCCCCACATCCTTCCCTTTATTCTATGCTCCACCTATCAACTGCCAACTATCAACATTCCCACTCTTCACCCCCACCCTCTTACTTTACCCAACCCTTTACATGGATCCTTACAAGACCTGTTAGCTCCTGCTCTACCCTTCAATCCACCTTTATAAATTGGCTATCTCCCCTCTTTCCTTCAGTCCAGATAAAGGGTCTTGACCTGAAATGCTGACTGTCCATTTTTCTCTGTAAGTGCTGCCTGACACACTGAGTTACTCCTGCTTTTTGTGTGTCAATCCACATTCCTGCAGCTTCTGTCTTTTGTTGTCTCCAGCATACTGCAGAGATTGATTCTGGGCTCATTGTTATTGGTCATTTATAAATATCACTTGAATGAGAATGTATGTGGACTGATCAGCAAGTTGTTGATGTTATCAAAATTGATTAAGGATTAATGGAGGGACATCACATTGTCTTGTTGATGAGGCTGCATTTGGAGTATTGTGCAGGTTCGCATTCCATAATGGCAGGCTGGGTCTTTATTCCCTGGAATGTAGGAGAATGAGGCAACTTTATACATGTTTAAAATGATGAGAAGCATCGATAAACTGGATGGCAACAGTCTTTTCCCAGGTCAGGGGAGTCTATAACTTAGGGGCAGTCATTTCGGGTGAGTGTGGAAAGATTTAAAAAGGAACTGAAATGGAACTTTTTCAGGTAGAGCGTGGTGAGTGCACAAGAGGTACACCAGGATATTGCCTAGAATAGAGATGTTTACTGATCAAGAGAAATTGGATGGGGTTATTCCCACTGGAATGTGACACACTGAAGGGTGAGTTTATCGAGGTTTATAAAATTACGAGGGGCATAGATAGAATAGATGGCCAGTTTATTTTTTCTAGGTAGGGAAGTCCAAAGCTAGAGGCCTTTGGATTAAGAGCAGGTGGTGGTTATATGGAACAAGCTGCCACAGGAAGTGATAAACAGGCACGCCCAGGATCCTCTTCAGTTTGCGTATAAGGAGAAGGTGGGAGTGGAGAATGCTATCACGTATTTGCTGCACAAATCACTCTCTCACCTAGATGGGGTCAGTTGTGCTGTGAGGATTACATTCCTTGACTTCTCTAGTGCCTTTAACACCATTCAGCCCAAGATCTTAAGGCACAAACTAACGGAGATGGGAGTAGACTCTCACATGGTGGATTGGATAGTGGACTACTTGACAGATAGACCTCAGTATGTGCGGTTGGGAGACTGTAGGTCTGACACGGTGGTCAGCAGCACAGGAGCGCCGCAGGGAACCGTACTCTCTCCGGTCCTGTTCACCCTGTACACATCAGACTTCCAATATAACTCGGAGTCCTGCCATGTGCAGAAGTTCGCTGATGACACGGCCATAGTGGGATGTGTCAGAAATGGACAGGAGGAGGAGTATAGGAAACTGATACAGGACTTTGTGATATGGTGCAACTCAAACTACCTGCGTCTCAATATCACCAAGACCAAGGAGATGGTGGTGGACTTTAGGAGATCTAGGCCTCATATGGAGCCAGTGATCATTAATGGAGAATGTGTGGAGCAGGTTAAGACCTACAAGTATCTGGGAGTACAGTTAGACGAGAAGCTAGACTGGACTGCCAACACAGATGCCTTGTGCAGGAAGGCACAGAGTCGACTGTACTTCCTTAGAAGGTTGGCGTCATTCAATGTCTGTAGTGAGATGCTGAAGATGTTCAATAGGTCAGTTGTGGAGAGCGCCCTCTTCTTTGTGGTGGCGTGTTGGGGAGGAAGCATTAAGAAGAGGGACGCCTCACGTCTTAATAAGCTGGTAAGGAAGGCGGGCTCTGTCGTGGACAAAGTACTGGAGAGTTTAACATCGGTAGCTGAGCGAAGGGCGCTGAGTAGGATACGGTCAATTATGGAAAACTCTGAACATCCTCTACATAGCACCATCCAGAGACAGAGAAGCAGTTTCAGCGACAGGTTACTATCGATGCAATGCTCCTCAGACAGGATGAAGAGGTCAATACTCCCCAATGCCATTAGGCTTTACAATTCTACCGCCAGGACTTAAGAACTTTTTAAAAGCTATTATTAATGCTTTTTGAGATAGTGATTTAGATGCATATCATATTTTTTTACTGAGTTAAGTATTGTATGTAATTAGTTTTGCTACAACAAGTGTATGGGACATTGGAAAAAAGTTGAATTTCCCCATGGGGATGAATAAAGTATCTATCTATCTATCTATCTATCTATCTATCTAAAGACAGGTACAGTTAAGGCATTTAAAAGTAACTTGGATAGGTTCTTGGATAGGATAGCAGTTTAGAGCCATACAGCACCAATACAGGCCCTTTGCCCCCACCAGTCTATGCCCTCTGCTGTGCCTATCCAGTTAATCCCAATTTTCTGTGTTGGACTATATCCCTCCAAGCCCCACTCTTTTAAGTAATTCTTTAAATGATACTATTATACCTGCATTAATCACTTACTCTGGCCTCTCATTCCATATACTCACATGAAAATGTTGCTCCTCAGATCCTTTTTAAAATTTTCCTCTCTCACTCTAAACCCCTGAGCTTTCATGTCTATGGACTCAATTTGGTTTTGAATGTTGTTGCTTGCTTTAATTGTTTGTGAGGTTTGTGTCTTTCTTTTCTTCCTTGCGCAGTGGGTGTTAATTTTCCTTTTAAATGGGTTCTTTCGGGTTTCTTGTTTTGTGGCTGCCTATAAGGAGATGAATCTTGAGGTTATATAATTTATCACAAAGGAGAAAATCTACAGATGCTGGAAATCCAAAGCAACACACACAAAATACTGGAGGAACTCAGCAGGCAGGGAGCTCTACAGAAAAGAATAAACAGTGGATGTTTCAAGCAGAGACCCTCATCAGGATGGAAAAAAAGATGAGAAGACAGAGTACGGAGGTTGGGGGAGGCAAGAGGAAAGTACAAGTGATAGGTGAAACCTAGGGAGGGAGAAGGGTGAAGAAAAGAGCTGGGAAGTTGATGAGCGAAAGAGATACAGGGCTGGAGAAGGGGGAATCTGATAGGAGAGGGCAGAAGACCATGGGGAGAAAAAGGGAAGGGAGAAGACCACCAGAGGGAGGTGATGAGCAGATGTGGAGATAAGATGAGAGAGGAAAATGGGAATGGTGAAAGAAGGGGGGACAATTACCAGAGGTTTGAGAAAGCGATGTTCGTGCCATCAAGTTGGACGCTACCAGACAGAATACAAGGTGTTGTTCCTCCAACCTGAGTGTTGCCTCATTGTGGCAATAGAGAAGGCCATGGACTGGCATGTCAAAATGGGAATGGGAAGTGAAATTGAAATGGGTGGCGACCAGAAAATCCCACTTTTTCTGGTAGGTGTTCAGTGAAGTGGTCTCCCAATCTACGTGAGGTCTCACCAATATACAGGAGGCCCACCAGGAGCACCAGCTACAGTAGATGACCCCAACAGACTCACAGGTGAAGTGTCACCTCACCTGGAAGGAATGTTTGAGGCCCTGAATGGTAGTGAGGGATGAGGTATAGGGCAGGTGCGACACTTGTTCTGCTTGCAAGGATAGGTACCAGGAGGAAGATCAGTGGGGAGCGACAAATGGACAACGGAGTTGTATGGGGAGCGATCCCTGTACAAAATGGGAGAAGGGAGCAGATGTGCTTAGTGGCGGGCTCGTGTGGAAGTTACAGAGTATTATGTGCTGAATGCGGAGGCTGTTGAGGTGGTAGGTGAGGACAAGAGGAACCCTATCCCTGCTGGGGTGGTGGGAGGATGGGGTTAACGCAGATGTACACGAAATAGAAGAAATGCGGGTGAGGGCTGTGTTGATGGTGGAGGAAGGGAAGCCCCTTTCTTTGAAGAAGGAGCACATCTTATTAGTTCTGGAATGAAAAGCCTCATCCTGAGAGCAGATGTGGAGATGGAGGAACTGAAACAAGGGGATGGCAATTTACCAGTGACAAGGTGTGAAGAGATATAGTCCAGGTAGCTGTGAGAATCAGTAGGTTTATAAAAGATATCAGTGGATAAACTGTCTCCAGAGATAGAGACAGAGATTGAGACAGGGGAGGGAGGTGTCATAAATGGACCAGGTAAACTTGAGGGGAGGGTAGAAGCCATTGGAAGCAAAGTTGGTGAAGTCGATGAGCTCAGCATAAGTGCAAGAAGCAGCACCAATGCAGTTGCTGATGCAGCATAGGAAAAGTTGGGGAGTAATACTGGTGTAGGCTTGGAACATTGGCTGTTCCAAGTAGCTGACATAAAGGAGGTTATGAGGACTGGACATCCATGGTGAAAATGAGATGATCAGGGCCAGGGAACTTAAGTCATTGTTTATACAAACTTTGATAATAAATGTTCTTTGAGCTTTAAACTTTAGTTTTGGATTTCTGTAATCTGGGGAAAAACTGTTGTCATCCAGCTTATTGATGCCTCTCATTATTTTAAATGTTTCTATAAAGTCGCCCTTCATTTTCCTACATTTCAAAGAACAAAGACCCAGCCTGGCTAACTTCTCTCTCTCTAACACAGGCCTTCTGCATACTGTAATTCTGGAAACATCCTCAAATCATTTCTGCATTCTCTCCAGTTCACCCATATCTTTCTTATAATAGGGCAGCCAAAACTGTACACAGTACTCCAAGTGCAGCCTCACCAACAACCTGTACAACTGCAACATAATATCCCAACTCGTATTGTAAAAATATAATAATGAGTAGTAGATTTCAAAACATTGATGATAAGTAGTAGATTTCAAAACCAAATGTCGATCAATTTGCCTGTGTTCGATGGACCTTTCGTCTTTGTGGCAAAATTACAACCAACTAGATTGATTGAAATGTACAAATTCCAGAAGTCTTGAGGTTTATAATGCTTTTTTGCTAAGCAAGTAATCCAAAGTGTTTTTGTATTCAAGTGCCTCGCATGTGATTATTTGCTTGCTGGAGAGATATCCAGATCATTTGATCATAAATCTGGACAAGGTGAGTCTGTTTACATTGTCTTCCTTATTTAGAACATAGAACAATATAGCACAGTACAGGCCCTTCGGCCCACAACCCTTAAACCCTGCCTCCCATATAACCCTCCACCTTAAATTCCTCCATATACCTGTCTAGTAGTCTCTTAAATTTCACTAGTGTATCTGCCTCCACCACTGACTCAGGCAGTGCATTCCATGCACCAACCACTCTCTGAGTAAAAAGCCTTCCTCTAATATCCCCCTTGAACTTCCCACCCCTTACCTTAAAGCCGTGTCCTCTTGTATTGAGCAGTGGTGCCCTGGGGAAGAGGCGCTGGCTGTCCACTCTATCTATTCCACTTAATATCTTGTATACCTCTATCATGTTTCCTCTCATCCTCCTCCTCTCCAGAGAGTAAAGCCCTAGCTCCCTTAATCTCTGATCATAATCCATACTCTCTAAACCAGGCAACATCCTGGTAAATCTCCTCTGTACCCTTTCCAATGCTTCCGCATCCTTCCTATACTGAGGCAACCAGAACTGGACACAGTATTCCAAGTGTGGCCTAAACAGAGTTTTATAGAGCTGCATCATTACCCTGCAACTCTTAAACTCTATCCTTCGACTTATGAAAGCTAACACTCCATAAGCTTTCTTAACTATCCTATCTACCTGTGAGGCAACTTTCAGGGATCTGTGGACATGTACCCCCAGATCCCTCTGCTCCTCCACACTTCCAAGTATCCTGCCATTTACTTTGTACTCTGCCTTGGAGTTTGTCTTTCCAAAGTGTACCACCTCACACTTCTCCGGGTTGAACTTCATCTGCCACTTCTCAGCCCACTTCTGCATCCTATCAATGTCTCGCTGCAATCTTCGACAATCCTCTACACTATCCACAACACCACCAACCTCTGTGTCGTCTGCAAACTTGCCAACCCACCCTTCCACCCCCACATCCAGGTCATTAATAAAAATCATGAAAAGTAGAGGTCCCAGACCCTTGTAGGACACCACTAGTCACAACCCTCCAATCCAAATGTACTCCCTCCACCATGACCCTCTGCTTTCTGCAGGCAAGTCAATTCTGAATCCACGTGGCCAAACATCCCTGGATCCCATGCCTTCTGACTTTCTGAATAAGCCTACCATGTGGAACCTTGTCAAATGCCTTACTAAAATCCATGTAGATCACATCCACTGCACTACCCTTATCTATATGCCTGGTCACCTCCTCAAAGAACACTATCAGACTTGTTAGACATGATCTGCCCTTCACAAAGCCATGCTGACTGTCCCTGATCAGTCCATGATTCTCTAAATGCCCATAGATTCTGTCTCTGAGAATCTTTTCCAACAGCTTTCCCACCACAGACGTAAGGCTCACTGGTCTATAATTACCCGGACTATCCCTACTACCTTTTTTGAACAAGGGGACAACATTCGCCTCCCTCCAATCCTCCGGTACCATTCCCGTGGACAATGACATAAAGATCCTAGCCAGAGGCTCAGCAATCTCTTCCCTCGCCTCGTGGAGCAGCCTGGGGAATATTCCATCAGGCCCCGGGGACTTATCCGTCCTAATGTATTTTAACAACTCCAACACCTCTTCTGCCTTAATATCAACATGCGCCAGGACATCAACTTCACTCATATTGTCCTCACTGTCATCCAGTTCCCTCTCATTGGTGAATACCAAAGAGAAGTATTCATTGAGGAGCTCGCTCACTTCCACATCCTCCAGGCACATCTTCCCACCTTTCTCTCTTTCTCTCTCTCTTTCTCTCTCTCTCTCTTTCTCTCTCTCTCTCTTTCTCTCTCTCTTTCTCTCTTTCTCTCTCTCTCTTTCTCTCTCTCTCTCTTTCTTTCTCTCTTTCTCTCTCTCTCTCTCTCTTTCTCTCTCTCTTTCTCTCTCTCTTTCTCTCTCTCTCTTTCTCTCTCTCTCTCTCTCTCTCTCTTCCTCTCTCTCTCTCTTTTACAATATTTTTATTCAGAAGAAAAACAAGATTTACAGAGTGAAACACATAGATACATCTCAACATAAATTGTGTACATTCATATATTGTAATAAAATTGATCAAAATGTTATAGCATATCACATAAAGGTATACCACCCTGTAATCAAAAATTTAAAGATAGGTCATACATCATAAAAGACATTTTTTATATATAAAAAAGTCAACCCCCTACCAACTACCAAAGAAAAAAGCTGATGGATGATAATGGATAATTAGAAAAAAAACATATTTGCTTAAGAAGATAAAAATATGCATAAAAGTCTGTGCACTGTTAAACTTTATAAATTGGAAAAGTAATTTAGGAAAGGTCCCCAGATATCATAAAAAAATTGTTTCAAATTTAAGACTGAGCAGCGGATCTTTTCTAAATTTAAAAAAGACATAATATCACGTAGCCATTGAAGATGTGTAGGAGGGGTAGACTCCTTCCATATAAGCAAGATTGCTCTCCTTGCTAAAAGAGAGGTAAAACTATTTAGTTATTTAAAAACTATTTAAAAACTTTTAGTTTTTACCTTTATCTCTAATCAGTCCTATCTTCACTCCTGTCAACCTTTTGTTCTAAACATAATTGAAGAATTCCTTGGGGTTTTCCTTTACCCTACTTGCCAAGGCCTTCTCATGGTCCCTTCTTGCTCTCCTCAGCCCCTTCTTAAGCTCCTTTCTTGCTACCCTATATTCCTCAATAGACTCATCTGATCCTTGCTTCCTAAACCTCACGTATGCTGCCTTCTTCCATCTGACCAGATTCTCCACCTCACTTGTCACCCATGGTTCCTTCACCCTACCATTCTTTATCTTCCTCACTGGGACAAATTTATCCCTAACATCCTGCAAGAGATCCCTAAACATTGACCACATGTCCATAGTACATTTCCCCGCAAAAACATCATCCCAATTCACACCCGCAAGTTCTAGCCTTATAGCCTCATAATTTGCCCTTCCCCAATTAAAAAAATTTCTTGTCCTCTCTGATTCTATTCTTTTCCATGATAATGTTAAAGGCCAGGGAGTGATGGTCACTGTCCCCCAGATGCTCACCCACTGAGAGATCTATGACTTGACCCAGTTCATTACCTAATACTAGATCTACTATGGCATTCCCCCTAGTCAGCCTGTCAACATACTGTGGCAGGAATCCGTCCTGGACGCACTTAACAAACTCTGCCCCGTCTAAACCATTGGAACAAATCAGGTGCCAATCAATATTAGGGAAGTTAAAGTCGCCCATGATAACAACCCTGTTATTTTTGCACCTTTCCAAAATCTCCTCCCAATCTGCTCCTCTGTATCTCTGCTGCTACCAGGAGGCCTATAGAATACTCACAATAGAGTAACTGCTCCCTTACTGTTCCTGACTTCTACCCATACTGACTCAAAAGAGGATCCTGCTACATTACCCACCCTTTCTGTAGTTGTAATAGTATCCCTTACCGGTAATGCCACCCTCCTCCCCTTCCCCCCCCCCCCCCCAATCCCTTCTAAAGCACTGAAATCCAGGAATATTGAGAATTGATTCCTGCCCTGGTGCCAGCCAAGTCTCTGTAATGGCCACTACATCATAATTCCATGTATGTATCCAAGCTCTCAGTTCATCACCCTCGTTCCTGATGCTTCTTGCATTGAAGTACACACACTTTAGCCCTTCTATCTTACTACCCTTTTGCCCTTTATTCTGTTTCTCTTTCCTCAAAGCCTCGTTATATGTTAGATCTGGCTTTACTCCATGCACTATACTTGCAGCTGTCGCATGTCCTTTATCTTCCTCCACCTCACCATCTGCTCTAACACTCTGGTTTCCCTCCCCCTGCAAATCTAGTTTAAACCCCCTGGAGCAGCACTAGCAAACCTTCCGGCAAGGATGTTAGTCCCCCTCCAGTTCAGGTGCAACCCGTCCCGTCGGAACAGGTCCCACCTTCCCTGGAACAAGGCCCAATTGTCCAGAAGCATGAAGCCCTCCCTCCTGCACCAACTCCTTAGCCACGTATTTAGCTGCATTATTGAACTGAATTGAATTTCAGTTTATTGTCATTTAGAAACCACAACTACAATGCAGTCTGCCTTAAAAAATGAAACAACGTTCCTCCAGAATAATATCACAAAAGCACATGAAAAAACCGAATGCACCAGAAAATCCACATAACGTTTGGCAATCCCCAAATCCAGAGTCCGGAGAGGCTGCTGCGTATTAATATTACGCTACCATCTTAGCACGTCCCCGGAAAGGAGCTCCAATCCCACCAGACAAAACAAGACTACCCAGACACACCAAGTTAGGAGACCAACTCTATAAACCAACAAACCAAAAACTAAAGCTACAAGACCTATGCAAAAGCACATAGTTACATATAGTTATGGTTAACATGTAGTTACAACAGTGCAGACAATACCATAATTGATTTAAAAAAACAGACCATGGGCACAGTGAAAATAGTCCAAAGATGTTAAAAGACTATAAGTTCGAAAGAAATCACCACACAGTTTCCACAAGTCATCAGGGTCCCGATAGACTCGTCATCCCACACAGGCGGCAGAAGGGAATACCCCCGTTATGGATTATTATCTTCCTATTTCTAGCCTCATGAGCACAATCCTGAGATTGCAACCCTGGAGGTCCTGTCCTTCAACTTTACACCTAACTCCCTAAATTCTCTTTGCAGGACCTCCTCCTTCTTCCAATCCACGTCATTGGTCCCTACATGGACCACGACATCTGGCTGCTCACCCTCCCTTTTGAGAATACTGAGAACTCAATGCGAGATATTGCGGACCCTGGCACCAGCGAGGCAACAGACCATCCGGGATTCTCGATCTCTTCCACAAAACCTCCTATCTGTCCCCCTAACTATCGAATCCCCTATCACTACTGCTCTCCTCTTTTCCCTCCTTCCCTTCTGAGCTTAGGGTCCAGTCTCGGTGCCAGAGACACAACCACTGCAACTTGTCCCTGGTAGGTCATCCCCACCAACAGTTCCAGAACGGTATAGTTATTATTGATGGGAATGGCCACAGGGATGCTCTGCTCATTCTGTCTATTCCTCTTCCCTCTCCTGACAGTCACCCAGCTACCTGTCTCCTGACTCTTAGGGGTGACTGTCTCCCTGTAACTCCTGTCTATTTCTGCCTCTGCCTCCCAAATGATCTGAAGTTCATCCAGCTCCAGCTCCAGCTCCAGTTCCCTAGCACAGTTTGTCAGGAGCTGCAGCTGGATGCACCTTTTGCAGGTGTAGCCATCAGGGACAATTGTGCTCGCCCTGACTTCCCACATACTGCAAACGGAGCACTTACAAGGGGTAAGGACACAAACTTCTTGCTGTTAACAAAAAATTATGGATACCATTGCCAATGACATTAAGGCTGCAATGAAAGATAGTAATCCACCACTTCCCACCACCACACACATAGATATGACAATTCAATGCAAGTCTCAGCTTGTATCTTTTAGCTTATCAAGCACTGCATTCCCTGGTTCTAGCAGTAGCTGCAAACCTAACCAAATCCCCAATCACCTGTGCTCCCAAGGCCTTCTCTCAGCTAAAACTCACAGCTTGTCTGCCTGAGTTCTAGCTCTAACATTGTAACATCACACATATTCCCATTCCTGACCCTTGTTGCTCTTGACACACACGGGCTATTGAAATTTCACTCCTTGGCTGGCACAGCAGATCAAGTGCAATCCATTTCATGGCAAACAGGATTCACTGAGCACTATAGGCGTATAGTACCAATACTATACAGTGTGAAATATAGCCAACACTTGCAGTAGTACAGCGCTGACCTTGCCAATGAGTAGATCTGTGGATAGCAGACAGTGTAAATGTTATGATTCTACAGAAATTAATCTAGTATTTTATCTCACATTCCTTAATCACTACTTTGCCTCCAACAGCTTGATTACTGTGCAAGCTTAAAGAACTTGAAATCAGTTTCTAACAGAAAAAACTACAAATTTATAAAGGTATTTAAATGTTTGTTAAATTATTAAGTGTCATACTGCTAATGAAACTCTGCACTTTTCTGAATTATTTTTGTGGGAGATCATCATAACAGTAGCAAAATAACTTGTAGCGATAAACTGCCTTTTTAAAAAACATCCTGTAGAGTAGTGCTGACTCTATTTAACCACAATGTGGTCCAAATAAGGAACAGTACAATATCAGGCATCAAGATGCATCTGACATCAGCAATGTAGATGGTATGATTTACAGTATTTCAAAATATTTAAATAGCAATGTTCTAGTAACATTAATGTGTTGAGGATGTTACTGCTCTGGAGTTTCTTCATTTGCATAAGAACTAGGAACATTGATAGGCAGCCTGGCCCGATTGAGCTATTATTTATTAAAGATCGTGGCTGATTTATCTCAAGATTATTTTTCTGCACTATCTTCATGCCCTTTGACATTCTTAATATTCAGAAATCTATCAGCTTCTCTCTGGAATGATCTCAGTAACCTGAGTTTCCACTACCCTCTGTGGTAGAGAAATATGAATATTCACTAGCCTTTGAGTTTAAAAAAAAATTGATTTCAATTCTAAATATTCTATCCATTTTTCTGTGACTGTGACCTCTGTTCTAGACTCATCAGCTGAGAAAGATTTCCCCTTCAGCAAACCATGCTGACTTTGGCATATTTTTATCATTTGCGTCAAGTACCTGAAACCTCATCCTTAATAATCGATTCCAACGTCTTTCTAGCCACTAAAGTCAGGCTAACTGGCCTAGTATTTCCTTTCTTATGCCTCCCTCCTCTCTTAGAGGGTGGAGTGACATTTGCAGTTTTCCTGTCCTCAAGAACCATTTCAGACTCCAGTGATCCCTGAAAGATCATTACAAATGTCTCCGCAACTTCTCCACCTACTTCTTTCAGAACCCTGGAGTACAGTCCACCTAGATTCTGCCGCTTTCTAAAAGGAATTTGTATGACTCCATGGCCAAACACCCAATTAATCCCATTTTCAAGTTCGGCAATGACACACCAGTGGTGGGGCTCATCAACAACGGTGTACCAGCCTACAGAGAGGAGGTGGAAGAGCTCAAGGCTTTGTGCCAGCAAGTAACCTCTTTCTCAATCTTGACAAGACAAATGAGATGGTTGTGGACTTTAGGGAACTCAAAAAACTCAAACCTCTACTTACATCAGTGGCACAGCGTGGAAACTGCGAGCAGGTTTAAACTCCTGGGAGTGCACATTTCAAACAACCTTTTTATGGTCTCAACACATTGTACACAGTCAGGAAAGCTCACCAACGCCTTTACTTTCTGAGGAGGCTGAAGAGAACTGGACTATGCACATCTATACTCGCATCATTCTACAGGTGCGCATTAGAGAGCATCCTAACATGTTGCATCATTGCATGGTATGGAAACTGTACTGTGACAGACAGGGAAACTTTACACTAGGTAGGTAAAACTGCCCAGTGCAATACAGGCACTAGCCTACCTGCCATCAAGGATATATGTACAGAAAGGTGTCGGAAAAAAGGCTAGTAACATCATGAAGGAAGGACCC
This sequence comes from Hemitrygon akajei, assembly GCF_048418815.1. NCBI lineage: Eukaryota > Metazoa > Chordata > Chondrichthyes > Myliobatiformes > Dasyatidae > Hemitrygon > Hemitrygon akajei. Next base: position 109,786,796 of record NC_133125.1, read on the forward strand.
ACACTGCTCATGGACTGTTTGTCCCACTCCTATCAGGGAAGAGGCTAAGTAGCATTCACACCAGGATCACACCAGGCTCAAAAACAGTCACTCTCCCCAAACAGTAAGGCTGATCAACCCTTCCGCACAGCCAGTCATCACTCATTTGTTGTTTCCTGTCTCACATCTTATGTACAGAAATTCCCGTGCCTAACGTCACTTATAAAATCAATCTACAGTATGTATACAAGCTATCTTCAATATTTATGTTTATTGTGTTTCTTTTTGTGCTGCATTGGATCTGGAGTAGTAATTATTTTATTCTCCTTTACACTTGAATCTTGATTAATCCCTGTCTTTCCAGGTATTGGTTAATTCTATTCCACAGATTCTTTTCAAATAACTTGCATTGTATTGACATTAGACTCTCAGACCTGTAATTTACTGGTTTATCCCTGCTGCCCTTTTTAAATAAAGTTACTGTATTTGCTTTCCTCTAGTCATGTTTGCAGTGTAGATTTAAAGTCTTTATCAGAACCTCAGCAGTCTTCTCCTTTGCTGGCAAAGCAGTGTGGGATACAGTCCGCCCTCCTTATCTGCAGGGGATTGGTTCTGGGACCCCTCGCGGATACCAAAATTTGCGGATGTTCAAGTCCCTTATTCAACCTGGCTCAATGCAGTGGACCTTAGGACCCAGCGGAACCCCAGACCTTATTTAACCTGTCTCAGTGCAGTGAACATTAGGACCTGGCTGCAGAGATCTGAATCCGCAGTGTTTCTGTTCGCGAAAATAATCACAAACACGATTGAAAATAAAGTGGAAATAATAAAGCGATCGGAAAGAGGTGAAACGCCATCGGTTGCTGGAAAAGCATTAGGCTACGTCGGTCAACGATCGGAACAATTTTAGAGGATAAAGTGAGAAAGGCTCTGCCCCAATGAAAGCTACAAGTATTACTAAGCAACACAGTGGTTTAGTTATTGGATTTTGGGGTTTTGGGTTTTTGATCCTCCACATCAACCTGGCACAGTGGAGAGCGCACTCTGGAGCGGTCTGTCCTGAGTCCCGAGAACTTCCGTTCCCGAGCCCGGCGCTGAAACATACGTTCTTAAGTGTTTTATATGCATAGAAAAGTAAAATATATACTATATACTAAGACAAACGTTTGACTAACAGACGCTAAATGATACCAGATGTACCTGTTCCGACTTATTTAGTAGGAGAACTTCTGATTTTTTTTTATCCCGATGCACGATAACCCATGCACATCCTCCCGTATACTTTAAATCATCTCTAGATTACTTATAATACCTAATACAATGTAAATGCTATGTAAAATAGTTGTTATACTGCATTGTTTAGGGAATAATGACAAGAAAAAAAAGTCTGCACATGCTTGAACAACAAGTGCTGGAAGAGCACTTCCGGGTTTTTGCGATTTGCGGTTGGTTGAATTCACGCATGCGGAATTCGCGGATAAGGAGGGCCCACTGTATGTCTCGTTAAGCCCTGGGGATGTATCAGTTTTTAAGCCTAAGATATCAAGTATGTCCTATTTAATGATGACTTGTTCCAGAATGTCACTTTACCCTCTGTGAATTCTCTAACAGTTGTGTTGTTCTCCTTAATGAATACATACAGTATAAGAAGTATTCATTTAAGTCTTTGCTTGCATTCTCTGGCTTCATACACAAATTGCCATTTTGTTCCTTAATGGGCCTTGCCCAGTCCTCGGTTGCACCTAATATATGCACTGACTTCTTTGGATTTTCTGTAATTTTGTCTGTCAGTGATATTTTGTGCTCCATTTGGGCACCTGATTTCTTTAAGTACACATCTACATGCACTTACTTTATATACAGGTCCCAACTTATGGACAATAAGAGCAATCACTTGGGAGACCGGTGCTTTGGATCTGGCAGTTATTGTGGGATCGCAACCATCCTATGATGTGTGCAAACATGGTTCGCGGCCGCATTTCTATCTTGTGAAATGGCCAATGTGGCTATTGATACAAATCCTACTTGCCTGCATTAGTTCCAAATCCTTTTATACCCTACTCATTCAGATATATGTCCAGATGCCTCTTAACTGTAATTACTGTTCCTGTCTTCACCACCTCCTCTGGCATGTTCCAGATACCATTTATTCTTTGTTTGAAATATTTACCCCTGAGATCCCCTTTAAACCACTACCTCTCACCTTAGACCTATGCCTTCTAGTTCTATGCCCACCAACTGTGGGAAACATACTCTGGCAATCTACTCTCTCTACGACTTTCATAATTTTTATGTTTTGTCCTGTTACCTCTCAGCCTCCTTTGCACTAGGGAAAACAGATCAAGGCTTTACAGTCTATCCTTATAAGTCAAGCTTAATCACACCATTGCTGTCATGCCTAACATTCCACAACCATAGGCTCTTTTTTTTTAATCCTGACCTCGATATCCCTTGACACACAGGTTTCCTTGGATTTGTTCTTCTTAAAATTTGGCATTTTTGGGATCATGTTGGCACTTAGCACTCCCATTTCATAAAATATAGAACAGTATAGCTCAGTAAAAAGGCTTTTTTGGCCCACAATGTTGTGCCAAATAAGATAAACTTTTAAATACCTAACTAAACTAATCCCTTCTGCCTTCACAATGTCCATATCCCTCGATTCTCAGCACATTCACATGCCTATCTTAAGAGCCTCTCTTTATCTTTACCATTGCTTCTGGCAGCATATTCCAGGCATTCACTGCTTGCTGTTTGAAAAGAACATTGTCCTGCACATTTCTTTTGAACTTGCCTCACCCACACCTGAAATGCATACCTTCTGGTGTTAGATACTTTGATCTTGAGAAAAACAATACTAACTGTCTATTCTTATTCATGCTTCCCATAATTTTATAAACGCCTATCAGATCTCCCCAAGGCCTCTGCCATTCTAGACAAAACAACCAAAGTTTGTTTAACCTCACTTTATAGCATATGCCCTCTTTCAAAGGCAGCATCCTGGTAATCCTCTTTCACAGCCTCACCAAGGCTCCACATCCTTCCATAATGGGGTGACCAATATTGAATGCAATACATCAAATGCTGCCTAGAAGGAAGTTATATTGCAGTTTTTAAAACTAGAGTTTTATAAAGTTGCAACGTAACTTCCTGACTCTTGAATTCGGTGCCTCAGCTAATAAAAGTAAGCATGCTATATACATCTTCCTTCCCAACTTATCAGACTTTGCAACCATTTTTGGGAAGCTATGGACTTAGACCTCTAGATTCTTCTGTGTATCAACACTGTTAAGGGTCTTGCTGTCCTTTTACATTAGACACTTTTTATGTCTCCTGTGAAGACATTGCATTTTTTAAAAATTTCTCGCCATTTTCTCATTCCACATGATATTTTCATAGTTATAAGCTTTGGAGTCCAGTGGAAAAGAACTGCGCTTCCATCAGGCTAGTAATGTGATATATACATTGTGTAAGGATAGGTTAAGAATTTAAGTAACACACACAAAATGCTGGTGGAATGCAGCAGGCCAGGCAGCATCTATAGGGAGAAGCTCTGTCGACGTTTCGGGCCGAGACCCTTCGTCAGGACTAAGAATTTAAGTCTTGTGTTTTGACATTCAGAATGTTGTCAAGATTTGACCTTTTTTTTTACTATTTGTTATGTTGCTGCCATCAAGTGGAGACCAACAATTCCATAAATAAAAGTTCTGCAACTGTGTAGAAGTGTTTTTACCGAGTCAAAGTTGGTTCCAGTGATGCTAGAACAAGTCCAGATTTAATCATCTAGTTAGAATAGTTAGAATAATCTAGTTTGAATACTTAGAAAGGAGCTAATTATTTTTATGATTCCCTCTCTGAGCAGACAATATCTGAAATACACATTTGTTTGTAAAGCCCCAGAACAAGATTTGGTTATTTGATTTATCAGTGAAATTGTGGCTAATCTTTCGTCCAATTCCATATACCTGTATTTAAAAAAATATTTCCAGGTATCAAACCCATTATCAAAACTGAAGACGTTTCAGTTGCCTTTGTGGAAGATTGTTACAAATTTCCACTATCACTTGAAAGCTAACTTAGCACTTGAAGTTAAGTTGTAGAGTCGTAATATCACTCTGTTTTTCAGATTATATCTGCTCAATCAAATTAAATTCTCCCTCTATATATAAGGCAGCAATCAATTCACACACACTAAAATCCTGTGAACACTAAGCAAGACAGCTGATGAGTTTGTTTTGGTGACGTTGAGCGATGAAGGTTGCTCAAAGCATTAGGTCAGGCATTTTTTACATTTACTCAATTGAGCAAACACAATTGAAATATAGGAAAAAAAATTCCATATAAACTTAGTTCGCTGTTTTTATTTTTGCTACTACTAAAAATATGTTGGTGTCAGACAAGAGTGAGGCATGTATATTTGCCAGGTTCATAAGCCAGTCTTCTTTTTGCATCCATCAAAAAACAAGTGAAGTTACTTGAAATAAATCATAGATTTATTTTTGTTTCTCTTTCCATAAATACATGACCCAAATGTATGACCAGCAAGTTGTATATCTTTAAAAGAAAAAGGTCCTGCATGTTTTGTAGAATGCTTTATCTTCCTGTTTTCTTTTGTTGTGATTGGAGTATTTTAAATTGTTTTTAATATAAAAAATTAATTAAACATAAAGGTATTTTGTTAATATGTAAATAATACGTAATTATGGAATTTTCTATTTATAGGGTGATATTTGTGATGAACATTTTATGAAGCTATTGTTTGAAATTGAAAGAATTCACATAGTTCTACATTTCGCAGCTCAAACTCATGTTGGTAAGGAGATTTCTTAACACTTTTCAGTTTGGTACCTGCTTATATTTGTAAGTATAAGGACAAAAGAAGTTGCAAATTAATTTTATATGTCATGACCATAAGACATTGGAGCAGAATTATGCCAATCGCCCCGTTGAGTCTGCTCCACTCTTCCATCATAGCTAATTTATTACCCCTCTCAACCCCATTCTCCTGCTTTCTTCCCATAACCTTTGATGCCCTCACTAATCAAGAACCTATCAACCTCCACTTTAAATATGTTCAATGCTGTGGCCTGCACAGCCATCCATAGCAATGAATTCCACAGATTCACTACCCTCTAGCTAAAGATATTCCTCCTCCTCTCTGCTCTTAATTGATGACCCTCTATTCTGAGACTGTGCCCTCTGGTCCTAGACTTGCCCACAATAGGAAACATCCTCCACATCCATTCTATCTATCAATAGTCAATAGGTTTCAATGAGATCCCCTACATTCTTCTGAACTCCTGTGAGTACAGGCCAGAGCCATCAAATGCTTCTCATGCAGTAACCCTGTCATTCCTGGAATAATTCTCCTCTGGATCCTCTTCAATGCCAGCACATCTTTTCTTAGATAAGGGGCCCAAAACTGCTCACAGTACTCTAAGTGTGGCCTGACCAATGTCATATACAGCATCATCATTGCATTCTTGCTCTTGTATTCCAGTGCTCACAAAAAGAATCCTAACATTGCACTTAACTTTCCTTACTACTGACTCAGCTTGTCTCGTTGCAACTCTGATTTTTGGATTTATTTCCTGTTTAGAAAATAGTCTATGCCATTATTCCATTTACAAAAGTGCATGACCATACACTTCCCTACACTATATTACGTCTCCAGCTCCTTTGCCCATTCTCCTGATCTAAGTCCTTCTGCAGACTCACTGCTTCATCAACACTACCTGCCCCTCCACCTATCTTTGTATTGTTGGCATACTTGGCCACAAAGCCATCCAAATCATTGACATATAACATAAAAAGAAGGGGTCCCGTCACAGACCCCTGTGGAACACCACTAATAACCAACAGCAAACTAACCAGAAAAGGCTCCCTTTATTCCCACTCTTTGCTTCCTGCCAATCAGTCAATGCTGTGTCCATGCTAGTATATTTCCTGTAATACCATGGGCCCTTAACTTGTTAAGTAGCCTACTGTGTGGCACCTTGTCAAAGGCTTTTTGAAAATCCAAGTACACAACATCCACCAATTCTCCTTTGCCAATCCTGCTTGTTATTTCTTCAAAGAATTCCAACAGATTTGTCAGGCAAGATTTTCCCAAAAGGAAATCATGCTGACTTTGGCATATTATATCATGTACCTCCAAGTACCCCAAAACCACATTCTTAACAATCAACTCCAACATCTTCCCAATCACCAAGGTCAGACTACTGGACTATAATTTTCTTTTTTCTACCTCCCTTCCATTTTGAAATGTGGAATGACTTTTGCAATTTTCCTGTTCTCCAGATCCATGCCTGAATCTATTAATTCTTGAAAGATCATTACTAATGCATCCACAATCTCCTCAGCCTCCTGTTTCAGAACCCAAGGAGTACAACCCAGAAAAGTGTGAGGTGGTACACTTTGGAAGGACAAACTCCAAGGCAGAGTACAAAGTAAATGGCAGGATACTTGATAGTGTGGAGGAGCAGAGGGATCTGGAGGTACATGTCCACAGATCCCTGAAAGTTGCCTTTCAGGTAGATTGGGTAGTTCAGAAAGCTTATGGGGTGTCAGCTTTCATAAGTCGAGGGATAGAGTTTAAGAGTCGTGAGGTAATGTTGCAGCTCTATAAAACAACACACACAAAATGCTGGTGGAACACAGCAGGCCAGGCAGCATCTATAGGAAGAAGTACTGTCGACGTTTCGGGCCGAGACCCTTCGTCAGGACTAACTGAAAGGAAAGAAATCTAGCTCTGTATCCCTTTTGCCAATCATCTAGCTCTTAGTTTCACCCCACCCCCTCTGGTCTTCTCTTATCATTTCGCATTTCCCCCACCCCTCCTACTTTCAAATCTGTTACTATCTTTCCTTTCAGTTAGTCCTGACAAAAGGTCTCGTCCCGAAACGTCGACAGTGCTTCCTGGCCTGCTGTGTTCCACTAGCATTTTGTGTGTTTTGCTTGAATTTCCAGCATCTGCAGATTTCCTTGTGTCAGTTCTAAAAAACTCTGGTTAGGCCACACTTGGAGTACTCTGTCCAGTTCTGGTTGCCTCACTATAGGAAGGATGTGGAAGCTTTGGAAAGGGTACAGAGGAGATTTACCAGGATGCTGGCTGGTTTTGAGAGTATGCACTAAGATCAGAGATTAAGGGAGCTAGGGCTTTACTGTTTGGAGAGAAGGAGAATGAGAGGAGACATGATAGAGGGAAACAAGATATTAAGAGGAATAGATAGAGTGGACAGCCAGTGCCGCTTTCCCAGGGTACCACTGCTCAATACAAGAGAACATGGCTTTAAGGTAAGGGATGGGAAGTTCAAGGGAGATATTAGTGGAACGTTTTTTTGCTCAGAGAGTGGTTGGTGTGTGGAATGCACTGCCTGAGTCAGTGGTGGAGGCAGATACACTAGTGAAATTTAAGAGACTACTAGACAGGTATATGGAGGAATTTAAGGTGGCGGGGGGGTTATATGAGAGGCAGGGTTTAAGTGTTGGCACAATGTTGTGGGCCAAAGGGTCTGTACTGTGCTGTACTATTCTATGTTCTGTGTTAAACTATCTGGTCCAGATGACTTATCTGCCTTAAGACCATTCAGGTCCCCAAGCACCTTCTTCCTGATAATGCCAACTTCACTCATTTCTATCCCCCTGACTCTGTTGAACTCCGAGCATACTGTTAGTGTCTTCTACAGAGAAAATTGATGCAAAATACTTATTCAGTTTGTCCTTCAGTTCCTTGACTCCCATTACTACCATTACAACAATCTGATATTGATTCTCACCTCTCTTATTCTTTATATAACTGAAGAAACTTTTGGTATCCTTTTTAATATTACTATCTAGTTTACCTTCATATTCCATCTTTTCCTGCTTTATGAGCTTTTTATTACCTTCTGTTGTTTTTTAAAAGCTTCCCAATCCTCCAACTCTCCACTATTTTTGCTCTATCGTATGCTCTCTCTTTGGCTTCTATGTTGGTTTTGACCTCCCTTGTCAGCCAGTTGCCAGCCACCTAGATGGATCTTCCAAAAATCACTAGAGTCTGGAATTGTTCTGGAGGATTGGAAGGTTGCAAATATCACTCCACTCTTTAAGAAGGAAGAGAGGCAGAAGATAGGAAATTATAGGTGAGTTAGTCTGACTTCAGTGGTTGGGAAGATGTTGGAGTACATTGTTAAGGGTGAAATTTCAGGGTGGAGGCATAAGATAAAGTAGGTGAAATTCAGCATGGATTCCTTTGTCTTGCCTGATAAATCTGTTGGAACTCTTTGAGGAAATAGTTGGCAGGCTAGACAAAAGAGAATCAGTGGATGTTCTTTACTTGGATTTTCAGAAGGCCACACATGAAGCTGCTGAACGAGATAGAGCCCATGGTATTACAGGTTAATTTTCAGGTTTTGTTTTGAATAAATGAAATTTTATTTCGGTCAGTACGAACATAACAAAAAGCATAATTTTCAACGATGATTTCATAAAACAAAATTAAATAATAAAAATCTTTAAAACAGACAGAATGGGTTTAGGCTGAAGCTACAGCTTATTACACCTACCCCTCTTACTTATACAAAAACATATTTGGTGTCAATAATCACATCAAAACAAAAAAATTCATAATCTTTTAACACAAAATCCAATTCCAAGTATCATTTATTTACGTTACTCCCATTCATTTTAAATCATGTATTTTATATTATTTCATTAAATTATTTTTAAATAATTTTTTTAACTTGTTAAGTGTGGTGCATGTTTTTAAATTCTCACTGCAACTGTTCCATAGATTCACCCCTCTGACTGAAATACAGTCATTTTTTTACATTTGTTCTTATCCTTTGGTTTTGAAATATACATGTTCCTCTCAAATCATGTTGACATTCACTCATTTTAAACAACCTTTGGATACTTTGTGGTAACTGTCCATTTTTTACTTTATACATAATTTATATTATTTTAAAATCTATGAAATCTCTGAATTTTAAAGTATTTAGTTGAATAAATAGTGGATTGGTTGGCTCATAATCACTTGTCGTATTTACAATTTGTATGGCTTTGTTTGGGAGTAGAAAAATCGAGTTTGTATTTGTTTTGTATGTATTTCCCCATACCTCTACACAGTAAGTCATGTATAGGACTATAAGTGAACAATATAATGTACACAAAGATTCCTGATTCAAGAAATCTTGCACTTTGTGCGGTATTGCAATAGATTTTGACATTTTTGCTTTGACATAATTTATATGTGGTTTCCAGCTTAATTTATTATCTATTACCACTCTTAAAAGTTTTGATTCAGATACCTTATCAATTTCAACATCATTTATTCTAAGTTTACTATATTATTTTGGTACACAGTTTCCAAATATTATGAATTTAGTTTTACTTGGATTCAGTGATAATTTGTTAATATCAAACCATTTCTTTATCATTTTTAGTTCTTTCTCCACTGTATCCAAAAGTTGTTTCAGATGTTCTCCACTACAAAATATAGTTGTATCATCAGCAAATAATATAAATTTTAATGTCTGAGAAACCATACATATATCGTTTATATACAAAATGAACAGCAATGGACCAAGCATTGAACCTTGTGGAACCCCACAAGCTACCCTCAAAAGTTTTGAATTCAAGTTGCTTTTATGTACATACTGATACCTGTTTTCCAAATAACTATTTAACCAGTCATGTGCCACCCTTCTAATACCATATCTTTCTAATTTTTATAGCGTTTGATATTTCTTCTACAAAATTTATTAATGCTATTGTACAGGTTCTGTTATTTTCTGAAACTATGTTGTTGTTCACGGAGTATATTATGTTTTGTTATAAAATCATTTAACCTTCTTACAAATATATTTTCCAATATTTTGGAAAACTGTGAGTGCAAAGAAACTGGTCTATAATTTGAAAATACATGTTCATCTCTAGCTTTGTATGTTGGAATGACCTTGGCTATTTTCATTTTATTGGGAAATTTTCCAGTAATCAAAGACTGATTACAGATATGAGTCAGTGGTTTCGCAACACAGTCAATGATGTTTTTAATTAAATACATATCCATTCCAATCTGTTGATTTCTTGCTCTTTGATTTATTTACTATATCAATTATTTCTTTTTCCTCGGTTGCTCTAATAAACATAGTGTAAGTGTTTATGTTGATAATATTACTATTTACTCCATCTTTATTGCTGGGGTCAGTAATTGATTTAGCTAATTTGGTTCCCATGTTAACAAAGAAATCATTAAACTCATCTGCAACCAAATTATTATCCTTTATTACCATATCATTGTTTGAATTAAAGTAACATGGGTTAATTATTTTTCTTTTATCCTTTTTAATAATTTCATTTAAAACTCTCCAAGTATTTTAATATTATTTCTATTATTCTCCAATAATTTACTATAATAACTCCTTTTACTAGATCTCATAATGTGTTAGCTTATTTTTATATCTTGTATTTAATTTCAGCTTCCTTTGTTCTATGTCTTAAGAATTTCTGATATAATACATTTTTCTTTTTACAAGCATTTTGTATTCCTTTTTTAACCAAGGCTTATCAACATACTTCTCTTTGTCAACTTTTTTAACTAGAGGGCAGTGTTTATCATATAAATTAGTTATTACAGAAATAAATGCTTCACAGGCTTCATCTACATCATCTACATAAACTGTATTCCAGTCTTGTTCAGTTAACTCCTCCTTAAGAGATTTAATGGTACCTCCTGTTATATGCCGAATTAACCTACTAGTTTTAATTTCATTATTAATCATGATGCAGCTCTCAGAAGCTACAAAAACAGGCAGGTGATCGCTAACATCATTTATGAGTAAACCTCCTGATATTTTCCTGTCAGTAACATTTGTAAATATGTTATCGATGAGTGTAGCACTATTTACAGTTATCCTGCTTGGTTGTGTGATTGAAGCATATAAACTCATGCAAAACATTGTATTAATAAAATTTGTTATTTGTGTATGTCCATGAGGACTTAACAAGTCAATATTAAAATCCCCACAGACAAAAACTACCTTCTTATTGTTAAAGTTATCATATAACCCAGCCAACTTATCTTTAAGTGTATCTATGTTGGATCCTGGGGTTCCATATATACAGCTTATAATTATATTTTTTGATCGCTCAACTTTAATTTCTACAGTTACACATTCCATAATATTGCCTAAAGCAAAAGACATTTTTTCAACAATTTCACTTTTGTAAGATGATTTGATATATAGTGCAACCCCCCTCCCCTTTTATTAAGACTATTAATGAAAAATGAATCATATCCTTCAATCTCAATCTAAATTTGCTCTTCATTTAGCCATGTCTCAGAAACAGCTGTTACAGTAAAGTTCTTATGATAATGATTCAAACATTCCTGGATTTTTAAAAGATTCATACAGAGGCTTCTACTATTAAAATGTATTATTGATATAGTTCCATCCATATTCACATTTGTTTTGAACTGCTCTTCAGTGTAGTAATTGCACTGTCAATACGTGCTGTGGTAAAAATGATTGTCCGGATCAATGCCATTTTCAATATTATAGAGTCTATGCTCTTTGTAATCAAATGTTTTAAACTAGAGATCCTCCACCTCTGTACTTCTGATCTGCAAGTCAGTTCCCATCATCCAGGTGAAGATTTTGCTCAAGTTAGTGAAAGTACTCTTCCTTTGATCAAACGGTTCCATAATAAAAACAGTTATCATACTTACTCAGCTATATTTGTCCAAGTCAGAGCGTTCTCTTACCACGATGACTTTAGCTTCCTCTGGTGTTCTGTTCAGCTTAATCCACACTTTACAGTTTCTCGTCCAGGTCACTTGTATTTTGTTTTGTCTTCTGAGGGTCCGGGCTTGACTGGCGATGTTGGCATTCTTCTTTGTTAGGTGTTCGTTCAGGTACACTTCAGTTCCCTTCAGTTTTCTGGCCTGTCGCAGTAAATCGGTCTTAAATTTCCTGTTTACAAACCGGATTATAATAGCCAGTTTTAACTTGCTGTCCTTACTTGGAAGTGCATGACAAGCAGAAATAGCACTGCTTTCTATGCTAATGTTGTTGGCTCCAAAGAACTACAGGACCTGTTGCTCCAGGGAGAGTAGGTTGAGTTGGTGGTGAAGAAGGCAAATGCAATGTTGGCATTCATTTCGAGAAGACTAGAATATAAAAGCAAGAATGTAATGTTGAGGCTTTATAAGGCACTGGTGAGGCCTACTCAGAATATTGTGAGCAGTTTTGGGCCCTTTATCTAAGTAAGAAAGGATGAGCTGACATAGGAGAAAGTTCAAAGAAGATTCACAGAAACGATTCTGGGATTAAAAGTTATGTGACAAGCATTTAATGGCTCTGGGACAGAAGAATGAGGGGGGAATCTCATTTAATTTTGAAAAGCCTCAATAAAGTGGATGTAAAAGTATGTTTATGGCTTATTCAGAAAGTCAGAAGGCATGGGATCCTGGGAAGTTTGGCCAGGTGGATTCAGAATTGGCTTGCCTGCAGAAAGCAGAGGGTCGTGGTGGAGGGAGTACATTTGGATTGGAGGGTTGTGACTAGAGGTGTCCCACAAGGATCGGTTCTGGGACCTCTACTTTTAGTGATTTTTATTAACGACCTGGATGTGGGGGTAGAAGGGTGGGTTGGCATGTTTGCAGATGACACAAAGGTTGGTGGTGTGGATAGTGTAGAGAATTGTTGAAGATTGCAGAGAGACATTGATAGGATGCAGAAGTGGGCTGAGAAGCGGCAGATGGAGTTCAACCCAGAGATGTGTGAGGTGGTACACTTTAGAAGGACAAACTCCAAGGCAGAGTACAAAGTAAATGACCGGATACTTAGTAGTGTGGAGGAGCAGAGGGATCTGGGGGTACATGTCCACAGATCCCTGAAAGTTGCCTCACAGGTAGATAGGGTGGTTAAGAAAGCTTATGGGGTGTTAGCTTTCATAAGTCAAGGGATAGAGTTTAAGAGTTGCGAGGTAATGATGCAGCTCTATAAAATTCTGGTTAGGTCACACTTGGGAGCACTGTGTCCGGTTCTGGTCGCCTTACTATTGGAAGGATGTGAAAGCTTGGGAAAGGGTACAGAGGAGATTTACCAGGATGCTGCCTGGTTTAGAGAGTATGCATTATGATGAGAGATTAAGGGAGTTAGGGCTTTACTCTTTGGAGAGAAGGAGGATGAGAGGAGACATGATAGAGGTACGCAAGATATTTAAGAGGAATAGATAGAGTGGACAGCCAGTGCCTCTTCCCCAGGGCACCACTGCTCAATACAAGAGGACGTGGCTTAAGGTAAGAGGTGGGAAGTTCAAGGGGGATATTAGAGGAAGGTTTTTTACTCAGAGTGGTTGGTGCGTGGAATCCACTGCCTGAGTCAGTGGTGCAGGCAGATACACTAGTGAAATTTAAGAGACTACTAGACAGGTATATGGAGGAATTTAAGGTGGGGGGGGGGTTATATGGGAGGCAGGGTTTAAGTGTCAGCACAACATTGTGGGCCAAAGGGCCTGTACTGTGCTGTACAATTCTATGTTCTATGTTTCCTATGGTGGATGAGTATAGGAACAGAGGGCACAGCCTCAGAATAATGGGACATCTATTTAGAACAGAGATGATGAGTAATTTCTCTAGCCAGAGAGTGGTGAATCTGTGGAAGTCAAGTCATTGGGTATATTTAAGCAGAGATTGATAGGTTCTTGATTCGTCAGGCATGAAGGGTTATGGGGGGACGTCAGGAGTTTGGAGCTGAGAGGCAAAGGGATTGGGGAAAATCAGTTGGTGTCAGATCACAACAGTGGGAATTTGTTTAATGCATACGAGATAGCTTTTTAGAGCAGCTTGTGCTTGAGCCTACTTGGGCAAAGGCCATCTTAGATTGGGTATTGTGTAATAACCCAGATCTAATGAGGGAGCTTAATGTAAAGGAACCCTTAGGAGGCAGTGATCATAATATGATTAATTTCATACTGCAATTTGAGAGAGAGAAGCATAAGTCATATGTATTAGTATCACAATGGAATAAAGGGAATTACAGAGGCGTGAGAGAGGATACTGGTGGGGATGACAGCAGAGCGGAGGTGGCTGAAGTTTCTGGGAATAGTTCACAAGGTGCAGGATAGATATATCAACAGCAGAAGTTCTCAAATGGCAGGGGTAGGCAGCTGTGGCTGACAAGGAAATTTAAGGACTGCATAAAAGCCAAGCAACGGGCATATAAGTTAGCAAACATGAGTGGGAAGATGGATGATTGGGAAGCTTTTAAAATCCAACAAAAGGCATCTAAAAAAAGTGATAAGAAGGGAGGATAAAAAGGTGAGATATGAGGGCAAGCTAGCCAATAATATAAAGCAGGATACCAGAAGTGTTTTCAATTATATAAAGAGTAAAAGAGGTGAGAGTTGATATTGGACCACTGGAAAATGATGCTGATGACTTGGGGGACAAAGAAATGGCAGATGAACTTAATGGTTACTTTGCATCAGTCTTCACAGTGGAAGACACTAGCAGTATGTCAGAGATCTGTGGGTGTCAGAGAGTAGGAGTGAGTGCCATTGCTATTACAAAGGAAAAAGTGCTAGGCAAACTCAGAGGTCTTAAGGTGGGTAAGTCACCTGGACCAGATGGATTACATCTCAGGGTCCCGAGAACAGTTGCTGAAGAGATAACGAAGGCATTGGTCCTGATCTTTCAAAAATCACTTGATTCTGGCATGGTCCCAGAGGACTGTAGAATTGCAAATGTCACTTCACTCTTTAAGAAGGGAGGCAGGCAAAAGGAATGAAGTTATAGGCTATTTAGCCGAACCTCAGTGGTTGGGAAAGTGTTGGTGCCTATTATTCAGGATGAGATTTTGGGGTACGTAGAGACTAATGTTAAAATAAGTCAAAGTCAGCTAAGTTTCTGTCAAGGGAAATCTTGCCTGACAAATCTGTTAGAGTTCTTGGAGGAAGTAACAAGCAGGGTGGACAAAGGAGAGGCAGTGGATGTCACTTACTTGGATTCTTTGGATTTCTTTGTCCTCCATTACTACCTCTCCAGCATCATTTTCCAGCTGTCCAGTAGCCACTACCACCTCTCTTTTATTCTTTATATATCTGAAAACATTTTTGGTATCCTCTTTTATATTTTTGGCTCACTTACTTCATATTTCATCTTTTCCCTCCTTACGGTTTTTCTGGTTGACATCTGTTGCTATTTTAAAAGCTTCCCAATCCTCTAACTTCCTACTAACTTTTGCTGTATTATGTGCCCTCTCCTTTGCTTTTGTGCTGACTTTGACTTCCCTTGTTAGCCATGGTTACCTCATCCTCACTTTAAAATACTTCTTGATCTTCATGACGTACTCTGTCCTACGCTTTCCAAATTGCTCCCTCATCAAATCTGGTTCATTATACAACACCCAATCCAGAATTGCCTTTTCCTTAGTGGGCTCAACCACAAGCTGCTCCATAAAGCCACCTAATAGGCATGCTACAAATTCCCTCTCTTGGGATACAACACCAATATGCCTGCATATTGAAATCTCCCATGACTATTGTAACATTGCCATTTTTACATGCCTTTTCTACTGTTGTAATCTATTATTTCACTTTCTGGCTTTTGTTCGGAAGCCTGTATATAACTTCCATCAGGGTCTTTTCACCCTTGCAGTTTCTTAACTCTTATGCACAAGGATTCTACACCTTCCAATCCTATGTCAGATCTTATAACAGACCTTTCTAAGGATTTGATTTCATTTTTTTACCAACAGAGCCACCCCATTCCCCCCCCCCCACCTATTTGCCTGACCTTTTGATACAAGATGTATCCTTGGATGTTAATCTCCCAACAATGATCTTCTTTCAGCCACGACTCAGTGATGCTCACAACTTCATACCTGCCAATCTCTAACTGTGCTACAAAATCATCTACCTTGTACTGTGTACTGTGTGCATTCAAATATAACACCTTCAGTCCTGTATTTATCATCCTTTTTGATTTCACTCTCCCGTTACTCTTTAACTCTACCACTGATGCAATTTTGCCCTATCATCTGCCTGTACCTCCTCACAGTCTCCCTACACAATGCATCAACGTGTATCACAATTGCCCCATCCTCAGTCCTATCACTCCTGCCAAATTAGATTAAACCCTCCTCACAGCTCAAGCAAACCTCTCCTCAAAGATATTAGTCCCCTTGGGTTCAGATGTAACCTGACCTTTTCTTATAGATCATTCCTTCCCAGAAGTGATTCCAATGACAGAAATTTAAAACCCTGCTCTGTCATTGGATTTTAAACCACTTATTCATCTGTACTATCATTCTATTCCAGCCCTGACTAGCATGTGGTAGTGGGAGTAATCCAAAATTGAAGAATTTTGTTCTTATTCACACTTACTACTACTACTACTACGTCGACTCAGGCCTAGGGGGCTGGCATCAGGCAAACATCACATCTACACAGCTTTAATTTTATTAATTTAATGAACTGTATTCTAAAATTATAGGCAAAACCAAGTTTTTCTAAATAAAAAAGAGTTAATTTGATGCTTCATTGCATGGAATTTTCAACATTGTTCAATTGAAAATTGATTTTTCTGCTTATTTGAGGAGTGAAATAGGGTAGTGATAATTTCTAGGTTGTTTTCCATCACTGGCAAAATTTATCTGTCATTAATCCCCAGACAACAACATATTTGAGGCATTACTTGGAACTTGGACCACATTGTCCATTGGCTCTATTCCCAAGACAGATTGCTCATCACACTGTCGGGTCAAACAGAAAGGACTGTAAGGTTAATAAGTGTCCTTACCCCACCCATCCTAGCCACCAACCACCAACCACCCCCCTCCTAATTTATCTTCAGAACTGATTGCTTTTAATTGCTGATTAATTTTGCTTTTTCTACCTCATTCTTGTATCCTCCCCTCAGCACGTAGTTGACTTGTCAATCTTCAAGCACACTGTTTGCCTGATTTGCAGGGAAAATTGAAAAATCCAATCTGCTGGTCCGTTTTAAGCTCCTTCCCCTCCCAGATGCTTCTCCTCTCTAATTCATCTACACTGGTATGAAGAAGTTTTCTTACATTCCTTCTAGCCACTTGATCTGAAGCGATCACCATTGTTATTTATGACTATAAGATCAGGCTGTGGTGCAAGAGGAAGCAGAAACACAGTATAAGAGCTGAGGCACTAGCTGGGCTGAGAGCTAATCTGACCAGGCCAGCAATATCATCACTTTTCCTGACCGATGTCCGTTCACTAGAAAATAAGATTGACTCTCTGAGTCTGAGAATCAATGCACAGAAAGAGTCTACACTGAAGCGTGCTAAACAACAATGTGCCCAACTTGGCGTTTCAACTTGAAGGGATAACTGTTCCGTGTAGATAGAAACTGCCTGTCGGGGAAATCCAAAGGAGGTGGAATCTGAGTTTACAGTACATTAACAAAGATTGGTGCA
Source organism: Hemitrygon akajei (assembly GCF_048418815.1). Classification (NCBI taxonomy): domain Eukaryota; kingdom Metazoa; phylum Chordata; class Chondrichthyes; order Myliobatiformes; family Dasyatidae; genus Hemitrygon; species Hemitrygon akajei. The sequence continues at coordinate 109,804,210 of NC_133125.1, forward strand.
TAAACTCAGCTGTTCTGTGGCAATTAAACATCTTACAATTAAATGCTGGCCACATTAGCTGCTCAAGGAGTTCACTCTTGTGTTCAACACCACCATCTACATTCTGCCCCATCCCGAGCATGAATGCCAAGGATGCACTGGGAGAGCTTTACAGTATCATCAGCTCTCTATAAAACAAGTTTCTGACAGTCTGGTCAGAATTGCAAGAGACTTCAATCACCTTAACCTATAGGACATTTTACCCCAAGATCCATGAACACCTCACCAGGGCCACTAGGGGAACATACAGACTGGACCATGTTTATACAAAAAGATACAGTACTTGTAAAGCCACCGCACTGCCTCATCTTGTCCTCTCTGACCACATCTCCATAATGTTAATCCCAGCATACCAACTGCTGCTGAAAATAGAGAAACCAGTCAAGAGGACCATCACTATATGACCAGGTGAGGCAATCTCTAGGCTTCAGGACTGTTTGAACTGACTAACTGGCAGATGTTCAAGGAGCCCACCACAAATGGAGAAGGCACAGACCTAGAGGAATATGCCTCATCTGTCACCGGCTTCGCCTGTAAACGTGTGCCGTAGATGGAGTTGGCACCTCAAGAACAGCCAGCTCTGTAGTCCTGGCTAAAGACAAAGGTGCTCTCCCTCCTAAAAGCCGGGACGCTGACTTCAAATCTGGTGACAGAGCAGCCGGGGAAACTTCATCTGAGGCAGCAAGAAGGCAAAGACTACCTATGCATAAAAAATCAGGAATCCCTGTCCGATCATGATGCCTGGCGTATGTGGATGGGCCTCCCTCCTCGATGCTCTAGATAACTTTTATGCACGCTTCAAGGCATGCAACACAATTCCGCCCACAAAGCTATCCCTTTCCAGGTGAGCAGCCACCATCTGTAATAGCTGAGTATTCAGGGAGTGTCCACACCAGATCACTGACGTCTTCACGGACATCTCACACAACCTCTCATGGTCCCAAAACACATCCTATACTGTCAAAAAACCAATGCCTCTACTCTCTGAGAAGGTTGAAGAGATCTGGGCTATGCATATTGATACTTGCAACCTTCTACAGATGCACAGTAGAGTGCACCTGTAACATGCTGCATCTGTGCTGTGTCTGCTGATTTTGTGCACTTACAGTCAATCAAAAGAACACAGCAGCATACACTGTATGAATTCCTCCGTTTTAGCTATTAAGAACCAATACACAGATTTATAGTACCGTAATAATATTGGTAGTGTTTGAATTTGCTCTGCATTCATTTAAATAAATAATTTATTACTCAGTTAAATAGTAGTTTGTCTTTTTTTAAACTATTTCCATTAAACCTCAGCCAGTTGGGGCAGTCACTTAATTGAGTCAAAATGTACTGGTCCCAGTGTGTCCCAATTAACTGGAATCCACTGTGTTCATAAAATTTGGAGCATTTATATAGAATTGTTATGTGATCAAGGAATCAGTGCTGCTGGTACATTAATTTCCTTCTTTTTCCCCAGATAAGTCATTTTGGTGCTCTTCAGAATTCAAGCACGTGAATATTTATGGCACAGAAATACTAGTGAAAGCTGCTTATCAGGCTAATGTTGAAAAATTTATTCATGTTAGTACTGATGAAGTCTATGGAGGAAGTATTAAAGAGGTAACTGGAACTAATAATGTGTCTTTTTGTTTGCTACTTAGGATGTGAGGTATTATTTCTCATGGCAGTTTCATGTCAGTTCATGAATGCTCTTAAATTCAGTTATGAGCCACAGCAATGAACCATTGAAATATTTTCGCTGAAGGACTCCTGTGGTTATTTGGGCAGAAAAGAGATGGTTGACATTTCAGGACAAGAACCTGAGCAGGGAGCGGAGTTGACCGGTGTAAAGTGGAGATGGGGGGGGGGGGGAATGTGGGGTAAGATCATGCAATAGGTAATGTATGACCTGATGAAAATATCGTTGAATTACCTAGTAAGTTTGCAAATGGCACAGAAATTGACAAAGTTGTAGATAATGAATTAAGTCATTAAGGGATACAACAGGATATAGATCAGTTACAGTTATGGGCTGAGAAATAGCAGATGGAGTTTAATTCAGGCAATGTGAACTGTGGTACTTTGGAAGGTATAATGTAAGGGAAAAGTTATACATTTGATGGCAAGTAGCATTGATGAACAGAGAAAGATTTTGAAGTCTTAAGTCCATATCTCCCTGAAAGTAGATAAGGTGGTAAAGAAAGGTACATAGCATCTGTAGGGGCAGAGAGGATAAATGTTGGGAAGTCATATTGCATTTATATACAATTGCACTTGGATATTATGTTTAATTCTGGTCACTCCATTACTGGAAGTATGTGGAGGTTTTGGAAAGGAAACAGAAGTTTTAACAGGAAGCTGTTTGCATTAGTGGGTATTGGTTCTAAAGAGAGATTGAACAAACTTGGATTGTTCTTCTTGGAGTATCAGTGACTTATGAGAAGCATAGATAGTTTAGACATAATATTTCCTCAAAGCAGAAATGTCAAATACCGGAGACCATAGGAATGTGATGGGCAAGTTCTTTTATTCAGAGCACAGTAGATGTCTGGAATAACTTACCTGGTGTAGAAGTGGAAGAAGGCAGTTCAGTGAGTGAGGAGGCTTTTAGATAGGCAAATGAATGTGGAGGGAATGGAGGATTAAGGATGATACTCAGGAAGAGGACATTTGGTATAAATGGGCATCGAGATTGATTCAGCATCGTAGCTCAAATGGCCTGACCAATGCTCTGAAGTTCCATGTTCTTTGTTTAAAGGGGACGTGCAGTGCAAGTATTTATTTTACACAGAGGTGGTAAATGCCTGAAGCATGTTGCCAGTGTTTGTGGTGGAATCAGATGTGATGATGATAGACAAGAGGCTGTTAGATTAGGGACATGAATATGGAGGGAATGGAAGTATATGGATCACATGCAGGCAGAGGGGCTTAATTTAGTGTAGCATCATGCTCAGCAGAGACATTGTGGGCTGAAGGACCTGTTCTTGTGCTGTACTGTTTATTGTTGATAGTTGGAACCAAGTGAACTGGGGAACAAGAGGCAGGTGGAATCAGGTAGGAAAGGGGGAGCTTTGAGGCTGGGGTTTGTGGGTGAAAAATAAAAACACCGAAGTGAAAACAAAAATTGGGCAGATAGAGCCAGGTATTGGGAGGGGAGGGGTAAAGCAGGGACAAAGTCTAGAATATGATACGGAGCCAGGTAGGTGTGATGATGGACAGATGGAAGGGGGGATAAAAAAAGGTTTTTCAACCCAAACGTCAACCTGTTGCTTGCACTTGAAAAACCCATCCGGGATACATTCTGTAAAGTTGTTCACCTCTACTTCTTTCAAGTAGCTTTAATATACTTGAGGGCAACCATTGGGTATTGGCAGGAGTCCTCTGTGCCAACGTTTGGACCTGACAGCATAAGGCTTCGAGGTCAGTGTCAATATTGAGTACTCTGAGGGACATCGCCTCACCTTTAGTGAGTCACTTGTGGGGATGAAACAAAACATAACAAAGAATATCTGTTATTGCTAACCATCAAAGTCCAAAGTTAATTTATTATAAAAGTACATATATACCACCATATACAACCCTAAGATTGGTTTACTTGTGGGCATACCCAGTAAAAAGAAGATGACCTCCAAAAGGTGAACCCAGTTCAACAAGGAGTTCAAAAAAAGCTTGCAAGGTTTAACATTAAGTATATGTGTACCTCTCCCCACTTCCCACAAAGCTGCTATATTAGTGCATTTGACAGTGAAAACATTATGAGTTAGGCCTGTCAAGCTGTGTCGTGATCAGCCAGTGTAATAGCTCTTCCAGTTTAGACACAGGTATCCATCTCTTGTAATCAGGATTTTCCAGCTTTGACTGGATGAGTGGCTTTGGCTGTGACAAAGGTACACTGCCATGACCCATGAGGGCTGGGGCTACAGACCTTGTACCTAAAGGTGGGATTAGATTTGCAAGTTTGTATTCATTGTTACTTCTGACATTTTAGTTTTAAAGACTGTAGGATGCACTTTTTCAACAGAACTTACCCAAGAGATGATCACTCTAGCTTGTTACTGGTTAAATAAACTGGAGACTTTGGGATGTGAAAGATCAAGACTCTATTGTATAGGGTAAAAAAAACTAATGGACAGTATAATGTATATTTATTACAAAAGTACAGATCAAGTATTTGGAATGTATTATATGTTTAATACTTAGTTTAGAACCAATTTGTGTAATACTTTCAAGAAAAACAAAGTTCATTAATTCCTATGATTGAGCATTTCATGTCAATTGGGAGAGAATCTGGAGGTTGTGAGTTGTGTGGTAATGAAGGAATCTGCTTTTAACATACTGAATAATTATAACCAAAAGAAGCTTACAAATAAAAAAAATGGAATTGTAAAAATGTTTTAATATCAGAACTGTACATTTATTGAATATGTTTTTGCCTCTTCGATATAGGAATTCAGTGAAACATCACCTAGATGTCCTACAAATCCTTATGCAGCATCAAAAGCAGCTTCTGAATGTATAGTCATGTCGTATTGGGAAAACTTCAGGGTATGTTTTTGTATATTGTATGCTGTAAGAATATCAGACACCCTGTGCCAATAGGCTGGTCCTGGACTTATTTCCACTTGGCATGATTAACTTATTATTTAATTATTTATGGTTTTATATTGCTATATTTCTTCACTATTCTTGGTTGGTGCGGCTGTAACGAAGCCCATAGGATTTCCCTCAGGATCAATAAAGTTTGTCTGTCTGTCTGTACTGCAAGGATTTATCCTGTGTTTACAAATAATGTCAATTGCTATTTTGATCCACTATAATCTTTTCTTGAGGTATTTTTCTTTCCTGAGTTCTGGCTGGCAGACTAGTTCACATGCCACAAACACGGCACCGTATCTTGCTTACACAATGTTTTTGCGTATAATCACCTTTAATTATTAACCTGGTGTTAGTTCTCTGTTTAATTTCTGATCTTTAGCGTTCTTTCAGGAGCCAAGAATGGTGAGCAGTCTTAATTCCAAGTTTTCAGTTTATTGTAGAGTACAAACAAACATGTAAATACTGAGCAAACTAAATAAAGAGTTGAAAGATGATACTAGAGGGCAATTAATGCTAAGAGGTGTAGGACAAAGGAATAAAAGAAATAAAAGAAGGTACTTCTGAAAGATCTATCACTTTTATAGATAAGATTTTTTAAAAATTCCTTACATAGTGATGAATTAGTTAATAGGCCCATAATTAAAACAATTACATCACATGGGTAATGTGCTAATACCACTGGACAATACATTTTTTCAAAAGTGTTGCTTCCTCAGAATATTTTTTGTTTATGACAGACTGCTTGAAGATGAACACAAATATAATTTCAGACTTCTTGTATCACGTAGGAATTTGGAGAAACAACAAATTAATTTTTATTGAATATAATGTGTTTAATTGCATAATGGTGCTGATGCTTTGCAATAGTTCAACTAAGTTAAAAATACTTTGTTAATGATTTTCATTTGTACTCTGTGTCTGAGGCTTCTCGCTTAAGTGTCCAACAGTAATTCGCCAGCATTAATGGATTCCGGTTGCCCTGGTATCTTTTCTCCATGACCGCAATGTCCTGGTGAAACCCTTCACCATGCTCGTCACTAACAGCACCAAGATTTGCAGCGAAGAAGTCTAAATGGGAATGCAGAAAATAAATCTTTAGTGACATGTTACAGTTCATGGTTTTATATGCTTGAATCATGCTTACAACCAGTTGCATGTAGTTTGGTGCTCTAGATGCCGAGAAAATTTCAACAACTTCATTGAATGTCTTCCATGTGATTTTCTCTGGTCCCACTAGAAATTCTTCAAATTGCCTGTCATTGATGACCTGTTTGATTTGTGGACCAACAAAAATGCTTTCCTTAATCTTGGCATCAGTTATTCTGGGAAGCATCTGTCTCAAATATCGAAATCCTTCATAGAAATTTTTGTGCCTGGTGATAGCAAATTCCATCCTTACAGTCTTTTTTTTTATAAATTTCTTTATTGAATTTTCAAATAGGCTACAGAAAGAAAAAAAATTATCATCCCCTTAACCCCTCCCCCTAACATATTCCTGTAGAAAGAAAAAAAAGAGGAAAAAAAAGAAAGAAAGAAAGAAAGAATGCCTGGATATCGGAAGATCCCCACATGCTCCATGGAGTTCATAATAGCTTTAATATGTATATTTATTTCTTTCTCCAGATAAACAATAATGTTATCTTCGGAGCACCTATATATTTAATCCTATCTTTTGTAAATAAGGGCGCCAAATTTTCAGAAATATTTCATATTTAAATTGTAAGTAATTTTTTCAAGTGGAATGCAGTTATAAATTTCATTCTTCCAACGATCTATACTTAAGTATGAATCCGATTTCCAAGTAACTGCAATAGCTTTTTTGGCTACTGCCAATGCAATTTTTATGAATTCTTTCTGATATTTATTCAATTTGGATTTCGATTTTATCCCTTCAATATCGCCTAGTAAAAATAATGTTGGATTATGTGGAAGTTATATTCCAATAATTTGTTTCAGTAAAACTCTTAAATTTGTCCAAAAAGGTTGAATTTTAAAACAAGACCAAGTAAAGTGTAAAAAAGTACCAATTTCTTGATGACATCAGAAGCATTGATCAGATAAATTTGGGTTTATTTATTTATTTTTGTGGTGTAATATATAATTGATGTAAAAAATTATATTGCACTAGTCTTAGCCGGACATTTGTTGTATTTGTCATACTGTCAAGACATAGTCTTGACCAATTTGTTTCTTCAATTTTAATATTCAAATCAGTTTCCCATTTTTGTCTTGACTTATGAATTCCTTGTTTAATTGCCTGCTTTTGAATCAAACTATACATACAAGAAGTAATTTTTTTAATTTTTCCTTTTTGAATTAAAATTTCTATTTCATTAGGTTTCGGCAATAACATTGTTTGACCCAATTTATCTCTTAAATAAGCCCTTAATTGGAAATAACAAAAAAGAGTGTTCTTTGATATTTTATATTTATTCTTTAATTGATCAAATGACATTAATATACTTCCTTCAAAACAATCTCCTATATATCTAATCCCTTTTTGAAACCAGTTGTGTAAAAGTTGGTTATCCATTGTAAAAAAAATAAGTTTATTTTGAATTAAAGGTCTCTTTGCTAATAAAGATTTCTTTATCTCATCATCAACATTTATCTTATTCCATAAATCAATCAAATGTTTTAATATAGGAGATTCTTTCTTTTCCCGTATCCATTTAGATTCCCACTTATAAAATCTTCTGGTATATTTTCTCCTATTTTATCTAGTTCTATTCTAATCCATGCTGGTTTATCTTCATCAAAAAAAGATGCAATTGCTTTATAATAATTTTTAAAGTTTGGAAGTTGTAACTCTCCTAGGTCAAATTTCCATGTCAATTTTTCCAACGATATTCTTGACATCTTACCTTTCCAAAGGAACTTCCTCACACATTTATTTAACTCTTGAAAAAACTTCTGCGGTAATTGTATTGGTAGTGTTTGGAATAAATATTGTAATCTAGGGAATACATTCATTTTTACAGCATTTACTCTGCCTACTAATGTTATTGGTAACATCATCCATTTATCAAGGTCTTCTTGAATTTTTTTCAATAATGGTAAATAATTTAGTTTATATAAATTCTTTATATTATTATCAACTCTTATACCTAAATATTTTATACCATTTATCGACCACCTAAATTGAGTTATTAATTGACATTGACTATAATCTCCTTTAGTAAGGGGTAGAATTTCACTTTTATCCCAATTTATTTTGTAGCCTGATATTTTCCCATATTCTTCCAATCTAGAAGATAACTTACACAGCGAATACAATGGGTTTGTTAAATAAAGCAAAACATCGGCAGCAAATAAATTAATCTTATATTCCTCCTGGTTAACTCTGAAACCCATAATATCTTGGTCTGTTCTAATTAATTCAGCTAATGGTTCTATCGCCACCACAAATAAAGCAGGTGATAATGGACAACCTTTTCTAGTTGACCTTGTTAACTGAAATGATGTTGAAATTTGACCATTTGTCATTACTTTAGCTTTGGGATTAGTATTTAAGGTTTTAATCCATTTTATAAAAGATTTTCCTAACCCATATTTTTCCAATACCTTAAATAAAAAATCCCATTCCAATCTATCAAATGCTTTTTCTGCATCTAAAGCAACTGCCAGACTCATTTCCTCCCTCTTTTGTGCCAGATGAATTATACTAAGTAACCAAGTTACATTATCTGCCAATTGTCTATTTTTGATAAATCCTGTTTGATCCATATGTATTAATTTTGGTATTTAAGTATTTAGATAATCTATTAGATAAAATTTTTGCTATTATTTAATAGTGTTCAACAAAGAAATAGGTCTATATGATGTTGGCTTTAGAAGATGTCTTTTTTTTTTGGCAATACTATTAAAATAGCTGTCGAAAAAGATTCTGGAAGTTTATGCGTTCTTTCCGCTTGTTGTATTAACTCTATAAAAGGAGGAATTAGTAAATCTTTAAACTTTTTGTAAAATTCAGGCGGAAAACCATCTTCTCCTGGGGATTTATTACTCTGAAGTGATTCTAGAGCTTCTTCGACCTCTTTTAATGTAAAAGGCATATCTATTCCCTTCTGTTCTTCAGAAATCAATTTTGGAAGAGTTATTTGTGATAAAAACCTTGCTATCTCAACATTATCATTTTGTGATTCTGATTGATACAGTTCAGAATAAAAATTCTTAAAAATTTCATTAATTTCTAAAGGTTTATAAGTAATTTTATTTACACGTTCTAATTGTTTCACCTAGTTCGTAATATCTCTGTTTAGTTCTCATAATTGCTTTTTCTGTTCGGTATGTCTGAAGTGTATTATATTGTAACTTCTTGTTAACAAGTTGTCTTCTTTTTTCTTCTGTCATATATCTTTGAGATTCTTTTTCTAATTTTGTAATCTCTTTCTCCAATTGATCTGTTTCTACCATATAGTCCTTCTTAATTTTAGAGGTATAACTTATTATCTGACCTCTCAAATATGCCTTCATTGCTTCCCATACTATAAATTTATCATCAACTGAATGTAAATTTGTATCTAAAAAAAACTGAATCAGCTTTTTCTTGAAATCACAAAAATCTTGACATTTTAATAATATTGAATTAAATCTCCATCTGTAAATCAATTCCTCTTTATCCATCATTATCATTGTCATTATTAAGGGGGAATGATTTGACAATATTCTTGCTTATATTCCATATTTTCACTCTGTCTTGAATATTCATTGATAATAGAAAAAAAATCTATCCTTGAATAAGTTTTATGTCTATTTGAATAAAATGAATAATCTATTTCTTTTGAATTAATTCTTCTCCATATATCAATCAAATTTAAATCTTTCATCAATGATAAAGTTAATTTTGTTACTTTTGATTTTGTAACAACCTTTGTTGATCTATCTAAAACTGAGTCTAAACAAAAATTAAAATCTCCACCTATTAATATTTTGTCATATGCGTCAGCCAAATTCAAAAAGGCCTCTTGTATAAATTTTACATCATTTTCATTTGGTGCATAAATATTCATAAGAGTCCATAGTTCTGAAAAAATTTGACTATGTATAATTACATATCTCCCCGCAGAATCAATTAATACATTTTGTATTTTAATTGGTAAAGTTTTATTAACCAAAATTGCAACTCCCCTCGCCTTTGAGTTAAATGAAGCTGTGGTAACATTTCCGACCCAATCTCTCTTTAATTTCTGATGTTCTATCTCTGTTAAGTGTGTTTCTTGTAAAAAAAGCTGTATCTATTTTCATTTTCTTAATATATGTTAAAATTCTTCTTCTTTTCACGAGTCCATTAAGCCCATTAACATTAAAACTTTAAAAATTCAGTAAATTAGTCATTATTTTTAATAGGGTTATTCCAATCTATAATAATACCTAATCTTTCAACTTTCGTAGTACCTTGGGGAATCTTTTTAAAATTCTTCATGTTGCTATGTGTCTTCCCCCCCCCCCAATTGTCCAGGCAAAGAAAGAAAGATAAAAGAAAAATAGATTATAAAGAAAAAAAAAACAAAATACCCCCCTACTAATGTTGTGAATGAAAAAAAAAACACAACATTACCCCCCTCTGTTGTGCGGGTCATGGCAATCGCCATGATTACACACATGAATCCCGTAGCAATCGATCCGAAGTTCCCCCAGCTCACCTGTAACATAAAAAAGTATATATGAGAAGGAAAAAAAATATCACTACTCTCCGTTAATATTTCTCAAATTTTAACCTTTCTCCCCCTGTATCATATAATCCAGAATATATTTAAATACTCTTCTGTCCTTAAACATCCATCAGTTCCATTCAGTGTCCCTATCTTCATCTTTAATCCATTTCACTTTTAAATCTTTGACTATAATTAGCGAATATTTGGGAGTTCTTGTGCGAATTCTTCTGCATCCCGATAATCAGTAAAAAATCTTCTTATTCCGTCATCCAAAAAAATTATCAGGGTTGCCGGGTGGCGCAATATAAATTTATAGCCTTTTTCCCATAAAACTTTTTTCGCTGGGTTAAATTCCTTCTTTCTCTTCAAAAGGTCATAACTTATATCAGGATAGAAAAGAACTGTTTTCCCTTCTATCATCAGTGGCCTGTTTCTCTTTCTGGCACGTTGGGCAGCTGCCTTCAGGATCTTTATCTTGATATTTTAAGCATTTTGTCAAGATTGATCGTGGGTTTTGATCAACTTGAGGTCTTGATCTTAAGGCTATGTGAGCCCTTTCAATTTCAATTAACTGGGTTCCTTCTTCCATTTCCAAAATTTCCGGGATCCATTTTTGAGAAAAAATTTATTGGATCCTTTCCCTCTATACCTTCTTTAAGTCCAACAATCTTAATATTGTTTCGTCTGCTAAAATTTTCAAGCACATCCTCTTTTTCCAACAACTGTTTTCTTTCTGATGTCCAGGCAGAAATATTATCTTCCATTTTATTCACTCTATCAATGGTGTCTCCCATTGTTTCTTCCAAGTTTTTAATTTTCTTGTCCATTTTGTCCTGTCTTTTCATCATTTTGTCAAACATAATCTCATGTTTTTAATATCTTTTTATTACTTTTAATGCTTTTAATTCATGCATTATTTGCACCAAAGATTTTTTATGTCTCCAATATCACCTCCAACCTCTTCCTGTTGCTCTTCTTTGTCTCTTCATCTTCATCTGATTTATCAAGAGAATCTGATTCCACCTCATCTTCACTTTCACTTTCAGTTCCGATCGTAGCTGGGATTTGTAGTTTGGATTGCTCGTGTTTGCGCATGTCCTTTCCTTCACGCATGCGCAATTCCTGTTGCTCTTTTTTTTTTGGAAATGGTTGATGTTGCCGCAGTTTCCTGTTCTGTATCGCCAGAGGTAAAATGCAGTTGCGCCCGAGGCTCTTTCATAGCAACAGGCCTTGAGTCTTTTCCAACTTGTGTTGTCTGCGAAGTAGTAGTTTTCTTCTGCTTCTGTTTAGGAGGCATATCTTAAGACAATCCTGAATAGTTTATAAGTAGTTTTTGAAAAGTATTAACTAACTTTTCTTCACTTAAAACGTTGTTTTACTGGTTTTTTACGGGAGAGCTGGATTTCCACGTCTCGATCCTACGTCATCACGTGACGTCTCCATCCTTACAGTCTTGAACCCAATAATTATTACTAAAACCTGTCCTGCCATGCACTAGCCACGCCGCCTAAGCTTGCCCAAGCATGCCTGGACAAGAAACTTTCCAGCTTAAATTGTAGACAACATTTTAATTGACTTGAATTATGAATTGAAATAATAAACATAAGTGATATCAAAAAATGGTGCATGATAGGGAAATTTCATGGTGATTTTCATGATCAGTAGCCCAAAATAGATAAGATACACCTGAAGGTATTCAGGAAGCAAAATCTTTGTTGTCCAATGAAAAATTAGAAAGGTGATAAACTGTTAGTTTAGCAGCTATACTGCTTTCTGCCAGTGACTGTGAAAAATACATGTGTTTGTTAAAAAGTACTCATTAAAAACAGTATTATTAAAATAAAACGGTGGTAAGTAAAGAGGAAGTTTGGAGCCTTGTCATGCTGACCCAAAATACTTCAGCATATCTTTCTATGTAGCAGCAAGGCACCTGACAGTCAAAGAACTTATTAAAAGCTTTGTAGGCCATCAAAACCCTGTCTCAGCTTAGGTCACTGTAAGAGCTATAAGGACATTTTTATAGTTTTCTAAATACCTCTGAATTGAGAAAAAGTTATTTTAAAATGTTAGAACTTTTAAACTTTAAAACAAATTAAAAGTTTTGTAACTTTAAATGTTTGAAAGACATTAATTTAAGCCAAGCTTTTTTTTAATGAAGGCAAACACATCTTTTCCTTTGCTTCCTCATCTGCAGCCCCACAGTGCCCATTGAAATTAAAGGGTATTGAATTTTTTGATAAAGATATCGAGGTGACACCCCACTGTGAAAATGCTGGGGAATCTTATTAAGGTCATGCCCTTTTGTTAGACTTTGTAAGTCCAAGACTTCCACATTTGACAGTAAATGCTTGGAAGTCCAAAGCTTACTTGCACTTAAATGGATAAATGACCAGCAGGATCCCAGCCATAATTATCAGTATGGTTGCGATGGTAGCAGTCATGACTTTTCAAAGGCTTTCAATTCAGTACCTATTCCAGATATTTAAGCATCTACTTGATGCTTTCATTTCCATTCAGTTATGTCTGGTGAGCAGTGTTTGGGATGCAATGTTAAATGAAAACACTGGTTACCTTTGACGGTGTATGCAAAAGTCTCAAGGAACTTGTTCAAAAAAACCAAAACTGTCCCCACTCACTTGATGACAACTAAGACAGATTTGCTAGGAACACCTAGTCTGGGTCCTTAATGAGTTCAGAACCGAGTGATAAAGGGTGATATTATGCACATAGATTTCTAGTCAATTCTACCATCAAAATGCACATGCCTTTTCAATACCTTGCACCACTATCTCTATCTCATTCATTGATACTCCCGTTTTTTTTTTGTTGCTGTTACATGGGATCCATAGTCACTTGTCCATTTAGATTCAGAATTGGGCTGCCCATATGGAAGACAGGAGTGGTAGAAGGGTGTTAAACTTGGCTGAAGGTCCGGGACTAGTGATGTTGCACAGAGATCTGTGCTGGGACATCTGCTGTTTGTGATATGTGTAAATGACTTGGATGAAAACATACATGTATGGGTTAGTAAATTTTCAAATGATGTAAAGATCAGAGGCATTGTAGATCGTGTAAAAGATTTCCAAAAGGTAAGTGGAATATAGATTGATTGCAAATATAGATGGAGAAATGGCAGATTGAGTTGAGTCTGAGCTAAAGTGCAAAGTTAGTGCCAGAACCCTTCAGAGTTCATGTACAGAGGCATCTTCAGTCCACATCCATAGCTCCCTGCAAGTGGCTGTATATAGTAAGAGGGAGAGGAAGTTCAGAGGAAATGTGTGAGACAAGTATTTTTTTGCACAGAAAGTACTGGGTGCCTGAAATGTGCTGCTGAGGATAGCATTGGAGGCAAATATGATAGAAGCATTTAAGAATCCCCTAGATAGGTATGTGAATATGTAGAGAATGGAGGTTCATGGACTAGGTGCAGACAAAAGGGAATAGTTTAATTGGCATCATTAGGTTAATTAGTTTGTGGCACAACAGCATGGGCGAAAGGGCCTGTTCCTGTGCTATACTCAGAACAGTCTATGTACTTCCTCAATTACACTGTAATCCTCGCTCATGATCATTGTTAGTGTAACACAGAACAGTCAGTCTTTGGTTCTTGCTGGATATGTGTTAGTTCCAATATTAACACTACATTGAGGCATATCAATTAAAATGTCTAATTTGTTCTTTGCCTACTATGGAGCACAACAGTTCAGGTTTTGATGTCCAATGTTTATTGTTGTAAAATACTCTTTTTGTACAAAGTCTATATTAGTGATTGATTAACATAATGAATGAATAAACATTAACTTATTTATTCTATTTCTTTTATAGTTTCCTGTTATTGTGACCAGAAGTAGTAATGTTTATGGACCCCATCAGTATCCAGAAAAAGTAAGTCACTTTATTCTGTAATTTCACTAAGTGTGCAATGCTTCTGCAATTTCTGGAACAGCTTGTTACTGTAAGTCGCACTGAAGATAATTTATGTACAGTGCTTAGCAGTTTTTGACACCAATGATAAATATAGTGGGTAAGATCTTCCCCATATTAAAAATTTCTAGGTTTTATGCCCAATTGAGGTAGACATGAAACTATAGAAACCCACAAAAAGTAGACTATATTATATATTTTTCGTTTTTTATGTTGGAGGGAACAGATAGTTACTTTGAACTTGAATGTGTGGATTGATATGGATTAATGCGATAGGATGTCATCATGACAGTGAAAGTATGTGCATTACAGTTAGTTTCAATGTCATTGAGGAGTATGATTAGAAAGTCATAAGGGATTCCTCAATTCATAAATACATGTATAGAATACAATGAATTGAATAGACCACAGTTGGAATACTTGCATTGAATTCTGATCATGGTCGAAGATTGCAAAGTTCCCGAATGGTTTTGGACAATGTATTAAGCAAGTTATATTATAAGATGGCATCTTAGAGTCATAGATTACTGCAACACAGAAATAGGCAGTTTGACCCATTTAGTCCGTGGACCTGACCTTCTGCCCAGTCTCTCTACCTATACCTAGACCATATCCCTCTAAGCCCATGCAACTATCAAAATTTCTTTTACATGTTACAATTGAACCTGCATCTCCCACTTCCACTGGCAGCTTATTCCACACTCACACCACTTTCTGAGTGAAGAGGTTCCCCTGACTTTCCTCTTAAACAGTTCACATTTCACCCTAAAGCTATAATCTCTAGTTCTAGTCTGGCTCAACCTGAGAGAGAGAATTCCTCCATATTCCTGTCTAGTAGTCTCTTAAATTTCACTAGTGTATCTGCCTCCACCACTGACTCAGGCAGTGCATTTCACGCACCAACCACTCTCTGAGTAAAAAACATTCCTCTAATATCCTCCTTGAACTTCCCACCCCTTACCTTAAAGCCATGTTCTCTTTTATTGAGCAGTGGTGCCCTGGGAAAGAGGCGCTGGCTGACCACTCTATCTATTCCTCTTAATATCTTGTATACATCTATCCTCCTTCTGTCCAAAGAGTAAAGCCCTAGCTCTCTTAATCTCTGATCATAATGCATACTCTCTAAACCAGGTAGCATCTTGGTAAATCTCCTCTGTACCCTTTCCAATGCTTCCACATCCTTCCTATAGTGAGGCGACCAGAACTGGACACAGTACTCCAAGTGTGGTCTAACCAGAGTTTTATAGAGCTGCATCATTACCTCGCAACTCTTAAACTCTATCCCTCGACTTTTGAAAGCTAACACCCTATAAGCTTTCTTAACCACCCTATCTACCTGTGAGGCAACTTTCAGGGATCTATGGACATGTACCCTCAGATCCCTCTGCTCCTCCACACTACCATGTATCCTACCATTTACTTTGTACTCTGCCTTGGAGTTTGTCCTTCCAAAGTGTACCACCTCACACTTCTCCAGGTTGAACTCCATCTGCCACTTCTCAGCCCACTTCTGCACCCTATCAATGTCTCTCTGCAATCTTTGACAATCCTCTACACTATCCACAACACCACCAAATCGTCTGCAAACTTGCCAACCCACCCTTCTACCCCAACATCCAGGTCGTTAATAAAAATCACAAAAAGTAGAGGTCCCAGAACCTATCCTCGTGGGATACCACTAGTCACAACCCTCCAATCCAAATGTACTCCCTCCACCGCATCCCTCTGCTTTCTGCAGGCAAGCCAATTCTGAATCCACCTGGCCAAACTTCCCTGGATCCCATGCCTTCTGACTTTCTGAATAAGCCTACCATGTGGAACCTGTCTATTTGTGATGCCACTTTCAAGGAATTATGGATGTGTTCTAAGGCACACCTTGGTGCCCTACCATTCACTGTGCAATTCCTACCCTGGTTTGTCCTGCCAAAGTGGAGCACCTTCCACTTGTCTGGTATTGAATTCCATCTGCCATTTTTCAGCTCATTTTCCCATTTGGTCAAGATCACATTGTAAACTTTGTTAGTCTTTATCGCTGTACCTTGCACTCACAATCTTAGGCTACATCCACACTACGCCGGATAAATCAGTAACCGAAGCTTTTTCTCTCCGTTTTGACCCTCCGTCCACACTAAAATGACGTTTTCATCCCCCGAAACCGGAGCTTTTCAGAAACGCTTTCCAGGGTGCATATTTTTGAAAACGCTGTTCGGGCAGATCAGTGTGGACGGGGTAAGCCGGAGACTTCTGAAAACGCTATCAGACGGCAGCGCACTATTTCATTGTTTTCTTGAACGCAACCTAACAATTTCAGAACAGACAGCAATGAGACTGAAGCCAAAAGAGTTAGAAATGTACTCACCAAATACTTTGACCCATAACTTACTGAATAAATAAGTATACTGTACTCACTTTGCCCTGTTTTCTGTCCTTGCTCGTATGAAGGTGGTTTACCTATTTATGCAAGTACTTCTCTGACAATAGATGTGTAACAGCCTAATGTAACATTGTATGGAAATACAAGATAACACTGATGCAGACATGTTTTGTACATTTAACAAGGTGCTTTATTAATGCAACAGAGTTAGTCAGTTTTTCAGTGTTCGTCATCAGCCGGGTTATTCTGTCCATGAACTCCCTGTCGGTTGCCGCCGTACGCTCCAGTATTTGTCTTTTTTCACTTCTAAGTTCTCCTGCGCGAAAGCCAATAGTTGTCCGTCATTTTAAGTTTTTCCAGTCTATAACTACACAAACGCGCACTTTTACGGCGAGATTCGACACCAGACATGTCACTTGTTTTTAGTAGATGTGTCCTGCGCATGCGCAGGAGGAGGAGGTTCGCTGAAATCTCCGTTTCAGTGTGGATAGAGATATTTTCAAAAACGCATAGTGTGGACACCTATCGTTTTTAAGCGAAACTGGCTTTTTCAAAATTATCCGGTCTAGTGTGGATGTAGCCTTAGTGTCATCTGCAAATTTGATGAACCAGTTTACCACATTATTATCTAAATTGTTAATATAGTTGATAAACAACGAAGGACACAGCACTGCAGCACATAAATAGTCATAAGGCTCCAATCAGAGACACAATCACTCTGACTTCTGCTGAGCCAATGTTGGATCCAGTTGGCTACTTCATCTCGAACGCCAAGCAACTGAACTTCCCGGACCAGTCTCCCATGTGGGACTTTATCAAACAACAATAGATTATTTAATCACATTAAAACATCTTTATTAAAACTGTTCAAACCTTGGATGCAGTTGTGATTCTTAGCTGTAGCAGGCTGAAACAAGAATATTTAATTGTATCCATCGAGCTGTGCCACAACAAGCTGGCCTCAAAGCACCCCAGAAGTTCAAACTTTAATTGTCATTCAACCATAGGCCATAGGAATGAACTCAGCCAAACAAAACAGCATTCCTCTGGGACCGAGGTGCAAAACAACAGTGTCAACAGCACATAGCACATATAGTGCTATGATAGCAGAAAGCATACGGTCACAATAATTAATGTAACCCAAGCCCCTGAGTGGCATAGCCTGTAGATTGATGGTGTATGGGATGTTGTCCTGGCCCAGAATTTTACTTTCATCTTGCTAGATCTTGTAAAGAAGTATTATGTCACACAACCTTAATAAATGGCTACCCTGCTGGTTCTTTTGCCACATTGAAACTCACTTCACCCACAAATGTGTCAGTGTCACATTCTGAAATCAAGGTGTTGATTTTGTACTCTTTGCTACCTCCTCAATGACGGACCTGCTTTTTTGCTGCTGGAGAGTGTCCTTTTCTGGGGTGAAAATTCTGCTTTGTTAACATGTGCAGCAAACTACCGAAGGAGATTGAAATTCCTATGTACTGATGCATATTTAATTATATGTATCCTTACATCAGTAATAAGAACATTTTTGGAGAAGATTCTTAAGGATAGGATCTACTCACACCTGGAAAAACATGGACTAGGGAACAGCATGGCTATGGAAGGTCATGTCTTACAATATTGTTTATTGGATGTTGTCCTGTTCCAGAAGATTTTGATAAAGTCCCTTATGGTAGTCAGATCCAGAAGATTAAGTTATTTGGGATTCACAGAGACTTAGTAGATTGGATTCAAAACTGGCTTAGCCATTGAAGGCAGAGGATGGCGGTGGATATGTGTTATTCTGACAGGAGGCCTCTGACCAGCAGTGTTCGCAAGGGTCATTGTATCATTGGAACTGTATTCTTTGTGATGATAATTTAGATGAAAATCTAAGTGGCCTGATTGGAGGAGTTGTGGATAGTGATAAAGGTCATCAAAGAGATAGAGGAGGATATAGATAAGTTGGAAATGTGGCCAGAGAAATGGCAGATGAAATTTAATTGATTCAAGTATGACATGTTACACTTTGGGAAGTCAAGTATAAGAAGATAGCATACAGGAAATGGTAGGGCCTTGAGGGTCCTTGATGTATAGAGGCATCTTGGGTATTGAGTCCATAGCTCCCCAAAAGCAGATAGTGTGGTAAAGAAGGTGAATAACATACCTGCCTTGATCATTGAGTATGAAAGTTACATCTGTATAAAACTTTAACTAGTCTATATTTAGCATATTGTGTATTTAGTATATTGTGTGCAGTCTGGTTACCACATTTCAGAAAGGATGTTGAGGATTTGAAGAGGGAGCAGAAGAGGTTCACTAGGATGTTGCCTGGATTGGAAAAAATGAGCTATATTGTTTTCTCTTGTGTAGCGGAAGTTGAAGGGCAACTTGACAGAAAAGCATATACAATTATAAGAGGAATAGGTAGGGGAGATAGTGTTTGTTCCCAGGGTGTCACATTGGGTACTGGGGGTACAGTTTTAAGCAGAGATGAGGTACCGGTAATCTTAAAGATTTATGAGGCAAGGTTTTTTTTACACAGAGCAATAGGTGCCTGGAATATGGTACCAGGGGAGGGCAGATATAATAGTAATGTTTTAATAGACTATAAAACCATAAAATATACAAGATGAATTCGGCCATTGAACCCATCAAGTTTGCTCCACCATTCAAGTTAAATAAGAGACATTTAGACAGGAACATGGGCAGAAAACAGAGAGATCTGGCACTGGGATTAGGTTAACTTGGCATCATGGTTGGCACAGGCATAGTAGACGGAATGACCTGTTCTGTGTTGTAATGTTCCATGTACAGTTGCAAGAAAAAATTTGTGAACCCCTTGCAGTTACCTGGTTTTCTGCATTAATCACTCATGAAATGTGGGCTGATCTCCAACCAAGTCATAATAATAGACAAACACAATCTGTTTAAACTAATAACATACAAACAATTGTACTTTCCGTCAATACTGAATATGCCATTTAACAATCACAGTCTAGGTTCAAAAAAGGTATGTGACCTCTGAGGTAATGCCTTCTACAAAAGCTATTTAGAGTCAGGTATTCCATTAAACGAGATGAGATTGGAGGTGTTGGTTGTAGAGGTGCCCTGCCCTATATATTTTTTAAAAAGACACGCAAAATCAAATTACTGACAGAGCCTGCTCTTCTCAAGAAAGATCTGTTTAGGTGCACCATGCCTCGATTAAAGCAACTTTCAGAGGGCTTTAAAAGAAGAATTGTAGAGATGTATGAAGTTGGAAAAGGCTACAAAACATTTCTAAACACCTGAGTGTTCATCAGCCCACAGTAAGAGAAATTGTCCACAAACGGAGGAAATTCAGTACTGTTGCTACTCTCCCTAGGAGTAGGCATCCAGCAAAGATCAAACCAAGAGCACAAATCTCTAGAACTTGCTAAAGTTTCTGTGTTCAAGTGTCCACTATAAGAGAAGTACTGAATAAGAATGAAAAGACATCATGGAGGTAATCACTGCTGTCCAAAAAAACATTACTGCACATTTCAAGTTTGCAAAAGACCACCTGGATGTTCCACAGTGTTTCTGGGACAATATTCTGTGGACAGATGAGACAAAAGTTGAACTTTTTGGCAGAAATACACACCACTCTGGAGGGAAAAGGGCAGCATGGTAATGATCTAAAACACAAGAGTAAATCAACAACAATGATTTAAAAAGAAGAAAATTTGTGTTTTTTAATGGGTTTTAAGTTTGAGTCCAGACCTTAACCCAATTTTGACGCTGTGGCATGACCTGAAGAGGGCTGTTCTTGCAAGGTTCTCAGAAATATCAATGAACTGAATTAGTTTTGTTGGGGAAATGACCTAAAATTCCTCCTCGCCATTTTGCAAGTCTGATCAGCAGCTACCGGAAACGCTTGGTGGAAGTTATTGCTGTTAAAGGAGATACAACCTGTTATTAAATACAAGGGTTCACTTACTTTTTCCATCCTGGACTGTGAATGATTAAACAATGTACTCAATAAAGACATGAAAAGTAAGATTGTTTGTGTGTTATTAGTTTAGGCAGATTGTATTTGTCTATTATTGTGACTTGGATGAAGATGAGATCACATTTTATGAGTAATGTAGAAAACCAGGTTTACAAACTTTCTCTTGTAACTGTATGTGTACTTGGGTTTTAAAAATGTATAATCCAGTGTTTGTAATACATGAGCATTTCTAACAGAAACTCTGATGTAACCTTGTTTTTTTATTTTTGTTTAGGTTATTCCAAAATTTATAGCCTTATTGCAACGTAATCAAAAATGGTAGGTAGATTTGAGATTCAGTAGAATATTCATTGTTTTGAGCTGTTTATTCTGATGTTACACAAATATCAATCATTATCAAAAGCAAATTATGTATTAATAGCATTTTGAATAAGCATAAGCCTCAACATGTTATTGCGAAAAAACCATCTTTGCAAAATGATGAGCTCTGTTCTGATAATGTTGGGAGAAAATTTGGGATGGGGCCTAATCTGTCTATTTTTATGATTCTATGTGGTTTCTGGATAATAGGAGTGCTGGTATAAGTAGAAGAGATTACAAGACCTTCTACAGCAAAAATGAATACATATGTTTTTTATAGGAAAGGCAGTAGAAATTCTGATTGTGAGTAAGTAAGCACTGAGGACGATTCACTAAATGATGTAGACACTTGGCTCCCCTGTTTTTCTAATCAAAGTGAGAAACTTAAGCAAATGTGACACACAAGGGCAAAGCATATGGGGACAAAAATATAACAGTTTTATTTAATTTATTTAGAAATACAGTGCAAAAAAGCTCTTCTGGCCCTTCAAGCCATGCTGTCAGCATCCCTTGATTTTAACCCAAGCCCAAACCTAATCATAGGACAATATATGGGTAACCAATTACCCTACTCACTAATACATCTTTGGACCAAGAGGAAACCAGAGCAGCCAGAGAAAACCCACTTAATACACAGGGAAGACATACAAACTCCTTACAAAGGACACCAGGGTTTGAACTCCGAACTCCAAGCTGTAATAGCATTGCACTAACTGCTACCCTACTGTGGCATCCTGGATATCCTGGACATAATGAGCTGCATAAGGAGTTACAAAACGGGATTGTGGAGATGCTAGATGCATTCTAATGTTTTTCCAAATTTCCATAGATTTCGATACAGTCCTGTGAAAAATAGGAAGCTTGGAAATGCACCACAATTATTCAAGAGAAAAACATAGAAAACGAGGCACTTTCAACCAGTCAGTATTATTGTTTACAGTTAATTAGGTCTTGTATTCACCCTCATCTAATTGAGATTCATTGTAGAGAAGACTTCTTGTGAATCTCTCAGCACAAGATATATAAGGTACAGATTTCTGAATGGTGCATGAACACTTGCTCACTATACTACTTTGGTGCTATTTATTTATTTTATTTCTCTTGTAACTTTAGAGTCAATTTTTTTTGTCTTGTACTTACAAATTTTGCTGCCAAAAAACAACAAATTTCATGGCATATTACAGTCATAATAAACCTGATTCTGGCAGCCTTGACTTTACGTTGCATTTGCATTGAGTTGCAGTCATTATGTTGCCTGTAGTGCACAGTATAAGAATAGCATTATCTTTTGGGGTCCTTCAGAGCTTTGACATTAATCTTTTGTAGCAGTATTTCTGTTGAAATTAAGTTTTCGAGCTAGGTGGATGGAGACAATTTTCAGACGTGAGTCTACTTTAGATAATGATTGGTCATTGACATGAGTGATGAAGACATACAGTGCCTATAAAAAGTATTTACCCCTCCACCCCCGTTGGAAGTTTTCATGTTTTATTGTTTTACTACATTGAATCACAGTGGATTTAATTTGGCTTTTTTGATGCTGATCAACAGGAAAAGGACCCTTTCATGTCAAAGTGAAAACAGATCTCTACAAAGTGATCTAAATTAGTTACAAATATAAAACACAAAATAATTGATCACATAAGTATTCACACTCTTTAATATGACACACCAAATCATCACTGGTTCAGCCAGTTGGTTTTAGAAGTCAGACAATTAGTTAAATGAATCTCACCTGCGTGCAGTCAAGGTGTTTCAATTGATTGTAGTAAAAATACACCTGTATCTGGAAGGTCCAATTTCTGCTGAGTTGGTATCCTGGTAAAAACTACACCATGAAGACAAAAGAACACTCCAAGCAACTCTGCGAAAATGTTACTGAAAAGCGCAAGTCAGGAGATGGATACAGGAAAATTTCCAAGTCACTGAATATCCCTTGGAGTACAGTTAAGTCAATCATCAAGAAATGGAAAGAATATGACACAGCTGTAAATCTGCCTTGAGCAGGTCGTCCTCAAAATCCTGAGTGACTGTGCAAGAAGAGGAGTAATGAGGGAAGCCAGCAAGAGACCTATGACATCTCTGGAGGAGTTATCAGCTTCAGTGACTGTGATGGGAGAGACTGTTCATACAACTGTTGCCCAGGTGCTTCACCAGTTGCAGCTTTATGGGGAGTGGCAAAAAAAATTCACATGAAATTTTGTGTAAAGTTTGCCAGAAGGCATGTGGGAGACTCTGAAGTCAGCTGGAAGAGGAAACCAAAATTGAGCTTTTTGGCCATTAGACTAAATGCTATATTTGGCATGCCAAATGCCACACATCATCAAAAACACACCAT
Organism: Hemitrygon akajei; assembly: GCF_048418815.1. Lineage (NCBI taxonomy): Eukaryota > Metazoa > Chordata > Chondrichthyes > Myliobatiformes > Dasyatidae > Hemitrygon > Hemitrygon akajei. The sequence continues at coordinate 109,827,441 of NC_133125.1, forward strand.
CCCCACTGTAAAGGATGGTGGTGGCTGCATCATGCTGTGGGGATGTTTCACTGCCACAGGCCCTAAAAGGCTTGTGAAGGTAGAGGGTATAATGAATACAGCAAAATACAGGGAAATCCTGGAGGAGTACCTGATGCAATCTGCCGTAGAACTGCGACTTGGGAGAAGATTTGTTTTTCCAGCAAGACAGTGACCCCAAGTCAGAGTCCGGACCTCAATCTAATTGAGAATTTGTGACTGGACTTGAAAAGGGCTGTTTACTCACAATCCCTGTGCATGAATGAATGAAATTTTATTTCAGTCAGTACAAATATAACAAAAAGCATCATTTTCAACGATGATTTCATAAGACAAAATTGCATAGTTTTGTGCCACTGACTAACAGGATCTGAAGATGCGTTGGAGCATCCGCAAGTGTCGCTGTGTATCCAGCGCCAACACAGCGTGCCTACAGTTCACTGGCCCCAACCTGCACATCTTTGTAATGTGCGAGGCACCCGGATGAAACCCACATAGTCACATGGAGAATGTACAAATTCCTTACAGACAGTGGCAAAAATTGAACCGCGATTAGTGATTGCTGACGCTGTATCATGGACTGAACCTTTATGCTACCATGGTGCCAGAATCAGAATTAGAATTGGGTTTATTATGACTGATATATGTTGTGAAATCTGTTGTTTTGGGGCGGCAGTAAGTACAAGACATAGAAATTTACCCTTGAAGTTACAAAAATAAATAGTGCAAAAGATAAATAGTGAGTAAGTGTTCATGGACAATTTAGAAATCTGATGGAGGAGTAGAAGCTTATTTACTTAGAAATTTAGTGCAGCGAAGAACAGGCCCTTCTGGTCCAATGAGCTGCACTGCCCAGCAACCCACCTACTTAACACTAGCCTAATCAAAGGATAATTTACAATGACCAATTAACCAGTACACCTTTGGACTATGGGAGGAAACCAGAACACCCAGATAAAACCCACCTGGTTCACATGGGAACGTACAAGCTCCTTACAGATGGTGCCAAAATTGATTCTGAGCTTCGAGGGAATGCCCTGAGTTGTAACAGTGTTGTGCTAATCACTGTGCTACCATGGCACCCAAAAGCTGTTCCTAAAATGTTGAGTGTGTGTCTTCAGGCACCTGGACCACCTCTGTGGTGGTAGTAATAAAGAGAAGAGATCATGTCCCGGGTGGTAATGGTTCTTAATGATCAATGCTGCCTTCTTGAGGCACCACCTTTTGAAGATGCCCTCAATGGTGGGGAGGCTTGTGCCTCTGATGGTGCTGACTGTGCCTCAAACCCTCTGCAGCCTCTTTCAATCCTGTGCTACGGAGCCTCTGTACCAGGTGGTGATGCAACCAGTCAGAATGCTCTACATGGTACATGTGCAGAAACTTGCTAAAATCACATACCAAAAGGTACCAGATGGTTGAACTTTCTTCATTGTAACTACCATAAGATTCAGGATGCCAGTGGCCATTATAGCAAACTGATACTGAAGACTTCTGACAGAGAACTCATGATCTGCCAAGGAGCAGTGATCTCTGTCATCTCAAGTGCTTCTGTGACTTGGTTTCCTACAACAAGCACCTTAAAAGTTCAAAGTAAATTTGTTATCGAAGTATATATATGTCACCATACACAATTCTGAGATTCATTTTCTTGCAGGCATTCACAGTAAATACAAGAAACAGCATAGAGTTGATGGAAGATCACACACAAAAGAAATGGAGAAACAACCAATGTGCAAAAGACAACAAACTGTGCAAATACAAAAAGAGAAAAAAAAATAGTAGTAATAAATAAGCAATAAATATCAAGAACATGAGATGAAGGGTACTTGAAAATGAGTCCATAGTTGTAGGAATAGTTCAGTGATGGGGCAAGTGAAGTTGAATGAAGTTATCCCCTCTCGTTCAAGAGCCTGATGGTTAAGGTGTAATAACTGTTCTTAAACCTGGTGGTGTGAGTGCTGAGACTCCTTTACCTTCTCCTTGATGGCAGCAGCGAGAAGAGAGCATGGCCTGGATGGTGGGATCCCTGATGATGGATGCTGTTTTCCTGTGACAGCACTCCGTGCAGATGTGCTCAAAACTGTGCAGGGCTTCACCCGTGATGGAGTGGGCTGTATCCACTACTTTTGTAGGCTTTCTGCTCAAAGGCATTGATGTTTCCATACCAGGCCATGATTCAACCAGTCAGTATATTCTGTACCACACATCTATAGAAGTTTGTCGAAGTTTATATGTCATGTTGAATCTTTGCAAACTCATAAGTAAGTAGAGGCACTGCTGTGCTTTCTTTGTAATGACAATTGCGTGCTGGACCCAGGATGGATCTTCTGAAATGATATCACTGACAAATTTAAATTTGCTCACCCTCTCCATCTCTGATTCCCTGATGTGGTCTGGCTCATGACCCTCTGGTTTCCTCCTCCTTAAGTCAATAATCAGTTCCTTAGTCTTTCTGACATTGAGTGAGAGGTTGTTGTGGCACTGGAAGGATATGCTGTCTCTGCAAAATCCTCCAAGTTCACTATAAGGATAAGCATATCAATGTTGGTGTCCCCAGTTGAAAAACTACTCACACTCAGTTGTGCAGACACATGATTCACATACCTTCTACTGGACTGCTGAAACAAGAGCTGTATTCTAAGCTGTGTCCCCAAAAAAAATAAATTGCCACGTGGTTAGAAGATTCAGAGCTTAATTGAAGAAATGTAACATCCTCACTGACTCCTTGGAATCAGGGCTCAAGGCCATTTAAAGTGGAGAAGGTGCATTTCGGATGATAATGTAACTAGAATCCGTTTAACCAGAAGTACATGAAGCCTTGCATAGGTACTTGAAGGAGTACACCACCCCACCAGCTACCCACCTATCTATTCATCATGCATCCCCTAACTCATTTGTAAAAGTGCTGAGAGTTTTAAGGTTACTAGTCATCTTAGGTCCCTAGGTACTGCCTGAGCAGAATAATCCAGAAAATGACTCGGCCGATTTTTCCACACGAGGGTCTTGCAAAATTTATTGATTAGATGATGTGTTTTATTAGGGATGTTGTTTGAAGACTGAATGCTTACAAGATCATGGAGACCTTGCCTTCCTGTTTTTCTGATTGTGTGCTTTGATATTTTATGCCCTTAAAGAAGGCATGTCATTGGTATTTCTCTAAATTGTTGGCTTTAAATGATGTATTTAAATCTGTGGTGTGAGGCTTCAGCACACAATCTTCTGAACCTTGGGCAGAATTGCTGTTGTCCATTCAAGTCTGATACCAGGTACAATATATAATACAATACACCCAGCACCTTCTCCATTTTAAATGGTCTTGAGCCCTGATTCCTAGGAGTCCGTGGGGATGTTACATTTCTTCAATTAAGCTTTGAATTTAACTACCTGATACTTTTTTTTTGTGTGACAGAGCTGTTTCAGGCTCTGTATACAGGAGCTGTATACATTCTACGAAATGGCAGCATGCACGGTTGCTGCAGCCTTTCTGGCTCCAGTCAACAGTGAAATTTCTTTTCCTGTTCATGTTTTCTACAACTGAAAAAGACTGCTGATTATGAAGAACACTAAAATCTACAAGGCTGTGCTGTTACAGTCTGATACGTGGTGTGGGCCCTCACCCCGCTCCACGGTAAATAAGCAATAAATATCTCCGTCAGAGAAGTGGTGTGAGACGATGCAGAGGCTCGGCAAGCGGCTTGGTTTTCGAGTGAGCCTTAAAACAAATCCCTGGAGGCCTGTGCTCTCAATGATTCTACTTGCTAACATCTAACCACTAGAAAATAAGCTGTATTACCTGTGTCTGCATCTGAACCAGTGGAAGCTGAGGAACTGCTGTACACTTGTCATGACAGAAACATGGCCATAGGATGCTATTACAGACCCGGCCCTAATCTTCTTTTGGGCAGACAGAAATGCTGCGACCTCCAGCAAGAGCCATGGAGGAGGTCTGTGTGACTACATCAATAGATATGCAAGTGCCTTGAGAGTAGCAGTCCACTGCTCACTACAGATGGAGTTTTCAATGGTGAAGTGCTGGCCCTTCTACTTACTGAGAGAGTTTGCTGACATTGTGACTGTTGCTGTTTATATCCCCTCCTATGCTAGTGCTGAAGAAGCGCTGTAGGAGCTCTGTGCACCATCCGCGACCTCAAAAGCCACTACCCTGATGGTGTCTTCATTGTTACTGGTGGCTTCAATCATGCTGGGTTAAAAATGGTCCTGCCAGAGTTCTACCAGCATGTCAACTTTGCAACCAGAGGAGGGAATATATTCAACGTAGTTTATACCAATGCTCCTGGAGCTCATGTTGGATACTCAGACCTCATATCCAGTTTGCTAATCCCTGCATACAGACCAGTGAAATCAGTTTACAGGGAGTTCAGGATTTGGCCAGAAGGTGCCACCTCAGCACTATTTTGAAAACATGGACTGGAGCATAGATATTCAGGTAGGCAGCTGCCTATGATCATCACGTCAACATTGATGAAAATCCAGGATCAGTGACTGGCTACATAGGCACACATCAACTACTCTGCATCAGACATCAATGGCTATGCCGTGTAGAGAATGGAGAGCACGATATTCCCTAGTGTGCACGTAATGGACAATCTAACCTGGACCTACACCACTACCTCACTAGTCAAGAAGATACAGCAACATCTATACTTTCTGAGGAGATTGAGGCTGCATGCCTTCATTCTAACAACTTTCTACAGGAGCACCATCAAGAGTGTCCTGTCTGGCTGCATCATTGTGTGGCATGGAAGCTGCGAGGCGTCAAACTGCAAAACCTTACAGGGGATAGTAAGACTACTAAGAGGATCACCGGGGTCTCCCTCCACACTAATTGTGATGTTTACTGGGAACATTGTAAACAAAGAGGCTGAAGCATTGTAGAGAATCCTGACCACTCATCCCACAATCTCTTTGACCCACTATTATCAGAAAGGAGGTGCAGGAGCATCAGGATTAGGACTGCCAGACTGAGTAACAGCTTCTTCCCTCAGCTGTGGGACTACAATACCCTGGGTATTGATCACTAAGACAGTGAGCTGTGTACTGTTTACATGTGCTACACACTACATGCATTTTTGAATTAGATTTTATTTTGTATGGTAATATTTTGTTCTATGTGCTCTGTATGGGTCACTGTTGTTTCGTGTGGTTTTATATATGTACAGTCAGGTGACAATAAGCTTGAGCTTGAACTTAAAGAATTCTGTTACTTTGAGTGCTATGTTATATCCTGGACTGGAGGGGTTCATCATAAGGAGAAACGGTTTAGGCTTACTTCTCTGTATCCATCAGGATAAGTTACACCGGGCAGAAGGTACAGAACTCTGAAGTTCAGGTTCATGAACAGCTATTTCCCTTCAGCCCACAAAGGTGCTCAGTCAGACAGCGTTTATGGAGGGAAATGGTTTTCACAAATGTCTGCAAATCATTTCTCTTCAATTATTCTGTTCTTGAACCAACATACTCACCGTGATCTCTACCTCAACACAGCAACACTATGACCTCTTCACACTACAATGGATTCTGCTGTTTTTTGGGTCTAATTGTGTTCTTTCTTGTATTATTTATGTTTTATTTATGTCTTTCTTGTGAATGTTTTCTTTCTAATGCTATGTACCTGTGATCCTGCTGCAAGTAAATTTTTCATTGCAGCTTCATATATGCATTTGACAATAAAATAACTTTGACTTTGACTTTAAACTTTTGGTTTTGACTTTAAAAAGGACACAATTTATGAACGTTTGGAGAAGGATAGTCGTAGAAACAGTCAGCATCGCTTTGTGAGGGAGGGTCATGCCTCACAAAACTGAGTGACCTTTTTGAGCAACACACACAAACTGCTGGAGGAACTCAGCAGACCTGGCAGCATCTATGGAAAAGTGTACAATTGAAGTTTCAGGCTGAGACCCTTCAGCAGGACTGGTGGAAAAAAGATGAGGAGTAGATTATAAAGGTGAGGGAGGGGAGGGAGAAACACAAGATGATAGGTGAAGCTAGGAGGGGGAGGGGTGAAGTAAAGAGCTGGGAAGTTGATTGGTGAAAGAGATACAGGGCTGAAGAAGAGAGGCTCTAACAGGAGAGGACAGAAGGCCATGCAAAAAAGAAAAGTGGGGGGGAGCACCAGAGGGAGGTGATGGGCAAGGAGTTAAGGTGAGAGAAGGAAAAGGGGATGGGGAATGGTGAGGGGGGGCAGTACTGGAAGTTTGAGAAATCGATGTTCGTGCCATCAGGTTGGAGGCTACCCAGACGGAATATAAGATGTTGTTCCTCCAACCAGAATGTGGCTTCATCATGACAGTAGGGAAAATCATGGATTGACATATCGGAATGGGAAGTGGAATTAAAATGAGTGGCCACTGGGAGATCCTGTTTCTTCTGGCGCACAGAGTGTAAGTGCTCGGCAAAGCAGTCTCCCAATCTACATCGGGTCTCACCAATATACAGGAGGCCACACCGTGAGCATCAAACACTGTATATGACCCCAACAGACTCACAGTTGAAGTGTCTCCTCACCTAGAAAGACTGTTTGAGGCCCTGAATGGTAGTGAAGGAGGAGGCGTAGAGGCAGGTGTAGCAGGTGTGACTTAGTTTGAGGTTATAAAAATTGATAAAGGTAGAGTGGTGGATGTGGTGTATATAGATTATAGTACAGCATTTGACAATGTTCCCATGGAAAGCTCATCCAGAAAGTCATAACGCATAGCATACATGGAAACTTGGTAGCATGGATTCGAATTGGCTAGCCCACAAAAGGCAGAGGGTGATAGTAGATGCTGCAAATTCTGCTAGGAAGTCTGTGACTAGTAGTGTTCCACAGGGATCTGTTCTCTGTGATTTTTATAAATGATTTGGATGAGGAAGTGGAAAGATGGAGATGTTTGTAGATGACACAGGGTCGGTGGTGGTGTGGATAGTGGTTGTTGTAGGTTACGATGAACATTGACAGGATGCAGAGCTGGACTGAGAAGTGGTAGGTGTGAAGTGATTCACTTTGTAAGGTCGTACTTGAAGGCAGAGTACAATCTTAATGGCAGAATTCTCAGCAGTGTGGAGGAACAGAAGGATCTTGGGGTTCAAGTCTATACATTCCCTCAAAGTTGCCCCAGAAGTTGACAGGGTAGTTAAGAAGGCGCATGACTTTCATTAGTTGGGTGACTGAGTTAGTCCACACTTGGAGTATTGTGTCTGTTCTGATCACCGCATTATAAGAAAGATGTGGAAGCATTAGAGAGAATGCAGAGGGTATTTACCAAATGTTGCCTGGATTGGAGGACAAGGTTTATGAGTGTTTTTCTCTTTAGTGTGAAGATGCAGGAGAAGTGACCTGATAGTATATTAAGAAGAGTCATAGATAGAGTGGACAGCCAGTGCCTTTCTCCTGGGCACCAGTGGCTAACACTTTTTAAGATGAGTGGTGGAAAGTTTAGGGGAGATGTCAAAGTTTGTTTTTGTTTTACACAGAGAATGGTAAGTACCTGGAATGCACTGCTGAGTGTGGTGATAGAGACTGATATATTAGGGACATTTAAGAGTCTCTTAGAGTGGTAAGTGGATTAAATAAAAACAAAGGGTTATGTGCTGTGAAGGAGGGAAGGGTTAAATTGATCAAGGTGTAAATTAAAAGGATGGCACAGCATCATGGGCTGAAGAGACTGTTGTATTGTTCTATGATTTTGCTAAACAATAGGTGGTTGAGAGGTGACATAGAGGTATATAAAATTACGAGATGGATCGATAGGCTAGGTAGGCAGAGTTTATTTCTAATGGTAGGAGTGTCTAAAACTTGAGTCATGGGTTTAAGGTGAGAGAAGATAATAAAGGGGATTACGGGGACAAATTTTTCACACAAAGAGTAACTGGTATTTGGTGTCAGGTGCCTGAGGAGGTAGTAGAGGCAGCAACAGGAACAACACTTTGGACAGGGACTTTTATGATGAACACAGCATAGAGTGATACAGAATTAGTGCAGACATTCAAATTAGATTGGCTTGATGGTTGACACAAAGAGCCTATTTCTATGTTGAACAGCTCTGTAACACTTCGATCTTACAAATGATCAAAAATCCTACCAGTGAAACCAAATGAGGGAAATTTTCCAAGAGTGTTTTTCTCTAAATGTCATATAGGAATAATTTTGAGAATATGTAGTATATATATAAGCATGGCATTTGTATGTTGTCAATGAGTATTCGAAATTAAGTCCAAATCAATTTCATTTTTGGAAATCATTGTTGATGTTTTTTATCTTTTAGCTGTATTCATGGAACAGGAAAACAAACACGTCATTTTCTGTATGCTACAGATGTTGCTGAGGCTTTCCTCACAATTCTTGAGAAGGGTGAACCTGGCGAGGTGTACAACGTGGGCACAAACTTTGAGTTGTCAGTTTTTCAGCTTGCCAAGGAGTTAGTGCACTTGGTAAGTTAAATTGATAATGACTGTTCTTGCCAGAGTTCCCAAGTGATATTTCCTTTTTCTCTTCTTCCAGTATTCACAATTCAATTTCATTGAGATTGATCTACCTCTATAGTACCTCAGAGGGCTTGAATGTATAGATGTGGAGTATAACATTTTGGGGACAGACGATAAAGAGACTTGATGGGAAAGTAACAGGATTCAAGGGCCTGATGAATTAGGCTCTGTTCTAACTGATGGAGTTCGCTCTCCCTGATCTCTCCTTACCAAATGGTTGGAGCCATTCAGGCCTTGGTATTGAAGTCACCCAGGAAGGTCGATGTCTGTCAGTGATAAAATTCTGGAGTTGGGGATGATGCATGGGGGAGAGTTCTGGGGAAATGAGAACACTGGAACAAGCCTTTAACCCACAATGTTGTACTGAACCTATTAAATTAGTATTCAATTGGCCAACTAAACTAATCCCTTCTGCCTGCACAATGTCCATATCCTTTCATGTCCCTCACATTCATGTGCCTATGTAAATATCTCAGAGGGGCACCTGCCCCTCTCTGTGTTTATAAAACAAACTTGCCCCTCACATCTCCTTTGAACTTAATCTTTCTAACCTTTAATGCATGCCCTCTGGTATTAGACATTTCAACCCTGGGAAAAAGATACTGTCTGTCTACTCTAATCTTTAATGTTTAATCCTGAAGCATAAACACACCATGGTCAGCAGTTATTGCCAGATTCCTTGGTGCTTGTAGCAATTTATATGCAGGTAGTCCAAAAACAGCTCTTATATCAAAGTCAGTACTGATATTCTTGCCAAGTGACAATTGTAAGCTAGCTTTTCTCCCTCTTCTCAAACTGTCTTCAGCCTTTGCTATCTTCCTCACACACAACTCCGCTCCATCATCTAGTTGGATGAGGCCCTTGTCACCTGAACATATTCCTGTCTATACAGTCCATGGTTAACAGATCATGTGGGCAGCTCTTCTGCTTCCACACCATGTCACTGATTCCTGTGTGTGGCTTCCTTGTTGACTCTGCAAACTTAAACTATTCAAAGATTGACCTGTTCAATTCTTATTCAGCCATCAATCTTTGTTGGCTTTCCTACATTGACTTTAAGTTAATATCCTTCCATTTTAAAATACAAGCATTCACATGCCATTTGATCCCCTTGAGCCTGCTATATCGTATAATCGGATCATAGATGATCCTGTGCTTTATCCTCTGTGTCTCCAAAGTTCTTATACTCAACAACTGATCATACTCAGTTTTCTTAATTAGAGAATTTCAAAGATTTTACAGCTCTCTTCGTGTCTGTCTTAACTTGTTGAATTCCTTATCCAGAAACTATACCTAGTAGTTTCAAATTACTTAACAAGAAGAAACAGGCCAGGTAGTCCCTCGCACTTTATGTCTCAATGTGATCTCCTCTCAATCTTCCAAAATGAGTACTTACTAATCAGACCAAATTTGGACAGTCACCATGTTAATATATATCCACCATAAACAGTGCTGTTTAGTCTTCATGGTTCTGCAAGTTTTCATGATTAGCAATGAACAGGATCTGCAAGTTGAGTACTGACACCAGAAGTTGCCGGATAATGAATTGTTACATGACCCCTACAAGTGGATTGGTTTCACATCTTCCCCAGTCAAAATGCATTAAAAATAGAAGTGGGCAGACAGTCCTGAAGAAAGGTCTTAGCCTGAAACTTCGACTGTTTACTCTTCTATAGATGCTGCCTGGCTTACTGAATTCCTGCAGCAATTTGTGTATGATACATGGGCAGATAAAGGCTGGGATTTAGATTTTTTAAAATCTCATCTGGCCCATAACAGTTGTTTCTGGGAGTTTGAAATTTTCATCTGTAATTTTGAATTCTTTACCCAAATAAATCATAAATGCCTTTTTATGTTAAGCATTTAATCTTTCAGTTTGGGATCTTAAACTTTTAGTTGGGAAAGTTAACTAATTAATGAAATTAATTAGTGAAAAAGTAATCTAAATTCAGGGTCAAACCAAAAGCATGGGCTGGAAGAAATAACCTTGGAGAAAAGAGAATCTTCACACTTCACAAGCATTTAATTCCAGACTTTTATACCAATTCATATGCACTCTTACTGCCAAAGCCACTTCATTTCAGTAGTAAATCGGATTTGAATTTTCATTTGCTGTCACATTTCATATGGCTTCAATTCTTTTGCATTCTTGAACTAATAAATTAGTTTGCAAGAAATCTTGCAAGTCTAGATGTTATTGTAAAGAAATTGAAAGCTGAACTTCATTACTTAAGGTTTCAAGAATTGAAGCTGTCACACTATAAATATTGGCTAAATTGTGGCTAATTTAGAAACACTGGTTCTCACAAGAAGCCATTGAATGGAAAGGATAAAGAAATTTAGAAATTGGACATGGAGGCATGCCAATTTTTCAAATGATAACTTTAATACCGGAACATCAAAGACCCTGTCAATTAAACAGATTTTTGTGCCTAATACTCAGTTAGGACTTTAAATGAGTGAGAATTTTCTCCAAAGCAGAGCTTTATTTAACTTATCACTATTAGTGGTGACATTTATCTAATTTACAATTTTTATTATTTTTCCATGAATTTTGAACATAAAAATAAACAATAAAATAGCTTCAGCTGCTAGCTTTCCAGCATAAAAATGAAATAATTCTTGAAATTCCTAGTGTTGAGAACTTTAATCACTGTGCATCCACTGTCTGTTATAGATTAATTTATAGAGATTAGTTGATTGCTGTGATTGGTCTGCAATTACATTGTTATTATTTGCTGTATCATTCTACCAAATTGGCATAAAACAAACCAGATAGACTGCTCTTCACTTGATTAGTAATCCTGTGTTTGTAATTGACAAGTTAATATTTTCTATATGATCTTATCAAAATGTAACCGGTGTATTACCTTGGTGATCCTGACCATATGCTGTTGAATCTGCTATATATTCCTAATAAGTTGAATTCTAGCTTCTTATTCCTTGCATGAAAAATGTAGTCTTATGCTTCCTGGTTATCAATTCTCTCTGAGCTTGTTTAAACATGAATTTAAATTTACAGATTAAAGAAACTGTTTCAGAACCAGAACTAGAGCTTTGGATTGATCATGTCAGTGACAGGTTGGTATTAATATTTGAAACTCATGATCTTTTACATTAAATGAGCACTGATATTTTTAAATTTTGCAAAGAATTTCTTCAAAATTCTAAGGAGAATATTGCAATTAATTCCACTGCTATCAGAATCACATAATAGAACACTAAAGCTATCTGACCTGCCTAATACATTCATGTCCACCCTCCATGTGAGATGTTACAGAGGTAATTCATTGGGCATTTTCAGAGCTATGACTCCCAAAGTTTTGTACCACTGTAACTTTCTTTGCATTGCTTACTTGTCATGCAACACAAAAACAGCCCTTCTGTCCACTCATCCCTGCTAATTAAGATGTCCTTCTAACCTAGACCCATTTGCCCACGTTTAGCCCATTTCCCTTCAAGTCTTTCCTATCCATGTACCTGTTCAAGTGTGCTTCAACAGGGTAACCAAAACTGTAGGTGCAGTATCATCAATGTATTATACAATGGCAACATCAAGTCCCAACTCCTATACCATGAAATACTGCACTATTTTATTTATTTTATTTTTATTGTAATACAGTAATTTTTTATGTCTTGCACTGTACTGCTGCCACAAAACTACAAATTTCATGATGTAAGTCACTGATTCTGATTATGTTGCTCAGTGTCCTGGCTGAGAAGGGCCAGCATGCCGCCTTCAACACCTTGTTTGCTAGTAATGTTTCATCTAGCAAAAAAGTTCTTAGCACCCCTTCATTTTGTGCAATCTTTTGCAATGACATGCTTCCTCTCTGGATCTGAGGGTTTGGGAGTGATTTAAGATTAAATAGTGAGCAAACTCTTCCATATTTGGGGAAGGAGATGGCTGATGAGGTGAATCAGTGGGTTATGTGCAACTAGTTCCTGATTGATTTATTCATATCAGGATTGATTTAATTCCTGATAGATGTGCCTCTGCACAAAGTTTTCTGTAAGCGAAGAGTGGAGCTGATAGTCATAAAGTAATACAGCATGCAAAACAGGCCCAAATGATCCATGCCAACCATGATGCCCACCAAACTGGTCCCATTTTCCCACATTTGGCCCACACTCCTGAAAAATCCTCTATTCATGTATTTATCCAATTGTCTTAAATGTTGTTGTACCTGTATCAACTAATTCCTCTGGCAGTTCCCTCTATGTATGCACGTCCTTTTGTATGAATAAGTTGCCCTTTCAGGTACATTTTAAATCTTTCCCTTCTCACCTTAATTCTATGCCATTTTGTTTTTATTTCCCCTTCCCTAGGAAAGACATTCATTTACTCTATCTATGTCCCTCATGATTTTGTACACCTCAATAAAGTTACGTCTCAGTCCCTTATGTTCCAAGGAATAGTCCAAGCCTTCCTGACCTCTCTCTCTTACTCAGGTCTTTGAGTACTGGCAGCATCTTCATAAATTTTTAATTTCATAATATCTTTCCTGTGACAATGCAACTAAAACTGTACACAATGCTCCAAGTGCAGTCACACCAAAAACTTGTACAACTGCAACATAATGTCCCAACTCCTATATCAATGCCTTGATATTGGCCAGTATACCTAACACCTTCAAGAGAAAATCTGCAGATGCTGGAAATCAAAGCAACCCGAACAAAATGCTGGAGGAACTCAGCAGGCCAGGCATCATCTATGGAAAAGAGTAAACAGTCAACGTTTTGGGTTGAGATCCTTCATCACCTTCTTCACTACCCTGTCTAACTTGTACTCATCAGACCCAATTAGATTCTACAGCATTCCTAAGGGTCTCATCATTCACTCTATAAGCCTTGCACTGGTTTCTCTTCCCAAAACACAACATTTAGACAAACTCAAAACCACTGTCTCTGGTTTCTCTCTCCTAAAGTCTGCACTCAGTTCCCTGGTCTCCCCCACTATAGGAAACATCCTCTCTACGTCCACTCCATCTAGGACTTACAATATTTGATAGGCTTCAATAAGATTTCTTGCCCCCCCCCCCTCCATTCTTCTAAATTCCAATGAGTACAGGTTGAGACACAACAAATGGTCCTCGTGTTAACCCTTTCATTACTGAAATCATGTACTTCCTCTGGACCCTCTCCAATGCCAGCAGATCTTTTCTTAGGTAAGGGGCCTAAAACTGCTCACAATACTCCCATGTGCAGTCTGATAAATGCCTTAACACCAACTTAAACTGCAAGTTAACCTTTGTGTCTCTGATTTTAGAATTTCCACCCCATTTAGAAAATAGATTAAGCCTTTATTCCTTCTACCAAAGTCCATGACCATACACTTACCTACACTGTATTCCAGCTGGCATTTCTTAGCCCATTCTTCTAATCTGTCTGAAGTCCTTCTGCAGACTGCCTGCTTCCTCAACACTACCCACAACTACACTCACTTCTGCATGCATGCACTCTTGAATTTCTGGCAAACTGCTAATGTCTTCAATAGTGAAGACAGATGCAAAATACTTAATGAGTTCGACCAGCATTTCTTTGTTACCATTACTGCCTCTCCACTGTCAATTTCCAGCTGTTCAATATGCACTCTCACCTCTCATTCCTCTCATTTACTCTCTATATATCTGAAAAAACCTTTGGTGTCCTTTTCTATATTATTGGCTAGCTTACCTTCATATTTTCATCCTTTCTCTCCTTATTGCTTTTTTAGTTGCATTTTGTTGGTTTTTAACAGCTTACTGATCCTACAACTTCCCACTACTTTCCTTTATATCATATGCCCTGTCTTTTGTTTTTATGCTGTCTTTGACATCCCTTATCAGCCACGGTAGGCTCATCTTCCCAATGGTATCAAAAGCATTATACTTATTATTGAGGGAAGTGGCCACAGGGATACTCTGGATTATCTGCCCATTCCCTCTCCCTCTCCTGACAATCACCCAGCCACTTGCCTCTTGCAACTTAAGGGTGACTGTCTCCTTGTAGCTCCCATCTATCACTTCCTCATCCTGCCACATGAGCTGACGGTCATCCAGCTGCAGCTCCAATTCCCTAACACAGTTTGTAAGGAGCTGTAGCAAGATGCACCTTGTTTAGATGTCGTTATCTGAACGTCTCCCAGAGTTCCCACATCTAACATGAAGACCACACCACTGACACTGGACACTTTTTCACTGCACTAGCCAAAAGGTTGACAATGCGTCTCATCGCATTTTGCTTGAAAATCTGAAGTGGTGCTGGACTATGGGGTCAGGTGGGATAGCTCATTCTTGTGCTGTTCTGACACAGCATTAATTGCCATTCTGTGCTGTAAATTTTCAATAGCTCTGTAAATTGCACATAGTTTTACCCAGGTTTCCTTTGTGCACTAAACATTACAACCCATGTAATCTGTATTTCATTTCATATTTCTCACAGCTATTTTACCTTAAGATGCATGTTTGGGAAATGGATATAGTACTGAGACTTAATTACAGAAAAATTAGGAGGCAGATGTTAAAGAAAATTAGGTATAAGGAAATTTTGGACAAATCTGGCTTCTTGTTTCCTCTGTGGAGCATTGGAGGGTAGTGGGTAACTTGACTGAAGTATAGAAAATTACGAAAGGCATTAGACAGGGAAAATAGTCTATTTCTCAAGATGATAATGTCAAATACTAGAAGCCATAGTTTCATGGTGTGGGGAGGGGGAGTTTAAAGGAGATTTATGTAGCTATTTTGTTTAATGGTGAGAGTGGTAAGCATGGAAATGCCTGCAGGCAAGTGTGCAGTTTAAATTTCCATCATGGTTGGCACAGACATTGTGGGCCAAAGGGCCTGTCCCTGTGCTGTAGTTCTAAGTTCAAAGCATATTGCACTTGATAATACTTCGTATAGTTCTCGTATGCGACTGTCTGTAAGCAAATAAATCGCAAGGTTTTATAACTTATACATTCTGTGATAATAAATGTACTTTGAATGTAAAGCCTGCAAGTTATCAGCTTTAATACAATAGTCTGTTTCAATTCGAAATTGTGGATAACTACATGCTTGGTGGACTAATTATAAGTATCTCTCCGCTTTCTATTTCTTTTTGTTCTCAGGCCTTCCAATGACTTGGGATATCCGATGAATTCAAAAAAGCTGCATAGACTTGGCTGGAAACCCAAAGTGCCCTGGGAAGAGGGAATTAGAAAAACAAGTATGATTGAAATAATTTTTAACAATCCCAAGTTTTTAAAAAAATCAAATACTGAGCAATTAGAATGTAAGGTTTGGTTTCTCATATTATGGGTTGAGGCATTGCTGATATATTTAACTAATTTGATTCAATTATTAGATAGTGAATGGTTTGATTTAATACCTGAATGAAATCAAACCTATCTGCATCTTTTTCTTACCTTTCTTGATTTCTAACATAACTCTACAATGTTCTAAAAACAACACTCTCCAGCCCTACTTGCAACATTCAGATATTTTTGCCACAAGTCAACTTATGAAGTATTTAAAAAATATCCTTCATTGTAAATTTTTTTATAATATTACTGGCAGAATAACTTAATAATTAGAGAAGACAGGCAGGACATTCCATTTGGTCATATATCAGTTACCAGTTGTCTTCGCTCACATACCAAATCCCTCAAAGCAGTCAATATGATCCTCAGCCAAGTCTGATTGTATTGACTACAGGCTACAGATTAATATTGCAGTTTTCTAGCCCCCAAATAGGAGAACAAAAGCAAATTAAGTGTCATTGCAGGTGAAAAATAGAAAGTGGTTATGAAGCATCAAAGAATGTTCGACTAAAAAAAACATTAAATAACATATGAGGAAATTTCTCTCAAATTTAAGTGCTAAAAAATTATCAGTCCAAATCAATATGCCATTATTTGGCTATCTTCAAATATAGATAGTATTTTCAAAGAAGGAAATAATTAATGGAGTTTATAAGAAATACAATTTAAAAGAGGTATGTTATACAGGTAGTCCCCGAATTACAAACGTCTGACTTAGGTACAACTCATACTTACAAAGTGAGGAAGGAGAACACCGTCCACCATTTTAAGTCGGATCATGACGCTGTCTGCCACTTTAAGTCGTTGCCTTTGACACTGTGTTGAGTGTCTTTGTATTTGGCTTAAATTTTTCTTAGCAAGATTCACCCTGACCCCCCCCCCCCCCACCCTTTTCCGGTCGGCTGGTGGCGCAGTGAGATCAGCGCCGGGCTGGAGAACGGAGGATCCCGAGTTCACTCCAGTGACAGACCACTCCCGAGTGTGCTCTCCATCTGTGCCAGGTTGATGTTGAGCTCGCAACTCAACCTCGTTAAAAAAAAACACTGCCACCTCCAGTTTAAATTCCCACGCAGAATATTGTGGAGGATCAAATACCCAAACCTGAACCTGGCACTGCCCCCTCTTGTCCCATTTAACCTGTCTCAGTGCAGTGGACTTTAGGACCTGGGGAATTCAGTGTGGTGGCCCTTAGGACCCAGCGGAGCTCGGGACCCACCACCCGCAGTGTTTCTGTTCCGTTGACAGGAAGCGATCACCAGTGGAAATAATAAAGTGTTTTGAAAGAGGTGAAACGTCATCGGTCATTGGAAAAGCGTTAGGCTACAGTCAGTCAACGATCAGAACAATTTTAAAGGATAAAGTGAGAATAGTGGAGCATGTGAAAGGCGCTACCCCGATGAAAGCTACAATTATTACTAAGCAACGCTGTGGTTTAATTACTGGAATACATACTTTTTTTAGTATTTTATATGCATAGAAAGGTAAAATATACTATATACTAAGACAAACATTTGACTAACTGACGCTAAATAATACCGGATGTACTTGTTCCGACTTACGTACAAATCCGACTTAAAGACAGACTCAGGAACGGAACTCGTTCATAACCCGGGGACTGCCTGTATAAAGTACTCAATAATAGTAATGAAACTGTCTTAAAAACTTTTATCAGGGATGTAGTTACTATAACACTTAAGAGGATAGAAATAAATGCTATTGTATTCTGTCTTCACCAGTTCACTTGCATCTGTCTATGCCACCAGTGCAGTGTTCAAGGGTGAGAATATTCCCTCATTTGACTTTCTCATAGTCATTGAAACATCTCCACACCTACCTTATCATACCCTCTGTGGACATTATATATTTCAATTTAACCTTTCTTTAGCCACTCATGAAAATATTCATTCTAGAAATTAGCCTAGTGAATTTTTTTCTGATCTGCTTCCAGTGCAGATTTGGTCAAATGAGTGGACCAAAACTGTGCTTAGTGCTCCAGATGTGGCACCTGTTTTCCTCTGCAATTGATGCTTTAAACTTATCCTTTGAACTCGCATTCTGGGCAGCACTTGAAATTGGGGACATTCTTAGAGTCTCCTTTTAGTGCTAGTTATACCTGTTAATAATTGCCTTCCACTAGTTATGGTAGAATTACAGCCCTTGAATTGATTGTGACTTAGCTCTGTCAATGGCCATGTACTGCAGCTTCATCTGTTTGGCACCTCACTTTCAGATATGCCTCATACAGCTTCTGAACAGCTTCAAAACTCCTCATTGAATCAGGGTTAATTCCAGTTGCTCGATAGTAATGGCGGGAGCTGGGAATGTCCGCTCATTAAGTTACATTGCGGTGTGCATCACTGCTCTGCCAGTCTACAGAGCCTAATGGATGACTCGTGTTGAGCTATCAGATCTGTTCTGAATCTATCCTACTTAGCAAAATTATTGTGCAGTACAGCTGTTCATATTACAGAAATTTATCCTGCTGGAATTCACAAATCAATACCCAAACATTTGTAATATGAGCTATAGAATTATTAATTGTGTGTGGGGAATGGGGGGAATAACCAAAAATGCAAGAGCAACAGCTAGTCTTGTCCATTTGTATTTTTAGTCACTCAGTATTCTGGGCATTATCATGTCAATTGGTTTGGCAGTCTTTGACACGCCCTCTCCAGTCAGAGGACATGTGGACAGGATGTCTCTGAGAGTGGTGCTGCCACGCTCTTCATCAGGGGTATTTTCTCTGGGCATACTGCATTGTGGAGAACTGGAATAGCCATGGCCATTTCCTTAAACCCTTTATTCCACTTCCACAAAGTTTTAACATGTTGTCCCTCTGATATTTGCCACATCACCTTTCTCCCATGAGCCCCAGTCATCAAATCCTACCCGCTTCCCTGATATTGCCACTTCCTAATCCGTGACCATTGCTCCCCCATATAAAATGCACGGCAGCACTGAAACTTCTAGTTGTGTCCTGGGACTAGTAAGGGTGTGGCAAAGGAAGAATTTGTCTGTGCCAACTAGCCTATTGATGCAGTGACATCCAATCCAAATCCTGCTGCCTGATAGAGTGACTAAAATCAACAGATCTGTCACATTCACTTGAGCCTTGTTCATCCCCAACTCCAATGTTAACCTCAGCTGTTACATAATAGGAGTTGGTCAATTTGTTATTACAGATAAAATGGCTTAATGTGAGAGAAAAAAACATCTGTATGAGCACATCTTGGCTTTCACATGTAAAAGGTATTTTTGTATTTGCAGAAAATTGCAATAAATATAGTTTCCTTGGAATATAATCACTCTGAAATATGGGACCATTAGATTGCAGCATTCGTCAATGTTCCCCAGGAGCCTGTCATTCACTGTGTATATCTTGCCATTGTTTAACCTCTCAAAATGCATCACTCACTTTTGACTGAATTAAATTCCAGCTGCTATTCCTTTGCTTATTTTCCCAATTCTTATTGCAACATTATTTCTTATCCACTCTACCGCTTACTAATTCTGCCACCTACAATTTATTCAAATTGTTAAGATAAACATCAGCACTGATTGCAGTCTGACACTACTTATTCATAGCTCTCCAGTCTGAAAAGTAGCCCTCTGACTTCTAAGTTAATTTTGTATTCCTTTTAACACACACAAAATGCTGGAGGAGCTCAGCAAGTCAAGCAGCATCCATGGAAATAAGTGAACGGTCTTCATTTCGGGCTGAGACCCTTCTCGGGACTTGAATGGAAGGGGGAAGATGCCAGAATAAAAAGGTAGGGTAGGGGAAGGAGGTAGCTAGAAGTTGATCAGTGAAGCCAAGTGGGTGGGAAAGGTACTGGGCTAGAGAGAAAGGAATCTGACAGGCATGGACCATGGGAGAAAAGGGGGTGCACCAGGAGGAGGTGATAGGCAAGTAAGAAGAGGTAAGAGGCCAGAATGGAAGGAGGAGGGAAAAAAATTTACTGTAAAGAGAAATCTATGTTCATGCCATCAGGTTGGAGGCTACGCAGGCAGAATATGAAGTGTGGCTCCTCTACCCTGACAGTGCCCTCATTGTGGCACAAGAGGAGAACATGAACAGGAATGGGAATAGGAATAAAATGGTTGGCCACCAAGAAATTCTGCTTTTGGCAGATGGTGCAGTGTTGCTCGATAAAGCAGTCCCTTAATTTACGACGGGTCTTACCAGTGATGAGGAGGCTACAGAATCAGAACCAGGTTTATTATCACTGGCATGTGTCATGAAATTTGTTATATCAGGAGCACCGGCTACAATAGGTGACCACAACAGATTTGCAAGTGAAGTGTTGCCAGGTAAGTCAACACTTGTACACGAGAAGAAAACTGCATGGAAGTTTTACTGATCTCTGAGATAAAAATGTTGGGATTATTTTGCACGTTTGTAAAATACTTCTTCACCTTTCTCTTGAATTCATAACCTAGATCAGTTTTGTTTATTGTCATATTATTTGCTGATACATGCATGTATGTACAAATTTTCCCAACAGTCATTAACTCTCCTGTTGCTCTGTCTTATCCTTTAGTCAAATGGTATGAAACAAACTTCCACAACTGGTCAAATGCAGAAAACGCGTTGGCACCTTTTCCATCGTCAGTACTTCAAAATGGATGCCAGCAATTATAATGTTTTACTTAGATGACAGCAATTCTACCTCATTTGCAACTTCAGATGGATATTTTATTTTGACATAGAACAGAAAGGAAATGACTCTCACCAAGACATCTAATTTGTAAGCAATTAATTAACCTTTTTCAGATATAAAAGGATTTATTTCATGTGCGGCAATGTTTGAGTATCTAACTCACAAACATTAAAAATGTGATTTGTTAGTTGATTACAGCTAAAATAATCATGTAATCTGGTTAAATAATGTATTTTAGGAATGGAAACAAATTGCTCTTATTGTATAATAACTCATGCGCATTGCCTTGCCCTTATTTCATGTTTGAGTATCAATGCCATTGGAACTAGTGTGGACAGTAAACGTGGCAATGCCAGGATTGTCTACATTTCTATTTTTCTTACAATGTAGGAGACCATACGATTTATTGAGTCTATCCCAGGTCTCAGCTCCTTCCCCCACTTATTTTCTAAAAAACTGTTCTCTTTCTGTCCTGTCCATCAACTTCCCCAACCACCAACATTTATTTTTTGTGATCAAAATACAGAGTGGCTCATTTACCTCCCATACAGTTCCTGTGGGAGAAAACTGGAACATTCATTGGAAACGTGTGATTACAGGAAAAATCTACAGATTTCACATGTCCCTAGAGGTCAGAATTGAAACTGTTACTGGAGCTGTGCAATATCAGCACACCTACTCCTGCATTGTGCCACCGAATGTCAGCCTGGTATTTCCGTTTAGTTTTTGAAGGCAACATTTAATGTAGGATTTTATGTTTCCCCCAATTAACATTATATAATTGTTTTAATTGCATTGTCTTGGGACAAAGATAACATATTTGTATGTTTTTTAAAATCATCTATCATGATAGAACATAGAAAATTAAAACACAGTAGAGGCCCTTCAGCCATGCTGATTTTAAACTGATATTTAGCAAAATAATTTCAAGGAAGTATTTTTCTTTCAAAAAATCTTAAGATGTATGGGTAAAAAATTTATAACCTCTCCTTCACCCCAAATGAAAAAATCACAGATAGCAACTTACTCTCAACAAGCCAAATATGTCACCATAAGGTGAATCTGAAAATGCATCTTGTCAAATAAATAACCTGTATTGTTTGACATTTTGTTATTACGTTTGTTCTTATACACTACATAAGGTGCTGGATCATACTGTTTTCTCCATTATTGATCAATAAAATATGTATTTTGTATCATCTTCTCTCTTTTATATATGCTCTCTCCTTGTAACTGCACAATAGTTGTTCAACAATGAATAGGACCATGGCACAGCAGTGAATATTACTACAGGGACCCAGATAAATGGCAAAAGCATCAAAAGGATTGAATGGAACTAATGGGATTCTTCTGTTTAGGTTTAGATCCACCTGAATGAAATATAAGACCATAAGATGTAGGAGCAGAATTAGGCCATTTGGCCCATCGAGTCTGCTCCACCATTTCATCATGATTGATCCAATTTTCCTCTCAGCCCCAATCTTCTGTCTTCTCCCTTCATACCCTGAACAGTCAAGAATCTATCAGCCTCTGCCTTAAATATACATAAAGACCTGGCCTCCACAGCTGCCTGTGGTAAAGAATCAAATGCTCTTCATATCACAAATCATTCAATCCTAGAATCATTTTTGTGAACCTCCTTTGAACCCGCTCTATTTTTCAGCACATCCTTTCTAAGATAAGGGGCCCAAAACTGTTCATATTACTCCAAGTGAGGCCTCAATAGTGCTTTGTAAAGTCTCAACATTACATCCTTGCTTTAATATTCTTGTCCTCTGGAAATGAATGCTAACATTGCATTTGTCTTCCTCACTACAGAGTCAACCTGCAAATTAACCTTTAGGGAATTCTGCAAAAGGACTCCCACACCCCTTTGCACCGCAGCTTTTTGTATTTTCGCTCCATTTAGAAAATGGTCAAACCTTTCATTTCTTCTATCAAAGTGCATGACCGTACACTTCCCAACTGTATTCCATCTGCCATTTCTTTATCCATTATTCTAATTTGTCTTAAGTCCATCTGTAGCACCTCTACTTTCACAAAACTGCTTGCTCTTCCACCTATCTTCAGGTCATCCGCAAACTTTGCAACAGAGCCATGAGTTCCATCATTCAAATCACTGACATGTAACGTAAAAAGAATCTGTCCTAACGCAAACCCCGGTGGAGCACCACTAATCACCGGCAGCCAGCCAGAAAAGGCTCTCTTTATTCCCACTCTTTGCCTCCTGCCAATCAGCCACTGCTTTATCCATGCTGGAATCTTTCTTGTAATATCATGAGCTTGTTAAGCAGCCTATGTATGGCACCTTGTCAAAGGCCCCCTGAAAATCCAAATACACAGCAACCGATTCTCCTTTGTCTATCCTGCTTGTTATTTCTTCAAAGAATTCCTAATCTATTCAATGTTTCCCTGTAACTCAGGTCCTCAAGTTCCGGCAACACCCTTGTAAATTTTTTCTGTACTCTTTCAATATTATTGACATCTTTCCTGAAGGTAGGTGACCAGAACTGCAAACACTACTCCAAGTTAGGGCTCACCAACACCTTATACAATTTCAACATAACATCCCAACTCCTGCACTCAATACATTGATTTAAGAAGGTCAACATGCCAAAGGAGTCCTTTACAACCCTATATATCTGTGATGCCACTTTCAAGGAATTATGAATCAGTATTCCCAAATCCCTCTGTTCTATTGCACTCCTCAGTACCCTACCACTCACCATGTAAGACCTACCCTGGTTGGTCCTCCCAAAGTGCAACACCACATTTGTCTGAATTAAATTCACCAGCTGGACCAGATCCAGTTGCAAGTTGTGATCATCTTACCCGCTGCTCACTACACCCTCAATCTTGGTGTCATCTGTAAATTTGCTGATCCAGTTTACCACGTTATCATCCAGATCGTTGATTTAGATGATAAACAATAATGGACCAAGTATCAGTCCCTGCAGCATACCACTAGTCACAGGCCTCCAGTCAAATAGACAAATATCTACAACCACTCTCTGGCTTCCTCTGCAAAGTCAATGTCTAATCAAATTTATAACCACATCTGATTTATATACACATTCAAGTAATTGAATGGTCTTGACCAAACTCCCATGCTGTACCTTACCAAATGCCTTAGCTAAATTCCATGTTGACAACATCCACTGCTTTGCTTTCATCAACTTTCCTGGTAACTGCCTCAAAAACTCTACAAAATTGGTTGGAAACAACTTACCACGCAGTAAGCCATGTTCATTATCCATAATCAGTCCCTGTCTATCCAAATACTTACATATCCAGCCCCTTAGAATACCTTACATCAACTTTCCCAGTGCTGATCTCAGGCTCACCAGCCTATAATTGCATGTCTTATTGTTAGAGCAACTCTTAAATACTAATCCTCTGGCACCTCACCATGGCTAAGGATGTTTTAAATATTGCTGTTTTGGCCCCTTGCAATTTCTGAGGGAACACTTCACCAGGCTCTTGGGATATATCCACCCTAATTTGCCTCAAAACAACAATCATCTCTACCTGTGTAGTTTTTATCCAGTCCATAATCTCACTGTTGCATTGCCTCACATCTATAGACTCTGTGTCAGTTTCCCAAGTAAACGTAGATGCAAAAAATCCATTTATGATCTCTCCTATCCCTTTTGACTCCACACATAGATTAATCTGATCTTCTAGAGGGCCAATTTTGCCACTTGCAATCATTTTGCTCTTAACATATCTGTAGAAGCCTTTATGATTCTCCTTGGCTTTGTCTACTAGAGAAACCTTCTTTTTGACCTGCTGATTTCATTCTTGTGTTCTCTTACATTTTTTATACTCAAGTACTTCATGTGTTCCTACCTGCCTACATGTGCTATGAACCTCTTTTTTTTCTCAACCAGGACCTCAATATCTCAAAAACCAAGGTCCCTAAACCAGTTTTCCTTGCTTTTTTTTTGTGGCAGGAACATACAAACTGTATGCTCAAAATTTCACTTTTGAAGGCCTCCCACTTACCAAGTACACATTTACCAGAAAATAACCTGTCCCAATCCCCACTTGCCAAATCCTTTCAGTTATCATCAAAGTTGACCTTTCTCCAATTTAGAATTGCAACCCAAGGACCAGACCTATCCTTTTCCAAAAATACCTGAAACTAATGGCATTATGGGCACTAGATGCAAAGTGTTCCCCTACACAAACTTCTGTCACCTGTCCTGTCTCATTCCCTAATAGGAGATCAAGTATTGCACACACTCTCATTGGGACTTCTAAGTACTGATTATGGAAATTTCCCTGAACATATTTGACAAACTCTATCCCATCTAGTCCTTCTACAGTATGCGAATCCCAGTCAATACGTGGAAAATTAAAATCACCTTCTATCACAGTCTTATGTTTTTTGCAAGTCTGCGACCTCTCTACAAATTTGCTCCTCCAAATCCTGTGGACTGTTAGGTGATCTATAATATAATCTCATTAACGTGGTGTTACGAATGTGGAGCAAATCTGATGGGCAGAAAGGTACGGAATCGCCAATGCCCCCCCCCCCCCTTTTGGAGAATCGCAAATCGCTACTATTCTGATGCTGTTATCAAAGGAAATGAGAGAGATAAACAGCTCATACAAATTTATGATAGAGAGGCACAGCCCAGGTTGGAATGTCTCCTATTGACAAAGAGAGAGATTACTGCTATTGTCTCTTGGAGAAGGAATTGTGTATTGAGTACTGTACTATTCATTGAAACCCCTCGGGACAACCAGAGTGGTCTGGTTGAGGAATTGCATCATCCCAACCTGATTGACATCTGAGACCCCGTGAGTGAGGATAAAAGAGGGTCTGGGGAAACAACCCTCAGATACACCAGGAGAAACGTATGAGACCGGTGGGGGCTTGTGTGTGTGTCCATCCTTGCCTGGGTGACAAGTCCTCCATGGAATGGCCTCGCTAAAGCAGGGATAAGGATCAAGATTGTAAGAAGGAAAGCCGGCAAGTTTTTCTATTTCTCTCTCTCTCCAACAATTGCAACAAAGCGATCAACAACAGCTGCAGCCTGTATGAACTGAAATGAACTTTAGATTTTCCATCGGACAATTCATTATCCCCTAGACAACGATAGAGCTTATTTCTTATTGATTATTATTATACCCGCACTTTTAGGTTTAGTATTGATGACGTATATTATCTGTATATTTGCATTGATATTATTTTTGTGTATTTTTACTCATAAATACTGTTAAAAAATAGTATCATCAGACTTCAACGGACGTCTCTATCTTTGCTGGTAAATAACCCAGTTACGGGGTTCATAACAACTTGGGGGCTCATCCGGGATTTGATACCAAATTGGAGGGCCAGTAAATCGGGCTTTTAAGACAAAAATTGGATCTGGTTGCACGGGTAACCAGACGGGAAACCAGCAAAGATGGACGTAGACGAATTTATATAAAACCCGACTCTGGAGGCGCTAGAGGCTGCCACAAAGTCGGACTTGATAAATATTGCGAAAGGACTAAATCTCGCAGAGGTGAGGTTGTCAATGAAAAAGTGGGAGGTGCGGAGGGCCATAAGTATTATATTGTGAAGAATGTGTTTTCGGCTGAGGTATTGGAAAATATCCCTGAAAAGGTACCAGCTAGTGGGACGGCTCAGTTAGAGTTGGAAAAATTAAGGTTGGAACATGAAATTAAGTTAAAACAGCTGGAAGCAGCTGAAAAGGAGAAGGAAAGAGCTGAAAAGCAGAGGGAGCATGAAATTAGGTTAAAAGAGCTGGAAGCAGCTGAAAAGGAGAAGGAAAGAGCTGAAAAGCAGAGGGAGAAGGAGAAACAGGCAGCATGAGCTGGACATGGAGAAGTTAAGGCAAGAGCGAAGAGCTCAAGGGGCAGACCGAGAGGAGTGGTTTAATGTTAGTAGGGAGTTTAGGTTAGTACCTCCGTTCGAGGAGACAGATGTTGATAGTTATTTCTTGCATTTTGAAAAGGTGGCAGTGAGTCAGAAGTGGCCCAGAGATCAGTGGGTGGTGGTGTTACAAAGTGTGTTAAAAGGGAAGGCACAACGGGCATATGCGGCGTTGTCTATGGAGGAGGAGGAGTCTGAGAATTATGAGAAAGTATAAGAAGCCATTCTTCGGGCCTATGAATTGGTACCTGAGGCCTATAGACAAAAGTTCAGAAATTTAAAGTGTGGAATCAGACATATGCAGAGTTTGCCTATGAGAAGGGTGTGCTCTTGGATCGCTGGTGTGCAGCAGAAATGGTGGAAGAGGATTTTCGGCGTTTAAGGGAGTTAATTCTGATTGAAGAATTTAAAGGTTGTGTTTCGGATGATATCCGGATGTATTTGAACGAGAAGCCGAATAAGTCCATATCCGAATTTGCTAGGTTCGCAGATGAATATGCCCTAACCCACAAGACAAAGTTTTCCTCGAATAAGAGTTACCAGAAAGACTGTGGGAACGGTAGAGAAAGCCCGCCGGCTGAGGCAGAGATTCAGCCGGGAGCTAGTGATAAAAATAAAGAGGAAGAAAGGCAAGACGGCAGCAGGGGTCCTGGCTTGACCTGTTTTAATTGTGGAAAGGTGGGTCATATTGCATCTAAGTGCTTTGCTCTGAGGAAGGAGACAGGAAAAGGGAAAGCAGCAGTCCCTACAGGATGTATTGTGTTGATCAGTAAATCGAAGAGAAAGCCCCAGGTAGATAGAATACGAGAGGGGCGTGAGAAATTTATTTTAGAAGGGACCGTGTCGGTGAAAGAGGGAGAAACACCAGTTCCAGTGCGGATCTGGAGAGACACTGGAGCTGAGCAGTCATTGATTCTCAGTAAGGTACTAAATTTTGGTCCTGAGACTGGAGAGGTAGCTTTGAGAGGCATGGGAAAAGGGGCAGAAGCTGTACCTTTGCATAGGATCATTATAAATTGTGAGCTGGTATCAGGACCAGTTGAAATAGGGGTGCGATCAGATTTTCTGAGAACTGACGTGGACGTCCTTCTGGGTAACGATTTAGCTGGTGGTGAAGTTTGGTCGGCCATGGAGCTGACGAGCCAGGCTGTAAGTGTTGAGGACCCGCCCCTAGGTTCCGAGATCTATCCCGCATGCGCTATCACTCGCAGCATGTTGAGAAAGGCAGCTGAGGAAGGGACCAGTTTAAATCAGTCCAGTATCGATTTGGCTGAGACGTTTTTACTGACCCTGTACCAAGAGGAGTTAGAGGGTGGTAAAACGGAGAATAGGGAGGTGAAAGGGAGTAAAGGAGAGGAGGTAGACCTACCCTTAGCCAGGAGGAAATTTATAGAGGCACGGAGTAAAAATGAGAAACAGATAAAGCTGTTAGAAGGTCCAGGGTTGGGCATGGATGATCTGTCTGGCTTGACAGAACTGTTTGAAGAAGTTGAAAATTTTAAAGGTGTTCCCGATAATGAAATAAGGGCAGTCCTAGATGAAAAGGATGCCGTTACGTTGAAGAAGTCTGCTGGGTTAGCAGATGAGTTTGTTTTAACCCGCAGGGTTGAGTTTACTCCGGAAGGGAGTTGCCCAGAGAGTAACTGGGAGGATCAGGGGAACTTAGAATTTGAAAAGGGGACGGGTATTGAAAGCCTGGAAGAGGCAGTTGTCCCGTTTGAGTGTGTTCAAGATGTGGATGCACGTGGTACTGAACCTAGTAATGGAACTCAGGAAAAGTCTGAGGTATTTGATTCAGTTAAAAAGGAATGCAGTCCTTTTGGGTCAGATGGACTTGGCTCAGTGAAGAAAGGGTTAACCTTGGTACTAGTGGGAAGTGAGAATTCCCAGTTGTTTGTGTTAGAAGGTGTGTTAAAAGTTAGTGAGGAGATAAAAGGTGGTGAAGTGAATATTATTATTGAAGGGAAAGGGAAAAGTGTAGTTCCAAAATTGAATGAAGAAAATTTAAAGTCTGGATTGGTGTCAGAAGCAGTAACCAGGCTGAAGGGACAATGGCTTGTTAACACGGTGCCTGCGAATCAATTACAGGTTGATTTGGAATGTAAAGGTGCCCCACGCGCTAATGTTATTCAAGGGTGTGCTGTGAAGAGGCAGACTTTGAAACGTTGTTTGAACAAAGAGGGATCACTTGCAGATATTAAACTGAAAACTAATAGAATGAAGGGTCCTGAAGATAAAACTAACGACTTGCTTAAAAATAAAGAATTGTGTGGGAGTTCAAAGGATGGGCAAAGTTTGGAAAACATTGTTGATAAAATAACTCCTATGAAAGGAGCATGCAAAGGCCTATTCCACACTGGTACACAAGCCAACCATGTGGGAGTTAACTGGAAAAGGGGCGAGGGTTGATGGGATGCCACTTTTAATAGCAGGATCCGGTTTTAAGGGATTTCGACAAAGCATGTAAATAATAAAGACAACACCATGGAAGATTGACTGTTAAGTTTGAAAGTAAAATAAAGATTAGTATTTGCATAAACTTTTGTAATATACACGTAAGCTAAGATCACAGCTCTCTAGTTTTGTTTTGATGAAGAAAAAAATATATAGGTGGTTATTAAATTGGAGTCTGATGCTACAGGAATTTATTAAGGTACAAGATATTAAGATATTAAAGTAAGTGACAATGTAATCGCTAACTATTTAGATGCTGAATTGAATGTATAACTGTATTACTCTGTAGTGGAAAAAAAAACTATTTTGTATTGTGTTAGATTCTGAAATTCTGTAAGACTCTGTATTAGTTAATTTTCCTCTTCGGCGAAAATTCTTAGAAGGATGGGGGTGTTACGAATGTGGAGCAACTCTGATGGGCAGAAGGGTACGGAATCATCAATGCCCCCCCCTTTTGAAGAATCGCAAATCGCTACTATTCCGATGCTGTTATCAAAGGAAATGAGAGAGATAAACAGCTCATACAAATTTATGATAGAGAGGCACAGCCC
This sequence comes from Hemitrygon akajei, assembly GCF_048418815.1. Taxonomy (NCBI): domain Eukaryota; kingdom Metazoa; phylum Chordata; class Chondrichthyes; order Myliobatiformes; family Dasyatidae; genus Hemitrygon; species Hemitrygon akajei. The sequence continues at coordinate 109,856,778 of NC_133125.1, forward strand.
AGGTTGGAATGTCTCCTATTGACAAAGAGAGAGATTACTGCCATTGTCTCTTGGAGACGGAATTGTGTATTGAGTACTGTACTATTCATTGAAACCCCTCAGGGGACAACCAGAGTGGTCTGGTTGAGGGATTGCATCATCCCAACCTGATTGACATCTGAGACCCCGTGAGTGTGAATAAAAGAGGGTCTGGGGAAACAACCCTCAGACACACCAGGAGAAACGTATGAGACCGGTGGGGGCTTGTGTGTGTGTCCATCCTTGCCTGGGTGACAAGTCCTCCATGGAACGGCCTCGCTAAAGGAGGGATACGGATCAAGATTGTAAGAAGGAAAGCCGGCAAGTTTTTCTATTTCTCTCTCTCTCCAACAATTGCAACAAAGCGATCAACAACGGCTGCAGCCTGTATGAACTGAAATGAACTTCAGATTTTCCATCGGACAATTCATTATCCCCTAGACAACGATAGAGCTTATTTCTTATTGATTATTATTATACCCGCACTTTTAGGTTTAATATTGATGACGTATATTATCCGTATATTTGCATTGATATTATTTTTGTGTATTTTTACTAATAAATACTGTTAAAAATAGTATCATCAGACTTCAACGGACATCTCTATCTTTGCTGGTAAATAACCCAGTTACGGGGTTCGTAACAGTGGTCATACCTTTCTTGTTCTTCAGTTCTACCAATAAAGCCTCAGTAAACAAGCTCTTGAGTCTGTCCTAACTGAGCATTGCCGTGACATTTTCCCTGACTAGTAATGCAAACCATACCCCTTTAATCCCATCTGCTTTATTACATCTAAAACAACAGAACCCTGGAACATTAAGCTGCCAGTCCTTGAAACCAAGTCTTACTAATGGATACAGTGTCATAATTGCATGTGCTGATCCATGCCCTAAGCTTATCCGCCTTTCTTACAATAGTCCTTACATTGGAATATATGCAGCTCTGGGCACTAGTCCCACCATGCTCAACCTATTGTTTCTTGGCTTTGTATGTAGGCTTAACGGCATCTTTCCCCACAACCACTCCACTATCTATTCTGGCGCTCTGGTTCCCATCTGCCTGCAACTCTAGTTTAAACACCCCGTGCAGCATTAGCAAACCTCCCACTAGGATATTAGACTCCTCCATTTCAGGTGCAAACCATCCCTGCTCTCTACCCTGGAAGAGAGTGCAATGATCCAAAAATATGACATAGCATGTGGAGATGAGAGAGCATAATCTGTAACTTGGTTTCCTGATTCATCAAATTTAATTCTATACAATTTATCTCCACTATGGAATATTAACAGAAAATGCTAAAATATACCATCTTTGTAACTTACTACAATGTTAACAAGAGTTGATGACTCTTCATCAAAACTCTTCAACCTGAAATGTTAATCTTTTTCTCTTTCCACAGATGTTTATGTTCTAGAAACTCTGTTCCCAAAGTTGGTGCAGAAAGATTGACAGAGAATACATTTTGCATTCATTCATTATTTGTCTGCATCCATTTTTGGATTTTTGTAGAAAGGATAATTAAGTTTTATTCATAGAGTAGTATGTTGTGGCAACAGGCCCTTTGGACCCAACTCATTCTCTGAGCTTCAGACCGATTACTTTAAATGTACATTCTAAACAAAGGGTATATTCTGCTGGTTACTTAAGAAGTTTTTTTTAAATGTGCTGATCTTTTTATCTAAGCAAATAAGATATTTCAGAAAATATTTTAAAGGTAATTTAATAGATAAAAATGTGTATTTCTACCATGCAGACCACTTAAAGCACTGAAGGGTATTATTGAGTCCTTACCAGCAGAGTCAAAGTAAGCAAGCTAATCCCAGTTTCCTGCCTGCCCTCTTCCCCCATGTCTATGCACATTCTTTGCTTTCAAATACTAGAAAAGCACCAATTGAATTTCTTCACCCTCTACCCTTGGCACTGCATTTCAGAGCCTAGCCAGCTGCTGGATCAAAATGTTTGAATCATGTTAGTTTTGATTTTTATCCCAACCGCTCTTCATTCGTATACCATTGTTCTTGATCACTCTGCAGTGGTTACATCTTTACATAATTTTAACTTTTTACATCACTTAAATATTTAGAAACAGGCTTCTGTACTCACTTAGCCCATGTGTCTGTGCCATCTCCTTTGATCTGTAGCCACATGTGAGATCCTAGAAGTCTGGTGAGCAGCTTATGTTGTTCCTTTGTTCAAATAGGGAAACATAGAACATCCTGGTTAATATAGACTGATAAATCTCACATCCACAGTAGAGAAGCTGTTGGAGAGTATTCTTAAGACTTGAATGCATAAGAAGAGGCATGGCCTGATTGCGGAGCAGTCTGCATGGTTTTATGAACAAAAGGTTATGTGTTACTAGCTTGATTGAGATTATTGCGAATGTGATGAAGCTGATTGATGAGGTCAGGTTAGGAGATGTAATCTACATGGATTTTGGTAAGGCATTTGACAATGTCCCTCATAATTGACTAATCCAGAAGATTAAGAGGAATTTCAGTGGTGGGAGATGCTGACTAGAAGTCCATATCAAGTGTGTTCCACAGGAATCAGTGCTGGGACCTCAGTTGTTTGTGATATATGTGTAAATGACTTACATAAAAGCATTGATGATTGAGATGATAAATTTGCTGATGACACAAAGATTACAGGCACTGTGGACAGTGAAGAAGGTTGTCAAAGGATACAGAAAGTCAGTTACGTATGTACAATGTACTGTGTATGTAATCAAAATGGCTTCTTTGGTTTGCTGGAGTAGGAATGCTTTTATGTTTGATAAGTGTTTTTTTCTTGCAGTTGTTTAGTTTTGGACTTGCTGATATGGGGATTGTATTCATTTGTTAACCAATGGGGAATGTTATTTTGTCTTGTGGGGCTGGGAGCTTGGGGGGGTTTCGCGGTCTTTTGAGGGGAGTCGGGAAGAAGACACTGAGGAAGGTGGACGTGCGCTGCACTGCTCGGTCGACCACCAGGGTGGTCCCAGGTGCGAGGACGTGGAGGTCGGAGGAAAGTGACGAGGGGTCGAATGGTTCGATGGTTGAGCTCCAACGATGTGCACTAAACTGACTGAACTTTGATAAGTTGGCGCCTTTTACTTTTTCTTTTCTTTCATATATATTGTATTGCATAGTACTCTTTTAGTTTTAGTAAAATCTTTCAAGTGTATTTCATAAAGGTATCTGGTGTATGTTTGATACTGTGTGTGTGGGCGCACGGCATAAACTTGATTCCCACAGCACCTGCATGTACAGGAGGTGGGGTTGGTGAGTGGCTGGATCTCCTTTTCCCCTAGACATATACCAGCCTGTTGGGTAAGTGTTACATTTGTGGGGGCTTGTCCGGGATTGGATTGTCAGGGGCTCTGGAATCACGCAGGCAGCAGAGTGGAGATGGACAGAGATAAGATAGTTAACTGGTGCGAGTTGGAAGATGTACCGGTGCAATATGCCTGTGTAGTGAGCGGGGTGGATTTTCGAGTTTCGGGAGACGCGTTAGTGCGGGGTTTAAGTTTGGTGAAGGGTATTGGGCAGGTAGAATTGGTAGCTAGACGGTGTGGTAAAGAGGTGGAGTCTAGCTGGGTGTTGGTTCATACGAATGCTGACGTCAGGACATTGGAACTGCCAGCGACGGTCAGTGTTCCGGGGGAGGTGGGGTCGTGGGGACTCCACACTCTCTCCGAGGGTGAGGATGACGAGATACCGGAGGAGGAGCTAGAGCTAGAGGCGGCCCCCAGAGAGGTGCCCGTCTCTAGTAAAGGTGGGTCGGAGGGGGAAGGCGTGACTAGGCCCCACCCCCCAGGTAGGGTGGAAGCCTCGGAGCTGGCGGCCGCACTTAACTTCCTGGCGGGAGTGGCCGAGAGGCCACGGCTGAAGCTGGGGGTGTTCTCCGGAGCCAAGCCTACTCCGGATGGGGAGGTGGACTATGAGACCTGGATTGAGCATACGTCCTTGATGTTAGAGGAGTGGCCAGGCTCGGAGGAGGAGAAGAGGCGGCGATTGGTGGGAAGTTTGAGGGGTTCAGCAGCCAAAACAGTCCGGGAGTTGAAAGCTGAAAAGCCTGGGGCTTCAGTGGAGGAATGCATAGAGGTTTTGGAGGGAGCGTTTGGGTTGTCAGGGGAACCCTGGCTGTTTTAGCAGAGTTTCAATGCCTGGAATAACAGAGAGGGGAAAAGCTCTCCGAGTACATATTTTGGATGGAGGAGATGCTCTCGGGGCTGCGGCGCCGGGGGGTAGTGAAGGCGCCTGACGTGGCTAGCCTGAGGATGAGTCAGATATTCAGTGACTCTCTGGAGGAGGACAAGGTGGCGTGGACTATCCGGCAGGCTTATAGGAAGGGCCCCTCTCCATCGTTCGGGCAACTGATTAGAGAGATGTGGGAGGAAGAGAGAGCGTTGGGGCGGAAAAGGGGCTCGGGCCACCAGGAGCGATCCTCAGCGATACAGGAAGTGGTGGCTGGGTGGAGGACTGAAAACCCCCAGGGGAGTAGGGACTTTCATCTGGAGGGGAAGAACAGGGAAGTTACTCACTCCCGGGGGCGGCCCGTGCAGTGAGTTGGGAGCGGGGGCCGTCCTGGAAGAGGAGGGGCGGTAGACAGCGTGTGCTTTAACTGTGGGAAAGGGGCATTTCAGGCGGGACTGTGGGTGGCCAAGTGTGTGCTATAGCTGTGGAGAAGAGGGACACTTTTGGTGGGATTGTGAGAGACAAGGAGCCCCGCAGAGGGCAAACCCCCCTGCGACTAAGAAGGGAGAGGTGTCGGGAAACTTAGGAGAGGCTCAGTGAGGGAACGGACTGGAGCCTCTGGAGGAACACGTTCCCAGAGATCAGCCAGGGGACCACCGGTTGCCCAAGCCTCTATTCCGGATGGGCTGGTAGGACCCCGTGCCAGTGTGTGTCTATGGATAGAGGGAGTTTACGCAAAAGCTGTTCTTGATATGGGATCGCAGGTGACCTTATTGTACCAGTCTTTCTACAATAAATATCTAAAGCATTTGCCCGTAACCCCATTTGATGCCCTGCAGAATTGGGGTGTGAGCGAGGGTGACTACCCGTACGATGGGTACCTATCGGTGAGATTGGAGTTCTCGGAGGACGATGTGGGAGTGTCCGAAGCTATTGAGACGTTGGTGTTGGTGTGTCCTGACCCGGTGGAAACCGGTGGTGCTGCCCTCCTGGTGGGGACTAACTCCCCCGTTGTGCGACGGCTCCTGGGAGCTTGTAAGGAGAAAGGGGAGGGACACGTTCTGGAGACCCTCTCAGCGCATCCAGTGTTTCGAGCGGTATTTGAAGAAGGGGTTGCCCCCCAAGGGCTGGACCCGGAGTGTAAACGAGGGACAATGTGGTGTACGCAGGCGAGGCCCAAGGTGATCCGACCAGAGGAGGTAGCACTCGTGATGGGGACCCCCAGATTCCCCGGAGTGCTGACGGGCGAAGCCCTGTTAGTAGACGCCCCGGACGATCTTGAAGGGGAGACACGATTTCCAGCGGGGGTGCTGGTGAGGCCCGAAGTGCAGAGACCAGGGGTGGTACATGCGAGGCGTATAGCCATAAGTGTCAGGAACACCACGGCAAGAGAAATCACCTTTAAGAGGGGAATGCCGCTAGCACATCTGTTCTCGGTGATGGTAATGTCTAGCACACCAGTGAGGACCCCTAACGGAGGGGGGGGGGATTGGAGCATCGAAGGGAGCTGACCGCTGAAGCCTTTAACTTCGGGGATTCTCCAGTGTCGCTGGAGTGGAAACACAGGCTAGTGGAGAAGATGCTGAAGATGGAAGCTGTTTTTTCTCGGGGCGAGTTTGATGTTGGCGGCTCCAAAAGCACTCGCCACACCATCCGGGTGACGGAGGACACCCCGTTCCGAGAGAGATCCCGGCGGCTGGCTCCAGCAGATGTTGAGGATGTGCTGCAGCACTTGTGCAAGTTGAAGGAGGCCGGAATCATAGCTGAGTCTCAAAGTCCTTATGCGTCCCCAATAGTGGTGGCACGGAAGAAGAATGGGCGAGTGCGCATGTGTGTTGACTACAGGACGTTGAATCGGCGAACTGTCCCTGATCAATATACTGTCCTGAGAGTCGAGGATGCGCTGGCCTGCCTGAGCGGTGCTAAGTGGTTCAGTGTGCTGGATTTAAGAAGTGGGTATTACCAGATCCCGATGAGTCCAGGCGGTAAAGAGAAGACCGCTTTTATCTGCCCGCTGGGGTTCTTTCAGTTCGAACGAATGCCCCAAGGCATATTGGGAGCCCCAGCCACCTTCCAGAGGCTCATGGGGAGAACTGTGGGGGATATGAATCTGTTAGAGGTGCTGGTGTACCTGGACGATTTGATAGTGTTTGGATCGACTTTGGAGGAACATGAGGAGAGGCTGTTGAAGGTGTTGGGCCGGCTTAATGAAGAAGGGTTGAAGCTTTCCCTGGACAAATGCCAGTTCTGCAAGTCGTCGGTTAGCTACGTTGGCCATATCATTTCGCGAGAGGGAGTGGCTACTGATCCAACCAAGATAGAGGCTGTGACCACCTGGCTGAGACCCCAGAAAGTGGGTGCTCTGCGCTCATTTTTGGGGTTCTGTGGGTATTACCGGCGATTTGTGAAAGGATACGCCAAAGTGTGTCACCCGTTGACTCAACTGTTGTGTGGCTATCCCCCGGTGGGAAAGAAAAGGACGGGGGACCAGAGGCAGGACGCTGGAGGATACTGGAACCCGGCAGAACCTTTTGGCTCGAGATGGGATGATCAATGTGAAGAGGCGTTCCGATCTTTGAAAAGGGCACTGACCCAGGCCCCGGTGTTGGCTTTTGCCAATCCCTAGAAGCCATATGTGCTGCACATGGATGCCAGTCGAGAGGGTCTCGGGGCTGTTCTGTACCAGGAGCATGGCAAAGCATTGAGGCCGGTAGCCTTTGTCAGCCGAAGCTTGTCGCCATCGGAGAGAAACTATCCCACTCACAAGTTGGAGTTCCTGGCGCTGAAGTGGGCGGTGGTGGACAAGTTGGGCGATTACCTGTACGGAGCCAAGTTTGAGGTGCGAACGGTTAACAATCTTCTCACTTATATCCTGACTTCGGCTAAGCTGGATGCCACAGGACATCGGTGGCTGGCGGCCTTGTCGGTATATGATTTCAGCCTGAGGTACCGCCCAGGAAGCAGGAATGTTGATGTGGATGCTTTGTCACGTCGGGAGCCGGGGGAACAGGAGAAGGACGAGGAGTGGGAGTGTGTCCCTGCCCCTGGAGTGAAGGCTATGTGTCAGTTTGCTATCACCGTGAAGGCCGAGGGAAGAGGAAGGCTGGAACGAGCCGTGGACCACTTGGGGGTTTTTGACGACTCCATACCCCTAGCTTACTGTGACCTGACAGCACTGCGGACTAAACAGTTGCCAGAACTGAGTCCGGGGGAAATGGCAGCTGCTCAGCAAAATGACCCGGGTCTTGGCACTGTGTGGAGAGCGGTAGAGAAGGGGGATGTGGCGTTGGCCGAGAAGGAGTAACATCCGTCCGTGCCTCTGTTATTGAAGGAGTGGCCTCGGTTAAAATTAAAGAACCAAGTCTTGTACTGGGTCACGGCACCTCAGGACCAACCCCACCGTTGGCAACTGGTCCTGCCGGAGGAGTATCGGCAGACTGTACTCCAGGCCTTACATGATGATTCTGGACACTTGGGGGTGGAAAAGACCTATGGATTACTCAAAGACCGGTTCTACTGGCCCCGGATGAGGGGGGAAGTCGAAGAGTACTGTAGGGGATGCAGTCGTTGCATCCGGAGGAAGACCCTGCCCGCGTCGGCGGCTCCACTGTCGCACTTGCAGAGTGCGGGACCTTTGGACCTGGTGTGTATGGATTTCCTGTCGATTGAGCCTGACACCAGCAACACCGCGAATGTCTTAGTCATCACTGATCATTACACTCGCTATGCTCAGGCATTTCCCACTAAGGATCAGAAGGCGACGACAGTGGCGAAGGTGTTATGGGAGAAGTATTTTGTTCATTACGGCCTTCCCAGGCGAATCCATAGTGATCAGGGGCGGGACTTTGAGAGCCGCCTTATCCATGAATTAATGACTATGCTTGGGGTTGAGAAATCGAGGACTACCCCTTATCACCCCCAGGGTGATCCTCAGCCAGAGAGGTTCAACAGGACCCTGTTGGATATGCTCGGGACGCTGGAGATTGGGCAGAAAAATAAGTGGAGTCGTCATATTGGACATTTGGTCCACTGTTACAATTGTACTCACAATGATGCTACAGGGTATTCGCCCTATTATCTGCTGTTCGGGCGGGAAGCGAGGTTGCCCATTGACTTGTGTTTTGGGGCTGAAGCGGGTGAATTACCCGGGAAGCCCTATCTAAAGTATGTGTCCGATATGAAGAGAGAGTTACAGAGGGCGTATGAGTTGGCCGAGGCGGCGGCTACCAAACAAAATCAGAGGAATAAGATGAGATATGATCAAAAGGTGAAGTTTGCCCAATTATTGCTGGGCGACCGGGTCCTTTTACGGCATTTGGGACTCCCTGGTAAGCACAAGTTGGCAGATCGATGGGCGGCCAGCCCCTATGTAATAGAGAGCCAGATGCCGAATCTACCAGTTTACCGGGTGAAACCTGAGGATGGGAAAGGGCCTATCAAGGTACTCCATCAGAATCACCTGCTGCCCCTGGATCAAGTGATACGGGTGGACAAGGAGCCAGAGAGGGAGGCAGTGCCTAGTACAAGGACTCTGCGAGGGCGCGGAGCGAGGGATGAGCCTGCTGCTGAAGAGCCGAGATGGGTCCCTAACCTGGGAATGGATACCGATTCGGAAGATGACAACTCAGATGAGTGGCCCCTGCTCCCATTCACTGGCCGTTCAGTACCAGAAGAGGAGGCTCCTGGCCCTTCCCCTACTGAGTTGGGCAAGAGGAGGGAAGGTGTTGATGGTCAGATGGAAAGGCAGCCAGCATTGGGCAGAGAGAGGGTGGAACCCCGAACATGAGCCAGAGAATTCTCAGGTGAGGGGGTACCCCATGAGGGAGGGAGTGAGGATCTGACAGGTAGACCTGGGGTGTCCGAGGCAGAGGGTTCGCAGGTGAAGAGGGAGCCCAGTGAGGCGGAGGATGAGGGTCCGACAGGAACGTCCCCTGAGGGGTCTGATGCGGAAGGGTCGGCAGAAGGGTTACGGAGATCTCAGAGGAGTAGGCGCCCCCCGGAGCGGTTGCAATATGTGGTGCCAGGAGAACCGAGTGTGATTTCTACTGCTCTGGGTAGTTATGTCGCTGCTTTCTGCACCTGGGTTGGGTTTTGTGTGTTGCAAGAAGCCTTGGGGAACTCTGGTAATGTCATGAGGGCATGACATTTGCTGGTGGGGGGAGAATGTACAATGTCCTGTGTATGTAATCAAAATGGCTTCTTTGGTTTGCTGGAGTAGGAATGCTTTTATGTCTGATAAGTGTTTTTTTTTCTCGCAGGTTTTTAACTTTGGGCTTGCTGATATGGGGATTGTATTCATTTGTTAACCAATGGGGAATGTTATTTTGTCTTGTGGGGCTGGGAGCTTGGGGGGGTTTCGCGGTCTTTTGAGGGGAGTCGGGAAGAAGACACTGAGGAAGGTGGACGTGCGCTGCACTGCTCGGTCGACCACCAGGGTGGTCCCAGGTGCGAGGACGTGGAGGTCGGAGGAAAGTGACGAGGGGTCGAATGGTTCGATGGTTGAGCTCCAACGATGTGCACTAAACTGACTGAACTTTGATAAGTTGGCGCCTTTTACTTTGTGTATGTTTGATACTGTGTGTGTGGGCGCACGGCATAAACTTGATTCCCACAGCACCTGCATGTACAGGAGGTGGGGTTGGTGAGTGGCTGGATCTCCTTTTCCCCTAGACATATACCAGCCTGTTGGGTAAGTGTTACATTTGTGGGGGCTTGTCCGGGATTGGATTGTCAGGGGCTCTGGAATCACGCAGGCAGCAGAGTGGAGATGGACAGAGATAAGATTGTTAACTGGTGCGAGTTGGAAGATGTACCGGTGCAGTATGCCTGTGAGCGGGGTGGATTTTCTTCTTAGGGAAGTATGACCTGTTCAAAAAGGACGGGTTAACTTGAACCCGAAGGGGACCAATATCCTGGTGGGAAGGTTTAATAGAGCTCTTAGGGAGGGTTTAAACTAATTTGGCAGGGGGATGGGAATCGGAATGATAGAGTGGAGGAGGGGGAAAACAGAAATAGATCTAAGATAGTCAGCAGTAAGGATGTCAGGAAGGACAGGCAGGTGATGGGGCAAAGTTGCAGCCATTGGGATGAGTTGCAGTGCAATCAATGCAAAAAGTACCAAATACTGGACTTAAGGTGTTACACTTAAATGCACGCAGCATAAGGAATAAGGTGGATGATCTTGTCGTACAGTTACAGATTGGCAGGTATGATATTGTGGCCATCACTGAGACGTGGCTAAAGGATGTATGTCTCTGGGAGCTGAACATCCAAGGATACACGGTGTATCGGAAGGATAGGCAGGTAGGTAGAGGGGGTGGCGTGGCTTTATTGGTAAAAAATGATATTAAATCATTAGAAAGAGTTGACTTTTTTGCATAAATTTTTTTTCTTTTTCTTTTTTCTGTTTTTTTTTAATATATATATTATGATATACCTAGGTTTGCCTTGTTTATTTGTTACTTGTATCGTCCATGATTTGGGAATACTCATTTATACTGTAACTATTGCTTATGTATTCTTTCATGTTCAGTTGAAATGTGTCTGTTTGTAATCCCATTATCTATGTATCAATTTTATTTTGTTGATATTAATAATAATAATGATAAAAAGATTGAAAAAGAAAGAGTTGACTTAGGATTGGAGGGTACAGAACCTTTATGGGTTGAGCTAAGAAATCGCAGGGGTAAAAGGACCCTGATGGCAGTTATCTACAGGCCTCCAAACTGCTGCAGTGATGTGGACTACACATTACAACAGGAAATAGAAGCCTTCAGGCTTGCCAGAAGGGCAGTGTTATGATAATTGTGGGGGATTTTAACATGCGAGTGGATTGGGAAAATCAGGTCGGCACTGGATCTCAAGAGAGAGAATTTGTAGAATGTCTATGGGATGGCTTTTTATAACAGCTTGTTGAGAACCCACTAGGGGATCGGCTGTACTGGATTGGGTATTGTGTAATGAACCAGAGGAGATTAGAGAGATGGAGGTGAAGGAACACTTAGGAGGCAGTGATCATAACATGATTGAGTTCACTGTGAAATTTGAGAAAGAGAAGCCGAAATCCGATGTGTCGGTATTTCAGTGGAGTAAAGGAAATTACAGTGGCATGAGAGAGGAACTGGCCAAAGTTGACTGGAAAGGGACACTAGCAGGAAGGACAGCAGAGCAGCAGTAGCTGGAGTTTATGCGAGAAGTGAGGAAGGTGCAAGACAGATATATTCCAAAAAAGAAGAAATTTTCAGATGGAAAAAAGATGCAACCGTGGCTGACAAGAGAAGTCAAAGCCAAAGTATAAGCAAAGGAGAGGGCATACAAGGAAGCAAAAATTAGTGGGAAGACAGAGGATTGGGAAGTTTTTAAAAGCTTACAAAAGGAGTCTAAGAAGGTCATTAAGAGGGAAAAGATGAACTATGAAAGGAACCTAGCAAATAATATCAAAGAGGATACTAAAAGCTTTTTCAAGTATGTAAAGAATAAAAGACAGGTGAGAGTAGATATAGGACCGATAGAAAATGATGCTGGAGAAATTGTAATGGGAGATAAGGAGATGGCGGAGGAACTGAACAAGTATTTTGCATCAGTCTTCACTGAGGAAAACATCAGCAGTATACCGGACACTCAAGAGTGTCAGGGAAGAGAAATATGCGCAGTCACAATTACGACAGAGTAAGTACTCATGAAGCTGAATAGTCTAAGGGTAGATAAATCTCCTGGACCAGATGGAATGCACCCTCGTGTTCTGAAGGAAGTAGCTGTGGAGATTGCGGAAGCATTAGCAATGATCTTTCAGAAGTCGATAGATTCTGGCATGGTTCCGGAGGACTGGAAGATTGCAAATGTCATTCCGCTATTTAAGAAGGGGGCAATGAAGCAAAAAGGAAATTATAGACCTATTGGCTTGACATCGGTGGCTGGGAAGTTGTTGGAGTCGATTGTCAAGGATGAGGTTACGGAATACCTGGAGGCATATGACAAGATAGGCAGAACTCAGCATGGTTTCCTTAAAGGAAAATCCTGCCTGACAAACCTATTGCAATTTTTTGAGGAAATTACAAGTAGGCTAGACAAGAGAGATGCAGTGGATTTTGTGTATTTGGATTTTCAGAAGGCCTTTGACAAGGTGCCGCACATGAGGCTGCTAAACAAGATATGAGCCCATGGAATTACGGGAAAGTTACATACATGGAAAGAGAATTGGTTGATTGGCAGGAAATAGAGAGTGGGAATAAAGGGATCCCATTCTGTTTGGCTGTCGGTTACCAGTGGTGTTCCACAGGGATCCATGTTGGGGCCGCTTCTTTTTACGTTGTATATCAACAATTTGGATTATGGAATAGATGGCTTTATGGCTAAGTTTGCTGGTGATACAAAGATAGGTGGAGGAGCCGGTAGTGCTGAGGAAACAGAGAGTCTGCAGAGAGACTTGGATAGATTGGGAGAATGGGCAAAGAAGTGGCAAATGAATTACAATGTCAGAAAGTGTATGGTCATGCACTTTGGTAGAGGAAATAAACAGGCAGACTAGTATTTAAATGGGGAGAGAATCCAAAGTTCTGAGATGCAACGGGACTTGGGAGTCCTCGTGCAGGATACCCTTAAGGTTAACCTCCAGGTTGAGTCAGTGGTGAAGAAGGCGAATGCAATGTTGGCATTCATTTCTAGAAGAATAGAGTATAGGAGTAGGGGTGTGATGCTGAGGCTCTATAAGGCACTGGTAAGACCTCACTTGCAGTACTGTGTTCAGTTTTGGGCTCCTTATTTAAGAAAGGATGTGCTGACATTGGAATGTGTTCAGAGAAGATTCACTAGAATGATTCCGGGAATGAGAGGGTTAACATATGAGGAATGTCGGACCGCACTTGGACTGTACTCCTTAGAGTTTAGAAGAATGGGGGGGACCTCATAGAAACATTTTGAATGTTGAAAGGCATGGACAGAGTGGATGTGGCAAAGTTGTTTCCCATGGTGGGTGAGTCTAGTACGAGAGGGCATGACTTAAGGATTGAAGGACGCCCATTCAGAACAGAGATGCGAAGAAATTTTTTTAGCCAGAGGGTGGTGAATCTATGGAATTTGTTGCCACGGGTGGCAGTGGAGGCCAAGTCATTGGGTGTATTTAAGGCAGAGATCGATAGGTATCTGAGCAGCCAAGGCATCAAAGGTTATGGTGAGAAGGCGGGGGAGTGGGACTAAAGGGGAGATTGGATCAGCTCATGATAAAATGGTGAAGCAGACTCGATGGACCGAATGGCCGACTTCTGCTCCTTTGTCTTATGGTCTTACAGTCTAAAAGTAGAATGTCCAAACTCCACACATACAATACCAGAGTGAAACTGGGTCACGGCACTGTCAGATATGTAATGTGATTTGTTCTAAATTATTTTGATCTATGTTAATCTCTGAATGCATTTTGGAGTTCTCTGACTGAGGAAGGTTAAATTTAGATGGCCTCTCTTCCCCACCTCATGTCACAAGTCTTTGCAATGAATAGTTTCTGTAGACCTTAGTCTGGAACACAAGATTATCTTTCACAGCTGGTTCTTTGATCAGAACGTGTTTATACTTTTCATGTTTTTCTGAAATGGTCAAGGCACATAAATATTAGACTGAATTTCTGGCATTTATTTCATGAAAACTTTCTTTCCCTGGACTGGAAAATGTGAGTATATCAGAGATCAGATCTAAGCTGCAGCCCTGGAAATTTCCTTAACCACACTAGCATACTAGTTCAGTGGTTAGTGGTTTACAGCACTAGCGATCACTGATCAGGGTTCAATTCCCACCACTGCTTGTAAGGAGTTTGTACATTCTCCCCGTAATCATGCATGTTTCCTCCGGGTGTTCTGGTTTCCTTCAAGATTCCAGAGTAAGTTATGGGCATGCTGTGTTGGTGGCACTTGCAGGCTGCCCTGCAATATAATTGCTGATTTGATTTTGGCACAAATGACACACTTCACTGGATGTTTTGGTGTGCATGTGACAAATAAAGCTAATCTTTAATCTGTCTAAAGTTATAAAGGTCAAACGAGGTTGCGGTCCACATCTTGCTTGTTCTCATACTCTCTCCTGCTCTTTCTTGCTCTCATTCTCTCTCGGTGTCAGAGGCTGAGTTTTTTTGCATTTCCTGACTTCCCAAGATGGTCACTATCTAGAAAGCAAAAGTCAGGAAGCTGGAAGAGTACAGCACAGGAACAGGCCCTTTGACTGATGATATCTGTGCCAACCACGATGCCAATTTAATCTGCATGTGGTACATAGAAACATAGAAAACCTACAGCAAATACTGGTCCTTCAGCCCACAAAGCTGTGCCAAACATGTCCTTGCCTAAGAAATTACCTTGGGTTACCCATAGCCCTCTATTTTTCTAAGCTACATGTACCTTTCCAGGAATCTCTTAAAAGACCCTATCGTATCCACCTCCACCATCGTCACCGGCAGCCCATTCCATGCACTCACCACTCACTGCGTAAAAAACTTACCCCGATATCTCCTCTGTATTTACTTACAAGCACCTTAAAACCGTGGCCTTTCGTGCTAGCCATTTAGTCCTGGGAAAAAGCCTCTGACTATCCACACAATCAATGCCTCTCATCATCTTATACACCTCTATCAGGTCACCTCTCATCCTCCTTGGCTCCAAGGAGAAAAGGCCGAGTTCACTCAACCTATTTTCATAAGGCATGCTCCCCAATCCAGGCAACATCCTTGTAAATCTCCTCTGCACCCTTTCTATGGCTTCCACATCCTTCCCGTAGTGAGGCAACCAGAACTGAGCACAGTACTCTGTGGGGTCTGACCAGGGTCCTATATAGCTTCAACATTACCTCTCTGCTCCTAAACTCAATCCCATGATTGATGAAGGCCAGTACACCATACGCCACCTTAACCACAGAGTCTACCTGCACAGCAGCTTTATGTCTCCTATGGACTCGGACCCCAAGATCCCTCTGATCCTCCACACTGCCAAGAGTATTACCGTTAACACTATTATTCTGCCATCATATTTGACCTACCAAAATGAACCACCTCACACTTATCTGGGTTGAACTCCATCTGCCTCTTCTCAGCCCAGTTCTGCATCCTATCAATGTCCCACTGTAACCTCTAACAGCCCTCCATACTATCCACAACACCCCCAACCTTTGTGTCATCAGCAAACTTACTAACTCATCCCTCCACTTGCTCATCCAGGTCATTTATGAAAATCACAAAGAATAGGGGTCCCAGAACAGATCCCTGAGGCACACCATTGCTCACCCACTTCCATGCAGAATATGAACCATCTACAACCACTCTTTGCCTTCTGTGGGCAAGCCAGTTCCAGATCCATAAAGCAATGTCCCCTTGGATCCCATGCCTCCTTACTTTCTCAATAAGCCTTGCATGGGGTACCTTGCCAAATGCCTTGCTAAAATCCATATACGCTATATCTACTGCTCTACCTTCATCAATGTGTTTAGTCACATCCTCAAAAAATTCAATCAAGCTCGTAAGGCATGACCTGCCTTTGACAAAGCCATGCTGACTATTCCTAATCATATTATGCCTCTCCAAATCTTCATAAATCCTGCCTTTCGGGATCTTCTCCATCAACTTACCATCCACTGAAGTAAGACTCACTGGTCTATAATTTCCCAGGCTATCTCTACTCCCTTTCTTGAATAAGGGAACAACATCTGCAACCCTCCAATCCTCCAGAACCTCTCCCATCCCCATTAATGATGCAAAGATCATTGCCAGAGGCTCAGCAATCTCCTCCCTCGCCTTCCACAGTAGCCTGAGGTACATCTCATCCAGTCCCGGTGAGTTATTCAACTTGATGCTTTCCAAAAGCTCCACCACATCCTCTTCCTTAATATCTACATGTTCAAGCTTTTCAGTCCTCTGTAAGTCATCTCTACCATCACCAAGATAGTAAATACTGAAACAAAATATTCATTAAGTACCTCAGCTATCTCCTCCAGTTCCATACACACTTTTCCATTGTCACACTTGATTGGTCCTATTCTCTCACATCTTATCCTCTTGTGCTTCACATACTTGAAGAATGCCTTGGGGTTAAATCCATCTGCTATTCCTTTGGCAACATTTTCAGTTCTAAATCTATTGTATCTTAATCATCTTTACTGTTTACTACTAATTTTGGTGGCCTTTGCTAACTTACTAATCACGCTGTCTACATTCTGATACAAAAATATTACAAACAGGATTGATCCCACTGGTCACCACTGAAAACTACCATCCTTCTCTGTCACTAAGCCAGTTTTATATCTAATTCTATTTAATTTACCCTTCAATATAATATCATCAAGATCAGTTCATGTAGCCACACTGGTTCATATCTCCACAATATCCTTTCTGTTTTTAATGTTTGGCTCTATTTGTCACATGTAAATCAAAAAATACAGTGAAGTGTGGAGTCTGTGTCAATGATCAACACCATCTGAGGATGTTACAGGGGCAGCGTGCAAGTGTCACTACACCTCCGGCACCAACACAGCATGCCCACAACTCACTCGGAGGAAATCCACATAGTCACAAGTTCCTTGCAGACAACCATTAGGAATTAAACTCAAATCGCAGGCGCGATAAAGTGTTGCACTAACTGCGACACTATAGTGCCGTCCTACTAATGCTACCTACTGCCATGATCTTTTTCCTAATTAATATTTCAACTCACCCTTCCTCTCTTACCTCCATTTCTATTATGCCTGTAGCATCTGTACCACAGAATTCTGTACTGCCAGTCTTGCCCTTAACCATGTCACGAAAATACCACAATCCCATTTACTATCCATGTCCTGAGTTCATCTGCCTTATCTATGAGTCCCCCGCTGCTTCCTGTCCTGCCCTCCTGTTACGGCCTATTAGAATTCTTCACTTTGCACATATATTTGCTTCCATTTTCTCATTTGCTGCATTATTACTTCACGTTCCATTCCCTATCAAGCTATCTCAAACCCTCCCAAAGCTCTTAACAGATCTTCTCAGCAGAATAGTGGTTCCCCTTGATTTCAGGTGCAATCTGTCCTATTTGCAAAGGTCAACCCTGCCCCAGAAGCGATCCCAGTGGCCCAAAAATCTGAATCCATCCCTCCTGCACCAGTCCATTGCTATAGTCATAAGCTCCCACCTGCTTCAAAACAGCAACAATTATACCAGTGCCCAAGAAGAGCAAGGTGAACCGTCTTAAATGCTATCATCCAGTAGCGCTCACATCTACGGTGATGAAGTGCTTTCAAAGGTTGGTTATGGCTAGATTCAACTCCTGCCTAGACAAGGATCTACACCCACTGTAATTTGCCTGTCGCTGCAATAGGTCTACAGCAGATGCAATCTCATTGGCTCTTCACACAGCCTTGTATCACCTGAACAATACTAATATTTGCGTCAGGCTGCTGTTCATTGACTACAGCTCAGTGTTTAATACAATCTTTCCTACAGTTCTGATCAAAAATCTCCAAAATCTGGGCCTGTGTACCTCCCTGTGCAACTTCATCCTTGAAAAATCCACAGTCTGTACAGATCGGAAATAGCATCTCCAGCTTGTTAATAATCAATGATGGCATGCTGAAAGAAAGTGTGCTTAGTCCACTGTCCTACTCTCGCTATACCCATGACTGTGTGGCTAGGCACAGCTCAAATTCCATCCATAAATGTGCTGACGACACAACTGTTGTTGGCAGAATTTCAGATTCTGATGAGAAGGTGTACAGAATCAGAATCAGGTTCATTGTCACTGGCATATGTCGTGAAATTTGTGAATTTAGCAGCAGCAGCAGTACAATGCAATACATGATAATCCAGGGTCCAGGATGTTTCTGATCACGTTCACGATATCCTGCAGTGGGAAGGTGAACAGACAGAGGTCGTGGTACATATTGGTACCAATGACATAGGTAGGAAAAGAGAAGAGGTCCTGAAAACAGACGACAGGGAGTTAGGAAGGAAGTTGAGAAGCAGGACCTCAAAGATAATAATCTCAAGATTACTGCCTGTGACACATGACAGTGAGTATAGGAATAGTGAAGTGGAAGATAAAAGCATGGCTGAGGGATTGAAGCAGGGGGCAGGGATTCAGGTTTCTGCATCATTGGGACCTCTTTTGGGGCAGGCGTGACCTGTACAAGAAGGACGGGTTGTGCTTGAATCTGAGAGGGACCAATACCCTGGCGGGGAGGTTGGCTACAGCTATTGGAAAGAGTTTAAACTAGAATTGCCGGGGGGGTGGAACCGAATTGAAGAGACGGAGGAAGAGGCAGTTAGCTCACAAATATAAGTTTGTAGACGGTGTGAGGGAGGATAGGCAGGTGGTAGAGAAGGGACGCACTCAGACTGATGGCTTGAGATGTGTCTATTTTAATGCAAGGAGTATCATGAACCAAGTGGATGAGCTTAGCGCATGGATCAGTACTTGGAGCTATGATGTTGTGGCCATTACAGAGACTTGGATGGCTCAGGGACAGGAATGGCTACTTAGAGTGCCAGGCTTTAGATATTTCAGAAAGGACAGGGAGGGAGGCAAAAGAGGTGGGTGTGTGGCACAGCTGATCAGAAATAGTGTCATGGGTGCAGAAAAGAAGCAAGTCATGGAGGGATTGCCTACTGAGTCCCTGTGGGTGGAAGTTAGGAACAGGAAGGGGTCAATAACTCTACTGAGTGTTTTATATAGACCACCCAGGGACATCAAGGAGCATATAGGGAGACAGATCCTGGAAAGATTCAATAATAACAGGGTTGTCATGGTGGGAGATTTTAATTTCCCCAATATTGATTGGCATCTCCCTAGAGGAAGGGGTTTAGATGGGGTGGAGTTTGTTCGGTGTGTTCAGGAATGTTTCCTGACACAATATGTAGATAAGCCTACAAGAGGAGAGGCTGTACTTGATCTGGTATTGGGAAATGAACCTGGTCAGGTGACAGGTCCCTCAGTGGGAGAGCATTTTGGAAATAATGATTACAATTCTATCAAAGCATGTGGAGGGCTGTCAGAGGTTACAGCGGGACATTGATAGGATGCAAATCAGGGCTGAGAAGTGGCAGATGTTCAACCCAGCTAAGTGTGAGATGGTTCATTTCAGTAGGTCAAATATGATGGCAGAATATTGTATTAATGGTAAGACTCTTGGCAGTGTGGAGGGTCAGAGGGATCTTGGGGCTGCGCATCTTGACTGTGTGGTTGAGAAGGCATATGGTACATTGGCCTTCATCAACCGTGAGATTAATTTCAAGAGCCGAGGGGTAATGTTGCAGCTATATATGACCTTTATAAGACCCCACTTGGAGTACTGTTCTCAGTTCTGGTCACTACAGGAAAAATATTGGAACTATAGAAAGGGTACAGAGGAGGTTTACAAGGATGTTGCCTGGATTGGGGAGCGTGCCGTACGAGAATAGGTTGAGTGAACTTTGCCTTTTCTCCTTGGAGCAACAGAGGATGAGAGGGGACTTGATAGAGGTGTATAAGATGATGAGAGGCATTGATTGTGTGGATAGTCAGAGGCTTTTTCCAAAGGTTGAAATGGCTAACACGAGAGGACACAGTTTTAAGGTGCTTGTGTCGTGGTTTCTCGTGCCCCACAAATGACCAGGAGACGCAGAAGATTCTTCAAGAAGTATTAAACTATAATTTGCAAATCAAAGCCGAGACAGTCATTGAGCTAGTCGCTGATTGCCCACCAATCCTTGGACACAGCATTTTTTATAGCAATCTCCTGGTTTAGTTGCATTAGCATATGCAATCGTCTATAGTTGTGTCTCACAAGTACATCCTGCCACTATTGTTTCTACCCATTGACTTAATCATGTTCTAATCTACATCTCTTAGCTACCTCTCATTAACACACCATTGTCTTCTACATTCTTAAGATTTCATTCTCCTACTAAATTGGGTACATGCATAGCAAATAGCAAGTTTCAAAGCTGACTACATAGTTTTGGTTACACAGCAAACAATTTCAACTTTTATACTTCAATATATCCCCCCTTGAGGGTCTCACACAGAGAAAAGACTAAGAGTCTGCGCACAAAAGCCCCAATAAACTCAAGCACTTATTCCCAAATCTCGGGTTAAACTATAATTTTCTGCACCAAGACCTCAAAGTATTCTCTCCCTGTTACCCTGGGCCGCTGAGCCAAAAACCTGTCCCTTTGTACCCGAGACAGGGAAAAAGACTCAGAAGCCCTTACAATCTACTCCCACACTGTCGTTTTGCTCTTGTTCATCCTGCAGGTGTTGTAAGCTGTAACGATACATTTTCGGTATTTCTTTCTCCACTAAGCTTGCTTCAGTAATTGCCACGAGCATTGGAAATTGTTTGGTTGCAGCACGCACTACAAGCGATTTGAGACAAGGAAGAAAACAGCACAGCACAAGCGCACAGCTCAATAATATAATACTGACAGTTATTGCCATTTTAGTCAGCCATGCTCCCCATCCTCCGAGTCTACTTTCCAACCAATCAAAGAACTGATGTTCAAATCCTGCATTCTGTTTGACCTCCGTCCGCAGATTCTTTAATTTATTCATTGCTCTGGTGAAAGATCCTTCTGGGCTAGTATTGTTCGGTATGAAAGTGCAGCATTGTTCTCCAAACATTACACACACACCCCCTTTTTCTGCCAAAAGCCAATCCAGTTCCTGTCTATTTTGCCACATCATCCTGCTAGTTGCATCTAGCTGTTGCCCTAAGGCCTCCAGTGCATCATCAGTGTAGTTGATGTATCTCTGTTGATTGTAGTATATATAGTTTATCCATTCAACATTTTTGCTTACCCCTATCACAGGTATGATAGCTTCCCAGTGAGCATCTCATGCGGTGTCAGGCATGTCATTCGATTAGTTTGCATGCGGTAACTCATCAATGCTAACGGTAAAGCATCGACCCAATTAAGTTTAGTGTCTGCACAAATTTTGTTTAGTTTGGCTTTCAGGGTTCCAGTAATTCTCTCTACCATGCCCTGCGACTGAGGGTGGTATACACATCCAAATCTTTGCTTTATCCTCAGCACCTGTAGTACCAGTTTGACCACTTTCTGGATAAAAGCTGAACCATTGTCTGAGCTAACTTCTGTAGGTATTCCAAACCGTGGGATCACTTCATTTGTCAGAAATTTTACTACTGTCTTTGCCCCTTGATCTCTTGAAGGTACAGCCTCCACCCATCTGCTAAATCGATCAATTACTACCAGCATGTATCTTTTCCCTCTCACTGTCTTTATCATGTCTACATAATCGATCACTAGATGTTTAAATGGTCCTTCGGGTACAGGAATGTGACCTATTGGGGTTGTAATTCCCTTCCGAACATTATTCTGTGCGCATACCTCGCACTGTGACAAGACAAAGTCCACTGAAGCCTGTAAGTAAGGTGACCAAAAACCATCCTTCTTTATTTTCTTTATCACTTCCCCCCTTGCACAATGGTCCATCCCATGCGCTTCTAAAATCAGAATCGTCAGTAGAGGGGTGGGTGCTACCAACAAACCGTCTTCCGTGCTCCACAAGCCTTCCAGGTTCTGCTTGGCCCCCCTTTTTCTCCACATTGTCTGTTCTGCCAAAGTTGCCTTACCTTGTATTTCAATTAGGTCCTCTACCTCAGGTTCTGGAGTTAGGCTTACCTGGGGGGCAATGACAGCTGATGTACACCCAGACGCTTTTCTGGCTGCCTCGTCCGCAGCTTGATTTCCCTTTGTTATTACATCATTTCCCTTTTTGTGTGCCTGGCATTTTACTATAGCCAATGCTTTAGGTTTCATTATGGCTTTTATTAAGTCTAGAATTTGCTGACAATGTTGTATGGGATCTCCATTACTTTTTTTAAAACCTCTCTGCTTCCACACTGCCCCAAACAAATGGCATACTCCATGAGCATATGCCGAATCAGTATAGATGTCTACTTTCTCACCTTCCATCATTTCATACGCAGCTGTCAGGGCTTTGATTTCTGCTAGTTGGGCGGAACACGGTTGGGGACAGGACTCCATCCTAATAATCTTATAGCTCGACTGATCCTGCTGCACTACTGAGAACCCTACATGATTTCCATCATAATCCCTATAACAAGAGCCATCTACGAACAGAACCTTTTAATCTGCATCCTCTAGTGGTTCTGACCGTAAATCTGCTCTCAATTTGGCAAATGTCATCGTCTTCCTTACACTATCATGGGGTTCTCCTTCATAGCCCAAAGGGACAAAATCGGCTATATTACTGGTAGTGCATCTCTGTATAGTTATGTCAGGAAATGTCAATAGCATCTGATACGCTGCTATCCTGGCTGGCATCAGCACAAATTTCCCTCTTTCCAGCAATTCTGCTACTTTGTGGTGTGTGTACAGAGTCACAGGATAGCCCAGGGTTACAGATGATGCCTTTTCATATGCATAGTACAGCGCCGCCAATCCCTGATAACAGGGTGGATACCCCTGAGCCACCTCATCTAGTCTCGTACTGTAGTATGCTATCGGCTGCTTTGCTTTTCCAGTGCCTGTCTCCTGTGATAGAACCGCTGTGACATAACCCTCCTGTCGGTTGGATACATACAAATGAAAAACCTTCTCGTAGTCAGGCAAAGCTAATGCTGGTGCTGACTGCAATTCCTGCTTAATAGTATTGAAAGCTATCTCCGCCTCTCCATTCCACTGTAAGCCGTTCTTCAAATTTGTATGTCCTGCTTCTTTCATTCTCTTTCTCAAAGGTGCCACCATCTCAGCATATTCTCCTATCCAATCTGAGCTGTACCCTGCCATTCCCAAAAACGTCATCATCTGCCCTACAGTCTGGGGTTTGGGGGCCTTAGTTATTGCCTCAATCTGATCTGGTGCTATCGCCTTCACTCCCTTGGATATTACCCTGCCTAAGTACTCCACTTGCTGCGTGCAAAATTGCAGTTTCTTTTTGGATACTTTATGTCCTCCGTGTGCCAGCTTCTCTAACAGAGTTATAGTGTCCTGCTCACACTGTTCCTCGCTGTGGGAGCAAATCAACAGGTCATCCACATACTGTAACAATGTACTTTCCAATGGCATGCCCTCTAAGTCTGCCTTCAACACCTGATTAAAAACGTGTGGTGAATGTTTAAAACCTTGCAGCATTCTGGTATAGGTATACTGAGCACCTCTGCAAGTAAATGCAAACAAATACTGACACTGCTCCGGTAGAGGAATGCTGAAGAAAGCTGAACACAAATCAATCAGTGAAAAGTAAATTGCTTCTGGTGGAACATCAGTCAAAAGCGTGTGTGGGTTGGGGACTACCGCTGGCCAGTCCTCTACCACATCATTTACCGCTTGCAAATCATGCACCAATCTCCACTTAGATTTATCTGCTTTTAAGACCGGCAGCAACAGGGTATTGCATGGATTGTTTGTTCTTTTAAGCACTCCTATTTCAAGCAACCCCTGCACTGTCAATGCTATTCCCTCTTCTGCTTCTGGTCTTAGAGGGTATTGTGGTCTCCTGGGTGGAATTGCTGCCCTTTTTAGCCTTATTTCCACCGGACTAGCTGTTTTTATTTTCCCTACGTCCGTGTCATGCTATGACCACAGAATAGACGGCAACTCATCTAACCTTCTATCTTTCTGCTGGCCTCTTTCCTTTCCCAGCAAGGGCAGGTGTGGTTGGGGAGTTATTTCGACCTCTCTCACTGTCCCTACCATATCTACACTTAGCATTATTTTAATGCAATTGTTGTCTTCTGATATCCACACCTCTGGCATGATTTTCCTCCACATTTACGGTTTCAGCACTCTTAACTAAGGGTCCTAAGTCTTTAGACTGATATCCCTTGTTTACCAACAACGTTACGTGGGGCGCAGCCTCCGGTATCCTGTACCATTTTTCTAAAAAGGTGTTCCACTTAACTTGTAAAGCTGCCCCTTGCTTTCCAATTATCACAGCCTCCCCTTCCAGGTGCTGTTGGGTACATGCCTCCAGGTGCCATCTCTCCTCGAACTCCCTGTTCTGAGTCTCGTCAAAAATCACTGTACAATGTAGCTCAGATTTGGGCATTACAGCCCTGGGTAATATAGCCTGTATGCCCTTTTTCCATTTTTCCCAGGTTTCCTGAATCTGATCTGCGATGTCTCCTATCCAAAAGACATTAGCCTTCTTGTCTTCTCGCACTATCAATTGAGCCCCTGCCCTTTCCACACTCAGCCCATTTCTGGTGCATTCTAATTTTAATTTCAGTTTCAATAAGGCATCTCTGCCTAACAAATTAATCGGAGTTCCTTTAAATATTAGCACCGGCAAAACAATTCCTTTATTTCCCATTCTCAACCGCACTGGAGCCATGTGTCAACTGTGTTTTCCCCGAGAACCCTACCGTCTTAATAAACTTTCCTGACATGGGAAGGTGAAGGGCATACTGTGGCTGTACACAAGTGTACGTGGCTCCAGTATCTATCATCATTGGTGTCAGTTGCCCTTCTAACATAACCTGAACAATGGGTTCCTCGTCTGCCTCCCTTGTTATCATTGGGTAATGTCCCTTCCCACTCGAGTTCTCGGGGCACCCCTAATACCTTGCATAGGGGTTCACAGGTCCGCTTGGGCCTGTGGGGGCTGGTCCTTGGCTAAACTTTAGTTCCCTTCTTATCGGTTCCTGCTGGTGTGTGACAGGCCATGGTGTAAACAGACAATCTCTTCTCATGTGACCTGGCTGATTGCATCCCCAGCACAATCTCTCTACCTCTCTTTCCCCCTGTTTCCTCACTGGTCCCCTCTGCCCATAGCTCCTCTGTCCCCCTCCTTGGGACTTCCAGTCCTGTCTGGGCTGTTTGAATTTAGTCTGTTTCTTCACTGCCTCCCACACAAATTTCTCCGGGGTCCTCTTCTTCCCTTGGTCTCCCTGTGGAGTCCTTCCTTTCTGTCCTGATTCAATACTTGGTTGGCCCCTGGAGTATTTTTTGCATCTCCTCTGGCAATCCCCTCTCAGTAACTTATCTAGTTCTCTCTCTACTTCCGCAAGTCGCTCCCCGACCGCCTCCTTCTACTCTTCTAGGCTTCTGCCTCCTACCTCTTCCCCACAAATTCTCACATCCTCTCTCTCTCCACTTAACTCTTGCTCCTCCAATGAGTCACCTTCTCTTTCTTCCTGTCTGTGTCTGTACACCTGTGGCAGGGACTCCTCATGATCCTTACTCGTGCTTGATTCCCTTCTCTCTTGTGTTTCTCCAAGACTCTCATCTCCTATCTTTTTTCCACTTCCTCTTGAATGCCTCATCTCTTCCTGCCCTGATGAGCCACTTTCTTTTCTAGTCTGTTTATTTCTATGGTATAACCGATACTCCTCATACTCCTTTTCCTCTCTCAAGTATTTCATCCATTCAATCTCTTCTTCCATTTCTCTCTTTGCCTGTTCCACCTTTATCCTTTCTGCCTGTATCTCCTTCCATATCGCCGCTTTTTCCTTCTCATATTGTTTTTTTTCCTCCTCATTATCCCAAACTTGTACTTCTCCCTGCATGTTTACTGTTCCCGTCAGCAGGGGGCACTGCTTAGGGGTTCCTTCCTCATTATAGGGAGGGGGCTTTTCTGTTTCTTTCGCATCCGGGTACGGAGCCGAAGCCAGCTTCTCACTGTACCTTCCGCTCTCTCTAACAGGCTGTTTCTCCAGCACCTTAGTGTCTTCCTCGTTTGTAATCAATATTCTACCTGTCCTCCTCAGCCTTTCTCCCTCCATTCTGAAGAGTTTTAGCACTTCCATTTCTCGTTCTCTTTTTTGCTCTCTTTTCTTAGATTTATCTTTTGGTTTGTAATTTTTAATTAGTCCCTCCATTTCTTCGCACAAACTTACATCAAACGTTCCTTCTCTTGGCCATTTTGTGACCAGATTTTTGGTTCTTTTTTCCCATTTTTCTGAAGTTTTTGTGATCTCATATTTATTTAACGGGAATTTTTTGCTCAGAATCTCTACTGCCGTTCCTTTACCTGTCATGTTATTCTCTCTTTTTAAGGTAATTCAGAGATTCACAGTTCGTTTATTGGATAATATTATTTACTCTAATTCTATGCCTAGTCTATTCTGTTCTGCCCGTACAGACCTCTATTCAGAGCGGTACCCACAGAATTTGCTCTTTGCACCTCGTCTATTCAGACCCTTATCTCTTAAGGCGGTATCCACGAGGATTTTGTCTATTTTCCTTTCCCTGCCCATTCAGCCCTTCGTTTCATACGAAGCGGTATCCACAGGGATTTACCAACACCACATGGAATTTTTCTTAACTTAACTTCTTATTAACTTATTTGTACTTACCCTCACTGCAGTGTTCTTGATCAATCCTCTGAGCCTCCTGTTAAACCCCAATTCTGCCAGATTCTTTGGACCGGAGAGACACTTCGGCAGTGATTCCACACTTCTGAGACTCCAAGACCTTCCCAAAACCAACAGAATTCTTAGTCCAAATTGTCGCAAAAAGCGCTTACCTTTTGTTTGGGTGCACCCTTAATTCTGTTAGCCTTGTGGGTGTCCCTAGAGGACTGGGAAGCGTCCCCAATCTGCCGTTTCCTTTCCATGGGTCTCTTTCCGGTCCTGCCGTGGTCGCCAATTTTGTCGTGGTTTCTCGTGCCCGACAAACAACCAGGAGACGCAGAAGATTCTTCAAGAAGTATTAAACTTTAATTTGCAAATCAAAGCCAAGACAGTCATTGAGCTAGTCGCTGATTGCCCACCGATCCTTGTACATAGCATTTTTTATAGCAATCTCCTGGTTTAGCTGCATTAGCATATGCAATCGGTCTATAGTTGCGTATCACACGTACATCCACCACTATTGTTTCTAACCATTGACTTAATCATGTTCTAATCTACATCTCTTAGCTACCCCTCATTAACACACCATTGTCTTCTACATTCTTAAGATTTCATTCTCCTACTAAATTGGGTACATGCATAGCAAATAGCAAGTTTCAAAGCTGACTACATAGTTTTGGTTACACAGCAAACAATTTCAACTTTTATACTCCAATACTTGGAAGTAGGTACAGAGGGACGTTAGGAGTAAATTGTTTTACACAGAGAGTGGTGAGTGAGCAGAATGGACTGCCAGCAACTGCGGTGGAGGGAGATACAATAGGGTCTTTAAAGAGACTCCTGGATAGGCACATAGAGCTCAGAAAAATAGAGGTAATTTCTCAAGTAAGTACATGTTCGGCACATCATTGTGCGCTGAAGGGCCTGTATTATGCTGTAGGTTTTCTATGTTTCTATAATACAGAAAATAAATAAATTAATGACAGTAAGTATATATATACTGTATTAAGTAGTTCAATTAGAAATAGTGCAAAAACAGAAATAATAAAAGTGAGGCAATGTTCTTGGGTTCAATGTCCATTTAGGAATCAGATGGCAGAGGGGAAGAAACTGAGGGAGATAGATCAGCTGGTTGAGGGGTGTTACAGCATCAACCTTGCACTCAACATTAGTAAGAGCAATGAATTGATTATAGACTTTAGAAAGGGTAAAATGAGGGAACACACGCTACTCCTCATCGAAGGCTCAGTAATAGAAAGGGTGCACAATTTCAAGTTCCTGACTGTCAGTATCTCTGAGGATCTAATCTGGTCTCAGCATATTGATGCAGTTGCAAAGAGGTCGTGAGAGCGGCTATACTTCTTTAGGAGTTTGAGGAGATTTGGTATTTCACCAAAGACACTCACAAACTTCTACAGATGTACCCTGGAGACAATTCTAACTGGTTTCATCACTGTCTGCTATGGTGGGGGGGGGGGGGGGGTGGTCACTGCACAGGATCAAATTAAGCTGCAGAAAGACGTGAATTCTTCAGTTCCATTGTGGGCATCCAGGACACATTCAAGGAGCGATGCCTCAAAAAAGGCACCATCACCCAGGATAAAACTGGAACAGTGCTTGAAGTAGACAAAACACAAAACAGCTTGTTGTTTGTGTAAAAGTTACATGAACTTAGGAAGTATGATGTTCATTCTTGGAAACAGTTGTTGATGAACAGCACACATCCTTTGATTTCTGCAATCCCTTGGACACAGGGAACATTGTCCTCAGTCTGTGATCCTCCTTCCTTTCTTCTTAAATAGTTCTACTCCCCTGTAAGCGTTCTTCCACATGCTTGATCTTATCACACTTCTAGGAAAATGACTACTCGATCAAAGTCCATATATGACGAAAGGATTGCATGAGGGCAGGGGAGGAACAGAGCAGGGGTGAGAAAAGGCAATACCCTATGAAAATCCAAAGCAGCCTTTTAGCTTCATTTCAGTCAGCATCTCATGATATTATGCATATCATATTTTTACTGAGTTAAGTATTGTATGTAATTAGTTTTGCTACAACAAGTGTAGGGAAATTGGAAAAAATGTTGAATTTCCCCATGGGGATGAATAAAGTATCTATCTATCTATTGTGGTCAGCATCTCATGATGCTGCTTGCTGCTGCTTGAGCGCAGGAGGGGGCAGGGATCTTTGAGGTTTTTTCTGTCATTCATTCTTTGTAGTTTTTTTTTTCAGTTTCAAGCATGTCTGCAGAGAGCAAGGAATTTTGGTTGTATATTGTATCCATTCTCTGATTTAAATGAAACCATTGAACCATTGTTCAACGTTACATCCCTTAGACAGATTGTGTACATATACATCACCACCCCTTTCTTTCTGTTGACTTACAGTCTCATGAAAAATGACTTATACCCCTTGTTTCTTTCCACTGATGACATTACAATTTTACTCCCCTCTATTCCCCTTTCCCCTCTTCCTTCTCTCTTTTCCCGTTCCCCATTTTAGTTACTTTCTTACCTCTATCTCTTCTCCTCTGCTGCCCTCATGCAATCCTTTCATCATATATGGAATATATGGCACATCACCTTCCTCTGGTTCCCCTCCTCCTTCCCTATATTTCGTGGTCATCTATCCTCTCTGCCTCCACTTTCCCCAGGAGTTATACTGGTGCCCCGTGCACTAGGTCCCAATTTTTTCAAACCAATCCTTTAGCCTTTCAGTATATTCTGTGATCTCATTGACCGATTGTCAAGGTAATTTTTGTAGTTCTTTTTCGTTTGTACCCTGACTGCTCATACTGTACATTCTCTTTGGTCTTATCTATGTCCTTCTCCTTTGTCCTTTCTATTGCTTTGCTTTACACACGGAAGACAACACTGGAGCATTTACTTCCTACTGAGGAGCTACTGTACATCCAAAACTGTACAACTTCTATCTCTTGATTGTCAGTAAACATGGAAACAGTAAGTTTGGGCTTTTCAACCAGATCATCAATATAAATTGTAAACAGCCAACACCCCATAATAGCATCTCACACCTCTTGTTCCCTCAAAAGGACTTCTGTTGTCTTTTGTACCACAGTGCTTCAGTTAATTTTCTTGTACTCCCAGTTTCTCTGCTCTGATCCAGTCAGACTACAAAGAAGTTATATTGTTGGAGAAATGCTTGGTCTGCATCCCAGGGTACTTAAAGAGGTGGCTGTAGAGATCGTGGACGCATTGGTAATCATTTTCCAATGTTCTATAGATTCAGGAACAGTTCCTGCTGATTGGAGGGTGACTAATGTTGTCCCACTTTTCAAGAAAGGAGGGAGAGAGAAAACAGGGAATTATAGACTGGTTAGCCTGACATCAGTGGTGGGAAAGATGCTGGAGTCAATTATAAAAGAGGAAATTACGACACATTTGGATAGCAGTAGAAGGATCAGTCCGATTCAGCATGGATTTATGAAGGGAAAATCATGCTTGACTAATCTTCTGGAGTTTTTTGAGGATGTAACTATGAAAATGGACAAGGGAGAGCCAGTGGATGTAGTGTACCTGGACTTCCAGAAAGCTCTTGATAAAGTCCCACATAGGAGATTAGTGGGCAAAATCAGGGCACATAGTATTGGGGGCAGAGTACTGACATGGATTGAAAATTGGCTGGCTGACAGGAAACAAAGAGTAGTGATTAATGGGTCCCTTTCGGAATGGCAGGCTGTGACCAGTGAGGTACCGCAATGTTCGGTGCTGGGACTGCAGCTGTTTACAATATACATTAATGATTTAGATGAAGAGATTAAAAGTAACATTAGCAAATTTGCCGATGACACAAAGCTGGGTGGCAGTGTGAAATGTCAGGAGGATGTTATGAGAATGCAGGGTGACTTGGACAGGTTGGGTGAGTGGGCAAATGTATGGCAGATACAGTTTAATGTGGATAAATGTGAGGTTATCCACTTTGGTGGCAAGAACAGGAAGGCAGATTACTATCTAAATGGGGTCGTTAGGAAAAGGGGAAGTACAACGAGATCTAGGTGTTCTTGTACATCAGTCGATGAAAGCAAGCATGCAGGTACAGCAGGCAGTGAAGAAAGCTAATGGCATGCTGGCTTTTATAACAAGAGGAGTTGAGTATAGGAGTAAAGAGGTCCTTCTGCAGCTGTACAGGGCCCTGGTGAGACCCCACCTGGAGTATTGTGTGCAGTTTTGGTCTCCAAATTTGAGGAAGGACATTCTTGCTATTGAGGGAGTGCAGTGTAGGTTCACAAGGTTAATTCCCAGAATGGCGGGACTGTCATATGTTGAAAGATTGGAGTGACTGGGCTTGTATACGTTGGAATTTAGAAGGATGAGAGGGGATCTGATTGAAACATATAAGATTATTAAGGGATTGGACACACTGGAGGCAGGTAGCATTTTCCCGCTGAATGTTCTGGGTGAGTCCAGAACTAGAGGCCACAGTTTAAGAATAAGGGGTAGGTCATTTAGAACAGAGATGCGGAAAAACTTTTTCACCCAGAGAGTGGTGGATATGTGGAATGCTCTGCCCCAGAAGGCAGTGGAGGCCAAGTCTCTGGATGCATTCAAGAGAGAGTTAGATAGAGCTCTTATAGATAGCGGGGTCAAGGGATATGGGGAGAGGGCAGGAACGGGGTACTGATTGTGTATGATCAGCCATGATCACAGTGAATGGTGGTGCTGGCTAGAAGGGCCGAATGGCCTACTCCTGCACCTACTGTCTATTTTCTATTGGTAAAAGGATTGCTAGCTGTATCAGAATGCTTACTGTACGCTCTGAAAATATTTTGCAGGTTAACAGGGCAGAAGTCATGTGCTAATCACAAGATGTACTTCTTTTCATGACCCGTGCGATTAAGGCATTATCAGCAGACCCTGCACATACCAGAGAGATTTAACTAATAACTTCCTGTGTACACTTCGAAGCAGACAAAAAGTAACGGGTGAAACTTTTACAGTCATTAAGCGTGTTGGTTGCATATCCTCACAATGCATGTATCTCTGTTGCTGTGGATGCTGCTGGGCAGTTTCCAAGAAGTGGCTTCTCAGTTTCCACGTGCATGTAGCACAGTTTCTGCCCTGCGCTCTAAGCAATGCTGCCCATCCCATGGTTCAGATCCGACGGTGCTGTGTGGAGCTGAATCCAATCGAGGAGTGTGTGCTGATGTACATGTCATCAACAAACCTTGGAGTGGCCCTTATCACTTACAAAACGTGGACGATCGGGAGCGATGGCCTTTGAAGTTCTTTAATCGCACCTGCAGATGCACAGGTAATAGGCTTTTTACACTTCTGCTTATATACTAGTCATGGCTCCAAATTTTTGATTAGCTCTGCCATCCTCAACGTTTTCATTATTTCCTGATGAGTACGTATGTCATCTGAGTTCTGGTATCAGCCTTACATAACTTTCTATGTGACTTTATCTGCTTTAAAATGCATGTCAATTGACAAGCGTCGACTTATAAATCCATTGTTTCAAACTTATATAATTGTATTTGGCATCACCCTCTTCTCTGTGAGTGGTACATATTGATATGCGGAACTTGATGCTGCCTTTCACTGATGATGCCTGCGTGGCAGAGATAAAAGTGATATAATTGGTTCTCCTATTCCAATTGAATGGTTGTGAATTTCTCTCATTCTTTCTAAATTTCTGTCTCCCACTAGTTAGAAGTCTGATCATTGTGTTTTTCATTATTGATATTAATAATGTGCAGGAAGTTATATATTTCAGGGGAAGTAAAAGGAAATGTAGGAATGGGACACTGTACATTTGGAGCATAGATAATGTTCTCTGTAATCCATTGCCTGGCAGACTTTAGGATTTAAAACAGATCCTTGGGGCTGGAATGCAAGGGAGTAGATACAGCTGATATGGCCCACATAGGTATCAATAACAGATGTAAAGCAAGGAGGAGGTACTTCAGAGGGAATAAAAGGTGTGTTATGTTTTGTAACTACAAAACATTAAACTAATTCAAAGGAAGGCACGGGAGTCTGAGATATGAGTTTAAGAACATAGAACAGTACGGAACAGAAACAGGCCATTCAGCCCACAATGTTGTGCCGAACCAGCTAAAAGGCAAATAACTCAAACACTAATCCCTCCTACCTACACCATGTCCCTATCCCTCCAACTTTCTTACATCCAGGTGCCTATCCAAATGTCTCTTAAAAGCCTCTACCACCATCACAGGCAGCACATTCCAGACACCCACCACTTCGAGTAAAAAACTTACCCCTCACATCCCTCTTTGAACCTACCCACTCTCACCTTCAATATTTGTCCCCTGCTATTAGACATTTCAAACCTGGGAAACAGATATTCCCTGTATACTCTATCTATGCCTCTCATAATCTTGTAAACCTCTATCTGATCTCCTCTCTGCCTCTGACACTCCAGAGAAAGCAACCAAGTTTATCTAGCCTCTTGTGATAGCATATACCCTCTAATCCAGGCAGCATCCTGGTAAACCTCTTCAGCACCCTCCCTAAAGCCTGAACGCCCATCCTATAGAGGGGCGACCAGAACTGTATGCAATGGTCCAGATAGGGCCTAACCAGAGTTTTATAAAGCTGCAACATAACCTCTTGACATTTGAACTCAAAGCCCTGACTAATAAATGCAAGCATCCCATAAGTCTTCTTAACCACTTTATTGATCTGTGTAGCCACTTCCAAGGAGCTATGAATTTGGACCCCAAGCTCTATCTGCTCAGCAACACTGTTAAGGATCTTGCCCTTAACAGTGTACTGTCTCTTTGCATTTGCCCCACTAACGTGCACCACCTCACATTCATCTAGGTTAAACTCCATCTGCCATCCCTCTGCCCATATTGGTAAATGATCTATATGATGCTGTATTCTTTGTCAGCCTTCTATACTATCCACAACGCCACCAACATTGGTATAATCCGCAAATTTACTAACCCACCCATCTACATTTTCATCCAGATTATTTATATACATGATTAACAGCAGAGGTCCCAGCACAGATCTCTGTAGAACACCGTTAATTACAGACATCCAGCTTGAATAAGTCCCTGCAACCACTACCCTATCTTCTGTGCGCAAGCTAGTTCTGAATCCAGTCAATTTGCAGCTGATCCCATGCATTTTGGATGGGATCTTTTGGATTAGCCTCCCATGAGGAATTTCGTCAAATGTCTTACTAAAATCCATGGAAGCAACATCCACTACCCTACCCTCATCAATCTCTCTCATCACCTTGTCAAAAAACTCAATCAAGTTGGTAAGGCACGACCTGCCGTGCACGAAGCCATACAGGCTCTCCCTAATTAGGCCATGGGTTTCCAAATGCTCATATATCCTATCCCTAAGAATTTTCTCCAGCAATTTCCCTACAACTGATGCAAGACTCATTGGTCTATAGTTCCCAGGATTTTCTCTTGTTCCCTTCTTAGAGGTACAACATCAGCAGCTCGCCGGTCCTCCAAGACTCGTCTGTGGCTAGAGAGGGTACATAGATACTGGTCAAGGACTCAGCAATCTCATCTCTTGCCTCCTTCAATAAACTGGGGTAAATCCCAACAGGCCCGGGGGACTTATCAACTTTAATACTCATTAGGAGGCCCAGCACTTCCTTGACCTCTAAATGCCCTAATGTATGTATACACTCAGCACTGATATCCTGGTCCTCCATGTTCTTTCCCTTGGTAAGTACTGAAGCAAAATGCTCATTAAGTACCTGACTCACATTATCCACATCCAAGCAGAGGTTTCACCCTTTATCGCTGAGTCATCCTACCCTCTACCTAGTTATCCTCTTGCTCTTGATGTACGTATAGAATGCCTTGGGATTCACATTAGTCCTACTTGCCAAGGGGTTTTCCCGGCCCCTCCTGGCTTTCCTAACTTCCTCCTTTCATTCTTTTCTGGCTTCTTTACACTCCTCATGTGCTTCGTTTGATCCTGACCTTTGAAGCTTTGCATACTTTTCGTTCTTCTTCTCGACTTCTTCTTCTTATTACTTCCCTGGACATCCAAGGTTCTCTTATCTTTCCACCTCTGTCATTCCTTCTAACAGGAACGTACCTTTCCTATATTCTGTGCAGTTGATCTTTAAACCACTTCCACATGTCTGGTATTTGAGTAATCTTGTATACGATTGCCTCACTTAAAGTCAACCTGAAACACTTTCAGAGAAAAGGTGTTCCCAATTAATGTTTCTTAGTTCCTGCCTAATGGCCCCATAATTTGCCCTACTCCAATTTAAAATTTTCTCACAAGTACCATACCTATCCTTATCTATAGCCATCCTGAAAGTTAAGGAGTTGTGATCACTGGTCCCTAACTGTTCAGCCACTGAAAGGTCAGTCAACCTGGCCAGGCTCATTACTCAATGCCAGGTCCAGTACGGCCCTCTTCTCATTAGATCGTCCACATATTAATTTCAGAAATGCCCCTTGAGTACACTGAAGAAATTCTGCCTCATCTAAACACCTTGCACTAAAAAGGTCCTAGTTTATATTCAGAAAGTTGAAGTCCCCAGGTCAACAACCCTATTATTTTTCCACATTTCCTTAATTTGATTACATATTATGTGATTGGATAGTCAGAGGCTTTTTCCCAGGGCTGAAATGGCTAGCACGAGAGGACACAGTTTTAAGGTGCCTGGAAGTAGGTACAGAGGAGAAGTCAGGGGGAAGTTTTTTTTACGCAGAGAGTGATGAGTGCGTGGAATGGGCTGCCGGCGACGGTGGTGGAGGCGGAAATGACAGGGTCTTTTAAGAGACTCCTTGACAGGTACATGGAGCTTAGAAAACTAGCAGGCTATGGGTAACCCTAGGTAATTTCTAAGGGAAGAACATGTTCGTCACAGTTTTGTGGACCAAAGGGCCTGCATTGTGCTGTATATGTTTCTATATCTGTTCCTCAATGTCCTGATGGCTATTGAGGGAGTATCTGTAGTACACTGTAGTACAATCCCATCAGTGTGATTGCACCCTTCCTATTCATTCAGGTTTACTTTAAGTGATTACTCAAATATTATTGAAATATTGCAAATTCAACACAAGGGTCTATTGCTGGTCCTTCGCTGAATGAAATATCTAAACTCATCATATCCTAGTTTACTGACATTCAAAATGTCCAGGCGAGTAAGTTGTAGAGCCTTGGATATCACTCTTCAATTGGTAGAGAAAGGTCCAGTATTATTGTCCATGTTCATTAAATTAAAGATTTTGGACAGAGACAAGGACATTGATAAAACAAGAGTGCAGGCCCTGCTGAAGCAATGTGAACAGCCAGGATGCAAATTAAAAGGGAAAACTACATATTTTATACTACTTGACATGTATAAGTGGGCTTTGGGTCAATAAGATTGGAAAGTAAGGCTCAAAGATTGGTGTGATAGAAATGGGCCATCCACACGACAACTGAGCAAAGAGGAACAAGCTTCAATTTAAATGAGCTGGGAACAGGGTCCTAGTAAACAGAATGATTTGGGCTTCAAAATACTGTTCAAATAAATAGTTGAGAAGAGCATTTCAGTGAAAATAAATTTAGAAAGGTAAAAGGAAAGGTCAGGGAAATACTGCAAAGTAGCAAAATGGGGACACAACAAACTGCAGATGATGGAATCTGGAGCAACACACAAGATACTGAAGGTACTCAGCAGGTCAGTCAGCATCTATGGAGGGAAATTAACAGTTAATGATTTGGGTTGAGACCTTCATTTGGAGTCAAAGCAGCAAAATGAGTGATGATAGCTAGCGGTTGTTAGGACAGGACAGTCAGAGCAGGAAAAATGGTAAAAAGACAAACTGGAAGGCTCTTCATGTGAATGCACACCAGATTCATCACAAAATATTTGAATTATTAAATTTTCCACGCCACCTAACATATAGTAAGGAGACATTATGGAAAAGGAAGATAGATGACCCTTTGGAGCAACATGTTATCACAGTGCCAGCATCCGGGGTTCATTTCCCGCCACTCTGTAGGAAGTCTGTATGTTTTCCCCTTGACTGCATGGTCAAGGTGCTCCGATTTCCTTCCAGTTGGTAGGTTAATTGATTTCATGGGGTTTGTTTCTTGCTTTCAAGAAGGAGCTAGATAGGTATCTTATGGATATGGGGACAAGGCAGGAACCGGGTATTGATAGCCATGATCTCAAAATGGTGGTGCAGGCTCGAAGGGCCGAATGGTCTACTTCTGCATCTATTGTCTATTGTCTATTGTTGGGCCAAAAAGGTGTGTTACTGTGCTGTATCTCTAAATAAAAAATAAAATAAAGAGATAGATAGATAGATAGATACTTTATTCATCCCCATGGGGAAATTCAACTTTTTTCCAATGTCCCATACACTTGTTGTAGCAAAACTAATTACATACAATACTTAACTCAGTAAAAAAAAATATGATATGCATCTAAATCACCATCTCAAAAAGCATTAATAATAGCTTTAAAAAGTTCTTAAGTCCTGGCGGTAGAATTGTAAAGCCTAATGGCATTGGGGAGTATTGACCTCTTCATCCTGTCTGAGGAGCATTGCATCGATAGTAACCTGTCGCTGAAACTGCTTCTCTGTCTCTGGATGGTGCTATGTAGAGGATGTTCAGAGTTATCCATAATTGACCGTAGCCTACTCAGCGCCCTTCGCTCAGCTACCGATGTTAAACTCTCCAGTACTTTGCCCACGACAGAGCCCGCCTTCCTTACCAGCTTATTAAGACGTGAGGCGTCCCTCTTCTTAATGTTTCCTCCCCAACACGCCACCACAAAGAAGAGGGCGCTCTCCACAACTGACCTATAGAACATCTTCAGCATCTCACTACAGACATTGAATGATGCCAACCTTCTTAGGAAGTACATTCGACTCTGTGCCTTCCTGCACAAGGCATCTGTGTTGGCAGTCCAGTCTAGCTTCTCGTCTAACTGTACTCCCAGATACTTGTAGGTCTTAACCTGCTCCACACATTCTCCATTAATGATCACTGGCTCCATATGAGGCCTAGATCTCCTAAAGTCCACCACCATCTCCTTGGTCTTGGTGATATTGAGACGCAGGTAGTTTGAGTTGCACCATATCACAAAGTCCTGTATCAGTTTCCTATACTCCTCCTCCTGTCCATTCCTGACACACCCCACTATGGCCGTGTCATCAGCGAACTTCTGCACTTGGCAGGTCTCTGAGTTATATTGGAAGTCTGATGTGTACAGGGTGAACAGGACCGGAGAGAGTACGGTTCCCTGCGGCACCCCTGTGCTGCTGACCACCGTGTCAGACCTACAGTCTCCCAACCGCACATACTGAGGTCTATCTGTCAAGTAGTCCACTATCCAATCCACCATGTGAGAGTCTACTCCCATCTCCGTTAGTTTGTGCCTTAAGATCTTGGGCTGTGCAATAAATAAATAAATAATAAGAGTGCAATAAATCCAAGAGTGAGAAAGGATCTCATTTCAGAAATCAAAAGGCAGAATCAGTTTGAGTAAGACTAAGAAACAGAAGTGCAAAAAGCAGTGACTGGATTCAATTCTTAGAACATAGAACAGTTTAAACCAGGCACCAATCTTTCAGCCTGCACCATCTATGCCAATCCAAACTAATCCTGTCTGCCTGCCCATTATTATATATCGCTCCATTCTCTGTGCCTACCTAAACACCTCTTCAATGTTGCCATTGTATCAGCTTCCCCCACTACTTCTGAGGCACATTCCAGGCACCTTCCACACAGTTAAAAAATAAACTTGCCTTGTAACTCTCCTTTGAACTTTCCCCCTCTCACCACAAACTATACCCATTCGTATTCAATATGTCCACATTGGGAAAACAGCGCCATCTATCTACCCTGCCAATGCCTCTCATAATTTGATATACTTGCCACCCACCCTCAGCCACTGATTCTGTCCAAACTATCCTTATAGCTAATACTCTCTAATTTGGGCAACATCATGTAAATCTCTTCTGCACACTCTCTAAAGACTCCATTAACTGTGCACAATACTCCAAATATAGACAAACTGAATGCAACTTTCCAGCTTTTACACTCAATACCCCAATGATGAAGACAAGTATACTGTATGCTTTCTTTATCAGCTTTATCTACTTGTATTGCAATGTGTGAGCAAAGGACTTGCATCTCAAGATCACCCTGTACATCAATGCTCGGAAGGATCCTAACATTTACTTTGTATTTGACCTCCTAAAGTGCGACACCTCACATCTGTCTGGAGTAAACTCCATCTGCCATTTCCAGCCGGTCTAAATCCCTGCTGAATCCTTTGACAGCCTTCTTCACTAATTTTGATGCCATTTGCAAACTTACTGATCAGCCCAACTACATTTGCATTCAGATCACTTATGTATATTATAAACAGAGCTCCCAGCACTGATCCTTATAGAATACCACTGATCACATACCTCCAGTCAGTATAATACCCCTCCATCTCCTCCTTCTGCTTTCTATGCACAAGCCATTTTGTAATCCAATCTACAAATTCATAACCTTAATTTCCCGACTACCCTTATCCCTTCCAAAACGACCTTGAAACTTAAGTAGTTACAGTTACTGTCTGCCAAACGTTCACCCCCTTATACTTCAACCCAATTGTAGATTTTATTCCCCAGAGGTGGATCTAGCTCTGCCCTGTCTCTAGTTACATAACAATTTGCACAAAATGCTGGAGGAACTCAGCTGGTCAGATAGCATCTATGGAAATGAATAAGCAGTCAAATGTTTCGAACTAAGACCCTTCTTCAGGACTGGAATGGAAGGAGGAAGACGCCGGAATAAAAAGGCTGGGAGAGGGGAAGGAGGATAGCTAGAAGTTGATTGATGAAGCCAGGTGGATATGAAAGATAAAGGGCTGGAGAGGAAGGAAACTGATGGGAGGGGAGTGTGGAGTATCGGAGAAAGGAGGGGACCTGAGGGGGGGGGAGGAGGTAGGAAGAAAAGAAGAGGTAAGAGGCCAGAGTGGGGAACAGAAGGGGGGAGGGGTTTATTTTAAATTGGAAGGAGAAATTAATATTCATGCCATCAAGTTGGAGTTGGAGGTTACCCAGATGGAATATGAGGTGTTGCTCCTCCACACTGGAGGCCTCATCTTGGCACAAAACGAGGCATGAATCAATATATCAGAACTGGTCGGTCCCCTCTCCCTACCTTTTTTACCCCTTGGTGTCTTCCCCATTCCTTTCCATCCTGAAGAGGAATCATGGCCTGAAACATAGACTGTTTATTCATTTCCATAGATGCTGCCTGACCTGCTGAGTTCCTCCAGCATTTTGTGTGTGTTGCTTTGGATTTCAAGCATCTGCAGAATTTCTTCTGTTTCTAATTGCATATGCAGCTCATGAATGCACTTTAGAAATTCTGCCAAATCCTTTCTCACCAAATCGATCTCAATTAATAATAAGGAACTTTAAACCCCCTACTACTATAACCGATTTGCTATTACAACTCATTGTGATTCACCTACATACAGTGTTTGCTTCTCCATCTCATGCTGACTCTTGAGAGGCATGTAACTTGATATGAACAAAGTAATCTCTCTTTTTTATTTTAATTTCCATCCCCAAGGTCTCATTTGAAGTCTTCTAGAATATATTCCCTACTTACTTCAGAGGTAGACTCTTTAATCATCATTCTGGTACCACGCCCTCTTTAATGCCACTGCCATCATACCTGATGTTCCCACACCTAAAAGCATTGAGATGCCATTCCTGTCCTTCAAAGATGTCTTTGTGATTACTACAATAGCATAATTTTATGCCAATCACCTTCCTAATTTATCTGCTTTACCAGTGAATCTCCATGCATTAAAATACATGCCAATTAGCTTTGTTGTCCTCCCACGTACCTATGTCTGCTCTGCCTACTATTCTGATCTATTTTTTCTTCTGTTTGATTGTGCCTCTCTCCTGGCTCTACATCTATTTTGTGTCTCCTTCCACTGCCAAATTAATTCAAAACCTTACCATCTATGAGGAGATGTAGAGAGGGCTTGACCCAAAACCAGAATAGCTGAGACAATTAGCAATGATCGATAATTTTAATAATACACTGCAACAATAACAAGTCACCAGAGGCCACAAAACAAGAGAGAACAGATACTAAGCACTACAGGTAACAAGCAAACTGAAGGCTAGGAGCAACTGGTTCAGGCTAACTGGTTCGATGTGCAAACAAACACTATGGATGAGAGTTGGGTTTAAATAGGCTGCAGGTGATGAGTTGGAAATGAGTAGCAGGTGACTCCCATTCATTGGGTAGAGACAGGGAGGTGCCTGCCTTGTAAGTAACTATATAATCTGCTTTGCATTTTCAAAAATGTCTCTAAATCCTCTTTAAATTAAATAGTTCAAAGGTGCATATTGCTCCTAAGTGTAGCCAATGTAAGACTCACAATTTTTTTCCTCTAGAGTCAGATTCACATTTATTTATTTATCACATGAACATGAAACATACAGTGACATGTATCATTTGCGTTAACAACCAATAAAATCTGAGCATATGCTGGGGGCAGCCCGCAAGTGTCACTACACATTCTGGCACCAACATACCGTGACCACAAGTTTCACACAAGCAATAGCAACAACATAACAACAGCAATGAAACAACAACAATAAAACAAATTCATATCCTCCATCCCAGCCATCCACCCATGCACTCAGACAGATTTTCCTCCAGCCTCAGGATAGATTGTCTCCAATCTCCAGAGGACTCAGGTTTACAGACACTGAGGCTTCAATTTCACCAGTGGACTTGAAGACCCAGGGCTCATCCTCATTGGTCTACTGGCCTGACATCTGACCACAGATGCCCTTCATCCCACGTTGACGTTACCGGCCTAAGAATGTAGAGCATGGAGCGGAGGCTTGCCTGTCCTCTAACTCCCCCAAGCCCCTGTTCCTAAACTCTTCTCTCTGTCCCAAAACCATTCCTACAAACTTAAAAAGCAACCAGGTCTGAGCCACAGCCTTGATGTAGATCACAGTTCAGTACCATCTTGACCAGATTGTTCAGGATCAGAATGGGCTAATCTGAGGTTCAAAAATTAAATGAGATATTCTAATAATCACTCAAGTTGCTACCTTATGCTGTGTGGAATTTAGGAGTTGAATCTAATAGACGAACAGAAATGGGCCAGGAAAGTTCAGGAATGTCAAATACAAAATATAACTATAACTGAAAAGCAAAAAACATAGCAGTTGCTAGAAAACTGAAGTAAAGACAGAAAATACTGGGAATACTAAGCAGGATAGGCAGTAGCTCTAGAGAGAGTAAATTAATGCTTCAGCTTGATTCCTTTTGAAATATCAAACAGGGATAGTTATGAAAATTATGAAAATATTTGTGATTGGTTGGAAATCAAGTGAGATTAAACGATACAAATAGAGTTGTGGCTTGAGGAGAGCTTATGAATCACAGTTAATCTGTCTGGTGATGCAGGTCACATTTCTATCAGTATTCATCTGTAGGATAGGACAACCTGTGAAATGGGCCATGCAAGTAGGGTGAATTGCACTGCAGAATAAAGTTAGGTGATGCATTTTGGTGGTAAGAATGAGGACAGGAGAGGAACAAATATGCACTTCTAAAAAGAGATGCATGGGATAAGAGCCATTTATTTTTTCATAAGTCACTGAAGTGGCTATGTTGACAAAGTGCAAAATAAGGCATAGACAAGTACAGCTTTAACAATAAAGGCATTGAGTATAAAAGCAGAGAACTTGTTCTGAACCTTTATGAAACACTGGTCAGGCTTACCTGGAGTATCAAGTTCAAGTTTAATTATCATACAACCATGCATGAATACCTATGAATACAGCCAAATGAAACAGCGTTGCTCCGGGACCAAGGTGCAACCAACAGTCATATACAGCACAAGGTACATATGAGATAATGAGATATCTTCAATATACAGTCACACCAAAAAATAGCAGAAATCTGCAGTCGACCACAATACAGCTAGTCTTCTTCCGAGCGAACTCTGGAGGGCAGCACCGACTCCGGCTTGGACACCTGCCACACTGACTCTGGTGGAGCCTCTTTGCTGGGTGGCTGTAAACAGGAACACTTTTATAAGAATGTTTCCTTGGAAGAGGAACTGTAAGTAGATGGATAGGTTAAAAATTTTAAAGTAGATAGAATGACTGAGAAGAGATTTGAGAGGTGTGTAAAATGATGAGGCAGCTGGACAAAGTTGGTAGTGGGAGGGATTGAGAACAGACATCAAACAAAGGAGAAGAGAATTGGAAATGATGTGAGGAAAGATGACAGGAATCTAGAATCCAGTGCCCTGTGGTGGAGATAGGTTACATTGCAGCCTTAAAGAATAAGATGACTGATTTTACAGAAGAAAAAAAAATAGCAAAGCTGCAGGAAAAGAGCCAATGGCTTGAATTGGAATTCTCTGTTAGATAGCCAGTACACACAATAGACATGACCTCCTCCTGTTCTGAAGCTATTTCGTAATTCTATGAATTATAAAGGGATGGAGGAAAACAGAGAGGAGAGTGAGAATAGTTCAATAGTTTTGCAGTCCTGTGGAGCTGATTCTATGCCGGTGCCACCGATTGAAGTGTCATGGGAGGGAATGGCGGATCAGCTGTTGGAGGCTCTGTACTTGGCAAATTGTGCTCTCTCTCTCTCTCTTTCTCATTGATGGGTGAGAGATTGCTGTCGAGTCTCGGGTCACAGAACTCAGGAAAAAAAAGGTGACAAGCTTCTAACACCATAACTCAGTGAGTTGTTTTGTTCTGTCTCCACTCTCACAGTGAAAGGGGATACCTCTTTTCCCCTTTATTAGGGAGAAAGACAGAGACAGAGCCTGCAACATGTCGACTTATCGGGTGAATGATTAGTTTTTGTTCTACTGCAGATCATGGTCTTTCTTGGGGTCTTTGCTATTGCTTGCTTGCTTGCTTGGTGGGTGCTGATGCTTTTTTATGGATGGGTGGGGGTGAGAGAGGCTCGTTGCTTTGCTGTGGCTTGTGTGTGGGAGTGAGCGTAGGGAGGCTTTGGAGTTCTAATGTTTTAACTGTCACTCATTCTTTGGGGCACTCTTCTGTTTTCCGGAATGCCTGCAAAGAACAAGAATTTCAGGTTGTATATTGTATACATTTCTCTGATATTAAATATAACAATGGAATAGAATCAATGCTTCTATGTTTCTATATTAGAAGAACATACAAGTTCTGCAGCTGTTGAAAATCTAACATTAAATAAAATGCTTGAACTATCCAAGTGGGAATGGGATGGGGAATTGAAGTGACAGCCAAGAGTGACTTTGAGTTTCCTGATACCAATCACTATAATTCCGTGTCCCATTCTGGTTAGCTGTCTTTGGCTGTCATGTTATCCCATCAAAGCTCCAAAACAGTATTTCATCTTCCATCTAGGTTCATTATAGCCCTCAGGATTTAACTGTGAATCAACAATTTTGGATAACCATATTGGCTAGTTATGATCAAAGGTCAACAGCCCCCCTCTTTCTCCCTCTACTGATGCTGCCTAAACAATGAGATATTTCTGCATTCTTTTTAATTTTAGATTACAGGAAACAAGTGTTTTCTAGGCAATTTTTCCCTTTTTCCTGTGTCCTGTTTCCACTTTATTCGAATGAGTTGCAATAAAAAAGACTTTCAGCTTCCCTTTAGTGACCATCTCCTTTGGTCTCCATCCTATACTGTGTTATGATA
Organism: Hemitrygon akajei; assembly: GCF_048418815.1. NCBI lineage: Eukaryota > Metazoa > Chordata > Chondrichthyes > Myliobatiformes > Dasyatidae > Hemitrygon > Hemitrygon akajei. The sequence goes on from NC_133125.1 coordinate 109,900,908, forward strand.
CCAGCCCCCTCCTTTGCGAGAATCGCAAGAGCCCTAGTGAAGGGGGGGGTCAATGACCCAAGAGAGAGAGAGACGTGCTGAACAGACACAGGAAATGGGAGAGAGAGGGAGATGTGCTGAAGACCACGTTCCACCAGGAAGCAGAATAAAGCGACCCTGGCTATTGTCTCATGAAGACTACGTGTAAAGCCCTCGGGCAAAGTGGGCTGGTTGAGAGAGAGATTGACACCTGCGATCTCGTGAGGAAGTATAAAGGAGGGTCTGGGGGAGGACGACCCCTTCAGACGCACCAAGGAGACACGATAGCGATCCCTTCGTAGCGGGAAGCCATTTTGAAGGAAGCCACGTGCATTAGATTCCGAATCGGGAGTCTGTGGCTGGAATCACGGACAATCGCTTTTAACTAACAACAGGAAAGCCTGCTCTCCTGATTCCACCGCTTTGCTTCGTATGGACCTGGGCAAGTATTCCTTTTCTCACCAACCTCTCTCTCTCTCGCCAACACGGGAAACTCAGCGGTTCCCAGAAGGCTGAAGCCTGTCGACTTTTTGAATGACTGTTATATTTTTCCAAATGGACAAGATATTATCCCCTAGACAACGATAGAGCTTATTTCTGATTGATCATTACTATACCTGCACTTTAGATTGAGTATTGACGACTTATGGTATCTGAATGTTTGTATTAACCTTCCTTTTGTGCCCCTTTATAAATAAAAACGGTTTAAAAATGGTACCATCAGACTTCAGTGGACCTCTCTATCTATGCTGGTAAGTGATCCAGTTACGGGATACGTAACAACGTGGGTGCCTCGTCTCGAGATTTGAAACCAAAATTGGGAGGGCAGTGAATTGGGTTTGTAAGTCAAAAAAAAAAATTTGGATCTGGTACGCGGGTAGCCAGACGGGAAACCAGCAAAGATGGACTTGGATGAATTTATGAAAAACCCGACTGTAGAGGCGCTAGAGGCGGCCACCAAATCAGACTTGTTAAATTTGGCGAAAGGATTGGACCTCGCAGAAGTGAGGTCATCCATGCAAAAGTGGGAGGTGCGAGGGGCCATAACTCGGTATTACATTGGGAAGAAAGTGTTTGAAGCTGGGGTCTTGGAAAATATCCCTGAAAAAGTACCAGCGAGTGGAATGGATCAGCTAGAGTTGGAGAAATTAAAGTTGGAACATGAACTTAAAATGAAGCAGCTGGAAGCGGCTGAGAGAGAGAAAGACAGAGAGCAGGCGTTCCACATAAAGGAGTTAGAGGTGAAACGGGACCAAGCTGAAAAGCAAAGACAGCATGAAATTCAGCTAAAAGAGCTAGAACGAGCCGAGAAAGAGAAGGAACGAGCTGAAAAGCAGAGAGAGTATGAGGAGAGACGAGAACAGAGGGAACATGACTTGGAGGTGGAGAAGTTAAAGAAAGAGCGAAGAGATCTAGGGTTAGATCAAGAGGAGAGGTTTAATGTTAGTCGGGAGTTGAGGGTAGTACCTCCATTCGAAGAGTCGGATGTTGATTGTTATTTCTTGCTTTTTGAAAAGGTGGCAGTAAATCAAAAGTGGCCCAAAGAGCAGTGGGTGGCGTTGTTACAAAGTGTGTTAAAGGGGAAGGCACAACGAGCATATGCGGCCTTGGGTGTCGAGGAAGGGGGAGCGGAAAATTATGCCAAAGTAAAAGAGGCCATTCTCCGGAGTTACGAGCTAGTACCTGAAGCGTATAGACAAAGGTTCAGAAATTTACGGAAAGGGTGGAATCAAACGTATACCGAACTAGCCTACGAAAAGGGTGTGCTCTTGGACCGTTGGTGCACCGCGGAACAGGTGGATGGGGATTATGGGCGTATCAGGGAGTTATTTCTGATCGAGGAATTAAAAGGGTGTGTTCTGGAGGAGATCCGGATGTACTTGAATGAGAAGGCGAATAAGTCCATCTCAGAAATTGCTAGGTTCGCAGATGAATATGCCCTAACCCACAGGATAAAGTTCTCCTCGCCAAAAAGTTACCCGAGAGACCGTCGGAACGGTAGGGAAAGTCCGCCGGCTGAGGCAGAGGTCCCGCCAGGAGCTAGTGGTAAGGTTGAGGGGGAAAGGCCAGGCGGCCCGAGATTTCCGGGCTTGACCTGTTTTAATTGTGGGAAGGGAGGACATATTGCCTCTAGGTGCTTTGCTCCGAGAAAGGAGCCAGAAACAGGGAGAGCAGCGGTCCCTATCGGGTGTGCCATGGTAATCAGTCAATCGACGAGAGAGCCCCGGGTAGACAGAGTACGAGAAGGGTCAGACCTGGCTGTCACCCGGAACTGTGTCCGTGAAGGGGGCAGACCCACCCATTCCCGTCCGAATCTGGCGAGACACCGGGGCAGAGCTGTCATTGATCCGCCGTGAGATACTAGATTTTGGTCGGAGAAGGGGAATGGTCGCCGTGAAGGGGATAGGTTCAAGAATAGAAATGGTGCCCCTACATCAGGTAATTATGGATTGTGAGCTGGTATCTGGACCAGTCGAAATAGGGGTGCCAGCAGAATTCCCGAGAACTGACGCGGACGTCCTCCTCGGAAATGATTTAGCCGGGGGGCAGGTTTGGACAAGGATGACACGGCCCAAACAGCCTGTGAGGATTGCAGCCCCGCCCCTCGCATCTCCAGTCTGTACCACAGGCGCGAGCATTCGCAGCCTGTCGAGAAAGGCAGCTGAGAAAGCGAGCAGTTTAAATCTGGCCAGTATTGATTTGGCCGAGACGGTCCTACCGACCCTGTACCACAAGGGTTCTGAGGGTGGTAAACCGAAGAGTAGTAAAGTGAAAGGGGTTAAGGAAGAGGAGCTAGATCTGCCTTTAGCGAAGAGAAAGGTCCTAGAGGTAGGAGATAAAGATGAGAAACGGAAAAAGCTGTTAAAAGGTCCAGAGTTGGACATGGATGATCTGTCGGGGGTGGCAGCCCTGTTTGAAGAAGTTGAGAGTTATCAAGGTGTTCCCGATAATGAGATGAAGGCAGTCCTAGTTGAAAAGGATACCATTACCTTGGAGAGGTCCGCTGGGTTGACAGACGAGGTTGTTTCAGCCCGCGGGGTTGAGTTTACTCTGGAAGGGAGTTGCCCAGAGAGGAACTGGGAGGATCAGGGGAATTTAGAATCTGAAAAGGGTACGGGTATTGAAAGCCTGGGAGAGGCAGATGTCCCGTTTGAGTGTGTCCAAGATGTGGATGCACGTGGTACTGAACCTAGTAATGGAGCTCAGAACAAGTCTGGGGTATTTGATTCAGTTGAAAAGGAATGCAGTCCCTGTGGGTCAGATGGACTGGGTTTAGTGAAGACAGGGTTAACCCTGGTAATTGGGGGAAGGGAGGGTTCCCAGGTGTTGGTACACGAAGGGGTGGTGAACCTTAAAGTGGAACTTGACCATGGGGGAATAAACATCATTATTGAAGGGAACGGGAAGTTTGTAGTTCCCAAATCGAATGAAGAAAATTTAAAGTTTAGATTGGTGTCAGAAGAAGCAACCAAGCTACAGAAACGAGGGCTTGGGAACGCGGTGCCTGCGCATCGGTTACAGGTTGATTTGGAATATAAAGCTGCCCCACATGCTGTTGTTATTCAAGAGCGCGCTGTGCAAGAGCCGAAATTTAAATGTGGCCTGAGGGAAAGGTTCGAACGGAAACCCATCAGCCTGCATGGTCCTGACAACAGGGCTAACCGCCTGGGTAACATTACAGAATTGGGTGGAAATGGTCTAAGTGGTGTTGATAAGATGACCCCGATGAACGAGACGGGCGGGAGTTCACCACGCCAAATTACTCAAGTTCCCCATGGGGGGACTCCCCGAAAAAGAGGCGACAGTTAATTGAAGTCTGATGCTACAAGATTTGCAGTACGGTACGCAATGTTAAGATATTAAAGAAAGGGACACTGTAATCGTTGACTGTTTAGGTACTGACTTGAATGTATAACAGTAGTACTCTGTGAAAAGAAAAGTTTGTGTATGGTGGTAGGTAAAAAAAAAGAAATCCTGTAAGACTCTATACCACTGTTTTTTTTTAACCGCTGGTAAAAAAAACGTTTAAGAGGGGAGGTTTTATGATACCAGCCCCCTCATTTGCGAGAATCGCAAGAGCCCTAGTGAAGGGGGGGGGGGTCAATGACCCAAGAGAGAGAGAGACGTGCTGAACAGACACAGGAAATGGGAGAGAGAGGGAGACGTGCGGAAGACCACGTTCCACCAGGAAGCAGAATAAAGCGACCCTGGCTATTGTCTCATGAAGACTACGTGTAAAGCCCTCGGGCAAAGTGGGCTGGTTGAGAGAGAGATTGACACCTGCGATCTCGTGAGGAAGTATAAAGGAGGGTCTGGGGGAGGACGACCCCTTCAGACGCACCAAGGAGACACGATAGCGATCCCGTCGTAGCGGGAAGCCATTTTGAAGGAAGCCACGTGCGTTAGATTCCGAATCGGGAGTCTGTGGCTGGAATCACGGACAATCACTTTTAACTAACAACAGGAAAGCCTGCTCTCCTGATTCCACCGCTTTGCTTCGTAAGGACCTGGGCAAGTGTTCCTTTTCTCACCAACCTCTCTCTCTCTCGCCAACACGGGAAACTCAGCGGTTCCCAGACGGCTGAAGCCTGTCGACTTTTTGAATGACTGTTATATTTTTCCAAATGGACAAGATATTATCCCCTAGACAACGATAGAGCTTATTTCTGATTGATCATTACTATACCTGCACTTTAGATTGAGTATTGACGACTTATGGTATCTGAATGTTTGTATTAACCTTCCTTTTGTGCCCCTTTATAAATAAAAACGGTTTAAAAATGGTACCATCAGACTTCAGTGGACCTCTCTATCTTTGCTGGTAAGTGATCCAGTTACGGGATACGTAACAACTGATACTCACTTTTCTGCCCTTAAGCGCTTTCTCTTCTCTGCAATCTAAAACATGTCTAGTTACCGATTTTTCCAAGTTCTAATGAAATGTCATTGACTCTCTTTCTTTCCTTTCACAGATACTGCCTAACCAGCCAAATATTTCAAGTGTCTGCTGGTTTTGTTCTTAATTAATGTAATGTCATGTCTGAAATGGGTGGAGTGTTGTTGAGCAGGGTTAATAACTCCGAAGTCCATGAAGTTTTTATTCTAGCAGCTGAACAGCTATATGCTGTTGTCAATGGGGACAACAATTTTCCGTATTTGTCAAATCATTTCTCTTCACTTAAATAGGAAACTATGCCGGATACAACTGTGGTGAATGTAAATTTGGATGGACAGGCTTGAACTGTGATGTGAGAAAACCACCAGTGATAAGAAAAAATATTCTTTCACTAACTCCTGCAGAGCGAGAGCAGTTTTTGGAAGCATTAGATCAAGCAAAAAATACAATCCATCCAGATTATGTCATCGCTACCCAACACTGGCTGAGTATACTGGGGCCTAATGGAACTCAACCGCAAATGGCAAATGTGACAATATACAATTATTTTGTGTGGCTTCATTATTACTCAACAAGGGATACATTGCTGGGTTAGTTTACTCTTTTTATATTTGTTTTAAGAAAAATATCCTTGATAGTATCTCTATAACCAATGTTATACTGAAGTAAATTAACAATCTTGCTGCAACATTGAATAAGTAATTCATTTATAAGTTATAATAACATATTAGCATATTCAACACACGTGACAATGGATATACAATGATTACTATATCTGGTTTCCTCTTTTTTACCTGTGACAGGTCAGATGTATTTTATGGAAACCATAATCACAAGAGATTCTACAGATGCTAGAAATCTTGGCAACACACACAAACTGGGTTTCAAGAGACTGCAGATGTTGGAATCTGAACCAAAATGTTCCTTTGGCTCTCCCCCTTCAGCCTATTACATCCAACACATCATTCTTCGTCATTTCCTCTAACTACAACGTGACCTCACCATCAGGCACATCATTCACACCCTGCTTCTTTCTGTTTTCCACACTCTATTCGTGATTTCTTGTTTCGTCCATCCCTCCCATCTACAGGAATCTCCCCTGCAGCATAGGATGTGCAACATCCGTCCCTACATCTCCTTCCTCACCACCATTCAGGAACCTAAACAGCCCTTCCAGGTGAAGTGGAGATCCATGTAGATCTCCTCCTGCTTTGTCTATTACACTTGCTGCTCTCAATGTGTCCGCTATAGTGGTGAGTCGAAGGGTAGACACGACAACTGTTTCTCTCTACGACATCTCCAGGTTGCAAGCTATTTTGAGTCCCCTTCCCATTCCCACATGACCTGCCTGTCCTCAGCTTCCTCCTCTGCCCAGGTGAGGCTGAACGTGCACTAGAGGATTAGCACCTTATATTCTGCCTGGGTAGTCTCCGACATATGGGATGGACATTAACTTCTCCAATTTTAGATAACCTGCCCCCCACACCCCTCACCCATCCATCCAGGACCTTTCACGTACACCCTAATCTCCAAACACATCCTCCCCTACTCTAAGTATCATTCATTTGTTTCCATTTCCCTGCTTAGTTAAATTTGCCTATCAGCCATTGCCTCTACCCACACAGTCCCCTAAGTCTTCCCCCTACTGCTCAAATCTGCCCACTATCCCTTCCTGATTTGCTACTCATCACATTTCTGACCTGATTGCAGTATCTGCAGACATCTGTTGTCTCTATTCATCACCTCCAAGTCTCTGTTGCTATCTCCACCCCACCCTCCCCCTCAAACCTGGCTCCAACAGCAAATCAGCCCCTCCACATCCGGATCTACCCTTTGATTGCCCCCTTCTGTCTCACCCTTGACCCTGACGTTAAAAAAATACTACTTATAAACAATGATTAGTGAGGCAGAGAGAGATCTGTATTTACTGATAATACCTTTATTGTTTAAACTAACAAGTATGTGAATTCATATACTAAATACCTTGTGTGCACACCCACTAAGTACAAAGAACAAAACAGCACAGTACAGGCCATTCGGCCCACAATGTTGTGCCGATCCTTAAACCCTGCCTCCCATATAACCCCCCACCTTAAATTCCTCCATATAACTGTCTAGTAGTCTCTTAAACTTCACTAGTGTATCTGCCTCCACCACTGACTCAGGCAGTGGATTCCACGCACCAACCACTCTCTGAGTGAAAAACCTTCCTCTAATATCCCCCTTGAACTTCCCTCCCCTTATCTTAAAGTCATGTCCTCTTGTATGGTGCCCTGGGGAAGAGGCACTGGCTGTCCACTCTATCTATTCCTCATAATATTTTGTATATCTTTATCATGTCTCCTCTCATCCTCCTTCTCTCCAGAGAGTAAAGCCCTTGCTCCCTTAATCTCTGATCGTAATGCATACTCTCTAAACCAGGCAGCATCCTGGTAAATCTCCTCTGTACCCTTTCCAATGCTTCCACATCCTTCCTATAGTGAGGCAACCAAGTATCCCTGACTCTTCTAAATAGTCGAAGAATAGCAAAAGTATTACCCGGCAAAGGAGTTTACGCTGGCCAGGCGTTCCTCGTTGTCCCAATTCACTCGCCACGTGTTTCACGCAGGGTTGCTCATGCTTGTATCTGCAATGGTTATTCTTCAAAGTTACCGCTACTAGTAAACATGAAGTATCCATTTTTATATCCATTCCTTATCAATTCAAATATTGCATTCCAGTGTCATTGGCCACAGGTCACACATCTGTCCTTTAACACCTTGTTATTGGCTCTGCTCCAAGCCAGCATCCATTTATTGTCCTCTTCCCATCAAGTGACATTCGATAATTTATGGCTCTTTGTTCTAAGTCAGCAATGAGCTCAAATCACTTCAGGCAGGCATCAACCCCAACATTCACAAACCTACATGTTATAGCCAACCAAAGAAGATCTCACAAATAACTTCTTATTTCGAAATGATCTCCAGTCCAGCAGAATACCTGAAGTATCATTGTGTCTTCTTTAATACATCAATCAAGCCCAGCATGTCAAGCCCACAAAATGAAGAATGCACTGTTTTCACAAAATGGCACCTCCATCCCCAAGCATGTGTCAAGAACAAAGACAATTAGTCTGTCTGCATCCACTGTCCTTGATTCATTTGAATTCACTAATTTGTAGATAGTCATTCTTTCTGACCAAATACCCTCACCTTCACCTACTGCCTATCTCCTCTTTGCACTCTCAGTCCTACTGAAGGTTCTCATTGCCAAAGTGTCAACAATCTTCATTCCACAGATGCTGTGTAACCCATTGAGTTCCTCCAGCAGCTTGTTACTTTTTGCTACAGGAATAATCAGTTCTGCCATTTATTTAAAACTTGACTGATCAATACAACTCCATTTTCTTGTTTTTTCTCTATATTCCAAACCAAAAGCACATTGTTGGAAAAGAAACCATATTCAAGCATACATTATCTAGGTTTCCTGTTGCCTTTTGCTTCAAAATACTCTTTAAGAAATTTGAATAGTTTTCCAAACTGCTGGAAAATTCCAATAAAACTACACCAGTTATGCAAAGGATCCTAAGTTAGTTTTATTTAATGTTCTATATAACCTTTCGATGGTTTCCGCAGATTTTCATTTAATAAATTTAATGCTGTACTATATTCTTTATTCCTGTAGGACCTGGCCAACCATTCAAAGCTATTGATTTTTCTCATCGAGGTCCATCTTTCCTTACTTGGCATCGATACCACCTGATGTTACTGGAGAAAGATTTACAAGTTGGTATTCTGTAATCTGGATTAAATATTATGGTAAATTGCTTTAGGTTAGAAATGGGTTTATTAACTCTGGAGTATGGTGTTCCCTTTGTGAATCTTCTCAATGTATGATTTTGAAAGTTGAAAGTTCAAAATAAATTTATAGTCAAAGTGCATATATGTTTCCATGTACAACCCTAATAATTCATTTTCCTGCAAGCATTTACAGGAAAAAAGAAATACAATAGAATTTTATGAAAAACTATGCACAAACAGACTGTCAGAATCTGTGGAGATCTTAAGGTCACCATCAACCCAGTACTGATGGTAGATCAGGATATCCTCTATCTGGTTCACATAAAGGAAGGAGATGAGTGGCAGGTGGCATCTGAAGGGCACTATGAGTATCTCAGACATCCCACTCTGCAAAAACTCATTTCAGGGAGGTAGCACCATCAATTTGCGGGAGACTCCCAGGAGAGGTGGGATGTCTGCAACAGAGTAGCTCCTTAGCAGCTAGTTTAAATAACGTTAGCTATGCTAATGAACGAATAACGCCTGTTAAACTCACCTCAACAGTGATTTAACCCACCATGGGCAATAGAAAAGTCACTGTTGCAAACAGTGCAGCAAGCAACACTCATTATTTTTGACCCCTGTTAGGCAGGGGTACACTTTAGTGTAGTCTGGGGTGAAGTACATTTTATATTTTCTTTTTTTGGAACACTCTTGCCATGTCTCTCTCTCTCTCTCTGTCTCTCAAAAAATCAATTTCTGGGATATTGTATATAATTTTCAGGCATCAGGGAGCCACTACCAATATGCGGGAGACTCCCGGAACTTCTGGGAGAGGTGGGATGTCTGAGTATCTGGGCATACCCTTTGGTCTTGTGAACGTGCTAGCAGTTTTCCAGGCCTTTATAAACAACATACACCCAGATGCTCTCCATAAGTATACCTTCATCTACTTGGATGACATCCTAATTTTCTCGAAGTCCATAGAGGAACATGTTGCTCATGTCAGAGATATCCTAAAGAGGCTTCTTGATCATGGACCTTACATCAAGCTTGAGAAGTCTGAATTTCACGTAACTACAGTTTCATTTTTGGGTTTGACGAACCTGAACGAGAGGAGCAGCTTACCAGGCCAAGGTAATAGCAGCAATTCACTGGAGAATCGACACACTTGCTTGCAAGGCCCAGGGGCAAGGGGAGATTCCTCAGAACAACCCACTAATTCGGCAATTCGTTCTTATTCCCATCTAGTCTCAGGTTCTTCAATGGGGACATGCGTCAAGAATGACCGCTCTCCCAGGGATTGCCAGGAGCCTTATGTTTATCATTGGTTGCCCAGAATGGCAGAGGAGGTCCATCAATATGTAAAGGCATGTGAGATGTGTGCTCAGAACATGGAGCTCAGCACCTAACCTCAAGGGTCCTTCACCCTCTGCCTGTTCGGGACAGGCCATGGGCTCACATCTCCATATACTTTCTCACCACTCTTCCTCCTTCCAACAGGAAGACCGTTATCATGGTAATTGTGGATTGTTTTTTGAAGGTCTGCAGATTCATTGTCTTGGACAGACTACTATCTGCAGTGGAAGCGGATGAAATTTTTTTTAATAAATTTTTTTAATTGTATTTTCAAATGGTTACAGAAGGGAAAAAAATTATCAACCCTCCCCCTTCCCCCCAACATATCCCTGTAGAAAGAAAAAAAAAGAGGAAAAGAAAGAAAGAAAGAAAGCCTGGATATCAGAAGATCCCCACATGCTCCATGGAGTTCATAATAGCTTTAGTATATATATTTATTTCTTTCCCCAAATAACCAATAATTTTACCTTTGGAGCACCTATATATTTAATCCTATCTTTTGTAAATAAGGGCACCAAATTTTCAGAAATATTTCATATTTATCTCTTAAATTATAAGTAATTTTTTCAAATGGAATGCAGCTAAGAGCTATATCTATTTTCATTTTCTTAATGTATGTTAAAATTCTTTTTCTTTTCACCAGTCCATTAAGCCCATTAACATTAAAACTTTAAAAATTCAGTAAATTAGTCATTATTTTTAACAGGGTTACCCCAATCTATAGTAATACCTAACTTTTCAACTTCCGTAGTACCTTGGGGAATCTTTTTAAAATTCTCCGTGTTGCTATGGGTCTCCCCCCCCCCCCCCCACCCCTGATTGTCCAGGCAAAGAAAGAAAGATTAAAGAAAAATAGATTATAAAGAAAAAAATAACAAAATACCCCCCTACTAATGTTGTGAATAAAAAAAACCACAACATTACCCTCCGTTGTACGGGTCATGGCAATCGCCATGATTACACACATGAATCCCGTAGCAATCAATCCAAAGTACCCCCAGCTCCCCTGTAACATAAAAAAGTATATATAAGAGAAGAAAAAATATCACTACTCTCGATTAATATTTCTCAAATTTTTACCTTTCTCCCCCTGTATCATATAATTAAGAATATATTTAAATATTCTTCTGTCCTTAAACATCCATCAACTCCATTCACTGTCCCTGTCTTCATCTTTAATCCGTTTCACTTTTAAATCTTTGGCTGTGGTTAGCGAATATTTGGGAGTTCTTGTGCAAATTCTTCCACATCCCAATAATCAGTAAAAGATCTTTTTCCGTCATCCAAAAAAACTATCAGGGTTGCCGGGTGGCGCAATATAAATTTATACCCTTTTTCCCATAAAACTTTTTTCACTGGGTTAAATTCCTTCTTTCTCTTCAAAAGGTCATAACTTATATCAGGATAGAAAAGAACTGTTTTCCCTTCTATCATCAATGGCCCGTTTCTCTTTCTGGCACATTGGGCAGCCGCCTTCAGGATCTTTTCTTTATCTTGATATCTTAAGCATTTTATCAAGATTGATCGTGGGTTTTGAACAGCTTGAGGTCTTGATCTTCAGGCTCTGTGAAGCCCTTTCAATTTCAATTACCGTAGATTCCGGATTTTAAGCCGCTACTTTTTTCCCACATTTTGAACAGCTTTGAACTTTGCGGCCAATAATCCGGAGCGGCTAATGCATTTTTTTTTTCATGCCGCCTCGTAAACATTTTGCCTCGTAACAGTAGACCAATAAAATTGATGAGTAGTTCACAGAGGTCCAATGAAATTGTACGATAAATCAAGCGCACTTTCACAATTAAATTATTGTAAATCAGTCATTTGTACTCACCCTCATCAACATGGAAAACACTCGAAGCATTGTGCTACCTACCCTCTTAGTTTAAACTATATTTGTTTTCTGTACTACATCGCGGGATGCTATGACGACACACCCGGTTTCGCGGCGTCTTGTGGGAAAATGCCGTTTGCGATGAAACGGGACGGAGGGGGTCGAGCGGCGGAGCGGCTTTGGATCTGAGCAAAATCTGCTTTTAAATGCCGTTTGCGATGAAACGGAAAGGAGGGGGGGAGCGGATTCCGCGAGCGGCTTTGGATCCGAGCGAACTCTGCTTTTAAGTTAAAGGTATCAATAACTTTTCCTGGTAGGCTGCAGTATATATATTTTTTACCAGTCGTTAGGAGATATTGGAATGTTGTTCAGTAAAGAAGTATACGCAACGTATATTTAAAAGTAGCCGCGTACGGGCACGGTTCGAAAAAAAGCATTTGCAATATGTATTTGTTTTTGTTACCATATGGATTTAATTAAAAGTTAAAAAAAATCCTCACGTGTAATATCTTTCTGTGTAAATATCTCATATTACAACGTGGGACACCTGCGGCCGAAAATCCGGTGCGGCCTAAAATCCGGTGCGGCCTTTACATTTAAAAAAATGATTTTATTTCTAAAATTAGTGCCAGCGGCTAAAAATCAGGTGCGCTCTGTAGTCCGGAATCTACGGTAACTGGGTTCCATTTCCAAAATTTCCGGAATCCATTTTTGAAAAAAATTTATTGGATCCTCTCCCTCTATACCTTCTTTAAGTCCAACAATCTTAATATTATTTCGTCTGCTAAAATTTTCAAGTACATCCACTTTTTCCAACAACCGTTTTCTTTCTGATGTCCAGGCAGAAATATTATCTTCCATTTTATTCACTCTATCAATGGTGTCTCCCATTGTTTCTTCCAAGTTTTTAATTTTCTTGTCCATTTTGTCCTGTCTTTTCATCATTTTATCAAACACAATCTTCATATTTTTAATCTTTTTTTATTACTTGTGTGTTGCCTTTATGGTATTTGTTTAGTTTATAATATTTTCGCTTAGTAATTCATTTGTTAGCATTTTTTAGTTAAAGTTAGGATTGTTTAAAGTAAATTCGTTGTCTGTGATATATTGTGGCATGTGATGACATCACATCCGGTTTCGCCGCGTCTTGTGGGAAAATACCAGTTTGGAGAAACGGGAAGGAGGGGGCTCACATGTACGAGATCAGCGCAAGAAAAGTTGTCTTCTACGCATTAGAAACATAGTGAAGCAACGCCGTAAGTTCATGAGATAATCGATATGTTGAATTAAAATGTTAACGCTGATTCTGTTAAAAGTAACGACGGTTGATAAGGTTTATGTTTTCGTTAGTTAAAGAGTTGCGGATAGTTTGTGTTGAAGTGTATTTAAAGCAGTCAATGGCGTAAGAAGATTCTGACTGTATGCTGCATTTTAATGTAATGTAGTTGTTGTAGTTTACTTTTGCAAGTATTTACGATGTAAATGTGATATCAAGAAGGAAACAAATACTGTACAAATCTTGTATTGTTTTATCAACAGTTTTCACCATACATTAATGTGGAAGAGTGAACAGTAAACGGTTAATCTTACCGCGATCCTGTTTTCATTGACGATGGTTTACCTCGGTGTTTAGTTCAGCATTCTCTTACAGCTGAGCGAGAACACTACAACTTGTAATGCTTTTAATTCATGCATTATTTGCACCAAAGATTTTTTTATGTCTCCAATATCACCTCCAACCTCTTCCTGTTGCTCTTCTTTGTTTGTCTCTTCATCTTCGTCTGATTTATCCAGAGAATCTGATTCCACTTGCACTTTCAGTTCTGATCATAGCTGGGATTTGTAGTTTGGTTTGCTCGTGTTTGTGCACGCCCGTTCCTTCACGCATGTGCAATTCCTGTTGCTTTTTTTTTTGGGAAATGGTTGATGTTGCCGCAGTTTCCTGTTCTGTATCGCCGGAGGTAAAATGCACTTGAGCCCGAGGCTCTTTCATGGCTGCCAGCCTTGATTCTTTTCCAACTTGTGTTGTCTTCAAAGTAGTAGTTTTCTTCTGCTTCTGTTTAGGAGACATATCTTAAGACAATCCTGAGTAGTTTATAAGTAATTTTTAAAAGGTATTTACTAACTTTTCTTCACTTAAACATTATTTTACTGTTTTTTTACGGGAGAGCTGGATTTCCACATCTCGATCCTACGTCATCACGTGACGTCCCCCTGATGTGGATGAAATTGTCCTGCACCAGGTCTTCAGGATCCATGGTTTTCCGGTGGACATTGTGTCAGATTGCAATCCACAATTCACATCTCATTTCTGGAAGACATTTTGCAAACTGATTAGAGCAACTGCGAGTCTTTCCGCTGGGTTTCACCCACCATTCAATGGCCAGGCTGAGTGGGTGAACCAAGATATGGAATGTACCCTAAGATGCCTGGCCTCTGAAAGACTGGATGCATGGAGTGACCATTTGGCCTCAGCAGAGGTCTCCCACAATACTTCATGGCATTTGGAACACAGGGCGTCCCCTTTCGAATACTAGTTTGGGTATTTTCTTTCATTCTTCCCAGAGCAAAAACCCGAGTTTGGTGTTCCAGCGGCTGGAATCTCTTCTGATGCTGCAGGGAGAAATTGACTAGAGCAAGGGAGATTCTGTTAGCTTCTACCCAGAAGGCTGAAATGAATGTTAACAATAAGAGAATACAGGGATCAGTTTTGTAGCTTGTTTGGTATTTCCTCATGGACTGGGAAGGTTCCGGACTCAAGGAACGGTGCTGGATTCTTCAAAGTGATATCTTGGATCCAGCTCACATCCATGACTACAATCATCATCACTCTGAGCAGCCAGGACCGTCAGGAGTTGGCCACAGGGGAGGGGACCCCATTACGACACGCACCCAACTGCACCAGCCTGTGGGCTTTAGATGCTGTAACTTGACGGAGGCTGAGGGGAGATCTGACAGAGTTTCACAAGATTATCAAAGGCATAGATAGAGTAGACAGCGAGTATCTGTTTCCCAGAGTTGAAATGTCTAATACCAGAGGGCATGTATTGAAGGTAAGAGGGGGTAGGTTTAAGGGGGATGTGAAGGGAAGGTTTTTTTACTCAGAGACTGGTGGATGTCTGGAATGCACTGCCTGGTATGGTGGTAGAGACAAATACGTTAGAGGCTTTTAAGAGATGTTTGGATAGGCACATGGATGTAAGGAAGATGGAGGGATATGAGCATGGTGAAGGTAGGAAGAATTACTTATTGGGGGTTTTTGATTTGCTTTTTAGCTGGTCCGGCACAACATTGTGGGCTGAATGGCCTGCTCCTCTGCTGTACTGTTCTGTGTTCCAAAGCTAAGGACCAGGTATTGTAAGGCTGCCCAGGCACTCAGGCTATGTCCACACTAGACCGGATAATTTTGAAAACGCCAGTTTCGCGTAAAAACGATAGGCGTCCACACCAAGCATTTTTGAAAATACCTCCGTCTACATTAAAATGGGTATTTCAGCAAATCTCCTCCTACTGTGCATGCACAGGACACATCTGCCGTAAACAAGCGACATGCTTGGTGTTGAATCTCGCCGTGAAAGACTTGATGCACGTTTGTCCAGTTACAGACTAGAAAAACTTAATTGCCAAACGATGGACAGCTATTGGCTCTCGCGCAGGAAGACTTAAAACTAAAAAAAGCAAATACTGGAACGTATGGAGGCAACCGACAGGGAGTTCACGGACAGTATGACCCGGCTGATGACGAACATTGAAAAACTGACTAACTCTGTTGCATTAATAAAGCCCCTTGTTAAATGTATAAAACATGTCTGCATCAGTGTTATCTTGTATTTCCATACAATGTTACATTAGGCTGTTACACATCTATTGTCAGAGAAGTACTTGCATAAATAGGTGAACCACCTTCATACAAACAAGGACAGAAAACAGGGCAAAGTGAGTATACTTACTTATTCAGCAAGTTATTGGTCAAAGTATTTGGTGAGTACATTTCTAACTCTTCTGTCTTCAGTTTCATTGCCATTTGTTCTGAAATTGTTAGTTTGCATTCAAGAAAACAATGAAATGGCGCGCTGCCGTCACCATCTGTTCCAGCACATCATGACAGTGTTTTTAGATTTCTCCAGTTACTCCATCCACACTGCTCTGCCCAATCCGGCTTTTTCAAATTTATACACTCTGGAGGGCATTTTAGAAAAACTCTGTTTTCGGGAGAAGAAAACACTGTTTCAGTGTGGACGGAGGGTCAAAACGAAGAGAAAAAGCTTCAGTTACTACAGATTTATCTGGTCTAGTGTGGATGTAGCCTCAGTGTTACCCAGATGACACCACTGTTACCAGTACGGATGGCAAGGAACAGCTCCAAAATCTCAAGACAGTGAGAAAAAGGTTAGAAGATTATGGGCTCACAGCACAAGGCAACAGGTGAGAATTCCTAAAATCAAGCATCACTTACAGTGATCATACCAGTGGTGCACAAGCTTTACAGCAGTGAGTCAAGAACATTCAAGTGGTGGTGGATGCCCCGAGGCCAATTGCCATATTACAGTTCCAGTCCTTTAAGGATTTGTCAATTACCAGAACAGGTTCCTGCCAAACCTGGCTACTCTGCTCCACCCCTTGAGAAAAGGCAATGGACAAATGAGTGTGAGGTGGCTTTCCAAAAGCCAAACGCAAGGGTTTGTCTTATATGGGGATTGAGAATAGTTGTGCCATCCAAGCTGAGAACTGAAGTCTTGGTGGAGCTACATGCAGGTCATCTAGACAAGGTCAAAATGAAAGCCATTGCTTGAAGCTTTGTCTGGTGGTCTGGGACAGATCAGCAGATGAAGCAGCTTGCCATGCATTGTCTGGGATGCCAACATATCCAAAAAATATGTTGGTAGTGCCTCTCCATCCCTGGAAATGACCTGCGCTGCCCTGGGAGAGGATTCATGGGGATTTTGCCAAACCATTCATGGTCATAAATTTCTTGGTAGTAGTGGATGCAGTTATAAAATGGTTCGAGGTGTTTCCAATAGCCTCCACCAAAGCCTTGTACACTGTTGATGTGTTGAGAGTCTTTTCTCTTGGACTGATGTTCCAGAATACTTAGACAATGACAAAGGACCACAGTTTGTAGGGGAATAGTTTCAGTCATTACAGAAAATGAATGGAGTAAAACATATTACATCTGCACCCTATCACCCAGCTACAAGTGGTTTAGCCAAAAGTTTGGTCCAGAGTCCGAAGAATGTACTGTCAACAGTGTCAACAGAACACACTATACTAACACTGAAACAGAAGCTCGCCAATTCCCTCCTTGCATATCACAATACAACACACTCCACAATCAATAACTCACCAGCTATTCCTGGTTCATTCCTTGTATTCATGCTTGTATCTCCTCAAACCCAATCTCAGGAGAGGTATGCAGAACAAATAGCTGGCAAATTGAGGACTCCTCATACAAGACAGTTTGATGTTTCACTGCTGGCATTCCTGGCAAGGGACTACAGAGGTAGTCAAAAGCAGATACTTGGAAAAATTAATGACAGAACTGGACCACTCTCCTACACAGCAGAGTCAATTGTTGAAGAAAGGTGAGAGAG
The DNA here is from genome assembly GCF_048418815.1 of Hemitrygon akajei. Lineage (NCBI taxonomy): Eukaryota > Metazoa > Chordata > Chondrichthyes > Myliobatiformes > Dasyatidae > Hemitrygon > Hemitrygon akajei. The sequence goes on from NC_133125.1 coordinate 109,918,362, forward strand.
CTGTCAGAACTACTTCCTGCGATCCCAGAGTCAAATCCTACAACCATCACAGAAAAGGTCCCAAAGCCTGAGATTGTTTCACAGCCACAAGTCTCACCTGTCAAGCAGGGTGACTAACCCTCAACCCACACTTTGTCAGGAAAGACATTATCCCACAAAAGTAAGAAATCCTCCACAGCTAGAAAGTCTTTAAGCCTGAATGGGACAATTTAAAATTTACCATGCTGTGGATGTATATATAATAGTTGTATAGTAAACAGTGTATATAGTTGAAATGCATTTTAGATTGATTTAGAGTTTTTAGGTAAGCAGGAAACAGTTGTTTATTTAATATTTCATAGAAACATAGAAAACCTACAGCACAATAAAGGCCCTTTGGCCCACAAAGTTGTGCCGAACACATCTGTACCTTAGAAATTACTAGGCTTACCTATAGCTCTCTATTTTACTAAGCTCCATGTACCTATCTAAAAGCCTCTTAAAAGACCCTATCATATCTGCCTCCACCACCGTTTCTGGCAGCCCATTCCATGCACTCACCACTCTCTGAGTAAAAAACTTACCCCTGACATTTCCTCTGTGCCTACTCCCAGCACCTTAAACCTGCGTCCTCTTGTGGCAACCATTTCATCCCTGAGAAAAAGCCTCTGACTAGCCACACGATCAATGCCTCTCATCATTTTGTACACCTCTATCAGGTCACCTCTCATCCTCTGTCACTCCAAGGAGAAAAGGCCGAGTTCACTCAACCTATTTTCATAAGGCATGCTCCCCAATCCAGGCAACATCCTTGTAAATCTCCACTGCACCCTTTCTGTGGCTTCCACATCCTTCCTGTAGTGAGGTGAACAGAACTGAGCACAGTACTCTCAAGTGGGGTCTGACCAGGGTCCTATATAGTTGCAACATTACCTCTTAGCTCTGAAACTCAATTCCACGATTGATGAAGGCCAATACACCATACGCCTTCTTAACCACAGAGTCAACCTGCGCAGCTGCCTTGAGTGTCCTATGAACTCAGACTACAACATCCCTCTGATTCTCCACACCGCCAAAAGTCTTACCATTAATTCTATATTCTGTCATCATATTTGACCTACCAAAATGAACCACTTCACACTTACCTAGGTTGAACTCCATCTGCCACTTCTCAGCCCAGTTTTGCATCCTATCAATGTCCCACTGCAACCTCTGACAGCCCTCCACACTATCCACAGCACCCCCAACCTTTGTGTCATCAGCAAGCTTACTAACCCATCCCTCCACTTCTTCATTTATAAAAATCAATAAGAGTAACAGTCCCAGAATAGATCCCTGAGGCACTCCACTGGTGACCGACATCCATGCAGAATATGACCTACCTACAACCACTCTTTGCCTTCTGTGGGCAAGCTAGTTCTGGATCCACAAAGTAACGTCCCCTTGGATCCCATGCCTCCTTACTTTCTCAATAAGCCTTGTATGGGGTACCTTATCAAATGTCTTGCTGAAATCCATATACTCTACATCTACTGCTCTTCCTTCATCAATGTGTTGAGTCACATCCTCAATAAATTCAATCAGGCTCGTAAGGCACAACCTGCCCTTTACAAAGCCATACTGACTACTCCTAATCATATTATACCTCTCCAAATGTTCATAAATCCTGCCTCTCAGGATCTTCTCCATCAACTTACCAACGACTGAGGTAAGACTCACTGGTTTATAATCTCCTGGGCTATCTCTACTCCCTTTCTTGAATAAAAGAACAACATCCGCAACCCTCCATTCCTCCGGAACCTCTCCTGTCCCCGTTGATAATGCAAAGATCATCCCCCAAGGCTCAGCAATCTCCTCCCTCACCTCCCACTATAGCCTGGGGTACATCTCATCTGGTCCCAGTGACTTAGCCAACTTGATGCTTTCCAAAAGCTCCAGCACATCCTCTTTCTTAATATCTACATGCTCAAGCTTTTCAGTCTGCTGCCAGTCATCACTACAATCACTAAGATCCTTTTCCATAGAGAATACTGAAGTATTCATTAAGTACCTCTGCTATTTCCTCAGGTTCCATACACACTTCCCCACTGTCACATTTGATAGGTCCTATTCTTTCACGTCCTATCCTATTGCTCTTCACATACTTGTAGAATGCCTTGGGGTTTTCCTTAATTCTGCCCACCAAGGCCTTCTCATGGCCCCTTCTGGCTCTCCTGATTTCCTTCTTAAGCTCCTTCCTGGTAGCCTTATAATCTTCTAGATTTCTAACATTACCTAGTTCTCTGAATCTTTTGTAAGCTTTTCTTGTCTTCTTGACTAGATTTATGACAGCCTTTGTACACCACGGTTCCTGTACCCTACCATAACTTCCCTGGCTCATTGGAACGTACTTATACAGAGCTCTACACAAATATCCCCTGAATATTTGCCACATTTCTTCCATACTTTTCCCTGAGAACATCTGTTTCCAATTTAAGCCTCCAATTTCCTGCCTGATAGCCTCATAATTCCCCTTACTCCGATTAAACACTTTTCTACTTGTCTGTTCCTACCTCTCTCCAATGCTATTGTAAAGGAGATAGAATTATGATCACTATCTCCAAAATGCTCTCACTGAGAGATCTGACACCTGACCAGGTTCATTTCCCAACACCAAATCAAGTACAGCCTCTCCTCTTGTAGGCTCAGTAATATTTGAGCAATATTGTTAATCTATTCCTTGATTAAACATCTTTATGTAGATAATTCATTATAGGTTATACATATGTGAATGGCATATGTGATTATGCCACCATGTCATAAATGTGTGCCTCTATAAAGTAAAAACAAAATGTACATGAGTTATCACCCGGGCTCCTGTGTTTTTCTTTTGATTTGGAGTTACAAAACATACTAAACACAAGAGAAAATCTGCAGATGCTGGAGAGCAAAGTTACACACAAAAAGCTGGAGTGGGGAGGATACTAATTTTACATGTCTTCAATTTGGGTGCTTTCTCAATTATCTTTCTTTGTATTATATTATTATTGTATGTTTATTTTTGCACTGTGTCAATGTTCATTTTGATCTGGGTTTTTTTTTATCTGTAGCTATGTAGAAAATGTATTTAAAAAACTAATAAAAAAAAAGCTGGAGGAACTCAGCAGATCCGGCAGCATCTGTGGCAAAGAGTACAGTCGACGAATTAGGCTGGCACTCATCAGGATTCCTATTGGAGGGTTTCGGCCTGAAACAGTGACTGTGTACTCTTTTCCAAAGATGCTGCCTGGCTTGCTGAGTTCCTCCAGCATTTTGATTGTATTACATAACCTATTCTTTCTCACATGCCATCTACTTCACCCTGATTCTGCCACCCATCTACACTGGGGGCTTAATAGTAGTAACCAATTAACCTATCAGTCAGCATATCTTAGACACGTGCAAGGAAACTGGAAAACCCATTAGACAGTCCATTTGGTTACGCGGAGGTCATGAATAAATTTGGGTCACACTGGAACTGTGAAGCAATTGCATTACTCTGTCACTCAAATTTTATCTCTTATTTATTGGTACCAATGTGTGTGTCTCCATCTTTCTTTTCCTTTTGCAGAAACTCATAGGAAATGAATCATTTGCACTTCCATACTGGAATTTTGCCACAGGAAGCAATGACTGTGATGTGTGTACGGATTCTTTGTTAGGATCCCAACATCCTGATGATCCGACATTAATAAATGGGAGCTCCAGGTTCTCAGGATGGGAGATAGTATGTAACAGGTTGGTAATTGAATACTATAAATTGCAGGACAGGACTGCATTAAACACTATTTGCAAAGTGAAAGATCCTGAAATCAGGGAAGCTGTTATAGATGCAAGGGCTTAGTATTTGTATCAGTTAAAAGGGAAATCCAGAGTTTTCCACCTGCTTGTCCCATGCATTTTATTTATTTAGAGATCGAGCACTGAATAGGCAACTCCAGCCCTTCAAACCGTACTGCCCAGCAACACCCCCCCCCCCCCCCGACAACCCAGATTTAATTCGAACCTAATCACAGGACAATTTACAATGACCAATCAGCCAACCAGATACGTCTTTGGGCTGTGGGAGGAAACAGGAAGACCTAACGAAACCCCACGCATTCCCCGGGGAGGACATACAGAGACTCCTTACAGAAGACGCCAATGTTGAACTCCGAACTCTGACGCCCGAGTTGTCATAGCATTGCACTAACTGCTATGTTACCATGGCGCCCATCTGAAGCATTAGTGTATGGAGATGCACGTGACCAACAGACTTATTTCTAAGTAGTCATAACTTGTGGAATGATGCAGCATCAATAACTCTCAGAGACGTGAGACGAGATATAGGCTTTTATTGGCTGGAAGAAAGAACAAGCAGCAAGTGACCACGACACTACATCCTGGAGACTGAGGCCGGGGTTGTGTCTCCAATCGCCTTTATACCGGGGTCCGTGGGAGGAGCCACAGGAGCAGTCAGCGGGGGGGCGTGTCCAGACAGGTATACATAGTTCACTACATGGAGTCCCACTCAAAACAAGCTCCATTTTAACTCTTTCCACCTACTACACATACACGGTTCTCACATAGGTTTCCCCCTTGCACCTCCCCTCCCCATGTCATTTGCCTCTCCCCTAATGGTTTCCATTCTCCCCTCCTTATCAGTCTTCACACTGTTCCTGCTTCCCTCATCCCACATTGTTTCTCACATTCTCACATGCTCTCTCTTTCAACTTTGTCTGCCCCTACCTGGCACTTCCTGTCCACTCTCTTCCAACCATCCATCAATCACCTCAGACTCCCTTCTTACCGCTCCCCTTCTCTTTGTGCTGACCTTCTCACCTCTCCAATTGCAATCCTGATGCAACATTTTGGCCTGAAATGTTGACAATTCCTTTCCTCCTACAGATGCTACTCCACCCGCCGAGTTCCTCCAGCAGGTAGTTTGTTGCTCCATTTTAACTTACGGCAGCTGCAGGAAGTACATTTTTCATTCTTTAACTACTACACCACACTGCACTACAAATTGCCAAAGTGGACTGAATGGGAGAAAGACATATCTGCTTTGTATGCAATAGGTTTAATGTTTCATGTTGAATCGTCATACCTTAAATGATAATTGTTTCTTTCCAAATATGCTTCTGACCTGTTGAGGGTTTCCAACATTTTCTATTTCTCTGCTTGAGTCATGGAGTCATAAAGCACAGTGAAAGTATCTTCAGCTCACCATGTCCATCCTGACCACCAAGTACTTATTGTATACACCTAAGAACTTGAAGCTCTACCCTTTCAACCTCAATACTACCCCACTTTCTGAAGTCAATGAAGACTCTTTTGTTTTGTTGACACTGAAGAAAAAGTTGTTGTCTTGACTACATACCACTTAGTTCTTTATCTCCTTCCTGTACTTTGATTTGTAATTTGAGATATGGATACTACAGTGGTATCACCTGTAAACTTATCAATGGAGTTGGAGCAGAAACTACCCATGTAGTCATGAGTGTACAGGGAGTAGAAGAGGAGTCCAAGGATGCACCAGTCATGGCAGAGTGTTGTTGACTATCCTTACTGATCAGGTGAGGATCACAAGCACAAAGCACAAAATTAAAATCAGCGTTAAAATCTGTGTTTGATAGTTGCTGTGAAGTGGATACACTGATGGGCCAGTTTCCAATGCTCTATTTCTTCTGTACATTTAGTTGCCCATAATAAAAACAAAACAGCTGGACAAAACATCTGCTGCAGGGTAAATTGGCAAATATTGCAATATTACTGCAGGTTAGTCCATAATATTGGGGCACATATTCCTTGATCCATGCCCTATTAAGCACATCTCCCCAAAAGAAGTGAATTTCACTGTAATATTTTTAATATCCCATGAAATAATCAAAAATGGAAGATTATTTCCTTTCGAGTACGAGTCTCGGGAACTGGTGGATCACATTGTTGAATCACTGCAGTCCATGTGGTGAAGGTACTGTTGCGCTGCATTTGATCTTGATGTAACTGAATACCTTAGTTAGCCATTGCAATGCACAGTTTTAAATGATCCATATCATTGAGGACTGACTGTTTATCAATCGGACGTGGGTAACAATGGCAGACCTGCTTTCCTAAGATGTGTAATTGAATCAATAGGTTGTTAGAACATAGAACATTGAAAGCTACAGCACATTGCAGGCCCGTTGGCCCACAATGTTGTGCCAATGATGTAACCTCCTCTAGAAACTGCCTAGAATTTCCCTAGTGCATAGCCCTTTATTTTTCTGACCTCCCTATACCTATCTAAGAGACACTCAAAAGACCCTATTATATCTGCTTCCACCACCACCACCAGCAGTGCATTCTACGTACCCACCACTCTCTGTGTGGAAGAACTTACCCCTGACCTCCCCTCAGTACCTGTTTCCAAGCACCTTAAAAATATGCTCCCCCATGTTAGCCATTTCAGCCCTGGGGAAAAAGCCTCTGACTATCCACATGATCAATGTCCCGCATCACCTTATATACCTTTATCAGGTCAGCTCTCATCCTCCATCGCTCCAAGGAGAAAAGGCCGAGTTCACTCATCCTATTCTCATAAGGCATGCTCCCCAATCCAGGCAACATCCTTGTAAGTCTCCTCTGCACTTTCTCTATAGTATCCATATCCTTCCTGTACTGAGGTGACCAGAACTGAACATAGTACTCCAAGTGGGATCTGACTAAGGTCTTATATAACTGTAACATTACCTCTTGGCTCTTGAACTCAGTCCCATGGTTGATCAATGCCAACACACCATACACCTTCTTAACAACACTGTCAACCTGCACAGCAGCTTTGAGTGTCCAATCGACACGGACCCCAAGATCTCTCAGATCTTCCACACTACCAAGTGTCTTACCATTAATACTATATTCTGTCTTCAAATTTGACTTATCAAAATTAACCACCAAACTTATCTGGGTTGAAGTCTATCTGCCACTTCTCAGCCTAGTTCTGCATTCTATCGGTGTCCCGCTGTAGCCTTTGACAACTCTCCAGATTATCCACAATACCCCTAACCTTTGTGTCACCAGCAAACTTACTAACCCACCCTTCTACTTCTTCATCCAGGTCATTTATAAAAATCACAAAGAGGAGGGGTCCCAGAACAGATCCCTGCGGAATACCACTGGTCACTGACCTCCATGCAGAATACGAACCATTTAAACCACTCTTTGCCTTCTGTAGGGAAGCCAATTCTGGATCCACAAAGCAAGGTCTCCTTGGATCCCATGCCTCCGCACTTTCTGAAGGAGCCTTGGATGGGGAACATTAACAAATGCCTTACTGAAATCCATATACACAACATCCACAGCTCTACCTTCATCAATGTGTTTTGTTACATCCCCAAAGAATTCAATCAGGCTCATAAGACACAACCTGCCCTTGACAAACCCATGCTGACTATCCCTAATCAGATTTTGTCTCTCCAAATGCTCTTAAATCCTGCCTCACAGGATCTCTCCAACAACTTGAAATCAGACTCACTGGTTTATAATGGCCTGGGTTATCTCTACTCCCTTTCTTGAACAAGGGAACAACATTTGCAACCCTCCAATCATCCAGTACTTCTTCTGTCCCTATTGATGACGCAAGAGGCTCAGCAACCTCTTCCCTCGCTTCCCACATTAGCTTGGGGTATATCTCATCCGGTCCTAGTGACTTATCTAACTTAATGCTTTTCAAAAGCTCCAGCACATCCTCTTTCTTAATGTCCATATGCTCATGTTTTAATTCACTGTAAGTCATCCTCACAATTGCCAAGGTCTTTTTCCATGGTGAATACTGAGGCAAATACAGAAGCAATTGTTGTAACAAATGAATACATATATGGCCATCACCACCAGCTATTTTTGGTTTAAACTTATTTATGTTAAAATTGAATTTAAATTCCTTAGTTGGTGTAGTGAGATTTAAACGTGTGTTCATTTCATTACTCCAGGGCACTGGATTACAGTCCTGCAACATCACCCCAGGTTGCAGTAAGATGCTGTTACTATTAAAAGTTCTAATATTCAGTTGTTGTGATTTCTATGCAAATTTATAGTTTGGATGACTATAATCGCCTTGTCATCCTTTGCAATGGAACAAATGAGGGTCCAATCAAAAGAGGGTTCATGGAAAAGGACAACATAAGGCTGCCAACCATGGAGGATATCCATCATTGTTTGTCTATTGAAACATTTGATACGCCACCTTATTTCCAGAATTCCAGCTTCAGCTTCAGGTAATATATACAAACTTGACTCAGAATTGAGAATTAGTATGAATTGGTTTTATGGTGATTAATGAAAGATCTTCATGCAATAGACATGCTTAGGGAGAACTGAAAAGAAATCAAAAGTTTATGAGGTAAATGTTTGGCAACTAATTTCATGATTCCTAAACGTTAATGGGGTCATGTAACACTCATTATTCAGGTGCAAATTAATATTCAAAAAATGAGGTATAAAATATCTGTGCACATATTTGACAGGAAGGATGAAAGATATGATTGAATGCAATCTTGAAGAGGCATGTACATGTAAACCTAACTACCATGTAACAGCGTGCAGAGCAGTTAGATCATAAAGCAACTCTGTGTTTCATGCCACCTGTGTCTTTTTTACACTTCCACACACTAGTCTATATCTTGCATTATCATACGTGACATGAAAAAGACTTCCCTGCTCAATGGAATTATGAGCTATTCAGTGGTCATTTGCTGTATTATTTCTTCTCAAAGAGTGTGTAGTTGTATGTTTCTGGAGTCCGTGCCTGACTAAATTGTAAGCAAGTGTTTTCTGCCAGTGAAAATGTAATGTAGCATTGGGGAACCAGAGTGGGACAACTCATCAGCTGCTGTCTCACAGTGCACACGACCCGGGTTCAATTCTGACGTTAGTGCTGTCTGAGTGGAGTTTGCATGTTCTCCATTGATATGCATGGCTTGTTTTGTCTGTGCACGATTGCACATCAATTAAATAAAAGCATGCAGGAGATGGCTTTAACTGGTGTACATGCATAGACAACAGCACATGCGCAGACAACAGATCAATATGCAGTGCTGGTGGGGGGGGGGGGGGGTCAGTGCTCTAAAAGAAGAAGATCCGTACATTATACTTTTTCCCCCTTTAGATTAATGCAACATAAAACTGCATACGTACAAAACATTCAATTTCCCTTTCATAAACCCATATTCCAAATAAACATGCTTTCACAATAACAGTCCATAACTAACTTCACAGACTGAAGGTTCAGTCTTTCGGGTGGCGCTTTGTTTCTTTCAGGATAGTGCCTCTGGATCTGTGGAGCGGAATCAGGCTTGGCAGATGTCTTGTAAAAGGCATCAATGCTGTCAGTCACATCATCACTGAGGGTTAAGTCCGGTGGCTGTAATGTATCCGTCTTGTTGGATCCAGTCGACTCAGGAGTGTTCTTTGGTTGAGCATCCAGTATCTGGTCCACACAACGTCTCCATCTCCAACATCCACTGTGTGTATCAGTGGTCCAGTTCTTGTAGCTATCCTACCAGGTGTCTACTTGTCTTCTCCCAAAAACCCAAGAATGTGTAGGTTTCAGGGTTATTTGGCCACTGTAGGTTGTATGAGTGTGTAGGAGAGTCATAGAACTTGGAAAGGAATTGCTGGCATTGTGGGGAGAATAAAATAAATTTGGTGTAGGATGAGTATAAATAGGTCGGTACAAACTCAGTAGGTGGAAATAAAAATACAGCAATACATTAACTAAAGAGGTAAGGAACAACATGACACAAAGAAAAGACTTACCAAAATGAAAGATAACAAGAAAGACGCTAATTACACCAAAATGGAGCAAAGCAAATAATAAAAATTACAGAGAGAGATTGAAGAAAAATCAAAATACTCTCCAGAAGTGTATTACTAATAAGTTGTTATTGTTATATGAGAGCATTTAACTGTAATAAAGGTAGTTAAGAACTGTGATATGAACAAAATAAGGGGTTGTATATCTATTGACAGAATCAGAATAATGAAAAAAACTATACATTACAATAAGAAATATATATAAAATTTAAGTAAAATAAATAGTGCAAAAAGAGTGCAAAATAAAACTACTGAGATAGTGTTCATGGGTTCAATGTCCATTCAGAAATCTGACGGCAGTGGAGAAGAAGCTGATCCTGAATCATTGTGTGTGTGCCTTTAGGGTCCTATACCTTTCCCTTGATGGTAGCAATGAGAAGAACACATGTCCTGGGTGATGGGGGCCCTTCATGATGGATGCTGCTGTTTTGAAGCGTTGTATTTTGAAAGTATCTTTGAAGGTAGAGAGGCTAGTGCCCATGCTGACTCAGGTACTATTATTTTGCACCTTATTTCAATCCTGTGCAGTGGCCTCTCCGCACTGGATGCTGATGCAACTAGTTAGAATGCTCTCCATGATTCATCTGTAGAAATTTATGAGTTTTTGGTGACATGCCAAGTCTCCTCAAAAGCCACTCTTGTGACTTCTTTGTAATTGCATCAATATGTTGGGCCCAGGATAGATAGAAACAACATAGAAACATAGAAAACATACAGCACAATACAGGCCCTTCGGCCCACAAAGCTGAGCCAAACATGTCCCTGCCTTAGAACGACCTAGGCTTTACCCATAGCCCTCTATTTTTCTAAGCTCCATGTAGCCATCCAGGAGTCTTTTAAAAGACCCCATCGTATCCGCCTCCACCGCCGCTGGCAGACCATTCCACGCTTTTTATCTGCGTAAAAAGCTTATCCCTGAAATCTCCTCTGTACCTACTCCCCAGCACCTTAAACCTATGCCCTCTCGTGCTAGCCAATTCAGCCATGGGGAAAAGCCTCTGACTACACACGATCAATGCCTCTCATTATCTATCTCTCTACACCTCTATCAAGTCACCTCTCATCCTCCGTCGCTCCCAGGAGAAAAGGCTGAGTTGACTCAACCTATTTTCATGAGGCATGCTCCCCAATCCAGATCTTCAGATGTGTTGACGCTCAGGAATTTGGAACTACTCACCCTTCCCACTGCTGATTCCTGAATGAGGACTGGTGTGTACGTCCTCAACATCCCTTCCCTGGAGTTCACAATCAATTCCTCGGTCTTATTGACTCTTAGTGCAGGGTTGTTGCAACACCATTCAAACAACTGACTTATGTCATGTCTGTACACTTCCCCTTTCTTTCTTTATCAATTGTTTTATTAATTAAAAAAAGGTACATATATATAAACAAGAGGAGAATTATCTCAAATATCTATATCAATAACAATTCATATAAAAGGTAAAATAAACATTATCAAGATCATAGATAGCATTAGTCTAATAGTATATAATAAGAAATAAGATAATTAATTCTCCTCTTATCATTCCATGAAAAGAAAAAAGATAAAGAAACTTTTATAATTTTCATATACATAAAAAATAACCCCACTAAACAAAAAAAAAACAAAAAGAGGGGAAAAAAGGGACTGGGCAGCCCAAACTGAGAGTAAAAGCAAGAAAAAGCTTCTGATCAAATCCAGCATTTTGAAAAAGTAGCTGGAAGAACAATAAATCAAACCATATGAAAATATTGAATAAAAGCTCACCAGGTTTCTTCAAATTTAAAGGATGGAGCAAATGTCCGACTTCTTATTTTCTCTAAACTTAGACAGGACATAATGGGGGTAAGCCAATAAAAAACAGTAGGTGGATTAGAATCCTTCCATTTGAGCAAAATGGCTCTCCTAGCCAATAAAGTTGTAAAAGCTATCATCCGTTGAGCGGAAACAGGAATATATCCTGCTTCTGGTGGAGTGATCCCAGAAATTGCTGTAAATAAATTCGGTTGTAGGTCCAAATACAAAACTTTTGATAAAGTTTTAAAGATATCTTTCCAAAAATTATCTATCTTGATACAAGACCAAAACATGAGTTAAAGTAGCCACCTCAATATTAGTACACCTCCTCATCACAATCTGAAATTCTACCAACATAGTAGAGTTATAGGCAAATTTGTAGAAGGCGCTTGAGTTCTGTCTAGCCACATAGTTGTGGGTGTAGAGAGAGTAGAACAGTAGGCTTAGCACACATCATTGGGGTGTTGATTGCCAGCAGGTTAGTTCTGATCCACACTGACTGTGGTCTCTCAGTGAGGAAGTCAAGGATCTAGTTTCAGATCGAGGCACAGAGGCCCAGGTTTTGGACGTTGTTGATTAGAACTGAGGGTATAATTGTGTTGAATACTGAACTGTAGTCAATAAACAGCGATCTCCCTCCTGGCACTTATCCTTGTTAGCGGAACAAGTGCTACACCTGCCCTTACACTTCCTCCCTCACCACCATTCAGGGCCCCAGACAGTCCTTCCAGGTGAGGCGACACTTCACCTGTGAGTCGGCTGATATGGTATACTGTGTCCGGTGCTCCCGGTGTGGCCTTTTATATATTGGTGAGACTTGACGCAGACTGGGAGACCGTTTTGCTGAACACCTACACTCTGTCCGCCAGAGAAAGCAGTATCTCCCAGTGGCCACACATTTTAATTCCACGTCCCATTCCCATTCTGATATGCCTATCCATGGCCTCCTCTACTGTCAAGATGAATCCACACTCAGGTTGGAGGAACAACACCTTAGATACTGGTTGGGTAGCCTCCAACCTGATGGCATGAACATTGACTTCTCTAACTTCTGTTAATGCCCCTCCTCCCCTTCTTACCCCATCCCTGACATTTAGTTGTTTGTTTTTTTTCTCTCTCTTTGCCCATCACCCTGCCTGTTCTCCATCTCCATCTGGTGCTTCCCCCCTCCCCCTTTCTTTCTCTCGAGGCCTCCCGTCCCATGGTCCTTACCCTTCTCCAGCTCTGTATCACTTTTGCCAATCACCTTTCCAGCTCTTAGCTTCATCCCAGCCCCTCCGGTCTTCTCCTATCATTTTGCATTTCCCCCTCCCCCCACTACTTTCAAATTTCTTAGTATCTCTCCTTTCAGTTAGTCCTGACAAAGGGTCTCGGCCCGAAACGTCGACAGTGCTTCTTCCTATAGATGCTGCCTGTCCTGCTGTGTTCCACCAGCATTTTGTGTGAGTTGTTTAGACTTTCCAAAGTGTAGGCGTGGGATGGCACAGTAAGGTTCTTGATAACGGTATAACAGTGGTCAAGTGCATTGGCTGCTCTGTTTTCACAGGTGATACATTGGTGGTAGCTGCTCAGTGACTTCTTCGACTACCCTGGTTGAAATCATCCGCAATAATAGGCAAGGCATCAGGGTATGCTATCGCATAACTGCTGATCATGGAGCACAATTCCTCCAGTGCCTATCTGACATTGGCCAGAATATACACCACTACCAGGATGTTGGCAGGAAACTCCCTTGGCAGATAAAATGCATGACATTTGACCACTAGATGTTCGAGGTCGGATGAGCAGGATTGAGACAGAACCGCTACGTCTGTGCACCATGATAAATTAAGCATAAAGCATAATCTAGCTCTGCTTCCTTTAAAAGACTCAGTTGTCCTGTCTTTTCAGAGAATTATGAAGGCTTTGGGTTGCCATGCTACATCCAAGATGGCAGGTGTGAGCCATGTTTCCATAAAACAATGTACACAGCAGTTCATGATGTCCCTCTGGTACTTCAATCTTGCTCTGAGATCTTCACTTTTATTTTCCAGAGATTGTACATTTGCCAGCAGGACAGGTGGAGTGGGTGTCAAAGGTCTCTGTGTTTCAATTGTAGGTACAGACTGGTTTGTCTTCCAGGCTTCCATTTTCTTAAAGGCAAATTGCACTTGCAACCTGAGTCTGTTCGTCCAAGATTTGCCGATTTTGACTATCAATAGATTTTTTTTAAACTTCTTAAAATGATTTTCCTTACTGAAGTTCCTGTACTTATAACTAAGGATTTCAGCTGTAGTAGTCCTAAATGGGAATATTTGATGAATCCCATGCAAAGATTCGCCACTTACCGATGCCATCTTGGCAAATCTTGACTTTGTACCATTATTAGTAAGTTATAGGGAGATAAGTGTCTGGGAATTGCTTTGCTGCATTTTAATGGAATTAAAAACATTGCCAGGCTAATACTATCTTTAAAAGTCGCATAACAGACCAACGAGACCTTCAGCTGTAAGGTCCACCTATTGCTAGAAAGTCTCCCAGCTGCAAGAACAATTGTAGCAGCTCTAACAGTAGCAGTTGCCTCTCAAAGCAACAATGGCTTTGAACTTTGTTAGCCTATTAATTATCCTAATAAATAGGTCCTGGCGAAAAATCTCATTGGAGTCTTTATATTATAATATGTTATTGATAATATAGCATCTACTGTAATACACATCATCTCGAAACCTGGTTCTTCTAACAACAAAAAGAGCTTCATGCTTCTCTGCTATGGACTGTATGGTATGTTCCTACCAAAAGATATCTTTTGTTCTTCATGGTTTACTTCTTTCACAAAGTATAGGTTAGAAGAGATCTAAATAAGATTAGTGAAGAAGAAAATGTCACTAAAATGGTTAGAAAATTACTCTAAGTTTATTCCAATGGCTGCTTTCTGTAACTGTTTGCCTACATATTGGTCACCAGCAACTTGGGATAGCAATAGATAGAGAACACTGTTATTCATGCAAGATCACCATGATTATCAAGATATCCTGATCTGAACTTTCTGACAACAGCTGTTTAGAAATTGCTAAATAATATTTCCTGAAATGCATGTTCTGTATAAAATACCGTATGTATCTATATTTCCTCCAATATGCAGCGATAGGGGTAGGTTTTACATTTGTTAAAACAAGTTGTAATGCACTAAAGACATGGGAGAGAAGGACTAATCTGACAAATCTTCATAAGTGATAACTTCTCAACTATCTCTTCAGCAAAGCTTTCTATATTTAGCGAACAATTCTCCCTGACAATCCTTGCAGCAAGTGGTATGGTGTATTATAATGTGTCTGGAAGTGAGAATGAGACCTATACAAATTTATTTCTAAATATTCACTGGAATTTAATGGACTTTCACATGCTTGGTATCATTTGAAACAGCAAGAAGCATTAGTAATATTGACATATGCAGATCTACGAGAGGTAAATTTCATAGTTCAATGGTTCCATTTAATATCAGAGAATGCATACAATATACAATCTAAAATTCTTGTTCTTCACTGACATCCATAAAAACAGAACAGTGCCCCAAAGAATGAGTGACAGTAAAAATGTTAGAACTCCCCCCCCCATGTACAAGCAGCAACAAAGCAATGGCCCTCCCCACTTACTTTGCAAGTAAAAATCATCAGCACCCTCCATTCACCAAGCAAACAATAGCAAAGCCCCCAAGAAAGACCAATATCTGTAGTGCAACAAAAACAAATCATTCACCCGACATTTTTACATGACCAAGCTATTAATGTGCTTTCAAAATGCCTTCTTTGGAAATTAGTGTTTCATGAGAAGAATAATTTTTGGAGTGAACAAGTATAAATATTATACAGAAAAAACAGTTCTTCTGCAATGAATCTCAAAGGAGCATTAAAGTTCCCATGGATGAGAAGTTGATCAAGAATTGAAGTTGAAGCATTGGGGAGGGGGTGATTTCTAGCTTCTTTGATCAGAATTATCAGTTTAGTTTGGGAACACTGAAGGCATAAGAATAGTTTTAGAGACTATTAAAAATCATCCTTTTCAAAATCTACTTCATGCCCTTAGTTGTATGCTGTTTGTTAGGCACACTGTAGGAAGCCAATTAATGCCATTATGAAAATCTGTTGTGATGTAAATGAAAAGCTGTGGAGTATTTAAAACCAACTTGTAAGGCTTTGATCTGCAAAACTAAGACCTACTGTTCTCCTGCAATTTTGGAATATGGAATCCACTGGCTTTACACAAATCTTCTTCCTCCTCTCCCTCTTCATAATGAGATAAAATAGATAGTTTACTCATGATTTAATTTAAAATTGTTTCTGTAATTATTCCAAATTAATGGGAATTTGTTCCCTGTAAATTTGCCAAATTTTACACTAAAGGGACATAACTTGTTTCTTTTATCTTTCAGAAACTCACTTGAGGGATTCGCTGCACCAGATGGAGAAACTAAATCTAATGGACTTCAAGGTCTTCATAACCTGGTCCATTCTTTTCTTAATGGAACAAGTGCACTCGCACACTCTGCAGCAAATGATCCACTTTTTGTGGTATGTCTCTACCTTACCTAGTATGATTGAACAGCAATGATTTTACACAATCAACCTGATGCACCATCAATAACTCTCCGAGACGTGAGGCGAGATATCGGCTTTTATTGACTGGAAGAAAGAACAAGCAGCAATTGACCACCACACTACATCCTGGAGACTGAGAGGCAGGGCTCAGGCCTCAATCGCCTTTATACCGGGGTCAGTGGGAGGAGCCACGGTCAGTGGGAGGGGCCACAGGAGCAGTCAGCGGGGGGGGGGCGGGGGGCGTATCCAGACAGGTATATGTAGTTCACCACATTCACCCCCCCTTTGTTTTAAAAGAGAGACCCCAGGGGGCGAAGTTTCTTACCAGTATATTTACAGGTTAAGTCTATCAGGTGGTCGAATCTGTCGCTGCGATCTATGTAGCACCGGCTGTGACTGCACAGGTGCCGGTAGTGATTGCACCAGAGACAGTGGTTGTGCTGGTTCCGGCCTAACTGGAGGTGTCAGCCCACTAGGCGTCAGTGCTCCCTCATGCGTGTGCGAGGCGCCTGGTATATGCGCATGCGAGACGCCCGGTATAGCAGTGTCGTGAGGAGTCTGTGTAGGGCTCGGTGTGCACGGTGTCACCTCGGGTACAGGGTTCATAGTTACCGTGGAGTGTTCGGGGTAGTGGCCTGCTGCTCCTGCGGGCACCAGGTCGCGGACGGAGACCGTGTCCTCCAGCCCATCAGGTAAGACCACGTAAGCATACTGGGGGTTCACATGTAGAAGGTGAACCCTCTTGACCAGCGGGGAGTATTTATTGCTCCTCACATGTCTCCGGAGCAGCACTGGCCCTGGGGATGTCAGCCAAGCTGGTAGGGTGACCCTCGAGAGGAGAATTCTGTGCATAACAGCGGGCTCAGTCGCACGAACCTCCTCCAAGTATGATTGGAAGTATGCAAGCCAGAGTTCAAAGGTAAGAGCTGCTTCTGGAGTTTGGGGGTCCAAATCTAATTTTTCCAGACGTAAAATACTTTCCATGTTTTAAAACTTCCAGTCAATAAAATTGATGCACCATCAATAACTCTCTGAGACGTGAAGGCGAGATATCGGCTTTTATTGACTGGAAGAAAGAACAAGCAGTAATTGACCACCATGCTACATCCTGGAGAATGAGGGCCAGGCTCAGGCCTCAATCGCCTTTATACAGGGGTCTGTGGGAGGAGCCACAGGAGCAGTCAGCGGGGGGGGGGGGGGGGGGCGTGTCCAGACAGGTATATGTAGTTCACCACACAACCAACTGTAATTCCAGTTATCATGTTTAATGTTTTGCTAATAGCATTAAATACCTTGCTAGATTGTGTTGTTTATTGCTGGAATTAACAAATTCTTTGGTCTCTGTTTTCCCAAAACACAATTGAGTTTTTTTGAGATGTAGCTTTAGACCCAGAAATTTTTTACTGTCTTAAATTTTAAAAGTTCATGGTGTAAATTACTTCAGAGAAGAATAGGAAGAAGCAGGGGGTCCTTAGACTATCCTGATGTGGGTTAGAGGTGTAATAAGATTTTACAACCACAGTAAAGATGAAACTTTTAGGATTAGTAAACTGGAAACAGTAAATCACGAGGGGAGCGGGCACTCTATTAACATGTGAGAAGGGACTGGAGCAGAGATCAAAGGATAGAGCCAAGGTAAGAAGTAACAAGTCTGGTGGAGCAAGAATAAACTGAAACCATGGGTCTGTTGGGCACTCTTGTTTGTGGACTTTAGGTAGGAGAAGGAAGTAGGTAGTGTGGAGATGGTCTACTATCAGACTAGAAATTGTAGGGGGAGGATCCTGAAGAAGCCTCGAAGTGTCATAGTTACAGAGTCATAGAACACTACAGCACAGGAAAAGACCTTTCAGCCTATCTAGACATGTGTCAGGAGGGGCCAGTTGCGGTAGGACTCAAGTGCAGACCAATGAATGTTCTTTTAGCAGGATTTTATTAGTGGCCACAGGGGCAACAGTCTTCCAACACCAGGAGGCAGGCACGAAGCCGAAATGGCAGGCGGAGGTCTTACCCGGGAAAGGCTGTCTGGCGAGGGCAGACGATTACGGGTGCTTCAGGAAAGAATCAGGTTCCAAACAGGCAGAATCCAGAAACACAGAATTCAACAATTTCCGTTGGCAGTAGCCACTATAGCAGGCTGGAACGACTCAGTTCAGGACTGGGACAAACAGGCAGAGAGTATGAGTTGAGGCAGGGTTTAAATGGACCGGGTAATGAGCGAGAACAGAAACAGGTGGGTGCTATTGAGGAGATAAGTGGGTAATTGGCGAGAGTCCAATTAGGGAAGGGGCTGGTTCAAAGCCCACATGGCCAGGTGAAAGAAGGTAGAATTTAAGGGCTGTCGTGGTCCAGAGCTATCAACAGAGCCCCTTTGACCCAGTGTTCAGGCCGAATCCTTAACAACATGCCAAACTGTTCTTCTGCCCAGTCACACCATCCTGCATATGGACCATAGCCCTCCATACCCCTACCATCCATATACTAATCCAAACTTAAATGGTAAAATCAAATCTGCTTTCACCACATCTGCTGGAAGCTCGTTCCACACTTACACCACTGTTTCAGAGAAGTTCCCCTTCAAGTTCCCTTAAATAGTTCATGTTTCACCCTTAACCCATGACCTCTAGTTCTAGTAGTTCTAGTTTCACCCAGCCTCAATGGAAAAAGCCTGCTTGTAGTTATGATCTATACCCCTCATAATTTTGTATATCTCTATCAAATTTTCCCTCATTCTTCTACACTCCAGGTAATAAACCAAACCTATTAACCTTTCTCTATAACACAAGTCCTCAAGTCCTGGCAACATCCTTAAATATTTTCTCAGCGTTCTTTCAAACTAATTGACATTTTATAGACAATAGACAACAGACAATAGGTGCAGAAGTAGACCATTCGGCCCTTTGAGCCTGCACCGCCATTTTGAGATCATGGCTGATCATCTACTATCAATACCCGGTTCCTGCCTTGTCCCCATATCCCTTGATTCCCCTACCCATAAGATACCTATCTAGCTCCTTCTTGAAAGCATCCAGAGAATTGGCCTCCACTACCTACCGAGGCAGTGCATTCCAGACCCCCACAACTCTCTGGGAGAAGAAGTTTTTCCTTAACTCTGTCCTAAATGACCTACCCCTTATTCTCAAACCATGCCCTCTGGTACTGGACTCTCCCAGCATCTGGAACATATTTCCTGCCTCTATCTTGTCCAATCCCTTAATAATCTTATATGTTGCAATCAGATCCCCTCTCAATCTCCTTAATTCCAGTGTGTACAAGCCCAGTCTCTCTAACCTCTCTGCATAAGACAGTCCTGACATCCCAGGAATTAACCTTGTGAATCTACGCTGCACTTCCTCTACAGCCAGGATGTCCTTCCTTAACCCTGGAGACCAAAACTGTCACAATACTCCAGGTGTGGTCTCACCAGGGCCCTGTACAAATGCAAGAGGATTTCCTTGCTCTTGTACTCAATTGTCTATTGTCTATTGTCTAATTGATATTTTCCTTGTAGGTAAGTAACCAAACTACACACAATACTCTATACAAAAATATTGGTCTTGCCAATATTTTATGCAACGTCAACATAATATCCATACTCAGTACTCTGATTTACAAGGGCCAATGTGCTAAAAGTTCCTTTTATGACTCTATCCATCAATGATGCCACTTTTGATGAATTATGGATCTGTACTCCAAGATCCTTCTGTTCTACCACATTTCTCAGTCCCTACCATTCACTATGTAGATCCTACCCTGGCTTGTCCTCCCAAAGTGCAACACCTCACATATGCCTGCATTAAATTTCATCTGTTATTTTTCAACCCATTTTTCCACCATCAGGTCTAGATCACACTGTAGGCTGAGACAGTTTTTCTCTCTGTCCACTACGCCCTCAACCTTGGTATCATCTGCATATTTGCTGATCCAGTTTTACCATATCATCATCCAGATCATTGATACAGATGACAAACAACAATGGACCCAGCACTGATCCCTGTGGCACACCACTAGTCATAGGCCTCCAGTCAGAGGGCAATCATCTAACTACAACTCTCTGACTTCTCCTACAAAGCCACTATCATATCCAATTTACTACCTCACACTGAATGCTGAGTAACTGAATCTTCTTGACCAGCCTCATATGAGGGATTTTAATCAAGATACTAGCACCACTACAACTCTGGAATTGTCCTAGAGTGTCGGGGTCACCAAAGTGCTGCCTTTTTTACATAAGGAATTGCAAAGGAATCGAGGTTACTAATTACTGAGGTCAAACAGGATCGGAATACATTAAAAGGAGTTCCATTGGCAATGGGTTAAATTAGATCTATTACTTGGCACATTATTACTGATGTATTATCAGACAAAATCATTTCTGCTTTGTACTTTTTGTATTCTGATTTTGCATCTTTTGTGAAAGCTGGCGTGGGTTACAACCCAAAGCCTCGGGTTTGAATCAATCTTACCACAGAAGGATGTTTTCCCATTTCCGGAGGTAAATGAAGTAGATTGTCAGAAATGGTTTTAGTGCAGAATCATGTGGCTGACCCGCTCTACAGGCTGCAGGATGGCAATGACCACACCATTGCATTTTTCAGCAGCTCAGTTTGATCCTGCTGTAACCCAGAGTAAATCCTTTGTCTGAAGAAGCAACGATTATGTGAAATAGCCTAATGCAATTTTGGAATTTAATAATTGACACAATCATTCATTGTGGAGTGGGCCCTCTGTGCACCCTGCACCCTACTGGCTGCACCAACTTTTTCCTGAGATGCAGAGCGAGCTGAGCTGATCCTCCATGTCAGAAAGTATACATGTGAAGCAGAATGGGCTGTGAGAGGCAACAAAGTTCAAAGTGGATTTATTACCTAAGTATGTAATGTTAACATATACTTCCTTGATATTAATTTCCTTGCAGGCATTTACAGGAAAATGAAGAAATACAATAGAATAAACTGGCTGCATATTTTGATGCTCATCCTCAGAGTTCTTGTGTGACCTTTGACACTTCACTGCTGTCAAAAGCCTGTTAACTATTTCCAAAGTGATCTACAGTCAGAAGTTTAATAACTGCTCAGATTATATTTTATGTTATTTTGTTTATTTTTATTTAGCGTAACAAGCCCTTCCAGCTCAAAGAGTCTAGGTTGCCCAATTACCAACTATTGGCCTACTAACACATTTATCTTGGGATGTCGGAGGAAACCAGAGCACCTGGAAGAAAACCACACAGTCACAGGGAGAATGTATAAACTCCTTACAGACAGCAGTGGAATTGAACCCAATTTGCTGACACTGCTACACTACCATGCCACCCAAATAATTTGCTTAAAATAATAATATATATTTTAACTAAAACCTCAGAAAAAATGGAGATAAATCATAGATATTTGTTACATACCCTGTAACTGGGTCACTTACCAGCAAAGATAGAGAGGTCCGTTGAAGTCTGATGGTACTATTTTTTAAAGTATTTATTGATAAAGGGGCACAAAAATAAGATTAATGCAAACATACAGATAATATACGTCGTCAATACTAAATCTAAAAGCGCGGGTATAATAATAATCAATAAGAAATAGCTCTATCGTTGTCTAGGGGATAATGTATTGTCCGATGGAAATATAACAGTCACTGTTAGTTCGTTCAAGCTGCAGCGTTTTGGGTTTTAAGAGAGAGACAGTTTTAAACTTGCCCAGGTCTTTTATGATGCCAATCCTTAGAGTCGGGGGAGTTGATTTCCCTGTTGCTAGCTAAAAGCCGTTTTCCGTGGTACCAGCCACCAGTTCCAGGCAACGGAACTGAACGCACGTGGCCTCCTTCAAATGGCTTCCCACTATTACGGGATCGCTAGCGTTTCTTCTGGTGCGTCTGAGGGGCTGTTCCTACAGACCCTCTTTTATCCTGACTCGCCGGGTCGTAGATGTCAATCAGGTTGGGGTGATGCAATCTCTCCCTCAACCAGCCCACTTTGCCTGAGGGCATTCACGTAGCATAGTATCTCAATCCACAAATTTGTCTCCAAGAGACAATGGCCATGTCCCGTAACTTTACATCGCCGGGGAACGAGACATTCCGCACGTCTCTCTCTCATTTCCTGGGCCCCCTGACCCTACCCAACAATGAGCTTGCGATTCTCACAAAGGAGGGGGCTGCAGGCATAACATATTAAAATTAGTAAGATTTCCTTTATCTCTCCTCAAGGTCAGTGCTGCCATTCAAAAGAATAGGTTTCTTGCACCAGCTATTCCCCATATGAAGGTGAATAGCTGGTGCAAGAAACCTGTTCTTCTCAGTGGTCGGTGCTCAGCCGGTGGGCTCTGCTGTGCATCCAACAGCAGGGCATAATTTTAGATTTATCTCCTGCTTCTTCTTCTCTTCAGCACATAGGCAAAAGTTGGAGAATTCCTACACAATAGCCCATGAAGTGCATGGTGCGTGTGAACTACTGGATTGGTACCACTTCAGAAACGGTACTATTTGCTTCCAATGTGCATCGATAAACATTTCAGGGAGAAGTAGAACATTTCATAGATCCTGCTTTCCCCTTCCGAGGAGCTGATTGACTGTGTGGTACACATTACAGAAATATGTACTTCCTGACACAAGTTCTTCCATAATTACATTGCTTATTAGTTCAAAATGCCAGGTTTCCTCCAGGATCTTAATGAGAGAAATCTGCTGAAACTTTCTGGCCAGCAGCTAAAATAGGTAGAAACTGTCCCTGCACTCTAAACATTACAATGCAAGTTGTAGTTGGATTGACACAACTAAGTTTGGTCATTATCGAATAGCAATCAAAATCAAAAGCCTGCTGATGTTGGCAATCTGAAATAAAAACAGAAAATGCTGGGAGGACTCTGCTGGTCATTGGCATCTGTGGAAGGAAAAACAGTTAACATTTCAGGTTGAAGTTCTTTCATCCAAACTGAGAACAAAAGAGAAACCAAGTTAGTTAAGGTACTTCAAACGAGAGTAACAGCATAACATGTTGGATGAACACAGCAGGTCAGGCAGCATCTGATGGGGAGGAATAAACAGTCGATGTTTCAGGGCAAGACACTTCAACAGGACTTCAAACTAGTATTTTTCCTGGTTTTGGCAAAACATCTTGGACCTGAAACAATATCCTCTCTTTCTACAGATGACTGAGCTGCTGATTGTTGCTAGCATTTTATATTCTTACTGACTACTCTTTTTCAGCAATGACTGAGCAGCAGGTCTGAGGGCTGAAATGTTGGTTTTGTCTGCACAATGCTATTTTAAATTCTGTACCAAATGTACAAAGGAGATTATAGCATCCATGCTCTTTGTCATGTTTTTGAACTTTTTGCCCACTTGCCAGATATTCAAGGGCAGTAGACAGATGGAGTGAAGACATCCTTACAAATTGGGAAAATATATTTACCAACATCAATGTGTTACATTGTACCAGGTGCTACATGCCTTTACTGATGCCATTTTTGAAGAATGGATGGAACAGAACAATCCCTCAATCAGTGTGTGGCCAGAGGAGATGGCACCTATTGGACACAACAGGCAATTTAACATGGTTCCATTTTACCCACCTGTAACCAATGAGGAAATGTTTGTATCTTCCAGTGAGCTTGGCTATTCATATGACATTGAATTATCAGGTACGTTTAAAAGATAATAATAATAATAATAATAATAATAATAATAATAATAATAATAATAATAATAATAATAATAGTAATCATCATCATAATAATCATCATCATCATCATCATCATCATCATCAGTTTAATTCAATCTGATTACTTACACAGGCACAATCAAATGGTAAACAGTATTCACCAAAATCTTGCTTTAAAATACAAACTCATTAAAGAAATCATGCCTTACAATAAGTACAAGCCTGATCCAGTTTCTGAGTCAGTATCCCAGAAATTTTATTGCAACCAATTCGTTATTACAGATAGGACAATCCATAATAACCGTCAGGATATTACAACACAGGGCAAACAAGCAAGAACAACTTATTTAATAGATATAGCCATTCCAAACATAACTTACAGAAGTTAATAAGTGAAAAACACCAGAAATACACTGAATTAAAAGAGGAAATTGAAAGACTTTCGAACATGAACAGGGTATACATTGTCCTGATAGTAATATCTATGATTGGTGTCATCCCAAAGTCACTGCACAATAGCATTAAACAATTAGGCCTACACAGTAATATCTAAGTAAATCTTCAGAAAGCCACAATACTAAACACCACTAGAATAGCTTGAAAGTTCCTAGCAATTGAGAAATTAGCGTGCTTGGCTGTGCCTGTACCTCAGATTTTACCAGCTTGAGAAGAGAGAAAATAAAAATACAATAATAATAGTTGTATTTATTGAGCATTTTTCATACCAATGGTGTTTCAAAGTGCTTTACGATAGGCTAGGACTACAAACATGAAAACAAAAGTCAAAAAGATGTTAGTTAAAAGCAAGGTTAAATAAATAGATTTTGAGCAGGTGTTTAAAAGTGTCAACTGTGACTGCATCCCATATAGATTTAGGTACTGAATTCCATAGTTTAAGAGTGTAGTTCAAAAAAGCTGACCTGCCAATTATTTTTTGAGAGAGATTGTTTAACTTTAAGAGTTGGGCAGAAGAAGATCTGGGAGCTCAAGCAGGATTATAAAACGAAAATGATTCTGTGATGTATTCCATTCCCTGACCATGTTGAGCTTTAAAAACAACTATAAAATCAGTTCTAAAAGGTCCAGGATGCCAAGGCAGAGTAACTAGTATAGGAATGATATGTTCCCTCATCCTGGTTTTGGGTAAAAGTCTAGCAGTTGCATTCCAATGAGTTGAAGTTTGTCAATGGGTTGCTTTGGAAGGCCAATGAAAAGTGTATTGTGGAAAACCTAGTTTATTTGTTTTTCAGCTTCATTACATTCAATATTTATTAAGTATAGAAATGCTGCTCTGGTCATTTAACTTTCTGTGGGATGTAAAATTAAATCTGAATCGAGCATAACACCCAAGCTAGTAACTTATGATTTTACAAGGAGAACCAAGTTCCCAAGTTTATCAAGAAGATTATCTCTTTTGAATTATTTTCTCAGAAGATGTTTTCTTCCATTATTTATTGATTCTTTTGCCAACTAAGGACTTTATGTTACCAGGACAGAGTTAAAGAGTTGAGCAGGATAGGACTTCATGTGTATAAGAGAAGGAGGGGTGATGTTTTAGTGTTGTACAAAGTCATGGCGTGTGCGTAGGTAGGGTGAATACAAATAGTCTCTTCCCCAGGATTGGGGAATCAAGAATAAGAGAGAAAAGGTTTAAGGTGTGAGGAAATAAAGACCTGAGGGGTAACTTCTCTTCACCCAGAGGGTGAATGAGATGGCAGATGAATTGGTTGTGGCAAGTATATTAGCAACATTTAAAAGATACTTGGACAGGTGCAGAGATAGGAAAGGTTTTGAGGGATATAGGGCAAATCTGGGAAAATGGAACTAGCTTAGATGGGCATCTTGTTTGCCCTGACCAGTTGAGCTGAAGGACCTGTTTCCATACTATATGATTCAATAGCTCTATGGCACAAGGTCCTTCCTCAACATGTCTGAAGAACAATGTCTAAGCACGTCCTGGTTTTGAAGATGCAACATTGAGTACGTGATCTGCAGCCATATTCTCTGTCCTAGACTACTCTCACCGTGGAGAATAAGGTCAGAGTGATATTGACTTCCTGACCTCAAGATCATCCCTGGCACCACTAGTAGTTTCTGCATTATATCACAATTTGAGGCTCACTGCAGGATTAGAATAATCATTTAATATCTCTTTACTCAGAAGAGCTGCTGTACATATTTTGATATAATTGAGGAAAAGGTAGCCTTGGAACTTTCAGCATTCCCATTTTTCCAAAGATCTGGGGAATTCACATGATCATTTGAACCCCCCTCAAAAACCTTGAGATCTTCATCCAGAGAAAGGGGCTTCTTTTCCCTCAATGTTGAGGTAGTTTTAGATCAAGACTATATATTTTTTCATCATCCATGGCATACTTTCTGGGAACTTGCACAACTCCTTCACTTTTGTTTTGTCAGACATCCTTAGCCAATAATACTGGCTTGAAGAAGATCTCTATGACTTCCAACACTTATGCTCACTTTAACCACTCCAACTGAGTATTACTGCAACCAAAGTCATGGAGGTAGACAATGCTCAAGTGATAAACCCAACCAGATTGGAGGCTGGTAGTAACCTCATTTGTATTTCATAACTTCGCTAATACCTTTGCTAAAACAATTTATTCTATGGAGTATAGAATCAGATAATGCAGAAATGGACAGTTTCATCTACCACAGCTTTTGCCCATCTACACAAATACCATTTTCACAAACTGGAATAATATTCTTCTATGACAGACAACCCCAATAGGCGGACTGCAGGCCAGGTCCGGACCGCGAGAAGCAAATGTCTGGACCGAGCCGACCCATTGGCACTTACGTGAATGCACCTGTCATAACATGTAAATAAAGCACGCGCTGCTCTAATTTATTTTAACCTCATCCCACACCGTACACTTGACCTATGGCCCCATAGAGAATGCAGCCTACTGCACGCTCTCTACGATCCTCGACTAGACAGTGGCACGCACCAGCTACCTACCTGTCATCTAAGAACGGAATCTGTCATCTAAGCGAATTGTTACCAGCAGTAAGTCACGGACCCTAAACCAAGAACAACATGGCCTGTGCGAAAAAGTGCAAAGTCAACCAGGAAAACCATCAGTTCAAATCTGACTGGACTGATGTTTTGTTTTATTTTACCGGACCAGGCCAATACTAAACCAAAATGCTTAATATGCATGCAGTCCGTAACTGTCTGCAAATCAGAAAATCTAAAGCGGCACTTCAACACTCTGCATGCTGCCAGTTTTAATGCCAACCACCCTGCAAAATCAGATCAATGCAGACAAAAAGTTGCAAATATGATAACATCATACAAGCACTCCGTTTCTACTATCTGTAAGTCAACATCTGCACAAGAGCGCAACAGCTGCATCATTGCATGTGTCATGGAATCTTGCCAAAGCTAAGAAGCCATTCACTGATGCCGATTTGATTAAAGCATGTGTAATTGATATTGTTGGCGAAGTTTTAAGTCATGATGAGAGAACCAAGAGAATGATTGTGGAGCTATTAAGAACGGTGCCATTGTCGACTAACATTTCTCTCACTGATTGGTGAGTGAATCAATTTATTTTTGTCCATTTGTCAATCTTATTGCGGTATAATAATATTACAACAACAATAATACTGATAATTTCATTTATAGCTACACTTCATACTTCAAAAGCTACATAGCTTAATTAAAAAGAACAAGTCAAGTCACTTTTATTGTCATTTGGACCATAACTGCTGGTACAGTGCGTAGTAAAAATGAGGCAATGTTTTTCAGGACCATGGTGTTACACAACACAGAGAAAGCTACACTAGACTACAGACCTACACAGGACTACATAAAGTGCACAAAAACAGTGCAGGCATTACAATAAATAATAAACAGGACAACAGGGCAAGGTGTCAGTCCAGTCTTCAGGTATTGAGGAGTCTGATAGCTTGGGGGGAAGAAACTGTTACATAGTCTGGTCGTGAGAGCCTGAATGCTTCGGAGCCTTTTCCCAGACAGCAGGAGGAAGAAGAGATTGTATGAGGGGTGTATGAGATGCTGCTCCCGGATCCAAATAGATTAAATGAGAGAACAGAAACAGCAGAAAAGGGAGGGAGAGAGAGAGAGAGGGAGAGAGGGAGAGAGAGAGGGAGAGAGAGAGAGAGAGAGAGAGGGAGAGGGAGAGGGAGAGGGAGAGGGAGAGGAGAGAGAGAGAGAGAGAGAGAGAGAGAGAGAGAGAGAGAGAGAGAGAGAGAGAGAGAGAGAGAGAGAGAGAGAGAGAGAGAGAGAGAGAGACAGAGAGAGAGAGAGAGTACTTTAAGTCCCAGATAAGTTCTCAATGTGACAGCTGACAGTTGTGATAGCTAGAGTCATAATTAAATGTTGGTTTTGGACTTCTTTTGTTTCAAGACTGCATTTTTTCCTTTTGTGACCCACAACACAGGCTTTGAGAATCCCAGGCCTAAATTATTACTACCACCACCACTACTACTACTACTACTACTACTACTAATAATAATAATAATAATAATAATAACAATAATAATGGTGATAGCAGCAACAACAACATCTGGGCATAAAACAACTTACTGACGCAATGAAAAAAACCCCTGGATGTTCTGGCCCTTGCCTTGGCATGCTTGACATAATTTGGCCCCTGTGGGGAACCCTGTTCTGTGACTTGCCTATTGAAGTATCTGCCTAATTGCCTCTCAAATGTAGTAATTCTATCTATCCCCCCACCATCTTTGGCAGTGCATCTCTTTGTGCAGAGATGGTGATGGTGACCAGAAGGAACAGGATGGGGAAAATACTCCAAGGGGGAGATTCCTCTGTAAGCGCATGAGCTGGATCATCTTGTTCAGCACTGTAGGGAAACAGTGTCTGGATGTGCTGGTTAGGATTCCTTAATCAAAAAGAGAGTCTCCTGAACACTCCGCAATAGAATCCTTGATGTTCCTTGTTATTTCTGACTCACACAGACATTAAAAAAATCCCAAAATATTTAAATACAGGAAGTTCACCTAATTATTTTCATAACAAATAATGTTATTCCATTGCTTAGCATCAAAATATTGTCAGTTTTCATTTTCAATTTAAATATTCCATGGGGTTTTAATACAACATTTAACAGTGATAGTTAGCCCCTGAGGCATGGCCCTTCCACATGGAGCCCCTACAGCTGATCACTTTATTGCAAGCTTCCAGTGTTCACGACACATGCAGATTAAAATGCCATCCCTGCTGTCTGGGGTGTACTTCAGACCCCTGGTCCTGAAGGCTGTCCCATAAGCCAGCAGACCTCTCAGATTCCAATGCCGTTCCTCTTCTCCCCCTTTCCCCACCTGCCTATCAGCCCCCTCACCTGGATCCACCTGCCAACTCTTGCTCCACCCCTTCCCTCCAATTTTTTATGCTGTTATCTCTCCTCCCTTTCAGTCCAGGTGAATGGTCTCGACCTGAAATGCCAACTGTGCATTTCCCTCCATAGATGCTAGCTGACCTGCTGAGTTTCTCTCATTGTGATGGCATTGCCCGAGGCTTCCACTCATTCTTCAGTGGGCTATTCCACCCCTTTGTCTAACCAGGGCACTTGCATCTGCAGTTATGGGAGCATTCTGGCAGGAATTGACCACGTCCCAGACTCTGAAAGGGTCTTAGAGAGAATGTGCAAGCATCCACACAGATGGCATCGGAGGTTGGTGTTAAAGCCGGAGCACTGAGAGCAGTGAGGCAGCAGCTCCAGAACCGGCACCATCGTGCCACTCTACAACTCTCTTGGGATTTTGGATTTCCACGTTTTACATAAAAGTGGTACTGGTGAGAGAAGTGAACGGACAGGATGAAGATGGGTGTTTGGTGCTATTATTTCACTGCTAGTCTTAAGAATCCAATTTTTGTCTGTGGTTTGAAGGCAACGATTGAAACAAAGGGTATTTGAGGATCAGTATAACAGCTGATCCAAAGGGAGATCTACTGCTTGGTGTTCTGCAGACTGCAAGGAGGAAGGCTAATTGTCGTTCAGGGCTGAAACTGAGAGATTAGAATAAGGCTAGGGACAATTGGATGTTAAGTCAGGATGAGACTAAGCTTCTATGGCTGGACAGTCACAAATTACAGTTGCTACTTCACATTGTTTGTGGGGAGCCTTTAGGACTGGTTTCATTGAATGTAATCAGCGCTACCCGTGTCATATGGGGAATTCTGCAGCAGATACTATTTGCCTCAAGGGCCTAAACTTATCTCTATTTAGGATATGGTATAACATGAGCATGAACCCTGACCTTTACCTGTTCCTGTCCAAGGAATGACTATTTAATAAATAATCCAGTGATTTTACAATCATCATTGCTATTGAAATGACCATTAACCTGTTTCATTCATTCCACAGAAGCTCCGTTTGGCTTGGGTGCCATCCTTGCTGTGGCCTTCGGTGGAATCTTCGTGGGTCTTGTCTTTTTGACTGCAGTGTTGCTGATAATTCCATGTCAAAGAAAAAATCAAGATTTTGAATATTTGCTAAGTTCAAAGTTTTCTAACAGGATGTACACTGAATAAACTTAATTCATGCTTGATATAACTATTATTGCTAATATTCTGTTATCCCCCACTGTGCAATATAAAATCACTGTATTAAAGCATGACCAAGAACATTATTAAACATTCAGCTTACCTTCTGCTGGCAATACTACTAATTAATTACTCACAACTAAGCTGTGCTATATAATCTTTAGATTCAACAATTATGATCTACTCAAAATAATGAGAAAAAATTTCAATAATGGTCACATAAAATTGTCTTATGTATATGACTGTAATACTATTTACTGTCTATTGTACACATACTTAGGTTATTGTACAATCTATCAATGATAATGCATTCTTGGAAACTTTCACTTTACTGCTGGGATTTAGAGGATGGTTTGTCTTACTGATCTGTAAATGGGTTGGATATTTCATTTTTAAAGTGCTTTAAAATCAAGAATTTGCTTCAGTATGAAGGAAGTGTTAACATAATCTTTTTCATTTCTAATTCATGGCCTGTATTTTAAGATTAAATATCTATAGAAGATATTATCCCTTAATTATTAGACTGATTTTTTTTTAAATCAAGGGAACAGTTCTGGAATGATCTGAAAAAGCTTCTTTGAATGTTGGTCACCCGGTCTGAATTATAACTTGTATTACCGTCCATAGCATAGAATGCTCATCAAGACTGCACAGGCTCATAAAGCAAACCCACTTCTCCTCTAATTCATTTTGCCATCAGCTCATTGCTGATCCTACCTGTCACCTTTACACCAAGGGTAATGTACAGTAGGCAATTAATCTACCAAACTGCACCTCTTTAGGGTGTGTAAGAGAGCTCATGCAGTCACAGGAAGGAAATGATAATGCCCCAGAGAGAGAGCACTGGAGGTCAGGACTGAACCATGTTGCAGGTGCTGAGACAGCTCTACCTTGCCACCAACTGCAGTTACTTAACAGTCGCTCACACTGTTACCCTAAATTAACAATTATGTTACCACCCTACTGCAAAGGAATTGGTTGATTAATTAAATCATGTCCTATTTTCTCCCACTCTTTATTACAAGGTATTACAGATATGCACAGGCAGATTTCTACAGAAGAGGAATGCATTCTGTAGCCATACACTTATAGTTATTCACTCACTTCAGTACCCTGTTCCTGCCATCAAAGTTCAAAGTACATATATTATCAAAGTATGTATAAATTATACAAACTTGAGATTCATTTGCCTACAGGCAGCCACAAAGCAAGAAACCCAAAAAACCCAATTTTAAAAACAGACCGACATCCAATGCGCAGAGAGAAGAAAAAAGCAAATCCAATCAAATCATGCAAACAATAAAGCAAGCATCAGTATTCAGGACAGAATTGAGGCCATAAACCCGAATCCAGGAGCAGCGGAATGGGCCCATAGCCTCAGTCTCTGAGAGGCAGATCATTGAGAAGCTCACAGACACGAAGCCTGCCACAGCCTCAGCCTCAGCACCGTGGAGAGCAGGGTAAAGCATCGCAGAGCAGAACCGGCTCGGCCCTTGCCTCTGGTCCTCACACGCTGCCTTTCCGATCTATCTGGCCTGGCATTTAAATTGTCCAAGCACTGGGTTGTCTCCCGAACTCGGGCTTGGGCCTCGCTGCAGAGATACATTCCGGGCTGCTTCCAGCCCGTACTCAACCTTTCCAAATCGGCACAGCGGTTAGATGGATCAAATCTCACTCCCAGTTCAGGTGGCCATCACCCCGTATTTCAATCTTTTAGTATTAAGAAATATATCTACTTCCTTCTTGAATATACTTTATGATGGCATTCACTAGCTTATGCAAAAGGCAAATCCACAGATTCAGAGCTTTCCTTATCTCCAGTCCGATCGGTAAATCCAGGGGTTGCAACGCCAGGTGTGGATCCACCCTGTAACTAGTTTGTCTAGTCTTTTCTATATTTTGTGGGTTTCTACATGATTTCCTCTCAACCTTGCTCAATGAACATGAGTGCATTGCATGTGGGAATGTTGATTTTAATTGGTATCCCGAGTCAAATGTTACTGATGAAATACAGTTGGAAAAATAACTGCAGCTCATATAGTTGCTCCCCAAATTATTACATGCTGAACCGGAAATGTCTCATTCAAATTCATTGCAACACCAGTTAAAACATTAATTCTTACAGGAAGAGGCAATTTTGTACGGTCTACAAAAATGTCCTTTTACACCAAAGTAACTTTTGTAGATGATATTGAAAGCCAAAACAGACTGGAAGAACGAACTGACCCCCACTACTCCTGTTTTCTTTGTTACTGTGTATCATTTTGGGCCCCATAATCCGAGGGATGATGTACTAGCATCGGAGAGGGTTCAGAAGAGGTTTACGAGAATGATCCCTGGAATGAATGGATATGAGGAGTGTTTGATAGCTGTGGGCCTGTGTTCGCTACAGTTTAGAAGAATGAGAGGGGAGCTCTTGGAAACCTACCGAATATTGAAAGGCATAGAATGCTTCCAGTAGTGTGAAAATCTAAGACCAGAGGGCACAGCCTCAGAATACAAGGGCATCCCTTCCGAAAAGAGATGAGAAGGAGAAAATCATAAACACAAGAGGTTCTGTAGGTGCTAGAAACACACACAATAAATGCTGGAAGAACTCAGCAGGTCAGGCAGTATCTATGGAGAGTCAATCATTTATGTCCTGATGAAGGGCCCTGGCCCATAACATTGATTGATAATTCCTCCCCACAGATGCTGCCTAACCTGCAGAGATGAGGAGGGATTTCTTTAACCAGAGTGTCGTTCTGTGGAATACATTGCCACAGAAGTCTGTAGAGGGCAATATTTAAGGGTATATTTAAAGTGGAAGTTGATCGTAAGAGTGCTACAGGGAGAGGGCAGGAGAATGGAATTGAGGGGAAAGCAAATCAGCCATGAATGAATGGCGGAGAAGACTCGATAGGTCGCCAAATGGTCTTATATCATTCCTGCAACCCAATGCAGATCAGGTGATTATTTTGTAGAGTATCTATCCTCAGTCCATAGAAATGACCCCGAACTTCCAGCCACCTGTCATTTTAATTCATGATCAGACTCTCACTCCAATCTTTGGCCTCCTGCAAGC
Source organism: Hemitrygon akajei (assembly GCF_048418815.1). Lineage (NCBI taxonomy): Eukaryota > Metazoa > Chordata > Chondrichthyes > Myliobatiformes > Dasyatidae > Hemitrygon > Hemitrygon akajei. The sequence goes on from NC_133125.1 coordinate 109,951,812, forward strand.
TGGGTGAAACAACACCTCATCTTTCAATTGGTCATTTTGCAGCCTTCTGGAGTCTAGGATCTAGATGAATATGAACTTTAACTTTTGATTATATGCTCTTTCTTCTAACAATGTATGTAGCATATGGAATTTGTAGAGTAATGATTGAACATCTGTCAGTTAGGATGGCGGCTTAACTCTTTCTGAACTCATAGCATGTGGAGTCTTTAGGTCTGTTAAGAAAATGTCTGTCAAGTGGGTTTGATAGCTGAATTTTTTCGGAATTCAGACTTATCGCTTATCTGTAAACAGATCTGTAACAAATGTTGTGTGTCAACTGTGAGATTAAAGAAGGAGATAACAAGGGAGGAGACCATTAAAATGTCTAATTGGTCTATGAAACTGTGCAGTTGGAGACAATGTGTTGTTTGAATGAAAAGAGCTGGACTGTGTTAATGGACAAGAGCAAAGGATTTGTCTATCTCTTGATGGCTCTGGGCTTGTGAAACTTGTATTTATGAGGTTGCCTTCTCAGGCTTCATTGAACTTTGCCCAAACCGGTATCACGATCATTGCCTGGGACAAGGGGTGGTTTCACGAGTCGGAATCGGACTTCCCCAGAGAGCAACCAAATGGTAACTAGGAATCGTGAGCCAGCCCAGAAATCTTTGTGACTTGCTATGTAGTTTTTCAAGTCAAGTTCAAGTTTATTGTCATTTGGACCATAAACTGCTGGTACAGTACACAGTAAAAATGAAACAATGTTCCTCCAGGACCCTGGTGCTACATGAAACAACACAAGGCTACACTAGACTCTGTGAGACAGCACAAGGCTACACTAGACTATGTAAAACAACATAAAAACTGCACTAGACTGCAGACCTGCACAGGACTACATAAGGTGCACAAAACAGTGCAGGGCAGTACAATAATTAATAAACAAGACAATAGGCACAGTAGAGGACAAATTACAATATAATAAAAAAGGATGTAGATGTCAGTCTAGACTCTGAATATTGAGGAGTCTGATGGCTAGGGGGAAGAAACTGTTGCACAGTCTGGTCGTGAGAGCCTGAATGCTTCAGTACCTTTTCCCAGATGGCAAGAGGGAGAAGAGTTTGTGTGACGGGTGTGTGGGGTCCTTCACAATGCTGCTAGCTTTGCGGGTGCAGCGTCTGGTGTAAAAGTCTGTAACAGCGGGAAGAGAAACCCCGATGATCTTCTCAGCTGACCTGTCTATCCACTGCAGAGTCTTGTGATCCGAGGCAGTGCAATTCCAGTACCAGACAGTGATGCAGCTGCTCAGGATTTGTGCTTTCTATTTTCCAATAGGCTTAAGTTATTTTTTTGAGCTTCTGCACTTAGTACCACATCTCCTGCACACTCAAATAATTGGGTCTTATCTGACTGTTAAATATGTCCAAATATTCCAGAAGCATTAAGATACATATCCATAGTACACTCTCCCATCTGCCACAGTTGCTCTGTCAGAGAAATTCCTTTGGTTTCACTCACATTCTGCTTAATCTGCTTAGTTTTTCCAGCATTTTTCATTCCCTGATTTTATATATCCTTCTAGTTATTCTTGGGTTTCAGTCCATCAGCTTGATGGGAGTTGCACAGTTTAGATCATATTATATTTATTTGGAATTTTTCTTTTCCTTATCCTATATGCTGAACTCTGGCCTTTTGGTTAGATTACACCACCTTACCATTAAACAGGCCAAGAAGTTTAATATGCTGATCATTATCTCATTTTGACTCATTTCTATCCTAGACACTGTCTTTACAAAACTCTGACACCTTCTCCCTGACAGAAAATTAACCTGCACCTCTCTCTTTCCCAGTTCTGACAAAGGGACACAAAGTTGTTTCTTTTTTCACAGATGCTGCCTGACCTGCTGAGTTTTTTGAGTGTTTGCAGTAGTGATTTCCATCAACCTTCCAGAAGGAAACTCGTTACACTCCATAACAAAGGCAACAAATAGGTTTTGCATCAAGCTTCTTCCAACAAAAGCAGCAGAACAGGGCATAGACATTCTAAATAAATCTCAAAATATAATTTTATAAAATTAAAGTAATTGATGATAATGGGGTGAAATTCAGTTTAGATAAGGAACAGAAACAAACAACACCAGAAATATGTTGCCATGGAAGCACTGGAAAAGAAACCTGGGCACAAGTGTCACAGTCTTTTCAATGTCATTTCAATGACTTGTCTAGCAGATGAAACTGAATTTCAGTTCTAATATGATAAATTTAATTGAATCAAAATGGCTACAAAACATGCTCCCAGATTTCACAGACCTTGCATAAAGTATACTACCAATAAATTAATTTTTACTCACCCTAGCTGCTCCAACAGTATCTTCCAAACTACTGACCTCCACCAACAATCACACGAGAAAACCTGCGAGTTCCCCTAACTTTTACATAATCCTGATTTGAAAGTACATCACATTCTGCAATTGTCATTGGATTTAATCTTAGGTTCCCTTATCCAACAGCACCTTCAACCTAAGGACTGAGCTGCTTTAAGAACATGACTCACCATTAACTTTTCAGAGGGAATTCGAGATACACCATAAATGCTAGCCATATTAATGACAGAGGCATCTCTAAAAATGATTAAACTTTCAGATGTGGTAGGCCCTGTTACCTCAACAGTGAGAGTATTTAGTGTACATAGTAATGGTATATAAAGGACATTCATATTAAAGTGGAAACCCTTTGAGTACTGTGCAGAGCTGTTATATGCTGTGATGTCTCTCTAATCACCAAAGGCACTAAGGCACTCTGACTGAGCTTTAAATTGGTACATGGAAAGTACTTAAATGGAGTATTTTAACGGTGACATTGTATGGGAGTCTCAAGCCAGTTATCACAAGCTCTACACACAGAGACACAGAAGTGCACTTGTTTTAAAACTTTATTCCCACAAGAGACTACCAATGTACACTCTGATCTTGATTCATGAAAGAGCAATGTCCCTGCTTATTCATGGTTACCAAGCCTATTAACTCATATATCTATGACACTTTGTGGGGAGACTTGAAGCTACATACGCCTGTCTGAACTACTCTGCTCAGACTTTCTCAACTATGGCTATGCCTAATGTATTTCTTAGTTTGCTCTACATCATGGCAATAGAGAGGTTCATAATGTTGTATATACAAAAAAGAACTTCTTTTTCATTTTGCTTTCAGAGACCTCATGAGCATAAGCAGCTGCTAGCATTTCCAGCCGCTTCCTCTGGTCGACTGGCTCCTTGTGGATTAGTGGGAACCAGCAGAGAGAAGCAGCTTTCTGATCATAACTGGCTCACTCCAGCCCAGAGCTGCTTTGAGAATTTTTGAAGCAAGGTGAATCGGCTGTCTTTGAGACTGAATATTAGACCGGAGAACATCCCAGCACCCAAAGGATAGAGTATACTTGTCATCCTTCTTACATCTGGCTGTGAGTCTTTCACCATAGCTCCAACATGAACCTGCCCTCCTGCATTCCCATGCTATGAGATTACTTCAGCAATGACCTCCACCACCTGCTGTCAGCTCCTCTTTAAGAAGTGTGGAGTTGTAAATGCTATTCATGATATTGACTCCTTACTATCACATGGAACTTCTCAAAGCAGTTTGCCTCACTACATATGGCAATCATGCAAATAAGTAGGAAGCATTAGTAGGAAGTACTGTTAGGTTCAGTGGCTTTGCAATTCAGGTGCCCTATCTTCCTGATTTATTTATTGATTTATTGAGATACTGGAACATCTGGTTACTAGAGCCACGGTGCCTAGTAATCCCTGATCTAATCCTAGCGAATCACAGTACAATTTACAATGACTAATTACCCTACCAACTGATATGTCTTTGGACTGTGGGAGGAAACCAGAGCACCCGGAGGAAATCCACACAGTCCCAGGGAGAACGCACAAACTCCTTACAGGCAGTGGTGGGAACTGAGCCCAGTGGGGGGCTTTATGAATAGTTTACAGCAGTAGCACTTTTCTTCCTTGTTATGATGGTTGAAGCTCAGCAATGTTCGAAGAGATTAGAACAGTGTGGAAGGCACACAACCAAATAGAATTGAATACACCTCTAAATTTCAGCTAACACACAAATTTAACAGGGAAAAAACGAAAGCAGATCCACTTGATAATATTTGATGGTAATAAGACTGAAAGGATTTTGTTACCTTTTGAAAGATCGTCAGAGTTTTATCTCACCAAACTGAACGGGATAAAAATTGATTAGTTTTATAATGGTGGCATCTCCTCTCTCTAGTGATAAAGCTGAAGTCTGTTCCTAGAAAGTACAATCAGAAGTAGGAAACCAGCTGAGTTTTCCCTCTTCTCAGTGGATACAAAATCACTCCAACTACCTAGCCAGATAACTCATCACAGGATGGAAATCAAATCGCCATTTCAATAGACTGTGTATCAAAAGGCATATGTGCTCACTTGGACGTCAGGTGGAAGTATTCTTTCATTCTTTCACTTCCGTTGCATATTTACGTACATCTGAGTTTGTTTATTTATTTAGATCAAGGGGTGGGGGAGGGGAAGCAGGGAGGGGATAGGCTGGAGAGGTGAAGAAGGAATGTAAGGGGAAAGCACTATGGGTAGTAGAAGAAGGCAGAGTCATGAGAGGTGATTGGCAGCTAGAAGAGGAGACAGAGTAGAGGTGGGATGGGGAAGGAAGAGGGAGGGAATTACTGGAATTCCTCTCCCCCACCCCTTGATCTTTCCTCTGATTGATTTCCCACCCTCTCCCCACCTTCTTTATAGGGCCCCTGCCCCCTCCTTCTTTAGTCCTGACGAAGGGTTTTGACCTGAAGCGTTGACTGCTCATTTCCACGGATGCTGCCCGACCTGCTGAGTTCATCCAGCGTTTTTGTACGTCCTGATTTGACCACAGCAGCTGAAATGCACTTTGTGTTTATTTATTTAGCGTTCAGTGTGGAGGCGGCCCTTTGAGCCATGCCACCCCACAACCTCAATTAACCCTACCCTAATCACCGGACAATTTGCAATGACCAATTAACCTACCCGGTACACTTTTGGACAGTGGGAGGAAACCAGAGCACATGGGAAAATCTGTGCATTCCATGGGGAGGGTGTAGAGAATCCCTACAGATCAGCACTAGAATTTAACGCCTAACTCTAGAACACCCTGCTATGTAATAAGATCATAAAATATAAGAGCAGAATAAGGCCAGTCTGCTTCACCATTTCATCATGGCTGATTCATTTTTCCTCTCAGCCGCAATACCCATATCCCTTCATGTCCTGACTAATTAAGAATCTATCAACTCCTGCCTTAAATATACCCAATGACTTGGCCTCCACAGCTGCCTGTGGCAATGAATTCCACAGATCCACCACTCTCTGGCTAAAGAAATTCCTCTTCACCTCCATTCTAAAAGGACGCCCTCTATTCTGAGGCTCTGTTCTCTGCTCTTAGACTCCCCATTGTAGGGAATGTCCTCTCCATATCCACTATACTGAGGCCTTTCAACATCAGATAGGTTTCAATGTGATCACCCCTTATTCTTCCGAATTCCAGTGTTTAGAGGCCCAAACGCTCCTCATATCATAAGCCTTCCAATCCCAGAATCATTTTCGTAACCTCCTTTGAACCCTTTTCAACATCAACACATCCTTTCCAGGGGGCCCAAAACTGCTCACAATACTCCATATGGCCTCACTTTATAAGACCTCAACATTACATCCTTACTTTTATATTCTAGCTCTCTTGAAATGAATGCTAACATCACGTTTCCCTTCCTTACCACCAACTCAACCTGCAAATAAACCTTTAGGGAATCTCAAGTGGTCACCCAAGTTCCTTTGCACCTCAGATTTTTGAATTATCTCTCCATTTAGACAATAGTCTTTCCTCTTATTCCTTCTACCAATGTGTATGACCATACACTTCCTGACATTGTATTCCATCTTCCATTCCTTTGCTCATTCTCCTAATCTGTTTGAGTTCTTTTGCAGCCTCTCAGCTTCCTCCACACTATCTGTCCCTCCACCTATCTTCAAATCATCCACAAACTTGGACACAGAGCGATCAGTTCCATCATCAAATTATTGACATGTAACAGATAATTAATTGGTCCCAACCCAGACCCCTGTGAAACATGACTATTCACCAGAAGCCAACCAGAAAATGCTTCCTTTATACCCACTCTTTGCCTCCTGCCAATCAGCCAATGATTTACCCATGCTAGTATCTTTCCTGTAATACCTTGGGCTCTTAACTTGTTAAGCAGTCTCATGTGTGGCACCTTGTCAAAGGCCTTCTGAAAATCCAAATACTGTACACAACATCCACTGATTCTCATTTGTCTATCCTGCTTATTATTTCTTCAATGAATTCCAACAGATTTGTTAGGCATGACTTTCTCTTGAGGAAACCATGCTGACTATGGCTTATTTTATCTTTTGCCTCCAAGTTCCCTGAAACCACATTCTTAATATTCTCCCAAGCACTGATGTCAGACTAACTGGCTGATAGCTTCCTTTCTTTTCCCTCTCTCCCTTCCTGAAGAGTGGAGCGACACTTGCAATTTTCCATTCCTCTGGAACCATTCCAGAATCTAGTGATACTTGAAAGATCATTACTAATGTCTCCACAATCTCTTCAGCCACCACATTCAGAATCCTGGGGCGCTAACCGCTATGCTATCATGGTACCCAAACTACATACTTAGCTACATTACATAGTGAAAATGGGCCATAGCATTTATGCTGAGACCCTTCATGAGGTTTTGTTCCAAAAGGTTGACAGCCTATTCATTTCCACAGATGCTGCATGAAAAGCTGAGTGTGTGTACTCCGGATTTCCAGGATCTGCAGAATCTCTCATGCTTACCATGACATTTATATTAAGGTTAACTTTATAAAAGCAATATATATACAAGATTACTCAAATATTATTGAAATATTAAATGCACAACAGTAAATTTACACAAAAATTGGCGCAACTGGTTGAAGTGCTTCTGCCATTTTTGATGGAATATTTTACCGCTAATATTTGTTTTATGTACCTCCAGAGGCACGAATCTGTGAACTTTCTTCACGTTTGAATTGGACATTGCATTATAGCCTTCTAGCCTTATACTAAAGTTAATTCTCCATGATCTGGATCAACACATTGACATCGCATGGAGTCTTGCATCCTTCAAGGACTCCATAAGGCGATGTCAGCTCATGGTCACCCATGTTGGAGCGGCTGTGGATGATGCTGGATCACACTCAGTGGAATATCCACCTCACTGTAGTGGTCTTGCTGATGGTACTGAAGAAATGCTAAAAAAAAAGGCAGCGCTTTCATCTGTTCAACAATGACTAGGTTCTACCCATTTACCTGCTTCTCAGTTCCACAATAAATTAATACATTTAATAGGCTAACTGCAAACTCAGATTGAATGCCATGGCCTAATGTGGTTTCACTTTTGTTCTCAGCCTTCAGTACAATGGAAGCTTAATAGCATAGATTGAAGGTGGCTGATAGTATTCTTGGAGAAAAGCTATTAGGTACTTGTGGGTCTGTAATTGTTCCATCATTTAACAGTGCCTGTGTTGTATGTCCTGACAATCTAAAATATTAATCACAAAAAGCACTGTCCTATTTAATTAAATTATTCTATCCATTATTTTAATAGAAGTAATTTCAGAGAAATGAATACAGTGTATAATTTACACCAATGTCATTACAAGTTCTCTTTCTTAAATCTTTATATCCTGTATTATTCTCTAATAAGTGACTTTTTTCTCTATTTTATCCAATTTACCTTCACAAATCTATAAAACATCCTTGTGGAGGGTTCTTTGTAAATAACTATATTTATAAACCAATGAGGGAAAGTCACTGATTAGGCTTGGCAAGAATAGGCGAAGGATGATGGTATAAGGTTGTTTTTCTGCTTGGAAGCTTGTAACTAGTGGTGTATTGCAGGGATCAGAGCTGGGATTCTGAGCAACACACACAAGATGCTTGCGGAACTCAGCAATTCAGGCAGCAACCATAGCAGGGACTAAAGGGTCACCATTTTGGGCCTAGATCCTTCAGCAGGACTGGAAAAGATGGGGGCAGAAGCCAGAATAAGGAAATGGGGGGGAGAGGAAGGAATACAAGCTGGCAGGTGAGAAGTGAGCCCAGGTGAGGGAGAAGGTGGTTTGATGGGGCACAGGGGTGAACTAAGAAGCTGGCAGGAGATAGATGGTAGAGGTAAAGGGGTGAAGAAGAAGGAATCTAGGAGAGGACAGTGGACTGGGGAAGAAAGGGAAAGAGGAGAACCAGATGAGGCAATGGGAAGGTAAGGAAAAGAGAAAGGGTGAGAGGGTTACTCAGAACGGAAAAACAGTGAAGGAGGGAGGGTGGTGAAATTACCATTTGTAGTAGCATTTGAATTCCCACATTCCTGTACAGCTCTTTAGTGAAATTCAGGGATCAATGCTGTGGGTCATGTTGAGAAAACTTTTTTTAAGGGCGGGGCAAGAGGATGCCTCTAGCGTCGACATCACCATGGGTGCAAGGGCGTATGACCACCCTCCCATGCCAATGAAATTAATAAGGCATAAAAATCTCCAGAGCATCAATGACACTTTGTCAAATAGTGCCCAATGTGGCTGCAACTGCCAGAAAAGAGCTGGTGACTAGTGAATCCAGAGGTAATGCTAAACTTTAACTTTCTAGTGTGACGGGTTTTTTTACCCTTGGCTCCGTTGGAACTAACAAAGCCGTGAAAGTCTTTGTTTTCTGAAAGCCCTCTGTAAGTTTACTATAGTTGCCAAAAAATGTCAGTCACAGCAGATTGAACAAATCAATAAGATGTCCTTAACTATGGTTTTCCGTCTATGGTCACAAACAAGTTATAATTTCTGGGAATGATAGATCTTTCTGTTGCTGGTACTCCCTCGTGGAGATCCTGTTGTTACAATGGTGGAAGTTTGCATCTCACAGAGCACTCCCTACTACTGAGGCAAATCCATTACTTGTGGCTAGTTCCCTTGATATGATACATTTTGGCTGCTTGGTTCATCCATTATGTGGACATGGATATGGAACTGATAAAGCCTTTCCTCCACTGAGCACAGTTACCTTCTGCTCCTTGGGATGGTTAAGGATGATGTAACACCCTGGGAAGGGTTTCAATGCCAACGCAATGGTCTTTCTGCAGAAGCAGTGTTTGGGTAATGGTTAGAGATAATGAGTGCTCTGGAACGTCAGCTGGATCTTTCCATCGGCAGGAGATGGAGAGAAAAGACATTGGAGAGAACCTGTCACAGGATACGACCCGGAGAGGAGATCGTGATTCAATGGAGCCAGGTGCCAAGATTGACTGAGGATTGATGAATTGAGCTCCAACTGGTGCACATTTGACAGTTTAATTATAAAGGGCCACTTTTGTTTTTTTTCTTTCTTTTCTTTACTAACCCTTTAGTTAAGATTCACAAATACAATTCCTTTAATCGTACACAGCGTGCTGTCTGTTGTTTCTTGGCACTGAGTTGTAACAGGGTTGCAAATTACACAGCATCCACACAAACTGGGGTTTGGGGTGGGAGGGCCATCTCGATCTCACGAGTTTGGCGGGACTGGAGTGTGTCTTCCCTAGACTTACGCAGCCAAGGAAACCAGCGGGGTTTCAATGAGTTATATGATGATAAACTCAGAAGAGGACAGTAAGGGGGAACCGTTTGTACTTGCAGGTACTGAGGAAGATTAAGTTCAGCAGGAACCCATTAAACCTTTTGAACCTGTTCTAAGCTCCTATAAAATCAATGACTTACCTGCAGTTGGAAATGGGGTCAAAAGAGGAGGAGGTGTCTTTCTATAGTGAAATAAACTTGAGATGTGAATGAAACTAGATGAAAGATGAGTGTGCAGGTAACAAGGGTTGTGACAGAAATAACTGCATGGGTGGTTTCAATGTTATTGATAATGAAGTCCTGTCATTCTTCACTCCCTATAACATATACAGAAAGCTTAAACACTGCTGCAAAACAGAATTGCACATCTACTGCCGACACATATTGAAATGATAGGAACCTTTATTTGACTATTTGATACCAGAAAATAACATATCATATCACATAATGTTACATGGTCATATGACAGTTTGTGCACTGTAAACAAATAAACAAAATCATCAACCTAAGGCTGTTCACTCACCATCATAAAATAACTTTAGATCTTATGATCTAGTTTCTTCATCATGATTCAGAGTTGATGATGTAATACAATGCATATTAAACTTTAATTTTAGAAATATTACAGATCTTGATAAATATCATTCTTCCTGAGTGTTCAAGGAAGTATTTAGAAAATTAAGGCTAATATGTGACCAAATGGAGATTACAAGTAGGTTTATGTCAAACATTTGCACTTAGTAATATGGCAGAACTTTATTGGTTAAAAACAAAATCAGTGAAAAAGCTGATTTGAGTCAAATGCACTGAAAAGAGCTTCCTACTCATATCAGCCTTATCAATGAGAAAAGTGAAGACAGGTATTTCACCGCTAATGACAATGTGAAATAACTAAAAATTGCACTATGTTCTCAGACTATACCACTACCTGCATAGAGAGTAAAGACATACACACTTGACATTATATCCAGAGCCTGATAATATTGTAGGATGAAGCTTCAAAGGCTTTGGTGTCTCAAAACAGAATTTTATTCTTGCAGAAAGCTTTATAAATCCCAAAGGATAGCTTAGCCTTCATGAGGCCATTCAACCCATGTGACCTCTGAAACCATCGCATTCCATTACTTTGTAAGTTGAAGAAAATTATGTTTACCATTATGGTCTTTATGCGAAACACTGGACCACATCCTTCACAATTAATGTTTAGATAGTCCTTTAACCATAAACAATGAATAGCCAGTGTGGTTAATGAATTCTCAAAACAGATGTTACCTAAGTATTAACATGTACAGTAAAAATGCTGCAGTTCCACCTTGAATATCAATTCCCTTCAGGGCTGTTTGTTTTACCCATCCTTCTGTTTGCTTTTGAATGTTAAGTTACAAAACCAGGCTAATTTTTCAATACATAATTAAGACTTATATTCACCTTAGTCTTGGATATTCTACACATCTGAACAGAAAACATTTGATTTATTTTAAATGGATGAAGGTCTATCGATGAACTTTAATTTGATGTTAAATAGCAACATTTTATAGAAAGAATACAGATTGCTGTGTCATTATTTTTTGTTGAAAGTCAAAATCACACTCAAATTTGTGACTCTGACTTTGCTAGAGATTATAGAAAAAAATCTTTTTTTTGCATTCATACACAAAGATACATTAACACAATTATTTGCTCTTAATATAAATAAAAAAGTACATTAATTATAGTGAAGTAGGTGTGCCCAGCAGTTTCATGTATAGTCACAAGAACAAGGGAATCATCAAACTTCTGTCCCATGCAAATCACAAATCAGCATGTTATTAAAAACTATTTAAAGTATTCTGTGCTCATGAAAATATAAAAACTGTATTTAAAAATCCAAATCTAAATGAAGATACCATGGACAGATGTTCCCACGGATCTCTGGAGAATGCAAGAAACAAGAAATGTTCATTGTTTTAGTAATTCCATTCCATTTTCCAGATAAATTAGCAATCCAACTCATTTAATTTCATAAAGATTTCCACAGTATTATTTTCTTATAAGAGTGTAGAATTTTGAGCTCATTTGCTTGTAACAATGGAATTTAATTTCAGCAATGGAATACAACAAGCAGTCACTCCTATACTGCACATTTTGTGTAAGTGATTGCAGACAACCTTACATCCTCAGTACTTTTTAACCTTACATTCCATATAATACATCTCAGACTAGCCACCTTTCTACATTTCCAAGAGCACAGGAAAAACAGTTCATGAAACAACTTGACAATTCTTTTCTCGATATGTTTTTTAACATTCTAGTTACCTATGCTAAAGATTGGATAATTTTTTATCCCAAAGTCCACAAACTATATCATTTTATACCAATGGAGCAACTAATCTTTATAACCCTGGTTGTTACTGAAGGTCTTCAACTTGTTGGAATGTCAATTTGAATTCCATTTTTCACCCACCCTTTGAAATTAAAAGAAAACTGCATGACTACATCAGACTATTAAGCAAATACTTGTCAACTGTGGAATTTAATTGCTTTAAATAAATCCTATTCTATTCCTGAATCCAATGCGCAGAAGGAAATTCATTACCTCACAGAATTTACTGTGGAATCTTCTGCTTCACTCCCTTTCCTCAGCTGTTTTAATGATAGAATTTAGGAACTAAGTAAGTTGTAATTGGCTGTAGCACCAATTATGTTCTGAGCCTCATCCACCCATGGTTAAATTAATTAATTATTGTGCCATTTGTATTTAAACTGCAAAAGTGATTGACGGCATTTGAGTATTTTAGCCAGTAGAATCATTTAATATTTCTGAACAGAAGCAATATTTGCATCACAAAGTTTAAATCAGTTAGCTCTTTGGCTGAAATAAAAACACTAAATAAAATAAATTGATACTGTGAGATATTCTGACAGACTAAATATAACAAAACGAGGGTAGAAATTTACCCCTGGTCCCATGTGCTAAATGAATTGTCTGCTCATATTATTCATGTTACAGTAGGTTATATATGGTATTCTTGCTTTTGGAATTTGATGCCATTAATTTCAATGTAATTCTTATTTACCCTTACTACTTACAGGAGAGTCACTATCTAGGGAACAAAGATTTCACAATACTAATGCAAATTTGTTTTATTGACTTGAATGGACTGTCTAAATGGGTGGTGAAAGTAATGTCAATAGTAACTATTGGAAGGAATTCTGCTTAGAAAAGAAACATCTGCAGAACTATTTGTAAAGACCAAAGGATTGGAAATAAAGGAAAGCTCTCAATATACGGCACAGGTACAATGAGCCAGTGTCCCTCTGTTTTGTTCTTTAATTCTCTAGCACAATAAAATGATCAGAACAGAAGTTGTTCAGAATTTTTCTAGGAGAATGACTCTAGATGTGTCCAGCATAAAAGACATTAAACAATTTATGATCATAGTTTACCCACAAAAATAACACTCAATTGCACCATTTCATCTTTGATGTAATTGTTTGGAGTATGATGGATGCAGTTACGTTCAAATAATCTGACATTCAAAATAATCTTTGGTTCAGCACATTTTCCCGTGGTTAAAAGCTATGTTATCAACATTATATCAGGAACAAGTACACATTTTGAAAGCTCCATAATGTGTTCAAAGTGCTGAAGGGCATGGGTTTTTATTTTGTCTTTAATGGTACACGTTGTGACTACAAAACTTTCACCTAGACCCTTTGTCAGGAACAGAAGCTCTGTGTCACTATTACAGATTTACTGTACCTCTGTCACAGAACGTATCAGGGAGGAAAAACCCATACTCATGTCAGACAATCTCTTTAGATGTAAGTGATGGAGACATTGATCAATTGCATTAAATACTGGTGTTTCAACAGTGTGAATGTTCCAGGACTACCATTGTGCTGAGCATTGGAGATACAATAACATGCAGGTAATGTAATTACATTTAAACCCTGAGCTAATACCTCAAATTATCTGTAGCAACTGATGGCTAGTGCTAGGATGAAAATGTGAAAATAAAATAAGAATTTCACTTTTTGGAGATTTTCAAATGGCTTATAGTAGAAGAGCGAAGCAACAAACAAGCGGAGGAGCATTATGGAAAATCAGGCGCTCTAGTATGATCTTTCTCACTCAATCAAAATCAGCAGCAAAAATCCAGGACAGGGAAGCTAATCATATACTTCAACATGAAGGTCAGAGCTCAGTCTTCCTGGATCTTTCTTCTGCTGTGATTGGCAAAATGACTCATGATTTTTTTTATCATTTGTATATTAATAAATTCCATCAGTGTCTACCAGAAATCATGTAGCTTTCAAATGCTTGTATAGTCACTTGTTCTCTAGGCTCTATATAATACTCCAATATTTTCATTTTATAGCTAATTTTAAATGCACCTGCCCACAAACTTTTTTCTTATTTTCTAAAAGACAACCTGAATAAAGTTGTTGGATGGATGAGGCAAACTGTGCTATTAAACTACCAGCCTTCTTATATCATATAACTACTGCTGTAACTGAATTTCATTGTACACCGATGTCACTGTAGCGATACAATAGATACACCATTTTGCAGCATTCTTTTCACTTTGTGGTAACTGTAAAAAGTAAAACTTAGATATTAAAATCTTACTTAGTGTATAAATCAAAAGTTTTCATTGAATCTCATTTTTGTTCGGTGCATAAAATAAGCAGAAAGGATGATTAATCTGGAAACAGTCCCAACTGCAGTCAAGAAACTTTCAGGGTGTTTTTCTTTCTGTGTGAGGTCTGAGTGAGGATAAAGCAATCTTGCACTTGTAGACTGTACCTGAATGGCACCTGGTGGTCTTTGGATAAAATGGCAACAGGCTGCAGTGTCTCTTTCTGCTTTAAAACTGGTACCATTCCAAGATGGAGCTGTGTGTTTGATGATATATCCAAAAGTAAAATGGTGTTTGTTCTTTAGTGTCTCTATTGCATGTCACCGATTATCTCCACTGTCTTTGTAGTACCAGGAGCAGAAAGCTGACAAGTGTGACCAGCCAATGCAGGCAGGGTCTGACTGCTGTGGAACTTGATGGCTCAATCTTCTTTGGCCCTGGTGGAGCCTCAGTGGTTGAAAAGTCAAATTCTGGAGGACACATTTCATCGGTGCAGCCACTACCACTGCCTGAGCCACTTGCCTCGTCAACTGAAAAGAAAAATGGTTCCAGTGAAAATTAAATATTTGAGCCGAACAACTTCCTGTCAAGCTTGGCCTGAAAGTCTTTGGAACTTTTGCTGTTCTGATGATAGTCATTAATGCCAGCTACCAAGAAAAAAAACATCAGAACACTTGACCACAATAGCAATGGCAGTTCGGATTGGGGCCAGATATGGGCTTGTAAAATTAGAGAGAGATTTTTTAAATTAAAAGAGTATGATCTTTCCTTTTATAGAAGGAGTGTCGTGATTTTACCCCCTTCCTTATTTCAATACTCCCAGACAACTCCCAGAACTCTAATGGCACACCAAACTGGAGAACAGACCTTCAGTCTGATTTTAACACTGGTGATGGACATTAACTAATTGAATCATACAGTATGAATTGGCAATGTTGTAGCAGTATCAACCATGGCTCATCTCCAAATCAAAGGGCTATGAGATTCTGCCTTCTTACTAATACTTGAGCATTACATCAAGGCTGATATTGCACGGCAGTCCTGGGGGAAGATAATTAGAAGAGTCACAGAGCAATGCAGCATGGGGACAGTCATTTCAGCCCAACTCCATGCCCACCAAGCTAGTCCCACTTGCCCACATTCGGCCCATGTCTCTCTTAACACTCCTAACAAAAGGGCAAGTAGGTAATTGTGCTGCCTTTCTGTGAAGGTATAACCAAAACTACATTTACACATTCAGATGCATTTGATTATCTCTAAGCACTCTTTTGAAGTACAGGAAGACAGCTATCCTTAGTAACCTGTCTTGCATTTATTCCTTAACCAATATCACAAAACTTGGTTACCTGGTCACTATCCGAATACTGTTTGTGGGAGCTTGCTATGCATAAAATGGATGCTGTATTGTGACAGGCACAACAGTAATAAAACACTTTATGGATGTAAAATTCTTCAAGAAAGCTTGATGTTGTGAAGGATATTATACATATCAACAGCAGAAGCACTCATCTGCCGAGGAAACTCTAGATTTGTGCTTCTTTAATTAATGTAAATACTATCCTGCAACGTCCCCACTCCATGTGCACAATAAATTAATCCTTGACGAATCTTGCAATCTCTGATCAGTATTCTCTGATTGCCCTTTCTGCTTTCTTTCTTGAACATCGATCCAAATACTTACCTCCCTCTTCAGTTTTGGGGTACCATCAAGCCTTTGGAAAATAACAGCTACTACTTCTACCGCTTGCTCTCGGCTTGTAAAGTATCTGACGGTTGGGCCACTTTTCCACACTGGCTTCATTATCTGAAGGCTGGGCTACATTGGCCAAGTTAACTTTTCCTGCAGCTGTATTCATGTTCAAAACTTGCTCTTACTTAAAAAGGAAGCCTTGCTGAAGGACGCATGCAATTCCAAAAAGTACTGTGTCATTGTGACAACGATACGTTACAATCAGACTTTTAAAAAGATTATCTCGTGAACTGAAGGTTATTCACACTTGATGTGGGTATGTTATGATGAGGATTCATTCCGCCCACTTTCACTGATAGTAGGGAACATTGGCCATAGGAAACAAGTACCTAATAGTATTAATGCTGGAAAAATATGACTAGCAGATAACAAACCTTCCCCGTTATTAAATGTGTCACTGTTTCATTTTTTTAGTTGGAGAGTAGTTGTAATAGGAATTGATATATTATGTATTGTGCTCAGTCTCTTGTTTATTTGAAAATATAGGAATACTTCTGCATAAATTGTGATTTTGCCCACAAAATATAATTTTGAAATACATTTTGTCATATAAGACAATTGGTTTACATCACTGAAATGGTGAAAGCAGTGAACATATGGGGCAGATTAGGATAGGTGTCAGATCTGTGAATAGAAAAATCTTCCAACTAATGTTACAGATATTGGAATAAAATGAGCAAGTGCCATCCTCCTTCTATTGAAGACCAGTTGAGCTTGTTATTTTTCCTTGGTCAACCTCTGTTAGCACACAGTTTTCTGATCCAAGGAGTTACTATTTTTGCATATTTTGCTATTTATAGCTCTACATTTTCTAATTCCTACTTTCCCTGTGAATCCTGATTTCCATTTCTTTTCATAGAGTCTTGTAGCAATACAACACTGATATGGGCCATATGGTCCAACAACTTCATGCTAACTACAGTGCCCACCCATCTAATCCCAATATCCTCTGTTCGGCCAATATCCTGCAAAGCCCTGACACTACATGTACCTATCCAAGTGCCTCTTAAATGATACTATTGTACTTGCCTTAATCACTCTCTCTGGCAGATCATTCTGTATATTCACTCTGCATAAAAATGTTGCCCCTCAAGACTCTTTCAAATCTTTGTCCATCACACTAAATCTCTGACTGCTAGTTTTGGACACCCCTGCTCTGGAGAAAAGACTGCTACCATCCATCTTATCCATGATGGAATGAAGACCCAGCTTGATCTACCTCTCCCTACAAATCAAACACTCTAGTCTTGGCAACATTCTTATAAATCTCGCCTGCACTCTTTCCAGTTTAACCATGTCTTTCCTAACACAGGGTGAGTAAAACTATATACAGCACTCCAATTGGGGCCTCACCTATGACTCATGCAGCTGCAGTAAATTATCCAACACGTGCTAAATGCTCTGACTGATGAAAGCCAACGTGCTAAATGCCTTTTTCATCACCCTATCCACCTGTGGCACCACTTTCAACGAACTCTGCATTTGTACACCTGGATCCCTCTATTCTATTACAACCCCTACCATTCACAGTAAAAGTCGTTTGCTGGTCTGACTCTCCAAATTGCATCACGTCATGCTTTCTGTATTGAAATCCATTGGCCACTTGTTGACCCACTTTCCTAACTGATCAAGACCCCCTTCTTCACTAACAACAGCACCTGTCTAGCCTTGTGCATGTGCATCTAAGTAATTTATATGAAAAATGAATAAAAAATGTTCCCTACAGCTGACCCATGTAGCACACCACAATTCACTGACCTCCATTCCCAGAAACAACCTCAACCATCACCCTCTGCTTCCTATCTCTGAGCCAATTTTGAATCCACCTAGCTCTCTCTGGATTTCATGGGACATAAACTTTCAGGCCAGTCTTTTATGTGGGACCTTATCAGAGTCCAAATAGACAACATTCACTGCCCTACCCTCATCTACCATTTTTGTTACCTCTTCAAAAAATTCTAAAAGGTTCATTATGCATAACTTCACTGCACAAAGCCATAGTGTATCCTCCTAATTAGATTCTGTCTTTCCAAATGCTGGTAGATCCCTCGCTGAAATAACTTTCTCACTATTGATGTCAGGCTGAATGGCCTATAGTTCTCCAGTCTGTCTTCATTACACTTCTTAACAGATTTATATTAGACACTTTCTGGTCTTTGGGAACTTCACCAGTGGATAATTATGAAGCAAACATTTCCCCATGGGCCTCCCCTCTTTCTCCTCCAGCCTCCCACAAAGTCCAAGGATGCACTTGGACAAGCCATGGGGATTAATTCACCTTAATACTCTATAATGCTTCAAATATCTCTGCCCTGGTAATATGAATGTTCTCCAGAACATCTCCTTACTTGTTTCCCTAGCCCTTTGAGCAATTATCATTTTTTTTCCTCAGTAAACATTGGGAGAATTACTTGTTAAAAATCCCACCCATCTCAAGCTATTCCTCAGTCTCTCAGATTCAGATCGCCACAGAACATAAATGCCGTTTTAAAAAGGCATTGATTAAGACATGGGTGTATAATTAAAGTAACAACACCTGATCTCAACAGACTTTCTTCATAACCTGCAGTCCAATTCAAAAGTTGTGACTATGGCTATTGATTTGACATGTGCATTACAGTGTTTTTGGAACCCAAGAAATGAAAAAGTTGTGACCAGTAGAAATATATCCTCCCATTTACTGTTATCTATGATTGAAGATTGTGCTTACTTGAATCTTGGAAGTTTACATCATTGCCATTATAGGCATTTTTCAGTTTGTTTGTCATCACTCGAAGTGCCATGATTTGCTGACGAATCATTGTGTCCGGTCTAGTGATGTCCACATCTACTTCTGGGTTGTTAATCTGATTAGTTAGACCGTCATTCATTATTTCAGGCAAGTACCTGCAGATTTGAATTATTGCAATATATAACTTGGGATTACAGAGCACTGTGATTGATTAATATGATGCATTTATTCCAAAGCTGATTACCTAATTTTATAATGAAAATAACATTTAAATGCTCTTCTGTAAATAGCATACACAAATAAAAGGTCTTCATCTGGGTATAACAAAGAATGAACCAGTAATCTAACAGCATAATCTTATTTAAATTAAAATTACAAGTTACTCTCTGTATAAGTCATATCATAAAATATGTGGACATTTTATCAAATAAATTTCTACCTCTCTCTGGTTATCAGATAATTTAGATTGAATATTGCAATTTGGAGATGTATAACAAAGTATTTCATACATCATTTACTTAACCAAGTACGTTACAATGACACACATCTGGAATTCCTTTTCAATAGACCCATTATGTTAAAGAAAATGGTAATGTCTTCAGAAAATTGACACCTCAATTTTTTTTGCTAAAATAGTATATTTAAATAAATTTAACACATTTAAATACTCCATAAAATAGAAAAAAAACAGCAAATACTATTCACATCTTCATTTATCACCTTGTCAATGGACATTAAAATTATAATTGAAGAGCTTGTAGAAGTGGATTAAGAACAATTTATAATAACCAAATGCCACAAAATCACTTCCAATATTTCACTCTGGCTCATTTCTTTTTAACTGTTTTTACAAAAGTGGTGACTCCGCGAGATAAAAGGAAGCAACTAATGATAAACCAACTAAAGTTCGATCACATCAAAAATTACCTAGACACAACAGGTTTACATTTATTAATATCTGGGAAAGCCTGAGTTTGAACTCCCCGCTCAGTGCCATCACAAAGCTGGCCGGTTTTGATCACATAGATTTGAAAGTCTAAATTTGAAATGGAATGTAACCCATTTTCAGGTAGAAACTGAAAGTACATGATGAGTCTGATTCATAGTGGTGCATAAACACTGCAGATTTACACCATAATGTTAATTTGAAGCAGAAGACCATTAATATTAATTATGGTGTATGCTTCAAATTTAATCCTAAAATCTGATGCCCAAATATTAAAATTTAATCCCAGTGTAACCTCCGCAGACAACTGCTGTTCAGCAGGTGGCTTCTCCACCAATATCTTCCAAAAAGTGGAGGTGGAGCTTACTGTCATTACCTCTGATTTTGATGACAGCAGAAAGACCTGTTATAACATGTGGTTCAGTAGCACATTGCTCATTTATTTTCTGAGTCAACCTGGAAGCCTTTTGTTCATTGTTTCATTAATCAGAGCTTGTAGATTTTGTTCAAATTTAGGATTAAGGTACTATTTGAAAGACAAAATGTAAATTGACAAGGTGAAACTCTGGAAACCCATAAAATCTGTCAGGTTTGGCTGAAAGGCTAAAATCGGGAGGAAGGCTGTGAGGGCAGAGGATTCATTCTACTGAAGGTGAATGGCGCTAAACATTGATTATTGCCTTTACTGGAATTTAAGTGAGTACACAGGTTAGAATCCATTGAACTCTTGGACATTGACGTCTCAACTGAATGCAGGACAATGTTGGAAAAGTCTTTGTGAAAACCTGCAAAGCAAATATCACCAATGCTTGTCAGTTTATGATACATTCATGTGCATTGCAAATGAACTTCCAGTTTATGTTGACTCTAACAGGAACACGTGATTGAAAAAAAATAATGTACAACTCCCCACATAGTTTAGCAAAACACTGAGTTGTGAGTTGAATCTAATTATTCATCCTGAAATAACATTGTCATCATCAAGCATTTTCAAGGTGAAACTAATTGGCTCATTTAAGATTTATTGTGATGACATTGTACATCTGACAATTCTCATCTCCATCTTTATACCAGCTATATTCAGCAGCTGCCAACACCCAGTATGGCCACCAGTGAGTGAATTAGCAGGAATCATATGCCAGATGCTGATTCCTAATGCTAATCAGATGGGAAAGTGTCATCCACAGTATCTCACCTGCCTTTGGTGTGTCCATTCCAGCATTCTTCTTCATCAGACGCACCAGCTGTCACCTTATCGTCATTACAGATGGCATAAGGCAGTGTGGACCAGAACTTCTTAGCCAGCTTCAGTTTCTCCTTAATGTCAGTAACCTTTGAAGTAATGAGAGTAAAGGGCAATTTAATCGACTTTGTCAACAGAAGAAAATAAAAAAATTAAAGGTAAAGTTACAACAGCCATCAATAAATCGAGAATTTTCCACATAGAAGCTTTGAACAATTTTTGCTTTTTATGTTAAGGCTAATCATTCCCTTTGGTAATATATCATTTCATTCAAATCATATGAAAGATATGCAGGAAAATATGTTTAAAATATCCTTTCCATGTAACTTTTTTTGGGTGCGTGGCCAAATGGATAAAGCGTCGGTCTAGAGATCTGAAGGTCGCTAGTTCGAGCCTCAGCTGAGGCAGCATGTTGTGTCCTTGAGCAAGGCACTTAACCACACATTGCTCTGCGATGACACCGGTGCCAAGCTGTATTGGTCCTAATGCCCTTCCCTTGGACAACATCGGTGGCGTGGAGAGGGGAGACTTACAGCATGGGCAACTACAGGTCTTCCATACAACCTTGCCCAGGCCTCAGTCATCATCGAAAATCGATGGACAGCCGAAGAAAGAATTTTTACTATAATTTTATGTAGTTCAACCTTTCTGTTTATATTAGACCTCAATAATGATATTCAGTGAAAGATTCAGCTGCCTTTACAAACAAGGGAATAATCAACATTGTTCAGGGAAACAATCATTTATCTCATAATGCAGTATACCCAATACTATTTCTGACCACAATGCCTGTCTATACTAATCCTACCCCAGTGTCTATGCTGACCGCAATGACCATCTATACTAATTCTGCTTGCCTCATGGACATACATGCTGGCTGATATTTCATGGTCAATTGCTTCAATTAATCTAAAACCACTGAGTGTTCACATTTTTACTAATACCAGATGATTTCAAAAATTGAAGGAGAAAAGGAGAAAGATTTTTCATTCCTAGGGATGGTTTTTCATTAAGTATGCGACTGACACAATCTCTGCAATGCTGCATAGTAACTGGATGAAGTAAAGAAGTAAAGCAACTGTGGGCTTCAAGAAAGGCCAAGGTGATCATCAGCAAGATATGATCTATCATCCCACTGCCCATCCATCATAATCTTAGCTCAAAGTTCAAAATAAATTAATTGTCAAAGTCAGTAAACCATGGACAATCTCGCAAAACAAAGGAACACAATAGAATCCATAAGTAAACTATACATAATAAAGGCTGACAAACATCCGATGTGAGAAAAAAAAGAACAAATCATACAAATAACATATTGAACCTGAAAGTGAGTCCACAGGCTGTGGGTCAGTTCAGTGCTGAGGCGAGTGGAGGCTGTGGGTCAGTTCAGTGCTGAGGCGAGTGGAGGCGAGTGAAGGCTGTGGGTCAGTTCAGTGCTGAGGCGAGTGAAGGCTGTGGGTCAGTTCAGTGCTGAGGCGAGTGGAGGAGAGTGAAGGCTGTGGGTCAGTTCAGTGCTGAGGCGAGTGGAGGCGAGTGAAGGCTGTGGGTCAGTTCAGTGCTGAGGCAAGTGGAGGCGAGTGAAGGCTGTGGGTCAGTTCAGTGCTGAGGCGAGTGGAGGCGAGTGAAGGCTGTGGGTCAGTTCAGTGCTGAGGCGAGTGGAGGCGAGTGAAGGCTGTGGGTCAGTTCAGTGCTGAGGCGAGTGGAGGCTGTGGGTCAGTTCAGTGCTGAGGCGAGTGGAGGCGAGTGAAGGCTGTGGGTCAGTTCAGTGCTGAGGCGAGTGAAGGCTGTGGGTCAGTTCAGTGCTGAGGCGAGTGAAGGCGAGTGAAGGCTGTGGGTCAGTTCAGTGCTGAGGCGAGTGGAGGCGAGTGAAGGCTGTGGGTCAGTTCAGTGCTGAGGCGAGTGGAGGCGAGTGAAGGCTGTGGGTCAGTTCAGTGCTGAGGCGAGTGGAGGCGAGTGAAGGCTGTGGGTCAGTTCAGTGCTGAGGCGAGTGGAGGTGAGTGAAGGCTGTGGGTCAGTTCAGTGCTGAGGCGAGTGGAGGCTGTGGGTCAGTTCAGTGCTGAGGCGAGTGGAGGCTGTGGGTCAGTTCAGTGCTGAGGCGAGTGGAGGCGAGTGAAGGCTGTGGGTCAGTTCAGTGCTGAGGCGAGTGAAGGCGAGTGAAGGCTGTGGGTCAGTTCAGTGCTGAGGCGAGTGGAGGCGAGTGAAGGCTGTGGGTCAGTTCAGTGCTGAGGCGAGTGGAGGCTGTGGGTCAGTTCAGTGCTGAGGCGAGTGGAGGCTGTGGGTCAGTTCAGTGCTGAGGCGAGTGGAGGCGAGTGAAGGCTGTGGGTCAGTTCAGTGCTGAGGCGAGTGAAGGCGAGTGAAGGCTGTGGGTCAGTTCAGTGCTGAGGCGAGTGGAGGCGAGTGAAGGCTGTGGGTCAGTTCAGTGCTGAGGCGAGTGGAGGCTGTGGGTCAGTTCAGTGCTGAGGCGAGTGGAGGCGAGTGAAGGCTGTGGGTCAGTTCAGTGCTGAGGCGAGTGGAGGCGAGTGAAGGCCGTGGGTCAGTTCAGTGCTGAGGCGAGTGGAGGCGAGTGAAGGCTGTGGGTCAGTTCAGTGCTGAGGCGAGTGGAGGTGAGTGAAGGCTGTGGGTCAGTTCAGTGCTGAGGCAAGTGGAGGCGAGTGAAGGCCGTGGGTCAGTTCAGTGCTGAGGCGAGTGGAGGCGAGTGAAGGCTGTGGGTCAGTTCAGTGCTGAGGCGAGTGGAGGCTGTGGGTCAGTTCAGTGCTGAGGCGAGTGGAGGCGAGTGAAGGCTGTGGGTCAGTTCAGTGCTGAGGCGAGTGGAGGCGAGTGAAGGCTGTGGGTCAGTTCAGTGCTGAGGCGAGTGGAGGCGAGTGAAGGCTGTGGGTCAGTTCAGTGCTGAGGCGAGTGAAGGCTGTGGGTCAGTTCAGTGCTGAGGCGAGTGGAGTCGAGTGAAGGCTGTGGGTCAGTTCAGTGCTGAGGCGAGTGGAGGCGAGTGAAGGCTGTGGGTCAGTTCAGTGCTGAGGCGAGTGGAGGCGAGTGAAGGCTGTGGGTCAGTTCAGTGCTGAGGCGAGTGGAGGCGAGTGAAGGCTGTGGGTCAGTTCAGTGCTGAGGCGAGTGGAGGCGAGTGAAGGCTGTGGGTCAGTTCGGCACCAAGGCGAGTGAAGTCAGTCCTGGAGCCTGATGCCTGCTCCTCAACTTGGCAGCACAGAACCCAATACTCCTGCACCTCCCACTCATTGGGAGTAGTAAGAAGAGAGGGAGACACGTACAATGCAGGCAGACAGGATGGACTCAGTTGGTGGGGGTTTTTGGCTGCCATGGGGGAACGGGCTGAACATCGGTTTGCTTTCTGGTCTTAGGCCTCAACACTTTAATCTGGCTCGGTGCTTTAATTGGCTCTGAGTTGTGGGGTTAAACACCGGTTCCACTGCTGCTCTCAGGCCTCCACGCTTTAATCTGACGTGAAGTGTGTCCCAGCAATGGCCAGCCCGCCGATGGTCGTACCAGCGTTTTCAAGAGTCATGTTCATCAAATCCTTCAGGAGATTGTAAAATCACCAGTTGATTTAGATGGTTCAAGAGTACTGCATTTTCCCTGTATCAGGAACAGAGTATTCTGTATCCTGTTACTATTTCTCCTTTGCTTCTCTCTCAATGTACTTGTGTATGGAGTGATCTGTCTGGACAGAACGTAGACAAAGCTTTTCACTACACCGCAGTATATGCGATGGCCATACCAGTTATACATCACTTCCTAGTGAATCTGAACCAGAATCAGGTTGAACATCACTGGCTTATGTCATGAAATTTGTTGGCATTGAATGTAGAAATGAAACAAATGAACATGTAGGAATGTATTTTAAAGATGAAAGATTTTAAAGATAAAAGATTAGCTTTATTTGTCACATGTACATTGAAACATACAGTGAAATTGCATCATCTGTGTCAAATCAAATCAGTGAGGATTGTGCTGGGCAGCCCACAAGTGTGGCCAGGCTTCCAGCACCAACATAGCATGTCCACAACTCATTAACCCTTCCTCACCAAAACGTATTTGGAATGTGGGAGGAAGCTGAGGCACCCAGAGGAAACCCACACAGTCATGGGGAGAACATACAAACTCCTTACAGGCAGTGGCGGGAATTGAACCTTGATCGTGATCATTGGCGCTGTAAAGAGATAGCACTAACCACTGCGCTACTGCACCGTCCTCTTAACCTGGATGTGAGCTCAGCACAAGGGATGTTGTACAACTGAGAAAATTTAACTACAGGGCTCACCTAATTGGAATTGTTACTCATAGGTAAACTGATTCTATTTTGAGAAGAGGTCCTCATCACATGTGAAAAAGGATTCCCTTTGTTCCAGCGGTGCACATCAGCATATTCTGTTTGAGTGGGACGTCCTGGTTGTACTTTTGGACTAGAATGTTGGGTTGTGGTGTGGGAAGATCAAACTTCCACAGATGTGCCATGGAGAGCATTCTGTCTGGCTGGAAATGCTAATATACAGGATGACAAAAAACTGCAGAAGATTGCAGACTCAGCCAGCTCCATCACAGGCACAAGACTCCCCACCATTGAGGACATCTTCAAAAGGTGCTACCTCAGGAAGGCAGCATCCCTCATAAAGGACCCTCAACTTCCAGGACAGGCCCTCTTCTCATCAGGGAGGAGGCACAGGAGCCTGAAGATGCACACTTAACATTTTAGGAACAGCTTTTTCCCCTCCAACATCAGATTCCTGAACAGTTGATGATCCCATGAGCACCACTTCACAACATATGTCAGTGATAATACACGTGATTCTGATTCTGAAATAGTGGAGGGAGAGAGGAGATGGTGTAGGCTTTTATTTACTGCTCAGCTGGTAGGTAAAACGTGCTTGGCACTGTAAAAGCACCTAACCCATGGATCATCGATGCAGCCCCCTACCTCCTGTGAGCTGACTGCCTGTGGCTCAAGTGCAGAGTGTGATAACTTTCCATTTGAATGCACAATAAAAACTTTGGAAAACTGACCACAACTTCTGCATGAACATCTAAAGCATTGTCAAACAGAAGAGCAAGGACACACTGATTGGTGTAGAATCGGTTCCTAGCAAAGTAAAGAAGATCTGTGGACCATTTGTGGTCCTAAAAATATTAAAGGAGATCTGGCTGAAGATGTCCCCACAATTGAATTTAGCCTAGGATCTTCATTTAGCTTTCTAATAATTCATTAGGCACCCAAACCCCCCAGTGCCACATGAGTGGCAGTAGTGCTAAAACAAAATGCAAAGCATTGTCCATGTATGCAGAGAAGGAAAAGGCACAGAATGGATGAATCTTGTAAATAATTTTTATTATAAATAAAGCTTATTTTGTTAAAAATTCTTTGTGCCCCCACCACTGCCTCAACACCATTCTCCAGTACCTCAGGTTCGCGTCTTCTGCCCCGGCAATAGCTAACGTTGATCTGCTGGCCGCATCCTCATTGTCCACTGGTTTGCTGAATGAATCTCTCATCTATCCATTCCCCCTAAACAAACACTTACATACTTCCACCCTCAGCAGCTTTTCTGCACTTTGACTCTACAAAGGCCATCTTTTGATGCCAAACTTTCTTTTCCCTTGGCCTCAGTAACATTCTAATCCTTGTTCAATGACTACCTTTCCTATACATGACTCCTCCAACCTGGCTTCAGGCACAAATAACAATACTAGCTGCAGACCCCAAAATGCCAGTTTAATACAGTTTTAAAATAAAGGTCACCCATTTCAATTGGAAATTAAGAGAAATTTCTTCTCCAAGAGATGTGAAACATCGTAATTCTCTGGTTCATAGAGCTGTGAATGGTAGCAGAGAATGGTAGCTATTTAAATTTTTGAATCGGGGGCAGTGGGAGTGAGCAGTGAAATGATTGTATTACCACTATCTAGGATTGACAGGCCTACTCCTATGTCCAATTTTCCTAAACTGGCATCTTTTAGCTGCTTGGCTAATGACTGTAAAAATGAAAGCTGGCAGCGTTAATATAATAGTTAAATTATCCTATTTCCTGTGAGTTTCCTACCTTCAGAACCTACCTCCAGTCAACCATCATGGAGATATTCATGGAAAATGCTTTTTTTTTTGATCCAGGTATTTTGCAAGGTAAGTTTTGACCTGACCAAAACCATCCATCTAGGAGACTAAGGTTCAAACTGCAGTATTTTTCCAACGATCACTTTTAATGATCATCTACCAAGTGCTGGAATTTTGCAACTCTTGACCGGTAAATTGATCTAAAGATATGTTCAAAGTTCAAGGTAAATTTATCATCAAAGTAGGTAAATGTTACCATTTACTACCTTGAGATTCATTTTCTTGCAGGCACTTACAGGAAAAATGCAACAGATTTGTATGAAAAACAATACATATCAAAGACTGACAAGAAACCAAGGAGACAAACCATGCAAGTAAACAAATACTGTGAACATCACAGCGGACGCCTGAATAAACTTTTCAGACTTTGAACTTAACTTCACATATGACTGTAAAAAAAACCCAAAATGCTAGGGGTGCAGCATTAAATATATCAAATGCTATTCAATTTAAAATGAAACTCCAGTTTAATGAAAGACCAGAAGAGTCTGCTTGTACAGAACATCAGTAACTAGGCAGCGCAGCACTGTTCTGAGAAACACTGAATGAAAAGTTAGGCACCCACAGCGAGCACCAGAAACATTCTGTTCGTTCCTACGTATCACTCTTCTGATTACTCTCACCATGTGCTGCTTGGGTTGAGGATATGAAACATATGCACCAAAAAATCCAATGGCACTCAAAGGATTTGCACAATATTTCACACAACTCCAAAAACAATGCTATTGTGCAGTAGCAAAACAGGTTAACCTGGAACAGAGCAATTCTGTGCGCACTTCTGGGGGCCTGAGCACCCACGTGGTAAGAGTTCTGCATCTTCTTTTTCCTCAGGTACCATACTCCCCTAAATGATATCAGGATTATTGCAGCACACTAAATTAATCCACAGTAAAGGTTTTAAATTTCGGAAGTGTTAAAAAAGGCAGTTCTTATTTATTCATGGACCAGCCAACCTTAACTACGGTAATGCATTTTTTTTCTGAAGCCAGCTACTTAATGGGATAAAACTCAAACTGCATCTTTGCCTTCTCCAAGATTTGGGACAATTTAGAAAGATGTGAGGCACTGTGAATCTGACCTCCTCGGGCAACTGATTGTTTTGCCCTGGGAGGTCAGATCCACAGTCCTTCACATCTGTCTAAATTGAGGATTACCGTAGTCTAGTTGCATCTGCTGAACCCTGCCACCGATCACAGCTTGCTGCTAATTGTTATATAAGGAAAGGCACCATAACCAGGAAGAGACTTAACTACTTTTCCCTCAGCCCACTGAAGGAGACAGAGTGGGCTTGCATGTGCTAACAATGCAGTATAGCTGCTAAAGGTCAAACAGCTTACTGCCAAATTACCAAATATTACAATTCCCCATTAGTAACATTCAATAGATATTTAGCTGAGTTGGGTTAATTGGCCAAGTGGAATATCAACTATAGACCATCAACTCCACTACTGCATCAGAATTCCCTTTTGTTTCACTCCCCAATACGGGGGGGGGGGGTCACTTTTATTTCTTCTTATTTTATTATTTCTAAACTATAAAAAACTATAACTTAAATGACCAAAAACTGCATGATCATAACAAGAGAACAGAGAGAAAAGGCAGAAGGAAGTACCTTCCCATGTTTCCGGTGAAGTCACAGATACATTAATAATACTCCTGGTAATTAGAGACAGAGAGTCACACAGTGTGGAGGCATGACCTTTGACCCAGTTGGTCCATGCCAAGCAAGACGCCCATCCAAGATTGCCCCATTTAACCCATTTCCTTCTAAACCTAAGCATTGTTATACTGCTTCCTCTGACAGCTGACTCCATATAC
This sequence comes from Hemitrygon akajei, assembly GCF_048418815.1. Taxonomy (NCBI): domain Eukaryota; kingdom Metazoa; phylum Chordata; class Chondrichthyes; order Myliobatiformes; family Dasyatidae; genus Hemitrygon; species Hemitrygon akajei. The sequence goes on from NC_133125.1 coordinate 109,980,674, forward strand.
ATACCATCCTCTGTGTAAAAAGTTGCCATTCCTATTAAATCTTTTTTATTTCATTTTAAACCAATCCTGAAAAAATAACGGATTACATTCACCATGACGTCCATCATGATGTTACACACCTCAGTTTCCTATGCTCCTAGCCAATGTTCCCTCTAATTTGTACTGGCCAGTGTGTGCAGAAATCTTGTGCCGTGCAGTTTTCTGCCCGGTGAGAACAACATGTGCGCACTGAATTTTATATGTAGAGGTATTCATTTTAACAGTTAGCAAAACACTGTCAATAAGAACTTTGATCTCCTCTGGGTTTGATCATTTTCACTCTCGTTCATCTGCACTTTCACAAAACATACATAGCAGGCCTATAGTAGGGAATGAAGGATTTCCTCGTTTGAGCTTTCGCTCACCATCCATACGTGATTTGCTTGCTAATAGACTATTTAAAAAGTTGAGTTTCCAAATATCACTTCACTTCTTGTTCAGTGAACTTGGTCTTTTCTCCCTGAAATGACAGAGAATGAGAGGTGACCCGATTGAGGTGTGTAAGATAATGAGGGGCATTGATTGTGTGGATAGCCAGATGCTTTTTCCCAGGGCTGAAATGGCTAACATGAGGGGGGCACAGTTTTAAGATGCTTGGAAATAGGTACCGAGGGGATGTCAGAGTTAAGTTTTTCATACAGAGAGTGGTGGGTGCGTGGAATGCACTGCCAGTGGCTGTGGTGGAAGCAAATACAATAGGGTCTTTTAACAGCCTCTTAGATAGGTACAGAAAAATAGAGGGCTATGCGCTAGGGAAACTCTAGGCAGGGTCTAGAGCAGGTTACATGGTTGGCCCAACATTGTGGGCCGAAGGGCCTGTAATGTGCTGTAAATTTCTAAGTTCTACGTTCTTCCCCTTTGCAAATTCTCCAGCAACTTTTGCACCACGCCTATAAATGCAGGTTCTGTATTGTACATAAATCATTGCAAACTAGATGTTATCAGCAACTTCCGCATCAGAAACTGGAAAAGGAAATGTGATTGTGTATGATCGTGAAATACACTTAACATGTTAACGAGGTAGAGCGTGACAAGTCTTTGTGCACAGTTTAAATTCCTTTATGTGTAGGCAGCAAAAGATATGCGCTGTGGTGAACTACATATACCTGTCTGGACACGCCCCCTGCTGACTGCTCCTGTGGCTCCTCCCACAGACCCCTGCTGACTCCTCCCACAGACCCCTGCTGACTGCTCCTGTGGCTCCTCCCACAGACCCCTGCTGACTGCTTCTGTGGCTCCTCCCACAGACCCCTGCTGACTGCTCCTGTGGCCCCTCCCACAGACCCCTGCTGACTGCTCCTGTGGCTCCTCCCACTGACCCTGCTGACTGCTCCTGTGGCTCCTCCCACAGACCCCTGCTGACTGCTCCTGTGGCCCCTCCCACTGACCGTGGCTCCTCCCACAGACCCCGGTATAAAGGCGATTGAGGCCTGAGCCCGGCCCTCAGTCTCCAGGATGTAGCATGGTGGTCAACTACTGCTTGTTCTTTCTTCCAGTCAATAAAAGCCGATATCTCGCCTTCACGTCTCAGACAGAGTTATTGATGGTGCATCATGCGCGCACACCTAAGAGGGAACATTGCTCCCACCGTGTCCAGTCTTTACCTTTAATACTGTCCTTTGAGTTCAGACAACACCTCCGTAAATCTTTCATAGTCATAGAAAAGTACAGCACAGAAATAGGCCTTCTGGCCCATCTAGTCCATGGTGAGCCATTTAAACTGCCTACTCCCATTGACCATAGCCCTCCATACCTTCTAGTTTTCCTGTATACTCTCTCGTTCAATTCCATCTTTCCTACACAGCAGTGACAAATAATTAATCCACTATTCCAAATATGGCCTCTGGTGTCTTATACAACTGCAACATAGCTTCCCAACTTCTATATTCAGTGCCATGACTAAGGAAGATCTGTGTGCTAAAAGCCTTCTTCACCACCTTCATTTGTAGTCATTTCACTTCCCTAATATTACAGACTGTGAGCTGAAAATGTATGAAGTAGTGAGAATTCCTCCCATATTGGGATTCCTTAATAAATCGTTGCTGGCTAAATCTTTAACTTAAACTTAGTGCAAACAGGGATTTGGTCATGTGCCTAACCTGCCCCATCCCCAAAGTTTGCCGTTCTTGATACATTACATCTAAATGTTATAGTTGAATGCACATAGTGTATAGAATAAGGTAGATGAACTAATAGCACAGTTACAGATCGGCAGGTATGATTTCTGAAGGGAACACTATAGAAGTAAATTTTCCCAAAAGGTCAACTAATTTAACACTGAAGATCAAGTTTATCAGGAAGCTCGGGTACTGTACTGTCAAGAACTTGACCTTTCCAGAAATGTTTCCACCTGTGAATTATTATTACCTTGTGTGTCATGAAGCTGAATGGGTGACAAGAGAGAACAACGTGACAACTGCCATGGAAACTGAATAGCTGAATGCAACACCGGGAACGGGGTACTTGTAAGCAGAATGAAACATCTTGAAATAGACTTTGTACAGGTTAATAGCAACAAGCAATGCATTATTCAGATATCCATTTTGCATTAAAATGATTTGGTAATTTTGTAAGATGCATTCCTGCCCATTGTGTCTTGGAATCTCCATCTGCAACAGCAATCCAATGCATGTCTAATTTGATTCATTCCTTCACCATGACGCAAATCAAAAACCCCAAAGATTCCCCTTGATTACAATCTGGCCTCACAGCTTGTACACAGCAGATGCTAAAACCTGTCTGAAGTGTAACTGAATGATAGGTTCACATTCTTCCTACTGCTGTAATTCTCTTCAAATTTGCTTTGGCAACTGGAGTAATTTATCTCTCTAAGGAAACATTTTAATACATCTGTATAAAGATTGTTACTCTACAATGTAAAAGAAGACATGGTTGTAATTGGGTGGTGCGGGCCGTTGTGCCAGAAGGGTCTGTAACTGCGTTGTATATCTAAATAAAGTATATAAATTATCCACCATTGTCCCTGTACCTAAAAAGACCAAGTTAACATGCCTGAACGACTGGCGTCCCGTCGCACTCACCTCAATAATAAGCAAATGCTTTGAGAGGCTGGTCAAGGACTACATCTGCGGCTTGATACCACTCACACTGGACCCCCTACAATTCACCTATGGACACAACCCGATTGACAGATGACGCAATAGCCATTGCTCTACATATCGTCCTTACACATCTGGAGAAGGAGGATGCTTATGTGAGAATGCTATTCTTGGACTACAGTTCAGCATTCAACACCATAATTCTATCCAGGCTCGACCTTGGCCTTGACCCTGCCTTGTGCAGCTGGATCCTGGACTTCCTGTCAGATTGCCAGCAGGTTGTAAGAATGGGCTCCCTCACCTCCAACCCTCAAGGCTGCATACTGAGGCCCCTCCTGTACTCTCTGTGTACCCATGACTGTGTCGCCACCCACAGCTCCTATCTGCTAATTAAATTTGCTGATGACACTACACTGATTGGCCTTATCTCAAACAATAATGAGGTGGCCTACAGGGAAGAAGTCATCTCTCTGGCACAGAGGTGTCAAGAAAATAACCTCTCCCTCAATGTTGCAAAAACAAAGGAGCTGGTTGTGGATTACAGGAGGAATGGAGATGGGCTAACCCCTATTGACATCAATGGATCTGGGGTTGAGAGGGTAAACAACTTCAAGTTCCTCGGCATCCACATCACCGAGGACCTCACGTGGTCTGTACACACATGAAAGAGGCACAACAGCCTCTTTCACCTCAGACGGTTGAGGAAGTTTGGTATGGGCCCCCAAATCCTAAGAACTTTCTACAGGGGCACAATTGAGAGCATCCAGACATGCTGTATCCTTGCCTGGTATGGGAACTGCACCTCCCTTAATCGCAGGCCTCTGCAGAGAGTGCAGAGACAGCTCAGCGCATCTATAGTTGTGAACTTCCCACGACTCAGGACATTTACAAGGACAAGTATGTAGAAAGAGCCAGTAGGATCACTGGGACCCAAGTCATACCAACCACAATCTATTCCAGCTGCTACCATCTGGGAAGTGGTACCACAGCATAAAAGCTAAGACCAACAGAGTCCGGTACAGCTTCTTCCACCAGGCCATCAGACAGATTAACTCACACTGATTTGTGTGTACTCTATATTACATTGACTCTTCTACTTATTATAAATTTCTATGATTGCACGTGGTACATTTAGATGGAGTCGTAACATAAAGATTTTTACTCCTCATGGATGTGAAGGATTTAAGAAATAAAGTCAATTCAATTCAATATAAAGACTTCGATGACTTCAACTTTCTATTCAGTTTCCAGTTGCGAAGAATTTTATGATTATAGTCAGTAGGGGGCAGCATTACCCAATCTTTAACATCTGCTCACAACTATCAATGCCCCAGTCCTCTCAATTGTACATAAGAACTACTGTTTATCTGTATTCATTTTGTCTCTCCCACAATAACCTCTTCTCAGATGACACTTGGGATAGATCTGGTGTACGGATTGTGGAAATGCAGATGAAGTAGGCAGTGGCTGATACATCAGGTTGAGAATGGGGGTATAGCTTGTGAAGTGGGACACATCCACAGGGCCACCTTCTTCCTGATTCATGACCCTGAGCACAACTCCACGTGCTTTTTCACCACAAATTCCCTGGATTCTGTGGAGATGTTGTATTTCTTTAAGAAAGCTCATAGCACATCCTTGAATCATTTCTTCTGTCTGCCTGATAATAATCTCCAAGATTGATCTATAGTGCATGCAAATGACATGCTCTGCACAACATAGCTGACTCAGTGTAACCAGAGCCTCAGTGATGGTATGTTTGCCTGGAAGTTTGTCCTGGAAGTAGAATCTAGAGAAGCTTGTGAAGACAGCGTTAGAGTTGTTTCTCTTGTGCCTCGAGTTGCCTGCTGAGATAGTCTGGAGCTCAGAGGAGGGAAGTGATCACTGTTGCCTGGTAGACCACGAGTTTTGTGCCAGGTCTGAGGTCTTGATACCCTCTTTCTCAATGGCGAATGTCTGTACAGACACACTGAAGTGAGTGGTTAGTTACATTACCAATCTGGCTCTGATCCAAGGCTCTTGAGTACTTAAGTAAAAGCAATAATGGGAGTTAAGAGCTTGGCCTCCAAACGTGAACTACATAGGGAAGCCTTTTAGGACCGAGATGAGGAAAAACTTCTTCACACAGAGAGTGGTGAATCTGTGGTATTCTCTGCCACAGGAAACAGTTCAGGCCGGTTCATTGGCTATATTTAAGAGGGAGTTAGATATGGCCCTTGTGGCTAAAGGGATTGGGGGTATGGAGAGAAAGCAGGTACAGGGTACAGGGTTCTGAGTTGGATGATCAGCCATGATCATACTGAATGGCGGTGCAGGCTCGAAGGGCCGAATGGCCTACTCCTGCAGCTATTTTCTATGTTTGTATGTAAACTACATCTGAATGCTGCAGATTGACTGTTGAGAACCAGGTAGCCTTTGGGTCTACAATGTAGTTGCTGTAGGTCAAACAACTTCTCATTGGTTCCAAATATTAGATCCACTTCACAGAAACGTCAATTGGAAATGAGCTATAATATTGTGGCAAGATAAGAAAAGTTTTGGGGCAATGATACAGCCTTGTTTGACATTATGGTTTTGTTGTGGATGTCTTGGTTACTTTCATGCCTTGTATGCCGCTATAATTTCTGTTTACAGCAAAATTTGAGGAGAATGTCACACACACAGTCCCTTCTGATGGATGGAATCAAAGGCTATGTGAGATGAGTAAAGGTCATTCAAGATGGCTGATCCTGCTTCCTGCAATTTTTTGGTATTGCCATTCGATGAAATGTACCCCCAGATGAATAGAGTCCACATTATGATTTGGGAAGCAGGTCTTTGGTCCCTGGGAGAAAGTAGTTGTGGGGGCCCTGTCATAGATTTGTTTTTCCTGCAGACAGCCGGAAGACCCTTCCTGTAGTTAGACTTGCATCCCTTTGTGAAGATGGTCACAATTATGGTGTATTTTTGATGCCTTCAGAGTATCCTCTTCTTCCCAAATGTGGAGGACGAGGCTGTGGATTTGCGACTGAATTCTTTCACCATCAAATTCCAGCATTTCAGCAGAGATATCGACAGCACCCAAAGCTTTGTTATTTTTGCTATAGCTGAGAACACCCTGTGGCTCCAGTAGGCTGGGAGTTGACAGGGTTTTTGAGGTGCTGTCTGAGAAGAGCAACTTTGTGTAGTGCTTGAAAGCCTCAATGGTATTCTTCCTGAGGTAATGTTTCTGCCCGGGGCCAGGTTAGATAGTGAACAGGACTAAGTGGCATTCAATCCAGTAGTCATTGGTGCCGATAATGGTACAGATAATGTCACAGTTTCCTTGATTCAGTGATATAATCTAATAGATGCAAGTGTTGGACTGAAGGTATTGCCATCACTTCATGTGCTTGTTGGTCAGATGAAGTTATTTCTGAGCATGTTGTCACGAAAATGATCCCATTGGAGTTAGCCTTCCTAACTCCTTCCTTGCTAATCATACCTTGTTTCACCTGGTGTTGAAGACACCTGCAAAGATCAGTTTATCTATCTTTGGAATGTGGAGTAGGGTTTACTTTAAGGTGAGGTTCAAATCCTCCTTGCTCTGTTCTTAAGTTCCAGTTTGTACACTGATGACCACAGTGTGCTGTTTCTCTTTCATCATCAGACACTTACTATTTCTGCAAGGTGAGTTGCTGAGATGTTTGTCCAGCTCATTCTTATTGGTAAAGCTCACTCCATAAAGACAGAAATGCTCTTCCTGTTTTCCCCTTCAAAACTGTGGCCTCCAGCCTGCCAGGTCACACTCAGAATGGCAATGTTGAATTCATTGTCTCCGAGTTTCATGTCTCTGTCTGTCAGGGGTTGGGTGGGTGGGTAGGGGGAGTAGGAGTGATGTATGACTGACAACATTTCAAGTTGAGACCTGACAGAACTTTCCATTGCCCTTGACAAGTGCACTATCAAACAAAACCAAGCTATGAAAGGAGATCCTCAGAGAGATGACCAAAAATTCTTGAAAGGCCGAGGTCCAAATGAAAATGTTCAAAAAAAGGAATGAGAGGTGAGGCCTGAGTAGTGAGAGGAGGGAATTCTAAGGGGAAACACAATAATCTCTGACTAAAGAGAGTAACTGTTGAATTTATAAATTCACTTCTCACTAGCAGATTGATTGTCTCCTTGTTATTATTTCCTCTTGGTTCTTACTTTAGGTTTGACATCACAGTACTCAATTTTAAGAGACACAAGCAACCTAAAAATTTAATCTCCACAATATTAGCAGGAAGTTACTACAGATTCAGTTTTAGCTGCTGGTTAAGCAGTCTGACAAATCGAGAGATGTTGCAGAGGTGAAGAGATGTAGTCAGGTTGAGTTGAGAATAATCAATGTACATGTTGAAACTGTTTTTTAAATGATGTTGGATGGCAGAACATTGATAACAATTAGGAGAGGGGGAGATCACTTGGGAAAGCAGAGGTAACAATGCAGGAATGGGAGGCAAAGCAGCTGAGGCTAATTCTCTGGATGCCAATGAAATAAGGCAATAAGTTGCGAGCTGCTGGACAATGTGCAAGTGATAAGGAAAGAGGTCTTTGCAGCCTTAAAGCTCAATAACTGGCCAACACGTACATCCCTAGATCCAATGGGAGGCCAGAGAATAACATCATGAAGGTCACTACCAAGATATTTGCTCTGTTGTCAGCCACGGGCAAGGTTCCTGAAGACTGCAGGGTGGTTTATGTTATTCTACTGCTTAAGAAGGGTAGCAAGGACAGGCCAGGGAACCACAGAGTGGTGAGCCTGAATTCATTTGTAGGGAAGTTACTGGGCAGAATTCTCATGGACAAAGTCTATCATCACTTGGAAATTCAAGGCCTGATAAGGAATAGTCAACATAGTTTTGTCTGTGGGATGAGATGTCTGATGATTCTTTTGGACTTTTTCTGAAGAGATAGGCAGTGGATGCTGTCCAAGTGTCCACATGGTAGACTGATCTGAAAGGTTAGGTCACATGGGATTCAGGGGGAGCTACTGAGGATGATTCAGAATTGTTTTGATAATAGGTCGATTCTTTGACTACAGAACTGCGACTGACAGGCTGTCCCGGGCACAATGTTGGGACTTCTGTTATCCTTCATCTATGTGAATGATTTGTATTTGAATGCACATGAAGCAGTCAGCAAGTTCTGATGATACTACACAGGGGGTCTGGTTGATACCGAAGCAGGTTACAATGAATTACAAAGTGACATTGATCAGTTAGGGAGATTGGCTGAGGAGTGGTAAATGGATTTCAAATTAGATACATATTTAGATATATTTTGGTCAGTCAGCCCAGGGGAGGACTTATACAGGGAATGGCAAGGCACCGGCAAGCATAACAGAACAGAGGGACCTGGGAGCATTGATGCACAGTTCGCTGTAAGCGGTCGTACAAGTAGACAGGGTGGTGAAGTTGGCCATCTTCACTCAGGAGTAGTGTCATTACGTTGCAGTTTTGTAACTTGCTGGTGAGACAGCACTTGAAGCATTGTGAACATTTTTGGTCGTCCTGTTATAGGAGAGGCATTGTCAAGCTGGAGATGGTGCAGAAAGGTTTATGAGGATGCTGCCTGGACAAAATGGCCTGAGTTACAGGGAGAAGATGGATCCCCATTCCCTGGAGCGCAGGAGAATAGAGAGTGACCTCATAGAAGTTCATAACATCCTGAGAGGATGGATAAGGAGGGCAGTCATTGTCTTTACTCCAGGGTTGGGGAGTACAAAACTAGAGGGCCCAGATACAAGATAAGAGATGAGAGATTTAAAAGGAACCGAGAGGTAACACCTTTACACAGAGGGTAGTGAGCACCTGGAATAAACTGCCAGAGGAAGTGGTTGAAGTAGGTACAATTGCAACATTTAAGAGATATTTGAATTAGTACATGGACGGGAAAGATTTGGAGGGTTATGGGCTGGGACTAGCATGGAGGGTGTTGTGATTGGCGAGGACCAGTTGGGCAAAAGGGCTTGTCCCAATGCTGGATTATCCTATGACTAGAGAGGCAAGAACGGAAACAAGGACACATGTTCCAGCCAGATGTTGGGGGTGCAGGCATATTAGGACAATAGTGTGGTAAACTGTGTCAAAAGCTACAGACATATTAATAATTACATGGGATGCCACAATGACTCTACCGAAGCTTTATTGGCATTGAAAACACATTAAAGGATTTGATTTGAATTCTGCACCTTCTTTACACCAACAGAGAAGAAATTATTATATTCCAATTCTCATAATAAGCTGTTTATTTCTATAAGGTATAAGAAGAATTTAATTTTGTTTAATTGATATGAGCAGGACGAGAGTTATACAGCACTTTTTCACCATGATTTTGTTGGGTTCTCTGCTCTAAATTGACCTCTGGCATCAGCTGTGAAGAGAGAGTGAAAGAGCTGCTTCCTCGGTATCCCCCAGTGAAAGAAGCAGGACCCATGTGAGCAGCTGAGAGGTGGGACAAAGGGAAATGAGGGATACAGAACAAACAGAAAAAGTGAGAGAACAGAACATGTCACCTGTGTACAATAGTGGGATACTGAATCATTGCCGTGTTGACTCAGGCCCAGCCCATTACTGATGACGGATTTTCCATGACTTAAAAGCATCGGAAATTCATCCTTGCTTGGATTCAAATAAATGATTATTAAGCATGTCCTTACAATCCCCTAATCAATTCTTTGGAGATCGTATTAGTTCACCACCAGGCTCACGGCTGATGCTTACTGCACTTTCTTTATATTCACTACTGTCATCAGAATCGCCATTATGTGCTGTGTCATATGACATGGGCAATCATGGTCCTTCCATCATCATCTTTGCTCATGGCAAATTTTTCTACAGGTATGGTTTGCCATTGCCTTCCTCCAGGCAGTGTCTTTACAAGACAGATGACCCCAGCCATTATCAATACTCTTCAGGGATCATCTCCTGGTGTCAGTGAATGGTTGCATTCCAGATTGAATGGCTTGTCATATGAAGTGTTTGACAGCTCTGGCCTGTATTCATTGGTATTCAGAAGAATGATGGGTGACCCTATTGAAACCTATCGAATGGTGCAAGGCCTTGATAGGGTGAATGTTGAGAGGATGTTGCCTATGACGGGAGAGTCTAAGACTAGAAGACACAGCCTCACAATAGAAGGGAGTCCTTTTAGAACAGAAATGAGGAGAGAGTGGTGAAACTATGGAATTTATTGCCACAGGCAGCTGTGGAGGCCAAGTCTTAATGTATATTTAAAGCAGAGATCGATAGATTCCTGATTGGTCTGGGCATGACGGGATGGGGGTGGGAGGCAGGAGATTGGAGCTGAGAGGAAAAGTGAATCGGCCATGATGAAATGGTGGAACAGACTGGATGGGCTGAATTACCTAACTCTGCTCGATACCTTATGGACGTGATTTGCACCAGCTACTCATATAACCATCCATGGTTTAACATGTCTCTGATCGGGGGTCTAAGCAGCTGTTACACCTTGACCTTCAGGACAGCGGAGGGAAGACATGCCTTGCACCGCCTTTGGTGGAGACGCATCTCCACCTGCACCTGTACTCACTGCAGTACAACACCTATCAAATGTGTGAGATATCAACAGGAGTGACATGTAATAATCTGGAAAATCTGCCAGGTTGGCACCATCAGAGTCCTGTGTGTGTTAGGTTACCAGAGACGTACATGGAATACCCAGCACTGGATGAAGCACAAGCAGGAATAACAGGAGTGGTATATGACAATCATGACTCTCTTGTGGATCCATTAAAGACTTTGGCGAACTTCATTTTCATGTTTTACAATTTTTCTTAAAAATAAACACCCTCATTTGTATTTATGTGCATTGTTTTGTTGATCAACTGTTTAAAATTATTCCTCTGTCTTACTGTTGAAGCACAAACACTCATTGGCTGCATTTTATCTTTTAGCTTAGTCTGGTTTTAATTCTCTCTGGCAAAAGAAAGCAAAGCAAAGCTAAAATATGGGATGTGTTTTTTTTACCCCCTTTAATCCCTAAAGCCTCGCAAACACCCAGCTCGAACCACATCATCAAGTTCGCCGGTGACACGACCGTGGTGGGTCTCATCAGCAAGAACGACGAGTCAGCTTACAGAGAGGAGGTGCAGCGGCTAATGGACTGGTGCAGAGCCAACAACCTGTCTCTGAATGTGAACTGTTTTGTGCTCTTTATGCAGTCCTGGGTAGGTCTGTAGTCTAGTGTAGTTTTAGTGTTGTTTTACGTAGTTCAGTGTAGTTTTTGTATTGTTTCATGTAGCAGCATGGTCCTGAAAAACATTGTCACATTTTTACTGTGTATTGTACCAGCAGTTATAGTCGAAATGACAATAAAAAGTGACTTGACTGGACTTGAAATTAATCCTCCTTTTACAGTGGTGCATAAGGCACCCTCGAGAAGGCTTGCAATGACATTACTAGGAATGGAGTTGAAATTTTACACCTGTGAATGAGACAGGAAACAATATGAGTTTCCATGGGGAGACTCATGCTTTCTTTACACTGGACTTCTGACAAGAGGGCTCTGTCACTATTAAGGCAGTAGGAAAATGGGGTGAATGTAGATGTATGGGAAATGGAGGAGATGTGGGTAAGGGCAGCATCAATAGTAGAGGGAGGGGAACCCTATTCTTTAAAGGAGGAGGACGTCTCTGATGTCCTGGAATGAAAAGCTTCATCCTGGGAACAGATGTAGCAGATGCAAAGAAACTGAGATAAGGGAATAGCATGTTTACAGGAGATAGGGTGGAAAGGTAACTGTGGGAATCAGCAGGTTTATAAAAGATGTCAGTTGACAGCTTATCTCCAGAGATGGAGACAGAGAGATCAAGAAAGGGGAGGAAGGTGTCAAAGATGGACCAAGAGAATTTAAGGGCAGGGTAGTAGTCAGAGGCAAAGTTGATCAAAATTGACGGTCTGAGCATGGGTGCATGAAACAACACCAATGCAGATGTCAATGTAGCAGAGCAAAAGTTGGGTAGTATAACCTGGGAAGGCTTTGAACATAGATTGTTCTACATAGCTGATGAAGAAGCGGGCATAGCTGGGGCCCATGTGCATGCCCGCGGCTACCCCTCAAGTTTGGAGAAAGGTCTTTACTTAAGTTTGTACTTGGCAAAAATATTTTTTCTTCACCCAGTATATAACAGCATTGGCCTATAAAATACAGTACACTGTGCTTACTTCTCTCAGTGCCCTGCACTGAAAAATTGCAGTTTCCTGGAGTACGATATGATAAAAATAGGCTCCCGGTCACTTTTCACACTTCATGCTACAGAGTGTGTTATTTTCTTCTGTAAGTAAATTTTCTATTCTGCACCTGTACCTGGATTACTGCCCATCAAGGTCAATTCCATCTTCCTAAACAACAACCCCCAATTACCGATCCATATCTTCTCTTAAAATGTTCTGGTCCTGACAGTATTACGAAAGCTCCTAATGCTCTATATTTGAGGAAAGGGTCTTTATTGTACCTTCAGCAGTGACAATGAAATAGCGCTGATGTATAGGCTTTCAGTATTATGTGGCTTTCCTAATGTTCAGCTGACAACAGATTCACTTGTACAGCATTTCAAATTCTCCTTTACAAACCAAAGGTCTTCACTAATTGCAAAGAGAGCCATTGCCTCAATATTCATGTCATGGCCAATAACAAGTGTCTAAGAAGTTCACATTCTTAAGCAGTCTGCCCTCCCAAACATACTTCATATTTCAGGGATTTCAAATTTCATTAATATCTGCTGCGCCCTATACAATAAAGCTAAATGACAAAGAGGCCATTGCCTGAGTCCTCTGGCAAAAGGAAGAGGATGAAGAGCTCAAGAAGGAAGAGGATAAGGCAAGAAGGCCAGAAGAAATAAAGAGAAAAGGGAAAAAAAGAGATGTGTCTGGACAAGGTCCAAACACAGCAAAGATTAAGTTTCAAAAGGAGTGGTAAAAGAAAAAAATGTGATAGAGGATTTTGAACTCTATACAGGAAACAAAACAACAATACAAGAAGTGAACTGTAATAATAAAGGCTACAGAAAGTGGATGGATACATTACATCAGTGGAAAATTGCCAATGTATCTGTAATCAGTCTTTTGTTAAAGAGACATTTTAATTAACACATATTCATTGTTCTCTTCTTCACTGCTTTCTTTTCTTTTAAAGATTACTTCTAATTTCACTCAATTCTGATGAAAGATCATCGGCATGACATGTTAATTTTGTTTCAGTCTCTACAGCTGCTGCCTTGCCTGCCGAGTAACTCTAGAAACTTTGGTTTAATAGCTGGCTGAGTTTCCAGAGACATGTGCACTTTGAACAACTTTTGCTTATGTGTCCACGACAGCTGAAAAGAAATTCATGTCGAACTTGTAACCAGGAATTTTTGATGGTGGTCTCCACAGAAAAGCAGACACCCTGCACGAAGAGACATCTCCATTTCCTAATCATAATAATCATTCAGTGTGATAGGCCAGACATTTCACTATCCACCTATACCAGCCTGCTCCATGCTCTCCTATTATTATTCCTCATCTGTGTCCTCTGGGCAATGCTTGCACATGGGTACACTTCAAGGAGGCCTAGACATTGGATTTCCTTCACCTCTTGCCAGATGGCATCCAGCTAATTGAAAACTTTAAAACTGTAGCTGCTGGAAATCTGAAATAAGAAGAGAAAAAGTTGGCAATACTCAGCCAGTTGGGCAGCAACTCTGGACAGACAGAAATAGATAATAATAGTTCAACAGCATCTCATCAGAACTATCTATCCAGTAGTGCTAGGGTCTCCTGTCAGGCATGTGGACAACATGAACAACAAACAGGCATTGTGCAATTAAAGTCTCCTAGTTTCTGGGCTGAGTAAAGTCACAGACATAAGTTCACCTCTCCTGTCAATGCAGCTGGAGGATTTAGTGGGAGCAGCACTGGCATTGTTTTCTTCTGTGCTTGAGGATGCCTATAGACATTGGACCTAACCACACTATGGTATTTAAAGCTTAGTCACATGTGAAAAGGGAGGATTAATTAGTAATCTCTTGGTAAAGGATCTTCTGGGGCAATTGGTGCAAATTTGAATTTCACATCCAGTGTGAGGATGTCAAATTTAAGTCTAAAACTAGTGCCTTGGACTGTAAGCTATGAGGGACCATTTGATAGTAGATAAGCAACGACAGATCTTTAAAGAAAGGCATAGCTAATAAAACTGCCTCTTCAGAGATCCAGCTGCCAGTCTTGACCTCCGATGTAGTCTGTGTGGAATTCGCACATTCTCCCTATAACCGTGTGGTCCTCCAGGTACTCTGGTTTCCTCTCACATCCCAAAAATACGCAGGTCAGGTGGTTAACAGGCCACTATAAATTGCCCCTAGTATGAAGGTGAGTGTAGACTTTTGAGGGAATTAATGGGAATGTCAGGAGAATAAATTTGGTTAGTGTTGAATTCATGTAAAATAAATATGTTCGTAACAGTCGACATGTACTAGCTGGTCTGTTTGATGGACCTTTTTCTGTGCTTAGCTCTCTTTGATACTGAAATCACTTATCACATACAGTCATTATTTCTCAATCAAGAAATAATGACTATAGTACAAGCAATCCAACTCTAGCTAACTAAATGAGGGAAGCAAGATTGAAACAGAAAGCTGATAAAATTGTAAAGACATGCAGCTGGTCTAAGGATCGATAGAACTTTAGAAACCAGCCAAGGACAATTAAAAATATTAATAATCTTAATAATTATCTTGATGAAGGGTCTTGGCCTGAAACATTGACTGTTTATTCATTTCCATTGATGCTGCGCTCCTTGACCATTTTGTTTGTGTTGCATTGGATTTCCAACATCTGCAGAATCTCTTGTGTTTAAACAAAAATATCGATGGATGCAGAAAATACAACACAGATTATAGAAGGTTCAACTAGTAAACTAAGAGGGGACGTACAATGAAAGTCATGTTAGTCTCTTTGATGCAAAATAATGGGGTAGGAAACAGCTGGAGATGTTAAATATTTTGTATTTGTCTTCTTATCACATACAGAGTATAACAGAAGTGGTAGGTAACTAGGGGCAAATACAGCAAGGAGTATAGAACTATTAAATTCATAAGAGAGAAAAAAACAAACTAACCAATATGACCGTTGTTAAATTAAAATATAATATTCTAATTATACATTGACATTATATGACGAGAAGAGGTGGCTCCAGAATATTTATGAGATCATTGATCATAAATGCTAATTTCTTTGCCCTCTTCACAGACATTATATGATCTGGTGAGTAATTACAACATTTTCTTTCTGATTTCAGGTTCCCATAATCGGCAGAATTTTATTTTCAGATAGTGGTAGGACATCTGTTGTCATCTTCTAAAATTCCCTGGGTTCTGGAAACATTCCAGTGAATTGAAAATGGCTTTTGTAATACCTCCAGGGAGAGAGTGAACAGAGTAAAAGGCCAATTAGCCTCACATCAGCTGTCACTAAAATGCTGGAATCCTTGAGGGGACTAAGTTCAGAGCATTTAGAAAATCATAACATTATTAAGCAGAGTCAAGAATTGTTTTACTGTATATAAAAATAATGTTTGAATGTGCAACTAGTGGAGAACATAAAAGGGAACTATTGGTTAAAAAAAGGCATTCAATCAGGTACTACACCAAAGGCGACCACACAAGGCAATACTGCACCCTCATGAGCAGAGATTGAGAGAGAGTAGGTACATATTATAGAAAGAGGATTCGGCAATAAACTGAAAACAAAAGGTCAGGATGAATTGACCAATTATTATAACCGGAGGGCTGTCTGAGGAACTAGAGCCTGAATTAATTACAAGGAAGGAATTGCTTGCAAGATTTCCAAAAAAAGAACAAAGACAATTGCAAAAAATTACTACTGGAAAATCATAAATAAAAATGTTTATGGTTTGTATTCTGCATGGGGGTCGGTGACTAGTGGTACTCTGCAGGGATCTGTTCTGGGACTCCTCCTGTTAGTGATTTTTATAAATAACCTGGATAAGGAATTAGAAGGGTGGGTTAGTAAGTTTGCTGATGACACAAAGGTTGGGGGTGTTGTGGATAGGCTGGAGGGTTGTCAGAGATTACAGCGGACATCGATAGGATGCAGAACTGGGCTGAGAAGTGGTAGATGGACTTCAACCTAGATAAACGTGAAGTGGTTCATTTTGGAAGGTCCAATTTGAAGATAGAATATAATATAAATGGTAAGACTCTTGGCAGTTTGGAGGATCTTGGGGACTGTGTCCATAGGACACTCAAAGCTGCTGTGCGGGTTGACAGCGCTGTTAAGAAGGCATATGGTGTGTTGTCCTTCATCAATTGTGGGACTGGGTTCAAGAGTCATGAGGTAATGTTGCAGCTATATAAGACCTTGGTCAGACCCCACTTGGAGTGCTATGTTCAGTTCTGGTCACCTTACCACAGGAAGGATGTGGATACAATCGAGAGAGTGCAGAGGAGATTTACAAGGATGTTGCCTGGATTGGAGGGTGTACCTTATGCGTGTACTTGGCCTTTTCTCCTTGGAGTGACGGAGGATTAGAGGTCACCTGACAGAGGTGTGTAAGATGATGAGGGGCATTGATTGAGTGGATAGCCAGAGGCTTTTTCCCAGGGCTGAAATGGCTACACGAGGGGGCATAGTTTTAAGGTGCTTGGAAATGGGTACCGAGGGGATGTCAGGGGTAAGTTTTTAACACAGAGTGGTGGGTATGTGGAATGCACTGCTGGCGGCTGTGGTGGAAGCGGATACAATAGGGTCTTTTAAGAGCCTCTTAGATCGGTACAGAACAATAGAGGGCTATGCACTAGGGAAATTCTAGGCAGTTTCTAGAGTAGGTTACATGGTCGGCACAACATTGTGGGCTGAAGGGCCTGTAATGTGCTGTAAATTTCTAGGTTCTACATAAATAGTGTTTTTATGGAATTGTTATGGACATTAGCAAGACCTTTGACAATGGCTGGCACAATAAGTTTGTCTGTAAAGTTAGATCACGAGGGATCGAGGGTGAGTTAGCCAATTGGATATTAAATTGGCTTGGCAGTAGGATTCAGAAAGTAGTAGTGGGAGATTGTTTTTCAGGTTGGAAGCCTTTGATCAGTGGTGTACTGCAGGGATTGATGCTGGGGCCCCTCCTGTTTGTTATTCACATTAACAATTTGGATGAGAATGGAGGCAGTGCGATTACTAAGTTTGCCGATAATAATAAATTTGATGGTCTAGTGGACAGTGAAAAATGTGATCTAAGACTACAACAGAATTTCAGAAGGAATTTAAAGTGGACAACTGTGAATTGTTGCAATTTGGCAAGTTAAGCTATGGCAGGACATACATAGTAAATGGTAGGGCCACCTGGAACATCGTGTGTCCATTTCTGGTTACCAGCTACAGGAAGGATGTCATTACGCTGTAAAAGGAGCAGGAAAGGTTCACAAGGATGTTACTGGGACTGGAGGGTTTGAGTTATAAGGAGAAATTGGTTAGAGCATGGCTTTTTCTCCCTGGAGCGCAGGAGGCAGAGGGTGACATTATAACATCAACAAGATCATGAGGGGCATAGATAAGGTGAATGGTCAGAGGGTAGGTGAGTCTAAAACTAGAAGCACAGGTTTCAGCTGAGATGGGAAGGATATAAGGTGGACAAGATGAGCAAGTTTTTCACACAAAGTGCAGTGGGTATATGGAATGAGTTGCCTGAGGAAATGGTAGAGGATGGTACAATTACAACATTTAGACAATACAAAGATATGGCAAATGGGATAAGCTCAGTTAGGATGAGTTGCTGCTGCAGGGCCTATTAGCTGAGTCATAGTTGCTGAATACATCATAAAAATATGTTCAAAGATAGGTTCATTGGCCAACCTGTCTATGATGACAGGTACTTAAAGAATACTTTACTTCAGTATTCACTATGGAAAAGGATCTTAGTGATTGTAGTGATGACTTGCAGCAGACTGATAAGCTTGAGCATGTAGATGCTTTTGGAAAGCATCAGGTTGGATAAGTCGCCAGGACCGGACGAAATGTACCCCAGGCTACTGTGGGAGGCGAGGCAGGAGATTGCTGAGCCTCTGGCGATGATCTTTGCATCATCAATGGGGACAGGAGAGGTTCCGGAGGATTGGAGGGTGCGGATGTTGTTCCTTTATTCAAGAAAGGGAGTAGAGACCAGTGAGTCTTACCTCAGTGGTTGGTAAGTTGATGGAGAAGATCCAGAGAGGCAGGATTTATGAACATTTGGAGAGGTATAATATGATTAGGAGTAGTCAGCATGGCTTTGTAAAGGGCAGGTTGTGCCTTATAAGCCTGATTGAATTTTTTGAGAATGTGACTAAACACATTGATGAAGGAAGAGAAGTAGTGTATATGGATTTCAGCAAGGCATTAATTAAGGTACCCCATGCAAGGCTTACTGAGAAATTAAGGAGGCATGGGATCCAAGGGGACATTGCTTTGTGGAACCAGAACTGGCTTGCCCACAGAAGGCAAAGAGTGGTTGTAGACGGGTCATATTCTGCATGGAGGTCGGTCACCAGTGGAGTGCCTCAGGGATCTGTTCTGGGACCCTTACTCTTCGTGACTTTTATAAATGACCTGGATGAGGAAATGGAGGGATGGGTTAGTAAGTTTGCTGATGACACAAAGGTTGGAGGTGTTGTGGATAGTGTGGAGGGCTGTCAGAGGTTACAGAGGGATATTGATAGGATGCAAAACTGAGTTGAGAAGTGGCAGATGGAGTTCAACCCAGATAAATGTGAAGTGGTTCATTTTGGTAGGTCAAATATGATGGCAGAATATAGTATTAATGGTAAGACTTTTGGCAGTGTGGAGGATCAGAGGGATCTTGGGGTCCGAGTCCATAGGATGTTCAAAGCAGCTGCGCAGGTTGACTCAGTGGTTAAGAAGGCGTATGGTGAATTGGCCTTCATCAATCGTGGAATTGAATTCAGGAGCCGAGTGGTAACGTTGCAGCTATATAGGACCTTGGTCAGACCCCACTTGGAGTATTGTGCTCAGTTCTGGTCGCCTCGCTACAGGAAAGATGTGGAAGCCATAGAAAAGGTGCAGCGGAGATTTACAAGGATGTGTGCCTGGATTGGGGAGCATGCCTTATGAGAATAGATTGAGTGAACTCGGCCTTTTCTCCTTGGAGCGATGGAGGATGAGAGGTGACCTGATAGAGGTGTACAAGATGATGAGAGGTATT
This sequence comes from Hemitrygon akajei, assembly GCF_048418815.1. Taxonomy (NCBI): domain Eukaryota; kingdom Metazoa; phylum Chordata; class Chondrichthyes; order Myliobatiformes; family Dasyatidae; genus Hemitrygon; species Hemitrygon akajei. The sequence continues at coordinate 109,999,987 of NC_133125.1, forward strand.
GATTGTATGGATAGTCAAAGACTGTTTCCCAGGGTGGAAATGGTTGCCACAAAAGGACACAGGTTTAAGGTGCTGGGGAGTAGGTAAGAAGAAATGTCAGGGGTAAGTTTTTTACTCAGAGAGTGGTGATTGTGTGGAATGGGCTGCCAGCAATGGTGGTGGAGGCAGATACGATAGGGTCTTTTAAGAGTCTTTTAGATAGGTACATGGAGCTTAGTAAAATAGAGAGCTATAGGTAAGCCTAGTAATTTCTAAGGTAGGGACACGTTTGGCACAGCTTTGTGGGCCGAAGGGTCTGTATTGTGCTGTAGGTTTTCTATGTTTCTGTGACCATGATGCTTATCTATACAAATCCCATTTGCCTGGACAGGCCCGTACGCTCTGCTCTTCCCCACCTAAGTACTTGTCCAAATGATTTAAAAGCTGTAATTGTAGCTACCTCCCATTACCTCCAGCAATTACATAACCAACAACCACTGCACGAACGATAAAATACTGAAGACTAACCAAATAGGTTTGGTGCTGTTGCAGGAAAACCCATACAATTCACCCGGCTACACGTGTGCAAGTATATTTACTCACAAAATGCATTTTACAGCCTTGCCTAAATTGTTCTTGAAAAAACATCTTCACTTTGAAATGATTAGTAATTTTACATTGATCCCTGCCAGGACATTTTCACAATGTTTCTTGCAACACATTGATGTTAGTCAGTGGTGCCAATGCTCTCCAAAGCTATTTGTACAAAATTCACTGAATGGCAAAACAATCTATAACAATCCACAGCAACAGGGGTCTACAAAAGGCAGAAGATAATTTAGTAAAAAGGTCCTATGATTTTATAAGCACCTATCTATTGGCTCACTGAGGGATAATTGAATCTTCAACAAAATTGCTGCAAAAATGTAATTTAACAACTTCAATTTTCCTCCAAAAATTATACTGCCACTTATCGTTTATTCTAATGTCATCTAAGTCACAAACAAGAGAAAGTTTGCAGATGCTGGAAATCAAAGTAATACACACAAAATGCTGCCCCAAAATCTGTTAAAGAAAATTTTCTAAGCTCATTTTAGTATTCTCCATCTCCTTTTTCACAAAGTGAAGGTTGATAAAAACAACATGTAACCTGAGAGAAGATAATGGAAACCAAACAAACTCTCCTCTGCTCCTTAGTTCATCTTACCAGAGAATGAATTATGAGAAAATGATGCAAGAGTATGGGATAATTACAGAGCATTGTTAAAAATCAGTTATTCAAGACTCAAAATAATAAAAGGGATAAAATATATCAGCATCAAATATCTGCAATGAATATGTATGAATAACATGCTTTAAAATAGATGGAATGTATGATCTTTGAACATAGAGGAGTAGGTGGAATTTCAATAGTTCACAGATTGGCACCAAAACTCAAAGATAAATGCAGAGGCAATGATGAATTGGGATGTTTTTTTCCAGACAGTCCTCTGGAGGGCCAGATGAAGGAGATGCATGGAATAGAAAGAAAAATAAATTGTAGTGGTACAAAACTTCCTTTGGCATTTCTACATAGTGCCTTAGCAAAATCATACTTCTGTTATATTATTATTCCCGTATACTCAACTTTTTTACAACACATTATTATTAGTTGGAGTTTATGGCACCAATATTTCTGTCATTCTGGATTTAAAAAAGAAACAAAGTCATTATATTTGTGAAACGGCAAAGAAACAGAAAAGTTTCTTTCTTAATCCGGTACTTGAGCTATCTGACCTTCTCTCAAGCTTGATTTTATTGTCATTGAACCGTACACATGTATACAGTTAAATGAAACAACATTTCCCCGGGAGCAAGGGGCACAACACAGTACATAAATTACATAGGGCACATAAAATGGTATTAACACAATACTATTTACATATAATAAAAAATTCTGCAGATGTGCAAGTTGACGAAAAGTGCATATACAACATATAGTCATATATACAGCTGTATAATGCTATTGGCACTGTCATAAATACTATGTACTGGGTGAGAGCAAGATGTTCAGAAGCCTCACAACCTGGAGAAAGAAACTGTTACTCAGCCTAACACTGCCTGTTCTTATACTGCAGTACCTTCTGCCTGACAGTAGGAAGTCGAAGATGTGGGGGTGGCCCTTGTCAACGCTGAGGACTCTGCTAAAGCAGTGTAGAAATGGAATGTAATGACACACACACTCAGGAATCACCATCCATGATGGAAGGAAGCTAGAAAAAATATTCATTCAGGTTTGCATTCTGCTGATGGATTGTGTTTGTGTGACAATCTGTGCCTGAGTTAATCAGGAAATCTGATTCTTATACACAATGTCCAAATTACAATCACCCACCACTTAACTGGTTCAAATGACTAATGAAAATCCAAATGAAAACATTATGGTAATCAGCATTCAATTTCCAGAGATATTGCCCAAGGTATTTCCTGGGATGAGAAGTGAGGTGAAGGAGAGGGACAGATGGAGATTCAGGCATGAAGCCTTTAAGTTGGTTTACCTCAAAGGATAAGGAGCTTAATCGAACCTATTGCATGAGTCTTGTGAGCTGCCAAATTCCTTGTCTGGAATAAAACATCATTTGTCTTTACTTCCCTTTAATCAAAGAGGACAGAGGATTGGGTAGGTCTAATATACGCGCTGACTTCAAAGAGCAGGACGACCTTCTTTCCAAGACTGAATGATGTGGAGACCATTTCTAGGATGGGGGAGAATTATCAGTGAGTGGGTGAGGCAATGTACGTAGCAAATATGGTGATGGTGGGGGTGTCTGGGGAATCATGGGTAGACCCTCCCACTCTTCCTCATCTATAAGGAATGCTGTGAAAGCATTTACCAACTCTCTGAAGTTGTTCTCAGCCTGCAATGAACACAGATTTTGTCAAGACCTTGGAAACGCTTCTGCTCTCAGTAAAATTTGCATTGCAAATTAAATCATAGGCTTTTGGACAATTTAGCATATATAACGTGCCAACCCAATTACTGGGAACAATTACTTGTTTGCTCCATTTCTAGCCTCAGAATTAAACTCTCAGCTACTTCCAAATCTTGTGCTTTTCAGCCATAAAATTATTTTTTACATGTGTATTATTTGGAGAGTCCTGAACAAGGAAACACTGTCACAAGAGAAGAGGCAGTCATTTAAAACAGAAGTATAGAGGAATTGGTCTGAAATTCTCCACCTTGAAAGATTCTGGAAAGTGAGCTCACTGGGGGTATTTCAGGAGGTGGCAGACAAACATTTATTGTTCCATAGGAGCACAATTAGGCCATTCAGCCCATTGAGTCTGCTCTTCCGTTCCATCATGGCTGATCCTGGATCCCACTTAACCCCATACACTTGCCTTCACACCTGTTTTCCATCAATGTTTCACTCACATATTCCTCTCGCCTCCTATTTCAGCAATTCCGAGGGATCACCCTCTCAGACTCTCTGGTCCACTGTTCTGTCCCCACCTACCACTTCTCTTGTGGCACTTTCCCAAGCAACATTTCGCTACTTCCCTTCCCACAGTCCAGTAACCTAAACAATTCTTCCAGGAGAAGCAGCGATTCACTTGCAAATATTCTAATCTAGTGTACGGCATTCAGTGTTCACTATGTAGCGGTTTCCTACAATGGAGACACCAAACATAGATTGTGTTCAATCCTCAGGGGTAGCCTGAGCTTCCGTTTGTCTGTCACTTTAATTCACCATCCCACTCTCAGTTTGACGTTTCTGTCGATGACTTTCTGCATTGTTACACTGTGGCTGAATGCACGCTTCAAGAACAAGCTATCCGGTCATGTTACTGTCTCCAGGACACAATATCAATTTCTCCAACTTCAGCTAACTTGTCCTTTCCTTCTTCCGATATCAGAATTCGCCATTTCTGCCTGATATCACTTCGGCGGAGATTTTTCCTCATTTGACTGGCACCAGCATATCCCCCAGCCTTGCTTTGAGCAATGCATATACCGTACATGATCCACTTGGTGCCACAGATCAAATCAACCTCCAGAAAATAATTCACGAAGTAATAAATTAGATTAAATACTTCCGGTAATTGTACCCCATTCCCGATTCCCACTTCCCTTTCTCACCTTATCTCCTTACCTGCCCATTACCTCCCTCAAGTGCTCCTCCCTGTCCCCTTCTTTCATGGGCTTTGTCTGCACCTAGCACACTCCCTCTTCTCCAGTCCTGTATCTCTTTCACCAATCGACTTCCTGGCTCTTTACTTCACCCCTCCCCCTCTCCCAGTTTCACCTGTCACCTACTTCTTCCTCCACTTCCCCCACCTTCTTACTCTGACCGCATCTTTTTCTGCAGCAAGGGTCTCGGTCCAAAACATTGACTGTTTACTCTTTTCCATGGATGCTGCCTGGCCTGCTGAGTTCCTCCAGCATTTTGTGTGCATTACTTTGATTTTCAGCATCTGCAGATTTTCTCTTGTTTATGTTTTAAATAAACCTCTTTTGAAATATTGACCAGTACTTTTTTCTTTCAAGATAAAACTTTTACATCTGACCCTAAAAGATAGAAAGAATTCACTGATTATATCTCTTTCAAATGCTCTGCACTCTCGTCAGCTTTCATTACTAAACATTTCATATTATTAGTGAACATGATAAACAACGTTACTCTTTGAATCATTATTACTAAATTTATATCCTGAATATGCTGCCTCTTGTACTGAATATCCTGCAGTTCCTTCTGAACCTGGTCTTACTTTCTGATGTGCATTATTTTCGAACGCAGACATTCTGGGGCATTTTCTATATCTTTGCCAACAGATATGAGTTTACTAAGCACTCTCATCTGTGTGCTATGACCTATTTGAATTCTCTGGTCCAAGAACAAGTGTTTTCCTCCAAGAGAATGTTAAATTCAGAAGTTTTATATTAGGAGAAAAAAAATCTGGATGACCTGAAGGATCATTGTGCACCCGAGTCACCCCAATCACAAACTTTTCCAGTTGCTACCATCTGGGAAGTGTTACTGTAGCATTAAAGCCAGGACCAATGTGCTCCGGGACAGCTTCTTCCACCAGGCCGTCAGACTGATTAATTCACACTGACACAATTGTATTTCTATGCTATATTGACTGTCCTGTTGTATATACTATTTATTATAAATTACTAAAAATTGTGCATTGGACATTCAGATGGAGACGTAACACAAAGATTTTTACTCCTCATGTATGTAAAGGATGTAAGAAATAAAGTAAACTCAATTCAGTATAAACCAATATTGCTGCACCATCCAGCAAAACCACGCTGGAACATCTGAAGAATTAATCCTAATGTCAACTTCAAGATTATTTTTCAAATAGCAAAACTTGCTCCAATCTGTGAAACATTCTAAAACTCCAAAGATCTTTATCACGAGATAGTTGCAGTAACACTATCTGAATTATTACAAAAATGGGAGGGAAATTGTTCAGTATTCCACATTTACTTCACAATGTGAGCAAAACAGAGTGGGATATTGCATGACATACCTTTCCTCAAACACAGCTGAATCAAATAAAAAAACTTCATATACAACGACCTTTGTTGAAATACAGAATGAATAGTCAACTCAATATTCTCTGAGGTCTCTTATATTTTGTTTAAAACCAAGCAACCTTGGTCCCTTGATGTGATACCAAGTAGTTCTGTACACGGAATATATAAAGGCTTTAGTCCTGCAGGAGGTACAGAAGCCTGAGGTCCCATAACACTAAATTCATGAACACTTATTTCCCTTCATCCATTTCGTTCTTGCACCAACTGGCAAAATCCTAAACAGTACAAGTTAGCCACACCACGGCCACTGTTTTTCTGAGTACTGCTGATACAATATCATGTACCGGTGATGCTGCTGTAAGGTTTTCATTGCATCTGTGCATATGACAAACAAAAACCTGACTTTGACCTTGAGCCAATACTGCAGCTGTGCTGCTGAAGGCCAAATGCGACACACCCCTTTCTATTGGCACAGTTATACCCACTCTGGGCACGTAGCTGCCGAATGACTTATATGAGATGTTGGTGATTGGCAAACTGGTTTTTATGTGGTTGGTAGATGAGTATATCAATGTTACCTTAAAACTGATTAAAGATTCAAGCAACAATAAGCACTCATGCAGAGAACTATTAGCATAAGTCAGAGGAGAGTCAGAGGCTTTTACCGAGGGCTGAAATGGTTGCCACAAGAGGACACAGGTTTAAGGTGCTGGGGAATAGGTACAGAGGAGATGTCAGGGATAAGTTTTTTTACTCAGAGAGTGGTGAATGCGTGGAATGGGCTGCCGGCAACGGTGGTGGAGGCGGATATGATAGGGTCATTTAAGAGACTTTTGGATAGGTACATGGAGCTCAGAAAAACAGAGGGCTATGGGTAAGCCTAGTAATTTCTAAGGTTGGGACATGTTCGGCACAACTTTTTGGGCCGAAGGGCCTGTATTGTGCTGTAGGTTTTCTGTGTTTCTAAGTTTCCACCTTGTCCTCCTCTTCTTCCCCCTTTCTCCAGAAGACAGCACAGAAGTGTAGGGGATGCTGACAGTACGTTGTTTGGGATGGATGGTTTCAGTTATGAGGAGGGATTGGGGACAATGGGTCTGATTTCTCTGGAGCAGAGTAGATTGGGAGGGGGGGATGTGACATAATTGAGGAATATAAACCTATGACAGCTAGGGGTGATGGAGTAGGGCATCAAGACTATTCCTGTATCAGAGGGAGATAAAGCTAGAGGACAAAGATTTAGATAAGGGTAACAATTGGTACCCGAGAGTGAAATTTTTCACCCACCCAGACAATGAGATGAACAACTTGAGAGTATTTTGTTGACAGCATTTAAGGAGTACCTAGCCAAGCACTTGAACTGCAGAGGAATGAAGGCTATGGGCCAAGTGTTGGAAGATGGATTCATTATGGAAAGATCCCCAACTGGTCAATGGGAACACGGTGGGCAGAGTAGTCTGTTCCCATGCTATCTGACTCTCTGACAATGACTCTGACGTTTTTGTTCCACTGCTGGGATAAGCTCTGCAGAACGCAACATACAAGATCCATTTTGGAAATCCTGACTGGTATAAACTGAAACAATTTCAATGGCATCTAGTATACATAAAGCACGCTTATCTTGTTTTATATTTAATTGTTTAACAGTGAACTTCATTTGTGTATTCATGGTTTGGGCCATAAGACATAGGAGCAGAATTAGACCACTCTGCTCTGCCATTCCATCATGGCTGATCCCGGATCCCACTCCGGATGAGAAAGATATTCTTTAGTTTTCTGAGAGGTGTTTGTAAGTGTGTATACTTTATCTATAAGTTGCAACTGCTATGTTCCCAGGAGCAAAATTCTTGCAAGGGTGTACGACTGCAGAATAAATGCATCATGGCAGCTGTGTAGAATTCTTAAAAAGAGATATGTAAGGCTCTTCATCTGTGGCCACACAGTGGCTACATAGTAATGGAGTGGAAATCTTCATTGTGATGAGCACTCTCGGCCACAAGTTCACAGTCAGTCATATCCTACGCTCATCATAAACCAGTCAGACGCAGAAACCCAAGCCTCAATTCCCCTTGACTACCATTGCTGCAGATAAAGCCGACATTAATGTAGGTTGTGCAAAAGAAAAATTCCACCAACTTTCTTAAACATTTGGAGACTGCAGATACTGGGATCTGGAATGGGAAATACCCACTGTGTTCTCCTAGCAGTTTGTTTTCAGTTTATGCATTTAACTGCTAACAAAAGCAACAACTTCAAAAGAATGTAGATGCAAGAAACTGTAACATCTTCGGTGGTGGCATCCGTTAGTCTCGCGAGACCATGGATCTGCACCTGCAAACTCTGCTGGAGTGTCCTCTCCAGGGTGCAGGCCTGGGCAGGGTTGTGTGGAAGACCAGCAGTTGCCCATGCTGCAAGTCTCCCCTCTCCACGACACCAATATTGTCCAAGGGAAGGGCAAACGCCAATACAGCTTGGCACCAGTGTCGTCGCAGGAGTTGCCAGAACGAGGTTGAAGGCAACGTCGGACTGCCTTAGGGACTCCAGCTCCGGATTTGTCCTCAGGATTTATTCCCTAAGCCTTTCCCATGAGTGGGTATGGCCGCAAGGCAGCGGAGGTTTGAAATCAGAGTTTTCCCTCTCTTAGATGGACTGCCTTCCCAGGCTGACGAGCTCCATCTTTGACAGTCACTGTTAATATGTATCCAATAGGAATATTTCACTGACATCAGCTGCTGTTACTATTGGAGTATAAAAGTTGCATTGTTTACTGTGTAACCAAAACTATGAAGTCAGCTTTGAACTTGCTATTTGCTAGAGAATGAACTCTTAAGAATGTAGAAGACAATGGTGTGTTAATGAGAGGAAGCTAAGAGATGTGGATTATGTAGTCTGAGTTTGCTATTTGCTGTGCATATATCCAATTGAATGTAGAAGACAATGGTGTGTTAATGAGAGGTAGCTAAGAGATGTTTTGCTTTGAACTTGTTTACAATTTAGTTTGCTGTGTAACCAAAACTATGTGGTCAGCTTTGATGTGGATTATGTAGTCTGAGTTTGCTATTTGCTATGCATGTATCCAATTTAGTAGGAGAATGAAATCTTAAGAATGTAGAAGACAATGGTGTGTTAATGAGAGGTAGCTAAGAGATGTAGATTAGAACAGGATTAAGTCAATGGGTAGAAACAATAGTGGCGGATGTACTTGTGAGACACAACTGTAGACCGATTGGATATGCTAATGCAACTAAACCAGGAGATTGCTATAAAAAATGCTGTGTACAAGGATCGGTGGGCAATCAGCGACTAGCTCAATGACTGTCTCAGCTTTGATTTGCAAATTAAAGTTTAATACTTCTTGAAGAATCTTCTGCGTCTCCTGGTCGTTTGTGGGGCACGAGAAACCACGACATTACCACAAGTTCACTGTCAAGTTCCACAACCCATTAAAATTGAAAATCCTTGTCCATTCTGCAATTTTAGCATGTTAAAAAGTAAGACAACTTCCTAAGGGAGTTGAAACCATGCTGCTTAACACACTACACTGACATGTAGAGATCAGTGGAATACCACTGGTATCCTGATGCTGAAACGTCATTGGTTTAAATCTTTTCTCTACATGGTCTCAAATGTCGACTGTTCACTCTTTTCCATAGATGCTGCCTGGCCTGCTGAGTTCTTCCAGCATTTTGTCTGTGTTGCTTTGACTTCTAGCATCTGCAGATTTCCTCTTGTTCAGGATTTGATATTTAGTCTAGTATTACAACTGAGTTATGATGAATAGGATGTAAACCAATAAATATAAGGACATAAATTTCATTCATTATACACCAAATGCAACAATTCTGCAGATTAGCTCATAAAACGAGTTATTTCAATTAGTTGCAATGTATTACACCTGAACTTGAGAGGGACTAACACAGGTTTACTAGTGCCGCTGGGGAGAGTTTAAACTAATTTGGCAGAGGGATGGGAACCAAAGTGATAGGTGGAGGATGGGGCAGTGGGAATCGAGTAGATACAGGGGGTAGAAGGATTACAAGGAAGGATTGGTGGTTAATAGGGCAAAATTGCAGTCAATGGGATGGGTTGAAATATGTCCTTAAATAATAGAGGGGGGAGGGTTGTTTCAACAGACTGGAAAAGGGAGCATGAAGTAAAAGGGAAAGAGAGGTTACAAAAGTCTCCAAAATAAATAAAAAGATAACATGTTTGGAAAGGGGTAAGAATTGAACTTCCAGTAATATGGAAGTAACATTGAAAGGATGATGAAATCAGGACTGAGAGTGTAATAATTGAATGCAAGCATTATACAGAATAAGGTACATGATCTTGTAGCGCAGTAGACAATTGGAGTTATGACACTGTGAACATTACTGAGTGATGCTCGATAGAAGTTCACAGTTGCAAGCTTAACATCAAAGGATACACATTGCATTGAAAAAACAGGCAGGTAGGCAGAGTGGGTGTGGTAGATCTGTTGGCTGCAGTTTCTGGGCGTATTTTGAAAGGCGCAGGATATAATCATCCAAAGCAGGAAGCAGCATTCTAAAGGGAAATTGAGGCGATGGTGGCTGACAAGGGAAGTCAAAGACAGCATAAAAGCATAAGAAAGGACACATAATATAGTAAAAACCAGCGGGAAGCTGGAGATGTGAGAAGCTTTTAAAAATCAACAGAAAGCATCTAAAAAAGCAACGAGAGAAGAAAGATCAAACTAGCTAATAATATAAAAGAGGATACCAGAAGTTTATTTCAGATATAAAAAGAGTAAATGAGAGGTGAAAGTGGAAAATGGCTCTGGACAGGTTATGACGGGGGACAAGTGTTATGCCCGCAGCCCCCTCCTTTGTGAGAATCGCAAGAGCACTGGGGGGGGGGGGGGGGGGTCCGTGGACCCAGGAAATGGGAGAGAGACGTGCCGGATGCCTCGTTCCCCAGCGATGCAAAATAATGTGACATTGGCCATTGTCTCTTGGAGACACATTTGTGGTTTGGGGACTAGGCTACGTGCAAGCCCTCGGGCAAAGTGGGCTGGTTGAGAGAGAGATTGCATCACCCCCAACCTGATTGACATCTATTACCCTGTGAGTCAAGATAAAAGAGGGGCTGTAGAGACGGCTCCTCAGACGCACCAGAAGACACGCTAGTGATCCCCGTAGTAGCGGGCAGCCATTTGAAGAAAGCCACGTGCGTTCGGTTCCCTTGCCTGGGAGCCGGTGGCGGGTACCACAGAAACGATTTTCTTGAACTAACAACGGGGAACCAACTCCCCCGACTCAACGGATTGGCCTCATCAAAAGACCCGGGCAAGTTTCTTTTCTCACAAATCTCTCTCTCTCCAACAAGTGAAAACCCAGCGGTCCCCAAAGGCTGAAGCCTGCAGGAACTGAGTGACTTTTATATTTCCATCGGACAATATACTATCCCCTAGACAAACGATAGAGCTATTTCTTATTGATGATTATTACTATACCCGCGCTTTTAGATTGAGTATTGATGACGTATATTATCTGAATGTTTGTATTAACCTTATTTTTGTGCCCCTTTATAAATAAAGACTTTTAAAAATAGTACCATCAGACCTCAACGGACCTCTCTATCTTTGCTGGTAAGTGACCCAGTTACGGGGTACGTAACACAAGGAAGTGACAGATGAACTAAATAAGTATTCAGCATCAGTCTTCACTGTGGAAGACAGCAACAGCATGCCAAAAATTCAAGTGTCAGGGGACAGAAGTGAATGTAGTTGTTATTACTAAGGAGAACGTTCTTGGGAAGCTGAAAGGTCTGAAGGTAGATGAGTCACCTGGACCAGATGAACTATACCACAGGGTTCTGAAAGAGGTAGCTGAAGAAATTGTGGAGGTATTTATAGTGTTCCCTCAAGAATCAATAGATTCTGGAATAGTTCAGAGTATTTGACAATTACAGATGCCATTCCACTGTTTAAAAAGGGATGGAGCAAAAAGACAGGAAATTGTAAGCCATATAGCCCGACTTCAGTGGTTTGGGAAGACATTGGAGTCCATTATTAAGGATGAGGTTTTGGGGTACTGAGAGGCAGGTGATAAAACAGGACAACATCAGCATGGTTCCTTCAGGTAAAATCTTGCCCGACAAATTTGTTGGAATTTTTGGAGGAAATAACAGGCAGGATAGACAAAGGAGGGTCAATGGATGTTGTTTGCTTGAGTTTTCAGAAGGCGCCACAAGGTATTGCACATGAGGCTGCTGAACAAGGTAAGTGCCCATGGTATTACACAAAAGATACTAGAGGATTGGCTGACTTGCAGGAGGCAAAGAGTGGGAAAAATGAGGGCCTCCTCGGGTTGACTGCCAGTGACAAGTAGTGTTCCGCAGGGGGTTGGTGTCGGGACTGCTTGTTTGCACACATATATATATAGCTACTGTGCCTAAATCTTTTGTCAGGTACTGTATTTATCAACATGGCTTGGGAGCGAGTTTGTAAATCTGGCGTGAACAAAGGATGTTGAGAATGACGAGGGTGGAGCACCATGGGAGGGTTGTGGGAGAGGTGGCAGAGAAGGAGTGGCAGGGGCAGGGGTGGTGTGGGTGCAGACACACCCAACTCTGAGACACCGGGCAAGGTAATTTAATTACAAACAGTTGGTTTATTGATCATAACAAAATGCCTTGCTGGTGTACCCGCACTCTCCCTTCCCCCTTCCTCTTTTCTTAACTATGATTCCCCTCTCCCTTTCTTCTTCCTACTCTCAGTCCACATACCAAACCAGAATCAAGTTTATCATCCATAAAGAATCCATTACCCACATTATTCTGCATGGCCATGATTCCTCTCTGTATCCATTCAGTCGTCCCATCAAGATAATGTTCTGCCTGATTTTCCTCTCCACCTCCCTGAACGCTCAACACCCTCAGAGTATAGTGGCTGCAGTGTACCCATCCTCCCATTTCAAAATTCACTACTTTTATGAACCTAGATTATTCTGACAACATCACACAAACTACAACTTCTACAAAAAAGAACAACAGCAATAAGCATTTGTTACTTTACCACCTGCAGATTTCACTCAAATCCTGACCATCTCCTGACTTGGAAATTTATCACCACTCTTTAATCCTCACTGACATGCAATCCTGGAATACCCTTCCCACTGGTATTCCGGCAGTACCCTTACCCAAAGGACTGCAGCTCTTCGCCACTTTCTCAAAGGCAATTGGAGATGGACAATAAATACTGGCATTGGCAGTTTAACCCTGCTAATGAAAAACGTTAGTGGCTCACCATCTTTCTGCTTCCACTTGACATTTTGCAACATGCTCCATGCATTGCTCATTGGCATTATTACCTCAGTCCCTATTTTCAGAAAGCATTCTATACCAATAGAAGTCAAATGTGCTATCAAATAAATGAAAATACAATATAGATTGAGATGAAAAAAACAAAAAATGTTTTATACATTTTCCTTAATAAGAGCTGAATAATAAACACAATTAAAATCAGAGTAAGATAGTGATGGGAATGTCCTAACCCTAAGGCCTGTCAATCTAAACTCTCACCATCATTCCAATTTTAGGTGTTAATGAAGTGTCTGGACACACCCCTCTGCTGACTGCTCCTGTGGCTCCTCCCACAGACCCCTGTATAAAGGCGGTTGGAGGCACTGCTCCTCCCTCAGTCTCCAGGATGTTGTGTGGTGGTCTCTTGCTACTAATCGTGGTCTCTTGCAGCTAATAAAAGCCTATCGTTTGCCTCCCGTCTCCGAGAGTTACTGATGGTGCATCATGAAGTAACTATAAAGTTGCCAAAAAATATATCTCTTTTTCTTGCCAAGATATAAATGCCTAGAAATTACTTATGTGTTTTCATTTTATTTAGAGATAAAGTGTGGAACAGGCCCTTCCAGCTCAACAAGCCGCGCTGCCCAGCAAATGGCCTATTTAACCGGAACCTAATCACGGGACAATTTACAATAACCTATTAACCTACTAACTAGTACGCCTTTGGACTGTGGGAGGAAACTGGAGCATCCGGAGGAAACCCACGTGCTCTAGAGAAGAACATGCAAACTTTCTTACAGAGGCCACTAGAATTGAACCCCGAACTCTGACACCCGAGCTGGAATAGCAACTTGCTAATTGCTATGTTGCTGTGACACCCAAGTTGTAGCACGTTGCACTGATTTTTCTCACTACTACATGATCCAAAATTGATTTCATTCAGAGTAAATTTTATTATAATTTCTGGGTAAACTTGTGCCAACGATAAAATTGGCCAAGGCACTGCGGTCATAATCCATGTTAGTACATCTGAAGTTTTCGCATGACATTAATCACATGCTTGAATCCTTTACAAAAGAACTCAATGTTCCCAGCATGATATTTTTGAGCACTCACTCAAAAATACACAGAGTATTTTTTTAAAATTTTATTTTATGTGCTGTGATTTCTAATTCACATGCCATCTAAAAATTCATGTGGAACACTTCACAAAGCAATCCCAGAACTCACTAGAGACAGCTCAGACACAATGGGGCTAAGTTTACAACTGCTGTTTGGAGCATGTAACTGGTGGGAAAGTTCAGTTACACTTGGCTTAATAATTACCACACAAGTAGTGTAAACACAGGACAAGGTATGGTTGGATGATTCTAAGAAGGCAGCTGATTCCAAACGAGGTAACACAGAAATGAACAGTTATGAAGACCCTCTTTCTACAACCTCTTATTTTCCCAGGATTAACTGTGTGTTGCTATTATTTGGCCGCCATTGGGAACATGCCTTTAATGGGCGTCATTTTTTTTTGTCAGTTCACCTCACCAAAGAGGTAGAATTTGTGTTACAGTGATATGGCTCCCACAGGGACTTGTGCCATAAGAATATAAAGATACAATTCAATGTATTTCTGAGCTGGAAACAATAGTAACACTTAACTTTAAACCAATTTCAGCATCTCTTAGCGCAACTCCACTCCGCCATGGATGGTCCCAAATCTGGCTGTGAAAGGAGGAGGGTTGGCCTGGAGCTAGCAACCCTATCCTGTAAAAACCTGGAGCTACAGAAGCTCCAAAGACATTGTTCCTGGGAGAGGAAGGATCTTCTCCTAGGTGTGCTACACCTGGGAACAACTTGGAAGACTGGCTCAGGACATAGGACTCTGGCGAGCTGCTCTCAGCAACCTCTGCCCCAAGAAGGGGTGACGGGCTTAAGGTAGTGCAACTCCATTTGGCACTTTTTTTTGTATTTAATTGTTTTCAATGCTTAAGGCATTGCTTGCAAAACAATCATTTATTGCTTATCCCCAAGAAGGGGGCGATGAGCCATCTAGTGAAGGTACCCTGACACTGCTATTTCATAGCAGGTTGCAAGTTTAGACCCAGGAACACCGAAGAACAATGTATCCAAATCAAGATGCTGTGAAGCTTGCTGGGGAACCTGCGATAATACCCCTCTCTTTCTTGATGGTAATACTCTCAAACTAAGCTCAAGGACAGTTTCTATCTCGCTGTTAACAGATTGTTGAGCAGACCTCTATTCAAAGACATTCAAGATGCAGCATTCACACAGCCCCAAAATATCATATCATATAAGTCAATGACCAAAGAACCTCATTCTGATTTTGAAGATAAATTCTCCCATCTACCTTACCACAGCCATCAGATTTAATTTGCTTGGACTGCACTTTCTGTATAGCTGCAATAGTATTCTACTTTCTTTCTACTGACTAAATGTATTTACAAACGGCTTGATCTGCCTGAATGGCACACAAAGTTTTTCAATGTATCTTAGTAAATTAAACAGTACGACTAACTGCTGTGCATTTCATGCATGGTTCATACTGCATAAATATTGTGCGGTTTCTGGAAGGAATGGATGATCAGGATAGTTCTTTTGTCTGGAGCAGTGAATTCCTTGAAAGTTGCAGGTGTTGAACTCATTCAGACAAGTGGAGTGTATTCCATCACACTCCTCACTTGAGCCTTGAAAATGACAGGAAAACTAACATTACCTCTTGACAGAGGCGGAGTTATGGTGACTCCTTTGTATGCATCTTCAGATACAGCTCTATTTCCATCTTTAATATCTTTAATCTTTCCCTTTCAGGGTTCTTTCGAAGACCCTGACCTGGAGTTACACATTGACTTCGGTTCTTTGCGGGAAGGGGACCCCTTCTTGGGGCTCCGGGACAGTTCGTTGTTCGGCATGCCAAGGATTTGGCCTGCGATTCCAGCTCGTATTTGGAAGCCTAAGATCTCGGGGCTCTGGAGACGGGCAGATTGAGGGTTGGTGTCACGGCAGGAGACTCGTGTGTCGACGGGGAATCAGAAAATCTACTGCTGTGGGCCCAAAGACCCGAGATCTTTGCGATCTTCAGGTACAGAGCTCGAAAAAAGTGACATAATGGACTTTCAAAATTGTAAACCAGCGAGTTGTTTGTTATGTCTTCCCGCTCGCCAGGTGTGGTGAACTACATATACCTGTCTGGACACGCCCCCCGGCTGACTGCTCCTGTGGCCCCTCCCACTGACCGTGGCTCCTCCCACAGACCCCGGTATAAAGGCGATTGAGGCCTGAGCCCGGCCCTCAGTCTCCAGGATGTAGTATGGTGGTCAACTACTGCTTGTTCTTTCTTCCAGTCAATAAAGGCCGATATCTCGCCTTCACGTCTCAGAGAGAGTTATTGATGGTGCATCAGTGGGAAAATGGAGACAGCTCCCTCTCCCTTATTAGGAAAAGAGAGAAGCTATGGTATGTCGAATGCCAGTGTGAAACGTGAAGCCTTGGGGTAACTGCAAGTCTGTGTCTTTGCTATTGCTTTACTCACGCTTGAGTGCGATGCTTGCTTTTTTGTGGCTGGTGGGGGGAGGGGGGGATTGTTGCTTTCTGCCACTTACGCGTGGGAGTGGGAAGCTGGGGGGGACTTTGGGGTTCTCATGTTTGGCTGTCATTCATTTTTGGGGCACTTCTCTGTTTTTGTGGATGTTTGCAAAGAAAAAGCATTTCAGGATGTATGTTGTATACATTTCTCTGACATTAAACTGTACCTTTGAACCTTTGAACCCACAGTTATGTTTTAGTGCACCCAAAGTGACTCAATTCAACTCTTAAGCGAATAGATGAACATATGTGAATAGATGGTGCCATTAAAATACACAAAGTTACTTCACAATTCATTATGAGGAAATAATCACAGCAAATGGCTTCAATAAAGCACCAGGCATTGCCAAAAGTTTACAATAAGCACTTGACATCATAAGGTATTCACTGTTCAATTACTATCATTTAATTCAGTTAGAAGTCTAACTGCTAAAGTATAATTAGAAATCAAAGATGTCAATGCTTTTCTTTTAATCAATAATCCTTGTAATATTTTATGATCACCATAACCTTGCTCTAATATGCATTATGAGTAAAAAATAGTTTTTACAATTTAGCCAGATTAATTCTTCTGCTCCCACTGGATTTTCACATAATGACATGACGATGTAGCCCCATGATCCCACAAGTAAGACAGAAATTACCTGCAGTACAAAACTACCTTAAACTAGGTCACATAACTATTGAACAAAACTTAGCAAAGATAACATGTACAGAAGGTAATGGATATCATATGTGGCAACTGAGTTCATACAGGGACTAACTCAGTTGACAGTTTAATATGTTGATGATTAATATATGGGAGATATTTAACATCACATTCTTCTTCTGTTATTTTAAAAGCACCATTAAGAAAATTAAAAAAAATAATGCCTGTGGGAATATACTGAAGAGATGAATTTTGTAAATTTGCTAAGTAGGGAGAATGCTTACATCACCAACAGCCCTTTTCAGATTATATATTTGAGATTATTTATATTATAGATAATAACAGTAAATACTTACAAATCCTTGAGCTGCTTCCAGAGGAAGCACATTCATCGTGACAAACTGAGTTCTGCATTTGATATTTTCTCCCAAACTGCATAACTGTGAAGACCATGTCTTGGGAGTATTGTCCTCTAGGAGACTTGTTTTTAGGCCTGTAGTTTACTTGCATTCAATGAATTGCCAGTGCAAAAAAAATGTTTCTTATAGTGTGGTGGATATTGAAAAACCTCTAGTTCTACCTTAACTTGTTTTCTTAGCAACACCAAAATCAGGTGGCATGGTGGCTGCCTAGTGTGGAATCGCCAGAGTGAATGGAAGAGGAAATTTGTAAGCTTCAAGATTCATAAACGTTTTGAAAAATGCTGTGTGAAATAAGAATCTGAAGCTCTTCAACCATCCAAGTTTGTTGCTGAGAGCAGTGATTTTTGTTTAGTAATATGGGGCTCAGATGAAAGCGATTATATCATTTGAGTAACAATTATACATGAAACATAACTGCTCAGCAGCAGTAAACTGAGAACTGCCTGTAAATGTTGAAAACTGAGACATCATGTCGTTGTGTTATTCTACTCTAATCCCTGCTGTTTTAATGTTCAAATTCATACTGCAAGTGTGGAAATGACATCTTGTATGTTGTCTATTTTCAAACTTGTACTTGCTAAAATTAGATTTTTTGATGGACCTGCTTTAAATAAATTATAAGAGAGATGCATATATATAGTATATATTTTTTTTAGAAAATGCAGGCTGCATGGGGGAACAGTTAGTAAAAATGTGTAAATACTCACTAGTCTGTCCAAGCTCGTACCAGCCGCTGTAGTTGGTCGTTCCCCTGGGCTGTAGGGCCTGAACCTTGGATTAAAATTTTCTGAAATGGAACGGGTCATACGTCCACTTGCCGCTGACTTAGGCTGCCCACATCCTTGAAAAACCTGCAATATTAAACAAATCGAAATGTTTCAAAATGCTGACCTTATGAAGTTAGAAATGAGAATTTCAGGTTAGTGGCACAGCTTCCGAGATTTGCTTCTGTTCTCATTAAACATCTCTCAAAAACTAAATGATGTTGTTTCTATCAATGAGATGCACGAGGAAAAATGGAGACATTAATCCATCATTCTTTATTTCTGGAACTAAAATGATAACTCTGAATTCTAATTCATGTAGCCAATGGCAGTGTAGTCCTTGCATCTGTTATTAATTTGTCAAGCACATTGCATGCCACAATATAGGACAGCTGTTTTTTCTAACTGACACCCAGGATACTAAGCACACAATTTTATGAAGGCATACACAGTTTTCTTAAAGAGGAAATGTACAAACAGAATCGGAAGAACACTACACACATACAGGTAGTCCCCAAGTTATGAACGTCCGACTTATGGATAACTCGTACTTACGAACCGAGGAAGGTGAATGCCTTCCATCATTTTAAGTCGGATTGTGATGCTGTCCGCCATTTTAAGTCGTTGCCATTGACATTATGTTGAGTGTTTAACTTTGTATTTGGCTTAAATTTTTCTTAGTAAGATTCACCCTGACCCCGCCAACCCTCCCCCCGTTCTGGTCTGCTGATAGCACAGTGAGATCAGCGCCGGGCTGGAGAACAGAGGTTCCCGAGTTCGATCCAGTGACAGACCGCTCCCGTGCTGGGTTGATGTTGATCCAGTGACTCCCGTACCATCCGTGCTGGGTTAATGTCGAACTCGCAACTCGACCTCATAAAAAAAACACTGCCACCTCCAGTTTAAATTCCCACGTGGATTATCCAGGTAAACGTTAGCCAGTGAGCCTCACATCATTGGGAGGGAAGCTATTGGGAAGGATACCAAGGGATGGGATTTATGAGCATATGGAAAGGTACTTCTTGCTTAGGAACAATCAGCATGACTTTGTGCACTGTAGATCAGGCCTTACAAACTTCATCAAGTTATTTGAAAAGGCGACTAAAGTGCTTGATGAGGGTAAGGCAGCAGACATTATCTACATGAATTTTAGTAAGGCATTTGATAAGGTCCCTCATGGCAGGTTGATTCAGTGGATAAAGATAAATGGGTTCAAGGTGAATAGCAAGTTTGTATTTAGAACAGTCATGTCCACAGAAGACAGAGTAGGATGGAAGGTTGCTTTACTGGCTAGATGTCTGTGACCAGTGGTATTCTGCAAGAATTGCTGCTGTTAGTCAGCCCCTTAAGTAGCTACGTAAGTGGATGAATTGGTGAAGAAGGTGTGTGGAATGCTTGCCTTCGTTGTTAAGGGTGTTGAGTGTATGAGTAAGGCAGTCAGGCCACACTTGCAATATTGTGTGCAGATCTGGTCGCCTTATTATAGGAAGGATATGGAGACAGTGGAGTGGAGAGCATGCAGAAGAGAATTACCAGGAGGCTGCCTAGATTAAAGTGTATGAGGTGTAAAACAAGGTTTGGACAAACATGGTCGTTCTTCCTAGAGTGCTGGAGGACAAGGGGGGCTTGTCAGAGGTTTTTTAAAATTAAGAGTAGTATAGATAAGGTAGGCAGAATCTTTTTGCTAGAAAATACCAGAGGGTATGCTTTTAATGTTAGAAGGGGGAAATTTAAAGGCATTGTGAGGGGCAAGTATTTTTATGCAGAGAGTGGTAAGTGTCTTCAATGGGTTACCATGGGTAGTAGTGAAAGCAGGCAGTTTGGTGGAGTTTAAGAGGTTTTCAGATAGACACATGAACAGGAAAGGAATGGAGGGATATGGGTGATCACAAGAAGAGATCGTTTAGTATAAATTGGCATCAAGATTGCCACAACACTATGGGCTGAATAACCTGTCCAGCGATGTACTGATCACTGTTGTTTTGTTGCCAAAAACTATTCACTTTATCAACAACACTACCGACCTTTTTATACCACTTTCTTTCAAATCCTGCTGAAAACTCTCGACTTGCAACATTGGCTGTTCATTTCCCTCCACAGATGCTGCCTGACCTATTGGAGTTCCTCTAGACTTTAATGTGTTGCACTAAATTTCATCTGCTTTGCAAGCTAAGGATCATGTCTTCTTAATTTGGATCCAGATCATTAATATTCATGAGAGGCCCCAGCATTGATCCCTGTTGTACATCACTGGTCACGGGTTTCCAATCACAGAAGCAACACATCAGCGTCTACTCCTATCCCTGGGACAATACTGAATCCTATCTATCAAATTGTCCATGTCCAGCTTTATCATTCCCCATCTTTTTTGATGACTTGTTTATCATTGTGCTCTTTCTTCACAATTCTACGTGGCATGATTCAGTGTAGCTAAATGGACCTGCAGCATTCCAACTGTCTGTCCGTGAGCATCGAATTCTTGTTTTATGTTGCTGCCTGTGGATGTTGATTATTAACTAGCTTGTGGGGTATCTCGGAAATCATTCCCCTGTAGCGGTGTGCTACACGCAGCGCTGAAATAACGACACGTAGTCGATGAGCTGCAGTTGCAAAAGAGATTTATTCGAACTTTGCGGCCTCGCTTTAAAGCCTTCCTGATCCCGCCCTCCTCGGGCGGGAATGCTGTAGGGGGCGCGTATTCACAGTCCCGTCCCGCGCGCGGGCTTTTCCCCTTGCTGGTGAAGCAGGCTTGGCGCCCTCTTTGGGACCGGCCTCAATGCCGGCGCGCGCCGATTTGTGAGCCGGTTCGAGTGCGCTGGGAAGTGGGTCGCCACATAACCCCCCCCCCCAGAACCGGCAATACACCCCCTAATGTCCATAGTCTGGGTCGGACTCTGTTTGGGAGGTCTGCCTCTGCGCCGCGGTGCCTGAATCTCAACCGGCTGTGCCAAGTCCACATGGGCCGGTTTGAGTTGGTCCACCGTGAAAACCTTCTCTTTCCCCCCAATGTCCAGCACGAATGTGGACCCATTGTTTGTGATCACCGTAAACGGCCCCTCGTAGGGCCGCTGTAGCGGTGCCCGATGTCCGCCCCGTCGTACAAAAACAAAATTACAGTTTAGCAGGTCTTTGGGTACGCAGGTCGGGTTCTGACCATGCTGCGAAGTGGGTATGGGGGCCAGGTTACCGAGCCTCTCGCATAGTCTGCCCAGGACTGCTGCGGGTTCTTCCTCTTGCCCCCTTGGGGCTGGTAAGAAATCCCCTGGGATGACCAGGGGTGCGCCGTACACCAACTCGGCCGACGAGGCGTGCAGATCCTCTTTGGGTGCCGTGCGGATTCCGAGCAGGACCCAGGGAAGCTCGTCCACCCAGTTAGGCCCTTTGAGGTGGGCCATGAGAGCCGACTTCAGGTGACGGTGGAAACGCTCCACCAGTCCGTTTGACTGTGGGTGGCAGGCAGTTGTGTGGTGCAGCTGTGTCCCCAAAAGGCTGGCCATAGCTGACCACAGGCTGGAGGTGAACTGGGCGCCTCTGTCGGAGGTAATGTGGGCCGGTACACCAAAGCAAGATACCCAGGTTGCGATCAGTGCCCGGGCGCAAGATTCGGAGGTGTTGTCGGTGAGCGGGACCGCCTCTGGCCATCTTGTGAACCGGTCCACGATAGTCAGGAGGTGCCGCGCTCCTCGCGACACTGGCAGGGGGCCCACGATATCCACATGAATGTGGTCGAATCGCCGGTGGGTGGGGTGGAACTGCTGCGGCAGAGCTTTGGTGAGCCGCTGCACCTTGGCTGTTTGGCAGTGCATGCACATTTTGGCCCATTCACTGACCTGCTTGCGGAGTCCGTGCCAAACAAACCTGCTGGAGACCATCCGGACGGTTGTCCTGATGGAGGGGTGCGCTAAGTTGTGAATGGAGTTGAAAATTCGCCGCCGCCAGGCTGCCGGGACGACGGGGCGGAGTTGGCCGGTGGTGACGTCACAGAGTAGGGTCTTCTCACCTGGGCCTACGGGGAGGTCCTGGAGCTGCAAACCAGAGACTGCGGTTCTGTAACTAGGGATCTCTTCGTTTGCCTGCTGCGCCTCTGCCAATGCTTCATAGTCTACCCCCTGGGACAGGGCTTGGATGTTAGGGCGGGAGAGGGCGTCCGCCACGACGTTGTCCTTTCCCGAGACATGCCGGACACCCGTCGTGTATTCAGAGATGTAGGACAGATGTCGCTGCTGGCGGGACGACCAGGGATCGGACACCTTCGTGAACGCAAAGGTAAGCGGTTTGTGGTCTGTGAACGCGGTGAACGGCCTACCTTCTAAGAAGTACCTGAAATGCCGGATTGCCAGGTATAGCGCCAACAGTTCCCGGTCGAAAGCACTGTATTTGAGCTCAGATGGTCGTAGGTGTTTGCTGAAAAACGCCAGGGGTTGCCAGCGACCCTCGATGAGTTGTTCCAGCACCCCACCGACTGCCGTGTTGGATGCGTCCACTGTGAGGGCAGTAGGGACGTCCGTTCTGCGGCGCACTAGCATTGCGGCGTTTGCCAAGGCTTCTTTCGTTTTAATGAAAGCGGCGGTGGACTCCTCATCCCAGGTAATGTCCTTGCCCTTACCCAACATCAGGGCGAACAGGGGGCGCATGATTCGGGCAGCTGAAGGGAGGAAGCGGTGGTAGAAATTCACCATACCCACGAATTCCTGAAGGCCTTTGATTGTGTTGGGTCGGGGGAAATGGCGGACTGCGTCTACCTTAGCAGGCAGAGGGGTTGCCCCATCTTTAGTAATCCTGTGGCCCAGGAAGTCGATGGTGTCGAGCCCGAACTGGCATTTGGCCGGATTGATTATCAGGCCGTATTCACTCAGTCGGGCGTAGAGTTGACGGAGGTGGGACAGATGCTCCTGACGACTGCTGCTGGCTATGAGGATGTCGTCCAAATAGATGAAAGCGAAGTCCAGGTCGCGTCCCACCGCGTCCATTAACCGCTGAAACGTCTGTGCGGCATTCTTCAGGCCGAATGGCATGCGGAGGAACTCGAAAAGGCTGAAAGGGGTGATGAGTGCAGTTTTGTGGACGTCGTCCGGATGCATCGGGATTTGATGGTATCCCTGGATGAGGTCCACCTTGGAGAAGATCCGTGCGCCGTGCAGGTTTGCTGCAAAATCCTGTATGTGCGGCACAGGGTAGCGGTCCGGTGTTGTAGCCTCGTTCAGCCTGAGGTAGTTGCCGCATGGTCTCCAGCCCCCTGTTGCTTTGGGCACCATGTGCAGGGGAGAGGCCCATGGGCTGTCGGACCGCCGTATGATCCCCAATTCCTCCACCCTCTTGAACTCCTCCTTCACCAGGCGGAGCTTGTCCGGGGGAAGCCTTCGAACATGGGCGTGGAGGGGTGGTCCCTGTGTCGGGATGTGGTGCTGTACGCCGTGTCTGGGCATGGCTGCTGTGAACTGCGGTGCCAGAACCGATGGGAAATACGCCAGGACTCTGGTGAAGTTGTTGTCGGACAGGGTGATGGAGTCTAGGTGTGGGGCCGGCAACTGGGCTTCACCCAGGGAGAACGTTTGAAAGGTCTCGGCGTGGACCAGTCTCTTCCTTGGCAGGTCGACCAGTAGGCTGTGAGCCCACAAAAAATCCGCGCCCAGGAGCGGTTGGGCTACGGTGGCCAGTGTGAAGTCCCATGTGAACCGGCTGGAGCCGAACAGTAGCTGCACCGTACGGGTGCTGTAGGTCCTTACTGTGCTGCTGTTTGCAGCCCTCAGGGTGGGACCTGGTGCCCTGTTGCGGGTGTCGTAACTCGTCGGAGGTAAGACGCTGATCTCGGCTCCGGTGTCGACCAAAAAGCGGTGTCCCGACTGCTTGTCCCAGACATACAGGAGGCTATCCCGATGGCCAGCCGCCGTAGCCATCAGCGGCGTCTGGCCCTGGCGTTTCCTGGGAACTTGCAGGTCGGGCTACAGCGGCGGGCTTCTGTGCCCCACCGCTGGTGGTAGAAGCACCATTGTTCGTTGGGCTCCTCACCCCTGCCTCTGGGGTTAGCGGGCTCTGCTGCCGGGCCTGGTCTGGTTTGCTGCTGGGAGCGTGAGCTGGTGATCTGTGCGACAGACGCCCCACTCTCCTTCTTGGCTTTCCACAGCAAGTCCGCCCGGGCTGCCACCTTCCGGGGGTTGCTGAAATCCGCGTCGGACAGCAGCAGGCGTATGTCCTCGGGCAGCTGCTCCAGGAATGCCTGCTCAAACATGAGGCAGGGCTTGTGTCCTCCGGCCAGAGACAACATCTCATTCATCAAAGCCGATAGCGGTCTGTCCCCCAAACCATCCAGGTGCAGTAAGCGGGCAGCCCGCTCGCGCCGTGAGAGTCCGAAAGTCCTTATGAGCAGGGCTTTGAATTCCGTGTATTTGCCGTCCGCTGGGGGAGACTGTATGAACTCCTCAACCTGGGTGGCTGTCTCCTGGTTGAGGGAGCTCACCACGTAGTAGAAACGTGTGGCATCCGAGGTTATCTGCCGAATGTGGAATTGGGCTTCTGCTTGCTGGAACCATAGGTGAGGTCGCAGCGTCCAGAAGCTTGGCAGTTTTAACAAAACTGCATGAACAGATGCGGCGTCGTTCATCTTCGGCTCAAATATCGTTTGGGCCGTCGGGGTCACCAATTGTAGCGGTGTGCTACACACTGCGCTGAAATAACGACACGGAGTCGGTGAGCTGCAGTTACAAAAGAGATTTATTTGAACTTCGCGGCCTCGCTTTAAAGCCTTCCTGATCCCGCCCTCCCCGGGCGGGAATGCTGTAGGGGGCACGTATTCACAGTCCCGTCCCGCGTGTGGGCTTTTCCCCTTGCTGGTGAAGCAGATTTGGCGCCCTTTTTGGGACTAGCCTCAATGCCGGCACGCGCCGATTTGTGAGCCGGTTCGAGTGCGCTGGGAAGTGGGTCGCCACACCCCTTCCCTTCAACAAGCAGTATAGATGATTTTTGTTAGCACTTAAATCAGTCAACTTCACAATTTGCTTGTAGCCAGTGAGGCATTTGCACACACAGAACATAGAAAAGTACAGCACAGGAACAGACCTGTCAGCCCACAATATCTGCACCAAGCAAGATGCGAAATTAAAATAATTATTTCTGTCTGCATATAACCCATATGTCTCCATTCCCAGCATATTTAAATGTCCATTTAAAAGCCCCTTGAATGCCACTATTGTATTTGCCTCCACTACCACCCCTGACTGTGTGCTCCAGGCACCTGTCATTCACTGTGTTAAAAAAAAAACTTGCCCTGCACATCACCTTTAAACACCCCCACTCCACCTTAAATCTACACACTCTAGTATTTGACATTTCTAGGCAGGGAAGAAGATTCTGCCTGTCTACCCTCTGCCTTTTAACTTCTATCAACCTCCACCACTCCAGAGAAAACAACCTAAATCTCTCCAAACTCTCCTTATACTGTAATGGATATTGTGTAATCATGCAATCTTCCTGGTTAACTTCTTCTGAACTCTCTCCTAAGCTTCTCCGTTCATCCTGTGATGGAAAGATTAGAGTGCACACTATATTCCTCATGAAGCCTGCCCTTTTCTTATTCCCGTTGGGATAGAGATACACGAGTCTGAAAACCTACAGTCAATGGTTTCATCACCCCTGCCCTCAGATTTCTGAATGTCCCATGAATCACACTTTATTATCCCTTTCTCTTGCACTAATTACTTATTTTTAAACTTGCAGTAACTTTTATGTCCATTCACTGCTGCAACACATCTTGCGATATATAAATCAGCGATAACAAAGGTGATTCTGATATAACTGCATGATGACTTCCTGACTATGTCTCTGGTGGTGAAGGGTTGCATGTCATACACTTTCTTTACCATTCTACCTCTTTGCATTGACACTCTCGCAGAGATAGGACTTGGATCCCAAGAGATGTTGCACTTTGGGAGGACAAACCAGCTACGACTTATAATGTCAGTAGCAGGGCACTGAGGAGTGCGGTAGGTCACAGTGATCTGGGAGTACAGATCCATAATTCATTTAAAGTGGTTTCACAAGTAGATAGGGTCATAACAAAAACTTTTGAACATTGGCCTTCATAAATCAAAGTATTGAGTATTGAGAATGTTTTGTTGAAGTTGTATATGTTGATGAGGACTAATCTGGAGTACTGTGTACAGTTTTGGTCACCTACCTGCAGGAAAGATGTCAATAAGATTGAAAGTGCAGAGAAAATTTACCTGATGCTAGCAGAAGAGGACTTGTGTTATATGAAAATGTTGAATAGGTTAGAACTTTCTTCTTTGGAGTTTAGAAGGAATGAGTGGAAATTTGATACAGGTATACAAAATTATGAGGGGTATAGATAAATGCACCAAGGTTGGGTCATTGGTTAAAAGTGAAAGGTGAAATGTTTCAGGGAAACATGAGAGGGAACTTCTTCACTCAGAGGGTCATAGGAGTGTAGAACAAGTTGCCAGCAGAAGTGGTGGATGTGGGTTCAATTTTCATATTTAAGAGACATTTGGATGGATACATGAATGGAGGGCTATGGTCCAGATTCAGGTTGATGGGACTAGGTAGATTAATAGTTTGGCATGGACCAGATAGGCTGAAGAGCCTGTTTCTGTGCTGTAGTGTTCTATGACTCTGCCCCAGCTTGGTATGATAACTGCTTTGCCCAAGACCACAACATATGGGGTGTTGTAGACACAGCCCCATCCATAAAAAAATACAACCTCTCCTCTACGGTCAATTCTTCTTGTTGCCTCAGAAAAGTAGCCAGCATAATCACAGACCCCTCCCAAAATTTTCTCCACCACCCTACTCCAAACTCCCTTGGGCAGAAAGCTTAAAAACATGCATCACTAGGCTCAAGGGCAGCTTCTATGTCACTGTTATAAGTCTCTTAAATGGACCTTTTGCACATTTAAGTATTAACTCTAGACCTCACTTTTACCTCGTAATGGCCCTTGCACCTTGTTTCCTGCCTGTACTGCACTTTCTCTGTAACCGTAACTCTATTTTGTGTTCAGTTACTGCTTTTCCCTTTCACTACCTCAAAGTATTGATAGCATGCTTTGCAATGATCTATACGGATGTTCTGCCAAACCAAATATTTCACTGTATTCTGGTATTTGTGACAGTACTTAATCAATTCCACTGTGCTGGGCCTCATCCTGTCAATGGAGAAAGCTAAGAATGGACAGGTTGGTGTGGGAATGGAAAGACAAATTGAAATATCTGCACTGGGAGCACACAACCTGGTCACTGCAGACAGAGCATTGGTGCACTGCAAAATGGTCAACTAGAATGCGCTTAGTCTCACTGATATAGAGGAGCTGACATGCACTTGGTGCTTCTGATATGGCCTTTTTGTTTGTCTCTGTTTGTCAGTCACCTCCGACTTCCAGCCTCCTCATCCCTGCCCCACTTGGCACAACCTGCTCATCATCCTTCACCCCTCTCCAGTTGACCAATTACTTTGGGCTCTTATCTAACTATCTCCCCTCTCCTCTTTATACCAGCCCTCTCTGCTCTCTATTTACCCATCTCCCTATGCAACTATTTCTCCTCTCCTCCTATTACCAGCCTTCTCCTCTCTCCATCTACCCATCTCTCCTCTATCTCTCTATCTATCTCCCCTCTCCTCTTTATATCAGCCATCTCTTCCATCCACTCTCAATCAACCTGAAACGTGGTTTTCCTTTCTCACACAGGTGCTGCTTGAGCCGCTGATGAGTTCCTCCAGCAGATTCCCAGTTGTTTTCTACTGCTTGTCATTTCCAGTTAAAGTTTCTATTTATGCATCTGATTTTCCATCATTCACGTCTTGCTTTGTTGCAACTTGATTTGAATAATTTCATTGTCTTGAGTGGTATACTCATGGTCACTTGACAATATCTTAACTTGTAACTTCCCTGACTGATATGTGACATGATAATTGTTCTTGGAGATTAAGGGTCTAATGTTTGATGTAAGTGCACACCTTGCTGCTACAATTGTTAGAGAGATCATTAGCAGTTATTACTTCAAACCTGAAAATAAAAGTGAATATATTGGAAATGTCAAATACAATCATCTGAGTCACAGCTTTCTCTGTGTGATGGCAAGCAATATTGGAATTATTAGTTAAACATAGTCTGATCAAATGTACTGCTGATTTGTGAGTTTCATCTCATTTCCTTGATGCATTGGTTAGATGGCAGAGGAGAACTGATGTCACTAAATTATGAATGCAAATCAAATAAAGCACAGATTTGGAAATTTGTAATGCCACATATTGCCTGAAAGCTTCAAGAACTTGGCCTCAATACCTCCTTGTGGAAGTGGATCCTCGAATTCCTCACTTGCAGACTCCAGTCGATTTGGATGGGCAACAACATCACCTCAACAATCTCCATCAGCACAGGTGCACCACGAGGCTGTGTGCTTGGCCCCCTGCTCTATCCCACACATATGACTGTGTGGCTAAGCACAGCTTCAATGCCATACTCAGGTTTGCTGATGACACCACTGTCATAGCTTGATTCAAAGGAGGTGACGAATCAGCATATAGGAGGAATTGAAAATCTGGCTGAGTGGTGCCACAACAACAACCTTTTACTCAATGTCAGCAAGACTAGGAAGCTGATTATTGACTACGGGAAGAGAAAACCAGAGGTCAGTGAGCTAGTCCTCATCGGAGGATCAGAGGTCGAGGGGGTTAGCAATTTTAAATTCCTCAGTGTTATTACTCTGGAGGACCTGTCCTAAGCCCAGCAATTACAAAGGAAGCACAGCAGCACCACTACTTCCTCGGGGTTTGCGAAAATTTGGCATGACTTCTAAAACTTTGACGAACTGCTATAGCTGTGTGGTTGAGAGTATATTAACTGGCTGCATTACAGCCTGATATGGAAACACCAATACCCTTGAATGGAAAATCCTGCAAAAAGTAGTGGATACGGCCCAGCCCATCACAGTAAGGCCCTCCCCACCCAGGCCATTCTCTCTTCCCTCTATCAGGAACATGATACAGGAGCCTCAGGATTCACATCACCATGTTCAGTAAGGGTTATTACCTCTCAACCATCAGGCTCTTGAACCAAAAGGGATAGAGTCATAGAGAAGTATAGCACAGAACCAGATCCTTTGCCTCATCTAGTTTGTGCCAAAACCATTTAAACGGCCAACTCCCATTGGCCTGCACCAGGACCAAAGCCACCATATCCCTACTAACCATGTACATACCTATCCAAACTTCTCTTAAACGTAAAATTGAGCTTGCATGGACCACTTGTGCTGACAGCTCATTTGACACTCTCATGACCCTCTGAGTGAAGATGTTTCTTTTCATGTTCCCCTTAAACTTCTCACCTTTTACCCTTAAGCATGATGTCCAACCCAAATTCAGTGGTAAAAGCCTGCTTGCATTTACCCTATCTATACCCCTTATAGTATTATATACCTCTATCAAATTTCTTCTCAATCTTGTATGTTCTAACGAATACAGTTCTATTCCATTTTTCCTTATAACTCAGGTCCTCCAGACCCAGAAACATCCTTGTAAATTTTCTCTGTACTCTTTCAATCATGTTTGCATCTTTCCTGTAGGTAGGTGACCAAAACTGCATACAATACTCCAAATTAGGCCTCACCAATATCTTATAACATAACATCCCATCTTCTGTACTCAATATGTTGATTTAAGAAGGCCAATGTGCCAAAAGTTTTATTTACAACCCTCCCTACCTGTGACACAATTTTCAATGAATTACGTACCTGTAGTCCCAAATCCCTTTGTTCTACCACCCTCCACTGTGCACTACCATTCTCTGTGTAAGTCCTGCCCTGGCTGACACCTTGCACTTGCCTGTACTAAATTCCAAGTGAACTTCATGCAACTTCACTTGCCCCATCATTGAAATGTTCCCACAACCTATGGACTCACTTTCACGGATGGTTCATCTCACATTCTCAATATTATTTATATTATTGTTTCTTCTTTTTGCATTTGCACAGCTTGTTGTCATCTGCACTCTGGTTGAATGCCCTAGTTGGTGGGCTTCCATTGATTTTCTTATAGGACCATAAGATATAGGAGCAGAAGTAAGCCATTTGGCCCATCGAGTCTGCTCTGCCATTCAATCATGTGCTGGTCCAATTCTTCCAGTCATCCCCACTGCCCTGCTTTCTTGCTGTACCCTTTGATGCCCTGGCTAATCAAGAACCTATCTATCTCTGCCTTAAATACACCCAATGACTTATAGTTACTGTTCTATAGATTTGTTGAGTATGCCCACAAGAAAAAGAATCTCAGTGTTGTTCATGGTGACATACATGCACTTCGATAATAAAATTTACTTTGAACTTTGAATATTGATGTAGAAGAGGCTGCACTGGGTGCATTGGATATAGTAGTATTGGACAGTGACAGACTCATAGGTGAAGTTTAGGGTTCTGAATGGAGGTAAGGGAGGAGGTGAATGGGCAGCTGTAGCATTTCTGTTGTTTGCAGGGATATGAGCCAGGAGGGAATTTAGTGGGGAGGGACAAACAGACAAGGGAATTATGGAGGGAGTGATCCCTTTGGAAAGCGGAGAGTGGGGGGCTGGTGGTAAAGATGTGCTTGGTGTTTGAAAAAGAGGTTTTTGTGCATCTGGAAATATTAGGTCTGTTTTCCCTATTGTAGAGGAGTTGAAAGAAGATATAAATGTGGAACGTAAAATTTTGAGCAGTATAGACAGAGTACACTACAGTAATCATTTCCCTTTATCAGAGATAAATAAAACCAGAGAACAGATGTACATTTGGAATAAGGGTTAAGGGTTACAGTGCGAGAGAGTGGTGGAAACAGAGTCACTAACAGCATTGTAAAGGTATCTAGACAAGCACTTGAATTGCCTTGACTTTGAAGACTATGGGCCAACTGCTTGTTGATGGGATGATTAAAGATGGGTGTCCACTGGCTGGCATGGCCTAGAGACTGAATGACCTGTTTCCACACTGTATGACTATGACTCTGTAACTTCTACAGTAAAATCCTTACAAAATGTAAATATTCTTAATATTTGACCAGACTCCATTTTAATTAGTTAATGATGATGAAAACAAAATCTCAGTAAATTCAGTCACATTGATAACCAAATTTAAACCTGTCACTGCAATGTTGTAAACACAACTACAGCTACTCATGTTTTTTATATTTATCTTCAATGGAGCAGAACTTTATATTCTAGAGAAGAGCAAACTCACAGAAATGTAAGCTTGAGGAGATTTCAGAGTATGTAACAGGAATGAAAACATTAAAAGTGAAGATTTGCTTTACTTGGAGCCAATCTACGTCAGTCACACAGGAGTGATGGGTTGTAGCAACCTCAGGCAAAGAAATTCTCAAATTACACCTTGTAAATGTCTTGTGATCATTTAAGCTCTTCCAGAATTGTGATTTTTACAGTAGTGCCTTTCACTTAATTGAATCTTTATTTGCTTTTGCTGTGATCGTCTCTGCTGTAACATCAGTGTGAGATAGGCCCCAGTAGACAGCCATGAAATGTCAAACATTGTCTCATCAAGACACAGAGAAGCTGTGCAATGGCGTTCACTTTGCTGAAGCATTATGACTAGCTGATTACTGACCACCACCCTCGAGGCCAGGTTATTAACAGAGTTTCCACAATGACAGGCATGGAACTGCCTTGTTTCATCTAATCATGAAGTTTAAACAAAACCTTATCACTCACCTTGTAATGCCAAGGATTCAGAAACTAAATCAGGCATATGTATTCAACTTCTGCATAATAATCACCTCACCTTGACTATGAAAGGATATTCTATTTTTCTTTAAAGTGAAAATGGGATATTCAATAACTCAGGTAGTTACTTGTCTTTCCCTCTAAGTGGAGAGGAAGATTCAAAGATAACTTGTGACTTGGATCCAAAGAATAACTGTAGCCCCAGGAAAAGGTAGGCAGAGTAATAGGGACAACTTCTCAAGCCTGAAATGTTGACTATTTATTACATTCCCCCCCCCGCCCGCCCGCCCCGACCCATTGATGTTGCTGGACTTGCTGAGCTCCTCCAGCGTTTGTATGTGTTTCTCTATATTTTCAGCATCTGTAGAAACTGCTAGGTTTTCTCAAGTTATGCACATTGATGTCAGGCATTCTCAATCATAGGCAGTGAAGAAGAGTTATCATAGAAACTGCAGCTCACTCCAAAACCCAGGACAATGTGCCTTATGCAGTGCCCTGTTGCTACAGCCCAAGATATGAAGATGTAATTTAGTCTGGCTTGAATAAAAAGTGCACAAAAAAAAGCTGTCACAAAATGATCAATGTCAAAAGATTTGAATTGGCTATTTAGACTTAATTGTAACAAAATACATAAAGGTAAATAGGGCTTGGTGTCTGTAGAGTCTTGGGCAACAAACGATGCTTTGGATGACCTCAAAGCCGCAGAGAAACAAATGACCAAGCCCAGTTAAAGTGCAATAGAAGAGTCAACTCTGGGGGTAACAAAGGTAGAGACGAGGGTTTCAGCAAAAAATAAGCTAAGGCAGAAATAGAGTTGGATAACGTTATGAAGGTGGAAATAAAGAAGGCATGGATTTATGGTCCAAGGTTAATTTCAAGATCAGCAATAACTGTGAACTGGTGCCATTTCAGACATATGTCACTCTAAAGAGGAGGGTGGTCAGATGCTGGGAACACAGCTTGTGTAGTTCCAATGCTTGAGAATTCGGATCACTGAACACTGATAGACATCCACCTACAATTGTAGATGAAGAAGAAAGACGAGAAAAGAAGAATGAGAAATGAACTGAAATGCTTGCAGATTGCTGAGGAACTTTAATGTGCTGAACATTACTAGAATCCAGTTCATGTATAATAACCCTTCTGCCAGAGAATATTTTTAATGGTTTATCAAAATTTTCACGTGCCTACCATTCACCCTCTGAAATGCACAAGACTGATTTCTTCTTTCCTCAAGTTTTAGAATAAACATTTCCTTTGATTACTTCATTATGAACAAAACAACATGTTTACAGATCTCTAATTGTAGTACAGATAAGAAATTAGTTTGAGGCAGATGGAAGGAATCTGAATAGTGACACTCACTTAGATGGTACAAAAAAAATACCAGTTTATTGTTAATAACATGAAACAAGTTTTTTATAATTGGCATCAAACCAAGGTTTGTGCAGGAATTAACTGGGCACTAATCTCACATTTAACCATGTAGCATTTTAAAGATGAATTATTGAAAAAAAGATTTCAAGCCAATCTTTCAGTTAAGATATTTTTAATATCTGGGACCAACTAGCTGTTTTTGTTTTACTGCCTAATGTAAAGAATTTTGCTACAGTGCTACACTGTTCTAATTGCTTAATAAGTCATAGAATCATAGAGTTATACAGAATGAAAGAAGCCTCTTCATTCTAACTCATCCACACCATCCTTAAAACAATGCCTCTCCAATCTTGAGCTGAATTTAATTTAGAAGATATGTTATGTGCTTTGAACTGAGTTTTGCATTGGTTGAATATTTAAAACATCACTAATTAAATTTTTACAGACACTGCTCTGTTATTTTATTTCCTGGTTTTGACCCTTATCATGTGAATTGTTCATGAGAAAAATGAGTGTTCATGTCATTAGGTCAGTTTGAAAGGTTTAAAGTGAGAGGGGAAAACTTAAAGGGGACTTCAGAGGCAAATATTTCACAGAGGATGGTGACCATATGGAAATAATTGAGGCAGGTATAGTTGCAAAGTTTTAACACCATTTGGACAGTTCCATGGATAGGAAAAGCTTTAAGGGAATATGAGCTAAATATAGCCAAGTGGGACTAGATCAAATAGGCAACTTGGTCCGTACGGATGAACGGGCCAAATGACCTGTTGCCATGCTGCATAACTCTATGGCACTGTCAGTTGTCTGTAACATTTAATGGAGCCTCCATCCTAAGTTTCCAGATTGATTCTCATGATCTGCAGAACTTACTGCAGTTTATAAGGAAGGGGCTTTACTGTAGGCAAATGAGAAAGGAACCATTAGATAGTGCAGAAGTGTGTCTTAAGGATGGCTTGGATTTCAATAGGGTCTGATATTTTCAGAGCCTTTATGGAGATATTGGAAAGGTAGAGGTGGCACAGTAGTGTAGTGGTTAGCACAACACGTTACAGTACCAGCGACCTGGGTTCAATTCCTGCTGCTGTCTGTGAGGAGTTTGTACATTCTCCCCATGACCGTGTGGGTTTCCTCCAGGTGATCTGGTTTCCTCCCACAGTCCAAAGACATACTGGTTAGTAGGTTAATTGGTCATTGTAAATTGCCCCGTGATTAGGCTAGGATTATAACAGGGCATCAAAGGGCCGGAAGGAACTATCCCACACTGTATCTCAATAAATAGAAAAAAGAGTACTATGGAAAGATGTATTCTTCCTGAGTGGTAAATGTGGAAAATTTTATCAAGTACTTACTGTGGTCCAAAATAACTTAACAATATTAATATTGTTACATAGCTCTAAAATTGTACTACAAAAATTCAAGGATCTCACCAGGACAGGTAACATCGACTCATCTTCGTGTACCTGTAACTTTCTATGCAGCTTGTTAGGAACAGCAGTAAAGCTTAAACACTGCCATTCCTTCCTTAGTAGAACCTAGAACTGTACAACACAGCAACAGTCTCTTCAGCCTCTTCAGCACACAATGTTGTGCCAAATTACATAAGCTAATGGCAGCTAATCCCTTCTGCCTACACATGGTCCATATCTCCCCATTTTCTGCATCAGGAGATGTACAGGCTAAGTATTTTTACACAGAGAGTGGTGGGGGTCTGGAATGCTCTTCCTAGCGTAGTAGTGGAGGCAAATATGATAAAGTTGTTCAAGAGGCTCCTGGATATGCACATGAATCTGCAGGGAATTGAGGATTATGGACAACATCTAGGCACAAGGGATTAGATTAGTTGAGCATTTGGTTGCTAATTTAGTTAGTGGGCTGATTGGTCTGTTTTTATGCTGTACTGTTCTATATCCTGTATTTTATAGCACATGCCCTCTAATCCAGCCAGTATTCTGGTAAACACAAGAGATTCTACAGATGTTGGAAATCCAGAGCAACACACACAACATGCTGGAGGAACTCAGCAGGTCAGGCAGCATCCATAAAACTGAATAAACAGTTACAATTTGGGTCAAGACCCTTCATTAGGATATCCTGGTAAAACTCTTCTCTACTCTCTCCAAAGTCTCTATGTCTTTCTTACAATAAGATGGCCAAAACTGAAAGCAATATTGCAGATACCCTAAAAGAACCATGATATCCAGAATTTGCTGAGGACTAGATCAGAGGCATTCAAGTCTGGAGACCAAGGATACTACATGAGGTGCAGGTATGATCTCTGGAAAGCCATCTCACAGGCCAAGTGTAGATTCCAGACCACACACACAAAATGCTGGTGGAACACAGCAGGCCAGGCAGCATCTATAGGAAGAAGCACTGTTGACATTTCGGGCCGAGATGTCGACAGTGCTTCTTCCTATAGATGCTGCCTAGCCTGCTGTGTTCCATCAGCATTTTGTGTGTGTTGATTGAATTTCCAGCATCTGCAGATTTCCTTGTGTTTGATTCCAGTTTGGTCTGGAATCAATGCTTGACAGCTGTGGTAGGATTTGAATGTTATAACCTCCCACAAAGTTAAATCAAGGACAACAGAGCTTCGCTTTCGGGTGAGCTCAATGCCTCTTATGCTTGCTTTTACTGTCAGAACATAGAGGAAACATTGCCAACCCATATATCTTCTGATGATCCTGTGATGTCAGTATCTGAAGCTGATGTGCAGACTGCCTTCAGGAGGGTGAATCCAAGGAAAGCATTCGGACTGGACAGTGTACCTAACCATGTTCTAGAGTGCTGGCCAATTGGCTGGTGTGTTCACTGATGTATTTAACCTCTTGCTACGACAGTGTATGGAACCCACCTGCTTCGAGCAGGCTTCAATGATACGAGTGCCCAAGAAGAATGTGGTGACCTGCCTCAATGACTATTACCTAGTTACACTTACATCCACAGTGATGAAGTGTTTTGAGAGGCTG
Source organism: Hemitrygon akajei (assembly GCF_048418815.1). Taxonomy (NCBI): domain Eukaryota; kingdom Metazoa; phylum Chordata; class Chondrichthyes; order Myliobatiformes; family Dasyatidae; genus Hemitrygon; species Hemitrygon akajei. Next base: position 110,036,249 of record NC_133125.1, read on the forward strand.
CTGTTGAAACTGGCTGCTTCTGCTTGAGAGGCGACTAATCAATAAGCTCCAAGACCTGGGTCTCAAAACCTCCTTGTGCAATTGGATTCTGGATTTCCTCACTTGCAGACCCCAGTCAGTTCATATTGGCAACAACATCTGCTCCATGATCTACATCAACACAGGTGCACCACAGGACTATGTGCTTAGCCCCCTGCTCCACATGCTTTACACCTATGACTGTGTGGCTAAGTACAGCTCCAACACATACAAGTCTGTTGATGGCATCACTGTGGTGGGCTGTATCAAAAGTGGTGAGGAATTAGCATACAGGAGGGAGACTGAAAATTTGGCTGACAACCTCTCACTCAGTATCAGCAAGACCATGAACTGATTGTAGGATCAGAGGTGGAGAGGGTCAGTAATTTTAAATTCCTGGGTGTCACTATTTCAGAGGACCTGTCCTGGACCCAGTATGTAAATACAATCGCAAAGAAAGCACAACAGCACCTCTATCTACTTCCTTAGGAGTCTCTGGAGATTTGGCATAACATCTAAAATTTCAACAAAATTCCAAATACGTGTAGTGTAAAGTATATTGACTGGCTTCGTTATGGCCATGTATGGGAACACCAATGCCTTTGAATGGAAAATCTGACAAAAGTTGGTGGATTCAGCAGAGTATGTCACCGGAAAAGCTCTCCCAACCATTGAGCACATCTACATGAAACTGTTGTAGGAAAGTAGCATCCATCATCAAAGCTCCTCTCCTACAAGTGCCTCAAGATTCATACCACCAGGTTCAAGAACAGTTACTACCCATCTACCATCAGGCTCTTGACAAAAGGGAATAACTACACTCATTTAAGGACTCTTTTATCTTGTTATTTCATGCTGGTTATTTACTGCTATATAGTTACTACCTACATTTGCACAGTTTGTTTACAGTTTACAGATCTTGTTTACAGTTACTATTCTCTTGATTTGCTAAGTATGCCTGCAGAAAGAGAATATCAGGGTTTTATATAGTTACATGTATGTAGTCTGATAATAAAATTTACTTTGAATATTTAAGGACTCTTTATCTTGTTATTTCATGTTATTTATTGCTATTTATTTATATTTGCATTTGCACAGTTTGTTGTCTTCTTCACTCTGTTTAATCTTTCATTGATCCCTCATCTACATCCTCAGCCTCAAGCACAGGTTGCCCCTCTTTATCCTTGACTGGTTCTATTCTCTCTTTAGTTATTCTGTTGCTCTTGATCTAAGTAGACAATGCCTTAGATTCTCCTTAATCATATTTGCCGAAGACTTTTCATGGGCCCTCCTGGCTCTTCTAATTTCCTTCCTGGGTTACATAGAAACATAGAACATAGAAACACAGAAAACCTACAGCACAATACGGGGCCTTTGGCCCACAATGCTGTGCCGAACATGTACTTACTTTAGAAATTACCTAAGGTTACCCATAGCCCTCTATTTTTCTAAGCTCCATGTACCTGTCCAGGAATCTTAAAAGACCCTATCATATCCACCTCCACCATTGTTGCCGGCAGCCCATTCCACGCACTCACCACTCTCTGTGTAAAAAACTTACCCCTGACGTCTCCTCAGTATCTACTTACAAGCACCTTAAAACTGTGCCCTTTTGTGTGTAGCCATTTCAGCCCTGGGAAAAATCTTCTGACTATCCACACAATCAATGCCTTTCATCATCTGATACACAGTTCTTTTCTGGCTTCTTTATATTCCTCAAAGGCCCTGTTTTTAGTCATTACATATGTTTCCCTTTTGTTCTGGACTAAATTCACCAGGACCCTTCTCATCCAAAGCCCCCTTCCCTCGCCCTCCTTGTCCTTCCTTCTTTACTGGAGTATTGTGCAGTAGATTTTGAAACACCTTCACGTGCCAGATGTGGATTTGCTCAAAAACAGCTGTTCCCAATTAAATCTCATTATCTGCTGCCTCATATTCTCATAATCTGTCCTTCCCCAGTTTAATACTTTTCCATAAGATCTATTCATATCCTTATTCATGGCTATCTCAAAACTTTGGGAATTGTGATCACTTTTTCCTAACTGTTCCCTGACTGAAAGGTTAGTCGTCTGGATAGGCTAATTTCCCAATACAAGTCTAATACAGTCCATCTTCCACATGGACTATCCACATACTGTATCAAGAAGCTCTCCTTGAGGTACCTAACAAATGATAGCCCATCTGACCCTCTTGGAGAAGTTGGAATCACCCACAACAACAACCATGTTGTTTCTGCACCTTTCCCTACTCTGCCTGTTCCTCAATGTCTTGCTAGTTATTGGGGAGTCTGTACGACAGAAGATAGAATATAGAACACAGACAGACAGACAGACATACTTTATTGATCTCGAGGGAAATTTGGTTGCGTTACAGTTGCACCAACCAAGAATAGTGTAGAAACATAGCACTATAAAACCATTAATAATAATAAGTAAATTATGACAAGTGGAAATAAGTCCAGGACCAGCGTATTGGCTCAGAGTGTCTGACACTCCGAGGGAGGAGTTGTAAGGTTTGATGGCCACAGGCAGGAATGACTTCCTATGGCGCTCAGTGTTACATCTCGGTGGAATGAGTCTCTGGCTGAACACCACGACACAGTACAGGCCCTTCAGCAGACAATATTGCACTGCTCTTATAACCGACTCTAATATCAATCTAACTCCTTCCTCATACATTGCCCTTCATTTTTCTATCATTATGTGCCTATCTAAGAGTCTCTTAAATGCCCCTAATGTATCTGCCTCTGCTAGTATACCTGGCAGGATGTTCCACACACCCAGCACTCTCTGTGCAAAAAATTTACCTGTGACAGCCACCCTGCCCTATACTTTTCTCCAATCAACTTAAAATCATGCCCCCGCACATTAGGTATTTCCATCCTGGTAAGAAGTCTTCAAGCCTATCAAGTCACTATCAAGTCACCTCTCATCGTCCTTCCCTCCAACGATAAAAGTCTTAGCTCCGGCACCCTACCCTCATAAAGCATGCTGTTTAATCCAGGCAGTATCCTGATAAATCTCCTCTTCACCCTCTCTAAATCTTCTACATCCTTTATTTAATGTGTCAACCAGAACTGAACACAATATTCCAAGTATGGTCAAACCAGAGTTATGTAGAGCTGCAACATTATCTCATGGTCCTTGAATTCAGTCCCCAACTAATGAAGGCTAACCTACCATACACCTTCATAACAACTCTATCAACTTATTTAGCATTTCTGAGAGATCGAGGGACAAGGACGCCAAAATCTCTCTGTTCCCATCAGGTGACTGTGCCTTTCTTATTTTTGATTTCTATTCATATGGACTGAATGATGAGCACTCCATTATGTCAACTCTGAATGGAGTTGTGATATTTCTGCTGGTTAGTAGTGAAACTGCTTCCCACCTTTACCTTCCTCTCTTTTTCTTCTGAAACATTAAACAGCCAATCTTGTCCATCTCGCCACCAAATGCTTATAATAGTCACAACATCATTGTTCTACATATTGATCCATCCTCTAATTTCATCTCCCTTACTGCTAATACATTAAATTAGACACTCTTCAACCCATCGTCATATTGCATCTATCACCTTGCTCTTGCTGGTCCTTCCTTACAGACTTACTATAATGACATTCACCTTCCCCACAATCCCTCCACCGTCTGACCTAGTGCTCTTGGCTTTCTGCACTTGTCAATCCATTTCAAGCCAGCAGGAAAGTTCGCTCTGCACCTGCGCTTCCAATACCGCCCTCTCAAGCTGCATCTCTTCTCTCTAGCACTTTTCCATCTAGGAGATATTAACTGTTTATTTCTGTCAATCAACATAATATTGCAAAGCACGTCCATAAGACATAGGAGCCGAATTAGGCCATTTGGCCCATCGAGCTTAAGGAATCTGAAAACCTCTCACACGTCTTCAAATAATATTGCCAATGAACAGTAGATTGAGAACCAGTCAAGGAGGTCTTGACAATTGGGAGTATAAATTCATTCTTTGTCACATGCTTTTCAAATTTGGTTTGATTATCTTCAATGCAGCTGAGTTTCAGAAATAGAAACATGAAACAACATATTCTGCATTTAGTCTGGGAATTTATTTCCACCTCCATGGCTTTTCAATGCAAACATCTGCATTTCAATTGAGAACTTGCGAAAAAAAATTCATACTCAAACAATTCTGCAGCCTATGTTTATACTGGATTTTCTGTTCAGAATCCTTCACAGAGGCAAAATAGCAGAAAGGTAATTTTCACAGAATATTAATAAACAAAGCAAATCCAAGGAGTTTACCTTAGCTGAAACATGAAAACTATTCTCTTGCATATTCATGATGGCATCAGAAATCTTCACATCAATCGGTTCCACTACTGATTCAATGTTGAAAGGCCCTTCCAACCTTTCTGCTACCAACAGCATAGCATCTATCAAAACAAAAATGACGGGTTAAGTTAAAGTGAAACTTCAGGAAATCTCAGTAACAGATGGATATCTCAGATCTCAGTGCTGAAGTCTAGGACTGAGACTGGAAGATGCATTTTTAAATCGGAAACATTAAATGATACATTTACCATGTGAAAGTGAGTGTTTCTTTTCAGGTTAATAAGAACATGCTAATTTTCCATCATGTGCTGTAAATAGTTCTCCACCAGCAGATATTTGTTTTAAAAACTCTTTACCTTTAATAAGAAAAACAATTCTAAGTGCAACTTCCAATTTTCTTCCAAAACTAACAAAAAAGAGGCAATAATCTTTCAAGTGTATTTCAGCATACAAATGAGGAGCAGGGGGCTTGTGCTTAAAGTCAAAAACCCAAGTTTGCCTTTGGCATATAATCCATTTTTTTTGTCTTGATAGAAAATGGTACATCAAAGGTGGAATATATATTAGATTAGTTTTACTATTCTGTAAATTATTAATCAGAAAAAAATTAAAATCAAGTCAAAATTTACAATTTGCATGGTGTAACAATTTTTGAAAACAGCTGCACAATGCAGCCTGTATTTTATACGTGGTGACGCTTGTACAGTATGCAACAGTACAATGTTGTATCACCAACATTGATTTCATGAGAAAAGTGGTGGAAACAAACGAGATTGAAGATAAATTTTGTGAACAAGACAGGATCTGAGTGTAAATAAATTTGCATAGCTTTAAGAACAAAGTGTGCCATGCAGCACGATTATGGATACAATAGTGCAATCAGTGCAGATGTTGGCTCACATTTCCAACCAACATTCCTGACCTCTGATACCGTCTGCACAAAATTTGCCCTCCTCCCTAAGATGGTATAAGCTTCCTCCGGGAGCGCCAGTTTCCGCTCACATCCCAACGGACAATGTAAGTTCCCTGAACACGTAGGTGAATGTAGAATCTGAGGTGAATTGTGGGTTGGAAAGCTGGGTGGAATGTGGAGATGTGGGGAGAATAACATTGAATTGGTGTAGATGGGTTGGCAATGACTTGGTGGCTGAAAGTCCTGATTCTATCCAGAATGACTACATGATATCCTTGTATCAGACACTGCCATTAGCTGTGAAAACCAAAAACTGTGACTGCTAAAAAACTAAAGTGAAAAATGCTGGAAATACTCAGCAAGTCGAGTTGCATCTCTTGGAAGAGAAACAGAATTCACATTTACAGTTAAAGTCCCTTGTCAGAACTGAGAATGAGACAAAAAGAAGCTTGTGAAGCTTCAGGGGAGCTGGGGAGAGTGTATGTCCCTTGTGAATCACTGCACTTAACACTTACAGTGAGTCCTATTCCCCTGTCAATTCAGTTTAAACCTTTCCTACCAGCAGATCTCCTCACAAGGGTGTTGGTCCCATTCTAGTTTAGCTAAATTTGTCTTGATTCTACAGGTTCTTCCTTCCCAAAAAATGGCCTCAGTAGTTCAAGAAGCTAAAGCCAACCCCCATGCAAAGTCCTTTCATCCAAATTATCCTTCTATACCTATACTCATGAGCTTGTGGCTACAGAAGGAATCCAGAGGTTACAACTTTAAATGATTACATTGCTTCCTAAACTCATGTTGCACAAGCTCAAAGATGAAAAGTTTTGTCAGGATTGATTCTCCACTGGAAGGCCCAGCTCTTCATGCACATTTCCATATGATTATAAGGCACAGGCTTTCATCATGGCTGATTTATTATCCCTCTCAACCCCATTCTCCCGCCTTATGCCTGCAACCTTTGACAGCCTGACTAACCAAGAACCTTTCAAACTCCTCTTTAAATATACCACTCATTTGACCTCCACGGCCATCCATGACAATGAATTCCACTGATTCACCACCCTCTGGCCCTAGATTCACCCACTATAGGAAACCCTCTCCATATCCACTCTATCTGGGTGTTTCAGTATTGGATAGGTTTCAATGATATCCACCCTCATTCCTCTAAACTCCAGTGAGTACAGGCCCAGAGCCATCAAATGCTCCGCATAAAATCATTCTTGTGAATCTCCTCTCAACCACCTCCAATGTCAGTACATCTTTTTATTACATAAGGGGCCCAAAACTGCTCACAATGCTCCCAAGTGTGGCCTGACTGATATCTTTTAAAGCCTCAACATTACATCCCTGCTCTTATATTCTAGCCCTCTTGAAATGAATGCTAACATCGCATTTGATTTCCTTACTATGACTCAGTCTGCAAGTTTGCCTTCAATATCCCTCACAAAGCCTCCCAAGTCCCTTTGTACTTGTCATTTTTTCTCTGTTTAGAAAATTGTCTATGTATTTATTCCTTCCACCAAAGTGTATGACCATACACTTCCCTACACTAAATTCTATCTTCTACTTCTTTACCCATTCTCCCAATCTGTACAAGTCCTTCTGCAGATTTCCTGCTTCCTCAACACTAACTGTGCTCCCACCATCTTTGTATCATCTGCAAACTTGACCACAAAGCCATCAATTCTATCATCCAAATCACTGACATGAAAGAAGCAGCCAAGCAGAATAGGCCCCCTTTATTCCCACTGTTTCCCTCCAACCAGTCAGCCGATCTTCTACCCATGCTATTATCTTGCCTGTAAGACCACGGGCTCTTATCACATTAGGCCACCTCATGTGTGGCACCTTGTCAAAGGCTTTCTGAAAATCCAAGTAAATAACGTCTACTGACTCTCCCTTGTTTATCCATGTGCCTATCTAAACCTCTCTTAAATGTTGCAATTGAACCTGCATCAGCCTCTTCCACTGCCAGCTCAGTTAACACTAGCAACATCCTCTGATTGAAGAAGGTCCCCCTCAGGTTCTCCTTAAATATTTCACTTTCCATCTTCAGATGATCACAGGTCTATAGTAGATGCAATCTCACTGGCTCTCCCCTTGGCCTTGGATCACCCGGACAACAGCAATAGCGATGTCAGGCTGCAGTTTATTCATTACAGCTCAGCGTTCAACACCATCATCCTCTCAGTACTAATCAATAAGCTTCAAAATGTGGGCCTCTATACCTCCCTCTGCAACTCGATCTTGGCTTCCTCATTAAGAGACCACAATCAGTGCTGATTGGAAATAACATCTCCTCATCACTGACAACCACACAGGTTCACCTCAAGGATGTGTGCTTAGCCTACTGGTCTACAGGCAGTCCCCGGGTTATGTACGAGTTCCGTTCCTGAGTCCGTCTTTAAGTCGGATTTGTACGTCAGTCGGAGAAGTACATCCGGTATTATTTAGCGTCAGTCTTAGTATATAGTATATATTTTACCTTTCTATGCATATAAAACACTTAAGAAACGTATGTATTCCAAAAATTAAACCACTGCGTTGCTTAGTAATAATTGTAGCTTTCATCAGGGCAGGGCCTTTCACATGCTCCATTATTCTCACTTTATCCGTTATCCTTTAAAATTGTTCCGATCGTTGACCAACTGTAGCCCAACGCTTTTCCAATGACTGATGGCGTTTCACCTCTTTCCAAACGCTTTATTATTTCCACTTTATTTTCAATCGCGATTGCTTCCCGTCAACGGAACAGAAACACTGCGGGCGGCGAGTCCCGAGCTCCGCCGGCTCCCGAGGTCTGCTGGGTCCTAAGGACCACCACACTTAGACAGGCTAAATGGGACAAGTGGGGGCTGTGGTAGGTTTGGGTATTTGATCCTCCACAATATTCCACGTGGGAATTTAAACTGGAAGTGGCAGTGTTTTTTTTACGAGGTCGAGTTGCGAGCTCAACATCAACCTGGCACGGATGGTACAGGAGTCACTGGATCGACATCAACCCGGCACAGGAGCGGTCTCTCACTGGATTGAACTCGGGAACCTTCGTTCTCCAGCCCGGCGCTGATCTCACTGTGCCACCAGCCAACTGGAATGGGGGGCGGGGTCAGGGTGAATCTTACTAAGAAAAATTTAAGCCAAATACAAAGTTAAACACTCAACACAGTGTTAACGGCAATGACTTAAAATGGCGGATGGCGTCACAATCCAACTTAAAATGGTGGGCGGTGTCGCGATCTGACTTAAAATGGCAGATGGCGTTCTCCTTCCTCGGTTCGTAAGTACGAGTTGTCCGTAAGTCCGACGTTCGTAACTCAGGGACCACCTGTACTGTCTTTAAATGCATGACTGTGTGGATAGGCATAGCTCAAACAATCATTTATAAATTTGCCAATGCTACAACTGCTGTTGGCAGAATCTTAGATGCCAGCAGCTATATACAATGAGATTTGGTAAAGACAAGGGCAAATTTCTACAGATGTACGTTGAAGAGTATTCGGAATGACTGCAGCACCGTCTGGTATGGAGGCTCCAATAAAGAGGATTGTGAGGCTTTAGAGGACAGTAAACTCAGTCAGGTCCATTATGGGCACTAACCTCCCCAGCACCGAGGACTCCTTCAAAAGGCGATGCCTCAAAAAGGTGGCATTCATCATGAAGGACTTTTACCATCCAGCACATGCCCCCTTCTCATTACTGCCAACAATGAGGAGGCACAGGAGACTGAAGTTGCACACTCAACATTTTAGGAACAGCTTCTTTCGCTCTGCCATCAGATTTATAAATGGTCCATGAACACTGCATCACTATTTCAGTCTCTTTTTTTCTCTAGTTAGTTATGTTTTATATGTTACTTCTATAATTTATAGTAGTATTTATAAATCGCACTTTACTGCTGCTGAACAGCAGATTTCACGAAATAAGTCTGCGATAATAAACCTGATACAAAGATGATAAATAGGATTGCTGAACTCCATTGCACTCCTGAGGAGGAGGATAAGGGCAGCACATTTAAGGCCATTTCATGGTGGAAGGCATTTTAATCATGTGCGTTGATATTATACAGCCAGAGAGTCACAGAGTAATAAAACATCAAAACATTCTCCCTACTGGTTCCAGTTGCCCACATTTTGTCCATAACTCACCAAGCCCTCCCCTCCATGTACCTAGCCAAATGCCTTGACCACTTCCTCTGTCAGCTCATTCCAGGTACCCACTACCCTCTGCATAAGGAAGTTATATCTTAGTCTCTTTTAAATTACTCCCATCTTATCTTGTATCTGCGTCTTCCAGTTTGGACTCCCCGACCCTGGGGAAAAAGCCAATGTCCATACAACTCATAATTTTACAAACTTTTGTGAGGTTGCCCCTCATTCTCCTGAAATTCAGGGAATAGAGATTCAGCGTGGCCATCCTCTCCCTGTAACTTAGGCCCTCTAAACCAGGCAGCATCCTTGTAAACCTTATCTGCACCATCCCCAGATTGTCAATGTCTTTCCTATAACAGGCTGAGCAAAAACGTATGCACTTCTCCAAGTGTGGCCACAACAATGATTTATATAACTGCAACATAACATCCCTTCTCCTAAGCTCACTGCCCTGACTGATGAAGCCCAGAATGCTAAATGTCTTCTTCACCATCATATCTACTTCCATCAAAGTGTGTACTTGTAAATCCCAGGTCCTTCTGTTCCACGACACTCATCTTGCCATTATCCTACTCAAAATGCATCACTTCACACTTACCAAAGTTGAAATCCATTTGCCATTCCTCAGCACATCTCCTTAACTAATCCCAGTCTCCTTGCAATTCACTATCAACAAGACCTCCTAATTTAGCATAATCAACAAACTTGCTAATTATGTCATGTACATTCATATCCAAATAATTTTCACAAATATTGAATAACAGCGGTTTCAACACTGACCCCTGCGGCACATCATTAGTCACAGGCCTCCAGTTAGAGAATTGACCTTCAATCAACATCCTCTGCTTCCCAATATCTAGGCAATTCTGAATCCACCTCTTGAGCCTCACCTTGAATCCCATGGGACCGAACCTACCAGATCATCCTGCCACGTAGGAACTTATCAAAGACATTAAGAAAGTCCATATAGACAAAATCCCCTGCCTTACATTCATCTATGCTCTTAATTTTCTCGGTGAAATACTGCAAGATTTGTCAGGCATGTGCTCCCATGTACAAAACCAGGCTAACTATCCCTGATCAGTGCTTGACTATCCAAGTAGTGGTAGATCTTGTCTCTCAGAATTCCCTCCAGTAACTTCCCAACAACTGAATTCAGTCTCACCGGCCTGTAGTTGCCTGGTCTGTATTTGCTACCCTTCTTGAACAATGGAATAACTTCAGCCACCTCCAATCTTCTCGGTCTTTGCCAGTGACCAACAAAGAAACAAATATTTCTGCAATGCATCTGCATTTTCTTCCTTGGCCTCTCATAAGGTCCAGGGGCTGCACTTGGACAGGGCCTGGGCTTTGTTCAACTTAATGCCCTTCCAGTCTGCAAAAAAACCTCCTTCCTCATACTGTGTACCTGTTCCAAGACCTCATTAATTACTACGGTACCCTAATTTTTTGGCATCCATGATATTCTCCTTCGTAAACACCAAATAAAAACAGATAATCAAAATCTCAGCTATCTACTGCGGCTCCACTCATAGGCAGCCCTGATAGTGAACTTTATTCATTAATCTCTCCTTAGTCACGCTTATAATTTTAAAATCTGAAGAACCTCTTGGGATTACCTTTATACCCTCTTTCTTCCCTTCTAATTTCCTTTTTAAGTCTGGTCTTAAACCAGTTATATTTACCGAAGCCTCAATATGGATTGAATTGAATTGATTTTATTTCTTACATTCTTTATATACGTGAGGAGTAAAAATCTTTACATCTCTGTCTGAATGTGCAAATTATAGTAATTCGTAATAACTACTAAGCACAGTAAGATATACAAGAGAACAGTCAATATAGCTTAGAATTACAATTTTGTCAGTGTGAATTAATGTCTGATGGCCTGGTGGAAGAAGCTGTCCTGGAGCTTGTTGGTCCTGGCTTTTATGCTGTGGCATCGCTTCCCGGATGGTAGCAGCTGGAACAGATTGCAGTTGGGATGATCCTATAGGCCCTTTTCTCGCCCCCGTTGCTGTAAATGTCCTGAATAGTGGGAAGTTTACATCCACAAATGTGCTGGGCTGTCTGTACCACTCTCTGCAGAGTCTTGCGATTGAGGGAAGTACAGTTCCCACACCAGGCGGTGATGCAGCCAGTCAGGATGCTTTCAATTGCGCCCCTGTAGAAAGTCCTTAGGATTTAGGGATTCATGCCGAACTTCTTCAACCATCTGAGGTGAAAGAAGAGCTGCTGTGCTTTTTTTCACCACACAGTCAGTATGTACAGAACAAGTGAGTTCCTTGGTGATGTGTATATTGAGGAACCTGAAGCTGTTCACCCTCTCAACCCCAGATCCATTGGTGTCAATAGGGGTGAGCCTGTCTCCATTCCTCCTGTAGACCATAACCAGCTCCTTTGTTTTTGCAACATTGAGGGAGAGGCTGTTTTCTTGACACCGCTGTGTCAGGGTGATGACTTCTTCTCCATAGGCTGCCTAGTTATTATTTGAGATTAGGCCAATCAATGCAGTATCATCTGCAAATTTAATTAGCAGATTGGAGCTGTGGGCGGTGTCACAGTCATGGATGTCCAGAGAGTAAAGGAGGGGGTTTAAGACACAGCCCTGGGGGCTCCTGTGTTGAGGGTCAGAGGGACAGAGGTGAGGGAGCCCATTCTTACTACCTGCCGGTGATCTGACAGGAAGTCCAGGATCCAGCTGCACAAGACAAGGTGAAGGCCGAGGTCTCTGAGATTCTTGTCAAGCCTGGAGGGAATTATGGTGTTGAAAGCTGAACTGTAGTCCAAGAACAGCATTCTTCTTCTCCAGATGTGTGAGGACAGTGTGTAGAGCTGTGGCTATTGCATCATCTGTCGATCGGTTGTATTGGTAGGTGAATTGTAGGGGTCCAGTGTGGGTGGTAGCATGCTGCAAATGTCTCCTTGACCAACCTCTCAAAGCATTTGCTCATTATTGAGGTGAGTGTGACAGGACACCAGTCGTTCAGACATGTTACCTGGGTCTTTTTAGGTACAGGAACAATGGTGGATGTTTTGAAGCAGGAGAGCACTCTACACTGGGAGAGGGAGAGATTAAAAATGTCTGTAAACACACCTGCCAGTTGTGTTGCGCACATCCTGAGTACCCGCCCTGGGATGTCGTCTGGTCCCACAGACTTGGGGCTGTTCACTCGCTGGAAACACCTGTGTACTCCTGCCTCAGAGATGACCAAGGCGTAGGTCACATTGGCGGCTCTCCTCAGGGCCTCAGTGTTGGCGACATCGAACCAAGCATAAAAAAGATTTGGCTCAACTGGGAGATACGCAGCCATGTTGGCAGCACCATGGTGTTTAGCTTTGATGTCTGTGATGGTGTGCAGACCTTGCCATAAGCTGTGTGTGTTGATGCTGGAGAGTTGTGTCTGATCTTGTCCCTGTATTGTCATTTCTCTGCCTTGATGACTTTGCTTAGATTGTAGCTGCATTTCTTGAGTTCCTGGGGGTTACTGGCGGCAAAAACTCTGCTTAGTGTGGTGAGTGCAGTGCGCATGGAACTGTTGATCCAGGGTTTCTAGTTTGGATAGACCCTGCCCGATTTTTGGGGGACAAGGTCCTCGGTGCACTTCCGGATGAAGCTCGTGGCCCCTTCTGTGAACTCGGAGACATCCTCAACGTGAAAGACATTCCAGTTGACGTCATCAAAGAAGTCCTATATCATGGAGACTGATTGGTCGGACCAACAGTGGACGGCTTAAACGATGGTCGCCTCTTGTTTCAGCTTCTGCCTGTACATGGGCAGAAGCAAGACGGAGGGGTGGTCAGACTTCCCAGACGGTGGATGGAAGAGCACTTTGTAAGCGTTGTGGAAGGGAGAGTTGCAGTGGTCAAGTATGCTATCTCCCCGTGTGCTCACCTGGATGTGCTGACAAAACCTCAGACAGACTTGAGTCAGTGACAACGATTAAAGTCTGCGGCGATGATGAAAGCATCCTCTGGGCATACAGTCTCCAGGGTGCTGAGGGTCTCATATGGTTCCTTGAGAGCCAAGTCAGCATCACCCTGTGGTGGAATATACACAGCTGTGAACTCTCCAGGCAGCCAGAACGGTCTACACGGCAGAACGTTCCGGGGGCCACACCAACCATGAAGCATATCCCACCTCCTTTACTCTTTAGACCTGTCTCCCTGGAACGAGGACAACCCAGAGGGCTCGATGCGTGATCCAATATCTCCTCTGTCAACCAGGTCTCTCTGAAGCACAAAATGTTACATTCCTTTTTCTGCCGCTGGTATGAGATTCTAGCTCTCAGTTTGCACAGGGACTGAACGTTAGCCAGGTGTATGCTAGGGAGTGGCGGCCGGTTAGCATGCCATCTCAACCTCACCAGGATGCCGGACCTTCTACCACAACTCTGGCACCGCTTCCGAGGTAACACCGATCAGCCTATCAGCCAGGGTTTCCTGAACTTGGTTCCCCATTAACAGGAACGTGCTTTTGACAAGTCAGTTTGTTATAGGCCAGCGTCTATATTAAAAGCACCCCAACCATTCTCTGCTGAGACGGTGCAAAACCTTGCAGGGTTCATATGCAAGTAGAACATTATTACATTTGGGTGAATGGTTCAGTTGCCAAGGGAGACAGATATGCTCAAATGGCTGTCATAATTCTGGGCCAGCAGCATACACCATTGTTCACAGGCATAGAAATAGTTGGCTTAATTGGATTGTAGGGCTGTATTTTCTAAAGAACAACATTAGACAGTGAAGAGATTCAATAAATGCTTAGACTCAGGGCTGTAATGGCCTTGTCCAAATGAATGGATCAACTTTATTCACCATGTATGTTTACACATATTAGGAATTTGAGGTGGTGTGCTAGCATGACATGCAATAAAAACAACATTCAACAATTATAACAATAGAGAACTACATAAAAATAAACTTAAGAGATTAAAATCCAGATAAGGACTAAAATGAACATAAATACCAAAATATGATCATGTATTGAAAATGGAGCAAAAATACTTTAAAGTGATTAAAAAGCAGTGCGGTGACTGAGGTCAAAGATGGGGGAGCTAAATAGAATGGTTGATGGTTGTTCTGGGGAAGATGGAAATTTACCAACCACTGTGAGAATTACATCCTCTGCCAAGCTCTTATGTTGATGAGGAAGATGTAGTTCTCCCACATGAGATCCTGTGAAATAAAAATGTCCAGGAAGCTGAATGTTACAACGGAGTTGTTGATGATGAGTGGGTAGAAAGGGGACAAATTTCTCCTGAAGTTGAAATGCATCTCTGTGGTTTGATTGTGGACTTTAGGAAGGTGTGGATTGACCATTCCTCACTACACTGAAACAGCTTCTCCAAGGAGAGAGTTAGGAGTTCCAATCTTCTGGGAGTGCACATAACCGATTCCTGGTTCCTCAACACCACCCCTTTGGCCATGAGAGCAGAGCAGCATCTTCACCTCCTGAGAAGACCGATGTGATGAGGCCCCCCTGACCACCCGCCCCCATTTTGCAAGGCATCTGACCTCGTCCCTACAATGGATTGTGAGGACTGCTGAGAGGATGATCCGGGTCTCTCTTCCACCCAACAGAGATATTTATCAGGAGTGCTGTGTAGGCAGGGCCCTTAGCATTGTCAGCGATCCCTCCCATCCGCTCAATAATCTCTTTGACTTCCAACCATCAGACAGAAGGTACCGTAGTATCAGGACAAGAACTGTTAGGATGGGAAAAAGATTCTTCTGCCAGGCTGTAAGGCTGCTGCACTCCCTACCACCACTCAGGCCTCATCACGTATGAAGTGCTGTTATAGTGTTTGCTTTTTAACTAGTGTCTTATACGCACCTTAGTTCCTTAAGGTCATTATAGCTAGGAGTGGTAATGGGGACAAGCTCCCACTACCTATTAAATGCTCTCAATGGTGTGCGCCTCAAATAGTCTCTGGCAACCAAGCCCAGCACCTGGCCTTCAGGTGTGACTAAGTTACTAAGCCTGGTGGAACCATTTCTACTGATAGGAGAAGGGGCAAAGGCAGGTTACTGCCGCCTTAAAGCCAGTCGCTTCGAGCAGATGGACCTCATCAGTCATGGTTGGCAGCTCATCTAGGAGGAAAACTCCGATCTTAAACCTCCACTGCCTTGCGGCTATACCTACTCATGGGAAAGCTTCAGGAGTAAACCCCAAAGGAAAATTCCGGAGCTGAAGTCCCTAAGGCAGTCCTGCATTGAGTTCAATGTTGACTGGAAACTTCTGTGATGCTGCTGGTACTAAACTGTATTGGTCTCTGCCATTCCTTTGGGCTCGTCACATGCATGGAGAGGGCATATCATACTGCCCTGGCTTGCATATCTAGACAGCTAGGACGCAATATCCTTGGTCAACTCTGACTGACAGAGGCCCTCACAATATGCACTTAACATTTGTTAATTTATTTGTGGCAATATAACTTTATGTTTTGTGTGTGTGAGCTATGTACTGTGTTGTGCACTTTGATCTGGAGGAACATTGTTTCATTTGGCAGTATATATGTCTACGGTTGAACAACAATAAACTGAACTTGATCTTGAACGTTTGAGGGGATTCAGCTGCTCCAAGTTGTTGAAATTGCACCAGGAAACTATCTTGTTTCTTTTCTGATGTACTTGGAATTGTTCCCTTTGGTGATTAGTTCATTTGCAGTGGTGTCATCCGCAAACGTTATCAGTTTAACACATCAGTCACTGTAGAGGCAGTCACTGGTATAAGGGAGTGGACAGAATGTACCTTTATGGCACGCCAGTGCTGTGTGAGCGGACATGGAGATATGCTTCCCTAGACTCACGTACTGCCTCCTGTCAGAGAGGGGAGTGGAGAGAACACACCTCTATAGCACGCCAGTGCTGTGTGAGCGGACATGGAGATATGCTTTCTTAGTCTCACTTACATGTCATGAGGAGAGAGAGAGAATTAGGGTGCCTAAGACTTTTGCATAGTACTGTAGTAATTTTATGTATTGCTCTGTACCGCTGCTGCTGCTGCTAAAAATAATTATTTCATGACATATAGGAGTGATGATAAAGCTGATTCTGATGTGGGTCTCTATAGTTGACTGAGAGTAGGAAGGGAGCGGGGAGAGGGGAATCATGATTGGGAGATGGAGAAGTGAAATGGGAGGGAGTGGGATGCACCAGAGTCATATTGCAATGATTTATAAACCGCCTGTTTGGAATCAGAAGACCTAGTCTGGTGTCTCAGGACTGGGTGAGTCAGCATCCACACTACCTCCCGCCCCTGGCACCCCTTCTCTGCCTTCTGCCCTTCTGTGGTGCTCCACTTTCACCATTCCTAACATCTTCTGTTCCCACCAGATTTACAAACTCTCTCTCTGCTCCACGTTGACAAATACAATATGGTGCAAAAGCCTTAGGCACCCTGGCTATATATATGTGCTGAAGACTTTTGCACAGTATTGCTTATAAACCTTTTTGTCACTTAGCAGGTTCCAAACAATGTCAGCAAAGTTACAAGATATCCCTTACATAACAAGATACAGCTTGACCTTACATTAATTTCAGTAGGAGGGAAGCCTTGGTTCAACCAGAACTACATTCCAATACCCTTGTATTAGCCATCATCATTTATGGCACACAGTTGAAAGATGTGAAATATTTCAAATGTCTTGTGATGGTTTTCTGTATAAAGAAATTGTTCTCAGGAACAACAGCTGTTATGCTGTTAATAGACTTTAGTTCAGCATTCAACACAATCATCAGAAAGTGATTGGAAAGCTGAGCCTACTGGGCCTGAACACCTCCCTCTGCAACTGGATCCTAGACTTCCTGACTGGGAGACCTCAGTCAGTCTGGATCGGAAGCAGCATCTCCAACACCATCACACTGAGAACGGGGGCTCCCCAGGGTGGCGTGCTCAGTCCACTGCTGTTCACTCTGCTGACCCACGACTGTGCTGCCACACACAGCTCGAACCACATCATCAAGTTCGCCGATGACACCACTGTGGTGGGTCTCATCAGCAAGAACAACGAGTCAGCTTACAGAGAGGAGGTGCAGTGGCTAACGGACTGGTGCAGAGCCAACAATCTGTCTCTTAATGTGAACAAAACAAAAGAGATGGTTGTTGACTTCAGGAGGGCACGGATCAACCACTCCCCGCTGAACATCGACGGCTCCTCAGTAGAGATCGTAAAGAGCACCAAATTTCTTGGTGTTCACCTGATGGAGAATCTCACCTGGTCCCTCAACACCAGCTCCATAGCAAAGAAAGCCCAGCAGCGTCTCTACCTTTTGCGAAGGCTGAGGAAAGTCCATCTCCCACCCCCCATCCTCATCACATTCTGTAGGGGTTGTATTGAGAGTGTCCTGAGCAACTGCATCACTGCCTGGTTTGGAAATTGCACCATCTCGGATCGCAAGACCCTGCAGCGGATAGTGAGGTCAGCTGAGAAGATCATCGGGGTCTCTCTTCCCGCCACCACGGACATTTACACTACACGCTGCATCCGAAAAGGAAACAGCAGTATGAAGGACCCCATGCACCCCTCATACAAACTCTTCTCCCTCCTGCTGTCTGGGAAAAGGTTCCGAAGCATTCGGGCTCTTACGACCAGACTATGTAACAGTTTCTTCCCCCAGGCTATCAGACTCCTCAATACTCGAAGCCTGGACTGACACCTTGCCCTACTGTCCTGTTTATTATTTATTGTAATGCCGGTACTGTTTTGTGCACTTTATGCAGTCCAGTGTAGGTCTGTAGCCTAGTATAGCTTTCTCTGTGTTTTTTTTTTATTATGTAGTTCAGTCTAGTTTTTTGTACTGTGTCATGTAAACCCTGGTCCTGAAAAACATCTCATTTTTACTATGCACTGTACCAGCAGTTATGGTCAAAATGACAATAAAAGTTGACTTGACTTGAACAGCTCCTAACAGGATCTTGATTAAGAGTGATCCACATTCTAATTATCAGGGTTTTTTTTAGATACATTGTGTACACTACAATTCTGACTCAAGTAAAATATATACAGTACATCACTGAGGATTCTCACAGATGATGTATCTCTCTCAGGCATTATGTGAATTTTGCATATTTTTGTGACTTTCCAAAGTAACATTTGAGTATTGACTCTTAGATCATTTTAGAGGTTCTCTGCTGTTAATTGATACATCACCACATAACTGTATCACCCACTTGACTACAGTTATCTACATATATTTAAGTAATAGTTTTACCAGATTGACTGCCATAAATCTGGCATTTAATTGGGTGAAACCGTTAAAAGATACAATTAACATATTTTGCACCAGGTTAATATGTAGAGTATGCCTATTGAAAAATACTTTTGGAGTTCGGCTCCATTGACAAAAATGGGAGTAAATTTAAGCAGAACAGATCAGGCAGACATGACTGTGACCTTGCAGTTGGTTAACATGACCAAGGATTAATTTCTATCCCCCAAAAAAATCATTGTATGGTAAAGGGCAGCACAGAGTACTTATTTTGTTCAATTTAGTTTGTGCTAAAAGAAAACCTGACAGCTCATGCAGGCCTAATTAAATCTAGATGAGCCTTAAAGGCTCCAAAAACAGGCTTCTTTTACCATTTCAGCCCAGGCTTTGCTTTGATATATATGTATTTGTCTTGCAAAAGCAACAAAATTCAATTTATTCAAGGAATTTCAAAGGTTCATGTCTACAGTATCCTCCAGGAAGACCAGAACATTGACGTAAAGTTTGGAGCCTTGCATGCCTCAATGACCTGGAGAACTACAGTGTGTTGGCTGAAGTCAGGGTGTTCTGCTTTGTCTCTTGGTGGGGTCAAACAGGTCAAAGGGTAGAGGCCGGGCTCAAAGTAGTCCACCAATCCCCCAGGTTTGGGGTTCAGCCCAGGGCTAGCTAGCCTGACTGGTAAAACAAAATTGTTTCAGAAACAGTAATGAGAAATCCTTCTACGTCGGAGTGTGATGGTATTCCTGAGTCTCCACCTGGGACTTGTATGATTGACAGTGGTGAAAGCTGAGAGCGAGCTATTGACATGATGAAGGAAGCCCTGAACACCAGCAGAGATGGAAGAGCTTCATTACTGCCCCAAATGCCAGTGGCATAACGGGCAGTAAAGTAAAAGGCTACAGTATATCTTGGGTGTCTTTTCACATATTCTTGTGGTCATCATTTCTACAGGTTTTTGTCAAAACTGCCATTAGATTGTAAGGTATTTGAGCGTTTTGTACTGATTTTAAAAATGCTTGTTCCCTCATTCCATTCTGTGCATTTGTCTGCATTCCTTCAAATTGTGAGCTCTGCAAACATCCATATTTGCAACTGAGATTAATGATAATGAGTTGAGTGAGAAGAAATGGATGGAAACAGCACTTGCCACATTAAGTGACATCAATTTCAAACTATTCAAACAGAAACAATTCAAAAACACCCCTTTAGAACGGAGATGAAGAAGAATTTATTCAGCCAGAGGGCAGTAAATTTGTAGAATTCATCACCAAAGACAGTTGTGGAAGCCAAGTCATTGGGGATATTTAAAGCAGCAGTTGATATGTTCTTGATTAATAAGGGTGTCAAAGGTTACAGGGAGAAAGCAGGAGAGTGGTGTGGAGAGGGTTAATAATTCAGCCATGATGGAAAGGAGGAGTAGTCTCGGTTGGCCAAATGGCCGAATCATGCTCCTACATTTTATGACCTTGTGGTCTAAACTGGATTTATATCAAAAAGCCTATTCTAACTTTTTAAAAGTTAATTTTTTCCAGCTAAGAGCTTCTTGAATGAAGTACAATGGGTAAATGCACTTACAACATAAATTATTTCTGTTTCAGTAATACAGAGAATAATAATCATTATAGCAAGTTGTATGGTCCTTCACAAACATGAAACGTCTCTTCCTGACTCTTGAAATCACTGCTAATGTTTTTTTAATGAGACATGAAATTGTAGTAATTCAAAGCCAATCAAACAGCATAAATCTTGGTCACAAAATCAGTGCTATTTAATTAAATAAAACAGAAAATAATTTTGTGTCAGATAAAGTTGATAAAACATCAGATCCTGAACATGATATAATTGTATCACAAGATATTGTGGGACAGGCCTAGCGTTCTTTCTTTGAATAGCTCCATTTCTTGATGGATTAACCAGTGTAATGTTCATGTGAACATTTTGCTGAAAACTCAGTGCTACATGAGTGCTTCAGCATCTTCAAAAGATCAAGGGCTTGTTGTGAGCACAGTTTGGGAAATATTGCTCAAGCTAATTTGGATGAATTGGTGTGGGACTGCAATGCACATTTGCACTTACCCATTAGCGTAATGGAGGAATTTTAAGGAATTTTTTTGTTACCTGTTCATAATTACGATTGCATTGTACCATTATTGCAAAAATACACCTACATGGATTCGCAAGAGTTGAATATAATTGTTTATTTTCAACATTTAAATCTGCCTGCATCGTTTGGCAGATTGTGTCTTGTGGCTGCTACAATCAATGAAACTCATATTTGTAGAGTTTGGGAAGCAGCAGTTTCCGTTAAAGATCTTAGAAATATGATAATGTTGATTGGGTGGACCTGGTGCAAACTGCACATCTGAGCATTTGATTGGAACTGGTACAATGGACAGTGATAATAGAGCAATAATTGTCACAATATTGGACAATGATCATTGGCTCAAGCACAAGCTGTTCAGATGGAACTCTCTTGAAATTTAAGGAGCCACAAGAGACAGCAGATGCTGAAATCTGTAGCAACAATCTGCTGCAGGAACTCAACAATTTCAACAGCATCTGTGAAAAGAATGTTTCAGGTTGAAACCCTGCATCAGGACTGAGTGTGAAACGTGTCATGGCCAGTATAAAGAGTGGGAGAGTGATGAGACAGGAGCTAGGAGTGATTGGTGGACTGAAGAGGGATGAAGGATGCTGGAGAGGTCAAGCAGGTGAGACAAGAGAGGGGTGGAATGGGGAGAAGGGTACAGGTGAGTGATAGAAGAGGAGAAAAAGGAGACGCAGATGGAACAAGATAGGAGAGGGGAGGGGTGGATGAAGGCAAAGACAGCTGCTGGAGGGTGATAAGCAGGATGATACCGTCTACCGGTGTTGGAATCTGATCAATAAGGGAGGTGATAATTAAAACCATTAGGGGAGAGGTGAATGGCAGATAAAACCAGAGCAGATGGGGAGGTGTGGGGTGGAAATAGATGAGAAAAATAAGACGAAGATCGGAAGTAGTGAGAGAGACAGGTGTTTGTGGGTGGATGGGGGGGGCGTGATAACACACTGGAAGGAATGGTTACATAAAATGGGAAAACTCAGTGGTCATGCAGTTGGGTTGTAGACTATTCAGGTGGAGTATGAGGTGTTGTTCCTGTAGCAGGCCATGCAGATGGTTAATGATGGAGAT
This sequence comes from Hemitrygon akajei, assembly GCF_048418815.1. NCBI lineage: Eukaryota > Metazoa > Chordata > Chondrichthyes > Myliobatiformes > Dasyatidae > Hemitrygon > Hemitrygon akajei. The sequence continues at coordinate 110,058,020 of NC_133125.1, forward strand.
TGTGAAAAGAAACTGACATGGCCCAGCTGCCTAGGTGACATCTTCTTCCCACCCAGAGGAAGGTAAGGACGCTATACATTTCTCACAGTTTTTTCCATCTCTGCCACTTATGCTCTCAAGGTGAGGGCTTAGATTCCAGGACATCTGAAACGTCTTTGCTTTACAGGAAACATGGCTTCTTTCCTACTGTGGTTGATGGGAGTCTGTTCTCATGTCTCCTCTGTTTCTCAAACTTCTGCTCTCACCCCACTATCCTCTAAAGAGACAGGGCCTTTTGAAGGGACCACTCCCTCAGTGAACATCTTTCCACCTCTACCCCTCCCTGACCCTTAACACTTCCCTCTTCAACTGAAGGGCGTGCAACACTGTACTAACTCCTCCTCCCTCACCACAGTTCAGGCACCTAAGCAGCTTATCCAGGGGAAGCAAAGGCTCACATGCACCTCCGCCATCTTGGCCTTTTTCACTTGTTGTTCCCAATGTGGTCCAAGCTAATCCTCATTGATGTAGAGCAGAAGCTGGTAAGGGGGAAGGCTGGGGAAGATGTGGCTGATGGTGGAATCTTGTAGCTGGTGGAAATGATGAAGGATCATGTACTGGATGCAGAAACTCAAAGACTGAAAGGTAAGGACTAGGGAAACTCTATTTCAGTGGAGGAAGTTGGGGTGAAAGCAGAGGACTGAGAAACAGAATAGAAGCACAAACAGGCTCCATCAACCACAAACAGGAAGCCATGTTTCCTGTGAAAGGAAGAGCTTTCAAATATCCTGGAACGTAAGTCCTCAACTTGAGAATAGAAATGGCAGAGATGAAGAAACTGTGAGAAATGAATAGTCACTCCTCACAAGCCACTGGGTGGAAGCAGCTGTAGTCTCGGCAACTGGGGGAGTCAGTGGGATTATAGTACGGTAAATGTCTTTGAATAGTTTGTCTCCTGAGATGCAGAGAGAGATCTAGAAAATGGAAAGAAGGATCACAAATGTCCCACATGGATTTGAGAGCAGGGTGGAAGTTAACGGTGGTAGTGTTAAAATAATTTCCACATGGGCGCAAGAAGCATTGCCAGACATTCATTGGAGAAAGAGCTGGGAGTGGTACTAGTTTGAAACACAGACTGCACCAGATGGCCCATGAAGAGACTGGTGTATCCAGAGACCATGTGGGTGCTGATTTCCAGGACTTGACAGCAATGTGTGTTTTCTTTGATCATTCTTTGGGATGATGTTGCCATGGAAAATGTCACCTTTTATTTCTTACCCTTTATTGATTATGGCAATGTAGCAAGATTATTGAAAATGATATTGAAGTTGTTTGGGCGTCATTGTAGAGTGCAGTTAGTGCAATGGTATTACAGCTCAGAGCTTGGAGTCCAATTCCAATGTCCTCTGTAACAAGTCTATATGCCCTCCCCATGGAAGAAATGGGTTTTCTACGGGTCCTTCCGTTTCCTCCCACGGTCCAAAGATGTACTGGTTGGTAGGTTAATTGGTCATTGTAAGTTGTCCCATGATTAGGCTAGGTAGCTGGGTGGCATGGGTTGAAGGGCCAGAAGGGTATACTGTGCTGTATCTCTAAATAAAATAAAATTCATTCAGTGAAGAGCAAGAGGAGGCTGGCTGGGGGTCAATTACCAAATTTACAAACTACCTTACAAGAATAGACTACATTTCTTGACAGGGTTGTGGGTTCAGATTTGATGATTTTTTTAGGTAATTGAAAACAAATATGAAAAGAAAAATTTACAGGCAATGGGTTAAAAGCAAGGGAGAAGAACCAAGAGCCAATAAGAGAACAATGCTTGTGCTTCGAATGATATTATACTGTGATTCTGGTCAAATTATCATTCCAACTGATAACTAAGTGTACAATTGTTCAGCCAGGTGCCAGATACCACTGGCTGTTCCTTTCACAGATGCCTTTACAATGTGCACCAGCCTAATCTAGTTCAGAGCCTTGACAGTTTTTTTATGTTCAGTTATTGTATTTCTGGACTGGAATGCAAGATCTTGCAGCTCCACCCACTTCCTCATCACCTAGAATGAATATTCTCATATTTTGCCAATTAGTCTTTATGTGGGTGGACTAACCTTGTTTAGATGAGGTCGGATATGAATCAGTAAGCTGTTTCATCTTACGACAAGTGACTACAGTATATGCAATGTGTCACATAGCAATGATTGGATTCATTTCCTTCAACCTACACAACTGGTCCTTATCTCATAATAGAAGAATGATTAATTGTATATTATCAGGCTTGAATTAAAAATTGTTTCTTTCTGATTTATGATTCTGAGCTCAGCCACAGCTTGGTATTATAATTTTCTGTTCAGTATCAGACAGGCCATCCCCACTTTTCTCACATGGTCAGAACTGCTATCCAGAACTAGAGACGATACATCAAATCACAACACTTGACAGGCAATACTTGAATTATGTTACACCCCAGTGTTACTTCATTTAGCAAAAAGAATATAAGGTTACTCTTTTGTTCAAAACCCAACATCTGTTCATAGGTTGCATTGGCCAACCTGCAAACCCCACCCCATCACTGTGAGATGAGTACACGAGTAAGAGAGACGTGCTTATATAATCATATAAAGCAATTCTGTCTCCTGAATGATACAACCATCTGAACAGAAAGCTATTCCAAATACTGAAAGTTTTAATTCACCCTCAGAGACGTATAATTTCAAGCGTTTCTCACCTATTTCAAAGGTATACTGTTTGGAAATTAGTTCACATCTTTTGCTGTGAAAGCTTCCAGTGAAATTCTGAAGCTGGAAAATGAACTTGAGAACATACTGTGTAGAGGTTCCAAGCCATTTTTAAGCCATGGGCCAATACCATAAAGCAAGAGGTCTGTGGTCCCCAGGCTGGAAACCTCTCAAACTGTGGTTTCTGTGAGAAGAGTAAATTTAAAAAGTATTCATATTGCTTTTATGAAGATCCTAGTTTCTGAGGGCGAACACTTATTAGACCAACTAGCTAATAAACTGTACTGTTTAAGGTTCAATTTGAAAGATGATCAAAATTGGCAGATAAATAAAAATACTGATCAAAATAAAGGAGAAACTACTTTAATAAAAACAATAAAAACTGGTCTGCCCCCACTTGGAGTACTGTGCTCAGTTCTGGTTGCCTCACTATAGGAAGGACGTGGAAACCATAGAGAGGGTGCAGAGGAGATTTACAAGGATGCTGCCTGGATTGGGGAGCATTCCTTATGAGAATAGGTTGAGTGAACTCGGCCTTTTCTCCTTGGAGTGACAGAGGAATGAGAGGTGACTTGATAGAGGTGTACAAGATAATGAGAGGCATTGATCGTGTGGATAGTCAGAGGCTTTTCCCCAGGGCTGAAATGGCTAGCATGGGAGGGCATAGCTTCAAGGTGCTTGGAAGTAGGTACAGAGGAGATGTCAGGGGTAAGTTTTTTACGCAGAGAGTGGTGAGTGCATGGAATGGGCTACTGGCAGTGGTGGTGGAGGTGGAAACGATAGGGTCCTTTAAGAGACTCTTGGATGGCTACATGGAGCTTAAAAAAATAGAGGGCTGTGGGTAAAGCCTAGGTAGTTCTAAGGTACGGACATGTTCAGCACAGCTTTGTGGGCCGAAGGGCCGGTATTGTGCTGTCGGTTTTCTACGTTTTCTAAAAAATGTTATGGCCAGGCAGGATCCATGGAAAAAAATATTTCTGGTTGAGGTTTCCACTGTTTTTTGCTTTTACTTCAGATTTCCAGCATCGACAGTTTTGTGATCTTCAACAATTTCTTGATTTCACTTTTGTATGTGTTGTTACCATAAATCACACTGAGTAGTGTCAATTAAATAAAATTAGGTCCGCTGTGTCCAGGTTTAGCGTAATACTCAGTATGTAGTTGGCAATTCAGCTTTAGGCAGAAATCAATAAAATGGAAATAATTTCCTTATTTTTTATCTTGATGTTATCCAGCTAGCGAAGAAAATGTAATAATTTCACATTCATTTGGTCTCAAAAAATTAATAGAATGAGTTCTTTATCATAAGCAACATATAGACAGAAAGAAATTAAAAATACAATTTCATCTTTTTTCCCCATTACATTTATCTTTTTCTCCTCCACATTAGCAGACAAGGTGACTAACATTCCACTTATTTGTCTATTGAAAAATAACAAAAGACAATAAAATAATTGAGAGCACTTTGCCAAGAATTAGGATCACTTAAAAGAACAGGTCACAAGATTACACAACTAATCTCTCATCATCATAGAGTAATGCAGCAAGAAAACTGACCCTTCGGCACTGTTCTTCCAAGCTGATCAAAACGGTTATCCAAGCTAGTACCATCTGCCTGCATTTAGATTAGATTAGATTCAACTTTATTGTCATTGTGCCGAGTACAGATACAAAGCCAATGAAATGCAGTTAGCATCTAATCAGAAGTGCAAAGAATAGTGTTATTTAGCCCAGAACCTGTCCTATCTGTATGACCTGCCTAAATGTCTTTTAAGCATTATAACTGTACCCACCTCCACATCTTTCTTTGGCCAATCATTCCACGTACTACCACCCTCTGTGTCAAAACGTTTCTGCTCCGACCCCTTTTAAATCTTTTTCCTCTCACTTTAAATCAGTGCCAAAGCAGTTCCTCTGCCACCACAGATGCTGCCTGACCTTCCAGCTTTTCCAGTGGCTTGTTTGTTGCTCTCTCTCTTCACAGTCCTGGGCCAACGTTTTATGGAGGTGAGGACTAAGAGCTTGAGGAGGGAGTAGGATATGTAGTTCTCAGTCAAGTAAACGTTTTCCTACAGTGCCAGTGAAATAGGTCAGGTATTAAAACACAACCTGCTGAAACCACTCAGAGGTCAGGCAGTATCTCTGAAAAGAGAAACAGTTAATGCTTGAAGTCCAAGACCATTCAGGTCTGAGTCCCTTCTTCAGCATTTTCTGTTTTTATTTCAGATTTAACACATTGCCTGAATTTCAAATTTGTTAACACCTGTTTAACATGCTTTGCCTCAGTTTGCCAGCCACAGGGAGTCATGCGTTGGTGGACATTAGGGTGGTTAAATCGCAGGGCCTGATGGGTCTATACTAGGATACAAACATAACTTGGAAGATTATTGCATCATAGCTAGCTATGGGAAAGATACCAGAAGTATAGCTAATGTTGAACAAAAATGTTCATAAAGGACAATAGGTATAAGAAAGAAAACCACAGGACAGTGAGCAGTGAGCTAAACATCAGTAGCAGGCTGGTCGTGGACTTCATTAAGGATTTTGTCAAGGTCCAATCGGATAGGCTGGTCCAGAAGGTTAGGCGCAATGGATCCAAGGCATGTTGGAAATCTGGATCAAAAGTTCACAGGTGAAGCAAAAAAAATTGGTAGAGTGGGAGACAGTATGGAATTGACTTTATTACTTACATCCTTCATATACACAAGGAGTAAAAATCTTTACGCTACATCTCCATCTAAATGTGCAAAGTGAAATTTATAGTGATCTATAATAAATAATATGTACAACAGGACAGTCAATATAACATAGAAATACAATTGTATCAGCATGAATTAATCAGTCTGATGGCCTGGTGGAAAAAGCTGATCCGGAGCCTGTTAGTGCTGTCTTTAACGTTTCCCAGATGGTAGCAGCTGGAATAGATTGTGGTTGGGATGACTCAGGTCCCCATTGATCCTTTGGACCCTTTTTATACAACTGTCTTTGTAAATATTCTGAATAATGGGAAGTTCACATCTACAGATGCGCTGGGCTGTCTGTACCACTCTCTGCAGAGTCCTGCATTGAGGGAAGTACAGTTCCCATACCAGGCAGTGACGCAGCCAGTCAGGATGCTCTCAATTGTGCCCCTGCAGAAAGTTCCTAGGATATGAGGGCCTATACCATACTTCTTCATCCGTCTGAGGTGAGAGAGGCCCTTTTTCACCACGCAGACGGTATGTACAGACCACGTGAGATCCTCGGTGTAGAGGATCTTACACTGAGGAGAGTTGTTTGAAGATGCAGAGCAACATCGATTCACTGTTAAGTATTGGAGAGTGATGTCAGATTGAATTTAGCACAGACAAGTGAATGGTAATGTACTTTGGGAAGTTAATTTTTGCTTAAGATGTGGAGTGAATAGTAGGGCATTTAGGAGTATTCGTGGCAGAGAGACTTTGGAGTGGAAATCCATAGCTCTCTGAAATTGATGACATAGGTGGATAGAGTAATGAAGGGGACTCTTGCAGTGTTTGCCTTTATAGGCAGAGCCATTAAGAAAAAGAGAAGGAATGACATATTGTAGCTTAACAAAACATTAGGATGTATTCTATTACCTCAGCACAGAAAAGGCATGGTAGCAAAAGAGAGATTGCAAAAAATATCGACCAGGAGGGTGCCTGAAATAGACGTCATAATTATAAGGAGTGATTGGATATTATGTTTTTTTTCTGGAGTGCAGGAGGCTGAACAGTGATCAGATAAAAGCTTTATAAAATTAGGAGAGGCCGATGGCAGGGGAATCTAGAACTAGAGGACACAGGCCTGAGGTGGGGAATGAGAAATTTAAAGGAGATCTGAGGGGCCAGATAGTGGTTATTATCTGGAATGAGCTGGCAGAGGTGGTAGTGGAGGCTGATACAGTTAGAATGTTCAAAAGACATTTGGACAGGCACTGATAGGAAAGGTGCAGGGGGATACTGGTTTATGCAGGCAACTGAGATTAACATAGATAGGCATTACTATTGGTCTGGTAGCAAAGTGCTGGAATTTATTATTCCAACGGGGAAAATGCTCTTGAAAAATCAGGAGGCCCCTGTATGTAGACCCTGTGGGTGTGGAGTCTGAGGTCGCCACCTGCTTCAAGCAGGCTTCAATTATACCGGTGCCTACAAAGAATGTGGTAAAATCCCTCAATGACTAGCATCCAGTAACACTTACATCCACAGTGATGAAGTGTTCTGACAGGCTGGTGATGAAACCTATCAACTACTGCTTGAGAAGTGACTTGGATCCGCTAACCAATTTGTCTACAGGTCCACTGCAGATGCCATCTGATTGGCTCTTCACTCAAGCCTGGAACATATGGACAGCAAAGACACGTACCTCAAGATGCTCTTTATCAACCACAGCTTGGCATTCAATACCATCATCCCCTCAAAACTAATCACTAAGCTTTAAGACCTTGGCCTCAATACCTCCTTGTGCAATTGGATACTCAATTTCCTCACTTGTACGTGCCAGTTCGTTCAGATTGGCAGCAATATCTCCTTCAGAATCTCCATCAGCAGAGGTGCACCACAAGGTTGTGTGCTTAGCCCCCTGCTCGACTCACTTTACACTTATGACTGTGTGGCCAAGCACAGCTCCAATGCCATATTCAAGTTTGCTGATGACACCACTATCATAGGCCGAATCAGCATATGTAAGGGAGGTGAAAATCTGGTTGAGTGGTGTCATAACAACAACCTCTTACTCAATGTCAGCAAGACCAAGGAGCTGATCTTTGACTTCAGGAGGAGGCAACCAGAGGTCCATGAGTCAGTCCTCATTGGCGGATCAGAGGTTGAGAGGGTTAGCAAATTCCTTGGTGTTTCATTTCAGAGGGCCTGTCCTGGGCCCAGCACATAAAGTGCAGTTACAAAGAAAGCATGGTAGCACCTCTACTTCCTTAGGAGTTTGCGAATATTCAGCATGACATCTAAAACTTTGACAAACTTCTATAAATGTGCAGTGGAGAGGATATTGACTGGCTGCATCACAGTCATTCAATGCCCTTGACTGGAAAATCCTTCAAGAAGTAGTGGATACAGCCCAGTCCATCACAAGTAAAGACCTCTTCCCCACTGAGCAGAGCCACATGGAACACTGTAGCAGGAAAGCTGCATCCATCACTTGGGACCCCAGGTCATGCTCTCTTCTCGCTGCTGCCATCAGAAAGAAGGCACAGGAGCCTCAGGACTCACCCCACCAGGTTCAGGGACAGCTATTACCCCACAGCCATCAGATTCTTGAACCAAAGCGGATAGCTTCACTCAACTTCACTTGCCCCATCAATGAAATGTTCCCACAACAAATGAATTCACTTTCAAGGTCTCTTCATCTCATGCTCTTGATATTTACTGTTTATTTATTTGTTGTTAATATTATTATTTCTTTTTCATTGTATTTGCACAGTTTATTGTCTTTTACACACTGGTTGTACAGCCAGTTAGTGCAGTCTTACAGTAATTCTATTATGGTTATTGGATTTATTGTGTATGGCCACAAGAAAATTAATCGCAGTGTTGAGTCTTCTGGTCAAAGTGCTGCTCTCGAACGACGATTCCTTGGGCGACATCTTCCAGATAGTCAATCTCTTCAATTATTTCGCTTTTTCTACACCTTCTGCTTGATCTTTCTGTTTGATTTCTGTTACGGCAACTGTTGGAGCTTGTGACATGTAGTTTGGAACTCGGACGAATGATCTAATGCGCTGCTGCATCCGGAAAGCTGCCTCGTAGAGAAGATTGGAGACAGGGACCCGAAAAAGACCGAGAACGCGAGCTGACATTTGAAAAAGACCAGAGACATGTACGACTCCATCTTGAAGCGGCGAGGAAGATTGAAGCATCGCGGTGAATGCTGAGGGGGTCAGCGATCGCTCCCAATGGAGGTGACCAGTGCGATGGCAGTCAGCAGCAGGGTTGGTGGCATTCCGACCTGGCGGTCACTCTTCACAGAACGACTGAGTTTGTGCAGCCTCTCTCCTCACATGTGGATGGAAAGATGCTTTTGATATTCTGAGGTTTATGCGATCTTCTGACTGTACATTGGCCTCCTTCAGTTTTTCGGTGTTTTCTTTCTTGTGGCTGACTGGCGGCTGGGTGATCTGCTCATTTTTTGTTTGTGGGGGTGAGCGGGTTCTTGATGATATTGCTGATGGTCTTTTTTGTGAGTAAGGGAATTGGGGATTGTTATCGTCACTGTTTTTTCTGCAGTGGGGGCGGTTTGGGGATTTGATGTTATTGTTACTGATCTTTTTGCTCTGGGGGAGGAGTTGGGCGATTTGGGGGTTTGTGAGTTTTGTTTCTTTTTCTTTCTCAAGCTCCAACTCCACAGCATCTTGCAAAACTGACCACTTCTCTTATCCTGAGCTCAGAGGAACATGGGCACCACTAGTATTTGTAACAGGAACCTACAACTGCACCAATTAATGAACATGTCATTTTGGGTACAATTGAACATCCTTGCCAGTGTATTTCTCTCTTTTTTAAGTGAAATGCAGCTTTGTTTCTCATCAATAGGTAAACATTTTATCACACTATCTCTAAAACAAATTTTAAAATTTAAAATCAAACTGTGTCAACTTTTTTGTGAAAGAAATTTTCTTTGATTACAGAGTAAATGAATTAAAGTATGATCGAAGCACGAGAAATCCATTGCTGTGTTTGAAGTATTGGTCCATTTGGAACATAATAGTCTGAAATGCTGGTCCTCAAATCCAGACTGCCTGGGTGTTTGATGATAGCAATGCAGTTAGTAATATGAGCGGAATACACGATAAAAATTCTATTCAGTGCAGTGCAGTTTTCCAGCTTTTAGAGTGTAAAGAGGCACATTTTTTGGCAATATGTAAAATGTTACTGTTAAATATCTCAGTTAAGTATGCTGCTACACTGATGTCCTATCATGACGAAGGGATGAATCTAGAAGTTTGATTGGGCCTTCCACAAGGTTCTATTTTTGCTTCAAACACTGAATAAGGCTGCAAGCAAAAGCCCAAGCTGTAACATACCTGACATTATTTACCATCCTCAGCTGGGAGGAATATGAATGGGGAATATTTATTACCTGACAGAGGTGATGCAGGCACCCTGCCACTTTAAAACGGGCAAACACAAGATTTCTCAGAAATGCTTATGCGTTACACTGACAATTTTCCATTAGCTCACATGGAAATACATGCCAGTTAAAGTTTACCAGTGAAAGGACCGTTGAGACACCACAAACCAGCTGAAAAATTCTTTCAGACTGAAAGGCATCAGCAAGTCTGGATCAGAATTATTGAATGGAGTCCAGGGAGATTTACTGAACTCAGGCATATTTTAAACCTGACAGAAAGCTCAAGTGCACAGAATCTGAAAACAGGCAGTGATAGTAAACTATTATTTGATGTTATGATATCTTTGGAAGATCCAGCACTCGCAAGAGTTCAAGGTAGATTGGCGTACGGTTTCAATGTCACAGAATGGGAAAAAGTCTACGTGCTCTGAAAACAAATTGAAATTTTGAACAAAGTATTTATATTAATGCAAATTTCTTGAATAGTCCAGAACCAGGATTTAATATTAAATGCTTAAGATATCTATCAGAAAGACTCAGGAGGTGAAAACGGAATAATGGAATAGGCTTCAAGAGCAAACTGAATATACAAGTTATGACATGATAGCCATCCCCCAGACATGGAAACTCAGAATGTGCAATCAAATACTCCAGATAATAATGTCTACAGGAAGGACAGGAAAATGCTAGAGGGGGAGGATTAATTGTCTTGATAAGAAATGGCACTGCGCTTTATTGTAGATGCAAAATAACAAATTTCAGTCATATAAATCAGTGATAATAAATATGATTCTGATAAGATAGAATAAAGATAAATAGGGGAACTAGTCAGCAGAATTAAGTATTGATTAATGATCTATTATTATAGTGCCAGTTGTGTTAAGGCTACCTGGTAGAAGATGACAAGTGACAGAAATAAAACAAGCCTGTGGATTTGAAAAGGAATTTAAAATTTCATACAAATTTGTTAAGCTACTGAATTTTGAGATGAACTTGGGATAATATTGTCCAACAGGAACCGGTAAATTGAAACAGGGTCAGCAACAGTTGAGTGAGTAATGAATATTGAAACAGAGTTTCTTCACGTTTCTTCGGCAGTTTGAACGGGGTGCGGCTATGCAAGCGCGTGAAGGTCGGAGTGAGAACAGCGGGAGAGGTTAAAAAGCGAGCAGATTAACGGAGCGGGCAACAGAGTAGTGGGAGACAGAGTAGGAAGGCTTTGGCTTGAGAGGCTTCGGTGAGCAAAGGCTGAGGACGAGGTTGCTCCCAGTGCGGTAAGGCTGGGTCAGCTTCGTTAATGAATCTAATTAACTTAGGAGTAGGTAATGGAGCAGTTAAGAGCAGTCGAGTGCTGCGTATGCAGTGTGTGGGAAGTCAGGGACAGCACAACTGTCCCTGATGGCTACACCTGCAAAAGGTGCATCCAGCTGCAGCTCCTGACAAACCGTGTTAGGGAACTGGAGCTGGAGCTGGATGAACTTCGGATCATTCGTGAGGCAGAGGCAGAAATAGACAGGAGTTTCAGGGAGACAGTCACCCCTAAAAGTCAGGAGGCAGGTAGCTGGGAGACTGTCAGGAGAGGGAAGGGGAATAGACAGAATGAGCAGAGCACCCCTGTGGCCATTCCCATCAATAATAAGTATACCGTTTTGGATACTGTTGGTGGGGACAACCTACCAGGGACAAGTTGCAGTGGTCGTGTCTCTGGCACCGAGACTAGACCCACAGCTCAGAAAGGAAGGAAGGAAAAGAGGAGAGCAGTAGTAATAGGGGATTCGAAAGTTAGGAGGACAGATAAGACGCTCTGTGGGAGAGATCGAGAATCCCGGATGGTCTGTTGCCTTCCTGGTGTCAGGGTCCGCGATATCGCGGACCGAGTTCTCAGTATTCTCAAGAGAGAGGGTGAGTAGCCTGATGTTGTAGTCCATGTTTGGACCAATGACGTGGATAGGAAGAAGGAGGAGGTCCTGCAAAGAGAGTTTAGGGAGTTAGGTACAAAGTTGAAGGACAGGACCTCCAGGGTTGCAATCTCAGGATTGCTACCCGTGCCACGTGCTAGTGAGGCTAGGAATAAGAAGATAATGCAGCTAAATACGTGGCTAAGGAGTTGGTACAAGAGGGAGGGCTTCATGTTTCTGGACAATTGGGCCTTGTTCCAGGAAAGGTCAGACCTGTTCCAACAGGACGGGTTGCACCTGAACTGAAGGGGGACTAACATCCTTGTGGGAAGGTTTGCTAGTGCTGCTCCAGGGGATTTGAACTAGATTTGCAGGTGGAGGGGAACCAGAGTGTTAGAGCAGATAGTGAGGTGGAGGAGGATAAAGGTCATGCAAGAACTGCAAGTATCGTGCATGGAGTAAAGCCAGATCTAACATAGAAAGAGGCTTTGAGGAAAGAGAAGCAGAATAAAGGGTGTAAAGGTAGAAGGGCTAAAGTGCATGTACTTCAATGCAAGAAGCATCAGGAACAAAGGTGATGAACGGAGAGCTTGGAAACAAAATTGGAATTATGACATAGTTGCCATTACCGAGACTTGGCTGACACCAGGGCAGGAATGGATTCTCAATATTCCTGGATTTCAGTGCTTTAAAAGGGATAGAAAGGAGGGGAAAGGGGAGGAGGGGTGGCATTACTGGTCAGGGATACTATTACAGCTGCAGAAAGGGTGAGGAATATAGCAGAATCCTCTTTTGAGTCAGTATGGGTAGAAGTCAGGAACAGGAAGGGAGCAGTTACTCTATTGGGAGTATTCTATAGGCACCCTGATAGCAACAGATATACAGAGGAGCAGATTGGGAGGCAGATTTTGGAAAGGTGCAAAAATAACAGGGTTGTTATCATGGGTGACATTAACTTCCCTAATATTGATTGGCACCTGATTAATTCCAATGGTTTAGACAGGGCAGAGTTTGTTAAGTGTGTCCAGGACGGATTCCTGTCACGGTATGTTGACAGGCCGACTGGGGGAATGCCGTACTAGATCTAGTTTTAGGTAACGAACTGGGTCAGGTCACAGATCTCTCAGTGGGTGAGCATCTGGGGGACAGTGATCACCGCTCCTTGGCCTTTAGCATTATCATGGAAAAGGATAGAGTCAGAGAGGACAGGAACATTTTTAATTGGGGAAGGGCAAATTATGAGGCTATAAGGCTAGAACTTGCGGGTGTGAATTGGGATGATATTTTTGCAGGGAAATGTACTATGGACATGTGGTCGATGTTTAGGGATATCTTGCAGGATGTTAGGGATAAATTTGTCTTGGTGAGGAAGATAAAGAATGGTAGGGTGAAGGAACCATGGGTGACAAGTGAGGTGGAAAATCTAGCCAGGTGAAAGAAGGCAGCATACATGATGTTTAGGAAGCAAGGATCAGATGGGTCTATTGAGAAATATAAGGTAGCAAGAAAGGAGCTTAAGAAGGGCTCAGGAGAGCAAAAAAGGGGCATGAGAAGGCCTTGGTGAGTAGGGTAAAGGAAAACCCCAAGGCATTCTTCAATTATGTGAAGAACAAAAGGATAACAGGAGTGAAGGTAGGACCGATTAGAGATAAAGGTGGGAAGATGTGCCTGGAGGCTGTGGAAGTGAGCGAGGTCCACAATGAATACTTCTCTTCGGTACTCACCAATGAGAGGGAACTTGAGACGGTGAGGACAATATGAGTGAGGTTGATGTTCTGGAGCATGTTGTTATTAAGGGAGAGGAGGTGTTGAAGTTGTTAAAATACATTAGGATGGATAAGTCCCCGGGGCCTGACAGAATATTCCCCAGGCTGCTCCACGAGGTGAGGGAAGAGATTGCTGAGCCTCTGGCTAGGATCTTTATGTCCTCGTTGTCCACGGGAATAGTACCGGGGGATTGGAGGGAGGCGAACGTTGTACCCTTGTTCAAAAAAGTTAGTAGGGATAGTCTGAGTAATTATAAACCAGTGAGTCTTACGTCTGTGGTGGGAAGGCTGTTGGAAAAGTTTCTTAGAGATAGGATCTATGGGCATTTAAAGAATCATAGTCTGATCAGGGACAGTCATCATGGCTTTGTGAAAGGCAGATCATGCCTAACAAGCCCGATAGAGTTCTTTGAGGAGGTGACCAGGCATATAGATGAGGGTAGTGCAGTGGATGTGATCTACATGGATTTTAGTAAGGCATTTGACAAGTTTCCACATGGTAGACTTATTCAGAAAGTCAGAAGGCATGGGATCCAGGGAAGTTTGGCCAGGTGGATTCAGAATTGGCTTGCCTGCAGAAAGCAGAGGGTCATGGTGGAGGGAGTACATTCAGATTGGGGGGTTGTGACTAGTGGTGTCCCACAAGGATCTGTTCTGGGACCTCTACTTTTCGTAATTTTTATTAACGACCTGGATGTGGGGGTAGAAGGGTGGGTTGGCAAGTTTGCAGACGGCACAAAGGTTGGTGGTGTTGCAGATAGTTTAGAGGATTGTTGAAGATTGCAGAGAGACATTGATAGGATGCAGAAGTGGGCTGAAAGGTGGCAGATGAAGTTCAACCCAGAGAAGTGTGAGGTGGTACACTTTGGAAGGACAAACTCCAAGGCAGAGTACAAAGTAAATGGCAGGATACTTGGTAGTGTGGAGGAGCAGAGGGATCTGGGGGTACATATCCACAGATCCCTGAAAGTTGCCTCACAGGTAGATAGGGTAGTTAAGAAAGCTTATGGAGTGTTAGCTTTCATAAGTTGAGGGATAGAGTTTAAGAGTCGCAAGGTAATGATGCAGCTCTATAAAACTCTGGTTAGGCCACACTTGGAGTACTGTGTCCAGTTCTGGTCGCCTCACTATAGGAAGGATGTGGAAGCATTGGAAAGGGTACAGGGGAGATTTACCAGGATGCTGCCTGGTTTAGAGAGTATGCATTATGATCAGAGATTAAGGGAGCTAGGGCTTTACTCTTTGGAGAGAAGGAGGATGAGAGGAGATATGATAGAGGTATACAAGATATTATGAGGAATAGATAGAGTGGACAGCCAGCACCTCTTCCCCAAGGCACCACTGCTCAATACAAGAGGACATGGCTTTAAGGTAAGGGGTGGGAAGTTCAAGGGGGATATTAGAGGAAGGTTTTTTACTCAGAGAGTGGTTGGTGCGTGGAATGCACAGCCTGAGTCAGTGGTGGAGGCAGACACGCTAGTGAAATTTAAGAGACTACTAGACAGGTATATGGAGGAATTTAAGGTGGGGGGGTTATATGGGAGGCAGGGTTTAAGGGTGGCACAACATTACGGGCCGAAGGGCCTGTACTGTGCTGTACTATTCTATGTTTTATGTTCTACAGGCTGTCATGAAACTGGAATTAAAAATAATTTAGGAAAGGTGATCACAAACTACTGGATTGTTTAGATGAACCCAATGATCTTCAAGGGGAGAAAATTTCTCTTACTAGATCAGACCAATGGAGGACTCGAGATTCACCCACCTTCATACTCTGAAATGGCCAAGCAAGTCAATCAGATAAATGGAAAAGGTGATAGGTATGAAATGCTTGCAATATATGATGTGCAATAAATATCAGCAAATCATAAACATGAGAAAATCTGCAGATGCTGGAAATCCAAATCAACGCACACACACACACAATGCAGGATGGACTCAGCAGGTCAGACAGCATCTATGGAAATAAGTAGACAGTGGACATTTTAGACTGAGGCCCTGCTTCAGGACTGAGGAGAATGTTTAAACTTCTTCAGGGTATTTATCC
Source organism: Hemitrygon akajei (assembly GCF_048418815.1). Classification (NCBI taxonomy): domain Eukaryota; kingdom Metazoa; phylum Chordata; class Chondrichthyes; order Myliobatiformes; family Dasyatidae; genus Hemitrygon; species Hemitrygon akajei. Next base: position 110,073,531 of record NC_133125.1, read on the forward strand.
CTCGAAGAGACTTCACAGTGGAGTAACAAATCATAAACACGAGAAAGTTTGCAGATGTTGGAAATCCAGAGCACACACAAAATGCTGGAAGAACTCAGCAGGCCACACTGCATCTATGGAGATGAATAGATTGTCATCGTTTTGGGCTGATATCCCTTCTTCAGGACTAATGAAAATATCAGCAAACCTCATATCCCCAAAAATGTAAATATAATGAGAAGATCAGATTTAATGCGATGGTTAGAATGGAGAAACACACTAATGAAAACACGTAAAGGTTGACATCAATATACTGTGACAGAGAGCAAGCAACCCATGATGAAACAGGACAACAGGTGGAAAGCTCATTGACCACAAGGTGGTGTTAAAAAACTTCAATTTGATGCTGAAGCAGATTATACGTCTAGAGGTAAGAACTTGATTTGCCAAAGCCTTCATTTAAAATGAAGTGAACAGCATGAAACTGTAAGATAAAGCACATGAACTGGCAAGAATTTGTGCAGACTCTGGCAATTGGCAGATAAAAAAACAAGTGTGGCTGATTAAAATGGAAACATAAATAAAAGCATTGAACATTGAGTTTTGTGAGCATATATACAGCTCTTTACTCTGCCCCCTTTGCAACCTAAGACGTGATCACCTCCTGCCTTTAGTTCTGGTCACATCAACTGTAAATTATACTCTTCTTCCACAGACATGGCCTGATCTGCTGAATCCCTCCAGCATTTTCTGTTTTCATTTCATATTTCTAACATTTTAAACATGTTGAATGTGAAGTTTTAAGTGCATGTACAGTGAAGAGAGCCATGGAAATCTTTAAGAACTCTTAATACTGATGTACGCACTTAGATCAGCAATATATACAAATCTACAATGGGAAGCTTCCAGATGTCCGATTGCTGACTAATCCAGATATCAATATCATAATATGTTTTACCAGGCTAGATTCCAGCAACGGCCTATATTTACAAGGAAGTTGTTTTTCCTCAGGACAGAAACTATGGAGTACAGTCTTACAGCAAACTTGCAGTAATAGGCTCTTTCACCTACTGTAACAGTTCTGTTCATTGCTTCTTCTGCCTTACACACACATCAAACTTCTCCCTGCTCCCTCTCCTCACCTTTCATTGTCTCTGTGCTCTGTTTCAGTGTTTAACACTCTCAATTCTTTATTCCCAGAAACCAATGTTCAGGACTTCATCTCCCGCTGTATTGTCTCCGCTTTCCTGTTCCTATTTTTCTTCCTATCTTCCCACCCCATACACACTCAAGCTATCATGCACTAAGCACATGTGAAGACATGCTCGAAAACTCATGTTCTACTGCTCACACCCCCTTCCCCAGCACCCTCACCATGCCCTCCCTTCTTCAGTTCCACCTCCATCATATTTCCTATTTCTGTTCCTCCCCAGTAGCCCTCTTCCTTAGTTCCCTGATTATCTGCTACCTTCTGCCCACTCAGCTAAAAATAAGTGTTCTCTGACATGTCACCACTTCCCAAGCCCTTAATATAAGCCATCATAAAACTTTGACATTACAGCTCCTGTACTTACATTCAAGGGTGGCAGGATGGAGAAACATTTCTATAAAAGGAGGCGTAAAGCGCCCCTTCCCTCCGCTGGCCTGCAGGTCACCCATGAGCAAGGTGTAGAACCTGCTTAGCCCACACCACACCCACACCCACTCTGATAAGGGTCATGTGAAGCCATGGGGGCAGGTGGTGGATGGTTGTATGAGCAGCTGGTGCATATCACAAGTTCTGGTTAAATGACCACAGAGACCCAGCAGACAATTTGAAGAGTATTGATAATGGCTGGGGTCTCCCGTCTTGTAAAGACACTGCCCAGAGGGCGGCAATGGCCAACCACTTCTGTAGAAAAGTTTACCAAGAACGATCATGGTGATGGAGAGAGAAGGAATAGAAACAACAGGGTGAAGGGGGCGTTTTTCCCACAGGCTTAAGACAGATGGAAGACCACGATCGCCCACGTCGTATGACACGGCACATAATGATGATGATTTGCCTTCAGGTTACACAGATATCAAACACAATTTGTTCAAGTATAGCTCCGTAGAACAATCATCTTCCACTAATCCTATCATCATCTAATTACAATTATTCATTGCTCTATTTCTCCAAAAATCTCTCTATCCATGACGTTTCCTTAGAGCATACATGGTTCCTTTAAGCGTCACATCATCAAATGTCTTCTTTAAGTACATTAAAAAATAACATTTCCCAGTCTGTGCATTTCAATCTACATTTCATGACTTCATCATGATGCTTAATTAAATATGCCAGCAAGTAGTGTATTGATTACTTTTTATAAAGACCTAGTGTAGGAGAAATCTTTTCAAAGAGTAACATAAAATAAATGAATGTTCTCAAAGCTCTAATACTTTATTAAAATTTTCCCAAGTAACACCTAGAAAATATCTTGCACTTTTTCCTTATGATGTCACTCAACATACAGTAGTGCAAAAGTCTTAGGCGTATGTCAAAAAAATTCTGTAAAGCAAAGATGCTTCCAAAATAATTAAATTAAAAGTGTCTAATTATCCAAAAAATTACTGTAAAGAGCAGTAAACAGTAAAAGAACTAAATCAAATCAATATTTAGTGTGCCTTTAGAACTGCATCAATTCTCTTAGGTACACTGTTGTGCAGTTTTATGAGAAAATCAGCTGGTAGGTTATTCCAAACATTTTGGAGGTCTTCCCCCAGTTCTTTTGCAGATTTTCGCTTGCTTCTGTCTCTACAGGTAATCTCAGACAGCCTCAATGTTGTTGAAGTCAGGGCTCTGTGGAGGCCATATCATCTTTTTTCTTCTTGTCACTGAAGATAGTTCTTTATGACCTTGGCCTTGTGTTTGGGGTCATTGTCCTGCTGCAGAATGAAGGTGGGACCAAACAGATGCCTCCATGATGGATGAGAATCTGTATGTATTTCCCAGCATTGAGGATTCCATTAATTCTAACCAGATCACCAACTCCATTTGCAGAAACCTGCAGGAAACCTCTGCTATGCTTCACTGCTGGCTGCAGATACTCATCCAGCTCTTCTACAGACAAACCGCCTCCTGTTTGAGCTAAGTTTCAAATTCTGACTCGTCAGTCCAGAACACTTGATGCCATTTTTCAACATCTCAGAGCTTGTATTTTTGTACGTAGGCGAGTCTCTTGGCTTTGTTTCCACTTCGGAGGAATGGCTTTTTGGCAGCAACTCTTCCACGAAGACCACATCTGATAAGATTTCTCCAGACTGCAGAGGAGTGTACTTGGATGCCAGTGGTTTCTGCAAGTTCAGAGCTGAGACAGTGCTTGACTTCTTCCAACTTGTAAGAGACTTCATTTTGATGTATCCCTTGTCTGCTGCCCTCAGTTATCATGGTTCTGTGTGTCTGGTTCTCACCTTGCCCATTTCCTTGTGCTCCTTCATAAGAGCTTAGACATCTTGCACTCCTGTCTGTCATGTAATTTCTGCTTGGGAGAGACCTTTCTGATGCAGGATGACCACCTTGTGTCTTGTTGCTATGCTCACTCTTGCCATGGTGTAAGAATTAATGATTTGAAGGTTAAACTGTCACATCTACCACACCCTCACCTTTTAGTTTGATTCCTTCTACAACTGTTTGTTTCAATTAATCAGTTTAGTTCATACAACTCATTATGTTATTGATCATTAGCACCTGTTCGTTATCTTTGTTTAATCATGCATTGGGTTATATACCTACAAAACAATCAAGTTTTTATTTGTAAAGTGGTCTGAAACTTAGAATGTTACTTTCTTTAGCAGAATTTAAAATAATTTCTGTAACATTTAATTTTTTTTGTAAAATTAATAGTTGGAAATTTAAAATTTATTCTTTTCTACTGACACACTAATGAAGAAGACAAAAATTAATTATCTAAACAAATAATTAAAACAAAAATTTATATTTAAATCTAGGGTGCTAAGACTTTTGCACAGTACTGTAATACTGAGAGGAAATCATTTACTCGTACGTTGATTCAGTTGATCAATCTGGTACACAAATAGCAGTCAAGTGCCTGAATCTAATCTCTGAATATAATTGGAGCAATACATCCGAACTCTTCAGCAATCCAATGAAGTTCACCTGAAAATATCAGAATCAATTGAAATTTCAGATTGGGCCTTCTAACTTCACAAATACAAATACAAATACAAAGCACAACATGACAAAAGTTTGGACTGCTTCAGAGTGAGGTATTTGTACTGTCTTATTCAGAGTAGGAATCCTTTAGTATAATTAACAGCAAAATACTCAAAGACATTAAATGATTAACCACTAGGAATATAGTCAGAAATGACTGTTTTGAAAAAAGTTGTGGCTTCTGGAATTTTATTTTATTTTTGCATCATTCCTTCTCCGGTAACCCACAGTATTCTGACATGCTCAGAACACTTAGAGTAGTCTCCTGCCTATTGTTAACATTATGGTAATCCCTTCTGAAAATTGCAGTAAACTAAAGTTAGTAAATAGTTTTAAATTCTCAAACGTATGTATACATCCTTTCCTTTGCAAACTGTAAAATAAAGCTGCTATGTGGAAAAGGGTTTTTGCTTGGTATCAAGTAAATAATTGACGATTTGAACTGAAAAATTAAAGAAGGAATTGTCTTCATGCGATGGTTTATATGCCAGATTACAGTGTTTTAATGCCCCATGGCTCACTCCATTTTTCATCTGGATGCATGCTACATGAAATTTAAATTCACCAGTAGAACATGTAACTTATTACTTTGAGTTATGTGTATGTTAGCTAGTTATCTATTAGATTTGTGAAATGGACAGGTAAAAATACATAAGTAAATGGGTCGCTGGTTCTGTTAATTCAATTCACATCAACGGAGAATAGGTTAATTTTGGGTCAGTGAGGCGTAACTCCACTTTACCATCACAAGGGTGACATTTCAAAGGCATGTAAAAAAAGAACTACCTCAGTTTTGATCTCCGTAAAAAGGAAAAATGATGAAATGACAAGGTAATTTATTTGATTTGATCCTCTCTTAAGGTTTAAGTTTCCAGAGGGTACTCATGATAAATGTCCTACAATTCCATTGTTCCCTGCTATATGGAAGAACGGTAAATCTACCTTTGGTCCCTAATGCTAAATGAATGTATCTGCACAGCACATTCCATGGGGTTCAATAGAGTCACATTGGTGGTCCTGTCTATAACCAATGACCAAAGTTCTCGCAAGTGTTGAATGTTGATAACCAAAGGTGAATTTCATCATTGGTTTGCAGCAAAGACGTTATGATGACCATTAACAGAGTCATCAAAATCTTATTCACTTGAAATGACAGACAGTCATTTTGGTTTAAGAATATAATCACTTATTATATATTAACCCTATTATAAGAATATACTGCTCCATCTGTAGTAACATTTCATTATTATTTTAATATCGTTAATTTTATCAATGAGCTTCATCTTTTGTCACTGATGATAACTTTGCTGTCTCAGGCAGTAAGCTTTCCAAGGGGACCACAACCTTGTCGTGGTTTGGATGTTTGTGTGCCTCAGTGACCCAGAGAGCTTTGTTGGCTGGAGCCAGGGCTTTACAGTTTGGCTCTTGGTAGGGTCACCCATGCCAAACAGGATAAAGGGTAGAGGCCATAGTAAGGGTAGTCTACTGGTCCTCCCGGTTTGGGGGCTCAGATCAGGGATAAAAAACCATGACTGGTAAAATAAAATGTTACAGAAACAGCAATGAAGAATCCTTCTACAACTGAGTGCAACATTATTCCTGAGTCTCCACCCCCAACTTGCATGACTGACAGTCGTGAAAACCGAGCTACTAACATGACGAAGGAAGCCCTGAACACCATCAGAGATGGAGGACCTTCATTGCTGCCCTAATAGGTAGTAGATAGATAGAAATGAGACAATGATAAAAAAGATTACAGCCAACAATCTGTGATATTAATGAAAGGAAAACTATCAGTATTCACTGTCTGCAGTGGATCATTGATGGTGGGTGGTTGGGTTGTCTGACAGGGGGATGGCTGAAAGCAGAAGTAAGACTTCATTAGAAAGTAGACAATGGAAAACTTGACGGAAGACTGAGTGAGAATGGGAAAGATCACGGTAGAAGGTGTGGTGTTTATAGACTTGCGGGTTAGAAGTACAGTAGAGTGCAAAGTGTTTGGACTAACATTTGGCGGAAATGGAAAACTCCAGAAGGTGTATCTGATTTAGTTGTAGTTCTTCTTCAACCACACATGAGGACATAGGATACTTAAATCGTCTATGTTGCCATTGATATCAAAACTTGCTCAAATGCACTACAAAGCTGCTGCTTCAAAGGCAGAGATCGAAACTAATATTCACAAAATTCAAATATTTACTGACATTAGTCTTCAAATTCGTATCAATTTGATGTCACATTCATCCCTGGAGATTGAATGTGTCACTCACTGCCCATTTTCTGTTACATTCTAGGCTAAAATTTCCTGAACTAGATGTCTCGCTTCTTGCATCCATGAGATATTTTCACAGATCAGAGGAAGAGCACATTGTCTGCTTTCAATTGCTAGTCAATCTATCAGCAGGTCTTTGTAATGTGAAAAGAAACCTGAGCTCCTGGAGGAAACCCAGACTGTTACAAGAAGAATGTGCAAATTCCACAGACTGCCTGCAAATCGCAGCATATGAATGTTCTATAACCTGAACCCTTCCTCTCTTGAGAGCTGGGGTTCCCAACCTTTTTTATGCCATGGACCAATGCCATTAAGTAAAGCATCCATACTCACCAGGATGGGAACTATGGTGCCATGGTAACTTTTTTCATTTTTCATTCCAGATTTGGTCAAATCAGACTTAGAATTTTGAGCATCAGCAATTACGGAGGAGTGGAGCATGTAGTGGACCTTATTATTGACAAATGGCTCAAAACTACAGAAACAGGAGCTTCAGCTATTACCACGATGCCAAGCCAAACCAATCCCATCTGTCTGCATATGGTCTTTATATCGCATTCCCTGCCTGTCCACGTGCTTCTTAAATGTTGCTGTTGTACCTTCTCCCACTTCTTCTGCTGGCAACATGTTCCAAGAACCTACCAGTCACTGTATAAAACAAACTTGCCCTGAAAGTCACTTTAAACTTCTCCCTTCTCAGTTTAAAGTGATTCCCTCTTGTATTTGACAAGTCCAAGATGGCAAAAAGACTCAGGTTAACTATCCTATCCACTATAATTCTATATATGTATATCAGGTCACCTCTCATGCCCTGATGAAACCAATACACGTGGTCCCACTCCCTTTAAAGCCTTCATCTTCAGATCTACCGAACATCCTGGTGAACCTCTTCTGCACCCTCTCCAAGGCCTCTGCATCCTTCCTGCAATGCAGTGACCTGAGCTGTCCATAATACACCGAATGAAACAGGTTTATACAGTCTCAACACGTGTTCCTGACTTTTATATTCAACAGCCGAAGCACTGAAAGTGAGTAGTCGGCCCTCCTTATCCACGGATTCCGCATGCGCGGATTCAACCAACCGCGGATCAGGAAAACCCGGAAGTTCTCTCTCCGGCACTCGTTGCTTGAGCATGTACGGTCTATTTTTTCTTGTCATTATTCCCTCAACAATACAGTATAACAACTAATTACATAGCATTTACATTGTATTAGGTATTATAAGTAATCTAAAAATGACTTAAAAGTACAGGCAGTCCCCGGGTTATGAATGAGTTTCATTCCTGAGTCCATCTTTAAGTCGGATTTGAAGTTGGAACAGGTACATCCGGTATTATTTAGCGTCAATCAAACGTTTTTCTTAGTATATAGTACATATTTTACCTTTCTATGCATATAAAACACTTAAGAAACGTATGTATTTCAATAATTAAACCACTGCGTTGCTTAGTAATAATTGTAGCTTTCATTGGGGCAGGGCCTTTCACATGCTCCATTAAAATTGTTCCAATCGTTAACCGACTGTAGCCTAACACTTTTCCAATGACCGATGCCATTTCACCTCTTTCCGATTGCTTTATTACTTCCACCTTATTTTCAATTGTGATCGTGATTATTTTCGTGAACAGAAACACAGTGGATTCAGAGCTGCGCCGCCGGGTCCTAATGTCCACTGCACTGAACATGTTAAATAAAGTCTGGGGTTCCGCTGGGTCCTAAAGACCACTGCACTGAGACAGGTTAAATAAGGGACTTGAGCATCTGCGTTTTTTGGTATCTGCGGGGGATCTCAGAGCCAATCCCTCGCGGATAAGGAGGGCCGACTGTATGTCCTTTATCTTCTTTATCAACTTAACTATTTGCATAGTCACATTCAGGCTTGCACCCTGTCTGTATTTCACTGCTCCTAAAGGTCCAGCTGTTAACAGTATACATTACTCTTACTACACATCACAGTTGTTTATATTAAACTATATCTGCCATTACTCTGCCCCCAATTCCCACTGATCTATAACTATATCTTGCTAAATCCTTCAACAACAATCCTCACTATTCACAACTCCACAAATTTTTGTTTCGTTTGCAAACTTACTAATCATCCTACGTACACTTTTGTCCAATTCATTTATATATACAACAAACTAAAGAGATCCCAACTCTGATCCTGGCAGAACATCACTGATCACAAACCTCCAGACAGAATAACAGTACTTCACCACTATGCTTTCTCTTCTACAGACAAGCTAATTTTGAATACAAGCTACAAAGTTCCCATAAACTCCTCATGCCTTAATCTTTTGCAACACACTATCTTGAGGTATCTTGTCAAAAGTTTTACTGGAGTCCACCTCCCTATCCCCATTGATCATCTTTGCTGCCAGCTCAGAAAGTTCAATCATGTTTTAAAACATGACCTCCCATAAACCAAAGTCATATCAGTATTTTCAGATATGACTAGATAGTATCCTTAAGAAGCTTCCAAGGATTTCCCTACTATTGGTGCAAGGCTATCAGCCTATAATTTCCTGGTTTGTCTCTATTGCTGTTCTTAAACAGAGTAATAATATTAGCTAATTTCCAGTGCTTTGGGGCATCATTTGAGGTTGAAGATGATACAAAGATCTCTGTCAAGGCCTCTGAAATCTCTTCTCTTGCTTCTCTCAATAATCTAGGATAAATCCTATCAGATCCTAGGGAAATATCCATCTTAATGTTCTTCTAGAGTCCAACACCTCTTTCCTCTTGTCCTAGGACAGGGGTTCTGAATTATTTTAAAGCGACGGACCCTTTCCATTAACTGAAGGGCCCATGGACTCCAGGATGGGAACTCCTGCCCTAGAATTTCAGGCTACCTTTCCCTCACTGCACCATCTGTCAGGTCCATCTCCTTGGTGAATACCAATGTGGCACCAGGAATACTTAACACTGGATCCCCTGTAATTCACCTGTTAACACAACCAATTGACAGATGATGCAATAGCCACAGCTCTACACACTGTCCTTACACACGTGGAGAAGGGGAACATTTATGTGAGAATGCTGTTCTTGGGCTACAGTTCAGCATTCAACACCATAATTCCAACAAGAAGCTCTGAGACCTCGGCCTTCACCCTGCCTTGCGCAGCTGGATCCTGGACTTCCTGTCAGATCACTGGCAGGTAGTAAGAGTGGGCTCCCTCACCTCTGCCCCTTTAATGCTTAAGACAGGAGTCCCCCCAGGGCTGTGTCCTAAGCTCCTCCTTTACTCTCTGTATACCCATGACTGTGTCACCACCCACAGCTCCAATCTGCTAATTAAATTTGCAGACGATACTACACTGATTGGCCTTATCTCTAATAATAATGAGGCAGCCTACAGAGAAGAAGTCATCACCCTGACACAGTGGTGTCAAGAAAACAACCTCTCCCTCAATGCCGCAGACAAAGGAGTTGTTTGTGGACTACAGGAGGAACGGCGACAGGCTCACTCCTATTGACATCAATGGAACTGGGGTTGAGAGGGTGAACAGCTTTAAGTTCCTCGTTATACACATCACTGAGAACCTCACGTGATCTGTACATACCGGCTGTGTGGTGAAAAAAATCACAAAAGCACCTCTTTCACCTCAGATGGTTGAAGAAGTTCGGCATGAATCCTCAAACCCTAAGGACTTTCTACAGGAGCAAAATTGAGAGCATCCTGATTGGCTGCATCACTGCCTGGTATGGGAACTGTACTTCCCTCAATCGCAGGACTGTAGAGAGTGGTACGGACAGCCCAGTGCAACGGTAGATGTGAATTGGGGATCCAAGTCACCCCAACCACAAACTGTTCCAGCTGCACCCATCCGGGAAATGGTACCACAGCATTAAAGCCAGGACCAACAGGCTCTGGGACAGCTTCTTCCACCAGGCCAACAGACTAATTAATTCACACTGATTTCTATGTATTTCTGTGCTATACTGACTGGCCTGTTGTACATACTATGTATTACAAATGACTATAAATTGCACATTGCACATTTAGAACGGAGACGTAATGTAAAGATTTTTACTCCTCATATATATGAAGGACGTAAGAAATAACGTCAACTCAATTCAATAAAGTCCTCTCCCTAGTTACCCTCTAGATCTTCATATATGTATAAATGCCTTGGGATGCTCCTCTGTCCCATTCATCAAAGATACAGTATTTCATGGCTCCCTTCAGCCCTCCTGTTTGCAGTTTACAGTTCTTTCATGTTTCTGCATTATTCCTCAAAGACTTGTCTGATTTCGGCTTCCTCGGACTATGTATGCTTCCATTTTCTTTTTTTAAAACTAAATTTGTATCATCTCTGAACACCCATAGTTGCCAAACGTTGCCATCCTCATCTTTCGTCTTCACAGGAACATGTCGGTCCTGAATTCTGACCAGCTGGCATTTAAGCAAGCCTCACATATCAGATGTGGCATTACCCGATAACAGCTGCATCCAATCTACTCTCTCCAGCTGTTGCCTAATACTCTTGTCATCAATCTTTCCCCAATTAGCACTTTCTCCTGACATCCAGTCTTATCCTTATCCATAACTATCTGAAAATGTATGGTTGCATCATAGTGATATGTGATATACCTTCCCTCTCCGCTTCCCTGACCATACATAATGATCTTTCAGCTTTTCCATTTGATCATAAGGATAAATGAACACTGTTTAAATTGAAATTACACTGTAGCACCTTTATTCAGTAATTTCCAGTAGCGTATAACTACATATATTTTACTTCAGTCCATTTTGTCCATATTTTCTCACATTAGTCCACGTGGATAGGCTGGAATAAATTCATGGGCCATTCTGTGGAGTGGTGCTTTCTGTAGCTGTGATCTCCAGTCTTGTTTTCTAGGTCTTTCAGATATATATCCTTACCGTATCAACCCAATGACAAACCTACAAGTTACTGCCTTCTTGTTGACAATTCCCACATGTACAACGAGAAATCCCTGTACATTTGACAGTTCCCAAATCTACAGGGGCCTGTCAGGGCATACTCTGAAATTAGGGTACATGGAAAATATTAACTTCAGCAACCAATCTTTAGACCTGAACGTGGATTGTAGATTAAATTTACAATGCAGCTCTGGAAAATAGTTTCCTGGAGCTGTAGGCACCAGTTAATTGAAAACCCGTTAATGTTGATTAACATTAATTCTGGGTGTCTGGAGTGTGGGTCTGAAGAAGGAAGTGTGAAAATGATATATAAATTGTAACTATAGAATTGCTGCTACTTTTGATCTTTAGCATATAAAATATTATATAATGTTGGGTCAAACAAGCCTCTTCCTCCAAAAGTGTTTCATTTTGTTGAGAAAAATCTTCTGAAACCACCAGCTTCAGTGTTTCTCCAGTGACTTAATTCACATGACAACATTTGAGGGCTTTTCATATGTGGGAATTGGCAACAAGAAGGCAGGAAATTGTAGGTTGTCAGTGGACTGATAATGGTAAGGATAAATATCTGAAAGATAGTTAGGGGATGGTATGGCAGCATATCAGTTAATGTAATGCTTTACAGAGCCAGTGTTCTAGGTTCAGTTCCCGCTGTTGTCCTTAAGGAGTCTGTACATTCCCCCATGAGTGCATGGGTTTCCTCCGGGTGCTTCCTCCCACAACCAAAAATGAATGGGTTAGTAGGTTAATTGGCCACATGGATGTGATTTGGCAGCGCAGGATCATTGCACTGGAAGGGCCTGCTACTGTGCTTTGTCTCTAAGAAAATCCTTCCATTATTTTGTTTCAAGGTTCTTTGAGTATGATTACTCAATGACTTCATCTGGTGCTGTCCCATTTTTAAATATGTGTGGTATTGTCATCCAAATCGGCCCAGTCACGAAAGTATACTCTACTATTTGCTTTAACACTTCACCGATCTCATTATCACCACTGATGTTACATGAAAGCAATCCATTCCTCTGGGTGAATATTACATCTTCTATCTTTGCTCCTATGTTTTTGTTGAGCCGTTGTAGTAACACACTCAGTGTAATATTCCGTTTGGTTGTCTGACATTCAATAACAGAGCTTAATTGGGAAAGAGCATAAATCTGACCATCATTTGTGGCAACTGCCTCTTCATGGCCAACAAATATTTGTGATCAGTGATCAAAGCAATACAGGTAGTTCACTAACAAGAACTGAATGACCCTTGCAATCCTAAATATGATTATCCAAGTCACCTTCTCTATTTGAAATAGCTCCTTTTTCTCTTTCGTAACATAGAGAGAAGCATGTTAACTTGTTCATGCCTTGCAGCTGGCACCAATCGGTCTTTGTCCCCCGGTCTAGTATTTGGCCCTTTCCCTCTACACCACTGTGATAAAGTTAACACCTAAACACTTACAAAGTGATTTCAGTGAGCCAGTTTCAACCCTCTCTCAGGAACCACTCTCCAGATGAAGAAAGTTCCCTCAGATACTCTTTCAATCTTACACTCCTCACTCCAAACCTCCAGTATGCATGATCAAAAGGCACACTTCACATCCCACAGTCCAACTCTATAATTAAAGGAATCACACTTGAGTTCCAGTGCATGGGAATTGTTACAATGCACCTTTACTGAGATTTTCCTTGCAGACTTTGCACACTTTCTGCAGTCACTTTCTTCACTGTTGATGTACTGTAGTGTCATCAACAACGATGCAAGATGTAGCAGAAAGCAGCAATAATAGGAGTTATATACAGGCCCCCAATCAGTAGCCAGGGAAATAGAAATGGCATGTAATAAGACCATGTTACGATAGTCAGGGGGAAGTTCAATATGCAAGGAGACTGGAAAAATCAAGTGGGTGCTGAATCCCAAAAGAGAGAATTTGTAAAATGCATAGGAGATGGCATTTTAGAACAGCTTGTGGTTGAGCACACAAGGGGAAAGGCAATTCTGAACTGGGTGTTGTGTAATGAACCAGAATTGATTAGGGAGCTTAAGGCAAAGGAGAACTTGGGAGACAGTGATTATAGTATGATAGAATTAATAGAGTCTGAGAGGGAGAAGGTAAAATCAGATGTATCAGTATTACAGTGGAGTAAAGGGAATTACAGAGGCATGAGAGAGGAGCTGGTCAAAGCTGATTGGAATGGGACACTTGCTTGGATGTTCACTGAATAACATGGGGATGGATTTTCTAGGGGCTTTTCAGAAGGCACAGGATCAATACTAAGTGGAGGACAAGCAACCATGGCTGACAAGGGAGATCAAAGACAGCAAAAAAGGAAAAGAGGGCATACAATATAGTAAAATTAATGGGAAGGGAGAGGATTGAGTAGATTTTATAAACCAACAGAGGGCAACTAAAAAAATCATAATGGGAGAAAAGATGGAATTTGAAGGTAAGCTAGCCAATAATATTAATATTCAGATATATAAAGAATAAAAGAGAGGACAGAGTGGATTTAGACTGCTGGAAAATGATGCTGGAGAGGTAGTAATGGCAGATGAATTGAGTAAGTATTTTGTGTCATCCTTTACTGTGGAAGTCACGAGCAGTATTCCAGATATTTGAAAGTGTCGGGGTGGGGAGGGGGGTGCAAACAGAAGTGAGTGCAGTTGCTGTTACTAAATGGAATGACATTCTTGGAAAGCTGAAAGGTCTGAAGGTAGATAAGTCACCTGGACCAGATGGATTACTCCCCATGGTTCTGAAAGAGATAGCTGAAGAGATTGTGGAGGCATTAGTAATGATCTTTCAAAAATCACGAGATTCTGGAATAGTTTAGAGGACTGGAACATTGCAAATGTCACTCCACTCTTTAGGAAGGGAGGGAAGCAGAAGAAAGGAATTGATAGACCAGGAAGCCTGACTTCAGTGATTGGGACAATGTTGGAGACCATTAGTAAGAATAAGGTTTTAGGGTACTTGGAGGTGCATATTAGGTCACAGTCAGCATGGTTTCCTTAAGGAGAAATCTCCTGGCAAATGTGTTGGTATTGAGGAAATAACAAGCAGGATAGACAAATGAGAGTCAGTAAATGTTGTGTACTTGGAGTTTTAGAAGGCCTTTGACAAGGTGCCACCCTTGAGGCTGCTTAACAAAGTAAGAGCCCATGGTATTACAGGAAGGATACAAGCCTTGATAAGAGATTGGCTGATTGGCAAGAGGCAATGAGTTGAAACAAAGGGGGCCTATTCTGGCTGGCTGCCAGTGACAAATGGTGTTCCACTGGGGTCTGTATTGGGATGACTTCTTTTCATAATGTCAGTGACTTCAATGACAGAATTAATGGCTTTGTGGTCAAGTTTGCAGACGATACAAAGAGAGATGGAGGGCAGGTATGTTGAGAAAACAAGGAGTCTGCAGCAGGACTTGGACTGATTGGGAGAATGGGCAAAAAAGTGGTAGACGGAATATAGTGTAGGGAACTGTAAGGTCATGCACTTTGGTGGAAGGATTAAGGGCATAGACTATTTTCTAAACGGGGAGAAAATTCAAAAATTAGAGGTACAAAGTGTCTTGAGAGCCCTTGTGCAGGATTCCCTAAAGGTTAACTTACGGGTTGAGTCAGCGGTAAGGACAGTAAATGCAATGTTAGTATGCATTTCCAGAGGATTAGAATATAAAAGAAAGGTTGCAATGCTTTAGCTTTATAAGGCATTGGTCACACTACTGTGGAGTATTGTGAGCAGTTTTGTGCCCCTTATCGAAGAAAAGATGTGCTAGCATTTGGAAAGGGTCCAGAGAAGGTTCACAAGAATGATTCTGAGAATGAAAGGGTAACACATGAGGAGTGTTTGATGGCTCCCAAACTGTGCTAGCTGGAGAATAGAAGAATGGGGGGAGAAGATCTCATTGAAACTTGTCGAATATTGAAAGGCCTGGATAGCATGGATATGGAGAGGATGTTTCCTATAGCTGGTGAGTCCAGGACCAGTGGGCACAGCCTCAGACTAGAGGGACATCCATTTAGAACAGAGATGAGAAGGGATTTCTTTAGCCAGAGGGTGGTGAATCTGTGGAATTCGTTGCCACAGACAGCTGTGGAAGCCAAGTCAATAAGTATACTGTGTTTAAAGCAAGTATTGTTAGGTTCTTGGTTAGTCAGTGTGCCAAAGGTTATGGGAAGAAGGCAGGGGAATGAGGCTGAGAGGGATAATAAATCATCCATGGTGGAACAGGCTTAATGGGCCAGGTGGCCTAATTCTACCCCTATGTCTTATAGGGTTACTATGATGCAAAAACTAAAAGAAGTTTGATGAAGTCTTTGGGTTCTCTAGCCTTAAATTTGGCTTCAGTCCTCTTGTTAATCAGCCTCATAAAATTGTTCCTCCCTCTGGCCCAAATAAACCACTTCACTGATAAAAAATTATTTTGTTCATTTGGATGTGTTACGAAGGTGAAGCAACTCTGAGGGGCCGAAGGGTACAAAGTCGCCCCCTCCTTTTTGAGAATCGCAAGATCGTTATTATTTCGGGTCTGAGACCCAGGAAATGAGAGAGACATCCAGAATCCACAAGGTTTGGAATGTGTCCTGACATCAGCAGAACAGAACCACTGATAACTGCCATTGTCTCTTGGAGACAGAATTGTGTATTGAGTACTGTACTATTCATTGAAACCCCTCAGGGGACAACCAGAGTGGTCTGGTTGAGGGATTGCATCATCCCAACCTGATTGACATCTGAGACCCCGTGAGTAAGGATAAAAGAGGGTCTGGGGAACAACCCCTTTAGACGCACCAGGAGAAACACTAGAAATCCCGCGACAGCGTTTTATAGTGAAAGCCGGTGGGGCTCATGTGCGTCCTCCCTTGCCTGGGGTGGCGGGCTCACCACGGAAGAACGGTTTAGCTAAAGGAGAGGTCACAATTGAACGGTCACGACAACGAGACACCTGATGGATCGAAATCATAAAGGAAGGTTGGAAAAACCCGTAACGGTAAATGTTCCCATTATCTCTCTCTCTCTCTCTCTCTCTCCAACAAAGTGCAACACAGCAAAAACCAAAAGACGGCAGCTTGTGGAACTGCAGTGAACTGTATATTTCCATCGGACAATACATTATCCCCTAGACAACGATAGAGCTTATTTCTTATTGATTATTATTATACCCGCACTTTTAGATTTAGTATTGACGATGTATATTATCTGTATATTTGCATTGATATTATTTTTGTGTATTTTTACTAATAAGTACTGTTAAAAATAGTATCATCAGACTTCAACGGACGTCTCTATCTTTGCTGGTAAGTCACCCAGTTACGGGGTTCGTAACAGATGGAATATGAAGTTCATAAAACTTTGTGAACGCTTCTTCAACAAGTTGGGGAGAATTTTCCTCCTGTTTTAGCTGCAATCAAAACAACATCACAGCCTGTATTGAACTTTCTTATGTATCTTGTCCATGATGGCCTGAACTATTGTGGGTAATGACTTCATGCCACAAAACCTATTAATTAATCAATACTGTCACTCAATTTTTCAATGTTAGGTACAATGGCTTTCTTTATCCAAATTTAATGGCTCATGTCAATCAGGCAGGTTGATTGGCAAAGTCTTTGGTCTTGCTAATTCAATATTCAGATTCTATGTCATGGGGAAAGAGTATTGTTCATCCTCCACGGCTTTCTCCAAGTTTACCTTACATCAGCAGTTCCTTGGATTACCACTCCCTGGGCTCCCCGACTGCATTCCGAGTGCAGTCCCCCCTCCTTTTCAGCCACTACATATAAACTATAAAGGATTTTGATTTACGAAGACAGTGAAAACTGCACATTCAAAGCAGTGACAAATAATTGCCAAAATTATTCAAACCTATTTAAAGATACAAATAAAATTATTTGATTAATTACAGTGAAAACAATTTTCATCAACAATTTTAGAGCGTACATTAGCACTTCATTGCTTTTTCATCTTTCAATGAGATGGATGGGCTTGGTACAGTGATATTAGCTTCTCAACATCAGGCTGACTGTCACTCAGTAGGAGTCTCAGATCTCTACGTTCAGTAATTTGCAGTCTATTTCATTGCTTTGAAAGAAGTTGTGCAACTGCACTGAAACCATGCTCCAGTACATATGATGTTGGAAAATTGGAAACATTTTAACCTTCTCCCACAGCGCAGAATAGCATTCAGAAATTTCTTTATGCAACCAAAAGTCTTGATATGATTTTTTTTAACCTCAGTTTCAGCTCAAAGTCATTTTGTAGTGAAGTCAGTCCTTCCTCTATCGCTCCTGTTCATTTCACACTACAGGTGTTCAGAAATGGATTCTAGAATGGATCTGGAATTTGGATTGAGCGAAGATCCTGAAATCTCTCCGATTTGTCTTTATGCAGCTCACCCAGGAGGGCACAGTATATTGAAGATCACCATCTGGTATTGTTCCTTTCTCTTCCAACTCAGAGAGGCTTAAGAAATTGGAAAAGGTCACGAGGGCCAATGTTGCACTTAAATACGGTTAACTTGTACAGAAATGGGGAGATGACTGACTTGCCTTTGATAAAATTCACATAACTTCCTTGCAATTGAAGGTTGATTTCATTAAAATTTGCAAATAATTCTGGCATATAAGCAGTGTCATCCCTAATATTCTTGAGTTAATTACAGAATGAAGCATTTGATTCTTCAAAAAATTTTATCACTATTTCAGAAAGTACATGGAAGTGTCTCAGGCAGTTTCCTTTTGACAGCTACCTGGTTTTTGTGTGCAACAGTAAGCATTCATACTGTTCATCATTTTCAAAGCAAAGCCCTTGGAATAATCGAGAGTTGAGAGCATCAGACTTGATTCTATTTACCGCTGTAATAACAGTATTTAATCATTTGTGCAGCCAATCACTTAGATTTTTTTGTGACAAGATGTTGTCTGTGAATGGTAATTAGGTTAGGTACAGCTATTTTCAAAAATAACTCCATGGTGGCATCTTGTCATTGATGGTGCTCCATCTGCTGAACAGGCAAGAATGTTGGTGAGTAGGAAGTCCTTTTCTGAACAAATTGCTCAACATCACAAAGTATTGATCCCCACTTCATATCTGTTTCTTGTCTTCTTGCAAATAATAGCCTTTGAAACATGCTTTCATCTTTTATCAGGCAAACATAACTAAGAATCAAAGGTTTGTCACCTGGCAAAGTTAACTCAACCAACTACAGAGTAAATTCTGTTGTCTAAAGAATATTGCATGATGTGTCTTCCCCATTCTCAGATATTTTATCTATTCATCTTTGAACTGAGTTGTCGTTGAGCAGAATCGCTTTAATTATTTGATCTGGTGACTTATGCAAAACCACACTCAGAACCTCCCTTACTGCTGGCTGAATCAGTTCTTTTCCTTATGTAGCAATGAGCAACAAAATGTTGTATGAATCATGAAAACCATTACTAGTTTGTTGTGAAGTGCAGTCAAGCATGTTCTGAAGTGTTTTCCATTTCTGAAGTTTTTCATTGAGACTGAAAATAAGCCAAGTTCTTGTTTGCTTTATCAGAGTGTATTCTCCTCAAGTGTTCAAGGAGCTGGTTTCATTGCTACATTTAGGAAAAAAAAATTCGCACAACAGATACATTGGCTGCTGCTGGTTGCTTTGTGCTGGTATAAATCCATATTTGAGATACTTCACACTATACTAAACTTCTTTTTCATTTGGTCTGCTTCTGCCATTTTTGTTATGGGATTGTTATGGATTGACGACCACAGTCAGCTGCCTATTGTTGAAGTCCAACCTCAGATGCTGCGATCAGTAAAGGGATAAGTAATGATGTGATAATAGCTCAGGTAAAACCCGACTCTCTGTCTGAAGGTACATAAAGTGGGGCAATGATATCCTAGTTGGGCTGTGAGCTAGAAAAATGCAGTCAAGTCCATTTGAAAAGGCAGATTCAGAACTTTACCCCATTGAGCGCCACAGGAGTTGTGTCACTGTACTACAGTAATGAAAAACAATTGTGCGCAGGCCCAGCCTGGAAATAACACAATTTCTTCAATCCAGATTTCTCAAGATACGCCAAGTTCAGAAGTGTCACATTGCTCTTCAACAACTATAATGCACTTCGAGCAAAGTCTGAGAGAATGGTGAATTAGCAAGAGATGAGGTGATTACTTCATCATTGTAATCAATTAATGAGGCACTGAGGATCAAGTGTTTATAATAAGTAATTCATTTCTTAAATTAAGCCTGCAATCCCTCAGCTGCAGCCTTTTACTTCCCCCTCTATATTTAATGCCCCCTCAGAAACTCCTATCACCCCCGGGGGGGTGATAAAGCCCACTTTGAGAACCATTGCTCTGGAGGCATATGTAGTTATGCTTACAAAGTGATCAGCATCAATATATTTTTCCAGTTCATCTTTAATTTGTGAGTCAGTCTATCCCTCATGGATTGGTCTATTTGTATAAGCTAATAAAATTGGTATTTTTATTTTTGACCATAATGAGAAAGTGTACATATAAATTTCAGCTTGACTCACCAAAACAAATCTTTAGAGTCAATGTGAATTTCTCCCTTGCCATTTTGCTGAGAGTTTAAATGTACACATCCATGTTCCTTATTGAACAGTCAGCAATTGTGATTAATTAAAATTGCTAGTTTCCATCTTTCTACTGATTCTATATGCGCTACTTGAGTTTTGTTCTGCAATCTGCTCACCTGCTTTATTGTTATACAACCCTCTTCGTTTGTGTCGTTTTGTGAAAGAGTTCTCCTTAGAATCTGAATCTATCTGATTAACATTATTCAGATGTGGCAGAAAAGGTGTAGAGAACAAGTGTTTGCAATAGTTTATCAAGATTGTTCAGATGACACAATGCTGTTCAAACAATCTCTGGATTGTACAGACCTGGATTGCAAAGCTGATTGGTTTGCAGTAAAAGGTCATTTTTTGATTCTTTTCGTCTTTCAACAAAAGACTTAGGCAGACAATTTCAATGAGACAATAAAATCTGCGAACATTAACTCTTGAATTCTGATGTTCGCTGAGATTTTTCTTTCTCTTCACCTTCCACTGATCCTATTTATACTCTCAGGCCCATCCTTTGCCATGTTGTCACTGTTCCTTCTGACCTTCTGCTCTTCAGATATGATTGATCAGTCCCCAGCAAAAGCATCAGCTTCATCTCCCTATGTTCCTCCTCAATAAATTCCAAGCCTGGATGATGGCGAGCTTTTCTTCCAATGCCCATTGCTTTGTCCAGGAGCCTTCTCACAGATTTCTGACTTCAGAATTCCCAATCCACTTGATCAGCTCTTTCCTGCCTCCTGCACATTCTGAGGTCTATTCACTACAATGACCACTTCAGTTTTTCCAAAGCCCTGAATCACTCTGTCCTACAGCCCTCTGAATTAGCAGCACACTACTCACAATGGACTGACCTCCATCAAACCAAGTGACAAGGACAGTGTCATTCTGATTTTCCAAATTGACCCCCAATTTATAGAGACAAAAATCGATCTCTGAGACAGCTTCTTCTACTTCCCACTAAACTACAGCCCAGCCATTGAACATCAGGCCAGATGGTTACAGTCTTCATTTCTTTGGGTGGTCCTCCACACTTCCAACTTAAATTTCCCAACCCACACACAGCCTGCTTCTAGCTCCATAGGCAGGACTGTTTGGTCAAATATATTATTTCAGAATGCTCTTGTCTGACAGAGATTATTCCATCCTACTTTGGTTATTCCCTTTTCCTTTGCAAGCTCCTTCCCATTTACGACAACCATTTCCCATGCACGAGTCAGAAGCAGGTTCAGTGTCATGAAATTTTGTTGTTTTGTGGCAGCAGTACATTGTAGGCATAACAAAGTATTATAAGTTACAATAAAAACAGGAATAATAATGTAGTGCAGAAATCCGATGGCGGAGGGAAAGAAGCTGTTTATGAATCAGTGAGCTTGGGTCATCAGGCTCCTGTGCCTTCTTCCGAAAGGTAGAGGGCATGTCCTGGATGATGATTGATGCCACCTTCTTGTGGCACTGCTTTTGGAAGATGTCTTCAATGGCAGGGAGCCATGCCCATGAAAACCTAAGAGCCTTGTGCCACCCTGACATTTCCAGTTTCCTGCTCTCAATTAGCTTACACTTAACTTACATATCTAGTCCCTTGATAGTTCTTAAGAGCACTTCGTTGCTTCCTTGAAAGGAGGTCTGACACAAACAGGAACTTTGCAATTCCTCTTTGCAACTCCCACTACGTTATCCCACACAATAATAAGAGGTGCATTATCTACCGTAGATTCCGTACTACAGAGCGCACCTGATTAAAAGCCGCAGGCTCTAATTTTAGAAAGAAAATCAATTTTGTACTTGTACAAGCCGCACCGGATTTTAAGCCGCACCGGATTTTAGGCCGCAGGTGTCCCACGTTGTAATATGAGATATTTACACAGAAAGATATTACACGTGAGGATTTTTTAACTTTTAATTAAATCCGTATGGTAACATAAACAAATACATATTGCAAATGCTTTTTTTCGAACCGTGCCTGTAACACGGCTACTTTTAAATATACACACGTATCGGTAACACACAAATTACGTTGCGTATACTTTTTTACTGAACAGTGCACGAACAACATTCCAATATCTCCTAACGACTGGTAAAAAAATATATATACTGCAGCCTACCAGGAAAAGTTATTGATCGCCTTTAACTTAAAAGCAGCGTTCACGCGCGGGTCTAATGCGCTCGCCCCCACCTTTCCGTTTATCGCAAACCGGTATTTCCCACAAGACGCGGCGAAACCGGATGTGACGTCATAGCATCCCGGGATGTAGTACAGAAAACAAATATAGTTAAAACACTTCTAACTTTAACTAGAAAATACTAACAAATGAATTACTAAGCGAAAATATTATAAACTAAATAACTGCCATAAAGGCAGCACAATGCTTTTCTTCGAGTGTTTTCAATGTTGATGAGGGTGAGTACAAATGACTGATTTACAATAATTTAATTGTGAAAGTGCGCTTGATTTATCGTACAATTTCATTGGACCTCTGTGAACTACTCATCAATTTTATTGGTCTACTGTTACGAGGCAAAATGTTTTTGGCGGCATGAAAAAAAACCATGCATTAGCCGCACCGTAGTAAAAGCCGCAGTGTTCAAAGCTGTTCAAAGCGTGGGAAAAAAGTAGCGGCTTATAATCCGGCATCTACGGTACTTTATTTCCTTATTCCTTCCCACCATCCACTAACCCAAATAATTCTTCAAAGTGAAGCAGCACTTTACTTACACTGCTTCCAAGCCTGTGTATTCCATTCAATGCTAACTGTTTCCTCGAGCTGGGAGAAATCAAATGGGTGATCACTTTGAAGAACGCCTCTACAGACAGTAAGAACAACCTGAGTTTCCACCCCATTCCCACTCTGATCCATTTTAAATCTCCTACAGTGATCCAACAAAGGAATGGAGAATGAGAATTGCTTCTTCTATTTTAGCACATGACAGCCTTTCAGA
The DNA here is from genome assembly GCF_048418815.1 of Hemitrygon akajei. Taxonomy (NCBI): domain Eukaryota; kingdom Metazoa; phylum Chordata; class Chondrichthyes; order Myliobatiformes; family Dasyatidae; genus Hemitrygon; species Hemitrygon akajei. Next base: position 110,096,380 of record NC_133125.1, read on the forward strand.
TTCAAAAATGAACTCACCTACTTTACATAGATAAAAGGCTTTTCCTGTTTCATTTAAAACTGGCCAGTCCTGATGTTATGTTCATCCAAAATAGCTCATTCTATCTCTTCCACAGTGTGTTGCTTGATTTTCAACATCTCCTTTCATTTTGGGTTTCCGGCAGCTACCACACTATATATCCCATGGGTCCAACATATTTCTTTATTTTCTCACTCTATTTAGTTTCATTCATTTATTAACAAGATGTTATCTTGTGTTTTATCACTGACAGCATTAATCTCCACTGTATCACAAGCATTCTCTTAGTTTCCTCCAGCAGTCCTCTGGCAAAGTAAACACACTCTCGTCTGCCCACTTCTCCAGCAGATTAGATGGAGCCTGATAAATGTAACCCCATTCATTAAAAAAGGAAGGACAGAGAAAACACAAACCACAAACCAGTTAGCCAAACATCAGCAGTAGGAACATATTACAGAATAACTGTTACCCATGGAAACTCATCAGGAGATGCTTACTAAGGAGGGAAGGTTGTGCAGACCTTATTCAGCGCGCATTGAAACATGCGACCTTGCACTACATCAAGAATTACTCAGAAATGACAGCTCGACTGCCGGAACCTCGCAGCATCACAATTACTCACAAACGAACAGTTACTTTAAAGATGCTTGTCTCAAGAACTGAGATACCAGTAAAAACTGTGTTGTGTACAGGACCACTTGTGGAGCCTGCAGTAAGAACAATAAGAAGGAATGTAAACTCTCGACTCGTTTACAGGAACACAACTTGGCAGTACAGAGACATGATCCACTGTCGCTGATCTCAGTACAGAAAGACCGAGAGGGACATCACTTTAACTGGGACACAGCCGAGGTCCTGGCACAGGTAAACACGAAGTAGACATAAGTTTTAGAAGCGTGGCTCTCTTTTGATAACTCCATAAACAAACATATTGAATTAGATACCATCTATGAGCCCCTAAGAACCAAATAAATGTGAGTCAAAGAATTCAAAGGCCAACCAAAGGGGTGGCCAATCAGGAGTGAGGCAAGCGAATGGAGATCTATATAAATGCAAACATTCCCAGAGAGAAACACCAACAACCGCGCACTGAGGATGTCATCTTGGCTGGTGATGAAACATCTGCAAGATAATTGCCAAGCTTGGCAAACACTGCAACATCAAATGCCTCAACCTGAACTGCCAAAACTCATCACTATCCTAAGAAACAGGCCAATGTTTATGGTGATAGAAGGATATTTAGAAAATGTCAATACGATGCGTCAGAATGGACGTGAAAGGCTCAATGGACTATTTCCTTGTGCCAAGACTCTATGACCCTATTTGTCTCTAAAATGGATTTATGAAAGAGACTGGTCTTTGAAAAACTACTGGAGTTCCAGTGAGTACAAAGTTATCAGAAATGCTCCATTTCAATTTTCAGAAAGGCTTTGATAAAGTCCCATAAGTCCCAGGCTTAGTGCATATTTGAAACATATGAGACCTGGGGGTAATATATTGAAAGAGATTGAAAATTCTTTGGGTAGCAGGTAGTGATTTGTGCAATGCCACAGAAATCAGTAATGTGGGCTCAGTCATTCCCAATATATATATATGATTTGGATGAGGGAATCAAATCTAATATTTATATATTTTTATGGTATTATTAATATTATTGGAATACTACTCAGCCCAAAACATTGATTGCTTACTCTTTTCCATAGAAGCTGCCTGGCCTGCTGAGCTCCTCCAGCATTTTGGGGGTGTTATGATTTTATAACATTGCCAACAATTTAAAATGGGATGGGCTGGTGAGTAGTGAGGAGGATGAAAAGAGATTCATGGTAGCTCAGAGATGGTGAGTAGGTGGGTAAATACATAGCAAATGAAGTTTAGCGTGGATAGATATGAATGCAGCACAGCAGCACGCCCTCTGGCCCACAGTGTCTGTGCCAACCATGATGCCAATTAGAATTATTTCCTTCTGTCTGCACGTCCTCCATAAAAAAATACATGCCTGCAATCTCCTCTCATGCTAATGCTATGCCCTCAACTATTTGACATTTCCACACAGGGAGAGCAGTGAGCTAACTGGCACAGGGTCAACAAGATTATACAGGTAAATGCAAGGCTCAATGATGGGTGTGGGAGAAGTGGGTTTGAATTCAGAGTAAGTTGGCACCCCTGGGGAAGGCGGGAGCTGCTGCATTAGGGAGGCCTCCACCTGAACCTTGCTGGGACCAGAATCCTGAATAAACACAGTATGCGAGAAAAAGTGAGAGAGTTTACAGTGCAGACAGAAACTGATGGATGTGATGTTGTGGACATCACAGATATGTGGCTGTAAAAGGACCAAAGCTGGGAGCTAAATATCCAAGAAAAGACAGCTAAGTGGTCAATGGAGAAGGGTGGCCCTGTTGCCAAACATTATGTACCTGCACAAATCTTTTGTTATTTTTAAGACTGAGCAAATTCTAAGTATTCATACCAATGCTAGAGGTCACCGCACTGTCGATATCCACAAGAAATGGCATGGAATGATTGCTTTCTGATTTATGACTAGGGACAGACTGCTATCACACTGCTTTGAATCTTCAACTCTATCTTCACAAGTTAATTTTGAAAAGTCACGGCTGTAAGGTGGCATCTGTAGAATGAGTGGATGTTCACTCTTACTACAGGTGTAATGCATCCTATCCAGTGCAGCCAAACACTGCAGACAGGCCATTACCAAAGGATTTGTTGTACAGGAATATGTGGTCGACCTATTTCAGACAAGGTTGATCCTGTGCCAATCGTTTTCCTTTATTGAATGAACGTTACTTTTCTAACTTTTGAAAATAAAGTAAACAAAGTATAAAGCAAATTTTAAAAATTATCATTAAAAGAGATAATTTACATGTTTTTCTATTTTCTTTCTAATTTCTGTTTAAGAAACTATTATTTCAGTAGTATCACGGACTGCAGCAGCTCTCTAGAAACCTAGATGCCATTCTTTTTGCAGAGATGCTAAAACGAAATCCAATTCTGTCCTTAGTCAACATTGAAGCTTATAAGTATTACACTAACATTTGCTGGATGCTGATAAGACTCAAGATTTAGCTATTCCTATCACAAGCACATGAGCCCTAAGGTTATGAGAGCCTGACTGCGCGATTGCTGGAGGAACTCAGCAGGTCAGGCAGCATCTATGCAAATGAATAAACGTCCAAAGTTTCGGGGTTGTGCTGTGGCCAGGACTTGCACTGCAGGTGTGGTTAGGTGATGTGTTTACAGTTCAGTATCTGAGTAGATTGAAAGATATGGTGGGTAGGGGGAGACATGAACTACAAACTAGTATTTGAGACTTCGTGCGCAATTAAGTAGAAAGACTGAAAATGGCTTATCTGAAAAGGGAAACAGGATGAAAACTGATGCCAGCATTACGTTGAGGTGGCCAGGAAAACTGGAGAAGTGGAATCAGTAGTAGGGGAACGTGGAAAATTAGGGCAGGCTGAACGTAAACCTGGTGCAACAAGTTCTGGGTCTCTGGCAATTACATGATCACGGGCTAAGAAATACTGGGTAATTGAGGGAATTTAGTACACTTTAGGATGGAGGAGGGTCCAAAGCCAGCACTTATTCTCCAGCACTGATTGCCCCTGAGAAAACAACATTTCTTTTTACGGCTTCCCAGAAGGGTCTCCAACGTGAAACATTAATTCTGATTTTCTTTCAACCCATACAAATGCTGGAGGAACTCAGCAGGCCAGGCAGCGTCTATGGAAAAGAGCACAGTCGACGTTTTGGCCAAGACCCTTCAGCAGGACTGGAGGAAAAAAATGAGGAGTAGAGTTAAAAGGAGGGGCGAGAGGAGGGAGAAACACATGGTGACAGGTGAAACTGGGAGGGGCAGTGGTGAAGTAAAGGGCTGGGAAGTTGATTGGTGAAAGAGATACAGGGCAGGCAGTCTAATAGGAGAGGACAGAAGACCATGGAAGAAAGAAAAGGGGGAAGGAGCACCAGAGGGAGATGACAGGTAAGCAAGGAGATAAGATGAGAGAGGGAAAATGGGATGGGAAATGGTGAAGGAGAGGGGTGGCGCAGCCATTACCGGAATTTTGAGAAATCAGTGTTCGTGCCATCAGGTTGGAAGCTACCCAGACAGAATATAAGATGATGTTCTTCCAACCTGAGTGAGGCCTCATCACAATAGTGGAGGAGGGCACGGATAGACACATTGGAATGGGAATGGGAAGTGGAATTAGAATGGGCGGCCACTGGGAGATCCCGCTTTTTCTACGTCAGGTCTCACTGATATACAGGAGGCCACACCGGGAGCACTGGACACAGCAGATGACTCCAACAGACTCACAGGTGAAGTGTCAACTCACCTGGAAGGACTGTTTGGGGCCCTGAATGGTAGAGAGGGAGGAGGTGCAGTCCTGAATGGTAGTGAGGGAGGAGGTGCAGTCCTGAATGGTAGTGAGGGAGGAGGTGTAGTCCTGAATGGTAGTGAGGGAGGAGGTGCAGTCCTGAATGGTAGTGAGGGAGGAGGTGTCATATACTATGTCTGCTTTCACCTATCAGCTTGTATTTCTCCCTCCCCTCCCCGCATGTTTTAACTTTACTCTTTTTTTTTGCTGTTCTGCCGAAAGGTCTTGGCCTGAAACACTGATCGTGCTCTTTTCCAAAGATGTTTCCTGACCTGCTGAGTTCCTCCAGCATTTTGTGTGAGTTGCTCGGATTTCCAGAATCTGCAGATCTTGTTTGTGTTCTGATTCTCTTTGCCTGGCCTGCTGTGTTTCCAGCATTTTCTAATTTTAATTGCTTGCATCCTGGACATGAAACTTAGACAGGACGGTAAGGCTCAAGAGTGGGCACACAAGAAGCTGAAAATAGCCAGTGGGCAAAAAGAATTCAACTATATGGACAGAGAAGTAAATGTTGGAACAGGTTAGATGAATAAAATATGCTTAACATCTGTGTGGAAAGTCAAACAAAATCTGTGATACATTTGTACAGACAATATTGATTTTTTTTACTTTTTAGAATTATTTATCACACTGAGAAATCAATTTTGTACAAGGAATTATTTCTTTCAAAAAACTGCACATATGCACATTACCATTATTGAGATAATACATAAAATCTTCATCATATGGGAGACAGAGTTTAACTTGGCATATTCTTGGCATTTTCCTCTTTACTACCCATATCCATGCTGATGAACTCATTTGTATTAAAATTCCCATGTCATCTTCCTCTCCCTGCCTGTTACCGTTTTTCAATAGTTTTGGTTCCATTAAGAATACAAATAGAGCACACTTCAGTCAAAATGGATTGATATTCTTAACTTACGAAAGTGCTTCAAATTAAAACAACGAACTTAGTTGTTACATTATCTGAAGAATTTTAAAGAAATTTGTGAACATACTGAATTCTAGTCTTATGATAGCGTGAAGGTTATTGGCAAAGCGACTGAAGATGACTCTGTCTAGGACACTGCACTATGAAATTACCACAGTGATACTAAGGGAATAGGATGATTAACCTCCAACAACCACAGACATTTTCCCTTGAGTGAGATATAACTCGCGCTAGTGGAATAATTTCATGCTGATGACTATTAGCTTCAGTTCATGATGACACACTCAAGTTCCTTAAGGTTGTTATAGCTGGGGGATGTAGTGAGAACTTATTCCCACGACCTATTTAATGCTCCCAATGGTGTGGGTATCAAATAGCCTCTGGACAACTAAGACCAGCTCCTGGCCTTCACGAATGGCTTAGCTACTAAGCCTAGCAGAACCGTTTCTACTGACAGGAGGAGGAACTGGCACCTTAAAACTAGTTGCTTCATGTTTGGCAGCTCATCTAGTAGAAGGAAATCTCTGATCTCAAACCTCTGCTGCCTTGCATCTACAGTCACTCATGGGGACAGCTTCCGGAGCAAACCTGAGGAAAAATCCAGAGCAGGGGTCCCTAAAGCAGTCTTACGTTGAGTTTAACGCTGACTGGCAACACCTGCGACACCACTGGTGCCAAACTGTATCGGTCTCTGCCGTTCTTTTGGATTCATCAGCTGCATGGAGAGGGGGAGCCTGTTGCGTGGGCAACAGCTTGCTCTCCATATCGTACTGCCGTGGCTTGCGTATCACATAGTCAGCTAGGACACAACATCCACGGTTAAGCTCTACCAACAGAGGGCCTCAAACTGAGTCAAATGCAATCTGCTGTCAGAGTTAGTTGCATTCATTTCACTTTTGGACTTGAGCTGTTTACAGGTCATTGGTGAGTAAGCAGTAATTTACAGTTTTGTCAATAACGTTCTCCATCACCTTGCAGGTGACTGAGAGTAACCTGACTGGGTATTAATTAGCCTGACATCATTTATCCAGCTTTGGTGAGTCGTAAATACATGACCTATTTTCCACGTTGTTGGCTCAATGCCAGTGGTGTAATTGAACTCAAGCAATTAGTCTGCAGAAACAGCTAATCCTAGAGCACAGCTCTTAGTACTATAGCTAGAATGTTGTCTGATCCCATTGTCTTTACAGTATCCAACGCTTTGACTTTATATCACGTAAGGTGAATCCAAATAGCTGATTCGGCGGTGGGGTGGGGGGGGGGGGGGGGGAAGGGTTGCTAATGAGGTCCTCAAGAGAATGCAGAGAAGTTTTATTCACTTTGAATGTCCAAATTTAACAAAGGCTTCAGCTTGGTTTTGACATGCTGGTCCCATTACAATTGCAGATTGAAACCTCCTAAGACATTCAGTGGAAGAAACTGGCTCGAACCCTTTGCCCGAGGAAGAGTGCCATAACCATATTGCTACCATGAGGAGGAACCCTTACTTTAATGATTCAGTCAGAACAGCAATGGAAAATAAGCCATTTGAGGTCAAGAAAGCTTGACAAACTTCTAACAGTTTGGGGCAGAATTACCTTTCATTAGTATCACAGTGATGCTGTAGCCTTAGTGGAATCTCTTCACTGCATATTCCAACTTTACATGATGTTAGTATACACCTGCTTAAAGACATGGATGCCATCTCTCAATAGAGGGACTGTGGGGCCAATTGGTTTGGTGGCCATGGCACAGGGGCCTCTAATCATGTTCATAATACAAGATATAAAAGGAGTAGGCCATTCAGCTTCACAGATCTGGTCCACCATTAAACAAGGTTAATGCCAATTTTTTATCTTAATCCCATATCTCCTTTAATATCCAGCTAGCTGTTGACCTCTGTTTCAAATGGAACTAAAATCTGAGCGGTCCTGGCCCTCTGGAGTAGAGAATTCCACAATTTCATTGAAGAAATCTTTCTTTATTCCAATCCTAACTGGCCTACCCATTACTTTAAGATGGTGAATTATAATTCTAGACATTTTAGGCACAGAAGCATGTTCAAAAGCCTTCTGAAAGTTCAAATGTACAACATCTATCGATTATCCCTTAGCAATTCTTCTAGGTACAACTGAAGAAAACAAAACATTCTGTCCTTTCATAACCTCATATTTACTCTGCTCAATCTTCCTATTATTCTCAAACTATCCTGTTATCACTTCCTTAGTCATAGATTTCTGCATACCCAGAGCTCAGATTACTTAACAGTAGTTCTCGACTTTCTTTTCACTCCCTTCTTAAATAATTGGATCATGTTTGATACCTTCCAATGTGTGGGAAATATTGTAGAGTATATGGGAAGTTGATGACAACCATTATCTCACTAGCCATCTCTTACAAAATTATTGGATGTAGTTCATGATGTAATAAGGTTTCATCACTAGTCAGCCCCAATAATTCCTCAACTTCTTAAATGCTAATTAGTTTAATTTCCTCACTCATTCCAGACCTGTTGCTCTTCCACGATTTCCGAAACTGAAAGTGTAGCTAGAAATAATTAACTTCCATTGGTTGTAGAACATGGGATTAAGGAACAAAGTATAAAAATTAAAGCCAGTCCTTTAAGGAACACAGTCGAGGGTGAGCAGCTTAATGTTCTTGGGCATCAACATCTAGAGAATTGATCCTGGTCTCAGCATATCGACGTAATCATGAAGAAGACATGCCAGCGGCTATACTTCATTAAGGGTTTGAGGAGATTTGGTATGTGTTCAAAGACTCGTAAGTTTCAACACATGTACCCTGGAGAGCAATCAGAGTGGTTGCATCACCGCCTGGTCTTTGCTCCAATGTACAAGATCAAAAGGCTGCAGAGGGTTATAGACTCAGCTAGCTCCATAACAGGCAGATCCCACCCTAATCATTGAGGATATCTTCAACAAGCGGTGCTTCAAGAAGGCAGCATCCATTATTAAAGATCCTCACCATCTGGGATATATCCTCCTCTCATGACTACCATCAGGGAGGAGGTATGGAAGCCTGAAGATGCACACTCAGAAAGGTTCACGAATAGCTTCTTCCCCTTCACCATGTGGATACAATTACAATGTACAAAAGATATTTAACATTGACAATAGAATGCACAACATTGCAATTGTATCCACTTCTACAGCCTCTTCTCACAGCACATTTTACATACACATACAAAATGCTGATCCTCTGGTGTCTTTTAAATCTTTCCCCTTCAACTGTAAAACTATGCCCTCTGGTTTTAGACTCGTACCCAGGGAGACATTTTGTGACTATTCATGTTATCTATGCTCTATATGATTTTCTCCATAACGTCATCCTGAGCCTCCTGAGCTCTGGGGAAGGGGGGGGGGAAGAAAAATCTCCAGCCTATCCAGCTGCTCCTTAGAACTCAAGCTCTTCAGACCTGGTAACATCCCTCTGAATCCACTTTCCCAGCTTATTGGCATCATTCCTATCAGAAGGCGAACTGAAATATTTCAACCATTTATAATTTAAGTGCACCAAAGAAACATAGATCGCTGTCTATGGTTAATAGCATTTCCTAATGTCTGAAAGATTAATGCTAACATCATTTATCTAAAAGTAAGCAAGCAAAATAAAACTTTTTGGGCAGAACTAGTTGCATAATGATTTTGAGGAGTTTTCATTGGTTTCCTTGATTAAGGGAGAAACTTGCTTTACTGAACACTACAGATCATAAGATTTCAATTAATTTCAGTGAAAGATAAAAAAAATCTTCATTTGCAAGATCCCATTAGACAGAAGGGAAAATAAATTTTCCTTGGATTTCATGCCTGATCACTGTATGGAAACTTCTGGGGAGACTGTGAATTATTAACAGTGAGATAACTGATGATGTTCAAAGTAGATGAACAATACACTGTCATGGTCTACAAATCAAGATTTTCAACCTAGTGATGGATTGAGTCAAAATAACTGAGGCAACTAATCTGATTTCTGTTATTTATGCTTAAAAGGTATAACACCTTCAGGCAAGATAACTTTAATGAAAACATCAAAATGCTACTGTTTCTATCACACCAGTTGCAAATGTGTCACTCTACTGTCTAACCTGACGTTGATAAAGATGGAACCACTTGAAGTGATTGGGCTAATTATACTGGGCCATAACGAGACCACAGCTGCAATTTTGTGCATAAATTAATCCTGTTTAAATTTGTTTTAGAGGGAGTGCCGCGAAGATTCAGAGACTTGTTCCTGGAAGCCAAGACCATTACATATTGGCATCGAGTAGCTGGGCCACCATCTCAATAGTTTAGAAGAATGAGAGATTACATGAAATGACTTTGATGGCGTGATGACAGTATATTTCCACTGATGAAGTACTCTAGAATGTTTGAAAAATGAGCCATTTAGGACTGAAATGAGGAGAAACTTCTTCATTCAGAGGGTGATGAATATTTGGAATTCTTCACTTTGCAGGGTGATAGGGACTCAGTCATCGGTTGCATTTAATGATTTATCTATAGATTTTTGGATACTGAAAGACTCGAGTTGCATGAGGAGAGGTAAAAAATAACAGTGTTTGAAGTGGTATGGTGCCTTGAAGGTCAGGCACGATCATATTAAATGGTGTAGTGGGCCAAGAGATCACATGACTTATCTTTGCTCCTGCTTCTTATGCTCTTAGAAACTCTAATGCATTTAAAAATGTACATCAAAGCAATGTTTTGGGCCGAGACCTGAAACGTCAACTGTTTAACTCTCTGCAAAGATGCTGCCTGACCTCCAGCATTTTGTGTGTGTTGCTTAGGATCAGATTATTCCTTCCATCGGACAGAACCTGTGAAGAAGTACAACCACATTTACTGTATATTGTCATTTTCAGGAGATCTGAAATAGATACTGGGCGTTCACAAGTAAGGCACCACCAAAATTTTCAGAAAATGGAATGAAATTTGACATGAGTTATTAAAGAATCCTGGTCTTGTGGTTAAGAATCTGAAATAAGAAAGACTGAATAAACCACTGGGTCCAACAATTTGAATATCTTGAGGGAACAACAAGTTGAAGATGGGATAAACAATTCATGATTTCATCTCAGTAATAATTACAGAAACTTTGTATCTTAACTATTTGTTTATATAGGAGCAGTAAGTGTATTTCAAAATGTCAAACAAGGCAGCATCATTGCCCTAACATTTTTCTCTTTGTTTTTAGCTCCAACAAACCTGCTGGGAAAATGAAGCTAATCTTTGGAACTAATGGGAAGCCATTAAACCTAAAGAGATGACACACCTGAGTCCCAAAATCCCCACCACCATCTTGCTTCTAGTGAAGTGTACAAGAGAGTGAGTTTCATAACAAAGGTCCTCCATAAACGTTCCTCAGCTGCAGAACACTGTCCTCAAACAATAAAGGTTCACATTCCTACGTTGGAAAACACAAATCACTACCCACGTTTAGAGTCACCTCTTGGGAAAGGTGAACATCAGTTAAGAGATTGACCAATGATTTGATCAATTGAGGAAAACAGTATTTGAAGATACAGATCACAGACCTGGCATAAAACCCATGATCTACAAGGAATCTTTGACCCCTGTTCTCCAATACTCTTCTGAATACCAGGGGATGCCTGTTGTAGACAGTCAAGGCACTAAATAAATACCACCATTGCTGTCTCTGCAAAATCTGGGGGCACCTAGGTGCGACTCAAGCAGCAGCAGTACTCTCAATGGATACGATTAAATAGCCTTCAGCAGACAATGTACCTCCTGGTTCATCCACGGCTTTTGGTTTGGTTTGGGAAAAGAAGGCAAGACAGTGGCTATACTTTATTAGGAGTTTGAAGAGATTTGGCAAGTTAACAAATACACTCAAAAACTTCTATAGTTGTACCGTGGAGAGCATTCTGACAGGCTGAATCACTGTCTGGTATGGAGGAGCTACTGCACAGGACCGAAAGAAGCTGCAGAAGGTTGTAAATCTAGTCAGCTCCATCTTGGGCACTAGCCTACAAAGTACCCAGGACATCTTCAGGGAGTGGTATCTCAGAAAGGCAGCATCCATTATTAAGGACCTCCAGCACCCAAGGCATGCCCTTTTCTCACTTTTACCATCAGGTAGGAGGTACAGAAGCCTGAAGGTACACACTCAGCGATTCAGGAACAGCTTCTTCCCCTCTGCCCTCTGATTCCTAAATGGATATTGAAGCTTTGGACATTACCTCACTTTTTATTAAATATACAGTATTTCTGTTTTTGCACTTTTTAAAAATCTATTCAATATACGTAATTGATTTACTTGTTTATTTACTATTATTTTTTAAAATTGTATTTTTATTATTATTGTTTTTTTCCCTGCTAGATTATGGATTGCATTGAACTGCTGCTTCCAAGTTAACAAATTTCACATTACATGCCGGTGATAATAAACCTAATTCTGATTCTAATTCTGAAATCCTCAAAATTCACTGGAAACTTCTGGTCAAGATGGCTCCAGTGAACATCGATTCCTCGGGCGACAGATAGCGAGATTATTTCACTTTTTCTATGCCTTTTGCTTGTTTCTTTTGACTTGTTTGTGTTTCGGAAACTGTTGGAGCCTGTGATGAACAGTTTGGAACTTGATCACAGTGCCTTGCTGTATCCGGCGAGCTGCCTCATGGAGATTAGAGACGGGATAGCTGAAAAGGACCAAGAACACAAGCTGACTCATCAAAAAGACCAGACACGAGCCACGGGGTCATGAACAACTCCATCTCAAAGCAGCAAGGCAGATTGAAACATAGAGGTGAATGCGGAGGGGGTCAGTGATGGCTCTCACTCGAGATGGTCAGCCACCAGTTCGGCAGTGTTTGGTCCCTGGTCAGAGGTCACTTTTTACGGAAGGACTGAGTTTGTGTGGCTGCTCTCCCCGTATGCAGACATAAAGATGTTTCCAATATACTGAGATTTGTGTGATTATTGGAATGTATTTAAGATTGGTTTCCTTCAGTTTTTCATTGTTTTCTTTCTTGTGGCGGATGGGTGATGTGTTAACTTTTAGTGCGCTGGGGGGTGTTGGGGGTTTGGTACTACTGTTACTGTTCTTTTCTGTGAGTGAGGTCGTTGGGGGATTGTTATTGTCGCAGTTCTTTTTCTCTGTGAGTGAGGGGGTTGCGGACAGGCATTTTCGCTGTGATATTTTCCTTTGGGGACGGATTTAGGGGTCTGCGAGTCTCGTTTCTTTTCTTTTTTTGTGCCAGGGAGAGCAGTTAATTTATTTTCTTTCATCAGCACCCATGGTCGCTCTGTGTTTAATGGCTATCTGGAGTAAACAGCATCAGAATTGTATTGTACATGCACACTTTGACAATAAAACAAACCTTTGAAGTTGAACAAGCCAACAGGTGAACCAACACTTCTATAACATTACACTCGTTCCCCTATATTTTAGGGAAAAAATTACCCAGCCTGGCCAACCTCTCACTATCACTCAGGCCTTCTAGCCCTGGGACCAAGCTCATAGATATTTTCTGCAGTCGTTCTAGTTTAACTATGTCTTCCCCATAAAGAGGGTGACCTAAATGGTACAGACTATTTCTAGTACTGCTCCATCAACAACCTTCACAATTGCAACATAATGCCCCCCTCCTGTGCTAAGTGCCTTTCTTCACGATCAGCAACACCTCCTCATGTTGCATCTTCCCCATTCTGACTGATTGGGCCACGCCACGTGCACTCGCATCAAATTCATTTACATAAACAACAAACAGCAAGAGTCCCAACATGGAACCCTGTGGCACACCACTAGTGACTGGCCTCCATTTCAAGAGACAGCCTGCAACCATCTTCTGTGATCACTGAGGTGCACAAAAAGAGCAGGGCCTGCTGTCTCAATGACTGTCGACTGGCAGCACTCACATCTACCATAATGTGGTGCTTTGAAAGATTGGTTAGGGCTAGAATTAATTCTTGCCCAAGCAAAGACCTGGACCTGCAGCAATTTGTCTAAGCCACAACAGATCTACAGTGGACCTAATCTCACTGGCTCCCATTCTGCTTTAGAAAACCTATGCAATAGCAAACCATACGCCAGGCTGCTGTTTTATCGATTACAGCTCGGAATTCAATATCATCACACCTTCATTATTATTCACCAAGTTTCTAAAACTGGGCCTCTGTACCTCCCTCTGAAATTGAATCCTCAACTTCCTCATTGGGAGACGACAATTAATACAAACAGTGATAACATCTCCTCCTTGCTGATAATCAACATAGATGCATCCAGTGGATGATACTCACTCTACTGTACTCTGCTGTATTCTCTCTACATTCATGACTCCATGGCTAAGCCCAGCTCAAATGGCAGTTATAAGTTTGCAGTTGACACTACTGTTTGTTAGTAAAATCTCAGAGTGCAACCAGGAGATGTACAACAGTTAGATAAATCCGCTATCTGGGTGGTATTCAAACAACAACCTCAGGTGTGAGCAGCTTTATATTCCTGGGTGTCATCATTTCGAAGGATTTATTCTGGGCCCAACTCATTGATGCAATCATGAAGGAGGCATGCCAGCAGCTCTACTTTGTCTGGAATTTGAGGAGATTCGGTAAGTCTTTCAAATTTCTGCAGTTGTATGGTGGAAAACATTCTGGCTGGTTGCATCACAGTCTGGCATGAAGGCTCCAATGTACAGAATTGCAAGAGGCAGCAGAAGGTTATGGACTAAGGCAGCTCCATCATGGGCACAACTCTCTACACCTTTGAAGGCAGTTTCAAGAGACAGAAGCTTAAGAAAGCGGCATCCATCATTAAGGGCTCTTATCATCTGGGACATGCCCTCTTTTCATTGCTATCATTGGGGAGGAGGTACAGGGAACTTAAGATTCCCATACAATGATTCAGTAACAGCTTTTTCCCCTCCGTAATCAGGCTTCTGAATGGCCCATGACATTTTTTGCACTATTTATTTATTTTGCAATATACAGTAATTTTATATCTTTGCACAGTACAGGTATTGCAAATCAACAAATTTCACGTCATACAACAGTGTTAATAAAGCTGATTTTAATTCTGATTCTACCTGCAACCATATCTGAATCTACCTATCTCCCTGAATTCCATGGGTACATAGCCTTCCAGACCAGCCTACCATGTGAGTCCTTGACGAAGGCCTTACTGAAGCCCAACTAGACAACATCCTTACCCTATCCTCCTCTACCCTTTTGGTTATCTCTTCAAAAAACCTCTAAAAGATTCATCAAACATGACTTCCCATGCAAAACACCATGCTGATTCATCCTAATTAAACTTTGTTTACCGAAATGCTACAAGATCCTGTCCCTCAGAATATTCTCCAGTAACTTTCCCGCTGCTGATGTCAGACTGTCTGGCCTGTAGCTTCCTGGCTTGACTTGCAGCCCTTCTTAAAGAACAGAACATTAGCCATCTTCCAGTCTTTGAGAACACCAGCAATGCCTAATGATGAAGCAACTTTCTCTGCAAGGGCCTCTGTAATTTCTTGTCTAGCCTCCCACAAATGATAAGAATGCACTCAGTCAAGCCCTGGGGATTTATCCATCTTAGTATGCTGTAAGATTGTGATTATCTCCTCCATGGTAAGATGAATTTCCTCCAAAACATCTCCACTTATTTCCCTAATCTTCTGAGCAACCATAATTTTCTCCACAGTAAACTCCGAGGGTAAATATTTCTTAAAATTCCTAACCATCCCCTTGGCTTGAGACATTAGCAGCCCTGCTAATGACCCTTCTGCCTGTAATGTATTTATAAAGTCTCTTAGGATTCTCCTTTACGTTGTCTGCCAAGGATGTCTCTTGTCCCCCTTTAATCCTTCTGCTTTCCTTTTTAAGTGTATTCCTATAGCCCTTATACACCTCAAGTTCAATGCTCCGCTACTGTATTGTTCACTTATATTTGTAGGAATGCAATAGCTGTAATTCTCAGGTTTGCTAACATCAAATGTGTCTCCTCACCACTCATGTTGGAGGAAATCACAATATAAGGCAAGAAGTCTAAAAAAGCAAGTACAAATTAGAGTGGAAAAATTCAATGTGAACACGTAAAAACAAATAATGACATAAGTAAAATATTGTGAGAACAGAAAGAGATAAAAAAAATTAAACAGATAAAACTTGAGAATGTTTAGATCTGGAATAACAATAAACCTGCAGAAATGAGTTACTATACTTGAAGTGGCTTGTTTTCAGTGCCTGAGAAATGCACTGGTAGGAATTAATGGCTCATATTGTTCAAAGTCAGACTAAAGTAGCAACTTTCAACTTGCTCTGACATGTTCAGATTTTATGCACCATTCAAACACAATAGATCATATTAATTGACTTGATGTCTATCTGCCAATTTCCAACTAGGTACACTTGTAAGGTGATCTGCTCAATGATGATAGATAATTCTGCTGAATTCACAACCAAATGGTGCAGTCTTTCCACATGCCAGACACCATTCAACCTGTCAATCAAGGAGAGGGGTAGTCACATGACTGGCCCTTGCGGGTGATCACATCAGCATTATAGCCACAGTCTCCAGGAAGTCTGCACCAGAGGAAAGCTGTAATAGACATATCTCAGCATCAAATGTCAGTGACATTCAATCAACTGTCTTCAAAACACTGGCAGTCATTTCATTCCATGACTACATCTGAACATCCTTGCTTATTCATTTTCCTGCTGGTTAAAGCCATTACTTCAACAAGTGGCAACTTCACTCAGATTACAGGGAATGTTTGGCAAGGAAACTAAAAAGATCACAGTGAAGAATGGATTCCATTCTTTTGGGTTAGCGCAGACTGATATAGATGACAGCGGTGGAAACATTACTTCAAATAATATTGTACTCAAATGGAGTGTCATTTATAGATTTGAAGTAGGAGTTCCATATCAGAAAGGATTATGTAAGACATTATAGAGGAATAGCTTTAGCACACATTTGCTATTAGTGACAAAGAGCAATCATTCTCAAATTTAAGAATCTTCTGTCTGGTTTAGTAATTTACACAGCTAATAGGTGAATTTGACAACATGAGGCTTATGTCAACAATCTAGTTAGGAAATTCTCCTTAGCTTTCTATCATATAGCAGTAAACATTAAGAGGACAGATTAGGAATAAATCTGGCGATAGTTGTTTAAACACATAAAGCACAGGTAAACCAAGTAGGATTTGTTAACTGTGGTTAAAAGTAGAAGGCAAATTGTGAACTGATTACCATTTTGTTAATGTTTGTGTGACCACTGGGCATAAGTATAGGCTTGAGTGCAGTTTTCAGCAGTTGCTCTCTGCAGCCATGGTTATTTTGTCTCTGCAAAAGGTGCCAATGTAAAAATGCCAAATTTTAAGACTTGAAATCGTGAGGGTAGGCTGGAATTACTAGTACCTTTGCAATGCTTATGCCAAGGTTAAAATGGTTGAATGTTAAAAATGGCTTTCCATTACCTCCCTCCCTTTTCACAATTCTGCATCCAACACATTATCCTTGGAACTATTTTCTCAATAAAGACTCCTTTTCATATGGTAAGTTGGCTAGGATATTTCAAATAGGTGGTATTGGCAAGACTAACTTTCTGTTAAATAGACAAATGTTGAGGTACACTTTACTTCTAAAATTACTTACTGAAAGGAAATTTCTCAGATTGCTTATTGAAAATAAATCATTTGTGGTCATAAGGTTTTAACCTACCATGGGCAACTTCAGAACTTTTGTTAATTCTCTAAGGAATTCAAAGAGAAATTTCCCAGCATTTTATTCCAAATTAACTTTTTTTCTTTCTCCCAGGAGATAGTAGTAAGAAAGTATTAAAGGTGAAACAACACACACAAAATGCTGGTGGGACACAGCAGGCCAGGCAGCATCTATAAGGAGAAGCACTGTCGACGTTTCGGGCCGAGACCCTTCGTCAGGACTATTAAGTATTAAAGTATTAAAGGTGTTTAGGATTGCAGATTTTTTTAAGGTTCATTACGGAATGTGGATTTTTTTTTCTCTCCAGGGAATCACTGGATTGTAAAGTTACCGGCAACCCAGTGGTGTGAGAAACATTGAGAGTATTGCACTCTTATGTATTGCACTGAGCTAGCGACCCCACTCCTTCCCAGAATGTCACTCAGACTGAGGCTTCTTCGTATTCAGCAATCCAGATGTGCCACAAAGTCTTGGCAAATCTCAACTGCTGGAAAATGCGTGGTATACCGAAGTGCGGGCAAGAGTGTTAGTTTCAGCAGCTATCTATTACCTTAAAATGATGATAAGTACACACAGCTGTAGCAGCAACCAGATAATGCCTGTATCTGCAGAACAACATCATGCAGTTAAGCAGTTTCTAGTCATGAGATCACACTAATGCTTTGTAGCTGAGTGTCTCTTAACGGTGCCAAGGTCTTCAATGCAGCTGTTCAATGAAACAAAGTATATCATGATTACAGACAGGCCTCAGGCAACACAACCTGCCTAACCCTTACTAACAAGTCATATCATAAGATCGTTCATTGTCTTCAAATATAATAATCATTAGCAACAATTGAAAAAAAGAGAAGAGCAAATATAACATATAACACATAACATTTAGCACTAGCTGATCATGTTAGCAGGGATCAGCAACCATACGGAAACGAATGGGGACCCCGTTACACAGTTCACTAAGTTATAAAATGCCTCCACAGTCAGTAGTGAGTTCAGGGGTGGGTGCGGGCAGTTAAGTGCACATTTAACTTTCAGGATCTCTCAATGCATTTTGCAGGAGCTGAAGTTCAGAATAAATACCGGTAGGTAGTCTGCCAATCTGCTAGCAAGTTCATTCAGCCCAATATAACCTGAACTATTGCCTTATTTTCCCATTAATAACAATGAATACAATGATTCTCTTTATTATCCAGCAAACCAGGGGCCAAAATGCTAATCTGACGTCTCATGTGCCAATTAGAAACTGTACTCAACTATTGTAATAGAGCAAAGAATGTGAAGGGGCTAGGGGTCTTTGTATGGAAGGTGGTCTTAAAAACTCATTTGGAAATCAGCACCACATTTAACAGACAGGCAAAAATTAGATGAGGAGAACCTCCATTCTAGCCAGATACTGATCAGGTACTTCATTGGTACAGAGGAAAGGACATTTATATACAACAGCACGTGTTTAATCAGGAAGGACAACAAAGAACTCATCAAGACTTTTCCAGACAGTTATTGTTTAGTGTCAAAAAACCCCCACAGGAATCAGGACTGGAACACAAGAAATAATTTCTAAATTACTTGGCCAGAGACCAGGTTTATTCATGAAGAGTTTACAATCATTAATAGCAACAAAAAGAAATAGAAGTTAGCAGGTTAGTTTAGCAAATTGTTGAACAAGTAGGTAGGATTTGAGTTTACATAAATAGAGTTACAAAGTGCAGCAGGTCCTGAACCCTACTTATCCAAGCTAACCAACACACAGCTGACTGAAGGAACTCAGCTGGTATCTATTGAGGGAAATGGACAGTCAATAAGATCCAAAGTCGATTGCAAGTCTGTATTGAGCTAGCTTGCCCATAGAAGAAAGAGAATGGATGGAGAGCTGGTATTCTAGCAAGGAATTGTGAACAGTGGTTTGGAACCTCTGTTGTTATGATATATATGAATGATTTGGATGAGAAAATCATTGGGCAAATTTGCAGATGACACCAAGATTGGTGTTGTGGACAGTATAGTGGACTATCTATCAGGAAATGTAGAGGAGGCTCGACCCAAACACAGAGCAGCAGAGACAGTTTAGTGGTGAGTGATCATTTTAGTAATAACCGGCAAAATAATAAGTCATAAGGGGCCACAAAAAGAAAAGGGAATGGATACTTAACACAACAAGGCAACAGGTAACTGAAGTTGGGGAGCAACAGGTTGAGGCTGGCTGGTTGGAATGAATGATGAGCAAGGATTGTGGATGAGGGCTGGGTTTAAATGGGCTGTGAGAGATGAGCTGGAAGAGGGTAGTAGGTGACGTCTGTTAGCTGGTTGGAGACTGGGAGGTGCTTGCCTCTGCAGGGTTGACACTATCAAAGAATACAGAGGGATATAGGTAAAATACAGAAATGGGTAGAGAAGTGGCATATAGAGATTAATCTGGGCAAGTGTGAGGAGTTGCAGACTGAGAGGTCAAATAAAAGGAGAAAATACACAGTTAATAGTAAAACACTTAACAGCATTGAAGAAAAGAAGGGTCTTGGGGGCCCATATTTCACTGGAAGTGGGTAAGGTAACACCAGCGTGCTTGCATTCATTAACAGGGATGTTGAATATGAGTAAGGAAGTCATGTTGTAGCTATAGAAAACTTCAGTCACATCACAGTTGGAGTACTGCATGCAGTTCTGGTCGCCCCATTATAGAAAGGATGTGGAGACGATGCAAAAGTGGTTTTCCATGATGTTGCCAAGATTAGAAGAAATGAGCTATAAGGAAAGGTCGGACAAACTTGGGCTTTTCTCCCCAGAGTGTCAGAGGCTAAGGGGAGACCCAATTGAGATTTGTTTTAATTATGCAAAGTCAGAGTCTTATCCACGGGATAAAAATGCCTAACACAAGAGGATATACTGTTAAAGTTAGTGGTTGGAACTTAAAAGATGAGGGGCAAGATTTTATTTTTAAGAGAGGTAGATGACTGGAATTGGACAGCAGGGGCAGTAGTGGAAGCAGGCAGTTTGGTAAAGTTTAGGAGTCTTTTAGATAGACACACAAATATGAAGGGAATGGATCAACACAACATTGTGGGCTGAATGGCATGGTCAGTTCTATTTGCCATTACTCTAAGTCTCATTAATCTTCTCTATCACATTAGTAAAAAAACTCAGTCATCCACAAAATTTTGACAAATTTAAACAGATGGTTGTTTATTAGCTCATGTATTTCCTAATGCCAAATTAGTCTGACAAGGTTATTGCTTTCAGAATTTAGACTGCTTGCACTGGATGGCTTCATCCATTTTCCTCTTTTTAGCAAAGGTTGTAACAGTTGTAATTCTCTAGTCTTATGACATCAATGCCACATACGAGGAGGACTGGAAGATCCTGATAAGATCTTTCAGAAATAAAAATCTTCTCTTTCTCAGCTTTGTTCTGTGTCCTTGAGTGTTTCCTGTGTTTATATTGTAGAGTTTCACAATTGTTGTCCCATTTTCCTTTGCCTGTGTACCTATTCTACTTTGAGACATGTTGAAGACATGATGAAGAATGATCCGAAATATAAATTCATTACCTTTAATATTTTTATTCTGGAGATTAAGCTAGACCCTTCATGCCCGGGATAATAGTACCTCCTCTTTGATCCCTACTTGTCCTTACCTAATTGCCCTGAATGGATAGCTGAGGCAGAAACAAAATGATGTTCATATTTACATATATTATTAAAGCTAAATCACTCCTTTGTTGATCCAGAGATTAACAACCAGTGGATTTTCAAGTTTACAGCTTAACAACCTTTCCATCTGAGCTGAAGGAAAAATAAATGAGTATGTGCTATTTTATCACAAAGACAGGCATGTCATATCATTTTAAATTTTAAACATATTTAGGTTCAAATTCATAAATTTTACCCGGCATTGTCATAAAGATTGATGAAGTGAAAAGACATCTGAAGCATCAATTCATGTGCATTTACCTTTGCCTTCATGCCAGAAAGGAGGCAAATATATTACTGTAATTTATTATAAAGAATGCAGCTTAAATGTAGTGTGAAGATTAGGAATTTGATGCAAAAGTGATGGACGTGCTGTTTGTTATGAAATGGTATAAATAGATCAGGGTGAATTAAGAAAATAATAATTACTTATTCAGATAAGCTGAAAAGTACCTGATATTAAATTACCTAAGAGAATTTTATTTCTTTAGTTCTTTTTTTGAAATTAGGGGTAGAGCCCATCATTCCCATTTGATAGAAAACACTTGTCCATGAAGGAAAATGAGAATGTTTCTTGCGTTGTGGAGAACCATTCTTCAATGTAAGCACCTTCCACTATTCATGCTGATCCTCTGGAGCTAGGGCTTTGAGTGACACCTGACATAATTGCAGTGCACGAGATCCAAGTGTTGTATAAGTAGCATGCTTCTAGGTGTGATCACCCCATTTCAAGAGGACCAAATAAGTATTTGTGGGGCTCCACTTTTTTTAAATATAATTTTAGGTCATCAGAAACTGAGCACCATATCTCTTATTCCTAAACTAAGGAGCACCTAACCCTTTGTGCTCACTATAATAATTGCAATTACTTTTGTGGGGTTGCCAACCCGTACCCACGGACACCTTGCTTAATGGTATTGATCCATGGTGTAAAAAGGGTCGGGAACTTTAGAGTGATCTAAATTGTCAAATGAACTATGGATAGAAAGCCACTGGCTCAGGGAGTAATAACATCAACAAAGGTGGTCTGATGAAAATCTTGCAAGTTTCAACACAGAAGTTTCAACATCTTCTGTGTTGAAGGAGGCCTTATGAGCCATTAAAGTTGATTTATACTTGTGTGTATGGGCTACGCCGTAGGCCTGATTTTCACTTCTGTGTAGCAAGCCTGAGTTGGTGTGCGCCAAGACGTTAGTTGACAGTGGGGTTTCTATGCCACTGTATTGAGTTTCTTCGTGAGAGACATGGACGAGGAAATGCATTTCAAACATTTTTGCATGTTGGCAGGAAGATATGACGATTTGGTTCATTTATTTTGCATCGGTGTACAGACATGGTGGAGAAGAAGCAACCGGAAATGCGTAGGAGGAAATACGATGCTACCAAGCGGACCAATCACAGTTGTTGCACTCTGTGTCGCCGCGACGCGTGAGTTACTTTTTTGGGGAGGGTACGCAGTACCTATGGCGTAGATGAAACGCAGAAGTATAAATCAGGCTTTAGGGCCATGCCACCTTCCAGTCCCATTCCTCCTGGTTTTACCTGTCACAGGCTCGCAAATCCTCTTTTATTGTTTTATCAGTTATCTACATTACAGTTTTGGAATGTGGGAGGAAACCTGGCAAATACACATAGACCACACTGAGAATGCACAAACTCCAAACGGAGGGGATGATCCAGCCAAATTCAGGATCACACCCAGGTTGCTGGCGATTTGAGGCTGCAGTGCTAACATTGTGCCTCTGGACCACCATTTTCCACAGGTTTACTATGCATTTATTTTTAAAATTAAAATAATACATCCCTTCAAAAAAACTAACAACTACTGCAAATAAATTCAGCCAAGAATTAATCCCAGAATACTGATTTCAATCTACATACAGTATGAAATAGGAACTATTGCAAAAGGGAGGGGTGGATGACGGGAGTATAAATACCACCGGACTAGACATGCCCAGGCTTCTTTCCTGAAGAAGATGGCAGAGTTTGTCATTGATATGTTGGTTAAAATTGATAATTGTACCCAGCTGGAAGCCCAGGAAGAGTTCATTCATACATCCAGTATGTTTGGACATTTGCTCCCATAAACTTCTTTGGATAGTTTAAAATCACAACATGTCTAATTTGTTACCACTACAAACCAATAGTAATTAGACTACTTGACAAGAACTTAAACTAAAAGGTAATAGAAAAGCAAAAATCCATGGACATTGGATATCTGAAATCAAACTCAATTCATATTTCAATCTCTCTCTCTCTCTATATATGTGTATGTATATATATATACATACACACACACACACACACACACACACACACACACACACACACACACACACACACACACACACACAGTGAGAATTTCAGGTTGTATTGTATATATTCTCTGAAATTAAATAGAACCTTTGAACCATTGCAAACAGACAAATGCTGAAAACAGTCAATAGGTAAGACACCATCTAAGGAGAAATAATTCTACACAACATTTCAGGGTAATACCCTCTGAAAGGGATGCCAGAGGATTAGGGAACTGCAAATATTACAGATGATTTGGGGGAAAAAAAGTGATAATGTATAAATCTCTCTGAACAGAAAAAGGAAGAGCTACGGACTAGTAAGAAATTGGCGTAAAAGACAAGTTTCCAATTCAGTGGAGTCAAATGAAAAACGGTAGAACATGGACAATATGATTGAATCCACTATGTTAAAAACAGAATGTCTGCTTCATTTTCACCAATTTAAGAATAATAAATTGTACATAATTGCTTGATATGCAAATTTTACAAGTCTGATGTGTTTTATAATATTTAACTTTGGGGTATGTGACTTCAATTTATGAAACTATTTTTCACTATAAAACTTCATTTTCCACCTACATTGCATTTTGAGCAGCATCCTACAGTGGAAATCACAGTGCTCTGCTTGTTATAGCCATAAAGTCATACAGCATGGGAAACAGGTCCTCTGATCCACTGTGCTCATGTCAAGCCATTAAGTACCTATGTCTAGCATTAAGCCCACATCCTTCTAATCCATGGTGTTTCAAAATCACAGCTAAATACTTCTTATGCTATGAAAATAGTTGCCACTCCCATCCTCTCAGGCGGTGCATTCTAGATTTCAACTACCCGTTGAAAAGGCAAGGACAGATTTGGAATAGGCAACATGGATTTGTGTGTAGGAAATCGTGTATCATGAATCGGAGCTTTTTTGACCACGAGAATTGATAAGAGCAGGGTGGTAGAGGTTGTCTACAGGGACTTTAGATGCTGCCTCGAGGTATGCTGGTCCTGCCGGGTGAATCACATGGGATCCAGAGTGAGTACAATGAATACAAAATTGGCTTGGTACTATGTACAACAGGATGGTAGTGGAAGACTGTTTTTAAGATTGGAGGCCTATAACCAGTTTGAGATCAGTACTGGCTCCACTGTGGTTTCGGAGCTATATTAATGATTTATATGAGAATATAGTTTTCAAGGTTTGCAAGATTCTGAATACGGAACAAGCTGCTAAAGGAAGTGATAGTTGTGGGTAAAACTGCAATGTTTAAAAGACATTTAGATTCCTCAGGGTTTACAGCTGGATCTTGATCAGCTTGGTATGTGGGCCAAAGGAGGGTAAAAAGAGTTTAATTTGGATAAATGCAAGGTTGTATTTGGGGAGACACATGGGGCAGGATTTTCACAGAAAATGGTTGGGCCCTGAGGAGTGTTGTAGAACTAGGATGTTTCCCTGAGAATGGAATCACAGGTAGACAAGGGTGGTGAAGAAATTTTTGGCACACCAGCTTTCATTAGTCAAGGTATTAAATATAGAAATAGGGATGTAATGTTGCAGTTGTACATTACATTGGTGAGGCCACTTTGGAATATTGTCTATAGTTTTGGCCACTCTGCAAAAGGAAAAATGCCATTAAACTAGGAAGAGTACAGAAAAAACTTTACAATTATGTTGCCAGGACATGAGGGATTGAGTTATGGAAAAAGATCAAGCAGTTTAGGACTTTTATCATTGACACATAGGAGAATGAGGGTTGATCTTATTATAGAGTTGTATAAAATCATGAGGGGCATAGATGGGCCAACATACATTGTCTTTTTCCTAGGGTTAGAGAATCAAGGCTAGAGGGTTAGGCTTAAGGTTAGAGGGGAGAGATTTATTAATAACCCAAAGGGTAACTTTTTCTCCCAGATTGTGGTCAGTATGTGGAATAAGCTTCAAGAAAGTGGTTGAGGCCGGTACATTAACAACATTTAAAAAGTGTTTGGACAGGTACATGAATAGAAAAGGCTTAGAGGGACCTGTTGTAAATGGGACTGACATAGATATGAATCTTGGTCAGCTGGGCCAAAAGTCCTGCTTCCATGCATTTCAATGTTACCTATTTTTAATGTACTCGTCTCTGCCTCATGACAACTCTGCACTTCTCCCTCTTCTAGTCCCAAGAGCACTGATCTGTGTAAAGTGACTATTATTGTTCAAAACATCTGCTGGGTTTACTGATGGACAAATAATTGTGAGGTAAGTCCAACACTTATGAAACATAGAACACAGAAGAGTACACGCTGTTGTGCCGAACCAGTTAAAAAGGAAATCAGAAACCCAAACACTAATCCCTCCTAATTGCACCATATTCATATCCCCACATCTTCCTCACATCCATGAGCCTATCCAATTGTCTCTTAAAATGTGAGGAAGATGTATTTCTCTCTACCACCACACCAGACAGTACATTCCGAGCGTCGGCGACTCTGAGTAAAAAATTTACCCCTCACACCCCCTTTGAACCTACCCCCCCCACCTTCGATGCATGCCCATGGTATTAGTATATTATAGTGTACATTATATTGGAAAGGCACCTATCAAGGGTAATAAGCTAAGAAATTTTTACTGTTGGTTTGCTCTTGAGGGATGGATGTTTTGAAAACTTGACCCACAAGACCAACCAGATTTAGCGGGTGGGGTGCTTTAATCAATTTGTTTATATTGACATTTCCCTGCCTGCTCAAAGGGTGATTTTTACCCTTCCCTACTTTGCTGCATTTAAACAGTTCCGTCAAGCAGATCAATTAATACAAAAGTAATAGACTAAAGCCATTACCGCTCTATAACAGGCTAGAACAATTACTATAACTATTGCTCTTTCCAAGTAATTATATTAAATGTGGTGTTTTCATAGATATAACTTGAGTTCTAGTATGAATTTTTTAGCTAAATTCCCTAAAGGCACGGCATTGTCTCCTTGGAAAAGAAAAAAAGATAAAAATGAAGCATAATAGGATTTTAAGAAATTAATTGCTGTTTCTGGAACCCTGGGTGTTTCTTTGATGTAAAAGCTTTCAATTATTCTAGTCAGGAAGCCTGGAAACAGTAATTTTAAGATCTGATTAATTCATGTAACTTGTTTATAATCTCAAATGTGACAGTGCTACACACTCAGTGTATCTGATCAGTCTGATTTTATGTATGATATGCAAATTATTTGCATTATTCTTTTCCTGCCTTGTTACCAAATGGCCCTGCAACACATCAAGACATTTCATGCACCAGTTAGCAGCTGTAATTACAGTGATAATCCGGGCATGGGACAATGTTTCGTAGGTGCCATTTGCTTAGATGTATTTCAGTGCTATAGTTCTGGTTTTCACAGGTTGCACCTGTGATTTTTATAGTTAGTTTGGAAATTGTAACAAGCAAGTGAAGTGAGCCTAGCGTCTTTAAGACTTGGCTGCTGGTTAGAGGTAAAGCAAGGCAATACAAAAATCAACCCTCAGTGCATTCCCAACAGGTGATCACACTTGCATGCAAAATCATCCTTATGTTTGGAATATCTTACATTCAAATTATTTTAAACTTTAAGTTTAGTATTCTATATAGCACAGAAAATTAGATTAGAATGCAGGGTATGGTTTTTCAAGGTATACGGTCATGGCACAATAACTACAATGTTGCTAGAGTGATAGAATGCTTAGCCTACTGAGCTATCAGCAAACAGAGGCACTGGCAAGGATAAAGAGATTTTTTTCTTCCTGTTTGGCTATGGATAATGCATTATTTAGCAACAGAAAGCCTATTTAATAATCAAATAATTGAATGCAAAGACAACTGCAGATTTTTAAGTGATTTAATGGTATATAAGATATTTTAATAAAAAATACAAGGGAGATGTTATTAAAGGGAATGCAATCAATCATTGTGAGCAATTGGTCGAAGATCGAATTTAAAAAGTAGGGGAAATCTGTATTTTGGAAATACGTTGTTGTGTTTTTAGTGATAATTTTCAAGGGTTATTAATTTTGTTCCTTTAATTATGTCTGTCAATAGAAGTCAGGGCTTGATGCAAATTTAAGGGAACATTATTTAGTGATTGCAATTGGTCCCATAAGGCAGAGTGGGTAGAAAGCTGGCAGGTGAAGTACAAAATCTTGGACAAGTATGGAGTTTGAAGCAAATAAGAAATAGAACTAATTAGTTGCAGAAACAGGGTGATCTTGATGTGTCTGCTGTACTTGGATGTTATGAGTCTGAGCCAGTAGGCGCTGGATTCAATCCCCATTCTGGGCTTGAGTCAACTCATTTTTCAATGGAACAATGATGTTATTGTGAGCATAGAACTGGGTGTTAACTTGAAAATGGGGAAGAACAACATCAAGTCAAGTCAAGTCACTTTTATTGTCATTTCGACCATAATTACTGGTACAGTGCATAGTAAAAATGAGACGACGTTTTTCAGGACCATGGTGTTACATGACACAGTACAAAAACTAGACTGAACTACTTAATAAAAAAACAACACAGGGAAAGCTACACTAGACTACAGACCTACACAGGACTGCATAAAGTGCACCAAAACAGTGCAGGCATTTACAATAAATAATAAAAATAAATAAATAATAAATAATAAACAGGACAAAATAATAAAAAGAGCATTGCATGCTCTTCTGCTATTTGATGCGACTAAATCCTATCCAAAATATGCAATTCAATATCAGGTGGGATGCAAAATGAACAATTACAGTGATGCTGCCTGCTTTGTGATCTCAAACCTGCAGGCTTGTCAGTGAGACTTCCATCTATGTCCATAACTGGAAATATTAGAACCATTCTAGTGTGATTTAAAATACTTATCCTTCAAAACAGATAGAGTGGACATTGCTGACTGCAAATTTGGGACTATAATTTTTTTTTATTTGTGACTATCACAGGAAACTCTGTATTTTTTGCCAACCTGTAACTGACCTAGTGGTGAGGTGCTTCCTTCAGCTACGTCTGTCTTCCTAATGTAAGTACTCCTACACATGACTCTATCAGGTTTTTAAAACTGAAGAAAGAATGATGAAGTACAATGTTTCCACACGAGGATGTATATGAAATGCAAGGCAACCTGCAGGCAATGATGTCCCCATGCAATAACTGCCTTCCTCCCTTCAATTGGTACAAGATTTGGGTTTGGGAGTTACTAAGTAACTGCAGTATATCATAGTACAACTTCAGATGCTACAAAAATAGAGGACCTATTTGCTACTATATAGCTATGGAGAGGTTGCAGAAGAGTTTTATTAGGATGCTGCCGGGATTAGAGGGTACCTGTTATAAGGAGCAGTTGGACAGACTAGGGTTGTTTTCTCTGGAGTGGCAGAGGGTGAGGGAAGATCTGATAGAAGTTCATAGAGAGTCATAGATAGAGTAGACAGCCAATGTCTTTGTCCTAGGGTCATGATGTCTAATATGAGAGGGCATGCATTTATGGTGAGAGGGGAAAGTTCAAAGGAGATGTGAGGGGCAGGACTTTTCAAAGAGGTTGTTAGGTGTCTGGAATGCACTACCAGGGTGATGGCGGGGGCAGATATGATAGACAATCTTAGACAGGCACATGAAGTTGTGGAGAATGGAGAGATAGGAACCATGAGCACGCAGAACGTGTCATTAGCTTGATTAATTCATCACAAACATTGTGGTTCGAAGAGCCTGATCCCATACTGTTCGTTCAGACAACATGAAACAGAAGCAAACACTTCTTTCCTGTCTCGGGCGTCACTAATGCTCTAATTGTTGTTCCTTCTCCTTTCAGGTCATTAAATTCTGCAACTTGACCCAGCAGTGATAGAAGAACAAGAGACTATAGATGCAGAATCCTGGTCAATCGATTTAATTTTCCTGGAAATGCTGATACTGCACATAATGGGCAGTTTAGTGCTAAAATGGAACGGATTATGGTGATTCCACAAGTACTGTGCAGCCTGGGCAGAATTTTTTTTTAACGCTAACGTCATCTTGCAGAGTCCAAATGTGCACATATGTTGTTGTATGGATCCTCAAAGGGACAATTTTACAGGTCAAAGAAAGCTTTGAATCCATACATTTTAGCATGAAAGTAAAGGGGAATTCCAGCAACACTTTTACAGAGCCAATCAAGGTGCACCCAGATCTCAGTTTTTTTTGGAAGAGACATAAATAGAACCAGCCAACATTCAGCTGCTATATTTAGCCTTGGAACCAACTGTTGCCATAATGGCTAGGATTGTTGAGGCGCTACCCTGGAGCTGTCACTGTGGTTTAGTGGAGCTGGAATCAATTGTTCACAGCAGGACAAGAGTTCATGATTTTGGCTCTTGATGTTGTAAACCTGCTTTTCAGGGAGAACAAACAGAGCCATACAAGATCATGATTAAAGGCTATCTGCATTTTCTTCCTCTGAAAATGAAAACTTCTCAGTCATCATACAGATCAGCCCAAGAAGAGCAAGGTGAGCTATCTCAACAATTATCACCTGGTGGCACTCGCATAGCCTGGAATGAAACTCGCATAGCCTGGAATGAAAATCGTATAGCCTGGAATGAAACTCGCATAGCCTGGAATGAAACTCACATAGCCTGGAATGAAACTAGCATAGCCTGGAATGAAACTCGTATAGCCTGGAATGAAACTCGCATAGCCTGGAATGAAACTCGCATAGCCTGGAATGAAACTCGCATAGCCTGGAATAAAGTCCTTTGGCAGAATGCTGAATGGCTGGAAATACTGTGCCTGTAAAAAGTATTCACCCCCCCCCCCCCCCCCCCCACTCCATTGGAAGTTTTCAGGTTGTATTGTTTTACAACACTGAATCACAGTGGATTTAATTTGGCTTCTTTTTGACACTAATCAACAGAAAAAGACTTTCATGTCAAAGTGAAAATATATTTCTAAAAAGTGACCTAAATTTATTACAAATATAAAACACAAAATAATTGCATAAGTATTCACCCTCTTCAAGTCAGTATTTAGTAGATGCACCTTTTACAGCCTTGAGTCTGTGTGGGTAGGTCTCTATCAGCATTGTACATCTGGAGACTGCAATTTTTCCCCATTCTTCTTTATTGCTCAAGCTCTGTCAGATTACACGGGGATCTAGAACCATCCTTTTCAAATCCAGCTGCAAATTCTTAATTGGATTGAGGTCTGGACTTAGATTTGGCCACACCTGGAGTACTGTGTGCAGTTCTGGTCTCCATACATGAGGAAGGATAATCTGGCTTTGGAGGCAGTGCAGAGGACGTTCACCAGTTTGATTCCAGGGATGAAGGGGTCAGCCTATGAGGAGAGATTGAGTCGCCTGGGATTATACTCTCTGGAGTTCAGAAGAATGAGTGGGGATCTTATAGAAACATACAAAATTTTGAAAGGGATAGATCAGATAGAAGTAGGAAAGTTGTTTCCATTGGTAGGTGAAACTAGAACTAGGGGACAGAGTGTACTTTTGATGATGTGCAGTGTTTGGCTTACGCCAAATGTTAACCTGGTTTAGTCCGGTGGCCAAAAAGCTCAGTTTTGGTTTCCTCAGCCTATAGAATCTTCTTCCAGTTGACTTCAGAGTCTCCCAAAAGCCTTCTGGCAAATTATAGCCAAGATTTCAAGTGACTTTTTTTTTCAACTGTAGCTTTCTCTTTGCCACTCTCCAATAAAGCTGCGACTGGTGAAGCACCCGGTTAACAATTGTTGTATATGCAGTCTCTCCCATCTCAACCACTGAAGTTTGTAGCTCCTCCAGAGTTGCCACAGGTCTCTTGGTGGCCTCCTCACTAGGTTCCTTCTTGCACGGTCACTCAGTTTTTGAGGATGGCCTGCTCTAGGCAGATTTACAGCTGTTGCATATTATTCTCATTTCTTGATGATTGATTTAACTGTACTCCAAGAGATATTCAGTGACTTGGAAATTTTCTTGTATCCATCTCCTGACTTGTGCTTTTCAATAACCCTTTTGCGGAGTTGCTTAGAGTGTTCTTTTGTCTTCATGGTGCAGTTTTTGCCAGGATACTGACTCACCAGCAATTGGATCTTCCAGATACAGGTGTATTTTTACTACAATCAATTAAAACACCTTGACTTCACATGGGTCTTTAAAAATAGATCTCCATTTAACTAATTATATGACGTCTAAAATCAATTGGCTGCACCAGTTATGATTTGGTATGTCATATTAAAGGGGGGCAGGGCAGGGTTAATACTTACGTAATCAATTATTTGGTGTTTTATATTTATAATTAATTTAGATCACTTTGTAGAGATGTTTTCACTTTGACACAAGAGTCTTTTCCTATTGATCAGTGTCAAGAAAGCTGAATTGAATCCACTGTGATATAATGTTGTAAAACAATAAAACATGAAAACTTCTTGGGGGGGGGGGGGGTAAATACTTTTTAAAAGCATTGTAACTCCTGCCCAAGCAAGGACCCGGACTTGCTGAAATTCAACAATTACAACAGGTCTACAGCAGATGTAATCTCATTGGCTCTCCACACTGCACTTAGCAAAACATACGTCAGGCTGCTGGTTATTGATTACAACTCTGTGTACAACATGATTATTCCCTCAGTACTAATCACCAAGCTTCATAACTTGGGTCTCTGTACCTCTCCCTCCAATTCAATACTCAGCTTCCACACTGGAAGAGCACAGTTGGTGCAGATCAATAATAACATCTCCTCCTCACTGACAATCAAGATAGGCCTATGACTCTACTGTCTTAACATTCATGACTGTTTTGCCAAGCACACTTAAATGCCACCTCCAAATCTGCCAATGACACCACAGCTGTTGGTAGAACTTGGGACAGAAATGAGGAGGCATGTAGAAATGAGATACATCAGCTGGTTAAGTGGCGTTGCAACAGTTTCAGCAAGATCAAGGGACCAACTGTGGACTTTAGCAAGGGGAAGTCAGGAGAACACACACAGAGTCAGGAGAAGGGTCAGCAGTGGAAAGGGTGAGCAGCTTCAAGTTCTTGGACATCAACATCACAGATCTATGCTGGGCCAACACATTGATGTTATCATAAAGAGTGAATGCCAGTGGGGCTCTTCGTTAAAAGTTTATAGAAATTTAACATGTCACCAAAGACTCTTAAAAATTCCCCATATGTTTAGTGGAGAGGATTCTGACAGGTTACCCACAGTCTGGTATGGAGACTCGAATGCATAGGATCACAAAAAGTTGGAAGACAGTGGCAGACTTAGTCAGCTCCATTGGAGGCACAACCTTCCCCACCATCGAGAATATCTTCAATAGGTGGTGTCTCATGAAGATCGCATCCATCATTAAGGCCCACCATTATCTGGTTCATGCCCTCTTCTTATTTCTACCATCAGCAGCTTGAAGGCCAACACTCTATGATTCAGAAACAGCTTCTTCCCCTCCGCCAACAACCTCTGAAAAGCCCATTAACCCTTATGGGGAAGACTACCTTGTTATTCCTGCTGTTTGCACCATTTATTTATGTCTGTAATTTTTGTGTCCTTGCTCTGTACTGCTGCTGCAAAACAATAAATTTCACGTCACTTTAGTCAGCAGTAATAAACCTGATTCCAATTTTTTGTACCTGCAATACTGCAGCCTCTGTGTAAGAGGAGAATGACAGGGAAATGGAGACACAGAAAACCGTCACAAAGGGACACACAGGAATGAATAGTTAATACAAGTATGTGTTTTGACAATGCTTGATATTAAATTTAGCTTCATACTTTCTTACAGTAGGGATCAAGGTCATTCATCCCTTTGAGGCTTTGCAACGTAATATTTATTGTGCATTGTAATGAAGTAAACACTGTGATCTTCAGCAACAGAGGAAAGATAAATTGCGGTAATGGTGGAATTGTGCTTCTTGTTATCATCATTCAATCTAATTGGAAAGGAAGGATACTTTCCCTCCTCCCCTACTTCCAACTTCATTTCCTCCTCCACTACCTAGCAAGAACTGAGCCCTGCAATGGCAACATTACACGTTTGCCATGTAGCACAGAACTCCTCTACAGATCTCCAGGCAGCAGAACCGCAGAAGGTTAGCTGATCACTACTTGAATAGCTGCCCGACAATCATTGTTAGCACATTACCAATACGTGCAGTGAATAGGAGCCAAGCCACCAGCCCTTCTTGCTTATGGTGGCAACGGACTCAAAAACAGATGACAGAAATACTATAGAATGAACAATAATGACAGCTCCCTAGTGTACCAGACATTTAGTTGTATAGTTTCACATCAGCTGCAGATTGACAGAGCAGAATCAGAGGGAAGTGCCTTTTATTTCTGAATTGTCTTCTTGTGGCTGCGAACTGTGCAGTCAATAGCACTATGCATCATTAGAAACCTGCTGCTGCTCTCTGGCAACAAGCAATAGAATGGTGTGACTTTCCCGTGCAACACTGTGAGAACCTTCCACTGCGGAAAGTATGATCTATAGCAGAGGGTGAAGGTCACACATCAGTACAAACCAGAGAATCTGAATGACGACTATGACTGGGGGATATTTAAACCAAGGCCAGCGAGGATGCAGTGAAAATTCTTTCCACATTGCTAGGTCTGTCCTACTACACGTAAGAGGTAGCAAAGGATTGCAGAGTCTGGAGAGCATCACTTCCACTTCTGCACTGACAATCTGCTTCGGCACTTGGCAATTTCTGTGGTGGTGTTACAGACAGCTTTTTCTCAGCTCTCCATCCATTTCAATGGGACAATCACAGTTGTGCTAGGTTCAACTCAACATGGGCTCAGACAGCTGGGAAATCAATGCAAAGTCTGCCTCAGGGATCCAGCAGTAAAGCAGGCAGGAAACCAGTAGCCCCAGGAGGCAGATTGAAAGAGGCCACTGCTGACATAGG
The DNA here is from genome assembly GCF_048418815.1 of Hemitrygon akajei. Taxonomy (NCBI): domain Eukaryota; kingdom Metazoa; phylum Chordata; class Chondrichthyes; order Myliobatiformes; family Dasyatidae; genus Hemitrygon; species Hemitrygon akajei. The sequence continues at coordinate 110,130,218 of NC_133125.1, forward strand.
CCCACACCAGGCTGGAAAGTGAGATATCTTCAGGGAAATACAAGTTATGTAAACATGTCCTTGCATTAGTGCTATAGACATGATTTAGACAGTTTGGTCCAATGGTGAAATTCCTGTTGAAATTTCCTTGCACTGATTTGACTGCTGAGTGAAGAATTAGAAGGTAAAGGAGAAATTAGTTTTAAGTTACACACACAAAATGCTGGGGGTCAGACAGCATCTAAGGAGGGGAATAAATAGTCAACATTTCTGGCCTTGACCCTTCATCAGGACTCACACAGGTTGCTTTGTTTTAAGATTTTTAATTAGTTGACCTTAATGCTCAATGTTCACTTTTTAATGGTTTACTTCAATTTTGCTTCTAAAAGTCTCTGAATGGCAAGGGCATTTAAATATAAGTTATCACTTGTACAATAGAAACAAAAAAGAGATAGGAGAGCATTGATGGAAAAAGAAACAAAAGTTAGAATCAAATGTACTATCACTGATATATAACGTGAAATTTATCATTTTGCAACAATAGTATGGTGGAAAGTCGCAAAATTACACACATAAATAAACAGTGCCAAACAAAAGGAATAATGAGGTAGCATTCATGGACTATTCAGAAATCTGTTAGACAAAAGAAAGATGATGTTCCTGAATTGCTTAGTTAGGTTTTCAGATCCCTGCACAAGAAGAATGCATGTCCCAGATGGTGAGGGTCCTTAATGATGGATGGAACCTTCTAAAGGAACTACCACTTGAAGATGTCTTCCACGCTGGGGTGCATGTGACGGAGCTGCCTGGGTCTAGAACAAAGCTCAGCCTGTTTTATCCTGCCCACTGAAGTTTCTGTAGCAGGCAGTGATGCAACCTGACAGAATGCTCTCCACCACACATCTGAAGAAATTTTCAAGAACCTTTGGTGACATAACAAACGTTAAACCCCCTGACAAGGTAGGGCTACAGGTATGCTTCTTCAGGATTGCCTCGATGTGCTGGGCCCTCTGAGATGGTGATGCCAAGAATCTTGACGCTACTCATCACACGTTCCACACTGACCCTTCAGTGAGGACAGGTGTGTGTTCCCCCAACTTCCTTTCCTGTGGTCCACAATCAATTCCTTGGTCTTGCTGATGCCGAGTACCAGGTTGCTGTTATGACACCACTCAACCAGCCTATCTCTCTTGCTCCTGTGAACCTCATCATTGCCATCTGAGACTCTACCAGCAACAATGGTGTCATTGGTGAATCTGCAAGCATGCATCCCTGACGTGTTCATAATCAGAAAGGAGGAGATATTATTACCAATCTGCACTAACTGTGGTCTCCAAATCAGGATGTCAAGGACCAATTTTCAGAGGGAGTAACAGGGGCCCAGGTTGCAAGGCTTTGTTATTAGTACTGAAGGAATGAAGTGTGTTGAACGCCAAGCTGTAATCTATAAATAGTACCCTGACATATGGTCTGTGGTTGTCTAGGGTGCTTCAAAGCCAAGTGAATAGTCATGGGGAATATTTTGTGTTAATATTTCACATCAAAGACCTATGCAAAGGGAGATATGACTTGCAATGGTAAATTTGGGGTTGGAGCTGCAATTATTTGCGCATACATTCGGTGGCCACTTTATTAGGTACAGGAGGTACCTAAGAAAGTGGAGACAGTGTGTATATTTAACTGGTTTCTCCCAATATAACGATTCAACAATTTTATATGCATCTGTTTTGCTGCAACCTATAAACTAGCTTGTAAGTAGTAGAATAGCAAATGGAACTACTTCCAGGAACCCTATGCAAAGATCATATTATGAAGTACGATTGTCAATATAGTGTATGAACTTTCATAGCACAATTTCATAATGCATTTACTTGCATATTTTTGCTTTATGTATTCAGCAAAGCAAAGGTACGTGCGATTTGGGAGTGTGGGCAATGGCACTGTTAAAATGGATGGCTAAACATTCTTAACTCAGCTCTATATATCTCTATCTTACTATCTTTTAATATATATTTGCCAAATTACTGAGATGTTTGAAAACTGCACAAGTCAGATCAATCTGCAAAAGTATACATGCCATGTTTGCAGCCTTTAATATTCTACCCTCTTAAAAAATGAGGTAAATGCTGCTGATGTTGGCACTATGTATGTAAAGTAATTCTGCTTATCCATTATTATAATTCCTGAGGCACAGTCTAGAAAGAATTCATAATGCCACTTGAATGGAGGTCACATTGAGATAACTGGTAGTCAAAAGCAACCAGTCTGATTATTAAAAGTCCAAAAGATTCAATAACATACTTATAAACTGCAAAAATATCTTGCTTTGCGGTTTTATTGTACCTCTACCGGTACAAATTACATAAAACTTTTCCATAAGCATTCATCTTCAGTCACTCATGTATCTTGCTCTTTTTTTGGTTCCTTTTGTATAGGTTGTGCTTATTGGTCATGTTGTTCTTCAAATAGATGCAAAACTCTGCACGATTGCCATCCAAGGTAATGTATTCCCTTGCTCAGTAACTCTGGTTAAAACCTCGGACCATGATAAGCGCATCAAACGTGGTGGGAGTAGTTTTGGAAATAAATGAGATGTTAGATGAAATGTCTGTGCCTTGAAATTCATCAGCACTCTCTTTGGAGCATTAAAATCTTGTACAGCGGCCCCAAGGCAATCATGCTGCATGGAAAAATATCATAATCATAGATTGCGATGAATACATAAGATTGTAAAGAGAGTGCATTAATGCAATGGCATTTTAGCAGCCAAACACTTCCATACATAAAAGCCGGCAGGCACTTTGAGACCTCCACTGGCAACTTTAAGCTACCACCTGTAGCTTGCCATGCAACAACTACAGTTGGCTTTCAACTTTGAAGGCACATTCCTCATGACAACTAGATAGTCACCACAAATATTAGAGCTGGCATGGGGGGCAGAGGCAAGGATAATGCCCCAAAATTCTTTGCACCAGACAGGATGAAAGCTAGGACAAAAGTCTTAAGTGCTGCAGAAGTGGTCAGGAATGTTATCTTGCGATGTCACAAGAAACATACAAAGAAAATTATGACCTCATGAGAAATCACAAGTTCATTTCTGCAACATTCATAATTAACAATCATTGCCTGCATGCACATCCATACGACCCTATTATTAAATTGCTGACACATAACATTAACGTCTCCACACAGTCCTATCAACCCCAATAATACCTATGACACGAATAATGGGATAGATACATCCCAAATAAGAAATATTCTGAGTGGAAGACGAGGCACCCATTGCTGACAAGGGAAGTCAAAGACTGCATAAAAGCAAAAGAGTGGGCATACAATATAACAAAATTAGTGGAAAGCTAAAGGACTGGAAAGCTTTTAAAAACCAACAGAAGGGAACTAAAAAGCAATAAGGAGAAAAAAGATTAAATAGGAGGTTAAACTAGCCACAAATATAAAAGAGGATACCAAATGTTTCTTTCAGATATATAAAAAGTAAAAGAGAGGCAAGAGTGGAAATCAGACCACTGGAAAATGATGCTGGAGAGGTATTTTACACGTATTCTTACATTAGTCTTCACTGTAGAAGACACCAGCAATATGCCTGAAATTCAAAGTATTGGGGGTAGAAGTGAATGTAGTTGCTATTACTAAGGAGAAGGGACTTGGGAAGCTGAAATGTCTTAAGGTACATGTTATCTGGACCAGATGGACTATACACCAGGGTTCTAAAAGAAGTAGCTGAAGAGATTGTGGAGCATCAGTAGTGATCTTTCAAGAATCATTAGATTCTGGAATGGTTCCAGAGCACAAGAAAACTGTGAATGTCACTCCACTCTTTAAGAAGGGAGGGAGGAAGGCAAATCTGTTGGAATTCCTTGAGGAAATAACAGGATAGATAAAGGAGACTTAGTGGATGTTTTTCACTTGGATTTTCAGAACACCGTTGACAAGGTGCTGCACATGAAGCTGCTTAACAAGATAAGAGGTCATGGTACTACAGGACAGGTACTAGCATGGATAGAAGTTTGGCTGACTAGCAGGAGGCAAAGAGTGGGAATAAAGAGGCCTTTTCTGGCTGGCTGCTGATGACGAGTGGGGTCCCACAGGGGTTTGTGTTGGGACTATTTCTTTTCATGTTATATATCAATGATTTGGTTGATGGATTTGATAGCTGTGTAGCCAAGCTTGCAATTAATACAAAGTTAGGTGGAGGGCAATGCTCTGAAGAAGCAGGGAGTCTGCTGAACGAGTTATGTGAATTTGAGAATGGACAAAGAAGTAGCAGATGGAATATAGTGTAGGGGAGTGTACTGTTGTGCACATTGATAGAAGGAATACAGGCATAGTCTATTTTCTAAACTGGTAGAAAATTCAAAAATCAGAGATGCAAAGGGACTTGGGAGACCTCATGCAGGATTCCCTAAAAGTTAACTTGAAGATTGAGCCAGTGGTTAGCATTCGTTTTGAGTGGACTAGAATATAAAAACATGAATGTAATGCTGAAGCTCTACAAGGCATTGCTCAGATGGCACTTGGGTGATTGTGAGCAGCTTTGGGCCACTTAGCTAAATAAGGAGGTGCTAGCATTGGAGAAGGTCCAGAGGAGGTTCACAAGAACAATCCCAAAATGAATGGGTGGTCGGATGAGGAGCGTTTGATGGCTCTGGGCCTGTACTCACTGGAGTTAAATGAATGAGGGAGGAGAGCTCATTGAAATCTATCAAATATTTCTAGGGTTCTCAGATTATTAACTGTAATGTTAACTGTTAACTGCATATATAAAATGGCTTCTCTGTAGAGTTATAATGAAATGGCTTCTTTGTGGGTAACTGATGAGCTAATGCTCTGTTTAGTTGGACTGTTTGGGTTATAATTATTGATAACGGAGGAACTAACCAATGGAAGTGATGTTGTTCTATCTGTATGTGTGGGAACCTGGAGTGAGTGCGCATGTTTTTCGGGAGGAGAACCGAAGAGCAAGGACGTGCTGGACGTGCTCTGGTCGATCACCGAGGTTGGTCCCAGGCAGCGGTTCAAGGAGGTCGGAGAAGATCGGATGATGGCTTCGCTAATTGAGCTCCAACAGTTGTGCACGAATTGATTGAAGTCTGATAAGTTTTGGCGCCTTTTTTCCCTTTTCTTTTTATATTGTATCGCTGTTAATTAGCTAGTTCCAGTAAGAGTTATAAAGTGTACTCTGTAAACGTACATTGTGTGCCATCTGAAATTGTGTGTGCGAGTCTGTATCAGTGTGCATTTCACAGCATCCACGCAAACGGGAGACACGGTTTGGTGGGTGGTCGGATTTTCCCCTAGACATACACAAGCCGATAGCCCTGGGCACTACATATTGAAAGGCTTAGGTACAGTGGATGTGGAGATGATGTTTTCTATAGTGAGGAGTTTCGGACTGGATGGCACAGCCTCAGAATAGAAAGGTGTCCCTTTAGAACAGAGACAAAGAGGAATTTCTTTAGCCAAAGGGTAGTGAATCTATGGAATTTATTGTCACAGACAGCTGTGGAGGCCAAGTCATTGAGTATATTTAAAGTGGAGGTTGATAATTTCTTGATTAGTAAGGGCATCAAAGGTTTCAGGAAGAAGGCAGGAGAATGGGGTTGAGAGGCATAGTAAATCAGCCATGATGGAATGGTGGAGCAGTTTCGATGGGTGGAATGGCCTAATACTGCTCCCATGTCATGTGGCCTTGGTCTTATTTCTGAGACATGATTTCCCTCTCACAAACCATGCTGACTACATCTAATCAACCGCTGCCTTCCTAAATGCTGATGGAGTGTTTCTCTTAGTGTCCACTCCATTATATTTTTCATCATTAATGGTAGGGTCACTGGCCCTTTGTCAAGAGTCCACTGAAAATCCTGTACACGGGATCCACAGGAAAAGTTGTAAGCTTCCTCAGAAACACAGGCAAGAGGCTTATTCTTTTGCGCCCCTGAGTACTATCACCTTGGCACAGGTAGAGCTCCGCTTTCTGCCACCTCAGAACAGATTGCTTTGCAACAACAGATTACTGTCCTCATGGAGCAATTAGATGCAACCCTGAGGAGACTATGATCCTGTAAGAACAAAGAGGTTTGTCACCCATGACTGCAACTCTCCTATATAGGACCAGAGAGATGCCCTTCCCCCATCCTCCAAGCTAGATCGGGAGAAGAATGCTAACTCCCTGGAGAAATTATGAAGAAAACAGAGAAAGCTAACAGTGATGCAGATCACACCCTCTATATCTTGCATAGATCTGGAGGTTAAAATTATGGAAATGTAGTCTGGGTCACAGCGGCCTGGTACACCGTTGTCCAACTACTCTCACAAGAGATTCCTTGGCATTGTGAGTTATAATATATTCTCCATGGATCTTCTTAACTAACCAAGGAATTAACCAACATGCTTCTATGTAGATTTAAATTCTCGCAATCAACATCAGAAGAGCATTATTGAGAATAAATTTTGTATGTTAGAAGCCTAATTGAATAAGTGACAGAGAAGCAGGGCCGTTGGAATATTCAGAATTCATTGGCCTGATGATACAGGTCAGCATCAACTTCATAACCATATGAGGACTGAGTTGGTACAGAATGATATATCTAAATAAACCACTAAAGATCAAGATTCTTATGAATGTCTGAAGCTACAAAAGTAAGTAACATTTATCTTCTATCCATCAGGGTGGTGCATACAAGAAGGATTCCTGGCTTCCATCTATCAGGGTGGTGCATACAATTAAGATGCCTAGCTACGAGAATACTCTAAGAATGAAGGAGTAATCTAAGTTTTCAGGATATGTGACTTGGACAATAATTAAAAAAATTCTGTCAAGATCATCAGCAATGCATGAAGCAAACAGGAACATTCTGATGAAGAATTTTGAACTAAAACATTCTCTGCTTTTCTCTGTACAAATACTGTCTGATATGCTGCGTGTTTTCAACGTTTTCTGACTTTTGTTCCATCGCATGCTGTTTTATTTTCATAGCAGGAAATGGTTGCGGTCATTATTTACACTTGGTATACCTTATCATCATTTGCAGAGTGCTGCTGTCTGGTTTGTATGCTCCCATCACCATTTGGCAAAGAGATCAATATGCTTTAGTCCGCCCTGATCTCAACACAAACTATCCCAAGCTGTTAGGGACAAAAATCAGAAATAGCTGCAATAAAAGGGTCTGAAGACAAAAATGTGTCCTTTGAGTTCTGTTCCTCCTGAAATGAAGACCTAAAGATAAGAATTTACAATTACGATGCTCTGAACAGAGAGAAAAGGAAAGATCAATAAACCAACAGCTATGTCTTTCACAGAAAATCAAATTTAAAAGGCTGAATGTCTTACAAACGACTGAACTAAACTGAATTCAAGGACATCGTCAATCTCTCCCTACTGCAGGAGGAGGTTCCCATTGCTTCAAAAGGGCATCAATCATCCAGCTAGAGCAGGATGAGCTGCTTCAATGACTATTGCCTGGTTAAACTCTCACCTGCTCTGATGAAGTACTTTGAGAGGTTGGTAATGGCTAGAATTAACTCCTGCCTAAGCAAGCTTCTGCAGTCACTGCATTTGTCTATTGCCACAATAAGTCTGCAACAGATGCATCTTCACTGGCTCTCCACTCCATCCTTGAACCACCTGGACTATGGCAATGCCTACATCAGGCTCAGAGTTCAACATTATCATCTCCTTAGTACAAATCTATAAGCTTCAAAATCTGGGCCTCTGTACCTCATTCTACAACTGGATTCTTGACTTCAAAGTTCAAAGTAAATATATAATTCAAATACATATTTGTCCCACATACAACCCTGAGATACATTTTCTTGCGGGCATACTCCGTAAATCTAATAACCATAACAGAATCAATAAAAGACAACCCCAACAGGGCAGACAACCAAGAGACAATAAATTGTGCAAATATAAAAAGAAAGAAAAAAATACATAATACCAATAACAATATCAAAAATACACAATAAAATACCAACAAATTCAAAATGATATATGTAGAAAATGCCAAGAAAAAACTGAAACAATCCAACACATCACAGGATCCTGTAGCAGTTTAACTCAAACTGATCACAGGCATAAACATGTGGCAAACATCATTCATCAAAATCTTGCTTTACAATACAAATTCATAAAAGAAATCATACCTTGCTATAAATATATGCATGAATCAGTTTTATAGTCAGAATACCACAAATGATATTACAACCAATGTGTTATTACAAATAGGACAATCCATAATAACCATCCAGATATAATAATATAGGATAAACAAGGAAGAACAGCTTACTTAATATATATATAACCATTCCAAACACAAATAACTTAGAGAAATCATTAAATGAAAAACACCAGAAATTTGTTAAATTAAGAGAGGAAATTGAAAGATTTTGAAACATGAACAGGGTATACATTGTCCCGATCGTAATACCTACAACCATCCCAAAGGCACTACACAATAGCATTAAGCGATCAGGGCTACTCAACAGTACCTATGTAAATCTTCAGAAAGCCACAATACTAAACACCACTAGAATATTCTGAAAGTTCCTAACAATTGACAAATGAGCATGCTTGGCTATGCCCACACCTCAAGTTATACAGCTTGAGCTGAGAAAATGTGTTTTATAACAATAATAATAAATAAGCAATAAATATCAAGAACATGAGATGTCAAGTCCTTAAAAGTGAGTTCATAGGTAGTGGGAACAGTTCAGTGACGGGGCAAGTGAAGTTGAGTGGTTATTGCCTCTGGTTCAAGAGCCTGATGACTAAGGGGTAATAACTGTTCCTGAACCTGGTGGTGCGGGTCTTGAGGCTCATCTGATTAGGAGACCACAATGACAACATCTCCTCTTCACTGATAATCAATACCGGTGCACTGCAAGAATGTGTGCTTAGCCTGCTGCTCTACTCTCGCTACCTCCATAACTGTGCGGCTTGGCACACCATCTATAAATTTGCCAATGACACAACTATCGTTCGCAGAGTTTCAGATGGTGACAAGAACGCATACAGGAGTGAGTTAGATTTCTTAAAATTGAGTGGTGTCACAACAACAACAACAACATTGCACTCAATATCAGTAAGGCCAAGGAACTGATTGCAGACTTCTGAAAGGGGAAGTCCAGAGAATGCAGTCCAGTTCTCATCAGGAGTAGAAAGGGCAGATTCAAGTTACGGTTGTCAACGTCTCCTGGGCCCAACATCCGATGCAATTACAAAGAAGTCACAATTTCATTAAGAGCTTGAGGAGATTTAGTATGTTACCAAAGACATTCGCGAATTTCTACAGATGTCCTGTGAAGAGCATTCTAACTGGTTGCATTATCGTCTGGTATGAAGGTACAGGATTGGAAAAAGCTGCAGAGGTTTGCAAACTTAACCTGCTCCATAATGGGCACTAGTCTCCTCAACATTGAGGAAATCTTCGAAGGGTGATGCCTCAAAAAGGTGGCATCCATCACTAAGGACCTCCATCATCCAAGACATCTTCTCTTCTTACTACTACCATCAGAGAAGAGATACAGAAGCCTGAAGAAACACACTCAATATTTTAGGAAGAATTTCTTCCTCTCCACCGTCAGATTGCTGAATGGACAATGAACACCTCACTACTTTTGCTCTCCTTTTGCACCACTTATTAAGTTTTAATATATTTCTCATTGCAATTTATAGTGTTTTAATGTATTACGTGAAATAGGTATTGTTGCAAAACAATAAAATTTACGACACTTGTCAATGATATTAAACCTGATTCTGATTCCGCACCTTTGAACTGACAGGCAGTATAAAGGGTTTACCAGGTAAGCATAAAATGGGGCCAACAAATTTACATAATAAGATAAAACAGAGAAAACACATCAATGCATTCAGCAGATCTGAAACTCCTAAAACTATTTAGTTAAAAAGAGAGATGTAGTAATTCATTCTCTACCCTATGAGCATGATCTGGGAGTGTTCTCACACTGAACAACACATCAGAAACCTGGTTCCATTGGTTTCAAATTCAAAGAATTTCAAAAATGTCTTTCAATATCTGCACATTCAGGATCTATCATATAGAATGGTGCGAACACAACAACTTGAGGCTCAACTTGGACAAGACCAAAGAGAGGAGTGTGAGCTTTAGGAAGGTGCAGGCTGACCACTCCTCACCACACATACACAACTCCTCAAGAACAGAGATAGGAGCACCAAGTTTCTGGGAGTGTACATAATGGATGATCTCACCTGATCCCTGAACACCACCACTTTGGTTGAGAAATCACAGCAGCGTCTCCACTTCCTGAAGGGACTGAAGTGAGTGAGGACCCAGCCCACCACATTTTAACCAGTTTTTACAGAAGCACCATTGAGTGTCCTAATCAGCTGCATCACCATCTGGTACGGGAATTGCAAGGCATCCTATTGCATGTATCTACAAAGAATTGTGCGGACTGCTGAGAGAATCACCGTGGCCTCTCTTCCACTATTAGAGATATTTTTCAGGAGCAAGGCCATTAGCATTGTCAAGGAACCCTCTCATTTGCTTTCTACCTTCAGCCTTTCTACCTCTTTTCTATATGCCTTCTTATCAGTGTTGTTGATGAAGCCAACAGTTGTGTTGTGTCATAACTGGGTGGTTATAGCAGTACGCAATAAACCCATACTGCACAGCATCTTCGCTACTTCGCAACTCATGAGTGAGATCGACTATTTGGTGTTCTTAATATCTAGCAGTGTCTTGCAATCTTAAGAAAGACATACACGACAAACAATTACACTATCAGTTGGAGCCAGAGTGGCCACTGTGACTGGACATGCCCCATCTTGGAAGAATTGTGTCCCTGGGCCAATAACTCCTACTTTATCAAGCAACTTTTCCTGCTGTACATGCTTTCTGCATTGTGGCCATACATTGGGTGCACCTATCATTTCACTAGTGTCTTGGAGGAGCTTTCAAATCTACAGAAGTCTATCGAATCTCCTAAGCTCTAAGAGCTTTAGTAAATACTACTCATAAAGAGATCCCACCTAATGGCAATAGCAAACAGTTAACAGATCAACTAAAAATAGGCCAGAAGCCTTGGTGGAGGTTTTACATGTTACTGAACATGCAACCAGTTATGATGTCTCACAATAAATAATACACACATGTCAAAAAATACTGAAAGTAGTCTTCAGTCCTGATTTTCCATCACAATTAATTTTCTTTAAATTTCCATCGAAATTGGACATATAATGGACTAAAATATGGCTCTTTTATCACAATTTCTATGGATATACAGTACATTCATTTTTAAATAATGTTCACAATAGCCTGGATTTTGATAGCAAATGGAATGCTCCTGTGCCCCCTGAAGCTGCCTTTGTCCATTTTTAGGGTATCCAGAAAGTTGCATGCACCAAATAAGTACCTTGTTGCAGTTTGCTAGCAGGCAATTAGATCTGGCCTTGGCCTTATTGGCTAGCAGGCAATTACCATAGATTTCGCACTACAGAGCGCACCTGATTAAAAGCCGCTGGCTCTAATTTTAGAAAGAAAATCAATTTTGTACTTGTACAGGCCGCACCGGATTTTAGGCCGCACCGGATTTTCGGCCGCAGGTGTCCCACGTTGTAATATGAGATATTTACACAGAAAGATATTACACGTGAGGATTTTTTAACTTTTAATTAAATCCATATGGTAACATAAACAAATACATATTGCAAATGCTTTATTTCGAACCGTGCCTGTAACGCGGCTACTTTTAAATATACGTTGCATATACTTTTTTACTGAACAACATTCCAATATCTCCTAACGACTGGTAAAAAATATATATACTGCAGCCTACCAGGAAAAGTTATTGATCGCCTTTAACTTAAAAGCAGCGTTCGCTCAGATCTAATGCCGCTCGCGTAATACGCTCGCCCCCGCCTTCCCGTTTATCGCAAACCGGTATCCCACAAGACGCGGCGAAACCGGGTGTGACGTCATAGCATCCCGCGATGTAGTACAGAAAACAAATATAGTTAAAACACTTCTAACTTTAACTAGAAAATGAATTACTAAGCGAAAATATTATAAACTAAATAACTGCCATAAAGGCAGCACAATGCTTTTCTTCGAGTGTTTTCCATGTTGATGAGGGTGAGTACAAATGACTGATTTACAATAATTTAATTGTGAAAGTGCGCTTGATTTATCGTACAATTTCATTGGACCTCTGTGAACTACTCATCAATTTTATTGGTCTACTGTTACGAGGCAAAATGTTTTTGGCGGCATGAAAAAAAATCATGCATTAGCCGCACCGTATTAAAGGCCGCAGTGTTCAAAGCTGTTCAAAATGTGGGAAAAAAGTAGCGGCTTATAATCCGACATCTACGGTAGATGCAGTTGATGAAGCAAAGACTTGGTGGCTCATTGTATTGATGTTGATCCCAGAGAAGCATTCTCACTTCTCACAGCCCATTAAAATAATTGTTCCTTTTTTGCATCTAGTTACTGATTACAGCTTCATCTAACTTGACACAGCATGTACAACTTGATCCCTGCCCAGATGTCCTTCTTAGTTACATAAAGAGCCACAAACACATACCCCATTATCTTGATATGGCAATCGCTAACACCGCCCAGTGGAAGGTAGAGAAGCTGAATGCTTGCAAGACTTCACATGATTTTAACTCTGTCTATTTCTGGAGGATGTGTTGAAGTAAACTCATTACATAGATCTTTGACCAATCCGACTTGACTGTAATGGACACTGAAACAGATATTATGTAGGGACCATCCTCTCAGTTGATATAATCACAGAACGTAAAACCAAATTAATTTGGTTAAATCAATCAAAACCCACAAACTAACCCACATACCCACATACTTTTACTTACATCATGATGTCATCAAACATGCCTGTTAAACATATAATGCAACATACTGAGTAACAGAACAAGCCATTTCTGAGTCTCTACTCTAATATTCAAAAGGCTTGTCTTTAGATTGCATCCTGCTCTAGAATCCTTCTACAACAGCTACAGTAAAGCAATTCTATATTCGGCTAACAGTCAAGCCAATTACCAAAGAGATTTTAAGTGATATACACCACCAATAAAATGACTGCCATCTCAGGCTTTTCTACCAAGTCCACACCAATGTACTTATTAGAAATCTCAGGGTTTTTTTCCCCCGATGCTATTGACCACAGATGACAGATATTTCTATATTTCTTTTTTTATTATTGACATCTCAAGCCTTGCTTAAAACAGACTTATTTCTTGGATGGGTGAAATAGTCAACATTTTCCAGCCTCTTCACACCCTGCCACAATTCCAATAAATTCCTTTGATTTTTCCCTGAAGGCTTGACATTCATCCTTGTATAACGTAACAAGGATAACACTCCAGTTGTGGTCCAAACTGTGACTAATGTGCAGATGGTAGTTGATTGAGGCATGGATACAAATACTTTACCATGTTGTTGCTGTGTCCAATTATATTACAATTTGCAAAAGCACGCAATTTCTGACATAAATTGAAACTCCAAGGGTGCATACACAAATAGTCATGGAACAGTGTCAGTAGAAATGAGAGGACTAACTTTCTCATTATTTTAAGGGTCAGTCTGCTGATAGCAGAAGACCTGACTGGACGAACAGAGTGCAGTTTATTCAGACATCCAGGAAGTGTTTTCTGCAGCAGGTAGTGCAATAGTACACAACATGGAAGCCAGGGTTGGATCCAATCTCCCAACAGATTTCTAAATGGTCCATAAGCCCATGAACACTATCTCATTATTCCCTTTTTATTTGCAATCTCTCTGTTTGTAACAGAGTAGTTTTACGTCTGTCTTTGCACCGTACTGCTGTCACAGCAGAACAAATTTCACATCACGTAAATCAGTGCCAATCTTATTCTGAGCCTGTAGATTGGTTCAGTCAACCCAGTCTCCACTTACCAGCTGGTGAACCTTTCTGCACAGTCCTTACATCAAGCCTAGGCCACACAATTACTGCTGTGTTTTAATTAAAAATATCACCCAACAAATAATTTACCCAATGGCTATTTACAAGATACTGAGGTCAATGATAAGCATTCCCTGGGAATAATATAATTAAGGTAAACATTTTTAAAATATTTTGTATACACTTATGTTTTCTTGTGATGTAGAGGAAAGCTATTGGACCTTGTTCCCAGAGCATTCCCATTTGTTCCCTTTCTCCCTCTTACATCTCCATACCTTATTCCCTTTTACATGCCCTTTAATAAATCTCATTTCCCCTACCACTCACCTACACCAGGGCTAATCCACAGTTGCCACCTAACTTGACAACCTGCAGCTGTTTGGGATGAGGGAGGTGGTCAGAGGGCCAAGGAGAACCTGTGCAGTCAGAGAGGGAATGTGCGAACTCCTCTCATGCAGCACTAGATGGGACAGCATCAAACTAGATCGCTGGAGCTGCAGTGTTGGTAATCCCAGTGTGACATACAGTACCTACATGCATATATCTGTATCCTTTAACTGTGTGCTTATATTGTGAGCTTACTGGAGAGCACAGACAAGGGATATGCTTGTTTCTCAAGTATTGTAATAGTATGCAGACATAACGGTTTGCAATAAGATTTTGAAGATGGCTCGCAAATATTTCTAAATAAATCGCCAGATATTTTAGATATGTATTTGCTGTGTTTCAATGCATTCTGAGGACATTACACGTAGTTCAATCCTTCTGCAGTGGCTAACCTCATTATTTCAGGAATCCATTAAATATACTTCCAGAGAAATCACAATGCAGTCAGCTCAAGTAAAGGCCAAGGAACTTCAACTTTCCTTCAAAGTAAAAGTCGCAGAAATCAATGTAGTGAGCCTTTGTCATGTCACCCACAGGGCATTTGTAAATAAAGCTGCACATTTTGCTCATGCCAAGGTGCATTATAATGTCAGCAATATTTATTTTTGTGCCCCTACCTTCCCACACTTACCACTTAAAATAAAGCCTACTGGCCTTCTTAATTGCTTGCTATAATAACAATATCTTTATAAATAGAGTAGTTTTCATACAAATGATGTAGTTCAAAGTGCTTTACAAAGGGATAAAACTGCAAACATGAAAATAAAAGACAAAAAAAAGTTAGTTGAAAGCACGGCGGAGATAGTGGCGTCAGATACAACAACTAAATTTAAAAGACATTTTAGACAGGCATCTGGGCCATTTCTGTTCTATACAACTGAATAACTCCTTGACACCCAAAAAATACAAGGACAGCACCAGAGAATAGGACTGAACCCAGTTTGCTTCAGCTATGAGACAGCAGCTCTTCCAGCTTAATAAGTAACCATTCTTCCGATTACCACGTTTGAACTTTCTGGCAATTTTGAAAAAGATTCCTTTGAGGTGGTTTCACTGAGGACATTCCAGAAATAATCAGAAGCATTGTAATTTTATATTTTCAGATGAATAGCATGCAGTAATTTGTTATTTATTTGGGATCTATGTTTTCTGTAAACAGTGATAGAAGACCAGTGTTGAACTGTGGCATCTGTTCGCTAACACTGCTACATTTCTGAGATGTATTCGGTTCTGAGCAACACATTTAGGAATTGCTACATAATGTTAGTAGTATTTCAATCACTTCAAGCAATGGAACACATATTTGCACAGAAGCTTGAAGCGGACTGTTATGGACTTTTATACGTTTAAAATCATAAATAGTTTATTCTTTAAGATTTTCCTGTTAACAATATATTTGTAAATTAAAATACTGATTGGTCTGAAAACTAGGTTGAAAAGTGAAAGTGAAATATTTTGAACAATGGGATATTATTTCCATTTATGACCTTTATACTGCTGTGATCTTGAAGGGCACTGCTGGCATCCACGCAGTCAGACATCTCAGACATATGTGGTCTTGCTGTAAGCCTGGGATTGACTAAATGACAGGCGCCAGCTTATCTGTCAACTAACTCTATCATTGGACTCCATCATCAGTATCAATTGATACTGGGGAGCCCTAGTATTATCTTGTCATGGATCATTCATTCATTCCTCCAAATAAGGAGTCTTGATCTATTGTTAAAATGAATGAAATGTTCCTATTTTTTCTGTCACCATTTCCCCAACATTTCACACTGATGTAATCATCTAAATCTTTTATTTGTAAGGGTTCCCTGCTGAAGAAATTGGTACAGAATAAAACACATGGTCTGAATTTCAGGTTGAAAAACGAAAGTTAATGTTCTCATTAAATACTGCAAGTTTCCTAAAGTCTTCTCAATATGTTATATTCTTTGTTCTTCTGTAGCTTCAGGTACTTTTAATGCTTAGTAACCACAAAGTACACTGCAGATGCTGTGGTCAAATCAACACGTACAAAAGCTGGATGAACTCAGCAGGTCGGGCAGCATCTGTTGAAATGAGCAGTCAACGTTTCGGGCCGAGACCCTTCGTCAGGCCCCTGCCCCCTCCTTCTTCAGTCCTCACGAAGGGTCTCGGCCCGAAACGTTGACTGCTCGTTTCAACGGATGCTGCCCGACCTGCTGAGTTCATCCAGCTTTTGTACGTATTACTTTTAATGCTTAGTTACTTGTTCTGTAATTAAAATTGTTTATGTAAACAGGTTTATAGATACCCTATCTCCAAGCCTTGATGAACATTTCTTCTTAACTTTAATTTTGGACATACGTATGGACAGTGTGAGTGCTGTTCAAAGTACACATATGTCACTATATACTCCCCTGAGATTTCTTTGTGGGCATTCACAGTAAATACAAAGAAACACAATAGAATCAATGAGAAACCAAACACAAGAAGACAGTCAAACAACTAAGGAGCAAAAAACAACAAACTTAGTCTCTGGGGGCTCTGCTATCGCATGCATGGTGGGTGGCAGGGATTGATGCTTTTGCTGGAGCAAGTTGGGGGTGGTGGAGGGAGGATGGTTCATGCCTTTACTGTTGCTCGTGCGAGGGAGGAGGGGAAGGGGACTTTGGAGTTCTAATATTTTCTGTCATTAATTTTTCTTCTGTTTCACGGATGTCTGCAAAGAGTAAGGATTTCAGGTTGTATACCGTATACGTTCTCTGACATGAAACTGAACCATTGAATTGTGCAAATACAAATTTTTTTTAAAGTAATAAGTAAATAGGCAATAAATATTGAGAACTTGAGATGAAGACTCCATAGGATGTGCAAACAGTAGTGTTGGGGTGAGGTAAGTTGAGTGAAGTTATCCCCTCTGGCTCAAAAGCCTGATGGTTGAGGGCCAATAGCTGTTCCTGAACCTGGTGGTGTAAGTATTGAGGCTCCTGTACCTTCTTCTCAATGGCAGCAGTGAGAAGAGAGATGATGGGGGTCCTTGATGATGCTTGCTGCTTTCCTGCAACAATGCTCCTTGTGCTCAGTGGTGAGGAGAGGGCTTTACCCATGGTGGACTGAGCTGTATCCACTACTTTTTGTAGGATTTTCTGTTCAAGTGCACTGGTGTTTCCGTACCAGGGCATGGTGCATCCAGTCAATACACTCTCCACTACACAGCTATAGAAGTTTTGTCAAAGTTTTAAGTGACATGCCAAATCTTCACAAACTTCTAAGAAAGTGGAGACACTGCTGTGATTTCTTTGTTATGGCTCTTGTGTGCTGAACCCGGGACAGATCCTCTGAAATGTTACTGCTGAGGAATTCAACGTTGCTGATGCTCTCAACCTCCGATCCTCTGATAAGGACTGCCTCCTGGTCTCCTCCTCCTGTAGTCAATAATCAGCTCTTCGGTTTTGCTGACATCGAGTGAGAAGATGATGTTGTTGCACCATTCAGCCAGATTTTAAATCTCCCTCCTATGTGCTGATTCAACACCACCTTTGATTCGGCCAACAATAGGTGGTGTCATTGGCAAACTTAAATATAGAATTGGAGCTGTGCTTTGCCTTGGTGTCATAAGTATAACACAAGGAGAGTAAGGGGCCAAGCACCTTATTTATCAAGAACATGGGATGAAGAGTAAAGTGAGTCCATAGGATGTGTAAACAGTATTGTTGGGATGAGGGAAGTTGAGTGAAGTTATCCCCTCTGGTTCAAAAGCCTGATGTTTGAGGGCTAATAGCTGTTCCTGAACCTTGTGGTGTAAAGTATTGAGGCTCCTGTACCTTCTTCTCAATGGCAGCACAAATAGTGCATGAAAACTCAATTTCAACATTTAAGAGAAGTTTGGATAGGTACATGGATAGTAGGGATATGAAGGGCTATGCTCCCGGTGTAGGTTCATGGGAGTAGGCAGTTTCAATGGTTTTAGCATGAACTAGATGGGCCAAAAGGCCTGTTTCTGTTCCATATTTCTATATGACTCTATTGCTCCACAAACCTATAGATGCAAATTTCCATACATGTTAAATTTGGATGGAGGTTTGAAATAAAAATGTGCAATTATGCTGATGGGATTCTATCATAGGCTCTCAATATCCGCAGTGAAGTGGGGGAGCAGAGGTGTACACAGATTATGGAAAGGTAAAGAAATAACATGGTTATCATAGTGGGAATTTTAATTTTCCTTGTATTGAATAAGACTTTATTAATAAAAGAAGCTTAGATAGGGTAAAATTTCTTCAGTGGATCCAAGGTGTGTTCTTGAAACAATATGTGGAGAGTCCAACTATAATACAATATACTGGAGCTATCTTTAGGAAATGAGCCAGGCCAGGTGAAAAACCTGATAGTGGGTGAATATTTTGGGAATAGTGACCACAGCTCTTTATGATTTAAGACAATATGAGGAAGAATAAAATTGGATCTTGCAGGAAGGTACTAAACTGTGGGAGGGTGGATTATCACAGGATAAAACAGAGTGTTGATTGAAAGTTGCTGCTATCAGACAAGTCTCTGCCTGGCATATGGGAGTTGTTTAAAACCAGCTGATCAGGATTTATGATTGACATATTCTGGTAATGTGTAGGACAAGGAAAGTGAGGTAATGGAAACTTGGATGACCCAAGAGGTTCCAAAATTAGTTATGAAGAAAAAGGAAGCATATGTAAGGTTTAGGAAGCTAAAACCAGACTGGGTTTGTGTAGAATATAAAGACTGTGAGGAGTGCTTAAGCAGGTGATCAGGAAGGCCAAAATGGGCCATGGAATGTCTTGGTAAGCAGGATCAAGGGAAATCCCTCAGCATTAGGATAACTAAGGAGAGGGTAGGTCCACTCAAGGATAAAGGAGTGCTTGGAGTCAGAACTCGTAGCTGAAGTACTAAATGAGTACAGTGTGTTTGTTTTTACCAAGCAGAAAGATTTGGAGGATAGTGGAAATAGTGAGCTGTGCCAATGTGTTGAGACACGTTGAGATTAAGGAGGAGGTAGTGCTGGGTCTTTTGAAAAACAAAGTCACCGAGACTTGACAGCAATAATCTTAGAAAATTGAACGAAGCAAGTGAAGAGATTGCCGGGCTTTGACAAAGATCTTTGTGCTCTTGCTGTCAACAGGTAAGGTTCCTGAGAACTGGAGAACAGCAAATGTTAGGCTTTTGTTCAAGAAAGGAAAAAGAGATAATCCATATAATTATGGGCCAATGAGCCTCATGTCAGTGGTAGGGAAACTACTGGAAAGGATACTGAGGGCTAGCACTTATGAGCATTTGGAAAGGTCCATCCTGCATGGGCTTTATGCAGGACAAATCAGGCCTTATAAACTTGATTAAGTTATTTGAGGAAGTGACTAAGGTGCTAGAGCAGGGGTGGGCAAACTTTTTGACTTGTGGGCCACAAAGGGTTCTAAAATTTGACAGGGGGGCCGGACCAGGAGCAGATGGACGGAGTGTTTTGGTAATACACCTCATAAGAGAAAATAAAATATCATGAGATATGTAGAAAACATGTGCTTTAATTTCAATTGAAAATGAACAAATGCATTACAACAAAATATCTGTCTTTGAAGTCCCATGGTATTTAGCTATTTATTGAAATGACTTTTAAAACACTGAAAATTAAATGAATAAAATACAGCTTTTTTTAATAGTAACAGTTATTATTTTAAAGCACTGAAAATTCTGTTATCCTTCAAGATATTATCATCATCACTCTCCTCCTGACTGTCTTTATTTCAAAAACGGTAGGAGATGCAGGTCTACTTGTCCTGCTCCTTCTTATTCAATTGTCCCCTGTGCCAAAACTCAACAACGACCAGTGTCACTGACAGAACAGTGACAGCGCGCCAGTATGCGGAGCGCGTTATTTGATCTGGAGCGCATTTTTTATTTTGAGAACGTACGTGCACCTGCGCACTACTCATGTCCATCACTTAACAGAAATGACATGTAACATGTAAGGCTCATTGAAAAAAATATTTTCAAATGCATTTTTTTACATAACACAACAAAGAAACTTATTTTTAATTTCAGTGGGAACAGTGTTGTTGGTCTCCCTTTTTAGCCAGCGCATCAAAGTCTGGATTTAGTTTTGTTGTGGCGATTCTCAGGATGGATCTGAGGTGTTAACAAGGTTTATTAATATAATTTCATCAAGTTCTGCCGGCCGGATTAAAAAGCTTAATGGGCCGTATATGGCCCGTGGGCCGTAGTTTGCCCATGCCTGTGCTAGGGTAAGGCAGCGGGCGTTATCTACATGAACTTTAGCAAGGCATTTGATAAGGTCCCGCATGGTACGTTGACTCACAAGATAAAGGTGCATGTGAATTGCAAATTTGGATTCAAAACTGATTTGCCCATAGAAAGCAGAGAATAGGAATGGAAGGCTGTTCCTCTGGCTAGAGGTCCATGACCTATGGAGTTCCTCCTGTGTAGGTGCCAGGGCCTCTGTTGTCTGTGATTATATATGGATGATTTGGATGAAAATCTAGATGGGTGGATTAGTAAGTCTGCAGATGATGCCAAGGTCAGAGGAGTTGTGGACTGTGTAAAGGACTACAGCAGTATATAGATCAGCTACAGGTATGAATAGAGAAATGGCAGATGGAATTTAATCCCTGTGTGAGTTGTCTCACTTTGGGAAGTCAAGTGTAAAGGAAAACGTATGAAATTACTGGTAGACCACTTAATAGCTTTTAAAGTGGCTACACAAATGGTTATGGTGGTAAAGAAGGTATGTTTGCCTTCATTGGTTGGAGTGTTGAGTTTCAGAGAAAGGATTTCTTGCTACATCTATATAAAACTTCAGTCAGACTCCACCATTAGAGTACTTCATGTAGTTCTGGTTGCTCCATTACAGAAAGGACGTGGAGACTATTGAAAGGGTACAGAAGAGGTTTGCCAGGATACTGTTTGGATTAAAGGGTATGTGCTATAAGGAAAGATTGAACAAACTTGGGTTGTTCTCTCTAGGTCATTGGGGGCTGAGGGGAGACTTGAAAAACGGTGCTAAAATTATGTGAGACATAGATGGAGAAGTGAAAATGTCAAAGGCTGAAGGACATACATTTATTATTGAAGGGGAAAAGTTTAAAGGCAACACAAGGGACAAGTTTTTATTTTATGTAGGGAGCAGCAGGTGCCTGGAATAAATTATCAGGGGTTGTAGTGGCATCAGGCAGTTTGGTAGAGGTTAAGAGGCTTTTAAGTAGACCATTGACTATGAAGAGAATGGAGGGAAATGGATGATACATAGAAGAAAAACAGAGTACAAATCAACATCAAGATCAGCATAACATCATAGACTGAATGGTCTGTCCAGGTGCTATCCTGTTCTCTGTTCCATTATAAGCACAATGTCTATTTAATAATATAGGCACACAATGAATAAGATTATTCTGAGTTATGATGTTGTAATATTTTGTCTTACCAATAAAAAGATTCCACTCTGTGTCCAGATCAGCCTGATTAGCCAAGCAGCCCTTCATTACATTAAGACAGTAGTTGTTGCAAGGTTTCACAGTGGGGACTCCTCGGCAGTAAGGACAATACATCATCTTCATTAAAGCACGGATGCATCCTAATGCTGGAATTACCTATTGAGTTTAAAGAAGAAGAAAATGAATTTTATTGCCATATACGTAGATTTTGTGAGTGGTCTGGTTGTAGGAGCAGTTTTAGTTAATTCAAGCCTGCTCCACAATCCACAACAAGTATGGTTGATCATCCACTTTGGTACTCTGTTCCCAACTTTTCTCAATTTCCCTTGATCCCTTCTCGAATATATTGAACAATAGCCACCACTGTATTTTGAGGTAGAGGATTCCACAAATGCACTAGTATCTGGGTGAATAAGTCTTGCAATATCTTGGCTCAACTCTCCTTCATTAGATTCTGTTCCATTCATTTTCAATAAGGTGTTGACCAAACCTCGCTTCCATCACATCATTTTCCATTGCACTTCCAGCTTATGTTATATGGCATCTGACCAAATGCTGATCTAAGCTCAAAGTAAATTTATTGTCAAAGCATTACCAAACACTACCTTGAGATTCACTTTCTTGAAGGCATTCACACTGTAGAATTTATGAAAAACTATACATAAACAAAGATTGACAAACAACCAATTTGCAAAAGAAGACAAGCTGTGCGAATAAAAAAAAATATACTGAGAATATGAGTTTTAAAGAGTCCTTGAAAGTGAGTCTGTTCAGAGTAGTGATGATTGAAAGTATCCATGCTGGTTCATGAACCTGATGGTTGAAAGGTACTAACTGTCCCTGAACCTGGTGGTGTGGGACCTAGGGCTTCTGTATCCCCTCTCTGATGGTAGTGATACAATAACTCAATAATGCAGCATAGAAAGAGACCCTTTAGCCTAACTTATCTATGGTGACCAAGGTGAGCTGGTCCCATTTGTCTGACGTCCCTCTAATCCATTCCTAATCCAAATAATTTTTACCTGCTTCTATCACTCCCTCTAGTGGCTCATTCTATATACTCACCACCCTCTGTGTGAAAAATCTGCCCCTCAGATCACCTTCAAATCGTTCCCCACTCATCTTAATACTATGCCTTTTACTTTTAGACTATTTAGCATTAGAAAAAGGACTGTAATCATCCAACTATGTCCTTCATTAATATTTAAACCTCTATAAGGTCATTCTTCACCCTCCTTCACTCAGAGATAAACAATCCCAGCCTGTCCAGTCTATCTTTACATCTCAAACTCTCCCATTATGGAAATATCTTTGTGAATCTTTTCTGTACAATCTCTATCTTAATTATATCCTTCCTATAGCATGGCAACAATAAATGCACACAATAACCCAAGTACATTCTTGCCTATATCTTGCAACATCCATAACAAGTTGCCCTAATTTGTATTCATAGATCTGAAAGATGCAGACAAAATATGAGCACCTTCTTCACCGCCGTGTCTAAATGTGTAAACCCCCCCCCCCCTTGGCCATCCCTTTTCCCACTTTCCAAGTTGATAGGGATTCTGTTGCAACCTTAGACATCTTTCTTCACTGCCCTCTAACCACCAATTTTAGTGTCATCAAAGTTATTATTTATGCTAACTACATTCTCATTCAAATCATTAATTTATATAACAAATATTAGAGGACACAGCATTGATCCCTGCAGTGCACCACTGGTCACAGGCCTCCAAACTGAAAACAACACCACTACTTCCACCGATTTTGTATCCAATTGGCTAGTTCACTCTGGGTTCCATGTGATCTAATCTTCTGGAACAGCCTATCATGAGGCACTTTGCCAACGGCCTTTCTAAGGTCTATGTACAAAACTTCTGCTCCCCTTCCTTTGTCGATTCTCTTGATCTACTCTTCAAAATTCAATCAAATTGGTAGGCCATATCTTGGGTAATGATGAGTCTGAGTACAGAGAGGAAATTAAGAACCTGGTGGCATGGTGTGAAGGAAATAACCTATCCCTCAACGTCAGCAAGACGAAGGAATTGGTTGTTGACTTCTGAAGGAGTAGCGGACCACATGACCTCATCTACATCGGTGGTGTGCAGGTGGAACGGGTCAAAAGCTTTAAGTTCCTCGGGGTGAATATCACAAATGACCTGACTTGGTCTAACCAAGTAGAGTCCACTGCCAAGAAGGCCCACCAACGCCTTTACTTCCTGAGAAAGCTGAAGAAATTTGGCCTGTCCCCTAAAACCCTCACTAATTTTTATAGGTGCACCGTAGAAAGCATTCTTCTAGGGTGCATCACAACCTGGTATGGAAGTTGTCCTGTCCAAGACCGGAAGAAGCTGCAGAAGATCATGAACCTAGCCCAGCACATCACACAAACCAATCTTCCATCCTTGGACTCACTTTACACCACACGCTGTCGGAGCAGTGCTGCTAGGATAATCAAGGATAAGTCCCACCCAGCCAATACACTTTTTGTCCCACTTCTCTCCAGGAGAAGGTTCAGGAGCATGAAGATACGTACGGACAGATTTGGGAACAGCTTCTTTCCAACTGTGATAAGACTACTGAACAGATGCTGACCCGGATCTGGGGTATACCTTCCAAATATCTGGACCTGACTTGCACTACCTTACTTTCCCTTTTATATTTTCTAATTATTATTTATAATTTAAATTTTTATTATATTTACTTCGATTTGTACTTCAGGGATCGCGAAGCGCAGAAACAAATATCACTGTGATGATTGTACGCTCTAGTATCAATTGTTCGGTGACAATAAAGTATTTGTATTTTGTATTTTTACAAAATGTCCCATGCTCATAGCCTTGCTAACGAGCTCTAATCAGTCCTAAACTCAACATGAGCTTTAGTTTGAATTTAGCTTTAAATGTAGCCCTTCAGTTTTCTAATCCAAATGAGATAAAAGATAGAAGACATTCAGCCTGCAGTAAATCAGGAGATCCATGTTTAATGCCATAGTTAGCCATATATTGTAAAAGCTCCGACCCTCTCTTTCCAGCAGCACTGACAAAACTCAATTGTTAGGTGACATGGGTAGACCTCAGGAATAAGAAAGGTGTAAAGTCACTATAACATATTTATATTACAGTACTCCCATTAGCCAGAGAGAGATAGAGTAACAGATAAGCAGGCAGATAATGGAATGATGTTGAAACAACATAGTAAGTGAAGTAGGTGACTTCAATTTCCCCAATATTTACTGGGAGTCTCTTAGTGTCAGAGGCTTAGATGGGTAGAATTTGTTTGCTAATTCTAGGACAGTCCAACTTGACCTTGTATTAGGAAATGAGTTTCAGTGGGAGAGCATTTTGGGATCAGTGACTGTAAGTTTTAAGAACTTGATGGAAAAGGAGAAGAATGTACCTCAGGGAATCTGCTCAATTGGGAAAAGGCTAAATACAGTGGGACTGGGCAGAAATTGTGTAAAGTAGATTACAAAAGTTCAAAGTAAATTTATTATCCAAGTACATATGTATATGTCACCATATACAACCCTGAGATTCATTTTCTTGTGGGCATACTTAGCATAGTTAGATACATAGAATAGTTACAATAACAGGGTCAATGATAGATCAACCAGAGTGCAGAGAACAACAAACTATGCAAATGCAAATATAAATAAATAGCAATAAATAATAAGAACATGAGATAACAAGAAAAAGAGTCCTTAAAGTGAGATCATTAGTTGTAGGAACATTTCAGTGATGGGACAAGTGAAGTTGAATGTAGTTATCCCCTTTTATTCAAGAGCTTGATGATTGAGGGGTAGTAATTATTCCTGAACCTGATGTTGCAAATGCTGAGCCTCTTGTACCTTTTACCCTGGGTGGTGGGGATCTCTAATGATGGATGCTGCTTTTCTATGTCAGTGTTTCATATAGATGTGCTCAATGGTTGGGAGGGCTTTAGCCATGAATCCACTACTTTTTGTAGGTTATTGTGTTCAAAGGCAATGGTGTTTGCATACGAGTCTATGGTGCAGCTAGTCAATATACTCTCCATGATACATCTATAGAAGTTTGTCAAAGTTTTAGATATGCTAAGTCTCCCAAACTCCTATGCAGTGACTATTATTAAGTAAGTCCACAAATGATATATGGGACTCACAGAGATTTTCAGCAGATCAGGCAACATCTATGGAAGGAAATGAACAGTTGACATTTTGGGCTGAGACAATTCATCAGGACTGGATATGAAGAGGGTAGAAGTCAGAATCAAAAGGTAGGGGGAGGGTGAGGAGCACAGACTGGTGGGTAATAAGTGAGTCCAGATGAGGGGAGAGGTGGGTGCGTAAACATGAGTGTGATGAAAGGGAATAACCTGCAAGTTCCGGCAGGATAGGTTAGGTCCACAGAATCCATGGAGTGTTGATCAGGTAGATTCAGAATTGGTTTGGAACTATAGGGTGGAACGAGTTGAAGACCTTTTCTCAGAATGAAGACTGGTGACTAGTGTTGTGCCACAGGCGTCAGTGTTAGAACTCTTGCTATTCATTATTTATATAAATGATTTGGATGCAAATACACTAGGCTTCATCAGTAGTTTGTAGACGGTGTAAAATTAGCAGGTGGATAGTGAAAAGTGTTATAGTAGATTACAAGGGGATTCTCCATGAAGGGAATTCACACTAAAGCCAGGAGAGAACCCCTTAGGAGAACATTATACTCGACTTGAAGGATCGCTTTACTACTATTGCTACTTAAGTATTTTTGGAAATTGGCTGAGGAGTAGCAAATGGATTTCAATACAGATAAGTAAGAGGTAATGCAGTTTTGCAAGTCAAACTGTTGTTGGACATATCAAGAATGGTAGGACATTTGAGGATGTAATGGAATAGAAGGAAGTTGGGAAGGAAGTTTGGGAATGTAATGGAATAGAAGGAAGTTGGGATGGAAGTTTGGGAATGTAGTGGAATAGAAGGAAGTTGGGAAGTAAGTTTGGGAATGTAATGGAGTAGAAGGAAGTTTGGGAATGTAATGGAATATAAGGAAGTTGGAGTATGTGTATTGTTCATTGAAAGCTGTAGACATTTAGCAGGCTGACGTTCATCCATCAGGACATTGAACGTAAGAGTCAGGACATTATGTTGCAGTTGTATAAGACATTGGTGAGAACACACTTGGAGTACTGTGTATAGTTTTGATCACCCCGTTAAAGGAAAGATATAGTTAAACTGGAAAGACTGCAGAAAAAAATGTTATATGGTCAGGTTAGCCAAGTTAGGAATGTAGAATGAGGACAACCTTATATACATTATGAAATGACATGAGATGGACATTAGGACATTGGTAGTTAGTACTTCATAGAGTCATAGAACACTACAGTACAGAATCAGGCTGCTCAGCCCAATTAGGCCACACTGCATTGTTATTCTGATTAGTTCCATTGACCCACACATGGATCACAGCCCTCCATACCCCTCCTGTCCATATACTTTTCTAAACTTCTCTTAAATGTTGCAATTGAACCTGTATCTACCACTTCTACTAGCAGCTCATTCCTCAATTGGACCACAACCTGGTTGAAGTCGTTCCCTCTCAGGTTCTACTTAATATTTCACCTTTTACCCTTAACCTATGACCTCTAATTCTAAGCTCACTCAACCTTAGTAAGAAGTCTGCTTGCTCTTACCCTATCTATACTCCTCGTAAGTTTGTATTATACCCCTCATTCTCCTACACGCTGAGGGATAAAGTCATAACCTATTCAACCTTTCTTATCACTCAGATCCTCAAGTCTCAGCAACATCTTGGTAAATTTTCTCTGCAATCTTTCAATCTTATTGATACCTTTCTTGTAGGTGGATAGCCGGCATTACACACAATACTCCAAATTTGGCCTCACCAATGACTTATACAAGACCAACATTGCATTCCAACTCTGATTTATAAAAGCCAGTGTGTCAAACGCTCTTTATGACTATATCTACCTATGCCACCACTTTCTATGAATTATAGATCAATATTCTCAGATCCCTTTGTCCTACCACACTCCTCAGTACTCTACCATTCACTGAGTAAGACCTAACCTGGCTGGTAACACCTCACACTCATCTGCATTAAATTCCATCTGCCATTTTTCAACCCACTTGTCCAGCTGGTCCAGAGCTCGCTGCAAGCTTTAATAGCCTTCCTTGCTGTCCACTTTCTCCCCCCCCACCCCACCAGTCTTGATCTCATATGCAAATTTGCTGATCTAGTTTACCACATGGTGTACACCCCAGAGTTCTAAAAGAGGTGGCTGAAGAGATCAAGCAGGTATTGGTAATGATCTTTCAAGAATCACTAGATTCTGGAATGGTTCCAGAAGACTGAAAGATTGCAAATGTCACTCCACTGTTCAAGAAGGGAAAAGCAGAAGACAGGAAACTATAGGGCAGTTAGTCTGATCTCACATGTTGAAGTCAATTATTAAGATGTTGGAGTCAATTATTAAGGATGAGGTCTCAGGGTACTTGGAGACACATGATAACATCCGCCATATTCAATGCGGTTTCCTCAAGGGAAAATCTTCCCTGACATATCTATTGGAATAGAATGGATTTGGAGAGGATATTTCCTATGGTGGAAGAGCCAGAGGATAGAACCTCAGAGTAGAGGGGAGTCCTTTGACAAAGGAGATGAGGAGTAATTTCTTTAGCCAGAGAATGGTGAATCTGTGAAATTCTTTGTCACGGGCAGCCGTGAGACTAAGTCTTTATGTATATTTAAGGCAGAGGTTGATAAGAGTTTTGATTGGTAAGGACATGAGGGAATACGGGGAGAAGGCAGGAGATTGGAGCTGAGAGGAAAATTGGATCAGCCATGATGAAATAGCGGAGCAGACTCGATGGGCCAATTGGCCTAATTCTGCTCCTATATCTTATGGTCATGGTCATTTGGAGGTTGGTCATGAAGTTTCAGTCACTTGACATTTAAGATAAGGCAGTAAATTGGATTAGACATTGGCTTTGCGGGATAAGCCTGAGATTTGCAGTAGATAGTTGGCTCTCTGACTGGAAGCCTGTGACTAGTGATGTGCTAAAGGGATCAGTGCTGGGTCCGTTGTGTTTGCCCTCTATATCAACAATCTGGATAATAGTGCAGAAAACTGGATCAGCAAATTTATGAATGACACCAGGATTGAGGGAATAGTTGACAGTGAGGAAGACTATCAAATCTTACACCAGGATCTAGACCACATGGAAAAATTGGTAAAATATGGCAGATGAAATTTAATGCAGATAAGTGCAAGTTGTCCCTCTTTGGGAGGACAAAGCAGGATAGGACTTACACTGTGAGCAGTAGGGCACTGAGGATTGTAGAACAGAGGGATCTGGGAATAGAGATCTCGAATTCCTTGAAAGTGGTGTCACAGGTAGATAGGGTTGTAAAAAAATCTATTGGCACATTAGCCTTCATAAATCAAAGGATTGAGTACAGGAGTTGGGATGTTATATCAAAGTTGTATAAGACATTGCTGAGGACAAAACTGGAGTGTTGTGTGCAGCATTGATCACCTCCCTACTGGAAAGATGTCAGTAAGATTGAAAGAGTACAAATTTTACAAAGTTCTTGCCAGGACTTGTGGACCTGAGTTAAAGGAAAAGGGTTGAATAGGTTTGCACTTTATTCCCTACAGCATAGGAGAATGAGGGGAGATTTCATAGAATTTCACTAAATTATGAGGGGTATAAATAGGGTATAAAAATGAGGGGTATAAACGCAAGCAGACTTTTCCAACTGTGGTTGGGAGCGACTAGAACTAGAAGTCATGAGTTAAGGGTGAAAGGTGAAATGTTTAAGAGGAATATGAGGAGAAACTTCTTCACTCAGATGGAAGTGAGAGTGTGAAACGTGCTACCAGCATAAATGGTGGTTTCAAATTTAATTTCACCATTTAAGAGGAATTTGGATACGTTCAAAGTAAAATTTATTATCAGAGTACATACTGTACATGTCACCACATACAACCTTGAGATTGTTTTTCTACACGGGGAAATGGTATGGAAGGCTTTGGTCTGGGTACAGTTCGATGGTATTAGGTGGATTGATAGTTCGGCATAGACTAGATGGGCCAAAGGGCCCATTTCTGTGCTGTAGTGTTCTACAACTCTATGATTGGTAGTCAGGAGTCTATTTTCTAATGTGAAATACAGGCAGGCATAGCCTGAAAGTGAGAAGGAAATTTTAAAATAAATTTTGGAGCCGGATATTTCTACACAGAGAACAATGTGGCTGGTGCTATCTGCCAAGGGAGATGATAGAAGCAGATATGATAGTAATGTTTCAGAGATATTTAGACAGTCTCATGACTAGAGGGATATAGACCATGTGCAGTCAGATGAGATGTTCAGTACAATGCCATGTGATTTATACTCACAGCCTTTATCTGTTATTTTCATTATCTTTTCATTT
The DNA here is from genome assembly GCF_048418815.1 of Hemitrygon akajei. NCBI lineage: Eukaryota > Metazoa > Chordata > Chondrichthyes > Myliobatiformes > Dasyatidae > Hemitrygon > Hemitrygon akajei. The sequence goes on from NC_133125.1 coordinate 110,160,399, forward strand.
CAATGCTTCAAGGAACATGATTCACAGTGAAAATTAATAGTGAAAGATCAAAGATGTCTGAGTGCTACTCATTATTAACTCAGTTGAAACAGACGTTTAAAGAAGGTCACATTGAGCTTCTATTAAGCTTTCTCATATTGATTTAATTTCAGAGTTATCACTGAAATTATGTGTGGAATACTCATTCATACTGTTTTTCAACAGCTGGATTCATTTTCAAAATTGTTTGAAAAACATAAATAACTATCACTGTGTTACCATCAAAATTTCACAACAGGAAGTCTAGCCAATTGGAAATTAGATTTTTGTGAGCCAATCGAATCAATCAGTGGAATTAAATATTAGTTGTCTGGATTGCTGATAGCTCGCCAGCTAGTACACTGTGCATGGCTGTACCATTCAAACATCCACAAGAACACACTGCAGTCAGACAGGTGCCTATCTCTCTTGGCCTTTGGACCTCTTGGTCAGTCCACGGATTTTCTGTAAATTGGTGAGCCAAGGGGACAATATAATCGACTGAGTCTGTTGCCTCTCGAAGCAATTCCATTCAGTCCTATTCCCCCTTTTAAATCTTTGTAACCTATTTGATTGCATAGTCCCATTAACATCCCCGGTTCTTCTACTTGTACCCTACACATTTCAGTGGCCAATTAATTTAACAAACTCCTGCATTTACTGCCATGCCATTCATTTATAGCATTGTTTAAGTATAGTTTTCTAAACTGCAATGTATGGTTATATTTCATGCATTTCATTGTACCGCTGTCGCAAAGTTAACGAGTTTCACAACGTATGTCAGTGGTACTAAACCTGATTCTGATTTTGATGCTGATTCCTTTCGTTTGTTTGGGACACTGTGCCACTTAATTTGGACGGGATACTGTCTCCAAACAGTTTCTACATAATATCAAATGCAGGCCCTTTAACACACAGTACATTGTGCTTAGAGTGAACAGTTTTTGAATAGTGTTAGCTGTGCGTGCTTCTGTTCAAAAAGCAGTGATTTTTGTTACTGACAGTTGGCGAGAAATAAGCAGTAAGACAATTCAGAACTCTTTTGCTCACTGCGGGGTTTCAAGCGTTCAGGCTTGGAGGAGTCAGAAATTGCTGGGAGTCAAAATGAAATGATTTCACTACTTCAAGTTAGGCACTATGAAGGTATTTGAAGGTATTGACAATCATCTTGAATGTTACAATGAAAATGAAAATATGTTTGTACAATCATTGAAAGCATTGTATGAAGGCAGTTTATTGTCTAAACTAGCTGTCTCCACTGATTTTGTTCATTACACTGGATGAAGTCCCGTGTCGATAGCTAGTAGGAACTTAATACATAGCTTTATAGCACTGGTAGTCACATTGGTAATGTTCTAATTTGTTTTGTATTTCATTTAAATACGTAATTTGTTACTCAGTTAAACATTAGTTTGTTATTTGTTATACATTTTTAACTATTTCCATGAAGCCAGTAATTTGGCAGCCACTTAATTGGGCCAAGCTGGTTCTGATTTGTCCCAAGAAGCCAGAATCTAGTATATTGCCAAATATCAGACATTCTGCAGTGACAGCTGAGCTAGTGGAAGGACATCAGGGTAACCTGTGGGTAGGGTCTTGCTTTCTACCATGAGAGCTTCATCACTACTTGTGATCTGTTGTGCCTCATGGAAGGGCCACGTGGATGTAGAATTCTAATTAAGCTATGCAGTGAGCATAGGTAGTGACTGTAAGACAGGGGATGCGATCAGCATAATCTGAATGAATAACGGTTAGTTATTGTTGCTAACTTACACCAAGGTAAGTGTGAGCACTTGTTCTGCATCCTGAAACTGGAAATGCAATGATCTTCACTCAGGTCAAGGGAAATTAGGGACGAACTTCAGACTGAGCTCGGGCAGCAAGAGTTGCACCGATATGGGCAGGCCCAGTGCACACACATTTGTCACCAGACCCAATTAAGTGAGTGATTAAACTACGTGCAATTGCCAAACAGCATTTCTGAAACGGAGTGGTTTCAATCTGGAAAGTTTTCTGCACTTGAGAGTAGCAATGATTTTGAGTGGACCACATACACTATTTTCTCGCCTGCTTTGCAGCAGTGACCTTTGTCCTCTCTGTTTCTGAAACCTCATCATTAACAGTAGGGAGCTCAGGCCACTGAGGAGATTACACTCAGTGGCTTTCTTGTCTTTAAATGGTCTGGGACTGGAGTCCATCACAAAATTCTCCAAATCCAGAACTGCAGATATTGACGCATTCTCCCAGGCCAGCCTTCCAAGCCCTATCTGCATTTAGTTGGCTCTTTCAAGCAGGCCACACCGATCACATGCCTAATCCCACACTGCAAAAACAAGCACTCTGTGCTGAGCTCTGTCATAGGAAGGGATTACCAAGTGGAGTAAGGAAAAGATCCAAGCTTCTTCTCAAAGCCTCATTAGAAAATACAAAATCTTAGGAATCACTGGCCCAAAACTGCTAGGAGTGGAGAAGCAATAATTGGGATGGCACTGAGAACCCCACATTTACCTGTGGTCAGATCTATGGATCTGACATTTACACATTCAGTCACCACAGAGCCCACAGACCCAGGGAGGAAGGGAAGCATCCTCAAACCCAACGCATAACATGAACAGAAGATGCTATAAAGTGGACAAGAAAATATTGCAAATCCAAAGCCCTTTAGGTGTTTGGTGCAGAAACCCAGCAGATTTAGTTCACCATCTCAAAGCAGCTTTGCCTTTTCCCAAAAACACCTTCATGCTAAATAGACTAGATTACTGCAACACACTTTTCACTGGCTTTCCCAAGTAATCTATTGATAAACTTCAACTCATTCAGAACACCACTGCTAGACTTTTAACTAAAAACAGGATGAGGGTGCATATCACTTCCATCCTAACGGCTCTGCATTGGCTTCCTGTATCTTTTAGAAATTATTTTAAAGTTCTCTTACTCTTCTTTAAAGTTCCTAGTGGTCTGGGACTGGAGTACCTCACAGAATCGCTTTCTGTTTATAATCCTGCTCGAGCTCTCAGGCCTCCTTTTGCTGGACTCTTAAATTTAAATAATCACTCTCAAAAGGTAATTGGCAGATCAGCTTTTTTGAACTATGCTCTTAAACTGTGTGAATTCGGTATCTAAGGGACACCAACTCAGTTGACACTTTTAAACGCCAGATCGAAATCTATCTATTAAACTTTGCATCTTTTTACCTTTTATTTTCATGTTTGCATCTTATCCCATTGTGAAGTACTTTGAGCTACACAGTTTGTATGAAAAGTGCTTTGCTTTATGGTGCCAGCGGTAGGAATGGGGTTCGACTTCTGCGGCTATCTGTAAGGTGTTTCAACATTCTCCCAGTGACTGTGTGGGTTCCCTCCAGGTGCTCTGGTTTCATCCCAAAGACAAACAGTTAGGGTTACTGAGTTGTGGGCATGCTGGTGCCAGATTTTGTATGAACATGACTTCCTGTACATAATCTGTTTTTATATCGTTTCCTGTACTGGTTAGTTTGGATTTCAACTTGAAACACCCGGTAGAAAGACAGCTACCTTCATCCTCTCATTGTTTTCCCTTAAATTTTACATCCGTGAGCTTTAAGTTTTGTTAATATCGGCAAACATTTAGTGGATGTATTTTGAAGGAAGGATTATGTTTAGATAGATAGAGATAGATAGATAGATACTTTATTCATCCCCATGGGGAAATTCAACTTTTTTTCCAATGTCCCATACACTTGTTGTAGCAAAACTAATTACATATAATACTTAACTCAGTAAAGAATATGATATGCATCTAAATCACTATCTCAAAAAGCATTAATAATAGCTTTTAAAAAGTTCTTAAGTCCTGGCAGTAGAATTGTAAAGCCTAATGGCATTGGGGAGTATTGACCTCTTCATCCTGTCTGAGGAGCATTGCATCGATAGTAACCTGTCGCTGAAACTGCTTCTCTGTCTCTGGATGGTGCTATGTAGAGGATGTTCAGAGTTATCCATAATTGACCGTAGCCTACTCAGCGCCCTTCGCTCAGCTACCGATGTTAAACTCTCCAGTACTTTGCCCACGACAGAGCCCGCCTTCCTTACCAGCTTATTAAGACGTGAGGCGTCCCTCTTCTTAATGCTTCCTCCCCAACACACCACCACAAAGAAGAGGGCGCTCTCCACAACTGACCTATAGAACATCTTCAGCATCTCACTACAGACATTGAATGACGCCAACCTTCTTAGGAAGTACAGTCGACTCTGTGCTTATCACTTTTCATTATTAAGTATCATTATGCCATGAGTTTACTCTTGTTTACATGGCATAGTTACAGGGTGTTGTATGTGTGGTATACCTTGGTTAACATCAACTGTGCAAATAATTGACAGTCTTCGTATATTCAGGCACACTTCGATTCTCTATTGAATTCTGAATTCTGAAAACTGCAGTTTTACATGTAAAGAACACATGAAAAACCCTGAAGGAAGCTTCCATCTCGGGTGATTTTTGAGCAGGTGCTTAACAGACTGTGTCGCTTTGTAGATCCGTGCTGCAAGGGTAGTAGAGATGCACTGTAGTGTGTTTTGATGTACATATGACAAATAAAGCCAATCTTTAGAAACTTTGTTCACTGGAAGGTGTGAAATGAGGGAAGATCTTATAGAGGAAAAGAAATTATAAGGGGCACAGATAAGGTGAATGCTTGCAAGCTTTTTGTCCTCAGGTTAGGTGAGGCTAGAACTCAAGATCATGGGATTAGCATGAAAAGTGAAATATTTAAGGGGAACATGAAGAGGAACTCTGTTGCTCAAAGGGTGGTGTGAGTATGGAAAGAGATGCAAGCCAAAATAATAGATGAAAGTTCAATTGTAACTTATAAGAGTTTGGATAGGCACAATGGACAGGAGGGATATGGAAGGCTATTGTCTGGGTGAAGGCAGATGGGAGTAAGCAGAAGAGCAGGTCGCTACAGAGGGATTGGTAGAAGGGCCTGTTTCTGTGCTGTATGCTCCTGGACTCTATCACCCTAAGACCACAAGATAGAAACAGAATTAGGCCATAGGGTCCATCGAGACTGCTCTGCCATTCTGTCAATGCCTGATATGTTATCCCTCTCAACCCAAACCCCCAACAATGGTTGCGAAGAAAAAGCATTTCAGGATGTATATTATATTCATTTCTCTGACATTAAATGTAACTTTGAAACCTTTGCTTTGGCCTCCATGGCTGTCTGTGGCAATGAATTCCAAAGATTCACCAACCTCTGGCTAAAGGAATTCCTCCTCATCCAGTGAGTACAGGCCTAAAGCCATCAAACACTCCTCCTACATTAACCCTTTTACCCCCAGGATCATTCTCGTGAACCTCCTCTGGACCCTTTCCAATGCCAGCACATGCTTTTTTAGATAAGATGCTCACAATAAGTTGAGGCAGAATACGAAGTTTACGACATGTCAGTTTGAAAACATACTGTACTTGAGAATCAGGCATAAGTTAACAAATAATCATAGATGGGAATAAAAAAAGTGTTAGAGCAGAGAGAGACTAAATGAGAAACCATCAGCAGCTAACATAAAAAGGAAACCTAAAGTCTCTGTTTGACATATTAATGGTAAGATAAAGTGTGGGCTAATTAAGAGCAAAAAGGATGAATATTTAATGAGTACTCTGTGCTACGGATCATTCTGGGATTATGAAATTATAGATAGCATAATTATGGATTAATTAAAATGAGAATCAGTCTTTAGAAATAAAACCTGTAAACAATAGATACTTTGTGACTAGTGAAACCAATGACTGGGTGTGAGACATTCTCTCTTCCATTGAAACTACGTTAGGAAAGACAACAGATTACAGTTTCTCAAACACCAGAAAATCTGCAGATGCTGGAACGCTAAAGCAACACACACAAAATGCTGGTGGAACTCAACAGGTCAGACAGCATCTGTGGAAAAGAGGAAAGAAGGGACTTTTCTGGCCAAGAGCCCTCCATAGGCCCAAAACATCAACTGTTTATTCTTCTCCATAGATACTGCCTGGCTTGCTGAGTTCCTCTAGCATTTTGTGCAGATTGCTGTTCCTCCCATTAGCACACTGTTAAAGGTGCAGCCCTGCCACTTGCTGTACAGTTCAGGACAGGTCTGTTGTGTCACTTAACCTTCTGGTTAATTGTACATTCACAGAGCCATCCCTAAACACTGTAACAAAAGGGTTCCTGCAGTTTGGTATTCAGAGACCTTTGGAACAGACACCAGTATTGAATATTCATGCGAGTTGAGAAATGCTACCATTGTAAATATGTACAGTAATACTGTGAACTTATCTGACTATATTCAAAGTAAGAGCATTGAGCAGAACTCAGCTACTCGGCCCAGCGAGTCTGCTCCTCCGTTCCCTCATGGCTGACGTACTACCCCTCTCAACCCCATTCTCCTGTCATCTCTCCATAACCTTTGACACCCTGACTAATCAAGAATCAACCTCTGCTTTACTTATACTCAATGACTCGGCTTCCATAATTGTCCATGGCAATGAATCCCACAGCTTCACCATCCTATTGCTAAAGAAGTTCCTCTTCGTCTCTGTTCTAAATTGAAATCCCTCTATTCTGAGGCTGTGCCCCCTGGCTCAGACTCTCCCACTATAGAAAACATCCTCTCCACATCCACAATATCTTGCATTGTCAATATAGTTCAATGAGATCCCCTTCCTTCTAAATTCCGGAGATGGCCCAGAGCCATCAAACACTTCTCACACATTAACCTTTAATTCCCAGAACCGTTCGCATGAACCTCCTCTGGACCCCCTCCAATGCCAGCACATCTTTTCTTAAATAGGGGACCCCAAATTGCTCACAATTCTCCAATAACTGCCAAAATGACTATTGTCCTGTGGCATTAACATTTACCATTATGAAATGCTTTGAGCTATACCTCAAGAATGGTTGAAAAGAGATAAATATTTAATGAATATACTGTTGGTGGCTGGTAAAAAGACTCTTACTAGGAAATGGTTATCACAGGAGAGCCCAACTTTAAATACATGGATGGAAATTACAATGGACATTTACAAAATGGAGAAGATAACAGCATCTGTTAATCATAAGCTGGAACAATTTGATTCATACTGGGAAAAATGGTTTAACTACATAATGCCTCATAGGCCTGATTTTATTCTCACAAATCAATGAATCTGTTGTAAAAAAAAAGATCACTCCCGACTTGTACATAGTTCTTTCCTTTTGCTTGTTTTTTCTTTCCACTTTTTTCTATAAGTGTATACCCCAGATAAATACTTTGTGGAGATTTATGATATATATGATTATATGATATATATGCACAATGTCTGAAATACATCTTATGGAAATGTTTGTTTGATGAACTTCAATAAAAAAAATTACAAAAAAAAATGAAATGCTTTGAGCAGCTGGTCATGGAGCACATCGAAGCCTTTCTCCCGGCTACATCGGACCCTTTCCAATCCACTAACGCTAGAATTGACCCACTGATGATGCAATAGCCTCTGCCCTCCACTCTGTTCTGTCCTACCTGGAAAACAGGTTGCTGTCATATGCTCTCGTACGCTAGGTTGCTGTTTATAAACTTCAGTTCGGCATTTAACATCATCACACCCCCGAAACTGGTGGGTAAATTGTCCTCATTGGGTCTCAACACTTCCTTCTGCAACTGGATACTGTACTTAACAGAAAGGCCCCAGGTCAGTTTGTGTGGGCAGCAATGGCTCCGGTCCCATTGCGCTGAGAACTGGCACTCCCCAGAGCTGTGAGCTCAGCCCATTGCTGTTCACACTGCCGTTGCATGAATGTGTCGCAGGTTCCAGCTCAAACTGTATCATCAAGTTTGCAGGTGACACAATAGTGGTTGGCCACATCAACGATGATGAATCAGAGTACAGAGAGGAAGTGGAGTGGCTGGTGGACAGGGTGTGAGAAGAACAAAGTCCGAACGTGGAGAAGGCCAAGGAAATCATTGTGGACTTTAGGAAGGAATAGAGAATTAAATGCACCAAGTTCCTGAGAGTTCACATCACAGTTGACCTCACCTGGTCCCTCAATATCACCTTCCTGAATAAGAAGGCACAGCAGCGCTTCCAATTCCTGAGGAGATTAAGGCAAGCGAGGCTCCCCCCCTCCACCATCTTAACCGAATTTTACAGAAGCATGATTGAGAGCATCTTGACAAGCTGCATCTCCATCTGGTATGAGAGCACAGGAGCATCGAACCGGAATTCCCTACAAAGGACCCCACCTATCCATCTAGCACACTCTTTGACTCTCTGCTGTCAGGGAGGGAACTTTAATGCATAAAGACAAGAATGGTCAGGATGGGAAACATCTTCTTCCCTCAGGCCATTTGGCTTTTGATCTCACTGCTGCATCGCATTCAGTGTCCGCAGATAATTTGTACTGTACCTATAATATTTAGTTTTTGCATTTACTTTGTTTATTTATAATGTAATTCATCTGTAGAGTTAATTCGTACTTTTGTAAATTACTGGGTGGTACAAGTGTGTTTTGTGTACGACTGTGCTTTACACCCTGGTCCAAAGAAATATTGTCTCGTTTGGCGATATACAGGTACATAGTTAAATAACAATAAACTTTACTTGACCTGAAGTGCTGTCTGATATATATATATCCTGATATATCCTTATATATCCTCAGCATCACATCCTTGCTCTTATATTCTAGTCCGCTCAAGATAAATGCTAACATTGCATTTGCCTTCCTTACCACCGACTCAATCTGCAAGTTTACTTTTAGGAAATCCTGTATGAGTGTTCCCAAATCCTTTGTACCCCTGATTTTTAAATTTTCTCCCTGTTTATAAAATAATCTATGCCAAAGTACACGATCATAAACTTCCTTACACTATATTCCACCTGCCACTTATTTGCCCATTCTCCTAATCTATCCAAGCCCTGCTGCAGACTCCTTCCTTCCTCAACACTACCCCACCACCAACATATCTTCATAATCATCTATGAACTTGGCCACAAAGCCATCAATTCTGTCCTCCAAATCGTTGACATATAATTAAAAGAAGCAGTGCCAATACTGACTCCTGCAGAACACCACTAGTCACTGGCAGCAAACCAGAAAGGTCTCCCTCATTCCCACACTGTCTCCTGCCAGTCAGCCAATCTTCTATTCATGTTAGTATCTTTCCTGTCATACCATGGGTTCTTGTTAATTGCCCTCATACCTTGGTACCTTCTGAAAATCCAAGTAAACAATATCCATTGACTCTCCGTTGTCTATCCTGCCTATTATTATCCCCAGTAGAGTTGTCAGGCAAGATTTCCCCTTAAGGAAACTACACTGACTTTGACTTATCTTATCATGTGCTCCCAAGTACCCCGAAAACTCATCCTTAATAAATGACTCCAACATGCTGTATTTCTAAACACTGAGTTCAGACTAGCTGGCCGACGCAGATTGAGGGACCGCTTCGTCGAGCACCTCTGCTCCATCCGCCACAACAGACAGGATCTCCCGGTTGTCACTCACTTCAACTCTGCTTCACATTCCCATTCAGATATGTCCATACATGGCCTCCTCTACTGCCATGATGAGGCCAAACTTTGGTTGGAGGAGCAACACCTCATATACCGTCTGGGTAGCCTCCAGCCCCTTGGTATGAACATCGAATTCTCCAACTTCCGGTAATTCCCTCCCTCTCCCTTCCACCATCCCACTTTCACTCTGCTTCCTCTTCTAGCTGCCTATCACCTCTGTCATGATTCTGCCTTCTTCTACTACCCATAGTGCTTTCCCCTTACATTCCTTCTTCACCTTTCCTGCCTATGTACTCCCTGCTTCCCCTCTCCCACCCCTTGATCTTTCCTCTGATTGGTTTTTCACCCGGCACCTTCCACCCTCCCCCCACCTTCTTAATAGGGCCCCTGCCCCCTCTTTCTTCAGTCCTGATGAAGGGTCTCGGCCCGAAACGTTGACTGCTCATTTCAACGGATGCTGCCCGACCTGCTGAGTTCATCCAGCTTTTTTGTACGTGTTATTTGACCACAGCATCTGCAGTGTACTTTGTGTTTACTATAATTTTCTGTCTTCTGTTCCCTTTCCTTCTTAATGAGTGGAGTGATATCTGCAATTTTCCAGTGCTGGAAATTTCATCAATGGAAAGGAAAAGCAGTTTCAGATTCCTGGGTGTCACCTTCTCTGAAGATTTATCCTGGGTCCAACATATTGATACAATTACAAAGATAGAATTACAATTACAAACAGTGGCTATATTTCATTAGGGGTTTGAGGAGACTTGGTATGTCAAAGACCACAGATGTACCCTGGAGAGGATTCTAACTGGTTGCTTCACATTCTGGTATGGAGGGGCCACTGCACAGGATTGGAAAAAGCTGCAGAAAGATGTAAACTCAGCCAGCTCCATCATGGGTAATAACGTTCCAAGCATCAAGGATACCTTCAAAAGGTATTCCCACTCCTTGCTTTGGCCAGTCAGTCAAGCTTCTATCCATGCTTGTAACTTTCCTGTAATACCATGGGCTTCTATCAGGTTTAGTAGCCTCATGTGTGGCACCTTGTCAAAGGCCTTCTGAAAATCCAAGTAAACAACATCGACTAACTCTTCTTTGTCTATCCTGCCTGTTACTTCCTCAAAGGTTTGTCAAGCAATATTTTCCCTTAAGGAAACTACGTTAACATCAGCGTATTTTATCATGCATCCAAGTACCCTGATATCGCATCATAATAATGGTCTCTAAGCTCTGTGGAACCACTGAAGTCAGGCTAACTGGCCTGTAATTTCATGTCTTTTGCCTCAAAGAATGGTGTGACATATGTGATTTTCCAGTTTTCCAGAACCATTCTGGAATCTAGTGATTCTTGAAAGTTCACTGCCAATGCAACTATAATTACTTCAGCTACCTCTTTGAGAGCCAAGGGATGTAGTCCATCTGGTCCATGTGACTTATCTACTTTCAGACCTTTCAGCTTCCCAAGCATATTTTCCTTAATAATAACGACTGCAGTTCGTTATGCCCCCCGTCTGTCTAATTTCTGGCATGTCTCTGGCGCTTTCACAGTGAAGAGTGACACAAAATACTTATTTAATTTGTCTATCATTTCCTTGTTTCCAATTACTACCACTCCAGTATCATTTTCACTATCTACACTGTATACTATATAATACAACAAATATCAAGGTATCCACAGGACAGTAAATTTTAAATTGTCCCATTAAGGCCTAAAGATTTAATCATTGTGGAGGATTTCTTACTCTTGTGGGTTAACATCTTTCCTGACAAAAGGGACTGCTCTGCTTGGCACGTGAGACTTGTGGCCGTGGAACAATCTCAGGTTCAGGGGCCTCCTCTGTAGTGGTTGTAGGAGTTGACTGACTATTCTTTTCCACAGATGCTGCCTGACCTGCTGAGTTCCTCCAGCACTTTGTATCTCTTGCTTTGGATTTTAGCGTCTGCAATTCAAGTGCTAACCAGATACTTCTTAAATATTGAGAGAGTGTCTGTTTCCAGCACTCAGTCAAGCAACGTGCTGTATTCCATGTGCACGGTGCTCTGAACAAAGATGTTCAATTCCATTTCACTTTGTTTTATTTTATACAGAATTTGAATAGCAGAGGCAAAAAGTGTGCCATGCTATGGAATCTAATTTCGATGGTTACTTGTATGTTTTTGCTAGAGACTGCCACCATCGAGCACATCTATAAGGAGCACTGTCGCAGGAAAGCAGCATCCATTGTCAAAAACCCTCAACCGTCCAGGCCATGCTGTCATCTTGCTGTCAAAGACCCTCAACCGTCCAGGCCATGCTGTCATCTTGCTGCTGCCATCAGAAAGGAGGCACAGGAGACTCAAAGCCCACACCACCAGGTTCAGAGGCGATAACTTCACTCACCCCAACACTCAACCGTTCCCACAGCCTATGCATTCAATTACAAGGACTTTCCATCTCATGTTGTCAATACCTACTGCGTATTTATTAATTACTTTTTTTTATTTTTGTATTTGCACAGTTTGTTGCTTTTTCACAGTGGTTGTTTGTCCATCTTGTTTGTGATTTTTACTGACTCTATTGCGTTTCTTTGTATGTACTGTAAATGCCCACAAGGAAATAAATCTCAGTGCTATATGTGACACACATGTACTTTGATTGTAAATTTACTTTGAACTTTGAAGAAAACACTGAGCATGAATTCAATTTGCAGCCATGTAAGGAGTGACAGAAGGACTTCAGGATTATCATCACACAGCAAGGCTAACATTAGGAGTAAATATTATTTTTAATCTCACGTATGATCCAACCTCATTACTATCAGTGACAAGCCGATCCATCACTTTATCAATCTACATCACTTACTGCACTGATTCGCCATCAGCTGCCAGAATGTCATAAATTAAATGGAATAAGAGGGCAGTGATTAATATCAGAATGCTGAACATGATTAAAAGTCTGCCTTTTGTTAAATGTACAAATCTTCATGTCTTTTATCTATGGATAAAAATTCTCGTTTGGAAAATTGTTAGCACAGCATATTTTTTTGCTGCCTAAACTTCTCACATTACCAATGGAAATTAAAATTTCCTTTTTAAATCCATTAACAATATCAAAATTGAATAAATTAAAGGCACCACTGTCTTTGTTTAATACAGACATACACAATAGTATGCTCTAAGACATGAATAGAACTCTATGATAAATATAGACATACATAATTGTTTCATATACTGTAGACACATACAATAGTATGCTTTAAAATATATGATTAGAACTGACTGGGACTCTGATGAATTGCACCAAGTTATTATGGAGTTCTAGAATTACATGGGCACAGAAACAGGTCTTTTGACTCAACTCTTCTATGCTGGTCATTATCTACCTGAACTAGTCCTATTTCCCCAATGTTACATTTCCCTTTAAATCTTCGCTACCCATGTCCTTGTCTAAATGTTACTTGTAAATCTTATAATTGAACCACGCCTCTCAAACTTCCTCAGGCAGCTCATTCAATTTACTCACCTCCCTCTGTGTGGAAAAAGTTACTCCTTGGATCCCTTATAAAATGTTCCCCTCTCACTTTGAATGTATGCCATTTAGTTTTAAACTCCCCTAGCTTGGGAAAAAGACTGTGACCACTTATCATATCTGTGCCTTATAAACCCCTAAAAGGTCATAGCTCAGATCCAGGGAGAAAGTTCTGGCCTAATAAGTCTCTCCTTTTGGCACAAACTCTGTAGTCATGGTAACATCCTCATGAGTCTTCTTTGCACTTTTTACACCTGATTGACATCCTTCCTATACAAGGGTGTCCAGAACTGCACAGAGTTTCCAAGTCTCACCAATGTTTTGTAAAACTGTATCATGATGTCTCAACATTTGTACTAAATGCTGTGTCCGAGGAAGACAAGCATGTCAAATGCAGCTTATGTCTTTACTTTCATAGGAACTATAAATTTACGCTTTGAAATGAAACAGAAGATTATCGCTGCTGTTGGCTGCTTGCTTGTAGGGTTGTTCATTGTGCCTGAATCTTTGAATCTTTGATACATCCAGAAAGGATGGTGTGATGCATCGGTAAAAATTGATGAGGATCAAAAGGAACTTCCCAAATTTCTTTAGCCTCCTGAGGAAGTACTGGTGTTGGTGAATATTTTTGGCTATAGTGTCTAAGTGGTTGGGCCAGGACAGGCTCACTCCTCGGAACCTGAAACTTTCCACAGTCTGAACCTCAGCCTCATTGATGTGGGCAGCAGCATTTGCACTGACCCCTTCCTGAAGCTCTCAACCTGTGTGAACCTCAGCCTCATTGATGTGGACAGGAGCATTTGCACTGCCCCCTTCCTGAAGCTCTCAACCTGTGTGAACCTCAGCCTCATTCATGTGGGCAGGAGCATTTGCACTGCCCCCTTCCTGAAGCTCTCAACCTGTGTGAACCTCAGCTCTGTTCATGTGGGCAGGAGCATTTTCACTGACCCCCTTCCTGAAATCACATACCAGCATTTTCTGCTTTGCTGACTTTAAGGGAAAAGTTGTAGTCATGACAACATATCATGATAATATTGATAATTTCAAAAGAATTGATACTTTCAAAAGAAACTTGAAAAAATATACTGTACTTTAATAACTTAAGTGTTGTTGCCTGGATGTCTAATTCAGGTTGAATTGTTTTTTGCTTTAGGCAGTGGGAATGACTGACAGATTGGCAGTAACAGTGCACCTCATGTTACATGACGTGCTGTCTCAGGAGCCTGTAGGTAACCAAAATGTCATTCTCAGAGGCAAAGTACTACAGAACATTTTGTGAAAAAATAATTCAAAGTACTGTAATGTTTTCATTAAGCAGCCCAGCCGCCTAACCACAATATTAGTTCTGATTCTTCCTCGAGCAATGTCCAATTCTAGCGTTTGTAACTTTAAAGAGAATACTGTCTGAAACTCTTCAGCTGTCTTGTCACTTCATTTCTACTGACTTTAAAGTAACCCCTCTGGTATGGCAATAGTGGATACTTGCTTCATTATCTTTCACTCCTTTTGTTGTAGATCACACTGGAGAAATGAAGGATGAAAAAAAGTTTGCTAATGAGTGGTTTACAGTGAAACTCGAAATGCAACTTACCTGCAAGATCCAATGGGCAAGGCCAATCCCCAGGCCACTGACTCAGTGTTGATTCCATCCCTTAAACATTACTCAGCCTTGTTAAAGCTACACTTCACATTAACCTATACCATAGACACATCTATTATTTGAGAGCAATATAACTCAAGAAAAAGTAATTTGGTTCACCATTTAAACCACATTATTTAAATCCCAGTCTGCTCTAAATGACCTTATAAAATATTTATATGATAGACAAGGCAGAAATCAAAATATGTATGATTCAAATGTCTCCACTCTGCAACCATGGGTACTCATGGGTACAATTCTGTATCTTATTAGCTTACAGTAGCATAGCAGGCTACATCATAAAGTTTCAAAGATTCTGCAAGTGAATAAGTATGAGTATAAAATCTAGAATTCACAATAAGAAGCCCAGCAAACTATTTTATTTTAAGATACTTCAGTAGAAGCATCTCTTGTGGATATTGATGGAATTGCAATATTTAAAATACGATAAACCAATACACCTACTGACCACAAATATTACTTACTAAGATTTAGTTTTAAAATTAAGTCCCAAAAAATCCCGGAGTTTCTCAAAACCTGTCTGTGGGAAAGTACTAAAATAAATTTGAGGTCTTGGTGCCCAAGATTTAGTGTGTGATAACTTGACACTGATCATGTGTCCAAGCTGGGCACCTTTCATTGATGAGGAAATCTGCAGATGCTGGAAATTCAAGCAGCACACACAAAATGCTGGTGGAATGCAGCAGGCCAAGACCCTTCTTCAGGACTACCTGAAAAAAAAGATAGTAAGAGATTTGAAAGTGGGAGGGGGAGGGGGAAATCCGAAATGATAGGAGAAGACAGGAGGGGGAGGGGTGAAGCTAAGAGCTGGAAAGGTGATTGACAAAAGTGATACAGAGCTGGAGAACGGAAAGGATCATGGGACGGGAGCCCTCAGGAGAAAGAAAGGGGGGGGGGGGTTGGAGCACCAGAGGGAGATGGAGAACAGGCAAGGAGTGATTGTGAGAGGGGCAGAGAGAAAAAAAGAGAGATAAAAAGGTGGGGGGGGGGGAGAATAATAAATAAATAAACAAACAAATAAACAAATAAATAAGGGATGGGGTGAGAAGGGGAGGAGGGGCATTAACGGAAGTTAGAGAAGTCAATGTTCATGCCATCAGGTTGGAGGCTACCCAGCCGGTATATAAGGTGTTGTTCCTCCAACCTGAGTGTGGCTTCATCTTGACAGTAGAGGAGGCCATGGATAGACATCTCAGAATGGGAATGGGATGTGGAATTAAAATGTGTGGCCACTGGGAGATCCTGCTTTCTCTGGTGTTCAGCAACAAGTAGCCTCATGATATAAATGGTACAGTTGCTCATGGCAGCAGTGAACATTGAGTTATAATCTAACTGTGTGACAGAGCTAAATGACTGCTGGTGATAGCAATTAGATGGGATTACATCTGAGCTCTGGTCATTGGACAATGGTTATTTGAGTCCTGCACAGGACAGAAGCTGTCACTGAGATCAAATCTGGAACGTCACTTTCAAGTAACGGAATCATGCACAAAGAATTATGTAAACTTGTTTTTTTTCTAAATTGGCCATGCAGGGTAATTAACATAAATTCAATGCAAATCAAACTCATGCAATTATGCATGTACTTCCATTGGGAATAATTCTAGTTTATAAAAGAGATGAACAACAATTGTCAGTGCATAGCCTCTGATGGGCTTTGTGGGATGGGTGCTTTTCATTTGATTAGATTAAAGGGAATAGTTGATTAGTTAATGTTTTCTTTGGTTGAACACAATTCAGAAGTTCTTCGCAGCAAAGCTCGGGCAATTAGCACCCTGGGAGATTTTTTATAATTAGCAAGGCACTGCTAATTAGAAGGACTGATATTTTCACTCCCCATTATATGTAAATTGTAACAAAGTTGAAAGGGTAGACTATACTGAAAACTGGAAATCTGAAAATAATTTTAAAACAGAATTGCTTGCAATACTCAATTGGTTGTACAGCAATTTGTTTAAAGAGAAACATAATTAGTTTTTCAAGTTAATAGTTTTCGATCAAAAGCCTTTTTCTCTGTTCACAACAATCAAAGTAATCAGCATTCCAGGAGGTCTTCCATAATTTGCAGGTACTGCAATTTCTGCTGGAATTCTGGTGAATGACAATTAACCTGAAATGTTAACTGTTTCTCTCTGCTCAAGCCTCCTTGCAATCACGGATACTGCTGAGTATTTCCAGCAAGTTCATTATATGGTACTGGAACGAAATATAATCTCTTAATTCAAAACAGGAGATTTTGAAGATCCTCCGATTTTGCTCAGTCAGTCATTGTACTAGCTTTGCATTGTAAACATCTATCCAGTTAAAACTCCCTACTAAAATTCCACATTATTATCTACTCATGCTCAGAGTTATTGCTCAGAATATTAGACAGTATTTTACCCTTCACATCAAATTAATGTTTTAAAAAAGTGATTGGAAAATATAAATGCTAAAGGACAGTCTTGCAATTTTGAAATCATGAGATTGTCAAAGCTGCTAGTTCCATTATTGTGATGGGAAATGCATCTTGTCTAGGACGGCAACTGTCTACTGTAGCTACCAAAGATCTATTTCATCTGAGAAGTGTGATCAGATTACCAATAAAAATATACTTTAACATTTAAAAGTTAAAACACATCCTGAGAGCAATATTCATTGTGGGAATATATAGATAGTTCGTCATTTTACAAATAAACTTGTGTTCTCTGTGAGAAATTGATATTGGTAGTGATGAAATTGCATTATTTAAAATTATATCAAATAACACTCAACAAAATTGATCTTTTAAAGGTTTACTGAAATACTCGGGGAATGAAAAATATCTGAAATTAGTGCAATAACGATGGCATTAAACCTCAAAGATAGAATGTTGTTCTTCACTAGAATTAATGCCATACATTCAGTGTTTGTATGTAACTGAAAATAAGCTACAAACTATGATGATAGCTCTTTACAATCTCATTTTTCTAGAAGCAGCAAATATAAAAACTAATTGACCAAAATATATCTCACTTCCCTCTCCTTCCGCTCTCTTGGGATAGCAGAATTCCTAAGGTAGGTTTGGAGTACAAGGGAGAGAGCTTTCAAGTGAGCATATCCAATTAAATGTATTGGCCCAACCATTTTCCAGTACTGTCTTGTGCATCCCCAGTAAACCAGAAATATTTGATCCATTTCAGAACATTAAAAAATATAACAATGGAACAAGGCAAATCAGGTTGACACACATTTATAATTTTTTTTGCGACCTCACCTACTTGTATAATTTCGTACAAGCAGAGAAGTTAAACTGAAGTCAGTAGAACATCTGATTTGAATAATCTGTATCTTTTAAGCAAACATGACCTCTGTCTATTTTTCACCCAGGTTGTTAGGTAAGTTAATTTCAATAAAGTGGTTAGAAGTGGAATGATAGAACATAAAATGTGTAGGTTAAATTCTGTTTACTGAAACATGATGTGCATTTCACTGGCAGGGACATGTACTATCCATTCATAATTGCTCCTAAATTGGGAGACACGGTTAAGAGTCAATGATTGCTATGTCTAGGGTCATAAACAGGCCTGACTGAATATGAAAACAGACTTACTTTCCTAAAAAACGTAAGTGAACTGGATAGATTTTTATGACAATCTGAGAGTTTCATGGTAATTGTTACAAAGACTATTTCTTTTACTGAACAACTAAAAGAAATTGTTTGGCAGCATATAAATTATTTAAAAGGCAATGATGGATACGAAATTGTACAGAAGCAGATTAGTGTATTGAACAAATTCTTCCTTGTAACACTCAGCAAACTGATAAGACATATCCTATTGATGTGAATGTGTGCTTTGCACAATTAAGAACCAAGACCAAGGAGACTGAAGTTTTAAAGAGTCTTAGAAAGTTCAAATTGTACTATTGTATGAAGTCAGTTGAGAGAAGATGGGCTGTTTGGGGTGGGTGGTACAGTTTGCAGATGGGGAATTGCTAATCTAGTGTCCAAAATCATGGCAATAAATTAAGATGGCAAGATACTGTGAAACTGGATACAGGTCAGTGTTATATTTCCTTGAAATCAGGAAAAGGGTTACATCACATCAGGTCAACTACCTTGTAATTTATTTGAGTTGTTAGTCAGGAACAAATGTGAAAGAAACTGTTATGGCAATAATTTAGTATCTATAATAAAAAGTTGCTGTAGAAGAAGATCCAGCCTTATACTGTAAACTCATTTGACTTATAACAACCTAAGCAGTGTGAATTATTAAACCATCCAGTAAGAAATTCTGAAATAAAAAAAAATTCTATATAGTTCTTTATAAGGGTGATTGTTCAATTAGTGACACTTTTGACAATTTGAATTTCTGAAAATGCGATTTGTTGAAACTATTTTGTTTACTTTAGGCTTTGGAATCAGATCTTGGCACTCATCAACCTTTAAGAGAAATTTTATATTTTAGGGCATTGTTGCAAAGTTTTCATGGATGAGAGTCATTACCATCAAAATACAGAATTTAATTTAAAATGGAATGACAAACAAAGATTTCAAAGTCAATACTGCAAATAAAAACCATGTCCTTTAATTGAGTCCTGAAGAAGGGTCTCGGCCTGAAATGTCGACTATACTCTTTTCCACAGAAGCTGCCTGGTCTGCTGAGGTCCTCCAGCATTTTGTATGTGCTGCTTGGATTTCTAGCATCTGCAGTTTAATTCATTTATTTTAACTAATTTTAACTACATTCAGAATATGTTTTTGAGACACATTTTCTTGTGTGTCAGTATTTTCTTTGGCTAAACAATGAAACATTTGTTTACTAATTAGACGATTGGAATTTTAATCCTTTTTGACAAAATGCTGATATTA
Organism: Hemitrygon akajei; assembly: GCF_048418815.1. Lineage (NCBI taxonomy): Eukaryota > Metazoa > Chordata > Chondrichthyes > Myliobatiformes > Dasyatidae > Hemitrygon > Hemitrygon akajei. Next base: position 110,179,917 of record NC_133125.1, read on the forward strand.
GCAAAGAACTTAACTGCAGCAAATGAGTTCAGACCAATATTACTCCAATATTACTAAACAAAACTTTATTTCCTATCGAAATATGCACTGTAATGATAATATGTTTGACATTGACAAATAATGGTTTCAGATTAACATTAACTCTGACAAAACATAAGACTATTGTTATGCCCGCAGCCCCCTCCTTTGTGAGAATCGCAAGAGCAGTGGGGGGGGGGTGGGTTGGTCAGTGGACCCAGGAAATGGGAGAGAGACGTGCCGGATGCCTCGTTCCCCGGCGATGCAAAATAACGCGACATTGGCCATTGTCTCTTGGAGACACATTTGTGGATTGGGGACTAGGCTACGTGCAAGCCCTCGGGCAAAGTGGGCTGGTTGAGAGAGAGATTGCATCACCCCCAACCTGATTGACATCTACTACCCTGCGAGTCAAGATAAAAGAGGGGCTGTAGAGACGGCCCCTCAGACGCACCAGAAGACACGCTAGCGATCCCGTAATAGCGGGAAGCCATTTGAAGGAAACCACGTGCGTTCGGTTCCCTTGCCTGGGAGCCGGTGGCGGGTACCACAGAAACGATTTTCTTGAACTAACAACGGGGAACCAACTCCCCCGACTCAACGGATTGGCCTCATCAAAAGACCCGGGCAAGTTTCTTTTCTCACAAATCTCTCTCTCTCCAACAAGTGAAAACCCAGCGGTCCCCAAAGGCTGAAGCCTGCAGGAACTGAGTGACTTTTATATTTCCATCGGACAATATATTATCCCCTAGACAAACGATAGAGCTATTTCTTATTGATGATTATTACTATACCCGCGCTTTTAGATTGAGTATTGACGAAGTATATTATCTGAATGTTTGTATTAATCTTATTTTTGTGCCCCTTTATAAATATAGACTTTTAAAAATAGTACCATCAGACTTCAACGGACCTCTCTATCTTTGCTGGTAAGTGACCCAGTTACGGGGTACGTAACACTATAAAACCATATATCACAGGAGCAGAATTAGGCCATTCAGCCCATCAGGTCTGCTCAGCTATTCCAACATGGCTGATTCCGGATCCCACTCAATCCCATATACCTGCTTTCTCAGCATATCCTTTGCTGTCCTGATCGATCAGGAAACTATCAACTTTTGCCTTAATTATGCCCACGGATTTGACCTCCACTGCAGACTGGGGGGAGAGCGTTCCACAGATATACCACTCTCTGGCTAAAAAAAAATCCTCTTTTCCTCCGTTCTAAAAGATCACCCCTCAACTGTGAAGCTGGCCCTCTAGTTCTGGATACCCCCAGAAAGGAAAGATCCTCTTTACATCTACCTTATCTAGTCGTTTCAACATTTGGTAGGTTTCAATCAGATCACCCTGCATTCTTCTAAATTCTGGAGAGTACAGGCCCAAAGCTGCCAAACACTCATCATATGTTAACTTAGTTCCCGGAATCATCCTCGTGAACCTCCTCTGGACTCTCTCTAACGACAACAGATCCTTCCAGAGATGTGGGGCTCAAAACTGTTGACAATACTCCCAAGTGCGGCCTGATTAGTGTCTTATAAAGGCTCAGCAATATCTCCTTGCTTTTATATTCTAATCCCCTTGAAATAAATGCCAACATTGCATTTACCTTCTTTACCACAGACTCAACCTGTAACCTTCTGGGACTCCTAAGTCTCTCTGCACCTCTGATGTCTGAGAGTTAAGACATCTGTCCAGCTAGAAGGAACACTTACAATTAAAATCACATCTTTATAGTCTGTGCTCCGTGCTTCCCTCTTACTTCCTATTTTGATGGCAACTACATAAGCAGTTGATTGAAAAATCTCGGTCCCTAAAATGTGTTGCATGTTGGTAATGACAGAAGTGTTTGGAACAGTGGTTCCTGGTCATAAAAAAATGTACAAATTGTTAAAAAAATAACCCACATGAATTTGATACCGTAGATTTCGCACTACAGAGCGCAACTGATTAAAAGCCGCTGGCTCTAATTTTAGAAAGAAAATCAATTTTGTACTTGTACAAGCCGCACCGGATTTTAGGCCGCAGGTGTCCCACGTTGTAATATGAGATATTTACACAGAAAGATACTACACGTGAGGATTTTTTAACTTTTAATTAAATCCATATGGTAACATAAACAAATACATATTGCAAATGCTTTTTTTCGAACCGTGCCTCTAACACGGCTACTTTTAAATATACATACGTATCGGTAACACACAAATTACGTTGCGTATACTTTTTTACTGAACAGTGCACGAACAACATTCCAATATCTCCTAAAAAATATATACTGCAGCCTACCAGGAAAAGTTATTGATCGCCTTTAACTTAAAAGCAGCGTTTCGCTCGGGTCTAATGCCGCTCGCCCCCCACCTTCCCGTTTATCGCAAACCGGTATTTCCCACAAGACGCGGCGAAACCGGATGTGACGTCATAGCATCCCGGGATGTAGTACAGAAAACAAATATAGTTAAAACACTTCTAACTTTAACTAGAAAATACTAACAAATGAATTACTAAGCGAAAATATTATAGATAGATAGATACTTTATTCATCCCCATGGGGAAATTCAACTTTTTTCCAATGTCCCATACACTTGTTGTAGCAAAACTAATTATATACAATACTTAACTCAGTAAAAAAATATGATATACATCTAAATCACTATCTCAAAAAGCATTAATAATAGCTTTTAAAAAGTTCTTAAGTCCTGGCGGTAGAATTGTAAAGCCTAATGGCATTGGGGAGTATTGACCTCTTCATCCTGTCTGAGGAGCATTGCATCGATAGTAACCTGTCGCTGAAACTGCTTCTCTGTCTCTGGATGGTGCTATGTAGAGGATGTTCAGAGTTATCCATAATTGACCGTAGCCTACTCAGCGCCCTTCGCTCAGCTACCGATGTTAAACTCTCCAGTACTTTGCCCACGACAGAGCCCGCCTTCCTTACCAGCTTATTAAGACGTGAGGCGTCCCTCTTCTTAATGCTTCCTCCCCAACACGCCACCACAAAGAAGAGGGCGCTCTCCTCAACTGACCTATAGAACATAAACTAAATAACTGCCATAAAGGCAGCACAATGCTTTTCTTCGAGTGTTTTCCATGTTGATGAGGGTGAGTACAAATGACTGATTTACAATAATTTAATTGTGAAAGTGCGCTTGATTTATCGTACAATTTCATTGGACCTCTGTGAACTACTCATCAATTTTATTGGTCTACTGTTACGAGGCAAAATGTTTTTGGCGGCATGAAAAAAAATCATGCATTAGCCGCACTGTAGTAAAGGCCGCAGTGTTCAAAGCTGTTCAAAATGTGGGAAAAAAGTAGCGGCTTATAATCCGACATCTACGGTATGTGTTTTTAAAGTTCCTGTGAGAAAATACAGCCTAAAAAGTTTCATGAATTTAATACTTACCGTAGATTCCGGATTATAAGCCGCTACTTTTTTCCCACATTTTGAACAGCTTTGAACTCTGCGGCCTATAATCCAGAGCGGCTAATACATGGTTTTTTTTTCATGCCGCCTCGTAAACATTTTGCCTCGTAACAGTAGACCAATAAAATTGATGAGTAGTTCACAGAGGTCCAATGAAATTGTACGATAAATCAAGCGCACTTTCACAATTAAATTATTGTAAATCAGTCATTTGTACTCACCCTCATCAACATGGAAAATACTCGAAGCAAGACCCGAGCGCGTCAGACCCGATTAGACCCGATCGCAATGCGCAAGCGTCAGACCCGATTAGACCCGAGCGCATTGCGCAAGCGTCAGACCCGATTAGACCCGATCGCATTGCGCAAGCGTGTCAGACCCGATTAGACCCGATCGCATTGCGCAAGCGTGTCAGACCCAATTAGACCCGATCGCATTGCGCAAGCGTCAGATCCGATTAGACCCGATCGCATTGCGCAAGCGTGTCAGACCCGATTAGACCCGATCGCAATGCGCAAGCGTCAGACCCGATTAGACCCGATCGCAATGCGCAAGCGTCAGACCCGATTAGACCCGAGCGCATTGCGCAAGCGTCAGACCCGATTAGACCCGATCGCATTGCGCAAGCGTGTCAGACCCGATTAGACCCGATCGCAATGCGCAAGCGTCAGACCCGATTAGACCCGATCGCATTGCGCAAGCGTGTCAGACCCGATTAGACCCGATCGCAATGCGCAAGCGTCAGACCCGATTAGACCCGATCGCATTGCGCAAGCGTCAGACCCGATTAGACCCGATCGCATTGCGCAAGCGTGTCAGACCCGATTAGACCCGATCGCAATGCGCAAGCGTCAGACCCGATTAGACCCGATCGCATTGCGCAAGCGTCAGACCCGATTAGACCCGATCGCATTGCGCAAGCGTGTCAGACCCGATTAGACCCGATCGCAATGCGCAAGCGTCAGACCCGATTAGACCCGATCGCATTGCGCAAGCGTCAGACCCGATTAGACCCGATCGCATTGCGCAAGCGTGTCAGACCCGATTAGACCCGATCGCAATGCGCAAGCGTCAGACCCGATTAGACCCGATCGCATTGCGCAAGCGTCAGACCCGATTAGACCCGATCGAAAACGCTGCTTTTAAGTTAAAGTCGATCAATAACTTTTCCTGGTAGGCTGCAATATATATATTTTTACCAGTCGCTAGGAGATATTGGAATGTTGTTCGTGCTGTTCAGTAAAAAAGTATATGCAACGTAATTTGTGTTACCGATACGTATGTATATTTAAAAGTAGCGGTGCGGCCTAAAATCCGGTGCGGCCTTTACAATTAAAAAATTGATTTTATTTCTAAAATTAGAGCCTGCGGCTAATAATCAGGTGCGCTCTGTAGTCCGCAATCTACGGTATTACTATTTTATTTTGAAGACAAAAGTTACAGAGTCTGGGTAAGGGACAAGCTTCAAATAGTGAAATTCTGGCACATTCAAGATTTAACTCACTGAAAAATTATGAAAATGTTATTTATGAAGCTTACTTAAAAAAAGTTCAGAGTTACTGTTACCTAACTTTTAAAACTACAGTTCTTGTTTTTGTAAAAAACATTTTTCTTCTTGAAAATCTATCCCAGTTTCCCTAAGAAAAGAGTCACCCATAAATGCTGAATCTGGTACTGAGAAACATTTTATAATTAAAGACCTTTGAAAGAAAGAAAACAATTATTACTTAACAGATGACTGCTGGAGAGGTGGGGGACATTTAATACACATTCTGCGGCTACTTTATGAGATACCTCCTGCATTGAACAAAACAGCCACAGGGTATATATAGTTGTTCAGTTAAAAAGCATTGAGCCTAAAACTGGATTTCTTTTGGCTCCTTAAGTGCCAAATTCACTGCTTTTGGTTCTACAGTTATAATTGCCTGTCTAAAATATTTTCACAGTTACCATTACTTATGTCTACCAAAGGATAAGATATTGTAAACAATGAGAATGGGTCCTCCCTCCTCAGGTTTCAAACATCCAATATTTGTACAATCCAAACCTACCGATGGTCATCTGGGAGACTGGCTAGATGGATTTTGTGATAGCAGCTGGAAGTTTGCCACAATGAGCTCAAAAAGAATACCTTCTAGCTAATGTAATGATGTCCATTATGAGAATCCTATCCAGAGACATGCTGTCTGGGGCAGACGTGTGTCCTTTTTAAAACCATCAACAGCACTTAAAATCTCGTCTGTAGCAAAATCATCAACAGCACTTAAAATCTCATCTGTAGCAAAAATTTTTCAAACAATATAATTATTAGCCCAAGAGAGGCTCGGATTAAATTTATTGTTAGGAATCTCATAATAAGAGTTAAAATGCTTTTCCAGACTATCGATTCCTAAGGGACAACACACTGCTGCAGGCATCTTCTACTACATAGGACATTGGTTTACAGCACAATTTAAATCATCTGAATAAATAAAACATAATACACTTCCAACTCACAAACTGGTCGGGATACAAACATTTCTCAAAATGGAACTCTATTGTAACTGGTGAGGTTTTGCAAAGATACAGAAGATTGATGGAAGATATATCTGGAAGATCAACCTTATGGAAGATTGATGTTGCAGTCTTATTGAGCAAATAAAATAATATAGGTTTAAAGTGAAGGAAAGCCTCTTTCGGTCCAAGTTTACAATTGTTCTCTCTCATGCAAGTGTGAACAATTACCACTGCCTTAGTTCTCTCTTTAATCCATTGTTCTGTGGCTCCAGATGTCTGTTTTTCCTTAAAACATGAAATGGTCTCTTCCCCAATTGCAGTTTACCGCAAAAACAATCTGATCACACTACATCAAAAAAGTCCTATCTTATCCTTCAGTGTCAATTCCATTACAAAGCAGTGCAGGTGGAGGTCAACTCAATGGAACTTCAGTGAAGATCAGGAATGAAAAAGATCAGGAAAGATCAGTGGAACAACATTATTTTTTAAATAAATAATGACCTCACAGACATAGTCATGGTCTGAGAATGCAACATTCAGTTGCACCATTCAACTATGTAACCGTAGCCTCACATTGTTCCGTGCTTAACACTCATATGACACATTTAAAACAATCTCTATCAATTAGGACTCCCATTGACCACCACATCCTCAGATACTTAACCCTACTACAGCATGCACATTCTCATTAATCCCATGGACCACCATATTCAAAGATTCAAGATTCAAAATTTAAAGTACATTTATTATCAAAGTATGTACGCAGTATATAATCCTGAGATTCGTCAGTATACAACCCACAGACAGTCATGGAACAAAGAAGAGCTATGGAACCAACCCATTCAAAGAAAAACATCAAACTCCCCCTTCCCCCACACACAAAGAAAATCATGCAAATGGCAACAAAAAAACTGAGTGAAAACAGGAATATAAAGCACAAAATCAAAGGCATAATTCACTATAGTTCAGCTCAGTGCTCATTATCTGCAGGCTGTCCCGATTCAAAAACTGTCCAAAAGCAGCAACAAAACAGAGTGACCGGAAATAGAACTCGAAACTGGGACACGTCCTAAATACTGAATTGGAGTCCAAATCTACAATGTGTCGATTAAGCTTGCTATGGTAGCATCCTCCAACAGCATCGAGGGAGAGAGAGAGAGATCACTTGAATGTAAGGACCTTCCCTCGGGAGCAGTGAGAGAGTGAGTGACAGAGAGAGAGTGAGGAGAGAGAGAGAGGGACACGCAGACACCACATCCTCAGATACTTAACCCTACCACAACATGCACACTCTCATTACTCATGTTGTTAAAATAAGTGTCAGTTATGACAGCACTCCTGAACGTAATTTCCTTTTGCTTACAGCAGAAGACAATGTATACGTCATGCAAGGGATAAGTCAAGTGAATGGGTGTTGACTCACAGTACTGGCAGACAGGACAGCAGCAATTTTTGGAGTGGCTTTTACAGAGTCAGTAGCCATTGGCTATACAGTGACCTCAGACTCTAACAGTGTCGTCTTTCTCGCATTCACTTTCCCCTTAATGTTCTTAAGTTTTATCATCTGCAAGTAGTATATGTGTGCAACTCAAACTGGTTCCTTTATTGTTTAAGGTTACTAAACTAAATCTGCAAGTTCCCTTTCTAGTTACACACACCATCCTGACAGGAATATATGGAGCAAATCCCTCTCCAAGAACCACCATTGTCACTGAGACAACAATCTGACCTACTAAGACAAATCTGAATGATGGTAACCTGGGTTCAAGTGGTAATGCATTTAAGGAAAAGTCCTCAGAGGTTCAGTAAATTTCAGTAAAATAAAATGGGGATTAAAAGGCCAACCCAGAAAATTTCAAGGTATACCTTGCAAGATGGAAGTCTTGGAGATAAGCTTGAGAAGCTCTGGATTTCGACAGGTTGGCTTTGGGACACAATGGAATACAACCACTGCCTTGCCTTCTTTATAGCTGCATCCATGTTACATCCAGGTTAGATCCGCAGAGATATTAACACCCAGGAACTTAAAATTGCTCACTCTCTCCACTTCTGAGGATTGCGTTTGTGTTCCCTCATCTTACCCTTTCTGAAGGCCACAATCAATCTTGACATTGAGTGGAAGGTTCTTGCTGCAACACCACTCAACTGTCTGGTACATCTCACTCCTCTATGCCCTTTTGTCACCATCTGAAATTCTGCCAACAATGCTTATATCATCAGCAAGTTTATAGGTGGAATTAGAGCTACAACTGCCACTCTGTCATGAATGTAAAGACAGTAGAGCAGTGGGCTAAGCACACATCCCTGTGTTGTGCCAATGTTGATTTGTCAGCAAGTTGTTTTTTTCCAACCTACACAGATCCTGGTCTTCCAGTTAGGAAGTCAAGGATCCAGTTGTAGAGGGAAGTACAGAGGCCTAGTTTCTTAACTTCTACAGAAGCAAAATTGAAACCATCCTGACCAACAGCGCCACAGTGTGGTATGCCAGCTGCACAGCCGCTGAGCGACAAGACCTGCATCATGTGGTGAAGGCGGCCCAGCAAATTGGCAGGATGGAGCTCCCAGGACTGGACACCATCTATTCCAGCAGACTCAGGAGGAAAGCAATCAGCATAACCAGAGACACCACACACCCCGGCCACTCCCTGTTTGACCCGCTGCCATCCAGCGAAAGGTTCAGGACACTAGTAGCCAGAATAAATAGACCGAGGAACAGCTTCTACCCAGAGATGTGGCCTCCATCACACCACTCCCACAGAACAATAATTGAAACTGTGAGCACACTCATGCATGCACAAGGACTCAACTAATTGCACCAATGGCACTTTGTGCATTACTGTGACATTCTGGTGCTGCTGCAACTTATTTTCTGCTACTTATCTATTTAATATTGTTTTTCTATTACTGTCTTGATTTTATCTACCACTTTGTTTGATTGCCTGAGAGGAAGCCAAACAGAATTTCATTGTACCTATGTATAATGACAATAAAGATCATTCAATTCATGTTCTCAATATTTATTGTTCATTTAATTATTATTATTATTATCATTCTATTTTTTTCAGCTCAAGCTGGTAAAATTGGAGGTACAGGCATACAAAGGCAACAAACACTTTCTCCATGCACATATTAACATAATTACTGTAGCAAGACAATTGCGGTTTCTTAGTAACCTTTAACTTACTATTGGTCACTACAGGCCGTAATCAACTCATATGACTGTGGGTACCTAATCTGTACACAATGTCACAAAACTCTCTGAACAAAATTAGAGGAAAGTTGCTTTTGTGGCTAATGGTTGTAGTCACAAACTGCCTTTGCTGAAAGGACTTTCAGGATAGACTATAAGGTCTAGAATAAAGTAGTCATTTTTCACCAATTTTTGTTCTAGTGAATTTAAATGCAATGAGATTAAACAGTTATCTGATTAGAAATCAAAGAGAAACCCCAATGTTTTGATATTAAACAGTTGAGAGATATAGAATTGAGGGCATACTTTACAGAAAATTTGCACTTTTACCACTTTCAGGAAAGTAATAACCCATTTATCTCTTATAGTGAGGAGCTTTTAAACTAACTAATGATCAAATTCCATCCCTGATGGGCTGTCAGGACTGATATAACTGGGTACTCTTGAAACACCGGTGATTAGGGAACTTTATTTCAATCTCCAGATGTCAAAATGACCCATTCTATGTCTTCACAGGCCACACATTGTTGTGCAGTATCCTAAATACTGAGAAACGTAAATGAATAATGGAAATAATTTTCCAAAATTTATACTTTGGTTTTCAACTAAGCAAGGCTCTCGTGCCGCAAGTTTAGAATAGCAAATACAAAGGATTTTGTACAGTAGATGCATTTCATATATTCAAATTTATGCAAGTTAGATCCCAAGCCTGTGATATTAATAACACTCACTCTGCTCCGTATGTTATATCACAACTGTTCCCGTAGAGTAAAAATCTGTAAAAATGCAGGATGTAGAGCCGAAGGATAATTAACTCACATGCTTAACAGCTACTAACTAACACAATTGATTATTAAGTGCATTCTCAAACATTTGTAAAATAAACAAGAGATATTAGCAAAGGAAATAAAGCAGCAGTATGTCAAGTGTGAGCTAGAAGGCTAGATAATAAAATTTTATTTCAAGAAGTATATTCAATATATTTTCTGTTCATATTTAATTTAGAACTTTAAACAGCTTAGCTTTACCATCCAGCGTGATCTCAAGGCAGGAACTGAGGGGAATTAAGCCTGGCCTCTGATCATTCTCACACGTACTGACCTGTGATGTACTCCAACTCTTTCTCCCCAAACTCTTATATGACTAACCTTGCTCTGCCCAGTTCCCAAGGCTGAGGCTGCTTGACTTTTTGAATGGGAAATCTGCTGCAGAGGCTTAAAAGACCATCCCATTGATGAATGTGGCATAAATTTTGGGAATTCTGATTTACAGATTCGCCAGTGAGTAATTTGCACTGCCATTTTCTTTGATGTCCCGAGCAAATACTTGAGCCAGAGACCAGAGTTTCATTATTCTCCAAGGCACGGGTACATGGGCAACAAAACTACACGTGCCTGTGCAAAACTGGTAATCCCAGATAATATAGAATAAAATAACACAGCATGACTGGGGATAGATTTGAGGCAATACCCTTGGGGTAAGTGTAACAAGACCATTAAGCTGAAATATGCATGGAAATGCCAGTAGTTCTCCATGGTCTGCAAACATTTCCCTGTGTCGATTCCAGCAAGTTTAGACAATTTTGCACAGATGTTTATTTATGTGTAAGTCTTGAAATTGGTGACTTGTTCACCAACTATTCTAAGGAGCATACCAATAGTAAAGTGGGGAATTTCATTTTAATAACTTTTGTCAGTTTGATTCTGGTCCGGTGGAATGCTTGCAAGTGATAGGGTATCATATTTTTGGAACTTCCATATTCTTTATTAGATTGCCTCTTAATGTTTAAGTTAGAGATAATTGTGGTATTAAACTAGGAAGGGGCAAAATACAGTGAACAGTAAGCACCTGATCTAATAACTTAGCTGGGGCGGTACTGATTTAAAGTAATTGGTAGATAACAAGAGGGGAGTGAAGGAAACACATTATCACTTAGATTTACATTGGTAAAGATCTAAAACTGAGTGTTTGAAAGGGTGGGGATGGAGGTAGAAATCCTCATCAGACTTAACAGCAGGTGATGTGCACTTGAAGGGTTAGGAACTTGCAGGTTCACAAATCTAATGAAGGAAGGTTAATTTTTGAAGGGTCAAATGTTCCCATTCTGGGTTGCAAGTGTTGATGATTCTACAATCACTGTACACCGCATGTGCTTTTGGTACAGGTGCAGGAACATTCAATTCCAAGCAATTCCTGTGTATCCACCTCCATCTTCACCCTTCCCTCCCCCCAACTCACTGCATCTGTCCTTTTAATTTTTTCTCTACTTCCTCCAATCACCTACTCGTCCCTGTCACCCAGCTCTACCCCTCCATCATCTTGCAACATCTGCCCATGACTCTCATCCCTTCCTCGTGGCAACCATCACCCATATCTCACCTCTGCCTTCTCCTCTTTATACCGGCTCTCTTCCCTCTCCACTTTCAGTGCAGACACAGAGTCTGGACCTGAAACACTTGACAATTCCTTTTCCACCTCAGATGATGGTCAGCTCACTGAGTACCTGCACCAGTGGGTTTTGCTGCACATTCCAACATCTACAATCTCTTAACCATCAACAGATTGTTATACGGTGTGTAAAAGGTGTACCATAAGTTTTCAGCCATGAACTAACATGTACTTTGTAATAGGCTGCTGCCTGTCAGTCAAATTGCCAGCTGATACACTAATCTTTCCGCTGGCTAGTCCTTTATCCTACTAGACAACCAGACATGTTCTAGAGTCTCTGTTGTGTTTATACATGTTCCAAAGAAAAGTAGCAGTAGTAAAAGATGCTTGACACCATTACAACAGGATTTAGACAGAGAGTCCAAGTCTAATTTGGCATTTAGTAAAGAAAGCTAACCTTAACTGCTTCACAGCCATGGAGTATGAGTACATAACATTCTCACTTGGAGCAGTAATGTAAATGGACAGATTGTCACTGAAATTATTCAAGTGAAAATTAGGTGAGTGCGTTTACAAGCAGTGATGTTAAAAATTACATCCACTAAGTGTGATCTTTCCAGAGACAATGGGATCCTTTGAGGAAAAGATCAAATGCTTCTATATGGAAGTATAAAAGAGATTCGCTAAATACCCACTTTTGCAATTAGCAATGTGACATGAAGACATGTAAATCTTGGGCAGATTTTGAATACAAACTGAATAAAGAGAATTATCTGGATAAAACATCAAATGGATCAGGAAACAGAACTTGCTGAATTAGAATTTGTATCTCTATTTCTTAAAATGACAATGTCCTCTCAAATTAAACAGGGCTGCCTTCTATCAACTGATTTTGTTTTTAACAACCTTCAATAAATATTAGTGCTTCTGTCTATTGTGGCCACTCCCTCTGTAATGAGACACCTTACCGGAGGAACACTTTCTCAGATGAAAGCAGCAATATTCACAATGGTTGGCTCTAATGCACAGCAGGGCTGAAAAAGGCTCTGAGAGATAACGTGATGGGGGAACTCAATTGTAAGGGGAGTAAACAAATGCTACTATGGTCACAAATGAGATTTACAAAGGTATTTTGCCTCCCTGGTTCGAAGGCTATGGGTGCAGGACATTCTGAGAGAGAAGGATAAGCAGCCAATGACATAGGTGTATAATGGGACAAGGTTCTGCCACGTGAACTGAAGGAGTTAGGCAGCAGATTAAACAGCAGCACCCCCAAGGCTGTAATCCATTGATTACTTGCAAGGCAAGCTGTTCCTCAGTTCTGGGATAGGAAGATACTGTAGGTCTGATGGGCATGCGGCGTAGGAGAGAGGACTTTAGATTTTTGAATGATTGGGAACACTTCTGGTGAAAGGCTCTGTGCCAGCATTCTGGTTGAATCATACCCTATATGGATCCAATATCCTTGCTGGGCATTTGTTTGTCCTGTTGGGTTGGGGCGCAGAGCAGACATGGGGTTGGGGATGTACGTCAGTCAAATATAGAAAGAAAAAAACTAAATCCTTTCAGAAGGCAGAACAGATATGGACATACCTATGATAGAGACATTGCTGGAGAAAGTTCAAACTGGAGAAAGACCCGCTACAATTCGCCTACCAACACAACTGATTGACAGACGAAGCAATTGTCACTGCATTACACACCGTCCATACACATCTGGAGAAGAAGGATGCTTATGTGAGAATGCAGTTCTTGAACTACAGTTCAGCATTCAACACCATAATTCCATCCAGGCTCAACAGGAAGCTCTGAGACCTCAGCTTTGACCCTGCCTTGTGCAGCTGGATCTTGGACTTCCTGACAGATCACTAGCAGGTAGTAAGAGTGGGCTCCCTCACCTCCACTCCTCTGACCCTCAACACAGGAGCCCCCCAGGGCTGTGTCCTAAGTCCCCTCCTTTATTCCTTGTATACCCATGACTATGTCGCCCACCCACAGCTCTAATCTGCTAATTAAATTTGCTGTGACACTACACTGATTGGCCTTATCTCAAACAATAACAAGGTGGCCTATAGGGAAGCAGGATGAACAGTGGTTTTTTGACAGACTGCAGATGAAGGTCTCTTGGCGGGCTTTGCAATTCTATGCATGCCAGGTGGTGGGGGCTGATGCTTTTTGCTGAGGGAGATGGGGGGCAGGGGAAGTGCAGTGGGGAGATTTGATGCTTTTGCTGCTGTTTGTGCATTGGGGGGGGGGTTGGGATTCTGACGTTTTTCCTGTCATTCGTTCTTTGTGGTTTTTCCTCTGTTTCGTGGATATCTGCGGAGAGTAAGAATTTCAGGCTGTACACTGCGTACCATCTCTGATACTAAATTGTACCACTGATCCATTGAACAGTATACATAGTGGTTCGTGCAATGCTTCACCGTACCAGCGGCCTAGGTTCAATTCTCGCCACTACCTGAAAGGAGCTTGTATGTTCTCCCCGTAACTATGTGGGTTTTCTCCAGGTGCTCTGGTTTCCTCCCAAAATCCAAAGATGGACCAGTTGGTGGTTTAATTGGTCATTGGTAAACTGCACCGTGATTAGGCTAGGATTAAATCTGGGATTTGCTGGGCAACGTGCCTTGAAGGGCCTATTTCGCACTGCATCTCAATAAACAAATAAGCAAACAGTATGGTGAAAGTACTTTCATCAGAAGAACAGGAGCAGTTCAGGAAGGTTGCATCACCACTTTCACAAGTTTAATTGGGGGATAAGCAATAAATATTCAACATGCTGACAAACACCGTATGTGTGAGTAAATAGTTAAAAATTGAGCATCCAACGATTAATGGTTGTAGCTGGCACAATTTAGCTTTCCGGATTCTGTTATTTACATAAAATATTTCGATAATTTATTAATTAAAGACAACTTCTAATTAAATTACATGTTTTGATGATACCATCTTCTGTAGTCCTTGAATATTGTCACAACAACTGGAAGGTATAATTCAGCGGCCCATTATTGACCAATTTATTGTGCCTTATTCAAACAAAATGTGTTGGCATCTGGTGTGGAGTTGGTTAGCAATATGACTGAATATTGCCAATCACTGCAGCCGAGCTTGAATATTTTAAGGTAATTTTGAAAATTAGCATTTTTATTTTAAAATACTGCATCCATAATTTTTCTTGAACTCAAAAGTATATTGGAATAAAGTCATGATAAGAACATCAATGCCTGTATCACAGATCCATTGAATTAATTGTTTTGAGTGTACTTAAACCATTAAGCAGAATTTTAAAAGCAGGAACAAGATCAAAACCTGGAATAATTGCACGTGTTACATTATTACACAGCACAGAAAAACATAGTTCAACCATTTTTAAATAGGATCACTATATGTTCACAGCCATCTAACTGAACACGTGCAGACCACATGGTATTTGATTGCAAGCTTGATGAAAATGTTTGGTGTTTAGAACAGTATTTTAAGCTATAAAAGTCTTCGTCATGTTTTTAACGATTCAATATTCTGAAAACATTAGAAACTGCAGGTAGTGGAATTTGAGCACTGAAAACACTGTTGTGAAGCTCAGTGGATCTGCGGAGCTTAAGGGATGGCTAATGTTTCTGGTTGAGAGCCTCAGCGAGGATTGGAAATCTGCACAGTTGCTGAGATAACTCTCTAAACATATTTCTGTGTAAATTACCAGCTTAACTCTTGTCCTCAAAAGACACTCCTCCCTAAGCTACAAAATCATGCAGCATAGTTTGTAGTTTTCAGAAAATAGTCCCCATTTTCCTAATATTAACAGTTGATATTTAAAATATGTAATATAGTACATACATACTTTTGCAAACTCAAGAAATAGAGATGTACTTATAGGTGATGTCATTCGGAGCACATGATTGTATAGGGGTTCCCTCCAATGATACTGAGTTTGTGATCTTTCCCCTTGACTCAGACCATAATGATGGCACAATATTGGGAATAAAGCAATTGTAATGTCTCATGATTCATTGAATAGGATGGTAATATCTTGTTAACCAACCTGTAACAATGGAAAACAGCTCAGCAAACAGCTTGTAGAATAATATATACTGTTAGTATCAGGACTGAGGAGGGGTCCTGGCCCAAAATGTTGACTGTTTGTTCATTTCCATAGATGCTGCCTGACCTGCTGAGTTCCTCTATCATTTTGTGTGTGTTGCTCTGGATTTCCAGTATCTGCAAGATCTCCTGTCTGTATAATTATTTTCTGTACCTTTTTGGATTTCATTACATATACTGTACATATGGATTTCCAGCACCTGCAGAATCTCCTGTCTTTGTATTTTCAGTTAGTAGCTTTGATAACATGAGCTGTCATGCTTCTTTAAATTGTGAGACCATTACTGATACTTCAGACTATCAACTGGCACAATGCACTTGTTTCTCTTATTTGCCATCATTTGACATTTACTTTAAACACATTTAAATAGTAGTGCTTAATTCATTAGGATACCTTCCACAAAATTCTTCTACTCCCCAAGAGTAGCAGTGAGTTCCATTGAGGTATCTGTGTGTCCCTGCTTGTGATCAACCTGCTGTTGGCTCATGGTTATCAGAGAAATACTGTACATCCATAGAAGAAGCAATCTCTACCACTGTTATCTTGCAGGAGCAGTCAGTAGCTGACACAGAAGTACATTTTCCCTCCAGATTATTTCAAAAATCATGCTCTCCTAGCTCTGCGTGACCTCCTTAATTGTTTAATATCGAGTCCTCTCTACCCTTGTAGCTATCTATTTGCCAGGTAGGCCAACCATTGCACTAAATATGTAATTATACATGCCTACTAACTTCCTTCAGACTGCCTCTCTCTCCTGGTCCTCACCTAACTCCTTTAGACCAGTACCACCGTATGATAACATTGTCCAGTGAGCTGAGACTGCAGATTTCCTTTCCCTCCATCATGACTGCAGCCCATGAATGCTAGATGTTTCTGCTTATGCATGAACTATGCTTTGCTCTTATGGTGCCAATATCAGAACTGGTGCTTTCTTCAGGTAGACAATATGACAAATTTTACTTTCCTTACCAGCTCTCAGCAGTAAACTTTAGCAGTATTCCAGAAACTTGCTTGTGAATACATTCTTGGGGTACAACAGAAGCTGAGAAGTCATTTCATGTGATGACTGCTCTACCTTTGAAAATGAACACAGGATAACCAACTGTTCCCAATGCTGGTGAACAAGCTTCTTACTTGGATCCAACTTTCTCACAGTCGATCACTTATTTCATAGTTCTAGCTTCTCCAGATACCAATTAAATGAAGGAAATACTGTACTACAGCCCTTATGGACTATATTCCAGACCACAACTATTCACTGAGTTGAAAGTTTCCTTTGTTACTCCCAATGTACCATTATCAAACAACAGACATTTACATCCCAGCTGTCATCTTAATTCTAAGGCAGATTTTTCTACCCTGTTCTCGTTGCCTAGTCTTTCGGTCTACATACATCTCTATTAAATCTCCCCTCTTTGTTCAAACAAAGGCAATCCAGCCCAATAAATCCCCAATAACTTTAAATCGTGATTCTTTGCTCAGCAAGCTGCTCTGGACCTTCTCGTGCTGTCACATTCTTCTGGCAATGTAATGAATACAACCTGTGCAGGACTAAAGTATTTGGAAACTATGTCCACCATCCAATTCAATCCTGCTAATGTATTCCTGAATACTATTCATCCATTATAATTAGCTGGGCCATTAACTTAAACTATCTGTGGGCTTCAGTCCATGTGCTGTTCTAAATCTCTATTCTCCTGACATTTGTGGTATATTATTACTTGCCCTTCCCACAAAGATAAGTCTCCAGATTTATCTCCCATTTTAACCTTCGTGACCAACTAACCAATTGATTAATTGTCTCATTCCTCACAGTAATATTTAGCGTAGAAATACGTTGGCCCTTAAAGCCCACCTATCCATGACCATTTGAATGCTCACCTTTGCTAATCCCAGCTGACAGCATTAGGCCCGTATTATACAAGTACCTACCAAATGCCTTTTAAACATCATAATTTTATCTGCCTTTCTCACCTCCTCTGACAGCTCGATCCAGATATTCACCACCCTCTGTGTGAATAACGTACCCCTCAGATCTCCCTTTAATTTCTCCTCCTTCATCTTAATCCTCTGCCCTCTAGTTTTAGACTCCCCTGTCCTGGGGAAAGAGATTTTGTCTATTCTTATATCCTCATGATTACATAAACACTTATAATCAAACAGGCGTTCAAGTCATAAATATATACACAATGGTCACTTTCTCAGGTACCTCCTGTACCTAAAAAGTAGCCACCGTGTTTATGCTCACGGTCTTCTGATCTTGTAGCCCATCCACTTCAAGGATCAATATGTCATGCATTTAGAGATGCTCTTCTGCACACCACTGTTATAATGCATGGTTATTTGAGTTACTGTCACCTTGAACCATTCTCTGTAAAATTTAGGAACTGCTATGTGTGAAAATCCCAGATCAGCAGTTTCTGAGAAACTTAAAAAACCCTACCACCACCAGCAATGATCATTCCATGGTCAAATTTCCTCCCCGTTCTAATGTTTTAGCCTGAACAACAACTGAATCTTTTGACCATGCCTGCATGATTTTATGTATTGAGTTGCAGCCACATGATTGGCTGTTTAAATATTTCCATTAGCAGGTGTACCTAATAAAGTAGCCACTAATTGTGTGTGTATATATGTATATAGTCACATGCAGTTGTGTGTCCAACACCCACTGTGCAAACAGTTCTTAATTAGCATGTTGCATGTGTTTTGTTCAAAAAGTAGTGATATTTTTCACTGATACTTGGCAAGAAAGACAATATAGGACTGTTTTGTTCACTGCATTCTCAAGCATTCAGGCTTGGGAATGCCAGAATGGCCAGGAGTGAAAAGGAAAAAATTTCATTACTTCAACAAGTTAGGAACTATGATGAATTTGAAATTATCAACAACCATCTTGAATGTTACAATGAAAATAAAGATTTGGAGGATGCAATCACTGAAAGCATTTTATAAAGGCAGTCCATTATTTGCACGAGGTGATTGTGCTAATTTTGTTTATTTACAGTCAATCAAAAGAACATGGCAGTGTATAGTGGATGAATTCCTCAGTCCATAACTATTAGGAAATAATAGTTTTATAGTATTGTAGTAGTATTGGTAATGTTCTAATTTGTTCTGTATTTCATTTGAATACATAATTTATTACTCAGTTAAATGGTAGTTTGTCTTTTTTTTTAAAACCTTTTTAACTATTTCCATGCAACTTTGGCTAATTCGGCCAAAGATACTGCATCCATGGTGTAAGTATATTTCTGGAAATTTTTGGATATTAATCAGACCTTGACGTACTTCAGTTGTGCCTGGTCACTGTGTTGTCAGGCATTGGGCTCCTCCTCTTCCAGCTGCCTTGCATTCTGCTCATGGTGGTGCAAACAACTAAGAGTCTTTGGTAGTGAGGCTCCCAGCTGGAAAAAGACACTGCTGGCCAGGGTCAAGAGCAACAGAAATCTGTCTCATGTACATTCCACTAATCATAACTACCACAGAAATTACTTTATACAGTCATCAAATATCTTGGGGTATTTTTCATTGTGGCATACTTTGGCCTAGTGCTTCATCAGCACCACAAAAGATACATTAATGTAATATTTCACCTTACCTACAAACATTCCATTTTGCAATACAGGTTTCCCCTGCTATCCGAAGGTAGAGCGTTCCTATGAAACCGTTTGTAAGCCGAAATGTTGTAAAGCGAAGAAGCAATTACCATTAATTTATATGGGGAAAATTTTTGAGTGTTCCCAGACACAAAAAATAACCTACCAAATCATACCAAATAACACATAAAACCTAAAATAACACAAACATATAGTAAAAGCAGGAATGATATGATAAATATACAGACTATATAAAGCAGAAATATTGTATGTATGGTGTAGTTTCACTTATCAGAATCGGGGAGACAGCAAGCCACAATCGATTTGGAGAAAAAAAACTAGCACGTACACGCATGCGCACACAACTGCCCGCACAAGGCTTCGGGGTCATGGTAGTCTTTCTCAGGGTAAACGCACGTATAAAGTGGGTGTCTTTTTCTCGTAAAAGTGAAAATCCTCTTTGGTTGGTGAAAACAGGTACTAATGTAGGTCTTTCGTAACAGTGAGCTGTCATAAAGCGAACGTTCGAAAAACGGGGGCCACCTGTACACAATGGAAATTAGAGTCCCTGGAAAAGAAGTGGAGAAATGAGGGAAAAGCAGATTGAGTGAGGACAAGGGAATGGGAGTATAGGGCAGAGGTAAGGAGAATTCAGCCAGTTTCAATGGGGACTTAGGGACATGAGCACTAGAGGAAGGTGTATTGGGGAATAGGCAAGCAATTTGGTTGGTATTAGGAATGGGTCACACACAATCAAACCTCTAATTACATTGGTAACAAGGTGAGGGGTCAGGCAGAGAGCAGAGAGCAAGTGAAAAGAGAACCTACAGGCCTGAAAATCAAAGCATTCTGACTCATTTTTGGCAGGTACATGTGCACATTTATAGTATATTACATAAAGGCGTAACTTGATGCAAAAGGAACTCTAACCCTCAGTGAATAAAAGTGAACACCAATGTTACAAAAAAGGAGATATTGGTGATCTTGAAATAAAAATTAACAGAACAGTTTGCTTACAGTGCACTTTAGAACACAAATTGAAACAGCTTAAGTACGCCTCCCCATATAATGGAGATTACATTATTGTTTAATAATCACCCATTCATTCATCAATGATTCAGATTTCCAAATATAACCATATAACAATTACGGCACAGAAACAGGCCATCTCGGCCCCTCTAGTCCGTGCCGAACGCTTACTCTCACCTAGTCCCACCAACCTGCACTCAGTCTACAACCCTCCATTCCTTTCCTGTCCATATGCATATCCAATTTTACTTTAAATGACAATATCGAACCTGCCTCTACCACTTCTACTGGAAGTTCGTTCCACACAGCTACCACTATCTGAGTAAAGAAGTTCCCCCTCGTGTTACCCTTAAACTTTTGCCCCCTAACTCTCAACTCATGTTTTCTTGTTTGAATCTCCCCTACTCTCAATGGAAAAAGCTTATCCACATCAACTCTATCTGTCCCTCTCATAATTTTAAATACCTCTATCAAATCCCCCCTCAACCTTCTACACTCCAAAGAATAAAGACCTAACTTGTTCAACCTCACTCTGTAACTTAGGTGCTGAAACCCAGGTAACATTCTAGTAAATCTCCTCTGTACTCTATTAGGTTGACATCTTTCCTATAATTCGGTGACCAGAACTGTATGCAATACTCCAAATTTGGCCTCAACAATGCCTTGTACAATTTTAACAATACATCCCAACTCCTATACTCAATGCTCTGATTTATAAAGGCCAGTATACGAAAAGCTTTCTTCAC
Organism: Hemitrygon akajei; assembly: GCF_048418815.1. Lineage (NCBI taxonomy): Eukaryota > Metazoa > Chordata > Chondrichthyes > Myliobatiformes > Dasyatidae > Hemitrygon > Hemitrygon akajei. The sequence continues at coordinate 110,200,906 of NC_133125.1, forward strand.
CACCCTATCCACATGAGATTCCACCTTCAGGGAACTATGCACCATTATTCCTAGATCACTCCGTTCCACTGCATTCTTCAATGCCCTACCTTGTATGTCCTATTTGGATTATTCCTACCAAAATGTAGCACCTCACACTTATCAGCACTAAACTCCATCTGCCATCTTTCAGCCAAAATGATTTATTGAGGAACTTTGTTTTTTTACTTGATTCTTCCAGTAAACAGTTTAAAAGAGAATACTGAACATAGCAGAATTATGTTACCAAAGGTTGTAGGTACAGACAGCAGAGGAATTGATTGATATCATCTGCAAAGAGGATCTCAAATACTCTGACCAATGTGACCAACTTTGACTCCTTACTGTTACATCAGTTGGCAGCTTTGCATGGATGCAGTCCTTGTGTGTTGCTGTATTGACAGAGGATGTAGAAACCCCAGATCATGGCTGTGGAATAGGAAAGGTGTCGAGAGGTAGGGACACATGCAGGCAGAGTTCAACCTGGAAAAGTGTGAAATGATTCACTTTGGAAGGTCAAATTTAAAGGCAGAATACAGGGTTAATGGCAGGATTCAAGTCGGTGTGGGGAAACAGAATGATCTTGGAGTCCAAATCCATAGGTCCCTCAAAGTTGCTGCACAAGTTAAAAGGGTAGTTAAGACGGTGTATGGTGTGCTGGGCTTTATTAGTCGGAGGACTGAGTTCAATAGCTGCAAGATACAGTTGCAGCTCTATAAATCTATGGTTAGATCACACTAGGAATAGTGTCTTCAGTTCTGGTCACCTCATTATAGGAAGGATATAGAAGCTTTAGACAGGGTGGAGAGGAGATTGACCAGCATACTGCCTGGACAAGCCTAATGAAGATTATGTTGAACGTGTGAGGGCTTTTCCCTTTGGAGTGAAGGAGGCTGAGCGGATAGGATAGAGGTGTACAAGACACTAAGAGGCAAAGATCGAGTGAATTGCCAGAGATTCAGTCCCAGGGTGAAAATGGCAAATAGCATGGGGCATAATTTTAATGTGACGGGGGGAAAATTTAGGGACAATGTCAGAAATAAGGCTTTTTTCCACAGAGTGCATGGAACGCCCTGCCAGGGTGGTGACAGAGGTGGATACCAGGGGCATTTAAAAAACATTTTAGGCCCCCGGATGATAGAAAACTGGAGGGTTATGTGGGAGGGTATGGTCAGATTGATCATAGAGTAGGTTAAAAAGTCAGCAAAACATCATGAGTTGAATGGCTTGTACTCTGCTGCAGTATTTATTCTATGTTCTATAAACCCTACTATGAGGCATCCAGTCAAATCTTTGAGTGCCATGGAGTGACTCAAGATGTGTCATCAACAAGGTTCGATTTCTGAAAACTTTTTTTTGAATCAAATAGTGCTGACATAAAGAACACTACAGAATCAGAAACAGAATCTGCTTACTACCAATATGGGTCAAGAAATTTGTTGTACAGGCCAAGACAAAAATTACCACAAGTTACAAGAATGCATAAATCTTGTAAAAGATGAACACTGAAGTTGTGTTCATTGGTTCATGGGTCATTCAGAAATCTTATGGTGGAGGGGAAGCTGTAGCTAAAAAGTTGATGGGGGTCTTCAAGCTCCTTCGACTCCTCTCCAAAGGCAGTAATGATAAGAGGGTGAGTCCAGTATGGTGTGAGTCCTTAGTTATTCTTGCCACCTTCTTAAGGCACTGACTTTCAAAGATGTCTTTGATCGTCGGGAGTGTTGTGTTCATGAGGGATCCAGCTGAGTCATCGGGCTCTTGAACCAGAGGGCATAACTTCACTCACCCCAACACTGAAATGGCTCCGCAATCTATGGACTCACCTTCAAGGATCTTACAGCTTTAAGCATGCTTCAATTATACCAGTGTTTAAGAAAAACCTGCCTCAATGGCTGTCATCTAGCAGCACTTATGTCCACATGGATGAAGTGTTTTGAGATGCTGGTGATGAAATGTACAACTCCAGCCTGAGAATCGATTTATATCCACTCCAGTTTACCTCCGGAGCAACAGGTCCACAGCAAATGCCATCTCGCTGGCACTTCACTCAACTCTGGACAGCAAAGATGCATACATCAGGATGCTCTTTATTGACTACAGCTTAGTATTCAATACAATCAGTGCTCAAAACTAATCAATTAGCTTCAAGACCTCAGCCTCAATACCTCTGTGTGCAATATCACTTGCAGACACCAGTCAGTTCGGATTGACAACAACATCTTCTCCACGATCCCCATCAACACAGGTGCACCATGAAGCTGTGAGTTTAGCCCAATGCTCTACTTGCTTTATACTTAAGACTGTGTGGCTAAGCACAGTTCCAATGCCATATTCAAGTTTGCGGACAACACCGCTGTCATAGGCTGAATTAAAGATGGTGATGAATTAGCATATAGGAAGGAGACTGAAAATCTGGCTGAGTGGTGCCGTAACAGCAACCTCTTATTCAATGTCAGCAAGAGCAAGGAGCTGGTTATTGACTTCAGGAGTAAACCAGAGGTGGAGAAGGTCAGAACTTTACATTCCTCAGTGTTATTATTTCAGAGGAACTGTCCTGGGCCATGGATGGATGGATGGATGGATGGATGGATGGATGGATGGATGGATGGATGGATGGATGGATGGATGGATGGATGGATGGATGGATGGATGGATGGATGGATGGATGGATGGATGGATGGATGGATGGATGGATGGATGGATGGATGGATGGATGGATGGATGGATGGATGGATGGATGGATGGATGGATGGATGGATGGATGGATGGATGGATGGATGGATGGATGGATGGATGGATGGATGGATGGATGGATGGATGGATGGATGGATGGATGGATGGATGGATGGATGGATGGATGGATGGATGGATGGATGGATGGATGGATGGATGGATGGATGGATGGATGGATGGATGGATGGATGGATGGATGGATGGATGGATGGATGGATGGATGGATGGATGGATGGATGGATGGATGGATGGATGGATGGATGGATGGATGGATGGATGGATGGATGGATGGATGGATGGATGGATGGATGGATGGATGGATGGATGGATGGATGGATGGATGGATGGATGGATGGATGGATGGATGGATGGATGGATGGATGGATGGATGGATGGATGGATGGATGGATGGATGGATGGATGGATGGATGGATGGATGGATGGATGGATGGATGGATGGATGGATGGATGGATGGATGGATGGATGGATGGATGGATGGATGGATGGATGGATGGATGGATGGATGGATGGATGGATGGATGGATGGATGGATGGATGGATGGATGGATGGATGGATGGATGGATGGATGGATGGATGGATGGATGGATGGATGGATGGATGGATGGATGGATGGATGGATGGATGGATGGATGGATGGATGGATGGATGGATGGATGGATGGATGGATGGATGGATGGATGGATGGATGGATGGATGGATGGATGGATGGATGGATGGATGGATGGATGGATGGATGGATGGATGGATGGATGGATGGATGGATGGATACTTTATTCATCCCCATGGGGAAATTCAACTTTTTTTCCAATGTCCCATACACTTGTTGTAGCAAAACTACTTACATACAATACTTAACTCAGTAAAAAAAATATGATATGCATCTAAATCACTATCTCAAAAAGCATTAATAATAGCTTTTAAAAAGTTCTTAAGTCCTGGCGGTAGAATTGTAAAGCCTAATGGCATTGGGGAGTATTGACCTCTTCATCCTGTCTGAGGAGCATTGCATCGATAGTAACCTGTCGCTGAAACTGCTTCTCTGTCTCTGGATGGTGATATGTAGAGGATGTTCAGAGTTATCCATAATTGACCGTAGCCTACTCAGCGCCCTTCGCTCAGCTACCGATGTTAAACTCTCCAGTACTTTGCCCACGACAGAGCCCGCCTTCCTTACCAGCTTATTAAGACGTGAGGCGTCCCTCTTCTTAATGCTTCCTCCCCAACACGCCACCACAAAGAAGAGGGCGCTCTCCACAACTGACCTATAGAACATCTTCAGCATCTCACTACAGACATTGAATGACGCCAACCTTCTTAGGAAGTACAGTCGACTCTGTGCCTTCCTGCACAAGGCATCTGTGTTAGCAGTCCAGTCTAGCTTCTCGTCTAACTGTACTCCCAGATACTTGTAGGTCTTAACCTGCTCCACACATTCTCCATTAATGATATATATAATTATATATATATATAATATATATAATATACATAATAATATATAATTATAAAGAAAGCACGGCAGGACCTCTACTTCCTTAGGAGTTTGTGAAGATTCGGCATGACATTGTAAACTCTGACATGTTTGACTAGCTGCATCATGGCCTGGTATGGATGCACTAATGTCCTTGAATTAAAAATCCAACAAGAAGTAGTGGATATAGCCCAGTCCAACATTCTCCACAACTGAGTACATCTACACAAAACTTTGTTGCAGGAAAGCAGCATCCATCATCAGGGATCCACCATCCAAGGACATTCTCTCTTCTCACTGCTGCCATCAGGAAGAAGGTACAGGAGCCCCAGTCAAGTCAAGTCTCTTTTTATTGTCATTTCGACCATAACTGTTGGTACGGTGCACAATAAAAATGAGACAATGTTTTTCAGGACCATGGTGCTACATGAAACAGTACAAAAACTACACTGAACTACGTGAAAACAACACAGAAAAAAAACACTAGACTACAGACCTACCCAGGACTGCATAAAGTGCACAAAACAATGCAGGCATTACAATAAATAATAAACAAGACAATAGGCACAGTAGAGGGCACTTTACTGTTGGTGTCAGTCCAGGCTCTGGGTATTGAGGAGTCTGATAGCTTGGGGGAAGAAACTGTTACATAGTCTGGTCGTGAGAGCCCGAATGCTTTGGTGCCTTTTCCCAGACGGCAGGAGGGAGGAGAGTCTGTATGAGGGGTGCATGGAGTCCTTCGTTATGCTGTTTGCTTTGTGGATGCAGCGTGTAGTGTAAATGTCCATAATGGTGGGAAGAGATGAGGATGATCTTCTCAGCTGACCTCATTATCTGTTGCAGGGTCTTGCAATCCAAGATGGTGCAATTTCCAAACCAGGCAGTGATGCAGCTGCTCAGGATGCTCTCAATACAACCCCTGTAGAATGTGATGAGGATGGGGGGGTGGGAGATGGACTTTCCTCAGCCTTCGCAAAAGGTAGAGACGCTGCTGGGCTTTCTTTGCTATGGAGCTGTGTTGAGGGACCAGATGACATTCTCTACCACCAGGTTCAGGAACAGTTCTTACTCCTCAAGCATCAAGCTCTTGAACCAGAGGGGATAACTTCATTTGCCCCATCATTGAAATGTTCCCACAATTTATGGACTCACTTTCAAGGACTCTTCATCTCATGTTCTCAGTATTTATTTATTGCTCATTTATTTATTATTAGTAGTATTTGTTTCTCTTTGTATGTGCACAGTTTGTTGTTTTTTGCACATTGGTTGAATTCCCAAGTTAGTACTTTAATGATTCTATTACAGATATTATTCTCTTATGGATTTTTTGAGTATGCCTGCAGGAAAATCAATCTCAGGTGACATATATGTACTTAGAACTTTGAAGTTTCTGAACTTTTGAACCCTCTACAAACTCTTTCAATCCTGCACATTGGAGCTTCCATACCAGGAGGTAATACACCCAGTCACAATGCTCTTCACCGTTCACCTGTAGACATTTACGAGAGACCTTGGTGACGTACCAAATCTCTTCATACTCCTGGTGAAGTGGAGCCACAGGTTTGCTTTCTTTGTGATTGCATGAATGTGTGGGCCCACTATAGATCCTCTGAGATGGCACCCAGGAACTTGGATGATGGAATTGATAGCTTTGTGGCCAAGTTTGTGGATGATAAAAAGATAGGTGGAGGGGCAGGTAGTGTTGAGGAAGCAAGGAGGCTGCAGAAGGATTGAGGCAGCTTAGAACGGTTTTGGGCCCCTTATCTGAGAAAAGGTGCACTGACTTTGGAGAGGATTTAAAGGAGGTTCACAAAAATGATTCCGGGAATGAAAGGCTTATCATATGAGGAGAGTTTGATGGCCCTGGGCCTGTACTTGCTGTTTTTATAGAAGAATGAGGGGAGGATCTCATAGAAACCTATCGAATGTTGAAAGGCCTGGATAGAGTGGATGTGAAGAGGATGTTTCCTATACTGAGGAGTCTTGGAAGAGAAGGCACAGAGTCAGATTAGAAGGACATGCCTTTAGATTAGAAGGCAGAGGTTGATTGATTCTTGATAAGTCAGGGTGTGAAAGGTTATGGTAGAAGGCAGGAGAATGAGGTTGAGAGGGAAATGGATCGGCCATGATCAAATGGTGGAGCAGTCTCGGGCGGCCGAATGGCCTAATCTTGTTCCTATGTCTTATGTCTGAATGAACAATTTCATATTTTGACATATTATGTGCCATTTGTCAAATTCTTCCCCTACTTATTTATCCTATCTATATCCCTTGCAGGCATTTTGTGTTCTTAGCACACACTGCTAACTCATCTAACTAGTCAAGCAAAAGAAAGGAAATTATAGGCCAGTTAGCCTAACCTCAGTAGCTGGGAAAGTGTTGGAGTCTATTATTAAGGATGAGTTTTGGGGGTATTTGGAAACTAATGATAAAATTATTCAAAGTCAGCTTGATTTCTGAAAAGGGAAATCTTGCCTGACAAACCTGTTAAGAGTTCTTTGAGGAAATAACAAGCAGGGACAAAGCAGAGGCAGTGGATGTCATTTACTTAAGATTTTCAGAAGGCAGTTGATAACGGGCCACACATAAGGCTGCTTAACAAGATGAAATCCTATAGCATTAGAGGAAAGATACTGGCATGGATAGAGGAATGGCTGATAGGCAGGATGCTGTGAGTGGGAATACAAGGAACCTTTTCTGGTTGGCTGCCAGTGACTAGTGGTGCTCCTCAGGGGTCAGTATTGGGACCACTACTTTTCACATTGTTCGTCAATGACTTGGATAATGTGTTCATTGGAGAGAGTCCAGAGGAGGTTCATGAGGATGATCCTGGAAACGAAGAGGTTAACATAGGAGGAGCATTTGGCAGCTTTGGGCCTGTACTCACTGGAATTTAGAAGAATGCAGGGGGATTTCATTGAAAGCTACCAAATGTTAAAAGGACTAGATAAAGTGGAGGTGGAGAGAATGTTTCCTGTGGTGAGGGTATCCAGAACCAGAGGGCACAGCCTCAAAATTGAGGGGCGACCTTTTAGAATAGCGGTAGGGAGGAATATTTTTAGCCAGAGAGTAGTGAATCTGTGGAATACTCTGCCACAGACTGCAGTGGAGGCCAAGTCCGTGGGTATATTTAAGGTGGAAGTTGGTAGTTTCCTGAGAATATGGCGAGAAGGGGTGTATGGTGTATGGGGTTGAGTGGGATCCAGGATCAGCCATGATGGCATGGCGAAGCAGACTCGACAGGCTGAATGGCCTAGTTCTGGTCCTATAGTCCTATGGTCTTATACATACTGCTCCTGGTAGCATCTGATTATTCACAGCCTGCAAATTAGAACGTAACCCATTTTTCTACATTACTAATTTTTATTAGTTAGCCTCTCCCTATCCATGTTACAGCCAATCCTTTGCTCGCTTTCCCTGTAAGATAACCTTTACGGTACAACCTTATCAAACATTGTATGAAAACCAAAATACACAGTCCCTTCTGGTTCCCCTTTATCTGCCCTGTTAGTTGCACGCACTAAAAACTCTACCAATTTGGCAAACATGCTCTACTGTTCATAAAAAACCATGATGTCTCTGCTTGATTGTGCACAATTTTTTGAGAAGTCCTGCCATTAATTCCTTAATAACAGAATCCAGCATTTCACAACAACCTAGATTCAATAACCAGCCTCTAACTTTCTCCTCCTTGCTTCCATCCTTTCTTGAATTGGTGTGTCACACTCACCATTTTGAAATCTTCTGGCATCTCTGAAGGAATGATGACAATAAGCACTTCCTTTCAGACCCTTGGATACAAGCAATCAGGCCAAGGAAGCTTTCTGGCCCTTAGCTCTTTTAGTTTGCCTAATAGATTTTTTCTCTGAAAATCAACTTCTTCCTGCAATCACTTAATTATTTCTTTTTATTTGGATAATTTTCAACCTGTTATGAGAAGACTGATCCAAAGTAATTATTTTAAATAACTGGGACTCTATTCTACTTCATATATTTGCAGAAATCTTGCTGCCTATTTTTACGTGATTTTCTAGTTCATTCTTGTACTTTATCTTCTCACATGTTTTTTAAAAATCACACCCTGGAGGCTTCTAAAAAAATCTGAAGCTTCAATCTTTGTCTGTGCTTTCTTTCAATTTGATACAATCCATAATTTAACAAGTCATGAATGCTGCAATCCTCTCTTAGAGCTTTTTTACTTCGCTGGAATATACTTATTAAATACATAGTTAAATGTCTGCCACTGTTAATAAACGAAAGAGGCCTTTAATTAGTTTTCCCAATCGATTTTAGCTAATACTGTCCGCATCGTTGTAATTGCCGAGATACTAATTCCAGAACCAAGTTTCTGAATTTCTACAAAACCGAACAGCTTGAGGAACTCATTGGATCGGACAGCATCTGTAGAGGAAAGCTTAGCTTCAAGTTCCTTCATCTGGACTGAACAAGAAGAGGGGAGATAACCTGTTTAAAGAGGTGAGGGAGAGGAGGGGAAAAGCAGCTGGCAAGTGATACACAGATCCAGGTGATAAGCAGATGGGGTCAGGTGGGGGAGGGCAAAATTGGAACAGCAACAGAGGCTGGGAAGCGACAGGAAATGGCTGCGACTGATGGCCTCTGATAGGAAATAAGGTAGAACATGGAACCAGGTAAGAGAGGTTGAGTGAGCAGCTGGGGAAAGGAAGAAAACTGGGTGATACAGAGCTGGGGAAGGGGGTCCGGTTGTAGTTTGGTACAGTAGGAATACCAAGGTATATCAGGAGAGGAAAAAGGACGGGGGGGAACAGGATACCTAAAACTGGAGATTTTGATATTTATGCACTGGGTTGTCAACTATACAGGTGGAATCTGACATGCTAATCTTCTAGTTTGCATTTGGCCTTACCCTGGCAGTGGACAATAGACAATAGGTGCAGAAGTAGACCATTTGGCCCTTCGAGCCTGCACCGCCATTCTGAGATCATTCTCAGAGAGAATGGACAGAGAGATTCGTTGTGGAAATGGGGAAGACTGTTCATATGACTTGCACTGGGAACTCAGGAAGGCCACTGGAAGCAGAGCATGGACACTCAATAGCGCAGTCACCTAGTCAGAGATACAGTAGGCGCTGCTGACGTAGGAAAGACCACAATGAGGACAATAAGTTAGGTTGGAGGAGGTGCATATCAATCAAAATTTAGGTTAGTTGGACTAATGTCTTTTAGCACGTCATATGTACAAGGGAAGTACCCAGTAAATGTCAGGAAGCCTAGGAATATGAAGATGCAAAGGGTTCTTGGGGTGCAAGCACATGAATGAGGCAATACAAATGGGTAGGGTGGTAAGGAAGACATTAAACATGTTTTCCTTTATTGGTCAGGACCCTGAGCATACAAGTCACATTGCAGCTGTTTCAGCTGCGTTTGGAGTAGATAGGTAGATGGAAGATTAATGTCACCTAATGGCAACTCCTTAGCTTGCATCTTTGGAAACAACTCTACTTCCATCTTTAATGTCTCTATTTTTCCCTTTCAGGGTTCTTTAGAAGACCCTGACCTGGGGTTACACGCTGACTACAGTTCTTTGCGGGAATGGGACCCACTCTCAGGGTTTCATAACGGGCTATTGTTCGGCGCACCAAAGGCTCGGCCTAAGAGCTCCACTCACCTTTGGAGGCTCGCATTTTCGTGGCTCTGGAGACGGGGGAATCGGACGTCAGCAGAAGACCGGTGCATCGTGGCACGTGGAAGAACTATGGCTGTGTGCCCAGAGACCCGAGATCTTTGGGCACAGAGCTCAGAAAAAGTGACTCAACGGACTTTTAACATCGTAAACGAGTGAGTAGCTTGTTATGTCTCCCCTCTCGCTGTGAAACAGGGACATCGCTTTCTCTCTTATGAGTGAGAGAGAGAGCCTGTGGTATGTCGAATGATGGGTGAACAATGTAGTCTTTGGGGTAACTGCAAGTCTGTGTCTTTGCTGTTGCTTTGCTCACACTTGCAAAACAAGTAATTTTATATGCAGAGAGTGGTTGGTGCCTGGAACACACTGCCAGAAGATGTGGTGCAAGCAAGCAATGGTTATGACTGGCACATAAACAGGCAGGGAATGGAATGATAGAGACAATGTCAGGCAGAGGGAATTAGCTTAGTTTCACCTCACCGTCTGTGCAGATGTTGTGGGCTAAAGGGCCTCTTTCTGTGCAGTACTGTTCTATGCTTTATGCCCCATCATTCAAGGACAGCAAGCGTTGGACAACAAATTCCGGCCATGAATGAATGGAAAGAGACAGTAAGTTCTAAGAGAAGGATTACGCAAATGCAACTGTTTTCACTGAACTTACTTGGGAAAAGAAAAGGAGGGTTCTAAATTATTAACTTTATATTTTCATGATTCACTGCAGAAATAATTTCTCATAATTGTGAAGTTAATGATGCAGGACCCGTTGAAAACAGTTTTTTAAAGAGAATTTGGAGAGAAATAAGTAGACATTCATTTTCAGAGGGTTGTTAGAACATCGAGTCTTCACAATAGAAAATGGCTGAAGCAGAGATCATTGCAAGTTGATTAAATAAACATGTTAAGTATGTAAATCTGTGGTGCCACTGACGAGAGCAGGAACGCTCTTGGAAAGAGTTAGCCCTTAAAAATATAGGCCAAATTCCCTTGTTCTGTGCTGTAAACTTCAACAATGCAGGTACCTCATGCAGAATATGTAAGAGTAAAGAAATTATGAGTAAAAGAAACTAGGGGAACTATAGGGAAAAATTCTGAGTGGAGTCATTAGTCTGCACTTGGAGATACAGTCGGCCCTCCTTATCCGCAGGGGATTGGTTCCAGGACCCCCTGCGGATACCAAAATTCGCGGATGCTCAAGTCCCTTATTTAACATGTAACGGTGCAGTGGTCTTTAGGACCCAGCGGAACCCCAGACTTTATTTAACATGTCCCCGTGCGGTGGTCATTAAGACCTGGCAGCGCAGCTCTAAATCCGCAGTGTTTCTGTTCACGAAAATAATCATGATCACGATTGAAAATAAGGTGGAAGTAATAACGTGATCGAAAAGAGGTGAAACGCCATCGGTCACTGGAAAAGCGTCAGGCTACAGTCGGTCAACGGTCAGAACAATTTTAATGGAGCATATCAAAGGCACTGCCCCGATGAAAGCTACAATTATTACTAAGCAACGCAGTGGTTTAATTCTTGAAATACATATGTTTCTTAAGTGTTTTATATGCACAGAAAGATAAAATATGTACTATATACTAAGAAAAACGTTTCACTAACTGATGCTAAATAATACCGGATGTACCTGTTCCGACTTCAAATTCAACTTAAAGATGGACACAGGAACTGAACTCATTCATAACCCGGGGACTGCCTGTACTTTAAAGTCATTTCTAGAATACTTATAATACCCAATACAATGTAAATGCTATGAAATTAGTTGTTATACTGTATTGTTTAGGGAATAATGACAAGAAAAAACTAGTCTGTACATGCTCAAGCAACGAGTGCTGGAGAGAGAACTTCCGGGTTTTCCCAATCCGCAGTTGGTTGAATCCGCGGATAAGGAGGGCCGACTGTACAGGGATTAATCAAAGGGTGGAGAGTATGTGTTGTTAAAAGGAGATCCTCTTTGCATAATTTGTTTCCAAAGAGGTAACTCAGGTCGTTGAAGAGGACAGGGCAGCTGGTATCATCTACATGGCTGTTAGTAAAACCTTTGTCAAAATTCCACATGGGAGACTGGTCTAAAATGTAAGCATCCAAGGTATTCTGAACAATTTGGGAAATTGAATTCAAAACTGGCTTGATGATAGGAGGCAAAAGGGCCGAGGACATATTTTGCCATTGAATGCCTATGATCAGTGATATATACCTTTTGGTTCAGTGCTGGGACTCTTCTGAATGTGAATGGAATAGTTAAGTTTGAGGATAACATGGAAACTAGTTCCATTGTTGACAACAAGAATGATATTTATAGTATGGTGGGTAGAGAAACTTAATTCTCAAGATTGCGAATTGATATATTTTAAGAGTATTAATAAGGATCATACACTTAAGACTGTTTGGACTCTTTAAGAACAGAGAGAACTTGGTGTACATGTCCATGGATCCCTGCAGGCAAAAATACATGCAGAAAAGATGACTGAGAAGACATACGGAATACTTGCATTCATTTGCTTTGTCATGGAACATAACAGCAGAGAGGTCTTGGTAATTCATAAAGCATTGGTTAGGCCAAAGCTGGAGTACACTGTGCAGTTCTGTTCTCACTGGACAGAATGCAGAGCTGATTCACCAGGATGAACATGGAACGGAGCAATTCAGCTGCGAGGAAAGGCTGAACAGATTGGGTTTGCTATTCTTTCTGCAGCAAGTGCTGAATGGGGACCTGAATGAGAAATTATGAGAGTTACATGGTGAGAAACACAACCTTAACAGAGGTGTCTATGATCACGGACTGGAGGTTTAAGCTAAGGGTAGGAGAATTAGAGGGGATTTGAAGAAGATTTGTTTTCAGCCAAAGGTTAGTTATAAAGTGGAACACACTGCCTGAGGGTGTGCTGCAGGCAGGTGGTCTAACAACATTTAATAAGTATTTAGATGAAGCATTGAAACTCCGTGGCACAGAAAGCTATGGGCTGTGTGCTGGTAAATGGGATTAGTTTGGATAAATGCTTGCGTGGAAACAGTTGGCAAAATGGCCTGATTCCATTCTGAAAGACATGAGGACAAGACGGTGCCTCTTGAATTACTTTTATGTGTGTCACTGAAAGAATTATTATTAGAATTGAAGCTGCTTTTAGCATATAGACAAGTAAGTCCTGACTTTTTATATTTTTACAGAACATTAAAATTAATCAACAACAGCTACTTCAAGATTCAACCATGTATTAAGTGAATGATCTCTTATTACATTTTGCATAATTACCATTTGTTTAATGTGTCATTAATGTTGCTTTTATAGCACTACATTTAGGCTGATGATGGCCAATTGTTCTTCTAGCTTCATTAAGCCTAATTGTAAGTCACTGTATTTCATTACAGTATGACATTGATGGAAATAATGTAAGACATGTGAAGGACACAGCAAAAGAACACACCCAAAGCTCCCTCTTTTAAAGTGATGGATACGCACTTGATTGTTTTCATAGAAGTTTGTCTCTTGTGTTTGCCAGCTGAAAATCATTTGGAAGACATTTCAGAATCAGAATCAGAATCAGAAACAGGTTAAATATCACCGGCATATGTCATGAAATATGCTGTTTTGCAGCAGCAGTGCTTTGCAATACACAGTAATAAAACCATAAGTTGCAATAAGTAATATAAAAAAGAAAATTAAATTAGTAGTGAAAAAAAAGAGGAAAAAATCTGGAGGAAATGTTCATGGATTAATTGTCCATTCAGAAATCTTATAGTGGAGGGGAAGAACCTGTTCCTGAAACGTGAGAGTGTGTCCTTAGGTTCCTGTACCTCCTCCTTTACAGTATCAATGTGAAGAGGGCATGTACTATGTGATGGGGGTCCTTAATGATGGATGCTCTCTTTTTGAGGCATTGCCTTTTGAAGATGTTGTAGATGCTGAGAGGCTAGTGCCCATGGTGGAGCTTGCTATGTTTATAACTTCCAGTAGTTTTTTCTGATCCTGTGCAGTGACCCCTGCACACTGCATGGTGATACAACCAGTTAGAATGCTTTCCACTGTACATCTGTGGAAATTTGTGAGTGTCTTTGGTGACATACCAATTCTCCTCAACATCTAACAAAATATAGCTGCTGCTATATCCATGTCCATGTGTTGAGCCCAGGATAGATCCTCAGATACCTTGACACCCAGGAACTTAAAAATGCTCATCATCCTTTTCACTTCTGATCCCTTGCTGAGGTCTGATCTGTGTGCCCTCATCTTTTCCTTCTTGAAGTTCACAATCAACATCTTGGTCTTACTGATGTTCAGTGCAAGGTTGTTGCTGTGACACCACTCATCAGCTGATCTATCTCAGTCCTCACCACCATCTAAAATTCTGCCAACAATAACTGTTGTGTTGTTGCCAAACTTACAGATGGCATTGGGGCTGTGCCTAGCCATTCAGTCACGGGTGTAGAGAGAGTAGAGCAGTGTATCCTGGGGGTACGCCAGTATTGACTGACATTGAGTTGGTATGTTATTTCCAATCTGTATAGACAGAGAAAGTCAAGGATGAAGAGGAAGGTACAGCAGCTCAGGCTTTAGAGAGTTCTAATTAGAACCGAGGGTGTAATTGTGTTGAATGCTGAGCTGTAGTCAATAAATGGCAACCAGACATGAGCATTGTTATCGTCAAGGCTGAGTAGAGAGCCACTGTGGACCTACTGTGGCATTAGGCAAATCGCAGCAGCCTGGGTCCTTTGGTTAGGCAGGAGTTGATTCTAGCCCTGACTGACCATTCAAAACACTGCATGACAGTAAATGTGAGTACCACTGAGCAATAATCATTGAGGCAGCTCACCCTGCTCTTCTAGGGCACTGTCCGAGACTGTCACCCTTTTGCAGGAGTGCAAGATTGAAGATGGTCCTTGAATACACCCACCAGTTAGTTGACACAGGTTTTCAGAACCCTACAAGGTATGCCATCTAGGCCTGATGCCTTGCGAGGGTTTACCCCCTTGAAAGATATTCTGATATCTGAGACAGAGATCACCCAACATTTATAACTCCATAAAAATCCATTATTATGTACCGAAAGGTATTTGAAACTTTTTGTATCACACACAAAGACATACTCTTAAACTGGATCTACATGGTTTCTGATAGGACCAATTCAAAGTATAGTGGGTTGCACACCAATCACAGAAGGGTTCTAAAAGTGTTGGCCTATAAACGTTAATCAAGTTTCCTTCCCCACAGATGCTTTCCGAACTGTTGAAAGATACTGTTTTTGTTACAGATGTGCATTAGCTCCTAAAGGCCTACTTGACTCCTTCCTGGGGATGAAGAGGAGATTTCATCTTCTGGGGGAATCTGGAACCCGAGATCACAGTTTGAAAATAAGAGTTGCCCGTTTAAAATGGACGTTAAGCAATTTTTAATTCTTAGGTGTCGTGAATCTTTGGAATTCTGTTCTCAAGGAGCAGTGCAGCAAACTGTTTTAACATTCTTCAGGCAGTAGATACATTCTTGATAAGCAAAGGATAATAGATTACATGCAGGTCAACAGGAATGCAGAATTGAGGCTACAGTCAGATCAGTCTTAATCTTATTAAATTGTGGACAAAGCTCGGCAGCTGAATAGTCTACTGTTCTTTATATTATGTTGATATATAAGGTAGGTTGTCAATACATCACTGAACTAAAGATATTGCTGAAACTTAGATTATAATTCCCACAACATTTTTATTGAATCAGTACAATGAAACCAATCAACACGCAACTGAACAATTCCACCATTCATCAACTAATGGGTAAAAAGCTACTATGGGTCAACAAGAATGCAGTTAGATTAGCTACGATCTTATTAAATGGCAGAGCAGACTTGGGAGCCAATGGCTGATTTATAGATCCTTCTCAGATCATGAATACCCAATTTATGCGCAGTCCATATATACTAATGAGTGTGCGGGAGACCAGCAGGATGATTTTCCAGTTGCTACAGTTCATCTTCTGGCTTGTGGGAACTTGGCTTGCAAACTGTTCATGCTATGGTATGTTCAGAACAATGGAAACCCCCTAAACAAAATTTGTAAAGCACCAAGAAGGTATGAGGTTGGGAGGGGTCGGCAGATGGGTAGCATCATAGGATACTAGATCAAGACCATTAAAGGAAGAAATTGTCAGGATAAAAACACAAAATGCTGGCAGAACTCAACAGGCCAGACAGCATCTATGGGAGGCGGTTGTGACGACGTTTCGGGCTAAAACCCTTCATCAGGATGTTCATCGGCCTGAAACGTCGTCACTACCTCCTCCCATAGATGTTGTCTGGCCTGCTGAGTTCTGCCAGCATTTTGTGTTTTTATTTATTTCCAGCATCTGCAGATTCACTCGAATTGTCAGGATATATGGATTCAACTGGGTCATCCAGGTGTGCCGAACCATACTCGTTTGAGCCATGTAAAAATAAATCTCATATCATCACAAGGTTTGCCATCTGACTAAAAAAAAAATTGCTGTATAGCACTCTTAAATGGGCAACCACATATTTTCTAACTGCTCTCAAGTTGAACATTCTCCCATTAAGAGCAGTCAAGGAGGTCTCTTTCACAATTGGACGAGAGATTCAGTCACTGATGTATAAAATGTAAAGTAGGATGTGAGGGATTACTGTGGGTATTGGCAATGAAGAATCACTGATCTGGAATGTGAACTTCGTACTTCTCTCCACAGATGCTGCCTGACCTGCTATGATTTTTTCCGTATTCACTGCATTATATTGGTAAATTATGATGATTTAATTATGGTACAGAAAGCGTAATTTTGGACTCTGATTTAGCAAATTTCTTATGGGGAAGGTCCCTTCATCAGATACTTCCCTGCAACTTTGCAATCAGTGCCTCCCTGATCCATTTGAAGAGATATGAGTGACTTCCCATAATTGTGTTCCTCAGTCTTTCCATTCCCCTTAAGTCTTCACCTTCAGCCTGCACCTCATGCCCCTCTACGTGCCACCAAATGCTGTCATCATATGGCTTTGCAGCTCAGTACACAATGAACAAATCTCATGCCCTGAATTCCAAACTACACTCTCAGGTGAATGCACAACTTCATTTCTGAAGCATAAATGTTTTTTTTCTGCAACTGCTCTGGTGCTTGCATGGATGTCATTACAGACTATGGCAGGACTGCAAAATTGGTATTAAAGTTAAGGAAGCAGAAAATAGTATCTGTACCTCAAATTTATCACTGCAGTATTGTTTGTGGAACTTGGTCTACGGTATCGTTTACTAACACATAGCAAAATAGATTTAATTATTTTTATCCATGATCTGCACATAATTAAAAATCATATTTGGTTCTGCTTTTAGCCTATCATGTTAAAAAAAATAACATTTGCAAAGATTTCAAACAAGCATCCATAATGGACATTTAGAAAACAATATTCATGGTTACGACTTATACAATAGATTTTATGTTTTTTCCTAATTTAAACTCTCACTGCTTTTGATGTTCTAGCAATTACATACTTGTGTTAACTTTATGAATTATTGCATCATAAACAGATAGCTGGATATCTCCATATTTTTGCACATGGAGTTCTTTTCAATTAATCTTGAGGTAACGAGGTTGGATTTTTTTATGGGACTTCTTGTTATCTGTTGTTTGCTTTAGTAAAGAGGTACAGGAAAGTCTACAGCGGCAGTTCATCACTTCATTTCAAAACAATTCTTCGTGCGTGCATCTTAAGAAAAGAAAATGTTTAAAATATCCTGAAGAATAGGCTGAGAAAATCTGAGCCAGATCACAGGTGGAGACAGGTAGAAATATGCAGTTCTGATGCAGAGTGAAAGACCAAGTTACTTAAAGTTGGAGAACTTGCTATCATATCAGGGAGATGGCAATGTGCTCAGATGCTGAAATGTTGTCACTCAAAACTTGCACTGGGCCTTGTTGTAACACTGTGTGACACCACATATAGATCAGCCAGATTGGGAAGGAGAACTGAAATGACAGGCAGTTCCTGTGGATTGAATTGAGATGCTCTGTAATGCGGTCAGCCACTCAGTGTTTCTTCAGTGTAGATGTGAACACCTAACGCAGTCTATTATATTGGAAGAAGTGCAAGAGAGTCACTACTTCACTTCCCTGATCAGGCTATTTAGATCCTTGAATGGTAGGGAAAGGAAGAGATTAGGAATAATAGTTCAAATCCTGCAGTTGCATAGCAGAACAGAACCTTGTTGGAGCTGATAGTAACTGTGAAGAATAGTTCCTTGAATGCAGAAGCTGGAGAGGTAAAAGTTAGGACTATGGAGGCTCTACTTTTGCAGGGGGAGAGCTGGTGAGAGTAAAAGTGAGGGAAATAAATAAAATAAAAGCTGAAGGGGACAATAGTTCAAGATCTTACCAGACCCAGCCTGAGCTACAAACTTGCAGAAAGTACAGACTCTTTATCAGCAGAGTGTCTGAATCGAGTAATCACCTGCTCACTCCATCACAAACTGAACCTTTGTCCCATTTGGCCAGTGCAGAAGATGGATAGAGGTGGTGAGAAAAAGAAAGAGCAATAGGTAGTACAAGTTCGATGTGGATGGAAGGGGAAAAGTATGCACAGCCTTTGGTCAGTGACCAAGAAAGAACAGGAAACCGTGTGTGGCAGACTGCGGAGAGTGAGAGCAATTGGTAAGCCAATGGGACCCAGGCAGCTTTCAGGAACAAATGAGCAGAACCCAACGCGGGACCATGACTGCATCCCAAATAAACCCTGCTCCTTGCTGAAGAATGAAGGTTGACAGCTGAGGAGACACAGCAGCTGGTTCTCAATGAATGCACACAACCTCACCATTATTATCAGGTTTAAAACATAGAAAAAAAGATAAGACGTGCAGCTGAAGGGTTTCAAGCTGAAACAATGACTGCCCATTCCCTAATACAGATCCTGCGTTACTGGCTGAGTTCCTCCATCATCTCACTTGTTGCTGCAGATTCCTGCATCTATAAAACGTGCATTAGTTGTTTAAACTGTCTCCTCCTATCCCACAAATAAACATAAATTACTATATAAAAAAAATCAGTGTGACTTTCCCCACAGTCAGGAGAATGGGCAAAGTGGTAGTGAAATACATTGTAGGGAAGTGTATGATCATGCACTTTGGTAGAAGGAATAAAGTTGTAGAGTATCTTCTAAATGAGGAGAAAATTCAAAAATCAGAGCTGCAAAGGGACTTGAGAGTCCTTTGCAGGGATATTGAAGGTTAATTTGTAGATTGAGTCAGTGGTAAGGAAGGCAAATGCAATGTTAGTATTCATTTTGAGAGGACTAGAATGTAAAAGCAATGATACAATGCTGTTTCCGTAAAGCAACAAATTTCACAACACATACAACTTATATTAAACTTGATTCTGAATGGTGCAGCAGACTCAAGGGGCTGAATAGCCTGATTTTGCTCTACTATTGTACATATCAACTTTTTGAATCCTGAAATGTAGGAATCATGTATAGGCCTCGCTGATATTTAACATTGAATATATTTTTGGAAAAAGCCTTTGGCTCTGAAGCTCTTTGAGATGTCCTACACTCATAAAAGTGACATATGAAAACAAATCTTTTATAATGAAAGCTGAACATAAAAGCCAATCACCCTCATTACTTTTCAGGGCTGGAACTATTACATCCTGTCATCCAGAAGAATCTATTATAAGTCATCTGGTGATCAAACTGACAGTCTGGAAGTTAATCACTCTGTTTCCTTCTCTTCAATTATGCCACCGGAGAGTTAAATAACCATTTAACTGTGTTGTGTACGGTTGGTAACATTATTGATGTATGCAGTGGTGAAATCCTTGCTCAAAGTGGTGTTTCCAACTGCTTCTCATTTCATTTTATTGTTGCCCAATCAAGGCATCATCTGCTTAGCATTTCCTCACAAATCACCATTAAATTTAATTCCAATCCCATTGATATCAGTTTACAAACTGGTTCAAATTATAGATATAAACAAAAAACCAGAAAGTTTCTGGTCTGGTGCTGGAAATCAGAAAAATGCTGATAAAACACAGCTGGGAAAGCATTATATGTGGGGAGAAAAACAGGTCTAACATTTCATCAGGATTATAGACATATTAACTAGCTATTCTCAAAGACCCAAACTACTACTCTTGGCAATACAGAAGCCACCTTCTCTGCCACATGGCACTACACTGTTTTTAGTTTACAGTCTGTAACCAATCTTTGTTTTACTTAGCCAGTCACTGAAAAAATTTATGTTATAGATTCAGAATAAAAAGGCACTGATGCCTTGACAGGTTTCAACAAAGTCAGCAAGGCAATGCTGGGTAACTTTAAACCTATGAACCTAACATCAATGATAGTAAAGATTCTGAAATAATTCTGAAGGAGAGGATTAATGACCACTTGGGGAAGTAGGAAGCTAATCAGACAACACATGACTCTGTTGAGGGTAGATCCTGTCTGACAATTGGACTGAACTCCTCAAAGGGTTAACTAGCTATATCAATGAGGACAGGGTAGTAGATGTGATTTACATAGACTTACATAAAAACCACATTGCAGACTGGTTCAAAAGATTAGGGTTCATGAAATCCAGGGCAAAATTGGCAACCTGGATCCACAACTGGGTTGGCAATAAGAGAACAAGGCTGATGGTTGGCAGTTGATTTTGTGATTGGATACCTCTGACTACTGATGCCCCATAAGGATCAATATCTGGACCATTGTTTGCAAATTTCATGTGAATGATCTGAATGTGGACGCTGGATGCACAATCAGTAAATCTGAGGATAAGTTGCAGATTGATAGAGTTGTTGATACTATTAGGCTTCAGAGAGACATTGGTGCTTCACTGCAATAGGTATACACCATGGAAGGTAGATCTTATGGACGTTGGCATACACATCCATAGGTTCTTAAAGGTCAGGAATGCAGGTAGACAGTGTGATGAGGAAGAAATGTGGCAACACCACCCTCATTAGTTGTGGCATGAATGTAGAAATAGGGAGCATATGGCCCATCTTTATAAAGCCTTGAGCAGACGTCAGCTGGAATACTACGTGGAATTCTGAACATCAAGGTACAGGAAGAAAGTGATAGCACTGGCGAGAGTACAGAGGAAGTTCACTTGAATGTTGCCTGGGGTGACATGGTTCCCTTATGAGGAGTGACAGGAGACACTAGGTCACTTCCTTGTGGAGATGCAACATAAAGATTTTTACTCCTCATGCATGTGAAGAATGTAAGAAATAAAGTCAATTCAATTCTCCTTGTCATGAAGGAGCTTAACTGAGGCCAAGGTAGAGGTATAGAAAACTATGAGGCGCATGATAGGCAGGCTGCAGGAAACCTATCCCTAAAGTAGATACAGAAAATACTCGAGAATACAGATTTACAGTAAGGCAAAAAGAGACTTAAGATAGCTCATGAAAACATTTTGACCCAGGATATGCTAAGTACCTGGAATGCACAGGCTGAGAGGAGTTCAAATAGGGTCGCTGACAACATTTAAGTGGTGCATTGTTGAGCACTTGAATTATTTAAGCATTGCTGGTAATGTGGGGCGGGGGGGGGGGGTTAAACCAGAGTTGCAGGGGGGATGGGAACCAGAGTTCTAGAATAGATAGTACAGACGTAGAGACAAATGGGTGATGGGAAGTGCTAAGATTGTGCTAGTCAGCGATTTCTTCGAGCTCATCTGTGGAAACAGCTTATTTCTATCTTTAATGTTTCTTTTGTTTCCTTTTCAAGGTGGATGGGGTTCTGTTGAAGAACGTGACCTAGAGCTGCACTCAAACTTTTGTTCTTTACGGCGATGATTCCCGCTCCCAGGCTCACTGACTGGTCGCTTTTCCACATCCCAACAGTCAGCCTGGAAAACAAGCAGGCCTTCGGGATCCCGAGGATTTGCAGCCCTGGTGATGAGCCGATTCTAAGCCGCTGTCGCTGATTGACACATCATGTAAGAAAAAAAATATCAGGAACAGCGGGTGAGCTATCGGGGCTCTGTACTCGGATCACACTCCCTCTCTCATTGATGGGTGAGTTTCTTGCTGATTCTTGAGTTGGAGAACTCAGGAAAGGCAACACGGTAGACTTCAACACCGTAAATCAATGAGTTGTTTTGTCAATGTCTCCCTTTTCGCTGACTGACACCCTCTCTGCCCCTTTATTAGGGAGAGAGAGAGAGCCTGTGGTATGTTGAATTATTGGGTGAACAATTAGTTTTTGTTGTCCTGGTCTTCCTTCAGGGCTTTGCTCTTACCTGATTGGTGGGTGGGGATTGCTGATGCTTTTTGCTGAAATAAGAGGGGAGGGTCTTTGCTTTGCTGCTGCTTGTGTGTGGGGGGGAGAGTAAGTGGGGCTTTGGGGTTCTAACATTTTTGCTGTGACTAATTCTTTGGGACACTCTTCTGTATTCGTGGATATCTGCAGAGAGAAGAATTTCAGGTTGTGTATTGTATACTTCCTTTGATATTAAATGGAACTATTGTTAAGACCTTAGACAAAGTCAGGAAGCAAAAGGTTGAGGTGGTGGACTAATACTCTTGAGTTGCATACTGTATTTCAATGCAAGCAGTGTTGTAGGAAAGACAGATGAGCTCAGGGCATGGATCAGAACAAGGAATTATGATATTGTAGCCAGTGGTGAGACCTGGTTGCAGTAGGGGCAGGACTGGCAGCTCAATATTCTGGGGTTCCATTGTTTTATGCATGATAGAGCGGAGGGATTAAAGGGGGGGCATTACTAGTCAGAGAAAATATTACAGCAGTGCTCCGTCAACACAGACTGGAGAACTCGTCTAGTGAAGCTTTATGGGTGAAACTGAGAAATAAGAAAGGTATGACCACGTTAATGGAGCTATATTACAGGCCAGTCAACAGTCTGTGGAATTTAGAGGAACAAGTTCGTAGAGAGATCACAGACTATTGCAAGAAACATAAGATTGTGATATAGTAGGTGATTTTAACTTTCCACATATTGACTGGGACTCCCATAATGTAAAAGAACAAGATGGGATAGAGTTTGTCAAAAGTGTTCAGGAAAGTTTCCTTAATCGGTACATAGAAGTCCCAAATAAAGTGTGATACTAGGAATCCTATCAGTGAATGAGATAAGGCAGGTGACATAAGTTTGTGTAGGGGAATATTTTGCATCTAGTGTTCATAATGCCATTAGTTTTAAGATAGTTATGGAAAAGGATAGGTCTGGTCCTCAGGTTGAGATTCTAAATTGGAGAAATATGAATTTTGATGGTATCAGAAAGGATCATGCAAGTGTGGACGGACTGTTTTCTGTCAAAGGCGTACTTGATAAGTGGGAAGCTTTCAAAAGTCAAATTTTGTGAGTACAGAGTTTGTATGTTCCTGTCGGGGGTGGAGGGGGGGGGGGGGAAGCAAGGGAAACAGATTTAGGAACCTTTGCTTTTGAGAGATGTTGAGGCCCTGGTATTAAGGGAAAAAAAGGTGCATGGCAAGTATAGGCAGAAAGGAACAAATAAGGTACTTGAGGAGAATAAGAGATGTAAGAGAACACAAGAAATAAATCATGAGGGCTAAAAGAAGGCATGAGGTTGCTCTAGCAGATACGGTAAAGGAGACAAGGCTAAGGGCTTCCCCAGATATGTTAAGAGCAAATGAATTGCAAGGGACAAAACTGGTCCTCTGGAAGATAATAATGGTGATCTATGTGTGGAGCTAAAAGAGATGGAGAGACCTGAAATGGATTTTTTGCATTTACTTACTTGGGAAATGAACGCAGAATCAAAAGAAGTGAGGCAAAGCAAAGAGGTCATGGGCCCTATACGGATCTATAAGGAAGAGTGTTTGCTGTCTTGAGGCAAATTTGGGTGGGCAAATCCCCAGGGCCCAATAAAGTGTTCCCTCAGCCCCTGTGGGAGGCAAATGCAGAAATTTCCGGGACCCTAGCAGAGATATTTAAATCATCCTTGGTGACGGGTCAGGTACTGGAGGATTGGACGATAGCCAAAATTAGTAAAATGGATTAGACATTGGCTTTGTGGGAGAAGCCAGAGAGTGGTAGTACACGGGTGCTTCTCTGACTGGAGGCCTGTGACTAGTGGTGCACCGCAGGAAATGGCCCTGGGTCCTTTGTTGTTTGTCATCTGTATCAATGATCTGGATGATAATGTGTTTAACTGGATCATAAGATTTGCGGATGACACCAAGAATGGGATGTAGTGGGCAGCAAGGAAGACTGTCAAAGCTTGCAGCGAAATCTGGACCAATTGGAAAAAATGGACTGAAAAATGGCAAATGGAATTTAATGCAGATGAGTACAAGGTGCTGCACTTCAGTAGGACCAACCAATGTAGGTCTTACACAGTAAACTGTAGGGCCCTGAGGAGTGTGGTAGAACAAAGGGATCTGGAAATATAGGCCCATAATTCATTGGAAGTAGTGTCTCAGGTGGATAGGGTCATTAAGAAATCTTTTGGCATCTTGGCCTTCATAGATCAAACTACTGAGTACAGGAGTTCGGATATTATGTCGAAGCTGTATAAGACATTGGTGAGGCCTAACTTGGAGTATTGTGTGCAGCTTTATGTACTACCTAGATATAAATAAGATTGAAAGTGTACAGAGAAAATTTACAAGGATGCTGCCTGGACTGGAGGAGCTGAGATAAAAGGAAAGATTGAATAGGTTAGAACTTTATTCCCTAGAACTTAAAAGATTGAGAGAAAGTTTGATAGAGGTATACAAAATCATGAGGGGTATAGACAGGGTAAATGCAAGCAGACTTTTTCCACTGAGGTTTTGTGAAACTACAACCAGAGGTCATGGGTTAAGGGTGAAAGGTGAAATATTAAAGGGGAACATGAGGAGAAACACCTTCACTCAGAAGGTGGTGAGAGTGTGGGATTGGCTGCCAGCACAAGTCGTGCTTGCGATTTTGATTTCAACGTTTAAGAGAAGTTTGGATGGGTACATGGATGGGAGGAGTATCGAGGGCTATGGACCCAGTGCAGGACGATGGGACTAGGCAGTTGAAATGGTTTAGCACAGATTGAATAGGCTGAAGGTCCTGTTTCTATGCTGTAGTCTTCTGTGACTCTATGATGGACAAAGTGCCCGAGAGGAGTTTATTCATCACAATGCAGTATTTCATCCTTTATAAAAAATTAACTGCAGATGCTGAAACTCTGAGATAAAATAGAAAATGGTAATGCATTCAGCAGTTTTGACAGCACTTGCAATGCTTTCATTTCTAAGATTACTTTTATTAGTTGGCTTTGAACAGAAGCTAATTAAGTATTTCTTTTCCGCTCTAAATAATTACCAAATAAGTTACAGCAGATCACCAAAAATGCCAGTGCGTGTAGTTGTAAAGCTGGTCTAGACCTCCAACTCACTTTGGATAGGTGAGCATGGTTGGGTGCCTGTTCAGTGCTAAAAACTGTCTTTCTCGAATGATTCATATGACCTCATATTGACCAGATAGAGTGAAGATTGTAAATCCACACCCCCACAATTACCCTGTTCTTTCGTTCACTGTCAAACTGCAGAGATCCCACTCACCTTTGGAGTAAAATTTAACTTTCAATGTTCTGAAATACAATGCAGTCTTAATGAACTGAATAACTTCCCACAGAATATCAAGAATATGCACCAGGAACAGAGAATCTGCGTACAATGCCAAGTGGCCAAAAATACAGGAACATCAGAGAATAGGAACAAGAGGCCCTCAAGCCTTTACTGCTATTCAATATGTCATGTCTGATCTTTGCTGTCTACATCTTCATTCTGTGCCAGCTCTCAATTCCACAACCTTTCCAACATTTACCTGTCCCCAGCTTCAGTATATCGAATAACCTGGCCCTTAATCTTCTACCAATGCCCCCTTGTTAGTGAACACATCCCAACTTTTATCGTGTCAGGCCCCCTTAGGATGTTAAATGTTTGAATAAAAGTCACTTTTATTCCTCATTACTGCTAGAACAACTGACCCACACACTGTATAATTTCTTTCAATAGGACAGTCCTCTCAGATTCTTGGAATCTAACAACAGAGAAAGCATTCTGAGAATTTATAGTTAACCTGTCAACATTTGAAAATTAAAATGTGAACATTTCAGCTGGAGCCATCATTTCAGAATTGCAGATTTTGCTCTTAAAAAGATAGAGTTCACTGTGTTGAAGTACAGCTCATTACAGTTGGTGAGAAATCCAAATTGGATGGTGCAATAGCCACTGTATTGTGATGTTAGGGTTAGGTTATGTGCAGGAACCTCATAGGAATTATTATCATAGTGATCGTAAGATGCTAGAGGTGTACAAGATAATGAGAGGCATTGATCGTGTGGAAAGTCAGAGGCTTTTCCCCAGGGCTGAAATGGCTAGCATGAGAGGGCATAGTTTTAAGGTGCTTGGAAATAGGTACAGAGGAGATGTCAGGGATAAGTTTTTTACACAAGAGAGTGGTGAGTGCGTGGAATTGGCTGCCGGTGGTGGTAGTGGAGGTGGAAACAATAGGGTCTTTTAAGAGACTCCTGGATGGCTACATGGAGCTTAGAAAAATAGAGGGCTATGGGTAAAGCCTAGGTAGTTCTAAGTTAGGGACATGTTCGGCACAGCTTTGTGGGCTGAAGGGCCTGTATTGTGCTGTAAGTTTTTATGCTGACAGTGAAGACAAAATAAAGGAAATGAAGGTAACTTCTCTGGATATTTTACTCATTTCTCAATGGGAAACAAAAAACAAAATTCAATCATAAATGAAGACAAAAAATGAATATTTTATCACACGAGAATAAGAAATATAGCAGGTGACAAGAGCAGAAAAATGAAATTGGTAAAATGATTGAAACATAGCTGCCAATATAATAAGCAATCTTCAATTCACACAACTTTCTTTGAATTCCTCGTTGTGCAGGTTAGAAGACATCAGGAAGAGTGTTACAGATAAATTACCAACATCTGAAGTTTGGCCATCTTAATTTTTGCTTATTTAGTATCTTATTTCTTTGAAATGTATTCAGATACATTTATTGTTATTTACAATACTGACACTTCTCAGATAAAAGAAATATTTATTTGATCAAAAATGCAACAGTATTAATGTTTAAATCTGAATACCTGACAAAACAGAAATGAATTTCTGAAAATGTCCAGTTGCTTCAAATGAAATCTGTCAGAGGTTAAACATACCTGGGAAGTTGAAATCTACAATTCATAAAGACCTTACAGGCATCGTAATTATGATGGAATACTTCAATTTTGCAAGATAATTTTCAATGGTTCCTTATACCATTGCAATCTTTGAGTCCACTAGGTGGCTGTCATGGGTTTGGAAGAATGAGAGATGATTTCATTTCTTTTCAGCTTGACTGGATAGATACAAGTTGATTTCTCCTGGTTGGGGTGTCTAGAACCAGTGGTCATGGTCTCAGAATGAAGGCAGAGTTAAGCAGAGGGTACAGGAAGATCGTCTGTATAGGCAGCCCAGCTACTAATTAAAGTCAAGACAGACATTTTTAATTTTAAAGGAATCAATGAATATAAGGTTAGTGCAGGAGTCTCCAACAGAGGTTGAAGGGCAACATTAACAAATGGTGGAAAAAGCATGAAGGTTCTGATGCCTAATTCTGCTTCCATTTCTTTACATGCTATTTTCCTTTGTTCAACCTTTAAAAAGTGAAGGAATTTAGGATGTTCCAATTTCCCTCGGGATCAATAAAGTATGTCTGTCTGTCTGTCTAGCAGAAAGAATTTTTGGAGAATCAGTGGGAAAAGTAAAATTTGTCATAATTCTGCTGGACATCAACAAACTGCAAAAGGTTTGAGGTGAATTGGACAGCGTTAAAGTCCCACATTGCACAATTGACATGTTAGTTTAAACTGGTGCAGGTCCCATTTAGTTGGATGGCTCACAAGTATGGTCCAGATTAATGAAAATTATACCACATGCCTTCTGCCAATGCATTCACTACTCCAGGTACTTACTTATCAATACTCCAATTTTCTCACGTTTACTTCACAATGTAGACAGACTTTTACTTATTCAAGCATGCAAGGCATACAGTGCACAGATCCTGCTACACCCTCAAGAATACCGTAGATGTCGGATTATAAGCCGCTACTTTTTTCCCACATTTTGAACAGCTTTGAACACTGCGGCCTTTACTACGGTGCGGCTAATGCATGATTTTTTTTCATGCCGCCAAAAACATTTTGCCTCGTAACAGTAGACCAATAAAATTGATGAGTAGTTCACAGAGGTCCAATGAAATTGTACGATAAATCAAGCGCACTTTCACAATTAAATTATTGTAAATCAGTCATTTGTACTCACCCTCATCAACATGGAAAACACTCGAAGAAAAGCATTGCGCTGCCTTTATGGCAGTTATTTAGTTTATAATATTTTCGCTTAGTAATTCATTTGTTAGTTAAAGTTAGAAGTGTTTTAACTATATTTGTTTTCTGTACTACATCCCGGGATGCTATGACGTCACACCCGGTTTCGCCGCGTCTTGTGGGAAATACCGGTTTGCGAGAAACAGGAAGGCGGGGGGCGAGCGGCGGAGCCAAAACGCTGCTTTTAAGTTAAAGGCGATCAATAACTTTTCCTGGTAGGCTGCAGTATATATATTTTTTTACCAGTCGTTAGGAGATATTGGAATGTTGTAAAAAAGTATACGCAACGTATATTTAAAAGTAGCCGCGTTACAGGCACGGTTCGAAAAAAAGCATTTGCAATATGTATTTGTTTATGTTACCATATGGATTTAATTAAAAGTTAAAAAATCCTCACGTGTAATATCTTTCTGTGTAAATATCTCATATTACAACGTGGGACACCTGCGGCCGAAAATCCGGTGCGGCCTAAAATCCGGTGCGGCTTGTACAAGTACAAAATTGATTTTATTTCGAAAATTAGAGCCAGCGGCTTTTAATCAGGTGCGCTCTGTAGTGCGAAATCTACGGTACTCTTTGCTGTTAAGCATAATGATGTCAAAAGCTGGGAGATAGGTGGAAGAGGCAAAGAACTAATGAAGTAAGAAGCTGATAAGAGAGGACAGTAGACAGTGGAATAAAAGGAAGGAGTTGGGAAGACGGAGGTCATGGGCAGGTTATAAAGGTGAAGAACAAGAAGAGAGGGGGTGAGAGGGCCACAGGAATGAGGGTAAATAAAGGTCCATTGGGGGGTGGGAGGGAGACATGGAAGAGATGCAGGTTTCAGTTCAAATTCAAGTTTATAGTCATTCAACCATACATATCTATACAGCTAAATGAAACAACAT
This sequence comes from Hemitrygon akajei, assembly GCF_048418815.1. Taxonomy (NCBI): domain Eukaryota; kingdom Metazoa; phylum Chordata; class Chondrichthyes; order Myliobatiformes; family Dasyatidae; genus Hemitrygon; species Hemitrygon akajei. The sequence goes on from NC_133125.1 coordinate 110,230,044, forward strand.
TCTTCAGGAACCAAGGTGTAAAACTATCATTATAACATACAGCACATAAAATAATATTGACACAATAACAATAACAGATTATGTAAAGTATTCTGTAGAGCCTATAGTTAAATGTACTGCTGCTGGCACTGTTATAAACAATGCGTACTGGGTGGTAGCAGGACGTTCAGAAGTCTCACAGCCTCAGAGAAGAAGCTGTTACCCAGCCTAACAGTCCTTGTTGTTACACTGTGTTATCTCAATCACAAACAAGAGGAAATCGGCAGATGCTGGAAATCCAAGCAACACACACAAAATGCTGGAGGAACTCAGCAGGCCAAGACGTTGACTGTACTCTTTTCTATAGATGCTGCCTGGCCTGCTGAGTCCCTCCAGCATTTTGTGTGTGATATTGTGGTACCTTCTACCTAATGGTAGGAGGTCAAAGAGATCGTGGGATGGATGGAAGCCCTTGATCATGCTGAAGGCTTCTGGTATATGACCTGGATGGGGGAGAGTGGGGAAACAGACCCCAATGATTCTCTCAACAGTCCTCAGAATCCATTTGCAGGGTCTTGCAATTTCCATACCACGCAGCGATACAGCTGGTCAGGACACTCTCGATGGTGTTCAGCAGAATATGGTCAGGATAGGGCTGGGGAGTCTTGCTTGCCTCAATTTCCTCATGAAGTGGAAGCACTGCTGGGCTTTCTTGATTAAAGAGATGGTGTTGAGGGACCAGGTGAGATCATCCGTGATGTACGTTCCAAGAAATTTGGTGCTTCTGGCTCTCTCCAGAGGAGCCATTGATGCACAGTAGAGAGTGGTCAGCCTGCACCTTCCTGAAGTCCATAATCACTTCTTTCATCTTGACTATGTTGAGATTCAAGTCATTGTGTTTGCTCTACCTCCCCTCAATATGCCAACTCATCATTGTTGCCGATGAGACTAACCACTGCTGTGTCATCAGCATACGTAATGACGCAGGCCTATTAACAGTAGTGGAAGGGAAAACCTGCTTTCTGATAAAAGAGGACATCTCAGATGTCCTGGAATGGAAAGCCTCATCCTGAGAACAGAGGTATTACAGGTGGGAAGAGAAGAGGGAACTGTGAGCATGAGAGGGTTTGTAAAAGATGTCACTGGATAAATAATCTGTCTCCAGGGATGGAGTCGGAGAGATCAAGAAAGGGGAGCGAAGTTTCAGAGATAGAACAAGGGCAGGGTGGAGTTTGAAGTCAAGGCTGATAAAATTGATGAGCTCAGCATTGGTGCAGGAAACAGCATCAGTAAGAGTTGGGGAGCATTACAGTACTGATGTAGGCTTGGAACATGGGCTGTTCCACTTAGTGGAAGACAGGACACTACAGCCTGTCAACCAATTATCGGAGACTGCTGCCACCCATGGTAAGATGCTGCAGTCTATAGATGGGCGACCCAGAGCTGTAGATGGTAACCATGGTAACCCTGCATGGCCTCCTTCACTCCAGGGCACAACCGTTCATTTCACAGAGGGAGCACCACATGGTGAGCCACTCAGGCACACACAGAGATACACGTAAAATGAATGACACATGATTGATTGGTCATTGATTACATGGTTTTGGCCTTTATTAGATGGATATAAATATTGGTTTATCTGATTCTGGCTTCAGTGATTTGTGCAAAAGGGAGAACTGAGATGCTTATTGGACAAGGGACTGCAGCAGTCTGAGAATTTGTGCTTTTCTATTTTCATTATCAATTGTGTAATGACACTGCTGGGAGGAGAGCATTTGTCATTTAAGCCTACTTGTCACTTACCAATGCATGCGAAGAGCTGCCTTGGTGCTACTCTGTAGCAATTCTGTTATATAAAATCATCCATTTAGGTGCAGAAAAAAAGAAAAGCACAGTTTTTTTAAAATGGTGACAGAATGCAAGATTTGATGTTAAGTAGAGCTGGATGCCCTTATATCAAATCTCCAGAAGTTATCATGCACAAACAGTATACAATTAGAAAGACAACCATTATATTGGCCTTTACTGCAAGAAAATGTGAATATAGAAGCAAAGCCACTTCACTGCATTTATTAAAATTTCTGGTGAAGTAGCATGGAATATTACAAATCTGTTCGCCATATCTATGGATGTATATATTTGCAATAGATTGAGTGCAGCCAAAGTTCACCAGATTGATTCCTGGAATGTGGTTTGCTCCACGAAGGGAGGTTAACCTGGCTGGATTTAGGCTCTAGAGTTTTGGAGAATGAGAGAAGATCTCAAAAAACAAACAAAATTCTTCCTGTACGTGGTAGATTAGATGCAAGGATAATGCTTCCCTTTGTTGGGTTGCCTAGAACTAGTAGTAGAGGTGTGAAATCAGATATTAGTCATTCAAGACTGATATGAGAATAAATTTCTTTACCTAGTGTGTAGTGAACCTTGGGAATTCTCAATGCATGAGGGCTGTGGAGTTCAGTTGCTTTGTATATTCAAGACATCGTATATTCTGTGCTGTACTTTTCAATAACTCGATGACTCTATGACATAGATTGGTGTTAAGGGATGGTAAAGTATTCATACTATCCTTATCAGTGCAGAATTAATCATTCACAATTTTAAGGAATTGTCGAATAAGTGCGATGGCAGAGGCTTTGAATGACTACTTTGTGTTGGTCTTCACAGTGGAAGACACATCTAACAAGCCAAAGAGAGATGGAGGGGTGGAGCAAAGCCAAGATGGTACTAAACAGCAACTCCTTTGCTTGCATCTTCAGAAACAGCTCTATTTCTATCTTTGATATCTATTTTTTTCCTTTTTCAAGGTTCTCCTGAAGACCCTGACCTGGAGTTACACTCTTTGTGGGAATGGGACACGCTCTCAGGGCCTCAAAACCAGCCTCTATTTGATATCCCAAGGACGCGGCCTGGAAGGCGAGCGTGCTTTCAGGGTGCCGGATTTTCATGGCTCTGGAGACAGGCTGATTCTAGGCCGGTGCCACAGACTGAGGCGTCGCGGGAGAACACAGAATGTCGGGAGCAGTGGGTTAGCTGCCATGGGTTGTGTGTCCAGAGGTCTGCGCTTTTCTGGGGCCAACTCTCTGGGCACAGAGCTTGGAAAAAGCGATGCAACAGACCTTTAACATCATAGATCAGCGAGTTGTTTGCTATGACTCCCCTCTCACTGTGAAACGGGGATAGAGAGCCTTATTAGGGAGAGAGAGAGCCTGTGGTATGTCAAATTACCCGGTAAACGAGTAGTCTTTGGGGTACTGCAAGTCTGTGTCTTTATTGATGTTTTTGCTGGTCTGGGTGGGGGAGGGGTCACTGCCTTGCTGCTGCTTGTGCGTGGGAGGGGGAACTGGGGGTGGCTTTGGGGTTCTAACGTTTAACTGTCATTCATTCTTTGAAGCACTCCTCTGTTTTTGTCGATGTTTGCAAAGAAAAAGAATTTTAGGATGCACATTGTAGTCATTTCTCTGACATTAAGTGTACCTATTGAACCCTATTACATTTTGGATGTAATGAAATGTTGGGGGTGTGATGGGACATGAGGATCTCAATACAATAGCTATCACTAAGGAAGTAGTGCTGAGCAAACTTGTGGGCCTGAAGATAAATAAGTCCACTGGTCCTGATGGAATGCATCCCAGGGTACTGAAAGAAATGGCAGAAGTTATAGTAGAGGCTTTGGTGATAATTTACCAAAATTCTCTGGACTCTGGGCAGGTCCCGGTGGATTAGAAGGCGGCAAATGTCACTCCGCTGTTCAAAATAGGATGTAGGCAAAAGGCAGGTAACTATAAGCCAGTTAGTTCAACATCTGGAGTTGGGAAAATGCTTGAAACTGTCATTAAAGAAGAAATAGGAAGGCATCTGGAAAGAAATAGATCCATCAGACAAGCACAGCATGGATTCAGCAAAGATAGGTCCTGTTTGACAAACTTACTGGAGTTCTTTGAGGATATAATGAGCACAGTGGACATTCGATAAGGTGCCGCATAAAAGACTTATCCATAAGATAAGGATGCATAGAGTTGGGGGTGATATATTAGCAAGGATAGAGGATTGGTTAACCAGTAGAAAGCAGAGAGTTGGGATACATGGGTGTTACTCTGGTTGGCAATCTGTAGTAGTGGTGTGCTGCAGGGGTCGGTGCTGGGCCTGCAACTGTTCACAATATACGTGTACAGGAAATCCAGTGTAGTGCATCTAAGTTTGCTGATGATACTAAATTGAATGGAAAAGCAAACTGCGCAGAAGATACGGAGAGAAGGCAGAGAGATATAGATAGGTTAAGTGAGTTGGCAAGGGTCTGGCAGATGGAGTACAATGTCAGAAAATGCGAGCTCATCCACTTTGGAAGGAAAAATGAAAGAGCAGATAATTATTTAAATGGCAAAAAATTGCAGCAGGCTGCTACGCAGAGGGACTTTGGAGTGCTTGTGCGTAAACACAAAAGGGTGGTTTGAAGCTGCAGCAGGCTATCAAGAAGGCAAATGGAATTTTTCCCTTCATTACTAAAGGGATTAAATTTAAGAGCAGGAGGTTATGCTGCAACTCTATAGGATACTGGTGAGGCCACACCTGGAGTACTGTGTGCAGTTCTGGTCTCCTTACTTGAGGAAAGATATACTGGCTTTGGAGGTGGTACAGAGGAGGTTCACCAGGTTGATTCCAGAAATGAGGGTGTTAGACTATGAGGAGAGATTGAGTTACCTGGACCTGTACCTGCTGGAATTCAGAAAAATGAGAGGAGATCTAATAGAAACATATATAATTACGAAATGGATAGATAAGATAGAGGCAGGGAAGTTGTTTCCACTAGTAGGTGAGGCTAGATCTAGGGTACACAGCCTCAAGATTCGGGGGGGTAGATTTAGGATGGAGATGAGGAGGAACTGTTTTTCCCACAGAGTGGTGAATCTGTGGAATTCTCTGCCCTATGAAGCAGTGGAGGCTGCCTCAGTAAATGTATTTAAGGCAAGGTTGCATAGATTTTTGCATAGTAGGAGAATTAAGGGTTATGAGGGAAAGGCAGGTAGGTGGAAGTGAGTCCATGGCCAGAAAGGTAGAGCAGGCTCGATGGGCCAGATAGCCTATTCCTGCTCCTATTTCTTATGTTCACACTTATGTTCAAAGTAATTGACTTGGATCATCTAAATGCTTCGAGGACAGAGAATCCTGACATCAAAAATAAGTGTTGTGAGAGCTGACTCTCTGGCTACACAATATCCTAATTATTGTTAGACAGAGTAAATGTTCCACAACCATGCTTCATGTGCTAAGTGATAATAAGGTCTGGTCTGGAAGCTTCCTTGATCTTAGTCAGCATTGTGCTAAAAAAACTTAACTGAAGGAGTCTGATGCTTGCTTTGATATAGACCAAATAGCATACTCCATTGTAAAATATTTGGGCGATGCATATGAGAATGCCTCATGGTCGAATGAGTTTGCAAACATCCTTCTATGACCCAGTAATCTGTCTTCTGTAGATTGTTCTGCTTATTTACAAAGCTGTCCTGTTAATTTCAAAATTGATATTGTCTGTAAGTTACACGTGTAGAGGATTTTTGAAGACTGCTCTTGTTTGCATTATTGTCGGTCTTTCATATTACTCTGTAATTCCTGAAGATGTTCCAAATAACTCCTAACCAATGAGGTGTGCTGGAGCAAGCTAATTCAGCGCCAATGTGGTACAACATTCTTTGGTATCATTGGACCTGTAAAGACCTTCACCCACACCTTTCATTTAAGCCTTGCTGATGATGGAATGGCTTCATGAAAGGAGTTCAGATACTCAAGCAAACACATGCATTCTCTGACATACTGTTTAAGAGTCATAGGTTGAGGGAAATGTTAAGACATCCACCTGATAAAGGTGTAATATAACAGCAATTTTCAAAATCATTTGGAATCCAAATAATGGGACTGAGTCATGGCACAGACGGCCCCAACCCGGAAGAGAATGGTCCTCATGAAAGTTGAGGTTTTGGGGCACCTCCTGAAAGCAGATCCAAACCAGACTTCTCTGAGTCATCATCTTTCTCTGTAGACATTCTTCATGTTTTTTCACTCCTCTTGCTGCCAGAAAGCTGGCAAACACTTGCTCTCAGGACTACCAGATTATTATGCAGTGCACACAGATGCCAAAACCTCTAATGAGAAAGGAACATGGCACTTGCTGAAAGAAAAAAATGTAGATTCAGGATCTTATTGGTAATCTTCGATAAATGCCTGATGATCCAGAGGCAGTGGGATAAGCATGATCTCCAGCATGACCAGGAGCCCAGACTACACTGAGGACATCAGGATATAGGGGACACCATTTTTCATCCAAAATCTATCAATTCAATCCAGCAGACCAGCAGAACATCAACAGGCATGATGACTACCTCAGAATCAACACGTTGAACAAGTATCATTAATTACTTTATTTTAAAAGCATATTAAATTTTCAGGCTGACAACATTGTTGGCAAGGCCAGAATAGTTTGCCCATCCCCAGTTGCACTTGAATGTATGGTGGTATGTTATTTCTGGACCATACTGGTCATTTCTGGGCATTTTCAATCGATGTCACTTTCGCATCATACCACTGAAGGACCATACTCAAACCAACGATGCCTCTGTGTCAAGGGATGACAAATCATGTAGCTCCAGAGGAAACAACAAAATGGACCAATGTTACACCACCATCAAGAATGCTTACCGAGCTATCCCGCGACCTCACTTCGGAAAATCTGATTACCTAGCTGCACTTCTACTCCGAGTATAGGCAGAGACTGAAGACTGCAGCACCAGTGATGAGGACCAAGAAGGTATGGGCGAGGGAAGCACAGGAACTCTTACAGGACTGCTTTGAATCGGTGGACTGGACTGTATTCAGGGATTCATCTTTGAATCTGGATGAATATGCCACAGTGTTACTGACTTCATTAAAACTTGTATAGATGAGTGTGGGCCTCTGAAAACTTCCCGTATAATCCCAAACCATGGGTGATCCAGGATGTTCATCGTCTGCCAAGGGCTAATCTCTGGCACTTAAATTTGGTTACCCATGTCTGTACAAAGAAACCAGGACTTGCAGAGGGCTATTTCAAGAGCAAAGAAACAATTCCAGGCGAGGCTAGGGGGGCGACATTGGATGCTTATCAACTCTGGCAGGGTTTGTAAGACATTACTTCCTACAAAGTGAAACCCGAAACAATGAATGGCAGTGATGCTTCACTACAGATGAGCTCAATGCCGTCTATGCCCGCTTTGGAAAGGAGAATGTAATTCCAGCTGTGAAGATCTCTGCTACACCCAGAGACACTATGATCTCTGTCTTGGATCCTGACGTCAGACTGGCTTTCAGGAGAGTGAACCCTTGCAAATCAGCAAGGAGTACCTGGTAAGGCTCTGAAATCTTGCGACAACCAACTGGTGGGACTACTCAATAACATTTTCAATCTCTCACCGCTACAGTCCGAAGTTCCTACCTGCTTCAAAACTGCAATACTCTTATCAGTGTCCAAAAAGAGCAGGGCGAGCTGCCTCAATGACTATCATCCAGCAGCACTCACATCCACGGTGAGGAAATGCTCTGAGAGGTCGGTCATGGCTAGAATCAACTCCTGCCTCAGCAACGACCTGGACCCACTGCAATTTGCCTATTGCCACAATAGGTCTACGGCAGGCGCAATCTCAATGACTCCTCAGAAAGCCTTAGATCACCTGGACAATACAAACACCTGATGCTGCTTGTTGACCATCACCACTTCAATGACCTACACCTGCCAACACAGGATCTGTGGATCACGGATCAGCCTCTTCAGTCATTTTAAGATCCACAAGAGACCAGATCAGCCACCAGAAGAAGAACCATACACGACTACAAGTGATCACCGATGAATGATGAGCTCAAAGGCCATCTATAAATTTTCTGATAATACAACCATTGTCGGTAGAATTTCAAATGGAGATGAAAGGCCATACAGGAGTGAGATATACCAGCTAGTTGTGTGGTGTCACAGCAACAACTTTGCACTCAATGTCAGTAAGACGAAAGGGCTGATTGCAAACCAAAAATCCTGACAAATCTATGTGCTTACTGTTTAACGCCTGCCGTGCTCCATGGAGGAGAAGAAGACCTCCACTGTCTCAGACAACATCCACAGCATCCTGTGTACACAACTGCACCACAAAGTAGGGAGGCTAGCAGATTTCATCCAGTGCTCCAGATGTCAAGAAGAGCAGGGTGACAGTGGCCTCACCCTTCCTGGTAACACTCTCTGTCCCTCCTGTGTCTGCTTGCTCAGCAAGGGAGAGCTAGCCTTTGGCTCCCCTCTTTCTACTTGTGGTATTACTGGGACACAGTGGGATCACAACTAAGATTTCCTTTATGTGTCAGAAACAGATGGCTCCATCTTTGCATTGCTCAAATGTAAAAAGAAACTCGAAATTTCTGCAAGCCTGATCTCAGCAACATAACATTCAAATGCCCTCCAACAAACAGGCAAGTAACCCCCCTACTGTTGAGACATGTTGGCTGAAGTGCAGTGGCTGCAATACTTCACCAACAAGGTATTGCTTGGTGGCATATATTCTTTGCTCTCCTTGTTTCTCGAGTGTGTTCATTGCTCAAAGGAACAAAGTTATCCCTGCACGAATTACACTATAAGGTTCCAAATGTACTGAGTGATCAGTCTTCAATTGCAGTATCACAGTACAACACATATAAAATATGGGCCATGATAATTAATTTCTTGGCTACAGTGTCTAAATGGTGAGATCCCCAAGATCAGTAATTCAGTACATCACGAACTTCAGATAGAAATCAAAATTGCACCACTCAATTGTGCTGTCCTAAACCTTTCAATTAATCAGAACAGCTATTTTTGAAGCCGGCTGCAGAGATACATCAATGTCTATTACTGCCATTCAATGTCACTTGCTGTATCAGATATTGAATATAAAAGACAGCTCAATAAAATTAAAATTACCCCTTGGACTACTGATCCAACTAAGATAAGTTTGTCATTCAAAACATCCCTGTAGGCCATTTTAACCAAACAGATCTATCCTGCAAACCTTCCAGTTTTGTTATCTTCAATCCTGAAGCCAGTATCTGTGTATTTCTATAGAGGTCCCAAGTTCCTGGCATCAGGACAAGCTATGGCAGTGGCATTGACTCCTGACGGAGAATGATTGAGACAGATTTACCAGTTTTCATGCTGGGAATTCTGCTCATTAATTCAGTGCGAATTTTAAACTTGTCACAAACACAGCAGTTCTTTCAAATGAATATGACTGTGTGAAAGACAATAGGAGTTTTTAAATTATTTATATTTGATATTATAAATATCTCAACGGATTTTTAGTATGCAAATATACTGAATACAACAAGTACAGTATGAAAAGTAATGCTTTTCAAAAACGTGTTTTTGGTTATTTTTTGACAGGTCCTGAACATTACTAATTATAGGTTAACAAGACAATTTCATCAGGAAGCATAGGAGATTTTATGGTCTCCCCGTGACCGTGTGGATCTCTTCCGGGTGCTCCGGTTTCCTCCCACATTCCAAAGATGTACCGATAGGTAGGTTGATTGGTTATTGTAAATTGTCCTGTGATTAGGCTGGGATTAAACGGGGGATTACTAGGCAGCCTGGCTCATAGGGCCAGAATGGCTTAACTCCGCACTGAACAACAATAATAAATAAAACGGTTTCATTCCTGAGAACTGTTCATAATATGAACCGTTCCTAAGTTGGAAGTAAACAAAAACAGTATGTGGGAGATGATTACAGGAACACAGGTAACAGAAGACAGAGCAAGTGCAGAAAGGTGGCTGCCGGTCTATCTCGGTGAGTGAGTGAATCCTCTCAGCACTTTCAGCTCTGTCTGGCTTGGTCCAAGATGGTTGTAATTAGGTGGAGAGAGAAGTTGTGCAAATCCATTTCCTTGCGACTATACATTGTATATGAATGTTTTTGTAAACAATGAATGAATGTCCATTAAGTTGAACGATAACTGAACTCTTTGAGAACTTATAGCATCTGAGGTCTGTAGAGTAAACATTGTAGGTCTGCCTGTTAGTGAGTATAAAATGAGAATGTCTGTCAAATGGTTTGGTAGCTGGATTAATGGATTATTTCTTAACTCAGGTTTACTGATTATATGTAAACATTAACGTACTTTGTAAGCCTAAGAAATGTTACGTGTCAGGACACTGGGAGAATAAGGAATGTTGTGTGTGAATGGGATAACAAGGAGTGACCATTAAAATGTCTGATGATTTACAGGATTGTATTAATGGACACGTGATGTGTGACTGATGTAAACAGGCTAAAAACATCTTTTTAGTCTGATGAGGAACCAATAAAAGAACCATTTGGATTGTTCAGAAAGAAATTATGAATATTGCTATAATTCAAAGGTCTTTAGAGAAAAGTGATCAGACACGGGTACTTTGCGTAATGCTATCCCGTGGTCTGCCAACTTGTTACAAAGTTCTTAGTCCTCCAGTCCAAACACTCACAGGTATATAATACACCATAGTTTGAAAACAATATCCTGATGGGATATGCACTGCAAAGTTGCATCCCCAGTGTGGACCTCTACTCTGCCCACTGAAGTAGCATGCTGAATCAAAAGCCTGATATGGGCCTCTACCCTCCCAGTTGCACAGATTTAGTGACTCCTGCCCTGGCCACTAAACTAGGTGTCAACAACAAACTTCAAAGTTCAAAGTAAATTTATTATCAAGGTACACATATGTCACCATATACTACTCTGAGATTCATTTTCTTGTGGATATACTCAGAAAATGCAAAAAAACACAATGGAATCAATGAAAGACCGCACTCAACGGAACAGACAAACAACCAATGTGCAAACTACAACAAACTGTGCAAACATACAAATAAATAAATATGCAATAAGTATTGAAAACATGAGGTGAAGAGTCCTTGAAAGTGGAGTCCATTAGTTGTGGGAACAGTTCAGTTATGGGGCAAATAAAGTTACCTTCACTGGTTCAAGGGCCTGATGGTTGAGGGGTATTAACTGTTCCTGAACCTGATGGTGATGCTGCCTTCCTGTGACAGGGAATTCCTGTGGATGTGCTTGGTGGTGGGTAGGACTTCATCTGTGATGTACTGGGCCATATCCACTACTTCACTATTTGTTGTAGGACTTGCTGTTCAATGGCATCAGTGTTTCCATAATAGGCATGATGAAAATGGTTGATATACTCTCTACCACACATCTATAGAATTTCGCCAAAGTTGTAGATATCATGGCAAAACTTCACTAACAATAGAGGTGCTGTTGTGCTTTCTTCATTATTGCACTTGTTTGCTGGACCCAGGACAGGTCCTCTGAAATTCTAACATCGCGGAATTTAAAGCTGCTGACCTTCTCCACCTCTGATCTGCTGATGAGGACTAGATTATGGACCTTTGGTCTCCTCCTCATAAAGTCAATAATCAACTCCTCGGTCCTTGCTGACATTGAATAAGAGGTCATTGATAAGGCACTACTCAGCCCGATTTTCAATCTCCCTCCTATTCATTACCATCTTTGATTAGGCCTAACTTGAACATCAGCAAACTTGAGTATTCAGCCACACAGTCGTAACAGTAAAGCTAGTAGCACAGGGGGCTAAACACACAGCCTTGTGTTGCACTTGTGCTGATGGTGATTGTGGAAGAGATGTTGTTGCCAATCTGAACTGACTGGGATCTACAAGTGAGGAAATTAAGGATCCAATTGCACAAGGAGGTATTGAGGCCATGGTCTTGAGGCGTATTGATTAGCTTTGAGGGGATGATAGTGTTGAATGCTGAGAAGCAGTCGATAAAGAGCATCCTGATGTTTGCGTGTTTGCTGTCCAGATGTTCCAGGGTTGAGTGAAGAGGCAAAGAAATGGCATCTGCTCTGTGCCCATTGTGCTGGTGGGCAAATTGGAGCAGATCCAAGTCACTTCTCAGGCAGGAGCTGATGTGTTTCATCACAAACCTCTCAAAGAACTTCATCACAGTGGATGTAAGTGCTACTGGACGATAGTCATTGAAGCAGCAGTATCACCTAAGGTGGGGATCTCAGATGGCTGAAGCAAGAGGTATTTGTACTCGGCCAGGTACCCCCTTTAGGTGGGATGCTTTATGTGGGTTCACTTTCCTGAAGGATGCCCTCACATCAGCCTCAGAGATTGAAATCACAGGGTTGTCAGGGGCTGTAGGAGTTCGTGAAGGTTCCTCCATGTTTTGAGGTCAAAACAAGCAAAAAAGCCATTAAGCTCATCAGAGAGCAAAGCCTTGTTGAGACCAACATTGCCTGGTTTCACTTTGTAAGTAGTAATAGCATTCAAGTCCTGTCACACCTATCGAGCATCCTTCAGTGATTCCAGTTTAGTCTGGAATTGTCACTTCACCTGTGAGATGAACTTTCCTGCAGTGTTACCTGCACCTCTTGTATCTTACTTGTCAGCAGACCTGGATACCACTGATTATATATTTATTATCAAAGAACATAGCAATTATCCAACCATGAGATTTGACTGCTTACAGGCAGCCGCAAAGCAAGAAATCCGAAAGAGCCCAAGTTAAAAAAAAGACCAGCCCCCAATGCACAGAGAAAAAGAAAATAAAACGCAAATCATGCAAAACAATAAAAGTGAGAAATAACAGCATTCCGTACCAAATGAAGTCTTTAGATTCAAATCGCAGGAGCAGACTGGAGTAGGCCCAAAGTCTCGGTATTCAGTTGATCATACCAGTGGGGCAAACCGCTGCACAGTTTGCAGACACAAGGCACAGCAACCTGGGGCAGTCTCACAGGCACAGCAACCTGGGGCAGTCTCACAGGCACAACATCTGTACAGTGGAGTCCCAGTCTATTTGGGCTGGCGTTTAAATTGTCGAACAATGAATCACACCTCACATTAGGACCCGGTCTCTACCATGGCGAATTGCACCGGGACTAGAACGTGCCACCCAGTGGTTTGTTTCGGGCCTAGATTTTGCTGCCAAAGATGTTGTTTTTGATCTCTCCAAATCAGCTTGGTGCCTACAGCGATCCAACCTCGACCAGCTCTCAACACCCTGCCTCTCCAATTTATCTGATCAGGAGTTTACATTGTCCAAACAGCCGATCGTGCCTTCTATTAGGACCTGAGCTCCACTGAGGCAAATCACTCCGGGCCTAGAATATGTCGTCCAGTGATTCGCTTCAGGCCTAGATTTCGCTGCCAAATAGATTTCAGTGGCATATTACATGGTAAATAAGCAAGAACAACTTCCTTGATTGGTTTAGCCATTTCAAACACACATAACTTACAGAAATCAGTAAGTGAAAAACACCAGAAATATGCTGAATTAAAAGATGAAACTGAAAGATTATGGAACATGAACAAGGTATATATATTGTCCCAATAGTAATATCTACAACTAATATCATCCCAAAGTCACAACAAAATAGCATTAAATAATTAGGCCTACACAGCAATATTTATGCAAATCTCCAGAAAGTCACAATACTAAACACCACTGGAAAAGTCCAAAAGTTCCTAGCAATTGAGAAATGAGTGTGCTTGGCTATACCTGACCCTCTGGTTGAGCTTAGAAAAAATAAACAATATAATAATAAAAACTTGTCCACAGAGCACTTTTCATACAAATGGTGTATTCCTAAGTGCTTTATTATGAGATAAAGTGCAGACATCAATATAAAAGGCAAGGCAAAATAAATAGGTTTTGAGCTTGCGTATAAAAGTGTCAATTGAGTCTGTATCCTTTATAGTTTTATGTATTGATTTCTACAGTTTAGATGCATCGTTCAGAAAAGCTGACCCGCCAATTATCTTTTGAAGGAGATTGTTTAAATTTAAGAGACCAATGGAAAAAGATCCAAAAGCTCGAGCCGGACTATAAAACGAAAGCGATTCTGTGATATATTCCAATCCCCAACCATTGAGAGCTTTAACACAAGTAAGACAACTTTAAAATCAATTCTAAAAGATACAGGAAGCCAATGGAAAATAGCTAGGATGGGAGTGATATGTCCCTTCATCCTAACAGCAGCATTCTGAACGAGTTGAAGTTTGTCAGTAAATGGCTTTGGGGGGCCAGTAAGAAGTGCATTGCAGTAATCTAGTCTCTTTGCTTTAAAGGCATGGATTCGATTTTCAGCATCATTACGTGACAGAAACAGACATACATTTGGAGGGGTATGGTTCAGATGGAATTACGCAGAAAATTAGGGTGGCACAGACTGGATGGGCCGAAGGATCTGTACTCTATGAATAAGTTAGTTGACCACTGTAAATTGGCCACAGTACAGAGGTGAGGGTAAAATCTGGGGTGGGAGAGAGGGTTGGAATTGATGACAATATTAAATGGGATTATTGCTTCAGTAGTGTAAATGGGTAGTCTATGGTCAATGCAGACTCAGAGGGCCTGAGGGCCTGTTTCCATGCCTCCTGTTCTATGACCTGGTTGGTGATGTCTATCCCTGGTTTTAGAAAAGAGTTGCTTTGCAGAAAATTGGTGTGCTTGTTTTTGACACCAACAATTTCACATATTCTAGGAAATGCTCCACATTTTTGAAAGGGAGCGAATTTCACTCTCCTGTTCAAGGAAAGCAGAGAAGAAAAAAAGAAAACAGGGAACTGTAAAACTTAACCTAACTACAGTAGAGCAACTGGCAGAATCTATCAGTCAATGAAGTCATGACACTAGAACAATAATTCTGAATGGATTGAGTTAACATTGATTTATGAAAGGAAACTCGCATAAAGAATAAGAAAGGGAAAGAAGTTATTCTGGTCATCATGCTCACAATGGCAAGGAGAACAAATCCACTCAACCTGAAACACTGCGGCGAAAGAAACAACCTGATGAATCTTACCTGCACCCTCTCCAGTGCTATCACACCCTTCCTTTAATGGGGAGATCAACCTCCCTACTTATGTGACAACTGGCCAACTAATGATTACCTACGCTTCTTTTTCACCATCTTATTTACCCATCCTGCTGTCTTCATGTTATCCTTAGAAATGTACAGCAGGGTACTTCCGTTCCTCAGTATATTCAAGAGTCCTATCATTAATTGTCATACTAGCCTTACTCATCCTCACAAATGCATCCAATAACATATTTCAAGATTAAACTCCCGCTGCTAATTTCTTTGTCAATCTTACCAATTTTGCATTATCATTCCAAAGGCCACCCTCATCACGACCAGCAACACCAATCTTCTGCTATCAATGAATTTTCTAATCATTCACATCCAGGTCATTAATGGTTATAATAAGCAGCAAGGATTTCAACAGTGATTCTTGGATTCCAATCACACAAAAAAAATGATCGTATCTTTTCCGCTTTCCATCACCCAACCAATTTTGAATTTAATTTACCAAATTCTCCTGGATTGGTGTTCTCTGACCTTTAGGGTAAGCTTCCTCTGGGGGATCTCAACAAAGACTTTACCAAATGACTTTCCATGGAGACTCCATTAATCATACCACTCTCATCAACACTTTTCTTCATCTTCGCAAAAAAATTAATTAAATTGGTCAGACAGGAGCTCCCTTTAACAAAGCTCTGCTGACTTTCCCTGATCAATCCCAGTACCTTCAAGTAAAGGTTAATCATAGTGCTCAGACTTCTTTTCCCAACAATTTATCTACTATTAATGTTCTCCAGCTGTAATATCATTTTCTGTGGTGAATACAGATGACTAGTATTCATTTAAGACCACACTCATCTGGCTCCTTACACAGATTCACCCCTGTGATCTTAATGGGCCATAACCTTTCCCTTTTGTCATAAATATACTCACCAAATAATTTGGCATCTTCTTTAATCTTGTTTGCCATTGTCATTTCATATCCCTTCCATGCTATCATAATTTCATTTTTGTACCACACACCTCCCCCACAAATTGTAAACCTCAGAAAAGTTCCTTCCATCTTCAATTCTCTACATCTGCCGCATGTCTTTGTTTCTTTCTTATCCAGCCCTTGATATCCCACAACATCCAGTGTTCCATGGATTTCCTGCTTTTATCTTTCACATTGGCCCTGAGCTCTTGTTTGAAACTTTTAAATGACTCCCAGTTGCTGGATGCTAGTGACTGCTCACAGTCGACTTTTGACAAATCCAGTGTTATGATACTGAAAATGGCCTACCCTATTATAGAACCTTCATTTCCAGACCACCTTTATCCAATTCCCTAGCCACCTTGAAACTTACCAAGTTATGGTTGGTGTCTCCAAAATGCTCTACCACTGATTCCCAAGAATTGATCCAGTATCACTCTTGACATGTCAGACTGTCTATAAGCAACACACACAAAATGCTGGAGGAACTCAGCAGGCCAGGCAACATCTATGGAAAAGAGTAAACAGTCTATGCTTCAGTCAAAAGCCTTCAGGTCCTGAGAAGAAGGGTTTCAGCTGAAGCGTAGAATGTTTACTCTTTTCCATAGATGTTGCCTGGCCTGCTGAGTTCCTCCAGCATTTTGTGTGTGTTGCTTTGAATTTCCAGCATCTGCAGATTTTCTCATGTTTGTCAGACTATCTACATACTGACTTGAAAAAATCCTCTAGATGCAAATGAAAATTCAATCTCTTTAAGCCTTTCACAGTAAGGTATTCCAATATTGGGGAAGTTTAAATCCTTTGTTATTCGTACTCTATCATTTTTACACTGTGACCTCCCTACATATCTGCTTCTCTATTTCCTGCTTTTAGAAGACCTGTTGCATACTCCCGCAACACGACTGATTCCATTTTGTGCCTAGCTTTACCCATTTTATCTCATTTGAAGAACCGTCTCGGATATCTTCCCTCCTAACTGCAGTAATGGAGTGTAGTCATTTGCATACTCAATTACTCTCTATCTCGTTGAGATTGTTTATAACGTAGAACATGGAACAGTACATCACAGGAACAGGCCATTCAGCCCACAATCTTGTGCCAAACCAGCTGAAAAGCAAATCAAAACCACCCAAACACTAATCCCTCCTACCTACACAATGTCCATATCCCTCCATCTCCCTCACATCGTTGTGCCTATCTAAAACCCTCTAATGTATTTGCCTCTACCACCGTATCAGGCAGCGCATTCCAGACATCCACTTCTCTCCGAGCAAAACACTTACCCCTCACATCCCCTTTGAACGCACTTCATATCTGGAGGTATAAAGAACAGTCTCAAGTGTGACTTCCCCATCTTTGTTCTTTAGTTCAACCGACACAGCTTGAGCTGATAATCCTTCCAACTTGCGATCACTTGTGATACATGCTGTTGCAGCTTCACTTGAATTTCCATCTCCCCTCTTTACGCTGCTCACTCTCTATAATGGATAACGTGAACGCGCTCCTTCCACTCCTGCTCCTTTTTACAACACATTTCCATAGTAGTGATTTCATACTTCGGAGTTTAATTGCTTTATTCACTTCTCACAAAAAGGCATATATCACAAAGAACAGCCAAGAGCTTTTAATCAATCTTCCACTCCTTGTTACCCCTGTTTTAACAACTGCCCCCTTTATTTTTTCTGCCTTCCATTTTCAGCGCATCCTTTCTCTCATCTCAATCTTTTCTCAGATTTCAATCTCCCAGCAATCCCAACAAAACCTGCATGCCCAAATGTGAAGACATTCTTTCTGTCTATTAATGTGCAACCCACCTGACTGAAAAAGAAATGGACTCAAACTCCATGGAACTAAAACCCTCTGTCTGGTATCATCTTTCCAGCCCTGCATTTAACTGGACTATCCTATTTCAATATATGTCGGCACTAAACGTAATTTAGAAAATACTATCCTTGGGCCCCTGCTTTTTAAAGTCTTTCTAATCACTAAAATGCCTGCAGGATATTCTATGACTGTTTATTGTACCAATATAAGCCTTGACCTCTTATCCTTCACAATGCTCCAAGCTACTCAAAGTTCAAACTACATTTATTATCAAAGTGCATAGCATATGTCGACCATATACTACCCTGAAACTTATTTTCCTGCCAACAATCACAGTACAAAAGAATCAATGAAAAACTACACACAAAGACAAACAACCAACGTGCAAAAGACAACAAATTGTGCAAATACAAAAAGAAAAACAGATTAATAATAATAAATGCCGTAAATAAGTAATAAATATCATTGTGACATCCTTAACCCTAGCACCAAACAGACACGTACTATGCCAGAATTATATCTGTAACCCTGAAACACATAAATATAGAATCTCCCAAGCTATTCCTCTTTTAAAATTTTACCTCCTTCCTGGCAGTTGATAAGATTCTTGTTGAAGCTCCCCGTGGAAACCTGTCCTCTGTCAGTAACAGAAACTATATGTAGGTTAGAAAGGAAGATGCCCTGAGGGGTCTGTTGAAGTACCTGTCTGCTTCTTTTTTATACCTGTTTGGCAGTCAACCAGGCGCTCTCTGACTGCATAAACTTAGATTAATCAAAAAACGAATCAGAATCCACTTTCTGACATAAATCATGAAATTTGTTGTTTTGTGGCAGCATGACGGTGCAGGCATAACAAATGACCACAGGTTGCAGTAAAAATAAAGAGTGCACAAGAGGAACAGTGAGGTAGTATTCATGGGTTCATAGACTGTTCGGGAATCTGGTGGCAGAGGGGAAGAAGCTGTTCTTAAAAGGCTTAGTGTGGGTCTTCAGGCTCTTGTACTTGCTGTTGGAAGTAATGAAAAGAGGGCATCTCCCAGAAGGTGAGAGTCCTTATTGATGAATGCCATCCTTTTGAGGCACCACATTTGGTAGGTGCCCCTGATGGTGGGAGACTGATGCCTGTGATAAAGCTAGTTGTGTCTACAACCGACTGAAGCCTCTTACAATCCTGTGCATCGGTGCCTCCACGCCAGACAGTGAAGTAATCCATCAGAATGCTCTCCACAGTACTTCTGCAGAAAATTCTTTGGTGACATATCCAATCTCCTCGAATTCCTAATGGCGAATAGCCTCTGGCACAGCTTCATCATGACTGCATCAATATGGTGGACCCAGGATAGAAAGTGCCTCCCCTTTCCACCACTGACCCTTCAATAAGGATTGGTGTCTGTTCTGCTGACTTCCCCTTCCTGAAATCTGCAGTCAATTCCTTGGTCTTGCTAATGCTGAGTGCAAGGTTGGTGTTGTGACACCATTTGACCAGCCACTCTATTTTGCTCCTGGACACCTCCTCTGAGATTCTGTCAACAGTCAGCAGCAAATTTATAAATGCCGACTGAGCTCTGTCTAGCCATACTGAGAGTGAAGCATGCAGAGAGAGCAGACCAGCGGTCTAAGCATGCACCTTTGAGATGAGCAAGTGTTGATTGTCAGTGAGGAGGAGATGTTATCACCAATCTATACTGTCCGTGATCTCCCAATGAGGACATCAAGAATCCAGTTGCAGACAAATTACATAAATTAAGCTTAATTTTTAAAAGGAGGAACACGATTATGACTGAAAAAAACAAAATACGATTTACTGTAAAATGATGAAAGCGGACTGTAGTGAGCTTGTGGCATGACACTGAACTGAAGTAAACTGAATTATACAGGTTTGCTGTTTGTTACTCTATGTAACGTCCATTTGTTTTCTGTCCTTTACACAATTTGTTCTGGGTGCTTTCTTGAACAGGTTCCATGGTGTTTCTTTGCTTTGTAGCTACCTGCAAGAGGACAAACCTCAGTGCTGTTTTCTGTATACATACTTCCATAATAAATGATCTTTGAAACTTTAAATGTTTGAATAGTTTTGTTAAACTCTGATTGACTAGGGCTGTGCCAGATGGTTCAAGAACCGAGCGACTGATTGGAAGTAGCTGCCCTGAAACAATACAAACTGCTGACAAGATATTACCTATTTGTTCCCAGAGAGGATGCTTTAAGAATTTTACCCAGGGCTGCTGAAGAGAAGATAATGGCTATGGAATATCTGTGGACTTACTAATACTGGGTGTAGGGACCCTTTCTACCTCCTTGGAATGACAGATTGTTTGCTGAAAATGGATTACCTCGTTCCAAGGTGAACACTGCCTTTGCTAAATGATGGGAAGTGGTGCTTTGAACACTTGTGATATTCACACTGTTTATTTTTGAACAACATATTGATTGTTAAGCCACAGCAAAGATAACCAATCAATCACATTGATGTCAGAACCACAATTCAGTCTTCCCAGAGTACTTTTCCCAGCTGGCTGACTAAGCTTTTGAGTTTGAACAGATGGCACTTCACTTCCCATTAACCAACCCTTTACTTGCATCATCCTTTGGCTTTGGTAATAACATGTTATAGCTGAGTGACATTCTGTATGTGAAGTGAATTGGAACCATCTGTAATCCATGATATCAGAACCTGTAAGATTATTACAATGAAACAACAAAATTGAGCTCATGTCACTTGAAGAGTTGAACTATGAAAGATATGCACATACGATACATAATATTAATTAGTTAACTATTTTTCCTTTTCATAATTTCTCATTCTATACCTTGAAGCTTACTAGTGGGCTGCATCTGTAACCCTATACACAGTATCTCTGAAACCACTCTGTGTAAAGCTGTCAAGTTGTACTTAAAATCTATCACCAAATGAAAACCCAGACACGGTCTGACTCATCATCTGGCTGCTAGATTGACAACACTTCAGATTTAAACTTCTACTTTGATTTTCAAAATGTTCAGAGCCCGCCTAAATGAGCATTTGAATCTTCCACTCTTTAGGGTCTCATTATCTGGTGTTCCCTCACAACGTTCTCCACCTCATTCCATCTCTCACCAGGTTACCTTAAAATCTACAGCTATAGCCACGCTCACTCCCTTGTTGGAGATTGATGATAAGATGGACCCCTGACCTCACAATCTTCCTCATCGTGATCACACAAAAAAAAAGAACACGTGCCATCACCTTGTTGTCACTTAAAAACCTTAGAATGCAGTAGGTCGTGCTCTCTACGGGGGCATAGGTCAAGTGTACAGTGTGGGATGAGGTTAAAGTAAATTAGAGCAACGTGAGTTTTATTTACATGTTATGACAGGTGCATGCACGTAAGTGCCGATGGGTTGGCGTGGTCCAGACATTTGGTTCTCGTCGTCTCGACCTGGCCCGCGGTCCGCCTATTGGGGTTCTCTACTTTAAAGGAATCCTTGGGACACAGTGTTCAGAATATGATTAAATTCACACACATTTGAGAGGGAGTAGCTAAAATCATATGTATCAGTATTACAGTGGAGTTAAGGGAATTACAGAGGCATGAGATAGGAGCTGGCCAAAGTTGATTGGAAGGGGTCAGTAGCAGGGATGACGGCAGAACAGCAATGGCTAGAGTTTCTAGAAGCAATTTGGAAGGCGCAGGATAGACATACCCCGAAGATGATTAAGTATTCTAAAGGGAGGATGATGTAACCATGGCAGACAGGTGAAGTCAAAGACAGCACAAAAGCAAAAGTGAGGACATATTAAATAGCAAAAAATAGTGGGAAGTTAAGAGGATTAGGAAGCTCTCAATAACCAGCTGAAGGTAACTAAAAAAGCAATAAGAGAGAAAAAATGAAATCTGAAGGTAAGCTAGCCAATAATATAAAAGGGGATACAAAATAAAAGAGAGGCAAGACTGGATATCAGACCAATGGAAAATGACTCTAGAGAGGTTGTAATGGTAGATAAACTTAGTAAGTATTATGTGTCAGTCTTCACTGTGGAAGATAGTAGCAGTATGCCAGAAATTTGAGTGTGTCAGTGGGCAGAAGTGAATGTAGTTGCTATTACAAAGGAACAGGTGCTTGAGAAGCTGAAGGGGGTCTGAAGGTAGATAAGTCACATGGACCAGATGAACTACAACACAGGGTTCTGAAAGAAATACCCAAAGGTATTGTGGAGGCATTAGTAATGACCTTTCAAGAATCACTAGATTCTGTAATGGTTATGGAGGACTGCAAGTGTCACCCCACTTGTTAAGTATGGAGGGAGGAAGAAGAAAGGAAATTATTGACCAGTTAGTCTGACCTCAGTGGTTGGGAAGATGTTGGAGTTCATTATTAAGGAGCAAACACGAGGAAATCCATTATTAAGGATGAGGTTTTGGGGTACTTAAAGGCACATAATAAAATAGGCCAAAGTCAGCACGGTTTCCTAAAGGGGAAATATTGCTTGATAAATCTGTTGGAATTCTTTGAGGAGATAACAGGCAGGATAGACAAAGGATGTGATTTATTTGGATTTTCAGAAGGCCACTGACAAAGTGCCCCACATGAGGCTGTTATCTTTAATAAGTTAAGAGCCCACAGTATTACAGGAAAGACATTATCATGGATAGAAGATTGGCCACCTGGCAAGAGGCAAAGTGTGGGAATAAAAAAGGTCTTTTCTGTGAAGCTGCTGGTGACTAATCCACAGGGATTAGTGCTGGACTGCTTCTTTTCACATTATATGTCAATGATTTTGAGGATAGAATTGATGGATTTGTGACCAGGTTTGCAGACAATACAAAGATGTGTGGCAGGGTAGTTGGTGCTGAGGAAGCAGGGAGTCTACAGAAGGACAGAAAGGTTGGGAGAATAAGCATATATGTGGCAGATGGATGACAGTGCAGGGAAGTGTATAAAGGTGTAGACTATTTTCTAAGTGGGGAGAAAATTCAAAAATCATTAGTCCAAATCCTTGTGCAGGATTTCTTGAAGGTTAACTTTCAGCTTGAGTTGGTGGTGATGAAGGCAAATGCAATGTTAGCTTTCATTTTGAGATGACTACTATATAAAAGTAAGGATGTAATGTTGAGGCTTTATAAGGCACTGGTCAGACCACACCGAGTATTGTGAGCAGTTTTGGTCCCCTTATCTAAGAAGATATGTGCTGGCATTGGAGAGGGTCCAGAGGGAGTTCACGAGAATGATTCTAGGAATGAAAAGGTCGGTATATGAAGAACATTTGATGACTTTGGGGCTGTACCGCTGGAGTTTAGAATAAAGAGCCAGATCTCATTGAAACCTATCAAATACTAAAAGGCCTAGACAGAGTGGGTATGGAGAGAATGTTTCCTATAGTGGGTGAGTCTGAGACCAGAAGGCACAGCCTCAGAATAGAGATATGTCTGTTTAGTACAAAGATGAGGAGGAATTTCTTTAGCTAGAGGAGAGTGAATCTGTGGAATTAATTGCCACTGATGGCTGTGGAGGCCAAGTCATTTGAGTACATATAAAGCAGAGGCTGATCAGTTCTTAATTAGTCAGGATGACAAAGGTTACAAAGAGAAGGCATGAGAATGAGGTTGAGAGAAATAATAAATCAGCCATGATGAAATGGCAGAGTAGACTGGATGGGTCAAATGGCCTAATTCTATTCCTATGTCTTATGATCTTAACCACACCCAAGCCAAGCTCCTCACTGTACCTTAGTACATGTGGCAATTCTAATTCCAACTCCAACTTAGTATCTTTACTAAGTAACTCAGTATCTTTTGATACAAATTCTGAGTTTCAAATTTGTTCTTGCTTCAGTAAAGGACATTGAAATATTTTCTCTATTAACATCATTAAATAAAGACAATTAATTCCCGGTAATTATTATTGCTGGATGTATAAACGGAAGAGAATGAAGTATGCTTTCAGCTATAAAATGGTAGATCACACCTCAAGTGCTTAGATATTCATGCTACTTGCAAAATGATTACTTAATAATTACTTAATAATGATTACTTAATAATTTCTCATTAAAATTGTTTTCATAATACTCAATGTGATAAAATAAAGATACTGTTGCTATCGTACAGACTAACTGAAAATGTCATTGTAATTGAGAATGAGAAAATATTTGATGGCAACCTTCTAACAAATTATTCTCTGGTTTACTTAGAAATGAAATATCAAAACAACTACAAGTTTTAGACACGTCTTTTCACAGGTGTAGGTACTTATCTCACACTCGAAGAATCTGTCAAGGATGACAATGGAATAAATTAAGGATCTTCCATCCATCCAAAGTCACTTCAACTCCTTTGCACTGAGAAACCCTTTGGATTCCTAACTGAATGATATAATTGGCTCCAAAGCTAAAGCAGCCTCTCTCAGCAACTCATTAAAAATGAAGTGCTGCAACTAGGCGGGTCGCTCAGTTCTGTTCTTTCTCATGTCCTCAAGTTCATCTCATCCCTCAAAGTTCTTTAGTATCAAACGTGGAAGTGCTAGATGGAAAACCACTAATAGCTTGTTCAGACATGGATATGTGAAACAATGTCAAGTATTGTACAGGCCAAGGAATGCATCATACCAAGGCCTGTAAACATCTACAGAATTCAGTATGTAAATGGCAAAGGATTTTACAAAATTAAGTCTGTCTGGGTGGAATATAAAGGAGGAAATTCTTCTTCGCTCACCCTGACAAAGAAAGTATTAGAGCAATTTCTGCTTAACTTTCAACAGCTGGTTTCACTGAGTACAACCACCTGACTTTCAATATCTATCCATCGCAGAGGTTTACAGATAATGCCCAGGATGTCAGAGAATCAAGACAAAGGGTTTAATTGGAGATCCTGACTTTTGAATGCAATTTTAATCTGAGCATCTCACTTGCAACAGTACATCCCATCACATATGCACCTGCAACATTCAGAATAAATTCATTATCAAAGTACATATATGGCACCTTCCAGTAAAGTGGTAGTGCTTTTTGATGTTGCAGCCTCTTGGGGGGTCAACCAAAGTTGTTTTTGTCTTTTTTACAATCTTAGAAGGTGCTGGAGAAGTTGGACTCATTGAGTCACATGAGATTTATGTAAGAGCAAATCAGCGAGTCCTCTTGCTACAGGAAGGCATCAGAGTCGGTGCGTGAAGGCAGCGTACAATCTAACAGTGACTGATTGCCTTGGGCGCTTCTCTTGCAATCACAAGACCCTGTTGGACATTGATGATGTAAAATGCTGCAAGTCCACTCCCCTTATTTATTGGTGGATAGGTGGCGAGGGAGCTGCGTGGCCTCAGTTGTAGTGAGGACTGAGCCTCGAGCGTAGATTGCGTACATGCATGTGTTCACCTGCAGACTGCTGAGAACTGCTCGTTCTTGCTGATAACACCCATGCATCATCAATTTACAGGACAAGTCGCTCAAAGACCTGGGCTATATATACAATATATTTCATAGTGTGTGTGACTGTATGTTTACTTGCTATTTTATATGTGCAAGACAGTATGTGCCTTGTGCTATGTATGACTTGGTACTGTGTCCTGCACCTTGGCCCCAGAGAAAAGCTGTTTCATTTGGCTGTATTCATGAGTATTCACGCATGGCAGAATGATAAATAAACTTGAACTTGAAATGTTGCCATATACAGTGCTATCCTGAGATTCAATACTGGATTCTGTTTGCCAAACTGCTCCAGATCCGAAGCTTTTAAACTGTGAGACATAGGAGCGGTATTAGGCCACTCCGCCATTCCATTGCGGCTGATTTATTATCCCTCTGTTAGGGTTAATTCGAGACTGCCATTACAGGTCAGGAGTAGCTCACGTAATATTAGGAGGCCGGAATGCGAGGGAGGGGGGAAGCGAAACTGGGGATTCCGCTACACCAAAACTACTAGTGTCACGCGATTCAGTAAACAAAAGAAACAGGTAACTCGTGAGTGTATGGCATCGGGCCAATAAGATGGACACAAGTGCCCGATATTACCTAATATGTAGCGGGGGGTTGTGCTGGGGGGAAAAGGGGTATAAATAAGAGCAGATTGTAAGGGGAAGTCGGAACGCGCCTTCTCCAGCGACTCCGTGGATTCGCTGTGCCAGTTACGGATTCTGCAATAAACCCAAGTTTTGTAATATTCCGGTGTTGGTTGTCTCTCTTCCTAAACGAACACAGGGCAGAATTTCAAGCCCAACATTTGGTGACCCCGACGTAGGGAGGGAGAGACAACACAGGCTGGCGGGTCCGACAGCAGACAACTTGCGGCAGCAACCTCGACTAAGGTCAGGAAGTGCCTGTTATATCGAAGACTTCCACTAGATAGTTAAATCACTGAGTTAGATCTTGTCTGCTGACGGATCCTCACCAACCCCAAATTACCCTGGGAGAGATCATTCCCGGTGCAGAATCGTGACTGGTAAGTACTAACTCTTATCTGTTTTTAGGAAGATCCTCCGCCCGTGGAAAAGTCTTCTGAGTGAGGGTACCCACCGCCCACGATGGGCATAAAAGTCTCAGGAGTGAGGAGAAAAGTGTCGCGGTACACCGTAGTACACAGGGATTCTGACGGCGCCTACCTTAGACTGGTTGTTAAGAGGAGAAATCTCCCACGCGAAGGTCAGGTTTTGAAAGGCGACCGTCCCACATTTGATCCTCTATGTGTACTAGGGAGCCATGGAGCACTTCAATTTCGAGTTACCAAAACTCAGACATATGAGTAACAGTATATGAGAGTTTTTAGAAATATGGTAAAATTGATAACTGTGCGAGTTCAATAATCTAACAGTGAGCAGCCGCAGGGGTCGGACACCATCAAGGTAGGAGTGGAAGTGTTCCTCCAAGGCCCGGGGAAGCTCACCTGGAACGGAAAATGGTGGCATGGTCCATACCCTGTCACTGAGGTCTCCAACAGGGCATTAAAAGGTAAGAAGGGAGGGGGACAATAACTGGCATCATTTTCTACTGGCTAAATAAGACCTCTGGCAAGTGGGGAGCGTTTCTGGGACAGTCGGCTCTAGGACTGTCTATTTCAATTGCTATCTTTATCACGTGTGGTTGTTGTTGCATACCCTGTATCAGGACCCTAGTCATCCGGACTATAGATCGAGCCTTGACTGGAAAGAATGGACCTCCACCGGCGTACCAGGCACCCTTGTTCCCGGTGGAAGGGGAGGACACGGCCCTCCCGGAAAGCGGACGCGCTATAGGAGGACACGGACTGAAATGGACCATGGCAAGGGGGGGATTGTGAATTTGTTCTTGAATAAGTTTTCTGAAATGTTGCATGCTACTTGTAAAAATTGCCGATGTTTAGGGAACCCCTACCCATATTTTGTGACCCTAGGTCGGACAAATCAGGATAAGCAAATAGGGAGGACACGCCAAAGAGTGCCGGGGGACGCTCACCTCCCTGCCTGATCCCGGCAGCCGCGGAAAAGCTTGTAAGGGATGTGGCCTCTGGGAGGCCAAGGGAGGGACTGTTAGGGTTAATGTTAGGGTTAATTCGAGACTGCCATTACAGGTCAGGAGTGGCTCACGTAATATTAGGAGGCCGGAATGCGAGGGAGGGGGGAAGCGAAACTGGGGATTCTGCTACACCGAAACTACTAGTGTCACGCGATTCAGTAAACAAAAGAAACAGGTAACTCGTGAGTGTATGGCATCGGGCCAATAAGATGGACACAAGTGCCCGATATTACCTAATATGTAGCGGGGGGTTGTGCTGGGGGAAAAAGGGGTATAAATAAGAGCAGATTGTAAGGGGAAGTCGGAACGCACCTTCTCCAGCGACTCCGTGGATTCGCTGTGCCAGTTACGGATTCTGCAATAAACCCAAGTTTTGTAATATTCCGGTGTTGGTTGTCTCTCTTCCTAAATGAACACAGGGCAGAATTTCAAGCCCAACATCTCTCAACCTCATTCTCCTGCATTCTCCCCAGAACCTTTGATGCCCTTACTAATCAAATATTTTGGACCAGTCTCCCATTTGGGATCTTGTCAAAGGCATATCTGAAGACCATGTAAACCTCATTAATTTTTCTGC
The DNA here is from genome assembly GCF_048418815.1 of Hemitrygon akajei. Classification (NCBI taxonomy): domain Eukaryota; kingdom Metazoa; phylum Chordata; class Chondrichthyes; order Myliobatiformes; family Dasyatidae; genus Hemitrygon; species Hemitrygon akajei. The sequence goes on from NC_133125.1 coordinate 110,257,730, forward strand.
ACACAATAACTTGGTTAGCTCTTCAAAATGCTCATTCGGATTGATCAAACAAGATCTGCTATTGACAATGCCATATTAGCTGCCTCTGATTATAGACTGTGCTTGTGCCAATTGATTATTAATCCTGTCCCTTAATAATTTCTCCAATAATTGCCATACTATTGCTGTAAGGCAGTGGTAAATTTCATTACTAATGTCTGTCTTCAATGAGATAGACTCTTGAAATATGTATCGTGGTCCAGATATACCCTTTAATGTCAGTACATCCTGGTTCCTTTTCATTGTTATGGCTAGGTGTGGTAGTGGGAACAAGCTCCTACTACCTGTTAAATGGGGTGCAACTCAATTAGCTTCTGATAACCAAGTCCAACTCCTTGCCTTCGTGTGTGGCCTGGTGGAACCATTTCTACTGACAGAGAGGGGGGTCTTGCTACAGTACATGGACACCAGCTTGTTCTCCATATTGCACTGCCATGCCTTGCTTATTGAGACAACTAGGATGCAACATTAATGGTCGACCCTGACTGACGGAGGCCTCAATAGGGAGAAGTGTTTTGTGCATTGGGAGTAGTTTAACAGAGGAACATGCACAAGATGCAGGAACCCAGCAAGATAAGCAGCATCTATTCAGGTAAATAAATACGAATGTTTCTGGCCAAGACTCATCAGGACTTCATGTTGAAGGCTCTTGACCTAAAATGTTGACTGTTTATTTTCCTCCATAGACAACTGCCTGACTTGCTGAGTTACTCCAGCATTTTGTGTCTACTGCTCAAGCATCATCAGTATCTCTTGTGTTTATGACTTTGATATTCAATTTGTTTTGTGGATGTTGAACACCAGACTTTTTCTTTCCAATGCATCATCACTGAGTCAACAATGACTTTGAGCTTTGTCTCCGAATGTTTACATATGTGTTGTCTGTACACTGTAATTTGATGGCCATGGCTATAGCAAGCTTGGTTCAGTAGTGGAGGCAGACAGGAAATCATCTCCCATTACTCCAATAAAATAGCTCCATTCCAGTGGATTGCTTGCAACCTTGCAGCAAGAAGGACTAAGAAAATGGTTGGAGTTTGACTGAGTTGTATTGAGTCTACTGGCTATTTGATGGTTAGAAATAGTGCCCTTCTAAACACTTCATGGGACTGTGTGGTAATGATCACATCTATTGTGTCTTTCAATTATTGATATTAATATGCAGCAGCCTCTCTGGACTCTGGATTTGGGGATTGCCAAACGTTATGTGGATTTTCTAGTGTAGTCTGTTTTGTCGTGTGCTTTTGTGATATCATTCTGGAGAACGTTGTTTCATTTAACTGCATTGCAGTTGTGGTTTTTAAATGACAATAAACCGAAATTCAATTCAATTCAAGGAAGAAAATCACATTGGAATTCAGTGAGCAACTGGGAAGAAGAACTCAAGGAAGACTTCAAAACATTTTCCAATATTCTCTTCAAAGGAGGGGTGTAAATGGAGCAGATAAGGGAACTGGTTTGCACTGGCAGAGGTTAAGGCAAAAGTGACATCATGAATTCTTTTTTTTGAACACTGCAAGAAATTAGGATCTAGATTGCTAGGTATAGCAGGAAGTAGATTTGGTTGTAGTATTAAAAAGTACCTCCATGGAAAGAATTGACCAGGCTATGGGGAAGTGGGGCTAGCTGGTTTGCTCTTACATAAAGCTCACGAGATTCAATGAGTCAAAAGGCTTTTCTGTATGCAGCAAGCATTTTGGTATTTTGTAGTAGATGGGCTTTCAAACTACATTGGTTTTAGCTTTCAGGTCTGAGTATAACTACAACAACATGAGGCTTTTTGCAAATGCAAAAGAACATTTAATATTCCACATCATTACCACCCTTTGCTTAGATGAGCATATTTTTAATTACAAAGATATATTTTAAAAAAGACTGCCATTATCTCCACTCATCACTACTCAATTTTTAAACATTCAATTAAGTCAATGCACTTTCTGGAAAAGATTGAATGAGATAAAATGAATGGCATATGAAGTGATGATTTAAAATTACTCACTTGACAAATGAGCAGCATTTCTAGTGTTTCAGAAAATGACTGCTCATTCTGTGATAACAAATTCATTACTGTCAATAAACAGTAAACGCTCACTTTCGAAATGATCTATTTGGGTACAGTTCCTCCCAGGTTACAGTACGGTTCGTTTCCTGACAACTGTTTATAACCCGCATAGTTCATGTCGGAAATGCAGCTGTTCTGACACGCCACCTTGTAGCAACTGGCAGATCCTTCTCACTGGTCTCCCAAATGCTTGCCCATCCACAAAATAAAGCTGAAAAAATGCTACATCTTCTTGAATGAAATATCAGCCCTATACTTCCTGGATATTCAGAGAATGTCATTATCAGATGCTACTGAAGACACTGTAAAGTTCTCACAGTGTGTCCTTGGCATTTGCACCTGGGGTGGGGTGAGGGATGTGGACAGCGACGATGAACACAACAGGAAACTCCCTGAGCAGGAATGTCACCAAGGACTGCAGCAAATTTATACAGATGTACTGCAGAGAAGATTCTAACTGGCGCATTACCATATATTACGGACAGGCCAGTGAACCGGATTGGAAAAGGCTGCAAGCTCTACCAGCTCCATCATGGATACTAACCTCCCCAGTGCCGAGGACATCTTCAAAAGGCGATGCCTTAAAAAGAAAGCATCGATCATTAAGGACTCCCATCACCTAGGACATGTCTTCTTCTCATTACTACCAGCAAGAAGGGGGTACAGAAACCTGAGACAGGCATTCAGTGTTTTAGGAGCAACATCTTCCCCTTCACCAGCAGATTTCTGAATGGTCGTACACTACTTCACTATTTTTCTCTCCCTTTATGCACTATAAACAGGTTGGCCCTCCTTAATCTGCGGGGGATTGGTTCCGGGACCCCCCGCGGATACCCAAAAAAGTGGATGCTCAAGTCGGTGGACTTTAGGACCCAGCGAAGCTCGGGACCTGCCACCCGCAGTGTTTCAGTTCCATTGACAGAAAATTATCATGATTGAAAATAAAGTGGAAATAATAAAGCGATCGGAAAGAGGTGAAATGCCATCAGTCATTGGAAAAGCATTAGGTTATAGTCAGTCAACGATCAGAACAATTTTAAAAGATAAAGTGAGAATAATGGAGCCTGTGAAGGCACTGCCCCAATGAAAGCTACAATTATCACTAAGCAACGCAGTGGTTTAATTATTGAATTACATACCTTTCTTAAGTGTTTTATATGCATAGAAAGGTAAAATATATACTATATACTAAGACAAATGTTTGACTAACTGATGCTAAGTAATACTGGATGTACCTGTTCCGACTTAGAGAACTTCCGTTTTTTTTCAATTCCTGATCCGCGGTAACCTATGCACATCCTCCCGTATACTTTAAATCATCTCTAGATTACTTATAATACCTAATACAATGTAAATGCTATGTAAATAGTTGTTATACTGTATTGTTTAGGGAAGAATGACAAGAAAAAAAGTTTGTACATGCTCAAACAACAAGTGCTGGAGAGAGAACTTCCGGGTTTTCCTAATTGACAGTTGGTGGAATCCGCGCATACGGAACCCGTGGATAAGGAGAGCCGACTGTATCTTATTGTAATTTATAGTTAATTTTGTTATGTATTGCAATGTTCTGGTGCTGCAAAAGAACACATTTCTTTGCACATGCTAGTGATATCAAACCTGGTTCTGATTCTGTTGCAGCTAATGTAGCTGGCATTTAATTGTAAGATGTTCAATTACCATAGAACAGTGACAGCTAACTACAGATGAGTTTGTGCACCAACCATATTCTGATTAAAGTCTGCTTGTTTCAACAGCACATTCTGTTCAAATTCAGAAATTTGCAACTGTTTTAAGATAAGGAGGTTCCAGATACAACATTCACCAAAACCAATCTCACTTGCTAGTTACAAGATTAATCCTCCTGTAAATACTTGTCCTGAATAACACGCATCCTAGATTTTCTCAAAGAAGCAAAGATAGAAATCAGAATCTTTGATCACAAGCATTTGTCTTCATTTCATGCAGGAGCAGTGCTGAAGAATGGGGGAATTACAGTGCACACTTGAAGAGAGTTGGGCAGGCAAATCAGCTGAACGTCAGTGTTTGAGACTATTGGATCAACATACTTCAGGAAAACCATTCCTAAGACCATTAATGGTGAGGGCGGTACCCCAAAGAGAGCACACCAGAAAAATGCAGCTCTTTTGCTTGGAAAAGTTCACGTTAAAAGGTGATTTAATAAAAGTGTTACAAAATGAAATACACTTTGAAACAGAATTCCCTCTAATAAATGGGTCAACAACCACATGCAGTAGAATTAAAATTATCAGCAAAGTAATTTGAGATTAACACTAATCCATTAGCAGATGGAGGAGAATGGGTGACAATCAGCACGCAGTTTCCTTGTGCAAATATATCTGATGCCATGAGTAATAGCGTCAACAAATGACACTGAGCGATTTACAACAAACATCTGCATAGCTGTGACTTTGGAATCACATAAGGTGTAATCACTGAGGACAGCAGATTACTTCCTCTGAAGTAAATTCAAAAACCCAGTTAGATTGTGACAATCCAGCAGTTTCAATGGTAACATTACTAAATCTAGATTACAAAACAAAACTGTTTAATGAAGGAATTTGATTTCCCCAGCTGCCATGGTTAAATTCATATACAGTAGATTCTGGTTAATTGCAACAAAAAAAGTTGGAAAAAAAGTTGAATTTCCCCACGGGGATGAATAAAGTATCTATCTATCTATCTATCTATCTATCACATTTTGGTTCAATTAAGTGGCTGCCCCAATTAACTGAAGTTTCATGAAAATAGGTGAAAGGTACAGTATAAAAAAGACAAACTGCCATTTTACTGAGTAACAAATTAAGTATTTAAATGAAATACAGAACAAATTAAAACACTACCAATATCTCTACAGTACTATAAAACTGTATTATTTCCTAATATTTATCAAGAGAGGAATTCATCTGTCATGTTCTTATGACTCTCTGTAAATGAACAAAAGCAGTTCAGATAATGAACTGCCTTCATACAATGCTTTAGATTATTGCACTGTCCAAATCTTCATTTTTATTTAAGATGATTGTTGATACATTCAAATTCCTCATTATTCCTAACTTGTTGAAGTAGTGAAATCATTTCATTTTCACTCCTGACCATTCCTGGCATGTCCTAGTTTGAATGCTTGGTAAGCAAAACAGTTCTGAAGTGTCTTATCTTGCCACCTGTCAGTTTCAAAATCACTGCTTTTTGAACACACAAACAATTGACACTATCTGGAAACTGATTGTTCTAAGTGCTGTGTAGTGTCTAACAACCATGCAATATAATTGCACGCAGGAGATGCTAGTCAGAAACTGTTGGCAACAGTACCTTGCCCCAGTTAAGAGGCGTAGTGTCCCATAGAAATGAAAGAAATCCTGTTTATTTTATCGATTTAATTTTTGTTCTTTAGGAGTTGTCCCAAATAAACCAATGGCCCAATTAACCGAAATCCACTGCAATCACGTCTGCATTTGATCATACATTCTGCAATTTCAATAATCAATCGAGAAGTCACTTCAAAATGGAATTCAACACTTATTTTAAAATTATGAATTTGCAATATGTGAAACAGTAAACTAGAATGGGGAGAAAAACAACTATTATATTTTTTCAAAATTAGCTCAGTCATATATACTTTAGGTATCCTTCCTTCCATGAAGATGCCACAATTTTGTGATTCTGTATTTATGAGACTATGAGCTACTGTCCATTAAACAAAATAACACTGATGACTTGCAAGGTCTATTTTTCTCTCTGCTACTAACCTGGTGATTATTTCCAGAATTTACTGTTTTTATTTCAGATTTTCTGCATCTGCAGTCTTCTTTGGATTTCCAATCAAAAAATCCTACCAGTTTGGCATGTTGCCAAACCTCTTATCACCATGGCTACATCATCAGGACTAAAGTGAATATTGTCTGGGCAGAGGATTGCAGTAATCACAAACATATCCTGTGAAAAATATCAACATTTCCAAAAAAGAAAAAAAATTCTCCTTTGTAGGCATGAACCATTATGTCAAAAGCAATGTGTCATTCACTGATATAAAACAAAGCAGTCAAAAAATCTGAACTTCCCTTCGCGTAATGGAGCTTCTCAGTTGGCACTTTCTTTGCAAAATCCTGGCATTAACAACAACATCACTATTCCCTTTCTCTTGTTAAACTTGGACTCCAACTATCCGGAAATATCTCTCTCCTGAATGCACTTCAGTTCAGATTTTTAAACAATTATAGCTGAAAACTAATGCAGCTATTGGAAATTAGGAAGTCTCTATGATGACAAATGAAGGATGCAATAACTGAGGGACACAAGTCTATAATAACCCAACAATTAATATTGATACACCATTGACTGGGACATTCTGTTGCAGCAAGTCACCTGATACTCTTCTGATTTCATTTAATAACAAATATTTTATGCTGCCCTAGAAATTTATTCTAATGATTAGCCATGGATTATAGAGAGATAAGAACATGGAAGTAGGATCTTACAGCGATCAAATTCATGCTGTTCATTAACCACCTTTTTAAATGCTTTCTGCATTCATCTATTTTTATTCTCTCCACATTCCCATTAATTCCCCCCAAGACTCTACCTCTCACCCGCACACTATTATGCAAAGTCCAACCCATACGTTTTTAGGATATGGGAGGAGGTGGAAGCACAGGGAAAATCCCCACAGATAACACTCAGGATCACCACTAAATTCAGGCCTCGGACTCTATGGACAGTGGCTCTACAAGCTGCATCACTGATTCACTCAAAACTGCCAGAGCAAACTTCATCAAGACCTAAGAACCAAGGCACTAGGTATTATTCATGACTTGTGCCGTTGCAGTAGATACAAAGGAGGTTTGTCTTTGGGACCATGTCCAAGTGGAAGATCATGAGAGAAAAAGGCTGACAACTAAACTGGGCATTTGATCTGGGGTTCGATTAGGACTTTGTCGGAGGCATTGAAGCCAGACTGTGAGGGGTAGAATTAACAGGTGGAGACCTGGGGGCCCAGAGATGGTGAGCATGGTCAGGGACTGATGAGAGATTAGGGGAAGAGAAAAAGTTCAGTGGGGGCAGGGGATGTTGCAAAAGTGTTGATGAAAGAACACGAACAAGAAAAACTCTGCAGATGCTGGAAGTTCAAGCAACACACACAAAATGCGGGAGGAACTCAGCAGACCAGCCAGCATCTATAGAAAAGAGTACAGTTGACGATTTGGGCCAAGACCGTTCGTCAGGTTCAAAGCGAGGAACGTAACAGAGTAATTACCTGTGTGGGATTCCCAACTTTAGACTGGGACCTGCTTATAAAATGGTATGCTCAGATGACTTGCAAAACTCCTTACCAGTTGTGTCCACCCTGCTATCAAACTCCTGAACTAATCACTTCTTTCACACCCCCTTCCAGTGGATCTGCTACTTCCTCATACGATTAAATACAATTCTCTCATTAATTCAATCTTTTAGTGTTTCTCTTTGATTTACAATTTTCACACCGTTCTGCTGTTTTACATGACAATCTCTGTATTACAATCTATACACCATTCTGCTGTTTTACATTACAATCTCTCTGTATTACAATCTACAGATCATTCTGCTGTTTTATATTACAATCTCTTTTTCTGCTGTTTCACACTTGTTATTTTACTCACTGCTACATTTGTCATTACTATGTACGGAATATTCTTTACTCTGTGAGCTTCATGGCACCAATACTTTCATTGCACCCTGGTGTTTCAGACAAATTGATTTGATGTGATGTGATGACCTAATTTTTACAAGCAACTCTGAAGAAACAAAGCACAGGGGATTTTGTACTGTAGTTCTCATGCAGAAATTATTATTTGGTTTAGAACTATCTACAACCACAAATGCCTGGTCAAATTTCCAGAGTTGGGTGATTTGATCTTTCAATCATCATAATCAAATTCCACTCTATAAGCAACTGCCTTTCTTAAATTGATTCTTATCTGGATTATTGAGAAAATCATATTTAGGAATTTTAGGAGTTTTATCTGCCAAATGCAACTTGCTACAATAACTTCTGAACTGAACTGTAAACTTGGAAAGCATAATTTCTCACTTTATTTTGATTCTTAACACACTTAATGTTTAAATACCTACTGGTTATATTACATAGTTAAACCCAGTATTAGCTAGGGATGCCTAAATGCATTAATTCTCAGATTTAGATTTAACCTGTGATGAACAGAAACAAAAGATAACACAAGGAAATCTGCAGATGCTGGAAATTCAAGCAACACACACAAAATGCTGGTGGAATGCAGCAGGCCAGGCAGCATCTATAGGAAGAAGCACTGTCAACGTTTCGGGCCGAGACCCTTTGTCAGGACTCAACCATAAACGAAGGGTCCTGACAAAGGGTCTGGGCCCAAAATGTCGACAGTGCTTCTTCCTATAGATGCTGCCTGGCCTGCTGTGTTCCACCAGCATTTCGTGTGTGTTGCAGAAACAAAAGATATTGAAAACAAACACAAAATGCTGGAGGAACTCTGCGGGCCAGGCAGCATCAATGGAAAAGAGCAAACAGTCAACATCTCAGGCTAAGACCCTTCATCAGGACTGAAGGAAATAGATGAAAAGTCAGAGTAAGAAGGTGGGGAAGAAATACAAGGTGATAGGAGAAACTGGGAGAGGGGGAAGGGTGAAGTAAAGAGGCGGGAAGTTGATTGGGGAAAGAGATAATGTGCTGGAGTCTGATAGGAGAGGGCAGAAGGCCATGGAAGAAAGAGAAGGCGGAGCAGCACCAGGAGGTGATGGGCAGGTTAGGAGATGAACTGAGAAAGTGAAATGGGAATGGGAACAGATTTGAGGGCAGAGCTTAGGACGATGGCGCTTAATGGGGACTGCTTTGCTTGCATCTTCAGACACAACTCTATTTCTATCTTTAATATCTCTTTTTATTTCTTTTCGGGGTTCTTTTGAAAACCCTGACCTAGAGTTACATACTAACTCTGGTTCTTTGCAGGAATGGGACCCGCTCTCAAAGCCTCACGACCGGCCGTTTCTCGATATGCCAAGGACGTGGCCTAGAAGACCAGTGTACCTTCAGGGTGTTGGATTTTCATGGTTTTGGAGGCGGGCAGATTCGAGATCGGTGTCGCTCCTGCCCGATGTGTCGTGGGAGTACACGGATGATCGAAAGCAGTGAGCTGGCTGCTGGTTGTGTGCCCAGAGACCCAAGAACTTTGGGCACAGAGCTCGGAACAAGCGACGCAACAGACTTCTAACACTATAAATCAGTGAGTTGTTTGTTATGTCTCCCCTCTTGCTGTGAAATGGGGACACCTCTTTTTTCCTTATTAGGGAAGGAGGGAGGAGAGGGTGGGAGAGAGGGGGGAGAGAGAGAGAGGAGAGACAGAGAGAGGAAAGAGAGAGAGAGGGGGAGAGAGGGAGAGGGGAGAGGGAGGGGAAGAGAGAGGGGGAGAGAGAGGAAAGAGAGAGAGAGAAGAGAGAGGGGGGAGAGAGCGGAAAGAGAGGAAAGAGAGGGGGTGAGAGAGATAGAGGAGAGAGAGAGGAAGAGAGGGAGAGGGAGAAAAAGAGAGACTGACTGTCTGTGGTATATATCAAATTACCAGGTGAATGAGTAGTTTTTGGAGTACTGCAAGTCTGTGTCTTTATTGATGCTGTGCTGTACACTTGCGTGCTCGGTGGGGGTTGCTGATGCAGTTTGCTGGTGGGGGAGGGGGGGTCATCACTTTGCTGCTGCTTGTGCGTGGGAGGGGGCAGCTGGGGGGGCTTTGGGGTTCTAATATTTAACTGTCATTCATCCCTTGAGGCACTCCTCTGTTTTTGTGGAAGTTTGCAGAGAAAAGGAATTTCAGGATGCATATTGTATACATTTCTGTCATTAAATTGAACCTATTGAAAACGGGGCATTACTGGAAGTTCAAGAAATCGATGTTCATGCCATCAGGTTTGAGGCTACCCAGATGGAATATAAGCTGTTGCTCCTCCCACAAGAGTGTGGCCTCATTGCTGCAGTAGAGGAGGTCATGGACTGACATGTCGGAATGGGAATAGGAAGAGCAATTACAATGGGTGGCCACTGGGAGATCCCACTTTTTCTGGCTGGAGATGCTCGGTGAAGAGGTCTCCCAATCTACGTTGGGTCTCACAGATATACCGGAGGCCACACAGGCCCACCAAACATAGTATATGACACCAACAGACTCACAGGTGAAGCGTTGCCCCACCTGAAAGGACTGGGGCCTTAAATGGTAGTGAGGGAGGAGGTGTAGGTGCAGGTGCAGCACTTGTTCCGCTTGCAAGGACAAGTGTCAGGAGGAAAATCAGTGGGAAGGGATCAATGGACAAGGGAGTGATTCCTACGGAAAGCAAAAGGGGGGGAGATGTGTGTGGTGGTGGGATCCCGTTGGAGATGGTGGACGCTACAGAAAATTATGTGCTGGATGCAGAAGCTGGTTGGGTGGAAGGTAAGGACGAGAGGAACCCTATCACTGGAAGGATGGAGTGAGGGCAGACGTGCTTGAAATGGAAGAGCTGTGGGTGAGGGGACCATTAATGGTGGAGGAAGGGAAGCCCCTTTCATTGAAGAAGGAGGACATCTTCTTAGTTCTGGAATGAAAAGCCTCATCTTAAGATGCTGGAACTGAGAGGCACGAGAACACTTTAAATTTGCCTTTGGGCAAATTCAACAGCCTATTCATTGCCCTATTGTAGCTCATTTGTATTGAATTTCATGCAGCTTGGAGACTGGAAGGGGAGTGGAGGTGAATTCATAGCCGAGTGCAGCAGATGGCTAGAAACATATCCTGTTTCTAAATTATAACTGCTCACAATGATTACCATGCAACTACGTAAACATATTTCACTGTTGCTCCATGACTTTAGAATAAAAAGTACATTGTCAACCAGACTACTTGCAAGGAATTAAATATTCCTTGAAAATTTGTAAAATTTGAAAATATGTTTGAGTTCTATTTTGCAGTATTAAGTCAACAAGTTCCAATTACATAGTACTACCTTCAAATGTAGTACCCAAGTTCCACCGGGGAAACCTTAGTTCACATTGCAAGAGGGCTCCCAAAACTGAGGAAATTAAAATAACATATTATATGTTACATAATGTATACAGACCATTCTCTATACATTATAAGTTCTCCATATATTATATGTTCTTTATGCATTCTCTATGTATTATACTTTCTCTGGACATTCTCTATACATTATATGTTCTCTATACATTCTCTATACATTTATAAGAAACATATTAACTGACTGCCAGATGTTTTTCACAGCAAGCAATTATGTTAATTTAATGAGAAAGATATTAGAAACCAGAGAATGTTGTTTAGAATAATATATGAAAGAGCTATTTCATCATTCAGGTCCTGTTCACCAGACGTGAAATTTTGACAAAATGTTTCCACTATGAGGAAGCTATTGCAGATGTACATTCCAAATAACAAACTATAAAACATCTCCTTATGCACCAAGGGAACCTCAGCATTTAATTGGTGTAATACTCCAATCAGTTCTTGATCCCATGATCAATAACTAATTATCAGATCTGCCCCAGGCTCTGGTCCCAACCCATGACTACAGGTTCTCTCTGATACCTCAATGGCATAGCAGATGAGCAATCTGCAAAAGGACCAGTCAGAAGCACCAAATGCATTGAGATTTTATCAGCTCGGCCCTCAACTAAAATAGTTTCAAGGTACCACCCAACAAGCTTTTCACTTACTAATCAGTGACAACAAATTTCTAGACAACAAAAATCACTGGGACCAAAGAGGAATGTAGAAATTAAATTATAATAAGACCATAAGACAATGGAGCAGAATTAGGCCATTCAGCCCATCAAGTATGCTCCACCAATTTATCATGGCTGACCCAGTTCCCTCTCAACCCTATTTTCCTGCCTTCTCCCCATAACCTTTCACACCCTAACTTATCAAGATTCTAGCATCCTCCACTTTAAATACACCTGGCCTCCACAGCCGCTTGTGGCAAAAAATTCTACAGATTCACAAGCCTCTAGCTAAAGAAATTCCCCCTCATCTCTATTCTAAATGGCTATCTCTTTATTCTGAGGTTGTGATTTTAGACTCCTCCACTAAAGGAAACATCCACTCTATTGACGCTTTTCAAAATTCGATAGCTTTCAATGAGATCCCTCATTCCTCTAAATGCCAGTGAGTACAGACCCAGAGCCATCAAACGCTCCTCATAGGAAACACCTTTCAACCCTGGAACCATTTTCATGAACCTCTATTCAATCCTCTCCAACGTCAGAACATCTTTCCTTGGATAAGAGGTCCAAAACTGTTCAAAATACTCTGCGAGGCCTCACCAATGCCTTATACATCCTTGTTTTTAAATTATAGTTGCCTCAAAATGAATGCTAACATTGCATTTGCCTTCCTCATCACCAGTTCAAACTGCAAATCAACCTTTAGGGCATCCTGCATGAGTACTCCCAAGTCGCTTTGTACCTCTGATTTTTTAATTTTCACCCCGTTTAGAAAATAGTCTATGCTTTTCTCCCTTCTACCAAAGTGCATGACCATACTCTTCCCTAAATTATATTCCCATCTACCACTTTGTTCATTCTCCCAATCTGTCTAAGTCCTTCTGCATCCTCAACATTACTTGCCTCTCCACCTATCTTTGTATTGTCCTCAAAACAGGCCACAAGGCCATCTATTCTGAAATCCAAATCATTGCCATACAATTTTAAAAGAAGTGGTCCCAACACTGACCCCTGTGGAACACCACTAGTCACCAGCATTCAACCAGAGAAGGCTCCCTTTATTCCCAATCTTTGTCTCCTGCCAATCAGCCAATGCTTTATCCATGCTTGTATCTTTCCTGAAAAACTGTGGCTCGTATCTTGCTAAGCAACCTCAGGTGTGGCAACTTGTCAGAAGCATTTTAAGAATCCAGGTACACAATATAGACCCAATTCTCCTTTGCCTATCCTGTTTGTTATTTCCTCGAAGAATTCCAACAGATTTGTCAGACAAGATTTTCCCTTAAGAAAACCATACAGACATTTTACCAAGTACCCCAAAAACCTCATCCTTAACATTTGACTCCAACATCTTCCCAACCACTGAGCTCAGGCTAACTGGCCTATAATTTCCTTTCTTTACCCCCCCCCCCCTTCCTTCCTGAAGAGTGGAGTGACATTCGTAATTTTCCAATCCACTGACACCATGGCCAAATCTAACGATTCATGAAAGATCATTACAAATGCCTCCACAATCTCTTCAGCTACCTCGTTCAGAACCCTGGGGTGCAGTCCATCTGGTCCAGGTGACTTCTCTACCTTCAGACCTATCAGCTTCCCAAGCACCTCCTCCCTCATAATAACAAATGCACTCACTTCTGCCTCCTGACACTCTTGAACATCTGACATACTGCTAGTGTCTTCTAAAGTGAAGACTGAAGCAAATTACTTATTCAGCTCATCCACCATTTCCTTGTTCCCATTTCTACCTCTCCAGTGTTATTTTCCAGCTGTTCGATATCTACTGTTGCCTCTCTTTCACCTTTTACATATTTGAAAAGAAAAACTTCTGGTATCCTCTTAGATGTTATTGGCAAGCTTAGCTTCATATTTTACATTTTCCCTCCTCATGGCTTTTGTGTTGCCTTTTGTTGGTTTTTAAAAGCCTCCCTATTCTCTACCTTCCCATTATGTGCCATCTCTTTTGTTTTTATGTTGGCTTTGACTTCCCTTGTAAGCCACGGTTGTGTCTTTCTGCCTTTAGAATACTTCCTCTTTAGATGTATCTATCTTGTGCCTTCTGAATTACTCCCAGAAACTACAGCCATTGCTACTCTGCCACCATCCCTGCTTTGTCCCCTTCTAATCAACTTTGGCCAGCTCCTCTACCATCCCTCTGTAATTCCCGTTACTCCACTGTAATAGTGAACTTATCCTGCAATTTGCGAGGGAGAAGCTGAAGTAAGATGTATCAAAATTTAAAAGATTCAAATTACATTTATTATCAAAGTATGTATGCTGAGATTCATCTTATCCAGACAGCCACGAAACAAAGAAAGCCCTAAGCCTGTTCAAAGAAAAAAAACTCCCAAACACAAAAAAACCAACAACAAAACATAAACCCACCCATTACACAAAAAGCAAATCACGCAAATGGCAAATGAGCTGAACTGAATATGGACTCTGATTTTGTGTTTTACTTTCTAGGTTTTCACTCATTCCTCAGCACAATTTGGGGTTTTTTTTTGCGTATGAGTTGGCATGATGCTTTTTCTTTGAACAGGTTCTCTGGTTTTCTTTGTTTCGTGGCTGTCTGTTGAGAGGACAAGTCTCAGGCTGTATACTGCATAGATACTTTGATAATAAATGTGCTTTGAATCCTTTGAATATGGAGACATCTGATTTAGCTTCTCCCTCTCAAATTGCAGGGATCACTGCTTCATTAGGGTTCCTCATGAAATTGGGTTCATTACACAACACCCAGTCTAGAAAAACTGATCCTCTAGTGGGCTCAACCAGAAGCTGCTCTAAAAAGCCATCTACAAATTCTCTCTTAGGTTTCAAAATCAGCACCAACCTGATTTTTTCAATCTACCTGCGTATCAAAATCCCCCATGACTATTGTAACAATGCCCTTTGAACATGCATTTTCTATCTCCCATTGTAATTTGAAGCCCACATCCTGGCGACTGCTCAGAGCCCGGTATATAACTCCAAACAGAGACATTTTACCCTTGCAGTTCCATAGCTCTACTCACAGCAATGCTACATCTTCCGATCTGATGTCGCCTTTTCTAAGGATTTGATTTAATTATTACCAACAGAGCCATGCAACCCCCACTGTCTACCTGCCTGCCCTTTCAACATAATGTGTATGCTTGGACTTTAAAGCTCCCAACTATGATCTTCTTTCAGCCACGACTTAGTGATGCCCACAACATCATATCTGCCAAACTAACGGCACTACAAGATAATCTACCTTATTTCATATAATGCATGCATTCAAATATCACACCTTCAATCCTACATTCATCACCCTTTTCAATTTTCTCTGCAATTACATTGCAGGTCATTTCACTGAGTGCATTTTTGCCCTAACATCTGCCTGTCCTTCCTGTTAAGTCTCACTACCACACTGTCTCTGCTTGTATACCAACTGCCCCATCCGCACCCCTATCACTCAGTGTTCCATCCCTCTGCTCAATCAGTTTAAGCCCTCCCCAACAGTTCTAGCAAACCTGCCTTCAAGGATATTGGCCCCCCCCCTCAGGTTCGGGTGTAACTCATCACTTTTGTACAGGTCGTGCCTTCCCCACAAGAGATCCCAATGATCGAGGAATGTGAAACCCTGCCCCTTGCACCAGTTCCACAGCCATGCATTCAGCTGCCAAGTCATCGCACCCTTACCCTGAGCGGTGCATGGCACAGGCAGCAATCCAGAGATTACCAGCCAGGAGGACCCGCTTTTCTGCTTTCCACCTAGCCCCCCAAATTCATCCTTCAGGACCTCCTTGCCTTTCTTACCTACATCATTGGAAGACTTCTGACTGCTCACCCTCCCCCTTTCGAATGCAGTGGACCTGTACCGAGACATCATGACCCTGGCACCTGGGGGGGCAACATACCATCCGGGTGTCTGTATTGCTTCCACAGAATCCCCTGTCACCACTGCAGCCCTTATTTCCCCACTTCCCTTCTGAACCACAGGACCAGACTCAGTTCCAGAGACCTGGCCGTTGTGGCCTTCCCCTGGTAGACCCCCACCCCTCAACAGTTTCCAAAGTGACAGACTTCCCATTGAAGGGGAACAGCCACAGAGAAACAACAAACATTAAATAAATTGGAAAGTATTCAATGAGGCATAAATAAATGAATATCAGTTCATTAGGAACAGGATAACTTGCTGGTAATAAGAAAAAAATGGTTGAAATAATAACTCAGTATTACAAAAGGAGCTAGCAGGAAGGAAATAATATGGAGGGGGACAAAATAAATTTAAATCAGAATGATGGGATAAATGGATATTTAACTTTAGAGACAATAAAACCCCCGTTGAGGACGCATCCAAACATTTGGTTACAAATGGACATGAAAATTTTGGTAATGTTGGAGTAAGCCAGGCTGAGATAAAGCATCACATGTACAGGGCTCAATGTACAAAAGGAGCAAATCCCACTTGTTTATATCCTCTGTGCCTCATTTCCCTTTTGCTGAAACACTGTGAGGATCTGATGAATAGAATGTGTATTGTCCTAATCACACGTTAAATGTTGAAGGAGATTCAAACTTCACATTTTAATACCCAAGCTATTACTAAAACTGAGATTCCCGGGTTATATACCACTGTGATTGAAATGAAGGAGCAGATAAAGCAGAGCAAAATCTACCTCCAGCCTATACCTCAGAGGGCAGCAGTACCAACAACTACTACTACAATTATATAAATTACAGTAGTCTCTAACACTGATCATAATAAGCACAACACCAACACAACATACCTGCATAAGTATATTCAAGTCTACGATGTTAAAAGTAAGATACAATAGCAGAGTAAGTTTTAAAATAGGTTATCCAAGTTAAAGATTTTAATATGACAATTATATGCAAAGAAAAAAGGGAATAATATTATTGCAAATAATTAGAAATAGTATTATTAATTAAACTGGATTGTTATAACTACAGACACAGTTAAGTTACTTGTACTAGTTGTAGAGTATCACTTTAAAGAAAGGGCTGCTATCTCGCCAATAGCTGCTGGCTAGCTGCAGTTCTAGAGTTCCTTGTCTGCCAAGAGGATGAAAACAGTGAATCTAGCCTAAACACTGGAGTTTATGCAGACGCTGCTAATCCAGGGGAACACATAGAAAATTCTGGAGGAACTCAGCAAATCAGGCAGCATCTATGACAGGGAATAATGAATCAATATTTCACGCCTAGACCCTTCATCAGGACGCTTTATCAGACATCAAATATATCAAAGGTATAAAGGTATACACCTTCATCAAAGGTATAGAGAAACAATGGCAGGAGGATTGGAAAAATGAATCAAAGTGAAGGCATTTCTTTTCTAGTCACCCACTAGTTAAAAAGGTCTCAGACTATTACTCTTTAAATCATAGAGATATTTGTGAAATTAACAAGACTTAGGTTGGGGCATTGTGGGCTAAGCAATTATTTAAAGATAATAGGAAGACATCCTACTGGATTATGTGACTGTGGTAGTCCAGAGACAGTTCAGCATGTTTTGCTGAGTTGTAATCGATATAAAATTGAGAGAAGCATATTGTTCAAGAGGCTGTCTGACTTAAATGTATTCCGTTTCTCTGTTAAATCTTTGTTTGGCCATCAAGAAAACCACTATCTGATTGAAGAGTTTATTATTCTGTTTCTACGTGTGACTAGTGTATACTCAAGAATTTGAGTTTCTTGAAACTCTGTAACTAATTATACATCCTGCGGAGGGAGGAGGAGGAGGAGGAGGAGGAGGAGGAAGAAGAGAAAGAAGAGGAAGAAGAGGAAGAAGAGGAAGAAGAGGAAGAAGAGGAAGAAGAGGAAGAAGAGGAAGAAGAAGAAGAAGAAGAAGAAGAAGAAGAAGAAGAAGAAGAAGAAGAAGAAGAAGAAGAAGAAGAAGAAGAAGAAGAAATATATGTGTTACAATGAATCTAGCCTCCCATCTTCATTCTGGCCATGGCCGGACATGAAAGTGCAGTCACACGAAGTTCAAGTTCAGTTTACTGTCATTTAACCATATTGCCGACATTCCATAGAACATTACAGCACAGAAACAGGATTTTGGCCCTTTTTGGCTGTGCCGAACCATTTTTTTTTACCTAGTCCCACTGACTTGCACCTGGACCATATCCCTCCATACACCTCTCATGCATGTACCTGTCCAAGTTTTTCTTAAATGTTAAAAGTGAGCCCGCATTTACCACTTCATCTGGCAGCTCATTCCACACTCCCACCACACTCTGTGTGAAGAAGCCCCCCCCCCCCTAATGTTCCCTTTAAACTTTTCCCCTTTCAACCTTAACCCATGTCCTCTGGTTTTTTTCTCCCCTAGCCTCAGTGGAAAAAGCCTGCTTGCATTCACTCTATCTATACCCATCATAATTTATATATCCCTATCAAGTCTCCCCTCATTCTTCTACGCTCCAGGGAATAAAGTCCTAACCTATTCAACCTTTCTCAGTAACTCAGTTTCTCAAGTCCCAGCAACATCCTTGTAAACCTTCTCTGCACTCTTTCAACCTTATTAATATCCTTCCTGTATTAATATTCCTCTGGATCAAGGTGCACAACACAGTACAGAGAACTCACACATAAGGTAATGTTACAACAAATAAATTAACAAATAATAAGGTGCATTTACGATACAAGTTAAAAAGTAAACAATATAACGCTACTGGCACTTCATCCTGATGGGACCTGGGTGGTGGCAGGTTGCTCAGTTGTCTCACAGTCTGAGAGAAGAAACTGTTTCCCATCCTAACAGTTATTGATCTCCTGCCTCATGTAGAGAGTCAAAGAGGGGAGGGATCATTAACAACGTTAAGGGCCCGGTGTATGCTGTGCTCCTGATAAATTGCTCAAATGGGTGGAAGAGAGACACTGATGACCCTCTTGGTAGCCCTCACAATCCTTTGTAGGATCACCCTCCGCCAATTTACTGGTAAGCTTTTGTAAAACCTTAAATGAAGGTTTATGTATGTTTTTTTTTATCAATTAACAGCTCTTTTATGTCAATAAGCACTGGCGGGAGAACAATTTGGTGGTTATGGGGTAAAAAAAGATGAATGGGTTTGATGAAATTGCCCTAAATTCAAGGGGCTGAATAGCTACTTTCTGTGCTGTAACATTTCCACAATGTTATGAGTCGATGACACCTTCTATGCCAATTCTCACCGCTTACATTTTATGTTGCCCTTTGTCCTGAATCTGTTAAACCTTGGGTAAGGTTACAGCAGAGAATTACCCTCTGTAATTCAGTTAAAATGTATGTAGCTGATCAACACATTTATCATATATTTAGCAGAAAAACTGACATATTGCAGATTAATTTTCAATATATTGACTGAAGTTTTATAAAAAAAATCATTGTCAGCCTAATTGAGAAACATGTCGAAATACACTGAACTCCAACTCCACTGTTTTATCTCCCATTGCAAGCAAGGCTGTTGATACGCTCCTCTGGCTTCAGATTAGAAATAAGTTCACAGAAGATAGCAGGAAAAAACAAAACACAAATTTCTGCTTGTCATGCAACTGGGAAGTGAACCGCAATGGAGAGCAGATGCAATATTTTTTTTCGATTACTTTATTTCCACATTCAGCCTCACCAAATGGTAATCTCTATTTCAAGACAGACCCAATTTTATATTATTATCCCAAGAGCCTGTTTTACTTGTTGACAGATAAGTTGTCCTTTGCTTTTTGTCTTGTACTTGCGTGTGTATAGTTTCCAGCTACGCTTGTTGACATTCTGAAACTACAGAGAAGCACTCTCGACAGGAGTACACTGGGACTGTTGAGCAATTGATAACACTCGTTCCTATGGAATCATATAAGGCAGACTGGAGGAGACAAAGTACCCAAATAGAGAGAAACAATAAACTACACACCATTCCTCTTTGCATTCCTTATCTCAGGGGAATTATTTATTCCATCAGAGGGAGATTTATTCTTACATTTTAGCTGATTTTATTTAAAAGAAATCCAAAATATCCAAATACTTACACCGTTCAAAGCCAACAATCTTTGTATACTATAAACAAAAAAAAAGATAAATTTGTCGTGCTAGTTATTCAGGTGACCTCACATCTTCCCTGGGCAGACAGCAAAAATAAATTCAACATTCATTAGATTCTGTGCAATTCCTTCATGGGTTTAAACGGTCAACTGTGAAAGGAAACCTTCAGAAAGGACATGCCCTTGCCACCCTTTTCTTTCTCCTTTTTTTAACCGAAAAGGCATTACTGTTGATTAACAGAAGCTTAACAGACAGGAAGAGGAAAGGATCCATCTCTTTAGGGAAAAAATTACACAGTGGAAAACAACCTTAATCGTAAAGAATTGCTTACTTTTATATACTGATTTATCACGTTAACACAGATTCAATATTATCAGTCTCTACATTGAAAATTTAATATTGGCCATTTTAGTGAATATGGAGAAATAATGGTTGATCTATCACATTAAGCAGAATCTTCATTTAACTTCCAGAAGGTACATTTCAAGAGGATGAAAAAGTGCAATACCAGAAATCTAACTGCATGGATGGTTGCCAATGGATTGGTTGAGCTCAATGGCCTGAAACCTGATGTAATTTTAGACATTTTCAAATTTCATGCCATATTATAACCTGACCTGCTGCTGTCCTACCCATCTTTAGATTTTCTTTCATCTATACCAAAATGTGTATTCGTATAGTAACAGCTTAAATGTACACACTTTGAAATTCCTGCTTAACAGTATTATGGCAGCATTCATTGTGAACGGTACGTGCAGTAGTGAATAAGAGGAATATATATCTTACCTTTGATACTCTGTTGGCAACTTCCCTGCCAACAGTCAAACCCTGTACAAAGGTCCGAGCTGCGATAAAAGCCCTTGTCACCTGTATTTTCAGCTTTCGAGGCACGTCTCCAAATGGCTTGAGCTGGTCAGTATATTTGCTGATGCATTCGAGGTAGTCCTCTGTGAAATGGTATTGGGGGTTTACTAGCTGGAACATTCGTTCCAGTAAATGAGCCCAAAAATCATTGAGCATTTCCTCCAGATTTACATTGCCACCTGTGTAGTAGCGTTTTAGTTCTGTGAAGAGATCTTGAAACACTTCAGAATTTTGCATGTATAATTGGCCATATGTCCGTATAAACATGTCATTCAGTGACTTCTCTGAATTTTCCAAAAGTTCTCTGAAAAACTCTGCAAAAATAAGGACAGAAAGGAATTAGATATTCATATAAAAACTTAACAGTCTTAATCAAGTATCAATATTTGAAGTATTAAAATATCAGTAATTTGAAAATTCATGTTTGAATTCATGCTATAAACTAATCACAAGGGTATCAGTTAAAACAACAACCCCATTTACAACTCTTCAACAATGAAAAATGTACTGTACAGAATCTATTTTCTCAGGTACATGCCGTGTTTGAGGATGCTAATATCAACTGCATTCTTTAATATCTATGATATGATTCATGTGATGGTTTTAATCGTGTGATGTAAAGGTTATTTTAATGCAGACCAGCATGAAATGAAACCTTGGGTCGCTGACATTGATTATTGTGGCTCTTGCATTACCAGTTTCTGTTAAAGATGATAAGAGCATTTACCAGTGATCAGGACATGTCTAAGAGGAGAGATCTGTTTTGATCACTTTAGGGACAGTGCTTTGTATATGTGCATAAACAGTGCAATGTGACTCACAACTCCAAAGAACCGAGTTCAATCTTAACCACCTATTCCCTGTGACTGTATTCTTCCCTTCAGGATTTTGATTTCCTTCCAAATCCAAAATCCAATAAATTGCATAGGCTGATTGTCAGTTTCCAAGAAATATTCTTAAAGCTAGACGAGCAGCAAATTGTTGCACAGATCAGGCGATAATTCCTGACACAGTTTCACTAAGCACTGACGTTAACATCAGTGGAATACTGAGTGTGGTTACCAAGGTCTCACTTGTGGATAACCACAACCATTCTGACATTCCATTTGGATCAAACAATGCAGACCTAAAGTTACAGATAAAATAAATGAATTGGAGGGGGCAGTTCATTTCTCAGAGAGTACTTTAAGATGGTTAACAATAAGGCTGCCAATCTTTCCAGGTTAAAGTTTCTGTACTGCATCCTTATTCTTTTGATTGAACTAGTGACCATTTCAACTACTGAACAGTGTTTGCCTTATCTAAGTCCAGTTGAAGCTGGACTTTCTGATGAGTGGATGCTACTGTAATCTGAAATACCATTTTAAAAACAGCTCTTGTGATAGTACCACAACTTGCCATTGGAAATACTTCTGTAACAGTCGAAAGATAAGCTAATTGTGATCCTCACATTCTCCATTATCTTCTAAGAGCTGACAAATTTGGATGGAATCCTATTTCCTGCCTGAATCAGTAAGAATGATTCAGCGTAATGAGCATGTCAGCACTTACAGAAAGATTAAAATGGTGTAAAATGGTGCTGGTGATGCCTCGCGACTACTAAGTCTACATCCACACTAGACCGGATAATTTTGAAAATGCCGGTTTCGTATAAAAACGATAGGCGTCCACACTATGCGTTTTTGAAAATATCTCTATCCACATTGAAACGGAGATTTTGGCGAATCTCCTCCTACTGCGCATGTATGTGTAGGACACATCGACCGAAAACAAGCGACATGTTTGGTGTTGAATCTCGCTGTGAAAGTACGCATTTGTGTAGTTACAGACTAGAAAAACTTAAAACAATGGACACCTGTTGGCTCTTGTGCAGGAGAACTTAGAACTAAAAAAAAACAAATACTGGAGTGTACGGTGGCAACCAACAGGGAGATCACGGACAGATTGACCTGGCTGATGACAAACATTGAAAAACTGACTAACTGTGTTGCATTAATAAAGCACCTTGTTAAATGTATAAAGCATGTCTGCATCAGTGTTATCTTGTATTTCCATACAATGTTACATTAGGCTGTAACACATCTATTGTCAGAGAAGTACTTGCATAAATAGGTAAACCACCTTCATACGAGCAAGGACAGAAAACGGCAAAGTGAGTACAGTATACTTATTTATTCAGTAAGTTATGGGTCTGAGTATTTTGTGAGTACATTTCTAACTCTTTTGGCTTCATTCTCATTGCCATCTGTTCTGAAATTGTTAGGTTGTGTTCAAGAAAACAATGAAACAGCGCGATGCTGTCTGATAGCGTTTTCAGAAGTCTCCGGCTACCCCGTCCACACTGATCTGCCCGAACAGAGTTTTCAAAAATACCCACCCTGGAAAGCGTTTTTTAAAAGCTCTGGTTTCAGGAGGCAAAAATGCCGTTTTAGTGTGGACGGAGGGTAAAAATGAAGAGAAAAAGCTTTGGTTACGGATTTATCCGGCATAGTGTGGATGTAGCCTAACTGGTGGCGAAAGGCAAAATAAAGAGAACTACTAAACACTTTATTACTAACAATCACCACCACCAATGGAGAGGCGCAGAGGCAAGACTAGGTGAGTGGTGGTGGGAGGATGAGGAGGCAAAGGCGAAGGTGAAGGCGAGGCATGTGGAGGCAAGCAGAAGCTGAAGTACGGGAAGTCTTTGCTTCAGAATCAAGGGATATCTGATCAATTTATATAAACACACCCATAAATTAAAAACCAATTAAGATAATTAAAACTGATATACAATAAGCTATAGTTAAACAATAAGCTATAATTTTTTTTCCAGGAAGCGACGTCTCCTCATTTGAATGGAGACAGCTGTGCTCTTGCCAGGCTTGGCCGCTGGCACACTGCATGGATGACTTCACTGTCACCAGTGAGACCACAGGCTGATCAGCAATATGGATCAGTTTGACCCTGGGAGCCACACTCAATCACAGCAAGAGTTAGGTCATGTCCTTTGGCAATTGCTGCATGAGTACTATAATCCTTTCAATGTGAGGTCTGAATACCCAGAGGTGTGGGGAATCTGGTCTGTAGGCAAGAATTGCTTGGTGAAGATGGGCAGGCTGAATTAGAAAATGGGGCTACAGAAACAAAGATCTCACTCGATGGCAGGCAAGAACCTGGTTATCAGGGACAAGGTGCTCTTACTGTTACTGCACATAGCACGGCTGTGGCCCATACCTTGCTCCTGCTTCATGGCAGTTGCTCAAGTCAACTTCCTTTTCATCTGGAGATCCAGAACAGATCATGCCCTTCGGGCTGTGCTGCACAGATCTCCAGCAAAGGTGCGGGAGTGGTGGAGGTAAAAGGTAGAATGTACCCGAGTGGCCACCTTTATAAGTGGCTGCATGAAGCTGGCCCTAGAGGTGGAGTATGGAATCACTACCTGTTCCCGGTGTTGAGAACGATGGCCCTGACCTCACTGACAGTAGGACCCTGACATACTAGCTGGTCTTCATAGAAAACTTCTTTCAGAAAAAATCACTTTGGATGGGAGCAGAGAGTGTGGAGACAATGAGGAAAGAAGGCAGTAAAACATTAAAACATACTGCCTCAGATCACCCAACATTAGAATGGAGGATCCTTGGGAAAATCGGAGACTGCAGCTGCCTTACAATAAACTTGCGTATATTTCAACAAAAATTCAATTTAATATGACAGGTACGAAAGCCAGAAAATCTATAAATCCTTGACTAAGAATTGCATTTTTAAGCCTGTGGATCATTTAGCTTTCTGAGACCCTTTAATTTATAAATACTTGTTTGCACTAAATGTCAGAAGTTATTGATATTTGCCTTAACTTTTCAAACTAAGCTCTAAACCACTCCCTGTTGTCACATACAACAGTGCGGAATGTTTGCTGGGATTCAGGGATCTTTCGCAGATGTTGCTGTCTATGACTTCTCTCGATTTTATTGAAGTGTGAACTTAATGAAGCAAAGCCCCCTAAGTGAAACTCTGGCAACAAACTACACAGGGTGATCTATAAACAATCTAAATTATCTACTTGGAAGATAATAAAAATTTAAATTAAGTTATGTTTCTTACTCTAATGGAAACAACATGCCCTGATTTTCTACTGCACAGCACATTATTCCCATGCAACATACAAATCTGTGTACAAATTTTCATAAAAGAAAGTAGGGCTTAGAGAATTGATGGCAAAATCTGTAATTTTCCTTCAAAGTTCTCATGCTGTGGATATGCATAATGGACCAATGACCCATGAAGCACGCCTGCATGCTATTTACATGACCTCCATTTACACGAGCAAAGACTACTTACAAACATGCAGGTCTTCATAGAGCACAAGAGACCCACACGGTTAAAACACCTATGACACAGACTGAAACACTGGCGATACACTGCAGATAAAAACTTACTGCACCTCACACGGTCAGATCACCATTAACCACCATCAATCTTTGACACCACCTTGCCCTCCCCTTTGCCTGAATCTAACTCTTGAGGTCCTACCTGCAAACCAGTCCTGCTTCCTATTGAATTCCTCCACTCCAATAGTGACAAGTTGAGGAATTAAATAGGAAGAATGACTTTTGAGAGTGCTATAAGCTTGCCCAGTGCTTATCAAACGTGCAAAAGGACTGTATCAAATTAAATGCATTGATGGTTAAATCAAGCAACTTCCATCGTCAAATCAATCACTGTGGAAAACAAAGACTCTGGCTATAGATATTTTGCATCCTCTTGAAATACAGCAATTAACATTAGCACTTTTCATATTATCAGAAATTATTACCCAAATAAATGCAGTTGGAGATCAGCAGAAGCACAAACATTATAAGTAATTATTTAAAACATATTACATTCAATTAACAGCTATATCAAAGAGGAGAATATGCATTTTGTTAGATCTCAGCATTCATCCTATTATTATGCTTTAAATCACTTGGTTCAATTAGCCTGAAAAGGAAATTTAAATCAAATCTCGAACAAGAGGAGATCTGCAGATGCTGGAAATCCAAGCTGCACACACAGAATGCAGGAGGAACTCAGCAGGCCAGGCAGCATCAACTTAGTCGAAGTTTCAGGCTGAGACCCTCCATCAGGGCTGGGAAAGAAGCCAGATTAAAGAGATGGGAGGAGGGGGAGGCATACAAGCTAGAAGGTGATAGTTGAAGGCAAGTGGGTGGAAATGGGGGTGGGAGTGGGGAGAAGAAGAAAGAAGCTAGAAGGTGATAGGTAGAAAATATAAAGGGCTGCAGAAGAAGGAATCTGATGGGAGAGTGGACGACGGGAGAAAGGGAAGGAGAAGGAACTCAACGGGGAGGTGATAGGTAGGTGAGAAAAGGACATGGGGGGGGCAAAGTGGGGAGGGGGGAGGGGGGAAATTATTACCGGAAATTGGAAAAGTCAGCGTTTACCTGAAGTTAGAGAAAGCGATAAGCATGTTTTACTCCTGTTAATTAAACTGAGTTTGTTTTTGTCAAGGAAATGAATGTGACAGAATTATTTCATCGTGCTGGCAAACTTGTGTGCATGAGTTGAAGAAAGGATCTGAGAGTTGTGATGTTCTTATGATTAGCAAACCTGTCAGCATTCACATCCAGCCTACTCATACAGAACAGCAAGACAGCCACGGCCAGCTCAAACTCACTGGCTATAAAATGTCGTAATCTAGGATCAGTCTAAATAGTAAGAGCTGAATCAATTCAAGTATTGTAACTAATGTACAAATGTAAAAACAAAGCTGTGGAAAATTAGAACAGTTCCATTTCTTTGTAATTCGGAATGTTCGAATAGTTTAGGTGTTGCCACAATGCAATATGTGCATTTTGTTGTCCTGAAAAATCAGCAGTGCCTTATCTTGAAAATAGAAAACTGTCCTCTGGATTACATCAGAAACTGCCATGCAACTTGTGATTTCCACATTAGGATCAGAGGGGCTAATGTCAGCCCCCGTGTAGCATTATCTCTGAAACCTTGCAGAGGAACTTGGATCATACTGCTTGGGGACTCAACTGTACACCAATTAATTCCATAATTGAGAGGGCAATGTACTATGCAAGCCTAGAAGTCTGTCTGAATCCCTTCCCTTCGGTGTTGTTTAAAGAGTTAAAGCATCATCATGTAAATAGGGGTGCTATAAAAAAGCATCATTATGTAACAAGCAATATGCCATTGACGTTCCTTCAGCACTGAGGAAAAATATATTGCTAAATTGAATGTGATGCTTTGACAAGTGTTCAGCAATAAAATTTTGAGGTTTTGCAGAAATCCAAATTAGTACATTTCTTGTTTAAAAAGTATGATCCAGAATATTGCTGGTGACAAATTTAGTGACTCATTGGCAAAGTTGCTGCAGGGTGGGTAGGAATCAGAGACTCACTGACAATGGTGTGTGTGTGTGTGTGTGTGTGTGTGTGTGTGTGTGTGTGTGTGTGTGTGTGTGTGTGTGTGTGTGTGTGTGTGTGTGTGTGTGTGTGTGTGTGTGTGTGTGTGTGTGTGTGATGCGTAGAGAATTAAGGACTCGTTATTATTGCCGATGTTTGGATAATTTGAAATACGGAAGGTACCTATTTTATTTCCATGGGGAAATGAATAAGACTGGAGAAGCAAATAAGGTCACAGTGTCCGTGGCAAAAGTAGATTTGTGCTTGCTGATTTTGTGCAAGGATTAATTTAGTTGCAGGATTTTGCTAAGTGCTGTGTTTTAGTTGCCTTATTCACCTCTCAGGGTAACGTGGTCCAGGTTTCAGCAAAACCTTATAGAAATAACATTGTGTTAAACTTAGTGATCTCCATGTGAATATTACCCTCAGATATACTTTTATTTTATTTACTTAGACACACAGCATGGTAACGGGCTCTTCTTGCCCAACAAGCCTGCACCAGCCATGTGACCAATTAAGCTCGTAACTTTTAGAAAGAGGCAGGAAACTGGATCACCTGGAGGAAACTCACATGGTCATGAAGAGAATGTACAAACTCCTTACAGAGAGGTGGAACTGAACCCGGGCTGCTGGAATTGTAATAGCATGACGCTAGGATCAGAACTAGGCGATTCAACCCATTGAATCTTCTCTGTCATTTAGTCATGGCTGATTATTTCTGTAACACTACTCAGATTCATAATCTGATTCAAATTGTTTTATTTATCACATGTACATTGAAACATACAGTGAAATGCATCCATGAGGAAATCTGCAGATGCTGGAAATTCAACAACACACACAAAATGCTGGTGGAGCACAGCAGGCCAGGCAGCATCTATCGGGAGAAGCGCTGTCGACGTTTCGGGCCGAGACCCTTCGTCAGGACTAACCGAAAGGAAAGATAGTAAGAGATTTGAAAGTGGCGGGGGGAGGGGGAAATGCAAAATGATAGGAGAAGACCGGAGGGGGTGGGATGAAGCTAAGAGCTGGAAAGGTGATTGACGAAAGTGATACAGAGCTGGAGAAGGGAAAGGATCATGGGACGGGAGGCCTCAGGAGAAAGAAAGGGGGAGGGGAGCACCAGAGGGAGTTGGAGAACAGGCAGAGTGATGGGCAGAGAGAGAAAAAAGGGGGGGGGGAACTAAATATATCAGGGATGGGGTAAGAAGGGGAGGTGGGGCATTAACAGAAGTTAGAGAAGTCAATGTTCATGCCATCAGGTTGGAGGCTACCCAGACAGAATATAAGGTGTTGTTCCTCCAACCTGAGTGTGGCTTCATCTTGACAGTAAAGGAGGCCATGGATAGACATATCAGAATGGGAATGGGATGTGAAATTAAAATGTGTGACCACTGGGAGATCCTGCTTTCTCTGGCGGACCGAGCGTAGGTATTCAGTGAAATGGTCTCATAGTCTGCGTCGGGTCTCACCAATATATAAAAGGCCGCACCGGGAGCGCCGGTGCATCCTTTGCGTTAACAACCAACACAACCTAAGGGTGTGCTGGGGCAGCCCACAAGTGTTGCCACAAATTCCAGTACCAACATAGCCTGCCCACCATGTTTGGAGGAAACTCAGCAATAAAGCTAGCTCCGTTCCCCTCTCCCTCCCACACAGACAGTGCTCCAACTCCAGGAACAGCTGGCTTTCACCTCCTGCCTCCAGTGGAGTCACAAACTTGCAATCTCAGGATTCCAGCCATTGGGCTTCAACTTCCATATTCCCAATCAACTGTGCGGCTTTGGTATTAACCAAGAAATCGCCGACGACTAAGGATGAGGACCCTAGAATCCAGGCCTCAAGCTTTGGACTCGCCAATGACAGGACCCTGAATACCAAGCCCTGAACTCTGGTATTCACTGAATCGTGTATTCCACAGATTCAGCACTGCCTGCCTGAAGAAATTCTTCCTCATTTGAGTGCTAGACAGACATCCATTTATTCTGAGGCTCTACTCTCTAGTTCTGGACTCCCCGTCTAATGAAAACATCCTCTCAGTGTCCACTCTATCCAGACCTTTCAGTACTGAATTCCATCAAGTACAAGCCCAGAAACACCAAACATTCCTTGTACATGAAGACTTTCATTCCTGGGATCATTCTGGTGAACCTCCTCTGGATCCTGTCCAGTGCCAGCACACCCTTCTTAGACACAGGATCAAAGTTGCTGACAAGATTGCAGTCTGACCTCAGCAATACATCCTTGCTTTTATAATCTATCCCTCTTGACATGAGGGGTATGGACAGGATAAATGCAAGCAGGTTTTTTCCACTGACATTGGGTGGGACTACAACCAGAGATCATGGCTTAATGGTGAAAGGTGGGAGGTTTACGGGAACATGAGGGGAACTTCTTCACTCAGAGGGTCACAAGAGTGTGGAATGAGCTGCCAGCACAGTGGTGCAAGCAAGTTTGATTTCAACGTTTAAGAAAATTTTGGATAGGCACGTGGATGGTAGAGGTATGGAGGGCTATGGTCCTGGTGCAGGTTGCTGGGAGTAGGCAGTTTAAATGGTTTCAGCATGGACTAGATGGAGCAAAGGGCCTGTTGCTGTTCTGTACTTCTCTATGACTCTATATGAATGCTAATATTTCATTTGCCTTCTTTAATTCTGACTTTAGAGAATCATGAACTAGGACATTCAAGACTTCTGAAATTTCTCCCCATTTAGAAAACAGTCTACACTTTATTCTTCCCTCCAACGTGCCTATGACATCAGAGTTGCAGCAATTGTGACTTCAGATGAGAAATGCCCAGATTTTTAAAAAAGATACAAGGCTACACAAGTGTTATCAAACAATTGGAATCTGAGCCTCGGGTTTTCTTTTCCAAATAAGAACTGCGAAGACAGATCATGTTGGTAAGATAAGAACAAAGGGCAAGCTTGATTTTAAGAGGAAAATTTATACACCATACAAATTCGCTTCTCTCACTGTTGAAGATTTACCTTAAATATCGTTATTGGACAGGTTTCTAATACAAAACTAGAAATGTAGTTTTCTCAAAACAAGCAACATTTTTGTCAAAATCTCAGTGTTTTATACAAACTGAAGACATTTCGGGCTGAGTATCCTTTATCCGAAATTCCGAAGTCTGAAATCTGAATTTGAGCACTGACATGGCGTCACAAAAGGAAAATTCCACAGGGAACTGGGAAGGTTCCCAGGCGACGCACAAGACTCTGCTCATCACAGACAGTTCTGATAAGTGATCTCATGTGTGTTGAACAGAAGTTAATGAAAAATAGAAAAGCATTGCATAAAGTGAAAAATGAAGATCTATTATGACAAACTGAAAATTGAAGGTAATAGTGAACATTCAGCAGGCTGGTTGCAGAAATCTTAGAAAAGGCAAGATTTAAAAAAAATAATAAATATAAAGCATCTGCTGATCACAAAGCGGCAGAGAAATTCATTGATGACTTTTGCGAAGATCATTGCTGATGCAAATCTAACACTAGAACAAGTCTACAATGCTGATTGAGGAGGTACCTAACAAAGTGGCCACTGCATGTATTTCTGTACTTTTGTAGTGTTCTGCTGCTGCAGCCCAGCCACTTCAAGGTTTGATGTGTCGTGAATTCAGAGACGCTCTTCTGCACACCACCATTGTAACGTGTGGTTATTTGAGTTAGTCTCGCCGTCCTGTCAGCTTGAACCACTCTTGTGATTATTCTCTGATCTTATTCATGAACAAGGTGTTTTTGCTCACAAAACAACCACTCACTGAATGTTTTTGTTTTTCAGACCATTCTCTGTAAACTCTGGAGGATGTTGTGCACGAAAATTCCAGCTGATCTGTAGTTTCTGAGATAATCAAACCACACCATCTGGCACCAGCAATCATTCCTCTGTCAAAATCACTTAGACCACATAACTCCCCATTCTGATATTTGGTCTGAACAACAACTGAACCTCTTGACCATGTCTGCATGCTTTTATGCATTGAGTTGCTATTGTAGGGTAATGTAATTGGGAGAAATGTACATAATTCACCACCACAAACATTGAGTTGGGGTTTCACTTTAAGAGGCTGGTCTGACGTGATGATGTTATTACAAAAAAGTTTTTAAGCAGGCTGTTGTGGTGTAGGTTTTGGAACTCAATAAAAAGTATTACGGGTTTTGTTAAACATTAAAATGTCTCACTTTGTTTTATTTGCAGAAACATACATAGTTGACCCTAGGACAATTCAACTGCCAGGACTTAAGAACTTTTTTTAAAGCTATTATTAATGCTTTTTGAGTTAGTGATTTAGATGCATATCATATTATTACTGAGTTAAGTATTGTATGTAATGAGTTTTTGCTACAACAAGTGTATGGGACATTGGAAAAAATGTTGAATTTCCCCATGGGGATGAATAAAGTATCTTTCTATCTATCTATCTATCTATACCAGAGTTATTGAACATGTCGGCCAATGCAGTCTCATTAAAACTGCTAGAGCTTTGGGAGCCAAAATGCCATCACTTGGTTTGTACACGCTGAGGCCCAATTCACCCTGCGAGAAATCTCCACCAGCAACACCAAATATTTCTATGTGGTTGCGTCGCTCAGCAATTCCACAGGGGAGAGAGTGGTGAGTCTGCTTGAACACCCGGCTGAACACGATGAATACCAGATGCCTTCGCCCCATCGTGCCCGCAAACTGGAGACGGACTGTTTTAGACTCCATACGTGGCTTCTCGCATCTGGGTTGGAAGGCTTCAGAGAAACTGGCTGCACTAAAGTTTGTTTGTCATGGCCTTGGAAAGGATGTGTGTGATTGGACTGCCGATTGTGTGGAGTGCCAGCAGATAAAAATTGACCATCATGTTCAGTCACCATTAACACTTCTTGAGATCCCAGAGTGATGGTTTGACCATGTCAATGTGGACCTTCTTGGTCTTCCTCCACCCTCGCATGGTTTCACGCATCTCCTTACCAGGTGGACCGTATCACCAGGTCGCCAAAGGTCATCTCTCTAGCTGCAGGTGTGGCTCGGGCATTCATCAGTACCTGGGTTGCTCGGTTTGACACCCCATCTGACTGCAGTCCCCAACTGACAACAAACCTCTGGGCTGTGATGGCACAGAACATTGGCGTTAGGATATACCACACAATGGCATACCGCCCGCAATCCAATGGCCTATGTGAGTGTTTTCAGCGCTTCTTAAGGCTGCTCTGAGGGCTTCCCTGACTGATGAGCATGACTGGCTCCTATAGGCCCTGCTGGGGCTCTGAACTGCTCCAAAAGAGGACCTGCAATCATCCGTGGCTGAGTTGGTATGTGGCAGCTGTTATGAATGCCAAATGATTTCATGCCTGATGCCACGGCAGCCTTGTCAGCCTCTCTACAGTGTTCCACCCTCCTCAGTAAATTCAATTCCTTTTCACCTATTCCCATCATGGCGTACAACATTCTTGGGTATCTGTTGACCTACATTCCACCTTGCTTGTTTTTGGCTGCCTTGATGCATGCCAACATCCCTTTAGGCCCCCTTACAATGGCCTGTTCTGGATTTTGGAACAGGGAGAAAATATTTTTATTAAAGAGGGATAAACCAGAATGTACTTTGGTAGATTGCCTGAAACACGCCCACCAAGATTTGGAGGATTATGCTGCCAAGCCCCTGGCATCACGACATGACCATCAGCACATCAACACACCTCAGGATGAGCCAGAGGCACCTGCGGTTCTTCCAGAGAAATGTATATCATTCACAACCACTGACATTGAGGTGGGGTTTTGCTTTAAGAATCTGGTTTGATGTGATGATGTTATTACGTAAAAGTTTTATGGTGCGCTTTTGTGGTGTAGGTTTTGGAGTTCAATAAAAAGTGTTAATTGTTACATTAAATGTAAAATGCTTCACTTCGTTTTATTTGTGGAAACCTGCACTACTACAATTAGCTGATTAGATATTTGCATTAATGAGCGGATTTACAGACGTACCTAATAAAATGGCCACTGAGTGTACAGAAACTAAAGGGGGGAGAAAAGAACATAAATTTGGAAACAAGAGAAAATCTGCAGATGCTGGAAATCCAAACAAAACACACAAAATGCTGGAGAACTCCACAGGCCAGGCATTTCGGGCCGAGCCCCTTCATCAGGACTGATGCTTTATTAATTTGGAAGGCAGACATATGACAAGTTGATTGTTTATACAGTATTAAACAAAAGGCCTTTCAGATGGGTTTCACATACAGATTTAGACTGACATGTTAAAAACTAAATTATGGAAATCTTTTTGAAAGAATAATGTTTTCATTAGTAATTTAATATGACTCGAGTCAATTGGAATTGATTTGGTTCATTAAATGTTATACGGATTAAAAATGCAATGAATTATAAATGTCCATTGGGCAATCAGGCCACATGTCCTAAATTCTTTGTGCCCTATGGCTTAATTAAAATGTTGTTAATGAAACAAATTGGTGATGGTCCAATGCATCCTTTATGTTTTTTAATGATTTTATGTTGGGATGATGCAAATCAATTAGTTGTGCCCTACAACTTAGAATTTTGCACTGGCAATACAAATAAACCACGGACTCAAAACACAACAGATATATATTTGACCTTGATACAAAGATACAATGCATAGATCTTGCATGACAGCAGTGTGATTATCAAATCACAAAGATTCTGGTGATGCTGGAAATCCAGAATAACACACACAAAATGCTGGAGGAACTCAGCAGGTCAGCCGTCATCTATGGAGAGGAATAAACAGTTGACGTTCTGGGCCAAGACCCCTCAGGACTGGAAAGGAAAAGGAAAGAAGCCAAAATAAAAAGGTAGGGAGAGGTGTACAAGCCAGCAGGTGTTTAGTGAAGCCGGGTGAGGGGGAAGCTGTCCGGATGGGGGGGAGGGGGGGGGGGATGTGAAGTGAGAAGCTGGAAGACGATACATGGAAAAAGTAAAGGGCTTAAAGAAGCAGGAATCTGATTGGAGAGGAGAGTGGACCCTTGAAAAAAAGGAAAGGAGGAGGGGCACCAGAGTAAGATAATAGGCAGGTGAGGAGAACAGGGAGTAAGAGGGGAGCCAGTATGGAGAATGCAAAAGAAATGAGGGGGAGGGGGGAGAAATTACCAGATGCTAGAGAAATCAATCATCATATTGGAGGCTACCCTGACAGAATATGAGGTGCTACTCTTCCAACCGAAGTGTGGCCTCATTGAATGAGAGTGTTCGTCAATTGAAATATTTCACACTGTAGTTGCATGTAACATCTGAACTCAACCTACAGGGTATACATTTGACATGATGCAATATTAATTCAAAAAATGCTAAATTAAGATTGCTTACAGATCACAAATGATCTTCTGGTAAAATAAAGAGTTCAATTTGGATAAGAGTCCCAAAATTGTGTTCGACCTCTCGGAATATAATTCAGAATTATATCCCGTGACATTAAAGATTTTATCCAGCAACTAATAAAGATACCAGATGGGACAGTGAAAGCGAGTTACATACTTCTTCAGTTAGGAAGGGCAGTTCACAACATGGTTTTAGATTAAACTGAAATCTGCATTAAAATTGTTTATGACTCATTGCTGAAGGAACTGCATGCAGTCAGGCAGACTTACCCAGTTAGCAGGAAGTCAAGCCTCATGTGAAACATCAGCAATTGCGAATAGATGCTCATAGAATGGAGAGGTAGAGAGAATGGGAAGAGCAGTTAAATGATGATTATTGTAGTCTCAAGTAAAAGATGTTTCATCACAGAATAAAGATTAAAGATAAAGACAGCCTGTATAATGGTTTAAATGGTTTTGGCATGGACTAGATGGGCCAATGGGCCTGTTTCTGTGCTGTACTTCTTTATGACTCTGTGGCTCGATGCATTTTTCCCCATGAGCATTGAAACATACAGTGAACTTACACTGTTTGCGTCAACAACCAATGTAGTCTAAATACATGCTGGGGGCAGACCGCAAGTGTTGTCACACTTCCGGAGCCACCATAAAATACCCACAACTTGCTAACCTAACTCATGCTTCCTTGGAACGTGGGAGGAAACCGATGCACCTGGAGGAAAGCCATGCGGTCATGGGGAGAACGTACAAACTTCTTAAAGACAACAGCGGCAATTGAAGCCTCATCACAGGCACTGTAAAGTGTTACACTAACTGCTATGCTACCAAGCTGACCCTTCTTAGAATAGGGATTTATTTTGCCATTTTATAAAAATCCCTGGTCAGGTAGGAACAGGGATAGAGGTGGAGATAGCTGACCTATTCTGTGGAATTGGAAAGTTGTGTGAAAATGTGTAAAAAATTCTTCTATAGTGATGTTTTGACATGATTGTTCTGAAAAGTGACAGTTCTTAATCCATAAAACAACTAGGTTTTGCTAATCTTCTCTGCTCCAAAACCTTGATATTCAAGGAGCTGAATTTGACTTTTAAAAGGCCACCCACACTCAACCGGCCACCCTGGTTCCTATGACAGACTCCTCAAAAGCCCACGGCTGTGTAAAAGTAGTGGAGGTTGTTGCGTCACCACAACCTGACCTATTCACTGCACCCCTTGGCAACCCAAATTTAATACTCTTTACTCTTTGCTCTTCTTGCAAGCCTAACTATCACATGCTATTGGCAGGCTACGTGACAGTGATTGTCCTTGAAACTTTAGAGGTACAAAACCTTCCCCAAGGAGCATTTCTCAAGCTTCGCAGCTTTTTGCTCAAACACGAAGGATACACCGTAAGCATCTGTACAGACTCCAGGTATGTCTCTGGCATGGTTCATGATTTTGAATCACTTTGGCAACATCGGGAGTTCATTACGTATGCAGGTAGACTCATTATGCAACACACACAAAATGCTGGTGGAACACAGCAGGCCAGGCAGCATCTATAGGGAGAAGCGCTGTCGACGTTTCGGGCCAAGACACTTTGTCAGGACTAACTGAAAGGAGAGATACTAAGAGATTTGAAAGTAGTGGGGGGAGGGGGAAATGCGAAATGATAGGAGAAGACCGGAGGGGGTGGGATGAAGCTAAGAGCTGGAAAGGTGATTGGCGAAAGTGATACAGAGCTGGAGAAGGGAAAGGATCATGGGACGGGAGGCCTCAGGAGAAAGAAAGGGGGAGGAGAGCACCAGAGGGAGATGGAGAACAGGCAGAGAGGGAGAAAAAAATCAAACAACTAAATATGTCAGGGATGGGGTAAGAAGGGGAGGAGGGGCATTTTTCTCCCTCTCTGCCCATCACTCTGCCTGTTCTCTATCTCCCTCTGGTGCTCCCCTCCCCCTTTCTTTCCCCCTAGGCCTCCCGTCCCATGATCCTTTCCCTTCTCCAGCTCTGTATCCCTTTCGCCAATCACCTTCCAGCTCTTAGCTTCACCCCACCCCCTCCGGTCTTCTCCTATCATTTTGCATTTCCCCCTCCCCCTCCTACTTTCAAATCTCTTACTATCTTTCCTTTCAGTTAGTCCTGACAAAGGGTCTCGGCCCGAAACATCGACAGTGCTTCTCCCTATAGATGCTGCCTGGCCTGCTGTGTTCCACCAGCATTTTGTGTGTGTTGTTCGAATTTCCAGCATCTGCAGATTTCCTCATGTAGACTCATTATGCATGCGTATTTCATTTAAAAAAATGCTACGAGCGGTGCAGTTGCCCAAACAAATTGCTGTCAATAAATGCGAAGCTCACATTAATGCCTCAGACCCCATAACTAAGGATGCATCTATTAAAGAAGCCACTAATGCAGAGAAAGCCATGTTAGCATGGATGCAGGTGCAATGCACTCAATCTGTGATTAAGCCTTCATGAAGGAAATTATTCCCAGATTTGGACTTCCAAACAAAATTTAACAATGATATAGGGACATATTTTGTATGTAAATTAATTAAGGAATTGGGTCTGGCATTAGGATTTACTTGAGGATATCTTCTTCCGTATTAGTCCCGGTCATCAGGACCAGTAGAAAGAATGAATGGAGCATTAAAAGATAAATTGCCTAAGGTATGTCAGGAAACTGGATTGAGGCAGCCAGAGGTTCGTCCCAGAGCATTATACACTCCAAGAAATACGGTGAGCCGGACAACTAAATTGACTCCTTTTTAGGTATTAATGGGAAAGATGATGCCGGTGGGGTCTTAGCCTCCTTTGATTAGTGCACAAACGTCCCTGGTCTGGACCAATGAGAAAACCACAGAAATTATTAAAGCCCTAGGTGAAGCAATAAGAGCAAACAAAGGACAGGTAGATGCTGCCTTATCTCAGCTGGGGGAAGAGAAAACTCATCCCTTCAAAGCTGGAGACTGTGTCTATGTAAAGGCACTTAAGAAAGCCTCTCTACTTCCATGGTGGAAAGGGCCCTATCAGGTGACTCTGGTGACAAGAACTGCTGTGAAAGTCCAAGGGAAGCCTGATTAGACACATGAAATGACAGAAGACAGAATTATGAAGAAATTACTTTCGTTGTGTGGGGCTTATTATGCTGTGGAAAACCTATAATACTTACTTGGGCTTAGTTTATGAATATGTCACATGGAGTAATGTAGTTAGTTGTTGGGTGTATATGGGGCTTCTTATGCATAAAGCCAATTCTCTTCAATGAGAAGGATGCTTCGATATAATAACCAGCAATTTTAAAAGCTATTACTGGCCAGATAAAAGAAGGGAATGGATACAGGAGGGAATAGATAATCGACAGAAGAACAAGCTACATAAATATCAATCTGATGGGTTTTCTCTGAGGAAAATTGCACTGAGGGATGGTATCTGCCTAACTATAATTTAACAAACCATAATGTGCCTAGATCGCATGTAACTACTGAAACAGCTGGAAAGTGCTGGTGCCAGAAAAACAGGAAAGGGCAGTGAATGGGAAGGAGTTAGTGCAGAGAAATGACTGATTTAGGTGGGGAACCCTCATCCACTACGGGCTAATTTTGGTAATGATCATACTAGTGATCATGGTGACATGATGTGCCTGTTCTTGGATAGCTGGGCCTCCGGCTCCTCCTGTAAGATTATTCCCACATGTTAAACTGGAATTTTTCGATCCAGAATATGATGAAGAAGCCGAGTTAAACATAAGGCCTTTATCCCTTGGATATAACATTCCCTATCGTGAGGAAATAGAGTAGAGGTGGATGAGGGATAAGGTTGATCAGATGATCAAAAAGGAGGGGCCTGTGGAAGAAAGTTAAATTTTGAATTGCATTTTGTTGTCAAGCTTGACTAGCTAAGTATTATCCAAGATTTGGATCATGAGGAAGACAGGATAGGATGCAAATTCTTTCTTCCTTGTGGTAACTAACAATATGTCTTGCCAATAATGAAGTATCGCTGACCTTTGTCAGATTCTGTCTGGCTAATAGGGAAAATGAATGTGGACATGCAGTTCTAATGTTGTGTACCACGTGGAAACATTTGTAGACTTGCTGACACCAAATAAATGCTTCTTGAAATCGCTGACCAAGTACGTTTAGCTGTTGGCTATTGCCCAAAATTTACTGTATAAACTTAAGGTGTAACCTGACATTGGCAATGTCGTACGGCAATGGCTCCCTGTGATCACATATTAAAGGGTTAAGTTTATACAGAGGTCTGTGTCTTTATTTCTGTTTGAAAATGGGGTAAATTCCCTTCCAGTAAAATACCATAAAACAGGGTAGATTCTTCAACTGTACTTCTGTTATTTCAGCTTTTAACTGGAACAAGTTAAAGTCAAGAATGTACAGTAGTATCAGGAAATTATAGAAATATTATTACAACATAGTTTCAATTAGCATTCTGTGAAATAGAGCTAATCTGAGTACCATGTGATACCATATAACAACTACAGCACAGAAACAGGCCATCTCGGCCCTTCTAGTCCGTGCAATCCTTCTAGTCGATATGTACAATGGAAATATAACAGCAAACAAAATCTAGATAAAGATTAGCTTGTGTTTGTCACACGTACATTGAAACATCGAAACAAGCTGTGAAATGTGTCGTTTTGAATCAACGACCAACATAGTCCAAGAACTATGCAAGTGTTGCCATGGTTCTGGCACCAACAGAGCATGTCCATGACTCACTAACCCTAATGTAGTATATTTAATATTTCAGTAATATTTGAGTAATATTATAAATATATTATTTGATGAACCATTCTTTGCTTTTTTACATAATTTATTATGTGTTATATTCAGGAAATATATGAATGGTATACATCATTAAGCAACCATGTCATAGGTGAGCACCTCACTGGGGTAAAACTAAGTACACAAATATTCCCAGCCCTTGTGTTTTTCTTTCAATTACTTCCTGCAGTTACAAAACACAACAGTAGTGATGAATAAGTTTTAAAAGCAAACCTGAGATGACTACCTACCGGCTGAAGTGCAGAACATATTTTCTTCATAAGGGGAGACGTTTGAGTTTTAAAAAAATAACTGAAAATGGACAAAATTCAGTTTCATGAACAGTGAGTACCAGGAGGTAATAATAATAGATTTTCAAGTAATAGCTGGCTACATTGGAAAGATAGTCACATTTGATTGCACGACAGATAACTGGATGATGCATACTGAACATATTAAACAGTATTTTGAAGCGAATAAAAACTGAGTGCCGAGTTTGCTGAATACAATAAGTTGTAAGGCGTGCAGTTAGCTTAGAAGTTTAACTGTTTCAACTAAAACAGTAAAAATGAGGTGTGCTGATATTGCTATTGTTGATTGCAGAACGCTTTTGGTTTCATAAGCGAACTCAAATGAAGGGGAGTCCATTTCTGCTTATGTGACTGAAGTGAAGAAATTGTACAAGCATCGTCAGTTCAGATATGGGCTTAACGATGCACTGAGAGATTATTTAATTTAAGGAATCTTAAAAGAAAGCATTCAAAAATGGCTCCTAACTGAACCCAACCTACATTTAAAAGAGTGGTTGAGATCGCTGCATCAATGGAAACAGATGCCAGAGACACAACTGAGTTGCAGTCAGGAATGAAAATGAGTGTGAACAAAATTGCAACATTCAAACAGAATCATGCCCGGCTGAACAAATTGTGTCACTGTCATGGCAGGGGCCCACAAACACCAGACCACTGCAGGTTTAAAAGCAAAACTTGCAGAATGCAACTAAGTAGCTGAGGAGTAGGTACAGTCGGCACCCCTTATCCGCGAGTTCTGCATCCGCGAATTCAACCAACCGCAAATCGCGAAAACCCGGAAGTGCTCTTCCAGCACTTGTTGTTCGAGCATGTACAGACTTTTTTTCTTGTCATTATTCCCTAAACAATGCAGTATAACAACTATTTTACATAACATTTACATTGTATTAGGTATTATAAGTAATCTAGAGATGATTTAAAGTATACAGGAGGATGTGCGTGGGTTATCGTGGATCGGGATTGAAAAAAATCGGAAGTTCTCTTACTAAATAAGTCGGAACAGGTACATCCGGTATTATTAAGCGTCAGTTAGTCAAACGTTTGTCTTAGTATATAGTATATATTTTACCTTTCTATGCGTATAAAACACTTAAGAACATATGTTTCAGTGCTGGGCTCAGGAATGGAAGTTCCTGAGTTGGATCTAGTGACAGATCGCTGCCGAGTGTGCTCTACACCATGCCGGGCTGATGTGGAGGATCAAAAACCCAAAACCCCAAAACCCAATAATTAAACCGCTGCGTTGCTTAGTAATAATTGTAGCTTTCATCGGGGCAGAGTCTTTCTCACTTTATCCTTTAAAATTGTTCCGATCATTGACCGAAGTAGCCTAACGCTTTTCCAATGACCCATAGTGTTTCACCTCTTTCCGATTGCTTTATTATTTCCACTTTATTTTCAATCGTGATGGTGATTATTTTCGTGAACAGAAATACTGCGCATTCAGAGCTCTGGCGCCAGGTCCTAACGTCCACCGCAGTGAGACAGGTTAAATAAGGTCTGGGGTTCCGCTGGGTCCTAAGGTCCACTGGATTGACACAGGTGGAATAAGGGACTTGAGCATCTGTGAATTTTGGTATCCGCGAGGAGTGCCGGAACCAATCCCTCACGGATAAGGAGGGCTGAATGTATAATGCCTTGGACTTCCTGAGTATTGCAGAAAGCCTTTTGTTATATTATTCATTGGTGGAAGTTCAGAAAGAGAAAACATACACCTGCAGAAACATGACAAAAACCTTGGAAGCAAGAGCAGCAGAATTCTTATATGCATTGGGAGAAGCTGTTCCATGTACATGAGTGTATTTCTCTGTGTGAAGAGAATCAAACCAATATAAAACTGACTTGTTGCCAATGCATTGATTATTTTGATACCACTGAGAGGAAATCTATTGAATAAATTATTTAATATAGTGTTTATTATACTCATAATCAACCCAGAAAATTTGAAAAAGGCTGGAGGGAGAAGTAAATGGAGCCCTAGTGCAAAGAATACTTTCAACAAATTATATTTTGACAAACTCAGTGCTTGAGGCTGCATTAATGATGAAACTGTTCCCTTTTGTTTTATTACTTTGTAAAACTGACAACACATTGGAAAGTGCACATATGCAATTAATTACAGAAATCCAGA
Organism: Hemitrygon akajei; assembly: GCF_048418815.1. Taxonomy (NCBI): domain Eukaryota; kingdom Metazoa; phylum Chordata; class Chondrichthyes; order Myliobatiformes; family Dasyatidae; genus Hemitrygon; species Hemitrygon akajei. The sequence goes on from NC_133125.1 coordinate 110,299,387, forward strand.
ATTTGCATGTAATTGAACCCTGCTTCTTAACAAGATTCACAAGTACATTCGCCATGTATGCAGTCATTGCCATCAGCTATTGTCATGAACTTCAGCCTTTATGTAATGTTCTCATTGAAAGTGCTCGTGTTTGTTGAATGAGGCAACCCTGAGCCCAAACAGCGCTGCACATCAAAACCACAGCAAAACACCTTACCTTGCTTGAGAAAATTAATTCCATGCATAATGTTTTATTCCCCCTTTCCTGATGTTTAAAACAAACTACTGTTGTGTCTCAGCCAATAGCCAGTCCTTAAGATGGAAAACATTTTTGCACAGAAATGCCTAGAAATTGGACTCATTTACAGTTATTGTTCAAGTGAGAATAAAGAGCAATATGGACAGGTGGGAGTGTATCAAATGTTATGTGTTTCTTTAAAGCACTTGTCTCAATTCCCTCACTATGAGCAAATTAGATTAGACCATTCTGATTCATTCCAACACAGATACCATTTCCCATTTGTATTTTGGACACATTCTCAGGCTTGTTTTAATCACTCAACAACAGAAATCAGATCAAAGATTATGACACAAGATCTTCGTAATTAATTCACCAAGAAACAGGAGTATCACACATTGAAAATGGTGATTTATTGGGAATTAATTGCATGACTGTTGGCCATAGCAGACCACAGCAAAATATGGAAGAAACCGTCAAACTCGAATGGGTCAAGAACAGTGGGATGGAGGCACCCATGTTATGAGATAGTACCCCCCCCCCCCCACCATTTTGTGTGCTCTGAACTGATTCTTCCTCTGGAATACTGTAATCAGAACAATTGAACATGGACAGAAGTAGCTTCAGGTAATGACCTACTAAACTTGAGACCACTCTCAGACAAACAGCAATTTACTATGTAAAGTGGCAGACCTACCAGAGAAGCAATCTGTAAGCTTGTTAGACTCAGGGTCACCTAGTTTGACTGGTCTGAACCAGTCAGAGTTAAAAGGGAGTTAAAAGGAACGAAGACATGAGACTGGGGGGAGGGGGCAGAAAGCAGAGAACAATGTGGGCTGTAACCCTGAACCACACACAATAAAAAGGTGGTGTGGGTCAATCAGGTGATAAATATCCAATGACACCGGAACCCTTTATTTGAATTGATAAGGAATGAATATAAAAGTGGACTCTTTGACTGCACTATCAGCAATAACTCCAGAGAATCACCATCGCAAGAAAGAACCCCCCAAGTCAGGGCCTAGGAGAAGGAATGATCAATTGTCTGGCAAGTGGAGATCCCCTGTTTCATTGTTATAAATTAGAAAAGTGGTCTGAGTGAGTATTGGTTCAAAGGGAATAGTACAATCCATGTTCTAAGTTGTTGGCCCAGGGTCGTCGCGGTTACGTTGTTGTTACGAATGCATGTGGCATCCAGTGACGGAGACAAGTCAGAACTAGTGAACAGTCATAGGTCCCATTCGTTTCAGTGGGGATTCGTGATCTAGAGGGTGGATGCTTTGCTTCACTTACTCTATTTTAGCTTAATCTTTTATTAATTTGAAAGTATGAATATAAATTTTTAATTTTTAAAAATAAAATTTTAAGTTATTTTTCATAGCTTTAAATGTTTATGAACATCGGGGTATCAGCTGGAGCATATTCCCCTCTGAGGCCTTGTCACCCAACTCCCGTGCAAAATTAGCCTGTCACATAGAGCTTGGGGAAATTTGGGTAGGTGATTCTGGACAGTGGGATGGGTTCATAAGACGATAATATATATGAGCAGATTTAGGCCATTTGGTCCATTGAGTCTGCTCACAATTTCATCATGGCCAAGCCATTTTTCCGTATCCATTCATGCTCTGACTAATCAAAAATCTATCGTCTTCTGCCTTAAATATACCTAATGACCTGGCCTCCACAGCCGCCCGTAACAACAAATTCCACAGATTCACCACTCTCTGGCTGAAGAAATTCCTCCTCATCTCCATTCTAAAAGGACACCCCTCTATTCTGAGGCTGTGTCCTCTGGTCCTAGACTCCCCCACTACATCTACTAGACTCCTCTCTATATCTGCTCTGTCGAGGCCCTTCAACATTCAATAGGTTTCAATGAAGCCACCTCTCATTGTTCAGAATTCCAGTGAGTAAAGCCCAGATCATTCAAAAGCTCTTCATTTGACAAGCCTTTCAATCCCAGAATCATTCTTGTGAACCTTCTTTGTACCCTCTCTCATGACAGCACATCCTTTCTTAGATAAGGGCCAAACCTGTTCACACAACCTATGTGAAGCCTCACCAATGCTATATAAAGTCTCAACATTACTTCCTTGCTTTTATATTCTAGTCCTCTTGAAATGAATGCTAACATCGCATTTGCCTTCCTCACTATCGACCCAACCTGCAAATAACCTTTAGGGAATCCTGCACAAGGACTCGCAAGTCCCTTTGCACCTCAGTTTTTTTTATAAATTTCCTCTTCACATTTTATTTCTTCTACCAAAGTGATTGATCATACACTTCATAACACTATATTCCATCTGTCACTTTTTCACCCATTCTCCTAATCTGTCAAAGTCCTCTGCAGCCTCTCTACTACCTCAAAGCAACCCGCTCCTCCACCTATCTTCGTATCACAGGCAAACTTTGCAACAAAGCCATCAATTCTGTCTTCCATCATTTTGCTGTCACTATGTTTAAACTAACTTTGGATTAAAGACTGGTATGACAGTTGTGGTTCTGCTGAATTTCATTTCAACAAAATCTTTGAATTTCTAAATTCCCTAAAAAGTATCTAGTGCTTTCCTGACATACGTGACAAATAAACTCTTCGTGGGCTTCCAGTCGGGTACAAGTATCGGTTATAACCAACATTTCGATGACAAACTCAGCCAATGGCAGACCTTGTCATCGAAATGTCAGTTATAATTGATACCTGTACCCAGCTGCAAGTCCGAGAAGAGCTCATTGGTTCTAAATTCTTGTTTTGAAAACCTACACCAAATAAAAAGTCTTTAGAAAGCTTTGCTCTCATTGTGATTAGAGGCACACCTTATTAACAAAATGATACATACAAACATCTACTCAGCTTATTTTGTTCATTGATTATAATGGACTAAAAGGGTTAAGTAATGGTTGAGATTGCATAGACAAGGCTTTCACTCTTTTGATGTATCTGAAATGCTTAAGATAATAAAGGAATGGTGGAGTAGATGGAGAAAATACTTCCTCTTGTTGATGGAACCAAAAGAAGGGTACATAAGTTCAAAATTAGAACTGGATGATTCAAGGGTGATGTCAGGAAGCACTTTGTTATGCACAGGTGAATAGAAAGTTCATATACTTCATGCCAGAAAGCTGTCAGTTCCAGGTAAGGCTCACAGATGTTATGGCAAACCCTCCAAATCCAATGGAAAGAAAGAAAACCAACTCCATGTCCTCGCCCTAGCTACCATCCCCAGCACTGGGAGCTTTATTATAGTTGGTCTGCTCTATTATGCTTCCATGAAGCCTGATTTCAGACCCCATGCTTCCAGAGCATACTGAGGCTCAACGTGCACCACAAATTTTCCAAATGCCCCATCAGATGTCTAGGATTTCTACACTGACTTCATCCGTCACATCAGAACTGCAGTGGAAGCAAGTCATCACTGCTCTCAAGGGAAAGGAGGAGGAAAAGAGGAGATATACAAAGAAAGGTGTTAAAAATGGAGATGAAAAAGAGGAAAAAATGGTAAAAGAGGAATCGAAAATCTTAAAACAAGTGATTAAGATTTTTAGTTAATTGATGCACAACTAAGACAAGAAAATAAAACTAAAGCTCAGCCATGATCAGACTCCTCAGCTGAAAGCACCAGATCAGCTAAATGACCAATTACCATTTATGTTCCCATTTTTCATTCCAACTTTCTCTTAAAGGTAGTAGATCAGGTGGAATATTTCTTTGTGAAAATGCCTATTTCTCATGAAAGTATTTATTCTTCACGCTACACATTATCCTCTCGAGATAGTGTAATGGCTATTCACTTTCCAGGGCCTGACAGTCTTATTGCTAAACTCAGCTTTCGAGCACAGTGGCATCACCTTTCCAAAGGGTCAGGGTGCTTGGTAATAACTTTTAACAAATATTCTTTGCTCAGCTTTTTTTCTCCATCTCCAGTCTCCAGTTGTTAATGTAAGCAGCAATCACTTTGAAGTTGGATGCACAGCTTTGCCAACAGTGCTACAGAATACAGGCTGCTAGCTCACAGCGGGTGTCTGCCTGCTAAGAGGTCCACTTTGCAAAGTGAAGAGACCAGGAGACTTCATGTCTGCGTGAACCAAATAAAAGGCAGTGGGGTTATGTCACTTAGTACATTAAACATGGTTACATGTTGGGATTTTTGTGTATTCAGAGGGTTAGCCCCCCACAGCATTAATTGTGGATGTTTGGGATCTCTGTCGCCAGAAGCCTTAAATACCATTTGAGTGAGTTACTTTGTTCCGGCAAAGGTATCTGGAAAACATTACATGCAGATGAAGTCATTTAGGACAGCATAGTATAAATATCACAAGTATTGGGATTGTTAGGAATGACAAGGAGAATGACAGAAAAATAGGGTCACAGCTCGATTTAATTCAACATTCAGTTTCTGTAACAAATGTCTCATTTGTCTGCAATTTGTTGGTATGATCTTCTAGTTCATAAGAATCGTACCTGTATTTGGAAATCTTTTGTAATTTGCTTATGTTTGGTAATTTGGAAATCTTTTTATGAATTAGAAATCCTCTGTAAGCGATAAATGTGTGTTAAGAATTATTTGTCAAAATTTAAATGCACATCATTAAAAACAACTGTGTTTAACCTACTTCATTGGCTGGAAGAATTTCTTCATTGGTAGGGAGGGGGAGCGCACCACTGAAGCATGGGAACTGGCAGCTAAACCTGGCTACAGAGGCTAGACGGGGAAGTAAAGTTCATCCTTGAAGAGTAGGTGCATAAAGTACCTAATAAAGTACCCAATAGTGAGGGTACCTGCAGATATCTATATCAGACAGAGCTTAGAATCTTCTTTTGAGTTTAAGGGCTTTGTGGACAGGGAGCCCAATACCATCACTATATGTTGTCCATATGAGCCGTCTTTCCACCTCAAGGCAATGAATATCATGTGACTCATGAATCCAATTGTGTTAGTTGAATAAATGCCATTGTGGGCCAGTTGTTCTAAATGCATTTTTCCCCATGCTATAATTTTATTGCAATTTCAAGTGATTTTTGCAGAAAATTTAATCAAATGCAATATTTCCAAACTTGATACAAGCCAACCCAGTACAAACTAATCAACGCACACAAAATGCTGGAGGAACTCAGCAGGCCAGGCAGCAAGTATGGAAAAGAGTGAACAGACCTGTCAGATCTTGGCCTGAAACGTCAACTGTTTGTTCTTTTCCATAGATGCTGAGTTGCTCCAGCTTTTTGTGTGGGTTGCTTTGGATTTCCAGCATTTGCAATATTTCTCATGCCAGCATAAACTAACTTTGGAACTCATGGAAATTCAGAACTTTTCATCCTAAAAATCTATCAGAGGTAGGTAAATAAAGAGTTTGCATAATGCAGCTCCTTGGTTATAGATTGTTGAGCTATAAGGAGAGCTCTGTAGGAAACACCAGAAACTATCTAAAAATATTAACTTCTTTTCTGCAACATCTATTTCCTTTCACAATCTTTCCTATATTTCTGTAGATGTCAGATGACACTTATCCCTGACATTTCTAATAGCTTTTGACGCGCACATTCTGCTGTTTGTATTGCAACTAAAGACCTACACTCCACATTTTGTGCTCTAATCCAGTCCACATTTTGTGCAAGATAATGCTCTTGATCGATTGACATGGGAGATTCTCAGAATGTACAATAGGCTGTGTACTAAACACACAATGAATGCAAGATTGTTTTCAACTGAACACCCTGTCTTTCATCCACTACAGAGCATTGTTTTTTTAATGCAGGTTAGTGGCTCTAAAACAGCCCGAGAGAACAGATTCCTCCATTGTCACTATTATTGCTACTCTGCAACCATCCAGTTGTTTTGTAAAGGAATAACAGAGCTTTATTTGGCACTCTCAGTACAACTCAGGGATGATCTAAAAATTATTAAAGCTCAGCACTCCCAGGGACAAACAAACACATGATTTGAACTTCCTGTTTGGGGCCCAGCATCAGGTATTTAAGCTTTCAAAGTAACTCAGACTTTTTAAATAAGAAGTCACATTTATGTAACATTGTTAACACTCACGAATATCTCCAGGGGATTCAAAGATGAGCCTAACAGAAATTGACTTGTTGGTCAAAGATAACCTTCAGGAATATTACATAGGAAGAGAGAAAAATTGAAAATTTTAAAAGTTTTGACTCTCAACAACTGAAGGCACAGATCCATTGGTTATTTATTGATTATTGATTATTGATTATTGGTTATTGATTATTTAGATGGACCATAATTAAGGTATAGAGTTTCCTTACACTTGTAAACAGTCACACAGATTTGGAGAGGTGAGACCACAAGGAGATTTGAAAATAAGGTTAATGAATTTAAAATGGAAGCTTGTGTGGATTGTGAGATAATGTTAGCCAGCTAATCTGGGTTGTGGGATGAGGAGGCATGGATGAACATTCAAATAAGCTAGGGATGAATTCGAGTTTAGGGCAAAGGATGGGAGGAGAGATCAGGATAGCACCTAAGTAATCAATCTTGGATGAGTTGGACAGTAGACTAATTGATCCGTGCAGAAGCTGACTAATCTCAAATGGTGCACAAATTTGGTGTTTCTAATGCAAAATTTAGCAGATGGTCAAAAAAATTTGTAAACTGTTTTATCCATAGGCAATAGTCATAGTCAGAGTGGGCTTTGGAATCTGCAGTAAAGGATTAGAATTGGAGAGTGAAAGAAGACATTTTCAGCATAATGAAAATGGTGGGGATGGCACAGTTGGGTGTTCAATATGTGTTGCCACCCCACACCTCTGGAGTTTGCATTCTCCCCCAAATTTGTGCAGTTTGATAGGTTAGCAATTTGTCCCTAGTTTGTAGGGAGAATCGGGGGGAGTTAATGGGAATGTGGAGAGATACAAACAGGATTAATGCAAATAATTTTCTAATGGTCGGCATGGACTTGGTGCACTGAAAAGCTTGGATCTGTTCAACGTGACTCTGTGATCCCCAATACTCAATTCACATGGTAACAGCTGCCTACGTTACATCCACAGACCCAAATCAGGAAAGGCGCTGAATTGGCTTGTCATTTTAAGCTGCTTTCAACAGAGCTAACAAAGATATACTTTAATTTAAATTTTGGCAGAACTTCAGTTACATTAGCATGTTTCATATATTTATATCATCCTGAAGCAATTATATGATTCTCCAAGAATAGATTAATCAATTCTTTTAAAATAAGCATATAATTGTAATTGGTCATAAGGCTCAAAGAAACAGTGTGCAGAATTTGTTCCCATACAGTGTCCAATTGGCTAAATCATTCACTCAAATAACTCTCATCGCAATTCCCACTAAAAGTTTTGTAACCATCATTACTTCAGGTCAGTCTAACAAACTAAGTACAGGAGGTGCTGAGGAATAAAATATATTTTCCCATTATTTCCAATATTTGTGTGTATGGACACATTAGAATGATTGGTAGCAGTTACCAACATCACAATGAGAAAGTTAGTATAATCCGATATCCTTTCCAAAATAGCTACTGTAATACTCAAGACATAGACTTCCTGCTCCTTTGATTTATCAGCAAATGTGGTTGAAATGGACATGACACAAATCCAACAGTACTCTCTGCTGGTATCTGCTTCTGCTGAAGTGCTGAATGTGGTGAATGTGACTGATAGGCTGACGACAGCATTCCTGAATCATCAGGAAGAGCTCAGCTCATTACAGTGGGTAAAAGGTCTTCAGACCGATGGCTGAAACATTTATACATCAGCTCTCTCACCAAGTTCTCCCTGCAGCTCTGCCTCCTCACTAGATGGAGATGACAAAAGAGATCATTTGCTTCACCTGAAGCCATCACTGGTGCTGCAGTGCAAGAAGTAAAACTGAAAAGGAATAGAATTGGCTCTAATTTTAACAAGTTTTTTATTTTCAGTTTTTATTGATTAAAGAAAACATTGTGGTTTGGTGTAAAACAAGGGTGATTGAAAAATGAAGCATGCTAAAGTCAGACTCATTCCAAGTGACGGTTCTCTCAGACCGACAAATTGCCCGTTCTCTTCGGGGGGTCAGGCTCTGGCTCACTGATATTCACTTGCTGATCTTCTGGATGAAAAGAGCACAGTCAAACACAACTTACCAGGTTATGCTGAATCTGAAATAACAACAAGTTGGAGTACAAGAAGGAGGATAGCCTCATGACATGATGTCAAGACAACAACCTTTCAGTTTCAGCAGAACAAAAAATCAGATCATTAAATTAAAAAATTGAAGCTACTTACATCAGTGGTGCTGAGGTCGAGATGGGTAAGAGCATTCCAGCTCTCTACTTCACCCCTCCCCTCTCCCAGTTTCACCTGTCATCTACCACCTTGTATTTCTTCCTCTCCTTCTTACTCTGACTTCTCATTTCTTTTCCAGTCCTGACGAATGGTCTTGCCCCAAAACGACGACTGTTTATTCTTTTCCACAGATGCTGCCTGGCTTGCTGAGTTCCTCCAGCATTTTGTATGTGTTGTTTTGGTTAAGAGCTTCAATTGCTTTGGAGTAAACATTCCCAATAGCTTGTCCTGTTCCTGCCACAGGATGCCATGACCAAGAAATCTCAACAATGTCTTTGATTTCTCAGGAGGCTAAAGAAATTGGGCATGTCTCCATTGACCCTCACCAATTTTCATAGATGTGCCATAGAAACCAATATATCATGATATATCACAGCTTAGTATAGCAACTTCTCTGCCCAAGACCACAACAAACTGTAGAGTTGTGGACAGAGCATATCACAAAAAGTGATCTACCCTTCATAGGCTCTGTCCACACTTCTCAATACCTAGGTAAAACAGCCGACATAATCAAACATCCCTCCTACCCTGGACATCTTTCTCCCATCGGGGAGAAGATAGTAAAGACTTCCATCAGGGTCAAGGACAGCTTCTATACCACTAAAACTAATTAAAAGACATCATGTAAGGTAAGATGGGCTTTTGACCTCACAACCTACCTCATCATCCCCTTGCACCTTACAGTCTGCCTGCAGTTATACTTTCTCTGTAACTGAAACAGTCTGACTTGCATTTTGTTATTGTTAACATTAAATTAATTCAAAGGAAAATACAGAAGTACGAAATGCAGGTCTAACTTCATCTTTACTTTAAGCGTGATGATGTATGTGATTAAAGTAGCTTTACATATAATTACTAATTATTTAAACAAACAGGAATGCTTAATCAAATGTTGCACAAATATTAAATTCACGACACTGTACAGTGTCTATTGTGGCTGTTATGCTAATGGATGAATGGAATCCACTCAGTTATTGGGAGGAGGTGTTTGTGCAGGATCTTTGCAATAATTTTCCCTGGGGCAGGCAGCAGGGGGGCTTCCTCTATCTTCAATGCAACTGAATCTGTCTCTTTTTTAAGGTGGTCATGAATAATTTGCAAAGACCCACAGCACGTCCTCCTATTCCTAGATTTGATAGAATTAGGAATGTGCAGTAAATCTGATGTTGCCCTCAACTAGGTTTTAGATCTTCAGCACGGGTATGACCAGCTTTGTTTTTCAGCTGATATGTGGCCTTTTTAACTTGTTATCTACTTGTGGTGATAGTCAATTGGACAAGATAATGGGAAGGAGCCAAAGACAGATCCATCAAGGAAGGAGCTTCAGGTGAGTTCTTCAATGCAAGAAGCAATGAACCACTGCAAAGCCAGGTTAGTATTCTTGATTTCAAAACTTAACCTAATGAGCAAGGCACTTCTCTCCTAGTTTACCCTTGCAAAAGATGTACCCACCAGCTTGTCCTTTGAGCTGGTAATCTCCTACCCTTTCCACTGTAGTCAGGGTAGCAACATCAATGTAGGTATATTCGATTCTTAGACAACATCATTTAAGCAACACAGGTCTGTTACTACCAGGGTTGTCCATGAATGTTCAGACATTCCAAACCCGTGCTCTATTTTGAGGAGGGGAAGAGGTCTGATTTCTGCATAGCAATTACCATATGAGCTTCAGAGAGAGAGGACATGATGGAACAGCAAATCCTGGTCTCCAGTTTATGTGACAGTAAACTTACTCTGACTAATGTTACAATCTGTTATCAACTTCAGCACTAATTGAATCAGCATGAGACGAGAGTCCCATGCAGACAGTTTCTAATATTTAGTCTTCTAGAGGAAATTCTATATTTGGCACCATTCAGCTTGAGTTGCTGAGGAAACTGAAGATGTTTTAAATCTCTTAAATAAACACATGAAAATGAATTATCTCTAATAGATAACTGAGCATTCAAATATTCTCACTTTATAAAGATCCAGTGTCATTAATTGTGTACTGTAGGTTTTTATTAAATGATAATTAGAATTAGATCTACTCTTTCTCAAAAGCTCAGTTCCTTCAGATGCTACTAATTCCGCCACCAAAAACATCCTTTTTACACTGGAAACACTGATGACTTTCCAGACATAAATAACTTGCGTACTCTTTCCGGCTATGTGTATATGTGCATCCCCATGAGGTTTTTCTGGCCTTTCCAGGGTCATTCACAGACAGCAGCGAAAACCTCAGCTGAGCATGCACCGTTGCTTTGAGTGAACAGTAGTCCACAGCTGTGAAGTTACTTGAAGTTTCTCTTTAATATATTTCTTTGTAACTGCAAAGTAAAGATCCGTCCTCTGTGAATGAATGTTTGTACTAATACGTATTCTACTGGGACGCTAGTGAGGTCAGTGCACATAAGGAACCAACATCTGATTCCTACATCCAATGCTCAAGAAAGCAAATGCTTGGAAGCATTCTAAATCCATCAATTTGCAATCCTCCTTTTCAGAATGTTGATAGACTCATTTTAAGCAACAAAACCCACACTCTGGCGAAGGGGTGAGTGGAAAAGCACAAGAAAGAGTTTGCTAATCTGAAAATGATCTTATTGAATTATTTACAAGGAACTGACTAGAAAGCCATTCATGTGAAGCTTGAAATGATGTCTTAAACTCTTCCATGATAATATTACAGACTTGCAGTAACCATCATTGTAAATGGATTGTTGGCACGTTCTCGATGGGCTATTTAAATACTGCGACTATGATCACTGACATAAAATTTACCATTCCAGAAGAAGCCAGACACAAGTTTCCTGCAGGTTTTTCAGCCCACATCCATGTCCTGGTTAACTGACACAAAGGTTTTAGTTTCCATCACGCTTTAGGGCTGTGCCTTACAGATTCGTACACCTCTTTCCGTGGAATGAAGTGTACAAATTTCTACTCTAATCCTTCTACTAGTTGTATTAAATCTACGCGTCCAGCTTTCTGACCCGTCTGTGGCGGTAAACCCACATTTCACCATTTACTGATTCCTCGTGATACTCAAAAAAAGTCTATTTTTCTATTCCTTCTTCATCACTCATTTAACCTCTGAATTACTTATTACAGACTCTTTGTACGTAAACCTCAATTTATTTACGCATCTAGCTTTGTAACGTAAGCAAACTTAGATGTTCAGTCAGGCAAATAACACTGCCTCACATTCTTTTGTATTTAGTGATTTAAAATATACATGGTATAAAAGTATTGATCATTAATTGCTCTGACCTCACTTCTAATCCATGACCCTGGGTGTCTTCCAGTTAATTCTCCAAAACTTGCAGCGCCTCTGGACTTATCCATTTTTCTTTGAGTACTCTATGATACTGCCTCAAGCAAAGGAAAGTAACTAGCTTGAGTGAGGCTTACTTCGTTTCATGTTGAGTCCCAGGTGCTACTAAATTTTCAATGTGTGTCAATGAACAAAAGTCATTGATTAAATGTACAGTGACCATTGACAGAGTCTTTAGGAGTAATTCTGAATTCTAGCTAGGCATTTGTATTTTTATCTGATATTATTAGTTCTGATAAACAGGACCTACAAATGACATCCTGTGTAACAGACAAAGATACATTCATGCTTTGCTGTAAACGATACTTATTCCTATTTTCTGGCATCCAAACCCCTTGTTTTCAATCATAAGATATAGGGGCAGAATTAGTCCATTTGGCAGATCGAGTTTGCTCCATCACTTCAACATAGCTGATCCAATTTTCCTCTCAGCCCCAATTTGCTACTTTCTCCCAATATCCCTTCAACCCCTGACCAATTAGCAATGTATCAACCTCAACCTAAAAGATACATAAAGACTCAGCCTCCACAGCTGCCTGTGGCAAAGAACTGCACAGATTCACCACTCTCTGGCTAAAGAAATTTCTCTTCAACTCCTTTCTAAAAGGACATCTGTCTATTCTGAGTCTGTGTCCACTGGTCTTAGACTCTCCCACCATAGGAAACATCTTCTCCAAGGCTTTTCATTATTCAATAGGTTTCAAATAGGCCATCCCTCATTCTTCTGAATTCTAGTGAATACAGGCCCACAGCCATCAAATGCTCTTCATAGGAAAAACCACTCAACCTTGGAATCAATTTCATCAATCTCCTTTGAACCCTCTCTCGTTTCAACATATCCTTTCTAAGATAGGGGGCCCAAATTTGCTCACAGTACTCCAGGTGAGGCCTCACCATTGCTTTATAAAGTCTCAACACTAAATCCTTGCCTTTTTCTTCTGGTCCTCTTAAGGCCTTTGCCTTCCTTACCACAGATTCAACCTGCGAATTAACCTTTAGAGAACTCTGCATAAGGATTCCAAGTCCATTTGTGTCTCAGTTTTGACAAATAACTTAAAAGGAATTGGTCCCAAAACAGACCTCTATGGAACACCACTACTCACCAGCAGCCAAACAGAAAAGGCTCTTTTTATTCCCACTCTTTGCCACCTGCCAATCAGCCACTGCTTTATCCATGCTAGAATCTTTCCTGTAATACCATGGGATTATAGCCTGTTAAGCAGCCTCATGTGTGGTACCTTGTCAAAGGCCTTCTGAAAATCCAAGTACACAACATCAACCGATTCTACCTTGTCTATTCTGTTTGTTTTCTCTTCAAAGATTTCCAACAGATTGTCAGACGAGATTTTCCCTTGAGGAAACCATGTTTAGTAGGGTGTATTTTAGCATGTGCCTCCAAGTACAGGTGTCCCCCGTTTTTCAAATGTTCGCTTTATCACACCTGGCTGTTACGAAAGACCTACATTAGTTACCTGTTTTCGCTAACAGAAGGTTTTTTCACTGTTACAAAAAAAGGCAGCGCGCACCGAGCAGCCAAGCTCCTCCCCCGGAACAGCATTCTAGCCGGCATTGCTGAAGCACGTGCCTGTGAGCATCTGTGCTTTATGTTGATTTATTTTGTGCATCTGTTAGCAAGATGAGTTCTAAGGTATCGGAAAAGCCTAAAAGAGCTCGTAAGGGTGTTACACTTACCGTAAAACTAGACATAATAAAGCGTTTCGATCGTGGTGAACAAAGTAAGGATATAGTGAGTTTGGCTAAGGGTTTGTGGAAGCTGACGAAGATGATGTTGAAGAGGTTTTGGCATCCCATGACCAGAACTATCAGATGAAGAGCTGATGAAGAGAAAAGGATAACAATTGAAACCGAACGTAGTAGCAAACGTGAAAGTGAAGTCGTCCAGGAACTGAACGGGAAGCAATTGTGTGAGTTTTTCGCTGCGATTGACAACGCTGCAATGATTGCAGAAAAGTATGACTTTAATTTTGAAAGGGTACGTAGGTTTAGGGCATATTTGCGGGATGGTTTGAGTGCTTGAAAAGAACTATGATAGAAAAATGCGCGAGGCTAAGCAGTCAAGCATACTGTCGTTTTTCAAGCCTTCCACATCAGCCACAGCAGACGACGAAACTCGAACTTTGACATCAAGGCAGGCAGACATAGAAGCAGGTGACCTGCCTGCCCTGATGGAAACAGACAACGATGAGATGACACCCCAGTCTCCTCTGCCTCCCACCACCCCAACCTCCGACGACTCAGCCTAACACACCATCGTCAGTGTGCTTGCTGTCTTCCCCATTCCGGTAAGTGAAACTACACTGTACATACATTATTTCTACTTTATATAGGCTGTGTATTTTTATGTGTTACTTGGTAGCTTCATAGCTTAAATGTTACTGGAAAGAGTGCTTCTGTTGGGAGTGCTTGCGCCTTGTGTTTTTGCCGCGAGTGCTGCCGAGAGCACTTCGCTTGCGTGAGATTTTCGCTGCGGTGGCCAGTGCTGCAATAATTGCAGAAAAGTATTCCTACATTATATAGGGTGTGTATTTATCAGATCATTCCTGCTTTTACTATATGTTACCGTTATTTTAGGTTTTATGTGTTATTTGGCATGACTTGGTAGGTTATTTTTTGGGTCTGCGAACACTTACAAATTTTTCCCATATAAATAAATGGTAATTGCTTCTTCACCTTACGACATTCTGGTTTACGAACTGTTTCATAGGAACGCTCTACCTTCGAATAGCGGGGGAAACCTGTACCCTGAGACCTTATCCTTAAAAATCATCTCCAAGCTCTTTCCAACTACTAAGGTCACACTAACTGGCCTATAGATTCCTTTCTTCTGCCTCTCTTCCTTCATGAAGAGTGAAACATAGAAAGCCTACAGCACAATACAAGCTCTTTGGCAACTGTGCTGAACATGTCCTTACCTTAGAAATTATCTATGGTTACCCATAGCCCTCTATTTTTCTGAGCTCCATGTACCTGCCCAGGAGTCTCTTAAAAGACCCTACTGTATCCACCTTCACCACTGCTGCCGGCAGCCCATTCCACACACTCACCACTCTCTTCATAAAAAAAACTTACCCCCGACATCTCCTCTGTACCTACTTCCAAGCACATTAAAATTGTGCACTCCCATGCTAGCCATTTCAGCCCTAGGAAAAAACCTCTGACTATCCACACGATCAATGCCACTCATCATCTTATACACCTCTATTAGGTCACCTCATCCTCTGTCGCTCCAAGGAAAAAAGGCTGAGTTCACTCAACCTATTCTCATAAGGCATGCTACCCAGTCCAGGCAACATCTTTGTAAATCTCCTCTGCACCATTTCTATGGTTTCCACATCCTTCCTGTAGTGAGGCAACCAGAACTGAGCACAGTACTCCAAGTGGGGTCTGACCAGGGTCCTATATAGCTGCAACATTACCTCTCAACTCCTAAACTCAATCCCATGGTTGATGAAGGCCAATGCACCGTATGCTTTCTTAACCACAGAGTCAACCTGTGCAGCAACTTTGGGTGTCCTAAGGACTCGGACCCCAAGATCCCTCTGATCCTCCACACTGCCAAGAGTCTTACCATTAATACTATATTCTGTCATCATATCTGACCTACCAAAATGAACCACCTCACACTTATCTGGGTTGAACTCCATCTGCCACTTCTCAGCCCTGTTTTGCATTCTATCTATGTCCCGCTGTAACCTCTGACAGCCCTGCACACTATCCACAACACCTCCAACCTTTGTGTCATCAGCAAATTTACTAACCCATCCCTCCACTTCCTCATCCAGGTCATTTATAAAAATCACGAAGAGTAGGGGGCTCCAGAATAGAGATCCCTGAGGACATGTCAATCCCAATTTTTTCTTCTTCGGATCGCTCCATGCAGTCACTGCTGAACTTCACATCACATTGTGAGGGTCATCTCTGCAGGTGAAGCTCACTTAAGTGGGAATAACATTATAAATAGTTTGATTTCAAAAAGGACAAGACAGCAACGTCAGCACCTAGATTAGATGGCATTGTCAGCTTTCACACATCTCACATTAGGTCAACTGCATTTGTATCCCAACAAGGATACCCGTGGAAAAACCCCAAACTCTTCATAAATTTTCCCTCCACTTGCTCAAGCCCTAAGTATTATGATAGAGGCATAAATCTTATCAGACAATGTAAGTTTTGCTGGAATAAATGTTTCAAAGAGTCTGCTTTACCAATTATTTAGATAGTAGAATCCTGATCAATGGACATTAGGAATGGAAGCCTATCTTCTACTTTCAGAAATAGGTTGGGACTGCAAAAAGCCTTCAGGCTTTTCAACACAAGTTTCTGCTGTCTCCGTCAATCCAGGACATACTGTAGTCCACAAGTAAGGGATCCAGGTATTTTGTAGTTGTCTCCTGTCTGGTTCACAATCTCAGGAACACACAGGTGCAAACTATGACTAAAAGAAGACCAAGCTAGAAATGAGGCAACAACCAACCAGAAACTCCAAGATGAAGATCAGTAGGAGTAAAGAAGGTGAGAATTGGTCTCCAATAAAGGCAGGACAACAGGATAAGGAGCCTCGACAACATCAGCAGCTACATAATACCAAATGACAGAGGAGGCAGGAGCAGATCATAAACACAAGAGATTCTGCAGATGCTGGTGATCTAGAACAACACATGCAAAATGCTGGAGGAACTCAGCACATCAGGCAGCATTTATGGAGAGGGATCACAGCCGATGCTCCGGGCCAAACCTCTTCATCAGGATTAAAAAGGAAGGGGACAGAAGCTGGACTAGCATTATGGGGGAGGGGAAGAAGTACAAACTTGCAGGTGACATATGAAAACACGAGAGCAAAAATGGGTGAGTGGGGTACAAAGTAAGAAGCTGGGAGCTGATTGGTGGAAGAGGTAAAGGACTGAAGAAGAAGAAATCTAATGGGAGAGGACACTGGACCTTACAGAAAATGGAAGGGGGGGGGGGGAACCAGAGGGAAGTGATGGGCAGGTGAGGAGAACGGAAGTGGTGGGCAGGTGAGGAGAAGGGAAGACACGAGAAGGAAATCAGAATGGGGAATGGGAAAAGAAAGAAGGAGAGAGGGGGTCAATTTACTGGAAGTTAGAGAAATCGATTTTCATACCATCCAGCTGGAGACTACCCAAGCTGAATATGAGGCGTGCTCCTCCAACTGAGTTTCACCTCATCATGGTAGGAGAGGCCGCAGACAGACATGTCAAAATGGGAATGCCTAGTTGAATTGAAATGGGTAGCCATTGGGAGACTCTACCTTTTGCAATGGACAGTGTGAAGCTGCTCGACAAAGAAGGGAGGAAGCATTTAGCTGCAGTCTTTTTTCTAAATCTAAAAAGCTTCTCCTTAATACTCAGCACAGTCACTAATTGCCCTTTCATATTCATCCTCTATTATGTACTCAAATTGTCAAACTGTATGCATTGTCATATCTGTGATTTTTATCCATCGGCAGATTCTTTGCTCAAGTGGAATACAGTATATTAGTACAATATTTTCTGCACTTTGTAACCTTATTTTCAATTCTGCTTTTGTAGTATTTACTCCAGAGCATGGAATGTCAGCAATACGTATTCAGCTGCAGCTATCATGTGCAGACTATACAGAATACAAAATAATGTGAACGCACAATAGTATGAGATACCCGCAGATCAAATCTAATGGAATGAATGGCACAACACAATTGGCCAGCAGGAAATACGAGGAGGGGTCATTATCAATGCCTGTTTAGAATATGGATTAGTCAACCTTGTACAAAAGCAACCCAGCTGAAAACAGAGCAACTGGTCTGCTTGAATCGAATAATGAGTCTGGGTGACAATGCTGTCATGGATTTGTACCAAAGAAAAAAGTTCAAGTCAATTGTACTTCAGCTTCTATCATATGGTAGGAAACATTAATGGTTAGATGCAAATAGTTTGCACTAGGAATAAAATTAACCTGCTGACAGAACACTTATACTGTCTGAAAAAAAATCTCGCACTCAAAAGAAAACACAGGTTAATTTACATGACAAATGTAAATAGAATTTGCTTCTAGCACATCGACCAGAAAAAAAAATGATGTTGAATTTACTTCTAACTGGGCTACTGGAGCAGTTTTACAACCAATCATCAGTTATTAAGATGAACAAAGAAACCTTCACTTTACTTTGACAGCATAATTTATTTAACACCAGAATGAAATATTCCACCAAATCAAGAAAATGAGAAGTCATCTGATTTTTAAGCATAATTCATTCTGCATGGCTAATTGGGAAAGCAATGATTTTTAAAAATGGGAATTAATCTGGCACATCTCTACCCAACAATGTTTTCACCCCAATAATCACAGGCTGTATATTACAATTAAATCACAAAATCAGGAAAAATGGCAATCTACAATTATATGACCAACCAATTTTAATTACTAATTACTGTGAAATGATAGTGGAAATTTGCAAAAATAAATCATTCCTCTGCATTAGAGATCATCGAGCCCCCAAAGCACAAATTTGCATTTAGAGATAAGTTACAATGTGACTCCTTGCTGACTGATGAGCTTTTAAAGTTTATCACTGTTTAATAGGCCCGTTTATTACTCTAATGTATTTTTATTCTTGTAAGCCATTGCAGAACTGTCAGAGATTTCATTCCTCGTGCTGAATTTGTCACATGGATAGACATCAATGATAATACCATCTTTAAAATGCCCCAGGACCTCAGGGTGAAGTACTCCTTTCATTTTCCCAGGAAATTCATTACATGATGGCATTTCTTTAGATATTAATTCTTTGGTGCTATTGAAAAAAAATAATTAAAACAATCTTATATGCTTTCAGCTGCTTTCTGATGTTTTGATATTTCTTTTACCTACTGCAGGTAAAATGAACATGCCAGACAAATGCAGGCACCTCCAGCAAAGGGAACACCTGAATATTCAATGGTACCACCATTGACAACCATCAACATCCTGGGGTTCACAGAACCTCTTGTAATAGGTACTACAGGTCAAAGTAGGTCAAATCCCAAAATCATTTCACTGTAAACACAGCAGAAGTCATTAATGTGACAAATGGGTCGACTTGCCTTTTATTAGAAGGCTGTCTATCTAAGCTGAAGAAGCCTGAATCCATTCAGCAACTCGCTTCACTGGCATATGGCTCTCACCCTGAACAGTCACACCTTTAACTCTGGCATATCATAGGTGCAATAAATACGCCAACAACGAATTGTCTTTCAGGAGCCTAATTGCCCCTTCTCTGAAACCAATGCAAGTTATGTCAATCATGTTACATTCTGTAAAGAGTGCTGCATTCTTCCTGCCCAGCATCTTCATTCACATCATAACTAATGGTAGGTGGAAGATTCCACCTGAAGGAAAAAAGACAGGACCTTATGCGCGGGATCATCAAGCTTCTGAATGAGAAAGCTCACCAGAGATATGCTGCTTATTTCAGTATGAAACGGCTCACTATGGAGTGTGGCTGTCTTGCAGTTTCTGCCAATGCAGGTGAAATAATGATAATCTGAAAGTAAACAATGCACCAATTCTCTTGACAAAGCGAGAAACGGGTACTAATTATGTTAGCATCATTCTACAAGAGAGTTGTACCAAACTATGAAATTAAAGATTAAATCAGTCAATCAATCATGTATATTGGATGGTTCATTAATTATAGTATGAAATAGAAATGGTCTGACATCATGATCAAGATTATCTGGTATATTCCAGAAAAAACACTGTTTTATTTTAACTGAGATTATCAGGGAGGGGAGTGGAGGAGGAGCTGCGGAGGGGAGTGGAGGAGGAGCTGGGGAGGGAAGTGGAGGAGGAGCTGCGGAGGGGAGTGGAGGAGGAGTTGGGGAGGGGAGTGGAGGAGGAGCTGGGGAGGATAGGGCCAGAAGTTTTTGCAGACCCAGGTGATATTTCCAGTTCGTCCATGGAACAGTTTATTCTGCTTCTCTCATGTCTTTCCTCTCTTTTGAATGTGGTTATGGGTCTGTCGGAGGCCATGATCTGCAGTTCAAACCACATTTCTCTGCAAGCAATGGGTTTTCATACTGGCTGTGCAGCCCGGCATTTCACTGTCTCCAGGAGCAGCCTGGAAGTTGCTCACCTTCAGATATTGGCCCCGTAGATGGCCGGGTTCCTCGCCAACGGCGCAGACTGAAGGTCGCAGGAGACTGAAACATTCAGACAGCAGGTAGTGTGCGCTGCTTTTGCAAGCAGGACTCTGTACTCGAGCAATCCCGCTCTCTCGCTCTTTGACGGTGAGTAACGGCCTGTCAGTCCTCGAGCCGGGGGATTGGAGAGGCAACGCAGAAGAACGAGTCGCTGGTCTCCGCTCTTGTTGCAGGAGCGACCTCTCTCCCTCGCTAGGAGGAAGAGCCTGTCTGAGATACTGAAGTGTTGGGCTACGGGGTGCAGTTTTTGATGGACTCTAGATCAAGGTTTCTTTGGGGGGGGGGGGGTTTGCTATTGTTTGCGGGGCAGGGTGGGCGGGGCTGGTGCTTTTGCTGCTTCAAGTGTGGGGTGCGGGAAGGGGAGGGTCGAAGCTTCTGCTGCTGCTTGTGTGATGGGAGAGGGAGGGGGCTTCAGGGTTCTTATGTTTCTATCATTCATTTTATGGGGTCTCTTGTTTTTGTGGGTGTCTGTGAAGAGTACGAATTTCAGGTTGCATTCTGTATACATTGTCTGATTTTAAATTGAACCATTGGAGCCATTTGAGAGGGTGAGGTCTGTATTAGTCATTTAACAGAATGATAAACAGCAGTTCAGTAGTATTCAATGGGAAATTATTGGAGCCCCAACCAACAGTGAAAACTAATTAATTAAAACTAAAAGATCATATATTTTTTCCTTGAACTCTAATGGAAGTTCATCCAAATGTCAAGTTTTAATCAGTTAAGCGTAGTTTTAAAATAATTTAATCATATGCTAATCTTCACAGTACCTTGGAGCATAGATTGGTCTGTCCTCTACTTACTAGCCCTTAACTGAAAGACATTCATCCACTCTGAAAGATGTGCGATAAATGCAACAGTATTTTTCAACATGTGGTACAGGGCTTAAACATTTCTATTCACCACAAAGAACTCAAATTAAAAGATCTGTAAAGAAACTCAAAATGCTAAAGAATAGAACAGTTCCTGAAATGACCATTTTTTGCCAGTGAGGAAAAAACAGAAATAAATAATAATCTAATATGTTTTAGACAAGGCTTGGAATATAAATGCTAAAGGACTCTATCTAAATCCTATTATATATTTCCTTAGTTTTAGTAATCATTCATGCTTAATAAAAATACTTATAGAGACCAAAATATCAAAATAAAATCAGAATCATTCAAGATTCCAGTGATATTAAAACAGAAAAGACTAGTTCCCAATCCTGTCACAAATGGCTGTATTTGTTATTTACTGATGATTGGAATCTATTTGAACAGCGTGATCCATTTAATAAAGCAACAAGCACATTGCACTCAGCAGGAAGTTGCCAATTGCTATGCCTGTTTTCCCACAATAGGAAATGGATCTTTAAACAGCTGATGTATTTTCTCCAACCTGATAACAGAAATGTAAACTTTTAGAAGAACTGGTAAGGAGCAACATGGTGATGTGACCTTGGCACTGTTGCTTCGTGATTAGGGCTCTCATTGCATCGTCATTGATGAAGGTGCAATCAAAATCAGGAATGCACAAGAGATTGAAACTGGAAGAGCTTAGAATCCTGCCTTTCTCTCTCTGCTGAAGGATATAAAGAGGCTGTCAGATCTTTAGGAGTGGCGAGCCTATGGCACTCATGCCCAAGAAGGAACGAGCAAAAATTCTGTTGGTAAGTGACAAGCAGTATAAAGTAGGAAAAGTTTAGAATCCTGACGTGCTGAAGGGCTAAAAGGAAATAGAGACAAGTGGAGGGATGAAGCCTTTGGAATACAGGATCGATAAACAAAGCCTTACTAGAACAATTGTTCTCCATAACTTCTCCCATTCATAAGGTACACATTCCTGCTAGAGATAGTACATAAAAATTTATTACATGAAACCTACTATACAGTACATTTTACCAAATGAAAGAGTACAAAAGGTAAGGATTAAAAAAAAGAATAGCAATTATCAGTACCTCAGCCACATGTGAATAATTTGTCTCTTGCAACACCACTACAGAATTTAGCAGGATTTAGGTTGTTACAAGAATCTAAATGTAAAAGGTCTGTCAGAGATTTGCATGAGGAGACAAAGGTGTTCAAAAGGTATATGCACTGAATAATGCAGTTATTCCCAATGGATATTTCTCCAGGTATGTCATGAAAAATACTTCTTAAAAACCTCTCCATGCTGTAATGGAAAATCAGCTTATCCCTCTGTCTATATCATTACTGAGGTCACTGTATCCCAGGAGAAGTAATTGCCTCTACTCACCTCTACATCAAACAACTTTCCAGTTGTAAAAAATCATTTGCTGTTTTGTTTGGCACTGCATGCCACATACCAACAAAATTTTGTTCATGCCATCTTGGGCATGTGTGCCATAGGTTTGCCAATCCTACCGGAGATGTGACTGTCTCCACATATCCTTCAGCAGAGAGGAGAAGGCAGAACTGCTCTCTCAAGAATTTTCTAGTTCTATTTCAGGTTACCCACATCCACACTTTTTTTTTGCTTAAAAATTAATTTATTTCCAAACTGATAACCAGCAAAGTAGTTTTTAAGGCTCATAGTATTCTGAGAGAAAATTGTTTCATCTCTATCGCAAAAAGATAGTAAATCAGAATCATGTTTATTACCCCTGATTTAAGTGGTATGAAATTTATTGACCTCTAGTTCTAGATTTTACCATTAGGCCAAACAGAAACTTCCTCTCCACATCCAATCGTTTGCATATATGTACAACCGAAAAGGAACGTTGAAGGTTGTTTAAGCTTCCACCTTGGATTCTTCTGAGATAGAAAGTAGATGTAGTCATCCTTACAGGAAAACAGTCCAACACCGGCAGCTACCTATGATTGGACTGGAAACCCAGAGTATTATACATACCATAACAATCTGTAGTCTATGAATCATCCAAACAGCATATCCAGAAAGCACCTTGATTTAATACCATTTCCACTATCACTTCTTGCTGTCTTCTGTTGACTGTGCAGATGATTGTCACTCTTTTTGCTCACTTCCTTTTCCCCTTTCTCCTCCACTTGTAGGTGGCCCTCAAGCAAATGGTCTGCAGATAATTTCAGAGTAGGAAGTTTTGTCAAATGAATACCGGAGAGTATTCAACACCATCTCTTTTTAGGGAGACCTGTAGTGAGCTTGAGAATTGACATGAAGAACTTGAGAGCCCAGAGTACAATAAAGTTTGGCTGTAACAGCCTGGATACTGAGATAATCCAAAATGCTGGCAAATCACTGCAACCATCTGCATCTTCTTCACTTCTGAACGAAAACGTAGAGGAAGTCACATCTCCAAGAGGAGTTGTGAACCTATGGCACATGTGCCCAAGTTGGCCTTAGCAAAAATTGTGTTGGTGCACAGCATGCAACACTAAATAAAACAGCGAATGATTTTTTTTTTGCAATTCAAGAGCAGTGAAACGTTTCCACAGAAAACATCTCCTGTAGGCTTGGCACCTGCTAGATGGTTGCAAGAATATGTGACATTGGATGAGACAGTTTCAAATCCTCACAGAACCACGTACATATCAATATTTGGATAGAAAACAGTTACAATAACAAAGCTATTATGATTTTTCAGTTGTCTTTTTAAAAAGATTAATTTTATTAATTTTCAAACAAATTTTTAAAAATCCTTCATTTATCTCAATGTCCCTATTATACCGTTATTAATAGTAAAACAATGAATATATAAAAAAGCAACTGGACACATCCTTTTTCCTTTAAAAAAGTCCATAATTAACATTATTAATTCATTAATCAATGATAATCTCTGCTCAAAATTACCATGGCATGCGACAGAATTTTTCTTTTAGAAGATTATTGCCAATTTGGGAACATATTCTCATAAAGTTCCACCGCTCTGTAACAGAATAGTGATCTCAATACATCAGCTACAACCTTGAGGGTCATGAGATTAATGATAGAGAAGGCACCACCTAGCACTCCCCACCATTGCAGGAGATTTCAGTCAGGCCAGCTTGAAGAAGTCTCTGAACTATTATGACTAACTTATCACCCGTGGAGCCAGAGGAGCCAACACACTTGATCGCTGCTACACCACCATCAAGGATGTTTACCGTGCCTACACTTTGGGAAGTCACATCATCTGGCTGTACCTCTACTCCCAGCATATAGGCAGAGACTAAAGACTGTAGTATCGGTGCTGAGGACCAAGAAGGTTTGGACAAGGGATGAAGAGGAGCACTTACAGGACTGCTTTGAGTCAGTAGACTAGACAATATAAGAGATTGATCTTTGAATCTGAATGAATACACCACCATTGTCACCAACTTCATCAATACCTGTGTGGATGAGTGTGTGCCTTTGAGAACACATCAGGCGTACCCAAACCAAAAGCCATGGATAAATCGGGAGATTTACAGTCTGCTGAGAGCTAGTTCTGTGGCGTTCAAGACTGGTGATCCAGGATTATACAAGAAGTCCAAGCACTTCCCATGGAAGGCTATTTTAGGGGTGAGAAAACAATTCCAATTGAGGTTAAAGACTGATTTGATGCATGTCAGTTCTGGCAAGGTTTGCCGGCTATTACTTCCTACAAAGCAAAACCTAACATTATGAATGGCAGTGCTCCTTCACTCCCAGATGAGCACACCTTGAAAATGAGAATAAAACTACACCTGAGCAAATCCCTGCAGTATCTGGTGACCCCGTGATCTTTGTTCTGGGGGTCAACATCAGAACATCTTTCAAGAGGGTGAACCCTTGTAAGCCACCAGACCCTGATGGGCTCTTCCCAACTGGCGGGAGTGTTCAAAGATGTATTCAATCTCTCACTGCTGCAGTCGGAGGCTCCCATCTGCTCCAAAAGGACAATCATAGCAGTTCCCAAGAAGAGCTACAACAAATATCGCCCAATGGCACTCATATCTTCTGTGATGAAGTGCTTTGAGAGGCTGGTAATGGCGAGAATCAACTCCTGCCTAGGCAAGGTCATGGACCCACTGCATTTTGCCTATCACCACATTGTCTGCTGTGGATGCAATCTCGCCAGCTCTCCACTCGGCCTTGGACCACCTGGGCAATAGTAATACCTACATCAGGCTGCTGTTCATTCACTACAGCCCTGCATTCAACATAACCATACCCTGGCTCCTAATGAACAAGCTCCAAAACCTGTGCCTCTGTACCTCCCTCTGCAAATGGACCATTGGCCTACTCACCGGGAGATCACAGTCAGTGCAGATTGGAAATTACGTTTCCTCATCGTTGACAATCAACACTAGCGCACCTCAAGGATGTGTGCTTAACCCACTGCTCTACTCTCTCTACACTCATGATTGTCTGGCTCAGCACAGTTCATACGCCACCCATAACTTTGCTGATTTGGCAGAATTTTGGATGGTGACAAGGAAGTGTACAGGAGCCAGATAGATCAGCTGATTGATCAGCTGCAACAACCTTGCACTCAACATCAGTAAGACCAAGGAACTGATTGTTGACTTCAGGAAGGAGAAGCTGAGGGAATACATGCCAGTCCTCATCAAGGGATCAGAAGAGGAAAGGGTGAGCAGTTTCATGTTCTTGGGTATCAACATTCTGAGGATCTATCCTGGGCCCAACATACTGATGTCATTACAAAGAAGGCATGACAGCGGGAATATTTCCTTAGGAGTTTGAGGAGAATTGGTATTTCACAAAAGACACTCACAAATTTCTTCAGATGTACCATGGAGAGCATTCTATCTGGTTGCATCACTGTCTGGTATTGAGGGGCTATCGTACAGGATTGGAAAAAACTGCAGAAATTTGTAAGCTAAGTCAGCTCCATCATGGGCAGCAGCTTCCCCAGCATCCAAGAAATTTTCAAAAGACGATGCCTCAAAAAAGCAGCAACCATCAAGAATCCCCATCATCTAGGAAATGCGCTCTTCATATTGCTACATTTCAGAACCAACTTGTTCCCCTCCACCATCAGATTTCTGAATGGACAATGGACCTATGACCACTACCTCAGTGTTATTTTTTCTCCTTTTCTGTACTACTTATTGATTCAGCTTTATATATATATTTGTTATTGTAATCTGTAGTTTTTAATACTATGTATTACAAAGTACTGCTGCTGAAAAATAACAAATTTCATGACGTATGCCAGTGATATTAAGCCTGATTCTCATTGTCTGTAGTATCCAGGACATCTTCAAGGAGTAGTGCCTCTAAAAGGCAGAGTCCGTCATTAAGGACCCCCACCACCTAGGGCATGCCCTCTTCTCATTGTTACCATCAGGAAGAAGTACAGAAGCCTGAAGGCACACACTCAGAGATTTAGGAACAGCTTCTTCCCCTCTGCCATCTGATTCCTAAATAGACATTGAACCTGTGAACACTACCTCACTTTATTATTATTTCTGTTTTTGCACTTCTTATTTTAACTTAACTATTTAATAGACATACCGTATATATTTGCTGTAATTCAGTTTTTCTCTATATTTATTTATCATGTATTTCATTGACCTGCTGCTATAAAGTTAAAAATTTCATGACATAGGCCGGTGATATTAACCCTGAAACCAGCACATAGGAGCCTTCGTTCTGTGATGTCTGATGTGATGTCACATTTCTTTTTGGTGGTGTTGAGATCAATCCTTGCAGAGTGAGCCTTTCCACATATCCTTGCTGAGGGTCTCTGTTCACATCAGCTACCCTCCTGATAACTCTGCTCCAATCCCAAGCCTTCTGAGGAAAACTAGGTAGAATTCACACTTGGAAGTGAGAATGGAGCAAATCCTAATTTCAGTGATGATAGGGAGTAGGTTTCAGATTGCACTGGCATTCTTCAGATGAGTGTGCAGAATACTGAAAAAGTCCTGCGTTAAAGTGTGAGTGTCCCTTTAACTGACATAGCTATGTTGTTATCCTTAAGGACTGCCAAGCATAAACAATAGAACTACAGGGCAAGTGCCATTGTAAAGTGGTGGCTCCTTGCTGAGTAACCAGCACCAGGTACATTTTGCAAAAACATCACTGAATTTCACCTAACAAATGTAGAAAAGGTGCTTGCAAGGAGAGACGTCATCAGGTTTGAATCGAATGCCAGAAACGAGTCATCGCACAAACGCGATGCATACCAGGAAGCAGCCAGAGAGGTTAACCTTGTATCTGCTGGAATTTAGACGAGTGAGGGGAACTTGGCTGGAACATGTAAAATCCTGAAGGGTCTTGATAGGGTGCATATGGGCATTGAGGGAATGTTTCCCCTTGTGGGAGAATCTAAATATGAGAAGCAAATGATAGAACTAAGGGTCACACACACAAAATGCTGGAGGATCTTAGTAGGTCAGGCAGCACCTACAGAAAAGAGTGAACAGGACCTGATGAAGGGGTCTTGGCCCAAAAAGTCGACCGTGTACCCTTTTCCATAGATGCTGCCTGGCTGGCTGAGTTCCTCCAGCAGTTAGTGCCTGTTGCTCTGGATTTCCAGCATTTGCAGACCTTCTCACATTTGAAAACTAAGGGTCATCCGTTTAAAGCAGAGATGAGTTTTTTCTCTATTCAGAAGTCTGCGTGCTTTTGGAACTCTGGTTTTGAAAAAGTGATGGAAGCAGAGTCTTTGAATATTCATAAAGCAAAGGGGGATTAATTATTGATGACCATGGTAATGAAAGGCTACCACTGGAAGATAGGAATTCAGAGATGAGGTTACAACCAGCCATTATCTAACTAATTGATGAAGCAGATCTGAGTGAGTGGCCAAGGCATTCTCCTGCTTATAATTCGTATGTTCATGCACTGGATGCTTCAAATTTGCAGCATGATATAAAATTACCTGGAAACTCATTATCATTTATTTTTGGAACAAAAGATCTTGTTTTGTGTAACAATGAAGTAAAGAGCATGACATGATCTAATACCTAGACCTCATATTTTTCCTGTGTAATCCCATTAGATATTTCTCAGAGTGAATGAACCTGTGCTAACACCTGGGGGGAAACCACAATGCAGAGGGGCCGTGCTTTGGTTAATTCGGTATCCCAGAAAAAGCAGCTAAGAACTTTTGTTCCAAAGTTACTACATATGTTATTCTGACTAATGCTTTGGCAGTAATGTTGAATAAAGGATGATTACATATTCATAGCAAGAAACTTTTCCAATTAAGTCAAAACATACAAATTCATTCAGTCTTGAAGTAAACAGATTTTAATTAGAAAGCTACTTTCCTGCCCCAGTGAGTACTTTTGAGAAAAGTTTGTAAAAATTACATTCTGTAGTTTGATTTTAAACAGTATTTTGTAACAAACTGTAAATATTCATATCCCTCACTATGACTCACAGCATCCAGCAGCTGATCATCAAAACATTTTGGCTTCAAATGCAGCTAATGATGGGAGAGAACATGTGATTGATTAGTTCTGACAATTTCTAGTACTGCCCTCCAATCTATGATTGATTCTGACAGTTTCCAATCTGCCTCTGATTTATCTCATTGTTTGAACAAAGAGCATGAAATACAGATGAGAAAATTGGACGTTTTGTTTTTGTGAGGTAGTTTGAAAGGCTGCTGGTGGGGCATTTACATCTTCAGGTCTCTCTCGCCCACTGAACACTATCTGGCATATTTTGATTATATCTTAGCTAAGTAAGCTGAACCATAATATTTTGAGGAAAACTTCACAATTGCACATTGCAGACGATCAAAAGCAGACTGTAAGGTATATTCCTAAGGTAAGAGATGAGTTGATGGAACAAAAGTGGTTTCAGACAACTCAGTTGGTATCAGTACAGCAGCTCCTTGAAGCAGTTTGCTTTAGTAATTCAAATTTTTGATCAGATACACACCACAAATCCACTATTATTGAATGTTAAAAGTAAACATCTGATGGTACAATATTAATATTTTCAAAGGAAAGTACTGCAAATACAAAGCTGAGCTTTCAAACAGATCCTCATTAGAGATCTTCTGAAATGCTGTTCCCTATATAAATGGAATCCTGACATTTTAACCCAGAAAGGCAACAACCATTCTGTTTATTAAATCTTGTCTTCAATGGGAGATCAGTAAGACCCTCTCTCTCTACTCCCAATCAGTGATCACTGCTGCTCTCTGACTCTGCCCATGTGACATATCACCTGCCAGCTTGTACTCCTTACCAATACTGATGGAGAGTCCCAGTGCTAAACGTCAACTCTTCATTCCCCTCCATAGATGTTGCCCGACTTCCTGAGTTCCTCCACTTTGTGTGTGTGATTCAATCATTCAGTATGTTGTTCTTAGCAGTTGAATATCAACAGCGTTATTTGTTTTCTTTATGGGCAAGCATAAAATATGTTTTGAATTATCTGTAGAATAAATCATTGACTGTTCATTTTTCATAACAGTCCTGAGTTGGTCCCTTCAAATGGGTTGAATTGACCGTCATGTATCCAGAGGCCAGTCTTAATCCAAAATCCATTAGTGGATCACGTTGCATCATTTTTTTCAGCAAATGAAAATCAATTTTTTTAGTGTAAATTACATGTGCAACCACTTCCAGGTCAAATTACAGCAATCAAAAATTCAACCAGGTACTTCCTATTGTGAAAATGAAAACTCTGTAAATAAGACCAGGAGCAGAATTAGGCCATACGGCCCATCGAGTCTGCTGTGCCTTTCAATCATAGTGAACCCCACTCTCCCACCTTCTCCCCATAGCCTTTGACATTATTACTAATCATGAACATATTTTGGCCTCCACAGCTGTCTGTGGCAAAGAATTCTGCACATTCACCACCCACTGGCTGAAGAAATTCCTCATCTCTGGTTTAAAGGAATGTCATGTTATTCTGAGGCTGTGCCCTCTGGTCCTGGACTCTCCTCTCCATGTTCACTCTCTGTAGACCTTTCAATATTCAGTAGGTTGCAATGAGAACATCGTTCTAAACTCCAGCATGTCCAGGCCCAGAGGTATCAACCACTCTTCACACGTTAACCATTTCATCCCCAGGATCATTCTCATAAACCTCGTCTTGATAGTCTCCACATCCTTCCTTAAATATGGGACCCAAGTGCTCACAATAATCAAAGTGTGGTCTGGCTACTGCCTTACATCTTTCAGAACCCCAGGGTGTAGTCCATCCAGTCCAGCTGATATATTCACCTTCAGACCTTTCAGCTTCCCAAGCACCTTCTCCTTTGTAACAATGACAACACTCACTTCTGCCTTGACTCTCCAGTACGTTGCTCAAGTCTTTCACAGACTGATGCTGAAAAATACGTATTCAGTTTGTCCGCCATTTCTTTGTTCCCCATTACTACTTCTCCAGTGTCATCTTCTTGCTTTCCAAAATCCTGTCTTTTTTTTAACTCTTTGTTCTTCTGAAAAAAACTTTGTAATCCTTTTCTATATTATTAGCCAGTTTACCTTCATATTTTATCTTTTCTCCCCTTATTGCTTTTTTAATTGCCTTGTGTTGGCTTTTCAAAGCTTCCACTCCTCTAGCTCTCCACTAATTTTTGCTATATTGCATGCCTCTCTTTTGTTTTCATGAAGCCTTTTGAGCTTTCTTGACAGCCAATGTTGCGTCATCCTCCACTAAGAATGTGTCTTCTTCTTTGGGATGAAATTATCTTACATCTTTTGAATTACTCCCAAAAAGTCCTGCCATTACCACTCTACTGTCGTCACTGCTGGAGTCCCCTTATCATTCCTCTCTCATTCCTCTGCAGTTACCTTTGCTCAACTGTAATATGGACACATCAGATTTTAACCTCTCCCTCTCAAACTGTAGAGGTGAACTCTGTCACATTAAGACCACTGTCCGCCGAAAGGTTCCTTTACCTTAAGCTCCCTAATCAAATGTGCACAACACCAGGATATCTTGCAGGCATTCAGCAAATTCCTCCTCTTCAGATCTGAAATCTTAGCAGGTCAGGTAGCATTTGAGGAAAAAGAAATATTCCCAGACTTTGAAAACCTAAAAGATAGTTTTTATTCCCTCCACAGATGCTGATTGATCTGCTAAGTGTTGCCAGCATTTTCTATGGCAAGTTTCCTTAGTAATCCCAAAGTGATTTCTACATCAGGGACTAAAGTAATGGTGCTCTAAATGATTGCTTTAGGGTATTGTAGGCAATCATGGACCATGTTGTGGTGGTGATGTCCATCATTGTGCACCTCAAAAACAACTAGTTCTTGCTGTTGCAGGTCAGACTGTGTAGCCCATGAAATAGGCAAAATCTTCTGCAGTAAACAGCCTAAATACCCTCTCATCAATAGCCCAATTCCTGATCTATGACACTCATTTCCAGAACACCTTCCCCCTCTGCCGCCATGAGCCAACCATCCTCACCCCGTGATATCCGATCTCCTTACAGCTATACACCTTCACCCCAGGACTGCTCCTGACTCCACTGACAGAATATGTTGACCACCCTGCAAAACTCCGGGGTCTGACTCCACACCTTTACCACGTGTGCCAGTCTAATCCCTTCCCTCTACCTCACACAATTCCCTGCTGCTGTTCCCCTTTCATCACACCACACAAGTATCTGTCCAGTCCCACCCCTCCATCGTACTCCTCTCCTTTCTCACCACTTTGCCCATCCGAACCCATTATTTCTAATATTTCCTTTGCTCCTTACCAAATCACACCAGCCTACCCCAAACTCATCAGTACTCTGTTCCTTTATGAACGTAGTTCGTAAGTTACAGCAGTGGTTGAAATGCAACGCTGGAGCAACGCATGCTCAAGGAGGAGTGGTTGAAGCGAGGTTGAGGCATGTTCGGGTTAGAGACAGTGTCAGAGTGGAGAGAAATCAGAGCCAAGGAGCCAAGTAAAGGCGAGGCGATCGAAGCCCCACGCCGATTTGGAAAGGTCAGGTATGGGCCAAAATGTGGCAGCGGGGCCCGGAGCCGAAGAGTATCAGTGAGACAGGGCCCGAGTCCCAGTGCGGGGGATGGTACCGTGTTTGGATAATTTAAATACCGGCCCAGATTGACTGAAAAGACAGAGATTCAGGAACGGTGGCAAGGGTCGGGCCGATTCTGCTCTCTGACCCACATTTGCTCTGCTCTCCACAGTGCTGAGGCTGTGAGACTGCTCTGCCTGCTCCAGTCCTGGAGTCTGTGAGCTTCACGGTAATTTGCTCCACTCTGCGATGGACTGAGGCTGTGGGCCTGCTCTGGGCTTCATGCCTGCAAGCTCCACGATGTTTTGCTCTGCTGTGTGATGGACTGAGACTGAAGCTGTGGGCCTACCCCATCTACTCCGGGCTTCATGTCTGTTGATTCAATTTTGTTCTGAATGCCGTTGTTTGCCTTTATTGTTTGCACTAATTATGTGTTTTTTCTCTCTCTGCGCATTGGGGGTTTCTTTTTTTTTGTCAAAATTGGGTTCTTTTGGGTTTCTTGTTTTATGGCTGTCTGTAAACAGATGAATCTCAAGGTTGTACAGAACTTTGAGCAGATGATGGAATCTGGAGCAACAACAGTTTTCTAGAGGAACTCATTGGGTCAAGTAGCCTCTGTTGGTTGGGGGGGGGGGTGCATTTCAGATTGACATCTTCCATGTGGACGAGATGACCAACTGCCTCATTATATTTTCAAATCCCAAGGAGTTTCTCTGATGGCTGGACACAACACTTCCATCATTCGATAAGGAGGAAGTACTTTCTAAACAAAATGAGATTTTGCCATGACTTGTGCCGCTCCCAGCAGTTTGTCCACAGCTTTCCATGCCAAAGTGATTCAAGTTCTCATGTAAACACTTTCTGAAAGCTGTCAGTAACCCAGCTTCAACTGCTCTCTTAGGCAGTGTAATCCAGGTACTTACCACTCTCTAGGTGAAGAGCCCTTTCGTACCCTCTCTAAATCTCTTTCCACTTATCCTGAATCTAAGTCCTCTAGTTTTATCTACCTCTGATGTGGGAAAAAGTTTCCTGCAGTCAACCCTATCAAAACCCCTCATAACATTGTATATATTCATCATGTTCCGTCTTAAACTGCTCTACTCCAAGGAGAATAGACCAACTTTTCCTGTGAACTTACACCGACTAATCAGCTCGTCCTTTATTATTTATCATGATGACTGTATTTAGCAATGACAGAGTTCCCCATGAGGAAGTTCAAGTGATTCATATAAACTAGTAGTTTAATATTGTGCCAATTATATACATAACATCAACAGCAAATCCAGTTAATATCCAGTTTTTTCATTTAATACATTTTAAAACCCATCACATAAATCATGGAGTAGTAAGAATGCTCCCTTCTGAATGTTGATACCCCTTCTGGGCATCGGTCAATGCCACTGAGAAATCCAAGAGCATGAGTGGTAGCACAGTGATTAGCATGACACTTTACAGTAGAGATAACCCTGGTTCAGTTCCAGCCACTTCCTGTAAGGAGTTTGTATAGTCCGCCCGTGACCGTGTGGGTTTCCTCTGGGTGCTCCTCCCACATTCCAAAGATGTACCGGCTGGTCAGTTAATTGGCCATTGTAAATAGTGCCTTGATTAGGCAAGGAATAAATTGGGGGATTGCTGAGCAGAGTGGCTTGGAGGGCCAGAAGGGCCTGTTTCACACGATATCGTGATAACTTAAAAAATAGAAAAATAAAATAAGAAATCTATACTTATCACACATCCCTGTCTCTGGCACAACGTTGATAAAATAGGCATCACTAGGATCTGAGCATCAATATAAAAATCATAACTAATAGCTATTGCTGAATGCCTGAACGGAAGCTCTAATTGTTCACTGCGTGACTAAACATTGGCAGGTACACAAAATTCATACAGGAACGTTGTGATATGCATAATCCCCTTAAGTGGAAACCAAAGAAAAGGCACTTGTATTGCAAACCACATTCCTAATGTATAGAGCCAGGTGGTACAAGGCGCTCCTATTCTCTGCTGTCACTCAGGCCACCCTTGGGCAAAGTGTAGCATCTGCTTATTCCCCCCCCCAGTCAGGGTCACACGAAGCCAGTGGGAGCAGGTGGTGGATGGTCATACGAGCGACTGGTGCATATCACAAGTCCTGATTATGCGACCACTGACGCCAGGCAGACAGTTTCTGTTGGAGTATCGACAATGGCTGGCGTCACCCATCTTGTAAAGACACTGCCCAGAAGAAGACAATGGCAAGCTACTTCTGTAGAAAAATTTGCCAAGAACAATCAGTCATTGAAAGACCATGATTGCCCATGTCATACAACACGGCACATAGCGATTATGATGATGAAAGTACAGAGATGAAAGGAGTGAGTGAATATCGTTAAATGTTTAAAATGCTCTGGGAGTGAGGTCAGTGCACTAAGATTCCATGAGGACAGATGTGCTATGCACTTTTAGTAGACCAGTTCATTGAAACGCAGAGAGGAATGATTGCAGGTATCTGAAAAGTAATTATTTTCCTTAATAGAGTTTATTCATTTTGAGTATGTGATCAGCAAATTAAAATGTCAAAGAATAATCCACCAGGATTAGCTCAATTAGGATCCACCTAAATTAGCACAATTTTGTTGAGTAAGGCAAGCACTATTGCCTTAGTAGGTTTTCATGAAGTGAAGCACATTATCTGCATATGCATTAAACAAAAAGAAAAATGTGCTGACTTATTTACTATTTTTCTGACACAGATCCCATACAGCAAATTTTATTCTGTATCTTAAACTTTTAGACAGTGATTTATGAATTCATAAAGGGGGAATTTGCATAAACTGAAAGGACATAATAAGCATATAGTCTGCTAAAAAAATATTTATCAATACCACCTTGTTAACTTTGGCCTGAGGACACCTATCACTGAAGTACTTTGAGGTGATTTAATGTTTTTAAATGCTTTTTTGTTATTGGTTTCTTTTTTTTTCTGGACAATTGCCCCAGAATTAAACAGTGAGACTAATGCTAGTTCCTGAAAGGGAAAAAGCGCAGTTCACGAAAAAGAAAAAGTAAATACCATCTTCTTTCCAAACAGATCTGCTTGGCTTCACAAAATTGCCATGTTGAAAAGATTCACTATCAGCAGCAAATCCAGCTAATGCATTTTCTCCTTTTGAAGCAAGTAAAATCCAACCAACATGAAATATTTGGACAAAGTGACAGTGCTGAAATTGACCTCCAGTGGTAATTAATTTTCTCTTTGCATAGGCTAATTGAGGGCATTCACACAGTACCAGATGATATTATCTACCTATCAAATGAAAGAAATATGATTCACTTCAGCAGAAATATGTCTCTTGTTCCAATAATCCACTGCTCATGTGGCATGGTGGCAAATACGCAGCCATTAGCAATAAAAAGATAATAGATTCAGAATCATTACTGTACAGGCTATTCAGCCCATTTAATATATGCAAATTCTGTAGAGCAATCCACAGTTCTATTCCTTTTAATGAGGCTCAAAGTCCTGTATTCCTTTCCCTCCTGTGAATTTCCTTTTGCAGTTACTGCCCCACCTCCCGTAAGAGAAGGTACTGGATGACAAATGTGTAGAAAGGTCCTCTTACTAGAAATGTAGTCCACACACTGTAAGAAAGGAGGCTTATTTTGGGGTTTGAGGAGATTTGGGATGTCACCAAAGATGTCTGCAAAATTCTGTAGCTGTACAGTGGAGAACATTCTGGTTGCATCACCACCTGGTATGGGGGCTCCACTCCACAGGATCACAAGCATCAGCACATGTTTGTAGACTCACTAAGCTCCATCACGGGCACAACACTCCCCACCACTGAGCACATCGTCAAGAGGCAATGCCTCAAAAAGGCGACAATCCATCACTATGATCCCTCACTATCTGAATATGACCTCTTCTCATCACTATCATCAAAGAGAAGATACAGCAACCTGAAGACCCCACACTCAATGACATCGAAGAGGCCTTGAAAGTAAATCCATAGGTTGTGGAATCATTTCAATGATGGGGTAAAAGTTTTGTGAAGTTATCCCCTTTGGTTCAACAGCCTGACAGTTGAGGGGTAATAACTCTTCCTGAACTTGGTGGTGTGTGTCCTGAGGGTCTTGCACCTTCTTCATGATAGCAACAGCAGAAGATAGCATGTCCTGGGTTGTTTGGATCCTGATGATGGATGCTGCTTTCCTACAACAATGCTGCATATAGATGTGCTTAATGCTGGTGAGGGCTTTACCCAAGATGGACTGGGCCATGTCCACTGCTTCTTGTAGGATATCACATTCAAGGGCATTGGTGTTTCCATATCAGGCTGCTATGCAACCAGTCAATATGTTCTCCACTACACATCCACAGAATTTTGTCCAAGTTTTAGATGTCATGCCGAATCTTCACACACTCCTAAGGAATTAGAGGCACTGCCATGCTGTCTTTGTAATTGCACTTGCATGCTGGGTGCAGGACAGGTCCTCCAAAATGATGACACAGAGGAATTTAAAGTTGCTGATCCTCTCCACCTCTGACCATCTGAAGAGGACTGGCTCATGGACCTCTGGTTTCCTCCTCCTGAAGTCAATAATCACCTCCTTGGTCTTGCTGACATCGAGTGAGAGATTGTTGTCATGGCACCACACAATCAAATCTTCAGTCTCCGTCCTATATGCTGACTCATCACCATCTCTGGTGTTGTCTGCAAACTTGAAGGTGGTGTTGGAGCTGGGCTTAACCTCACAGTCATAAGTATAAAGCAAGCAGGGCAAGGGGCTAAACTCACAGCCTTGTTATGCACCTGTTCTGACAGAGATGTTGCTGCCAATCTGAACAGATCAGGGTCTGCAAGTGAGGAAATCCATGATCCAATTGGACAAGGAGGTATTGAGACACAGGTCTTGGAGCTTACTGATTAGCTTTGAGGGGATGATTATACTGAATGCTGAGCTGTAGTCAATAACGAGTATCCTGATGTATGAATCTTTACTGTCCAGGTGTTCCAGGGTTGAGTGACGAGCCAATGAGATGGCATCTGCTGTGGACCATTTGCTCTGGTAGGCAAAATGGGAGTGGATCCAAGTCGCTTCTCAGGCAGGAGTTGATATATTTCATCTCCAACCTCCCAAAACACTTCATCACCATGGATGTATACGCTACTGGACGATAGTCATTGAGGCAAGTTACCATGTTCTTCTTATGCACCGGTATAACTGAAGCCTGCTTGAAGCATGTGGGTACCTCAGACTGCTGAAGTGAGAGGTTAAAGATCTCAGTGAGCACTCTAGTCAATTGATCAGCACAGGCTTTAGTACTTGTCTCAGTAACCTGTCTGCACTGAATGGTTTTCGTAGGTTCACCCTCCTACAGGCTGCTCGCACATCAGCCTTATAGACTGTGGGAGTTTGTGACAGCTCCTTTATCTGACAGTCAAAGTGAGCACAGAAGGCACTGAGCTCATCTGGAAGCGAAGCCCTGATGTCGCCCACGTCGCTTGATTTAACTTTATAACAGTTGATAATATTCAAACCCTGCCACAACTGTCAGATGTACTTCACTGATTCAAGTTTAGTCCAAAGTTGCCACTTCATCCATGAGATGACCTTCTGCAGATTGTGCTGGGACCTCTTATAACTTTCTTGCTCACCAGACTTGAATGCCTCTGATCTGGCCCTCAGCAAATTGCAGATCTCATGGTTCATCCAGGTTGGGGAAGACCCTGAATGATTTTCTGGGGACACACTCATCTACATACAACTGTTTTAATAAAGGCTGTGACACCATGCTGTAGTGATACAGATCCCGAGACACGTCTTGGAACATGGCCCAGTTCAGCAACTCGAAACAATCCTGTAGCCTTTCCTCTGCCTCCCCCAACCATCTCTTTGTTGTCCTAATCTGTGGAGTTTTGCTCTTTAAACTCTGCCTGTATGCAGGTAGGAGAAGGACAGCCAAGTGATCAGATTTCCTGAAATGCAGTCTGGGCATGGAACAGTAGACATTGCTTATATAACAGTGGTCAAGTGTGTTGGATCTTCAAGGTTTTCTTCAAATAAGCCTGGTTGAAATCTACGATAATGATTTGAAATGCATCGGGATGGTCTGTTTCTTGTATGGAGATGGCATCATGCAATATCTCAAGCACTTCATTATAGTCGGTCACTGGTGGCACAGAAAACATACTTGTCTGACATGGAAAAGATTCGACCTGTGCAAACAGATTTGTTGACAGCATGTGCAAAGCCAAATTTCCTGAGTGGTGCCACTTGAACAAAAGCCATTGTTATTACATTGCACTCCTGGTACTTCCCAAGGGCTTCACGAAAAAGCCTGTGTTACATCTGAATTTTATCTGTGCTACTGTTAGAAAGTCCAAAATTAAACACAACTATAGAATGAAGAAAGGAACTATGGACACTGACAATCTGAAGTATAAATAAAAATGCAGGGACCCGCAGGGAGGGCACATTATAGCCTTATGGGCTTGGTAGCAAATTCTGAAACATCATATAACTCACTTTCTCTGCATCACAAATGGCCATTTGGCCACTTCTACCTGTGATATTGGCTCAGGTTTTATCTATCCTTTAGACAACCCAGAATTCTGTACTGGGCACATTCTACAAGCCACCATTCAGCAACATTTGTTGTTTGGTTGGTCTTCTCACTCAATCTATTGATTTCTGCAACTGATATTAACAGCACCCATCACCCCACCTTATCACAAATATGCAACCTCCCCATCTCCCCTGTCCTGTAAGCTCACTGCAACTTAACTTGCTTTCCACTCCTCCACAGTTCTTCCTCATGAAAGTAGGACCCTATGACATTAGGATTTTCCTTAACAAGAGGGGAGCTAGGGAAATGGCAGGATCACTGATGGACAAAGAAGGAACTGTACCCCTGAAACCTGCGTAAGTGACTGTGACAGTAAATACGCATTTGCATCAGGAAGCACATTGATGATTGTGAGATCAGGGTTGGATATGTCAATATTCTTGGGGATGTTAACAACAAGGAAGAGAAATTAGTGAAAGATGCCTTGAAAAACTGGAGGTAGATTACTCCCCATGACCTGAGGAATTTATGCCAGGTTCAAAAAAACTAGGTAATGATAGAGATCTAAAAGATTATAAGACTAGCAGGAAGGAGCTTAAGAATGAAATTAGAAAAGCCAGAAGGGGCCATGAGAAGGCCTTGGTGGGCAGGATTAAGAAAAACCCCAAGGCATTCGACAAGTATGTAAAGAGCAAGAGGATAAGACGTGAGAGAATAGGACCTATCAAGTGTGACAGTGGAAAAGTGTGTATGGAACTAGAGGAGATAGCAGCGGTACTTAATGAATACTTTACTTCAGTATTCACTACGGAAAAGGATCGTAGTGATTGTAGGTTTGTCTTACAGCAGACTGAAACGCTTGAGCATATAAACATTAAGAAAGAGGATGTGCTGGACCTTTTGGAAAGCGTCAAGTTGGATGAGTCACCGGGACCGGATGAGATGTATGCCAGGCGACTGTGGGAAGCGAGGGAGGAGATTGCTGAGCCTCTGGGAAGGATGTTTGCATCATCAATGGGGACGGGAGAGGTTCCAGAAGATTGGAGGGTTGCAGATGTTGTTTCCTTATTCAACAAAGGGAGTAGAGATAGCCCAGGAAATTATAGACCAGTGAGTCTTACTTCAGTGGTTGGTAAGCTGATGGAGAAGATCCTGAGAGGCAGGATCTATGAACATTTGGAGAGCATACTATGATTAGGAATAGTCAGCATGGCTTTGTCAAAGGCAGGTCGTACCTTACGAGCCAGATTGAATTTTTTGAGGATGTGACTAAACACTTTGATGAAGGTAGACAGTAGATGTGGTGTATATGGATTTCAGCAAGGCATTTGATAAGGTACCCCATGCAAGGCTTATTGAGAAAGTAAAGAGGCATGGAATCCAAGGGGACCTTGCTTTGTGGATCCAGAACTGGCTTGCCCACAGAAAGCAAAGACTAGTTGAGGATGGGTCATATTCTGCATGGAGGTCGATGACCAATTATGTGCCTCAGGGATCTGTTCTGGGACCCCTTATATTTATGATTTTTATAAATGACCTGGATGAGGAAGTGGAGGGATGCGATAGTAAGTTTGTTGATGACACAAAGGTTGGGGATGTTGTGGATAGTGTGGAGGGCTGTCAGAGGTTAAAGCAGGACATTGATAGGATGCAAAACTGGGCTGAGAAGTGGCAGATGGAGTTCAACCCAGATAAGTGTGAAGTGGTTCATTTTGGTAGGTCAAATATGATGGCAGAATATAGTAGCAATGGTAAGACTCTTGGTTGTGTGGAGGATCAGAGAGACCTTGGGGTCCAAGTCCATAAGACACTCAAAGCTGCTGCGCAGGTTGACTCAGTGGTTAAGCAGGCATATGGTGCATTGGCCTTCATGAACCATTGGATTGAGTTTAAGAGCCGAGAGGTTAAGAAGGCATATGGTGATTGGGCCTTCATCAACCATGGTATTGAGTTTAAGAGCTATATCGGAGTCTGGTCAGACCCCACTTGGAGTACTGTGCTCAGTTCTGGTCACCTCACTACAGGAAGGATGTGAAAACTATAAAAAGGGTGCAGAGGAGATTTACAAGGATGTTGCCTGGATTGGAGACCAGGTATGAGAACAGGTTGAGTGAACTTGGCGTTTTCTCCTTAGAGTGATGGAGGATGAGAGGTGACCCAATAGAGGTGTATAAGATGACAAGAGGCATTGATCATGTGGATAGTCAGAGGCTTTTTCGCAGGGCTGAAATGGCTAACACAAGAGGGCACAGTTTTAAGGTGCTTGGAAGTAGGTACAGAGGAGATGTCAGGGGTAAGATGCTCTCTTCTGCTCAAATGTCTGTGGAATTGCAACTTATGGCAGCCATACCCATTGTAAAGCTGAGGGGCCAGTTGGAAGTGCATCCAACTCCTCCAGTTAGCACTGCTCTGCTTTGCCCCAAGGTTTAGCGGCTGGGTGCAGCAGTGTAACATAGGTCACTGAGTTATGATCAACCCTCCCAACTTGCCCACAAGGGCCACAGCATCAGCAGGAGTCAAGGTGCTGCAGGACATACCATCTGCTTCGAGATGAAAACCCCAGACCCATCCTCCTCCAATGAACATAATATAATGTCATTAACGATGTTAAACAAAATTGGGGAAAGCAGTTCACCCTGTGGATCCAGCCTCCAGCTTTTATTAACTCTGAAATGTATTACATAAGTGCAGAAATCAGCAATGAACTCATCCATACACCATAGTTAGCCAATAACTCCTCATGGACGCACCAGCTGAACATCAGTGCAGCCTAGACCAATATTCTAAAGCATGCCTAACATTGGTCACACAGCAAGTAGGCTAATCAAAGCCCTTTACCATTCTTTAAAGCTGTTGGTCTGCTCAGACTTAGAATGACTCTCCTGTCTATGTAGCTGGATGAGAATGAGACCAAACCAGAAATAATTCATCACCTTGGAACAAAATAGAAATACATCAAATTGCTATTTTTGTAATTGTTCAAAGGGAATTATATACAGTATATCTGTTTAATGTAACTTACTAGGAATTGGTCATATTCTCACTATAATTAGCACTGTCAGCTAACCAACAATAAACCTTCCAGATAAGCATGAATGGCTTTTTTTAAAGTTCAGTCTGATCAATACTAGTGTTCATTTTATGTTGTTACTTCCATTATTCTTTCTTTTTAAACTTTGTAGGATGTCTTACAGAGTGGCGTAGCAAGGAAAGCAGCAGAGATCCAGGTTCAATCTGGGTGCTGTCCGTGAGGAGTGTTTTCTCTGTGATCGGCTGCATTTCCTCTGGGTGCGCTGGTTTCTAAATCCAGGGCTAAAATCCATGCTTATGGAATGCTAACAGAAATGTTTGAAGGTGAAAGTAGATTGAATTTGTGACATTGGATCAAAATTAATAGCGTATCATTATTTTTAAAGTAAAACAAAACAGACACATCTTCCTCAAGCAGAGATGACCAACCTTCATCATTCTTTCTCAACTTGCAGCACCACCAATTGTATCTTTCAGTGTCTTGGATTCCATATGATCACAAACAACTCCTTTGTTCTCACCATTCAAGACATTTCTGATTTCCAACCTTTTTGAGTTCTGACAAATGGTCTTAGACTTGATATGTTTGAGTTTGGCTGGTCAAGCAGCACTTGTGAAAGATTCTCTTTCCACAGATGGTGCAAGACCAGCTGAACATGTTTCTTCTGAATTTTCTGTATCTATTACTGCTATGTTATTTTATTACAATTAATTGCAGGAAAGTCACTATATTACAGTTATAATAAAATTAGAACAGAGTGATATTGATTTTTACTTCATACTTGATAGAAAATATAAATTCCAGGAAACTAATATAGAAAAACTGTAATCACTTCCTCAAGTTGAGTGCAGGATAAGAGTTTGAAATTATTGGCATTGGAAGTTCAGCATTTCCCTGGGCAATATTGAACATCTGCATTACTACTTCATACAAATGAGTAAGCCTTTTTGCTTCCTTTTGACACTAGACAAGACATTATTGTCTTCAATTCTCTGCCAAAGAAGTAACGAAAGGAAGCCACAGTGCTGTGAGTAGAAAATTATTTTGGATTATGCAGTTAAGGAGTTGGCTGGAAGTTGTTCTGTTTTTTGCCACTGCACCCTAGTGTTAGCGTATGCTGTGATCGACACTCCGTCCGTAATGGAGCAGAGCTTGCCTTGCCTTGGCCTGCTGCCCACAATTGTGTTCCTGCTAAATTGCCCCAAGATCGACACTCTGTCTGTAATGGAGCAGAGCTTGCCTTGCCTTGGCCTGCTGCCCACAATTGTGTTCCTGCTAAATTGCCCCAGAGCTGTGAACTCTGATGAATGGTCTTCAAAAAGACATTAATTAACTCTGCTTTCATTACATAGTTACTTAATATTTCCAATATTGTTTTTATTTCAAATTTCCATCATCTATAATTTTGATTTTGATTCCAAAGCAAACATGATTTGGATGTTGAGGACCTACATCCTAAGCATTAGTGGTGTGGCCTTAAAAAGCACGATGGAGAATCTGTCCCCAAACTTCATTTACAGCTTCCCTTGGTGGTAAAGAGTCCGTGACCTCAGCTTTACTGCTGGCCAAATTTGAGACACTTTTAAATACTTTTGAAGTTCTCGTGTTCAGTAACATTCAAACAATATTGAAAATATTAAGTATCTGTTAACAGTACACATGATCAAAATAAAAAAAAATAGTAAGAAATATTAAAGAAAGATTAAATCAAAAAGAATGCATCCTTTACTCTCTTCTTACAAACCAATGGACATCAGTGAGGTTGCAAGTCTAATCTGACACAAGATTCAAAAGCTGATCCCCCAGCACAAGTGCCAGGAAATTTCAACAAGATTGAAATTCTGCCACTGGGCTACATGAGTGGAAGTTGCAGATGTAAAATCATTTCCCATCATAACCCAGGCCATTTTCTCATAACTACAAATAGCAATATCATATGACAACTCAAAATACAAAGTTCTGTTTTCTTAACCTTACAATAGAGAAATTTTCAAATTTCAGAATAAGTTGTTAGAGAAACATATGCTTTGAAGACTTTTGCACTATAGAATAAAATAGAATAGAATTTAGGACAAACCTTAGGAAAAGGTCTAAATAAAAGTGCATATACAAGTGTAGTGAAAGATATCTTCCTTAGCTAAATATGATACCAAAGTTGTGTTCATTCTCAGCGGCTAATGAGAGAGAGAATCACTTAGTAATTGAATTTCTGATAGGGGACGTAAATGATGGCTTCCAGCTTACTGAAGAGTAGTTTAAAGAACATTTTGTATGCCTTCTTGGAAAACCTCAGAGGTAACAGTATCTGAGCAGGAAATTAAGCCTTACTAGGTTATTTTCTTGTTATAGCTGTAAGAAGGGCCCAGGGGATAATGTGATTTGAGGAGGAGAAGAGTAAGTAGCCGCATCGAAAGAGGCAGGGCATTAAATAAATTGGTAAAGAAGATGTATGGAAACCCTGCAACGCTCACTGTCAGTCATTGATATGGGGGCTGTGGCCTGGGCTGAATTCAGACTTATTTACTGGCAAAGCTGATTTCATGGAATTCTGGAAGAAAATGGAGGTGGAATAGAAATGAGTATGCTTTGAGGAAAGGCATAAATACAGGAAGTTTTGAGAGACTGGAAATAAGGTCGAAGCAAATGGTGGTGCTTAAGATTCTAGTGAGCTCTGGGAT
The DNA here is from genome assembly GCF_048418815.1 of Hemitrygon akajei. Taxonomy (NCBI): domain Eukaryota; kingdom Metazoa; phylum Chordata; class Chondrichthyes; order Myliobatiformes; family Dasyatidae; genus Hemitrygon; species Hemitrygon akajei. Next base: position 110,343,509 of record NC_133125.1, read on the forward strand.
GTGGAACGATCGCTGTGCAGTCATGATGAGGATCTCTATGTGGCGAGGGAGATGGATAGGAGTCAGACAAAACATTCGTATTTGAAGACACTTTGCCTTCAAAGCTCTTTTGGGTGATTTTCCCCTTTTGTTGCAGTATCTTTAAAATCTGAAACCACATTCCCTCTCTTTATCACACATCCTTCAATAAAAAGATATTTATCATCTGATTATGGCTCACCATTGTAAATTTAACATCATGTCCAATTATATTATGCAGTTTAAACTACACTGATTTACACAGCAAACACAGCAGGATGCTAATATAATAATAATGTTATAAAGGTCTCAGCAAAAAAATAGAAAACTCTCTTTCAAAGAGGCTTGTCTTCCAAAGGAAAAACATGTAGACCAGAAAGCTGTGATTCACTTCATGCTGACAGCAAAAAATATGCAGTGAATGTCTCGCCTTGTTTTCTCAAGCAATGAATTACACAATGTAAAAAAACTCTTGCCATCATCCATTGTATTTTTTCAGTGATGTGTATATTGTTCTTGACTTAAGTACAACTCTGGACACTTTCAGACCATTAACTACATGGCCTCTAGCTCTGACTCCAGCCCAGATCTCCGCTGCCACCACCGCCAGGCCAAGACCTTTCTCGTTGTCGCTGGGCACCAGGGCTCCACTTCCCCAACCACCTCTCTTCAAAACCAGATCTCTCAGGCTCCCCTGCCACCTCTTGGATCCTCAGAGCCTCCATCTTCCTCCCACCCCACCTCCTCTGAACAATCCTCCACTGTTAATGCTGCCCTCATCACATCTGCTCCATTTCCTGGACTTCTGTGCTCACCCCATCTTCCTCTTGTCCTCACCTACCACCCCGTGAGCTCTGCATCTGACACATCATTCTGCACAACCTCTGTCTTCTTAAATGGGATCCTACCACCAAACACATATTTACCTCCCCCTCACTCTCCACTTTCCACAGTCTCTGTGATTCAATTGTCCATTTCTACCCTCCCCGCCCTCACAAATCTGCCTCATGGCACATATCACTGCAAGCGACAGAAAAGCTACACCTGCCAATTCACCTCCTACCTTTCCTCCATTCAGGGCCTCAAACAGTTCTCCGAAGTGAGGCCACATTTCACCTGCGAATCCACTGGCATCGGCGACTGTTTCCAGCGCTCCCAAAGCAGTCTCCTCGACATTGGTAAGTTAAAGTTAAAGCCTGTCCTGAGCCTTATAGACTCATCAGCTGGTACTTATGCAGGTTTCCCGTGGCGTGAAGTGACTGAGAGTACGAACCTTCACCCCCCCCCCCCCAGATAGGACACCAGTCCATTGCGAGGTTATGCCGGTACTCATTTTCAGCTGGGTGGACTGAAGCAATGTGTGGTTAAGTGCTTTTCTCAAGGACACAACACGCTGCCTCAGCTGGGGCTCCAACTCACAACCTTCAGATCGCTAGTCGAGCTCTTTAACCAATTGGCCACGCACCCCATTTCTACACTGGTAGGACGTGAGATAAACTGGGCAAGCGCTTTGTTGAGCCCCTCTGTTCCAAATGCTACACGTGTCATTTCTCAGTGGCTAACTATTTCAATTCCTATCCCCATTCCCATTATGACATGGTGGTCCATGGCCTCCTGCCACGATGAGGTCACCCTCTGGTTGGAGGAGCTATACCTCATACTCCGTCTAGGTAGCCTCCAACCTGATAGTATGAACATCAATTTCTCCTTCTGATAATTTCTTCCCCTTCTCCCTTGCCGCTTCTTCTATTCTACACTTTGGCCTCTTACCTCTTCTCGCCTGCCTATCACCTCTCCCTGGTGCCCCTCCTTCTTCCCTTTCTCCCATGGTCCATTCTCCTCCCCAATCAGATTCCTTCCTCTCCGGCGCTCTACCATTCCCACCAGCCTGGCTTCACCTATCACTTTCTAGCGTATCCTCCTTCCACTCCTCTTATCTTTTTATTCTTGTGTCTTCCCCGTTCCTTTCCAGTTCTGAAGAAGACCATAAGACCATAAGACAAAGGAGCAGAAGTCGACCATTCGGTCCATCGAGTCTGCTCCACCATTTCATCATGAGCTGATCTAATCTCCCCTTTATTCCCATTCCCCCACCTTCTCACCATAACCTTTGATGCCCTGACTACTCAGATACCTATCAATCTCTGCCTTAAATACACCCAATGACTTGGCCTCCACTGCCACCCGTAGCAACAAATTCCATAGATTCACCACCCTCTGGCTAAAAAAAATTTTTTTTTTGCATCTCTGTTCTGAATGGGTGCCCTGCAAGTCATGTCCTCCCATGCTAGACTCCCCCAAGAAGGGTCTTGGGCTGAAATGTCGACAGTTTATTCATTTCCACAGACACTGTCTGATCTGCTGAGTTGCTCCAGCATTTTGTGTGTGTTGTTGAGTACGTACTAATTGTTTTCAAACCTCAGCTTTCCTCTGAGTAACAACACAAGACTGTGGGAGCGTATGGGTGCAGTTTCAGCTGCGAACGTCTCAGTTACTCATCTCCTGGATTGTGTCAACCAGCGGCTTCTTCTTATCCCAACTGACAGCTATGACAGATACCGGCAGAAGCTATATGATCTTGTAACAAGAACCAATTACACAATAACGCTGTAGAATAATTCAGAATAAGGCTCACTGTCACTCAGACCGCAGGGGCTTGTCAAAATAATAATCAGATGATTAGATAGCAACCACAATGTCAATGATCAATATGGCAACACGAAATTGGCCTGTCCACAGCTTGATTTATTCAGTAATGACTAGTTTTTTTATAGCTAGTTTCACCAATGCCTCAGCCCATCTGCATTATTTTCAGTTAAGTTGCAGAATGGCTCTGTGATCACACAAAGCAATATTGATTACTGCAGCCTCCAGAGTCACTGAACGATCATGTGTATAGCTAGGGCACCCAAGACTTTTGCACAGTACTGTTTTTGTCAAAGTGGAATGCAAAGTTTGTTTGTAAATCTGGCGGGAGCAAGGAGGTTGGGAATGGCAAGGGTGGAGCACTGCAGGAGGGGACAAGGGGCAGCTGGCAGAGAAGGAGTGTCTGGGGCAGGGGGGCGCGGGTGCAAACACACCCAGCTCTGAGACACCAGGCAAGGCCATTTGATTCCAAACAATCGGTTTATTGATCATTACAGAATGTCCCTCTGATGCACTTCGTTCACTACCCCCTTTCCCCAACCATGAATCCCTTTTCCCTGCCTCGTTTCCACTCTTGGTCTGCAACAGAGAGCCATATCAGAATCAGAACTATCTTCATTCACCTATGTCATGAAATTTGTTTTTTTTGTTGCAGCAGTACAATACATAAAATTACTACAGTGCTATGCATGTGTCTTAGGCACCCTTGCTATATTTATGTGCCTAAGTCTTTTCCATAGGACTGTATAATGAGTGTGATATTCCTTGTGGTTTCTGTTGTCAGAGACTGGTGGAAACCCCAGCACAGTAGATCAGAACCTGAGGGGATAAAATTGTAATTCTATAAAATGGTATTGTGAATCAAGAAGTAATGAGGATAAAGGAGAGTTCTGCGTGAAAATGCCTTTCAGTTTCTGCAAAGAATTACATTTTATCTTTGGAAATCTGGGAACCGTTTTGATTGATTATTTCTCATGGTTTTAATAAAACTCATTCTCCCTTAAGGCTGAAGGGTAAGAAAATTAAAGCCAGTCCTCCATAGATGACCAAAGAGTTAGACAGTCAAATACAGCAGAAAAAAAAGAACAAATGACAAATGAGAACAAGGCTGATTACATAAAATTCAGAGGACAAAGTGGGATCATGAGAAAAGTCTGGCGGCAATCATAGAAGGAAATGCAAAACTATTCAACAGGAAAATAATTGTTATAGGAGACTTGTGGCCATTGGGCAACTGAGATAAGATATATACTCCTGAAAGAGAGGGCATGACTATGAGATTAACTGAGTAATTTGCATCAGTATTAATCAATGAAGAAGATCTTGTTGAACCTCAGCAAAGGGAAATTAAATAAGATTGGGGATAAACTAATAATAAATGAGGAAACAATACTGAAATTTAAGTGGACACATCACCTTATTCACATTGGATACATTCCAAGGAACTAAAAGATGTAGACAGGAAAATTTTAGAGGTCCTGGCCAGGAGGGCTTAATTCAAAAAGTGGTCAAGAGCAGAGAGATCTTGAAGTGCTTGAGTATGCTTCATTGAAAACAGCAAAGCATTTATTAAATGTGGTTTAAAAGGAAAAGCATGTAGGTTCCTGAACTTTGTAAATGCAGCCAAAGTGCACAAGAACACAAAAGTCATTATGAACTTTTTAAAAAACTGATTAGATTTCAAGTAGTGCATTATTTCTACATTGGGGTATCACACATCAGAAAAGAATTAAGAAGATATTGGAGAGACTGCAGAAGACATTTCCTAAAGTTATTCTAGGGATTAATTTTGAGAATACATTGGAAAAGCTGGTGCTGTTCTCCATTGGAATCAGAGGACAGTGTAAGGAAATGTAATAGAATTTGAAATCACCAAGAGTCCAGATAGATTAAATAGAAACTACCCTATCTGGCAATGGAGTCCAGAACTCAAGCTCAAACAATATAGGTAATTTGCAAAAGAAACAAAAGTGATACTGTATGAGGAAACTCTTTTTACTAATCAACTTCTGCTGAAAGGCTGACCCGCAACATTAACTCCTTTTTCCTTCCACAGTTACAGATGAGTTCCTCCAACATTCCTCAGACACTATCATCTTCAGTTTTACCTGTTCTCCATTACCTAGCAACAGGTTGGGACTGCAACACAGTGGTGCAGACTCATTCAAAATGGAGCAGGGTAGTCAGCTGTGTGGATTGTTCTTACATTAAACTGGCAGTGACCCAGTGGGCTGAATGTTCTCTCTCTATGCTACAACCATTCATGATCTTGCTATTTAGTGAATAAGTATTTTTCTCCCCATCATTTTTAATTTTTTAAAAATCTGTTTATTTTTACCTCCTGAAACATTTAAACACTTACTGACAAAGGCTCTTCACAATTCAGTGACAAATTCTGTAAGTGGAGCTTTCTTCCCCCAGCATGTACTCAGTTGAAAACAAGCACATGAGTCATAGAGTCCTGTCTGTATTTGTCTTCCATTCCAGTGAGAGGTGCAATTGTTCATGAATTTCATGAACATAAACATAAAGGAAATTTTCTCTTCCTTTGTTTTTTAAAATCTAAGTCAAAGTACATTTATTATCAAAGTAGGTATACCTTTGTACAACTTAGAATTTTTCTTCTTACAGGCAGATACAAAACAACCCAATAGAACGCATTAAAAGAAAAGACCATCGAAACACCCAACATGCAGAGGAAACAAGGAGAAAAATGTGCAAACAATAAAAGAAGCAAATAGCATTGAGAACTGAAGTTCACAGACGTGAGTTCACTCTGATAGCTGCTGACCACAGCTTGGTGCAGAGATGAGTAAACCTCATAGTGCTGTGATATGAACTGGCATGTGCCTAACCTCTGGCCCCAGCAAGCTGTCCTTTACAATCTGGCCTGGCGCTTAAATCATCCAGACCTGGACCCTGCCACTTTGTAGCACTCCGGACGGCCAGTGCCCTGCCATCTCAATTTGGCCCGTAGCCAACTCTTTCAATTCGGCTCAACATTAAAATCGATTGAACCTCGGTTTTTTTCTTGCTCTCAGGCCCGGGTCTGGGCCCTGCCGCCTCAACTCTGCATCACCTCCGCTCGCCTCGCCTTGGTTCTGCCGAACTGAATTGTCTCCAAGTTCGCCAAGGAATGACCAAACATTGGTTCATTTCCCGTTCTCTGCCACCTCGATTCAGACGGCACACACCAGGCCACAAAAATGCCAGGTCGTACAGGCGGTTTGAAAGCTCGCTCGACAGGGAAGTTTCAGTCTATTGTTTGCAATGATCGTTTAGCAGAAAAAGTGTAATTAAGTGGAAGTGCTTTAGTTACTTTCTTTGTTTTATTTGCCAACAGCAGTCACCGAGATTCAACAGTACCATCTTAAACCAGAAATAAATTATTTCATGCTGTTACTTCATATTTACTCACAAGTTTTATTATGTAGAGCATGACATCCAGTTCAAAAACCTCAGTCTTAAACACAAGCATTTATGGTTTATCAATAAATAACAGCAAAGATTCTTATAGCTGTATTGAGCCCTTTTACAGAAACAATAAAACATTTTTTTGCTATCTAAAGATACAGAGAGGTAAATTAATATTAAAGGATTTCAACTGTCAGGTGATGCTGTGTACACTGAGCTTTGTTGCTTCCAGATCTGTGCTTTCAGTATCTGGAAAAACAAAGAGAAAACATGAAGGTTGGAATTATCTATGCATCTAGTTTAGAGCTAACCTTGGTGTTCATGGGATGCACTTCAACTAGCTGAAATGATACATACACTATTTAAATAAACAAAATACCAGATAAAATTTAAAAAAAAATAAACTGCAGATGTTGGAAACCTGAAATAAAATCAGAAAATGCTAGAAGCAGGTCAAGCAGCAATATTGGAAGGGCAAACAGAGAAAGAAGAAGAAACTAGAACCTATAAATCTGATCCAATAGCACCTGAAATTTAACATACACTAATAATGATTTTAGAGTAAAAGAAAACAAGATCATCGAGGAACTCAGTAGGTCGGGCAGTATCTATGAGAGTAGAGGAATTGTCAGTGTTTCGGTTCGAGATCTGATGAAATCCTGCCCACAGGGAAATTACAGTAGGCTTTTCTGTGCACTATTTACCTAAGCAAGGACGCTAGCCTCCCGGTTATGATTGCGCACGTAATTATATCACAAGTCATTCACTGTATTTCTTCTCTCTTATCACCATAAACTGGTGTTTTAGGTACAACCTGTGACATTTACTGTTCAGACACAGAAACTAGAAGTACATCAGATATGGATCACCAAGGAAACGACAATTAAGAGGTCATGTTCACATCATCTATCAACCTCAAGTTTCAGTTCTCTACATAATTGAAGCCTGTGACACTGCTCCACCATGGACTGCATTTTCTTTTATACAGTGCACATCAGAGGTCTATTTCTGCATCATTCATCCTCTTGACCCTGAAAGCACCAAGGAGGTGGTTACATCACAGGACTCAATCAGACAAGCTACTATTTGTGGACAGAATACAGTTCACTGTATCACATCCCCATGACAGCAACTTTTGCAACTGGTCTGTGGCTGCCACAGGAAGAGTTCTTTTAATGGCATACGTCCTTTCCAGTGATCAATACAGCACAGACAAATCGGTTCCAGACTTTTTAAGAACCTCTTAATAGGAACAGCTAAAGTCACCTGTTTGGCACATAATTCTGCCGCGAGCCAAAATAGTGCCACATGAATATATTTTTTGGACAGTTTCACAATTTTTTGCAAATGGTGTGGATGGACAATAATATAATAAGCAACCCTCAGACAACACCAGATAAGTTCTAGGAATGGTTTCATTCAGTAAACTTTCAGAGCAACTCTTTGCTCTAATCCTTATTTTAAAAATATTGTGCTATAAATTAATGCTGCAGTTATTTTCTGGGTTTAGAATAGTAGTTTATCTGTGCAATCCTTCTAAATATTAAATTTATTAAACACTGTAACAATGACATTCTCAGGGTAAATTCAAGGAACTTTAAAAGCTCGGCCATTATTTTCAAAATGCAGCTAATGTTATTGGGTAGGCAAATTGTACAATAGGACCAATGAACATCTTTATTTGAACACATCAAGTGGTTGTCAGCAGCATATATTCTCAATCCCTAACCGTACCATATCAGGTCAGTTGCGAGGATGTGGCGAGTGTGCATGTGGGCCAACCTGTTGTACAGTGAATTGACTGGGCCTTCTAAATGCAGGAGGTACTCTCTTTTGGGCATGGGCTTCCGAGTGCCTATGGCTTTTGCCCCAGGCACCCAGCTCGTAGCTGCCATAATGTAAATTGCCCAGCGTGTACCGTTACTGTCAGTAAAAGCATTTAATTATACAACTCTGTTGCATGAAACGTGTAACATTTTGATGATGAAGATCAAAACAGAAATACTTCAATGCTCTGCTCCTACAGGATGAATCTGAACTGACAGATGTCTTTGAGGGACTCAGGACAATGGCTATGCAGCACACTTCAGGTACTCACAGCTGCAATAGACCCCCAACAAAGACACAGACGATTTCATCACAAGACTGACCCCAGCTGTGAAGGAATCCAAGTATAAAGATATTCCCCTAAGCAAATTCGAAGAAGCGCTGCATATCCAAGCGTTAATTGTTGGAGACCAAGGTGGGAGAACATAGGAGTTCCTGTTTGAAAAGCACAATTTATCCTGGAACAAAGCATGCTCCACAGCTTGGCACCAGAGGGCAGTCACAAGAGCCTGAAACAGATTCAATCACTGCCATCACCACTGATTCAGGCAGTACTGGAGCAAGAGCCCCACCTGAAAATGTTCACGTTTGCCGGTGGATATCGACCACAGCCTACAGTCTCTGCAGAGATCGTGTAAGCCATCGCAGAGATGCCATAGCCGTGGGGAAAGTTATGCTCAATGGTCCGATTGCAAGACAGTCTGCTGGTTCTGTCAGAAGACAGGACATCTCAAAAAGGAGTGCTTCACTAAGCAACACAACGTCAGAAAACGGCAGAATTCGACCATCAGTACCCACGCAGGGAGATGGCCAGAGTGAAGAAGTGGGCACTGTGTTCTAAAACCATGAGCTGGGCCACCGAAACCAGCCTCCCTTCCTGGCTATACCCACAGTGGACAACCAGTCCATGAAATTTGAACTGGATACTGGGTCAGCCGTCACCTTGATACGCAAATTATCCTGATGTCAGATTCCAAAATTATGACCGCTGAACTCAGCTACACTGGAGATAGCGTGGACGTGAATGGTATCTTTACGGTAGAAGTGCTACATCAGGAGATCTGTTTCACTTACGGAGGTTCTCACCTTCAAAAGGGCAACAGTGCCCAAGAAGAGCAGGGTGAGCTGCTTTAATGACTATTGCCCAGTTGCACTCACATCTTTCAGAAGTTGGTCATGGCTAGAATGAACCCCAACCTAAGCAAGGACCTGGACCCTCTGCAATTTGCCTACCACCACAACAGGTCTACAGCAGATGTAACCTCACTGGCTCTCCACTCCACAATAATAATACCTCCCTACATCAGACTGCTGTTTATTGATCGCAGCTAGGCATTCAACACTATCTTACACTCAGGTCTAATCAACAAGTTTGAAAACCTGGGGATCTTTTCCTTCCTCTGTTACTGGATCCTTGCCTTCCTCAGTGGGAGATCACAGTCTGTACAGATCAGAAATAACATCTCATCCTCACTGAAAATCAACACCGGTGCACATCAAAAGATGCATGCTTAGCCCACTGCTCTATTTTCTCTACGCCCACTACTGTGTTGCCAGGCATAGCTCAAATGCTATTGGACACAACTACGGCAAAATTTCAGATGGTAATGAGAGGGCGTACAGGAGCTAGATAGATCAGCTGGTTGAGTGGTGTTGCAGCAATAACCGTACACTCAACATCAGTAAGACCAAGGAACTAATTGTGGACTTCAGGAAGGGGAAATTGAGGGGACAGACACAAGTCTTCATCGAAGAACATTAGTGGAAAGGGTGAGCAGTTTCAAGCTCTATCAAGATCTATCGATGGCACAAGATATTGATCCAATTACAAAGAAAGCATGACAGCAGCTATATTTCATTAGGAGTTTGTGAAGAATTGGTCTGTCATCAAGGACATCCACAAATTTTGACACATGTACCATGGAGAGCATTCTAACTGGTTGTATCACTGTCTGGTATGGGTGGGGGGCACTGCACAGGGTTGAATAAAGCTGACGAAAGCTGCAAACTCAAATTTTTTCCTCCTTTTTTCACTACTTACTGCAAAGTCTTTATGGGCAAGGATAGATTCTTTTTTAAGTCAGGACTTCTTTCCTGTCACTTTTCCATAAATACCCTTATTGTGCAAGAGCTTAGGCATTGTGAAGCCATGAATTTCATCCCCAGATGCAGACACTGACTTCTGCAACTCAGAGTGACCACTGTCATTACAGCAGCCTATCTTACAAGTCCAGCAACTAAGTTTAGAGGGGTGGCTTGACCTCGGCAGTGTTGCACTGGTTTCATATCTTTTCCACTTTTTCACAATGGACTCCAAGGTACATTGTATCTTTTGCCAATAAAGACTTTGCAAAGCATCACTCAGAAGATACTACAAAGACGTGGAAGAAGGTCTTGTGGTCGTATGAGGCTAAAGTCGAACTTTCTGGCCATAGCACGATGCGTTATGTGTGGCATAAATCAGCCAGGTAACACCATCCCTACTGTGAAGTATGGAGGAGGTAGCATCTTGCTATGGGAATACTTTTCAGTAGCAGCAGGGAGTGGAAATCTGTTCTGGATTGATGGGAAGATGAATGCTGCTAAATACAGAGAGAACCTAGATAAAAACTGCTGGCCCCTGCCAGAAAGCTCAAACTGCTGAGGAAGTTCATCTTTCAGCAAGACACTGACCCAAAACACACTGTCAGAGCAATCATGGAGCGGCGTCAAATGAAGAAAATCGATGTCCTTGTCGATGTCGATGTCAGAGTCCTGATCTTAACCCGATCGAACACCTCTGGCAAGGCCTCAAGGTTATTGTCCACCGCCACTCCCCAACTAACCTGCCACGGTTTGAGCAATTGTGCAAGGAGGAATGGTTAACTCTTGCTCCATCACATTCTGCAAAACTTATGGAGACTTATCCAAAATAACTACTGGCTGTAATAGCTCTGAGAGGTGGTTCAACTAAGAGCCGAGCAAAGGGGGATGAATACTTTTGAACTGCAGACATTTCAGTTTTTGAACTTACAGTTTTTCATGCTTTACAAATTTCCTTGTTTTTCTGGGCTCCACCACGAAAAAGGAGCATATAATTCACAAATAAAAATTTTCAGTTAAATTGATCAAAATCCCTGGTTATAGTACTTATTTAGTTGATCAAAGGGTTGTGGGCTGAATATTTTTACAAGGCAGTGTACTAATGCTTTAAAATATCAAAATGCAGGAGTTATAGCATCGCTTCGGTGTGGTGTGAACTTGGCCAAACACCCGATTAATCACATTGTCAAATTCGTTGATGACATGACAGTGGTGGGGCTCATCTCCAACAATGAGACTGCCTACAGAGAGGAGGAGGAAGTTGTCGAGGCCTACTGCCAGGCAAATAACATTTTCCTCAGTGTCAGCAAGACAAAAGGGATGGTTATCAACTTCAGGAGAACTGATACCACTCTCTCTTTATCTCAGTGGCGCAGCAATGGAAACCGTGAGCAGTTTAACATCCTTGGAGCGCACATTTCACATAATCTCCCTTTGTCTCGGACATCAGGAAAGCTCACTAATACCTCTTTCTGAGGAGGTTAAAGAGAGCTGGATGGTGCACATCTACAGATGTGATGGTATTGGGTTTGCTGTGGTTGAAGTTCTGAACTCAAATGAAGATCTTAAGCCCTATCTGATATAGATAGATGTGAGTACCCTCATTAAATGTAGTTTATAGCGTAGCCACCTACTCTTCAAATGCTAGTCACTTCTCTGCTTATCCTCCACCATGTCTTTAGCTGCCAATACCCTCTATTGGTGGGTCCCCTTCTCCCTACCATGGAGAAGATACTTCCAGCTAACAAAGTAGCTCAAACACAGTCCATTTATTTTTAACGATACTCATTTGAATGTAAGTAAAGTTTTGAAAATACATTTAAAACTCACAGAGGATTTTTATCTTATAAAAGATCAGCCTTATTGCATGGTGAAAGTAACTATTTTTGAGTCTGGTGGTCCTGGAATGGATGCTACACAGCCTCCTCCCAGATGGGAGTGGGGCAAACAGTCCATGAGCAGGGTGTATGATGTTATGCTCTATGCTGTTACTGGCCCTTCTCCGGCACCTTTCTATATATATATAACCTTGATCTCTTGATGGTGGGTAGGCTGGTAATAGTGATGTGTTCGGCAGTTTTGACTATCTGGGTTGAGCCTTCCTGTTCTCCACAGAGCAGTTTCTGTACCAAGCAGTGATGCAGCACGTTAAGATGCTCCCTACTGCACATCTGTAGAATGAAGTGAGTATAGATATGCATAGCCCAGCTCTCTTTAACCTCCTCAAAAAGTAGAGATGATGCTGAGCTTTCCTGATTGTGTATAGTGTTCTGCGACCACGAGAGGTTGTGTCAGATATATGCTCCCAGGAGTTTGCTTCTGCTTGCTGTTTTCACTGCTGTACCACCAATATAAAGAGGGATGTGAGTGGTGCGAGTTCTCCTGAAGCTGACAACCACCTCTTGTTGACATTGAGGAAGAGGTTAGTTGCCTGCGACCTGGCCTTGAGCTCTTTCACCTCCTCCCTGCTGGCCACCTCGTTGTTGTTGGTGATGAGCCCTGAGCCCTACTATTGTTATGTCATCAATGAACTTGACGATGGGATTTTTCTGGTGTATGGCCAGGTTCAGCAATGGGCTCAGCACACATCTCTGGAGGCACCAGTGTTGCAGATGATGGGGAGAGATGCCTGACCAACTTTTGCCATCAGAAATTTCTACCTTCCGATTGAACTGATCAGTGTTACTATTATGGGAGTGAGCACTGTCAAGGCATGGCTGCACAGGCTGGTTTACTCTAATATATTATTTTTTTTTAAATCATGAAAATTATTTAGGGCCGAATTCTTTTTTGTCTGTTGATGTTAATACCATCTGATTGAATACACATCAATAACTGATGGCTTGTCTGTGTATGTAATACTGTCTATATGGGAAATAATGTTATCAGTGCAACCCCAAAATTTAGTATTATCAGTTGGTCTTCAACAGCAAAATTAGCCCTAGGCTTGATTACCCCGTATTTCTTTTTTGTTATTGAAGATCATCATCAAACAAACATTTCCATAAGATGCTGCATATATATATATCATATATTCGTATTTGCCACAAATCTCCACATAATGTTTATCTGAGGTAAACACTTATAGAAAAGAGAGGAAAGAAAGAACAAGCAAAAGGAGAAAGCTATGTACAAGTAGGGAGTGATCTTTTTTTTAATACAACATATTCATTGATTTGTGAGAATAAAATTAGGGATTACCCCCTATTTCAACTTGCAGTTGAAGTTTGGAGATATGATTGGATACACAATGTCAACAACAGTTTAAAACTAATTGCTGTGCTATGATATTATTTGCACCATAGCACGAACTGTTCATGACGGTTTGATTTAGGGCAAATAGGAAACCTGGGTAGATACAATAGTCTATTGGACTCAAGTCTCTTAAAAACAACTTATTGGACCTATCAGTTTCAGTTGACCAGGGAGGAAATCATCTTTGTTTTGCATGATCTTCTCCTTCACTCCATCTTATCTTACAATGCAAAAACCCAGATCAAGGGCTTTGCCGAACCATTTAAAACATAAAGCAGAAGTGCAGAAAATTGTCATGTTACCTTTGACATTTGACAATGGAGTGGAATATTGACCATAGGTGGAGAAATGGAAGCATCTAACATCTTCATAATAAGTATGTTCACATAAAGGCAAAATGCAGTAAGATATCCTAATGGAGAACTTTGACTAAAAATGGTTTTTCACAATGTTTTAGTCTAACAGTTTTGATGTCATGTTTCCATGAATTGAACCATTCAATGACAAAACAACGTCTATAATTTTCTTCAAGTGTAGAGGGATCCATATCAAGGGATTCTTTAGTTTACCTCTAGTATCTGGGTTGGAATCTTTCAGTTTTGTTAGGGAGTCATTAGTCATTTTTGCAAGTGATTTCGCATAGCCTTCCCACATAGCTATGTTCATTTCATCTGCAATGCAGTCAGTGAATGTTTAAGTGGACAGAAACAATCACTTTTCCAGAGACGTGAATTAAGGGTTGCAGTTTATTAGTTCATATATGAGCAAGGGGTAAGGGCCATTTGGCAATATTTGAATTAGAGTCATCATTGCTCGCAGATCGTTGTAATCTAATATTCTCCGAGGCATTAGCTTTTTGGGTGCCTGAGCCAGATGAGACAATTTCCGTAGTAAATGCTGTCTCATCTGCTAAAAAGTGAATGGTAAGCACTGAATAGTATTCTTATATTAAGAATAGAAATATTAAAAGTAAAGTGTAGCAAGAGCAACATTTCTTTCTGAAATTTGTCATTCTTACTCAGAAAGCAACCACACATTTTGAGTGCATTATCTCTGGGCAATGTGTCTACGGGATCTTCCTCAAATGAACAGGAATTTCTATGCTACTTTTTAGATTTAAATATGTGCTTTATCTTGTCAATACATCTCACCCCCCTCACGTTGGAGTGCAGGGGTTCTGCATATTCTGGTCTAATATAAGCATTCCATGCATTTTGGGGGGATAGTTCCTGCTGGGAAGGATTGATGTTATCTATGGAGATAGTTTTATTTCCCCTCCCAGTCTCAATTATCAAGCTCCTATTGTTGATAAAGAGGGTAATGAGACAAGGAGGTTTCCAAGTAGGACAGAAATTAGAGTCAGAATTATTTTCATGGAACTTCTTTTCTTGCATGCAGTGCCTTTTGTTTTCTCCTCAATTCCCATAAATGCTCTCAATTCCTTGAAGAGAGTTCTATTGGGTGTAGGCAATGGTCAGCCCGAGTTACTGATTAGCAGTGTATTTTGGTGGACATTATACAGTAAGAATTAAGGCATAACATTTTTGTAACACAGACAAAATGCTGGAGGGTCCTACTGAAGGGTCTTGGCCCGAAACAACAACTGTTTACTCTTTTCCATAGATACTGAGTTCCTCCAGCACTTTGTGCGTGTTGCTTGGATTTCCAGCAGCTGCAGATTTTCTCTTCGTTATGATAACATCTTTGTGTACTTCTGTTTAAACAATTAGCATATTGTTTAGGGACAGTTGCACTTCTGGATAAGTGTAGCCCACTTCTGGCCTCTAAAGTGGACCAATTTTGCCTGGGCTCACTTACTCTCCTGATTCCTTTGCTCCACTATATTGCAGCTGGAATGGGGTGCTGACTCCACCTGTATCCTGTTTGTTTGCACATGGCCTATAAGCCTTCACCAATGAAGGAAAACCCTCAGTCAGCAGGTCTACTGGTGGGATTGCCAACGTATAGGAATATGGATTCCTGGAGAGCTGTGATGGCTGCAGCCTGACTACAAGAATTCATGGGGACTAACCGTGCAAATCCTGCACAAAAATCAAGAATCACAAGAATATACCTTTTAGCTTTCCAGTAAGGTGGGTAAGAGCTATTGTATATATTTATATTTATTGTGTTTTTTTATGCTGCGTCAGATCCGCAGTAACAATTTTTTTTTTGTCTTTTACACTTGTGTATCAGAAATAACATTAAACGATCTTCAACTTGAACTTAGCCTTGCTAAAATGTTGTGTGTTCTAACCTTAAGAAAGAAAGGAAGCATTGGAGGATACACACACAAAATGCTGGAGGAACTCAGCAGGTCGGCAGCATCTATGGAAATGAATAAACAGTCGACATTTCAGGTCCAGATCCTTCTTCAGGACTGAGAAGGAAAGGAGAGGACGCCAGAATAAAGAGGAGGGGAGGGGAAGGAGGCTAGTTAGAAGGTGATAGGTGAAGCCAGGAGGATGGGAAAGGCCAAGGACTAGAGAAGAAGTAATCTAATAGGAGAGGAGAGTGGATCTTTGGAGAAAGGGAAGGAGGAGGGAACCCAGGGAGAAATGATATGCAGGTTAGAAGAGGTAACAGGTTAGAATGGGGAATGGGGGGAGGGGGGGGTTTATAACTGGAAAGAGACATTGATATTCATACCATCAGATTTGAAGATGTCTGGGCCTTGGACACTGCCCTGAGTTACTCCTGTGACAATGAACTGAGACTGAAATGAACTGTCTTCAACAACAACCATCCTCCTGCATGTGAAGCCCGAATGAAGGGCCTTGACCCAAAACATCGACTCTCCATTTCCCTCCATGCCTGTTCGTCCAGCAGTTATTTCTGATCCCTATGTGCAAAGTACGACTTCGGAATGTGAAGTTTTCTCTCGATGAGAGATTATTAGTTTTACTCAGTCTTGGTGATGCTACACTTCTTGACTAATTCTTGAATACTGACGTGATATCCAGGGCAGATATGCTTCAAAAAAACAAAGTAATCTGAAAACCAAATGGACCTGGCCAAACATCAGGGAGTAGGTTATGGGAAGAATAGGTTCTAAAAGAACATCTGTTGAAAACACATTTGATTGCTTTGCCGATGTTTGAAAGCAGCCAATGGTGTAGCAATTTGCTGGATTTGTTTTTTCTTGTTTGTTGGGGATTGGATGCACTTGACTAGATGCCAATACTGTATATAAGTTTTATTTGAACACTTTGGCTTACAGGCATGGCTACTTTCTGAACACAGAACTTCAGCATCACAGTACGCTGCCAAATACTCAACTAGTTAAGATATTTTGAAGCTATAGAGCTACACAGCACAGAAACAGGCCATCTAAGTCGGCATCAACCATCAATTTACATTAATCCCCTTTTTATTTCCCTTATATTTCCATTGACTGCCCTCAAAATTCTACTACTCTCCTATATAATAGGGAACTTTTACAGCAGGCAATAAACCTACCAACCCACGTGCGAAGAAACCAGAGCACCTGAAGGAAGCCCATGCAGTTATGGGGAGAATTGCAGACTTCACACAGATGATATTGGAGCTCAGCATTGAACACAGGTCAATGAAGATAAGAGAGAGCATCTTTACTAAGTGCACCACAGTGAAGACCACAATATGAAATGTTTCACAAGTGTGTCTGTCATCCTTGCAAAAATGCCACGTTAACCTTCTCTGTCATTCCAGGATTCTTATTACTTTAAGAAGAATACAAAGGTAGAAATTTATAGTTTTGTTTCCCAAGCCTGTCCTGATACTATGAGGCCTGGAGACAAAGTTTAGTACGTGCAAGATTACTAACTCTCTGTACTGCGTCACAACCTCGGCGAAGTTCTTAAGGATATTTTATTTTTCAGAAATGTTGCCTTTCGAGTAAATGCCAAATTTCCAGATCCCCAACTAAACTTCATCAGCATGACTACAGTATTGCCAAAGTTGCAACAAGAGATTAAGGAACCTCTTCTCCAAATATTACTGACCAAGATGGTTCGTTTCCCCCAATGACATGGTCTCCACTAATGATATTTCTTCTTTTTGAATTCCAGATAATGAGGATGAAGTTAAAATTCTAAGTTGCCATTATGTGATTTCAGTGAAGTCTCTCGACCAGGTGTTTGGATTACAGGCCCACCTATGTTACTGCCATGCTTCTGATCCTTCATTTCATCTTTGGTGGTATCACTGGGAGAGATGTGTTGGCCAAAACAGCAAGGGATATCTGCTTTTCAGCCAATAATGAACTGTGACCTCTGTGCCAACCATAGTGGGCGACAGAACTCTGATTCAAAGTCCAGGGATAAAGTATCTAAAGTTACTCTCTGATCTTCAAATGCAAGTATCACGGAAATGGTGCAAGAAAGCATGGTGCTAATGTTAAGCAGGTCATTGGGAGAATCCCCAAGAAAATCTGAAAGACCCTGAAAACTCCTTTAAGAATTCTTTTATTACTCTGTGTGGCAAGAAACAGACAAAATCTGTTTAAGTGACCATTTCCATCCCAATTGATGATATTTTGAAAGTAGATATCCACTCAATGGAAGACAAGAAAAAGATCCCGAGCAAAGTTCTGCAGATTTTTGCAGAATAAATAAGGTTTATCCAGCTAAGGATAAATCTTATTTATCCTGCAAAAGAGCTGACAGCACATATTTAATGTCTCAGTGGATGTAAAGGTGACTAATCCAGCAGTGTCTGTTGAAATGTATTCCAGGCTGCCAATAGGAGGTAAGAGAGGAGTTTAGTGGGACCTCAAGAAATATTAAGTCTTTGTTGGTGAATGAGGTACCAGCAAACTGGAGAACTACAAATGTGAAATCTTTATTTAAGAATGTCAGTAGGAATAAACTAAGAAATTACAAGCCCATGAGTCTAAAGTCAGTGGTAGTGAACTTATTGGAAAATATTCCAAGAGACTAGATTAATCTACACTTGGAAATGCAGATAGTAGTAAAAGATACTCAGCATGTCTTTATCAGTAGGAAGGTCTGCCAGACCATTTTGAATTTTTCAGAGGTAACAAAATGTATTAATGGAGGCACGACTGTTGATGTAAATCACAGCGATTTTAGTAAAGCCTTTGACAAAATTCTTTGTGGGAAAGTGATTCAGGAGGAAGCGCCCATTGGTAAATTGGATATGAAACCGATTTGCTGATAGGATACAGAGGTTGATTTTGGATGTTTGAACTTGCGACTGGAAGCTGTGACTACTGGTGTATCATAGAGACCGATGCTCTGACCTTACTACTTGTTATGCACTCAGTGGCCACTTTATTAGGTACCTCCTGAACCTAACAAAGTGGTACTGAGAGTATGCCCGTGGCTTTCTGTTGCTGTTGCCTATCCGCTTCTAAGTTTGACATAGTGTGGGTTCAGAGATACTCTTCTGCAAAACAACCATTGTAACACACAGTTATTTGAGTTATTCTCACCTCAAACCAGTCTGGCCATTCTCCTCTAACCTCTCCCATTCACAAGGTGTTTTCACCCACAGAATTGCTGTTCTCTGGATGTTTTTTTACACGATTCTCTGTAAACTCTAGGGGCTGCAGTGCGCAAAAATCCCGAGAGATCTGCAGTTTCTGACATACTCAAACCAACCCATCCAACACCAATAATTATTCCACAATCAAAGTCACTTAGAACATATTTCTCCCCCATTCTAATGTTTGGTCTGAACAACGACTGAAACTTTTGACCATGTCTGCGTGATTTTATGCATTGAGTTGCTGCCACATAGTTGGCTGGTTCAATATTTGCTTTAACAAGCAGGTATACAGGCATACCTAATGAAATGGCTACTGAATGTATATATTAATGATCTGGAATGAATGCAGGAGTTATGATTAGTAAATTTGCCAATAAATCAAAAAATTGCAGATGTTGTTGATAGTAACGAGAATATTCTTAGGCTACTGAATGACAGTGCACTGAGCAAAGGCAGATAGAATTAAATGGTGTGAGATGATGCACTTAGGGAGGACTAACAATGGTAGTACATACATTCTGAATGGTAGAGGCATTAGGAGTATTGAAGAATAGCGGGATATTGAGTGTACTTCTCAATGGATTCCTGAAGGTTGAGCACAAGTAGATAGAGTGGTGAAGAATACCTTTTTTCCTTAGTAATGGTACAAATTATAATGTGATACAATATTATAAAACATTTGTTAGGGCACAGCTGCGATATTATGTGCAGTCATGGTTACCACTGTATAGGAAGAACATGGTAACACTGCAGAAGTTATCCTGTTCAGAGGAGATTCACTACTACGTTGCTTCAGATCAGAGCATTTCAGTTATGAAAAGCATACCAGATTGGTGGGGGTGGGGGATTGTTTTCATGCAGTGTAGAAGCCTGAGGAGGGACCAGTTAGAGCAGGGGTTCCCAACCTTTTTCATGTCAGGGACCAATACCATTAACTGGTTTGGGAACCCCTGAGTCAGAAACATATAAAATTATGAGGGACATAGTTTTGGGTAAATAGTGAGTAGCTTTTCCTAATGGCTGCAATGTATGAAGCCAAAGGAAAGAGGTACAAGATTGAGAGGGGATCTGTGGAGGAAGTTCATTCACCCAGAGGATGGTTTGAGCTTGGAATATGCTGTCTGGAAGAATGGTAATGACGGGTACATAGCATATAGAAACTATCAGATAAGAATTTGAATTGCAAGGCATAGGAGGCAGTGCTGAAAATGGGGTTAGCTTAAGTGGGCATTCAACTACATGAAGGGCTGAAGAACCTTTTCCACGTTGCATGACTCCACGACTATATAAAATTATGGCCTCAGAGCCACAGACTTACACAGCAGAGAATTGCCACGCCCGCTGATATTTTTCCCAACATACACTATTCCCTTTTGCCCTCAATAGATTTGTATTCCTCTATGGCTTGCCTATTCATGTGCTGACTGAAATGCCTCTTAAACATATTAATTATAACTAATTCCATACCTCCCCTGGCAGTGATTTCAAAGATCAACCAACCTCTGTTTAAACAAATAGTCTCAGTCTCTCACTTTAAATCTATGCCAGCTTGCTTTTGATACAACTACATTAGGGTTAAGATTCTGACTATCTACCTAATTTTTGCCTACATATTTCTCTATCAAGTGAAGTCTCAACTTCCTTCATTCCAGGGGAAACAAACACTGCCTATTCTATCTCTCCCTCTAACTACATTGCTCCAGTCAGGTTCATAGCCCAATGAACCTACTCTGTACTTTCTCCTGTACGACCACATCCTTCCTTCCGAAGGGAGGTCAGAACTGCACACAGCACTCCAACTATGGTCTAACCAGCGCTCTGTAAAGTTACAATATTTCTAATAATTAATTTCTAGTATGCACCCTGAATTGATTAACATCTGGTTTTAAACTAATAGAACCATAAACTGACATTCAGCATGCTACAGAAAACAATGTATTCCTTGTGGGAAAGTTGGAAAATAATTGCAGTAATTTGGTAAAAACCAAGGAATCCAATTCCTTATCCGAGCAATATGTATTCTAGCATTCCAGAGAATGGCCCCTTAGGTCAGACACTGGTTAACTATTGAATTTTGGCAATAAAAGAAAAAGAATAAACAACTGTGTTTCTATAATCTTGGGTTACCTGAAAAGCACTTCACGACTACTAAAGTATTTTCTTCCCACCAATATTACAGGATTGTTCAATCCAGCTGAAAGGTAAGATGCCCTTACCTGGGTGATGCTGCTTTAAAAGACCCCATCACTGACATTGCAGCAGCCCTTTTATGATAATGACGTTTTCTCACCTCAAGAGAGAACTAAGCCCACAACCTTTCAAGAGACGTGGCAGTGACAGTATTCAGCCAAAGCTGGGTATCTAAACATTATTAACACAGCTACAAGGGAAACTTAATGGAGAGGCTCCCATGTTTGTTCACTTACACTCAACAAATAGTTCATTTGATGATTCATATAATATCCTGCCAGTTCTAGAGAAGAATCACACTTCCTGGAGATGAATCTAGACAAATGGACAAAATTTGAAGAGGCAAATCCACTTTGAACCCAGTATCTGATGGTACAATAATCCTTCCTGTGAGCCTGGCTTGTACAAAAATGAGTAAAGCATACACTTGATGAACTTAAGACTGAAAAATTAGATATGTAAATTTATTCACATATGTTAGCTTGTGGCAGTGCTTCTCGGTGGGAATGGAATAGATATGACATGAAAATAAGCTGTCAACGAAGAAATGGGTCACAACTGAGCTTTATGCATTGAAATCCAGTAGATAACAATTATGCTCTACAAATATGTACAGGGAATCCAAGAGAACTGCGCACAACAAACAAAAATGATTATGTACCATTTATTCACGCAGGCCAAGTCCAATACGGCCATTTTGAGGCACATTAGAGAATTTTATTTGCTCCTAAAAAGCTAGTGGAAAAAATTTTGTTTTAGGTTACCAATAATGCCAGACAGTCATTATATTTACATATGTCCATAAATATTATAATGAATTACACATCACAATTAGAAATATATTTCAACTTTGGGGATCTAAAAAAAAAACTATGAAATGAATGCCAGCAATCTACCATAGGCATGGGAGCAGAATAAGGCCTCTTAGGCCATCTAGACTACTTTCCCATTCTATCATGGCTAATTTATTATCCCTGTAAACTTTCAAGCCATGAATAATCAAGAACCTGTCAACCTCCACTTTAAATATACTGAATAATCTAACCTCCACAGCCATCTGTGGCAATGAATTCCTCAGGTTTACTACCCTTTGGCTAAAGAAATTCCTCCTAATCTCTGTTCTAAATGGACGTCTCTCTATTCTGAAGCTGTGCCCTCTGGTACTAGATTCACCCACTATAGGAAACATCCTTTATACATCCACTTGACTAAGCCTTTCAATTTTTGTTATATTTCAATTAGATTACTCCCCCCCCACCATTCTTCTAAACTCCAGTGAGTATAGGACCAGAACCTCAAACACTCCTCATACATTAACCCTCTCATTACCAGAACACTCTCATGAACCTCCTCTGGATCGTCTCCAATGTCAGCACATATTTTCTTAGATAAGGGGGTCAAAACTGCTCATAGAACTCCAAATGCAGTCTGTCCAATGCCATATGAAGCCTCAGCATTACATCCTTGCTTTTGTATACTAATCCACTCAAAATGAATGCTAACATTGCAATTGCCTTCCCTAGCGCTGACTCAACCTGTAAGTTAACCTTTAGAGAATCCTGCGCAAGGTCTCCCAAATCTCTTTTCACCTCTGATTTTTGAATTTTCTCTCTGCTTAGAAAATAATCTACGCCTTTATTCTTTCTCTGAAAATGCATGATCACAGATTTCCCAACATTATATTCCATTTGCCACTTTGTTCATTCTGCCAATCTGTCTACATCCTTCTGTAGACTCTCTGCTTCCTCATCACTACTTGTCCTTCCATCTGTCTCCGTATTGTCCACAAGCTTGGCCAAAAAGCCATCAATTCTGTCATCAAATCATTAACATATAATATAACATATAACCCCTGCTGAAGGCCAGATCTGCGGCATTTAAGTTTGGTGACCCAGGTCTGTACAAGGAAACCAGGTATGACTTGCGGAAGCCTATTTCAAGAGCAAAGAAACAATTCCAAGCAAGGTTGGAGGCAACATCGGATATACGTCAACTTTGGCGGGACATAATTTCCTATAAAGCAAAACCCAATAGCATGAATGGCAGCAATACTTCACTACCAGACGAGCTGAATGCCCATTATGCCCACTTTGAAAGGGAGAACTACAGCTGTGAAGATCCCTGCTGCATCCAGTGACTCAGTGACCGATGTCAGGCTGGCTCCCAGGAGGGTAAACCCTCTCGCAAGGTGACTGGCTCCAATGGAGTACCTGGTAAGGCTCTGAAAACCTGTGCCAACCAACTGGTGGGTGTATTCAAGGACATTTTCAATGTCTCACTCCTATGATTGGAAGTTCCTACCTGCTTCAAATGTGCAACAATCATACCAGGTGCTCAAGAAGAGTAGTGAACTGCCTTAATGACTGTCATCCAGTAGCACTCACATCTCCGGTGATAAAATGCTTTGAGAGGTTGATTTATGGCTAGAATCAACTCCTCCTTCAGCAAGAACCTAGACTGTCTACAATTTGCCTTTCACCACAACAGGTCTACACAGACACAATCTCAATAACTCTTCACACGGCTTTAGATCACCTGGACAATACAAACACCTATGTCAGGATGCTGTTCTTTGACTACAGCTCAGCGTTTAACACCATCATTCCTGCACTCCTGATTGATAAAGCTACAGAACCTGGGACAGTGTATGTCTCTCTGCCATTGGATCCTCAACTTTCGAACTGGAAGACCACAATCTGTATGGATTGGTAATAATATTTCCTCCTTGCTGATGATTAACAGTGGTGCACCTCAGAGATATGTGCTTAGCCCACTGCTCTGCTCTCTCGATACCTAGGATTGTGTGACTAGGTATAGCTCAAATGCCATCTATAAATTTGCTGATGATACAATCATTGATGGCAGAATCTCAGGTGGAGATGAGAGGGCGTACAGAAGCGAAATATATTAGCTAGTCGAGTGGTTTCGCAGCAGCAACCTTGCAATCAACGTCAATAAGGCCAAAACAGCTAATTGTAGACCAGAAAGAGTAGGCCGAGGGAACATGAGCTGATCCTCATAGAGGGATCAGAAGTGGAGAGAATAAGCAATTTCAAGTTCCTGGGTATCAAGATCTCTGATCTAACCTGGTCCCAACATATCGATGCAACTATAAAGAAGGCAAGACAGCAGGTATATTTCATTATGAATTTGAGGAGATTTGGCTTGTCACCTTAAACACTTGAAAACTTCTACAGGTGTACTGTGGAGAGCATGTTGTCAGGTTACATCACTATTTAGTATGCTGGGGGTGGGGGTGTGTGCTACTGCACAGGATCGAAAGAAGCTACAGAAAATTGTAAAGTCAGCCAGCTCTGTCAAGGGTACAGGTCTCCATAGAATCCAAGACATCTTTAAGGAGCGGTGCCTTAGAAAGGCAATGTCCATTATTAAGGATTTCCATCACCCAGGACATGCCCTCTTCTCACTGTTACCGTCAGGAAGGAGGTACAGAAGCCTGAAGACACACACTCAGTGATTAAGGAAAAAAAGTTTCTTCCCCTCTGCCACCTGATTCCTAAACAGACATTGATCTCATAAACACTACCACATTTTTTTTTTACTGTTTTTGGACCAATTTTATTTAACTATTATATATATATATATATATATATATATATATATATATATATACACACACACACATACACAAACACTTACTGTAATTGATTTACTTATTGCTTTTCTATATTATCATATATTGCATTGGACTGCTGCCACTATGTTAACAAATTTCACAACATACGCTGATATTAAACCTGATTCTGATTGTGATGTCACTAGTTACTTGCAATCAAGCCAAAAAGGCCTCCTTTATTCCATTCTTTGCTTCCTACCATACAGCTAATCTTCTATTCATGATATTATCTTTCCTGTAATACAATGGGCTTTTACATTATTAAGCAGCCTCATGGACAGCACCTTGTAAAAGGCTTCTGAAAACCCAAGTAAATGACATCCACTGACTAGCCGAAGGAATAAATACCACTCCTCATCGAGGGATCAGAAGTGGAGAGAGTGAACAGCTTCAAGTTCCTGGGTGTCAAGATCTCTGAGGATCTAACCCGGTCCCAACATATTGATGTAGTCATAAAGAAGGTAAGACAGTGGCTATACTTTATTAGGAGTTTGAAGAGTTTTGGCATGTCAACAAATACACTCAAAAACATCTATAGTTCTACCGTGGAGAGCATTCTGACAGGCTGCATCACTGTCTGGTATGGAGGGGCTATGGAACAGGACTGAAAGAAGCTGCAGAGGGTTGTAAATCTAGTCAGCTCCATCTTGGGCACTAGCCTACAAAGTACCCAGGAGATCTTTAGGGAGTGGTGTCTCAGAAAGGCATTATTTAGGACCTCCAGCACCCAGAGAATGCCCTTTTCTCACTGTTACCATCAGGTAGGAGGTACAGAAGCCTGAAGGCACACACTCAGTGATTCAGGAACAGCTTCTGTCATCCGATTCCTAAATGGACATTGAAGCTTTGGACATTACCTCACTTCTTTTAATATACAGTATTTCTGTTTTTGCACATTATTAAAAATCTATTCAATATACATAATTGATTTACTTGTTTATTTATTATGTTTTATTTTATTTATCATTATTTTTTCTCTCTCTGCTAGATTATGTATTGCTTTGATAAATTAACAAATTTCACATCACATGCTGGTGATAATAAACCTGATTCTGATTCTATCCTGCCTGTTGTTTTCAAAAAGGATTCCAACAGATTTGTCAGACAAGATTTCCCCATTAAGAAACCATGCTAACTTTTTCCTATTTAGTCTTGTGTCTCAAAATACCCAGAAATCTCATCTTTATTAATGACCTCCAACATCTTCTCCACCACTGAAGTCAGGCTGACTTGCCTATAATATCCTTTCTTCTGTCTCCCTCCCTTCTTAAAGAGTGGAGTGACGTTAACAATTTTCCAATCCTCCGGAACTATTCCAAAATCTAGTGATTATTGAAATATCATTACAACCGCCTTCCGCAATCTCTTCAGCTACCTCCTTCAGAACCTGGGGTGTAGTCCATCTGGTCCAGGTGACTCATCTACCTCACATTAGGCTTCCCTAGCTTCCTCTCCTTGTTAATATCATTACACTCACTTTGGACCCCTCACACTCTTGTATTTCTGGCATACACTTAGTGTCCTCCATAATGAAGAGTGACGCAAGCTACTTATTCAGTTCATGTGCCATTTCCTTGTCCCCCATTACTATCTATCCAGCGACGTTTTTCATCAGTCTGATATCTGCTCTTGCCTCTCTTTTACTCTTTATAGTGTATATGTGAAAAACTTTTGGTATATCCTCTTATTTTATTGGCTAGCTTTCCTCCATATTTCATCTTCTCTTTCCTTCCTGCTTTTTTAGTTGCCTTCTGTTAGTTTAACAGCCTACCAATCCCCTAACTTCCCACAATTTTTCTGTAATATATGTCATCTCTTTTCCTTTTATGCTGTCTTGACTTCCATTGACAACTATGGCTGCCTGATCCTCTTTTTCGAATACTCAATCTTTGGGATATACCTAACCTGCATCTTCCGAACTGCCCCTAGAAACTCCAGCCGTTGCTGTCATCCCTGCCACTGTCTTCTTCCAATCAACTTTGACCAGCTCCTCTCTCATCTCTTCATAGTTCTCATTACTCCACTGTAATAGTGATACATCCAAACTTAGCTCCTCCTTCTCAAACTGCAGAGTGAATTCTATCTAAGGGTTCTTTTACCTTTAGCACCCTAATCAAATCTAGTTCATTAGAGCCTTTCCCCTCGTGGGCTCAACCACAAAATGCTCTAATAAGCCATTTTGTAGGCATTCTACAAATTCCCTCTCCTGGGATCCAGTACACTGATTTTCCCAATCTACATGCACACTGAAATCTGTCATGACTATCGTAACACTGCACTTTTGACATGCCCTTCTACCTCTCATTGTAATTTGTAGCCTACATCCAGACAACTGTTCAGATACCTGTACGTAACAGGGTCGTTTTACCCTTTCAGTTTCTTAACTCTACCCACAAGGATCTTATGTTATCTATTTCTAAGGATATGATTCTGTTTTTACCAACACAGCTACTCCACCCCCTCTGCCTACCTGCCTATTCTTTCGATACAATGTGTATCCTTCGATGTTAAGCTCCCAACTATGATCTTCTCAGTCACAACTCAGTGATGCACACAACATCGTACATGCCAATCTCTAATTGCATTACAAGATCATCTACCTTATTACGTATACTGTGTGCATTCAAATATAACACCCTTCAGTCCTACCTTCATCCCCCATATTACACTTCTACTCATCCCACCGGCTGCAATTTTTCCCTATCATCTGCCTGTCCTTCTTCACAGTCTCACTACACACTGCATCTACTCGTGTTCCAACTGCCCCAACTTCAGCTCTATGATCTTGGTTCCCATTTCCCTGCCAAACAGGGTTTAAACCCATACCAACTGTTCGAGAAAACCTGAACCCACTTGCCTTCAGGTGTAACCCGTCCTTTTTGTACAGGTGATAACATTCCCCAAAAAAAGATCCCACGGATTCAAAAATCTGAAACCGTGCCCCCTGTACCAATTCCTTAGCCACGTCTTCATTGGTGAAATCGTCCTATTCTTACCCTCACTGACACGTGGCCCAGGCAGCAATCCAGAGTTTATTACCCCGAAGGTCCTACTTTTCAACTTTCTACCTAGCTCCTTATATTCTTGCTTCAGAACCTCCTCCCTATGTCGCTGGTGCCAATATATACCACAACTTCTGCCTGCTTACCCTCCCCCTTTAGCATGATGTGGACCTGATCAGAGATATCCCTGACCCTGGCATCTGAGAGGCAAAATACCATTCGCGCGTCCTTTTCCACAGCATCCTCCTGTCTGTTCCTATAACTATGGAATCTCCTATCACTACTGTACTCCTCTTCTCCCTCCCTTCCCTTCTGAGTCACAGAGCCAGACTCTGTATTAAACAATTGGTCACTGTGGCTTCCTTCTGGTTGGTCATCCACTCCCCAACAGTATCAAAATTGGTGAACTTACTAATGATGGGAATGGCCACGGTGGTACAGTGGCCAGAGTTCCCTCCCACATCTCACAAAAAGAACATGATACTAAGTCTGGACCAATTCACAGTGCACTAGCTATGTACTAATAGACAAAGAAAGAGAGAAAAAAACTTACTCAGAACGTCCACTTGTGTTTGCCCAAGCCTGCTGAGCTGAAACCTCCCACACTAACACTAGCACAATGGCCACTCTGCTGACACCTCCCTTCTTTCCACTAGCTCAAGTAAACCCACTCCCGATGAGACTTGCTCCTTACAACACCTTACAATGATGTCTCTCTCTCATGATCCAATCAGATTGAACAATGTTTAACAAGCATTGCAAATATAATGTTTGTTAAGCATTTTTTAATCTGATTGGATATAGAGAGAGAGACAGAAAGAGAGAAAAAGATAGATAGATAGATAGATAGATAGATAGATAGATAGATAGATAGATAGATAGATAGATAGATAGATAGATAGATAGATAGATAGATAGAGATAGAGACAGTTGTAAGGCGGGAGCCTAGGAAGCAGGTTAGAACATATTAGTTATATAAAGCAAAACAGAATGAGGAAGGTATTACAAAGAGGTAAAAATACTGACAACTAACTAATATTCTTTCAAATCTTCAGTGGTAAAATTTAAATGTCATGTGGAGAGATGAGATTACAGGGGTGTCTTGACAGCTTTCATATTTAACAGCACATCTGTTTAACTACTGATGTCTACAACATGACTTTCACAGTAGAAAAGCAGCCCAAATAATCCAGATTAGGGTCCCTCTAATCCTCCTAACAATTAACATATCTATGTCTACTTGCATTAATCTTCAAGGAAAGGGATCATTTCAGTTTTGCTATTGTGGAAATACTACAATTTCCCTTCTGTTTTCTTTCTTTATAAAGAAAATCAACTCCAGCCAATACATTCTTTCTTGAAAACTGATACTCCTGTTCTCGCAATGTTCTCCTAAATCTCGTTTGCTTCTTCTCTTCTTCTAGTTCTATCATTTTCCCCCTATTGCAGGGTGACCAAAACTGCACACAATGTTCTACCTGTCTTCAATTTGGTGTTTCAGAATAATATGGATCCCTTTTACCATCTTAATTATCTGTGTGCTATTTTCAGGAACTGTTGGATATGCATTTCAAGATCTCTTTCTCGCAATCACTCATACTCTAGCATTTCTCTGACACTCCATTTTAATTTCTGTAATGCCAGACCAGTGGCATGTGGATCACTGTCACTGCCAGGACTTGCAGACTTTGTGCTTTGAATAGTATACTTCCAAAGCTCCTGGATTGAACCACAGCTATGCATAGTACTATTCACATTCCTAGAACAGTAGAAAGTGTCTGCCTAGTGTACAGCTCGGGAGGCAGGAATTCAGGGAGAGGTTTTGTTGAAGTACAAGGATTGCTATTCCCTATTGCAATCCTAAACCTTTCCTTTGACTCATGCCATTTCTTTTAAACAAGATGGCAACAGCCCTAAGTTTGCCTTTCTGTTTTCGTACAAAAACTTGTGCAAATCTTACACTGGAACATCTCTGCATTTCGCAGCTCTGACCATTAAACAGCCTTCTTTAATAGTTACTGCAAAAATGGACAATTTCATATTTTCCTCACATTACATTCCATTTACCATTTAAAAAAATAATTAAATCCATTTCTATTCCTCTGTGGCCTCCTTATATTGGGATAACAACTTAATTTCCTTTTGATCATTGTGCAATTATTTAGCAACTTTGGTGCCTTCATCCACATTATTTAGAGAAGACATAAAAAGTCCTAGCATTGATCTCATTACATCTTGCCAACCAGAAAAATACCCATGTATGCATATTCCAGTTTGTATTCGCCAGCCAACTTTCTCACTATGGCAATATATCACCTCCTACACCATGAGATTTTATTTCCCACAGTAAGTTTTGATGTTTCACATGATCAAATGCCTTTTAGCAGCACACTGACCAGTTCTGCTATAAAAATAGTACAAAATACTTCATCAAATAACTCCAATAAATTGATCAAATATGATTTCTCTCACAAACCTTCTGGACTTTGCCTGCCTACTTTAATTTTGCCAAATGCCTGCTTTGACACTTTCAATAATACCTTTAGCAGTTTCCCATTGTCAGATTTTAACTGGCCTGTAGTTTTCTGATTTCTGTCTCTTACTCCTATTGTATCAAAGGAGTTATAATGATTTTCAGTCGAATGGAGACGGGAGAACGCAGGTACTGGCATTTGGAGCAAGAACATACTGCTGGAGGAACTCTGTGGGTCAGTCAGCATTTGTGAAGGCAAAGGGATAGTACGTGTTGACCATCCCTCTGGTTTCAGAGATGCTTCCTTACCATCTGAGTTCCTCCAGCAGTTTGTTTTTCCTTCACTCCAATTGAATGGATCCTTCTCTGAACTTAGGGAACTTTGGAAGAGTAATATCAATACATTAGCCAATCTTTCTAACCAATTCTTTTAAGGCTCTAGGATAGGTCCATCCAGATTCACTATCTCACAACTCTAACAACTTGCTCAGTATCACCTATCTGACGATTCAAATTTTCCTGAGTTACTTCCTGCCTTTCAGTTCCTCATTTACAGTTATTTCTAGGTTGCAAGTTGCAGGATATATATTTAATTCATCTGCCATCTCCTTGCTAATTCCCCAGACTCATTTTCTGCAAAACCAGCTTTCACATTGATAATCTTCCTTTATTAAATATCTATATAAACTATTATTGTTTTTCTATTTCTGCCTAGCTTTATCATATAATTCAGTTCTTCCTTCCTCATAAAACATTAGAAACTTAGAAACATAGAAAACCTACAGTACAATACAGGCCCTTTGGCCCACAAAGCTGTGCCAAACATGTTCATACCTTAGAAATTACCTAGGGTTACCCATAGCCCTCTATTTTCTAAGCTCCATGTAACTATCCAGGAGTCTCCTAAAAGACGCTATCGTATCCGCCTCCACCACGGTCGCCTGCAGCCCATTCCACGCACTCATCACTCTCTGCATAAAAAACTCACTCCGACATCTCCTCTGTACCTACTTTCAAGCACCTATAAATTGTGCCCTCTCATGCTAGACATTTCAGCCCTGGAAAAAAAGGCTCTGACTACCCACATGATCAATGCCTCTCATCATCTTATACACCTCTATCAGGTCACCTCTCATCCTCCTTCACTCCAAGGAGAAAAGGCCAAGTTCACTCAACCTATTCTCATAAGGCATGCTCCCCAATCCAGGAAACAGCCTTGTAAATCTCCTCTGCACGCTTTCTATGGTTTCCACGTCCTTCCTATAGTGAGGCAACCAGAACTGAGCACAGTACTCCAAGTGGGGTCTGACGAGGGTCCTGTATAGTGCAACATTACGGCTCGGCTCCTAAACTCAATCCCACAATTGATGAAGGCCAATGCACCATATGCTTTCTTAACCACAGCGTCAAATTGCACAGCAGCTTTGAGTGTCCTATGGACTTGGACCTCAAGATCCCTCTGATCCTCCACACTACCAAGAGTCTTACCATTAATACTATATTCTGCCATCATATTTGACCTACCAAAATGAACCACCTCACACATCTGTGTTGAACTCAATCTGCCACTTCTCAGCCCAGTTTTGCATCCTATCTATGTCCCATTGTAACCTCTGACAGCTCTCCACACTATCCACAACACCCCCAACCTTTGTGTCATTCAGCAAATTTACTAACTCATCCCTTCACTTCCTCATCCAGGTCATTTATCAAAATCACAAGGAGTAGGGGTCCCAGAACAGATCCCTGAGGCACACCACTGGTTACCAACCTCCATGCAGAATATGACTCATCTACAACTACTCTTTGCCTTTTGTGGGCAAGCCAGTTCTGGATCCACAAAGCAATGTCCCCTTGGATCCCATGCCTCTTTACTTTCTCAATAAGCCTTGCATGGGGTACCTTATCAATTGCCTTGCTGAAATCCATATACACCACATCTACTGTCTACCTTCATCAAAGTGTTTAGTCACATCCTCAAAAAATTCAATCTGGCTCGTAAGGCACAACCTGCCTTTGACAAAGCCATGCTGACTATTCCTAATCATATTATGCCTCTCCAAATGTTCATAAATCCTGCCTCTCAGGATCTTTTCCATTAACTTACCAACCACTGAAGCACGACTTACTGGTCTATAATTTCCTGGGCTATCTCTATTCCCTTTCTTGAATAAGGGAACAACATCCGCAAACCTCCAATCCTCTGGAACCTCTCCCATCCCCATTGATGATGCAAAGATCATCACCAGAGGCTCAGCAATCTCCTCCCTTGCCTCCCACAGTAGCCTGGGATACATCTAGTCTGGTTCCGGTGACTTAATGATGTTTTCCAAAAGCTACAGCACATTCTCTTTCTTAATATCTACATGCTCAAGCTTTTCAGTCTGCTGCAAGTCAACCCTACAATTACCAAGATCCTTTTCCATAGTGAATACTGAAGCAAATTATTCATTTAATACGTCTGCTATCTCCTCAGGTTACAAACACAGTTTTCCACTGTCACACTTCGTTGGTCCTATTATCTCATGTCTTGTCCTTCTCCTCTTCATGTTCTTGTAGAATGCCTTGGGGTTTTCCTTAATCCTGTCTGCCAAAGCCTTCTCACAGCCCCTTCCGGCTTTTCTAATTTCATTCTTAATTTCCTTAATGCTGGCCTTATAATCTTCTAGATCTCTATCGTTACCTATTTTTTGAACCTTTCGTAAGGTCTTCTTTTCTTTTTGACTAGATTTACAACAGCCTTTGTACACCCTACCATCCTTTCCCTGGCTCATTGGAATGTACCTATGCAGAATTCCAAGCAAATATCCCTGAACATTTGCCACATTTCTTCCATACATTTCCCTGAGAATATCTGTTCCCAATCTATGCTTCCAAGTTCCGGCCTGATAGTCTCATATTTCCCCTTACTCCAATTAAACTCTTTCCTAACTTGTCTGTTCCTATCCCTCTCCTGTGCTATGGTAAAGGAGATAGAACTGTGATCACTATCTCCAAAATGCTCTCCCACTGAGAGATCTGAGCTTTGACCAGGTTCATTTCCCAATACCATATCAAGTACAGCTTCTCCTTTTGTAGGTTTATCTACATATTGTATCAAGAAACCTTCCTGAACACACCTAACAAACTCCACCCCATCTAAACCCCTTGCTCCAGGGAGATGCCAATCTATATTTGGGAAATTAAAATCTTCCACCACAACAACCCTGTTATTGTTACACCTTTCTAGAATCTGCCTCCCTATCTGCTCCTTGATGTCCCTGTTACTATTGGGTGGTCTACAAAAAAATCACCTAGTAGAGTTAATGACCCCTTCCTGTTCCTGACTTCCACCCACAGAGCCTGTGTAAACAATTGAACAGTACAACAAAGTAGCAGATCCTTCAAACCTATGCTGACCATGATGTCAATTTAACTAATTCCATTTGCCTGCACCACGATCCATACACCCCCGCTCCCTGCCCATCTAATTGCCTATTAAATGTTGCTATTGTACCTCATTGATCTTTTCACCATTCTTTGCCTTTCTATAAATTCTGTTCAGGTCCAATTTTCCGATCTGCCAAATATCCCTGCACAAACTACTCACTTTAAAGTTTAATCCTATCTACTTTTTCTTTGTTTACTATGCTCCTTCCCTTGGAGTTTTTATTCTTGTTGAGAAGTATTGATTCTATGTAGTCTGCAAGATTCTTTTTCAAATGAATGTTGGCATTCATTTCAAGAGGAATAGTGTATAAGAGTAAGGAAGCGTTGATGAGGCTCTATGGGGCACTGGTGAGACCCCATTTGGAATACCGTGTGCAGTTTTGGGCCCCCTATCTTAGAAAGGATGTTCTGATGTTGGAGAGAGTTCAGAGAAGTTTCACTAGGATGATTCCTGGAATGCAGGGACTAACATATGAGGAGTGTTTGTCGGCTCTTGGATTGTATTCATTAGAGTATAGAAGAATGAGAGGGGATCTCATTGAAACATTTCAAATGTTGAAAGGGTTGGACAGAGTAGATGTGGAAAGGCTGTTTCCCTTGGTGGGTGAGTCCAGGACAAGAGGTCACAGTCTTAGAATTAGAGGGTACCCATTTAAAACAGAGATGAGGAGAAATTTTTTTAGCCAGAGGGTCGTGGATTTATGGAATTCGTTGCCACATACAGCTGTGGAGGCCCAATCAGTGAGTGTGTTTAAGGAGGAGATTGATAGGTATCTAATTAGTCAGGGTATCAAGAGATATCGGGAAGAAGCTGGACATTGGAACTAGATGGGAGAATAGCTTAGCTCATGGTGGAGTGGCGGAGCAGACTCGATGGGCCGAATGGCCTACTTCTGCTCCTTTGTCTTGTGATCTTGTGATCTTGTGATTTCAATGAGAAATGTGTGACTCAGAAAACTAACACTACTCTGGCATAGAAGCTGGTTTTTCAAGCACACAATGTTTCAATGTAAGGCCAACACAGCTAGTAACCAACCTTGCTTCTTTCCATGGTTCACTCCTCTCTTACGAACAGTACAAATTATGATTCCACCAGATCCAAAGCACTTGCTGTGTAATTTATTTTTCTCACATACCTTAGGTCCATTTGCTAGTCTCTTCGTTCTATGAACTCTGGAGCTTGTTAGTTTCT
Organism: Hemitrygon akajei; assembly: GCF_048418815.1. Lineage (NCBI taxonomy): Eukaryota > Metazoa > Chordata > Chondrichthyes > Myliobatiformes > Dasyatidae > Hemitrygon > Hemitrygon akajei. Next base: position 110,378,164 of record NC_133125.1, read on the forward strand.
CTCACCTCTTCCACCAAATGAAACTGTTTTCTCTATCTGTTCCAAAATTTTAAGTGTCTGTATAAGATCTTCTTACAATCTATTTTCTAAGCAGTACAACATCAGCATCTCTGGTCAAACTGCGTAACTCAAATCTCTCATCCCTAGAATCAAAATCTCTTCTGGACTCGCCAAAGTTTTCAAATTTTTGCTGAAGTGTGGTACCACGTGCATATATGATATGACAATTGCAGCTGAACAAGCGGTTTATTGAAGTTCATCTCGACTTCATTCTGACCCTCTTTACTGAAAAAGATCCCATATCATTTTGTTTAACCACTTTCAGTGGACCCCTCCATTCAGTTTGTGCTTCATGGCCCTACACTTCCAGCTGCTGGTTTTTCCAATTCATTACCTCACACTCATCCTGCTTTCCAATGAAAGGCTTTCAACATCCACCTGAAATGTTAACCTTTATGCTCCTCACAGATGCTGCTTATTTCCAACTGAGCAGTTCCAACATTTTCTGTTTTCATCTTCCTTTTCCAGTGTCAGCAGTATTTTATTTGTTCACCTGTAGGTTAAGAGGCTTTCACAGAGAAACTTGCATCTATACATCGAAATAAACATTTTTCTATTTTTACCTCCATTCCTTTGGTGATCTTGCTGACATGCATGACACCAGTGTGCCTACAATAAAAGTTAATTAGGCCCCCTTATTCAGAGAACTCATCTGTCTACATTGAGACTACACCTGGAGCTACAACAACTGCTATAAAATTTCCAATATTTGATGGATTTTGCTGGGCAACTTTACAGTTAATTATGGAACCTTCAAGAATTTAATTGAAGACTAACATTCCTAATTGAAAAGCAATAAATTGTAGATGTTGGAACAAAGAAAAAACAAATGATGGAAGTTCTCGGAAGGTTTGGCAGCATCTGGAATGAGAGGGATGTTTCTGGAGGATAATATGCCTACTAATTGGAATTTTTTTTTAAAAAAACAGGTATGTTTAAATGCATAGCGGAGGAGGAGGAGGGATGGACAGAGATAAAGTGATGGGAGGAACGTGAGTCGGTGTCCAATGATCTGTGGGGACCAAGTGTGTGAAGCCTGTTTCCATGCTGTATGACTCAATGAAAATTTCTGATAGGGCAAGAGAGGATGGTTGACAGGGATGAGTGTTGACTAGGGGAAGGCTTGCTAATGGCAGTTCTCGTCGTTGGGGAGGGGCAGGTGACCAGGGGTGGAAACAGAGAAAGGATAGAGAGCAGAATACAGAACCCTGCTAAAATTGTGAGGTACTGGCTGTCACTGAGGCAGTGAATGGGTTTCATTTCGAGAGATATCCATAAGTTAATTCTGTCTGTCAGTCAGAAAATCACATGATCTAACCACACTGCCAGCCTTGGAAAGAATGGCATCGACAGTACCCAATACAGATAAAGAACAACCACAACATGGTGAGAGAGAAGAAGATAGTTTTGCCATTCGCAGAATGTTATGCTTGTACATTGGATTTTTGAATTTAATATTATGAAAGCCCATTCGTTTTTGAGGACAGTGATAAGTCGAGCATTCTTAACCTGAGGACAGCTTGTGCAAAGAGTAGCAACCAAGGCAAATTTGGAACAAAGGAAAATTCTGAAAAGCTCAGCAGTTAGGCAGCTTCTATAGAGTGAGAAAAACTGAGTCACACAGGAAGAGGATTGAAAAGCAAAAGGAAAAAAAAATGAAGAAAAATCACAATGCTACAGATCACCTTCTTTGCAGTCCTCAGGTCACAAAGCACTGAACTTATCAATTTATTGCACTAACCAGCAGAAATCTTTCAGATACAACTAAACTGAAATTAATCCACAAGGGATTAAAACAAATCATGCACAATCTGAAAAGCAATGGGATATGTGAATAAAACTCCCAGCTCTTGCTTTTCAAAATACTACCAGGTTTAATGGACATGTTATTATGATGGTATCATTCTCAATGGGAAGAAACTGTAAATAGCCACAACTTGCTAAATGACTTGTGCATCCCACCACTAGCTGAATATAAATACCAGCTCACCTTCAAATCCATTGCAGTTTTCAAAATGATTCGACACAGTCCATAGCTACCAATTAAATCCACCACAGACAATTAGGCTTTTTCTATAATAGTACAAGTAACAATTATCAACAATATTTACATTTTTATTATCCCATTCAGTAAAAGGGAACATCTTGAAAAGTGAAATTCTGCAGGTGTGGATGGTAGAGATTTTAAAAATACAGTTAATTTTTTTACATTTTGTTTCATCTTTAAGCAAAAATTCTTTATTTCCCTCTCTTGCACCTGTTGTGATACAAACTTACTTGACTGTATTCAATTGGAGGGCTGGTTTTATTCTCTTTGGAACATGGGAGGCTGAGGGTTGACCTTTCAGAGGTTTATAAAGCTGTAAGGACCATAGGCAAGGTAGATAAACCTTTATCCCTACACAAGAGAGTCTAGAATTAGGAGGCACAGGTTTAGGTGAGGGGGAGAACCCTAAAGGAGATCAGAGAGGTAAGCAGAGGGTAGACAATATCTGGAATGAACTGCGACAGAGGCAGTGTGATTATGTTTAAAAGCTATTTGGACAGGTTCATGGACAGAAAAGGCTCAGAGGGATATGTGATTGCTATGGGTAGACATCACTGTTGACGTGGATTATGTGGGTTGAAAGGGCCAGTTTCTGTGCTTCTATCAATTATTTACCTATAATAAACTCATTAAAGTAAAACTGAAAAACACAGCCTTTATTGCAGTACTTCAATACAGAATGGTGGGACTACACACACTAGTTACAATTTGATATATCATTAGGAGTCAATTGAAACTTTCATTTCAGAAATGTTTTGATGTACCGTTATACCCAGAACATCAGCCCATCACATTGCTGTTTTGCCTTTGCCTGTGGTTTGATTAAAGATAAAGTTCACTTATTATATCTGACCATGTAAGTGAATATTTGATTTTTAAATATGGATTTGAATAGCTTCAACTCTGACTCTAAAGTCCAATCTACTTATAAGAGATGCCAAAATAAGAACAATTCCAGTACCAGGCAGATATAAAAGTGAACCACTTCTGTAAGCTTCCAATCATTTCACTTTTGCTATGAGCCCATTTTTTTTCCTGCTACACAGACACTATATCAATGGGCATGCCTGCCTTATGACAAAAAGAGAGGGCATAAATGACAGATGAAAATAAATTAGAACATCAGAGTGGGTATGAAGGCAGTGCACAGGACTGTTGTATTCCTACAGTAGCAAGTTATCTCCTACAAGGAAAGTTTATTCTTGGGGCACTCCTCTGTTTTTATGGATGGTTGCGAAGAAAAAGCATTTCAGGATGTATATTGTATCCATTTCTGACATTAAATGTACCTATGAAACAACAGAAATGTCAACATTTTATTTTGGAGCAAAAACCGCAGATGCTGAAAATCTAAACCAGATAGTCAGGAAGTAATCAGCAGATCGATTAGTATCTATAGAGAGTGAAACAGAATTAATGTTTCAGGTACTGATGACAGGATCTCAGGCACTCTGACCACAAGAGCCACTTTCCATAAGAACGCAGCATAACGCAAGCCAAAGTCATCATGGTTTCCTGGGCAGCAGAAATCAAGACAATCAATCTAAGGGATGGGACCTGAAGCAATGAAAGTGCCAAAATGGTCCAAAAATAAATGGTCTATTTCTTCCATTTAGTCAGCTGTTGAGGAGTCATCTGACACCAGTGTTTTAACTGTATTTGTAATATGCCCCAGTTCATGTCTTTTGTACATATTACAGATTTTTAAAATTAGACTTTGTTTTTAAGCAAAAAAATTCACATAAAAATGTATACTGATCCTATCAAGAAATAACAGTTGAGCGGACGATTGGAGTACAATCAAGTGAAGCAGGAGTTCCCAATGTTGAGTCCACAGACACTTTGCTCAATGGTATTGGTCCATGGCATAAAAAAGGTTGGGAACCCCTGAAGTGAAGGGTATATACAAACCTAAAACTAGCATGCTATTTGTTGCTGTGTCCGACAGGAGGAACCAAACATTAAAATAATGCAGGACTGGATCCAGTTTAAGGCAGAAATTTCCTTCACTATTGAGTTCCTGATCACAATATATTTGTTTTAAGACAATGTAAATCAAAGGCAACTTAGAAATATAAGCAAAGATCACACAATCATGAGCCTGCTCCACCCATCATTAAGATCATGGCATAACTATCTAAAATCCCATGGGATGCATGTATTTTGTGAAAATTGTTCTTTGTTTTTAGTTTCTTGGCTAAAAGATAAAAGCCTAATGGAAATTTCCGAGAACATAAATCAGAGTAGTATATAATTGATCTGTTAACTGTATTTCAAGAAACTTAAGTTTTCATATAATATAGCTTCACAGTGCTATCTTTGGGCTACTTCTGGTCTTCAAAGAACACCAAACCACATACTCACCTCCTTGCCACAACACTGGTGTCCAATTCTGAGCTTGGTCTCTTGGACCACATACACCCCTCCTTGCCACAACACTGGCGTCCAATTCTGAGCTTGGTTTCTTGGACCACATACACCCCTCCTTGCCACAACACTGGTGTCCAATTCTGAGCTTGGTTTCTTGGACCACATACACCCCTCCTTGCCACAACACTGGTGTCCAATTCTGAGCTTGGTCTCTTGGACCAGATACACCCCTCCTTGCCACAACACTGGTGTCCAATTCTGAGCTTGGTTTCTTGGACCACATACACCCCTCCTTGCCACAACACTGGTGTCCAATTCTGAGCTTGGTCTCTTGGACCAGATACACCCCTCCTTGCCACAACACTGGCGTCCAATTCTGAGCTTGGTTTCTTGGACCACATACACCCCTCCTTGCCACAACACTGGTGTCCAATTCTGAGCTTGGTCTCTTGGACCACATACACCCCTCCTTGCCACAACACTGGTGTCCAATTCTGAGCTTGGTCTCTTGGACCACATACACCCCTCCTTGCCATTACACTGGTGTCCAATTCTGAGCTTGGTCTCTTGGACCACATACACCCCTCCTTGCCACAACACTGGTGTCCAATTCTGAGCTTGGTCTCTTGGACCACATACACCCCTCCTTGCCACAACACTGGCGTCCAATTCTGAGCTTGGTTTCTTGGACCACATACACCCCTCCTTGCCATTACACTGGTGTCCAATTCTGAGCTTGGTTTCTTGGACCACATACACCCCTCCTTGCCACAACACTGGTGTCCAATTCTGAGCTTGGTCTCTTGGACCACATACACCCCTCCTTGCCACAACACTGGTGTCCAATTCTGAGCTTGGTTTCTTGGACCACATACACCCCTCCTTGCCATAACACTGGTGTCCAATTCTGAGCTTGGTCTCTTGGACCACATACACCCCTCCTTGCCACAACACTGGTGTCCAATTCTGAGCTTGGTCTCTTGGACCACATACACCCCTCCTTGCCACAACACTGGTGTCCAATTCTGAGCTTGGTTTCTTGGACCACATACACCCCTCCTTGCCATAACACTGGTGTCCAATTCTGAGCTTGGTTTCTTGGACCACATACACCCCTCCTTGCCATAACACTGGTGTCCAATTCTGAGCTTGGTCTCTTGGACCACATACACCCCTCCTTGCCATAACACTGGTGTCCAATTCTGAGCTTGGTTTCTTGGACCACATACACCCCTCCTTGCCATAACACTGGTGTCCAATTCTGAGCTTGGTCTCTTGGACCACATACACCCCTCCTTGCCATAACACTGGTGTCCAATTCTGAGCTTGGTCTCTTGGACCACATACACCCCTCCTTGCCATAACACTGGTGTCCAATTCTGAGCTTGGTTTCTTGGACCACATACACCCCTCCTTGCCATAACACTGGTGTCCAATTCTGAGCTTGGTCTCTTGGACCACATACACCCCTCCTTGCCACAACACTGGTGTCCAATTCTGAGCTTGGTCTCTTGGACCACATACACCCCTCCTTGCCACAACACTGGTGTCCAATTCTGAGCTTGGTTTCTTGGACCACATACACCCCTCCTTGCCACAACACTGGTGTCCAATTCTGAGCTTGGTCTCTTGGACCACATACACCCCTCCTTGCCACAACACTGGTGTCCAATTCTGAGCTTGGTCTCTTGGACCACATACACCCCTCCTTGCCATAACACTGGTGTCCAATTCTGAGCTTGGTTTCTTGGACCACATACACCCCTCCTTGCCATAACACTGGTGTCCAATTCTGAGCTTGGTCTCTTGGACCACATACACCCCTCCTTGCCACAACACTGGTGTCCAATTCTGAGCTTGGTTTCTTGGACCACATACACCCCTCCTTGCCATAACACTGGTGTCCAATTCTGAGCTTGGTCTCTTGGACCACATACACCCCTCCTTGCCATAACACTGGTGTCCAATTCTGAGCTTGGTCTCTTGGACCACATACACCCCTCCTTGCCATAACACTGGTGTCCAATTCTGAGCTTGGTTTCTTGGACCACATACACCCCTCCTTGCCATAACACTGGTGTCCAATTCTGAGCTTGGTTTCTTGGACCACATACACCCCTCCTTGCCACAACACTGGTGTCCAATTCTGAGCTTGGTCTCTTGGACCACATACACCCCTCCTTGCCACAACACTGGTGTCCAATTCTGAGCTTGGTCTCTTGGACCACATACACCCCTCCTTGCCACAACACTGGTGTCCAATTCTGAGCTTGGTCTCTTGGACCACATACACCCCTCCTTGCCACAACACTGGTGTCCAATTCTGAGCTTGGTCTCTTGGACCACATACACCCCTCCTTGCCACAACACTGGTGTCCAATTCTGAGCTTGGTCTCTTGGACCACATACACCCCTCCTTGCCACAACACTGGTGTCCAATTCTGAGCTTGGTCTCTTGGACCACATACACCCCTCCTTGCCATAACACTGGTGTCCAATTCTGAGCTTGGTTTCTTGGACCACATACACCCCTCCTTGCCACAACACTGGTGTCCAATTCTGAGCTTGGTCTCTTGGACCACATACACCCCTCCTTGCCACAACACTGGTGTCCAATTCTGAGCTTGGTCTCTTGGACCACATACACCCCTCCTTGCCACAACACTGGTGTCCAATTCTGAGCTTGGTCTCTTGGACCACATACACCCCTCCTTGCCATAACACTGGTGTCCAATTCTGAGCTTGGTTTCTTGGACCACATACACCCCTCCTTGCCATAACACTGGTGTCCAATTCTGAGCTTGGTCTCTTGGACCACATACACCCCTCCTTGCCACAACACTGGTGTCCAATTCTGAGCTTGGTCTCTTGGACCACATACACCCCTCCTTGCCATTATACTGGCGTCCAATTCTGAGCTTGGTCTCTTGGACCACATACACCCCTCCTTGCCATAACACTGGTGTCCAATTCTGAGCTTGGTCTCTTGGACCACATACACCCCTCCTTGCCACAACACTGGCGTCCAATTCTGAGCTTGGTCTCTTGGACCACATACACCCCTCCTTGCCACAACACTGGCGTCCAATTCTGAGCTTGGTCTCTTGGACCACATACACCCCTCCTTGCCACAACACTGGTGTCCAATTCTGAGCTTGGTCTCTTGGACCACATACACCCCTCCTTGCCATTACACTGGCGTCCAATTCTGAGCTTGGTCTCTTGGACCACATACACCCCTCCTTGCCATAACACTGGTGTCCAATTCTGAGCTTGGTCTCTTGGACCACATACACCCCTCCTTGCCACAACACTGGTGTCCAATTCTGAGCTTGGTTTCTTGGACCACATACACCCCTCCTTGCCACAACACTGGTGTCCAATTCTGAGCTTGGTTTCTTGGACCACTCACTCCTACCCTGGCTGACAGATTTGTGGAGTGAGAGACAGTAAATATTCCGGCACCCTTCATCCTCATTCCATCCGCTGGTAGCGATGGGACTGGGAATACAAACTGCACATCACAGAACAGGAATGACAGGTGGTGGGAATGCTTGTCTGAGAAAAAAGATCTGACAGAAATATACCAAAACTCCAAATATATACTCTTATTTGAAAATCCTAGCCCAGCAAATTCAGTGTCTGGCTTCTTTTCCACTTACTGGTACCCCAGTTCTCTCTCTCCCTTCCACTCATTGGGGACTGCTCTCTCCATCCACTTACTGGGGCACTTTACTCAACTTGCACTTATCCAGGACCCCAAATATTACGATCCCCTTTCATTCACCAGAGACATTCAGTCCTTCTTCCTCTCCACTCACTGGACTCCAGTTCCCATGCTCAGTTATAGCTCACCGTGTTGCTGTTTCACACATTCATTTTTAAACTCACTGGGGCCCATCTCTCACATTGCACTTAAACATGCTGGAATCACTGAAAAATATATTTTTCCAGTATGTATCCTCTTGTGAATTTAATGCGTTCAGCTATTAATGGAAAATCAGCCAACATTTCAGAAAGCCTGCTAGTCCATCACGACCAGGGAAGAAAGTTATTAGATATTGACAAAAGCTATTAAAGTCACAGAGCGATCTTGACGATCCAGGTAGATAGACCAATGATTGAGAAATGGTAACACAGGTAACTGTGTGTTGTGACTGTGATCTAAGTCATTGGAAAGACACTGAAGCTGGTGTTACAGAATCTTTATTTATTGAAACAAGGGCACTCTTCTGGAGACACTCTAGGTAGTCATCGAAACTTAATATATATCACATTCTTTCAACATTAAGATCAAAGTAGGTGATACAACACAATTTCAGTAGGTACCATAACACTGTTTACTTCAATACTTGGTGTTGACAAATGGTTCCTTTGAGGTAAATGCAATGCTTATCAAAACTATTCCCCCCCCCCCCCCGGAAGTTTTCATGTTTTATTGTTCGACAACATTGAATCACAGTGGATTTTATTTAGCTTTTTTTTGACACTGATCAACAGAAAGAGACTTTTTTGTGCCAAAGTGAAAACATCTTTACAAACTGATCTAAATAAATTACAACTATAAAGCACAAAATAATTGATTGCATAAGTGTTCACCCCCTTTAATATGACACATCAAATCATCACTGGTGCAGTCAATTGGTTTTAGAGGTCACATGATTAGTTAAATGGAGATTACCATGTAGAGTCAAGGTGTTTCAATTGATTATAGTAAAAATACACTTGCATCTGGAAGGTCCAACTGCTGGCAAGTCAGTATCCTGGCAAAAAACTGCACAATGAAGACAAAACAACACTCTAAATGACTCTGCAAAAGGGTTATGGAAAAGGACAAGTCAGGAGATGGATACAAGAAAATTTCCAAGTCACTGAATATCCCTTGGAGTACAGTTAAGTCAATCATCAAGAATATGGCATAGCTGTAAATCTGCCTAGAGCAGGCCGTCCTCAAAAACAGAGTGACCATGCCAGAATGGGACCAGTGAGGGAGGCCACCAAGAGATGTATGACAACTCTGGAAGAGTTACAAGCTTCAATGACTGAGATGGGAGAGACTGCGCATACAACATGAATGCAGTCATCAATGTAGCACAGGAAAAGCTGGAGAGTGATACTGGTGTAGACTAGGAAAATAGACTGTTCCAAGTAGCCGGCAAAGAGGCAGGCATAGCTGGGAGCCATGTCAGTGCCCAGGGCTGCACCTTTTGTTTGAAGGAAGTAGCAGGAGCCAAAGGAGAAATTATGGAGAGTGAGGCCCAGTTCCACAGATGGAGCAGAGTGGGGGTGATGGAGGGGAACAGGTTGGGTCTGTTGGCCTAGAAAAAACTAGAGAGCTTTGAGGTCTTACTGGTGGGGGATGGAGAGGTATAGGGACCGGGCACCCATAGTGAAAATGAGACAACCAGAGCTAGGGAATTTGAAGTCATTGAAAAGATCAAGAGTGTGTGAAGTGTCATTGATGTAGGTAGGAACTGACTGAATCAGGGAGGACAAAACAGAGTAAAGGCATGCATATGCAAGTTTGGTGGAGCAGGAACAAACAGAACCATTGTGTCTACTTGGACAGGCAAGTTTATGGAGCTTGGGAAGGAGGTAGAAATGGGTTGTGTGGGGTAAGGGAACTATGAAGTTGCTGGCAGTGGATGGGAAATCCCCAGAGTTAATAAGGTCAGTGATGGTGCAGGTAACAATGGCTTCATGTTCCTTAGTGGGGTCCTGTTCAAGGGGTAAGAAAGACGAGGTGTCTGAGAGTTGTCGCCTGGCCTCAGCAAGGTAGAAGTCAGTCCGCCAAACTACAGCACTCCAGTTATCTGCGGGTTTAATGGTGAGGTTAGTACTAGAGCACAGAGTGTGGAGAGCAGTGTATTCGGAAGGAGTGAGGTTACCATAGGAGAGAGGAATAGTAAGGTTGAGACTGTTAATGTCTCATTGGCATTTAGCAATGAGAATATCCAGAGCAGGCAGAAGACCTGAGCTGTGCATTCAGGAAGAGGAGGAGGGTTGGCATAATGTATGAATCTATTTCTTTTAGAGCAATGACCCTCTCCCCCAGCTTAGCAGTCACTATGTATTGACCTGTTGTCTGCACATATGCATTGCTCGTTCTCTCGCTGCAATGTGAATACAGCAGATAAAGCCATCTCCCGTGTGCACCCTTTTACTTAATCGATATGTATTTGTGCACAGACACAACAGTTGTGGAAGGGAAAAGGGGGTCATCAGTGCGAGCTGGAGAGTCCTTGCCAAAGAAGTAGGGACGGAGACAGAGGCAACAGAAGAAAAGCTCAGCGTCATGGCGGGCGCGGAACTCACTGAGGTGTGGGCGAATGGGACAAAGGTGAGACCCTTACTGAGGGCAGAACATTCTGCCTCAGAGAGCAGAAGGTTAGAGGAATTATGAAGACCCGGCATGGAGCAGAAGGGGGAAGAGTCTGAGGAGAAGGGAGGGTTGGGGTGTTCAAGAAAGGTGGAGCAAGAGGAAGATGGAGTCTATGAGGATCCAAGAGCTGGTGGTGGAGCCTGAGACACGAGATTGCAGAGTGGTGGTGGGGGAAGGAGATACTGTGGTTCTAGCGGCATCACATAAAATCCTAGCCTGGAGAGGCCGTCACACATTTTATGTAACTGCAACATAAATTCCATACTTTTATACTCAATTTCCCAAATGACAAAGGCAAGTACACTGTATGCCTTCTTTACCTGTGTTGTCATTTGTGTAAGCATAACATAACCCCAAGATCCTCTGTACATCAATGTTAAGGCTCTATATATTTTCTTTGTACATCTGACTGCCCAAAGTATTAAACTTCATCTGCCATTTCTCTGCCCACATTTACAACTGTTCACTAGCTCATTGAGTTCTTTAACAATCTTCTTCACTGTCCAGAACTCACTGATTTCTGTGTCCAGCTTACTAACCTGTCACCTACAGTTTTGTCCAGATCATATATCACGAACAACTGGCGTCCTAATACTGATCCTTACTGACCTCCAGTCCCAATAACATACCTGTATCATCACCTTCTGCCTTTTATTGCCAAAGCATTTCAAAATGAATGTACCAGGTTTCCATGGGTCCCATCTGCCTTAACCTCTGTATTACTTCAACATGAGGGATCTTGTCAAATGTTTTACCTAAGCTCCAAGTAGTTAATGAATTTAAGTTGACTTAAGATGCCAGATATTCAACAGATCAAGAAATACCTGCAATGACAGAGACACAAATACAGATAGGTAGCTCAAACTGTCTCAATAGGCTACTTACCTAACCAGACACGCAACTGCTGTGCATATATGACGCATCTGTTCACAGTGGGAAATCTTTGCATCATATTTCTATAGAAGTGTGTACATGACTCGTACAGAAGTGACATGATGACGTTAGAGTGGAGGTAGAGACAGAGACAGTGCGAGAAAGGGAGAGAAAAGAGTGAACAATCAAGGATTGATGGAAATTTCTCTTCCACTGATCCTGTTCAACTGTTCCATCCTTCTGTTGCACTACCCTTCCCATCACCTTATTTCTGTTCCACTCTTCTTTCAATCATCATCCTACACCAAAAGGAAATCTGTACTCTTATAGCTTTTTACACCATATGCATGTATTATAATACTTTAATATGCTTTTTAAAGTATTTAAAATGATTAATACAAAAAAATCAATCACGCAAAGACACCCTCAACTGTGGAAGTTAAATAACACGACAGTAATCAGAAGAGTATGAATGAAATTCTTGCAGGAGCTTGCTTCTGGTGCATTAACATTTCATCAGATCTTAATAGTAGCGAAGGGCCTCTACATGTAGCAATGAAAGTTCTGCCGTCTTGAATGTCAAATATAATGTACAGATGCCAATCAAGTGGGAATGGTGGTACAAAATGTTCAGATTGGTCCTGTCTTCAGGACTTTCCCGAAAGCTAGCACGTGACAGATGGCTTTCTTGACAGAATTCTGAGAAAAAAAATTGACTTAATTCATTGCCTCTCAATTTTTCTGGCTGAACTCCACAAGGGAAATCTCAGCCTCTCACTCTCGTTAATATAAACAGTGCAGAGTCTGTAAAAATGTTGAATGACCCTATTTGATTTCATTACAGCTATCTCATGCTGCTTGGGTTAGCAAATAAAGATGAACAGCAATGCCTTTCTGTTGCTGTTTCTTTCAAGTTGTTTTCTAAATCATGTCTGATGAAAGCTTTTAACAATTTTACAATCAACCCATTCACACTAGAATGGGTACTGGGTACTGTAGAATGATCTACAATATATCCAGAGACTGCATAAGCAGGATACAAATTAATACATTCAGCACCAATTCCGAGATCTCCTCAGACATTTCCCTAAATGCACCTCTGCCCTTCCATCGGATCACATTTTAAGTGACAGAGCGTCACCTATGAGTTTCCTGTAATTATGCCTGCTTATAGGCTACGTTTAAATTGCGAGCAGATTTTCAGATGCATGAAGTATGGAGGTAATCTATTTCAGCTGCTTAATTGCAATTTGAGCCATTTTTTAAATTTAATCACTGAGACCTGCACAGCATTTTCAAACTCTCAGAATGGCATTTGATGGTGTTAGCGTAAATCAAATTAGAAATCTGGGTGACTCTTTTGTGGAAGGCTTTGATTCAGACTGTAAGCAAGAAGCTGAGCTTCTAGTCGTTCTGTTTTGGAGTACTGCTTCTAGGTTGCATCATACTACTCTAAAAATTTGACTGCATAGTTGCAATAACCACATGTACATGTACGGCAGTGGACTTTCTGTGTTGAATGTGCATACAGTGATGTTCAATGCTGATTTAGAATGTCAGTATAAATTCAACATCGCAGACCGTCATTTGAAAATGGAATCAATCTGAATAAGACTGCATTCTTTCCAATGACACTGTTTGAAGGGCCATTGCTGTTGAACGACCAAATTTCCTGTTCTTTGCTGCAAAACTCTGGGAAGATTTTTCAAGCTGAAAACTACTGGTGACTAATGCCACTTCACGATTTGGTGATTAAATGCTTCCGCCTTGATTTCCCTGGCTGTGATTTTTTGAATGAGAGCCTCAGGCCAGACACCTCAGGCATCCTATGCGAGCTTTGAGACTACAGGCAGGAAAGCAACAAAATTCAAAGGCCCGATCCTCGCACTGTTGATGGGAACATTCTTTTACTTTGACCTCTGCACAGGCTGAGATTTTTCATGGCTGACTTCACAAGCACATGACAACCTGTGGGAAGATGTCACTCCAATAAAGGATAGATTTATGATAAAGGGACACAAAACACAAAGATTAAACTCTTCCTCCCAAATACCCTTAGCTGCTCTCAGAGAGAGAGAAAAAAATTGCTAATCTGGTGAAGCTCAGAACATCCCCACTGGTTGTTCATCCTGTAATTTTGCTCAGCTTTGATCTGAAGCATCCAGAAGGGATTTGTTTCTTAAATCCACCAATAACAATCCTAGCTTGCTATATCTATGGTGAGTGTATGCGTGGGGGTGCACATGAGTGGTTATGTCATGACTGGGGACTTGTCTATAAGCATCTCACATGTGAGTGATTCTCTGAGTATCCCGGGGGGGGGGGGGGGGGGGGGTGGTGGTGTGGTGGTGGTGGTGTGTGTGTGTGTGTGTGTGTGTGTGTGTGTGTGTGTGTGTGTGTGTGTGTGTGTGTGTGTGTGTGTGTGTGTGTGTGTGTGTACATACACACCAGGACCTTTGAGGAGTTATCAAAGTTCCGGAGTTTTCACTTTGACATAACTGGTGAGTTGAGGCAGATATTTAGGCGTGGCCCCAAGTCTCTTTTGCTATGCGTCTTGAAGATTGGCATATCCATCTCCTCCTGCCAGAATCAACATTTTCTTGAAGGTTTCCTATCCCTCAACACCCAGAAATCCCCTCTTGCCATGGATCTCCTCCATCAGCACCTCGAAAGTGCATAGTCCTCTTTTCTCTATGACAACCATTGTATCTGCTGCTATACTTGTGTTGCCTTTAATGGCTAGAACGTAGGTGAGGGTGTTTCAACGGTACTTCCTGGCATCAGCTTGAGAATTGTTGAATGTATTGTTTTATGGAAGGATTGTTTCCCATAAGCAGAAATATTGCCAGGAGAAAACATAATTGCATTGTTGCACTAAGAACTGGCATGGACTTGATGGGCTGAACAGCCTCCTCTGTAATGTTGTGATTTTAAGGTAATCCACTGAGATGAGTTGGGATGGTATAATGTTGAATTAGGTGTGCAGGTCTAGTAGGTGAGGCAGAAAACACTCACTTTGAGTAAGTATAGTAATCATTTATTTACAAATAATAAAAATTCGAGCAAACATTCATGTTCCCCAAATTATAGACACTATGAAGCTGAATATTCAACAAACATACCTAGTTAAAAGTGTGCACAGAGCATGCTTTCCCAATGGTCATGTGCGCCGCTTACTTTATACAAAGGAAGAGAGAGAAAGACCCTCCCTCACGTGCTCTCTATAAACCCAGGGTATTCAAAATTGAACACCAGGCATCTAACCAATGGGAAAAGGAGCAGCAGTTTCTAAACTAACCAATAACAATGGAAGCGACTTTCAACAATCAGAATAAACCATGTGTCCCCTGCCCCCCCCCACCCCCGCAGCCCCACAGGACAGATAAGTCCTCCTCATTATAGGCTGATATGCCATTTAATCTCCCCTGAATTCTCCACCATTGTTTGTTCTTTCTTTATTATCTGCATCTGATTATATCTAACATTTTCAAGATTTGGTGAAAGGTCATTGACTTGAACTATTAACTCTCCCTCTCCAGAGATGCTGCCTGCCCTACTATTTCCAATATTCTCTTTCTCATTACTTTAAACACATTATTGCATGTTGTAAAACCTGTATGATTAATGTCCCTAAGCAATTACTCGAGCTGTTGCTTTTACTTTTTTGAAGTTTAAGGAAATGGATCACAGGGATCTAATACATCACTTAGCATATTCTAACGAGACAGGAACATTTGAGCATGTTCACCAATGGGCTGCTTTCTGTGTACAACTTCCAAGGAGCAGAAATTATCCTCAGTCACCTGCAGTCAGCGCACTCCTGGAATTCCGTTTCATTATATGCGACTAAGGACGATGTTCCATCCTCAAGCAATTAAGTCTGCTGCTGCATAAATTTCCTAATCACTAAGAAAACATTAATAAAAAATGAGGTTGGTGATTGAAGTACTCATGTCTGTCTGAACATAGGACATCCTAATGAATTAATTTGCCCTATCTTCAACATGGATACTTAATACAAGGCAGTTTATTTCTACTGAGATGTGACGGGAATCACAGATAAAATTAAGATAAAATACCAGTTTCAAAGAGCTAACATCTATCTGACTGCATGTGAACATTTTATGCTAACATTCCAAACAACTTTCTTTTATAAAATGTTTCAGAAAAAGTTCTTTTTCATATTGGATATAGCTTTAAAATGCTCCAAGGGATTAAATATATCTAAGTATTTAAAGGCATTTAGAGATCCAATAATTCTTGTAAAAAGATTAACTTACATTTATCATCAATTTCGACAGATTTTTACATCCATCCCTAGTTAAGTGCTTATGTTTCATATCTATCTTTTTAAACCAAGATATTTAGTTTGCGGACCTGGGCACCGGTAGCAAGGTTAGGGTTTATTGCCTTTCCGCGACTGCTCTTGAATCTACTAGACCATTTTCAATCAATTTCAAGTCAAGCATTGTTGTGAATCTGAAGCCACAAAGTGGCCAGATGTCATCCTCTTTTAACTTTGAAGGCAAGGGAACAAACTTGAGATTTTACGACGATTCAGGTTTTCTTTTTTTAAAATCATTACTCAAACCAGTTTCTATTTAAACAGTGCATTATAAAGTGGATTTAAATTTCACAGCTGCCATGATGGGATTTGAACTCTGTTCTCAGGGTCATAAGTCCAGGCTTCTTGATCATTCATCTGGTAATTTAACATCCACACCACAAACTGTCTGCCATCGACTGGCCTTAATTACAAACCTGAGCACAAATCATAGGAAAAAAAATACACTTCCTCAATGAAAAATCACTGTTTCCCCTATTTATCTCTGACTGGTGTGGAGAATTAGATTTAATTTTAATTACCTCTAGCAATGTGCAGGAGGTGCTATGAGACTGCATAAGACTACTGAAAAGTATTGGGCAAAACTGTAACAAGCCTGGACTGGGAGCACTGTATGTGCTGACATCGTGGAGGAGAAGAAAAGTTCTAATGGGTTACAGGATATGAAGAAATGTCATCAGAAGCAGAAAAAGGAGGGAAATAAACAATGCAAATGTGGAAACTTAATACCACAGCTGAACTTACTGATTTACTCCAACATTAAATTTCCTTAGATTATGCCAGGCCAATTTTACTCTTCATTGACCTTTGCCCATCTCTACACACAAAAGCAGCCTAAGAGTTCCGTGACAATTTTGTTTATGGAACCCTAACAGGACAGCCCTGCATGGCATCGTCTAACACTACACCTTAACAGGACAGTCCCTCACGGCAACTTCGAACACTACACCTTAACAGGAAAACCCCTCACAGCAACTTCTATTACTACACCTTAACAGGACAACCCCTCATGGCATCGTCTAACACTACACCTTAACAGGACAGTCCCTCACGGCAACTTCCAACACTACACCTTAACAGGATAACCTCTCGCAACATCTTCCAACACTACACCTTAACAAAAAAGTTCAGTGGATCTAATTTGCAATCCTTCTGTGTGAATAGATGAAAGAAACTCCTTATATTTCTTAACAGACTGGAAGTGACTTAAAATATACCCAAAGGAAATAAAGAGTCACAAGTATTCTGCTTATTATAATGTTTCATTTGTAAATAAACCAAAATGTATATTTGTTTAGATTGACAGAAGAATATTCCTACAGCTATCCAAAGGCATTCCATCATTTAACCACTTTAAGGCAGTCATTAAGATGAAGATGGTAATTTTAAACTTAACAGTTTACTTTGACTGGGATACATGTTCAGTGTATAGGTGGTACCTAATAAAGTGATCACTGAGTGTATGTTCATGGTCCTCCTGTTGTAGCCCATGCACTTCAAAATTCAATGTGTTGTGTGTTCAGAGATGGTTTTCTGCATAGCACTGTTGAAACATGTGATTAATTGAGTTACGTCACCATCCTTTCAGCTGAAACTGACTATTTTTGTACAATTCTCTGTAAACTCAGGAGATCAGCAGTTCTACCCCTTCTGGCACCAAAAATAATTCCATGTTCAAGACCACTGAGATCACATTACTTCCCCATTCTGATCTGGTCTGAACAACAACTGAGCCCCTTGACCATGTCTGCGTGCTTTTAGGCATTGAGTTGCTGCCACATGACTGGCTGATTAGATATTTGCATTAGTGAGGTGTCCCCAAAAAAAGTAGCCCATCAGTGTAAAATGCTAAGAGAAACCAAACTTACCTCAAACGCAAACAGCACAGGGTTTCCCTTGGCTGTTGCCACTAATCATCACCCTGTCTCTATCAGCCCATCAAGAAAAAAGGGAAAGAGAAAATAAGTTTAAAAGGATTGAAAACGAGAGAATATCTGCAGATGCTTGGAACGGAGCAACACATACAAAATGCTAGAGAAACTCAGCTGGCCAGGCAGCATCTCAGCATCTATGGAAAAAAGTACAGTCGACGTTTCAGGCCCAGACCCTTTGGCAGGGGACAAAAACACCAGGTGATAGGTGAACCTGGAGGGTTAGGAGTTTCTGTGAGGGGCTGTCCTGTTAAAGAGGTGGGAAGTTGATTGGTGAAAGAGACAGAAGGACATGGAAGAAAGGAAAAGGTGGGGAGGATCACCAGAAGGAGACAATGAGTGGGCAAGGAGATGAGGTGAGGGAGGGAAAAGGGAATAGGAAATGGTGAAGAAGCAGGTACCCTGGCTTCAATCATCTTACTTTTACTATGGATGTCAGTCCCTATACACCTCCGTCCCCCACCAGGAAGACCTCAAAGCTCTCTGATGTTTTCTGGACACCAGACCTAACCAGTTCCCCTCCACCATCACTCTCCTCCATCTAGTGGAACTTATCCTCATTCTAAACAGTTTCTCCTTTGGCTCCTCCCACTTCCTTCAAACAAAAGGGGCAGCCATGGGCACTCGCCTGGGTCCCAGCTATGCCTGCCTGTTTGTGACTACGTGGAACAGTCTATGTTCCAAGCCTACACTGGTGACCGTCCCACACTTATCTTAAGCTACATCAATGACTACATTAGTGCTGCTTCCTGCACCTATGCTGAACTCATCGATTTCATTCACTTTGCCTCCAATTTCTACCCTGCCCTCAAATTCACCTGGTCCATTTCCAACACCTCCCATCCCTTTCTCAATCTCACTGTCTCTATATCCAGACACAGCTTACCCACTGATGTCTATTACAAACCCACAGACTCTCATAGCTACCTGGACTATACCTCATCCCACCCTACTACTTGTAAAAACACCATCTCCTTCTCTCAATTCCTCCATGTCTGCCGCATCTGCTCTTAGGATGAGGCTTTTCATTCTAGAACAAAGGAGGTGTCGTCCTTTTTCGAAGAAAGGGGCTTCCCTTCCTCCACCATCAACACTGACTTCAACCACATCTCTTGCATTTCATGCACATCTGCCCTTACCCCATTCTTCTGCCATCCTATCAGGGAGGACACCCTTGGCCATTTGTCCCTTCCCACTGATCTCCCTCCTGGCACTTATCCTTGCAAGTGGAACAAGTGCTACACCTGTCCCTACATCTCCCCCCTCACTACCATTCAAGGCCCCAAACAGTCCTTCCAGGTGAGACAACACTTCACCTATGAGTCCATTGGTGTCACATAATGTGTTCGGTGCTCCTGGTGAGACCCAACGTAGATTGGAAGACCCTGTTGCCAAGCATCTACACTCAATCTGCCAGAAAAAGCGGGACCTCCCAGTAGCCACCCATTTTAATTGCACTTCCCATTCACATTCTGGAATTCAATTGTAAACAAGGTGGGAGAGCGGAAACCTGATCGGATGAGGACTAACTAATCAGAAGGAACAGATTTCGGAGGTATAAATACCAGCAGACTAGACATGCCCAGGCATCATCCCTGAAGAAGATGGCAGAGCCTTTCATTGAAATGCTGGTTATAATCAATAACTGTACCCAGCTGAAAGCCCAAGAAGAGTTTATTTGTAGAAACTAAGTTTGTTCAAAGCTGCACATGTTGAGGGAAGGCAAAGGAAATACATTTGATAGAGTGAGGCTAAGAAAGCTGTGGTAATAAGCTGTTGATTAAGCCACCTGCTTGATAACAAGTTAGAAAGATGGATCGCTAAGAGACATATTTGATTCTTTTCTCTCTCCCTGACTGCCCTGATTGATTTATCAATCCGAGAGTATCATTAAGGTTACTACCAATTAAACCCAGGCCTCATTTTATCAGATGTTCCTCATGTCTTACCCATCCCTGTCCCAACTTGATTTCTGTGTTTCCCAGTTCTGATGACAGTCTTTAATCTGAAATGTTTGCTCTCTTCTATTCCACCCATACTACAGTCGGCCCACCTTATCCGCGGATTCCGCATGCGCGGATTCAACCAACCGCAGATCGGGAAAACCCAGAAGTTCTCTCTCCAGCACTCGTTGCTTGAGCCACAGCCTATTTTTTCTTGTCATTATTCCCTCAACAATACAGTATAACAACTATTTACATAGCATTTACATTGTATTAGGTATTATAAGTAATCTAGAAATAACTTGAAAGTACAGGCAGTCCCCAGGTTATGAATGAGTTCCATTCCTGAATCTGTCTTTAAGTCGGATTTGAAGTTGGAACAGGTACATCCGGTATTATTTAGCGTCAGTTAGTCCAAACATTTTTCTTAGTATATAGTACATATTTTACCTTTCTATGCTTAAGAAACATAAGTATTTCAATAATTTAACCACTGCATTGCTTAGTAATAATTGTAGCTTTCATCGGGGCAGGGCCTTTCACATTCTCCATTAAAATTGTTCTGATCGTTGACCGACTGTAGCCTAACGCTTTTCCAATGACCGATGGCATTCCACCTCTTTCTGTTTGGGTTATTACTTCCACCTTCTTTTCAATCGCGATTGTGATTATTTTAGTGAACAGAAACACTGTGGATTCAGAGGTGCACCGCCGGGTCCCAATGTCCACCGCACGGAGACATGTTAAATAAAGCCCGGGGTTCCGCTGGGTCCTGAAGACCACCGCACTGATACAGGTTAAATAAGGGACATGAGCATCCGCGAATTTTGGTATCTGCGGGGAGGGGGGTTCCTGGAACCAATCCCCTGCGGATAAGGAGGGCCGACTGTACCTGACTTGTTAAGTGGTTCCATCATTTCCTGCTATTTTTAGTGATGTTTCTACAAACCATAGATTTAACACTCATAGCAATATTTCCAGTTTAAAAAAAACTATCAAAATTAAATCTGTACTGAGATTGAAACTGGTACCTCAAACATCTTACGTTCAAATGACTGATCAGAACAGTTATCTGAGCAGCGGCATTCCATTTCAGTAACTTTACACCCAATACGCACAATTAGGATTTAAAATCTTCCCTTTCTTTTCCAGAGAATCATAAAAAATTAAAATACCCAGCACATCAACTAAATAAGTTTGCCTTTAAATGGAATATTTAATTGCATTATAGTTTTTGAAATGTCACCTTTATTTTAACAGTATCAGTGCTTCTGTTAACACACTAGTGAGATAAATATTTGACACATCTGGCTCAGTTAAAACTATTAAGAATTAGAACAGAATGTCACATTAATCAGGGGACTAGCCTAACATTGGGAATTCCAGACATAGATTTATTTTAGCATTAATTTACATCAGTCTCTCCTTCCAAAAGGCATATCAGCTGTATAAATAGTTCCTCAGTACATGTTGGTGTGTGGGGGAAAGCTTCACTCCGATAATTGACTGTTCTGTCAGAAAAGGACACAGATCAGATTAGAGGGGAATCCTTTTAGAACGGAGATGAGGAGGAATTTCTTTAGCCAGAGAGTGGTGAATCTGTGGAATTTGGAGCCACAGGCAGCTGTGGAGGTCAAATCATTATGCATATTTAAGGCAGAATTTGACAGATTCTTGATTGGTCAGGGCATGAAGGGATATGGGGGGGGGGGGAAGGCAAGATATTGGGGCTGAAAGGAATTGGATCAGTTATGATGAAATGCAGGAGCAGACTCAATGAGCCTAATAGCTCCTATATCTTATGGTCTAAAATTGGATACTGGTCTGCCATCTAAATGACACACACAAAATGTTGGAGGAACTCAGCAGGACAGACAGCATCCATGAAAAAAGAGTACAGTCGACATTTCCGGCCAAAACCCTTCAGCATTTTGTGTGTGTTGCCTGGATTTCCAGCATCTGCAGACTTTCTCTTGTTTGTGATCTAAATGTTTGTTTGTCATCCAAATAAACAATTTCTCCCATCCAGATTTAAATATCAGAAATGTTTCTAATTAACTTCACCATAAATACACTAAAGAAATAATGAATGTTAAATTCTACAGAAGTATCCACATTCTTACTGATTCTCAAATGTTTCCCTGTCAATTAATCTTGCTTTGTGGGAAAACATACAAGCCATGCTACCCACAACAAAATAACTCCTTTTATGTTGTGTTTTTCTGAGCAATTAAGTGGTCTGTTTGCTGAGGCAATCTGGTGAGACAACTAACTTGATTCAGGGGAAGAGACTGGGCCTCAGTTTAACATCTCATTGAAAAAGCATTGACCTAGAAGTTGTTTCATACCTCAAAAGGAAGGCTGATGTCTGCAGGGAATTTCTTTATTTTTCCGCAAGGCCCCAAAAGTATTATTCAGCTGAATAATGTCTATTGCAAGGCCATCAGAGGAACCGAGTCTTTCAGGAGGTGGGAATGCTGCGAGAAGAGTTGACAGAGCATTGGGGAGTAGAG
This sequence comes from Hemitrygon akajei, assembly GCF_048418815.1. Classification (NCBI taxonomy): domain Eukaryota; kingdom Metazoa; phylum Chordata; class Chondrichthyes; order Myliobatiformes; family Dasyatidae; genus Hemitrygon; species Hemitrygon akajei. The sequence goes on from NC_133125.1 coordinate 110,400,628, forward strand.
TTATAATCAGATAGAGGGGAGGGGGTTGATGGATCAAAAGGCAATCACAGTCGGAAGACGGTGAGAACAAGCAACAAGTACAAATTTAAGAGGAAACCTTCCTATACAAAAGCCTATGAGCAAGGCTACTTCTCCACTCTTCTATCCCTATAGTACAGTAAAAAGTTAATTGGAGCTAGACAGACATCTGCAGAACAGCACTGGATTGAGAAACCTGCCTTCTCTTGAGAAGGAGAGTTCAACTCTTTCAGATTATGCTGAAGTCAACAAGATTCTGTGAGAAGAATGATATATTTCTATAAGGCACTGCTCCATCCTCTATTGAAATTCTGACCTGGTTGCAGGTTATCCACAACAGATAGCAGTGATAACATCACATGTAAAAAATAAATTACAAAGATGAGCTGTCTTGCTATCAACGCACACCATCCCCACCCCATCTTGTGTAATTTTACCAGTTTAATCATTGAAGATTTTTGCTAACATGAATTAACATTCCCGTTATGGCGGTACTGTATGTTTACTGTGGCTAGTGGATTTACATTACAGTTGTGTGGAGGTGCCGGAATATTTCTACTTTGATTTCACTTCACATTTTCAGACCTATCCTCATACAGCAATGGGCTATGTTTCCCCTCTCTATTTATATCTGTACTTAATTCCTTCTGCACATTCGTTGTGCTTTTTGTCTTTAGCACTTTTCACGATGCTCCTTGAAACTCTGTGTGTTAATTGCTCCACTTCTACAATTAGAGTAAAATAACCTTCTCATAGAATAGTACAGCACAGAAACAGGCCTTTTGGGCCATCTCATCCATGCCAAAACCAGTTAAACAGCCTACTCATATTGACCTGCACTGCAACCATAGCCTTCAATATCCCTGCTATCCATGTGCCTATCTGAACTTTTCTTAAACACTGAAATCAAGCTCACATGCACCATTTCTGCTGGCAGCTCATTCCACACTCTCATGACCCACTGAGTGAATAAGTTTCCCCTCATGTTCCCCTTAAATTTTTCACCTTTCACCCTTAACCTATGATCTCTGGTTGCAGTCCCTCCCAACCTCAATGGAAAAAACCTGCTGGCATTTACCCTAGAATTGAATTGAAAATACACGTGGACTTAAGATGTTAACTGTCCTGTGCTATCATCAGTGGGATCATCAGTTGATCTGCCACCTGTCTTCAGGAGTTTCGGCCCGCTTATGATCAAGACTCCCTCAAGGTGGGGGGGGGGGGGGGGTCTTGATCATCTATATCCTTTATAATTTTATCAAATCTCTCCTCAATCTTCTATGTTCCAGGAATAAAGTCCTAACCAGTTCAATCTTCCCCTATAACTCAAGTCCACAGGTGCTGACAACATCCTTGTAAATTTTCTCTGTATTCTATCAACTTTGTTTACATCTTTCCTGTAGGTAGGTGACCTAAAGTGCACACAGTACTCACCAACATCTTATTCACCTTCAACATAACATTCCATCTTCTATACTCAAAATACTTTGAGTACCCTCTTTAATATCTCCTCAATCTGCCTGTGCTTTCCTCAGTTCTTGTTTCATTTCTTTTTGACTGTTCATTTGAGACAGTCTCTCATCCTTTTCTTCTCCATCTCCACATGCTTGTCCTTATCGCTATTTGTAGAAGAATCAGGATGGATTTAATGGACACATGGGAGAGAATAGGTTGCTAGGAAAAGGAAATGCCTTGGGAATCTGTATAGACTCAATGAGCCAAATGGTCTCCCACTATTCTGCAAGGAAATAAGAGATTAGGCTTGTATCGTCTGGAAAAGGTTAATTTAAGAGCATTTCAAAAGAGTTTCAAGCTTCCATAAATTGAAAGGAGGAAGACAGATTGCGAATTCAGTGACAAGGATTCATCAATTTAAGATGATCACCATGAACCAAAGTTATGAGAAGAAAGCTAAACAAAAAGATTAGCAATTATATTTTTTATGTTTGGGCAATAAACTAATGGAATATATCATTTGCCTGATTTAAGATTGGTCAGACTTTCATTTGTTTTGAAATTAACTTTGCAGAGTGTTCAGAAAGAAAACGTTCTATAACATTGCGCATGTTAAAATATCAGCTTGGTTTAATTATTATTCTGTAATGTTTCCTATGCGGATAGTACTACAAGTTCCTTTTGGGAAAATGCAAAACAGTCAAGCATAATAAAAATATGGGCCCCAAATTAAATGAAAAGATATATAATACATTCAATTAAATCAAGAAACTTTATTGAAAATTCTTTGTTGGGATACCAGAAAAATGCTGCACATATGCCAATGGACAAAAGGTACAAAACTGAGTATATAATTAAAGTTATTGATTTGTATATAATTTAAGTGTATATTTCTTGAACTTCACACAAAAATTATCAACCATTTGCTATTCCGGGCTGTAAGATATGCACGGGATTTTTTTTATTGATTTGATTAATTAACGTAGCTAATGTAAGCAGGCATGGAAAATATCTTTATTTTCCAGCAAAATCATAAAGACATCTCTGTATCTCAGTAGAACTTGTGGACACAACTTTCTCATTCTCCTTCAGTATTTCTCATTCAGTATTGTGTGGTTGAATAGTTTTTCAGAGTGAAAACCCACGATATTCATGCCAGCTGTGCAAGAAGAGAGCAGTGGAACCAGTGTGTAACATTTCGAAGCATTACTAACACATTGGACCTATGTGTCCCAGCTGTGACCATTGGAACCAACTACTCTAAGCTCCCCAACTCCAGCAAGGTACAGTGATTAAGAAAATAAGCACTGTAGCTTGCAGTGGAGGAGTGAACATCAAAAACACTGTTGTGTCAACACACTCTTTTGGCTGCACTAGAATCTCCGGAGTCTGAACTTTCAAACATCTCACCTTGCAGCAGCATAATCTAAAATGAATATGCTGTTAGTCTGATTCAGAATTTCAGCAAAGGTAAACAACAGGCTACTGAACAAGTTGCCTTCTCATTAAATATGTCATTTTAATAAGAGAATTTTATTTGCCAGTTATTTGGGAAGTGAAAAATGAAATAAAAGAAAACCAAAAAAGCATTTAACCACGATCATCACATTAGTAACTTGGATGTGCATGAAAATGAAACTGAGAACAAAAAGAAAATGAACATTTTCTCCACCTTTCTTCTTACCTTGACAAAGCAGAGGGCATTAGAGAGGCAGGAAAACTCTAAAGATTACAGGAAAAGTATACAGAAAATAATTCCTCCTTGACAACATGAGCAGTGAACTGGAGTCTTCTGTCCTATGACTGAACACTTTATCCCAGGCGAATTGGACATAAACGGGCTGAATTGCTGCAAATGTCTTACTTTTTGCAATGCAAAGCAGCCATGCAGTCATGTGCTTAGACTGACATTGAAGTAACTTTGCCAGGAGCCACTGAAGCAATTACTAGTGAGATTCTGGAAAGGCTGGAACACCTTGATAAGATGGCAGTGAAAAATGATACACCCAAGGAAACTGTTTCATCTGTACAACAAAGTCAACTCATTCTCCAGATTCATTTTACATACAGAACACACTCCTTTAAGAGAGTAATTACAATCCAACAGGAAATCGTTTCCTTTCTCTTGAGATGATTAGTCAGTAGATTTCTTAACATGCCCTAATCACACACCCTGAACAACACACCAATTTATCTATGTACTTGTACATTTCTTTATTAAAATTCTGGACGTGCATATAAATTATTAATACTCTTCATTTTTCAGGCAATTTTTTCCCCCACACAGCCTCAAAAATCCCTTGGGGTACAAATCTGCCATCTGAAATTGATCACTAACCCCATTCGGACCTTAGACAATGTATTGTTCAAAATGAAACTTCAAAGTAAGTGTGTGTGTGTGTGTGTGTGTATACATACGTACGTGTAGGCTCGTAGGGATAATAAGCATGGACATAAACATAACTGAATATGTAGTGATGTTATGCAATGCAGGTATGACAGATTTGCTGCCATATGATTCTGCATACTCAGCAAAATAAATAATGGAAGAAATATACAATACATCTATTAGAAGTTCAGAAGGTCTCCCCCTGCACAAGATATCCTACCTGCACCTTGGTTAGGAACTCTTTGAATAGACATGATAAAACCCATGAAGGATTGATTACTGCTCTATACTTTGATGAGACCATCATATTTTGGAGGGCTCTGAGCATTCTAGTTCTCTCTACAGACATCCACCTCTTTGAGTTCGCTTGAAATATGGTGTTTCCACAGCCCTCAGCCTTGTAGCTACTGAGTTCTGCTGTTTCAAGAGCCTCGTCGGCAAGCATTAAATTGTGCAATGGTTTTTTATATGCTCCCCCAAATTGTGTGTGATGAAGCAACCACACAATGTGCATCAGTGAAAATCAATTAATAAATCAGCACATTATCTGCCAGAGGGAGTCACTTCAGTCTGGATTCTCAAGCAAATATGAATTTCAGGGGCGTATATATTTCTATTAAATGTTACATAATTTGCCAAGGACAGTGATGTCACAGAAACTAGAGAAAGAAATACAGAATCATGGCGAAGAGATTAAAGCCATTCAGCCTATTATCTGCTTGCCAGCGAAAAAGAAATGGCAAAGCTACTGTAATCCCACCTTTCAGCACAAGATGATAAGCCCCAAGGGTCATTACTCTTCAAAGACACAACTTCATAATTTCAAATATGATGAGGACTTCTGTCTAACTTTCCTTTAGATTAGCTCCAGACTGTCAATGCCCTCTGAAAGAAATATGAGAGCTTTTTACTTTATCATTTCTAGGCTCCTCATAATGTTATATACCACAACTATTATTCGGTACCTCCTGCACTGAGAGTATGTTTGTGGTTTCCCGCTGCTGTAGCCCATCCTCTCCAAGGTTCAATATGTTGTGCATTCAGATTTGCTCTTCTGCACACCACTGTTGTAATACATGGTTATTTAATTTACTGTCGCCTTCCTGTCAATTTGAACTAGTCTGGCCGTTCTCCTCCGACCTCCCTCATTAACAAGGCGTGTTCGCCCACAGAACTGCTGCTCACTGGGTTTTGCCTTTTTGTTCCTCGCACCATTCTTTATAAACTCTAGAAACTGTCGTGCATGAAAATCCCAGGAGATCAGCCGTTTTTGAGATACTCAAAGCATCCCGTCTGGCACCAACGGTCAAAGTCATTTAGATCACATTTCATCTTCATTCTAATGATTGTTCTGAACAACTCAACCTTTCATGTCTGTGTGCTTTTATGCTTGATTTGTGCATTGGAATTTTGCGTTAATGAGCAGTGTACTTATGTACCGAATAAAGTGTACACACACACACACACACACACACACACACACACACACACACACACACACACACACACACACACACACACACACACACACACACACACACACACACACACACACACACACCACCACCCCCCCCCCGCCCAATTATTGAACCCAATGAAACCCCCATTTGTAGCGTCTTGGTCACATAAACATTCATCTACCATGCCCTATTCTGATTTTGGATCTAATTTGTTACTCTCCCTTAGATCCGACAGATTTTTGCATTTCTGATCTGCCTGTCACAGTGAAGTCTGAGGTATAAAGTTTTATACTGGCCCAAAGAACAGGTTCAAACAATTTGTTTGCTCTGAAGTTAAACTAACTCCTAATTATTACTTGGTTTACCCTTTCCTTCCTGATAAAAGGCTGCTACATTAGCATCCTACAATCCTGTAGCACCACACTAATAGACTGAGGATTGAAAAATCTTCCCAGATGTGAAGCAGGAGGCTGTGCATTTGAGACAGAAATCCCACTCTGCTGACTTTTATACCCTAAAAAGCAAGGAAACAAACTGCTGCAATTGACATGTTGTTTGTTAGTTGAGAAATAGCCTTTTCAAAGCTTAATGATCTGGAAAAGCAGTGAGGCTGGACCACAGATGTTCTCTGAGGAATGGAATCAAAGCCAGTCAGATCAAGGACTGGGTCATGATTGAGAAGTCCCTCAAAATGAATCACTACATCTCATCAGTTTTCCTCTGTTCTTGATTCTCAGTAGGGTGTTTAGGCAAGAGGTGATATTCAAAATATTGATTGTCATATTATCAATGAGTTGTAACATCTTCTGTCCTCCATCCTCTGTTTACCCCACGGTTGTTTACATTAAAGTTATCCTGGTCTTCAGATCCTAAATATCTTCTCTTTCTACCTCCCTTTGTAATGTATTGAAATCTCACATTCAAAAATGCCCTTGTGTTTGTGGTCAGGCTGTCCCTGAGTCTCCCAGTCATTCTCGATGAACTAGAACATTGAACTTAGAACAGTACCGGCCCTTCAACCCACAATGTATGATACCAATTTTGCCTGCACATGACCAATATCTGTCCTATCCCTGCATGTTCATGTCCTGTCTAACTGCTTCTGCCATTTCCACAGCAGTGCATTCTGGGCCCCTACAGCTCTCCTTTGAACTTCCCCTTAAAGCTATGGACTCTAGTACTTGATATTTCCACCCATGAGAAAAAGATTCTATCTACACTATCACAATCCCTCTCGAATTTTATAGACTTCTATCAAGAATTCATGCCATTTCAGACAATCCAGAAAAAAACAATCCTTGTTAGTCCAAACTTTCCTTCTAGCTAATGAACTCTAAGACAGGCAATATTCAGATCAACCTCTTCTGCGCCATCCAAAAATCCTCAACACCTTTTTTGTAATGCAGTGACCATAACTCAGATATTACTTCAAAGCTGGCCTACAGCTGCAGCTTGAATCCCCAAGAACATGGAAGCTGGTAGATAAATCGGCCACTGGAATCTGCCCCTAGACTCCAGTGTGTATCTGAATGGTAGAACCTGGGATGAGTTGAGAAGAAGCTAAAATAATGTGATTACCACAGGACTGGTGTGAATGAGCAGTCAGTTAGTGTGGGCTCAGTGGGCAAAAGGGCCTGCTTCCATTTTGTATCTCCATACAACTCCTACGAAGAAACAAAAAGGGGGGAAAGGGTGGGGAGAGACACAGAGAGACAGATACGGGGGGGAGAGGGGATACAGAGGTTAAGGGAGGGGAGAGGAGGAGAGGGAGATAGAAAGAGAGAGTAGAAGTGTATCGGTGTGGGGGGGCTATCGGGGGGTGGGGGGAGAAAGAGAATCAAGTAGCTGAAATTGTTGAATTCAGTATTGGGTCTTGTGAGCAGACTGATGGGCCAGGAGGGATAGGGAAGTCCAAACCCAGCAGACCCTCCCTGCTCATAAAGTGCTGGGAACACTGTCCTGTTATAACTAACTTTCATTTTATAAAAGACACAAGCAGAGGACCTCATGGCAACATCCCTAGTATGGCACTGGAACCTTTCAGCTTCTAGCACCACTCAAGTGAAAGACTGCAGGGTACTCCTGAGAGTTACCCTGAATCAACTGCCTTTGTTTTATTATGAGCTGCATAAAATTGAACACAATATGTGTGATGACTAGCATATCAAAAGTTTAATCAATTTCAAGCATGCCATATAGCATCATCACAATACATGTCTGAAGGATTTAGGCAGGTCGAATCTACTGTTAATCTTACTCCCTTAACAAGATGTCACCGAGTCGCTGATTTGCTTTTGACACCAGTATCGTTAGTATATTGAGACAGGAAGCCATAGATACCCGGTAATGGGAAATCAGACTTTAATGCTCTATTATAAGGATTATTTTAACATATTTCATATTTAGGGATTGATACTGTATCTTTCTCCTGTACAGATAAGGTGACAAAATGCACATAATTATCAGGAAATTAGCATTTTACTATGTATCTAGGTCTCTGAGTGAATAAACCCAAAATAAAGTGCACAGAAAAGAAAGGAATCAAATCCTCCTGTCTTTACAGTAACAATCACAGAAAGTATGATATGGATATCTCCAGCAAAGCCAGTATTGTTACCATCCATTCCGAACTAGCCCTGAATTAATTACGGAATTTAACAGCCAACCATTTTTGACAGGTCTGGTGTCCCATATAGTTCAGCCAGTATGCCTCTGGATCAGCAGAAATTGGTATCTCCACAGTGCCATGGAGAATTTATGTTAGTTTACTAGTTAGTTGCTTGGATCAGTTCAGATTACTAGTCCACTAACTTGACCTCTATAGCACGGCTGTGATACCAATCTAAGGCAAAGTGGTTCAGAAACGACGCAAGACACAAGCTCTGGAGGTAGAGACTAAGGTTTGGAAATAAGTTCTCAGACACTTCATAAAAGCTACTTTCAGCATTTTATGAGACAAACACCCTTACAGAACTCAACATTACCTCCTTAAATAAATAATCTAAATCTAGCAGCCACAGAAGCGAGAATAGGATTTAAAAGTTAATCAAGGCATGTTGCTTTTACTAATACACATATAAATCTAACCACAGCTGTATTTATAGGTCAAGAAAGTTAGATATAAATAACAGGATGTTTGATTTTCAGCAGAAATATTAATACTTCTGTATAAGAGAATCTGAGTCAATTAAACCTTTTCCCTTATTTTTGATTTCCATTGGACATACAGTACTTTGAAGTTATAAAATGCCTTTCCTGTGTGCAAGCAATGAAAGCAGAGTCTCAAATTTACTTTAGCCTTCCAATCCTCTGCACTAACAAAACGTCAGCAGTAAGAATGAACACTGAAGCATTTGATTGCTGAATACCACCCTTGTGAGGTTTAAAAGTAGAAATATTTTTGGTGGAAGAAAGCATATTCCATCATTTAACGACACATTTGATTCTACTGCCAAGGTAATATCAAATAGAATTCCATTTGCTGAGTTTCAAAATGATTAAAGATGTGTCATTAATGCTTTGGCACATTTTAGATGGGCTCAGTTCCTGGAAGAACGCAGTTCAAAACCTCTGTGGCCATGCCACATTCATATTGCAGCTGTACAAATGTTTTATTTGTTGAATGTATGAAACCTCAGCACAGTGGAACTACCCAAATCTGGGCTTGAGAATTCATGTTTCAAAGTGCTGAGTTGTGAATTCAGCGATATTTCTTTAAAGGAATTTGGGAGTGCAGAAAAAGGGTTATCTACCTCCCACCAGAGAAACAAAAAGAGCTTTTGAGATATCCTTACACCACTCAACTCTCCTTGTGCTATATCCATCCAATTCCATATCCTTTCCCATTTTGTCCTGCATAACTTCTGATACATGTTTTTTTTGGCTATGCCATATGGAATTTGGATTTATCTTCCTTTAAAATGTTTTGAAATAATAGATCTTTAATAATTTGACCCAAGTCAATTATTTTCCAAGAGCAGGAACATTGCTACACACTATGCAAAAGAAATTTATCAGAAACCTAATTTTCAACTAGACAACGGGGTGACCCGTTGGGGTACCCTTTGAGAGAGAGGTAGTGCAGTCTGATGTGATGTGCTTTGGAAATTAAAGAAAAACTCAGTTTATTAAAGAATAAAGACGCATAGCAAGACAAATATCACTTCTCCTCGTTTAACAAAGGACACTTTTGATGACAACATTTCTGGTTGATTTGCAATCCTTCAAAAGTACTCTAACGTTTTCATTTCTTTATCCCTGACTTAAAGCCACATACAGCTGACCATGCTGGAATACCGGTTTCTCCAGATGAATCAACTCATTCTCCATGGTTTGGCCTTGTGCCTTATGTATAATCATAGCAAAGCATGACTGTATTGGGAACTTGCTCCGACAAAGAGGGACATCTTCCCCTTCTGATAAATTGAGAGTAATTCTTGGGATCATGACAATGTCATTTTTGAACACACCAATGTTTATCTTTGCTACGATGAGATTGTCGTGCAGTTCTTCCACCATCATTCGCATTCCATTGCAAAGCCTTGGTGGATTCAAGTTCCTCATCGAAATGATGGGAGATCCCCTCTTCAATTCCAGTTTATGTGGCAGCAATCCAGAGTCCTCGACCTAATCAAGGAATTCTGTTGGAAAATGAGTGGCGTAAGCTCCTTCACCTACGGCATTGAAGGAAAAGTATTCTTTCATGATTCCAGGGAAGCGTCTAATGCATGTGAAGTTTATTTTTCACATCATTTCATTGAGAGGAACCAAGACAGAATTCCTCGAGAACAGTTCTGCAGGATTGTCGAATGTCGGGTAGATGAAATCAACGCATTCTTCCATAGTTTTTGCTGGCAGAATCATATCTTCAGGTAATTCGATTTCATGCTTTTCATTTTTCTCAATCTTGTCTTCTCCAACATCCAATAAGAACTCAGAATATCATCCTTCTCCCTCACTCAGTTGCATGTTTCTCTTCAATTGAAACTTGGTGAAGCTTCTCCATAATTAGGACTTTTTTATACATGAATTCTCCACATCAGCATCATTTCTGCGTTTCACAACTGCTCGAAGCTGATGGAAATCGCCACAGCAAATGGTTAAAATACCCCTGAAGGCCTCATTCTTGCCGCATACATCTCGAAGAGTTCAGTCCACGACTTTGAAGCTCTCCCTCCTAATCATGGGGCACTCATCCCAGACAATAAGCCTTGCATTTTGGAGTAAATTTGCAGTATTGGGTTTTTTTTAAAATCGATGTTACAAAGGGCATCTTCATTGACTTTGAGAGGTATTTTGAATCTTGAATGCGCTGTCCTACCACCAGACATCAATGTTGCTGCAATACCTGATGATGCTACAGCAATAGCAACAAACACCTCCATCTCCTCTAACTTTAACAAGGATCAAGTTGATGATAAATGTCTTGCCCATTCCTCCTGGTGTATCAATGAAAATCACTGGAGAGAGATTCCTTTCCAAGTAGTCACACACATATTCATATACTTCTCTTTGCTCATTATTCAATAGGGGCTCCTTCTGTGAAACAAGCTCCTGCTGTTCATCTCTGTTATGTTGCAGTTCATGCAATAATTCCAGCTTGCCAGCACTTTGAGTAATTGTACTGTTTTTTGGTGTTGGCTAGTTATCTTCTTCAAGTGTTTACCGAAGTTCTGAAGTTTCTCTTAGAGCTTGTCCATGATACTTGTCATCAATCATGATATTAGGATCGTCGATAGTTCTCCTCTCCGTGAGTCGTGCATTTTGCCTTGCTCTTTCTCTGTGGAGGTATTGTCGTTGAAAGTGGCCATTGTCGTCTTCAGCAACTCTCGCAATAATTACTCTTTGACGCATATTCTCGAGTTGATCTTTTCTTTTCTCCTCTGTCTCTTCCTCTCTCCTCCTTCTCTGCCTGTTTTCATCATTCTGGAGACGCACAGACAGCCCTTTCATCCTCTGTCTCTTCATCTCTTCTACCATTTGTTCTTTCTCTCTGATCCTGGAGTCGTGTAGCCCTGGCCTCATCCGATTCTTGTTCTCTCCTCCTGTGCTTATTGTTGTCATTCTGGAGACATGCACGCCTCTCCTCCTCTGTCATCTTTTTTGTCCTGACTCTTTGATCCTGGACTCATCCGATTCTTGTTCTCTCCATCTCCTTGCTGCTTCCTGACGACGTCTGGCATCACCTCTTGACCATAATGTCCCCCTTCTCTTTCCACGCAGCATAATTAGGCTGTCCATATTTTGTTACCCTAATGCTGAATAGAAGATATGAAGCAGTAACAGCAAAGCCTCCAGGATGTTGATTTTTCTTGATGATGTGGTTGGCGTTCTCCTAAATGGGCGTGTTGGTCCTGCTCTTTTGCTCTGGTTGGTGTTGCTGCTGTGAGCATCATGAAGCGCTGCTGAGGCTGGCTTTGCGTGTGTGTCATGGTGTCGCACCACGGTTTCCAAGGAAGGTAGAATCGGCTCTGTGAGCATCGTGAGGCGCTGGTGAGGCTGGCCTTGCGTGTGCGTCACGGTGTGGCGTCACAGTTTCCATCATGGCTAACATTGGCACTCGGGTGAAAGCGGGGCTGTTGATTTTGGCGAGTGAGCAATTTTATACGAATATATAACCCTGAACTTTGCCTGAATTCTGTAAGTTAGCGCATTTTAAGTCGACTTAACCAAAAAAAGTGCTGTTGTAATGCACCGTTTGCGCTAATTGAAGGTCTCACACAGAGCACAGGAGTTTTAGTAGTATATAGATAGATGTGACTACACATTTCCTTCCGTAAAGAGGGGACATGATTAAAACATGTGAATAACATGTATATCGACAGAGGCCTAGAGTCCCTTCCATAACCTTCCCTTCAGTCATTCATTCTAATCTCCTCCACAGTCCAATCTCTCCCTATTCCTGTCTCTCTTCACACATTCCCACCCAGTTTTCCCCAGTAATCTTCTCTTCAGTCCCCTTACCAAGCATTGTACTTGCCGAACAATTCCCTGCCCAAACTCTATCACTCCTATAATTTAGCTCTTTAATACATTTTTACTTCAGATGAAACAAATTTTGAATACTGTATGTATATGATTTATTGTAATCAGGTGGGAGATTTAACTTTTTAGAGGGAGTAGAGTTACAGAAAAAACACTGTGGGGTCTGTCTAAAAGACCAATTAAGACTCAAAAAACACTCATCCACTTAAAAATAGAAACAGTGGAAGAGATACCCCTAAATAGAAAATGCTGAAAGCTGTTCTAAGTTTATTACTATTTGGAAGAGTATTAACAGGTTTTGATCTGTGAAGACTGTAAAGCAGATTGACACTGTACCGTGATGTCTGAGAGGTAGTTACAAAATGGTACAGTATACTTAGACATAGGAGTTGATGCAATTGTACATTGCATGACAAGCAACAGGGAATAATGATAAAATTGGTATATGCATGATTAACAATTATTTAAAATCTAAAATGCATTATTTTAAAGTCTAATTGCTCGCTTACTCTACTTACTGCCCACTACACCCCTGGTATTTAGGGCAGCAATGAAGGTCCTTCATCTCTGCCAATGTTCAGGGCTTCCTTCATCATGTCAGTACCTTCTGCTCAGTTTTCACAACTGTCAGCTCTGCAAGTCCTGAGTGGAGACTCAGGAATACCGTTACACTCAGATGTCAAAAGATTCGTCACTGCTGTTTCTGTAATAGTTTTGATTGACCAGTCAGGGTTGTTAGCCCTGAGCTGAACCCCCGAACCTGGAGGTTTAGTGTACAAATCTTAATTGGGCATCTACCCTTTGACCTGTTTGGCATGGGTGACACTACCAAGAGCCAAAGCCTAAAGCCCTGACTCCAGCCAACATAGCTCCTCAGAGACACTGAGGCACACAAGCAACCAAACCCTACGACAAAGTTGTGGTCCTCTTGGATGCTAATTGCTTACAATACAGCAAAATATTCAGCAGCCTGAGTAACTGAAGATCTGAGTTTGGTGAAGCGTTGTAATTTCTCACAAGTTCAGGTTGAGGACAGAGTCAGAACAGACTATGTCATGAATGCCCTGCCAGGTAAGCTGGCAGAGGCAGATACATAAGGGGCATTTAAGAGACTCTTAGATAGGCACCTGGAGGGCAATTAGGGGAGTGGTTAGATTGGACATAGAGTAGGCTGAAAGATGAGTCCATAGGTTGTGGAATCAGTTCAGTATTGAGATGACTGAAGTAATCCATGCTGGTTTGGAAGCCTGACGGTTGAAAGGTAATAACTGTTCTTAAACATGGTGTTGTGGAGCCTTAGGGTCCCGTAACTCCTTCCTAAAGGCAGCAGTGAGAAGTCAGCATGGTCTGGATGGTGGGAATCCTTGATGATGGATGCTACTTATTGAACAATAACTCTTTCTCACTAGTTTTCTAATATCTTACTAATATTTTCTAATATCTTCTTAATATTTTCTAAGATCTTTTTCCTCAATAAAAGAAAGGCAACGCTTCTGTTAAAGGTAAGGGAACATTTCTTCACCAATGTTTGTCCTTTGAAATCTGACTTGAGTATTTGGAAGTGTCTGTACTTTCAAAGGTCTTGATGTAAACCTTTATTGTTGAAGGGCAGTGTACTGCAATGTGGTAAGCTACAGCAGGCACAGGACACTTGAATGTACAAGCACTCTGGGGCCAAACTCCACATATTGTCCATTTTTTGACTGGTGCATATGATAGGCCTTGTACTCAGCACCTTTAGTATCTTAAAATCGTGCAGTACTGTAACAGGCCATTCTGGCCCACTGAAAGGAAACCTGTGATAGCTAGTAAGGCTAACCCTTTCCTGCCTGTATCTGGCCTTTATCCCTCCACAACTTTCAATCCTAGTACTGAACATTACCTACTATCCACTCTGGAAAAACTACCACCCAAATCTCCTTTAATTTTTCTCCTCTCAAACTTAGATAGATAGATAGATAGAGAGATACTTTATTCATCCCCATGGGGAAATTCAACATTTTTTCCAATGTCCCATACACTTATTGTAGCAAAACTAATTACATGCCCTCTATTTCCTGACTTCCCTTGCTATGGTAAAAAAAAACTCTAATCATCTATCCTACCCACATCTTTCACCTTTAAGCCTCCTACATTCCAGTGACAATAAACCCAGCCTATGCCATCTCACCACTCAGTACCACATCCTGTTGAACCTCTTCTGCACTCTTATTGCTACCAGATCCAAACTCAAAAGCAAGCAAGCTGATATTAAGGCTACGGAGCTGTTCAGGACTCGGAAGGCTGAGGGGTATGTCGAGTCTTTCTCAAGGATGAGGAAAGTGCCAATGTTTCTGTAGTCGGGTCGGTAGCAGAAATAACAGAAAGGAAAAAAAATAATAAGGAGCAGATGTTAAAGAGGCTAGCTTTTTAATTGAATTGAACAGGATACATCCGATGTATCCCAGACTTCTGAGGAAAATGGGAGCGAGAGAGATGCAGCATATAGGAACTTCAGCCCACTTATTGAGACATGCTACGCTGAACATAATCAAGATTGCAAACGTACACCTTACATATACCTGGTTAGATTAAGCTTTGGTGGGAAAGCTTTTTGAAGTATTTATCAGAGAAAATAATAATGGCCTAGAAGAGTTGAATTAGCACACAATGGTCACAATTACACATAATTCTTTAACCTAAATTAATTTGTTGATAAAGTAACAGAGAGAGTTGATGAAAGGGGTGCAGTTGGTCTGGGTGCTCAGACTGCGTTTCACAAGGACCATTTAAGAAACAGGGTAACAATACTGAGAACCATAGAAACTAGGAATAAAATGGCCCATGGCAGCACCAGTGGGCAATTGGTTTTACAGAATTGGGGAGCAGTGCCAAACAGCTGTTTTCTTTTCAGTGGGCGATAGATAGTGATGGGTGGCTGGGCCGTGCTAACCTTTCATATTTTATTTATGATCTTGGAGCACAGGGCAACTTTTAAATGCTGAAAACCTAGAGGCATGGTACGTAGGGAGGAGGACAGTAATAGAGTGCAGATCGGCTGACAGAAATTAAATTCCAAACCATGAACTCTACCAGCCAGGAGGATGAGAGAATGACCTCGAAGAACACCACCCTCCAAACCTCATCCTGACTTGGAAACACGTCACTATGGTCACTGGGTCAGCATCCTGGAACGCTCTCAAACACTGCAGCTCACAACCACCTTTTCAAGACATCTAGGGATGGGTAATTAAATGCTGGCTCAGTCCTCAAAGCCCAACGACTGAATAAAAATTTAATTCCGAGAATCGCTAACTATATATTTTGTCACAAGTAATGAGAGGCAATAAAAATTTACAGGATATGCAGGAGCCAAAGACCATGGGTATAAATACACATCAATATTTGACAGTGGCAGACCACTTGAGGAACTAATGCATATGGTTTCCTCGTTTTCCTAAACAAAGACACCAAGTACAAGAATAAGGAAGCATTCCTTAGCCTTTACTAAATAGTGGGTAGTCCACAAATAGTAAATTGTATCCAATTCACCTTATTTTTGTAAGGATGTAAAGATTCCAGAGGGGATTTAAATTCAGATCACCACGTACATCAAAACATACAGAGAAATACAAAGATTGCAGTAAAAACCAACAGATTTAGGGATGTGCCGGGGGCAGCCCGCAAGTGACGCCACGCATTCTGGTGCCAATATTGCATGCCCACAATGCTTGGCGGGACAATACAGAACAGAAAAAGCAAAAAGACAACAAAGGCAAAACAAGGCCAGTTCCTCTATACCACTTAGCACATACACTGTCCTCAAACCCCTGGCCAAGTCCTCTTCTTCAGCTTCCAGCCTCCAGCAGACTTGTGGAATCGCAGACACTGGGCTTTCAAATTCCCCAGCAGACTCGCAGTCTCAGGACTACGGCTATTTAGGCATTGGCCTCTGGACTTCTGATCCACCTTTGGGCCTCAGTCTTCAGTGTCCACCCAGGATTCGCCTATGACCCTGAATAATGACCCCAATCCAGGCCTCAAGCTCCAGTGTCTCCGATGATGGGACCCCAAACCCTAAGCCTCAAAAGCAGTCTTACGATTCGCATATCTAGGGGGTTATGAGCCCTTGTTTACATAGGGTAATTGAAGCCACTTGAAGAATTGTAAATGGTCCCTGAATCTGGTAAATGGTATGTGCTAGTGTGAGGAAAATTCTGAGACTATCACCTTGGAATTACAAACAGAATCAATCATCCTTTTCAAGAAAGGGAAATGATAGGAAATAATGTA
Organism: Hemitrygon akajei; assembly: GCF_048418815.1. Lineage (NCBI taxonomy): Eukaryota > Metazoa > Chordata > Chondrichthyes > Myliobatiformes > Dasyatidae > Hemitrygon > Hemitrygon akajei. The sequence goes on from NC_133125.1 coordinate 110,417,206, forward strand.
AAGGTCACGTGGAAAGAGTTGAGACAATGGGAATGATTTAATTATTCTACAAAACCCTGGTACAGATTCAGTATGTCAGATGGTGTCCTCTATCCTGTAACAACTCCCCATAAGACATTGATGCAAGTTAGGTAGACCCTGATTCTCAAGACAAAAATCCGAATTTAGCTTGATTGAATGCCTATTTCAACTCAACTTCTTTCTCACAGTCTTTTCAAGTCACACATGGCATTAAGCAGGAAATGAAGAACAATCTTGAATAAATTACTATCCATTGTACTCTGTATATTGGAATTCTTTATTGCTAAATTACTTCACTTCATGAATTTGCCTGTTATGTTTGAATAATTCTGGCAAATATCCAAATCAGTATGAAAACCATATGTTCACCCATCCTCTTAGTGTTTTCTGATCTATATTGTTTCTCTTTTGCCAAAACCACAATTATGAAATTCTCATCCTTGTTTTCAAATTCCTCCATCGTCTCGCCCCTCCCTGTCTCCATAAGCGCTATTTGTCCCATATCTCTCAGAGATCTGGGTAATCTCCAACTGAAATCTCTGATGTATCTGCAATTTTAATCATTTCAACATTAGCAGTCTTACTAAGATCCTAGGCTCTGAAACACCCTACTTGAAAGATCTAGAAAAGGACTAGAGTAGCAAAAACAAGTGTGGATCCCACAGTAAAAACAGCAGGAGAAAATGTTGTAGTTAATGGTCAATAAATACGGTAGATATTTCAAATCTGACTTTACTACAAGACACAGTAGAAATAGAGAAGAACTTGTATATACTTACTTGGAGGAATTTTAAGAAATGGAAACTAATAAATGAATACTGGAGTAATTAAGTGTGCCCAAAGCACACGTGGAATCATTCAGGAATATCAATGACACAGGAAAATCCTTAAACTAGGATTTTAAATTAACATAAATTAGAAGGGCTGAAACAGACTACAAAATATCCTCAGCAATTAGCATTAAGGAAATCCCAAAGAATTTTATACGTACATTGGAAGCAAGTGGCTGGCTAGGAAAAGCATAGGTCCACTGAAGGACAAAGGAGGGAATTTGTATCTACAACCATAGGAAGTGAATAATATCCTTAATGAACATTTGCACCAAGACAAGGACATGAATGATGGTAAGATCAGGGAAGGGAATGTTCTTGTTAACATGGAGTAGGAGATGGTGTCGGGTGTCTCGAGAAACATCAAGGTGAAAAAGACCCTGAGCCTGATGGGACCTATCCCAGGATACGGAGGAGGGGACTACAGCTGCCTTGAAAGAGATCTTTACTTCCTCTTTAGCCAAGGAAAAGTGACAGAAAACTGGAGAATAACCAATTTTGATCCTTTGTTTAAGAAGGACAATAGTAAATTATAGGCAGATGGGCCTGACATTGGTGGGAAATTATTGAAGAAGGGGACAGGTCACAAAGTTGTGCTGAATGTCCCAAATGAGACCCCACCTCTCCAAATTGGTAGATCCTGTCCCTCAAAATCCCCTCCAGCTATTTACCAACCATTGATGTCAGATTAACTTGCTTGTAGTTTCTTGGCCTGTTTTTACTACCTTTTTCAGCCACTCTCCAGTCCTCTAGAACCTCACCCGTGGCCAGAGATGAAGCATAAATCTCTCTAAAGTCCTCCAAAACTTCTTCGCTAGCTTCCTACAAGGTCTAAGAAGGTACCAGGTCAGACCCTGGGCATTTATTCACTTGAATGCATACATTAAGGCATTTAATAACTCATCCCTGCTAATTTGTATGTGGTTGAAGACTTCACCACTCATTTCCTCCATATCCTTAATGTCCATTGTTTTCTCCATGGTAAAAACTGAAGAGAAATATTCATTACTAGTTCCATCAAGGTGTCACTGAGTTGCGTCGTCCATCGATGTTGTTGCTCACACTTAGTTGCTTTTTAGTTTCATTGGGATGGTTTGGGGGATAGCACAGGGAGTTAGGGGTCAGGTTAGGGCTTAGGGACAGGGATGAGGGGAGTTAAAAGTTGGGGGGCAGTAAATGAATAGTCAGGGGCAGAGACAGTTCAGAGTCCAGAGGTCAGGTCAGCAGATGCTGAGGAGATCAGCGATCACCAGTTCAGCAAGTCCAGGTCAGAGGTCCATACAGGCAGGGCGGGAGTCAACCACCCCCCCCCCCCACCCCCCACAGGTCAGCAAGTCCAGAAGTTAGGGGTCCATGCGAGTCTGGAAATTGAGGCCTGAAGGTCAAGCCCATCTTCTATGAGTCCTGGAAGTCAAAGCCTGAAGTTCAAACCCATGATTAGTAAGTTCTGGGTCGAAGCCGAAATGTCAAACCCATGTTTTATGAGTCCTGGGGTTAATACCAAGAGGTTGGTGAAGTCCAAAGGGCAAAGCTAAAGGTTGAAGTCTGAAGCTGGCAACTCTGGAGTTAGAGGCCCAAAGGTCAAAGCCCCTGGGTCTGACATCTGGCAGTCTGCAGTTGGGGGCCATGGTCTGGAGGTTGGAGGCCTGATGTCTGTGGGACTGAGGGTCCGGGGCCAAGGTCTGGACACCCAGAACTGCCCTGTCCTGAGGTTGGCAGTTTGCCTATGTGGGAGTGTGAGAAGGGGATTTGTTTTTGCTGTTGTTGTCTTGTTTTGTTCTGTTGTTGCCGCTGCTGCTTGTGTTGCTCTCCTGAAGATTGTGGACATGCTATGTTGGTGCTGGAACGTCCGCTGACACTTGCAGCTGCCCCCAGCACATCCTTGGGTGTGTTGATTGTTAACACAAAATGATAAGTTTTACAGTATGCTTCAATGTAAATGTGATAAATCTATCTGAATTGGAATCTAAAAACTTCTCCTACTTCCTTTGGTTCCACAAACAGACAGCTATACTGTCCATTGCTTATGTGCTGTGTGTATTCCCTCTTCTTCTCGATATCTCCTGTCAATGAGGATTCCTGAAGCCTGCCAGCCTTGTCCTTCATCCAAACAAGAACACATAGGCCCTGAACTCTTGATACCACACTTTGAAAAGCCTCTTGCTCAGCAAACATTGCTTTCCCTGCAAACAACCTTGTCCAGTCAACCTCTACAGGTTCCTGCCTCGTTTCAGGACTTTGACCTGTGAACTGTTTGTACACTTCCCTATAACTATTTGAAAACTAATAGAATTATAGTCATTGGACCCAAAGTGCTTGCCGAAGACACTTATGTCACTTGCCCTACCTCATTCGTCAGGAGGAGGTCCACTATTTCACCCTCTCTATTAAGTCCCACTATAATTGATAAAGGAAGCTTTGATGGACATATTTCACAAATTCCATTCTTTCAACCTGAATCATAGAGCCACACAGTCAAACACGATGCCCTTGCTGACTTTATAACAGAGAGGAAGAGGAATTTTTTAGCCAGAGGGTTATGAATCTGTGGAACTCCTTGCCACAGATGGTGTGGAGGCCAAGTCACTGAGTGTACTTCAAGTGGAGTTTTCAGACCAATGTCTTATGACATTATGGACTATACAGAACCTGTCTGAACTAATCTTATTTACCAGGACTTGGTATGTGTTGGTGATCCAAATATGAGTCCAGACGTTTGCTGGCAACCTGACTATTTCCAGCATTTTCTGATTTAATTCAGAGTTGGGACACTTGCAGTATTTTGTTTTGGACTTAATCCTTACCAACTAACCAGCTGGAAGTGCAACCAGAGGAGACCTGGTAAAAGGTACAATTACACAGTAACAAGAGATAGGTTTTACATTTGCTATTGGGCAGCGCTTATCCCGAATTGTTCTGTTATTCAAACCTAGATTCCATGACGAGAGGTGAGCCTATAGCAGCAGCAGTGTTGAATTTCAGATTTGTAAAGCTGACTGAAATCTCAAATAATCATTCACCTTACCAATGCCACCCAGTAAGAGGACAAATGCCAGTTTATATTATAGAATATAGAACATGGAAGAGTACGGCACAGGAACAGGACATTCGGCCTACAATGTTGTACCAAACCAGCTAAAAAACAAATCAGAAACACCCAAAAACTAATCCCTCCTACCTACACCATATCCCTCCATCTTCCTCACATCCATGTGCCTATCCAAATGTCTCTTAAAAGCCCCTAATGTATTTGCCTCTACCACCATACCAGGCAACACATTTCAGGCATCCATCATAATCCGAGGGGAAAACATACCCCTTGAACCTACCCCCTCTCACCTTCAATGCATCTCCTCTGGTATTAGACATTTCAACCCGGGGAAACAGATATTCCCCGTCTACTCTACCTATATGCCTTTCATAATCTCACAATCCTCTATCAGATCTCCCCTCAGCTTCCGCCACTCCAGAGAAAACAACCCAAGTTTATCCAGCCTCTCATGATAGCATATGCCCTCTAAACCAGGCAGCATCCTGGTAAACCTCTTCTATACTCTCTCGAAAGTATCCTGGTAAACCTCTTCTGCACACTTTCCAAAGCCTCAACATCGTTCCTATAGTAGAAAGACCAGAACTGTATGCAATACTCCCGATGTGGCCTAACCAGAATTTTATAAATTTGCAACACAACCTTGACTGTTGAACTCCAATGCCTCAACTAATAAAAACAAGCACTGCATCAGCCTTCTTAACCAGCTTACCGATCTGTGTAGCCACTTTCAAGGAACAATGAACTTGGATCCCAAGATCTCTCTGCTCAGCAACTCTGTTAAGGATCTTGCTATCAACAGTGTTCTATCTCCTTGTTTTTGCCCTACCAAGGTGCAACACCTCACATTTATCTGGGTTAAACTTCATCTGCCATTTCTCTACCCATATGTGCAAATGATCTATATCGTGCTGTATTCTTTGCCAGTCTTCTACACTATCCACAACTCTCCCACTCTTGGTATCATCTGCAAACTTAATAACACACCCATCCACATTTTAATAATTAAGCAGCCCAGATCTCCAATGACATTTCCATTCTTAAAACTGGCAGAAAGCCATGAGCAGGGCTGTGTTATTTGGCAACTAATGTCAGCCGGGAGTGACAAGTGTATGATATATTTCAACATCCTTCCAAGTCTCCATCACTTCTGAAAACAATTTAATTCATACCGAGAGCTTACTGCATCATACTGGATTAGGACAAAGACTGCCTGCTTCTGTAGAGATGAAATAGAAAACTAGCTGCAAACTGTTTTAGAAGATGATGTGGAAATTTACCCCAATAAACTGAATTCATCCTTCTTTCTGTAGGCATCCCAATTAGTTAGAGCCCAGTCTGTTTTCTAACCTCAACAAAAGGGTGGAAGTCATCACTGAGAGCCCCAAATAATATTGTTTATTAATAATTTACTTTCTAACATTCAATTCAAAATTTGTCCAGGCCTCATTCCAACACTGGTCCAAAAGTGGACCAAACATTTGAATTTTAGAGGGGAGATGCTGATGACAGTTGTGATCAAATGTTTTAGCAATGAGTCCAAGTAAAAAAAATAGTCAATAGACAGCATTTCACCAGCTGGACTCAAGCCTTGCACCGAAGGCTGTCTGTTTCAGCTCAAATATCCCAGTCCCGAGGCTATTTTGCAATTCCTTTTGGTCATATCCTAGGCTTATATTTACATTTTCAACTACATTACTTCCATCCCATCCGAAGTTCAGAAAGTGTATTCCATTAATAATTTACAATTCCTCAGAAATTACAGTAATCCATGTCTGCATATATCAAGTGTCAGACAACATTTAGGGACAGCCTGAGAAGTGCAAGTTGCATTTGAGCTTCAGAAGTGCCAGGTACAGATCTATCTCCTTGGATGGGATCTATAGGTTTTAATACATCCATTGTGTTCAATGTGTTAGTGAACATTGACTAAATTGGATCAGCTGAAAGTGGCAGAGAACACAAGGAGCCAAGGTGGATGATCAAATTGACACTTCATGCTGAAGATGATTTCAAATGCTTAGGCACCCATGCAATATGATCCAGCATAACTGAGAATACCAATGCTATTGCAGGGCTCGTTAACCTGATGTGGGACTGCTTAGTTCTGTTGCTGTTCCGGATGCATAGGCTGGCACTACATTCTTAGGGAAAGCTGGTGCACCTAATGATAATGAGCAGGAGATATTCTGGATCACGAGCACACTAACTGTGGTGGAATTCTGCTGCTATGTGCCTCGTGAATGTCCTTCTTTAAGCAATTAGACCTATTCTGAATCAGTCACATTTACTATGACGATGAGCGTATAAAACACACTGATGAATGTCCTCACAGAAATGGTGGAACTCGATAGTTTTCACTTCCACCAGACTGCCAACTAAGACAATTAGATTGGTGAGGATAATGAGAAGTTAGTTATTCCCTCACGTATGTTATTTTTTTTCTTCTTCTGTCAACTGCCCAGTCTTGCAGCACTGCCCCTCAGATCCCGGGCAATGGAAGAGCTACTGAACTACTCCTCGTGGAGGGCATAGTCTGAAAGTGAATTGATCCGGCTGAGGTTAAGTTGCTTCTCTTATTAACTGTTGCAAAGCTAGTTTAGCAGGGGCACCAATCAGAAGTTGGCCAGCTTAGTTAGGGATGGCACGATTGAAGCACTATTGAAGATGGATAATGAATTACCCCAACCGGAACACATTCAATGCTTCTGCTGTCCACACTGCTTTGTCCAGATTGAGTGAATGGAAGTGAACTGATTCAACGGCTGCAGATACACGGGTGACAACCAGCAGGAGGTTGCTGTGCCTGTGTTGTGACCTGCTACCACGAGACATCAGGTAGTCCAGAGTCCCAGAACTTCCAGAGCCATCTTTTCCTGGATGCAAAATATTGTGTCACCATTTTTGGTGGACAAGCCTGAACTGTTTATGGGGTAAGAAATGGCCTGAGATCAAGATCAAAGAATTTGGAACACTGGCTGACAGGCATAAATATGTGAGTCCAACATCCAAGTAACTATTCAACCTGGTTTTCATTGCGTATGGGGCAGCTCTCATTCTGGCAAGCATTCCTGGAATTACACAGATGGGCTTATTAGGTGTGGCTATACTTTGTCAAATTTGAGCTGGGTGGTATATCCAAAATCATTATTATTGTTTTCCATTATAGTTCCAAGCAACTGAGCTCTTGCTGCTTTTTTTTTGGATTTGGAGTCAAGCACAGACTAAAGAGGTGAAGACAACAGATTTACTTTCCTGAAGGACATTAATGAACTGACATCACAGAAACACACAATCCACCAGTTTGTTACAGACGACAGCCAAAACATAATTAAGCTGTAAATGAGAATAGGTTAACATTATTTCTTTTTCACTGTTTTAGTAGAACATCTGCAGCTGCAAACGGTAAACAGCAGCAGGACTGCACCTTCACTCGATCATACTCTGTCAGGGACAGCAGAGGTACACATGCTCTGGGAGAATTACAAAGTAAATATGAGGAGGAGTAGACTGGGTGAAATAATGCACAGCTGAACAAGGGCAGCTGCAGCTAGCCAGAGAGAAGCAGGAAGCAGATGGCTGGAAAGTGAAACTATATCCATCAACAGCTGATGAGGGCCAGGCCCAGGTCTCTGTAGTGCTGATTTTAAATGCAACATGCCTTCCGAATATGAAAGATTATTGGAATCAACGTGGAGCGTGCCTACAAATTTCTATGATATGACAGCTAGAGTGGAGGTGTTCACAACTCACATGTTTGGTTTAGTTGGAGCATGGAAGGGAAGTTTTGAGACCAGCATAGAAGAAGTAACAATTCTAGGGATAGATGGATAACAGCCATCAGCTGAAAACTATTTCATATTGAATTGCTCATACATGCTGACAAAACTGTATAACAAATCTTGGGCTGTAATGACAGCTCCTTCTCGAAACAGTAGAGGCAATATATTTTGTTGGATCTGACTTTATCAGGCATTTTGTAAGTTTTATAGCTGGGTGATTAAGGGTGAGTATAGAAATTCTGAACTAAGCACCAATACAGATACCTGTTTTGGTGGAGCCTTTACGCAAACTAGTCCACAATAAGTATTTAGGGAACTGTATTTTGGTATTTACAATGCAAGAATTGTAATTATTAGAGTAACGATAGGACCATACAGTAAGATGTAGGAGGTGAATTAGGCCATTGGGCCCATCAAGTCTGCTCCACTATTGAAGAAATTCCTCCTCATCTTTGTTCTAAATGGATGTCCCTCTGGTCTCAATCTGGAGATCTTGTCTAATGTTCCAGAGATTAGAGTTCAAATCCCACATGCCAGTTGAGGAATGTGTACTTAATTATGTCTGGAATAAAAACAAGTACCAAGTTGTTGATCAGCATCACTATTCATAGAAACATAGAAAACATACAGCACAATACTGTACAGGCCCTTTGGCCCACAAAGATGTACCGAATATGTCCCTACTTTAGAACTACCTTGGCTTTACCTATAGTCCTCTATTTTTCTAAGCTCCATGTAGCCATCCAAGAGTCTCTTAAAAAACCCTATCGTTTCCACCTCCACCACCGCCGCCGGCAGCCCATTCCACACACTCACCACTCTTTGCGTAAAAAACTTACCCCTGACACCTCCTCTGTACCTACTTCCAAGCACCTTAAAACTATGCCCTCTTGTGCTAGCCATTTCAGCCCTGGGGAAAAGCCTCTGACTATCCACATGATCAATGCCACTCATTATCTTGTACATCTCTATCAAGTAACCTCTCACCCTCTGTCGCTCCAAGGAGAAAAGGCCGAGTTCACTCAACCTATTCTCATAAGGCATGCTCCCCAATCCAGGCAACATCCTTGTAAATCTCCTCTGCACCCTTTCTATGGTTTCCACATCCTTCCTACAGTGAGGCGACCAGAATTGAGCACAGTACTCCAAGTGGGGTCTGACCAGGGTCCTATATAGCTATATAGAAATCTGCTCTTTTCTAGATTGATTTATATATAACACCTGTGCTTTAGTAAAGCGGTTAAGTCTTAACTGCCCCTTTGAATGAGCATGCCACAATTGATCAAACTGCAACAATATTAACAGTAATAATAAATCTGACTATACACTCACCACCACTAACCTCCGCACTGGGCAAGACAGAAGTATCTGGAGACAAGTCAACTCAGAAGTGTTGCTCATTGATATTTGGAACTCGTAACAAGACTGGAAAACGTCACAGGCAATTTAAGCAACAACAAAAACACAACTTCAACCAACCCCGTACCGAACTGCCCATTTTGATTCCAGAGTACTTCCTGTCCCACTCGGGTTCTTCCCACTTCCTGTCCCACAATTTGAGCGGCAACAAAAACACACCAACTGTACAGAACTGCCCCTTTTGATTCTAGGGTACATCATGTCCCATGAGTGGGACAGGCACAGTAAAAGGTGAGGGTGGGGAAACAATGCTGAGAACTCAGTGTAAATGCATCCTATCCAGAACATCTCAAAAGCTACTTCACAGAATGTCTTGAGGGACGAAGCTGAAACACTGGGTCCACAGTGGCAGTGAGTGAACTGTCCCGATGGGGACCAAAGCTCATACTTTCCCTTGTAAAACTACATGCTACTGCGCGTGTCTGTGGTGTTGATTGCAGTGGCCTAAGTTCATTGTGGGGATACAGTCAGTGCCAGCTTTGTCATGTTTTGCACTGCTGTAATGCTAAACGGAAAAGAGCTCAGAATTGAAAGCTAAACGTCACTGAGGTGTTATGAGATGTCAGCAACAAAACTGGATTGTATCACAATCTGCAACTTTAAAGGAATTTATTGTCTACCTGCTAGACGTATATAAATAACAAGGATGGCACATCTGTTATCTGATTACAGAGGTTCTAAGTGGATAATCAATCTTACCATCATAGAATCATAAACATGTACAGCACAGAAACAAGCCCTTACAGCTCACCTTGTCCGTGCCAGCTATGGTGCTCATCTACATTAATCCTGTTTCCCTGCAGTAGGCCCATATCCCTCTCCTTTCCTATTCAAGTACCTGCCTTTTTAAAGTATCTGCCTCCAGTATTTTCTCCAGCAGCTCATTCCAAATATGTATCCACTGCTCAAATCTCCTTCAAAGTTCTCCCATCACACTAAACCTGTAACCTCCGTTTCCAGGATCCCTTTCCAGGGGGAGTATGAAAGATTCTGACTAGCTACACTATGATCATTTTAAACCTCTATAAGTCGGTCCTCTGCTTTCTAAGATCTAATGAGGAGAAACCCAATTTTTCCTTAGAACCACTGCCCTCCATTCTAGACAACCTCCTGGTAAATCTCTTCGACCCACTCTCTACTGCTACCACAACCTTCCTATGATGCAATGACTGGAACTGTAAACATAAATGCGGTCTCACTGATCTTTTATACAACTTCAGCATGATGTCCCAACTCTTACACTCAATGGATTGAAAACAGAATACCAAATACCTTTACTCCATCTGTACCGTGCTTTGAAAGAGTATGGACATTCCCCAATGCTGCTAAAGACCTGTCATTTCCTCTGTATACCCTACCCGAGTTTGACATCCACAAAGCCCATTACCTCACATTTGTTTCGATTAAATACTCATTGCCTCCACTTCCTCCAATGATGCACCATCAATAACTCTTGGAGACGTGAGGCAAGATATAGGCTTTTATTGGCTGGAAGAAAGAACAAGCAGCAATTGACCACCACACAACATCCTGGAGGCTGAGGCCGGGGCTGTGCCTCTAATCGCCTTTATACAGGGGTCAGTGGGAGGACCCACAGGAGCAGTCAGCAGGGGGGAGCGTGTCCAGACAGGTATATGTAGTTCACCACACCCAAATTGACAGTAAAGAAGAGGCTTGTATTTATTCAGCGTCTTTCACATTCCTTTCATAATGACCCATGGTACCTTGCAATCAATTGAGTATTTTCTGAAACATATTCATTGCTTCCATGCAAAAGACCTAACAATTTATTTATGCACGGCTGCACCCCACAATCAGTTTCAGTAAAATTGAGAGTAGGATAAACATGCACAACTAAAGCAACAAAAACTCACGGAAAACCAAATAAAACAGGATGTTCGACGTTTGGAAATGGAACTAGGGTGTATTGCATGGACTGGATTCAAAGCACAACACAGATAATAAAATATGATATAATGGCAGTAGTGAGGAACAGGCTATTTTTCTAAAGACGCTCGGTAGTGGAATCGGCAAGAACAGCACTAAGCAATAGCAGCAACATTACAGGGCAGCCTTCCCCATTTCTTTTGGTAGCAATGATCATCCCAGTGCTAAAAATTCTTTTGTGTTTTTACTGGCAAATGATTAGCATCCTTTGCTAATTGCCAGCATTAACAGTGAACAAAAAGCAAGCATTGTGCTTTATTAATGGTCAACCTAAATATACTTGTATAATTACAGTATATTTAACTATGGCTGTCAACAATGTTAATGAGATCTCTGATGACAATGATGACTGCACAAAATAATTTTTCATCCCACAACAGAAATCCTAACTTCCTCATGTCATGTTATTGATATTTCATTCCCATGTTATCATAATCTGAACATTCTCTTTCAGACATTTTCTCAACAGCTGTAAATTGAACTGCAAACTACAGAAAATATTACGACACATACAAACAAGCTGGATGAACTCAGCAGGTCGGGCAGCATCCGCTGAAATGTGCAGTCAACGCTTCGGGCCGAGACCCTTCGTCAGGACTGAAGAAGGAGGGGGCAGGGGCCCTATAAAGAAGGTGGGGGGAGGGTGGAAGGTGCCAGGTGAAAAACCAATCAGAGGAAAGATCAAGGGAGGGGATAAGCAGGACAGGTGAAGAAGGAATGTAAAGGGAAAGCACTATGGGTAGTAGAAGGCAGAATCATGAGAGAGGTGATAGGCAGCTAGAAGAGGAGGCAGAGTGAAAGTGGGATGGTGGAAGGTAGAGGGAGGGAATTACCGGAAGTTGGAGAATTCGATGTTCATACCAAGGGGCTGGAGACTACCCAGACGGTATATGAGGTGTTGCTCCTCGAACCTGAGTTTGGCCTCATCATGGCAGTAGAGGAGGTCATGTATGGACATATCCGAATGGGAATGTGAAGCAGAGTTGAAGTGGGTGGCAACCAGGAGATCTTGTCTGTTGTGGCGGTTGGAGCAGAGGTGCTCGACGAACTGGTCCCCCAATCTGCGTTAGATCTCGCCGATGTAGAGGAGGCCGCACCGGGAGCACCGGATGCAATAGATTACCCCAACAGACTCACAAGTGAAGTGTTGCCTCACCTGGAAGGACTGTTTGGGGCCCTGAATGATGGTAAGAGAGGAGGTGTAGGGACAGGTGTGAGAAAATATTACGAGCTGCTGAAATTCCGCTCACATTTACTCAACCAATTGTTTTTCATCCCTTCATTGGACTTGGTGCCATTGGCAAAGCCAGCTTTTATTGCATATCCTTAATCTTCCTTAGAAAGTAATTGTGGGTGTCCTTTCTGAAACATCTCCACAATGTATTCCGACATTATGAAATAGTGACAACGAAAGAAGAGCAATCTATTTTCAAGTTAAATTGACATTGAAGGAAAAACATACATGGTGATATTACTCATAGCCTATATCTGCTCTTCTTATCCTTCCAAGAGGTAACCAAGTTATGAGTACTGTTGGTGAAATATTGATAAATTTCTCCAGTACATTTATTCTGTAGATTAATTCTCTGGTTAGTAGTAACCACCAAACAGGTTGCCCTTACACTTCCTCCCTCACCACCATTCAGGGCCCGAGACAGTCCTTCCAGGTGAGGCGACACTTCACCTGTGAGTCGGCTGGTGTGGTATACTGCGTCCGGTGCTCCCAGTGTAGCCTTTTATATATTGGTGAGACCCAATGCAGACTGGGAGACCGTTTCACTGAACATCTACGCTCTGTCCACCAGAGAAAGCAGGATCTCCCAGGGGCCACACATTTTCATTCCTCGTCCCATTCCCATTCTGATATGTCTAACCACGGCCCCCTCTACTGTCAAGATGAAGCCACACTCAGGTTGGAGGAACAACACCTAGCCTCCAACCTGATGGCATGAATATTGACTTCTCTAACTTCCGTTAATGCCCTTCCTCCCCTTCTTACCCCATCCCTGACATATTTAGTTGTTGTTTTTTCTCTCTCGCTGCCCATCACTCTGCCTGTTCTCCATCTCCCTCTGGTGCTTCCCCCCCACCAACCTTTCTTTCTCCTGAGGCCTCCCGTCCCATGATCCTTTCCCTTCTCCAGCTCTGTATCACTTTTGCCAATCACCTTTCCAGCTCTTAGCTTCATCCCACCCCCTCCGGTCTTCTCCTATCATTTCGCATTTCCCCCTCCCCCCACTACTTTCAAATCTCTTAATATCCTTCTCTTCAGTTAGTCCTGATGAAGGGTCTTGGCCCGAAACGTCGACAGTGCTTCTCCCTATAGATGCTGTCTGGCCTGCTGTGTTCCACCAGCTTTTAGTGTGTGTTGTTTGAATTTCCAGCATCTGCAGATTTCCTCGTGTCATCTCTAAGTATTCTCAGTTCTGAGGAAGTCACTGACTGAGATGTTAACATTGTTTCTCTCTTCACAAAATAGATTCTTTTAAAGATGCAGCTTGACCTGCTGAGAATTCCCAGCAATTTCTGTTTTTAGAATCTCAGCTTTCTAAATTCCACAGTATTTAACTTCTGTAAACACAGATAATCTAATTTCTTTTGCATGTAGTAAGGCAGTACGTTAATGAGACAAGTGGGTTTTGACAAATTTAATGCAGGAATGATGTAAACGAGAGAGGAAATTCACATGATGTAATGTTATTTTGGCAAATAACCCACATTTTGCTGTAATGAGTTAAGCTATCAAGAGGAAAAACATATCTGTGCAACATTTTACTTATACAAATGGTAATACATTACATGAAAATCCAAATCCTCAGATCATAGAAATCCATCACCATTTCGTCAAAATAATGACTTAAATAAAAAAATCATCCGATAGATAGCAAAGGTTATTCCTACTTCCTGGAAAGTAAAAGAAAAATGTGATCATGACAAGAAGTGACAAATCTGCTGAGAAATACAACCCAACTAATCAGATCTTCTCACCTATCATTCACTTTGCCTTGTTTTCAGTAAAAGAGCAACTTTCTGTAAAAGTTCAATTGATGCTTGAGCCCCATCAATTTGCAAACCATTTCAACAATTTAGCTTAGAGGAGCACCGTCATATTTACAAATTTGCTGATAATACTAATCTAAGCTCGATTGTATGAAGGAGGTGACCGTTGATATGAACAGGCTGAGAACACAGCAGATGGAATATGATGTGGAAAAATGTGAGGTCATCTACTCAGAATATAACTCAAAAGCAGTGTATTTGTTCAGTGGTGAGAGATTGGGTAATGTTGATACACAAGTGTGCCTGGATTACTTGTACAGAACCCAGTGAAGGCCAGCATGCAGGCTCAGCAGGCAATTAGGAAGGAAAATGGTATGTTAGCCTGTATAAAAGAGTGTCTGATTACAAAAATATGTAAGTGCTATTCCAATTGCATGAGGTCTCGATGAGAATACATCAGAATATTAAGTACAGGTTTACTTCCCTTGCATAAAAAAGGCTTACTTGCATAGTCCTGCAAAGCTTCACTGGACTGACCCCAAGCACAGGGGTTTGCAGTATCAGGAGCAATCCAGTAGATTGGGGATATAATCCTTAGAATTCATAGGAATGAGAGACATCATTGAAATTTAACGAAGTCGTTTAACTCTAGCAAACTAGATGCAGAGAGGGTATTTCCCTAGATTTAGAGGGTCTAGGATCTGGAGGTACAGTTGAGAAGATGGGGTAGGCTATTTAGGATTTAGGTGAGGATAGAATTTTCATTCAGAGGGTGTGAGCCTTTTAAATTCTCTACCCTGAAGTATCAGTCAATGTGTTCATTCAAAGAGGAGATCAATAGATTTCTGGATATTAAGAGAATCAAATGATATGATGATATTGCTGTAAAATGATACTGAAGTAGAAGATCAACCATAAGACCATAAAATATAGAAGTAGAATCAGACCATTCATACTTTTCCTTTTTTTCCAACTTCATTCTCCCATTTTCTTCCTGTAATCCACAACTCCCTTGCCAATCAAAAACCAATCGATCTCCGCATTAAATGCAACCTATCACTTGGCCTTTACAACCCTCTGAAACTACTAGTTCTGTGGATTCACCACCTGAAGAAATTTAACCTCATCTCAGTTCTAAAGCGGTGTCTCTTCATTCTGAGGCTATTTTTCTCTCTCTGCTAGATTATGTATTGCATTGAACTACTGCTGCTAAGTTAACAAATTTCATGTCACATGCCGGTGATAATAAACCTGATTCTGATTCATGTTAGCCAGAATCCTGATGAATAACAAGACAGATTTTAAGGGCGAGATAGACACCTCCGCTCCTCTAGGTTCTTATAATTAGTAATACTAAGTACTTTAAAAATAGCTAAACTCATGTTTCATGAATTTCTTTTGTTTTAATAACATTACTCTTCAACAAGTGGCTATTTCCTTCAAGAAGCGTTTGCATTTCACTTCTATTATGACAAAAATTCTTCCTGTCATGGTGAACTGGGATAATATGTACTGTTTATCTCACATGATATAGATTTGGCCTGTGATAAAAGAAAAAAACATGGAAATGTTTGTGAATTTTGTTAAACTTCAGCAATTAATGATGAAAAATATGCTATATCAAAATTTTGAGATAGTTTTCCCTTAAAGATGATCGCACACCACAGAAAAATATTTTTGTTCTTTTCTTTTATAACCCTTTTCGAGTAACTCTTCAGCAGTCTCACTTTTCATTTGTATTTGGTAACTGAGGAAAGTTTATTCAATTGAACAAGTAAGGGATTGCTGACGTTCTAATAGTGAAATAAAATTGATTTCATTTCTGCACAGCTGCCAAAACATATAAAGAAATTATTGCTTCACTCCACCAAAATATAATAGACTTTGACATACTGTTGCATTCGCCAACTAAAGCAAGGACGGGAATGTTTCGTCCACTTAAACATAAACAAGTTTATATATCACCATATTTGCCAATCCAAATAAAGGAGGTCTACTCAAATATTGGTCTTTATTTATTCATGTTTAGGATAGGGTACAAGGGAAAGTTTTCAGATGAAACAAAGTTTTGCAAAACCTCAGCTTTGGCAAGTAATCTATCTCTCTTGGTTTGTTCTCCCTAGTGGATAAACTGAGACAATGCTCTGTAAGAGCTGAAGATTTATCCAGAGAAAGACAAAGCCACACTGGGGTTTATCCCAGTTCCTGATATTTAATCAAACCTTTAACCATTACTCCTCTGGATTGAAATTATTAGACTCCATTTCCAGTAAAATGTCTGCAAAATTAAGGAAAGCACATATTAACTGTGTGGCTAGGCATAGCTCAAATACCATCCACAAATTTACTGACGATACAACCATTGTTGGTAGAATCTCTGGTGGTGACAAGAGGGTGTACAGGAGTGAGATATGTCAACTAATGGAGTGGTGCCACAGCAACAACCTGGCACTCAATGTTAGTAAGATGAAGGAGCTGATCATGGACTTCAGGGAGGGTAAGACGAAGGAACACATACTAATCCTCATACAGGGATCAGTAGTGGAAAGAGTGAGCAGTTTAAGTTCCTGGGTGTCAAGATCTCTGAGGATCTAACTTGGTCGCAACATATCGATGCAGTTATAAAGAAGGCAAGAAAGCAACTACCATAGATTCCGGACTACAGAGCGCACCTGATTAAAAGCCGCTGGCTCTAATTTTAGAAATAAAATCAATTTTTTAATTGTAAAGGCCGCACCGGATTTTAGGCCGCAGGTGTCCCACGTTGTAATATGAGATATTTACACAGAAAGATATTACACGTGAGGATTTTTTAACTTTTAATTAAATCCATATGGTAACAAAAACAAATACATATTGCAAATGCTTTTTTTTCGAACCGTGCCCGTAACGCGGCTACTTTTAAATATACGTTGCGTATACTTTTTTACTGAACAACATTCCAATATCTCCTAACGACTGGTAAAAAATATATATACTGCAGCCTACCAGGAAAAGTTATTGATCACCTTTAACTTAAAAGCAGCGTTCGCTCAGATCCAAAGCCGCTCGCGTAATGCGCTCCCTCCCTCCGTCCCGTTTCATCACAAACCGGCATTTTCCCACAAGACACCGCGAAACCGGGTGTGACGTCATAGCATCCCGCGATGTAGTACAGAAAACAAATATAGTTAAAACTCTTCTAACTTTAACTAGAAAATGAATTACTAAGCGAAAATATTATAAACTAAGTAACTGCCATAAGGCAGCACAATGCTTCGAGTGTTTTCCATGTTGATGAGGGTGAGTACAAATGACTGATTTACAATAATTTAATTGTGAAAGTGTGCTTGATTTATCGTACAATTTCATTGGACCTCTGTGAACTACTCATCAATTTTATTGGTCTACTGTTATGAGGCAAAATGTTTACGAGGCGGCATGAAAAAAATCATGTATTAGCCGCTCCGGATTAAAGGCCGCAAAGTTCAAAGCTGTTCAAAATGTGGGAAAAAAGTAGCGGCTTAAAATCCGGAATCTACGGTATACTTCATTGGGAGTTTGAAGAGATTTGGTATGTCAACAAATACACTCAAAAACTTCTATAGATGTACCATGGAGAGCATTCTGACAGGCTGCATCACCATCTGGTATGGGAGTTGGGGGGGGGGGGGTGCTACTGCATAGGACTGGAGGAAGCTACAGAGGGTTATAAATCTAGTCAGCTCCATCTTGGGTACTAGCCTACAAAGTACCCAGGACATCTTCAGCAAGCGGTGTATCAGAAAGACAGCATCCATTAATAAGGACCTCCAGCACACAGGGCATGCCCTCTTCTCACTGTTACCATCAGGTAGGAGATACAGAAGCCTGAAGACACACACTCAGTCATTCAGGAACAGCCTCTTCCCATCCTAAATGGACATTGAACCCTTGGACACTACCTCACTTATTTTAATATGCAGTATTTCTGTTTTTTGCATGTTTTAAATGTATTCAATATATGTATACTGTAATTGATGTATTTATTTATTTTCTCTCTTCTATATTATGTATTGCATTGAACTGCTGCTGCTAAGTTAACAAATTTCACATCACATGCCGATGATAATAAACCTGATTCTGATTCTGATATTAAGCATATATAATACCACCCGTTAATTCTGAAGTAAATCTATTGGGCTTTATACCTTCCATTTTCCATAGTACCAACCTGCTCAATGTTCTATAAAGACAAAGAATAGGAGCAAGAATTATACATCAGACCCTCAAGCCTGATTTACCATTCCATAATGGCATAGCTAATTTGATCTTGCCCTCAGTTCCTCTTCCAGAGATAAAACCTTGACCATCCTCCCATTTCCACCGACTATCACCTGCATAGACCAAGAATTTATCTGTCTTTCTGGACAGATTTCACCTTCAAAGATCTATGGGGTACATCGAAGAATCACAACCATTGGAGAAAATAAATTCTTACTCATCCCTGTCTTACCTGGTCAACCTCTATTCTGAAACAATGGCCGCTAATTCTCAGCTGACTAACATGGGAAAGATTCTCTGGGAATCTGCCCTATCAAGCCCCAAAAGAATCTTAAGTGTTTCAACAAAATAACCTATTCTAAACTTCAGTGAGCACAGCCCTTTTGAGATCCTTTTCTCCTCATTTGAGGAATCAAACTAGTCAACTTTTTCTGAATTGAAGCTAATGTAAGACCACTGATCCTTAATAAAGAGACTAAAAACGTTTGCAGTAATCCGGTTGCAATCTCACCAATGCTTTTTACAGTTTTGTCCAGATATCTCTACTTTCATACTCCATTGCTTTCAGAATTATTTACTGTATCGCCATGATTTCTGTTTATGTCTCATGCATGAGGAAACACAGATCCCTTCAAAGACCATGATTCTATAACTATCTACATTTGCCTAATCTTTTATTCTTCTATTACTCCCCTTTCTTATTTTCATAAATTATATTTCATGCTGAGATCTCCTTGAATGGGTTTGGGTTATGATTGGTTTTTAATGCATTTTAATAGAAAGAAACCACATTAGAAATAAGTTCATACAGGCAAGGATATCTAAGTTTTGATTTTTTTTTGCCAATATCTAGTGATTTGTGAGGTATTTGGGTAAAGTATTACAGACAATGACATACTTCCAAATCACTTTATTCTAAATATTTAATATTAAGCCATTAATACAGAAAGCAATTGCTGAAAATTGCATTACTTATTTTCTGGCAATAAACTTGTAGACCTTTTTAATTATTTAATAAGTTTATTTAAGACTCCAGGTTTGGGGGTTCAGCTCAGGACGAACAACACTGACTGATCAAACAAAAACTTACAAAAACAGCAATGAAGAATCCTTCTATATTTTGTGTATGGTAGTATGAAACTGACTTTACCAAGCTGTCATCTTTTCACACCACAATTCTCCAGAAGATCTTCCATATCTTCTGGCCCCGAATGATCTCCCACCTTCAGTGTCATCAAGAGGACATGGCCACAATCATCATGAGGAAGCGATGGAGATGGACTGGGCACATGATGAGAAGAGAGGCCAACTCCACCATCAAGACAGCGCTTCATTGGACCCGAGAGGCAGAGGAAATGCGAGAGACCGAACACAAATTGGTGCCATACCATAGAGGCAAAAATGAGGACCCTGAACCACATCTGGGACACAACAGAGAACAGGACCAAGGACAGACAGAGAGACAAGATCTTCATTGCTGTCCTAAATGCCAGCAATAAAATAGGCAGTAAGTAAGTTCTGACTATTCTGATCGAGTGATATTTATGACTTCGGTATAGAAATTTCAATTTTATAACTGCCATGGTGGGAAATAATGTGCTTTATTTGGATTGTTGACCCAGCCTTTGTATTACTAGTCTGGCAACTTAACAACCCCTCAACAGATTCTTCTGACATGCTTACATTGATTATTTTATCACCACTGCTCATTAATGATAATAACAATTCAATCTTTGTCAGATTATCTGGGTCACGTGTTCCTATCAGCAGCATTATCAAGTCACAATTTCTGATGTGAATGCACTAAATTAGTCCTTCAGCAATTTTACCAACTCATTCTGGACCAGCTGGGGGTACACATTTACTTTTGATTTGTAGAAGTCACTTGTTAAAATAATAGCCTTCTAGTTCTACATAAGAATGTTAACCCTCCAAAGATCAAACTGTCTTTATTCTTTGACTATGAATTGTTGCATAAAATGTGTTCAGAGATAATAAATTTAAATGCCTTTGTGGAAGGAAGTACTCAGAGTGATCCATAAAACAAAAGGAAGGAGAAGAAAGTTGCATTAGATAGACAAGGACAAAAACGTTGATCAGCAGGAGATTTTGCTCTTGGCCAAAGAAACTCAGAATCCATTATTATATTATTCTGTGTACTTAGAAGTGCTTGTGGAGCACAACAAGATATGTTAACACTCCAGGGATCATACTAAAGAAATATAGTGTGGATACTGAAAATCTTAAATAAACTGAAAATATTGGACTGGAAAAATGAGGGACAGCAGATGCAAAGAATGGGCTGCTGGAGGAACAGTGGACGAGACATCATCTGTGAAGAGAAATGGGCACTGGATATTTCAGGTTGAGGCCCTTCATTTGATCTCCAAGTGCAAGGTCTTGACCAAGTTATCTCCACAGATAATGCAAGTCCCAATCAGTTCCTCCAGCAGCTTCATTTTTACTAAAAATAGTGGAAATTGTCAAAAGGTCAGGTAGCATGCTAGAGAGGGAAACAAAAACTAGAATTTCAGCTTGAAAACCTTCCCCATCAAAACAGGGAAAGATGGAAAATAGTTCCAAGAAATAAGGTGTGAAAGTGTGGGTGGGGGACGGCGCAGTAAAAGGGAAAACACAAGAGAAGAGCGAAAGACTGGAAAGCTACAGTGGTTAAATGACAAATGGGGTGATTCAGCTAGATAATACTTTTCTGGAAATTAAAAAAAATAAATTTAGAAAGAACAAAATTATATTTCTCCACATTGTAATCCATCTGCCATGTTGATGCCCACTCATTCAGTTTGTCTATTATTCCCCTGAAGTTCTTCACACTTTATCACTGCTTATGCTCCCCAGAAATTCTCTGTCATAGCAAAATTAGAAATGTTATATTTGGTCCCCTCAGTCAAACCACTGAGTTAGATTGAATTGCGCTCTATTCCAAGATTCCTGCAATTCCCTACTTGTCACAGCCTAATATTAACCTTGCAGTCATTTTTTATTCATGAAATTTTTATATCAGATATTAAAGATATACAACTACATTATATGGAATGGTTTGAAAACTATCTTAAACTTTATGAAAATCTAGTCTTCTACTTACTCAACAACTTAATTGTTCAGACCCAACGATATGTTATTTACAATTACTTCTCAACAGTTTATTTTAACATACCGTAAGTTCACCTGCAAATTAAATTTCTGCGACTTGTACAAGTAGAAACTTTACTGTAAGTTTATAAGCCATTTCAGTTGTTTTCAATTAGACATCCGCAATAATAAGAAAGAGATAATATCCTCCTGTGGGAGTGCACATATCACTCCATATTGCTAGCTCACATCTCACATTCTTTTCCCAACAGAGGCTTAAGGTTGCCTCTATCTTTCTAAGACTATACCAACACACCCACCTGACAAGGCAAAAACATTGTGAAGGGCAACTAGCCTCAGACGGTGCAAACTGAGGTTCTTCTCTAAATCACTTATACAGTAGTTAGCTGCAGTACAAGTCAGTGTCTTTAAGGCTTCTGCACATGTGCACTGCAGCACAGAATATACTGAATGGCACATCTGATCTTCCTCTGCATCTCTGGACTCATCACTGAATCCATGGTTGACCCCTGGTTGTGAAGCTGAGTAGCGTGATGCATTTCACATGGAGTTCTTTGTTTTAACACCTGATACAGCATTGAGAACAGCCTCATTCAACAGGAAGGAGTTAAATGACCATCAAGGGAAGGGTTAATGGTCTGTTTTTAATCCTTTAGTTAGTTGTAAGCTTAATTGATTTGCACATTATACTTTAATAACATTTAACTCAAAAAAATTATATTTCAATCATTTAAATTCTCTAAACTGCTTGTAATGTCTCTGATAATCAGATACATTCAGCAAAAGTGGAGAAGACCTGGCACTCAGGTAGGAACATGACTTATCCCATTACATTCTGACATAAAGTAATTCTCTCAATAGAAGATGCAACCCAAACTGAAGAGAACTTGATTAAGTTTGTTAATAGGTTTCAACTACATCAAGTGTTCAGCTCAGAACTTTGCAGACATTCAAGATGCCAAATTGCCCTTGATGGGTAAAAGTAAAAAAACAACACTATAACCTTGAAGTGATGGCAGAGGTTGGTATACTTACTCAACATTGATTGAAACAACTGAAATGGTTAACATCAACAAAAGGTTCATAGACTGCCCATTGATTACGAAGGACCAAAAGCTGGTCCTAAAACACCAAGTGTGGATCTTCAGGCTCCTGTGCCTCCTCTCTGACAACAGTAACGGGAAGAGTGCATGTTCTCGATGGTGAGGGTCCTTAATGATGGATACTGCCTTCTTGAGGCACTACTTTTTGAAGATGTCCTCGATGTTGGGCAGGATCATGCCCGTGATGGAGCTTGTGTAGTCTATAACCTCCTGCAGCCTCTTGCCATTCTATTGTCATGACCTCAGCCCCCTCCTTTGTGAGAATCGCAAGAGAGAGAGAGAGCCTTACGGTTTGGAATGTGGGCTGGTCGCTCAACAAGACAAAAGCCTCGGACATAGCCATTGTTTTGGGAGACACCTTTGTGGGATAAGGAACTGGCCTACGTGCAAAATCTCAGGGCAATGTGAGATGGGTGATGGGGGAAGGATTGCCTCGCCCCCGCACCCTGATGGACATCTACAACCCTGCCAGTCCAGATAAAAAGTGGGCTGCCGAGGCGGGGCGCCAGACGCACCAGAAGACGCGCTTGAGATCCTGTGACAGCGTTTTGATAGCGACAGCCGGTGGTGGGGTTTGTGTGCGTCTTTTCCTTGCCTGGGATTGGCGACCCCACAACGGAAGAACGGCTTAGCTACAGGGGAGGCCACAGATGAGCGTTCATTCCCCCAACGAGGCTCCGACAAACCGAACTCCTCCAGGTTGGAAAACCTGTCGGGTAACTGTTTCATCCCATCTCTCTCTCTCTGTCTAACAAAAGTGCACCAACGCGACACCACAACGACGGCAGCGGGTGGAACTGCAGTGACCGCAAAAAGACTTTTAAATATCCAGTAAACAATATATATCTACATTACCCCTAGACAACTGTAGAGCTTATTTCTGATTGATTATTACTATACCTGTGCTTTAGATTGAGTTGTGATGACGTATATGATCTGAATGTTTTGTATTAACCATACGTTTGTGCCCCTTTATAAATAAAAACGTTTGAAAATAGTAGCATCAGGCTTCGGTGGACCCATCTATCTTTGCTGGAAATTTACCCGGTTACTGGGGAACGTAACACTATGTACTGGAGTCTCTCATGCAACCAGTCAGATTGCTCTCCACCGTACATTTATAAAAATTTACATGAATCTTCACAAGAGACATCTCAAATGGCCTCAGACTCTTAACAAATTAAAGCTACTGGTTTTCCTTCTTCACGATTGCATCAATATGCTGGGGTAAGGATAGATTCTTTGAGATATCAAAGTTGCTCACCCTTTCCACTGCTGACCCGTTCATGAGGGCCGGGATGTGATCTCCCGACTTCCCATTCCCAAAGTCCAAAATCAGTTCCTCAGTCTTGCTGATGTTGAGTGCAAGGATATTGTGGTACCACTCAACCAGTCAACCTATTTCAGTCCTGCAAGCCTCCTTGTTGTCATCTGAGGTTCTACCAACAATTTTTAGATTGCGCTTGAGCTGTGTTTAGCCACACAGTCATTAGTACATAGAGAGTAGAGCACACATCCTTGAGATACACCTGAGTTGATAAACAGCAGGGAGAAGATGTTAATACCAATCCTCACTGACTGGTCTCGAAATTAAGGATTGAGCTGCAGAGGCCCAGGTTTTTGAAGCTTAGTTCCTGAGGGAATTATGGTGTTGAATGCCATGCTGTAAATGATAAACAGCAGCCTGATATTTTGCTGTTGTCTAGGTGCTCAAAAGCAGAGTGGAGAGCCAGTGTGACTGTGTCTGGTATTGACATGTTGCAGCCCACAACTGCACAGGGTCCACCCTCTTGCTGAGGCAGAAATTAATTCTATATATGACCAACCTCTGAAAGCACTTCATTACAGCAGATGTGAGTGCTACCAGGTGACAGTCATTGACACAGGCAAAGCTGCTCTTCTTGGACACCAACCGGTATGATTGCTGCCCTTTCAAAGCAGGTGGAGACCTCAAAGAGCAGCACTGCGGGCGTGAAGCTGTCTTTGAACATTCCAGCTAGCTGAGTGGCACCAGTTTTCAGTACTTGGCCAGGTGCACAGTCAGCGCCTGATGTCTTGTGAAGGTTCACCCTCTTGAAGGATGTTCGTACATCAGCCTCTGAAAGAGATGTCATTGGATGCTGTGTGGGTTCACACAGGTGCAGTGTTATTCTCCCTTTCAAATGGTGCATAAAAAGCATTGAGCTCATCAGGGAGTGAAGCATCATTGACTGCCATTTATGCTGTTAGGCTTCGCCTTATAGAAGGTGTACAGTGAAGCTGTAGCATGTTCACCATGCCACAGCTGTTGCACATCCAGTTTTGATTTTAGCTTCACTTGGAGTTGCCTTTTTGCTCTTACAATGCTCTTCCATAGGTCGAACTTGGAATTCTTGTAGGATTCTGGATTCCTATCTTGACGAACCTTTCACAGTGAGTTCCTAAATCTCACTGCCTATTGAGTGAAAGGATTCCTCTTCAACTCACATCTAGTCTTTGTACCAGTTTCTGAGACATCTGGCTGTTACCTGTATGAGACATTTAACAAAGCAAGTGGAATATTTCCTCTTCTTGGCCTTAGTGTAGAATACAAGAGCAGGAATGTCACGGGGGGACAACAGTAAAAACCACATTAGACCACCCCTAGAGTATTATGTACAGTTGTGGTCTCCAAACTACAACATGGATACAACGACCTAGAAAAGATGCGTGGGAGATTCACATTGATTTTGTCAAGGTTAGAAAATGTCAGTTATAAGATAGATTGGCTAGAAAACATGTGTTTCTTTGAAACTAACAAGACTGAGAAGGGATTTAACTGAGACATATAAAATGATGAAAAGCAGTTAGGACCTATTCCCTTTGGCAGATAGATCAAATACTAGAGAGCACAGTTTGGGTAAGTATGTGATTAGGAGGTCTAGAGTCAATGTGTGGGTTGATGGGCTGATGTAGAGTAACAATTCCACACAGACTAGATGGACCAAAGGGTCAGTTTCTGTCCCTCAGTGCTCCGTAACTTTATGACACGGTCTTAAGATAATTGGCATAAAAAAGGAAGCTGAATAAATCACAAAACTCTGAGTGTTTGGAAGAGTGATAGAGGGGGAAACCTTGAAAAGTTTTTTTAAAAAACTGTTTCACAGTGCAAGATTATGCACCAGAGCTACTGAGCACGTATAAATGGAATAGTTTCTTTTTGTGCCTGCTGTGTCGCAAATTCCAAGGATTCTATCAAGTATCACCACAAAAATGTAACATATGTTTTGAAAGTATTAAATATATCTAGCACACATGTACTAGACTGCATGCATACAAAGTAAACACAAGTGAGAACAGCTGAGGACTTTATACCAACATGAAAGTCTACTTGGAGTCTGGAATTTGCAACTGTTACCACAAAACTTAAGAATGAATTTAGGATAGAGGAAGCTACGTTTTGCAATCAATAAACGTTGAGTGTTAGAGCAGAGCAGAGCACAGGAAGAGGCACTTCTGGCCCATAACATTGTGCTGAACTAATTAAACTGGCAATTAAATGCCTAACTAAACTAATCCCTTCTGCTTACACAATGCCCATTCTCTATTGTATATGTCTCCATTACCACCCGTGCACCCACAACTCTGCAGCCACCTATTCCAGGCATCTACCAACATCTCATTTGAATTTGCTTTAAATGCATGCCCTCTAGTATTAGATATTTCAGCATCTACCTACAGTATGCCTCTCATCATCTTATAAATTTCTATTAAGTTCTTCCTCAGCTTCTGCTGTTTCAGCGAAAACAACCTAAGTTTGTCTAAACTGGCTTTGCAGTAGCACCTGTTGTCTGATCCAGGCTGCATCCTAGGGAACCCTCTCCAAAGCCTCCACAAACTTCCTACAATGGGCAGCCAGAATCTGAATGCAATACTCAGGATGTGGTCTAACTAGAATTTTATAAAGCTGCAGCATAACTTCCCAACTCTAGAACCCAATGCCTCAACTAAGAAAGCAAGCCTTCCACACACCTTCTTATACCACTCTTGTCAAACACTTTCGGAGAGCAATGAGATCCCTTTTAGGAAGAACACTGTAGCTGTGAAGGGGAGTGAGGCTGAGAATATAGAAACAGGGTTTAGGAGATGGAGATGGGTTGGAGAGATATTGTGAGGGCAAACAATAGAGGCATCATAATGTGTTACTTACAAGAGGTAGGAAGACAGGGAAAGACAATAGAGTAGGTGAACAAATTTGAAAAAGGGAGTTTGCAGTAGGTGAGCTGAAAAATGGAAAATCAATGACAGATGGGGAGACTAAAGGAAAGAGACAAGAAGAGAAGGAGACAGGAAAGATCAGTGGCTTGACAGAACTGAGCAGACATGGGAAACCAAAAGAGGATCCGGGGAATGTCGGCTTGAGAAACATGACGATGGGAAATAGAAAGATTTTTGGAGAGGCAGAATGACTGAGGAATAAATACAGAGACATTAGTGCTGCAGAGATTAAGGAATAGGGACTAAGGACCATAGGGAATGTTGGTTCAAGGACAGAGACACTGGGAGTGCTAGGATTGGAAATGAGGATGATGGAAGATAGAAAGATTAGGGAATATTGATTCTACTAGAGAAGGTAAGACTGATGAATTAACAAACTGAGGTGTGGATATTGGACAACCGGCTCAAGGAATAACTGGGGAGACTGGTTAATGGAAATTTGAAGGCAGATGTAGCGACTGGAGAACAGGGTCAAAGACAGACTGGGTATGGGGCTCAAAGGGAAACCAGCAAATGGGGTCTCAGAAGGAGACCAGGAAAGCAGCTCTGAGGAAAACTGGACAATTAGAGTTCAATGGAAAACCAGGGAATGGGGGCTCTAAAGGAGACTGGAGAATGGAAGCTCAAAGGGAGAGCAGGGAATTGGGTCTAAAGAAAAAGTTGTATTCAAACTGAATTCAAAATAGAGGGTGGGAGAAGGGATGATTGACAGGGAAATGACCTAAAGTTCAGGCAGAGAAATATGGGAATGGGAACTCCAGGAAAGATGAAGAGACTGAGAAAGTGTAGGCGAAGAGGGAGAAATGAGGCTCAGGGGTGAATGGGGTGTTATTAATAATGAATGTTATTAATCTAATGCCATAACAGGGAGAGGGAGAAGTGGATATAGTGCCACAGAAATACAGACCAGCCCAGAATATTTGACTTGTGTTTTCAAGCACAGATAATGACTATTTTGACAACTGCAAATAAAGAACCCTGATAAAGTTTCTCAGAAGAACAAAACAGATAAGATTTCACTCTGCGTTTAAATTTTATTAAACGCTGTGTATTAAATTCTGCATTCTTACTGCTAAAGGTCCAAATTCATGAATGTATTTCATATGCTGTATACAAAATCTTTGCACAATAATGAGTGTATTTGTTGTTATGAGCAGTAAGCTGTAGCAAGCACCTTGTGCAACCAGATCTATTATAGATTGTCCTTAATGACACACTTCAAACCAAAATAGTCCAACAGTGGTTTATTTGACCAAGTTTCAGTAGGATTATCATTTACAGTGTTAAAGGTTCTATTTTAAGATTATAGTGCCAGCAAAACCTGTTTTGTAATTTGAAACTGGTTTTGTGAGAAGTTGAAAAGCTTTTATTCCCAGAGCTGAATGTTTTATTCATCTCCTGTGTGAAATCACTTACACTTGACACTAATCCTTTGTTTGCAGGAATAGGCCAGGCCCGAGGAGCTCTGCAGCTCCAGAGACCAATTCCACTCACACGGATTATTGAGAATATGGATCTCAACCTCTTGAAGAGCTAAGATACTCGGTGAGTGAAAAATCGTTATTTACATCACTCTTTACAAGATTGCTGTATCTGGAGATGGGACTGTACAGTTCCACATGTTTGTGCACAACACAATTTTGACTGAAAAATAAACGGTGAATAAACAGGTTGAGTAGATGGCTAAATCTTTGATTTTTATTCCAGGATTCTCCTTGCTTCTGCAACATGTCAGACTTGTTCAGTGATTTCCCTCTGGATACCACTTGACACTATCTAGCCACCAGGGAGTAGGCCTTCAATGTGCCCATTTATGTAGTAATTAAAACTCAGTATCCATAAACTGATCACAAGCTGTACAGACACTCAATCCAACCCAACACCATCCTGACCACAGACTACCAATAGCCACCAGACTGACAGTTTCCCTATCCCTTAATCCTAGCAGGTGGCAATAATCTTAATCCAGGTTTTGTCACCAGATTTTTGATTCTCTCTTCTTCATAAAACCAGATCTAGTCTAAAAGTCACTTACCGTAATTTATTCAAATGTTTTGCTTGTGCATTACGCCTCCTCACTCAGACCTGTTTGGTGGTGCACAGCGCATTGGATATCACTTGCTGTTAAACATGCTGGCAGTAGCCTCACAAACCATTCAACGTGTTGTGATTCCCAAATGTGCCTTTGTAGCCAATTAAGTTCTGGGTCTTGGATTCTTTATTAAAGAAAGATTACGCCCTAGACTTAGTACACATGGGTCTTCCCGGCAGATGACGTACATTTGCACAAAGGCTTCTGCGGCACGTGGAGTGAAATCAAGTGACATCAATGCTTTTTGGCATCAACTCTGCACAATTACACTGCATTGATTAGCTCTGTGTAATTCACAGCTTCACACTGTGAGAACTGAAGTCTATGTCAGTTTTGTTTGCAAGGTGCCTGACCGTATAAGTTTTGCTGCCAGGGGGCTCATAGTACTTCTCCTCATCCAGCCAATCATAGTGCTTCTCTTAGTGATACTCCCACCACTAAACGCTTTTCTTGGTGCTTATGTTCCTTGATTAGCCTCATGGATGTCTTCTCCCCAGCCCAGTCAGCTCTCTCACCAATTTTTCCCTTTTTTAGTCAGCCAAATCCGTGATCATTTCTGTTTGCTGTAGTGCCATCTCTCAGCATTCAAACTGCTTTCCATAACAGTCCCAAGAACATTCACCACCTCCCCTCCCCACCCCCATTTCTGCCGCGCCCCCCCCCCCCAGGCACACTTCAATCAGGACTTCCAATCTCTGCAATGAGAGGAACTCAACGACAAATGACTTGATGTGTGGAGCCTATTCTATGTGCACAATGCCTTGGGCCCAATACAGGTGGTTTATTTTTTCAAAATATCACTGCAAGGGAGCTCAGAAACATTGGTGTGGCTCCTTTCAACGCTCAACTTCCCATCTGTATCTTTTCTATCCCGATTAATTCTACCACTGCTTTGCAACAACACTTGAGCTTTAATCAGCTAGAGTATCTTAACAACAGTGGCCAAAATTCATTTAATTTTCACAAAATAAATACTGTATGTACATCACAACTAGTGATTACACTTAACAGGACGAGAGTTCGCTTGTCCTCAGCTATCACTCCATGAGCCCCTGGATCCAACACATCATTCTCCGCAGCTTCTGCATTTTCAACATTAACCCCCCCACCCACCACTTTTCACTTTACCATTCCTACCCACCTGGCTTTACCTATCAACTTCTATCATCTTCTGGCTATCCCCCTAACTTTTCATGCTGGCATCTTCCCCCTTACTTTCCAGTCCCACAATATCGACAGTTTATTCATTTCCACAGATGCTGCCTGAACTCCAGCGTTTTATTAATAACCCTTCAATAAAATACTGTTGTATCTGTAACTATTAGCAAGAATAACACTCAGTTTTCAGTTGGATTAATCAGTTAAGTATCTACATCAAACTGGGGCGAAGCAAAAGTAAAAGGATGCCATTATAAATAAGAAACAGCAATGTGAATTAGGGAAGAATATTACTTTTTACTGCCTATATGCTACCAGTCTCAGACGATCACTACACAATTATCTAACCAAACCTCTCAAAGTACTCTGTCATCTTCCTTTCAATCTAAATTTTAACAAAATATAAATATAGTGGATTCCAGTTAATTGGGACCCTTGGGAGCAATACATTTTGGCCCAGTTAAGCGGCTGCTGCAATTTACAGAAGTTTAATGGAAATAATTTTAAAAAGTGAAAAAAAGACAAATTACCATTTAACTGAGTAACAATTTATGTATTTAAATAAAATACATAACTAATTAGAACACTACCAATACTTTTGCAGTTCTATAAAACTGTATATTCGCTCCTAATAGTTATTGCCTGAGGAATTCATCAATGTACTTTGCCATGTTTGTTGGATTCATTGTAAATGAACAAAATTAGCGCAGACAGAGTGCAGTTATTGGAGTGCTTTCATACAATCCTTTCGACAATTGCATCCTCCAAGTCTTCATTTTCACTGTAACATTCAAGAGGACTGGTGATGCCTTCAAATTCTTCATAGTCCCTAATTTGTTGAAGTAATGGAATTGTTTCATTTTCACTCCAGGCCATTTCTGGCACCTCCAAGCCTAAACGCTTGAAACCACAGTGAGCAAAACTGTTCAGAATTGTCCTGGCAACACACACAAAATGCTGGAGGAACTTAGCAGGCCTGGCAGAATCTATGGAAGAGAGTACAGTCAGCGTTTCCCGCTGAGACCCTCCATCTGACTACTTCTTTCTCACCAACTATCAGTGGCAAAAACCAGTGCTTTTTGAACACAACTCATGCAACTGTTCAGCAAGTCTCCTGTCCCAATTAAGTGCCATAGTGTCCCAAATAAATGAAGGGAATCCCAGCTCTTTTTTTGTCCTTTAACAGTTGTCCCAAAGAAGCAACTGCCACAATTAACCAATGGCTAAATTAACTGGTTCCATCATGTACAGAATATGAATTTTAATTAACAATACAGCTTTCACAATAACTAATATTAATGACATTCCATTTTCCAGGACTATGAAGTAATATTCAAGTACATTCCTTTGCTGTGAAGCTCTTCCTCAAAATCCAATGTTCAAATTAAGCAATGCTTGCAAGTTGAGTCCAGCCAAAATTATCTAAATTCTGTTTCCAGCACGTGACACTTAGAAGCTTTTCACTTTATGCCTGGAAAAAGCGTCCTTGCCAAGGTGGGAAGCAATATAGCCAGTCCCTAACAGCCAAATGCTTGCTAAAATCTGTGCTTTCAGAATAAGGAAATAATTATGTACAAACATACGAATTGGAAACAGATTTAGGTTTCTCAACTCGGCTCTATTGTGTTATTTAATAAGATCATCACTGATTTGAGTGCAATCTCAGATCTATATTTTTGTCCACCAGTGGTAGCTGCCACACTCTTATTTATCAAGACCCAATTCAACTGAAATATATTAAAAAAAACATTGCTTCCACTGTCCTTTGTGGAAGGGTGTTGCAAAAAAAAAAGAGTACAATCACGAAAGGAAAAGTTTTGTTTGATTAAAGACTAAGTGGACAGCCCTTATTTTTAAGCAATAACTTGTGGTTTTAGATTCTCCCTCAGGAGAAACATACTTTCTG
Organism: Hemitrygon akajei; assembly: GCF_048418815.1. NCBI lineage: Eukaryota > Metazoa > Chordata > Chondrichthyes > Myliobatiformes > Dasyatidae > Hemitrygon > Hemitrygon akajei. The sequence continues at coordinate 110,449,102 of NC_133125.1, forward strand.
CATCTACCCTGCCAGGATCCCTCAAGATCGTGTGTGTATTCAATCAAGACTGCACAACATTTTGAAACTACAGCAGGCATAAGACTCAACTGTCCAAGTTTTCCTCTTAAGACAATTGGTATTAGTCTGCTAAGCATCCTGAGAAGTGCTTTCAGCATATATCCCTTATACATCATCACCTAAACAACAAGGAGCAAGGTAGCATAGCAGTTAGACTAATGCTATAACAGCACCAGCAACCCGGGTGATTTCCCACCGCCCTCAGGAAGGAGTCGCTATGCTCTCTTGGTGACCATGTGGGTTTCCTCTGGATTCTCCAGTTACCTCCCACATTCCAAAGATTAGTAGGTTACAGTAATTAGTCTCGTGGGTGTAACTGTGTAGCGTGTGATTATCAGCCAGAAGGGTCTGTTACCATGCTGTATCTCTAGATAAATAAACAACCAAGATGCAGCTACATCCCCTTTGCTGGCAATGAAAATACAAATTACTGGCAATAGAAACTACTTGTGACAAGCAAGTTAACAGCAGTCAGCAATGATCCAGAATTGAAAAATATTCTATCAAGTCAACTTCAATTTTTTTCAAAAGATAGCCCAAGTCACCAGACCTTGGTTGGGTTTCCTTTAAGTTTCAAAATGTTACCACGATAGGCTATTAATTAATTTGAAAATCCAGCAGATTTCGGGATGTTCCAAAGAAAAGTCTGATTAGAGGGTTATTTTCTTTAGGAGGAAAGCACAACATATGGTAACAGGGCTGGCTTTGATTGTTATATTTAGGAGTTAGAAACTCAACCCAAAAATCGACAAATTTGCAGATGGTACCACACTGGCAAATATAAATGAAGAATGTAGAGTGGCAGCACAGATATTCTAGAATGGCCTAGATAAATAGAATAACTAGCTGTTTTCAATAAATTTGTTAGAATAAATACCCCCTTTGCTGTGAGGTCCAAGTAGATGATAGATTTTCAACAGAGCATACCAAAATGAAGACCAAAGGTCATTTAAGACAAGTCAGGAATGATAAAAGTGTAGCACGAATCTAGGAAAGGGTGCAAGGCCACCTTAAAGGTATTGAACATATGTCGGAGCTCAATGATCGTCATGAAGAAGTGGAAAAAATATGAAACCATGGCTACACTGCCAAGGTCAGGCCACTCCTCTAATCTTAGTCACCAGTGAAGAATGGCACTTGCAGGAGGACTGATGGGAAGATGAATGTTGCTAAATAGAGGGAGATCCTGGATAAAATCCTGCTAGCCTCTGCCAGAAAGCTTAAACTGGGGAGGAAATTCATCTTTCAGTTGGACATTGACCTAAAGCACACTGCCAGAACAGCTACGGATGACTTCAAATGAAGAAAATTGACATCCTTGAGTGGCTCAGTCAGAGTCCTGACCTGATTGAACATCTCTGGCAAGATCTGAAGATCGCTGTCCACTGCCATTCCTCAACTAACCTGGCACAGCTTAAGCAATTTTGCAAGAAGAAATGGGCAAATTTTACTCCACCATGTTGTGCAAAGCTAGTAGAGACTTATCCAAAAAGACTACTGGCTGTAATAGCTGAGAGAAGTGACTCAGCTAAATACTGAACTAGTGGGGATGAATACTTTTGAACTGCTGACATTACAGTTTTTGAATTTTTATTTTTCATGCTTTACAATTTTCCTTGTCTTTTAGGTTCTTCTGTGAAAAAAAGCAGTATGTGATTCACAAATTTAAAAAAATCGCAGTTAAATTGATCAAAATCCCCGGTTATAATACTCATTTTTATGCCCAGCACATCTGTGGATGTGAACTTCCCACTATTCAGGACATTTACACCAACAGGTGCATAAAAAGGGCCCAAAGGATCATTGGGGACCCGAGGCATCCCAACCATAAACTGTTCCTGCTGCTACCAACCAGGAAATGGTACCACAGCATTAAAGCCAGGACCAGCAGGCTCTGGGACAGCTTCTTTCACCAAGCCATCAGACTGATTAATTCACGCTGACACAAGTGTATTTCTAAGTTATATTGACTGTTTTGCATTTCTTACAGTATGTACTATTTATTACAAGTTACTATAATTTGCACATTGCACATTCAGGCAGAGACGTAACATAAAGATTTTTACTCCTTGTGTATGTGAAGGATGTACGAAATAAAATCAGTTCAATTCAGTTCACCAAAGGGTTGGGTGCTGAATACTTTTACAAGGCACTATATCATATAAACAATATTTCTTATCTTGCCTCTCATTCTTCTGCCATTTATTTCAAATCTGCCATTTTGGTGTGACCAGTGGGCAGAAATCTGACTGCATTTTGTTTTTGAAATTCACTTCCCTGGGAGTCCACCCACCCTTGGTCCTTCAAGGTGGTACTGGTTTGATACGTCTTGTACTGCTGATGACAAAGGAAAGCAATAATCAAGGTAGTGTAAGAAGTAAGAATTAGGTGAACTGTTTTGTTCTATGCTTAATGAACACATATTTAGACATCTGAATTGTAGCTTGGAGATGGCAGAAAGTTTCTATGGAATATCAATTCTATGATGTGCTTTGAGTGACAGTAATTGTTTGTCTGCTCTGGGTAAGCTTCTGGCCAATAGCATGTGCTAAGATGTTGTTATTGGAGGATTTGGCAAGGGCAATGATAGTCAATGAAAGTGAAAGTGACCAAAACTCTTTGATGACGGCATATCCCTCTCAAAAATATTACTCTTCACTGTAGGGTTTAATCGTGAACCCAGAACTCATTTCCCAAATCTAACCAAGATAACCCATGTAACATTATTAATATAGATTGACCTCAATATATGGTCTGATCAATATTTTCAATTTTAAGAAATTAGGAATGTATGTAACTTTAATTTTTTTTCTCTCGTTCATCTCCATGGTATATACAGTGTAGCACATAATATTGTAACGTAGTAAGATGATGACCACTAATTCACTTAATTGATAAATATTTCACTTTTTCCTTAGTTTACATCATTGTTATTGTCTTTTCTGGTGTCTTGTCCTTAAGTATGAGGTGAGCTTTTACTATTTTTTTATTACAATTGACTTTGCCAATGGTCAATAATATCAATCTACAAGACCTAAGGAAGTGTCATTTCACTTGAAAGATAGCATAGCTTTTCAAATCATTTCTGTTTCATTGGAAGAATGCCTTTTCATGTGCATCTCTGAGATGGGCTCCACAGTTCTTCCTAATCGTGCAGGAATTGGATCAAATTGCAGCTGAATTCAGTATTCTATTGTCAATGTGCTAAATTTCCAACTGATTCAATTAAAATCAATACTCAAGGGGAAGAGATTAAACTTTCTCCTTGAAGACATTATATGCCTCTCAGGAATATTACTCTTCACTGTGGAGATTAATTATGATCCTAGCAATGGTTTTCCAAAATTATCCAATTTAACCCTGTGACATTTTATTAATACCGAGGAACATCAATAATACAGCCTGATCATTAAGAAATTACAAATAAAATTAATTTCAACATTATGATAACAGCATATAAAATTTGTAAATCATAATTAATAGGAGCAAAGAAAAGGATGGGTAGTCAAAGTCTCAATTTTACGATTAAATCTTTGAGACTTTGACTTGGGTTCAGTCCAGACACATGTAAGTATTTTAGCTGATAACTGTGAAGGGATCTAGTTGAAATAAGTTTGACTAGCAACAACTTATTCCCACTGGACAAGAGAACAGAGTCCATAAATTAGCACAATTCAACAAGTTTTGGCACTGATTCAGAAAACTCCATGAAGGAGCATATCTTGATGATGGAAACATAAAACGGTATACTGGAGGAGTGATGGGTGGGGTGTGGTGGTTCTGAGGGTGTGGTTAGCTTTCAACTGATCTGAGAGCTGAAGCTCTTTCTTGGAACAATTTGAAAAGAGCTCTGAAATGCATTTGAACCACAATAAATTTCTGATCTGCAAATGTTAGCGGTTGACAGCCAATTTAAATGGCCCAGGGTTATCACCTCCTTGCTTATCCTGAGAAACGTAACTGGAAGTTTTGCAACTTTTAAACATATTGGGCATATTTCTTAAAGCAACTCTTGTACTGAGAATGGATCTTTTATTCAACCTGAATAAAGTTAGAAAATTAGTTTGCAGTGTCAAGATATCTCTATCTTTTGTTACTGTAGACAATGTACTTGTATGGCCTCTAAAGAAATTCAAAGTTAATTAATTCATTGGTTTTATTTTTATTGTTGGATAAACCCAAAATAGCTTTGTAAGCCAAAGGTTAAAACTCATATTTGTATGAACATTCCTTACCAAATTTTGTTGAACCATTCTGGAATGCTAGCAAAACAAGAAAAAAAGTCTTGCCACACTGTCATCTAATATGCAATTGTGTGAGAAGGAAACTGTTGGGCAACGTAGCCCTTCCATCCTAGGCCTAAATTTGGTTAGCCTACAGCTTCTCCCCTTTTTCTGCTTTATTGTTCCTTCCAATCTCACTGTCTCATGTCATTTGCTTTCTCAGCCCTACGGGACTCAGCGTGTACCTCTCTTCTGGGCTTGACTTCTAAAATGGTATTCCTTTCAAGACAATCTCATTTAGAACTGTCTTGGTCCTCCCAAAGCCAGTTACTAGGCATTGCTTCAAAACAGATCTTTGATTTATCTTTGCTGATTATCATTCCAAATCCATTTCTTCTTTCACCTCCCTACCTATGATCATTGATTCCCAGTTTCAAACGTGTTGTTTCATCCTATCAACTATTTAAACCATACTAGTCAGGTTGTGACCCCTCTGAAGCAACACCGTTGTACTTAAGTAAACAGGACAATTCTTTTTGATACTAGTGCTTTGTCCTCCTTGATTTTGTTACATGTTTTGAAAAGCTCATCCAACTAGCTGCAGAAAGAAACAAATTACAGCTAAGTGCCCTTGCTCAGCATCTATGTTGTCTCTTGACTCAGCAACTACTATCATCTTTGGACATTATTGCTCATCTCATCCCTACTGTGCTTTGCTCTAGGTAATGGCCACTTTCCATCCCTACATCACGAATTCCAGAGTCTCAAAGCATCTACCTGCATCCCGATGCTTCTTCATGTGAATGCAATACACCCTGCAGCAACGGAGCATCTTCCCCAATAAACCCTTGGTGCTCCATCCTTCCACTGCCTCTTTACTGTTGGCTTGAAATCCAGTGACAGATAAATATTAGCTTGACAATTAACTTTGAATAACTGCTTACCATATTTTCATCCCCTGTACGAACTATGTTCTTTCATCACAGGCTCCACTCCTCTCAGAGGTCATTCTCTCAGACTGAATCACCATCTTGCAACTTCAAACTCCTGTTGAACTGCATGAGTTTTAGTCTACATCCTCTCCATACGTGTACAGTTACTTTTCCATTTCCTCCACCTCCACCCAAGTTATTAGAACCATAGAACATCACAGCACAGAAACAGACCTTTTGGCCCTTCTTGGCTGTACCAAACCATTTTTCTGCCTAGTCCCACCGACCTGCACCTGGACCATGTCCCTCCGTACACCTCTCATCCATGTACTCTCAATAAAAACACATGCCTGTATTTATATCAAAAACACAAGAAAATCTGCAGATGCTGGAAATCCAAAGCAACACGCACAGTCCTAATGAAGGGTCTCAGCCCAAAATTCAACTGTTTACTTTTTCCATAGATGTTGCCTGTATTTACACCTAATCCTGACACAACAGATTCTATTCATAAACTACAGGTTATCCAGACCTGTCAGATAACATTGTTCAATTCAAGACCAAGTACAGTACATATATAGATTGTAATACAGTGTAGATACAGACCAAGTACAGTATACACTGGTTGTTTCCTAACCATCATCACTTATTCAAGACATCTCTATTTGCCCCTGAATCTGTAAATGGACCTGGTCTCTGCAATATGACTGCATGCCATACCAATTATCTACCCCCTTGACCATTCCTTCAAGCTAGTGCCCATTTATCCTACCATTCCACATGGTAGCATAGTGGTTAGTGTAGCGCTATTACAGCTCAGGGTGACAGTGCTTGGAGTTCAATTCTGACACCATCTGCAAGGCGTCTATACGCCCTCCCCATGGAATGTGTGGATTTTCTTCAGTTTCCTCCCACGGTCCAAAGGCATTCTGGTTAGTAGGTTAACTGCCTATTGTAAATTGTCCTGTGATTAGTTACGGATTAAATCAGGGCTGTTGGGGGTTGCTGGGTGCTGTGGCTCAAAGGGCTTATGCTGAACTACATCTCTAAATAAATAAACAAGTAAACAGACAGAAATGTACACGTCTGATCCTACCCTAGAATGCTTAATTCACTGACTGTTAAAGATTACGTATACAAATGATGTGGTTAATAATCTTTTACTTCCTTCTCTTTTAAAAAAATTATTTAGTAAAACAGTAAAATTTTCAGTCCAACAGTGCAGTTTACAAATTAAGGGAACTTTGGAAAGATCATAGAACATACAACATAGAATAGTACAGCACAGTACAGGCCCTTCGGCCCACAATGTTGTTCCGACCTTTAAACCCTGCCTCCCATATAACACCCCCCACCTTAAGTTCCTCCAGACGACCTGTCTTGTCGTCTCTTAAATTTCACTAGTGTATCTGCCTCCACCACTGACTCAGGCAGTGCATTTAAACGCACCAACCACTCGGAGTAAAAAAACCTTCCTCTAATATCCCCCTTGGACTTCCCACCCCTTACCTTAAAGCCGTGTCCCATTATATTGAGCAGCGATGCCCTGGGGAAGAGGCGCTGGCTGCCCACTCTATCGATTCCTCTTAATATCATCTGCAAGCTTGGCAACAAAGCCATCGATTCCATCATTCACTGATCTACAGCATGAAAAGAAGCGGTCCCAACACCAACGCATGCGGAACGCCACTAGTCACCAGCAGCCAACCAGAAAAGGATCCTTTTATTCCCACTCGCTGCCTCCTACCAATCAGCCAATGCTCTAACCATGTTAGTAACTTTCCTGTGATACCACGGGCTCTTAACTTGGTAAGCAGCCTCATGTGTGGCACCTTGTCAAAGGCCTTTTGAAAGTCCAAATATACATCATCTACTGCATCCCCTTTATCTATCCTACTTGTAATCTCCTCAAAGAATTCCAACAGGTTTGTCAGGCAGGATTTTCCCTGAAGGAAGATACATCAGTAGCCTCCTCTCCTATTTCCGCTAATACTGAGGAGAAACCATCAGGGCCAGAGACACGACTAATTAATTAGTGAAACATGTTAAAAAGAAATCACAGTTATTCAAATACTTAATAAAGAAATATTAAAACATTTTAAAACAATGCAAAACCTTCAGTTACATCAGTTCCTTAAAAGCAGTTGTGGGCACTATATGGAGGGATCTCATTGCAATCTGTTGAGATTGAAAGCCCTGGATAGAGTGGGGATGTTTCCTAATGTGGGAGAGTTTAAGACCCTTTAGAACAGAGATGAGGAGGAATTTCTTTAGCCAGAGGATGTAAATTTGTGGAATTCATTCTTACAAATGGCTGTGGAGGACAGGTCATCAGATGTATTTAATGTGGAAATTCATAAGTTCTTGATTAGTAAAGGTACCAAAGGTTATAGGGAGAAGGCAGGAGAATGGGGTTGAGAGAGAAAATAATTGGCCATAATGGAATGGCAGAATTGACTCGATGGGCTGAATGGCCTAATTCTGCTCCTATGTCTTACGGTCTTAAGGTCTTTGTGGAAACACATTCAATACGTAAAATACTGGCTGCTCAACAATCTTTAAACATGATGTTCAATAATTCTGGAAACAAAAGGCAGTGCGAAGAGATAAAATATATGGTGTATTTAACTAATCTATATACAGTTGGTCCTCCTTATTCACGGGGGTTTGGCTCCGGGACCCCCTGCAGATACCAAAAAACGTGGATGCTCAAGTCCCTTATATAAAATGGCGTAGTATTTGCACATAACCTACACACATCGTCCCGTACATTTCTCTAGAAGATATTCACAAATCATCTCTAGATTACTTATAATATCTAATACTATGTAAATAGTTGTTATACTGTATTGTTTAGGGAATAATGACAAGAAAAAAAAGTCTGTACATGTTCAGTACAGACGCAACCATCGTGGCTCTTCTGGGAACACTGATGCCGCCTCGGCATCAGCCGATCCCGATTCCCCCGTGATCTCTAAGTTCTTGAGGCTGTAGTGCTTTACATAGCCAGCCAGCCATCCCGTACTAGCCTTAAACTCCTTCCTCTCACTCTCCTCAACCCCGTCACAGTAGTGCTCGTAGAGACTAAGTGCTCTTTCATGTATAGTTTTGCCATCAACACGGATACGCTTCTGTGACATGTCCTCTAGCCACACACTTAATGCTTTCTCAGTCTTTGCAAGTACTTTATCACGAACCAGAGAGACCATTTTTGCCATTGTAGGGGCAGCACTAACACTTCCACGAATTTCAGCTTCTTTCTGCTTTATTGTGCGAATGCTCAATTTATTTTTACCGACCTTACGGCCCACTTCCGAAAGCGCCTTGCCACTTTTCAAAATATCTAAGATATCTCCTTTTTTGGCGATAGATAGTACTTTACACTCCCTCTTAGCCTTTGAGGAATTACTTTGACCACTCAATTGCTTTTTAAGAGCCATCTTTTCACAGAAACAAAGTAGCGACCAAACGAGATGCTCAATTGAACAATGCTCAAACAACGAGTGCTGGAGAGAGAACTTCCGGGTTTTCCAAATCCGCGGTTGGTTGAATCTGCGCAAGCGGAACCCGCGGATAAGGAGGGCTGACTGTACTATTATTTTTGAGTACTTGGGTCCAGTTGTGCTATGTTCAAAGTGTTAAAAGACAGAATACCATTTGAAAATATGGAATTTATGAATAATCTCAGATGATTACATATGCTGCAGATATCATTATTCATTGTCAGCTTCTAAACTCATATCACATGGGCTTTACTTACAGTCATTATTGGCGCGGGTAAGAACATTTGACCTCCCTGCCATGGTTATAGAAACTAATTGACTTTTTAATTATCCAAAGAGATCACATTGATCATCTGGCTCTGATAGTTGACACCAGACTCTGAAAATTTAACGATCTCTATGCAAGCAAATGACACATTCTATGATGATGCAAAATGTTAAAGGAAATGGAAGTACTTTTCAGCCCTGACGACTACATGCTTGATTGGATTACAGGCTCTGTCCTGTCTGTCTACTTACAGAGCTCATTCATGCAGTTTCAATCTGCCTAACATCGAAAATGTTATTCTGAACATCAGAACATCAGCTAACACAATTAACATGGCCGGCACTCCTGGGTGTTTGTAACAAAATGGATGGACAAACAGGGCCTTTACATTATACCAAATATATTATTGTTGACAGAAGTCTGATGACATGGATTGCTAAGAAAGCTTCTATGGGTGAAAAGAATAAAGAATTTGATTTAAGGTGAGTCTTGCCGTTCTCACACCACAATGTAATTCCAGGTTCTCATTGCAAAAGCAAAGGTGGTTACTGAGCTCTTAAACATCTTGTAATGCCCACTTCAGCGTGTAGAGACAACTCAGATGGGGCATGAGGAGGTTAAACACTTCAGGAACTAGCCATTAACTGACTCTGAACATGTTCGTACAGACCAGCACGTCATATGACTTTCCCCTTAGAAAGTTTGCAGACTGAAATAAATAATTATTATTCTGCACCAATATTACAAACATAGGAATGTTTCCATTAAAGGCCAATGTTAAGAGATTCTTTAATCCAATGCCATGTAATAGCATTGTAACATAAATGTAGAAGACAGGTATGCAGTCGAATCGCAAACAAGAGAAAATCTGCAAATGCTGGAAATCCAAGCAACACAAACAAAATGCTGGAGGAACTCAGCAGGCCAGGCAGCATCTATGGAAAAGTGTACAGTCAATGTTTCAGGCCAAGACCTTCTATCAGGATGTATCAGGCCAAGACCCTTCATCGGATCCTGAAATACTGACTCTACTCTTTCCACAGATGCTGCTGGACCAATATGCAACATGGCTACATCTAGAAATAGCTTCATGCAAGCTCTGATTAACATTCTCCCACTGAGCAAAAAAGAATGGATATTTGAAATTCAGGAAACAGTTTAAACTGAATGGAAAATAAAGGCTTCAGATATTACAGAACAAGATCTCTTCAAAGAAAATAATCAGAATTGACAGAATGGAATGTGCTGCAAGCATCTGACTTTGGGGCTGAATTTTCTGGGACCTTTGACCGTCTACAGCATTTTAAGCAAATGTTCTCAAAGCTTGTTCTTTCAGAAAAGATGACGCATTGGATTTTAAAAATTTTCTGTTTAGATACTATTATGCATCAATGCACACCTGCCAATGTTCAAACACTTGGCTCTTCTAATACTATCTTAAACAAACATGAAACCAAAGAGTAATCAATAGGTAGTTGTTTTCATGAACATAAATTGCATTTCTGCATTTTGTGGCATGAACTCTATTGTCCCAAAAAACGTATTGATTTAAAACAAAATTTTAATATTAGCATATTAAAGTAGTCATTCTAATCAGTCTATTTGAAATTTTCGCAAAAATACATACCGGTACATATGCAGGTTAGACCATTTACTACTGTACTTCAGGAAACAAGCAAAAATCAAACTTAAATTTGAATTTACAGTAAATGAACAAGAAAGATAATCACATTATTTTTTGACCTAAAATTTTACCAGCAATTTTTCAGGGAGGTTTAAAATAATTTGCAAGGGGATGGGAACTGAAATGATAGGGCTAAAGAACTGGGCAGTTTGTATACAATTAGATGCAGTGTGTGGTGAGAATGTGACGAAGGACAGGCAGATGATGAAACAAAATTGCAGTCAGTGGGAAGAACTGAAGTGTAACATGGGGGCAAAATCAGCGAGGGAGTGTGGGCTCTGTCGGTAAAAATTAAACCTCAGAAAATGCAGAATCCTTATGGGTACAGTTAAGAAACAACAGAGTAAGAACATCATGATGGGACCTGTATACATGCCTCCAGGATATGGGATACAAATTGCAACAGGAGATAGAAAAAGCATGTAAAAAGGGTAATGTTATGATAGTCATGGAGGATTTTAATATGCAGGTAGATTTGGAAAGTCAGGAGTGGGAAATTCTAGAATGCCTATGTAAAAGTTTTTTACAGAAGCTTGTGCTTTAGCCCATTGGGGGAAAGGCAATCTGGATTGGATGTTGTGAAATGAACCAGACTTGATTAGAGAGCTTAAGGTAAAGGAACCCTTAGGAGTGTGTGATCATAATATGAGAGATTTCATCCTACAGTTTTGGTAAACACAGATGAATTAGTATTACAGTGGAGTAAAAGGAACAACAGAGGCATTAAAGGGGAGCTGGCCAAAGCTGATTGGAAGGAGACACTAAGAGGGGCGACGGCAGAAGAGCAATGGTTGGAACTTCTGGGGGCAATTTAGAAGGCACAAGATACTACAGGTATATCTCAAAGATGAACAAGCATTCTAAAGCAAGCGTGAGGCAACTATGGCTGACAAGGGAAGTCTAAAACACCGTAAAAGGGAAAGAGAGGGCATATAATAGAGCAAAAATTAGTGGTTAGTTAGAGGATCGGGAAACTTTAAAAACCAACAGAAGGCAACTAAAAAATCCATAAGGAGAAAAAAATTGAAATCTGAAGGTAAGCGAGCAATAATAAAAACAGATGATACCAAAAGTTTTTTTTCAAATATTTAAAGACTAAAAGGGAGGCTAGAGTGGATATTGAACTGCTGGAAAATTATGCCGGAGAGGTAGTAATGGGGGACAAAGAAATGATGGACAAATTTAATTAGAATTTTGCATCAATCTTCACTGTGAAAGACACTAGCAAGTATGCCAGAAATTCAAGAGTGTCAGAGGGCAGAAGTGAGCATAGCTGCTATTACAAAGGAGAAGGTGCTTGGGAAGCTGAAAGGTCCGAAGATAGACAAGTCACCTGGACCAGATGGATTATATCCCAGGGTTCTGAAAGAGGTAGCTGAAGAGATTGTGGAGGCATTAGCAGCAATCTTTCAAGAATCACTATATTCCAGAATGGATCTGGAGGACTGGAAAATTGCAAATGTCACGCCACTCTTTAAGAAGGAAGTGAGGCATAAACATAGACTATTTTCTAAATGGGAAGAAAATTCAAAATTCGAGGTTCAGAGGGTCTTGGGAGTACTTATGCAGGATTCCTGAAGGTTAGTATGCAGGCTGAGTCGGTGGTAAGGAAGGCAAAATGCAATGTTAGCATTCATTTCAAGGAGACGAGAACATAAGAGCAAGAACATAATGTTAGGCTTCATAAGGCACTGGTGAGGCCTCACTGAGTACTATGAGCAGTTCTGGGCTCATCTAAGAAATGATGTGCTGGCAGTGGAGAGGGTCCAGAGGAAGTTCACAAGAATGATTCTGGGAATGGAAGGTTTAACATATGAGGAGTGCTTAAATGTTCTGGATATATACTTGCTGGGGCTTAGAAGAATGAAGGGGGGAATCTCATTGAACCCTATTGAATAGTGAAAGGTCTGGATAGAGTAGATACTGGGAGGATGTTTCCTATAGTGGGTGAGTTTAGGATCAGAGAGCACAGCCTCAGAATAGAGAGACATACATTTAGAACAGAGATGAGGAGGAATTTCTTAGCCAGAGGGTAGTCAGTCTGGGGAATTCATTGCCACAGGTGGCTGTGGATGATAAGTCATTGAGTATACTTAAAGTGGAGTTTGGTAGGTTCTTAATTAGTCAAGGCATCAAAAGTTACGGGAAGAAGGCAAGAGAAGGGGATTGACAGGGATAATAAATCAGCCATGATGGAACTGCAGAGCAGGTTCGATGGATCAAATGGCCTAAATCTGTTCTTAAGTCTTAAGGTCTTAAAAAGTTAAAAATATTTCAACATTAAGTTTGAAATATTACATTTGAAAAAATAATTTAATGAAACACAGGCCAAGTGTTGTCAATTCTGTATTTTCATAGCCATAGACAAGTTCAGAGCTTGCACACAACTGGGTAGTCACCAGCAATCAGCTGAACTTCTACTCAGCTTATCGCTCATAATTTCCCAGCTGTGCTCTGACATTTGAAGCTGCATGGGGTCCAATGGAGGTGCATGACCTTCTACAGATTCCTCGCCCTTTAAAGTGGAAGTTTGCTGACTGGAAGGTACAACTTGATACAAGCCCAGCTGGCCCACTTTTTTTTGGCTGAAGTAGAATGCAATGATATAATTTACATTTAGATTTATTCGGTTGAAGTTACCGTAGTTTAAAACTTTGATTTGTTTTAGTGATTTTCTGATGCTTTCAAAAGCTCATTCCTTAATTTAAAGATCATTTAATAGTTTTTGAATGTTGAATGTTCAATCTCTTTATTGGGGTGAATTGACCTTTAAGATCAGAAAGACCTTTTGCCCTGCAATGCACTGATCAATTTGGAGTCAGCTTACTTGCAGATTTGCACCAGGCATTCAGCAAATCAGCAGGCTTGCTGCTTAGGTTAAGATCGAAGTTATGAGAGAGCACTCTGACAACCGCCTAGATAGCTAGTCTTTTTTAAGAGTCAAGAGATCAGCAGTTACACATTTAAACTTCAATCTGTTGCACAAATCACATTTGTACTGAATGAGGCACTTCAAGACCACACAAAGCAATTGGAAGACAGCTAATAATCTCTCCATTTTGCAATGCAACAAATGGTCTGTTTCAAATCTAAACAACATTGTTGAGAATGTGCATTCTATGTGCATATCTGTGGTTTGAAACGTTTGCCCACTGATGGGGAAAGCAGAGAAAGGAATGTCAAAAATCAAATAGTCAAATTACTACCACGTTTCAACATAATTTCAGTCCAAAAATATGTTCCAAAAGCCACAATATTCATTCCTTCAAACATTTAATTTTCATAAAATGAAATATATAAACGACCCCAAAAGAAATAACAAAATGCTAGCACAGTTTCAATGGGCCAGCTGGCCTCCTTTCTGTCATAAGGAAATATGATTAAAATACCTGAATCATCTGAATTACAGAAACAGGATTACTGTTACCATCATTTTGTATAATTTCAAACATCAGCTGATCATATTTTTATGTATTTAAAAAATCAAAGAAACTAACATATAAGCAAGGATAATTTGATAGCAATAAGCAATGACAACAGAACAATATTTTCAGTGCAGGGAACTAAAGTGTGAGTTTAAAACCAAGCATATGCTCTGTGTCATTTAATAACAGTGAGAGCTGTCAGGGAGCCTAGGTCAACTGCCTCTGCGCACTTCTGGATTTGAGAATACCTGTAATGCACATTTCTGGTATCCCAAAAAAACAGGAAGGACAACAGAAATATTTTAGAATGAAGCAAGTGAAAAAGAAAATCTGTTGTAACTTGAGTCTACATTAATAGAAAACATGATCTTCAGAGTCTGAGTGAACAGAACAGCCAACAAGGTATACTCTGTCAAATTACACAGAGAGAAACAGAAGGTGAAAAGGGGGGAGAAGGAGAAGAGGGTGGAGGGAGGGAGGCAGAGAGGAAGAACAAAATCAATGATCATGTAATAATAATAAGTAATTTTCATTTGCTTGAATTCTGTCATTCATATGAAGATTAATAATGGTGTGGATCTCACACAGGGAAGTAGGTTCTTAACCAGAAAGCTGACCAAATCTACTTACAGGGACCAACTCCACCTGATCTACTAACTCTTTCTTCGCATCATGTGTTTTTCCCTCCTGGCAACTATCTTTATCATATTGTGATTATTTTCTCATCAACTATTTGCACACTATCTCACTGTTGCTTGCACTAATTTCCATTTCCCACATTGGTGGAATGCACTGGCTTATTCCTTTGATGTTAATCTAATCTGTATAAGATGTGGGCATTACGTACAGGGGGCTATCAGTCCTTTCTCCCAAACTAGTGCACCGAGAACCCTTAAAGCTGATCTACTTACTTGATATTCTGCTCGAGGTCTCAGATGGAACAGCTCCTCATAGAAAAAGAGCCAAAAATTGCTAGGATTGTGAACATTCCCCAACTTCAATGTTAAAATACTGCATATAAACTGAACCACTTGTGCAATTTTGTTTATAGTTTGATAGTCCTCCCCAAATACTTCAACACTCCATTTGCAAATCTTGGTACTAAATTTTGCTGCAGCTCATCTTCAAATACTTTCATATCAATATTTTGCAGAGTGCTTGAACTGCCCTGGGCATTTACACCATTTTACAGACTTCCCCAACGAGGCTTCAGAACGTAAATTTGGAATGATATGTAAAATAAAACAGTATCTCCAGGACTGCATGTTCTAAATTCCATGGGAAGCAATCAGCACAATATTAAAACAGTACAACATAGATTACTCTATTTCAATATAGACTACTCCTAACTTAGATCAATTGATACTGAAATAAACTGAATACTTTCTCCAAAACATCAATCTCTATCTCTGCAATCAGCACATAGCTAACTCTAAACGTCAACATTTGCGTTCACTTAGAATAATGAATGTTATCTTGGTTACAACAAGATTCTTTACACAGAATACATAATGAAATATAACCATAACTTGAAACATGTCAACTCATTTCCTTTTGGGGTCTTTATAACATACAATGCATTCCATTCCACACTCATGGTACGATTGTTCCTCTTGACCATCTGTGAACTATCCCAGGAGAAGATTCTTAAAACGAAACATGTGAACTAACTGGGGTCTCATTCCATTTGAAAGATGCTTTCAATTAAGTTTAAAGCTATTTTTTGTCCCAATAGCAACTGGAACATTCCAGATGTAACGAGGAAATAAAAGTAATCTGATGCTGGGAAATTTGCAAACTTTTGAATGTAATGTGGCTGCACACCACAGCCATTAATTTCCCCATAGAGCAGAAAAGCCGGCAATTTTTTTTTTCACATTGCAGCTAATAGTTTGTGCTTAACATCTAACAATATTTGTGTGGTAATCTCTGTCTGATGTGTGAGTTAAACAAAATTAGTCTAAGCAAAATAAAAATGAAATTTGCTCTTAGAATTTCAATAGTGGCTTTTCTGATCAAAGGATATTTCCCCAAAGATTTTTCATTTATTTACAGTGTTTGGTTATCACCGTCAAATGCAAAATTTATTTCCCCATCTAATTTATCCTTGATAATTTTCCAGTGAGCTGAATTCATGAATTTCCATTTCTATCTTAGTAGTTCCAAAATTCAGACTCAACAATAATGAAAGAAAATAAATAATAATTCAAATCAGAGAA
Organism: Hemitrygon akajei; assembly: GCF_048418815.1. NCBI lineage: Eukaryota > Metazoa > Chordata > Chondrichthyes > Myliobatiformes > Dasyatidae > Hemitrygon > Hemitrygon akajei. The sequence continues at coordinate 110,465,416 of NC_133125.1, forward strand.
GCTGTCAACCTTTTTTTGAGTCCAATTCATACAGAAGAACTGTCAAACCATTGAGACAACTTCTCAGCCTTATCACATTTGGCAATGACAACACACAAATATTGGAATATAGAAAGGAAAACTGTTCATTATGCCATTCGTTTCAAAGTAAATATGGAAAAAGACAGGTCTGGTCCAGGGGTTGTGATTCTAAATTGGAGAAAGGCCAACGTTGATGGTATCAGAAAGGATCTGGCAAGTGTTGATTGGGACAGGCTGTTTTTTGGCAAAGGTGTCCTTGGTAAGTGGGAGGCCTTCAAAAGTGAAATTTTTGGAGTACAATGCTTGTTTGTGCCTGTCAGAATAAAACGTAAAGGTAACAGATTTGCAGAACCTTTGTTTTCAAGAGATATTTAGGCCCTGGTTATGAAAAAAAAATGTGCATAAAAGGTATAGGCAGGTGTGAAAAAAATGAGGTATTTTTAGAGTATAACAGATGCAAGAGATCACTTAAAAAAGAAATCAGGAGGGATAAAGGAAGGCAAGAGGTTGCCCTAGCAAAGTGAAGAAGAATCCTAAGGGATTTTACAGATATGCTAAGAGCAAAAGGATTGTAAGGGACAGAACCGGTCCTCTGGAAATTTAGAATGGTAATATATACATGGAGCCAAAAGAGATTGGGGGTATCTTAAATGGATTTTTTGCATCTGTATTTGCTCGGGAGAGGGACACAGACTCTACAGAAGTGAGGCAAAGCAGCAGCAAGGTCATGGATCCTGTACAAATTTCAGAGGAGGTGTTGCTATCCTGAAGCAAATTAGGCTGGTTACATCTCCGGGACCTGACATGGTATTCCCTCGGACCCTGTGGGAGGCTAGTGCAGAAAATGCAGGGTCCCTAGTTACACAATTACTTAGTTGAAAGGTCTAAAGGAAAATTTTTTGCTTTTAATTTCTTAAATCAAACACAAGGTGTGACAGAAAGGTGCCTGTAAATGTCATTTCTGAAAGACATTTGTTAAGGTGCAACTTGACATGCTTGTGCAGAAGAATCCAAGATATTGGAGGAAGTGTGTTAGCATGAACTGGCTAACAGAGAAGAACTGAGTTGGAATAAAGGGGTCTTCTTTGGCTGGAAGGAAGAGTGAGGTTATTATCTTTGGGAAGAGGAATCAAAAGGTGGATAGTAATGTGGAAAGACTGTGAATGAGTGAAGTTCAGTAGGGGATCTAGATATTTGAATGCATGAATCACAAAGGGCTAGCAGGCAGGTCCAACAAGGCATTATGAAGGCAAAGCACATCTTGGCCTTTATTGCAAAGGCGTTGCAGTTTAAGAGTAGGGAGACTTTGTTACATCTGGTTGAGGGTGCCACAACAATTCATTTCAATGTCAGCAAAACCAAAGCACTGATTATTGACTTCAGGAAGGGGAAGGAGGAACAAACATGCACCAGTCTTCTCTGGAAGATCACCAGTGGCCAGAGTCAGCAGCTTTAAATACAGGTAATTCTGGAAAGCCAAATCATTATAGGACTTGCGCTATGAACGGTAGGGCACGAGGGAGTGTAATTGGACAGAAGAAGCTAGGAAAGCAAACACACAGCTCATTAGAAATAGAGTCACAAGTAAGCAGGGTGAAGGAAAAGGCCTCTGGTGAGTCCAAAACTAGGGGATATCGCTTTAGGATGAGAGGGAAAAGATCTGATGGGACTTGAGATGTAACTTGTTCATGCAGGGCATGGTGAATGTATGGAGTGAGCTGCCAGAGGGAGGTAAAATTAAGCACTAAGAGGGGCAGCGCCTAGAGGATATGGGCCAACACAGAAAATTAGGTGCTGGGTGGCCACCGGCTGTACAAGGCCATAACATATTGGAGCAGAATTAGGCCATTTGGCCCATCGAATCTGCTCCATTTCATCATGGATGGTCCATTTTCCTTCTCAACCCCATTCTCTTGCATTCTCCCCATCATGCCCTGACTGATAATCAACAACCTATCATCCTCTGCCTTGACACCACAGTAGCATAGAGGTTAGTGCAAAACTATTGCAGCTCGGGCCATTTGGAATTCAATTGCGGAGCCATTCTGTAAGGAGTTCGTACATTCTCCCCACGGAATGTGTGGGTTTTCTCCGGGGATCTCTGAGGATCTGACCTGGTCCCCAACATATCAATGTAGTTATAAAGAAGGTAAGACAGCAGCTATACTTTATTAGGAGTTTGAAGAGATTTGGTATGTCAACAAATACACTCAAAAACTTCTATAGTTGTACTGTGGAGAGCATTCTGACAGGCTGCATCACTGTCTGGTATGGAGGGGCTACTGCACAGGACTGAAAGAAGCTGTGGAAGGTTGTAAGCTTAGTCGGCTCCATCTTGGGCACTAGCCTACAAAGTACCCAGGACATCTTCAGGGAGTGGTGTCTCAGAAAGGCAGTATCCATTACTAAGGACCTCCAGCACCCAGGGCATGCCCTTTTCTCACTGTTACCATCAGGTGGGAAATACAGAAGCTTGAAGGCACACACTTAGTGATTCAGGAACAGCATCTTCCCCTCTGCCATCTGATTCCTAAATGGACATTGAATCTTTGGACACTACCTCACTTTTTAAAAAATATACAGTATTTCTGTTTTTGCACTTTTTAAAATCTATTCAATATACGCAATTGATTTACTTGTTTATTTCTTATTATTTTATTTAACTTATTTTTTTCTCTGCTAGATGTACAGTATTGCATTGAACTGCTGTTGCTAAGTTAACAAATTTCACGTCACATGCCGGTGATAATAAACCTGATTCTGATGCTCTGGTTTCCTACCACAGTCCAAAGATGTACCGGTAAGTAGTTTATTGGTCATTGTAAATTGTTCTGTGTTTAGCTTAGGGATAATCAGGCTTCTCGGAGGTTGCTGGCTGCTCCGCGCTGTGTTGCTAAACAAAATAAATAAATGCCCATTGTGCCTGTCAGTTGTTCTGACTGCCTGACATTGTTTACCTGTGTTGTGAGTTGTGATTTGTGTTTGCTTGATGTGTATATTACCAAAAAAAAATTTAAGGTGCCACACAGTTTTCAGGCTATGTAAAAATTTCCTGTTCGAAGCAATGGTTGACTCACCCAGCTGTAAAAGAAATTAGAGGTTATGTTGTATATTGCCAAAAATGGGTGAAAGACTTTCCAAAGGAGCAAAATTCACAGGGAAAGCACTCAATGAAAAATATGCCTCATGTAGTCAATGTAGTATATAATAAATCCATTTTATTTTGGCTGCATCTCAGTCATTTTGCAAATGCCATTCTCAAAGCTTTTGTCAAAAAACTAGCACTAACAAATGGCTGTGAGACGGAGGCTTTTATAAATGTTAATTTCAATCACGATAAATCTGCTTGAGATCAAAGCCATTCAATACCACAATTCATGAAATGCTCAAAGCTAATCAAACATGTAAGTTAAACATTGTTGGCATTTTTATGAAACATTTTTCAAAAATAAATTTGCTGCTTAATATATCATTCCATTCACAAATAGGAGGTTAGAAATGGTAAATGATTTTGTGTCATTCACAACTTTCCATCAAAATTCATTGAATTTTTCATTGCTCATTTTAAAGATGTGGATCAGTTAAATATAAGCTTATCATTACACCAGAGTAATCATTCTTAATGTAGATATAGCTATCCAGTAATGGTTTGAGTATTGTCACTATTGACTTAAAATTATTGCGATTATACATAACCAGTAAAGTGAGTTCATAAAGAAACCAGTTTAATCAAATAATAACATATTCTCCGAACTAAAGTACAAACGTTTGTACGTATCAGACGCAGGAAATCCTTACTTGGATACATCATACAGAACAAGGTGACTGAATTTCTCAAAAATCAGCACTCTCAATCTTGCTTCATCTAGATGCATCATTTTAAAAAACATGGTTCTGAAAAATTGCACAGTAATATTTTGAGGCCTATATAGCTTCTAGCACCAATTAAATAATTCTTAACAATCACAATGCATCATTAACAATGTGTTCTATAATATTCCATCAAGTTCTGCCTCAGTCATCACAAGGTCCACGGTTCAGACTCAAGATTCTTCCACAGGCACTACAAAATATATCCAAACTATTCATACACAATTCTAACTATATCTGATACGTTTTTATTTAGGGGTAATTCAGTTCGATCAAGTTTAATTGCCACTCAACCACATGAGTACCCATGAACACAGCCAAACGAGGCAGTGCTACTCCAGGGCCAAGTTGCAAAACACAGTCTCAACAGTCACAAAATGCACAAAGCACACATAGCACTTGCAAAATAGCAAGCATATAAAGATATCAGTAACATATAGCCACGCAATAAAAAAGTCCAGACTCAAGCCATGAATGCCGCAGAAATCTGCAGTCCATTCTGCTGAGTGAACACCAGGGGGCAGCACCAACTCCAGCCTGGACGCCATGCTGCTCCAGTTTCAGTGGAGCAAACCACTCTGTAGCCTCTCTCCTGGTAAACAGGCAACACCACAGCTTGAGGCCTAGTCCTCGCTTTGATCGAGGTTTTCTGAAACTGCATTCTTTCTGAACTCAAGTAACTCATCATGTATACTCAAAAACATAAGACCATAAGATAGAGGAGTAGAATTAGAACATTTGGCTCCCCCATTTCATCATGGCTGATCCAATTTACCTCTCGGCCCCAAACTCCTGCCTTTTCCCCGTATCCCTTCATACTCTAACCAATCAAGAATCAATCATCCTCTGCTTTAAATATACATAAAGACTTGGCCTCCACAGCTGCCTGTGGCAAAGAATTCCACAGATTCACTACTCTCTGGCTAAAGAAATTCCTTCTCATCTCCCTTTTAAAATGACGCCCTTCTATTCTGAGGCTGTGTCTTCTGGTCTTAGACTCTCCCTTTAAAGTAAGCATCCTTTCCACTTCCACTCTATTAAGGCCTTTCACTATTCGATAGGTATCAATCTGGTCACCCTTCATTCTTCTGAATTCTAGTGAATACAGATCCAGAGCCATCAAACATTCTTTATATGGCAAACCATTCAATCCTGGAATCGTTTTTGCAAACCTCCTTTGAACCCTCTCCAGTTTCAGCACATCCTTTCTAAGACAAGGGGCCCAAAACTGCTCACAGTACAGTACTCCAAATGCTTTATAAAGCCTCAACATTACATATTTGCTTTTTTACATTCTAGTAGTGTTGGCGCGTGGCCTAGTGGATAAGGCATCGGACTAGTAACCTGAAGGTCACTGGTTCGAGCCTCAGCTGAGGCAGCGTGTTTGTGTCCTCGAGCAAGGCACTTAACAACACATTGCTCTGCGACGTCACCGGTGCCAAGCTGCATGGGTCCTAGTGCCCTTCCCTTGGACAACATCGGTACCACACGGAAGGCTTGCAGCTTGTGCAACTGCTGGTCTCCCATACAACCCTGCCCAGGCCTGCACCCTCACGAGACTAGCGGATGCCTATATTCTAGTCCTCTTGAAATGAATGCTAACACTGCATTTGCCTTCCTCACCAAAGACTCAACCTGCAAATTAACCTTTAGGGAATCCTGCACAAGAACTCCCAAGTCCCTTTGCACCTGTTTTTTTGTATTTTCTCTTCATTCAGTGAACCCTTCCATTTCTTCTACCAAAGTGCATGACTCCATGCTTCCAGACACTGTACTCCATCTGCCATTTCTTTGAACATTCTCCTAATTTAGGTCCTTCTCTAGCCTCTCTACTTCCTCAAAACTACCTGCCCCTGCACCTACCTTCATATCATCTGCAAACTTTGCAGTTCCATCATCCAAAGCATTGACATGTAATTTAAAAAGAATCTGTCTCAACACAGACCCCTGTGGAACACCACTAGTCACTGGCAGCTAAGCAGAAAAGACTCCCTTCATTCCCACACTTTGCCTCCTGCCAATCAGCCTCTGCTTTAGCCATGCTAGAATCTTCTCTGTAATACCATGGACTCTTAGCTTGTTAAGCAGCCTCATGTGTGACACCTTGTCACAGGCCTTCTGAATATCCAAATGCACAACATCAACCAATCCTCCTTTGTCTATCCAGCTTGTTATTTCTTCAAATAAGTCTAAGAGTTTTAATCACTTTGTCAATATAATAGTGACAATAATACTCCATTATTGCATACATTAGCAATGTGACAATGACAGTAGTGTTCAACTAAACTGACTTATGAGCATTGCATGCAAAGGGAAAGCCTATACCACATTGTGCTATTTGAAATTTGTCATAAGAACTGTATGATAAGGCCATAGCCAATCTTTAACCTCAACACCATTTTTCTGCACTCATCCTCCTTCGTTTGATCCACAGGAGGGGAAGGTGTCTACTTTCCTCTCCCTCCTGCAGCAGCTGATGTTCCTCCGACTTGCACGCCCGTAGCAACGGACGACAGATGCTCTGCTGCCGCTCCTTCTCCATCCTTTCTCCCACATTCCTCCTTCTATACTTGACAGTTCGACAGACGGCCAAGGCAGAGCTTGGCTCAGTCGGTTTTTCTAAGTTGCCAGTTGCAGGCAAGACTTTTATGCCTCACAGTGTTTCCCTAACATTCACCGAATGGTCACGTTTGAATTCATTTTGAATATCAGAGATGACTCCGACTGACTGACCAACTGTGCAGCATTTATTCTTCAGGGTGAAATCAGCTGAGAATTTTTAGGAAAAATGCTGATAGAATTACTACTTAATGCCTTCGCGAGGAATCTCAAAGTCTCCAATGCCCTTCTCTTCAAAGATCCAGCAAGACAGAAGGAAAAATAAACTGCATTAGCTGTTCAGTAATGCCCTTGCTATTTATATGCGGCTTCACAGTCCATTCCCTGAAGTGCAACTGAACGCGAGTGCAATGTTCTGCTGAGGAGCAGACTTTCTCCAGGAATCGGCATCTCTGCTGGCAGGTCACAACGGAAGGTCAACACTGTACACCCCTGAATAATGACCTGGATTGACAGTGACACTTCTGTTTATTACTGTATTTGTAAATTTCCTCTAGGAACAAATGGGCTAAAGCTAGATGTGCTCAAGATTACCACAATGTACAGCAGCCACATAACAGATGTGAGCTACTAACTCCTCCTGTCTTCCTGTTGGTTTGAAGGATCGAATTCACCCATCTGATGATGAGGAATTGCAAGCATACCTCCTTAACCCAAACCCAATCTATTCTTGGCATCGTATTGTTTGCACTGTAAGAGGCAGATGGATACCAGATGTGCCACCTAATTCAGGCATGTGCGTTTTAGCAGAGCAATGAATTATATGAAGAGTGACAGGATCCTGAAGAGGGATCTCAGCCTGAAATATTGACTGTTTATTCCTCTCCATGGATGCTGCCTTACCAGCTGCGTTCCTCCAGCACGTTGTGTGTGTTGCTCTGGAAGTCCAGCATCTGCAGAACCTTTCGTGTAACTGAATTACGTAAGTTCAAAGGTGTACATTGTGAAGATGAGATCATTTCGCCCAATTTCAGGCACAAGTTTGGTGACACGCATTCCAATGTTTATTAATGATTGAAAACATTTGATTGAAAATGACAATGGCTATTGAATAAGTCGACCCAAAGAAAGACGTGGACATTCAAAGTGACTGATGATGGGATAAAATCCTTTCCTTATCTATCTTTGCCTTACAGCAATGTTGTACTCAGGGAAATGATGTACCAATTAAGCTGATGCCACAAATCTGCTGGAGATATGGATACAAGGCTCTGACATACCAGTTGGTTTTTACCCAAAGAAAGAGTAACATTAAAGTCTGCAAAAAGGAACTAAAGGAAGAGTCAGGATTTAAATTCAAGAGATGTATGTTGCTTGAATGTACATTTGATAAGAAGCTTCATGGGTGTGAGATTATTTTTAAATATCAATTTTCTTTGTCAAATATAATTAGCAAAACAAAAGGTCTTGTCAAGAATCTTCCACTGAAACCCAGACACTGAGGGTAAAGCGACTGTTTTGATTGTTAAAAGCAGGGGTTTAACCATTGGAAAACTTAGAGACACTGGACCTGAGAAAAAGGTTCCTTGTGAAAAACTGCCAGTATATAAACGCTCGGGTTTATCCATGGACCTCGGATCAGCGGTTGTACATCTGACTGACTTTGCTTGGATTTCAGAGGACTGATATCTGCAAACTATTTTATATTTATATTTAATCAACTCCCTGAACTTTTTGGCAGCATCAGAGACTGAATAAAATTCAGAACTGTTGCTGGGATAAGTGAGCCAAACATTCCACAAACAAATAAAAGAGCTCAGCCTTGAAATTCCTTCACACTGAAGAATGAATGCATGAGAGACCCACGCCTATTTGTCTAAATCCTGAAAATCGATGCTGGAAATCAGAAATAAATGTAGAAAATGATGGAATGGCTCAGAAGATCAGACAGTGATGGGATCACCCAGCGGATCAGACAGTGACGGGATCACCCAGTGGATCAGACAGTGACGGGATCACCCGGTGGATCAGACAGTGACGGGATCACCCAGCGGATCAGACAGTGACAGGATCACCCAGTGGATCAGACAGTGACGGGATCACCCAGTGGATCAGACAGTGACAGGATCACCCAGTGGATCAGACAGTGACGGGATCACCCAGTGGATCAGACAGTGACAGGATCACCCAGTGGATCACACGGTGACGGGATCACCCAGTGGATCAGACGGTGACGGGATCACCCAGTGGATCAGACAGTGACGGGATCACCCAGTGGATCAGACAGTGACAGGATCACCCAGTGGATCAGACAGTGACGGGATCACCCAGTGGATCAGACAGTGACGGGATCACCCGGTGGATCAGACAGTGACGGGATCACCCACTGGATCACACGGTGACGGGATCACCCGGTGGATCAGACAGTGACAGGATCTCCCAGTGGATCAGACAGTGACAGGATCACCCAGTGGATCAGACAGTGACGGGATCACCCACTGGATCACACGGTGACGGGATCACCCGGTGGATCAGACAGTGACAGGATCTCCCAGTGGATCAGACAGTGACGGGATCACCCAGTGGATCAGACAGTGACGGGATCACCCACTGGATCACACGGTGACGGGATCACCCGGTGGATCAGACAGTGACAGGATCTCCCAGTGGATCAGACAGTGACGGGATCACCCGGTGGATCAGACAGTGACGGGATCACCCAGTGGATCACACGGTGACGGGATCACCCAGTGGATCACACGGTGACGGGATCACCCAGTGGATCAGACGGTGACGGGATCACCCGGTGGATCAGACAGTGACGGGATCACCCGGTGGATCAGACAGTGACGGAATCACACGGTGGATCAGACGGTGACGGGATCACCCGGTGGATCAGACAGTGACGGGATCACCCAGTGGATCAGACAGTGACGGGATCACCCGGTGGATCAGACAGTGACGGGATCACCCGGTGGATCAGTCAGAGACAGGATCTCCCAGTGGATCAGACAGTGACGGGATCACCCAGTGGAACAGACAGTGACGGGATCACCCAGTGGATCAGACAGTGACGGAATCACCCAGTGGATCAGACAGTGATGGGATCACCCAGTGGAACAGACAGTGACAGGATCACCCAGTGGAACAGACAGTGACAGGATCTCCCAGTGGATCAGACAGTGACAGAATCACCCAGTGGATCAGACAGTGATGGGATCACCCAGTGGATCAGACAGTGACGGAATCACCCAGTGGATCAGACAGTGATGGGATCACCCAGTGGATCAGACAGTGACGGAATCACCCAGTGGGTCAGACAGTGACAGAAACACCACTGGATCTGAGAGTGCACCGAATGAGACAAAAAGTGTTTGAAATTTCAGCCAAAGAGCATATATGCTGCTTGTACTGGTCCTGCAAGAAAACATGGATCCCGGGCCTTTATACCTTTAAGAATTGTACCTTACTGACTTCACAGTCAATAATTGTCACTGTAGCAAATGTACATCCCCGTGAAACTGAATGCTGACACGATGTCATGACTTCATTTCGAAGCATTATGCCACTGCCTCCTCCTCAGGTACCACGTAGATCCTGATGCTTTCGGGAATCAGGTGCACACAGGTTACAACTGCTGAAGCACCCCACACCAGTGGATTGCATTCCAAGGCAAGTCATTAATTCTCTGGAGGGTGAACTCACAAGAGTTCTCCACAAGAATCTTTTGGGGAATGTTGGAAGAGGTTTTGTCTACAATCGCAGCAGATGGACGCCATCCAATATTTCAGCCTTGGACATCATAGTTGCCCTATATCTAGCTACCCTGGACTTCCTCCACTCATGTTGAGGTAGTAGAATATTTGTATTTAAACTATGGATTGATGCATTGGAGTTCTGCCTATGAGTGAAATTGTAGTATTTTAATGAGAATTAATAATCAGAGAACATTCAACAATGTAATAATAGTGTGTTACATAATTTAGGTTTGTTCGAAACTTAGCAATTATTTAGCACTTAGTAATAAAAAAAATAATAAGAAACTATTGAGACAGGCACCCTGCCTGAAAGCAAAGAAACTTCTTCGGAATTATTGACCATCGGGTTCTTTGGCAGTCTGGAATTGCATTTCACAAGTCAGTCACTTCCTTTTAGAAGAAACAGAGCTGAATGTAGAACGTTATCTGCTCAGAATCAGGAGTATTTAAACAGTGTTTTGTTTCAGGCTAGTTGTGCTTTATGAATCTGCCAAAGAATCTGCATTTTTATCACAGATTTTTCACTTATCAGTGGGCTCAGAGGAAGTATTTTAAAACAATGCCTCAGAGCTGCCGAAGTGATCCACAGAGCTACAGCACATTTGGTGGCACTACATACCTATCTGTGGGGGAAAAAACATTTGGTTCCCACATTAACCTCATCAGTCACCTCAGCCCAAGAATTAAAGCAAGTTATTCTTAAATTTGAGGGAATGTCTCAAACAGAAGACTTAAAGTAATTAATTAAGGTGACAGGCCCTCTGACCTAGGTGGTCTGCGCTGGACTATTACGCTGCCATCAGCCTGTCCTTGGACCAGAGCGCTCATACCTCTCCCAGCCACGTGCTTCTCTTAAACGTTCAAATCAAACTCACGTCCACCACTTCCGCAGGCAGCTCATTCCACACTCTCACCACCCCTCTGAGTGACAAAGACTCCCTCGTGTTTCTCTTAAGCATTTCACCTTTCAACCCTAGCCCATAACCTCTAGTTCCAGTCTCAATAAACCTCTCAGTGGGGAAAGCCTGCTTGTACTTACCCTACCTATACCACTTATACTTCTCCCCTGCAATGTTTCCATGTCTTTTACTTTAGTTTATGGCTAAATAGCAGGTCCAGTGGCATCACATTACCAAACATTTTAACTGACAAAATCTGCGTTCTTTAGCTGGCACAGTTTTCTAATGACATAAACATAATACGGTTTCAAGTTGTCGTGGGGAGTGGTGTGCTCAAAATGAATACTGTTAGGAGATTTATAGCCTCTGTGCACATTTACAATCAGTGTATGCTAGCACGACATACTTGCAGTAGCGTCCAGAAAAATTCCTCATCAGACGAACTGTATTCACGCGAGGTGAATGCTTCATCCTGAATATTCCCCTGCATAATTGTGAAAAAGGAATGACACGATGAGATCTAATTTCCTGTTAGTTGCCACACTAGAATAAATGCATTTCGCATGAGGTGGTAACTGACAGGAAATGAGCTTTCTGTAATGACTGAGCTCTTGGAGAACCAGGAGGTAAATTCAAATCATCACTATTAAAAGAAAACGAAAATTTTAAATAACAGTCTAGCATTCCACTGAAAATTCTCATGTGATTCATACAAGTTGCCTGAATTTCTCAACATGTCAGTGATAATAAACCTGATTCTGAATGTAATATTTCAATGCAAGTGAATTACTATAATAATTTTTTGCATTGATTTGTCCAGTACCATTTTCCATTTATGATATTTGATAAAACATTGCAAGCAGATATTTCAGAAATACATTTGATAGATGAAGACAATAGTATGTTAAAATTATACATTTGTCTATCTGCTCTTGATTTACTTCAATTTTGTTTTAATTCAAAGGGATATAAGTTACCAAGTTATAATGATCAGAGTAAGACTTGAAGTCTCCTTATCAAGGAAGAAAACAAAAGTTCCTGTAAGTAACACCAAGATATTAATGCTTGAATGATCAATAAAAATATATTATGCATCAACTGTTTTCTAGTCGTCATTCTCGGCATTAGTATACTGGTACTAATGAAGGCATATATAATTTTTGCATTTTGAGACATGATCAAGTGAGAATAGGTGTAAACATCAGCATTTGTCTTGTACAGTGTGGAGTGAGGAATGTTGGGGTGGATACAGGGTGCCAATGATTTTTGAGTTTTGGTTTGGTCATTATAATTGCCACTGAATTTCAAAAAGAGTCAAAGAAATGCTATGCACAATGTTGATGTATTAGTGCACTGAAGGTCATGCTAGCCTGTGAACAAGTTAATTGCATGAGCAATGTGCAGATGCCTTGTTCCTTTGTAAAACATATCAAGATAATGTAGTAACAAAGAATTGAGTTTTGTCATCAAAATCTCACTTCATTACACAATTATTATATTATGTGATGTGGTGGCATCGAGGGATGAGAGTCTGGGATCCGAACAGGAGGGCTCAGTGGGACTTTTTTTAAAAGAACATGTAGTCTTCTAGAGTAGAACTGATGAGATACACTGGATCTTCAGGAAATCAGATTGTATGAATTTATTGTATAAACATTATTGTTAAAGTATTATTACTAGATAACAAAATTGCATTCAGACAACACAGTCTAGTCTGAGGAATCAATCAAAGAGAATTCTGAACATGCTTTTAGACAATTTCCTGTTACCTTTAACTTGATGAATGGCTGTAAATGCTAAAAGTATGAGCTGACAGGAAATGGCAAGGGCAACAGAGAAACGCATTTTTGTGCAAGGCAGACTTGAGTTTATTTGCTAAACAAATGAGATTAAAGGATTGAAAAGATGGCACAGGAAACATTCGATTAGAGCTAAATGAAGTCAGAGTAAAATGAGGGGAGAGAAAAAATGGATTGAGAAGGAATGATAAATAGCAACATATAAATATTTAGAAGGAATTTACACATGTATGCACGGTGACTTATTTTCTAGGGAGAAACGTTGAATGATATTGCTTTGAAGGCTATACTTTAAAGCATACACACACTCTTGCATTGTTTTGTGAGAAGTTTAATTATAGTCAATGTACAAATGTGCCAAATTGTGGAAAATAACAAAGAGATTGATGGTGCAGGGGTACAAATCAACTAGCAAATTCTGACAATTTGCAAATTCACATTAAATGTCTTCTTCAGTAGACAGAAATCTGTGGGAAATGCTTATTACACCAATAAAACAAACCTAAATAATATATTTGCCCAAGTGCATAAATGAATTTTAAATAAATGAATTGAAACCCCATGGTTTGAAATTCTAGTCCATCCAGATGAGTATTCTGTACCAGACTGACATTTCAACTCGCAACTGATCACCATTTCAGCTGTAAACGCCACCATCCCTTCCCCAGACAAAAAGACCAACAGAATTCAGAGATGGGGACACAGACGTTCGAGCGTGGAGCAAATTCAAACAAGCTGCTGGAAGCAGCACCTGTGCAGGTAAAAGGGTGATTGACTCTGCATCAGGATTGAGAGGGGAAGAGATCCACAACAAAGAAGTGAGGGGAAGAGGTGAGGCTGTGCTGGGTCTTAAAGCCTCCCCTAACTGCCCATCAGCCATTTTACATCTACCGCCACTGATCATCACCATTATTTTTAAAATCAGATTTCCATCGCCAGATCTGCAGCCTCTTGTGCCCATTTACCACTTCCACCTCGATTTCCATCACCACCTCTCTGGTCCCACCGATTTCTTTCCTTTCATGCCTCTACCTATCACTCACTAGCTGCTGACTTACAACTCTACACCTCCTGCACTTAGTTCTACCAAGTCAAGTCACTTTTTATTGTCATTTCGACCATAACTGCTGGTACAGTACACAGTAAAAGCGAGACAACGTTTTTCAGGACCATGGTGCTACATGAAACAGTACAAAAACTACACTGAAATACATAAAAACAACACAGAAAAAAAACACTAGACTACAGACCTACCCAGGACTGCATAAAGTGCACAAAACAGTGCAGGCATTACAATAAATAATAAACAAGACAATAGGCACAGTAGAGGGCAGTAAGTTGGTGTCAGTCCAGTCTCTGGGTATTAAGGAGTCTGATAGCCTGGGGGAAGCAACTGCTACATAGTCTGGTCCTGAGAGCCCGAATGCTTCGGTGCCTTTTCCCAGACAGCAGGAGGGAGAAGAGTTTGTATGAGGGGTGTATGGGGTCCTTCATAATGCTGTTTGCTTTTCGGATACAGTGTGTAGTGTAAACGTCTGTAATGGCAGGAAGAGAGACCCCGATGATCTTCTCAGCTGACCTCACTATCCACTGCAGGGTCTAGCAATCTGAAATGGTGCAATTTCTGAACCAGGCAGTGATGCAGCCACTCAGGATGCTCTCAATACAACCCCTGTAGAATGTGATGAGGATGGGGGGTGGGAGATGGACTTTCCTCAGCCTTTGCAGGAAGTAGAGACCATGATCTTCCTCATCACGTGGTGACTACACCCATCGCCTGCCAGCTTTGCTTCACACCTCCTTCTCATTGATAGGTTGGCTGCCTCTCCTCTAGGCTCAGTCTTGGATGCAGTGTCTTAACAACAAAAGTGAAGACCATGCCTTTGCCTCTACAGATGAAGTCTGACCCGATGAACTCCCGTCAGCAGAGTTTTTTTTGCACAAATAAATTCATCTTGATGGTCAACTTCATCGCACCAACTCCCACATATAAAACATCATCCCGCACTTTGAGTGCCCCATAGCTCTGAAAGGATGTGTTGTCATTGGAGAGTCCAGAGGAGATTCAGGGGAATGATTCTGGAAATGAAGGGGTTAACATATGGGGAGTGTTTGGCAGCCTTGGGCCTGTACTCACTGGAATTTAGAAGAATGCGGTGGGATGTCACTGAAACCTACTGAAGGTTGAAAGGTCTCGATTGGGTTGATGTGGAGAGGGTCTTTCCTATGGTGGGGGTATCCAGAACTAGAGGGCACAGCCTCAAAACTGAGGGGTGACCTTTTAGAACAGAGGAAAGATAGAAGGCTCTGGATAGAGGGGGGGCGTTAGAGGTAAGACGGTCTAGGGTCTGTGACCGGGGTCAGTTACTTTTTAAGTGGTTAGGATAGGAATGGAAATGGAAATTGGGTCTGCTACCTAGAGTCTCAGAGGGTTTCAAAGAGAAATGGAACGGTCCCTGATTGGGAGAATTGTTCTTGGAGTTATACAGGACACAGAATGGGTGGGAGAGGGTGGAGAGCGGTGGTGATTAGGCTGAAGGATCATTGGTACAAGGTGGAAAGAGGAGGAAAGAATCTAATTGAATACTACCAAACCAGGATTGTCATGGGAGTGACGAACAACAGCCATCAAACTACAATTTAATTCACTCCCTTGAAATGCTCCAAAAATAGGGTTGGACAGGAATGACATGATCCTTTGTGTAAGATTTCAGTGTCAGGTTGGAACTTGGGGCAGACTAGAGCCTGGGAGTGTCCAGTTCAATTTCCGGAATAATATGAACCAAGCCAGAAATGACCTTTATTGCATTTTTTTTCCAGGAAGACATGACTTTCAATTAATTAGCACTGAAATAAGGAGCATCATTTAATTGAATGTCTAACCAAGCGAGCCGCTGCTGCTCTTCTTATTCAATTTCAAATGTTTAGATTTGTAGCCCAAATGTGATAGCTGCAGCAACACCAGTCATAACAGACTTGTAATTTGATACTTAGAATGACTCAGAAGGTTAATCAACCCCTTGGGTTCAAGGGAAAAATCCCATTAGTGCCACTGTCATATTTTCTTATACTCCTGCATCTTTTCTCTCTCTGTCATGTAGACATATCAACTCCCCTTTGGTATTTTTCCCCCATCAACCTGGACTAAGGAGTTACATACAGTGGTCAATTAACCTGTCAGCACATCGGTGAGATGTGGTGTGGAGTCACAGGACCTGGAGGAAATGTGCAATTATGGAGAGAACAAGTAAACACCATGACTCATAGGACGTACCTGAAGTCAGATTAGAATTTGTAACCATGGTGCTGCGATGAAGCATCACGTAAAGTCAAGTTTATTGTCATTTCATCCATAAACTGCTGGTACAGTACACAGTAAAAACAAAACAACGTTCCTCCAGGACCCTGGTGCTACATGAAACGTCACAGCAGCGCCGTGGTTAGCATCGTGGATGCTATTACAGCTCAGGGCGTTCCAGAGTTCAGAGTTCAAATCTGGTGCCGTTCTGTAGGAGTCTGCACATCCTCCCCGTGGAAGGTGCTCTGGTTTTCTCCCACAAGTCCAAAGACATGCTGGGTGGGTTAACTGGTCATTATAAATCGCCCTGTGATTAGGTTGGATTTAATTATGTTTGTCAGAGGTTGCTGGAGCAGCGCGGCGCAATGGACCAGAAGATCATACCCCACACTCTATCACTAAATAATAAAGAAAATCACGTTTCAGGCCGCTTCAATTCCAGCTTACAATCTGTGGCAATGTGAAGCAGATCATCACCACAAGATCCTCCATCTCTTCTTCCAGTCTGTCCTTAAGATTACCCCCAACAAAGTATTTCCTTTCAAGGTCTGTTTCCAATTTCTCTTCCTAGTACTCTTGGAGATACAAGAAGCCACCTTCTCGTGCAATGCACTATTCTGAATGAAAAGAATGTTCTTACCATATATTGTTATGAATGTACCACAGCTCTGAGGGGCCGAAGGGTGCGGGGGTAGCCCCCTCCTTTGTGAGAATCGCAAGATCACTATTGAGTCAATTCAGGAGACACAGGAAATGAGAGAAAGACATGCAGAATCCACAAAAGGGTTAGAATGTGTCCTGGCCTCCGAAAGGCGGACCCATTGATACCGGCTATTGCCTCTTGGAGACGGACTTGTGTATTGCATCCTGTACGATGCCATCAAAGCCCCAGGCAATGAACCAAGGAGGAGGTTGGTGGAGGGATTGCATCATCCCCAACCTGATTGACACCTGAGACCCTGTGAGTCAGGATAAAAAGAGGGTCTGTGGGAACAGCCCCTCAGACGCACCAGAAGAAATGCTAGCGATCCCATAATAGCGAAAGCCGGTGGAAGGCCACATGCGTCCGCTTCCATTTGCCCGGAATCGGTGACGTTTGCCACGGAAAGACGGTTTTTAGCTAACAACGGGGAACTCAACTCCCAACGACTCTCGAAGGATTGACATCATAAAAGGAATGGGCAAGTTTTAACCCGTCTTTCTCTCCAACCAAAGAGCTGCAGCTTGAATGAACTACAGTGACTTTTATATTTCCATCGGACAATACATTATCCCCTAGACAACGATAGAGCTATTTCTTATTGATTAGTATTATACCCGCGCTTTTAGAGTTAGTATTGACGAAGTATATTATCTGTATGTTTGCATTGATATTATTTTGTGTCTTCTTATCAATAAATACTGTTAAAAAATAGTACCATCAGACTTCAACGGACCTCTCTATCTTTGCTGGTAAGTGACCCAGTTACGGGGTACGTAACAATATCCTCACAAAATGTCATACTCTTCATATTAATCCCATGGCCTCTGGTTCTAGACACCCCTGCTAAGGGGTGAAGATGAAAATTCTCTGCCCTATACTGCATCAGATAATTTCCCACACCTCTTATCAGTCCCTTCCTGAGCCTCCTCTGCTTCAAGAAAGACCAACTCATCTCCAGCCTCTCCTCATCTCTGAGATACTCCAGCTCAAACAAGGAACTGGTGAATCTCCTCAGTGCCCTATCCAGAACAAGCACATCCTTTCTATAAAGGTGGTGACTAAAACTGCACACAATATTCTAGGCATGGTCTTACTAACTTCCCTTCTCTTATGCTTATGGCCCATCTAATGAAGGCTAGTCTCGTGTATAACGTCTTTCCCTTCCTATCAACCTATACTGTGATCTTCAGGGATCTATTAACATGTACACCAAAGTTCAGTAGTTATAGCAAAGAAGCTGGAAGTAGTGGGAGATTTCGATGTGATAGATTGGAAAAAAAGGATTATGTGAAATGTTGGTAATAAGATACCTTCAACTTAAAACGTTAACTATTATCGTTTCATAATATAAGGGCCAATCAATTTTAGTCAGGATCTGAGCACAGCTTATCTATGAAATGTACCTCTTGTAAAATCTGAAATATTGATCACACTGATCTCACTTGTATAAATGTCACTTCCATAAAATGTTCATTCAAGGTAGCTGGCTGGAAAATAGCATTTACTATGCAATACGTGTTTGCTATTACATAGGTTCAGCTGAGTGCTAAAGACATGAGTGTGGCTATATTACAACTTGCAATAAAGACTTTTCAATTTGCCTATCGCCACAATAGGTCAACGGCAGATGCAATCTAAATGGCTCTCCACACGGCTTTAGACAACCTGGACAACGCAAACACTCATGTCAGGATGCTGTTCATCGACTATAGCTCAGCATTTAATACCATCATTCCCACAATCCTGATTGAGAAGTTGCAGAACCTGGGCCTCTGTACCTCCCTCTGCAATTGGATCCTCGACTTCCCAACCAGAAGACCACAGTCTGTGTGGATTGTTGTTAACATATCCTCTTCGCTGACGATCAACATTAGCGCACCTCAGAGGTGTGTGCTTAGCCCACTGCTCTACTCTCTATATACCCATGACTGTGTGGCTAGGCATAGCTCAAATACAATCTATAAATTTGCTGAAGATACAACCATTGTTCGTAGAATCTCAGGTGGTGACGTGAGGGTGTTCAGGAGTGAGGAGTGCCAACTAGTGGAATAATGCTGCAGCAACAACCTGGCACTCAACGTCAGTAAGACGAAAGAGCTGATTGTGGACTTCAGGAAGGATAAGACAAGGGAACACATACCACATAGTGGGATCAGAAGTGGAGAGAGTGAGCAGTTTCAAGTTCCTGGGTGTCAAGATCTCCGAGGATCTAACCTGGTCCCAACATATTGGTGTAGTCATAAAGAAGGCAAGACAGCAGCTATACTTTATTAGGAGTTTGAAGAGATTTGGCGTGTCAACAAATACATTCAAAAACTTCTATAGTTGTACCGTGGAGAGCATTCTGACAGGCTGCATCACTGTCTGGTATGGAGGGGCTACTGCACAGGACCGAAAGAAGCTGCAGAAGGTTGTAAATCTAGTCAGCTCCATCTTGGGCACTAGCCTACAAAGTACCCAGGACATCTTCAGGGAGCGGATGTCTCAGAAAGGCAGCGTCCATTATTAAGGGCCTCCAGCACCCAGGGTGTACCCTTTTCTCACTGTTACCATCACATGGGACATACAGAAGCCTGAAGACACACTCTGCGATTCAGGAACAGCTTCTTCCCCTCTGCCATCAGATTCCTAAATGGACTTTGAAGCTTTGGACACTATCTCACTTTGTTTAATATACAGTATTTCTGTTCTTGCACATTTTAAAAAATCTATTCAATATACATAATTGGTTTACTTGTTTATTTATTATTTTTTCTCTCTCTCTGCTAGATTACGTATTGCATTGAACTATTGCTGCTAAGTTAACAAATTTCACGTCACATGCTGGTGATAATAAACCTGATTCTGAAATTTACTGGGATTCATAATTTATTTTACAACAATGCCTTCTATTTGTTACATTGTATACAAGGACTTTTGCAGAAACAAAGGTCAATTGGATGATCTGACACAAATTCCACATCTTTCTCAAACATGAAAATCTGCTCCAAGTGATTTTCATTCAATATTTGCTAACAGCATCTGATTAAAGTGGGTTACAATAGCAAATGAATAGCAAACTAATAGATAAGGATTATAAGAAAAGGTGAAACACAGGGCTTGAATGTTATAGGAACAATGATGGAATACTGATTATATTTTTCAAGTATATCATGTCTGGATTAAACCCAAGTGATATTCATTTTTGATTACAACTTCTTTTTTGACTTTACAGTACATCATTCTAAAATAGCCCAAACACAAAGCAGTATTAGAAAAATTCTCTTATTTCTTCTGCCATTAAAGGAGGGCATTCACCCTACTGATTCTATATCGAAACGCAGAACAACCCCATGAGACCCATTCTTATTTATTTCCTGATAATCTATTCTCCCTTATATACCCATCAACTCCATCCCAAATACCTTTCAATTACTCATGATTTTGCATTTTAGGAGAATTGATCAGTTGGCTGTCCTTCTCCTACCTGCGCACAGGCAAAGGCTACAGAACAAAGCTGCAGAGATGAGGACAACTAAGAGGTGGTCGCAGGAGGCAGAGGAGCAGTTACAGGATTGCTTCAAGCCAGTGAACTGGGCCATGTTCAAGGACTTATCTGTGGATCTGAATGAATGCACACCATGGTTGTCATGGGCTTTATTAAAACAGTTGTAGAGTCCCCACAAAATCAATCAGAGTCTTCCCCACCCAGAGGCCATGTATGAATCATGAGATCTGCCATCTGCTGAGGGCCAGATCAGAGCTATTCAAGTCTAGTAACCAAGTAAATTACAAGAGGTCAAGGTACAATCTCGGGAAAGCCACCTCACGGGTGAATTGACAATTCTGGACGCTCAACATTTGTGGCAGAGCTTGAATACCATCACCTCTTATAAAGTTAAATCAAGAGACACAGACAACAGTAAGGCTTCGCTTCCAGATGCGCTCAAAGCCTTCTATGCTCTCTTTGATCAACAAAGCATGGAAGAACCATCCCGATCTCCCACAGCCCCCAATGATTTTGTGATTTCAGTCTCTGAGGCTGACAGGCGAGCAGCCTTCAGGAGGGTAAACCCACGGAAAACATCCAGCCCGGACAGGATACCTGGCCAAGTGATAAAGACCCGTGCTGTTAAACTGACTGAAGTGTACACTGAGATCTTTAACCTCACGCTGCAGCAGTCAGAGGTACCCATCTGCTAGAAACAGGCTTCAATTATACTGGTGACTAAGAACTTGGTGACCTGCCTTCAATGACTGTCATCCAGTAGCACTTTTATCCACTGTGAAGAATTGCTTTGAGAGGTTGGTGATGAAACACATCAATTCCTGACCGAGAAACAACTTGAATTCACTCCAATTTGCCTACCGGAGCAACAAGTCCACAAGATGTCATCTCACTAGCTCTTCACATAACCCTGGAACATCTGGACAGCAAAGATGCCTAAATCAGAATGTTCTTCATCAACTACAGCTCAGCATTCAATATCATCATCTCCTCAAAACTAATTAATAAGCTCCAAAGCTTGGTCTCAATACCTCCTTGTGCAATTGGATCCTCAATTACCTCACTTGCAAACTCCAGCCAGATCAGATTGGCAACAACATCTCCACAATCTCCATCAGCACAGGTGCACCACAGGGCTGTGTGCTCAGCCCCCTGCTCTACTCACTTTAAACTATGACTGTGGCCAAGCACAGCTCCAAGGCAATACTTAAGCTTGCTGATGCAAACATTTATCATAGGCCGAAACAAAGTTGGTGATGCATCAGCATAAAGGGGGGGATAGTGAAAATCTGGCTGAGTGCTGCCTCATCAACAACTTCTCACTCAATGTCAGCAAGACCAAGGAGCTGATTATTGACTTCAGGATGAGGAAACTACAGGTCCATGAGCCAGTCCTCATCGGAGGATCAGAGGTGGAGAGGGTCAGCAAATTTAAATTCCTTTGTGTTATCATTTTGGAGGACCTGTCTTGTGCCCAGCACTTAAGTACAATTGGGAAAGAAAGCACAGCAGCGCCTCTACTTCCTTTGGAATTTCCGATGATTCAGAATGAGATATAAAACTTGGACAAACTTCTATAGACGTGTGGTGGAGAGTATATTGACTGGCTGCACCACAGCCTGGTATGGAAACACCAATGCCCTTGAACAGAAAATCCTACAAAAAGTAGTGGATACAGCCCAGTCCATCACGTTAAAGCATCCCCTCCCCCAAACTATTGCAAATCTCTACACAAAATGCTGTCGCAGGAAAGCAGCATCCATCATTGTGTACCCCACCACCCAGGGCATGCTCTGTTCTCGCTGCTGCCATCAGGAAAAAGGTATGGGAACCTCAGGACTCACACAACCAGGTTTAGGAATAGTTACTATGTCTCAAAAGGGATAAATTCACTTGCCCCAATACTGAACTGTTCCCACAATCTATTGACTCAATTTCAAGGACTCTTCATCTCATGTTCTCAATATTTATTGTTTATTTATTTATTATTATTGTTTCTTTCAAATTGTATTTGCAGTTTGTTGTATTTTGCACACTGTTCAAACACCCAAGTTGGTGTGATATTTCTTTGATTCTGTAATGGTTATTATTCTAGGATTTACAGAGTATGCCCACAAGAAACGGAATGTCAGGGTTGTATATGGTGATATGTATGCACTTTGATAATAAGACAAAATGTGCATCACAGATAATTAAATTCAACAATATCATGTCAATTGACCTAGATTAGTCCAATATAGAAAGAAACTAAAATACAAATGTAGAATTTTGACATAAGTAGAAGAATAGAGATAACCAAATTGCATTGATACAAAAACGCAGTTTAAGTTTTAAATGTACCATCCCGGTCAAAACTTCCATAGAGCAAATCTCAATCTAAACCTTTTTGATGAGATTATTTATGTTTCAATTGCAGCTCCCCTAGCAAGTTCTAAACATATGTAACAGTACTTTAGCCTGCTGCTGAACAACCAAATCATTCTGGAACCTGCCCACTCTATGGACTCATTATAGCTAGCCTCTGTGGTAACAACATTATGATCTTGATTTCTTCATTTGGATTGGCAATATTATGAAGCAGTTGTGCAGGCAATTCCCCAGCAATTCTTCATCTCCAGATGATTTGTTGTTTTCACCAATGTTAACATTATCAGTGTTCTTCCTCCCATTTGTTCCCGCTGATCAGAATGATCCTCTCAACTTCACTCCTGCTTGTACAATGTCCGTTAACCTGACAAGCTCTCCCCAGGTTACAGCAGGTTTCCACTCCTGGGAACTGTTCATATTCCGGACTATCTGCAAATCAGAAATGCGGACATGAACCCTGTTTCCAAGCAGTAGAAGATGTCTGTAGCCCTTCAGGAGCTGGCAAATCCATCCTGCTGGCTTCCAAAACATTTGTTTGTTTGTAAGGCTGCACAGGTCAGGCATTTGTAATTTGTGAAAGACCTGTAAAAGCATTCTTCCACAAACATATAAGGCAAAACGAAAGCACGATGCACTCAATACATTCCATTCTTCAGAATAAATTCTCACAGCACTGGAACTTGATATACTGTGTATCCTGGCGTCTTCCCCTTTTCCTTTTCAGTCTTGAAGAAGGGCCTTGGGCGGAAACATCGATTGTATATTCATTTCCGTAGATGCTACTTGACCTGCTGAGCTCCTCCAGCATTTGTCTGTGTTGCTTTGATATACTATATTGTAACTTTCTAGTGAAAAATAACAATTGGAAAATTGAATAATGTAATTTGAATGACCACCTTTCTTCTTCAGTTTCCATTTTTGTCCCAGCGTAATTGAACATCTCAGCAACAGATTTGGATTGACAGTGCTTGAGGAGATCAGTTTAGCTTTGGGATAACTATAAACCTTGCATTGGGGGAGGGTCACCAATGCAGACACAAAGCATGAAGTTCCACAGCAATATAATTTTACCAAAGAAAATTTAATTGTCACAATTCTCTAAAAACCTGTGACAGGCTTTTATTTAATTAGACAGAAAGAGCCTTTGGCAGCAGATGTTTGTTATTATCAGCATGAATACAGGAAGCTTGAAATGTTATATGTATTTTGTATTCATTGGAGAATTTCTGACCATAAGTGATAACCTGATAATCTTTAACATGAGAAAAATGAAAACTACATAAACTTTAATTCCATCTTTAAATTGCAATTTGAGCTTCAAAAGAATCAAACATACTGTATGTTTAATGAATATCCATTATCATTTACTATGAATTGAAGGAAGCTTAACTGCAATTAAAGTGCACCAAATCACTTTGCTATGACTAATGGAGACGTGCAAATTAAACAGTTCTTGGTTAAGTATTGCATGTTAATCACCATTGTCTGCTGTATGGTAAAGGCACGTATAGTATTTGCTATTATAAATGGATCCATTACACTGCCTGGTGAAGTTACAGGGCATTAAAATCCCATTGCCATCTAATTTCAGAATTGCAGAGAAAATTGGGACATTATATTTCAGTTACTGATGTGGTTCGTAACCCTTCAGCGCGACTGCAGTCTGGAAACAGAGGAGTCTGGCAATTGTTGTCACGCAGTTAGATTCAGTCACAGAACCATACAACCACAGAATAGTTACAGTACAGAAGAAAGCCACTCAGCCCATTGAGGCCCTGTGAGCAAATTAACAACTCGGCCTACTCCCCCACACTTCAAATACTTTCCTCTCTGACACTTAGGTAACGAACCCCTGTGGAATGTTGCAATTGAGTTCCTATCCTCTACAAAAGGCAGTGCATTTAAGATCCTGACCACTCACCGTGAAAAAACATTCTCCCTTGTGACATTGTTGCTTCTTTAAACAACACCGTTCACTCTATTTTTTCTTCTTTCTGACTCTTCCAGCAATGAGAACAATTTCTATGTGGCTCTTCTGCCTATATCCTTCAGACTTTTAACGCCTTTCAGATCTCCTCCCAATCTGTCCCACACTAGTCCACAAAGGCCATCTCGCCAGAATGTGCCTAGGCAATTTATGAGGATAGCGGGGTGAGGGGAGAAATTTGGGCATGTTCCTAGCAAGGCATTTCTGTCACAACGTATCTCTACGTATAATGCTAGAATGAACCTTTATGGGGCTGATTCCACAAGTGTCACTATTCCTGAGAATGCATCTTGAGAGTTAATTGAGCTACCAGTGTATATAGCTTTAGGACATCTTAACTCACTGCGTACAGCCAACAAAATACCTTTCAAGTGTATTAAATACAGGAAGCAATTTTGCACCATAGGGTGGTAACAACCCGATAATCAGCATTAGAACTGTTTGGGGGGGGGGGGGAATCTGTTTGATGAGCTTCATTACTCAGTCAAATTTGTGACATCTCTGACAACGCAGCATTTTCGCAGTACTCTATTAGGATGTGTGTATAGATTCTGTGCTCGGATTTTAACCACAACCCATGGATTGAGCAGTGCGATTTCTCTTGTGCTCTGTTTTTATTCATTATTCAACCTCTTTGAGTACCTAACAGAAAATGAATTAATATTAGCAATGTTCACCAAAATTCCGAAAAGTTTTGTGTGTATTCATTAAAATACATTTGAAGTTGATTCAACACTTTTGGAGAGTGGCTTCCTCTTTGAAAAGTGGATCTGGTAAAGGAGGTTGGGAACAAAAGTTACCTTGTTCTGAAGCTCCTCAATCTGTCCCTCAAACAGTTGTGTTCTATCAACCTACCGTAGATTCCGGATTATAAGCCGCTACTTTTTTCCCACGCTTTGAACACTGCGGCCTTTACTACGGTGCGGCTAATACATGGTTTTTTCCCATGCCACCAAAAACATTTTGCCTCGTAACAGTAGACCAATAAAATTGATGAGTAGTTCACAGAGGTCCAATGAAATTGTACGATAAATCAAGCGCACTTTCACAATTAAATTATTGTAAATCAGTCATTTGTACTCACCCTCATCAACATGGAAAACACTCGAAGAAAAGCATATGATGCAGCTTTTAAGTTAAAGGTGATCAATCTGGCGGTTGCAGAAGGAAATCGAGCTGCTGCACATAATCTTGGCATAAATGAATCGATGGTGAGACGGTGGAGACGCCAGCGTGAAGAACTGAGTCAATGCAAAAAGACGACAAAAGCTTTCAGAGGTAATCATAGCAGATGGCCCGAAATTGAAAACTTTCTTGAAGACTGGGTTAACACACAGAGAGCAGGCGGCCGCGGTGTTTCCACCGTGCAGATCAGACTGAAGGCTAAAGCAATCGCCACCAAAATGAAAATCAAAGATTTTAGAGGTGGGCCATCATGGTGTTTTAGATTTATGAGACGAAAAGGCCTGTCCGTCAGGGTACGCACGACTCTGTGTCAGCAGCTCCCTCCCGACCACGAGGAAAAACTTGCTAACTTCCGCACATTCACTCAAACAAAGATAGCGGAGAATTCCATCGGGCCAGATGATATCATAAATATGGTTGAAGTACCTTTGACGTTTGACCTGCCTCTCACTCGGACTGTTAATAAAAAAGGTGACTCGTCCATCATACTGAAAACAAGTGGCCATGAGAGAACGCATTTTACTTGTGTTCTGAGCTGCACAGCATCCGGACTAAAGCTTCCACCGATGGTGATTTTTAAGTGGCTGACAATGCCAAAGGAAAAATTCCCAAAAGAAATCATGGTGAAAGTCAATAAGAAAGGTTGGATGATGGAGAGTCTAATGAAGGATTGGCTGAGAGAGTGCTACGCCAAGCGACCAGGGGGATTTTTTCACAGAAAAAAAGCGTTGCTCGTTATGGACAGCATGAGAGCTCATATAACAGATTCAGTGAAAGCTGCCATCAAGAGTACAAAAAAACTCAATTCCAGCTGTGATTCCTGAGGGCACCACGAAGTATTTGCAGCCACTGGACATCAGCGTGAACCGGGCATTTAAAGTGGCGCTGCGCGTTGAGTGGGAGACTTGGATGACGAGCGGCGAGAAATCCTTTACCATAACAGGCCGCATGCGAAGAGCATCTTTAACTCAAGTCTGCCAGTGGATCCTAAATGCGTGGAGTCGTGTCACAACATCCACCATCACCAACGGGTTTCGAAAGGCTGGACTGCTGCGTGATGAAGAGGACCGCGTGCGCTCAAGTGAGAGCGACAACGAAGAGACTGAAGTGAATGACGAGATCCTGAGGTTGTTCAATTTGGACACTGAAGAAGAGGACTTTGATGGTTTTAGTGCGCAGGAGGAAGATGAAGAAGGCGATCAATAACTTTTCCTGGTAGGCTGCAGTATATATATTTTTTTTTACCAGTCGTTAGGAGATGTTGGAATGTTGTTCGTGCACTGTTCAGTAAAAAAGTATACGCAACGTAATTTGTGTGTTACCGATACGTATGTATATTTAAAAGTAGCCGTGTTACAGGCACGGTTCGAAAAAAAGCATTTGCAATATGTATTTGTTTATGTTACCATACGGATTTAATTAAAAGTTAAAAAATCCTCACGTGTAATATCTTTCTGTGTAAATATCTCATATTACAATGTGGGACACCTGTGGCTTAAAATCCGGTGCGGCTTGTACAAGTACAAAATTGATTTTCTTTCTAAAATTAGAGCCTGCGGCTTTTAATCAGATGCGCTCTGTAGTCCGGCATTTACGGTACTTAATTTTAATAGCCTCACAGTTACGTGCAAGAAGCGGCCGAGTAAAAGTAACTCCAGACAAGCCTAGTGATACCATTTTAAAGATGAAGCGTATTTAATATTGCAAAAATATTTGAGCAACATTGTAAGTATATTGTTTGATTAAACAAACATTTGTTTATAAACCTACCGATTCCCACAGTTACCTTGATTCTACCTCCTCCCGCTCAGTCTCCTGTAAAAATGCTTTTCCTTTTTCTTGGTTCCTTCATCTCCGCCACACCTGCTGCCAGGAGGGAGCTTTTCTTTCCAGGACATCAGAGATGTCCTCCTTTTTCAAAGAACACCCTTCTCCATCATTGATGCTGTCCTCACCCACATCTCCTCAATTTCCTGAACTTCCACACTCACCGTCTTTCCTCTGTCTTAACAGTGACAGGGTTCCTCTTGTCTTTGCCTACCAACTCTGCATCCAACACATTACTCTCCACAACCTCCGCCATCTCCAAAGGTATTCCACCACGAAACATAGCTTTACCTCCTCCCCCTCTCAGCTTTCTGCAGGGATTGCACCCTTGTGTCTCCCTTGTCCATTCGTCCCTCCCTGCTCATCTTCCTCCCAGCACTTCGCCCCACAAGCAGCCAAAGTGAGGCACCTGCCCATTCACCTCCTGCTCACCTCCATTCAGGGCCCCAACCAGTCCTTCCAGGTGAGGCAACGCTTCACCTGCACATCTGCTAGGGTTGTCTAATGTGTCCATTGCTCCCGATGCGGCCTCCTCTGTATTGGTGGGCCCTCTCGTAAACCGGGAGACCAGTTCACTGAGCCCTCCACTCCATCCATAAGAAGAGGAATTTCCCGTGGGCTAGACATCTTAATTCCGAATGCCATTCCCATTCTGACATGTCTGTCCTTGGCCTCCTTGTGCGATAATGATGCCACCCTTTGGGTGGAGGAGGAACACCTTATATTCTGTCTGGGTAACCTGCAACCTGATGGGATAAATACTGATTTCTCCTTCTGGTTAAAAAAATTATGCTCCACCCCCAGTCTCCTATTCCCTGTTCTGGCCTCTTAACTCTTCTCACCTGCATATCACCTCCTGCTGGTGCCTCTCCTGCCTCCCTTTCTTCTGTGGTCCACTCTCCTCTCCTATGAGATTCCTTCACCTCCAGCCCTTTATCTGTCCTGCCCACCTGGCTTTATCTATCACCTTCTAACTAGCCCACCTTCCCTTCCCCCACCTTTTTATTCTAGCATCTTCCCCCTTCCTTCTCAGTCTGAAGAAGAGTCTCGATCCAAAACGTTAACAGTTTATTCGTTTCCATAGATGCTGCCTGACCAGCTGAGTTCCTCCAGCATTTAGTGTTTGATTGAGCATTCTTCATTTGTTCACATATTCATTATGGGTTATATGCAAGAAGGATGTGAATGGCATACCTTATTACACCTCCATGTCACATATGAATGCCTCACTAAACAAGAATCAAGCAGACTAACTGTGTCTCGACTCCTGTGTTTTTCTTTTGATTAGTTGCTGGAATTACAAAATGTAACAGTGGTGATGAGGTTATTTTAAAATGAACCAGAGACAACTACCTACCTGTTGAAGTGTATCACATTTTGTTCTTCAGCAGTGGGGAAGAGAAAGATATTTGAGTTTTTAAAAAAAAGGCAGAAAATGGGACGCAATTCATGGGTTCATAAACAATCAGTAACCTCACACAACTGGTTGATATATACTGAACAAACTGAGCAGTAATTTGAAGTAAAATAATATAGCCAATGAGAAACTAGTGCCAATTTTGCTGAGTGTAGTAAGTGGAAAAGCATACTGACTGCTTACAATTAGATTTGCTGATATTACGAACATAATGCAGGAACGTTTAGATCTGAAACATTGTTGATTGCAAAATGCTTGAGGTTCCATAATTGGAATCAAAAGGAAGGGGAATGTGCTTCAGCTTAATTGGCTGTATTGAAGAAATTGTCTGAGCATTGTCAGTTCAGTGATGGGCTTAATGATACACTGATAGTTTGCAGAATCCTACAAGAAAGCATTTAAAAATGGCTCCTAACAGAAGCACAACTCGCATCTAGCAGAACAGTTGAAATAGCTGTATCAATGGAAACAGAGTCGCAATTGAGTTGCAGTCAGGAGTGAAAGTGAACATAAACAAAATTATAACCTGTAAACAGAAACAAGCCTGCCTAAACAAATGACGTTACATTTGTGGCAGGGGCTCACATAAATGAAACAAATGCATGAAAACTTGCAAAAAATGAATCAAAGTAGGAAACATACAAAGAGCATGTTAGGCACACAAAAATAAATGGACTGTACAGGGAAGTAAAAAAGATTAAAAAGTCAAATTGTAGTTTCAAATAGAGCATTAATCAGTGTGTTGTTGATTAAAAAAAACGATGATGGTTTGAGTGACATAGGACTTGCTAGCCTTGACAATGTGAAACTAACAAGAGTCAAGCAATAAGGCTTACGCCAGAATTGAACGGCAAATTAATTAAAATGCAATTGGACACTGGCTCGTCTGTTTCAGTCATTCCACAAAATAAGTCTGAATGACATTTCAAAGATACTGATCTGCAGATATCCAACTAAGAACATACGCTGGAGAAAAGTTAACTCCTGTGGGAATGACATTCGTAACAGTAAACTACAACAACCAACAAGCCACACTGGGCTTGTATGTGGTAAAAACAGGATGGCCAGCATTGCGGGGCCATGATTGGCTGAGACAACTACAATCTGATTGGAGACCTAGCCACCATTTGCATGCCACTCCCCCTGAGATACAGTCAACTGAAAGCAAATTAGAAAGGTACTGGATGATGCCACAGTATTGTTGAAGGAAGGCGCTGGAAGCCTTAAACATATCAAGAGTAAGATAGTGTTAAATGAAATGCCACTCATGTTCTACAAAGGTCATCCAGTTCCCTTTACCATTCATGATCATATGAAGGCCGAGGGAATTACTTCCAAAGTTAGGGGCAGCCCAAGGGTAACACCAATGATCCCAGTAGCCAAATCGGTCAGTCAGGATCTGTGGTGATTTTAAGGTCGCCATCAACCCAGTACTGAACGTAGATCAGTATCCTCCACGCAGGATAGAGGACATCTTTGCAAACCTTTCTGGAGGGAAACACTTCAGCCAAGTGGACACAGCTGAGGCCTAGCTAAAGATGGAGATGGAAGTGTTTCTCACCATAAATCACATACAGAGGGCTTTATCGCTATAACAGGCTTGCTTTTGGAGTAGCATCTGCATCTGCACTCTGGCAGAAAGCTATAGACCAAGTGCTCAAATCTGCCAAGCCACTAAGTGTTACCTGGATGACATAATTGTTACCAGTGAGAATGACAAGAAACATGTCCAAGACAGTGTTAAAAATTTTAGAAGATTATGAGCTCAGAGGATGATGCAATACGTGTGAATTCTTCAAACCATGCATCACTTACTGTGGTCACACCATTGCCACATGAGACTTTCACAAGTATGCTGAGAAAATTCAAGCAGTGGTGGATGTCCCAAGATCAAAGAACATGTCACAGTTGTGGTCCACTTTAGGATTTGTCAGTTACCGTATACAGGTTTCTGCCAAACCTGGCCACGGTGGTCCACTCCTTGAACTCATAACTCCAGATCCGGAGGAGTTGGCAACAGACAAAGCAGTGCGAAATAGCTTTCTAAAGGACAAAGGAAATGGTGACATCCTACACATTATGATCCATGTTGGCCAGGAAGCTTGCCTGCGATGGCTTGCCTTATGGTGTTGAATGATGGAAGTGTACATCCCACTACAGCCTCACACACTGTTGAGGTGTTGAGGCTATGAAACTGTCTCAGGTTGGGAGGCCTCTGGGTGCTCACAGCCTCAGGATTCACCTGTGAAGCACAGTGACCTCCCCTTGTCAGGAAAGACGTTATCCCCCATGAGTAAAAAATCCTCCACAGTGATTAAACTTTTACATCTGAATGGTACTATTTAAAATTTACTATGCTGTGGATGTCTATATCATAGTTATATAATGTACGGTGTGTATACACAGATGACTAGAGAGCAATATTTACATATTTGTGTTGAGATGCATTCCATATTGAGCTGGAGTTTAAAGCTAAGCAGGGAGAAGTGTAGTGCATTTAATGTTTCAGTAATGTTTGAGTAATACTGTAAATATGTTGTTTGATTAAGCATTCTGGGTTGTTTACATAATTCATTATAGGTTATATGTCAGAAGTAAGTGAATGACATATGTTATTATGCTGTCACGTCATATGTGAGCACCTCACTAAAGAAAACTCGAGTGGGCAAAATGTGTCCCAGCCCCTGCGTTTTTCATTTGATTAATTTTTGGAGTTACAAAACTTAACAAAAGGCAGGGTTAAATTCAGATGCATTTAATCACTTATTCTCAAATCTTTACGTATCATTTCTCGGAAAGATCTTGCCACTAAATCCTGTGTTAAACAGAAAGATCAAAATATCAAGTTTAATTCGATAGATTCCCAAGTCAGACATCTGGGATTCCTCAGAATTACCACGTTCCTCATATGCATATCTTCAGAGACAAAATAACAAGACAGTTGAAAGGAAACATTTTAGACTGCTAGCAACGTGCTTTGATCAAAAATGATGAAAGAAATCAACATGTCACAAACAAATTTGAACAAAACTGGTTTAATTAAGACAGAATTTCAGAAATATTCAGTAAGTCAGGTAGTATCTGTGGAGATAAACAGAGTTACTATCATTAAATAAAAGGTTATTGATCTGAAAGTTTATCTGTTTTCCTCTCCATTGATGCTGCCTGACCTGCTAAGTATCTCCAGCATCTTTTGTTTTTATTTCTGCATCTGCAGAGTTTTAGAATTATAGATTACTAGACAACGGGGTGATCCGTTGGGGCACCCTTTGAGAAAAGGGTAGTGCAGTCTCATGTGACCAGAATGAACATTAAATTTTCAAGAATGCTATTGGTATTGCTTTGCTTTGAAAATTGAAGATGAAAAACTCAGTTTATTAAAGAAGAAAGACATATAGCAAGGCTAATATAGCTCCTCCTGGTTTAACGACGGACACTTCTAATGGCAACATTTCGAGTTTTCTTCTGACAGATTGGAGACTCAACTGACAGCTCACCCCAACTCCCCCTCCCTCCGTAGAATCCCTATCAGCCGTCCCTACTTACCATCTAACCCGGGTTTCAACTCAACCATATGAACTACAGCTCCCACAATGCACATCAGGAGCAACGGGCCAAACGCAGACGCAATCCCTTTCCGCTGGTGGGGGTGGGTGGTGTTGACGGGTTATCAGGTGATATATTTGGAGAGATCGAGCATTTCCCAGTTTAAACTTTTGGAAAAAATGTTCAGTTTTTCCACATTTCGTCCCTAGCTCCGACTGCAATCTGCTTTTCAATCATGGACCCATTTCTATCCTGCAGTTCCAACATCAACTTTTTAAAAGTGGTGCCCCCTCAGATTTTTTTTGTTTATGATAGTCGGCTTGAAGCTGAACATAAATATAATTTTAGACTACTTACATCACATAGGAATTAAGAGAAACAAGAAACTAAGCTTCATTGAATATAATTTCTTTAATTGCACAACAGTGCTGGTGCTTTGTAATAGTTTAACTAAGCTAAAAAGTTTTGTTGATCATTTTTGTTTGCACTCAGTTTGCGAGTCTTTTTGATTACATACCTAACAATAATTAGACAGCATCGATGGACTCCAGCTGCCCAAATACTGTTTCTACGTAATTGAATGTCCCGTTGAAACCTTTCACTGGACTCAGATACGAAGCAGTAACACGAAAGCCTCCAAGAAGCTGATTATTCTTGATGATGTGGTTGGCGCTCTCCTAAATGGACGTGACCGCTGTCCTTTGACTGCAGCAAAGGGTATTATGGGTGTCTCAAAGCACGTCATTACAGTAAGGTTTAATGACCTCTTATTGATGGGTGGCAGTTAGATCTGTCCCAATCCTGCGCATGGTGATGGCCGCTCGAAATAGAGCTGCCCTGCCCTTTTGCTCCGGTTGGTGTCGCTGCTGAGGCTGGCCGTGCGCATGAGTCGTGGTGTCGCGTCCCTATTTCCCTGATGGCGGATCAGCTCTCGGGTGAAAACAGGGCAGTTGATTTTAGCGAGTGAACAATTTTATACAAATACATAACCCTGAACTTGGCCAGCATTCCGTAAGGTAGTGCATTTTAAGTCAATTTAGCCAAAAATAGTACCGCTATGTAGTGCACCGTTTGCGCTAATTGGAGGTCACAAACAGACAGACAGAGCATGAGAGTTTTAGTAGTGTATAGATTATACTCAGCATGAACCGTTCATCATAAGTCACTGTCAAGTTTGTTAAGGTGATGGCAGATGGAATACAGTGTCGGGAAGTGTATCATCATGCACTTTGATGGAAGGAATAAAGGTGTAGACTATTTTCTAAACGGGGAGAAATTTAAAAAATCCAAGGTGCAAAGTGATTTGGGAGTCCTCATGCAGGATTCCCTAAAGGTTAATCTTCAGGTAGAATCGTTGGTGAGGAAGGTGACTGTAATGTTAGCATTCATTCCAAGAGTCAAGTCGTCACTTTTTATTGTCATTTCAAACATAACTGCTGGTACAGTACATAGTAAAAATTAGATGTTTTTTCAGGACCATGGTGTAACATGACACAGCACAAAACTAGACTGAACTACGTAAAAAACAACACAGAAAAAAACTACACTAGACTACAGACTAGTAGAGACTAGACTAGGATATAAAGGCTAGACAAGAGGACTAGAATATAAAAGCAAGGATGTAATGCTGAGGCGTATAGGCACTGGTGAGGCCTCACTGAGTATCGTGAGCAATTTTGGGTCCCTTATTTAAGAAAGGATGTGCAAGCATTGGAGGAGGGTTCGGAAGTAGTTCTTGAAAATGATTCCGGAAATGAAAGGGCACCATTTGAAGGTTCTGGGCCTGTACTCATGGGAATGTAGAAGAATATAACCTATTGAATGTTTAAAGGCCTAGATGGAGGGGATGTGGAGAGGTTGTTTCCTTTGGTGAGGGAATCTAGGACCAGAGGGCACAGTCTCAAAACAAAGGGGCGTCCATTTGGAAGAGAGATGAGGAGGGAATTCTTTAGCTGGAGGGTGATGAGTCTGTGGAAACCGTTGCCACAGGGAACTGTGGAGGTCAGGTCATTGAGTGCATTTAAGGCGGAAGTTGATAGGTTCTTGAATAGTCAGGGTGTCAAAGGTTTTGGGGAGAAGGTAAGAGAATGGGGTTGGGAGGGCAAATGGATCAGCCACGATGAAAAGGCAGAGCAGTCTCGATGGGCTGAATGGCCTAATTCTGCTCCTATGTCTTATAGTTATATTTCTCATACCAAATTTCTCAGACATTCGATAATTGTCATATTATCATAGTTAGGATTACAATCAAACAAATGTCAGCAGAAAGTGTGCATGCAAATAGGAAATAAAGAATGAATCCTAACAAGGACCAGACAAATGACAGATGCCATATTTCAGAATTAGATTGTCTCTCCAGTCATTACAAAGATCGACAGCTGGCCCACACAGTCCATTACAGCATGTCAATAGATCTAATCTTCCCCCCACAGAAGCCCAAGAGACCTGGAATATAGATCAAAGAAAAATCTCTTGCCGAGACAAAGCAGCAACTGGATGAAGACCGACTCTGATGCTGTAATTGATAGTGCAGATGTGTCTCCTGTGACCTGAAAAGGACATCCTTTACATAGAAAGTAATTCCTCTCTCTGACCCTTCTGGCTTCCTGCAAAGAGATCAAACCATACTCACTCAAAAAGTGAAAAGATGTTACTTCAGTCTGAACACTTCCATGCAAAATAATTACTGTCAGAAAATAGCTTGCTTGCACTGTGCCATGCCAAGCAATCAGGACAACCAAAGCTTCCTCAGGCAACACGGAGCCTGCCAGCAACACAGGGAGCCTCTGAGTCTTTCCATCCCCTGGTCCAGGGGCAGCTTAATTCCAGTAATTCCAAACTAATGCGACATAATTTCACCACTGCTATCAACTTCAGAAGGGTCATGTTCAAAATTCTAATGGATTTATAGAACATCTTCCAACTCAACTCACGCTTTTATTCTTCTCTACCCACCACCCCAAAGGGCAGAGCAAAACTCAAAAAAAGCCAACCCGATTTGCACATGAGTCACAATGCTATGAATAAAGGCATCACAGTTGCTAAAAACAAAACCAATCATTGATCTATGGCATTCCTTACATGACCCAGATCATTGTACCATGCTAGACACCACGTAGCGCTAACAAATCGTCAGTTCCCACAAACCATGCAGTTAATACGAAGAGGATGCCTGCAAATTCCAGCAAAACCACACCTTTAAATGTGTTGTGTTCTCACAGAAGTGAATTAAGCATAATCGATTCTCTTTAAACCAAGGATGTCTTCTGTATTACAAAATAATGGATGGCAAACTGGAAGATGCAGTTACCATCTCCAGCTTCAGCCAGCAATGAACCAGATGCATAAAATCTCATTATCATGGTCACCTTGGCAACAAGGGCAAATACAGTCTTTACCCTGCTGAGAAGTTGTAGTCTTAGCTGAAGTGGATGGAATATTTCAGTAACAACTTCCTTCTTGAAACACATGCTCAATTATGTTCTCTTCCTAGGGGATTGCTTTCTATGGACCCATGCCTGCCTTATGCAACAAGTCTGATGTTAGCAAAATATCCTTCAACAACCACCTCAGCACTTCCTGCAGACATTTGCAACTTGAAATAAATATCAAAAGCACCAAACATTTGAAGATAGTAATAACCACCAGAAGATAACAACCAACAATTCAACTGTTGGTATTTGGTGATCCTGTAACAGGATTATTGAGAAATGTTCCTGGATTTTACATTCATTTTCATTATCTGTGATCACCAACGAAGCCAATTATTGTTACACATCATTAATTGCCTTTCAGAATACAGGAAAGATGTTTCCAAAGTGTTGATGGGTATAGAGCACAGAAACAGGTCCTATTGGTCCACCTTATTCTTCCCAAATCTACTTGTGTGCATTAGGTCTGTATCCTCTCATGTCTTTCCTATCCAAGTGGTTGTCCAAATATTTCTTAAATGCTGTAATGATATTTGTCTTCCTTCATCTTCTCTGGCAATTCATTCTTCACATTCACCATCTTCTCTGTGAAAAATCTGTCCCTCAGATCACTTTTCAATTTGTCCACTCTCACAATAAACCTGTACTCTCTGGGTCTAGGTGCCTCTGCCCAGGGAAAATGATTCTACCTTTCCAATCTATGCCTCTCATAATTTTAATAATTCTATAAGGCCAAACACCTCTATCCTCAGCTAGCATTAGAATGATCTTATACGCACCTTCATGAAATTCCACAGCCCCGACAACCCGATGATTTCAGTCTCTGAAGCTGACATAAGAGCATCTTACAGCAGGGTGGACCCACAGAAAGCAAGTGGCCCAGGCGGTGAACCTGGCAGAGTACTGTGCTGATCAGCTGGCTGGGGTTTATACTGACATCTTTAACCTCAGCAGTCTGAAGCACCCACTTGCTTCATACGGGCTTAAATTATACCGGTGCCCAAGAAGGACGTGGTAACCTGCCTCAATGATCATTGTCCAGTAGCACTTACATCAACTGTGATCAAGTGCTTTGAGAAGTTGGTCATGAGGTACATCAACTTCTCCTTGAGGAATGACGCGGTTGTGTTCTAATTTGCCTACCATCACAACAGGTCAACAGCAGATGCCATTTCATTCACTCTTCACTCAGCTCTGGAACATCTGGCGAGTGAAGACACATAAAATAGGATGGCTTCATCCAACAATATCACCCCTTCAAAACTAACCGATAAGCTCAAATATCTAGGCCTCAATATCTCCTTGTGCAACTTCCTCACTTTGCAGATCCCCATCAGTTCAGATGGCAACAACATCCCCTCCACACTCGCCATCGACACAGGTACACCACAAGGCTGTGTGTTTAGCCCCCTGCTTTACTCGCTTTATACATATGACTGTAATGCTAAGTACAGCTCTATTGCCACATTTAGGTTTACAAATGCCACCACTGTTGGCTGAATCAAATCAAGTGATGAATCAGCATTTAGGAGGGAAATTCAAATCCGGTTGAATTGTGTCACAACAACCTCTCACTCAACGTCAGCAAAACCAACGAGGAAGAAACCAGAGGTCTATGAGTTAGCCCTCATTAGGAGATCAATGGTGGAGAGGGTCAGTAACTTTAAAATTCTTGGCGTTATCATATCAGAGAAACTGTCTTGTGTCCAGCACATAAGTGCCGTTACAAATAAGGCGCAGATTACAAAGTTTGCGCAGGTATTTCATTTAACAGTTCTGTAAAATCAGTGTGTTCTGCTGTTAGGATGTTTTGGCTTCAGCTAAAAGATAAGGGGATATATGTTCAACTTAGGAATGTTGTGTCAGCCAATCAGGATGGCACAATCGCAAGAAAGTTTGACAGAGTGGGGTGGAGAGAGATTTGTGACAGACAGTATGGTTCGTGGGTTTTTCTTTCCACAGGAGCTGCGGAGAGGACAGGAGGAAAGGAGTTGCACAAGGTGCTTTGTGCAGATAAATGGCTCTAAGGAGGAAGCACCAATACCCTAGACAGTGCGCGTTAGTTTGAGAAGAATTTTGAGTGAAATTTGAAATGCGGTGTGTGTTTTCATGCACACTGTGGGTCCAATGATGTGCATTTTTGGATTGGTTTAACTGTAATGGGCCCTTTCTATATAATATTATGAGGTGTACAACTTGTTATTTCTTGCCGACCGATAATTGCAAATGGGTAGTTTTCAGGCAGCATTCGCTCAAATCAAAGATTCTTTAATTGGAACATCACGATGTTCCTGTTTGGTTGAACCCCAAAACATACCACCCCTAGATGCATATGGTTTATGAAAGGTAGCCTTCTCTCACCACTGAACCCCATAGCTGTTAACAGAGCCAGCGACGAGCCAAAATTCCATACAAGCCCGGGGGGGGTGGGCTTCAGTTATTTGTCAGTCTTTGTGTGTGCAGTTTTTCATTGATTTTATTGTATTTCTTTGTTCTACTGTGAATACATGCAAGAAAATGAATCTCAAGGTAGTACATGGTGACATATCTGTACTTTGTTAATAAATTTACTTTGAACTACTGCCTTCCATTCCAGACAACATCTTGGTGAATCTCTTCTGCACTCTCTCTATTACTACCATATCCTTCCTCTTGAGTGGCGACAGGAGTGAACACTAAACATAAAGTACGATCTAACTGATTTTCTTTTTTACAACTACACTATGATATCCCAGCTCTTGTATCCAGTGGCTTGGCCTATCAAAGCTGCATATCTATTGCTGTTTTCACTATGTCATCCACCAATGTCACCACTGTCAGAGAACTATGAACTATGAAATTCAACACTCCCATGATCTCCATATATCCCATAAGAATTTGAACTCCCAGAGTGCATTACCACACATTTGCCTGGATTAAATTCCACCTGCCTCTGCTCCCTCCAACTTTCCAGCAGATCCATGTCTGACTCCTTACTTGGATAAACTTCTTCACACCGACGACTACACCATTTTTTATTTCATCAGCAAGCTTACTCATCATATCATCTATATTCTCAGCCAAGTTATTTGTTTATATTACAAACTATAAGGGCCCTTGCACCAATCCTGCCAGGGATGGTGGCAGTTACATTAGGGACATTTAAGAAACTTTTACAATATATATGTACATGAACGATAGAAAAATGGAGGACCATGTGGGAAGGAAGGGCCCTGCTGTCATTGCCTGTCATAAGGTGAAGTACTAACTCCACATATAGCTTCAGATATCCTATTGAATACGGGATGGAAGATTAGGGAGTTCCAAGATTTAAACCCAGCACTAAAGAAGGATCAGTGATATAATTCCAAGTGAGGATGGTGTGCTCTTTGAAAGGAACACATGCAGGTAGTCAATTACTTCCTACCCTTAGTTGACATGTTGGTGGAGTTCATGGGTTTGGAAGGTGCTGACGCAGTGGTCCAGTGAGTAACTTTGCAAATGGTATACACAGCAAGTCACAGTGCAACAGTGGTGCAGAGATTAAACCTAAAGCATGGATGGCTGTCAGTTAAGTGAGATGCTTTGTTCTGAATGGTGTTGAGATTTTAGAGAGTGTTGCCGCTACACTCATCCAAGCAAAGAGAGGGTATTCCATCAGACTGCTGCTTTGTAGGTGAATGAAAAGCCTTGGAGAGGCAGGAGCAACTCACTCGTGATAGGATAGGCAATGGTCTTTATGTGTCTGCTGCATTTACACTTCCATTAAGTGGTGACCCTGGATATAGATGGCGGGAGATTCAGTCGAGTAATCTGTGAACATTCATGGAGGTGGTTTCAATAAACATTGTCCTTGCTTGGTAGTTCTCTGCGCAAATATTAAACAGTTAACAGCCCTTGCTTGCATACAGTCTTGGGTTGCTTCACGTGAGTTACGAATAGAAACAAGCATTGGACCACCCCTATTTCTGGTCTGGCCTGGAGCAGCACCCTGAGAAACTTCTGCAGTGACATCCAGCTGCTAGGATGACCAACTCCAAAAAGTTCTTCCTTTGTGTGAGCTATGACTTCAACCACTGGAGTGCTTTCCCTTTAATCCCTGTTGATTCCTAATTTACTAAGGCTCCTTGACGTTGCTTGGATGTTAAATACAATTATTCTTATCTCACTTCTTTTCAGGTCCGTGGTGCACTTTGAACTGAGGAGTTTATTGACTGAGTGGTCCTGGCTGAACCGAGACTGAGAAGGGGCTTCTTGACAGCTCTGTTGACAACAAATTCCATCACTTTGCAAATGATTTATAGTATAGCAACAGTGGTGATTAACTGGACTGTGAGTAGCAAATGAGCTGTTGGATGAACTCAGCAGGTTGGGCAACATTTGTGGGAGGAAAGGAATTGCTGGTGCTTCATGTAGAAATTCTGCATCAGGACCAGTGTCCCCATTAGTTGGTTTGGATTTGCTGTGCATTTTGTTAACAGGATGTACTTGGCACATAGAAGTACCAAGGAAATTGCATGTACCTAATGAATTTTGTCAACAGGATGTGTGTAGGCAATTTTCCAGACAATTGGGTGAAGGCCTGTGCTGCAACTGTACTGAAACAGCATTGCCAGAAATTAGACCATAAGACCATAAGACAAAGGAGCAGAAGTCGGCCGGCAGCCCATCGAGTCTGCTCTGCCATTTCATCATGAGCTGATCTAATCTCCCCTTTAGTCCCATTCCCCCACCTTCTCACCATAACCTTTAATGCCCTGACTACTCAGATACTTATCAACCTCTGCCTTAAATACACCCAATGACTTGGCCTCCACTGCCGCCCGTGGCAACAAATTCCACAGATTCACCACCCTCTGGCTAAAAATGTTTTTTTTCATCTCTGTTCTGAATGGGCGCCCTGAAATCCTCAAGTCATGTCCTCTCATACTAGACTCCCCCACCATGGGAAACAACTTTGCCACATCCACTCTGTCTATGCCTTTCAACATTCCAAATGTTTCTATGAGGTCCCCCCTCATTCTTCTAAACTCCAAGGAGTACAGTCCAAGTGCGGTCCAACATTCCTCATATGGGAACCCTCTCATTCCTGGAATCATTCTAGTGAATCTTCTCTGAACCCTCTCCAACGTCAGCACATCCTTTCTTAAACAAAGAGCCCAAAACTGCACACAGTTGAACTACAAATTGAACTACATCTGGTGCACAGATCTTCGGAACCACTGATGTCCAGTCCGACATACTTTGCTGTATTCAGAGCTCTTGATTGTTTCTTGATACGATATGGATTGAACCAATCCGTCTGAAGACTTGCTTCTGCAGCGGTAGGTATTTCAGAAGGAAATTAAATGAAGGATCTAATCTGTAGTTCGCATTCATGTGCTTGCAAATGCTCAGTCATCCTTTTGAATTCACATCTGTGCCTCGACATTTTGAGAACATGGATGTTCTTGGAGGCACTTCCTGTTGTTGTTTAATTGCCCACAAACATTCATATCTAGACATTGGACCACTGTGAGACAGGGACATATACTGTGATGTAGCTGGATGACCCACCGCCACACAGCAAGAGAAATCTCCTGGAGTTTGCACTTTCCCACGATGACTTTC
Source organism: Hemitrygon akajei (assembly GCF_048418815.1). Lineage (NCBI taxonomy): Eukaryota > Metazoa > Chordata > Chondrichthyes > Myliobatiformes > Dasyatidae > Hemitrygon > Hemitrygon akajei. Next base: position 110,507,159 of record NC_133125.1, read on the forward strand.
CCAAGGGGACTGGTTTCCTCACATCCCTAAGACATACAGAACGGTAGGGTTTAAGTGGCCACTATAAGTTTCCCCTTGAGTAGGTGAGTGGTAGAATCGGAGGGAGAGCTAATGGGAATGAGGGGGAATAAAATGAAAATTAGGATTAGTTTCTCTGGGTACTTGATGGTCAACATGAACTGGATGGGTCAAAAGGCCTCTTTCCATACTGTATGATACCATGAGATGCAATCTGATTTTATGGTTATGAGATCACTTGCCCCTTGTACGTTGCTTTTGTTTGTTACCCATTCAGGGTTTTACTGCAGCTTCACTCCGCTATCATCTCATCATTTTTAGATAAGCCTAGAACTAATCATTGCAAACCCTTCTTCACCCTCACTAAAACAGAGCTGATCTCCTAGCAAGAGTAATGATAGACTGAAAGCCATGCTAGTTCACTAGATTACAGCTTCCAGTGCTTTACATTTCTGCTCCTGCTGATGGTCTATAGTACCTCATGGATATTGGGTTTAGAGCTGTCAGATCTGTTCAGAAACTATCCAAATCAGTATGTTGTAGCACCATGCTCCAGTGCTGCCATGGACAGATGAATCTACCACAGGTAGAGTGGTGAGATAACAGGTAGGTTTAACCCTTATGTTGGTTAGCACACTTCCTGTTGCAGACTATGTCATTCAGGACTCACCCGCTCAGTCAGTAGTGGTGCTACCAAGTCACTCTTGATGATGGAACACTGGAATTCCCTGTCAAGAATATATTCTGTGCTCTTTCTAATTTTTGTGCTTCTTCCTAGTATTGATCACGGCAGGGATAACAATTGCAGACAAGATTGCTTGGGCCAGTGTTGTTCCACAAGATCTCTCACAGTCTGCAGTTCCATCATCCAACGTTCTATAACTTAATATAGATGTTTTATTCACATCTTGCATTGTAGTGTGCTCTAAAGGTCTTTATTTTCAACATTAAACACAAAGAAAAAAACATTTAATGCTTCCCACCTTAAGTTTATAATTTTTGGAGACAAGTAGCCAAACATATTTAATGTTACACTCTATTTAAGAACTATTCTTCTTAAAGCCGATGTAGGTGATCACCAGTAAATCATAACATACTGATCTTCTGTTAAAAGTTCCTTTCTCACCCTCTGTCACGGAACGTACGAAGCTCACAAGTAGAATCTAAGATGTAAACCACTATTCAAAGAACTATTGGCAACAGATCAACACCATTTCATCTTCCAGTAGCTTTTACCCCAACCACAAAACCTCTTGATTTGATTTAGAAAGCTGAACATTACCACAACCATTTAGAGATCATTTGATGACAAGTATCTAGGCTAAGGCTTTTGTAATGGCTCAATGACATTTGATAGGCAACAGTAACGGAGAACAACATTTTGTAAGCAAAATGCTGAATAGGCTGTAAGTCTGAAATAAAACATGTCATCAATAGGTCAGGCAGCAACTCAACAGGGTGGATCAAAGTCAACATTTCAGATAATGACTTTTCATCATCTGTGCTTCAATAGACTACTATGCACTATGGAAAATACGGACAAAATTATTTAATAAAAATGTACATTTTGATTAATGCTGAAAAATATGACCTGGCATACATACCATTCTTGAAAAGTTCGCAGGGTATACAGACCCATTTTCTGCTGGAATGTAGCATTGTCCTGCATATTGTCAAATTGAATGTTCAGTGCAGTCCACTGTTAAGGTGCATCAATGAAAGGTGTTTTAATGTAGGTTATGAATGTAGGGAAAGTAGCTATGAATGAAGGTTTGAACTTAAATATCTTCAAAAGCAACAACAATTAGAGAACCTGAACTCACAACTGACAAACTTTAGCATGGCGAATAAGCCCACAGAAACATTCTCTGCAGTGAAGCCTGGCCAGATGTACACTATTTTCAGCACTCCATGGGTTTCAGCAAACATCTGAAATTTTTATAGATATTCCTTCTTCTTTTCTTGTCTGTGAGAAGCTGCTGAGTCACCATTTTGGATTTAATTTATCATTGTAATGTGTGTGAGAATATGCATTTTATTTTCATCTGTATTTCCTTACATTAGCATTACATGTTCAATGAACAAACATGCATAAATAAAAAGATGAAAAAAGATGTAAAGCAGCCAGAAGTCATGGCTACTCTGGCAACATCTCCAAAGCCACGAATTCCACTACCCAAGTAAACAGCGGTAAGCACATGGTCATACCAGTTCCTTCAACATCACTCTGTCCTCACAATGCATCAAAATTCCATCATCATTACTGAGACTAAATTAACAATTCCCTACCCCAAAATCAGGGAGAACAACTTCATCACAGGGACCGCTGCATTTTAAAAAGCTCCAGAGCTTTTCAAAAGTAGGCATTAAATTCAGGCCTTGCCAGGAGTTATCTATGCTCCTTTCAATATTTATAAAGCAACGGTTCTGACACATGTGGGAAGACAAGTTTCTGAAATAAAGAGGAGATGCTGAATCGGTGGGGAAATCCGGAGAAGAAAGGCAGTTGTGACTATACTCACACCTTTTTACAACACATGTAAGGTGCCATTTAAAGACAAACCTGCTTGACTCTATAGATCCCAATGCCAACATCCTCTTTTAAGCATGTTATCTTTATAAGTGTAATTTACAAGCAAAGACAGGAAACTCTGGCAAGCCATCATCTGAGAAGGAACAGCAACTTTCGAAGCCAACAGATGTGCAGAGTTAGAAGAAAAGAGAAGTAAATGGAAAGAGAGGCAGCAACAACCAAAGCCCGATCTGCCATCTGGAACCACCTGTCCTGAATGTGGAAGAACTTTCAAAGCCAAGATTGGATTCATAAGCCACTTCAGAGCCCATAAATAGATCAACAGAATAAAGACCATCATTCTCAACCTTGAGGGATAGCCACGACGACGACAAATTTACAAGGCATACCCACCAATACAGATCTTCTTCAAACACCCACACAGAACCACAATCTAATCTCAATCTCCTACTCCATCCAGTCTTTGAGTATGACCTCTCAATGCTGATAGCATGTATGACCTGTCCCTTAAAGTCCTAGCCTCTCCCTCAAATCAAAATCCCTTCAGACACTATCCCTCTCTCTTACTACCAATTCTCTCCACCACAATCCAATGTGATTTGCATCCTGACAATTACTTAAATTCCTCTGCGAGCTAAGCAGTGGAGGAGGAAAGGCTCTTTATACGTTCTCTGTTCTGTTATGCTCTTGATTTATATCTCTTGGGCATCAAAATGCTGTGAGAGGAACCTTGTACACTACAAATTCAATGCATGCATTTTGTTATAGAATAATTTCTAGACCACAGCCCTTTGATTAAGTTATTAAACAAAGGTACCTTAATTCTTTAAAAAGATTTCATTTTTCTATCCAAACAATCTTGAGTCCCAGCTGATTGCATCTCTTACCCAACATTATGACAAAGGTTCCTTTATTTCATTAACAGCGGGTGCCAGGCTAGCACAGCAGTTGACGCTATTGCAGCTTGGGCCGTTCTGGAGTTCGGAGTTCAATTCCTGGGCCATCTGTAGGGAGTTTGTACATTCTCTCCGTGAATCACGTGGGTTTCCCCTCTGTGGCCCGGCTTCCTCCCGCAGCCCAGAGATGTACAGTTTACCGGTAGTAGTTTCATGGTCATTGTAAATTGCCCTATGAGGCTAGGGTTAAACAGGTTGGGTGTCAGGCAGATGGCTCATAGGGCTGGAAGGCCCTGTATCTCTAAATAAATAAAATTATTATTTGTAGCGTTTTACTAGGGTCAGATGTTAAGTGTCATCATTGTAACTGTGACATTTCAGTCTTGATATGTAAATATATCCTTAATTCCATTTGTATGTGCATTCTAGTCATACGTTAAAAACCTCAACCAATTATTTTTAATCTGCTTTCCTTTTCATTTTATCATCTGCTCACCACTACTGCTGTTGATCAGACAAACCACATCTTTCTAGCCTTGTCCTGTTACGTTCATGGTTTAATATAAAATATAATGGTATCTTTGTCTTAAACAGATGAACACAATGATACCATCGGAAGGAAGACTGTTGTTTATTCTTTGGTCGCTTGAACAAAATGGGAACAAGATCAGTGGCTGTGAATTGTACGTGCCTCGATGTTTTTCCTCTGCCTGGCATCCTATTATTTCTCAGGTTCTGTTGCTGTATAAATGCAAAATTATGCTACACATGCACAACGAAAGAGATACATGGCAGCTTACTGTGGATACTAGCATGCTGAACCTGAGAGCAGTATTAAAACAATCTTGTAGACAACATGCCCTCAAGGTTCAATTCCTCTCTTAATATTTTATTGTCAACTGGTCGATCAATACACAAAGAAGCCTACAAAACACCTGGAGATACTCAGGAGAAAAGAAACATGCAAAATGGAATAAATTTTATGCAGATTTTCTTGCCTCAGAAAGAGCAGTGTTATCAATTAGTAATCAGTGAGCTAGACATACATAATTATTAGCTACTTATCAACATAGGTAGACATTGGTGATTAACCATTCACAGGTTTTTTTAAAATAAAAAAAATTACAAGAATAAACTGTGCAATGGCTTTTCATTCTTTACATTCAAAGTCAATGCTTTCAGGACTGTTCTGCTACATTCCTACACAACAACCAATCGCCTTGCTACCACTCCTGCGGCCCTCGGCGTAGCATACCACTACAGTAATCAACGGGCTTCCTCCCCCAACCAAGCCCCTCCCTCTCCACTTGCAGAAGAACTGTGGCCCTTCCCCACCGAGCTCCTCAGTGTTATCATTTCAGAAGACCTGTCCTGGGCCCAGCACGCAAGTGTAATTTGCAAAGAAAGCATGGCAGCGCCTTGACTTCCTGAGAAGCTTGAGAAGATTCGGCATGACATCTAAAACTTCAACAGATATGTAGTGGAGGGGATATTGACTGGATGCATCATAACCTGGTATGGAAACACCGATGCCTTTGAATTAAAACTCCTTCAAAAAAGCCCTCACCACCACTGAGCACATCAACACAGAGCACATTGTCACGGGAAAGCAACATCCATCATCAGGGACCCCCACCACCCAGGTCATGCACTTTTCTCACTGCTGCCATCAGGAAATGGTACAGGAGCCTCAGGACTCGCGCAATAAGCTTCAGGAACAATTAATACCCCTCAACCATCAGGCTCTTGAACTAGAGGGATAACTTCACTCGCTCCATCACTGAACTGTTCCCACAACCTATGGATTCACTTTCAAGGACTATTCATCTCATGGTCTCGATATTTATTGCTTATTTATTAATTATTATCATTATTTTCTTTTGTATTGGCACAGTTTGTTGTCTTTGGTTGTTCGCCCTGTTGGGTGCCGTTTATTATGGTTATTGGATTTACTGAGTATGCCCACAAGAAATCGAATCTCAGGCTTATATATAGTGACATATTCTGTATGTACTTTGATAATAAATTTAATTTGTACTTTGAACTAGTGCTGCAACATCCAGTGGACTGGGACTGTTCACACAAATGATGATCATGAATTTGATATGCAGTTGACAATGTTTATTGGAAACACCCTGGAGTGTCCAAATCAGAACTTTCAACAACTACTCTCTACACAGAATAAAGCAAATGAAATAAGGCTTGTCAGAAAAGAATATAGCCAGTTCAGTTATATTATACCAATAAGGGAGCTCCTGCCTCGCCTATATTTAAAAAGGTTCTTTACATTCAGAGAGGCTCACATAAATTCTGTGTATCTCATTAGGTATTTAGTGTAACCCTAGAACTTAAATTTTCAGTTGAACATTGTACTGCTAATTTTGCATTTCTGCAAATAAAATGTGATAGTTCCATTAGTAGTAATTCTAATGCACTGATACCCAGGTTGAAACTCGTGGGGTACGTAAGGAAATGGAGTCAGTTTTCCTGGCTTTAATCCAAGTGATGGTCTAGCAACATCATAATCTATGTTTACTTAAATAAATATTAACAAACTTTGTGCCATAATTCACATGGGCATATATATTTAGGAGCATATTTGTATACTACTCTGCATGCAGCTGCAGAATGACTTCTGGCACTTTATTCATAATTTGAGTTCAAAGGGGGAAAAAACTCCTAAGACATTTAATGTACTGTGGACTTACTTTCACATTCTTTAGATCACATAAAGTCAAGGCCTATGTTAAAATATCTGTCAACAGATTTTAGATAGAAATTGAGTTTACAAGAGATAGTAAACCTTCCTTGGAGTTCATGATTTTGCCTTACCTCTTCAATTGCATTAACATCTAGCAATTCAATAGCAACCATGAGTGTTCTCAGTAAGATGCTAAGTTTGCAAGAAAGGAACATATTTCCCACAACAGACAGCAAAGACTTTGTAAAGAGCAACATTCCAGAAACACTGCCTATTTTCAACATGACACTGAAAAGAAATCTTTGAAGTGAATTCATGCCTCAAACAAGGTTATGGTTGACATTTGTGCCATGGTATTGATGAATAACAAAAAAATCCTAGATTGAAGATTTGTTTCAAAATTTCATGTGATTCTTGCACCAAGAAGAAAGTTTGTCTAAAACATGCCCCAATGTTCAATGACTGACATAGTGAAAAGAGAGTGTAAAAATAAATCACTGCTCTCACCGTCAAACTTCTTATGTCTTGAAATAAAGGTTGTGCGGAGAAAATGACTTGTTTCTTCCACCATATTTTCAAACTCCAATTTGCTCTGCTGGCTCAGCTTGTCCTCCATTTCTGAAGTGCAGCATGTAAAACCTTGTGTGCATATCCGCAGGTCTTCCCCTGAAAACAAATTGAAGAAAACAGTTAGTTATTTAGTTGCCAAAAAAAACCTGGCCTCCAAGGAGAATTTTAATGGCAATATGAAATGTGTCTTTGAATAAAATAATTGCTTATATGGATCGTTTAGATATTACAACAGATCCAGTCGATTTCTTCTCTGCTGTTACTATCTCCTCAGGTCTTGGTGAATGTGTCTTTCTAAATTTAATTGACAATTTGCAATTGCTTCTACTTTCATTAGGATTTAGATTTTGTAGTTAAATAGCCCTCTACTCTATACAAAATCTAAAGAATAAGGAATATAATCTCACTGTTTTTTTCCAAAATGAAAACCGACAACTCTGATTGAAAAGAGAGAATGCATGTCAGTTCTGTTTTGTTAGTCAGATCCTTCTTAATTTGCAGACAATGTTAACACTTTCCAGGTTAGTCCTCCTGACAGGATTACGTTAAATGTATGAAATTCAGACACCAATTTTACACTTACTCAATGAAGTGACATAGGGAAGGTAAAACGAAAGTCAGAATTCGAACTGATTCAACCGAAGATTTTTTTTGAATTAACAGCTTTTTGTCTAAAAACTTTCATTTCTGATCAAAAGTTCAGAGTAAAATTATTATCAAAGTACATATATGTCACCATATACAAACCTGAGCTTCATTTTCTTACGGGAATTCATAACAAATACAAAGAAACACAGTAGAATTAATAAAAAAATTCACTAAGATGGACAAACCACCAATGTGCAAAAGACAACAAACTGTGCAAAACAAAAAGAAAAACAAAGTAATAAATAAATAATATTGAAAACATGAATATTGTTGAGTCATTGAAAGTGAGTCCACTGGAAACCAGCAAAGCACTGATTCACTGGAGCGCAGCCGGAACAAGGTTTTTGATCTCCTTTGTCATGTATACGTGCATATGTTACAATAGATTAGAAAGCTTTGGTTCCTACGACAGTGAAGCTAATTTAACAGTTGTCCCACTGTAGTGCTAAACAACATCATGTCTCAGTGTAATAACACAGTACATCCACATAGAGCCTACGATACATGCAGAAATGAAACAGGTCTGAAGAGAGGACCTTCACCCGATGGGTATTGGTGCGTCACAGGTTTATGTGAATTGTGTTACCGAAGAACTCCTGAATTTTATTTATCTATTTATTGAGCTACAGCACAGAGTAGGCCCTTCTGGCCCTTCGAGCCGCACCACCCAACAATCCCCTGATTTAACCCTAACGTAATCATGGGACAATTTACAATGACCAATTAACCTACCAATTGGTACATCTTTGGACTGTGGGAGGAAAGCACAGCTCCCAGAGGAAACTCACACGGTCATGGGGGTAACGTATAAACTGCTTACTGGCATTGGCAGGATTTGAACCCGGGTTTAGGGGTTCTAATTAGTGATTGGTTGTTCAATATCTACTTTTCCTTCATTACATTTAATATCCTGTTGGTATAAATCTCTGTCTTCAGACTCACTTTCACATGCTCTTTGTATTATCATTGTAGGTACATAAACCCTCTCCCCATTGCCCAGTCTGAAAGTAAACAGGAGTAGCTGAGGAGGATGAGATGGAACAAGCCACATCACTGCCCCTGATATAAACACACTGTGAGGGCTGGGGAAGTTTCAGTCAGGCCAGAAGCTAACGTACCAAACATTCAGAGAGAGGAAGGAAGACAGATTATGTCAGCATTTTACCCGGCAAATCCAGAAGGGCAGTGAGGAATGGGAGCACACGCAATGAGCTAAAGTAGAAGAACATCCAATGCACTGACCAATCTGATCGACAGATTACAAACTGCACAAAAAGTCCATTGCACAAGAGTTCAAATGGTGGTAGGCACCTCTGCAGCAACCAGTACTGGTACCTCAAAGTTACTAAAGCTGATGGACAGATTTCACATTGGGTGGTCTTCTCCAGCCTCTTGGCCTCTGAGAGTGAGAGGATTCTCCTCATTTTAATCTAGAAGAAAAGTCGCCACACAAGTGGGTACAATTCAAGGTTTGCCTGGTCTTAGGCTGCTCCAATCAGGACTCTGCTTCTTGTTACTCAGTACCAGCTTGTTGTTGGCTGAGAACAGATCTTACTGTTAGAAGATGCCACTCAGAAACAGGCTCCTCTCCATCAGGAGCAAATCCCTGCTCCACAAGAATCAAAACAATAATGAGATTGAAAACACTGAGTACTCAGGAAGCAGAGGCTGTAAAGCGGGAGTCAACTTTCAGATGGAGGTAATGGCGATGCTGCAGGTTGGGTGGCAGCGGATATGCAGGCTAAAGTTTGCCAAGTTTAGAGAGAGCTCTGATGGAAATCAATAGCATCAAATTACTGCACTCCCTGACAATACCTACACCACACTCCCAGAGTTCAAGTTAATAATTGAATCTAAGTATTTTATTATAACTCATACTGACATAGTGATTTTATTCTATATACATCGCAAGGACAAGCCTCCTTTAACTAACATGAAGCATGCCTCATACGTTTAGTGAAGACTTGCATCAGGAATAATGGACTGCACTGCACACAAGTAAGAACTCAGTGTAAGTGACATCAAAATGCACACCGACTTCCAATCCATGCGCCCACTGTGCACATCTGCATCGAATACACGTGGGGACTGGCACACGTTTCTAAAGTGCCACCCAGATATTGAGTGTGTTTGATGAAATTCAACTGCACAGCATCTAACAATATAGCATTATGCGTTTGAACTTCAGATCCAATTACATTGCCTTGTTTACTCATTATTCCCCACCTAACAGTCTTCAAGGTCAACGGTCTGCTTTGGCATTCTGATAAATTCCTAGTTATTTCTTTTACTCCATTCCATTCTGAGAAATCCAAAAATGTGTCCTTGAAATATATTTTAGTAGCAACTGTGCATGGAAGTTTTTCTTCCAAAATTTAGTTCCACTTAAACCTACAGAATATTGATCAGATTGAATGATCAGAATAACATTAAACTGATCTTTCATTTAACAGAAATATAAACAGGATCCTCATTAAATTGTGGCTTGAGAACCAGCAAATAAACATCCACTGGCAAAGTTTCTTGTCCTTTTGTTGGTTTCTAAGATGTGGTAAAAAGACCCAAGAGACTCCTTCCAGTTTATTCACTTCCTCCACATAATCATTCCTCACTTTTTCTCACAAATTAAGAGACTATTTAGTCTATCAAGTCTACACAGCTTGTCAAAGCATTATTAATCCCATTTCCTCTTGAACCTTTCCCTGTACCCAAAGCCCTCCATTCCAGTGAATTTCTTCTGCGCGTTTTTCAACACCCTTTCACTTTCAACCACACGTGGTAAATCATAAGCACTTCACATACGAGACAAACAACTGTAGGAAGAATTGCAAGTTTGTGGATTCCTAGTTGGAGCTGTGGAGACAAGGAGGTATAGTAGGGCATCACAGAGTGTGATCATCCTGCTGTTCAAGGATCTCCAGGGTGAGGGCAACTCTGACAAAACAGAGTTGCAGATACCGCAGGAATCCCCTGTGTGCATTTAAATCTTTAACTAATGTGCTACTCTGAAGACAAACCATTATTTTGGGAACAGCGAGATTAAAATTCAATCCCCATGTTTTATGGTCTTACATCTTTCCTATAATGAGGCAATCATATTGAACACAATACCCTAACCAGAGTTTTATACACCCACCCTGTTCAAGGACTGTTTGTCCCACTTCCATCAGGAAGAAGGCTATGTAGCATCGGTGCCAGGACCTCACAGCTCTTGAACTCAATCCCCTGCCTAATGAAGGCCAAGGTATGTTTTCTTAACCACCTATCAACTTGCAGGGCAACTTTGATGGATCTGTGGACATGGACCCCAAATCCCTTATTAACTCTGTACTGACCTTTCAAAGTGAATCACTTCACATTTTAATGGGCCGAACTCCAGCTGTTACTTCTCAGCCCAGCTCTGCATCCTGTCAATATCCCGTTGTAACTCACAACAACCTTCTACATTATTCAAAACACCACTATCCTTCATGACATCTGCAAACACACAAACCCACACATCCACTTCCTCATCCAAGTTATTTATATAAATCACAAAGAGCTGGGGTTCCAGAACAGATCTCTGCATAACACCACTTGTCATCAACCTCTGCTCGAAACATGCTCCATCTACTACCTCCCACTGCCTTCAGTGGGCAAACCAATTCGCAATCCACTCACCAGGTTTCCCCAGATCCCATGCCTCCTGACTCTGAAAAGTTTATCATGGGGAACCTTATTGACCACCTTAATAAAAAATCCATATGCAATACATCCACTGATCTACTTTCATCAATTTGTTTTGTCATTTCCTAGAAGATTTTAATTTGGCTTGTGCGGCATAAACTGCCTCACATATCGACTACCCTTTTCAAATTTTTTCATTATTATTGTTATCCAATATACAAGAGTACATCGAAGTAAGTAACACTTACAATGTCTCAAAAGAGAAAAAAAACAATATTAAGGATTGAAAAATATGGTGATACAAAAAAAGAGAAAAAAAACCCTACTAAATCAAGAAAAAAGTGAGAAAAAAAGACCCATTAGGTGATCAACCCCGGAGTCATGTATCATACAAAAAGCTTCTAAAGATAAACATCAAACCGCCAGCAAAAAAAAATTATACCAAAATTTACAATTAGATCGTGGAGAAAATCTATCAATTAAGTCAAATGGTAATAATGAGCAAATGAACCCCATCTTTTCTCAAAATCAAACATAGGTTCGAAAGTTCGACTTCTAATTTTCTCCAAACTAAGACATAACATCACTTGAGAGAACCATTGTGACAGAGTGGGAGCCGACGTATCCTTCCACTTCAACAGAATGGCCCTCCTAGCTATCAATGTAACAAACGCAATAACATGTTGATCAGACAAAAAAATACCACTTACCCACTATCCTTAATAAGTCTAGGCTTTTCTAAAGGGATGAAACCTTTTTAAAAAGAAGTAAGTTAAACAAATGAAACTCTACTGGCTAGAAGTGTGGAATGGGACTAGATTCAATGTTCCTGCAGAGAGCCGGCAAAGACTCCAAAGAGACCAAATAATTTCCTCCTATGTAGTGTTAACCATTTTATAATTAAATTTAAACCATTAACAACATTATTTAACTACTCATTTACATTTTTATTTAATTCAATTCTAAATCGAAATATTTCATTCTAACTGTAAATACATTATTTGTAAAGTCAAGTTTGGAATATCACTTTACATTTTCGTCAGTCTGAGAAACGAGAACTCTTCAGCCTCAAGTCACTTAGAGAGATTCAGAACTGAAGTATAATTAGGGAAATGGAAAAAAAAGAATCTCAAACCAAACATCTGAAATAAATGGAATAATGTAAAAAAAATCTTGAAAACAAACCACTACATTTATTCAGCAAACCCGAGGCCATACTTAAGAATTTAACAATTGTGTTTAATATAATCTCATCCAAAGCTGTCAGTAGCATTTCACAAAACGGGTGAGTGTCTACTGAGATCAGAATTGAGAGGTTTGAACAGTAATGAAGATCCTGAATGCTGTTTCTGTTTGTTGCCTTTTAGACCTCTTGTACCCTAGTTATTGTAGGAGGCTACCTGTTTAACTTCACCTAGGTCCCAGGGAGAACCTTTGCAATAACGTGTGAGAGGCAAACTATGAGAGCATTTATACTATTTTCCTCTACTGATTAAATATATAGATAAAATTGCAGTTTATTAATAGACCTACTTTATTAAAACAGTCCAGTGCAAAACTTCGGGTTTTGCCTTTTTAATACATCTAATTTGTCATCAGGCATGGACTTTTAAAAGAAGTGCGTGCTCGGATATGTACAAAGATGTCTTCAGGAGAGCAAACATTCAACAACATGCATAGTCACAATCAAATCATCCTATTGTTTTAATAGGCATCTTCGGAAGTCTTCTATCTGAAAATTCTGCCTGGATCCACAGTTCAAATGAATATAAATAACAATTATGGATATTCATGAAATCCGTCTGTTTGCAAGCGTGACATGCCATTCTAATGAGCAATATCACAGATATTGTACACAGGTACCAGCATCACACAATATGTTTAAGAGACAGCACTTAATTCGTGCTTTGCCAACGACCCTCTGAATCTCAGTGAAATGCAGAAAGTTTGGATAAAGACCCATATCAGCTTGTTAATACATGTTAAAGAAACATCAGTAACTCCTAAACCTACAAAATGAAAAATAATAAGCCATTGCAACGTTTTTTCAAGTAATATTCTGCATCCCAGATGATACATCCAACATGGAAATCGGAACAGAAGGAGCTACAATAGCTCTACACATTATATCATAACTCTTTTTTGATTAATTCTGAAGTATGTAATATACATTGACAACCAAAAGGAACAAGCTGTTTTAGGTTTTATATTGTGGAATGCGGAAAGATTGACTAGTGTTATGGAATTTTACATTAAAATTAGCAGAGATTTCGTTCAATCGAAAAGCAGGATCTTAAAGCTAAGCTAAACGTAAGAGAACTGACATGGATTTGGAAACTACATGAAAGAGTTTGACAGAAAGGTAAGCAAAGGATAATATTTAAATGCACATTTTAAAAGAAGTACAGCACAAAAAAATCCAGTGGGGAAAATAGTTCAACAAGCTGAAAAGAAAATTAAAACATGAGTTAGATCAAAGGAAGAGGATTATGCCGTGGTGCATTCCAGGTATGGGAGCACAAACTGAATCAGCAGTGAAAGTGTTCACTGTATACATGAAAAAATACATGACTGAGTGTGGCAAAGCCTAGCTCAATCCCTGGCAGCGCTGCCTTGAACATGGTGTGAATTCAATAACAAATAGCCCTATGGAAGGATTGCACTTTGGAAGGAAAAACCAAAGTAGAACTTACAAGGTAAATGGTAGGGCACTGAGGAGTGCAGCAGAACAGAGGGATCTGGGAATACAGATACAAAATTCCCTAAAAGTGGCGTCACAGGTAGATAGGGTAGCAAAGAGAGCTTTTGGTACATTGGCCTTTATAAATCAAAGTGTTGAGTATAAGAGTTATGGTGAGGTTGTATAAGGCATTGGTGAGGCCGAATTTGGAGTATTGTGCGCAGTTTTGGTCACTGAATTACAGGAAGGATATTACAGGAAGGTTGAAAGTGTGCAGAGAAGGTTTACAAGGATGTTGCCGGGACTTGAGAAACTGAGTTACAGAGAAAGGTTGAATAGGTTAGGACTTTATTCCCTGGAGCATAGAAGAATGAGGGGAGGCTTGATAGAGGTATATAAAATTATGATGGGTATAGATAGAGTGAATGCAAGCAGGCTTTTTCCACTGAGGCTAGGGGAGAAAAAAACTAGAGGACATGGGTTAAGGGTGAAAAGTTTAAAGGGAACATTGGGGGGGCTTCTTCACACAGAGAGTGGTGGGAGTGTGGAATGAGCTGCCAGATGAAGTGGTAAATGCGGGCTCACTTTTAACATTTAAGAAAAACTTGGACAAGTACATGGATGTGAGGTGTGTGGAGGGATATGGGCCAGGTGCAGGTCAGTGGAACTAGGCAGAAAAATGGTTTGGCACAGCCAAGAAGGGCCAAAAGGCCTTTTTCTGTGCTGTAATGTTCTATGGTTCTATGGCTCACTGCAGAGAGATGGGGGGGGGGGGGGCAGTTATTTGAAAAGCCGGGGCAAGCACTGAACAGCAAGATGTAGGACTTGGGGGAGGGGTGAGGACATCATTGTTGGGGAAATGGGGCCATGACCTCCAGAATCCTGTAATCACTCTCATTATTTGCTGGGTTGGATGTGATGGAAGCTGCTGTCTAACCCTCTCTGTATTTGGCTGCACAGCTCTTCCTGGACCAGGGGTTAAATGAAGGTACAAGATCATCTTAATGAAATTATATAGCACCATAGAGAGATAGCATCTACAATACCATGTTCAGGTCTTGTCTCCCAAGCTAAAGAGGAGGAACGATTTTATGTGAGGTAAACAAACTAAATTTAAGGATTCCCAGATCAGTTCCAGGGAATGGAGGGATTGTAGTTTCAGGGGAGACTAAGAAGATTGATGCCAGGCAGTAGTGTAGTGGCATCCACACCAGACTTCGAGGCGAGTGGCCTTGGATTCGAAACCACCCGGCTCCCTACACACTTTCCATCCATGCCGGTTGAGCGCCAAGGCCAGCAGCTCGGCCTTGTAAAGTGGCAATGTTGCTGCCCAATATACCACAAGGCATGGAAAGGAACAACAACCAAGCTGATCTTACATTCTTCAGAATTTAGAAGAACAAGACATGATTATACTGAAACGTGGTGAACTGAAATGGTAGATCCAGAGTTGGTTTCCTTTGTTTGGATGTCTAATATGAAGGGTAATGTTTTCAAAACAAGGGGCTGGTGTTTCAGAAATGGAATGAAGAAATTTCTTCAGCCTGAACCTTTGGATATGTAGGGAGTCACGGCATAGGGCTTTGCACTGAAATAAAAGATCAGCCATTAGCTTGGTAACCCATACGCAGCAGGCAAAACAGTTGACCTGCATACAGCCCATATGTACAAAAGAGCACTGGGATATCAGCATTAGGGTTTTGCCAGCAGCTGTAAGTCTGCAGACATTGTTTACCATGGGAACTCAATTTGCAGTCACATTTCTGACTTGCAAACTGTTCTGGCTACAGTTCACAGAAACAGAACCCTGCTATAACATGGGGATGACAGGCAATGAAGCGGGGTCTATATCTGAATGCATGTTTATGACTTGATTCATGAAAGAAAAGGGCGCAGGTGGCACTGTGTGCAATCAGTACAAGCCATGCTATTATTTACACGCACATGTGTGTGTGTGTGTGTGTGTGTGTGTGTGTGAGAGAGAGAGAGAGTGAGTGAGTGAATGTGTACTTGTGTGTGTGTGAGAGTGTGAGAGAAAAAGAGTGTGTGCGCGCGTGTGTGTGTTACAATTCAACCATAATTTAAGTTTGCACAGTTAGAAGCAGGTGGAATCCAACAACAAGGGGCAGGGAAACCCTGCCTCTAGAGTCTGTGATCTGCTCATTCTAGCTGCTCGCATCCAGAACAAATTAAATGAAAGCTGAAACAAGCCAGATGGAGAAACATTAAGAATCCCAGTTACATCGTCAGTCAGAGACAACGCAGTCGTTTCCAAGATATGAGACTGCAGTTATGGTTGTCACAGTTGGAAGACTTTAATCTCAACTTCTGTGAAACAAAGGCATCTCTTGCATTTACTCTCACTGAATTTAACATTTCTCTTACTTCTACTTCCAGAATCTATATTTGTGCGTTCTGTTCATAACTCAGATAATCCTGATTCCATGAACAAACAATATTAGAAATATCAGGCTTTGGCTGTCTCCAATCTGCCCATCATCATTCAATGGGGGGGGGGGGGGGGGAAGAGAATCACTTTTATAACATCTTATGTTCTGCCATTCCATAAATGGAAGGTCAAAGTTGACCTCTATTTGAAAATAACTAAAAACATTTCATCCCATCTTGTCACCAAAATCCAGGAGGAACAAACTTTGTAAATGCAGCAGATTTCTCTACACTGACACATGAACACAAGATAGGAGGAGGAGGCCACTCAGCCCATCAAGCCTGTAGCACTGTTTAATATGATCATGACTGATTTATGCTGGCCTCAACTCCATCTGTATTAGATCCCAAAAACCCTCAATTCCTCAAGTTTTCAAATATTTAAAGGTATCGAGTAATCTGGTCTCCATCATCCCTGGGTGCAGAGAATTCCAGAGATTCACTGACATCAGAGAAGAAATTTCTACACACCCCAGAATGATTCCTTATTCTGTAGCTTGTTCGGGACTCTCCTACTACTGAGCACATCTCAACAATCACTCTGTCAATCCCCCTCAGGACCTTACACATTTGAGCAAGATCACTTCTAAACTCCAAAGATTACAGACACAAACTGCCTTGTAGACCTTGAATGGACAATCTTCATCCCGGAAATGAGTCTGGTGAATCATCTTTTGACTGCCTTTAATTATACTGTGTACGTACTCCTAGTGCGGCCTCACAACACTGTTCAACAATAACAGATCTTCCCTACTCTTAAACTTCATAAACACCAGCATATTTCCTTGTCATATATATTAATGATTTGAATAAGAGAGTAGGTGGCATGATTGGTAAGTTTGCATCTGATGTCGAAATTGGTGGGAGAGTGGATAGTCAAGAAAGTTATTGAGACTGACTGGGAAACTGGGCAAATGGCATTTAACTCTGTGAAGCAATGATTTTTTGAAGTTACATCACAACATGATGTACAACATGAGTGTTGCAGTCCAAAAGGTCTTGAGATGCAACTACAGAGTTCCCTAAAAATGGCAATAATAAGCTGGTAATAAGCTGATAATAATAAGCGTCTTAATAAGCTGGTAAGGAAGGCGGGCTCTGTCGTGGGCAAAGTACTGGAGGGTTTAACATCGGTAGCTGAGCGAAGGGCGCTGAGTAGGCTACGGTCAATTATGGATAACTCTGAACATCCTCTACATAGCACCATCCAGAGACAGAGAAGCAGTTTCAGCGACAGGTTACTATCGATGCAATGCTCCTCAGACAGGATGAAGAGGTCAATACTCCCCAATGCCATTAGGCTTTACAATTCTACCGCCAGGACTTAAGAACTTTTTAAAAGCTATTATTAATGCTTTTTGAGATAGTGATTTAGATGCATATCATATTTTTATCATATTTTACTGAGTTAAGTATTGTATGTAATTAGTTTTGCTACAACAAGTGTATGGGACATTGGAAAAAAAGTTGAATTTCCCCATGGGGATGAATAAAGTATCTATCTATCTATCTATCTATCTATCAATGCAGTTCGGGCCGTGAGAAAGGGGTAGGATATGTTGTTCAGGAGAGGAGAACGCAAATGGAATTCGAGCAGCTCTGAGCCTATCATGTACTTAGCCCAAGAAGAAGCAATCTGGATTGCTGCAGCAGACACACATAAAGCCTCTATGAGGTGGCAGATTTAGAATAGTTGCGATCTTAAATGGACATCAGGTTCAAACTCCGTGCACTTACTGAAGCTTACTGGGTACAGCTTGCAATCTCAGCATTTATCAGAAAACAGATTACATCACACAAGGTAGCAACATGAGTTTGCATGACATGATCTGAAAGTGCTTTTGACACTTGGGCATTGGGCGGTGTCTGCTTATACCACAGTGTAAGATGTGGCATGAAACATCCAAAGTACAGGGCAAACAAGACTGCAGCTGGGTCACTCATGGCATTAAATGGAGAGTCGTCAGTAGGTTTGCGAAAATTCGAAGGTTGTGTTGTGAGTACTGTTTCAGCCTTCTTCTGTAACTAGCACAAAGTATTTCGCTAAGTATTTTACAGCAGAAATTGTATGTGACTTCGTGTTCTGGTGAGCTGTCACCAATTCCAGTTTTGTCCCTTCCCATGGCTGCAGGCTTACTCTGCCCATCAGGTTGAGATTTCACCTCCAAGGTAATCTTTACAATGCCCACAGGACAGCTAGAATAAATTGAAGGGGTTGGGAGAACAGAATGCTGGTATCCGACATGAAATTATGACAAGAAGGTGAAGTTGACTGTGAGAACAAGCTCCCATCATCTCTACTGTTTCAATGTTACTGGTGACCTGACTCCAACAATGCCTTCTTTCCTCTCACAATTTTTCTTATCACATTCAAAAGTCACAAGTACATTCTACAAACAAATCAAATTGAAACCATCTGATTGTTCCTTTTCCAAGTAACTGCAATAATTAGATGGAATTTTAAGTAATATAAAAACTCAAAAAAAACCATTAACATTCCTCATATTGATATAATACAGAGCATTTCCACTAAATCTGTCTCTAAGAATAAGCCAAAGGCAAAAACTTTTCTCTGAGTAAATCAACATCCTAAGTCTTTTGTTACCCATGTTTCAGGTCAATTAAAGAATGAGTGTAATCCAAACACACTGATAATTAATTAAGTCTCTCCATTAAACGTACCTTCGGGAAAATCCATTTACTGCAAGTCCTGACCTTGCGATCTTAGGTAGAACAAACATAATAAGATACAAAAAAATTGGCAACCGAGAGCTATGTCTACAAAACTACTAAAAGGGAAAGCCTCTAGAGATGGTTTTAATGAGACATGTGAAAGTCTCTATATTCCTGTGCAGCCAAGCCACATTCTATTTTTGCTGCTATTTAATACGGAACACAGCTTCTAACACCATAACGTGGGGGAAGAACAAACAGGTTTACTATTTCTCCAAAAACAATTAGCAGCATATCCTTTTTCAGCTCTGGCAACCAGCAGTACTTTTATAACTTAAAAGTTGTTGTTAGGAAGGAAATATCCAGAATATATGTATTATTTTTAAACTAAAGGTGAAAACGCACCAAATGGGTGCTGTGTTAAGATAACCCTCTTACAATGTCTGGATTGGATTTATCTGAAGGTGATAATGAGACACCTGCAGGTTTTAACTCAAGTGGTGATTAAATGCTATATTCATTAAGTGGAATCTATGCGCTCCTTGAGATAAGCTGAAATTGTGACTTGAAACCATCCTCAGAAGCATTAGCCATGAGGGGGAGGTCACAGTGCCTTTTTTTTTCAAGAATTATCAAATGTCCACTTGGAGGCCTGGTAGAGTGGAAAACCCTGGACTTGTAGAGAAAACAGATTCTTCACCCTTTCTTCATCTTCCTTCCAGCAGTCTGTGTTGCTTTACCTGATATAATGCCCTCTTCCCACTCCTTGTCCAAAAATACCCCTCAGAAAGACACCCATAATCAAACTCCTCTTCTACTGATCCCTGGTAAGGTAATCGCTCTTTTAGATAAGCTACAGTTGAGAGAGTTTGTATAAAAACTGCCACTAATCTGATGTATTGTGGAGTAGGATGTAGGTAGCATAATTCTGTATGAATCTCATGTTTATAGACAGAAGGTTGAGAGGAACATCCAGGAATATTTGCTCTGATCAATTTTATAAGTAATAAAATCACAGATGTGGATTTGCATCAAATAAACTGAGACAAGGATCAAATTGTAAATAATTCATTAGTGGAAGTAGGTATACTTAAAGATTAAACAGGCATGCGATTCACAAACAAACTAGGAGTCAAATATAGAACCCAACTTGCAAATCATATGATTTATTCTCAGTGACTTGCCAGTAACAAAGCTGACTGGGAGACAGAGGATATCGATGGAAGGTGATTATGTTTTAAATAGAGAATTTGTGTGCATCTATACTAAATCTTGGACCATTTCCAGACACAGTAGAGAGTCAACAGAGGTGGTGACAAGACAGAGCTAAGTGCTGCAAGTTTATATGTGGAAATCAAATGCCATGTTGTTGGATGATGTTACCAAGAGCCAGTGGTGAGGCGAGAAATCAATGATGTGTTTATTCCCAAACAGCTGATCAATGTTAGAAGAGGGCATTAGGTTAAATGCTAAGCCACTAAAATGCTGTGAAGCTTCTCGAATCAGAGCTGGCAGGCATTTTATGTGACAATCAGCCGTTTAATATGCCCACTGGGCAAACCTCATGCAGACAAATTAATTTGTCAAGGTACTGATTTATATTAAACTGGACTGTATAAGTGTTTCAACTCAAGATCAAAGCTTGACAATTTCAAAAAATACCGCCAAATATCACCACTAATAAACATTAGATTTTATTTCATTGAAATACTTTTCTCAAAAAGAATCATTTCTCTCAAGATTTTGTGGAAATGTATGGTTTCAAGAAAAAGTTTGTGAACACTTTGCAGTTACCTGGTTTTCTGCATTAGTTACTCATAAAATGTGCTCTGATCTCATGTTTATCTCTAGTAGCGTGGAAGTATTATTTTTCGTTCGTAAGCAAACCGGCACAACAAAATATGGAAATTGTTTTAAATGCTTTCCTTAGTGAAATCAAAATAAGTATTCTTAACCTCCAGCTACAAATTTACTAATACAATGCCTTCAACTTATACTTCAGCAACCCCTAATTAGTTTGTACAATATTAAACTACATTAAATTTTACTAAATTTGGTGTGACTGAGAACGGTGATATTATGGTAAGAAACCATAGTTTACATCAAATCCCACTGAGTTTCATGCACTAACAGGCTTGAATCAGACTAAAGGTGACCTACTCTCGCAGATGTTTTCTTTTCCTAAATGCTGTGGTAATAAAAATAATGACTGATTGAATTTCTACTCCTCTAAAGGTTCAAAACAACTGAGATGGTTGGTTGCAGATTCAGTAAAGGGAAAATGTGCCAAATAAAAGTTACATCTAATTAATTCCCAGCAGAGAAACTACAGCCTGTTCCCACACCACTTGTGCCGCTCTCATAAATGTATATGTAGTGAACAGCTCGTAGCTGTGTAATCCTGTCTATCTGCAAACCTGATCACGTTTAGGCCATGTGTGACAGATATAATGGGTTTAACCTTTTCCTTTGCAGTAAGATTCAGTGATGTATAGAGTTAATTTTAATTTCTGAACTCAAAGCAATCTGCAAAGATAATCAAGCTGGTAAGACACACACATATTAAAATAAAACAACCAAGATTGTTTGATGATTTAGTTGTACTTCCAAGTCACAACTGAATTAACAATAGATCAGAGTCACCCACTGCCAATGTGATGCAAAGCTAGCTCATCATAACTAGGTGACAACAATGGCATTAATAGATCTGGAAAATAAAATTGTGCACCCTTACTTTTATTCCATTACCATGCCTCCATGACAGAGTTATCCATCAATTTATAATTCAAAACCTCCATAATTACTATGTACAAATTGAATACACATTCATTGTTATTAAATTTGCCTAACCAAACACGAAGCTAAGCACAGTAATATTATGCTCAGAAAATCTCAGCACTCAATTCCGTGATGTTTCATATACTAAATAAGGTGAAAGAGACTGAAGGTGACCCATTTCCTTTAAATACTTGCAGATGCTTCCCTTCACCAAACTAGGAACTCATAAATGAATTTTACTTTATGAATTTCAATCATGTTATGCTCACACAGGTTGAAGACTCAAGTCTGAATTTCATGGAATAATTAAAAACATTTGGAATAAAAAGATCACTCATCGTTTCCTTACTTTTTATGTGTCAAATACGTGTCAAATGTAGAGAATATATTGGACATCTTAAATCTTGGACAATATCCACAAAAACCATTCATAGTAAGAAAATCTAATACACGGGTGAGATCTTAGAGAACCATTCCTGTAATGGGATAAAGCACATCAATTAGAAACTATGAATTAAAAAAACATAGGTAACTGAAAATAATAATGTCTTTTTAGCAATATGCTAATAAAAAATGAAATTCTTTCCAGAGTGAATCGTGGTATTGACCATTTTAAAATATTTTATGTTAATTTAAAAAAATTACCAGGCTTTTCCAGTCATTCAGCTTTGCAGTGCTGGTGATTCATGATTTTGGAGCACTGCTGCATAACTTGGATTGCAATCCCTCCATCCATTTACTTCTGGTTCAGACTCTCTGCAAATACATGAATCCTGGTCTCCTTTACCCATCCCCCATAATATGAATGACCTGTGTCCCCTACCACCCTGCTTCCAATCACCTGGCTACCTCCACACAGGAGATCTCCCTGTTAACCTCTTCCATTCAGAGGAAAGCCTGGTCTTTCATACCATTCCACACTCCTCTGCCTCCACCAACAATTTCCCAGCTCCAATCCCTTTGACCTCTTCACCAGAAACTTAACACCTGGTTCTGAATTCCAACCCATCTCCCCACTCTGAAAAACACTGGTCTTCCAACATGGGCCCCCAGTGTCAATCAGTAGTGGACTCCAATGTCACAACTCCTCAAACAACATAGCAAAAGGAACAGGGAGCACATTCTTCACCTGTGAAATTTGTCAATTCGTGATTTTATGGATCAATAATCAGTCACTGTCACACTGCATAGTCATCATGCATATTAACATTTACACACACAGGGCTGATACAGGAACAGAAATAGCTCTTTTCCAGTGGAAATTAGTAAATTAAGAAGAGCTCAATCCAAATAGTTGGCCCAACAAACCCAATAAAACATGAAACTGCACAGAATATTATTTACACTTTCATCAGAAAGATTAACAAGACCATAAAACACAGAAGCAGAATTAGGCCATTCAGCCCATTGTGTCTGATCTGCTATTCCATCATGGCTGATTTATTATCCTCTCTCAATCCGATAATCCTGACTTCTCCCAAAATCTTTGACACCCTAACTAATCAAGAACCTATCAACTTCTGCTTTGAACATCCGCAGTGATTTGCCCTCCACAGCTGCCTGTGGCAATGAATTCCACAGATTCACTACACTCTGGCTAAAGAAATTCCTCCACATTTCTATTCTACATGAATGTCCCCTGTTCTGAGGCTGTGCCCTCTGGGTCCTGGACTCACCCAGTATGGGAAACATGTCCTGATGAAGGGTCTCAGCCCAAAAGGTTGACTGGACTCTTTACCTTGATGCTGCCTGGCCTGCTGAGATCCTCCTGCATTTTGTGTGTGATCCTCCACAGATCCACTCTGTCTAGACCTTTCAGTATTTGATAGGTTTCATTGAGATCCCCCTTCATTCTTCTAAACTCCAGTGACTGTAGGCCAAGAGCCATCAAGCACTCCTCACGTGTTAACCCTTTCATTCTCAGAATCGTTCTCATGAACTTCTTCTGAACCCTCTCCAAGGTCAGCACATCCATTCTTAAACAAGGGGCCCAAAACTGCTCACAATACTCATAGCGCAGTCTGGCCAAAGCCTTATAATGCCTCTAGTCATCTTGAAATGAATGTTAACATTGCATTCAACTTCCTCACCACAGACTCAACCTGCAAACTAGACTTTAGGAAATCATGCAAGAAGACTCCTAGGTCACTTTCTACCTCTGATTTTTGAACTCATTATAACAAATGTAATGCCTAGTGTTGAGGCCAAAAAGTCCCACTTTAGTCTCATCTGACCACAAGACCTTCGAAGTATACTTTGCAAAATCTTCACAGGCAAGGATATGTTTTTTTTTAAGTGTCACCTGCAGATAAGAAGCAGCCCATCCTGACATATTTCAAATTATAGTCAGTGACTTCAACCAGGCCTGTTTGACGTAAACCCTTCCCATTTATCACCGGTGTGTAACTTGCTGCACCAGAGGTCCCAATACTAGACCACAGCTAAACTACGATAAGGAATACCTATCGTTCCTTCCCAAGACTATTGGTCTGCACTCCTATCACCTGTACAGACACCACCTAAAAAGCAAATCTCCAGAGATCAAGACAACTAAGAGGTGCTCATAGGAGGTAGATGAACTGTTACAGGATTGTTTTGAGTCAGTGAACTGGGCCGTGTTCAAGCGCTCACCTGAGGATCTGAGTGACTACACCAGGGTTGTCACAGGCTATATTAAAACAGCTGTAGGTAAGTGCATCCCCACGAAATCGTTCAGTTTACCCTACTCAGAACCTCTGGATGAACCATGAAATCGGGAACTTGCCGAGGGCCAGATCAGAGGCATTCAAGTCTGAATGCTACAACAGGCGGAGGTATAATCTCTGGAAAGCTGTCCTACGGGCAAAGAGGTGATTCTGAACTAGACTGGAATCAACGAGGGATGCTCGACAGCTGTGGCAGGGTTTGAATTCCATAACCTCCTACACAGTTAAATCCAGTGACATGAGGAACAGTAGAGCTTCACTTCCAGATGAGGTCAGTGCTCTCCGTCAGTCCTGACGAAGGGTCTCAGCCCGAAACATCGACAGTGCTTCCTCCTATAGATGCTGCCTGGCCTGCTGCATTCCACCGGCAATTTGTGTGTGTCAGTGCTCTTTATGCTCGCTTTGACCACAGAAGAACTGGGAGGAACCATTGCACACCCCCATATCTCCTGATAATCCTTTGGTCCCAGTATCTGATGATGACGCATGGGCTGCCTTCAAGGAAATTAATCCCAGGAAAGCATCCAGTCCAGAATAGCGTAGCTGGCCAAGTACTGAAGTACTTGAAGTACTGAAGCCAAGCTGACCAGTGCTAGTAGTTTCACAGATGTTTGTTGTGGGTGGTATCAAAGGTGGAGATGAATTAGCATACAGGAGGGAAACTGAAATTTGACTGAGTGGTGTAATAACAACAACCTCTCATTCAATGTCAGTAGGACCAAGGAACTGATTGTAGACTTCAGGAAAGAGAAACCAAGGGTCCATGAGCCAGTATTCATTGGAGAATCAGAGGTCGAGAGGGTCAGTAACTTTAAAATTTCTGTGTGTGACTATCTCAAAAGACCTGTCCTAAACCCATCATACAAGTATCATTGCAAAAAATGCACACCAGTGCCTCTCCTTCCGCAGGAGTCTGCAGAGGTTCAGCATGTCATGGAAAACATTGGAAAACTTCCATCTATGTGTGTTGACTGGCTGCATTATGGCTTGGATCCTTGTTTTCCTCACTTGCGGACCCTAGTCAGTTCAGGTTGGCAAAGACATCTCCTCCACAACCTCTATCAGCACAGGTGCACCCCCATCCAATGCCTTTGAGCAGAAAATCCTACAAAAGGAAGAGGACTTGGCCCAGTACATCATAGGTAAAGCCCCCCCCCCACAACCATTGACCACATCCATATGAAACATTGCCATAGGAAAGCAGCATCCATCATCAAAGATCCTCACCACCCAGGCCATGCTCTTTCCTCGCTGCCATCAGGTAGAAAGTACAAGTCTCTCAGGACTCACACCACCAGGTTCAAGAACAGTTACTACCCCTCAACCATCAGGCTCCTGAACAGAAGAGGACAACTACACTCACTCTATTTCAGGTCTCACTTTAAGGACTAATTATCTTGTTATTTCTTGCTGTTGTTATTTATTGCTATGTATTTATATTTGTATTTGCATAGTTTGTTGTTCATTAATCCTGGTTACAATTACTGTTCTATAGATTTGCTGAGTGTGTCTGCAGAGAAAAGAATGCCAGGGTTTTATGTAGCGACATGTACGCACTCTGATCATAAATTTTATCTGGAACTTTACGGTGATTCAACTAAGTATTGGGCAAAGCGGTATGAAAACTTGCGAACTATGAAATTTCAGTTTTTGATTTTTTAGTTTTTCCGCGCTTTACACTTTTCCCTGTACTTTGGGGGGGTAAAAAGACTCTCTCTTTTGGTCAGAAGGGGCAGTGACAAAGCTCTGATAAAAGATCACTGAGCTGAAATATTCACTCCATTTCTCAATCCACAGAAGCTGACTGAACCGCTGGGCATTTCCATCACCTCATGTTTTATTCAGACTTTCTGTGTCTGCAGTACTTTGCTTTCACAATACTGCGCAGTATTTCACTTTCAGACCATTTAATTTTTCTGTGGCTCACAGAACACTACTTAAGCTTAAATTTAAAAAAAACATTCTGCAAGCAAAGGAAAATGTGATGGAAGCCTGCTCAGTACAGAAGGGCTTGTCAAAGCTATCTCAGATTCAGAGATTCATCAAAGGAAGCAATGTTAAAGGCTGGAGGGAAATAATATTTCCTTCTGATATGATGAAGATGCCTAAAGGCAGAAATCAGCAGCGGGAGAGTAGTCCCACACTCCTGGCTTTAGTGCCACCAAGAGCGCTTTGTTATTTTCTTTCCATCATAGCACCCCTCATCTCTCTTCTGCTTGTGGTTAGATCCATCCGTGTTTCTGTGTGCACCATCCGTGGGGCTACCACTTACAATGGACATCATTCACTACACGGATTCACACCATTCCCTCTTTGTCACCATAGGAGCCATGCATCTGTTCCCTGTCTGCATTGCATTTTGGGTTGCATGTTTATTGTGCCAACTTGTCACATGAGTGGGAGCATGGTAAAGCAAAGGGAATAAGTTATGTAGTCGTACTTTGCTTGGGGCAATTTAGAGCTGGGGGCCGACAAATGTCATATCTTTTGTTGACTGCTTTGTTACAACTTAATTTATGCTTAGTACGGTTAATTGCATTGCTTCAAGATTGTATGCTAATGAAGGATTGAACACATATCTTCGAATTTTGGAACGATCATTATTCAAGCTGAGGGCACATCATACAAGTATAACAAATCCATGGGTGTCACCAGCAGCAGCAATTGGTTTGTTGGAATTGGCCACTGCAGTCACCATCAACAAATGCTCTCCACCCATCAAACGCCAACATATCCATTATTCTCACTCCTATGCCTCTTCTTTTGGTCCTTGTGAAAGAGGAGAAAATAGGATATTATTGAAAGAGTGGTAAATGGAGGTAATCCTCCGGCCAATGGCTAAGAGATGTTAACTTGGATCAACCCTCAGTGAATGATTGCAATGTCACCATAGGCAGAATTCAGCGTCATTCAGCCATATTGTGTACAACCTTTGCCAACATGAACTTGATGGAAGTGTCAAATGAGGTGTGACCATGGTCGTGATAAAAAAAATGTGAATCTTGTCATGAATGTTCTAACTTATGTGTTTAATTTTCCATTTATATCTTCACCTGGTTTCAAGATATGTAGCAGAAAGAAAACAGAAACTCCTGCTCATTGAGAGTATAAACAATTACATGACACATGCTGAGCACACAGAGGCAAAGATACTGACACTTCAGTAGAAGTAATTTTCACTTGGGCTATCACATAGTGACAATGAGAGCAAACAATATAGAATGGGACAACAGTGAAAAATTTACATCAAAAGGCATAAAATGCTCAAAACTCTGATGAGCTGGATGCAAATTGTACACCCCAGGGACACGAAGCTCCAGTTCTACAGCAATAGTAAAGAATGAGTGGAAAGGCAACAGTAAAATGCAGTCCCTGTAAACATTCAACAGTCAAGCAGCATCTGAGGAGAGAGAAACAGTCAGTGTCACATCTGAGAAAAAGTGGGAAACATACAGACCAACAAAGGAACAGGTGGAGACCAAGAGTGGGAGGGAGGTTGTTAAAGCCTCATTGAGATGATCTGCCTTGAAAGGAATTGAATGAAAATAGAGGTGTAGAGAAAAGACAAAACAGAAAAGGGTTTTGTTTTAAATTGCGGGAATGGTAAGAAGCAAAACACTGTTAGAAATACAGAGATCGATGGAAATACCCAACAGCTCCACTGCACTGGAGAAACTGCAGATTAGGACCTAATTGGAGCTATCCCAGGATGCTAATTGAAGCAAATGAGGAAGCAGCTGGGGCTGTGACATATTTTTTACATCTCCTTTACCCTCAGGTAAGATACCAGAAAACTGGAGGACAGACAATGTTGTTGCCTTGTTTATAAAGGGTTCTGCAACGAGTCTGGAAACAACAGGCCAGTAAGCCTTACAATAGAGGTATGGAAGTTGTTGGAGCAGGTATATTCACAGAAAGGCAGAGCCTGCATAGAGAAGGTTAGCCAAGGGTACAGCAGTACACAGATCATTTGAAAAGTGGGTGGCATGGTGACAGGTGTAATTTCATCCAGATAAGAGTGTGGTAATGCACTTCAGGAGGTCATTTTTCTGATCGGACATAGAGTAAATGATGGAGCACTGATAAACAGGGAGACCTTGGCGTTCACTTTCATAGCCCTCTTAAAGTGATGACACCGGCCAGCTCACTGAGTAAAAGAGGTGGGACTTCGCAGTTGCACAAAACATTGGGTAACAGAGTATTTTATAACGTTCTAGTTGCCAAGTTACAAGGATGTTGCACAGCATCATCAAATCAGAATCATACAACATGGTAACAAACCCTTTAGCCCAACTGGTCCACGCAACCAGGATGCCCATCTGAGCTTGTCCCATTTGCCTATGCTTGGCCCATATCCCTCTCAACCGTTCCTATAAATGTACCTCTTCCAGTGTCTATTCAATATTGTTCATGTTCCTGCCTCTCAACCCCTGGCTCTGGCAGGTCATCCCTTACAAAGGCCCTCGGGGTGA
The DNA here is from genome assembly GCF_048418815.1 of Hemitrygon akajei. NCBI lineage: Eukaryota > Metazoa > Chordata > Chondrichthyes > Myliobatiformes > Dasyatidae > Hemitrygon > Hemitrygon akajei. Next base: position 110,535,947 of record NC_133125.1, read on the forward strand.
AAAAGTTTGCCCCGCAGGTTTTTATTAAATCTCTCCCCTCTCATTTTAAACCTATGCCTTCTAGTTCTCGATTCACCAGTGCTATGCATTCATCCTAACTATGTCTCTCTGTACTAGCGCCCCTTACTCTCCTACATCCAATGAGAAATGTCCTACCTTCCTCAAACTCTCTTATAACTCAGAACCTTGAGTTCTGGCAACATACTTGTAAACACCTTCTGCACTTGTGCAAGCTTAATGGTATCTTTCCTATAGCAGGGTGACCAAAACTGAACAACAGACTCTTCATCATCCTGTTTGCCTGTGATGTCACTTTCAGAAGACCATATATCCCTAGGTCCCTCTGTTCTACAACATTCCTTAAGGCCTTGTCTTTCCAGAAGCACAGAAGAGATTTACCAGGATGTTGCCTGGAGTAGGAGGCTGAGGGGTAACCTTACGGAAATTTATGAAATTAAGAGGGGCATAAATAGTCAAGGCAGAGGAATTGAGCATGAGTGGCATAGGTTTAAGGTGAGGGAAGTGAAGATCTGAAGGGTAAATTTGTGACAAAGAGGATAGTAAATATTTGGAACAAGCTGTCAGAAGATGTGGTGGAGGCAGGTACAATGACAACATTTAAAATGCATTTGGACTGGTACTTAATAGTCAGGATTGTGCATTGTATGTTTCAGTGATTCCATGATTCTACAACTTCTACCCATCTCTGCTGAAATCACATAATTATAAGAAGAGGACAAAATCCCATCAATATTTACAAATCAGTGTGTATAAGGATATTTTATTCTATTTTAAGAGTTTTCAGTGCCCATGATATAATTTTGACCACTTTTTGATTTGCAGCAATATGCTATTTGAATAGTAAGCTGCTTTTTAATTTGTATGGTATGGGGAGACTTGAAAAATAAGGTTGAATGAGGTAATACCCCACAATGTATAGATGCTAACATGAGGAAATCTGCAGATGCTGGGAATTCAAACAACAACGCACACAAAATGCTGGTGGAACACAGCAGGCCAGGCAGCATCTATAGGAGAAGCACTGTCGACGTTTTGGGCCGAGATCCTTCGTCAGGACTAACCGAAAGGAAAGATAGTAAGAGATTTGAAAGTAGTGGGGGGAGGGGGAATGCGAAATGATAGGAGAAGACCGGAGGGGGTGGGATGAAGCTAAGAGCTGGAAAGGTGATTGGCGAAAGTGATACAGAGCTGGAGAAGGGAAAGGATCATGGGACGGGAGGCCTCAGGAGAAAGAAAGGGGGGGAGCACCAGAGGGAGATGGAGAACAGGCAAACAACTAAATATGTCAGGGATGGGGTAAGAAGGGGAGGAGGGGCATTAACAGAAGTTAGAGAAGTCAATGTTCATGCCATCAGGTTGGAGGCTACCCTGCTTTTTCTGGCGGACCGAGCATAGCAGACCATTTCGCTGGTCCGCCAGAAAAAGCAGGATCTCCCAGTGGCCACACATTTTAATTCCACGTCCCATTCCCATTCTGATATGTCTATCCATGGCCTCCTCTATTGTCAAAATGAATCCAAACTCAGGTTGGAGGAACAACACCTTATATACCGGCTGGGTAGCCTCCAACCTGATGGCATGAACATTGACTTCTCTAACTTCCGTTAATGCCCCTCCTCCCCTTCTTACCCCATCCCTGACATATTTAGTTGTTTGCCTGTTCTCCATCTTCCTCTGGTGCTCCCCCCCCCTTTCTTTCTCCCAAGGCCTCCCATCCCATGATCCTTTCCCTTCTCCAGCTCTGTATCACTTTTGCCAATCACCTTTCCAGCTCTTAGCTTCATCCCACCCCTATCATTTCGCATTTCCCCCTCCCCCCACTACTTTCAAACCTCTTACTATCTTTCCTTTTGGTTAGTCCTGACGAAGGGTCTCGGCCCGAAACATCAACAGCGCTTCTCCCTATAGATGCTGCCTGGCCTGCTGTGTTCCACCAGCATTTTGTGTGTGTTGTTGAATGCATAGATGCCTGTAGTTTTGATTTGCACTGGGGTCAAAAGGAGTAAATCAAAGAGGTAAAGCTGCCTAGGCAACTTTAAAGAAGTCTACCTAATCTCGCAATCATGACTTTTCCATGCATCTAGCTTTTGGATCCTGATTACTTCCTCGCGGTGCTCCTGGTCTAAAGAGGCATTGTACATTCAACAAATACTGCTCACTGGCAGCTATCTGCCAACATTTTTGAGGCTTTAGCTGGCATCAGTGAAGCGACCTTCAAAGTAGTTAAGGCAGAAATTCCAAATCAGTGCTCATAACATTTTTGGTAAACATATAGCCTTGGTTTTTCAGTTCCGATGAAGGGTCACAGCCTGAAATATCAACTGTTTAATTCCTCTTCACAGATGCTGCCTGAACTGCTGAGCTCTCCAGCATTTTGTGAGTGTTGCTTTGGTTTTAGTATTCACTGGAATCCCTCAGTTATTGCTTTAATAAGAAGCAATGAAGTTTCTCTTCCATTGATCCTTGTCTCCTATGACCTTATTGTACTTAAAGGCATGATTCAATCAAAGATTGTGGTTTGCCATGGCTGCCTGGGCGCCTTGTACAAACTAGAGGACTACATAGAACAGCACAGTACAGGCCCTTCAGCCCACAATGTTGTGCCGACCCTTAAACCCTGCCTCCCGTATAACCCCCCACCTTAAATTCCTCCATATACCTGTCTAGTAGTCTCTTAAAGTTCACTAGTGTATCTGCCTCCACCATGCCTCTGACATAATTGGTGTGTCACCAAAGACACTCACGAAATTCTACAGAAGTTCCGTGGAGAGCTTTCTAACTGATTTTATCACTGTTTGGTATGGGGGGAGGGCACTGCAAAGGATCAGAAAAAGTTGCAGAAAGTTGTAAATTCATCAGCTCCATCATCATGGGCAATAGCCTCCCCAGCATCCAGAGCCCCTTTAAAAGGGATGCCTCAAAAAGGTGGCAACTATCATTAAGGACCCCTATCATCTAAGGTATGCCCTCTTCTCATTGCTACCATCAAGGAGGTGGTACAGGAGCCTGAAGGGACACACTCAATGCTTCAGGAACCATCTTTTCCCCATCAACCATCAGATTTCTGAATGGACAATGAACCCATGAACACTACCACATTGTTTTCTCCTCTCTTTTTGCACTACTGATTTAATTTAATTTTCTTTTTTGGTACATTCTTCTATTGTAATTTATAGTTTTTATTATTTACATAATGCAATGTACTGCTGCCACAAAACAACAAATTTCATGATATCTACCAGTGTGATAACTAAATCTAATTCTGATTTATTAAGTAACTTCTGTGAAGCAGTTGAAGATGTCAAATGTTGCTCACTGAGGGACTGAAATTCCAGACAATTAATTTTTGCAGAAAAACAAATGCATGAAAAATATAAGCTGTAGTGTTACATTTCACCCATTACTGGTGTTTTAAACAGTCATTGTACTCAGCAGTAATGCACGTTCGGGCTCCTGCTAAAATATCGTGGAACTGGCCAAAAAAAAAGTTGGGACAGTTCATAAATGAAAATGAGACCCGTGTATTTCCCAACATAATCACTTTGCTGTGCTTCATGTCAGAAGAATGACACACACAGCGCGATTTTTCTAACACAAAGTTGCTCATGCATCAAGAAACATGAGTTGAAATAAAATGTCTTGATATATTTACTTTTTGTCATAAATTGTGTATGAGTGAATCTTGCTCTGTATCTCAAGTTTTTGTGTAGAGATTTGTGAATTCTGAAGGGTGAATTTCTATAAGTGTGCGACACACTAACCATGCTAACCGGACATTCAACAGCTGCACTGGGGAGTGAAAAATTGGTCATCTGGTTTATTATTGGCACAAGTACAGTGAAAAACAGCTAGCATGTCATTCTTTACCAAAGTATACTGAAGTAATACAAGGTAAAATCAAAAACAGAGTGCACAATAGTGGTACAGTACAAAGGAAGTACAGTGAACAGTAAGCTAAGCAGTAAGTTACAAGATCACAAGTTAGATTCTGATGACAAGAGTCCATTTTAATGTACCAGGGAATGGTTCAATAGTTTTACAACAATGGGATAGAAGCTGTCCTTGTGCCTGGTAGTACATGCTTTGAGCCTTTTTTTTAATCTTCTGCCTAAGAGGACATGTCCTCTTCTCATTGCTACCACGAGGAAGGAGGTACAGAAGCCTGAAAGCACACACTCAAAGATTCAGGAACAGCTTCTTCCCCTCTGCCGTTCAATTTCTCAATGGACACTGAACCCATGAACTCTACCTCACTACCTTTTCTGCACCACTTGTTTAACTATCTAGAATGTATATTCATACTGTAAATCAGAGGTTTTTTTCTCTATTATCATGCATTGTATTGTACTGCAGTCACAAAGCCAACACATTTCCTGACCGATGCCGGTGATATTAGACTGACCGGACTGATTCTGAGAAGAGAGAGTGTCAGGGTGGGTGGGGACTTTGATTATTCTGGCTGCTTTACCAAGACAGCGAGAAGTATAGTCAGAATGTATAGAGAGCAGGTTGTTTTCTATGATGCTCTGAGCTGTGTAAGCAGCTCTCTACATTTTTGGGCAGTCACAAGCAGAGCTGGTGTCAAACCAAGCTCCGATACATCCAGATAAGATGTTTTCTGTAGTGCATTGATAAAAATGGGTGAGAGTATAAAGGGTCATGCCTAATCTCTTTAGTCCCCTGAAGCATTAGAGGTGCTGGTGAGCTTCCTTGGCCATGGCGTTTACATGGTTGGACCAGGACAACCTATCAGTAATATTCACTCCTAGGAACATGAAGTTCTCAACGTCAGCACCTTTGATGCAAGCAGGGGCTAGTGCATCACCACCCCTCACTTCCTGCAGTCAGTGACCAGACCTTTTGTTTCGCTAATATTGAAGGAAAATTGTTGTCATGATACTTTCTTGCACTCCAACTCATCGTTATCTGAGATACAGACATCTATCATTTGCAAACTTGTCAATGGAGTTCGAGCCGAATCTGGCCACACAGTCACGAGTGTACAGGGAGTGGAGGTTGGGAGCTGAGGATGCAATCTTGTGTGGCACCAGCATTGAGAATACTTGTAGCTGATGGTTTCTATGTACCTTTACTGATTATGGTCTGGTGGTCAGGAAGCTAAGGATGCAGTTGCAAAGTGAGGTGTTAAATCCCAGGTCTAGGAATTTAAAGAAGAGTTTGCTTGGAATTATGCTATTGAAGATGGCGCTGTAGACAATAAAGAATACTCTAACATGAGTGGCCTTACAGCAAAGAAACTCCAGTGATGAGTGAGGGGCAGAGATATGCCATCTGCCGTAGTCCTGTCTCCACAGTAGGCGAATACTAACAGAGAGCTCCCTGATTCGCTAACTGTGATACTGAAATCTTCGTGCACAAGTCAGAGATCAGGAAAAGGGGGTGGTTGTGGGATTCCCGTACACCAGGCAACTAGCACACTCACCAATTAGCACAGCCCAGCATGAGGTGGTTGTAACAATTCTCTAGTGGAAGCAACTGCAGGTGCAAATTACATGCTGTAAATTACAAAGCATGCCACTGACCAGAGATACTAACATTCAATGGTAACACCTACATGGACAGTTACTCAATTCATATTGCACCAACCCCTACATCACTCCCATCACCCACATTCTATGCTCTCCGTTCCCACAGGTCAGACCCCTGAAAGAATGACAAGAAAAACAGCTCATTCAGTGTTCTCCATTACATCCACTTGGGCACCGCTGTGGGGTCTTGCCAAAGAAGGTTCCATACATTGATGCTCCCCTAGAGGGGATAGCGGAATACATGACAAGACTAATTCAGACAAACAGCTCATTGCAGGAGATGACAAGGATGAAAGAATCCATCTCCACATTTTCACGGGGTCATGGAAAACCTGGGACTGTGATCCACTCTGGATGTTTTCCAGACTTCTCTGCCAAGGACAATGACAATCCCACACACAGCGGGTCCCATTTCAGCGGACAGGCTACTGTGGAAGCCCAGACAGAGGCTACACAATGTTAGTTGCTTTTATTAAGTCTCACGCTGATCCAGCTGGTGGGCTGGTCTCCACCAAAGGCAATCAGCTGGGAGCTCTGATGAAAAATGATATGCCACTAGAGAGCAGCTTGCTTGATGTGTTCATTGAGGAAAGACGGCCCCTTTGTGAGAACCTTCTCATTCAGTGGTCAAATTCCCTTTGAGCTGATTGTTGCTCTCAATAAACGCAGGAATGTTATTCATGCGCAGCAAGCAGCTCTCCAACAGCCAAGGAATGCTGCAGATTTCCATTCTGCAAGAGCAGAAAGATCTGACTGGTGTTCACAAGAGTGGAGATAACACACACACACAGAAACCCATCTCCCTTCTGCTGGAGCATTAACATATCCCTCCTACGTACCCCCATAACAACCATTCCTGGCTTCCCCTCAATCCACCCGCCCCCCCGTAACTCACACTTCTTCACTGTGAGCAGAACCCAATTTAGATTGCATAAAGAGCTGAGGCACAGAGGGGGATTGCAGTGAGCAGGCACTGGGGATTCAAGGTCAGGCAACTCTGCTCTGGGATTGACACTCTGCTGACATTGAAATTGCGGTGAAGCAGTCTGAAAGCCAGTGCATCATTGTGTTGTCGTCTACCTAATAGCCTGCGATGCTGTTTGGTGTGCAGCTTCAAGATTCTGATCGCCCCCCCCCCCCCCACCCCATCCACTCCTCCACAATGCACCAATTCACCTGCCACTATGCCATTTAAGATAATAGGAAACTTCTGCATTGCAGTCAGTTAGGTTATACAAATTCACCCTTACAAAATTCACAAATCACTGCCCAAAAACTTCAAATACAGGATCAAATACACTCCTCACAGAAGCTGTGCATGAAATGAATAGATACAGAATGCATTATTTTCATCCCATGTCTCTTGAAAGAAGAACAGGTGGTGTGGCTTGATGTTAATGGTTAAATCACAATACAGTTTGTTTGCTAGGAACATAACCCCTGTGCAACAGAGGGAATTTGCCCGAATGCTCAATTGTGCCCCACATTCAGCCGTTCCAAGCTGTTCCTCCACTTGACATCAAACAGCAGAATGAAGCTGGCCCACTTGGGGCAAGTTTTGCCATGGATCATTGAAGACATCTGCGTGGACGCAAAGGGAAAGACAGCAGCCTTCCAACCCCAGACTGCAGACACAGAAGGGACACCGCAAAATTGTACTAGGTCCCCTGCACCCACATACAAGTTTGCAAACTGGAAAAGCATTAGGGCATTAGATTTTAGGATCAAATGTGATGACGTTCAATTTTTATATTAGCATTGTTTAAAAGTGTACTTGTTTGGATTAAATGACACCCCTCATTACACAGAGGTAAATGAGATCTGCACGACAGTCTCTGGGCATCACTGCAGACCCGACTATGATGCATATTGAATCGGTACTCAGGTGCTGCTGCTGGCAGTGTAAACATTGAGCCATCTATTGAATGAGTGTTTCTGCAGCTGTTTAGCACACTGTGAATATTGGAAGGGTTGAGAACAGCAATGAGTTCGAATCAATGGTTATGTCTCTCAGTCAGTGAAGTAACCCTGTAAATTGCAATTAAGGCAACAAAGAAAGGTCTCGGCCCAAATCATAAACTGTTTATTCATCTCCATAGATGCTGCCTGACCTGCTGAGTTCCTCCAGCATTTTGTGTGTGTGGCTCTGGACTTCCAGCATCTGCAGAATCTCTCATGTTTGAGTACAATGTGCTCCTGTTTTACCAAAACTGATCCACATCAGTCTTACACTGCACCTCTGAGCTCCCAATTAAACTGGTAAGTGAGAAAATAAACATGATGTGAATAATGATGTCATTAGCGTCTGATGCCAGGAAAATATCATAAGTAATAACAAACTAATGTGCTTAGAACATTTTAGTATGGAAGTAATTTCTCCACCATGTGATCATTAGTGGGTTATGTCAATTTTTGCACAATTTACACACTGAAACAGACACTAATTAATGGAATTTCTTTCTTATGGTATCCTTTTTAGATTACTTTTCCACGATAAGCGAAGATACCAATTTTGGCGACAATTGTGAGTGGTCATTATTAGAACATGTCTTTTTATAATGGAATGTAAACTCATGCAAAGTAATTATTAACATCGCATTGAAACATTAAATTCTAATGGAACTCATCAGGGCAGATGCAGGGCTGATATTTTCCCCCACCAGAGTGTCCACGAGAAGGGGGCACTCTGAAGTTAAGGAGTCAACAATTCAAGCAGGTAAGGAGAAATTACATTTTTAGAATTCTTTAGCCAAGGGAGCTGTGGTGGTTCATTCATTGATTTTTATTCAAGTCACAGGTCTTTAAATATTTAGATATGATGAGAATCAGGGAAACTCAGTTGGTCAGGGAAGTGCTTCAGCTATGATCTAATCATATGATGCACCAGGCACTGGGGCCAGGTGGGATAGTTGATATATGAGCCATTGATTTCTGTTTCAATTATCGGGAATTAAACTTATTTAAATAGAAATCTGTTAGAGTTGCTACTAAACCGACCACCTCCGCAAAACAATCATAACCTGTGATTATACATCTTCAGATTACAGTAAGGAATATATTAAAAATATATAAATAGCACACAGAGACAGCAAAATACTGAGGTAGTGTTCATGGACTGTTTAGTAAAAATGTGGCGGAGGGGAAGAATTATCAAATTCCTAAAATTATAAAGATTGGTCTTCAGGTTCCAGTACCTCCTTCCTGATGGTAGTAGTGAGAACGGGGTGTGCCCTAGATTACCACCTTATGTTCAGATCTATGCTACTGTTCTCAGCATAGCCCTCTGCATTCTTCATTGCAATAGGGTTGATATTAAAGGCAGAGGGAGGGTAATGTCAAGCCATGAAATAACTCAAAAGAGGAAGTAAGAACTGCTCAGAATTGCTAAGATCTCAGTCAACCATAAGCAAGAAAATCCGACCTAACCAGACAAACCAAGCCCCAGTGCAGTACTGAGGGAGTGCCGCATTGCTGACGTACTAACATGTTCCACCTAGGGCAGAATTGCACCACAACAATCTCTGACATGTAGTTTCCCACTCACTTTATCACTACTCACAACCCCACTTAGATCATGCCATCAGAATGTAACAGTTGATCATCTATGGAAAATTACTGACATAAATAATGAATAGTTGGGACCCAAACACTGATCTCCACGTTGCCCTACTAGTCACAGGCTACCTACCTGAGAAGAGCTCATTTATTCTTACTGTTTAAACAACTCTCAATCCACATTAATATGTAATGTCCAATTCCATTTGCTCTAACCCTGCTCAGCAACCATTTGAAGATGAAATCCATTGAATGTGCATGTTCTCCCTGATCCCATCAAATGGACACACCTCTGAAAGTGACGGTCACTGTTGGAAGTCACCTGTCCCATACTCAACACATCACTGCTGGAGTTCCACCAGGTACTGTCCAAAGCCAAACTACTTCATCAACGGCTTTCCTTCTATCTGAAATGGGCATACTCATTGATGATTGTACAATATCCAGTTTCATTCCTAATTCCCCAGCAAAAGCCCCAGTACTCAGGAGGTCAGAGATCAGATACTCTGCAGCACTCCTGACACTCCAAGACTTTCGGCTATTTATAAAGCATATGCTAAGAATGATGCAATATTCTCCACTTGTCTTTATGAACACAGATCTAAAAGGACTCAAGAAGCTCTATACCATCAAGAACAAAGTAACCTTACTCTCTACTCTAAACATTAATTCATTTCACCACCCGCAACCTCTCAACTTGACAGGACTTGTCAATCCCATGACTCCCTTCAGGATAAGGGCTTCAGGCAAATGTCCTCTGAGCCTCACTCCATCCTCAGGATGGTACGATCCTCAATCCTGTCACCCCCTCCCCTTCACCAGAAGGACTACATCAGAGTAAAAGAACAAATTCTACCACCTTCTTAAAGGGAATTAGATATGGGAAATAAATTCTGGCCCTTTTCCCTAATTCCCGATCCACATTTATCTTTCAGCCAAACAACATGAAAGACGAAACATTTGATCATTTTCCCAAAGTTTGCAGTAAGCGATTATCACTCATCACTGACCTGAACAGAAACCAGACCAAAATTGTTCAGCTATCTGTGGAATGTAGACTTCAATATACAGCAGACTAAGCATTTGCACAACTGGATTTTCAGTACCACAGAAGTAATTCAGTTGTTATGACTTAATATGCCATGAAAATGGAACTTATGCACTTATGAAAGCTGTCCTGGCTTGAACAGTATTTAACACTTTTGTTACTGTGCAGAAATTCAAATCAAATTACAAATTCTATATTGGTTGCAAGTGTGATAATTATGCTTGTTCTTTTTAAATAGGCACAGGACTGAACTTTAGGATGTCTAGGTAGAAAGGTGTTGTATGCAAATTGGTTAGCAGCTTCCTACATTACATCACTAATTAAACTTCATGAAGGTACATCGGTCATTGTTGGGTTCTTTAAGAAATTCTAGGGTCACAAGCAGCAAGATCTTACTGCAACCTATCGGTAGAAAACAGAGATCATAGTTTTGCCATGAAATGAAGTACAACAGAACATTGCTTTGAATAAACTTGTTAATAATTGTAAATGGATGTTAGTGTATCTACTTGCAGAAGTAGTATGTACAGTAGATTCCTCACAATTGTAAAATGCAGTTAAGTGTAAGGAATGGAGCTAAAGAATGACTTTTCCAAGATGTGATACACCCACTAACCAAACTTCAAACTACACACACACAATTCCATGGCAACCAATCAAAAAAAGCAGCTTCCTTAAAATTACACAGGAAGGCAGGTTGCTTCTGTTATACTTCGAGAACATTGACAGGATGACCACAATTCTCATACTGAGCATCCACATCAGAGGTCCTCACAAACATAGTTACAGTAGCTATAACATGCTGTACATGCCACTAAGAAGTGTCCTCTGTTACTGTGGAATAGCTAGTCCTAACTGTTAGAAACTCTTGTGGCCCCTTCCTTTATATACTAACAGGTTACGGGATTTACTTTGGACATATTCTTTGACTGAATAGTTATGGCCACTGCTATTAAATGACCTGGATGTTTCAATTTCAGCAGTACGATGTGATTCAGGCTTTCAGTTCAGTATGGATTGGTTTCCTCCGAACTTTGATCTGGGTCAATTCCAATAATGTCTAAAAGACTAATCTTACATTCCTGAGGCTTTGAAATGGTCTTGGAGAGTTGGCATTCTCAGTCTAGGCCCTGCAGTAATTTATCCCTGTGCTTTGAAATACATTACCTGCCTTTCCCAGGGGCCCCCTGAACTCATCCACTATTCAATTCACCATACTCCTTTCAATTACTCTCCAACAACCTTCCGTTAGGACTAGGACTAGGACTGAATACTCACATATTCCACTATACCGCCATATCATTATGATGATTCCAAATTTGACAGCTTGTACTGAACACTAGTAATGCCAAGGTGACATGAACGTTGAGAATCACTGCTTAAGCACTTATTAACACACGTACAGTACTGTGCAAATGTCTTGGACACACATATATAGCTAGAGCACCTAAGACTTTTACACAGTACTTCATTTGCCAACGTGGGGTGGACAGCGAAGTTTATAAATCTGGTGGGAGCAACGGATGTTGGGAATGGCGAGGGTGGAGCGTTGTGGGACAGGTGGCAGAGAAGGAGTGCCAGGGGCAGGGGGTGGCACAGGTGCAGACACACTCAACCCTGAGACAGCAGTCAAAGTAATCTGATTCCAAACAATTGACTTATTTATCTCAGGTATGCCCCGCTCCCTCCCCTCTCCCTTCCCCTTTCCCCAGCCATGATTCCCCTCTCCCTGCTCCCTTCCCACTCTCAGTCCACAATAGAGACCCATATCAGAATCATGACTCACATGTCATGAAATTTGTTTTTCTGCGGCAGTACTACAGTGCAATACATAAAGTTTCTATGGTACTGTGTTAAAAGTCCTAGACACCCTAGTCTTAGTGTCTAAGACTTTTGCACAATAATGTATCTCTTGCTGTTCAATTAGATGTTAATGTTAATTAGATGTTAGATGCCATCAAGGGACAAGCACGAATAGAGAATGTGCTCACCATGAATAGAGCAACCACTATGAAGTCACAAAACAAGAGAAAATCCGGAGATGCTGGAAATCAAAGTAACACACACAAAATGCTGGAGGAACTCAGCAGGCCAGGCAGCACCTATGGAAAACAGTAAAGAACTGACGTTTTGGGCCGAGACCCTTCATCAGGACTGGAAAAAAGGAATGAGAAGTCAGAGCAAGAAGGTGGAGGGGGGGGGTGCAGTAAAGAGCTGGTGAAAGGGATAAAAGGCTGGAGAAGGAGGAATCTGATACGAGAGGACAGAAGGCCACGGAGGAAAGGGAAGGGGGAACAGCACCAGAGGAGGTGAAAGACAGGCAAGGAGATAAGGTGCGAGAGGGAAAAGGGAATGGTGAAGGGGGGGAGTGGGTGCAACTACCAGAAGTTCAAGAAATCAATATTCATGCCATCAGGTTGGAGGCCACCCAGACTGATTACAAGGTGTCGCTCCTCCAACCTGAGTGGGGCCTCATCGCAGCAGTAGAGGAGGCCATGGGCTGACGTGTCAGAATGGGACCAGGAAGTAGAATTGAAATGGGTGGTCACCGGGAGATCCCACTTCTTCTGGCGGACAAAGTGTAGATGTTCAACGAAGCGAGCTCCCAACCTACGTACAAAGTTGTAATGAGTTAACATCTTTGCAGTTCTGCTAATTAGTCTTCACATCATATCCTAGTTCCTTCACAGCGATTGTCTCTTTTAATTTATTCATTTTAACAATTCTATTTCTTTACTGAAGGCCGTTAAGCCCATGAAGTCTATGCTGAGTCTCAAAACAATCCCAGCAGTCTGCTTTCTTCCCTGAGGTATAATCTCTCTCACAAACCCAATAACTGAATCTTCTACCATCCTCCTCCACCTCCCAACCAACGTGTCTTTGGGCTCTAGGAGCAACTGGTGCTCTGGAGTAAGTTCACATCATTACCAAATTTCTTGGTGTTCACCTGGCGGAGAATCTCACCTGGTCCCTCAACACCAGCTCCATAGCAAAGAAAGCCCAGCAGCGTCTCTACTTTCTGCGAAGGCTGAGGAAAGTCCATCTCCCACTCCCCATTCTCATCACATTCTACAGGGGTTGTATTGAGAGCATCCTGAGCAGCTGCATCATTGCCTGGTTCGGAAATTGCACCAGCTCGGATCGCAAGTGGATAGTGAAGTCAGCTGAGAAGATCATCGGGATCTCTCTTCCCACCATCACGGCCATTTACACTACATACTACATCCACAAAGCAAACAGCATTATGAAGGACCCCATGCACCCCTCATACAATCTCTTCTCCCTCCTGCCGTCTGGGAAAAGGCACTGAAGCATTCGGGCTCTCACAACCAGACTATGTAACAGTTTCTTCCCCCAAGCCATCAGACTCCTCAATACCCAGAGCCTGGACTGACACCTTGTCCTATTGTCCTGTTTATTACTTACTGTAATGCCTGCACAGTTTTGTGAACTTTATGCAGTCCTGTGTAGGTCTGTAGTCTAGTGTAGTTGTTGTGTGTGGTTTTGTTTTCTCTGTGTTGTTTTTTACTTAGTTCAGTCTAGGTTTTGTACTGTGTCATGTATCACCATGGTCCTGAAAAACGTTATCTCATTTTTACTATGTACTGTACCAGCAGTTATGGTCAAAATGACAATAAAAACTGACTTGACTTGACTTGATCACCGGTACAGTGTACCAACTCCGTGCACACAGAGAGCACAGCGCTGGAGGGCAGGATCAAACCCAGGTAGCTGGGACTGTGAACACCATCCATGGGTCACTGTACCTCTTTTTCTCTGCTGATTGTGATGGCAGGCACCTCCCTTTCACCATTTCTCCTCCCCACAACCCCAGCCATGTAAATGTTGCCTGTCGGATATCGAAAATTTGATAGGGGGCCGGCTGGTGGCAACAGAGCGAGGAGAGATGAGATGAAGGTTTAACACTCCCACCCAAGAACTCAAATACAGATGATACTTGGCATATTTCAGTTGTTAGCTTAAGGACCCAGTGTGGACAGGCAGGATAGACATATGATGAGGATGAAAACACAAGGGGTCATGATACACACACTTTGCTGTACAGCACACACACTTTGACAAAAGGAGATTGGTGGAAAAGCTTTCCTTCAATAATATTTCCAATTACAGTAGTCTATCACCAACTTCAAAGAGTTTGGAGCTCATCAACATACTTGCAGACCCAAACACTATGGTTACATTGATATCTCACTATCCACGCAGCACAAACAGCCACTCAACATTTACGCTAGGCAGTAGAAGTTGAAACTACAGCCATTGCTGTAAAGGGTGGCACAGTAACATGGAGTTTAGCTCACCAATTTACAGCTCCAGAAGGAAGATCAAGGTTTGATGCCCATTACTGTAAGGGGTTTGTACATTCTACTGGTGTGTTTCCTCTGGGTTCCAGCGTCCCCTCACATTCCAAAAATATACGGTTGAAGTCAGTGAGCTGAGGGTATGCTATGATGGTGCCAGAAGTATAGTGACACTTGCCCAGCATAAGCCTCATTGATTTGATTTGACGCATACAACACATTTCACTGTGTGTTTCAATGCACGTGTGCCAATAAAGCTGACCTTTTATCTGCACGGATACCTGAGCTTGATGGCTTGGCAGGATGTCACACCTGCAATATGTCTAACACATGTCCTGAGACAGCAGCAGCAGAGGTCAGCCTTCTTCCCTCAGGATGGCACCATTCATGATCTCACCACTGTTATCCTACCTATGCTGATGTTCTTAATAGTGGGCAAAGCAGCTAACATAGCTGCCTTACACACACACACTCTTCAGTTATAATAGATCCAGTATCTAATTAGACAATTTGTATCCTGCATTAGTCTAACATTAATCCCTTAAAACAATACACTACAATGTAACTTCATTTACATCTTTTTGTCCATGATTGATGTTGATAAAATTAGATAATGAAATAAGGAAAAACCAGGCCCCACAATTTATTAAAATTAATGTACCAAATCAGACCTAATGTCTTGAAACAAAGGTATTAGAAACAAAAATTTGTCACAGCACATTTTACACATGACAAAGGAAAAAGTTGGATTCAATTACTAATGAAGTAACAGAAACCTATTCATTCCTTCTTCCTCCACTTCTCCACCAATCAAATGGAGATCAAGGGAACAGAGATTGTCTTCCAATCAACACCTCAGAGATCCTCTCAAAAATATAAAGCTTAACTCAAATAATGCCCAAAAATCTGGCTTATCAATGCCCTCTGTATTAGAGACTCACTAAAATTGGCTTGATCTATCTACTTCTCTCCGATATTCACACCATTCTTGCCTTTATGGCATTTCCAGAGTCTAGTGGCATCAAACGTTCATTGTACTAAGAGCAATATCACTGATATGAGCACAATGTACTGAATAAATTTGCTTCAAATTCATTATGATTTCAGATTCAGATTTATTTATTTATCAGATGAACATTGAAACATGAAGCAAAATGTGTTGTTGGTGTTAACAATCAGCACAACCTAAGGATGCGCTGGGGACAGCCAGCAAGTGTTGTCGCACATTCTGGCACCAATACAGCATGGCCACAATGTTCGGCAGAACAACATGATCAACAAATCAATAACAGCAAAACAAACCTCTTTCTTCACTCCCACCCACTCACACAGAGACAGGCCTCCGATCCCAGGATGGACCACCTTTGGATCTCCACATTCCGGCAGGCTTCCTCAGTGGACTTGAAGACTCACAGACATCCAGCTTCCAATTTCAGGATAAACCGACCACATCTAAGGTTGCCTAAAATTCCTCTTTATAACCTCCAACCCAAGGAGCATCCAGGTGAATCACTTCGACATGGTTTTACTAGCACACCCTTCCTGCAATGTGTCGACCAGGACTGTGATCTAACCACTGTTTTGTACACTTGAAACATGATGCCCCAACTCTAATACCCCGTCCCTCAGCTGATGAAGGCAAACATACTAGATACTTTCTCCACTACCCTTTCCCCTGTATTGTCACTTTCAGGCAACTATGAACTTGCACCCAACGTTTCTCAGTGCACCAACACTCCTGCATCCACTCTGTTATATCCTAAAACAATTTCATCTCCAAACTGGATTATCAAGTACTTGTTTGGATTAAGTTCCACCTGCAACCTCTCCATAGTATCCAAGACAACTTTAAGGAGCGGTGCCTTTGGAAGGCGGTGTCCACCACCCAGGACATGCCTGCTTCTCATTGTTACTGTTGGGAAGGAGGTACAGAAGCCCAAATGCACATACTCAATGATTCAGAAATAGCTTCTTTTCCCCGCCATCCAATTTCTAAATGAATATTGAATCCACAAACTCTACCTCATTACTTTTTTATATCTGTTATTTTGCACTGCTTATTTTAACTTAACTACTTCACAGACATATACTTATAAAAGTACATATAAATACTTACCATAATTCAGTATTTTCCTCTCTATATTTATCGATCAGGTATTTCATTGTACTTCTCAACCTGATTCTGATTCCGATTCCACCCAACTGTTCATCTGATCTGAATCTCAAAGCGGGGTCCAAAAATAAACTTCACACCAGCAGATGCCACTGCTAATGTTTAAAATGCAGGACGTTACAGCACAGTACAGGCCCTTCACCACATGATGCTGTGCTAACAAATTAAATCTGCTCTAAGATCAATCTACTCCTTCCCTCCTAACAGCCCTCCATATTTAATCATAAAAAGAGTTTTTTTTAAAATGCTGCTAATGTATCTACCTCTACCAATACACTTGGAAGCACTTTCCACAAACCCTCCACTCTCAGTGTGGAAAATCTTAGTGGCACCTCTGACATCACCCCTATACTTTACTACAATCACCTTATAATGATGCCCCTGGTATCAGCCATTTCCATAATCAAATCCTTCTTCAGTTTAATTCGCAATGGGCTCAATAAGGAAAACTCGTTGACAGGTCAGTGGCAAAGGCGTTTTTAAGATAATTGAGTAATTTGCAAGGCCATTCTAATTCCTATTAGAAGTCATATTTCCTGCTCTAAACAGCAAACACTTGGATGGTGTCACACTCTACCAATGCTACAAAAACAACTCTTCCACTAGCAGCTCATACTTTTTAATCAATAATGGTTAATTTTAGGAATTTACATGGGAAAGTGATGCTGTCATTTAATAATCCAGGAAGCACAGATGTTTACTGAATTGTTGGTGGCAAAGGGAATGGCATGCTGATATAATTTATTGACAGGGAATGGCACCATTTAATCATATCACAGTTGGGTCAATTTAACTTTTTAAAATGACAGCATAGTACTATTTATTTTGCATTAAAGTGAGCAAAATAGAAATATTGGCTTGGGCCAATGGAGTGTGCCTATGATACCCACATATGGATAGTTATCATGATTACTGAAATTTTGGGGTACATACCAATCTCTGAATTAGGAACAGAGCAGGGTAGTCTGTCTCAAACCTGATGCACCATTTAATATGACAATGGCTGATTTGGCAACAACACTAATAAGCTAATCATCCCATTCCAGACGTTAATTTAGTCAAACCTCTTCTAACAGCTCCAATATATAGACATTAAAATAGGAAACCAGTACTAAATACAGTACTCTAGGTATGATCAACCAAAGTCCCATATAACTGGAGCATAACTGCTTTACCTTGCATTAAACCAAAACATTCCATTAGCTTTGCTAGTTACTTGTAGCATTTGTTTACTACTATGTTGTGAAGCAAGCACTAGGAAAGCTCTGTAATTTTCTGCTAGTTATCAGAAAGCATTTTATCTTTTTGTTTGCTATGATGGGCCATTTCAAATTCCTCACATTAATCCTCATTTACCCAATTACTTTAAATTATCTATTCTTTGACCTGCTTAGAACTTTTTCACCACTTACCTTTCAACTTTGTTCTAATTTAAAATATGCAACTACAGCACTGGTGCATTCATTCAAGTAATTTATATAAACTGAGAAAACGTTGAGGCTGCAGCAGCACATCCTGTGGCATGTCCCACGTGACATCTTCCCAACCAGAAGGTCACTTACACTTCCTCATTGTGGACTGTTGGCTAACTGATCACTTATCTATGATAATATGTTACATTCTACACCAACAGCTCTTATTTACTTCAGCAACCTCAGATGCAGCACCTTATTAAATGCCTTCTGAAAATCTAGTTACAGTAGATACACTGATTCCATTTTAGCCACACCATATTACTTCTTCCAAATTATTCTATAAATGGTTAAATTTGATTTCATTTTTCACATAACCATCTTGCCTGATGACCTTAATTTTTATCCAATTGTCCTCTTAGAATATCCTTTTCAGCTTTTAAAATGTTTTCAATAACAGATGTTAAGCTAACTAGCCTGTGTTTTCCCACTAGAGACTAATTTTTATTCATACTTTTCCCAAGAGTATTTAACTGCTGTAATCCTTCTACTAAGGACGCTCCCAGTGTTATTGGGTAGAGATTCCAGTAATTGGACAAAGTCACAATAAAATAATTTTTGCATTGTTATTGAGAAGTCGTATAGCATCCATAATGAGTGACTCTACCACCCATGCTGCCTTTTTGTATTTGCAAAGTGTATTGCCTTTCGCACACTGGTTGTTTGTCCATCTCTGTCGTGTGCAGCTTTTCACTGACTCCTTTGTGTTTATTGATGTTTACTGTGAATGCCCGCAAGAAAACAAACCTCAGGGTTGTATGTGGTGACAAAATCTCTTACTGTGGTGGACCTTTGCCACATGTTGTGCTGCACTGCACCGAATTCTCAAAGTTCAGAGTAAATTTTTTTATCAAAGTGCACTTACTGTGTAGCAATACACAATCAAAAGCAATTTCAGGATTTTTATATTCATATACGATTCCACAGAAATCCTAACATTACTGTCAGATTTCATCTTACAAATGCTTAATAGTTTAAACACACCTGCCACTGCGGAGTTGTTTATCATTTTATTTTCTGTAAGCAGCAATAAAAAATATTCTTAAGATTAGTAGTTATATCAGTTATTCTATTGAAAAGTCCCTTATGCACATTTCTGCCAGAAATGTCATGTTAAAGAATACAGATGACTTATCCTATAATTGGTGCTATAATGGACTACTGATATTTCATTTGGGTGTGAATGCTATTGGAGGCTGTTGTGTCATAGTCAATATTAAGTAGCTTTGCCTAGACTGCTCTTCTGCAGCTGTTGTGTGACAAGCTCATTGTTTTGGAATTTTCTTTGTAGTCACATTTTTAAAAATATTTCTAAACTACATGCTTTTTTACAATTTTCAATTAATACTGTTTAGTATTCTTGATCTGAGATCGGCTTCCACCATCAACTACTTTTGAAATATTTCAGACTATATAGATTAAACAGCTAAGTTGAACAAGCAGTGCAAAAAACAGGAAGTGAAAAGGCAGTGAGGTAGTGTTCATGGATTCGATGTCAATTCAGAAATCGAATGGCAGAAGGGAAGAAGTTGTTCCTGAATGGTAAGATGAAGGAGCAGCTGCGGATGACCTGTTCTGATGGTAGAAAACTGGAGTGGAATGAAGTCACTCCTCAGACAGGAGCTGCTATGTTTCACCACCAGCTTCTTAAAGCACTTCATCACTGTGACTGTAGGTGCTACTGGATGATAGTCATTGAGGCAAGTTACCACTTTTTTCTTTTTCTTCTCCCCGCTATTTCTGCAAATTTCCAAGGAAGGACTGTCCAAAGTAAATTTGGATTTTTTAAAGTGGGTGCAATGTCAATTTATTTTAGACGGCAAAATCTCTTACTGACCTCCTTTGCTTAGGCTTAACATTTTAGTTGCCATAATAGAGGTTCCAGTCACTTCAAGTTTAATAATTCCAGCAGCAAATATTGCAGAGGAATTGGATTAGTTAATTTCAGGGGGTACAAGATTTAAAAACTGTTCCACACCAAAGGACTCATCTGCAGGCAAGCATCTGGATGTGCAGCATTTAAATGCGATTAGTGTAGTTTGCATTTACCTCTCAAGGACATAGCATCGACAATATGTATTCCCTAAAGCCACAGTGCTGAGTCCAGAGACATTAAATGCATGACCCATGAATGATTCTATTTTGCCTGTGTTGCTATACTGAGTCTCCTTGGTAGTAAGCAGCAGTCTCTGGGAGAACTGTGCCATTAAGCTTTGCATAGTTCAGTTCCTGACTGAACATTTCATTAACTCGAGGCAATACTGCAATTTTTATCCATCTGTTTTAATATTCCTATTCTTGAACAAAGAACCCTTTTGGAAGTTATTTACACAAATTAAATGTGAGTGTACTGACATCAAATATTTCACTCTGTCTTTAACAGATGGTACACCAAGTTCAGACTGTAAGGTCTGATGTAGTCATGATAAATATTTTTGTTGAGGCAATTCAATATTATTCTAAATACTGATACCTCACTTTAAAATTGCTGTGCAGATTTAGTGGACGTTATATGATCACCATAGGACAGATATACCATTTTCTCACCAGTAAGATGGCAGCGTGCTCTAACACGGTGGCCAATCAAAGGCATTTGTTCACCTTGTCTTTTTTATTATCAAAAGTCACTGCTGGATACCAAGGACAACAAGTACTGCAGGACTTTTTGCGTATCATTGTTTCGAGACAATGCGCGGTGCGAGTGATTGCTTGGATGTTTTTATTGTTAACGTTTGTTAACATAGTACACTGCAAGTCAGTTCACTAGTTCATTGGGACGTCCAACACCAGGGCATGCTGCGTTACCTCAGTTGTGCAGAGGACTAGAGTTACCCATGGTGTTGCCTGTTGCAACTATCCAGAGGAGGAGAGCCAAGGAGATGTGAGAGTGAGCAGGGGCCTCTGTTAGCACACTAGAACCAGTACTGATTTGGGGAGTGGCCCCTCCGCGATTTGCTTGGTGCTTCCCTCCAGTGTTTGCTCAGAGGAAGAACAAGCAGGGCCAGGACAATCTACAGTCATGCCACTGAGAGACCTGGGTAAAATTTTGTTTTCATTGTGCAATGTGCTGTTGGTAATGAATCTTGCTCCTTGGTCTCAGAGGAATTCTGTTTCATTTGGCTATATTCATTCATGGTAGAATGACAATCAAACTTTGAATGTAAAATAACAGTTAACCTTGGAGACTAGAGCTCTTCCACGATTTTAATTGTGACAAATTTTGACAAAGAAAAGAATTTTCCATAAATAACATCTACCTAATCTATATTCATATTCCTGATCTAATTTAGTGGAATGCATTATAGCTCCAAATTCTGAAATGGTAACAACAAATGAAGGTGAAAGTCAAAGCACCGGGTAATAACTTCATAGTTAATGCAGGTAAGCATTATAGCACGGGAAACAATGTTAAACGCCTCCACAGTTGAAGTTAACATATATATCTTGTATGTTAATAAATTAACATTCAAGATCTGGAATTGAGTAGTTTTCATTTTAGATCTTGTATAATATTCTACATCTCAGGTGCCAAATGGAGTACAGATACATTTGTCACAAAGAACCTGATGGTGTTTCATTCTCATCCCGATATCATTCCAATGGGAGACAAACAGGGCTACAGGATTGTTTGTTTGAGAAAGGCTGCATCATATTGAACTTTAATATGGCAGTAACAAAATGACAGCCGAAAATAACTGTGCCAACAGACTGGAAAAGAGCAAGGTTTAAACATTAAGAATAGTATAGAAACAAAGAAACATAGAAAACCTACAGCACAATACAGGCCCTTCAGCCCAGAATGCTGTGCCAAACATGTACTTACTTTAGAAATTACCTATGGTTACCCATAGCCCTCTATTTTTCTAAGCTCCATGTACCTATCCAGCAGTCTCTTAAAAGGCCCTATCGTATCTACCTCCATCAGCATCACCAGCAGCCCATTCCACGCACTCACCACTCTCTGCATAAAAAAAACTTATCTTTGACATCTCCTCTGTACCTACTTCCAAGCACTTTAAAACAGTGCCCTCTCATGTTAGTCACTTCAGCCCTAGGAAAAAGCCTCTGACTTTTAAAGGGCCGAATGGTCTACTTCTGCACCTATTGTCTATATCCAAACGATAAATGCCTCTCATCATCTTATATGCCTCTATTAGGTTACCTATCATCCTTCGCTGCTTCAAGGAGAAAAGGCCAAGTTCACTCAACCTATTCTCATAAGGCATGCTCCCCAATCCAGGCAACATCCTTGTAAATCTCCTCTGCACCCTTTCTATAGTTTCCCCATTCTTCCTGAAGTGAGGTGACCGGAACTGAGCACAGTACTCCAAGTGGGGTCGGACCAGGGTCCTATATAGCTGTAACATTACCTCTCGGCTCTTAAACTCAATCCCACGATTGATGAAAGCAAATGCACCATATGCCTTCTTAACCACAGAGTCAACCTGCGCAACAGCTTTGAGTGTCCTATAGACTCGGACCCCAAGATCCTTCTGATCCTCCATACTGCCAGGTGTCTTACCACTAATACTATATTCTGCCATCATATTTGACCTACCAAAATGAACCACCTCACACTTATCTGATTTGAACTCCATCTGCCACTTCTCAGCTCAGTTTTGCATCCTATCAATGTCCTGCTGTAACCTCTGGCAGCCCTCCTCACTATCCACAACACCCCCAACCTTTGTGTCATCAGCAAATTTACTAACCCATCCCCCTTCATTTCCTCATCCAGGCCATTTTTATAAATCACAAAGAGAAGGGATCTCAGAACAGACCCGAGGCACACCACTGGTCACCAACCTCCATGCAGAATATGATCCATCTACAACCACTCTCTGCCTTTTGTGGGCAAGCCAATTCTGGATCCACAAAGCAATGTCCCCTTGGATCCCAAGCTCCTTACTTTCTCAATAAACCTTGCATGGGGTACTTATCAAATGCCTCACTGAAATCCATATACACTACATCTACTGCTCTACCTTCATCAATGTATTTAGTATGACCCAGGGCTTGCAGCAGAAAACAAACTGAGAATGGCTGAGAGTTCTGCATGATTACTATACTTTTTTGATAAAGGTTGGATTAATTTTACATCTACTTACAACTTCAAAGAATGTGGATCAGGATAGGTGGTAGAAATCAGCGGCATCCCAAAGATCTCTGATAAATTCATCCTAGCCAATTAGGATTTTAATGGAAACCTTGCCAGTTTCTTCAACCCTCCCCTCGTTTAGATTTTGTTGTCTGTGCAACTTTAGACTACCCGGTTCAGATTATATTCTGGAATTCATTTAATGATATTCCTTATACATGTGCTGACCATCACAAACATCTCTGTAAAACTGTTGATACAGTGACTGACAATATTCTCTGACAAAAGTCATAAGGTAGCAGAATCTGCAATGCAACCAAGGATAAAATAATTTTGTAAAGTTGAAAGTGTATCTTCAGGGATGGCTTATACAAAGTACCAATCTCAAGCAATGGCATAATGCCAAAGACAGTCTTCCTCAGAGATGCAGTCTTCAAATCCCACAACCTTTCTTTCTTCAAATATACCACCTGAAAAATCACTCTCTGTAATTTAATACCTACAGTGCAGCCAGACTTATCTGACTCTCACTCGAAATTAAAAGGAAGCAATCAATTTACTGTGAGGACATATCTGCACATCAGCTATCATGTACTTCCTGAGAACTCTGCAGATTTCAGTTGAATTTTTTTAGTAACTTATGAAAGCTTCAAGGGCCCTGGAGACTTCCAGGTGAGTTCTACCTCCAGTCTCCTTCCTTTCCTCTCTCATTTCTCTTCTGCTGTCAGAGATACAAATGGCCCCAAGGGACTTTCTCTCTGTATGGTGGCTGATACCTTGCCTCCTGTTAAATATGTAACAAACCAGCAACCATTCACTGAGCATCACGATCACATAGGGAGCAGAAGGGAGAAAAGATCTTTCTTGAATTGCTTTCAGATATATATCTGCCAAGAATGAAAATGTTAGAGTGTTTCTGTTTAATAGTTTACGGAATTTGTTATAATTTAATTCTGAATAAAATCACAGAACTCCTGCTGTAATAAGACTGAAAATGTGACAGTGGTCCGTTGACACATCCGAGCCTGCTCTCTTCTCTGGATGTAGGAGCAAAATCAGAAAATATTGAACAGGAGAGATATCCATGGTTCCCAGAATTAAACTTATGGTCACCACTACCTCACAGGTATTTTGTATTGGCACAGATGTTTGTCACAGTTTCTCTGCAAAAAAGACAACAAACTCTACAAATGCAAAAGAAAAAATAGGAATAAATAAATAAGAAATAAATATTGAGAACGTGACATGAAGAATCCTTGAAAGTGAGTCAATAGGTTGTGGGAACAATTCAGTGATGGGGGCATGTGAAGTTGAGTGAGCTGGTGGTACAAGTCCTGAGGCTCCTGCACCTTCTTGCCGATGGTACCAGTGAGAAGAGAGCATGACCTGGATGGTGGGGGTTCCCTGATGCTCTCCGGTGACAACGCTCTGTGTAGGTGTGCTCAGTGATGGGGTTGGCGCTACCTATGGTGGACTGTGCAGATTGTAAATGGCTAAAAAAGCTACTACAGCGCATGAGTGGTAAGTGGAATAAACACAGGAAAGAATGTGAATCGGATGGGCCAAGAACACCCAACACAATATTATACAGCTGGAACAATTGACCTCTGACAACCACAACTGGATGGACCAAAAACACCATAAAACTTAAGACCATAAGATATAGGAGCAGAATTAGGACATTCGGCCCATCGACTCTGCTCCATCATTTCATTGTGGTTGATCCAGTTTTTCTCTCAGCCCCAATCTCCTGCTTTCTTTCCATATCCCTTCATGCCCTGACCAGTCAAGAATCTGTCAACCTCTTCCTTAAATATACATAAAGACTTGGCCTCCACAGCTGCCTGTGGCAAAGAATTCTACACATACATCACTCTCTGGCAAAAGAAATTCCTCCTCTGTTTTAAAAGGACACCCCTCTATTCTGAGGCTGTGTCCTCTGTTCTTAGACTCTTCCACCATAGGAAGCATCCTCTCCACATCCACTCTATCAAGGCCTTTCACCATTCAATAGGTTTCAATGAAGTCACCATTCATTCTTCTGAAATCCAGTGAATACAGGCCCAGAGGCATCAAACTCTCTTCATATGACAAGTCACTCAATCCTAGAATCATTTTCATGAACCTCCTTTGAACCCTCTCCAGTTTCAAAACATCCTTTCTAAGAAAAGGGTCCCAAAATTGCCCACAATGCTCCAAGTAAGGCCTCACCAGTGCTTTGGATTGTTGCTTTTATATTCTTGTCCTATATAAATGAATGCTAACATTACATTTGTCTCCCTCTCCACTGACTCAACCTGCAAATTAACCTTTAGGGAATCCTGCACAAGGACTCTCAAGTCCCTTTGGGCATCAATTTTTTGTATTTTCTCTCCATTTAGAAATTAGTAAACGTTTTCAATTCTTCTTCTAAAGTACATGAACATACACCTCCCGACACTGTATTCCATCTGCCATCACTTTGCCATTTCTCCTAATGTAAGTCCTCTGTAGCCTCACTGCCCCTCCACCCATGTTCATATTATCTGCAAACTTGGCAAAAAGGTAATCAATTCCATCATCCAAATCATTGATTTATAACTAAAAGGAATCAGTCCCAACACAGACCCCTGTGGAACCCCTACTGGTCACCGGCAGCCAACCAGACTCCCTTCATTCCCACTCTGCCTCCTGCCAATTAGCCACTGCTTTATCTATGCTAGAATCTTTCCTGTAATACCATGGGATTATAGCTTGTTAAGCAGCCTCATGTGTGGTACCTTGTCAAAGGCCTTCTGAATATCCAAGTACAGTCGGCCCTCCTTATCCATGGATTCCGCATCCGCGGATTCAACCAACCGCGGATCAGGAAAACCCGGAAGTTCTCTCTCCAGCACTCGTTGTCTGAGCATGTACAGTCTATTTTTTCTTGTCATTAGTCCTTAAACTATACAGTATAACAACTATTTACATAGCATTTACATTGTATTGGGTATTATAAGTAATCTAGAGATGACTTAAAAGTACGGGCAGTCCCCGTGTTATGAATAAGTTTCATTCCTGAGTCTGTCTTTAAGTCAGATTTGAAGTCGGAACAGGTACATCCGGTATTATTTAGTGTCAGTTGGTCAAATGTTTTTCTTAGTATATAGTACATATTTTACCTTTCTATGGATATAAAACACTTAAGAAACATACGTATTTCAATAATTAAACCACTGTGTTGCTTAGTAATAATTGTAGCTTTCATCAGGGCAGGGCCTTTCAAATGCTCCATTAAAATTGTTCCGATAGTTGACCGACTGTAGCCTAATGCTTTTAGATAGATAGATAGATAGATAGATACTTTATTCATCCCCATGGGGAAATTCAACTTTTTTTTCCAATGTCCCATACACTTGTTGTAGCAAAACTAATTACATACAATACTTAACTCAGTAAAAAAATATGATATGCATCTAAATCACCGTCTCAAAAAGCATTAATAGCTTTTAAAAAGTTCTTAAGTTCTGGCGGTAGAATTGTAAAGCCTAATGGCATTGGGGAGTATTGACCTCTTCATCCTGTCTGAGGAGCATTGCATCGATAGTAACCTGTCACTGAAACTGCTTCTCTGTCTCTGGATGGTGCTATGTAGAGGATGTTCAGAGTTATCCATAATTGACCGTAGCCTACTCAGCGCCCTTCGCTCAGCTACCGATGTTAAACTCTCCAGTACTTTGCCCACGACAGAGCCCGCCTTCCTTACCAGCTTATTAAGACGTGAGGCGTCCCTCTTCTTAATGTTTCCTCCCCAACACGCCACCACAAAGAAGACCGATGGCGTTTCACCTCTTTCCGATCGCTTTATTACTTCCGCTTTATTTTCAAGCGCGATCGTGATTATTTTCGTGAACAGAAACACCGCAGATTCAGAGCTACGCAGGGTCCTAATGTCCACCGTACTGCTTCAGCTTAAATAAGGGACTTGAGCATCCACGATTTTTGGTATCCGTGGGGGTCTTGGAACCAATCCCCCGTGGATAAGGAGGGCCAACTGTACACAATATCAACCGATTCTCCCTTGTCTATCCTGTTTGTTGTTTCTTCAAAGAATTCCAATATATCGGTCAGACAAGATTTTCCCTTGAGGATGCCATGCTGACTACGGCCTATTTTATCACGTGCCTCCAAGTATCCTGAAACTTCATCCTTAATCATCAATTCCACCATTTTCCCAACCATTGAGGTCAGACTAACTGGCCTATAGTTTCCTTTCTTCTGCCTCTCTCCCCTTTTGAAGAGTGCAGTGACATTTGCAATTTTCCAGTCTTTTGAAACCAATCCAGAATCTAGTGACTCTTGAAAGATCATTACTAATGCCACCTCTTTCCAAACCCGGGGTGTACACCATCTGCTCCAGGTCACTTACCTACCCTTCAGACCTTTCCAAGGAGTTTCCAAAAGCCTTCTCTCGTGCATGGCAACTTCTGATGGTGGGGGGGTGTGTCACTACCTGTACATAAAAGCATGCTACTCCTCTAGACAAACTGTTCTTGTACATTACAACCGTCATATCCACCTGCATATGTGGATAATTGTTGAAAAGGTTTAAAAAAGCCTAATTTCAGAGGTGAGGCAAAAGCCCATAATATCAGGGCAGCAATTTGATCAAATGTAGCATCAAAGAGATCTGAATGAAAAATTGAAATCAAGGAGAAACAAGGCCAGTTGTTGGAACCAGAGCCAGTGTAGACTAAATTATTGTGGTTATTAGAGGTGGATCACCGCAGTTGTAAATTATTGTGTCGGGTGTTCTTGGTCCATCCAATTGTGGTTGTGAGGTCAATCATTCCAGTTGCGGAATATTGTGTTGGTGTTCTGCAACTGGAATGATTGACCTCTAACAACCACAAATTTGGTAAATATATTTCCTTATAATTTATGCCAGTGTACTATCTGCTAATTTTCTGGTAAATGATAGCTGTGCCTGAGGCAGTATTTGCACAGCATTTACTACAATCAATATTCCTTAATTTGAACATCCCAACTTTTCCATTTGATTGAACCGCGAATCATACCGACCCAAGATGTATATTGATTATTAAAGGTGACTTTCCCACTGCTGAGTCACGTGGCTGTTAGCAGTTAGCTAATGAGTCAAGTTGGTATACAAGCCTAGTGAGAGGGTTGCATGTAATATGAGTCAAAATGCATTTATACTTTATATAAAGCAATGAGTCAGCAAAAGTAAACATTTTGAATGTGATGACATGGAGCAGTGGTCCCCAACCACCGGGCTGCAAAGCATGTGCTACTGGGCCGTGAAGAAATGATATGATTTGGTGATATGAAACAATATGAGTCAGCTGCACCTTTCCTCATTCCCTGTCACACCCACTGTTGAACTTGAACGCACGCGAGGTCAATATGTACGCAAAGTCATTACCCACGCGAGGTCATCAGTCGCCTAAATGCAGTGATACCCTCTCGCCAGGGATCACTGGTTGGCCTCCGGTAACCTGCCGGTGAAAAGTGCCGTTGCTACTGGCCTGGAGTGCGGACAGATGGGCGCCACCTCCAGACCTGTTTAGCACACCAAATGTTCATGGGGAACACAGTGCTAAAATATTCGCAGACGACCTAATTCGGGCTCAGGGTTTCGTAAGTAGCAGACTTCACTGCGAGCTATTGAAAGTCATCCCTCGAGCCGATAGACCCTACTTACCTATAAGGGGGATGGGCACGTGCCCTGTCACATTCCTCGCTCGTTCGGTCACTCTCTCCGGACTGCGACTGCCGCGGGGACCTCCGGCCCTTACCTTGTCCTCTCACTGGTGTGTTGCAATAATTTTATATGTTCATACAAGGAAAATATGCGCTGTGTGTTTAATATCCAAACATTACTTAAAATGTTATGATGCTATTGACTTATAAGTGAGTTATAATTGACTTATCACTATGTTCATGCGAGGAAAATATGCGCTGTGTGTTTAATATTAAATTTGTTAGTAAACCCTTTTAGAAATGAAATTGAGTGTATTAGCCATTTGTAAGTGACTTACAGTTGACTGATCACCTATTTTACGGTCGTGATTAACAACCATACCCCCACCCCCCCACTGGCCGGTCCACAAGAATATTGTCAATATTAAACCAGTCCACGGTGCAAAAAAGGTTGGTGATCCCTGACATGGAGTAATTAAGAGACACATTAGGTGGGAATTAATAGGTTCCTGACTGAGGAACTTAAAAGGAGAAGGCAATAATAGGGTAAACTATAATCAAATTCAGCAGGTGGATTTCAGGTGGTCATCTCATAAAATCAATTATTTAGCTTGTACCCCAGTCTTCAGCCTGTATCCCACTGACTTGCTGACTACACAATTTTGCTTTTCAGCTCTCATGTTAGCTGACATTATTAATGCTTCTATATCCTCAGGACTGTCCATTCTTCTTCACGTCTGCTGTCTGTACTCCATGGCTCCCTGTCAAACAATCCCTCAGTTTTAAGTTTCTCCAAAATGCTGCTATGGCCTCGCTGCTGTCCTTTTCCATAAATTCCTCCAAGCATATCATAAAACCTGGAATTTCCTCCATACATATTTCCTCACCTCTATTGTTCTGAATGCCTACTACTATAACCAATGATCCTAAAATCCTCCTTTGCATAGTACCGTGCCAAATACCATGATAATGCAATCATATTCTGCAGCAATAAAGATACTCACACATCCACCTACCCACACTACACTAAACTGCAATCTTAAAATTCATAAATCTTTTAAGTGGTTAAATAAAAATGTTTAAACTGTTCTAAATGAAAAAAGGCTTTTGATAGTGCAATCTGTTAAAAGCTCTAAGGATTTTCCACTGGATGTCTAGTCACCACGAGCGAGCAAACAGCTCAGTGGTTCAGCGGTCATTGTTGTGGGGCCTCCAACTCAGCAGGACCCATGGCACTACCAGAGTTTATTGTTGCGTTGGGTTTTTAATGCAGGGGCGGGGGGGGGGGGGGGAGGCAAGCAGGAGATGTAATACAAGATGTATTAGTGTAAATTTTTTACTATTGTCTTCACTCTTCTAAACTCCAACCACTACAGTCAGCCAACTGTTACCCAAGTTTGCAGACAGGGAGTTGGCACATTCATCAAGAACTTTGTGCCTTTTCTGCCAAGATCCATTACTAAGTATTGAAACCAATGAATTCCATGCCAGAAAGATGGCGGCAGTTATAAATCCCCCTCTGTCAGCATGCTGTCAAATGTCTAGGTGAACACTATATATCAAACCAGAGATAAACTCAGGATATTTCTTACACATTCTACCCTTCACAAACAGCAAGCAATTCATACAGCAAAACAATATAAAAATCGTTCATCCTTTGCTATCCCAAAGTGCACATGAAAATATTCTGAAGTATGCTCACAAATGTTACATGGTACCCCAAATTATGAATAGCAAGCTGCCATAAGCAAAATATGAAAATGACAAAAATAATTTGTTTTCTGGGCAAAGAGAATGAAATTGGTCAAAACACAAGAACAATTCCTCACTGCAACAAGTACATGGAACTTTTTTCTTTTAGCTGCCTCAGTTTAACATCTCCAAAGATTAACCCATCTGACTGACTTAACTAAGAAACGTACCAAAAAAAATGAACTAAATTGTATGATTCCATTGCATTCTATTAAAATTTTGAGTAACTACACTCAGGCCTGCATAACACTACCCCGCATAGTGCTGATTCATACAATGCGGTTATTCAATTCTTTAATGAAATTTTGTACAATGATAAAACTCATTCTAAACAACACATAAAACTCCTCAAGAGTGGCCAATCATGTATTAGCTCACACTCCGCCTCCCGTGTGTGAAAATGTTCTTACTCCCTCGACAACTTATTCCATTTTTTAAAAACCCATAATATCTGGAAAACGGCCTTCAACTTCCAGCGCGGGTATTATATCTAAAGTGTCCAGGAAAAGCATTAGTATAGATGTGATAATGCAAGTGATACAGCTTTTGGAAGCAGGTTGATGTTGGTGCCTTTTTGAAATTGGCTACATGGACGAACAGAACAATTGTAAAAAAATGCAGACAAGATGAAAGCTTCTGCCAACGATAACCTCAAAAGTTATCATCAACAAAGGTGACTCGCTGAAGGAGCCATTTGCTTGAAAAACTGGAAAATCGACTTAAATATATGGGTGGATGACAAAACACAACAAAACATGCCCTGAAGCCAGCCTATAATAATGGAAAAGGCAAGAAGTATCTTCAATCATATTCAAGAAGAAGATACGTTGGTAACATTCACAACCAGCATAGGTTGGTCTGATAGATTTAAACAGTGCAGTAACCTCCATAGGACACGTATCTCTGGTGAAGCTGCGAGTGCAAACAGCAAGAGCCTTAATAATGAAGAGGTTCGAGAATTGGCAGAGCAATATATCCTGGGTGAATCTGAGGACACGGATGGAAAAGAGGAAACACCAGCAAGAAACTTCACCACAGAATTCCTCAGCCCCAGCATCACCACAATCACACAAATCATGGACCGGTTCATCAATAATGACCCTGACTGGGAGTGAAGCAGTAAGGCAAAGAGAGTGGTCGCGACATGATTTCCTGCTACCGAGAACTGCTTCATGAGAGGAAACTCAAATCTCAGAGCCTTCTTGAAGAAGAAGCCAAAGTTAGAGGAGGACCCGCAGCCTAGTCCCTCCTCTGGGATGTCACCACCACCCACTTCCCTCCACTACAGCTGTGATGTGTTGCTGCTCCACTGGTGTACAGGTTAGACCTATTTGCATGTTTGTTACTCCACAAATTACTGTGGAGTAAATAAATACATCATATAGCTCGGGTTCAATTTTTTAAAAATCAGGTGCATGTCCATTTTCATAACTTTATAATGACCCTACATAGCACTGATTTACATAACGCTTCACCTCCAACGCCGGCCCCCTAGGCCTGAGTCGTCATTGTCATAGCAGTAGTAGTAGTAACCTCCAAGGAACACCTTCTCAGCGTTAAGAGGGGTCTGAGTGTATTTATGTTACATCTTTGACAGGGTTCCACACGGAAAGTTAGTTAAGAAGGTTCAATCGTTAGGTATTAATATTGAAGTAGTAAAATGGATTCAACAGTGGCTGGATGGGAGATGCCAGAAAGTAGTGCTGGATAACTGTTTGTCAGGTTGGAGGCCGGTGACTAGTGGTGTGCCTCAGGGATCTGTACTGGGTCCAATGTTGTTTGTCATATGCATTAATGATCTGGATGATGGGGTGGTAAATTGGATTAGTAAGTATGCAGATGATACTAAGGTAGGTGGTGTTGTGGAAAATGAAGTAGGTTTTCAAAGCTTGCAGAGAGATTTAGGCCAGTTAGAAGAGTGGGCTGAAAGATGGCAGATGGAGTTTAATGTTGATAAGTGTGAGGTGCTACATTTTGGTAGGAATAATCCAAATAGGACATACGTGGTAAATGGTAGGGCATTGAGGAATGCAGTAGAGCAGAGTGATCTAGGAATAATTGTGCATAGTTCCCTGAAGGTGGAATCTCATGTGGATAGGATGGTGAAGAAAGCTTTTGGTATGTTGGCCTTTATAAATCAGAGCATTGAGTATAGGAGTTGGGATGTAATGTTAAAATTGTACAAGGCATTGGTGAGGCCAAATTTGGGAGTATTGTGTACAGTTCTGGTCACTGAATTACAGGAAAGATGTCAACAAAATAGAGAGAGTACAGAGGAGATTTACTAGAATGTTACCTGGGTTTCAACACCTAAGTTACAGAGAAAGGTTGAACAAGTTAGGCCTTTATTCTTTGGAGCGTAGAAGGTTGAGGGAGGACTTGATAGAGGTATTTAAAATTATGAGGGGGATAGATAGAGTTGAAGTGGATAGGCTTTTTCCATTGAGAGTAGGGGAGATTCAAACAAGAGGACATGAGTTGAGAGTTAAGGGGCAAAAGTTTAGGGGTAACACGAGGGGAAACTTCTTTACTCAGAGAGTGGTAGCTGTGTGGAACGAGCTTCCAGTAGAAGTGGTAGAGGCAGGTTCGATATTATCATTTAAAGTAAAATTGGATAGGTATATGGACAGGAAAGGAATGGAGGGTTATGGGCTGAGTGCAGGTCGGTGGGACTAGGTGAGAGTAAGCGTTCGGCACGGACTAGAAGCACTGAGATGGCCTGTTTCCGTGCTGTAATTGTTATATAGTTACATAGTTATCTTTGTAAATGTCTTTTCCAAATCTAAACTCACTACTTCCTCTGGTTCCCTTTATCCACCCAGTTTTTCCTCTAATATATTTAGCAAAATAAGATCATTCTTAAAGAAAATAATGCTCACTCTTCTAAACTACTCAATGGTTTTCTAAGTTCCTACTCTTAAAATGAGAATATAGCAGTTTCTCAGCAATAGATCTTGGCTCTCCTTTCTTTTTGAAGAGCAAAGTTACATTTGTGGTTTTCCAGTCTAGAGGGATTATTCCAGAATGCAATGTATATTGAATTTCAAAACCAATCCATCTCCACTGTCTCTGTAACCCTTTCTTTTATGATCTTTGGATGCAGTGTTTTTAAAATCTCTCAAAAATAATTGTTTTAACTTTTTCCTTCCTTTTGATATGTGTGGAAATTGACCCTTCATCCCATCATATTGCAGCAACCATCAATGGCATCCTCTGACACCAACCGTAGCTTAACCAATTTTATTTTCCCCACATTCCCATTAGCTCTTTCCCAGATTCTACCTTACAACCTGGGGCTAATTTGCAATTTATTAACCTACCGATCCCTGGGAGGAAGTCACAGCACCCTAAGGAAACGTGTAAGCAAGCTCACAGGGAAAACATGCAAATTCCACACAGACGGCACTGAAAGGTAGGATCAAACCCGGTTACTGGAACAAAATGGCAGCAGCTCTACCAGTGAAACACTGTGCCATCTCAATACATCTTTGTTGAGAATTATTAATTATTTCTACAAATATCCACTATTGGCAGGCAAGTGAAGTAGTATCCCAAGGGCTTCTATAGATATATTAAGAGTTAAGGGATAGCAAGGAACAAAACTGGTCTTCTTAAAGGTCATTGTGGTCAGCTATGCATGGAGCCAGAAGAGATGGAGCAGATCTTAAATGATTTTTTTTATCTGTATTTACTCAGGAAACAGAAAGATAGACACAGGGTCTATAGAACTGAGGTCATGGACCAAGACTAGAGACAAATTAGGGTGGATAAATCCCCAGGGCCTGACAAGGTGTCCCTCAGACCCTGAAGGAGCCTAGTGCAGAAGTGCAAGGGCCAGTAACAATGATACAGTATTTAAAAAATCCTTAGCCACTGCTGAGGTGCCAGAGATCTGGTGGATAGCAAATGATCCATTGTTCAAGAAAAACTAGAAGAATAAACAAGGAAATTATAGACTAGTGAGCACGATGTCAGCATGGGCAAATTATTTGACCGTATTCTAAGGGACAGTATACACAAGTAATTGAATAGACAGAACTTGATTAGGAGTAACACATATAAAATGCTGAAGAACTGAACAGATCAGGCAGCATCCAAGGAAAGGAATGAGCAGATGATGTTTTGGGCTGAAACTCTTCATTAAGCAATGGCAAGGAAGGTGGAAGATGCCAGGATAAGAAGGTGGGAGAAGAGGAAGAAGTACAAGCCAGAGGGTTGACAGGTGAAGCCCGATGGGTGGGGGTGAAGTGAGAAGCTGGAAGGTGATAGGTGGAAAATGTAAAGGGATGGAGAAAACGGAATCTGACAAGAGAGGAGAGTGGACCATGGAAGAAAGGGAAGGAGGATAGGCTCTAGGGGAGGTGATAGGCAGGTGAGGAGGAGAAAAGGTAAGAGAGCCAGAGTGGGAAATTACAGAAGAGGGAAGGGGGAGGGGAGAATTACCACAGGTTAGAGAAAATGATGTTTATGCAATCAAGTTGGAGGCTACCCAGACGGAATACGAGGTGTTGTTCCTTTCATTGCGACAGTAGAGGAGGCCATGGACCAACACATCGGAATGGGACGTGTTTGCAGGGAGATTACAGGGAGAAGGCAGGAGAATGGCATAATAAATCAGCCATGATGGAATGGCAGAATAGACTGGATGGGCCAAATGGCCTAACTGTACTCCGATGTCTCGTGACTTTATACTTGGCCAAACGTTGCCTGAGTGTAATGGAGCCTAAGGGGTAGCGGGGTAGGGGCGTGGAGATGGAGGTGGGTGGAGTGTTTGGTGGGGGGCTGCTTTTCCTGCTTTTCAAAAACATTTAAATGTTGTGTATGGTTTCTGATCAAAGCCTTGGGAATGCAAATGCGTCTAGAGAACTTTGAACAGAGTATTTCTGAACAGGATATTGATAAGGAAGTATTGCTCAATATCCATGACTTATTTTGCCAAAGATTGGGAGCAATAGATATATTTATCCATTGGTCATATTGGATAATCATCCACATTGTGTGGCACATGAGAACATCATAATAAGCCCCAATGTCTAAATAAAAGCTTTTTCAATCATGTGCAGCTAAACATACACGTGTCTATTTGCAGCAGTCCAAAACTGAAATAAAATTCAAGTAAAAATGTTCTCTCATTTATATTTTATGTTTAATATCTGCAGTTAGCTATCTTGTAAAAATTGGAATTTATCATGAAACAAATTGAATCTCATGCAGAGTACAAGTAATTGCACTGTCATATCATACTGTGGAAAAATAATCTGAGTAAGTCCAGTTTATTTATTGTATTTTTTGTATTGATGTTCAAACATGCATTCTATATGAATTAGAATTATGAATTCAGATAGGTATTTATTGTGGAAGCTCAGTCAGACACAACATATACCCAACATCCCATTGCATTCCGAAAACAATATTAATACTGTGTCATCAATATGAAAATTTTGCTGTTGATAAAATTTGTAAAACAAGTATTGTTAATATAAAATGGAAAACGTCACTTCATATTTAAGCCAAGATTAGTTCTAAAGTTTTCAACATCAATTATTTCAATACCACATTACTTTGGTTGATAGTTAACATTGTTCACCTGTTAGTTATTGTTCAAAGTATTAGGTGGCTCCCTTTAAAATTATCACATCACATCACCATTGGAAGAAATACAAGTAATTAAGCATACAAGTAATATTGTTGAAAAGATGATCTATATTGTTGAGGTATTTAAAAATATGAAGGTAATTTCAATTCGGGCATAAATGGTTTCCAGTTCTACACCTCACCTGATTCTCATCTTTATCAAAACACTGGATAAGAAAACCAGCCCAATTTTTCTCCAACACACAAGGTCAAAATTACTGGGGATATTTTTGAACAATTTTCAATAAACTATAACCTCTAGACTCTCAGTTCCATTGCTGCTCAAATGTTTCTATCCCCTTTGATGACACACAACTCCCTAAAGTGCTTTCCATCCCTTTGATGACACATAAGCAGGTAAAATGCTTTTATGTCCAACCATTCAAATGTGCTACAAATGAGTAAATGATCCATGTACCCAGCAGATATGGAGGGGTGGGGGGAAAGAACCAAATAACCACTTTTTGCTGTCTCTAAAATAACTTTGATTTCAACAGCAAGCATTTTAGATGAAAGTCTTCATGTAACTGTACCAAACATTAATAATAACACACAAAAATGTTCGAGGAACCAGAGGTCAGGTAGCATCTATGCAAGGGAATGAACGGTTGACATTTCAGGCTGGGTCCCTTCATCAGGATCCACAAAAAGTAGCTGATTTAAAACAAAGGGACCAGTTTCCATTGCCCAATCAGCAACAACTGGGATTCCTGATTAAATCGCCATTATCATTTGAACAGGACTGGCCTGCCAAATGATTAACCATTTTCTGTTACTTTCCTTTCTATACAAAAGCAGCTGGCTTCTTCACCAAGATAAGGAATGGATATCATTGTACAACTGCTGCAGATGAAGTGTGTACTTATGCTGGGAATGTGTGATGACAGAGAAATATTAAACCAGTAAGTCAGAAACGGGAACACAGAATCATTACTACACAAAAGGAGGCCATTTGTCCCAGCATGGTTTTCTTTGCTGCAATCCTCCATTCACTTTCCACTGTTGTTTCACCATGTATCGCCAACCACATTTCTCCTGTCTGTACAGTTCCTTTCTGGAAACCCTGACTGGCTCTACGTGTTTCCAAAGCAGGCACCAAGTTCCAGAACATAACCACAATTTGTGTAAAAACACATTTTTCTCATATTCCCCACATCCTTTGTCCATTAGTAAAAAGCACAAATCCTATGAATCTGTAATATTTGCTGATGGGAAAACTATCTCTTTGCTTGCCCATATAAAATCCATCATAATCCTACACATCCCCATGAAATCTTCTCTCCTTGTTCTAAGTACTCAATCTAATCTTTCCACCCTGCGAACTATTTAAATACTTTTTGTATCTTCTCTACAAGACCTTCCCAACCTTCTCATATTAGTCATTAAGTACAAACATAGGGTATTTTGTCCACAATGGCCATATCACAGCAACTCAAATGTTTCTTAAATATTGAGAAAGTATCTACCTCCACAACTATCTGCTACAGATAAGAGAGAGATAAAGCAGGGGGAGAGAGACTTGTTGATTCACCATTTTATGACTCCTGAAAGACTTATGGCTCCGGAGAGGGCTGTTTACTTGGTACCATTCTGTTCATTAAAATTCCACAGTGGACAGCCGGAGTGGGCTGGTTTGATGGACAAAGCCATTCAAAACTGATTGACACCTGAGACCCCGTGAGTAGGGATAAAAGTGAGGTCTGGGGAGACACCCCTCAGACACACCAGGAGACACACTATTGAGCACTGGTTGAGTGTTGGAACCCACGTGAAGGTGTGAGGCATCGGAGACCAAACAAAGGATCGGTCATTTTAACTCACAGTGTTATAGCAGGGCCGGTGGGGGCTTGTGTGTCCGTCCACTCATGCCAGAGTGACGAGTCCACCACAGAAGAACGGTCTGGCTGAAGGACAGAGGGGTCATACCTGAATGGCCACAACAGACTCCAACGGATACTTCTTTCTCTGCTGGTTAGACACCCAGTTACGGGGTACGTAACAAGTCCAAGTTAAATCTATCTTGCCTCTATCTTTTTTCTAGTTCTGCTGGAACCTTCCATAGATGCTGTTCATCTGACTTAGGTAAAACTTCCATTGAAAATCTTTACTTTTATATTCTAGGCCTGTATTTTTCAAGCCTAAATTCAATGTGCTTTCTTAACAGTTTTACACCAAGACTTTTTATTTTCTAGAATTTAAGCTCATTATATCCAAGACCCTATGTTCCAGCTATTTTAATATTATCACTTCACAGTTCTAAGTATAAAGTTTCATCCACCTTTATTCTGCCCATTCTGTCATCTCCACTTGCCACCTGCTGCTTTTTATCCTTCTCAGTCTTTTGTCTCCAAGTATTTAAGGTGTCCATTTCTGAGTGATATTTCTGTGATTACCAGTGCATTGAATTCCCACGTAGGGCTTTATACCTGGAACTGACTAACCCAACTCACCACATTTTGTATTTATACACATGCATTCAAACCCTGTCTCTCTTTCTCTTGTTCTCTTATATTTCCCCATCTAAGAACATGCTACATCTGCCCCCAGCGTCTACCCTTTGAACTTCCTTGTGCAGCTTCTTTGGCTTTTCCTTTGCTAAAATCCAATTTAATGCTCCTGAGCTATACTGGTATATCTCCCAATATAAAGAGTAAAAATATTAAGGCAACGCACATGGTCCCTTTCCAGAGATGCTGCCTACCCTGCTGAGCTCCGCCAGCATTTTCTGTGTGTTGCCATGATATAATGGATACCAGAATGGGAGACAGAATTGTAAAATCAGATAAAACATCTGCATAAGAAACCATTCAATGTATCAAATCCATTCTGGTCAAGAAACAGCTACCCACTTTAATCCCTAAATCTGGAGTCATACATTCAATTATTTAGATTGGCGATACCATATCCTCCTTGCTGACGATCCAGACTGGTGCACCTCAGAGGTGTGTGCTTAGCCCACTGCTCTACTCTCTCTATACCCATGACTGTGTGGCTAGGCATACCTCAAATACCATCTATAAATTTGCTGATGATATAACTATTGTTTGTAGAATCTCAGATGGTGACGAGAGGGCGTACAGGAACGAGATATGCCAACTAGTGGAGAGGTGTTGCAGCAACAAACTTGCATTCAACATCAGTAAGATGAAAGAGCTGATTGTGGACTTCAGGAAGGGTAAGACGAAGGAACACATACCAATCCTCATAGAGGGATCAGAAGTGGAGAGAGTGAGCAGTTTCAAGTTCCTGATAGTTATAAAGAAGGCAAGACAGCAGCTATACTTTATTAGGAGTTTGAGGAGATTTGGCACATCAACAAATACACTCAAAAATCTCTATAGGTGTACCATAGACAGCATTCTGATGGGCTGCATCACTGTCTGGTATGGGGGTGGGGGACTACTGTACAGGACCGAAAGAAGCTGCAGAGGGTTGTAAATTTAGTCAGCTCCATCTTGGGTACTAGCCTACAAAGTACCCAGGACATCTTCAGGGAGCGATGTCTCAGAAAGGCAGCGTCCATTATTAAGGAGTTCCAGCACCCAAGGGCATGCCCTTTTCTCACTGTCACCATCAGGTAGGAGATATAGAAACCTGAAGGCACACACTCAGTGATTCAGGAACAGCTTATTCCCCTCTGCTATCCAATTCCCAAATGAACCCTTGAACACTACCTCACTTTTTTAATATATATTATTTTTAATCTATTCAATATACGCATACTGTAATTTATTTATTTATTTTCCCTTCCATACTATGTATTGCATTGAACTGCTGCTGCTAAGTTAACAAATTTCACGACACATACTGGTGATAACAAACCTGATTCTGATTCTAAGGTCTCACTCAGACTCTTACTTTCAAAAGCTTGAGAGTCCTTGTAACTCCCTTCCGAAAAGAACAGTGGAAGCACTGTAGTTGAATATTTCTATGGCCAAAGCAGATAAATAATGAGCCAGAGAGTGCAAGGATACTGTGGGTAGGCAGAAATGTGCGGTTGTGGTTACAGTAACGACTTTATTGAGCAGCACAACAGGCTCATGTAGCAAAGTGGCCTAGTGCTGCTCTCAATATACATTTTCGTTTTTTTGCGCACATGCTTAAAATAGAAACAAAAAACCTCTTGTAATGGAAAATAGGTCTGAAAAATTGAATGAAATTAAAAGAAAGTTTCCATAAAGTACCTACAGTGCCTTGAAAAAGACATTCAGTCCCCACAATTATTTTCATATTTTACTGTGTAATTTTCTAAGTTTAAAATATACTGAAGTAGTATTTTTTGAGGTAATCTACAAAACATTGTGCATCATGTTAAATCAAAAGAAAAATTCCAAAACCTGTGAACAATTTACTAAAAATTAAAAACCAAAATTGTGAGGCTGAAAAAGCATGTATCCCTTCTGTAATTACTATGCTAACTTTCCTCAGGTGCAATATACACATAAAACCATGACATAGGTAGAGTCTTAACCATTCAGCCCATTAATTTTGCTCTGTCATTCCATCATGGCTGATCCCGGATCCCACTCAACTCCACACACCTGCCTTCTTGCCATAACCTTTGATGCCCTGATCAATCAGGAAACTATCAATTTTCACTTTAAATATACCCATGATTTTGGCCTCCACAGCTCTCTGTGGCAGAGCATTCCACAGATTCACGATTCTCTGGCCAAAGAAATCCCTCCTTGCCTCTGCTCTAAAGGCTGTTCCTCTAGTTCTGGACACCCCCACCGTAGGAAACATCTTCTCCACATCCACCTATAGTCTTTTCATTATCGGTAGATTTCAATGAGATCCTCCCCGCATGCTTCTGAATTCCAGCGAGTACAGGCCCAAGCTGCCAAATGTTCCTAATATGTTAACCCCTTCATTCCCAGAAACATCCTCATGAACCTCCTCTGGACTCTCTCCAATGACAACACAGCCTTTCTGAGATATGGGGCCCAAAACAGTTGATAATACTCATTTCAGCTGGATTAGCGTCTTGTAAAGCCTCAGCATCATCTCCTTTTTCTTATATTCCACTCGCCTTGGAATGAATGCCAACATTGCATTTGCCTTCTTTACCACAGACTCAACCTGTAAACTAACTTGCTGGGAGTCTTCCACGAGGTCTCCCAAGTCCCTTTGCACCTCTGTTAGAATATAGAAATTTGCAGCACATTACAGGCTCTTCGGCCCATAATGTTGTGCCGACCATGTAACCTACTCTAGAAACTGCCTAGAGCATAGCCTTCTATTTTTCTAAGCTCCATGTACCTATCTAAGAGGCTTTTAAAAGAGGCTCCACTTCCACCACTGCCGCCAGCAGTGATGTTTGAATTTTCTCTGCATTTAGATATTAGTCTGCACTTTTGTTCCTTTTATCAAACTGTATTACCATACATTTCCCAACACTGTATTCCATAATTTCCTTTTATGTTCCCCTCCTCCTTCACCATTCCCTATCCCCTTTTCCTTCTCTTACCATTATCTCCTTGCCTGCCCATTGCCTCTCTCTGGTGCTCCTCCCCCCTTTTCTTTCTTCCATTGCCTTCTGCCCTCTCCTATCAGACCTCCTCCCCGCTTTATCTGGCCAGGCATCTCTTTCACTAATCAACTTCCCAACTCTTTAGTGCATCACCCCCAATCCAGGTTTCACCTATCACCCAGTGTTGCTCTCTCCCCTCCCCCCACCTTTTAAATTAACTCACCCTTTTTTTTCTCCAGTCCTGCCGAAGGGTCTTGGCCCGAAATGTCGATTGAACTCCTTTGCATAGATGCTGCCTGACCTGCTGAGTTCCTCCAGCATTTTGTGTGTGTTGACTGTATTCCATCTGCCACTTTTTTGCCCATTCTTCCAATTTGTCTAAGTCCCGTTGCTATCGCATCACTTCCTCAGCACCACCTACCTCTCCATTTATCTTTGTAAACTTTGACACAAAGCCTTCAATTCCATTATCTAAATCATTGAAAAACAATGTGGAAAGTAGTGGTCCCAATACTGACCCTTGAGGAACACTACTAGTCACTGGCAGCCAACCAGAAAAGGTCCCCTTTATTCCCACTCGATGCCTCCTGCCCGTCAACCATTCCTCTATCCACCGTTCTTGTGATGCCATGGGATTTTCTCTTGTTAAGCAGCTTCATGTGTGGGAACTTATCAAATGCCCTCTGAAAATCCAAGTAAATGACATCCATTGCCTCTCCTTTGTTCACCTGCTTGTTACTTCCTCAAACAACTCTAATCGTTTTGTCAGGCAAGATTTCCCTTTACAGAAACCATGCTAATTTTGACTTATTTTGTCATGAGTCTCCAAGTACCGCGAAACCTCATCCTTAATAATGGACTCCACCACTTTCCCAAACGCTGAGGTTAGGACAAATGGCCTATAATTTCCTTTCTTTTGCCTGCTTCCCTTCTTAAAGAGTGGACTGACATTTTCAAATTTTGCAGTCCTCCAAAACCATGCCAGAATCAAGTGATCCTTGGAAGATCATAACCAATGCCTTTGCTATCTCTTTAGCAACCTCTTTCAGAACTTCGGGATGTAGTCCATCTGGTTCAGGTGACTTATTCACCTTAAGACCTTTAGTTTGCCGAGCACTTTTTCCTTTGTAATAGCAATGGCACTCAGTCCTGCTTCCTGACACTCATGGACCTCCAGCACACTGCTAGTGTTTTCCACAGTAAAGACTGAAGCAAAGTACTCATTAAGTTCAGCTGCCATTTCTTTGTCCCGCCATTACTACCTCACCAGCATAATTTTCCAGTATCATCCAATATCAACTCTCACCTCCATTTTACTCTTTATATAACTGAAAAAAATTTAGTATCTTGCTTTATATTATTGGCTCGATTACACTCATATTTCACCTTTCCCCTTCTTATGGCTTTTTTTAGTTGCCTTTTGTTGGATTTTGAAAACTTCCCAATCATCCAACTTCCAACTCACTTTTGCTACATTATCTCCCCTTTCCTTGGCTTTTAAGCAGTCCTTAACTTCCCTTGTCAGCCACGGTTTGAGAACTATTTCTTCTGTGGCACATATCTATCCTGCAGCTTGTGAACCATTCCCAGAAACATCAGC
Source organism: Hemitrygon akajei (assembly GCF_048418815.1). Classification (NCBI taxonomy): domain Eukaryota; kingdom Metazoa; phylum Chordata; class Chondrichthyes; order Myliobatiformes; family Dasyatidae; genus Hemitrygon; species Hemitrygon akajei. The sequence goes on from NC_133125.1 coordinate 110,579,326, forward strand.
CAACCTCCGTTCTGCCATCAACCCCACCAGTATCCCCCTACGATCCACCTGCGCAAACTCCTCTTTTATGTTCCCGTATTTCTCTTTATTCCATTGTGATACAGATACATGTGACTTATGCTTCCCCCTCTTAATTTGCAGTATAAATTCAATCACATTTCCTTTACCTTAAGCTCCCTAATAAAATCTGCATTATTACGTAACACCCAGTATAAGCTATCCTTTCCCCAAGTCGGCTCAAACACAAGCTGCTCTAAAAATCCATCTTATAGGCATTCAACAAATTTCCTCACTTGTGATCTGACACCAATGTGATTTTTCCAAACCCCTTGCATACTGAAGTCCCCCACTTCAATCGGGACATTACCCTTATTCCAGTTCTCTTTGCAATCTCAATCCCACATTTTGGCTACTATTTGGAGGCCTATATATGATTACCATAATAGTTCTTCTTTTACCCTTGCAGTTGCTTAAACTCCACCCACAAAGATTCGACTTTCCCTGACCAATGTCACTTCTTTTTAAAGATGTAATTCCATCTCTCACCAACACAGCCACGCCACCACCCACACCTTCCTGCCAGTCCTTTTGATACAAAATATATCCTCTGATATGAAGCTCTTCTTTCCACCTTCTTTCAGCCACGACCCTGTGATGCCCACGACGTCACACTAACCAATCTCTAATTGTGCCGTGAGTTTGTTCACCATATTCCAAATACTACATGTATTTAAATATAGCACACTCAGTCCTGCATTCTTTGCCCTTTTCAATTTTGCCTCTGTGGCACAATTTAACTCTTTGATCTGTCTGCATTTGTACCTAATCATTGGCTTATCCTTCCTTTCGCTCGTATTACACCAATCATCTACTTGTAAACCTGCTGACTCATCCTCATGTCTATCACACTGGTTCCCATTTCCCTGCCATATTAGTTTAAACCACTCCCAACAGCTCTATCAACTCACCCAATTTGCTAATGTAGAATCACCTGTTTTCAAAGAATTCATGAGAATAAATACCCTCTCTCTGAGGTCAAATATTATGGTAGATTTTCAACAGACTAAACCAAAATGAAGACAAAAGAGCATTCAAGACAAGTCCGGGAAATGATAAAAGAGAAGCACAAATCTGAGGAAGGGTACAAGACAAACTGAAAGGCATTAAATATACCTCGAAGCTCAGTGCAGTCCATCATGAAAAAGAGGAAAAACATTAAATCTTAGCCACACTGCCAACGTCAGACCACCCTTGTAAACTTAGTCGCTGGAGAAGAATGGCACTTGTAAAACAGATGACTATAGTGCCAACAGTCACTCTGAGTGAGATGCAGAAGTCAGTGACTGCAGCTGGAGAAGACGTTCATGGCTATATTACCTAAAGCCTCACACAAAAAAGGGTATTTATGGAAGAGTGACAAGGAAGTAACCCTGATTAAAAGAAAAGCATATCCTTGCCCATAAGGACTTTGACTTTACTGTAAAAAAAAACCACGGGGGTGGTTTTCAGCAGGGACTGGAAATCCTGTCAGAAATGATAGGAAGATGAATGCTGATCCGAGATAAAAACCTGTTAGCCTCTGCAGAAGTTTAAACTGGGGAGGAACTTATTCTTTTAGCAGGACATTGACCCAAAGCACACTGCCAGAGCAATCATGACGTAGCTTCAAAAGCCAAAAATTGATGTCCTTGAGTGGCCCAGTCAGAGTCCTGATCTTAACCCAACTGAACAACTCTGGCAATACCTTAAGACTGCGGTCCATTGCTGCTCCCCAACACCCATGGCATAGCTTGAGCAATTTTGTGAGGAGGAATGGGCACTCTCGCTCCCTCACATTGTGCAAAGCTAATAAGAGATTTATTCAAAAAGACTACTGGCTGTAATCGCTGTGAGAAGTTATTCAACTGAATACTGAGCAAAGAGGGATGAATACCTTTGAACTGCTAATGTTTCAGTTTATGAATTTTTGGTTTTTCATGCTTTACAAAGGAGCATGTGATTCACAACTAAAAATTCTCAGATAAATTGATCAAAATCCCTGGTTGTATTATTTATTTATGTGAACAAAGGGTTGGGGACTGAATACATTTATAGGGCACTGTAAATTAAAATTACAGCAGAAGGATACTGCATAATGAGATGGACACAAGGACAATGGTTTGATAGAAGAGAGAAAACTAATTGGAAAAACGTTGTTTTTGAAAAATGAGAGAAAGAGTAGGTTTAGAGAGAGAAAAGCTTGTATAGCAGCCACGGCACTTCAAAGAGCATGCAATGAGTTTATCCACAGGACCCGCATACTGAAACCTTTGGAGGGAAAAAGGCCATTTTAATCAGTTAAACAGAGCACAAACTATTTGACAATGAACAAGTTGCCATTGCTTTAATTCCATCTATCCCACTGAATAAAGTCACAGAAATCAATACACAAGACAGAAGGCACACAAGCTTATTTCATTAGGTCTTCAAAGCAAACATAATAATAAAAAGCTTTGCTTCTGCAATTTCCCAAATGAATTACTATCCCAGCTTATTGAGCTATCTCTAATGCGTCTGATAATCCAATCTGCCAAGCACAGTGCCACTTTCCCAGGAGAGCTGAAAAAAATTAACCTCCAACATAGGAGGTCACAAGTTAGGATTATCGCCCCAGGCTGGCTGGTTCCTTAATGATTTCAGCTCAGCAGGAAATGCTGAGAGGAGATTAATCTACTTTTCTTCAAATATATTCTACTATTCTTCAAATATGTTGAAAGAAATCCCTGCATTTATATATAGCACTCTTCATGATCTTACCATTAATGTAGTATTCTAGAAGCATGCTTGATGTTGCTACATAGAAGCATGGCAGCCAATTTTTCATTACAAAGTACCTCAGACAGCTAAGCAATAATGACCAGCAAACCTATTTTCAGTGATCTTGACTAAGGATAACATAGGTCACAAAACTCAGATAATTAGCGCCATGGGATTTTTTTGTATTGGCCTGAGAGGAGAAATGGTTGAACGGCTTATCCGAAAGATGGCACTTCAATAAGCATGTTTCCATTGCTGAGATATTTTATGTTCAAGTTCCTTGAGTGGGATTTAAATTGAAATCCCTGACTCAGAGACAAAGTTGTTATCAAACGAATTTGTTACTCTCTAAACCAGAAGTTCTCAACAACACACTGGCAAAATGAAACACTGCGACTTCCCACAGAGTGATGGTAAACATTTGCTTCTTTTTGAAGTTAATGATTGGTACAGATATGTAAAAATCCTCACAAAATTCTAATCACCCTTCATATATCTGTCAGGCTTAGAGTAGATTCATGTAACATCTGCACAAACAGATTTTCCTATAAATAACTAATATTACTAGAATATGCTTCCTAGCACATTACAATAGGCTTTAAATGATCTCTGTCCCCTAATCCAGGGTACACTATACTAAATTCCTTTTTACACAAGTCTGTCTTCTTAGAAAAGTTTGGATTACAAAATGGTTCAATTTCTGTACCCTAATGGGAATGAAAGTTTTAAAAGCACTTTGTAGGACAAAATTTACAGGAACATATCAATCATAAAGAACAGAAACAGGAGTCTGCCATTTATCGTCTTGTGCCTGCACAGTCATTCAATTAAGCAAAGGGTGATCTTACACTAAGGTGCCACATTCCTGTATTAAGGCCATATTCACTGGTTGCCATAATGTCTATAAAATACATTGCTACGCCTTCAATATACTTAATAACTGAGCCTTCGCAGCCCTCCTCCCTAGAGAACTTCAAAAATACATTAACCCTCAGGTGAAGCAATTTCTCACTTCAGTCCCAATTGGCCAAACATTTATTTTGAGATTGTTACCTCTAGTTCTAGATTATCTGGGCTAAGAGAAACACCCAGACTTCTACAATGCCCCATACGTTTCAATGAAATCACTTTTCATCTTTCCAAACTTAGGGAGTGTAACTCCATCTGCTTAACGGGACAATCTCCCCAATTCCAAGAACTGATCTGGTGAAGTCCCATCAGTAACCTAACAACAACTATCAGACATCTGGGCACATCGCAGCTTTGCAAATACTGCTCCAGAGCCATCACGTAGCTTTCCATGCTCCATCCCAGCGTGATGAAGGGTCATTATCCTGAAATGTTGGCTCAGTTGCTTCCTCTGCAGATGCTCTGGTGTTTCTAGCACTTCCGTGTTCATACCAGAGAGCTAAATCTCATGAAATCAGTAAGTGTATCACTCTCAGACAGACAGACATACTTTATTAATCCCGAGGGCAATTGGGTTTTGTTACAGTCGCGCCAACCAAAAATAGTGTAGAAATATAGCAATATAAAACCATAAATAATAATAAGTAAATTATGCCAAGTGGAAATAAGTCCAGGACCAGCCTATTGGCTCAGGGTGTCTGACACTCTGAGGGAGGAGTTGTGAAGTTTGATGGCCACAGGCAGGAATGACTTCATATGACGCTCAGTGTTACATGTCGGTGGAATGAGTCTCTGGCTGAATGTACTCCTGTGCCTAATCAGTACATTATGAAGTGGATGGGAGTCATTGTCCAAGATGGCATGCAACTTGGACAGCATCCTCTTTTCAGACACCACTGTCAGAGAGTCCAGTTCCACCCCCACAACATCATTGGCCTTATGAATGAGTTTGTTGATTCTGTTGGTGTCTGCTACCCTCAGCCTGCTGCCCCAGCATACAACAGCAAACATGATAGCACTGGCCACCACAGCCTCGTAGAACATCCTCAGCATCATCCGGCACATGTTAAAGGACCTCAGTCTCCTCAGGAAATAGAGACGGCTCTGACCCTTCTTGTAGACAGCCTCAGTGTTCTTTGACCAGTCCAGTTTATTGTCAATTCGTATCCCCAGGTATTTGTAATCCTCCACCATGTCCACACTGACCCCTTGGATGGAAACAGGGGTCACTGGTGCCTTAGCCCTCCTCAGGTCTACCACCAGCTCCTTAGTCTTTTTCACATTAAGCTGCAGATGATTCTGCTCGCACCATGTGACAAAGTTTCCCACCGTAGCCCTTGCTGATGCATCCAACTATGGCAGAGTCATCAGAAAACTTCTGAAGATGGCAAGACTCTGTGCAGTAGTTCAAGTCCGAGGTGTAGATGGTGAAGAGAAAGGGAGACAGGACAGTGTCCTGTGGAGCCCCAGTGCTGCTGACCACTCTGTCTGACACACAGTGTTGCAAGCACACGTACTGTGGTCTGCCAGTCAGATAATCAATAATCCATGACACCAGGGAAGCATCCACCTGCATCACTGTCAGCTTCTCACCCAGCAGAGCAAGGCGGATGGTGTTGAACGCACTGGAGAAGTCAAAAAACATGACCCTCACAGTGCTCGCCGGCTTGTCCAGGTGGGTGTAGACAGGGTTCAGCAGGTAGACGATGGCATCCTCAACTCCTAGTTGGGGCTGGTAGGCGAACTGGAGGGGGTCTAAGTGTGGCCTAACCATAGGCTGGAGCTTCTCTAGAACAAGTCTCTCCAGGGTCTTCATGATGTGGGAGGTCAATGCCACTGGTCTGTAGTCATTGGAGCCACTGGGGTGCGGCATCTTCGGTACAGGAACGAGGCAGGATGTCTTCCACAGCACAGGAACCCTCTGGAGACTCAGGCTCATGTTGAAGACATGGTGAGGTACTCCACATAGCTGGGGGGCATGAGAAGGATTTCCAAACAAAAAATTGGAGCAGAAACTTTCCTTGTGCTTGAAAGACAATGTACTGAGACTTATTGTCACTCCTCAAAGGAACAAGGGACAATTGAATTATCACAGGCTCAAGAATAAACTTTAAATAAACCCATTCCTGGTCTAATTGGCTGAGCCCAATGTGCCATCCAGTAGGCCTGGAAATTCATGACTTAGTAACAGGAGGAGTGGCATATTCTGGAGCTCAAAGAATATGCTTTAGTGTCCTTGGACCTGGAAGTGGGAAGGATACCCATCTCCTTAGACTAATTCACAATCATGTAATTCTACAGTTATTAATTAAATATGACACCACTGTTGATGGAAACATGCCCGGTCTAAAAGCAGTGATGAGTCTGCTGAATTTTGATTGAAGATCTATTCCCATTGAAACGGAAGAGTAATAAAGCTAACGTTTCAAATACTATGAACATTTAGGGAAAGTCTGAAAAAAAAATCCTAACGTATAAGAGACCTATTTCCAATATATGCTCACAAGAGAAGATAGTGTGCCAGTAAAATATTCAATGCAATTACTTCACAAACTGTTCCTGCTGACAGCCAAGTGTAACCTCATTAACATATATAAAGATTTCATGCAAATTTAACACCAGTTACAGCCCATATATTACTTGAACAAAGCAAACTAAAACATAACTAAAATTCCACTTTACTGAATTCATTTCACAGTTTACAGCATCTGCAGATCATTTCATTATTTAACCTTCAAACTACTTGACACGATGCTTGTTACACTCGAATCTCCAAAGCCATAAGAAAGCTCATGATGAAAATGCAATTTAAATCTCTGATACTGTTTTTAACCGTGGCCTAAGACAATAATCCCATCTGTGTACTCGTAACCCGTTATCAGTTCCCCTCACAGTTGCTAATAAGACAATAGTTCATTGTTCTAGACAGCAATTTTACTTATAAGTTAATCACACATCAGGAACAAGTTTAGATAGTTTAGGCAGTTTCAACTACAAGTTAATTATTTAAGACAGAAACAAGCTTAAACTGTTAGGCCAACATATTTCATTGCAGTTAGAAGTACGTGACAAGACACGTGTTATTTTTTTAATACTTAAAAAGAATCAGCAAAACATTTATTAACTCTTTAACTTCATTAATGCACTTCTTTATCATTCTTACCATTAACCAAGCGATCCGTGGACCCCAGGTTGGGATCCCACATTCTAGATTCAAGTGCTGATCCAAACATGTAAATATTGTTGAAATGTTTGCCTCTACCACTCCTTCAGATTTGAGGTGGAAGAAGTTATTTCTCAAGTCCCCTACATCTTTTCCTTAAATCGATGCCTTTGGTTTATGGAAACTTCCGTTAAAGGCAGAAGTTTCTCTCTATTTATCCTGTCAATGTCCCTTGCATTTCTGCATACCTCAGCATGACTTCTCTCAGACTTTGCCATTCCACCCAAATACAGCTCTCCATTCTTCCCTTACAGCTGGGACATTTTATCTCCCGCAACACCCCCTGCACCCTCTATCACTCTTACAGTAGTAACCAGAATGGCACAAAGTATTGTACTTGTGGTTTAACTAATGTTTTATACAGCTGTACCACAATGCCCTTGTTCTTATACTTTATGTCCCAGCTGCCGAGGGCAAGTGTACGGCATGCCTTTTTAATCGGATGTTTCAGTCCCTTATTCAACCTGTCTCAATCTGGTGGACCTTAGGACCCAGCAGAACCCCAGGCCTTATTTAACCTGTCTCACTGGGGTGGACATTAGGACCCGGCAGCGGAGCTCTGAATCCGCAGTGTTTCCGATCACAAAAATAATCACGATCACGATTGAAAATGAAGTGGAAATAATAAAGGGATCGGAAAGAGGTGAAATGCCATCAGTCATTGGAAAAGCGTTAGGCTACGTCGGTCAACGATCGGAACAATTTTAAAGGTTAAAGTGAGAAAGGCTCTGCACCAATGAAAGCTACAATGCTAAACAATGCAGTGGTTTAATTATTGGGTTTTGGGTTTTTGATCCTCCCGGCGCTGAAACATACATTCTTAAGTGTTTTATATGCATAGAAAGGTAAAATATATACTATATACTAAGACAAACATTTGACTAACTGACGCTAAATAATACCAGATGTACCTGTTTTGACTTACTTAGTAACAGAACTTCCGATTTTGTTTCAATCCTGTTCCACGATAACCCACACACATCCTCCTGTATACTTTAAATCATCTCTAGATTACTTATAATACCTAATACAATGTAAATGCTATGTAAATAGTTGTTATACTGTATTGTTTAGGGAATAATGACAAGAAAAAAAAGTCTGTACATGCTGAAACAACAAGTGCTGGAAGGGCACTTCCGGGATTTTTCGCTTCGCGGTTGAACTCGCGCATGCGAAACTCGCGGATAAGGAGGGCCGACTGTATATCAACCATCTTCAGTGTCTGTGGTGACTCAATTCACAGTCACAAGGGCTGAGATATTTTGATTGGAATTGTATATTGTGCAATTATAATCCTTGCTTGTGTCCTTATAATAGAAGGAAATTCGCTGATGAAGCAGGTATTAGGGGGTTGAGCGTACTACACTTCCGGACTGGTGTCCCTGTATGGGCTGTATATACTTTCCACTGCACAGCAAATCAGCCAACATGATCAACGGCCCCACCTACCCTGGACATTCTCTCTTCTCCCTGCCTCCAATGGGCAGAAGATGCAAAAGCCTGAAAACACATACCACCAGAATCGAGGACAAGGTCTATCCCAGTTATCAGACCCTTAAATGGATCTCTTGTACAGTAAGCTGGACTCTTGCCCTCGTAATCTACCCCGTTATGATCTTGCATTTTACTGTTTACCTGTACTGCACTGCACTTTACAGCTTCTACACTTTTTTCCCTCCATTGTTACTGCTTTAATGAATTGATTTGCATGAAGAATCCTGGTATCCTGGTAGTGCGACAACAAAAACCCATGACAATGATAATAATGAAAATGATGTCCTAGGGATAGAATGATTTTCTCTTTATAACCATTGCCTTCAGTTTTACTAGGGCTTCTATATACATACTGGATCAAACTTTGCCAACACAATATCAAAAGTAAGCACTCTTACACCAATTTTTCAGTTCAGCTCTTTGGTTCGTGCTTGGATGAAGGATATCGTGAAGCCTGGAACTGAGAGATCCTGACAAACATCAAACTGTCATTAGTGAGCAGGTAATGCTTTTGTGCTTTCCATACTTTCAAAGGTGGATTATATCCACCCAGAGATACTAAACTTTAAAATTGTAATTAGACCTCTCTAGAGATCATTTACAAATGTACCTCAAAATATATCCTACATTTTTGCAAAACCCGTATATCTTAATCCTGATAGGTAACCAATATTCAGTGACAGGAGTACATTCCCCATGTTTAAAATACTGTGACAGGGCAAAACCTCCAATGAGTTATAGATTTCACTCATTTGTCAAAAAACTGCAGCTCTTTGCATTTGTACTTTATTCTGATAAATATTTAGTTACAACTTTTCCCTTTTCACGTGCTAATTTCCACAGGGATAGAAACATAGAAAACCTACAGCACAATACAGGCTCTTCAGCCCACAAAGCTGTGCCATGTGGTCCAGAATATTCTTTATGGAGTTGGGAGGGGCATTTTTCTGGATCCAGGTTGTGGAAATGTTATATTTGGAAATATACTTGCTTAAGGATATGAATTAATATACAAATTTTGTTTACTGAAAGCAAAAAACAAACAAGAGATTATTTCACTTGAATTTATTGGAAGGATTTTGTTTCTCCAAATGCTGTACTGTAAAGAAATCCTCCTGTTTTCTTTTGCCCTGCAGGAATTCCACAAAGGAAATTTTTCCTCTCTTTCTTATTCTTGATTTACTGAGGCAGAACCAAATGGTCTGTTTGAGATCAACTGAGATGCTTTGGGAAACAGACGGCTGGAAAAGATCTTGTCTCCAGGGTACCTTCTGACAAATCATTAAAAGCTGCATGTTACTTTTGTGACCACATGTTCTCTTCTGATTGTACTCTAGTCACCTAGACAAGGTCATTACTTTTCCAGTGGCAATATATGATACTCTTATAACACACTGACTTGATTTCCAACTTGTGAAAACCTGAAATACATAATTTGTGGGGTTATTTTATTCCCACTCTAGCTTTAGAGACCATTTTGATAGTAGATGGAGTTTAGCGGGACTTGCAGGGTGATTTGTTGGTGATCAATGAGACAAGTTGCACATTTATTCTCCTCCTGCTGACTGTGTAATAAATATGTTAGTTGTGTATGTGAACTGTTTTTTAATCTTGTATATAGTAATATTATCCACAGTGCTCTATAAAACTACATTAGACTTTCAAAAACGTTGCTGAGGTCGATTAATCTCTGGCTGAACTTTTCATACCTTAAATCTTTCTTTAAAAGCTGGAATAAGTTGTTTTATCTATGGCGATTGTACTTCTTGTGATGTGATGAAGCAGAAACTTATATAAAAAATGCAAATGGTTGAGTTCACACTACAGTAAACATCAGTATTTGGCCAATTCTAGTGAGCCCTTAGGGTGCACGATTCATTAAGGAAATGGGAGTTGAGTTTCACTGATAAAGCTGGGCTATCTAGGAAATATATTTCTACTTAGGAAAGATATATTGTTCAATGTTTTATTATAGTTTTCTAAGGTCACAGACTCATTCATGTGGTCTGTTTTGCTGCTTTGAACGCAGAAAATAAATGGAAAAACTTATTGGTTGAGAATATTCATATTCTTTCATATTGAGAATATTCATAGTCCATATTCTTTATCAAAAATTAAATACTTGCAAAGTACACTCAGTTATCTGTAATACTTTTGTTAATGCCTCAAAAGTCAGGAGGTGCTCAGATTGTCCTGCATTACCTCATGTCCTGGGAAGACTGAGAGAACTAAACTGATCAAATTCATGGTTGTGGTCAGCAGAGGATTTGTGGGCTAGCACCTTGTTTAATGTCTTAAATCAGAATCAGGTTTAATATCACCGGCATGTGTAGTGAAATTTGTTAACTTAGTAGCAGCAGTTCAATGTAATACATAATATAGAAGAAGAAGAAATAATAAATAAAAACCAAATAAGTAAATCAATTACAAAATACGTATATTGCATAGATTAAAAATCGTGCAATATCAGAAATAATGTATACTTAAAAAGTGAGGTAGTGTTCAGGGGTTCAATGTCCATTTAGGAACCGGATGGCAGAGGGGAAGAAGATGTTCCTGAATTGCTAAGTGTGTGCCTCCAGGCTTCTGTACCTCCTACCTGATGGTAACAGTGAGAAAAGGGCATGCCCTGGGTGCTGGAGGTCCTTCGTAATGGATGCTGCCTTTCTGAGGCACTGCTCCTTGAAGATGTCTTGGGTACTTTGTAGGCTAGTACCCAAGATGGAGACCCCCCCCCCCCACACCAGACAGTGATGCAGCCTGTCAGAATGCTCTCCACAGTACATCTATAGAAGTTTTTGAGTGTACAGTCGGCCCTCCTTATCCGTGAGTTTCACGTGCGCGAATTCAACCAACCGCAAATCGAGAAATCCCAGAAGTGCTCTTCCAGCACTTGTTGTTCGAGCATGTAGGGACTTTTTTTCTTGTCAGTATTCCCTAACAATGGAGTATAACAACTATTTTACATAGCATTTACCGTGTATTAGGCATTATAAGTAATCTAGAAATGATTTAAAGTATATGGGAGGATGTGCGTGGGTTATCGTGGATCAGGATCGAAAAAAATCGGGTCTCTTACTAAGTAAGTAGGAACAGGTACAACCGGTATTATGTAGCATCAGTTAGTCAAACGTTTGTCTTAGTATATCGTATATATTTTACTTTCTATGCATATAAAATTCTTAAGAACATATGTTTCAGCGCCGGGAGGGAGTTCGATCCAGTGACAGATTGCCTCCTAGCATGCTCTCCGTCCGCGCCTGGTTGATGTCGAGGATCAAAAACCCAAAACCCAATAATTAAACCACTGTGTTGCTTAGTAATAATTGTAGCTTTCATCAGGGCAGGGCCTTTCTCACTTTATCCTTTAAAATTGTTCCGATCGTTGACCGACGTAGCCTAACGCTTTTCCAATGACCGATGGCATATCACCTCTTTCCGATCGCTTTATTACTTCCACTTTATTTTCAATTGTGTTCGTGATTATTTTCGTGAACGGAAACACTGCGGATTCAGAGCTCTGCCACCGGGGTCCTAATGTCCATGGCACTGAGAAATGTTAAATAAGGTCTGGGGTTCCACTGGGTCCTAAGGTCTACCGCATTGAGACAGGTTGAATAAGGGACTTGAGCATCTGCAAATTTTGGTATCCGCGAGGGGTCCCAGAACCAATCCCTCACAGACTGTACACATTGTGTTAGACAGGCAGGCATTCTCCGGGAGACACTCTTGGTAGAGAATTCCAAATGCCAAATAGACAAAATATTATATTCTTAACATCAAAAGTAAAAGCTGGTGATTAAATTTCAATAACTGTAATGACCTTGCTTACTTCAATAGTGTATTTCGAGCCTGACAACGCTTTAGTTGAGTTACATATCTACAATGGGAGACATCTCTGAACGTTCAAACACTTTTGCTAGGACAAAATAATTCACACAGATCATCTAAAAGATCCTGAGAACAAAAAACCCAGACGCTTATATTTGAGTACACCTGTATCCCAACTATTGATACAGCCAATATGCCCATAACCATGTTTGCTATGCTAAGTGACAATATTTGTCTGTTTAGCCAGAGTTGCCCGGTTTAATGTCTTACATTTGGTTAATGCACATGAAAATGTCCCAAGCTCACTTCAGTTTGCAAACTATATCTCTCATGCAGTCAGCTGTCCTTGTAACTTCAAACAGATTACTGCTTGCAGCCTACATTAAGAACAGAAGATTGGGTCTCATTTGAATTAATACACTGCATATTCATATAATAGATCCTGAATTCCCTAACACTGCTATAAAGGGGGTTACATCAGCACACAGATAACCCCAGGCAGTACTCAAGCAAGAGCTGGTAACTGACAAGGAACACCACCATCTCCAACTGTTCTCGATATTTAACGGCTGTAGCATTGCCTATTTCCTCACCACTACATCCTGGTTGTTACTATTGATCAGAAGTTCAAATAGTGTCTGTGCAAGAGCAAGTAGCAGGCAACAACCCCCGCCCCCCCCCCCCGCGACACCACCTACAAGGCACAAATCAGGAGTGTGATATGATACTTCTCAATTTCTTAGATGAGTGTAGCTCCAGCAATGGACTATAAACTCAACCCAATCTAGAACAAAGCGGCCCACCCACTGCCCTAAATATTTACTCTATAGCAGCCGTGTGCTCCTATTGCTCAACTAAAATTCTCCAAAAACACCTCCCAATCCTGCAACTTCTACCTTCGACAACATTGTAAGAACACCTTTAATAAATAAACATACAAAATGCAAGGCACAATGTCACTGAGGAGCTGCATAGCAAGAGGAAATAGGCGGGATGATTGAACGTATGCTCGAGGTGTGAGAAGAAAAGGCATTCAAATGATTTCCTGGCAGAATGGAGAAAATCAGGGCCAGTTTTCTGTGGCCCTTTCCATGATAAGCTGTGAAGGATGGCATGGCCACAGTACTAGATGAAGACGTGTCGAGAAACTCTCCCTACTTTTACCACAATCAAATAGGATACAATTGAGAAAAATCACTTCAGGGCAGTGATAAGGCAAAATGTTGACTGAAGAGATTTTAAAAAGAGCTTGAGAGTGTTAGTTGCAGCGGTTACAACATTTTCATGACGTTCGATGAAGAAAGAATGCACATCTAAGACCCCAACTATCTGAAGAGGAGAGATATAATATAGGGCTTAGATATGCATCAACTTAAAATACAGGCAGTCCCCGGGCTCCGAATGAGTTCCATTCCTAAGTCCGTCTTTAAGTCAGATTTGTATGTAAGTCGGAACGGGTACATCCGGTACAGTATGTACAGACTGGGACACAAGTACTGTGGCAGGAGGAAGATGCACTGTGCTTCAGATTAGAGCTCATTTTCTGAAATTTGCCAAGAACTTTGAATCAATCTTTCCTTAGCTTTTTGCGCTCTGAGCAGTTAAAATTTCTACTTATAAATTATTCCTTTTATACATTTGAACAAGGAGATTTGATAGAGGGGTAAAATTATGAGGGGTATAAACACAGTAAATGCAAGCAGGCTTTTCCTACAGAGATTGGGTGTGACTGCAACTGGAGGTCATGGGTTAAGGGTGAAAGGTGAGGATTAAAGAGAACATGAGGAGAAACTTCTTCACTCAGAGGGCCGTGAGAGCGTGGAATGAGCTGCCAGCGCAAGTGGTGCATACAAGCCGGATTTTAATGTTTAAGAGAAGTTTGGACAGGTACATGAATGGTAGGGGTATGGAGGACAACAGTCCCAGTGCAAGTCAATGGGAGCAGGTAGTTTAAATGTTTCGGCACAGACTAGATGGGCCAAAGAACCCATTTCTGTGCTGTACTTTTCTATGACTCCATGACTATTGGACACTTTATATTTAAAGTTTAATTGAGGGTGGAGAAAACCAGGAACACAAGTCAGTATCTTAGGGAAGATACGGGAATTCATTTTTGGGAACATAATAAGAAGGAACTTAAAAATTAAGACATTACTTTGTGAAAAGAATATCATGTTTGATGTAACTTGCAGGGTGTTTCAAAGTCAAAGGGCATTCAGTAAGTTCATCTAAAAGACAAGTAAAATGTCAGAATGAAGAGTGGGACAACTCTCAATCTGACGAAAGAAATCTGTGACCAAACAGCATTAATGGGGGAGAGGAACTTCTGACATTTCGGACTAAAGCCCTGCAACCAGAATAAGAGTGGAGAGAGAAGGATAAAGAGGAGATGGACATTTGTGAAACAGGGGCCACTGGATGCCTGATACATGTTGAAGAAGTGAAGAATGATGGGCAGATTGAGGCAGGTGGGGAGAGGAGGGATGGAGTTGAGGCGGAGGTAACAGGATTGTAGATGGAGGCAGATAAAAATAAGAGCAAATGGAACCCGGTAGGAGGAGGGAAGGGGGAGACACCTAAGAGGGTGATAAGCAAGGACACAAAGGCCACCAGTGCTGGCATCTGGTGATGACAGGAATCATTTGGGGAGAGGTAAGAGGCAGATGGAATCAGAACAAGATGGGGAAGGGGAGTCTAGTAGGTGAATAGAAAATTCTATGTCTATACCATCGGGCTATAGACTAGTATATGGGGTTCTGTTCGTTTAGTTTGTAATGAGCCTTACACTGGCAGAGGATGGGCAGATTGGTGTGGGAATGGGAAGGGGGTTTGAAATGGCAAGGGAATGGATGCTTGGAGCTTGACGGTGCACAGGTGTTCTTCAAACTGTTCTCCCAGTCTGTGCTTGATCTCCTTGATAGAGAACTGGCCAAATCAGGAGCACCAATTGCTCCTGTAACAGCACCCCTCAGATGTACTCAAAGGTGGGGAGGGCTTTACCTCTGACAGACTGGGCTGTACCAATTATTTTTTGTAGGCTTTTCCATTTAAGGACATTGTGTTTCCATGCCAGGCTGTGATGCAACCAATCTGTATGCTCCCCCACCTCTGGGAGTAGCAAAATTTCCTCTAATATGTTGTCAATTAAACTGAATTATTCTTTTTGGCCCCAGCCACTTGTATCCTCTTCATTTTTTAACTATATTAATATCTCCTGTTAAACTTCCAAACTGCGGAATTATAGAGCAATGAATTAACAGTCGGCTTGCCAAGGATGTTTAGGTTTTATAACTTCAAAACTTTAAACTAATTCAAAGAAAAACAAGATATCCACGAGATGTGTATCTTACATTTGTGCTTTACTTTAAGCAAGGTGCGCATGTATCACATGGTAGCATGATGACATATATAATTCACATATTTATACATATAACCTGTGGTGAATTATTTTATCAAACAAGAATGCTTAATCAACACAGTCATTAGATTACTCAAATATAATTGAAATATTAAATACACAACAATGTTCTACTATCATTACAGCTTTCATTTCAATGGCCTTCCATTTCCTGCCTTCACTCAATTTTGTCAGGTTGCACAATTATTTTCTAAACCATGCTCTCAACATGAAAAGGTCAACTATTCTTAACACACACAAGCTGCTTGGGATCAGCCAGTGTCTAGAAATCATCAGCTGTCCTGGTGAAGGGTCTTGGCCTGAAACATCAACTGTTTATTCCTCCCCATGGATGCTGCCAGGCCAGCTGAGCCCCTCCAGCATTTTGGCGCGTTGCTCCAGATTTCCAGCGTCAGCAGTATCTCGTGTTCATTGAACTACTCTTCATACATTTCTCACTGCTTTCCCAACATGTGAATTAACTTGCAATGCAGTTCACACCACTGCCCAGAATTCAAACATGGCTTCAAATTCAGTACGTGTTCAGCAACCTTCATTGTAACATCCACAGAGAGGATATTCATCTAATTGAAGATGAAGCAGTACTGGTGCATTAAATGCCCAATCCTGACACACAATCAGATTTTGCTAAAATTCTATTAGTTCTTACTTTAAAAAAATCACAAAATTTGAAAGAATTTTTAAGGCCAGAAATCATGCTTTACTAGGCCCTAAATTTACAGGGAAAAAAGATATTCTGCACCAAAATCTCAGAATTCTAGCTGCGCCTTTTAGAACTTCAAGTAATAGTCTTTCTTATTTACATGCAGACTGGCATTTTTCGGATGAACAGAAAAGAGAAATCATTTATTTTTCAGATTTAAAATGTTTAAACTTTCCTTTCGTGGAAAACCGAGCAGGCAATCCACAAGACAAGAAACGCTGACAAGAACCTTACAACTATACAGATTTTACATATTGGGACCAAATGGATGAAAAAATATTAAACTGCTCCACCAAAACTGAGCCCTCCAGTGTGTGTGTTATAGCAGAATTCTACTTAGAGTTGAATTTGAATCTGAGCAGCAAGGTTGATAGACTATGACCACATAAGGTTTGTTCCACTGTTAATTACAGTGCTGCACCTCTGTTTAAGACAGAGGTAAACATGCCGTACATTTACAGTGTGCAAGTTACATGCTTTTGGCAGATATTCCAGAAGGCCTGAATCCTGAGTGTGGGGCAGATTGATACAACTCAATCCTAAATCAGTGTATCAATGCAGCATTGGCTTACCGTATCAATCAAATAGCAACTGAATTTAAAAACTGCATCAGACATTAATGACCACTTAGAAACCCTGAACTCCCCTGCAGCTCCTCACATTGTTGAGGACCGAAGCTCTCCACTCTGGCAACCTTCCAAAGATTCCCAGGCCTCAGGCCAGAAGAAACGCTGCTGAACTTGCTCCAGGTTCGTGCCCAGCAGCCACATTTATCCCAATGGGAAGAAATGCCTGCTGACAGCAGCACTAGCACAAGATGATGACTTCATTTGTAAGTTAACTGGGTTCAGTTCAATACATTTCATTACTTTTAGCTGCTGCCTTGTTTTTAAATACTTCATAATGTGACATATTTTTGTTTAAACCGTTCAAGGGATAATGAGCTTCACAGGCTGAGCCAGCATTTAATTGCCTTTTACTAATTTCCCTGGAGGGGTGAACTGCCTACTTGAATTGCTGCAGTCTTAGAAGTGTGGGTATTGCCACAGTGCTGTAAGGGAGGGAATTTCATCAGGATTTTGATGGAGTGACAGTGAAAGAAGAGCGACACATTTCAAAGTCAGGGTGTGGCCTGGAGAGCCATTTCCAGGCGGCAGTGTTCCCAAAGGTTTTGGTGCTCCTGTCAGCTGGTAGAGGTCGTGCGTTCTGAAGATGCTGTCTAAGAAGTCCTGGTGCGTTACTGCAGTGCATCCTACAGATGTAAAAACTACCTCTCCTGTGCATCTGTGCTGGAGTGAGTGATTAGTTGTGGATGGGGTGCCAATCAAGTGGATTTTAATAAATTAAGAAAAGAAACACACAGCCCAATTTGAACTGAAAAGGTGCTGCAGCGCCCAGGACCTTGGTCATCAGACTGCCTCTTGCTCCAGGTCACAGCAGACTTTGAGAGCACACTGTCAGTGTGTCAACACCACCACCTGGTCACTGGAAGATTGGGGCCATTGTCTTTCCTTCCCCATGAACTCAGTGAAAATTGATCCAATGTTGGATGTGGCCTCCCTCATGATGCATCACATCTTCACTTAATCCTATCACGCGTTTCCAATTCTTTTTCATTTTCAATGAATTGCTTTGTGGAATACTTGAAACTTAACAGCTAAGGTTAAGGCAGGTCAGCTGATTCATTAGGGAATGCTAATAACAGAACCCAGCACAGTTCATCGTTTGCTTTAGTAGCTATTCGTGATCAATTTCAAGTGCCTATTTTTTGCTTTTATCTGAAAAACATCTATTTCACAAGATATCAACAGTTGCAAAAGTATCAAAACTTTTCAGATGCAGCATTTTCCACTATCTGATTCTTTCAGAGGGACTTTTCTCATCTACACAGTATCTGAAGCCTATTTTTAAAAAAAAAAATCAAACTGAAGTAATTGACACCATAAACCTCCAGCTTATTTCCTACCATATGTCACAATTTCTAGAGGAGGATAGAAGTCTTTATGGCTCTTAAATAACCAGCACTGACAGAATCTGGATTTGTTTTCCCTCCAAGGTTATCCGAACATAATTCTTACTGGACTTTTCTAAAAACTGAGGACTGCACGATAGCATGGAAGAATACCTGAAAGTCTTAGGGGCTGCAGGATCAGATATGCTTAAAAGTTATTTTAAGTTTTGTTTAAATGCTTTGCAAAACCAAATGAAATAATCAAGTACAAAACCTTTATACTAGATCTCAACACATCAAGCTGAAATCTAAGTTTAGCTGTAAGGAAAGTGTAATTGATAAAACAAAAAATAATTCAAGCTTACAAACAGTCTTAAATCTGAAATGTTAACTTTTTCCCCCTAAAGATGCTGCCTGGCCTGCTGAGTGCTCCCAATACTTGTTCATTTTAGATTAATGATTCCACAATAAATACAAACTGTGTGAATAGAGGCAATTCCCCGGTCTACTGTAGTTAGGTGATTTTCTTGGTACTGGATGGATGTTGTGCTTTTAATTCAATCGTTGCTATAGATTATCAAACATAAATTGCTATTGTTCTACAGGCAGTCAATACATCCTGCACCTAAATGTGATTCAGAAACATGGATATGCAACCAAAGATACTCAGATATCAGTGGATTTGTATTCAGATTATTGAGCACAGTTAGAAGTAAAGCCTTTGGGTAGTCTTAAGTGAACTTCTCTAATCAACCATTGTTGTACTGTTTGGCTCATCACTGTCCAGCCCTCTATGGCAGACACACTGTTTGACTCCTATGCATCACATCACATGTTCATCTAAGTTGTGTTGGGCCTCACTCTAGCAACGGAGAAGGCTAAGCGCAGTTGAGTCAGTGTTGGAATGAGAAGCGCAAGTGGCATGCAACCAGGAGCTCAAGATGGCCGTGGTGGACAGAATGCAAATGCTCCACAAATCTTTGCTTGACCAACACCTGTTCCCTCACTATTACCCAGAAATCTAAACAGCCCTTCCAGGTCAGGCAAACATTCACAAGACCCCTCCAAATTCATCAATTCCATATTGTACTGTTGATGTGGACTCCACAACAGCATTGATTTGGCCATCTTGAACGCCCATCTCAAATCCTCTTCCTTTTCTGCCCTTATCTTTCTCCACTGCCAGGGTGAGACCAAATATAATCCAGACAAAATAAGGCCTCATTGTTAATCTACATCCAAATGAAATGGATTTTGAATTTTCAATTTTTAGGAACACCTCCTTGTTCCTTTATCTCTCCTGTTGATCCACCCAGTTTCTCTCATTACCCAGCTTCACTATTCAGTTTTGTTCCCCTGCTCCACCTGGTTCTATCTGTTTATCTACCACACATAGTCTCCTATCCTCTCCCCGTTGGTTCATCTGTCCAGCATCCATCTCTTATCTGGTTCCAGTATTACACTCCTCATGATATTCCAACATCTGCAGCCTCTGGAATATAGAACATAGGACAGTACAGAACAGGATCAGGCCTTTTGGCCTACAATGCTGTGCCGAGAAAAACAAATTTGCAATCAAACCAATGACTTCTGCCGACACATATAGCACATGCCCTTCAAACCAGGCAGCACTCTTTGGCACCCTCTCCAAGGTCTTGATACTCCTCCTACAGTGCGGCGATCAGAACTGTATGCAATACTCCAGATGTGGCCCAACTAGAGTTTTATAAAACTGCAGCATAACTTCCTGATTTTTGAACTCAATGCCTTGACACTCAAATGCTTCCGTAGATGTACCATGGAAAGCATTCTGACGGGCTGCATCACTGTCTGGTATGGGGTGAGGGGCTACTGCACAGGACAGAAAGAAACTGCAAAGGGTCATAAATTTAGTCGGCTCCATCTTGCATACTAGCCTACAAAGTACTGAGGACATCTTCAAGGAATGGTGTCTCAGAAAGGCAGCGTCCATTATTGAGGACCTCCAGCACCCAGGGCATGCCCTTTTCTCACTGTTACCATCAGGTAGGAGGTACAGAAGCCTGAAGGCACACGCTCAGCGATTTAGAAACAGCTTCTTCCCCTCTGCCATCCAATTCCTAAATGGACATCGAACCCGTGAACACTACCTCACTTTTTCAATATATATTATTTGTTTTTGTATGATTTTTTAATCTCTAATATACATGTACCATAATTGATTTACTTATTTATTCTTTTCTCTTCTATATTATGTGTTGCATTGAACTGCTTCTGCTAAGTTAACAAATTTCGCAACACATGCCGGTCATCTATGCTATCCTCGTCATATCATCAGCTAACTTACCAAGCAGACCATCCAGATCATTTCTATACATCACAAACAGCAGAGGTCCCAGTACAGACCCCTGCAGAACATCTCAGACCTCCAGCCAGAATAAGTCTCTTCAGCCACTACACTCTGTCTTCTATGTGCAAGCCAGTTTTGAATCAAAATGGCCAAAAATTAAAAAGAATTCACCATGGATCCCTTGCATCTTAATCTTCTGGTTGAGCCTCCTATGTGGGACCTTGTCAAACACCTTACTAAAATCCATGTTAACAATATCCACAGCTTCATCCATCACCCTTGCCACCTCATCACAGATGTGACCTGTCATGCTGGATCCCCCTAATGACACCATGGTTTTCCAAATGCTCATTAACCCTATCCTTCTGCAGTAACTTCCCTACCACCGGCTTGTGACTCGCTGATCCACAGTTTCCAGGATTATCCTTTGTTCCTTTCTTGAGCAATGGAATATTAGCTACTTGCCATTTTTTGGGAGGATCTCACCTCTGGCTAGAGAGGACACAAAGACATTGGTCAAGGCCCCAGCAATCTCTTCTCTTGGCTCTCTCAATGACCTGGAGTATATTGCATCAGGCCCAGGCGGCTTATCCACCTCAATGCTCTGAGATCCAAAACTGCCTCTTCTTTTACCTCAAAATGCCCCAGTGTTGCTCTGGAGTTCCAGAATATATCTGTAGAATCTCCTGCATTTAAAAAATTGTGTTTTTTTTGGTGGTGAAACAATATAAAAGTTGTTCAACACTCAAACTGAAAGAAATAAAATAAAATCACATCTTTCCCAAATTTAATAAAACTGTGTGAAAATATCTGTGAAGATGTCTAAAGATAGTCACTTAACCTCTTCTGCTACACACGACGACTTTAAGACAATGATCACCAAGTCACAATAAGACTGCAAAAGTATAGTTTTCATCCGATAATTAACTCCTCTTGGTTTCTTGCTAAATCTCCAACTGAATTATGTCACAAGATTTCTGATCATTAGATGGCACACTGGCACTGCAGTTAGCATTGCTGCCTCCTGACTCCAGTGACCTAAATTCAATCCTGACCTTGGGTGTGGTCCAGTTAGCATTTGCACACTCTCCCTGTGGCTGTATGGGTTTCCACTGGATGCTCCCCAAACATCCCAAGTATTTGCTGGAAGGCTACTGATTGACTCCTGTAGATCACAAGATGTGACAGGAAGTGACAAAAGAATCACCTGAGAGCTGATGGACATGTGAAAGAAAATACATTTCAGGGCTAGAGGAAATAGAACTGAGAAGGCGTTTGGTTTGAAATTGGCATGGACCCAACAGACTGAAAGGCATTCTTCCGTAAAGCCAAGTAAATTTATGTGAAATGTACATACATCTGATTTATTATGTAATTACTACTGTATCATACATTACTGTATCCTCAATGAGGGCATAAATAGTTCTACTATGCTGCCATAATTACATTCTTAAGAAACCTCACAGAGTTATAGATTCTTATAGCATTTTTTTTTTAAAGTCACATTAAACTACTGAACTTTGATGTTGCTCTCTGGGCAATTTCACTACAGAACATACATTAATAATATTAGTAGACAATCTGGTGTTGATAGTTTACTGGGACAAAAGTGGTATGATTTAGCTAAAAAGAACCCATATATGCAATGCCTTTCACAAATTGAGGAATGAAGTACTTTCCATGCAATTACATCCGTTTGAAATGCAATCATGGTTCAAAGTGGGAAACTTGAAACTGAAGTCTACATATCTAATTTTGGTGGTTTGAGTCAATGGTGAAGATTCCAAGCCAGTACTTGACTAGATTTCAGTCTGTGGGTCTATATTTTCCCTCTACAAATACCACACAAAAAAATTTATCATTTACATTATTTCCCTATGGATAGCACTCAGATTGCATGGTCATATATTTTATGATTTTTTATTTATCCTTTCAAACTTCAATTAGTGCAAAAGTAACCAATTAAATTTAATATTGCACAGACATAAATCATTTTGTATAAAACAGAGCACAGATTGGGATGTAAGCTGCATATTTACTCTCTTCAAATCTGAAAGTACATTGCATAGAGTGAAATTACACACCATCACTCAATGTCAACTCAACTTCTACCATGGATCAGCTCTCACTTAGTCCATTGCATCTACAAAGGTATTCCAATAATAACATTGCAAAAGGTTATGTTTTCAAAATCCATCTTTGACCATGTTACAGACTATAATACATTTTAAAGACCACATTTGTGTGGCAGAAATTGATCTGACTCCAGATGCTCCAGGTTATAGTGACGTAGCGATTAACGCAATGCTTATAGAACCAGTGATCACTGGTCGGGCCACTGTCTGTAGGGGAGTTTGCACATTCTCCCCACGATCGCATGGGTTTCCTCTCACATTCCAAAGTATGGGTTAGGCTGAGGTTTGGTAAGTTGTGGGCATGCAACATTGACACCAGAAGCATGGCAACTCGTGCAAGCTGCCCCCAGTACATTCTAAACTGTGCTGGTCATTGACACAAACGATGTATTTCACTCTGCGTTTCTGATGTTTTGATATACACGCAACAACTAAAGCTAATTTATTTTAATCAAACAAAGCTATATGCTTTTTAAAGTTTTTACAGCAAAATCTTTAAAATAAACATTTTTTTAAACTACAAGCCTGAAGATTCATCAGGATGTTTTCTGGACTGGAGGACCTCACCATAATAGGTACTTCACCAAAATACATGGTGCACACAAGAACAGCCCTTTTGTTTGAGTATGGCACCATCAGCAACAGGCAAATGGGACACAGATTTGGAAAAATCACATCCATTTGGATGTACGTAGAACTAATATGTAATTATTCAAATTATCAGTGAAACCAAACAAAACAAGATCACAGCAATGTATAAGTTAGTATCAGTTTCAAAGAGCCTGCAAGCAACAATGGAATAAAGATATTATTCAAGTCAATTTCACTTGTATTCACATTTTGCCCTACTCCCTCTATTTAGAGAGTACCAGGGTTGTGGATGAGGAGTCCAACCATTCACTTTCACACATCTGATAATGCTGATAATACATTGGTAGATGAGGAGGCAGAAAATGTACTTCACTAAGCGTATTTCTTACAATGCCTAGTTACATAAATGGGAAAATTCCTTTCCAATGGGCAGCTCACATTGTTATTGAGAATGATGAATCTTTAAGAGGCTCTGGAAAAATCAATTCCCTATTCTCTTAATGGAGGGTGAAGATAGAGTGAACCTGATTGTTGCAGATGAACATTCTAATATTTCCAGTTAACATGACACAAACCTAATATTATTGCCTCAGCAACAAAACATCTTTCCATAGTTTACACCTCATTAACCAGAATATGGCCAAATGGGAATCAATAGCATTCAATACAATTAATGTTGAGTTACTTCACCCAAGTTACTAAATCATGTAAGTGAGAATATTCGTGTCTATGCCAGCTATTTAGTTTAGTTCTGCAATCATGGGTTAACCATGTTCAAATTTCAGAGAGATGTATTTAAAGACTTCTCTCAAATTGTACAATCAGCTCCTAATCCTGTTCCATTTAATAATATTTTGAGAATTGCCCAGATGTTGCCACTGGTGAATAATAATATAACAAAGTTTGATTACAGAAATGTGTTTTTTATAATCAGTTCCTGAGACTTGGACATTGCTGGCAGAATTCACCCTCCATCTCCGAATTACCCTGAACTGAGGAAAAAGAATGTTGGTGGATCTTGAGTCTGATGCACCATCAATAACTCTCGGAGACGGGAGGCGAACGATAGGCTTTTATTAGCAGCAAGAGACCACCACACAACATCCTGGAGACTGAGGGAGGAGCAGTGCCTCCAATCGCCTTTATACAGGCAGGTATATATAGTTCACCACAGTCACAAATAGACAGAATGGACAAGGATGACAGATTTCCTTCCCTAAGGAACAACAATGAACCTGGTGGGCTTTTAAAACAATATATAGACAATAGGTGCAGAAGTAGACCAATCGGCCCTTCGAGCCTGCACCGCCATTTTGAGATCATGGCTGATCAACTACTATCAATACCCGGTTCCTGCCTTGTCCCCATATCCCTTGATTCCCCTATCCATAAGATACCTATCTAGCTCCTTCTTGAAAGCATCCAGAGAATTGGCCTCCACTACCTACCGAGGCAGTGCATTCCAGACCCCCACAACTCTCTGGGAGAAGAAGCTTTTCCTTAACTCTGTTCTAAATGACCTACCCCTTATTCTCAAACCATGCCCTCTGGTACTGGACTCTCCCAGCATCTGGAACATATTTCCTGCCTCTATCTTGTCCAATCCCTTAATGATCTTATATGTTTCAATCAGATCCCCTCTCAATCTCCTTAATTCCAGTGTGTACAAGCCCAGTCTCTCTAACCTCTCTGCGTAAGACAGTCCAGACATCCCAGGAATTAACCTCGTGAATCTACGCTGCACTTCCTCTACAGCCAGGATGTCCTTCCTTAACCCTGGAGACCAAAACTGTACACAATACTCCAGGTGTGGTCTCACCAGGGCTCTGTACAAATGCAAGAGGATTTCCTTGCTCTTGTATTCAATTCCCTTTGTAATAAAGGCCAACATTCCATTAGCCTTCTTCACTGCCTGCTGTACTTGCTCATTCACCTTCAGTGACTGATGAACAAGGACTCCTAGATCTCTGTATTTCTCCCTTACCTAACTCTACACCATTCAGATAATAATCTGCCTTCCTGTTCTTACTCCCAAAGTGGATAACGTCACACTTATTCACATTAAACGTCATCTGCCAAGTATCTGCCCACTCACCCAGCCTATCCAAGTCACCCTGAATTCTCCTAACATCCTCATCACGTCACACTGCCACCCAGCTTAGTATCATCAGCAAATTTGCTGATGTTATTTTCAATGCCTTCATCCAAATCATTGACGTAAATTGTAAACAGCTGTGGTCCCAATACCAAGTCCTGTGGCACCCCACTAGTCACCACCTGCCATTCCGAGAAACACCCATTCACCGCTACCCTTTGCTTTCTATCTGCCAACCAGTTTTCTATCCATGTCAATGTCTTCCCCCCAATGCCCTGAGCTTTGATTTTACCCACCAATCTCCTATGTGGGACCTTATCTAATGCCTTCTGAAAATCGAGGTACACTACATCCACTGGATCTCCCCTGTCTAACTTCGTGGTTACATCCTGAAAAAACTCCCAACAGTTTAGTCAAGCATGATTTACCCTTGGTAAATCCATGCTGGCTCGGCCCGATCCTATCACTGCTATCTAGATATGCCACTTTTTCATCCTTAATAATGGACTCTAGCATCTTCTGCACCACCGATGTCAGGCTGACACGTCGATAGTTCTCTGTTTTCACCCTCCCTCCTTTCTTAAAAAGTGGGATAACATTAGCCATTCTCCAATCCTCAGGAACTGATCCTGAATCTAAGGAACATTGGAAAATGATTACCAATGCATCCACAATTTCCAGGACCACCTCCTTTAGTACCCTAGGATGCAGACCATCTGGACCTGGGGATTTGTCAGCCTTCAGTCCCATCAGTCTTCTCAACACCGTTTCCTTCCTAATGTCAATCTGTTTCATTTCCTCTGTTACCCTATGTCCTTGGCCCATCCATACATCTGGGAGATTGCTTGTGTCTTCCCTAGTGAAAACAGATCTAAAGTACTCATTAAATTCTTCTGCCATTTCTCTGTTTCCCATAACAATTTCACCTAATTCATTCTTCAAGGGCCCAACATTGTTCTTAACTATCTTCTTTCTCTTCACATACCTAAAAAAGCTTTTGCTATCTTCCTTTATATTCCTAGCTAGCTTGCGTTCGTACCTCATTTTGTCTCCCCTTATTGTCTTTTTAGTTAAGTTCTGTTGTTCCTTAAACACTTCCCAATCATCTGTCCTCCCACTCACCTTAGCTCTGTCATACTTCCTTTTTTTTAATGCTATGCAATCTCTGACTTCCTTTGTCAACCACTGTGGCCCTTTTCCCCCCTTTGAATCCTTCCTTCTCTGGGGGATGAACTGATTTTGCACCTTGTGCATTATTCCCAAGAATACCTGCCATTGCTGTTCCACTGTCTTTTCTGCTAGGATATCCGTCCAGTTAACTTTGGCCAGCTCCTCCCTCATGGCTCCATAGTTTCCCCTGTTCAACTGCAACACTGACACCTCCGAGCTGCCCTTATCCTTCTCAAATTGCAGATAAAAATGTATCATATTATGATCACTACCTCCTAATGGCTCCCTTACTGCAAGATCGCTTATCAAATCCTATTCATTACATAACACTAAATCCAGAATAGTCTTGTCCCTGGTCGGCTCTCGTACAAACTGTTCCAAGAATGCATCCTGTAGGCACTCTACAAACTCCCTATCCTGGGGTCCAGCACCAACCTGATTCTCCCAGTTCACCTGCATGTTGAAATCCCCCATAACTACTGCGACATTACCTTTGCCACATGCCAGTGTTAACTCCCTATTCAACTTGCACCCAATATCCATGCTACGGTTTGGTGGCCTGTAGACAACACCCATTTGGGTCCTTTTGCCCTTACTGTTCCTCAATTCTATCCACACAGACTCTACTTCTCCTGACCCTATGTCCCCCCTTGCAAAGGACTGAATCTCATTCCTCACCAACAGGGCCACCCCACCCCCTCTGCCCACATTTCTGTCCCTACGATAGCACATATACCCTTGAACATTCATTTCCCAGGTCTGATCTCCCTGCAGCCATGTCTCCGTTATCCCAACAACATCATAGTTATACATTCGCACCTGGGCTTCAAGCTCATCTGCCTTATTTCTGACACTTCATGCATTCAGATATAGAATTTTTAGCCCATTTCTCCTCTCTCTGTTTGAATCGCTGCCTATTGTGCTTAACCCAGCTCCCCGAACTCCCATCGGGCTATACGCCCCTAGAATTTTGTTGTCCTTCCTAAATTTACTTATTCTTTCAACACATTTAACTCCATGTTCCGTCAGACCATCCCTCTGTACATGTGTCCTCCTTATCACTTGTTCCACCTCACCTTTCTCTACTACACACTTAATATTCCGGAACCGTGTAGTCCCCACCTGTCCTTTATTCTTCCTCTCACTATCCTCTCTCACATTCTGGATCCCCGCCCCCCGCAAATTTAGTTTAAACCCCCCCAAGAAGCACTAGCAAACTTCCCTGCAAGAATGTTAGTACCGCTCCAGTTCAGGTGTAAACTGTCCCTTCGGAACAGATCCCACCTTCCCTGGAACAAAGCCCAATTATCTACAAACCTGAAGCCCTCCCTCCTGCACCATCCTCTCAGCCACTTATTAATCTTTATAATCCTTCTGTTCCTTGCCTCACTCGCACGTGGCACAGGTAGCAATCCAGAGATTGTTACCCTGGGGGTCCGTCTCTTCAGCTTCGCACCTAACTCCCTGAACTCCCTACGCATGACCCCCTCACTCATCCAACCCACGTCATTGGTCCCTACATGGACCACAACATCTGGATTCTTGCCCTCCCTCTCGAGAATAACCTGCACCCGATCTGAGATGTCCCGGACCCCGGCACCAGGGAAGCAACATACCATCCGAGACTCCCGATCTTCCCCACAAAATCTCCTATCCGCCCCCCTGACTATAGAATCCCCTATCAATACCGCTCTCTTCTCTTCCCTCCTCCCCTTCCTAGTCGAGGGTCCAACCTCAGTGCCAGAGACAGGACCACTGCAGCTTGTTCCTGGTAGGTCATCCCCACCAACAGTATCCAAACATATAGTTTCATAATCACCGTTGCAGATAAAAGTTTCTAAATGCAGGCTTATTTAATCATCTGAATTTAAATTTCTCCGTTTTCATCTTATGATTCCTTTTTATGTTTCAGTTTGTCCAATAAAGTTGTTAAGTACATTGTAGTTTCCTATTCAATTCCTCACTAACAGCAATATTTTTATTTGATATCCTGTTGTGAAATATGATGAAGTAAAGTTATTCATAATAGCAAATGCAGTGAGCAGAGAGCTATCAAACGACTTGTTCCCCAAGTGGCTTCTCAAAACGTTCACACTAAACTTTATTGAATAAAATCTCCAGAAGGAATTCAATGCCAGGTTTTGTGAAATGAATGTTGTAATTTTGATGTTAGTAATAAAACTTAAAAGATTCAAATCTGGTTTCTGAGCACTTTCATCAGATGGCAATCAAACAAGAAATCTGACATCAAGTCTGAGAAATATCCGAACTTTTCAATTCATTCTTAGAACACTATTACCTTTAACATTATTTGTTCTCCTTTTAGGCCGTCTGACAACCATTTGGTTTCATTTAGCTTTGGCTGCTGCCAAAATAGCCAGTCATAAAATCAGGAAGCACAGAAGGAGGCATCCAATTAGTCCCAATTGCCCATTTCTTCAGTACAGCCGTTCTTTCCCACACCCACCCCCCACCTTTTGCAGTCAACATTTAGTTCCCTATTGAAAGTTAATTGTGAATGTGTCCCATAGCAGTGAAGACTGGATCAGAACAATTTACCAGTTAAAAATAAATCTTGTTTCCCTCTAATTCTTTTGTTTATTAGCTTAAATTTCCTCCTCTGATAAATGTTCCTCCTGACAGGAAGAACAATTTTCTTCTTATTTGTTCTGTATCTTGAGAAATGTTCTTAGAACTGCAAACTGGGAATAAATTCCAAGTATGGAGTGTAGTTTGTCACACCCATTTGGAACCATGTGAAGGTGTCATACATCAGACACAGAACAACATTCTTGTATTCAGTCGTTTTGAACCACAAGAGCAGGAAGTTGGCAATAAAAGCTCAGCAAATATTATATTTTCAAAAAAGCACATTAATAAATATGAAAACCCCAAGCCAGTATCAGTCTGTGCAAAAATTTCTTCAGTCAAGATTGAGATTCAGTTAAGATTTTTAAAGAATAACCCAAAATCTCGTATTTCTTTACTTTAAAAAAATACAGGAGACTATTGCCATTTGCAGATTTTCCCCTTGAAACATACTCTTCACTTTTTAATGGACAGCACAAATAATTGACAGGAACGCAAATACTGTGTGCTTTCACAGTTTGTGTGATAGAAAACAATGCACATTTGAAAGGTGCCAAATTCTGAACCAGTGCCTAAATCATGACTGCTATAAATTTGACATAATAGTTGCTTATTTCACTTTTGATCTGTATTCCAATGTAAAACTTCGTATCCCAATGTAAAGCTTAGGAAACAATTAAAATTTACTAATTGCACTGCTTGTAGTAAAGAGAATAGAATTAATCCAACACACATGCAATTACCCTGGAGTGCAGCTTGGTGGAATTGTTTGCAAAGCTTATTTAGGGACCATCTGAAGGTGTCACAGACTAAATACAGGAGAGCAGTTTTCTAGTCAGAAGTGGGATTGAGCCAGAGAATTTGCCTGTGTAAAGAGATATTTTTCTCAGGCTCCCATATTTCATTACAATTAAAAGCAGGCCATTCAGCCTCTCTACAATATGCCTGCTCTGAGAACATTAACAACAATCTCATTTCCTCATTTATCTTCCTGCCTCCATTTCTCACACCTGCATGAACGCCTGTACTGCTCTTCTACAAGAATCAGGTTTATTAGCACTACATAGGTCATGAAGTTTGTTTTACAGATGTCCCCCGCTTTTTGAACGTTTGAACACATTGGTGTTACGAAAGACCTACATTAGTTACCTGTATTCGCTAACAGAAGGTGTTTTCACTGTTACGAGAAAAGATAGCGCGCGAAAAAAGGCCCCGGAACTGCATTCTAGCCGGCATTGCTTAAACACGTGCCTGTGAGCATCTGTGCTTTATGTTGATTTATTTTGGGCATCTGTTAGCAAGATGAGTTCTAAGGTATCGGAAAAACCTAAAAGAGCGCGTAAGGGTGTTACACTTAGTGTAAAACTGGACATAGTTAAGTGTTTCGATCGTGGTGAACAAAGTAAGGATATAGTGAGTTTGGCTAAGGGTCTGTGGAAGTTGACTAAGACGATGTTGAAAAGGTTTTGACATCCCATGACCAAGAACTGACAGATGAAGAGCTGATGAAGAGGAAAGGATAACAATTGAAACTGAACGCAGTAGCAAACGGCCCGAAAGTGAAGTCATCCAGGAACTGAACGGGAAGCAATTGAGTGAGATTTTCGCTGCGATTGACAACGCTGCAATGGTTCCAGATAAATATGACTTCAATTTTGAAAGGGTACTTGGTTTAAGGCATATTTGCAGGATGGTTTGAGTGCTCACAAAGAACTATATGATAGAAAAATGCGCGAGGCTAAGCAGTCAAGCATACTGTCGTTTTTCAAGCCTTCCACATCAGCCACAGCAGACGACGAAACTCGACCTTTGCCATCGAGGCAGGCAGACATAGAAGCAGGTGACCTGCCTGCCCTGATGAGATGACATCCCAGTCCCCTCTACCTCCCACCATCCCAACCTCCGACAACTCAGCCTAACACACCATCATCAGTGTGCTCACTGTCTTCCCGATTCCGGTAAGTGAAACTACACTGTACATGCATTATTTCTACTTTATATAGGCTCTGTATTTTTATGTGTTATTTGGTATGATTTGGCAGCTTCTTAACACACACACTTACCCTCACTGTTGGGTGGTCCCACACACACACACACACACACTATCACTGGGGTCAGTCTCACACACGCAGACCCTCACTGTGGAACAGTTCCACACACACACTGACCCTCACTGTGGAACAGTTCCACACACACACTGACCCTCACTGGGGGTAGCTTAAAGGTTACTGGAGAGAGTGTTTCTGTCGAGGGTGCTTGCGTGAAATTTTTGCTATGGTGGACAATGCTGCAATAATTGCAGAAAAGTATTCCTACATTAAATAGGCTGTGTATTTATCAGATCATTCCTGCTTTTACTATATGTTACTGTTATTTTAGGTTTTATGTGTTACTTGGCATGATTTTGTAGGTTATTTTTTGGGTCTGTGAACGCTCACAAATTTTTCCCATATAAATAAATGGTAATTGCTTCTTCACTTTATGATATTCTGGCTTACGAACCATTTCATAGGAACGCTCTACCTTCGAATAGCAAGGGAAACCTGTATTATTTAGCATAAGTATCAAAATAAATAGTGAAGACTAATAACGAGGTAGCGTTCATGGACCACTGCGAAATCTGATTGCAGAGAGGAAGAAGTCACATTAAAAAATTAAGTGTGGGTCTTCAGGCGCTGATGGTAGTAAAGAGAAGATGCATCACCTTGATGAAGAAGATCCTTTATGATAGATGGGATCGCCTCTCGAAGATATCTTCGATGCCACGACTTCTCCACGACTGCATCAATATGTTCATCCCAGGATGGATCCTCTGAGATGTTGATAACCACAAACTTGAAGCTGCTCACCCTTTCCACTGTTGATGCCTCAATGAGAACTGGTATGTGTTCTCCCAAATTCCCCTCCCTGAAGTCCACCATCAATTTGAGGGTCATTGAGTGTGAGGTTGTTTTTGCAACACCACTCAACCAACTGATCTGCTCTCTCCTCGACACCTCCTCATGCCAATCTGACATTCTGCAAACAACAGTAGTGTCATTGATAAATTTATAGATGACCACATAATCATGAGCGTAGCAAGAGAAGAGCATGACTCCCTGAGTTCTGCCCGCACTGACTGTCAATGAGAAAACACAATCATCGACCCGCACCGACTGTGGTCTCCCGATAAGGAAGTTGAGGAGATGCAGGTGCTTAGCTTTTGAAGTTTGTTCATTTGCAGTGAGGAGATGATGGTGTTGAATGTTGAATAAACAACAGCCTGACATTTGTTATCTAGGTGCTCCAAAGCCGAGTGGAGAGCCAGTGAGATTGCGTCTGCTCTGGACGCAAACTGGAGCAAGTTCGTGTCTTTGCTCATGCAGGAGTTCATTCTAGCCATAAGCAACATCACAATCCACTATATCACTGTAAGTGTGAGACTACCAGGTGATAGTTATTGAGGCTGCTTGTCCTGCTCTTCTTGGGCACAGGTATACTTGATGCCCTTTTGAAACCCCTGAGGAACTTGAAGTTGAAGACATCCTTAACGCTCCAGTCAGTTTCTTGGCACATATATTCAGAAACTATCTAGAACACCACCAGGGCTGAAACCTTAAAAGTGTTCACCCTCTTGAAGGATGTTCTGACATCTGCCTCCAAGACGGGGCTGCTGTATGTTGTGGGGTTTCACACAGTATCGAGTTATTTTCCCTTTGAAAGCATGCATAAAATGTGCTGAGCTCATCAGAGAGTGAAGCATCACTGTCAGTTATGCTGTAAAGTTTTGCCTTATAAAAAAAATGGCAAATACTGCCATAGCTATCATGCATCTGATTGTAACTTCATATGAAATAACCTTTTCACACTTCTGATAGGCTTCCAAAGGTTGCAACTGGACTTCTTGTAGTGTCTGGATCGCCAGTCTTGAACGCCACAGAACGAGCCCTCAGCAGATTCTGACTCTCCAGATTCATCCAGAGACTCTGGTTTGGGAAGACTTCATATGTTTTTGAAGGCACACACTCATTCACCACCAACACTGAGGTAAACTAGCTACCAATTAAATCTCCAAACAGCACATCTTGCAGAAAAATCCATTTCACAGTGAAAATGGCAAATACTAAACAGACTCCACCCCCTCATTCTGAAACCTGATTTAGAGGGCAATGGGTTCATTATCCCTCTTCAGTATCAAAGCTCAAAAATCTTGACTGACATTCCAGTGTGAGAGTGAGAATGAGAGAGAGAGAGAGAGAAAGATGAAGAGCAAGAGAGAGGGATATTGTATTGCAGATGCAAGCTATTGAATTAAATATTAGACTGAGCCTCTGTCCATTCTCTCAGCTAGCTGTCTAAAGATTCTAAAATATTATTTCAAGGAAGAGCAGGGAAATTATCTCTAGATTCCTTCCAAAAATGTATTCTCTCAATTAGCATTGCTGAAAAGAAAATCAATATAATGCTGTTTCTGGGACTGTGGATACATACTTGCTGCTGTGTTTTGTACATTACAACAATGGCAATGAGTTCTAAGTACAGGGATCCCCCGCTATCCGAAGGTAGAGCGTTCCTATGAAACCATCTGTAAGCCGAAATGGCGTAAAGCGAAAAAGCAATTACCATTCATTTATATGGGAAAAATTTTTGAGTGTTCCCAGACCCAAAAAATAACCTACCAAATCAAAGCAAATAACACATAAAACCTAAAATAGCACTAATATATAGTAAAAGCAGGAATGATATGATAAATATACAGCCTATATAAAGTAGAAATATTTTATGTAGTGTAGTTTCACTTATCAAAAGCTGGAAGACAGTCAGCTGAAATAGATTTGGAAAAAAAACAGCACGTACACGCCTACACATGTACACGCCTACGCACGTACACGCATGCGCACACAACTGCCCGCACAAGGCTTCACAGTCATGGGATTTTTTCTTGGGGTAAACGCACGTATAAAGCGGGCGTCTTTTTCTCGTAAAAGCAAAAATCCTCTTTGGTTAGCGAAATCAGGTACTAATGTAGGTCTTTCAAAACAGCGAGCTGTCGTAGAGCGAACGTTCGAAAAACGGGGGCCAGCTGTACTTTTCTTGGTATGAGTAGTTTTCATTCTCCTGAAAGTGTGAAAGGCAGCAAAGGTTTCATCCCATTTTTACAGATGGATGATTACAACCTAAAAAGGAAAACCAACATTTAAATATATTAAAATACTTTAGCTTGACTGAATGCTTTTAGATATTTTAACTCAAGTTACTATGGGCCTAGATAATTTAAAAATTGACATTTCAAGCTTTATAATAACCAAGAGGTACATTCTGACTGGGGATGATAGCGTACGTGTAGCTATGGTGCTACAATGTCCCATTTAAAAATCATAATTTTCAACAACAACAGAAACACTCAATAGGTCAGACAGTATATGTGGAAAGGTAAGCAAAGTTAATATTTCAGGATAAAGACCTTTTGTTTTCATACTTCTGGATTTTATACTTCATAATTGCATCTCTAAAAAATAGTGAGCACCCACATTTCATTTTTAAGTAAACTGCTTGCAGGATGAATACAAAATTGGGATTTAAAGATAGCAGAGCCTAGAAGTGATAGCAAATAAATCACACAGATTTAGAATGATTAAAAACAGTCTGTGTAAATGATTCCTCACTCAAAGTACTGGCAGGTGTGGAACAGGCAGATAATAATCTGCAGAAATCACTTTTATCACCAAAGACTATGGTTAGAAGTGACAGAGGAAGTCAGCAACCTTGTTCTTGAATTCACTGCTTTTCCAGCTAAGGAAAGGAGGGACACAACATACTGGAAATATGAAATAAAAATTAAATACTGGGAACACTCAGCAATAGTTATCTGTCACATGAAGACCTTTAACAGCAGTCTGCATTACAGATGAAAATCGGATCCAATGTTAGCTGTGGTGCAACTGAAATCTCCTTTAATATGCAGATTAATTTAAAATTTCAATTGTGTAATTTATATTATTTTAATTATTGAAAGAATATACTATGTGAATCGAATACATAATTAACAGATAGTTCTTAAGAAAGCTTTCAGCACAAAAGTAGGGTTTTGTTATACAGACGACACAGCTATATTTGCTGAGGATAGAGGAGAAATCTTGTCATCTAATCAAGCACATTTCTAATAAGCCGTCCATGATGAAAATTTGTCCTCTAGCACTTTTTACCCAGCACATAAATAATTACAAACTTGCATGCATTGAGAATTTGTGCATTTGCTTAAGATTGAAAGATACATTTAAGTAAATATACGGAAAATAGATTGACTATGTGAGCCACATGCACACAGCAATTACTGTGACATTTGACTATTCAAGTGAATGAATTAAGCTTAGTGTAACATCGATTCCAAATATTCACTTGATGCATATTTCTCAAAGTGAGAGTTTTCAATTCAGCACACTGCTCAATGCCTTCTCAGTGCTTTTTAATCTAAACATAATCTCAAATTTTCAACCCTTTTAGTAAATGTTCAAAACTATATATGTTAGAGCTTCTACAAAAAAAACTTTCTGAAAAGTCAGCAAACCGAACTGTTAAGGTAAACTTGACTGCCAGGAATGTAAATCACCACTCAAAGGGATAGGATAGCAATATCAAATCCAAAGAATTCAGTTCGGTATTCATTTTGTTTTCTCTAAAAACGAATTATCTCATTCTTCTCCTGTTGCTGGAACTATCAGTGTTCACCAAAAAAAAGCAGTATCAGCTCAGAAATTTCCAATCCATTTACTTTTGACACATTAAGATAAAATTTGTACAAGACTGATTTAATTTTCTGTTCATTTTGATTCTGCTCAAAGGCATACATGACTACTAATCACAATCTCTTGGACTGCACATCTGGTCAATTGATATTTCATGGAGTAAGGATGGTCATTCCTCCTTGTTCTGCTGAAAACTGACACGAGACCTACAGCGATGAGGTTGATTTTAAGTGCCCGAAATGGCCATTTAGTTGTATCACAACAGCTGTGTCCAACTGAAAATGGCTATATCAGCTGGACCACCTGCCAACTGCCTCAGCACTGAACGAGTCAAAGCCTGCCAACTTTGCAAAGTCCTCATAAAAACTGGGGACTTCAGGCTAAATTATGAGAGGTGTCCTACAGGCCGATGAAGCAACAGTCTGACACAGTCACTGGCACAGATTAATTATAACGTTGAGACATTATAAGGCACTGGTGAGGCCTCACTTGGAGTACTGTATGCTGCTTTGGGTCCCTTACCTTAAAAAGAATGTGCTGATGCTGAACAGGATTCAAAGGAGGTTCTCGGAAATGCTTCCAGGATTGAATGGCTCGTCATATGAAGAGTGTTTGATGGTTCTGGGCCTGAACTCACTGGAATTCAGAAGAATGAGGGGTGACCTCATTGAATCCCATCAAATGGTGAAAGGCCTTGACAGGATGGATGTGGAGAGGATGTTTCCTATGGTGGGAGAGTTAAGACCAGAGGACACAGCCTCAGAAGAGAGGGGTGTCCTTTTTAGGAGAGAGATAAAGAGGAATTTCTTTAGCCAGAAAGTGGGGTATCTGTGGAATTCTTTCCACAGGCAGCTGTGGAGACCAAGTCTTTATGTATATTTAAGCTGGAAGTTGATAGATTCTTGATTGGTCAGGGCCTGAAGGGGTACAGGGAGAATCAGCCATGATAAAATGGTGGAGCAGACTCGATGGGCCAAATGGCCTAATTCTGCTCCTGTACATTATGATGTAATTACAAATTTGCCAGACTCCTCTATTACAATCCCTGAGCAAATCTAATCCCAAAGCAGGTCAGACCTACCAGTGGTGGCAATACAGTTGCATATATGCAGGACTGAACATTAAATGCTCCACATTAATTCCAGACCCATGTGATACAATAACCAGCCTTGAGAATTTTGCTACTGATTTAAACCACTGTAAAGTGTTGATATATTATCTAACCGATGTTCTTTTTGTTTTAGCAATATTTGAGTGGTGCACTGAAAGAAGCAAGGGCACAGGATGCCCAACAGCAGGAATGGTTTGGAGGCCGCACCACAGATGAAGCTGCCATCGTTTTCAGGTGACCTTCTATCACCGTTGATTGTCACTGTACCCAAACCCTGGAACTCTCTATTCAACTGCATTGCTGCAGAACAGAGATTCAAGAAGGTTGCTTCCCCCACCACCTCCACAAGACTAATTAGACTAATGGCAATAAATGTTGACCATAACTGCAACACCCATACATAGATGATTTTTTTTAAAAATGGGAATCTGTACACACTTTCAATTAATCATAACCATTTCCTCCAATACTTTAGTACTAGCCATCTAAAAATCTTTAAATTTCTAACTGTACTTCATGTCATTAATTCTATGAACACCCTTTTTGGAGGAATGGTGGATAATTTTGCTATTCAATCTCCATCTCTCAACCATGGATTTAGCTTGGGAACCAGAATCGTGAAGGAGCATAAACTCTGGCCAGATTAAAATTGATAAGGGTACTTTGAAATGATGGAGCCCTCAGAACATTGCGATGCCGAAGTAATTTTGGCAAGCATCAATATGCACCCTGGAGATTATAATACTGCATTCCTGAGTAAGCTGCTGGTTGAATGGATGATCATTACGGTGCAAGAGGTAGTGGACAGTACACTTTGCTGACTTTTGGCTTTTCATCTTATGCCTCCATCATTACCTGTGGTATTTTCCATGATCTATTTTCACAAAGACTCTACCATTTCCTCCTTTTTTTTTAAACGTAACTGCTGTATTTGATGATACAGTTGACAATTTCACATTACGCTGATAATTGTCACTATTACTCTCCATCAACTCTTCTAATCTCACTGCAGTTTCTAAATTGTCCCACGTACAGCACTAGAGGACAATCTCCAACAAGCAGGAAGCTACACACCTCTCCATTGACATCCAATGGCATTACCATCGCAGAGTGCCTCGCATTCATTTCCTGGGGCTGATCACTGACCAAAACAGTTCAGAGGCCGTATCTTACGACTGGTCTTGCCAGCACTTACAAAGCTGAATTCAGAACTGTGATAAAATCGTCCCTACTTGCCTAGATAAGTACAATCCCTAACAACTCAGACGAAAATTAATGGGAATGTATCTATTCAACCATCTTAAACATTCAGCCACTCCACCACAAAGTATGCAATGTTCCATCTGCAAATGACTAGAACTGTAGTGGTTCATCACCATCTCCTGAGGGCAATGAGAGATGGGCAATAAATGTTAACCTCAGCAGCAGCAGCCAAATTCCAAAAAAATTATATAAAATATTATTTGAATAAATCTCAACGTGGAAATAACAAAAGTTGAGCAAACGGCTGATAACTGAAAAAAAGCACAAATGCCTCTTCATCACTTATTTTGGGATCAAAAATTCTATAAGTTGGAAAGAAGAAATATTTAATTTGCACTTCCTAATACAAGTTAACCATTCATGATCAGCTTAAAGAATCATCCACTTTAAACAAAAGCTATTAGAGCTTATCAATGAGCTCTGGTGGGAGATTCAAAAATATATTGGATAGTCTGACTTTTTAAGTCTCAAGATTGTTTGATGTCATTTCCTGTACACAAAGTGTAAGGAGAATGTTACTCTGGATATGATACAGCACAAAAAACACACAATAAAGAACACAATAATAATTATAAAACACAATAAATATAAATACATAAGATCACTTATATACATAGATCGATTGCATGTGCATAAAATGATGCTAGCCTGTACATAAGGTGACTGGCAAGAAGTAACACAGTAGTGTTGGAGTCAGTAGGTAGAGATGTTGATCAGCCTGATTGCTTGGGGAAAGTAATGTTTTTGCGACTGGTGGTTTTGGCATGGGTGTAAAGTAGCTTCCTCACTGATGGGAGTGGGACGGTCATGACAGAGTGTGGGGGATCATTCATGATGTTACTGGCCCTTTTCCAGCACCTTTCTGCATATATAAAAAAAGTTCATGGCAAATGTCCCTGTGATGTTGCCTGTCTGCATGAAATTTATTCTACAATAGTTTATTTCACTAAAACACTTCACAGTTATGATTGAAGCTCATCTGCAGTTTTCCCTCTTCTCAATAAAAAAATCTCACGATCTAACCAGAGCATAACTTTAGGATTACATTTGCACTTAACTAATTTAACAGGAAGGCAGTCAATTGGCAGAATGCAATCACATCTATCAGATGAGGTGATTATATATGAATTTACACAAGTTGGCCTGAAGTCAAAAACCTGAAACTTAAGGGAAAAGATGTCATATTTTTCAAATAATAGTTTGCCATTATAATTTTACAGGAAAATTTTGGATGGGAAAATCACCCAAGCCAAAAATTCTCTTAAATATTAATCATCAAATGGCACAGCTGTGGCTGGAGACATACATAGAATGTAGACAATTCCCATCGAGACTATGCCCTATATATAAGCTTAGTGGGAATGAGAGTCCATCAGCTACAATGCTGTGAAATATCAAGTTTACGGTGATCCCACTGGATTTAATGAAGAACAATCCTGACGTAAAATTCACTTTAAAATTCACTCCCTCCTTCACATTCTTTCCCACCACAAACTAGCTTGCATATAGTCATGGAGTCAGAATCCTGCAGCAGAGATGTGCACTCTTTTTATCAACCGAGTCCATGGTTGAAAAGTTCTTTCAGGAAAGAAAATAAACAAGGAGGTAGGAGAGCTATGCACTTGGCAAATATAATCAAGGAGAACCTCAAGGCATTGAATATGTATATTAGGAGCAGGAAGGTATTGCAGAAAAGATAGGTCCACTCAAAGGCAAAGAAGGGAAATTTTCCTGGACTCAGAGGAAGTGGGTCAGGTGCTAAATGGACACCTCAACATCCAAAGTAAATTTGTTATCAAATATATATGCTTATCTGCTTACTACAGTCCTGAGATTCATTATCTTGCGGGCATACTCAAGAAATTCAATAACCATAATAGAATCAATGAAAGATCACACCAATAGGTTGTGCAAACCAATAGGGTGTACAACCAGTATGCAAAAGAAAACAAACTCTGTACAAACAAAGAGAAACAAAATATTAATAATAATAAAAACAATCAAACAAACAATAACTATGGGGAACACGAGATGAAGAGTCCTTGAAAGTGAGTTCATAGGTTGTGGGAACCATTCAGTGATGGGGCAAGTGAGATTGAGTGAAGTTATCCCCTTTGGTTCAAGAGCCTGATTGTTTAGGGGTAATAACTGCTCCTAATCCTGGTGCTGTGAGTCCTGAGGCTCCTGTACCTTCTTCCTGATGGCTGTAGTGAGAAGAGAGCATAACCTGGGTGGTGACAGGGTTCTTGATGATGGATGCTGCTTTCCTGTGAAACTGTGATGTCATCTGTGAACTTAACGATGTGGTTGCTCGGGTGTTTGGCTGTGCAGTCATGTGAGAAGAGTGCACAGCAACGGGCTTAGCATACAGCCCTGGGGGGAGCGCCCGTGTTGGGAATGATGGGGAGGGAGGAGTGGTTGTGCATCCTGACTATCTGAGGTCTGTTGGTTAGGATATCCAACACCAGTTGCACAGTGGTGTGTTTAGACCGAGGAGAAGGAGCTGTTTACCAACGTCTCAGGGACAATAAGTGTAGAGTGCCGAAATGAAATCCAGAAACAGCATTCAGATACAAGTGTCCTTTTTCTCTAGGCAATAGACAATAGACAGTAGGTGCAGGAGTAGGCCATTCGGTCCTTCTAGCCAGCACCGCCAATCACTGTGATCATGGCTGATCATACACAATCAGTACCCCATTCCTGCCCTCTCCCCATATCCCTTGACCCCGCTATCTATAAGAGCTCTATCTAACTCTCTCTTGAATGTATCCAGAGACTTGGCCTCCACTGCCTTCTGGGGCAGAGCATTCCACATATCCACCACTCTCTGGGTGAAAAAGTTTTTCTGCATCTCTGTTCTAAATGGCCTACCCCTTATTCTTAAACTGTGGCCTCTAGTTCTGGACTCACCCATCAGCAGGAACATGCTTCCTGCCTCCAGCGTGTCCAATAATCTTAATAATCTTATATGTTTCAATCAGATCCCCTCTCATCCTTCCAAATTCCAGTGTATACAAGCCCAGTCGCTCCAATCTTTCAACATATGACAGTCCCGCCATTCCGGGAATTAACTTTGTGAACCTACGCTGCACTCCCTCAATAGCAAGAATGTCCTTCCTCAAATTTGGAGACCAAAACTGCACACAATACTCCAGGTATGGTCTCACCAGGGCCCTGTACAGCTGCAGAAGGACCTCTTTACTCCTATACTCAATTCCTCTTGTTATAAAGGCCAGCATGCCATTAGCTTTCTTCACTGCCTGCTGTACCTGCATGCTTGCTTTCATTGACTGATGTACAAGAACACCTAGATCTCGTTGTACTTCCCCTTTTCCTAACTTGACTCCATTTAGATAGTAATCTGCCTTCCTGTTCTTGCCACCAAAGTGGATAACCTCACATTTATCCACATTAAACTGCATCTGCCATACATTTGCCCACTCACCCAGGCATGTCAGGGCCAGGTGTATGTCAGATGCTGTGGCATCTGTTGTAGAGTGGTTCTGTCAGAAAGCATATTGGTGAGTGTCCAATGTGGCAGGATTTGAGTTTTTGATATGTTCCTTTACCAGCCATAGTGGTCTCTAATGGTAATTGCAGTGCAATCTATTGCATTGCCTTCTCTCTGTAACCAGTGAGGAATTTTATAATATATACTTTTTATATATTGTTGGCATCTCATTCTTTCCAGAGCAACATCACCTTAATGTGAATCATTACTGTTGTGGAGCTAACCACCCTGGCATCCACTGGCTTTAGAGTTGAATGGGGTTAAGATTAAACCTACAAGGATCAAATGCTAAATTTCAAGGAAATTATTACAAAGACAAACGTAACTCTGGATATGGTTGGAAAAGAAGTACATATTTTGAATATGTTAATCGTTCCAAGACGAGAGTGCATTCATGGCTTTAAAAGCGAGTTTTAATTTAGATGACAGTGTTTTAGTTTATAAAAACGGGAAAATGCATCCCATTTTACTGAGTGAGCTCATACCTGTTTAAGCAAAGCACGCTGCATGATCGGGCAAGTGACCGACTTTCACGTAAGACAACAGTCGACAATCAGAATAGGTGAACTGTGCTGGATGCCTTAAGACTTGAAAAGCCATGAGGATTTAATAACAAACACGAGAAAATCTGCAGATGCAGGAAATCTACGCATCACACGCAAAATCCTGGAGGGATTCAGCAGGCCAGGCAGCATCTAAGGGGGGAAAAAAATGAGTAGTAGATTTAAAAGGTGGGAGAGGGGAGAGAGAAACATAAGGTGACGGGGGGGGGGGGGGGGGGGATGAAGTAAAGAGCCGGCAAGTTGATTGTCGCAAGAGATACAGGGTTGGAGAAGGGGGAGTCTGATAGGTGGGGATAGAAGGGCATGGAAGAAAGAAAGGGGGGAGGAGCACTAGAGGGAGGCAATGGGTAGGCAAGGAGATAAGGTGAGAGAGGGAAAAGGAGATGGGAACTGGAGAAGGAGAGGGCAGAGGGGATTACAGGAAGCTTGAGAGTTTGAGATATCCATGTTTCTCAGTTGAGAATATCAGAATAAATACAGAAAAGTGCGTAGAATGGGCTGCTGGCACAGGTGGTGGAGGCAGATACGATAGGGTGTTTTAAGAGACTTTTGGATAGGTACATGGAGCTTAGAAAAATAGAGGGCTTTGGGTAAGCCTAGTAATTTCTAAGGTTGGGACATGTTCGGCACAACTTTGTAGGGCGAAGGGGCCTGTATTGTGCTGTAGGTTTTCTATGTTTCTAAAACACTGGAACCATTCAGCAAGTCAAGCAGCATCTGTGGGAAGAGAAATAATTAATTAACATAACTGACCCAAGGTCATTCATTAAATCCTGGAAAGAAACAAGATGCTCATTGACACAGCTAGTCGAGCTGCTCTCTCACAGTTCCTGTGACCTGCGTTCATTCCTGACCACCAATGCTGGCTGCATGATTTCGCACATTTTCTTGTGTTATTGAGTATATTGTTAGATAAACAATATTTGAAACATTTACTGAGCCCAAGGCAAGTAGGTGGGGAAATGGAAACATCAGAGAGCAATAATATTATTGTATTATTGTACGGTTGAAATTTTCAAAATGAAGCTTGAGTGCCTTTATTAGTTCATACGAACATCTGTCAATAAGATGCACTGTACTGCATCTTTTCAGGTCGAGACACTTCTTCAGGACTGGAAAGAAAGGGGGAAAATGCTAGAATAAAAAAAAGGTGGGAGAAAGAGAAGGAGGGCTAGCTAGAAGGTGACAAGGTAAGCCAGGTGGGTGGGAAGGGTAAAGGGTTGGAGAAGAGGGAATCTGGTAGGAAAGGATAAAAGGAAGAAGAGGGGCACAGAGAGGCTGTGATAAGCAGGTGAGAAGGGATATGAGGCCAGAGTGGGAAACAGAAGATGAGCGAGGGGGGGAGGAAATATATTTACCAGAATCAGAAATTGATGTTCACACTATCAGGTTGGAGGCTACCCAAACAGAATTTGAGCCGTTGCTCCTGCACCCAGAGAGACATCAAGGCACAAGTGGAAGCCATGGACCAACATGTTGGAACAGGAATGTGAATAGAAATTAAAATGGTTGGTAACTGGGAAATTCCACTTTTGGCAGGAGCAGAAGTGTTCAACAAAACATTCCCCCAGTTTACAGTGGGTCTCACCAATGTAGAGAAGCTCACATCAGGAGTTTTGGATACAATAGACAGCCCTAACAAATACATAGATGAAGTTTTGCCTCACACGGAAGAACTGTTTGGGGTCGTGAATGGAGGTGAGGGAGGAGGTGAATGGGAAAGTGCAGCACTTTGGCTACCTGCAGTGTTAAGAGCCAGGAGAGAAATTAGTGGGGAAGCACAAACGGAATTACAGAAAGTGCAGAGTGGTAGGGAGGTAAAGCATGTGGCTGGTGGTACAATTCCTTTGTAGATGGCAGAAGTTGCAGAGAATAACGTGTTGGATGGAGGGACTCATGGGGTGATAAGTAGGGACAAGAGGAACTCTATTCCTGTTAAGGTGGCAGGAAGATGGTATGGGGCAAGTGTCCAGGAAATTGAGGAGACGTGGCTAAAGGCAGCATCAACGGTGGAGGAAGGGAAATTCCATTATTTGAAGAAGGACATCTAAGTTAACAAATTTCACGACACACGCCGGTGACAAGAAACCTGATTCTGATTCGGATTCTGAGATGTCCTGGAGAGGAAAGTCGCATCTTCGGAACATATGCAACCTGTTTCTGGGAACAGATGCGACAGTGCAAACTATTTCAAATCTACATTCCAACTTTACCGAACCAATATTGTGAGACCACTGCCAATTATTACACACAATGATAAAAGCTGTCTGCTTCATTTAAGGGGTTGGAGAGAGAAAGAGTAGGGGTTAGAGAAATTTCTCATTTATATCAATATTTTATTCAGGCACACATAAGAGTTAAAGCAAGCCTACAATAGTCTTAGAACATTGGGGAGGAAATGGAGAAGACGGCCTCCCATTCCCCTTGGTATTGGCACATGAATCTGGCTGGCAACTTTGGAAAATCTCTGCTTTGGCAAGCTGCTGTTTTTCACTCTCCACCTTTCCAAATGGGCTACTGACAGCTCGACCAGCAGTGCTTTTCTTGTTAATCAATTTTGCACAGTTTCTGTCCAAAA
Source organism: Hemitrygon akajei (assembly GCF_048418815.1). Taxonomy (NCBI): domain Eukaryota; kingdom Metazoa; phylum Chordata; class Chondrichthyes; order Myliobatiformes; family Dasyatidae; genus Hemitrygon; species Hemitrygon akajei. The sequence continues at coordinate 110,624,311 of NC_133125.1, forward strand.
TCATTGGTTTACAAACAGGATGCATGCTAGTCAATGCTGCATTAGTTCACTCTTTCCAGTTTCATATTGCCAGACAGCCTCATGCTGCACCCAAATACTCTGAGAGTGCAGTCACTTTACTTCCTTATCCATATCTAAACACAGTAACAGCCTTGAAATACAAGTTGCAGGAGGCATAACTGGAGAACATCACCAAAGTAATGAAGAACTGAATTCAGGAGAGTTCAGCTAACGCAATTAGTGAGTATACAGGGGTAGACAGCAGCCAATAAATGGATTCTGATACTTGGCAAGAGCAGGGAACATTTAGAAGCACAGAAAACCTATAGCACAATACAGGCCCTTGGGCCCACAGCACTGTGCCCCAGGTACCTATCCAGGATCGTATCCGCCTCCACCACCATTGCCGGTAGCACATTCTACACACTCATCACTCTCTGCCTAAAATACTTACCCCTGACATCTCCTCTGTACCTACTTCCAAGCACCTTAAAACTATGCCCTCTCCTGCTAGCCATTTCAGCCCTGGGAAAAAGCCTCTGAAATCAGGGCCTCTCATCATCTTGTACACCTCTATCAGGTCACCTCTCATTCTTACCCACTCCAAGGAGAAAAGGCCAAGTTCACTCAACCTATTCTCATAAGGCATGCTCCCCAATCCAGGCAACACCCTTGTAAACACGAGGAAATCTGCAGATGCTGGAAATTCAAACAACAGCACACACAAAATGCTGGTAGAACACAGCAGGCCAGGCAGCATCTATAGGGAGAAGCGCTGTCGACATTTTGGGCCGAGACTCTTCGTCAGGACACCCTTGTAAATCTCTTCTGCACCCTTTCTATGGTTTCCTCATCCTTCCTGTAGTGAGGTGACCAGAACTGAGCACAGTACTCCAAGTGGGGTCTGACCAGGGTCCTATATAGCTGCAACATTACCTCTCAACTCTTAAACTCAACCCCAAGGTCGATAGAGGCCAATACACTGTATGTCCTCTTAACCACACAGTCAACCTGTGCAGCAGCTTTGAGTGTCCTATGGATTCAGACCCCAAGATCCCTCTGATCCTCCACACTGCCAAGAGTCTTACCATTAATTCTATATTCTGCCATCATCTTTGACCTACTGAAATGAACCACTTCACACTTATCTGGGTTGAACTACATCTGCCAGTTCTCAGCTCAGTTTTGCGCCCTATCAATGTCCCGTTGTAATTCTGACAGCCCTCCACACTATCCAAAATACCCCCAACCTTTGTGTCATCAGCAAATTTACTAACTCATCCCTCCACTTACTCATCCAGGTCATTTATAAAAATCACAAAGAGAAGTGGTCCCAGAACAGATCCCTGAGGCACTCCACTGGTCACCGTCCTCCATGCAAAATATGACCCTTCTAAAACCACTCTGCTTTCTGTGGGCAAGCCAATTCTGGATCCACAAAGCAAGGTCCCCTTGGATCCCATGCCTCCTCACTTTCTCAGTAGGCCTTGCAAAATGCAGTACCTTCCCAAAACTGTCCATGTTTCTCTGCATTTGCAATGTCTCTATAAAATCTCCAAAGTAAATAAATATATGTTTTCTTAAAGGATAGAGATCGAGTTCATCCAATACAAATAAGCAAGTCAGATGAATATCTATTGCAGTAATATAAATAATCTGCTGATTAGAATAATAGGTGTCTTCATATTTTAAAATGTGTGCCACAGAAATGCAGACTCCATCTAAAATGATTTACAAACCACAACTTTTATATAGCTCAGCAAATAATAACGTGGTTTAATAAACCCAACTTTAGACAAGTTAAAGAATGGTTTCTATCAGAATACCGCTGTTTATAATTTTAATGAAATTATTTGTAACTTCAAAATTACAAATGCTTTCCAGTCTTTGTTCTTTTTGCAAAGTTCATCATTCGATGTGGTGATGACAGACTGGATAAACAGCCTATTCCTTTATGTTCTGTGAAAGTCCTGCATCAATCTTACTAACAATCATTTCTTCCTAAAAAAACTTCAAAGCTTTATATACAGTATATTATACTTTTAGTACAGAAAATACTAATTCACAGACTGGTGTGTTTTCATTTCATTGAAAGAATACATAAACAATCATTGCCAGAACACTATGGAAAGGAACTTGGTCCTGGTTCAGAGGACTGCACATTGATAAATGCTATTAATCATCAGCCAATTAACGACTATCACTGTCTAGAAAGGGAAAATGTATCACAAAACCCAAATCTATTACTACAGTTTAAGACAACTTCATGAGTAAAAAAGATTTACAATGATACAGAAATGAAGATTTTATGAAACTTTCACCTCTGAGGATAAATACACAATTATGTTCCTAGCTAGTGGCACTCTCTTAATAATTTATCACATCACAGTATATAATTTCCTGGCTTTGATGCTGACAGCACATTTTTATCTCTGGGCTGTTATTCTTCCTTTTGTACGTCTACTTTTCTCTTTTCAAGGTGGCTGGGATTCAGTCAGAGCCCCTGATCTACAGTCACTGCACAAATGCGGTGGAGTTTCACACCAGCTGTGCAGCTTGGCATTTCAGTATCTCCGGCAGCGGCCAGGAAGACATGCGCCTTTGGAGGGCAATCCTGTAGACAATACACTAGCTCGCCAATTTCGCTGACTGAAGCATCGTGGAGGACTGAAACATTGCAACAGCAGGCGGTGTTTGCGGCTGCTGGAAAAAGGCCCCTGTACCCGAGCAATCCCCCCCCCCATTGATGAAGGGTGAGAGCCTGTTGGCCCCTTAGTGGGGGATGCTTTGATTCTTATGTTGGGGGGGGAGGGCTTTGGGGATCTAATGTTACTGTCATTCAGTCTTCGGGGTTTCTTATTGCGTGGAATGAGGAAGAATTTCAGGTTGTATACTGTATACGTTCACTGATATTAAATTGAAGTTGAACCATTTAATATCAGCTTGTCATTGTGACTTACTTTTGTTTGCCAAACACGGAATGTGGAAAGAATCATTGGCAATGAGTTTGAATGTAAGAAGGTGTGCAGATTAAAGAAACAATTATACCTGACCTCTACTACAGGTCATGAAAGAAAACGTGCTAATATATGCAGAGCCATTAATAATGCCTGAGGAGATCTGCAAATTCGAACAAGCAGTGATCTGTAATGAGAGAGAGAGATATATACCAAACTTTGCTTTTAAGGCAAGTGGAAAATTTCATCTCATTACTCGTGGATATGTTAATTTTTCTGCTACCAAGGTCCACTTCAAGGTTCACCACTTGGCATACTATCCATGAATGTTTTAGAATAGAGGCAGGAGGAAAAGTTGATCGCACAAGGACCTAGACAACCTATAACTGAAGGAGAATAATTGGCGAATTTTATCCTGTGTATATCAGGAATATTGAAATGTAACAGCAGCTCAAAGAGTGGATGCAGTTGACGGAAGTATTATGAAGTCCAGCAATTTTGGAATCAGAGTACAATACCCTGCTTAGTGCTACAAACCAGGGATAAATTTCGAAGCATATTTATTGCTGGACACCAGAGTAAGTGATGAGGTGTACAATAACATGTTCAGGAAGGTGGCTACCTACCTACGACCATCACATTAACAGTGATGAATATGTGGGATCTATGACTGGCTATATAGAGAATCGTACTGAGGATGCCACAGTTATTAAACACATCTCTGGAGGGAAAATCAGACGCCAAGATTGACAGCCGAGGTCCAGGCACTGCTGAGAGAACAGGATGCCGCCTCCAGATCTGGGGATAAGAAGGCTCTAAGGTCAGCAAGATCAGTGCTTTCCTGCACCATCAGGAAGGCAAAATGGGATTATTCACAGAGAATTTACAGCCATTTCTGTGACACCAGAGACACACGGTGCTTGTGGCAGGACATTCGGAACATAATGGACTAAAAGTCCACATCAACAACAGTGACAGCTCACTTCCTGAGAGGCTGAATGTCTTTTACATATGGCTTGGTGGTCAGAATGATGTGATGGTGAGGAAGGCCACCCCACCCCTCATGAAAAGGTACTCTTTGTGGCTGCAGCTGACGCTAGACCCCTGCCAGGCTCAACCCATGTTATCAGGCTCCGCAGCTTCACATGTCTGTTCGGGTGCTGAGAGACTGGGCAGCCCAGCTAACAGAGGTTCGAACAGACATCTTCAAACATGGCTCTGAAACAGTCCATCGTCCTGCAGGCTTCAAGCCATTAGTGTCACAATAGCTAATAATTGCAATGCTGTAGAAACTCTTACAAAAAGGCTAAAATTAGGGTCTATTGAGAAGAATAAATTAAGTGTAGAACAGCACTGTGGCATCTCTGGTGATGTGAGTGTGGTAAACTATGTGTATACCTGTCTGGACACGCCCCTCTGCTGACTGCTCCTGTGGCTCCTCCCACTGACCCCTGTATAAAGGCGATTGGAAGCTCTGCTCCTCCCTCAGTCTCCAGGATGTTGTGGTCACGTTTGCAGCTAATAAAAGCCTATCGTTTGCCTCCAGTCTCCGAGAGTTATTGATGGTGCATCAGTGAGCTTATTGCTGATAACGGTATAGATGATGCAGTTTACACTCTCTCTGAGACAAGTGTGCTTTACTTCTGTGCACTGTTTTCCTCCTACATCCAAGAGACATACTAGCTGGTCACTGTAAAGTATTTGTCGGTGTGTGGCAGAACCTGGATGAGTTGGAGGAATAGTTAGAGAATCAATTTCAGAGAAAAATTATTTGTAGGATGGGATTAATAGGCCAGCATGGACACAGTGAACTAAAATGGCCTTTCTTATCTATTGATAGATGTTGTAACTCCAAAACATTCAACTAATTAAATGGAAGAGGCATTCCGAAATGTGAGTCTAATGTAGTTTTACTTTAAGAGAAGCATTGCACTTATCACTCAGGCAATTCACATATTTTTCATATAAACCATAATGAATTATTTAAACAAATAAAAAATGCTTAATCAACAACATGTTTGCACTTCTCAAATATTACTGAAATACGAAATACACACCTATGGCTGTGGTACCAAATAATCAAGTATAAGGGAATTCACAGTAAGTCATGCAAGTAAGAAACAATGTACAACCAGGCCAAAGGAATATCCTCTCTTGAATCTTTCTTCCTAATAAACAATAACAAACTACTGAATTTACAAATTTTGGCTCAGGAACATAACTGACTTTCACACATCATTGGTATACATTCATCCTGATTACGTATCTGATTTGTATCCATGTACAATGAAAACATGACATCGATTAGCCACACACAGTACAATGCATTAAAAAAAAGCACAGATGCACCAGTCAACAGAATGTACTGAAGTTCTTCAGCATCAGCAGCAATTCATCCAGAAAAGGTAATGTAAAAATCCTCCAATTGTCCTTTAGGCACTGGACATCTGAGGACAACGCTGCTCAAAGAATGGTTTATTAGCCGGTAGCATTTTCATGAGTAGGATCATATTAACCTAGTTTTCTGCACCCTGTCCTCGCCCACAATCATCAAGGTCCACCGAGGATGACCCATTTTGTTGGTCTTCAAAAGCCCAACATCCTTCTCTGTGGTGTAGATGGTGACTAGCCCTCAACCTGGAGCAGGCCAGAAAACACCCTGCACGCCACACTTTGAAAACTGGCAAAGCTGGAAGCAGGGCTTCACAATGTCTGAAAGCTGTCATTGATCTTAATAACTGTTAACTGTGACATTTATTAACTATCAAAATAAAACAATTAAGAAAAGTTAAATAAGTACTGTATATGAAAACATTTGTAACTAAGGCAAAGAAAAATACTTTTTGAAGTAGCAACTAACCTTTTCTTATGCTTCCCAAATCTCTACCCTACAATTGCCTTTGAGGCCAGTGGAGTTTTGGATACTGCAGCAGTCTAACCTGGTGCATTGACCAGGAAACAATGGAGCATGTCAGCGAGACAGGGCCCAGCAGTGGGCTCAAGAGTGAAGTGACAAACAAAACCCCTTAAATCTGTCAGCAAATCACAAGTTTGCAATTTTCACAGCACGAACAAGAAGTCAAAGGTTTATATCAGCATTAACGACTGAACACTACAGTTTCCAATCAGAATTATCTGCAAAACCCACCATGATCTTGCCCTCTGCAATGACTTCAGGAAAAAATCAAATAACAACACACTGCAGATGAAATGTCACGGTGTAGCAGGTACAATCCTTTACAGGATTTTTCCAGTTCTACTATTAACTTAAATCATTATTTAGGGACCACTTGTCATTGGTGAATTTTTGCAGTTCTTTGTCAGACAATTAATTTCGAGTCTGAATATCTAGCTTAAATAGAGCTCTTCTACCTGCAGCATAATGTTCACTTTAACTCTCCTATCTGTCCAGATCAGAATCAGACCAACCACTCAACATCCAATTGACGATAAAGTTTAAAAAATGAAACCCATAGCTATTTGCTGGCTCATTTTCAAGATGCCTGGAGGTGATGTGTCATTGTACTGCTCCCTCCTTTTAAATCTATGTTGTTATTTCCAACTGCAGTACAAACTAATCCACAAGCGCTACAACGTTTACCAGAAAAACCTCCAAAGTACTTGCAATCTAATTCCCGAAGCATTACATTTGTGAATCATTTCTGAACAAGCTATGGAAGGAGGTGGATAAAGAATCATTATGTCGTTCTAGTTTGATTTATTTTGGCAAGGATCTGACTCATTTTAAACTGATTTTATGCTTTAAATAGATGTTGAATATCAAAATTCAACGGAATACATAGTATTACCATATTCTGAATCACAGAAAGTTGTGTGGTTAAAAAGCAAGCTGCACGAATGCACAAAATAAAGAATTCATTTCTCATTGAACTGGAGTGCAAGATGGCAGCTGATCCATTAGCGGTCATATTTACTGCTATGGTTACATGAGCATCTGAGTATCAAATGCCAAAAGAAGGCAACACTTAAGACTAAACACTAAAGCAAATAGCCAAAGTCAAAAAATGTTGTTATCTTTTGGGATAATTATATAAAAAGCTTTGCCACTCAATAAGCAAAAGGAAGTCTGAATTTCAGGATCTACTGGAGCCAACTTGCTGGAATTGGAGCTATCCCAATCTGAAACGTCAGGGTCTTGCACGACAGTGTCGCCACAAGAGTGGACTATAACAAACCTTGTCCATATTTCAACTTCCCTGTTTTGCTTGCGTTTCATTCTGATCGCCTCCGAGTTTCACCAAGATTCCGGCGCATTCAAAAACATTTTAAAAATGTGAAAAACATTCAACTCATTAAAAATAATAAATTAAATGACAAAATAGACTTTAGAACAGTTAAAAAAACATATAGCTATAAGTAACTGTTTCAAAACTTTAAATTAACTGACATCTTTTTTATCATGCAGTCATTTCTCACTGGTGAAATCAGGGGTGGGACTAGAAACGGACTCGATAAACAGATTTCTCATTGCAAGTATTGGCAAATTACATACAACAAGTTCACACTTCACTGAACGGCATGAAAAGTCAAAAAGTCAGTGCCCATTCAGGAAATCTCCAGTGAAGTGATGGCAGTGATGCACCATCAACAACTCTCTGAGACGGGAGGCAAAAGATAGGCTTTTATTAGCTGCAAACGTGACCACGACATCTTGGAGACTGAGGGAGGTGCAGTTTCTCCAATCGCCTTTATACAGGGGTCTGTGGGAGGAGACACAGGAGCAGTCAGCAGAGGGGCGTGTCCAGACAGGTATACACATAGTTTACCACAGGCAGATCCAGAGGTACTTGAGATTATGAAGAGACAAGAGAGAAACCATTCCTGTTGGTGGAGGGTTCCAAACCAAAGAATATAGAATTAAGGTGACTGATAAAGAAGCTAAGTGACAGAAGGATACTGTTCCTTTTACGTAACCATTCATTCGGGTTTAGAATTCAGAACAGTAGAAGAATCAAAGAATCAGAGAATTGTGCAATACAGAAACAAGCCCTTCTGGCCCACCTCATCCATGCCAATCATGATACCTAATATATCTACCCTAAATTATTTGTTGCTTTTTTGTGCAAATTTGATCAGGACTGCCTGGAGATAACGAACGGCACAGGGCTAGATTGAACTGAACTCAGCTGTACTGAATATGCCTGGATGCTTTCAATTACCTTGTGCATTGGTTTTATATTCTGTATCTATCTCTTGTTTCTTTGCCGTTTGCATGATTTGCTTTCTTGTGTTGGGAATTCAATGTTTTTCTTTTAATGGGTTGGTTCCATGAGTTTCTTTGCTTCCTGGCTGTCGGTGGGAAGACAAAATCCAGGGTTGTATACTGCATGCATACTTTGAGAATAAATGTTCTTTGAATCTTTGAATTTTATTTGTCTGTGGAGAGCCCATGTACCTTTACACCTTTCCTGTCCAGAAGTTTAATAATCATTACAACTACATCTCCCTCCACAGACTCTTCTAGCAGATCATTCCAGATATTCACCAGCTTGTATGTGATAAAACTTACCCATTATATCACCTTTAAATTTCTCTTGGAATACTTAATCAGAATCATACGATGTGAAATTTGTTGTTCTGCAGCAGCAATACAGTTCAAAGACATACGAATTTATGAAACACAAAAATAAATAGCACAAATAAAAGGAATATCGAGTTAGTGTTCATTGACCTTCAGAAATCTGATGGTGGCGAGGAAGAAGCTGTTCCTATATCTCATAGTCAATGTTCCCTCTAATTTGTAATTCCCAGTGTACACGAAAACCCTGTGCTGTTCAACAGTTTGCCCAGTGACAATAGCATGTGCGCACTAAATGATTTCTTCAATAATAACAGTATAACTAAGCCAGTTCTAAAACCTGCAGACAAATAATCACAAACTCCATGTGGTTAACACTGTCCGCATCAGAAACCGGAAAAGGAAATGTGACTGTGTACGATCGCAAATTCTACTCAACAAGCCAATGAGGTAGAGGGTGACAACATTTAACCGACAACCTTAGTGTGCTAGTAGCAAAAGTTGTGTGCATGCACACAGGCGCTCACCTTAGAGGGAACATTGCTCATACTACATACAATATTACTTTGACTATTCAAAGTCCCTCCTGATACTATATAAACATCCATAAAGTTTACCCCTCAGCCCCTTATATTCTAGTGAGATAAAGCCCGCTTTTCCAATTTCTCTATTCGAGACAATATCCCAGTGAATCTCTTCTCTCTATTACTTACACATCCTTCCTCTAGCTTGGTGACTAGGATTGTACACTATACTCCAAGCATGGTCTAACCAATGTTTAGTACAACTGCAACATGACACCCCAACTCTTATATTCAATGTCTCAACCTATGAAGTCAAGCATGCTATAAGACTTCTTTATCACCATATACACCTACAACACCACTTTCAAGGAGTTATAGACTTACACCCCAAGGAATCTCTGAACGTCAGTGTTCCTCAGGACCTTGTTATTTATTCTATATGTCCTACCAGAATTTGACCTTGCAAAATGCATTACCTCACACTTGCAATGATTAAATCTGATCTACCACTCCCCCTGCCCAGCTTTCCAGCAGATCACTCTCCTGCTCCATCCTTAGAGAGTTTTCTTTCTGATCGGTGCCAATTCACAGTGTAGTTTTCAGGAGAGCAGGAAAACTGTCTGAAAGGGTTAACATTCAAGAGAACTAGAGTACATAAGCAAGGATGTACTGATGAAGCTTTATAAAGAGTTGTTCAAATATTGTGACCACTTTTGGCCCCCAAATTTAGGGAAAGATGCGTTGGCCCGAGAAGAATTCATAAAAATGATTCTGAGAATGAAAGGCTTAATATATGAGGAGCATTTGATGGTTCTGGGTCTAACTCAATAACAAAGTTCAAAGGGATGAAGGGAGCCTCAATGAAATCTACCATATACTAACAGGCCTGGATAACATAGAACTGGAGAGGATTCTTCTATTTGTAGGCAAGTCTAGAATCCAACTGCACCGCTTCAGAATAACAAAACATCCTTTTAGAACTGAAATGAGAAGAAATTACTTCAGTCAGAGGGTAGTGAATCTGTAGGTTTTATTGCCACTAAGGGCAAGTCATTGGGTGTATTTAAGGCAGAGATTGATAGGTTCTTGATTGATAAGAGAGTTAAAGGTTATAGGGTGAAAGTGGAAAATGGAGTTGAGGAAACAAAGCATCAACCACAATTGAATGCCAGAGCAGACATAATTAGGCAAATTAACTAATTCTACTCTAATATCGTATGGCTGTTACACAACATGCAAACAGGCCATCTGACTCAATTAGTCCAGATTGCAATTTATATCCTATTGAGGCATCCTTTATTACCACCCCACACCCACTTTTACTTGCTATTCCCTTGACTCATATGCTTATCTGGCCTTGTTCAAATTTCATAATCAAAAAGTCATCAAAGCACAGAGAAACCTAGGCATGTAACAATGGTACCAGTAGTAGCAACCATTATTTGTGCTTTTGTTTCCTGTTGCTTCACCTGCCCTTACCTTCTCCACAATGTTCTCCCCACGGCTGCAGCAGAACTGATGGAAAGGTGATGGAAGGGGCCATCTAGTGGAGAGGCACTCCAAGGATGCTGCGAGAGGGTTAATGCTGTGCCCAAGTGTTCTTACCACCAGAGAGAGGCGAGCAAATTCCAATCCCATTGGCCCCCATGCCTCAGTTTTCTGGAAAGCAGACTGCAGGACACCCACTGCAGCACTGAGGGAATATCAAGAGGAGAATGTAGTTACCTCCATGTGCTACAAGCAGAGGTCAGTGGTAATGGTTCCTACCCTGGCTGTTCCTGGGAGGCTGATAACCAAAGGCTGCGGATAGTATCAATGGAAATCCTGCAAGTTTTCTTCTTGTGTAAATTCTGGTGGAAAGCAGGAAATTTTCTATCATGGTGGCACAGGCAAAGTTGTTCTTCAAACACTGTCCCAGAGGACCAATTTTGTCCTTTGCAATCCTTTTGCTCTTAACATATTTGTAGAATCCCTTAAGATTCTCTTTCACCTTGTCTGCTAGAACAACCTCGTACCTTCTTTTAGCCCTGCTGATTACTTTCTTAAGTGTTCTCTTGCATTTCTTACACTCCTCAAGTACCTCATTTGTTCCTACTTGCCTATACCTGCTATGCACCTCCTTTTTTCACAGGAGATTGGAAAGTGATGATATCCTTGACATTTACTAAAAGCCAAAGTATTGGGGGGGGGGGGGGCAAACTGTATGCTTGAGCTTTATTACAAGGAGGTTTGAGAACAAGAACAAATATGTCTTACTACAATCATCTAGTGCCTCTGCAACACAATATTTGGATTATTATTCAGTTCCATCTCCCTACTGAGAAAAAGGATATACAGTCGATTCCAATTAATTGGGCCATCAGTTAATCAGGACAGCCACTTATCTGGGGCATCTCTTAAAGTACAAAAATTAATCAAGTAAATCATCATGTCTCCCTTCATTTATTTGGGACACTATGCTGCTTAATTGGGACAGGAGACTATTGCCGAACAGTTTTGAACTACTGTCAGTCATGGGCACTTATGCCGCTTAACTGGGACCGGAGACTGTGGCCGAACAGTTTCTAACTAGCATCAATTGTGTGCACTTGTGAGGCTGGTAGACACTGCACCGTACTTAGTTTTTAAATAGCCTCAGCTGTGTGCGTTTGTGTTCAAAAAGCAGTGATTTTTGTCAATAGTGATTGGCATGGATTAAACTTACTATCATTTCAAGCATTCAGGCTTGGAGATGCCAGAAATGACAGGGAGTAAAAATGAAAGTATTTTACTATTTTAACAAGTAAGGAGTTATAAAGAATCAGAAGATATTGACAATCATCTCAAACATTACAATGAAAACGAAGATATAGCAGATGCAGTTATCGAAAGCTTTCTATCAAGGCATGATCTGCAGTGGGTGTCTGCACTGATTTTTCCATTTCCAGCCAATCAAAAGAACACTGCTGGTATACTGGATGAATTCCTCCTTTTGATAACTATTAGGAACTAATAAAATAGTTTTATAGGCCTGTAGAGGTAGTGATAGTGTTCTCATTTGTTCTGTATTTCCTTGAAATAAATAATTTGTTACTTTTGTATTTGCAAAACTAGATTCATCAGACTCATTTCTGGGATGGTGGATTTGTCATACGGAGAGAAATTCAGTAGGCTAGGCTTCTGTTCTCCAGAAAATAAAGAAATCTACAGAAACTAGGATCCTGAAATGAAACCAGAAAATGCCAGAAATACTTTAACTCATGAAGGGCCACTGACCTGAACCATTGGCTTTGTTACTCTTTCCACTGATGTTATATGATCTACTACGTTGTCACAGTATTTATTATATCTAGAATCCAGAAAATTAGAATTTAGAAAACTAAGAGGTAACCTCACTGAAAAATGGCAGGCACTAAATACAGGGAGCACGTTTCCCCTTTCTGAGGCAACACTGATCCTCAGAAATATTGTCCCATTGATCAGGAAGGGCAGGAATTTAGTCATTGGTTCAACCTGCTCAATTCTGTCAGGAGCTCAGCAGGATTACCGATATTTTCTGAGACAGACATTGTGGCTACAACAACAGGTTAGCGACAGGCAGACACTGAGCTGGATGTTCCAGCCGAGGAATCATACTAAGCAGCAAGAGCAGACTTTTAGTGATGTTAGAAATGTCTCACTAAACCCTCCAGATTAGAACGGAAATGGTTACAACTGTTGAATTTCAGTCCTGTACGTAGCACAGAGATTTTAAATTCAGTCTTGTGTGGTGAATCGGCGGAAATGAATATTTTCACCACTGCAGAGTTCTGCTTGACGTGAGGTTGGAAACACATCTTTGCATACACCACTATTGTCACCATCGTACAGTGCATGATGGAAAGGGTTGCTGATCCAGCCGAGGTTTTTGTGTTAGCCAGAATCTGCTGCTGAAAGAGGGGTCCAATCTCACAATGGAGTTGGGAACAAATTTTGGCTGTCACCTGGGGGAAAAAAACAGGTGAGCAACCAGGAGGGATGGTCTGCTTAACTGTGTGTTTGATTCGTATTGTCTGGGGTGGATTTTGGGGATCCATAGAACCATAAAGCATAAGAACAGGCCTTTAGGCCTTTGATGTCAGTGCTGAACATGATACCAAATCTCTTCGGCCTGTACTTAATCCATATCCAACCCCTGAATATCATGTGGAATCTAAAAGCCTCAAATGCCACTATTATATGTTTCCACCACCACCCCGGCACCCCATTCCAGGCACCTACCTCCCTCCATGTAAAAATCATGTCCCGCACGTCACATTTCAACCCTTTCCTTCTCTCACCTTAAGTGTACATCCTCCAGTACCTGATATTCAGAAAATGATTTTGACAGTCTATCCTATCCATACTTCTCATAATTTTCAGGTCCCCCCTCAGCCTTCAACACTCCAGAGAAAACAACTTGAGTTTGCCCGACCTCATCCCTATAGCTCATACCCTTTCATCCAGGCAGCATCCCTTCTGCACCCTCTCTGAAGCACTCACATCGCTCCTGGAATGAGATGACCAGTGCTGCACATAATACTCCAAGTGTAGCCTTAATGAAGTTTTATATAGCAACATCACTTCCCAACTCTTACAATGAATTCCCCAACCAAGGCAAACATATTCCTTTCTTTATATCTTTATATCTATTCATATCTACTCATGTGGTCACTTTCAGGCTAAGGACTTGCCCCCCAAAATCCCTCTGTACATCACCACTCTTAAGGTCATGCCATTAGTTGTATGCTTTCTCCTCACGTTTGAACTGTCAAAACGACACACCTCACACCTGCCTGGATTAAACTCCATTTGCCATTTCTCTATCCATATCGGTAGCTGATTTATACCATGTGCACTTTTAACAGGCTTCTTCTCTGTCTTTAACTTCAACAATCCTTGTGTCATATGCAAACTTACTTACAGACGTATGTATGCACTCGTCCAAGTCAGTTATATGACAGCAAAAGTCCTAGCACACATTCATTCATTACCTGCTGTGTCCTATGACCTGGTCTTGACCATGATTGTTCTTGGCAAATTTTTCTACAGAAATGGTTTGCTATTGCCTTCTTCTAGGCAGTGTCTTTACAAGAGGGATGATCCCAGCCATTCTCGATACTCTTCAGAGATTGTCTGCCTGGCATCAGTGGTTGCATAACCAGGACTTGTGATATGCACCAGCTGCTCATACGACCACCCACCACCTGCTCCCATGGCTTCACGTGACCCTGATTGGGGGGTAGGGGACGGCAAAGCAGGTGCTCCACCTTGCCAGAGGGTGACCTGCAGGCTAGCGGAGGGAAGGAACACCTTACACCTCTTTTGTAGGGATGTATTTCCACCCCGCCACCCAGCACTAATCCTTGCAAAACAGCACTGGTCATGGACTTCCGATCAGAGTAACGCCCTTCCACCACTAACCTCTGTTTCTATGGGCAAACCAATTCTGAATCCAAACTAACAAGACACAGTGGGTCTTGTGCAACATAATGTTCCATGAGGGACCTTGTCAAATACCTTAATAAAGTCAATGTAGAAAATATCCTTACCCTCACTTTTGTCACCTCTTCAATAAAATCAAGTTTATAAGACATGAGCTGCCTTGCACAAACCCTGACTATTTAGGCCATGCTTTTCCAAATGCATACGAACTCTGGTGTTAGGAATCCTTTCCGATAGCTTTGCCAGTAGTAAAAGGAGGCTCACTGACCTATAATCCATGGAAGAGGAATGTATGAAGAGGGTACCAACAGAGGAGCTACCCGAGGTCGTGCCAGACTGCATGATGTGGGACTTGTTCAGGTTGGTTAATTTAAGTAATCACAAAACAAGTGTCAAATGCAGAGTGGTAAAATGTTTCTACATGAGGTGCCCCAGCTAAATGCAGACCATTCAATCTTGGACCAAAATCACAGAAGCATCTCCCAGGAATGTGTTACATAGACGTGGACATCACTGGGCAGTTCAATACCCTCTGTGTTGTAGTGAGATAAATACACACACTCACCAGAGGAAAACAGTGCTCTTAACAATATAATTAATCTCTGATTTTCCTTTGCAATAGTTTTCTTTACATATACTTTCCAGGAGTAAGGAGAATGTCTTAAAAACAAGGCTGAACAAGAGAAAATCTGCAGATGCTGGAAATCAGAGCAACGCACACAAAATGCTGGAGGAACTCAGCAGGCCAGGCAGCATCTGTGAAAAGAGTACAGTCGGCGTTTCAGGCCGGAACCCAAAACAGGTTTGACTGATAATGCTGCTCAGTGCAGGACTCATTTGCCGAATGGTTTCGGCCCAAAACATGTACTGTATTTGTTTCCTAGATGCTGCCTGGCCTGCTGAGTTCCTGCAGCATTTTGCACAAGAACAAGACTGAATCAGCTCTGATCTTACTGACAGGCAGACTCAGCAGCTGCATTGATCGGCCTGATTCTCTTCCTATGCTCTAAAGTTGCATCACACAGCCAACATAATGATGCCAGGTAACAGAACTTTTCAGCTCTTGCCAATTCCAT
Organism: Hemitrygon akajei; assembly: GCF_048418815.1. NCBI lineage: Eukaryota > Metazoa > Chordata > Chondrichthyes > Myliobatiformes > Dasyatidae > Hemitrygon > Hemitrygon akajei. Next base: position 110,639,849 of record NC_133125.1, read on the forward strand.
TGTTTACAAAGATCTCTTGTTGTGCCTTTTACCCTCCTTGTGCTTGCATGTTGAGCATGCTACATTGGAAACTCAATTCAGGCTGAAAGGTGAAACTCAACTCACAGCGATGTCACACACCCAGTTCTAGCAAGATATAACTCAATGATTATTCAGGATAAGGTGATTAGATATAAAGCTTGTTACCCATGACTGTGGCTTCTTTTTTGATGGTCGTACACAGAGTAAAACACTTAAATAATCTAATACTTCTTCAAAATAACAGAAAGGAATACAAATAAGCATCTTTAACAGGTTTGATTAATAATATTGCACAGTGCATTTTCACTCCATTAAAAATCCACGGTCTCAAATCTCACAAGGCTCCTGCAGTCTACTCTGGTATTTTCTCATTCCAGCATTTGTATTACAGGACTTCAGGGAAAACAAAGATAAAACTGGAGTCTCCATTTTTTTTTTGCTTTCTGTCTCTTAAGAGCTGCATAACACTATGTGAAATTTAACAACTCCCTTGTCTGTTTGAAAATCTGCCAACAATAATAAAAGAAAGCATAAAGGCTCCCAAGTACATTTTCACTGATAAAACTGACAAACAAAAACTTAATTTTACATTCAGTAATGTAATATTGCATGTATACAAACAAGTCTCAATTCATTTCAAGTTTTTTTTTGTCTGTGTGTCTGTAACCAACTGTTGCTTTCACATTAGTGCTGGTAGACTGCACAGCTGCACATTAGTGTAGACTGCACAGCTGAGACGACAGCATTTGTTCTGCAATTCCAGAAATATGGCCAGCAACCTCTGCTAAAAAGCCAATGGTTCCTTTGGGAACTGTCAGCTTTTACCCAAGTTACCACATTGTAACTCAAAAGACAAGATGTTTGTTCTGAATTTCCACAGAGCAGGACAACTGTACTTTGATGTTAGACTCCCCATGGGCTTGAGCGGAAGAACCATAAATGTCCGTATATTTCTCAGCACTTTTTTTTGAGAAATCTGCCCAAGTTATCTTGTGTAATTCCAGCCAGCCCATTCAATTTAATGGGAAGAAATGTCTACAGATACAGTTGTTTTCCTTACTTAACTGAGGTGATTTCAGTGCAGTCGTTTTTAATTGTTTAGGATGTGTTTTAGGTGCTTTATATGTTTTTTCTAAAATTAATTTTAAAAGCATTTTCACTTTTCAGTAAGTTTTAAATGTTGCCAACTTTAACAATTAGTAAATCTGGGGACAGAAAGGATTTTTGGGAGTCAGTCTTGCCAATTTTGAGGAAATTGATGTTCAGGGTCTTGTATATTAGCCAGGTGCAAGCAAACTCAAGAGGCTTTAGCGTGAAGAGCCTGTGTTAGTGGCCCATGTGTGCGGAGTAAGAGCAACTCTGGGGGATAAAAGGCTTCAGTGAGATGGCGCAGATAAGAACAGGTAAGGGTGTACTGTTTGCCCTCGATTCAGTGCAGGCAGGATGGTAGTTAGGGCAGTGGAAATCTCCTCCTAAGATGTTCCACCTTAATGCGCTTATCCGGCTACTCTTCATTAGGAGTTTGAAGAGATTTGGCATGTCAACAAATACACTCAAAAACTTCCATAGATGTACAGTGGAGAGCATTCTGACAGGCTGCATCACTGTTCTGTATGGGGGGGGGGGGGGGGGGAGCTACTGCACAGGACCAAAAGAAGCTGCAGGGGATTGTAAATCTAGTCAGCACTATCTTGGGTACTAGCCTACAAAGTACCCAGGACATCTTCAGGGGGCGTGTCTCAGAAAGGCAGCATCCGTTATTAAGGACCTCCAGCACCCAGGGCATGCCCTTTTCTCACTGTTACCATCAGGAAGGAGGTACAGAACTGAAGGCACACATTCAGCGATTCAGGAACAGCTTCTTCCCCTCTGCCATTGGATTCCTAAATGGACATTGAACCTTTGGACACTACCTCACTTATTTTAATATACAATATTTCTGTTTTTGCACATTTTTAGATCTATTCAATATACATATACTGTATTCACTTGTTTATTTATTATTATTATTTTATTTATTTTTTCTCTCTTCTGGATTATGTATTAAGCTAACAAATTTTACGTCACATGCCGGTGATAATAAACCTGATTCTGATTCTGATCTGAAGAATGCTCTGGTTTCGTATCTCCATTGACTCCTTCCTTATTGGCCTTCTGTTCATCCAGCTGGGCTTTGGTCTTTGCATCTACTTTTTCAAGCAACTTTTTGTCTTCCGCTTGAAGTTCATGCAATAACCCTTAATGCACGCAGATTTGATTCTGGGTCTTCACACTCACAAAAGCTGAATACTTTCAACTTTCCTGAAGCTGCTTGGATTCTTTTCCAGCTTAAAATCAAGCCATATTTTGCAAATAGTGGTCTGATTAACATATCAGAAGCTTTCTCAGATACGTTGCCTACAGAATCTGCTGTAGTCGGACCACTGCTTTCATCACTTTCACACTTCCTCTGAACAGCACAGTACTTCCTTGGTCCAATATGCTTTCCGACCAGAGGCACAGAGGTTGATATCAAGACCTGTTTGGTTCTGTTGGGCAACGGTTCATGGTGTTCGGCATGGAGACAGTTGTGGCCTCATCCAGCGTCCTCCTTAATTTACCTGCAGTTGACTCCATTGCAGGGGATGTAGCATGCAAATGATGGATGGATCTCAAATCAAGTTATAGTTGTCTCAGACAATCATGTCCCCACAATGCTGGTCCTGCCGGATTTACTACATACAATCTCAATGTGGCTTGTTGGTTGTTGTATTTCACTGTCACGAATGACATTCCCACAGGAGTTATCTTTTCTCCACTATAAGTTCTTAATTGGATATCTGCAAGCTCCGGTTCAGTTGTTTTAAAATGCCATTCAAATTCACTTTGTGGAATGACTGAAATAGATGAACCAGTGTCCAATTCCATTTTAATTAATTTGCCGTTCACTTCTGGCATACGCCATGTTGCTTATCTATTGTTAACTTTCACATGCTTAATTTCAAAGCTGCACAATCCTGCGTCTCTCTCACCATTATCAGATTTTTCATTAACAGCATGCAGATTAGTGTTCTTTTTGAAACTGCAACTAGACTTTTCAGCATTTTCTTTTCCTTGTGCAATCCATTTACTATTGTCTGCCCAACATGGTCTATGTATTTGTAATACTTTATTGCAATTTCTGCAAGTTTCACCTTCAAATTTGCATTTGTTTGGTGTTCGTGAGCCCATGCCACAACAGTAACACAACTTATTCGGCCAGGCCTGTTTCTGTTTAGATGCTGCAATTTTGGTCATGCCTGAAGTATAGCTGCTGTCTTGCCTTCTTTATAACTGCTTTGATATGTTGGGACCGGGTTAGATCCTCAGAGATCTTGACACTCATGAACTTGAAGCTGCTCACTCTCTCCACTTCTGATCCCTCTATGACGATTGGTATGTGTTCCTTCGAGTTACCCTTCCTGAAGTCCACAATCAGCTTTCATCTTATGATGTTGAGTGTCAGGTTGTTGCTGCTGTACCATTCCACTAGTAAGCATATCTCACTCCTGTACGCCCTCTCATCACCACCTGAGATTCTACCAACAATGATTGTATCATCAGCAAGTTTATAGATGGCATTTGAGATATGCCTAGCCACACAGTCATGTGCGTATAGAGTAGAGCAGTGGGTTAAGCACACACCCCTGAGGTGCGCCACTGTTGATCGTCAGCGAGGAGGATATGATATCACCAATTCTCAAAGATTGTGGTCTTCCGGTTAGGAAGACGAGGATCCAATTGCAGAGGGAGGTACAGGGGCCCAGGTTCTGCAACTTCTCAATCAGGTTTGTAGGAATGATGGTATTAAATGCTGATGTGGATTTGGTGATGATGTGAATTAGGAAACCTAGAGGAGAGATTAATTATAAAGGCAGCAATAGAAGGGCTAATAAGTAAATACTCCTGTATATTTACTTATTAAAGTAAATAAAGAGGAGGTGTCAGAACCTGAGATTGTTTCACAGCCACAAATCTCACCTGCCAGGCAGAATGATCCCCCTCGTCAGGAAAGACATCATCCCACAAGAGTAAAGAAGCACCCATAACAATTAAATCTTTAAGCCAGAATGGTACAATTTAAAATTTACTCTGCTGTGGATGTCTGTATGTAGCAGTTGTTTTATATAATATACTCAGTATATGGTTAAGATGAATTCTGTATTGAGTTGAGTTTATAGCTAAGCACGGAGGAGTGTTGTGTATTTAATATTTCAGTAATATTTGAGTAATCTTGCATATATATTGTTTAATTAAGCATTCTTGCTCATTTAAATAATTCATTTTGGGTTACATGTTAAAATACATTAACAGCATACATCACATAAACACATGATTCGCGCGCCCCTCACTTAAAATAAAGGCAAAGTTGCACCCGGACTCTTGTGTCTTCATTTGAACTAATGTTTTGAACTTACAAAACATGACACATGTGAAGTTCAGCAAGGCCTTTGGCAAGGTCCCACATGGCAGGCTGATCTGGAAGGTTAGGTCCCCTGGGATTCAGAAGGAGCCAGAGAGGAGGATTCAGAACTAGCTTGATGATAGAAAGCAGAGAGTGATGGTTGATTTTCTGACTGAAGGACTGTGACGAGTGGCTTGCCCCAGGGGTCAGCAGTAGGTCCTTTGACATTCATTATTTAAGTCAGTGATTTGGATGTTCATGTATATGGCACAATTAACAAGTTTGTTGATGATATGAAATTTGCTGTTCTTGTTGCTGGTGAAGGTTATAATGAATTGCAAAGAGACCTTGATCAGTTGAGGAGACAGGCTGGGGAATGGCAATAGGCTTTTGATTTTGATAAATGTGAGGTGATGTATTTTGGACATTAAAACAAGGGTAGGACCTAGCTGGTGAATGACAGGGCACCGATGAGTGTTGTGGAACACAGGGCCCCGAGAGTGCACGTGCACAGTTCACTGGAAGTGGCCACACAAGTGGACAAAGTAGTTAAGAAGGCATTCTGCATGCTGTCCTTCATCAGTCAGGAGTAGGGACATAATACTGCAGTTATACAAGTCATTGGTGAGGCTGTACTTGTGTACAGTTTTGGTCACCCAGTTAAGAAAGACATTGCAAAGCTGGAGAGAATGCAAAAGGGATTTACAAGGATGCTGTCTAGACTAAAGGGCCTGAGCTTTTGGTAGAGGTTGTCCAAGTTGGATCTTTATTCATTGCAGTGTAGGAGAATAAGAAGTGACCTCATAAAAGTTCGTAAAATGATGAGGGGCATGGATAAGTATTTTCCCCAGGGTTGGGGAGTCCAAAGCAAGAGAGCATTGATACAAGAAGGGAGAGATTAAAAAGAGACCCGAGAGATAACTTCACTACGCAGAGGGGAGTGAGTGCCTCGAATGAGCAGCCAGAGGAATTGGTTGAGGTGGGTACAGTTGCAACTTTAAGAAGTGGTACAGAGAGGGCAAGGGCTTGAACACAGGCAACTGGGACCAGAAGGTAGGATACCGGGGCCAGTATGGGACAGTTGGGCTGAACAGCCTGATACCATGCTGCATAATTCCACAGCAATGAGATCTGCACCTTCGTATTAACTAGACAGTTCAAGCCAACATCTGTCTATACTTCAGCTTTCAAACACCTTTCTTTCTGAAAAAATAATAATTCTCAAAAAGAGCTAAATATATTTACTTCTTTAACAGAAGATTTTCTCCTTTCAAATCCATTTGATGAGTGAAAGGCTGACTAAAGGAATATTAAGAAGTGGATACATTTAAATGTTCTTGACTGCATTGCTAACAAATATGCAGACACACAAAACATTCTGAATTTCATACTTTTTATGGATGTTCGTCAACATTATGTTAATACCTTGAAGAACTGGGATGTTTAATTCAACCAGCCCATGATACCAAACTTCTTCTAATCCTTATTTAATTAACATTTATCAGCATAACACTTTGTTTACTTCATCACCCTAAATGGCTGTATATGATTCAGTTCAACTAATTGATTGGTTAGGAATTTGTATGAAAGTTCATCAGGCTGAAAGAAATTTTTGAAAATCTGTCAAAAACTCAATGCTCTTAGAGGTTTTTGCTAGTTGTACAAGAATTCCAGGTATATAAACACCAGATAAACAAGAATTCTCTGACCTAGGTTTAAACTGCTTCATTAGTTACTTTTAGATCTTTACTTACCCATGCTGTTCACTATTTTGATTTTTTTTTCCCGTGTTGCGGAATTAATTCTTGAATACTATTATACAGATATTACCTAATGTTGTTCAGTATCACTGCAAATATTTTTTCTCATATTATTCTTATGATCCATTCTCAGGTTTCAAAAATAACTTCCCTCCAATCCAGTAATCTGCATATTATCATATTAAGTACCTCTCAGTCATTAACCTAATGTCACCAGATTTTGCACTGGATGCTGACCCACTTTTAATTTTAATTTTCTTTTCCACTCTGGTTCATTGTCATTAACAAATCCAGTCCATCTTTATTACAGAGAATTGGAAAACATATATTTTATGCTTTCTCTAGTTCCCATATCTTTTATCCACCTCTCAAGGCTAGTTGATTTTGGTGCAGTTGTTGCTTATTTCCCACATTTATTTCCATGATTTTCCTCAACTTCTTCTATCATTACTGCTTGGAGTTCCAGCCATGATATCAACTGACTAGTTAAAACAAGGAGAGGGAACAAGCAGCTGCATTAACATTGGCACAAAGTGAAGTCCTATTCAGAAATCCTCTGTGCTGACCAATACTTAAAGCTTGTTTTCTGCCTAGTCTAGACCATTAACTCGAAATGAAACAGCTCATCCATATCATTGACAAAATCTATTGGTCTAAACAACTCCCTTGCAGACAAGGCCACAACTTATTTTTAGGATGCTCAAAGGCAACAACATGCTGTCTCTTTCTTGATCGAAAGTGCAACAAAGAGGCATCTACATCCACAAATATGGCTCATTTTTTACGAGATTTGGCAACAATCACTGTTGAAGAAACAGAAAGGTTCAAATGTTATGCAAGAGTCAGACTTGATTTATGAAGGGAAATGCTATCACATGATCCATCAGGACATATAGAAAATCAATGTTAAAACTGGATTTACAGTAAATTAAAGACAAAACAGATAAAGTACTTGAAGGTATAGTGTACGAACCAATAAAAAAACGAACATGTTACTTATTAGTCATTTTAACATTTCAGTGAAGAAATAATTCTATTGTTACTGGTATAGTTACACTGAAATCACAGAAGTATCTCTCATTTGTTATATGTCAGATAATAAGCATTTCTGGTACCAACTATATTAAAGATCATATGCATAGCAACTAATGCTCGACATGACATCACACCAAAATTGGGAAATCTTAATGTCATTTTACTACAATTCTACTGCTTTTCAGCAATTAAAAACTATTTCTATACAGAATATGGCTTCAAATAGGAATTAAGTCCAAACTAACTTTATTGACAAACAAAAATGTCACAATATTTTCTTGCAGACATTTACAGTGAATGCACATTAACACAATAGAATCAATGAAAACTTACAGCCAAAGGTGGACAAACAACACAAGAGGAGCAAATTAATAATAGGTAAGTATTAAAAGATATTGAGAACATGAGCTGTTTCTGAACCTAGTGGTGTGGGTCCTGACGCTCTGGTACCTCCTTCCTAACGGGAGCAGAGAGAAGACAGCACAGCCTAGATGGTGGGTTCTTCAGTGATGGATGCTGCTTACCTGCAACAGCATTCCTTGAACAGTGATGTGTTCAATGGTGGGGGTTTACCCTGTGATGCACTGGGCTGTACACACTACTTTTTGTAGGCTTTTCCATACAAGGGCACTAGACTGTCCACACCAGGCCATGATGCAAACAGTCAATATACTCTCCACCGCTCATTTATACAAGTTTTTCTAAATTTTCAGATGACATGGTGAATCTTCACAAACTGTTAAGAAAGTAGAGTTGCTGATGTGCCTTCTTTATAATACACCTAAATGCTGGACCCACTGCAGATCTTTTATAATGATAATGCTGAGGAATTTAAAGTTACTGACACTCTCCACCTCTGATCCCTTGATGAGGGCCCGTGATCAATAATCAGCTCTTTGAATTTCGTTGACATTGAGTTAGAGGTTGTTGTTGTTGTGGCTCTTTGCGGCCTGACTTTCAATTTCCCTCCAATATGCTGTTTCATCACTACATTTGATTCAGCCTACAACAGTAGTGTCATCAGCAAACTTAAATATGGAGCTGTGTTTACATTCACAGTTATAAGTATGAAGTGAGTAGAGCAGGAACCAAGCACACAATCTTGTGGTGCGCCAATGCTGATTGTGGAGACGTTGCCAAGCCGAACTGACTGGAGTCTGCAACTGAGGAAATCAAGGATCCAGATACACTGAGGCTGAGGTGTTGGAGCTTATTGATTAGCTTTGAGGGGATGATAGTGTTGAATGCAGAGCTGTAGTCAATGAAGGGCATCCTGATGTATGCACATTCCCTGCCCAGATGCTCCAGGTCTGAATTAAGAGCCAATGAAATGGCATTTGCTCTAGATCTGTTGTGACAGTAGGCAAATTGGTGGATCCAAGTCACTCTTCAGGCAGTTTCAACACCAACCTCTCAAAACACTCCATCACTACTGGACGACAGGTTACCACGTTCTTCCTGGGCACAGGTGTGACTGAAGCCGACTTGAAGCAGGATAGTACCTCAGATAGCCGAAATGAGAGATTAAAAATATCAGTAAACACTCCAGCCATTTAATTAGCACCGGTCATCAGTACTGTACATGTACACTATTTGGACAGATGTTTAACATGAGTTCAACCTCGTGAAGGGTGCCCTCATATCAGCCTCACAGACTGATATCACAGAGTCATCAAGGGTTGTGGGAGTTCATGAAGGTGTTTCTCATGTGCTGTCTGTTAAAGTGAGCATAAAAGGCATTGAGTTCACCAGGAAGTGAACCCGTATTGTCACATATCACTTGCTTTTGCTTTGTAGGCAATGATAGCATCCAAGCATCCTTCTGTGTTTAGAGTTTGGTCTGGACTTCCAATTCCATATGTGAAATGACTTTCTGGAGGTCATACCCAGACCATTTGTACTTTCCTTGGTCACCAGATCTGAATGCCACCAACCTAGCCCTCAGCAGATTGTGGATCTCTTGGTTCTTCCAGTGTTTCTGGTTGGGGAAGACTCTGTAGGTGATTTTGTGGGGACACACTTGTCCACAGTGTTTTAATTAAGTCCATGACAACCGTGGCATATTTATTCAGATCCCCGAGGCATTCTTGAACAGGACCCAGTCAACCAACTGGAAGCAATCCGGTAACTGCTGCTCTGCCCCTTGTGACCACTTCTTTGTTGTCCTTACCTCTGTTGCCTTGCTCTCTAGTCTCTGTCTGCTTGCCAGAAGGAAGTGAACAAATTTCACAAAATGCGGTCCATGGACTGAACAGCAGGCATTCCTGATCATAGTTGAACTTTGGTGGAGTGTGATCGGACCCTGGTGCTGCAAGTGATATGCTCATGATAATTTCTTCAAGCAAGCCTGATTGAAGTCCCCGACAGTTATGTGAAAGGCATCAGGATAGGCTATTCCTTGTTTACTAATTATGACACACAGTACCCCAAATGTTTGCTTAACATCTGACTTTGCTGGTATACTGTGGTGAACTACATATACCTGTCTGGACACGCCCCCTGATGACTGCTCCTGTGGCTCCTCCCACAGACCCCTGTATAAAGGCGATTGAGGTCTGACGCCGGCCTCTCTGTCTCCAGGATGTAGTATGGTGGTCACTCACTGCTTGTTCCTTCTTCCAGTCAATAAAAGCCGATATCTCGCCTTTACGTCTCAGAGTGAGTTATTGATGGTGCATCATATACAAACTGCAGTCAGCCATAAGCAGAGTTTATAAGTATGGTTCCAAGTAGAGATTTGAAATAATTGGTAATTACCTCACTAATCATCTGATGTCTTCATCATAGTTATTAATGGAAGGTCCCAATTGCCACAAGAGTTTTTGGCTTAGATTTGAGTAGAGAGTGTTAGGAGTGTTATGCGTAATAGAGAAATTAGAGATTTCGGAAAGTGAAGAGGGAAAGGAATGGGGCGAAGTTAAGAAGGCATTTAACTGCGACTCCTTTGCTTGCATCTTCAGAAACAGCTCTATTTCTATCTTTGCTATTTATCTCTTTTTTTCCTTTTCAAGGTTCTTTTGAAGACACTGACCTGGAGTTACACCCTGACTTCGGTTCTTTGCAGGAATGGGACCCACTCTCAGGGCCTCACGACCAGCCACTTTTTGATATCCCAAGGACGCAGACTGAAAGACGAGCACGCCTTCAGGGTGCCGGATTGTGTGGTTCTGGAGATTGGCTGACTCTAGGCCGGTGCCTCTGACTGAAGCGTCACGGGAGAACACGGAACATCGGGAGCAGTGTGTTAGCTGCCAGGGATTGCGTGCCCAGAGAGCTGCACCTTTTTAGTGCCAACTCTCCGGGCAGAAAAAGTGATGCAACAGACTTTTAACATCGTAAATCAGCGAGTTGTTTGTTAAGTCTCCCCTTTCGCTGTGAAACAGGGACACCTCTTTTTTCCCCTTATTAGGGGGAGGGAGGGAGAGAGAGAGCAAGCCTGTGGTATGTCGAATTATCGGGTGAACGAGTAGATTTTGGGGTACTGCGAGTCGATGTATTGATGTTTTGCTGCACGCTTGAGTGCTCGGTGTAGGCTGCTGATTTCTTGTGCTGGTAGGGGTGGGGAGCTTTGGGGTTCTAATAGTTTAACTGTCATTCATTCTTTGGGGCACTCCTCTGTTTTTGTGGATGGCTGTGAAGAAAGAATTTCAGGACGTTTATTTCTCTGGCATTAAATGCACCAATTGAAACCTATTGAGATAGGGAGGAGATGAGAAAAGGAGAGCGATAAAGACGAGGAGGGAAGAGTGTTTTGTGTTCAAATTCATGTCTTTCTGCTATGTTGAAATTGAGTTAAAATAAGGCGGCACAACTACAGCTCTGCTACTGTTTTAACTTTGATGTTTTTTTCCACTCAGTGATATTGCAATATGCTTTACCCAGAAATCTTATAAATAGATGCAAATCATTTTCAACTTCATTTAATTTTAACTGCACTGTATAGTAAAATCCTGCTGTAAACCCACGGAAATCTGGTAAAGCAAATATAAAACTTGATGCATAGGGCTGGACAAAGACAGTTCTGGGAACATCTGGCGAGATTATCCATGCTCATCTCAGAAATTCTTTTCAAAGTCCCTTACTTTCACTGTAGGTGAACGTCATCCTGACAGCTTCCTGATCAGCTCATTTTCAATGACCATGATGTGCTAACCTGCTGATTAAATGTTAATGTTGCCCTTCCAGCACCAGGCCTCCCAGAGTAGCTCAGTCTATGTGATTCAATACCCAACATCTTTCTGCATGAGAATTCCCTCTACGCACAGGGAGGGTGGAAGATGGCGTATTAAACTAGCACGTTTCCCACTGAACTTTTTTTCTTTGGGGAAAAAACTTGACTTTCAAATAATCTTTGAAAGAAGGCAGCAGGAAGAGGAGGAGGCGAGTTCATTGCTCATGAAATGCCCCCAGGCATGGGCAGTCAGTTCTGAGGGAGGCTGAGGTTGATTATGAATCATCTGTGGGGCAAGTGAGATGAAAGGATATAGTGATTGTGTGTACCATTCAAAAGGAAAATGCAAAGGAATTGGCACGTAGTGGGTTGGTCAACATAAGGGAAAATTGAGAGCACAGAGGGATTAAGGTATTTTTTGGTATAGGCAAAAGCTGAAGGGAGAGGCTTGGATTGTATGAATTCTTAACTCAGATGGTTTGTTTAGGGATAAAATAAAATACTAGTGGCTTAAACTGACTTACGATTGACTAGTAATTCTTGGTCAATAAAGCTGGAGAAATAAAGAGGAAAGTATCTGACTTCCATAGAATCAGAAATAAATGAGGATTCATATTTAAAATTTCTCTTTGAATAATGAATTAAAATTCTTACTTAGGATCAGGGGAAATAAAAAGCAAGAGAAGCTGTCTCTCTTCAACCAGAGTGACTAGATACTAATACAAATACTAAGCGATCCATTAGAATGAAAATCGGATGGTAATTAGAGCAGAAGACATATTTCCCAGGCCTACTCGAGTTCACAATCTGCTGGATCACTTGGTATAAAGCAAATACCAACTACTGCAATCACATTCAGGAAAGAACTGGCTTGATTTCAACAGAAAGGATTGATTTCATATGTAATCCTCTGGTTGATCGCAAGTCATTTCAATAAAAATACAGTCAAAATAGTTTACCTGTTGTATTATAAAGGCACATTAGGCCACCTTGACACCTAAGAAGAACTGCAGCGAGAGGTAGAAATCACTTATACAGAGGTCTCCCCTCCATGGACGTCACATTAAGTATAAAAATGTCTCAACTATTATCAACTGTTACTTAAGACTGAAAATCCTTTTTATGAACATGACCCAAGCTAAATGGAGCACTTGATATTACCCGCTGCTTTAATCAACTCTCTGGCTTTAGTCCAAATATATCATATATCCATTAAACAGAAATGCTCAGAAAGAAATCAAATTTATTTGCAATACCTCTGTTGTAACATACAGTACTAGTTTTTACCATAAAGTTGTGCAAGCATTGAGAGGCTGGATTTTTCCATACATTTACTTAGGCAAAAGCCATACAAATGGTGTGCAGAGGTACCTACTGGGTGTTGAAGATCAATTCAATCCTTCTACAGGATAATGGTTAGCAAGTTGCATTAACAGGGAAAAAAAAGAGAATTTGGAGAAGAGGACTTTAAAGATGATTTTTAAGGTGCCGACAAAAATAGGGAAGTGCAATCATTAAAAGGGAAATTACAGAGGGAAAAGTAACATTTCAGAAGGTATATCCAGGCAGTAATAAAAGAGAAAGGACTGGAAGCACAGACCTGGAGAGAACACAAGTAAAAGTTGTGAAAAGAAAGTCCATAATATACCTTCAGTAAACTATTTGGAAGTGCCTTCTTGTCTAATAGATCTTTTCTTGGCAAACATAGCTGGTTGAGTGGAGTGTGTGTCCATAAATTTTGGAGACAGTGAACATAACTCTGTATAACATCGCCTAAGAAATCTCTCTATCTCAGAAATAACATCTCCTCCTCACTGACAATCAGCACTGGTGCACCTCAAAGATACATGCTTAGCCACTGCTCTCCTCTCTCTAAAAATATTACTGTGTGGTGTGGATCCGACTGTTTAATGTTGACTGTTATTCCCTTTGTAGTTTAACGATCAATTACCTGCTTGAATTGTAAGTAGTGTTAGGGTTAATTCGAGACTGCCATTACAGGTCAGGAGTGGCTCACGTAATATTAGGAGGCCGGAATGCGAGGGAGGGGGGAAGCGAAACTGGGGACCCCGCTACACCGAAACTACTAGTGTCACGCGATTCAGTAAACAAAAGAAACAGGTAACTCGTGAGTGTATGGCATCGGGCCAATAAGATGGACACAAGTGCCCGATATTACCTAATATGTAGTGGGGGGTTGTGCTGGGGGGAAAAGGGATATAAATAAGAGCAGATTGTAAGGGGAAGACAGAACGCCTTCTCCAGCGACTCCGTGGACTCGCTGTGCCAGTTACGAATTCTGCAATAAACCCAAGTTTTGTAATATTCCGGTGTTGGTTGTCTCTCTTCCTAAACGAACACAGGGCAGAATTTCAAGCCCAACATTTGGTGACCCCGACGTGGGGAGGGAGAGACAACACAGGCTGGCGGGTCCGACAGCAGACAACTTGCGGCCGCAACCTCGACTAAGGTCAGGAAGTGCCTGTTATATCGAAGACTTCCACTAGATAGTTGAATCACTGAGTTAGATCTTGTCTGCTGACGGATCCTCACCAACCCCAAATTACCCTGGGAGAGATCATTCCCAGTGCAGAATCGTGACTGGTAAGTACTAACTCTTATCTGTTTTAGGAAGATCCTCCGCCCGTGGAAAAGTCTTCTGAGTGAGGGTACCTGCCGCCCACGATGGGGATAAAAGTCTCAGGAGTGAGGAGAAAAGTGTCGCGGTACACCGCAGTACACAGGGATACCTTACACTGGTTGTTAAGAGGAGAAATCTCCCACGCGAAGGTCAGGTTTTGAAAGGCGACCGTCCCACATTTGATCCTCTCTGTGTACTAGGGAGCCATGGAGCACTTCAATTTCGAGTTACCAAAACTCAGACATTTGTGTGTTGAGTAACAGAGTATATGAGAGTTTTTAGAAATATGGTAAAATTGATAACTGTGCGAGTTCAATAATCTAACAGTGAGCAGCCGCAGGGGTCGGACACCATCAAGGTAGGAGTGGAAGTGTTCCTCCGAGGCCCGGGGAAGCTCACCTGGAACGGAAAACGGTGGCATGGTCCATACCCTGTCACCGAGGTCTCCAACAGGGCATTAAAAGGTAAGAAGGGAGGGGGACAATAACTGGCATCATTTTCTACTGGCTAAATAAGACCTCTGGCAAGTGGGGAGAGTTTCTGGGACAGTCGGCTCTAGGACTGTCTATTTCAATTGCTATCTTTATCACGTGTGGTTGTTGTTGCATACCCTGTATCAGGACCCTAGTCATCCGGACTATAGATCGAGCCTTGACTGGAAAGAATGGACCTCCACCGGCGTACCAGGCACCCTTGTTCCCGGTGGAAGGGGAGGACACGGCCCTCCCGGAAAGCGGACGCGCTATGGGAGGACACGGACTGAAATGGACCATGGCAAGGGGGGTATTGTTAATTTGTTCTTGAATAAGTTTTCTGAAATGTTGCATGCTACTTGTAAAAATTGCGGATGTTTAGGGAACCCCTACCCATATTTTGTGACCCTAGGTCGGACAAATCAGGATAAGCAAATAGGGAGGACACGCCAAAAAGTGCCGGGGGACGCTCACCTCCCTGCCTGATCCCGGCAGCCGCGGAAAAGCTTGTAAGGGATGTGGCCTCTGGGAGGCCAAGGGAGGGACTGTTAGGGTTAATGTTAGGGTTAATTCGAGACTGCCATTACAGGTCAGGAGTGGCTCACGTAATATTAGGAGACCGGAATGCGAGGGAGGGGGGAAGTGAAACTGGGGATTCCGCTACACCGAAACTACTAGTGTCACGCGATTCAGTAAACAAAAGAAACAGGTAACTCGTGAGTGTATGGCATCGGGCCAATAAGATGGACACAAGTGCCCGATATTACCTAATATGTAGCGGGGAGTTGTGCTGGGGGGAAAAGGGATATAAATAAGAGCAGATTGTAAGGGGAAGTCGGAACGCGCCTTCTCCAGCGACTCCGTGGACTCGCTGTGCCAGTTACGAATTCTGCAATAAACCCAAGTTTTGTAATATTCCGGTGTTGGTTGTCTCTCTTCCTAAACGAACACAGGGCAGAATTTCAAGCCCAACAGTAGTCTGTACATACATAACAGTTTAATATATCTCTATTATCCAAAGTATAATTCTGGAAGCATCTTAGCTTCTTTGTTCTGAAGGAGTATTTTATCACTGGCTGATTTTATTACAACATTTTCTAGGTATTTTCTAATTGGATTATCTCTGTATGGAATTTTCTTATCTTTGTATATAAAAGTAGTATGTTAGACGCCATCTTTTCTTTAGCTTTTCTTCGACATTGTAAGACCCCTAACAC
Organism: Hemitrygon akajei; assembly: GCF_048418815.1. Classification (NCBI taxonomy): domain Eukaryota; kingdom Metazoa; phylum Chordata; class Chondrichthyes; order Myliobatiformes; family Dasyatidae; genus Hemitrygon; species Hemitrygon akajei. Next base: position 110,655,590 of record NC_133125.1, read on the forward strand.
TGTCCTGTTTGTTTTCTTTGTACAATTAATTCTTAATAAATGATCCTAAAGCAACAAATTGTATGCCTTGCCCCGATTCCTAAAAGTACCTGGGATTCAAAATATACCAGATTTCTAGTTTGGCATAGTCGGCAGGATATTCACTTACTGTGATTATTCAGAATGCTCCAACACAATGAGAATTTTCAGCGCCTCAACAAAATGGCTAAGAACTTTGTCTTTATGTTCCTCACTGTTATCCGAGAGAAAAATATGTTCCGACCTCGAATGTTGGACGGGAGTTGGGATTGAGGAGACTGTTAAGTCACTGGTTTAAAAAGACGTTTGCAATTTTGTAAATAAATAGACAGGCTGGTGAAGTCACATACAAGCCAGTGAAGCAGAAGTTAAACACACAAGCCAGTTAAACTTCAGAAAATTTAATTTATACAAGCAGTGAAGCACAAAGAAAAAAGATTTCAAGGTACGCAAGCCAGTGGGGAGCATGAGAAAACTTAAATGGTGCAAGCTAGCAGAGCATGGGGGAAAAATTAAATTCAGGTTACAAGACAACATGTCAAAAGTTCGACTGCAAACTATTAATATTTTGAGATAGCAGTCAAAGTAATAAAAAGTAAGTATGAATTAAGATCAAATCAAAACAATGGCCAAAGTTATAAAACCGACCACAGAATCTCCAATTCCAAGTGAACAGGTAACTGAGGTTTTTACCTGAATAAAACATTAAAGTTGGACAAAATTGTTGAAAAAGTCCAGACCAAAAATACTAACAATGTTAAATTTATTGAGATTAAGAAGGAATGCATTAAAATTCAAAAAAATTACTGCCACCGATTCAAACACGAGGTAGGTTTCATCAAATGTGTGAGTGACTGAAAGTTAGCGAAGTGAGTAAAGTAATTTACTAATTGAAAGCAACACAAAACTCAAAATAAACTACAAAAACAGCATGATAGAAACAGTACAAAGCTTAAAGAGCGAATATTTGCATCAACCACACGAGCAGGATGTCCTGATTGCCGACGAAGCTGAAGACGAGCATGAACATGATGAGTTTTATTTGCTTGATTATCTATCCTTCAAAAGTTAGAAAGTAAATCCAGACAAGGCATAATTACAAGAAGGAGTAATTTACTTGGAACAAAACATTTCCCAAGTTAAACAAGAAGTTACTGGGAATCATGCAAAAGCCGTTCAGTCAGCAAGGCCTCCGACCAAACAGTTCAGTAACTCTGGTCGTTTCCAGGTTTGTGCAACTACAACAGAGCATGGGTCAATTCATATGCTGAAACTGCTCAGTCACTCAATAAATTGCTGAAAAGCAGCAAGGGCTCACATGACCCTGTGACTCTCAATGAAGAACAGCCGAAAGAATTTCACACTTCAAAGGCAACATTGTCTACTATTAGGAATCCCTGATACAGGTAGATAATTTACTTTGTATGTCAATGAGAAACATGGCTAGATGATGGCAGTTTTACTTCAAGAACACTGAGATCAACAGGGTCCGGCTGGTTATTATGCTGCTAAATTGCATAATATAACATTGGGATGGTGTCTGTGTTTATGAGCAGTGCAGGCAACCTATCTGGCAATCATGGCTGCTTTGAGCATTGTGTTGGAACAAATTTTAAATGGTCGATATCCATACTCAGTACTGACTATGAATAGGGCCTCCAAATAACCATTATTCAGTGATCCAAGTGGTCTACTGTTCTTCAGGCACTTAGTATCAACATTCAACGGGCAAGCCCAGCAAAAATAGTTACACTGTTATCGCCAAACATGGAAGACTGTGATGATCCTGACTGTGAAAGAACAATAACATGCCAAGATGTAAATGATCACAAAGGAAAGCCTTTATCGAACCCCGATCTATATACTGATGACTCCTCAATGATTGAGAGAGCAATTTGAATGGCTGGATGGACAGCTGTTTCTGAAACTGAAGTGCTGGTATCAGAAGGCACGGCTCCTGGTACCTCTGCGCATCAGGCAGAACGAAAAGCTTTGATCGAGGCTTGTAAATTGGTAGAAGGAAGATCAGCTGATCCTTGATGTACTTTCAGAGGTGTCCATGACTTTGGCAACTTACGAAGGCAAAGAGGATTTCTTCCAGCTGTAGGAACTCCAATCTAGAACGGCCAACTAGTACAAGAACTGTTGGATCTCATCCAACTGCCATCAGAAGTTGCTGTATTAGAACCTAAAAGCCAATGGAAAGCCATGGAAATGTATTCACGGGTGAAACTGCAAAAAGGGCAGCATGGGAAGGTAAAGGAAATAAAAGTACAAAGAACGTACGTATACAGCGAACCAGTATGGAGATATTATTGTAAGCTAGAAGCCCCAGCTACGTTGCTTCCTTGTCTGGCACAGCAAATACACTCTCGTGGACACATTCGAGTACAGAAGACACAAGCTCAACATACATAGAAAAGATACACGACAAGCCAGAAACTGAATCCTGGAGCAGCAGAGAAGCCATCACAATTAAGTGCTCCTGCCCCACCTGGTCCATTTTTATATTTACATGTGGTCTACATTTCTTTAGCAAGGGGTCAAGGATACTCAGACGTACTGGTAATCGTGGACAAGTTTTCAAGATGGGTGGAAGCTGTCCCAGCAAGGAAAGTTACTGCCACACACAGAAAAACTCTGATCAAGGACCATATTATAGATGGGGACTGCCATGTCACATCGACTCTGACCAAAGAACACATTTCACTGGGAGTGTTTGTCAGGAATTATGTTGACTGATGAACACTGAATGGTCATTTCATCACTCAGATCACCCAGTATCATCAGGACAAGTTGAACGAATGAATTGAATCATCAAATAATGATTAATTGTCATGAAGAAGATGTACCATCGCCTACGGCTCTTACTATGGTCTTGTGTAGCATCAGAGTAACCCCAAACAAGAAAGTTAAGTCCTTTCGAGATGATAACAGGGTGACCTATGTCACTGCCGGGAGCCCTCAATTTCTGAGAGTGGTGTACACATTGTGGCAGACAATTGTGTGAAATTAACCCAAGCTTCTCAGCAGGATTTTGCTGCTTGGGAAGACCCAATAAAAGGAGGATACAGCCTGATTCCTGGTGAAACCACTGAAGCTGGATGGGAAGACCCTGATCAAATGCTGTTAATTACCAACTCAGTAGTGAAAATAAATGGTAAAAATAGGTGGGTACACACCAGCTACTGCAAGCAAACTAAAGTGGTACCTGGCAAAAATAGTGTGTTAGTAACCTCTGTCACAGTGCCTATGGGCTGCAGTGAGCAAATCATTATCCAGCCAGGAGACTTCAAGCACGTCGATAACTACTGGACATTATGAAGTTTCTTTTAATATTACTTGCTGTTTTTGTATTTTTGCCAATTTTCCCTACTCATAATGTACCAGTTTAGGTGACTCATCGCGTATACTGGTGATTATCACATGAATTTGCTGAAGCTGTCCAAACATACTGGGCGGAATTCTCACATCCACAACCTGACAAAGACGAGGGAGGAGCAAGACATAATAAAGGAGAGTGGGGTAATAAACAAAATCAGACAAGACATTCATGCATGGCATGCCAGGTATAATGGGCAACGTTGTTTAATCCTGCTCCAATTATTTAGGTGCTCTCTTTCTTACTACAATGCCAGTAAATGTTATACAAGATCAGCAGACATGTGGAAATGCACAATGGTCAATTTTATAAAGCAAATATGCACGCAAGCTTCAGTAACTGATTTATGAACTTGGCTCTTCATATTTTAAGTTATTTTATATTCACTGGGATGGCACAATTGTGTTTAGTACAACGGAGTATATTTCAGATCACAGCAAACACCACACTCAGCAGGAATGGATAGATATGTGGTGACTTCACAGCTAAGGCAAGATGAACAATAACATTGTTGGCTGCACTGAAAAACTTGCCAGCTAATGCTTTTATACTATAGACACAGGAAACGGCGATGGCAATGACCAGCAGAACAATTCATTTTATATGTATTTCAACAAATATTTGTCAACTTACTGCAATACTGCAGAGGAAATAAAGGTTTGTTTATTTAAGTCAGTAAAATATGAAACTACAGGCAAGCAACACTGGATGAAATAATCAAATTTAGAATTTCCTAGGGTGTGGATGTCAGGAGAATGTAGTGCACAAACTGGCAGTTACAGGGCACACGGTCCAGACACCTGGGAGTTCTGAGACCAGATGGATTTTCCAGGAAAGAACACAAAGCTACTGGGGCTGGAAGGGAGATGTGAGAATTGAAAGACGTCCGGAAGGGATCAGAGATTGCATTGTCTGTGATTAAAGAGTAAGTATTCATGCTGTGAATTAAACAAGTATGCAATAAAAAGGGAAAAAACATCCCTGCATCTCAATCACAGATTTTAATAAGGTGGACTAAATTCTACTAAAGTTGGTCGAGAATTAAGTTCAATGGTCAACTTGTATAAGGAGTTGCTTGATACTTTCGGAAGTAGTACGTAGCATCACTAGAGCTTCAATAATGGCTGACCAATAGTGATGATAAAATCACATAGTGAAATACTCAGTGGCTCTGGTAACCCAAATTCAATCCGGGCTTTCTCTGCTTTTCATGTGGAGTTGGCAAGTTATCTTAGTGACCACAGGGATTTCCTCCAGAAGCTCTGCTTTCTCCATTTCCTAAAGATGTGAGGGTTGATAAATTGTAAATTTTCTCCAACATAAGTGAGTGGCAGACTCTGAGGGGGAGCAGATGGGAACCTAGAGTGATTAGGTTATGGGGAAAATTCAGAAAATGCAGGAATATGAAATGCAGAAATGAATTATATCCTTAAATGCAATGACTATAGATTATTTGTTTTTAAGCATTACTGAAGGTCCCAGACTTCCAGCCAGTAGAAGAGCCTTCACCCCTACTCTATGGGCAAGTCAGTTCTGATTCCAAACTTGCAATTCACCCTGGATCCAATGTACATTTACTGTATCTTCTGAATCAGCCCTTCATAAGGGACCTCAACAAATGCCTTACTAAAGTCCACAGTAGATAACATCTTGTCAGATCAGAATCAGGTTTAATATCACTGCAATACATGATAATATAGAAATAAAATCAATTGCATTAAGTATATATAAAAATTAAATAGTTAAATTAAAAATAGTTCAAAAACAGAAATAATTAAAAAATGATGTAGTGTTCAGGGTTCAATGTCCTTTTAAAAATCAGTTGGCAGAGGGGAAGCTGTTCCTGAATCACCGAGTGTGTGCCTTCAGGCTTCTCTACCTCCTACCTGACAGTAACAATGAGAAGAGGGCACAGCCAGGGCGGTGGGGGTCCTTAATAATGGACACTGCCTTTCTGAGGCACCGTTCCTTGAAGATACTATGGAGGATAGTACCCAAGATGGAGATGACTAATTTTACAACTTTCTGTAGCTTCTTTCAAACCTGTGCAGTAGCCCCTCCCATACCAGACAGAAATGCTGCCTCACCAAGCTCCCATTTCACCTCCTCAAAATTCTCAATCAATTTGTCAGGCATGACCAAAGCCATGCTGACTGTCCCTAAGCAAGCCATCTGTTTCAAATGCACAAAAATCTTATCCTTCAGTATTCTCTCCAACAGTTGATTTAAACTCACGTGAGGCTCACTGACTCACCTGGATTATCCCCATTTCCTTTTTTGAACAAAGTCACAGTATTTGCTACTCTCCAGTCCTCTGAGACCTCACCTGTTGCAAGTAAGGACACAAAGATATTTTTCAAAGCCATAACAACCTCCTCATATGCTTCTTTCAATATTATGGGTTATATACTATCAGGTCATAGGGACTTGTTCAACTTAAGTGTTTTTCAAAAGACCCTCTTCCTTAACCTCAAAAAATCCCAGTACATTAGTGAACTCCACTCTAGTATACTATCCTCAAAATCCTTATCCTTGGTAAATACCAACAGAAAGTAACACATTTAATACCTCAGCCACTTGCTCTGAATCCAGGAGTAAATTTCTTCCTTTATCCTTGAGTAGATCTATCCTCCCCTTAGTTATCCTCTTTTTCTTCATACAAGTAAAAGCATATTGGGATTCTCCTTGAGGACTACCTCACTATTTTTCCCTCTGTTTTGCACTACTTATTTAATTTACATAAATATTTTTTCTTGTTATAAGTTATTTTTAATTATATTTTGCAATATACTGCTGCCAAAAAGCAACAAATTTCCTGGCATGCCAAGATGCCAATGATATTAAACCTGATTCTCATTCTGATTCCATGATCCTGTTCGCCAAGGACATTTCACGACCCTTTTTAGTCTTCCTAATTGCCTGCTTCAGCACTTCCTGCTATCTTTATATTCCACAAGGGCCCTGTCTGATTTTAGCCTTCCAAACCTTACGTATGTTTCCTTTTTCTTCCTTACTAAATTTAGGACTTCGGTTATCCAAGGTTCCCTTACCTTACTATCCTTGTCCTTGCTCCTCACTGGAACATGCCAGTCCTGAACTCTGATCGGCTGGTCTTTAAAAAACTCTCACATGTCAGATGTGGTCTTGTCTAATGACAGCTGCTCCCAATCAACACCCATTAGCTCCTGACTTATCCTGTCATAATTTACCATCCCCAATTTAGTACCTTGCTGCAAGATCCAATTTTACCGTTACTCATAATCATCTTAGAACATAATGAGTCATGGTCACTATTCCCAAAATGTTCACCCACTGAATGATCAGATAGGTAGAATGAGCAGATACTTGGCAGATGAAATGAGAAGTGTTACATTTTGGTAGAAAGAGTAAGAGGAAATGCAGATCAAAAATGGTTTAAAAAGAGAAAGATCTGAAGTTTTATATACTTAATTCATAGAAAGTAGCAAAATGTTTGAGGAAGTTGGTAAAATAAATATGGGACCGTGGGCTAAATAGCTATAAGGATAGAATTCAAGAACCAGGTAGTCATGGTGAACCTTAGCAAAACACTCATTGGGCCACAAATGAAAACATATCAAAATTTTGGAAAGATGTGAAGGTTCTGGAGAGAATGCAGAAGAGATTTAGCAAAAGTATTCTAGGGATGTGGAACTTTGGTTACTGAAGAAACTAGAGGAGATTGAGCTGTTCTTTTTAAGGGATAATGATAAAGGTATTTAAGATCATGAAAGATAATGATAGCTGACATAAAAACTGTTCCCACTAGGGCAAGGAGCAGAAAGAAAGCAACCTAGAATGATGGTGACTGGCAAAAGAACGAAACTTAACATGATTTGCTTTTTTAAATGAAATACCATGTGATTAGCATCTGGAAAGCACCGCTGAGGTAGTTGTAGCTGCATTCAGAAGAGAGCTAAATGAATTTCTGAAATAAGAGAATTTGCTTTGGGGAGATGGTGGGGAAGTGGGACATAGAAGCAATGCAACAATGTTCTAGATTGCCTAGAAATGAAATGCCTGACTGAAATCAGCTCCTTAGAGGATCAAGAAGAATCCTTTGATATCTTTTTGACCAAGCTGTTTTTAAAAGGTTTGCCCATCTGAGATTAGATAATTTGTGAAATCTGGAAGAACAGCCTGAGTGAACATAAGACCATAAGACATAGGAGCAGAATTAGACCATTCGAGTTTGTTCTGCCTTTCCATCGTGGCTGATTTGTTATTCCTGCCTTCTCCCCATAACCTGTGAAAATATGACTAATCAAGAACCCATCAACCTCAGCTTTAAATATACCCAATGATTCAGCCTCCACAGCAGCTTGTGGCAATGAATTCCACCGATTCACCATTCTCTGGCTATAGAAATTTCTCGTCATCTATTCTGGGGCTGTGCCCTCTGGTCCTAGACTCACCCACTATAGGAGATATCTTCTCTACTTCTCCACATCCACTCTCTCTACATCTTTCATTATTTGATAGCTTTCAATGAGATTCCCCCTCCATTTTTCTAAACCCCAGTGACTACAGGGCCAGAGCCACCTTTAATTCCAGGAGTCATTCTCGTGAACCCCTCTGGACCCTCTGTGATAACAGCATGTCTTTTCTTAGATATGGGCTCCAAGATGGCTCACAATACTCCCAAGTGCTGTCAGATGAATGATGTATAAAGCCTCTGCACTATGTCCTTGCTTTTGTATTCTAGTCCTCTCGAAATGAATGCTAACATTGCATTTGCTTTCCTCACCACCAACTCAACTTGTAAGTTAACCTTTAGGAAATCCTGCACCAGGACTTCCATGTTCAATCGCACCTCTGATTTCCAAGTTTTCTCCCCATTTAGAAAATAGTCTACTCTTTTATTCCTTCCAAAGTGCATGACCATGTATATTCCATCTGCCACTTCTTTGCTCATTCTCCTAATCTGTCTAAATCCTTCTGCAGATTCCCTGTTTCCTCAACACTACCTACCCCTCCACCTAGCTCTGTATCATCTGCAAATTTGGCATCAATTCCGTGAGCCATCAATGCTACAGTTAACTTTATAATAATGCAGAGTGTTACATACCTCGTGGGTATCTTGTGACTGTCTTATGACCATGATGTAATTGAGTATCTTGTGAGCATGATGTAGTTGTCTCGTGATGGTGGGGTGATGTAATTTTCCCGCCAGTGTGATGTCACATGATGTAATTTTCCCGCCAGTGAGGTCATGTGATAGCATGTTCCAACAGGTATACAAGGAGAAACCCCTGTTGCCGTGCAGTTAGTTCGTTAGTTAGTTTTGCTGTGTATTCGTCTCATGACGCAGTTTCGTTTTAAAGTGGAGTTTTACTTTCTATTTTAAGGTACAAAAACCGCTGTGCCGGCAGTTTCGCCGATCGCTGCCGGTTTTTGTTTGTTGCACCTTTGTTTTACCTCCACAGTCTAGTATTGGAGAGTGAAGACCTTACCAAAGTACGGGAACCCGAAGGATTGAGTAAAGTTGGTGTCGTTTGGTGGTTTTATAAAGGATCGACCTTATTGAATCTTTGTTCAGGAATAGTGGCCTGCATTTGAGATAACCCCTGCAAAATCAAGAAGGCTTGTGCAATGTTCACCCTCCAGCAAAAAGGTCAGTTCCTTTAAGCCATTTTATTTCCTTCATTGTGATTCCTTTCGACAAGGCATCTCTTGGCTGGGATCAGCAATAATGAAGAAATCAGTTTTCAGGGACATCTCTCCTTACTGACTGTATAAATCACTTGGACTTTCGAATTTACCACTTTAAGAACTATTCCAGAGTTTGGCTGTTTGTTAGATTGCTGTATAGCAGTTAACTTCAGGTTAAGTTAGTTATTTGTTTACTTTTCACTTTTGTTAAGCAGAGTTTAATAAATGTTTATGTTTGTTTATAAAACCTGACTCAATTGTATATTCATTGTTGCCGACCACGTAACAATAGCAACATGGAAAACTGTGGAACCACTACTAATTTTGAATAGTAAGATTAAATATAGTGAACTGCAAGACAAAAGGCACAAAAGGGGTACAGCCAAGTTATTGAAAGCAAAGTTGGTAAAGGAGTAAATCATATTCATCATTGAGGGTTAAAGACAGATTTAAATTCAGAACAGCATCTATAAACAGTATACAGTACGTCAAATGAGTTCCATTCTATGTAAGTAGCATCTACCAGATGTATCTATACCACAGTATGGGTGCAAGGACCAACCAATGAAATTTTAAGTAAAGTATGAAGCCACTCATTGGACTTCCAAAAGCTCCAGTCAACCTTGAGATGGTGCCATTGAAATGTACAAGACTAATGCTGTCAAAGTACAGCAACAAATAAGCTCTTCTCGGGCTTCCAGCAGGTCCAGGTATCAATTTCAACCATCATTTCAATGACAAGCTCCGCAGGTTCATCAGGGATGATGCCTTGCCATGCCTAGTCCAGTGGTATTTATTCCCCCCCCCCCACCCCGAGTGGTTAGTCCTCATCAATCAGGGTTCTGAAAGAGGTAGCGTTAGAGATTGTGGTGACATTAGAAATGATCCTTCAAAAATCACTGGACTCTGGCATGGTGCAGAGGACTGGAAAATTGCAAATTGCAAACCCAGAGGAGGTTCTCAAGGATGAAAGGAAATTATAGATCAGTTAGCCTGACCACAGTATTTTGGAAGATATTGGAGTCAATTGTTAAGGATGAGGTGATGGAGTACTTGGATGACAAAGGACAAGATAGTACAAAGTCAGCATGGTTTCCTTCAGGGAAAATCCTGCCTGATGAACCTGTTGGATTTCTTCCTGAGGAGATTACAAGTAGCATGGATAAAGGGGATGCAGTGGATGTTGTATACTTGGACTTTCAGAAGGCCTTTGGCAAGGTGCCACAGATGAGGCTGCTTACCAAGTTAAGAGCCCATGGTACTACTGGAAGTTACTAACATGGTTAGAGCATTGGCTGATTGGAAGAAGCCAGTGACTGGGAATAAAAGAATCCTTGTCTAGTTGGCTGTCAGTGACTACTGATGTTCTGCAGGGTGCAGTGTTGGGACCACTTCTTTTTATGCTGAATATAAATTATTTAGATGATGCAATAGATGGCTTTGTTGCCAAGTTTGCAGGTGATAGGAAGATTGCTGGAGGAGCAGGTAGTATTGGGGAAACAGGGGTTGGATGCAGAAGGACTTAGACTTAGATTAGGAGAACGGGCAAGAAAGTGGAAAATGAAATAATGCATGGTTATGCACTTTGGTAGTAGAAATAACTGTGCAGGCTATTTTCTAAATGGGGAGAAAATCCAAAAATCTGAGATGCAGAGAGACTTGGGAGTTCTTGTGCAGAACACCCTAAAGGTTAACTTGCAGATCGAGTCGGTGGTGAGGAAGGTAAATGCCATGTTAGCATTCATTTCAAGAGGTCTAGAGTACAAGAGCAAGGATGTGATGCTGAGGCTTTATAAGGCACTGGTGAGGCCTCACCTTGAGTATTGTGAACAGTAATGGGGCCCTCATCTTAGAAAAGATGTGCTGGCATTGGAGTGGGTCCAGAGGAGGTTCACAAGGATGATTCCGGGAATTAAAGGTTTATCATACAAGAAACATTTGATGGGGGACGTCACGTGATGACGTAGGAGCGAGACGCTGGAACCCAGCTCTCCCGTAAAAAATCAATAAATTAATGTTTAAGTGAAGAAAAGTTAGTCAATACTTTCTAAAAGTTACTTATAAACTACTCCGGATTGTTTCAAGTTATGCCTCACAAACAGAGGATGAAGAAAACTACTACCATGAAGACAACGCAAGTTGGAACAGAATCAAGGCCCACTTTTGCCAAAGAACCGCGGGCTCAGGTACATTTCACCTCCGGCGAAACAGAACAGGAAACTCGGCAACATCGATCAATCCTAGAGAAAAAGACCAACGAGAACTGCGCAAACGTGAAAGAAGGAGCATGCGCAAACGAGAGCAACCTGAACTACAAATCCCAGTTACGACTGAAACTGAAAGTGAAAGTGAATCTGAGGGAGAGTCAGATTCTCTGGAAAAATCAGACGAAGATGGAGGTAACAGTTTTTCTGGAAATATAGAAAAGACTTTGATGCAAATAATGCGTAAATTAGGCACATTAAAAGTAATCAAAAGAAAAATGACAAATATGGAGATTATGTTTAATAAAATGACAAAAAGACAGGAAAAAATGGAAAAGAGAATTATAGATTTGGAAACTACAACGGAAGACATGGTTGAAAGAATGAATAAAATGGAAGATGATACTATTGCCTGGACATCAGAAAGAAAACAATTTATGGAAAAAATTGATAAGCTTGAAAATTTTAGTAGACAAAACAATATTAAAATTGTTGGACTTAAAGAAGATATTGAAGGAGAAGATCCAATAAATTTTTTCAAAAATAGATCCCTGAAAAATTGGAAATGGAAGGAGAAACACTAATTGAGATTGAAAGGGCTCATAGAGCCTTAAGGTCAAGACCTCAAGCTGATCAAAATCCACGATCAATTTTGATAAAATGCTTAAGATACGAAGATAAAGAAAAGATCCTGAAGGGAGCTGCCCAATGTGCCAAAAAGAGAAACGGGCCATTGATGATAGCAGGGAAGGCAGTTCTTTTCTATCCTGATATAAGTTATAACCTTTTGAAGAGAAAGAAGGAATTTAACCCAGCAAAAAAAGTCTTATGGGAAAAGGGTTATAAATTCATAATGCGTCACCCAGCAACACTGATAATTTTTTTGGAGGAGGGAAAAAGAAGATTTTTTACCGATTTTCGAGAAGCGGAGGAGTTCGCACAAAAACTTCCATTTATTCACTAATTACACATAGAGACTTCCAAGCGTAATGGATTAAAGATGAAGACAGAGACAGTGAATGGAAGTGATGGACATTTAAGGATGATACAGGGGAGAAAAGCAAAATTTCAGAAATACTAATTGAGAATAGTATTTTTTTTTCTTTATATATATATATACTTTTTTATGTTGCGGGGGGGCTGGGGAGCTTTGGATCGGTTACTGCGGGATTCACGTGTGTAATCATGGCGATCGCCATGATCCGTACAACAGAGGGGGGTAATGTTGTGTTCTCTTTTTTTCACAACATTAGTAGGGGGGTATTTTGTTTTTTTCTTTATACTCTATTTTTCTTCTATCTTTCTGCCTGGATGATCGGTGGGGACACACATAGCAACATGGAGAATTTTAGAGAGATTCCCCAAGATACCACGAAAGTTGAAAGATTAGGTATTATTATAGATTGGGGTAACATAATTAAAAATAATGACTAATTTACTGAATTTTTAAAGTTTTAATGTTAATGGGCTTAATGGACCGGTAAAAAGAAAAAGAATTTTAACATACATTAAAAAACTGAAAACAGATATAGCTTTTTTACAAGAAACACATTTAACAGACATAGAACATCAGAAATTAAAAAGAGACTGGGTTGGAAATGTTATTGCAGCTTCATTTAATTCAAAGGCGAGAGGAGTTGCAATTTTGGATAATAAATTTTACCAATTAAAATACAAAACGTATTAATTGATTCGGCAGGGAGATATGTAATTATACATTGTCAATTTTTTTCAGAACTATGGACTCTTATGAATATTTATGCACCAAATGAAAATGATGTAAAATTTATACAAGAGGTCTTTTTGAATTTGGCTAACGCACATGACAAAATATTAATAGGTGGAGATTTTAACTTTTGTCTAGATCCAGTTTTAGATAGATCAACAGAGGTTGTCACAAAATCAAAAGTAGTAAAATTAACTCTATCATTGATGAAAGACCTAAATTTGATTGATATATGGAGAAGAATTAATCCAAAAGAAAGAGATTATTCATTTTATTCAAATAGACATAAAACATATTCAAGGATAGATTTTTTCCTATTATCAACAAATATTCAAGATAGAGTGAAAAATATGGAATATAAAGCGAGAATATTGTCAGATCATTCTCCTTTGATAATGATAGATAAAGAGGAATCAATTTATAGATGGAGATTTAATTCAATATTACTAAAACGTCAAGACTTTTGTGATTTTATGAAAAAGCAGATTCAGTTCTTTTTCGATACAAATTCACATTCAGTTGATGATAAATTTATATTGTGGAAAGCAATGAAGGCATATTTGAGAGGTCAGATAATAAGTTATACTTCTAAAATTAAGAAGGAATATATGATAGAAATAGATCAATTGGAAAAAGAGATTACAAAATTAGAAAAAGAATCTCAAAGAAATATGACAGAGGAAAAACGAAGACAACTTATTAATAAGAAGTTACAATATAATACACTCCAGACATAACGAACAGAAAAAGCAATTATGAGAACTAAACAGAGATATTATGAACTAGGTGAAAGATCACATAAGGTCCTTGCATGGCAGTTAAAAACAGACCAGACTTCTAAAACAATAAATGCAATTCGAACAAGAGTAAATAAAATTACTTATAAACCTTTAGAAATTAATGAAACTTTTAAGAATTTTTATTCCGAGTTGTATAAATCAGAATCACAAAATGATAATGTCAAGATAGAAAGGTTTTTATCACAAATAACTCTTCCAAAATTAAATACGGAAGGGATTAGATATGCCTTTTACATTGAAAGGGGTCGAAGAAGCCCTAGGATCACTTCAAAGTAATAAATCTCCAGGAGAAGATGGTTTTCCACCTGAATTTTATAAAAAGTTTAAAGATTTATTAATTCCTCCTTTTATGGAGTTAATACATCAAGCGGAAAGAACGCATAAACTTCCAGAATCTTTTTCGACAGCTATTTTAATAGTATTGCCAAAAAAAGATAGAGATCTTTTAAAGCCAGCATCATATAGACCTATTTCTTTATTAAACACTGATTATAAAATAATAGCAAAAATCTTATCTAACAGATTATCTAAATATTTACCAAAATTAGTACATATGGATCAAACAGGATTTATTAAAAATAGACAATCGGCAGATAATGTAACTCGGTTATTTAGTATAATTCATTTGGCGCAAAAGAGGGAGGAAATGAGTGTGGCAGTTGCTTTAGACGCAGAAAAAGCATTTGATACATTGGAATGGGATTTTTTATTTAAGGTATTGGAAAAATATGAATTAGGAGTATCTTTTATAAAATGGATTAAAACCTTAAATACTAATCCCAAAGCTAAAGTAGTGACAAATGGTCAAATTTCAACGCCATTTCAGTTAACAAGGTCCACTAGACAAGGTTGTCAATAATCACCTGCTTTATTCGTGTTGGCGACAGAACCATTAGCTGAATTAATTAGAATGGACCCAGATATTAAGGGTTTCAGAGTTAATCAGGAAGAATACAAGATTAACTTATTTGCTGATGATGTTCTGCTTTATTTAACAAACCCATTGCACTTGTTGCGTAAATTATCCTATAGATTAGAAGAATATGGGAAAATATCAGGTTATAAAATAAATTGGGGTAAAAGTGAAATTTTACCTCTTACTAAAGGAGATTATAGTCAATGTCGATTAATAACTCAATTTAGATGGCCGGCAAATGGTATAAAATATTTAGGTATAAGAGTTGATAATGATATAAAGAACTTATATAAATTAAATTACTTACCATTATTGAAAAAATTCAAGAAGATCTTGATAAATGGATGGTATTACCAATAACATTAGTAGGTAGAGTAAATACCATAAAAATGAATATATTCCCTAGACTACAATATTTATTTCAATCACTACCAATACAACTACCCCAGAAGTTTTTTCAAGAGTTAAACAAATATGTGAGGAAGTTTCTTTGGAAAGGTAAGATGTCAAGAATATCGTTGGAAAAATTGACATGGAAATTTGATCTAGGAGGGTTACAATTTCCAAATTTTAAGTATTATTATAAAGCAAATCAACTTAGATTTATTGCATCTTTTTTTGAGAAAGATAGACCGGCATGGATTAGAATAGAACTAGATAAAATAGGAGAAAATACACCAGAAGATTTTATATATAAATGGGAATCTAAATGGATACGGGAAAAGAAAGAATCTCCTATATTAAAACATTTGATTGACTTATGGAATAAGATAAATGTTGATGATGAGACAAAAATCTTTATTAGCAAAGAGATCTTTAATTCAAAATAGACTTATTCCTTTTACAATGGATAATCAACTTTTATATAATTGGTTTCAAAAAGGGATTAGATATATAGGAGATTGTTTTGAAGGAGGTATATTAATGTCATTTGATCAATTAAAGAATAAATATAAAGTATCAAACAACACTCTTTTTTGTTACTTCCAACTAAGGGCTTACTTAAGAGAAAAATTAGGTCAAACAATGTTATTGCCGAAATCTAATGAAATAGAAACTTTAATTCAAAAAGGAAAGATTAAAAAATGTATTTCTTGTATGTATAACTTGATTCAAAAACAGGCAATTAAACAAGGAGTCCATAAGTCAAGACAAAAATGGGAAAGTGACTTGAATATTAAAATTGAAGAAACAAATTGGTCAAGACTATGTCTTGATAGTATGACAAATACAATAAATGTCCGGTTAAGATTAGTGCAATATAATTTTTTACATCAATTATATATTACACCACAAAAAATAAATAAATTAAACCCAAATTTATCCGATCAGTGTTTCCGATGTAACCAAGAAATCGGTACTTTTTTACATTCTACTTGGTCTTGTTCTAAAATTCAACCTTTTTGGACAAATTTAAGAGTTTTATTGGAACAAATTATTGGAACACAACTTCCACATAATCCAATATTATTTTTACTAGGCGATATTGAAGGGATAAAACCGAAACCCAAATTGAATAAATATCAGAAAGAATTTATAAAAATTGCACTGGCAGTAGCCAAAAAGGCTATTGCAGTTACTTGGAAATCGGATGCATACTTAAGTATAGATCGTTGGAAGAAGGAAATTTATAGCTGTATTCCACTTGAAAAAATTACTTATAATTTAAGAGATAAATATGAAACATTTTTGAAAATTTGGCGCCCTTATTTACAAAAGACAGGATTAAATATATAGGTGCTCCGAAGATGAAATAATTGGTTATTTGGGAAAAGAAATAAATATATATACTAAAGTTATTACGAACTCCATGGAGCATGTGGGGATCTTCCGATATCCAGGCACTCTCTTTTTTTTTCTATAGGGATGTTAGGGGGGAGGGGGGAGGGTATATATATATTTTTTCATATATTTTCTTTTATTTCTGTAATTATTTGAAAACTCAATAAAAAAAGTTTATATAAAAAAAGAAACATTTGATGTTTCTGGGTCTTTACTCGCTGGAATTCAGAAGGATGAGGGAGGATCTTATTGGAACCTTTCAAATGTTGAAAGGCTGAGACAGAGTAGATGTGGAAAGGATGTTTCCCACAGTGGGAGCATCTAGGACAAGAGGGCATAGCCTCAGGATAGAGGGGTGCCCTTTCAAAACAGAGATGTGGAGAAATTTCTTTAGCCAAAGGGTGGTGAATTTGTGGAATTGTTCCCACATGCAGCTGTGGAGGCCTGGTCGTTGGGTGTATTTAGATTATTAGACCATAAGACATAGGAGCAGAATTAGGCCATCCAGCCCATCAATTCTGCTCCGCCATTCAATCGCAGCTGTTCCTTTTTCTCTATCTCCTCCCCACCCCCAGTTCCCAGTCCTACCCCCGTAACCTTTGATGCCATGTCCAATCAAGAACCTATCAATCTCTGCCTTAAGAGCACCTTCTCTCTTGTAACAGTAACGGCACCCCTTCTCTTCCTACACACACTACAACATCAAGCACACTGCTAGTGTCTTCCACAGTTAATTTGGCCAGCTCCTCTCTCATACCACTGTAATTTCCCTTACTCCACTGAAATACTCCTATGTCAGACTTTACTTCCTCCCTACCAACTTCCAAGTTGAATACAATCATATTGTAATCAATGGTTTCTAAGGATTCTTCTACTTTAAGCTCCCTAATCGCCTCCAGTTCATTACATAACACCCAATCCAGTACAGCTTATCCCCTAGTAGGCTCAACGATAAACTGCTCTAAAAAGCTATCCCTTAGGCATTCAACAAACACACTCTCGAGATCCATTACCAACCTGTCTTCGCCCCCCAATTGACCTGCATGTTAAAATCTCCCACAACTACCATTTAAGGCAGAGATTGATTGGACACGGCATCAAAGGTTACCGGGAGAAGGCCAGGAACTGGAGTTAAGCAGGAGAGTAAAAAAGGATCAGCCATGATTGAATGGTGGAGCAGGCTCGATGGGCCAGATGGCCTAATTCTGCTCCTATGTCTTATGGTCTAAACCGGTTTCCACTCTCCCATCTTGTTTACAACACACACAAACAAGACTAAAATGAATGATGCTAGATGCTCTCTGCAATTTATGAATCTAAAGAATCAAGCGAGCTTAGATATTGATTTTTGTAGCAGACTATAAAATGCCTATACTTGGAGGCAGTATAATACAGCAAAAGAAATCAATAAAGGTATACTAAATAGGAT
This sequence comes from Hemitrygon akajei, assembly GCF_048418815.1. Lineage (NCBI taxonomy): Eukaryota > Metazoa > Chordata > Chondrichthyes > Myliobatiformes > Dasyatidae > Hemitrygon > Hemitrygon akajei. The sequence goes on from NC_133125.1 coordinate 110,673,517, forward strand.
CACAAAGATTTACGTAATCTCTTCTGTTATAGAAACACACAGACAAATAGGCAAGAGGTTTTCAAATAGCATGAAAGGTGGAAGACAAATACAATCCCATCAGGATGTGATCCAATTGCTATCAGAGAAACTTAAACCCAAGTTGAAGAAACAAAAGAATACAGAGATAGTTTGGCTGACAAGCAAAGCAACTGTTCCCCCCCACCCCCACCGTCTGCTTCTACCCATCACACATCCGCCTCTCTCTCCAAACACCATCACTCCACTGATCATCTACTGGCCCCTGTCTCATCCTTCTCTCTAGTTAATCTCTTTCTCCACTCAGTCCTGATGCAGGGTATTGACAAGACACAGAGACAATTTATTTCCTCTCATAGATGCTGCTTGACTTGCTGAGATCCTCCAGCAGTTTATTTTTTGCTTCAAAATTCAGCATCTGTAATCTTTTGCATCTCCATAGCAACTGTGCACAGAGCTCAGAAGGTGTTGGGGAATCAAGTGTCAAGCTGAGAATTTGCTGAGATTGAGGAGGCTGTGGGTCCAAAGTGGAGCCACTACACTATGAAGATGACAGAAATCGCTTTGCTCCATTTGAACAGGAAACAAGATTTTCAGATAGGATGCAAAGAATGGGTCTGGCATATTAATGAGGAAAGTCCACATACTCTCCTCATTAACATATCAGTATGAAATGTCTACATACCACTGGAGAAGAGTTTTGTTTGTAATCAACATGGTGCTAGAAGAATTTCAATGAAGACTTGAAACTTCAATGGCGACAACACCCACTATTTAGTTTAATACCTCACGCAGAAAGTGATCAAGGATCAGTTGATAGAACATACGAATAGAACTCTGACAGATGCGAAGGTGTTCAATAGTTCTATTTAGTATTACAGAATGTATACAATATACAACCCGAGTATCTGTGCTAATGCACAATGAAGCCGAAAAAAACCCCACAGAATTTATCTACCCCATTTCATCCCACCTCTCTCTCCCTCTCTCTGAAATAAATTCCAGAAAGACAATGTATCTCTGATTTTTTTTTATTAAAATTGAGCTAACAAAATAACCATCAAGGAAAAGGAAATCAGAGGTCAGAATCAGAATTAATACCACTGGCACATGTTGTGAAATTTGTTGTCTTTGTGGCAGCAGTACAATGCAATAGACAATGAGAGAGAAAAATGTGGATTACAGAAATGTATATAAAACAGTTTAAAAAGTAGTGCAAAAATAGAAATAAAAAAGTAGTGAGGTAGTGTTCATGGATTCAATATCCATTCAGAAATCCGATGGCAGAGGGGAAGAAGCTGTTCCTGAATCGAGAGTGCCCCTTCAGGCTTCTGTGCCTCCTTCCTGATGGTAAAAATGAGAACAAGGCATGACCTGGGTGATGGGGGTCCTTAATGATGGGCACTGCCTCTCTGAGGTATCATTCCTTGAAGAGGTTGGAAGAACACCACCTCTTTGAGACTGAGCATTAGTCAATAGCCATAGTTCTGAATCTTATCTTAAGACTTAATTACCTGAGAGTGTATTTTCATTTTAATTCTTATACTCATACCATAATTTGTTATTTATGCTCCAAAGTGTTGGAAATCTTGAAAGTGCAAACATGGAAATTAATTAACATTAGTAATCTGACTTTGCTGTTAACCAGTCATTTACCTTACATTAATATTTAAAATTGAGCAGCAAGGAAAGGCTCTTGGTTCATCAGGCTTTCTGCATAGGTGTATTCAGACATCACGTTCAAAGTGTCCTTTGTTGTAAACAATAGTAGCTATTGAACAGGGACTACAGAATTATCCTCCTGGACACAAATAAGAAATAAAATTCTTTTTTAAAAAAATGCAGAAATGTACAGCTGTGGAATTTTACAAGCAAGTACCTCGAGTTGTGTTGGTCTGTGTTACATCACAAGCAGCTCCCAACTTGCACAGGTCACTAGAAACTGATAAAGGAGAGACCCGTGGATTTAGCAGAGACAGAGACTGCCCACAGGATCAAACAGCTCAGGCCCATGTGGGGAGATAAAAATGACACGAGGTTGGCGGTACATCTTGTAATCAAAATAGCAGAAATGCAGGGCCTTGATGACTAATCAAGTAGGCAACTGACACATCCGTAGCAAAGAACATTGTGGATAAAGAGCAAAGGATGCAAGATTCAGCTCAGCAGGCAGACAAAAAGCTGGTTCCGTCAGACTATGCAAGAAAAGTACATCTACCCTGTACTAAGAATCTGTAAGTTTGTGGAGTAGATTCTGTGGTTTGAAAGTAGCTTAAATTATGTGATTTAAGTGATATTGGCACTGAAAATTATTGCAGAAGTTAGCACTAAAAAGAAATTTAACCCAAATGCTCCATTGCTTACTCAGTGAGAAAAATCTTAATTGCTGTGATCTTCAAATTATTATTCATTTTCTGTGCAGTTTTGTGAGATTAAATTTCACTGTAGATTCAAAACTTTTGCAAACCAGCACTTTTTCTTTTATGCTATATTAATGCAAGTATCTAATCAGACTATCATGTGGCAGCAACTCAACTCAACACACAAAAGCATCCAGACATGATCAAAGGGGTTCAGTTCAAAGTATATTTATTATCAAATATCCATACCTTATAAAACCTTGAGATCTGTCTCCTTACAGGCAGCATCAAGACAAAGAACTCCATGAAACCCATTCAAAACAGAAGACCATTGAACACTCAATGTGCAGAGAGAAAAAAGCAAATTGTGCAACAGCAGAGGAAGCAAACAGGATTTAGACATGAAGTTCATAACATCAGGCATCACTGCAACCAATTCCAAAGGTCTCAGTCCAGCACAGAGTTGAGTATCACCCACGAATGGTGAGCCAAACTGGCACATCTCTCACCTCCTATCCCACCACTTCAATCTGTCCTGTCACTTAAATCATCCAAAGTTCAGGTCATTCTTCACCCATGGGTTCAGGCTCTGTCACTTCGATAAGGGCAGTACCAACCTTTCCAATTCATCTCGGCTCTTAAATCAATCAAACCTGACTTCTCCTCACTTCGAACAAAAGTTGTTGTTCAGTCCAAACATCAGAACGGGGAAGAAATGTGATCTAAGTGACCTAGATACAAATGACTGTTGGTGCAAGATGGGATGGTTTGGGCATCTCTGAAACTGCTGATCTCCTGGCATTTTCACACATAATATCCTCTAGAGTTTACAGTGAATGGTGAAAAGAACAAAAAAACATCCAGTGAGTAGCAGCTCTGTGGGCAAAAACATCTTGTTAATGAAAAAGGTCAGAGGAGAATGGCCAGATCGGTTTAAGCTGACCAGAAGGCAACAGTAGCTCAAATAACCACACGTTAGTGTCCTAAATGGACATGTCGAACCTTGATGTTAATGGACTACAGCAGCAGAAGACTACACTAGTTTCCTAATGAAGTGACCACTGACTGCAAATCCTCCAGCTACCCTGCCACATCATAGTACTTTAGCTTTTTCTTCAGCTTGTAGTTTACGAACAGACACGTTTACAAATATGACACTGCTCTCTAATTATTGACTCTATCAATGGTTCCATGTAAATCTTAAATAATAACTACTGTCATTGAGGGGAGCACATTTCTTTGGTGCAAGGACAAATTTCCCACTTGCTATGATGTGTAGAATGAGGAATCACTGTCTCAAAGTAAAAAAAAGAGCCATTCAGGACTGAATGAGCAGAAACCTTTTTAGCAGATTGTGAAAACTTGGATTCACTACCTAAGAGGAATGTGGAGGTTCAGTTACTAGCTATATTCAAGACAGACTTCAATACAGGAATCAAAAGAACATGGAATAAGCACAGAATAGTGACAATGTGATTTTAAAAAATCACCCATGATTTATGGAATGTTGCCACGTCAGGAGACTATAAATGGCATATCCGGGCTTCTATTTCTTATGTTCTCTTAATGTAATGGCAACAGTTAAAATGTTATGCACAGTTACAAATTATTATATAGCAGGAGGCTTCATATCAAACAGAATAGAGTTACTGTTCATTAAATCACAAGATACTTTTATTTATGAAGTGCATATCACAGAATCCATCATTTCGATCAAATATTTGAAGCTTGGGGTACATTTTGTTCATAGCTACAGCTACCCTGAAGCATTGATTTTTAATGTTTAATGAAGATTACCTTAGAGTTAAATGCATGGCAGGTTGGAGAGAATTGAGAAGGTGAGTGTCAATGATGTAATGGGGTGCAGAGAGTCCAGCAGCATCCGTGAGACAAAAGGAACTGTTGACGTTTCAATAACAAGGAGGCAAAAATAAAGTACAGACTATAAGGAATTTCAATGCTTTAGCTTCCTCAGCAGTGGGCTTGACATGGTTAAGGTTTCAGTTAACCCTGCTCCAGTGCTTGAAGCCATTACATTCTTGAACTTTATAAATATAATTACTTTTTGCACACTTGATGTCAATTGAGCATCAGGTGCTGATCGATTCGCTGTTTTCCACGATGTTCACTCCTTTCTCCATGGCGTTGATGCTGTGAGACTGCTCTGGCCGCTAGGCGCTTTGTGTCTGTGAACCTCACGGTGATTTGCCCCGATATGTGATGAACTGAGACCGAGCCTTTGGACCTACTCTGGCTGCTCTGGGATTCAGGCCTATGGACTGAATTTGGTTCAGAATGCTGTTGCTTGCTTCTACTGTTACAAGATTTTTGTTTTTCCCCTCTTTCTCTCCACATTGGGTGTTGTTTATTTTTATTTTGGATATGTACTGTGAAATTCAAAAGGATTCAAAGTACATTTATTACCCAAAATTTGTGTACACCAAGTCCAAGTACCCGATTCTGTTCAGCCTTGCGATTTCCAATAAACTCGCTTATATTTAGCACACAGTGAGCTTTGCACTACCAGAGAACATTTCTTGGCTTTTCTTCTCCTGCTGATTTTATTTAATGAATTAACTCTCTTTACACTATTCAGTGGCACTGAACTGTAGGGAATGCAAGATCAGAGGCCAATTTAACTTAAGTGTAAGAAATAGAAGCAGGAGTCGTCTCAAGTCTCCCCTGCCATTGAAAATGATCATGGCAAGTCAATGAATTCAGAACAATTTTCCTATACTAACCCCCTTCCCTTGTTTCCATTATTTATTTTAAAAAATTGTCAAATTTTGCCTTGAGTATACTCAGCAAGTGAGTTATCACAGCTCTCTTCAGAAAAGAATTCCAAGGATTTGCCATCCTGATTAAATTTCTCCTCTATGATGGCTGACTTCACAGTTTGAAACTGTAATCCTCAATTCTAGGCACCTCAGCTAGGGTAGCCAGTAACTCTACATCTATCCTGTCAAACAAAGCCTGTTAGAAATTTTGTCCTTTTCACTGAGATCACCTTTCATTCCAAAGTCAAAAAAAGCACTATCTGACGAAGAGAATACTGAACATTTGCCACACTTCTTCCCTGAGCTATTGTCCGTCAAAAACGATGCCCCCTCTGATGGATGTGAAAAACCTCACAGCACTATTTCAAAGAAAGGCAAAGCATTTTAACCACTATTCCTCATCCACATCAATGAAACCTGCCATCTGGAATAATAACTTTTTAAGTTCTTTGGCTGTAAAAATTACCTTGGGATATATTATCAATAGCAGGTAGAAGATACAGTAAAAATCCAGTTTCCTCTGTGTTCCCTCATCTCAAAAAGGCTGTGGAACAGATAAAAGTAAGATGTCTCTCCCTCCCCAGATTAAGGTTACAAAAGAGGTCCTCTACTTGGGTATTAAAGTTAATACATCCCTATCGTCTGTGGCTAAAACAAATTACTCTTTAATTTTGAAAAAAAATAGAAGTTATTAATAGATGGAGACACCTGCCAGCATCAGTCCCAGCCCGTATATCGGTCATTAAAATGAACATCTTGCCCCGCATTAATTTTATCAGCTCAATGATCTCACTTGAGCCTCCAGCAGGCTATTGGCAAAAACTGGACTCCTTACTACGATGCTAAGTTTGGAACAGTAAACGACCCAATATAAAGTGGTCAGCTCTGCAATTCAAAAAGTCAGATGGGGGATTGGCATGGCCAAATTTTAAATTGTATCACCGGGCATTTGTATTAAAAAGTCTTAGCTAATGGATGGAGGAGGATAAAGTTTTGTCATAGAAAAATATAGAAAAGAGCTAATAGCACCAATAAGTTTGAAGGACTTTCTCCTTACAGGTATGTCTACCAAAAAATGTGATTTGCATTACGGTCCAATTTTAACCCATATGCTACAAGTGTTTAGAGCAGCAGAAGAATTCCTAAAATTTTAAAGTGTATGGAGCAAATCATCTCCATTATGGAATAATAATGTTCTTCTACCTGGGGGAAACCATTCACTAACAGAACTTGGGAGGATAAAGGCATTATTACTCTTCAAGATATTAATGGGGCAACTACTATCCTTAGCTTTCAAGAACTGGTATCTCGATATAATATTGATAAACACTCTCTTTTCTTCTACTTTAGAGTAAGATCAGCCTGTAAAGCCTACGGGGTTCCCTGGGGGTCAGATTTAAAGGACCATCCCATTTTAAGTTGGATACAGAGTGCTCCAGGACAGATAGTATCATATATCTATGATAAATTAAACTCCCAGAAATATATGCCCACATCAGGAATGAAAGCCTGGGATAGGGACATATCTGAATTGGGACAAGACTTAGACTGGGATGTGATTTGGGATAATGCTGCCAGTGCTTCGAAAAACACAAGTCATCAGTATATACACTTGAAATTTTGTCATAGAGCATATTTAGCACCGAAAATTAGACATCAAATGGGACTGGTTCCTGACCCATATTGCTCACTTTGCCCCCACAGAACCGTTGGCTCTTTTATACATGTTGTATGGGAATGTCTAGGGGTTTTTGGTTTGTGGGGGAAGGTTATCAGTACTCTTACAGAACTAACGGGGGTACAATTACCAATGGACCCCGCTGTATATCTTCTAAATTATTACTCCCATCTTTTCCTTATGGAAAAAACATGCAAAATCTAGCTGGCAGGCCTGACTGCAGCTAAGAAGATTGTAGTCCAGCGTTGGAAACCTCCTCATGATATTTCAAGTACTCACTGGCTTCGGAGTTTTTTGGGCATTTCTTACCTGGAACTATCATCAGCAAAAATAAATGATGCACGACAATCTTAATGTGGACAAATCTGATATCTAACTTAAAAGATCTTCTGTTAAAATAGGAATGCTCTGTCTGTGTATTCAGTTGGTTGGTGGAGGGGGGAGGCATGGGGGAGAGAGGGGAGAGAGGGGTGGAGAGGGAGGTGGGGATGAGGATGAGGGGTGGGGGGATGGTGATGAAGGTTGGGGGGTGGCTGGGTTAATCAGTCAAAATGTAATTGGCATCAGGTTATATTGAATGTAATTTGTTGGTGTTGCAATAAAAATTAGTGATAAAAATTTTTTTTAAAAGGTTGTGGAGACTCTATGACAACATGTTATGAACTCTCTTATAAGTATCATTTCATTAGACTCCACGAGTTGTAAGCTACTGGTTCTGTAATAAAATACCTTTGAATTGATTTTCTTTTGTTTACCTGGTTATCAGTAATGTGAAATAGAATGCAATGATATTGACATAGAATTAGCTCACTGAATTGTAAAACAGCCACTCTTCCTCCTTCCTCTGACTATTCATCTTTTTTTCCAGTCCTGACGAAGAGTCTCAGCCAAAAACATTGAATGTTTACTCTTTTCCATTGATGCTGCCTGGCCTGCTGAATCCCTCCAGCATTTTGTGTGCGTTGCTTAGATTTCCAGCATCTGCAGATTTTCTCTTGTTTGTCATTGGTACTGAGTTTAACAGTTTAGGGCAGTGTTTCCCAACCTGTTTTAGCCCAGTGCCCCCCAATACACTTTCATACTTGCCAATGCCCCTCTTAGGCACAATATACGTTCTGGCGCCCCCATAATGTAAAAACATGTCTACCATACGTTAACATTAGAAAAATGATTCTGCTTTAAATATTTATTTGTTTTTAAACCTAGCTTACACAGTACCTGTGCACCATACAGCAGCTTCGATATCAATGTGATCCTTGAGCTTGATGGTTTTTAGCAAGAGTTGAAATATCTGGTTCAAGTTGTGACAGCAAAAGCCTTAAGTACCCACATGTAACAATGTGCAAGCAGTTTCTGTTTTTTGTGAGAATGTGGTTCAGTGCTCTGAAGCCTCTTTCAGCAAGGTAGGAGGATGGAAATACAATGAAGAGCATTGAATTCATACAATGATGGCTCTTCTCTAAAGACCAAGAAACTTTATATGACTGTGTAGCCACATACCACAAAAGCTGACATTTTTGAAAAGCGATTCTGCTTCTTCATCATTCTGAATTTCGGTAATTTCTTCCTGCAAGCTCTCTTCCTGTTCTTCCACCTTGCAAAGAAATGGGTTTCCAGATCGTTCAAATCCGTGAATCGATTCTGAAGATCCTTCAGTGACTGCAGGTATAAGCAGTACTCTTGCAAATCACCGTTTGTAAAAGAGTGTGGCATACCTTCTATGCAGGGAAACTGTGAGAACATTCTTCTCCCAATGTTTTGATTATATATTTCCAATTTTCTGATAAAAGTGGACATGCACTTTTTGTCTGGATTAAATTGAAATTCTCATCATGCAGTTTCATATTTAGAATGTTCATTTTGTCATACAAATCGACCAGGTGTGCCACATCTCCACATGGAAGCTTGATCTTGTTTCCCAAGCTCTTGTCGACTTGGAGCAAAAATTCAACCACAGCGTTAAAAAGATCAATGAAACATTTTAAGCAGCAGCCTTTTGACAGCCAATGCACTTCAGTGTGAAAAAGCAAGTATACAACCTCTTCATCGTTACCTTGGCATAACTGGCAAAATATTCTGCTGTTTAATGGATGAGTGTTAATTTTGTTGATAGCAGATATTACAAGAGTCAAGCTTGAAAAGAGATACTGGTTTCTCGGGCCGGCTGCCGGTGACTAGTGGTGTTCCACTGGGGTCAGTGTTGGGACCGATTCTCTTTCTGTTACATGAAAATGAGTTGGATGATTGAATTTATAGCTTTGTTGAAAAGTTTGCAGATGATATGAAGATAGGTAGAGGAGCAGGTAGGTTTGAGGAAGTAGAGAGGCTACAGAAGGACTTCAACAGATCAAGAGAATGGACACAGAAATGACAGATAGAATACAGTGTCTGGACATATACGGTCATACACTTTGCTAGAAGAAATGAAAGGGTTGACTATTTTCTAAATGGAGAGAAAACAGAAAGAAAAAACTGAGGTGCAAAGGGACTTGGGCAGGATGCCTCAAAGGTTAATTTGCAGGTTGAGTCTGTGGTGAGAAAAGCAAATGCAGTGTTGGCATTCATTTATAGAGCACCAGAATATAAAGTGTATGTATACATTTTATAGAGCACCAGAATATGTATGAGATTTTCCACACTTCCCTATCATTTCCCTATCATTTGCCTTCTTGGCAAATAACTTGAGAGTGCAATGCTTTTCAAATGCTTCTGTCGCCTTCTGGAACTGAGTAATACCATAAGTACTCTTTTCAGGATGTCTTTACGGAGGTATTCCTGCAATCTTGATGGCTTCATGGCCTCAGTAGACAGCACAGTATTACAAATAATGGGGAATAGGGCATCGCTGATCTGACAGGAATGGAATAAAACCGTACTCCAGGAATGTAAAATTGTACTGACGCACTTTCTATAGTTTCTGTTTCTCAGCAGGATTAGAATTCAAGGCTTCACCGCCTTCAGACTCAGAGATATTATGCCACAAGTATTTATCATTAACGGGGCTCAATTAAAATGAAAAATTAACACATACTGGGAATTAACACAAACTGGGAGATGCTGATGACAGCAGCGAGTTGACACAGATGGAACGATGGTTAGCGGTACCCAAAGATATGGCAAGGCAAAGATGAAGACGATCACAGCAGTGAAAATTACATTGACAAGGTTTCAGATTGGAATCTGAATGTTAGTCAGGATAGAGCTGGTGTTCGACAAGCTACCTTTACACTATTCCAGTTAGCGCGATTGGCCAATCACGCAAGGTCTCATAATCCCCAAGGATGGTTCTGGACCACACATATGATGCCAAAGTCACTTTGAACAGCCCAAGAGAAATATTTGGGGTTGGCACAATCACTGATTGGCTCTATTTCACCGTTTGCTTCCAGCCAGCACTGTATCGTTGTGTGACCTGTTTTCCACAGATCTGTCGAGAAAGTTGAGAGTACTTGACTTACCAACTGGTAAATTGCATGAACTCGTTCTATGACTCGGGTCAAAGGGAACTGTTGGCAGCCCTGCTGCTAATTTATGCATCCCCAATAATGTCTGTTTGGTCGGTAAGGTCGGGTGAGATTGCCAAGTTTCAAACGCATTGTGACAACAAGTCCTTACCGCCTGCAGAGCTATGATTCTACTGTGTTCCAGTGCCTCATCCTTATTTTTGGAAGTGCCTTCTCTACTAATGGTTGGTCAGGTCTCGTGCCTCAATTTAGGTGACATTTACCCCCTCCCACCCCAAGAATATTGAACGAGCCCCTGTCGACTTCAATTCCCCTAACACCTCCATAGGACAATAACCACACCCTGGGGGTGGTACTGCCCCCTTTGGAAATCACTGGATTAGGGTAATCACTCCATTTTTTTCTTTAGTCTTCACAGATGTGGTTGTTCCTCTCTGCTTCAAATTGCTTCTTTTGTCCTTTTTGCCTTTAATTTCCAGATTTTAAAGTAATTGCCACTTGACAGCTTTGATCAGCACCCTATCGCAGACATCTCCTCCCCTTTCCCTCTTCGCAGCTTAACACATTTGTCTTTTCACTTTTCCACTCTGATGAATGGTTGTTTCTCTCTCCCTACCGATTCTGCTTGACCAGCAGAGTGCTTCCAGTATTTTCCGTTTTTGTTTCATATATTTTCAGATTCTGAAGTGTGCTCCAATTACTTTATTCACTTGTCAGCCAGCCTCCAATCCTTCTTTCCAATAGTCTCATTCTCAATTTCTTTTCTTTCCAAACAGTGGTACGGCACTGGAAGCAGTTTGTCACCTGCAACAATTCTTAAATTGGTAATAGCATTGAAAGAACAAATGAGCACAATATTACATATGACATATTGTGAAACAAAATCTCATAATGGGCCACATGACAAGATATTGGAGCAGATGGCAAAAGGCTTGATCAAAGAATGTTTTAAGTGAATTACAGGATGAAAGGGTATATATAGAAAATTGGAAAGTATCCAGATCCTACAAAAGCAGCAGGCACATCCACCAAAGATGGATCAATTAAACACTGAGAGACAATTAAATTCGGGTATGATTACGAGTCCAGAATGAGAGAACAAGAGACACCTTAGGTTTGGATGAGAGGATGGAAAAATTTAAAACAACTGTGAGAATTTTAAAAATTGAGGCACTGTTTAACAGATAGATCTGAAAGCACAGTGTCAAGGATGATCAAAACATTAAATGTAAAATACTATGAACAGCTATTTTGAACTTAGGATATCCATAGCAGAGAACAAATTCAGACCAAAATAAAGAGGTTTTCTCCAAATATTGATCTTAGGATCTTCATCAAAGGAATTGTTCATGCAGTGCAAACAATTTAGAGACAGATATGAATAATGCAGTATTTTCAATCACACCATGACATTCATTGCTCCACCAGGCTTCACCATATCAGAACTGTAATAATCACAGTTGAGCAGTTTCAGAAACCAGAAATGAAGCTCTTTATCTGTCAGAAAGACAGACTTGAAATTCAGTCCATTCGAGCAGATTGGAAAATTCTGTGTTACACTTAAAGGAAAGGAGAGCTGATTGTGTACTTCAGGAAGGTAAGATGAGGGAACACAAACCAATCCTCACAGAGTGATCAGAAGTGGAGAGAGTGAGCAATTTCAAATTCCTGGATCTCAAGATCTCTGAGGACCTAACTTGGTCCCAACATACTGATGCAGCTATAAAGAAGGCAAGACAGCGACTGTATTTCATTCAGAGCTTGAAGAGATTTAGTTTGTCAACTAAAACACTCAAAAGCTTCTGCAGATGTACTGTGGAGAGCATTCTGACAGGCTGCATCACTGTCTGATATGGTGTGGGGGGGGGGGGGGGGCGTGGCTACTACACAGGGCAGAAAGAAGCTTCAGAAAGTTGTAAAATTAGTCAGCTCCATCTTGGGTACTAGCCTCCGTAGTACCCAAGACAATTTCAAGAAGAGGTAGCTCAGAAAGGTAACGTCTATTATTAAGGACCCCCATCACCCATTGTTCTCATTGGTACAGAGTATGAAGGCACACACTCAGCGATTCAAGCACAGCTTCTTCCCGTCTACCATATGATTCTAATTGGCCATTGAATCCATAAACACTACCTCACAATTTTTAAAATATATTATTTGTTTTTCCACTATTTTAATCTATTCAATATACATATATATATGTAATACTGTGTAAGGTTTCACAGCTAATGTATCGGTTTCTCTGTAGCAGCAGTGCTTGGTTATGACTAGAGATAACGAGGTCTTTAGAACGTGCACCATCCAATGAGAGGCGTGTTGTTTTTTCTTGTGTGTCTGAGAAAAGGTATTCGTGATCTTTTGTCGGCGAGAGTCTGGGAGTTGACGACACTTGGAGGAGTCAATGGGGAACGAATGGACGGAACCATGAGCTCCAACGTGCATATCAGGCCGTTTCATTAAAACAGGCCCTTTTTCTTTTTATTTTCTTTACTAACCCTATGGTCAGATTAAGAATTATAAAGCTCAATCGTTTAACTGCATATGGTGGATTGTCTGATATTTTGCTGTGCGGATTTGTAACTGGGCAACAGATCACACAGCAGCCATGCAAACGAGTTTTCTCAGTTTGGGTGGGCCAGAGGCATGACAAACGCATGCTGGCCGCACCTGAGGGTCACATATACTTACTGAAATTATTTTTATATATTTTTTTCTTTCAATATTCTCTTGTACTACTGCTGCTAAGTTAAATTTCACGACACACGCTGGTGATAATAAACCTGATTCTGATTCTGAAGGTACTAACACAGAGCTATCATGCATTGTATTGAAGCAATATCAATATTCGACTGGTACTGAAAACAAGTCCAAGTCGGCATCACCATTCAATTCAAAGAAAAGACAAGTGCCTTGGAGGAAGTTACAAAGATTTTCAGTGATGTGTAAGCATTGGGGGGGGGGGGGTGGTTACAGTGAGGGGTAGAATGTATCAGAATGCAAATTCACCAGTATCAAGAGTAAAATGTAAAGAGTAAATATAATGAAGATACTGCAACACCTAACCTGACTCGGCCAAATTGTCTAATGAATGCAACTTACTGGTTGGATTAGTCTCCCTGTCTTGCTAGAAGAAATCACCTGGTATGGGCGCAGTGGGAAGGTGAATGCTACAACCACTCTCTGAGTGAAAAGAAATCAGACTCAGATCCTTTCTAAATCTCCTACTCACTGTCTTAGGCCATTGGATTTTGACACATTTAACAATGGAGAACATTTTGTACTTTCTCCCCATCCCTGTGCCACATAACTTTCGTTCATTACCCTTCCCTGCTCCAAAGGAAACAAATCAGGCCTATCCAGTTTTGCTCCATAATTGAAACATCCCAGAATATTAACAAATCTCCTCTGTACCTTCTCCAGAGCAATCACAGTCTTCTTATCATGTGGCAAGCAGGATTGCACACAGAGCTCCAGCTATGGTCTGACCAATACTATACCATAGCCTCATGATTCTTGTATTCTATGCCACAGTTTATAAAAGGCAAGTATCACAAATCATAAACACACGAGATTCTACGGATTCAACACACACAATATGCTGGAGGAAATCAGCAGATCAGGCAGCATCTATGGAAATGAATAAAGAGTCAACATTTCAGGCCAAGACCCTTCATCAGGACTGGAAGAGAAGGGGGAAGCTGACTGAAGAAGAAGACGGGGCGGGGAAGGAGTACAAGGTCGAAGATAATAAGTGGGTGGGGGAGTGGGGAGTAACAGGAACCTGGGAGGTGATAAGTGGAAAAGGTAAAGGCTGGAGAAGAAGGAACCTGCTTGGAGAGGAAAGTGGACCATGGGAGAAAGGGAAGGAGGGACACCAGGGGATCCCAGGAGGTGATAGGCAGCTGAGGAGAAGAGATAAGAAGGGAGCCAGAGTGGAAAATTGACAGAGGGAAGGGGGAGGGTGAAATATGTACCAGAAGTTGGAGAAATTAATGCTCATGCTATCAGGTTGTAGCTACCACAAATGTATCACAAGTGTCTTCTTCCCAAATCTGTCATCCTGTGTTATCACCTTTAAGGATCCTTCGACTTGCAAATCAAAGTCCCTCTGTTTATCAACACTCTCTCAGGCCTTATAGGAGAGCATTGGGCACAAGAATGTCGTTTTCCTCCCAGTTCCACAATTGATATATAGCTTAAAAATAATCACTGAATCTTGTGTTTAAGCTGTGGTGACCACGAAATAATTCTCAGCTGATGCACCCCTAGTCCTTAATCCATTCATAGTCCAACCTTCACAAAGTCTGAAACAAATGTGGCACCATTCTGGTCTGTCTTTCTATTTCAGGTCACTGCCAAAAAAATGTCAGAAAAAGCCCAAATCTATTTTTGCAGAGCATTTTAAAGTATTTTAAAAATGCAACCCAAATGCCCCTCCCCAAAGTAGGACTGGTGACACTCAGTTAACAACCTTAGGATGTGTGTATCTATCTGCAACCAATGATATAAAGTGCCAGGCATTAAGTACACAATAAGTTCAGACATCATCACACAAAACAAGGTCTGAATTCGTCCAATTCATCTTTGCCTTTGGTTTTCTGTTTTATAAATTTTTACCCTAATGGTATTATCAGAAAGAAACAAGTAATTTTTTTTTTGTAATGGGTATCTAACAGTCAGCGCCAAGTAATGTTACATTTCATTGTGTGATTTTTATTATTTTGTGGTAGACCCGAAACTCATGTAAAGACTTTACATGTCAGTGGCTGTAACATTGAGTGTCACATCAAACCAACTGATCCACATGCTCAAATCACACAAACAAATAACTGCTCAATCCCTGCTAACAATATTTATCAGCCAAAGACTTAGATCTAATATCCATTTGTTTTATCTCATCCTTACATGGTCAGTCAGCACAGTTGTAATCCGCACACACATTTTCACAGTCAGTCAGTACAGCCGTAATCATCTCACTCATTTACACAATCATAATCCTTACACTCATTTACACGGTCAGTCAGCATGACCGTAATCACCGCCGCACCCATTTACGCCGCACACACCAGCGGCTTTTCAACCCGAGCAGTGACATCATTTAAACATTGCCTAACAGTCACTAACACTCTTCGTTCATTTGAGAAAGAGAAGGAGAAGGTGATATTCATGAAAACAACACAATTGGAGATGCAAACAGATGATGCAGGAGACTGGGTTCTACATAACATTAGTGTCATGTGCCATTGCTATTGCTGTGGACACAGGCAGGGCTGGGGATATTAAGCTGATGAGATGAGCTCACTGTGCGTTGTGTCTGTGAGGTTTATAAAAGCTTGAAATGCATGAAAATGTAACAACATATGAATGTTTACTATTAACCATAATCCATAGAAATTTTAGATAAGTGACGAAGATGCAGTGCATTGTACGAAACTTATGATAACCATGCAGATTTCAAGATATAGTATTCAAAGGTGCCTGTACCAATCTCAATTCATGTTTGTTAACAAAACTCTTCTGATACTACATCGTTAAATCTAATTGTAATTTATTTTATTTTACCCTCATTCCTAGCATGCAACTTCTTACTGCACATCACCCTTGTTCCTTTTCACTATCAGACACCTGTTCTAACAGTGGTGGCTAAGTAGGAAAACAATATTAACAGGGTTTCACACTGCCACCCATTGATTCAGATTTTTGTAAACTCTCTGGAGGTGGGACCCTGAACATGGTGAGGCACTGGATTTTCTTGTGTCCAACACAGGAAAGCCCCCATCTTATCCAAGGGCCAATTTGTGAAGTTACTCTGATACAGAGAATTCAGATGTGGATATTTGGTACCTACAGTACCTATAAAAATACACACCTACTGGAAAGCCACGTACATATGGAAACCAGCCCCAAAATTTGCATTCAATATCAGCAGTCATGGATACTAATACACAGAGAGGAAGAAAGCCAGGCTTTCCAGAATGGAAGTTAGACCAAATTCCATTGACAAAGCTAAAGTAAAACCAACTAGAAAGATCAATACCTAAGGGACATCATCCTAAATGCATGTAGGTACTGTACTACATGTTCAGACTGCTGCCTTCTTGTCAGTGAGGCTTATTACTAAAACCACAGAGCTGTTGAACTACTGATACCAGTCCTTATATCAAGTGGATTTCTGCCATTTATGTAATTACATATCTGTATATCCAGGGCCTGACCCAGAAGGAAACCAATTGAACAGAGACCTGACTCGCTTTGCTATAATTCATTTCCTCAGTATTTACCACTGCTAATAGATTGAAATGACATTCACATACTGCTGCAGTGGCGAGACAGGACCTAAAGCTAACTTTCATCCAAGAAGACAAGGCACTGTAGCTTGGCTTGTAGATCTGCTGTCTCATAGTGCTAGAGACCTACCTTCAATCCTGACTCCAGGGGCTATTGGTCTGTAGTTTGCATGTTCTCCCAGTGACTACACGCGTTTCAAATAGGTGCTCTGGTTTTCTCCCACATCCCAAAGATGTCTTTTATTAGGTTTAACAGCCCCTTGAGTGGTAAAGACCTAGCTTCAATCCTGATCTGAGGTGGAGTGATGACAATGCAGGAAGAATAAAAACATGGACTTATATAGGATTCGTTTAAATAAGTGGCTGATGGCTGGAGCAGGTTTGATGGGACAAATGGCCTGTTTCCATCTTTCCACAATCCAATATCTAAACAATCCATATAACAATCACAGAAGTCAACAGTTAAACCGTCCCATGGATCTCTGATTAAACCACCCTTTCAAACCAATCCGTAAAGCTTTAGCTACTTCAGAAAAAGCTGAAGCTACTTCGGGAAGTTGGAGAGAGATCCCAAACTAATCCACTTACATCATTCATGAAGCGATGTGAAGCAATCCCAAGATTAACACTGCACCCCATTCAATACATTGGAGGCATCATTTTTAATTGGCAAAAATTTTGTACTTGACACACTTAGCGAAGGTCAAGTTAGATTCAGTTAACAAGAGGGAATAATTTTACGAGTTATAAAAAATACTGTTATTTCAGTGAGAAACTGTTCCTTCTCTGTAATGCCATAAAAATCTGTCCAAATCACCATGTACTTCAATTCCTCATGCTAGCGCTCACTACTAAATGTACACAACTCTGATTTTTCCCAATCTCTTCTCCTACATCCCTCTGTAAGCATGGAGCAGAAATTCCAATGTCAAAGTCCAGCATGAGAGAGATGGAGGCCCTGTGGGTCCTGGGGGCACAGGCAAGAGAGGAGCCATGAGTCGGCAGGAGGCGAAGACCCAGAGGTTTATGGGCAATTGGTCCTTTCATCATCTCTCACGAGCCAGAACCCTACGCTTTCTTTTCAGATTCTGCACTGAAGCTCAATGATTTCAAATAAACAGACTTCCAGTCCGCTCCAAACTTGTTTAGTATCTTCAGATGACTGGTTTCCATTTTCAGTCTCTGGATTTTGTTACCCCTGCACCATAGCCTGCTCCTTGCTACCTTGTCATTAAATCTCTACCATCGTTCACCCTACCATTCGTGTTCCTTTCTCCCCTCCTCCTGTGGAATTGGCTGGGTAGAAGTACTGTAGTTATCATAATTGGTGCACGTGTATGACGTGAACTGAGCTGACAAAAAATAAATCACAAATTTGTTCAAATTAAAAGAAGTTGGTCATGGGTTGGTTCCGTGTCAGAAAATATTTCAAGCCATCTATTCCCTCCTCTATAAAAAACGTTAATACAATTTATTTTCAGCTAGTTGTGAGTTAGGTCCCAATATCAAAGATTATTAAATCATGGGACAACACTATTTACAGGCAAACAATGTGTTTTTATTGCTGGAGCTACCTTTCTGTTGCTGCTGGCTTCATCTGATATCGAAGAAAATAACTTATCATTTGTAACCTTCAACAATTTACGCTCATTTTGTATCCTGTGCTAGAACAATAATTAAGACAAAATGTGGTGCATAAAATGCCTAAGCTTTGCCTGACCCATTAAGCTTAAACCTCAAGTTTTTATTGTTTCACATTGCTGTTATATATATTCAAAGATTTTTATTATTCTGGATCTTACAGTAACAAATATTTGCAGTGTAAATACTGTAGGCATTCACAGCAAAATGCTCAGCAATTTAATGAAACAGTCATTACATAGAGAATAGCATCTTCAACAAGTCATCACATCCCAAAGAGAAACATCAGTAAGTATTAATGGGTTGTTAATCAGCAGTGGAAAATTAATTTGCAACCTGGAAACAATTTCTACTTGCTGCTGCCTTTTGTGATTTAGCCTCTAAAAAAATGAAGTTGGGTGCTTAAGTTAAAATGCCTTTCTTATTGGTGCATTCTGAATATTGTAAAAACCTTAGAGAATTATTCCAACAGAAATAGGATTCTGACTTTAATCTACCTCTAAAAGTGCTAAGTGTTTGGAATCCTTAGTTCATCATCAGCTAGATGGGAGTAAGGCAGAAGGAACAAGATTTTATTCATAATTACCATAATTTTAAGCCAATGTAGGCTGGATAGAGAAGTACCGTTAGCTAAGAAGACAATTTGTTCACTCATCGTAACGAGGATTTTCTTTCGAAATAATAGTTTAATGCAGCCATTTCCTTGAGCACATTTAAATGGTGTATTAATGAAAGAACATCAACCAATACTATAGAAAACTGGGCACATGCAAACCATTTCAACCAGCAATGCAAATGATGCAAGACACAATGTACATATATTTTGTGCTACATTTTCAACGACTGTGTACACCAACTGGTACAACACTACATACTTTCTTGCATTAACAATTGTTGTTGATCCTCGTTATATGCGGGGGATACTTTCCTTGCAGTCAACACATAATGTGAAAATGTATAATGTGAATAATTATTTAAACGGAGAAAATAAGGATGCATTTCAGAAGGCCTCCTAATTATGTTTTATCTGTAATTTATTCACATTTTCATACCAATACGACACAAAAGCAGTACTACAAGGCAACATTCGTATTATATTTCATCAATATATGGTAATATTCAGCTTGAGTTGAAAGTTAACATACTAGGGTGTACAGTACTCACCAACAGTGGCAGGTGTGTTCGCTCCGGGAAATGAGTGGTGGTTGTGGTGTCGGGATCATATCGAGCACAGCAAGGGGTGAAGGAAGACTCACAGAATGGCAGCAGGAGATGACACCGGGTTTGAAGAAAGTGGTGAAGGTTGTTTGCTTGGCAGCATTTTGTTTTTCAGCTTAAATTTGCTTGTAAGGAAGAAGGGTTGATGGCAGGGAATGACTGGAATGCTGACTCCGTTCTAAACTTGGGTCCACGTCCATCGCCATTCGTGCCAAGTGTTCCAACTTCCACCATTCCCTCACTGTTGGTAAACTCCCGGGATTTTCAAAATCATCTGTTGCTTGCAGCATCTGAGAGATAGCTCGCCGTAAAAAAAGTACACCCTGAATGTGGATCACACCTTGGTCGAGTGGCTGAATCAGCGATGTTGTGTTAGGCGGCAGGAAACACACAGTTATGTTAGGAGGAATGCTGTCCAAATGTTTAGGATGGGCTGGCGCATTGTCAAGCAACAAAAGAACTTTAAAGGCAAGATTCTGTTCCCGATAGTAGCGTCCCAGAGCTGTGTTACCTTCAGCTGATGCTGAGCTGTTTATAATTTCCAACTTTTTTTCCCAAGTGTTAAAGCGGTTCTCTGCCGCTCGGCTGATGGCCCAGGACATGACATCGGACGCTTAGGAGGAACAGTTAAATATTTGAAACACAAAATCACTGCACCGTAGGTAAAAATCAACAAAAGTTTAAGAGCGCCAGATCACACTTGCCAAAACCAATGCGAGACTGGCGGGAGTGAGATTGTGAGGCGCACGCACCTGGCTTGTATTGGCGGGAAAGCAGCGCTCCTCGCATAACTGTGAGTTTTGGACGCATATAAGGAGACATTGCTAGAAATAGGTTCCTCACATAACTGTGAATCCGCATAGTCTGAAGACGCAGATAACTAGGATAGGGTGTACTTGCGTACTCACCTTGCTAAGCAACAATACGGAGGAAGAACCCACTAAGCCTACGTTGTTGACCATGTTGTCTGAGTGTTTTTGCATTCCTGAGAGCAGGTGACATTGTTGAAGTCTTAAGTAAGGACATGGACTGAGGAGTTGGCTGATCATGAAAAGCAGAAGACTAATAGAAGGTCCAGAGATCTAAAGAGTATGGCCAAATGTCTTGCCATTACAAACCAGAGTTCTCCTTTTTAAGGATTCTGTGAGCACTTTGATGGGATATTTCAAACACATTCTGAGATATTAAAGGTATTGCTGCAACGTTCAGACCATCAGGTCCAGCACAGTAAGATTGTTCGGTGTATGGCCTGCCAAATGTCAAAGTTAAAACAAAGCCACCTGGCACACTGGATCTGACATTCAGGGTTGCATGTCCAACAGCCACAGTCATTCAACAAGCACTGACAAACAAGTCATTACCTTGATCAAATTATGGCTAGATACTAATTGGATGATGAAGGAGTCAATGGGTAGCCGTGGAGGGTTATATTTTAGTTTGGAGTCCTGCGATCAGTGATGTTCAGCAGAGATTTGGTGCTGGGAGGTGGTGTGCTAGCCAGTGAAGAACTTTGTCTAAAATTACAGCAGGAAATAGATCAACTCAGAAAGTAGGAAAAGGGATGGCGGATGGATTTTTTAAACTCAGACAAGGTGGGAAGGATACGCACTATGAAAGATGCACTCTGGGAAGTGTGGTTGAACAGAGAGACCTATGAGTACATGTATATGACTTCCTGAAAGTACAACTTAAGTCGACAGGATACTTGAGGAACACATATCCCTTGATGAAGCACCGAGTTGGAGAGCTGGAACATGTTACACCTGTGCATGATGTTGATGAATCTGGAATATTGTGCGCAGTTCTGGTCGATTCACAGAATGCTGCTGGAACTGGAAGATCTGAATTATAAGGAGAGACTGGATAAGCTGTAAATTATATTTCCTCCCACTGAAGTGGAGGCTGAAGGGTGACCTTGTAGTAGTTTACCAACACATAAGGTGTTTAGATGGACACTCATAGTACTTTTCACATGGTAGGAGAGTCTAAAACCGGGGAGCAGTACAGGCCCTTTGGCCCATGTTGTCGTGCTAACCTTTTAATCTCCTCGAAGAAGAATCTAACCCTCCCCTCCCTCATAGCCAACCATCTTTCCATCATCCAAGTGCCCATCAAAGAGCTTCTTAAATGCCCTGAAAATATCTGCCCCTACTTCCATCCCTGGCAGGGCAGTCCACTTACACATCACTCTCTGAGTAAAGAACTTACCTCTGACGTCCCTGTTTAAGGTGAGTGAGGGAAGATTTACAGAGGGTGTATGAGGGAAGATTTTCCACACTAAGGGAAATGGGTATATAAAATAGGCTGTTAAAAGTCAATGGTAGAAATGGATACAATTACACTATTTAAAGGATGGTTACACACCTACTTCAGAACTAAATGGAAAAAATTTAAAAAGAAGTGAAGTAGATGGGACTACCTCATGAAGATATCTTATTCAGCATGGTTGAGTTGGGCTGAAGGGCCTGTTTCTTTAACCCTAGAGCACCAGGAATATGAAGCACCATCCCACAGGGATGCTGCAAATACCATTCGTGGTAAAAACTGTAGGTCATAGAGTGCCAGAGGCGAAAGGCTGAGAGTTACGTGGGTGGGAAAGGTAGGAAGATCTATCACCTTGAAATGCCGATTGAAAACAACCCAATGTTTTGTCACCAGACAGGGTGTACCGTCTGTGCCCAAGGAGAATAACGTATAATAATGATATTTGTGCCGGTGCAAAGACAAAGAGGTGCGGAATGGTGGAATACAAAACAACCATCACATCATTAAAAACAAAAAAAGCAGGTCACGTCTCTCAGAACCCTTTGAATTCTTTGTAGTTCAAATGTCTGTCAATCTCCACCTGGAATATATTCAATGACTTCCCTTGCACAGCTCTCCAGGGCAGAGAATTTAAAATATTCACAACATTCTGAGAGAAGATGTTCCTCCAATCTCCACCCGAAATGAGGGACGCTTCATCCTGAATCAACATCCCACATTTTGAGATAATTCCACTACGGGAATCATTTACTTGGCATCGATCCTGGTCATTACCCCACAGAATATTCAAGATTTCAGTATGAAACCTGTACTTCACCCATATTTGAGGTGTGGGCTGAAACGCATCAACCCATGATCCCTGAAACCCATCATCCTGTCAGCAAACGTGCAGTCACTGGAGAACAAAACTGAGAACCTGAGCGCAAGCCAGCTGCAGAAAGTACAATAACAAAGAAAGCACGGTAGCGCCATTACTTCCTCAACAGTTTGTGAAGATGATATCTAAAACCATGGCAAATTTCTGTACATGCATGGTGCAGAGAATATTGGCTGGCTGCATCACAGCCTGGTATGGAAACACCAATAACATTCAACGTAAAGTCTTACAGAAGTCTCTCCTAGTGGATACAGCCCAGTCCATTACAAGCCCTGTCCACCATTGAGCACATCTATACAGAACAATGTCGCAGGAAAGCAGCACCCATCATCAGGGAACCCCACCACCCAGATCATGCTCTCTTCTCACTACTGCCACCAGGAAGAAAATACAGGAACCTCAGGACTTCCACAACCAGGTTCAGGAAGTTATTTCCCCTCAAACATCAGGCTCTTGAACCAAAGAGGATAACTTCACTCAACTTCACTTGCCCCATCACTGAACTGTTCCCACAACCAGTAGTCACACTTTTAAAAAATCTCAATCTCATGTTCTCGATATTTATTGCTTATTTATTAACATTGTTATTCTTTTCCTTTCTTTTGTACTTGCATAGCTTGTTGTCTTTTCACACTGGTTGTCCACCCTGTTGGTACAGTCTTTTACTGATTTTATTATGATTATTAGATTTATTGAGTATGCCCACAAGAAAATGAACCACAGGTTTTGTATGGTGATATACATGTACTTAACTTTGAATTTTTGAACTTTGCGGCCCAAGCATTCTTTGGATATTAGCAGTTTCACCTCAGGAATCAATCATGAGGAAACACTAAAACACAAGAGATTCTGCAGATGCTGGAAATCCAAAGCAATATACACAAAATGCTGGAGGGATTCAGCAGATCAGGCAGCATCTATGGAAATGAATAGGCAGTTAACCTTTCTTTGCCACCAATGTAAACACAACATCCTTCATACAATATGGAGACATGCTCTACTCGATGTGGTATCATCAAGGCCTTATAAAGTTGAAATAAGACCTCTCTGTTATGTTCCACACCCCTTGCAATAAAGGCAAAAGGTTCATTAGCATTCCAAATTACTGTACTGGATGAACCTTCTGAGTTTCATGTACTAGAATGTCCATATACAATGCTCTATAATGTCAAAAATCTTGCTCTGTTCAAATAATAATTTATTTTTGCAGTTATTAATCCAAAGTGGATAACTTCAGATTTTGCCCATTTTCAAACTTCACAATGACGCAATTAATTTATCTGCGTGTGTTCTGTGTCCTCTTCGGAACTAGCTGAAGCGTCTCTCTTTGTCTCATCATTAAATCTGGCTACAGAACACTCTGTCCCTGCATTCAAATTATCAATATAGACTGTGATCCTTGTCGATCTGAAAATAACTCCATTTCCTATTGGTCAAAACTCCCTGATACATGCTAATTTACTACCCCCAATACTAGGTCTTATCTTGTGCACTAACTTTTTCTGTGGCAGCTTGGAATCCCAATTCATTATATTCTTCTTTATTTCATCCTCAATGAATTTCAGCAAATATAAACGTGGCTTTCCTCCCACAATCCAAAGGCATACTGTTTAGTATGTTAATTAGACATTGTAAATTGCTCCATGATTAGCCTGGAGTTAAATTGGTGGGTAGCAAGGTTTGAATGGCTGTAAGGGCCTATCCCGCAGTGTATCTCTTAATAGATAAATTAAATATGAAACATAATTCTTTCCAGTCACTGATTCTGCTCACTTGTCTAATAATCTTCCAACTGTTCTGCGATTACTAACTTTGTTATCAATTCCAGTATCTTCCCAATGATACATGTGTTTAACAGCAAAGAGATCAAAATGGGCATAGAATGTAATCACTTGCAACAGGAGTTACCAACAGTGCATTAGTGTCCTTTTTATCAGTTGAAGATATGATCAACATATACACTGATACTGTTGCTTCTATGTTAGAAATCTACAGAACATGGACAACATCTCACCAAACTGAGGGACAAGAGGTCCAACAGGTGACTGTGTATAAAACGAGCGATCAGAAGCCAATAGGTTGCTATAAGGAAGGCATGCAAATGCACAGCTGGAGAGTAGAACAGGGTGAGGACAGACCATCCTTTGCTTATGAGGGGCAGTGACTGTGGCATGGGTAGCAGTCTACTGCCACCAGTACAGACGAAGCTTACGGAGAGCCTGGGAAAAGCACGAGATGACCATCTTGAAAGAGACACAAACACAGGAAAGGAAGCTCACAGTCTGGTTTAATTCACACAACGGTTGCATATGTATCACCGTGGGCATGTTCAAAGTGCAGCAAAAGGGCTAACTTGTGTGTTGTATGATTCTATAATTCTATGAATATTAAAAGGAATATGCAGCAGAGCTTGCAAAATCCAGAGTTTTGCACTGTTGACAGACATTTTTAGAGACAGTGTGCAGGAGTTTGCATGTACCTGTCTATTTCCCTGTGAGGAAGCCACTGACATAAGTGCTATGTAGTGAGAAACTTGGACGTTAGATGTTCCATGTGGATGAGGATGCAGAGGCCACCAAAACATAGAAAGGGAATATTAGGGGTAATAGTAACAAGGTGAACTTGTAGCACAGTTACAGATTGGCAAGTATGATGTTGTGGGCACCACTGAATCATAGCTGAAAGAAGATTATAGCTGGGAGCTTAATGTCCAAGAATACACATTGTATCGAAAAGACAGGCAGAGGGGGTGGCGTGGCTCTGTTGGTAAAAAAAATGAAATTAGATCATTATAAAGAAGTGACATAGGGTTGGAAGGTGTTAAATCATTGTGGATAGAGCTAAGGAAATGCAAAAATAAAAAGACCCTGATGGGAGTTATCTACAGACCCCCAAACAGTAGTAAGGATGCGGTCTACAAGTTACAATGGGAATTAGAAAATGCATGTCAAAAAGGCAATGTTACAATAGTCATGGGGGATTTCAATATGCAGGTTGGGAAAATCTGGTTGGCACAGGGTTCCAGGAGGGGAAATTTCTAGAATGCCTTTTTCGAGCAGCTCATGGTAGAGCCCACTATGGGTCAGCTATTCTGGATTGGGTGTTGTGCAATAAATCGGAATTGATTAGAGAGCTTAAGGTAAAAGAACACTTAGGGAAAAGTGATCACAATATGATCAAATTCAGCCTGAAATTTGAGAAGGAGAAGCTAAAGCCAGGTGTGTCAGTATTACAGTAGAGTAAAGGGAATTACAGAGGCATGAGAGGGGAGAGCAGAATATAAACACAGGCAGGAATGATGGTAAAGCAGCAATGGTTGGAATTTCTGGAAGCAATTCAGAAGGCACGGGATATATAATCTCAAAGAGGAAGTTGTAGTAAGTTGTAGAGGAAGCTGTAGTAAACTGGTTTCCACAAAGGAAAATGTTGCTGAACAAACCTGTAAGAATTCTTTGAAGAAGTTACAAACAGGATATACAAAGGAGAATCAGTTGTGTACTTGGATTTTTAGGCGGCCTTTGACAAGGTGCCACACATGAGGCTGCTTAACATGCTACGAGCCCATGGTATTACAAGAGAGGTTCTAGCATGGATAACGCAGTTGCTGATTGGCAGAAGGCAAAGAGTGGGTATAAAGGGAGCCCTTTCTGGTTAGCTATGGTGTTCCACAGGGGACAGTGTTGGGACCGATTCGTTTTACGTTATGTGTCAATGGTTTAGATGATGGAAATAATGGCTTTGCTGCAAATCTTGGAGACGATACTAAGATAGGTGGAGGGGCAGGTAGTTTTGAGGAAATAGGGTGGCCACATAAGGACTTCGATAGATTAGGAGAATCGGCAAAGAAGCGGCAGATAGAATACAGCGTCAGGAAGTGTATGGTCATGAACTTTGGTAAAAGAAATGAAAGGGTTGAATATTTTCTAAATGGAGAGAAAATACAAAAATCTGAGGTACAAGGGGATTTGGGAGTCCTTGTGCAGGATTCCCTACAAATTAGTTTGCATGCTGAGTCTGTGGTGAGTCAGGCAGATGTGATGTCTGCATTGATTTCAAGAGGACTAGAATACAAAAGCAAGGATGTAATGAAACCTTACAAAGCACTGCTGAGACCTCATTTGGGTAACTGTGTGCAGTTTTGGGCCCCTTATCTTAGAAATGATGTACTGAAACCGGAGAGGGTTCAAAGGAGCTTCACGAAAATGATTCCAGGATTAAATGGCTTGTCATATGAAGAGCATCTGATGGCTCTGGGCCTGTATTCACCAGAATTCAGAAGAATGAGGGGTGACCTCATTGAAACATACTGAATGGTGAAATGCCTTTGATAGGAGTGGATGTGGAAAGGATGTTTCCTTTGGTGGGAGTGTCTAAGACCAGAGGACACAGCCTCAAAATACAGGGGTGTCCTTTCAGAATGGAGATGAGGAATTTCTTTAGCCAGAGTGTGGTGAATCTGTGGAATTGGTTGCCACAGGCAGCTGTGAAGGCCAATTCTATATGTATATTTAAGGCAGAGGTTGATAGAGTTTCGATTGGTCAGGACATGAAGGGATGGACGGTGGGGGGAGGCAGGAGATTGGGGCTGAAAGAAAAAAATAGATCAGCTATGCTGAAATGGTGGAGCAGACTTGATAGGCCAAATGTCCTAATTCTGCTCCTACATCCTATAGTCTTAAGGTGACCAGGGATGCAGAGCCGTAAGGATTTGGGGCACAGAATGATCTCATTCTTTTTTTCTCTCTCCCTGAGATATGGGCCTTTTACATTTGTCGAAATAGAATGCTCGAGTACAGTACAGCCCTTCACCCCCTCAATGTTGTGCTGATCTTTTAACCTCCTAACATCAACTTAACCCTTCCTCAATACATAGACCTCCATTTTTCTCTCATCCATGTGCCTATCTAAGAATTTCTTAAATGCTCCTCATACATCTGCCTCATCGGTAATAATAAGCTCAGAGGCTGGTGGAATTTACACTATCATTTTAATATATTATTACCAATGGCAAGACGAGGTGTGGCAAAAGGACCATTCCAGTGCTGTATGATCCTATGGTTCTATGCAAGAGGCATGTAATTGTTTCCCCACTCAGCTCTGGAACATCTAGTCAGTGAAGATGCACACATCTGCTCCAATATTTTATGGTCTTGTATCAGGATGCTCTTCATTGACTACAGCTCAGCATCTAAAACTATCATACCTTCAAAACTAATGAATAAACTCTAAGACCTGGGCTTCAATACCTCCTTGTGCAACTAGATCCTCGATTTCCTCACTTACAGACCACAATCAGTTCAGATTGACAACAGCATCTCCCCCACAGTCTCCATCAGCACAGTGCACCACAAGGCTGTGTGCTTGGCCCCCTGCTCTACTCACTTTATACTCATGACTGTGAGGCCAAGCACAGCAACAATGCAAAATTCGTGTTTGCTGACATCATCACTGTCGGCCAAGTCGGAAGTAGCAGCGAATCCAGCATAAGGGAGGGAGATTGAAAATTCGGCTGAATGGTGCTACAACAACAACCTCTCACCCAACGTCAACAAAACTAATGAGCTGATTATTGACCACAAGGGGAAGAAATCAGATGCCCTGATGAAGAGTCTGAACCCAAAATGTCGACTGTTTACTCTTTTCCATAGATGCTACCTGGCCTGCTGAGTTCTTCCAGCATTTTGTGTGTATTGCTTTGGATTTCCAGCATCTGCAGATTTTCTTGTGTCTATGAGTCAGTGCCCATTAGGGAAGGTAGAGAGGGTCAGTAGCTTTAAATTCCTTGGTGTTATCATAACAGCGAATCTGTCCTGGGACCAGCATGCAAATGCCATTTCAAAGCAAGACAGCACCTCTACTTTCTTAGAAGTTTGTGCAGATTCAGCACGTCATGTGAAATTTTGATAAACTTCTAAAGGAGCTCAATAGAGGGTATCTTGACCAGTTTCATCACAGCTTGGTATGGAAACACCAGTGCCCAAGAAAGGAAAAGCCTACAAAAACTGGTGGATATAGTCCAGTTCATCACAGAAAAAGCCTTGCCCACTGTTGAGCATATCTCTAAAGAGAAAGCAGCATTCACCATCAAGGCCCCACATTGTCCAGGCCATACTTTCTTTTCACTGCTGCCATCAGGAAGGAGATACAGGAGCCTTAGGTCCCAAACCACTAGGTTCGAGGACAGATATTACCCCTCAACTACTAGGCTCTTGAACCAACGTGGACATCCTGGCTCACCACAACACTGATCTAATCATTGAACACAATTAATGGACTCACTTTCAAGGACTCCACAACTCATGCTCTCAGTAATATTAGCTTCTTTTTGTATTTGCCTTCTGTATTTGTCTTCTTTTGCACTTCGGTTGTTGATCAGTCTTTGTGTGTAGTTTTTCATTGCACCTATTGTACTTTGTGAATGCATGAAAGAAAAAGAATCTCAGGGTAGTATTTGGTAATAAATTTACTTTGAACGTTGAGTGCTTTGCAAACTCCAAGTTTTTGTAGTGTTGACACTTTAGCAGTCTGCTCACGGGAGTGTACATGTACATGTTTATTTCCCTGCAGGGAAGTGAGAAGTGGTCTCTGCATTATGTTGTGATGGTACAGAGATGTACGTCTGCAGAAGTGTTAGGACCACATTGGCTGGAATTCAATAGAGTAACTAAAAGAGACAAGCTCAATATGGAGTACTGTAACTGGGCTAAGATGAACTCAGGTTGCTGGAGTTACAAGACAGCAGCATCATCACGCCATCCTCAAGGCGCATTGGTCTTTGTTAACATTTGTGAGTTACGAGTGACGTTGGGAAATGTATGTGGCATATTCTGAGAAAATATGGCTCGTGCATGTATTGAAAATATTATGAGAAAATGAATCTCAGGTGACATATGTACTTTAATAATAAAGTTACTTTACAGTCATGTATGGTTATGTCAATAGCAGTGCAAGGTGAGAGGTTTGTTATGCGTGAAAGGTGTTATAGAAGCCATTTGTCCGTTATTTGGTACCAGGGACATAATGCTGGATTGTTGGTTCTGATTTCTACTGTTGAAGTTGAGAGTAGATTTATATTTACCTAAATTTATAATCATTGACTATGGATAGGATTACGTAAAAAAATTTAGGAAATAAAAACTTATATATTTATTTATTGAAGGGATGTAGGCTTCACAGGCTGATGCAGCATTGAACTGCCCATTCCTAACTGCTCTTCAGCAGCTGGTGGTGACCTGTTTGTTTTTTGAACTGCTGAGTTTCTGATGTGTGGGTGTACCCACAGTACAGTTGGAGGCAATACATGTTTAATTTTATATTATATGTAGGGATTTGTTATTAATAATTCAATGGTGCTGATTATTATTTGGAGTCTTTATGTTTATTTAAAGGAAATTCAAATTACATTGTGCAGAAAATGACAAAACGTGCTTGTATACTTTGTAGTATGACTTTGAATATGTCTTTGTATCCAGCAGTGCTATTGGTTGGGTGTTGTTCATCAAACATCGAAGAATGTCAGCACAAAAGTCTTTCTTCTTCGGTCACCATACGACAATATGCACAAGTGACCTATGGAGCACACAAGTGGCATCTCGAGTTTTTTTGCCGAGCTAAAATTTCTAAAGTTGTAAGTGTGATCTACTCATTTTGTACTCATGGTATATTTGCATCATGTGAATTCACATATTAAGTTCGAGAAAGTTCCTGCTCTTATAAAAATTACTTTGAAGAGTGACTTGTTTTCATATTTGTACTGCAAGTTATTATGCAATTCATAACATCAAATATTAGATATTAAAAATAATCCAGAAGCTGCAGCTTCCTCTGGGATCACTGACAAAAAGCTGTTAATCATGGGTAATTGGTATTTGTAGTGGACACACATCAGGTTATTATATTTAAAGACTTAGATTAAATCAGGAATATGAATCCTTTTTACTGATCACAAAATATGCAGCATAGATTTTCACCTTCGCGGTTTAAGGTATTTAAGATTAATTCAGCAGAAATAATTAATTTGGGATGTGATTTACATAAAATTAATCTCTATTAATTACAGCAAACTGATAAAATTGCAGCAACGTTCACAGGTCTCAGAAAGCTATTCTAGTTTTAACAGTCTTCTTAGGAATTCCCTCAGGATGACTAGTGACATATTTCACTTCAGTTCTGAGAAGTGGAAGATGTACATGTGCAAATCCTTCTAATGTGGGATGTAGATCTACAACAGCTGCCAAGGCACTTTGACAAGAGTGAAGTTCTGGCCCAATGTCAAGAAGGTCCAAACTGGAACCAGATCAATCACTGCAGCACAGGATTAACATCTTTGCACATGTTCACGCTGAAAACCTCAAACCCCCCACCACCAAAATACACAAGCTTTGCGGGCCCCACTCCGAATCACTCCTTTTTTGACAATAAGACATTGCAGCAGAATTAGGTCATTCCGTCCATTTGGGTCTGCTCCACCATTCTATCCTGGCTGACTTATTATCCCTCTCAATGCCATTCTCCTGCCTTCTTGCCATAACCTTTGATTTCCTTACTATTCAAGAACCTAAATATACTCAGTGACTTGGCCTCTACAGCCATCTGTTGCAAAGAATTCCACAGATCCACCACCCACTGGCTAAAGAAATTCCACCTCATCTCTGTTCTAAATGGATGTCCTTGTATTCTGAGGCTGTGCCCTCTGTTCCTCAGTGTACCCACTACAGGAAACATCCTCCCCACATCCACTCTATCTAGTACTTTCAATATTCAGTGGGTTTCAGTGAGATTCCCCCCCCCCACCCCCCCCCACTGGTCTAAACTCCACCAACTACAGGTCCAGAGCCACCAAATTCTCAAATGTTAACCCTTTCATACCCAGCAGCATTCTCATGAACCTCCTATCGACCCTCTCCAATGCCTGCACATACTTTTTATATAAGAGGACCAAAAGATACTCACCATATTCCAAATGTGGTCTGACCAATGCCTTATAAAGTCTCAGCAATACATCCTTGCTTTTATATTCTTGGGCTCTCGAAATGAATACCAACATTGCATTTGCCTTCCTTACTACCAACCTCACCTTTAGGGGACCCTGCACAAGGACTCCCAAGTCGCTTTGCACCTCTGATTTCTGATTTTTCTCTCCATTTAGAAAATAGTCGAAACCTTTATTCCTTCTACCGGTTAATGACTGTACATTTCCTTGCACTATATTGCATCTGTCACTTCTTTGCCCATCGTCTTAATCCATCTGCATCCTTCTGCAGACTCCCTGCTTCCTCAATACTACCTGTCCCTCCACCTATATTTGTATCATCTGCAAACTTGGCCACAAAGCCATCAATTCCATCAACCAAATCCTTGACAAATAATGTGAAAAGAAGTGATTCCAACAACCGACCCCTGCAGTACAACACTAGTCACCAGAAGCCAAGCAGAATAGGCTCCCTTTATTCCCACTCTTTACCTCCTGCCAGTCAGCCATCTAGTATATTTCCTGCAATACAATGGGCTCTCCTCTTGTTTGGCAGTCTCATGTGCGGCATCTTCCAAAAGGCCTTCTGAAAATCCAAGTAAATAAGATCCATTGACTCTCTTTTGTTTATTTGCCCTCAAAGAATTCCAACAGATTTGCCAGGCAAAATTTCCCCTCAAGGGACCCATGCTGACTTGGCCTATTTTATCACGTGCCTCCAAGTAAATCAAAGCCTCATCCTCAATAATCGACTCCAACATCTTTCCGAACACTGAAGTCAAGTTAGCTGGCCTATAATTCCCTATGTTTTGCCTTCCTCCCTTCTGAAATTGTGGAGTGACATTTGCACTCCCATTTTCAATTGTACCCATTCATTTACCCCTCCCTCAGGTTCCCCAGTTTCTCACAAAAAAAA
The DNA here is from genome assembly GCF_048418815.1 of Hemitrygon akajei. NCBI lineage: Eukaryota > Metazoa > Chordata > Chondrichthyes > Myliobatiformes > Dasyatidae > Hemitrygon > Hemitrygon akajei. Next base: position 110,705,989 of record NC_133125.1, read on the forward strand.
TCTGCTGAAGATAAGCCAGCATCTACAGAGGCAAAGGGATGGTTAACATTCTGCGCCAAGACTCTACTAAGGTCTGGGAATGTAGAAGGGGAAGATAGCCAGTTTAAAAATGTGAGGCAGAAGGCAGGGGCTGGTAGGTGTTAGGTGGAAAGAGATTGGGTAAAAGAAAGGGATTAAGTTAGGTGGCTGGAGCTTTGGAGAACAGATTGCAGTTGATAACTGGGACTCACTGCCTGAAGTGGTGGTGGAACAAGATACAATTACTACATTTAAAGTATATTTAGACGGATACTTAAATACCTTCCTAATGCAGGAAATGGGATTGATGTAGATGGGATGAAGGGCCTGTACCCACATTACGCTATGATTTACCTCAGGCTGCTGCTTGTTGCCTACAGCTCAGTATTTAACATAATCACTCCTACAGATCTAATCAACAAGCTCCAAAATCTGGGCCTCTGTACCCCCCTCTACAACTGAATCCTCGACTTCATCGCTGGGAGACCACAGTCAGATAGGGTCAGAAATAATATCTCCTCCTCGCTGGTATTCAACATTGACGCACCTCAAATGCATGCTTAGCCCACTGCTCTATTCTCTCAACACCCATGGCACTGTATCTTGGCACAGCTCAAGTGCCATCTATAAATTTGCTGATGACCCAGCTATGGTTGGCACAATTTTAGATGGTAACGGGAAGGCATACAGGAGCGAGACAGATTAGTGGTGAGTGGTGCCTCAGCAATCACCTTCCACTCAAGACCAAGGAATTGATTGTGGACATCATGAAGGGGAAGTCAAGAGAACACACACCAGTCCTCATCAAGGGATCAGAAGCGAAAAGGGTGAACAATTTCAAGTTCCTGAGAGTCAGGATCTCTGAGGATCTATCCTGGGCCCAACATATCAATGCAGATACAAGGTACAACAGTGGCTGTATTTCATTAGGAGTTTGAGAAGATATGTTATGCCATCAAAAACACTTGCAAATTTCTGTACATGTACCACGGAGAGAATTCTAACTGGCTACATCACTGTCTGGTATTTTGGGGGGGGGGGGGGGTACTGCATGGAATCGGAATAAGTTGTAAACTCAATCATAGGCACTCGCCTCCCCAGCATCCAAGACATCTTTAAGGAACAATGCCTCAAAAAGTTGGCATCCTCTATTAAAGACCCCCATCACCCAGGACCTTCCCTCTTCTCATTGTTACCAACACGGAAGAGGTACAGGAGCCTGAAGGCACACACTCAGTGTTCAGGAACGGCTTCTTCCCCTCTGCCATCAGATTTCTGAATGGACATTGAACACTACCATACTACTTTTCTTTCCTTATTTTGCATGTAAAGGGGGTTAAAGAGAGTGCTGGAAGCTTGTTTGGGTTAAAATTTACTGATAACGAGAATTGTATTCCTTTGTAAACCAATTGGGATTAATGTTGTTCTTTCTTCTGAGTCTGTAAACTATTGTTGGCGGGCTTTTGGGGAGATCGGTGTGAGGGGGTTGAGAGAGGAGGTGGTAGTGGGCCCGAGGTATCCTCAGTTGTGTCCTAGCCTGAAGGGTTTAGGTGAAGGGGTATAGAGGTCTCAGAAGGGTTAGGGAACTCCCAGATAGGTGGCCTATGTAGCGCCTGAGGAACAGGGCGTGAGGTTTACTGTGTGGGGAGGAGATGTCACTGTTTGTGCTTGGGTTAGGGTGTGTTGGCAGGAAAGGTGGCGAGTTATTTAATAGTCATGAAGACATGACTTTTATTTGGTGGGGGGAGAGTGTAAAGGGGGTTTCTTCTTTTTCTTTGTTACTGTGTATGTTAATCAAAATGGCTTCTTTGTTTTGTTAAAAGTAGGAATGCTTCTTTGTTGCGAGAGAGTGCTGGAAGCTTGTTTGGGTTAAAATTTACTGATAACGAGAATTGTATTCCTTTGTAAACCAATTGGGATTAATGTTGTTCTTTCTTCTGAGTCTGTAAGCTATTGTTGGTGCCCCCGGAGGGCGTTGTTCGAGTTCAGACTAGCGCTGACGAAATGGTGGTGGGACCTCTCAGTTGTTCGGTGAATGGGACTGCTTGGCTGAGAACTACAGAGTTAAAGTGTTTTCTGGACACGTGCCAGGGCTGGCGAAGGTCGCAGCTCATGAGTGACTGTCTCTACAGAATCAAGTTTGAAATGAAGACGGAGAGACTGGAGAGAGTGATCTGGAACCAGTGGGAAGACTTACAAGTTGGAGAGAACAAAGAAAGTTGTCTGACTGAGGGCAACAGCAAACTGAGAGCCTGGAGAAGGAAGTTTGCGGAGGTGAAGAAATTGCGGACAAATCTCGGAAGAGGGAAGCGGAAGCTTGAAGGGATCCTGAAGATGACCATCGACAGTTCAAATGAAGTGCAAAACCTGAAAGTTGATCTGGAAGAAGTCATGAGGAAGAAAAAGCTGGAGATAAGTGCAGTGAACACTGAACTGGAGGCTGACCAGTCTTTAACTGCTGCTCTTCAGGTCGGGGTGGAAGAAGCTGTTGGAGTAACTGCGTCCCAGATTGAGATGGCCGGGATGCGTGAGTCAGAACTGCTGAGCCTGTGGCGAGAGTTGCAGGGGCCAGAGAAGAAGCTGATCTCTCAATTGCAGGAGGCTGCAGAGACTGCAGGAGCAGTTCAGGCCACGTGTTTCCATTTGGAGAAGATCAAACAGCAGCTACCAATCGCAGAAATGAGGAAGAATACGGATTCGAAGGATGATGTGCTGGATGTGTGGTACATGCTGCCTTTTGCTGACTTTCCCTCGATTGAGGAAGAGACCTTTGGCCCTTCTCCCACTGAGTCAGGTGTAGTGGGGAGGGTTAGCTGTGGGCAGTGGGGGGCATGAGTGAGAGGTTGAGAGGTTGAGAGAGGAGTTGGTAGTGGGCCCAAGGTATCCCCAGTTGTGTCCTAGCCTGAAGGATTTAGGTGAAGGGGTACGGAGGTCTCAGAAGGGTTAGGGAACTCCCAGATAGTTGGCCTATGTAGCACCTGAGGAACAGGGTGTGAGGTTTACTGTGTGGGGAGGAGATGTCACTGTTTGTGCTTGGGTTAGGGTGTGTTGGCAGGAAAGGTGGCGGGTTATTTAATAGTCATGAGGACATGACTTTTATTTGGTGGTGGGAGAGTGTAAAGGGGGTTTTGTGGCAACCCACTTCCCAGCGCACTCGAACTGGCTCACAAATCGGCGCGCGCCGGCATTGAGGCTAGTCCCAAAAAGGGCGCCAAGTCTGCTTCACCAGCAAGGGGAAAAGCCCGCGCGCGGGACGGGACTGTGAATACGCGCCCCCTACAGCATTCCCGCTTGGGGAGGGCGGGATCAGGAAGGCTTTAAAGCAAGGCCGCGAAGTTCGAATAAATCTCTTTTGCAACTGCAGCTCATCGACTACGTGTCGTTATTTCAGCGCTGCGTGTAGCACACCGCTACAGTTTCTTCTTTTTCTTTATTACTGTGTATGTTAATCAAAATGGCTTCTTTGCTTTGTTAAAAGTAGGAATGCTTCTTTGTTGCGAGAGAGTGCTGGAAGCTTGTTTGGGTTAAAATTTACTGATAAGGAGAATTGTATTCCTTTGTAAACCAATTGAGATTAATGTTGTTCTTTCTTCTGAGTCTGTAAGCTATTGTTGGCGGGCTTTTGGGGAGATCGGCGCGAGGGGGTGAGAGAGAGAGGACGCGATGCTGTAAACTGGGCGAGGAACGGACCCCAAGCGGGGGTCCAAGGCCAGGAAGTACCCCGAGGAGAGGAGACGAAGATAGATGTGCTTGGTTGACCACTTCGGGTGGCCCTGAGCTGCGAGTCGAGGAGTTCGGAGGGGATCGAATGGTGGCCAGAAGACTTCAGTAATTGAGCTCCAACGGTTGTGCACGAAGTGGTTTGGACTTTGATAAGTTGGCGCCTTTTCTTTATTTTCTTTTCATTCATATATACCCTATCGTTATTAATCACTTAGTTATAGTAATCTTTATAAATTGTACTCATTTAATCGCATATGGTGTACCGTCTGTTTTTGGGCGAGGCGGGGACATCACACAGCATCCACACCAGCTGATTACCCAGTTTGGCGGGGCCGAAGGCTGCTCCCCCAGACTAGAACGAGTTTGAGTGAGCCTGAGGTGACCCAGGGGGTTACATGCGCTACTTATAATTTTATCTTTTTAAATACATCTATATACTTACTGTAATTCACAGTTTTTACTATTAAGTATTGTATGTACTGCTGCTATATAGCAACCAGCTTCATGACATATGCCAGTAATATTAAAACTGATTCTGGTTCTGAATCATGGTGAAAAAGAGCAGACAATTGAGGGATAAAAGACATCACAGGCATTGATATGGACAATGGCATCATCAGAGCAACTGGAAAGCAAGGTGGTTAAGACGATTGTAGGAGATGGTGCGTTTGTACTGCATTCTTATCACTAGCTTATCTACTGATTAGAGATAAAAAAAATTCAAGAGGAAAGGAAAATAAATGAAGATAAACATGGAATTTGGCAGTTGGTTCAGTGTGACATCAGCACTCAGGCATCAGAGTACTGATTTAAAAAAGGTGAGATAAGCGACCCTTCTCTCTTAAGGTTCTATTGTTTCAAATTACTATGCACATCTGCGTGAAGTGCACCGAGCTGTAGCTCTTCAGAGACTTACAGACCATGTTAAGGAACTGGAGCTGCAGCTGGATGACCTTCAGCTCAGACAGGAAACTGAGGAAGTGACAAATAGAAACAACAGGGAGATAGTCACCCCTAAGTTTTTTTCCCCATTCATTTACAGGATGTGGGCATCGCCAACTAAGCAAGCATTTATTGTCCATCCCGAGTTGCCCTTGAGTAGGGTGATGAGCTGCAGTCCCTGAGGTGTAGGTATACCCACAGTGCTGTTAGGGGGAATTCCATGATTTTGACCCAGCGACAATGAAGGAATGGTGATATGTTTCCAAGTCAGGTTGCTGAGTGACTTGAAGGGGTATTTCCAAGTGCTGGTGTTCCCAGGAATCTGCTATTCTCGTCCTTCTGGATGGTAGTGATCATGTGTCTGGAAGGTGCTGCCTTAGGAACTTTGGTGTGTTGTTGCAGTGCACCTTGTAGATAGTACACACTGTTTGTCGATGGTGGCGGGGATTGGGTGCTTGTGGAAGGGGTACCAATCAAGTGGGCTCCTTGTACTGGATGGTGTCAAGCTTCTTGAGTGCTGATGGAGCTGCACTCATCCAGGCGAGTGGCGAGTATTCCATTTCACTCCTGACCCGAGCCTTGTGATGATGAACAAGCTCTGGGGAGTCAAGAGGCGAGCTGTACGCCGCAGGATTCCTAGCCTTTGACCTGCTCTGGTAGCAACAGTGTTTATATGATTAGACCAGTTCCATTCCCTGTCAATGGTAATCCCCAGGATGTTGATAGTAGGGGATTCAGTGATGGTGATGTCACTGAATGTCATGGGGTGATGGTTCGAGGTTCTCTTGTTGGAGATGGTCATTGCCTGGCATTTGCATGTCTGGAATGTTACTTACCACTTGTCAGCCCAAGCCTGGATACTGTCCAGGTCCTGCTGCATTTGGGTATGAACTGCTTCACTATCTGAGGAGTCACGAATGGTGCAGAATATTGTGCAGTCATCTGCAAACATCCTCACTTCTGACCTTATGATGGAAGGAAGGTCATTGATGAAGCAGCTGAAGATGGTTGGTCCTAGGACACTTCCCTGAGGAACTCCTGCAGTGAGATCCTGAAGATGAGATGATGGACCTCCAACTACCACAACCATCTTCCTTTTGTGTCAGTATGATGCGACTGGGTCTCTGGTACAGAGTCTGGCTCTGTGGCTCAGGAGGGAAGGTGGGGGAGAAGAGCAGTGCAGAAATTATAGGTAATTCCATAGTAGGAGGAACACACAGGAGATTCAATGGATGTGAAGGAGACACCCAGATGGCATGTGGCCTCCCAGGTGCCAGTGTCAGGGATGTCTCAGATCAGGTCCATGACTTTCTAAAATGGGAGGGTGAACAGCCAGAAGTTGCGGTACATATTGGTACAAACTACATTGTTTGGAAAAGGGAGGAGGTCCTGGAGATAGAGTATAAGGATTTAAGGTAGGATGCTGAAAAGCAGGACTCCTGTGTCGTGATCTTTGGATTGCAGCTTGTGCCGTGTACCAGTGAGGGTAAGAATACGATGATCTGGCAGATGAATGCACGGTTGAAGAATTGGTGCAGGGGGCCGGGTACATATTCCTAGATCGTAGGGAAGGTATGACCTGTGCAAAAGGGACGGGTTACAACTGAACCCGAGAGGGACTAATATTCTTGCTAGAACTGTTGGAGAGGGTTTAAACTAATCTGGCAGGAGGATGGGAATCGGAGTGATAGAGCCAAGGACGGGGCAGCTGATACACAAGTAGATGGAGCGTGTAGATTACCTGTGAGGAAGGACAGGCAGACAACAGGGCAAAACTGCAGTCAGGGACAGAGGACTAAAATCAGAAAGGGAGACGAATACAGAACTGAAGGTGTTACATTTGAATTGTTATGCCCGCAGCCCCCTCCTTTGTGAGAACCGCAAGGGCGCTAGTGGGTTTGGTCAGAGGACCCAGGAAATGGGAGAGAGACGTGCAGGATGCCTCGTTCCCCGGCGATGCAAAATAACGCGACATTGGCCATTGTCTCTTGGAGACACATTTGTGGTTTGGGGACTATGCTACGTGCAAGCCCTCGGGCAAAGTGGGCTGGTTGAGAGAGAGATTGCAGCACCCCCAACCTGATTGACATCTACTACCCTGCGAGTCAAGATAAAAGAGGGGCTGTAGAGACGGCCCCTCAGACGCACCAGAAGAAACGCTAGCAATCCCGTAGTAGCAGGAAGCCATTTGAAGGAAGCCACGTGCGTTCGGTTCCCTTGCCTGGGAGCCGGTGGCTGACACTACAGAAAACGATTTTTGAACTAACAACGGGGAACCAACTCCCCCGACTCAACGGATCGACCTCATAAAAGACACGGGCAAGTTTAAGACTGTCTCTCTCTACAACCCAAGAAAGCTGCATCTTTAATGACAATTGACTTTTATTGGTTCAACGGACAATACAGTATCCCCTAGACAAATGATAGAGTTATTTCTTATTGATGATTATGATTATACCCGCGCTTTTAGATTGAGTATTGACGACATATATTATCTGAATGTTTGTATTCATCTTATTTTTGTGCCCCTTTATAAATAAAGACTTTTAAAAATAGTACCATCAGACTTCAACGGACCTCTCTAACTTTGCTGGTAAGTGACCCAGTTACGGGGTACGTAACAGAATGCACGCAGTATTTTGGGGGCTTCACATCCAAGGACACACCTTGTATCAGAATGGCAGGCAGGTAGGCAGAAGGTATTCTGTTAGTAAAAAAAAATGTCAGAGCGAAAAAAAAAACACAAATACTGAGTCTGAGTTGAACAATATCCAATCCAGGATGTGGGTGGACACCATTTAACTGACATAAGCGTTCCACATACTGTATATCCACTATAAGTTCCAGTTTAAGAAGCCGCTGTTGAAGCACAGTGATGACTTGTCGCAGCGGAGGGTGAACAAAACTATAATTACTGTATTAATCACTAACAAGAGAAAATCTGCAGATGCTGGAAATCCAAACAACGCACACAAAATGCTGGAAAACTCAGCAGGCCAGGCAACATCTATGGAAAAAAGTACAGTTGATGTTTTGGACTGAAACCCTCCAGCAGGACCCCTCGGCCGAAACATTGACTGTACTTTTTTCCATAGATGCTGCCTGGCCCGCTAAGTTCCTCCAACATTTTGTGTGTACTCTGTATTAACTGCACTATTTTCCTCAGACATGATCACTGCAATCAATAGTCTGTAAATTCCCTTCTGGAGTTGAGTGTTGCACAACTTGGCATTTTTGCAGTGTGAACTGAAGTCTCGAAATTGCAGGATGGTTGCGGCATGGAATGTATGAGGCAAATCAAGGTGGCTTGGCCCGAACACAAAAGCAGGGAATGAACCAATGTTTGGCCATTGCTAGAGTGGACTTGGAGGCAATTCAATGTGGCAGAACTGAAGCGAGGTGAGCAGAGGTGATGTAGAGTTGAGGTGGCGGGGCCCGAGAACGAGGAAAGAACCGAAGTTAGATCAATTTAAGTGCTGAGCCGGATTTGAAAGGCCGAGTACGAACCAAATAGAGGCAGTGGGGCCCAGGTATGAAAGCGAGGAACAGCCCAAGGTTTGGATGATATAAGCACTGAGCCAGATTGTAAAGGTCAAGAATGTTAGGGCCAGAGGTGAGGGATGGACCGATTCGGCTCGCTGCTGCATGAGGTTTACTCATCTCTGCTCTGAACTGGGGCTGTGTGGGCTGTAACTTTTGGGCCCAAGTCGGCTGCAGCGATGACTGGCTTCATGGCTGCAGACTCACTTTCGTGAACTTCAGTTCTGAACGTCATTTGCTTACCTTCATTGATTGAAGAATGTTTTTTTTTTAAATGTGAATTGGGTGTTAAAGAAGCTTGTTTTAAAATTGAGTTCTACTGGGTTTCTCCCTTTTGTGTCTGCCTGTAAGGAATTGAATCTCAAGGTTGTGTATAGTATACACACTTTGATAATAAATGTACTTTGAACTTTATAAATAGCCAGTGATCGATACCAAGCTTAACCTGTGATGTGTGATGTAGTGAAGAGTGTAAAGGCATTGTCCTACACCACCATAGACCATTATAAGACACCCCACAGATCACTCAATTAATTTCAAATCACATAAAAATCCTAAATTCATGGACGCTGACAACAACTTTGGTGTCTGGTTCAGGATAAATGCATAGATTCCTAACCCCGCTGTTCCACAATAGACACATCTTTTGCATTCATCTGAAACTCAGGAACAGTGCCCCAGTAAATTCTGTGACAAATAAACGAAACCTGATTTCTCTAATCTCAACTGTGAAAATCATGTACAATAGGAATGATTCCATGCAACAGTTCAGAATTCTCAAAAACAGACAGACATGGATTAAAGAATGAAAATTGAAGGAAAAACATAAATAGCTTCTTCTGCATGTAGCTGTGAGTTCTGCAAGATACACATCCTGGGTTAGTGATTGATTAAGTGATGGTGCTAATGGTAAGATAGATGGCTTAATGAAAAGCAAACTGAGCAGGAACACGATTCAGAACTACTGTTTGCAAGCAGGATATAGACTGAAATTTGTGCAAACGTTGTTGGAGATACACAGCAGGGCTTGTTGATTTGGTGGAGAGAACTAAGCTAAAGTTTCAAGTTCTGGTTCCTTTCCCGGTACCAGAAAAATTATCTGCGATGAAGGAGAATTCGTTCGCAGCTGAAGAGAATCACAGGAAGGGCTGTGAATGATGGAACCTGTACAAGATGAAATGACAAAAAGGATAACAAAACTAGTGAAACACAGTAATGGGACAAAAATAAAACAAAGGAAAATGATTGTTGATACTATTTTGACAGATCACCCAGCTTTTTTTAAAAAAAAAGTAACAATTAAATGGATGCAGAAATGTTGGATTCTCTGTACCAGGGGCACCCAACCTGGGGTCCATGAACCTCACCCCACCCCACAGTTAATGGAAAGGGTCCATGGCATAAAAAAGGTTGAGAATCCCTGTGTATAAACTTAAATTTGGCTGGAAACTAAAGTTGTCTAACTAAGATGAGCTATACTAGAAAAACAGCTAAATACTTTGTTAATCACACTTTTTCTGGCAAACGATCATTGCTATTCATAGGATGCAACTTCCCTTTGGACTCAAAGGCATCTCGATGTGGCTGAACCTAGGTCAGGCGAGCCAGCAGGCCCGTCGCTGTGAGCGAGGAAAGCCCAAGGTTCGATCGCTTTAAGTGCCGCGCTGAATCGGAGTGGTCGGGTACAAACCAAATCTAGGAGGTGGGGTCCTGGCCCCAGAGCATCTCAAGGCAACTGAACCTGACGCTTGGACAGAGCACCGAACCATCCTGAAAAGTTCAGTGCATCAGCCAGTTCCTATCTCTGATCCACGACTTGGCTCTGTGCTGAACTAAGGGACTCTCTTTACCAACTTCATTTCAGAATCCTGTTTGTTTGTGATTATTGTTTGCATGGTGTGTTCTTTTTCTCAGCACACTGGGTGTTGGACTTTTTTTTTTAAATATATGGGTTCTACTGGGTCTCTGTTTCATGGCTGCCTGTTAGAGACAAATCTCCGAGTCATATAATATCTACATACTTCGATAATAAATGTACTTTGAACTTTAAACCTTAATCTTCTGTTGAGCTTTAGGAAGTAATGTAGGAAGTTAGAAACAGAGGTCAGAGGGAGCCACTCAGGATCAAATTTTTGAGCCGACTATTAATATTCCTTAAAAAAAAAACACCCATGCTATGTGCACTACTGTGAATACAGCATACTAAGTTGAGATATGCATTGGTAAAATCACTTGTTCACTCAGAAGAGGTGATCAGGATCTTGGGTGTCAGAAAGGGATGAGATCAAAAGGTCCTGGTGACCCCTTTGCAGAGCATGCGCCATTCATTTCCAGTTGATCCGGTTTCATTTATCCTGTTCCTGGTTCCATCTATAATATTCCACCAGCTCCTGCCCCCTCCACACACACATAAATATATGGGTCATCTTGCCTCCACCTTCCCTGTCCCAATCATTCTGATACAGGACCTCAGCCCGAGATATTAATAAATTCCTTCTGGCTCTACAGATGCTGCCGGACTCAGAGCTCCTTCAGTAATTCGGTTCTTGTTCTCAATTCCAGTATCTGCAATCTCCTGTTTCTATGAACAAAGCTTCCTATGGGTGTTGGTGTGCTTGCCTAAAACAATTGATTAATGATCTATCTGCAAGTTAAGGAAGGGAATGGAAAAATGAAGATGAACAATGTGAATGCCGGGGTAAGATGGAAATTGAAGGCATTCTTGAAGAAATGCAGTTACAGAAACTTGTGGTGCAGAAGAAAGCCATTCAGATCTTCATCACTGCAGCCAAAATTTAACAGCAATGAATAACACAATTCATAAATAATACAATTCCACCTTCCCGCACTTGGTCCACATTATAGACTCTCGGTATACGTTTAAAAAAATTCAGTTGAGCCTTTTGGGATTGAAACCTCCAACAGCAAAGACTGGAAAAATTTGGAATTCTTTTCAGCAAATAACAATCTGACAGAACTTGCTTCATATCTGATATTTGATAACTGAACCTATTAAGTGTATGGGGAGAAAATATGGATGTATGGAGTTGAGCCATAAATTAGCCAGGAGTTTACTGAGGAAATTCAAGTGACCTATTGCTCTTCTTAAGTGAAGTTATATGCCAGGGCTTCCTAAACTGGGGCCCATGGACCCCTTGGTTACGGGTAGCCTTACCATGGCATAAAAAAAAAGATTAGGAACCCCTGTTATATGCAGGGGCTGAGATTCCAGTTTATGTGCTACTAGAATTCTTATGTTACAGCCAAAGGCATTTCTGGCAAAACACCAGGAAAGTCATAATGGACTCCTGTATGATGTAGTTTTATGCTAAATTATAGTGAGGACTTAGGTAGTGTAATCAGATTAGCAGTGGGAGTTGTTGAGTTTATAGTTGAAAATGATTGATCCTCTCTTTGGAATGGAGGGAGATTGAAGAAAGGCAAAAAGTTATGAGAGCAGAAACAGAATGGGTACATTTCTCTGTTCGAAGGTTGGAGGGAGATTACAAAAAAAACTTCAGTTAATGGAACATAGACAATTGAAGAGAGATTTGATAGAGATACAGGTGGCCCCCTGTTTATCGAACGTTCGCTTTATGACAGCTCACTGTTACAAAAGACCTACATTAGTACCCGTTCTCGCCAACCAAAGAGGATTTTCACTTTTACAAAAAAAAGACGCCCACTTTATACGTGTGTTTACCCTGAGAAAGACTACCATGTCCGTGAAGCCTTGTGCGTGCAGTTGTTTGTGCATGCATGTACGTGCGTAGGCATGTCCATGCACATGCATGTACGTGCCAATTTTTTTTCCTCCAAATCGATTTCAGCTCACTGTCTTCCCAATTTTGGTAAGTGAAACTACACTGTACATACAATATTTCTGCTTTATATAGGCTGTATATTTATCATATTATTCTTGCTTTTACCATATGTTAGTGTTATTTTAGGTTTTATGTGTTATTTAGTTTGATTTGGTAGGTTATTTTTTGGGTCTGAGAACACTCAAAAATTTTTCCCATATAAATTAATGGTAATTGCTTCTTCGCTTTACAACATTTCGGCTTACAGACGGTTTCATAGGAACGCTCTACCTTTGGATAGCGGGGGAAACCTGTATATGAATTTTTGAGGGGTATAGATAGGGTAAATGCAAGCAGGCTTTCTCCGCTGTGGTCATGAGTTAAGGATGAAAGGTGAAGAGTTTAAGGGGAACAAGAGGAGAAACTTCTTCACTCAGAAGGTCGTGAGAGTGTGGAATGAGCTGCCAGTGCAAGTGAGTTCAAATTCATCATCTAAGAGGAGTCTGGATAGGTACAGTACATGGACAGCAGGGACAGTACATGGTCCAGGAGCAGGTCAATGAGAGAAGGCAGTTTAAAATTGATTCAGCATGGAGTAGATGGGCCAAAGGGCCTGTTTTGTGCAATATTTTTCTGTGACTTGATGAGTGGTGGAGGTCTGGGATACACTGCCTAAACAGGTAGAGTCAGAAAATATCAACAGTAAGCATTTGAAAAACCGCCATCTACAAGGATGGGAAGAAAGGGCTGATAGGTCAATGATATACAAACTGTATAGGATGAGCACAATGGACCACATCATCTCTCTGCCATTAATATCGATGATTCACTGACAGCACGACAAGAGCTACAGATGTTCAAATATTTTAATTTATGCAAAATAGGCTTATGTCATATTTTATGGCAATGAATAACTGTGTATACATCAATGGTGCCAAGTAGCTGTTTAGTAGAGTTACTTTGTGGCCCACATATCTACAAATTTAATCAAAAAATTGAATAACAAACTATTCCATGAGAGTACTACACACTGTATAATTACACAAGCCGAGAATTAGAGAAAGAGCAGGGAAACAGTGATCATTCGGGTGGGAACAATTTTAAGTTGTTTATTATTTGATACTGTAAAAGCAAAACAGGTAGGACAGGAGAAGTGTGGCACTCTACACTCCCCAGTTCCCATGCTGCGTACTCTCTGTCACTAGTGGACCATGATCCACAGTTTGGAAACTACGTATAAACAGAGGCAGATATGGGTGTTGAAAGTGATCTTTGTTTTAATCTGGAGCCTGACAAAAAAAACCCCTCCATATCAGCCAAAGAGCAGCAAACCTCCTCCTGAAACCTGAACTACCTGTTGCAAACATCTCAAAGCACTGGAACGATACCGTTGGCACTGTCTCAGCAAATTCCTCCAAATCCCCTGGAAGGATACCAAACCAAAGCCTTGTCTGTCATTAATCCAGACAGGATTCCCGAAACACCCAATCTCAACCTCTGCCACAGGGAGAGATTAGCAACCAAACAGGATATTATAGTTAAAGATCACTTTTGAAACCTTGATGGAAAAAAAATTGCAACCTTCCCACTGCCCCATGGGATCCTTGGGCAATGCCTGTTGAAAGCAGAGAAGAGTCACTTGGAATGGTCTTAAGATCCTTAGGGTCAAAGCTTCAGGAACACGGAATCCATGATGAGGCAAGTGCAGTAATCACCCACCAGTCTTGGCAGGCACCTCCTGTCCATTATGTGGAAGGCTCTGTGATCCCCACAAAGACCTCAACAGTTACCTCAGTTACCAATGGGCACAAGTCATCCCTGATCACAAGAAACTACTTCAGAAGTAAAACTTTAACCCTATGAGATCCCAGTCCTTCAGCCAGGGTGTGGTAGGAAGTGCTGACATTATATGAAGTAATGCAGATCAGTTTTGACTAGTGCATGGGCCTCCTAAAATATTTTGTGATTAACGAGTGTAAGAGGGAAGAACATGGTAACTCATGCCTCCTAACCTGCACACAGTACATTGATCACACTAGCAACAATGGGACACCGAAGCACAAATTCATTGCAGGGAGGTATTTTCCTTCTCAGTTAAATTCCCTGGCCTCACTCTTCATGATCCTTCAATCAACACCATCAAACTGTTCATTCAAATCAATCTCAAACAAGAGATCCACAGACGCTGGAAATCCAAGCAACTCACGCAAAATGCTGGAGGTACTCAGCAGGCCAGGCAGCATCTATGGAAAAAAGTACAGTCAACGTTTCAGACCCTTCAGACTGGCCTGCAGGCTTGAAACGTTGACTGTACTTTTTTCCACAGAAGTTGCCTGGCTTGCTGACTTCCTCCAGCATTTTGTGGGTGTTGCTTATTCAAATCAATCTACCCTGTTTGCCAACAGTGATCAGATTTGAAAGGATTCAATGGCTGTGAATTGCTTTGTGATGGCCTGAAGGCATAAACGATGCCACAGAAATACAAATCTTTTCTTTCTTTCATGATGAACGATGCCACAGAAATACAAATCTTTTCTTTCTTTCATGATGAGTCAATGCCCCAAAACAAGCTGTGCTTTCCGATCACACCCTTTGGTTACCAGTAAAGGAGGCAGGGAGCATAAGACTATAAGGAGCAGAAACAAGGGGAAGGGAAATCCAAGCAACACACACAAAAATGCTGGAGGAACTCAGCAGGCCAGGCAGCCTCTATGGAAAAGGGTACAGTTGACATTTCAGGCCGAGACCCTTCAGCCTTCAGAAGAAAGATGAGGAGTAGAGTTAAATGGTTGGGGCAGGACAGAAAGAAACACAAGAAGATAGGTGAAACCGGGAGGGGGAGGGGTGAAGTAAAGAGCTGAGAAGTTGATTGGTGAAAGAGATACAGGGCTGGAAAAGGGGTAACCTAATCGAAGACAGAATGGAAGAAAGAAGAGGAGGAAGAGCACTAGAGGGAGGCGATGGGCAGGCAAGGAGATAAGGTGAGACAGGGAAAAGGGGATGAGGAATGGTGAAGGGGGAGGGGTTTCAAGCGCAACAGTCTCTAGACTTTAGAGAACGGTGGGGAAAAAATCCAGTGAGCAGTAGTTCTGTGGGTAAAATGCCTTGTTAATGAGAAAGGGCAGAGGACAATGGACAGCTGGTTCAAGGAAGGCAAGAGTAACTCAAATAACTACATGTTACAACAGTGATGTGCAGAAGAGCATCTCTGAACACACAACATGTTGAACCCTGAAGTGGATGGGTACTGCAGCAAAAGATCACACACCGGGCTCCACTCCTGTACCACTGAGTGCACGCAGTCCTGCAATACTTCCCCCAAATGAAAGCCCCTGGGTTTCTCCACACACACAGACAGTGTGGGCAATTCCATTCTACAAAGGCAGCAAAAGAGATTCATTTTACAAAGCAGTTACGAGTAAGATGCTTATTAATGTATTCATAACATTCTCTCAAACTTACAGAGCATATCAATTTGCAGCACAAGGGATGCTTATGTCATTTAGGCTGCAAAATCTTAATTTTTAACATTAAACAGAGATTGTAAACATGTCTCAACTCAGGATATTTCATAGCAAATTGTTAAAGCCAAAACAGTGATAATTTCCCCTCAATATTTAAAATCTGGTTTACATTTGGAATTAAGGAAATAGTGGAAACACCAATGGAAATTTGAAGCCAAGGAAAATTCAGTAAGAGCTTTACAGGACTTGATCAGATTAATGTGATTTTATTAAATGAGCATTAAGGGATTCCCTATAAAACAACAATCTAATCTTTAACCCTGGAGTATAGAAGATGCCCTGAGCCCTCCAGGTACGCATACAGTTAAAAAATCCTGGTCATAATTATGTGAATGAGATGCCTATATATAATTTGGCACAGCAAACTGAATTCACAGTTGTTGACACTAGTATACAAAACCACAATCCACAATTCAGCTTTTAAACAGCTATGTCTGTCTCCTTTACCAATAATTATTCATAAAATAAATGTTTCATTTCCTCCACATGACACTAGTTAAAACATCAGAGCCAGGACTACTGTAGGAGAACAGAGTAGTGTGGACTGGAATGTTATTGCCTTTTTGAGTCACCCTACTTGACAAGGAAGTGTACAAGAAAGTGAAGGCCTCTGTTAAGGAGCTACTACATACTAAGCTTAATGAGATGCAAGTATTATCCATAATTTAAATGACACAGACATTCTCTTCATTGGCAAAATCAATTTTCAGTGTCACCACCTTCAGAAGGATTTCCAGCGGGCAAGTAGCAGCAAACGATCCAGAGCTGTTAGCAAAAGAACTTTCAAAGAGCCAGAGATGCTCACGACCCAGCACTGTTCCAACTGCCCAGCGCACAACGGAGAAAGCAGATTTTGGAGTAACCCTTTGCATGTTGAAATAAGCTGTAGAAGTTTTGCATGATTCTGTTTGCAGTTCAGAAAACTAATGCAACCCAAATGGATACCCAGTCCCAACTTGTGTGACAGCTGACAATTACAACCTTAGTTACCAAGATGATCAATACTTACATTTGACATGCTGGCCAATGCAACTATTCCAGCATTGAGCAAACACATTGTGGAGGTTTAAGAGATTCAAATATCCATCCTCTTCAGCACAGGAGTTATATCTGAGGTAGTTAAAGTTAACAGAAGGCTAAACATTGAAGGACTTCTGCTCACATGGGCATATCACTATCTTGGGTTGTCATTCCGCCTGACTCCATCTACCACATGATGGTGAACTAAAGAGCACTTGATTAACAACGAGCAGTTGCCATGTCAACTGCCAGCCAACACCCACCCATTTGCCCCCTCAACCCATCAGCTCCACACACACACACAATTAAAATATCTCATCCATGGCATCCATATCATTAATTATATCTTTTAGTAGAAATATATCTTTACACAGATATAAATGAATATTTAAAGACATTAACCACATAAACAGTACTGAATACCACAGTTGAATGTTCCCAGAAATTAAGCCATCATTTGTCTGTGTAGAAAGTACCAATATTTAATACTCCAAAAAAAATTAAACCATCATTGTCTGTGTTGAAAGTACCGATTTTCACAACACGAACAAGCCATCAACATGCTAATGAAAGAGCAAAAATCAATTATGCCAGTGTGAGTCCTTGGGGTAACAGCAGTTCTCATGCTGTTTATGATTCCTCTTCCTCAGGGCAAACATTATTATTCTTCTTCAGTCTAATATTCCCAGGCATCTCCTGCTGACTGGTGAACTGTTTGCCAATATCTCTCACAATGGCAATTTTGAGCTACGAGAATAACACTTGGTATTTTACTCACCTTTTCAGAGTGGTACATGAAGAAACTACCTGATTGCTATATCTGAGGCCTGCTTTCACAGATCAAATTGTGTCAGAATTCAACCCTGATGTGCAGGTTGTGCATAAAGAGAGACCTACATCCATTTCCTCAGAAGGACAGTTATATTGAAATGCTATAAAACCACGAATCCAAAGAATACTCAACAAACGAATATTCACAACTGCAAGAGTGGGCCTACAACTGGAAGTCATGGATTAAGGATGAAAGGTGATAACTTTAAGGGGACACCAAGGGAAACTTCTTCAGAGGGTGATGAGAGTGTGGAATGAGCTACCAACACAAGTGGTGCATGCAAGCTTGACTTCAACATTTAAGAGAAGTTTGGATAAGTACATGGATGGTAGGGGTATGGAGGGCTATGATCCCAGTGCAGGTCGATGGGCGTAGGCAGTTTACTGGTTTGGCATGGACTAGATGGGCTGAAGGGTCTGTTTCTGTGCTGTACATTTCAATGACTCGAATCCTTAAATTGGAAATAATACAAGAACCTTTTTAGATTTTGGAACAACATCACCAGGTAGCTATGAAACATCAAGTTAGATAAAATAAACTCCCTGACATGTCAGGAACTATAAATGTCCTGATTCCCTGGTATTATTCTGCAATAAAGCTAAGGTTTAAGTTCACATAAATAAATAGAAGGGAAACCCATTCATTTATTAGCTTAATGAAGCTCACTCTTGCAAGATTTCTGTTGTAGCCTGCAATACATTAGTGCAATAGAAAGTGAAGTTTAGTGCTAGATTGTGCATGCCTTGCAATGTATACTACCAGCTGGCGACAACACATCATTCCTCTTTGAACTGCCAGCGGAAAGGCAGCATGCACATACAGAAGTTCTTGAGTTAAGGCCTCCTCAACTCAACTGTAATTGAGTTGAGGAGGCCTTAGATAACTGCTGTACTAGCAACAATAGAAAGTATCTGGAATCTGACAGATAAGGTGTTATTTTCAAATCTATGTCAAACTATGGGAAGATAAAGTGGAAGTCTGAAAGGTTACATCAACCCTCATTATGACCACCTAGATTCAAGATCAGGAGAATGTGTTGTTCTTTTGGATTGGGAGGAGGGGGGTTGAGGAAGCTAGGAAGCCCTTTACTTTGACAACAGGTCTCGACAACTTCAGAATTGCATGACAGAACAAATGTTTAAGCAAAAGCACTGAAATGTGAACTTTACACTTCACTAACTCCTGCAAACCTTAGATATCATGACACTTTGCTGAATACTTTAATTCATAACTCAAAAATATGTTGCACACTCATAAATGGGGTAACAGTACATAAAGTAGTTTAGTCACAAATGTTAACTTTAAACAGGTGATATGTGAAAAAGAACAAAAATGAATGTTCCATACACTTAACATGATCACTCTTTTGTTCACTATTACAATTTGTTGAATTAAAAATAGGAATTTCTTGAATGTAAAAATCTAAATTTACACTTGTCTATTCATAAGTCAATTATCCATTACAGGTAAAGAACTGACTAACGAACAAGCTTAAAAACACAAAAACAAATGATGATTAAAAATAAATTTTGAAAATTAGTAATCCACCAAAAAGAAAACAGAATACAGTTCACTTCAGAACTGAAATAGATTAGACCTATACAGCAATGATGGTCTCTGTCTAGGGATACTGTGCAGCTTGCTGCCTGCATATGAATATTAATAAAGAGACATCAAAATATTCATTATGTTATTTGACACAATGTCATGTCCAGATAACTCCTTGCACAAGTCCATTATACACACACACGACTTCAAAGCAATTTACTGGCTTCAAAGGGCAAATGAATATGCAACTCAGTATATTTAGCTATTAGATTTCTAGTTACATTTCTTTGTGTAGAGCATGGTACAAGTCAAAAATATATTCAGTGGCCGCTTTATTAGGTATCCCCTGTACCTAACAAAATGGCCACTGAGTGTATGCTCATGATTATCTATTGCTGTAGTCCATCCACTTTGAGGGTCTACATGTTGCATGTTTAGAAATGTTCTTTTGCACAACATTGTTGTAATGTGTAGTTATCTGTGTTACTGGTCACCTTCCTATCGGTTTGAACCAGTCCGGCCAATCTCCTCTGACCTCTCTCATTAACAACGCATTTTTGCCCACCAAACTACCGCTCACAGGATTTTTTTTGTTTTCCACTACATTCTCTGTAAACTCTGCGATCTCCTGGTGTCTTACTCACAACAGTCTTCGGTTTCCATGAAACTCAAACCAACCCGCCTGGCACCAACGATCATTCATCCCCATTCTGATGTTTGGTCTGAAGAACAACGGAATCTCTGGATAATATCTGCATGCTTTCAGGTATTGAATTGCAGCCACATGATTGGCTGATTAGATATTTGCATTCATGAACAGTTGTACAAGTGTATGTTTCATATGTGATCATCTAGAATTCAGAACACACCGAGAAGTGATTGACCTGTAAAAAGACCAGAACAAAAGAATCTGGCTCACTCTGGTACTATGCCAGGAAGACCAGACTGCATGGAAGTGCTACACAATAATCCTACCTCAACAACCTAGTGTGAGTCACCCATTATTATTAAAAAGGCATGTTGCAAAGGCATTCGGCCATTCTGTGTACCCTTGGCAAAAAACTGCATCAGTTGTGCAAGACTGACTCATTCCCAGAAGTGGTTAGTCAAATTTCCAGCGGGACACAAAATGAACCAGGAACGATTGTAATTACATTTCACTCCTGAGAGAATAAAAGCTTTTAATTGCGTAAATAAAAAAAAGTTGAACAATTGAATTTCTAGCCAACTGCATGAATTCTTTAATCTAACTTACCTGATTTTTTAAACTCTACTTCATTCAGGATAATATTTTGTTGACTGCCTGCATGCAATGCCTCAGATGAATAACTTATGAGTTTATCATTGCCTTGGAGTAAAGCCAAGAACACAGAAACCATGCAAAAAATTATTCATCTTTGCTTCCCTCAGGAACTTTGATCTTCTTCTACACCTCATCTCTCACCTACAGTCAGATCCTCTCCTCTACCCTCAGAATTGTACCTTTTGATTTCATTGGGCATCCACGTGTATAGAATAAGTGAAACACTGCAATTCTAAATACGTTTCTATCAAATGGCTCAAACATCTGTGTCTCATTATTTATTGGACATAGATCTATAATAAAGCGCATAAGTAAAACATTAAATAAAGTTTATTTAGGAGCAGTAAGATCTGCAAATTCTGCCACTGTTGAACTAAATTACTGAATTTAAACAATACAAAAATCTTATCATTACACAAAGAATTTTGCAGACTTATCCAAGAAAGAAGAAATATACAAAATTTTATAATTCCAAACATAACAGTTTTAAATGAGATGAGATTGTCTGCCGATTTCACACTTGTAATGACTAACTGTTAAAAATCCCTGGATGAAAGTATCTGAATAGAAGCAAAATTTCAAATTTGGTATTCATGGTTTGATTTCTCAGACCATGAGGAGAAACATGAAAGGTGAAATATCAGTGTTTGAAGCTACAGGTATATTTGAATTTTACCAATAACATGGTTGGTCAAAGCATGACATTTTAATAAAGTGTTCCTGCCTTAGTTTTACACTTCAGGTCAGATTACATACAAGTTCTAGGATAATATTTTGTTTTTGAGAAAAAAATCCATTTTCATCTGGTATTCTGACCAGCAGTCAAGGTTTGCCCTTGATAAACATGAATAATGCAACTATCTTAATCATGCCCAGCGGCCTTTTTCTCAAATTATTACATACAAATGCAAATAACCTTCAGCTTCCAGCCACTGCCCATTGGCAACTGCACAGATGTTCCTGTGAACTTTCTAAGTCCAAATCGGATTTAAGACACTTCAAATGCAATTGTATTGCTATAACACCAGAGGCCATGGTAAACCGTAGTCATCACAATGTGATAGATATATATTTTTAATGAGGAAGGTCAGGTCCAGAGTGCATAGGCTCCATCACAGACCAATGCTACTCCCAGTATGTGATGGGTGCAAGGACTGCCTAAACTGCAGGTATACTAAAGGTATAAATATATTCAAAAAATGTTTAGCTAACAGAGAGAAATGCAAGAATTAGAGATGAAAATTCAATTATTATGCACTGTAGATGTTAAGAGCTTACATACTACAATAAATGTCAATAAGTCAAAAAAGTATCTCAATTCCCAGAGCTTCCTCTCACTCGTTTAAATAGGGATTCTGAAATCTACTCAGATCTGCAGAATCCTTTAACTTCCTTCATGGGTATTTCAGTGTAAATACACATCTCTTACCAAATTGGTATAAAATTTTATAAGACATTTGATAATAGAAATTAATTGTCATTCAAATTTTCCAAACGTAGTGTGCTATTTCAACAGTTAAAAGTGACAAAGAAGATTTCTTCAGACTAATTAAAATAGATTCTTCTTTCGGACTGCTACAATGTCAGAAATTAGTTTGCTGGTACTCACAAGACTTCCAGATATAAATAATACCTTCAAACGTAACTGTAATTCTACATCGTGAAATACCATGATTTGTCATTCTAACAAAGGAAACTGATTAAAAATACACAATTGAAATATATTGTGCAGTTTTGTGATTTTTTTCTGACTCAAAGAAGATAAACCTTAGAGAAGCTTTCCTAAAAGAGAGAATAATTGGAAATTCAATAATCTGAAAACAGACACAGAAAAAAAACTTTCAAAGGGTGATTTCAACACCTTTGTTAGGGACCATTGTGAAGTTATGAAATTATAGAAAGCATAATTATGGATTAACAAATTAAAATGAGTCATCGTGAAATAAAGCCTATACACAATTTAACTTTCAACTGATACTTTGCGACGAGTGAAACTAATAAGATAATAAGATCTGTCCCATTGAATCTACATAGGGGAAGACAATATGTCAATGTTCATGCTGTTAGCAGAGTGTTGGAGGTGTATCCCTACCACTTAAGGCACAGTTCAGGCCAGATCTGTTTTGTCCTGTCATTTGACCTGTATATTTATAGTCATCCCTCAACATCAAAAAGTGCTGGACGAACTCAGAACCAGTCTCGGCCCGAATCATCAACTGTTTAATCTTTTCCATAGACGCTGAGTTCCCCCAACATTTTGTGTGTGTTGCTTGGATTTCCAGCATCTGCAGATTTTCTCTCGTTTGTAATAAAAGGTTTATATATGGGTGTTATTGGAGTATAAAAGTTGCATTGTTTGCTGTGTAACCAAAACTATGTAGTCTGAGTTTGCTATTTGCTATGCATGTATCCAATTGAATGTAAAAGACAATGGTGTGTTAATGAGAGGTAGCTAAGAGATGTAGATTAGAACATGATTAAGTCAATAGGTAGAAACAATAGTGGCGGATGTACTTGTGAGACGCAACTGTAGACCAATTGGATATGCTAATGCAACTAAACCAGGAGATTGCTATAAAAAAATGCTATGTACAAGGATCGGTGGGCAATCAGCGACTAGCTCAATGACTGTCTCAGCTTTGATTTGCAAATTAAAGTTTAATACTTCTTGAAGAATCTTCTGCGTCTCCTGGTCATTTGTGGGGCACGAGAAACCACGACAGTGTCAAGCATTGAATATTCAAAGGGATTCGACTGTTGAGATGCCACTATTACCACCACTGTAAATATGTACAGTCATTCTGTAAATTTACCAGACTATACTCCAAATGTTAAGCAGGAGGTTATAGCAACTGATAATCATTTAGGTAATCATTAATGTCGTGTCAGGAGAGTGAGATTCTCCTGAATGTATAAAAAACTTTTACACTTCCCTGCTACAGCTGCTGTGTGGCTCAATTTTAGCCCATCACAAGCACCTCTATTGACCTTACTTAAAACAGCCGATCAGCATGTGAAGAAGTAATACTAATGGGAAATGGATTTAGTACAGAAACACAAGAGTGTGTGAAATTTGAGTATTTTTCTGGACTGCTGTCCTTTTTCCTGGTAAAAAAGTAGCTTTGCCAATTTATTTGCAAATACCACCTCCCGGAAAACAGTGGACACAACCTGGCTTCGTCTGCATTAACCTTTTTTTCTTTGTTTGAAGACCTTGTAAATGTTTTGATAACTGGGGCACAGAACATGCAATGCATCCAACTGTTACTGAGGTACCATATATTAACTACATGCAAATGGCAAGGAAGCAGGCCAAATGAAAAACACTGTCTAAACAGATAATAACATTTTATTCACATTCATTAATGAAAATATAAAGGCATTGAGGACTTTGTTCGTTAAAATATCAACTATCAGTATGCCTTGTTACATACGGGTAAGAATTTGCAAATCTCCAGAGGAAAAAAATGTGTTAAGTAATAAAGTAGTGACATCAGTGAAAGATTAACAGACATTGTTTTAAGATGTTCCATGCATCAAAAACAGAAATTAAAAATGTAAGTGGAAAATAATTAAAATAGAATTTAGTTTGTTGTGGTATTAAAGGCATCTAACAAACAAAAATTAGAGAGTCACAGAATAACACAGCATGAAAAAGGGCCTTGTGGCCCAGCTTGCCCAACCAATGGTGCCCACCGAGCTAGTCCTATGTTGGAGCGGCATGGTAGCATAGTGCTTTGCAGTGCCAGCAACCTGGCTTCAATTCCTACTGCTACCTGCAAGGAGTTTGTACGTTCTCCCCGTGACTTTCCTCCAGATGCTCCAGTTTCCCCCCATAGTCTGAAGGCGTACAGGTTGGTAGGTTAACTGATCATTGTAAATTGTCCCGTGGTTAGGCTAAGATTAAATCAGAAGATTGGAAGGCAGTCTGGCTTGCAGGCCGGAAGGGCCTATTCTTCCCTGTAGCTCAATAAATAACAAAAATAAATAATCGTTTGGCCCGCATCCCTCTAAACCACATGTGAAGCATCTTGAATATATCCCATCCAAAGATTAGTAATTAGACGCACTGATTGAGTACAAGGATAGTAAATAATTGTGCAGCATGATAGCAGTAGATAACGAAGATATCCACTGAAAATTTATCACATTTCAAGAAAGCACATTGAAGGAAGAAGCAGTCCAGAAGCTTTAATCATAAATTTCTGCTGATTTACTACAGTGAGATAGAAAGCTGCATAAGAAATCCTGATTTTCACCAAGGAGTTTACACACCCTGGAGACTTGGTTAAGATGAGGAAGGCAGAAATTCCAACAGAAGGTTCATGGCTACATATTTGGTCAGATAAGACAGGAGATACTTATTATTGATATTGCTTATATCCCGAGAGAAAAGCTCTACAAATACTGTTCACCATTTGGAAGATGCTACCAATACTGAGGAAGCCTGCAACTGACATTTTCTAAGTCACATGAATCTTCCAGAAAGCAGCAGTGAATATCTGCTTTTCATTACAAAAGCTATATGATGCACTCATTATTTTCAGCAGTATTTGTAAGCAGAGAAGTTAGATGGTCCACAAAGCAAAGTATTTGAGGATGCCATTGTCTGTCTCCTGGTAAGCTCATATGTAGAACACAAACCCATTTGTGATTTCAGTTTCTGTGGAGTTTTTACCTCAGTGGTGAAGGTAATGAGGACACCTTTATATTGTCCAAAGTGAATGGAGAATATGAGAGTGGAGGCAGATGAAGACCATAACTCTGAGAAGCATGAGGATTCTGCTGAATTTAACAGGCCACCACAATCAGAGATTTAGCTTTGGAAGTTCAAAAGAATTTGGTTCACAAGCGCACAGGAGTTTGGGAGGAAGATCTTGAGTTGGGGATCTTGTCACTGGCTCAGCAGACTACTAGAAGGCTTTGGATTGCAAACAGACAGCAGATTATAAGCTAGTGTATGACTCCACATCAGGCAAAATTGTGGACAATTGAAGAAGTAGAAGATTTTTTATGGTTGAAAAGATAACAGATTCAGGTGCTTTGACGTGAATGGTGAAGTGTTTCTTCTTTACTGCTCAAGCTGCACTTGTCTAGGTAAATGAAGAGCATTCCTTCATTCTCTTGAACAAAAAAGCTGAATAGATTCAAATCAAAATACTTATTTGACTGGCCCAACTGAATTTCAAGTCAGTGGTAATCCCCAGGAAAAGTGGTGAACTGGTCAATGACAATACAGGATGGGTACCCCTTATCCGAAATTCCAAAATCTGAAAACCTCCAATATCCAATTTTTTTTTATGAGTGCTGTCATGAAGTCACAAATGGAAAATTCCACAAAGCACTGGGAATGTTCTCAGGTGATGCACAGGTCTCTGTGCACCACAGAGAGTTCTGAGAGGTGACCCCACATACATAATGAACAGAAGTTAATGAAAATCATAAAGTGAAAAATGAAGGTCTCAAGTATCGCCAGTGTCAGAGTGAACTGTGCCGCTTAACCATATGCTGATCATGAACCAAGTAATGATCTATCAGAGTCAACTGAAAATTGAAAGTAATTATGAACATCCAGCAGGCTAGTTGCTGAAATTTAAGAAAGGTCATGACATTAAATTTTTAAAGCGTTGCTGATGAAAATCTAACACCAGAACAAGTTTACAATGCTGATTGTTTTTATACCTTACATAAAACCTTTAAAAAAAGGCAAAATACAAATCCAATGCACTGTAATCTTTTAATCAAACCATGACATCGTTGGTGGAGCGGGAAGCCTGCCGTTGTTTGTTGTTGTTCAGCAGCTGATTCAGGTATTCTCCTCTCCCAGTGCTGTCGTGCTGCTTTTGTTATCCTGCAAGCATTTTATTTTCACTATGATGATGGTACATAATAATTTTTACTGTGCGATAACAGTCAGCTGTGTGGTAATGTACAGATCCAGTTGGAAATAATTTTACAGTTATATTCCAAAATCCAAAACACTTCTGGCCCCAAATCTTTTCGTTGAACGGGTACTCAACCTGGACTACTGATTATCCTTGGTAGGTGGTTAGACGCTGTTAGAAGGGGACATTGCCTCTAGCACTTGCATGGGAAACTTTTACTTACAACAGCCAATGCCTGTATCAACAAGCTCGAGCAGGCAGTATGCAGGTACAGTTATCAGGACTTTTGAATTTACTTTTATAATTTTCCTGCTGGAGATAGTGACGTTAGATACAAAATAAAAGCTCTGTTCCCACTGAGGCTAGGAGAAATTACATTATAATCTTGTTTGACCAAATCTACAGAAAGCCTAAATGCAGTTTTAAACTGGACACCTACTGCTCACATTACAAATGCATTCAAATTCTGAATATATTCAATGCCGCACAGACTGCCCGAGTTACAGATGTCCTAATTATGGACAGCCCGTACATATGAATCAACATTTGGGATACAGGTAGGGTGGACTTGCCAGTTGTGGGGCTACAGGCATCTTCTGTCATGTGGGAGCAACAATACCATTGCACCATTGCACTCAACTAGATAGTTGAGTTAAATGCTCTTGTTAACCATACATTGCCCTTGATTGATCTGTTTTATTGCCAGTCAATGACATCGCCAACTGTTCAGTTTATGAAGAGTTCTCAAGAACTGCTCCAACCTGTGAGGATTATTTCACACTTTAGAATTTTCTGTCTTTTTTGTTTTGTTTTTGCTGTCACTGCAACTAAAATAAATAACATATAAAAGATTAAACAGAATTCATTGAACCTTAAATCTATATAAGTAATAGATACATTAAATTCAGGTATTAACCATCTTATAAATGGTAAAAATATCAATGGAATATTTTCATTAGACAAATTTTCACATTTTTATTCTGTAATAATGTCCATCTCTGTATACAAAATTACTTAAGTGAAACTAATATTTGCATAGATCAACAATAACAGTCAAAATATCAAGACCAATGCTTCTTTGGACAACAATATTCTCAACATTCACTACGTAAATGTCTGTTCTGGTTTGGAATTATGTCCCATGGACTCTGATACAGGAACTCTGCTGCCAGTTGCACAACAGGGCCTCCTTCTGGCCTAGCAGTGTACAGGCTTACGACTTTTTACCACATTCTCAAATACAAGCTACAAAAAAGCTTAAAAGCTGTCTTAAAATAGAAAATGGTGAAATGTTCAACCCCTCAATATTTTATGAAATTTACTTCACTAAATTGTTGTGGTTATGTTTCTGCTTCTATTGGACAAGACTTTTCAAATTCTACCCATCTTCCCAAATTAACCTCTGCAAGAACAAGATTGCCAATTGGTTAAAATTGATAACTTTACAAGTTGAAATTGATAATTGTCCCTATATAAAAAGCTTTTTACAAGGCAATAATTTCTTCATTGGACATTCTGTATTATATTAATACTTGACACAGATTCACTATCAAATTCAATAGGAGATCTTGAAGCTTGGAATTTGACCTAATGCAAATTTAGAAAAAATAGCTAAATAGCTGTTGGAAAAATAATGTATATTGGACTCCAGGTAAGCAAATGGGTGATCCAAATTAAGTCTGAATATCTATGCAGAAGTTCGCATTTTGGATCAACCCGCAAAATCCAAAATACCTGATCTAATCACACCAAAACGGAAACATTTTTTGCATTTTTCTTCCAATTTCCCATATTTTAAATACTGAATAGATTAAATCTATTAGAAGAAGAATCATCTAGTGCCAGCAGAATATTACATTCCTAATGTTCAACTTTAATTTTGGAATCGATGATTTATTAATGGCACAGAGATTTGCTAATTAGCATGTGTAGATTTTATCAATTCTAACGCAAACATAAACCAAGGTAACAAGAAGATGATTCAGTTATTCTCAATCATTATCAGTAATACTTCAAGACAAACTCACTCTTTGGCAATTCTGTACAGCATCTTTTTACATGCTAATTGTGTCTCATAGGTATAGTTAGTTAATATAAATGTTTCACATTTGATTTCTAATAACAAGTTCTGTTTTTACAATAGGCACTGACCAACGCATAACAACAGCTACTTCAAGTGAATGCCTGCTCTCTATCATGAGGAAATTACAATACTACTCTAGAAAATCTAAAGTCAATAGAACTGTTAAAGGCATTATTGGCATTATGGAAATTCTGGCTGAAAGTCCAAAAGGAGAAAAGAAAATCTCTCTAAATGCTTTATTCAGCTCAGCAGGTAAAGTATGCATTGCTGGGTCTATACTGATTTTGCTACCACTTACAATAGATTATTATACAGTTTGTAAATAAGAGACCTAATGGCCTCAAACTGGGCTGTGGCTAAATTTTTTGTGTGTGTTTATTGACAAACAATGAAACATTGTTTACACTGATTATTTGCCTAGAAAAGGGGCTTTGAAAATAATGATGGTGGGCATTATTATTGGCACATAGTTCAGGGGAAATGACAAATGACAGCAGATGACAAAATAAACTATTTGTTACTAACCTCCAGAGTTTGCTGATAGACTCTGCTTGCTTTTCACAAAAGGCATCTCATCCTCAGCCACTCCATTATATTTATAGGAAATTGATCCATTTACACTTTAATTGAACCATTAAACTCAGTACATAAAATGAAGACTCATAATTAATAGCATAAGCATCCTTTTTATGCGATCATTGTTAATGTAATGATGATCAACCTCTGTAGCCAAGAGACCAATTTAAAATAAATAATTTTTTGAGGTTTAATTCTATTTTTTTTCTTTCTCCTTTCATTCCAACCTTTCCCTCCTTCTCTATTTATCTTTTACTACGAGATTCATCGCGTTCTGTTGTAACATCATCTCTATCCCTGTCCTTGTGCATCATCGGTTTAGGAGTGAGACAGCTGATTGAAATGTTTACTAACTATCAAGAGCCATTGCTGTCCTTTCTCTGATATCATCAGCTGACAGTATGAGGTGATAATGAACAGAAAGGGTATAAGAAAATATCATAAGAGACAATGGAATCAAATACAACAATGGGCCATCCACCACTATAAATCTCTGCATGTTTCTGTCACTACGGAACTTAGACCCCCACTACTAGGATCTCCCATGATTTCCACATTGAAACTGCACTAGGGCTCACCGGTCTCCAAATAAAAAATCCGGCAGTCATTGTACTACTATCATTGTATAATTGGTTAATACTCTGATTATGTCAAAATCTCACTTTTTAAAAAAACTTGATTAACTTATTCAGAAATGTATCTGCTCTATATAATCCATAGGAAATGCCAGCACACAGCCAAAACAAAATCTTTTTTTCCTTCTAAACATTGGCAAGGCTCAATTACAGGAACAACACCTCTAAATCAAAAAGAAACAACTCCCCAGATCCTCTAGTTCCATTAATTAAATACTTATAATTGAAACTCGTGATATATGCCCAGTTCTCTATTTACCATCAGGAAACAGCAATACTATAATTACACAGCCTGGATTGGTATGGGGAAATCACAATGTTTGAGGCACACCAGTGATTTTTCTGAGTTACATTTAATCTGTCACTTTCATCGTACAGATTGAAGGTCAAATTGCGTTTGCGACAAAAATCTCTTGAACAAGTTCATGAATAACTGAATATTACATGTAATGAGCAAGAAAGGGAATCTATTCCAGTTTTTAAATGTGTGGATAGTTTCAAATCAAAGGGATGTTTCTGAAGTAAGATTTGTGATTACCTTTGCAATAATCACAATAAAATGTAAAGTAGATGATTGTTTGGAAACTGTAAGTATGCGCCTATCCTTCACATGCACACGTTTACCTGGAGTGCAGCAAATGTCACGGTCATTATATCTGCAATGGTTGTTTCTGTGATTACTAAATAAACTGAGGCATAAAGGTACAGTTAAGACCTCTGTTTATAGAGCACTAAAAAAAACTGCATCAAATCAAGCAAAAAGATGTAAATTTAATCATTCCTGATGCAACATCAGTGTTTCACTTTGGGCTTCTCCAAAACTCATTTTTCCGTGTTCAAGTTCACAAACTCAAGCATCATCAAATGTTACTTCAATGACTGCAACGTTTGTGTAATGCATGCCAGTGCAAGATTCTTTTTAGGATTCTCTGATTAACCCATAGCCCCATGAGAGTGCAGGGAGACTCGCAGCCCGGAAAGTATCGGTGCATTGACAATGGCAATCCACACTTGACAGCGTTTCTAGCCCTTACTTGCATGACAGGTATTTCTGCATCTGGTCAGTGGCTGCCAAGCAAAGAAGCTCTTTAAGACCTATACACTTCATCGAAGTTCAGCAAAAGCTCTGCAAAATACTCCTGACAGGAAATACGCAGACAGATCCAACATTAGTCCCTGAGGGTGTGCAAAATGTCCTTCAGTGTATTGTCCAAAGTTTTAATGCAGTTGCCATCAGCACCTTTAGCACACCAACTGAAAACCAACTTCAATATCTACACACAAGCCTAAAGCAAAATCAGGAACATTTCTCATTACTCACTATAAATGATTTTTCTATATCTCCACTATTTTAATGTTACAAAATGAAGTCATATTTCCTGTCTCACATCTAAATATGTATATACGGAAAACTTTCCTTAGATCTTCAACAGTACAGTCCAATATTTATTGGAACAGCAAGAAGAAAATAAGTAATAGAAAAAGGAAAAGGCCCTTTAGTGTCTCATTCATTCAGAAAATTCACAACCAATCTGATCTTTGACAGCAACACTTACCTGCCCAATCCTCATAAACCTCAGTCACCCTTGACCATAAATATTAATTATTCCACCTACAACAGTTGGATATAATTTGTTTTCTGAGCTCATATTTGGAAAACTATCAACATGATGTATATCCAACTTCAGTGCCAACATTTCAATCGTCTGAATAGATGGTGAATGAAATCCAATGGAAAGGGAAAGCAGTTTCAAAAGCATTAAGAACATCCTGCCTCTGGAAGCAAGAATGCCACATTAACCAGGGTCCTTCTACAAAAATCTAACAGTTTTGCCTTTTTACAAGACTCTAATGAAAATATTACAAGGGAAATCTGATCAAAGCCAAAAATAACAAATAGATATGGAAAATAAAGAGTAAGCAATCCTGACAGTACGGCCTCTCTTGCACAAGATATTAGATCTACAGCAGAGAACTTTATCATGTGAGACATAGCAGTAAAATAATTGGAATTGAAAACGCAAATGGTTTTCCATTAAAAGTAAGCTGAAATAGTTATTGATCAAAAGGCATCGAGGTTTGACTTACATGACTTAACTTTCAAAGCAAATCATTTAAAATGATAATTCACTTCCAATTCCAGCTCTACCAGCAGGACCATCCCTTTTAATTTAAGCCAGACGCTGGTTTAAATTCTAGGGAAAATTTAATTCTCAGCAATTAAATGCAAATTTGTCTCTGCATTTGTGCATTAAGTATGTTGGATGAAAGGTGGAACTCTTCAGTAACAACAATATGCAAACCACTACCTTATGTCTATACGTGTATATTTGAATTTCACTGTGGCAGTTATACATTTACTGACCTCTTGAATTTGCTCTGTAAAGTTACACACTTAGTACTTTCACGTACAACTCCACTACTTAACTTTGTTGCCGGTGCATTCTGCACGATTATAAAATAAGTACGGGAAAATAAAATTGTCATAAACTCTCAGAAATTTAATTACCGTTGGTACTTTCTGATAGCCAAAACTTTCTTAATGGCCAATACTCTCTCTGCACATAATGCATCCACAAAGCACAACACACAATACAATTTTATATGTGTGACATTATACTGGGGTCTTTTTCAATAAAATTAATTCCAGTTAATTACTAGGCAGCAAGCCTGTATACATACTGAAGTATTAGATTACTGCAGCGATGCCCTCGAGTACTGGCAAGAATGCTCCTTATACCATATGCTCTGTTTTTTTTAATCTTAAAGTATGATTCCTTTCCGTAATCCAACAAAGTGAATAATAAAAGTTGTTGACCAGGAAATACATTCTTCAGCCACATCTTGGTCTGGAAGACTACCTACAGTTGTAAAAGGTATTGTATCTCCACCTTGTAATTCAAATTTAAACGAGTCTTTCCAGTTACTTGGGTCTCACTCGAACCTTCGGGACCTCACGTAGTGAAAGCGGATGTCTTTTACCTCCTCTGCCGTATACTGTACTTACTGAGTATGCCCGCTAGAAAACGAATCTCGGGGTTGTATATGGTGACATATATGTACTTTAATAATAGTTATTTCAAACTATGATTCCATAATGAGTAATCGCAACTAAACATTGAACTAAGACAAAGCTCCAACTTGCAATGCACCTTAAAAGCGTCTGGACCATTCCGAGTGCACAAGTTGGCCGTGCTCCCGTGGAGCTGTATTAACGTTTAAAGTGTCCTTACCCGAGATCTCCTGGTAGGGTATGTTGTTGAGGCTGAATCCCTTCGCACCATACGCCTGCCTCACCTCAGAACAGGTCCGAGCCTTCACATCAGCCACAACCGAATCACAAAACAGAGTTAAGATGCAAAGCCCCGCAAGAACAGCAATAATCCAGGACATGGTGTGTGCAGATAGACCTTGAAAATCCACTTTTTTAAAAAAAAACCCAGCCCGAAGCCTGACGAACTCCCTTACAAAGTCCAAACACACTGCTGAGAAGCTGAGGCGATTTCTCCAAGCAGCGGTTGCTGATCTCCAGTATTCCTCCCCCGGCTCTTGGTTACGCTTTTTTGCATATATATTGTCTGCGGATAGCTTTCTTTCTTTTTAAAAAGAAGCAAGTCCTCTATTTTTCCTTCCCCGACCCAGTGTGGATATTGCAGGACCGGGACCTAAGGCCACCCTCACGAATCCCGTGTGTGTGTGCATGAAATCCCGGTGAGTGTCCGCTCTGTGAAGTTCACTCGGACAAGCTGAGACTAAAAGCTGAGAGTGAGAGAGAGATCACGGAGTGAAAACCCCTCCGCCTCTGGATGCTCTCACATCAGAGGAACATGGTGCACGACAAAGCCCGGACTGGAATCCTCGTGTGTGATTCGCTGGGGAAGGAAACGCGAACATGTCAAATCCCTAACCATGTCTTCTGCACACAATATATTCTTGTCCGGTAAATCTGTCCTGCAGTAATATTTCACTACAACCGGTTTCGCTTGCTTTCTGGATTTAAAGCGACACTTACGAAGCGTATTTTTAAAGGGGTTTACGGAGGAACTGGTAGTTAGTGTGTAAAGGCAGTTCATGGACTGCTAAAGACCTGCTGCGCTATTTAATGCATGACTGCCCAGCAGCGGCGGCCTGTGAATACAGAGCTGCCGTATCCACCCCACCCCCACTCCGGAGTTGCTGTGGGAGATAATTACAATGTTTATTTTAAAATGTCACCCATTTCTCAAAAGTAAACTGGCAGTGGTTTTGTGACTTTCCATCTCATTTCACATGAAACGAATTAGTTTGAAGTGCAAAATCTACTGCTGTGCCGGCACAGTCAGCAGTCACACTGCGTACCGCAGGATCCCACTAAAAGCAATAGACTGAACGATTGTTGTTAGCTGAGAGGGAAAGCTACAACTGAGAGGACTATCCTCGTACATCTGCTGTCGAATCTTTTTATAATCTTTTGAACTATCAGCAAAGAGGGCACTTCCAAAAATGCAACACTAAAATAACTTTGCGGACATTATCGAGCTATAAACTTTGACTTTCTGACTCGGGAATGAGACTGTGACTACAAGAGTCATGTTGACAGGAGGAATGAGGAGGCACAATGTGTGTGTGTGTGGGGGGGGGGGTGTGAAGATGGGAGTCAGGAGAGGAGAGAAGAAGGCAAAAGGAAAAGTCTTCTCATTACTCCCTTTAGGGAAGGGTAGAGGAGCTTGAAGATGCGCACACAGTGGTCAGTGCTCATGAGCACTTCCTCACTATCCCTCTTTTGAATTTTGTGTTGATTTTATTTCTCACTGTAATTTGTGGTAAGTTTTATATTTTGCACTGTACTGCTACCATGAAACAACAATTTTCACAACATTTATCAATGATAATAATTCTGATTCTGAAAACAGTGAGGCAAGAAGTGGGGACGTGGAAAGGGTTGGGTGCACAAGTGGGTTGAGCTGAAGGAAAAGCAGAGCACTTGAGTGAAAAAGAAGCGTGTGTCACAGTTGGAAAGATGAGTGGAAGGCTGGGATGAAAAATGAGCGGTGGGAAGATTAAGAGGAGAAAGGAATAATGAAATAGAGATGATGGTGAGTGAGAAATGAAGAAGGATGAAGTAAAGGAGGCAGAGATAAGAAAGAGGGGTCGGAGAAGGAAATGGAGAGAAAAAAGATAGAGAGGTGGAGGAGGAGATGGAAAAGACAAAGAAGAAGGGTGGTGGGTTGGGGATTGGGAATGTTGCCTTGGGGCCAAAGTGAGAGATGAGAGAAGTTGGAAAGAAGAAGGATGGTGGGGTAGGGATTAGGAGTGTTGCCTCAGAGTCATAGTGTGGACAGTGAATTCAACCATATCTTTAATTTCCAATTACTGGGCCGATGGAATGTGATAGAGACTTTAAACCTTCACCGCATCTATCTCATTTCTGTCTTCCCTATCTTTCATTCTGTATCCCTATCATTCCTGATTTTGTTTTTTTTTCCTCTCTCTTTCTCTATCCTGTCTATACCCATCTTAATCCTTCCCTTTAATCATTTCATTTCTTCCATTCATTTGTTTTGACTTCACTCTATTCACACTCCCTCCATTTCCTCCTTTCTTATCTTCAATCATTTATCCCCTCTTTCTAACCCCTCTACTCCTCCTTCTCTCATTCCTATCTTCTCATTTCCACTCCACTCTCTCCTTCTACCCCTCTGTTCCTCTCTTCCTTTCTCTCTCTTTCTCTTCCAATCCCTTCCCTCACATGCATTTTCAGTGGTTAAGGGAGGAAGGTGGCCTTGATGGTCTAAATAATGGAGATAGCTGAGAGATTTGGTAGGGGAAACTAAGATAGACTGTGTCCAACAGGGAGACCCATGGAGCCCAGTGTCCAAGACAATATTCCAGGTTACATATAGTCTGGAGAAGGTATCTCTGAAAACTCCTGTGCAGTTTTGCTTCTCTTAAAGCACTGTTCCACTCATCTTCACACACTATCTTGTTCACAGAGCGATGTACCACTTCTTGCTTCTCTAGCTTGAACACATTGGTTACTAACATGAAACTGCATATCTGTTTCCCAACATCAATGCTCTCCGTTGCTTGCACCACATCTGCACATGTGGCACCATCCTGAAGTGTGCCAAACATGCCTCGGTTTCCTTGAAGACTTTCATGTGACTGCCACAAAATTCCAAAAATAGTCAGTCAACCAAAAATATAGCCAGCTTGTAATTATTAATATGAGTGACAATGTTATCTCAATATTGATAGATTTCAGAATATTATCTCAATATCGATACATGTGACAATATTATCTCAATATTGATACACATGTCAATATTATCTCAATTTTGATACACGTGACAGCATTATCTCAATATTGATACACGTGCCAATATTATCTTAATATTGATACTCATGTCAATATTATCTTAATATTGATACTCATGTCAATATTATCTCAATATTGATACATATGACAATATTATCTGAAGGGCTCTCCCAGGATTTCAAGTCAAGTCAGGTCAAGTCACTTCTTATTGTCATTTCAACCATAACTGCTGGTACAGTACATAGTAAAAATGAGACAACGTTTTTCAGGACCATGGTGTTACATGACACAGTAGAAAAGCTAGACTGAACTACATAAAAAAACAACACAGAGAGAAAAAAAACAACTACACTAGACTACAGACCTACCCAGGACTGCATAAAGTGCACAAAACAGTGCAGGCATTACAACAAATAATAAACAGGACAATAGGGCAGTAAGGTGTCAGTCCAGGCTCTGGGTATTGAGGAGTCTGATAGCTTGGGGGAAGAAACTGTTACATAGTCTGGTTGTGAGAACCTGAATGCTTCGGTGCCTTTTCCCAGACGGCAGGAGAGAGTTGAGTTTGTATGAGGGGTGCGTGGGGTCCTTCATAATGCTGTTTGCTTTGCGGATGCAGCGTGTAGTGTAAATGTCTGTGATGGTGGGAAGAGAGACCCCGATGATCTCAGCTGACCTCACTATCCGCTGCAGGGTCTTGCGATCGGAGATGGTGCGATTTCTGAACCAGGCAGTGATGTAGCTGCTCAGGATGCTCTCAATACAACCCCTGTAGAATGTGATGAGGATTGGGGGGTGGGAGATGGACTTTTCTCAGCCTTCGCAGAAAGTAGAGACACTGCTGGGCTTTCTTTGCCTTGGAGCTGGTGTTGAGAGACCAGGTGAGATTCTCCGCCAGGTGAATACCAAGAAATTTGGTGCTCTTACAATCTCTACTGAGGAGCCATCAATGTTCAGCAGGGAGTAGTCGCTCCGTGCCCTCCTGAAGTCAACAACCATCTCTTTTGTTTTGTTCACATTAAGAGACAGGTTGTTGGCTCTGCACCAGTCCGTTTACCACTGCACCTCCTCCCTGTAAGCTGACTCGTTGTTCTTGCTGATGAGTCCCACCACGGTCGTGTCATCGGCGAACTTGATGATGTGGTTTGAGCTGTGTGTGGCAGCACAGTCGTGGATCAGCAGAGTGAACAGCAGTGGACTGAGCACACAGCCCTGGGGCCCCCCAGCTCAATGTGATGGTGTTGGAGATGCTGCTCCCGATCCGGACTGACTGAGGTGTCCCAGTCAGGAAGTGTAGGATCCAGTTGCAGAGGGAGGTGTTCAGGCCCAGTAGGCTCAGCTTTCCAGTCAGTTTCTGAGGTTTTATCTTTTGCTCCACTCTGTTTCTTATTAACATCATCCATAAGTACACTTGCAATACCAGGTCAACCTCGCCACTGGCTTCTATAAACCGTCCACACTCTCTGCAATGTCAAACTACCTATCCATCTTTTAGTAATGGACAAAAGACATTTCTTTCCAACTGAGTAATGGAAACACTGGATTGAATAATAAGAAGACTGAAGTAAAAGTTTGTAGCTCCAGTCAAAATCTGTCTTCACCAGCTCCCATCTTCTAGTCTCTCTGTGGCAACTGTTTGAAAATGAAGCTGACTACTCACACCTGCTCTCATTCATGAACCTGAGATGAGTTTCAGAGCACATAGCTGTGCCATCTCTACGACCATTTGGTTCTGGCTCTGTAATGTTACCAATTCTATTCTTGCCTCAAATACTCAAACTTCATCCAAGTCTTTGTTGCTGCTGCCATGCTTCTGGATGGGCTCCCATACTTCATGGTGATGTGGTATTATCCCAAACTTCTAATCAACATTATCTCCCGGTTTGCCCCAAGTCCTATGCAACCAGCTTCCCTGTAGTCTTGACCCACACTAGACCTACTCTCCAATATCTCCTCAGTCTCTTTTCTTCTTTTCTTTATCTAAAAAAATCTACATCTTTGATCAAACTTTTGTTCCCTTCCCATATCTTCATATGTGTGCCATAGCCTAATTAGGGAGAGACAGCAAGGCTTTTGCACGGCAGGTCATGCCTTACCAACTTGATTGAGTTCCTTGACAAGGTAATGAGACAGATTGATGAGGGTAGGGCAGTGGATGTTGCCTACATGGATTTTAGTAAGGCGTTTTAAAAAACCCTTATGGGAGATTAAGATGCATAGCATTGGCAGTGAATTAATTGGCTGTTTGGATTCAGAACTGGCTTTCGCACAAAATGCAGAGGGTAGTGGTTGAAGAGACTTATTCCAGCTGGAGCTCTGTAATTTGTGGTGATCTGCAGGGTTCGATGCTAGGATGTCTGCTGTTTGGAACATATATATATATAAATGACCTGGATGAAAATGTAGATGGGTGGGTTAGTAAATTTGCAGATGCTACCAAGATTGGTGGAGTTGTGGATAGCATAGAGGACTGACAAAGAATTTAGCACAATATAGATCATTTCCAGATTTGGGCTGAGAAATGGCAGGTGGAGTTTAACCCAGACAAATGTGAGGTGTTGCAGCTTGGTAGGGCAAATGCAAGGAGCCAATAACAGTGTCGCTGAGCAGAGAGTCCTTGGGGTCCAAATTCGTAGCTCTTCGAAAGTGGCTACACAGGTTAATAAGGTGCTTAAGAAGGCTTACGGAATGCTTGCTTTTATTAATCAAGGCCTTGAGTTCAAAAGGTATGTTGCATCTTTATAAAACTCTGGTTAGGTCACATCTGGAGTATTGCTTACAGTTCTGGTCGCCCCTCTGTAGGAAGGACGTTGAGGCTTTGGAGAGGGTGGAGAAGAGGTTTACCAGGATGCTGCCTGGTTTAGAGGGCATATGCTATCATGAGAGGCTGAATAATCTTGGGTTGCTTTCTTTAGAGCAGCAGGGGCTGAGAGGAGATCTGATAGAGGTTTATAAGATTATGAGCGGCATAGATAGAGTAGGTAGAAAAGTATCTGTTTCTCCAGGTTGAAATGTCTAATACCAGAGGGCATGCATTGAAGGTAAGAGGGGGTAGGTTCAAGTGGGATGTAAGTTTTTTACTCAGAGACTGGTGGATGCTTGGAATGTGCTGCCTGGTATGGTGATAGAGATAAGTACATTAGAGAGATATTTAAGAGATATTTGGATTGACACATGGATGTAAGGAAGATGGAGGGATAATATACTGTAATTGATTTATTGATTGATTGATTGATTTTTTCTTTGCTATTATGTATTGTATTGACCTGCTGCTGCCAAATTAACAAATTTCACAACACACGCTGGTGATAATAAACCTGATTCTGATTCTGGATAGGGACACGGTGTGGGTAGGAAGGATTAGTTTTTGAGTGTTTTTGATTTGCTTTTTAGCTGGTTCAGCACAACGTTACGGGCCCAATGGCCTTTTCCTGTGCTGTACTGTTCTATGTACACTACTATGTTCCCTGTGACTTAGTGAGAATTCGCATTTAATCATACTCTGGTATAATGCCTTAGCAGAATAAGTTAGGGCTGGTCCGTAAATGGAAAGCATAGTTATTACGTTCAATGATCTATCTTACTGTCCCATTCCCATGTAGCCCTGCAACTTAATCTCTCACAAATGTGGATCCACTCTCCTTTGATCCTTTTGCCACTTTGCCAGTTTAAGGGATAGCTCACTGCAGCAAATTAACCCACCAGCACATCTTCCAAATGTGGGAGGAAGGAGGAACATCTGTGGAAACTCATACACTCAGAGAAAGAATATGCAAACTCTACGCAGACCGAAGATCAGGACCAAACCTTTGCCATTGCAGCTGAGAATGTGTTTTTAATTGACTTTATTATCTTAAATTTTAATTCATTTTCAAATTACTTCAATACTAAAACCTTTGAAAATCCATAGAAGTCAAGGACATTATATTTTTGACAGAAGGCAAAGCTCTGTACTGTGAAGCCCTGTCAGGGGTGTTGATGAAAGAGCTTCTTGCACTATGCTAAACACAGTAAGCATTCAAAATTTTCTGTTTGGCTCAAGAGTTCAGGGTAACATTGAGATTAGCTCACTGCTTCCAGCCCAGATTAAGAGCAGGTGTGTGGGGACTACGTGTGCTTACTCTAGGCAATGGGCTGAATCCAATAAAGTCTGGTCCAGTATCTGATCACCTACAAATCAATGTAGGGCTCTTGCATACCTAGGCTAAAAGTGAGGTGCCTTTCCTCGTGCTTACAAGACTGAGTACAGGGATACCAAGTGGGAGTAAGACAGCAAAACAGTGGTTGGCGTCCGTCTGTCTCGAAGGACAATGGGTGACCATCATCATCATCACAAGCCTGGGCGGAAGGTATGGAGATCCTGAGATGCCCAGTGGTCAAGATCCTCCTCTCAGCCTCACCAGTGTAGTCTGAAGGCAAGGTTGTGAAGCTATACATTGGCACCAGCTTGGCTGCAGGAGATGGTGGAAGATGTCAATACTGTCCAGCCACTTTAGGGGCTCCACTGCAGATTTGCTGACTAGATTTACTCCTGTAGCTTTCATCTCTCCCGAGGCTGTCCACAAGGCAGTGTGGCTACTTACCCATAGCTGGGGATCTGGCTCACGAGCACCGGGGAGTGTCCACACTCTGGTGGGCCTGAGTGCTACGTGTGCAGAGGCCGGACCTCTACCCCCACCTCTGTAGTTCGGCCTGAGCCCAAAAGGAGCTCGGTTTCTGCATGTTGTCATTGAGGAGGCACTACGTGAGGCTTGTTGCTCTCACTTTCAGCTTCCACTGCTGGTGAGCAGTCTCGTGAAAAGGAGAGCTGAATGTGTAAGCCAGTGAAGGAAGCTGAGAGTGAGAGTGACAAGCACCACCCACTACACTATCACACTAGACAGCAACCATTTTGACAGAAAAGTAACGTTGTCATATTCCTTGTGCAATTATGAATGCTCAAATTGTCCAGTATGTTGTGATCTGCAAAAGGCACACTCATGAGTTGGCTTAGCAAAAATACCAACTCATTCACAATCATACGGTAATTTTCCAGTTGTTCTTTCAATTACGTATTAAATGCCAATGAAGCAAACCACAGAACACTAATGCTAAAACTTAACCATATCAACTTTTCTAAAAAGATACTCAATTGCTTTTGAACAAAAAGAGACCATTCAAAAATCCTATTCTTCTTACTAATAATTTTTTATTAGAGATTTTTTAAACATTAACTCATACTCTCTATACTCTTATTCCCCTCTTTGTTCACAATCTTCCAAATCTACTGGGTTTTTTCTTGATTCATCAGGAAATAAGCATTTATCTCTTAGCACTATCAGCAAACCAGGAAAGAAATCAGGTGAATGAGAAAAGGTACACATCTTTCCTGTTTGTTTATTAGTGACGTCTATCTAGCTGAATGTGATCATTGGAAAAGTAGATCATGTGATGGTTTAACTCTAATCATAAGTAGCAATCTACAGACGTTCAGATGAATTCAGAAATGCAAGGACTGTTGACACTTATGACCACGATTTTGACCTTAAGAGATCAGTGGTATCGTAGATATGAAACAGACTTCCTGATGTCATGTTAAGGAAAAGGTCTGTGATTTGCAGCAACTAGAAACTGTTATAAACATTGCAAAGAATTGTCAACAACCAGTCATTCTGAGAAACCAATGATGGCAACTTTTTTTTAAAAAAAAGTAAGAATTTGCAGCAGCTCTTTCATATTCTCCTTATGCTGCAAAATCATTCACAGCCAAGCAATTAATTTTTTGAAATGTATGGCCTGTCACTTTGTCGGCAAACATAAAACTAAGGTTTCACAAATAATAATGAAAAATAAATCTTTTTTTCTGAAGGTGTGTGGTGTTTTTCATTGTGGCATTGACTTGGGAATGATCGTAGTAAATATTCCAGGTTAAACTCACTGCTTTTTTTTCTCATAAGGACATATGAGACTATTCAGATTCACTTTTTATACATGGAGCCTCAGTTCAATTTTACATCCAAAAATAGTCACCTCAAAATAAACAACATGGTGTTTAGACTGAAGCAAAACTTCAGCTGAAATAAGCTGCCACTTCTTGGAGCGTTGCTCAAACCAGCAAATTACTGCTGTGCCCACATCTTTTAAAAAATCTTTTAATAAGACATATATTTCCATTTAGATGACAGGTTAACTTGA
The DNA here is from genome assembly GCF_048418815.1 of Hemitrygon akajei. Lineage (NCBI taxonomy): Eukaryota > Metazoa > Chordata > Chondrichthyes > Myliobatiformes > Dasyatidae > Hemitrygon > Hemitrygon akajei. The sequence continues at coordinate 110,747,893 of NC_133125.1, forward strand.
AACAATGCAGACATTGACTGATTTATTGAGTGATTTTAACAATTTTGGTTATGCCAATTCTGTTCTTGCTTCACACCACACAAACTCTTTCTCGTACAGATCACTAAATAACATTCAGCACATTGCTTTCTTCTTCCATGCAACAATGTTGAACTCTATATTTCAAACAAGAATACATTTTATGGAATTGATTCACAACTCTTCAAATGCCTCATTATTTGTGCATTCTCTACAATATACATTATTAAAAGTTTAAAGATTTTAAGAGATTGGCTAAATTTGTCACATGTACATCGAAACATTGAAACAACAGAGACATGCGCAGTTTGCATCAAGGACACTTCGAGAATGTGCTGGGGGCAGCCCACAAGCGTTGCCATGCTTCTGGTGCTAACAAAGCATGCCCAGAACTTACCGGCCCTAACCCATATGTCTTTAGACTGTAGGAAATTGAGCCTTGATCTTCTGATCTCTGACTACACTGACTGCTATGCTACCACGCCACCTACATTTTTTACTTTACATGGAATATGCCATCACTCTCTTTCTGCAATACTTTATGTCCTTCCCAGTCATGAGCAATTTTATTCCAAGCTGAATAAATTTATTCTAACACTTGCAGTAAAGTTCTTCCTACAAAAGAGAATCTCAAACCTGACATCCACTCCCTCAAGAGAATACTGATAACAAAAAGAATGTTAAAATAAACCATGGTAAAACCCGATGAAGGGTCTCAGCCCAAAACGTCAAATGTTTTCTCTTTTCCATAAGTGCTGCCTGGCCTGCTGAGTTCCTCCAATATTTTGTTGTGCGTTACAGTAAAAGCTTGGCTATCACACACACTGGAACATTTCACTATTTAGGAAGGAGAGGCAGACCAGCATTGCAGCACTGTTACGGTGGTGCCTGGGCTGACTCATGATTTACCAACATATTGCATGTAGTTGCCAGGACCTGTTGGTAAATCAAGCTTTTTTCGTCATTACTGGTTGAGTTCAAGAGATTTAAAAAGATAAAAATTTTCTCCCTGTTGATAAATGGTACTAAATGGGCAGAGGAATTTTGATAGATATATTGTTAAAAGCAAAGGACAAAGAAATGGAAGGATTTCTGACATATGTTTACGTTCCAAGGAATTAAATGGGCTGAGTTGGCCAAATGAACAAAATGCCACTGGATGACCAGTTGTATAGCAGTGAACATTATATCATGTTTAGATTGGTAATGGAGAAGGTCACAGCACTATTTAAAGTAGAATTAGAAAAGTGTTCTCTTCAACGAGGTGAGGAAGGATTTAGTCATGGCACAGTGGAACCACAGGTAGGCAGACAAAACTGTAACAGGACATTTTAAAAATGAACACACAGAAAATGCTGGTGGAACGCAGCAGGCCAGGCAGCATCTATAGGAAGAAGTATAATCGATGTTTCGGGCCAAGACCCTTCGTCAGGACTAACTGAAAGAAGAAATAGTAAGAGATTTGAAGGAGTTTTCTCAAACTTCCAGTAATGCCCCCCCACCTTCACCATTCCCCATCCCCTTTTCCCTCTCCCATGTTATCTCCTTGTCCTTGTCCTCCTCCCCCCTTTCTTTCCTCTATGGCTTTCTGTCCTCTCCTATTAGATTTCCCCTTTCTCCAGCCCTGTACCTTTTTCAACAATCAACTTCCCAGCTCTTTACTTCACCCCTCCCCCTCCTAGTTTCACCTATCACCTTGTGTTTCTCCCTCCTCTCCCCCACCTTTTAAATCTACTCCTCATCTTTTTTTCTCCAGTCCTGCTGAAAGGTCTCGGCCCGAAACGTCAACTGTACTCCTTTCCACAGATGCTGCCTGGCCTGCTGAGTTCCTCTAGCATTTTGTTTGTGTTGCTTGGATTTCCAGCATCTGCAGATTCTCTCTTGTTCAGGAACTTTATATGATCCCTTCCTAGCAACAAGCAATGTGCTAAGGATTTGAAAAATGGCAAATGTGAAAACCTTATTCAAAATATATCTAAGGAATGCCAAGCAGTTAATTTAATTTCGGTGCTGGGGGAGTTTTTAGATAGAGAGAAAATCACAGGTAGTTCAGAGGCTCGAATTGACGAAGAAGATCAAGTATGGATTTGTTGAAACAAATCATATTTGACAAACATGACCATATCTTTAGGTAACAGAAAAAGTTAATATAAGAAATGCAATAGACATTACATACATGACATTTGCTAAATCCCGCTAAAGAAAGGCGATTAACAGAAACATTCCCTGTGCAATAAAGATATCTGTGGCAGGAAATTGGAATAAAAGTACATTTTCAACTGTAGGGTAGTTAACTGGCAGTCATTTCTAGGATCATAGCTTCTTTTGATTTTATAATACAATTGAAAATGGCTGTGCTTGTAAAACTTGTAGATGACACCAAGCTTAAATGTGTGGTAAACAATAGAACATAGGCTAGAATAATGGGTAAACAGCATAGTAAAATCTCTGTTCTAAAAGGGTATCATCTTATTCTGAGTATGTGACCCCTTGCTCTAAACATTACAACTAGATAGAACATGATTCTTGCCTCTGCCCTGTCCAGCCACAAAGAATTTGTGTATTGCTCAAGGAAATCACCTCTCATTTAAGATCATGAGAGTACAAATTGTCTGCTTAACCTTATTCCACGATACGTAACTCAAAAAATCCATTACATTCCAGTTTGTAGTCAATGACAAATGGATTTATGGAGAGAAATGGTGTTATGTTCCACAGTGGTCAATCAAAAATTCCAACAGATGCACTCACTGTATTCCTCTGCTTGACCCATTAAATAAGCCTTTTAACTGTTGATCTTAGCATTTGCTGCTCTGCTGAGAAGGGAAATGTCGCTGTGCTGTTTCGCTTCTCACACAGTTTCTATTTGCCTGCTAGAAATCCATCTGATTTCTCTGCTTTTCTTTAAACTGGGTTTCCTGTAGCTGCATCAGGCTTGTAATTTTCCTTGTATTAAAAGGTAAACTTTGATTCCCTTCCCTCTCCTTTACCCATAGGTGCAGATTATTGTTCCTGTTTATACTGTGAGTTATTGTGGACTAAAAATCACGGACGTGGTTATCTGGAATGCTTATTCTGTAAGGTTAATCCTGCTCAATCATTGGTGATAGGTTTACCTCTATAACATATATGTCAAACTCAAGGCCCACAGGCCAAATACGGCCCGCGGTGGAATTATCTTTGGCCCGCGAGATAATATCTAATTACTATTAAAGCTGGCCCCAGTAATCGAAGCGCCTATGGCGTATGATATGGCTAATGCTGAGTTTATTCAGGTACCAGGTTTTCAGGGATTTTAGTGTTTATTCGGCAGTCTTGCTTGGCAGTCTTCTTCATAAGAAATGGAATTTGTAAAGTGAAACACTTTGTAGTTATAGCAGAGACTGAGACACATGAGAGCAGGCTGAAAAAACGGAGGCAACGAAAGCTGCGTTCGCACGCGTCCGACTGATCCGGCCCGCATGAAGCTGCATTTTGCTCAATCCGGCCCGTGACCTAAAATGAGTTTGACACCCCTGCTCTATAAGGTACTATGATTTGCATCTGGTGTTAGGTTTATAGGTTAATTTCAATATCAAAGTATGCAACTCTGAAATTCTTCTTCTCCAGACAGCCATGAAACCAAGAAAGAAAAGAGCAGCAGCACGGTCATCAATCCCAAATCTCCCTCTGCTGCTCTCAAAAAAAAAGAGGAAGATGAGGCGAGAAACAGAGAACATAAAAGCTGTAAGACTGAAAAAAAGGCTCTCGTCCAAGTCCATATCCAAAACTCAGAAAACCTGGGTAACATTCTTTGGGCCCAGTGGCAGGCCTTGCCCTCTCTGTAGCAGAACAATACTACCAGTGATCTAAAGGCAGCCTCCCCTCTCCGTCGCAGAGCGATCCCATCAGTGATCTAAAGGCAGCCTCCCCTCTCCGTCGCAGAGCGATCCCACCAGTGATCTAAAGGCAGCCTCCCCTCTCCGTCGCAGAGCGATCCCACCAGTGATCTAAAGGCAGCCTCCCCTCTCCGTCGCAGAGCGATCCCACCAGTGATCTAAAGGCAGTCTCCCCTCTCCGTCGCAGAGCGATCCCACCAGTGATCTAAAGGCAGCCTCCCCTCTCTGTCGCAGAGCGATCCCACCAGTGATCTAAAGGCAGCCTCCCCTCTCCGTCGCAGAGCGATCCCACCAGTGATCTAAAGGCAGCCTCCCCTCTCCGTCGCAGAGCGATCCCATCAGTGATCTAAAGGCAGTCTCCCCTCTCCGTCGCAGAGCGATCCCACCAGTGATCTAAAGGCAGCCTCCCCTCTCCGTCGCAGAGCGATCCCACCAGTGATCTAAAGGCAGCCTCCCCTCTCCGTCGCAGAGCGATCCCACCAGTGATCTAAAGGCAGCCTCCCCTCTCTGTCGCAGAGCGATCCCACCAGTGATCTAAAGGCAGTCTCCCCTCTCCGTCGCAGAGCGATCCCACCAGTGATCTAAAGGCAGCCTCCCCTCTCCGTCGCAGAGCGATCCCACCAGTGATCTAAAGGCAGCCTCCCCTCTCCGTCGCAGAGCGATCCCATCAGTGATCTAAAGGCAGTCTCCCCTCTCCGTCGCAGAGCGATCCCACCAGTGATCTAAAGGCAGCCTCCCCTCTCCGTCGCAGAGCGATCCCACCAGTGATCTAAAGGCAGCCTCCCCTCTCCGTCGCAGAGCGATCCCATCAGTGATCTAAAGGCAGTCTCCCCTCTCCGTCGCAGAGCGATCCCACCAGTGATCTAAAGGCAGCCTCCCTTCTCCGTCGCAGAGCGATCCCATCAGTGATCTAAAGGCAGCCTCCCCTCTCCGTCGCAGAGCGATCCCACCAGTGATCTAAAGGCAGCCTCCCCTCTCCGTCGCAGAGCGATCCCACCAGTGATCTAAAGGCAGCCTCCCCTCTCCGTCGCAGAGCGATTCCATCAGTGATCTAAAGGCAGCCTCCCTTCTCCGTCGCAGAGCGATCCCACCAGTGATCTAAAGGCAGCCTCCCCTCTCCGTCGCAGAGCGATCCCACCAGTGATCTAAAGGCAGCCTCCCCTCTCCGTCGCAGAGCGATCCCACCAGTGATCAAAAGGCAGCCTCCCCTCTCCGTCGCAGAGCGATCCCACCAGTGATCTAAAGGCAGCCTCCCTTCTCCGTCGCAGAGCGATCCCGCCAGTGATCTAAAGGCAGCCTCCCCTCTCCGTCGCAGAGCGATCCCGCCAGTGATCTAAAGGCAGCCTCCCCTCTCCGTCGCAGAGCGATCCCATCAGTGATCTAAAGGCAGCCTCCCTTCTCCGGTAGCAGAGTGATCCCACCAGCGATCTAAAGGCAGCCTCCCCTCTCCGTCGCAGAGCGATCCCATCAGTGATCAAAAGGCAGTCTCCCCTCTCCGTCACAGAGCGATCCCATCAGTGATCAAAAGGCAGTCTCCCCTCTCCGTCACAGAGTGATCCCATCAGTGATCTAAAGGCAGCCTCCCCTCTCCGGTAGCAGAGTGATCCCACCAGCGATCTAAAGGCAGCCTCCCCTCTCCGTCGCAGAGCGATCCCATCAGTGATCAAAAGGCAGTCTCCCCTCTCCGTCACAGAGCGATCCCATCAGTGATCAAAAGGCAGCCTCCCCTCTCCAGTAGCAGAGTGATCCCATCAGTGATCAAAAGGCAGCCTCCCCTTTCCGTCGCAGAGCGATCCCATCAGTGATCAAAAGGCAGCCTCCCCTCTCCGTCGCAGAGCGATCCCATCAGTGATCTAAAGGCAGGCAGCCAGTGCTCACCTTCCACATTCCCCTCGATGTTTGAAGCTCCCTTGTTGCTTTAATTGGCAAATAATGAAAGCTTTAATTGTCAAAATGGAGTCGAACATCAGCTTGGGCCTCTCAGCCAGCCTGTAGCCTTCTTGCCACGAGGTTCATGCATATCTCTGCTCTGTCCCCTGGAATCCTCTTGGAGAATGCAGAGTGCTGAAACACCCAAGCAATCTCCAAACTGCAATTCATAGGCTCTAACAGTTCCAGAATCACATCCAAGACAAAAAAAATGTAGCTTTTCAAATTGACATAATAGCATGGCATCATTACTCAGCATTGACGGCTTACAGACTGAGTTACTACCAAGATATTCTTATACCTCACTGGCAGGTCATCTAACAATTACCAGTTTCTTTAAAAGAACAGTGGTTTACTAATAAAGTAACTTACATATGATTTTAATGAAATATTGTACAGAGCAGTGCAGACTGGCAATTGTATGTCAATTGCTAATGCAGGTTGAATACCCCTTACCTGAAATGGTCGGGGCCGGGAATGGTTTTGGATTTTGGAATTTTAAAAAGTTTGGAATGTACAGTATAATAAGATAGTTTGGGATCGCCATCATTTCCAGCTCTAAATTTATGTGCTACCCCTAAGCTGTCTTGGTCTAACACTTGTTTATCACATACTTGTACTTAACAGTAAAAAATTATTATGTGCTATTAATATAGAAAAAATAGAATGCTTGCAGGATAACAAAAGCAGCACGACAGCACTGGGAGAGGAGGATACCTGAATCAGCTGCTGAAGAACAACAAACAAAGGCAGGCTTCCCTCTCCACCAACGATGCCGTGGTTTTATTAAAAGTTTACGGTACACTGTATTTGTATTTTACTTTTTTTTTAGTTTTATGTAAGGTATAAAAGCAATCAGCATAGATTTTCGTCAGCGACAATCTTCAAAAATTATCTATGAATATCCCTGCTGCTTTGTGGTCAGCAGACGCTTTGCCTTTAATTTTTTAAAAAATCCTTAAAAATTTAATGTCGTGCCTTTTCTTAAATTTCTGCGACCAGCCGGCTGACTATTCACAATTACCTTCAATTTTCAGTTCATTATGATAGATCTTTGTTTCATGATCAGCATACCATTACGTGGCATATGGACACTCCAACACTAACAAAAGCATTCTTTCAATAGACGATCGAGGTCTTCATTTATCACTTTATGCAGTTTTTCAGTTTTTCATTCTGTTTATTGATATGTGACTACTGTTAATTTACATGCGTGAAGTCACTTCACAGAACTGTCTGTGGTGTGCACAGAGCAGTAGATCAACTGGGAACCTTCCCAGCGCCCTGTGAAGTTTCCATTTGTGACGTCATGTCAATGCTCGAGAAAAATTGGACTTTTGGAATTTCGGATAAGGGGTACTCAACCTGTATGTGGATTCATAGAATTTTTGGCAAGGAGTGCAGCAGTTCATCCTTCCAGCCTTTGCACATCCTTGGTCTCCTCTGCAAAAAAAAATCTATTTTTGCTCAACTGAGGTGTCTTTTCTCTCCTAAGCTAATTTTCGATCTTAAGGCTTGTTAGTGAGATTCCATATAAATGATTATAAAAATGTTAAAAATGCAATATTTCACAGTAGACGACATGTTTACAATCTTGTGGCTCACGTGGTCTGAAATGAAATCAAGCACTGAATTTTAATGTGTAGTCTTTCTGGAAATGGAATAACTCCCTGGTACTTTTGGAGCTAATAAATATCCATGATGAATGAGCACATTGAACACTTGCCTGAAGGAAAGTAGCATTTGTGGACTCCATAATGCAGTGGAAGCCTCTATCTGCCAAACAGCCACCAGATGGATAACTAGTATGTTTCAGATGATACAATTGCTGTTAATGCCACCAGACTCCTGTCTTGTCCTAATATCCAACTCCTGGCCTGCTTCTCATGGACAACAGTGCTTCTCTGCACACTTAGGGCAGCAATCTACTCTGAGTTCTCTGATCCGGGGAGGCATTTTCTTATTTCCGAGGAAAAGCAAATCACTCCTTGCGAAATTCTTGCTGGCATGTTCCCAGTTCAAACATCACAGCAAAGTTCAAAGTACAAATACTGTATGTCACTGGAAGCTACCCTGATATTCATTTTATTGTGGGCATTCACAGTTGAACAAAGAAATACAGTAGAATGAATGAAAAACTGCACAAAGACTGAGAAATAACCAATGTGCAAAAGAAGACAAGCTGTGCAAATACAAAACAAATTATAATAAATAAATAAATAAATAATACTGAGAACATGACTTGTAAAGACCATAGGTTGTGGGATCATTTCAGTGTTCTCTTATGACACTGGCTCGGGAGCTGGATGGTTGAACGGTAACCTACGACTCCTGTGCCTCCTTCTTGATGTTAGCAGCAAGAAGAGAGCCTGACCTGGATGATGGATGAAGGATGCTGCTTTCTTGTCACAGTGTTCCTTTTAGATGTGCCTAATGATGGGGTCAGTTTTTCCTGTGATGGATTGGACTATATCCACTACCATTCTTAGAGATCGGTGTTTCCATACCAGGCCATGATGCAACCAGACAGTATATGCTCCACTGCGCATCTCTAGAAGTTTGTCAAGGTTTTGTGCAATCTTCTAAGAAAGCAGAGGTGCAGCCGGTCCTAGGGCAGATCTTCTGAAATGATTATGTCAAGGAATTTAAAGTCATTGACCCTATCCACCTCCAGTCCCTAATGAGTACTGGCTCATGGACTGCAACTTGGACCTCTGCTTTCCTCCTTCTGTAGTCAATAATTGTTCTTTATTTGGTTTTGCAGACATCGAGTGAGAGATTGTTGTTATACCACCATTCAACCAGATTTTCAATCTCCCTCCTGTATGCTGATTTGTTACCTCCTTTGATTCAGCAAGCAACAGTAGTATGCATTAATGTAAATATAGTGACACATTTAGACAGTGCAGTGAAGAAGGGAAATGGAACATCAATGGGGTATTGATTGCAAAAGTTGGGATTTGTGTGACAACTGTATAAGACATTGGTGGGACCACTTTTGGAGTATTGTGTGCAGTCTGATTGTTGATCTATTGGAAGGGTGTGATTAAGCTAGGGAGGGTGCATGGAAGATTCATGAAAACGTTTCAGGGACTGAAGGGCATGAGTTACAAGGAAAGACTAGATAGGTTGGGATGGTTTTAATTGAAGCAAAAGAGATTGAGAGGCATAGATAAGATTGATGGTCCAGGGTAGGTAGCGTAAAACTGGAAGGCAGAGGTTTAAGGTGAGACAGGAATGATCTGAAGGGGAAGTGAAGGGGAAGTTTTTCACACAGAGTGTGATGAGTACGTGGATTGAGCTGTCATAGGAAGTGTGTAGGTGGGTACAATGACAACATTTAAACACCTTTTGGACAAGTATGTGGTTAAGAAAGCTTTAGAGGTATAAAGGCCAAACACATGAGAGTTGCTCAGGTATGTACCCTGATCTGAAGGACCTATTTATGACCCTGAAAATTTTCTCTCAAGTGACAGTAAGAAAAACTCTTATGCAGTTAGTCTGAAACACAAGCACCAAAGAAGCATGAAGTATTTGAGTATTTTTTATGGACTTCATGGGAACAAAAATCTGGTCCATCCATTTATTAACTTTATTATTAGTTTATTAATACACTTTTGGTGTGGAAATAATGTGGTCCTAGACCTGCAGTGTTGTCTGTACAAGATTGGAGATGAAGTTTGCTGTGCTCCTTTGAATCTGTTAGCATACTAGACGTTGTACCTAACATTATTTTTTATGAGTCTGTACAGGTTTTCCATGTATGATCCCCTCTCAGGGAATGAAGTTGTAAGCCAGGGAAGTCATGCTACAAATGCTTATGGCATATTGATGCCCCACTGGTCGACGATATAAACCTTTAATCAACTTTATATCCAATATAGCTTCATGGGAAGTAGTTCAAAGATGGATCTCCAGACTGGTACATTGAGCTGCTGCGTCTGTCTTAGATGGTGGAAGTTGGGGAAATAATGCTCAAAGTGATAGAACATAGAACATTGAACAGTTCAGCATGGGAACAGGCTCTTTGCCCATGTTGTCTATGCCAACTATGATGTCAATCCAAACTAATCCCTTGTGCCCACACATGATCAATATCACTCCATTCTCTGCTTATTCATTTCCCTGTCTAAATGTATTAGTGTCTGTAATCTATCATGCAGGTGCCGGAGGTAACTAGGATATACCGTATGTTGGCCTTTACAACAAGAGAATTTAAGTCCAAGAATAAAGATATCTTTGTACAATTATACAGAGGTTTGATGAGACCACGCCTTAAATGTTATATACAATTTTACATTCCTTTCCTGAAGAAGATATACCAACTGTACAGGGATTACAGAAAAGATCCATCAGTTACTCATATGGTGGTTTTTTACACGAGTTTAAGATTGCAAACATGATGTGTCTATACTCTAGAGTTCACGAGAATGTCCTTTATAGGCAGATTCTTGAAAATTGTTTCCCCCAACTATGAAGTCTACAATTTGGTATCACAGTCTCAAAATAAATGTAGGCTGTTTAGAACAGAAATAAGGAATAGCTTTTTTCACAGAGTGTTGGAGAGAATCCTTGGATTCTGTACATTGTGAGCCTCATTCAACTGGATGTTTATCCATTATGTGGATAATTATTCTATGGGCATCTGCACAGAGCCAAATTCAATGTTAACTTTACTCAGGACTGAAGCAGATAATTCAACCTTTTGGCTTAGTTTGTACATTTTCAATATCCTTTAAGGTGAGGCTCTATCATTGTAAAACCTTGTCCATCAGGTGATTCCATTCATTTTGCACATGTTGTAAAGGGATCATGATGGCTCAAGTTCAAAGTTAGATGATTCAACATAATGGGTTTCCTTCCTTGTCTACCTCCCTTTAAGTCTTTGTTAAATACTTATCTGGAAATCTTCCAAAATCTGTATGTGATCTGCATTAGTGAGGTAATTTGTAAAGACAGATGAGTATTGGCATGAACCTTGATGTGCATCATTTCTGATGTTCTTGTCACCAGCTTAATCGCAGGCTGAGGTGCTATAAATACCACCTTAAATTAAACACTTTCACACTCAAAGACGCAGCATTGAACACAATAGAGCAATGGAAATATACATTGCTATGTAATTTTCCACTGAGTCAGGAGATATCTTAATGCTTTCCTGTTCCAGGGCTTTGTTTTCCTTGGATTGGAGCAGGCTGTGAGGCGACACAGTGAGTGGTTGCTATTTGAAATGCATCATCAAACAAAGTAGTGGAATCAGATATAATCATTAAGTTTAAGAGGTGTTTAGACAGACACTTAAATAGGTAAGGCTAAGAAAGATGTGGACAATCAAAATAGTGCAGTTGGAGACCAAAGTTAGCATGGTGGGTCAATGGGCCCACTTTTGTGCCACTTCTATGACTCCATAGCTCTCTGAAAAGTCACTCACAAAGCCAGTATTATTTCAAATCCTAATAGCTTTTGAGGGATGATATCGAGCTACCCTTGAAGTATTACAGTCTGTGTGGTAAAAGTACTCCTGCAGCGTGTCACATAGAAAGTTCACTAACGTTGGTAATAAATTTCCAAGATGGTGCAAATACATTTGCTGTCCAGGTGCTTACATGTAGTAGAGGTTATAGATCTGGAGTGGAGGGGGGGGGGGGGGTGTGGTGATACAAAAGAAGCATTAATCAGATTAGTCACTGTGTCAATAACACAATTCCTCTATCATTTGGAAAGCATCTAGTTGTGCATTATAGCTTCATCAGGCTTTCAGGTACCATAATGCTGTATGCTCTTCCACACTCCTTACCAGCACTGAATTGATCTCAAAGCTTGATGCTAATAGTAGAGAGAGGAATATGTCAAGCCATTATATTAATGGCACTTTTGTAGTGCTGTTTCTGGTAAACTGGAGGAAATGCCATTTTATAATCCATGTAAAGTATGATAATTAGAGCCATTGATTTAGGGTGAAAAAGAAAATCAAATTATTTCCTTACTGAAATTCTGTTCTGTGATGCTCCAATATTTTTGAAATTTTAGAGATGTGCTCCAGCTCCAAGAGAAAAATGTAAATAAATAATCCTTATTAGTATACAGTACTTTATACTTTTCTTTAAGAATAGGATAAACAGCAAGGAGCTTGTCAGATACAGCAAGTTGTGAGTTACCTGATTTTTAATAGTGGTGAGGGAAGATGGGGAGCCACAGTCTGCAGCACTGCAGTCTTAAACTTTGACAGCCCTGAGAGGTTAGCTGAGGATAAAGGAAAAATTGAAATTAGCTTATAGAATGTCTGTTATTTTTAGTAATACAGGTTATTCTTCCTGAGGCTTGCTGCCTATGATGACCCTAGATTTTAGCAATTATTTATCACAGTGTTTATTTCCACTCATTTTCAGCTAACCCATTTGCCAATCATCAATGGGATATTCCAGCTAAATGAATGAGATGGGACTTGTTCTACAATAGTAGGCTGGCTAATTTTATCCAGTTACCCAGTAGAACACTTGCAGAGAGTCACATTTTCTCTTTATCCACATGCATATTTGTCCTCTGATTTTATGGCTGAAGATTCTGAGTATGTGCAATGATTTCCATGAAAAAAAATATACCACTGAAGAATTTATAAACCAAATTCAGTAGTTTGATTTATACAGTAAATTCAAGGAAATAAAACGGAGTTTCCAATGTGCACAGCTGTTAAGGAAAATGTTCTTTTAATGCAAATCAGTCAAAGGCTTCATTGTATAAAAGTAGTTTTTTTTTCCCCTGAGGTGCACAGTATACCCAGTACAGTATTGATGAATACTTGGCCTGAAACATCGACTGTTTATTTCTCTCAATAGACGATGTTGAGTTCCTCCAGCATTTTGTGGGTCTTGTTCTGGATTTCAGGCACCTGCAGAATCTCTTCTGTTTATGGTTCCCAGTGTTTGTTTTATTGCTAATGTGAAGGAAGGGTGTGAAATAGTTAAAGCCAGGAGGTGAATAAATGGAGAAAATCGTGATGCCATTGGTTAAAAAAAGCTTTGTAAAGTTCAGTATTAGAGAATGAATGATTTTAATCCCCATTCTCATTTGTCACTGACAGAAATGGTCCTGGTTGCAATTAAACTGTTCAGAGACACACCACCAGAGGGAGCACAATTAGACTGGTAAATTGGTCTAGAAATTAAATTTCTTTGAAATCAGAACCTTAAAATCATGCTAAGCAAAGTGATGGAGTTAAAATAATAATTTGCAAAAAGATTTTGATCTTCAATTATGGTCCTTTTGCAATAGCACAGATGGATTTTTTGTAAAAAAAAGTTTATTTGGAAACTGATGTGCCTGAAAGAATCACCTATTCAAGTTGGTACAGCTCCCAGCACTGAGGTAAACATCTGCACCTTCAGGGTTCAAGCCCATAAAGGCGTTGCAGAAAATATCTACCTGGACTTTGTTCAGTTATTCAGTGACTTCTGCAGGAAAACGCTTCTCTGAGAAAGAGGTTGAAGAGAGAGAATGGTGGCACTGTGGAACCTGCATCGAGATTTCCAGGTCATTGAATTAAAATTTATAAATGAGAGGCACAATAAGATTAAATTGAACATTGTAGCTGGCTTGAGGGGTTGAACAAACTGCTTCACGTCTTACTTTTTTTGTGCTCTGATTGTGACCTCATAACCTCCCAAAATATGTTAGAATCAGAATCAGATTTATTATCACAAACATTCTGTATGCCATGAAATTTATTCTTTTGTGGGTGCAGTACAGTGCAAGACAAAAAGAAAAAAAATGACTAAAGTTGCAGTAAACAATAAAATAAATAAATAAAACAGTGCAAATGAGGAATGATGGAAGTAGTGTTCATGGAGCATTCAGAAGTCAGATGGTCGAGAGGGAAGAAGATGTTTCTAAAACAGGCTCCTGTACCTTCTCCCTGATGATAGGGGTCCTCAATGATGGATATCACCTTCCTCAGGAGCTGCCTTTTGAAGATGCCCTCAATGGCAAGGAGGCTTGCGCCTACGATGGATCGGGCTGAGTTTACAACGTGCTGTGGTCTCTTTTGATCCTGTGCACTGGAGCCTCCATATCAGGCGATGATGTACTAGTCAGACTGCTCTCCATGGTGTACCTGTAGAAATTTGCGAGAGTGCTTGGTGACATACAAAACATTTTTGAGGATAAATTAGAATTCCAATGGGATGAGGACGGATAGAGTTACCTACTCTGCATCTGGTCTAGCATCACAGAGCTAACAGTGTTACCCGCTGCATCCTGATGTTTGGCTTACTTTGCAATACAACAATTTAACAGTAGAAAAAGTACTGGACTCATTAAACAGCTCAACATTTTATAATAGTTATTTACTATAGATCAAGGTTTTCCTTAGAAATCAGAGGGGTGATGATGCACTATCAATTACTCCAAAAGACTGGAAGTAGAGTAAATACTGAAAGGCTTTTATTAACAACAAAATGGATCCACGTCCATGCTGCATGACTCTCCTGGACAGTGGGAGGAGCAGCGACACAGACGCCTTTATCCAAGGGTCTGTGGGAGGAGCCACAGGAGCAGTCAGCAGAGGGGCGTGTCCAGGCATGTCCAGACAGATAACCCAGTTACAACCTATATACGTGGTTTACCACAGGTGACATGATAAATCTAGTCCAGATCCTGTAGCCAATGATTTATGACATTTTTGGATATGTTAGGATAATTGCATTGTTTCAATGACATTACAAGCTTCAGATCATCCATGCTTTCTGCTTTGAAGTTTAAGAAATATTTGTCATTCAAGTCATTGTTGGCCATAGAACCTTAGAGACAAGCATGCAGAGAGATTCTGCTTGAAGCATGTTGTTACACTGCTCCAATGATTTTTCTTTTTCAGATGTTATGTTTTGTAACTGCAGACATTAAACTAATTATAAGAAATAATGCAGGTCTACCCTCATGTTTATTTTAAGCGAGGCGTGCTCGTGTGACATGGTACCATCATAACACATGCACTTCACTTATCTTTACATATAACCTGAAGTGAATTATTTAAACAAACAAGAATGCTTAATCACCCAATATATTTACAATATTACTCCGATACTACATAAATCATAAATACATACTCCTCCCTGCTTAGCTGTAAACTCCAACTCAGTATAGAATGCATCTCAACTATATACACACGCACACATGTATACAGTATACATACACAGAGCATACTACAGTATATTATATAATACAACTACTATATAGATATCCACAGTGCAGTAAATTTTAAATTGTTCCATTCAGGCCTAACGATTTAATCACTGTGGAGGAATTCTTATTCTTGTGGGATAGTGTCTTTCCTGACAAGGGTGATCACTCTGCTTGGCAAATGAGACTTGTGGCTGTGAAACGATCTCGGTTTCTGGGCCTCCCCGTGATGGTTGTAGGATTGACTTTGAGACTGCAGGAAGTGGGTCTGACAGCTCTGGACACATTTCTTCTTCTTCCTTTCTCTTCTTCTAGTTTGTGCATGTTCACATTGGGAAGGTACATTTAGTTCACTGGAGTCATCGTGGCTATCCCTCGAGACCAAGGATGATGGTCTTCATTCCTTTTCCACAGAGCGAAGATGCCTATGCATGTATTTGTTTAACGTGTACGATGTTGCACTCCAAGAAGCATGTGATACATCACAAATCAACCAACTGATTCCAGTGGCATGGAAACCACAACGATTGGAGCTGATGGATTTGTTGCAGTTTTCATTCGCCTTCACAGCCGTTGAGTTTGAAGTAACTTTGTCCGCCTGTTCCACCGTTGAGGTCTTGGATTGTTCTTTGTCAGGGACCTCACCCTTGACCTTACCGCCATGGGTGACCCTACTAGGAGCATAGCTCCAGACGGCATCACTCTCGGGATCTCAGGACCACACAACCTTCTCCACCACGACAAGGTGACAATCCACAGAGAAGTCACTGGAGTATTCCCTTATTAATCCTTCAATTGCCCCCTTTAGGATCTGATTGCTCTTCTTGGTTTCCTCATCCACAACATCCTCTGACAAATCCTCTATTTTGCATCTCCGTTGACTCCTTACTCTTTGGTCTTCCATCCATCTAGCTGGGCTTTGGTCTTTGTATCTATTTTTACAAACAGTCTTTTGTCTCCCACTTGAAGTTCATGCAATAACTTTAGTGCACACAGAGTAGATTCTGGTGTTTTATACTCACAAAGGCCAAATACTTTCCTGAAGCTTCATGAACTCTCCTCCAGCTTAAAACCAAGCCACATTTTGCAAGTAACTGCCTGATAAACATATAATAAACTTTCTCAGGTATATTGCCTACAAAAGCTGTTGTAGTCGGACCACTGCTTTCATCACTTTCACACTTCCTCTGAGCAGCATGGTCCTTCCTTGGTCCAATATTCTTTCCAATCAGAAGCACAGAGGATGGCACCAACACCTTGTTGGGCAACTGTTCATGATGTACTCCATGAAGCCAGTTGTGGCAGCATTCAGTACCCTTCTTAATTCACTTTCTTTATTTGCTTTGTTTGCTTTATTGCAGGGCATATGGTGTGCAAATGGTGGATGGATTTCCAGTCAAGTTGTAGTTCTCCCAGCCACTCAGGACCCCACAATGCTGACCATCCTGTTTTGACCATATACAAGTCCAATGTGGCTTGTTGCTTGTTGTATTTCAGTGTTACAAATGTAATTCTCACAGGAGTTATCCTTTCTCCAGTATAATTGGACATCTGCAGACTTCAATTCAGTATCTTTGAAATGCCGTTCAAACACATTTTGTGGTATGACTGAAACAGCCTAGCCAGTGTCCAATTCCATTTTAATTAATTCCCATTCTCATCGGGTATAAGCTTGTCTATTGTTAGTTCTCACATTTACATCTGAAGGCTACTCAGTCCTGTGTCACTCTCATCATGATCAGATTTTTTAATCAACAGCATGCAGATTAATGCACTTTCTGAAACTGCAACTTGACTTATCTTTTCCCCTTCCCTGCGCAGTCCGTTTATTTTTGTCTGCCTGACAAGCTCTTTGTATATGTCCTACTTTATGGCATCTTCTGCAGGCTTCACCTTTAAACCTGCATTGGTCTGGTGTATGTGAGCCCCTGCCCCAATGGTAACACAATCTGTTTGACCAGGTAAGCATCCGTCTAGATGCTACAGTTTTGTTCACACTCTCTTTCATTCCTGACTGCAACTCAATTCTGTCTCTGCTTGCTGTTTCCATTGATATAGCGATTTCATCTGCTCTTTGAACCATTTTTGAATACTTCAATAGTTCAATAGCTCCATTTAATATCAGGGAATGTATACAATATACAACCTGAAATTCTTGTTCTTCGCAAACATCCATGAAAATAGAAGAGTGCCTCAAGGAATGAGTGAGGGTAAAAGCCTTACTCTCCCCACGCACAAGCAGTTGCATAGCATTGACACCCCCACTTACTTCAGCAAAAAGCATCAGCACTCTCCACCCACCAAGCAGGCAATAGCAAAGCCCCAATGAAAGACGATGATCTGCAGTTCAATAAAAACTAATCATTCATACAACAATTCAACATACCATGGTCTCTCTCACTCCCTAATAAAAGGGCAGAATGGTGTTCCTCAGTGACAGGGGAGACATAGACAAAACAGCTCAGAGATTCATGATGTTAAAGCCTGCCGCATCACTTTTTCCCAAGTTCTCTAACTCAAGATTCAGCAACAAACTCTCCCCACCAACGAGAGAAAGTGAGAGCGAGGTGATCGAAGTACAGAGCCCCCAACAACTGATCTGCTGTTCCCAATGTTCCAATTTCTCCTTTGCCGCTTCAGTTGGTGACACCGGCATGGAATTGGCTCATCCCCAGGGCTGTGAATCCTCAGAACCTCGATATCCCAAGGCTGAACCCTTGGGATATCAAAAAAAAACGGCCGGTTGGTGAGCCCTGGGAGTGGGTAGCATTGCCATAAAGAAAGAAAGTTTGAGTCCGGCTCTAGGTTAGGGTCTTCGACAGCACCCCATCCACCTTGAAAAGGAAAAAGAGTAGAAATAAGCTGCTTCCACAGATGAGCTTGAAGAAGATGGTCTTTAGCACCATCTTAGCTCCGCCCACAATACTTCCTTGTAAGATTCCACCAACTAAACAATCTCTCAATGCATCATTAAGCCAATTATCGAACTGACAATGCTCAGACAATCTCTTCAATTCAGCCACGTAAACTGAAATGGACTCCCCTTTCTTTTGATTCTGCTTGTGAAAATTAAAACATTCTGCATTCAGCAGTGGTTTTGGTTTTAAATGTTCCTGCATTACTTTTACGATATTAGCAAAGCTCATTTCAGTTGGTTTGGTTGGAGCAGTCAAACTCGGAAGCAAACTGTATGCCTTTAAATCCAATTGTTCGTTGTTCCTCTCCACATCTTAAGGCATATTGGATGGCAACCTTGCCACTTCTGTAGCATTTGCCTGATTTTATTTTACAAGGCTGAGTTGCTAGCTCGACGCTCAAACCAGCACGGTTAGAAAGCATGCAAGGAGCCGGCTGAGTGCAAACCCAATGCACTCTGCAAAATTGGCACTCGCTTTTCATCAGCTATTCCATTTGCTTTAAGATGCTGCTCCATCCATTCAGTATACAAATCCAGTTATCTTCTGTGTAATCAAATGCGTCAATCATTCCCACACAGGTAGCCATTTCTGCTCTTTTGTTTATGATTATTATCACCCGGTACTCACTGTTCATGAACCCACGAATTCTTCCATTTTCTGCTTTAAAAAAAAACTTGAATGTTTCTCCCCTTCTGAATTAACATGTGCTCAAACATCTTGCCATGCATTTAAAAAAAATTCTAACATCTCACCTCACTTCAACAGGTAGGTTATCTGGGGCTCGTTTTAAAAATACCTCATCACCACTGCTATGTTCTGTTAAAACATTAAACTAACTAAAAGAAAGTCACGGGAATCTGAAAGATGAGTCTAACTTCATGTTCACTTTAAGCGACACATGTATCACGCAGTATCATCATGATGTACGCAATTTTTTAATTTTTACATCTAACCCGCGATGAATTATTTAAACAAACAAGAATGCTTAATCAAACAATATATTTAGAATATTTCTCAAATACTACCGAAAATTAAATGCACAACTGCAGAGGCTTCATAGGAGCACTAGGATGTGGATTCCGCTGTCGAAGTGTGATCATTGGTCTGTTACTGTACAGATTGATAAGCCAAACAGGCTTCTGTGTTACCAGCTTGCCTACAATTTCAAATGAGACCACTTGTTATAAAATGTATTTCTTGATCAAGTGAAACAAAGACCTTCAGCAGCTATTGGTTAAGCATTCCATGCAATTGAAGGAGGTTATTAATTGTCATTTGACCTCACTGCCTTATTTGCCTTCCTAGTTGTATTGTTCTGACACTGATGAATACATTTGACTCTATTTGTTCTTACATGACCCAATAAATGAGCACCAACAGGCTCTGTAAATGGAAGGGGGCGGCTGACATTGTTTCAATAAACAGTAAATGCTGGGCATTAAATCTGACAGCAATATATGGACAATGAGGAATAACATTTGTAATATTGCAAGGCTTCACAATGATCATCAAACCGACTCCCCAGGCCAGCTCTGCCAATTAATAAGACCACTTTTGATCTGATTGTAACCTCAGTTCTTCATTCCCTCTTACACTTACAGTTCATGCTGTTCAGTACATTCCAATTACTGCTTATCAAGAATCCATCAATCTCTGCCTTAAAGATATTCAAAGGCTTTGCTTCTTCCGTCACTCTGTGAAAGAAAGTTGCAAAGATCCGCAAGTCTCCCTGAGAGTGAGGGAGATAAACAATTTTGCCTTATTTCACTAGATTCTCCCATGAGGAAACATTGTTTCTATCTCATTCCTGACAGGACCATCAGGATCTTATATGTTTTATTCAAACACCTCCTCCTCCGACTTCTAAACTCTAATAGGTACACACCTAACCACTAAACCTTCCCTCTGGAGACAGCCTGCGTAGTTTAAGTACCAGTCTAGTAAACCCTCTCTGATTTGCTTCCAGCATATTAACATCCTTTGTTCAATAACGAAAGACCAATTCTGTACAGATATTCCAAATGCAATCTCACCAATGTCCCACGTAACTGAAGGTTAACTTCCCTACATCGTGTTGAATGTCATCATCAATAAATAATAACATTCTGTTAGCTTTCCTAATTAATTTTGGTATTGCACATTTCCCTTGTGCAATTGTGCACTGGGATGCATGGATCCCCCTGCATTTCTGAGAAGTTTAGTCTCACACCATTTAGGCAATATGCTTTCTTTAGTTTTCCTGCAAAAATGTTCAATTTCACCAATTCCCTTGCTCTTCAATTATACAATTAAATATTCTGTTGGAAGTAAGCCCGTGATATAATGCTTCATTAACAATAAGAACTGACGCAGGGGCTTCAACCTTCTAGTTATCAGACAGAATGTTCGAATCCACTTTAAGATTATTTTATGCTTGTAGAATGGCTACAATGAAAAAGTGGCAGCTTTTGACTCAAGTAAGCAATCGGGATCAAAGAGTCTAAAAATATTAGCATAGTGATGCTATAATAACAGCCATATCACCACCAGGAGTCTGGTGAAGACAAGATGCTGAAATGCAATTTTACCCTCTTCTCTGCTCTAGTTCAATTCTACAATATGCAGCAGCAGGATCTACAATACCGACTGCTATGAACCGGATAACTTGTCTATTTAAATGAGCTCTGGCAGAGCAATGCTTAGAAAGTAGCCAAGAGCTAAGTAATATCAGGATGATAAATATGAGGACAACCAGGCAGCAATGAAGGAGAAACAAGGAGTTAAAAACGATGAACCATCATTCCATACATCATCAACAGGAGCCCTATTCCAGCCTTACCCAACAGTGTTTCACTAAGTGTTCCTAGAACCCTTCACATGTATTCCAGCTCCATATATGACTGTCATTTTGATCCAAATGCAAAATGAATGCTACTTCTAAAGTGGTTTCTCCTCCAAATCCTTTCCGGATGCCCAAGTTGATTTGCTTAACTAAAGGCAGGTTGCCCTTTGTTTTTGTTGGGCTTGCCAAGTAGTAATTTAATGCATTTCAAGATTTCTGGACATGTGCTGAACTTCATTCTTCAACTTAATGAGTACGTACTTGTAAATACAATCACTACTGTCCTGATTGTTTGGTTTTGATCTCAAAGAAATCTTTTGCAAATTTTCCCTTCTCTGACCCTTTGATTGCTTGAAGAGTCTACAGCACACTGTAAATATGGCTTAATTAGTCAACTTCTCAGTCATCTCATTCCAACAAAGCAATGATAATTATTTCCTTAACCAATATTAATTCACCCGCCTATCTCTCATGTTGAACACACAGATGCTTCATGCACACCAGGAAGATTCAGAATCCAGAGTGCTGCTCTGTTTTCCTAGACAATCAGGCTAGCACCTCAAGATGGCAACCATTCTGCTTCTTGGCATTAATGCCAGGAACCTGCAAAGAAAGCAGATTGATCAGTAAGATGCACCCATAATAAGCTGCTTTGATCGATGAATGTGTGTATCACCATGTATTGGTAATAGTGTTTGGAAAGAATATGGTAAAAATGCTTTAAGTACAATTGGGAACAGGGTGGAAAGAAGCAGCTATCAGGGTATGTCAGTCAATGAGTGCTACGAAAGAATGAAACACCGTTGTTTTGGACTGAAAGATTGTAAATGCATGAGGTACATAATTCAAACTCAAACCCTGATGAACGGTGATGAAATGCTTTGAGAGGCTGGTCATGGCTAGAATTAACTTCCGCCTGAGCAAGAACCTGGAGTCACTACACAGTTTGCCTATTGCCACAATAGGTTTACCGCAGATGCAATCTCACTGGCTCTGCTCTGGGTGTTGGTTGTACCAACTGGACAACAGCAATACCCAACGTCAGGCTGCTGTTTATTGATTACTGCTCAGTGTTCAACACTGTCATCCCCTCAATACTAATCTACAAGCTTCAAAACCTCTGTACTTTCCTCTGCAACTGGATCCTTGACTTCCTCATCACATGCTGCCTGATTTAGATCAGCACACAGAGAGGCCCTTAAGCCCTCAAGATCTGTGCCAACCGTGTTACCCACATAAACTAATCTAATCTGCATGCACACAGTCAATATCTCTCCATTCCCTGCGTGTTTATGTGCCTAAATGCTTCTTACACTTGCCGAGCTTTTCCAGCATTATTTGTTTTTGCTGAAGTTAAGTCCGTTGACTTACCTCGGTAAAGGGACTGGGGAGGGAACTTTGAGACAGGAACTGAGAGGTGAAAATCATGAGCAGAATCAGTAGTCAGTTAATTTGAATGGCATCTCTCACCATAAGCTGTGCAGATGTGTCAAAAGCCTAGCGTTATACTGCATATACAGAGAGCAGATACAACTTATCCAAGGTGTCAACCTGTGCTCATCCCATTTCCTTGTATTTGCTCATTTATTGTAGCTAAACCTTTCCTGTCCTAATATCTTTTAAATGTTGTAAATGTATCCAAATTTACGACATCCCCTCACATTCTGTTCCATATACCCACCTGTTCCATATACTCACCATCTCTGGGTGAAAAATTTGCTCTTCCAATACTCCATAATTTTTCCTCTATCACCCTAGACTTTTAGTTTTGCATTCCCCTACCTGAGGAAAAGTTGAGATTATATACCCTATCTGCTGATTGCACTCAACATTTTAATCACAGCTAGTTCCCCTCCACCATAAGATTTCTGAACAGCTCACGAAACCATGAACACTACCCCATAACTTGTGTTTTGCACTATTTATTCATTGTTTGTAATTTATAGTATTTTTTATGTCTTGCACTGTACTGCTGCTGCAAAGCAACAGATACTGAAGTGTAGATAAAAATAAGGTTCCTCAAATGACTTGTAGGTGTTAGCAAGTGGGGTCCTGCTTCAGTAGAAAAGGCCAAAAGTTAATAAATCTCCAAGGCCAGACAACATACAGTGCCTATAAAAAGTATTCACCACCCTTGGAAGTTTTCATGTTTTATTGTTTTACAATGTTGAATCACACTGGATTTAATTTGGCTTTTTTTGACCCTGACCAACAGAAAAAGGCGCTTTTGTGTCAAAATGGAAACAGATCTCTACAAAGTGATCTAAATTAATAACAAATATAAAACACAAAATAATTGATTGCTTAAGTATTCACCCCCTTCAAGTCAGTATTTAGTAGATGCACCTTTGACAGCAATTACAGCCCTGAGTCTGAGCGGATAGGTCTCTATCAGCTTTGCGTGTCTGAACACTGCAATTTTTCCCTATTCTTCTTTACAAAACTGCTCAAGCTCTGTTAGATTGCATGGGGATCGTGAGTGAACAGCCCTTTCCAAGTCCTGTCACAAATTCTCATTCAGATTGAGGTCTGGACTCTGACTTGGCCAATCCAGCGCACTAACTTTTTTGTTTTTAAGTCATTCCTGTGTAGCTATGCCTTTATGCCTGGGGTCATTGTCTTGCTGGAAAACAAACTTTCTCCAAAGATACAGTTCTCATGCAGACTGCATCAGGTTTTCCTCCAAGATTTCCTGCCCTGGTTTAATTTCCAAAGTGCATCTCTTTGCTCTTGTTGTTTGCCATCCTTTCCCAAACAAGTAAAAATCTGCAGATGCTGGAAATCCAAGTAACACAAACAAAATGCTGGAGGAACTCAGCAGGCCAGGCAGCATCTACGGAAAGGAGGACAGTCGAGGTTTTGGGCTGAGACCCTTCAGCAGGACTGGAGAAAAAAAGACCATTCTTTGTCCACTTTCCCAGCTGATCTAGATTCTCTTATAATCTTAGACAACATTCTTCACTGTCCACTCCAGCATCAATTTTGGTGTCATCTGTGAACTCATTAATCATGGCACCTATATTCCCAACCAAATCATTAACCCATGTGACAAACAGGCATACACTAACCTCTACAGTTTAGCAACACTAAAGAGAGAAAGGAAAGAAGAGAAAGAAATCAGAGGGAGCACGGTAGGGGGGAGGGGAATGCAAAGAAAGGAGATAATTGCTGGAGAGAGACAGAGAGAAACACAAGAACATGAAGGGCTACCAGAGTTGGACTCTGATAAATAAAGGAGATGGAATGGGTACCAATAGGGGAGAGGTGAATAGAAGTTGTAATCAGTTTGGTGGATGTGGGGGTGGGGGGTGGGGGAGCGGGTGTCGGCAACCTGCTTGTGGTGAGTGGACAGAACCAGGAGGAGGAAGGGAATGAAGATATGGTGAAGGGAGGAGGCAGGTAGAAGTTGAGTAAAGGTGAAAGGATCAGGAGGAGAGCAGGAAAGGGGAAGGGAGAGGGAGAATAAAAAAAGTGGGGTGTAATCTAAAATTGGATGCTCAATCTTGAAGCTATTTGCTTGTAAATTATCCAGGTAGAATATAAACAATTGTCGAGTTCCCTTAGTTCTCCCTTTCACTATACGAGCCTCCACATCCAGCATATCATCCCTCATAGGCTGCAATGAGATCCCAGCACCAGCCACATGCTTTCCTCGCTTTCTCTTTCCACCTTCCACAGGGATCAGGAACTCCCTGGTCTGCTCATCACTCCACACCCATCCCTCCCATTCTCCTAGCACTCTCTCCTGGCTCGCAGTAGAGGGACAGCTCCTTCCTCACCGCCATCTAGGGACCTAAACAGGTGAGGCAATGGTTCATATGCATCTCCACCAACCTTGCCTACTGCACTCAATGCTCCTGATGTTGCCTCCTCTCCAGCGGAAAGACAATTAGGTAGTCTGGGTCTCCATTTTGCATATCACCTACATTCATTCTGCAAAGGCCAACCCCAAGTTGCCCTTGCTGACCATTTTAATTCCCCTGTCCATCTCCACAATGACCTGGCCATCCTTGGCCTTCTCTACTGCCAGGATGAAGCCCAATGTAAACTGGAGGAGCAATACTGTATATTCTATCTGGGTAGCCCACAACCTAATGGCATGAATACTGAATTTTGCACTTTTAGTTAGCCCTCCCCCACACCTTTCCCCCCTCTTCTTCTTTCTTTCCTTGACTATCATCTCTGATGTTCCAGTCCTATTTTTATCTCTTTTCCCACACTTCCCCAGCCTCCCTTCATCCATCTCCATCTCTTTTTCCCCCTCTTGCTTTTAACCATTCACCACACACAGGTTTCATACCACCCCCAAACCTCTTTACTAATCTTAGTCCAGCTCTGGTAGCCCTTAGTGTTGCTGCTTATCTCCCCTATTCAGTAGCTTTCTCTGATTTGCATACCCCCTCCTTCCCTTCACCTGGCTGCACGAATATTTATCCATTTTTCTGTCTTCATCTGCCTTCATCTATCCTTCACTACCCTCTGTATTTCAAACCACTCCCCTCTAACCTTCCCAATCTGGCACTACGTACCTGCCTGTAATCTGACACCCCTCCTCAGTCCAACAATCACTTCAGATTCCATTCTGGCCATCTTGCCTCTCCACCCTGTTGCAAGATTTTGAGCTGAAATATCAGCGATGCCTTTCCTCACTCAGGTGCTTCTTGACTCACTGAGTTCTTCCAGCAAATAGTTCGTTGCTTCAATAGAGTCAGTTTAGTGATTTCCTCACCTCTCTTGATTGTAGGCCATTAGAGTCAAGTGTGTTTCCTCATGGAAATTAAATTGATCATCTAATCTCTTCCCTCAAGGTGCCAGCATCTAAAAAGATGTTCTATGGGTCTTCTCTTCAGCCATTCTCCTCCCGTTACTTCGTCCTGCTCTGCGGATGACTCTTGTGGTGGTTCCTTTTGAACAGCAGTGTATCTTTCCAGACCCCCTTTGTGAAAAAACATGCAATGAAAAGAGATACATGTGGAATATTCATGTAACAATATTTACCTCATGTATTATATCTCAGAAACAAGCCTGTGTCATAAATGCAAAGAGGTTTATTGTAACCTTTTGTTTAACCCCCAAAAAACTTCTGGAGATTTTTGAGTATACCATTTGACACTGATACCCGAAAGATGACCTTATGTTGGTTGTCACGACTGGTCACGTTCGCAAGGCTTACATTGCCTACGTTGCTGTTGAGTATGTGCCTGATGACGAGCTTTGACCTCACATCTTGGAAGCACTAATAGCAAAAATTCCCACAGCGAAAGAACCTTGTGCTCTCTCAGTCCTGCGTGGCATGTCACAAGCATCTTTGCTTACTTGTGACACTTGGGTGTCAAACGTATCTGAATACATGAATGGTGGCAGTGTCTGTTAAATAGCTTAAGTTGTATGCATGAAAAGAGAAGTTTGTTGTAAGATCCAGGGATATGTCCTTTTAGCATGGCATGCTGAATATGGGAAAGTGCTGTTTCTTGGAGTTGCTGCAATATATAAACATTTGATTCTGCTGGAGTGAACAGCTGGCTAGAAGTAACATGTAAACATTCGTGCCACCTGGTTAGTGTACAGATTTAATTTCCGGCCAACGTCTGAAGGCTCCATTCATCAAGAGTGCTTAGGAATGAGTCTTCATGGTAACACAGCAACCCTTTGCTGGTAAAAACACCTGGAGTAGGGAGTAAAGTTTTGCTCATATGCAGTGAAATCATGTTTGGCAAATGTCATAAAATCTCTACTTCTCCTATGTCTGGATCTCACTTACCCCATCAGCTATTATTTCCAGCGCTCTCTCCTCATGAGATATCAACCTGTTGTCCCGGGGAGTTGCTTTCTCATCTGTTGTGCCATCTATCTGTTCTTGATGGTAGTCATCTGCAATAGATAACAGTTGCAGAAGGTGTCAGAGCAGACAGGACAGCACACCATTTTTGGATGTTCGAGTGAAATGATCATGGGCTGAATAAGATAAGGTGAATCTTGGGGCAGTATTAGATGAAAGATAAAATCCACAATGGAGTCTTTGAGTGATTGAGTTTGCTAATGTAGTGACAGTCAATATCAATGTCTATATTTGTCAGAGACAGCTGCAGACTACAGATCCTCTACTGCATGTTCTGCAGTTGGTGTTTGGTTCCTCGCCCAGTACTGACACATTTACACAAGGTCACGATACTCCTTGCAACACTGGCTGGCATGCAGGAGAATGTTATTTCTAGAAGAGTCCTTCCTAACAATGTCACGCTAGTGTTACCTGGTGGGTCTGTTTGACACCCCTGCACCAAATACACTACAACAAATTCTGTGGTCCACCTACTTTTCAGTTCCTTTCGGTAAACCCATTTCCTGCTCTCAAAAATCACTGGGGCAGCCATGTGAAGCTCAACAACACTCTTGGTTGACAGTATCTTGTAGGCATTGTGCATTTGTGCCTTTCAGGGTGAGTTGGTGAGGTCTTAGGTGCATGTCCTGGTGCCCACAACTGCCAGCAACTGAACTTTCAGTAATGCCTACCGGTTCTGAAAACGTGAGGTACAATGCGAAGGACCTAACAGTTTGCAGTCTCTGACATGTTTACAGTCTTCTGAAAACAGCAATAGGAAGCCAAACAAGCTGTTTCAAAACTGAAGGTCACAATCCTTCATTCAATACAACATTGAGTAATTTTCAGCTCTCTTACCGGTGAAGAGTTGAGGGTGGCCAAGGGTGATGCAGAGAGTAAAATCTTATTTTAATGGGGCTAGTGATGGCTTTCATTGAGTTCTTTTTAAAGCTGTGTTTAATATTGTGTATCTGCACTCTGATGCAGCAAGTGGAAAAGGCACTGGAGTGAAAAGGCAGGTAAGGAAGAGCTGTTTCACAACATCTGTTCCCCAAAGCAGTGCTATTGATGAAAAGTGAAAGGCACCCGTGAATTTCATTGAAGCCAAGCATTGACCACAAGGGAGTTCCTTTGATGGAGACAGAACATCATGAGAATTCAACTCTTGTAGAGCTCCAGGTTCTGCACTGAAATTTGAATTGTTGAATGACTACAGCATCTAGTGGCCTGGAGTTTTAAGAGCCTTCAGTGAAGGCACCTCTCAGTGTCACTCTGCCATTTTCTCTGGGATAAAGGAGAAGCAGAGAAAGACAATCCAGTAAACGGCAGCAATATTTGCTCTAATGCAGACTGCCACAACCACGGATTCTGCCATAGGGTCTATATGCCCTTGCAGACGGGCTGTGGCCCAGGTCTGGCATTTATGCTCATGAGAATACACATTGCAGCCAATTAGTGTAATTAACACCCTCCCTCTCATGCCAGTCTTTAACCAAAAGCATAGCAAAGTCAATGCTCTCTGCGTACCTTTGTTCTTGTTCTGGGAAAGAAGACTACCATTTTGATTCACACTATAAAGGAGCAGTATTCATTTAGCATTAATTACTGCTCCCTAGGTGCATTGTCGGTGTTAGCTTTCAGTTCGAGAGTTCTAGATAATGACCTTGTTGGCCTAGTGTTCATTGTTTTTCTGTTATTCCTGCACAGTTCTCATTAAAAGTTTATCTGCTTCAGCATCTCTCCCTCTGCATTTGGGCCATAACCTAACACTTGTATTAGCAAGACTCGACCACTAAAATGGACCAATTGGAGAGAGAACAGCTGAGCATGGCCCTGAATTTCATTGGGTAGGCAGGAGAAGGCTAAAGTCAATGGAAGTTGGTTTGGCTGAAGTGGCTTCTACAGAATGGCAACTACTGGCAGAGTGGCATGTCCCATCCAAACAAAAACCCGTTGGTCAAATGGAGGAGAACTTAAAGTCAGTGGGTCTGGGTTGGCTGAAACGGCTGGTGCAGTGCATCAGCTCTTTTCAGAGTGTCAAGCCCAGTCTGACCAGGAAGAACTGGTATCATCACTCACAGTGACCGTTCAGTAATTCGCCACAGACAGCCAGAATCAGGTGGCAGCCATTACGTCGTTCACTGCCACAATTCAGCAACAGCAGCCTCCAGCCAGGATGGTCCCGCTCCTGGCATCTCCTATCTCTTCCTCTGTAACAGTCTCATCAGCCTCATCCACTCATGCCCCGATTACCTTACCAGTTTCCAGATCAGAGCCGAGGTGACCCCAGTGGGTGCAGGAACCTCATTTCCCAGTGTGAGCTGGCTTTCCAAGCCCAGCCAGGTCAGTTTGCTGATGATACGTGTAAACTGGCTTACATGTTGAATCTCTTAGTGGCACTCTCACCCTGTCTGTTCTACACTCTACCAGAACAAGTTCCCCTGCTGTCCAGTCCTTTCAACAATTCATGGTTGAGTTTAAAAGGGTACCTGATCTTCCAGTACAGGCAATGGAAAAGGACAGTGACAGATTATACAGTAAAGTTCTGCACGCTTGTGATTGAGACAGGATGGAATGAGAGATCTCTCATCACTACTTTCCAGCATGGGTTGAGCGCAGTGGTTCGGTATGAGGTCGCAGTGCGTGACCTCATAAGTCTGGCCATTTGAATCAACAACTGGGCAACTGAGTGGCACAGAGAAAGAATGCCCAGAATGTCCTACTCCTTTAACCACTGTCTGTCTTCACTCTTGCCTTCATCACCCAGTACTCAGTCCATGGAGAAGCCTATGCCAGTGGGGATGGGGTGCATGCACTGATCTCAGATGAAATGAGATTGACAAAGAAGAACATGTTCCTGCCTCTACAGTGGCAATCCAGGGCACTTCTGGGCATCATGTCCCAAGGGCCCAGTACCCATCAGCAGGAAGTGGAATTCTGTTGGGTCAATTCTCACTGCAGGCATCTTCCCCTACTTATGTAATGCTCCCAGCTTCTTTGCTGTGGGGGTCCAGAGGCATGAGCTTCAAGCATTGGGACAGCTGGGAACCTTGTGGATATCTATCTGGCTCAAAGATGGACAGTTTCAGCTCAGCAATTAAGAGAGAATATCGATGTCAAGCCTCTGGATGGCTGGCCTCTGGCCACCAGCCATCTTTCCAGAGAACCCCTCCAGCTAGTGCTAGAAGGCAACCACAGGGAACCGCTTTCCTCTTTGGTTGAGTCGCCTGAACCGCTGCTTGTACTTGGCTATCTCGACAAAACCTTCGGATTGGTTGGTCCCAGCATGTTCATCTACGTGACTGGCTGTAGGTCAGGCCCCTGTCAGCCTATCTCCTCCTGTGCCTATTGCTAGTGTGGACCTGTTTAGTGTTCCAGCTGAATATACTGACCTCCTTGAGGTCTTCAGTAAGAAAGAGGCTGCCTCATTGCCTCCACCCTGGCCATACTACTGCACCGTTGACTTTTACCTGGTACTTGCCATCCCTGGGACTGGCTCTTTTCCCTCTCTCATCCAAGAACAGTGTCCATGGAAGAATACATCAAGGAAACATTGGCCCAAGGATTTATCCATCCATCAACCTCACCAGCAGGGGCGAGCTTCTTTTTTGTGAGCAACAAGGATGGCAAGCTCCATCCCTGCATTGATTACCAACCTCTCAACAACATCACAGTGAAGAATCACCACCCTCTTCCCCGGCTTGACTCCGCATTTGAACATCTCTAGGAGCAACTGTTTTCTCCAAGGTAGATCTGCGCAATGCTTACAACCTGGCTTGTATCAGAGGATGGAGGAGTGGAAGGCAGCGTTCAACAATGTACCCTGTGATGCCATTGGTCTGGCCAAGCCCGTGCTGTTTTCCCCAGGAGCAGGTGTCCTTCTTGGGTACATCCCCATCCCTTCCACTGTTCAAATGGACCCAAGTAAATTTCAGGCCATCATAGAGTGGCCAAACCACTTATGGTGAAACAGGTGAGGTGCTTCATGGGGGTTTGCAAACTTACATCGGAATCTTCATGGCCACAATAAATACACTCAACAAGAAGACCTGTTCAGGATTTCACTGGATGAGCAAAGCAGACCAAGCCTTCTCAGAACTTCACCACTGGCCCAGTGTTGCAACGTCCAGACCCATCCTGTTCATCATTGTCGAAGTGGATGCATTTGCTTTGGAGCCGTACTCTCCCAGAGCTTTTCTGTGGATAACCTGCTGCACCTCGTGCCTTTCTTTCCCAACACTTGACCCATACTGAGTAAAGCTACGATACTGGGAACCAGGAACTTCTGGCTGCCAAGGAGGCCTTTGACTGGCTGGGGTGGGGTGGGGGGGGAAGCATCTCTTTTCTTTGTATGGACAGATCACAAGAACCTCTCCTATATTCAGGATGCCGAGACACTCAACTCCTGTCATGTCAGTTTGGCTCTCTTCTTCACCCAGTTTAATTTCACCCTCACCTATCATCCCTTCAGCAGGAATGCTCTGCCCTGGTGGTTCAAGGATAATGCCAACCCAGAAGCCATCCCTCCTGCTCTGGTGATTTTGGGAATTGAAGCAGAGGTGCAGGCTGCCCAACAGTCGGATTCAGGCCCAGGTGGGGACCTCGCAACCATCTGTTTGCCCCTGGAGTGTCCTTCAGGCACAGTGCACTCCAAAGTGGTGGAATGGGCTCACTTGTCCTTTCTGGTTGGCTATCCAGCAATTCAACCGACCCTGGAATTTATCAAGAGATGATTTTGGTGGCCATCTATGTTCCAGGACATCCACGACTTCGTCTTTGCCTGTTCCACTTATGTCCAGAACTGGTGCCTAAGGAGCAGGCCCTGTCACAAACACAGACCCTGTATCATATTCAGCAATCACGCTTGTGAGTGTTCAGATTCCAGCCAATTAGTGTTTCATTGTGGTGGTAGTTAACTCCCTTCCTTTTGTTCCAGTTGGCCTAGCATTTATTGTTTTGCCTTTAATTCTGCATAGTTCTTATTAAAGTCAGTGAACTGTTCATGGGCTTCAGTGACTCTCCTTCTGCACTTGGGCCATCACCACACTGTTGTGTCAGAAATGGCACCAGTCTCTGTGTTGTGGTGTGGATCTTTAGCTTTGACAATTTACTGGGGGAATTCAGTGGATCAAGCAACATCTGTGGGAGGAAAGGAACTGCTGATGTCTTGTATGGAAACCTTGCATCAGGACTGAGTGTAGAGGGAAAATGGCCAGCATAAGAAGGAGAAGGGTAGCATTGAGACCGTGGTGATTGGTGGACTGAGGAGTGGCAACAGATGATAGGCAGGTGAGACCAGGTAGGAGATGGAATTGGGAGACAACGGCATGTGAAAATCTCATGTAGATGCCTAGAATGGCCCTGTAAAGTAGAATGTTGAACTTGCGTTCAATCACAGGTGTAAGATATTAGAATCTATGGACACACACACACACACACACACACACACACACACACACACACACACACACACACACACACACACACACACACACACACACACACACACACACACACACACACACACACACACACACACCCTGCTCTCTTGAGGAACCTAGGAAGTTAGACAGTACTAATGGAGGAAAATGAATTATCAATGGTTTGGGCCCATGTCCTTCAGAAGGAATGAAAATTGGAATAAAAGAGTCGAGGGAGGGAGGGAGGTGAGGAGCAGAAGCTGCTGGGTGAAGGGTGAGGTGGGAACTGAAGTAGAATGTGAGTAGTTGGAAGGTGATAGGTGGGGAAGGCAAAGGGATAAAGAAGAAGGAATCTGATAGCGGAGGACAGTAGACCATGGAATAAAGGGAACCAGATGGAGGGAGATGAAGGTCCTGAGGGCTGGGGAGATGGGGTACTGGGGTTAGAGGGATAAGGTAATACCAGGCTGGAGGGTTGAACAGCGGGAGGTGGTTACCAGAAATGAGAGAAACTGATGTTCATTCCGTGAGGTTGGAGAGTGTACCCAGACAGAATATGAGGTATTGCTCCTCCAATCTGTTTCAAGCTTGAATATGGCTGTAGAAAAAGCTGTGGACAGACATGTCAGTGTGGGAATGGAAAGTGGAACTAAAATGTTTGGCCACTGGGAGATCCTGGCTTTTGCAATGGATGGAGCCATGGTCTCGGTGAAGTAATCTGTGGCAATTGTGGAGGTGAAATGAAACCTCTAAATCTCCATGAGAGCAACAGATAGAATCGTGCGGTCCTGTAAGGATCAGTACAAAGCTCCTTGCTCTGAAACATTGACTCTTTTTTTAACAACTGCTGACCAACTTGCTGACTGCTTCCAGCAGCTTCTCTTTTTATTTCCTACTTCTAGTGAGAATGTGAAAAGGGTAAGGGGTACGTGTAGAGGGGGTGGGCGAGGGGTAAGTGTAGCAAAATATGTAGACAGGACAAGAGAGAGGTACGTCATTGGGGAAGTAAGGAGAGGTAGCTAAAATAAGGTGTCAGGCCAGATGTGGAGACCACAAGGAAAAGGGAACCTGCGACCACAAGACAATGTGCTTGGCAAAGTATTCTGAGTCATACCTATTTCAAGTGTTTTGAAGTGCTTCCAAGTATTACGCTTTAACCTTTGCTAATTCTGAGTATTTCGCATGCTTAGCTATGCAATAGCCAATCAATTGATGAATTCGAATCGGTAACCATATTTGCGAATGTAGTACCCTGCTTTTGGGTATAAGTATGACCTTTGTGAACCGACAAATTGGGAGTTGGCTACCTTACACCCGAAGTGCGTGGGGCTGCGAACTCCTCTCTGAATAAAAACCGTTTCAGAGGTAATTTTGTGTCTCTGGTGTTTTTCCTCAACTGAGTAGGTAACATTTACAGGTTGACAATTTGGCGAGCCAGCCAGGAGCCTAACGGCTGGCAGTTCGGGGATCCAGTGTAAGCGGTCGGCGGGCAGGTACGAGCGGGTTGAGACAGGAGGGCCCTCCGAGAGATTTTTGTCAGTCTCTCTCTCCCTCGCTGACTCCTTGTTCCGACCCCTTCGGCTCCGGCTGACCATCCTATGGCCTCCATGGACCAAACGGAGAACCTCAGTTGGGAGACACGGATAACAGGTGAGAAATACATAAAAGTTTGGGGTTCAAGTCCCCTGGTTAAATAGTTTGGGGTTCGAGTCCCCTGGTTAAAAATAGTTTGGGGTTTGAGTCCCCTGGTTAAAAAAAGTTTG
The DNA here is from genome assembly GCF_048418815.1 of Hemitrygon akajei. Classification (NCBI taxonomy): domain Eukaryota; kingdom Metazoa; phylum Chordata; class Chondrichthyes; order Myliobatiformes; family Dasyatidae; genus Hemitrygon; species Hemitrygon akajei. The sequence goes on from NC_133125.1 coordinate 110,781,632, forward strand.
GGGTTCGAGTCCCCTGGTTAAATAGTTTGGGGTTCGAGTCTCCTGGTTAAAAATAGTTTGGGGTTCGAGTCTCCTGGTTAAAAAAAGTTTGGGGTTTGAGTCCCCTGGTTAAATAGTTTGGGGTTCGAGTCTCCTGGTTAAAAATAGTTTGGGGTTCGAGTCTCCTGGTTAAAAATAGTTTGGGGTTTGAGTCCCCTGGTTAAAAAAAGTTTGGGGTTCGAGTCCCCTGGTTAAATAGTTTGGGGTTCGAGTCTCCTGGTTAAAAATAGTTTGGGGTTTGAGTCCCTTGGTTAAAAAAAGTTTGGGGTTCGAGTCCCCTGGTATAGGAAGCGGGGTTAGAGTCCCTGCATGGGGTTTGGGGTTGCAAGCTCCGGAGCAATACATATTTAATTTGATTAAGGTCTGGTCCCAACATCTAACTGAAACCGCATCCTGCCTTGGACTGGTTGTTCAGAGCAGAAATCTGCCATGCAAAGGTCAGGAAACTGAAGTGGATGCGAGAGTAAGTTACCAAAATGGGCCAGACTCTGGATAAATCAGGACCAAATACACCATTATGGAAAATGTGTAAAGAATTCCCTGAAAATGAGACAGATTTATGGAGACTGAGCATGCGGATGAATAAGAAGTTGGGGAATGAATTTTGGCCATTAGGGGGAACCTGGGATCTTGAGAAGTGTAAGCGAGCAGAGGGACAGGCGTGGCGACAGAATGTCTCACAAAAATGGAAAGATCTAATTACGCGTTGGTATACCGTGGCCAGCAGACTTAATGAGCGCTCCCGCCAGACCTCCTGGGAGGTGAATGCAAGAAATAGAAAGATACCCATCAATGGTAGTAATGGAAAACCCAGGGGCTGGCCGGTACTGAAGGCCTTATGTGAAATCTATGATGAACAGCGTAGGACTGATGATCATAATGTACAATTTGGTGATAAAAGGCCGGCACTGGATATGACTGGGCTGCAGACCCTATTTGACCCTAATGAGGACACTGAGGAGGAGGAGGAGCAGCAGGTCCCTTCGCCTGCGGGGGCTGCGAATCCTGCCTTGCCTGTACCTTCAGAGCCTTCCGCCCACCTTTGCCCTTGACCCATGATCGACCCCCCCCATGCACTCCCGACTTCCCTTTTCGGGATTGTCAGCAGGAGTTCCAGATGACCGAAGAACTCCCCACTCGCATAACCACTATGAGTCCCTTATCAGATTTGCGGTGACCCCCAATTTGGGCGTCAACCTGGCAGGAAGGGACATTCTCTGTCGTTTCCATCTCACCGTCACCTGCACCAGTGATGGTCTCACCCTGACTGAACCTCCTACCCATTCGGCGTTCTGGCTTCACGTTCCCCCGCAATGGTGGGCGTTGGACCTCGCCCACCTCCCCTCCTGCTCACCAGTCGCCCTCAAGCCCCCATACACTCCCCATGTGACCCTTGTGTACGACCCTTCAGGACGCTCAGAAGTCTTGGCAGCCTTATTCGCCCCACACTTGGGAACTGAATTCCCAATTTCAGTCTTTGCCATTGTGACCGCGGAGGCAGGCGTAGCCTTAGCCGCCTATATCCCTGACTTCCAGTGGCAGCAGTCCCCTGGAATAAGCCCTCATATAACCCTCAGCATAAATGAGGGTCATGCAGCTATGGAATTGGGCCCTGCTGTCTTCAGGGTGCTGCAGCAGGCAGACCCTTCCCTGACAGGAAACCCGCAGGAAGTGGAAAGTGGTAGCATTCTTTTCTTCGACAAGCAATGTGACACCTCAGGAACCCTGCACCACCATCAGCCTCCGACTGACCCCTGATGTGAACCCCCCCCTCAGATATGGGCAACCTCCAAGACCGACGTAGGCCTTACCCCGGTAGCCCCCGTCCAGATACAGGTAAAGCCCAACTCACGATTGCCCCCAATCCCGCAGTACCCTCTCAAAGCAGAAGCTGTTCAGGGTATCCACCCACTTATTACCTCCTTCTTAGAACAGGGCGTCTTGGTCCCCTGCCTTTCGCCCTGTAATACCCCGATCTTAGCAGTGCCAAAGCCCGGACGCCCTGAGTGGCGCCTTGTGCAAGATTTAAGGGCAATTAATGACATAATCCCTCCCCTACATGCCGCCATCCCCAACCACACAACCATTCTGGGCCAGATACCCGCCACTGCACAATGGTTCACCATTATAGATTTACAACACGCCTTCTTCTCCATACCATTACCTGAGGATTCACGCTACTTATTTGCCTTCACTTTCCAGGATCGCCAATACACCTGGACCCGACTTCCCCAGGGCTTTAGGGACTCCCCCACTATTTTCTCACAGACCCTTTGTGGCCAACTGAAGGACCTCACCTTCCCTAAAAACTCAGCGCTCATCCAGTACGTTGATGACCTGCTTTTGACTAGCGACACTCAGTACGCCTGTGAGGAGGACACAAACTATCTCCCACTTATCCGATGACTCTCCTGTTAGTAAAGGCAATGCCAGAGCAGACCTGGCAGCCAAGCGAGGCTCCTCCTCTAAACCAGTAACTGTGGATTCGGCCCCACGCCTTCTGCCTGCCAGGCAGCCGGTTGATAGCCCAGGCATATCCGACATCGCGCGATTACAGGGGGACGCCCCTGCAGCAGAAATTGATGTTGGAAAAAATTGATGTTGTATTATTAATAATGCAACGGTCCTCTGGCAGACCCCAGCAGGCCAGACTTGTATTCCTGATACTCTCCTGCCTGTCCTGGTCGACTGCCTCCACTCCGACACTCACCTCGGCCAAGAGGGAATGTGTACGTTGTTGTTAAAAACATGGTGGTCCCCCAGTTTGAATGAGGCAGTGGAACATAAGAACATAAGAGATAGGAGCAGGAGTAGGCCAATCGGCCCCTCAAGCCTGCTCCGCCATTCAACAAGATCATGGCTGATCCAATCTTAACTCTAGTTTTCACCGAATCCCACAAGGCAACAGTGCCAACCAACAGGGCACCATGCCGCCCATTTTATTTTATTATTCATCCCGCCCAAACCCATGTGACCACCCGGGGAAAAAAAAAACGAGTTGCCAATTGAGGAGAAAAAATCTGGAAAATTCCTCTCCAACCCATCCAGGCTATCGAAAACTGGTCCAGGAGATCACATGGCTGATCTAAACCTAGCCTCATGTCTACTTACCTGCTCACTCACCGTATCCCCTAATGCCATTTTTATCCAGGAAAATGTCTATCTCCGTTTTGAATTTATTGAGTGTAGTAGCTTCCACAGCTCTCTGGGGCAGTAAATTCCACTGCCCCACTACCCTCTGAGTGAAGAAATTTCTCTGCATCTCAGTCCTGGAACGGCATCCCCTTATTTTAAGATTATGCCCCCTAGTCCTAGTTTCATCCATCATTGGGAACATTCTCCCCGCATCCACCCGATCAAGCCCCTTCACAATCTTATATGTTTCAATAAGATCGCCTCTCATTCTTCGGAACTCCAATGAGTAGAGTCCCAATCTACTCAACCTCTCATCATACATCAACCCACCCATCCCCATAATTAACCTAGTGAACCTTCTCTGCACTGCCTCGAGAGCCAGTATGTCCTTTCTTAAATATGGACACCAGAACTGCACGCAGTACTCCAGGTGTGGTCTCACCAATACCCGGTACAACTGCAGTAAGACCTCCCTGTTCTTATACTCCATCCCCCTAGCAATAAAAACCAGCATTCCATTGGCCTTCTTGACCACCTGCTGCACTTGCATACTAACTTTTTGTGTTTCCTGCACCAGGACCCCCAGATCTCTTTGCACAGAAGCACTTTCCAGTTTCTCTCCATTTAGATAATAACTTGCTCTATTATTTTTCCTGCCAAAGTGCAAGACCTCACACTTGTCAGTATTATATTTCATCTGCCAAATGTCTGCCCAATCACTCAGCCTATCTATGTCCCCCTGCAGGGTTTCAATGTCCTCCGCACTCATTACACTCCCTCCCATCTTTGTGTCATCAGCAAACTTCAATATGTTGCACTTAGTCCCTTTCTCCAAATCATTAATATAGATTGTAAAGAGTTGGGGTCCCAACACCGACCCCTGCGGAACACCACTAGTCACCAACTGCCAGTCTGAGAATAAACCATTTATCCCAACTCTCTGTTTTCTGTTAGAAAGCCAATCCTCCACCCATGCCAGAATATTATCCCCAATCCCATGATTTTTTACTTTAAGTAATAATCTTTGGTGTGGCACCTTGTCAAATGCCTTTTGGAAGTCCAAACCACATCCACTGGTTCCCCTTTATCTACTCTATATGATATGTCCTCAAAGAACTCTAACAAATTTGTCAAACATGACTTCCCTTTTGTAAAGCCATGCTGACTTTTTTCTTTTACACCCTTTTTTCTTCAGTGGAATATATTTTTCTTGATAGTTGTAAAATAACTCCTTAAATATACACCACTGATCAAGTACCGATCTACCCTTTAATCTATTTTCCCAATCTATCTTAAGCAATTCCGCTCTCATACCATCATAGTCTCCTTTATTTAAGCTCAGTACGCTTGTTTGAGATCCAACCCTCTCATCCTCTAATTGAATATGGAATTCGACCATGTTATGGTCACTTATTCCAAGGGGATCCTTTACTAGGACATTTTTTATTAGTCCTGTCCCATTTTTTATTACACAGGACCAGATCTAAGACTGCTTGCCCCCTTGTCGGCTCAATAACGTATTGTTCAAGGAACCCATTCTGAATACACTCAATAAACTCTTCTTCAAGGCTGCCGTGTCCGACTTGATTAGTCCAGTCAATATGAAAGTTAAAATCCCCCATAATTACAGCTGTTCCCTTATTACAAGCCCCAACTATTTCCTGATTTATGCTCTGACCAACTGAGTTACAGCTGTTTGGAGGCCTATAGACTACTCCCACCACTGCTTTTTTCCCTTTACTATTTCTTATTTCTACCCAAATTGTTTTGTTATCCTGATCCTTTGAGCCAATATCATTTCGCTTTATTGCAGTGATTTCTTGCTTTATTAACATAGCCACCCCACCTCCTTTTCCTTCTTGCCTGTCTCTCCTAATTGTCGAATACCCCTGTATGTTTAATTCCCAGTCCTGGTCACCCTGCAGCCATGTTTCCGTAATTGCCACAATATCATAACCATACGTAATTATTTGTACCGTCAACTCATCAATTTTATTCCTAATACTATGTGCATTCAAATAAAGGACTTTCAAATATGTTTGACACTTATTTCCTACCTTTTCCTTTTGTACAACTTTACGCTTATCCCCGTACATTCTTTCCCCTCCTGACACAGTCTTTTTATTCCTCCACTTTTACCTACATCCATTACCTTCTCCATTGTCTTTTTAATTATTTGCTCTCTAAAATCCTCCCCCCCACTAGTTAGTTGAAAGACCTCTCTGCAGCCCTAGTTATATGATTCGCCAGGACACTAACCCCAGCCCGGTTCAGGTGAAGCCCGTCCCTCCGGAACAGTTCTCTCCTGTCCCAGTACTGGTGCCAGTGTCCCAAGAAGCAAAACCCACTTCTCCCACACCAGTCTTTGAGCCATGCATTTAACTCCCTAATTTTATTTAACCTAGCCAAATTTGCTCGTGGCTCAGGTAATAATCCAGAGATTATTACCCTTGAGGTTCTGTTTTTTAATTTGACCCCTAGCTGCTCATATTCCTGTAACAGAACCTTCTTCCTTGTCGTATCTATATCATTAGTACCGACGTGTACTAAGACAACTGGATCCTCCCTCTCCCACTGCAAATTTCTCTCCAGCCCAGAAGAGATGTCCTTAACCCTGGCACCAGGCAGGCAACATAGCCTTCGGGACTCTCGCTCTCGGTTGCAGAGAACCCTATCTATCCCCCTGACGATACTGTCCCCTATTACTACAACATTTCTATTGACTCCCCCCTCTGGAATGGCCCCCCACTCCACGGTGCTATGGGCAGGTTGCTCATCCTCCCCACAGTCCCCGCTCCTGCCCTCACAGGGAGTTAAAGCCTCGAATCTGTTGGACAAGAGCAAGGCCTGCATCTCCTCCAGCCTTACCTCCTGGATTCCCCTACTTGCCTCACTCATAGCCACACCATCCTGTGCTTGACTGCAATCTACATTAGTTAATCTATTAGGTGTGGCTATCTCCTGGTACACAGAGTCCAGGTAACTCTCCCCCTCCCTGATGTGTCGCAGTGTCTGAAGCTCGGACTGCAGCTCATCAATATGAAGCTGGAGTTCCTCGAGCAACAAACACTTGCTGCAAATGTAGTCGCCGTGTCCCTCAATGGGGTCTACCGGTTCCCACATCTCGCAGCAGTAACACATCACCTGCTCCATGCTATATAGTTAATTTAATGTACTAGTATTAGTTATGCAAGAACTCTTTGCCCCAATACAGCTAACTATCACACTATTTAACAATACTTTTAAAGTTATAAGTGTAAAAGGAAGCAGGACTACTTACCAAGCAACTAGCTGTGAGAGTTCTGCAGCTCCGGTCTTCCTCGCCTCGCCCGGTTCCGCCGAAGCCCGTTGAGCCAAAGCCCTTAGGCCTCCACTCTACTCCCGGCTCACTCCACTGCCCGCAATGACGGAGAGACGGGCAAGGGGTTGCTTAATTTGCCAAAAAGTAAACCCGGGTAAATCTATTAGATGTGATAAAGGGTGCACCCCAACCCCAGCAGGACTGTTTGATACATTACAAATGGACTTTATTGAGTTACCTAAGGTGAATTGTTACAAGTACTGTTTGGTTATAATCGACGTCTTCAGCAAATGGATTGAAGCCTTCCCCACAACGAACAACAAGGCTTCCATGGTAGTGCGAATACTGCTGAAAGAAGTTATTCCTAGTTTTGGTATCCCACAAAGACTCTAATCTGATAATGGTCCGCACTTCATTGGGAAAGTAAACAAAGAACTCTGCGAAATACTAAAGATTGAACAACAATTCCATTGTGCCTACCACCCCCGAGCCGCAGGAATCGTGGAACGTGCAAACGGCACCCTGAAGGAGAAACTAACTAAATTGACCCTTGAAACGGGACTAAATTGGCTTAAAGTCCTTCCCCTGGCACTGTATCACATGTGCATTACACCTCAAACCAGTACCGGGCTAACTGCTGCTGAAATAGTTTACGGGCGCCCAAGTAGAACCCCATGGGGCAGTGACCAGAACCCCCCGCCAATACAAGTAGATCTACAAATGATGGGCGAGGAATTGCAGTGTTACCTCAAGCATTTAACTTTGTCTCTTAAGTTTCTACATACTCAGGTGAAGGAAGCCTCAAGACCTGTTCCTGACAGAGAAGACGAGTGGCAGGGAGCAGAACCAGGAGATTGGGTGTTAATAAGGAACTGGGATCGACCCAAGCTGGGACCCCGGTGGAAAGGACCGTACCAGGTCCTCCTGCAGACCCCCTCTGCTGTCAAGGTGAAGGGACAAGAACGTTGGATTCATCTGAGCGACTGCAAGCGCTGGACCTCGGAGTTGCTAGAAACTACAGATAAATGAAGGGACTGATAAATGGACTTGATTGAACTGTTGTGTGTTTAAATTCCTTTTTCCTTGTGGTGCCACATCCTTGAAATTGTGCTCTGGCAATGGAAGGTAGGATGCTCTTGGTTATCTATATTCTTTTAGGGATAGTGGGGTATAGGGCAAAGGTTGAGGGACGGCTGGACGAGGAACCAAAACCCCTAAAGAGATCGAAGGGGGACATTTCAAGGCAGAAAAGGAATTGGGGTTTCCCCAGAGGCCCCACCGTTGAAAGACCCTCCTCAGGGTTTATAAGTGATAACTATTTCCAAAACGCGCACAAACGACTGTATGGCACTACAACCATCGTTTGCCATCCCCACCCCGCCAGTGTCTCCTCACTCTTTACCGTTTTCCCGCACTGGGACCGTGTTGATCAGCCCTTCCGATGTGCCCCCGCCGGCAAAACATTGCCTGAGGGAAAAAGGGTGGAACTCACCTATGACTCTTCCATGGCCCCGGTCACGGACTGTTTATTCCCCCCGTCCAACAGGTGGATGAGAAAAGATCTCTGGTGGGAGGGGAATCCCAAGCCCCCGAAGGGTGACCGAGTATATGAGAACTGCTTCTTCGGAACAGGGTGGGGGTGTTCAGACGTGTATGTCTCAAAAAACGTCGGCTGCCTCTCCAAGCCCTGTAGGAAAAGGGAGTGTCACCCCACCAAGGACCCCTTAGGGATCTCTTGCTCTTGCCATGAGACAAAGTGCCAGTCCCTGGCCAAGGGGGGGTGCAACTTCCTTGTGGGGTGGGGAACCGCACCCACCTCCGAGTCAACGATCAGGTATTCCTACGACCTAAGTATCGCAGGGGCGCCAAACGAGTGTACGCCCCTGCCGGTGTAGCAGAATGGAGTGATGCCGTACACCTAAAGGGTGAGGGTTGCACTGAGACCATGTGTACCCTCCCGGGGTATTTTTTCTTCTACAACGGCATTGCCACCAACATCCTGAAGTACCCTTACCTTTCCTCGGTGGCCTATGGCACCCTCCTCCCTATAGCGGTCCCTTGCCCTGGAACTTGGGGTCCATCACGCCGCCCGCCTGGGAGGTACAAGAGAGAGGTCTCCCAGGAATTTTGTGCAGATTACCGAGTCCTGACCATCCTAACTGCAGGTCAGGTGGCCAGATACGGGGCAGCTGGCTTTTTCTCTTTGGGGGCATCAGGAGCCGCTATGGCGGCCCACAATCGGAACTATCTGGCCTGTGGTCTCATGAGCCTCGGGAACGCCACCAGGGGAGCATTGAGACTCATAACTGACAGCCTTAACCAACTGCGGCTCTTCTCCATGCAAAACCGCTATGCACTTGATTATCTCCTCGCCAGGGAGGGTGGGCTCTGCGCTATCGTAAAGGACAAATGCATAATGGGGCTAGACGATGCTACCGCCAACATAACACGGTACATGAACAAAATAGATGAACAGTTAGGATCCATCCAAGGAAGAAACAGGTTGGGCAGGATGGGGGAGACTGGGGACCAAGTGTGTGGAAGGACTGGTTAATTAGTGGGGCTATTTAATGGGGATTTTTGTCTGTATCACCATTGTCAAATGTGTCCTGAACCGCATGATGGCCTCGTTAGGGGACCTGCTGCCGGCTGAGCCACTGATGGTAGTACGAGCAACCGTCGAGGCCACCGAACTCCTCGAACCTGCACCAGAGGATTTTCACAATATTGACAAGTGATCATTTCATGATCACAGGAGGGAATGAGAATGTGAAAAGGGTAAGGGGTACGTGTAGAGGGGGTGGGCGAGGGGTAAGTGTAGCAAAATATGTAGACAGGACAAGAGAGAGGTACGTCATTGGGGAAGTAAGGAGAGGTAGCTAAAATAAGGTGTCAGGCCAGATGTGGAGACCACAAGGAAAAGGGAACCTGCGACCACAAGACAATGTGCTTGGCGAAGTATTCTGAGTCATACCTATTTCAAGTGTTTTGAAGTGCTTCCAAGTATTACGCTTTAACCTTTGCTAATTCTGAGTATTTCGCATGCTTAGCTATGCAATAGCCAATCAATTGATGAATTCGAATCGGTAACCATATTTGCAAATGTAGTACCCTGCTTTTGGGTATAAGTGTGACCTTTGTAAACCGACAAATTGGGAGTTGGCTACCTTACGCCCGAAGTGCGTGGGGCTGCGAACTCCTCTCTGAATAAAAACCGTTTCAGAGTAATTTTGTGTCTCTGGTGTTTTTCCTCAACTGAGCAGGTAACAGTTACAGGTTGACACTAGCACCCTTTTCTCTAATTATCATTTACATCTTGTTTACATTTATGTAGACATAGATCTCAACATTTAACACAATGGAATGTCCATACTTCTACTGAGCCAATAAGCTGAAATACATTTACATGCTGTAGTTCCAAACAATTTTAAAACAAATTGCTGTGCTTCAGCATGAAATTTCAACAGGACCTTTCAATTCAAGAACACTTTTCACTCTATTGCACAGTTCCTCAGACATTTGTTTAGTGAACATTTCTCCCAGATCTGAACATCACTGGTTTCAGTTCATTTTGGCTATTTTGCACTGGATATTCTTATTCTGCAGCAGAGGTTGTAGTGCATCTTCTCAACTCATTATCAGCTTCAGGCTCTGAGAACTCTTCCACAGTGTTCCTTAGATACTGGCTTTCTCTGTGGTATGTGACATCTTCCTCAATGTTCATCACATAGAATGTGGCACCTGCTGTCACAAACCTCACTTCCATCATCATTATAATGTGTCACAGTTCTGCCATGACCACCTCTTTAATTCATTGGACTAGTTACTCATGAATGTCAGTGAACACCACTGAGATATGGTACACCTTCGCTAAGCAATTCAGATTTTCTTGGAAATGTTTGATCTCAGCAATGTGACTTTGCATTTCCTTTACTGTATATGGTTTGAGATCCGCTGCTTATTTCTCCATGTTGCACTCACCATTGCTTCTTTGTCTGTCAAAAACACAAGAGATTCTGCAGATGCTGGAAATCTAGAGCAACACACACATAAAGAGCCAACTTTCTGAGCTGAGACCCTTCATAAGGATTGGAAAGGAAGGTGCTGATGAAGTGTCTGTGCCTGAAATATTGGCTCTTTCTCCATAGAAGCTACCTGACCTGCTGAATTCCTTCAGCATTTTGTGTGGGTTCCTTGGTCTGGCTCTCATATTTTCATCTTTCTGTCATGTCTGTCTCTGCCTTTTCAGTAGTTTGTCCGCAGGGCTGCGAAGCCTCAGGATCATGAAGGCATGCTTGTCTTCTAGGCCGTGTCCTTAGGATTTCAAAAAGCAGCCATTTGTGAGCCCCCCAACAGAACCCCACCCACTCTGAAAAGGAAAAAGAGAAACATCAAAGGTAGAAATTAATCTGTTTCCACAGATGAGCTTGAAGGAGTCGCTGTTAAGCACCATTGTAGCTCTGCCCCATGCTAAACAAGATGGTCATCTCCAATGCCAGTTAAGTCAAAATGTAGAGCCCAGCCTAAGAGTGGTCCACTAGTCTTCCAGGGGTCCAGCTCAGGACTAATAACTCTGACTGGTCAAAAAATTGTTACGGAACAGCATTGAAGAATCCTTCAATGGCCTGAAGAAAGGAGCCCTGAGACCACCAAGACCAAGATTAAAACAGGTCTTTGGAATGTACAAACCACGTACAACACTGGTAAGCTAACACAAATAACTGCAGAAATGCATCATTACATCCTGCATGTACTGGGTAGCAGTGAAATCAGATGGACGGGGTCTGGCAGACTAAAGGCAGCAACTGGTGAAACAGGTTGATACTCAGGAAGGGAAGATGGACAGCATCATGATGGTGTAGCTGTCCTTTGGAAGAAAAGCATTGAGTAACGCTTGCTGGAGTGGAAACTAATCAACCAGTCGGCCGATGAGAGTCAGGCTGAAGGGGAAGCAAGTGAACGCAACTGTGACCAGTGCTCTGCTCCAACTAACGACAGTGACATTGAAGAAAAGGATGTCTTCTGCAAACAGCTGTGATCAGAGGTGGAGTTAACACCATGCCAGGAAGGGTGGCCTCATTGAAACCTATCCAATGGTGAAAGGGCTTGATAGACTGGATGTGGAGAGGATATTTCTGATGGTGGGAGAGTTCTAAGACCAGAGGACACAACCTCAGAATAGAGAGGCGTCCTTGTAGAATGGAGATGGGGAGGAATTTCTTTAACCAGAGAGTGGTGAATCTGTGGAATTCTTTGCCACAGGCAGCTGTGGAGGCCAAGTCTTTATGTATAATTAAAGGAGAGGTTGATAGATTCTTGATTGGTCAGGGCATGAAATGATAATGGGGAGAAGGCAGGAGATTGGGGCTGAGAGGAAAATTGGATCAGCCATGATGAAATGGTGGAGCAGATTCCATGGGCTGAATGGCATAATTCTGCTCCTCTGTTTAACGGTTTTATGGTCTAAGACATAATCATTGTCATGGGATATCTAAATGCCAAAGTGGGAAATAACAACTCTCATTTCACTCGGGACATGGGCACACATGAATGTGAAATGATGAATAACAATGGTGAAAGACTGCTGGAATTCCATGCCATGAACAATCTGGCCAAAGTTGCCCATTTATTCCTTTCCATAGAAGCTGCCTGGTCTGCTGAGTTCCTCCAGCATACATGTGTGTTGCCTGGGTTAGAGGAGGGACCCTCTTTCCACACTGTGAAATCCACAAGCTGACATGACAAAAACCAGACTGACCATTTGATAATTAGTGGTCCCGGCAGGATGTAAAGGTGAAGGGAGGAGCAGATACAGGAAGTGATCACCACCTTGTTGAAGCAGTGATGAAATTCAAGCTTAGAAGCACTGGGACCAGAATGCATGTACAAAGACATTTTGATGTTGAAAAGCTCAGTGTGAGATCTATCTTCACCATTCAGCTTAAAAACAGATTTCAGGCCTTGCAAGTCCTTGGCAAGGAAGTGTCAATAGAGAAGATCAATGCAATGTGGGAATGGTTTGCTCAGTCTTCAAGGAGAGAAGTGAGGCTTGTCTAGGATACTGTGCTGCCTTTAAGGCATTTGTTTAGTTTATTATATTTTCGCTTTAGTAATTCATTTGTTGTCGTTTTCTAGTTAAAGTTAAGGTTGTTTAAAGTAAATTCGTTGTCTGTGATTATATCGCGGCATGCGATGACGTCACACCCGGTTTTGCCGCGACTTGTGGGAAAATACCGGTTTGGAGAAACAGGGAGGGAGGGGGCTTATGTGTGTGCAGGATCAGCGCGAGAAAAGTTTTCTTTCTACGCACTAGAAACATCAGAGAAGCAACACCGTAAGTTCATGAGATAATCGATATGTTGAATTTAAAATGTTAATGCTGATTCTGTTAAAAGTAATGACGGTTGATAAGTTTATGTTTTTTGTTATTTAAAGAGTTGCGGATAGTTTGTGTTGAAGTGTATTTAAAGCCAGTCGATGGCGTAGGTAGATTCTGACTGTATGTTGCACTTTAATGTAATATAGTTGTTGTAGTTTTACTTTTGCAAGTATTTATGATGTAAATGTGATGTCAAGAAGGAAACAAATACTGTATATATTTTGTATTGTTTATCAACAGTTTTCACCATATGTTAATGTGGAAGAGTGAACAGTAAATGGTTAATCTTACTGGGACTGCCTCATTGACTGGTTTATGCTTGGTGTTTAGTTCAGAGTTCTTTTACACCTGTGCGAGAAACTACAGATACGGAGCTGGAAAGAAGAACAAAGAATGGATACTGCAGAAAGCACGGACAGCCTCAGCAGCAGCCAGTTGAGGGAAATATGTACAAGATTTCAAAACTGGTATACGTAAGGTTCCAGGCCAGATTCAGTGGCTTCATGAGTGACAAAAGCAAACGAGAAAGAGCAAGAAGCACAATGGATGGAATATTTCGGAATATTACTGAATAGACCACCACCAGATGAAGAACCTGATGTACAAGAGGCAGCGGAGGATCTTAACGTCAACACAGATCCAACCAAGAAGAAGAGATTGTTGCTGGATTAAATCATTAAAGAACAACAAAGGTCCAGGACATGACAATTTGAACGCCAAACAAATTGAACGAATCTCAACCAAAAGTTGCAGCGGCCATCCTGCAGCCAGTGTTCACTATAATCTGGGAATGGGGACAAGTAGCCAAGAACTGGACAAAGAGAATTATTGTTAGAATCCCCAAGAAAGGAGCACTAAAGTGATTCCAACAACTGGCGTGGCATTGTACATTTGTCATTGCCCAGTAAGATTCTTGCCAAAATCATTGTTCACTGGATTACAAGTGCTGTCAGTGTGTGCTTGAGGATGGAGCAGGCTGGCTTTAGGAAGAACAGTGGGTGTGTCACCAGATTGTCATGCTGCATAATATCATAGAACAGTGCCCAGAGTGGTAGAGACAACTGTTTGTGAATTTTGTGGGCTTTGAAAAGCCTTTCGATTGTGTCCACAGGGAGAGCCTTTGGCAAATTCTCAGATCATATGAGATCCCTTCCAAAACTGGGAGATTTTGTTGACCTGTACCCATAAGGCCGAACTGAAGGCCAACCGTAAGAGAAGATGGGGACCAGCTTTGCAGCCTGGGCTAGAGGTCTGTTTGTCTTCTCAGGATTTGCCTCTTTGGATGGAGTCAAGGAAAACAGCACCCAAGTTAATTGGACCCTTCGAAGCTCTGAAGAAAGTGAACCCGATCGCTTACACTTTGCAGCTCCCCAAGACTCGTAAGGTCAACCCCAGCTTACATGTATCAGGTTGAAACCTGTGAGTACCAGTCCTTTAGCCCCACCACCATCGGTTCAGATTTGTTGATGGGAAACAGGATTTTACAGTAAAGAAACCTGGATTTACAATCTGTTCGGGGTGTTCGGCAGCTCCTCATTGACTGGGGAGGGTTTGGACCCGAGGACCATTGCTGGGTTCCAGAACAGGACACCCTGGACCTTCTGGGACCTGGAGATCTGGGAGTTGTTCATGAATTATGAACGCTTGGCTTGTGGACAGCCCATATGTCTGAATGTGCATTTGGGAGAGTGGATGGATGGGGATGGATTTGTCAGGCGGGAAGTAGGTGTCCAAGTCTCTGGCACGGAGTCTGTGGCTCAGAAGGGAAGGGAGAAGGGTACTGTGGTAATGATAGGGGTTTCCATAGTTAGAGGAACTGAGATCCTGTGGACATGATAGAAACACCTGAATGGTATTTTGCCTTCCAGGTGCCAGGGTCAGGGATGTTTCAGGTTGGGTCAATGACATTCTAATGGGGGATTATGAGCAGCTAGAAATCTTGGTACATATTGGTAGGAAAAGTGAGGAGGTCCTGAAGAGAGATAGTGAGGTGGGTAGAAAGCTGAAAAGCAGGACCTCTAGGGTAGTAATCTCTGGGTTGCTGCCCATGCCATGCACTAGTGAGGATAAGAATAGAATTATTTGGCAGCTGAATGAGTGGCTGAGGAACTGATGCATGGGAGCAAGGGTTCAGATTTCTGGATCTTTGGCATCTCTACCGGGGAAGGTATGACCTGTACAAAAGGGACAGGTTACACCTGAACCCGAGGAGGACCAATATTCCCAATATCTCAATATCACCAAGACCAAGGAGATGGTGGTGGACTTTAGGAGATCTAGGCCTCATATGGAGCCAGTGATCATTAATGGAGAATGTGTGGAGCAGGTTAAGACCTACAAGTATCTGGGAGTACAATTAGACGAGAAGCTAGACTGGACTGTCAACACAGATGCCTTGTGCAGGAAGGCACAGAGTTGACTGTACTTCCTTAGAAGGTTGGCGTCATTCAATGTCTGTAGTGAGATGCTGAAGATGTTCTATAGGTCAGTTGTGGAGAGCGCCCTCTTCTTCGTGGTGGCGTGTTGGGGAGGAAGCATTAAGAAGAGGGACGCCTCACGTCTTAATAAGCTGGTAAGGAAGGCGGGCTCTGTCGTGGGCAAAGTACTGGAGAGTTTAACATCGGTAGCTGAGTGAAGGGCGCTGAGTAGGCTACGGTCAATTATGGAAAACTCTGAACATCCTCTACATAGCACCATCCAGAGACAGAGAAGCAGTTTCAGCGACAGGTTACTATCGATGCAATGCTCCTCAGACAGGATGAAGAGGTCAATACTCCCCAATGCCATTAGGCTTTACAATTCAACCGCCAGGACTTAAGAACTTTTTAAAAGCTATTATTAATGCTTTTTGTGATAGTGATTTAGATGCATATCATATTTTTTACTGAGTTAAGTATTGTATGTAATTAGTTTCGCTACAACAAGTGTATGGGACATTGGAAAAAAAGTTGAATTTCCCCATGGGGATGAATAAAGTATCTATCTATCTATCTATTCTTGCAGGCAGTTTTGCTTAGAGCTGTTGTGAAGGGTTTAAACTAATTTGGCAGGGGAATGGGAACCAGAATGATAGGGTTGACGATAGAGTAGTTGGTTTTCAAACATAGGCAGTGTGTAGTGAGACTGTCATGAAGGACAGGCAGATGACAGGGCAAAATTGCAGATGGTGGGATGAGTTGCAGTGTAAAAAGGGGACAAAGGGTGATGAATACAGGATCGAAGGTGTTATATTTGAATACACGCAGTTTGTGGTATGAATTAAATGTTCTTGTAGTGCAGTTAGTGAGTTGTGGCTGAAAGAAGATCATAGTTGAGAGATTTAGCATCCAAGGATACACATTGTATTGAAAGGACATGCAGGTAGACAGAGGGGATTGTGTGCTCTGTTGGTAAAAATTGAAATCAAATCCTCAGAGGTGACAGGCTCAGTAGATAACTTGTGGGTACAGTAAAGAAAATGCAAGGGTAAAAAGACCCTGATGGGAATTAAAGACCTTAATGAGAATTATATACAGGCCTCCAAACAGTAGCCAGGATGTGGGCTACACATTACAATGAGAGATAGAAAAGGCATGTGAAAATCCCCTATGTTACGATAGTCATAGGGGATTTCAACATGCAAGTAGATTGAGAAAATTGTGTTGGTGCTGGATCCCAGGAGAGAATTTGTTGAATGCCTACAATATGGTTTTTTAGAGCAGCTTATCATTGAGCCCACTAGAGAATCAGCTATTCTGATTTGGGTGTTGTATAATGAATTGGATTTGATTAGGGGGCTTGAGGCAAATGAACCCTTAGAAGGCAGAGATCATAGTATGATAGAATTTACCCAGCATTTTGAAAGGAAGTTAAAGTCAGAAGTATTAGTATCACAGCGGAGTAAAGGGGATTAGAGGTACAAGAGAGGATTTGGCCAGAATTGATTGCAAGAAGACACTGGCAGGGATGACAGCAGAGCAGCAAGGGCTGGAGTTTCAGGGAACAATTCAGAGGCGCAGGATAGACACATCCCAAAAAGATAAAGTATTCAAAGAGAGGATGATGCAACCATGGCTGACAAGGGAAGTCAAAGCCAACAAAAAGCAAAAGCAAGTACATCTAATAGAGTTAAAGTTAGCGGATTAGGAAACTTTTAAAAACCAACCTAAGCCACCTACAAAGCCATAAGGGGGCAAAAGATGAAATATGAAGGTATGCTAGCCAATAATATTAAAGAAAATGCCAGAAGTTTTTTCAGCTACATAAAGAGTAAAAGAGAGGCAAGAGTGTCGGGGACAGAAGTGAATGCAGTTGCTATTACTAGGGAGAAGCTGCTTGGAAATGAAGGTCTGAAGGTAGATGAGTCAGCTGGACTAGATGGACTACACACCAGGGTTTTGAAAGAGATAGCTGAAGAGATTGTGGAGACATCGGTAATGATCTTTCAAGAATCACTAGATTCTGGCATGGTTCCGCAGGATGGGAAATTACAAGTATCATTCCACTCTTCAAGAAGGGAGGGAACTAAAAGAAAGGAAGTTATAGGCCAGTTAGCCTGACCTCAGTAGTTGGAAAGATGTTGGAGTTAATTGTTAAGGATTTTGTTTTAGGGTACTTGGAGGCACATGATAAAATAGGTCAATGTCAGCTTGCTTTTCTTAAGAAAAATCTTGCCAGACAAATCTGATAGAATTCTTAGAGGAAATAACAAGCAAGATAAACAAAGGAGAATCAGTGGATGTTGTTTATTTGGATTTTCAGAAGGCCTTTGACAAAGTGCTGCACAGCAGTTCCTAATCCAGCTAAGAACCCCTGGTATCACAGGAGAGATACTAGCATATATAGGGCATTGGCTGATTGGCAGGAGGCAAAGAATTGAAATAAATTGAGCCTTTTCTGATTGGCTGCCAGTGACTCGTGGTGTTCCACAGGGGTTGGTATCTTTTTATATTGTATGTCATCGATTTCAATGGCAGAATTGATGGCCTTGTGACCAAGTTTGAATACGATATGAAGATAGGTGAGGGACAGGTAGTGTTGAGGAACTAGAGAGGCTGCAGAAGGAGTTGGACAGATTAGGAGAATGGACAAAGAAGTGGCGGATAGAATAAAGTGTTGGGAAGTGTATGGTCATGCACTTTGGTAGAAGGAATAAAAGCACAGAATAAATGTGAGGTGGAAGGGGACTTGGATGTCCTCGTGCAGGATTTCCTAAAGGTTAACTTGTAGGTTGAATCAATGGTGAGGAAGACAAATACAACTTTGAGAGGAGAAGAATTTAAAAGCAAGAATGTAATGCTGAGGATTTAGAATGCACTGAAGAGGACTCACTTGGAGTATTTTGAGCCACCCTTATTTAAGAAAGGATGTGCTAATATTGGAGAGGGTTCAGAGGAGATTCACGAGAAGGTTTCAAGAAATGAAAGGGTTATAGTATGAGGAGTAATTATTGGCTCTGGGCCTTTTCTTGCTGGAATTTAGAAGAATGAGGGGAAGTCTCATTGAAAGCAATTGAATGTGAGTTCATTGCCACAGTGGAGGCCAGGTCATTGAGTGTATTTAAGGCGGAGGTTGGTAGGTTCGTGTTAGTCAGGGTGTGAAACATTAAGGGAAGAAAGAGAATGGGCTTGAGGGAAATGGATCAGCCATGATGAAATAGCGGAGAAGAATTGATGGACTGAATGGCCTACTTCTGCTTCTGTCTTATGGTCTAATTTCCAAACATCTTCTCTACTTCATCCTCCTTCCACTGAGTGATCTCAGCCCCATGCTGTCAGCCACACTCGTTCACTCACTTTGTTAGTGAGACCGGCTGGTGTCAACTCTTTCTGCCCCTACTCATTTTCCCAACACAGCTGTTTTGATGCATTTCCAACATGCAAACAGTTCGGGTTAGGAGCAGTAATCAGAAGCTGAACCCCGTTGTAACCAAGGAACTGTTTGTAATGGCATAGAAGAAGCAAAACCATACTTAGAGTTGATATAACATGATCAAACAGCATTCTGACACCACATTGTAAAATGTTGTCACCAGTAACTGGATTTTAGTTCTACTAAAGCACTCCTTGTCAAATTCTGTAGGTTCTTGGTGAGTCATTACATGCTGTCTTTGAGCTACTTACAAACCTGTGATGATGGTTTCAATGCTGTGTTCTCTTTTGGTGTATATCACATTCTTGCAGATGGTGGCATTTTGGTGTGATCTCTGATGCCAGCTTTTAAAGAGGTTATACAGCAATGCAAACAACAATCATATAGTTCAAGACAATTTTAGCGACTGATGGTTGGACGCTGCACTGCCGAGAGGTGGGATCGGGAACTGTAGCAAGGAATTCCAGAGATTCCCCTTCATCTCAGTACTAAAAGGAGATCATTCTATGGTGAGGCTGTGCCTTTCGTCCTAGACTCTCCCACTATTGAAAATAACCTATCGATGTCCCCTCTATCGAGGCCTTTTAATATTTGGTAGGTTTCAATGAGATCCCCATCATTCTTATTAAATTCCTGTAAGTACAGGCCCAGAGGCATTAAATGCACCTCATGTGTTAACTCTTGCCTCCTCAGGTTCAGTCTTCATCTCATGGATTTGAGAGAGGGAGAGCTTTTCCCATTTCTAGTCCTCCCACTTCATCAAAGGGTTGACTCCAACCAAAGCACACTGCTGACACATACTAATTACATAAATATTGTGAAATTGGGCAACTAATAGCCTACAACTTTTCTGTTAAAATATGTGGGAAGGTATTGCATCCCATATTCAGTGGCTTCTCATCTCTTTTCTCAAGGGACAGAAGGCATTTACACTAAATACAAAAATGTATCTCTCCTTGTTAAGCTTAATACGTTCTATGGATGTTTGGGACAGAAAGACAATGAAATGATACCACCTGCCTTACCACCTACGACACACCAGTCACCAGTGCAGGTATCAGATTATCCATCCTGAGGGTCAGCCCAGGGAAAGAGACAGGCCTGGTTGGCATGCTTAGTTGTATCCTCAGACACTGCACAGATCATCTGGCAGGGCCATTTGCAGACATGCTTAACCTCTTCCTACTCCAATCTAAAGCTCCCACCTTCTTTAAGAAGACCTCTATCAACCTAGTGCTAATGAAAATAAAGTAAGTTGCCTTAATAATGACCGTAAGATATCTCTGATGTACATTATCATGAAGTGCTTCAAAAGGCACATATAATCTCCAGCCCCTGACCAACCTGACCCACTGCAATTAGCTTACTCTGAAAACAAGATTTACACTCATCTAGAGATATCCGGATAAAGAAGACTCTTATGTCAGAGTCTTATTTATTGTCTATAGCTCTGCCTTCTGGACCATAAACTCAAACTCCATCTCCAAATTTCCAGACCTTGGATTCAGCACCTCCCTCCGCAACTGGATCATTTACTACCTGACCAACAGACTGCAAATTGGAAGAATAGGCAGCAACACCTCCATCATGATGATCCTCAAAACTGATGCCCCACAAGGCTGAGTCCCATTGCCTCACTGTACTCGCTATACACTCCTAATTGCATGGACAAATTCAGCTCTAACTCCATCCACATATTCACAAATGACACCACCATAGTGGACTGTGTATCAAACAATGATGAGATGGAGTACAGGAAGGAGATAGAGAGTCTAATGCCACACTTTTCCTCAATATTCCTAGGTGTGATTGTCATTAATAGCTTGTCCTGGTCCAACACCAGTGCCTCTTTTTCCGCAGAAGGCTAAGGAAATCAAGTATGTCTCCAATTACCTTCAATAATTTTTACAGATATTCTATAGAAAGTATCCTATCCATATACGTTCTAGTTTGGTATGGCAACTGAAGAGAAAGCTTTTGCATAGTTATGAACACAGCCTAGTGCATCATGAAAGCCACACCCCCCCCTTCAGTGACTCTGTCTGCACCTCCCACTTCCTTGGCAAAGCGACCAACACAATCAAGGAGATATCCCAGTCAGCTCATTCTCTTCCTTTTCCCTCATCCATTGGGCAGAAGATACAAAACAAGCACCAGAAGCTGCTGTCTGACTATTATAAGCCTCTTGAATGGGCTTCTTGTACAATAAAGATGAATTTATAATCTCTCAGTCTACGTCATCTTGGCTTTTGTAACCCATCTGTCTACCTGCACTGTATCTGTAACACTATTCTGAATATTGTTCTGCTCTTTTTCACTAACCTATTCACCTACATTCCCACAATCAGGGAGCTATGGACTGGTACCCCTAGGTCCCTCTGTACATAAATGCCACTAAGGTTCCTACCGGTTACTCTGTATTACCCAACTGTTAATTACCTTCTAAAATGCATTACCCTGTACTTCGCTAGATTAAATTTCATCTGCCACAAGTCGCCAAACTTTCCAGCAGATCTATGTACCAAGATATCTTTCTATAACATTTGTAGCAGCCATGTGTCTATTTTCTATTGGCATTGTATTTTATGTTGTGTGCTTATTATGTATTTAGTCAAGTGGGTGGGGGTTTAGCACAAGCAAAGAGTTTTTGGTTGCATTCTCATGTTTTTGTCTTTGGGTCAGTTAGTTTTGAGCTGGGAATGATATTTTTTTGTTCACCACTTAATTCACTTAAGTATGCTTAAACACATTTTAGCTTAATTACATTGAAGAATGCTTAAGTATGCTCATTATGTTAAGACTGTTTATTTTGTTAAATTTCTAGATTTAGTTTCATTAGCTTTATCGGTTCAAGATTGTTGTATTGTTAGTGGTTTAATAACAAATCAAATATACTACTTCAACTTTCGAAATCTTGTTATTGGATTGGATCAGAAGGCACATTAATTAATTAACCAGCCCGCCAACCCTGTGCTTAGTCTCCAAGTGGTGTTAGTTTGTTCGAGTAGTCATTACAACCTTCATAATGTATGATGCCATCAATTTTGGTATTATCTAATAACCTACTTATTCTACTTCTGACTTCCAAATGGTCCTAGCACCAATTCCTGTTGTACGCCATTTGTTACAGATTTCTTTTTTAAAAAACTGTCCCTTCTATGTCCTTTCACCTCATCAGGTTTGGATCCATTTCACAAATATCCTTTGCCTTAACCCTCCAGACCAGCTTACCAGATGGGATGATGTCAAGAGTATTACTAAAGTTCATATAGACAAAATCAACCACACTGCTTTTATCAATATCCTTGGCTACCTCCATAAGAACATTGGTCAGGTGTGTGGGACATGATCTCCCCTGTGCTGATTCCTCTTCATCAGTTTGTGCCTTTGCAAGTGAACATAACCCCTGTACCCCAGAACTTATTTCTACCAATTTCCAGAATCAGAATCAGGTTTAATGTCACTGGCACATGTCATGAAATTTGTTCGTTGTCCATTCGTAAATCTGTTGGTGGAGGGGAAGAAGCTGTTCCTGAAATGTTGAGTGTGTCTCTTCAGGCTCCTGTACCTCCACCTTGATGGAACATATTCTGGGTGATGGTGGTCCTTAATGATGATGCTGTCTTTTGGAGGCACCATCTTTTTGAAGGTATTGTGGATGTGGGGGAGGCTCATGCCCATGATAGTACTAGCTGAGATTTCAAATTTCTGCAGCTTTTTATGACCCTGTGCAGTGCTCCCCTCCATACCAGAGAGTGATGCAACCAGTTAGAATGCTCTCTATGTAGAAATTTGGGAGCTATTTTAGTGGCATACTAATTCTCCTTAAACTCCTAATGAAATATAGCCACTGTTGTGCATTCTTTGTAATTGCATCGATATGTTGGGGCCAGGATAGATCTTCAGTGACGTTGACATCCAGGAACTTGAAACTGTTCACCCTTTCCTCTGCTAATCCCTTGATGAGGTCTGGTGTATTTTCCCTTGACTTCCCTTTCATGAAGTCCACAAACAATTCCTTGGTCTTACTGACAATGAGTGCAGGGTTGTTGATGCAAAATCTCTCAACCAGCTGATCTCTCTCACTTCTGTATACCTGCTTGACACTGCCTAAAGTTCTGCCAACAATAGTTGTCCTTGGCAAATTTATGATGCCGTTTGAGCTGTGCCCAGCATCACAATTGTGGGTGTAGAGAGTAGAGTGGTGGGCTAATGCCACGTCTTAGAGGTGCATCAGGATTGATTGTCAGTGAGGAGCAGATGTCATTTCTAATGTGCACACACTGAGGTCTCCCAATGAGGAAGTTGAGGATCCATTTGCAGAGGGTGCTACAGAGGCCCAGGATTTGAGCCTGCTAATTAGAACCGAAGGTATGATTGTGTTGAATGCTAAGCTGTAGTCAACAAACAGCAGCCTGACATAGGTATTATTATTGTCCAGGTGATCCAAGGCTGAGTAGAGTGCCAGTTAGATTGTATTCACTGTAGACCTATTGTGGCAATAGGCAAACTGCTATGGGTCCAGGTCCTTGCTTAGGCAGTTGATTCTAGTTGATTCACCCTGCACTTCATGGGCACTGGTATGATTGTTAGCCTTTTGAAGTAGGTGGGAACCTTCTTCTGAAACAGTGAGAGTCTGAAGATGTTCAGGAATCCTCAAACCTGTTGGTTGGCACAGGTTTTCAGAGCCCTATCAGGTACACTGTCAGGACCTGACACCTTGCAAGCGTTCACACTCTTGGAAGATCTTCTGATGTCAGCCTCTAGGCCAGAGATCACAGGGTCACCAGATGCGGCAGGGATTTGCATAGCTGCAGTTTTATTCTCCCTTCCAAAGTGAGCATTAGAGGCATTGAGCTTATCTGAGAGTCAAGCATCACTGCCATTCATGATGTTAGGTTTAGAGCTGACATGCAACTGATTCCATCTCTATCCTCAATTGGAATTGTTTTCTTGGACTTAAAATACCCTTCTGTACACCGTATCTGGACTTCTTGTGTAGTTCTGGATCACCAGTTTTGAACGCCGCATATTGAGCCTTCAGGTGATTTTGAACCTCCAGGTTCATCACCAGCTTATGGCTTGTGTATGTCTGGTATGATGCCAAATTCAGACACTCATCCGCACAGGTCTTGATGAAATCGGTTACGGCTGTGGCATATTTATTCAGATTCAAAGATGCATCACTGAATATTGTCCAGTCCACCTACCCAAAGCAGACCTGAAAGTGCTCCTCCCCCTCCCTTGACCATACCTTCTTTGTCCTCAGCACCAATGCTGCAGTCTTTCATTTTTGCCTACACTCAGGGAGTAGAAGTTCAGCCAGGTGATCGGACTTTCCAAAGTGTTGGCGAGGAGGGCACGGTAAGAATTCCTGATGTTGGTACTTTCCATGTAGCCATTTTCAAACCACACGACAATATTAGGGAAAATGAGGTGAATGAAACCTAAAACACAAGAGATTCTGCAGATGATGGAAATCCAAAGAAATGCGCAGAAAATGCTGGAGGAACTCTGCAGGCCAGTCAGAATCTATGGAATTGAGTACACAGTCGGCGTTTTGGGCTGAGACTCTTCTTCATGAAAGGAAGGATGAGACAGAGATAGATAAGAGTTATCGGGAGGTAGTCACACCAAAAAGACAGGAGGTAGGCAAATGGGTGACAGTCAAGAGAGGCAGGGGGAGCAGACAGAGAGAGCAGAGCACCCCTGTGGCCGTTCCCATCAACAATAAGTATACAGTTTTGGATACTGTTGGTGGGGATGACCTACCAGGAATAAGTTGCAGTGGTCCTGTCTCTGGCACTGAGGTTGGACCCTCGACTAGGAAGGGGAGGAGGGAAGAGAAGAGAGCGGTAGTGATAGGGGATTCTATAGTCAGGGGGGCGGATAGGAAATTTTGTGGGGAAGATCAGGAGTCTCGGATGGTATGTTGCCTCCCTGGTGCCGGGGTCCGGGACATCTCAGATCGGGTGCAGGTTATTCTTGAGAGGGAGGGCAAGAACCCAGATGTTGTGGTCCATGTAGGGACCAACGACGTGGGTAGGATGAGTGAAGGGGTCCTGCGTAGGATGAGTTCAGGGAGTTAGGTGTGAAGCTGAAGGGCAGGACCTCCAGGGTAACAATCTCAGGATTGCTACCTGTGCCACGTGCGAGTGAGGCAAGGAACAGAAGGATTATACAGATTAATACGTGGCTGAGAGGATGATGCAGGAGGGAGGGCTTCAGGTTTTTAGATAATTGGGCTTTGTTCCAGGGAAGGTGGGATCTGTTCCGACGGGACAGTTTACACCTGAACTGGAGCGGTACTAACATTCTTCCAGGAAAGTTTGCTGGTGCTTATCGGGGGGGGGGGGGTTTAAACTAAATTTGCAGGGGGCGGGGATCCAGAATGCGAGAGAGGATAGCGAGATGAAGAATAAAGGACAGGTGGGGACTACACGTTTCCGGAATATTAAGTGTGTAGTAGAGAAAGGTGAGGCGGAACAAGTGATAAGGAGGACACATGTACAGAGGGATGGTCTGACGGAACATGGAGTTAAATGTGCAGAAAGAATAAGTAAATTTAGGAAGGACAACAAAATTCAAGGGGCGTATAGGCCAATGGGAGTTCGGGGAGCTGGGTTAAGCACAATAGGCAGCGATTTAAACAGAGAGAGGAGAAATGGGCTAAAAATTCTATATCTGAATGCATGAAGTGTCAGAAATAAGGCGGATGAGCTTGAAGCTCAGGTGCGAATGGGTAACTTTGATGTTGTTGGGATAACGGAGATATGGCTGCAGGGAGATCAGACCTGGGAAATGAATGTACAAGGGTATACGTGCTATCGTAGGGACAGAAATGTGGGCAGAGGGGGTGGGGTGGCCCTGTTGGTGAGGAATGAGATTCAGTCCTTTGCAAGGGGGGACATAGGATCAGGAGAATTAGAGTCTGTGTGGATAGAACTGAGGAACAGTAAGGGCAAAAAGACTCTAATGGGTGTTGTCTACAGGCCCCCAAACAGTAGCATGGATATTGGGTGCAAGTTGAATAGGGAGTTAACACTGGCATGTGGCAAAGGTAATGTCGCAGTAGTTATGGGGGATTTCAACATGCAGGTGAACTGGGAGAATCAGGTTGGTGCTGGACCCCAGGATAGAGAGTTTGTAGAGTGCCTACGGGATGCATTCTTGGAACAGCTTGTATGAGAGCCGAACAGGGATAAGGCTATTCTGGATTTAGTGTTGTGTAATGAACAGGATTTGATAAGCGATCTTGAGGTAAAGGAGCCATTAGGAGGTAGTGATCATAATATGATAAGTTTTTATCTGCAATTTGAGAAGGATAAGGGCAGCTCAGAGTTGTCAGTGTTGCATTTGAACAAAGGAGACTATGAAGCCATGAGGGAGGAGCTGGCCAAAGTTAAATGGACGGATATCCTAGCAGAAAAGACAGTGGAACAGCAATGGCAGGTATTCTTGGGAATAATGCACAAGGTGCAAAATCAGTTCATCCCCTGGAGAAGGAAGGATTCAAAGGGGGGAAAGGGCCCACAGTGGTTGACAAAGGAAGTCAGAGATTGCATAGCATTAAAAAAAGAGAAGTATGACAGAGCTAAGGTGAGTGGGAAGACAGATGATTGGGAAATTTTTAAGGAACAACAGAACTTAACTAAAAAGGCAATATGGGGAGAAAAAATGAGGTACGAACGCAAGCTAGCCAGGAATGTAAAGGAGGATGGCAAAAGCTTTTTTAGGTATGTGAAGAGAAAGAAGATAGTTAAGAACAATGTTGGGCCCTTGAAGAATGAATTGGGTGAAATTATTATGGGAAACAGAGAAATGGCAGAAGAATTTAATAAGTACTTTAGATCTGTCTTCACTATGGAAGACACAAGCAATCTCCCAGATGTATGGATGGGCCAAGGACATAGGCTAACAGAGGAAATGAAACAGATTGACATTAGGAAGGAAATGGCGATGAGTAGACTGATGGGACTGAAAGCTAACAAATCCCCAGGTCCAGATGGTCTGCATCCTAGGGTACTAAAGGAGGTGGCCCTGGAAATTGCGGATGCATTGGTAATCATTTTCCAATGTTCCTTAGATTCAGGATCAGTTCCTGAGGATTGGAGAATGGCCAATGTTATCCCACTTTTTAAGAAAGGAGGGAGGGAGAAAACAGAGAACTATTGTCCTGTCAGCCTAACATCAGTAGTGGGGAAGATGCTAGAGTCCATTATTAAAGATGAAATAGTGGCATATCTAGATAGCAGTGATAGGATTGGGCCGAGCCAGCATGGGATTTACCAAGGGCAAATCATGCTTGACTAATCTATTGGAGTTTTTCGAGGATGTAACCAGGAAGTTAGACAAGGGAGATCCAGTGGATGTAGTGTACCTCGATTTTCAGAAGGCATTTGATAAGGTCCCACACAGGAGATTGGTGGGTGAAATCAGAGCTCATGGCATTGGGGGGAAGATATTGACATGGATAGAAAACTGGTTGGCAGATAGAAAGCAAAGGGTAGCGGTGAATGGGTGTTTCTCAGAATGGCAGTTGGTGACTAGTGGGGTGCCACAGGGCTCGGTATTGGGACCACAGCTGTTTACGATTTACATCAACGATTTAGATGAAGGCATTGAGAATAACATCAGCCAGTTTGCTGATGATACTAAGCTGGGTTGCAGTGTGACATGTGATGAGGATGTTAGGAGAATTCAGGGTGACTTGGATAGGTTGGGTGAGTGGGCAGATACTTGGCAGATGACGTTTAATGTGAATAAGTGTGAGGTTATCCACTTTGGGAGTAAGAACAGGAAGGCAGATTATTATCTGAACGGTGTAGAGTTAGGTAAGGGAGAAATACAAAGAGATATAGGAGTCCTTGTTCATCAGTCACTGAAGGTGAATGAACAAGTGCAGCAGGCAGTGAAGAAGGCTAATAGAATGTTGGCCTTTATTACAAAGGGAATTGAGTACAAGAGCAAGGAAATCCTTTTGCATTTGTACAGGTCCCTGGTGAGACCACACCTGGAGTATTGTGTACAGTTTTGGTCTCCAGGGTTAAGGAAGGACATCCTGGCTGTAGAGGAAGTGCAGCGTAGATTCACAAGGTTAATTCCTGGGATGTCCGGACTGTCTTACGCAGAGAGGTTAGGGAGACTGGGCTTGTACACGTTGGAATTAAGGAGATTGAGAGGGGATCTGATTGCAACATACAAGATTATTAAGGGATTGGACAAGATAGAGACAGGAAATATGTTCCAGATGCTGGGAGAGTCCAGTACCAGAGGGCATGGTTTAAGAGTAAGGGGTAGGTCATTTAGGACAGAGTTAAGGAAAAACTTCTTCTCCCAGAGAGTTGTGGGGGTCTGGAATGCACTGCCTTGGAAGGCAGTGGAGGCCAATTCTCTGGATGCTTTCAAGAAGGAGCTAGATAGGTATCTTATGGACAGGGGAATCAAGGGATATGGGGACAAGGCAGGAACCGGGTATTGATAGTAGATGATCAGCCATGATCTCAGAATGGCGGTGCAGGTTCGAAGGGCCGAATGGTCTACTTCTGCACCTATTGTCTATAGTCACCAGAATAAAACAATGGGGGGAGGGAAGGAGGATAGCTAGAAGGTGATTGGTGAAGCCAGGTGAGTGGGTGAAGGGCTGGAGAGGAAGGAATCTGATGGGAGAGAAGAGTGAGCCACAGGAGAAAGGGAAGGAGACGGGGACCCGGTGGGGTCGTGATAGGAAGGTGAGAAGAGATTAGAGGGCCGAGTAGAGAATAGAAGAAGAGGAAAGTGGGGAGGGAAATGTTTCTTTACTGGAAGGAGAAATTGATATTTATCCCATCAGGTCAGCGGCTAAGCAGATGGAATACAAGGTGTTGTTCCTTCACCTTGAGGGTAGCCGCATCATGGCATAAGAGGAGGTCCACTATCCTCCATTTCCCAAATACCAACACTCATTCCATCTTCTCACTGCCTTAACAGAGATAGATTTCCTCTTGTCCTTGCCTATCACACCATGAGCCTCCATATCCAACACATTATTCTCCACAACTTCTCCTATCTCCAAAAATATCCTAAAACAAAATATATCTTTAACCCCTCCCCCACTTTCAACAGAGATTCCCCCCTCTGATTCCATTGTCTATTTGTCCCTCCCCACTAATCTCCCTTCAGGGACTTACCCCTGCAAGTGGCCTAAGTGCTAAACCTGCCCATTCACCTCCCCCCTCAGCTCCATTCAGGGCCCCAAACAGTCCTTCCAGGTGAGGCAACACTTCACCTGTGAACCTGCTGCGATTGTTGATTGTGTCCAGTGCTCCTGATGTGGCTTCCTATACCTCATCATAAATTGGTGATCGCTTCGTCGAGTACCTCCGCTCCATCCCCCCAAAATTTAAACTTCCCAGTGGCCAAACATTTTAATTCTGAATTCCATCACTGTTCTGATATGTTAGTCCTCTGGTGCCAAGGTGAGACCGCTCTCAGGGTGAAGGAGCAACACCTTATATTCTGTCCTGGTAGCCTCCAACCTGATGGCATGAATATCGATTTCTCATTCCGGTAAAAAACATTTCCCTCCCCTTCTCCTCTTCTTCTCTTCTCCACTCAGGCCTCTTATCTCTTCTGACCTTCCTATCACATCCCCACACCCTGGTCCCCTCCTCCTTCCTTTTCCCTGATGGTCTACTCTCCTCTCCTATTAGGTTCCTTCTTCTCCAGCCCTTTACCATTCCCATTCACCTGGTTTCACCAATCACCTTCCCCTCCCACCATCTTTTTATTCTGACATCTTTCCCCTTCCTTTCCAGTCCTGATGAAGGGCCTTGGCCTGAAACTTTGATTGTTCATTCATTTCTATAGATGCTGCCTGACCTGCTGAGTTCCTCCCGCGTTTTGTGAATTAAACATGGTTGCTTTGAGGCAACTGAATATCGTCACATTTGAAAATTGTGTTGTGGACAAATTTTGGTTGTTCAACAATTGTTGTTGTGCTTTTGGAGAACTTTACACAAGGAAAAAATTCTAGTGCAAACAAACGAATGGCTGAAAAATCAGGATTTGAATTTTCTGACAGGTGCTAAGACTTCTAAAATATCCACAAAATTGTTCTGCTTCAGGATAAGTCAGTTTTCAACTGTATAGCACTAACCTCTTTGAAGCTGAGCAGACAGATTTCTAGGCCATGTTCTTTAGATTATTAGTTCAGTTCCTCGCAGTATTGATTTAAAAAATCCAGTAAATTGCCTGAAGCTCATTTAAAAAGACTCAGTAATTAGTTCAAGATCTATAGGCCTGTTTCCTTATGTAAATACCAATCAACCAGATAGTTCTAAAGTAATATTCCTTTTAATAACGTTGCATTGGAACATGTTTTTTATATATTTTTAATTTGTGTCTTTTTCCAATTTGGTGTAAAGAAACTCTAATTACAATTTTAACAGATTTTTAATCATAGTTAAATATTTCAGGGCCTACAGATAATGTGAGGTAAGTTGAAAAGTAAATTTGTTTCCGAAGTACATACACGTCACCATATCCAACCCTGAATTCCACTTTCTTGTGGCGTACTTAGTAAATCCAAGAAACACAATGAAAGACCGCATCCAACAGGATCTATAAACAACCGATGGGCAGAAGATGACAAATAGCAAACATAAAAATTAGTAAATAAGTAATAAATATCGAGAACATGAGATGAAGTGTCCTTGAAAGTGAGTCCATTGGTTGTGGGAACAGTTCAGTGATTGAAAATTGCATTGCAATATTCTGAGGAAGTTGAGTGGAATAATTACTGACTTAGGCCTTTGTGCTTTGAAGTGTTCCTGGGTTGTGAGATCTAGATCAGTGAATCTGGTCCAGTACCTTCAGTAAAAGTGGTTGCAATATTTTCACGTGGTGAATTCAGCTCTGTGTTCAGCAAGGCTTTTAAGGTTGAATGATTAGTGTGTTGAAGTTGTGCTTCCTTTTGGCATTTATTATTGAAGAAATGGACTGTTGTGTCAATTATTTTCTGCGCATTCAGCACAATAATACGAAAATAAAATTGCAGAACGAATGACAAGTAGCATCATTTTTCTCCAGTCATGGCAGCACAAGAGTTTTTTTTACACAGGGCACATTCTGACCTCAGGTAGTCAGTCTGGATAACCATTCCTCCCTCTCCATCATCTTCAACATGGGTGCTCCGCAACCCCCCAAGCTATGTACTGAGCTCATTGCTGTATTACACTCTGCTCACACATAACTGCATGGCCAAATACCCAAGTAATCACATTGTCAAGTTCTCTGACGACACAGGGCTCATCACTAACATGATGAGATGGCCTTAAGAGAGGAGGTGGAAGAGCTGGAGGCCTGGTGCCAGGCAAATAACCTCTTCCTCAATGTCAGCAAGACAAAGGAGATGGTTATCGACTTCAGGGGAACTCGCACCATTCACACCCCTCTTTACCTCACAGCAGTGGAAAATGTGAACATTTTCAAACTCCTGGGAGTGCACATCTTGCACAATCTTTCACAGTCTCAGCACACATCCTACACAATCAGGAAAGCTCCCCATACCTCTACATTCTGAGGAGGCTGAAGTGCGCTGGGCTATGTATGTCTATACTCACATCCTTCCACAGATGCGCAGTAGAGAGCATCATAACTTGCTGCATGCAAAACTGCACTGCAGTGAACAGGAACACTCTACAATAAGTAGACCAAACTGCCCAATGCATCACCATCAAGGACATACAGTATTACAGAAAGGTGTCAGAAAAGGAACAGTAACATCATGAAGGATTCCATCCGCTGTATATATGGACTGTTTGTCCCATTCCCATAAGGAGGCTACGTAGCTTTAACACCAGGACAACCAGACTCAAAAATAGTCACTCTCCCCAAACATTAAGGCTGATTAACACCCTCGCCCTCCAACCCACTCCTCCACATCCTCCATCATCACTACTTTATCATTTCTTCTTCTGTGCCTAGCGTCACTTTGGTATACTTTTAATTATACTTTTGTATAATCAATGTACATAGGCTGTCTTATTGTTTATATTTATTCTGTTTTTTAATTATTGTGTTCTTTATCTTATTGTGATTTTGGTTTGAGCTGCACTGGATCTGGAGTAACAATTACTTTCTTCCCTTTTATGCTTGCGTACCTGAAATGACATTAAGCAATCTTGAATCTTGTCCGCCTCCTTCTACTGAGAAGCTCAAATGATTTTCAGGTTAGTCTGTCCCCAGGTGAGAATTAACTAAATTGTAATAGCTGCACCAAATATTATAACTGACTCAAATCCAACTGTATGTCCTTCATTTTATCAATAATTTGGCTATATTTCTGTCACTTTTTTGCATTTCATTGACATCTCAAATCTATTTAACAGACTTATCTTCTACTCTCTAAGTATATTCAGAGACATGCCAAAATCCTGTTGTAACCTATTATTTCTGTCTTTTACAGCAGCAAAGGGAATGCTGATGTTCATGGATGGTTCAATAGTTCATAATAATTTCATATAACCTTATAATTCTTTAGAATCAAATCAAGTTCCTCCAAGTGAATAATCGGAATTTAAAGACATTTTCAAAATGTTTAAATTCATTGGTGGATCTCTGCCTGGATCTGCATCATGAAGCTTGCTTTTCAGGACAACATTTGTGCGGCTTCTTATTATCCTGTTTTATGTCTACAATTTGACACTTTACAATCTGCAAATCAATCTTTGGTCTTTTAAACTTACAAGTAAAACATTTATTCAAGCTCCTAAACTATTAGCTTGAATTTCCAGCATCTGCAGATTTCCTCGTATTAGCTACTGCAACTTTAAATCATGTGTATATATTCCCCATGGAACATAAAAGCAACAAGTTAACATCATAGCAATTTTGTGGAAATTATTTATTTAAGATAAACATTTAATGCACTATGAAAAGAAGCAAACTAATTACACTAAACCAGGGGTTCCCTACCTTTTTTATGTTATGGATCCCTACCATTAACCTGTTCCCCAGGTTGGAACCCCTGTGATAAACAATTTCTGTCACGAATCAAATCCTAAAAGAATTCAACCTATTGATAACATAAATAATGACCCATAAATCACTTCAAATTTTGTTAAGTATTTCAGATTAGACACACTGCTGCAGATCATAGCTTCATTTTCAAATAGACAGGCCCTTCTCAGGCAAACATTATTTTTTACAAAACTTAGAAATGCATTTGGCTCAGTGACTTGCATTATTTCTGATGAATGGCCAGTTATCAGAAATTGGTTTTAAAATTAAAAGACAAATAGGTCTAGCTGGATACTCATTTGAAACAGAAAGTTGTAATCCAAAAGTTGAACTTCTTGAACAACAAACAGTACTGCTGGAGGAACTCACTGAGTTAGGCGGCATCTGTGGACGGAAATGGACAATGGACATTTCAGATTGATATCCTTCATCTAGACATCATCCATTTCCACTCTCCACTTCCCCCCACCGGGTTCTTC
This sequence comes from Hemitrygon akajei, assembly GCF_048418815.1. Lineage (NCBI taxonomy): Eukaryota > Metazoa > Chordata > Chondrichthyes > Myliobatiformes > Dasyatidae > Hemitrygon > Hemitrygon akajei. The sequence goes on from NC_133125.1 coordinate 110,814,816, forward strand.
CAACATTCAAATTTTTTGCTCCATAATCCAACGTTTACAATTTCTTGTGTCTCCAGCTGAAGTTCTTCAGTGTTATTGGAATTATACTTCATCCAGCCAAATGTTGTGAAGTGTTTTTTCTCCTTGATAATCAATGGCTTCAGTTTTACCAGGGCTCCATGATGACAACTTAATCAAGAGCTATAGTAATGCAAACACAAGACATTCTTATCTCATCTTTGGAAATCTTTGGTTCACAGAATCATGCTGCACAGAAGAAGGACTTCTCCACTATGTATGGATCAAGACTGTGATGGTCTGGTGTCATATGGTTCTGGTGAAAGCCAAACTGAAGATCAATGTGTCAGTTATTGGTGAATAAAGGCTGAATTTTAACAATGATTGTACCTCCATCACTCCTTATGATTGGGTCGTAATTAATATTTTGAGGACATGGGCACTTTTGGTGAGATGACAATGTTGTCTGGAGGTGTAGCTCATTTTGGAGCCTGTTCTCAGTGGTACATTTGAATTGTTGCCTGTCCTAAGACCACCTCGCAATATCCCATGGAGTGAATTGAATTGGTTGAAGACCGGCTTCTGTAATGGTGGCGATTCCAGGAGGAAGCTGAGATAGATTTGAGCATCCACTAATTCTAGCTTAGACATTTAACAAGTTCATTAGCAATCATACACTTGATTTAGATGGTGTTGGAGTCTGGAATTTCTGATAGATTTGTTCCCCAATATTCATAAGTAGATATAGTGGATCATTGAATCATTTGTATATATTAATCATGAAAAAAAGCAAGAAGTAATCTTCATAGCAAATTGGTGAAAAATTGGTTGTGGGAGCACTTATTGCACAGTGACTTTTTTTTCCTGTTTTGCTAAGTTTCTCCCATTTATCACAATGCTACTGTAAAACATCACAATGACAGTGTGCAGAGGGAATAATCTCCACACAATTGTTCAGAGGTCACTCCGACCAGTTATGCAATTGACAGTGAGTGTAGTGAGAGGGTTTTATCATTGCTTTCCTCAAATCCAGTATAGCAATAATGTCCTTTAGGACACAACCTGCTCGGCTAATTGTAGTACCCTAACCTGAATTCATCCGCTTCTAGTATTGTAATTTTTTCCAAGTGTTGTTCAACATGGAGAAGTGTGGGCCTGTTAGCTAACAGAGAATGGTATTCCCAAGGAGAGTTCACTGCCCATCTTTTGACCCATGCAACAAGACTGCATGGAGACTGGAGTCAACGTGGTAAAGTCTCCAAATTACTTTCTTGTGCTTGTATGCAATGTCACTACCTCTAGGAGGTCTGTCCTTGTTGTGAGATGTTACCTGCTTGGGCATGATGGTAGATCTATTTACAAAATTAGGCACAAGGAATGGGTTTTACAGTATATTGCTTGATTAGTTTGTTGGCCAGCTGTGGCATTTATGAGGAGAACTTTGCAAAATGGGATTGTTACAGTTATATCAGAAAAGAGTTCTGCCTGTTTTAATGCTTGCTGTGCTTTAATGAAGCAGCATGATGGTATGGACAGTTGAAACCATGAATGGATTTAAACAAATGCGTAGAAATGTTTACCAGGAGCAGTTGAGGAACATGAAGCCAAGCTAAGGCAGTACTGATGAGTGAAAGGAATCTAGTTAGAAGTAGGATGTTGACAGTGTACTGGATGAATGGAGATCCATGCTCAAGAATCTTTCATTACAAGTAAACAATCCTTTATAGAAACATAATAAATCTATAGCACAATACAGGCCCTTCAGCCCGCAAAGTTGTACCGAACATGTCCTTAACCTTAGAAATTACTAGACTTTCCCATAGCCCTCTATTTTTCTAAGCTCCATGTATCTATCCAAAAGCCTCTTAAAAGACCCTATTGTATCCACCTCCACCACCGTTGCCGGCTGCCCGTTCCACGCACTCACCACTCTCTGAGTAAAAAACATAACCCTGACATCTCCTCTGTACCTACACCCCAGCACCTTAAACCTGTGTCCAATTGTGGCAACCATTTCAGCCCTGGGAAAAAGCCTCTGACTATCCACATGAATTTATGTCTAAATTCTGACCAATTTAAATAGATCTCTGTTTGAAAAAAAAAGAAACATTGATACAGTCAAGATTATGTGCAAGCTGTGCCACTATGTCAGAAGATACAGCCATTCTTAACAATCTTTCCACATTGATAGGCATAGTCAGTCAACATGCTGTAATGGTAAGCTGTAATGGGGTTTATTTGTTTCATGGACTTCTGTGAATAGAATGAATTTCAGGTTGTATACTGTATACATACTCTGATATTTACTGTACTTTGAAACTTGGAATTGTTCAGATTGGTTGCAGTAAAATAGTTCCAGTTTTACTAAGATGAACAGACAGTATTTACTGCTCAAAAAGACCAGAACCAGTAAATGTAACAGTATATGTTTTTTATAGGCTTGTTGCTGAGTTTTATTTATAGAAATGTAGAACAGTCAAAGAAGTTAAAATATCCAAAGAGAAATGATTGTACCAAGTAAAGTTAATCCAAAAGTAAAGAGTTAAATTCTTTTGCAGAGTAATTTTTTAGCAGTGTTTCTGAAATTTGGCTGTTTTAAGTAGCTCTAATGTACAATGGTGAACCTTGAATGACTAAGTTTCTTTTCATAACAAAGCAAAACATCGGAGCGGTAAAGTAATAAGAACATAAGAAATAGGAGCAGGAGTAGGCCATCCGGCCCATCGAGCCTGCCCCGCCATTCAATAAGATCATGGCTGATCTGTCCGTAAACTCAGCTCCATCTACCTGCCTTTTCCCCATTACCCTTAATTCCCTTACTATGTAAAAATCTATCTAACTGTTTCTTAAATATATTTAGTGAAGAAGCCTCAACTGCTTCCCTGGGCAGAGAATTCCACAGATTCACCACTCTCCGGGAAAAAGAGTTTCTCCTCATCTCCATCCTAAATCTTCTCCCCTGAATATTGAGACAATGGTCCCTAGTTCTAGTTTCATCTACCAATAGAAGCAACTTTCCTACTATCTTATCTATCCCCTTCAAAATTTTGTATGTTTATATAAGATCCCCTCTCATTCTTATGAATTCCAGAGAGTACAGTCCCAGGCAACTCAATCTCTCCTCATAGGTTAACCGCTTCATCTCTGGAATAAACCTGGTGAACCTCCTCTGCACTGCCTCCAAAGCCAGTATATCCTTCCTCAAGTATGGAGACCAGAACTGCACACAGTACTCCAGGTGCAGCCTCACCAGTACCCTGTATAGTTGCAGCACGACCTCCCTGCTCTTGAATTCAATCCCTCTAGCAATGAAGGCCAACATTCCGTTTTGCCTTCTTAATAACCTGTTGTACCTGCAAGCCAACTTCTTGCGATTCGTGAACAAGCACTCCCAAGTCCCTCTGCACAACAGCATGCTGCAATCTTTCACCATTTAAATAATAATCTGCTTTTCTATTATTCCTTCCAAAGTGGATGATCTTGCATTTACCAATGTTGTATTTCATCTGCCAGTCCTTGGCCCACTCACTTAACCTATCTATATCCCTCTGCAGACTCTACACGTCCTCTGTACAATTCGCTTTTCCACTCAGTTTAATGTCATCAGCAAATTTTGCTATGCTACACTCAGCCCCGTCTTCCAAATCATCAATGTAAATGGTAGACAGCTGTGGGCCCAGCACCGACCCTTGCGGCACCCCACTCACCACAGACTGCCAACCGGAGCAACACCCATTTATACCAACTGTCTGCCTTTTATTGGTTAACCAATCCACTATCCATGCCAATACACTTCCTCCAAATCCACGCATCCGTATCATATTTATAGGTCTCTTGTGTGGCACCTTATCAAAAGCTTCTGGAAATCCAGGTATATGACATCCACCTGTTCTCCTCTATCCACTGCACTCATTATGTCCTCAAAGAACTCCAGTAAGTTTGTCAAACAGGACCTGCACTTTTTGAATCCATGCTGTGTCTGTCTAATGGAACCATTCCTTTCTAAATGTTTTGCTATTTCTTCCTTAATGACATCTTAATGCATTATATCTTTCTGATTGTATTGTGACATGCAATATGGATAGCAAATGTTAGGGGAGAGTGGAGATAGTGGGTTGGCAGGGCGAATGAAATTTTGGTATTGTTTCACAACTCCTGTCCCCATTTAGATCAACAGAAATATGCATTAAAGTGCAGCAGAGGGAATATAAGTACAAACGTTTGTAGTAAAATCACCAGAATCATCATCTCATCATAGGAGGCTATTTGGCCATTGAGTCCATACTAGTTCTCTCTACAGCAGTGGTTCCCAATCTTTTTATGCCATGGATCAATACCAGTAAGCAAGGGGTGTATGGACCAGGAAGGGAGTCCCTGTTCTAGAGTAACCTTGCCAGTATCATTCCCCTACTCTATTCGTTATTTACTTCAGAACATTTTGGAAACCCTTGACACTCTCCTATTCCATCATTTTTATCATCAATTTTCCCAGTTATTACCATGAAGAAAAGAAAGTCCTTCCTTATATATTCCCATATATCCAACCAAAATCTTAAAATCTTTGTTTATTGGAAGGGAAGGGTTGTTCTTGTTTCACTTCCACTTATCCACTTCGTTCACACCTCTCCCACGTTTTTTTGGAAAAGTTGTTTCCAAAGATAACACTGATCTAACACTCCATAAATCTGGCCTGTACGTTGGCAAGGAACTTGATATCCTTCCTCGAGTTGGTGATCAGAATTATACATGGTACCAGTGGCCTAACCAACGCTTTAAAAAAAGTTCAGCATAACTTGCCTGCTTTTTTTTACTTAGTAATGCAATTAATATATGTATTCTTATTTTGGTTAAAGAATGAATGTTCCCTAGCAATAACCACTTGCTATTTATACAATGCTTTCAAATTAGAAGAAAAAGTTTTCCAAGATATCATAAGATATAGGAGCAGAATTAGGTGATTTGGCCCATCAAGTCTGATCTGCCATTCAATTATGGCTGATCCTCCTCAGCCCCACTCCCTGGCCTTCTCCCCTTCATCTTTGATGATGAGTCCGCTCAAGAACCTATCAAGCTCTGCCTTAAATAGACCCAAAGACCTGGCCTCCACAGTTGCCTGTGGTAATAAATTCCACAAATTCATCACCCTCTGGCTAAAGAAATTTCTTCACATCTGTGTTTTAAATGGATGTCCCTCTATCCTGAGGCTGTGCCCTCTTGTCCTAGAATCTTCCACCATGGGAAGGATCCTTTCCACATCTACTCTGTCTAGGCTTTTCAACTTTCGAAAGGTTTCAAAGAGATATCCCCTCAGAGAGATATCCTTCTGCAGCCTCTTTGTTTCCTCAACATTACTTGCCCCTCCACCAATCTTTGTGTTATCTGCAAACTTGGCAATAAAGCCATCTATTCCATCATCTAAATCATTGATATACAGCATAAAAAAAGGATCCCAACACCAACCCCTGGGGAACACAACTAAGTCACTGTCAGCCAACCAGAAAAGGATCCTTTTATTCTGACTCACTGCTTCCTACCAATCAGCCTATATTCTAATCAAGCCAGTAACTTTCCTGTAATACCATGGGCTCTTAAGTTGGTAAGCAGCCTCATATGTGGCACCTTGTCAAAGGCCTTCTGAAAGTCCAAATATACAACATCCACTGCATCCCCTTTATCTATCCTACTTGTAATCTCTTCAAAGAATTGCAAAGGGTTTGTCAGGCAGGATTTTCCCTTAAGGAAACCATGTTGACTTTGTACTATCTTGTCCTGTGTCACCAAATACTCCATCACCTCATCCTTAACAATTGACTGCAACATCTTCCCAATCACTGAGGTCAGCCTAACTGGTCTATAATTTTCTTTCTGCTGCCTTCCTACTTTCCTAAAGAGTGGAGTGACATTTGCAATTTTCCAGTCCCCTGGAACCATGCCAGGGTCCAATGATTTTTGAAAGATCATTGGTAATACCTCCACAATATCCTCTGCTACCTCTTTCAGAAGTGAAGTTATAGGATAGATATTGAAATTACCTTTGTCCTAGTGTGTTTTTTAATAATAATCTCAGGCAGTTTTCTTCTATTTAGTCAGTTATCCTGAGCACCAAAGATATAAACAAATCAGAGAAATTCATTACTATAAAATCAGGAGCCTCATATTGAAATTCACAGGAGTAGGTTCAATCACTTCTCACCATTGAAGAATTAAGCTACTGGAAATCTCAGATTGTCATTCTAATTATTCAAATTCCATTTGCTGTTCAATAAATCTCTTTATCAGTTTACAATATATGTTACTTATTAGCTTTATATGTATTCTAGCATTAATTTGTTCGAGAGCGACCACCTGTGGCCTTGTGATTAATAAAAATATAGTCAATGAACCTAATCATGCCATTGAATACTTCTATTTGCAGTTGTTTTGGACTAAGCACTTGTTCATTCACCGTAAAGGAGGCTTGATTCATCATGAACAAGCTTAGCTGTGCAATAAGTTTGAGATTTGATGTAAAATAAATGACTTAGGGCAGGGATTTCAGTCAGTTTCATGTGGGGCACTAGAGGATTTAAATGTTAGGACAAAGATTTTCAAGTTAATGTGTGTGAGACCAGAAGGCAACATAAATTGGGAAGAATCCTAGCAAAGGACACAAAGGATTTTGTGGTGCTGACAGAATTTCAAATAGATAGGTATTTATGGAGGATGAAGTATGTGAGGCTTTGTGATATGTGTTGAATGGAGCTTGGAACATAAAATATAGAACATACAGTGAAAGAACAGGCCCTTAGGTCCACAATGTTATGCTGATCTCATTAAAACAGTCATTAAACAGCTAACTAAAATAAACCCATCCATCCATACAATGTTTATATCTCTCCATTTGGCACATTCATGTTCTGAGAATCTCTTAAACGATTCTGTCATATTTACCTCCACTACCATCTTGGCAGCGTATTCCAGGAGCCCACCACTCCGTGTTCAAAGGAAAAATATTGCCTTGCATTTGTCCTTTGAACTTAACCGCTCTCACCTTAAATACAGGTCCACTAGCATTAGACATTTTGACCCAGGGAAAATACTGTCTACATCATCTATGCCTTTTGTAATCTTACAGACCTTGGTCAGGTCTCCCCAGAACTTCTGCCGCTCCAGAGAAAACAACCTTCCTCCCATTGGTAAATACTGATGCAAAGTACTCACTTAGTACTTCACCCACATTCTCCATCTCCAATCATACAGTATGGGTCCTTCCTTTATCTTCCAGTGGTCCTGCATTCTCCCTGGTTATCCTCTGGCTCTTATTGTATGTATTGAAGGCAATGGAATTCTCTTTAATTCTATTGCTGAGGATTTTTCACGACCCCTGCTAGCTTTCCGAATACTCTTGCTGAATTATTTTCTGGTCTTTTTATAATCCTCAAGGGCTCTGTTTGGTTTTAGCTTCCTGAACCTTACATATGTTTAATTTTCTTTCCTGACAAAATTCATCACCTCTCTCAACATCTAAGGTTCTCTTACCTTGCCATCCTTGTCCTTCTGACTGGAACATACCTGTCCTGGGTGCAGTTGGCCTTTAAATACCCTCCACATGTCAGCTGTAGGCTTGGCTAAAAACAGCTCCTGTCTAATACTCCGGTAATTTGCATAAATTTGCCTAATACTTTTGTAATTCTGTCTAAATGCAGGTTGGCACTTCCATTGTGTCCTGGATAATGGACTACCTGACTGGCAGACCACAGTTTGTGTGGCTTCAGAGTGTGTGTCAGGCATGGCTATAAGCAACACTGGGGCCTCACAGAGGATGGTATTGGCTCCCTTCCTGTTAACCCTGTATATCTCGGACTTTAGATACAACACTGATTCGTGTCATCTGCGGAAATTCTATGATAACTCAGCAATAGTTGGGTGTATAAAGGGAGGATTGGTGAAGGACTTTGTCAGATGGTGCAAGCTGAATCGGTTGCAGCTCAACATTAGTAAGGCAAAGGAGATGGTGATGGACTTTAGAAAGACTAAGCCTGCATTGTTCCCTGTTATTATTGATGGTGAGGACGTGGATGTGGTGAGGACCTACAAGTACCTGGGAGTGCACCTGGATGACAGACTTGAGTGGAGCACCAACACAGATGCTGTATGCAAGAAGGGCCAGGGTCATCTCTACTTCCTGAGGAGACTGAGGTCCTTTGGAGTATGCAGGCCTCTCCTTCACATATTCTATCAGTCTGTTGTCACCAATACAATCTTCCATGCGGTGGTGTGCTGGGACAATGGCATCAACACGGGTGATGCCAACACGCTCAATAAACTGTTAAGAAAGGCTGGCTCTGTTACAGGAGTCAAACTGAACACACTGGAGGCTGTGGTAGAACAAAGGACCCTACAGAAAATCCTAGGAATTCTGGACAATGTTTCTCATCCTCTGCATGCCACCTTGGCTGAACAGGGGATCACATTCAGTAATAGACTAAGACAACTGTGTTGCTCCAAAGAGCACAATATGAGGTCATTCTTACCCTCGGCCATTAGACTCTATAATGACTCCACCTATGGCAGTAATGACGCCCTCCTGTTAGATTGATTGAGGGAACTTATTTTTTATTCTTTCTACTTCGCTTCTAATATTTGTATATCTGTGCACTCGTAATGCCACTGTGACACTGTAATTTCCTTTGGGATCGATAAAGTATCGGTTCGTCTGTCCATAATTTCCTGTACACAGGTGTAAAGGTGAATGAAATAATTTTTACCCCAGATTTGATGCAGCACCAAAAAGCCCAAAAGATAAATAACACAATAATAATAATAATTAAAAAAGCAACACAATAAATATAAATAAGAAATAAAAATACAAAATATAAAAATAAATATCAAGGCATAGATAGCTTGTATCATCTGTCCACAAATTGATGTTAGGCTGTACATAAGGTGACTGACAGGAAATAATAAATTAGTGGCTGGAAGTGTTGATCAGGCCTACTGCTTGGGGAAAGTAACTGCTTTTGAGTCTGGTGGTCCTGTTGTGCAGCGTCCTTCTTGGTTGGAGTGGGACACCCAGTCCATGAGCAGGGCGAGTGGGATTCTTCATGAAGTTACTCAGCTCAGATTCAGATTCAGATTCAGTTTCAGTTTCCGGCCCTCTTCTGGCATGTTTTTGTATATATATCTCCTTGATGATGGGTAGGCTGGTGTCATTGGGCAGTTTTGACTGTCTGTTGAAGAGCCTCTCTGTCTGCTGCAGTGCAGCTTCCATACCAAGCAGTATTGCAGCTTTTCAAGTTGCTCTTTACAGTGCATCTGTAGTATGGAAGTGAAAAGTCCAGTTCTCCTCAGCTTCCTCAGAGAGCAGAGACATCGATGAGCTTTCCTCACCGTGTACAATGTACTCTGGGATGATAAGCGGCTGTGTGCGATGCGCTCCGCCAGGGGCTTGAAACTGCTCGCAGTTTCCGCTGCTGTGCTGCCAGTGTAAAGAGGCGTGTGAGGGGTGTGAGTTCTCCTGAAGTCGGTAACATCTCCTTTGTCTTGGTGACACTCAGGAAGATATTATGTGCCTGGCACCAGACCTCAAGCTCTTCCATCTCCTCTCTGTACGCTGTCTCATCGTTGCTGGTGATGAGTCCTGCCACTGTTGTGTCATTGGTGAACAATGTGATTGCTCAGGTGTTTGGCCATGCAGTCATGTGGGAGGAGAGTGTACAGCAATGGGCTCAGCACACAGCACTGAGGAGCACTCATGTTGAGGATGATGGGGAGTGAGGAGCAGGGGTGCATCCTGACTCTCTGAGGTCTGTTTGCTAATCCTTATTTATAGCTATCCTCAGACTTAAGCAGTTTTGATCACTGTTGTGTACTTGGATTTTCAGAAGGCCTTTGACAAGGTGCCACACATGAGGCTGCTTAACAAGCTACAAGCCCATGGTATTACAGGAAATATTCTAGCATGGGTAAAGCAGTGGCTGATTGGTAGGAGGCAAAGAGTGGGAATAAAGGGAATCTTTTCTGACTGGCTGCCAGTGACTAGTGGTGTTCCACAGGGGTTTGTGTTGGGACGGATTCTTTTTACATTATATGTCAATGATTTGGATGGTGGAGTTGATGGCTTTGAGGCCAAGTTTGCAGACAATACAAAGATAGGTGGAGAGTAGGTAGTTTTGAGGAAGCAGAGGGGCTGCAGATGGACTAAGCCAGATTAGGAGAATGGGCAAGGAAGTGGCAAATGGAATACAATATTGGGAAATGTATGGTCATGCACTTTGGTAGAAGAAATAAAAGAGTAGAATATTTTATGAATGGAGAGAAAATTCAAAAATCTGAGGTACAAATGGCCTTGGGTGTCCTTGTGCATGATTCCCTAAAGGTCAATTTGCACGTTTAGTCAGAGGTGAGGAAGGCAAATGCAAAGTTAGCATTCATTTCAAGAGGACTTGAATATAAAAACAAGAATGTAATGTTGAGGCTTTATAAAGCACTGGTGAGACCTCACTTGCAATATTGTGAACAGTTTTGGACCCCTTATCCTAGAAAGAAGGTATTGACACTGGAGTGGGTTCAAAGGAGGATCATGAAAATGTTATATAAAGAATATTTGGTAGCTCTGGGCCTGTAGTTACTGTAATTCAGAAGAGTGATGCGTGACCTAATTGAATCCTGTCAACTATTGAATGGCCAAGATAGAGTGGATGTAGAGAGTATGATTCCTCTGTTGGGAGAGTCTGGGACCAGAGGACACGGCCTCAGAATAGAGGGGTCTCTTTTTAGAATGGAAACAAGGGGGAATTTCTTTTGCCATGGAGTGCTGTATCCGTGGAATTTGTTGCCACGGGCAGCTGTGGAGGCCAGGTCTTTACATATATTTAAGGCAGAGCTTGACAGATTCTTGATTGGTCAGGGCATGAAGGGATACGGGGAGAAGGCAAGAGAATGGAGGTGAGAAGCAAAATGGATCAGCCATGATGAAATGAAAGAGTAGATTTGATGGGCCAAATGGCCTAATCCTGCTTATATATATGAAAATGCATATACATTTCCCTTTATTTTCTCTCTCTCTCTCTCTCTCTCTCTCTCTCTCTCTCTCTCTCTCTCTCTCTCTCTCTCTCTCTCTCTCTCTCTCTCTCTCTCTCTCTCTCTCTCTTTCAGTTAATGGCCGCAACATCATAGTTCCATGTATTGTCCATGCTCTGAGTTCATCACCTTTACCCCTAATACCACCAGCAAATGAATAACACACTTCGTATCAATTACCTTGCTCCCCTACCTTTTTTTCCTTACAGACTAATTAGTTATGACACTTAACCTCCCTCTCAATCCCTCTACTTTGTAACCTGGTTTCTGGCTCCCACCCCTCTGCCAAACTAGTTTAAACTCTCTTGGGTAGCACTTCCTAGTAACTTCCTAGCTAACATATTGGTTTCTCTTTAGCAATGGTGCAACCTGTCTCTCTTGCATAGTTTGCTCCTGCCGCAGAAAAGGTTCCAATGATCCAAGAATCTGAAACTCTGACCCCTGTATCAGTCCCTCAAATACACATCCACCTGTGATGCAAGTGATATAAAGATTGCAGTGGATAATTAGGAAGTAAGTAGAGATGTGAATGTCAGCATAGACAGATTCAAAGTTCAGCTCTAGATCAATAATGGGCCGTGTATGAGAAGGACTGGTTGCAAGATCAGAATGGAATCAGAACTGACTGACAACAAGTTTTCTTTACAAGCCATTGGTATTTTTATAGATGATATTGCTCAGCATTATATTGCAAATGTCAAAATACATGATGGAACCTTGTGTTACACTGAAAGTAATGAAACTGATTTGGCAGGAATATTTATTGTTAGTGATGTGCTGACTGTAGTGAAATAAGTAGGAGTGTCAGAACAATCACATAGAGAATTGTTAATGGAAAGCATAATGTGATTTAGATGGTATGGAAAACTTACAGAAATATGTTAAAATTGCCAAGGATGCTTGAGTTAGGCAGCACGTATGAAATGGGAAACAGTTATGGTTGCATCAGGACTGGGAAAAGTTAAATATAAATTAACATGTTGCATTACATGGATGGGGAGAGCAGGTGGTAGGAAGGACATCAGTGAGATTGCTGAATGGTCAGCTGATGATGACACTAGTTTCATTGTGGGATCAAAGCCCAAGGAAGTAGGTGAGTGATTTACTTAATTTACCGGTTGCCAAACTTGGCACAATGGGATTCAGGCCCTGGTATCCCAGGTGTCCCATTATAGACACCTCAGGATAACATGGATGAAACACATCAATAATGCTCCAAAAGGAACCTCGATAGAGAATGAAATCATCCCATGCACTCATACAGTGGAAATTTTGTGGATATTGCAGAGGCTATCCGAGGCCTTAATCTCTTTACTTTGAGCTGTCATTTAATAATATGCGGACAATTACACCCAAGTGTAACACCACTTCACAAGGTGCTGTCACAACTGTCTTTACTATATCCATAAGGCCATAAGACATATAAGCAGAATTAGGCTAACCCTTTCTGCCTCCTGCCAGTCAGCCAACCTTCTATCCAGGCTAGCATCTTTCCTGTAATGCTGTGGGCTTTGGTTTAGCAGCAACTTCTCAAAGGCTGTCTGAAGATCCAAGTGCACAACATCCACCAATTCTCCTTTATCTATTTTGCCTGTTATTTCCTCAATGAAGTTCAACAGATTGGTTAGGTAAGATTTCCCCTGAAGGAACCCAAACACTGAGGTTAGACTAACTGGCCTATCACTTTGTTTTTTTTGTTTTGCTTCCCTTCCTCCTTGAAGAGTGGAGTGGCATTTGCAATTTTCCACTCCTCAGGAACCATTCAGAATCTAGTGATCTACTAATGTTTCCAATCTCTTCAGCCACCTCTTTTAGAACCCTGGGGTGTAGTCCATCTGCTCCAGGTGACTTAACCACCTTCAGATGTTCAGCTTCCCAAGAACCTTCAACTACACTTGCTTCTGCCCCTGACTCTTGAATTTCTGGCACACTGCTGATATCTTCTACAGTGAAGACTGGCACAAAATACTTATTAAGCATGTTTGCCATTTCTTTGTCCCCATTATGGATCTCCAGCTTCATTTTCCAGTGGCCTGATATCTAGTCTCACCTCTTTTGCTCTTTATATATCTGAAAAACACTTTTGTTATCTTCTTTTATATTATTGGCTAGCTTACTTTCTCATTTCATCTTTCCTTTCCTTATTGATTTTTAGTTGCCTTCTGTTGGTCTTTTAAAATGTTCCCAATCCTCACTTCTGACTACTTTTTGTATAGGATATGCCCTCTCTTTTTCTCCTATACTGTCTCTGACTTGCTTTGTCTTTTATTTTTCATTAGAAGTAAAATAGCCACTGGATGCAAGGTGGATGAGCTTCTTCGACTCTGCCATCCGATTTCAGAATGGACATTGAATTCATGAACGCTAACTCACTACTTTATAATTTTTATTCTTGCACTATTATTTAATTTAATAATTTACTGTAATTCATATTTTTTCTCAATTGTTATGTATCGCATTGAACTGCTGCCGGAAAGGCAACTGGTTCCACAACAAGAGGGTACAGGGAGTAGGAAGCTGGGAGGTGATAGGTGGAACAGGTAAAGGGCTGCAGAAGAAGGTAATCTTCGAGGAGAGCACAGTGGACCGTGGAAGAAGGGGAAGGCAGAGGGGAAACCAGAGGTAGGAGATGGCAGTTGTTGAGAAGAGGAGGGGTGAGAGGGTAACCATAATGACAAATGGAAAGAAAAGGAGGGAGAGGGGAGAAATTACCAGAAGTTGGAAAAAATTGATGTCTGTGCCAATTAGTGATCTCCCCATCTATGTTGAATCTCACCGATATAAAGGAGGCCAGACCAATACCACCTGATGAGGTAGATGATCACAACAGACTCACATGGACTGTTCCACATAACTGATATAAAGGCAGGGATCGCTGGAGCCTATGCGAATGCCTATTGCTACACTTCTAGTTTTTAGAAGGTGGGTGGAGCTGAAAGAGAAATTGAGTGTGTAGACCAGTGCCTCCAGACGGAGCAGGGTGGTGGTAGAGGGGAACTGGTCGGGTCTGTTGCTGATAAAGAATCGGAGAGGACTTTTTGATGGGGGAATAGAAGTGTATTGAGACTGGACACCCATGGTTGAAATGAAGTGATGAGGGCCAGAGGATTGGAAGTTGTTGAGCTTGAAAACATATGAAGCATTGTGGGAAGGAACAGAATCACTGGGGATAAAATGGAATCAAGTATGAGGACGTGGGACAGAAGCTGGCTGAGACAATGGGCCTACCAGAATCAGAATCAGGTTTAAAATCACCAGTATGTGTCATGAGATTTGTTAGCTTAGAGGCAGCAGTACAATGCAATATATGATAACAGAGAGGAAAAAGAAAGCTGTGAATTATACTATGTATAAATATATTAGTTAAATTAAATAAGTAGTGCAAAGTAATAGGAAATAAAGAAGTATTGAGGGAGTGTCCATGGGTTCAATGTCCATTCAGGAAATTGGATGGCAGAGGGAAAGGTGTGTGCCTTCCTGATGGTAACAATGAGAAGAGGGCACGTCCTGGGTGGTGGGGGTCCTTAATAAGGAACATGGCCTTTTTGAGGCACTGCTTCTTAAAGATGTCCTGGATACTATGGAGGCTAGCTCCCATGATAGAGCTGACTAATTTTACAACTTTCTGCAGCTTACTTCAATCTTGTGCAGTAGTCCCTCCATACCAGATGGTGATACAGCCAGTTAGAACGCTCTCCACGGTATACCTGTAGGAATTTGCAAGTGTTTTTGGTGACACACCAAAATCCTCAAACTCCTGATGAAATATAGCCACTGTCTTTGCCTACTCTATAGTTAGATCGATGACTTGTGTCCAGGTTAGCTCCTCAGAGATATTGACACCCAGGAACTTGAAATTGCTCACCCTTTGCACTTCTGATCCCTCTGAGGACTGGTGTGTGTCCCTCAGCTTTCTGAAGTCCAGACTCAGTTCCTTGGTCTTACTGACATTGAGTGCAAGGTTGTTGCTGCAACACCACTCAACCAGCTGGTTTATCTCACTCCTGTACACGCACTCATCACCATTTGAGTTTCTGCCAACAGTGGTTGTATCATCGGCAAATTCATAGATGGCATTTGAGCCGTGCCTAGCCACTCCGTCATGGCTGTAGAGAGAGTAGAGCAGTGGGCTAAGCACACATCCCTGAGGTGCACCAGTGCTGGTTGTCAGCGAGGTGGAGCTTAGCTGAGGCAGGAGTTATTTCCAATCCACCTAGATCGTAATCTTCCCATGGGAAGTCAAGGATCTAGTTGCAGAGAGGGATACAGAGCCTCAGGTTCTGGTGCTTTTCCATTAGAGTTGCTGGAATGATGGTGTTGAATGCTGAGATGTGATCAATAAACAGCATCCTTACATGGGTATTTGTATTGTCTAGGTGATCCAGGGCCACATGCAGAGCCTGTGAGATCGCATCTACAGTAGACCTATTGTATCGATAGGCAAATTGCAGTGGGTCCAGGTCCTTGCTGAGGCAGGAGTTGACTCTGTCCATAACCAACCTCTGAAAGGACTTCATCACCGTAGATGTGAGTGCTACTGGACAATAGTCTTTAAGGCAGTTCACCCAGCTGATATTGGGCACTGGCACAATTGTTGCCCTTTTGAAGCGGGTGGAAACTTCCAACTGTAGTAGTGAGAGAATGAAAATGTCTTTGAACACATCCACCAGTTGGTTGGCACAGGTTTTCAGAGCCTTACCAGGTATTCCATTAGGGGCTGTTGCCTTGTGATGGTTTACCCCCTTGAAAGGCAGCCTGATGTCAGCCTCTGAGACAAAGATCACAGGGCCACTGGGTGCTGAGAGATTGTCATAGCTGTAGTTTTATTCACGCTTTGAAAGTGAGCATAAAAGGTATTGAGCTCATCTGGGAGTGAAACATCACTGCCATTCATGGTGTTGGGTTTCGCTTTGTTGGATGTAATGGCTGCAAACCCTGCCAGAGTTGACAAGCATCTGGTATTGCCTCCAACCTTGCTTCAGAATTGTTCCTTAGCTCTTGAAATAGTGCTCTGTAAGTCATACCTAGTTTTCTCGTACAGACCTGGTTTGCCAGATTTGAATGGCACAGCTCTGGCCTGGTTCAGCCACAGCTTTTGCTTTGGGAACGTACAGTAAGCTCTCATAGGCACACACTTATCCACACAGGCGTTAATGAAGTCAGTGGCAGCTGTGGCGTGCTCATTCAGACTCGAAGATGAATCCCTGAATACAGTCCTGTTCACCGATTCAAAGCAGTCTTGTAAGCGCTCCTGCACCTCCCTTGTCCGTACCTTCTTGGTTCTCACTAACATGCTATGGTCTTCAGTCTCTGCCTATACTCAGGGAGTAGAAGCACAGCCAGGTGATCAGACTTTCCAAAGTGTGGGCGTGGAATAGCATGGTAGCACTCTTAATGGTGGTGTAACAGTGGTCCAGTGTGTTGTTTCTTTCGGTACTACAAGTGATTTGTTGCTAATAATTATTTGGAGATATTTTCAAGCTGGCCTGTTTTAAATCCCTGAAAATGATGGGAAAAGCATCAACGGGTCGTGTTTAATGCCTGTTGATCACATCGCTCAATTTTTCTAGAGCCCGTTTGTCATTGGCCTGAGGTGGGATGTACACTGCTACCAAAATGATCGCTGAAATCTCCCACGGCAGGTAAAATGATCGCAAGGTGCTCCAGGTATGGTGAACAGGATTGGGACAGAGCCACCACGTTTGTACACCATGAGGAGTTGATCATGGAACCACTCCTACTCCCATCAATCTGGATCACAGTGCCCAGAACAGAAGTGTTTAACCAAGGTTCCGTGAAACAAAAGAATCATGTGGCCCTAATGTCTCTCTGATACAGCACCCTATCTTTGAGATCTTCAGTTTTATTTACCAGAGACTGTACCTGCGCCAGCAAGATGGTCGCTATTGGGAGTTGAAAAACGCGTTTTCTAAAACGAACTTTCAGTCCAGCTCGCCAGCCTCTCTTCCACCATCTTAAAGGGGAAGCACAACGGCAACCAGAGTCTGAACCAGTTTTGTTGATATGGAGTGGCGATAGTGTGGTGAACTAGATATACCTGTCTGACTGCTCCTGTGGCTCCTCCCACAGACCCCTGTATAAAGGCGACTGTGGGCTGCTGCTCTCCCTCATTTTCCCCAGGATGTAGTGTTGTTTATTCTTCCAGTCAATAAAAGCCGATCTCTCGCTTCCTAAGTCTCAGCGTGAGTTATTGATGGTGCATCAGATAGATTGTTTAATTGCATTAAAATGTTGTTACTAACTGTACATAGTGGTGGTTCCAGCTGCAGCAAACTGAAACGGGAGTATTTGAAGGTATCTGTCAGAGCTGCTCACGCGAGTCGCTTTTTGGTTGCATGATGGATGTGACAAGACAGTTAGATTGGTGGATTTTGGGAAGGAGGTAGAAACAAGCAGTGCAGGGTATGGAACTAATGGGCTGGTGACAGTGGATGAGATCACCAGAGTCGATGTCTTGTCTTGTCCATACTGCACCAACTGCTGTCACTGGGCTATAAACATACAGGAGCGTGTGTGGTTAAGTGCCTTGCTCAAGGACACACACACTGCCTCGACTGAGGCTCGAACTAATGACCTTCAGATCGTTAGTCCAAAGCCTTAACCACTTGGCCAATGAAGAAGCAATGGCCTCGTTTGCTTTAGTGGGATTCTGTGCAAGGGATAAGTAAGACGGGGTGTCTGAGACATGCTGTCATGTTTGAAAATCTGTTGGAATTTTGTTCCATTTGTAACTGGTAAAAGAAGTTAGAGCTAATCTGATGGTGTATTTTATGGACTAAAGTGAAATGGAGACAGAAGAGACAGCAGATGCTGTAACCCGGAGCAACACACAATCTGCTGGAGGAACTACCAGGTCGGGCAACATTGGTGGGAGTTGAACAACTACTGATATTTTGGCTGAAGTTGATGCATCAGGACGGCATGGAGAGGTGAGATGGTTAGCAGAGAGAGGAGAAGAAGAGGGGCACAACAGGTCTCCTTGGTGATGGGTGAACAGAGGAAGGATATAAAATGATAGGCAGCTCATGCTGGGTAGCAGATGTAAGTGGGGATGGAGTCTGGAGACTGTGGGAGGTGAATAATAAATGGAGGCAGGCAAAGAAAAGAGGGGGAAAAAGCAGATGGAGCAAGGTGGGTGAGGGAAGTATGACAATGGGTGACAGCTGCTGGAGGAAGTTGCGCAGGAACATAAAACACAACCAGAGCTGGAATTCAAGGTTTCCAAGCTTTCAAAGGTACACTTAAAGTCAGAGGAATGTATACAATATACATCCTGAAATTCCTTTTCTTCACAAACATCCACGAAAACAGAGGACTGCTCCAAAGAATGAAAGATAGTAAAATGTTAGAACCCCGAAGACCCACCCCAGCTCCCCCCACCCACGCACAAGCAGCAGCAAAGCAACAATCACCCTCCCACCAGCAAAAAAGCATCGGCGTCCCCCAATGAGCACTGAAGCATGCAGCGAAGCATCAATAAAGACACAGACTTACAGTACCCCAAAGACTACACGTTCACCCGGTAGTTTGGCATACCACAGACTCTCTCTCTCCCTAATAAGGGAAAAAGAGGTGTCCCCATTTCACAGCAAGAGGGGAGACGTAACAAACAACTCACTGATTTACGATGTTAAAAGTTTTTTGCATCACTTCTGAGGTCTGTGCCCAAAGAACTCAGGTCTGGGCACAAGGCCAACAGCCGGCTCGTTGCTTTCGACCTTCCGTCTCCCGCAACACATTAGGCAGTGGCACCAACCTCGAGTTGTGAAATCCCGGAATGCTGGAGGTGCGCTCATCTTCCAGGCCACGTCCTTGGCGTATCGAATAGCGTCCATGAAATCCCGAGAGCAGGTCCCATTCCCGTAAAAAAACCAAAGTCAGCATGTAACTCCAGGTCAGGGTCCAGAACCCTGAATGGGAAAAATAGAGATATTAAAGATGGAAATAGAGCTGCTTCTGAAGATGTAAGCCAGGGAGTTGCCATTAGGTGCCATCATTCTCCCAAGCTCCTCCTTCAATAGATAAGTAAAGGAGGTGAGAATGGGATTGGAAACCATTAAAGTAGAGCAACCAGAAGCGGGGGGGGGGGGGGTTTGGTGAGGTTGGGAGGGGGAAACCTTTGAGTGAAGTGGGTAGGTGAATGCAGAATAGGAAAGGAGGTAAGGATTGGCTGAGGGGAGGTGCTGTGGGCAGATTGGGAAGGTGGATAAATGGGAAGACTGGAAGATCAGAAGGCGAAGGAGGTGTGGGGGTGGGGTTGATCTAAAATTGGAAAACTCAATATTCATGCCATTGGGTTGTAGATTCTTCCAGTTAGTACTGGGCTTCATCCTGGCAGCAGAGAAAGCCAAAGATGGACAGGTCAGTGTGGAGATGGGCAGGGGAGCTGAAATGGACTCCAACTGGGAGCTCAGGATAGTCACTGTGGACTGAGCTTAGGTGTGATCCTCCAACCTTGTCTATTGAATTTGGTGCTCCCAATTAAGCTTCATCTTCATCAGTGAGGCCAAGGGCAGACTTGGCAAAACACCTATGCCATTCCAATTTTTACAACTGTTGTCATTCACGCCAACACAAATGCCCTGTAAAAATTATATATAATTGCGTATTATATCAATGAAGCACTTCAGTCACTTTTGTGTAGTAAAGACGAGGAAATGATCAGGCTAAGTATTTTTTGCAGATAATCCTTCAGTAGATCAGTTTAAATATGCACTACTTTTTAATGGAAATACAGATATGGTATAAGGAATCTGCAATTGATGTTGTGACTTGTTAGTAATATTCTCAGGAGGTAAGGTTTTCAATTTTAAAATAAATATGCTAATAATTAATGGAAACTGTAATCCCTTCTAGGGTATATACTTGCAGTCTTCAGGAATTTAAAACATGAAATTTTCATTTTATTATGTTAACATTGCAGAAATTTATTAGAGATGCATAGAGGAAGTAACAGGGGTCAGCAGAATCCTGGACAATCTATAACATCTCCAGTCCGTCCCATGTTACAAAAGTTCTAATTAAAGCTGAAAAATTAACTATATCTGTTGGACTAACTGCATTGCCCTTTTCAAACTTTATTGCTCATTTAAATTAAAATTTCCTATTTGGGGAGTAACATTCTTTGGTTTAATATGCTTATCTGTTATTAGTATAATTTTGAGATGAGTCCTGGTCAGATTTATTGGACAGAAGTCTCCTCTGGCTTGCTGTCTCAGAAATCCTGTTTGTGTTTAATTTCTGTAGTTAGAGGATAGTGAATCTGTGGAATTCATTACCACTAATGGGCATGAAGGCCAAATCATTGGGTATATTTAAAGTGGAGATTGACTGGATCTAAATTAGTAATGATACCAAAGGTTAAGAGGAGAAACCAGGAGAATGGGTTTGAAAAATAAAACAGCCCCCATCAAATGGCCTAATTCTGCTCCTATGTCTTATGACCCATGGTCTCAACTCAGCTCATAGTAGCTGGGGGCTGTTAGTGTAAGATGTGCACAATTCAATATAAATTGTGTGCCAAAATTGGAAGCAATGTTTCATCACCAGCATTGACATTAGTCACCATAAGCAACATCAATGGAAATCTCCACGCTGGAAATTAAATTAATTGGATTTCCTTGGATCATGACCAACCAGCCGAGATCAACTGTGGCTGTGATAGACAGTATCATTAATGCACCAAACAAGTTGTAGGAGACATGTAGTTTTGCTGCTACACAAGTGATTACTGTTTGATGTGTATTGGGCCAATTCCTGCCTTCTTATTGAATAGTAAAATTATTATAATGTAGTTCCTACTGGCTATGTTTAAATCAATCATTTAAATTGAGCAAATAGCACTATCTGCCATTGACATTATTATTTACAAGTTTGCAGCTTGTAGAGTATTAACTGCAGCAACAATTACACACAAAAAATATTCAGTGACTCCATCCATTTATTGACAATTATATACACAGCACATATACAGTGTATTAGTATAGCTTGTGAAACAAAGGAATAATAGCTGTGATCCTTTAGCTTAAATAGCCTTTTAATTTCAGGAAAATGAACAAAAATAAAGAAATGATGAACTTGTGAATCTTTGCAAGGTTAGAAATAAAGATTTTCAAATGGTTCAACTTAACATTAGAGAATGTATACAGTATACAACCTGTAATTCTAACTCTTCGAAGACATCCATGAAACAGAAACCCCCCCCCCAAAGAATGAATGACAGAAACATCAGAATCCTAAAGCGTTCCTTTCCCTCCTGTGCACAAACAGCAGCGGAAGCATTGTACACCACCTCCCTCAGCCTCTCTTCACTCACAAAAGCAAAATCACCGACCCTCCTCCACCCACCATGCAAGCAATAGTAAAAGCCCCCAAAGAGATCTTGATCCAGAGTCTGCCAAAGACTACAGTCCAGATTGGAGAAGCAGATGTTCATTGCAAGTCCAGTTCTCTCAAGCATTCCGTGAATGAAGCTGAGCTTCCAGACATGCATCTTTATGGGTACAACTGCCCACAATGGCTCAGGGACAGTAGTTGGGGTGACCTTGGTTCTGGAGTGGAGGCACCAAGATTAATGAGTTTCTCTTTCGTCCTTTAGATTAGCACCACTACAGTGAGACAAAGGTGACTTGGGAAATGAGATCAGACTGCACTGAGACTGGGTTCCATTGTGGATCTGCTAGTAAAGACTGCAGTGTGCCTGTACTCATGAACCAGAGGCAAGATAAAGTCAAATTTTTATGGCTAGCCAAATTTGAGAAGAATGCTTCATAGACTGAATTTATTATGGACTCAAAGGGCAAAAGAAGAAAAATGCCATGAATGACAGTTGATGTTGTTTCCAGTGTGTCTCCAGGAGTTATCGCCGGGTGTAGATCTAGTCCATGGTGCCTCCTGTTGGACGAATTTCAGAAGCAGCTCTTTGGCCATTGGGAGGAGCGGCTGTAACTACTTCCCCAGTGGGACACTTCTGTCGCGAACATTATCAGATTTGTCTCCATTCTTGCAGGTGGTGTCAGCTACAACAATGCCACTTGGGGTAGCACAGCCCTCTGATTTCAACAAAACGCTGGGGAACCTTCCCATATACTGTATATCAGGAGTAACCAGTCAGACAAGCTGAGAGGGGTGATGAAATTCATTACTGATTTCAGTGCAGCAGTCGCCGCCTTTGGCAGTTTGCGATTAAAACATCAAACCGGCATGAAGCTCATAATTTATTGAGCAGCAGTGAGCCTTAGCTTCCTATATATTCAGAGTCATATCCTACCTTTAAACTACACCTCAAACACGGGGCAAATACCACTATTGCCAATGCAAGGTCCTCCAAATCCACCAGCAGAAAGTCAGCATGCTGCTGTAGGCAAACATCCCAAGCTCTAATTACTATTAGATGGTTCCCGGGGAAGGAATACCTTTCACATTCTTCACTTCTGAGACATTCACTTTACTCCACGCTTTGTCATACCAGGAGCGGAGAAGAAAAGATGTAAGAATGTTCTGAAAGTCTCACTGAAAAGGTGTAAATTCCCCACTGGTTGCACTGAACTCTTTTTCACATTAATACTCTAAATGGAAGAGAAACATTATGAATATCCAAAAACCCTGAATTAGTGCATTGGGAGCACACAGGAGGCTTGTCTGAAAATAAGAAGGAATATACCACCCCCACAAACTTCCTACTCAGATTTCCCATTAAGCCAGTCTTATTCTATCAGTGACAGAACTTGCGCTTCCCACATTGGCTTCATCTGCCAAATCCGAACTCACAGATCTAGAGCAGGAGTAACTCATTCTCAATCCTGATGGACTGCCAAAGAAAAAGGATGTCATGAAATTTGTTGTTTTTGAAGCAGCAGTACAGCGCAAGACATTAAATTATTATCAGTCATCATAAAGAAAGAAATAAATAGTCCCACAGAGGAATAGCGAGGTAGCGTTCTTGGGTTCACAGGCTGTTCAGAAGCCTAATGGCAGAAGGGAAAAAGTTGTTACAAAAACATTGAGTGTGGGTCTGTAATGAGAAGAGGGCATCTCTCATATGGTGAGGGTGCTTAAATATGGATGCTAACTTCTTGAGGCACTACATTTTGAAAATGTCCTCAATGGTGGGACGGCTGTGTCTGTGATGAAATTGGCTGAGTCTACAACCCTCTACAGCCTCTTGTGATCCTTTGGAGCCTCCATACCAGGTGTTGATGCAACCCAGCGGAATTCTCTCCACAATGAATCTGTAGAAATTTGCCCAAGTCTTTGGTGACATACCAAATTTTCTGAAACTCCTAATGAAGAATAGCTGCTGGTGTGCCTTGTTCATGATTGCATCAATATGTTGTGTCCAGGAAAGATCCTCTGAGATGATGATGCTGAAGAAATTGAAGTTGCTCACCCTGTTCACCACTGACAATAGAGAATAGACAACTCAGCCCTTCGAGCCAGCGCCGCCATTCACTGTGATCATGGCTGATCATACACAATCAGTACCCCGTTCCTGTCCTCTCCCCATATCCCGTGACTCTGCTACTTTTAAGAGCTCTATCTAACTCTTTCTTGAAAGCATCCAGAGAATTGGCCTCCACTGCCTTCTGGACTCCCCCAACATCAGGAACATGTTTCCTGCCTCTTGCGTGTCCAATCCCTTAATAATCTTATATGTTTCAATCAGATCCCCTCTCATTCTTCTAAATTCCAGTGTATACAAGCCCAGTCACTCCAATCTTTGAACATATGACAGTCCCGTCATTCAGGAATTAACCTCGTGAATCTACACTGCACTCCCTCAATAGCAAGAATGTCCTTCCTCAAATTTGGAGACCAAAACTGCACACAATACTCCAGGTGTGGTCTCACCAGGGCCCTGCACAACTGCAGAAGGACCTCTTTGCTCCTATACTCAACTCCCTTTGTTATGAAGGCCAACATGCCATTAGCTTTCTTCACTGATCCCTCAATGAGGATGTGTGTATTCTCCCACTTGCCCTTTGTGAAGCCCATAATCAAATCCTTGATCTTGCTGATGTTGAGTGCAAGGCTGTGGTGGCAACATCACTCAATCACCTGATTGATCTTGCTCCTGTGTGCCTCCTCATTGTCACCTGAGTTTCTGCCAACAACAATGGTGTCATCAGAAAATTTACAGATGCCTAGCCACACAGTCATGAGGGTCGACAGAATAGTGCTGTGGGCTTAGCACATATCCTTAGGATTAAATTTTAGCCCCAAAGACCCTAAATCCAACTTTGACAAGATTTACTTCCTGATACACCATCAATAACTCTTGGAGACGTGAGGCGAGATATAGGCTTTTATTGGCTGGAAGAAAGAACAAGCAGCAATTGACCACCACACTGCATCCTGGAGACTGAGGCCGGGGCGGTGTCCCCAATCGCCTTTATACCGGGGTCCGTGGGAGGAGCCACAGGAGCAGTCAGCAGGGGGGGGCGTGTCCAGACAGGTATATATAGTTCACCACACTTCCATTCCTTCTGTTAAAGTAAGACACACCCAACTACGAAACAGTTCAGAAAAGCAAAGTACATCTAAGTGTTTATTATTCAAGCAGTTAAGCACTTTTTAAAAACTACTGTATATTTAAATTAAGTTTCCCTGAAGCTGACAAGTATTGTCTTTGAAGAGCCTTTAGGACCTGCAAATTTTTCTTTTATCCCAACAATTTACATGTGAGCATTTTTTTTTGCATTTCTTGAGAAAAAGATGATAAATCTGTATTAATCGTCATAAACGTCAGCTCAGCATATAATACGATTATCCCTCTGAAGCTGGTGGGTAAACAGTCCTCGTTGGGCCTCTTACCTCTCTCTGTAACTGGATCTTGGACTTCTTTGTTGGAAAGGCCACCGTCAGTCTGTGTTGGCAGAAACATCTGTCGCTCCACCACGCTGAGCACTGACATTCCCCAGGGCTGCATGCTCACGTTGCAGATGCATGACTGCACTGCTAGCTCTAGTTCAAACAGAATCACCAAGTCTGATGATGACACAACAGTGTTCAGCCTCATCAACAATGATGATGAGACGACCTGCAGAGAGGAGGTAGAGCGGCTGGCAGAATGGTGTGAGTACGGAAATTTGAGTCACAACGTTGACAAGACTGAAGAGATGATTGTGGACTTTAGAGAGTTGCGGCTGACCTTTCCTCACTGCATATACACCGTTCCTCCGTGGAGAGAGTTAGAAGCACCAAGTTTCTTGGAGTGCACATAATAGATGATCTCACCTGGTCCCTCAACACTGCCTCTTTGGTCAAAAAGAGCACTGCAGACTCTCCACTTCCTGGGAAGTTGAGGCAAATTGGCTCTACCCCCCACTCGTGCCCAATCCATTCTAACAAATTTTTACAGGAACACGATTGAGAGTGTGTTACGATGTGGTACAGGAATTGCAAGGCATCTGTGCACAAGTCTCTATAAAGGATTGCATGGACTGCCGAGACAATAATCGGAATCTCTTCACCACCCATCAGAGATATTTATTGGGAGCGTTGCATATTCAAGGCCCTTGGCTTGTCAAAGATCCCTCCATCTGTCCAACAATCTCTTTGAGCACCCCACTATCAGGCAGGAGGTACTGTAGCGTTCAGACAAGACCTTTAGGATGGGAAAAAACCTCTTCCCCAAGGTTGTAAGATGACTGAACTCCCTGCCACCTCCCAGGTCTCATCACCTAAGTAGCAGCAGAAGTTTTATATTGGTTACATGTAACTTGTGTTGTGAATGCTTCTTACTATTTGTTAATTTATTTATGGTAATATTACATTATGTTTTGTGTGTGAGTTATATGTACTGTGTTGTGCACCTCGGTCCTTTTTCATTTGGCAGTATACATGTATACTATTGAATGACAATAAACTGAACTTGAACTTGAACATGATAAATTATTACTTCTCTGCTACCTTTTTAAATAAGGGAACAACATTAGATATTTTCCAATCTTCCTGCACCTCAGCTGTGGCTAACAAAGATGCAAAACTCTCCCTTGGGACCCCCAACTATCTCCTCCCTTGTTTCCCCTAGAAACCAAGCACAAATCTCATCCACACTGGAAGTTTATGCAACCACTGGTAGTTATTGCCTCCTCCTCTTTGACACCTGACTGGTCTAGATTATCAACATACCCATCGCTGAACTCTTTATCTTCTATCTCCTTCACTTTGATGAGTACAAATGTGACTTAGCCCACGTCACCTGACTCCACCATAGATGCATAAACCTTAAGGAGACCCACTCTTTCCCTGACTACCATCTTGCTCCTGACATATTTACAGAGAGTCTTGGGATTTTCCTTAATTGTTCTTGCCGAGGATATTTCATGGTTTTGTTGTGTTTTCCCATCCACTCTATTCCATTAGAGCATCCATCACACCCAGTGCCCATAACAACCAAATGTTCCCTTTTTATTCCTTCAATATCCTGTGTCATTCAAATGTGCCCCATCTTTGCCTTTTGCTCTTGGAGGAACATTCTGATTCTGAACTCCTTTTTGAATGATTCCCAATTGTCAGCTTTTATTTATCCACATTCATCTGCTCCCAGTCGACTTTTGTCAGATCTCCCTTCTGTGCTATTAAAATCAGCCTTTTCTCAATTCAGGTCTTTAACTTGAGGATCAGCCTTAACCCTCTCATAATTGCCTTGGAACTTACAGAAATGTCATAATTGTTCATATATTCCTCCACAAACAAATCCACTGCCTGCCCATTTTTATTTTCTCAACCTCACAAAGTTGACTACTGCCCCATAAGTATGTAGAGCTCTCTTCATATTGTCTCAAAAAACCCTGCTGTAAAAGCAATGTTTACCATCTGTTTAAAGACTTGATTAACAACATGATTAGAAGAAATAAAACTTTATTTCCCTTCTTAATTTTAGCTTCCACACAGTTATTCATCTTAAATTGTATGGTTATTTAATGTTCTTTTTTCATTGCTCTAAAGAATTTTAAATGAAAGAATTGCCATTGCCTTTGTTTCTGATAATTTAAAGCAATGAATATCACAATTCTCCTTTTGATTCCCACACAAACTAGACTGTCCATGGCCTCCTCCATTGCCACAGTGAAGTCAAACAAAACAGAAGAACAGGACCTCAGATTCCATTTGGGTATCTCAGAACCCAATTATACAAACACTGAATTTTCCAAATTCAGGTAATTCACTCTGCCTGTTATTTGTTGACTATTGCATGCTGTCTTTGCCGTGTAGAACATACCGGTAACTTCACTAGGTAGGCATCTCATCTTTGGGTATGTGTATTGCTCCCTCATTGAATGAACTATGAACTTTGACTTGATTGTACTGAAAGTGTGAAGATATACTGGTTCATCAGGTTATAGATTGTGGCTGTGTACATTTTTGCCCCTGTTTCTTGTCCACTGCGTCAAACAGATACCCAGCATTGAGCTGCAAGATCTGTTCTATTAGTTTTTGTAGGATTTTTGCTTGAATTTGTTCATTCATCATCTACCACAGATTCCATCCGGTAGCTTTTTCTTCAGGACTCAGCCACTTTGGTCACTGGTGATGCCAGCAAGTCATTCTTGTGAAGGGCATTGATATCCCTCACCTGGATTATATCCTTTGACATGGCTACTTTCAGTGATTCCTCCAAGTGCTTTTGAACATGAAGGAGCACTGACTGATCAGATGGAATGGAAATTAGACGATAATCAGGTGAATGCCCTGTAAATAAATATCACAGCTGAAACTGACACAACATTGAAACAGAACTTCACAGTTGAGGATAACAACCTGTTTCAGCTTTTACAAACACAACTAAGGAGACCTAAACAAGTGCAGTATTACCATTAAATTGTGTTGAATGTCTTGACCTTACGAACATTTTTCCATTTTAGGCTCTCAGTTTTTGATTGATATCATTGGAAATTATTAATTTAGCAAATAAAAGGGATCAGAATGAATAGACAATTTGCATTATTTCTGTTCAGTTTATGCTTGACATTTATTTATAGCCCAGCTGGTGAAAATACGTGTTGATATCCTTTAATAATATGATCTAGGAGGATCTCTGTGTAATGTTTATTGTATATATCCCATTTACAAGTATTGAGTTTGACTATCTGTATTCAGAGCTTTAATGGGTATGTAGCTTTCTTTCTTTTTGTTTTGTGAATTTCTTTTGGGTATTAAAACATCTTTACTACACATGGGATGAACTAGAATAAGGTAAATGCAATGCAGATTTGCTAAATGGACTCTTGGAGTTCAATTGAGGAGAGGTAATATGAAATATGGCTACATTCCCTGGAGTCTAAAAACATGAAGGAGTGTGCGGTTCGAGGGCTGTCAAGTGGTAGGAAGCATGTGATTGCACTCCAGAGTGGAGAGGGGTCTCATCTGGTTGATGCCTTGCAACACAGAGCTAAAGAAGAACCTGAGAAACACAGATGGAGTGATTGAACTATCTGGCTGATTGCAACACAATCTAATATGGAACCTTCAATGCATAGGATCGCAAGAGATCTCAGAGGGTTGTAGAATCAGCCCGATAGTGGCCAATTCCAAGTAAACCAATTGCTACTGCGGGCAACCCCCACGGATTTGTTATATCTGTTATCTGCCCTCAACTCCGGTGATGACTGTTCCAAAAGTCGAAGGTACGTATTCGATCCTTTATTAGCAACTAGCAAACATACAATCTTGAAGCGATGAAATCTAAATGTAATTGAGTGTAATTCAGCACAATTGAATGATCAACAATGGATATGACATCTGCAGTCCCTAGCTGTGAACTGCCATGAAGAAAGCACAGATACATAACTTACTCCCTTCGCTGTTACCACGCCCACATTTATGTGACTAGTTACCATAATAAACATAAAAACGCGCAACACAGAATGTAATGCAGATGGAGAACAGATACATGGCTCTTACAACTGTACAATCCTTCCTGCCATCAAGGAGACCTTCAGAAGGTGGTGACTCAAGAAATCCACATCTGTCATTAAAGACCTTCACCATCTGGAGCATGCCCTCTTCACTTTACGACCATCGGTGAGGAGGTACAGGAACCTGAAGACCCCCCACCCCCCTCATATTTTAAGAACAACCTTTACACCTCCACAGTCAAATTTCTGAATGGCCCTTGAACCTACTCCATTATTTGTCTCTGCACTATTTATTTATGTAGTAATTCTACTGCTGTTGCAATAAAAAAGTTCATGGCGTGTCAGCCATAATAAGCATGATTTTGATGTAAAGATCCAGAAGGTGTAGGTTAAGTTGATGTGTAAGCGGAGTGGATATCTTTCAGCTGAAATGCACTTTCTGAGAAGGTGATAAAGGCAAGTACTCTCATTATACATAAGAAGCAACTGGACGAGCAGGTGAATTGCCGAGATATAAGGTATACTATGTTACAGCCCAAATAGGAATGATGCAGATAGATGCTTGATAGTATAGACATGTTGTGCCATAGGACCTGTTTCTGTGCAGTTCAAAACCCAAACTTGATGACGAAAGGATGCTTTGTGGTTGTGGGCTGTGGGCATATACAAAATGATAATGATTGTGAGAGAATGTGTTAAAAACAATAGAATGTAAGCAAATATTACATTTTTCATTCTAGTTGACAGCAAAGAGTACTTTTATAAAATGATAACAAACGTTAAGTAATGAAGTTTAGAGAGCTTTGGGTATCCTTATGAATGAATCAACAAAGTGGTATGCTGTAATAATGGGCAGTTTGAAAGGCGATGACCTGTTAGTTTTCATTTTAAGAGGAATGAAGTGTTAGGGTAAAGAAGTCGTATAATTGCATATGATTTTGGTGATACCTCACTTGAAATACAGGGTAAAATGTTGATCTCTTCATCTCAGGATGGAGTTGCTAGCCTGGAAGACAGAATAATAACAATTTGGCAGGTTCCTATGATGAAATGAACAGGCTCAATGAATGGGCCTAGAATCTCTGAAGTTTAGAAAAAAATAAATGCTGATCTCACTGAACTCGAAGATCTTGAAAGGGTTTGACAGACTGCTTCCTTCCATTGGCCAAGAGCCTGAAACTAGTGAGTCTAAACTTAGAAGCAGATAATACGAGGATTATCTGAGGACTGAGGTCATGCTGCCAAGATGATTGATAAGAGAGATTGTCAGGAGTTTTTATCCCAGGGTGCAAATGTCAAATACAAGAGAACATGCAGTATTGCAGCACCAGTAACCTGGGTTCAATTCCCACTGCTGTCTGTAAGGAGTTTGCATATACTTCCTGTGACCATGTGGGTTTCTTCTGGGTGCTTCAATTTCCCCCCACATTGCAAAGATGCACAGTTAGTAGGTTAATTGGTCACATGGGTGTAAATGGACGGCACAGGCTCATTGGGCTGGTAGGGCCTGTTACCGTGCTGTATCTCTAAAATAAAGTAAAATAAAATTTTTAAATATAGGTTTAAGGTAGGAGGGGAAAACTTAAAGGAGATTTGAGAAGCAAGACAATTTTTTTTAAAAACACAAATAATATTAGATGATAGAAATGCACTTCCAGGGGAGGTGGTAGAAGCAGATATTATGCCATTTAGGCAGACGTACGAGAGGCAGGGAATAGAGGCTACAGGCCACATGCAGGAAGATGGGATTGGTTTAGATTGACATCATGGCCAGCACAGAGATGGTGGGCTGAAGGGCCTGTTCCTGAGTTGTACAGGTTAATGTTCTAAATGCTAAGGAAGCTGCAAACATACAGTAAATGCAAGGGAGCTGAAGTGAGGACTTCATAATAATGGAGACACAAGCAACTGTGGATACTAGAATCCGGAACATGAAGAGATGCTGGAAGAGCTCAGAGTCATGCAGATCTGTGGAAGTAAAAGGAGACTTTGGGTCAAGACCCTTTATCAGACTAGGTGTAGATAGAAGATAACGGTGGGTTCACAGGTTTATAATAGATACTGGCGTAAAGCTTGTCTCCTGCGATTAAGAGATCTAGAGAAGGAGGTGTACAGGGAAGTAGCACCAATGAAGCAGTTGCTGTAGCAGAGGAAGAGTTGAAGAGGAGTGGCAGAGTAAGTTTGGACTGTTCCATGCAGCTAACACACTATCCACTGGTAGCTAATATAACCCATTGACTTCCACACTGCTAGTGGCTAGTTTAACCCATTGACTTCCACACCACTAGTGCTAGTTTAATCCATTGACTTCCACACCGCTAGTGGCTAGTTTAACCCATTGACTTCCACACCGCTAGTGCTAGTTTAATCCATTGACTTCCACACCGCTAGTGGCTAGTTTAATCCATTGACTTCCACACCGCTAGTGGCTAGTTTAACCCATTGACTTAGAAACAGAGAAAACCTGGAGATGCTGGAAATCCGAGCAACTCACAGAAAATGCTAGAGGAACTCGGCAGGTCAGGCAGCGCCTGTGGAAAAGAGTACAGTCAACATTTCGGGCTGAAACCCTTCAGCAGGACTTCCACAGTTACCTCAACCATACCTCCTTCCATCCTGTCTGGTGCAAAGATGTGGTCCCTTTCATTCAATACCTTCACCTCTGGTCACACTTGTTATCAAGATGAGGCTTTCCACAACTGAAATGACCTCCTTCAGGAAACCTAGTTCCCTAGACTGTCCACAAACCACTCATCACTGAAGCTGATGGTGCCCTCACTCTCATTTCCTCCCTGTCCACTCTCACTCCCAGATAGATTTAAGTTAGAGTAGGTTAACGCTGGTCCACTTGCCTCTACATTCAGCACTCACCCCCTTCAACACTCCAATCAGCTCTAGTGTGATCCTACTACCAGCTACATCTTCCTCTCTTTCTGCAGGGACTGTCTGTCCTTGAAACCCTGGTCTGGCTCAACTCTTTCCAGCCACCCCTTTCAATCCCCTGGTAGGAGGTGCAACACGTGTCCTTATCCCTCCTCCTTCACCACCATCGAGGAACCTTAACAGCCTTTCCAAGTGAGGCAGAGATTTATGTGCACCTCTTCCAACTTGGTCAATTACTCTTAATGCTTGTGAGGTAGTTTCCTCTTCATTATCGAGATAGACAAGGCAGCTATCTTGTAGAACACCTGTGCTCTGTCCTCAGTGGCCATCCTGAGTTTCAAGTTGTATGTCATTTCATCTCCTCTCCCCATTCCCACATTGGCTTGTCTGTCCTCTGCCTTTTCCACTTCCACAGTGAGGCCATGGTCAAGCTAGAAGAACAGCACTCTTATTCCTTTTGAATAGTGCTAAGATCAATGCTATGAACATTGTACAAAGTTCAACAGCACAAAGTAAATTTATTACCAAAGTACATAAACATCACCTGTGCATCCCTGAGATTCATTTTCTAGCCAGTACACTCAATAAATCCATAAAATAATAATCATAACAGAATCAATAAATGACCACATCAATTTTGGCATTTAACCAATGTGCAAAAGGCAACAAAATGTAAAAACACAAAGAAAGAAACAATAATAATAAATAAATAAATATCGAGAACATGAGATGTAGAGTCCTTGAAAGTGAGTCTATAGGTTGTGGGAACATTTCAATGATGTTGTGTGGCTTGTGAAATTTAAACAGCACATCTAGTTTTGGTACATGCTTGACACATTAGGCAGTTTGGTATCTCACCAAATCATAGACTCACAGCATGAAAACTGGGACTTTGCCCCACTATATATTGGCCAGATTTTATCTATTTTCCTGTTTTCAGCCCTCAGCCCTGAATGAAATGTGTTTTAACTGCTCACCTAAATATTTCTTAAATGTTGTGAAAGTATGTCTCCGTCACCGCCTCTAGCAATGTGTCCGAAGAACGTACGTTATGTTGGAAGCATGATTAGGCAATTGTAGGGATGCATTGTTTACAGAACTCCTGCTGCAGTCTGTGTAGAGCACTCAGGAGGTTATCGAAAAACTGTCGTATTTGCAAGTTACCACCGCGACTGATTGTAACGAGCAGACTGGTGTATACACACAGCAGGAACAAAATCATGCTATATTTGTATATTGTCGATTTTTTGGAAACTAAGCACTGGTCTTTCTTGTTACAGACTGTACTGTGAGGATTTTTGTCTGGAACCATAAGCTCCCATTAGCGTTGTTGCTTTAACTCGATATGTTGGCAACAGCACTGTTGGCACAAATAAAATCAGCTCAATTATAATCAATTTTATAATGTTCATCATTTAATTGGACTTGAATAAGAACATAAATTTTGTTATGGAAGCCACATGAGACTTGTTTTTGTATATTTTGATTAAAAAGTTCATAAACCTTAAATTTAAGCCATATTTATTCTATCTCTCCACAGATGGTGCCAGGCTTGCTGAATATTTCCAACAGTTTCCGTTTTATTTAATAAAACCAGTGTAGATTTGATTTGCATAACTATTTGTAACCAGTAAATATCCCATTACGAGAAAATTATTTGCAATAGCTTTTATTATTAACATCAATTAAATCATAGCACATTGCACATTAGCTTATTTGAATTCAACTCAACATATTGCTCCTAAGGCAGGTTTTATAGATGTGGGAGTTCATCATATCTATGCTGGAACCTTTAACTGTGGTCTAACAGTTAAATTCCCTAAATTGGGAGTCAGGTTTCCAACATATCCTGCAGATTCTGTTAATTTTCCTACCAAAGCAGCTTCGTGGCAGTGGGATAGCTTGAAATCGTAAGACCATAAGGTATAGGGGCAGAATTAGTCCAGATGACCTATTGAATTGGCTCTGCTATTTCATCATGGCTTGTCCATTTCCTCTCTTAGTTCCAATCCTCTGCCTTCTCCCTTTCATGCTTGAACCAACCAAGAATATATCAACCTTCACCTTAAATATATGCAAGACTTGGCTTCCACATTCACCTGTGTCAACAAATTCCACAGATTTACCACACTCTAACTAATGAAATTCTTCCACACCGTCTATTCTAAAAGGATGCCCCTCTATTCTGAAGCTGTGTCCTCTGGTCCTAGACTCTCCTACCACAGGAGACAACCTCTCCACACCCACTCTATTGATGCCTTTCAGCGTTTGTTAATTAGGTTTTAATTAGGCCTTCACTCATTCCTCTAAATTCCAGTGAATACAGGCCCAGAGCCATTAAACACTCAAACTATATGATAAGCTGCTCAATCCTGGAATCATTCTTGTTAACATCCTTCGAACCCTCTCCAGTGTCAGCACATCCTTTCTAAGATAAGGGTCTCAAAACTGCTCACAATACTCCAAGTGAGGCCTCACCAGTGCTTTACAAAGTCTCAACATGACATCTTTGCTTTTATATTCTAGGCCTCTTGAAATTAATGCTGAAATTGCATTTGCCTTCCACACCATCAATTCAACTTGCAAATTAAACTTCAGGGAATTTTGCACAAGTATTCCGAAATCCATTTGTGCTTCAGATTTTTGAATTTTTTTTTCTCCATTTCGAAAATAGTCTACCCTTTCATTTCTTCTACTCAAGTGCATGGCCACGCACTTCCTAACACTGTAGCCCATCTGCCACTTCTTTGCCCATTCTCTTGTTATGTCTAAGTCCTTCTGTAGCCTCTCTACTATCTCAAAACTACCTGCTCCTCCACCTATCTTCATACTGTCCACAAACTTGGTCACAAAGCCATCAATTCCACCATCCAAGTAATTGACATATAATGTAAAAAGAAGCAGTCCCAACACAGACCGCTGAGGAACGCCACTAGTCACTGGCAACCCAACAGAAAAGGTTCCATTTATTCCCACTCTTTTCCACCTGCCAATCAGCCACAGCTTTATTCATGTTAGAATCTTTCCTGTAATACCCTGGGCTCTTAGCTTGTTAAGCAGTCTCATGTGTGGCACCCTGTCAAAGGCCTTCTGAAAATCACAACATCCACTGATTCTCCTTTGTCTATCCTGCTTGTTATTTCTTCAAATAATTCCAACAGATTTGTCGGGCAAGATTTTCCCTTGAGGAAACCATGCTGACTATGGCCTACTTTATCATGTGCCCCCAAGTATCTTGAAACCTCATTCTTAACAATTGACTCCAACATCGTCCCAACCACTGAGGTCAGATTAACTAGCCTATAATTTCCTTTCTTCTGCCTCTCTCCCTTCTTGAAGAGTGGAGCGAATTTTCAGTTTTCCAGTTTTCCAGAACCATTCCAGAAACTAGTGATTCTTGAAAAATTATTACTAATGCGTCCACAATTTCTTCAGCCATCTCTTTCAGAAGCCTGGGGTGTAAACCTACCAAGAACTTCTCCCCAGTAATGCCAACTTCACACACTTCTAAATCCTGATGCTCTTGAACTTCCAGTGTTCCATGGTATCTCATTCAGTTCATTTGCCATTTCTTTCTCGCACCCCCACCCCCACATTACTACCTCTCCAGTTTCATTTTCAAGTGGTCTGATATCCACTCTTGCCTCTTTTTTACACTTCATGTATCTAAAGAACTTTTGGTATTCTCTTTAGTATTATTGGCCAGCTTGGTGTTTTACGGTGCCTTCTGTTGATTTTTTCAAAGCTTCCCAATTCTCTAATTTTGCACTAATTTTGGTCTATTCTATCCCTCTTTGGTTTTTATGTTGGCTTTGTCTTCTCTTGTTAGTCATGGTTGTGTCATCTTGCCTTTAGAATACTTCTTCCTCTTGGGATGTATATATCCTGTGCCTTCTGAATTGCTTCTAGAAAGTCCAGCCATTGCTGCTCTGCCATCATCCCTGCCAGTGTTCTTTTCCAATCAGTTTTTGTCAAATCCCCTCTCATGCCTCTGTGATTCTCTTTACTCCACTGTAATACTGATACATCTGACCGTAACTTCTCCTTCTCAAACTTCAGGGTGAATTCAATCATTCTATGATCACATGTTCCTAAGGTTTCTTTTACCTTAAGCTCTCCACATTTCTGATGATCTCACCTGGTCCCTGAACTCCTTCATCCTGATCAAAAAGGCTTTATTTCCTGAGGAGCATCAAGAAAGTTCACCTCTGTCCCAGGATACCGACGGACTTTTACTGCTGTACCATTGAAAGCATACTCACCAACTGCATCTCAGTGTGGTACGGCAATTGTCCCATATCGGACCGCAAAGCACTCCAGCGGGTGGTGAAAACTGCCCAGTGGATTATCGGCACCCAATTGCCCAAAATTGAGAACATCTACCATAAGCACTGCCTGGGCAGGGCGAAAAGCATTATCAAGGATGCATCTCACCCTAACCGTGGACTTTTTACTCTCCTCCCATCCGGTAGGCGCTACTGGAGCCTCCGCTCCCACACCAGCAGGCACAGGAAGAGTTTCTTCCCTGAGGCTGTGACCCTGCTGAACCTCACATCACAGCATTAAGCAGTATTGCACCCATATTGTACTGTCTCAGTACTTTTATATTAGTATGCTGTAGCACTTACTTTTTATTCACAGTTATTTTGTAAATAACACTATCCTTTCGCACTTCTGGTCAGATGCTAATTGCATTTCATTGGCTTTGGATCTGTACTCAGCACAATGACAATAATGTTGAATCTAATCTGATCTAATCTAATCAATTCCGGTTCATTGAACAACACCCAATTCAGAATAGCAGATCCCCTAGTGGGCTCAACAATGTGCTGCTCTAATGCACCATCTCATAGGCATTATAGAAATTTCACCTCTTCAGATACAGCACCAACCCGACTTTCCCAATCTCCCTGCATATTGAAATCCCCCCTGACTACTATAATGTTACCCTTTTGGCATGTGTTGTAATATGAGTATTATTAAAAGTAAGTTAATATTAATCGGGAAGCTGCTGGTAGCAAAAGGCGGGATCCAGGGTTGACGGGGTCTTTCCTTCCGCTCTTTTTACTCCCAGTATGCATTGTATATAGTTCCTCCACCCATGCCGCACGAGGTACCGGGAAGCCTCTGTATTGTAAATATCATTTGCCGTCCCAGATAAAGATGCTCTTTTGGCCATCAAGTTGTCAAGTGGTCTTTTTGTAAAGTAGAAGTTACCACATATTTTTGGTGACGAGGTAAACTGGTTTTGTGGACAGGTCGGCCCCGTTTTCCAACAGGAGCTGTGAGCGGGCGAGGAGCCTCGTGTTCCGATGGCTACATTCGGAATGGTTGGTGTGTTCGACGAGTAAATCGAGCAGTGGCCGGAGTACAAGGAAAGGTTGGGCCACTTTTTCGGTGCTAATGGAATTACTGAGGAGGCTAAGAAGCGCTCTATTCTCCTGAGTGTGTGAGGGGCAAAGACATACGAGCTGATACGGAACTTAGCTACACCGCGGAAACCGGGAGAAATTCCATACGACGAACTGGTCAAGCTCGTGGGGAACCACCACAATCCGAAGCCTTCGGTGATAGTTCAATGGTTCAAGTTTCACAGCCATGTCCGGAAGCCGGGTCAGTCTGTGGGCAATTTCATGGCCGAGCTTCGGCAGCTGTCGGGGCATTGCGATTTCAGAGCCGTGTTGGATGACATGCTCCATGACAAATTAGTATGCGGCATTAATAATGCTGCCATATAACACCGCTTATTGGGGGAAACCCCACCGTTGACTTTCAAGAAAGCCCTAGAGATTGCCCAAGGCATGGAGATGGCTGCTGATAATGCCAAGGATATACAGAGAGTATATGGGGGTCAGAGTCGGCGGCAGTGCTCCAAGTCAGGAGGGAGACTGGTAGACAGGAAAAGCGGGTCGAATGTTTTCGGTGTGGAGGAACGCACTATGCAAGTGTTTGTAAATTCAAAGATACTGTCTGCCATGCTTGTAGCAAGAAGAGACATTTATTTAAAAAGTTCAGGAGCATAAAGGGTAAGGTTAAGCCTGGACAGGGGAAAGCTCCACAGACTCAGGCAGCCACACACCACCTAGGAGAAGCAATCGAAAAGCCAGCGTGTGCCTACACCATGTTTGGGGTGGAAACGGATGAGGGACCACCTGAACCATATTATGCCACAGTCACTGTCAAGGGAAAGGACACTAAGTTCGAGATTGATTCAGGGGCTACTGCATCGGTCATTAGTGAAGAGATCTACAGGAGGACATGGGGATCCAACCTGCCTCCTATCAGACCATCTAAACTCCAACTCAGGACCTATATAGGGCAGCCCATCCCTCATTTAGGAATGTTATATGTGGATATTTCGGCTGGGGGCCAGAAAGCTGAAGCCAGGCTGGTGATAGCTAAGGGCAGTGGGCCCAGTCTTCTGGGCCGCAATTGGCTTCGCAAAATCCGGCTCAGCTGGCATGAATTTCAATATGCACACATGACGGAAGAGCATGAGGTGCAGCGTGCAGATGAAGTCGCCGATGGCAATGTGAGTGACAGACATAGTCCGGACACATTTGTGAGTGAGCTCGCAGCGCAGATTTGCAATTGGGTCTATTCTGAGCCACAGTCATGACGATGGTTCAAAAACCAAAGTTCCTTCCTTCAGTGCGTTCCAAGCTACGTGGCAAACCTGCAGATGCCGTTTATCCCAATAATACTAAGAATAGCTTGCCACTGATTTCAAAGAAGCTCAGTAGTCCAAAACAGTTAAGGAACAATGACAACATAATGCCTACCAGAAAAGCATGTCACCCCAGTGACTTTGCTAGAGGGAGGCACACTGGCAGAGGGGGCAGAGTCCCCTGAAGAGAATGGACATTCTCACATGGACACACAGACCCCTCTCGTGTCCCCAACACTGGATCCACCCAAAGCATCCTCACCAGCGGTGCCTGCTGGGTCACCAGGGGTAATGCGTAGATCGCAGCGCCCTCGCAAACCTCCTGACAGACTGAATCTTTGATTGGATAGTTTCTGTTGCCGTTAGATTGAATGTTGAATTTGCCATGTTTTTTTAGGTGTTTTTGTATTGGTTGCCTTTTGCTAATGATACCACTGATTTTATTTCCCAGTTCTTCTATATTTGGGGAATGTTGGATTTTAAAGGGGGAGAAGTGTTGTAATGTGAGTATTATTAAAAGTAAGTTAATACTAATCGGGAAGCTGTTGGTAGCAAGAGGCGGGATCCGGGGTTGGCGGGGTTTTTACTTCCGCTCTTTTTACTCCCAGTATGCATTGTATATAGTTCCTCCACCCAGGCCGCACGAGGTACCTGGAAGCCTCTGTATTGTAAATATCGTTTGCCGTCCCAGATAAAGATGCTCTTTTGGCCATCAAGTTGTCGAGTGGTCTTTTTGTAAAGTAGAAGTTACCACAGCATGCATTTTCTATCTTTCATTGTAACTTCTAGACCACATCCTTACTACTGTTTGGGGGTCTGTATATGACTCCCATTAGAGGTGTTTTACTCTTGCAGTTCCTTAGCTCTACCCAGAATGGTTCAATACCTTCTGACCTGATGTCTCCTCTTTCTAATGATTTGATTTCATTTTTTACCAACAGAGCCATGCCACCCCTCTACCTATCTGCCTGTCCTTTTGATACAATGTGTATCACTGGACATTAAGCTTCCAGTAATTATCTTCTTCAGGCATGCTTCTGTGATACATACAACATCATACATGCCAATCTGTAACTGCGCTACAAGTTCATCTACCTTATTCCGTATACTGCACATATTCAAATGTGGCACCTTCACTCCTCTATTCACCCTTTTCTATTTTGTCCACCTTTTACAATGCAACTCATCCTGTTGACTGCAATTTTGCCCTATCATCATCCCTCTCTTTGCTTAGGATTCTCATACACACTGCCTCTGTTTGTAATCCTCATCCACAACACTATCACTCTGGTTCCCCTACCCCTGCCAAAATAGTTTAAAGTCAAGTCAAGTCACTTTTTATTGTCATCTCGACCATAACTGCTGGTACAGTACACAGTAAAAATGAGACAACATTTTTCAGGACCATGGTGCTACATGAAACAGTACAAAAACTACACTGAACTATGTAAAAACAACACAGAAAAAAAACACTAGACTACAGACCTACCCAGGACTGCATAAAGTGCACAAAACAGTGCAGGCATTACAACAAATAATAAACAGGACAATAGAGCAGTAAGGTGTCAGTCCAGGCTCTGGGTATCGAGGAGTCTGATAGCTTGGGGGAAGAAACTATTACATAGTCTGGTCGTGAGAGCCCGAATGCTTTGGTGCCTTTTCCCAGACAGCAGGAGGTAGAAGAGTTTGTATGAGGGGTGCGTGGGGTCCTTCATAATGCTGTTTGCTTTGCGGATGCAGCGTGTAGTGTAAATGTCCATGATGGCGGGAAGAGAGACCCCGATGATCTTCTCAGCTGACCTCATTATCCGCTGCAGGGTCTTGCGATTCGAGATGGTGCAATTTCCGAACCAGGCAGTGATGCAGCTGCTCAGGATGCTCTCAATACAACCCCTGTCCCTTTGGGTTCAGGTGTAATCAGTCTCTTTTGTACAGTTTGTTCCTTCCCCAGAAGAGACCCCAATGATCCATAAATCTGAATGCCTGCCCCTTGCACCAGTTCCTCAGCCGGGCATTCACCTGCCTAATCGTCCTATTCTAAATCACACTGGCATGTAGCACAGGCAGCAATCCAAAGATTACTACCCTGGAGGTCCTGTTTTTCAGCTTTCTACCTAGCTCCCTAAAATCTCTCTTCAGGACCTCCTCACCTTGTCTACCTATGACACTGGCGCCAACATGCACCAAGACTTCTGGCTGCTCACCCTTCCCTTTGAGAATGCCATGGACCCGATCCGAGACATCCTGACCCTGGCACCAGGGAGGCAACATACCATCCGGGTGTCTTTCTTGCACCCACAGAATCTTGTCTCTGTTCCTCTGACTCTGGAATCTCCTCTCAACACTGCAGTTCTCTTCACCTCTCTGTTCTGAGCCAAGGCACCAGACTCAGTGCCAGAGACCCGGACACTCTAGCACCCCCTGGGAGGTTGTCCCGCTCAACAGTATCTAAAGTGGTATGCTTATTATTGAGGGGAATGGCCACAGCTGTACTCTGCACTGTCCGTGCTTTTCCCTTCCTTCTCCTCACAGTCACCCAGTTACCTCTCTCCTGCGTCCTAGGGCTGACTTTCTCCCTGTAGCTTCTGCCTTTCACCTCCTCATTCCCCTGTATGAGCTGAAGGTCATGGAGCTGAGCATTCTCTCAGGAGCTGTAGCTCAGTGCACCTGGTGCAGATGTGCTTATCCGGGAGACTGGAGGCCTGCCAGACTTCCCACATCTCACACTCCTGTAATCTGAGAATATATTGCAGTTATTAATACTGAGTGTGTAGTTTTTTATTGCAACTGTGAGAAACACATAGCAGTAAATCATTGGTTTACAGTGATGGTAGAATGTGGGTGACAGCAAAATAACTTCCGGTTGTGTGTACAGCCTGATTCTCCCACTGAAATCAAATTGGAAGGGTGAAAAAATCAGGGAAAATAAAAGGCATAAAAAATTGTGAAATTGACCTCAAATCATCTCCAAACTGATCATTTCCAGTTCTACTGGAAGTTGATAGCGAATATATTTATTTGCAGTGATGGGTGACAAGTTTAAATAAGAACCCATGAATGCATATTTTCAGTCTGTTTTTAAATATCAGTTCCCTAGGTCTTATAGATCCAAAAGTGGATCTATCCTTGATGGCTGTTTAACACCTCATGTTCTGTGCGAGTGATTTCTGTGCTCAGATTCTTCAGACTTCCCCAACTTGGTCAGGATTCTTACCCAGATGTGAATCCATAAAACAAATGCTTAATGCTGTCCAACAGCCTTAAGATTAGATGCCCTAGAAATAGATATCAGCCTCCACTGCAAATTCTCCCCCCCCCGACTTTAGAACTGCTTGTTCAGAGATCATCCAATGTTCAGAGACCTTCTCTCACATAGTTCATCACTACTGTTTCTCGATTTCTTGCAGTTCTCCCCATGTCCACATCCGTTTTAATGTAGGATGTCAACCCTGCCCTGAAATGAAAGCTTAGTGACAGGACATCTTATTAAAAATGGCAGATTTTTTTTTGGAGAACAGGTAATACTATGTTTTCTGGCTGTTATACCTCCCATATTGTCCTTTCCAATCTGTCTGATCTTCTGACTGCCTCAATACTTGAATAAATCAGTTCATATGGGTGAAGATTTAACTAATTCTTCTTACTATCTCTAAAGGGTTCCGCAATATTTTGCTGAAGTTGCATGTGAAAGAATTATACCGGAAGATGTAGATATTTGGTTTGGTCAGAGATTAATGGGAGCTGGTGAGAGAAGGCTAGGGTGGAACTGGAGGTAAGAAATGAAATTGCTTGGGGCAGAGTTTTCTGCTTGCTGCCATGGAGACAGCTTATTTCAGAATAGTGCAGCGCTGTAAACTTAAAAACAAGGTATGTCATCTTATTTCAGGTGAGAGACATGTTATCTTTCAGAATGTGCAGTTATGTACAGAGATTTGTTTGTACAGACCATTTTGGTATTTGCTTGGTCATTCTGGAAGAACATGCCATATGTTTTATATGAGTGTGTGTGTGTGTGTGTGTGTGTGTGTGTGTGTGTGTGTGTGTGTGTGTGTGTGTGTGTGTGTGTGTGTGTGTGTGTGTGTGTGTGTGTGTGTGTGTGTGTGTGTGTGTGTGTGTGCGTGCGTGCGTGCGTGTGCCCTTATCTCCTGGTGGAGTCGTTGGGGCGCCATCATGACAAGCTTTTTGCACCAAACTTTTTGGTGATTGCTCATCATACAGTTTGTCTTGGGCATTTGTCGGAGCCATCCCTCTCCAGACTTTTTTTTAATGAGGTTGAGTTGCTAGCTCACCATTCAACCCAGGCACGGATGGAAAGCGTGCAAGGGAGTCGGCCGGATTCGAACTCGGGACCTCCCGTAGTCCAGCGCTGATGCCACTACGCCACCAGCCGTTTTTTTATATGAGAGCAAGAATGAAAAGGATTTGTTTTGCTCTCGACGGAAATGTAATATATCCACATAGTGTACATCATCACTCATTAACACACTAGATTTTGTCCAGAAAACACATTGTATCTCTTTACAGAATGTCACACTATGAATCAATATGATGGGCTTAATAAAGTGTTCTTGAGAAGCAGAGTTCTGAGAGCAATAACATGGTGACAGCAGTTCTGGTGAGCAATGTTTCCCATCAATGTGAATGTTGAATCTGACACTCGAAATGGGAAACCCAACTCTAGCCTGTGAAGGTTGGTGACGCAGTTTCTCCTTGTGATGAACTGGAGACGGATTTTGTGAAGGTTGGCGACGCAGTTTCTCCTTGTGATGAACTGGAGACGGATTTTGTGAAGGTTGGCGACGCAGTTTCTCCTTGTGATGAACTGGAGACGGATTTTGTGAAGGTTGGCGACGCAGTTTCTCCTTGTGATGAACTGGAGACGGATTTTGTGAAGGTTGGCGACGCAGTTTCTCCTTGTGATGAACTGGAGACGGATTTTGTGAAGGTTGGCGACGCAGTTTCTCCTTGTGATGAACTGGAGACGGATTTTGTGAAGGTTGGCGACGCAGTTTCTCCTTGTGATGAACTGGAGACGGATTTTGTGAAGGTTGGCGACGCAGTTTCTCCTTGTGATGAACTGGAGACGGATTTTGTGAAGGTGCTGGGAAAAGTGCAAAAATCTAACTTTGCAGTCAACGGTTTTCTGAAAGTCAAGATGGATGGTCAGCTACAAACTAAAGGACTGGATCTTTTCAATAGTTGGGGAATGAGTAAATCAGAAATAGATGTTTTGAAATATTTGGCACACACCTTGAGGGAGAATCATTTCACTAGTTCCCAGGATACAGCCTACCCTGAGGCAGGAACCGAATGACCCTGTTGATGACTTTCTTTCAATGCTTCGAAACACTGCCGGTGAATATGATTTCAGTGAGAGGGTTGAAAGATTAGAAGACAAACTCATTTCAGGGCTCA
Organism: Hemitrygon akajei; assembly: GCF_048418815.1. NCBI lineage: Eukaryota > Metazoa > Chordata > Chondrichthyes > Myliobatiformes > Dasyatidae > Hemitrygon > Hemitrygon akajei. Next base: position 110,858,721 of record NC_133125.1, read on the forward strand.
GCACACCCAGGTGGAAGGCAATGCTTTAACAGCACTTTCATCAATTACCACAGAAGTTGAATCCTGTTTTTATGACAAAAAAAGTAATCCTGAAAACGTTAGAGTACGGCAAAGGAATCCACTTTGGAGATTTTGAAGGTGCAATAACTATGATAGCTATTCAAGTCAAGCACAGAGAAATAAGTCCAAACAGTCCATTGTAATGGATCATACCTTTCAAAGTTGACAAGTAATCACCAGCAAAGCCACCAGAGACAGGAAGTACAAGACAATTTTGCTCATGAGGCGAAGAAGAATTAAGACAATGAGCGGCTGGTGCACCAGTATGAGGAAGCAAACACTCTAAAAGACAAAGTAGATAACGAGCTGAGATATTCAGGGGTCAAGGGGTGCAACAACAAGATCCATTGAGGAAAGCCTGGAACCTTGTTAAGGTTATTGCATGGTACATAGAACAGTACAGAACTGGACAGGACATCTGGTCCACCATGTTGTGCTGATCTTGATGCCAATTCATACTTCAAGTCCTCTTCTTGTGATCATCCATATCCCTCCATTCCCTCATACCTAAAAGCTATTTAAACTCCACCAAACGGCCTGCTAACCTATTCCAGGAATCTACCACTCTCTGCAAAATCTCTTTTAAACCCCTCCCCCCCCCCCCCCCCCCCAGACTAATCTGAAAATCATGTCCTCTGATGCTTCACATTTCTATGCTGGGAAAAGATTCTGACTGTCCATCCTACCTATGCCTTATAATTTAAAAAATCTTCTATCAGGTTTCGCCTGAGGGTCTGACGTTCAAGAGAGAGCAACTCAAAATTCTCCAATCGTTCCTTATCGCTCAATCCAGGCAGCATCCTGGTAAATCTTTTCTGAACCCTCGCTATTGTCGCTATCTCTTTTGTATGATGGGGCAACTAGAAATGCACACAATAGTCCAAGTGTAGACTGACTTATAGTTTTATACAGGTGCAACATGACTTCCTTACTCTCATACTAAACATCTAGACTAATGAAGGTCAGCATTCCATATGCTGTCTTTGGCACCTATCCACTTGCATTGCAATGTTTCGTGAACAATGAACCTGAAAACCAGGATCCCTCTGAATCTCGATGCTATTAAGAGGTCTACCATTAACTGTACACTTCCTCCCTTCAGTTGACTTCCCGAGGTGAAACGCGTTACACTTGAATGAAATTCCATCTGCCATTTCTCTGCCCATATCTGTAACTGATCTGAATTGAACTGAATTTCTTTTTGAATTGAATTTTGGTTTATTGTCATTTAGAAACCACAACTGAAATGCAGTTAAAAAATGAAACAATGTTCCTCCAGAATGATATCACAAAAGCACATGACAAAACAGACTACACCAGAAAATCCACATAACGTTTGGCAATCCCCAAATCCGGAGTCCAGATAGGCTGCTGCGTATTAATACCGCGCTACCATCTTTGCACATTCCCCGGAAAGGAGCTCCAAACCCACTAGACAAAACAAGACTACCCAGACACACCAAGTCAGGAGACCAACTCTACCACCCAATAAGCCAAAAACTAAAACTTCAAGACCTACACAAAATCACATAGTTACAACAGTGCAAAAAATACCATAATTGATAAAAAACAGACCATGGGCACAGTAAAAATAGTCCAAAGATGTTAAAGGTCTATAAGTTCAAAAGAAACCACCACACAGTTTCCACAAGTCCTCAGGGACTGATCTGTAGAGTATAATGCTGTATTCTTTGATAGTCTTTTACACTGTTCACAACTCCATCAATCTTGACGTCACCTACAAACTTGCTAATAAACCCTTCTACATTTTCATCCAAAATATTGATATATAACACAAACATAGGTCCTAACACTGATTCTTCAGGAAACCTCTCGTCCAACAGTTCACAGGCTTTGACCTCTACACTCTGTCTTCCATGCGCAAGCCAGCTCTAAATACAAACTTGCAATTCATCCTAAATCCCTAGCATCTATATCTTCTGAATCAACCTGACAGGAGGGAGGGATGTTATCAATAGCCTTACTAAATTCTATGCAGTTAACATCCACCGCCTTTCCCTTATCAAGCACCTTTGTCACCTCCTCAAAAAGTCTTGATCAAATTTGTAAGATACAAACCATTCTGACTGTCCCTAAGCAGGCCATGCCTTTTCAAATGTGTATCAACCTCATGCCTTGGTATCCTTTACAACTGATGCGAGGCTCCACGTCCTATAATTACTAGATTTATTCCTATTTTCTTTCTTAGACAAAGGCACAACATTTGCCCAATTGTCTAGGTCCTTGCCTGTTGTTAATGAGGACACAAAGATCCTTGTCAAAATCTTCTCATTTGTTTTATTCTGTTTTCTGAGATGTACTATCAGGTACTAGAACATAGCCAACTTAATGCCTTTCAGAAAACCTAGCACTTACCTCTTCCTTGATCGCAAAATGACCTAACACATCAGCAAACCCCACTCTGCCTTCAATATCCTTCAAATCCTTCTCCTTGGTAAATACTGATATAAAGTACTCATTTACAAAGTAGTACCTCAGTGAATTGCTCTCAATCCAAGTAGAAATTCCCTCCTTTGGCCTTGAATAGACATCCCTTCTCTTTAGCTATCCTCTTTCTCTTACAAGTATGGCTTGGAATTCTCCTTGATCCTGCTTACGAAGGATGTTCCATGTCCCCTATTGGCCTTCTTAATTGACTGCTTAAGCACTTTGCTTCTATTTTTATATTCCAGAAGGGCCCAGTATGATTTTAGCTTCCTAAATTTTGTGTATATTTTCTTCCTAACTAAGCTTAGGATCATTCCCTTAGCTTACCATCCATGTCCTTGCTCCTTACCGGTTCTGAACTCTGATAGGGTCATTTTTTAACAAATCCCATGCGTCAGATTTGGACTTGTCTGACAACAGCTGTTCCCAATCAACACTCCTTAGCTCTTGTCTTATCTTGTCATGATTTGCCCTCCTTCAATATAGTGCCTTCCCACAAGATCCCATTTTATCATTACTCATAACTATCTTAAAACCTAATGAGTTGTGGTTGCTATTCTCAAAATATTCACCTGTGATCAGGTCTGTCACCTGGCCAGACTAGTTTCCCAAAAGCAGGTCCAGTATGCTTTCTCCTCTGGTTGGACTCTCCAGATGGGGCAGGATTTCTTCAACATCCTTTTGTTGTAGCCTTCGCCTGAGATCTGACCATCTCTTGTCTATGATGTCCTCAGAATCCCAGACGATCCTGAGTATCTCAGACTCCAGTTCTATTTTCTTCTTCCCAGTCTATCAGGAGCTTTAGTTGGGTGCATTCCCACAGATGTAGTCATCAGGGAGACTGTGAAGTTCCTTGACTTCCCACATTTTGCAAGAGGAGCATTCCATTGCCCTGACTGCCATTTTATTTACACTGTCAAAAGTCACAGATGAATTTAAAAAAAAACCCTTCCTGGTACTTACCTGCACCTCCTCATTGAAGTCTCTCTAGCCTAAGCCTCTGTTTTCCACTCCTACGCTGGCCCCTTCTAACAATGGCTACTCCAAACTGGCTACTCCGTTTGAACCCGGTTCTCTTTTTATTGACAAGGTGTGTGGCAACTCAATCAATCCAAAACAATGTTTTCAAAACTTGGCTCCTCCCCTCTGCTGCTGAAATTCATTGATTAACTTGAAAATCTGATTGAAACATATAAGATTATTAAGGGATTGGACACACTGGAGGCAGGAAGCATGTTCCCGCTGATGGGTGAGTCCAGAACTAGAGGCCACAGTTTAAGAATAAGGGGTAGGCCATGTAGAACAGAGATGCGGAAAAACTTTTTCACCCATAGAGTGGTGGGTATGTGGAATGCTCTGCCTCAGAAGGCAGTGGAGGCCAAGTCTCTGGATGCATTCAAGAGTGAGTTAGATAGAGCTCTTATAGATAGCAGGGTCAAGGGATATGGGGAGAGGGCAGGAACGGAGTACTGATTGTGGATGATCAGCCATATCACAGTGAATGGCGGTGCTGGCTAGAAGGGCCGAATGGCCTACTCCTGCACCTACTGTCTATTGTCTATAAGTCAAGCTTTCTTTTATGCCTACCGCATTATATTTGAGCATCCCTTTAGAGCAGTTGACATAATCAAAGACCCCAGACACCCTGGACATTCATCTCTCCCATCTCATCAAGCAGAAAATACAAAAGCCTGAAAACATGTATCACAAGGCTCTAGGAAAGCCTTTGTTCCCATGTTAAAAGATTATTAAATGATCGTCTTGTACGATAAGGTAGAGTCTTGGTCTCACAGTCTACCTCACCTTGGTCTTGCAGCTTACTGACCATTTACATTACACTGCTGTGTAAAACTGTAACACGTTATTCTGCATTCTGTTATTCCCCTTGTACTACCCTAATGTGTTGATGTGGTGAAATGATCTGTACAGATGGCATGCAAAACAAAGTCTTGCCCTGCAGCTTGATACATGTGACAATGGTAAACCAATTTACTAATTTACAAGAGGTAGTAATGGCTTCCCTATTCATGCAGGAACAGCCTTGTTACCCTTGAACACAGTGAAAGTGCGGGTAGCATCTCATGTACCAGGATTTGTCAGCATTATGGCGCATTTGCACAGTGGTTTGTAATAATGGTTCAAATCAAAATAGAAAATGCTGGAAATACTTAGCAGATCAGGCAGTATCTGTGGGGAAAGGAAACTGAACAAACAGTTCAGTGAAGGTGCTTGTTGGAACTGGAAAAGAGATGTGAAGTTGCACAGAATTTGGAGAGAGAGAGAGATGAATGGAATCAAGGAACATTTGTTATAGGATGAGGTTGGGTGGCCAATGGGATGAGATATCCAATTATATAGTCATGTTTTTCACTGTACCCTCATACTGCCAACAATAATAAACCAATTCAATAGGTTAATAGTAGCAGTTAAAGGGCGATTACACATTATAGTCTCTGTAATGTGTTGCATGTGTCAGGACTGTCGGACAAGCTCAACACATCAGGCTTTAATAACAGGGAAAGAATAAGTCAGCTGTCTGCTTCCTCACAGTTCGCACCTGGTTTAAATTGTGACCCCGAGTGTTGTCCAGGAGTTTACGTGTTCTAACCATTTTGTCTCATTCCACATTCCAAAGTCTTGCTTGTAGGTTAATTGGTTAATATGAATTACTCTTTGATGCAGGTAAGTGTCCAAAAAATCAAGAGGTAGTTGATGGGATTGTGAGAATGTTGGCCCATAGGGAAATTACAAAGAGGAGAAAAGGGAATGATGGGAATTGCTCTCTTGAGATCCAGAAAGGATTTGATAACCTCAGTTTGTGTCAGAAGAGGTAATGAATGTCTGCCTTATGTACAGCCCATATGTGTGCACAGACGTTTGGGAGACTGTTAGGATGGAATTGTCAGCTGCTCCAGGGCTGCAAGCATCTTCTGCTGTGTGGGAATTTGGTTCATTGCAATATTTGAATGGTTTTAAGTTAATTGGCCCGGTTTAACTACACCTTGTCCTTGACTGACCTGTAGTTTTATTTAAGTGCAGCTGGACAACTGCACTTCTGACTTGTGAACTATTCCATTTATGAATAACTTGAAGGAATGGAATCCTCCTGTAGCTTGGGGATGGCATGTAAGTATTAGTGTTCCCAGGAGTCAGTCTTCCATTGGCTGTGCTTGTTTCCATAAAGGATCTCTAGAAAAATCGACACCACTTTGTGATCTGAAATGATTTCCACTCCCTAAATACTTTTTGAAATGAGGAAGTTCACTTAAACCCATTGAACCAATTGACAATTCCAGGATTTGCAGTAGGAAAATACTTGTAAAAGTTCAAAAGAAAGGAGACCACATTTCACACTGATCAGAAACGGGACACGATTACAGCTTGGGATGTCAGAATTTGAAGTTCAATTCTGGCGCCCTCTGTAAGTACTTTCTTCCTGTGTGGGCATGGGTTTCCTCCAGGTCCTCTGGTTTCCTCCCACTATCCAAAGACCTACCGTTTAGTAGGTTAATTGGTCATTGTAAACTGTCTTATGATTGGGCTACGGCTAAATCTGTGGGCTGCTGGGCAGCACAGCTTGTAGGGCCAGAAGAGTCAAAGTAAAAATAAAAATAACACTATTGCTCAAAGAATCATTTTGCCCTAGTGCTATCCCTTCTATTCATGTAGCTTTCAATTCTGCACGTGAATGAAGGCTTCTATCGAATGGACAGAACTGACTTAATATTTCACCACATGCCCTATCTAATATTCCTCCAGCCATTATAGGAGTCACTCCTTCAATGAGTAACATTATTATTAATCAGTTATTCAGGTTACACAGTATGGAGCACTCTAATGAAGTCTTTGCATGAGGTAGGCCTGTACTGCAGTGTGTCTCTACACTAGCAAGGTAGGGGAGAATAATATTGACTTTACTCAGTCATCATCCTAATTACAGAGATACAGTGCATTTAATGATCCTTCTAATTTGAGAACTATTTCCTACTGATTGTCAGCAATCAATGTCAACACAAGCCTGATCATCTGAATGCATGACATTAGTAACCTTTACCACTGTGACTTTGCAAGCTGAAAGAAATCATCTGCCTTAAAATGAATGGATGTGAATGTTACTTCCTGGGAGTAGGTTAAAAGGCCAGCACAACACTATGGGCTGAAGAACCTGTGCTGTTCTATGTTCTATTTTCTCTGTATTTGTGCATTTATTTGCAATTAAAGTGAATCTTTTAGTACATTAACAAAAACATACAACATTTGTATATCAAGTCAAACACCCTAAGATCATTCACTTTGACCACCTTCTGGATAGATTTTGATAGCCTAGTACAAATTGGTGGTGTCTGTTTAGCTTTAATCTGGCCACTCAAAGGCACCTACAGTAATATTCCTTCGTCTCTACACGAATGTCCCCGATGACCTGTCAGAAGCTTGGCAGCAGGTGGGCCTGCTTCTGATTGCTGCCCCTGGTCATTTGAAGGACTGGTCTGTGACAGTTCCTTGTGTGCAATGTGTTACATGACAGGCCATTTGGGAGGTGAATTGCAACATATGGATCCTTCCAGCTGGGTGATCTTTCAGGGGACTGGTAGGCTTTGGCTCACGGATCTGCTGAGATGCATGCAACCATCCTATCATCCTATACCAACCATCCTATTTTGAACCAAGGTTAGCATAGTTGACTAACCTTCAATCACAGTGCTCTGGGATTACTGCTCATACTCTCTGTTTGTCCTCAGTTCCCCCAGGACTACATTTGTAGTGTAAAGCAGTGCAATTGTGCAGCAGGGGTATTGTGAGTGGCGTGGAGTGTGGGGTGTCTCTGCCACTTCGGGATAAGGATGAGAAAACATCTCTGTTTATGTATGAGGGCCACCTGAATGTATTTCCCAGCTCCTGCTAGAGAGCATCATTTGCTCCTGCAAAATCACGAGCTGCTCATGGGGAGCTTATTTACATCAGCTGCTCATAAATGACATTATTGTGTTTGATGAAAACAGAGAACTGTCCAGATCAGTACTAAAAAGGGCGCCAAGCTGCTCAAGCTACAAGAGACTGGAACTCTACTTGGATTCTGGAGAGCTTCCACCCAAGTGGCAAGGTTTACATGGCCTCCATCTGTGACTCTGAAGCAGCTGACAGCTGCATCAGTTGCTAAGACAATGGGTTATTTAATTTGTCTTGTTTCAAACAGACAATGTTGATTAGTTCAAGTAAGCTTGCAGACCAGCTGGAGACGATCACTCAGTACATCAATAGCTGATTTGCTAATAAGTTGGAAGGTTTACGTACTCATGGAGTCAGGTTCACAGCATCACTATGGGTATCTGGAATTTCTATCTCCAGATATTTTTAGATAATTTGTTTTTAAAGGTATCTGAAAAAATATCTTGTGTGTGAAATCAGCCAAGTGGCAAGAAGGCAGTATAAGTGTTATAGAACATTAGGAATGGTTCAGAAACATCAAGAAGCATGACAAAAACATGGGGTGAATGAGAATCCATTTCTCGGGCTTCAATTTCTGTGACAAATGACCGGCTCATCTGCATTTCGGGGATAAGTCTTTTTAGCTTATAGCGATTGTACCTTAGTTTGGAAATCCTTTGTGTTTCAGAAAGGATTTGAAGTCTTTTTTAGTATTGCAGTGGAGTAAAATAAATTACAGAGGCATGACAGAGGAATTGGCCAGACTTGATTGGAAAAGAACACTGGCAGGGATGATGGCAGAGTAGCAATGGCTAAAATTTCTAGGTGGATTTTGAAAGGCAGAATATATATGCATCACAAAGAGGAAGAAGTATTCTAAAGGCAAAATGACCCAACTATGGCTAACAAAAGAAGTCAAAGCCAACATAAATCCAAAGAGAGGGCATACAATAGAGCACAAGTGATTGGTGGTCAGAAGATATGGAGCTTTTAAATACCAGCAGAAAGGAACTAAAAACTCATTAAGAAGGTAAAGATGGAGTATGAAAGTAAGTTAGGCAATGATATTAAAGAGGATACAAAAAGTTTCTTCAGACATGTAAATTGTAATGGGGAATAAGGTAATGGTGGATAAACTGAATAATTATTTTGTATCAGTCTTCACTTAGGAAGACACTAGCAGAATGGTGAAAGTTCCAGGTCTCAGGGGTCATGAAGTGTGTGAAGTTACCATTACTGGGGAGAAAGTTCTTCTGAAACTGTAAGGTCTGAAGGTAGATAAGTCACCTGGACCAGGTGGTGTACACCCCAAGGTTCTGAAAGATATTGGCTGAAGAGATTGTGGAAGCATTAGTAATGATCTTTCAAGAATCACTAGATTCTGGAATGGTTCCGGAAGACCGGAAAATTGCAAATATCACTCTGTTCTTCACAAAGGGAGAAAGGCAGAGGAAAGGAAATTATAACCAGTTAGTCTGACCTCAGTGGTTGGGAAGATGTTGGAGTCAATTGTTAAGGATGTAGTTTTGGGGTACTTGGAGGAACATGATAAAATAGGCTGTAGACAGCATGGTTTCCTCAAGGGGAAAATTTTGCCTGATGCTGTTGGAATTCTTCGAACAAATAACAAGAAATATAGATAAAGGAGAATCTGTTGATGTTGTGTATTTGGATTTTCAGAAGGCCTTTGACAAGAGGCCACATGCGAGACTGCTTAACAAGCTCCAAGTCCAGGAAAGATTCTAGCATGAATTCAGCAGTGGCTAATTGGCAGGAAGCAAAGAGTGGGAATAAAGTGAGTCTTTTCTGGTTGGCTGTTGGTGCCTAGTGGTGCTTCACTGAGGTCTGTGTTGGAATGTTATATGTCAATGATTTGGATGATGGAATTGATGGCTTTGTTGCAAAGTTTGCAGATGATATGAAGATAGGTGGAGGGGCAGGTAGTTTTGAGGAAATATAGAGGCTACAGAATGACTTAAATAGATTGGGAGAATGAGCAAAGAAGTGGTAGCTGGAATTCAGTGTCGGGGAGTGTATGCTAAGCTCTTTAGTAAAAGAAATGAAATGATTGACTATTTTCTAAATGAAGAGAAAATATGAAAATCTGAGGTGTGAGGGAATTTGGGGTCCTTGTGAAGGGTTCCCTAAAAGTTAATTTGCAGGTTGAGTCTGTGGTGAGGAAGGCAAATGCGATGTTAGCATTCATTTCAAGAGGACTAGAATATAAAAGCAAGAATGTAATTTTGAAGCTTTATAAAGCACATGTGAGGCTTCATTGTAAGTATTGTGAGCAGTTTTAGGTTCCTTATCTTAGAAAGGGTGTGATGATACTGGAGAGGGCTCAAAGGAGGTTCATGAAAATGATTCCAGGATTAAACGGATTGTCATATGAAGAACGCTTGATGGGTCTGGGCCTGTATTCACTGGAATTCAGAAGAATGAGGGGTGATCTAATTGAAACCTATTGAATGGTGAAAAGCATTGATCGAGCGGATGTGGAGAGATATTTCCTATGATGGGAGTGTCTAAGACTAGAGGACACAGCCTCAGAATAAATGAATGTCCTTTTAGAACAGAGATGAAGAGGAATTTATTTAGCCAGAGAGTAGTGAATCTGTGGAATTCATTGCCATAGGCAGCTGTGGAGGCCAGGTCTTTATGTATATTTAAAGCAGAGGTTGATAGATTCTTGATGGTCAGGGAATGAAGGGATATGGGGTGAAGGCTGGAGACTGGGGTTTCGAGGAAAAATCGATCAGCCATGATGAAATGGTGGACCTGACTCGATGGGCCAAATGGCCTGATTCTGCTCCCATCTTTTATGGTCTTATAAGGTTTGTGAGTGTTAAATATGTATCAAGAACGTTGTTTGAATTTAAATGTGTGTTACTGAAAATAAATGAACTGTGTTTAAACTACTTTTTTTAAAAATTGTAAATATTTTCTATTTGGTAGGGAAGAGGGCCCACCACTCAAATAGTGGCTATTGGCAGCTAAAATCACCATTGTGGATAAACTGAGAAGTGAACTAGTCTTTGGAGATTAGGTAGTTACAGTATAGCCTCTCTTTAGTGAGGGTACCCATGGCTATTTATATCAGATAGGGTTTAAGGTGTTTGGTTGACTTTAGAAATTTGTGGTCAACAAACCTAATAACATCACAGTGGAACATTTAATTTTTGGATCACACTTCTTCAGCTATTCAGAAAAACTTTTCTTTTGAACACTGGAACTGACTGTGCAAGGATTATGCACCTCTCGTCAACATATTCCGCAGTACCTTGAATGGTACTCTCTTCGCACTTCTTGGGTATAAATTCAAGTACAGTCAGAAAAGGAATCCTTCATCCTCATTGATTATAACATCTTCCAAAAACTCTCACCTGTTTGTGCAACATAATGTTCTCAATAATTTACACAGATTGATAGGTAATTAAGATAGTGCATGTTGTAAAGAAAAATGGAAATCAACTATTTGAATGCAATACTTATCACTCTCTGATATTGTGAATAAATCATATTGATAAGTTAAATCTAAAAGGTTTCAAAATGAATCTCTAAATTCCCTGCAATCAGGAGTGGATCTCCACAATTTTAATACATCTTTTTGCATCTGCTTGAACAGAAAATGAATTTTACTAGAAAAAAATAATACGAAGTTCTTAATAATTAATCAAGATAAAGTTATACGCTTAGATCAACCGATTAATCTAAATAAACATTAAATCATTCCTAAAAGATGACCTACCTTTCAGTATTGCATGATTCAAAGGATTAACAAACGATTTATTTTAATACATTTTTCTGGACGTGTTTATAACCCATCTCAAATTTACTCTGACCTGTTCTGTGTTTTAGGGTATAGTTAAGTATCTGTCAATTTGTTATGGGTATGGGAGGACCAGAGAAGGATGTCAAAATTTCCTTTGGGCAATGATCATCAGTGAATCATGAGGTTTTATGATCATTAGTGCATGTCATCTTTATTAATGATGCAATTTATTGTATTAAAAAGGAGCAGTTTATTATCTGAACTTCATAGAATTGTGGAAATATACAGCACAAACCTAAGCCCTCACAGTCCATTCTTCCATGCCAACTGCAATGCTATCTATGTTAATTTCATTTGTCTGCATTACGCCTGTATCACTCTACCCTTTTCCTATCCAAGTCCCTGTCTAAATGCTTTGTACATTTTGTAATAGTATCTACCTTCACCACTTCCTTTGGTAGCTTGTTCTAAATATTTGCCACACCCTTTGTGAAAGCTTTACCCCATCTCATTTCAATTTCTCCCTTCACACCTTAAATATGTGTCTTCTTGTTCTCGGGTCCACTATGCTGATAGAAAAATGACTATCCATCTAAGTCTCATTGAATTTTGTAAATCTTTTTAAGGTCCCCCCCCCCCAAGCCTCCTGTGTTCCAGTGACAATAAAGATGACCTATCCAATCCGATAATTGAAGATCTCCATTCCAGGAAATATTCTGTCAAATCTCTTCTGCATCCTCTCTATTGCTATCACATCTTTCCTGTACAGTGGTAACCAGAATGGCACACAATATTTGAAGTTTGTTCTAATCAGCATTTGAACAACTGCAATGTGACATTCTGACTCTTGTAAATATTTGTTAAAGATTTCCAGTCAGGATAGCATCCCATCCCCCATTACCCTCTGTCTCCTGTCATCGTGCTCATTTTTGGATCCAGTTTACACACATGCCTCTGTCTCTTTGTGTCTTAAACTTCTTGACCAGTCTTCCAAACTGCATATAGACGACATCTGTAAGATGGCAGTGCGCTTGGTCACAGGGGCTTCTATGGGACTAAACAAAGGAGTTATTGTCTTTTTCAAATGTATTTTTTACAATTGAAAGACCCTATTGGACATTAAGAACTTAAAGTACTGCAGGTCTGCCCCATCAGCAAGTTGCTCACTGGTGGAGAAACTGAAGAAGCTGGACTTGGTACAACTTGGGCTGCTTACTACGACAGAGAGGCGTTGGAGGAGCTGATGTGCAATCTAACAGCCAGTCATCACCTTAGTCACTTATTTTGTGTTTGAAAGAGCCTGTTGGACATTACTAATGTGGAATGCTGCAAGTCCGATTCACTGAGTTTATTGGTGATTGGCAGGGGAGCTGCGTGGCCTTGGTCATAGCTGGGGTGTTGCCTGCTTACAGCCGCCCAGGAGAGAGGTGTTGGAGTTGGTGTGCTTCACTGGAGTGCTGAGGGTGATATGGCACGGCATCAAATCTGGAGTCTGTGCTGCCCCTACCCCCCCCACCCCGGTGTTCACTTGGCAAAAGACAAACTATATAGTGTTCATCTGCAGACTGGACTAGATATTTTTTGCGTGACTGTATTTTGCTGATATTTTATATGAGCTTGCATTATGTGTTATATATTCCTTGTGCTACTTGTGACTGTTGTATTGGGTTTCGCACCTTGGCCCGGGAGGAACACTGTTTCGTTTGGCTGTATTCATGGAGATTGATGTACGGTTGAATGACAATTAAACTTGAACTTGAATATCTACTGCTCTGCCTTCACCAACCTCCTTCAGTCAGATTTCAATTTAAATTCCACAACAGCCCTGATGGGTTTTGAACTCTGGTCTCTTCCCGTAATTATTGTAGCATCCCTTCATGCTTAACTGTTTGAGTTATGCATTTTGCTTTATGCCTCTCACTTCATTATTACATTACCAGGCAACTCAGCAAAAAATACCATTTAGAATTATATGCTGTTGGAATGATGAAACATAACCCTGTCAGACCACATTTCAAAGTTTCTGTGCTTTTCAGTGTTGGTCTATCACTTTATACAGCACAGTTCATTCTTGAAGTCGTGACCTCTGAGAATTAGGCAGTAGGTACCACATTCAACCCCCTTTGTCAATGTGGGGAGCTTGATCAACTAAAATACTTGCCAGTAGATATGATTGAATAGAAAGAATCAAAAAATCAGTTATGAGAAACCTCTGACAAACCTAATTTGATTTAGTAATGTCCTTTACTGAATCTGAATAAATTTGAATCTGAACTCTAAGTTGTAGTTCTCTGATAATGTCTTGTCTATAGAAATGAAAGTGTATGGAGACACTCAATGTGAGAAGCGGAGGCCAACTGCCTTCCCTGGTTGTGCACCTTTTCCTGTGCTGGTTGTTTCAGAACAGCTCAGCTAGTCACTGCATTTCATGTGCAACTTCACTGTCCCTTAAGGGCTTGTGACACACTGATGCAATCATTATAAATTTGTTTCATGATAACCAAAGGTTTGTGATGAATGAATATTATCAGCTGTTTGAATTTGATGACCTGATGACATTATGGGTCAGATCACTTTGGGCCTGGTTTGACATCAGAGTCACCACTCTGGTTTTTGTCCCCACTATGCCTTACTGTTCTGAACATAGAAGCTGAGAGTCTGCAGCTGAAAGACATCCACCAAGACGGAGCAGGCATTGAGTCATGAGTGGAGCCTGATCTGCTCCAGAACTCTCTGACGGATGTCCTTGCTTCAGTTTGGACCTCAGCAGCCCATAGCAACTTACAGGCTATAAATACCACTGAGTACAATTCAGATACAAACTTAACAAATGCATTACATTTTCTAGAAAAAGAGAGAAAATATAAATGTAATGAATGAAAATTTTAACAATGCAGATGCTGCAAATCTAAAATAACAAAACAGGGAACAATGCAAATACTTTTCAGAGAAACCATATTAATGTTTCAAGTCATAGATCCATATTTGCTGCCTGACTTGCTCAATGTTTTGAGCATATACTGTTTGTATTAAAACTCATTTAAAATGCATTAAAATGTTAACAAAATATTTAAAAAATTAAAATTAGTAAACTATTTACCTGGCCTTCTTCCACAAGATCAAGCGTTCTACTCAAAGTCTTCAGTTACTGTTCCTTTGCCAGTCCTCTTGTGTGCAAAGCTGAGGGTGCAAGCAAAGTGTACAAAATGTGTAGGCTGTAGCGATGGAGCAGCTGTCAGATATTCTGGAATCTGACCTTCAGAACTAATACACCTGACCATATGCCCATTGAAGTCTGAAAATAACTAAAGTGCAAACTGTAAGGTGCAAACAATCAGATTTATTTGACCTGAGGTCCAATTGGAAGCTTAGAAAGGTCAAGGGAGCAGCTCAGTTGAATTGCAGTGTTGCCAAAAAGACGTGCTCATTACATTACTATTACATTTTATTACATTTCTTTAACTTACATGACATTGCTGTTAAAGATACATTCTTAGGGTGGGTGTATTGCAGGCTAAGTTGATATTTGGTGTTCATCCCTAGTTGTTCCCTTGATGGTGTGTTGGTGGAGTTTCTAAGTTGCTAATAAATAGAAGGTGGATTTTGAATGGGCTGTGACAGAACTGTCAAGGTCAAAGTGGCACAGACTGCAATTTGAAAGTGATAATAGGAAGGTCTTTGGTGCAACAGTGGTAAACTGTTGGATATAAAACACTGCCACATGATCATTTAGAAGTGTTCTAAGTTTGCAAACATATACCACCTGACAGAGATGGTAAGTAGTAGGGAATAGAATAATAAAATAAATAAAAATTAGAAGGCTGACAACTAAATATTTGACATTTTTCTGTTGATGTATTATAAGAAAGTATACATACGTTGTGAAACATTCTCCATTACTAACCCATAAGTCTTTATTTGACATGCTTGAACTTCTCACAAAGTCACACACCATTGAAGCAGGCCCCAAGGCCCATCAAAGGTGCATGTCAATCATTAAGGATCTATTTACAATAAACCTGCACTAATCCCGTTTTATTCTCTCCAAAACCCTTTTATATTTCTACACTCATCTTTACATGAGAGGAAAAATACAGTAGGCAATTAATCTACAGATCAGTACAGCTTTCGGATGTGAGGGGAAGCCCAGTCAGATGGAGAACAGGAAAACTCCACACAGACAGCAGTGAAGCTCAGGACTGAAGCTGCTCTACTGTGCAAATACATGCAGTCAATTCAAATGCACAGTTAGTTTCAGATCACAGTTAAAGTAACAATTGAATTATATCCCAATGGATTTATTTTACTTCATGCTCGCATTAAAGCTACACAGGTGCAGGCACTAAACAGAAATGATTTGAAAGTGAATTAATCATTCACTAAATATGACTGTCTTATGATGTTAATACAGAATATGATCTTGATTTGTCATTGTTCATTAAGAACATGGCACCGTATTAAGTTTGCTTACCATAAAATAATATATAAATTTCACAATCAGGTTTAATATCACTGGCATACATAGAGAAATTTGTTGTTTTGCGGCTGCAGTACAATGCAACATGCAAACAGTCGCTCCTTAATGGTGCCAAATTAATCCTATTTTTAAATTAAATTCATGCGCATTGGTCTCAGGTTTCTTTTCCAAAATCTGTCCACACACAACTGAGTGATCAAATAATGACATGCAGAGAACAATTTTCCCAAAAATGACTGCAGTGCTTAAAAAAGAGGTTTCATTCACAATGAACCTGAAAAGGAATACGATTTGATTAGTTCCAGGCAGTTTTGAGGTCAATGATGTTAGCTATATTACCATCAAGCTGAAAAGAAAACATTCTGTCTCTGAGATTAGCTCACTGATCATGTACACTGCTTCGTACAAGTATGTTAAATAATTTAATTTACTTTTTAGTTAGCAATACAGCGCAGAGTGGGCCCTTCCGGATCTTCGAGTCCCGCTGCCCCACCAACCCCAGACAACCCCAATTTAACCCTCACCGAATAACGGAACAGTTTACAATGACCTACCTAGTACACCTTTGGCCTGTAGGAGGAAACCGGAGCACCAGAGGAAACCCTCACATTCCACAGGGAGGATGTACAGAGACCCTTTTTCAAACGGCACCAGAATTGAAATCTGACCTCCGATGCCCCGAGCTTTAATAGTATCATGCTAACTGCTATGCTACCATGGCACCCAAAGTCAGTAAATATATGAACTTTAATAATAAGTGATATTCACATGTCAATTGCCATTAATGTCAATGAGTGAATAATGCTTGAGAGTAAACCATCAGCTAATGATAGATGAAATTGCAGCAAATATTATAACATGCTTCTTACAAAACAAATCATTATAGATGTGAGAATGCTGGGAATATTCAGCAGATCAGGCAGCATCTGTGGAGAAAGTTCATGTGTTGGGTTGATGACCATTCATCAAAACTGGAAAAAGAAATATGGTTAGATTTAAACAATTAAGGAGCGAGGTGAAAGGAAAGGAGTAAAATGTACAAAAGATTAGGTTTGTGATTGGAGGAAAAACAGAAGAGATTAAATGAGTGAACAATTTTAGTTGTAATTCTTCCATGAGCACTACTGGGAAGACCAGAATTTAATGTTCATTAAACACTGCCTTGAGAAGGTAGTGGTGAGCTGTCATCTTGAATCAAATGAATTTTTATTTGAAGGACTCCCACAATGAGGTTGAGAACAGAGTTCCAGGTTTTAGACACAGTGTCAGTGAAAGAGCGATCATTTGTTCCAAGCAAACTTTGCAAATAATTGCAGAGCATCCTGAAGTTAGTACACACTGCAGTTGCAATGACAGTGGATATGAGGTGCTCATCGATTATTTGAATGTTGAACTTCTTCAGTGTTGGACCTGTACTCATCTGGGCAAGTGAGATCATACATTTGACTCGCGCTTCGTAGATGGCAGGAAGATTCTGAGGAGTCGTGGTGGAGCTGACTCATTGAGAGTCTGAGAGTGCCAGATCTTGGTTTATTCCTGCAGTCACGGTGATCATTCTTGTTACATTTCAAGTTAATAAGGAAACATCATGAACACTCAAGCCCTCCTCCCTGTAATTTCCAGAAGTTGATGGCACTGTTCCCATCAGCCCATTCAACCTCCTTTAACTGATTTTGTGCTCAGTTGACCTGGAAGCCTGTGACCATGTGACCTGCATCCCTCTGTACTGTCTGTTATTTACATGAGTAATTTGGTATGGAAGTTGTGGGTAGATTTTGAAGATGACAAGAAAATTGATGATGCTGTTCATATTCAAAATGGTAGTCTTGGGCAACAGGATAAAGCGGATCAGTTAGTGGTGTGGGCAGAGCAATGGTGTAAACCTTCACCCTGGTAAGCTGTGAGGTGATGCTTTTTGGGAGAATGAGGATGGGTAGGAGCTACACCACGAATATTAGGCCTTAGAATGTTATATTCATAGGAACAGAGAGATTGGTGAAAAAGTCCAATAACCCTACATTTATCAGCACGAGTGGATACGATGGTGCAGAAGACACATGGGAAAGCTGCCTTCATTAGCTGACGCATACAGTCGGTGGCCATTCTACCTAATAAATTGGCCACTGAATGTATGTTTGTGGTCTTCTGCTGCTATAGTCCATCCACTTCATGGTTTGAAATGTTGTGCATTCAGAGATGCTCTTCTGCACACTACAGTTGTAATGCCTGTTTATTTGAGTTACTGCTGCCTTCCTCTCAGATTGAACCAATCTGGCCGTTCTCCTCTGATTAACAAGGCCTTTTTTGTGCCAACAGAACAGCCAGTAACTGGATGATTTTTGCTTTTTGGAACCATTTTCTGTATACTCTCGAGACTGTTGTGCATGAAAATCCCAGGAGATCAGCAGCTTCCGAGATACTCAAACCACCCAATATGGCACCAAAAGTCATTCATAGTCAAATCACTTAGATCACATTTCTTCCCCCATTCTGAACAATAACCGAATATCTTGATCATATCTGCATTGTTTTTTACATTGAGTTATTTCTGCATGATTGGTTGATTAGATATTTGCTTTGTCAAGCAGGTGTACCTAATAAAGTGGCCAGTGAGTGTCAAATATAAGAACAGGGTGGTTATGGTATAACTAATAAAACATTATTTAGAGCCACAACATTATAAAACGTTGTTTACTGTCCGCATTATAGGAAGCATGTTACTACACTAGAGAGAGTCCAGAAGAGATTCTCCAGGCTGTTGTTTGGAATAGAACTTTTAAGTTGTGTTGAGATACAGGGTAGTCTAGATTTGCTTTCCTAGGAGCAGGGAGGCTGGGCAGGAAATGTGGGGGAAGATAGAGATATATAAAATTATGAGAGGCATAGATGGGTTGGAGAATAAGAAATGTTTTTCCATAGAAGAGGTGTCTAAAACAAGAGGACATGGGTTTAATCCAAGTGGCAGGAGATATAGAGGGGATATGAGGAAGAAACTATAGTACATATCTGAGTGGGTAATGTAGGGAGTTACTCATAGAATATTTAAGAAGCATCGATATGAGCACTTAAATCACCAAGAGATAGTAGATTATGAAATAAATGCTGGAAATTGGGATAGGTGCTTAATGTTTGGCATTGACTTGGTAAAGCCAAGAACCTGTTATATACTTGATGCTATGAGCAATACACATAGTGTACAAAATCAAACCCTAGTGTAAGTAAGGCATTGGTTCACTTGTATGGGTGGCAGAGTGGTAGATAGAGAGGAGGAAATTGGGCAATAAAACTATCTTCTTCACTTCAACAGGAAGGTACATTGAGGGAACCTAGTATATTAATTTTTCAAATTCACATGTAAAAATCACTGAAACAGCCTGATCTACTAAGTTCTTCCAGAATTGTTGATTAACTTCATATTTTCAGCAGAGACAATAATTTACAATGAACCCAGAACACAGAAATTTACAGCACATTACAGGCCATTCGGCCCACAATGTTGTGCCGACCATGTAATCTATTCTAGAGACTGCCTAGAATTTCCCTAGCGCACAGCCCTCTATTTTTCTAAGCTCTATGTACCTATCTAAGAGGCTTTTAAAAGACCCTATTGTATCTGTTTCCACCACCACTGCCAGCAGAGCATTCCATGCACCCACCACTTTCTGTGTGAAAAACTTACCCCTGACATCCCCTTGGTACCTATTTCCAAGCACCTAAAAATTATGTCCCCTTGTGTTTGCCATTTCAACTCTGGGAGAAAGCCTCTGGCTATCCACATGATCAATGCCCCTCATCATCTTATACACCTCTATCAGGTCACCTCTCATCCTTCATCGCTCCAAGGAGAAAAGGCCAAGTACACTCAACCTATTCTCATAAGGTACACCCTCCAATCAAGTCAATATCCTTGTACATCTCCTCTGCATTCTCTCTTTTTGTGGAAGTATCCACATCCTTCCTGTAGTGAGGTGACCAGAACTGAACATAGTACTCCAAGTGGGGTCTGACCAAGGTCTTATATAGCCGTAACATTACCTCACGGCTCTTGAACACAATCCCATGACTGATGAATGCCAGTACACCATATGCCTTCTTAACAACACTCTCAACCTGTGCAGCGGCTTTAAGTGTCCTATTGACACAGAGCCCAAGATCTCTCAGATCCTCCACACTGCCAAGAGTTTTACTATTTATATTATCTTCTGTCTTCAAATTGGACCTACCAAACTGAACCTCTTCACACTTATCTGGGTTGAAGACCACCTGCCATTTCTCAGCCCAGTTCTGCATCCTATCGATGTCCCACTGTAACTTTTGACAACCCTCCAAACTATCACAATACCCCCAACCTTTGTGTCATCAGCAAATTTACTACGCACCCTTCTATTTCTTCATTGAGGTCATTTATGAAAAAATTACAAAGAGGAGGGGCCCCAGGACAGGTCCCTGTGGAACACAACTGGTCACTGACCTCCATGCAGAATATGAACCATCTACAACCACAATTTGCCTTCTGTAGGCAAGCCAATTCTGTATCCACGAAGCAAGGTCTCCTTGGATCCCATGCCTCTTTACTTTCTGAAGGAGCCTTGCTTGGGGAACCTTATCAAATGCCTTACTGAAATCCATATACACTAGATCCACTGTTCTACCTTCATCAATGTGTTTTGTTACATCCTCAAAGAATTCAGTCAGGCTCGTAAGGCATGACCTGTCCTTGACAAAGCTATGCTGACTATCCCTAATCAGATTATGTCTCTCCAAATGGTCATAAATCCTGCCTCTCAGGATCTTCTCCAACTACTTGCCCACCACTGAAGTCAGACTCACTGGTTTATAATTTCCTGGGTTATCTCTACTCCCTTTCTTGAATAAGGGAACAACATCTGTAACCCTCCAATCCTCTGGAATCTCTCCCGTTCCCATTGATGGTGATAAGATCATTGCAAGAGGCTCAGCAATCTCCTCCCTCACTTCCCACAGTAGCCTGAGGTATATCTCATCCGATCCCGGTGACTTATCTAAGTTAATGCTTTTCAGAAGCTCCAGTACATCCCCTTTCTTAATGTCTATATGCTCAAGCATTTCAGTCTGCTGTAAGTCATCCGCACAATTGCCAAGGTCTTTTCCCCTGGTGAATACTCAAGCAAAGTATTCATTAAGTACCACCGCTACCTCTTCCGTCTCCATGCACATGTTTCCACTATCACACCTGATTGGTCCTATTCTCACACAGCTCATCCTCTTGCTGTTCACATACTTGTAGAGTGCCTTGGGGTTTTCCTTAATCCTGCTCACCAAGGCCTTCTCATGGCCTCTTCTGGCTCTCCTAATTCCATTCTTAAGACCTTGTAATTTTCTAGAGCTCTAACAGTACCTAGTTTCTTGAACCTTTTGTAAGCTTTTCTTTTCTTCTCAACTAAATTTTCTACATAATTTGTTCACCATGGTTCTTTAACTCTACCATCCTCTCCCTGCCTCAATGGAACATACCTATGCAGAACTCCATGCAAATGTTCCCTGATCTTTTGCCACATTTCTGCTGTGCATTTCCATGAGAACATCTGCTCCCAATTTATGCACCCAAGTTCCTGCCTAATAGCATCATATTTTCCCCTACCCCAATTAACTGTTTTCCTAAATTTTCTGCTCTTATCCCTCTCCAGCTCTATGGTAAAGGAGATAAAGTTGTGGTCACTACCTCCAAAGTGCTCTCCCACCGAGAGATCTGACACCTGACCAGGTTCATTTCCCAATACCAGATCAAATACAGCCTCTTTTCAAATACAATTGGCTTATCTACACACTGTGTCAGGAAACCTTCATGAACACACCTAACAAACTTCACCCCATATAAACACATTGTGTTAATGAGATGCCAATCAATATTAGGAAAGTTAAAATCTCCCATCACAACAACTCTTATTATTGCACAGTTCCAGTATCCCATCTGCTCCTCGACTGGGGGGGGGGGGGGTCTATAAAAACACCCAGTAGAGTTATTGCTCCTTTCCTGTTTCTGACTTCCACCCACACTGACTCAGTAGACCATCCAGAAAAGAACTTACTCCTTTTCTGCATCTGTAACACCATCCCTAATTAGCAATGCCAAGCCCCTGCCTCTTTTGCCTGCCTCTCTGTTCTTTTTGAAACATCTAAAGCCATTCCTGCTCCTGAGACATCCAAGTCACTGTAATGACCACAATGCCACAGTTCCACGTATTGATCCGTGCTCTAAGTTCATCCACCTTGTTTATGATACTCCTTGCATTAAAGTAGACACATCTTAAACCATCAGGCTGAGTGCATCTTAGCTCTACCACCTGCCTGTCCTTCCTCACAAACTCCCTACAAGCCATCTCTACTTGTGCTCCAACCTCCACATCCTCTGCCTCTTCACTTCGGTTCCCCCCCACTCCTTCTGCAAATCTAGTTTAAACACTCTCCAAAAGCATTAACAAACCTCCCCGCCGGGATATTGGTCCCCTTCGGATTCAATTGCTGAAGCTTATAAAATATGAGGGATGAAAATAATCTGCTAGCTCTCTTTTGATCATAAGAATATTTATTTAATGTAATTATTTAAAACAGAAGTATTCTTAGAGAGCAATTATCCATTCTCATCGCACTGATGAGAGACACAATGTTAAAACCCAAGAGAAAACATTAGGAATATTTTTTCAGAAAATTACTTCATTCCTCGGGGGAAATATAATGATAGACTTTAATCGATAGTCATTTAAAATGCACCTTCTATGCTTGCCTGGATTCTTTCTTTGGGAAGCTAAAAAATCAGGAATGTAAATCCAAGCACTTTGGAGGCATGAACCTGGAAGTATATATAAAAAATCCAAAAGAGAAGAGAAATGGAGCTAACCTTTCAGGTCAAAGACTCTTTTTGTCAGAGTAACACAGATCCAGAAAATTCTATAATAGAACTGAAATGATCCAATTTGCATATGTTCAGTTCTTTCATTATTTCTAAATGTGGCAAAGAATTCAAGAGTGAAATGTTTTTTTTTTTATATATGTTCCTTTACCTCCTTCCTTATAGCATTTTGTTCTTGATAACCCAAGCTATAGAACAGCAACAGAGATGTTTGTAGTGGTCATTTTAGCCGGCATAGCTCCTTAGGATATTTAACTTTCTATTTCATCTTCCTTCTCCCTCTTACCTTGAAGACTCTTGGTCTCTACCTTGTAAAGTTTGGAATTTAAAATGATATTCCAGAATTTTATCCATTCTTTGGCAGACAATGTAGTTTTATTTGAGTTTACACATTCAGAATTTTGCATGTTAATTTTACAAGAATTAGTTATATTCAGATAAACTTTCATGGAGAATGGATGTGTGTATCAGAAACTATTCCTCTGATTTTAAGTTCAAACCTACATGCATGGCATGAGTGCTTCAGAGAGCAACCCAAATTATTTGAACATTGCCAGGAAATCTATCCATTAATAGATTTGATTTTCATTGGATAATCCTGCTTACAGGGAAAGCAATTACTTAGAAATTAATCATAGGAAATACCCAGGTTTTACAATGTCCATTTAAATACCCTGCCATTGTGATCAATAGTTGGAGGATCCTAACGGACCAGACTTAACCTTGAAGGAGGTTGATAAGATTCTCAGCCCTGACAAAACTTTCCCAGGAGCATGCTTCATCACAGGGATCTTTGCCTTATCACAGTTGTCTGCTATTTCACAAATGTAGCAAAGATGATTGCATCTCTTAATTTTTTAGCTCCTTCACTGTATTCCCTTCCTTATATCCTTCACCAGCAATTGCAAGCGTGTATTACACTATCATGGCTCATAGCAGCACCATTCTTCCCTCACTTCATAATCACAGAAGCACCACTGCTTTTCAAAGCTCTCCATTACTCTTAAAATCTACTTTCAATTCGCCAGCTTCATGCAAGGAATTCATTAAACTCAAGCGATTCCTCGTGGTTCGGGCTTGGATCAATTGTTCAAATGCACTTTTAATAAAACACCAACTGTTATGTTTGTACAAAAGGCTCATACAATTTCATTTACTGTAGCCTGAAGCTAATCAAGCTTCAATGGAATCATAAAGTTATAGAAAATGTACAATATAGAAACAGGCTATCAATTCAGCATACTATGCCTGTGCCAATCAAAAAGAACAACCTACCTACTCCCACCTTCCACATGAAGTCTGTATCCTGGCAGATCGTAGCACTTCAAATACCAACCACTGTTGAGATGTACCTCACATTACCACCTGATCAAGCAGTGAATTCCAATCCACCACAGTTCTCCGGGTGTATACCCAGTGGCCACTTTATTAGGTACCTCTTGTACTTCATAACGTGGCAACTGGGTGTACATTCATGGTCTGCTGCTGTAGCCCATCCACTTCAAGGTTTGACATGTTGTCCATTCAGAGATGCTCTTCTGCACACCACTGTTCTAATGCGTGATTATTTGTTGCCTTCCTGTCAGCTTGAACCAGTCTGGCATTTTTACTCTGACCTGACTAAAGATTGCTTTGATTTGTCAGATGTACATCAAAACATGGGAACTTACAGTGAAATCTGTCATTGGCATCAACGACCAACACAGTTCAAATATGCGCTGGGAGCCACCCTCGAGTGTTGCCATGCCTCTGGTACCAATACAGCATGCTCACAGCTTATTAATACTAACCAATGTGCCTTTGGAATGTGGGAGAGAACTGGAGCACCTGGAGGAAACCGGGGAGAATTTTCAAACTTCTTGCAGACAGTGGAGGGAATTGAAACCTGATCGCTGATCATTGGTGCTGTAATACATCACACTAATTGTTACACTGTTCAATGTCATTCTGCTTTCTTCCTCACTCTCGTCCACGTGGGAACGTGTAAGCAGAAATCTTTTATCATTTAGATCCGAACATTTACATTTAGATCTAAATCATGCACAACAGACAGAGCATGGAGTGCTGACCCCAAATGAAACCTCACTGGTGGGTAGCAGTCTGCTAAACAGAAAATACCCATCTATCATTGCTCTCGGTCACTGAGACAGCTTTGGATTTGATTTGTCAATGTCCCATGGGCCCATGCATTTACAATTTTGACTGGCCTGCTGAAACTCACAGAGAAAGCATGGATCTTTCTTGTTACTTCTTCAAAGGATTCCATTAAATTACTCAGCCCATAAACTTTCCTTATTAAATTATTGATTAATCTGTGTCTTTGTTAATTAAGATTTACATGGTTACATAGAATGGATTTCAACAGTCTGCTCATCACCCTTCCTCCCTATACAACATTAGCAGTACTTCAAGCCTTTAGCTGCCCTCTTAGAACCAGGAGTAGATTGAAAATATTTTGTCGGAATCTCCACAATTTTCTCCATTCCGATGAGTTTAACACATTCTATGCATGTTTTGAAAAGAAGGCAATGGGTATGTGACCACCTGTCCTGACAGTCTCCAGTGTACATGAATCTGCAGTCACTGCCACTAATGTAAGGTTTTAGTGTCTTCCCCCTCTGACTTTAGAAAAGGGGGCAGTAGACTCCTGATTACATCAACAGTGTTTTGATAGACCATAAGATATAGGAGCAGAATTAGGCCATCTAGCCCATCGAATCTGCTCCGCCAATCAATCATAGCTGATCCTTTTTTTCTATCTCCTCCTCAACCCCAGTTCCCAGCCTTCTCCCTATAACTTTTGATGTCATGTCCAACCAAGAACCTATCAATCTTCCCTTAAATACACCCGACAACCTGGCCTCCACAGCTACATGCGCAACAAATTCCACAAATTCACCACCCTTTGGCTAAAGAAATTTATCCGCATTGTTGTTTTGAAAGGGTGCCACTCTATCCCAAGGCTGTGCCTTCTTGTCCTAAAAAACACAGAAACATAGAAAACCTACAGCACAATACAGGCCCTTCAGCCCTCAAAGCTGTGCCGAACATGTCCTTACCTTAGAAATTATCTAGGGTTACCCATAGCCCTCTATTTTTCTAAGCTCCATGTACCTATCCAGGAGTCTCTTAAAAGACCCTATCATTTCCGCCTCCACCCGGGTTCCATGCACTCACCACTCTCTGTGTAAAAACATACTCCTGACATCTCCTCTGTACCTACTTCCAAGCATATTAAAACTGTGCCCTCTTGTGGCAGCCATTTCAGCCCTGGGAAAAAGCCTCTGACTATCCACACGATCAATGCCTCTCACCATCTTGTATAACTCTATCAGGACACCTCTCATCCTCTGTTGCTCCAAGGAGAAAAGGCTGAGTTCACTCAACCTATTCTCATAAGGCATGCTCCCCACTCCAGGCAACATCCTTGGAATTCTCCTCTGCTCCCTTTCTATGGTTTCCACATCCTTCCTGTATTGAGGTGACCAGAACTGAGCACAACACTCCAAGTGGGGTCGGACCAGGGTCCTATATAGCTGCAACATTACCTCTCAGCTCTTAAACTCAATCCCATGATTGATGAAGGCCAATGCACCGTATGCCTTCTTAACCACAGAGTCAACCTGCGCAGCAGCTCTGAGTGTCCTATAGACTCGGACCCCAAGGTCCCTCTGATCCTCCATGCTGCCAAGGGTCTTACTATTAATACTATAGACAATAGACAATAGGTGCTGGAGTAGGCCATTCGGCCCTTTGAGCCAGCACCGCCATTCACTGTGATCATGGGTGATCATCCACAATCAGTACCCCATTCCTGCCTTCTCCCCATATCCCTTGACTCTGCTATCTTTAAGAGCTCTATCTAACTCTTTCTTGAAAGCATCCAGAGAATTGGCCTCCACTGCCTTCTGAGGCAGAGCATTCCACAGATATTGGAATATTCCACAGATATTCTGCCATCATATTTGACCTACCAAAATGAACCACCTCACACTTAACTGGGTTGAACTCCATCTGCCACTTCTCAGCCCAGTTTTGCATCCTATCAATGTCCCGCTGTAACCTCTGACAACCCTCCACACAATCCACAACACCCCCAACTTTTATGTCATCAGCAAACTTACTAACCCATCCCTCCACTTCCTCATCCAGGTCATTTATAAAAATATACGAAGAGTAGGGGTCCCAGAATAGATCCCTGAGGCACACCACTGGTCACCAACCTCCATGCAGAATATAACCCATCTACACCTACTCTTTGCCTTCCCTGGGAAGACAGTTCTGAATCCACAAAGCAATGTCCCCTTGGATCCCATGCCTCCTTACATTCTCAATAAACCTGGCATGGGGTACTTTATCAAATGCCTTGCTGAAATACATATACACGACATCTTGCACTACTTGCAGGGAAGTTTGTTAGTGCTTCTTGGGGGGGGGGGGGGGGTTTAAACTAAATTTGCAGGGGGCGGGGATCCAGAATGTGAGAGAGGATAGCGAGAGGAAGAATAAAGGACAGGTGGGGACTACACGGTTCCGGAATATTAAGTGTGTAGTAGAGGAAGGTGGGGCGAAACAAGTGATAAGGAGGACTCATGTACAGAGGGATGGTCTGACGGAACATGGAGTTAAATGTGTTGAAAGAATAAGTAAATTTAGGAAGGACAACAAAATTCTAGGGGCGTATAGCCCGATGGGAGTTCGGTGAGCTGGGTTAAGCACAATAGGCAGCGATTCAAACAGAGAGAGGAGAAATGGGCTAAAAATTTTATATCTGAATGCACGAAGTGTCAGAAATAAGGCGGATGAGCTTGAAGCCCAGGTGCGAATGGGTAACTATGATGTTGTTGGGATAACGGAGACATGGCTGCAGGGAGATCAGACCTGGGAAATGAATGTTCAAGGGTATACGTGCTATCGTAGGGACAGAAATGTGGGCAGAGGGGGTGGGGTGGCCCTGTTGGTGAGGAATGAGATTCAGTCCTTTGCAAGGGGGGACATAGGGTCAGGAGAAGTAGAGTCTGTGTGGATAGAACTGAGGAACAGTAAGGGCAAAAGGACCCAAATGGGTGTTGTCTACAGGCCACCAAACAGTAGCACGGATATTGGGTGCAAGTTGAATAGGGAGTTAACATTGGCATGTGGCAAAGGTAATGTCGCAGTAGTTATGGGGGATTTCAACATGCAGGTGAACTGGGAGAATCAGGTTGGTGCTGGACCACAGGATAGGGAGTTTGTAGAGTGCCTACAGGATGCGTTCTTGGAACAGCTTGTACGAGAGCCGACCAGGGACAAGACTATTCTGGATTTATTGTTATGTAATGAACAGGATTTGATAAGTGATCTCGCAGTAAAGGAGCCATTAGGAAGTAGTGATCACAATATGATAAGCTTTTATCTGCAATTTGAGAAGGATAAGGGCAGCTCGGAGGTGTCAGTGTGGCAGATGAACAGGGGAAACTATGGAGCCATGAGGGAGGAGCTGGCCAAAGTTGACTGGATGGATAGCCCAGCAGAAAAGACAGTGAACAGCAATGGCAGGTATTCTTGGGAATAATGCACAAGGTACAAAATCAGTTCATCCCCTAGAGAAGGAAGGATTCAAAGGGGGGAAAGGGGCCACAGTGGTTGACAAAGGAAGTCAGAGATTGCATAGCATTAAAAAAAAGGAAATATGACAGAGCTAAGGTGAGTGGGAGGACAGATGATTGGGAAGTGTTTAAGGAACAACAGAACTTAACTAAAAAGACAATACGGGGAGAAAAAATGAGGTACGAACGCAAGCTAGCCAGGAATATAAAGGAAGATAGCAAAAGCTTTTTTAGGTATGTGAAGAGAAAGAAGACAGTTAAGAACAACGTTGGGCCCTTGAAGAATGAATTGGGTGAAATTGTTATGGGAAACAGAGAAATGGCAGAAGAATTTAATGAGTACTTTAGATCTGTTTTCACTAAGGAAGACACAAGCAATCTCCCAGATGTATGGATGGGCCAAGGACATAGGGTAACAGAGGAAATGAAACAGATTGACATTCGGAAGGAAACGGTGATGAGAAGACTGATGGGACTGAAGGCTGACAAATCCCCAGGTCCAGATGGTCTGCACCCTAGGGTACTAAAGGAGGTGGCACTGGAAATTGCGGATGCATTGGTAATCATTTTCCAATGTTCCTTAGATTCAGGATCAGTTCCTGAGGATTGGAGAATGGCTAATGTTATCCCACTTTTTGAGAAAGGAGGGAGGGAAAAAACAGAGAACTATCGACCTGTCAGCCTGACATAGGTGGTGGGGAAGATGCTAGAGTCCATTATTAAGGATGAAATAGTGGCATATCTAGATAGCAGTGATAGGATTGGGCCGAGCCAGCATGGATTTACCAAGGGTAAATCATGCTTGACTAATCTGTTGGAGTTTTTCGAGGATGTAACCAGGAAGTTAGACAAGGGAGATCCAGTGGATGTAGTGTACCTCGATTTTCAGAAGGCATTTGATAAGGTCCCACATAGGAGATTGGTGGGTAAAATCAAAGCTCAGGGCATCGGGGGGAAGGCATTGACATGGATAGAAAACTGGTTGGCAGATAGAAAGCAAAGGGTAGCGGTGAATGGATGTTTCTCGGAATGGCAGGTGGTGACTAGTGGGGTGTCACAGGGCTCGGTATTGGGACCACAGCTGTTTACCATTTACGTTAACGATTTGGATGAAGGCATAGAAAATAACATCAGCAAATTTGCTGATGATACTAAGCTGGGTGGCAGTGTGACATGTGATGAGGATGTTAGGAGAATTCAGGGTGACTTGGATAGGTTGGGTGAGTGGGCAGATACTTGGCAGATGACGTTTAATGTGAATAAGTGTGAGGTTATCCACTTTGGGAGTAAGAACAGGAAGGCAGATTATTATCTGAACGGTATAGAGTTGGGTAAGGGAGTAATACAAAGAGATCTCGGAGTCCTTGTTCATCAGTCACTGAAGGTGAATGAGCAAGTGCAGCAGGCAGTGAAGAAGGCTAATGGAATGTTGGCCTTTATTACAAAGGGAATTGAGTACAAGAGCAAGGAAATCCTCTTGCATTTGTACAGGGCCCTGGTGAGACCACACCTGGAGTATTGTGTACAGTTTTGGTCTCCAGGGTTAAGGAAGGACATCCTGGCTGTAGAGGAAGTGCAGCGTAGATTCACGAGGTTAATTCCTGGGATGTCTGGACTGTCTTACGCAGAGAGGTTAGAGAGACTGGGCTTGTACACGCTAGAATTAAGGAGATTGAGAGGGGATCTGATTGAAACATATAAGATTATTAAGGGATTGGACAAGATAGAGGCAGGAAATATGTTCCAGATGCTGGGAGAGTCCAGTACCAGAGGGCATGGTTTGAGAATAAGGGGTAGGTCATTTAGGACAGAGTTAAGGAAAAACTTCTTCTCCCAGAGAGTTGTGGGGGTCTGGAATGCACTGCCTCGGAAGGTAGTGGAGGCCAATTCTCTGGATGCTTTCAAGAAGGAGCTAGATAGGTATCTTATGGATAGGGGAATCAAGGGATATGGGGACAAGGCAGGAACTGGGTATTAATAGGAATTGATCAGCCATGATCTCAAAATGGCGGTGCAGGCTCGAAGGGCCGAATGGTCTACTTCTGCACCTATTGTCTATTGTCTATTATCTACTGCTCTACCTTCATCAATGTGTTATGTCACATTCTCTTAAAATTCAATCAGGTTCTTAAGGCATGACCTGCCTTTGACAAAGCCATACTGACTATTCCTAATCATATTATGCCTCTCCAAATGTTCATAAATCCTGCCTCTCAGGATCTTCTCCATCAGCTTACCAACCACTGAAGTAAGACTCACTGGTCTATAATTTCCTGGGCTATCTCTACTCCCTTCCTTGAATAAGGGAACAACATCCACAACCCTCCAATCCTCTGGAAGTTCTCTCATCCCCATTGATGAAGTAAAAATCATTGCCAGAGGCTCAGCAATCTCCTCCCTCACCTCCCACAGTAGCATACTCAGTCTCACAGTGGAAAACATCCTTTTACAGACCCAGACCCATCAAATGTTCCTTGTATGATAACCCTTTCATTCCTGTAATCATCCTTGTGAACCTCCTCTGGACCCTCTCCAATGCCAGCATATCTTTTCTAAGTTGAGGTGCGCAAAACTGTTCACAATACTCAAGGTGAGGCTTCACCAGTGCCTTATAAAGCCTCAGCATCGCATCCTTGCTCTTGTATTCTAGACCTCTTGAAATGAATGTTAACATGGCATCTGCCTTCCTCACCACCAACTCAACTGAAAGTTAAACTTCAGGGTGTTATATAGAGCATTGAATGGTTCAAGTTCTTAAGTGCTAACATCACCAAAAGCCTGTCCTGGTTTAACCACATGGATGCCACCGCCAAGAGAGCTCACCAAGTCTTCGATTTCCCCAGCAGGCTAATGCAATTGTTATTACATTGTGTAATGAATTGATAAGCAAAAGGCAAGACAAGCATTGCACTGTATCTTGCTACATGTAATGATAATAATAAACCAATGCCAATACAATGCTTTGCTTCTTTTAATAATCGTGGATATGTTTCCTCTTAATCTGGCATGTTCTCTGTATTCAAAGGTAATAACACAGTTAGCACTTTCTCTTTTACAATTTTATTGTCATACAGTATTCCACAAACATTTATCTAACTGCAACATTAGGCTCATCCTCCTCTTTTGTGAAGACCATTATAAACTCTTCATTAAGAATCTTGGCCATATCTCCACCCGCGCACATCTTACTACTTACATCCCTAATATCCTTATTCTTTCCTTGGTTACACTCTTGCTCTTTAAATTATTTTTATTTGAATTTATGTGGCAATGTCTTTTCATGTGCATGGTTTGCTTTACTAATTTGCCTCTTTAATTTCACTCCTGCACATTCACCACCCTTTCATGTTTTCTTCATTGTGTAAGTCAGTGCCTATGGCTCAGGTTGAGTTGCTTCCATTCAAAGATGCTGATAAGGCCAAAGTAGAACCTATGAACTCTGCCTCAGGTGGCATAGGGGATGGCTGATAGGAAGTGATGCACCATCAATAACTCTTGGAGACGTGAGACGAGATATAGGCTTTTATTGGCTGGAAGAAAGAACAAGCAGCAATTGACCACCACACTGCATCCTGGAGACTGAGGCCGGGGCAGTGTCTCCAATCGCTTTTATACCGGGGTCCGTGGGAGGAGCCACAGGAGCAGTCAGCGGGGGGGGGGGGGGGGGGCGTGTCCAGACGGGTATATGTAGTTCACCGCAGGTGGGCACTTCTGCATTTATGCTGGGTGATTGGATTCAAAGTTTTTAATGTCACCCTGAATGTTCCTTTTCTGTTTAAGGTGGTCATGATCCATAGATTCTCAGGTGGGAAAGGTTCACCTTTCACAAAGGATTGAACCACATCTAGGAATTGTGTTCTCTGTGCATATGGTTATCTCTAATGGTGATATTTCAAAATATCTACTTTGGAAATCTGATGCAGGGAATATGAATGACATGGCCTGCCCTACAGTGCTGACTGAGAACAATAATGGCTGAAAATTTTCAGGACAATTTGGAAGGCACAGAATAGATACAGTACATTCAATAAATGAGTAAGTATTCTAAAGGGGGGATAAGGCAACCATGAAAACAGGGAAAGTCAAAGACAACATACATGGAAAAAGGAGGGCATATAATATAGCAAAAATTAGTGGAAAGTTAGAGAATTGGGAAGCGTCAAAAACCAACAGAAGGCAACTAAAAATGACAAGGAGAGAAAAAATGAAATATGAAGGTCAGCGAGCCAGCAATATAAAAGTGGATACCAAAAGTTTTTTCAGATATATAAAAGTAAAGAGGAGGTGAGAGTGGATGTCAGACAGCTAGAAAATGACAGTGGAAAGGTAATAATAGGGGACATAAAAATGGCAGACAAACTTAATAAATATATTTTGTGTCAGTCTTCCCTGTAAAGGACATTAGCGGTATGCCAGAATGTTGAGAATGGGGCAGAAGTGAGTGTAGTTAGTATTATTAAGGAGAAGGTGCTTGAGAAGCTGAAAGGTCTGATGGTAGACAAGTCACCTGGACCAGATGGACTACATCTCAGGGTTCTGAAAGATGTAACTGAAGAGATTATGGAGGCATCAGTAATGATTTCTCAAGAATCATTAGATTCTGGAATGGTTCTGGAGGACTTGAAAATTACAAATGCCATTCTAAACACAAAGTACACTGCAGATGCTGGGGTCATTCTGCTCTTTAAGAAGGGAACAGGGAGAAGAAAGGAAATTAGGACAGTTAGCCTGACTTCAATGTTTAGGAAGATGTTGGAATCCATTATTAAGGATGAGGTTTAGGAGTACTTGGAGGCACAAGATAAAATATGCCAAAGTTACATGGTTTCCTCAAGGAGAAATGTTGCCAGACAAATCTGCTGGAATTCTTTGAGGAAATAACAGGCAGGATAGACAAAGGGGAGTCAGTGGATGTTGTGTATGTGGATTTTCAGAAGGCCTTTGACAAGGTGGGTTTGACATGAGGCTGTTTAACAAGATAAGAGCCTATGGTATTGCAGGAAAGATACTAGCATGCACAGAAGATCAGCTGGAGGCAAAGTGTGGGAACAAAGGGGGCATTTTTTGGTTGGCTGCTGGCAACTAGTGGTGTTCTGCAGGTGTCTATGTTGCAACCCCTGAAATTGATGACTTTATGATCAAGTTTGCAGACGATACGAAGATGGTGTAGAGGCAGGTAATGTTGAGGAAGGAGGAAATCTGCAGAAGGACTTAAACAGATTGGGAGAATGGGTAAAGAAGTAGCAGTTAGAATATAGTGCAGGGAAGTTTTAGTCATGTACTTTGGTAGAAAGAATAAAGGCGTAGACTATTTTCTAATTGGGAGAAAATTATTTAAAAA
The DNA here is from genome assembly GCF_048418815.1 of Hemitrygon akajei. Taxonomy (NCBI): domain Eukaryota; kingdom Metazoa; phylum Chordata; class Chondrichthyes; order Myliobatiformes; family Dasyatidae; genus Hemitrygon; species Hemitrygon akajei. The sequence goes on from NC_133125.1 coordinate 110,892,222, forward strand.
AAGCAGAGATACAAAGGGATTTAGAATCATTGTGCAGAATTCTCTGAAGGTTTATTTGCAGGTTGAGTCAGTATTAAAGAAGACAAATGCAATGTTAGCATTAATTTGGAAAAGACTAGAAAATATGGACAAGGATGTGATGCTGATGTTCTATAAGGCATTGGTAAGGTCATATTGGGAGTATTGTGTGTAGTTCTGAGCCCCTTATTTAAGAAAAGATGTACTGGAATTGCACAGTGTCCAGAGGAGGTTTATGAGAATTATTCTGCCAATGAAAAGTTAACATAAGCAGAGCATTTGATGACTCTGGGTCTGTACTCGCTGGAGTTTAGAAGAATGCGGGGGATTTCCTTGAAACCTATCGGATGTTGAAAGGCCAAGATGGAGTTGATGTGGAGAGGACGTTTCCTGTAGTGGCTGAGTTTAAGACCTGACTCAAATAGAGTGATGCACATTTAGAAGACATATGAAGAGGGATTTCTTTAAGTAGAGTGGAATGAATCTGTGGAATTCCTTTGTGCAGATGGCTATTGAGTCATTGGGTATATTTAAGGTGGAGGTTGATAGGTTCTCGATTAATTGTGGCATCAAAGGTTATAGGAAGACAACAGGAGAGTAAGGTTGAGAGGGATAATAAAGAGCCATGATGGAATGGCAGAGCAGATTTGATGGGCCAAATGGCCTAATTCTGCTCCTATGTCTTATGGTCTTATAGTTCAGGCTCAGTGATGATGTTGTCGATGTGATATATTTGACGTCACTTTTGATGATTTTTTAAAACTTTTCCTGCTAAATGGACTTGCTGGTTTACATAGAGACACATTTTGTTGTATTTCTCCGGAGCTTTGTATTGCCTTCATTGGGTAAATGAAATACTTGGTCATTAAGGTTTTGTTAGAAATCCATCTTGATCACAAGGAAAATTAGAAGGAGCCATTATTGGAGGACAATGAGAGGGGAGATGGAAAAACTCTAAATTTACGTTGTTTTCCTGCTTTCTCCAGGCAATAATGAGGGGTCACTAAAGATCTGTGTCAGAATTAGTATCACAAGAAGGAAGCGGAAGAAACAGAAGGTTCTCAATATTTGGCTCACACCTGGAAGGAGCACTTGCCACCATCCTTGCCTCTGAATGCACTATCACAACATGCACTTTGGCAGCCTGGGGCACTCTATTTGTTTATGTATTTCGAGATAGAGCACAGTAACAGGCCCTTCAAGCCCAATGAACACTCGCTGCCCAGTTACACCCTTGCGACCAACCTACTAAACCGTATACTTTTGGAATTTGGGAAGAAACCAGAACACGTGGAAGAAGCCCACACGGTTACAGGGAGAATGTCAAATTCTGTACAAGCAGCGGCAGAATTGAACCCGGGTCGCTGGCGCTGTAATAGTGTTACACTACACTACGTCCACTTGTCTAAAGTTAATTGGAGTCACAGCATAGAATGGTAGAGGAAGGAGCTAACAGAAGCACAGAGAATTTCTGCATTGTTCCCCATGCTACTACTATGCCTCCGAGCACCCGTTCAGACATCATTCACGTGGTACAGGATAAATTGCTGGAGCAGCTAAGGATCCCATCATGCCCTATATAATCATAGAACCCATGGAAGCTGCCTGAAAATCTTCTGCTGCCCTTGGCTATCACATAAAAGAAGAAATCAGAATAAATTAGCTAGTTAGCTTCCTATTCCATGTTATACATAACTGCAGTGAAAATTTTATGGGGTTGTAATATATTATGACTTTGGCAAGCTTGGCACTCCTTCCACCTGGAATGATATCTGCTCACTAATGCCTGATGTGAACAATTGGGAGTCCCAATCTATTCTCACAATATTTTAGATACGGTGCCTGCCTCTGAGCTGGTTTTGGCTTTCATTACTCACATGTATGCTTCTCCTTCATCTTCTCCCACTCTGCATCTCTTCTTCCTCCGCAGCCTCCTGCTCCTTCTCTTACTTCGGTTTCACATTCCCCCGTCTTTCCTTTTATTCTATCTTTACTTTCCAAATCCAGCTCTTCTCCTCTTCTCTCATCTCAATTTCAGCTTTCTTTTCCCTCTCCCTGCTTCTCTTTCTCCTTTGTTTCAATTTCAACTCCATTGTCTCATATTTCTCTTCATGCTCTCTTTGATCCCTCTTCATCCTCCTCCATATTCACCTCTGCATTCTCTTCTCCTCTCCCCACTCCTTATCGTTCTCCACTTATTCATTCTCATTCTCCTACACATCTCAGCAATATCTTTTTTCTTCATCCTCCTTTCTCATTTTCAAATTTTCATTTTGCAAATGTGGAACTGTCATGGGACAGCACATATTGCCTCTATAAAAGATGAATATGATATAAAATAGTGTTGAGATTATTAATGTGATTGGTCTGTGGTTAATAGATCAGGACTGGACAATATATCTCAGTAGCTATGACCACTGTCTCGGTCACCACGAGCGCTACTTGGTCATTAGAAATAATGCAGACATGTTTGTCTGCCTTGGGTCAGCTGCTACTAATACTTATGTGTACTATCTGCTCATAAAGATATCATATAACAGATATCATTAAGGACTCACTAATCCTACTCTCACATGATGCTCAAGATCATAAAATCAGAATTCTGGAGGTCTATAAATAACTACCTGAGAAAGAGATTTTAATAAACCCAGAAAGAATCCTTCACTTATGAATTTTTTCAGTGCACAAACATACAATATTAATTTTTGAAACTCTGCAGGATTGTCCTTAGGAGCAAACTATTTAATTATTACAATGTATATTCTGAATATTGATCTTTGCTTCCTTTTATTATTCTGTGTCTTCATTCTCCAAAATAAAAAAATACACTGAAAGCCAGTAATCCAATATCACATGCTATCTACAGTCTAGGCATTAATTTAAGCTATTATAATGCCTAACTAGATCACCTACAGAGGACTATGCTGTTATTTTGAAAACACTTGAGCGGAGAACCTCAGAAATAGAACAAGAACGTCTGTGCCTGGTATTCACGTCACAGGTTTATGTTGTGCTTGGGGATTAAAATAACAGGACATGTGTGTAGTCCTATTCAATTTATATTGAAAGTGGATCACTCACCATACCGTTAAAGACCAATTTCCGAGCTCCTTTTCGAGACTGCCTGTGCATGCTGTTACTAGTTTTTCCAGATAATTGGCAACCATGACAATGGTCCCTGAAGGAAAATATTCTAATTCTTCCAATTATCTTTATGTTGTTCCAGAAGGAGCAGAAATACTCTGTGTGCTTTCTCAGAAGATTCATAAAATGGTGCCAGCCATTGCTAAGATCTGTCATCGTCAATGTTCCCTCTCCATTCCTCTAAGTTCTTTTCCATCTTCTTCCCACATCACAGGGCTATAGTTACTATCTGCTGATTCCTGTGTTGCCTCAGATAACAGGCAGTGGCCATCAGTTTACTGGTAATAAATGTATATTGGTTGACTGCCTATTTTTGAATGGCTTTGGACCTGGGATTTTGTCAAGATGCGATATAGAGTATTGATTAGTATGCGTTACAATGGTAAGCTTGGCTCCCAATGTATTTGCTATTGCAATTGTGAATTGTGATTACAGCATCACTTACACATCTGGAGAAGAAGGATGCTTATGTGAGAATGCTGTTCTTGGACCACAGTTCAGCATTCAACACCATAATTCCATCCAGGCTCAACAGGAAGCCCAGAGATCTTGGCCTTCATCCTGCCTTCTGCAGATCAATCCTGGACTTCCTGTCAGATCACTGGCAGGTGGTTAGAATGAGCTCCCTCACCTCTGCCCCTCTGACCCTCAACACAGGCGCCCCTCAGGGCTGTGTCCTAAGCCCCCTCCTTGACTCTCTGTATACTCATGACTGTGACCCACAGCTCCAATCTGCTAATTAAATTTGCAGACAATACCACACTGATTGGCCTAATCTCAAATAATAGTGAGGCAGCCTACAGAGAAGAAGTCATCACCCTGACACAGTGGTGTCAAGGAAACAACCTCTCCTTCAATGTCGCAGAAACAAAGGAGCTGGTTGTGGACTACGGGAGTCAGGCTAAAGCCTATTGGCATCAATGGATCTGGGGTTGAGGGGGTGAACAGCTTTAAGTTCCTTGGCATAAACATCATTGAGGATCACATGTGGTCTGTGCATACCAGCTGTGTGATGAAAAAGGCACAACAGCGCCTCTTTCACCGCAGACTGTTGAAATTTGGTATGGGCCCCCAAATCCTAAGGAGTTTCTACAGGGGCACAATTTGAGAGCATCCTGACTGGCTGCATCACTGTCTGGTATGGGAACTGTACTTCCCTCAATTGCAGGACTCTGCAGAGAGTGGTGCAGACAGCCCAGCACATCTGTAGATGTGAACTTCCCACTATTCAGGACATTTACAAAGATTGGTGTGTAAAAATGGCCCAAAGGATTATTAGGGACCCAAGTCACCCCAACCACAAATTGTTCCAGCTGCTACCATCTAGAAAGTGGTACTGGAGCATAAAAGCCAGGACCAACAGGCTCTGGAACAGATTCTTCCTTCAGGCCATCAGTTTGATTAATTCATGCTGAAACAATTGTATTTCTATGTTATATTGACTGTCCAGTTGTACATACTATTTATTATAAATTACTCTAAATTGTACATTGCACATTTAGATGGAGATGTAACGTAAAGATTTTTGCTCCTTGTGTATATGAAGGGTGTAAGAAATAAAGTCAGTTCGATTCAGTTCAGTTCAAACATTTCAAAATCTGTTGATGCTGGAAATCCAAAACAACACACAAAATGCTGGAGGAACTCAGCAGGCTGAAAGGTCTTTTCCATAGATGCTCCCTGGCCTGCTGGGTTCCTCCAGCACTTTATATGTGTTCCTTGGTAATGCAGCATGTTCTGTTCAATTTACCACTTCATCCATGAATATAGTTGGTTGGTTGGGATCCATCTGTCTCAAAGGACAATGGGTGATGATGATGATCATCACAAGCCCAGGCGGAAGGAAGGAAATCCTGAGATGCCCAGTCGACAAGAACCCCTTCTTGGCCTCACCAATGTAGTCTGAAGGAAAGCTTATGAAGCAATACATTTGGCACCAGCTTGGCTGCAGGAGCTGCCAGCAGGATGTTCAATGACGTCCAGCCGCATTAGTGGCTCCACTCTGGATTTGCTGCCTGGGTTTACTCCTATAGACTTCGTCGCTTCCGAGGCCGCCCACAAGGTAGTGGGGCTATTTACCCATGGCTGGAGGCCTGGTTCACGAGCACCAGGGTGTGTCCACACACTGGCGGGCCTGCATGCTACCTGTGCAGGGGCAGGCCTCCTCCCTGACCTCTGTAGTTCAGCGTGAGTCCAAAAGGGGTTCAGCTCCATTTCTCACCATCAAGGAGGCACTATATGAGGCTTGCTGTTGGAGAGACTATGTACTGGCCACAAATATATTCTATGCCTAAGCATTGAAATAATATTACTTTCCAAATTGAGTTATGCGGTTCTGGAGATTTGACCAATGCCTTGCAGATTGTTGGCCATGCATTGCTCCAGTGATGCAGATTTGACTGCTCTCCTGCAAAACTGGGCTGCATAAATGTACCAAATGCAATGAGAGAGCTACTCCTCGGAAACCTGGTCTGAAGATGAGGTAAAATTTGTCACCACGCCCCTGCAAACACCCTGCATTATATGGCAATGGCAAAGGGAAAGCCATTCTTCATTGCAGTTAATGAGAAGGAAGAAGAGGAGAAGGATGATCAGGAGGATTAGCAGGAGTAGATCAGATTGTCCTTCTTTCTCACATAACCAGGAAAATAAGTCAATGGACTTGTGACTGGACAAAATCATTCAGCATTACTATTTCTAAACACAAGAGTTCTTTCTGTCACATGCCCACAGTTCGATCCTGGGACAGTGGGATGATGTAATTGTCTCATGGTTGTGGGGTGATGTTATGTCACGTGATGGCATGTTCCAAATGGTATTTAAAACCAAGCCTGCCATGGTGTGGGGCAGTTATACCGCTGCGTAGGGTTTGCTGCTGGGTGGTCAGAGAGTTGCTGCCGGTTTTTGATTACGTAGTTGTTTTACTGTTGAGACAGAGAGGGAGTGAAGACATCAGCAACGTCATAGAAACCAAAGGATTTGGGCAATGTCGATGACGCATTGTTCATCTTCGCAGTAACTGATATGTTGGATTCGTACGTGAATAGTGGCACACACGCTTGAATTAACCCCTGAAAAGTTGGGAGGTCTGTGCGATGATCACTCAGTCGAAAGGTCAGTTATTTTAAGAAGCTTTATTTCTTCGTGATTGCCCCAGAGAAGGTATTTCCTGGCTGTACTCTGCTTAAATGAAATCGCTTAAACGGTCACTTCAGGAAGTCTTCCTCTCTTCTCGTTTACATCGTAAATAACTTGGACTTTCGAATTGACCACTTTAAGACAGTGTTTGAATTTAACACTTTAAGAACTGTTCCTAAGCTCAGCGGTTTGTTAAATTGCCGTATAGCAGTTGACTTCCGGTTAAGTCATTTGTTTACTTTTTTAAAGTTTGCGTAGAGGTTAATAAATATCGTTGTTTGTTTATAAACCCCGACTGATTTAATATTCATTGTTGCTACATTTGTAACATTTCAGATACTGGAAATGTTGAGCAACACACAAAAAATGCTAGAGGAACTCGACAAGTCAGGCAATATCAATGGAGAGGAATAAAGAGTTGACGTTGTGAGCCAAGGCTCTTCATCACGACTGCTAATAAAGAGTCTCAGCTCAAAGATTTGACTGTTTCTTCCCCTGCATATATGTTGTCTGACTTCCTATTTTTAACATGGTCGTTATGTCATTTCTTATCATTCAACATGATGTTTTGATTATTTTGTTTCTCTTGCTTGTAATTTTATTCTATCATTATATGCTGGATCCATCCCCACCACTTTTTCAGTTTAAATGGAGACTCATGTAGAATATTTTACTATTTTAATGTCTTTGCATTAAGTTAATTTCATTGTTCCTTTCTCAAGATTTCTCTCCCAAATTCTTTTGTTTCTCTCCACTGCTGTTCATTCACTTATAACACATCTCTTCTTATCAGTATCTTTATCTGATGACCATGACTCATTCATGGTTAATTTCTTTTTTTCAGAGTGTATTTTCTTGAGATATTCCCCTTTCTTTACATTTTATTAAGCTCTCACACTCTATTCTCAACCAGTCAAAATTATATTTTCTCTAATTTATCACCCTAGCCTTTGACATGTACTGTATGATTTTTTTTTCTCAATCATAATATTATCATATTATAATATTATGTTTTATGAGTTGTTCCCTTCATGTTCTTCCAGTAGTTTTCTAATTTGGGCTTTGCTAGTCCCCATTATTTGATCCAGTGATGCTTCTTCCCTGGGGTTTGTCCTTTCCAGATTAGAAACGCTTCCTTTACAAACTGCACGCAGCGTATTTTCCTCTTCTGGCCAGTATATTGTTGGGTAGATGAAATCTCCCGTGGTAAATTTTCTTTTCTTTCACAGATACACAAGTTCATTTGCATCTATCCTCTGACTATGTATCCCAAATTCAGGATAACCTCTGTCTTTTCCTTAAACCGCTAGCGTTTTGGAACCCTAGAGTGATAAAGCACGAAATGCATTGGCTCACTGTTAATGGGAATTCATCTCAGCGGTCATTGGAAGCAATGAATATAAATGCTTTAATCAGTACTAAATGCAGAATATCCCCTAGTCAGTGCTGGTTAGTGAGTCATGATAGATAAACCAGTAAATATCATGTACTGTATTTTTGCTCTGTGTTTTGAAGTGCTATCCAATTTAACTTTTAATTTCCTAGCAAGAAAAATACCCCTTCACATGTCGACTACCTATCTAATCTGTGAGTGGTTCAAGAGTAAAAGTATCAAAGTAGTCCCAGTGTTCCACCTTTCTGGTTATTTATATGTTCTCAAAAACATTGTGTCGAATCCTGTCTAATACCAGAGGGCATGCATTTCAAGATTATGAGAGGCATTGATATAGTGGACAGAGAGTATCTACTTCTCAGGGTAGAAATATCTAATACCAGAGGCATGCATGGAAGGTGAGAGGGGGTAGGTTCAAGGGGAATGTGAGCGGCAAGTTCTTTTTTCCAGAGAATGGTGGATGCCTGGGATGTGTAGTAACGTATGGTGGTAGAGACAAATACATTGGAGGCTTCTTAGGGACATTTGGATAGGCTCATGAATGTAAGGAAGATGGAGGGACATGGACATGGTGTAGCTTTGAGAGATTGGTATTTAGGTGTTTTCAATTTGCTTTTTTGCTGGTTGAGCACAACATTGTGGGTGAAATGGCCCGTTCCCATGCTGTACGCGCCTATGTTCTCAGATTCAGAAATGATTAGAATAAACAATCACTAACAAGAGAAAATCTGCGGATGCTGGAATCCAAGCAACGCACATCAGCAAGCCAGGCAGAAAGGAGTACAGTCAACATTTCAGGCCGAGTCCCTTCGGCGGTCCTGCTGAAGGGTCTCGGCCCAAAACATAGACTGTTGAGTTCCTCCAGCATTGAATGTGCGTTGCTGGAATAAACAATCTACCAGAATGAGACAAATTTAATAAACTGTCAAACAAATTGATCGAGCCTGGCTGACTGATTAATTTAAACCTGTCAGAATTTAAACAGGTGTTTTAATACAACTTTATTTAGTTTCCTTTAATTTGTTGCTGAGTCATAAAGAGGCACATTTCCTGCTAAGTTTGAGTCTCTGTAATGGTCATTGACCGAGTTTTGAGCTGTTCAATGTGGTTCCCTATTCTTGGTGTGAAGGGGAGGGAAGCAGTGTCAGTTGGTGTCAAGTTGATCACAGTGAAGTCTTTAAAGGACAGTTGAGGTGAGGGATGAAAATGTTACTGTGCACTGCAATATTGGTGCTTTTTCATTGTGCCTATTTTCTGTGTTATTGTGAAATGCTCTGTACTTTGCAAGTGATATTGTTTTCTAAGCTTGGAGCAGATAAATTGGAATCTTTATAGCCTAACTTTTGAACACTTATGATTGAAACTCCATTTTGGGAAGTATACAGACTTCCAGATCATTTCATCATTAGTAATTGTAATTTGATACAATCTAATCATAGTTATAGAAAATGAGCTCTTTAATTCATTTTGTCCTTACCATCTGTGATGGCTAGCTACTGTAATCATATTTGTCCACGCAAGGTCTCTAACTTCTACAACTTTGTTATTCAAATAGCTGTTCAAATACATTTACTGTATTTATCCCCACCACCTCCTCTGACATCCGGTTCCTAATAACTACTCCAGCTCGTTGTGAAGAAACACACCCCTCATATCTCCTTTAAATTTATCCACTCTCACCTGAAATCTGTACTAGATTCCTTTGCCTTGATAGAAGATTCAAACTATCTATCCTTTCTATGACCCTCGTAATTCTATAAAAATCCATAAGTTCATTGCATAGCCTCTTACATTCCATTGGGAAGAAGTCCAGCTGATCCAATCTCTCCTTATGATTACAGTCCTCCATTTCAGACAACAAACTAATTTCTTTTGCGCTCGCTCGGTTGCTATCTCATCCTCTCTGTATTGTGGCAAGCAGAACTATGTAGGCTATTCCAGCTGTGGTCAAATCAAAGTTTTGTACAACAGCAACATGATGTCCCAACTCTTATACTTAAATGCTTTGGATAATAAAGGCAAGCAAAACTAATATCTTTTTCTGTACCCTGTCCACTTGTTGTACCATGTTCTGTGAGATATGAACTTACATCCCAAGGTCTCTCTGGGATGGCAAGCAAAATTCCTCATGCCCCTGCCATTTATTTTATATATTATATATATTTATTTTATTGAGATACAGTGTAGAGTAGGCTCTTCTAGCCCTTCGAATCATTCCACCCAGCAATCCACTGACTGAATTCTAGGCTAATCACAGGACAATTTATAATGATCAATTAATCTTATAAAGCTGACTGAATACTCTGAGGAGGTAACTTGGAAAATTCTGTAGAGACAGAAGAAGGCATCAGTGAGAGCAATTAGTTTGGGAGTTGAGATACAATGTTGCAATTGCATAAGACACTGGTGAGGCCACACTTGGAGTATCGTGCATAGATCTGATCTCCAGGCTACAGGAAAGATATCATTAATCTAGAAATGGTGCAGAAAAGAATCATGATGTTGTTACTGGGACCGCTGGGATCGTTATAAGGAGAGGCTGGATAGACTGTTTTCTCCCCCGGGTGCATAGGAGGCTAAGAGTGGCCTTATAGAGATATATAAAATCATAGAATGAATGGTCACAGTTTTTTTGATAGCATAGAGAGTCTAATACGAGGGATTTATGTCTTCTTCTATCTCTACCTGTGTCCTCAGTTTCAGGGAGCAATGTAGTTGTAGCCCTAGGTCAACCTGTTGTGTAACAATGTACACGACCCTATCATTTATCCTGTAAATCCTGTCCCGGCGTAACTTCTCAAACTGCAACACTTTATGCTTCCATCTCCCATTCTTTGGCTCACTATGTTCCAGCTTCCATTGTGATCTTAAATAACCTTCCACACTGTTCACTATTCCACCAATTTTGATATATTTTGCAAACTTACTCACCATGCTAAACATATCTCATGTAAATTGCTAATACAGATCGTGAAAAATACCAACCTCTGCAATGGACTGTGGCCTCCAGATGGAATAACAAACTCCACATTGTGCTCATACTCATCCATCTAAATCAATTTTGTTTCCAATTGGCTAACTCACCCATTATCCAATGTGATCTAAATAATTGGACCAGCCTACTATGTGGGGTCTTGTCAAAAGGTTTGCTAATGGACATGCACACAATACCTACCACCTTGCTCTTGTCAATCCTCTTGGTCACCTCTTATTCAGGTTCATGAGACATAATTTCCCAAGCTCAAAGCCATGCTGATTATTACTAATCAGTCTTTGCCTTTCCAAGTACAGATAGATCCTGTCTCTCAGAATCCACTCCAATAACTTTCCCACTGCTGATGTTATGCTCAGTAGCCTGTAGTTTTCTGGCTTGTGTCTTAAATCAAAGCATATTAGCTACCTTCTGGTTTCCTGGTTCCTCAAGCATAGCCAATGATGCAACAAACATTTCTGCCAGGACCTTGGCAGTTTCTTCCCTACCTTCCCACAAAAATCATTGATTAGAATATTTTTTTTGGTTAATAGCCTGATGAAGCACAAAACTGTGAGATATGGCCTTCATGTGAGCCATTCTCCAGTGCTGGGGAGGAAAGTTTCTGAAAACGCTTCTACGAATAACCACACTTGAAACAACCTTGGTTCATATTTTATATTCCTTTCTTCAGAAAGAGTGAATGTCTTCACTAACACCCAGCTGTGATTCATACCAGAGTAGCTGGTCAGTGACTAGTGTGAAAAGTCCAAGGAGGAAGTTATATAAAAACAGAGGCGCAAGAGATTGTAGCTGCCAAGATCTTAAGCAAGAACAAAGAGTTAAGGGCACTTAGCAGGTCAGGCAGAAACCATGAAAGCAAATGAATATTTCAGTTGAGATCCTGCCTCAGGACTGAGAGTATAAAGGGGAAATAGTCAGAGTGAAGATCTAAGAGGTGGGAAAGGCAGGAGCTGGCTGGGAAGTGAGGAGGGGCTGATGGTTAGACAGGGAAGGTGACGGGGGGGGGGGGGTTGGGGGAGTGGACATAGCAACAGAGGCTAGGAGGTGACAGTGGAGTCACTAGAGGCCTGCAGATTATGGAATTCAATTAAAAAGCAAGGTGAGGAGGCAATAAGACAGGGATGGTGGGCAGATGGGACAGTCAAAGGAGAAGATAGAGGACTGATTTCATCGGATGTTTTGGTGACAGGCAGATGCAATCAGATGGGGGAAGGTAAAGAACTGGTAACAGGGGTTGTAGGGGGTGGATTGGTGTTTGAGAAGGAGGGGGTGTGCAAAAGGATCTGGGTAGATCAGAAGTCAAGAGAAAGGGATAGGGAGGGAGAAAGGTCCTGTGAAATTGGAGAATTTAATGTTCATCCTGCTACACAGGCAGATTCGGAAGTTTTGTTCTTCTAGTTAGTATTTTACCTTACCTGGTAGAGAAGGAGGCCAGGGACAGATAGGAAGGGAAGTTGAAATGGCTTGCAAATGGCAGTTCAGGATAGACACTGCAGACAGCACATGCCTCACATTGGGACTGCCCAGCCTGTGCTTGCTCTCATCAATGCAGTGGAGGCCACAACAAGAGCACTGAATGCAGCAGACAAGGTCGGAGGAGGTGCATGTGGTGCACAAGAGATTCTGCAGAGTAACACACAAAATGCTGGAGAAATCAGCAAGTCAAGCAGCATCAATGGAGAGGAGTTGATAGCCAATGTTTTAGGCTAAGAGTCTTCATCAGGACTGGAACGGAATGGGAAAGACGTCTGAATAAGAAGATGGAGGGAGCTGAAAGAGTACCAGCTGGCAGGTGATATGTGAAGCCAGGTGAGGGCATAAGTGGGTGGGTAGGAGAAGGGTAATAAAGTGAGGAGGATGGAAGTGCTAGGTGGAAAAGGTTGAATCTTCATTCCTTTCTGAAGATGCTACCTGACCTAGAGAGTTTCTCCAGCATTTTGTGTGGGTATGTTATTGCTTCTCCTGGAAGGGTTGTTTAGATCCTTAGAAGATGGCGAGGGAGGAGGTTAGGTTCACCTTTAGGTGTACATTTGAAGGGTTCAGTGCATACAGTTGGAGAAGGATGGGTGGAATGAGAGGAATAAACCAGGGACTCACAGAGAAAGTGGTCCCTGTGGAAATTAGAAAGGGATGGAGAGGAAAAGACGTGACTGGTGGTGAAATTATGTTTCAGCTTGTGGAAAAGGTGATTCATAATGTGCTGGATGTGGAGGCTGTTGGTATAGGATTGACATACTTCTGCTAGTGCAGTGCCAAAATGAGGCTTCAATAGTGGTATTATCTTATTAAAGAGGATTTTAATGCATGGAATGATGGCAATAAATAAGCCTGTGATTAAATGTTTGAGTTCTCTTCCATTAATAGTCTGCCATTCGTATTTTCTCAGATCAGTTTATTTTGTTTGGAATTTTCAGTTCTGCTTAGTAAAATAGTATTGGTTTTGAAAGGGACACAGTCATTTAAGGTCAATGCTAAATATCACCTACAGTGATACAGTCATAGAAAAATACAGCACAGAAACAGGCCCTTCAGCCCATCTATTTAGACTGCCTACTCCCATTGATCTGCACCCAAACCACAGCCCTCCATACCCCTCCCATCCATGTATCTATCCAAAATTCTCTTGAACATTGAAATCGAACTTGCATGCACTGCTGGCATTATATCATATGGTATGTGTAATAAGTTTCCTGATGTAGCCAATTTGTGTTGTTTTGCCATCTTACTCTGAGCATTTCTGTTAACCATGTTACAGATTCCTTGTAATTTGCAGCACTTCCTTTAAGCTTCAGTCTTACTTCAGCAATATAGACTCTCAAAGTCTATTTTCATTGCCAATGTATTGAATTCTTCATAAACTTGAACACTGGCGTGAGAATATTCTGATTTAACCCAAGAGATTGTATGAAATGCATCTCTTTATTACAGCCATCGATAGAAAACTTCCTGGGGAGCAGAGCATGTGCAACAGTTAAACTCATGATAATATATAATAACAACCTGACCAACCTCAGTATGGGTTATAATTCACAATCACATACATATACAATGCTAACCTAAATATACATCAACAGTAGGAAAAAAAACAGAGGAACATTAGAAGCAGGAGCTGGAGTAGGCCAATTATGCTCACAATAAGATCATCACTTCACTGATCTAAATTTAGCCTCATTACCAGAGTGCTGGTATTGATTCTATCAGCACTATTGAAAGTGATCATCAGTTAATTACAGATTACTTGCTGGTTGATTACTTCTTGTGGTTGCTACAATGCAACAGCAATTGATACTTTTTAGATTCATTTTAAGATGCAAGTATTTACGAGGTTGGGTGTGACAGGTGCTGAATTGCTGACTGTTAGCATCTGCATGAACCAGTGCTCTCAGTCACAGTACGTAAGTAGGCATTACCTCCTGGAAAACAGCAATAGAATTAGCCACAGAACAAGCTGCCAAACCAGAAAGGAAGAGGAGAGGAAGAAGGCCTCACAATAGGAGGCAAACCTTACAGAGGCTATTCTCAAAGAGGAATCTTGACAGTATGTTGAGATAGTTGTGTTTCTAAAATAAATCACCATTAAATCAAATCATATCAAGTTTAATAATCTTTCAAACCATACATAGATACAGCTGAACGAGACTGCGTTGCCCTGGGCCCAAGGTGCAAAACATTCAAAATAGCAAGCAAGCATTCAAAAATAGCGAGTAACATAATTCAAAATATCAACCAAAGAAGCACATTCACTCAAAAAAAAGTACATGGTCCAAGACCCTGATTGACAATGTCCAGCAATCGATTGTACTGTCTCCTGGCAGTGTGTAGATGCACACAATCCAGCATGTCATTCCAGCACTTGAACACGGGAGGGCAGCTCCGATGGGAGTGGCCAGCCCAAGCCTAGCTGAATGATGCTGTAGTGTTTCTGCATCACTCACCCGGCCTGGGTTTTTCCAAAAAATATCCCATTAATAATGACCATGAAAGTAACAGCAGCAGACATGAGAAGGACTCTGCAGAGAGTCAACCCCTGTAAGGCCATCGGGCCAGACAACATCCCAGGCTGAGTACTGACAGAGTGTGCACACCAGGTCGCCGATGCCTTCAAGGACATCTTCAGCACATCACTGATCCAGGCTGCCGTCCTCACATGCTTCAATTCAGTTATCATCGTCCCTGCGCCAATGAACTCTATGCCTTCAGAACTAACCAACTGTTACCCTGTGGCATTGGCATCAACTATCATGTGTTGAATGATTTGTAATGGCGCATATCACAAACTCCATTCTTGCATACTGGACACTCATCAATATGCTTACCTACAGAAGCACTCTATGGCACATGCAATGGTATCTTACATGCACCTGGAACTGACACAGCCAGAACTCAAACTTACTGAGGAGAAGGTGTTTGCTACCCTGAGGCCATTCAGGGTGGATAAATCACCAGGGCCTGACAAGATGTTCCCTTGGACCCTATGGGAGACAAGTGCAGAAATTCCTGCGGCCCTAACAGAGATATTTAAAACATCCTTAGCGACAGGAGAGATACCAGAGGATCCGAGGATAGCCAATGTTGTTCTGCTATTAATGATAAACCAGGAAATTATGGGCTGGTGCATCTGGGATCAGTTGTGGGAAAATCATTGGAACGTATTCTAAGGGTCCAGATATATAACTATATGGATAGATGTGGACTGTTTAAGGATAATCAGCATGGCTTCATGCGTGGTAGATCATGTCTAACTGATCTTATACAGTTTTTCAAGGAAGTTTCTAGGAAAATGGATGAAGGCAAGGCAGTGGATGTTGTCTACATGGACAGCAGTGAGGCATTTGACAAGATCCTGAATGGTAGGATGGTCAAGAAGGTTCAGTTGCTCAGCATTCAGGATGAGGTAGTAAATTGGATTAGACATTGGCTTTGTGGGAGAAGCCAGAGAGTGGTAGTAGATGATTGCCTCTCTGTCTGGAGGCCTTGTGACTAGTGGTGTGCTGCAGGGATTGCTGCTGGGCTGTTTGTCATCAAATCAATGCTTTGGATGATAATGTGGATCAACAAATTTGCGGATAACACTTAGATTGGGGGTGTTTGAACAGTGAGGAAGGGTATCTTGGCTTGCAAAGAGATCTGCATCAGCTGTTAAAATAGGCTGAAAAATAGCTGATGGAATTTAATCAGACAAGCGTGAGGTTTAGCACTTTGGTAGGACCAACCAGGGTAGTTCTTACACAGTGAATGGAAGGGCACTGAGGAGTGTGGCAGAACTGGGAATACTGATCCATAATTCATTGAAAGTGGCATCACAGGTACATCGGGTTGTAAAGAAAGCTTTTGGCATATTGGCCTTCATAAATCAATGTATTGAGTACACAAGATGGGATGTTATGTTGAAGTTGTATAGACATTGGTGAGGCCCAATATGGAGTATTGTGTGCAGTTTTGGCCACCTACCTACAGGAAAGATGTAAACAAGGCTGAAAATGTGCAGAGAAAATTTACGAGGTTGTTGCTGGGTTTGGAGGTATAAGGAAGGATTGAATAGATTAGGACTGCATCCTTAAGAACAGATAAGACTGAGAGGAGATTTGATAGAGGTATACAACATTATGAGAGGTATAAATAGAGTAATTGCAAGCAGGCTTTTTTCACTGAGTTTGGGTGGGACTAGAACTAGGGGTCATGACTTAAGGGTGAAAGGAGAGAAGTTTAAGGGTAACTTGAGGGAAAACTTCTTTACCAGAGGGTCGTGAGAGTGTGGAATGAACTGACAGCACAAGTGGCCCTCACAAGCTTGATTTCAAACCTGCTCAATGCATCACCAGCACCAGCCTACCCACCATCAAGGACGTATACAGAAATGTGCTGAGAAAGAAGAATGAAGAATCCGATCCCCCTGCTTGTGGACTGTTTGTCCCTCTCCCATCAGTGAGGAGTCTACATGTCATCCACACCAGGACTACCAGACTCAAAAACAATTACTTTCCCCAAGCATTACGGCTGAACATGACCTCCACCTGCTAACCGCCTCTCCACAACCTTCACCCACACCACTTTATCATTTCCTGTTCGAGTCACCTTATGCACAGACCCTCCTCCATCTAGTGTCACTTTATGGACAAACAATCAATATATGTACATAACCTATCTTAGGTATTTATATTTATTGTGTTTTTTAATTAGTGCCTTTATCTTATTGTTTCTGACTTTGGGCTGCATCAGATATGGGATAACAATCATTTCAATCTCCTTTATGCATGTGCACTGTAAAAGACTTTAAACAATCTTGAATTAGGTTGTTGTGAAACAAAGAACTGGTTCACTAATATCTTTCAGACACATGGACAGGGACTACAGTCTAGTCTGTGCGTGATTCAATATGTAGTGGAATCTTTAATGCCCTCTTTAATGGCCGAGCAAGCTATACAATATCTTAATCCAGTCTTACTCTTAACCTTTGTTCACTGGATGAATCACTTTTTCCATGAAGATTTTATTTCTCAGTGGGATGTATATTTATAAAACTGATTTTTAAATATTTTCTGTTGTTTATCTGTTAGCAAATCATTTGATCTAATTTCCTACTTTACCATACCCAACTTGTCTATCATTACAAAATAGATATTTAGGAAGAATGTTGTCAAACAGCATCTGTGGAAAAAGAACCCATTAAACACTTAAGGTTAGTAGCCCTTCCTCAGATACATTAACTGGAGTCTCCTTTCACAGATTATGCTTGACATGCTGAGTATTTCCAGCATCTCTGCCATCTTCCACATTCCAACTGCTTTTTTAAAAATCTGTTATCACTCATTTATGCCCACTTAGCAAGGTCTTATTTTCTGACAAAAGTGTGTCATGCATGAACTCAAGGTGAAATGCTATCAGTTTTCTTGGAAGATCCAAGAAAAGAGCTGGGATATTATGTTGCAGGTGTACGAGACATTGGTGAACCACACTTGGAGTATTGTGTTCAGCTTTGGTCACCCTGCTATAGGAAAATGTCATTGAGCTGGAACGAGTGCAGGGGAGATTTACAAGGATGTTGCCAGGGCATGAGGGATTGAATTATAGGGCAGGGTTTGGCAGTCTTTGGACTTAATTCCTTGAAATATGGCTGACAGTATTAAGAGGTGTATAAAATAATGAGGGCATAGATAGGGTGAATGTACCATACACAATCTTTTTCCCAGGGCCAGGGGAATCAGGAACTAGAGGGTTTAGGCTTAAGACAAAAGGGGATAGATTTAATAGGACCTGAGGCAAACCTTTTCACACAGTGGGTAATATGCCTATGTAATGGGTTATCAGAGGAAGTGGTTCTGGCAGGTACAGAAAGAACTTTTCAAAGGCATTTGGAAAAGTACATGGATAGGAAAGATTGAGAGGGATATGGGTCAAATGCAGGGAAATAGGACAAGCTTGGATGGGATTCATGGTCAGCATGGGCAAGATGGGCTGAAGGCCCTGTTTCTCTCTGTGATTCCATGACTCTATAACTGGATGACAGCTGTCTACTACAGGATAGCAATTTAACTCTGGCTAATTACATGTTTATTTAATGATATATTAATCTGGGAAATAACCCTGATTATTTTCAATTAACTCATCCATCAAACTATGTTATTTTACCAGTCTATATGTGAATTGAAATCTCCTACAATTACTGTGCTCCCTTTTCGACAAGGTCCAGCTGCTGATTGATACTGTCTTCAATGGATACTGTCTATTCAGTGTTTTGTAAACTACTCCCACCAGCTTTTTATGTCTCTTGTTGACTCTCATCTAAGACAATACTGGTACAACACAATTGAAAACCATTCTTCATTATTATCACTCTGTCACTTATTAAATCAAATTACATACTATTCATTTAAGCTTGGCCATTAAAATGTCAAGTATACTTGAAAATTTTGCTCTAAAACTTAATTATACAGCACTTTTTTTAGTGATGGTTATTATATCAAATCTGTTTATTTCCATTGTGCCGTTTCTTGGTATGTGTTCTTAAATGCATCTTTCACCCATCCGGTATAAAGCCTTTCCATGCCTCATTTCACCTTCATCTTGACTATAAAACTCACTGGACTGTACGGTTTATCCCCAGTGTATAAAAATGCGCTGAGTAAAGGTCCTACACAATTTCGCTTGACCCTGTACGGGAGCAACGTTCTAATATGTGGGACATGCAATGCATCATGAGCATTGAATCACAAATCCTGGGCTTTCTGCATTGTTAAAGTCCTTGTGAGATACAGCACAGAAAAAGGCCCTTCAGCCCACTGATCATCAAGCACTAATTCTACATTAATCCCATTTCTCCAAAAGTTCTCATCAACTCGCCCCAGATTCTACCCGTCACCCACCCTTACAGAGGCCAGTTAATCTACCAAGCTGCATAACTTTGTGATATGGGAGGAATGCAGACCATTGGCTGGCAACCCGTGCAGTCACAGGGAGGGTATGCAAACTCCACACAGACAGCACCCGAGGTCAGGATTGTTATGCCTCGGTAGCGTAGCAGTCACCACGATGCTATCACAGCTCATGGAGTTGAATCCCAGCGTCCTCTACAAGTTCAGACAAGCAAGAATCTGCAGGTGCTGGAATTCCAAGCAACACACACAAAATGGTGGAGGAACTCAGCATTTTGTGTGTGTCCTCTGTAAGGACTCTCTGCTCGCTGTCCCCATCTCTGGGTGCTCCAGTTTCCTCCCATCTTCTAAAGGTGTACTGAGTAGGTTAACTGGTCATTGTAAATTATCCCATTGCACAAACAATGACCATGAAGGCTTCCACAGTGGAAAGCTGGAATTAAATCTTTCAGCTGCTGCACTTTGCTACAAAATCTTCCTATTCTTAAGGCTATAAGGATTACTTAGGGAACAGGAAGTCTACAGTGATTGTTTGGGATTTAGTTGATATCTGAACCAGCTGGACTCTGAGGTGTGGAGGGCTAGCAAGATGGGCCTTCAAAATCCAGCGAATTAAGTGGAAGGATGGGAAGACACTACAGAGTGGAGGATTTGGTTCATTATATTCATAAAGAGATAAATGATGTTGGCTCATTTATCTATTTACCAGGAAACAAAGAAACCCTCCTTCATGCTTAGCTTGCAAGAACTCATACGCATAATCTAGAGATCTAATATGGCCTTTAATTAATACCTCATCTGAAAGCAGTATCACTCTCTGTACTGTATTTAAATGTTTTCCTAGAATACGTGCTTTATTTTCTAGAGTTGTGCTAGAAATTATGATGATTCCAACTCCAAAAAAGAATGCTACTGACAAGGATGGGATGGGATCGAGTTTGTTGAATATTTTCAGGAAATTTTCCTTAATCAGTAAGAAGTCCCAACAGAGAGTGTGCAGTACTTGATCTCCTGCTAGGGAATGAGAGAGGGCAGGTGACAGAAGTTTGCGTAGAGGAACACATTGCATCCAGTAAGTGTAATGCAATTAGTTTTGAAGTAAATATAGAAAAAAAATAGGACTGGTCTGTGAGTCGAGAAAGGCCTAATTTGATGGTACCAGAGAGGATTGTCACCTACATGATGGCAGTGTGACTGGACACAGCAGTTAACCAAAGGTGCTACCATTCTATTAAACATATTTCTAATGATAACAAGATCCTGCTATTCGTTAAGAACTTGGAGGTCGAAATTATTAGCGAGCTGCTCGCTGGTGGAAATAATAAAGTATCTGTGGAACCAGCTGCTGCTGAGTTGATGAAGGCTCACAGTCAAGTAGCGAGTAGCTGTCTTGGTCGCTCTCCTTGTGATCAGAAGAGCCCTTTTAGACATTGTTAATCTGATATGCCTCAAGTTCAATTTGCTGATTCATTGGATGGGAACAGGGACAGATGGTAGGGGCGTTCCCTGGCTTCAGTCGTAGTAAGGACCAGCCTTTAAGCCACAGTGATGCCTGTTTGCAGCTGACGGAATGAGGAGACAAAGCCACAGTCCTTCACCGGGTGCGGTGTAGCACAGCGTCCAGAACGGGGTTAGTGCTGTCCACCCAGGGTTTCCTTGGCAGAAGACAAGCTGTTGTGGTTGTCTGCAGATTTTTTGGTGGCACCCAATGGACTCGTGCCTCAGGCCCTGCGTTGCTTGCTTTTCAGCAGCCGGGTGAGAGGTGGCTGAGCTGTCGGGCTCTGCCAGGGGCGGTGCAGCACAGCTGTGGTCGACTGAAGATTTCAGTTGGACTGAGGGGTCTGGATTATATACAGGGCAGGTGACAGAAGTTTGTGTCGGGGAACACAGTGCATCTAGTAATCATAATGCAATGTGTATCTTTACTTTATTGTCACCAAACAATTGATACTAGAGCGTACAATCATCACAGTGATATTTGTTTCTGCGCTTCGCACTCCTGTGCCTGTGCCTGTCTATCTGTGTATCTGTGCCTGTATATGCGGGGACTGGGTCTCCAAGCTGTGGTATTACCTAGCAGGTGTTGGGGCCAACCAAGAGATGATCTTGGTGGGCTGGTGGGTCTGGACTATGTACATGCATGTATCCTATATATATGATACTCTGTGTTGGTTTGCTGACTTATATGTATGAGGACTGGGCATCAAACTGCAGTGTCACGAAGAGGGTGGGCGGGGGGGGCTGTTGGGACTCTTTTATTCTGTGAATGCATTCTTGTGTATGACTGTTGGTAATGTGTTTTAACACCTGGATCCCAGAGTAACATTGTCTCGTTTGGCTGTATTCGTGTGTGGTTGAATGACAATTAAACTTGAATTGAATTGATCTGGCAAGTGTAGATCAGGCTGTTTTCTGGCAAGGGTGGACTTGATAAGTGGAAGGCCTTCAAAAGCGAAATTCTGAGAGTACAAGGCTTGTATGTGCCTATCAGAATAAAAGGGAAAGTTAACAGGTTTAGGGAACCTTGATTTTCAAGAGATATTGACATCCTGGTTAAGGAAAAAAAGGGATGCGCAGCAGAATCAGAATCAGAATCAGGTTTATTATCACCAGCATGTGACGTGAAATTTGTTAACTTAGCAGCAGCAGTTCAATGCAATACATAATATAGAAGAGAAAATAAAATAATAATAATAAATAAAATAAATTAATTACAGTATATGTTTATTGAATAGATTTTAAAAAGTGCAAAAACAAATATTATATATTAAAAAAGTGAGCTAGTGTCCAAGGATTCAGTGTCCATTCAGGAATCGGATGGCAGAGGGGAAGAAGCTGTTCCTGAATCGCTGAGTGTGTGCCTTCAGGCTTCTGTACCTCCTACCTGATGGTAACAGTGAGAGGTACTTACAGGGGATAAGAAATGCAAGAGAACACTTAAGAAAGAAATCAGGAGGGCTAAAAGAAGGCACAAGGTTGCTTTAACAGGCAAAGTGAAGGAGAATCCTAAGGGATTCCACAGATATGTTAAGAGCAAAAGGATTGCAAGGGACAAAATTGGTCCTCTGGAAAATCAGAGTGGTAATCTGTGTGTGGAGTCAAAAGAGATGGGGTGAACTTAAGTGGATTTTTTTGCATCTTTATTTACTCGGAAGATGGAAACAGAGCTTATAGAAGTGAGGCAAAGCAGCAGTGATGTTATGGACCCTATAAATATTACAGAGGAGGACGTGTTTGCTGTCTTGAGGAAGATTAGGGTGGATAAACCCCCAGGGCCTGACAAGATGTTCCCTTGGACCCTGTGGGAGGCTACTGCAGAAATTGCAGAGATGTTTCAATCATCCTTAGTGACAGATAAGATATTGGAGGATAACAAATGTTGTTGTGCTAATTAAGAAAGGCTCTAAAGATAAACCAGAAAATTATAGGCTGCTGAGTCTGATTCAGTACTGACTTGATATATAAAGGGACTTGATAAATAAAGATTTTGAGAGACAGGGACTGATTAGGGAAAGTCAGCATGGCTTTGTGTGTGGCAAGTTGTGCCTAACCATTCTTATAGAGTTTTTCAAAGTAGCTACCAGGAAAGTTGATGATGTCTATGTGAGGCATCTGACAAGGTCCCATATAGGAGGTCGGTCAGGAGGGTTTAGTCACTTAGCATTCAAGATCAGGTAGTAAATTGGATTATACATTAGCTTTGTGGGAAAAGCCAGAGAGAGGTAGTAGAGGATTGCCTCTCTGACTGCAAGCCCGTGACTAGTGGAGTGCAGCAGGGATCGGTCCGTTGTTTGTCATCTATATCAATGATCTGGATGCTAATGTGGTTAACCGGATCAGCAGATTTGTGGATGGCACCAAGATTGGTGGTGTACTGGACAGCGAGGAAGACTATCAGAGCTTGCAGTGGGATTTTGGACCATCAGGAAAAATGGGCTGAAAAATGGCCGATAGAATTTAATGCAGGTAAATTTGAGGTATGGCACTTCAGTAGGACCAGCCAGGTTATGCTTTACACTGCTAACATCAGGGCATTGAGTAGTGTGGTAAAGGGAGTTGGGAATATAGACCATTGGAAATGGTGGTGCATGTAGATAGGGTCATAAAGAAAGATTTTGGCACATTGACCTTCATAACTCAAAGTAATGAGTACAAACGACGGGATGTTATGTTGAAGTTGCATAATTTGGAGTGTTGTGTGCAGTTTTGGTCATCTACCTACAGAAAAGATGTAAATAAGGTTGAAATAGTCCAGAGTAAATTTATAAGGATGTCGTCAGGACTGGAGGACCTGAGTTTTAAGGAAAGGTTCAATAGTTTAGTACTTTATTCCTTGGAATGTAGAAGATTTCAATTTCAACATTTAAGACAGTTTTGATAGGTACATGGATAGCAGGGGTATGGAGGGCCATGGTCTGGGTACAGGTCAATGGGATTAGGCAGTCTAAATAGTTCAGTATGGACTAGATGGGCAGAAGGGCCTGATTCTGTGCTGTACTTTTCTATGACTATGACGAGCCATAGCTATTATTAAAATGGCAGATACTCCACTCTAACCTCCCTGGACTTTTAGGATGTTACACCATGAGAGATGATCCCCAGAGATTTTATAGAATGGTTTCAGGGATGAATGACCCTTGTTATGTGCAGAAACCAGAGAGAAGTACTTTAGTCTGTTTAGAAAGAGAAGGCTAAGAGGAATATTTTAAAATATTCAAAACCACTAAGAGCTCTTTTTATAACGTTGATAGGAAGGAACTGTTTCCATCAGCACATTATTTGATGATCAGAAGGCATAGATTAAGGTAACAGGCTGAAAAAATTAGGATGACATAAGCATTACTTTTCACCTTTTATGTAGCAGGTTGTCAAGACTGAAAGGGCACAGGAAGGAGATTCAATAGTAATGTTCAAGAAGTAATTGGAAGAGAGAACAGCAGGGGAGTTGGACTAATTGGACACCAAAAGACTGACATCAGTGTTAAGAGCCAAAAAACCTCCTTCAGTGTATGATTATTCTGTGCCTCAAACAAAAACCTACAATAATCAGGTTGGACTAAGGCATGCAAATGTGTTTATGGTGAGGGCATTTTTGAAACCGTTGTAACATAACCTCTGCCCACCTATTTGGAATAAGTTAACAGCAAAGGGGAACCTTGCCAAAGAACTTGACTTCTCACGTGCTTGGTTGAGGAGTGGAAAATCTGACCATATTAAAGGTCTCATGCTCACCATAAAAGGAAAGAGAGGTATTAACAACAGAACATAGCAACAGCTTATATTTATAGAGAACCATAGATACAGCAAAAATACCAAAGCTGCTTGATAGACATATCATCAGACAGAATTGTACATCAAGTTATATAAAACAGGTGACCAGAATATTGTTCAGAGAGATTAACTTTAAAGAACTTCAGAAGGAAAAAGAAAACTTGAAGAACAAAGTAATTTAGGGAGAGAATTTCAGACTTAGAATCAGAGTTTATCAAGCTCATTATCACTGACATATGTTGTGAAATCTATTGTTTTGTGGCAGCAGTACAGTGCAAGACATAAAAGTTACTGTGAGTAGCAAAAAACAAAAGGTGTAAAAGAGGAATAATGAGATAGCGTACACGCGTTCATAGAATGTTCAGAAGACTGAAGGCATCAGAAAGAAGTCGGTGTGTCTTCAGGCTCCTGTATCTCCTCAGATGGTAGTAATGAGAAATGGACATGTTCGGGATTGCGAGAATCTGTTACAATGGATGCTGCCTTCTTGAGGCATCGTCTCTCGAAGCCATCCTCAATGTTGGGGAGGGTTGTGCTTGAGATGGAACTGCCTGGGTCTATAACCCTCTGTTGTCTCTTTCGATTCTGCACATTGGAGCTTCCATGCCAGGCACTGATCCAACCAGTCAGAATCCCCTCCATCATACACCTGTAATTTTCAAGAGACTTTAGTAAAACAGCTGAAGACATTGACACCAGATGTTGAACAAATGGACATTCATTGGACAGTACAGTACAGGAACAAGCCCTTTGGCATATGATGTCTGGCCGAACATAACAACAAATTAAAGTCTAATCTCTCAGAACGTGTTCCATATCCCTCCATTTTCTGCATATTCCTGTGTTTTTCTGAAAGCCTCTCACAAGTCACAATCATATTTGTTTCCACCTCTACCTCTGGCAGCAAACTCCAGGCACCTATGTATTTTTTAAAAAGCTTGCCCTGCATGTCTCCCTTAAACTTTTCCTCTCTCTAGTTAGAAGCATGTCTTCTACTATTTGACATTTCTACTCTGGGAAAAAGAATCTGATTATCTCTGCCTCTCGTAATTTTAGAATTTTCAGATCCTAGATTCCAGAGAAAATAATCAAGTTTCTCCAAGCTCTCCGAGGTCACAGCCTCTAATAGAGGCAACTTCCTGGTAAACCTTTCTTGTATCCTATCCAAAGGTTCCACACCCTTCCTGGAATGGGGTGGCCAGAAATGCACAAAATACACCAAATGTAGCCAAACCAAAGATTTATGTTGCTGCAGCATGACTTCCTTACTCTGAGAATGTACAACAATGAACAATTTAGCACAGGAACAGGCTCTTTGGCTCACTAAGTTGTGCCAAACCAAATAAATTAGTAATAAAATGGCCAACAAACTACTCCCTTGTGACTACATAGTATCCATATCCCTCCATTTTCCTCCCATTCATATACTTACCTAAATGTTCCTTAAAGTCGCTAATGTATCTGTCCCTACCACCACCACAGGCAGCACATTCCAGGCACCCACGAACCTCTGTGTAAAAAATCTTGCTCCTCACATCTCCTTTAAAATTACTCCCTCTCACCTTAATTGTATCCTCTCTGATATTAAAAAGATACTCTCTGTCTACTCTATCTTTGCCTCCCATACTCTTATAAACCTCTATCAGATCTGTCCACAACCTACTTTGCTCCAGAGAAAATAACCCAAGTTTTTTCTAACCTCTTGTTGTAGCACATGCTCTCTAATCTAAGCAGCATCCTGGTGAACCTCCTCTGCACCATCATTAAGCTTCACCAGCCTTCCTGTAATGGGTGAGAAGAAATATATGCAGTACTCCAGATGCAGCCTAAGCTGAGTTTTATGAAGATGCAACATAACTTCCTGACACTTGAACTCAGTGCCTCGACTAATGAAGGGTTTTGTAGTGTCTCTTTACATTTGACCTGTCCAGCTTAAACTCCATCTGCCATTTCTCCATTCATATCAGCAACTGATGTATATCCCGCTATATTCCTTGCCAGTCAGCTACGCTATCCACAACAACACCAATCTTGTCTAACTTACCAACCCATCCATCTACATTTTCATCCAGGCCATTTATATACATTACAAATGGCAGAGGTTGCAGCACAGATCTCTGTGGAATACTACTAAGCACAGACCTCCAGCTTAAATAAGTATCTTCAAGCACCACCTTCTGTCTTCTATGGGCACATCCGTTCTGAATCCAAGCGGCCAATTCTCAATTAATCCTGAGCATCTTAATCTTGTGGATGAGTCTCTCATGGGGAATCTGGTCAAATGCCTTACTAAGATCTGTTATGCCTGCAGCCCCCTCCTTTGTGAGAATCGCAGGTGTTATGCCCGCAGCCCCCTCCTTTGTGAGAATCGCAAGAGCACTGGGGGGGGGGGGGTGAGTCAGTGGACCCAGGAAATGGGAGAGAGACGTGCCGGATGCCTCGTTCCCCGGCGATGCAAAATAACGCGACATTGGCCATTGTCTCTTGGAGACACATTTGTGGATTGGGGGCTAGGATATGTGCAAGCCCTCGGGCAAAGTGGGCTGGTTGAGAGAGAGATTGCATCACCCCCAACCTGATTGACATCTACTACCCTGCGAGTCAAGATAAAAGAGGGGCTGTAGAGACGGCCCCTCAGACGCACCAGAAGACACGCTAGCGATCCCGTAATAGCGGGCAGCCATTTGAAGGAAGCCACATGCGTTCAGTTCCCTTGCCTGGGAGCCGGTGGTGGGTACTACAGAAGCGATTTTCTTGAACTAACAACGGGGAACCAACTCCCCCGACTCAACGGATTGGCCTCATCAAAAGACCCGGGCAAGTTTCTTTTCTCACAAATCTCTCTCTCTCCAACAAGTGAAAACCCAGCGGTCCCCAAAAGCCTGCAGGAACTGAGTGACTTTTATATTTCCATCGGACAATATATTACCCCCTAGACAAATGATAGAGCTATTTCTTATTGATGATTATTACTATACCTGCACTTTTAGATTGAGTATTGACGACGTATATTATCTGAATGTTTGTATTAATCTTATTTTTGTGCCCCTTTATAAATAAAGACTTTTAAAAATAGTACCATCAGACTTCAACGGACCTCTCTATCTTTGCTGGTAAGTGACCCAGTTACGGGGTACGTAACAACTTGGGGGCTCATCTGGGATTTGATACCAAATTTGAGGGCCAGTGAATCGGGCTTGTAAGTCCAAACTTGGATCTGGTACGTGGGTAGCCAGACAGGAAACCAGCAAAGATGGACGTGGATGAATTTATAGGAAACCCGACTCTGGGGCCGCTAGAGGCGGCCACCAAATCAGACTTGGTAAATTTGGCGAAGGGGTTAAACCTCACAGAGGTGAGGTCGTCAATGAAAAAGCGGGAGGTGCGAAGGGCCATAGCTCAGTATTACGTTGAGAAGAATGTGTTTGCAGCTGAGGTATTGGAAAATATCCCTGAAAAGGTACCAGCTAGTGGGACGGCTCAGTTGGAGTTGGAGAAATTAAGGTGGGAACATGAAATTAAGTTAAAGCAGCTGGAAGCAGCCGAGAGAGAGAGAGAAAGAGCCAAGAAAGAAAGGGAGCATGCGCTCCAGCTAAAGGAGTTAGAGGCGAAACGGGATCATGAGATCCAGCTAAAGGCGTTAGAGGTGAAAAGGGAGCAGGAAAGAGCTGAGAAGCAAAGAGAGCATGAACGTCAGTTAAAAGAGCTGGAAGAAGCTGAGAAGGAGAAGGAAAGGGCCGAGAAGGAGAGGGAGGCAGAGAGACAGAGGAAACATGACTTGGAGATGGAGAAGTTAAAGCAAGAGCAATGAAGTCAGGGGTCGGACTGAGAGGAGCGGTTTGATGTTAGTCGGGCGTTGAGGTTGGTACCCCCGTTCGAGGAGACGGATGTTGATAGTTATTTCTTGCTTTTTGAAAAGGTGGCAGTGAATCAGAAGTGGCCCAGAGCACAGTGGGTGGCGTTGTTACAAAGTGTGTTAAGAGGGAAGGCACAGCGGGCATATACGGCGTTGTCCATGGAGGAGGAAGGGGAAGGGAATTATGACCAAGTAAAGGCGGCCATTCTCCGGGGTTACGAGCTAGTACCTGAAGCATATAGACAAAAGTTCAGAAATTTACGGAAAGGGTGGAATCAGACGTATACCGAGTTTGCCCATGAGAAGGGAGTGCTCTTGGACCGTTGGTGCACCGCAGAAATAGTGGGTGAGGATCATGGGCATCTCAGGGAGTTAATTTTGATTGAGGAATTTAAAGGTTGTGTTCCGGAGGAGATCCGGATGTATTTGAGTGAGAAGCCGAATAAGTCCATCTCAGAATTTGCTAGATTCACAGATGAATATGCCCTAACCCTCAAGGCAAAGTTTTCCTCGAATAAACGTTCCACGAGAGACCGTGGGAACGATCGAGAAAGTCCGCCGGTTGAGGAAGGGGTCCCGCCGGGAGCTAGTGGTAAGGTTGAGGGGGAAAGGCCAGACGGCCAGAGATTTCCGGGCTTGACCTGTTTTAATTGTGGGAAGAGCGGGCATGTTGCGTCTCGGTGCTTTGCTCCGAGGGGGGAGACGGGAAAAGGGAAAGCAGCAGTCCCTATAGGATGTGCCGTGGTAATCAGTAAATCGACAAGAGAGCCCCGGGTAGACAGAGTACGAGAAGGGTCTGAGATTTGTCTGTCACACGGGACCGTGTCTTTGAGGAAGGGGGACCCACCAATTCCCGTACGAATCTGGGGAGACACGGGGACTGAGCTGTCGTTGATCAGCAGTAAGGTACTAGAATTTGGTCGAAAAACGGGTATGGTAGCGGTGAAGGGAATCAATAAAAGGATAGAAATGGTGTCCTTACATAAGGTCATTATGGATTGTGAGCTGGTGTCTGGACCAGTTGAAATAGGGGTGCCATCAGAATTCCCAAGAACGGACGTGGACGTCCTTCTTGGTAACGATTTAGCCGGGGGTAAGGTTTGGGCAGCCATGACGCTGGTAAAACCGCCTGTGTGTGTTGAGGCTCTGCCCCTAGCTTCCAAGAGCTATCCCGCATGTGCGGTCACTCGCAGCCTGTCGAGAGCGGCAGCTGAGAACGAGAGCAGTTTAAATCTGGCCAGTTTCGATTTGGCTGAGACGTTTTTACCGACCCTGTGCCACGAGGGTTTAGAGGGTGGTAAAGCGAAGAGTAGTAAAGTGAAAGAGGGTAAGGGAGAGGAAGTAGATCTGCCCTTAATGAGGGGCAAGGTTCTAGAGGCAGAGAATAAAGGTGAGGAACTGTCAGAGTGGTTAAGAGGTCCAGAGTTGGACATGGACGATCTGTCTGGTGTGGCAGACCTGTTTGACGAAGTTGAAAATTCTAAAGGTGTTCCCGACAATGAAATGAGGGCAGTCCTAGATGAAAAGGGTGCCCTTGCCTTGAAGAAGTCTGCTGGGTTGGCAGATGAGGTTGTTTCAGCCCGTGGGGTTGAGTTTACTCCGGAAGGGAGTCGCCCAGAGAGTAACTGGGAGGATCAGGGGAATTTAGAATTTGAAAAAGGTACGGGTATTGAAAGCCTGGAAGAGGTCAATGTCCCGTTTGAGTGTGTCCAAGATGGGGATGCACGTGGTCCTGAACCTAGTGACGGAGCTCAGAAAAAGTCTGAGGTATTTGATTCAGCTGAATGAGACGGCCGTCCTTTTGGGTCAGATAGACTTGGGGGAAGTGAGAGTTCCCCGAGGTTTGTGCTCGAAGGGGTGGTGAAACTTAATGCGGAGCTCAAAACTGGGGAGATAAATATTATTAGTGAAGGAAACGGGAAATCTGCAGTTCCCAAATCGAATGAAGAAATTTTAAACCCTGCAGATTGCTTACAGATTAAGCCAGGAGATGCCGGGGCCCCCCACCCTATTGTTATTCCAGAATGGGGTGTGATGAGGCAGAATCTGAAATGCTGCTTGAACAAAGAGTTCGAATTAAAAACCAATAGCCTGAAGGGTCCTGACGAGAGGGCTAGCCACCTGTGTAAAATTAAAGAATTGGGTGGAAATGGTCTAAGTCTGGGACACGGTGTTGATAAAATAACCCCTATGAACAAGGCGGGTGGGAGTTTACCTCGCCAAACTACCCGAGTTCCTCCTGTAGGAACTCACCGGAAAAGAGACGACGGTTAATGAAGGGCACCATTTTTAAATAGCCCAGCCGGTTGTACGGGATTTCGGCAAAGCATGTGAATAATAAAGACAAACCCCTTGGAAGCCTGCCTGTTAAGTTGAAAGCAACATAACGATTGGTATTTGCATGACCTTTGGTAGTATATATGTAAGCTTAAGATTCCAACTCGTTAGTTTTGTTTGCTGAAAAAAAAAATAGGTGGTTATTAAGTTGAAGTCTGATGCTATAAGACTTTAGTAAGGTACAAGATGTTAAGCTAGTAAAGGAAGTGACCCTGTAATCGTTAACTGTTTAGATGCTGAATTAAATGTATAACTGTATTGCGCTGTAGTGAAAAGAAAAGCTTTTGTATTGTGTTAGATTCTAAAATCCTGTAAGACTCTGTACTACTTCGTTTTAACAGCTGGTAAAAACGCGTTTAAGAGGGGAGGTGTTATGCCCGCAGCCCCCTCCTTTGTGAGAATCGCAAGAGCACTGGGGGCGGGGTCAGTGGACCCAGGAAATGGGAGAGAGACGTGCCGGATGTCTCATTCCCCGGCGATGCAAAATAACGCGACATTGGCCATTGTCTCTTGGAGACACATTTGTGGTTTGGGGACTAGGATATGTGCAAGCCCTCGGGCAAAGTGGGCTGGTTGAGAGAGAGATTGCATCACCCGCAACCTGATTGACATCTACTACCCTGCGAGTCAAGATAAAAGAGGGGCTGTAGAGATGGCCCCTCAGACGCACCAGAAGACACGCTAGCGATCCCGTAATAGCAGGCAGCCATTTGAAGGAAGCCACATGCGTTCAGTTCCCTTGCCTGGAAGCCGGTGGCGGGTACTACAGAAACGATTTTCTTGAACTAACAGCGGGGAACCAACTCCCCTGACTCAACGGATTGGCCTCATCAAAAGACCCGGGCAAGTTTCTTTTCTCACAAATTTCTCTCTCTCCAACAAGTGAAAACCCAGCGGTCCCCAAAAGCTGAAGCCTGCAGGAACTGAGTGACTTTTATATTTCCATCGGACAATATATTACCCCCTAGACAAACGATAGAGCTATTTCTTATTGATGATTATTACTATACCTGCGCTTTTAGATTGAGTATTGATGACGTATATTATCTGAATGTTTGTATTAATCTTATTTTTGTGCCCCTTTATAAATAAAGACTTTTAAAAATAGTACCATCAGACTTCAACAGACCTCTCTATCTTTGCTGGTAAGTGACCCAGTTACGAGGTACGTAACAGATCCATGTGTTTAACATCCACAGCTCCACAGCCCAAGATCTTAAGGCACAAACTAACGGAGATGGGAGTAGACTCTCACATGGTGGATTGGATAGTGGACTACTTGACAGATAGACCTCAGTATGTGCGGTTGGGAGACTGTAGGTCTGACACGGTGGTCAGCAGCACAGGAGCGCCGCAGGGAACCGTACTCTCTCCGGTCCTGTTCACCCTGTACACATCAGACTTCCAATATAACTCGGAGTCCTGCCATGTGCAGAAGTTCGCTGATGACACGGCCATAGTGGGGTGTGTCAGGAATGGACAGGAGGAGGAGTATAGGAAACTGATACAGGACTTTGTGATATGGTGCAACTCAAACTACCTGTGTCTCAATATCACCAAGACCAAGGAGATGGTGGTGGACTTTAGGAGATCTAGGCCTCATATGGAGCCAGTGATCATTAATGGAGAATGTGTGGAGCAGGTTAAGACCTACAAGTATCTGGGAGTACAATTAGACGAGAAGCTAGACTGGACTGCCAACACAGATGCCTTGTGCAGGAAGGCACAGAGTCGACTGTACGTCCTTAGAAGGTTGGCATCATTCAATGTCTGTAGTGAGATGCTGAAGATGTTCTATAGGTCAGTTGTGGAGAGCGCCCTCTTCTTTGTGGTGGCATGTTGGGAAGGAAGCATTAAGAAGAGGGACGCCTCACGTCTTAATAAGCTGGTAAGGAAGGCGGGCTCTGTCGTGGGCAAAGTACTGGAGAGTTTAACATCGGTAGCTGAGCGAAGGGCGCTGAGTAGGCTACGGTCAATTATGGAAAACTCTGAACATCCTCTACATAGCACCATCCAGAGACAGAGAAGCAGTTTCAGCGACAGGTTACTATCGATGCAATGCTCCTCAGACAGGATGAAGAGGTCAATACTCCCCAATGCCATTAGGCTTTACAATTCAACCGCCAGGACTTAAGAACTTTTTAAAAGCTATTATTAATGCTTTTTGAGATAGTGATTTAGATGCATATCATATTTTTTACTGAGTTAAGTATTGCATGTAATTAGTTTTGCTACAACAAGTGTATGGGACATTGGAAAAAAAAGTTGAATTTCCCCATGGGGATGAATAAAGTATCTATCTATCTATCTATCTATCCTTCATCAATCACCCTCATCAGCTCTACAAAGAGCTTAATCATTAGTAAGACACACAAAGGCATGCTGATCCTCCCTAATTAGGCCATGTTTTTCCAATTGCTCATAAATACAAACCATAACAATTCTCAGCAGTAACTTCCCTACCACTGACATTAGTGTCTCTGGTCTATAGTTTCCTGGATTATCCCTGGTTCCTTTCCTGTATAATGGAAAAACAATAGTGACTTGCCAGTCCTCCAGACCTCAGCTACGGCTCAAGAGGACAGAAAGATATTGTTCACGGCCCCAGCAATCTCTTCACTTGCCTCTCTCAATAACCTGGGGTATATCCTATTGGGCCCAGGGGACTTTTAAGAAACCTGATGTTGGGTATTTAATATTTCAATAATATTTTAGTAGTCTGGTATATATATGCACACAAGTTGATTAGCATTCTATTTTTAAATTAATTACAGGTTATAGGTAAAAATATGCTAATTGCATAGATACATTGAATAAATACATTACCACATGATACTTTGCACCTTGCTTAAAGACTAAGCTACCTCATATTTTTGGACTTTCTGTTTAATGTTTTGAAGTTACAAAACATGACACCAACACTACCTCCACCTCTCCACCTTTACTTCGAAATGACTGAGCATATTAACACTCTTGGCACTGATCTCCCTATCCTTCACGTCCTTCTACTTGGTAAATGAAGTATTCATTAAGGACCTCACCCATATCCTCTGCATCCAAGCCAATGTTCCCCTCCTTTATCCTTGAGTGGTCACACCCTCTCCCGTTATGTACAGTATGTATAGAATGCTTTGGGATTCTTTTTAATCCTACTTGCCAAGGACTTATCATGACCCCTTATGGCTTTTCTAATTCCCTTCTTGAGTTCCTTTCTGGCTTCTTTATAATCTCTCAGGACTCTGTTTGATTCCAGCTTCCCAAGATGTACATACTTTTCCTTTTTCTTCTTGATTAAATTCATCACCTCCCCTGATGTCCAAGGTTCTCTCACCTTGCCGTCCTTGTCCTTCCTCCTGATTGGAACATACCTGTCCTGTACTCTGTGCAGTTGCTCTTTAAACACCCTCCATATGTTGAACGTGGACCTGCCTAAAAATCACTGTTCTCAAGTAACTCTCCCTAGTTCTTGCCTAGTTCTTGCAATATGACCTGTTCTAGTTTAACACTCTTCGACATGGTCTATGCTTACCCTTATCTAGAGTTATCTTCAAACTTAAAGAGCTGCAGTCACTATCCCTACCTGCTCACCTACTGAAAGGTTGGTCACTTGGCCATGCCCAACACCAGCCCCTCCTCTTGTTGGACTATCTATACATTGATTTAAGAAACCCTCCTGGATGCACCGAACAAATTCTGCCCCTTTTAAACAACTTGCACTGGGTAAGTCCCAGTTTATATTAGGGCAGTTGAAGTCCTGCAGATCGACAATCTTATTGCTTTTACACCTTTCCTTAATATGCCTGTATATCTTTTCCTCAGTGTCCCGGTGGCTTCGGGGGCGGGGTGTGGGATTTACCTGAAGTACAAACCCATTCAGAGTGATTGCACTCTCCCTGTTTTTGAATTCTACCCATATAGAGTCAGTGGATGGGCTCTCCATTATGTGCTCTCTGAGTGCAGCTGTGATATTGCCTCTGATTAGTGATGCAACTCCCCCAACCCGTTTTACCTCCCTCTCTGTCTTTTACAAAACATCAAAACCCTGGGACATTAAGCACCCATTCCTGTCTCTCTCTCAAACAAGTCTCTGTAATGGCCACAATATCATTGTACCAGCCTGCTTGCATTTACCCTATCAATACACCTCATAATTTGGTATACCACTGTCATCTCCTTTTAATCTTTTATGTTTCAAGGAATAAAGTTCTAACCAATTCAATTTTCCCTATAACTCATGTCCTCCAGACCTTGCATCATCCTTGCAAATTTTATCTGTACTCTTTCAATCTTAATGATATCTTTCCTTTAGGTAGATGACCAAATCTGCACACAATACTCCAAATTAGGTCCCATTAATGTCTTATACAACTTCAACGTAACATTCCAACTCCTCTACCCAATACATTGATTTATGAAGGCCAATGTGCCAAAGCCTTTCTTTACGACCCTGTCTACCTGTGACATCACTTTCAATGAATTATGGACCTATATTCCCAGGCCCCTTAGTTCTATCACACTCCTCAGTGCCCGACTGCTCACTGTGTAAGATCTACATGATTGGTCCGACTGAAGTGCAGCACCTCACACTTGTCTGCATTAAATTCCAACTGCCATTTTTCAGACATTTTTCCAGCTCGTCCAGATTCATAAGATCATAAATGTCACAGGTTTGTTTACAGCCCAAGTGCGGAGTGAGAGACATTGAAGCGGTCCGATAGTTCACAAAACTTTAATGCTGACCAATGTTAAAGTGAAAAGTAAATAATAAACACTAGGCCAAACAGGGCTGTTAACTAAAACTCTCAAACTGGAAACGAAACCGACACTGCGGCTGAAAAGAACATCTAAATATTAAACAAATACCGCTAGTTTTCAGTCAGGTGACTCGAAAGTCCAATTTCTCAGGCAAGGCTGATGCAAACAGACAGCGAAATGTTGCTGTTCTCTGTCCAAGTCTCGACAAGCACTACGACGACAAGTATGGAGTTAAGTACTATCACAATTAAATAATAATTAGCTGACACGTGCAAATTCACAAGCGCAATTGCCGTATCTACTGCGCAGCTGAATCCGTGGTTGTGATAGGGCCATCCTCTCTAGGCGCAGCCCCTGAGGCACCACAGACCTGTGTCCACTGGAAGTCCATGATTAGCGACTTGTCCAAGATGTCCTTCGCTGGGATCCAAGTACGTTCTCCTGGGCCGTACCCTTCCTAATCCACAAGGTACTGGACCTTACCACATACCCGGCGAGATGCAAGGAGGTGCTACACAGTATGGGCAAGGGAGCCATCTACCAGGGAACACAGCTCAAGTGGTGCCAGATGTTCCTCATATGGTAACCCTTTCATTCCTGGAATCATTCTCGTCAATCTTCTCTGAACCTTCTCCAATGTCAGTATATCCTTTCTAAAATAAGGAGGCCAAAACTGCACACAATACTCCAAGTGTGGTCTCACAAGTGCATTATAGAGCCTCAACATCATATCCCTGCTTCTATGACTATAGAAATGAATGCCAACATTGCATTTGCCTTCTTCACCACCGATTCAACCTGGTTAACCTTTAGGCTATCTTGCACAAGGACTCCCAAGTCCCTTTGCATCTCTGCATTTTGGATTCTCTCCCCATCTAAATAGTAGTCTTTCAATTTATTTCTTCCACAAAAGTGCAAGACCATACACTTTCCAACATTGTATTTCATTTGCTACCTCTTTGCCCATTCCCCTAAACTATCTAAGTCTCTCTGCAGGCTGTCTATTTCCTCAACACTACCTGCTCCTCCACCTATCTTTGTATCACCAGCAAATTTAGCCACAAATCCATTAATCCCATAGTCCAAATTATTGACATACATTGTAAAAAGCAGCGGTCCCAACACCGACCCCTGTGGAATTCCACTGGAAACCAGCAGCCAGCCAGAATAGGATCCCTTTATTCCCACTTCCTGTTTTCTGCCAATCAGCCAATGCTCAACCCATGCTAGTAACTCCCCTATAATTCCATGGGCTCTTATCTTGCTAAGCAGCCTCATGTGCAGCACCTTGTGAAAGACCTTCTAAAAATCCAAGTACAGCACATCTACTGCATCTCCTTTGTCTACCCTACTTGTAATTTCCTCAGAGAATTGCAGTAGGTTAGTCAGGCAGGATTTTCCTTTCGGGAAACTATGCTGGCTTTGGCCTACCTTGTCGTGTGCCTCCAGCTATTCCGTAATCTCATCCCTAACAATTGATTCCAACACTTCCAGCCACTGACATCAGGCTAACAGGTCTATAGTTTACTCTCTGCTGCCTCCCACTCTTCTTAAATAGCAGAGTAACATTT
Organism: Hemitrygon akajei; assembly: GCF_048418815.1. Taxonomy (NCBI): domain Eukaryota; kingdom Metazoa; phylum Chordata; class Chondrichthyes; order Myliobatiformes; family Dasyatidae; genus Hemitrygon; species Hemitrygon akajei. The sequence goes on from NC_133125.1 coordinate 110,929,072, forward strand.
GTAATTTTCCAGTCATCCAGTATAATGCCAGAATTCATTGATTCTTGAAAGATAATTGTTAATGCCTCTGCAATCTCTCCAGCTACTTCCTTCAGAACCCGAGGGTGCATTACATCAGGTCCAGGAGATTTATCCACCCTCAGACCATTATGCTTCCTGTGCCCCTTCTCAGTCGTAATTTTCACTGCAGAAACTTCACTTCATTGACACTCTTGACTGTCCGGTATACTGCAGACGTCTTCCACTGTGAAGACTGATGCAAAATACGCATTCAGTTTTTTTGCCATCTCTGCATCTCTCATTACAATATCTCCAGTGTCATTTTCTATTGGTCCTATATGTACTCTCAACTCTCTTTTGCCCTTTATATACTTAAAAAAGGTTTTAGTATCTTCTTTGATATTAGTTGCCAGCTTCCTTTCATGATTCATCTTTTCCTTCCTAATGACCTTCTTAGTTTCCTTCTGCAGGTTTTAAAAGCTTTCCAATCCTTTATCTTCCCACTAGCTCTGACTTCCTTGTAGCCCTCTCTTCTGCTTTTACTTTGGCTCTGACTTCATCTGTCAGCCACAGTAGTGTCCTTCTTCCATTGAAAAATTTCTTCTTATTTGGAATGTATCTGTCTTGCACTTCCCTCATTTTTCACAGAAACTCCAGCCATTGCTGCTCTGCTGTCCTTCCTGCTAGTGTCCCTCTCCAGTCAACCTTGGCCAGTTCCCCTCTCATTCCTTTATTCCACTGAAATATTGACACATTAGAATTTAGTTTCTCCTTCGCGAATTTCACAGTGAACTCAATCATATTGTGATCACTGTTCCCTAAGGATTCCTTAACCCTAAGCTCTCTTATCACCTCTGGATCATTGCACAACACCCAATCCAGCACAGCTGATCAACAACAAGCTTTTCTAAAAAGCCATCCCTTAGACATACTACAAATTCTCTCTCTTGAGGTCCAGATCATTGATATTGGTGACAAGCAACAACAGACCCAGCACTGATACCTACAACACCCCACTTGTCACAGGCCTCCAGAGAGAGGAGCAACCATCTACTTTCACTCTCTGATGATTTCTCATGAAGTCAATGTCTAATCCAATTTACTACATCGTCTTGAATGCTGAGTGACTGAAATATGTGTTGTTGTTGTTGAATTGGTTTAGTCGAGTCCGACTTGTCAGGTCCTCATGCGCCCTGTGGCAAGATACAGAAGTTTCAGATACTGCTGCTGCCCAGTTGGGACCCAGCTGGGTTTGAACTCAGGACCATCTGCCTTGAAGTCCAGTGCTGATGCCATTACACCACCAGCTGGCCCATGTGGGACCTTATCAAATCGCTTCTGAAGTCTGTGTATAAAACATTCACTGGCTTGCCTTTATCCACTTTCCTGGTAGCTTCCTTGAAAAACTCTGTAAGACTCTTCTCACTGAGACCATAAAATATAGGAGCAGAATTAAGCCATTTCTCCATCGAGTATGCATCATCATGGCTGATCCATTTTTCCTCTCAGCCCCATTCTCCTGCCTTTCCCCCTCCCCCTCATCCCTTCATCCTGATGAATCAGGAATCTATCAACCTCTCCCTTAGGCATACATAAATCTTCAGCTCCACCACTGCCTGTGGCAACAAATTCCATAGGTTCACCACTCTCCTGCTAAAGAAATTTCTCCTCATCTTCATTCTAAAAGGATTGCCCTGTATTTTGAGGATGTGTCCTCTGATCATTTTTGTGAACCTCCTTTGAACCTTCTCCAGTTTCAGCACATACTTTCCAAGATAAGGGACGCAAAACTGCTCACAATACTCCAAGTGAGGCCTCACCAGTGCTTTATAAAGTCTCAACATTGCATCCTTGCTTTGATGTTCTAGTCCTCTTGAAATGAATGCTAACATTTGCCTTCCTCACCACAGATCAAATCTGCAAATTAACCTTTAGGGAATCCTGCACAAGGACTCCCAAGTCCCTTTGTGCCTCAGATTTTTATATTTTCTCTCAATATAGAAAATAGTCAACCCTTTCATTTCTTCTACCAAAGTGCATGACCATACACTTCCTGACACTTTTTTCCATCTGCCACTTCATTGCCCATTCTCCAAATCTGTCTAAGTCCTTCTCTGGCTTCCTTATGTTCTCAAACCTACTTGTCCCTCCACTAATCTTCACATTGTCTGCAAACTTTGCAACAAAGCTATTAGTTATATCATACAAATCATTGACATCTGTAAAAAGAAGCAGTTCCAAAACAGACCCCTATGGAACACCACTAGTCCCTGGTAGCCAACCAGACAAGGCTCTCCTTATTCCCACACTTTGCCTCCTGCCAATCAGCCACAGCTTTATCTATGCTAGAATTTTTCTTGTAATACCACAGACTTGTAGCTTGTTAAGCAGTCTTACGTATGGCACCTTGTCAAAGACCTTCTGAAAATCCAAGTACACAACATCAACAGATTCTCCTTTGTCTATGCTGCTTGTTATTTCTTCAAAGAATTCCAACAGATTTGTCAGTCAAGATTTTCCCATGAGGAAACTGTGCTGACAATTGCCTATATTTTCAGGTGCCGCAAGTACCCTGAAACCACATCCATAACAATCAACTCCAACATCTTCCCAACCACTGAGGTCAGACTAACTGGTGAATAATTTCCTTTCTTCTGCCTCTCCCCCTTCTTGAAGATTGGAGTGACATTTACAGAACCATTCCAGAATCTAGTGGTTCTTGAAAGATGACATTCTCTTCAGCTACCTATTTCAGAGCCCTGGGGCATACAACATCTGGTCCAGGTGACTTATCTACCTTCAGACCTTTCAATTTCCCAAGAACCTTCTCCCAAGTAACTTCACACAGTTCATGAGCCCTGAGACCTCGAACTGCCACCATAATGCTAATGCCTTGCACAGTGAAGACTGATGCAAAATACTTATTCAGTTCCTCTGCATTTCTTTGACCCACATTACTACCTTTCAGGGCATTGTTTTCCAGCAGTCCAATATCCACGCTTGCTTCTATCTTACACTTTATATATCTGAAGAAACTTTTTGTATCATCTTTAATATTATTAGCTAGCTTACTTTTGTATTACACCTTTTAAATGACTTTTTAGTCACCCTCTGTTGGTATTTAAAAGCTTCCCAATCCCCTAACATTCCATTAACTTTTGCTCAATTATATGCCCTCTTTGGCTTTGACTTCCCTTGTTTGCCATGGTTGTGTCATCTTGTCTTTAAAATACTTCTTCTTCTTTGGGATGTATATATCCTGTGCCTTCTGAATTGCTTCCAGAAATTCCAGCCATTGCTGCAGTGCCGTCATCCCTGCCAGTGTTCTTTTCCTATCAATTCTGGCCAACTCCTTTCTCATGCCTCCCTAATTTTCTTTGCTCCACTGTAATACTTATACATCTAACTTCAGCTTCTCCTTCTCAAATTTTAGTGTGAATTTGATCATATTCTGACCACTTCTCCTCAGGGTTCTTTTACCTTAAGCTCTCTAATTAATTCTGGTCATTTCACAAATCCTAACACAGAAAAATTGATCCCCTCGTGCACTCAAACACGAGCTGCTCTAAAAAGTCATCTTGTAGGCATTCTAGAAACTCCCCCTCTTGGGATCCCACACCAACCTGATTTTCCCAACCTGCCTGCATATTGAAATCCCCCATGACGATTGTAACGTTTGGCATGCATTTTCTATCTCCCATTGTAACTTGTAGACCACATCCTTACTACTGCATATAACTGCCATCAGGGTCTTTTTACCCTTGAAATTCCTTAGCTCTATCCACAATGATTCAGCACCTTCTGACACTATGGCACCTCTTTTGAATCATTTAATTTCAGTTTTTAACCAACAGAGCCACGCCACCCCCTCTGCCTTCCTGCCTGTCCTTTCGATACAATGTGTAGCCTTGGACATTAAGGCGAGTTTGTTATACCTTTGGCTCCAACCTCTCAAGCCCAAGTTCCACAACTAAAACAAATGATAACAAATATCTCATACTCAGAGTCCTGACCAACGAAGGCAAGGATCTCATAGACCTTCTTTACTGTCCTGTTTACTAGCATGGCTGCTATCAGGGAAGTATGGACTGGGACTCTAAAATCCCTTTGTACATCAATGCTGTTAAGACCCTTTACATTAACTGCCTACTTGACCTTCCAAAGTACAGCACTTTTCACTTGTCTGGATTAAGCTTTATTTCTCCTCCCATAATTGTTGCTATTTTTTAATTAATTTGTTATGAATTTTTACAATAGAACAACAAAAAAAATCAACAAAATGGAGATTTATACAGTGCAAAACAAATGTATACAGGTATATATACAGGTAGTCCCTGAGTTATGAACGTCCGACTTACGGATGGCTCGTACTTATGAACCAAGGAAGGAGAATGCCATCCGCCATTTTAAGTCAGATCATGACACCGCCCGCTATTTTAAGTCATTGATACTGTGTTGAGCATGTAATTTTGTATTTGGCTTAAATTTTTTGGCAAGATTCACCCTGACCCCTCTCCCCCCCCCCCCCCCCCCCCGCTCTGGCCGTCTGGTGGCGCAGTGAGATCTTCGCCGGGCTGGAGAATGGAGGTTCCTGAGTTTGATCCAGTGACAGACCGCTCCTGTGCCAGGTTGATGTCGATCCAGTGACTCCCATACCATCCATGCTGGGTTGATGTTGAGCTCGCAACTCGACCTTGAAAAAACAAATACTGCCACCTCCAGTTTAAATTCCCATGCGGAATGTTGTGGAGGATCAAATACCCAAACCCAGCACAGCCCCCACTTGTCCCATTTAACCTGTCTCAGTGTGGTGGACTTTCGAACCCGGGGAATTCGGTGCGGTGGATCTTAGGACCCAGCAGACCTTGGGAGCCGGCAGAGGTCGAGACCCAGCGGACCTTGGGAGCTGGCAGAGGTCGGGACCCACTGCCCACAATGGTTCTGTTCTGTTGATGGGAAGCGATCACGATTGAAAATAAAGTGGAAATAATAAAGCATTTGGAAAGAGGTGAATTGCCATCGGACATTGGAAAAGCATTAGGCTACAGTCAGTCAATGATCGGAACAATTTTAAAGGATAAATTGAGAATAATGGAGCATGTGAAAGGCCCTGCCCCGATGAAAGCTACAATTATTACTAAGCAATGCAGTGGTTTAATTATTGGAATAAATACATTTCGTAAGTGTTTTATATGCATAGAAAAGTAAAATATATATTATATACTATGACAAACATTTGACTAACTGACATTAAATAATACCAGATGTACTTTTTCTGATTTACGTACAAATCCGACTTAAAGATGGACTCAGGAGCGAAACTCGTACGTAACCTGGGGACTGCCTGTAATTCATAACAAAAAGGAAAAAGTGCCCAAAATAAAATCATATGAAGTTAGTGTCCTCCCCACCCTCCCACTACAAACTCCAGGCCAACCATTTCAATGCGTAAAAGAAAAAATAATCGGAGTGTTCAAGCCCACAGAGCTGTAAATATATTTAAAAAAAGAAAAAATAATGCCTACTACCAAAACTATAATGTAATTCACACCAAAAAACTGTGGAACTTACAGAAAAAAAAGCTGCAAGTAAGGGATTATAGTACAAAAAAAGGATAAACTTAATCTAAAGAGGAGTTATGAAAGTATTCAAGAAAAGGTCCCCACACCCTATGAAACTTTATGTCTGAATTGAGAAGTGAATAATGAATCTTTTCAAGGTCTAAACATGGCATAATATCACGAAGCCATTGAGCATGAGTGGGTGGGGCAACATCTCTCTACCTCAGAAGAACTAACCATCTAACCAAAATAAAGGCAAAAGATAATGTTTGACGTTTAGACGGACTCCAGTGCAAGTCTACTTCACCCAAGGTGCCAAAAGGAGCAATCAGAGGGTTAGGTTCTAAGTGGCAATTAAGAATATGGGATAAAGTTAAAAAAAACTTCTCTCCAGAATTTCTCTAGACTAGGAAAAGCCCAGTACATATGAATAAGAGGAGCCTCGTCCCCTTTATATTTGTTACAAACGGGACTAATGTCAGGATAAAACCACGATAATTTAGTTTTAGACATATGAGCCCTATGTACAACCTTAAACTGCAAAAGGCAGAGGCGAGCACATAAAGAGGTTGAGTTAACTGACTTAAGAATTGAATCCCAAACTGCATCAGGTTTGTTAAAACCATAATTGTTAAAGATTCATTGTACCTGCTGTATCCTTTAACAACCTTCTTCACTGTCAACAACTCCACTGTTTAATGTGTCATCTGAAAACATACTAACCCATCCATCTACATTTTCATCTAAGCCATTTATATAGTGTATATGACAAAGAACAATGGTCCTGGCTGTGAACGCTAGAGCACCACTATTCATGGATCTCCAGTCACAATATTACCCTTCCACCACTACGTCTTTCTTCTGTGGGCAACCTAATTCAGAATCCAAGCTATCAAATCACCATGGATCCCATGTATCTTCTAGATCAGTCTACTATGAAAAATGTTGTCAAAGGCCTTACTAAAGCATACTTCAACAACTTCCACTCCCCCTCAATAATCATCTTTGTCACCTCCTCAAAAACTCAATTAATTTTATATGAAATGATCTGTCGCATAGAAAGCCATGCTTGGCTAGTCAGGACATTCTTCTCCAAATATTTGTAAATCCTTCTCTAAGAGTTCATAAGACCATAGATAGGAGCAAAACTAGGCCACTCAGCCCATTAAGTCTGCTCTGCCATTCCTTCATGGTTGATTTATTATCCCTCATCCCCCAAGCCTCCTGGCTTCTGCCTGTACCCTTTGTTGCCCTGACTAATCAAGAAACTATCAATGTCCGCTTTGATTCTACTCAATGATTTGGCCTGAGAGGATGGTGCTTGAAAGGACGTGCTCCTGAGAGGAGGGCTTCAGGTTTTTAGATCATTGGGCTTTGTTCCAGGGAAGGTGGGATCTGTTCCGAAGGGACGGTTTACACCTGAACTGGAGCGGTACTAACATTCTTGCAGGAAAGTTTGCTAGTGCTTCTTGGGGGGGGGGGGGGGGGGGGGTTAAACTAAATTTGCAGGGGGCGGGGATCCAGAATGCGAGAGAGGATAGCGAGATGAAGAATAAAGGACAAGTGGGGACTACACGGTTCCGGAATATTAAGTGTGTAGTAGAGAAAGGTGAGGCGGAACAAGTGATAAGGAGGACTCATGTACAGAGGGATGGTCTGACGGAACATGGAGTTAAATGTGCAGAAAGAATAAGTAAATTTAGGAAGGACAACAAAATTCTAGGGGCGTATAGCCCGATGGGAGTTCCGGGAGCTGGGTTAAGCACAATAGGCAGAGATTCAAACAGAGAGAGGAGAAATGGGCTAAAAATTCTATATCTGAATGCACTAAGTGTCAGAAATAAGGCGGATGAGCTTGAAGCTCAGGTACGAATGGGTAACTATGATGTTGTTGGGATAATGGAGACATGGCTGCAGGGAGATCAGACCTGGGAAATGAATGTACAAGGGCATAGGTGCTATCGTAGGGACAGAAATGTGGGCAGAGGGGATGGGGTGGCCCTGTTGGTGACAAATGAGAATCAGTCCTTTGCAAGGGGGGACATAGGATCAGGAGAAGTGGAGTATGTGTGGATAGAGTTGAGGAACAGTAAGGGCAAAAGGACCCAAATGGGTGTTGTCTACAGGCCACCAAACAGTTGCATGGATATTGGGTGCAAGTTGAATAGGGAGTTAACATTGGCATGTGGCAAAGGTAATGTTGCAGTAGTTATGGGGGATTTCAACATGCAGGTGAACTGGGAGAATCAGGTTGGTGCTGGACCCCAGGATAGGGAGTTTGTAGAGTGCCTACGGGATGCATTCTTGGAACAGCTTGTACGAGAGCCGACCAGGGACAAGGCTATTCTGGATTTAGTGTTATGTAATGAACAGGATTTGATAAGCGATCTTGAAGTAAAGGAGCCATTAGGAGGTAGTGATCATAATATGATAAGTTTTTATCTGCAATTTGAGAAGGATAAGGGCAGCTCGGAGGTGTCAGTGTTGCAGTTGAACAGGGGAAACTATGGAGCCATGAGGGAGGAGCTGGCCAAAGTTAACTGGACGGATATCCTAGCAGAAAAGACAGTGGAACAGCAATGGCAGGTATTCTTGGGAATAATGCACAAGGTGCAAAATCAGTTCATCCCCCAGAGAAGGAAGGATTCAAAGGGGGGAAAGGGGCCACAGTGGTTGACAAAGGAAGTCAGAGATTGCATAGCATTAAAAAAAAGGAAGTATGACAGAGCTAAGGTGAGTGGGAGGACAGATGATTGGGAAATTTTTAAGGAACAACAGAACTTAACTAAAAAGGCAATACGGGGAGAAAAAAATGAGGTACGAACGCAAGCTAGCCAGGAATATAAAGGAGGATAGCAAAAGCTTTTTTAGGTATGTGAAGAGAAAGAAGGTAGTTAAGAACAATGATGGGCCCTTGAAGAATGAATTGGGTGAAATTGTTATGGGAAACAAAGAAATGACAGAAGAATTTAATAAGTACTTTCGATCTGTCTTCACTAAGGAAGACACAAGCAATATCCCAGATGTATGGATGGGTCAAAGACATAGGGTAAGAAAGAAAATGAAACAGATTGACATTAGGAAGGAAACGGTGATGAGTAGACTGATGGGACTGAAGGCTGACAAATCCCCAGGTCCAGATGGTCTGCATCCTAGGGTACTAAAGGAGGTGGCCCTGGAAATTGCGGATGCATTGGTAATCATTTTCCAATGTTCCTTAGATTCAGGATCGGTTTCTGAGGATTGGAGAATGGCTAATGTTATCCCACTTTTTAAGAAAGGAGGAAGGGAGAAAACAGAGAACTATCGTCCTGTCAGCCTAACATCAGTAGTGGGGAAGATGCTAGGCCCATTATTAAAGATGAAATAGTGGCATATCTAGATAGCAGTGATAGGATTGGGCCGAGCCAGCATGGATTTACCAAGGGTAAATCATGCTTGACTAATCTATTGGAGTTTTTTGAGGATGTAACCAGGAAGTTAGACAAAGGAGATCCAGTGGATGTAGTGTACCTCGATTTTCAGAAGGCATTTGATAAGGTCCCACATAGGAGATTGGTGGGTAAAATCAAAGCTCATGGCATTGGGGGGAAGACATTGACATGGATAGAAAACTGGTTGGCAGATAGAAAGCAAAGGGTAGCGGTGAATGGGTGTTTCTCGGAATGGCAGGTGGTGACTAGTGGGGTGCCATAGGGCTCGGTATTGAGACCACAGCTGTTTATGATTTACGTCAATGATTTAGATGAAGGCATTGAGAATAACATCAGCAAGTTTGCTGATGATACTAAGCTGGGTGGCAGTGTGACATGTGATGAAGATGTTAGGAGAATTCAGGGTGACTTGGATAGGCTGGGTTAGTGGGCAGATACTTGGCAGATGACGTTTAATGTGAATAAGTGTGAGGTTATCCACTTTGGGAGTAAGAACAGGAAGGCAGATTATTAACTGAACGGTGTAAAGTTAGATAAGGGAGAAATACAAAGAGATCTAGGAGTCCTTGTTCATCCGTGAAGAAGGCTAATGGAATGTTGGCCTTTATTACAAATGGAATTGAGTACAAGAGCAAGGAAATCCTCTTGCATTTGTACAGAGCCCTGGTGAGACCACACCTGGAGTATTGTATACAGTTTTGGTCTCCAGGGTTAAGGAAGGACATCCTGGCTGTAGAGGAAGTGCAGCGTAGATTCACGAGGTTAATTCCTGGGATGTCTGGACTGTCTTACGCAGAGAGGTTAGAGAGACTGGGCTTGTACACGCTGGAATTAAGGAGATTGAGAGGGGATCTGATTGCAACATATAAGATTATTAAGGGATTGGACAAGATAGAGGCAGGAAATATGTTCCAGATGCTGGGAGAGTCCAGTACCAGAGGGCATGGTTTGAGAATAAGGGGTAGGTCATTTAGGACAGAGTTAAGGAAAAACTTCTTCTCCCAGAGAGTTGTGGGGGTCTGGAATGCACTGCCTCGGAAGGCAGTGGAGGCCAATTCTCTGGATGCTTTCAAGAAGGAGCTAGATAGGTATCTTATGGATAGGGGAATCAAGGGATATGGGGACAAGGCAGGAACCGGGTATTGATAGTAGATGATCAGCCATGATCTCAAAATGGCGGTGCAGGTTCGAAGGGCCGAATGGTCTACTTCTACACATATTGTCTGTTGTCTATTGTCTATTGCCTTCACAGCCATACACAACAATGAATTCCACAGATTCACCACCCTCTGACTAAAAAATTCTGCCTCATCTTTGCTCTAAATGGATGTTGCTCTATTCTGAGGCTGTTTCCTTTGTTTCTTGACTCACCCACTATAGGAAACATGTTCTCTGTGTCCACTCTTTCTAGGCCTTTCAATATTTGCCAGGTCCAATGAAATCTCCCTTCAGTCTTCTAAACTCCAGTGAATACAGACCCAGAGTTATCAAATACTCCTCATACATTACCCTTCCATTCCTGGAATCATCCTCGTGAACCATCTTTGAACCCTCTCCAATGCCAGCACACCTGTTTTTTTTAAATAAATAGGCCCAGAACTGCTCACAATACTTCAAGAGCAGTCTGAGCAATGCTGTTTAAGCACCAGCATTATATTCTTGCTTTTGTATTCTAGTCGTCATGAAATGAATGTTAATATTGCATTTGTCTTCCTTACTAGCAACTGAACCTGAAATTTAATCTTTAGGTAATCCTTCACAAGGACTCCCAAGCCCCTTTACACTTTTGATTGATTAAAATTTTCTCTCTGTTTAGAAAATGATCTATGTCTTTACTCCTTCTACCAAAGTGCACAATCATACAGTTCCTTTCCCTGTGATCCTTTTGCCACTTCTTTTCTCATTCTCTCAATTAAGTCCTTCTGCAGACTCCCCACTTCCTCAACACTACCTGCCCCTCACCTATTTTTGTATTTTCTGCAAACTTGGCCTCAAAGCCATGAATTCTGTCATTCAAGTCATTGAAATATAAAATGAAAAGAACTGGTCCCTGTGGAAAACCCCCTTTATTCCCACTCTTTCCCTTTTACTAGCCCCCAATCTTCTATCCATGCTGGTATTTTTCCTGTCATACCATGGGCTCTTATCTTGTTAAACAGCCTCATGAGCAAGTCTTTGTTAAAGGCCTTCTGAAAATCCAAGTAAACAACATCCACCAACTCTCCTTTCTTTATCTTGCCTGTTACTTTCTCAAAAAATTCCAACAGATTTGTCAGGCAAGATTATCCCTTAAGGATACCATGCTAACTTTGGCCAGTTTTATCATGTGGCTCCAAGTGCACTGAAAGCTCGTCATTAACAAAGGACTCCAACATCTTTCTAACCACTGAAGTCAGGCTGACTGGCCTGTGACTAGAAATTCAAGATGGCGCCCTTGAACAAAGTGGCCAGCAGTTATGTCCTAGAGAAATTCACAAAACTACTTATTTTATATCTTTTACTTCTTCTTTAAAATATGATTATACTGCTTAGCTGTGTGTGATTAAGAACTGTGATTTACATTTTGATGGTGTATTTTTGGGCCATTTTGAGAAGTCTGGTGCTTTGCTGTCTCTGAGGGAGTTCTGTGAGGTTTGGAGAGGAGTGTGCAGCCTGGACACCTGGAAGCCTGCAGCAGGGCACGAACCCACGATCAGCTCCATTGCTCCTCACTGATTGAGGTGTCGAGCAAAGTTGAAGTCAATGAGAATGAGAGCAGAGGACAGGCGGCTGTTTGACGCTGTTTGCTTGTGTTTGACTGCTCTTCCTCTCCTTCTCACCAGCTGCTGTCAGAGGGAAGTTCATGAGTCTTGGGATTCACATTGGATTGATTGGTGAAGCTGTGGACTCAATCCGGGGGACTTTGAGGTTCATTCAGACTGGGGTGAAGAATAGCTCTGTGGACTGCTGTGGGCCAGCAGCGTGGTGGTGAACTGAACTAAACTGAATATTATGGGACTCATGGTATGATGTTTGATATTCTTTGTGTTGTTCGCTCTCTTTTTGCTGTTTGTGCAATTTGTTCTTTTTTTGTGCGTTACTGGTTTGAAGTTTTCCTGAGCAGGTACCATGGTAGTTCGTTGTTTCGTGGCTACCTGTGAGAGGATGAATCTCAGAGTTGTATTCTGTATATATACTTTGATAATAAACGGACTTTGAATCTTTGGATTTTTTAATGATTTCTTTTCTTCTGCATTCCTCCCTTCTTAAAGAGTGGAGCGACATTTTCAATTTTCCAATACTTTGGAACCATTCCAGAAGCTATTAATTCTTGAAAGATCATTAATAATGCCTCCACAATCTCTTCAGCTACCTCTTTCAGAACCCTGATGTGTAGTCCATCTAGTTCAGGTGACTTGTCTAGTTCAGAGCTTTCAGCTTCCTAAGCTCTTTCTCCTTAGCCATAGCAACTACACAGCACTTCTGCACCCTGACACTCTCAAAGTCCTGACTCAAAGTAGTGTCTTCCACAGTAAAGACAGATGCAAAATACTTATTAAGTTTGTCTATCATAACATTGCCCTCATTACATGACTTTTCTACCGCCCGTTGTAATTTGTAGCCCATATCCTGGCTGCTGTTCAGAGGCCTGCATATAACCACTATCACAGTCTTTTTACCCTTGTATATTCTTAACTCCAAGCACACAGGTTTTACATCTTCACATTCTATGTCAGCTCTTCCTAAGGAATTGATTTCATTTTCTTTCCCAACAGAGCCATCCCACCCCCTTTGCATCCCTGCCTGTCCTTTTGATACAATGTGTATCCTTGGATGGCAAGCTCTCAACTATAACCTTCTTTCAGCCACATCTCAGTGATGGTCAAGAGATCGTACTGTACCTGCCAATCTCTAACTGTGCTACAGGTTCATCTGTCTTATTCCGTATACTACGTGCATTCAAATATAACAACTCCAGTCCTGTATTCATCACCCTTTTCAATTTTGTCCTGATGTTACACTTCAACTTATTCCACAGACTGCAATTTTGCCCTCTCATCTGTCTGTCTTTCATCACAGTCTCACTACACACTGCATCTAGTTCTATAGCAACTTCCCCATCCTTAGCCCTATCACTCCACTTCTTATTTCCCTGCCAAATTAATTTAAACCCTCTCCAACAGCTCTAGCAAACCTTTCCATAAAATTTGGTCCCCCTCTGGTTCAGGTGTAACCCATCATTTTTGTACATGTTATACCTTGCCCAGAATAGATTCCCATGATCAAGGAATCTGAAATGCTGTCCCACTTCCTCAGCCACTCATTCATCTGTACTTGTTCATCGTATTCCCACCCTGGCTAGCATATGGTACTGGGAGTAATCCATAGATTACCATCTTGGAGGTGCTGCCCTTCAGCCTCTTCCCTAACTCCCTAGACTTACTGAGCTGGGCCTCTTCCCTCTTTTTACCCATGTCATTAGTACTAATGTGCACAATGATCAATGATCTCTAGCTGTTCACCCGCCCTCATGAGAATCTTCTGTAGCCGCTCTGAGACATTCTGAAACCTAGCACCTGGGAGGCAACACATCATACTGCCTTCTCTTTTCTGGCCACAGAATCTGCTATCCGTCCCCCTAGCTATTGAGTTTCCAATCACCATCTCTCTGCTTGACATTACCCTTTCCTACTGAGCCTCGGAGCCGGCCACAGTGTCACTATCCTGTTTGCTGTTGGTCCGCTTTGACAGTATACAGTTTGCATATGTGCCCCAGTGGTATCCAAAAGGGTATACTTGTTGCTGAGAGGAATGGCCACAGGGGAATCTGCACTGACTGCTTAACCTCCTTATTTCTCCTGGTGATCACCATCTTCTATCTAAAGCCTGCATTCTGGGTGTGACCATCTCAGTAAAAGGTCTTATCTTTGAGGTTTTCAGCCTCACACCTCATCCTGAATGCATCCAGCTCCAGCTCCAATTCCTTGACTTTGTCAGCCAGGAGCTGCAGTTGGATGCACTTCCTACAGAAGTACCCTGAAATCCCACATCTCACAGGAGGAGCATTCCACTGCCTCAACTACCATCCTGCCTACACATGTAATACCTCCAACTTTTCAAGCTTAAGGTCTACCTTTACCTGTTCTCACCTAAGCTTGTTGAGCCAAAGCCTGGCCACTCTAACACATTCCACTCCAGCTACACTTGGCTTCTTTTTATTGAGCCCTGCTGAGAGATCATTATGATTGCAACCTACCAAAAAGTTCTGATAGGCCCTAAGCTCATTTTGAACCTCATGCTGCCTTACCAATGAATGACTACACACAATGATTGCAACTCTCCGAAAAGTTGCCAAAGACCCTGAGCTCTTTTTAACCCTCACACTGCCTCACCAATAAACAACTTCCCATGATGATTACAGTCCTCTTCATTCTCCACATCTCCCATTCAGAAATAAGGGGATGTGGAAGAGGCTGGAGTTGGAGGAATGCTCAAGATTGGTTACAGAGATGGGGAGAGATTTAAACAATAGATCAAGAAGTTTTGCACTGTAATGTGCACTCCTCTGCAACGGGATCCTTGCCTTTCTACTTGAGAGACCGCAGTCAGTGCAGATTGGTAATAACATCGTGCTTAAATCAACATGGGTGGACCTTTGCCCAATGCTCTACTCTCTTTGCACTCAGGACTGTGTGACCAGGCACATCTTAAACATCACTTGCAAAATTCACTGATGACACATTTGTTCTTGACAGACTCTCAGACTGGCATTGAGGAGTCGTACAGGAGTGAGATAGATTGGCTAGATGTGTTGTGCCACAACAACAACCTTGTAATCAACGTCAGCAAGACCAATGAACTTATTGTGGACTTGAGGAACAGAAATTGAGGAGAATATACACAAGTCCCCATTAATGGGTCATTGGTGGAAAAGGCTCCAAGTTCCTGCATATCAGTATCTCAGATGATCCAACCTGGGTTCAATGCAATGATGGAATCACAAAAAAAATTGCCAATGGCTCAATTTCTTTAGGAATTTTGGCCTGTCATCAAAGACTCTTGCAAATTTCTACAGATGTATTTGGATAGAATTCTGACTGGTTGCATCTCTGCATGGTATGGAGTCTCCAGTGTGTAGGATTGAAAGGATTGTCAGCTTAGCCAGTTATATTATGGACAGAACCCTCTCCACCATTAAGAACATTTTCAAAAGGTGGTTCCTCACGATGATAGCATCTATTATTAAGGACCCTCATTATCTGGGATATGTCCTCTTCTCATTGCTACCATCAGGGAGTAGGTAGACAAGTCAGAAGACCCACATTCATTGATTTAGAAGCAGCTTCTTCTCCTCTGCCATCAGACTTTGGAGTAGACCATGAACCCATGAACCATCCCTCATTATTCCTTCTTCTTGTATTATTTATTTATTTCACAATTTACAGTAATTTATATCTTTTCCCTGTACTGCTGCTACAAAACAACAGGTTTCATGTCATACATCAGTGAGAATAAAACCAATTCTGATTCTATTTTTCTACTTTTGCTGGCATTGTGTCCCCTGATCCACCCTTCCCTATCCACATATGATGCACAACTCTGCTACACTAGTTGAAATCTCCACTGTCCTTAAATTGACACACGGCTTGTCTGAGATCCAGTATGGAAAGAGCAGAAATCATCTATTGTTAGATATTGAAGGGACTAAAATCATTGTTTATGGACTCCATCAAAATTGCCATTCTCTCGTCGTCAATGCCATGGCACTCATTAGCAATGATCTAAAGCTGCATCATTCTGTTTTCTAATTTGTCATGTTGTTTGACACCATGATCACTATTGATTGTATGTCAGCACCATCACAAAAACCACCTGCTTTCACTTTTGGAATATTACACGACATTGGCTCTATTTCATCTGATAATTTGCTGAAAACCGTGGGCTTGTGTGTGACCATTTACTACATTTCTGTCTGATCATTGTTGCCTACAAGCTACAACACCTCAGGTCTTCCAAAATATGTTCTTCGGTGTGCCAGGTTCCATTCAATTATCACCAGCTTGTTAATATTCAGTTTCCCATCCATACTTTCAAATTTATTTGTGGCCTTCCCAGTTCCCACCCTTAAACTTTTCCAGCCATGCAGCATTCTGAGAGAATTGGCTTTGAGGTCATTCTAGTGCTAACATTTTACTTAACTAACATTCATACACCTAACACACATCCACATACCCAATAATTCTCCAAAACTCACATCTCAGACATCACACACATTCCAACAGGCAAATCAGCCAGATACACTCATTCTTTCCTCTCTCTTTTTCAGGAGAAGATAATGCAGTAACTGCTATCAGCAGCAGGCTGTGGTAGTTACTGTCATGTTCACTTTCAAATTTACTTGTGATTATGTTGTCCGGTGCAACAGGCATTAGTGAAATCAAGATGATTGATGACGACTGAACACAGGCATTCATTCCTCCTTCTTGCAATTACTTTCCTATCATTCAGCCAAGCCAGTCGAACTTCAGCAGCCCCTTTTCCAAGCTCTTTGCAGGGTACCCATTCCGTCCTGGAAGATGAAGGTGAGGAATACACAGGGAAGAGCATTGATGAGAGTGCAGCTGGAGATGTGAAGCTTCACTGAAAACCCAGGAGAAGTGCTCGACAGAATGCCAATCCTGCTGCAACCATCTGGGTCTTTGGAGCTCATCCTGCATTTCAGAATAGCATCCACTGAAATTGGGGTCCAGTCATTATGGACCTTTTGGGTAAGAGGATGGTTTTATTTGAAATATTTCTTTATTTGACATACTATATGTAGTTTTACTGTTAGATTTTCCAAACCTTTTAGTTTATATTTGCTGTAGTACACCTCAACTTACTCTCTTTAACTTCTATATCTGTTTCAACTTTCCCATCTGCTATACTGCTACTTTGGATCCCATTCCCCTGCCAGACCAGTTAAAATGACCCCAAGTAGATATCCCCCTAGTAGAAAAGCCTATTGGAATCCCTCAGGTTGTGTTCAAAGTATTGCTCTTGTACAAGTTACATCTATCCTAAATGAAATTGCAATAGTTTTTCTCTAATTTATCCTTCATCCTGAGGATACATTAGTTGCAAGTTCAAATAGCCACTGCAAATTTCTCCTCTTATGTAGGTAGGTGCGGGATTCAGATGGAATGTGGGGGAGAATAAAGAGGGATTAGTGTACATTTAATGTAAATAGATGCTGGTGGTTAGTATGGGCTGAAGTGGCCTAGCTGAAATGCCCATAACCTGGTGTCTTAGTATAAATCAGGACCAAGATAGAACATTGCAGCATAAGAACATCCCATTGGTTCTCGATGTCTGTGTATAACATAATGACAAATTAAACAAAATCTCCTTTGCTTGCACATGATCTTCATCTGTCTAATTACTGCATATTCATGTGTCTAGCTAAAAAGCTCTTAAAATTATCTGTTTCCACTGCTTCCTCTGGAAGCACATTCCCACCCACCAGTCTCTGTGTACAGAAACCACCCCTCCCCCCTTCACTTTTCTTTTCATCTATTCCCTTCTCACCTCCAATCCGTGTCTTTGTCCAGAAGAGCATGAATCTTTGGATTGCTTTCCTCAGGAACACAGTGGAGGTTCAATATGTTCAAGATGGAGATCAGTAGATATTTGGATATTAATGGAATTGAGGAACATGAATATTGTCCTTACATAAGGGCAGTATACTGAGAAGTATCGTCTCCTGCTTTTGTCCACTGGTGGCATCAGTTATGAAGGATCCTGTTGTGGTGTAGTGTCTGATGGACAACAATAATTCACTGAAAGTGGCGTCAGAGGTAGATAGGGTTGTAAAGAAAGCTTTTGGTACATCGGCCTTCATAAATCAAAGTATTGAGTATAAGAGATGGGATGTTATGATGATGTTGTATAAGAAATTGGTGAGGCCTAATTAGGGGTATTGTATCACAAACACGTGAAAATCTGCAGAATCTAGAAATCCAAAGCAACTCACACAAAATGCTGGAGGAACTCAGCAGGCTAGGCAGCATCTATGGATAGGAGTAAGCAGTCAAAGTTTTCTGGCCAAGAGCTTTCCTATCCAGTACTGAAGAAGGGTCTCAGCCTGAAACATTGACTGCTTACTCTTTCATAGATGTTGTGTGACTTGCTGAGTTCCTTTAGCATTTTGTGTGTGATGCTTTGGAGTATTTTGTGTAGTTTTGGTCACTTGCCTACATGAAATATGTTAATAAAGTATAAAGAATACAGAGATTCACAAGGATGTTGCTAAGACTAGTGGACCTGAGTTATAAGGAAAGTTTGAATAGGTTAGGACTTTATTCTTGGCACATAGAAGATTGATGGAGATATACACAATTATGGGGGGTATAGACAGGGTTAATGTAGACAGGCTTTTTCCACTGAATTTGGGTGGGACTACAACTAGGGATCATGGATTAGGGGTTAAGGGAGAGAAGTTTAAGAGGAACATGAGGAGAACTTTGTAACTCAGAGGTTCCTGAGAGTGTGGAACTAGCTCCCAGTGCAAGTGGTGCGTGCAAGTTTGATTACAAAGTTTAAGAAAAGTTTGGATAAATACATGGACTGTAGGGTTATGGAGGGCTCTGGTTTGGGTGCAGGTTGATTGGACTGGGCCGTTTAAATAGTCCGGCACAGACTAGATGGGGCGAAGAGCCTGTTTTTGTGCTGTGCTTTTCTATGACTCTATGACTCAGTTACTCTGCCAACGTCATCAGAAATGCCCATCAGCTAGCCAGCCCACATCTACTGTCATTCACAGCAAGAAGGTGTTATCTGAAGCTGTCATATTTAAGCACAGAAATGTCTAGAGTTACCCTTCACCTACAGTTTCCTCCATTGCAAATAAACAGCTTTTCATAAGATTGGGGGAGGGGGGGGGGGGTAGCCATTAAAGGAATTTTGTGTCAGAGTAGGCTAAGGCATATGGAGCACAAGCATTTATAATTTGATCAAGAATGAATGAATCAATTATCAAATAATTCTGCTAATTGATTATATAAATTTGGAATGGTATTCTGCTTGGCTCTTTCATGGTGTGTGCTCAGGTGAATATAGAAATGTTCAGCAGCAGTATGTTGATGTTGAGAAGTGCTTGACCATGCAGATGTGGATACCTTTATCTGATATAGTTTATGAAACCGGTTTGCTTTTGGATGATCAACATTAAGATATGAGTAAAGTATACCGACCAGTTTCTGGTCAATAATAATCTGTTGGATCTTGATGCCAAGAGACTAGGCCATATAAATCCAATAAATATCAAGAGTTAAATGATTGAAGTCAGTTGACATTACTCTGGATAGCAATTTTTCTTTAAAGTGCCACTTCTTCAGAATTCTTTTGTGGTTATGATAGATCGCTTGAAGCTGAACACAAATATAATTTCAGGCTACTTGTATCACACAAGAACCAAGAAATTAACTTTAATTGAATATAATGCACTTAATTGCATAATGGTGCTGACACTTTGCAATAGTTCAAATAAACTAAAAGGGTTTTGCTGATGACTTTAATTTGTACTCAGTGTCTGAGGCTTTTTGCTGAATTGTCCAACAATAATCAGCCAACATTGATGGATTCCTGTTGCTCTGATACAATTTCTCTATGACCACAAAGTCCTGTTGAAATGTTACACCATGCTCGTCATTGACAGTGCCAAGATTTGCAGGGAAGAAGTCTAATTAGGAATGCAGAAAATTAATCTTTAGTGACATGTTGTACTTCATGGTTTTGTAGATCTGAAGCATGTTATCAACTGGCTGCACCTAGTTTGGTGCTCTGTAGTTGCCAAGGAAACTTTAAACAATGTCCTTGAATGACTTCCATGTGGTTTTCCCTGGTCCCTCCAGAAATTCTTTGAATTGCCTGTCATTGCTGACCTGTATGATTTGTGGAACACAAAAACACCTTCTTTAATCTTGGCATCTGTTATTCTGGGAAATGTCTATCTCAAATATTGAAAACCTTCATGGAAATGTTTGTGCTTTATGACAACAGATTCCACTCTTGCAGTCTTGAACCCTGTAATTCTGCATTTGCCTTTAACAAATCCAAGTCTCCAACCAGGTCATTTAACTCAGACTGAGTTCTCAGATGAGGCTCATTCGACACAAAGGGTTCAAAATCTGTATCAATATCAGTGTTGCTTTCCATTCCTGACTCGTGCATCATGGCATCTTCATCTTCCCCTTCGAGACTCCATATCTCTGGTGGCTTTGTACTGGAAGACTATCGTCATGCGGCACAGGTCTCATGACTGAAAGGAGATTGGGGCATTCAATGGATTTCTTGTTTTTAGGACAGAAACCAGACACACTGGTCAGACAGAAAAAACAGTCTGTCACATGATCCTTCTGGTCTTCCAAGTACCTCTGAGCCAAGCTCTAAGATTGACAGTGTATGCTGCAGAGCAAATGTATACTCGCCACAAAAAGCATTGTGGCAGTTGCAACATTGGTGAGATATTTTGCTATCACAAATACTCCTGAAAATGCAATTACTTTATTATAATAAGTACACACAATATGCGAAGTGTGCAGAGCATGCACATCAACATGATTACAAATCGATATACATGTAAATGCAATGCATAAAACAATATGTGCGTGATGCTCTTATAGCCTTTCTAAAAACTGCCCTGCAGCATCCGTCCTGCCTAAGCAATCCCAGGCATGCCTGGACAAGATAGAAAACTTCTCAGTTTATGCTGTAGGCAACATTTTAATTGCCTTGAATTATGAATTGAAATAACAAATATAGGGGATTTCAAAAAATGGTGTGTGATAGGGAAATTTCATGGCAATTTTCATGATCAGCAGCCCAAAATCCGTAAGATACAACCAAAGGTATCCAGGAAGCAAAATCTTTGTTGTCCAGTGTAGTGTTATCAGCCCTTGTGTGACTCAATGATATCAGCCCATTTTTTGAATATTGGCCTTGACACATATCTTCACAATCAATCTAAGTCTGTCTCACTGCCTCTCTCTTACTGTGTTACCTTTCTCTTCCACTCTAATTTCCCTTCATTTTGTTTTCATTTTCATTTCTCTTTTATAATATCACAACATTTGCTATTTGTTTTTCTATCCATGTCTGTCTATTTCTCATTCTTTTTTGAGTCATTAACACTTCCAATCATATGAATTTTTAAAATTCTTTCCCCCTTTATTCCCTTTTTTCACCCATCTCCATTTTGATTTAATTCTGCTTATTTTCTCATGGTACTCCACACAGTTCCTAGTTCACCATATTCTCTCTCCCTTGTCTAATTTCATCATTTCTTCTTCCCTCATCTTACTTTTATTCTCCAGATATAAAATGAAATAGTAACAAATATGCAGCTCTATGGAATTTCAATTCAAATAAAATGTAATTTATGTAATTTTGAATATAAATTTACAAAAACATTACATTTGTTTCATTGCGGGGTAACTTCCACCAAGCTCTTGATAGAATTCACAACCTTTTCTTGATTGTAATTCCAGAGAAACTATTTGAAGATAAGACCATAAAACATAGCAGCAGAATGAGGACATTTGGCCCATTAAGTCTGTGCCGCCATTCAAATGTGGCTGATCCCTTTTTCCCTTCCTCAGCTCCACTCTCCGGCCTTCTCCCCGTAACCTTCGATGCTGTGGGCAATCAATAAACTATCAGTCTCGGCTTTAAATACACCCAACAACCTGGCCTCCACAGCTGCCTGTGATAACAAGTTCCACAATTTCATCACCCTTTGGCTAAAGAAATTTCTCTGCATCTCTGTTTTAAATGGACACTCATCTACCCTGAGGTTGTGCCCTCTTGTCCTAAACTCCCTCACCATGTGAAACATCCTTTCCACGTGCACCCTGTCTAGACATTGAAAAATTCAAAAGGTTTCAAAGAGATCCCCCCTGTCCTTCTAAATTCCAGTGAGTACAGGCGCAGAGCCATCAAATGTTCCTCATAAGATAAACTTTTCATTCCCGGAATCATCATTGTGAGCTTCCTCTGAAATCTCTCCAATGCCAGCACATTGTTTCTTAGATAAGGATCCCAAAATTGTTCACTATACTCAAGGTGAGGCCTCATTAGTGCCTTATAAAGCCTCAGCATCACATCCTTGCTCTTATATTCAAGACCTCTTGAAATGAGTGTGAACATTGCATTTACCTTCCTCAACACCGACTCAGCCTGCAAGTTACCATTTAGGGTGTTCTGCACAAGGACTCCCAAAGCCCTTTGCATCTCAGATTTTAAGATTTTCTCCCCTTTTAGAAAATAGACTGCACATTTGTTTCTCCTATCAAAGTGCATGACCATGCATTTCCACCACTGTATTTCATTTGTCTCTGCCGTGGCGTACAAAGGCAGTTGAAAATCTAGTCAAGAAGAAAAGAAAGGCTAACGAAAGGTTCAAAAAACTAGGTAATAATAGAGATCTAGAAAATTATAAGGTTAGTTGGAAGGAGCTTAAGAATGAAATTAGGAGAGCCAGAAGGGGCTATGAGAAGGCCTTGGTGGACAGGATTAAGGAAAACCCCAAGGCATTTTATAAGTATGTGAAGAGCAATGGGATAAGACGTGAGAGAATAGGATCAATCAAGTGTGACAGTGGAAAAGTGTGTATGGAACCGGAGGAGGTAGCAGAGGTACTTAATGAATACTTTTCTTCAGTATTCACCAAGGGAAAGGAACTTGGCAATTGTAGGGATGACTTACAGCAGGCTGAAAAGCTTGAGCATATAGACATTAAGAAAGAGAATGTGCTGGAGCTTTTGGAAAGCATCAAATTAAGTAAGTGACTGGGACCAGACGAGTTAAACCCCAGGCTGCTGTGGCAAGTGAGGGAAGAGATTGCTGAGCCTCTGGCAATGATCTTTGCATTATCAATGGGGAAGGTTTCGGATGTTGTTCCCTTATTCAAGAAAGGGAGTAGAAATAACCCAGGAAATTATAGACCAGTGAGTCTTACTTCATGGATAGTAAGTTGACGGAGAAGATCCTGAGAGGCAGGATCTATGAACATTTGGAGAGGCATAATATGGTTAGAGATAGTCAGTATGGCTTTGTCAAAGGCAGGTCATGCCTTACGAGCCTGATTGAATTTTTTGAGGATGTGACTAAACACATTGATGAAGGTAGAGCAATAGATGTAGCGTATATGGATTTCAGCAAGGCATTTGATAAGGTACCCCATGCAGAGCTGATTGAGAAAGTAAGGAGGCATGGGATCCAAGGGGACATTGCTTTGTGGATCCAGAACTGGCTTGCCCACAGAGGGAAACAGTGGTTGTAGATGGGTCATATTCTGCTTGGAGATTTGGTGACCAGTGGGGTGCCTCAGGGATCTGTTTTGGGTCCCCTTCTCTTTGTAATTTTTATAAGTGACCTGGATGAGGAAGTGGAGGGATAGGTTAGTAAAGCTGCTGACAGCACAAAGGTTGGGGGTGTTGTGGATCGTGTGGAGGGCAGTCAGAGGATACAGTGGGACACTGATACAATGCAAAACTGGGCTGAGAAGTGGCAGATGGAGTTCAACCCAATAAGTTTGAGATGGTTCATTTTGGTAGGTCAAATATAATGGCAGAATATAGTATTAATGGTAAGACTCTTGGCAGTGTGGAGGATCAGAGGAATCTTGGGGTCCGAGTTCATAGGACACTCAAAGCTGCTGCACGTGTTGACTCTGTGGTTAAGGTGGTGTATGGTGCATTTGCCTTCATCAACTGTGGGATTGAGTTTAAGAGCCAAGAGGTAATGTTGCAGCTATATAGGACACTGGTCAGACCCCACTTGGAATACTATGCTCAGTTCTGATCACCTCACTACAGGAAGGATGTGTAAATTATAGAAAGGGTACAGAGGAGATTTACAAAGAGGTTGCCTGGATTGGGGAGCATGCCTTATGAGAATAGGTTGAGTGAACTCGGCCTTTACTCCTTGGAGCGACGGAGGATGAGAGGTGATCTGATAGAGGTGTATAAGATGACGAGAGGCGTTGATTGTGTGGATAGTCAGAGGCTTTTCCCCAGGATTGAAATGACTAGCACAAGATCTTTCTGCAGCCTTCCTGTTTCGTCAACACAACCCACCCTTCTACTAAAGTTCTTATTGTCTGAAACTTGGCAACAACGCCATCTATTCCATCATCTAAATTATTGATATACAGCATAAAAAGGAGCAGTCTCATTACTGAACCCTGCTGAACACCACTAGTCACTGGCAGCCAACCAGAAAAGAATCTTCTTAATCCCATTTGTGGCCTCCTAACAATCAGCCAATGCTCTAACCATGCTAGTAACTTTCCTGTTATACCATGGGCTCTTAACCTGGTAAGCAGCCTCATGTGTAGCACCTTGTCAAAAGCCTTCTGTAGGTCAAAATATACAACATCTACTAAATCCCCTTCATCTATCCTACTTGTAACCTCCTCAAAGAATTCCAATGGGTTTGTTAGGCAGGATTTTCCCTTAAGGAAACTATGCTGACTTTGTCCTATCTTCTCCTGTGTCACCAAATACCCCATAACTTCATCCTTAACAATTGACTAAAACATTTTCCCAACCACTGAGGTCAGGCTCACTGGTTTAAAATTTCCTTTCCGCTGCCTCTCTCCTTTCTTAAAGAGTGGAGTAACATTTGCAATTTTCCAGTCCTCTGGAACCATGCCAGAGTCCAATGTTCATGAAAGATCATTACTAATGCCTCCACAATCTCTATCACTATTTCTTTCAAAACCCTAGGGTGCAGTTTATCTTGTCCAGGTGACTTATTCCCATTTAGGTCTTTCAGCTTTGTGAGCACCTTCTCCCGTGGAATAGTAACTACACTCACTTCTCTTCCCACACACCCTTCAACACCTGGCACACTGCTAGTGTCTTCCACAGCAAAGACTAATGCAAAATATTCATTTAGTTCATATCTTTCTCATCTCTGTTATTATTTCTCCAGTTTCATTTTTTAGTGGTCCTATATCCACTCTCATCTCCAATTCTCTATCTTCCCGCTAATGTTTGCTGTGTTGTTGGCCCTCTCTTTTGCTTTTACATTAGTTTTGACTTCCCTTGTCAGCCATGGTTGTACTATTTTGCCATTTGAGTATTTCTTTGTTTTTGGAATACATCTATCCTGAACCTTCCTCATTTTTTCACAGAAACTCAAGCCATAGTTGCTCTGCTGTCATCCCTGCCAGCATCTCCTTCCAATTTACTTTAGCCAACGCCTCTCTCATAACACTGTAATTTTCTTTACTCCACAGAAACACCACATCATATTCTACTTTCTCCCTATCAAATTTCAAGTTGAACTCAATCATACTGTGATCACTGCCTCCTAAGGGTTCTTTTACCTGAAGCTCCCTAATCACTTCTGCTTCATTACATAACACCCAATCTGGTATAGCTGATCCCTTAGCTGGCTCAATGACAAACTGTGCTGAAAAGCCATCTCGTAGGCATTCAACAAATTCTCTCTCTTGAGATCTATTACCAATCTGATTTTCCCTACTTACCTGCGTGTTAAAATCTCCCATGATTATAACATTGCCCTTTTGACATGCCTTTTCTCTTTCCCATTGTATTCTGTCATCTGTATCCCAGCTACTGTTTGGAGGTCTGTACATAACTGCCATCAGGGTCCTTTTACCTTGTAGTTTCTTTATTCAACACACAAGGATTCAACATCTTCCGATCCTATGTCACATCATTCTAATGATTTGATGCCATTCTTTACCAGTAGAGCCACACCTACCCCTCTGCCTACCTTCCTATCCCTCTGATACAATGTGTAACCTTGGACATTCAGCTCCCAACTACAACCATCCTTCAGCCACGATTCAGTGACATCATGCCCAACAATCAGTAAAAGGCCAACAAGATCATCCACTTTATTTCTTATACAGTACTTCATATATTGAGATATAACACTTTGAGTACTGTATTTGCTACTCTTTTTGATTCTGCATCTCTTATGCACTGATACTTACCCTGGTGGCTGCAGTCCTATCATCTGCTTGCCCTTACTGACAGCCTGACTGCATGCTATCAATGCTTTTTTACCATCCATTCTACCCTGAGTCCCTTCATTCCGGTCCCATCCCCATGCCAAATTAGTGTAATCCCTCCCCAACAGCTGTAAAAAACATGCCTGTAAGAATAATGGCTCCCCCTCGGGTTCGGGTGCAACCCGTCCCTTTTGAAAAGGTCAAACCTTCCCCAGAAGTGATTCCAATGATCCTGAAGTGCTGCTCCCTGCTCCAGTTTCTCAGCCATGCATTTATCTGCCAAATCATCCTGTTTCTACCCTCACTGGGGCATGGCACAGGTAGCAATCCAGAAATTACTACCCTGGAGGTCCTGCTTCTCAGCTTTCTACCTAGCGCCCTAAGTTCTCTTTTCAGGACCTCTTTGCTTTTCCTTCCTATGTCATTGGTACCAATATGTACCAAGATATCTGGCTGTCTCCTCTCCCTCACCAAAATGCTCTGGATGTCATCCAATTCTTCTCTGACTCTGGCATCTGCAAGGCAACGTACCATCTTGGGTGTCCTGTTCACGTCCACAGAATCTCCTGTCTATTCCGCTGACTATTGAGTCCCCTATCACTACCATTCTCCTCTTCTCCCTCTTTCCCTTATGTGCCATGGACCTATGCTTGGTGCCAGTAACCTGGTCTCCATAGCATTCAGTATATTTATTATTGAGGGGAATGGCCTCAGGGGTGCTCTGTACTAATTGCCTATTCATCATCCCATTCCTTCTCCGGACAGTCACCCAGCTACAAGCCTCCTGCCACTTAGGGGTGACTACTTCCCTGTAACTCTGATCGATGATCTTCTCACTCTCCTCATCCTTTTATACGAGTGCTGCCAACCTGCAAGGAAGTTCCTTTCTGCGCTTATTTCGCAGCTTAGGTGGTGGAGAGGCTTTTGTGATGGATACTGGTGTGGATTGAGGTCCTTTTGGGTGGGAGTTGGGAGATGACAGGAGGGAAGATGGCTGAGGATGCTGTCCTTGTTGCACAAGGTGCTTTGTGCAGATGAACGGCTTTAAGGAGGAAGGACCAGAACTCCCGTGGAGGAGCCGCTTTGTTTGAGCTGGATTTTGGGCGACAATCGGAAGGTGTAGTGTGCTTTCACACAGACCGCAGGTCTAGTGCATGAGTTAAAGACAACTTCAAGATGAGCTCCAAATTATGTTTACATTTGGACTGGGTTAACTGTATTGGGCCCTTTTATTTTCTTTTCTTTTTCCTACTAACTGTTTGATAAAGCTGAAACTTGCAAATACACTTCCTTTATAATTGTATGCAGTGTATGATCTATTATTTCTTGCCGATGGCTAATTGCATGGGGGCAGTATTTACACAGTATTCACACAGATCAAGCATTCAGGTGGTTGAAACATCTCAACTCCCGGTTTGGTGGGACCCAGAACTAGAGGTATGTAGTCTGAGAAACATGGTTTTCTCATCCCCGAGTCCATGTTCGAATGGTTAAAGTGAGCATAGAAAGCATTGAGCTCACCTGGAAGCAAAGCCCTTTTGCTTGATATTACTTTGTAAGAGGTGATAGCACTCAAGCCCTGCCACAGTTGTCGAGCATCCTTCATGGAATCTATTTAATCTGGAATTGCCACTTCACTTGTGAGATGGCTTTCTGAATATTGTATCTTGATCTCTTGTAACATTCTTAGTCGCAAGGTTTGAATGCTTCTGATCTGGCCTTCATCAGACTCCGGATTTCACGGTTCATCCAGGGCTTCTGGTCGGTGAAGTAAATTGGATGAGAAATTGGCTTCGCAGGAGAAACCAGAGAGTGATAGTGGATGATTAGCTCATTGACTGGAGGCCTGTGACTAGTGAAATGCCACAGGGATCAGTGCTGAGTCCATTATTGTTTATCACTTATGTCAATGATCTGGATGATAATGTGGTTAACTGGATCAGCAAATTTGCTGACGACTCCAGAATAATGGATGTAGTGGAAAGCGAAGAAGACTATCAAAGCTTGCAGTGGAATCTGGAGCAGCTGGAAATTGGTCTGAAAAATGGCAGACAGAATTTAATGCAGACAAGTGTGAGGTGTTAATCTTTGTGAAGACGAACTAAGATAGCACTTACACAGTGAGAGGTAGGCACTGAGTAGTGCCATAGAATAAATGGATCTGGCAATACTGATTCATAATTCCTTGAAAGTGGCATCACAAATAGATAAGTCGTAAAGAAAGCTTTTGCACGTTGGCCTTCATGAATGAAAGTACTGAGTGCAGGAGTTGGAATTTTATTTATTTATTTGTTGGCATACAGCATGGAGTAAGCCCTTCTGGCCCTTCGAACTGTGCCACACATCTACCCACTGGCTTAACCCTAGCATAATCATGGGACAATTTACAATGACCAATTAACCTACCAACCAGTACGTATTTGGACTGAAATTGAAAATAGGAGGGAGGTTGAAAATCTGGCTGAGTGGTGCCACAACAACAACCTTCTTTCTTATTTGAAAGTATAACCTTTCTTCAATTTAAGACCTTTATTTCTGGCCTATCATAGAGTCATGCAATATGGAAACAGGTCCTTCAACCCAACACATCCATAACTGCTTTGAAACATACAGAGTTGTGGTACAAAATACCTCTCTAATGATACTCCCTCTGTTTCACTGCCTATACTCTCCAAGGCAAGGTCTAATATTGCTTCTTCTCTTGCTGGACTATCTGCATATTGTCTCAAAAAGCTGTCCTGGACAAAACTCAAATATCTCATCTCTCCTGAGCCATTTATTTTAAGGTAATCCTAGTTAATGCTTGAGATATTGAAATCCACTAGTACTGTAACCATTTCTTCATACCTCTCTGCCTAAATATTTATTTCTCCATCACCTGTTGAGTGCTAGTGGCCTGTAATATACCCTCAGCAAAGTGACAACACCCTTTTTGTTCTCAATCTCTACCTCAATATGGCCTCATTTGAAGAGGCTACCAAAATATCCTTCCTCAATACAGAAATAATCTATTCCTTGACTAACAGTATAATAATATGTCCTCTTTCACATTCTGCTGTTTTGCCTTAAAATCCTAGATTGCTGAATACAATGTTGCAATTCCTGCTTATCTTTCACCCTTGTCTCAATGATGGCCACCATGTTCTTGTCCCATGTGTGATTAAAATGAGTTCATCTTGTACGACTCTCTGTGTTTATAGAATCCTCATGTCCATATCCAAGCTGTATTACCTGCCCTCATAAGCTCCAAACAAGGATATCTGGTTAATGAGTAAATGGAAGCAGCTACAGTGTGAGAACAGACAAATATATCGAGACAAAAGAATATCAGAAATGTAAACTGCAAAACATGAGGATATCCCTGTCACCTTGGGCTGGACATGTCCTCCACTTCCAGGAATTGAAAAAGGAATGGAAGAACTAGCAATCTGAGCTAATATTGCAAATGCATGATTGACACAGACCAAGAAAACAAGTTATCTGAAGTCTTAAAATTCAATATTGAGTCCAGAAAGCTGTAATATGCTCAGATGGAAAATGTCATGATGTTCCTCCAGCTTTGGCTTAGCCTCACTGTGACAGTACAGCAGGCCACAGTCAGAGTGGGGGTGAGAAATTGAAGTGAAAGACAATGGGAGACTCAGGGTCACTCCTGTGGACTGAACACAGGTGTACCCCTAAGCAATCATCGAGTCGGTGTTTCATTCCTCCAGTGCAGAGAAGACCACATGAGTACATTGGATTGGAAGAAGTGCAAGTGGATCATTGCTTCCTGTAGAAGGGCTGCTTGGAGCTCTGGATGGTGGGAAATGAAGAGGTGAAAGGAGAAATGTTGCATCATATGCACTTGGAGATGAAAACATTCATTACCCTTTCCTAAAACTGTCCCAATAGTCAGGTTCATGGATTTTCTTGGCAAAAGCAGTTTGTCAAGATATAAGCATTTAAAGAGTATTTCACAATTCTCAACAAATATACATTGTACTGGGAAATAAGTCTTTAAATTTTTAACTTGTCATAGATGGATCTGAAATGTTATTCCTCAGTGCAATGCTTACTTGTTGAGAAGTATGAGAGAATTGTCAGTACACTGTTGTCTCCTCATATCATGTTGAAACGTTTGCAAATGGTTTGCCAAAATTGAAGAACATCTCAATTCAACCATCAACCACCTGAGCTACAAATTTTCCGAGTTATTTCCAATTTTCTAAATGTTTATACTTAACAAACTCCATGATTATTCCATCCAATATACTGTACCTTGGTAACCAGCTTTTCTTAAATACAGGATTCCAGTTTCTATTCCTGTCACCGGTTCAATTTAGAATTTTCCCAATAAGATTGTTTTCTGGGAGATTATTATTTAACTGCAATTTATTACAGAAGACCAGGTCCTGAATAGCTTCTTAGTTCATCATTTCCTTGATGTATTTAACCTATAATAAATACTTGAATCTGCCTTCTTGCGAAGATTATTTGTTGTTTTGCACCAGTAAAAGTGAGGTCAGTTACCATTATAAGGTAAGATAAAAATTGGTAAAGAGGAGGTACTAACATAGTTGACAATTTTCAAAGTAGAAAAATCAACTGGTCTAGGTTTTTCAGGTGAAATATTTGAAACCCATGGGATGATGGATTATTCTGTGTCTACGAGCAGCAAAACCTGAGAAAACATTTAGGCATGGCTGATAGATAAGAGAAAAACTTGCACCACAATGACAAGCAATGACCAGTCCAAGAAAGAGACAATCTAACCGTTTCATCTTCACATTCAAAGGCATGTTCAAGGATTCCGCCACCAGCATTCATTATTCACTGGGAATTTACATAAACCTGTTATGTGGATACTGGGTATTTTAAACAACTATTTCCCCTCATGACTCTTCACAGTCGTTCCACAACATAAGCACCAAACAAAAAGTGTAGTGAAAAATCCTCCACTTGTTTGGGATGCAGTCCAACAACATGCAAGAAATTTAATATTATTAAGGATAAAGCTGCTCCTAATAGCACTGTCACAGAGTTCTTGTAGGGACAAAGTCCCTTCTTCATCTGCATCAATACCATGCAAATAAACAAAGAAGCATGTGAAATAATAAATCTTGATTGGAAGTGGGAGGAAACAATATGATCTTTTTTTGAAAAAGAAGCAGGAACTGAAGTACTTGTGGGTGTATGTTCACAGATGCTTAAAGATGATGGGATAATTTGAAAAGCTTTTTAAAATGTATTCAGATCATAAACAGAAAAAGTGTACTGAAGATTCAACTTCATAAGACACTATTGAATTGAAGTACTACGTTCTGCTCTTTATGGAGGACAATGATGCTTTGAAAAGTATGTGGAGAAGATTATTTCTGTAATAACAAGAATAAAGAACTTCATTTCTATCAAGTGAACATTGAAGCAGGAGTTATTGTTAGGACAAAATAGTTTAAGGGGATAATCTCAATGAATGTTCAGAAGAGTTTTATCGTGAGCTTAGAGGATAAATAAAGAGAACTTGTTTATAGGAAGAAAGGTTGTTAACCAAACAGGGTAGATTTAAGTTCACATGCAAAAAAGTCAATGGCAGCCAAAATTTACATTTTCTTTCATATGGAGATTTAAAGGGATTTGAAATATGTTGTTTAACGGTGTTATAGAAACACAGTCAGCAGCAGTATTCACAACACTTGAATATAAATTATTTAGAAAGCCTAATTCCAAATGGTCTCTTTCTGTTATCATTCTATAATTACACAAAGTGTAAAACACAACGGTTTTGACTCTTTCTCTTCTCTTATGTGCAACTTTCTTTCCCCTGATTTATTTTACTTTCAGACTCTTTCTGCATATTGAAATAAATATGCTTACACTTCCTGAGTTTGAACATGCGTTGCTCATCAATGATTCATTCATTTCTTTGGTTACTAAGAAATGCAGTTGTTTTACATTCTCAGAGAGACAAAGCATCTTTGTTGACTGGTATCACAAGAATAATCTTGCACTCAACACCAGTAAGACTTCAGGAAGGAGAAGTCGAGAGAACACACACCCTCCTTGAGGGATCAGAAGTGGAAAGGGTGAGCAGTTTCAAGTTCCTGGGTGTCAACATCTCTGAAGGTCTATCCTACGCCCAACATATTGCTACAATTACAAAGAAGGCGTGGCAGCAACTTTATTTCATTAGGAGTTTAAGGAGACTTGGTCTGTCATCAAAGACTCTCACAAATTTCTACAGATGTACTGTGGAGAGCATTTTAGTTGGTTGCATCACTGTCTGGTATGGAAAGATCACTGCACAGGATCAGAGACAGGATCTGCTGAAAAATGCAGACTCATTCAGCTCCATCATGGACACTAGCCTCCCATCATCGAGGACATCATCAAAATGCGATACCTCAAAATAAATCATCCATCATTAAGGATACTCACCATCAGGCCATGCCTTCTTCTCATTGCTGCTATCAAGGAGAAGGTACAGGAACCTGAAGACACACAGTCAATAATTCAGGAGCAGCTCTGTCATCAGGTTTCTGAATGGACAATGAATGCACGTACACTCGCTCACTATTTTTTGTTCTCTTTTTGCACTACTTACTTAATTTAACTTACGTATATGTACATATATTTTTTATTGTAATTTATACTTCTATTATGTATTGCAACACAGCAAATTTTACATATGCCAGTGATATTAAGCCAGATTCTGATTCGGATTTTGATACCTCTTTTGGGTTTCCATGTTACACTTAGTTAATATGAAAAGTCCAATGGAAAGTCTTAAATGAAGCAAGAAAATAAATCTCTGGTAATATATGCTGTCTACGAGGAGCAATATCAGACTGAACTTTTCATCTTCATTGTTCTGCTCTTTTCTACAGATCGCAGGCTGCAGCACACTTTTCAACCACCCCCCCACCCCCGCACTGACACCACCTCAGTCATGAACAGGTTCCATTTTTACAGATATCAGTAAGTTGGAAAATGTACAAAATCACTTTGATGTGGTAAAAATTCCTCCATGCTGTTGTAATGAATAATGTGGATAAGAGCCAATTAATATGAACATATATTTATTATTTTGCTGCATAGTTACAGTGGTGCAGAATTACCATCTCCTACGCACAATGATTGTATTTACAGTTGGCGATGGGTGCTCGTAACCTGTGTAGGAAATTCCTTCAGTGATTTGGGCATTATAGTGTTTCTCTCTGGTAGACATTTATCTAATAGAGACGAGGAGATAACTTTATGGACTTAAATGAGCACTAATGATATTGTTTTCTGACAAATTCACCTTTAAAAGCCATTCAAATTTCCTATCTAATCTTCAGAGTTTAAGTGGAAACTTGTTTTCTTGTAATAATGTTAAGATTCAAAAGCTATTTATTTTCAATTCAATATGTTGTTTATATTGCTAACAGACTGTCTGTATTTAATGGTAAGCCTTCATTTAGCAAAAACACTGCTATCAGAACAAGGGATGGAATTTCCTTGAACTCAATTTTTTAGTCAGCAGTCTTTACATTCCACATTATAATCTCCAATGTCCTCTTAACTGATGTTGCTCCAATCTTCACACCCCCCCCCTTTAAATTTACATTGATTTTCCCAACAGCTGCTGCCATGTCCACAACCTGCCCTATTATACAAATGTAAAGTAACATACAATATGCTGAAGGAACTCAGCAGGTCAGGCAGCATCTATGGAAAGGACTAAAGATTCAACGTTTCAGGTGAGACTCTTTGCTGTGTAAATACCCTACTACACAAATGCTTGAAGGCTTCTCTTTCACTTTCCAACTGCAAAAGTATTACACTACATCTTCCCCTCCCTCCAAACTGAAGCTTTTGCTGGCAAGTATATCCAAAGCCTGTGGGCGAACAGGATGCATATTTTTGACTGTGAAAATTTGCAATGTTAGTAACTTATATCTGAGGCATCCGGCTTCACTTGCAAATGAACTTTGATTCTCTGTGGTACAATGCACAAAATGATGAAAACACTTCCAATGTCCTTTAGGGGCATAGAAATTTGAAGTGAGGAGATGAAGAGATTTCTAGAGAGAACAAAATTGATTTTAACAGTCCATCAGCAACAGCGATGCTGATGAATGATAATTGTACTATTATGCAAACAATATAAATTCATGAAATTGGCAAAGGATAATAAATAGAAAATATGCAAGTTACAGGTGGCAAAGTGGTATTTTACAGGCACCACACATAAGAGGAATCTAAGGTGGAAATGTTTATAGTAGCAATTCAATTGTAGACGGTGTGGAAGTGATTCAGCATGAGATTGCTGTGTGAATCACAATAACAAGAAAGGTTTTACAGATGGTGCAGTGCAATGCGATTAAAGTAATAACTGGGATTAGGCATTTGAATTACGAGAAGAGAATGCAGACACTGTATTTTTTTAATCGAAGGAATGGCTTGGGGGGATTTAACTTAGGTTCCCACATCCTTAATAGAATAAACAAGGGAAATATCAATATTTAAAATAATCATATTATACAACAAAAGGGAATAGCTGGAAATGTGGAGGATAAATGGCAGTTTACATTTAACTACTTTAAGAAGATTTATATAGTATAGTTGAGTATACTGATTGGAACTGATTCTTGAATTTTCTGATGCAGGAAACGATAAAAACCCTGTATTTTAAAAAAAGTAGGTGGTGCTGCCACATTGGTTATTTTCTCTTAGGAATAAAATAATGGATCGCGGTAGTCATTCATGCTTTGCAATGTTAAATGTGGCGGGGTGTCACTGTCTTGATCTGTTGCTGTCCTTCTGTTGGAGGATCGAGGATTTCCTGGAAATCTGTGAATTCCATGATTTTGAACCAGTGTTAAGGAAGAAGGAATGCTAACATACACTATTTCCAAGTCATGCAATATGAAATTGACAGTAGAACATGCAGGTGCTAATGTTCTGAGCACGTGATTATACCTCTTCCCATCCTGTCACTTGTAAAAATGTAATTCCTTTCTGTCACTTCCTCTGTCTGCACTACACTGTTTTCACAATGGGGTTTTCCATTCTAGAACATCGGAAGTGTCCTCCGATTTCAAAGAATAGTATTTCCTTTTGATGTTGCTCTCAGCAACGGTACGGTGAAGAACCAATACCCTCTTCCCCTGCTTGCCTCTGCGTTTGAACACCACCAAGGAGCAACCATATTCTCTAAGCTTACAAACAAGGGAAAATCTGCAGACGCTGGAAATCCAATCAACACACACAAAATGCTGGAGGAATTCAGCAGGCCAGGTAGCATCTATGGGAAAAGAGTACAGTTGATGTTTCGGGCCGAGACCCTTCATCAGGAATGCTGAGTTCCTCCAGCAGTTTGAGTCCTTGGATGGAGGTGTAGGGGCACGTGTAGTACTTGTTCTGCTTGCAAGGATAAGTGCCAGGAGGGAGATGAGTGGGGAGGGACATATGGACAAGGAAGATGCATAGGGAGCGATCCCCATGGAAAGCAGAAAGTGAGATGAGGGAAAGATGTGCTTGGTGGTGGGATCCCATCGGAGATGGCGGAAGTTCCAAAGAATTATGTGCTGGACATGGAGTCTGGTGGGATGGTAGGTGAGGACAAGAGGAACCCTATCCCCGGTAGGGCAGCGGGACGATGGGTTAAGGGTAGCATGTGTGAAATGGAAGAGATGCGGTTGAGGGCAGCATTGATGGTGGAGGAAGGGAAGCCCCTTTCTTTGAAAAAGGAGGACATCTCCCTCATTCTGGAATGAAAAGCCTCATCCTGAGAGCAGGTGCAGTGGAAACAGAGGAATTGAGAGAGTAAGGAGAGGACCTGCAGAGCAAAACAACATATTAGGTGGAAAAGGAGAGCGTGCAGGTCCTCTCTACTAAAAGTGTTCAGGGTGGAAATCTACCACATACACATCAACAAACAGCAAAGAGTCAGACTACCTTTCTCTGAGGAGATTTTCCCTAAGGCATATCTCAAGAACAGCCACAGAACAGTATACTTGATGATAACGTGGCTCACAATGGAATGCATTTCTTCATCTTTAAGCCTATATCAAATTATGCTGAAGACATCAGGGCTATATTACAGAACACAATTGCATTGAGGAAATAATGGATGATCATTACCCAAATACAGACAAAGTCATCTGCTTGGAAGAGAGCAGCAGTCAGTTGCTTCCCATTCATGCACACAGCCATGAACAATAACCACATCAGTTTGAATGTGTCACTGAGAATTTTCAGCTACACAGGATCTTCACAGGTTTATTACAACTTGAGCTGGCAAGTCTCATTCACCTTCAACTGTATCTTTGAAATTTCATACCAGATAAAGGGCTCCTCAGAGAACACGTTAAGGAACTGGAACTGCAGCTCAATGACAAGAGAAAATCTGCAGATGCTGGAAATCTAAGCCACACTCACAAAATGCTGGAGGAACGCAGCAAGCCAAGCAGCATCTATGGAAAAGAGTAAACAAACAACATTTTGGGCATCAGTGCCATCTACTTCAATGCCACTTCCCATTCCCATTCCAACATGTCAAAACATGGCCTCCTCTACTGCTGTGATGAAGCCATACTCAAGTTAGAGGAGCAATACCTTATATTCCGTCTGGGTGGTCTCATACCTGATGGCATGAACATTCGTTGCTCAAGCTTCTGGTAAGGCCCCCCCCCCCCCCTTCACCATTGCCCATTCCCGTTTCCCTCTCTCACATCTCCTTACCGACCCATCACCTCCATCTGGTGCTCCTCCCACTTCCCTTTCTTCCTGGATCTTCCACCCTCTCCTATCAGATTCCTGCCCTTTACCTCTTGCACCAATCAACCTCCCAGCTCTTTACTTCACCCCTCCCCCTCTCCCAGTTTCACCTATCACCTACCAGCTTGTACTTATTTCTCCCCTTCCTCCACCTTCTCACTCTGACTTCTCATCAATTTTTCCAGTCCTGATGAAGGGTCTCGGCATGAAACATTGACTGTACTCTTTTCCATGGATGCTGCCTGGCTTGCTGAGTTCCTCCAGCATTTTGTGTGTGTTGCAGCTCAATGACCTTCAGCTCCTATGAGAAACCGAGGAGTCGATGGATAAGAGCTACAGGGCGGTCGTCACCCCTTATATTTAAGAGACAGGCAAGTGGGTGACTGTCAAGAGAGGAAAGGGAAATGGACAGCCCGTACAGAGTATCCCTGTGGCCATTCCCCTCAATAATAAGTTTGGATACTGTTCGGGAGTATGACCTACCAGTGGAAGTGACTGGATCTCTGGCATTGAGTCTGGCACTGTGTCTCAGAAGGGAAGAGGGTAGAAGAGGACTGCAGGAGTGATAGTGGATTCTATAGTTAGAGCAGTAGACATGAGATTCTGTGGATGTGATAGAGATACCCAGTTGGTATGTTGCCTCCCTGGTGTCAGGGTCAGGAATGTCTCGGTGGGGTTGTGAGGGAGGGGGGAAGAAGCCAGAAGTCTTGCTACATATTAGCACAGGGAGGAAAAGTGAGAAAGTCCTGAAAATAGAATTTAGGGAGCTAGGGAGAAAGCTGAAAAGCAGGCTCTCCAGGATAGCAATCTCTGGATTGCTGCTGGAGCCACTTGCCAGTGAGGGTAAGAATAGGATAATTTGGCAGATGAATGCGTGGCTGAGAATCTGGCGCAGGGGGTAGCATTTCAGATATCTGGATTATTGGGTTCACTTCTAGGGCAGGTATACCCTGTACAAAAGGGACGAGTTGCACCTAAACCTAAGGGGGACTGATATCCTTGCAGGGAGGTTTGCTACAACTGTTATGGAGGCCTTAAACTAATTTGGCAGGGGGATGGGAATTGGAGTGATAGGGCTTTTGGTTTACAAGCAGAGGCAGTGTGTAGTGAGGCTGTCAGGAATGGTAGGCATACGATATGGCAAATTTGCAGTCAGTGAGATGAGTTGCAGTGTAAATGGGGGACAAAATCGAAAGGCATGATAGATGCTGGATTAAAGGTATTATATTTGAATGTAAACAGTATAGGGAATAAAGTAACTGGGTCTTGTAGCACAGTTAGAGATTGGCAGGTATAACATTGTAGGCATCACTGAGTCATGGCTGAAAGAAGATTATAGTTGGGAGCTTAACATCCAAAGATGTACATTGTATTGAAAGGACAGACAGGTCGGGAGAGAGGGTGGAGTGGCTCTTTAGGTAAAAAAATAAAATTAAATCCTTAGAAAGAGCTAATGTTATATTGCAAGATGTAGGGTTTTTGTGGGCAAAGTTAAGAAACTGTAACAGTAAAATTACCCTGATGGGAGTTATATACACGCCTCCAAACAGTAGCCAGGATGTGGGATACAAATGACAATGAGAGATTGAAAACACATGTCAAAAGGCCGATGTTACGATAGCTGTAGGGGATGTCAATATGCAGGTAGATTGGGAAAATTATGTTGGTGCTGGATCCCAAGAGAGAGAATTTGTAGAAATGATTTTCAGAAGGCCATTGACAAGGTACCACATGAGTCTGCTTAACAAGGTAAAAACCCATGGTATCACAAGAAAGATACTAGCATGCATAGAGGATTAGCTGATTGGTAGGAGGCAAAGAGTGGGAATAAAGGGAGGCTTTTCTGATTAGCTGCTGGTGATTGGTGGTGTTGTCCAGGGGTCGGTGTTGAGACCTCTCCTTTTTACGCTGAATATCAATGATTTGGGTGATGGAATTGTTGGCTTTCTGGCCAAGTTTGCGATAGGTGGAGCAGCAGGTAGTAGGTAGTCTTGAGGAAGCAGAGAGACTGCAGAAGGATTTAGACAGATTAGGAGAATGGGCGAAGAAGCAGCAAATTGAATGCAGTGTTGGGAAGTGTATGGTCATGCACTTTTATACAAGGAATAAAAGGTGAGACTATTTTCTGAATGGGGAGAAAATTCTAAATTCTGAGGTGCAAAGGGACTTGGGAGTCCTTATTTGGGATTCCCTAAAAGTTGGTTTGCAGGTTGAATCGGTGCTGAGGAAGGCAAATGTTAGCATTCATTTCAAGAGGACTAGAATATTAAAGCAAAGATGTAATGTTGAGGCTTTGTAAGGCCCTGGTGATGCCATACTTGGAGAATTGTAAGAGTTTCAGAATCTGAATCAGGTTGAATATCACTGGCATATATTGTGAAATTTGTTGTCTTTGTGGCAGCTGTCTACATATATATAGATAATTAGAGAGCAATATGTTTCATATATGAGTTGGAGTTTATAGCTAAGCAGGGAGAAATGTAGTGTATTTAATATTTCAGTAATGTTTGAGTAATATCTAGTCAAGGTGGCACCAGTGTACAACACTCCCTAGTCAACATCTTCCAAATAGCAAATGAAAATAGCTTTTTTGCTTCTTTTATGTCTGTTTTTCACTTTAAATGTGTTTCTGGGACCATCAGAGCCTGCAATTTACAATATGGAGATCGTTTGAGTGATCCAGCACCTTGTTGGCTCTGAGAAGATTGTGGGATGCGGGTGCAAACTCGGACTCAATGCGAAGTAACTTTGAGTCGTGGCTCCGGCCGATAGTCAACTCCATTTCATTGTTTAAAGCATCCATTAATCATCAACTGAAGTGTCGAGGAAGACTGAGACATTGAGCTGCATGCAGAGGGTGAGTGAGAGTTCCAGCGTGGACTACCAGCCTTTTGATCGCTGCCGGAGAAGGAATCTGTGAGTGGCCTCACGCTGTGTGGCTCGCTGTGGCAGGTGGGTAGACCTCATTGCCTCGTGTGGTGTCCCCCTCTTTCAATGAGCTTTTGTGATACTGTAAGATGGTATTGTGGTTCTGCGTTTTTGGATTGGACTATTGTGCTTAAAGACTGTGGACTTTTTCAGACTTAAGGTTTTTATATCTTGTGTTTTTTTTCTGTTTTGTTGTGCGAGGGGCTGTTTGGGGGGGGATTGATATTCTGTTAGTGTTCTGTTAGTATTTTGTGCAGGGGAGGGTTTTTGGGGGGGTGTCAATGTTCCTATTCCATTTTGTATGGGGGGAGATCAGTTTTAGGGAGGAGGTTGATGATCTAGATGCCATTCGTTTTTGTACGGGGTGGGTGTGTTTGATGGTTCTCTCTGAATGGCTTTCATGTTATTCCTTTGTGTAACCCTCAGGTTTGGCTAGCGGCTTAATCTGGGGCAAGACAGCCTCTGTCCTGGCCAAACTTGAGAAATCTGGTTTGTGTGGATATGTATTCCCCTGGTACAAATCAGTATCATGAAATAACAAACAGTACACAATATGTAATTAAATGATTGAGCTTTATAATTCTTAATTTGACTATATGGTTAGTAAAGAAACAAAGAAAAAGGCCCCATGAAACAGTCTAATGTGCAACATTGGAGCTTCCCAACTGTTCGTTCTCCATCAATTTCTCCCGGGCGTCGTCGACTCCTGACCCCATTCCAAGTCCACTCAGTCCAGCAGTATATGACTTCCCCATTCTGGCATCTCTCTTCATCTTTCACCGAACGAAAGACAGCAGAAACTTTCTCTCGGGCACACAAAAAAGAAAAACACTTCCCCTCATTGGCCAGCGCACATTCCAAAGCCCCCGTTATCTCTAGTCATAACCCAAACACTGCGCTACAGAGAAACCATTACATTAGCAGTGAAACCTTTCCCAGGTCGGTACATTTGTTTCATGGCTATCTGGAGAAGACAAATTTTAGAGTTGTATATGGATGCATGCTTTGATAATAAATGAACCTTTGAATATTGTAAAGATATTGTTTACTTAAGCATTCTTTGTGTGTTTACATAATTCAATACGGCTTATATGTAAGAAGTACACGAATGGCTTATGTCATTACACTGCCACATTATATGTGAGCATCTCATTGAAGTAAAAAGAAGTAGACAAGCTGTCCTCAGCTCCCATGCTTTTCTTTCCATTTGTTTCTGGAGCTACAAATCACTACAGCCTCCATGAGTTGCTAGGATGGCAAAAAAGACATATAGCGTGCTTGCTTATATTTGCCAAGGCACTGAGTTTGTAGAGTCTCAAAGTTATGTTACACCTAGTTAGACATCTGGAGTATTATGTTCAGTTCTGGTCACCCCATTATGAGAAAGATGTGGAGGCTTTGGAGATGGTGCAGAAGAGGAGTGCCAGGATGTTGACTGGAGTAGAGAGTCTATGCTATCTGGAGAGGTTAAAAAAACATGGGCTGTTTTGTTTGGAGTTGTGGGTGCTTCAGGGAGATTTTATAGATTATGAGGGACTAAAACTAGAGGGCATGCATTTGATGTGACAGTGCATGTGAGAGGGTGGGTAGGAAAGGGGCTTGTTATGCTGCTGTTACCTTATTATATTCTTTTGCTCCATGTTTGACACCATTTCGCATGGCAGGATGATGCCGGTGAACCACAGCGATGTTCTACAGGCTACATACAAAACTTCTAAATATGCCTCTTCTGAATTACACTCACTGCAATCTGCAGCGTGTAGTCTCCCTTTAAGCGATGTACTTTTGACCCAACTTAATGAACTACAGATTTCACAGTCTCTCTGAAGGACTCGATGGACTTATCTCACAAGCAAGTAGTTATGGCACCTTAAAGCAGATGAAGGTTCATTGCCATGGACAGAAGTGAGGCAGGAGTGGGTGAGACTCCTAGACCAGGCAGAAACACGGAGGGATGACCCTCTACCCATCATCTTGTTAGCAACCATTCAGTTGCTAGAGAACAAGACTGAGGACCTGAGGCAAGATTTCTGTATTAAAGGGAAATGAGGAACTGTTGTGTTCTGTGCTTTACCAAGCTATGGCTTACTCTGAGCATGCCAGAGTCAGCAATCAGACCTGAAGGCTGCTTGATCACAGGAAGGACTGAACTGCTGATTCCGAAAAGGCAAAAGGTGGTGATGCACCATCAATAACTCTCTGAGACGTGAGGCGAGATATCGGCTTTTATTGACTGGAAGAAAGAACAAGCAGCAATTGACCACCATGCTACATCCTGGAGACTGAGAGGCAGGGCTCAGGCCTCAATCGCCTTTATACCGGGGTCTGTGGGAGGAGCCACAGGAGCAGACAGCAGGGGGGCATGTCCAGACAGGTATATGTAGTTCACCACAGGTGGGTGTATGTGTTTCATGATAAACTCTCCATGGTGCGCCGATGTGGCGGTTTTATCAAACTGGTGTTCCCCAACCTGGAACACCCAATAATCAAATGCTGGGCATTCTATTTATCAAGAGAGCTCTGCCTGTAATCAGGCACTTGAGATACGTGCATGCTAAGGCAACGTGACACAACTGTAGCTGACAAGAGAAGTCAAAGCCAACATAAAATGCAAAGAGAGGGCATATAATTCAATTATTCAATTAAACATTATTAATAACACGTTTTTTTAAAAAAGAATTGTGGTAAACTATCACTACAATCAAAGAAGAAGCAGGCAATGGCAAAACAAATTTGCAGGATGTGCCCTGCTGGTGCGCTGCAAAATCGAGGCACTTGGAGTAGAAGCCTGACTGGTTGGAGTGAACGATTTGGTGGGGAGAAGACGGGGCAATGGAGTTCCAATGCCCATACAAATAACCTGGGTACAAGGCTGGATCACTCTAAACGCTGAGCGAAATTGGAGAAGTTGTGAATGGCTTCTTTGGCAGTGAAATCCAGGTCCGAAGCAAATCGATGAGCAGCATCTCCATGATTTGGAGAGGTCGAAAATGGCTCCTTCAGCAGTGAAATCTAGGCCAACAGCGATTTGCAAGTGGTGGGGCCTGGGTCCTTATGCAAAGTTCAGACAATTTAAATTCCACCCCAGATAGTCTGGGGGCTTCTCTTCTTGTAACTGTGAGACTGCCCCCGGCTGATGTGCTTTGTGCCTGGGAACTCTACAACAATTTCCCCCACTAATATGACAAATTGAATACCAAGGCTTTGGGCCTACTCTGCAGGTGCTTGGATCTAAGGATTCAATTTTGTTCGGAGTGCTGTGGTTGTTGCTTGCTTCATTTGTTTATCTGGTATGACTTGTTCTGTGTTCTTTTCTCTTTCTCTGTGGGCACTGGGGGATGGTCTTATTTTTAAATTGGGTTCTTTTGGATTCCTTGTTTTGCATTTGCCTGTAAGCAAACAAATCTCCAGGTTGTATAATTTATGCATATTTGATGATAAGTGCACTTTGCAACTTTGAAAGTTTAATGGGAAATTAGGGGATTAGGAAGCTTTTAAAAACCAGCAAAATGCAACTAAAAAAGTCATAAAGAAAGAAAAGATGGAATACAAAGGTAAGCTAGCCAATACTATCAAAGAGGATACCTAAAGTAAGAGCAATCTCAATAGTTCTCCACACAGCTTTAGACAACCTGTATAACACAAACATCTATGCCAAGA
This sequence comes from Hemitrygon akajei, assembly GCF_048418815.1. Classification (NCBI taxonomy): domain Eukaryota; kingdom Metazoa; phylum Chordata; class Chondrichthyes; order Myliobatiformes; family Dasyatidae; genus Hemitrygon; species Hemitrygon akajei. The sequence goes on from NC_133125.1 coordinate 110,972,403, forward strand.
TGCTGTTCATCGACTATAGCTCAGCATTTAATACCATCATTCCCACAATCCTGATTGAGAAGTTGCAGAACCTGGGCCTCTGTAACTCCCTTAACTTCCTAACCGGAAGACTGTGTGGATTGGTGATAACATATCCTCCTTACTGATGATCAAAACTGGTGCACCTCAGGGGTGTGTGCTTATCCCACTCTGTATACCCATGACTGTGTGGCTAGGCATACCTCAAATACCATCTATAAATTTGCTGATGATACAGCCATTGTTGGTAGAATCTCAGATGGTGACGAGAGGGCATACAGGAGTGAGATATGCCAACTAGCGGAATGGTGCCATACCAACAACCTGGCACTCAACGTCAGTAAGACGAAAGAGCTGATTGTGGACTTCAGGAAGGGTAAGATGAAGGAGCACATATCAATCCTCATAGAGGAATCAGAAGTGGAGAGAGTGAGCAGCTTCAAGTTCCTGGGTGTCAAGATCTCTGAGGATCTAACCTGGTCCCAACATATTGATGCAGTTATAAAGAAGGCAAGACAGCAACTATACTTCATTAGGAGCTTGAAGAGATTAGGCATGTCAACAAGTACACTCAAAAACTTCTATAGTTGTACCGTGGAGAGCATTCTGACAGCTGCATCACTGTCTGGTATGGAGGGGCTACTGCATAGGACCGAAAGAAGCTGCAGAGAGTTGTAAATTTAGTCAGCTCCATCATGGGTAGTAGCCTACAAAGTACCCAGGACATCTTCAGGCAGCGGTGTCTCAGAAAGGTAGCATCCATTATTAAGGACCTCCTGCACCCAGGGCATGCCCTTTCCTCACTGTTACCATCAGGTAGGAGGTACAAAAGCCTGAAGATACACACTCAGCGATTCAGGAACAGCTTCTTCCCGTCTGCTATCGGATTCCTAAATGGACATTGAATCGTTGGACACCAACTCACTTTTTAAGATCTATTCAATATACGTAAACTGTAATTGATTTACTTGTTCATTTATTATTTATTTTATTTCATTTATTATTTTATTTTCTTTCTGCTAGATTATGTATTGCAGTGAACTGCTGCTGCTAAGTTAACAAATTTCACATCGCATGCCGGTGATAATAAACCTGATTTGATTCTGAGTAGATATTAGGCTGCTGGAAAATGATGCTAGAGAGGTAGTAATGGGGGACAAAGAAACGATGGATGAACTGAATACCTACTATCAGTATGCTAGAACTTCAAGAGTGTCGGGGGGCAGAAGCATGTGAAGTTGCCATTACTAGGAGGAGGCTCTTAGGAAACGGAAAGGTCTGAAGGTAGACAAGTCACCTGGACTGGGTGGTATACACCCCAGGGCTCTGAAAGAGGTGGCTGAAGAGATCGTGGAGGCATGAGTTATGATCTTTCAAGAATCAATTGATTTGGCATGGTTCCAGAGGACTGTAAAATTGCAAATGTCATTCCACTCTTCAAGAAGGGAGAAAGGCAGAAGAAAGGAAACTGTAGGCCAGTTTGTTGAGAATGTAGTTTCAGGGTACTTAGAGGCAGATGATAAAATAGGCCATCGTCAGCATAGTTTCCTTCCTGGAGAGTCTTGCCTGACAAATCTTTGAAGAAATAACAAGCAGGAAAGTCAGTTGGTGTTGTTTACTTGGATTTTCAGAAGGCCTTTGACAAGATGCCATGCATAAGGTTGTTTAATAAGTTAAGAGCCCATGATATTATAGGAAAGATTCTAGCATGGATACAGCATTGGCTGGTTGGCAGAAGGCAAAGAGTGGGAATAAATAGGGGGAGCGATTTTTGGTTGTTCCGCAGGGTCTGTGATTGCTTCTTTTTACATATACATCAATGATTTGGATGACAGAATTGACAGCTTTGTGGCCAAGTTTGCAGAGATACAAAACTAGGTGGAGGGACAGGTAATATTGACGAAGCAAAGAGGCTACATAAGGACTTAGACAGATCAGGAGATTGGGAAGGTGGAAGTGGCAGATGGAATACAGTGCTGGAATGTGTATGGTCATGTACTTAGATAGAAGAAACAAACTCAAAGGCTTTTTTCTAAATGGAGTGAAAATTCAAAAATCTGAGCTGTAAAGAGACTTGGGAGTCCTCATGCAAGATTCCCTGAAGTTTAATTGGCAGGTTGAGTTAATGGTGAGGAAAGCAAGTGCGTTGTTGGCATTCATTTTGACAGGTCCAGAATAGAAAAGCAAGGATATAATGTTGAAGCTTTATAAAGGACTAGTGAGGTCTCACTTAGAGTGTTGTGAGCAGTTTTGAAAGGACATGTTGACATTGGAATGTGTTCAAAGGAGGTTCACAAAATAATTTCAGGTTTCAAAGATTTTCATATGAAGAGTGTTTGATGGCTCTGGGCCTCTACTCACTGGAATTTGGAACTTCTCAAATGTTGAAAGGTCTCAATAGAGTGGGTGTGGAGAGGATGTTTCCTAGGGTGAGACCAGAGGACTCAGCTTCAGCTTAGAGGAATGTCCTCTTAACGTGGAGATGAGGAAGAATTTCTTCTGCCAGAAAGTGGCAAATCTGTGGAATCTGTTGCCCCAGGAGGCCAAGTCATTGGGTATATTTAAGGCAGAGGTTGATAGATTCTTGATTTGTCAGGGCATGAGGAGATATAGAGAGAATAGGAAATTGTGTCTGAGAGGGAAAATGGATCAGCCTTGAAGAAATGGTAGAGTAGACTTGATGGGCCAAATGGCATAATTCTGCTCCTATATCTTATGGTCTTATGGACTCATCAGTGGATCAGAATGACACAGATGTCAAATACTTTATAAAAAGAATCGTAGTCGAGGGTGTCCCTACAAAATCATTCAGAATCTTCCCCAACCAGAAGCCTAGGATGAGCCATAAAATCTGCAATCTGCTGAGGGCAGATAAGAGGAATTCAGGTAAGACCAAGTAAGAGGTATGATTTCCGGAAAGGCATCTCACGGGTGAAATGGCAATTCTGGACTAAACTGCGGTAGGGCTTGAATGCTATTATCTCTTCCAAAATGAAATCAAGTGACACAGAAGACAACAGGGCTTTGCTTCCAAATTGGCTGAATGCTTTCTATGCTCACATTGACCATCAAAACATGAAGGAACCTTCGTAAACTCCCATCGTCCTCAATGAACCTGAGATGTCAGTCTCTGAGGCTGACCTGAGAGCAGCCTTCAGGAGGGTGAAACCAGAGAAAGCATCTGCCCCAGAAAGGGTATCTGGCCAAATACTAAATTGCTGATCATCTGGCTGGTGTGTTCACCAATATCTTTAACATCTTCTTTATGCTGCCATCAGAAAGAAAGGTACAGGAGCCTCAGGACTCTCACCATCAGGTTCAGGAACAATTATTACCCCTCAACCCCTTGGAATTGGAGACTCCAATATACAAGGGGATTGGGAAAATCAGGTTGGTGTCGGATCACAAGAGAGGGAATTCATTGAATGCATACAAAATCATTTTTTAGCGCAGATTGTGCCTGAGCTTGCTCTGGGAAAGGCTATCTTAGGTTGGGTGTTGTGTAAAAACCCAGATCTCATTAGGGAGTTTAATGTAAAGTAACCCTTAGGAGACTGACCATGATATGACTGAATTCATACTGCAATTTGAGTGGGAGAATAATAAGTCACATGTATCAGTATCGTAATGGAATAAAGGCAATTACAGAGGCATGAGAGAGGAGCTTGCCCAGGTGGATTGGAGGAGGATACTGGTGGGGGTGACGGCAGAGCAGAGATGGCTGAAGTTTCTGGGAATAGTTCACAAGGCGCAGGATAGATTTGTCTAACAGAGGTAGAAGTTCTCACATGTCAGGGGTAGGCAACTGTGGCTGACATAGAAAGTTAAGGAGTGCATAAAAGCCAAGGAAAGTGCATATAGGTAGCAAAAGTGAGTGGGAATTTGGATGACTGGGAAGTTTTAAAAAATCTAATGAAAGGTAACTAAACAAGGTATAAGAAGGGAAAAGATGAAATATGAGGGCAAACTAGCCAGTAATATAAAACAGGATACTAATTTTTTTCAGTTATATAATGAGTAAAAAGTGGGGGGGGGGGGTGGTGAGAGTTGATATTGAACTACTGGGAAATGATACTGGTGAGGTAGTAATGGTGGGCAAAGAAATGGCAGATGAACTTAATGGTACTTTGCATTGGTCTTCACTGTGGAAGACACTAGCAGTGTGTCAGAGGTCTATAAGTGTCAGGGAGCAGGAGTGCGTACCATTGCTATTACAAAGGAAAAAGTACTAGGCAAACTGAAAGGTCTTATGGTGGATAAGTTACTTGGACCAGATAGACCACATCCCAGAGTCATGAGAGAGGTTGCTGAAGAGATAAAGGATGAATTAGTCATGACCTTTCAAGAATCACTTGATTCTGGTATGGTCCAGGGGGACTGGAAGGTTGAAAATGTCACTCCACTCTTTAAGAAGGGAGGCAGGCAAAGGAAAATAAATTATGGGCCAATTAGCCTAACCTCAGTAGTTGGAAAGTATTGGAGTCTATTATTAAGGAGGAGGTTTTTGGGGTACTTGGTGACTAATGATAAAATAAGTCAAAGCTAGTATGGTTTCAGTAAAGGGAAATCTTGCCTGACAAATCTGTTAGAGTTCTTCGAGGAAGTGGACAAGCAGGGTGGACAAAGGAGAGGCAGTGGATGTCACTTGGATTTTCAGAAGGCATTTGATAAGGTGCCACACATGAGGCATCTTAACAAGGTAAAATCGTATAGTGTTACAGGAAAGATACTGGCATAGACAGGGGAATGATTGACAGATGGGAGGCAGCGAGTGGGAATAAAGGGGGCTTTTCTGAATGGCTGCCAGTGACTGGTGGTGTTCCTCAGTACCGCTACTTTTCACATTTTTTGTCAATGATTTGGATAATGGAATTGATGGCTTTGTGTTAAAGTTTTGTGGATGAAACAAAGCTAGGTGGAGGGGTGGGTAGTGCTGAGGAAGCAATGCAATTGCAGCAGGACTTAGACAAATTGGAAGAATGGGCAAAAAAGTGACAGATAGAATAAGTGAGTGTTGGGAAATATATGATAATGCATTTTGGTGAAAGGAACAATAGTGCTGACTATTATTTAAATGGGGAGAAGGTTCAAACATCAGAGGTGCAGAGGGACTTAGGAGTTCTTGTGCAAGACTCCCAGATGGTTAATTAACAGGTTGAGTCTGTGGTAAAGAAAGCAAATGCAACGTTGGCATTTATTTCAGATGGAATAGAATATAAAGGAAAGGAGCCTTTATAAGACACTAGTAAGGCTGCACTTGGAGTATTGTCAACAGTTCTGGGCCCCATATCTCAGAAAGGATGTGTGTCATTGGAGAACATCCACAGGAGGCTCACGAGGATGATTCCAGGAATGAAGAGTTTAACATATGGGAGGCGTTTTGCAGCTTTGGGCCTGGACTCACTGGAACTTAGAAGAATGTGGTGGGGATCTCTTTGAACCTGCTGAATGTTGAAAGGACTAGATAGGGTGGATGTGAGAGGATGTTTCCTATGGTGGCATATCCAGAACTAGAGGACACAGCCTCAGAATTGAGGGGTGGCCTTTTAAAACAGAGGTAAGGAGCAATTCTTTTAGCCAGAGAGTAGTGAATCTGTGGAATGCTCTGCCACCGACTGCAGTGGAGGCCAAGTTCATGGGTATATTTAAGGCAGAAGTTGATGGTTTCCTGATCAGTCAGGGCATCAAAGGGATATGGCAAGAAAACAGGTGTATGGAGTTGAGTGGGATCTGGGATTCAGCCCAACACTTGATGGGCTGAGTGGCCTAATTCTGCTCCTATACCTTATGGTCTTACCATTAGGTTCTTTGACCAGAGGGGCTAACTTCTCTCAGCTTCACGTTCCCCATTACTAAACAGTTACAGTAACCTATCGACACTTTCAAGGAATCTTCAGCTCATGTTCACGACATTTATTGCTTAGTTATTTATTATTATTATTATTATTATTATTATTATTATTATTAATTCTTTTTATTTTATATCTGCACAGTTTTTTGTCTTTTGCACATTGGTTGCTTGTCTGCCCTGTTGGGTATGTTCTTTCATTGATTCTGTTATGTTTCTTGGACTTACTGAGTGTGTGAACAAGAAAACAAATCTTAGGGTTGTATATCATGGCATATACAACATGTACTTCGATAATAAATTTACCTTGAACTTTGTTGCTGGTGTTGACCTTGAACAGAATAGTAGTAGATACAGCCCAGTCCATCAGAGGTAAAGCCCTCCCCCACCACTGCGCACCTCTACAAGAAGAGCTGTCGCAAGAAAGCAGCATCCATCCGCAAGGACCCCCATCATCAAGGCTATGCTCTCTTCTTGCCGCTGCCACCGATAAGGAGGTACAAGAGCCTCAACACTCACATCACCAGGTTCAGGATCATTTATTACCAATCAATCATTAAGCTCTTGAACAACAGGGGATAACTTCACTCACCCCAACTCTGAACCGATTTCACAGCCCATGGACTCAGTTTCAAGAACTCTATAACTCATGAGCTCAAATACATTCTATTTATTTATTTGTCTGTTCGTTTATTTATTTAATTTTCTTTTTGTATTTACACAATTTGTTGGCTTCTGAACATTGGTTTGCCCTTATTTGTTTGTGTGCAGTTTTTCACTGATGCTATTGAACTTCTTTGTACCCACTGTGATTGCCAGCAAGAAAATGAATCTCAGGATACCATATGGTGACTTACGTACTTTGGTAACAAATTTACTTTGAACTCTGCCTACCAATTATACAGAATTTTGGCTATCTCTTACACAGAATTTCACAGACTATGTTAAACAATGATAGAAAGAAGTTTGTTTCCCCCATTTACCTGAATGATTCTCTTAATGGTTTTCTCCTTTTTCTTTATTCTTGTCATCGAGCTGCCATGTTCTAATTTGATTTCCTTATTTAATTGCAGGCAACTTAAGAATGAATTATTTGTGCTTCTCACATTTATTCAAGCTTCACAAGGGAAACCATTATTATTTATGTTTTCCCTTTTTCACTTGTCTTTGGTTTATAGATAATGACTGGAGACTCTTTCCTCTTTTCATGAATACAATCATAACATTCATATTTGAACAGCTCTATCCCGTAGCAATGAACTATGGGATATTACTGCAACCTGTGTTTTGGATATCATTCCAACAAACACTTAATTTGCAGAAAACTTATTTTTAATCTGAACTTTGAAGTTGGTGTTGTTCTGTGTTGTGTGTTATTGAGTTGAACATTATGTATATGCCGTGTTGGTACTGCAATATGTGGAGACGCTTGCAGGCTGCCCCCAGCACACCTTTGGGTGTGTTGATTGTTAACGTCAACGATGCATTTCACTGTATGTTTCGATGTACATGTGATAAATAAATCTGAATGTGAAGCTGAATCTGAGAGAGGGTGAGTTCGAAGGAAATGTGTAAGGTGGGTATGTGGAATTCACTTCCGAGGGTGGTGGTGGAGGCAAATATATTAGAGGCATTCATGAGGGTCTTAGATAAGCACATGACTATGCAGGGAATGGAAGGATAAGGACAGTGAGTAGGCAGAATGGATGAGTTTTGATAAGTTTAATTCTATGTTTAATTAGTTCAGCCAAAGCAACATGGGCCTCAGGGCCTGTTCATCTACTATACAGCTTGACGCACTAAGATTGCACTTTTACTTTCTACATCACTGTCATGTTCCTTCCACAAGGCAGAGTGGTCAGAGTATGCAATTTGATCCTGATCATCAGAAGTGAAGGAATCACTAATGCACCATTCTGAGTGTGTCTGAACAGCTTGTACTGTCAATGTGCATTTTCACTGCTTCCAAATGCCTCTGATGATCAGGGACATTGAGAACCAATTAAACAATGAAAATTATTAATAAGGATTGAAATAATAATCTATACAAACTACAGTAAACATAAGAAAAAATAACTTGTAGCAGTAACTTAGTTATGTTAAAAGAGTACAAATTACTCACCTTACCTTTTTACTGAGAGTCAGCAACCCCATTCATATAAAGGGGCGTCAAAGGTTTCAAAGGTACATTTAATGTCAGAGAAATGTATACAATATACATCCTGAAATTCTCTTTCTTTGCAAACATCCATAAAAACAGAGGAGAGTCCCAAAGAATGAATGACAGTTAAATGTTAGAACCCCAAAGCTTCCCCCCATGCACAAACAGCAGCAAAGCAATGATCCCCCTCTCCCCACGAGCAAAAAATGCATCAGTGTCCCCCAGTGAGCACTCAAGCGTGTAGCAAAGCATCAACAAAGACACAGACTCGCAGTACCCCAAAGACTACTCGTTCACCCGGTAATTCGACATACCACAGGCTCTCTCTCTCCCTAATAAGGGAAAAAGAGGTGTCTCTGCTTCACAGCCTGGACACGTTAGCCTTGGCTGGGATAATGAAGAGGGGCCAAGCAGACTTTGTAGATGGCCTCTGAGCTCAGAGCATTCCGGAATAGTGAATCCAAGAATGGGTCAGGAGGTCAAATGCACCATATCTGATTTCCAGAATGGTGTTGGGTGTGGAAGAACGGAATGTGATAATGCACAGACTGCAGGAATCCGAGGTTCCTTTGGATTTATCAGCCAGCCATCAGAACAATCTGGCTCAGTGACTATAACTAGCAGCACTTTGTCGAAAGAAGAAAAGGCATAATGGTACAAAGTTCAGAAACTTTGAAGTTTGAATGTTCCGAAACTTGTTAGAAGTAAACAAAGTGATCATTCTTGTTTAGTCATCAAGTTCACAGCAGGGAAATAATTGGCTTGCAAAGCCGGAAGCAATATTATGTTAAGCGTGTGGAAATAAACAACAATTGAACACATTACAATGCATTAACATGCTTCTACTTTTGATTTTGTATTTGGTAATGTTTGGCTTCATTTTGTAACATATCTCCTAACATATATCATCAGTGCTTCACGTGCCTTGGAATTAAAACAATGCAGTGACATGCAGAAACAATTAAATGTATCCTGTGTCCATGCGTGTGTGAGGACTCATGAGATGGCATGTCAGGTTACAGCTTTGCAAGATGTTCATAAGAGCACTCTTGGGGTATTGGGCTCCGCTGTGGTTACTTAGCGAGAGGAAGGATTTCATTAAGCTGGAAAAGTTGCAGAAAATATTCACAAAGATGTTGCCAAAGGCTGGTTGGCTTGAGTTTCAAGAAGTGACTATATAGGTTGGGATTGTTTTCCCTGCACACCGGAGACTGAGGGGTAACCTTACAGAGGAATACATAATCACTAAGGGCATAAATAGGTGAATAGTCATGGTCTTTTTTCAGACTTCGGGGAATCTAAAACTAGAGTTTAGCTGAGAGGGGAAAGATTTAAAGAGGATCCTGAGTGGAACATGCTATCAGAGGTCAAGGCACAATTACAATGTTTAAAAGACACTTGGACAGATATGTAGATGGGAAGGGGTTTGAGGGATGTGGGCCAAACACAGGCAAATGTGATAAGGTTCTTTAGGAACATTAATGAATTGGGCTGAAGGTGCCTGTTTATGTGCAGTATAACTTTATGACTCTTTCACTCTAATCTCCTATAAATGGCTTCGCAAATCCCTCACTCCACCATTGCTATCAATCAAGAGGACCAATCCTGGTTCAATAACAAGTGCAGAAGTACATGCCAGAACATTTGAGAATGCCAAACACTGAAGTGCCAATCTGGTAAAACTGAAAAAAACACAAGAGATTCTGCAGATGATGGAAATCTTGAACACCACACACAAAATACTGGAGATGCTTAATAAGTTAGGCAGCATCTATGGAAGGGAATAAACAATCAACATTTCAAGCCAAGAACCTTCATGAGGACTGAAAAAGGAGGTAGAAGCCAGATTAAGAAAATGGAGGCTCTGAAGGGATACAAATTAGAAGACGATAGGTGAAGGGGAAGTTGGGTGGTTTGGGAATGTGGGGGTGGGGTGAAGTAAGAAGCTGAAAGAGGTTTGCTGGAGGAGCCAAAGGGATGAAGAAGAAGGAATCTAATTGGAGAGGACAGTGGACCATAGAAGAAAGTGAAGGAGGAAGGAACCACAGGAATGTCATGGCCATGTGAGGAGAGAGAAGGGATGAGAGGGTAATCTGAATGGGGAAAGGAAAAAGGGAGAAGGAAGGAGTAGGTAAAGACTACTGGAAGTTACAGAAATTGATGTTCAAGATCTGGTTGGAGACTACCCAGATGGTACACAAGACATTGCTCCGCCAACTTGAGATTTGGCCTCATCATGGTGGTAGAGGAGCAACATGTCAGAATGGGAATAGATGGTTGAATTGAAATGGGTAACCACTGGGATATTGACTTTTAAGATGGTACAGAGTGAAGGTATTTGACAAAGCAGTCCCCCAAATTACAATTGGTCTCACTAATGTAGGGGAAGCTGCACAGGGAACACCTGATACAATAAATGATTCCAACACATTCACAAGCAGAGTGTCACCTCACATGGAAAGGACTATTTGGGACTCTGAATGGTGGTGAAGGAGGAGGTTCTAGTGGCAGGTCTTGCATTTGTCATGCTTGCTGAGATACATGACAGAAGGGAGATCAATGGGGAGCGATGGGTGGCCAAGAGATTCACTATGTAAGTCAGTTTACGTGCATCATCACTGAACTGACCTTGTTGGCTTGGAAACATAAGAACATAAGAAATAGGAGGAGGAGTTGGCCATCTGGCCTGTTGAGCCTGCCCCACCATTCAATAAGATCTGGCCATAGACTCATCTCCACCCACCTGCCTTTTTCCCCATAACCCTTAATCCACCGACTATGCAAAAATCTATCCAACTTTGTTTCAAATATATTTACTGAGGTAGCCTCCACTGCTTCATTGGGCAGAGAATTCCACAGATTCACCACTCTTTGGGAAAAGCAGTTCCTCCTCACTTCTGTCCTAAATCTACTCCCCAAAATCTTGAGGCTATGCCCCCTAGTTCTAGTGTCACCTATCAGTGGACACAACTTCCCTGCCTGTATCTTACTTACCCCTTTCATAATTTTATATGTTTCTATAAGATCGCCTCCCATCCTTCTGAATTCCAGCGAGTACAGTCCCAGGCTACTCAATCTCTCCTCATAGTCTATCTCCTCATCTCTCGAATCAACCTGGTAAACCTCCTCTGCACTGACTCCAAAGCCACTATATCCTTCCTAAAGTAAGGAGACCAGAATTGCACACAATACTCAAGGTGCAGCCTCACCAAGTACCCTGTACAGTTGCAGTATAACCGCCTGCTCTTAAGTTCAATCCCTCTAGCAATGAAGGCCAACATTTCATTTGCCTTCTTGATAGCCTGCTGCACCTGCAAACCAATCTTTTGTGATTCATGCACAAGCACTCCCAAGCCCCTCTGCACAGCAGCATGCTGCAGACTTTTACCATTTAAATAATAATCTGATCTTCCATTTTTCCCTTCTAAATGGATAACCTTGATTTACCAACATTGTACTCCATCTGGCAGACCTTTGCCCACTCACTTAATCTATCTATATCTCTCTGCAGACTTTCTGTATCTTCTGCACATTTAGCTTTTTCACTCAACTTAGTATCATCAGCAAAGTTAGAAACACTACACTTGGTCCCCTCTTCCAGATAGTTAATGTGTATCGTGAACAGTTGCAAGCCCAGCACTGATCCCTGTGGCAAACCACTCACCACTGATTGCCAACCAGAGAAACACCCAAGTATCCCATCTCTCTGTTTTTTACTGGCTAACCAATCCTCTATCCTTGCTAATACATCACCCCCAACTCTATGCATCCTTATCTTATGGATACCTTTAATGCGGCACCTTATCAAATCCAAGTAAATAACGCCCATCTGTTCCCCTCTATCCTCTGTGCTCATTATATCCTCAAAGATCTTTAGTAAGTTTTTCAAACAGGAGCTGCCTTTGCTGAAGGGTTTTGGCCTGAAACGTTGACTGTACTTTTTTCCACAGATGCTGCCTGGCCTGCTGAGTTCCTCCAGCATTTTGTGCGTTTTTCTGAATCCATGCTGCGTCTGCCTGATGGACCCATTTCTTTCCAGATACCTCGCTATTTCTTCTTTAATGATAACTTCAAGCATTTTCCCAACTACAGACATTAAACTAACTGGCCTATAGTTGCCTGCCTTTTGCCTACATCCTTTTTTGAACAGTAGTGTGACACTCACCTTCTAAAAAAAAAATCCGCTGGGATCCAGAGAATTTTGGTAACTTATCACCAAAGCCTCTACTACAACTTCAGCCATTTTTACAGTACTCTGGGATACATTCCATCAGGACCAGGGGACTTGTCTATCTTCAGGCCCACTATTTTGCTCAGCACTACCTTACACTGGGTAATAAACTTTCTACAGCCAACCGGGTCACCAGAGTATCTGCCTGGTGGAGAAATGCTCGGTTCAGGTCTGGAATGCCACTAATGCCAAGGAAATAGTGGCATTGGGGGATGTGTTGATGCTGAATGTAGTGATGTCCTGACACAGAGCTGCTGAGTCATTGCAGAGAGAGCAGTAATGGCTACAACCTGATCCTGACTGTTGTGGTTTGCTGAACCATCATTGCAAGTGCTGGCACCCGTCCTTCCAACCTGAACTGGGATTGCTGCTCTGAGATTAGTTGTCACACTGCAGCCTCCACTGACTTGAAGTTCTCCTCTACCTGACCAACAAAATTTGGAGCCAATTTCAACTGTTCTCTCTCCTCTGGGTCCATTGTGATGGTCAAGTCTTGCTGACACGAGGTTAGTGATGGCCCAAGAACAGAGGGAGAGACACAGATATGGAATGAACAGTTTAGTGAGTCTAAATAAGAACTGCACAGAACAAAAGGAAAACAGTAAATGCTAGGCCAACAGGGCCACTAACTAAACACTAACCAAAAGCTAATGCTGTCACTGTGGCTTGAAAACAGTAACCTGCAGCTAAGCAAGTACTGCTCTTTTAACAGCATCGATCTAAATCACTAACCAGGGAGCATTGTCATCACCCTGACAGACTGAAACAAAAAGAAGGGAGAAACACAATTACAAAGAAATCCCAGTTGGCGGGAATGTGTGCACTCGCACATGCAGGAATTGCATCTTCTTTCAGCTGTCCTCCTTCGTGAGCATCTAGACTCTGTGGGACAGCCCCTAGTTGTGACAGATGGACCTCCTTGCTTTCTTTACATTTATTAAGTGGTCTTGCTCTGTAAGCCCTCTCCTTACGTTCCACCTCTGGCACTTGGAGAGTGGAGACATACAAGTCGTAATAGGCTGAATGGTCTAACTCTACTCCTATGTCTTATGATATAGAGTCATGAACTAAACTCCTTAATCCATTTGGCCCTACCCCAATTTACATATGATCTTTGTAACAACCCAGTGATTATTATTCCCACAGTTTTGTATTGTAATCTCTTAACTGTAACTCCCCAAATTCTCAGCAGAATGTCTGCCTGTTCCTATTAATGGAATTAGTTCATATGCAGCCCATGACAATTGGATCCTCCCTCTCCTTCCTCCTTTTATAAACTTATTCAGCAGCTTCATGATGCTCTTAGCTCTTAAGTTTCTGGGATGCCTGGTCATATCTGCAGAGTATAGTATTTATCCCATGAATATACTGCAATATTAACAGTAGAAAACCAGCAAGTTTAAAAATCTGGTAAATTTTAGCTCAAGGAACCCAAGAAGACACAAATGCTGCAAACAACAGATGTAGACTAGACTGTTGTGGAATTGCACTCTTTGTCTGGACTGACAGGGAACTTGGATATAGAGAAGACTGATAATGAAAGGTACAAGCACATGGGATGGGTAAAATAAACACAGTTTGATAGTAGGTCATTAATGGATTTATACAGCCAAGAAAAAGATTTGCACACTCCCTGAAAGGGAATGAACCCACTCTAAGTAGTCTTCAAGGAAATATTAATGTACAAGTCTGAGAAGGATTTTCCACTACCTGGGAAGGGAAACCAGTTCAGAAAAATGATGACAAAGGAAAAGCAAGACATACAATATGTTGGAAATCTGAAACTTAAAAGGAAACATGTGAAGAATGAGTTACAGGCACTTGGAAAACATCAAAGACAAAGTCAACATAGAATTCTGGGAAGGAAAAGGCGTTTGAAAAATCTACAGAAATTTTAGAGCTGTAGCTGATAGAATTGATAAGAGAAAATTTCTCTATGTGATGTATTTGGATTTTCAGAAAACGTTTGATGAATGCTGCATAAGCGATCAGTATGTAAATTTGCTGTGCATTGTATTGGGGGATAGACTGTATTAGCATAAGTTGAAAATTAGCTGACAGAAGGAATCAGAAATTTGTATAAATACATCTTTCTCTCTCTGGGTGGCAGTTGGGGTCTGCAGGGATTTAAGTTGGAGCTATTTGTATTACGTTTCAATAATTTGGATAAAGAAACAAATGATACCACTTTGAAGTTTGTCAATGGCCCAACATTAGGTGGAATTGTGAACTATGCAGAGCATGCAAAAATACTTCAAGGTGACATGGACTGAATGAGCAAAAACTTGGTAGGTTCAGTATAACATGGAAACATTGCGAAATTATCCACTCTTATAGGAAAGTGATGCATTACGTAACCATTGTTAAATTGGGAAATGATGATATACAAAAAAAAACCCATTCTTCTGTACCAGTCACTGAACACAACTTACAACTGTAGTATGCAGTGATGAAGGAAAAGGCATGTTGGCCATCATAGCAAGAGGATTTGAGTACTGAAGCCAAGATCTCTCCTTATTTGGTAGTCCTGCCATCCCAAAAATCAGTCACTGCACTCCTGCTACGGCAAATATAGTCCTTCTTGTCTTTATTAACTATGAAAAACAAAACTGAAAAACACATTGCTCTGGATATGATGCTCCAAAAAGAAGTTGCTATAAAATCCTTTTTATAGCACAGTTCACAATTGGAGGGGAAGATGCTGGGGTATAATGAAGGGAATGTGTAAGGCTGGACATCAGTAGGTGGTTTGAGGCTAATAGGTGGGTAGAAAGATTTGGGACTGACCTCAGGTTAGTACAGGGGTTGGTTAGGCAAGTTGGCATTTACATTGGGATGAGGGTTGGCAAAAGGTTTAGGGTGAGGATTTGCAGTCAGGCAGTTTCCAGTCAGTACAGGGAACCAATAATGGGAAGTATTGATCATTAATATTCTGGGATGGTCAGATGCCAGAGGACGAAATGCTGGGTTGGTTTATAATTGGAAGTGAATTTGTGTAAGGGTCAGCAGATTATTTGGTGACGGAACACATTCAGCAATAAATTAGTGATTATTGGAGCAGGGTCAACAAATTGAGGGAAGCATGGCAAATATCACTGAGGAGAAAGGAATTGGAGACCACAAACACAGAGGGTTGTTGAAGGCTGGATAAATATCTTACTCAAAGGGGATCTACCTGAGGTAGGTTCCTAAAGTCAGTATCCCACCTGCTCTGAAAGGTTGCTTTTTATTGGCATATGAGCATTCCTGACAAAGAATGTGAAAGCCTGACTGTATGGGTGGGCTGTGAATGGCATAGTGCTACCAATGTGTATGATAATCCTACGTTCAATACTTGTATTTGCTGTATTATGTTGTGTGCCACTGTGTATATCTGTGTTTCAGCTTGTATCAGTGGTGAAGAGGAATCGTAATTGCAGGTAAGCTCTGATTTTCAATTACAGTATATTTTCATAGAAATCAATCACAATAAGTCATACCGCATCATCAAATTTATAGACCAACAGGTCAAGCAGCATCTGTGAAGCAAGAAACATAGGGGAGCTGTCCTTTATTCACAATCTGCAGATGTGAGTGAAGGATTGCCAAGGATGTTGGCCTCATCAACCCTTGGCCTACACGAGCATGATAGGCAGTGTTCAGAGATCCCATTTTGTCCTGGTCTCAAGTTTTCTAAGGCACTCTTATGTTCTGCTATGCTGGTTTTCAATGCTCTTCCAGTCTCACCAATATATACTTCTTGGCATGGTGATAGAGGCATGGAATACACAATTGCCTAACACAGTCCTTTAGGTTTTCTAGGTACCACTTTGCTAAATCTTTTTCTAATTGCACCCTCACTTTTTGCTATTAACTGGATACCATACTTTTTGGCAAATTTGACTTAGATTTTTAATTAGGCTACCACTGTATGGCACAATAACCATTACATCAGGAGGGCAGTTCAAACTAACCAATCAGGAATAGGCAAATCATATCCCGCCAATCAGGATTGAACATTAACCCCACCCATGCCCTGCTCACTCGAGAGGGTATATGAGGAAGTGTCTCTAGGTGCACTTGTTATTTGACTAGCTTGTGTCTGAGGAAGATGGTTGGGTTTACTGAGGAGATGTTGCAATCACTATCTGTAAGCATGTGACTGTTAACGTCCAAAGGATAGCATGGATAGATTTTCACCTTTCATCGTTGCCCTATGACCTCTGGTTGTAGTCCCAATCGGCCATAGTGGAAAAAGCCTGCTTACATTAACCCTATCTCTACCCTTCATGATATTGTTTAAATCACAGGCTTAGAAAGAAAGATCTGACTATTATTGTCATCTCCATTTTTGGAACTATGTTCTCACACCAAACAAACCCACCCAAGTTCATTAATATCAGGAAACCACAAATCGAGGTTGCACTTCAAGATGTATTTTACAACTATAAGTTGTTATGCAGGTTATATATCTAAAGATCTCAGGATTGATATCATAAATGCATCATGATGTGATTTTCATGTAAGTTTGGGCAGCAATATCTGAGAAAGTGCTCCATTGAACAGACTTTGTAAATGCTGTTGATTGTAAGCTAACTGAGCAGTATCCAAAAAAATTGCTTTCTTACTTACTTTGTTTAAGACCATAAGGCATAGGAGCAGAATTTGGATATTTCCATCACAGAAAACAAATAACTAATAACATTTACTCAATTAGGCAGCCAGCGGTGTTATGGCATCTGCTCTACAATTTGAGGTTAGTAGTCTTGGGTTCGAAACTGGCTGCTCGTTGCATGCTTTCCATCTGTGCTGGGTCGAGCATTGGCCTCATAAAACAGACAGAAAATACTAAAGAGGTGGCAAGGTTGCTGCCTGGTGTGCCACAAGGGCCAAAAAGGAACAACAATTTACTCAATTGCTTTGAAATGAGATGTTTGAGGCCTGGAAATTAAATTTGAATTTCTGACTCTTGTATTTATTTGTGCCAATTTAACCCTGAGAATGCATAAACTTGACTTGCCTGTCCAGCCTAATTTATTGAGATGTCTGCATCAAAGCCATTTTCCTTTATTCTGATGGATCCAGTCATCTGAATGTTTTTAAATGTGATGTTTTATCAACTAAAATAAGGTTTTTTTCTGCAGACCAGCTAAATTTTCTTGCGTGATAACACTGGTGAAAAATACTAATCTTTTTCTGGTAATAGTGAAATTCCAATTATGGAAGTCACATTCCTGCTTTAACTTATACCACAGGACCAGACTATGTAACAGTTTCTTCCCCCAAGCTATCAGATTCCTCAATACCCAGTGCCTGGACTGACACCTTGCCCTATTGTCCTGTTTATTATTTATTGTAATGCCTACACTGTTTTGTGCACTTTATGCAGTCCTGGGTAGGTCTGTAGTCTAGTGCAGTTGTTGTGTGTTTTTTTTACATAGTTCAGTCTAGTTTTTGTACTGTGTCATGTATCACCATGGTCCTGAAAAACGTTGTCTCATTTTCACTATGTACTGTACCAGCATTATGGTCGAAATGACAATAAAAGTGACTTGGCTTGACTTGCTGATACAATAGAAGATGAATTGTCTCTTAGAAAGTAATCCCATGACCTCCTTTTTCAGAATGTCGTCTGATACGACAGAGCTGCATTAAAGGCTTGTTCCATAGCTGTAAGGTGGAACCAATGTTGATGCTACGGAGTTTTATGTCAAAAGCAATGGAAGTCTGATCTTTTTCAATTGAAATATTAAGAATATTTCTACTTGCTCTGCTAACAATCAAAATTCACAAGAACCAAACCAAGATGCAACATCAAGATGGATTCCTTGTTTGAAGTGTTGGGACTCTGAGCCCGTAAATTTCCAGAACCCAATCAGGTAGATCTCATTGGACCAACGCCTATGCATAATCAACACTTTGAATCTACACATCTGCACTCTCCTCTTCCTTGGAATGCAGAGGAATGATTCCATTTGGTCTCTACACTGCCAACTAGACCTTGGGCAGCATAATGCTGAAACTCTACTGCTACAGGGCTCTGGCACAGTTTGACAAAAGGAATGCAGAGCATTCAGAAATGTTTGTCTATCTTAAAATGGAAACAATTCATTTTACAGGATTAATATTAACAAAAAATCTCAAAATAAATAGAAAATTAAAAGCACATAAAAGAATGACTAAAACATAAAACATCATTTTTTCCCTCTTGGATGCTTTGTTTGAAATCTCCATTGAAATCAATGTGGTTTCAGATTCCATCTGTACTTGGTCTGACTGACACAGGATTCGAACACAATAACTGTGAAAGTCTAGTGGGACTGGCAGACTCTCTGTGATGTCCAAATGTGGAATCAGCTGATAGAATCTGTCAGTGAATCTCAGACTCACACCTTACTCCAGTTCCAGAGCTGCCCATTGCAGTCAGGAAGATTCAGGTTTATAAATGAGCATGTGATAGGAAATGCTTTTATAAAGGGTCACATCAACGAAACAAAGAGTTCATTCAGACCTGAACCTAAATTGACCTTTGTCTTCTAACAGAAACCCTAGTTTATCTTTGGATACCCATAAATACTTAAAACATACAAAATATGTAATGATCCACTAATTGAGGAGTATGGGCAGGTTATTAAGGGTAATTACTGAGAGAACAGTGTAATTTAATAATCCTGAACCTAACTCAGAAATCAACAAGCTGGTGTGATTACATTGTGATGAAAATATCTGGTATAAATTTCCTGTAGCAGATGCAACATAACATTCAGTAACCATGAATAATTTTTCATTGCACATTTTTCTTGGAAATAATCCAATTTTAGCTGCACTACCTTAGTCAATTAATTGTACCAGGCATATTGCTTGGTTTCCCACAAGCAGAATTGCTTTGGATGTATCTGCATCAGGTGATCTGTAAGTCATGGGTAATCCTAAGTAATATTTTGAGTTAAATGTATTTGTTATGAATTCTTTAAATGAAGGATGGTATACTAACTACTATATTAATGGAATGGACGAGCATCAGAAATGTTGGCCAGGTGAAATCAAGGTTGTCAATATATATTGTGGCTGAAATGTAAAACGTGGCACCTCCAGGAAAAGACAAGGCAAAAACAAAGCTACCGAGGGGAAAAATAAAAGTTATTTTAAAAAAACGTGAAAACATAATGATACTTGGTATTCTTCAACTACCCAGTTGAAGACTGGACTTTCAGTTATAATTCAATAATGAAATAAGGTAACTGTAGCTCCTGATCATCCTTTCAGTAAATTTCTGAGGAAGTTTGTGAAATGTGATATGAATTTGACACCTGTGACCTCACTCATTTTTGAAATATGGTAGCTGGAATTTATTTAACCTTTTATACCACCCTAGCAGCACTTATAGATTTACTTTTATTTTATAATCTATTTGATTGGGTGGATGTAGTTCAATAGGTATTACCAGTCTCTGCATCCAAAAATAACCTCAGTTTTGTCACAGGTCTGAAAGTGAGCTTTCTGTCTAATGAAATTCAAAGAATAATAAAAGCCACAGTGGTTTAAGTACCCACAGTTACTGAAAACTGAATTACTGAGTTGGAGTCCCGATTTTATTGTAGGAAACAGAAAGAGAAGTGACAGGTGAATGATAATGTTTTGCTGAGAAGCAAAATAATTGAAACTTATTATTTCCTAAACCCCATTGAAATTGAAGGGACCTTGGAACCAGCATCAAATGTGGTGATGCAGAATCAGTGAGGTCATACCCAGATCTCCCAATATAATGCGAGAGAATCCTTGCAAATCTGTGGCCTGCGGTTGGAATTCTTGTGAACAATCTGACAGTTTCAGCCTTACAATGTAGTCATTAAGTCCTAAGCTTCTGTTTTTGAGAGAATATTTATTTTACTGCAGTTTAACTGTCTGAATTTGGACAACAAGAGCTCCCTTATGATGACCAGGTTCAAACACAATCTTATCATGTTATCCAGGATCATGCCAATGAATCCTTGGATATGTATTTGTGAAAGCAAAGCAAGGACTAACAAAGGACCAAAACCCTGACTGCGTCAAAGCAGAATTTCAATGTTATCTGCTTAAAGATCCTCATGACAATACCAAAATCTTTATAAGTCTACATGTGAGCCTTGCAAAAATTTCTTCAATGATGATCTCTTCCTCTAGTTAGAAACTAATTTTTCTGATAGTCTGTTCTGAGCTAGTATTCTGATGACAACACTAAAAATGACACAAATGCAAGCTATTGTTGCACTTGAGATGGTGGAATTAACAGAAGGACAAATTGATTGTCATATTTGTCAGTCTTAGGCACACCCTCCATCATACAAGGTGGAATATACCACATTTCATAAGTCATTTATACTCCTCTCATCTGAATTCCTCCTCAGTGGTTCTAAAGATATAACATCAGTACTCTGATATCTTCCTTCTTCCAAAACATAAAGATAATATGTGATTGGCTATAATGAACACAGACTCACCCTTACATCCCAACACATTGTTATCCAGGTAACTTGAGTTTTGGTTTCCAATCTTTTTTTCTCTTTGGGAAGGTACTTTGTATTTACCCATGAGATGCCTTTAACGTGACCCATTGATATATTTTAAGCTAATTTGCTCATAGAAAATTCCATTTTATCCTTATCAGATTCTTTCCTGTAAAAGCAAAGAAACTGTGCATACTGGGAACACTCACCAGAAAGCCTTCCTGTACATGAGGATTAATTTTGAATTAGTCCTGTTCATCTTTATTACTAATATAAATCTCATGATACAATGATCATTGCTCCATGAGTATTCTCATATGCATTTGCCCCAACTCATTTCATAGAATCAGATAAGATGATGTTTTTCTGTGTGAGCTGTAAACTGCTTATGACAGATTTCATGAATTCCTCCCCTTCTCTGCATTTATTTTAATTATTTCAATCAATACTCCAGTGAAGAAATCTTTCTCCCTGTCTTCCAGTCTCCTATGAAATACCACCAATGGTAGAGTTCTTAACTCTAACCAAATGGATTCTGCCTTCCATGCTTCATTCTGTCATTCCATCACTAATAGTAACATTATTCAGCAATGCAGCCCTCTCATTTTTCTACCTTCTCTAAGCACCTTATTCTCAGTAATATTAAGTGTTCAATCTGTACTTTGCTAATTTATGTTTTAGTTATCACTACTACATCATAGCCCCATGCAGCTATATGTGCCTAGAGTTTACCAAGCATATTCAATGGTTAGTGATTTATACACATGCACTTGAAAGCGTCTTTCTCTTCCCTGTGATCTGTTAGCCTTTTTTTCCCTAATACTTTATTGCTTCCTACCCAAGAACTATTTAACTGTCCCACACATTTGTATACTTCATTATT
Source organism: Hemitrygon akajei (assembly GCF_048418815.1). Classification (NCBI taxonomy): domain Eukaryota; kingdom Metazoa; phylum Chordata; class Chondrichthyes; order Myliobatiformes; family Dasyatidae; genus Hemitrygon; species Hemitrygon akajei. The sequence continues at coordinate 110,994,012 of NC_133125.1, forward strand.
CTTTTCTATCATAACATGCAGGTGTCTATTACCCTTGCAATTTAGTCCAACGTCTTCCCAACCACATAGAACTTCCTCAGAAGAACATTGATTTCAGTTTGTATTTTGGTTCAACATCCATGTTGAACATATCTCTCCAGTCCAGTCAGAGAATTTTGAAAAATATATTGTAAAACCATCATGGTTTTACATTGTATTTTTTAATGCCTGGGATCTCGTTTCTAGCTCCTGGATTCCTCTCAATGTGGGAAATAGTGATTAATATATTTTAGACAAAAGGCTGTCAACTGCCTTCTAGTGCAATGAAAAGAATGGGATCATTGCATCATGCAAATGCTAGGAGTATTAGATCTAATGATCTCTTAAGTATAATTTCCCTGGTCTAATTCTTGGCTCAAATTCTGCTTGCATTTTACTTTTGTAGTAGCTGCTATATTGGGAGGAGAAAATGAAAAAACCTTTAATTTAATTTGGGGTGAAGTTCACGTTTAGTTTCATTCTTTGCAGGTAGAATACAATTTTTCATTTGGTGGTGCTTCAGCATGGTTTGCAACAAATATGTTTCCTTCATTATAAGTTTGCTACATTACAGATTTACTCGAGAAGCCAGGAGAAGAGGAAGTTGGTGAGCAGATCAGTTCTAATTGCTGCAGTATATATTGTGAAGCTAATTCAGAATTAACACTGGAAAAAAATGTGTGGAACATTAACTACCTTTTGTTCGCTCTTTTGATTCAGTGATTTCAGTTACTTTGGTTGTTTCTTCAACTTCCACTCAAATATCCAGTGCATCATTATTTTATTACCTGCTTTGTGAGTATGAGATTGCAGGGTATCTGTCAACTTGGAGTCCGTACTGTTGATGGAAAAAAAAGTTCTTAAAACTTAAAAATAACATCATGGTTAAATTTATCAGAGGAATTTTATTGGCAGGAATTGTTAATTTTATTCTTATTTATGATTCTGTTGTATAACTAATATACTGTAAGCTTAAAAGCAAGTTGAATGATTGATGGGTGGAACCTTTGATCTCACTCATCTGTCATCAACCATCATTGCTCAATTTGGTTAGACAGTGCACATCCATACGTCCATTAGTGGGTGAATAATTTACAAATGTGAATCCGTTTAATGCCTTCATCGTTCATAAGAGGAGGAAAACAAAATCCAGTTTTCAAACCAGTGAAGTGCTATCTACCTTGTTTCTGTGTGCATGCTCAATAAATTTTGTTTGGGTGCAGTTTGACAGTAATAAAAAGCAGATCAAAATAATCTGATCACTGGCCGCATCCTGTTATAGGGAATTAAATGCTGTAGGAAATTATGATTTATTAAACATCTGTCAGAAATGACAGTTCTGCTGTTCATTTTGTGAGAAACGTGAATTACATTGTTAAAATAAAACACAGAAACAGGGTTTTCACCATTCACCAGATTAACTAGATTTTATTCATATTATGGTTGTTGACTTTCCACTGGACATTTCAAGTTGCTGAACTGCACTAAATTCTACATGTTATGGTAAGGTGTAAAAGAGGTCATTGAATAATTCCTGCTAGAGACAAATGAAGGATTTCAGCTGTCTTTTTTAATGCATTTTACAAGGCTTTAAAGAGGTCACGTCACTTCACAGGAATTGCGTATTATGATTCTTTGACTCTTCCATTTGATTTAGTTTTAGCTCTCAAGTGCTTTTATTAGATGTACAATACAAAAATATTTATACTTCTGTTTGATGCATCTGCCAATAAAGTTAATGACAACCTGACCAAGTAAAACAGGGCCCAACTAACCTTAACAATTTGTCAGGCAAGACTCACAAGCTCTTTTGAGTCCCAGCTCAGATTTAGTCGCTTTATTAATTATTTAGTTCATATTTCAGGCTTTTTTAGGTTAATAAGATTTCGGGGACAGAGAGGGCAATTGGGGGTTAATTTAGGGTTTAGGAACAGGGTGATTGTGGAATTAGAGGTCAAGCTGGAATGCAAGTGTCTGCTCTGATTTCAAAGACCAGTGATGTGGATGGGTGACGTCCATGGTCAGATGTTTGATATCAGACCTGCAGAGAGTAGACAATGGACCACAGGTCAGTGGGTTTCAGAACTGGAGTTCACTGTGGGTGAGAGGAACTAGTTGCCATGACGCCCCCCCCCTCCCCCCGGTTTTGAGAATCAGTGAGACCAGAGTTCAAGTTTGGTGTTCGGGTCCTGTCATTGGTGAGTCCGGAGTTCAAAGCCTAGTGTTCAGTGATTAGCGAGTCCTGGCATTGACACCACAGATTGAGGCCTGAAGGTCAAATCAGAAGACCAGAAGTGGAGGCCTATTGGCCAGAACAGAGTCTATGACTCTCTGCAAGTCCACTGGGGAGGTTGAAGCTTGGTGCCTGCAGCAAGTCAGTTTCTGCTGGAAGCCAGTTGACTGTCCTAGGGTTAAAAGACTGTGTATGTGTGTGCATGTGTAGGATGAACTGGGCTAATTTTTGTCTTAGCTTCATCCCAACCACAACCCTACTCACTTCTCCTGAATATCTACCCTTCCTCTTTTAAGCTGTCTACCATTCCCTGAAACTATAATCCACTTTGTCAAGTTTAGCAGGAATATGCAACCCATTGGTCGGCTGTAAATAAAGTGTGAGCCTTAGCCTTCATCACCCTGAGATTCCTTCCCGTATCCATGTTGTATCTGCTGTCAGTTCTAGTTTTATCATTTCCAACACTCATGAAAGGCTTTAAGAAAAACAGTACTTTTTTATTTGAGAGCGTTTGTGGTTAGTGTACAAGTATGAAACTTTTGTTCAGAAAGTTGAATATTTGTTTTGGTCATAGCACTACTGAGTCTGTCTCATGGGAAATCTAGGCACCAAAGATTACAACACTTCACTAAAAGCAATTTTATGCATGCATCATTATCATGACTTTTTATATCACTGTTCCCTTTATTAGGAAAAAAGTTCTGTCTGAGATAGCTGTGTGATTTTAGCACATTGCTTATCCCGTGAGAATTATGTTTATGATTGGGTGCAATCTAGTTATACTTTGTGTTTATGTGATTCCTCTCGTTGTATATATGGAACCATAAAAGAAAGATTTACTGCTGTAAATCAAAGCGGAGATCAATCCGTAGTGCATCTGTTACAGCTCAGGGAATGCCGTATGAGCTTGCTAAATCCACAACAGAAATGGATGTACTCTCGAGGTAATAATCCCACACATATGTTTGCTGAATTACAAAGATGGAAAATGGGAAAAGTACTTCCTTCTCTGCTTTACGCAGAAAGAATTTGACATTTTAAGGGATTTGCTGTTTCTTTTCAATGTATTTAAAAATAGTCTGCAGTTCTCGTGGCTGCTGATCTACAGCTTATCACAAGAATCGAATTTTGTACATCTTAAAGATGTGGATATGAATACATGATTAGCCAAATTTTCAGGCATTAGATTTCTATCATTAAAATTAAGTGGGCTGACAGCTTTGTCATTGGCAAGAAGATAGGGTAAGAATAAATGATCCAATTCCCTGAAATCCTGGCTGGATCAAAACGCAGGTAGAAGCAGATAATTAAATTCTACTGTTAGTGCAGGGCCAAATGATGTGTTAAAATTAACAAATTGACATGCACCAAGCAAGGGTTGAGGATCAGAAGATCATTTGCTTAGAAAGACTGGCAATGAATTCCTGGAAAATACATAAACATTTGACATCATGCAATGCTTCCTCGAAGGTGTGCACATGTGCACACACACATCTTTTGCTACCAGCACAGAATGGAATTTAAACTGCACGCAAAAGGTTATCACCCTCTACCTCATTGGCACGTTAAGAATATTTCACAATCACATTTCCTTTTCCGGTTTCTGATGTGGCGGCGCTGACAACATTGAGCTTGCGATGATTTGCCTGCATATTTTAGAACGGACTTATTTTTACTATTTTTATTGAAGAAATCATTCAGTGCATACTTGCTGTTGTCACTGGGCAAAAAAATTGCACAGCACAAGATTTTTGCACACACTAGTCATTACACATTAGAGGGTGCATTGACATCATGTCACAAACACAAAAGATTCTGCAGCTGCTGGAAAATTGAGCAATGCACACAAAATGCTGGAGGACTTCAACATGTCGAGCAGAATCCATGAACAGTAATTACAGTTGACATTCTGAGCTGAGATGATTATGTCAATTACCTTACTGAAACTGATCCTGCAGGAGTAGAATAAGATTTAGAGGTTGTAAAAACAGGTAAAGCCAGAAACACCAGTGTACCATAGTTACTTAACTGCTGAGATCAAGCAACAGATTTTATTTTTAAAAGCAGTCATGTTTGGCTGTAGCAGATGTACCAAGAACTCAAATAAGAAATTCAGAAGATTTTATGTTTGTCAGGCATTCATGAGATGTGGAGCTTATGAATAACATTAATGTTCAGGAAAAGGCTGGGCAAGTCTCTGGGACTTGAGGGAAGGGACTAAGTGAGTCTCTGGGACTGGAGGGAAGAGACGAGTGCCTGATACTTGGGATTGGTGTACAAATCTGACATTTTCCATTTCTGATTGTCCTGAAATATTAACTCTATTTCTCACTCCAAAGAAGGTATTTAAAATGTTGAAGGTTACCAATATTCTATGAATTTATTACTGACTTTTAACTGATTTGTCCATAAGATTAAAAGAAATGGAGGCTGGATTAGGCTTAAGTGTGCTTTGGTATTCAACAATATGATGAATGATCTAACCTTGGTCTTTGTGTCTCTTTCTTTCCTGTTCTCCAACAGCCTTTCAGATCTCTAAATACCAAAATCTTGCACTGCAATTGTATTCATTCTTTTAGATAAGAATATCAGTCAATCCCAGTGCTCATGTTGCTGTGCACATTCTCCAAAAGCAAAAAACATTGCATTAGGTTAGTAATGTCACAAAAAAATGAGCTTTAATTCAGATATAGTTTTAGTCAGATAAATGTTTTCTATTTTACCAGTAATTCTCATCTTTACTGCTGGCCATTTTCCTAAACACTGATTATTTTGTGCAGAAAGATCTGAATAAATGATCTGGTCAACATCATGGGCCATAGGGCCGTACTGTGCTGTACCGTTCTATGTTCTAAATGGCTTTAAAAGTATTCATAAGATTTGTAATCCAGTTTTGATAAACATAATATTTCTCCCAATGTATCAGATGCCACAGTGTGTACAGAATATTTTTTCATAAATAACCAGAACTAATTTCAAAGTAGAATCAGTCCTGTTTTCTCACACTGTATCAATTTTTGCAAAAGTAAATTTTATCAACAATCTTAAGCATCTTAAGTAATCCAAAGCAGTTGATTCATAAATACTGTTGTCACTCAACAGTGGATAACTGCATTAAACCAAAAAAAATACAGTTTCCATCCTTCACCCTTGAAGAGGTTCTTGGCTAGAACATAGTAATTATTTATTCATTGTGATTTAAGGAGTTCACTGCACATATGGCACAGTTATAAATGGGCAAATGTAGCTCTCAAACACTATGGTATATTCTATCAATCTGGTTCAATATGACTAATTACATTATTGACTTTTTCCTGAATAAAATGAACTGAAATAAATTTGTGTTTGTTACAGCTGTCAAATCAATTAATCTCACAACAAGTAAGTGTCATTGAACATATTCACTTAATATATTCACTGAACTGGGAACTACTCCATTACAAATGTAATATTAGTTAATTGTAAAAGAGTGCAATCCAAATTAAGTGTGGTAGAAGGTGGATTTTCAGTACCTAAAATATTTCGTATTAACCTGGCAACATTTAATTATTAGATGTTTTTGAGGTGGAAATATACCATTTTAGAGTTCTCAATTCTGAAGTTATTTAAAACATGCACCTTTTCTGTACAATGAACACAAGTAATAATATATTAATTATGCCTGAACGATAGGCGCCCAGTTGCACTCACCTCAATTATAAGCAAATGCTTTGAGAGGCTGGTCAAGGACTGCAGGTGCAGCTTGCTAACACCCACACTGGACTCCCTACAATTTGCCTACCAATAAAACTGGCCATAGCCACAGCACCACACACCATTCACACTCACCTGGAGAAGACGCATACTTTAGAATGCTGTTCCTGGACTACAGTTCAGCATTTAACACCAAAATTCCCCCCAGACTTGACTGGAAGCTCAGAGACCTCGGCCTGCACCCCACCTTGTGCAGCCAGGTCCTAGATTTCTTATCGTATTGCTGACAGGTGGTAAGGGTGGGCTCCCTCACTTCTGCCACTCTGACCCTCAACAACAAATGCTCCCCAGGGTTGTGTTCTGAGTCCCCCTCTCTACTCCCTTTACACCCACAAATGTGCTGCCACACAGAGCCCCAATCTGCTGATCACATTCGCAGATGACACGACTTTGATCAGCCTTATTTCTAGCGGTAAGGAGACAGCCTACAGAGGTGAGGTTGACACCCTGACACAGTGGTGCCAGGATAACAACCTCTCCCTCAATGTCCAAAAAAACAAGATCTGATTGTGGATTACAGGAGGAATAGAAACAGGTCACCCCGATCGACATCAATGGGTCTGTTGTTGAGAGGGTGTATAGTGTTCTTGTGCAGTGTGTTGAAACCCTGACTAAACACCAAGTTAAACTGGAGCCAATGAAGACAGAGTAAAATTAACTGTTTACTGTTCACTCTTCTACATTAACGTATAGTGAAAACTGTTGATAAAATAATACAAAATATATACAGTATCTGTTTCATTCTTGAGACCACCTGTGCTCTTTCCTTTTAATGAGTGTCTTCAGCTGCCCAGGGGAGGAAAGGGGTCGCGTCAAACCACCGCCGGGCTCGAGCCGACCCCACGTTTGAACTTGAAAAGCCGCCACGTGCGCCGCTCCAATCACCGCTTCCTTTAACAGAATCCGTGTTAATATTTTTACTTCAAATACTGTCATATGAACTTACGGCATTGCTTCTATAGTGTTTCTTTGTGGGTAGACACGGAGCTCTTCACGATCATGCTGCACGCACGGCCCCACTTTTCCACCTTCTCCAAGCTGGAACTTACCCACAAGACGCGGCGAAACCGGGGGCAACGTCATCACATGCTGCGACACATCACAGACAATGAACTTTATCTTTAACTTTAACCAGAAATAGTTGCAAACAAATTATTTAAAGAGGAAATGTAATAAAGTTAAATAACTCCCTTAAGGGCAACAGAGGGTGAGTAGTTTGAAGTTCCTCCGTATACACATCACCGGTGATCTCACCAGGACTGTACACACCGGCTTTGTGGTGAGAAAAGAAAAACAGCATCTCATCCACCTCAGGGAACTGAAGACGTTTGGCATGGGGACCCCAGACGCCGAAGACTTTCTACAGGGGAACCACTGAGAGCATCCTGACTGGCTGTATCACCGCCTGGCATGGGAACTGTGATCGCTGGGCACTGCAGAGAGTGGCACGGACAGCCCAGCACATCTGTGGATGTGAACGTCTCTCCACTGAGGACATTTACAGCAGTAAGTGCAGAAAGAAGGCCTGGAAGATCATCGGAGACACCAGTCACCCCAACCATAAACTGTTTCAGCTGCTCCCATCTGGCAAATGGTACCACAACTTTGAAGCCAGGACCAACCGGCTTCTTTCACATTTCTATACATTGCAACGGAGTTGTAGCACAAAGATTTTTACTCCCTCCCATTGTGTGATGGATGTAAGATTTAAGTAAATTCTAATTCAACCCTTCATTTATAGTGGTAAATAAAATATTTTGGTATGTGAAAGGCAAAATATTAACTATCGATTTTTTTCATTCCAAAGTATTTTCTGTTGATTACAATTTAGTCAAGTAGTAAAGTTAGAGAATAGCAACAATAAAACTTGATTACACACCATTAGTAGCAACATTTTATTTTTGTTAGAATTACATTTTGTGTAGCAAAATCCATTTTTCTTTTATTAAGCATAATGTCAACCCTCCTGTAATGTAAAACATTAGCCATTATATATAAGGACACCATTACTCCTGATACAAATGGGAAAGATTGTCGGGTGAATGATTAGTTTTTGTTGTACTCCAGATCATGGTCTTTATTGGGAGCTTTGCTATTGCTTGCTTGGTGGGTGGAGAGTGATCATGCTTTTTTGCTTAAGTAAGAGAGGGAGGATAATTGTTACACTGCTGCTTTTGCGTGGGAGGGGGTAAGGGGGGCTTTGGGATTCTAATGTTCTTACTGTCACCCATTCTTTGGGGCACTCCCCTGTTTTTGTGGATGTCTGTGAAGAACAAGAATTTCAAGATGTAGATTGGATACGTTTCTCTGGTATTAAATGGCACTATTGAACTATTGAAAGATTGCACAACCTGTTTATCAAATCATGCTGAGTGAAGGCAATGCTGCAAATTACCTACATTAGTTTGTAGGTAACAAGACCCATATCTTGCTGGAGAGGAGAATAAACAGTTTTGCATTGTGTAAATATTTTTATTCACTGTATCTTTTCTGGATATAACATTGAGCTTTGCCTGAGAGGTATGAATATTTATTCAGTTATATATTCTGTTTATTGTAAGTAGAGGGTACTCTTTTTAAACAGAATCAGTTTGAAGAGTGAATCATAAGCTTGCTGTATTAGAGACCATTTTCTGAGAGTCCTGTTGTTAACCCTTTCCTGCATTCAACTTAACTGTTGACAAGATTGTTGAGTAACAAACTGTACATCTTGAGAAAGAATTGTAAAATAAACAAAAGGAAGAATTTTGAGTATCTTGTATAGTGAAAATCCATGTATAAAGCATTCAGATAAAATGTTTTAGTTTAGTTATTTCTGGTTTAGAATTCCACTTTTTTTTGCTTTTCTTTCATGACATAGATAAATATGGCTGTCCTTAGGAGAGGAAACAATGAGCATATCAAATATGGACTAGTGGAAAGATAAATATGCTTAATAAAGAAACATTTCACATTGTTTTGTGTTGAAGAGATTAGAGATCTTGCTTCAGCATATGTTATCCCACAGAATTTTTAAAAATGTGTTAATTGTGTGTAAACTTCAAATTATTTTATTCATATTCAACATTAAAATTAAGATATACATCTAAGTTGTGTTTGTATTACCCTTGAGAAGCAGTGTTTTCATGCACCACAACTGATTTGGATATTATTATGTTACTGTTTCATGAGCTTTGCTGTGTGCTAATTGGCAGCATTATAAATGGTGACTGTGCTTCAAAAATACTAATGACAAGTCACTGATCTGAGATATTAACAGTTTCTTTCTCCACAGGTTCTGTTAGACATGCTGAATATATACAGCATTTCTTATTTTATTTCAGATTTCCAGAATCTGTGGATGATCCTGCTTTCATAAAGCACTTTTTTGACTGTTTGTCCTTTGGGGTGGACTGAGATCCCATGACTGTACACAACAACAAAAAGTTCTCTCCCTCAATGCCCTTTTAAATGCTGGTTCCTTGCACGCTATAGTGCCAGAGAGTTGTAGAGCAGTCACCACTTTGATCCTCATAATTTTTTCTCTCTTATAATGTCCCCTTTTAGCCTCTTTCATTGTAGGGAAAGCAGACCTAGCCTAGCCAATCTCTCCTTGTAACTCAAGCCCTCCAATCCAGGAAACATTTTGTGAGTTGTTTCGGTATGCCTGTGGTAAACTACGTCTGGATGCCCCCCACTGTTGACTGCTCTCTGGACATGCCCCTCTGCTGACTGCTCCTGTGGCTCCTCCCACAGACCCTTGTATAAAGGTGATTGGAGGCACTGCTCCTCCCTCAGTCTCCAAGATGCTGTGGTCTCTTTTGCTGCTAATAAAAGCCTATCGTTCGCCTCCCATCTCCGAGAGTTATTGATGGTGCATCAATTTTATTAGCAGCAATTTTAAAACATGGAGAGCATTTTATGACCAGACCAATTGGATCTCGACCCTCAATCCCAGGAAGCCGGCGACGCTTTCGAACTCTGGCTAGCATGCTTCGATTTGTACCTGGAGGAGATTCATGTGACCGACCCTGCCACAAAGCGCAGGGTTCTCCTCTCCAGAGTCAGTGCAAGGGTCTACTCCATGATCAGAGACCAAACGGACTACCAGGGTGTGATGGATGCCCTCAAAAGACAATACCGGCGGCCGGTGAACACCGTCTACGCAAGACATCGCTTAGCGACACGGCGGCAGCGGACCAGAGAGTCAAGCGCTGAGTTTGTCCAGGCCCTACAGACACTCGTGCGGGCCTGCGACTGCAGGGGACCGACGGCAGAACAGCATGCGGAGCTGCTAGTAAGAGACGCCTTCGTTACGGGGATCAGGTCAGTGTACGTGTGCCAGCGGCTGCTGGAACACGCCGATCTTACATTCAGTGATCGAGCTGGCTGACACGCTGGAGGCCGCTCTGCACAATACTGATGCTCTCCAGGCATGCGATCTCCCGCCGGTCCCATGGACGCTGCAGACCCCGCAACCCGCCGGCAAATCGACCTCGGCTCCTGCCAGTCGTGAGTCTGTGAAGTCCCTGCAACCCGCCGGCGAGTCGACCACGGCTGCTGCCAGTTGCAAGTCTGCGCAGTGTTACTTCTGCGGACTTGAAAAGCACCCCCGAAAACGCTGCCTGGCCTGAGAAGCGACCTGCTCCAGCTGTGGAAAGAAGGGCAACTTCGCCAAGGCCTGTAAGTCTAAACCACGAGCTGGGGCGAGCAGCGCCACGTGCGAGGCATGGGGGTCGCCATCTTGCCTGCCCGCCTCGTGCGAGGCATGGGGGCAGCCATCTTTGTCGGCGCCACCTCGCCCCGCCTCCAACCCACGGGTGCTTACCAGGCACCAAGAAGGCGATTCAACTCTGGCCTCCGTAACCCTCGACCAAAGCGCCCCACACCAGCTTGCAAGGTCAATGATGGACATCCAGGTGGAGGGGCGCAGGACTAGCTGCCTGTTTGACACGGGCAGCACTGAGAGTTTTATTCACCTGGACACAGTGCAATGCTGCGGACTCGTGACACGGCCGGTAAGCCAGAGAGTCACCATGGCTTCTGGCTCACACTCCATAGACATCCGGGGGGGTTGTGTGGCGACACTGGTGGTGCAGGGCACAGAATATCTGGACTTTGCGTTACTGGTTATACCTCAACTGTGTGCCCCTGTGCTATTGGGGTTCGACTTCCAGAGCCACCTGAAAAGTGTGACTATGGAGTATGACGGGCCCCTCCCACCAATCACTGTCAGAAATCCTCAGTTTTGTGGGACTTCATCATATACCCCGCTACTGACCACACACACACACCGACCTGCACATCCCACCCAACACCATGCCAACAGCCGCGCTACTGACACCACTTGCAGCCTCTCCACCCTCAAGATCCCTCCCCCACCGCTGTTCGCCAACCTGATCCCTGACTGTAAACCTGTGGCAACTAAAAGCAGGAGGTACAGCACGGGGGACAGGGCCTTCATTCAGTCGGAGGTGCAGCGGCTGCTCAGGGAGGGGATCATTGAGCCAAGCACAAGTTCTTGGAGGGCCCAGGTGGTTGTTGTTCGGACTGGGCAGAAAAATAGGATGGTCGTGGACTATAGCCAGACCATCAATAGGTTCACGCAGCTTGACGCGTACCCCCTACCCCGCATCGCGGATATGGTCAATCAGATAGCTCAGTACAAGGTGTACTCGACCATAGACCTGAAATCCGCTTACCATCAGCTCCCCATCCGCCCGGAGGACCGCCCCTACACCGCCTTCGAGGCGGGCGGCAGGCTCTATCACTTCTTGCGCGTCCCCTTCAGTGTCACGAATGGTGTCTCTGTCTTTCAGAGGGAGATGGACTGGATGGTGGACCAGTGCCAACTGAAGGCCACGTTCCCATATCTGGATAACATCACCATCTGCGGTCACGACTGGCAGGATCACGACACCAACCTCCAACGATTTTTCCAAGTGGCCAAAGCTCTTAACTTACCTATAACAGGGACAAGTGTGTGTTCGGAACCACCCGACTCGCTATCCTTCGGTATGTCGTGGAAAACTGAGTCATTGGCCCTGACCCCGACCGTATGCGCTCCCTGTTGGAAGTCCCTCTTCCCACCACCCTCAGAGCCCTCAAACGGTGCCTGGGCTTCTTTTCCTATTACGCCCAATGGGTCCCTCACTACGCAGACGAGGCCCGCCCCATGGTCAAGTCCACCACATTTCCCCTCTCAGCCGAGGCCCGCGCGGCCTTCAGTCGCATTAAAGGGGACATTGCCAAAGCAACGATGCATGCGGTGGACAAGACTGTTTCCTTCCAAGTAGAGAGTGACGCCTCCGATTTCGCGCTTGCTGCTACCCTCAATCAGGCAGGAAGGCCGGTAGCATTCTTTTCTCGTACCCTTCAAGGCTCTGAACTTCGGCACGCCGCGGTGGAGAAAGAAGCCCAGGCCATAGTGGAAGCTATTAGGCACTGGAGGCACTATCTCGCCAGCAAAAGGTTCACCTTGCTGACCAACCAGCGCTCAGTTGCGTTCATGTTTAGCAACCAACAGCGGGGCAAAATCAAAAATGATAAAATTTTGAGGTGGAGAATAGAACTCTCCACCTACAACTATCACATCTGTACCGGTGCCTGGAAGGCTCAATGAGCCCCCTGATGCCCTATCCCAGGGAACATGTGCCAGCGCGCAGCTCGACCAGCTATACACCCTCCATGCAGATCTTTGCCACCCGGGGGTCACCTGCCTTTACCATTTCGTGAAAGCCCGGAACCTGCCTTACTCCCTTGAGGAAATCAGGACGATGACCAGGGACTGCCAAGTCTGCGCTGAGTGCAAACCTCACTTCTACCGTCCTGAAAAGGCACAACTTATCAAGGCCACCCGCCCCTTTGAGCGACTGAGTGTCGACTTTAAGGGCCCCCTTCCCTCCACCGACCGCAATGTCTACTTTCTCAACATAATCGACGAGTACTCACGGTACCCCTTTGCCATCCCCTGCCCCGACACCACTGCCACGTCCGTCATAAAAGCCCTGCACCAGCTCTTCACTCTGTTCGGATATCCCTGCTATATCCACAGTGATAGAGGGTCCTCGTTTATGAGTGACGAGCTGCACCAGTACCTGTTGGCTAGGGGTATTGCTACTATTAGGACCACGAGCTATAATCCCCGGGGAAATGGACAGGAGGAGAGGGAGAATGCCACTGTGTGGAAGGCCACACTCTTAGCCCTTAGGTCAAAGGGATTGCCGGTCTCTCGCTGGCAGGAGGTCCTCCCCGAGGCGCTCCACTCCATCCGCTCCCTGTTATGCACGTCCACCAATGCCACCCCTCATGAGCGACTCTTTTCTTTTCCCAAGAGGTCTGCCACTGGGGCCGCCCTACCGGCTTGGTTGACATCCCCAGGGCCAGTGCTGCTCCTGAAACAATGGAGGAGCAATAAATACTTCCCAATGGTCGAGAGGGCTCACCTACTTCATGCGAACCCCCAGTATGCCTACGTGGTCTTACCTGATGGGTGGGAGGACATGGTCTCCGTCTGCGACCTGGCGCCCGTAGGGGCACCAGACCCCTACCCTGAACACTCCACTGTGACTATGAACTCCGTACCCACCGATGTATATATCCACGAGACACCGTGCACACCAAGCTCTACATAGACTCCTCACTGCACTCCCATACCGGGCGCCTCGCACACGCATGAGGGATAACTGACGCCTAACGGGCTGGCACCTCAAGTCAGGCCGGAGCCAGCACAACCACCGTCATCGGTGCAATCACAGCCGGTGCTACGTAGATCGCAGCGACAGACTTGACCGCCTGATAGACTTAACCTGTAAATATACTGGTAAGAAACTTTGCCCCATGGGGACTCTCTTTTAAAACAAAGGGGGGTTGAATGTGGTAAACTATGTATACCTGTCTGGACACGCCGCCCCTGCTGACTGCTCTCTGGACACGCCCCTCTGCTGACTGCTCCTGTGGCTCCTCCCACAGTCCCCTGTATAAAGGCAATTGGAGACACTGCTCCTCCCTCAGTCTCCAAGATGTTGTGGTCTCTTTTGCTGCTAATAAAAGCCTATCGTTCGCCTCCCATCTCCGAGAGTTATTGATGGTGCATCAATGCCCTCTAGCTTAATCAAATCTTTTCTGTAGTGTGACAACCAGACCTTCACACAATATAAAAAGTGTGGTTTATCAAACCTTTTTTGTTTTACAATTTTAACATGACATCTCAAACTCTTGCACTTGATCTTAACTTCCAAAATTACATCACTTCACACTGGGCTGAGTTGAATTCCAGCTGCCCACTTTCCCAGCTATCATGTCTGGACATTACATTGCATTGCATTAGGCATTGTTACTAAACTCATTTCATATTGAGACTACCTATTGAACCTGGAAGAGAAACTGAGAAGTTTCTGTTCTTCGTCCAAAAAAAAACAAATCTGCAGCAAAGATTTGCATCAAGAGCTGCAATTGAACAATGCAAAGGGCAGAATTGCAAAAAAAAAAGACCAGATAAAGGAGAAAAGCAACAGATGGGAGGGGAATACTTGTCAGGATGTCCTGGGAATGCCAACAGGGGCAAATGGAACTAATATTGTGGTCATATCCTGAAAAGAATTTAGGATCTAAATCTAGGTTAGCTGACATTCACAGCCAGTAAGTGCGAGATCCTATTTAAATTATTCCTGGCAGCTGAGGGCACACGGGTGAAGTGGATAGTATAATGAAAACATACAGATCATGTTTCAATTGTTTTAAGCAGAAATGGGTCTGCATTTTTTTATCCAGCACGGCTAATATTATGGGAACAGGATTTGTAAGTATCGATATTTTAAAACACTGGAGTAGAATTGCATAGAGCTGACCCATCTCCTTTGCAGCACATTCTGAATGACTGAAATAATCAAAGCTAATATCTATCAAAAGTAATTGCCTATCATTGCCATTAAACTGTTGAATATATTTATGGCAATGTATTTCCAAAATTCAGCTATAGAGTATAGGCAGAAGTGGAGTGATATAAATTTACCAAATGAGAATCAAAACTACCGAAGTGATCAGAGGGACTGTTATAATTCCACGTGACAGCATGGCTCCTTCACCACCAGGCTTGCTTGTCCAAGAGGTTGTATCAGCATCACTCAGACCGAATCTGTGCCTACTCTTTTTCTCAGGCAGCCCTGTTGAAGCAAATAAGAAACGGAGTGATGCACTGTTTTATCAGTTAAGCTAAAAAAATGTTAAGCTGTATATCAGTCTAAATTTCAGCATGGACTAGATGGGCCAAAAGGCCCATTTCTGTGTTGTGCTTTTCTATGACTCTAAATGTGTAGAGTTTCAGGGATTGCAACACTTTGTTCCTCTAAAGTCAGATCAATAGTACACAAATTAAAATCTGCTTCCAATCAAGAACCCAGTCATGGACAGATGTTGAGCTTTATAAAAGAACGAAAAAACAATATCCAAGCAATGACATTTAGTGAAATATCATCAACTAACATAAAACTTAATACGCTGTTGGACTAGAAGATGTGAAATTATCCCTCATAATAAATAACACCAAAGTCAACATTCTGATTAAATTACATCAATATTGACATAATAATTATATCATGGCAGCTGAAGGCAATGTTTCCTATAAGTCAATACAGTATTTAATTAAATTAGTCATTTGCACTGATAGCACAGCCATTACCAATACCATCCATTGTCTTTCTTCAGCAGGAGATGATCATTGCAAAGATCTTATCAAGGGAATGTAATAATTTTGTAACTGAAGTTTAGTTGTTATAATACAAATGTCCATATATCTAATATACATGCATAAATCAAAAAGTACAAATGCTGGAAACACTCTACAGATCAGATTGCCTGTATGAAAAAGGAACATTAACTTGGTTTCTTACTTTCACACTTCTGATTAAACCTGACCCATGAATGGTGTTTCTCTTTCCATAACCTGCTGAATGTTTCTTCAATTTTCAGAATTTATTACAAAATATTTCAGATTTTATTACAAAATATGTCATCCATCAATATTTGTTAAATGGTAAGGATTCTTTCCATTTTTGTACATTTCTGCAAATACAGAACCTGTAAACTCAGGTAGAATTCAGAAAAATAAAGAAAGAATACCTCCTAATAAATAAATACTTTCAAAAAGTACTGGCTGTCGCAGCTATATGTTTGAGATGAGTTTCCCTCCCGTTATCAAAAATTGTTGGGATGTGCTTTTGACATTTTGCTTTAGGTAGTTAAAACTGTACCATACTGATTTGATGAATAATGAATTCTCTGCACAGTATCTGAATCAAGAGCTGATTTTTTAAAAACTTTGGGCTGCTTGGTAGTGCAGTGTTATAGCACATTGAGCTGGGTTCAATTCTGCTGCTGTCTGTAAGGAGTTTGCACGTTCTCCCCGTGACCATGTGGGTGTGCTCTGGGTGCCTCAGCTTCCTCCCATATTCCAAAGGCCTCGGGGTTAGTAGATTAACTGGCCACATGGGTGGAATTGGGGGTAGGGACTCTGAATGGCCTGTTACCATGCTCTATCTCTAAATAAATCGATAAAATTAGACTACCCTGCAGATTATCCTTATTATTTCATGTAGAACTACTGTCAGCTGGATATCCTGGGTGGATATTGGCTTCAGCTCCTTTCCTTGCTCAGAATAATTAATCAGCTTGGAAGTGGGCACCAGAAGCCAGAGGTCTCAACAGAGATCACAATGTCAACTTTATTTGCATTTTTCTGGTAAGCTGACAATTGTGGTCAAATGTTCAGAAGCTTTGCACAGGCCCCTGAGTCTAAATCCGTGCAAGCTATCTCAACCGAAACTGCTGGATAAGAAAATATAAACTGAGGACAAGCCTAGCACGTGGCTTGCCCATTGCTGGCAAACTTCAAAAGGAGACACTGTAAATGAGTATTCCCTTTCTCACTAATGTGCAAGGAGCCTGTACTATTTGTCTCCGGTAACCACTAACTTCTAAATATGACTGATCCATGCACTTAGTTCAATCCCTTTTGATTTTTATTTGGAGATACAACATGATAACAGGCCCTACCAGCCCAGTGAGCACGTGCTGCCCAATTACCCCAACGTGACCAGTTAACCTACTAACCCATATATCTGTGGAATGTGGAAGGAAACCGGAGCACACAGAAGTCACAGGAAGAATGTACAAACTCCTCATTGACAGTGGCAGAGTTGGACCTGGGTTGCCGCTCGTGCAATAGCATTATGATAACTGCTATGACACCAATCCATCCAGAGTTGCTTCAGCCAGACCTGGCCAAAGAGGAAGCCTCAGGATATTGATGCATTGTGCAGTTTCATAATCAATACAATCCCTCTCCATTTTTTCATATAATTTATACTCATGAAGCAAACAATAAACATGCAACATTTGTCAATATAAACTCAGTAGCCACCCTATTGAGTACACCTGTATACCTGCCCTTTAATGCAAATATTCAGGTGTAAGGTGGCACTGGTGAAGCCCAGTGCCTACTTATTGGTGGCAAACAAAACAAAGGATACAACTAAATACTTTATTAATTACACTTTGTCTTGTAAAGTTCATGGTAAACCAGCACCACAAACATTGGAGAGGCGGGCGAAGGTGAGGCTGTGTGTGTGAGGTGAAGTTTAGGCGAGCAGAGGAGAAGCAGATTCAAGGCCCATCCATCTAAACTGAAAGTGAGGTTTGATCAATCTAAGTGCCATGCCGATCTGGAAGAGTTGGTTATGGGCTCAGAGTGTTTCAATGAGACAGGGCACGAGTCCTAGTGCAAGGAATGACACGATGTTTGGTTAATTTAAACACTGGGCCAGACGGATTGAAAAGGCAGGATGTCAGGACAAGAGAGCTGGGTTGGGCTAGTTCTGCTCACTGCTGCAGGACATTTTGTCGACTCTGCGCTGAACTGAGGCGAGGCTGTGGCCTGCTCCAGCTGCTCTGGGCTTCATATCCATGGACTCACTTTTTAGACCATAAAATATAGGAGCAGAGAACCATTTTTTCCCCTCAGCCCCTGTCTCCTCCTTCTCCCCATATTCCTTCATGCCCAGACCAATCAAGAATCTATCAACCTCTGCCTTAAATATACATGAAGACTTGGCCTCCACAGCTGCCTGTGACAAAAAATTCCACAGATTCTCTACTCTCTGGCTAAAGTAATTCCTTCTCATCTCTGTTCTAAAAGGGCACACCTCTATTCTGAGGCTGTGTCATCTGGTCCTAGACTCTCCCACCATAGGAAACATCCTCTCCACATCCACTCTGGTCAAGGCCTTTCATCATTCAGTAGGTTTCAATGAGGTCACCCTTCATTCTCCTGAATTCTAGTGAATACAGGCTGAGAGTCATCAAACACTCTTTATATGACAAGCCATTCAATCCTGGAATCATTTTCATGAATCTTCTTCGAAACTTCTCCAGTTTCAGTATATCCTTTCTAAGATAAGGGGCCCAAAACTGCTCACAATACTCCAAGTGAGACTTCATCAGTGCTTTATAAAGTCTCAACAGTACATCCTTTTGTTCTGAATGCTAATTGCCTACTTTTATTGTTTGCATGGTTTGTTTCGTTTCTCTATGCACAGTGGTGATTGATGGCCTTTTTTATGGGTTCTTTTTGGTTTCTGTGTTTTGTGGTTGCCTGTAAGGACACAAATATACATGCATAATGTATACATACTTTGATAATAAATGTACTTTGAAACATCTAATCAGCCAATCATGTGGAAGCAACTCAATGCATAAAAGCATGCACACATGGTCAAGAGGTTCAGTTGTTGTTCAGACCAAGCATCAATATGGGGAAGAAATGTGATCTAGCACACTTTGACCGTGGAATGATTGTTAATACCAGACAATCAATGTTTGAGTATCTCAGAAACTGCTGATCCTCTGGGATTTTCACACATAAGTCTTTAGAGTTTATGGAAAAATAGTGTGAAAAACATTAAAAAAAAGAAATCCAGTGAACAGCAATGTGGATGAAAATGGAACGCAGCAGGCCAGGCAGCATCTATAGGAAGAAGTACAGTCGACTTTTTGGGCCAAGACCCTTTGGTCTCTGCCCGAAACATCAACCGTACTTCTTCCTATAGATGCTGCCTGGCCTGCTGTGTTCCACCAGCATTTAGTGTGTGTTGCTTGAGTTTCCAGCATCTGCAGAGTTTCTCATGTTTGTGGATGAAAATGCCTTGTTAATGAGAGGGGTCAGAGGAGAATGGCCAGACTGATTCAAACTGACAGCAAGGCAACAGTAACTTAAGCAAGCACCCTTTGCAACAATGGTATGCAGGAAAGCATGTCTAAACGCACAACTCTTTGAACCTTGTAGTGGTTAGGCTACAGCAGCAGAAGGCCACGAATATATACCCTGTAGCCAATTTATTGGGTATAGGAGGTATCTAATAGTGACCAACTGAGTGTATTTCCTTTCACTAAAAGTTATATCCCATAACGTGCGTAAGATGCTTTGATTCTGCTTTCAAAGAGATTGTGTTTGCTTGTTCCTAATACAACAATTTGAGGCTTTATGCAAAATATTTGCCTGTATTCGGTATATTGATGACGCATGTAAACAGACAAATGTAGATAATATCAATGCCACAGTAGGGAAGAGTGAAGAGATGCTTATAATGCTCCAAAAGTTCCTGCTTGCCCTCCAGTTCTGTGTTAATTCTTCGGACTGTCTTCCTGTGGAGGTGCAGTTCTCCTGTTTTGGTGAATATGTCCGAAATTACAAAGTACAGTCCATCCTGGTGAGACAACACTTCACCTGCAAATCTGTTGGGGTTGTCCATTGTATCCGGTGCTCCCGTTGTGGCCTCCTACATTGGTGAGACCCATCATAAATTGGGGGAACTGCTTCCTGGAGCACCTCCTCTGTATCCAGCATAAGCACTACTTCCCGCTGGCCAAACATTTTAATTTCAACTCCCGTTCCCATTCCGACATGTTAGTCCATCCTTTTTCTTTCTCTTTTAGCCTTTAGCTCCGAGTGGAGTCATCGGGACACCGTCGTGACGGCACTTTTTAGCAGGCTTTCTTGTTTTTATGGGGGGGAGTTGCTAGCTTGACACTCAACCCAGCACGGATGGAAAGCATTCAAGGGAGCTGGCTGGATTCGAACTCGGGAGCCTTCGCTCCGAAGTCCACTACACCACCAGTCGGCCAATGTCAGTCCAAGGCATCCTTATATTCTGTCTGAGAAGCCTCCAACCTGATGGCATGAATATTGATTTCTCTTTCTGGTAAAAAAAATACCCTTTCCCTCCCCTCTTCTTCTATTCCCCACCCTAGCCTCTTACCTCTTCTCACCTGCCTACCACCTCCCCCAGTGCCCCTCCTTCTTTCCTTTCTCCTATGGTCCACTCTCCTCCCCTATCAGGTTCCTTTTTCTCCAGCCCTTTACCTTTCCCATCCACTAGGCTTCACCTGCCACCTTCTAGCTATCACCCTTGCCCAGCCTTCACCTTCTATTCTGGCATCTTCCCCCTTCCTGTTAAATCGTGAAGAAGGGTCTCGGCTTGAAATGTCGACTGTTTATTCATTTCCATAGATGCTGCCTGATCTGAGCTCCTCCAGCAGGTTGTGTGTGTTGCTTAGAAATTTCAAATGGAGCTGAACCTGAGCAACTGGACATGCTGTGCGATCAGCAAATTTTTTTCGTCATAACCAAGATCCTTTAATGACCAAAATGACCACGTCTATGGCCACATATTCCTGCATTGTTCAGAAGTATTTGCAGCACCCAGTAACCCTTTGTGGATGTTTTGTCCCCTTGGTAGAACAAGTCCTCCTTGTCTTTTGAGCTGTTGTGACCAGCATCTCCTTACAGATCTGGTACTTGTAACGACGTGACTTAGCACTGTGGAGAAGAGGACATCATCATTACCTCCCTGTTCTGCTTCAGCATCATGCACTTTCCAAATCAAACCTTGAACAAAACTGTTACCATTCTCAAAATATCACTTTTGGGCGAGTGGCGATAATCCATAAAAATCAATTTTTAAAAAAACTGGAGGTGCGGGAAATCTGAAACAAAAACAGAAAATGCTGGAAAAACGTAGCAAGTCAGGCAGCATTGGTGGAACAAATAATGAGATAGCTTGAGATCACCATCATTTCCAATGTATGTGCTACTGCAAAGCAGTCTTTGTCTTATACTTGTTCATCATACAGATGTACTAAACAGCAAAGATTATAGCATACTATTATCATAGTGAAAATAGAATGCTTGCAGGATAACAAAAGCAGCACAGCAGCACTGGGAGAGGAGAATACCTGAATCAGCCGCTGAACAACAACAAACAACGGCAGGCTTCCCTCTCCACCAACGATGCCGTGGTTTTATTAAAAGATTACAGTATAATGGATTTGTATTTCACCTTTTTTAGGTTTTATATAAGGTATAAAAGCAATCGCATTGTAGACTTGTTCTGGTGGTATCATTCAATCAGTGATGATCTTTACCAATGAGCTTCTGTGCTACTTCATCAGCAGATGCTTTACCTTAAATTTTTAATAATCTTTAAAAAAATTTAATGTCATGCCTTTTCTTAAATTTCTGCAACCAGTCTGTTGAATGTTCATAATTACCTTCAATTTTCAACTTGCCGTGATAGATCTTTGCTTGTTTCATGACTGCGTACCGTTAAGCGGCTTATGTTCACTCCGACGCTGATGAATCCACTCTTGCAATACACGATCACTATCTTCATTTCTCACTTTGTACAGTGTTCTTCTACTTTTCATTAATTTCTGTTCATTACGTATGTGAGGTCACTAGTCAGAAATGTCTATGGTATGCAGAGACCTACGCATCACCTGGGAACCTTCCCAGTGCTTTGTGGAATTTTCCATTTGTGACTTCAGGACAGCGCTAAAAAAAAAGTTGGAGTTTGGAGGTTTTTAGATATTGGAATTATGGATAAGGAGTACTCAATCTGTATCTCTATTATCTTGGCCACACCTACCACAATGACTGTCTTATTCTTGTGTATTACTAAATTTGTCTGCTCTCTGTCCCCAACGAAGACAACAACAATTAATTAGTTGTTAACAATTAACAATTGGGGGAAAACTTCTTTGACTACCTTTGCTCCATCCGCGTAAAGCGGAACTTCCCAGTGGCCAAACGTTTTAATTCTGATTTCCATTCTCATTCTGAGATATCGGTCCTTGGCCTCCTCGTGTGCCAAGATGAGGTCACCCTTAGAGTAGAGGAGCAACACCTTAGATTCTGTCTGGGTAGCCTCCAACCTGATGGCATGAATATCGATTTCTCCTTCCAGTAAAAAAAATTCTCTCTCCTTTCCCTCTTCTTCACTTCCTCACCTTGACCTCTTACCTCTTCTCATTTGCTTATCACTGCCCCTTTGTGCCCCTCCCTCTTACCTTTCTCCTATGGTCCACTCCCCTCTCCTATCAGATTCTTTCCTCTCTAGCTCTTTACTCTGCTATCCACTTGGCTTCACCTCCAAGCTAGTCTTCCTCCCCTCCCCCACACCTTCTAATTCTGGCACCTTCCCCTTTCCTTTCCAGTCCTGAAGAAGGGTCTCGCCTGGATATGTCGATTGTTCATTCATTTCCATGGACACTGCCTGATCTGCTGCGTTCCTCCAGCATTCTGTGTGTATGTGTGTTGCTTTGGATTTCCAGCATCTACAGGCTTTCTCACGTTTAAGAAGTGTTTTCCCTTTGAACAAATTTCTATGGAGATGTAGTGTAGAGTAAATTGCAGAACAGATTCAATGGGCCAAGTGGCAGAATTCTGCTCTTATATCTTATGGTAAATTGACTGGCTGCAACACAGCCTGGCATGGAAATGTCAATGACCTTGAACGGAAAATTCTTCAGTGAGTAGGGGATATAGTCCAGTCCATCACAGGTAAAGCCCTCCCAACCACTGAGCATCAAAATGAAATGCTGTTGCAGGAAAGCAGCATCCATCATCAGAGACCCGCACTACCAAGGTCATGTGCTCTTCTTGCTGCTGCCATTAGGAAGAAGGTACAGGAACCTCAGGACTCACACTACCAAGCTGAGGAACAGTTGTTGCCCCTCAACAATCAGGCTCTTGAACCAAAGGTGATAACTTCATTCAACTTTATTTGCCACATCGTTGAAATGTTCCCACAACCTATGGACTCACTTTCAAGGACTCTTCATCTCATGTTCTTGATATTCATTGCTTATTTATTTTATTGTTTTTTTCATTTTGAATTTGCATAGTTTCTTGTCTTCTGCACTCTGGTTGAAAGCCTTAGTTTGGCGTTTGTTAATCGATTTTGTTATAGTGACTTTTTTATAGATTTGTTGAGTATACCTACAAGAAAACAAATCTCAGGATTGTATATGGTGACATATATATATATACTTTGCTAATAAAAATCACTTTGTACTTCTGATCATTCATAAGCAGTAGAATGGTTAAATCCATCTGCATGTCTTGAATTCTACAACATTTTCTGCACAACTGCTCTCTGTCCCTTCACAGCTGTACTTGGAGAATCCTGTGTTCTATTGTTTTTGGAGCAGATTGCTGCCCTACTGTCCTCTTAAGCAGCAATATCCTAAACTTAATAACAACTGAAATGTCTGTAGGCTCTCTGCTCTTTGTTTCTTCAAATAACAGATCATACTTCACGAAGGCAAGAACTCTCAACTAAACAGCTGGGAAAGCAATGATAAAGATAATACTATGTGATAAAGGAACTCTTGGACTTCTAAATGCTTCTTTTTCCTCACTGAGGGAGAAGGACTTCCTTCCACTCCACCTCTCCAGAAGCCCACTGGCTGTGCAGGGTCAGTTTGTCAAGCTACCCACATCCAGTAAATTTAATTATGGGTAACTGAAGACAATGAGTGTCACAAAGGTTAAAGTTGGTATTATACCAACTCAATGCAGCCAAATCCATTAATTACATTGTGAACTACATTCAGAGGCCACTTTATTAGGTACACCTGCATATCTGCTCATTAATGCAGATATCAAATCAGCCAATCATGTGGCAGCATTGTAATGCATAAATGCATACAGGCGTGGTCAAGAAGTTCATTCGTTGTTCAGACCAAACGTCAGAATGGGGAAGAAGCGTGATCTAAGTGACTTTGACTGTGGAATGCTTGCTGGTGTGATACAGGGTGGACTGTGTATCTCAGAAACCATCTGATTTCCTGGGGATTTTCATGCACAACAGTCTCTAGAGTTTACAGAAAATGGTGCAAAAAACAAAACATCCAGTCCACGGCTGTACTGTCAGCAAAAAAACAAACTTGTTAATGAGATGGGTCAGAGGAAAACAGCCAGACTGGTTCACGCTAACAGGAAGGAGACAGTAACTCAGATAACCATGCACTACAACAGTGTCTCTGAATGCACAACATATCCAAACTGTTAGTGGATGGGCTACAGCAGCGGAAGGCCATGAACATACAAGCAGTGTACAAGAGGTACCAAATAAAGTTACGACAGAGTGCGAGTGGAACTTCCTATCTCATTATTTAGAGCCAGGCAGAACAGATAATTTAATCCAGTATTCTGGTGCAAATTCTTTACACAACAAACATAACAAAACCTGACTGACTGTTTACTTGGTTCATAGCATCATAAAAAAAGTAAAGTACCAAAAGGGACCCTAACAGTTCATCTAATCTATGCCGCTAATGATGCCTATCTATACCGATTCTATTTGCCTACATTATGTCCAGCTCTCCTTACTCTGTTCTTCTTCATTTCTGGGATTGTGCTGTGCACAAAATGGCTGTTCCCCTTCCCCATCTATCAAATGTCACTGCAATATATTGTAATGTTTCTAATAGAAACAATGAAGTCCTATGCTATTTATCCATTTTCATTTTCTTAAAAGGATAAGAAATCATCTAGCAAGGAATGAAAATAATGAGTGAAGCAATAATCCCACCTTGACAGGAGAGGCTCGGCTGGTACGGTAAGAAATCTAAAATCAAGTAATGTGACCTAATTCTGTCATATACACGTTTGCCATCATTTTTATGGGGGCAGTTAATATGACATGTCTATGTCCTAATTTTGAGAGGTGGGACGCCTCATTAAAATATTTAAATTATGTGCACATACTGCATTTGAGACCCTGATTTAAATTTAATACTGTCTGATTTGGATTCTAGAGTTCTGAGGACCTGCTGCTAAATGGAGATGTGAGCAGCTGGATTAAGCTGGTACTTTTTTTTGTTGCACTTTTTGTGAGCTAGTAGAAGTAAGGATAACTTCCCGATCATATCTACCTTCCTGTACAAACAGCTGACAAATTCTCTTCCCCAGCTTAAAACAGAGCCCAAGTCTTTTGTTGTAGATTTCCTCTGATCCACTCGCCTTTTGATTGTCTTGTTTGATATTTCCGCTCATTCAGGACACAGAGCATTCAGCGTGAGGTAGTAAATTGGATTCAACATTGGCTTCATGGGAGAAACCAGAGAGTGGTAGTAGATGGTTACCTCTCCGACTGGAGGCCTCAAACTAGTGGTGTGCCTCAGGTCCGTTACTGCTTGTCCTTTATAGCAATGATCTGGATGATAATCAAATTTGGATCAGCAAATTTGTAGATGATACCAAGATTGAGGGTGAAGTTGACAGCAAGAAATGCTATCAAATCTTACAGCAGAATCTGAACCAGTTGGAAAAATGGTCTGAAAAATGGCAAGTGTATATTAATGCAGACAAGTGTGAGGTGTTACACTTTGGGAGGACAAACTGGGGTAGAACTTACACAGTGAATGGTAGGGCACTGAAGAGGGCAGGGATCTGGGAATACAGATCCATAATTCCTTGCAAATGGCAACACAGGTAGATCTGTTCATAGAGAGAGCTGTTTGCTCATTGGTCTTCATAAGTCAAAGTACTGGTTACAGCAGTTAGGATGTTATGTTGAAGTTGTATAAAATTCTGGTGAGGTCTAATTTGAAGCATTGTGTGCAGTTCTGGTCACCTACCTACTAGAAGGATGTCAATAAGACTGAAAGAGTACAAAGAAAATTTACACCGACGTTGCTGGGTCTTGAAGTCCTGAGTTATAGGGAAAGGGTGAATAAACAAGGACTTTATTCCCTGGAGTGTAGGAGAATGAGGGGAGGTTTGATAGAGGTGTCCAAAATTATGAGGAGTATTGATAGGGTAAATGCAAACAGGCTTTTTCCACTAAGGTTTGGTAAGACCAGAACTAGAATTTGTGAGTTAAGCGTGAAAGGTGAAATATTTTAAGGGGAACATGAGGGAGAACTTGATCTGAGGGCGGTGAGAGCGTGGCATGAGCTGTCAGCAGAAATATTGAATGCAGTTTTGATTTCAACATTTAAGAGAAGTCTGGATAGGTTCATGGATGGGAGGGGTATGGAGGGCTATGGTCCAGGACTAGGCAGAGTAATACTTTGGCATAGACTAGATGGCTAAAAGGCCTATTTCTGTGCTGAGTTCTCTACAACACTATAAGTTAGGGAGTCTATACTCCTTAGTCACATATAATTACACATAACCCCTGACTGTTGTCCATCTTCCACTTAAGCTTCAAGATCTATTCCATCCATTCTTCTTCCAGATCCTTCTGGCCTTGATCTTTTATATGACATTCTAAATGATATTGACAGCATGTTTCTTCCTTTTTGCTGGTTTGCATTCTCTCTTGGCTGGTGGTCTAAACAACCAGCTCTTACTGCCCTGAGTTCTCTCTTCCCCCATCCTCTGTTGATCATTAACAAGGTGCTGCTGCAGTTGTATTCCTCTCCATAGATGCTCTCTGACCTACTGAGTTTCTCCAACATTTTGTGTGTGTTCTGATCTCTTTATCATATCTTTAAGGTTTCCAGATCACCCTGTCCACAACACCATACTACTGTCTGAAACTTCACCCCCATCACACCACCCTGCCACCCCTATACCTGTCATATTTGCAATCTTTTCTGAATGCTGGGGTCCATCTCAGCACCATCATCCAGAGCTGGCTTCAGAGAACAGTGATACTGGAAATTTCTTGATTGATAGAAAGTGAAGTTGCTTCAAGCAAATGAATAAATGAAAACATTTATGTTCCATCGATGAAGGGAATGCAGTTGCATTCAATATTCCTTAATTTGTTTTCATTAACCATATCAACATTTCATTGTGTTGTTCTGTCCTTCCAAATAATTTTCCTCATGTAGAGAAATTAGCTTTAAAGAAAATGACAGACAGTGTTATTGATTATAGTGCAATGCCATACAAGCTCTAGTCTGCTTTGGATAAACCAATATAATTGGCAAAGAAGCAGAGGAATTTCAGTCAGTGGCAACACTGTTTGACAGACAAAGTCAAGAGAACATTAAAGAAATAATCAAAAATGAAGTTGCCAGTTTTGTGGCAGAAGTGACAACGTACAATTGAAATGGAATATTGACCAAAGAGAAACGTTGGAAGATTTCCATGAAATTGAACTTACTTCACTTTGAATCACAATCATAGAAGACCAAACATCTTTAATAATAAAAAAATGGTAAACTCAGCTCAAGTCAGACAGAATCTTGTGGAGAGAAGTATCTTATGTGAAGTCAAAGATACTTCTTCAGAATCTTTGAGGTTGATTGATTTTCAACCAATTTTACAATGCCATTATGGAATGATTGATTGAACACCAGAAATTCAGGCCATTTACTCCATGATTAGGTTATAATCTATTTAAAAATCAATTCATCACAATTAATGATAATTTGACATCTGCCCTTTCCCCATAGCTTTGCAGGTTCTCCACATGCAATATTAATCCAATTCCATTTTGAAGGTTATTGTTAAGCTGCGTTCTTTTCTTTTTAGACAGTGTGTTCCTGAAAGAAATTACAAAATGGTGCAGTCATAAGATGGTTGCAAATTTATCCAGACAGCCTAATTTGGGAAGAGATCAACAACAATCACTTTTAATTGATGCAGTGAAATAACTTAGTGAGGTCAGAAAAGACCCCTCAATGTGATTGGTATTGCTCTTCCTCTTTTTTCAAATGGTCATAACCGAATGGCACAAAGTGATTGACAAGTAGGTTCTAAGGAAGCTATGGAACATGGTCATACCCTGTTTCATGAGAGACATGAGGGAAAATATGACAATGCCCTATTAAATCTAGGTGCCTAGTAGATCTAGGTAAGAAGCTGTAAGGTTCCTTGGGCAGGCATGGTAGTGTAGTGGTTAGTGCAATGCTTTACAGTATCAGCTGTAAGATTGATGTTTGATTTTCACCTATGTCTGTAAGGAGTTTGTATGTTCTTCCCATGACCATGTGGGTTTCCTCTGGGTGTTCCAGTTTCCTTCACATTCCACAGATGGGGTTAATGAGTTGTGAGCATGCTATGTTTGCACTAGAAGTGTGGTGGGACTTGTGGGCAGCCCAGCTCAATCCTCACTGATTTAGTTTGATGCAAAACGATGCATTTTACTGTACATTTTGATGTACATCTGACAAATAAAGCTAATTGTTCATACAGCTTCTCACCCAGATAATAATATCATCCATGATATGCCAGATACTGCACTAATCACAGTCGTAAAACTTGGGAGTTTCACATATCATCATTGTTCTTATCTGGAAGGAGGGAGCTATTCCAAAGGGACTTTGACCAACTGCAAGAAAGGAGACAGATCTCACTCCTCCTCTTCCCGATAACCTCCTCTCGAAATTGCAATGCGGACTGTCTCTACCTAAACACATGATGGGCATTACCTTCATAACATTAGTACCACAGCTGGGGCACTATTGGTTCTCATCATTATGTGCTGTGTCATATGATCTGGGCAATCATATTCTTCCACCTGTCACAAGCCAGCAGGGAAGACCCCCTCACACTATTATTCTTATTCTTTTCTCTATCCATGAACATGATTGCTCTTGTCGAATTTTCTACTGAAGAGGTTTGCCATTGCGTAATTCTGAGCAATGTCTTTCCAAGATGGGTGACCCCAGCCATTATCAGTACTCTTGAACGATTGTCTGTCTGGTGTCAGTGGTCGCATAACCAGGACTTGTGATAAGCACCAGCTGTTGATATGACTATCCACCACCTGCTCCCATGGCTTCATGTGACCCTTACTGGAGGTGGCAGGCTAAGCAGGTGCTACACTTTGCCCAAGGGTGACCTGTTGGCTAGTGGAGAGAGAGAGAACCTTACACCTCCCTTGATAGACATGTATCTCCACCCCCGCCACTCAATTATTGGTTCTGATCACTGCATTATGCAAAAGATGCAGTTGGAATGAAGGTTCAGAGGAGTTGCAAGAATATAGCAGGGAATGTTACATTTTATAGATCCATTGAGAGAAACAGCACTTAAACACATATCAAGCACTAATTTTTACAGTAATTTTACCTAATCTGATTTATTTCACTACATTGGCATCAATTCCCTACTCACAACCCTTCCATCTAAAAATTGTACCACTCCACTACACTCCAAGACAATTCAGAGTGGTCAATTAACCTACTACCAACCTTCATATTTTTAGGATGTAGGAACAAACCCATGTGGTCACAGGGAGACTGTGCAAACTCCACACCAAAATCACCAAAGCTCAGAATTATGAATCTGATTACTGGAGCAGAGAGGCTCAGCTCTAACAGCCACTGTGCTGCCCTATAAAGAAAGACTGGAAGGAGTATGGATTTTCCTTTGAGCCAGATGAGGCTAAAGGCAAACTTAATCAATGTGTTCAAAATTATAAAGGGTCAACATAGAATAAATAGAAAGGACATATTTCTGTTGGCAGAGGGGTCAAAACCATGGTACAGAGATCTACAATCATTAATAAAAGATTAGAAGAGAGACGGTGAAATTGTTTTTCATGCTGATGTTGATAGGGATCTGGAAAGGAATGACTGCAAAGTTGGAGGTTGGGGGTGGGTGGCAATGGAGAGAATGGTGCAGAGACCCTCATCATAATTAAATCGACCTTTCTGTGCACAAGAAGGTCTGTGACCTGTGGAGACTACAGGCCAAATACTGGAATGTGAAATGAGGCCAGTTTGCTTGTTTTCAAACAGCATGAATTCAGAGGGCTGTATGTTTCAAGTTTTAAATTTATTTTCCATCATTCTTTGAAGACTCTGTCAATACATAGTTCAGCTTTCATCAATTAATTTCACTCCACATGTGCCATCACATTAACAATAATTATCGAAAGAAAATCACTGGCTGAAGCATTTAATTTTTCTTTCCATATGTACAGAAGGGGTTAGACACAAAAATAATGTAAATACGCAAAATATTTTTGTAACCCTGGCTAATTGGACTTAGCTTGAAGTTAACAGTAATTACAAAAGGTGAATGTAAGATTCTGTAGATTATGATGGAACTAATGATGTTTGTTATTCAGGATTTCCAACCTCCAGATCCTGTTAAATGCTGGCTGGTAAGTAAAGTTCAATCAGACTATCAGCGTCCCAGACTCCCAAATCCACTTGGCAATCATCACCAAAAACTTGCATCTGTACATCATTTTCAACATTTTCACTTCTTTGCTTTATACAAAAATATTACCTATCGAAATTTGTTACCAAGTCACTTAAGGATATTGTCTTAACACTTAGAGTCTTGTCAACAGCTGCTCACCAAACATAGAAACCAGCCTTAAAGTTGCTAACTTGCTTTAAAAAAAATGAAGCCCTTCTACAATGGAGCTAAATAGCTTTTTGGGGAGGGGGGTGGGGGTAGAGGGAAGGTGGAAATAGGTGGAAATGTTCAAAGATGATGACTGTCAATCAGTCAGATGAAATGTTTTAATTTTTTTTGTGATTTGAAAAGCTGCAAAGGAAATAAACGCACTGGTCAACTAAGGTGCTGGCAGATCAACCAGACAATCTGCTCAGCTTGAAGTCCCTGCAAGAACTGACACCTTAGTCATTCACCGAGAACAATAACACCAGTGAATTGCCAGTTACGTATATCAATTTCATTCAATGTCAACTAAGCTGTGTACTAAATGTGTAATAGTCCAAAGGCAAAATCTAGAATATGCAGACCACATGATCCACTTAAACCAAATTTACCAAACTCTGGTATAAATATAAGATCTGGATTACAACTAAGAGTAAACCCATAATCTTTAAGAGCACCACGGGACTCACATAAGGACTTAATTACAGGTACAATTGTAGTAGAGAATTATATTGTATTATTATAGTAAACTGCTTCTTTTTAAAGTTAAATTGTTTAAAATTATTGCATATCTTAAAATTCTAACCTGTTAAGATCTGTTTGAATTTGCTGGTCGAAATTTCTTTTATTGAAGAAACATGTCTACTATCATTTGCGATAGCAACTATTGACTATAAATTATTAATAACGAAGAACAGAATTTAAGCACATTGTGAGTTTTCTAAATACGTATAAACAATTATGGAATGTTCTCTCAAATGTAATCCTGGTCTGTCATCTGCCCAACATCATGGAATTAGTGATGAAGAGGGTGAGTTTTTCCTTCTGTCATTGTGGGTGTGAGCATGAAATGAGATGAAAAGAAAAGGAGATTGGCAAAATAGCAGAGTAATACTGAGCTTGTAATTATTTATTTCAAAACATTGCACTTAGCCATATAAAGTAGGAGATACGCAGATCCAATCTGTCTGCTCTGAACAGCTGTAGAAGCACAAAGACAGGCCTAGTGGCTTCCTTGGAACTGGGCAGCTCCAATGGATTCCTGTTTTTCATGGTTTCCTAGTAACACAAATCATCACAAAAATGAGAAAACCTGCAGATGCTGGAAATCCAAAGAACCGCTCACAAAATGTTGGCGGTATGCAGCAGGCCATGCAACATCCATGGAAAAGAATAACTAGTCAATGGTTTGGGCCCGATGAAAGGTCTCAGCCTGAAATGACAACTGTTTATTCTTTCCATAGACGCTGCCTGGCCTGCTGTGCTCCTCCAGCAGTTTGTGTGTGGCAAGTAGGATTAAGGAAAATCCTAAAGCGAAGTAGGATTAAGGAAAATCCTAAAGCGAAGTAGGATTAAGGAAAATCCTAAAGCGAAGTAGGATTAAGGAAAATTCTGAAGTGTCCCACATATACATGAAGAACAGGAGAATGACCAGAGTGAGGGTGGGACCAATTAGGGATAGAAGAGGAAATATATATCTGGAATCGGAGGAGGTGGGGGGAGGGTTAATTAATACTTTACTTCAGTATTCACCAATGAGAGACTTGATTTTTGTGAGTACTGGTATGTTTGAACATATTGATGTTATGATTGAGGATATGTAGAACTTTTGAAAAACATTGGGATAGATAAGTCCCCAGGGCCACACAGGATATAAACCAGATTACCTCGGGAAACGATGTAAGAGATTATTACGTATTTGGTGATGATCTTTGCATCCTCAATAGCAACAGGAGTAGTACCAGATGATTGGGGGGGGGGGGGTAAATATTATTCTTTTGTTCAAGAAAGGGAGTAGGGATAACCTTGGGAACTATAGACCAGATTGTCTTACTTTAGTGATGGGCAAACTATTGGAGTGGATCATTAGAGACAGGATTTATGAGAATTTTGAGAAGCATAGTCTAATTAAGGTTAGTCAGCATGGCTTTGCGAGGGGAAGACCATGAGCATGACTGAATTCCGTGAAGATGTGACGAAGCAGATTGATGAAGGTAATGCAGTGGATGTGGTATATATTGATTTTAGTAAGGCATTTGATAAGGTCCCCATAGTTGGCTCATTCAGAAAGTCAGGAGGCTTGGGATCAAGGGAAACTTGGCTATGTGGACATAGAATTGGTTTGCCTATAGAAATCAGCGAGTGGTAGAAGAGTGTGGAGAGTCGTTGTAGGATGCAATGGGAGATTGGCCGGTTGGAAGGATGGGCTGAGAACTGGCAGATGGAGTTCAACCCAAAAAAGTGTTACATAATTCATTTTGGAGGTTGAACTTAATGGCAGAATCCAGGGTTAATGGTAGCATTCTTGGCATTATGGAGGAACAACATTGTTCCCCTAAGTTGCTGTGCAAGTTGATAAGGTTGTTAAGTAAATATATCATGTGTTGGCCTTCATTAGTCAAGGCATTGAGTTCAAGAGCTGTGAGGTAATGTTGCAGCTTCATAAACCTCTGGTTAGATCACACTTGGAATATCATGTTCAGTGTTGGTCACCTCATTAGAGGAAGGATGTGCAAGGTTTAGAGAGGATGTGGAAGAGATTTACCAGGGTGCTGCCTGGTCTAGAGGGCAGGTGTTATGAAGGTAGTTTGAACAAGTTAGGGTGTTTCTCTTTGGAGCAAAGCAGGATGCGGTGTGATCTGATAGAGGAGTACAAGATGATAAGAAGCATAGATCGAGTGGATAACCAGGGACATTTTCCCTGAGCAGAAATGACAAATAAGAGGGGGCATAATTTTAAGGTGATTGAAGAAAAATGTAGGGGGATGTCAGAGGAAAGTTCTTTGCACAGAGAGTGGTGAGAAAGTGGAATGCCCTGCCAGGGATGGTGGTAGAGGCTGACATATTAGGGGCATTTAAGAAACTCTTAGATAGGCTCATGGATGATATAAAAATGGAGGATTATGTAGGAGGGAAGAGTTAGATTGATGTTAGAGTAGGTTAAAAGGTCAGCACAGCATCCTGGAGCAAAGGGGCTGTACTGTAAAGTACTGTTCCATTTTCTATGTAATTTACCCATTGTTGAACTTTTACAACCATTGACCTCTAACAACAGTATAAAGAGGATGCTTCAATAGTTCTTACATATACCAGTCAGCAAAAAGAGAATGAAGCATTGCAAATGGTGAGAGCAAGATGTTCCTCCAGTGGAGGATGTCCCACCACAGAGAGCTGTATCATTTGAAAACAGAGCATGACACTGATGCCTTGGTTTAACATTAAATCATCAAATGTTACTTTAGTTAATTAGTACATGGTATTAGACTCATGCAACTTTCTTTGGTAGCTGTTGCTTGGGCTCATGAATCACTGGGTTATCTGAATCACTGAATTCTTCCCTATTAATGCTTTTCAGATATTTGGCATTTAGGTTAAGGTACTGCATAATTCTAGAGAACTTGTGTACTGCTATAGTTCAACTGGAAAATAGTTATATGATATTTTTATTCAATTAATCACTTTGACATAAAGTCAAACCTTCTGTAAGCTCTTTTGATGCTTTCAGATGATTCCAATTAGGATGAAACTTTCATATTCAGAACAATAGAAGTCATGGATAGTTCTACATCCAATTCTCTATGCAGACAATTCTGCAGAATGCTATCGACTAAATTTCGGAATGTGGACTCATGCAGGCCTTCAGCTGTACATGACCTGCAATCTGCATGTTTTTAAAATGCATTCATCATGGATGGAACCACAAAACAGCTAGTAGAGCTACAAGTCCCGTGATCCACGTTCAGTCCCGGTCTCCAGTGCAGTCTGCGTGGAGTTTGCAAATTGGAAGGTGGGTTCCCTCTAGATCAGGGGTGTCAAACTCATTTTAGGTCACGGGCCGGATTGAGCAAAATGCAGCTTCATGCGGGCCGGATCAGTCGGACGCGTGTGAACGCAGCTTTCGTTGCCTCCGTTTTTTCAGCATGCTCTCATGTGTCTCAGTCTCTGCTATAACTACAAAGTGTTTCACTTTACAAATTCCGTTTCTTATGAAGAAGACTGCCGAGCAAGACTGCCGAATAAACACTAAAAACCCTGAAAACCTGGTACCTGAATAAACTCAGCATTAGCCATATCATACGCCATAGGCGCTTCGATTACTGGGGCCAGCTTTAATAGTAATTAGATATTATCTCGCGGGCCAAAGATAATTCCACCGCGGGCCGGATTTGGCCCGCGGGCCTTGAGTTTGACATATATGCTCTAGATGCTCGGGTTTACTCCACATCCCAGATTTTGGAAGGTTGGCAGGTTATTGGACCACTGTATGTTGTCCCTGGTCTGTGTTGAGTGACAGAATCTTTAGTGGTGTGGAAGGAGTTGATAGAAAGGTGGAAAGAATAAAAACATGATTAGTATAGGATTAATATAAATAGGTGCTTGATGTCTAGTTTGAACCCAATTATGATGAAGGGCTATTTCCATACTGTATGACTCTGTGACTCTATTGATAGATTAATTTATTAAGATACATTGCAAAATAGTTCCTTCCAGCCCTTCCAGTTGTGCTGCTCAGCAAACCCCAATTTACCCTAGCCTAATCAATAATGTGTGTGTGTGTGTGTGTGTGCGTGCGTGCGTACAGTCACAGATAGATGGTTAGATAAATGGTTTGCTAGATGGATAATTAACTTCCTCTGCATAGCTGGATTCTCATTAGTGCCGTTTTCTTTTGAAGTTATCCGTAAGGCTAAAAAACCCTCCCTGAAATTCCAACTAGCTTCATCAAAAGAAATTTAATTGAATTACTGTACATTGAGAACCAGTGCATTTGGCCCAAGAAAAGTTCATCATTTGTTTTATTTTCTCAGTGATCCCTAGGTGTTTGTACTACGACTTTTTCTCCCCCATCATTAGCACATGCAACTCCTTCATTTATCCAAATGCCATCACAATTCCTTATCCAATCAAAATGATCCAAAAGTGGATCAGATGAGGCCAGGAACAGGAAAGCAGGTCTTGATAGAAAGAGTCCACTTTTGGTAGTTTGTACACAGCTCCCCAATCTTTTCCTATCTGCCTCCCATATTTGGTTCTGATCTTCACCTTCTTTCCTTTATCAGATTTCATAATCTGCAGCCTCTAGTTGCCTCTACCTACACCAATTCAACACTTTTGCTGTCACCCCCTTCCGTTCCCCACCCGACTCCATCTGTCCATCAAAACTTCCTCACCTGACTCCACCTATTATTGCCAGCTCTTGCCCCTCTCCTCTCCATCACCTCTTTATACTGTCCAACTCCCCTCCACCTTTCAGCGCAGATTTAGGGCCTCAACCCAGAAAGTCAGCTGTTAATTTTCCTCCACAGTTGCTGCCTGACCTGCAGAGTTCCTCCATCAACATGTTTTTTTTTGCTGGTATAGTGTTTTATTTCTTCTTGAGACTCATTTTGTTTAACAACATTTGCATTGATTACATTTAATTCTAACATTAAATGAACAGCAAGGTTAGAGTACTGAAACACTTCATTTCCATTTTGACTTCCCTTGTGAAGGTTAAATAGCAGAGAATCCTATCTTATTACTAGTCACTGCCAATGAAATTCTTTGTTAACTATTGTAAAACAGATTCATGAAACTAATGCATTGTAAATTAGAGCCATTAATGTCTAGTATTCTGTTGGAAAAGTACAGAGGAAATCTTGTCTTCCTAATGGTCCAATCATTTGCAGTCCTCTGCAAAGCTATAATCATTTTCCCAGTAATGTTATAAGGTATTTCCTTCCGACTTAGAAGTTACTTACGTAATTGAATTTTTTTGCAAAGGGCACCAGGGCAGAATCAGTTACTTTTAGGCTTTCGTTTTGTTTATCACACAAGGAAATAATCCAGTCAATAAACTTAAAGGGCTGGCTGCCATTGCACAGGGTTCGAGGGACAATACTTCTGGAATCATGCACATGCTTTAGTCCTCCCTTCCCATAGAAGTTAAGGTTTGTGAACTCAAGTGTTCACGCCCTCTCCTCTTTGGCCTCAATTCCCTCCATGACAACCACAGTAGGTACTGCAATGAATTTTCCTGGCTGCTATTTGGAATGATGTTGATGCCCATATGAAAAAAAAAGTGAGAGGCATTACATATGAAGTAGAAGCAGGAGTAAGACACGGAGGTTTTTTGTGGCCGGCTCCACCTTTCAGTTCGATTCTTGCTGATCTTTCATCACAGGGTTACTTTCCTACACTAGCCCCAAATCTCTTCATGCACTTAATGTTTAAAAATCTTTTGATCAAAAATGCTTCACCATCCGGAATAGAATGGTAAAGACCTTCTAGAGGGACACCATTGAGAGCATCCTGACTGGCTGTATCACCGTCTGGTACAGGAACTGCACCAACCTTGATCACTGGGCACTGCAGAGACAGCCCAGTGCATCTGTGGATGTGAACTTCCCTCCATTGAGGGCATTTACAGCAGCAGATGTGTAAAGAAGGCCTGGAAGATCGTCAAGAATTGGCCCATGCAAATTTAGAAGAGTGAGGGATGACCCCAAATGTCTCAGGATCTTAACAGAAGTAGATCATGAGAACCTGTTTTTCTTGGATGTAGCAGAATTTCAGGGTGGCCAACCGTTTCAATTCCTATCCCTATTTCCATTCTGACATGTTGGTCCATGGCCTCTTCCTCTGCCATGAAGAGGGTACACTCAGGGTGGAGGAGCAACACCTCATATTCCATCTAGGTAGTATCCAAACTGATGGCATGAACATTTGATTTCTCCAACTTCCAGTAATTTTTTTCTCTTCCCCTCCTCTCTGCTTTATTTCCCCACTCAGCCTCAACCTCTTCTCCTCACCTGTCTTTCACCTCCCTCCGATGTAACTCCTCCTTCACTTTCTCCACTCTTTTCTCCTTTCAGGTACCTTCTTCTCCAGCACTTTGCCTTTTCCACTTATCACCTCCCAGCTTCTTAATGCATCTCCCGTCCACCAGCCACCTGACTTCATATATCATCTTCTAGCTTGTCCTCCTTCCCCTTCCTCACCTTCTTATTTTGGCACTTCCCCCCTTCCTTTCCAGTTTTGATGAAGGGTCTCACCCCGAAACATCGACTGTTTATTCTTTTCCATGGATACTGCCTGACTCACTGAGTTCCTCCAGTATTTTGTATGTGTTGCTGTAACCTCTAGAGCTGTGTCATACTGTCTAGATTAATGGCTGGCTATTTTATGTACGAAGAGAATTTCTTCACCTAGGGGGCTGTGAGTATTTAGAATTCTTTACCCTTAATGTTTAGCCATTGCAGGATATTCATGATAGACAGCAGGAGACTTTGGGCATCAAACATGTATGGGATGTGTGGAAGGGAATGAAATGGAATTAAAATTAAATTGTAACTCCATTGACAAACAGAATGGGCGATGGGAGAGATAATCTTCTATTGTGGTGGGGGTGGGAGGACAATAATCCTTAAGGTTGTAAATGATGTAAAGATATGTATGAATGCTTGTAGGAGTTCTACAAGCAGCTCTATACAGTTGGCCCTCCTTATCTGCAAGGGATTGGTTCCGGGTCCCCTTGCGGATACCAAAATTCGCGGATGCTCGTCCCTTATTCAACCTGTATCAATGCAGTGGACATTAGGACCCAGCGCCAGAGCTCTGAATGCGCAGTGTTTCTGTTCATGAAAATAATCATGATCACGATTGAAAATAAAGTGGAAATAATAAAGCGATCGGAAAGAGGTGAAACGCCATCGGTCATTGGAAAAGCGTTAGGCTACAGTCGGTCAATGGTCGGAACAATTTTAAAGAATAATGTGAGAAAGGACTTGCCCCGATGAAAGCTACAATTATTACTAAGCAACGCAGTGGTTTAATTATTGGGTTTTCGGGTTTTGAGTTTTTGATCCTCCACATCAACCCGCCATGGAGGGAGAGCGCGCTCGGAAGCGGTCTGTCACTGAATCGAATCCGTGAACGGTTCTTGAGCCTGGCGCTGAAACATATGTTCTTAAGTGTTTTATATGCATAGAAAGGTAAAAAATATACTATATACTAAGACAAACGTTTGACTAACTGACGCTTAATAATACCGGATGTACCTGTTCCAACTTACTTAGTAAGAGAACTTCCAATTTTTTTCGATC
Source organism: Hemitrygon akajei (assembly GCF_048418815.1). Lineage (NCBI taxonomy): Eukaryota > Metazoa > Chordata > Chondrichthyes > Myliobatiformes > Dasyatidae > Hemitrygon > Hemitrygon akajei. Next base: position 111,032,731 of record NC_133125.1, read on the forward strand.
CCGATCCACGATAACCCACGCACATCCTCCAGTATACTTTAAATCATCTCTAGATTACTTATAATACCTAATACAATATAAATGCTATGTACAATAGTTGTTATACTGCATTGTTTAGGGAATAATGACAAGAAAAAAAAGTCTGTACATGCTCAAACAACAAGAGCATTTCTGGGTTTTTGCGATTCGTGGTTGGTTAAATTCACAGATGCCGAATTCGTGGATAAAGAGGGACATCTGTATATGCAGCAGTTTAGATGCATTTATATTGAAAACTGTATTGTTGTACGCAAGCCAAACATAAAATCACACTACAGGGAAACAATTAAAGAATGTGGTAATTAAGGAGATTTGCTTATTTAAAAACTAAGGCAAATAACAAAGAAAAACAAGTAAAATAATTCATTGAAAGGAATGCAAATGGATTTTCCAATGCACAAGATTAGGGTTTGTCCTGGGTTGGAATGTTGCCTCAGCTTTGCTCTCCATACATGTGCCTCAAAGTTCATTCTCTCTTTATTAAAATGTTAGAAAATTGTCGTCCCATGACAAATGCACAATGTTGAAAATTATTTTTGAGAAGCACTTCCATATATGGGAAGCAACTTTCATCACGTTGTTAAAGCAGCTCCCAGCTGGTCCATTCGCACAGATACAATGGCTGCCGTGGAGCAGAGGGAGCAGCAGAGGAGCAGGAGAGAGCGGGTCACAGAGAATGACGAGAAACACAGGTCGATGAAATCAGTGTCTGGAGAAAAGTACATCATGTCCACGGTCGCAGGCGGTTGCTGTGATCCTACCTGCATGAGTGATTCCTGTTCAACACAGAACAATACCATCTTAAAGCTACAAATAGGGTTAGTGTAAGAGGGCGAGAAGGTCAGCATGCAGGTGGTGGGTTGAAGAGGCTGTTTCCGTGCTGAACGACAGAGGAAACAAATATGACTAGATGTGTTAAACTGAGAGCCACAGACTGAAACAAAACTCCTCCTCAAATTTCCCTGCACAATCCTCCATGTCCATATTCACCATTTATACTGTAGTTACTAATTCAAAGATGGCACTGGTTGATTTTGAAGGAATATTTTCTTTCCATGAACAGAAGTGTCCAGCAATAACAGTTTCTCATACTTGCTGCTTCACAGGTCTGGAAAACAGTGTAATCCAGAACTGAGGAGCTTGTCTTGGTGGTAACCTCTCACGTTCCATTTTCATTATTCATCCACATTTGAAGTTGCTGGTAAATTAACCTTCCTTACGATTGTTATAACCAGCAGAGGTAGTGGGGTCAAGTTTCCACTATCTATTAAATGCTCACAATGGCGTGCACCTCAAATAGTCTCTGATAACCAAGTCCTGCTCCTGGCCTTCACGAAGTAGAAGAACTGCTTCTACTGACAGGAGAAGAAGAAAAGGCAGGTTAATGATGCTTTAAAACCAGTCGCTTCAGGCAGATGGGACTTCTCAGCTGTAGTTTGCAGCTCATTTAGGAGAATGAAAACTCTGATCTCAAACCTCTACTTCCTTGCAGCTATACCCACTCATGGGGAAGGATTCAGAAGTAAACCCCAAGGGAACAATCTGGAGCTGGAGTCCCTAAGGCAGTCTTAAGTTCCACTTTTGGTCCCATCCATTGATGTGTTTATTCAAATGCTGGTTAAATGTTGCAATTGTTCCTAGCTCGGACATTTCCTGTGGCAGCTTACTCCCTGCCCTCTGCATAAAGAAATAATCTCTAAGGCCTCTTTTGGGGGGACGTCACGTGATGACGTAGGATCGAGACGTGGAAATCCAGCTGTCCCGTAAAAATTAGTAAAATAAAGTTTAAGTGAAGAAGAGTTAAATACTTTCAAAAAATTGCTTATAAACAACTCAGGACTATTTTTAGATATGTCTCCTAAACAGAAACAGAGGAAAACTACTACTTTGAAGACAGTGCGAGTTGGCAAAGAAAGAGGGCCGACCATTAAGACAGAACCTTGTACTCAAGTTGGATCTCTTCCTGGCGAAGTACTCGTCGCCTCCAGCGGTGCGGAACAGGAAACTGCGATAACGTCAACAGCCTCTAAGAAGAAACAGCAGGAACTGCACATGCGTGAAGAAGCGGGCATGCGCAAACAGAAGCAAACAAAACTACAAGTTCCAGCTGTGACTGAAAGTGAAAGTGAAAGTGGAACAGAACTATAATCAGACTCTCTGGAGAACACAGATGAGGAAAAAGAGGAAGAAGAAGAAGAAGAACAGGAAGAATTTAAAAGTGGAAGACTTCCTGGAGACATAAGAAAAGCCCTGATACAAATAATGCATGAATTAAAAGCATTAAAAGAAATAAAAACAGATATTAAAAATATGAAGATTACGCTTGATAAGGTTGTGGAAAAACAGAAGAAAACAGATAAGAAAGTTAAAAAGTTGGAATCAAAACCGGGAGACACCATTGAAAGAGTTGGACAAGATGGAAGATGATATCCTTGCCTGGACATCAGAAAGAAAATGGTTGTTGGAAAAAGTGGATGTGCTTGAAAATTTTCACAGACCAAATAATATTAAGATTGTTGGTCTTAGAGAAGGTAGGGAGGGAGAAGATCCAATAAAATTCTTTCAAAAATGGATCCCGGAAACTTTGGAAATGGAAGAGGGAAGTCAGTTAATTGAAATCGAAAGGGCTCATAGAGCTTTAAGACCAAAGCCCCAACAAGATCAAAATCCACAAACAATCTTGATAAAATGTTTAAGATATCAAGATAAAGAAAGGATCTTGAAGGCAGCTGCCCAAGGTGCCAGAAAGAGAAATGGGCCATTGATGATAGAAAGGAAAATAGTTCTTTTCTATCCTGATATAAGTTATAACCTTTTGAAGAGGAGGAAGGAATTTAACCCAGTGAAAAAGGTCTTATGGGAAAAGGGTTATAAATTTATACTGCGCTACCCGGTAACACTGATAATCTTTTTGGATGATGAAGAAAGAAGATTTTTTACTGATCATTGGAAAGTGGAGGAGTTTGTACAAGAACTTCCAAATATTCGCTAGACGCAGTAAAGAATTTATGGAAGCGAAATGGATTAAAGATGAAGACTGAGATAGGGAGTGGATTTGATGGATATTTAAGAGTAGAAGAATATACAAATATACTCTAATTAAGGAGTAGGGATATTAATTTTTTTTCTTCATTTACATATATCTTTTTTTGTTACGGGGGAGCTTCTGATCGATTGCTGCGGGATTCACGTGTGTAATCATGGCGATTGCCATGACCTGTAAAACGGAGGGGGGTAATGTTGTGTTTCTATTCATTCACAATATTAGTAGGGGGGTATTTTGTTATCTTTTTCTTTACTACCTTTCTTCTTTTTTTCTTTCTTTCTTTTTTTGCCTGGATGATTGGGGGGGGGGGGAGACACATAGCAACATGGAGAATTTTAAAGAGATTCCCCAAGGAACTATGAGAGCTGAGATATTACGTACTGTTATAGACTGGAGTAACCTTGTTAAAAATAATTACTAATTTACTGAATTTTTAAAGTTTTAATGTTAATGGGCTTAATGGACCGGTGAAAAGAAAAAGAATTTTAACATATATTAAGAAAATGAAAGTAGATATAGCCTTTTTGCAGGAAACACATTTAACAGAGATAGAACATCAGAAATTAAAGAGAGATTGGGTTGGAAGTGTTATTGCAGCTTCATTTAATTCAAAGGCGAGGGGAGTTGCAATTTTGGTTAATAAAACCTTACCAATTAAAATACAATATGTACTAATTGATTCTGCGGGGAAATATGTGATTATACATTGTCAAATCTTTTCGGAATTATGGACTTCTTTGAATATTTACGCACCAAATGAAAATGATGCAAAATTCATACAAGAAGCTTTTTTAAATTTGGCTGATGCACATGATAAAATATCAATAGGTGGAGACTTTAACTTTTGTCTAGACCCAGTTCTAGATAGGTTAATTAAGGTTGCTACAAAATCGAAAGTGGTAAAACTAACTTTATCATTGATGAAAGATTTAAATTTGATTGATATATGGAGAAGAATTAATCCAAGAGAAAGAGATTATTCATTTTATTCAAATAGACATAAAACTTATTCAGAGATTGATTTTTTCTTATTATTCAGGATAGAGTGAAAAGTGTGGAATATAAAGCGAGAATACTGTCAGATCATTCCCCTTTGATAATGACAATGATAATGATGGATAAAGAGGAACTGATTTATAGATGGAGATTTAATTCAATATTATTAAAACGTCAAGATTTTTGTGACTTTATGGAAAAACAGATTCAATTTTTTTTGGATACCAACTCACATTCAGTTGAAGATAAATTTATATTATGGGAAGCAATGAAAGCATATTTGAGGGGTCAGATAATAAGTTATACTTCTAAAATTAAGAAGGAATATATGGTAGAAATAGAACAATTAGAAAAAGAGATGACAAAATTAGAAAAAGAATCTCAGAGATATATGATAGAAGAAAAACAAAGACAACTTGTCAATAAGAAGCTACAATATAATATGCTCCAGACATACCGAATACAAAAAACAATTATGAGAACTAAACAGAAATATTATGAATTAGGTGAAAGATCACATAAGATTCTTGCTTGGCAGTTGAAAACAGAGCAGGCTTCCAAAACAATAAATGCAATTAGAACAAGTGCAAATAAAATTACTTATAGACCTTTAGAAATAAATGAAACTTTAAAATTTTTTTATTCCGAGCTATATCAATCGGAATCACAAAATGAGGTTGTTGAGATAGAAAGATTTTTATCCCAAATAACTCTTCCAAAATTGAATTCGGAAGAACAGAAAGGATTAGATATGCCCTTTACAGTAAAAGAGGTTGAAGAAGCTCTAGGATCGCTCCAGAGTAATAAATCTCCAGGAGAAGACATCTTTCCGCCTGAATTTTATAAAAAAATTAAAGATTTATTAATCTCTCCATTTATGGAGTTAATATATCAAGCGGAAAGAACACATCCAGAATCTTTTTCGATAGAGATTTTAAGAGTACTACCAAAAAAGGATAGAGATCCTTTAAAACCAACATCATATAGGCCTATCTCTTTGTTGAACACAGATTATAAAATAATAGCAAAAATTTTATCTAATAGATTATCTAAATATTTACCAAAATTAATACATATAGATCAAACAGGCTTTATTAAAAATAGACAATCAGCAGACAATGTAACTCGGTTACTTAGCATAATTCATTTGGCACAAAAGAGGGAGGAAATGAGCGTGGCAGTTGCTTTGGATGCAGAAAAAGCATTTGACAGATTGGAATGGGACTTTTTATTTAAGGTATTGAAAAACACAGGTTAGGAAAATCTTTTATAAACTGGATTAAAACCTTAAATACTAGTCCTAAAGCTAAAATAGTGACAAATGGCCAAATTTCAACATCATTCCACTTAACAAGGTCAACTAGACAAGGCTGTCCATTATCACCTGCCCTATTTGTATTGGCGATAGAACCATTAGCTGAATTAATTAGAACTGATTCAGATATTATGGGCTTTAGAGTTAACCGGGAGGAATACAAGATAAATCTATTTGCTGATGATGTTCTGATTTATCTAACAAACCCATTGCATTCATTGCATAAATTATATTTAGATTGGAAGAATATGGGAAAATATCAGGGTATAAAGTAAACTGGGATAAAAGTGAAATTTTACCCCTTACTAAAGGAGATTATAGTCAATGTTGATTAGTAACTCAATTTAGATGGCGGATAAATGGTATAAAATATTTAGGTATAAGAGTTGATAATGACATAAAGAATTTATATAAATTAAATTATTTGCCATTATTGAAAAAAAATTCAAGAAGATCTTGATAAATGGATGATGTTCCCAATAACATTAGTAGGTAGAGTTAATGCTGTAAAAATGAATATATTTCCTAGATTACAGTATTTATTTCAAACATTACCAATACAACTACCGCAGAAGTTTTTTCAAGAGTTGAATAAATGTGTGAGGAAGTTTCTTTGGAAAGGTAAGATGTCAAGAATATCGTTGGAAAAATTGACATGTAAATTTGACCTAGGAGGGTTACAACTCCCAAATTTTAAGAATTATTATAAAGCAAATCAACTTAGATTTATTGCATCTTTTTTTGATGAAGATAAACTGGCACGGATTAGAATAGAGTTAGATAAGATAGGAGAAAATATACCAGAAAATTTTATATATAAATGGGAATCCAAATGGATACGAGAAAAGAAAGAATCTCTTATATTAAAACATTTGATTGATTTATGGAATAAGATAAATGTTGACGATGAGATAAAGAAATCTTTATTAGCAAAGAGACCCCTAATTCAAAATAGACTCATTCCTTTTACAATGGATAACCAACTTTTATATAACTGGTTTCAAAAAGGGATTAGATATATAGGTGACTGTATTGAAGGAGGTAAATTGATGTCGTTTGATCAACTAAAGAATAAATATAAAATATCAAATAACACTCTTTTCTGTTATTTTCAATTAAGGGCTTATTTAAGAGATAAACTGGGTCAAACAATGTTAATGCCGAAGCCTAATGAGATAGAAACTTTAATTCAAAAAGGAAAAATTAAAAAATTTACTTCTTGTATGTACAATTTGATTCAAAAACAGACAATTAAACAAGGAATTCATAAGTCAAGACAAAAATGGGAAACTGATTTGAATATTAAAATTGATGAAGTTTGTCAAGACTATGCCTTGACAGTATGACAAATACAATAAATGTCTGACTTAGATTAGTACAATACAATTTTTTACATCAATTATCTATTACAACACAAAAAATAAATAGATTAAACCCAAATTTATCTGATCAAAGTTTTTGATGTAATCAAGAAATTGGTACTTTTTTACACTCTACTTGGTCTTGTTTTAAAATTCAACCTTTTTGGATAAATTTAAGAGTTTTATTGGAACAAATTATTGGAATACAACTTCCACATAACCCAATATTATTTTTACTAGGTGATATTGAAGGGATAAAACCGAAACTTAAAATGAACAAATATCAGAAAAAATTTATAAAAATTGCATTGGCAGTAGCCAAAAAAGCTATTGCAGTTACTTGGAAATCAGATTCATACTTAACTATGGACTGTTGGAATAATGATATTTTTAGTTGCATTCCACTTGAAAAAATTACTTATAATTTAAGAAATGAATATGACATATTTTTGAAAATTTGGCATCCTTATTTACAAAAGATAGGATTAAATATATAGGTCCTCTGAAGATAAAGTTATTAGCCATTTGAGGAAAGAAATAAATATATATATTAAAGTTATTTTGAATTCCATGGAGCATGTGGGGATGTTCCGATATCCAGGCAATCTTTTTTTCTTTTTTTTAGATGGGGATGTTAAGGGGGGAAGGGTTAAGGGGAGGGGGGAGGGCTGATATTACTCTATTATTCTATTCATTCTATGTAATTATCTTAAAAATTGAATTAAAAAAAAAATAAAAAAGGCCTCTTTTTAAATCTTTCTCTTCTTCCGCCTATAGTTCTGGATCCCCCAACCTTCGAAAAAGACTTTCACTACCTGCCCACATTATCTATGATCCTCGAGTCTTATAGGCTCCTATAAAGTCACCCCTCATTCTCCTATGGTCAAAGGAATAAAGATTCAGCATGGCCAGCCTCTCCTGAAAACTTAGGGTCTGTAGTCCAGGCAGCATCTATGTAAATCATTCCTGTACTGTCTCCAGCTTGGCAATGTCTTTCTTATAATAGTAACCCAACCAGGGTGACACAACACTCGGAGTGCAGTCTCACCGATTAGCTACATAACTACAACATTATGTCCCTACTCCTAAACTCGATGTCCTAATGAAGGTCAGCATGCTAAATGCCTTCTTCACCACCATGTATGTCACCTTCAGCGAGCTGCCCACTTGTACTCTCAGCTCCCTCTGTCCCACAACACTCATCAGTGCCCTGCCATTCATCGTAAGGTTCTTACCTTGTTTTTAATGTCCTCTTTACACTTGTATGTTGAAAACCATCTGCCATTCCTCAGGTCATCTCCCTAAATGATTAAGGTCTCTTTGTAGTTCAGACCCCCTAATTTAGTATCATCAGTAAATTTATTCTGTGCATTCCCTCAAGAAGTCGATGATACAGCTTATTTATGACCGTTCTTAAGGTCTGCAGTTTCTGAGACACTGCCCTTGTCCCATATCTGGACCTCTCCCAGCACAACAATGTGCTTGAGGAAGAATAGAAGCGAAAGCAATACAAAATTGCTGGATGAATTAATGAAGAAAAATAATGCTGAGTGGTGTGCTCATCTTTTTCCATGACAAAGTCAGGGAGACCTCCACTGAAGTGCAACAAGTGTACCCAGCTGCAACCCCTGCCAGACCCCATTAGCTGGAGCTGGACCACATCTGAATCAGTCAGGCAGATGAGGTGTTAATAGACAGGTGACATGGGGGAGGCTGTCACAGCTCAGTAGCAGGAGGCTGGTAGGAGAGGGAAAGGAAACAGCAACAGTGCAGAGTACCCATGTGGGACATATTCACTCAATAACAAGTATACTTCTTTGGGTACACTTTGAGGGGGAGAGGATAAAGCGATCAAGTCTCTGCCACTGGGTCTGGCTCTGCTGCTCAGAAAGGAAGGGGGGAGAAAAGGGGAGTGGTGGTGATAGGGGAGCAAACAAGAGATTAAGTGGACATTAAAGAGATCATATATTGCCTCCCAGGTGCCCAGTTGAAGGACATCTTGAATCAGGTCCACAGTATCCTAAAGGGGGAGGATGAACAACGAGAAGTCATGGTACATATGTTTTTACCAATGACAGCTAAGAAAAGGGGTGAGATTCTGAAGAGCAAATACAGGGAGATAGGAAGTAAGCTAAAAAGCAGGAGCAGGAGCTCAAGGGTAGTAATCTCACAATTGATGCCCGTGCCATGTACCAATGAGGGTAAGAATATTTGGGATCTCTCTAGGAAAGGTATGTTCTTTACAAAGGGGACAGGTTACACTTGGACTCCAGAGAGACCAACTTCCTTGCAGGCAGGTTTGCTAGAGCTAGGTTTGAACCAGGTTGTCAGGGGGATAGGAACTAGAGTGATAGATCAGATAATGTTGCACTGGCTGTAAAGGTTGATGGTGCAGCGGATAGACAGTGGATAAGGCATAAATGCAGTAAGCAGGAAGGGTTGAAATGTGTTTAGGTAATGTGAGAAGTATTAGGAGTAAAGGTGATGAACAGAGCATAGATAAGTAAGTGGAGTTATGACGTTGTGCTTTGGCTGTCGTAAGGGCAAGACTGTTGCCACAAGGCAACAAATGTCCTGGCATACACTATGTCAGTGATAATAAACCTGATTCTGATTATATGATATGCAGGCAGATTTTGTAAAGGTGTGAAAATTACAGGGTTATTGTCATGGGTGACTTCAACTTCCCTAATAACGACTGGTACTGCCTTAGAGCAAAAGGTTCAGATGGGGCAGAATTTATTTGGTGTGGCCTGGAAAGATTCCTGACATAGTGTGCATGCAGGCCAACGAGAAGAGAAGCCATACTGAATCTAGTACTAGGTCATGAACCTGGTTAGGTGACAGACCTCACAGTGGACAAGCTTTTCAGAGATAGTGACCTTAACTTCCTGGCCGTTACCATAGCCATGAGCAAGGATAGTAGAGGATATTGGAAAGTATTTAATCGGGAGTGGACTAACTATGAGGATATTAGGCAGGAATATAGAAGCATAAATTGGAAGAAGATGTTCTCAGGGAAATGCACAACAGAAATGTGGAGGTTGTTTAGGAAGCACTTGCATGAGGTTCTGGTTGGGTTTAGATGGGAAAAGATGATAGGCTGAAGGAGCCGTGGTTGAAAAGAGGTGGAAACTTTCGTCAAGAGGAAGAAGGATGCATGCTTAAGGTTTAGGAACAAAGATCAGACAGAGCTCTTGAGAGTTATAATGTAGCCAGGATGGAGCTTAGGAGAGCCAGAAGAGGGCAAGAAAATACCTTGGCGAGTAGGATTAAGGAAAATCCCAAGGTGGTCTACACATACATGAAGAACAGAAGGATAACTAGAGTGTGGGTAGGACTGCTCAGGAATAAAGGGCAAAATGTGTGGCTGGAGTTGGAAGAGGTAGGGGAGATCCTTAACAAATACATTGCTTCAGTGTTCTCCAGTGAGAAGGACCATAATGAACGTGAAGATAGCATTGATGAGCCTAATGTGCTGGAGCACGTTGAGTAGAAATAAGCACTGTTGGAGGTTTTGGAGGACATTAGGCTGGATGGGATATACCCCAGATTACTATGGAAAGTGAGGGAAGAGATTGCTGGGGCATTGAAGATGATTTTTGCATTCTCACTGGCCACAGAAGTACTACCATAGGATTGAAGGATAGCAAATCTTGTTCCTTTTCATGAAGGGTAATAAGGATAATCCTGGGAATTATAGGCCAGTGAGATTTTCATCAGGAGTGTGTAACTAATGAAGGGATTCTTAGGAACAGGATTCATGAATACTTGGGGAAGCATAGTCTTATTAGGGATAGTCAGCACGGCTTTGTGGATGCTGGTGTTGCTTCATAAGCCTGATTGCCATTTCTGAAGTTATGACAAACAAATTGATGAAGATGGAGGGGTGAATGTTGGGAAAATGCTTCAAGTTATAATTCAAGAAGAAATACCGGGGCATCTAGAAAGAAATGGATCCATCATGCAGACGTAACATGGATTCAGCAAAGGCAGGTCCTGTTTGACAAACTTACTGAAATTCTTTGAGGATATAATGAAAACAGTGGATAGATGGGAACAGATAGATGTTATTTACTTGGATTTCCAGAAGGCGTTCGATAAGGTACCACATAAAAGACTTACCCATAGAATAAGGATGCATAGAGTTTTTTTTTGTTTTTTTTAATTTTTTTTAATGTTGGGGGTGATGGAGGATTGGTTAACAGAAAGCAGGAAGTTGGGATACATGGGTGTTTTTCTTGTTGTCAATCAGTGGTGAGCAGTGTTTTCACAGGGGTCATTGCTGGGCCCACACCTGTTCACGATATACATTAATGATCTGGGAGAGGGGACCGAATGGAGCGCATCTAAGTTTGCTGGTGACACTAGATTGAGTGGAGAGTCTGCAAAGAGATATAGATAGGTTAAGTGAGTGGGCAAGGGTCTGCCAGATGGAGTACAAGGTCATTCACTTAAAAAGGAAAAATGGAAGATCAGATTATAATTTAAATGGTAAAAGATTGCTGCATGCTGCTGTGGAGGATGACTTGGGGGTGCTTGTGCATGAATCGCAAAAGGTTGGTTTGCAGGTGCAGCAGGCCATTAAGAAGGCACTTGCCTTTTCCCCATAACCCTTAATTCCCCTACTATGTAAAAATCTATCTAACTGTATCTTAAATATATTTAGTGAACAAGCCTCAACTGCTTCCCTGGGCAGAGAATTCCACAGATTCATCACTCTCTGGGAAAAAACAGTTTCTCTTCATCTTCACCCTAAGTCTTCTCCCCTGAATTTTGAGGCAATGTCCCTTAGTTCTTGTCTCACCTACCAATGGAAACAACTTTCCTACTTCTATATTATCTATCCCTTTCAAAATTTTATATATTTCTATAAGATCCCCTCTCATTTTTCTGAATTCCAGAGAGTATAGTACCAGGCGACTCAATCTCTCCTTATAGATTACTCCCTTCATCTCTGGAATCAACCTGGTGAACCTCCTCTGCACTGCCTCCAAAGTTAGTATATCCTTCCTCAAGTATGGAGACCAGGACTGCACACAGTACTCCAGGGGTGGCCTCACCAGTACCCTGTATAGTTGCAGCATGACCTCCTTGCTCTTGAATTCAATCCCTTCATTACTTATGCTTAGATTATTGAGTTCAGTTCTGGTTGTTTTATTATAGGAAGGATGTGGAAGCATTAGAAAAGGTGTGTGGCATTTTTGAGGGATCTCAATTTATGCTCCCAGGTTCCTGCCTTATAGCAAAATAATTCACCCTCTCCCAATTCAATACTTTCCCATGCTGTTTGTTCCTATCCCTGACCTAGGCTACGGCAAAGGACAGGGAGTCGTGGACACTGTCTCCAAAATGTTTACCCACCGAGAGACCAGTTACCTAACCAGGTAGATTGTGTCATATGAGACAATCTTTTGCAGAAGGTTGTACAGAGCACCTATGCAAATGTCCAGTAACAATCCCATTCTATACCAGCTGTTAAGATGAATATCTGCTGCTATGCAGGCAGAGAAAATGGCTATCCAAAGTCTTAGCAGGTGTCTCCAGTTTCAGGCTGGTCTAATCAGAGCTCTGTTCTCTTTTGAAGGGACCAGGATGTTGCTCACCACAAAAAGCAAGATGACATCTGTTAGCAGACAGTTGTTCTACAAAAACAGATCTCAGACCATCATGAATAGAGTGGTACCTCAGCAAACATCCCACCCCCCTCTCCATTAGAGTTTCACTTTAGGGTTTACCACATCTGCTCCATTTGGTGATTGAATTGGTGGCAGGCTGGCTGGGATGCAGTGGATCATATTGTCTACCCAGTATGATAGGTGCACTGGCACTGTGGAGCTTAAACTTGCAATTCCTCCTCCACTGCCTCTCAGGTCACACACTTGCCAAACAGCTTGATATTTCCAACCACTTGGCAGAACATGGAAGCCTAAAACTAGTCCACCAGGCACAAGAGGTTTCTTTCCAAAGAAAGTAACCTAAACGACCAGTCTGTAGGCATTATACTCCTCAAGCAATGCTTGATGACACTCACAGAGCTGAACTTATTTGATAAGGACTCCCTCTATGATTAATATTTTGTAGATTGTACAGGATGACGCTGCTACTTGTCAAAAAGAACAACGATAGACTATTGGAGTCTACTGGAAATAAAAGACAATAACTATCCCTCGAGGAAGCACTGCAGTTGATGATCACCTCATTAAGCCTCATCATTGTAGATTCCATGATTCTCATTACATCGAACATCAGTACTTGAAGAAGAATGTGGCTACTGGGTGCTTGTCTCATTTCAGCTCTGCTGTGTGATATTGAAACATTTATACTAAAGCAATGTCAAAATGCTTGATGGGCATGAATTGATTGGCTTGCGTTTGTGGAAAACACTAGGTCTCAGAGAACAGTTAAGGGATTAATATTACATAACATGTGATAAAATATGTGAATGTTAATATATTTATGAAGCAGAGTCTGATGATTGTATAATATTACAACCAGGTTAATAATTCTTATTCATCAGACTTGAATGTAGAGTTTGCCTCATGGCACTCCAATACTCATATATCAACACACTCGTCCATAGGCCTTTTGTGAGCATTAACATTGTTCCTTCCTAGTGCTGGACAAGATATTGCACTTTTGCATTGTGTGCTGTTTTTCGACAAATTCATTAATCATATCATAATAGCCTTGAGGAATCTGTTACTCAGGGACCTTGCTCGGTCTGGCTACCGATGTGATTGGTGTGAAATGTAATCATTCCTGACTTTAGATCTTAAAATCGATCAATTGCTAGTGCTAATAGGAACAATTTCCTTAAGGGGATCTCATGACTCTCCACAGAGTGATAAACCTGCCTCGGATGCTTTTTAGAGCGCAGTCACATTTCTGCAGCGATGTAGTTTTTTTTTCAGCAGTTGATAGGAGTTTTTGGGAACCCCTGACGGTAGCGTCTTTTCCTTCTGAGGCAAAATGCTGCTACTTATTAACTTACCCATTAGTCTCAGCTGCCAGAGTCTACCATTATATACCCTTCATGCATTTTTAATAACCATTTTGACCAAGGTACTTTATCAGTGGCACTCTATGGAGCCTTTAAATTATGGCTACAACATTCAGAAATAGTGCTTCAAAGTCAACAAAAAATCTGCTGATGCTGCAAATTAAATTTAAAAACAAATAAAAATATATACTAGAAACACTCAGTAGATCAGGTAATTTATGTGAGGAAGGATAAGCAGAATTAGTATTTCACACCACAGACCCTTCTTCAGAACTTGAGAGAATTTCATCGGCGCAAAGCAGCTGAGTGTATGCAGTCATACTGTTGATAGTGGTGTAATAGATAGTACGACTGCCTACTCTCATCTCCACCCTCATGTGATGGTATCTAGCATGAGGAAATAAGATGGGATATGTAGTATGGCCACATGTGATTCTAATGGAAGTTCATAAGTGATAACAGTAAATAGCTGTTTAACATAATCAGCTACTTGTAATGGCGATGACACAGCAGTAAAGTGCAGCCCATGCAGTCCTCAGGATATGGAATGCCTTAAATTCTAGATATTTCTGCTCTTGCTGTGCCTCAACAGCCCTTCTTCCTCAGATTCTCATTCTGCACCTTCTACTGGGCAGGTATCCCACTTTATCATCTGAGATGTGGATGAAGCTCTCCTAGTATACAGACCATGCAAAATGTAGCCTATGGAGTCGGACATGTTTGATGGGGTGGTTAGATTGGTGTTGTCTAGGGTGGTGCACTCATTCTACCACTTCCATCAGGTCTCTGTGTGCTCCAAATGTACGGCCTTATGTTTCTGACTGCCGTCTCAAACGCACCTTCTCCACTTTTAGGCTTGAAGGGTCTGAGAATTCTCAGAACCAGCAGCAGAATCAGATTTATCATACTGGCATCTGATGTGAAATTTGTTGTTTTGCTGCAGACATAAAAATCTATGAATTGTAAAATTAATTAAATAATACCAAAATAGGAATATCATGGTTAATGGACCCATGGCAGAGGGGAAAAAGCTATTGGTGGAGGGGAGGAATCTGTTCTGAAATCATTAAGTATGGGCCTTCAGAGTACTGCACCTCCTCTATGATGGAGGTAATGAGAAGTGAGCATGTCCTGGATGGTGGCTGTACTTAATGTTGAATGAAACCTTCTGGAGGCACTGCCCCTTGATGTTGGGGAAGGCTGCATCCATGATGGAGCTGGCTTAGTCTACAAACTTCTGCAGCTTTTTGTGTTCCTGTACATTTGAAGTTCGTTACCAGGCTGTGATGGAGCCTCTCCACTGTACATTCTACAGAAATTTGTAAGAATGCTTGATGACATACCAAATCTTCACAAACCGTTAATGAAGTAGAGCTCTCAATGAGGACTGTTGTATGTCTTCCTGACTTCCCCTTCTTGAAGTCCACAATCAGTTAATGTCCGATCAGTTAATCTATGATCAGAGTCAATAGGTCTGTTGTATTTCTTCAATGATTTCAGCACATCCTTGAAACATGTCTGCCTTGTAATCCCCTCCCATGGTAGAGCATGGAAGAGAATGTCTGTGTGAGGGTCTGCTTTTGGCAATGTGAGTGACTGAGTGAAACTAGAGCCACAATGTTGGAAATATTAGCTTGGGCAAGAGCATTGATGTTGATTATCTTTACAGTGAATATGGAGGATTTTGTGGAACAGTGGTTGTGGAATTTTTCCAGGGTCATGAGGTGCCTGCCCTAGGTATTGCCAATCTCACAAATATATAAGAGTGCATAGACCTGGTGACTGGAGTACAAATAGGGCTTAAGTCTAAGGTAAGGGGCAACAGGTTCAGAGCAGATTTGAGGAAGAACTCTTTTATCCAGAAGGCGGTTGCATTATGGAATGCACTGCCTGAATGGGTAGTGGAGGCAGGAACCATCTCAACAAGTATGTAGATATGCACATGATTACAAAGCTGACTAAAATTAATTTACTGTAATAACATGATTTGGGATATCCAAATTTTAAAGGTTCTGTATGAAACTGCAGACCTTTCCTTGTGCATAAGAATGGGGTTGATAACATGGCCTAGAAATTCAAGTGTGTCCAAATTATCATCATAGAAGTGTGCTAATGATCTTTTAGGTTGTGGCCACTACAACTTTTGGTATCCAAGGATTCAAGTGTTTCTGAAAGAATATGGTATACCTACTTTGTTGAAAATGTGCGGCCTGAAGACCAAAGTTTGGGAGGGGAATAGTAAGTACAGACAGGGGTGTTGGGATGGGCAGGTATGTAATGGCTGGGAATGGTGGATCTACAGAAAAATCAAGGCCATCAGCATAGAGATGTTCACAGGCCACTACCTTGGAATGGAGGAAATAAGAGTTCAGGGATGACAGGGATGGGGCTGAGGGATGTCTAGGATATTGGGACCATATTTAGAATGAGAGCAGTTGATGGGAAAGGATCAAACCTCAATATGAGATTTACAGCATCCCAAACCACGAGAAAATCTGTGATGTTGGAACCTAAAATAACATACACAAATTGCTGGAAGAACTCAGCAGGCCAGGAAGCATCTATGGAAAAGAATAAACAAGGCAATGTTCTGAGACGAGACAATTCATCAGGACACATGAAGGGTCTCGGCCTGAAACGTCATCTGTTTGCTCTGTTCCACAGATGCTGCCTGGCCTGCTGAGTTCCTTGTGCTATTGAAACCTAAATGTCCCCTGTACAAAATGGTCACAATTAGAATAACATGGTCTATCTCCCACAACCCCTAATACCCATCGTCATATGCTCCAAAAGAAGCAATTCATGTCAAACAGATAACTATATTATAAATTGTTCATTATTATTAGAAACACAGAATTATTTTAAAAGCACTAAAATTCCTGGAAAATGTTTAAAACTTTCAAACACAGCTAAATTATTATTAAGTAGATTTTGTATCCTTGCAGCTGTTTTTCTCCACTCAGGTGAATGGAGTCTCTGAATATTTCTGGGCCTTGTCTGGTATGTGTTCACTGGACAGATTCCTTAGTCTAAGTGCTGGAAATTTGCAGAAGTCCTTGAGTTGCCATTGGGTTTGGTAATGAGAACCTACAGGATGACAGCAGTGATCAGCTATGTGGGCATTTGGGACAGCCTTTGTTGCACGTGGAGACCTCAGATGGGCAAAAAGATGGAATTGCCAGCCTCATAATAGGAAATTACAGAAACCTTTAACATAAGCTTTTGCTCGTCCCTTCAAATATCTCCTCATGCTGTTTGATTACATTCCCACAAGGCAGCTGGGAACATTTCACTCCATTAGAAAAACTCTGTAAGGACAGGTAAATGTTCTTCATTATAAAACACAAGTCTCCTAAAATGGGCCATGGTCAGGGTTGGGAGAGTGGCAAGGGCCTTGTGTATGTCTTTACTACAAGGCTGATTGCAGTTGTGGCCAGTGACCAGAGACATTCACTGTCCTTAGGAGCCCCATCTGCTTAATGGTCCTTTCCAGGTGTCGGGAAATCTGTCAGCAATTATCTTTACCTTGCCCAATGGTCTCACATAAAACCTTGGTTCCATGCTTTGTGATATGCAAGTATCACGTTTAGTACTTTCCTAGTACTTGCAAGACTTTCGTGCATAATTCAAAGTTTCAAAGTATGTTTAATGTCAAAGTATGTATACACTGTACAACCCTGAGATTCGTCCACCCGCAGACAGCCTCAAAACAAAGAAACATCATGGAACCCGTTAAACGAAAACATCAAACAGACAGCACACGAACAAAACAAAAATCCACCAACAGTGAGTAATTAACACAGAAAATAATAAACATCAAACTGTAGAGTCCCCAGAAATGGTCCAGGAGTAACAGCCTGGGAGTAACAGTTCAGGTTAGCACTGTGTCGATGACTGCAGGCCACAGCAGCAGGGCCAGTTCCGCTCTGAAAGCACCTCGATCAAATCACACAAAGACCGAATAAGAGTAGAAGCCTATGGAACATGAAGCAAAGAATCCTGCAAAAGCGAGCTTGCGGAGTGCATTTAGTGCTGAGGGCTTTTAAGTTACAAACTGCAGAGTCCCCCGAAAAAGAACCCTACATGTACGAGCTGAATGGCCGAGGCAACTGAACCCATGACTCCTGAACCTTCCTGTGGCAGCACCAAATGGGAGACCATGCAAACTCATCCAGATGCAATGAACACTCGCACAGCTTCCACTCTCATCCTCATTGATTTCAATGTTGCTTGACATTTTAATCAGAGAGGAGTAATAGAGTCCACCACGTGTTCACTTTCCGCCATTAGGAAACGATGGCCACACAATCCACTCTCAACCTCATCGAATTCTCCAGGAGATAGCAAAAGGGCCCAATCACTCATTTGGTCCAAAATTAATTCAGCTAAATGAAAATTACAGACTGCAATTGATCACAGTTCAGGAGAAGAACCGATTTTTTTTTAAAGTAGTAGTTTCGTGAGCTATCTATTATTAATTTCAGAATTTGGATAAGATGACAGTATTTAAGTTATAATCAGCAAATTTTGTCCCGTAAATATGTTAAATAAAATGAAGAGACAAGAGACTGTAGGTGCTGGAAATCTGGAGCAACACAGTTGCTGGAGGAACTCAATGGATCAGGCAGTATCTAAGGAGGGAAATGGACAGTTGATGTTTTGGGTCAAGGACCAGCAACTGGCCGAGCCAGATTTTTGTATGCTGTCAATCAGTGATTGCTGGATGACGAATTCTCCAACCACCATCTCCCATACGTTCATTTACTTTGTTTTGAACTGGTGGACTTTTACAAAATTTTGGTTGCTGTCAAAATATAACTTAGAACAGTACAGTTTAGGAACAGACCCCTTGGCCCATGATGTAGTGTCGAACTAATTAAGATAATCCTTTCTGCCTACACATGGTCCATATCCACGAACTGTAAGTCAACTGTAATTCTAAATTAGTGGCCTGATTGTGTTGTTATTTATTTTTTCTGCATTGGTGGTATCTGATTTAGCTATACAATAAGTCAAAATTTGATCCTTTAGGCTAATCTGAATAACTTCAGTTTGAAGCACATTAATGTTTAAGATGCATTGCCAATATAGGAGCTCAATTATATACATCAGGGTTTACGTATTGATTTTCTATTTTCTGACAGATGTCCGGCTAAAACTGAATGAATCATATATTTATTAATTGAGATATAAACTGGCTGTTAACTTTATAGACTTAACAGATTTGATTGTACAAAATACACTCAGTGGCCATTTTATTAGGTATGTCCTGTACATAATAAAGTGGCCACTGTACCTTTTGTTCCTGATCGTCTGCTGCTGTACCCCATCCACTTCAAGGTTCGACGAACTGTGCATTCAGAGATGCTCTTCTGTGCACCACTACTGTAATATCTGGCTACTTGAGTTACTCTCACCTTCCTGTCAGCTTGAACCAATCTGGTCATTCTCCTCTGACATCTTTCATTAACAAAGCAAATCAAAAACAGCCAAACACTAATCCCTCCTATCTACACCATGTCCCTCTATCTTCCCTACATCCATGTGTCTATCTAAATGTCTCTTAAAAGCCTCTAATCTATTTGCCTCTACCACCATAAAAGACAGCGCATTCCAGGCATCCACGACTCTTTGACTGAAAAGCTTACTCCTCACGTCCCCCTTGAACCAACCCCCTCTCACCTTCAATGTATGCCCTCTGGTATTAGACATCTCAATCCTGGGAAACAGATACTCTCTGTCCACTCTATCTGTGTCTCTTATAATCTCGTAAACCTCTGTCAGGTCTCCCCTCAGCCTCCAACCCTCCACAGAAAACAATCCAAGTTTATCCAGCCTGTCGTGATAGCACATGCCCTCAAACCAGGCAGCATCCTGGTAATCTCTTCTGCACCCTCTCCAAAACCTCAACATCCTTCCTATAGAGTTTTATAAAGTTGCAACATAACCTCCTGACTTTTGAACTTAATGACTCAACTAATAAATGTAACCATTCTTAAAGCTTCCCATAAGCTTTCTTAACCACCTTATCGACCTGCATAGCTATTTTCAAGGAGCTATGAACTTCTTGGATCGTAATATATCTCTGCCTAGCAATACTTCTATGGATGTTGCCCTTAACAGTGTGCTACCAAGGAGCACATCACTTGTTTTACCAAGTCTCAAATTTATCTGGGTTATCTGTAATTTCTCAGCCCTTGGTAACTGATCTCTATTGTGCTGTATTCTTTGTCAGAATTCTACACTATCCACAACTCCACCAATCTTATATCACCTACAAACTTGCTAACCCACCCACCCACCCATTTACATTTTCATCCAGGTCATTTATATACATCACAAACAGCAGAGGTCCCAGCACAGATCCGTGCAGAACACCATTAATTACAGACCTCCAGCTCAAATAAATCCCTTCGAATACTACCATCTATATTCTATGCACAGGCTATTTCTGAATCCAAATAGCCAATTTGCTGAGGATCTCAAGCATCTTAATCTTCTGGATTAGCCTCTAATGAGGGACTTAGTCAAATGCTTTACTAGAGTCCATGTACATAACATCCACTGCCCTACCCTCATCAATCTCTCTCATCACCTTGTCAAAAGTCTCAATCAAGATGGTAAGGCACAACATGCCATACACAAAGCCATGCTGAGTCTCCCTATTTAGATCATGGGTTTCCAAATTCTCATATATCCGATCCCTAAGAATTTTCTCCAGCAATTTCCCTACAAATGACATGAGACTCACCAGTCTATAGTTCCCAGGATTTTTCCTTGTTCCTTTCTTAAATAGAGGTACAACATCAGCCACTCCCCAGTCCTCTGGGACCTCACCTGTGGCTAGAGAGGACACAAAGATACTGGTCAAGGGCCCAGCAATCTCATTTCATGCCTCCTTCAATAACCTGGGTTAAGCTCCATCGGGCTCTTGGGACTTACCTGACTTTATACTCATTGTGAGGCCAAACAATTCCTCCCCCTTGACCTCTAAATGCCCTAACATATTTATATACTCAGTACAGATCTCCTGGTCTACCATATCCATTTCCTTGGTAAATACTGAAGCAAAATACTCATTAAGTACCTCACTCACATTCTCTGCATCCTTGCAAATGTTCCCCCCTTTATCCTTGAGTGGTCCCACCTTCTCCCTAGTTACCCTCTTGCTCATTCCATGGTCAAAGTTACTTAGATTATATTTTTTCCCCATTTTTATGTTTGGTCTGAACAAATTTTGAAGTTCAAAGTAAAGTTATTATCTAAGTACATATATGTCACCATATTTAACCCTGAGATTCATTTCCTTGTGGGCATATTCAATAAATCCAATTAACTGGTGAAAGTCTGCACCAAAATGGTGGACAGTGTGCAAAAGACAACAAACTGTGCAAATCCAAAAAGAAGAAAAACACAATAATAATAATAAACAATAAATATCAAGAACAAGAGACGAGGAGCTCTTGAAAATGAGTCATAGATTGTGGAAACATTTCAATGATGGGGCAAGTGAAGTTGAATGAAGATATTGAGCCTAATGGTTGAGGGGTAATAACACTTCTTGAGCCTTCTCTGCCAACAACTGAATCTCATGCTTTTCTGTATTGAGTGGCTGCAATGTGATTGGCTGATTAGATATTTGCATTAACGAACCAGTATACAGTGGCCACTGTGTGTATATGGCACAATGTAGTTACACTGAAGTTTATTCTCAGTGAGATATTGGATGGAACAGGACAGAACGCAAAGTGCTACCAAACATGGATGGGTTTCCAAGCAAGTTTAATTAAGGAAGGAATATCATATTTTTAAATGGGAGGAATGCTGAAATGTATAAAGAATTACATATGTAATTATGTAAACACACATTTAATAAGTTTAAAAGGAAAATAAATGAAATCTGACTGCAGGAAATATATTTGGATTATTATCAGATGGGAACTTTTATCCTGCATTAAAACTCCATTTGTTTTTAATTAAATTTATGCTTCATTTCATTCCATTTTTCTAATACAAAAATAATGGCATAATTTTCTGATTTCATATCTTCATCGACAATATTAAGTTATTTCCTTATGAATTTACATAAGATAAACATGTGAATTCTGTATCTGCAACAGAGTGCTGACATTTCTGATATCTTCCCATTGATGTGACCTTGGAAAAGCCTGCATCGAGTAAATAAAGAATATAATTTCAATTTATTCTTTCAGCCAAACACCGTCATCATTCACAATTTGCAATGTGAAATACAACTATATAATTAATGTTTAGGGGAAACATGAGGCCAAGTTTAAGATAAAAAATTAATTCTCCTTGTGGTGGTAAGTTTTTGATCTGATATACTGAGCTCCCTGTTCAGGGCAGTGGGAATAAACCTACAGAAAGACATACTGAAGTTAACTGGAAGCAAATACTACTGAGCAGGCGAACTGACGAGCAACATAAGATGTATGCTCTCCTGCTGGTCCTTTGATGGATTTTAATAATCCTACAACATTAAAATAAAACACGGGCACTAATGTTGCTCTATAATTATATCAACATCCTATTGGGGCATCACAGGCTGCTTATGATACTGTCTGTAACTGGACTGATGAGCCACTAAACACCATAAGGTGAAAGGATGCCTTCAGACTGTGGATACCACCATCGCCAACAACCCGGGTTGCCTTCAGAACATGCATACCGCCATCGGCATTTCTGGTTCCAACGATTGTGGGCGGCTCCATATTCTGGATATTACCATTGCCATCTTTGGTCCCAATGATCCTGGATGCCTGCTCTGGATCTTTTCAACTCTAATTGCCAAAGAGTCATCATCCGCACCAACTTCAGCAGTCCTCTATCCTCCTTGAACATAACCCCTTGTAAACGTACTGCCCTCCGTTCTCTCTGCACCTGTCTCAACCTTACCAAGAAGCCTGCAAGAAAAGGGGGTGCTGTTCTAGTGCAGTGGGAGCCTACGTTGCTGAAGCTCAAACACCTCCTTTTACTTACACCTTGTAAAGAACCTCACTACGGACCATCAGGGCCACTTTTCCCCGCACAATCACTAACCTCATCAACCCTGGAGAACTCCCATCCACTGTCACCAAACTATTAATTCCTTTACCTCGCACTGCTCATTTCTATCTCCTACCTAAGATCTACAAACCTGACTGTCCAGTATATCTATTGTCTCTGCCTGCTCCTGCCCCACTGAACTTGTGTCTGCATACCTCAACTCCATTCTATCCCTTTGGATCAGTTGCTTCCCACCTACATCCGTGACACTTCGCCAGACCTTGATCTCCTCAAAAACTTCCAATTCCCTCGCCTTGACCACCTCATTTTCACCATGGATGTCCAGTTCCTATACCTTTCTATCTCCCATCAAGAAGGCAATAATGCTCTCTGCTTCTTTCTCAACAGAAGACCCAACCACCTTTACCACCACCTCTTCCGTCTGGCAGAACTGGTCCTCATCCTCAACAATTTCTCCTTCAGCTCCTCTCACTTGCTCCAACTTTTAGGAGTAGCCATGGGCACCAGCATGGGTCCCAGCTATGCCTGCCATATTGTTGGCTACGTAGAACAGTCCATGTTCCAAGTCTTTCCTGATAATGTTCCCAATTCTTTCTGTGCTACATTAATGGCTACATCAGTGTGGCTATATGTACACATGCTGAGCTTGTCAGTTTCATCAACTTTGCCTCCAGCTTCCATCCTGACCTTAAATTCACTTGGTCCATTTCTGTCACCTCCCTTTCTTGATCTCTCTGTCTTTATCTCTGGAGACAAACTGTCTACCAACATTTTTTATAAACCTACCAATTCCCATGGCTATCTTGACTGTACCTCTTCCACCCTGTCTCCTGTCAAAATGCTATTCCCTTTTCTCAGTTCCTTTGTTTCCACCACATCTGTTCTCAGGATGAGGCCTTCATTTCCAGGACATCAGCGCTGTTCCCTTCTTCCTCATCCATATCCCCTCCATTTCCCAGACATCTACACTTCCCTCATCTTCCCATTGCCTTAACAGGGAGTTCTGGTCCTCACCTAGCACCCTATTAACTTTCCCATCCAAAAGATAATTCTCTGCAACTTCCACCATCTTAACCAATATTGCACAACCAAACACATCTTTACCTATCTCTCCCAGTAACCACCCCGTTTTCCACAGGGATTGCACCCACAATGATTCCCTAGTCCATTCATGCCTCCCAACTAATCTCCCTCCCGGCACATATACCTGCGAATGATAGAGAGGTTACACCTGCCATTCACCTCCTTCCTCACCTCCATTTAGGGCTCAAACATTCCTTCCAGGTGAGGCAGCCTGTGTATCTGTTGGGGTTATCTATTGTATCCATTGCTCCTGATGTGGCCTCCTCTACACTGGTGAGAACGGACATAAACCGGGGGACCGCTTTGTAGAGCACATTTGCTCCATCCACCAAAAGCAGAATTTCCCGTTGGTCATACATTAATTCCTATCCTCATTTCCATTCTGACATGACAGTCCATGGCTTCCAGTTCTGTCACAATGAGGCCACCCTCAAGGTGAAGGGGCATTACCTCATATTCCATCTAGGAAGCCTCCAATCTAATGGCATGAATACTGATTTCTCCTTCGTGTAAATTTCCCCCTCCCCCTTCCCCCTTCTTCTATTCCCCATTCTGGCCTCTTGTCCCTTCCTTTCCAGACCCGATGAAGGGTCTCAGCCCAAAATGTCGACTGTTTATTCTTTTCCATTGATGCTAACTGACCTGCTGAGTTCCTCCAACACTTTGTTTTGCTCTGGACTTTCAGAATGTGCAGAATCTCTTGTGTATAAGGAGAATGAGATTGTCAAGGATGAATATACTTTCTCACTAAAGCTGTATAAATTGAAAGGAGCGTTGATCTTAAGTGTTGATAAGAAACTATTACACATAAGTTCCCATCAAGAGCAGACAGCATAGTGTATTTTTAATCCTAACCATATAAACCATTGAAGAATAATATATGCAGGTTGATTATTTAACTGGAAGGCAGAACATCAACATTTGTGTTATCTTGTGGAATCAATGCATTCTTTGTCTGGCCCTGCAGCCTCTCCAGGGAAGTAAACTAGGATCATCTGACTGGGAAATGTTCAGACTCTATTAAGCCTTGGTTCACATTTGCATTCAGCCTAGAAGGTCAACACAGAAGTATTGTTGTACTAATAATGACCTGTGAGGTTTCAGAGGTAGGAAAAGCATACTGGACAATCATACAGAGAGCTATGGAGATTGCTCTTGTCAAAAAATAAATGACTCTCATTGACCGGAATTGGTGCTTTTGATTGGAACTGGCATATCTGCTATCCCGCTGTTTACCTCCACAAGGAATCCCAGCTATCTGAGGTTCTTTAGTATTTAGTAAGCCAAAAATTTGTGAGTTGACATTTGTAACTCAATGTGCATGAGTTCCTCAGATTAGTAGAATCTGAACATGTTTGTAAATGTTGGAAATCTAGAATAGAAATAGAAAATGCTGTAGATACTCAAAAGGTGAGCCAACATCTGTGGGGAGATAAATACTTAAAATATTTCAGATCAATAACCTTTTAGCAGTTGGAATTCATTAACAAAAGATATTTTCCCTCTCTCCACAGGTTGCTGCAATGGGCTCCAGCACCTCCAGCATCTTTTGTTCTTCTCTAGCTTTACCCTGGGGATTAAACCCTTTCATCCTACAACCATTAAATCCATCTTCAAATTTGAGTTCCCGTTCAACTGAGACAGAATAGAATCTTTAAGAGACGACAAAGGCTATTTGATCAGACACTTTGAGGTGTGTGTGTGTGTGTGTGTGGGGGGGGGGGGGGGGTGTTGGGGGTTGACAAGGTGAGGGCGGGATCTCAATAGTAAGCACCCTGAGGTTTGGCTGCTGGAAGTTTGTTACGCAATGACACCCAGATATATGTCAGTGAGATCAGTCCTTTGCATCTAGACTCAACAGGTATGGTCAGCCATCCTGTTTGGGCAATCAGTTCGGTTCAGCAAGATCTAGTTAATTATGGAATCAAGATGATAAGACAGATCAAATATGCTCCCTTATTAAAATGAAAGGTTCATTGGATATTGTGTATAGAACAATAACTGTTAGCAGATAAACAGATGTGCATGGCACATGGATAGGCAATGTTTAGAAAATGCAGGGCCAAACATGGGCAAATGGAAATAGCTTAGATGGGAATCTTGGTTAACATGGACCAGTTGGACTGCTGAGCCTGTTTCAATGCTCCATGACTCGAAAACAGTACATGTACTGTACCTTTGTCAAACTGAAGTTAACACAAGTTGTAATTTGATTGGTGACTTCTAACCAATTTTAAAGTGGTGCCTTAAACCTAGGCGTGTGCCCTGCAATGATGGATTTGACAGAAAAGAAA
The DNA here is from genome assembly GCF_048418815.1 of Hemitrygon akajei. Taxonomy (NCBI): domain Eukaryota; kingdom Metazoa; phylum Chordata; class Chondrichthyes; order Myliobatiformes; family Dasyatidae; genus Hemitrygon; species Hemitrygon akajei. Next base: position 111,058,895 of record NC_133125.1, read on the forward strand.
ATATGTACGTTTTTGTAAAACAGCAGAAAGAAGCTATCTGAAGTCAATGTAAAGTGCACATCAAGGTAAGACGATCAAGGGAATAGGGAGCAGGGCATAAAAATAGCTTCTCTAAGTAAGTGCACTAAAGCAGCAATATACATTGACCATTTAATATGTCACATGGAATCATAATGCTAGTCAAAATATCCGTGTGTTTTCAGTGTACAAAAATATCTAGTTTTACTTATTAGTGCAAGGTTAATGATGATTATAGTCCCAACGTGGTATCCATTCAAGTGCTGGTTCTCTAGACACCCCCCCCCCCCCCCCACCCCAGGGAACTTCTCACTGATCAATGCCAAAAAACATCTGTGGTGCACACAAGACAAGATGGTTCAAGAGACAAAATGTAGGGACAGAAAATGTTCCATACTTTGCTGACGTGGATCTTCATGCTTTTGTGAACAAAACTGACAGGGAGAAGAAACTCCATTACCTAACAAATTGATAGCCATGACCCTAGCTCTAGATTCTGGGTGTAGCCTTGCAGGGAATTCTATTTATCTTCTTCTTCTTGGAAGTCTATCAGGAATGATGATGCCAGTGTCACCTCTGATGAGAGTGAATCCCAAACTGGGAAGCGCAGATGCACCCACAGGTCAGGCACTTTACGGTCATTGAAGGCTCGGGTTCTCTCTCCTTGCAGTCCTGGCGCTTTTGATCAAAGTCCTTCAAATGTGCTTTGTAGACTGCCAGGTGGCAGGCGCCAGGTGTTACAGTCTCCCAACCAGTCACAGGAATATTGCATGCCTTCAAGGACACTTTCACGCAGTCTTTATAGCGCTGGGGACTCCCAGCTTTCTGGTGCCTCAGAATACAACACCATATTTGGAAGGTGGTTGTCTTCCATCTGGCCCACATGTCCAACCCAGTGAAGCTGAGCCTTCATGATCAGTGTCTCTGTGCCAAAGCTCTCGGCCCTTTGTAGCGCTTCTGTGGTGGAGGCTCTGTCTTGCCGTGATTTTGTGAAGGCATCGCAGGTGGAACTGGTCAAGCATTTCGATATGCCTGTGATATGAGTCGATGTTTTACAGCCATACAGCAGAGAAGTCAGGACAACTACTCTATAGACTGCCACCTTGGTCTTCAGCAGGATGCCACGTTCCCCCCACACATGTCCATAGCCTGCCAAAGGATGACCCAGATTTTACAAGTCTATTTAAGACCTCTCGATCTAGACTGCAGGAGGAGATGAGGCAGCTTCCCAGGTAGTTGAAGATGTCAACATTGTTGTGCTGTTTGTCTTCAATCTCAATTCATGGTTCTGTAGGGTTGGTATGAGGTACAGACTGAGGTAGAACTTCTGAGGTAGGTCTTCTGCAGGCTGATGGTTAGGGATCCTGCAGGTCCCTTTCACTGTGCACTGCAAGACCGCAGTCTCGTGCTATTGCTTCCAGCACTTTGTTCTTGGCCTTGAGACATCACAGATCAGAGAAGCATCCATCAGTCCTGTAGTGAATTGTTATTCCCACATCAATCTGACAAAGAGCAGAGAATAATATCATGGCAAACAACAGGCGTGAGGACAGTCCTACTTGACACCGTTAGTTTCTAGGAAGGGGTCAGAGATGCAGCCGTTTTCCATGATCCTGGCCATCATCCTGACAATGTTGACCAGCCTTGTGGGGGGGGGGGGGGGGGTTGGCAGCCTAAACTGGTAAGGATGAGCCAAAGGCCTGTGTGACAGACGGGTATCAAATGCCTTTGTCAGGCCCACAAAGAGGATTTAGAGATTCTGGTTCTGTTCCTGGCACTTCTCCTGGATCCGTCCGACAGCAAAGATCATGTCCACTGTCCCTCTGTTAGATCTGAAACCACATTGACTCTCTGAGACAATGTCATCAAGGAGGTTAGAGATAATCCTGTTCAGTATGATACGGGCCATGATCATCCCAGCTATGCTCAGGAGAGATATTCCTCTGTAGTTGTCACAGGATGCCCTGTACCCCTTGTTCTTGTACAGGTGGATGATGTTTGCACCCCTAAAGTCCTGTGGTATACAGGTTTGCTCACAGAACTGCTGGATGAGCTCTGTCAGCCTCTGAAGAAGGGTTTTGCCACCCTTCTTGAAGACTTCTGGGGGGATCCCATCTGGGCCGGGGCCTTCCCTGGCTGCAGTTGGTTGTCTGGCTTCCTTGCTTCTACCAGCGTGGGGGGAATCATCAAGAGCCTCCAAGACTGGGTGTTGGGGCATGTCTTCTATGGCCTAGTCATCTATCTGGGATGGCCTGTTCAGCAGCTGGTTGAAATGGTCTGCCCAGCGTTGGACAGTGTCACCTTTGTCAGTGAGGAGCGCTCCTTCCAAGGAGCAGACTGGTGCCAGGATGTTGGAGGAAGGTCCGTACACTGCCTTCAGACCATCAAAAAATTCCCTGGGCTGCTCTGGTCAGCATAGAGCTGAAGCTCTGCCGCTTTAGCCTCCCACCTCTGATCTTCCATCTTCTGCATCTCAGTCTGGACAAATCTACGGAGGTGCTTCCATCGGTCCTGTTTGGAGGTTGACTGCTTGTCACTGAGCCAGTTTGCAAAAGCTTCCTGCTTCAGTTTGAGAAGGGTGACGATATCAGAGTTCCATAACAATAACAATACACACACATGCACACACTTCTTCTTCTTCTTTGGTTGTCCATCGAAATCCGATGATGATGTCCACTTCTTTAACGGTGAGATCCTTGATGGCTGTACAGTCCTATCCTGGACCCACAAGTTCTATTGCAGGTGGGACATGTATATGTGGTAGTGGTGGCAGTGATGGCAACCATGGCTGCATTTCTCCTGGCTCTCTTCTGGTTGTTCTTTCCATCTCCAGAATATGAACCCCATCCCTACACAGCTGTCGCCAAGAGTTACGGTCCGCAGCAACATCCTCCAAGTCCTCAGGTCTGATCTTGAACTCCCTTAAAGTATTCTTCATCTGATCCTTTGACCCTCCAGCTGAGCATCGACCATGAAGTAGCTGGCCATATAACACACTGCGTGCTAGCCAACATTGGGGCATCCATATGGGGACACACACACACATTCCCGCCCTAACACTATGGCACAAGAACCATGCTTCAGGCCACCTAATTCCTCACACACAACGTGCTGGACGAACACCATGCTGTACCTCCTGTAACTATGTGAGTCTTTTTTAGATGCTCTTGCACCCTCCCACATCTCAGAGTAGTGCTGGTAAATGAACAGGCCTCTATGAATTACTTCTCCTATTGGTAAAATGGAAAAAGAAAGAAGGGTTGTTGATAGGTAGATGAAAGGACTATAGGGAAACTAGTAGGTGAGTGGAACAAATGGGAATACTCCGTTAGGAATTGTTGTGATTGCAATGTGCTATACGATCTTCTGTATTGCAATTTCCGGCAATTCCAGAAGTAAGTCAAATGTATGGCTGAGGTACAAAAATGATCACTTAATATCACCAAGGAAGAAGATTGCTCAGCAGAAGATGTAATTGAGATTCTGTAAGGGCTGGAAATCAATAAATTTAAGGAACTACAAAGACAAAGACAGGCTCCACTTAAAGTGGATAAATCACTTAGACCAAATAGGTTACATGCTAGGTTGCTGAGGACAGCATGGTTTGGGAATTCAGAAGTCCTGTGCAAAATTTGTTATGCATTTACAGATTAAGTGCGGTGCCAGAGGACAGAAAATTTGCAAATGTTACACCCACTGTTTAAAGAATAATGTCGTGATAAATGCAAAGATTGCTGACCAATCGTTTGAACCTCAGTGATGGTGAACTTTCCAATACAAGAATCAGGGACAGGATTAGTAGATTTATGGCCAAGTGCGAGTTGACCACAGTAAATTGCTACTTTCACAACATTTTCCAATAATGCAATAGTGATGGAGGATGAGGGAAATGCAGTCGATATAATAAATATGGAATTCCAAGCGGTGTTAGATTAAAGGACACATAATAACATCAAATGCTCAGGGGTTGCAACAGCATGAAAAGCTAGATAAAAGGAAACAGAGAACAGAAAACAAAGATTATTACATAGATTGAGGGAAATGGGTGGTAGATTTCCCCAGGGTTCTGCACTAGATCACTGTTTTCGTGAATACAAATTAATTACTTGATCTTGGGAGGGCAGGTCACTGTTCGTGAATTCACTGGTTGCCGAAAGCTTAGAAACATTTTGAAGTTTGGGCAACATGGTAGTGTGATGCTATAATGATTTGGTGCATTCCAGAGTTCAGAGTTCAATTCCGGCACCGTTTGAAAAGAGTGTTTACGTCCACCCCGTTGAATGCATGAACTTTACCCCGGGTGCTCCAGTTTTCTGCCACTGTCCAACTGGGTAGGTCATGGCAAATTATCCTGTCACTAGGTTACGGTTAACCAAGTTGGTTGGAGGTTGCTGGGGGTGGTGTGGCTCAAGGGGCCAGAAGGGCTGACTCCATGCTAAGTAAAATAAATAAGTGTAAATCATGGAAATATAAATGGGCTGTTGCAAAAGATGAGTAAGTGGGAGAGGAAATTTAATGCAGAAAAAGGCAGAGTGTTATATGTTGCTAAGAAGAATGAGAAGACACAATATAAAATAAAGGGAAAGATTCCAAAGAACCAAAAAAAAACTCGACAGTTTTTGTCGCAGGGGAGATGGAAAGAGTTGTTAAAAAGCAAATAGGATCTTGGGCTTTATAAATAGAAACATGGGATAAAAGATCTGTGAAGTCATGCTGAATCTTTTAAAACTAAAACTGTTTAGACCACAACCGGAATATTGTGCCCAGTTCTCAGTGTGGCACTTTAAAGGATTTAGGGAGGGTGCATAAGAGTTATGAGAGAACAATTTCAGGGGCAAGGGACTTCAGTTTGTGTGGATAAACTGGAAAGGTTGGGGTTGCTTTGTTTGGAACATAGTAAATTGTGAAAAGATTACACAGAGATACTTAAAGTAATGAAGAGGGTAGTCAGATGAGCTGGAGTCAGTCTCCATTGGTAAAGAGGATTATGATACACAGCGCATGGAATGAATGTAATTATCAAAAGACCCAACACTGAACTGAAGTAAAATTTCTATCCAGCTAGTGGTTTGGGCTAGAGTGAGGGTTGGGCACTCTGGTAGCATAATGGTTAGCGCAACGCTCTTACAGCTTGGGGCGTCAGAGTTTGGAGTTCAACCCTGGTGTCCTCTGTAAGGAGTCTCTGTATCTCCTCCCTGTGGGGTTTCTCCAAGTCCTCCGGTTTCCACCCATACTCCAAAGATGTACCAGGTAGGTTAATTGGACACTGTAAATTGTCCTGTGATTAGGCTAGCATTAAATCACGGTCGCAGGGCATTGCGGCTCTAAGTTCTGAGAGGGTCTATTCCGCACTGTGTCTCTGAATAAAAAAATGAATAAATCCACATAGATGGGAGGCAGGTCAAAATCACTAAAATTAGTAAGTCGAGGAAACAGTGTTGGAGGAACAGCACATTGTCATTCAGTCTGACAGCAGGGAACACCAGCTCAGATTCTCACACTGTCAGGACATTAGACAATGTGTTAGAGGTTGCTTTACATGAAGACAAACATCAGGTACTAAGGAGTTGCAGCCTGCCAAAAGCAAAAGGAATCTGTTGTGGCAGCTCACTAGAGAGAAAATACGCATGATAGCACAGCCCCAGAGAGCTCATTAAGACTATGTTAAGAACGTATTCATTAGGAAACTGATGTGGATGGGGTTTGCAATTACTGGCAGATTGTCTGGCAGCCAAACTGAATGTGATAAATGGCAAGGATCATAAATGGTTTATCCAACCTCTCCTCAGCTAATTTGCTCTAACTGAGGCAATATCCCAGTGAACTTTTTCTGCACCATCTTCAAAGTCTCCATGTCTTTCCTGTAATGCAGGGAACTAGATGCTGTGCTCCAAATACAGCCCAATCAAAGTTTTATATAGCTGCTATATGATTTGTTAATGTTCGCAGTGTGACTTACCAACATTTATACTCAATATCCCAACAGGTGAAGGCAAGTATGACATATGTCCTCTTGACCAACCTGTTTACTTGTGTTACCACTTCCAGGAGCTATGAACTTGCACCTCAAGAACTCTCTGGACATTCAGCTCTTTAGGACCCTGCCATTTAGTGTTTTGCATTCCTCTTTCATTTGACCACCAAAAGTACAACACCTCACATTTGTCTGGATTAAATGCCTGCCATTTCTCTTCTCATATCTCCAGCTGCTGCTGTATCATTTGAAAACCTTCTTCACTGTCCACGGTTTTGCCAACTTTTGTATCATTTGTAAATGTATTAATTCCTCACCGACTATTTCATTCAAATCATTTATTCATATAATCAACTTTTATCTGCTCCAGCCGAGCCAATTTTGAATCCAATATGCCTCAAGAATCCCATGCACTTTAATCTTCTGGACCAGCCAGCAAAAAGGGACTTTAACTGAAGTCCATGTAAACAATATCTACTGCCCTACCCTCATCAGTCAACTTCATTACCCCCTCAAAAAACTCAATTGCTTGTAGAGATGATTTCTTCCACACAAAACAATGCTGACTTTCTCCAATGTCTATACTTTTCCAGATGTGAGTAGATCCAATCCTTAAGAATATTCTCTGACAATTTCCTTACCACTGATGAATGACTTACTGGCCTATAGTTTTCTTGATTATCTCAATTGCCCTTCTTAAACAAAGGAACACAGTTATGTCTATGTATTAAAACCGTTGTGCTCTGAAATGCTGGATGGTTCATAAACATAAACTTTTCATTGCCCTTTAATTGCTGGACATAGAGTAATGCCCAGAGTAGGTGTCAGTAATGTAAATGGTAGAGTACAGAGGCCAGATGTTTTCCAAAACGCTTTCACAACTCAAACATTCCACATCATTGATTTAAAAATATATCACATGCAAAGATTGGACATGTAATTGGACTTATTATTGCCCACTATCTTCATAACTGTCACTAAATCAAGCAATTATTTAAAAGAATCACCAAAATCATGTTATTAGCAATAACATGTAACTGCTGAGACAATATTAATGAAAGTGCTTTCGGGGTGATGCTTTAATAGAATGGTAAGGAATCCTTGATGACAATATTTTTATTCTTTGACGCAATGCTCCAGCTTTGTTGAAGATGCCTATAACTAGAGATGAGGTAGATCAAAAATGATGCTTGATGAGCATAAATTTCCCCACCCCTCCTGGATGTGCAGCCCTCCATTTACTTCCAGTCAACAGAGGCAGGGTCCTAACCTGAAACACTGGCAATTCCATTCCCCCTGCAGATGCTGCTCAACCCACTCAGTTCCTTCAGCAGGTTGTTCCTGTTCCAGATTCCAGCATCTGCAGACTCTTGTATCTCCATAAAATTCCTCTTGGCCTTTTATTAACTTATCTTAAGAGGTGCCTAGATAAGATACCTCCTCAGCCAAGGTTCTGACTGGCCCACAAATGAAGATAACGGGCCACATAAAAGACTTATCTATAAGATAAGGATGCATAGAGTTGGGGGTGATGTATTAGCATGGATAGAGAATTGGTTTACTAATAGTAAGCAGAGAGTTGGGCTCCATGGGTGTTACTCTGGTTGGCAATCAGTGGTAAGCGGTGTGCCGGACGGGTCAGTGCTGGGCCCGCAACTATTCACGATACACATAAATGATCTGAAAGAGGGGACCAAGTGCAGTGTATCTAAGTTTGCTGATGACACTAAATTGAGTGGAAAAGTAAAGTGCAGAAGATAACGGAGAGTCTGCAGAGAGACATAGGTAGGTTAAGTGAGTGGGCAAGGGCCTGGCAGGTGGAGTACAATGTTGGTAAATGTGAAGTCATCCACTTCGGAAAGAAAAATGGAATATTAGATTATTAATTAAATAGTAAATGACTGCAGCATGCAGCTGTGCAGAAGGATTTGGAACTCTTTGTGCATATATCACAAAAGGTTGGTTTGCAGGTGCAGCAGGCTATCAAGAAGGCAAATGGAATGTTGGCCTTCATTACTAGAGGGATTGAATTTAAGGGCAGAGAGGTTATGCTGTAACTGTACAGGGTACGTGAGGCCGCACCTGGAGTACTGGTCTCCTTACTTGAGGAAGGACATACTGGCTTTGGAGGCAGTGCAGAGAAGGTTCACCAGGTTGATTCCAGAGATAAGGGGGTATTGAGTCTCCAGATTGAGTCTCCGGGGACTGTATTTGCTGGAATTCAGAAGGATGAGAGGAGATCTAATAGAAAATTATGAAAGGTATAAATAAGATAGAGGGATGAAGGTTGTTCCCAATGGTAGGTGAGACTAGAACTAGGGGACATAGCCTCAAGATTCAGGGGACTAAACTTAGGACAGAGGTGAGGAGGAACTGCTTTTCCGAAAGAGTGGTGAATCTGTGGAATTCTCTTCCCAATGAAGCAGTGGAGGCTACCTCAGTGAATATATTTAAGACAAGGTTGGATAGATTTTTCATAGTAGAGGAATTAGGGGTTATGGCAAAGAGGCAGGCAGGTGGAGATGAGTCCTTGGTCAGATCAGCCATGATCTTATTGAATGGTAGAGCAGGCATGACGGGCCACATGGCCTACTCCTGCTCCTATTTCTTATGCTCTTGTGAATCAATGTGATCGAATATCTGTCTTTAAATTCCAAAGCATGTGCATACATGGAAAAATACAATATCAACACTAACAAAATTCCATATGCAACTCCTAGAGCAGCGTAATTCAACCCAGAAACCACATTCCATTTAAATGATTTTTGTTTGTATAAGGCTGAAATAAAAACAATGCTACTCAGTTTGAAGGAAGCTTTTCTCTCTATGCACTGTTAATGACAATAGATGATTGCATGAAATGATACCTCTGGGTATTCCGAGAAATCTTATCATGGAGATCCTTTCTTTTTCACTTTGTGAAATCTAATCAGGAATAGAACAAATTTTGGAGGCAAAATTGATGGGTGAGATTGTTAGCAGGGAAAGGAGCTTCTGGAAGTGGGAGACGTATATAAGTGTGCTGTCAAGAGTCAGGGCCTCAATGTTCCTGCTGACGTGGAGGGCAAGGCTGGCACCTTCCAGGGGCACTGGTTAATAAAATATGTAGGTTCTTTTTAAGAAAAAGAGAGATGCATAAGCTGCACATAAAAGGGTTAGCGTGAAAGGTGAACTGTTTAAAGAAAACATGAGGGGGATCTTCACCCAAAGGTTGGTAAGAGTGTGGAATGAGTTGCCAGTGAAAGTGGTGGATTCGCATTTGATTTCAACATTAAAGAGAACTTTGAATAGGTACATGGATGGGAGGGGTATGGAGGGCTGTGGTTCAGGCACAGGTTGATGGGACTAGGCAGATTAATAGCTCCGCCAAGGGGCCTGTTCCTATGCTGTAGTATTCTATGACCCTATCACTCTAACCTGACGGTGGCCTCATTGTGGCAGCAGAGGAGGCCATGGACAACATGTCAGAATGGGAAACTGGATTGGAAGTAAAATGCTTAGATCTCACTAATGTAGAGGAGGTCACATCGGGAGCACTGAATAGAGTAGATGACCCCAATCGATTTACAGATGAAGTGTTGCCTCACCTGGAAGGACTGTTTGGGGCCCTGAATGGAGGTGACAGAGGAGGTGAATGGGCAGGTTTGGCACTTCTGCTTGCAGGGATAAGTGCCAGGAGGGAGATTAGTGGGGAGGGATGAATGGACAAGGGAAACCCAGCGGGTACCCAACCTAGATGCTTCACACAACAGCTGCTTTCCAGACAGACAGTTGCCACATCATTCACGTGCTGACGTATCAGAATGGGTTAACGATTGGCAGCTTCCCGGGGAGAGATCTCCCAGGAGCTGATCTATGGCAGTACTGGGTCCTCAAATTGAAGTCTCGGTGTAGCACATTTCTTTGCAGGCAGTCTCTCAGGGTGGAGGCCGAATTGCTTCACTCCAGTTCCTTCTCCACTTTCAGCAGCCATGGCCTTTCGATTCCCCAGGAACCAGTGGAATTTTGCACTTTTACAAAGAGGTTTTCAAAACACAGCACAGCATTGGAAAAGGCTCTCGGGCTGCGATGTTTGTGCTGACCATGATGTCAATCTAAACTAATCCCATCTGTCTGCACGCAGTCTATATTCCTCCATTCCCTGCATGTTCATGTGCCCGTCTAAATGCCTTTTAAACACTGCTAAAGTATCTGCTTCCACTATGTTCCCTGGCAGTGCATTCCAAGCATTTACCACTCTGTGTAAAAAAAAACTTGAACTTTCCACCTCTCGTCTAGCTAGACCCTCTGGTATTTGACATTTCTTCCCTGGGAAAAATACTCTGCCATATCTCTGTCTATCATAATTTTCATTACTTATATCATGCTGTCCCCTAGCCTCCACAATTTCAGAGAAAACAAACCAAGTTTGTCCAAACTCACCTTATAGCCAATACTCTCTGATCCAGGCAGCATCCTGGTGAACCTCTTCTGCTCTCTCCAAAGCCTCCATGCCCTGATTGTAAAGCAACGGCAGAACTGCATGCAATACTCCAAGTGTGGCCTAGCTAACACTTTATGCAACATTCTTGAGTGCTTTCTTTTGTACACTTGGTACTCACTTGTCATGACTGAGCTTGGAGCAGGGTGTCTGATTCAGGAGTATGATGCCAGGTGTGAGAACAACATGGCTGACCCAAAGAACTGATTGAGGGCAACTTGGGCCTTGGAACTGAAATGTCGGCCTGTGAGAATGCACATCCTATTGGTGGATTTGGAGGAATTTGCAGAGACAGATTATCTTTCAAGTGTTTTACAACATCTTAATATTTTACAGAATTTTTTATCTTTATGAATGGCTTCTGACATTATTATTATTATTATTATTATCAATAATATTGATAGGATAATTTTTTTTACAGGTAAAACTTTGTCCTAGAAGTCACTTTAATTTTATTTTGCTCTCTATTATGCTTGTAAAAATACAAACTTCATAAGTTGCAAACTTTTGATCCAGGATACATGTTACTAGGAGTTTCCAAATGATCTATTGCTTCATCATGTAGGTGAAGTATGAGAGAGCACTTCATGATGGGAAATAATGACACAGAGCCCCTGGCCCACTTCAACAGGAAATGGATGCCAACACTTCAAAATGCGTGCAATAAATTTTATGGCAAAACTCACAAATGCTGGAAGAACTCAGCAGGTCAGGCAGCATCTATAGAATGAATAAACAGTCCATGTTTCGGATCAAAACCCTTCATTTTTTTCCCCAGTCCTGATGAAGGGTCTCAAGCTGAAATGTTGACTGCTTATTCACATCCATAGATGCTGCCTAATCTGATGAGTTCCTCCAGCCTTTTGTGCATGTTTTGCCTTGGATTTGGGACAATGACTTTTATGTCAGATTTGCACATAACACATTGGACGCATTTCTACCCATTTCTATCTATTTCACCACTTTTTATCTTCAGGATGGCTGCTGTGGAAATGGGTGAATTGATTGTACTAGGAGGAAGGTGGAGAGAATAAAATGAGATTCGTGATAGGATGTATGTAAATGGGTCAGCACCAACTCAATGGGTTGAAGGACCTACTTCCGTGTTGTGTGACTCTACGGCTCCACTGTCACTTAATCCTCCAGACAGATAAGAAAGAAAAATACATTTTTCTTTAAATTGCAGTTTTGTTCATGAGTTTAGTTTCAGTGAATTACAGATTCTTCCTGAAAATATCTAGCTTACGGTTAAGAGTGCAATTATTAGATATTATTATCCATATCAGTATATAGCATAAGAATGGAGAACTGTTGAAAGGATTTTCAAAACTTCCTGACTACTAATATATTTCCACAAAAAACTCAGTAGGATGAGAAATGTTTATAACATTAGATGCAATTATTCAATTTTTCAAAAGCTGAAGAATCTCACAACCATAGACTGAAGTCTCCTATTATAATTATTTACTGTAGCCAAGAAAAATGTTGAAATATAAGGAATTTTTATACAAGTGGAAACTCCTGGGAAATCTTAATTTTGTTATGAAATGCAGGCATGCAGTTTATGTTAATTTAATTCCTTGCAGATGCTATTCAGTTCTCCAATTAGCTGGGAAAGATATCTGATTCATCTCATTAGTGTTTTGCAATATTTGTTATTTTTGCAATTGAAACTTTTCTTAATGTGCCAAACAATGTTTCTGATCTTGATAACTGGCAAATTTAATATTACCTACTACAGCGTTCATTGTGAGGAATCCTACTGCTGGCTAACATTTCACATACAGACAAATGGCTCAATGGAAGCAGCACTGAATTATCTTCTGGACTCTCTATTTATTTCTTTAGTGAAGTTAAGATTGTAATCAAATAACTTCTTAACCTGATATCTTGAATTACTTTCAACAACATTAAAAAAAAATCAGATACTACAAGCACTGTACTTTTGGAACAGGAAAACGCACACCATCTTTCTACCTGGACACAAAAGACTTATAAATTCTAGGATCCTGAATTACTGCTGAGAGTGTAATTTAGCTAATCAGTCATGATAAGTGATAATGCAGGTAAATTGATATACAGACGATTTTCTTAGGATTGTGACAACTTTCAGTTAAACAAAACATGAATCTGAAACCATGCTTTAACTGCTGTCACTAACTTGCTGAAAATAAAAAAAAACATATTGGAGAGTAGCTAAAGGTTTTTTTTTAATTTTCCCTTAATCTGGCAGCCAATTGCAGGTCCCAAAGAATTAAAATTCCCTTAATGCATCTTTGCATTCTCACAACTTTTATAAGAAGGAAAGAATATAGTCAGGTTTTATACTGCTTTACCAACCTCATCTGCGAGTCAAGGTTTTGCTCACTTGGTGTTCCATTTCAGAGTGCATTTGTTGACGTTTGTCATGCATGAATTGCTATTAGAGCAGAGTTCAGAGAATTATTGAGGGTTGCAGCATTGGAGGAGGCTCCATCAAATATATGCCAGTTCTATGTAAGAGTAATACAGCCATGTTCATTCCTACCTTTTCCCCATAGCCCTGCAACTTTATTTTCCGATACTTATGACTTCCAGTGTTATAAATGAATTTCCTTAGCAGAATCTTGCAGATGTTTGTCACTTGCCGCGTTAAAATAAAGTGTAGTGTTTTTTTTTGGTTCTTATGCCAATCACATTCTTTCTACATCTTTTAGTTCTTGACCTCTCGGTCAATGTAAACAGTTTCTCCCCATTGACTCTGTCCCCACTGCTCAAGATTGTAAATATTTCTCTCACAGCCCTTCAGAATCTTCTCAGCTCTAAGGAAAACTCCAGCTTCTCCACCAATCAAAATCCCTCCAGCCTTGCATAATTTTGGGAAACCACCTCTGCATACTTTAGCGAAGAAGAGAACTCTTTAAAAGATTTGCATCCATACTATAGTGCACGGTACGGAACTGGGCAAGTATTTCAGCTGTGGATGAACCTGTGTTTAATAGAGGATTATCAGGATTTCCTTGATACTACAATCCTATTTATAAAGAACAAAAAAAAACCCCAGTCAATGTCTTTTGCACATTCTGTGTCTTCTTTACAACTCACATTCCCTCTAATTTTTGTGTTGAAAGACACTTTGCTGCAAGACACTTTGCATCTTCATTTAGATTGTAAATAGCTGGTGCAATTCATATGGAAATCCATTAGTTACCGGTATATCAGGGAGTGCGAAGCGCAGAAACAAATATCACTGTGATGATTGTACGCTCTAGTATCAATTGTTTGGTGACAATAAAGTATTTGTATTTGTGTATCTTAACAACTTGAAAATGACTAATTTATTTCACTTTCCCAGTTTATTCAGCAAATCCCTTACCCACTCCTTTCACCACAATGTACTTCTTTTGTGTATAATAATTTTTTATGTGTCACCGTAGTGAATAAGTTTTGGAACTCCAAATACATCGTGGCTGTGTACCAAATCCCCTCCTTTACTCCCTGTATACCCATGACCGTGTCGCCACCCACAGCTCCAAACTGCTAATTAAATTTGCTAATGACACTACATTGATTGGCCTAATCTCAAACAATAACGAGGTGGCCTACAGAGAAGTCATCTCTCTGATACAGTGGTGTCAAGAAAACAACCTCTCCCTCAATGTCGCAAAAACAAAGGATTGTGCATTACAGGAGGAATGGAGATAGGCTAACCCCTATTGACATCAATGGATCTGGGGTTGAGAGGGTTAACAGCTTTAAATTCTTCGGCATCCACGTCACCGAGGACCTCACGTGGTCTGTGCACACCAGCTGCATGGTGAAAAAGACACAACAGCACCTCTTTCACCTCAGACGATTGAGGAAGTTTGATATGGGCCCCCAAATCCTAAGAACATTCTACAGAGCATTGAGAGCATCCTGACTGGCTGCATCACTGCCTGGTATGGGAACTGTACTTCCCTCAATCTCAGGACTCTGCAGGGAATGGTGCAAACAGCCCAGCACATCTGTAGTTGTGAACTTCAGGACATTTACAAAGACAGATGTGAGAAAAGGATTATTGGAGACCCGAGTCACCCCAACCACAATCTATTCCAGCTGCTACCATCCGGGAAACGGCACCACAGCATAAAAGCCAGGACCGACAGGCTCTGGGACAGCTCCTTCCAGCAGGCCATCAGACTGATTAATTCATGCTGATTGGAGTTTATTTCTATGTTACATTAATTGTTCTATTTAACATAAATTATTATAAATAACTATGATTGCACATTGCACATTTAGACGGAGATGTAACGTAAAGATTTTTACTCCTCATGTATTTAAGGGATGTAAGAAATAAAGTCAATTCAATTTTACACTCATCCTATTCCCATATTGTCATAAAGTCATAGAGCATGGAAACAGGACTTGCAGCCCAAATCGTCCATGCTAATATTGTTGTGCAGCGAGCCCATCTGCCCCTATATTGTAATATGAAGTCAGTTAACTTCAGCAAACATGGTTTCCCTTTCATAAATACATGATAACAATTCTCCAGCGATGGATTCTAGTATTTTCTTAGTGACATGCTGTACTCTCTCTCTTTCCCTCCTTTCTTGTTGACTGAATTTCCAAGATTTCCAGCCTGCTGGGACCTTTCTATGATCCAGGGAATTTTGGAAGTTTACTATCAATACTTCAACTATCTCTGCAGCGACTTCTTTTAAGACTCTGTTTTGGAGATTATAAGGTACAAGGAACATGTCAGACTTTAGTTGAGTTTGTACTTCCCTCTTGTGAAAAAGTTTGATTATATTTCTTCCCTTGCTTTGCCCTGATTTCTTTTTACCGTCATTGGAATGTTTTTAGTTTTTTCTCCTATGAAAACTGTCATTTGAAGTTGCTGCTATTTCTCTAATACTCATTATTAATTACCAGCTTTAATCCTGAAACTTTTGTTCACTTTAGTCATTCATATCCTTTTCATATACTTTATATTCAATACTCCTCCTCAATACCGTCTTTGTCAATTCAATTTGTACTGCCTACAGAGAGATTAAAGTCACCCATGATCATTGCAGATGTATGCTCTGTATGTCTCTAGATGTGTGGTGGCGAGTGTATTGACTGGTTGCCTCAGAGCCTGATATGGATACAGAACAGAAAATCATACGGCTCAGTCCAACATGTTTAAAGCCCTCCCCACCATTGATCACATCTACATGAAATGCTGTCATAGGAAAACAGCATCCAATATCAGAGATTTCTACCACCTAGGTTATGGTCTCTTCTTGCTTTTGCCATCAGGAAGAAAGTACAGGAGCCTCAGGACTCACACCACTGGAACAGTTACCACCCCTCAACCATCAGGCTCTTGAATAAAAGGGAATAACTACATTCATCTTCTCTTGACCCATCATTGAAATGTTCCTACACCACCTTCAAGGGCTCTTTATCTCACTATTTCATGTTCTTGTATTTATATTTGCGTTTGCAGAGTTTGTTGTCTTCTGCACTCTGGCTGCTCTTTCACTGATCTTGTTACTGTTACTGTTCTATAGATTCACTGAGTATTTCCACAAGAAAATGAATCTCAGGATTCTATATGGTATTTACTTTGAACTTTATCCTATATATAGTTATTGTTATGGGGTATATAGATAACTCTAAATATTGATTTCTTTCCTTTGCTATTTCTTAAATTTCCAAAGCTGTTTCTGCATCTTGATTTTCTGAGCTAAGACGATTTCTCACTTCTTCTACCTTAAATAATGGCATTAAATTTTTAAAGCGTCGCTGATGGAAATGTACCGTAACCTTTTAATCAAATCACAGCATTGTTGGTGGAGACTGAATGCCTGCAGTTGTTTGTTGTTGTTCAACAGCTGACACACATTATATATTCATTATTTTAATTGTATGTAATACTGTTAAGTACATATGTGTGATGAAAAAGTGTAGGACAAAGACTGCTTTACTGGTAGCACATACACTCAGAGTCAGAAACTACAGTGATCCCAAGTTATCTCATTATGTACTCCAAAATCCAAAACCAGAACCCAAGCATTTCAAATAAGGGGTACTCAACCTGTATCTTAGTACATTTCTGCAATTTTCCCTCTGTATTCACTTGTGGCAATTATTTGTTTTATCTATCCATTTGTCTAGTTCATTCAGTGTGTCCCTAGATGTGATACGTGTACTGACTGCTTACATTACACTGATGTGTACTTGTGCTTCCTTCCCTGGTCCAACACTCATCAGTCACGTTTCCTGGTTGCAACTCTTTCCCATTCCTACCTCATTGCCCTGGCTGAGGATTCTGCCTGTTTAAGTTTCCAGATTCAGTGCTCATATTTTACAACTCCTATGATGGCAATAGTTTACCTCTTCCTTATAAAATCATACCTGGTTAAATTGCATCTTCGTGGAGAGATCTACCTCCTCTGCCTCTACTGGTGGATTTAGTCTTTTTTTTACTACCATAACTGCAGAGAACAACTCATTCTGAGTTAATTAAAATCCAAAAATCATAATCAACTGAAAAGAAAACAGAAATATTCTCATGAAGCAAATGTATATTCAACGTTGCTAACTTTAATACAGTTTACAGTGTTGAGTTATAAATCAGATATATTTGTTAATACCAGCTGTCAATTGGATTTATCCATTTGTGGGCAGTTTACCTTCCTATAACTTGAAACTGTTAGCATTTATAAATGTACATTTCAAAGTACATCTTTTATACATGTACATCTTTTATACATGCAATTATTTTCTTGAACCGATGTCACATCACGGAGCATAATTTTTTAGATACCATTTTACTGCTTTGAAGCAAGGAGTAAGACCAGCAATACAGATGGATACAAATATTGAAATAAAGGGAAATCCCTCAAAAACCTCTACATTTACTTCATTCTATATCTCAGAAACATGCAGAAGTACTTCATATAGACGTTTCTGAGGTTGCTACTATTTAATCGGTAAATGAATTAGCTTTTATTATCAGCAGTGAGTTTCTGAAAATAGCACTGGACAAATGAATAACTAATTTTATTTGGTATTGATGTTCAACCATGCAAGAACGTTAACCATGCAAAGTTGGTTTTACTTCAATTAATGCCATGGAATCATTATCAGTCACACAAACTACCTCAGAATCAGAACTAGTTTCACGACGTATGCTGGTGATATTAAATCCGATTCTGAACTACCTAACAGGCAGGCCAAGAATCTGACAATACACGATCATCCTGTGCTGGTCAGGCACTTTATTTTTACAAGTACTGCTCTATTTGACAACTAGCTCACTCTGAATGGAAAATTCAAGGCAATTTTGCGCAGCTGGCTGCACTTTGCTATACTGCAGCACCCTTGTGACTTTAGCACTTGAAGATACATGATTTGCTATGAATTGTCCAGCGTTGGCTGTATATGACAGCAAAAATGACAGTACAGGGAGGAATATGCTTTCATTTCCATGGTAATCCCAATGAGATTTCAGTGAAGATGATTCCTGAAAGAGAGAAGAGCTTTTGCTGGGGTTGGATTTCAGTGCAACTGTCTGATCTACCTGGTCGGAGGAAACACTAAATACACTTCAAAGAGCTATACACTTTGAAATTTGCAGTGGTGTAGAAAAAACTGTTCAATTACATCATTAGCCATCTGAAGATGAGGCATAGCTCACTAAGACACTTACCGTAGATTTCGCACTACAGAGCGCACCTGATTAAAAGCCGCTGGCTCTAATTTTAGAAAGAAAATCAATTTTGTACTTGTACAAGCCGCACCGGATTTTAGGCCGCACCGGATTTTCGGCCGCACCGGATTTTCGGCCGCAGGTGTCCCACGTTGTAATATGAGATATTTACACAGAAAGATATTACACGTGAGGATTTTTTAACTTTTAATTAAATCCATATGGTAACATAAACAAATACATATTGCAAATGCTTTTTTTCGAACCGTGCCTATAACGCGGCTACTTTTAAATATACATTGCGTATACTTTTTTACTGAACAACATTCCAATATCTCCTAACGACTGGTAAAAAATATATATACTGCAGCCTACCAGGAAAAGTTATTGATCGCCTTTAACTTAAAAGCAGCGTTTTGGCTCCGCCGCTCCGCCGCTCGCCCCCCGCCTTCCCGTTTATCGCAAACCGGTATTTTTCCCACAAGACGCGGCGAAACCGGGTGTGACGTCATAGCATCCCGGGATGTAGTACAGAAAACAAATATAGTTAAAACACTTCTAACTTTAACTAACAAATGAATTACTAAGCGAAAATATTATAAACTAAATAACTGCCATAAAGGCAGCACAATGCTTTTCTTCGAGTGTTTTCCATGTTGATGAGGGTGAGTACAAATGACTGATTTACAATAATTTAATTGTGAAAGTGCGCTTGATTTATCGTACAATTTCATTGGACCTCTGTGAAATACTCATCAATTTTATTGGTCTACTGTTACGAGGCAAAATGTTTTTGGCGGCATGAAAAAAAATCATGTATTAGCCGCACCGTAGTAAAGGCCGCAGTGTTCAAAGCTGTTCAAAATGTGGGAAAAAAGTAGCGGCTTATAATCCGACATCTACGGTAATAGCAGCCAATGCTCCTTCTTCTTCCCATTCCCACAGTCCCTACAAGTAAGATAATAATGTGCACCTCACTGATCTGGTTCTTTGTCTTGCAGAACAAAGCCAAAGATCATCTGGCAAAAGCAGACAGAAGGGGGTCCTAATCTCCTTCCTTGGCTTTCAGAACAGCAAGATCAGGAACTGACTGCACATCTTCCTTTCAGGGAATTAAATACTTGTACCACTACGTCTCTCTTACTGCAGCACTCCTCAGGGCCCTCTCAATCACTGTGCATGCCTGTCTCTGGTTTAACTTCCGAGATCCATTACTTCACCAACCTACATTCTATCTGCCATTCCGTTGCCCACTTTCCTAGTAGATCAATATTGCTCCTTCTCTTACTGAAATGGCATCCTCACCTGAAATGTGAACACTTCACTTTACTGTTGCCTTGCCAACATGTCTGTTGTATAATTGCAGGCTCACCAGTCACTGACCCTACGCCACTCCAAGAGACCAACTGACAAAGTGAGAAGAACGCAGAAACCCTGTGGATAATGTTGTATTGGGTGGATATCCTGCATCGCTGCATCGTCCTCTGATATGCTATACCTCATCACTGGCATCGCAAGAAGAGAAAACAGGACAGAGAGAAGCCTACATGAGAGAAAGCACTTGGCATCAGAATGTTGCAGCCATGCAGGAAGGAAAGACATCTTATTGAGCTGGCTTACCATAGAAAACATTTTCTCAAATGTACTGTATTTCCCCTGGTAGAATGAGATGAGGGCCATAACAAGGAAAAATTTATGACAAGGCTGATGAGAATGCACTGTGAAAGATATAGTGCATTATCCAGCCTCTTCTGGTCAACATGTCACCAAGCTGTGATGTCCATTGAAGTTGTGGCTCAGATTTAGTTGTTTCTTTTAGGTTTGTAGGGATGATTTTGGGGGCACTGGGGTGAGTTAGAGGTTAGGTTAGGGTTTAGGGACAGGGATGAGGGGAGTTAGATGTCCAAAGGCAGTAAGTGAAGAGTCAGGGGCAGGAACTGAAAGTGAGAGTCCCGGTCTGAGTGCCATAATTCAAGAGTCCCAGGTATAAAAATAATCTGAAATAGTTCTCAATGCATCAGCTGCAGGGGTGGTAGAGGAAATGTAGACCTTGTACAAAGCCGAGCTTAGAGCTTCCATAGCAAAATACACATACAGTCGGTCCTCATCCGTGGGGGATTGGTTCCGAGACCCCCCACGGATACCAAGAAACGCGGATGCTCAAGTCCCTTCTTTAACCTGTCTCAATGCGGTGGTCTTTAGGACCCAGCGGAACCCCGGACTTTATTTAACCTGGCTCAGTGAGGTGGACATTAGGACCTGGCGGTGCAGCTCTGAATCCACAGTGTTTCAGTTCACGAAAGTAATCACGATCACGATTGAAAATAAGGTGGAAGTAATAAAGCGATCAGAAAGAGGTGAAATGTCATTGGTCGTTGGAAAAGTGTTAGGCTACAGTCGGTCAACGATCAGAACAATTTTAATGGAGAATGTGAAAGGCCCTGCCCCGATGAAAGCTACAATCATTACTAAGCAACGCAGTGGTTTAATTATTGAAATACATATGTTTCTTAAGTGTTTTATATGCATAGAAAGGTAAAATATGTACTATATACTAAGAAAAACATTTAACTAACTGACGTTAAATAATACCGGATGTACCTGTTCAGACTTCAAATCCGACTTAAGGATGGACTCAGGAGCGGAACTCATTCATAACCCGGGGACTGCCTGTACTTTCAAGTCATTTCTAGATTACTTATAATACCTAATACAATGTAAATGCTATGTAAATAGTTGTTATACTGTATTGTTTAGGGAATAATGACAAGAAAAAATAGTCTGTACATGCTCAAACAATGAGTGCTGGAGAGAGAACTTCCGGGTTTTCCCGATCCGCGGTTGGTTGAATCTGTGCGTGCGGAATCCACGGATAAGGAGGGCCGACTGTACTGTGCCTGTTCCTAACCCATCAACTGTTCCAGTCACAAGCATGCACCAAGCAGAAAGAACATATTGCCTTTAAGATTTGGCCTTTCAAAGTGGATCGCATCAGACTACTCAGGGTTAAATTCCATCTACCACTTCTCAGCCCTGCTCTGCATCTTATCAATGTCCCATTGTAACCTATGACAATGATCCACAACTCGAGTTAAACTAGAGTTACAGGGGGTTGGGAACCAGAGTGCTGGAACAGTTATTGGAGAGGTTGTGGAGACAGATGTTGGTAAGACCTCAGACAATGTCAGGAATCAAAAGGTTGAGCATGGTGCGACTAGTGTCCTGAGCTATGTATATTTCAATGGAAGGAGTGTCATAGGAAAGGTCGGTGAGCTCAGGGAATGGATCAACACCTAGAATTATGACACTGTAGACATTAGAAAGACTTGATTGTAGGAGGGGCGGAACTGGCAGCTCAATTTTCTTGAGCTCCATTGTTTTAGATGTGACAGAGCAGGAAGGATTATAGGAGGAGTGGTGGTGTTACTAGTCAGGAAAAATATGGCAGTCCTCAGTTTAGACAGATAGTGAGAAATTATGGGTGGAACTGAGAAAAAAGAAAGGCATAACCATGTTAATGGGCTATATTACAGACCACTCAACAGTCCTAGTGACCAGAGGAAGATAAAGTAAAGAGATTGCAAACTGGTGCAAGAAATATAAGGTTGTTATATTAGATGATTTTATATTTCCACACATTGACTGGGAATCCCATACTGTAAAAGAACTAGTTGGGATAGATTTTGCCAAATGTGTTCAGGAACGCTTCCTTCATCAGTACGTAGAAGTCCCAACAAGACACTGTGCAAAACTGAAGTTGCTATTTGGGGAATGAGACAGGACAGGTGACAGAAGTTTGTGTAGGGGAACAGTGACCACAATGCCATTTGTTTCAAAGTAAATATGCAAAAAGATAGGTCTGGTCCGTGGGTTGAGATTCTAAATTGGAGAAAGGCCAATTCTGATGGTATCAGGAATGATCAGGCACATGCAGATTGGGACAGGATGTTTTCTGGTAGTTGTAGGCAGTTTAAATGATTTTGGCATGGACTACATGGGCCAAAGGGCCTATTTCTGTGCTGTACTTCTCTGTGACTCCACCAACCATCATGGCATCTGAAAACTTACTAACCCATCCTACTGCTTGCTCATTCAGGTCACTTACAAAATATCAAAGAGCAGGGGTCCCAGAACAGACCTGTGTGAGACACCACTGATCACCAATCTCCAGCAGAAAGCTCTCCATCTACAACCACACTCTGCCTTCTACAGGCAAGCCTCTTCTGTATCCACACAGCCAGGTTTCGCTGGATACCATGCCTTCTGACTTTCTAATTGAGGCTACCATGGGGAATCATAAAAAACACCTTACTAAAACCACTTAAAGATCAATCATTCCACAAACATGCCTCATAGATTTATGGCAGATCTGCTGCTATTTCAGTATAATGATCTTGGTTTGGAAAATAGTGATATGAAGTATGCTATTCCAAACAGCCCTACCCTAGAGTTATGAAGGAACCTCATTTTTATTTTATTTGATTAATACACCATCTCACATGATATATTGTTATTATTTGGTGTATTTCGGGGAGAGATGATGTGGATTTGGAAGTTAAATAAGGACCTCATGAGAATGTGTTGTACATGATCGGTGAGATGATAGAGGGATGCCACCATGGGACTGATTTACAGGGCAAAAATGAAATTGTTCATTATATCACCTTCATTGGTGAAATACCCTAGCCAGCCTGTTGATCATGACATAATTGATTGATCTCCTATCAATCTGTGGGCAATGGCTGAATGTGAAATTCAAGAACCCCAGAAACTGAAACTTGTGCAAATTACTGAATGACCCCTCTCACCTTTCTGTACTTGTCTGCCTGTAAGCGGTCAGCAGTATATTCCAATTGTGGACACTTTGCCCTGGATCGTAGGTTTTGTAATCTGAATTCTGCTGCCAAACCGAGAATAAAACTTCAAGTTTGAAGGAGTGTTTGAATGTATGAAAATCTTCACTCCCTTCTTTTAAAGCCCTATAAGTTTCTTATATCTCTTGCCCTATACTATACCTCTTCCTCCAGTCTCCTTTCCCTCAGTTCCTTCGTAGGCTGCATCTGTTCCCGGGATGAGGCTTTCCTTTCTAGGATATCAGAGATATCACCCTTCTTCAAAGAATGGTATTTCTGTTCCTCCACCAATGATGCTGCCCTCACCCGCATCTCCTTCATTCCCTGCACATCTGCCCTCACCCCATCTTCCTGCCACTTTACGCGGATAGCGCTACCACCCCACGGGCCTCCTCATCTAAACATCATTTTTGCACTTTTGCCATCTTCAACAGAATTCTACCACCAAACTTATCTTTACTCCCCCCCCCCAAACCCACTGTCCACTTTCTGCATGGGTCACACCCTCCGTGATTCCCTTGTCCATTTGCCCCTCCCACTAATCTCCCCCCCCCCCCCCGAAGGCACTTATCCCTGCAAGATACAGAAATGCTACACCCGCCCATTCACCTCCTCCTTTGCCTCCATTCGGGACCCCAAGCTGTTGTTCCAAGTAAGGCAACACTTCACCTGCAAATCTGTTGGGGTCATCTATTATATCCAGTGGTCCCAGTGTGGTCTTATCTACATTGGTGCGACCTGATTGCTTTGTCGAGCACCTCAACTCAATCGGCCAAAAGTGAAATTTCCCAGAAGCCAACCGTTGCAATTTCTCTCCCCATTCTGAATCTGACCAGTCGGTCAATGGCATTCTCCATTTTCCTTCCCCTTCCCTCTTCTTCAATTCCCCACTCTGGTTTAATATGTTTTTTCCTCACTTGACTATCCCATGCCCCAGTGCCCCTCCTTCTTCCCTTCCTTCCATGGTCCACTCTCCCCGCCATCAGATTCCTTCCTCTCCATCCCTTTAGCTTTCCCATCCATCTGGCTTCACTTAACACTTTCCAGCTAGTTCTCCTCCCACCACCTTTCTATTCTGGTGTCTTTCCCCTCCTTTCCAATCCTGAAGAAAGGTCCTGGTCCGAAACTGTTTATTCATTTCTATAGATGCTGCCTAACCTGCTGAGCTCTTCCCGCATTTTTTGTGTGTTTCTCAAAGTTTCCTTAAACGGCATATGGCATTATCTTAAAATGTTCTACCTGTTTAATTCTAAAAACCTAACCGTATTTTTCTAGTTTGTGTATTTCAGTATATCTGAATATTTGCTTAAGTATTTCCTGTATAAAAGTACACTTTTTATTAATTGTGCTTGTTTTCCAGTATATGGAAAGCTGTAACCCTTTAAGGCTTGACCTTGTTGTTGGAAACATTCATTTTGTATGTTTTACTGTTTTGTAGAGGCTTATCTGATGTTTTTGATGTTTCAACTGATTGAACAACATGAATATTTTATGGACAAGCTACTTCTAGCATTCCTCCGAATTTGGCATGTAATAGTATTTCTAAATCAAACGAAAACCATCTTTTTCCTTAATATTGTAAATTTTATGTTAAGTTGGTACACCTCATCTTAGAGGGAATTTTGAAACTATGGACCAAAAATTAAAGTTTTAATTGCAAATATTGGCATGTTTTATTCTCCCTTGTGGATTTCTGGATGGCTGAGGGTTGGGGGAGGGGCGTGGAATTAGAAACAAAATGTGGCTTTGAAGCCAGTATTAAAGTTTATAGTGTTTGGTTTTAAATGAGCTGAGCTTTAAACAGAAGTAGTTTTAATTCTGGTGCAGTAAAGAAATTGCTTTTTGTCATTCAATCTGAATTAAAATGAGTGATATTGTTTAGTGTTAATTCAAGATTCATTAAAGTACAATTAAATTCAATAATTATGTGTTTTATTTCTTCTAGATTTGATTAATTTGCCTCATATTCAGACGAAGAGCTTTTGTCAAATAAGAAGGAATCATAAACTTCATTGGGAGGGCAAGATAATATTATATCAGAATGACAGACCAAAATCCAGAAGATAAGGAAAAAATCCTCCCTTTCTAAATGTATAAATCAAAAGATTTTTTATATATGTTTGAGGGGGAAATCTCTGTAAAATGGTTCACTCATTCAAAACAGTCCATAAGATGTGTTAAGCTCTACTGATGTTTTCAATTCTTCTTGTACAAGAATGTCGAACATACTAATTAATTTTCTTCAAAGGGAAGGGATTAGTAAGGGCATAGGTGGATTGCTTACTGATGGAGAAAAGAGAATTTATAATAGAGAACAAGGAAACGGCAGAGAAATTTAACAACCACTTTAAACCTTCACAGAAAGCCTTTCAAAAATTCCACCTGTGGAAGTAAGAAACCGCAAGAAATACATATGTTTCAAACAGTAATAAAAGAATTGCTGAGAGCAAAATATAGTAAGTCTCCTTCTGTGTCATCATAAATAAATAAGTAAAATCACGAGGATACAACAATCCACATCCTGCAGTTTTGAAAAATATGTTATTGAGATCATGAATATTCTGGTTAATGTCTTCTAACATTCGACGGATTCTGGGGTTATCCCATGTATTCTAGTGATCAAAATATTTAAGGAAAATGTGGAATTACTATAAAGAATTTAGTAACAGAATGCATTGGAAAGAATAATGTTAGGTTATTTCTCCTGGTAGAGTATTCTCAAACCAATCTCAGAATAAGGGGATTTTGGGACTGAGGTACGAAATTTCTTCAAATGGAGGGAAGTGAATTTTTGGAATTCTCACTCTTGGGAGGCTGTGCAGGTCAGCTATTTTGTTTATTTAGAAATAGAATAGTATATTTGTGGATATTAAAGGAATTAAGGCTTGGGGGAAGTGCAGGGAAATAGCACTGAGTAGCTTGGTCATGATGTTGATGAATGGCACAGCAGGTCATTTGAAGGAACCAAATTTCCTATTCCTGCTCCTACTATGCTTCCACATTATATTTTATTTTCTGTTTTCATTAACTAAAGAAACCTGAAGATGTCTTTAAAAATAATAGCAATACTAAGATACTGCGTTTGACCTTGTGTGTACTCCCTCTCTCGCATGCTCTCTGTGTCACCCACTCTATCCCTTGCTCTCCCTGTCTCTCTCTCTCTCTCGTACTCTCTTCTTCTTCTGACTTTTAATGGTGGTTGGCAGTCCAACTTAAGGGTGCTTTACCACCACCAACTAGAGTGGAGTGTGGTGTAGGGAGCTGGGAAATAAAACCCCTACTAGTTCTTTATGAATTGAAAACTAAATTACCCCCAAAAGCCCTATAGAATATAAATAATAAAAGACAGTATTGTGAACTAAAGTCACTTCCATAACTTAGTAAAGTTTTAAAATGAAAACTATCAATGCCCAAAGACAGTAGTGCAGCCTGCATTTGCTTTCTTTCAACCTTATGCTTCACAATGTAAAATAATGTGCTCAACTGTTCATAATGATGACCAACCCACCTACACACCCAGAGTGAAATTTTCCAACAAGATATAAGGAATAATTAAGTACAGTATGCCCAATTATACAAAGTTTGTAAATTGTCAATATAATTCCTTCCCTTCTTGTTTTATCCCTTCTCCCATCAATCCAACAGTTTTATGTATTCTGTAAAGGGGTCTCCCCTTATGCCCATTATCCCACGCCTTGCCATAACCCCCTAATTCTTAGCCTCACTAACTCCTTAGCTTCTGATTTGCTAAGTGGAAGGTCTATATGCTTCTTGCACTCCCTTGAGCTTTTTCTCTCTCGCTTTCTCCCGCTGTCTTCTATTTCAGAAACCTGAAGATAAACCTGTTCTCCCTCTCATGATGTGCTCTCCTGCTCTCTCTCGTGCTCTCTTTTGCACTCTTTTTCTTTCTCACACTCTGGCATGCACTCAGGTCCATGCTCTCTCCCTTGAGATCACTTTCACTTTTGCACTTCCTTGCGCTCTGTCTCTCTCAAGTTTTCTCCCTCTTGCTGTTTTGCACACAATCATGCTCTCTCTGTCTATCCTTCCTCATTTCACGTTCATCCAAAGGAGAACATCTGAATTAATACTCAAGAAATACTGAACTGAAATTGAAATTTTGGTTAAGAATTAAACAAGAAAACATTCTGGATAATAGATTCTCCCATCTAAATATGACAGGCACTGAAGGATAAGGTGAATTGGTATCTTGGAAAATTGTCTGGGAAAATTCTCAAATTGTCCTCCTCCAGGAGAATTCAAGAGCAAGGGATGTGACGCTGAGGCTTTATAAGGCACTGGTGAAGTCTCACCTGGACTACTGTGAACAGTTTTGGGCTAAGAAAAAATGTGCTGGCACTGGAGATGGTTCAGAGGAGGTTCACAAGGACAATTCTGGGAATGAAAGGGTTATCATACAAGGAACATTTGATAGCTCTGGGTCTGTATTTGTTAGAATTTAAAAGTTGAGTGGGGATCTCATTGAAACCTTTCGAATGTTGAAAGGCCTAGACAGAGTAGATGTGGAAAGGATGTTTCCCATGATGGGGGAGTCTAGGACAAGAGGGCACCGGGATAGAGGTGGGTTCATTTAAAACAGAGATGTGGAGAAATTTCTTTAGCCAGAGGATGGTGAATCTGTGGAATTTATTACCACATGCAGTTGTGGAGGCCAGGTTGTTGGGTGTATTTAAGGCAGAGCTCGACAGGTTCTTGATTGAACATGGCATCAAAGGTTACAGGGAGAAGGCCGGAGAGTGGGCCTGAGGAGGTGAAAAAAGAATCAGCCATGATTGAATGGTGGAGCAGACTCGATGGGCTAAATGGTCTAATTCTGTTTCTATGTCTTATGGTCTTTTCTTTCCTCAGGTTAACAAAGACATTAGTTAAGATTTCACTTGTTCTATTTGAATTTGATTTTTAATATATATCCCAAGAGGGTTTAAGTCAAAAAACAGAATGAAAGAATCAATTCATTGTAGCACCACACTTGTATTTTGACAATGTAGATAAAAATACAGAGAAATTATCATTTTCCATTTGTCTGAGATATTTAACATCATATGGGTATTTTTCAGGCTGTGGCAAATTAAATCCCAGGCTCCGCAGAAGAGCCATAAGCAATTTAGTTTTTTCCTTTTTAAAATAGATGACCATAGCTTTTCAATCACCAGAGGTACAGCAAGGTATCCAGCTTAAAAATTTAAGAATTTGTCTACGAATATCAGTTGCAATATTGAGATAATTTGGCCAAGAACGCCTGTCAGAGTCTTAGCCAGAATACATTTTTATGTTTTGTTTTGCAAAAACACACACACATCTTTATTGGAACAAAATATTTCTGTAATTTTGCTTCATTTCCAGGATTAATAAATTGTAAAAGAGAGGCAAGAGTGGATATTGGACCACTGGAAAACAATGCAAGAGAGGTAGTAATGGGAGACAAGAAAATGGCGGATGAAATGGATAAGTATTTTCTGTCAGTCTTCCCTGTGGAAGTCACGAGCAGCATGGTGGAAGTTCCAGGTCTTAGGGGTCACAAAGTGTGTGATGTTACTGTTACAGAGAGAAGGTTCTTGGGAAACTGCAAGGTCTTAAGGTAGATAAATCACCTGGACCAGATGGTGTGCACCTCACGGTTCTGAAAGAGGTGGCTGAAGAAATTGTGGAGGCATTAATGATAATCTTTCAAGAATCAGTGGATTGGAAAACTCTAAATATCACTTCACTCCTCAAGAAGGAAAAGGGGCAGAGAAAAGGAAATTATAGGCCTGTTAGTCTGACCTCAGTGGTTGGAAAGATGTTAAGGATGTAGTTTCGGGGTACTTGGAGACAAATGATAAAATAGGCCATAGTCAGCAAGGTTTCCTCAAGGGAATGCTTTGAAGAAATAACAAGCAGGCTAGACAAAGAAGAATCAGAATCACAATCAGATTCAGAATCAGATCAGGTTTATTATCACCGGCATGTGACATGAAATTTGTTAACTTAGCAGCAGCAGTTCAATGCAATACATGATCTAGCAGAGAGAAAACAAATTAAACAGAAGACATAAAATAAAACTTAATACATATATTGAATAGATTAAAAAACATGCAAAAACAGAAATACTATATATTTAAAAAAAGCTAGGTAGTGTCCAAAGATTCAATGTCCATTTAGGAATTGGATGGTGGAGGGGAAGAAGCTGTTCCTGAATCGCTGAGTGTGTGCCTTCAAGCTTCTGTACCTCCTACCTGATGGTAACAGTGAGAAAAGTGCATGCCCTGGGTGCTGTAGGTCCTTAATAATGGACGCTGCCTTTCTGAGACACTGCTCCCTAAAGATGCCCTGGACAATTTGTAGGCTAGTGCCCAAGATGGAGCTGATGAGATTTACAACCTTCTGCAGTTTCTTTCTGTCCTGTGCAGTAGCCCCTCCATATCAGACTGTGATGCAGCCTGTCAGAATGCTCTCCACGGTACAACTATAGAAGTTTCTGAGTGTATTTGTTGACATGCCAAATCTCTTCAAACTCCTAATGGAGTATAGCCATTGTCTTGCCTTCTTTATAACTACATTGATATATTGGGACCAGGTTAGATCCTCAGAGATCTTGACACCCAGGAACTTGAAGCTGCTCACTCTCTCCCCTTCTGATCTCTCTATATGTGTTCCTTTGTCTTACCAATCCTGAAGTTCACAATCAGCTCTTTTGTCTTAATAATGTTGAGTGCCAGGTTGTTGCTGCAGCACCATTCCAATAGTTGGCATATTTCACTCCTGTATGCTATCTTGTCCCCACCTGAGATTTTACCAACAATAGTTGTATCATCAGCAAATTTATAGATGGTATTTAAGCTATTCCTAGCCACACAGGCATGTGTATATAGAGAGTAGAGCAGTGGGCTAAACACACACCCCTGAGGTGCGCCAGTGTTGATTGCCAGTGAGGAGGATATGTTATCACCAATTTGCACAGACTGTAGTCTTCTGGCTAGGAAGTCAAGGATTTAATTGCAGAGGGAGGTACAGGGGCCCAGGTTCTGCAATTTCTCAATTGGTTGATGTTGTGTACTTGGATTTTCAGAAGGCCTTTGACAAAGTGCCACATGAGGCTGTTTATCAATCTACAAGCCCATGGTATAACAGGAAAGATTCTAGTGTGTATAAAGCATTGGCTGATTGACAGGAGGCAAAGAGTGTGAATAAAGGGAGTCTTTTCTAGTTGGCTGTCAATGATTAGTGGTGTTCCCCAGGGGTCTCTGCGGGGAACAATTTTTTTTTACATTATATGTCAATGATTTGGATGATGGAATTGATGGCTTTGTTGCAAAATTTGCAGATGATATGAAGATAGGTGGAGGGGCAGGTAGTTTTGAGGAATTAGGGAGGCCACAGAAGAACTTGGACAGATTAGGAGAATGGGCAAAGACGTGGCAGATTGAATACAGTGTCAAGAAGTGTATGGTCATGCACTTTGGTAGAAGAAAAGAAAGAGTTAACTATTTTCTAAATGGCAAGAAAATACAAAAATCTCAGGTGCAAAGGGACTTGTGAGTCATTGCCTAGGATTCCCTAAAGGTTATTTGTTGGTTGAGTCTGTGGTGAGGAAGGCAAATGCAATGTTAGCATTCATTTCAAGATGGCTAAGTGTAAAAGCAAGGTCATAATGTTGAAAATTTATAAAGCACTGGTGAGGCCTCACTTGAAGTATTGTGAGCAGTTTTGGGCCCCTTATCTTAGAAAAGATGTACCGAAGCTGGAGAGATTTCAAAGGAGGTTCACAAAAATGATTCCAGGATTAAACAGCTTGTCATTTGAAAGGTGTTTGATTTGCTCTAGGCTTGTATTCACTGTAATTTAGAGGAATGAAGGGTGACCTAATTGAAACCTATCAATGGTGAAAGGCCTTGATAGAGTGGAATTGGAGAGGATGTTTCCTATGGTGGGAGTGTCTAAGACCAGAGGACACAGCCTCAAAATAGAGGGGTGTCCTTTTAGAACAGAGATGAAGGATTTCTTTAGTCATAGAGTGGTGAATCTGTGGAATTCTTTGCCACAGACAGCTGTGGAGGCCAAAGTCTTTATATATATTTAAGGAAGAAGTTGATAGATTCTTGATTGGATAGGGTATGATGAAGGGATATGGGGAGAAGATAGGAGATTGGGGCTGAAAGGGAAATGGATCAGCCATGATGAAATGGCAGAGCAGAATCAACGGGCCAAATGTCTTCATTCTGCTCCTGTACCTTATGGTCTTATGAATACATTTTTAATTGATGAAGAAAAAGTAAACTTTAACAAAATTGTCAGTCCAGCAATGTTTTATTTGCAGAAATGATACAAACAGACAATGGCACAATATATTAGGACAGATTGGGGCATTTCTGGGATATAAGTAATCAAAGAAGACTTTATAAGTAGTATTTTAAATGCGTTATGAATATTCTACATTGGACAGTGAGTTTTTTTCAGAGCTTGAAAAATATGAAATAGTAATTCCAGTTGTAGATTCTGCATCACAAATGGGACACTTACTCCACCAAATGGAGTACTTTTCAAACTTTGTCTTAAATGAGATGATATTCGCTAGGCATATTTCAATAATAGATGTTAATGTGATTTTGAATTTTAAGTCAGGAAAAGTGTAGCTAGGAATGATTAATTACTCCTGCTTGGAAAAGTTTGTCTCTATCTGTGATTGTTTTGGGGGAAATGCATTTGATAATCTGATGCACCCTGAGACATAGAAGGACAAGCCTTGGTCACCTGATTCTGTGAAGATCAATTGAAATTTCAGGTATGACTTTCATTAGATCACACACTCGACCTGATTTGCGGATATTGCAATGATTGTACAAATGTGATTGGATGCAAGTGAGGTAACAATCCAATGGGATACACGGCAAATTTACACTGAGAAGCAGGCCTCACACATACAGTTACTTGCAAACAGCTTCCTGTGAAAAGATAAATATGGCTGGGGAGAAAGGCGACAATTTAAATTGTCAAGATATTGACACATAGCCCACAGAGAAACAGATTTCCAAACAAAAAAACACGTCAAAAATCATTGGCATACTGTGACAAGTAAATGATAAATTAGTGTATAAATTTTAGATAGGTATAACTGTAGGTTAATGAGAGATACTATTTTGCAATGACCATCGACTGAATGAATGTAATCAAGAAGGTGCACTGAGCACTTTTAAGGGTAATCTTCTTTGTCTGAATATGTTACTTAGAGCATTTAATTGAAAAATTATAAAGATGACCATGTGACACGGAAATGACAAAATCCACATGTGCTCTCTTGAAGGGTGTTGAGGGAGAGGACGTTCAACCAGCATGGGGTGATACCCACATTAATTCATTGAATGCCTTGAAAGAACCATCTGGTAACTGACTCGTCCCCTACCTAATCAATAAATACAGGTCAGGTCCATCTACCCATTATGCGATGCAAAACCATGTAAAATGAAGAATACTGAGGTCCAGCATGTCAAGGAAAACGGTAAGTGCTGTTGGATCTAATTGTATAAATTCCCAGTGTAAGAGTACAACCTTGCCTGTTCTGTTTAAAACAGAAGATTTAGACATTATGACAGGAAGTGCCATCAGTTGACTATTGGGAGCAATCCAATGATCAGATCAAATTGGAGAACTAAGTTGGTCAAAAGAGAATCTGGAGGACTGTAGTGCACCTGAGGAGGCGTTCATCTGTCCGTGTGACAAATGAGCATTTAAAAGTCACCATGAGGAAATCTGCAGATGCTGAAAGTTCAAGCAACACACACAAAATGCTGGTGGAACGCAGCAGGCCAGGCAGCATTTGATTTCAACTAATCTCATTGATTAATTGTTTTCATTTGATTAAAAGTCACATTTGATTTCAACTGGAATCAGGAGGGACTGAAATGACAGCCCATCAAATGTGAGAACTGGACCTCCTCATGTGTAGGAGGAAGAGTTTTGCTTCTGCACCCTAGAGAGCATTTAATGTGCAAGTTACCCTCTGACCTACTGTCTTAGTCTATAAATGCCATAAACCTAAGAGGAAAAACAATGGCTAGATCTCAATAGTAAAAGTGGCTTAAGTATTAGCCTAAAAGACCACTCCACCAATATTAGTCATGACATTCTTGAAGTAGCAAGTACCTTAACAAATTTATTGAGTTAAATAAATGTGCACCAGCAACGTAATATACACTAGAGCAAAATATTTCAATTATAAGAGTTCTGGCATATTGGTGGGGATGCAGAGCTAAACATCACAATTTGTGAATTCGAGTAAATTCACAATTAGTATAGCTAGATATCAGCCACGATTGTATTGCCTGACAGAGCAGGCTTGGGGTCCAAATGATCTGTTCTTATTGCTGTTTCTTACGTTCTCACAATCCAGCTCATCATGTTAACATTTTTATTACTCAACATCTGCTGCCTATCCAGTTGATGTGTCAAAAACAAAAATCGCAACTAAACTATTAGAAGCTACAAAAAAGTTAGAATTTACAAAAATATACTTTGAGTGGACAGTATGAAATTCTCCCACCTCTAAGATCGGATTTATAAGAAGTGTCTTAAGAAAATAGGGTAATATTTCAAAAATATAAACTTAAGTAGAAATGTTTATAATATATCTTATAATTTACTTATTAGTATTCATCATTGTTTCAAAAGATTGCTACAGCATCTGCAATATATATTAACTGTGTAAGGTTGAGATTCAAAGTGCAATGGCCAATGAAGTTCATGACAATGCTAACTGTAAAGAATGTGCATGACAAAGGAACATAGCTGAAGTCTGCAAACTCTGAAAATCAGGATGTCGGGTGTGAGACCAGCAGGAACAATGTAGGGTTTGAAACAGACAGATCACCGGGGCAACACATTAATAAAATCTGCATGTACACTAATGAGAAATGTTCATCAAAAACAACTGAATGAGAAAAGAAGAGACCCCACCCCCATAACACATACACTGTGCCTACTATGCTATTCAATAAGATATTCAAAGTCAAAGTAAATTTATAATCTAAGTACATACGGTATATTTCACCATATACAACCCTGACATTCATTTCCTGTGAGCATACTCAATAAATCCAATAACCACAATAGATCCAATGAAATACCGTGCCAACAGGCAGTCAGTCTGCAAGACAACAAACTGTGTAAATACAAAAAGAACAAAATAATAACAATAATAATAATAATAATAATAATAATAAATAACCAATAAATATTGAGAACATGACATGAAGAGACCTTGAAAGTGAGTCCATAGGTTGTGGGACTAGCCCAGTGATGGGACAAGTGAAGTCGAGTGAAGTTATCACCTGTGGTTTAAGAGCTTGAGAGGTAATAATATTCCTAAATCTAGTGGTGTGAGTCATGAGGCTCCTGTACCTTCTTCCTGAGATGAGAGCATGACCTGGGTCCGTGATGATGGATGCTACTCCCCTGCAACAATGCTCAATAGCGGGGAGGGCTTTACCCATGATGGACTGGGCTGTAACCACCACTTTTTATTGGATTTATTAGATTTGTGTTTCCATACCATGGCGATAGACCGACTGCAGTGAGCCCACATCCTTGCTGAGGCAGGAAATTATTCTAGTCATGACCAGCTCCTCAAAGCACTGGTCCGCACCTTCTTGATCCTTACTACTGGTGCTGCAGTCTTCAGTCTCTCTGCCTTTCCAAAGTGTGGACATGGGATAGCATGGTAAGCACTCTTGATGGTGGTGTAACAGAGGTCCAGTGTGTTGTTTCCTCTGGTACTACAAATGATTTGTTGGTAATAACTATTTAGACACTTTTTCAAGCTTGCCTGGTTAAAATCCCCCAGAATGCTGGGGAAGACATCAGTAAGAGTAAGAGGCATTGTAAAAAGCATCAGTAAGATGAGGGGCATTGACTCAGAGGTTTTGTTTCTGAAGTTTTTGCTTTGACTTTTTTTAAAAATCTCAGCACCACTTTCTTGCACTAAACCAATATTCCTTGACTCCCCGAATATCTAATAATTCATCAATCACTGCCATGAATTTAAAAAGCAGGAAGTGCTGGAAACACTCAGCCTGTCAAACATTTCAGTAAGTAGTTAAAATTTCAGGTCAAAGACCTTTACCAGAACTGGGAAAGTGAGAAGACAAGTTATTTGTAGGTAGTGGAGGAGGTCTGAGACAAGACAGAACCATGGATGTTTTTTTGTTAGGGTGATTCCAATGCTTATGGAGTTTTCTGGTCAATAGACTAATGAGGGAAGCTAAATGGAAAGCAAACAAATAAAAGGAATCTGTGACCTGAAATGTTAACTCCATTTCTCTTTCTACAGATACTGTCTGCCCTGCTTGGTGTTTCCAGTATTTTCTGTATTTTTTATTTCAAATTTCCAGAGTCTGCCTTTTTGTTTTTTCAACTAACTGCCCTAACTATACTCAGTAACTGAGCCTCCGCAGTCCTCCAGGGTACTGAACTCCAAAGTTTCACCAGCCTCTGGATGTAGACGTGTCTATCTCTGCTTTGTTCTTAAATTGAGGCAGTGATCCTGGTATTTGATACATCAGCTGGGGGAGTCGTTAACTTGGATGTTACCCTTTCAATCCCCTTAAGAACCTTGCATGTTTCAATGAACCACTCATTAGAGTCAAGAGTACAGGCCCAGACCATATAACCTCTTAACTGAACTATCTGTTATCCCAGGAGCTGATCTGGTGAAAGTTCAGCACATTCCCTCCATAACTCAGAGGGGTGGGGGGGAGGGGGTGAAACCAGATCTATACACATATTTCAAATGCAGTCTCATTCAGATTCCAACTGGTTGTATCACCATCTGGTATGGGGTTGGTGAAGGGGGAGGGGTGCTACTGCAAAGGATCAAAGTAAGCTGCAGAGAATTGGGAACTCAGTCAGCTCCATCATGGGGACATGTCTCTATAGAATCCAGGCCATCTTCAAGGGACGATGCCTCAGAAAGGTGGCATCCATCATTCCGGACTCCATCACCCAGGGCATGCCTTCTTCTCATTGGCACCATCAGGAAGGAGGTACAGGAGCCTGAAGATACACACTCAATGCTTCAGGAACAGCTTCTTCCCCTCTGTCATCCAATTTCTGAATGAACCTTGAACCCACGAATACTCCCTCATTGCTTTTTTAATTTTTGCACTACTTATTTAATTATTGAATATATATATATATATATATATATATATATATATAGTTACTGTAATTCACATTCTGAATTACTGCTGCCACAAAGAAAACAAATGTCACAGCATACGCTGGTAATATTAAACCTGATTCTGACTCTGATAAATAATTACACCAATACAGTTCTAGTTCTTTGCAATAAACAGGCCAGTGCACCACTTGCATTTCTAATAGTTTGCTGAACCTGCAAAGTAAAGTTCAATGATATGCAGGTCCCACCGATCACCAATACATTTCAATCTTTTACTATTCAAAATACAGAACAACGCAGCTTTAAAGGGTTTATCACAGATGTAAGGACATCTGTGCAATGGACAAGGCTGGTCACGTGAGCGTAATTGATGCAGAATGACTCAATCTGAGAAAGGAAAAGAACTAATAATGAGAATAAAAAAAAGATGTGCAATTGAATGAAGAGATATTAGAGGAACAACATGTAAGATCAAAGGGAAAAACAATGGAAAAGTAGAAAGGCTGGGAGAAAGAGAGCAAGAGTGATCAGGAGGAGGAGAACGTCCAGCCAAAAGAACATAGCAAGAAGAGAAATTATGCCATGGTTGCAGTGTTTGAGCCTACAAAGTTGTAAGATTGTGAAAGACTACTGAATTTATCTGTTCCTTCTTTGTACTGTATGTAATGTACTTAATAAATCTGTGATGTTTATAACCAATGTAGTTTAGCTGCAGTGGTTTGTTTATAGTCTCATACAAATTGCTTAAGTTAAATTGAATTTTGTAAGTAAAATAAAACCACAATTGGCAAATTATAAAGCTATATTTTTTAAAACTGCAGCCAGTCTAATCTGAATCATCTGGTAATTTTCCTGGATCACTTTCATTCATCTTCCTGCATTTCCCATGGCCTCTACATGTGACATTCTCACGTGACTGCTGCTGATAATAGCCAACCCTTCGTCGTTAACAGATTGCGAATTCTACGTGTCACAGAAAATCTGGAAACTATCTCAATGGGGGAGAGCAGAGCACCTCCTGATCTGTGAGAGCACCTAAATCTCGGCTTATAGATCCGAACAGTTTGCTCAAAGATATTTTGTGATGCAACATTGTGTAAGGCTGTTTAATTGAGCCTTTCTCAATGGGTCATGATCCAAGATGTTAAAAAGAACCATTTGTGCATTCACCACGGAACTATTCACATTGCATGAGAAACCATGGATCTGTTGGATTGTTAACTGTTACATTATGAATTCATTCTGACAGCTTCCCTGATACATTCTTTGGGCTGTATACTGTTGCTATTTATTTTCTTAAAGTACAGAGGACAAAGGTTGTGCTTTAGATAATCCAGGGCAGTCCCAAATATTCCAAGGGTTTTGACTGCCATAGGTAATGAATTCCGTCTGTACTGCAAAGATTGAACCTTTAGTCTCCAAATCCATGGATGTCTGTGATAAATCACCATGTAAAGCCTCCTGATGCACATCTCTGAATTCATGTAAATTCAGAGCAATATTCTTGAAAGACCATGATGGTACTGCTGCTATCATAAAGATCTTTGTTCATAGGTGTCTAAAATCTAGTTGCATAATCCTGTTTTCTTTATGTCAGCAATAGCTATCACTTCCTTCACACTTCATGTCTCTTCAGACACCCATTTGATAACATTGTTCATGCAATGTTCAGAAACATGGACTCATATGTCCATGGCAAACAAGAGAAAATCTGCAGATGGTGGAAATCTGAGCAACACACACAAAATGCTGCAGGAGCTCAGCAGGCCAGGCAGCATCTATGAAAAAGAGTTCAGTTGATGTTTTAGGCCGAAACCCTTCGGCAGGATTCTTTTCCTAGATGCTGTCTGGCCTGCTGAGTTCCTCCACCATTTTGTGTGTGTTGCTCTGCTGTCCATAGAATGGCCACTTGTAGGCACCCTTGAGACAACCTGGTGTTTCCAACTCTCTGCTAGAATGGCATCTGGATGTTGCCATTACATGACATGAATTGGCTGGTGTGTGGTAGTTCTAAGGAGAGGGTGTACAGACTTAGATTGGTTACATTGGAGCATTGGAGACCGAGCAGCAACCTGATAGACATATATAAGATTACGAGAGGCAGGTTAATTTTCCCAGAGAGCGAAGGACATTTAGTAGAGAGCATTGGTTTAAGTGAGAGGGGAAAGTTTAAAAGAGGTGAAAGGAACGTAGAAGATTGAGGGGGAGATTTGATAGAGGTATGCAAAATTGTGAGGGGAAATGCAAGCAGGCTTGTTTCACTGAGGTTAGGTAGTTCACAACTAGGGGTTATGGGTTAAGGGTGAAAGGTGAAAAGTTTAAGGGGTACATGAGGTAAAACTTCTTCACTCAGAGGTTTGTGAGAGTGTGGAACAAGATACCAGTGCAAGTCGTGCATGTGAGCTGGCTTTCAGTGTTTAAACATAGAAACATAGAAAATATACAGCACATTACAAGCCCTTTGGCCCAGAATGTTGTGCCGACCATGTAACCTACTCTAGAAGCTGCCTAGAATGTCCCTACCGCATAGCCCTCTGTCTTTCCAAGCTCCATGCACCTATCTAAGAGTCTCTTAAAAAACCCTTTTGTATCCGCCTCTACCACTTTCACTGGCAGTGCATTCCACACACCCGCCACTCTCTGTGCGAAAGAGAAATTTGGTGGGTACGTGGATGGCAGGGGTATGGCTGGCTATGGTCTGGATATAAATTGATGGGATTAGGGAGTTTAAATGGTTCAGCACAGACTAGATGGGTCGAAGGGCCTGTTTCTGTGCTGTATGTACTATGACTCTATGTGCGAGGCAAGAGAGAGGCAAATGTCAGGCATGTTCCCAGGGTAAGTGGTAGAAGCAGATACGTTGGTAATAATTAAGGGGTATTTAGAAAAGCAGATGAACAGGCAGGAAATAAAGAGACTGGAATCAGATGCAGACAGCTGGGATTAGTTTAAATGAGCACCATGGGCATCACAGACAACATTCTCCGAAAGGCTCTTTTTATCACCTCATGATCTGCTGCACACAAGCCACTTCCTGGTCTGCTTCTATGTGGGCTACACTCTGGATCTACCATATCAACCCAGGTCCAAGGGACTGACCCTAATCCATATTTGTAGAGCTTTTTTGCACACTGTTGGAGCTGTATTTATCCAGAGAGGTGGGGTATTCTGTCAAATATTGTTAATACCAAAAACTACCGTAATCACAGGGTAAGACACTCATAGCAAAATACCTGTGTCTGAGTTCCCCTTGTGATCATTGTTTATGATGCTGATCCTTTTAAGGTGCTGCTGAACAGAGAACTCTCAGATGTTGATGATAAAGATGGCAACAATGATAATATGAGAAACACAAGAATATAAGAAATAGGAGCAGGAGTAGGCCAACTGGCACATCGAGCCTGCTCTGCCGTTCAATAATATCATGGCTGATCTGGCCATGGACTCAGCTCCACCTACCTGCCTTTTCACCATACCCCTTAATTCCCCTACTATGCAAAAATCTATCCAACCTTATCTTAAATACATTTACTGAGGTATCCTCCACTGCTTCATTGGGCAGAGAATTCCAGAGATTCACCACTCTTTGGGAAAAGCAGTTCCTCCTCATCTCCATCCTAAATCTTTTCCCCCGAATCTTGAGGCTATGTGCCCTAGATCTAGTCTCACTTACCAGTAGAAACAACTTTCCTGCCTCTATCTTATCTTTCCCTTTCACATAATTTTATATGTTTCTATTAGATCTCCTCTCATTCTTCACAATTCCAGTGAGTACAGTCCCAGGCGATTCCATCTCTCCTCATAGTCTAACTCCCTCATCTCTGGAATCAACCTTGTGAGCCTCCTCTGCACTGCCTCCAAAGCCAGTATATCCTTCCTCAAGTAAGGAGACTAGAATTGCATGCAGTACTCCAGGGGTGGCCTCACCAGTTGCAGCATGATCTCTCTGCTCTTAAATTCAATCCCTCTAGCAATGAAGGCCAACATACCATTTGCCTTCTTGATAGCCTGCTGCACCTGCAAACCACCTATTGTGATTCATGCACAAGCACTCACTCCCAAGCCCCTCTGCACAGCAGCATGCTGTAATTTTTTTACCATTTAAATAATAACCTGCTCTTTCACTTTTCCTTCCTAAGTGGTTGACCTTGCTTTTACCAACATTGTACTCTATCTGCCAGACCCTTGCCCACTTACTTAACCTATCTATATCTCTCTTCAGACTCTCCGTACGTTCTGCACAATTTGCTTTTTCACTCAATTTGGTATCAGCAGCAAAGTTAGAGACACTGCACTCGGTCCCCTCTTCCAGATCGTTAATGTATTCCGTGAACAGTTGAGGACCCAACACTGACCGCTGCAGCACACTGCTCACCGCTGATTATCAGCCAGTGTAGCATCCATGTATCCCAACTCTCCGCTTTCTATTAGTTAACCAATCCTCTGTCCATGCTAATACATCACCCCCAACTCTATGCTTCTTTATCTTGAGGATAAATCTTTTATGTGGCACCTTATCAAATGCCTTCTGGAAATTCAAGTAAATAATATCTATCTGTTCTGCTATATCCACTGCGTTCATTATTTCTTCAAAGAATTACCAGGGGTTATTAATAGAAGGTTGTTAGATTATTTTTGGAGGTGGTTATTTGTGGGGTTCGACTACTTAGATTTTGTCCAGACTTTGGTGTATGCAGCCACAGGCATCTCAAGGCAATTAATAAATACAACTAATGCTGCCTCCACAAAATCCTCCAAATTCACGAGAAGCGAACCTCTCTCCCCAACCAACATCCCCAACATCTAGGATCTTGTTACACACAGTCAGCCAGTTGGGCAGACAGCCTCGTTTGCACGTCTGACTCTGAATTCCAAAAACAGGCCCTCCTTATAGCAACATACACAAAATGTTGTCAGAACTCGTCAGGTCAGGCTGCATCTACGAAAATGAATAAACAGTTGATGTTTCAGGCTGAGATCTAAAGACTAGAAAGGAAGGGGGAAGAATCCAGAATTAGAAAGAGGTGGGGTGGAGGACCAGTTAGAGTTT
This sequence comes from Hemitrygon akajei, assembly GCF_048418815.1. Classification (NCBI taxonomy): domain Eukaryota; kingdom Metazoa; phylum Chordata; class Chondrichthyes; order Myliobatiformes; family Dasyatidae; genus Hemitrygon; species Hemitrygon akajei. The sequence continues at coordinate 111,100,107 of NC_133125.1, forward strand.
GATAGGTGAGGCCGGGGGAGTGGAGGAGAGGGATGAAGTGAGAAGATGGTAGGTGATAAGTGGAAATGGCAAAGGGCTGGAGTAAAAGGTCTGATAGGAGAGGAGAGTGGATCATGGGAGAAAGGAAAGGAGGAGGGGCACCAGGAGGAGTTGATAGGCAGGTGAGAAAAAGAAGAGGTAAGAGGCCAGAGTGGAGAAATGAAGAAGAGGGATGAAGGAGAGGAAAAATTACCAGAAGCTGGAGATATTGATGTTCATTCCATCAGGGTGGAGACTGCCTAGGTGTATTATGGGGTGTTATTCCTCCAACCTGAGAGTGGCCTCATAGTAGATCGACATGTCGTAATGGGCATGGCAATAGGAATTGAAATGGTTGGCCACCGGGGCATTCTGCTTTTTGCAGATGGAGCTAAGGTGCTTGTCAAAGCAGTCGATAATACAGACTCTATATTCGGATATTTTTTATGGTAAGAGATTATCTGTTAAGCAGTAAAAGAAATGAAGGGCATACTCAAAAATTCCTTGAAGAAATGCATATCCCCACTAACTCCCTGGGCCCTCATTGTTCAGAGAATTGGTATTGACAACCTTGAGGCCAAGCATTCGGAGTACATTGGAGCCTTGTGTACTTTGCACACTACCTACCCGCAAACTCCAGCTCATTCCTACCTCATTTGTGGAGGAATCTGCAGTTCCAACCTTGACCTCATTAGCCACCTCAGAGTCATGGAACCAGAAAGTGGGAGTAAATTGCTCTTGATTATAAGGCACTCCCCACGTAGAAGAAGAAATCTGCTCTCTCCAAAATCCTCCCTGGAGTTAGTTGTACGTGGAGGATTAACTCAAAACATCCACCACTTTTGAATCGGAATTATATTTATTATCATGGATATATGACATGAAATTTATCGTTCTGCCCAGCAGTACAAAGACATAAAAATCTGTAAGTTTCAAAAGTAAACAGATAGTGTAATAAAGTGCCCAGATATTCTGGCAGGTGGGGACTACAGGAAGAGACCGAACTCAGTTTGGCCCAGTAAAACGATATCACTTTCCGGTCTGTGATTAAGGAGGTACAAAGTGGTTTCAGTACAAGACGTGGGAGAATCATGATGAAGTGAACTCAGTGGTGAGTGCTACCACACAGCTGTAACCTTCATATTTCCTGTGTAGCCATAACACTAACTTGGGAAGAAAAAGCCCAACTTGGTATGACTAATTGTTGCCAACCGTTTATTGGAAACCATGACTTGTTTAGAAATATTTATTTTAGCACTTAAATTTTATTTTTTCAAGGTTCTGCAATGATTTTTACATAAAAGAATGTATACTGAGCAACTTAGGCAGGACACACTTCTTGTGTAATTCATCAGTGAGTTAATTACTGAACAGCTTAAAAGTGATTGCTTGAATGTGGACACATGCTCTGAAATGTGTTGGTCTAATTTATGGTTATTTATTTACTTTTCCAAGTTATTTCTAAAGCAAACTTTAGCATGAAAGCTATACCCCTTCCTGCATCATTAATTACATACAAATTCAATAACTGAATATGAACCAGTTGATTGACAAAACATAATTCTTGGCAGAAGGAAAACTACAATTTACCTAAGCAGCATATACAAAATGATGAAGAGTCTCGGCCTGAAATGCTGACTGTTTATTCCCTTCCATAGATGCCACCTGACCTACTGAGGTCCTCCAACGTTTTATTCTATTGCCAGCCATTACAGACATGCCACCCCAGCAACCCCCACCAACCCTGATTTTAACCCTACCGTAATTACGGGTCTATTTACAACAACCAATTAACCTACCCAGTAGGTCTTTAGATTGTGGGAGGAAACCGGAGCACCCGGGATAAACCCATGCACCCATGTATTCCATGAGGTGAACGTACATACTCCTTACAGATCATGTCGGAATTGAACTCTGAACTCCCACGAGCTGTAATAATGCCATGCTAACTGCTACACTAAGATGGCAAACAATCATTTTGTGTGCATTTAGCTTATGATTTCCCGAGCTGGATTATAAATATTTCTCTCAAAATTGGATTACTTAGCAACAGTCTGCTGGGGGATCTCAGTAAAATGAGCAGGCCTGTCGAACGAAAGGAACTGTCGATATTTTAGGTCAAAACCCTGCTTCAAGATTCTGAGTAGAAAGGGACGACAGCCAGTTTAAAGAGGGGAGGAATAGGGGCCAGTGCCAGATGTTGGGGGGATGAGTTGACCAGAGAGTTAAGGAGTGAGTGGTCTCTGCAGAAGGTGGAAAAGGGTGTAGAGGAAAAGATAAGGCTTGAGGTGGAATCCTGCTGCAGTAGGTGGAAATGCAAAGGATGATGGCTTTTAATGTAGATTGCTTCAACTCTAACACTGACAAATGCATTGCCATATATCTTCTCAAAAGTGAATTCTACTTGTAAATAATTTAACACGTTGAAACCACCTTTCTGAAAGTTCTCTAATTGGGAAGAAATGCGTCATTCACTTCATAATATTTACTTGGGAAGTTCCAGTCTTCATTGACAAAGACCAAAGAAGTTAAATGCTGTTTTCCTGCCATACAGAAAAAAAAATCACATTTGAAGTTAAAACAGTAAATGTGTTCTGGATTCTCCTGCCTGTTCCGTTTCATTTATTCATGTGCTTGAAGCAACTAGGGATAGAGTAATGTAATGCCTGACTGATTATACCAGTGTATTCCTTTACCATGCATGTATGGTTTGTGAACAGTACAGGCATCAAACACCACAGCAAACATTAAATGGAGTACCCAACTTAATTAAAGGGCCTATTTGTACCTTAGTTTTGGAAGTCAGGCAATGACAATTGTCCAACAATGCACTGATTTTACATGAGTCAAGTTCCTGCACCCAGGCACCCTCCACTCAGTGCTGATGCCTCCTTGGTCAAAGGATTTACATTGCTCCTCCCGCAACCCCAGATTTTTCTATCATTTACACCCCATCATCCAACTGAAATTCTGATGTCCCCACCTAGCTCTTCTCCTCCAGTGCCTTCATTATTTCAGTATTGCCTTTCCTTCAACATGATAATAATTTACAGCCATCACTGAAGGCTACGGCACTATTCAACATTGTAATCAGCTGCAAGCCTGTTCCAGACTTCCCAATGCAAATAGTTATTAAATGATTTGATTTTTTTTCCAATTATGCTGGAATTTCAAAATGTTGTTTATAGAACTTAAATAGTGAAACACTATAGTTAGGAAGTCTTTAAAGAATATTTACTGATTTATGACATGATCTGTGCTGTTTGTGTGCTGCAGAGCTGGCCTTTTTACAATAAGGCACAAAGATCTTCCTTCTGTAGCTTAAATATAGAAGGGAAAGCTGTGGAGGAATGGTGAGATCATTTGTGGAGGTACTGGAGATAAGGTAGGAAGTTGACTCCAAAACATCAATGTGGTATGAGGAGACTGTAGGAGATCAAGAAGGGGTTGGAGAGCTTTGGTGAGATGGTCATGGGTAAATAGAAGAAAAACCAGTGGGGTGGGAAAGCAGAAGCAATTGATGGATATCAGCCAAGGAGTGGAGATTGAACATAGTGCAGGGGCAATCTTGCCTTAAGGAAAATCCACGTATCTTTCCTGCCAGATTCATCATCCCAGGTAGGATTGTGCTTTTTTCAACCCTGTTTAGCACTCCTTTTTATGTTTGCTGTGGTGTTTGAGAACAGTGCTATGCACAAAACAATGGGAACATTTTCAATTTAAGAAATTTCTAACCAAGCCACACGAGAACTTCTTCATCTAAACAATAAATTCTATTGTGTCTAATAGGAAGCGAGCAAGTTCACCGGGTATTTTTCAGAGCTTTGAATGTAGGCAGCTAAAAGCAAAATGTCAATCATACTACATTTTAAAACAGGATATACAAGAGATCTGAGGGAACAGGGTTAGACGAAGTTATCAATATTGGGGAAATGAAGGCCAAGTCAGATTCTGAAAGCAAGTGTTTTCACTGACCTGAGAAACTATGGTACTTGAAGATGAGTGAATGATTTAGTTGGAATAAAGCCAGAAGATTTTTAGATGAGGTCATGCTACCATAAAGTGAAGGATGGAAAGTCAGCTGTGATTGTCTTGGGGTCATCATGTTTAGAAGAAACAATATTCAAAAGTAGCTCACTGAGGCAGAAGAATCAAGTTATTTTACAGATATCATAAAAGCTGGTCTTGGTGATATCACAGATATATCGTCAGATAGTGGAAAAAATAATGAAATTTCCGAATAGACGGTTCCCATGGATACAAGTGGATATTATAAATCAGGGACTTTGTGATAGGGACTGAACATAATTCCTTATATGGAGTAAGAATCAATTGAGTTATATGAGATAGGATCATAATACATGTAATGGCTTGTGAGAAATACATACTGCTTTAAAGCTATCAGCCCTTTATGAACTGTATCATGTGAATACACATTTTGTAATGTAAGGGTTTATTTCTTTTAGACCAATGACAACCCCCTCCCCTTAGCACTACATATTGATCTGTTGTCTACACATGTGCATTGTTTTCCCTCTCCCAATGCAATGTGAATTCATCAGTTAAAGCCATCTCCCGCATGTGTACTTTTATTTAATTGATATGTAGTTGTACACAGACACAATAAATTGGCGACGAGTATGAACCTGATTGTCAGAAAATATCACGAACTGCACTGACATTTACAGGACGAAACAGCTAGGGTTAAACAGGATGAGAAAGCCATCAAAGGCACTAACAAAGGTATGAGTACAGCACAGTACACCATGAAAGACGCACCGAATTTAAAGTGAAAACAACATGCCGATGGCTTTAGTTGGGGAAGTCGATGAATTTAATAGTGCTAACAAGACTGTGAGTTGTATATCGAGAGGGTGGAACTGTATTGTAACGTGAACAATGTGGAAGAGCTAAAGAAATCCACTACACTTTAATGGGCCCAAGAGCGTACAGTCTCTTATGCAGCTTAGTAACCACTGCAGAGCCAGCAAGATGTTCAATGAAATTGTTACAATTTTACAAAATCACTTTTACCCTAAACTGCTGGTAATAGCTGAGACTTAGCTTTTACAAAAGGAACCAGTCAAACTATGAAAGCATTTCTGAATACATTGCAGAACTGTGCAAACTTTCCCAGTACCGTGACTTTAAAGATGGATTTTCTGATGCATTAAGGAACAGGTTTGTATGTGACGAGCATAGCCAAAGCACTCAGAAGAGGCTACTGTCTAAAAGAGACTTAAACTTAGAACGGGCATTGACTTTTGCAATAATGTTAGAGACTGCCGCAAAGAATGCAGTAGAACTACAGAAAATGAGTTTAGAATGTGAAATGCACAGAATGTCACTGAAAGGTGCAAAAAGTCAAAAATGTTATCAATGTGGTAAATCCTCCCATGATGCAAATGACTGTTGGTTCAAAGAAAAGGTCTGCAGAGAGTGTCACAGACAAGGTCACATGGAGAGAGTGTGCAAGGCGGAATAAAATCACAACTGAATGAAAAGTCTCAAACACAAAACTAAGCAAATGCATGAAGTTACTGAAAGTAAATTTACTGAATGGATGACTGGGAAGCTTATAAAATCCAACAAAAGGCAACTAAAAAAGCAATAGGAAGGGAAAAGATGAAATATGATGGCAGTCTAGCCAATAATGTAAAGCAGATTACCAGAAGTTTTTTCAGTTGATAGTTGATGATGATTGGTTCTCCACCTGGCACCTCTAGCCCTTCCCCCTCCCCTATCTCTCTTATTGGGCTTTGGCCCTCTCTTCCCCCCCATTCCTGATGAAGGGTCTCGGCCTGAAACGTTGGCTACTCTTTTCTCACGGATGCTGCCTGACCTGCTGAGCTCTTCCAGCATCGTGCACGTATCCCAGGAACTCAATGTTACCTTAATGACATCATTGTGACTGGAAAACATGATGAAAAGCACCTCCAGAAACTTAGTACTGTGCTTACCAGGCTGAGGGAGTATGGTCTGCACACAGAGTCAGAGAAATGTGAGTTTTTCAAGAATGAAATCTCATATTGTGGACATGTCATTGACAAGCATGGCTTACATAATTCACAAGAGAAGAATGAAGCAGAGCTACCGGCATACAAACTGGAAAATGTGTCACAACTCAGGTCATACTTGCCTTTGTAAACTACTACCACCAATTTCTCCCATACATTGCTACAGTGCTGCACCCATTGAACACACTGTTGCAGACAGGAGCAAAGTGGGAATGGTCAGAAAGATGTGAAAGAGTATTCAAGGAAACAAAGAGACTAATGACAACCGATTAACTGCTCGCCCATTCTGACCCATCTCTGCCCATCAGACTGTCATGTGAAGCATCCCCTTATGGCATTGGAGCCATTTTGTTATATTTTATGAAAGACGGATCTGATCGCCTGATTGTATTTGCTTCCAGATCACTGATGAGGACAGAACGCAATTATGCACAGATCGACCGAGAGGCCCTTAGTCTAATATGGGGTATAAAGAAGTTCCACCACTACCTCTATGGACAAAAGTTCACGCTAGTGACAGATCACCAGCCTCTTGTGTCCATTTTCAATCCAAGGAAGGAAATTCCAGTTATGTCTGCTACCCCGGTTACAACGTTGGGAACTATTACTACGAGCCCATTCGTATGACATAGAGTTCAAGCATACCAAACAACACAGCAATGCTGATGGTTTGTCATGTCTTTCACTATTGGCAACTGAAGAAGAAAAGTCTTCACACTGTGACCCAGCAGAAGTGTTCCGCACCGCATTGGTGAACCAGTCGCCGGTAACAAATTCCGAAATACAAAGGGAAACAAGGAATGACCGGACATTGTCAGAAGTCTATGAAATCACCAGGCAAGGATGGCCAGCTCTTTGTAGCCCTATGCTTCTATAGTTCTAAGCGAGATGAGACCAGCTGTTGGGTTATGTCAAAGAATGCTGATGTGTGGATCTCGTGATGCAGTTCCCTCTAAACTGCGCACCATACTGTGAGAAAATCTGCATGGAGGACACTTGGGTACAGTTAAGATGAAGAGTCTCATTTGGTGGCCGGGAATAGATAAAAAGATTGAAGACTTGGCCAAAAGCTGTTTGGGATGCCAAGCAATTAAAATGCACCCCCCACAGGCACTGTTACTCCCGTGGGAGTGGGCATCGTCACCAGGGGAAAGAGTACATATTGACTTCGCTGGACCATTCATGGACTCCATGTTTCTGATTGTTGTGGATGCTCATTCGAAGGGTCCGGAGGTTATACCAATGAAGTCAACCACCTCAACAAAGACTGTCTCTGCTCGGAGGACTGTCTTCGCCAGAAATGGCTTCCCAGAACAAATTGAGAGAGACAACAGACCACATACATGTCAGAAGAATTCTGACGATTCATGAAGAAAGATGGCATCAGACATTTCAAGTCAGCACCTTACCACCCAGCAATGAATGGGTTAGCTGAAAGGTTTATCCAAACCGTCAAGAAGTCCATTAAAGCTATGGACAAGGAGGACATTTCTCTACAGCACAAGATGGACAACTTCCTTTTTGTGTATCGGAACTCTGTTCATATGGTGTCAGATCAAACACCTGCAATACTGTTCATTAGCAGAAATCTGAGATCTTGTATGTACCTCCCGAAACCAGACATCCAGAGGGTAGTACAGAATAAACATTTCAGCCAGTTGCAAAGTGAAACAGCAAGGAGCTTTGAGATTGGACTGGAAGACAATCAGACACCCAGTCAGATAGCTACAAGAAATGGACCACTAATGTACACAGTGGATGTTGGAGATCAGTCATGGAAACGTCATGTAGACCAGGTACTGGATGCTCAACTGAAGAACACACCTGACTTGATTACATCCAACAAGGCAGACACATTACAGCCACAAGAGTTACCTTTCAGTGATGATCATGTCACTGACAGCAATGTGACATGGAAACTGAGAACGTTGCCTTGGACAAGACACCTACCAAACCAGCGTCACTTCACAGGTCCAGAGGCGCAACAAGAACATTATCGTTGCAAGACACCTGCCAAACCTGATGCCACTTCACAGGTCCAGAGGTGTTACCCTGAAAGAAACAGAGCACCACCCAAAAGACTGAACCTTTAGAACTGTGAAGTTAGTTATGGACTATTATTGTGAAAGCATGTTTATTTGGAATATGGGTTTATGAAAGGGAAATTGAATGTTTCATACAGATACAGTTTTATGTTGCATTAATCTAAAGGGGGAGGAAGTGTAACGTATGGATCTATTTCTATTAGAGCAATGACCCCACCCCAGCACTCTGTATTGATCTGTTGTCTGCGCATGCGCTATTGTCTACACATGTGCATTGTTCTCTCCCACTCGCTGCAATGTGAATAAACCAGTTAAAGCCATCTCCTGGGTGCATGCTTTTAATTTAATTGATAGGCCGTTGTGCACAGGCATGGTAAAGATGGATGTAATTTCCAGAAGTCTGATCCAGAACAGTTTGTTCAGCCTCTCATGTTTCATGTCTCTATCTTTTGCAACAGACTGCATTATAAGTTAATAACTTTCTGGGCACACTTTACATATTGTACAGTGATGAACTATAGTTCAGTTCACCAGTGCATAGAGTGAAACTGACATTGTATTGGAAGACTCCATGGAGATGAATTATGTTGCTGATGCATTGGAGTAAAAGAAGGAAAAATCTTCACATGAGTCCTAGACTTGTAAAGCAAAGATAAAAAGAAAGATACAGGTTTGTGCCTTATCCTAAACACTGAGTTAGTGAAGTACCAATTACCATTTTATATATAAGTCATTACTGCTGGAGAGTAATCTTCCAACTGCTATGTGTTTGATGTTCTACAGAACTTAATGCAGTCTGTTTTGTAAATATTACAGCTGACATCACACATTTTATGTAGCTGTCAATGAGATTAATCCATGACCTGAAGTTAAGAAGCTGAGAAAAAGCAGTTAAGTATAGATTGGAGTCTGTTCACATCATTGGGCTTCTCTGTTTATTTTAATCAGTGACTTGAGTGAGGTAGTGGTTGTGCATCTGCTAAATGTACTTAGCAGGAAAGAACACTGGGCTCAGTGGAGGCTGAACAAATCAGCTTTACTTAAACTTTTCTTGAGGGGGTAGGAGTATAGAAGTGTACTTCACAAATACCATTTAGGCCTCATCCACTCTTACTGCACTCGAAAGAGAACATCTAAAATTATTTCAAAAACAGACCTACAGTATTTGGATCATCTGAACCCTTCCTAACTAAGAGTTAACGTCAAACATTTCTAACAAACTAAATACCACATCCTTGAGTTTTAATGAACCAAAAATTTCAGGATGCTAGACTAATGGAGCATTGCACGACCGTAAGATTATAAGATTTAGGAGCAGAATTAGATCATTTGGCCCATTGAATCTGCTCCGCCATTTCATCATGATGGATCCATTTCCCTCTCAGCCCCAATCTCCTGCCTCTCCCCATATCCCTTCACGCCCTGACTAACCAAAAATCTATCAACCTCTGCCTTAAATATACCCAATGAATTGACCTCCACAGCTGAATCATTATGCTTGATGTCAATCTGCTGAATCATTTATGCACCTTATACATCTATATTGTTGAATTTATTTTAGTTTTACAAAAGAACAACAAGGATTCATTTCAGTCTATTCCCTCCACTGTACAGCAGTGTCAAATTAAGTGACTGACTTACAATGCGGTTGACATATATTTGCAGATGCTGGAATCTGAAGCAAAACAGAAACTACTCGAAGAACTCTGCAGATTGAGCAACAAAGGGAGGCAAAGGGATGGTCAGAAAACAGATAGCCAGTGTAAAGAGGAGAGAGGGGGCGGTGAGACAGAGGCTGGGCGGTAATAGGTGGAAGTAGATGAGGGAGTGATTATGGGCAGATGGAACCAGATGGGGGAGTGGAAGGAAAGGGAAATGTTGCTAATCATAATGATATAGGGATCAGGCCATCAGACCATCACCATGACTGCTTATTTCCATCTCAATAACGTTGTTCATTTCTTCCACAGAATAACTCTTCTCCTGAAGTCTTCGCCAATGCCACTTCACGCAGGGCCTAAGAGAGTAGTTGTGAAGCAGATGTTTCTTCTGCCTGTGTTTACAGGCTCAAGATAAGCTGATTGCTGTTCAGCACAGAATGAAAAGACATAAGATCATAAAACCATAAGGCCATACATAGGAGCAGAACAGGGCCATTCAGCCCACTGTGTCTGTTCTATCATTCCATCATGGCTGATTTATCTTCCCTTCTCGACCCTGTTCTCCTGCCTTCTCCCTGTATCCTTTGACACCTTTACTAATCAAGAACCTATCAATCTCTATTTAAAAAAAACACTGGCTTACCCTCAAAAAGAGCTGTTGAACCTTTGAAACCCACTTCGAAAGAGAGCTGAGTACATTCCCTCACTGAGCGGATTCAAGACCAAAATACATCAGATCATTATAGAATGGGCATTCATGTGGGTTTTCTTGGAAGGTTGTGCAGATTTAAAAGATCAATCATCATCCTACTGAATTTTGGTGTAGGCACATGTGCTTGAATGGCCTAACACCAGTGTCTATGTCTTATGTTCCTGTGCTCTTGGTCAAACTGTCTAGTCTAACATGAGTCATTCAAACTCCACTGCCAGGATCCTAACACATACCAAGTTCTGTTCATCCATTGCCTCTGTTTTTGATTACGTACAGTTAAGAAACATTATGGTTTTAACATTCTTATCTGTTTTTTCAAGTCCCTTTACACCCACATTCCTCTTCATCTCCGGCCTTATAACCTTCCAAGATATTTTGCACTTTAATAATTCTGCGTTCTTAACCATAGCCAAATTTAATCCCTCTAGTATTGCCAAGATCCTCCACACCCTACCTAAGTCTTACTATCTCTACCCCTCTCCTTTGTCCTGAAAGACTCACCTTAAAGCTATTTGATGATTTGACATAATCCCTTTAAATGACTACATTATCTTTTCATACATAATGCTCCTATCAAACTCGTGAGCATATTTTATTTTTAAATGACATCAACTTAGTTGTTTCACCTACACTAATTGTTCTATGACACAAAACAGTTAGGTGAACAGCCCTTTGTAAAGTTTTGGCAAATAAATGAGGAGAAGAGTGCATATCGTCTTGGGAAATGTTTCTGCATTTTGAATAAACGCAGATGCCCATTTGCTTCAAGGAAGCATTTTGTATTATGATCACATTCATACACTCATACATTTGTTCTGCAGCCTGTGTAATACAAAAAACATCTAAAGTAAAACCTTGACAGGATAGTTGAGTAAATAAAATGGATTATTCCTTCAAACGTTTGTGAGAGAAAACTACTTTCAGGCTGCAGAATCAATATGGTTACATCTAAATAAAATCTGGATGTGGACAGATAAATTGCAGATGGTTTAATCTAAATAAATATAAAATATTACACATAGGAAGCAGAAATATTAGATATAAATATCCAGTGGAGGGCCTTGAGTTAGAAAGGGCACTGCATGAGAAGGATTTGGGTGTCCTGGTAGACTCATCACTATCAACATCTAGACAATGCTCAGAAGTGATTAAGAAGGTTAATAGAATGTTGGGCCATATAATGCGTTCAGTGGAGTTCAAGTCTAGAGACATTCTCCTTAAACTGTATAATGTGTAGTAAGGCCACACCTTGCATACTGTGCACAATTTTGGTCTCCATATTGTGTGAGGGATGTGAAAGCACACTTGAGAATTCAATGAAGGGCATCTAAACTCATTCCAGGTCTGCAGGGTATGAGCTATGAAGAGAGATTGAAAGAATTAAATCTTTTTAGCCTAAATAGACACAGAGTGAGAGGAGACATGACAGAAGTGTTCAAAATCATTAAGGGTATAAGTAAGGTGGATGCTGGCTGCTACTTCAAAATTAATGCATCAGCAAAGACGCAGGTGGAGACTGGTTAAAAGGGGAGTTCAACATCAGGAAGTATTACTTTACACAGCGAATTGTGGACACGTAGCAAACTTCCTCGTTGTGCAGTTGAGAGTAGTACCTTGGAATCTAAACTCAATAGTCATTTCAGCACATTATGGGAATAGGAATTTGTTGGGCTGAATGGCCTGCTCTTGACAAAACTTTCTGATTTTCTAATGTTCTACATATAATATTGAGAAATGCTTAATACTAGAGAATGGTGAGGGAAAAGAAAATGGACTATGCAGATTGTGAGTTTGAGGCAAAAAAGATAGAAGTCAGAAGCTTTCTCCCAGCACATGATCAGATTGATATGCATCATACTCGGGAGTATAGAAAATATAGAATTTATTGATGCTGGTATGTGCTATGGAGATTAATGTTAGCAGGTAGAAGGTAGCATAGCAAGTAGAATTAAATAAATAAACAGTAAAATAAACAGTGAAAAATGTTGGTGCATTAACCTAAACTTGTGAGCAAGTAGAGTTGATTGCTTTTATTGCCAGAAGTCTTATTCATATGCAGACAGCTGTTGTGCATTGTTGTACTTCTAAGTTTCTGTTTTGAGTTCCTTTTAACTGAGTCAGTGATTGGTTGCACAGGCAAACCAACAAAATATGGCTGGGAACCTTCCTCTGCTTCTTACTCTTCTCTCCAGTTTATATGTCCTGTCCTTTTCCCGGTTGTGATAGGGTACAATTCTCCACCATACCTTGTCTAAGCTGTACTGCAAGAATAGCTTGACTGGTAAATGAATCCGAAACTTTGCTCTAATGTACTGATATTCTGGTTGCTAGCATTTTCTCAATATTCATCTTGGTTATAGCAAAGAAGTCATGTTGGAGTGCTAGTGTTCCCCAGTCACTGCTTCCACAATTGCTGGTAAGACAATATAACAAAAACAGCATCAACAATGTATGGAATCCAATGTCTATATCTGCTGAGCAATTGCACGATCATGGAATTGAATGGTTTTCTCTTGGTGCAGGATGTGGTGTCAGGAGCAGGAATGTGTATCACATTGAGAAGTGTTTCCTACTACTGTCTCAATGCACTGTGTATTAAATTGATCTGTATGAACACTTCATAAGGCAAGGTTTTCACAATATCTTGGCTTACAGTATGTGAAAGTAATAAACCAATTCCAATTTTACAAAGTAACAAAAAATAGTCGACGCTTACAAGAGTGAACAGATATTTCAGTGGTTGCTTAGATGTATGTGATGGAATAGAAATTCAAGAAACAGCCACTAACATAGCAGCGAAGTAATTTCTCGGATGATCTGCAGGGAATAGCACAGCTGTGTAATGACTCTATGGAACTGTCACTTCCATGTGTGGATATCCCCAGACATATCCAGATATTATGCCTTCTCTTTTGCACTTAAGTAATCTGAAAAGGGCTGCTCCTTTTTAAAGACTGACCTGCAATTATACTCTATTACATTGTATCTGCCATCTTCTTTCTTCTCTGGAACTTGAATGTAAAAGAACATATTTGAGGGAACCTATAGTTCATTTTTGATAAGACACAATGATAAAACATTGAGAAGTAGGTACTCAGTAACTTCCAAAATGACAGCAACCAACTTTATATAACATACTCGCACACAGTGGAGTGAAGAATAAGTCTGCGAATCTGGCAGGAGCAAACGATGTTGGGAATGACAAGGGTGGAGCACCACAATAGGGGTGTGGGACAGGTGGCAGAGAAGGGGTGGGGGGGAGGGTGGTGTGCGTACAGACAGACACACCCAGCCCTGAGACACCAGAACAGGTCATTCAATTCCAAACAATTGGTTTACTGATCATTACAGAATGTCTCTTTGGTGCTTCCTGCTCCTTCCCACATTTCCTCTCCCTTCCCCTTTTCCCAACGTTGATTCCCCTCTCCCTATCAGAAATAAGAGAAAATCTGCAGATGCTGAAAATCCAAGCAACACACACACACACACACACACACACACACACACACACACACACACACACACACACACACACACACACACACACACACACACACACACACACACACACACACAATGCTGGAGGAACTCAGCAGGTCAGGCAGCATCACTGGAAAAGAGCACAGTCGATGTTTTGGGCTGAGGCCCTTCATGATGACTCTCCCTGCCCCCTTCGCAATCTCAGTCTCCAATACTCACACTACAATCAAGTTTATTATCACTCACTGATGTCATGAAATTAGTTTTCATTTGCAGCAACAGTACTGTGCAATGCATTAAATAATTACAGTCCTGTGCAAATGTTTGTGGCACCCTCATTGTATATGCATGTCTAAGACTTTTGTACAGTACTGTATATGTATGATATATACAGTATACAATGCCTCTGAAAAGTATTCACCCCCCCCCCCCATAAGTTTTCATGTTTTATTGTTTTACATTGAATCACAGTGGATTTAATTTGGCTCATTTTGACACTGATCAACAGAAAAAGACTCTTATGTCAAAGTGGAATCATGTCTGCAAAGTGATCTAAGTTATTTACAAATATAAAACACAAAATAATTGATTGCATAAGTATTCACCCCCTTCAAGTTAGTATTTAGTGGATGCACCTTTGACAGTAATTGCAATCTTGAGTCTGTGTGGGTAGATCACTATCAGTTTTGCACATCTAGACACTGCAATTTTTCCCCATTCTTCTGTTCAAGCTCTGTCAGATTGCATGGGGATCACGAGTGACAACCCTTTTCACATCCAGCCACAAACTATCAATTGGATTGAAGTCTGGACTCTGACTTGGCCACTTCAGGACATTAACTTCATTAACTTTGTTGTTGTTAAGTGATTACTGTGTAGCTTTGGCTTTATGCTTGGGGTCATTGTCTTGCTGGAAAACAAATCTTCTCCCATGTTGCAGTTCTCATGCAAACTGCATCAGGTTTTCTTCCAGGATTTTCCTGTATTTTGCTGCATCCATTTTACACTTTACCTTCACAAGTCTTCCAGGGCTTCATGGTAGGGATGGTGTGTTTTTGAAGATACACAGTATTTTGCTTACGCCAAACATAGTGATGGCCAAAAAGCTCAATTTGGGTTTCATCAGACCATAGAACCTTCTTCCAGCTGACTTCAGGTTCACCCACATGCCTTCTGGCAAATTCTAGCTGAGATTTCATGTGAGTTTTTTTCGACAGTGGCTTTCTCTTTGCCACTTGCCCATAAAGCCTGGGCAACAGTAATAGTATGTGCAGCCACTGAAGCTTGTAACTCCTCAAGAGTTGTTATAGGTCTCTTGGTGGCCTCCCTCACAAGTTCCTTTCTTGCACGGTCACTCAGTTTTTGAGATCGGCCTGCTCTAGGCAGATTTACAGCTGTGCCATTTCTTTCCAGTTCTTGATGATTGACTTAACTGTACTCCAAGGGATATTCAGTGACTTGGAAATTTTCTTGTATCCATCTCCTGACTTGTACGTTTCAATAATCTTTTTGTGGAGTTGCTTGGAGTGTTCTTTTGTCTTCATGGTGTAGTTTTTGCCAGGATACTGACTCATCAGTAGTTGGACCTTCCAGATACAGGTGTATTTTTACTACAATTTATTGAAACATCTTGACTGGACACAGGTCTCCAAAAACAGATCTCTATTTAACTAATTATGTGACTTCCAAAACCAGTTGGTGGCACCAATGATGATTTGTTGCGCCATACTACAGGGAGTGAATACCTATGCAATTCTTTTGTGTTTTATATTTGTAATTGATTTAAATCACTTTGTAGAGATCCTTTTTCACTTTGACACGTAAGAGTCTTTTTCTGTTGATACTGTCAAAAAATCAAATTAAATCCACGGTGATTCCATGTTGTAAAACAATAAAACATGAAAACTTCCAAGGGGGTTGAATACTTCTTATAGGTACTGTATATATAAGGACAGAACCTTTCATATAATTCATGCACGGGCATTGTATATGCATTCCACGGTTATAATTTTGTATTATTATTCTTCAAATTGCAAAAGAGATGCAGTCCTGCTAGATTTCAGTTGGTAGCTGAAATTTTGTGATTAGAAACAACCAGGTGACATACAAAAGGAATATTTCAGTACTGTGTATTTTATTGCACAGAGAGTATTATGTGATAACTGGCTGTGTGAACTGAAGACACATACTTCAAAGAATCAATACCATTATGATGTAAATTCATACATTCGGCATTGATAATTTAAGGATTTTACTGCACAGTCTTCAGTACACTTGAGTCCCTGTTGTTCTGTGGTGTGTTATATTCTGTCAGCATACAACACACATACCTTGTTAGAGGTAGAATGGTTCACAAGTAATTGAATCAGAATTGGAAACAGGTACCGGCGGCATATGTCATGAAATTTGAAACTTGTTGTCTTTGTGGCAGCATTACAAATACTACAGAAAAAAATGTGAAACACACACACACACACACACACACACACACACACACATATAAATAAAAAATATATATACATACATACATACATACATGTAGAATGGCATAGGGGAAGAAGCTGTTTCTGAATTGTGGAGTATGTGGCTTTGGGCTTCTGTACCTCTTACTGGTGGTAAAAATGAGAACAACGCATGACCTGGGTGCTGGGGGTCCTTAATGATGGACACTGCCTTTCTGAGGCCTCACTCCTTGAAGATGTCCTGGATACGATGGAGGCCAGAGCCCATGATGGAGCTGACTACCTGCAGATTATTTCAATCCTGTGCAGTAGCCCCTCCATACCAGACAGTGATGCAGCCAGTTAGAATGCTCTCCATGGTACATCTGTAGAAATTTGCAAGTGTCTTTGGTGACACACCAAATGTCCCCAAACTCCTAAGGAAATATAGTTGCTGTCGTGCCTTTTTTGTAGCCGTATTGATATGTTGGGTCCAGGATAGATTCCCAGAGATATTGACACCCAGCCTTTACTGATATTGTGCATAAACAATAAAGGCTTGCATTCAAATAGTGTTGTGACATAGCAAAATGCCCAAATAGCTGAACAGCAAAAATACAGCACTATATTTACACCCTCTCTTGGATGCATACTTTATGAGTATACACCAATTGGCTTCTGTGTAAAGGTAATACAAATTAAAAATTCTCATCACTATGTTCTATTTACTACGTAGCCTCACTCCTCCCTTTCTTTGTAACCTTATTCACTTCAACAATGTTCAGAGATTTATATACTCTTATAGTTATGGTCTTTTGCTCCAATATTGAAAATCATGTCTTCATCTGCCTGGGCTCCAGGCTCAAGTGATATCTCCCAATTCATTTCTAGGTTTCAGTTTTTTTTAAGCTTATCTTAACAACTCTGTGCATTACCATCCAGCCACAGTGATTGCTCATCTGGCTCAACATCAAGTTCTGTTTGATGACACATCCTTGAAGGACCTTGGGATATCTTACCCTGCAAAAAGTAATTTATAGATACAAGTCCCTGTCTTTTTATGAGGTGAATTTAAAATAAATTCACGCACAACATGGATGATTGTGCAAATATGTAGATTTGTAATACAGCAATTTGAACTTGCAGTTCCACCTGAACTGGGCACCATGGGTTTGTGGTCTGAGTCTGGATTAAGGCATTGGGACTTTGAATGAAGGCACTTAAACAATACAGATCAAACATGCAGAAAAAAACCTAATATTGTATTACGTTTGCCAGTGGCTAAAATACCAGTGCAAACAAATTACTGTTTACAAAAGATACTATATAAGAACAGAAATTCCTTCTTCGTTCTATTTTAATTAAGTATTGATTTCTTGTTATTATTAAGAGCAAGCTCATCTTTAAAATATGGGTAGGGAATGAGGGAACTACCAGTTAAATATCATTGGAAATGTAATACGCCCAAAGTTCATTGAGCATAAATCAATCCCAACTAACTTTGGTTACTTTAAACCACTTCGACAGCTACTTCCATCTAAAGTTTCTACCACCTAATTCAGAATGACGATATAATATACTCTGGCATTCAGTTGCAACAGCTGTAATGCTGCAGATTAAAATGTACAGAATACTTGTAAGATTTATAGCCATTGATGGCGAAGGTACTGCCATACGGAAATCATGAAACAGTAATAATGTTGGTGGCATGAGAACACAGTTCACTCTTCAACTGCAAGTGCTTTATAATGGCAGGTTGTTCACCAGTGTTCTCAGTATTAACCCCAGAATAGTGAAATAAGAATTTAAATAAATCATCTGTCACTCACTGCCTTACTCTAACATGGCAAGCAGCCATGGAAGCGTCATTCATTTCAGGGTGAGTTTAAACCAGGACTTGCCTGATACCTGTAGCAGGGATATTCATTCCCATAATAACATCCTGACTAGTCAGCTGGTTCCTTAAGGTTGTTATAGCTGGGAGTGGTAGTGGGAACAGGCTCCCACTACCTATTACATGCTCCCAATGGCGTGTAACTCAAATAGCCTCTGACAACCTAGTCCAGCTCCTGGCCTTCATGTGTGGATTAGCTAATGAGCCCAGCTGAACCATTTCTACTGACAGGAGAAGGGGCAAAGGTGGGCTACTGGCACATTAAAACCAGTCGCTTCAGACAGACGGGGCTCATCAGCCATGGCTGGCAGCTCAGCTGGAAGAAGGAAAACTCTGCTCAAACCTCCGCTGCCTTGCAGCGATAACCACTCATGGGAAGGCTTCTGGAGTAAACTCTGAGGGAAAAACCCGGAGCTGGAGCCCCTAAGGCAGTCCTACTTTGAGTTCAACGCTAACTGCTGCGACACTGCTGGTGCCAAACTGTGTTGGTCTCTGCCGCTCCTTTGGGTTCATCAGATGCGTAGAAAGGGGGAGCTTGCTAATGGGCACCAGCTTGCTCCCCATATTGTACTGCCCTGGCTCGTGTATCTAGGATGCAACATTCATGGTCAACCCTAACTGACAGAAGTCTCAATCAACCAATCAGTCCGCTGGAAGAATCAGGTAGTCCATGAGCTATTCTAATCCAGGCTTCAGAATTTCTTCACCCTCTTAATACTATTGAAAATCATTTTATTAGAAATACAAGTTGATGAACATGCTCTTGTAAACACTTCAGTAAAGTACGTGAGTTAAGTGCATTCATTTAGAACATTCTAAGTCGTATCCCATTACAATCAATATACAATCAAGTGAGGTACAGATGTTATTTAACTTATTGAAAGGTGGGGATGTGGGTTAAAAAAGCATAAGCAGGTTTGGAGCATAATCACTTACAACAATGTCTGCATCAACTCTTCTTGAAATTCAATTAAGTTGGCTGGTTAGAAACTGACTAGATTAATCATAATCTTAAGTGCAGCAGATAGAATTAAGTAACTAAACAGCTAATCTTAAGCAACACACACAAAATACTGCAGGAACTCAGCAGGTCAGGCAGCATCTACGGAACAGAATAAACAGTTGACATTTTGGGCCAAGATCCTACTTCAGGACTGAGGAGGAAAGGGGAATAAAAAGGTGGGTGGAGGGCAAAGAGACTGGCTGGAAGGTGATAGGTGAGGCCAGGTGGGTGGGAAATGTCAAAGACCAGAAAAGGAAGAACCTGATAGGAGAAGGGAGCAGACAATAGGAGAAAGGGAAAGAGGAGGTAACCCAGGAGAAAGTAATAGGCAGGTGGGAAGAACTGAAAGATCAGAGTGGGGAAATTAGTTTACCAGAAGGAGAAATCAATATTCATGCCATCATGGAGGGATGGAATATAAGGTTTGCTCCTCCACCCTGAGGATGGCCTCACCTTGGCATAAAAGGACTGACTCATCGGAACGGGAATGGGAATTAAAATGTTTGACCACCAGGATCTAAAGCTAATCTTAAACCAGTTTCAAATTTTCTGCTTAATATTATACTTCGATCTCAAAACTACTAGAATATTGTTCAATTATAGTAGGATTAGAAAACTGATGGTAGTCAACAAACAAATCATAGTACACCTTTAAGGTCACTAGTATGGAGAATCAGGTGGATGTGTATTGGTAAGTCCAGTCCACGGCAATTCTCCTCTTCCACAAATTTGAAAATGAGTATGTTGTTAAAAGTTTTTCAACAGTGGACTTTCTTCCACCTGGATTCACCATAATCATATTTAAGATACCAACCAGCTAAACCATACTGTATATCAGCATTAACACAAGTGATGTGGAGTAAGGCTTCAGTCTCTGGCTCAAAAGAAAAGCTGAGTTGGATCTTTACAGTGAACTTGAGATGCTTCTTGTGTGTCTCTTTTACTATATGTTATGATTGCTCAGCTTGTCTGTTTGAGACTGAATGGTAGGAAGATGTGAAATATGAACACTTTTTTATTTTAAGAGCTATTCAAATTGCAATGACCAATATAATGGTCTAATGTCTGTAATAATATCTTTGGAAAGATTGCCTGCGATGAAAATAGCTACAAGTTCTTCAGTATCACATTGCATGATAATACATGATGCCCATAATACCTGAGGTTTGAATAGTTTCTCACAAACTCAAGAGGAGATCTACCTGTTTTTTTGCTGTGGTCCAGAAGGACATGCTCAAATAAAAGAATGGTCTACTTCCATACTTGGAATAATGCTGTGTGCGGGCATCCTGGCAGATTAATCTAGAGTTGGACTGAGGCTAATCTCTGAGAGGGATTCATTTGAAAGGGCTAATAAAAATAACATAAGCCCAAGTGGAGTGGCACTTTTGAAGCAGCCATTGTTGTGAGTGGTCCAGTGTTTGGAGAGGCTTTGGCTCATTAGGCATGGGCGAGGTAACTATCTGGTAAGTTGCTCTTTTTCTTCTTAATTCTTCATTCCTCGTCTGTTCGGACATAGCAGGGCAGTGAGAATGGTTCTGCGGCAGTGATTTGAACTGTGTGTGAGATGTAGGAGTCCAGCTTCTTGGATAACCACATCTGCACCAGGTGCACCAAGCTGCAGTTCTTCAGAGAATGCATTAAGAAACTGGAATGGCAACTCAATGACTTTTGACCCATATGGGAGACTGAGGAAGTGACAGATAGGAGCTACAGGGGAGGTAGTCACCCCTAGGTTGCAGGAGGCAGATAACTGGGTGACTTTTAGGAGAAGAAAGGGAACTAGGCAGCCCATAGAGAGTATCCCTGTGGCTGTTCCCCTCAATAATAAGTATGCCTCTTTGGATACTACCAGAGAGAAGTTGCAGTGACTGTGGCTCAGAAGAGAAGAAAGGTGAAGAAGACTGCAGTAGTGATAGGAGATTCAATAGTCAGATGTCAGATTCAACAGAGATGAGATTCTGTGAATGCAATAGAGACACCCAGATGGTATGTTGCCTCCCAGGAGCCAGGGTAAGGTATGTCTGCAATTGGGTCTATGGTATTCTAAAGAGTAAGGGTGAGCAGCCATAAGTCTTGGTACATATTGGCACAAATGGCATGAGTAGGAAAGATGAGAAGGTCCTGAAGATAAATTTTAGGGAGCTAGGTAGAAAGCTGACAAAAAGGACCTCCAGGGTAGAAATCTCTGAATTACTGCCTGTGCCACGTGTCAGTGAGGTTAAGAATAGGATGATTTGGCAGAAGTAGGTGTGTTTGAGGAACTGGTGCAGGGGGCAGTGTTTCAGATTAATGGATCATTGAGATCTCTTCTGGCAAAGGCAAAACCTGTTAAAAAGGGATTGGATATAACTGAACCTGAGGGGGAACCAATGTCCTTGCGGGCAGGTTTGCTAGAGCTACTTGGGAGGATTTAAACTCATTTGGCAGTGGGGTGGGAACCAGAGTGATAGCGCTGATGATGAGGAAGTTGGTTTACAAACAGAGGCAGTGTATAGTCAGGCCAGGCAAGGAGAGGTTGAGGATAGAGTAAAATCACAGTCAACAAGATGAGCTGCAATGTAAAAGGTGGAAAAAATCAAAAGGAGTGAATATAGGAATGAAGGTGTTATATTCGAATGTGTGCAGTATACAGAATAAGGTAGATGAATTTGTAGCATAGTTACAGATTGGTATGTACGACATGGGCATCAATGAATTGTGGCTGAAAGAAACTTAATAACTGAAAGGATACAAAAAGTTGGCCCAATACGTTGACTGCACTTTTTTCCATAGATGTTGCCTGGCCTGCTGAGTTCCTCCGGCATTTTGTGTGCGCTGATGGGAGTTATTTACAGATCCTCAAACAGTAGTAAAGATGTGGTCTAAAACTTACATTTTAAGTTAAATGTCTGCCAAAAGGGCAATGTTACAAAAGTCATTGGTGATTTCAATATGCAGGCAGGTAGGGAAAATCAGATTTGTGCTGTATCCCAAGAGGTGGAATTTCTAGAATGCCTAAGAGATGGCATTTTAGAGCATCACCTGTTGATCCCACTAGGGGATCAGCTATTCTGGATTGGGTGTTGTGTATTGAACTGGAATTGATTAGAGAGCTTAAGGTAAAAGAAACCTTAGGGGCATGTGATCATGAAATGATCGAATTCACCCTGAAATTTCAGAAGGAGAAGCTAAAGCCAGATATATCAGTATTGCAGTGGAGTAAATGAAATTGCAGAGGGTTGAGAGAGTAGATGGCAAAATTGATTGGAAAGGAACACTGACAGGGATGATGGCGGAGCAGGAATGGCTGGAACTCTGGAAGTAATTCCAAAGGCACAGGATCTATACATCCTAAGAGGAAGAAGTATTCTGAAGGCAAGATGACACAACGGTGACTAATAAGAGAAGACAAAGCCAACATAAGAGCCAGAGAGGGCATATAATAGAGCAAAAATTAGTGGGAAGTTAGAGGATTGGAAAGCTTTTAAAAACCAACAGAAGGCACCTAAATACATCATTAAGAAGGTAAAGAAGGAATATGAAGTTAAGCTGGCCAATAATATTAAAGAGGATACCAAACATTCCTTAGCTACATAAAATGTAAAAGAGAAGCAAAAGTGGATTGTCAGATTGCTGAAAAATGAGGATGGAGAGGTAGTAATGGGGGGAGAAAGACATGGCGAATAAACTAAATAAGGAATCCTTTTAGAATGGAGATGAGGAGGAATTTCTTTAGGCAGAGAGTAGTGAATCTGTGGGATTCTTTGCCACAATCATTTGTGGAGGCCAAGTCATTGGGTATATTTGAGGCAGAGGTTGATAAGATTCTTGATAAGTCAGAGCATGAGGAGATAAGGGGAGAAGGGCGGATGTTGGGGCTGAGAGGAAAATAACTCAGCCGTGATGAAATGGTGATGCAGACTCAATGGGCCAATGGCCTAATTATGCTCCTCTGGTCTTCTGGTCTTATGAAGGAAAAACTGAGAAACCGCTGTCATGTTACAAGTGCTCATGTGCTCTTAGTGAAATGTTTCCACTTTTAGGTGTATGTGAAAGACCCCCGATTTGTGACTAATTCATAAAGTTTGTGTTAGAAAGATATTAGTTCTTTTCGAAATCTATATCAATCAATCTATCTATCTATATATATATATAGTTAGAACCAGATCAATTGTTCACAGTATACACATATAGTTGAACAACAACACCATATGCTGATGATCGCTCAGGCAACAGCAGTAGAAAGAGAAATGGGCTCATGTTCAGAATCCCTTGAATTATTAACTCTATTTCATTCACCATAGTTGTACTCAGAGTTTTACTGGTTTTATTTTAGATTTCTCAAATCTAAGTACCATTCTCAAATACTTGCTCATTCTGCATCATACTTCCTTTCTCTAATGTTGTTCCAAGATTTTCCTCAAATATACTGTGTACTACATTTTTTGTGTTTTTATTACCCTTTTTGAAGGCAACCTTTACTCTATAGCATTCAGTTTGGATTCCTCCTTCACAATGTGACAATTATTGAGGATTAGAGGTGGCTTGATGGGGGTATGTAAAGTTATAAGAACCATAGACTGGGTAAAAAGTTAGAATCTTTATTTCTGTGGCACAGGAAGCAAAAACAAGTGATCAGGGGTTTAAAGTGAAAGGAAGCATCTGAGTCTGATTAGTAGGAATCAGCATTTCATTGTGCTTGGGATGTCATGCTTGATGAAAGTTCATGTTTTCATTGTGTGTGAGAATTTTTTAAAGAAGTAACTAAGAGAGCAGATGAGAGTAGGGCCGTGGAAACCGTCTATTTAGACTTTATCAAGGTCTTCAACAAAGTTCTGCATGACAGGCTGGCCTGTAAGGTTAGGCCCCATGGAATCCAAAGAGACCTTAAAGTTCAAAGTAAATTTCTTAACAAATTACATATATATGTCACTATATACAACCCTGAGATTCATTTTCTTGTGGGCAATCACAGTAAACAATACATTAGGATCAATGAAAGGCCACATCCAACCAACAGACAACCAATGTGCAAAAAATAACAAACTGTGTAAATTCAAAAAGAAAGAGGGGAAAAAAGAAACAACAATAATGAAAAAATAAATACTGAGAATATGAGATGAAGAGTCTTTGAAAGCGAGCCCATAGGTTCTGGGAACAACTCAGTGATGGGGTGAAGTTGAATCTAGGTGTGCTCAGTCCGGATCGGGAGCAGCAGCTCCAACACCATCACACTGAGCACGGGGGCTCCCCAGGGTTGCATGCTCAGTCCACTGCTGTTCACTCTGCTGACCCACGACTGTGCTGCAACACACAGCTTGAACCACATCATCGTTCGCCGATGACACGGCCATGGTGGGTCTCATCAGCAAGAATGACGAGTCGGCTTACAGAGAGGAGGTGCAGCGGCTAACAGACTGGTGCAGAGCCAACAACCTGTCTCTGAATGTGACAAAAGAGATCGTTGTTGACTTAAGGAGGGCATGGAGCGACCACTCCCCACTGAACGTCGACAACTCCTTGGTAGGGATCGTAAACAGCTCCAAATTTCTTGGTGTTCACCTGACGGAGAATCTCACCTGGTCCCTCAACACCAGCTCCAGAGCAAAGAAAACCCAGCAGCGTCTCTACTTTCTGCGAAGGCTGAGGAAAGTCCGTCTCCCACTCCCCATCCTCATCACATTCTACAGGGGATGTATTGAGAGCATCCTGAGCAGCTGCATCACTGCCTGGTTCGGAAATTGCACCATCTCGGATCGCAAGACCCTTCAGCAGATAGTGATGTCAGCTGAGAAGATCATCGGGGTCTCTCTTCCCGCCATCAGGGACACTTAGACTACACGCTGCATCCACAAAGGAAACAGCATTATGAAGGACCCCATGCACCCCTTATACAATCTCTTCTCCCTCCTGCCGTCTGGGAAAAGGCACTGAAGCATTCGGGCTCTCACCACCAGACTATGTAACAGTTTCTTCCCCCAAGCTATCAGACTCCTCAATACCCAAAGCCTGGACTGACACCTTGTCCTATTGTCCTGTTTATTATTTATTGTAATGCCTACACTGTTTTTGTGCACTTTATGCAGTCCAGTGTAGGTCTGTAGTCTAGTGTAGCTTTCTCTGTGTTGTTTTTTTTTACGTAGTTCAGCCTAGTTTTTGTACTCTGTCATGTAAACCATGGTCCTGAAAAACGTTGTCTCATTTTTACTATGTACTGTACCAGCAATTATGGTCGAAATGACAATAAAAGTGACTGGACTTGACTTGGTGGGGAGGCTTTACTCATGCTGAACTGGGCCATATCCACTACTTTTTGCAGGATTTTCATTCAAGGGAATTGGTGTTTCCATGATGCAACCAGTCAATAAACTTTCCACTGCACATCTGTCAAAGTTTTTCTAAGCTTTAGAGGACATGCCAAATGTTCACAAACTGCTAAGATGGTAGAGGCACTGCTGCATTTTCTTCATAATGGCACTTACATATTGGACCCAGGACAGATCTTTTGAAATAATAACACCGAGGCATTTAAAATTGCTGACCCTCTCCAACTCTGATCTCCCAATGATGACTGGCTCATGGACCTCTGGTTTTATCTTCCTGAAGTCAATAATCATCTCCTTGGTCTTGCTGACATTAACTGAGAGGTTGTGGCAGTACTCATATGTTGTTTCATCACTACCCTAGGTTCGGCCAACGTCAGTGGTGTCATCAGCAGGCTCAAATACGGTATTGTTAGGTTGATTCATATGTATTGCTCCACGATTCTACGGCGCTAATAAGTTTTAAAGGAGATATGAGAGGAAAGTAATTTTACGCAGATGGAGATTGATTTCACAAATTTGCTGTTGAAGGAGATGGTTGCGTTAGATACATTCATTACATTTATGAGACACTTAAACAAACTCCTGAATAGGCAAGGCAATGAAAGATATAAATAAGATTAGTATCGATGAGCAAAGATGTATGATGTGATGCAGGGCCCTCTTCTGTGCTCTGCATTTCTACGCCTCCATTACTATGATTCAATCACGTTTGGCTCAGAGGACAGCACCCTGCTGCAACCTGTTGCCCATCTTTGTAGACTTGGGTTCAAGAATGGCTAGTGAATGTTTGTGATCAGTAACTGCTATGAATGGATTGCCTAACAAGAACAGATAGAATATCAGAATTAAAGTTGAGTTTATTTTTACATCCACAACTATGTGCACAGGTGCAATGAAAACTTGCAGCAGTATCACAGTAACACAGCATCACATAAGCAATGTTCACAAGAAAATTGCAAATTACACAAATTTTGCAAAAGCGCACAATTAGAGCAAGAAAAATCGAAGTCCATTTTAGGGCAAAACAATGGTGCAAATGCCATCTGTAAACCGCTAGTGATATTGCTGTTGGCAGAATCTCAGATGGTGACGAGGAGGTGTACAGGGGTGAAATTAATCAGCTGGTCATGTGGTGTCAGAACAACAGCCCTGCACTAAGCATAAGCAAGACCAAAGAACAGATTGTAGGCTTCAGGAAGAGGAAGTCAGGAGAACACAGAGGTGGAAAGGGCGAGCATTTTCAAGTTTCTAGGAATCAACATCACAGAGGATTTATCCTGGGCCTAAAACATTGATGCAATCATGACAAGTCAAGTCAAGTTGCTTTTTATTGTCATTTCAACAATAACTGCTGGTACAGTACACAGTAAAAATGAAACAACGTTCCTCCAGGACCATGGTGCTACATGATACAACACAAAACTACATTCGACTTCAGACCTACACGGGATTACATAAAACAGTGCAAGACAGTACAATAATTAATAAACAAGACAATAGGCATAGTAAAGGGCAAATTACAATATAATAATAAATGATGTAAATGTAAACAATGTTTTATCAGGAATTGAGAAAGAAATGAGCAAAAATTGCAAAGGGAGTGGAGTGTGTGTGTGTGTGTGTGTGTGTGTGTGTGTGTGTGTGTGTGTGTGTGTGTGTGTGTGTGTGTGTGTGTGTGTGTGTGTGTGTGTGTGTGTGTGTGTGTGTGTGTGTGTGTGTGTGTGTGTGTGTGTGTGTGTGTGTGTGTGTGTGTGTGTGTGTGTGTGTGACTAGACTCTTGGAATTGAGGAGTCTAATGGCTTGGGGGAAGAAACTGTTACACAGTCTGGTTGTGAGAGCCCGAATGCTTTGGTGCCTTTTGCCAGATGGCAGGAGAGAGAAGAGTTTGTATGAGGGGAGCGTGGGGCCCTTCACAATGCTGTTAGCTTTGCGGATGCAGCATGTGGTGTCATTGCACCTTACTGGCTATACTTCATTAGGACATTTGGTATGTCAACAAAAACTCTAGAAACTTTCTTCAGGGGTTATGTGGAGAGGATTCTGACTGGTTGCATCACCACCAGGTATGGAGGTACCAATGCACAGGGCTGAAAGAGGCTTCAGAAGATAGTAAACGCAGTTAGCTCCATCATGGGCAAAAGTCTTCCCACCATTGAGGACATCTTCCAAAGGCAGTGCCTCAAGAAGGTGGCATCTATCATTAAGGACCCTCACCATCCAGGCCATGCCTTTTTTTCATTATTACCATCAGGGAGGAGGTACAGGAGCCTGAAGACCCACATTCAACATTTTATGAACAGCTGCTTCCCCTCAGCCATCAGATTTCTGGGAAGTCCCTGAACACATGAACTCTACTTTGAAATTCCTCTTTTGTACTGTTTATTTATTTACTTACTTTCGTATATTATAATTTGTACTAATTTGTCATGCCTGCACTATATGATTGCCATAAAACAAGACATCTCATGATATATGTCAATGACAATACACCTGATTCTGATTCAGGTGTAAATCTTGTAATCCCAATGATTGACATTATGCCCTTCGCCATCACGGGCATAAATTTCATGCAAGGGCAACAGCCATCAGACTCTACAACTGGAAACATCAGATAAGCTCCACAGTATAAGTGGTTCACCTGGAATGACTACTTATGGGGGTTGTATGCATTCCCTTCCTACTCTCTCACTGTCGCATATCTATTTTGTCAACCAATATTAGACCGTAAGATCATAAGATGTAGGAGCAGCGTTAGGCCATTGGGCCCACCAAGTCTGTACCACTATTTCATCAGGGCTGATCCATTTCCCACTCAGCCCCAATCTCCTGCCTTCTCCCCGTAACACTGCACCCCTTGACTAATTAAGAATCCTCTGCCTTAAATATACCCAATGACTTTAATTAACATGGTTTCTTGACTGGACTCTATAGTTCACATTATGTTGTGTTTCTGGTTTCTGGTCATTCCTTCTTTTGCTGTTATTTGGGCGATTTGGATCAAGGCAGCTGAACAGAATATGCCTGGACTCTTGATTTTGAGTTTTATATTCTGTTTCCTCACTCGCTCTTTTTGTGGCTGTTTGTGAGATTTGTTTTTATTTGCGCATGGGGGTGGGTTGATGTTTTTTCTTCAAACAGATTCCATGGTTTTCTTTGTTTTGTGACTGTCTGCAGGGAAGACAAATATCAGGGTTGTATACAGCATACATACTTTGATAATAAGTGTACTTTGATTTTTGATCTTTGCTGTACATCAATGCTAATAAGGGTCCTGTCACGCACTGTATATATTCCTCTTATATTTTGTTCTGTACCAGCAGTAATAGACCACAAACTGAGTCAGGGTTTAACATTAAACCACTATATTTATTACTATCTGCTCAAAATACAGAAAATTAAACAAACTACTCTCCTAAACAGAAGTTAACAGTGGTATGTGTTGTAGCTCCCAAACCCGTCAGGCTTTGGGACAGTTCTTAAGGTCTTAAGATGGCAAGCTGAAAAGTTCCAGTAATTCACGGAATTTGTGAGAGGAGAAACAACAATTCCACAGGTTCCATGCTGGGAAAAAAGGTAACAGTCACAGAAGAACTCAGCCGTCGAGTTGTGTTCCGAAATTCACATAGGTGACAGTCCCGTAATATTCCTTAGTACAAGTGGTCACCACATAACACACCTGAATCCATGTAAGGGTCAACAAAAGTGGTCGCCGCAGAATACTCCAAAAATCCATGCATGGATCATATGAGGTGACAGTCACATATCCAATATGCACTGTGTGGTGCTCATTCACCCAATTCTTTGGGCATGGGAAAGTATCAAACTTCACTCATTACTGTAGCAAGCTCCTGCTCGCAGTCTGGAGTCTTAACTCTCTCTCTGTCTCTCTACTGAACGTTCCAGCAGTCTGTCTGCATCCTGTTATACTGACGTCATACTCGCGCCTCATCCAGGCATTTAAAGTGACGCCCACCGTAAACGAAACCCGTGGTCACGCAACAATTTAATCTGCCAAACTGCAACAAGACCCAGCTATCTGAATTAAACTTCATCTGCCATTCCTCTCCCCAAGTTTCCAACTGATCTACATTCTGCCAAGTCCTTTGACAATGTTCCTCACAACACTGGGATTCAAAGGGATTCTGTCAACTGGGCTATGCTCCCATTGTAAATAAGTAATTCTATAAAGTTAAATAGCGAATTATAACCATTGAAATTATATTTCATTGTTTATTGGTGCATCTGTTTGAAAACTAAAACAACAATTTATTTAACTCTGTCAAGAAAGGAAAAGGAGAGAAAAGAAAATGTGCCAGCTTCTGTCACTTGTGGTTTATTCACAGTCACAACTCCATTCAATACAGGTCTACGACATGATTACCAAACTCAGTAGCATTAGGTATTGTCCAACTCATGGATGTCTGCACAAATGGAACCTGTTCATAATGGTCGGTACCTTTATCAGGCACCCCTCAGTCCTTTGTACCAGTCAAAACCAGCTGAGCCATTCCAGGCTCTCCACACAATTGAAGTAACCCAAATCAGGCAACAGTTTGGTGAATCTCCTTTGCATTCACATCTTCTCTAGAGTATGGCAGTCAGAACTGCACGCAGTACTTCTAAAGCAACTGCAACAGTGTTTTGTACAGCAGCAATATACACCCCAACTCTTACATTCCCTGTCCTGACCTATGAAAGCAAGTATACCCTTGACTTTCGGAATACCTGAACTACATGTGTCTCCACTACCAGGGAACAATGAATTTGGGTGCTTACGTTTCTCTGTCCATCAACAATCCTTTTAGCCTTACCATTTGCTGGATGTATCCTGCTCCTATTCGACTTACTAAAATGCATCAGCCTGCATTTGTCAGATTACATCCATCTGCCATTGTTCAGCTTAACGTTCCATTCAATATGTATCCTGCCCTAGCCTTAGACATTCTTTCCTGTTATCCATAACACTAATAATTTTTGTGTCATCTGCAAACTTGCTAACCATACCTCCTAGATTCACATCCAAGTTCTTAACGCTAATGACAAACAAGGAAGGCACCAGCACCGATCAGATGAAAAGGACATCTCTACCCTCTGCCTCCTGTTATCACCTTTAGCATTTTTTTGTTGATTTCCAAGCAGATTGTCAGTCACTATATTAGATACTGCTTCTAAGCTTTACAATTCTAATTGTAGATCAAAGATCTAATAACCAAAATAAACAACACAGTTATAAATTATGAATGAAAAGTTTAATATCAGGAGTCATAATGAGCTATACTGTAAACAGTATATAACAGTAAACAGTAAATCTCTAAACAGAGGTGGGCAAGGGTACTTGCAGGAAGTGTAAATAATGCTATTTCTACTGGCACTCACTCTGAAAATACATTCCACTAAAGATGAAGGAATATGGATCAATAAAATTCCATGCTCCGGGGACTGGTCCCATAGTAACCATTAAACTCTTCTGAGATAATATTGCAGCAATAGGCACTATTGATAGACAAACAGTATTTATTGACCAGAGATGAAAAATCAGTGACCCAATGGTTTCACTGTTTCCACTAATTCATGTCTATTTTTACTTTACAAAAATTATTAAATATTAATTGAAAACCCTACAATAATAGCAAGCACAGCAACTGGTGTAACTCAAGCTTGCTGCTACTTACTAATCAGTCAGTAATGGAATGTCCTGAAGAGTTTTGCTGTTTTAAATCTAAGAGCCTCAACAGATATTGAAAAAATGACATGGTCTGCTTGATGTTGTGAAAATCAATGATTCCATAAGTGTGAATTTGTCTCCACTCTTAATTCATTTCATATTGTTAATTGAGCTTGATGTTAAATGTATTATGTGAGAATAATGTGTTCAGCATCATAGAAAGCTGAATCCAGTTGGCATTCTCCACTGTGGAAGGTTTGCTTCTGGAGCTATTTACTTGATTTTCCACTCATTTAAAAATTGAAGGATAAAATTTTCTGCATATCATAAAAGCACCGTAAGTTTCAACTATTGTACTCTTGTTATCATAAAAGATAAAAACAAATATAGACATAAGATTTTAGTGCATCTAAATATCCTGATAAATACACGAGATTACCAGGAAACTCTATAGACACCAGAGATTTTGGGCGCAGGTTACTTGTAGTGAAAATCGTAATTCTATTATCATGCTGGCAGCAAATCAGTTCTACACTTTGAAATGCAGTAAAGAAAAAGAATGATTTCCTATAACTTCTTGGCTTATACAAGACTTGATAAAGATTGAGTAAATTTATATTCTGGATAATAAAATCAGAAAAATTATGGGCATCCAATTTTGGACTCAGATTTTTCACAAAATCTTGAGTTTGAAATTTGTTTGTGCTAAGATGGTAAACAAAAACAAAGTAATTATGCAATGCTTTTCAGGATCGAAAGCACTTCAAAGATTTCCCCTTCTGATATGCAACTTGCACATAGCAGCCTCTCCAAAGAGCACCATGACAATGACCAGATAATCTCATATACTGATTGGAGGACACCTGAAACTCCTGCTCTACATTAAGACAGTGCAATTAAATCCCTTGTCTACACCCAAATCCAATTCTCATCCAAACTTCAGCACCTCCAACAAGGCAAAACTTCATCATCAAAGCAGCTTCCCAGCCACTTCAAAACTTCAGAGTTGTATTTAAACCAACATTCTTTCATCTGGCTTGTTGATAAAATAAATATTTTGTGGTTTGTAGTTTTACGACTGGATGGGTTCCTGTTTTCCTGGAACCAACTTCATTTTTCATTAATGTTAAAGGCAAATGCATTTTTATATTTTTGGAAACAGAACTTTGTTTATACTTATATTCTACTACCCATCTGATGTTTTTCCATTGCTAAATGTTTATTCTTCTCCAATAAACTGCTTCAATAACATGGAATTGGAATTCTGAAGAATATTATGACATAATACAAATGCCTAGAAACTGGGAAACCAAGTAACAAGCAAGTTTCTTGTAGATAAGAATTAGTGATGTGCCTTTAATATCTTGAAAGAGCTATATAGGATATAAGGTAATAGAATAGATTCAAAACTGAAATAAAAGCAGAAAAAGTATAAAAGTTTCAGCTGATCAGATGGCACTACCTGGTATGGAAACGCCAATGTCTTTGAATGGAATATTCTACAAAAGGCAGTGGATTCGGTCCAGTACATCACAGATAAAACCCACCCAACCACTGAGTATATCCACATAGGAAAGCAGTATCCAATATCAGAGATCCTCACTACCCAGGCTATGCTCTTTTCTCACTGATGCCATCAGGTAGAAGGTACAAGAGTGTCAAGACTCACACCACCAAGTTCAAGAACAGTTACTACCCCTCAACCGTAAAGCTCTTGAACAAAAGGGGATAACTATACTTACTTGCCCATCCACTGAGATGTTCCCACAACCTATCATCTCCCTGTAAGGATTCTTTATCCTTACCCATGCACCCATGCTGAGCTCATCAATTTCATTGACTTTCCCTCTAACTTTCACCCAGCCCTCAAATTCACTTGGTCCATCTCGGACACTTCTCTCCCCTTTCTCGATCTCTCGGTCTCCATCTCTGGAGATAGACTGTCCACTGACATCTTCTATAAACCCACTGACTCCCATAACTTCCTTGATTATACCTCCTCCCACCCTGCCAAATGCAAAAATTCTATTCCCTATTCCCAGTTCCTCCGTCTCAGCCGCATCTGCTCAAGGATGAGGCTTTCCGTTCCAGGACATCCCAAATGTCCTCTTTCTTTAAGAACCGCGGTTTCCCTTCTGCCGTCATCAAAGATGCCCTCACCCGCATATAACCATATAACCATATAACAATCACAGCACGGAAACAGGCCATTCCAGCCCTCCTAGTCCGTGCTGAACTCTTAATCTCACCTAGTCCCACCTACCCGCACTCAGCCCATAACCCTCCACTCCTTTCCTGTCCATATACCTATCCAATTTTACCTTAAATGACACAACTGAACTGGCCTCTACTACTTCTACAGGAAGCTCATTCCACACAGCTATGACTCTCTGAGTAAAGAAATACCCCCTCGTGTTTCCCTTAAACTTTTGCCCCCTAACTCTCAAATCATGTCCTCTCGTTTGAATCTCCCCTACTCTCAATGGAAACAGCCTATTCACGTCAACTCTATCTATCCCTCTCAACATTTTAAATACCTCGATCAAATCCCCCCTCAACCTTCTACGCTCCAATGAATAGAGACCTAACTTGTTCAACCTTTCTCTGTAACTTAAGTGCTGAAACCCAGGTAACATCCTAGTAAATTGTCTCTGCACTCTCTCTAATTTATTGATATCTTTCCTATAATTCGGTGACCAGAACTGTACACAATATTCCAAATTTGGCCTTACCAATGCCTTGTACAATTTTAACATTACATCCCAACTTCTGTACTCAATGCTCTGATTTATAAAGGCCAGCGTTCCAAAAGCCTTCTTCACCACCCTATCTACATGAGACTCCACCTTTAGGGAACTATGCACTGTTATTCCTAGATCTCTCTGTTCCACTGCATTCCTCAATGCCCTACCATTTACCCTGTATGTTCTATTTGGATTATTCCTGCCAAAATGTAGAACCTCACACTTCTCAGCATTAAACTCCATCTGCCAACGTTCAGCCCATTCTTCTAACCGGCATAAATCTCCCTGCAAGCTTTGAAAACCCACCTCATTATCCACAACACCTCCTACCTTAGTATCATCAGCATACTTACTATTCCAATTTACCATCCCATCATCCAGATCATTTATGTATATTACAAACAACATTGGGCCCAAAACAGATCCCTGAGGCACCCCACTAGTCACCGGCCTCCATCCCGATAAACAATTATCCACTACTACTCTCTGGCATCTCCCATCTAGCCACTGTTGAATCCATTTTATTACTCCAGCATTAATACCTAACGACTGAACCTTCTTAACTAACCTTCCATGTGGAACTTTGTCAAAGGCCTTGCTGAAGTCCATATAGACTACATCCACTGCCTTACCCTCGTCAACATTCCTCGTAACTACTTTAAAAAATTCAATAAGGTTTGTCAAACATGACCTTCCACGCACAAATCCATGCTGGCTACTCCTAATCAGATCCTGTCTATCCAGATAATTATAAATACTATCTCTAAGAATACTTTCCATTAATTTACCCGCCACTGATGTCAAACTGACAGGTCTATAATTGCCAGGCTTACTTCTAGAACCCTTTTTAAACAATGGAACCGCATGAGCAATACGCCAATCCTCCGGCACAATCCCCGTTTCTAATGACATCTGAAAGATCTCCGTCAGAGCTCCTGCTATCTCTACACAAACTTCCCTCAAGGTCCTGGGGAATATCCGGTCAGGACCCGGAGATTTATCCACTTTTAAATTTCTTAAAAGCGCCAGTACTTCCACCTCTTTAATTGTCATAGGTTCCATAACTTCCTTACTTGTTTCCCACACCTTACACCATTCAATATCCTTCTCCTTACTGAATACCGAAGAGAAGAAATCGTTCAAAATCTCTCCCATCTCCCTCGGCTCCACACATAGCTGACCACCCTGATTCTCCAAGGGACCAATTTTATCCCTCACTATCCTCTTGCTTTTAATATAACTGTAGAAGCCTTTCGGATTTACTTCCACCTTATTTGCCAAACCAAACTCGTAATTTCTTTTAGCTTTTCTAATCTCTTTCTTAAGTTTCCTTTTACATTCTTTATATTCCTCGAGCAATTCCTTTACTCTATGCTGCCTATATCTATTGTAGACATCCCTCTTATTTCGAACCAAGTTTCTAATATCCCTTGAAAACCATGGCGCTTTCAAACCTTTAACCTTTCCTTTCAACCGAACAGGAACATAAAGATTCTGTACCCTCATAATTTCACCCTTAAATGACCTCCATTTCTCTATTACATCCTTCCCGCACTTCAGCCCTCACTCCATCCTCCCGTCACCACAACAGGGACCGTGTCCCCCTTGTCCTCACTTATCACCCCACCAGCCTCCGGATCCAGCATATTATCCTCCGCAACTTCTGCCACCTTCAACAGGACCCCACCACCAAGGACATCTTTCCCTCTCTGCTTTTCGCAGGGATCGTTCCCTCCACGACTCCCTGGTCCACACGTCCCTCCCCACAGATCTCCCACCTGGTATTTATCCCTGCAAGCGTAAGTGCTACACCTGTCCCTACACCTCCTTCCTTACCACCATTCAGGGCCCCAAACAGTCCTTCCAGGTGAGGCAACACTTCACTTGTGAGTCTGTTGGGGTAATCTATTGCATCCAGTGCTCCCGGTGCGGCCTCCTCTACATGAACGAGACCCGACGCAGATTGGGGGACCGCTTCGTCGAGCACCTACGCTCCATCCGCCGCAACAGACAGGATCTCCCGGTTGCCACTCACTTCAACTCTCCCTCTCATTCCCATTCGGATATGTCCATACATGGCCTCTTCTACTGCCTTGATGAGGCCAAACTTCGGTTGGAGGAACAACATCTCATATACCGTCTGGGTAGTCTCCAGCCCCTTGGTATGAACATCGAATTCTCCACCTTCCAGTAATTCCCTCCCTCTCCCTTCCCCATCCCACCTCTACTCTGCCTCCTCTTCTAGGTGCCAATCACCTCTCATGACTCTGCCTTCTACTACTACCCATAGTGCTTTCCCCTTACATTCCTTCTTCACCTCTCCTGCCTAGCCCCTCCCTGCTTCCCCTCCCCTACCCCATGATCTTTCCTCTGATTGGTTTTCCACCCTCCCCTTACCTTCTTTATAGGGCCCCTGCTCCCTCCTTCTTTAGTCCTGACAAAGGGTTTCGACCCGAAACGTTGACTGCTTCTTTCAACGGATGCTGCTCGACCTGCTGAGTTCATCCAGCTTTTATGTACATCTTCTTTATCCCATTATCTCACATTCTCGTTATTTATTGCTATTTATTTATATTTGCACTTGCAGTTTGCTGTCTTCTGCACTCTACTTGATCTTTCATTGGTCCTGTTACAGTTACTATTCTATAGTTTTGCTGAGTATGCCTGCAGGAAAACGAATCTCAGGGCTGCATGTGGTGACATATACGTACTCTAAAATAAAATTTACTTTGAACTTTGAATGAGAGCACAAGTGTCAGCAATTTGCTTGTATCTCTTTGAAATTTGTGCAATGAACTTGCTGTTCATGATAAAGCCTCAATGACACCAGGGAAGACAAACACAAATTGTGTGGCCACCATATATAACACCTCCATTCAATCAGCAGGGATAACCCAATTTCTAGTTGCCAGTCACTTTAATTCTCCATCCTATTCCTACTCTCACCTTCTGTATGGCACCAAGTTCTGTTCCAGCTAAGGTCAACATGAGCTCAAGGAACAGAATCTGATCTTTCAACTAGTCCATTGGGACTCAGCATGGAATTCACCAATTTCAGATAAATAACAAATTGAGTTTGTATCGGAACTGGCCAGATCATCAACATGTAGCATTCAGTTTTCCTTTCTCCACTCATCTGTTGGTCTTTATGGATGTTTGCAGCATCTTATTTATTTCATATTTCTAACCAATTCGATGTTTTACAGTTCCATACTGTTTTCCCTCCCAGTTCTTCCTTGATTTCTAGCCACCTTTATCTCCTTGCAGAGAATAACTCTGGTTAATCTGGCTTAATCCCTCTCATCTGGTTTAACCACCATTTGTGATTAGTTTTTCCTTGGTTTACCCCTAACACTGATGTTACCTTTATCTCCTTCACCCCTTCTCCATTTCTTCAACCTGATTTCAAACTCCGTTTAGCTTTGATAAGTATCATCAGCCTATTTCTCTCTCCATAAATGCCATCAATAAGAAGTAAATACCTATAAATCCAATAGATAAAAAAGGAGAAACATTTTTAAACAGAGGACAGATTGTTCCCACCACTGAAATAATTGAGTCAAATAGATGGAAGATAAAATGAATAGTGTAAGGCTCCAACTGCATTTTTCAGCATTCTTTGTTCTTATTTCATATTTACAGTGTTTTGCTGAACTGCCAGAAGTTGGATTTACCCTTATTAGAAGGTAAATTGGGTTTATGAAAAAAAGAAATTGGGACATGCTGCCTTTAAGAGAGTGCTATGGCGCAGTTATTCCTTTTCGCTGTGATAGAACATTACCTGTGCAATTACAGTCGGCAACTGTTTGCTAAGTTTGTAATTGTTGCATCATTTGCACACTGCTCATTGGAGAGCAGATTTATGTTGTTTAGGTTTGCTTGTCATGGCAACCACGCAGGCTGCTATGGAGATAAAGGAAAACTGAAGGATGGTTGAAGGGAGGGGCAAGGGGGAGCTGCTTGACACTGTGGGTAGTTCTGATGACAATTACATGTAACAGTGGATTACAGGAGACTCTTTGCTTCTGAAAGCAATACCCTAGTGGAGACTATTTAAATCAATCTGATTCTGATTGTTCTGCATGATATAGTTCTTATTTTTTTATGAGTGGAAAACAAAAGAAAAACCAACTTGTGGTTTTTGGCCCAATTTCTGTCAGTAAGTGTTTAAGGAGCAGGGCGCATAATGATGCCATCGAAGTATGCTGAAATACTTTATTGTCACCAAACAGTTGATACTAGAGCGTAAATCATCACAGCCATATTTGATGCCGCACTTCGCGCTCCATATGATGGGGAAGTGACAATGTGTGGGGTAAGTTGCAAGACAAAATTCTTGAAGGACCCGGCATCAGCCAGAAATGCGCATAATCAGCTCTAAGGACAAGAAAATTGCTTCTTATGCTTAATTTATACATAGAAATGCTGAATTTGTTTTTTCTTTCCCAATCCAATTTCTAAAATTGGAAATTTTGGATATGTGCAGTTTATCAGAGAACAGAAATTTTGAAAGTTGAAATCTTTCCTATAGTTCTATTTGGAAATTTGACTGATAAGTGTGGTTAATTCATACGAAGTACTTGAGGAAGCCAGTAAGTCAGGAAGGATTTAAGAAGGGGAATAACCAGTCCATGTTTTGGACCGAGATCCTATCCTTCATCAGGACTGGAAAGGAAGGGGAAAGAAACCAGAACAGTAAGTGTGCGGGAGGGGGGGGGGGGGGGGGCGGTGGAGTACAAGCTGTCAGGTGATAGGTGAGTCACAAGCAAGAGAAAATCTGCAGTTGCTGGAAATCCCAGCAACACACACAGAATGCTAGAGAAACTCAGTAGGCCAGGCAGCAACCACGGAAATGAGTAAACAGTCGACGTTTTGGGTTGAGACCTTTCGTTATCATCGAGAAAAAAGATGAGAAGGTGGCAGGTGATAGGTGAAACTGGGAGAGGGAGAGGAGGTGAAGTAAAGAACTGGGAAGTCAAGTGGTGAAAGAGATAAAGGGCTGGAGACAGAGGAATCTGATAGGAGAGGACAGAAAGCCAAGGAACAAAGAGATAGGGGAGGAGCACCAGAGGGAGAGGATGGGCAGTTAAGGAGATAAGGTGAGAGAGGGGAATGGGAATGGGGAATGGTGAAGGAGGGAGGGGTGATAGGTGCGATCAGGTCAGAGGGAGGAGGAGATGAAATAAGAAAGTAGGAGCTAATAGGTAGAAGGGGTAAAGGGCTGAAGATGAAAGTATCTGACAGGAGAGGATAGTGAACTATGGATGAAAGAGGAGGAGGGGAACCAGACGGAGTTGATGGGCAGGTGAAGGAAAGAGAAGCAGTGAAAGGGTAACTGGAAAGGGAAACAGAAAAAGAGAGAACATACGAGAGAGCAATTACTGGATGTTAGAGAAATCGATGTTCATACCATCAGGTTGGAGGCTATCCAGGTGGAATGTGAGGTGATGTCTGAGTTCAGCCTCATCACGGCATTAGAGAAGGCCATGGACAGACATCTTGGTATGGGAATAGGAAGCCACATTGAAATGAAATGAAACCAGAAGATCCTGCCTGATGCAGTGAACAGAGCAAATATGCTCAACAAAGTGGTCCCCCAATCTTTATTGGGTTTCCTCAATATAGAGGATGATTCCACCTGGATCATCATGTACAACAGATGACCTCGACAGACTCATAGGTGATGCATTGCCTCATCTATAAAGACTGTTTGGGGCACTGAATGGTGGTGAGGGAGGAAGTGTAGGGGGTACCACTTGTCACACTTGCAGGGGTAAGTGTCTGGAAGGAGATCGGTGGGGAGGGATGAGTGGACAAGGGAGTCACGTAGAGAGTCATCCTTACAGGAAGCAGCTGGGGTAGTTGCAGGGAAAGCTATGTCTTTATGTGACTCCCTTGGTCTCTTCACCTTCCTGATGAGGCCGAACATAAACTAGATGAACAGAATGTCATATCTTGCCTGGGTAACCTACAGCACACAGGCACGATCAAATTCTCTGGATTCTGATATCCTGCTTCCCCTTTCTCTTTCCAATCTTCCCAGGCCATAAGGTATGACCTTATTTATCAAAAGCCTAACCCAGCTCCTGCCCCATCACCCAGTTTTTTAATCTGCACTCCTTTGTTGTCTCCATTTATCTCCTCCTAACCTCTGACACTATCTCCATCCTCCCATGCTTTACCTGCTGTGATTCAACATCTTTAACATTTTCTCACTTAGATCCACCTATCACCTGCCGGATTTTTCTCCACCCCTCCCACTGCTTTATAACACTGACTATCTCAGCTCTGCTCCTACAGACTGGACGAAGGGTCTTAACTCAAAACATTGACTGTTGATTTCCCACCACAAGTATTGCTGACCTGATGAGTTCTTCTAGTAACTCCATATTCCAGTTTCTGCAGTTTCCCATATATCCAAACTTCATCTTCCTCTGCACTAAATAAATCTCCAGTCAGTGGGGAGGTTCTTTTTGGTTCCACACACTTTAGTTTTAGCTACTTTATGCTATATTCAGTGAATCACTACTCTGATATCTGGAGCAGCCACCTTTACCTCTTATCTGGAATTTGTGGGATTTTTGATAAAAAGCTGTAGCTGTGGACTGCTTCCACAATTTGCTATCCAATAGCCTTGCCACTCAGTACAAAATCAAAGCAGATGGAACTGTTCCTCAAAAGGAAAGTGGGCAGAGGATTCTTATTCATAAGGACATAAAACATGGGAGCAAGATTAGGCCATCTGGTCCATTGAGTCCGCTCCGCCATTCAATCATGGCTGATCCTTTTTTCTTCTCCTCTTCACCCCAGAACCTGGCCTTCTCCCCGTAACCATTCATGCCATGTCCAATCAATCTCTGCCTTAAATACACCCAACAACCTGGCCTCCACAACTGCATGTGGCAACAAATTCCACAAATTCACCACCCTTTAGCTAAAGAAATTTCTCCACATCTGTTTTCAAAGGGCACCCCTCTATCCTGAGGCTGTGCCCTCTTGTCCTAGACTCTCCCAGCATGAGAAACATCCTTTCCACATCTACTCTCTCTAGGCCTTTCAACATTTGAAAGGTTTCAATGAGATCCCACCTCATCCTTTAGAATTCCAGTGAGTACAGACATCCTTGTATGATAACCCTTTCATTGCTGGAATCATCCTTGTCAACCTCCTCTGGACCCTCTCCAATACCAACAC
Source organism: Hemitrygon akajei (assembly GCF_048418815.1). NCBI lineage: Eukaryota > Metazoa > Chordata > Chondrichthyes > Myliobatiformes > Dasyatidae > Hemitrygon > Hemitrygon akajei. The sequence goes on from NC_133125.1 coordinate 111,141,289, forward strand.
ATCTTTTCTAAGATGACGGGCCCAAAACTGTTCACAATGCTCAAGGTGAGGCCTCACCAGTGCCTTATAAAGCCTCAGCATCACATCTTTGCTCATGTACTCTAGACCTCTTGAAATAAATGCTAACATGGCATTTGCCTTCCTTACCACTGACTCAACCCGCAAGTGCTTCCATCCCTATATCCATATCTCTGGCTGTCATTTCTAAAACCATCTAGAAAAGTGCTGCACAAGAGATTCTAACTTAGAATGAAGGCACAGGGAATTGGGAATCATAGATAAATTAGATTGAAAATTGAGAGAAAGAATGCATGGGGTCATTTTAGTTTGCAGACAGGTCCTATAGGAACCAGAATTGGGTTTACATCTATTAACCAGTCACGATGCAGGTTTTCAACTCAAAATGCTGGCAATTTCTTTCCCCGCACAGATGTTGTTTGATCCACTGAGTTCTTCCAACAGATATTTTTGTTGCTCTGGATTCCAGCATTTGCAGTCTTATGCATCTGCTTCTGTGCATGGTTCTCCTCAAAGCAATTAATGCTTTTCCTGGACTTATTTGAACTCATCATCAATATGTGTGATGGCTATCTATGCATTACGAACAGAAATGGAAGATATAATATGCAACATATGACTTTTGCTTTAATCTTTCGGAAGAAACTGAAACCATCTCCTGGCAAGTCAGCAAGGCGATGGAAGGAATTAAATGATTTCCAGCAGAGCTTAGCTGTGCAGCTGACTGCACTGTCTACCTGAGCTTTTAGTGCACTGCATACTTCACGCATTATAACTGCAATACACAGTGCTTATGGTAGCAATACACAGTAGAAATATGCACTTGGCACCATACATGAAATGGGACTTGTTCAACACTGATAATTGTAGCAATTGGGAGATCCTGGGTCATAGAATCATACAGAGACAGACCATCAAGCTCCACCTATACAAACCACATTTACCAGCACTTGGTTCACAACATTCTATGTCTTGGCATTTCAAGAACTCATTTAGATAACTTTGTAAAAAGTTTTCAGAATACCCGCCTCCAACCACTCAAAGTGTTCACATTTTACTGGCTGGAAAACATCTTTGTCGCATCCCTTCCAAACCACTTTGCTCTCTAAAGACTTTCACTATCGTTATTTTATATACTGACTCAAAGACTAATCTGCTCCAAGAAAAACAACCCCAACCTATTCAATCTATCTCATAAATGAATGCTCTATCCCAGGCAATATCTCAAGTCATAAGAGTCATAGAACACTACAGCACAGAAAAAGGCCCTTCTTGTCCCTCTCCAGTGCAATCACATCTTCCAATAATGTAGCAACCAGAATTATATACAGTTATGGTTGAACTAACGTTTCACAAAGTTGTAGCATGATTTCCCTGTCTGGCCACCAGAGGCAAGTGTCCCAGATATCTTCTTCATCTCCTTTTCTCTGCTGCTTCCTTTGACTTGTACACCAGAGTCCCTTTGTTTACCTAATCCTTAGGGCCTGCCATTCAGTGTGAACATCCCATCCTCATTAGTTGTCTCAAAGGATACAAACATAAAGATTCAATTTAATTTGCAATTGCTTTGCTCATTTGATGAAACTGATAAATACCATCCTGTAGCCTATAATTATCGTCTTCACTATCAGCAACACCACCAACATTTAAGTAATTTGCAAACTTATGAATCATCTGTCATATATCCATATCCAGAACAACAGTAAAGTTATGAGCTATATTCCTTCAGATGCAGTGCAAGTCATGGGCTTCCAATCACACAAATAAAACAAATTATTGGCCTTGACCTCCTATTCCAACCCAATTTTGGATCTAATTCGCTAATTTATCTCCTACATTGTAATGTAGGAGATAAATTAACATCATATCAACTACACATAACCTCATCAATAGTTTTACCTCAATCAAATTAGTTAGACAGGATTATCCTGTCCATGGAAAAATGGGGGTTAATCAAAGATAGTCAACATAGTTTTGTTTAAGTGAGAATGACTATTTTGATTAATCCCTGATAGATTAATTCTGTCTTTCAGAATTTTTTCCATTGCTCCCTACCACTGACAGGTCTCCCTTCTGCCCTTCCTGAATATTGGTGCCATACTTGCTGCCTCTAGTCATGTGACATCTCAACTGTGGCTAGTGCAAAATTATAAATCTTGCTGAAGGCTTCAACAAGCTCTCCCTTTGTTTCCCAAAGGAGCTCTTGCTGACCACAAATACTCTGGAATTGGTTGGTGAGGGCCTGCATATTGCTTTGTGCAATTTTATCACACAAGAAAAATCTCCCACAGACTGCTGAGAATATCCTTGAATAACAGCAAAGAAATGCTCCAGCTTCGTTGTCTAAGTTGTCAAGCTTTTGGAATGCTACTGAATTTCAAAGATAATAAGGTCAATAGAATTTGAATACTCAGCTGGAAATTCTAAATTCCCAAGGTTCAATGAATAAAATTGATTCTTTTGTTACATTCTTTAAGTCATTTTTATATTACCGTAGATTCCGGATTTTAAGCCGCTACTTTTTTCCCACATTTTGAACTGCTTTGAACTTTGCGGCCTTTAATACGGAGCGGCTAATGCATGATTTTTTTCATGCCGCCTCGTAAACATTTTGCCTCGTAACAGTAGACCAATAAAATTGATGAGTAGTTCACAGAGGTCCAATGAAATTGTACGATAAATCAAGCGCACTTTCACAATTAAATTATTGTAAATCAGTCATTTGTACTCACCCTCATCAACATGGAAAACACTCGAAGAAAAGCATTGTGCTGCCTTTATGGCAGTTATTTAGTTTATAATATTTTCGCTTAGTAATTCATTTTCTAGTTAAAGTTAGAAGAGTTTTAACTATATTTGTTTTCTGTACTACATCGCGGGATGCTATGACGTCACACCCGGTTTCGCCACGTCTTGTGGGATACCAGTTTGCGATAAACGGAAAGGAGGGGGGGAGCGGCGGAGCCAAAACGCTGCTTTTAAGTTAAAGGCGATCAATAACTTTTCCTGGTAGGCTGCAGTATATATATTTTTTACCAGTCGTTAGGAGATATTGGAATGTTGTTCAGTAAAGAAGTATACGCAACGTATATTTAAAAGTAGCCGCGTTACGGGCACGGTTCGAAAAAAAGCATTTGCAATATGTATTTGTTTTTGTTACCATATGGATTTAATTAAAAGTTAAAAAATCCTCACGTGTAATATCTTTCTGTGTAAATAGCTCATATTACAACGTGGGACACCTGCGGCCGAAAATCCGGTGCGGCCTTTACAAGTAAAAAATTGATTTTATTTCTAAAATTAGAGCCAGCGGCTTTTAATCAGGTGCGCTCTGTAGTCCGGAATCTACGGTAGTTATGGTACACCAAGTATAAATATGCATAACTGTATTTTGTTTAATTCTTTAAATTCTTTCAGTATGCTTCTTTGTTCTTAGATTAATATTGCTTTTTATATTTCAGTGTTTCCCAACCGTTTTTAGTCCAATGCCCCCCTAAAGCACCTTCATACTTGCCACAACCCTTCTTAGGAACCATATACATTCCAGTGTGAAAACATGTCAACTATATACCATCATGAGAAAAATGATTCTGCTTTAGACTTTTCTTTTTCTTTAAACCTAGCTTACACAGTACCTGTGCACTGTGCTGCAGCTTCAATATCAATGTGATCCTTGAGCCTGATGGTTTTTAGCAAGAGTTGAAATATCTGGTTCAAGTTATGACAGCAAAAGCCTTAAGTACCCACATGTAACAAGTCCAAGTGATTTCTGTTTTTTGTGAGTATGTGGTTCACTGCACTGAATCCATTTTCAACAAGGTAGGTGGATGGCTCTTCTCCAAACTGTGTATGACAGTGTGATCCCATACCACAAAAAATGAAATTTCTAAAAAGCATTTTTGCTTCTTCATCATTCTGAATTTAGATAATTTCTTCTTGTAAGCTCTCTTCCTGATCTTCAGCTTGCAAAGAGAGGGTTAATTGCCCAGTGCAGAATTTCCAGAACATTCAAATCCTTGAATTGATTCTGAAAATCTTTCTTCAGTGACTGCAGGTATAAGCAGTACTCTTGCAAATCACTGTCTGTGAAAGACAGTGCCATACTTCTACATGCAGGAAATCTGTGGGAACATTCTTCTCCCAATGTTTTGATTATATATTTTCAATTTTCTGATAACAGTGGAGGCTGCATTTTTGCCTGGATTAAACTGAAATTCTCACCCAGCAGCTTCATATTTAGAGTGTTAATTTTGTCATAAAGATCGTCTAGGTACGCCACATCTCCACATAGAAGTTCAGTTATGTTTCCCAAACTCTTATCAACTTTGAACAAAAATTCAATCACTCTGTCAAAAAGATCAAAGAACTGTTTTAAGCAGCAGCCTTTTGACAGCCAATGCACTTCAGTGTGAACAAACAAGCATTCAAACACTTCAGCATTATCTTGGCATAACTGGTGAAACATTCTATTTAATGGATGAGCTTTAATTTTGCTGTTAACAGATATCATCAGAGTCATGGTTGAAAAAAGTCACTGGCTGAGGTTTTTGGCTATGAGATGTTGATGATGAATTACACTATGTATTGCAAACAGACTTGGAATATCTTTTTTTCCTAGATGCCACTAAACCAGCATGGCGACCTGTCATATAGTGCTCCATCTGTTGCACAAAAAATCATGTTCCTAATCAGAATGCCTTTATCCTCAATATACATTTTGAGCTTGTCGTAGATTGATTCTCCTTTGATATTTGTTTTTAACATTTTATAAAAGAGAATCTCCTCATAAACTTTTCCATTTTTGATAAAGCTTACATATGCCATTAGCAATGCCTCATTGCCTTGCACAGTTGACTCATCTAGTTGTATCTCAAATTCCGTTTTTTGTAGCTCTATGCATAGTTGATACTCAATGTCTTCACTCATTTCATCAAAATGATGAACTACTGAGTTATTACTCAGAGGAATTGATTTTAAAATACTGGTATCCATTTTGATAACAGCAGTGAGCACTTTGGTTACAGCAGGCATTATTAATCTTTCAGCAATTGTATGAGATTTTCCACACTTTGCTATCATTTTGCAAATATTATAAGAAGCAAAGAGACCACTATCAAGGTCATTTTTAGCTTTCTTGACAAATGACTTGAGTGTGCAATGCTTCTTTTATCTTCTGGAACTCAGTAACACCATAAGTAGCCTTTTCAGGGTGTCTTTTAGGGAAGTGTTCCAGTAATCTTGATGGTTTCATGGCTTCATTAGACTGTACAATATTACAAATAAGACACATGGAGCGTCACTGATCTGACAGGAATGAAATAAAACTGTACTCCAGGTATGTAAGCAACACACACAAGATGCTGGAGGATCTCAGCAGGGCAGGCAGCATCAATGGAAAAAAGTATATTGACTGTACTTCATAGTTGCTGCCTGGCCTGCTGAGTTCCTCCAGCATTTTGTGTGTATCGCTTGGATTTCCAGCATCTGCAGATGTTCTCTTCTCCAGGTATGTAACATTGTTCAGATGCACTTTTTGTAGTTTGTTTATCAGCAGGATTAGAATTCAAGGTTTCACTGCCTTCAGACTCATGGAGATCGCACCATATATACTTATCCACCATTAACGGGGTTAAATTAAAATTAAAAAATAAACACAAACAGGGAATGCCTATTGGATGTTTATGATGGCAGTGAGTTGGCATAGATGGAATGAAGGTAGTGGCACGGAGAGGTGAAGATGAAGATGATCACAACAGCGAAAATTACGTTGACAAGGATTCAGATTGGAATCTGAATGTTAGTTGGGATAGAGCTGGTGTTCAGCAGCTACCTTTACACTATTTCATTTAGTCCAATTGAACAATCATGTGAGGTCTCAGTCTCATAATCCCCAAGGATGGTTCTTGAACATACATATAAAGCTGAGGTCACTTTGAACACCTCAAGAGGAATCCTTGGGGTCAGCAAGTTCACTGAGTGGCTCTATTTCACCAACGCTGTATCATTCTGCAACCTGTTTTCTGTAGATCTGAAGAGAAAGTTGAGAGGGTCTACGTGACTTACCAACTGTTAAATTGCATGAACTTGTTCTATGCCATGGGTCAAAGGGAACCGTTGGCCACTCTAGTTGCTAATTTATGCATCCTCAATAATGTCAGTTTGGTTGGTAAGGTTGAATGAGGTTGCCAAGTTTCAGATAGGTTGTGACAACAAGTCCTCACTGCCTGGAGAGCTGTGGCTCTTCCTGTGTTTCAGAACCTCATCCTATTCTTTTGGAAGTGCCTTCTCTACTAACGGTCAGCCAGGTCTCAAGCCTCAGATGAGGTTGCTGTTTACCTCTCCACAAGAATCTTGAACGAAACCCCGACCACTTCTATTTCCCCTAATGCTCCCTTAGGGCACATAACCACTCCCACTGGGAATCACTGTTATATTTGATCATACTTTACTTTATTGTCACCAAACAATTGATACTACAGCGTATAATCATCACAGCGATATCTGTTTTCTATGAAAGCATTTCATGTTTACTTGTATACGTGTGTTTTCTTTTCACTTTTCTGCATTCATTTTGTTCCCTGCTCTATATGGTAGATCTAACAAAGAAATAATGCCCCCAGAGTCAGATGTCAGTGTACCTAACCACATTCCTTAATGCTCAGTTCATCACCCATGTCAGAGTCATAGAAAAGTACAGTACCAAAATAGGCCCTTTGGTCCATCTAGTTCATGATGAACCATTTAAACTGCCTAGTCCCATCGACCTGCACCGGGACCAGAGCCCTCCAATTCCTACTATCCATGTACCTATCCAAACTTCTCTTAAATGTTGAAACCGAGCTCACTTGCACCACTTGGGCTGGCAAGCTCGTTCCACACTCTCACAACGCTCTGAGTGAAGAGGTTTCCCTTCAAGTTCCTCTTTTAACTTTTCACCTTTCACCCTTTAACTCATGACCGCTAGCTGCAGTTATTGCTGAGCTAAGGGGCCACATTGAGTACATTAAATCCCAAAGTAATTAAAGTAGTACATTAACTTTACTCCAGACGTGCCTCAGAAATGAGGGAAAAGTAAATAAAGGTAGGTGCCTGGTTAATATTATTTAATATTGTTATAGTTGTATTCTTAGTTTAGCTTTTAGTTTATAAAGAACCTTGGGTTGTAATGGTCATGGACAGCCCCAGCTGTCAAACATTCATTATGCCTGGGATTCTGTTCGTAGCACCTGAGGTTTAGTCTCCGCACATGGGATATTTATGGGATAGCCACAGCAGCGAGACCACATTCTGATTACATCCAGTAGGTTGCCAGAGGTAAATTGAGCTGGATACAAATTTTATTATCCATTTTAGAGAAGAAATCTGTCCCCTGATTTTAATTTTTTTTGTAATTTATTTTTTTATTGAAGTTCATCAAACAAACATTTCCATAAGATGTATTTCAGACATTGTACATATATATCATATAATCATATATATCACAAATCTCCACAAAGTATTTATCTGGGGTATACACTTATAGGAAAGAGTGGAAAGAAAAAACAAGCAAAAGGAAAGAACTATGTACAAGTAGGGAGTGATCTTTTTTTTTACAACAGATTCATTGATTTGTGAGAATAAAATCAGGCCTATGAGGCATTATGTAGTTAAACCATTTTTCCCAGTATGAATCAAATTGTTCCAGCTTATGATTAACAGATGCTGTTATCTTCTCCATTTTGTAAATGTCCATTGTAATTTCCATCCATGGATTTAAAGTTGGGCTCTCCTGTGATAACCATTTCCTAGTAAGAGTCTTTTTACCAGCCACCAACAGTATATTCATTAAAAATTTATCTCTTTTCAACCATTCTTGAGGTATATATCCAAAATATATGGTCTTACTCTCTAAGGGTATTTCACATTTAAAGATGTCTTGTAGGCCATTGTGTATCCCCCTCCAATAGTTTTTGATAACAGGGCAGTCCCAAAAAATATGATAATGATTTGCATTTTTATTTCCACAATTTCTCCAGCAAACAGGGAAGTTACCATCATAATGGGATTTCTGAGAGGGTGTAATAAAATATCTTATCAAGTTTTTCCGTCCAAACTCCCTCCATTTTTGTGAATTGGTACACTTCCATTGATATCTCCATATTGTTATCCATTCTTCCTCAGATATAATTATCCCTCCTTCCTTCTCCCATTTTGTTTTAATGTATATAGTCGAATGTGTTTTAAGATTTGACAACCCCTTATACATGCTTGAAATGATTCTACTACCATTATCTGAATTATATGCTTTTCTAAAGAGCTCTATCAAGCATGTATTTGCCCTGGTTACATTTTTAATTGTCTTATTAACATATTGTCGCATCCGTAAATACCGATAAAAATCTTGTTTTTCTAATAAGTGTTTCTCTTTAAGCATTTCAAAACTGAACAGTGTTCCTTCTTTCATTATGTTGCAAAGAACTGTTATTCCTTTAACTGTCCAGTCCTTAAATCTAGCATCCAATTTATTTGGGGTAAAATCAGAGTCATATGCACACCATTTAAGAATTGCAATATCTCCCTCTAGATTATATTCTTTTATAGTAGTTTTCCATATTTTAAGAGTCAATTTCACCCATGGGTTATCAATAGTATTTATGTACCTTTGCATGTTGTTATCAACCAAAATTGCTTGTATGGGGATGGGAAGTACCCGCTCCTCAATGTTTTTCCATTGAGCGTCATATGATGGGTTGCACCAACATATCACAGCTCTCAACTGTGCTGAAAAATAATAATCTCTAAGATAAGGCAAGCCCCATCCCCCCTTTTCCTTTGCTAACTGCAAAGTTTTGAGACGAACTCTAGGCCTTTTACCCTGCCAAATATAACTTGATAGCATTTTGTTCCATTCATTGAATTGATTTTGATTCATCTCTATTGGTAGGGTCTGAAAGAGATATAACAGTCTGGGCAGTATATTCATTTTAATAGACTCAATCCTTGAACTGAGACTGAAAAATGGAATCAGGCTCCATCTTGCCACATCTTCCTTAATTTTTTTATATAAAGGTTGATAATTACATTCTGATAATTTTGCCAAATCTTTTGGCATAATGATGCCCAAATATTTGAAAGACTCTGTGTGCCATGCCCAGGGGTATCGACTTTCAATTTCTCTTGGTGGGTGATAGTAATATGAAAGTAATTGGGTTTTATCTATGTTGATCTTGTATCCTGATAATTGACCATATTGTTCGAAGGATTACATCAATTTAGGTAAAGAGTATGTTGGTTGCCCTAGATAGATCAAAATGTCATCCGCATAACAAGCTAATTTATGCTCTGTCCCTTTAATAGTAATTCCCCTGATATCTTCATTTTGTCTGATGTATTGAGCTAATGGTTCCAGATATAACGCAAAGAGTAGTGGTGACCATGCATAACCCTGTCTCGTGCCCCTTTCTAGGATAAGACTATTTGATAAATATCCATTGATTTTAATCCTAGCAGTAGGATTGTCATATAGTGTCTGTATAGTTTTAATAATTGTGTCTTGGAAACCAAATCTATGTAAAACTCTGTAAAGAAAATTCCAAATAACCGAATCAAATGCTTTTTCAGCGTCCACGCTTATCACTATTGCTTTGATTTTTTTTTGTATATGATCCATAATATGAAGTGTCCTTCACATATTGTCTTGAGTCTGGCATTGTTGTATAAAACCTGTCTGATCATTATGTATCAGTATGGGTAGAAACTCCTCTAATCGTTTGGCCATGATGGAGGTAAATAACCTATAATCTACATTAAGAACGGATATTGGTCTAATCGATCCACATTCCACTTTATCCTTGCCTTCTTTCGGTATAGCTGAGATTATCGCTTCCTTCCAACTGGGTGGCATTTGTGCCTTTTTTAGAGCCCAGTTTAGTGTGGGGAGTAAAACAGGAATTAACTCATTTTTAAATTCTTTGTACCACTCTGCCGTATACCCATCTGATCCTGGTGACTTGCTTAATTTAAGCCTACTAATTGCAGCTTTTAATTCAACTTCAGTTATGTCAACAGTCATCCTTCTATTTTGTTCTTTGCTTAAAGTGGGTAACTCTAGAGAATTCAAGAAGGTGTCAATTTGGGTTATGCTTCCCCCTGGAACTTTGGAATATAACGTTTTGTAAAACACTTCAAAAGCTTCTTGAATTTCACTTAGCTTATTTTTTATCATTTTCGTTCTTGGATCCCTAATTCTATGAATTGTATTTTCTGCTATCTTTTTTTTTTCAGTTTCCACGCAAGTATTTTCATAGATTTCAATCCACTTTCATAATGTCTCTGTTTCAGAAACATTAAGTTTTTCCTGATTTCTTGCGTAGCCAAATCATTTATTTCATTCCTAATCCTTTAAATTTCCCCTAATGTATCCTGTGCCAAATTCAATTTGTGTTTTTTCTCTAGTTCCTTCAGCCTATTTTGTAATTCCTCTAATGTTTTATTCCTTATTTTTTCTTATATGAAGATATTGCTATAATTTTCCCTCTTAAGACCGCCTTCAGAGTATTCCATAAAATGGGAGGTGAAACCTCTCCATTATCATTAAATTCTAAGTAGAGACCAATTTCTTTTTTAATTTGTTCCTTAAAGTGCCAATCATTGAGTAGACTTGAATTTAGTTTCCAAATAGTATTCTTTGGTTTGTTATGATCCCAGCCCCCTCCTTTGTGAGATTCGCCAGAGCCCTAGTGAAGGGGGGGTCAATGACCCAAGAGAAGAGAGAGATACGTGCGGTGTCCCTCGTTTCACGGCGAGGCAAAGCTGGCGACTGTGGTCATTGTCTCGTGGAGACACCTTTGTGAATTGGGAACTGTACTACGTGTATACCCTCAGGGCAATGTGGGTGGAGAGATGGAGAGAGATTGCATCATCCCAACCTGATTGACATCTGAGACCCTGTGAGTTCAGATAAGAGGGGTTGTAAAGACGGCCCCCCCAGACGCACCAAAAGACACGCTAGAAATCCTGTGACAGTGTTTAATAGCGACAGCCGGTGGTGGGGTTCGTGTGCGTCTTTTCCTTGCCTGGGATTGGCGACCTCAACACGAAAGAACGGCTTAGCTACAGGGGAGGCCACAAGTGAGCGTCCATTCCCCAACGAGACTCTGACGAATCGAACTCCTAAAGGTTGGAAAAACCCGCCGGGTAACTGTTTCATTTAATCTCTATTTCTCTCTCTTTAACAAAGTGCACCAACGCGACACCACAAAAGACGGCAGCTGGTGGAACTGCAGTGACCGCAAGAGACTTTCAGATATACAACGGACAATATATACATTACCCCTAGACAACGATAGAGTTTATTTCTTATTGGTTATTACTATACCTGCGCTTTAGATTGAGTATTGACGACTTATAGTATCTGAATGTTTGTATTAACCTTACTTTTGTGCCCCTTTATAAATAAAAACGTTTAAAAATGGTACCATCAGACTTCAGCGGACCTCTCTATCTTTGCTGGTAAGTGATCCAGTTACGGGATACGTAACAGGTTGTAGGTCAAAATCAACAGATAAATATATAGGTGCATGGTCACTTACATCTATTGTCCCAATTCCACAGGTGTTTACTTTGTCTTTGTCTTTTCCAAATGTTATGAAATAGTCTATTCTTGTATATACAGAATGTGGAGCAGAATAATGAGTGTAATCCCTTCTGTCAGGGAAAAGGTCCCTCCTTATATCAATTAAACCAACATCCTCAAAAAGTGTATTAGCTTTCTTATGTAAAGATTTTGTTTCATAGGTTTTTCTATTGGAAGAGTCTAAGTTTGGTTGTAATTGTAAATTTAAGTCTCCCCCACATATCAGGAGACCTTCTGTTTCCATTACCATAATATCAGTAATTTTCTGAAAGAAATCAATATCACTTCCCGGGGGTGAGTATATATTCAATAGAATTGCCGTCTATATTCCCCCGTACCAGAATATATCTGCCTTCTTTATCTCCCATTTCGAATACTTTTTCAAAATTTAGCTTACTTGAGATAAGAATAGCAACTCCTCTCCTATGTCCTGATTTATATGAGGAGAAAAACAGATTATTGAAGCCCATTCTCTTTATATTTTTTTATGCTCATTATCACTTAAATGAGTTTCCTGTAAATATACTACATGGGCTTGTTCTTTTTTCATTTTGGATAAAATTCTCTTATGTTTGATTGGATTTAATAGCCCATTTACATTAAAAGAAATTAATTTTACCTTGTCCTTAGCCATCTGTATTTATCTGTCAATGCATCATTGAAATTAGAATAAAACTTAATCGATCTACTTCCTGAACAAATAAGAACCAAGAAACTCAAATAATAACAAAAATGGCAACAAACGTGTGATTCCAAGGCTGAGGTCTCTAGTAAATGACCCTGCGTTGAGCTAGAGGAAATGTCTAGCTGTGGGGAATAACCCCTCCTACTTGTGAGTTGAGGGCCTCCATTGCAGTATTCATAAAAGTCAGTGAACAAATCCATTACACAAAATAGATTTCCCTGTGTACTCCTCCTATACACACACACACACACACACACACACACACACACACACACACACATATATATATATATATATATATATATATATATATAAATATACATACATACACACACACATTACACTCATTCACATATATGCACCTATATACATATATGTTCTCATTTTGGCGGGTAAAAAGGAGTAAGTGATAAAGAATAACAACTAAGTAATATAAAATCCACATTATAAGTATTTCTCGAGATAGGTATATCACCGTGTACTTTTGCTTCTGTTTAGCTTTTCAACATTTTAAAAGTTAGCCAAACCTTATGGCTCTTCTGAAGGGGGTGAGGACTGTCTTTGGGAAACTCACGGTCTCTTCCTGATATGTTTCTCTTGGCTTCCTCCCATCTCCTGCCTACTCGTTTCTCGCACTATTTCCCAAGCCGAGCGGGACAATTCCTCAGCCAGGCTTTCTTTCGTTTTGGTCATGCTGACAGGCAACCCTCTGGCCTTCATGTCTGTAGTCGCCTCTTCCACTGTCTGGTACAACTGCGTCCCGTTGTCATAAAACACTCGAAGTTTAGCAAGGTATGGAGTTTGAAATTTAATCTTATTTTGCTTTAATACTCGCTTTACTTCGGAGTATTCCTTGCGTTTCTGGAGGAGCGCGGGGGAGGGGGGTAATCTTGGTCGAAATATATTAATTTATCCTCTAAAAACACTCTCTTCTTACCCCAGGCCCTTCGTAGAATCTCCGCCTTGGTGCTGTACTGAAGGAATTTAATTATTATTGAGTGTGGCTTTCTATGCTGGGTAGGTTTTGGAATGAATGCGCGGTGCACTCTTTCGACTTCCAGCTCCAAAGCCAGGGGAAGATCCAGCGCGTCCCGCAGTAACTTTCCGAAAAACTCCGTCATAGATGGGCTCTCCACTCCTTCGGGAATGTTGTAGATTCCGATATTTTTCCGCCATGATCTTCCCTCCAGATCAAGCAGTTTATCTTGGTGATGTATGATTTTTATTGTCTTGCTCAGTATCTGCTCCACGTTTTGAACGCGATCTTCCACCTTCTCAATGTGAGTCTTTGCCACCGCTATTTTTTGATTAATGCTGGCGAGCTCTGCCTTAATATCACGGAGCTGCTGCTTTCTATCTTTCTGGACCTCTATTATTTCTTTCAGGATTTCGAAAACATTTGCTGCTTCGACTGAACGAGGCCCGGCGGCCGCCTCGCTAGCAAGTGGTCAGGTCGGAGAGCCGCTCGCTGCACTCCTCTCGGACGCAGGGTCCGTAGTGTCACTTTTTTAATTTCCACTTCTTCTCCCCATTCTTGCCCCTCTTTTCAGTTGAAATATTTTTCGAAAAATATTATATTTGATGGGTTAATGGGGCTTAATACGCATTTTTCCAGAGGAGCTAGTGACTTAAGCTGCCATTCTCGACGATGACATCACCGGAAACCCCCCTGATTTTAATTTTAAGCGAGTGACTCCTTAGATAGAAACTATGCTCCTGAATTCAAGATTCTCTATAGGAGGACTGCTTCAACTCAGCATCTACTCTACCAACTCCCTTCAGTATCTTTTATGTTCCACTGTACCTTCATTCATCTAAATTCCAATAAGTGTAGGTCTAACATGCTCACTTGTTCCAAATCAGTAACTCATCATTCCCAGCTTTCAACCAAGTGAGCCTTTTCTAAGCTTAAATAAGGAGACCTTACTGTGTGCAGTATTCCTGTTATGCGTCCCTCCTTTGGTAATCCCTGCTCCTTCACAATTAAAGCCAATATTCAATTTGCCTCCCCAATTATCTAACATACTTGTATTTCACAATCAAGGACTTCCAGATGTGACATTATCCTGTTGTCACTCTCCACTTTAAAATACTCTCTGTATCTATTCACCCTGCCAAAATGTTCTCCACATTAAGCTCCATATTCTCCACCCACATTAACTATATGTCCTTCCTGCAACTTGTTTTAAAGCGTATCTTTGTATTGTCAGTAATTTTAGCTACCATAGAAGGAATCATTTTACCTTTGTCATAACATATTTTGTAAATAGTTGAGACACCAGCAACAACTCTTGAGGTACTCTTCCCATCACAGTATGATACCTTATCCTGAATACTGAGCTCTCTGTTGATCATCTTCCCATGCTAAATCCATAAACTTTTCTCTCCACAGATTCTCATTAATCTGTCGAACTTTTCTGTTTTCACCTTGGGCAAGCGGGCTAGCATCATTTCCTAACATTAGGAAACAAACATTTATGACTTTCAGGTATCTAACATTTTGGCAAAGCTCAAATGACTTAAAAATGACATTATGAGGTGGGATCTTAACAACAGCAACTCAGTCATAAAAGGAGATAGTCAATTTTAATTACATACTGAGTGATAAACATCATCCTCAACCCAGATAAACAAAAAAGCAACAATAATCAGTAGTAACCTGTTTAAATTAAGAAGTTGACAATATTGTTTAACCTGGTGATTGACTGGGTTGTGGCACAAACAATGAAAGATAAGCAGAGAGGCATTGGGTGGACTCTATTCTCTACTTTAGAAGACTTTGTCTTTGCGGATGACTTTGCATTACTATCACATACATACCAGCATGTGCAAGAGAAAACTCAGTGCCTGTGCACTTTGGTGGAAAGGTAGGACTCGGTTAGTCAGAGAAAGACTGAGACCATGACCCTCAATGTAGAATCTACTCCCATCAAGGAATATGGTTTCAATTTAGCCAGCACTGGCAGATTCACCTGCCTGAACAGCATGATTAGACTGGAGGGTGGGACCAAGGATGACATCCAGTGTAGAATCAGTAAAGCTAGAAATAACTTCGGATCAATAAGCATCATATGGGGATCCACACCAAGATGAAGCTGTACCAGAGCTGTGTTCTGTCCACATTCTTGTACAAGTCAAAGTGCTGGCACAGGACAGAGAATGATCTTGCCAAGCTGTTGTTATTCCATACCATTAGCCTCCAGAAGATCATCCGTATTTTCTGGCCAAGGAAGACCTCCAACCATGTCCTACTCCTTCAGTGTTTTCAAAAGGACATGGCCAAAATAAGCATGAGGAAACATTGGAAGGAAGATTGCTCACGTGATGAGAAGAGAGGCCAACTTTATCATCAAGACCGCACTTCATTGACTCCCTAAAGGACGGAGGAAATGCAGGAGAATAAAAACAATGTACTGTAGAGGCAGAAATAAGGACCTGAACCACACCTGGAGCACTACAGAGAAGATGGTCATGCTCAGACAGAGATGCAGGATCCTCATTGCTGCCCTAAATACCAGTCGGCATGATGGGCAGTAAGTAAGTACGTATGCTAAGATAACAATTTTATTTAAGTTACCATTTGTGAATCATATATAATTGGCATATTTTGAGATATGTTTTGCTATCTTGAGGTTTCATTCAAAGTGGAAATTATTTAAGGCAAAGTCATTTATAATTTGGCATATATGGAAAGATTTGAAAAATGAATATTTTAAAAAAATTCTTATAAAGTTAGCTGTTGATATGGTTAAGAGTGGAAAATTGGTTCTGTTGGATTTTGTTCAAAGGAACATAAATAAGCATCCATACCTCATCTGTCAGTTATTCACTTGGATGTAGTCCAATTCTAAACTACTGAAAGTGACCTTACAAATATATTGATTATGATTTCCAAGCTCTATTTAGAGAGAGTAATCAGTTCCTACTGAATAAAAACTTTACACCTGAAAACTTGTAATAGTGTCAATATACTCAGCCCCCGCAAAAAAATTCAAGCTTAAACTTTAGATTATCTGCAATTGGTGATAAGATCACCCTGGCAGCCCTGAAAATTCTGTAGGCCTCTGAAAGCCAGCAAACTTAATACATGCTTCACTGTAATGAACTTAGACTTTTTTGTCACTTATTTGACTTATAATATTTTAAAACATCTATGAACATCAGTGGCTTTTGGAAACACTTAAAATAAACATCAGCTTTGACCGATACAAAATCACTTTCAGTTATCTAAAATATGACATGGAGACTTTTTGCTAAGTTCCATGATGGACTTGGCTTTACACTTCATTGTGACAACATTTTGATTGTGTTTCATACAATCTTATAACTACAGATGTTGGCTACCTCTGTTCTGGTGCTTACAGTAATTACATATTTAAAACCATTGTGCTTAACTAAATTTATCAATGTTGAACAGTAATAATGCTTAAGAAATAATCTAATTCATTGGTTGAAGTTTTAATTTAGGTCAGCTGATGAAACTGAGATGGGTTGAAATTGTATGCAGGTGCCAGGGAAACAGGAATTCTGCTCAACGAAATGGCAGTGCAGGAAATTTATGACATGAGGTATGTATATCCTAAAAAGAAATGTCTAACCTGTCCCAAACGCTTCTCTTCTAATTTAATTCCCAGGAGACAATTCAACAATTCTAAATTTGCTCGATGCTTCATCTCAATGTCTTCTAAGTTTAGCCGAGAAGTTTCCTCGATTTTGAGAGACACAGCAGCCAAAAAGAGGCAAGAATTGTTTTGTGGAACGGTATTGCACTGCCGCTCAGGCAAAAGTGTCTGTTTTCCCTCTCAACCCACCAAACCCAACCTTTCTCCTGCCCACTAAAGAGCTTCCAAAGAATCCAATCTGTTCTCAGAAATTGCCCACTCTCTCCACCTCCAACACCTCAAATATCAAACCCCTACTGCAAGACATCAATCTCAAAACTCCCACTCTACCAGTAACTCAACTGCAGTCCCACCTACACAAAATGCTGGTAGAACACAGCAGGCCAGGCAGCATCGATAGGGAGAAGCGGAAACCCTTCGTTCCACCTGTCCAGTTTCAGTACATTGCTTGACTTAAAGAAAACCAAGCTTGCCACACAAGCTGGCTTCTGGGTTGTTTTTCTGATGGTAAAAGATGCACACTGGACTATTAAATTATAACAAAACTTTGTTCGATGCACTCACGAAATGCAGTTTTTTTCAGTATAGAAAAACACATTCAAGTTACATTTTCCATTAGACCCAAAATGTGACTGGAATGTAGTACACATGCAATCCCTTTTTATACAATTTATATATGATTACATTTTATTTTGCTGATTGCAAATGGACAGGAAGATGGATAAAGGGAAGAAAATTATTCCATACATGCTGATTGAAACTAGATCTCTAATATCAATGGCCCAGTGTCTGCCAGTGGATGTGTGAAACTTCAGTATATGTAGTCACATTCACCAGTCCTTAAGTTGGCAGTAGTTTAGGTCATAAGCACAAAGATGCTCTATTGATAGATTGCCAATGGAGTCCACTTGTGAGTTCCATTGGCCGAGATTCCACAGCATTTACTTTGGGGAAAACAACTTCTGGTTTCTAATTCCAGGTTGAAGCTGGTGTCATCTACTACCCATTGATTTCAAAGGGTGCTGCAGGACTGTAACAAAGAAGGTAAATATCCAATTTGAAAAAATACTTACCAGTTTTGTTTATAGTACATTTTGGCCCCATTAAGTAGCTGCCCCAAATAGCTCAACTTTCATGGAAATAGTTTGAAAGAGACAAATTACCATTTAACTGAGTAAAACATTATGTATTTAAATTAATACTACCAATATTACTACAATATGTTAAACTGTGTATCAGTTCCTAATAGTTATCAGCAGAGAAATTCATCCAGTGTACACTGTCATGTATTTTTGATTGACTGTAAATGATACCCATTATAGATAATGGCTTACCTACATTGCCTTCCAACATGAAGTACCGTAGATTCCGGATTTTAAGCCGCTACTTTTTTCCAACATTTTGAACAGCTTTGAACTTTGCGGCCTATAATCCGAAGCGGCTAATGCATGATTTTTTTTCATGCCGCCTCGTAAACATTTTGCCTCGTAACAGTAGACCAATAAAATTGATGAGTAGTTCACAGAGGTCCAATGAAATTGTACGATAAATCAAGCGCACTTTCACAATTAAATTATTGTAAATCAGTCATTTGTACTCACCCTCATCAACATGGAAAACACTCGAAGCATTGTGCTGCCTACTTAGTTTATAATATTTTCGCTTAGTAATTCATTTTCTAGTTAAAGTTAGAAGAGTTTTAACTATGGTATATTTGTTTTCTGTACTACATCGCGGGATGCTATGACGTCACACCCGGTTTCGCGGTGTCTTGTGGGAAAATGCCGGTTTGCGATAAACGGGAAGGAGGGGGGGAGCGCATTACGCGAGCGGCTTTGGATCCGAGCGAACGCTGCTTTTAAGTTAAAGGTGATCAATAACTTTTCCTGGTAGGCTGCAGTATATATATTTTTTACCAGTCGTTAGGAGATATTGGAATGTTGTTCAGTAAAGAAGTATACGCAACGTATATTTAAAAGTAGCCGCGTACGGGCACGGTTCGAAAAAAAGCATTTGCAATATGTATTTGTTTTTGTTACCATATGGATTTAATTAAAAGTTAAAAAAATCCTCACGTGTAATATCTTTCTGTGTAAATATCTCATATTACAACGTGGGACACCTGCGGCCGAAAATCTGGTGCAGCCTAAAATCCGGTGCGGCCTAAAATCCGATGCGGCCTTTACAATTAAAAAAATTGATTTTATTTCTAAAATTAGAGCCAGCGGCTTTTAATCAGGTGCGCTCTGTAGTCCGGAATCTACGGTAGTTCCATAAATCACTGTTTTTTAACTTGGCATTAGTTGGTCCAAATGAATAACATAACACAAGCATATGCAACTGTGTACGACATATGGTACTTAAAAACTGTTCACTCTAAGCATGATGTAATGACTTAGGGCCACACAAGTGCATGCTACTGATGTTAGTTAGAAGCTGTTGCACCCTCCAAATCTTCATTTTCATTGTAACATTCAAGGTGATTGTCAATACCTTCAAATTCTTCATAGTTCCTAACTTCTCGAAGTAGCAAAATTGTTTCATTTTCACTTCCAGCTGTTTCTGACATCTCCAAGCCCGAATACTTGACACCGCAGTGAGCAAAACAGTTCTGAGTTGTCTTACTGCTTATTTCTTGCTAATTATCGGTAACAAGAATCACTACATTTTGAACACAAACATGCGCAACAGATGTTATTTAAAAATTACTCTAAGCATGGTATAGTGCCTAATGGCCACACAAGTGCATGCGACTGATGATAAAAACTTTTAGGCTACAGTCTCCTCCCCCTACAGTGTCCAGAAAAAAATGAAGGGAATCGTGGCTGTTTATTTGATTGTTTTTTGTTCACTAAGAGTTGTCCTCAGTAAATTGTTGCCCTGATTAACTGATGGCCCAATTAATCAGAATCCACTATTTAATTACATGCTTTAAGCTATTTTGGTTAGTATTATTTAATAGAAATAATAGCTTTTAGGTTTAAGAAATGTTTCTAACAGCTTTACTGGGGAATGCTGTGAGGTGCCTTAGGCCATAGATGTCAGGACCAGACAACCTCAGGCATGGGCTGAATGTGTGACAATTGTGAATGCCCTTTGCTTTACAGTGATCACATTATCTCTCTATAAAGTGAAGTGTCTCTGTTATGAATATGGAGTGAGTTTGTTGGGTGATACAAGAGATTCTGCAGATGTTGGAAATCTTGAGGAACAATGTAAAACCCTGGAAGAACACAGGTCTGGGAGCGTCGTTTAAAAGGGGAAAGCTCTGCAGAAACTCGGCTATAACCAGCGCACCAATCGTGTGTTGGAGGGCAGGGAAGGTTCAGGCATAAAAGGGAGACACTGCCTAGTGGAGTAGTCATGGATGGAGTGGTCTGAGGCAGAGTGGTAGGGCCTTGGCTCAATCGGGCTTCGGCGAGGTAAGTGGGTAAGTGGACTTCATTTCTCCTTGCATTTTTTGAGGAATAGAGAGCATGTCTGTAGGGTTAATGCTTTACTCTGGGTGTCAGATGTGGGAATCCCAGGAATCTTCCAGTCTCCGAGATGGCCACATCTGCATCAGGTGCACCAAGATGCAGCTCCTGAGAGACTGTGTTAGGGATCTGGAGCTGCAGCTTGATGACCTACAGCTTATTATGGAAAGTGAGCAGGAGATAGATAGGAGCTACAGGGAGTTAGTCACCCAATGGCTGCAGGAGTTAGATAAGTGAGTGACGGTCAGGGAAGGGAAGGGAAGAGCTCAGATAGTAGAGAGCACCACTGTGGCCATCCTCCTCAGTAAACATTACCTTGTTTTGGATGCTGTTTGGTGGGGGGGGGGGGGTGACCTGACAGAGGATGACCACAGCGATCGGGTCTCTGGCACTGAACCTGGTTCTGTGGTGTAGAAGGGAGAGAAGAAGATGAGGAATGCAGAAGTCATAGGGGATTCCATAGTGAGGGTAACAGACAGGAGGTTCAGTCAGCCTGGTAGAGATACCCGCTTGGTGTGTTGCCTCCCAGGTGCCAGGGCACGGGGTGTCTCGCATCGGTGCAGAGTATTCTGAAGGGAGAGGGTGAACAGCCAAAGTCTTTGTACACGTTGGTACCAATGACACAGATAGAAAAAGGGAGGAGGTTCTGAGGAGAGCATTCTGGGAGTTGGGTAGGAAGCTGAAAGGCGGAACATCCAGGGTAGTAATCTCAGGATTGCTGCCTGTGTCACGTGCTAACAAGCTCAAGCATATAATGTTCAGGCATATTAATGCGTGACTGAAAGACTGGTATAGGGGGCAGGGCTTTGGGTTCCTGGATCATTGGAGCTTCTTCTGGCGGAGGCACGACCTGTACATAAAAGGACAGGTTACACCTGAATCCAAAGGGGTCCAATATCCTAACAGGTAGGTTTAATAGAGCTGTTAGGAGGGTTTAAACTAATTTGGCAGGGGATGGGAACCAGAGTGATGGGGCCAAGGAAGGAGAAAACAGAAATAAATCAAAGATGGCGTGCAACTGAGATGATAGTGTTACGAATATGCCACAACTCTGAGGGGCCGAAGGGTACAAAGTCACCCTCTCCTTCTTGAGAATCGCAAGATCGCTATTAATTCGGGTCTGGGACCCAGGAAATGAGAGAGAATCCTCAAGGTTTTGGAATGTGTCCTGGCCTCAGCAAGACAAAGCCACGGATAACTGCCATTGTCTCTTGGAGACGGAATTGTGTATTGAGTACTGTACTATTCATTGAAGCCCTCAGGGGATGACCAGAGTGGGCTGGTTGAGGGATTGCATCATCCCAACCTGACTAACATCTGAGACCCCGTGAGTAAGGATAAAAGAGGGTCTGGGGAACAACCCCTTTAGACGCACCAGGAGAAACGCTGGAAATCCCGTGACAGCGTTTAATAGCGACAGCTGGTGGGGCTCACGTGCGTCCTTTCCCTTTGCCTGGGATTGGCGGCCTTACCACGGAAGAACGGCTTAGCTAAAGAAGAGGCCACGAGTGAACGGCCTCGCAAAAGGACGAATACGGATCAAGATCAGATAAAGGAAAGCCGGCAAGTTTCTAAAATCTCTCTCTCCAACCAAAAGGCTGCAGCCTGAATGAACTGAGTGACTTTTATATTTCCATCGGACAATACATTATCCCCTAGACAACGATAGAGCTTATTTCTTATTGATTATTATTATACCCGCGCTTTTAGATTTAGTATTGATGACGTATATTATCTGTATGTTTGCATTGATATTATTTTTGTGTATTTTTACTAATAAATACTGTTAAAAATAGTACCATCAGACTTCAACGGACCTCTCTATCTTTGCTGGTAAGTGACCCAGTTACGGGGTTCGTAACAATAGAAAGGACTGGCAGGAGATGAGGCATAATCACAGCCAGTGGGATGAGTTACAGGGCAATAGAGGCGTGGTGCAGATAAAACAGAAAGCAACAAATACTGGACTGAAAGTGCTATATTTCAATGCATGCAGCAGAAAAAATAAAATGGACAATTTGGAAATTCAGCTGCAGATTGACAAGTATGACGTTGTGGCCATCTCTGAAACTTGGCTAAAGGGTGGCTGCCAGTGGGAGCTGAACATCCAAGGATATACAGTTAATTGGAAAGATAGGTTAGTAGGCAGAGGGGGTGGTGTGGCTCTGTGTATAAGAAATAATATTAAATGATTAGAAAGGGATGACATAGGACTGGAAGGTGTAGAGTCTCTATGATTTGAATTAAGAAATGGCAAGAGTAAAAGGACCCTAATGGTAGTTGTATACAGGCCTCCAAACAGCAGCCGGGAAGTGGATTACAAATTACAGATGAGATAGAAAAGGCATGTCAGAAGGGCAATGTCATGATAATTGTTGGGGATTTTAACATGAGAGTGGATTGGGAAAACCAGGCCAGTACTGGACCTCAAGAAAGAGAATTTGTAGAATGTCTAAGGGATGGCTCTTTAGAACAGCTTGCTGTTGAGCTCAATAGGGGATTGGATCTGCTAGGTTGGTTGTTGTGCGATGATCTGGAGTTGATAAGAGAGCGTAAGGCTAAGGAACCCTTAGGGAACAGTGATCACAATATTAACGAGTTCACTTGGAAATTTGAGAGGGAGAAACTAAATTGCAATGTGTCAGTATTTCAGTGGAATAAAGGAAATTACAAAGGCATGAGAAGGGAACTGGCCAAAGTTGACTGGAAAGGGACACCAGCAAGGACAGCAGGGCAGCAATGGCTGGAGTTTCTCAGGTTCTGAAGGAAGTAGCTACAGAGATTGTGGAGGCATTAACAATAATCTTTTAAGAATCGATAGATTCTGGCATTGTACCAGATGACTGGAAAATTGGAAATGTTATTCAGCTACTTAAGAAGGGTGGGAGGCAGCAGAAAGGAAACTATAGACCTGTTAGCCTGACATCAGTGGTTGGGAAGTTGTTGGAATCGATAGTTAGGGATAAGATTATGGAGAATCTGCAAGCACAAAATAGGCACAATCAGCACGGTTTCCTGAAAGGAAAATCCTGCCTGACCAACCTACTGTAATTTTTTGAGGAAATGAGAAGCAGGGAATACAAAGGAGATGCAGTAGGTGTGGTGTACTTAGATTTTCAGAAGGCCTTTGATAAGATGCCACATATGAGGCTGCTTAGCAAGATAACAGCCTATGGAATTACAGGGAGGTTACTAGCATGGGTGGAGCATTGGCTGATCGGCAGAAAACAGAGAGTGGGAATAAAGGGATCCTATTCTGGCTGGCTGCTGGTTACCAGTGGAGTTCCACACAGGGGCTGGTGTTGGGACTGCTGCTTTTTATGATGGATGTCAATGATTTGGACTATGGGATTAATGGATTTGTGGCTAAATTTGCTAATGATACAAAGATAGGTGGAGGAACTGGTAGTGTTGGGGAAACAGAGAGCCTGTAGAGAGACTTAGACAGTTTAGTGGAATGCGCAAAGAAGTGGCAAATGAAATACAATGTTGGAAAGTGTATGCTCATTCACTTTGGTGGAAGAAATAAACAGGCAGACTATTATTTAGATGGGGAGAGAATTCAAAATGCAGAGATGCAAAGTGAGATGACTTGGGTCCTTGTGCAGGATGCCCTAAAAGTTAACCTCCAGGTTGAGTTAGTAGTGAAGAAGGCGAATACAATGTTGGCATTCATTTCTAGAAGTATAGAATATAAGAGCAGGGATGTGATGTTGAGGCTCTATAAAGCCCTCGTGAGACCACACTTGGGAGTATTGTGTGCAGTTTTGGGCTCCTTATTTTAGAAAGGATAAACTGACATTAGAGAGAGTTCAGAGAAGATTCATGAGAATGATTCCAGGAGTGAAAGGGTTACCGTATGAGGAACGTCTAACAACTCTTGGGCTGTATTCCCTGGAGTTCAGTAGAATGAGGGGGATCTCATAGAAACATTCCGAATATTAAAAGGCCTGAACAGATTAGATATGGCAAAGTTATTTCCCATGGTAGGGGAGTCCAGGACAAGAGGGCATGACTTCAGAACAGAGATGCGGAAAATTACTTTAGTCAGAGGGTGGTAAATCTGTGGAATTTGTTGCCTCGAGCAGTTGTGGAGGCCAGTCATTGGGTGCATTTAAGGCAGAGATAGATAGTTTCTTGATCAGCTGGGGCATCAAAAGGTATGGGGTGAAAGTAGGGGAGTGGGGATGGCTGGAAGAATTGGATCAGCCCATGGCTGAATGGTGGAGCAGACTCGATGGGCCGAATGGCCTACTTCTGCTCCTATATCTTATGGTCTGAACTCAACAGGTAAAGCAGCATTCATGGAGGGAAATGAGCAGTTGACATTTTGATGAAAGAATTTGACCCGAAACATTGACTGTTCATTTCCGTCCATGCTGCTGACTGTCTGAGTTCCTCCATTATTTTGTGGCTGTTTATTGTGGAATGGTGCAGGTAGAAAATGACTACTTCTTATCTCCTTACAGGCAGAGACTGTTGTAGTGGGTGAGCAACTCTTCTTTTGCCACATTTGTCAGTGGTCACAATCTGCATAATGGCATGGTTTGCAAGGAATTTCAGGGGAGCAGCTTTTCAAAATAACAAGTTAACAATGGGGATATGGAGCCTTCTCTGCTGCTCAGTTGCGAAAAATGGGAATCTTCCCAGGAATTGCAGCTAGAGCATATGAAGGCAATTGTTGTGCAGTGAAAACCACGGTAAAACTGGAAGAGGCTTTCTATTTTAGAAGATCTGATAAAGCCATGATATTTCTTTGGCAAAGTCTAGGGCCATTGGCACAAGACACTTACAAAGATAATATCCTCTAACTAAGCCCACTCCTTGTTCGTTGTCACCCTGATAACAGTGCCCATTTACAGCCCCAAGCAACAAGAACTGCTCGCACTTCTGACATCTTGACCACAGTAAAGCATCTAAAGTTGCATATCAGTGCTGCTAAACAAGGTACCAGAGGAAATAACAGCTGATTTCTGAAGATATTTTCAAAGAGGTGAGCTTTAAATAAAGGAGGAATTAGATAGCAAAGAAATTCCAGAGGTTAAGACCTCTTTAGCCCTCTATAGCAGTTGTCAGTGAGGAAAAACTATGTTCAGGGAGGGTGAACTTTCTCCCATTAGCTTGATTAGCCATGAAATCCATGGACAAAGCAGGAAATCAATGTATTCACTTTCTCACCTGGCTGTCTACGGACACATCCATCATCAGGAAAGGGTAGACAGAAACGTGATCTTGATCACATGCCATAGAGTAGTACTTCCATTCCAGTATTCTGTTTCATTGCAGGAAACGCAAATAAATTTTGGAGACCATGTAAAGCATCCTGATTATTCCATGCACACAATATAGAGAAATGAGGTCAAATTTCCATCATTCGCCTCGAAATTCGGTGCAGATGCCACTACACCAGCAGCCAGCACAGACAGAATACAGCCAATGTAAGGAGGTTGGAGGAAGGCTGAGGCAGAGGCTGGTAGGCAGTGAGTAGAAGCACTTAAGGGAAGGATGGTGGGCATATGGCAGCAAGTGCTGGTGGGTGGTAGATGAGGAAGAGAAACCAAGTTAAAATAGAAACCAGGTAGAAAGGTATATGGGTGGTGGGCAAATGGGGGAGAGTGATACACTAAGGTTAGCATTATAAGGATGGAGAGTGGTGGGGTGGAAGGGATGGAAAAGATGAACAAAGGGATAGAGTCTGGCTAAATTTCGGCAATGGGAAAGAAACACGGGGGGTGGGGGTAAATGGAATATTCAGTGTTAATGCCATTGGGTTTTAGGCTAGCCAAGAACAACATGAAGAGCTGTTCTTCTTGTTTCCACTTGGCTTCATGGTGACACTGGAGAAGGCTGAGCATAGACATTGCTGTGCAGCAGGAATGGAGGAACTGACTAAAGGAGGTA
The DNA here is from genome assembly GCF_048418815.1 of Hemitrygon akajei. Classification (NCBI taxonomy): domain Eukaryota; kingdom Metazoa; phylum Chordata; class Chondrichthyes; order Myliobatiformes; family Dasyatidae; genus Hemitrygon; species Hemitrygon akajei. Next base: position 111,167,605 of record NC_133125.1, read on the forward strand.
GTTGAGGTAGCGGTGGGCATCAGTAGGTTTATTGTAGAGAGGTTTTAGTTGGTACATAGATGTTCCCAATGTAGTCCTATGTTGCATACATGACTTGGTACACTTGGGAACGTTACCAAACTGAACGCATTCACCAGTTTGTCACAATGAAAATAATACATATGTTAACTGCATACCTCTCAGTCTCCACCCTGACCACTGAAATTGATAAAGAAATATAGAGTAAGGCATTTTCAGGCAACAACTGAAGCTGCTTTCCCATGATTTACTGTATGAATGACTTCTGCATCTTACGGACATTAAACAAACTACTAACACTATGGATACCATGAATGAACTGCTACAGTGCTTTGATGCTGTAAACATTGTACAAAATTCATATAAAATCTATTTCCAATCTTTCATAAACTACAGATGTTCTTTTACAATTCTGACCAGACGAAGCACTCCTCTGCTGGTCTCCAGTAGGAGTACAATGTTGAAAAGTACCACAGAGAGCTGACAGCGTTTTCAGGCCATTTGTGGTTTCAGCCAGTTTTTATCCTGGAACAGCTCATCTTAACTTATCATATTAATCTCGGGGTCGTGTTGCTGATGGCCGTTGGCGGGGCCGTCTTAATACGCTCGGCAGAGGATGGTGCTCGGAGAAGCTGTGCCAGAGGGGATGGTCGTCGGCTCGGAGGTTCGACAGACTCTGAGTCCGCTGCGGTCAGGTCGCTTTCTTTGTGTGCTGCGTCTGTGAGGCTGAGTCGGGCGGCCCGTGGAAGTCCATAGTGGGGGGTATTCCCTTCTGCCGCCGGCGTGGGATGGCGAGTCTTTCGGGACCTTGGGGACTTGTTGAAACTGTGTGGTGATTTCTTTTGAATTTATAGTTCTTTAACATCTTTGGACTATTTTTACTGTGCCCATAGTCTGTTTTTTTTTTATCAATTATGCTATTGTTTGCACTGTTGTAACTCTATGTTGTAACTGTATGGTTTTGTGCAGGTCCTGTAGCTTTAGTTTTTGGTCTTGTTTTGTCTGGTGGATTTGGAGCGGATTTGGAGCTCCTTTCTGGGGAACGCGCTAAGACGGTAGCGTGATATTAATACACAGCAGCCTCTCTGGACTCTGGACTGGGGATTGCCAAATGTTATGTGGATTTTCTAGTGTAGTCTGTTTTGTCATATGCTTTTGTGATATCATTCTGGAGGAACGTTGTCTCATTTTTTAACTGCATTGCATTTGTGGTTTCTAAATGACAATAAACTGAATCTGAATCTGAATAATCTAAGAGTTCATCTACGGGGCATATTTTCAGTACAGGCCTCCTCTTAGACTCAGATATTTTGAAGCATTTCTTCATTAAGATCCCACCTGTGACTTTATATTTTCACTAAATAAATCAGCTTCACTGTTTTTGTATGTTCCCCAAGCCACAGTAATATGCTATATACAGTATATGGAAAGGAAGTGTTGACAATAACTGATTACAGTTTACCTTTTGTTTACCATGTAGGGGAATTAATAAGGCAATAACACTGATGAAATAGGATTTCCACTCAATGAGAAACAAAATAAACTGCCAATGCCGGGAATCTGAAAATAAAAAGACAGAAAATGCTGGAACATCTCAGCAGAAAATGTAAATTTCCACTGAGTATAAATCCCAATCAAACCTAATGGTAAATTTATTGACACTTCGCAGAAATGGAACGTTGGAAGATGAAACATTACAAATAAATCAAACGTATTTAACTTTAGGGTCTGATGTGAGGAATTTTAAGATTGTGTGACAGATAATTAGCAAGTGGCTTTTAAGTAATAGCCAACCAAAATTGTTAAAATGCCTTGTAGTAGGCTTTGGTTACATTCTTTATGGTAATCTGCTTGAACAAATGTTCTCTGAAAGAGATTTTGTAGGAAAATATTGACAATCACTGCTGACATCTAGAAGTTGCTGACAGCACTTTTCAAGAGCATGTTACTTTGCATCTCCGTTTAGGAGTGTGCTTAGCTGTAGGGATTCCTTATCACTGAATCCGTGAGTTCAGACTTGGTGCAAAAATAGCAGCTTCATTCATTTTGCTCATTAGAGGTCTATGACCACTGGGGTTCTGGGAGAATCAGTGCTGGAATCCACCATTGATGCTGCCCCACCTGCATGTCCTCCATTTTCCACACATCTGCCCTCACCCCATCCTCTCATGCCATAACAGGGATAGGGTTCTCCTTATCCTTACCCAGTACACTGTGACTATCTGTATCCAGTACACCATTCTCCATAATCTCCGCTATCTCCAATAGGATCCCACCACTAAGCACATCTTCTCCCCCTACCCCCCCTCAACTGCACTGTCTACTTACCTAGGGATCACTCCCTATGTGACCCCCTTGCCCAGCTTCCTCTTCCACTGATCTCCCTCCTGACTTTATCCCTGCAAACATGGCAAGAGCCACACCTGCCCCAAGCACTCCTTCAGGGGAGGTGACACCACCTATGAGTCTGTCAGAGTCATCTATTGTATCCGGTGCTCCCAATGTGACCTCCTCTACTTTAGCGAGACCTGACATAGACTGAGGAGCCACTACATTGAGCACTGTCACTCCATCCACCACAAAAAGCCATCTCCAATTTCAACTTGACTTCCCGTTCTCAGTCCGACACGTCCTTGCGTGCAAATGCAAATGGCAACAGAAGATGAAAGGGAGGTTAAAAAAGGAGTATGGCATACTTGCATTCATCACTCAGGGCATTGAGTATAAAAGTCGGGTAGGCGTGCAGCAGCTGTATAAAACTTAGTTTTGGCCAAATTTGGAATATCATGCGCCATCCAATTGTCACACTATAGGAAGGATATAAGGACTTTGGACAAAGTGCAGCAGATGGTGCCCAGATTGTCATGCTTTAGCTCTAAGGAGAGGCTGGACAGATTTGGATTGTATTCTCTGTAGTGCTGGAGGCTATTGTTTCGTGTTTTCATTGTACTTAACATTTACGGTTGCCCAGTCCCCTGTCAGCATCATTCCAGAGCTAACTATTGATCAAAAGTTGAAACAGACTTGCTAGTTAATTACTGTAGCTGCGAGAGAGCGTTTGAAGTTTATGGGTTCTTCAGTGCCTGTCTCCACTGCCAGATCTGCAGTGAATTTCCATCCTCAGCAGTGCTCAGATCAGGAATGCAGAAGAAGAATCTTTGTTGGTAATTTAGAATCATGGAATTGTGGTAGGACAGTATCACATCTGACCCAGGAAATCTGTGCTGGCTTTTATCCAATCAACCTCACCCCCCTGCTCTTTCCCCACAACATTTCAAAACATTAACCAATTCTCTATTAACATCACAAATTAAGTTGCATCCTGCATAACTTTCAGGCTGTGTATTTCAGATTATAAATGCTTGCTGCATTAAACAGCTTCTCTCATCTTACCACTGACATTTGCCAAAATACTTGAACTCCATCTCATCCCTGAAATTAACTCCTTCGCTAATTCTCTTATTTATCTTTGCAAATAAAATCCTTCATTCCTAGAACCATGAAAGTTAGCATTTTGCATACCTTCAGCAGTGCCGTCCTTGGGTTGAACATTATCTTCTTATATCTTATAGGAGTGGAGTATTTTACCCAAAAGGAATCTCAACTCCTATCTTGTTTACTAACTTCTCTATTCATGACTTGCTTTCCTGTGCAGGAACACGAAGCGCCTCTGTTGCTGGACCCCTTGTGACCATTCGGTGTATACTGACTCTTCCAGCCAAAATGTAGCACTGCAGTTCTCTATCTGCCATATTTCTGCTTATTCCAACCAACCATGTCTATATGTAAAGCAATACACACAAGACGCTGGAGGAATTCAGCAGGTCAGGCAGCATCTTTGGAAATGAATAAACAGTCGACATTTCAGGCTGAGACCATTCCTCAGGACTGGAGGGGAAGGGGGAAGATGCCAGAATAAAAAGGCGGGCGAGAGAAAGGAGGATAGCTAGTAGGGGATAGGGGAAGCCAGTTGGGTGAGAAAGGTAATGGGCTAGAGAGGAAGGAATCTGATAGGAGAGAAGGAAAGATCATGGGAGAAAGGGAAGGACCCAGGGGGAGGTGATAGGCAGGCGAGAAGAGGTAAGAGGCCAGACTGGGGAATATAGAAGAAGAGGAGAGGGGTGGGAATTTATTTTACTGGAAGAGAAGATCAATACTCATGACATAAGATTGGAGGCTTTCCAGATGGAATATAAGGTGTTGCCCACTACCCTGAGGGTGGCTTCATCGTGGCACAAGATGAGTCTATGTATATACGTACTTGGAGTCTCTCTCACTGTTTAATGCATTTCCATTACGACATCAGGCACTTTACCCTGTATAGCCATGTCATTAATATATATCATAGATCACCTGTAACTATACAATCTTAATGATCTCATATTTGTGGTCAAGGTCAGGAGAAATGGCAACAAACCCCATTTGCCATCACTTTTTTGTTTCGCTCCTGTACCAATATGTAAAAGCACAACATATACAATCACTTAAATCTTTTGAATGGCAAACGTGTCAAGCAGACTCACTGTAACCCACTCACTGACACTCCTCTTCTCCTGCAGATTTCGCATTCTTGCAAAAACATAGTAACAAATCAAAAGTGGGTCGAGAATGCCTATCAGTTCCTTTGAGTCATGCAGAGTGTGAATCATAGCTTTGAAATCACAGAGCTAGCAGCTGGCAATAGGTTGGAGACTTTGAGTATCTGATCTGTATCCCATCTGGCAATCTGATGTAGAGAGAGATCTAGGGGTGCAAGTCAACAGCTCCTACAAAGTGACGAGACAAGTGGATGGGGGGGAATGGTGGTGCATAGCACCACTTGTTGAGGCAAGTACAAATGCAATGTTTGACAGATACATGAATAGGACTAAGCAACTAAATGAGACAACTTCAGTAAGATGCCATGGTCAGCAGATTGGCTGACTGGCAGAAGGCAAAGAATGAGAATAAAGAGGGGGCATTTGGCTGCCTGTGACCAGTGGTGTTCTGCTGGGCACAGCATTGGGGCTGCTTCATTTCTCGTTAGATGTCAATGATTTGGATCAGGAACTGATGACTTTGTGGCCAAATTTGCCGATGATACGAATATAGGTGGAGTGGCAGGAAGTGTTGAGGAAATGGAGAGTCTGAGAAAGTCTTAGACAGGTTAGGAGAATATGGAAAGAAGTGGCAGATAGAATATAGTGCAGGGAAGTGTATGGCCAAGCACTTTGGTAGAAGGAATAAAGGCATAGACTATTTTCTAAACAGGGACAAGATTCAGAAATCAGAGGTGCAGGTGGACTTGGGAGTCCTTGTGCAGAATTCCCTAATGGATAACTTGCAGGTGGTAAGGAAGGCAAATGCAATGTCAGCATTCATTTTGAGAGGACTAGAATACAAAAGCCAAGCTTTATAACACATTGGTCAGACCTCACAGCTTTCAGCCCCTTACCTAAGAGAGGATGTGCTGGAATTGTAGAGGGTCCAGAGGAGTTTTACAAGAATGATATGGGGAATGAAATGGCTCTGGGCTTGTATTCAAAGGAGTTCATAAGAATGAGGGAGGGATTTTAGTGAAACATTGAATATTCAAAGGCCTAGATAGAATGGACCTGGAGAGGATATTCCCAAAAGTGGAGGAGTTTACGACCAGAAGGCACCTTACCACCATTCAGGGCCCCAAACAGTCCTTCCAGGTGAGGCAACACTTCACTTGTGAGTTTGCTGGTGTCATCTATTGCATCCGGTGCTCCCAGTGCGGCCTCCTCTACATCGGTGAGATCCGACGCAGATTGGGGGACCGCTTCGTCGAGCACCTCCGCTCCGTCCGCCACAACAGACAGGATCTCCCGGTTGCCACCCACTTCAACTCTGCTTCACATTCCCATTATCTTTTCAAATCTTTTTATTATTATCATTATTCAAAAATAGCACAAGTACATCGAAGTAACAACACTTACAATGCCTCAAAAAAGAAGAAATTATCTTAAGGATTTAAAGTTTTTGTGAATAAAAAAAACCCTACTAAACAAGAAAAGTGAGGGGAAAAAAAAGAAACCCATTGGGGGTACAACCCTGGAGCCATGTGTCCTACAGAAAGCTTCTAAAAATAAACATCAACCTGCCAACAAGAAAAAAAAGATATATCAAAAAAAATTTACATTTAGATCATGGAGGAAATCTATCAGTTAACTGAAATGATAATAATGAGCAAAGGAGCCCCATTTCTTCTCAAAATCAAATAAAGGTTCAAAGGTTCGACTTCTAATTTTCTCCAAGCTAAGGCACAGCATCACTTGACAGAACCATTGTGACAAAGTAGGAGCTGATATATCCTTCCATTTCAACAAGATGGCCCTCCTAGCTATCAATGTAACAAATGCAAACTGCTTTACATTCCCATTCAGATATGTCCATACATGGCCTCCTCTCCTGCCATGATGAGGCCAAACTCAGGTTGGAGGAGCAACACCATATATACCGTCTGGGTAGTCTCCAGCCCCTTGGTATGAAGATCGAATTCTCCAAATTCCGGTAATTCCCTCCCTCTCCCTTCCCCCATCCCACTTTCACTCTGCCTCCTCTTCCAGCTGCCTATCACCTCTCTCATGATTCTGCCTTCTTCTACTACCCATAGTACTTTCCCCTTACATTGCTTCTTCACCTTTCCTGCCTATCCCTTCCCTACTTCCCTTCCCCCACCCCTTGATGTTCCTCTGATTGGTTTTTCACCTGGCACCCACCAGTGTTCTCCTTCCCGCCCTCCCTCCGCCTTCTTTATAGGGCCCCTGCCCCCTCCTTCTTCAGACCTGACGAAGGGTCTCGGCCCGAAACGTTGACTGCCTGTTTCCACGGATGCTGCCCGACCTGCTGAGTTCCTCCAGCGTGTTGTACATGTTGATTTGACCCCAGCATCTGCAGTGTACTTAGTGTTTACATTTCCATTTGAGTGTGTTGTGTGACTTGGGCTATTCTGGAGTTGGTAAAGTTCCCACTATTAACTTCCCTTGCAAGCTAGGGCATTAGAGGGTTCCCTATGATGAGCAGAGAATTTCTACATTGTTGGCATTCATTTGGAAAATGGACTCAGCAACAAGTATAAGATAAGTATTGATCTTCAATTCAAATAGTCATTTGCGAGGCAGCTTGTATGATAGAGTGCTTAGTGGTGAATGAGGTAGAACATTCACAGAAGCCAGAAGAGAGTTTTTCTCAATGTTTTCAGAGCTGCACTCACAGAGGTAAAAGTAGCTTTACCCATCTTTGGAATTATGATACACGTCTCCATTAACCCTGACAAATGCATTACGAACATAGAGCTAATTTCACACACTATTACAGCTGCAATAATTAAGTATCTGTTTCGGGTAATTGTTCAAGGAACAAAAATCATAAAATTGTTATGGCAGTGAAGGGGGGCATTCAACCCACTGATCTACCTACGTGTGGTAGGATAATATCATCAATCCATTCCCTTGCTCCTTCAGCTCATTCCTATAAGTTATTTCATCTCAAATACAAATCCAATTCCCTTTATAATGCTTTTAATAGTGGTAACGAGAAGGTGATAGTGTCTTTAAGGCTCCAACCTTCAGTATAGCATCATAGGACCTTCTGCTCACTGTGTTGTACAAGTTATAGAGGTTTGTTGACTTAATCCGACGTGACCCTTGGAATAAAAGCTGATGCTCTCCTGACCTCTAATACAGCTCAGTTCTTCACCCACAAGGAGCACAGACACTAGAAAACCAATGATTCCACCAATCCTCTACAAACCCAACAGGCTTGAATTTCATAAAAACACAAAATGCTGGCAGAACTCAGCAGGCCAGACAGCATCTATGGGAGGAGGTAGTGTCGACGTTTCGGGCCGAAACCCTTCATCAGGAGTGAAGTAACATGGGATGGTCGAGGGGGGATAAGAAGTGGGGGGAGGGATGAAGTAGAGAGCTGGGAAGTGATAGGCTGAAGGGAAATGGGCTAGGGGGAAGGTGGAGAATTATGGGAAATAAAAGAGAAAGAAAGGTAGGGCTGGGGGGAGATTATAGTGAGGGGGGAAAAGAGAGAGGAAGAGAACCAGACTAAAATTATAGATAAGGATGGGGTAAGGTGGGGGCAGGAGTATCAACGGAGGTCTGTGAGTTGAATGTTCATGCCAGCATTCATGCAGGCTTGAATTTCAGATCATAACTAATATGTTCTTCCTGAGGATGTTTCTGCAAACATATCGTGTTGTGAAGGAGAAATGCTGAGGTTTCCATTTGATCCAAACTATTATTACCAGACCCTACATTGGCATAATAGTTACTTGTTATCTACTTTTCTAAGTTGAATTGGATCAAAGTCTTGTCATATTTCTTTATAGCGAAGATAGAAGCTATTCAACCCATCAGTCACAATCTTTCCTAATAACTTTTTTTTCTCACACATGACCACCGACTCTTCTCTAACTCAATTTCTCCTACTTAAACTAGGGTCATATACAGTCTCTAATGAAACTACATCCCTTTAGATCCGAGATGACAAGGAATTTCTTTAGCTGGAGGGTGGTGAATCCATGGAATTTATTGCCACAGATGCCTGTGGAGGCAAAATCATTCGGTATATTTAAAGCAGAAGTTAATAGGTTCTTGAGTAATAAGGACACAAAAGGTTGTGGGTAGAAGGAAGTAGAATGGGGTTGGGATGGATAATAAGTGAGTTTTAATGGAATGGCAGAGCAGACTCGATGGTCAATATGACCCAATTTGCTCCTATATGTTATGGTCTTAGAAGCACATCTTTGGGAGGTGTGAGGAAATGGCAGCGCACAGGAGAAATGAATAGCCACAGGGAGAGTATACTGCATTTCAGTAACAATGCTAGTGTTTTTGTAACATGGTCTAGCAGAATTACTGAATATATTGAATATTATAGCTATTATTCAGTTTTTAACAGAATATCTGGACAGGATTTTGCTCTTCATTACAATCCGTGTCCTCCCCCTTCCAGCTTCTCCTTTTCCTAATGTCCTCTTCTTTCCCCTTTCCTCTTCCCCTCCTGTATTCTCCTCTTTGACCCTGTCTTCCTTTATTATCTTCTTCTTCTCCTCCATTTTTCTCCTCTCCTTTTCCCCATCCACCTCCCTTTCTTCTTCTTCCTCTTATTACGTCACAATGAGCTAAGCTTATGTGCATCTAAGATGAAATTTTATATCATATAGCATAAGAACTTCTCTTAAGAGCTCCGTAGACCAGTCAGTTATTCTGAAAATCCTTAGCTGAGATATACTACTCATACTCACAACTAAGTTATTGTTAGCCCCATGAGTACACTTATAATTGTTCTTCCTGGTAAGACCAGGGGCCTGGAATGGAGCGCCAAGGAGAGTCCTGGTCTCGAAGAGTCATCAGTTCACTAAGCCAAGTGCCTGGAATGTATCAGGATCAGGGACTACTCAGAATTAATATTCCATGCAAACTTTTATTAGCGGTCGTACACAACTTGTATTTTGATGGGTGCTGCTGTAGTTGTCTTATGTGGAGCTTGAAACTTGATGTGTATAATTTATCATCTTGAATCCCTGGTATCCTCATAAATGATGCCAAGTCTTAAAATGAATGTGGCAGCTAGTCATCCAAAAGCACATTTTATGAATAAATTGGTAAAATGATCAATTAGTTTATTATTGTCACATATACTGAGGTACAGTGAAAGACTTGACTTAAATACCATTCATTCAAATCAATTCATTACAGCAGTGCTTTTATGAAGAATAATGTGCAGACAAAATGCAGTGCAGGTAGACAGTAAGATGCAAGGTCACAACAAGGTAGAATGTGAGGGTAGGAGTCTATCTTATCATGCAAGGAAATCAGTCAATAGTCTTATGACAGCGATGGAAGCTGTCCTTGAGCCTGATGGTATGTACTTTCAGGCTTTTGTATCTTTTGCCCGATGGGGAGGGGGAGAAGAGGGAATGTCTGGAATGGGTGGGATCTTTGAATATGTTGGCTGCTTTACTAAGGCAGTGAGAACTGTAAGCATTAAAGCACAGCTAATGAGATTGGTACTATGTTTTCCTAAAGATTACAACAGAATATGCCTTCTAGTGTGAAGTACACAAAACACAATTCAACAATCAAAATAGCCTTTATCTTACAGGAAGCTCTCAACATGCAAAGCTACTATTTCTGAAATCATCCACAAGTAATTTTCATCAAAATTACAGCATTTCTTAGTTGATCATCAATTATTTTCACACCTAGGAAGACTACTTCAAATCCTAATCCTCGCACAAGTTAATCCGAATTCAATATTCCCAATTGAGGATAAATCCTGAGTTCCCGTTCTACAGTAGAGACAAAACTTGCTGAAAAGGGGTAGAAAACCTGTGTGATTGACATGGATGAAACTATATTTTCATAAACATATTTTTACAAATACAGGACGGTTAAGAAATAACTATCAAAACCTGAAAGTATGCAAAAAAACTTAAGGAAAAACTGGATTTTCACAAGAGATTTAAAGTAGAATGGCCACTTTTATATATGGCATTCAATTATTAGTCCTTATTTCAAAACTTTTAAATGTAGGTTTAACAGTATGAAGCAAAATTCAAAAGGGAACATACTTGCAAAGGATATCTAGTATAAAGTTAGTACATTTTTATTGTCATTCTATTCATAGATAAAAAAAGCTTACTGAAACTATACAAAATATTTATAAATGGCATAAAATGTTTACCTTAGTTAGCAATAGTTATCTTAGTTGTCCAGTATAAAACACCTAGAAGGACGAAGGAAGCACGGAATGAGGAAGAGGCAAATGAGAACAGCAGCTAAAGATGTGGCTGAATTCCAAACCATGGTAAGAGACAAAGAAGTGGCAGTTCCATCTCAGTCCTGCTCCCCAGACCTGGAACAGCCGGCAGTCAAGTGTTGTCCATTCTATTTGCCGAGGGAATTCTCCGCTATCATCCTGGAGGTGCTGTACATTCCAGACCCTGGCAGAAGTCAAGCTGGCACTGGAGCAAATGACCACTGTGATGAGCAGTCATGAGATACAAGATGCATTTCCAATCACATTGCAGAACTTAGTGAAGTCAGGTTGAAGAAATCTCTGCCAGATAACCACCAACATGTCAGTGCAGAACAAACGGAGCCAACGCAGTTGATCATTGTTACCATCCATCAAGAGAACACTTAGTGTGCCATCCCACAGTTGCATTTTGGCAAGTCCAATCACCTGGCTGTACTTCTACTCCCAATGAATAACCAGAGACTGAGGACTGCAGCAACAGTTGTGAAAACAGCCATGTTATGGTCAAGGGAAGCAGAAGAACATTTATAGCACTGCTTTCAATTGGTGGATGGACCATGTTCAGGGATTTATTAGTGAATGAATATGTCACTACTGTCACTGACTTCATCAAGACCTACATGAATGAGTCTGTGCCTTTGAGAACACACTGAGTCTTCACAAACCAGTAGCCCTGGACATATCAAGAGATTCGCAGACTGCTGAGGGTTAGGTTGTGGCGTTCAAGGCTGCTGATTCAGAACCCTACATAAATTCCAAGTACACCCTACTGAAGACTCCATGTGGTTAGAGATTCAATTGGATGCACGACAGCTGTGGCAGTGTTTGCATGCTATTACTTCCTAAAAGCCAAAACCTAATAGCTTAAGTAACAGTGATGTTTCACTCCCAAATAAGCTCAGTGTCTTTTATGCAGGCTTTGAAAGTAGGAATAGCACAATGCCTGCACAAATCCCCACGGCATCTTTCAGCCCCATGATCTCTGTCTCAGAGGCTGATATCAGAACATTTTTCAAGAGGGCGAAACCTTCCAAGGAGTCAAGATTTAATAGTGTATCTGACTGGGCACCATCAACTTGTGCCAACCAACTGGCTGGGGTTTCCAAGGAGATTTTCAACTACACCTGTTTCATAAGGGCATCAATCATACTAGCACCCAGGAAGAGCAGAGTGAGCTGCCTCGATGATTATAGCCTGGTAGCACTCACATCTACTGTGATGAGGTGCTTTGAGAAGATTGTCATGGCTAGAATCAACTCTTGCCTAAGCAAGGGCTTGGACCCACTGCAATTTGCCTATGATCACAATAGGTCTACAGTGGATTCAACCTCACAAGCACTCCACTTAGCTTTGGAGCACCACGACACACATCAGGCTGCTATTTATCAATTACAGCTTGGTTTTAACACTATCATCTGCTCACTACTCATCAAAAAGGTTGGAAATCTGGACCTCTGTACCTTCCTCTGCAACTACTAAAATGCTGCAATTACTGATGGTTAAGTACAGGTCCTATACCATTTAAGTTTGCTGATAACATCACTGACGTTGCCAGATAGAAAGTGATGACAAATCGGTATATAGGAGGATGAATGAAAATCTGGTTGAAGGACAGCACAACAACATTTAACGTTGGCAAAACCATTAACAAGATGATGCCCATGTACAATGCTCCATCGGTCGGCATCTGGATAGATCATGAAACCAGATATTTCTCTTCTTTTATGTCTTTTACATTTGTTTTTCATCTTGAATGTGAATCTGGAACCGTTGGAGCCTGTGATTCACAGTCTGGAGATCATTTGGGTGTCCCAGTGCTCTGCAGTCTCCTGGAGGATCCCAGGAGGCAGAGGCAATGTGCGTAAACCTCAAGGCAGGGAGGCTGAGAGCCGATGTTCGACTCCATTTTGCCGATTAAAGAGATCAGGGAGATTGAAACATTGAAGTGAATGTGGAAGATAAGCAGTGGTTGCCTGCCTTTTGATTGCTGGTGGGATCGCTCTGCTAGGGAGAGGGGAGACTGCCTTTTGATCACCTGGAGATCGCTCTGCTACAGAGTAGGAAAGGACTGTCGCTTTGCCTGGAGAATGTTACCCTGGTTTTCTGCATTTTGGATATAGGCTTGGACTATAGTTCTTTTTTCAGACTTGTAATTTTTGTAAGTGGATACCACGGTCATGTAGTGGTTAACTCAATGCTATTACAGATCGGGGCATCAGAGTTCAGAGTTCAATTCCAACATCATCTGTAAGGACTCTGTATGCCCTCCCCGTTAAATGCATGAATTTCCTCCGGGAGCTCCAGTTCCCTCCCAGAGTTCAAAGATGTACCGGTTAGAAGGTTAATTGGTCATTGTAAGTTGTCCCATGATTAGTCTTGGGTTAAATTGGGGGTTGCTGGCTGTGTGGCTCTAAGGGCCGGTAGAGCCTATTCCACACGGTATCACAATAACTAAATAAATAAATAAATGCCATTGCAAAGAAAACACGACAGTGCCTCTACTTCCAAAGGTTTCAAAGATACATTTAATGTCAGAGAAATGTAAACAATATACATTCTGAAATGCTTTTCCTTTGCAACCATCCACAAAAAACAGAGGAGTGCCTCCAAAGAATGAACGACAGTTAAATATTAGAACCCCAAAGCCCCCCCAGCTCCCTTCCCTCCCACGAGTAAGAGGCAGCAAGCAACGATCCCCTTCCCCCACCAGCAAAAAAAAAGCATCGGCACCCACCACTGAGCACTCGAGCGTGAGCAAAGCAACAGCAAAGACACAGACTTGCAGTTACCCCAAAGACTACTCCTAGAAGTTTGCGCAGATTCAGCACGGCATCTAAAATTTTGACAAACTTCTATAGACGCACAATGGAGCATTTATAGTGGAGAGTATCCTGACAGGTTGCATCACGGCCAGTTATGGAAACAGCAATGTCCAATGATTACTACACTTCACTGACAATCAACACAGGCACACTTCAAGGCTGTGTGCTTCACCCATTACTCTACTCTCTCTACATTTATGACTGTGTGGCTAAGCACAGCTCAGAGGGGCAATTCCAGACCAATCTTGAATCTTTGAAGGATGCTTGACCACTGTGGCAGACCTTGAATGCTATCACCTCCTACAAAGTAAAACCAAGCGACTCCGAGAGCTCCTGACGACCCTGTGATTTCAGTCTTTAAGGCTGATGTGACAGCATCTTTTACGGGGGTGAACCCATGGACAGCATCTAGCCCAGACAGGGTACCTGCCCAAGTAATAAGGACCTGTGTTGATCAACAAGCTAGAATGTTCACTGAGATCTTCAGCCTCTTGCTTCAGCAGTCCAGGGTGCTCATCTACTTCAAACAGGCTTCAATTATACTGGTGCTCAGGGAGAACATAGTAACCTGCCTCAATGACTATCATCCAGTAGCACCTACATCCACTATGATGAAGTGCTTTGAAAGTATATCAATTCCTGCCCAAGGAGTAATTTAGATCTGCTTCAATTTGTCTACTGTCGCAACAGGTCAACAGCAGATACCATTTCAGTGGCTCTTCATTCAACCCTGGTACTTCTGGACAGCAAAGATGAACTTTATCAACTGCAGTTTGCCATTCAATACCATCACCCCCTCAAACTAATCAATAAGCCTCAAGACCTTGGCTTCAATACCTCCTTGTGCAACTTGATTCTCAGTTTCCTCACTTGCAGACCCCAGTTAGTTCAGACTGGCAACAACATCTCCTCCACAATCTCTATCAGCACAGGTGCACCACAAGGCTGTGTGCTTGGCTCCCTGCTCTACTCTCTCTACACTTATGACTGTGTGGCTAAGCATAGCTCCCATGCCATGTTCAGGTTTATTGGTGGCATCACTGTAATTAGTCAAATCAAATGTGGTGACGAATCAGTATATAGAAGGAAGGCTGATCATTTCCACAATAAGCTCTCACTCAATATCAGCAAGACCAAAGACCTGATTATTGAGTGCAGGAGGAGGAAACCAGTGGTCCATGAGCTAGTCTTCATCTTTAAATTACTCCGTGTTATCATTTCTTATTCTTGTTCTGACCCATATCGACTCTTGTGCCAAGATGAGACCACCTTCAGTGGGAAGGACCATGTCTTACATCTTGTCTGGGTATGTTCCAACGTGATGGAATGATTTTGATTTCTCCTTCCAGAAAACAAGTTCCACCTCCACTTTCTCTATTCCCCAATCAGACCTTTCAGTTCTTCTCACCTCCTTATTACTTCCCCCAGGTCCCCTCCTCCTTCCTTTTCTCCTATTATCCACTCTCCTCTCCTATCAGGTTCTTTCTCCTCCAGCCCTTGACCTTTCCTACCCACCCAGCTTCACCTATCACCTACCAGCTAGCCTCTTTCCCCCACCACCTTTGTATTCTGGCATCTTCCACTTTCCTTCTCAGCCCTGAAGAAGGGTCTTGGCCTGAAACATCAACTGTTTTCTCTGACCTATTGATGCTACCTGGCCATTTGAGTTCTGTGTGTGTTGCTGAAGATTGTAGACTTAGCTGTTTCCATCTGGGGGCAACCCTCTCCACCATTACGTGCATCTTCAAGAGAAGGCAGCATCCATCATGAAACATCCTTACTGCCTGTGACATGCCCTCTTTACGTTCCTACCCTTGAAGAGGTGGTACCAGAGCCTAAAGATCCACATTCAACATTTTAAAAACAGCTTCATCCGATCTCCTCTCGTATTTCTAAATGGTCCACGATCAATGAACACTAACTTTTGTCTTTTGCACTATTTATTTATTCTCATAACTAATAGTAATTGTTGTGTCTTACACTCTGCTGTTGCCACAGAACAACAAATTTCATGACCTATGTTGTGATTCTGAAAGGACAATAATACAAACCACAGGACAGAGTTAAATCAGTCTGCCGGAGCCAATGATTCACCTGTGGGTTTTCAGCAAAGAGGTAGCCATGAGACACAACTATCATATTATGAGTACAATCCCAAAAATATGCAACAATTTGATTTTGCTAAATTAGTATCAACACTTTCAAAGTAATCAGTAAGGTTTTCACCCTAACGTCATAAACAGCTTTAATTTCTCTTAATTATATCTCAATAATGGCCCTTTACACAAGGTAACGTTGGACTCAGAAGGACAACTGAAAAATTATGGAGTGCCTTACGGAAGGAATTACAGTGATTTTAATTGGGTAGTCCAATGGAACAGCCAGTCAAGTTGCTGCCTCTCAGCTCCAGTGACAAAAATTCAATCCTGACCTGTCTGCAAGAAGTTTGCTTACTCTTCCTGTGAATGGACATTGAAACCATGTACTTCACTACTTTTTTTATTTATGTTTTTGTTATACTTATTTAATGTAACTATTTGATATACTGCACAGTATATACTTACTATAATTCACAGTTTTTCCCCCTTTATTATCATGTATTGTACTGTTGCCACATAGTTAACAAATTTCCTGACATATGGTGGTGATATTAATCCTGTGTAGTGTTCTCGCACAGGTGTAAAAGAACTCTGAACTAAACACCAAGCATAAACCAATCAATGAGGCGTTCCCAGTAAGATTAACCGTTTACTGTTCACTCTTCCACATTAACGTATGGTGAAAACTGTTGATAAAACAATACAAAATATATACAGTATTTGTTTCCTTCTTGACATCACATTTACATCATAAATACTTGCAAAAGTAAAACTACAACAACTATATTACATTAAAGTGCAACATACAGTCAGAATCTACCTTCGCCATCGACTGGCTTTAAATACACTTCAACACAAACTATCCGCAACTCTTTAAATAACAAAAAACATAAACTTTATCAACCGTCATTACTTTTAACAGAATCAGCGTTAACATTTTTAATTCAACATATCGATTACCTCATGAACTTACAGCGTTGCTTCACTAATGTTTCTAGTGCGTAGAAAGAAAACTTTTCTCGCGCTGATCCTGCACACATAAGCCCCCTCCTTCCCCGTTTCTCCAAACCGGTATTTTCCCACAAGACGTGGCGAAACCAGGTGTGACGTCATCGCATGCCGCGATATATCACAGACAACGAATTTACTTTAAACAACCTTAACTTTAACTAGAAAACGATAACAAACGAATCACTAAAGCGAAAATATACTAAACTAAACAAATGCCTTGAAGGCAACACATTCTGATTCTGACTAAATGGGCTTCCTCTAGTTGTTCTGGCTTTCTCCCACATCCCAAAGATGTGTGGGTTGGTAGCTTAGAGTTGTACAGCACAGTAAAGGCTCTTTTGGCCCACCATGTTCATGACAAACTTTTCATTGATATAAATTGCATGCTAGTGGAAGGCAAGGGGTAGAATATAGGGCATTTAATGGGAATTTGTGGAGAATGAAGTGGGGTTAATGTAGGATTAGTGTAAACAGGAGTGGAGTTTGATGGTTGATGTGAACTCAAGAGTTTGATGTTTGATGTGTACAGCCTGTTTCTGTGCTAAAAGACATTATGACTCTAATTCCCATTAGAAAAATAACTACCCTGACCATTACTTCTAATTAGAATTCAAGACAGAATTCCCTTAAAATTAAGTACTGTTTGTATATTCAAGGACCCATAAACAAAAAAAACTTCAGAAGGACGCTTATGAATTTCTACTTACAATGAAGTGATTTTCCCTGATTCTGCAAAAGACTGAAAATACACAGTTGAAATACTAGAAATTGCTGTAACAAACTGAGTAGCTAAGACCCAATATAAAAACACTGCAAGTAATAATTTTAATGATGGGTTGGACGACATTTGCTGAGCTAAAGTGTACAGAAGATCAGAAGTGCAAGTGCTTGAATATTTAATCTGCGAGTTTTCAAGCTAAAGCGAAAGAGCTAGATTTAAGATACTCACCCAGTTTGTGATCTATAACAGTGATCTGCTGGTCTACTGGTTGTTTTAATGTTGTTGATGATGATAGCCTATGACTCATCTCTAATTTAACACAAGTTGGGGGGCTCTCTATAAAGTATTTAAGGATAAATTAAGCATAAATTATTAAGTAAGCAATGTAGACAAAGTTGAAATATTTGCAATTATATTCAGCAAAAATGAGGAGTGGATAATCCATCTCAGTTTCCTCCAGGGAGCCTTACAATCACAGAGGTTGGCCGTCAGCCAGTTCAATTCAATATCAATAAACAGTTGAGAGCACAGTATATACCAAGGCTATAAGGCAAGCAAATATCCTGCTGCAGTGCTGGAGACTTTTGCTCCAGAACTAGCTACACTTCCAGTTGAGCAGTTCCAATATAGTTACATTGCTGGCACCTACCCAGCCGGTGCAAGATTGCCCAAGACAAGTTCAGTCCAGCTAACCATCATCTGAGCAATCCTTAGCAAAGTGATGAAGAGTTCTTGAAAGTGAGTCTATCAGCTGTGGGAACAGTTCAGTGATTTGGAACAAAACCACAGAAGAAGATGGCAGTGATTGGTGGAGGTCAATTGTTTTGTCCGAGGACATTGTTGTTGGGATTAATAGCCCAGGCCCAATAGTTCAACCAAAGCTGCTTCCTTCTATTGCAAAGTCACAGCTGAGGATGTTCGCTGATGACTGTGTAATATACAAATCAGCAGAACATTAACAGACATCCACCCTGCAAAAACACATTTCAGGGAGGTAGCACCATCAATTTGCGGGAGACTCCCGGGAGAGGTGGGATGTCTGCAACAGAATAGCTTCTTAGCAGCTAGCCAGCTAACTTTAATAACGTTAGCTACGCTAATGAACGAATGACGCCTGTTGAACTCACCTCTCCCTCTCCTGCTCCCACTCCCCCACTCCCTCTCGCTCTCCCAAAAATCGATTTCCGGGATATTGTATATCATTTGCAGGTGTCAGGGAGCCACTATCAATTTGCGGGAGACTCCCGGAATTTCCGGGAGAGGTGGGACGTCTGCATTAAACAATGCTTGAATGCACTTAAACCCATTCAGCTTTCAGACATGCACTGGTAAGTAGCAGATAATATTTGTGCCAAATGCATATTTGTGTAGAAAACATAGAAAATAGGAGTAGGATGGAGTCAATCAACCTTTGATGCTATTTGGCCACTCAACAAAATCATGGCTGATTACTCAAATTCAACACACTGATTTAGTTTTCTCCCATACCCCTTGATTGTTTTACTTCTGAAAAACAATAAACAATATACCTTTAACAACATACTGTTAAAGGTCTAGATGGGTTAGAGTTTGTGAAATGTGTTCAGGAAAGTTTTCTAAATCAATATATAGATGTACCAACTAGGGAGGGTGCAATATTAGATCTCCTATTAGGAAATGAGTTAGGGCAGGTGACGGAAGTGTGTGTAGGGGAACACTTTGGTTCCAGTGATCATAACGTCATTAGTTTCAACTTGACCATGGAAAAAGATAGATCTGGTCCTCGGGTTGAAGTTCTAAACTGGAAAAGGCCAAATTTGAAGAAATGATAAAGGATCTAAAAAGTGTAGATTGGGACAGGTTGTTCTATGGCAAGGATATGATTGGTAAGTGGGAGGCCTTCAAAGGAGAAATTTTGAGAGTGCAGAGTTTGTATGTTCCTGTCAGGGTTAAAGGCAAAATGAATAAGAATAAGAAACCTTGGTTCTCAAGGGATATTGGAACTCTGATAAAGAAGACGAGAGAGATGTATAACATGTAAAGGCAACAGGGAGGAAATAAGGTGCTTGAGGAGTATAAAAAGAGTAAGAAAATACTCCAGAAAGAAATCAGGAGGGCTAAAAGAAGACATGAAGTTGCTTTGGCAGTCAGGGTGAAGGATAATCCCAAGAGCTTCTACAGGTATGTTAAGAGCAAAAGGATAGTAAGGGATAAAATTGGTCCTCTTGAAGATCAGAGTGGTTGGCTATGTATGGAACCAAAAGAAATAGGAGAGATATTAAATGGTTTTTTTGCATCTGTATTTACTAAGGAAACTGGAATGGAGTCTATGGAAACAAGGCAAACAAGTAGGGAGGTCATGGAACTTATACAGATTAAAGAGGAGGAGGTGCTTGCTGTCTTGAGGCAAATCAGAGTAGATAAATCCCCAGGACCTGACAGGGTACTTCCTCTGACCTTGAGGGAGACTAGTGTTGAAATTGCAGGGACCCTGGCAGAAATATTTAAAATGTCGATATCCACGGGTCAGGTGCTGGAGGATTGCAGGATAGCTCATGTAGTTCCATTGTTTAAAAAAGGCTCAAAAAGTAAGCCAGGAAATTATAGGCCAGTAAGTTTGACATCTGTAGTAGGTAAATTATTGGAAGGAATACTAAGAGATAGGATCTACAAGTATTTGGATAAACAGGGACTTATTAGAAACAGTCAGCATGGCTTTGTGCGTGGTAGGTCATGTTTAACCAATCTATTAGAGTTTTTCAAGGAAGTTACCAGGAAAGTGGATGAAGGGGAGCCAGTGGATGTTGCATACATGGACTTCAGTAAGGCCTTTGACAAGGTCCCGCATGGGAGGTTAGTTAGGAAGATTCAGTTGCTAGGTATACATGGCGAGGTAGTAAATTGGATTAGACATTGGCTCAATGGAAGAAGCCAGAGAGTAGTAGTGGAGGATTGCTACTCTGAGTGGAGGCCTGTGACTAGTGGTGTGCCACAGGGATCAGTGCTGGGTCCATTGTTATTTGTCA
Organism: Hemitrygon akajei; assembly: GCF_048418815.1. NCBI lineage: Eukaryota > Metazoa > Chordata > Chondrichthyes > Myliobatiformes > Dasyatidae > Hemitrygon > Hemitrygon akajei. Next base: position 111,188,063 of record NC_133125.1, read on the forward strand.
TCTATATCAATGATCTGGATGATAATATGGCAAATTGGATCAGCAAATTTGCTGATGATACAAAGATCGGAGTGTGTAGTGGACAGTGAGGAAGGTTTTCAAAGCTTGCAGAGGGATTTGGACCAGTTGGAGGAATGGGCTGAAAAATGGCAGATGGAGTTTAATGCGGACAAGTGTGAGGTATTGCGCTTTGGAAGGTCAAACCAAGGTAGAACATACAAGGTAAATGCTAGTTCACTGAGGAGTGCAGTAGAACAGAGGGATCTGGGAGTACAGATATGTAATTCCCTAAAAGTGGCATCACAAGTAGATAGGGTTGTAAAGAGAGCTGTTGGTACATTGGCCTTTATAAATCAAAGTATTGAGTATAAGAGTTGGAATGTAATGGTGAGGTTGTATAAGACATTGGTGAGACTGAATTTGGAGTATTGTGTGCAGTTTTGGTCATCTAATTACAGGAAGGATATTAATAAGGTTCAAAGAGTGCAGAGGAGGTTTACAAGGATGTTGCCGGGACTTGAGAAACTGAGTTACAGAGAAAGGTTGAATAGGTTAGGACTTTATTCCCTGGAGCGTAGGAGAATGAGGGGTGATTTGATAGAGGTGTATAAAATTATGATGGGTATAGATAGAGTGAATGCAAGCAGGCTTTTTCCACTGAGACCAGGGAAGAATAAAACCAGAGGTCATGGGTTAAGGGGGAAAAGTTTAAAGGGAACATGGGGGGGGGGGCTTCTTCACGCAGAGAGTGGTGGGAGTGTGGAATGAGCTGCCAGATGAAGTGGTGAATGCGGGCTCACTTTTGACATTAAAGAAAAACTTGGACAGGTATATGGATGAGAGGGGTTTGGAGGGATATGGTCCAGATGCAGGTCAGTGGGACTAGGCAGAAAAATGGTTCGGCACAGCCAAGAAGGGCCAAAAGGCCTGTTTCTGTGCTGTAATGTTCTATGGTTCTAATATCTAACTACTTCTGAATATATTGATGATTTGGTTGAAAATGCTTTCTGTTATACAGAATTCCACAGGTTTTTCATTTTCTGTGAGACTGTGTATCTATTCATCTCCTCCCCACCTTTGTTCTTGTATGCTGGTCAGCAAAGGCTTGCAGAAGCTAGGCATTATGGGTGATATTCAGGGGTTCTGTGGTTTTGGCTAAGGCATAATTAATTGTCTGGTAATAGCTTTCATGGGAATACTGAAGATGATACATGATCAGTAAAGGAGAGACAGCAATATGGGAACCATGTCTGCATAAGGATGATAGTTCTCTTTATTTAGCTATGATCACTTGAGAGACTTAGCACTGCGGAGAACTTGGTATTTGTTCTACATCATGCTGGGAGAACTACAGTGCAATTACAGGAGCAGTCCCAACATATTGAATGTGCAAATACACAGGAAAAGGGTAATATTGTACATCTCCAAGTGAGAATGATACACAACTTGGAATACAATTTGAAGTGCTCCTGTGCTGAGATAGATGCCTTTATTTCTCTTGGTGGTTCAGCTCAGTACTAATCATAAACAAGAGAACAGCTGCAGATGCTGGAAATCCAAGCAACACACCCAGAATGTTGCTCAATGCTAATCATTGTGATTAGGATAAGGCTTTGACAAATAGTGGTCTTTCAACATGTACCTGGTCACACTGCAGATGTTATGTCAGTTCTGAATAATGATGATTGTCCTCATTCTAATTTTAGAGTTCAAAGGATAAAATATGAGGCTAAACTCTAAATATCTATATACAGCTAACACGCACATGCCAGGCAGCATTTATGGCAAAAAGCACAGTCGATGTTTCGAGCCGAAACCCTTCAGCAGGACTGGAGAATAAAAAAAAAGCTGAGAAGTAGATTTAAAAGGTGAGGGAGGGAAGAGAGAAACACCAGAGTTGGGAAGTAGATTGGTGAAAGAGACAGAAGGCTATGGAAGAAAGAAAACATTGGGGGGGGGGGGGGGAACAGCACTAGAGGGAGGCGATGGGCAGGCAAGGAGATAAAATGAGAGGTGGAAAAGGGATGGGAAATGGTGAAGGGGTAGGGGGAGGCACTACTGGAAGTTTAAGAAATTGATGTTTATACCATCAGGTTGGAGGCCTGCTGAGTTCCTACAGCATTTTGTGTGTGTTGCTCGGATTTTCAGCATCTGCAGATTTTCTCTTGTCTATATACAACTGTCTACTTTCACTTATACTACTTTCTTTACCACATAGTCTGTGTAAAATTTCCATTTCTCATACCTAGTATTCTTTGTACTAGGCATAAGGCACAGACATCTGATTGATGCTGAACTGCAGGCCATGTTAACTTGCAAGGAAAGAAAATTATAACATCAGTTTGGCTTGGGTTTAATGTTGAAATCCGACACTGTAAATGACAAAGGATGAAATAAATCAGCTCACACTATCAAGAAAAATGTCAACAGTAATGGCAGTAATTTTAAAGAGGTGCTAATTTAGATAACTACCTTATTCCTTCCGTATATACAGCATGTATCTGATAACTTCAACATGGCATCTTCATAATGAATAATTTAGAAATGTAACATAATTTGGAGTTGTAAACCTAGTCAGCTCCATCATGGGCACTGGCCTCCATAGTATCCAGGTCACCTTCAAGGAGCGATGCCTCAAAAAGTCCTCATTAAGGACCCCCATCGCCCAGAGAATGCCTTACTCTCATTGTTACAATTAGTGAAGAGGTACAGGAGTCTGAAGGAATACATTCATTGATTCAGGAACAGCTTCTTTCCCTCCACCATCAGATTTCTGAATGGACATCGAAACCATGAACACCACCTCACTACTTTATTATTTATATTTTTGCACTACTTAGTTTACTGCAATTCACATTTTTATATTATTATGTATTACATTGTACTGCTGTCACAAAGACAACAAATTTCACAACATATGCTAGTGATATTAAACCTGATTCTGAACCTCCAAAGATATCACTCAATTTGCCATTCAGTATCCCATGATCCACACCTGGCACTCATTCAAGGGCTATCTGATATTCTTCATCCGGAATCTTAATTATGGAAGCAAGAAGGGAATATCCTTCAGAATCTAGTGATAGGAAATGTGCAAATTGAAAAAGAGCTAGCATTGCTGTGTCAGATGTGCTGAAGGTACTTTGAAGTCTGATGTGAAAGATTCATTTGAAGTGAATAAACCAAGTATTAGATGAAAATATTAGAAGTAGAATTCAGTATAAAGTTTGCCATTCTTAAACCAATGGATGAATGTCTCCACGTATAACTGTGCATTGCTTGATTATGTAGCCTTAGCTGTTAATGTTCAACATAATTTATGTATGTATTATTTATTTATTTATTGGGTTACAGTGCAGAATTGGCCCTTCCGGTTTTTCGGAACGCACCGCACTGCAATCCGCTGATTTAATCCTAGCCTAATCAAGGGAAAAATTACAATGACCGATTAACCTATCAACCAGTACATCTTTGGAATGTGGGAGGAACCTGGAGCACCCAGAGGAAACCCACGCAGTCGCGGGGAGAAGGTTAAAAACTCCACACAGGCAGCAGAGGGAAATGAGTATGTGTCTTTGGTACTGTAGAGTGTTGTGCTTTAATTAAATAGATTGCTATTTATTTCTTCAATCTTCTCAACCTCTTGTCCTTACAGTGAAGACTTGATAATAAAATATAACTATAGATGACATAAAGATCACTGCTTTACCCCTGCTTTCAGCATTATACCCTTAAATACATTCTCAGCTGAGTATTGCAACCTGTTAAACTTTATTAAAATATTATCAACTAAAACGGTGCTAATCTGTGCTAAAATAAAGAGAGTTTTGTGCTGCTTGTTAGGAATTTGCCCGAGACTGCTCAAATCCATGTTATTTTTGGACTTTTGGGACTTCTGCAGACAGAGGGATATGTTCTCTCAGTCTGCACCATATTTAAACTAGTCGCAAATGGGAAAGAAACAAGTTCTCAAAAACACATATTTACTAATCTCTGTGCCAATCTTCCAATGATTATGGGAACTGGAAAAGAAAATTTTACGTGGTATTTTGGGCCTCGGGAATAGTACAATCATGTCTTCAAATTAAACGGGTTTATTCAGGTAGAGTATACAACCTAAACTGATGTACATACAGTTTGTTTCCTTCTACAATTTTGCTCTACAAATTTTTGTTTACACTTTCCAGCTTTCCAATGAGGTCTGTGTACTATGTGTGAATAGATTCAGTCAATGTCATATTTCACAGAATCCTTCAAGGTTGGAAATGGTTCAAAAACATTAATGTTTTGAAAAGAATATTTTGTTTTGCTGTAGCATTTATGCAGCTTCAAAATCTGTTAAATTATAACTGAAGGTTGAATTAAAATTGGAAAATATTGCCATAAATGAAATATACTGCAAGAATCACTTTGTTGTGTCATCAAGAAATGCAAGACATATTCCTGAAATTACTCAGGAAAACACCATAGTCAATTTGCTTTAAACTATGACCGTTATACTGTAACGAGGGAACAGAGCCTTTTTATACTTTTTCCCCATATGATTAAATTGCTCTTAAAAAACAGATTCTGGCTTTGGAGGTTGTGCATTACAGAAAGACTTACTTAGAACCACACTGTTTAAATTATTATCACATAATGTATTACTTTGTTTTAAAATAATAAACTATTTCATATGAATAGACTGTGCTAAAGATCCTCTCCTCAGTGCTTTGCTGCCATAATGGCTGTCTCCTGTATGAGCAAAACCTAAGCCAAAATATTATTTGTTACTAGAGTGTCCTTTAACCTTTGAGATCTAACTAGATTCCACACTCATCTGCAAAAATGTATAACCCTCTCACCCAGGCTCATACACTAACATGGCTTGTGAGCTAACTCTGCTAACTGACACGTGACTCAGTGGTGAGAAGGCCACCTTTCATAAGTAACATATGTCAAGGGTCAGTATGATTTACGGTTCAACCAAACAGGTACGTCAGGGTGTTCTGATTAAATGAACCTCGATTTGAGCCAGTGCTGTGGAATATTGACTGTACACAATTATCAGTAGCCCAGAAATGACAGATCATACATAAAATTATAAAGAAGCATAACATTTTAAAGAAGGAACATTTACCATATTTGTAGTCACACAAAAAAAGTCAAGAAAAATAAAAGGTCCCATTACAGTTAAACCAGTCCAATGTGCACATAAACATTGGAGCTCATTTCTGGAGTCGTGGGGGTGTGTCGCTTGACTCAGGCGTTGGACTCATAGTTAGCATGAAAGCACTTGCCACAGTCCTAACTTTCCTCTGTAGCAATCATATATTTGACAACATCACTAAATCTGGATGAAAATTGAACTTCCATTCTTTGGAAGGAGTATGAGATTGAAGAAAATGTTATGAAAAGAAAAGAAAGACTCTGAAAATTAATAAAAGGAAAAAGTACATTATTATGTGATTAAGAAATAAATGGAATCAATCAAAAGATAATTATTTAATTTGTTGTAGTAATTGTCAATATACAAACAAATGCTTAAGGCATTCTATCTGCAGCTAAGTCCCAGAACAATACTACAATGCCAATTTAATACTTTTAATTTCAGGATGTGTGGAGCTTCTCTAGAAGAATTACAACCGGACATTAAAAGCTGGCCTTGCCAGTCACAACTACATACTGTGAATGATTTAAGAAGTCTGACCACACTGACAGAGCTTAGTGCTGTTCTCTGAATAATGTTGTTAGTCGTATTAAGAACTCGGAAAACCGGCAGAGACAGTTGACTTCTCAAGGATAGTACGAATAACAAGTCAGTCATTGGGAAGTTAGTCATATAGTAAAGAACACATGAATAGAAGGAATGATATGCAGCATTTTCTGCATTTATTTCAGATTTAGAGTATCAGGAAATTTTTGCCTTCCTACCTTGGAGAAATTATAATGAAAGCTAAGTACACCTTTCAGTGAGCTTACCCTTTCCTCTCATGTCTTTATACAGGCTATCACCTCTCTATGCTCTCAGTCATAATGCAGGGTTTTGACCTGTAACATTGACTATCCCTTTGCTGCCATAGACACTGTCTGGCCCAGTGAGTTATCCCAGCAGCCTGCTTCATATTCCTGATTACAACACGTCGCTATTTAGCTTTAAGTGGAGCCAACTGTACACAAGACTGGAGCTGATGTAACAAGCTGCATGGTTAATAGAGATAAAAGCAATGCACTCGATCAAATAGGTAAATGGTAAATAGACACTACAGTCCAGAACACGTTTTCCAGACCGTCCCCTCTTTAGTCACTTGGATGAAGATGTGACCTTTTCCACTGCTCCACGAAAGAAAACATATGGGACAAAAGGAGAGGATTAGATGATTTCTAAATTGCATCATAGTTTAGTCACTACACAATGATTCTTGCTATTTGATAGTTTTGCACAGTAACTACATTATATATATTCAAGGTATTAACCTTGACCAGTCTACATAAGTTACTTAAGATATGATGCAGCCCGTTTTAATGCAACTGTCCACTACAACAATCTGCTAATTAATGACAATGAAGTGGAAATTTGAGCACTTCTACACATTTGATTTTCACGGTCTGTAAGTCAGCCCGTGTAGGCTTCCAAATTCCCATCCAAGAAAAGCTGAATATTGCAATGGTTCAAGTTGGACATATGACTGGCTTTACATTTAATAGTTTTGCCTCTTTTTCCTTGGGAAGGGTCAAAGACAACTTGAGCTTAGTGAGTGAGCTCTGAAGTGGTCAGAGAGTTGTTTGCAGAATATATTACAGATGGGGCAGGAAGTGCCAGAGTAATCAGACGGCAGAGGGGAAGAAGCTGTTCCTGAATCGTTGAGTGTGTGCCTTCAAGCTTCTGTATCTCCTACCTGATGGTAATAGAGAGAAAAGGGCATGCCCTGGGTGCTGGAGGTCCTTAATAATGGACGCTGCCTTTCTGAGGGGGTGGGGGGGGGGTGGGAATTGGCCTATCGCTGCTCCTGCTTTTTATATTCTTATCTGTTACTTTGCTTGTCCTGGATGTAACAGGCTGATATATGTCCAGGTCTTTGCCTCCCCAGGGAAGCACATACTGTAGAACACAGACTGTTCCACGTGACTAGAAAGTACAGCCAGCACAAATGGCAGCTTGCAGCACATGTAGATTTAAAGCATGAACCAAATGCTGGGAAAGTGAGGAACACAATGGACTTCGGCAAATCAGACACAGTATTTTGACTTGGTTGCTTCGAATATGAGTTGCAGTTATGTTGACCCATTCTGGGAATTTTGGAGTAGAGATCCATGGTCAGTATATAAAACATAAAACAGTAGAGCACAGGGGCTGGCCCTTCCACCAGCAATGTTGTGGCGAACCAATTAATTTAGCAATCAAATGGCCAACTAAACTAATCGCTTCTGCCTACAAAATGTAAATATCTTTCCAATTTTGTCATATTCATGTCCCTATCTAAACGTCTCTTAAAAGTCCCCACTGTATCTGCCTCTACCACGCTCTGTGTAAAAAAAACCTGCCCTTCCAATCACCTTTGAAATTCCCCTCTCTGACGCTAAATGCATGCTTTCTGGTATTAGACATGTCAAACCTGGGAAAAAAGACACTGCCTTTCTATTCTACCTATGCCTCTCATAATCTTATAAAACTATCCGATCTGTCCTTAGTCTCTGCCACTCCAGAGAAAACAACCCAAGCTGTTCAACGTCTCATTATAATACATGCCCTCTAATCCAGGCAGCATCTGGGTAAAGTTATTCTGCACCCTCTTCAAACCATCAAAATCTTTCCTATTATGGGGGCATCAGAACTGTAAGCAATACTCCAAAAATGCTCTAACTGGAGTTTTACATAGCTGTAATAAAACTTTCTGACTTTTGAACTCAGTGCCTCCAGTAATAAAGGCAATCATGCCATATGCCATCGTAACCATCCTATAGACTTCTGTAGTCACTTTTAGGGAGTTATGAACTTGACCCCAAGATCCCTCTACTCGTCAACATCATTATGGGTATTGCCTTCTTGGTAAATACTGATGTAAAGTACTCATTTAGGACCTCACCCACGTCTTTGCATCCAAGCAGATTTCACCCCACCCTTTATCCTTGAATAGTCCTACCCTCTCCTGACTTACCCTCTTGCTGTTGATGTACGTATAGAATGCCTTGGGATTCTCTTTAATCCTAGTTTCCAAGGACTTTCGTGCCACCCCATCAGCTTTCCAAATTCCCTTATTGAGTTCTGTTAGAATATAGAACATACAAGATCTACAGCACATTACAGGCCCTTCGGCCCACAATGTTGTGCTGACCATGTAACCTACTCTAGAAACTGCCTAGAATTTCCCTACCACATAGCCCTCGATTTTTCTAAGCTGCAAGTTCTGGCTTCCTTATAATCCTCAAGGGCTGTGTTTGGTTCTAACTTCCTAGGCTTTACACACTTTTCCTTTTTCTTCTTGACTAAATTCTCACCTTGCCATCCTTGTCCTTCCTTCTGATTGGAACATACCTGTCCTGTACTCTGTGCAGTTGCTCTTTAAACACCCTCCACATGTCAGAGGTAGACTTGCCCTAAAACGGCTGTGCCCAATTAACTCTCCCTACTCCCTGTCTAATGCTCCTGTAATTTGCCCTGCTCCAATTTACTACCGACCTGCAAGGTCCATACTTAACCTTTTCTGTTATATAGCTATTGTAAAACTTATGGAGTTGTGATCACTGTTCCCTAACAGGCTAGGCTCATTACCCTACACCAGGTCCAATCATCTCCTTGAGAAACACATTGAAGTTGCAAGCTATAACACAAGGATAAAAATAACGTTCTGTAGAGAAATGTGAAAGGTAGTGGGTAGATGAGGATAACCACTGATAGGCATGAGAACCACTGGGGTTTCTGAGTTAAGGTGCTGGCACCAATGAAACACAACTGTTATCTGTTTCAGTTTTATGCATGGCACCACGAGAGTTCCCAGATGGTTTCCATTGGCTGAGAGACTGAGGATTTGATAGATTCTCCTCTGTAAGAAAGTGACTTCGCCCACCTTTCAGTTGAACATTTCTACAAAAAGTTTGGCAGTTCCACTTGGAACATTGAAATCCCATATTTTCACAAAGGTAGTCACCACCCCAAGTCCCAAGTGCTCATAGAGTCCAATGGTAAGGTAAGAATGTCTTAGGCTTTGCTGCAGTTATCTTTGTTTTCTGGCATTTGTGCTTTAATAATCTGTTCTTTAAATAACTCACATAGATTTTCATTGCACATTCATTTTAATATTTTATAACCACTTATAAATGTTTGTAAATGCCAGAGACACAAACACAGCTAAAAAGCCTGAATGAGACTGTCAGAATGTAAGATATATTGCTTGGTGAAACTGCTGGATCAAGATATGTTCCTTACAACATGATTCGTAGCCATGATTTCCTGTTAGTGGAATGGAAAAGATTTTGTAATTTTCTGTTACACATGAGTTAACATTGATTTTGCCATTCTTCAAAGGGTGTGGTTCCCATTGTTTCTACCTTTTTCCACACTTGCTAATCTACACATATATATTAATGTTCATCTTTCATCTGCTCTCTCAATGAGACCCAACGCAATAATTTCTATCATATTCATGCACTGTCAGCAGAGCTTTGTGTCATCATTAAGTATAATGAAACTACTACACATTGGGATGAAACTGACCTTCGGTTATTTTCAAAACAACCCAAACTATACTTGTGAAGAGAAGAAAATGGAGAGAGTTGTGAAAAAGCAGGTGAGGCTTATTGTGTACATTTCACTACTATCAAAAACCAGGTCCTCTACGAATACTGCAAAAAAAAAGAGTGCAAAAACTACTGACTGTATTTATTTTGCAATTCAGCGCGGAATGGGCTCTTCTTGCCCTTTGAGCCAAGCCGCCCAGTAAACCTCGACAAACCCGATTAACCTTAACCTAATCATGCGACAATTTACAATGACCAAAATAACCTATTACCCGGAACATCTTTGGACTATAAGAGGAAGCCAGAGCACTCGGGGAATATTCACACATTCCATGGGAGGAGGTATAGCCTCCTTACAGAGGACGCCAGAATTCTGGAACACCCCAAGCTGTAATAATTTCGTGCTAACCGCTACACTACCTTGGTGCCCTCCTTCTACCTTGTGCAGTGTTAACATCATTGCATCAAAACACCCACCTCTCTGTGCTCTGTGATCCAAATTAGCTGGAAACTGGAGTAAATTACTTTACCAGTCATTACTTTCACAGTTACAATATTGGCAGGGCACTACAAATCAATATTTTCCCATCATCACACCATGCACATTTAAAAACCCTTCCTGAGGTACCCAGGCACAGACAGAACAATTGCTTGGAAGTAGTAAATGACCAGTTGCAGAAATAGTTCTCTACACTTAGATGCCACTTAAACAGTAATAGTCCTAAGATAGTCCTAAATTCACTGAAGACTGCTCATACAACTTCCAAAGTGTGTGTGAGTTTTCAGCACATTTATTTTGTGGGTACCTCAGTAATCACTTCATTCCTTAAGACTCTTGTTATTCAATTTATCCTTAAATAGACAAAGGTCCTTTATAAAGCTACTCCTGCTGCATCACACTTCCCTCTGTTATCAGAATGCACAGTGAAATCCTTAAAAACATGAAGCACTTTCCATATCTTAGGAGCCACCGCTTGGTAAAGGCAGGTCACCTTTGTCTTCACAGCACCAGCAAGTGTGGTTGATGGAGTAAAAGTGTGTGTGAAGATAAAATTTCGAAGAAGATTGCACCAGCGAACAATGCAACCAAGGGTGACATCCTCCAGATGTTTCACGAAACTACTTCTTTCACTTATTTTACATCTTCTTTTCTTTCAAATGTGGTTCTTCTATTTTTGGAGCCTGTGATCTATATTTTAGTGGTCTATTTTCACGCTGATTAAGCGATCTAGCACTTTGCTGCCTCTGAAAGCGTTCTATGAAGATTCGAATGAAGTGTGTGGCCTCAAGGTCAAGAAGCCTTGAGATCCCATTTCTCGCTGATTACAGTGTCATCAAGGCAAGAGCAGAAGGTAAGTGGGCATTCAGTGCTGTCTACCTGCCTCTCACACAAGGAAAGAGTTTGCTTATGACGGTCTGTCTCTTTCCCTCTTGTCTGCCTCACATGGCGGAAGGTCCCTACATTAGAATGGACTCTCTCTCTCTCTCTCTCTCCCTCTCCCTCTCACTCGACACTGCTGGAGGATTGTGCTGGAGTCCTGGGTCTTGCACCAGGTTTAATCAACACGATTGGACTCTATAGGTCACTTTATGATGTGGTTGTTCCTATATTTTTATTATTCTGGGCAAATTTACTCTGGGCAGCCTGAAACTGAAACAGATGGAACTGAACTGAGCTGAACTGCGTATGTCTAGACTCTTTCGATTTTGTGTTTTGTGCTCTATGTTTCTCGCTCATATTTTTGCCCTTTGCATGATTTGTTTTTTTTTGTATGACAGGGGTCCATTGTTTTCTATGTTTCATGGCTCTCGGTGGGAAGACAAATCTCAAAGTTGTATACTGAATATCTACTTTGTATTTTGAATCTTTGAAAATCCTCAGGCCTGGTATAAGACTCAGGGTCTATGAACACTGTTGCTCATGTTTAGCAGTGATCATTTACCTCCTGTATCTTCAGGACAACTTGACTGCCTACAGTACTGGAAAACAATCTCCGCTAAACCCTACCTACCAGATTCAGCTAACATCTCCAAGGCAATATTCATAAAAGTGAAGCGTGGATAACTCTTTCAGCTGAACTGACCTTGCCAAATTTTCTTAGCCACACCCTACACAGACAAAGGATTTACATGCCCACTCGGTAGTTACATCATTTCAATGGATTGGAGACATAATCTTGCTTTCCTCACCTTCACTGTCACTTACACTAACACTCACTCTCTCCTAGTTTTAATAAAAGGAGTTTGAACAAATGCTAATTGTTCTTCTTTCCATAAATGCTGCTTGACCTACTGATTTTATCCAACATTTTCTGTCCTTGATAACTGTTTTTGGAACTTTTCCTACCACCAAGTTTAAATAAACTGGTCTTTAACTACTGTGTTTAACTTCTGGTCAAGATGGTGCTGGTGGACAATGATTCCTTGAGCGACATTTTCCAGATAGTCAATCATTTCACTTTTTCTACACCTTCTACTTATTCGTTTTATCTTAATTGTGTTTCGGAACCTGTTGGACCCTGTGATTTACTGTTTGGAGTTCGATTGAGTGACCTAGCGCTCTGCTGTCCCCAAGAAAATTCCAGGTTGAGGACCGCAAGGATGAGCTGCCTTCAGGAGAAGACCAGAGATGGGCGCAGGGGCCATGATTGACTGCATTTCTCGCTGTTCAAAGCTTCAAGGAAAATTGAAACATCGAGTGAATGTGGAGGAGCTGTCACGTAGGCTGCGGGCAGTTGGGAGGCCACAAGTCGGCGGCCGCTCTCCACAGAAAGACTGAGTACAAGTGGACGTTCTCCTCAATGCTGATGGAGGAAGTTTTCAAAATTCTGAGATTTTATGTGATTATTGGTGTGGACTGTATTGGCTTCTTTCAACTTTCTGTGTTTTTGTCTCTTGTTGCCTATTGGTGGGTTGGGGGTTTGATGTACCTTGTTGGCCTTTTCCGGGTGGGCGATAAGTTAGCTCTTGTACGGGGAAGGAGTTGGGGATTTGGGGGTCTGATGTTGTTGTTCCTTGTGGGCAATACATTAGTTTTTGGGTTTGATGATCTTGCTGCAATTTTCTGGTTGGGCAATCTGTTAGTTTCCATGTGAGAGAGGGGTTAGGGGTTTGATGTTGCGAGTTTGGTTTCTTTTTATTTTTTGTGTGGGGGTCGGGTTGATGTCTTTTCTTCCAACGACTTCCATGGTTTTTCTGCATTTCATGGCTGTCTGGAGAAGACGAATCTCAGAGTTGTATTCTGCATACATACTTTGATAATAAAATGAACCTTTGAACCTTTTAACATTTTTATCTCTGTACTCTTTATTGAGCAAGTGTGTAACATTTATATATTTTCAGTTCTCAGGTGACATCCCTGTTTCCATAAATATTTGGAAAATTATGGTTAGCAGCTCTCTAATTTCCTCACTCTTGCCCTTAACACCATAGGATGTATCCCTTCTGGACCAGGTGACTTATTCACTTTACATGCAGATAATCAAATTACCACCTCCATCAATTCTTGGCTACACCTTTGAACAACACTATAAATGAATTATATCTGCTGATTATTAGCTGTCTCCCTTTTGAACTCCAGTGAAGTTTGTAAAGTATTTAGAGCTATTAGATATTTTCAAGAGACAAAAATTAGATCAAACTGATAAATTAACAGAAATTTAGGATTTCCAAAATAGCAATTACAGAACACTGCAATATTTAACTAATAAAAAAATGAAGCTGAAAATTGCTTTGGTGATGTGACGCTCGAGTTCTGACGGCTGCGTAAATCTAGTGAAGACTGCCGAACGTGGGGGATTGAAGTGCAAACTCCCCCAAATCCCCATTTGTGAAAATGCTACGTGATTTGTTACTCTATTACAAATCAGTACCATGAAATAGCAGACAGTACACCGCATACGATTAAAAGATTTAGCTTTATAATTCCTAATTTGACTAAAGGGTTAGTAAATAAAACAAAAAATGAAAAGGGCCTGTTTTACATGGAACAGTCTAATGTGCACAGGTTGGAGCTCACTGTTTCTCCTTTGCCGATCCTCCTTCGATCTTCCCTGGATTCATCGAATCTCGTCCCTACTCTGGGCCGACTCCTCCGACCTCTTCTCTCCGGCGCCTTCTCTCTTCTTCCATCTCAAAAGCCCGAAGCCCAACCTTAGTGTCCCTCACTAGAGAATCCTCCCCTGAATCCGTTCATCCCCACTGGGTGGCACACACATTTCTCCTATCTCTCATCTTCAACAGTAACCCAAACCGTCAGAGAAAACTGCAGAAATCTGGGCATATCATGATGATGCCCTGATCAAATGGACTAATGATTTAGAAATTCATTCTCATAAATCAGAAATCAGCAGCACTACAGGAAATGCCACTGAATGTTAACATGTTCCTGCATATTGTCCAGATGTTATTACAAATGAACATGTTGTTTTCCATACTTCATCAGCTATAAATGAAACTGGATGCAGGACAATCATCAAACATCTAAACTTCTAATTGAAAGAACATTATTAATAAAGTAGTTGAAAATATTGCTGTATCTCTAAATAAATAAGTAGTTGGGTCTTGGAATTTGTTCTGAGTAACTCTTGCAGTGAATATCCTGGGACCAAGATGAATAGTCCCCAAAGCCACAATTATTTGAGACTAATGATAGGACATGGAATGTTTTTCTCTTGATTCTTATCGACTTTAATTTTACAAGAAAGTTGAAAATTTTCCACTGAACTTAAAAAGACGAGTGTCGATCAAGTTTAATTTAGATCACTCAGTCAGGCCAAATTATGGAACTTTCAATATCTTTAGAGCCTGAGATTCAAGTTGTTGAGGTATTTTGTTTAACAATTAAATATGTACATTTTGTTCTTACCAGTTCGCTTATATAAGAAGTCATCAGAAAAAGCTTCAATCAGGAAAGCTGATTAATCATAAAAGTGCATATGTGACATTAAAAAGCGAAGTACTTGACAGAAACCATTTTGGTTTGAATTCTTAAAACATAGGACAGTTAGTGAAACTGTATATTTTGCAGGTGCATGTGAACTGACCTCGAACATTTTTCAGACAGAAATACAGAATGTGGAATTCGGCTGAACTTTAAAGAATATCGTAGACTACTTAAAGCAATATAGTTATTTTCCTGGCTAGTTTTTGCAGGACTTACTTAAAGATCTTTGTTTGAATTATTACAGGGTTTAAATGATTCTATTATTCATTGAATTAGTGTGTTCTGTGCAGCAATCTTTTAAACTACCATTTTTGATGCACACGTATAATAAATTATAAAATAATGAAAAAAATACACACTGTCCTTGCAACTTTTAACACTTTAATAATGTTCTAGTCCTTTGAATGTTCAAAATGTTGGGTCATAATTTTAAACTTTTAAATAATCATCATTCTTCTAAACTTGGCATCTAATATAAGAATTGACACTGACAACATTGCTTCTTTAACAATTTCTTACCTGTTTCCACAACTGAGCTTTTGTTTTTGAAAATGTATACACTCTATAATGATCTGCTACATGGATCCTTTACTCTTAGCTCTGAAACCTGCACAGCCAACAAAATAAATGTGGCCGACTTTCCTCACTCCCTCTTGAGTTTTGTTCTTCACAACAAGCTCAGCATAATTAAAACTGTTGGTATGAAAGGAGGAGGTAAATTTTAATTTATAAGTATGTGCAGACTTGTGTGGAGCAGACAGCACATCAGGGAGCCTTCCTACAACCTGCTAAGTTTTGCACTTACCTGAAGCAATTTAGGCCATGTGTGAGTAACCTCCTTAGGACAGGCAAAACGCCAGCTTCTATCTTAATCACTTAGCTTCAGCTTATTTTAGCTTGGCTTTTGCAAATTAACTGTTGGTCGTGTGTTTCTTGGACTGTGCCCATGAAAGCTACGGGAGAACACTGTAGCAATTGAAGAGGCTGAAGGTTTGACAGGGAAATATACTAGTGAGTATTGAAATCTTACAATGGCTTTTCTCCTGTTATGTGAAAGGCTTCGTTCAAAGTACTGGTGCTGGGATTTCAGCAGTTTAGGAATTTAGTTTATTGAATATGTACTTTAGAGTTGTGATGTTTTGGAGAAACACACAGGTGCCGGTTAGTCTGAGTTACACTGGGCCAAGATGACCAGCAGTACCAGGAGCAATACCAGCCAAAGCACCAGCACAGCCAGCACCACCAACAGCAGGTCGAGCAGCACCCTACACTAGCAGCACCTCTCTACCAGTAGCAAGTGAGGACAAGTGTTTGAAACTTGCTGGAGAACACCAGAAGCCAAATGGAACTGTAAGCTAAACTCTAACATAGACATTAAAGTCACCATTGTCGTGAATTCCTTCACCTCGTTTAGAGGCTTTCACAAAGTCTTGTAATTATGGTGCTGTAAATGCATAAAGCAGTCTGAACCTCTGTCGGAATATTAACTCCACAGATGCTACCTGGCCTGTCTAGCCTAGCATTTTCTGTTGTGATGTTAGCATGAGAACAGTGGCTGGGAAACTTGTCAGTACATCATGCATTACACGGGTATTCTGTTTGTCCACGTCCAACAAGTTACTCATCTCTAACCAGTAAGTGGAGCTTCAAACACCCAACAACCTGCAAATACACCCTACTGTTTTCTATCTTTCATCACGTCCATTAGACACAGCAGCAGAATTAGGCCATGCAATCATGGTTGATAATTCCCTGCTCAACCCCAATCTCCTGTCTTCTCCCAGGAGCCCTTGACACACTTATTAATCAATATACCCAATGACTTAGCCTCCATGGCAATCTGTGGCAATGAATTCCAGAGATTCACCACCATCTGGCTAAAGAAATTCCTCCTCATCTCTGTTTGAAAGGGGTGCTCTTCTATTCTGAGGCTGTCCCCTCTAGTCCTAGACTCTCCCACAAGTGTAAACTTCCTCTCCACATCTACTGTATCTAGGCCTTTCAATATTCGGTATGCTTCAATGAGATGCTCCTTCACTGAGTTCAAAGTTCAAAGTAAATTTATGATCAAAGTACATAGAGTATATGTCACTACATACAATTTCTGTTCTTCCAGGTTTATTTTCTAGGGGGCAATCTCAGTAAATACAAGAAACAAAATGGAATCAATGAAAGACCACACCCAAAAGGAGGGACTAACTACCAGTGTGCTGGAAACAATGAAGTGCAAATGTAAAAAGAAAGAGAAAGGAACGAGACGGCCCGAATCGTCAACAGTGCTTCTTCCTATAGATGCTGCCTTGCCTGCTGCGTTCCACCAGCATTTTGTGTGTGTTGCTAATATTGCATTTGCCTTCCTTACTACCGACTCAACCTGCATATTAACCTTCAGGGAATTCTGCACCAGGACTCCCAAGTCACTTTTCACCTCTGATTTCTGAATTTGCTCCCTGTTTAGAAAGTAATCCAGTGCCTTTAGTTCTGCTACCAAAGTGCATGAGCAAAAACTTCCCTACACTATATTCTATCTGTCGCTTCTTTGTCCATTCTCCTAATCTGTACAAGTTCTTCTGCAGACTCCCTGCTTCCTGAACACCACCTGCCCCTCCACCTAGCTATGTATCATCTGTAAACTTGGCCTCAAAACCATCAATTTTATCATCCAGATCATTAACATATGACGTGAAATGCAGCTGACCTAACAACAACCGTTGTAGAATACTTACTCATCACTGGCAGCCAATCAGAAAAGGCCCATTTCCTCTCACACTTGCCAGTCAGACAATCTTCTGTCCATTCTGTCCCGCTCAGACATTGCACCACTAAGCATCCTAGGTTACGCCATGCATAAGGAGATCATATGTGCAATGTTTAGAAGGATCATACGTACGTTAAAAAAAAACCTGTAGAATTCACAACCCAAGCACCAAGTCCTTAATTTCTTCTAGCAATTACTTTTAAGCAAAAATTCTACTGGGGTAATATACACAAATACACAACATGCTGTTTTCAGAACAATCTGGCTGTATATTAATAGCATGCATAACATCAATTAACATTTAATCTAAAAGAAAAACAAATTACTTTAAAGTGAATTACTTTTCAAACAGTAATGCCCCTCTGCCTAAATCATAATCATAATCACAACAATTACATTGTTTCTTTTTTTTTGTAAAAGCTAAAGATAATGTGGTTCAAGAGCAAAGCACCAAAGTTGCTCAGTTGAATACAGTGCAGTTTGATAGGTGTGGCTAACTCTATATGAATGCTCAATTGACAAACATAACAACAAGACTTGTCCACTCAGAATCTACAGCATGTTTCAATCATTGGTGAACTTCGTCTCAACTTCATTTCCTGAACTTTGCATCTCAATGTAGTTGAGATGTTTTGAAAACTTTCCCTGACCCGGCATCCAGTTTTTTTGGACAAAATATTTCCAGATTCCCACCAATATTTGCTGAAACAAAAAAAAACCCTATTCTCACTACTAAGTTTCCTTATTCCTGAAGTAAGAAACTGCGTTACAGGTTTTAAAAATGTGAATTAATTCTATAGTGAAAAACAACTTATAACGTTTAAATGGTAGCTTCCTCTGGAATAAATTGTTAAATAATTTGACATCATTTTATGATACAAATTACTAGATCCCATTTAATGAGTTTAGGCAGATTCCAGCCTTGTTTTGTACAGCCACATTAGATGTACAGTACTGGTTGAAGTTATGTCTTGTGTAATGCAAATATAATTGAACTATACTGTTTGAAGAATATCTTTTTCCCATTGCTCAGAGCAATTTAAGGACACTGTGGCCTTAATTGCCCTGTGCTTGTGTAGGGGTTTCTTCTTTTATGTTACTGCTAAGGTTAATAAAATGGCTTCTCTGTTATGTTAAAAATAAAAATGGCTTCTTGTTATGTTAACTGCTGAGAAAATGCTTCTCTCTTGCAGCTTGTTTGGGTTATAATTACCGACAGAGAGAATTGTATTCATTTGCTAACCAATTGGGATAGATGTTATTCTTTCTTGTGTGTCTGTAAGCTACGGGCTTTGGGGGAGAAGGCGGATGGGGACAGGGAGAGGAGACGTGATGCTGTAAGCTGGGCGATGGGACGGACCCTGAGCGGGGGTCTGTGGCCCAGGGTTTTCGGGAGGAGAACCGAAGTGGAAGGACGTGCTGGACGCACTCTGGTCGGCCACCAAGGTTGGTCCCAGGTGGCAGGTTGAGGGGGTCGGAGGAGATCACATGGTGAAAAAAGGACCCCGTTAATTGAGCTCCAACGGTTGTGCATGAAGTGGTTGAACTCTGATAAGTTTGGAACCTTTTACTTTCCCTTTCTTATTGTATCTCTATTAATTACATAGTCCCAGTAAGATTTATAAAGTGTAATCATTTAATTGCATATGGTGTACTGTGTTATTTGGCGTGGTGGGGTATATCACACAGCATCTACGCATGCAGATTGCCCAGTTTGCTGGGGCCAAAGGCTGCTCCCCCTAGACGGAAGTGAGCTGAGCGATCCTGAGGCTTACCAGGGGGCTACATTGTGGGGGCTCGTCCGGGATTGGATTCTGTGGCAGCTGTGTGATCGCCCTCTTTAAATTATGCATGCTGCGGGGACGGAAAGCTGGTGTGTCTCTGTGGGACTGCTGGTTATTACTGCATGAGTGTTGGATGGGGTGGCTGTTGGCACCCAGGAGGAGGTGGATGAGAGCTTGGAGGCATTGTCTGTGCACCCAGTGTTTCGAGCTGCTTGTGAGGACGTGTGTAGCAGCATTGGGCCGATACCAAATTCAAACGAGAGCCGATGGTGGTACGGCCTGGGGGAAGTATCTGAAGGTGAGACCCTCTTAGTAGACGCTCTGAAATACCATGAGGGAGGGGAGTTGACCGCTGAAGACACCTCGGTGAAAGAGAGGTCGTGGCAACTGGGCCCTACAGCCGTGGGAGACATAGGCAGCGTGTGTGTGGACTATAGGGCTCTGAATAGGCGCTCTGTCATTGACCAAAATACAGTCCTGAGGGCTGAAGACACGATGGCCTGTTTGAGTGGTGCGACGTGGTTTAATGTGCTGGATCTGAGGAGTGGATGTTGCCAGATCCCGATAAGTGAGGCCGACAAGGAGAAGACGGCCGTTATAGGTCCCCGAGGATTCTTCCGGTCCGAAAAGATGCCACAGGGCATATCCGGATCCCTTGCAACCTTCCCGCAGGGCATGGGGAAGACCATGGGGGATGCGGAGGTGTTTGGAGTTTCGGTGTATGTGGATGATCGCCTAGGGTTTGGATTCGCCTTGGGGAAGTATGATGTGAGGCGAGCGCTAGAGCCCGGGCGACAAAGAATCCACAAAGTAAAACTTTCTTTGGACGATTGCCAGCTCTGGAGAAAGACGCAGATCCTGAGTGTTTTGCTGAGGGAGGAGATTTGCACCGCTGAACTGAACGCTCAGAAATGCAGGCTGGAGACGGAGTGCTGCAATTCCGGGACAACCATTGAAGAATTGGAGTTCATGCTCGTCAAAATGGAGATGGGAAAAAGGAATTCCGAGCCAAAACTGTGGTCATTTACTGATGAATTAATCCAGAGAGATGAAACAATGACCAACCTTCGAAAGGATCAGCTGAAACTCAAGAAATTGATCCCGAACAGATTGGAAGAAGCTGGTGGTGCAATTGCATCCCAGATGGAGATGGACACGAAGCGTTAGTCAGAACTGCTGAGATTGGGGCGAGAGTTGGAGGAGTCAGAGAAGAAGCTGACGTCTTGATTGCAGGAGGCTGAAGAGGCAGCCCAGGCTAAGTGCTTCATTTTGGAGAAAATCAAATAACAGCTACCGATCGAGTAAATGAGGAAGAATAGGGATTCGAAGGATGACGTGCTGGATGTGTGGTACATGCTGCCTTTCGCTAAATTCCCCTTGATTGAGGAAGAGACTTTTGGCCCTTCTCCCACTGAGTCAGGTGTAGTGGGGTGGGCTAGCTGTGGGCAGCCTGGGTTACTGCAGGATCCTGAAGGAAAAGAAGCGGGGCCCTGGACATCGGACAGGGGGCTCCGAGTTACAGTGGGGGCATGAGTGAGAGATTGAGAGAGGAGTTGGCTATCAGACCCGAGGTATCCCCAGTAGTGTCCAAGCCTGAAGGGTTTAGGTGAGGGGGTATGGAGGTCTCGGAGGGTTAGGAAACTCCCAGATAGGTTGGCCTATGTAGCTCCTGGGGAACAGGGCATGAGGTCTACTGTTTGGGGAGCAATGTCACTGTTTGTACCTGGATTGGGTTTTTGTGTCTGCAGGAAGGTTTGTCGAGTTATTTAGAAGTCATGAGGACATGACTAAATTTGGTGGGGGGGACAGTGTAGGAGTTTCTTCTTTCTCTGTTACTGCTAAGGTTAATAAAATGGCTTCTTGTTCTGTTAACTGCTGAGAAAGTGCTTCTCTCTTGCAGCTTGTTTGGGTTATAATTACCGACAGAGAGAATTGTATTCATTTGCTAACCAATTGGGATAGATGTTATTCTTTCTTGTGTGTCTGTAAGCTACGGGCTTTGGGGGAGAAGGTGGATGGGGACAGAGAGAGGAGACGCGATGCTGTAAGCTGGGCGATGGGACGGACCCTGAGCGGGGGTCCGTGGCCCAGGGTTTTCGGGAGAAGAACTGAAGAGGAAGAACGTGCTGGACATGCTCTGATCGACCACCAAGGTTGGTCCCAGGCGTCAAGTCGAGGGGGTCGGAGGAGATTGCATGGTGGAAAGAGGAGCCCATTAATCTGTTTGGACAATGAATCTTTTACAGATTCCTTTGAATAAAAAAAAAATTTGAAAGCTAGACAATTCAGAAGACAGTAATAGATGAAATTTTCTTCACATGTCTAGAAACGGACTCACTCCTGTCGTGCAGCATTCAGAATTTCCAGTGGGATGTGCATGTACTGAGATAGGTCTTTGCAAAGAAAAGCACAGCTTTGTCCCCCATGACTGTTCATCAGTGCAGCATACTGCTGACAGGAAAATATGATAAAATTGTTCTCCTGCCGTCAGACAGCAGCAAGCCTTATTATGGCCACCATGGAGGAGGGAGAAGATGCAAGGGAAAGACAGAGAACGCCTCGGATTTCAGAGAGTGACTTGGAAGATCCATTGCAACAGGGAGAGCTAAAGCAGGACACCAGCAAACTACAAAGGATCACCGTAAGAAAAGGAGTGCGAGTGGTGGCTGTAGTTCTCATCTCTTGAAGGAAGCATGCAGCTGTACAGAAAAATTGTGTGCGTGACTGCTGAGTGGCCGATTAGGGCCATGATTTCTCAATGGAACTAGTGTATGCACATCTATTTCAAACCCTTCCTTTTGTGGAAGAGGCATAAATAAAAGGACTAGAGAAGAAAATTGGGCTGATGCCAAAGGTCAGTAAAACACAAGGGATTTATTAAATATTAATTGAGATACAGTACAGAATAGGCCCTCCTGACACTTTGAGACATGCCGCCCAGCATTTCCCCGATCACCTTTTCTGAGCCTAATCACAGGAATAATGTCCAATGACCATTTAACCTACCAACCAGTACATCTAACCAAAACACTCCAAAACCTGGTCCTCTGTATCTGCCTCTGCAACTAGATCCTTGACTTCCTCACCAGGAGACCGCAGTGGGAAGGCATCAGAGCACTTGGAGGAAACCCACGTAGTCATGGGGAGAATGTACAAGTCCTAACAGGTAGCATCGGGAACTGAGCTGTAAAGTGTGGTGCTAACCACTACACTACTGTGTTGCTCCTGTGCAGATAGTTATTAATGAATATGATATAGTTGGGATCACAGAGACATGGCTCCAGGGTGACCAAGGATGGGAGCTCAACATCCAGGGATATTCAATATTTAGGAGGGATAGACAGGAAAGAAAAGGAGGTGGGGTAGCGTTGCTGGTTAGAGACGAGATTAACACAATAGAAAGGAAGGACATTAGCCTGGAGGACGTGGAATCGATATGGGTAGAGCTGCATAACACTAAGGAGCAGAAAACGCTGGTGGGAGTTGTGTACAGGCCACCTAACAGTAGTAGTGAGGTTGGGGATGGCATTAAACAGGAAATTAGAAATGCGTGCAATAAAGGAACAGTAGTTATAATGGGTGACTTCAATCTACATATAGATTGGGTGAACCAAATTGGTAAGGATGCTGAGGAAGAGGAGTTCTTGGAATGTATGCGGGATGGTTTTCTGAACCAACATGTTGAGGAACCAACTAGAGAGCAGGCCATTCTAGATTGGGTATTGAGCAATGAGGAAGGGTTAGTTAGCAATCTTGTTGTGCGAGGCCCCTCAGGTATGAGTGACATAATATGGTGGAATTCTTCATTAAGATGGAGAGTGACATAGTTAATTCAGAAACAAAGGTTCTGAACTTAAAGAACTTTGAAGGTATGAGACGTGAATTGGCTAAGATAGACTGGCAAATGATACTTAAAGGGTTGACGGTGGATATGCAATGGCAAGCATTTAAAGATTGCATGGATGAACTACAACAAATGTTCATCCCAGTTTGGCAAAAGAATAAACCAGGGAAGGTAGTGCACCCGTGGCTGATAAGGGAAATTAGCGATAGTATCAAGTCCAAAGAAGAAACATATAAATTAGCTAGAAAAAGTGGCACACCTGAGGACTGGGAGAAATTCAGAGTCCAGCCGAGGAGGACAAAGGGCTTAATTAGGAAAGGGAAGAAAGATTATGAGAGAAAGCTGGCAGGGAACATAAAAACTGACTGTAAAAGCATTTGTAGATATGTGAAAAGAAAAAGATTGGTTAAGACAAATATAGGTCCCTCACAGTCAGAAACAGGTGAATTGATCATGGGGAACAAGGACATGGCAGACCAATTGAATAACTACTTTGGTTCTGTCTTCACTAAGGAGGACATAAATAATCTTCCGGAAATAGTAGGGGACCAAGGGTCTAGTGAGATGGAGGAACTGAGGGAAATACATGTTAGTAGGGAAGTGGTATTAGGTAAATTGAAGGGATTAAAGGCAGATAAATCCCCAGGGCCAGATGGTCTGCATCCCAGAGTGCTTAAGGAAGTAGCCCAAGAAATAGTGGATGCATTAGTGATAATTTTTCAAAACTCCTTAGGTTCAGGATTAGTTCCTGAGGATTGGAGGGTGGCTAATGTAACCCTACTTTTTTAAAAAGGAGGGAGAGAGAAACCGGGGAATTATAGACCGGTTAGCCTGACATCGGTGGTGGGGAAAATGCTAGAGTCGGTTATCAAAGATGTGATAACAGCACATTTGGAAAGAGGTGAAATCATCGGACAAAGTCAGCATGGATTTGTGAAAGGAAAATCATGTCTGATGAATCTTATAGAATTTTTTGAGGATGTAACTAGTAGAGTGGATAGGGAAGAACCAGTGGATGTGGTATATTTGGATTTTCAAAAGGCTTTTGACAAGGTCCCACACAGGAGATTAGTGTGCAAACTTAAAGCACACTGTATTGGGGGTATGGTATTGATGTGGATAGACAATTGTTTGGCAAACAGGAAGCAAAGAGTGGGAATAAACGGGACCTTTTCAGATTGGCAGGCAGTGACTAGTGGGGTACCGCAAGGCTCAGTGCTGGGACCCTAGTTGTTTACAATATATATTATTGATTTAGACGAGGGAATTAAATGCAGCATCTCCAAGTTTGCGGATGACACGAAGCTGGGCGGCATTGTTAGCTGTGAGGAGGATGCTAAGAGGATGCAGGGTGTCTTGGATAGGTTAGGTGAGTGGGCAAATTCATGGCAGATGCAATTTAATGTGGATAAATGTGAGGTTATCCACTTTGGTTGCAAGAACAGGAAAACAGATTATTATCTGAATGGTGGCCGATTAGGAAAAAGGGAGATGCAACGAGACCTGGGTGTCATTGTACACCAGTTATTGAAAGTGGGCATGCAGGTACAGCAGGCGGTGAAAAAGGAAAATGGTATGTTGGCATTCTTAGCAAGAGGATTAAAGTACAGGAGCAGGGAGGTTCTACTGCAGTTGTACAAGGCCTTGGTGAGACCACAGCTGGAGTATTGTGTGCAGTTTTGGTCCCCTAATCTGAGGAAAGACATTCTTGCCATAGAGGGAGTACAAAGAAGGTTCACCAGATTGATTCCTGGGATGGCAGGACTTTCATATAAAGAAAGACTGGATCAACTTTTTTCCATGCTGTACAACTACTATTACTAATGACATAGATAGGATTTAGCAAGAAATAACCTTCTGGGGTAGCAGATTGGTGTTTAAACAAATAGTGGGCTTGTAGAATGAGGGAACTTAAAAAGAGAAAGAACTTGGCGATAATGCAAGAAAAGGAAAGAAGGTGATAGCATATAAACATAAAAACACCTGAAAAATGGGGTTTGATAAGGAAAAATGGTAAAAAAGGCAAAAGGAAACATTTTCTTTGAATGCAGACAGCACCTATAGAAAGGATGGTAAAATGATAGCACAAAGATAAATAAATTGGTGCTATTTCGTAGCCAGTAAAAAGGCTCATCTTAAAGGTAGTCAGAGCTGGGAAATGGATCTTCTGGTTTGCTCATATTTTGGAATGAGAGGAAAAAAGGGGAGGAGGTGAAGAAGCTCTACAGATTCTACAAAGATCCGAACAAGTGGAGTACCACAAAAACAAGGAGAGATACACCTGGAAAGTATTTACCAGCTAGGCTGACATCTGATATTGGGAAAATCCTAGATCTATTATGAAAAATATGGAAACAGGGTGTTCAGTACAGTATAAATTACAGTATAATTACAGCAAAAAGCTTAACCTGTGCCTGCTAAAAAGAACTGAAATAAACATACTAAATGCTAGAAAGTCTCAGCAGATCAGAGAGTAACTATGGAGAGAGAAGCAGAGTAAGTGGTTAAGATTGATAACCTTACCCCATGAGCATCCATGCTGACTGAAGATATCTTAAAAAGGAGCATGCAGAGAGAATTGCAATATCCTGTGAGATCTGGGCATGAAAACTGATCAGGTTAAATGATGTGAACTGACCTGGACATGGTCTTCTTTGCATTTTATTATGCGAACAAAAATATATTCAATCCCTTCACCAACTTGGCTAATACTGAAGAAAAACAATATTCTGTGGTTGAATTATTATAGTAAGGTTGCATTACCTTTGACCTAAATGAGGCATTGCTTAACTAATGCCATAAACATCATCTAATTGGTTGAAATACACATAACTTCCTATAATGGGCAATTTTAATTGGATAACACTCTGCAGGGCTGCAGCTGAAACATATAAATGGCTAGCAAGTAGCCATTACATATGTTACTGTTCAATTCAACTTTGCTTCCCTGATTGCAGTTCTGCAGTTATTCTGGTCTGGATTGAGGAAGAACAAACTATTTGTTTTTGATTTCATTTTGTTAGCTATATTTTTAAGGCTTACAATAGTTATATTTCATGAGGTTAAATCTATGTAGGATGTTAAAGTTAATTTTGTTCTTTAGAAATTATTACTTCATTGTTATAGGGAAAACAACTTTTAATATTATGACAATTGGCAAATAACTTGTTCAAGTAAACCCAATGAACTGATTCCACTCTATCAAAATAAACACTAAACAGTCTTCATGAAGGGCCTCAGCCCAAAGAGTTGATTGTTTATTCTGTTTGACGCAGCTAGACTTGCTGAGTTCCTCCAGTATTTTGCATTTGCTGCACTAAATATTAAACATTTTAGGATGTTAATATTAGGTAGAAAGATCAGGAGAACATGGGATGGATCACTCCCTTTGCTTGCCTCTCAAAGGATGGCTGAAATGATACCTAGTTTTTAAATCACGTATTGGTATTGGTTTATTATCGTCATGTGTACCAAGATACAGTGCATTTTGGTAGAACACGGTAAAACAATAACAATGCAGAATAGAGTTTAAAAGCTACTGAGAAATTGTATTGCAAGTAAATAATAAAAGTGCAAGATCATAACAAGGTAGATTGTGAGGTCAAGAGTCCATCTTGTCGTATAAATAGTCTGTTCAAGTGTTTGATAATAATGTGATAGAACTTAGAGGACATGATCAAAAGGTGATGCTTCAAAAAGGCAGCATCCATCATTAAGGACCCACATCAGCCAGGACACGCCCTCTTCTCAATGCAACCATCAAGGAGGAGATACAGGAGCCTGAAGACACACATTCAACAGTATAGGAACAGGTTTTTCTACACCACCATCAGACTTGTGAATGGACAATGAATCTATTACAGGTGGGACAGGTGGCAGAGAAGCAGAGCCAGGGGAATGGGGGTGGCACGAGCACGAACATACCCAACCCTGCCACATCAGACCAGGTCATTTCACTTGATTCCAAACAACTGGTTTATTAATCATTACAGAAGGTCTCTCTAGTGCTTCCTGCTCCCTCTCCTCTCACCTTTCCCTTTTCCTAACCATGATTCCCCTCTTCCTGCTTTTGTCCCACTCCCAGTCCACAATAGAGACCCATATCAGAATCAGGTTTATCATCACACAATAGATCATGAAATTTGTTTTGCTTTTTGTGGCAGCAGTACAGTGCAATACATAAAATTACTGAAAAAATATATCTCTCTAGGGCGCCTAACAATTTTGCGCGTGCGCAAACACACACACTCTCACACACACACACACGCACACCACACACACTCTCTCACGCACGCACACACACACATATACACACACCACACACAACGTACACACACACACGCAACAAACACACTCTCACACACACACAACGTACACACACATATTTGTTTCTTACTGTAATTTATAATTTTTCATTATGTATTGCATTGTACTGCTCCCACAGACAACATATTTCACAACATATGCCAGTGATACTGAACCTGATGTTCAGGCTTTTGTATCATCTGCCCAATGGGAGAGGGGAGAAGAGAGAATATCTGGAGATGGTGGCTGCTTAGGCTGGTTGCTTTACTTAGGCAGCAAGAAGTAAAGCCAGAGTCTACAGAAGGGAGGCTTGTTTCGGTGACATGTTGAGCTGGGACCACAAATCTCTGCAGTTTCATTCAGAGAAAACGAAAGTGGAGCAAATGGAGCAAGCCTAGAGTTTTGCTAGGTACAGAGGGTTATAAGTTCAAGAGTCATAAAAATTAGCAGACAGATGCAAGGTAAAAGGCATTTTGAACTTTATTGCAAGAGGATTCTTGGAAAGTATTGTAACAATTTTGGACCTCTTTATTAAAAAAGGATATATTGGCATTGGAGGCACTCCACAAGACTTGCAAGATTATTGCCTAGGGTGAGAGCTGTCTCCTATTACCAGCAACTAAAGACATTAGGCCTATAACTTTTGCACTAAGCAGAACAAAGGATGACCTTTTTAAAATATGTAAGATTCTGACAGAATATATGTTGAGATGTTTCTACTAGTCGGAAAAGGGGCCATTATGACTACATTAAGATTGGACCTTTAACACTGAGGTGCATAGAAATGTTTTCCTACAGAGGGTAGTGAAACTTTGGAATTCTCTGCTCTAAAGTGAGGCTGGTTATTTAGTTGGGGGGGTGGTGTGTGTGTGTGTGTGTGTGTGTGTGTGTGTGTGTGTGTGTGTGTGTGTGTGTGTGTGTGTGTGTGTGTGTGTGTGTGTGTGTGTGTGTGTGTGTGTGTGTGTGTGTGTGTGTGTGTGTGTGTGTGTGTGTGTGTGTGACCATATTCAACCCTGAGATACAGTTCCTTACAGCCAATCATAGTAAATACAATGAAACACAATAGAATCAAAGATAGACCGCTAGACAACACCTGAAAGGATGGATAAAAACCAATGTTAAAAAAAAAACCTGCTTGTAAGGAGTTTGTATGTTCTCCCCGTGACTGTGTGGGTTTCTTCCGGGTGCTCCATTTTCCCCTCGTGGTCCAAAGACGTACCAGTTGTTAAGTTAAATGGTCATTGTAAATTGTCTCATGATTAGCCTTGGATCAAATTGGGGAATTGCTGGTGGCGTGGGTCAAAGGGCTGGAAGGACCTGTACCACGTGGTATCTCAATAAAATACGATAAAAAATAAATTGCTTCTCTCTTTCTCGGGCATGATGAAAGGTCCCTTTCCCTCTCTGCCCCATCTAAAATAGAGATCTCCTCTGTACTCTTTCTCTTTCCAGAGATGCTGCCTGACCTCGTGAGCCTTTCCACCATTTTCCTTTTCTTGTTTTTGTATCATGCTGGCTCAGATTTCCTTATCCTACAGATGTACTGTGAGTCTGGTCTTCTGAGTTGCCTCTGCTGCTCTGCTTCTGGACCAGGCCTCCTCTGCATTTCCTGACTCCCATTCCAAAAAAATAAACGCTTATGCAAAAACGTTCTCATTACATGAATATTACATGCGGCATTTACAAATTACTTTTATGTTGATGGGCATGCAGCTTCATTAAGTACTTCTGTTTTCTTGTTAGGGTGATGGTGTGCATCTTGAACAAAGCAATATTTTACCTTTAACCGATTGACATTAATATTTAATATTTACATTTTCTAATTCAGCTACATTTTAATTTAACTTACTATTATATGCTGAAAAATGAGAGAGCATTTACTTCTGAGTCTTGCTTCTATTTATAATTCTTATCCTAAGGATTCCAAAGGAGTTGCCAAATCTCAATTAGCTTTATGTAGTGGATTAATGTACAATCCTAGCTTGTAATAAATTGACAGAATGTTATTCGGTTGTGAACTTTATCTGTTAGTTGCTATGCCTAAGGTCTTGAGAAGTGAATGGAGTTAATTGAAATAACTGTATTGAATGAAAGTGAAGTAAATTTGTTTTTCCATTTGGTTTCTAGGTGGAGAACTGAATCAGAGTATAATGGTTTCCTTTTGAGCTTGAATTTGAGTGGATTCTGCGATTCCCAAACATCCCAAAACAGTTGGTTAAAACAGTTCATTACTTTACATTAAGTACATGTGGCACTGGTGTGAAAATGTATGAAAACAATTTCCTAGTTTACCTTTTTTAAAGTTCTTAGCTGTTATAAAATTTAATTCTATATATATATATTTATTTATTTGAAAACTTTCTAATAATCTGTAAAATCCTTTACAGAAGTGATTCAAAGATTCAAGCTTGTAATTTCAGTTAAGTCGTTCTATTCAATAATTTGGTTATATGTAAAATGTAATCCTTACCCAGTGAATGCATGTCAATCAGTGTTCACAAAATTAAAATTCAACTCAAACCCAACCCATTCATAGCTAAAAAATACAAAGTTTAAAGTAAGTTTATTCTCAAAGTACATATATGTCACCATATACAACCCTGAGATTTGTTTCCTTGCAGGCATACTCAATACATCCATAACAAAATAATAACCATAATAGAATCAACAAAAAGTCCACACCAATTTCAGCATTCAACCAGTGTGCAAAAGACAACAGACTGTGCAAATACAAAAGAAGGAAATAATAATAATAATAATAATAATAATAATAAATATATAACAATAAATATTGAGTACATGAGTTGAAAGGGTCCTTAAAAATGAGTCCATAAAGGTTGTGGGGACATTTCAATGATGGAGCAAGTGAAATTGGGTGAAGTTATCCCCCTTGGTTCAGGCACCTGATGACTGAGGGGTAGTAACTGTATCTGAACCTCGTGGTGTGAGTCCTGAGGCTCCTGTACATTCTTCCTGATGGCAACAGTGTGAACGGAGCATGACATGGGTGGTGGAGGTCTCTGATGATGGATGCTGCTTTCTTATCACAGTGTTTCATGTAGATATGCTCAATGGTTGGGTGGGCTTTACTTGTGATGGACTGGGCTGTATCCACTACTTTTTGTAGGATCTTCCATGAACAAGCCTGAGAACTTACTATTCATTTAAAACCTAACCAACCACCTTGGTCTGGAAGAGTAGGTAGAAATAATGGAAAATCAGGACTTTGCCTTAAGAAAATCAAAGATAGGGCATAAAATCAGAAGGGTACAGCTGGAGTATCGGCTTAGTGTTGGTAACTACGCTACAGGAAAACATGACTGTGCTGTAAAGAGTACTGAGAAAACTCGGCTATTGTTAGAGATGGAGTTCAGTTATGAAGTCAAATTGGACAGGTTGGGTTGCTTGGAGCAGAGGAGCATGAGAGAACACCTGAGAGGTATACAAATTATCAGAACAGCTTTTTCACCCAGAGGGTATTTGGAACCTGGGGATGGTTTCAAGTACTCTCACAGCATTTAAAATGTTTTTTTCTTAACCACATTTTAACCTGTCCTGCCATGCTTAGTGATTTGTTCACATACACCTCGGATTTCTCGTTCTTCTACCCATTTTAAAATTGTATCCTCCAGTTTACCTTTCTCTTCCTAAGTAAAAACTGCATTTCTCAACATCAAATCTCCCACCTATCTGCACATTTCATCTATAGATTTATATCTCCTTGAAGTCTTACAATAAGATAAACTTTTAAGAATAGAAAAACATGTGTATCACAAAATATTCAAATAGATAAAATTGTTTTTTTGAGCAGAGTGTCTGCTAAACAATAATTATAGCTCAGTTCAATATAGAAATTCAACCACACCTTGTACAAGAATGCATAATTATTCACATTAGTGATTTGATTTTTGCTTGAAATTACGATCATAGAGATCACTTGATTCTGGTGATGAATGTTGGAAAACAGTACTCCAAACAGTGGAACTGAATGTCTGACAGCAACCCCAAGATCTCTGCATTGAATTAACCGGAAATCATGAAGTTGTTTGTTTTTCAAGGATTGAGAACACTTAAAATGGATTCATCAGTTGCAGAATCCACATCAATACATCAGCTTTTATGATGTTTGTGGTGGAAGAAAGATGCCATTTATTACCAGAATCATGTGAATTTCATGTAAGAACGGCGACACAGTGGTGCAGTTAGAATTGGGGCTGTTTCACAGCTTCAGTGACCCTGGTTCCATGCTGATAACCAGTGCTACTGTACCGATTTTGCTCCCTAGGGACTGAATGGGTTTTTCTTCCAAGTGTTGCATTTCCAAGCCCTCCCCACCATATATCTTAAAGATGCACAAGTTGCACACTCCAAGCTGTCTTGAATATGAAAGTAAAATATGGGGTTATTGACAAGAATAAGGGATGAATAAAATGGCATTAGTGTAGGATTAGTATAAATGGATGCCTGATAGCCAGTGCAGACTTGATGAGCTGAAGATCCTGCATGATATGACAAAACTGTTAAACATAGAACATAGAACAGTACAGCATGGGAACAGGCTATTCAGCCCACAACGTTGTTCTGAAACAGCTAAAAAAGCACTAAACACTCATCCCTCCTACCTACACAATGTCCATATCTTTCCATCTTCCTTACATCCATGAGCCTATCCAAATGTACCGGAACAATACTACAGGGAAGTGCAAAACAAGTTAGTCTACTTTTATTGTCTGCACTTCGCCATGTGGACAGGATAGAAAGTGTACCTGAGAACCTGAACACCAATTGTACTAATCAAAACAAATTATCAATGAAACCTTTCACCATGTTGTAAATTAGGACAAAAATATTAACAAGAATAAATTAAATCTGTAGAAGGGCAGGCACTGGAATTTCATGAAGTATAGCTTCTAGAATTATTAACTGGTAAGAGATCCATACTTTGTTGAAGCCACCATGAAAGAAACACAAGAAGTTTGGAATTGTGGATTCGAACTTGATGCTTTTATCTAGCACTCGACCAAGCATATTCTCCCGTCATGTACCGTATGTGAACTGAGGAAATTCCATTTCCTCATATTTCAGATGGCTTTTCAAAAGAGTAGGTAAGTTATAAAGGGAAAGGATTTAGGGAATGAGATCCAGAAGAGCTCTGTTAACAATGATGAAGTGAAAGGGCTGGGTTATGGATATTTCAGACATGAAATATATACAGGGTATTGAGCTGATAGGATTTACAAAACAACGATGGCAGAATGGTATAGGGGCTGCATTTGGCCCGTTGAGTTCTGCCTCCCAGCACTGGTGATCTGGATCAATGCTGACTTCTGGTACTGTCTATGTGGACTTAGTGTGCCCCTAGAGCAGGCGAGATTGGTTGAACATGGGAAGGACTGGAAGTGTAAACAGATGGGATTACGAATGGATTAGAATAGGATTTGTGCAGAAATTGATGTATGATTGTCAGCATGAAATTAGCAGGATGAAGGGCATATTTCCATCTCTCTATGATAATATGACACAATATTGAAATCAACATGGGGGTTTGCTGGTCTCACTGAGGGTTAATGAGTCTATAATGAGAGTTAACCAGTCACAGGAACTTTGCATGGCATTGACAATGGTGAGAAGCTTTACTTGGATGAATAAAGTTACAGCCAGGGAGTATCATGAAGAATGTTTGAAAAATTCAAAGAAGGTTTCAGAAATAATTTAGTAACAGTTGGTGTGTATGAGAAGAAGTTTATTAGATTGAAACAGGTGATTGACAAGATATTAAAAGATGCTGGATGCCATCAGGTCGGAGAAAAACAATTAATTTTTCAGGTTGAAGTCCGTTCATCTGAATTTGAAGAAAATCAGAGATTAAATGATTTACACTCATGCATAGATGGGATTGGAATGCAGGAAACAACAGAGCAGAGTCCTTGGGAGCATTCAGACCGGAATAGCTCAGTCATAAAAGAGGCAGAAATGGTTGATAATGAAGCTAGCGAAACAAAAGAGGTGTAAGTGAAATGGCAGTATGAAATTTTCAAGCATGTAGAAATTCAGGATCATCATTGTGGTCTACCTGGGCATGTCCAATGATACCGATGCAAGTGAGATAATAAGGACACATTAAGTACAACAGGCAATCTGACCCAGTAGGATAAGTATAAATGGAAACTTAATGGTCAGTGCAGACCTGATGAGCTGGTGTAAAGACTGCAAATGTAAGTTTAAGTAAGTAACTTAAAGTAAATATAAATTGTTAAACTGTACAATATAACCAAACGTTGAAGCAAGTTGTTCCCTTTGGCTTATTTCAGCCCTAAATCATTATATCATCTCATAAGATTACAGAAGAGCAAGCTGAGTCAATTGTGTGAAGTGCCAAGTAGAGCTCCATTAGATTTAATTTAAAAATACATCCTGCAGCAACATCAAGTGGAATCCAACAACATAATTAATTAGTTGCACCATGGGCATAATTAAAAGTACTGAGAAATTCAAATGTATTACACTTGTTATATGTTATAGCTGTACGAGACAGTGAGACCACACTTGGAGTATCGTGTGTAGCCTGGCTTTGGGAAGGATGTCATTAAGTCATAAGGGATGCAGAAAAGATTCAGCAGGATGTTGCTGGAACTGAACAGCTTGAATGACAAGGAGAGTAGCTGTTTTCCTTGGGGTGTCAGAGGCTGAAGGGTGACCTTATTGAAGTATATAAAACCACGAGGGGCAGAGGAGAAGTGAATAGACACAGTCATTTTTGTCTCAGGATAGGGGAGTCAAAAACTAGAGGGATTAGGTTTAAGGTGAGAGGGGAAACGCTTAGAGTCAGAGTCATACAAAATTGGAAACAAATCCTTTGAACCACCTGGTTCACCCTGACTAAGATGCCCATCGAAGCTCGTCTCATTTCCCCATGTTTGAAGTATATCTTGGCAAATTCGTCGTAGATCTTTTCTGCACTCCTTTTAACTTAACAGCATCTTTCCTATTGCAGGGTGACCAAAACAGAACACAATATTCCAAATGCAGCTCGCCAATTCCCTGCACCTGCAACAATCCCCATTCCTATACTGACATCTCAGTCCATGGCCTCCTCTACTGCCACAACGTGGCCACTATCAGGTAGGAGGTGGAACTCCTGATACTCTATCCGGGTAGCCTCCAACCTGATTGCATGTATGTCAATTTCTCTAACTTCTGATAATTTCTCCCCCTTCCCCTTCTGTCTTTTTCCATTCCACATTCTGACTCCCCTCTTATTCCCTTCTCTTCTCACCTGCTTATCACCTCCCTCTAGTGGCCCTCCTTCTTCCTTTTCTCTCATGGTCCACTCTCCTCTCCTATCAGATTCCGGCTTCAGCACTTTACATTTTCCACCTTTCTCCTCCCAGCTCCTCACTTTATTCCCCCTCCCCGCCCACCTACTTTCCCCTCTCACCTGGTTCATCTATCACCTTCAAGCTTGTACTTCGTCTCATCCACCAACTTTCTTATTCTGGCTTCTTCCCCCTTCATTTTCAGTCTTGATGAAAGGTCTCCACCTGAAATGTTGACTCTTTATTCCTTTCCATAGATGCTGCTTGACCTGCTAAGTTCCTACAGCATTTTGCGTGTGTTATTTGTAGGCCTCTCAGTTCTGCAACACTCCCCAGGGCCTCACCACTCACTGTGAAAGTCTTACCCTAAATTGTCTTCTGAAATTGCAACATCTCATACTCATTCGAATTATCTGATTCTCCATTTGTCCTCCTCGAGCCATATACACATCTTGGGGATCAAGATCCCTCTATGAGTCCTGATAGAATTATTCACTGTCTATGAGATCACTTATTTCAATATCATCTGCAAGCTTTAAACTGTTGACAGATGGCCATGTATCACCCTGAGGCGCACCACTCGTCACAGGTATCTAGTCCCGGAAACAACAATCCACCACTGCCTTCTGGTTCCTACTAATAAGGCACTTGTGTATCCAATTAACTAGCCCTCCCTGGATTCCATAAGATCTAATTTTCCATAGCAACCTAACTCTCAATGGCATTAATGAAGTCCATATAGGTTCCGGTGATGTCATCGTCCAGAATGGCAGCTTAAGTCAATAGCTCCTCCGGAAAAACGCATATTTTGCCCCGTTAATCCATCAAATATAAGATCTTTCAAAAATATCTGAATTGATAAGGGGGACAAGAATGGGGAAAAAGAATGGAGATTAAAAAAAAGCATCACCGTGGAGCCTATGGACGAGAGGGGTGCAGCGAGCGGCTCTCCTACCCAAAAACGCGTGGCAGCGAAGCCTTGTTCAGGTGAAGCGGCAAATATGATAAAAATTCTGGAAGCGATACGGGGATTCCAAAAAGATATAAAACAGCAACTAAATGATATCAAGACAGAGCTTGCCAACATCAATCAAAAAACAGCGGTGGCAGAGACACGAATTCAGAAGGTGGAAGATCGCGTGAAAAAGGTGGAACGGATGCTAAGTAAGACAACAAAAATATTAAATCAACAAGAAAGTAAACTGCCTGACCGGGGGGAAATATCGGGGTGGAAAAATATCAGGATATACAATGTTCCCGAAGGAGCAGAGGGTTTGTCTATGATGGAGTTTGTACGAAAGTTGCTGTGGGACGCGCTAGAGATTCCTTCGACTATGGAGCTTGAAATTGAGAAGGTGCGTCGTGTGCTCGCCCCGTGGCCTACTGGAGACAGAGAAGATAAGCCACGCTTAACAGTAATTAGGTTCCTTTGATACAATACCAAGGTGGAGCTTCTACGAAGGGCCTGGGGAAAGAAGAGGGTGGTTTTGGATGGGGTATTGATATATTTCGATCAAGCTTACTCCCTGGCGGTCCTGCAGAAACGTGAAGAATACTCTTAAGTAAAGCAAATATTAAAGCAAGGAAGGATTAGATTCCAGACTCCGTACCCTGCTAAACTGCCGGTGTTTTATGAAGATGGAATACAACTATATCAGACAGTGGAAGAGGTGACTACAGACATGAAGGCCAGAGGGTTGCCCGTCAGCGTGATCAAACTGAGGGAAAGCCAGGCAGAGGAATTATCCTGCTCTGCTTGGGAAATAGTGCGAGAATCGAGAAAACAGGAGAAGTACCATAGATTCCGGATTATAAGCCGCTACTTTTTTCCCACGCTTTGAACACTGCGGCCTTTACTACGGTGCGGCTAATGCATGGTTTTTTTTTCATGCCGCCAAAAACATTTTGCCTCGTAACAGTAGACCAATAAAATTGATGAGTAGTTCACAGAGGTCCAATGAAATTGTACGATAAATCAAGCGCACTTTCACAATTAAATTATTGTAAATCAGTCATTTGTACTCACCCTCATCAACATGGAAAACACTCGAAGAAAAGCATTGTGTTGCCTTTATGGCAGTTATTTAGTTTATAATATTTTCGCTTAGTAATTCATTTGTTAGTATTTTCTAGTTAAAGTTAGAAGTGTTTTAAGTATATTTGTTTTCTGTACTACATCCCGGAATGCTATGACGTCACATCCGGTTTCGCCGCGTCTTGTGGGAAAATACCGGTTTGGAATAAACGGAAAGGAGGGGGCGAGCGCATTACACCCGAGCGAGAACGCTGCAAGCATATGATGCAGCTTTTAAGTTAAAGGCGATCAATAACTTTTCCTGGTAGGCTGCAGTATATATATATTTTTTTACCAGTCGTTAGGTGA
Organism: Hemitrygon akajei; assembly: GCF_048418815.1. Classification (NCBI taxonomy): domain Eukaryota; kingdom Metazoa; phylum Chordata; class Chondrichthyes; order Myliobatiformes; family Dasyatidae; genus Hemitrygon; species Hemitrygon akajei. The sequence continues at coordinate 111,225,115 of NC_133125.1, forward strand.
TATTGGAATGTTGTTCGTGCACTGTTCAGTAAAAAAGTATACGCAACGTAATTTGTGTGTTACCGATACGTATGTATATTTAAAAGTAGCCGTGTTACAGGCACGGTTCGAAAAAAGCATTTGCAATATGTATTTGTTTATGTTACCATACGAATTTAATTAAAAGTTAAAAAATCCTCACGTGTAATATTTTTCTGTGTAAATATCTCATATTACAACGTGGGACACCTGCAGCTTAAAATCCGGTGCGGCCTGTACAAGTACAAAATTGATTTTCTTTCTAAAATTAGAGCGTGCGGCTTTTAATCAGGTGTGCTCTGTAGTCCGGAATTTACGGTATATCAGGAAGAGATTGTGAGTTTTCCGAAGACAGCCCACACCCCCTCCGGAAGACCCATAAGGTTTGGCTAACTTTAAAAATGTTGATAAGCTAAACGGAAGCAAAAATAGATGGTGAGATACCTATCTCGAGAAATACTTATTATAATGTGGATTTTATATTACTCAATTATTCTTTTTTATTCATTCAGTCACTCCTTTTTCCCCACCTAAATGAGAATATATATATATGGGAGGAATACACAGGGAAATCTTTTCTGTGTGATGGATATAGATTTGCTCACTTACTTTTATGGGTACTGCAATGGGGGCCCTCAACTCACAAGTAGGAGGGGATATCCCCCACAGCTAGACATTTCCTCTAGCTCAACCCAGGGTCATCTACTAGAGACCTCAGCCTTGGAATCACACCTTCGTTGCCTTTTTTTTATTACTCGTGTTTCTTGGTTCTTATTTGTTCAGGGAGCAAATCGATTAAGTTTTATTCTGCTAATTTCAATGATATATTGACAGATAAATACACATGGCTAAGGACAAAGTAAAATTCATTTCTTTTAATGTCAATGGGCTATTAAATCTAATCAAACGTAGTAGAATTCTATCCAAAATGAAAAAAGAACAAGCCCATGTGATAAGTGATAATGAGCATGGAAAACTAAAGAGAATGGGCTTCACTAATTTGTTTTTCTCCTCATATAAATCAGGACGTAGGAGAGGAGTTGCTATTCTTATCTGAAACAAGCTAAATTTTGAAAAAGTATTTGAAATGGGAAATAAGTAGGGCAGATATATTCTAGTAAGGGGGAATATAGATGGAAATTCAGTTACTCTATTGAATATAAACACATCCCAGGAAGTGATATTAGTTTCTTTGAGAAAATTACTAATGTTATGGTAACAGAAACAGAAGGTGTCCTGAGATGTGGGGAGACTTCAATTTACAATTACAACCAAAGTTAGACTCTTCCAATAGAAAAACCGATGAAACAAAATCTTTACATTAGAAAGTTAATATACTTCTTGAGGATGTTGGTCTAATTGATATATGGAGGGACCTTTTCCCCAACAGAAGGGATTACACTCATTATTCTGACCCCCATTTTGTATATACAAGAATAGACTATTTCATAACATTTGGAAAAGACAAAGACAAAATAAACACCTGTGGAATTGGGACAATAGATGTAAGTAACCATGTACCTATATATTTATCTGTTGATTTTGACCTATAACCAAAGAATATTATTTGGAAACTAAATTCAAGTCTACTCAATGATCCCTACTTTAAGGAACAAATTAAAAAAGAAATTCGTCTTTACTAGAATTCGATGATAATGGAGAGGTTTCACCTCCCATTTTACGGGATACTCTGAAGGCTGTTTAAAGAGGGAAAATTATAGTGATATCTACATATAAGAAAAAAATAAGGAATAAAACATTAGAGGAATTACAAAATAGGCTGAAGGAACTAGAAAAAACACAAATTGAATTTGGCACAGGAAACATTAGAGGAAATTTTAAAAAATTAGGAATGAAATTAATAGTTTGGCGATCCAAAAAATCAGGAAAAATTTAATGTTTCTGAAACAGAGACATTATGAAAGTGGAGCTAAGTCTATGAAAATACTGGCATGGAAACTGAGAAAAAAAAGACAGCAGAAATTACAATTCATAGAATTAGGGATCCAAGAACAAAAATGATAAAAAATAAGCTAAGTGAAATTCAAGAAGCTTTTGACGTGTTTTACAAAACTCTATCTTCCAAAGTTCCAGGGGGAAGCATAATCCAAATTGACACCTTCCTGAATTCTCTACAGTTACCCACTTTAAGCAAAGAACGAAATAGAACGATGACTGCTGACATAACTGAAGTTGAATTAAAAGCTGCAATTAGTAGGCTTAAATTAAGCAAGTCACCAGGATCAGATGGGTATACGGCAGAACGGTACAAAGAATTTTAAAATGAGTTAATTCCTGTCTTACTCCCCATAAAAGGCACAAATGTCACCCAGCTGGAAGGAAGCGATAATCTCAGCTATACTGAAAGAAGGCAAGGATAAAATGGAATGTGGGTCATTTAGACCAATATCTGTTCTTAATGTAGATTATAGATTATTTATCTCCATCATGGCCAAACAATTAGAAGAGTTTCTACCCATACTGATACATAACGATCAGACAGGTTTTATACAGCAATGCCAAACACAAGACAATATACGAAGGACACTTCACATTATGGATCATTTACAAAAAATTAAAATCGAAGCAATAGTGGTAAGCGTGGATGCTGAAAAAGCATTTGAATTGGTTAATTGGAATTCTCTTTACAGAGTTTTACATAGATTTGGTTTCTATGACACAATTATTAAAACTATACAGGCACTATATGACAACCCTACTGCTAGGATTAAAATCAATGGATATTTATCAAATAGTTTTACCCTAGAAAGAGGCATGAGACAGGGTTGTGCACGGTCACCACTACTCTTCACATAATATCTGGAACCATTAGCTCAATACATCAGACAAAATGAAGATATCAGGGGAATTACTATTAAAGGGACAGAGCATAAATTGGCCTGTTACATGGATGACATTTTGATCTATCTAGGGCAACCAACATACTCTTTACTTAAATTGATGCAATCCTTCGAACAATATGGTCAATTATCAGGATATCAACATAGATAAAATCCAATTACTTTCACATAACTATAGCCCACAAAAAGAAATTGAAAGTAGATATCCGTGGGCATGGCAAACAGAGTCTTTCAAATATTTGGGCATCATTATGCCAAAAGATTCAGCAAAATTATCAGAATGCAATTATCAGCCTATATATAAAAAAATTAAGGAAGATGTAACAAGATGGAACCTAATTCCTGTTTTTAATCTCAAAGATTGAATCTATTAAAATGATAATACTGCCCACACTATTATATCTCTTTCAGACCCTACCAATAAAGATTAATCAAAAATTAATTTAATGAATGGAACAAAATGTTATCAAGATATAATTGGCAAGGTAAAAGGCCTAGAGTTCGTTTCAAAATGTTGCAATTAGCCAAGGAAAAGGGGGGATGGGGCCTACCTTCTCTTAGAGATTATTATTTTGCAGCACAGTTGAGAGCTGTGATATGTTGGTGCAACCCATCATATGACGCTCAATGGAAAAACATTGAGGAGCGGGTACTTCCCATCCCCGTAAGGCAATTTTGGCTGACAACCTACAAAGGTACATAAATACTATTGATAATCCATGAGTGAAATGGACTCTTAAAATATGAAAAACTATCATAAAAGAATATAAACTAGAGGGATATATTGCAGTTCTTAAATGGTGTGCATGTGACTTGGATTTTACGCTGAATAAACTGGATGCTAGATATAAGGACTGGTCAGCTAAAGGAATAACAGTTCTTTGCAATATAATGAAAGAAGGTACACTGTTCAGTTTTGAAATGCTTAAAGAGAAACACTTATTAGAAAAACAAGATTTTTATTGGTATTTACAGATGTGACAATATGTTAATAAGATGCTTAAAAATGTAACCAAGGCAAATACATACTTGATAGAGCTCTTTAGAAAAGCATATAATTCAGATAATGGTAGTAGAATCATTTCAAGCGTGTACATTAAAACAAAATGGGAGAAGAAAGGAGGGATAATTATATCTGAGGAAGAATGGATAACAATATGGAGATATCAATGGAAGTGTACCAGTTCACAGAAATGGAGGGAGTTTGGATGGAAAAACTTGATAAGATATTTTATTACACCCTCTCAGAAATCCCATTATGATAGTAACCTCCCTGCTTGCTGGAGAAATTATGGAAACCAAAATGCAAACCATTATCATATTTTCTGGGAATGCCCTGTTATCAAAGACATTTGGAGGGGGATACACAATGCCCTACCAGACATCTTTAAATGTGAAATACCCGTAGAAAGTAAGACCATATATTTTGGGTATATACCTAAAGAATGGTTGAAAAGAGATAAATATTTAATGAATATACTGCTGGTGGCTGGTAAAAAGACTCTTACTAGGAAATGGTTATCACAGGAGAGCCCAACCTTAAATGCATGGATGGAAATTACAATGAACATTTACAAAATGGAGAAGATAACAGCATCTGTTAATCATAAGTTGGAACAATTTGATTCATACTGGGAAAAGTAGTTCAACTACATAACACCTCATAGGCCTGAGTTTATCCTCATATATCCATGAATATGTTGTAAAAAAAAGATCACTCCCTACTTGTACATAGTTTTCTCCTTTCGCTTGTTCTTTCTTTCCTCTCTTTTCTATAAGTGTATACCTCAGATAAATATTATGTGGTGATTTGTGGCATATATGTCTATATGATATATATGTACAATATCTGAAATACATCTTATGGAAATGTTTGTTTGATGATGAACTTCAATAAAAAATAAATTACAAAAAAATGAAGACCAGATAGACTAATCCTATGTCCTGTCCTTATCAAACTTCTTGGTTACTTCTTCTAAAAGCTCAGTCAAATTTGCCATTCATGATCTTCCACACACAGACTATCCCTAATCAACCTCTGTCTATTCAATGCATACAAATCATATCAAGATCTCCACTTAACTACCACAGATGCTAGGTTTACTGATCCATAGTTCCCAAGATTTTCATCACAGCCCTTCTTAAATAAAGCCACATTCGTCACACTCCAGTATTCTGAAAGTTCAAAATGAATGTATTATCAAAGTACATATATGTCATCATCTACACGTGAAGATTAATTTTCTTGTGGGCATTTACAGTAAGTAGTGTTATGATACGGCAAAAATGAATATAGAGTTGAGACAGCTTTTTTATAAACAAATAAACATTTATTTAAACTCTGCTCAATAAAAATGAAAAGTAAACAAACAACTAACTTAACCGGACGTTAACTGCTATACGGCAACTCAAACAAAAAGGGGAGGGGGAAAAGAATAAATAAATAAATCAGGGAACACCTGAACACCTACGCTCTGTCCGCCAGAGAAAGCAGAATCTCCCAGTGGCCACACATTTTAATTCCACGTCCCATTCCCATTCTGATATGTCTATCCATGGTCTCCTCTACTGTCAAGATGAAGCCACACTCAGGTTGGAGGAACAACACCTTATATACCATTTGGGTAGCCTCCAAACTGATGGCATGAACATTGACTTCTCTAACTTCCGTTAATGCCCCTCCTCCCCTTCTTACCCCATCCCTGATTATTTTATTTTCCCCCCTCCCCTTTTTGTTCTCTCTCTGCCCATCACTCTGCCTGTTCTCCATCTCCCTCTGGTGCTCCCCTCCCCCTTTCTTTCTCCCTAGGCCTCCCGTCAAATGATCCTTTCCCTTCTCCAGCTCTGTATCCCTTTTGCCAATCACCTTTCCAACTCTTAGCTTCACCCCACCCCCTCCGGACTTCTCCTATCATTTCACATTTCCCACTCCTCCTCCTACTTTCAAATCTCTTACTATCTTTCCTCTCAGTTAGTCCCGACGAAGGGTCTCGGCCCGAAACGTCGACAGTGCTTCTTCCTATAGATGCTGCTTGGCCTGCTGCGTTCCACCAGCATTTTGTGTGTGTTAGTAGAAGTGTAGACATGGGTTAAATTCCAAAGTTTAAAAGGCATTTAGGCTGAAAAATAGGAAAGGTTTAGTGGAAATGGGACTGGTTCATGTTGTCATCATGGCTTAGTTGGTTGGGCTGAAGGGTCTGATTCTGTGCTGTTTAATTCTATGACTCTATCAATTTTTCTTAGTACTGTACAAATGAAAACTAACATTTCCCAGCCATCGCCTTTATTGATCCATTGATGCTGTTTATTTGCACCTGACACCACTGGTGTTACCGAGGTTTAAAGGAAAGTATTAATCGATGCAAGTTGTTCCAATCATCTGCTACACCCTTCTGATTATACTTGAGTTTCTAAGCATACATCTTAGTGTGAATAAAGAGCTCATTCAGAATTCAGAGTCATGCAGTAAAGATTATCATAAAAACACATCTGGTTCACTAATGTCCTTTAGGGAGGAAATCTGCCATCTAGTCTGGGATTTGGAGTGGCCATGTTGAGAGGGTCTGCTCTCAAATCAAACGTTTTCTAAGTTTTTGCAGTTCAGCAGCCTGAAAAGCAGAGGAAAAGAGCCAGCAGCTTTTTTTAAAAAGAAAGTTGTTTCTTCTTTTAAACAGCATTTTTAAAAAGTTGTTTCCAATTGGTTAGCAGGGTGGCTACTAAGCCTATAAAATAAGTGGCCATTTTGTGAGGGGTTCATTTTTAATTAAAATGTTGTGAGTGGTGTCATTGTGAGCTTTGGGGAGGAGGGAAAAGACACTATGGTAAGGCTTTTCTACTGATTTCTAAGCTAGACAAGCCGTTCAGACATGGCAGGTGAGCTCAGACCTGTGCCATGCTCCCCCTGCACAACGTGGGAAGTCAGGGAGAAAGCTAGAGTCTCTGATGACCATGTCTGCAATAACTGTGTCAAGATGTGGCTCCTGACAGACATGTCAAATAGTTAAACAGGTAGTGCAAAAACCGAAATAAAAAGAGTAGAGAGGTAGTGTTTATTGTTTCAAAGTCCATTCAGAAATCGGATGGCAGAGGGAAAGAAGCTGTTCTGAATTGATGATTGTGTACCTTCAGGCTTCAGTACCTCCTTCCTGATGGTAACAATGAGAAGCGGGGGTGTCCTGGGTGGTCAGGGATGCCACCTTTTAGATGCACTGCTCCTTGAAGATGACTTGGAAACGACAGAGGCTAATACCCGTGAAGGAGCTAACTAATTTTACAACTCACTGCAGTTTACTTAAATCCTGTGCTGTAGCTCCTACCCCCCCCCCCCCCCTCCCCATACCAGACAGTGATGTAGCTTGTCAGAATACTCTCAACAGTATAGCTGTAAAAGTTTTCATGTATGTTAGGAGACATTCCAAATCTCCTCAAAATCCTAATGAAATATAGCAGCTGCCTTGCCATCTTGCAGAAACATAAAATTATGAAATGTTTCTACTTATAGTTGAGGCTAGAACTAAGGGACATAGCTTCAACGTCTCAAGATGTGGGGGAGTAGATTTAGGATGTAATTGAGGAGGAATTGATTTTCCCAGAGCGATGAAGCTGTAGAAATCTCTGCCTAGGGAAGCAGTAGAGGCCACCTCATTAAATATATTTAAAATGTAATGACATTTTTGTAATAATAGTGGATTTTAGGGTTGAGGGTGGAGCTTGAATCCATGGCCAAATCAGTCATGATCTTAATGGATGGCAGAACAAGCTAGATGGGCTAGTTGGCATATTCCTCTCCTTATTTTTTGTTTTCTTCACCCGACTCCAGAGCAACCAACGTGGTTGATACTTAAATGGCCCAGCCAAGTACTCGGTGATACTGTAACCTCTGCAATGAAATGAAAGAAGAATAAAATTGGGAAGTCCAGCTGCAATGATCTTGTACCAGATTTTGAAATGGAAAGTGCAATCAGTTTGCAAAGTGTTTCTTACAGACATGTAAGAATGTAAGGGGATGGGAACAAGTGCAGAGAGACAGAGGGGTGTAAAATGAGGGCAGAAGCAAAAAGTAGTAAGGTGAAAAGTAAAAGTAGCAGGCAGGCAAATGCAGGGCAAAAATCAAAAAGGGCCACTTTTCAACATAATTGTATAAGGGCTAAGAGTGTTGTAAAAACAAGCCTGAAGGCTTTGTGTGTCAATGCAAGGAGCATTCGTAACAAGGTGGATGAATTGAATGTGCAGATAGTTATTAATGAATATGATATAGTTAGGATCACAGAGACATGGCTCCAGGGTGACCAAGGATGGGAGCTCAACATCCAGGGATATTCAATATTCAGGAGGGATAGACAGGAAAGAAAAGGAGGTGGGGTAGCGTTGCTGGTTAGAGACGAGATTAACACAAAAGGAAAAAAGGACATTAGCCTGGAGGATGTAGAACCGATATGGGTAGAGCTGCATAACACTAAGGGGCAGAAAACGCTGGTGGGAGTTGTGTACAGGCCACCTAACAGTAGTAGTGAGGTTGGGGATGGCATTAAACAGGAAATTAGAAATGCGTGCAGTAAAGGAACAGCAGTTATAATGGGTGACTTCAATCTACATTTAGATTGGGTGAACCAAATTGGTAAGGGTGCTGAGGAAGAGGATTTCTTGGAATGTATATGGGATGGTTTTCTGAACCAACATGTCGAGGAACCAACTGGAGAGCAGTCCATTCTAGATTGGGTATTGAGCAATGAGGAAGGGTTAGTTAGCGATCTTGTCGTGCGAGGTCCCTTGGGTAAGAGTGACCATAATATGGTGGAATTCTTCATTAAGATGGAGAGTGACATAGGGTTGATGGTGGATATGCAATGGCAAGCATTTAAAGATTGCATGGATGAACTACAACAAGTGTTCATCCCAGTTTGGCAAAAGAATAAACCAGGGAAGGTAGTGCACCCGTGGCTGACAAGGGAAATTAGGGATAGTATCAAGTCCAAAGAAGAAACATATAAATTAGCAAAAAAAAAGCGGCACACCTGAGGACTGGGAGAAATTCAGAGTCCAGCAGAGGAGGACAAAGGGAAAAAAAAGATCATGAGAGAAAGCTGGCAGGGAACATAAGAACTGACTGTAAAAGCTTTTAGAGATATGTGAAAAAAAAAAGATTGGTTAAGACAAATGTAGGTCCCCTACAGTCAGAAACAGGTGAATTGATCATGGGGAACAAGGACATGGCAGACCAATTGAATAACTACTTTGGTTCTGTCTTCACTAAGGAGGACATAAATAATCTTCCGGAAATAGTAAGGGACCGAGGGTCTAGTGAGATGGAGGAACTGAGGGAAATACATGTTAGTAGGGAAGTGGTGTTAGGTAAATTGAAGGGATTAAAGGCAGATAAATCCCCAGGGCCAGATGGTCTGCATCCCAGAGTGCTTAAGGAAGTAGCCCAAGAAATAGTGGATGCATTAGTGATAATTTTTCAAAACTCCTTAGATTCTGGACTAGTTCCTGAGGATTGGAGGGTGGCTAATGTAACCCCACGTTTTAAAAAAGGAGGGAGAGAGAAACCGGGGAATTATAGACCGGTTAGCCTGACATCGGTGGTGGGGAAAATGTTAGAGTTGGTTATCAAAGATGTGATAACAGCACATTTGGAAAGCAGTGAAATCATCGGACAAAGTCAGCATGGATTTGTGAAAGGAAAATCATGTCTGACGAATCTTATAGAATTTTTTGAGGATGTAACTAGTAGAGTGGATAGGGGAGAACCAGTGGATGTGGTATATTTGGATTTTCAAAAGGCTTTTGACAAGGTCCCACACAGGAGATTAGTGTGCAAACTTAAAGCACTCGGTATTAGGGGTATGGTATTGATGAGGATAGAGAATTGGTTGGCAGACAGGAAGCAAAGAGTGGGAATAAATGGGACCTTTTCAGAATGGCAGGCAGTGACTAGAGGGGTACCGCAAGGCTCAGTGCTGGGACCCCAGTTGTTTACAATATATATTAATGATTTAGACGAGGGAATTAAATGCAGCATCTCCAAGTTTGCAGATGACACAAAGCTGGGCGGCAGTGTTAGCTGTGAGGAGGATGCTAAGAGGATGCAGGGTGTCTTGGATAGGTTAGGTGAGTGGGCAAATTCATGGCAGATTCAATTTAATGTGGATAAATGTGAGGTTATCCACTTTGGTTGCAAGAACAGGATAATAGATTATTATCTGAATGGTGGCCAATTAGGAAAAGGGGAGGTGCAACGAGACCTGGGTGTCATTGTACACCAGTCATTGAAAGTGGGCATGGAGGTACAGCAGGCAGTGAAAAAGGCGAATGGTATGTTGGCATTCATAGCAAGAGGTTTCGAGTACAGGAGCAGGGAGGTTCTACTGCAGTTGTACAAGGCCTTGCTGAGACCACAGCTGGAGTATTGTGTGCAGTTTTGGTCCCCTAATTTGAGGAAAGACATTCTTGCCATAGAGGGAGTACAAAGAAGGTTCATCAGATTGATTCCTGGGATGGCAGGACTTTCATATGAAGAAAGATTGGATCGACTAGGCTTATACTCACTGGAATTTAGAAGATTGAGGGGGGGATCTTATTGAAATGTATAAAATTCTAAAGGGATTGGACATGTTAGATGCAGGAAGATTGTTCCCGATGTTGCGGAAGTCCAGAACGAGGGGTCACAGTTTAAGGATAAAGGGGAAGCCTTTTAGGACCGATATGAGGAAAAACTTCTTCACACAGAGAGTGCTGAATCTGTGGAATTCTCTGCCACAGGAAACAGTTGAGCCCGGTTCATTGGCTATATTTAAGAGGGAGTTAGATATGGCCCTTGTGGCTAAAGGGATCAGGGTGTATGGAGAGAAAGCAGGTACAGGGTTGTGAGTTGGATGATCAGCCATGATCATACTGAATGGCGGTGCAGGCTCAAAGGGCCGAATGGCCTATTCCTGCACCTATTTTCTATGTTTCTATGACATCTGGGATTTGGTATCTAAAATGGGGAATGGTATCACACAGACTAATTAAATAGCATCTGACATAGACATCCTAACTCAAGTCACACTGTTTGGACTATTTGTCAGACTTCAACATAATTCCTGGTAGCAGAATGGACAATTAACAGGGCAGACCCACCAAAGGAAGTAGAACAGAGTTTGAAGGATGAGAGAGACAAAGCATCTCTAGGAGTTCTTAGTGTTGAATCCAGACCCCTGATCAAAAATGGGCAAAGAAACCATCTTCTGATTATGACCTATTATCATCTCTCAGATGACGACTCAATGATCCTTTGGGAAAAAAACCTTAAAAATAGCAAGGACAAAATGTGCTTTAGGTGGACTTCATCAAGGGTGGCTTAATGGCTGAGACTTGAGGGCTACAGTTGCCAGATTGGGTCTGTGGCTGATAATGAGTGAAGTCAAGAGCTTGACCTGATCTTGACCTCACCAGTCTACCAATGACAGTAGGAAGAAACCACATAGCCAGTATGGAGATAACTTCTCTACCAAGGACATCCTTCATCTTCTTGTGAGGCACTACAATTGTACTAAATGTAAAGGAAAGGTTGGATAGACTAGACTTACCTCCTGGGAGCATCGGAGGCTGAGGGGTGACCTTAGATAAGCTTATAAAATAAGATGAATAGTCACTGTCTTTTCTCTAGATAGGGAGTCCAAAACTAGAAGCATAGGTTTGTAGTGAGAGAAGCAAGATATCAAAGACTCCTGAGTAGCAGGTGTTTGACACAATGTGGTCCACATACGGAAGGAGCTGCCCAAGGAATTGGTAGAAATGGATACAATCATGCCATTTTAAGACCCTTTTGTCTAGGAAGCTTTAGAGTAACATGGGCAAATGAAATGAGGCAACCTGCTGGCAAGGACAAAGGACCTGTTTTCCAAGCTCTATAGCTCTGATTCTATGACTTTATTCGGAGGAGATGTAGCAGCTCAACATTACGATCTTCATGTTCCCCTATAAGCCACATACCTCTTCACTTAGTAAAATATTGCAATTTCTTTGTCATTGCTGGGTCAAAAACTGGGCACTTTCTCCCTAACTGCGGGGGGGGGGGGGGGAACTTTAAAAGAAGGACCACAGTGGTTGAAGGCAGTAGCTTTACACCAATTTTTTTGGAAGAAATTAATATTTCCCACTAACTAAATACACAGTAAACCATACAGTGGTGGTACTTTCTAATGTGAATGCATGATGTGTATTTTTTTTCTTGCATGATAACCTAGTGTTGCTGATATTTGAAGTGGAGGGGAACCTTGCTTTATTTAAAAGTAAGCAAATTTTGCATTTTAGGCTGCTCTCATATAAGTAGATGCCAAGACCCAAAGGTTTGTGCTTTAGGACTGATTTCTATGCCATTTGTGCACTGTACAAGCATTCAATTTTTGCTTCTAAGACACTGCTCACATGCAACACCATGCCATTATGTACAGTTTTGCATATGAAATTGCATTTTCTACATTCTACAAGGGAAATGAGTGTAGTGGTGCAGAAATAGATACCCCGGTCATCCTAACAATGTTTCTGACATTCAGTGTTTCCAGTTGAGACCCTACATCAGGACTACAGTAGAACAAATAGCCAATATAAAAAGTGGTACTGAAGGGGAGGATGCTAATGAGTAGAGTTGATGAGCAGAAAGGGGAGGGTGGGAGGGGGGGATAGCAATGGTACTGGAAAGATGGAAAGGAAGTTGGAGCATTGAATAAAGGGAGGGAGGTGGGGTGAGCAGATGGGAGAAGTGGATGGGGTGAACTCGTAGGAGGAGTGCGTGGGTGATGGGCAGAGGGAGAGAGGAAAGTGATAGGTTGATGAGGGCCAGGTAAATAAAGAGGAGAGCGAAAAGGAAGAGAAGAGAAACAGATTACTGGAAGTTGGAGAATTCATGCTACACACACAAAATGTTGGAGGAACTCAGCAGGCCAGGCAGCATCAATGGAAAAGAGTAAACAGTCGACATTTTGGGCTAACACCCTTCAGCAGGACTGGAGAAAAACTGAGGTCAGAGTAAGAAGGTGGGGGAGGGGAGGAAGAACTACAAGGCAAGAGGTGATGGGTGAAACAGGGAAAGGGGTGAAGTAAAGAGCTGGGTAGTCGATAGGTGAAGAAGATAAAGGGCTGGAGAAGGGGGAGTCTGGTAGAAGAGGACAGAGGCCATGGAAGAAAGGAAAAGAGCAGGAGCACCAGAGGGAGTTGATGGGCCGGTAAGGAGATAAGGTGCAAGAGAGAGAGAGAGAAAGGGAATGGAGAATGGTGAAGAGGTGGGGGCAATTACTGGAAGTTTGAAAAATCAATTTTCATGTCATCGAGTTGGATGCTTTTGAGACATAGTATAAGGTGTTGCTCCTCCAATCTGAATATGGCCTCATTGTTGCAGTAGAGGAGGCCATAGACCGACATGTCAGAATGGAAAGTAGAATTAAAATGGGTGGCCATCGGGAGATCATAATTGGGGTCATCTGTTGTATTCGGTGCTCCTGGCGTGGCTTCCTATATATCGGCAAGACCCAATGTAAATTGGGAGACCACTTCACTGAGCACCTACGCTCTGTTCGCCAGAAATAGCGGGACAAAACTACCTCACAGCCAATCAGTTCAGTTAATTGAATATACATATAAACATAGAAATCTACAGCACATAACAGGCCCTTCAGCCCACAATGTTGTGACGACCATGTAACCTATTCTAGAAACTGCCTAGAATTTCACTAAAGCATAGCCCTCTATTTTTCTAAGCTCCATGTACCTATCTTAGAGCCTCTTAAAAGACCCTATTGTATCCACCTCTACCACTTTTGCTGGCAGTGCATTCCACACACCCACCACTCTCTGTGTGAAAAACTTACCTCTGATATCCCCCTTGTACCTACTTCCAAGCATCTTAAAAGTATGCCGCCTCATGTTAGCCATTTCAGCTCTGGGAAAAGCCTCTGGCTATCCACATGACCAATGCCTCTCTTCATCTTATACACCTCTCAGCCTCCGTCATTCCAAGAAGAAAAGGCCAAGTTCACTCAACTTATTCAAATAAAGCATGCTCTCCAATCCAGGCAACATACTTGTAAATCTTTCCTGCACCCTCTCTAGTATCCATATCTTTTCTGTACTGAGGTGACCAGAACTGAACACAGTACTCCAAGTGGGGTCTAATTAAGGTCTTGTATAGCTGTAACATTAGCTCACGACTCTTGAACTCAATCTCATGGTTGATGAAGGCCAACACACCATACGCCTTCTTAACAACATTCTCAACCTTCACAGCAGCTTTGAGTGTCCTATGGACGTGTATCCCAAGATCTCGCTGATCCTCCACACTGCCAAAAGTCTCACCATTAATATTATATTCTGTCTTCAAACTGGATGTACCAAAATTAACCACTTATAAGTATTAATATACTTATCTGGGTTGAACTCCATCTGCCACTTCTCAGCCCAGTTCTGCATCCTATTGATGTCACGCTGTAACCTCTGACAACCCTCTAGACTATCCACAACACCTCCAACTTTTGTGTCTTCGGCAAACTTACTAACCCACCCTTCCACTTCCTAATCCAGGTCATTTATCAAAATTACTAAGAGGAGGGGCCCCAGAACAGATCTCTGCAGAACACCACTGGTCACCATCCTCCATGCAGAACACGAACCAACTACAACCACCCTTTGCTTTCTGTGGGCAAGCCAGTTCTGGATCCACAATGCAAGTTCTCCTTGGATCCCAATTGTCAATACTTTCTGAATGAGCCTTGTATGGGGAACCTTATCAAATGCCTTACTGAAATCCAGATACACTACATCCACTGCTCTACCTTCATCAATGAGTTTTGTTATATCCTCAAATCATTCAAACAGGCTTGTAAGGCATGATCTGCATGTGCCAAAGCCATGCTGACTATCCCTGATCAGATTATGTCTCTCCAAATGCTCACAAATCCTGCCTCTCAAGATCTTCTCCAACAGCTTGTCCACCACTGAAGTAAGACTCACTGGCCTATAATTTCTTGGGTTATCTCTACTCCCTTTCTCGAACAGGGGAACAATGTTTGCAATCTTCCAATCCTCTGGTACTTTTCTTGTACCTATTGATGAAGCAAAGATCATTACCAGAAGCTCAGAAATGTCCTTCCTCACTTCCCACAGTAGTTTGGGGTATATCTCATCCGGTCCTGGCGACTTAGCTGACTTAATACCTTTCAAAAGCTCCAGTACATCCCTTTCTTAATGTCTATACACTCAAGCGTTTCAGTCCATTGTAAATCATCCCCACAATTGCCAAGGTCCTTTTCACTGGTGAATACTGAAGAAAAGTATTCATTAAGTATATCTTCTACCTCCTCCGGCTCCATGCACACGTTTGCACTATCGCTCCTGATTGGTCCTATTTTCACATGACTCATCCTCTTGCTCTTCACATAGTTGTACAGTGCAGAATACACTGTAAGTTCTCATTGTAAAGTTTCAAAGTTGGGGAATCATGCACTAATACATTAAGACAGGATCACCAATGCACTTTAGGTCAGTAAATCCCACTGTCATAGAATGTTGATTTGATTCAGAATATCAAATTCCCGCTTCCAAGTATTTATTTTGTTCCATTTTAAAGTAATGGACAATTAGCTTTCTTCTGATTGATATTGATATACCAAGATGCAGAGAAAAGCTTGTCTTGTATACTATTCATGCAAATCAATTCATTACACAGTGCAGTACAAGAATCTGATAACAGCAGGATAGAGTTGAATTACTAAGAGCAGAATGTGGAATAATGACCTTAAACAGTTTCTAAAAACCTAATTACTTCCAAATTCTATAACCAAACTAATGCAGGTAAAGAATTATTAATACACATTTTCTCAGTCACTTTAAACTGCTTTTAAGATGCACATCATAGGTTGATTTGACACCATTTTACCATAGATTGCTTGCAGTAAACATTTATCATTACTTCCGTGAGTAATACAATCGTGTACCTTGCTTCTGCATTCTGAGCCAATTAATGTTGATTAAGTGGCCTCTTTAAAGTTAGCATCAATATCAAGTTCAACATAACTGTACAATGAAGGCACAATAGCAGAAGCTACTATGATGGAAAAGGGAACACTCTTTAAAAATCCAATTAAAAAACAATTAACAGCATATATGTTTAGATAGGATAGCAGACGATCTGCTAGAGATCAGTTCACCTTTGCATTCGTCATTTGGGATCAGAACATGAGAAATAACCGAAGAGACTCCAAATCTCCCTTCAGTTAAAAGAAGAATTGCCACAGACTCCATCTCCTTGCGTGGTTGTCCACCTTCCAGCCACCTTCACCCGTAAACCCTCACCCTGAAAGACTCGAGCCTCTTCATTACAAAAGGTAGGTGGGTTCACTTGTAGTAGTAATGTTGCAGTCTTGCCCAGGCTTCAGGCTGAAATTTGGCACATGGCCCCACTGAAGGTCAAGGACATTTTTTAAAAATGCAAGCAACCCTTTATCTTTATTTGAGAAAATTAAAGGAAAGGCATAAGCTGTCAGAAAGAAAATGTGTGATCTCTAAGCTCAAGAAAAACTCAGCAACTTACAGATTATATCAGGTTCCAGTTTTTTATTCATTTCAAAATTCTGTTAATTCATCACATGCACTATTATTACTCATTTATTAATGCCGCGAAATATCACATGTCTGACAGCAGAATGATGGATTTCAGTAAAGCCACTAATGCACCCTCTATAATTCCACTGAACCTGTGATCTTCATTGTAAGCATTATTGGGGCAAGTCCTTAAATGCCTTGAAATCAGTGACTCTTCCCTCTGGTTACTGTGCCAGTTTCAGCAAGGCCCTGGGCATAGTTGTCTGCTGGGAGCCCAACTTTCTCAAAGCTATTACTATTACTGGATGAGGTCTCAGTAAAAATAATTTTATTTTTTCACTTTTGAAGCACGAGAAAACATCTGTCTTCTTAAAAATAAGAACATTGAAAGTAGATAAATAGTACCAAATACTAACTGCTTGCCTTTCCAAATCGACTATTGTTTTCATTTTCGGTATAGGGCCTGGTATGTATCGCAAAAAGTTCAGGAACAAACTTTGTAGCATCAGCACTGCCTGTGTAGGATCATGCTGCAACGCTGGACTCAGTGAGGGGCAATTACATTGGGTACAATCAGGGAGGGGTATCATCTTTAGCCTGAGAATGGCGAATCTATGGAATTCTTGCCACAGAGGGCTGTGGAGGCCAAGTCATTGGGTATACTCAAAGCAGAGCTTGATAGGTTCTTTACTAGTACGGGCATCAAAGGTTATGAGGAGAAGGCAGGAAAATGGGGTTGAGAGGGTTAAGAGATCAACCATGAAATGGTGGAGCAGACTCAATTGATCCAATGGCCTAATTCATATACAAGACAAATAAGGCCTTACCATTTACTGCAGATTTTCTACCCCAATCTGACTTCCCAAAATGTACTACTTTGCACAAATTGGGAATAAATTCCACATGCCAATTTTCTTCCTGGTTTATACTGTATACTGTTGTAGCCTTATACAACATTGCTTATTATCCACACCACCAACTTTCAAATCATCTGCACACATCTCCTACATTCACATCTGCGGTGGAACATACATCACAAGCAACAGGCATCACAGCCACAGTAAAGCATCCTTCTACCACCACCTCCTGCCCCCTGTCACAAAGTCAATTTTGGATTCAATTAGCCAGATTGCCTTGGAACCCATGCTCCTTAAAGCTCTTGATCGACTATGCCATGTAGATAAACAACATCTACCTCCCTGCATTTCTAAATCTTGGTTACCTCCTCAAAGATTTCGGTCAAATTAATGAGATAGGATTTCTCCCCACATTAAACTGTGCTGGCTATCCCTGATCTACCCTTGCCTTTCTGAACGTATATAAATCTTCTCCCTTACATTTTTTCTAATAATTTCCTTATCGTTACCTTGGTTATCCATGTTTCCCTCCTTTAATAAAAGAACAACATTAGATATCCTCTATCTTCTGCACTTCACTTGTGGCTATCAAAGATGCAAGAGTCTCCATCAGATCCTCAGCTATCTCCTTTTTTCTTTCCCATGGCAAGCTGGGACACATCTCATCTAGCCCTGAGAATCTATCAACCCTTGTGCATCCCATGACATCTCCTAATATTTAATATTGACCTGCTGCATATTATCCACATCCCCTCTGTAAATACACTACCTTTTTCATCTCCTTCTTAGACGTAACTATTCACTTACAACCTCATCTGCATCACCTAGCTCCACACATAAATTACCTCTTGATCCCTTAATCCTTCTACTCCTGATATACATTGTAATAAATTTCTTCTGGACAAACCTTTACACCTTTACACCAGTGACTTTTCCTACAGCACTGTCTAATTAACTCTAACACTTTGCAGAAGCCTGGTCAGACCCATCCTTCACAACTTGTGAGCCAAATGGAAAGTCAGTATGCTGCAAAACTTGGTGCTATGTACCCAGTCTATGCACAGTTTCACACCAATATATATAGAGGGTGCCATTACACACTGGAAGCACCACACTGGGCCTTACTTACTCTGGCAATTTAGTTAATTCAAGTATATTTCACCATTTATAAGTATGTTAGTGCTTAAGAGTGTTTTTGTAATTTAAAAAATCCTTTCATAGCAATTTTATTCGTTAAACCTTCCTAAGTGTTCAAAGGTATTTAATGAATGTTACCATTAACAAAGGTGTTAAATGGTAACTTTGAAAGCCAGTGAACTTTGGGCAGGAGCTTACTAGTCACCAAGGTCTCTGTGTGTGCAGTCACCCACAGTTGTGCTCAGTCACATCCTGCACTCATGTTAGTACGGCTTGGTCTTGCCATTCTGCTAAGTGAAGGCCTTCAAGGGGAAGAGTATGCTAGAAAAAATAGTGATTCAAGACCAAATGATGTCAAAACCTGGGTAGTTCACTTGACAATAGGAGACTTCAGTCAACATTATTGCATGCAAATGAATCATTGAAATTTAGATTTCACTTATGTAAAATCTTGTCTTTTCCTGGAGCAAATTGTTTTTGGTGGATGAACACACTTGTGCAAGGATTACTCTAGTGAACTTAAAATACTTCATGAATGAAATGCTCAGGATTCTTGAAAATATCTCTATAATACAAAATATGCCAATTCTAAACAATTGAGAACAGTGGTATATATCAGCAATAATTTTGAAGATGATAAAATCTACGAATAAATCTCGTCCATACTAACACAGATTTCTTATCATCTGGCAATTATGAAAGAAACATATCAGCTGAGTTTCTGATCCTCTGATTTAGCTATGCAATTCCACTAAAATTTACGATAAATTAATTTGTTATATCTTAGTTCATGAAAAATGTTAAAAATAATATTTAGACTGTATTGTTCTACTAAGTGACATAGTATAATTGTACTTAAGGTTCTCTGTAGGAGCTATCCAATTATTCCAGCTCTTCTATTCTTTCTCTGGGGCCTTATTTTTAACCCATTCAGATAGATCTCCAATTACCATTATAAAGTTAATACTGAATCTGCTTATATTATCCTTTAATATCATGTATGTGTTGCAACCTATGCTGAAAATTTAACACTGTATTTTTTTTTTAGATTCACCAGATTGAGATTCCTCTTATTTCAATTCTACCAGTGGTGGTCCTATTGTACAGCCCAAACATCCGTCAACTGAACTTGTGTAGATGGAAGTTGATGACTGGGCTCGAATCCTCCAGTGAAATCTGCTGAAAAATGTATATACTATTGAGGCAACAAGACATGTGCAGCCTTTTCAAAGCTCTGCAATGATTGCCTAGTGAGTTTGTTACATTGCTACAGTCTGGA
Source organism: Hemitrygon akajei (assembly GCF_048418815.1). Classification (NCBI taxonomy): domain Eukaryota; kingdom Metazoa; phylum Chordata; class Chondrichthyes; order Myliobatiformes; family Dasyatidae; genus Hemitrygon; species Hemitrygon akajei. The sequence continues at coordinate 111,244,845 of NC_133125.1, forward strand.
GAACACTTGACATTTAATACACTCTTTAAAGGAGAGATGGTCTTTGGTCATAACTTATGTTACAGTACATGCACTACTGCAGACCTAAGGTACAACAGTATGTAGAATACAGAGAATAAATCCACCATTTAGAATATCTTTAAAACTGGAACATGAAGCTGCTCACTCTCTCCATCACTGACGACTCAAGGAGGACAGGTGTGTCTCCTTTATGAAGTGCAGAATGATTTCCTTGGTCTTGCTGATGTTGAGCATGAGGTTGTTGTTGTGCACCCTTCAACTACCTAATCTATAACACTCCTGTACACCTCCTCATCTGAGATTTTGCCGACAACAATGGTGTTATCTGTATGTTTATGGATGGCATTTGAGCTGTGCCTAGCCACACAGTCATGAGTGTAGAGGGAGTAGAGCAGTGGGCTAAACACACATCCTTGAGGTGCGCCAGTGTTGATTGTCAGCGAAGAGAAGTTTCAATGATGTGTACTGACTTGTGATGTCCCAGTGAGGAAGTTGAGTTGCTGAGTGAGGTACAGAAATCCGTGTTTAGAAGCTTGGTGATTTATACTGAGGGGATGATGATGTTGAAAGCTGAGCTATAATTGATAAACAAAGATGCTCCAAAGCAGGCTAGAAAGGCAGAATCTGTAGATCTGTTGTGGTAGTAGGTGAATGACAGCAGGTCCATGTCTTTGCTCAGGCAGGAGTTAATTCCAGCCATGAATGATCTCTCAAAACACTCCATAATGTTAGATGCGCGTGCTGCTGGTTGATTACCATTGAGGCTCTTTGCCAGATCTTCTTCGGCACTGCTCTTGATTGATGCTCTTTTGAAGCAGATGTCAAGATGACATCAGTGAGAGATTGCAGATGTCCTTGAACACTTCAAGGAGTTGGTCAGCGCAGGTTTGCAGTACCTGGCCAGGTACACTGTTGGAGTCTGACACATTTGAGGGTTCACCTGCTTGATGGATGTGCTGAAGTCAGCTTCTGAGACACAGATCACCAGATGCTTTGTGTATTTGCACTGGCGTAAAGTTGTTCTCCCTTTCAAAGCACATATAAAAGGTTTTGACCTCATCAGGAAGTGAAGCATCACCATTATTTATGCCATTAAGTTTCCCTAATGAGAAATAGTGGCATGTAAACTCTGCTTCTCAGATATCATGCATTTGAGCGTGTTTCTAATTTCACACATTGCGTGCTCTCACAACGACTTTCCTTAGGACATACCTGAACTACATCTAAGATTCTGGGTTGCTGGTCTCAAATGCCACAGCTGGGGCCCTCAGCAGACTTTGAATCTCCTGTTTCATTCTAGGCTTCTAGTTTGGGGAGAACTCGGTATGTGGGCCTGGGATGGCACAATAAGCATTCCTGGTGGTGGTGTAACCGTGATCACATGCGTTGGTTCTTCAGGTCACGTTGGTAGTTTGTCAGTCTTCTTCAAGCTAGTGTGATTGAAATCCACCACAATGATTGAGAGGGCAACAGGATGTGTTGTCTTGTGACTCTTGAGCACGGTGCTCAACTACTTCAGTGCCAACTTGACATTTACCAGGGGTTCAGATATAACCCGCGACCAGGAAAATGGCACAGAAACCCCTCAGCGGACAGAATGGATGACAACTAACTCTCCAATGTTCGAGGTCAGAGTGCAGGACTGAGGTAGAGCTGTCACGTCTGTGAACCACAATAAGTTAATCGTAAAGGGAGATTTGATAGAGGTATACAAAATTGAGAGCATAGATGGAGTAAATGCAAGCAGGCTATGTCCGCTGAGGTTGCGTGAGACTAGAACTAGAGGTCATGGGTTAAGGTTGAAAGGTGAAATGCTTTAAGGGGAACTTCTTCACTCAGAGGGGTGCTGTGAGTGTGAAGCAAGCTGCAGCAGAAGTGATGGATGCCAGTTCCATTTCAACAATTAAAAGAAATTTGGATAGGTAAGGTATGGAGGGTTATGATCTGGGTGCAGTTTGATGGGACTAAGCAGATTAATGGTTTGGCATGAGCTAGGTGGGCTGAATGGCCTTCTGATGTTGGGGAAGTCCAGAACGAGGGGTCACAGTTTAAGGATAAAGGACCTTTTAGGACCGAGATGAGGAAAAACTTCTTCACACAGAGAGTGGTGAATCTGTGGAATTCTCTGCCACAGGAAATAGTTGAGGCCGGTTCATTGGCTATATTTAAGAGGAAGTTAGATATGGCCCTTGTGGCTAAAGGGATCAGGGGGTATGGAGAGATAGCAGGTACAGGTACTCCTGCACCTATGTTTCTATGTTTAACCATTCACTACAACACTTAACACTATAGCAAGCCTCTCAGAGATCTTGAGCGTTAGGCCAGATATTAAACCAGTGAGGCTACTTTGTCGAAGAAAATATTAGACAGCCCTTCTTAACGTACTTGCTCTTCCATCACAGGTCAACTTGGTGCACAAATGGAGGCGGCAAAGGCTAATCAGTATGGAATTGGCACATCTGTGCATTCTGAAACCAGAAGTGGAATTAGGAAATATTGAAGTGTGGAGGAAATGTAGAATTCTCTTCAGCAGAAAGGAATTGATATTAGGCCAGTAGCTTAGAATTAGAATCAGAATCAGATTTAATATCACTGGCACATGTTGTGAAATTTGTTGTTTTTGTGGCAGCGGTACAATGCAATACATAATACAAAAAATGTGACTTACAGTAAGTATGCATATTAAATAATTAAACTAAATAAGTAATTCAAAAATAGAAATAAAGTAGTGAGGTAGTGTTCATGGGTTCAATGTGCATTCAGAAATTGGATTGCAAAGGTGAAGGAGCTGTTCCTGAATTGTTGTGTGTGCCTTCAGGCTCCTGTACCTCCACCCTGGTGGTAGCAACGAGAACAAGGCATGACCTCGTGGTCGTGTTCTTAATTATGGTTGCTGCCTTTCTGGGGCTTCAAAAAGCCTTTTAACTTTGTGATTAATGACTCTTTTCTCAAAAGGACATTTAAAGGGATATGGGGTATGAGGCAAATAGAGCTAGTTTACAGATCACCCATATTCCACCAAGTATCAGAATTGGACTGAAAGGTCCCACACCAGCTTCTATATTCTTCTCCCTCTCTTCTCCAATTTCCATTTTTCATGTTCCTCTTCACACCTTCCACCTTCAGGTTTACGCCAAGTGCTAATTTTACTTTAATTCTGAAAAGCTTTGAAATATTCTGCTCTTTCTTGATGTGAGTTTCTACCACAGTACAGAGCAGCTGGAATCACTTTAGGGCTGCAGCAGGGCCAAGGTAGAAATAGTTTTGCAAAGAGAAAGGGCCAGTTATATGTTGATTTTCGTATCCAATGCAAACACGTAAAACAGACTAGTGTCAAGCACAGATGGTGGACAGATACATCAGTAAAGCTTCTAAGTGTTCAATACCATTTCCTGAGGAATGATTGTGACAAAGAAGTTTACAGTAACTGTCTTTATGGCTAACAGCTGTTGTGATGTACTCAATCTAATAATGACCGCTGACCTTCTAGAATGTGAAGCTGAATATATGACACTAAGTTTGTCAGTTCAGCCAGCATTCATAATGAAGAAGAATAACAATTATTCTGATTTCCCATGAATTCACAGTCCATTTTTCTCAGTCATTGGAAGTGGAAATGGTTTTGTGTTAGCTATGTAGTCACAAAATTAACCCATAACACTTCTTAAAAGACTGCATTTTTAATTTGGCCTATTTATAGGATTATTTAATGCCTGTTGCTGTTGATTACATTTACATAATTTGGTATATTTGATTACATTTTATTCTATATAGTGTTTGTCTTACAGTTTTAATTTTATGATGATAATGATTTATCTTTAAAATCTATGTGAAGCACTTTGAGCCTACATCTTAATATCTGAAAGGTGTTATATAAATAAAGTTATTGTTATTGTAATAATAAGAAAATCAACTGTTTTCCTTTACCTTGCATTCCTAAACATCAACCATAAATTGCACAATGCAGTAATCAGATATAAATCCTCAAATAGTTACTACTATCAGATGGGCGGTGAACGAAACAAAAACAAACATTGCAAGGCAAGTTAACTGGAGCAGTTTGGAACTTGAATTCTCTGAGACTGTGTTGGTGATGTGAACAGATGTTTGAAAGTTTAGACTGAGAGCTCCCCATTGAGGAACTACAGAACAGTACTGCCCCTTCACTTCTTTAGAAAATTCAGCCTGTTAAAAGTTTTCCCCTTTTTAATTAAATATATTTTCAGTGGAATTGGCATTAGCTGCTAACAGAGAGCAGACAGTGGCAAAGCCACAATCTTTTGCCTTCTCAGTGATGAGGTTAGTGGAACAGCGCATCTGGCATAGTAATGATCTGCTTATAGTCACCTGTATCTCACTATCTATCACCCAACACCATTATCACATCAATTATGCAGGTCAATGTGGTCAAGTACTTTGCTTTCATCTTTATTGGTCATTTTTCCTTCTTTTGTGATCTCTTTTTCCCCTTTCTAATCATATTTTCACTTCTTGTTTTTGTTGTTTCTCAAAATTGTACTTCAAGGATAATGAAAGACAAAGACAGGTACCCAGTCAATTCCTCACCCACTCTATGAAAATTGTAGGCTGGGTCACAGTGAAATTAAATTGTTGAAACTGATGTAACCCCCAGATTTCTGTAGAGAAACTGGGAAATACAGATGTCAAGGTTTCAATGTGAAGTGGAGTTCAATAGTAATCCTGTTGCAATCTAGTGATTTTGATAGGCCCTTAGCCTCCTTTTCTATTCCCTGTACACTAATGGATGCAGGAGCAGTTTCTGCTCTGCCTCATCTACATGGTTGCAGGTGACACCACTGTAGTACCTGATGCAGACTCAAATAGCTGAGCAGCCTATTTCCATGCTGTGACTCTCTACCAAATCTCTCCATTCGCATCTTCTTCCTTCATCTCTCTCTCTCTCTCTCTCTCTGGCAGAAGCCCGTGAAATAAACTGCTTCCGGATTCACCAGACAGGGCAACAAAATCCTGACGGGCTAACATGCATCCACAGTCCTGTTATCTCCAGCCATAACCCAAACATTGCTGCTACAGAGAAACCATTACTTCAGCAGTGAACATTACAAAAAAACCATTACATTAGCAGTGAAACCTTACAGTGCATTACACTCTCCCCCCACCAAATTTAGTCATGTCCTCATGACATTGAGATAGTTCGCCAACCCTTCCTGCAAAACACAAAGCCCAATCCAGGTGCAAAGGCAGTGACATAGCTCCCAAAACAGTAGAGATCATGCCCTGTTCCCTAGGCGCTACATAGGCCAACCTATCCAGTGGTCTCCTAATTCTCTGAGACCTCCGTACCTCCTCACCAAACTCTTCGGGCTCAGATGCTTCTGGGGATACTTCGGGTCTACTTGGCGAGTCCTCGCCCGACCTGTCACTTGTGTCTGCCTGCAACACGGAGCCCTCTGTCCCGTGTCCAGGCCCCATTTCCTCTCCTTCAGGGTCCTGCTGTAAGCTAGGCTGCCCACAGATAGCCCCCCCCCCCACCACTTCACCTGACTCAGTGTGAGAAGCACCAGGAAACTCTGCCTCAGTCAATGCGGAGTTAGCGAAAGGCAGCATGTACCACACATCCAGATCATCATCCTCCAAATTAGTATCCCTCTCATGGGCGGGGCCTGGCCCAGCAGTCGCCCCGCGTTTTCGCAGAGTCCTCTTACTAGTCGTAGGCTCCATGTCGGGCTCTCGGTCTACCTGCACCTCTTGACCCAGTAGCAACAGGTGGTTCCGATGGAGAATCTTGACAGGCTCTTTCCCTTCCTCTGGTTTCACCCAGAAAACTGGTAGGCTTGGCATTTGATTCTCCAAATTCCCCAAATTCCTTATGAGGACTTGGTCTCTCGGCAGGAGTTGGGAGAATGTCACTTTTTGATCACACCTCCTCCCCTTTAAGGGTGGGCGTTATTCCAGAGAATAGGCGGAGCCTGCCACAGCTGGAACTTTGAATCTGATTTTTCCATTTATTCACCAGAGAAGTAAGGGCGGATGCTACCACAGAATTCTCACTCTTCTCTGGGGGACGTGGACTAATTAGACATTTCAAATCTGACCACTCTTTCCCCCCACTCCTCAGAAATGATAGAACCCTGTCTTTGAAATCTCCGTCCCCAGCTACCTCAGCGCTGGTCTGCATCAAAATGAGAGCTGCGCCCACCATTTTATCAAACCTCCGCTCACAATCTCAACTTTAACAGTACTTAACAGTGGAATTAACAGTTCATCCAGAGTACAAATATCTGCCCCACTGGTTCATTGCTCAGGGTAATCACACAGCATCCAACGGAATCAATCCCAAACATAGCCCCCATAATTGTAACACTTGCCTTGTCTAGCGGCTTAATATAGGGAGTGATAACCCCTGGCCCGGCCAAACTTAAGGAATCTCGTTTGGGTGGATGCTGCGTGATGTGTCCCCTGTTACAAATCAGTACCCTGAAATAACAAACTGTACACAATATGCAATTTAACGATTAAGCTTTATAACTCTTACTTTGACTATATGGTTAGTAGAAAAATATATACATTATTTATATATATAAAAACAAAAGGGCCCAAATCTTAGTAAACAGTCTGTGCATAAGGTTGGAGCTCACAGGTAGGCTGATTGTCGCTGCCCTTCAGAACCTTGCTCCGAGTGCACCCTGTCCAGCGGTCTACCAAATCTCTCCATTTGCACCTTCTCCCTTCATCTCTCTCTCTCTCTCTCTCTCTCTCTCTCTCTCTCTCTCTCTCTCTCTCTCTCTCTCTCTCTCTCTCTCTCACTCCCTGGCAAAAACCCACAAAATCAACTGCTTCCAGATTCACCAGACAGGGCAACAAAATCCTGACGGGCTAACATGCATCCACAGTCCTGTTATCTCCAGCCATAACCCAAACATTGCTGCTATAGAGAAACCGTTACTTCAGCAATGAACATTACAAAAAGACCATTACACTAACAGTGAAACCTTACAGTGCATTACATTTAAATCAGAGAATCTGATTTGTTGGTGTTATCATTTTGGAGGACTTGTAAGTGCAATAATGAAGAAAGCAGGTCAGTGCCTCAACTTCCTTAGGAGTTTGCGAAGATTTGGCATAACATCTAAACCTCTGGCAAACACTTACAGATGTGTGGTGGAGTGTATTTGGCATAACATCTAAAACTTTGTCTCACATCTATAGATGTGTGGTGACTGCATAAAAGAATGCTATGGAAACACCAATGCCCTTGAATGGAAAATCCTCCAAAAGGTAATGGATGTGGGCCAGTTCATCATGAGTAAAGCCCTCCCCACCACTGAGCACATCTACACAAAGCGTTGTCACAGGAAAACAGCATCCATCTTCAGGAACGCCCATCACCCAGGATATGCTCTCTTCTCGTGCTGCCATCAGAAAGAAGGTACAGGAGCCTCAGGTCTATCACCACCAGGTTCAGGAACAGTTATTACACCTCAATCATCAGGCTCCTGAACCAAAGGGGATAACTTTTCTCAACTTCCCTTGCCCCATCATTGAAATGTTCCCACAACCTATGAACACTTTCAAGAACTCTTCATGTCATGTTTTCAATACTTATTGCTTACTTATTTATTAATACTATTTATTTTATTTATTTCTTTTTGTATTTGTACATTGTGTTGTCTTTTGCACGCTGGTCAAAACGCCCAAGTAGGTGAGGTTTTTCATTGATTCCATTATGGTTATTACTTTATTATGGATTTATTGTGCATGTCTGCATGAGAATGAACCCCGGGGTTGTTTATGGTGACATATATGTACTTTGAAAATAAATTTACTTTGAACTTTGAGCTCTTTCCACTGAGTGGGCATTTGGCACTCTGGAGGGGTTGTGTATATTATTAATTTGAAGATTTGCACACAATGATCAAAGACCAAGAAGTACAAGAAAACCTCTTGCGGGTTGCTGAAAAAATCTGTGGTGTTTTTGTGTGTGTGTGTGTGTGTGTGTGTGTGTGTGTGTGTGTGTGTGTGTGTGTGTGTGTGTGTGTGTGTGTGTGTGTGTGTGTGTGTGTGTGTGTGTGTGTGTGTGTGTGTGTGTGTGTAAGCCTGTAGTGTGTGTGCCATAAATAAGTAATGATTTGACTAAATTAGTAATGAGCCAATTTTATTTGTCAACTTCTTTTTACTGGCTCAACTGAACAAAATATAAAATAAATTACATTTTGTAACTGTACAGAACCTGTGGAGAAATGATATTTCATGGACTATGACATTCCAGGAATTCTAACTGAGATGTAGAGTACAAAGGCAATGTTATACCACAAGCGAACACTGACTTGGCTGAAGTTGGACAATCACACCTAATATACTCCTTCACAAGTTTGGTTATAGTGGTAACTGATCTTTTAAAAGGAAAAATTATGTACTCTTTTGATTTCCTTAACTTAAGGCACAGTTCATTACCTCTAGGTCAGGATCAGAGGAGCTATCAGTGGTTTAAATGGCAAGTTTCAAAGGGCAGGTAAAATATAATTTAAATGTTCTCTTTGCTGGATCTAAATAGATCCATACTGTTATTCAATATAGAAAATGGCCAAGTAAGTGGTGCATAAATCAAGTCAGGTGCTTCCAAGTCTCTTTAAGATTGAATTTCTTAAGCTTGCTTAATAAAAGGAACTAATTAATATGAATTGATGTGTGTTTCCTGGAATGATGCTCACAACCACAGATTCAATGGATCACTATTGAAGTGCTAGAGTGCTGAATTATTTTAAGGAGCTACTTGCAATGCGCTACAACAGTATTGTTTGAGGAAAGATAATCCATGCACATCCAACATAGAAGTAGTCTTGTCAGTGCAAACATGACTTCACAGGGAAATAGCCAGTCAGATTTTTGGTGCAAACTGACCAGAAACCACCATTATTATGTGGAACTCTTGGAAATCTTGGTTTCCAAATGAATAGCCCTGAACACCATACTACTAAGTTATCCAATTTCTCGGTCGTCATATTCAAGGTGACAAAATCTTGCTTCTGATGTAAACTACTTCTGTTTAGTTCACATAGCAGGAATCTAGGCATATATTTTGTATCAATAACAAAAGAAAATCATGGGAAATTTGATTTGTTTATAATACTAGCACAAGAAACACAATTTTCTGAAATTATCCCATTAATACAGTATATTGTTAGAGATGAGTTGTCAGTGCGATCCTGAGTGTTGGACCCTTCATTATGATAAATAAAAAGATAGATGGAAAGGGGAGAAATAAAATCTTCAATACCTGGTATAGACTGATCATAACTGAGATGAGATTTTTCAATGTAAGTAGAATTCCCAGCTCAATATTTTTAAGTCTGTTGTTTTGGGCAGCTCTGTGGTACAGCCAGATTGGCTGCATTACAGCTTCATTAATCCAGGTACAACCTTCACTTCCAGTGCTGTCTGTATCACATTTGCTCATTCTCACTTTGACAATGTGTGTTTCCCCTACATGCTCTGGTTTTATTCTTCTTCCCTAACATATACAAGGTCGTAGGTTAACTGGTGAATATAATTTGTCTCCATTGTGCTGTTGAGGGATAGAACCTGCTGGAGGGAGTTGGGTGGTTGATAGGATTGTGAGTGTGGATTGCATGGGAAATTAATGGAGAATAGGATACTCTCTGAGCCAGATTAGAATCATGGTCAATATCTGGAAGAAATATGAAGAGGCAGTTATTCCACTGTTGTGAGTGAAGGACAGGCGCTTTCTCACAGAGAGGCACAGCATGGAAATGGGTCCTGCAGCTTATCGAGTCTGTGTCAAGCACTAACTGCATTTTTTTTTCTCTACCTATCATCTCCCCCAAGTTCTGCCACTCACCTACACACAAAGGACAATTTACAGTAAACAATTAACTGAGCAGCCTGCACATGTCTGAGTGTGGGGGGAACCAGGAGCGGCTGGGAGAAATCCATCCAGTCACAGGGAGAACGTGCAAATTCCACACAAGCACTAAGTCGCTTGTGCTGTGAAACTGCAAGCTGCACTGTACATTTTGTACAGAAATAACCTGCGCTCGCACCTGTCCTACATGCTGCATTGCACATTGTGTGTACTAATAACCTGCATTTGCACTCGTAATGTAGTACTGTCAAACAAAATCCAGACTGAGACGTGAGTGGTAAACAGACAGAGTATTTTGGAGGGAAGTTTGGAGTAATGTAACTAGATTAGATTTATGACCCATGTACATTGAAACATACAGTAAAACGCGTCACTTATGTTAACAACCAGCAAAACCTAAGAATTTTGGCGCCGATATAGCATGCATACAATGTTCAATACAGCGATACACAACAAATACACGTTTGTATGTTCTTCCTATGTGTGCATGTGTTTCCTGTGGGTGCTCTGGTTCCTTCCCACAATCCAAGGACGTACTGGTTAGTTATTATGAACTGTCCCATGGTTCGGCTAGGGTTAAATCAGCGTATTGTTGGTCGGCATGGCTGGAAGGGCCAGTTCTGTGCTCTATCTCAAAATAAACACAACAAGACAGAAGAAAACAAACCCTTTCCTATTCCCCCTTCCACCCCTCATCAGGATTATCAGCCCTCATCCTTGGAGCTTGCTAACCGCGGTTCTTGACCTTGGGATCGAAGACCTTCATCCTCAGTGCCTACCGATTCAATCCACATCCTCAGGGATCGTTGGAATTCGACATCTGGATTCTGCTGACTGATGGACCTCCTGATCTGCTGACTGACTTCATTCCTCTGTACTTGCTGACTGACCCTGTGCCACTGAACCTGCCCGCGTAGTTTTCCACACTGGGACTTATCGACTCGGGGTTCACCATCCCTTGTCCTTGGTGCCCGTTCACCCAGCCCTTGGCCATGGGAATCTCTGCTCTATGCCCTCTGTGCATTTTGACCCAAACTCTGTCCTCAGGGATTGCTACCGTTGAATCCGGAGCTCTCCAGCCTGGACTCTGACCTTCAGCTCCTGCACCTACCTCTTCATTTACTGCCCCTGCCCTCTAACTACCTCATCTCTGTCCCTAAACCCTAACCTCTTGTGCTGTAACCAAAGTTAACCCTACAAACCTAAAAAAAAAGCTAAGTCTGAGCCACAACCTTGAAAAACATCACAGCTCGGTGCCATTCTTTGTGTAAATTCCATTGAGTATGGGTTTCAGGATGTAATAGCCTTGATAATAACAGGTGGGCAGGAAGCACGTCAGATGGCTTGGCAAGTCTGTAGTGGCCCTGCTGATTTTAAAGAAAATATATGATTTGAAAAACTCTTTGTTGATTCTTAGCCAGATTAACCTGCTCAATTTCAGGTACCATAGAAATATCTCAACAAGATGCTGAACCCAGTGGAAGGAATGCTTTGGACTGGATCAAAGATTGGGGAATTCAGTAAGGTGAGAACCAGGATGAAGAAGGTCCGGTGACTTCTGGAGAGGTCTGGATGCACTGATCCAGTGGCCACAAAGACCTCATTGTCAGGTTAGGTATAGGTGTTGTGCTGGAGATACCAGGGGGATAGGTTCACAAGTCACGTTGCCACGAGTCTGCCATGCTTCACGCCAATTATTTATAGTTTTTAAAACAAACATGAACAACTTTTGAAGATGTTTTAAAGACGTTAAACATCCTATGATTTAAAGAGTTGAAACACTAAATTAGAATGATTGTGACTTCTGGTTAACCAAGAATTTTAAAAGCTGTTAGCTTTTAGTTCTTGTCTCCCAGCTTGGATCTGCTGCCAGGCAGCTGATAATGCAGGTATCCCTTTCATGTTCATGGTGTATTGAATTTTATGTTAATCCAGACTGAGTCTGCCATTTAATGAAGTCTTATTTATTGACTGACAAAGGATGCCAAGATTTAAACAGTCAGCCAGGTAACATGTTACCGAAAGCATCCTGAAAGGGTCAGGCCCCGATTTTCAACTTGGTAGAATACTGCCAACCAGTGCCAACCAACTGGCTGTAGTGTGCAATTGCATCTTTAATCTCTTGCTGCTGCAGTGGCAAAAAAGTGCATCAGATATTCCTGTGCCCCAGAAGAGCAGGGTGAGCTTTCTTTAATGACTATCATTCCGATGCACTCACATCTACTGTGATGAAGTGCTTTGAGAGATTGGTTGAGGCTAGAATTAACTCCTGCCTAAGGAAGGACCTGGACTCGCTGCAATTTGACTATTGCTACAGTAGGTCTACAGTGGATGCAATTTCACGGGCTCTCCACCTGAACAACAGCAGTGCCTATGTTAGGCTTCTCTTTATTACACCACAGTGTTCAACAATATCATCCTCTCAGTACTAATCAACAAGCTCCAAAGCCTGGAAATCTGTACGGATCAAAAATAACATCTCCTCCTCGCTGACAATCAACATAGGCAAACCTCCATCAAGGCACTAGCTTCCCAACCATCTAGGACATCATCAGACGGCAGCATCCATTAATAAACACCCTCACCACCCAGAATATGCCCTCTTCTCACCACCGCCATCAGGGATAGGAGCATGAACTCATATACTCAATATTTCAGGAACAGCTTCTTCCCCTCTGTCATCAGATTTCTGAATGGGCAACACAGCCTTGTGCATTACCTCATTACATTTTTTTTCCTTTTGATCTCTTTTTGTACTAATTATTTATTTTTTATTTTTATATATTGTAACTTATAGTTTTTATTATGTATTGCAACGCACTGCTGCCACAAATTTCACATCATATGTCAGTGATATTAAACCTGACTCTGATTCTGATTCTGTTAGAATATTGGCTTTATTTTCATTTTCGCTGATCTTGTTCGAATTCTTGCTGGGAGATTTGAGGGGTAGGGCCATGTGGGCCTTTGTGCTGGAGCAGGACTGAGAAAATAAACTGGGGTCTTAGCATAAAGAAAATGCTGAGAGAGAAATATAAATAATTATTTTAGTATCAGACAAACTACATATACAATTTACTTTATATACTGAATTTGGAAAATGGGAACAATTTTTTCTTTGGGTTTAAACATATTCAGAGGGAGTGAGGACTGAAGAAATTACTATAGTGGCTGAAATATGTAAGATACTTTCTCAATTTCCAATTAGCTTTACCTGTATCTGGAAATCTTTATGCTCATATCTTCAGTTTGTTCCTCTGAAAGTTATTCCCCAGGTTATGACTGGGTTCTGTTCCTGAGAATTGTTTATAATGCACAAGGTTAGGAATGAGCAGAAATACGGTGTGGGAGAGGCTCACAGAAACATCTGTGACAGGAGTACTAGCTGGCACAGGAAGAGTGGCCGCCAGTCAGCCTCACTGATTTGGTGAGTGAATGAGTGAATCCACTTAGTATCCCCAGCTTTGCTTAGCTCAAACCAGCTATGGCTTGGAGGGTTTAGAAGGAGTTAGAGAGGTAAGGCATGTGGAAATGTCCCATTCTCATCCAGCAAAAGTTGCCTCAGCTCTGCAGAAATTGGCAAATCTATCATCACCCATTCCAACAGTTTCCCAAATGCTCATTCATATGTCCATAAGTCAGGTGTGTGTAATCTGTGGAGAACCTACATTGAGAATGAAATCTCTGCAAAATTATCCTGTCAACCACTCTGGCTCTAGCAGTTAAAACAGAACTTACAGTACACTACTTCAACAGCAGATTTTTACCTGTGCTTAGACTGTGCCTGGAGCCAGAATAACTCTACGATGGTTTGTTATAGTGTAAATGCAGTGCAAGAGGGTCTAGCAACTGAATTTATGAAGATTTATGTAGACATTGTAAACATTGGAAGTGAATCACTTTATAAAAGTTTGCTATGAAATCAAAGTGTTTTAAAATGTGCTCCTGTATGTTTATGAAAATACAGACTCCATATTCAATAGAATAAAGAATAAATAATGTATTGCATTCATTCTTTCACTGTAATCTGTCTTAATTTGTGCTTTGGAGCTACACAATTTTAAACAAAAAATAATTCCTTTGGCACTCAATCACTCACTTTATATCTCTAAAACCATGTAAAGTCATGAAAAATGAACAGATATGTAAGTGCTTATATGAATTTGAAAAATGACTTGAATTTTCTGTGGAGTTTTGGTATTTTTAGAATATCTCTAAAGATCTGATCTGTACTGTTTGTATGATTAAAACAGAAATAAAATCTACTTGGAGCTTTCAATAAAAAGACAAATGAATTAGTCCCTAACTTTCTCCAGACTTCATAACATAGCAGAGACAATCTCTAAGAAATAAAAACTATTAATATCAATAAGAAACAAGCTGCTGGAGCATCTCACCAAATCAAGCAGCATCTGTGGGGGAAAATGAACTCCTGATAATTCAGGTTGGTACTGTGCATAAGGACGCACCCAACTGTTGGCAGCTGCTCTACACCCCCACCCTCAAACTGATGCCACTTGACTTGCTAAGTTTCTCCAGCACTTTATGTCATATACAGACACAAGAGATACTGGGGATGCTGGTAAGGTGGCATTCTCCATTTGCAGTCTCTTGTGTCTCTATACACTGGAGTAATTTATTAAAAAATATGACCAGCTTAACCAAAGATAGGAAAGCAACTCTTAAACACAAGAGATTATGCAGATGCTGGAAACCCAGAGTAACTCCCACAAAGTGCTGGAGGAATTCAGCAGGTCAGGCAGTAGCTATAGAAATGAATGAATTGTCGACGTTTCGGGCCAGGACCATTCATCAGGACTGGAAGGGAAGGGGAGAAGAAGCCAGAATAAGAAGGTGGTTGGAGGGAAACCAGCACTTTCCAGCTTGTACTTCTCCCCCTCCTCCCACCTTCTTATTCTAGCATCCTCCCCCTTCCTGTCCAGTCCTAATGAAGGGTCTCCGCCTGAAACATTGACTTTTCATTCCTTTCCATAGATGCTGCCTGGCTTGATGAATACCAGAGCTCCCCAGTTTACAGGAGGGCTCTGCTCTTTGTTATAGTGTCATAGAGCACCATAACACAGAAACAGGCCTTTTGGCCCATCTAATGCATGCCAGGTACCATTGACCCACACCTGGACCATAGCCTTCCATACCCCTCCTGTCCATGTACTTATCCAAACTTCTCTTAAATATGGATATTGAACCTGCATCCACCACTTCCTCTGGTAGCTTGTTCCATACTCACACCACCTTGTGACTGAAGAAAATCCCCCTCAGGTTCCCCTTAAATATGTTACCTTTCAGCCTTAATCAATGGCCTCTACTTGTAGTTTCACCCTGCCTCAGTGCAAATAGCCTGGTTGCATTAACCCTATTTATTCCTTTCATAATTTTGTGTACCCCTCATTCTCTTATGCTCCAAGGAATAAAGTCCTAACCTATTCGATCTCTCCCTATAACTCAGTACACAGTATTATCTTTGTAGCACCCCAGCAACATCTTGTGAACTGTTTGTAACCCATTCACATATCATAACAGAAGATGCCTGCAATCTACCAGCAGATGGCAAATCCTGCCCACTGGTCTCCCCAGCTGCTTGTTCAGATAAATGGGCTGTAAATAGGTTGGACATTTGTACACTGGGGGTTCTGTATTTTCAATAATGCTTTAATTCAGGGATCCCCAAGCTGGGGTCTGCGGACCCCTTGCTTACTGATAGTGATCCATGGCATAAAAAAGTTGGGAACCCCTGCTTTGACAAGCTTTAATCGCCTTCTGTACTTCAATATAATCTAACCCTCTACTGAGAACAGGTTCCCTTCTGGACTGTCTTTAAAATAATCAGGAAAATCAGGCTTTTGACAAGGTTCTACATGGTAGGCTGGTCTAGAAGGTTCAGGCACAAGGGATCTGAATCCAAAATTGATTTGGAGATGGAAGGCAGAGGGTATTGAGGGATGTGCGCTTTGCTGATTGGAAGCCTGTGATAAGTGGTGCACTGCAAGGAGTGGTGCTGGACGATTTGTTGTTTATAATATAACATTTAAATGACTTGGATGAGAATGTAGGTGGTCTGATCAGTAAGCTTGAGGGTGACATGAATTCTGGTGAAACCACAGATAGTAAAGAAGCTTGTGTAGAGTTGGAAAGTTGGGTGCATGGTAGCATATGGAATTTAATCCAGACAACTGTGAGGTGATGCGCTTTGGCAAAGTAATTTCTGATAGGACATAGAAAGTAAATCACAAGGATCAGAGCATGGATCCACACAAGTATCTCTGGTGCAAGTCTGTAGATCATTGATAGTGGGAATGCAACTAGGTAGGGTAGAGAAAAAGACATTTGATGTGCTTGCCTAGTACATACTGAGGAATTCAATACAGGTGATGGAGCATCATGTACTGCAGCGGTTAAAGGGAAGGTGTAGTCACAATAGACAGAGTGCAGAAAGAATCCACCAGCGTGTTGTCTGGAATGTGGTTATAAAGAAGTATTGGACAGGCTGTTTTTCCACCTTAAAGGAATGTAGGAAACCGTATTTACAAATTCAAGAAGTTTTCTGTGGAAATGTTGACATTATAAATATTTATAAAACTATAAAAGCAAAAGGAAGTGTACATAATATAGCAAAAATGAGTAAGAGGTTGGAGGATTGGGAAGCTTCATAAACCAACAGAAGGCAACTAAAAAAAACATAAGAAGAGTAAAGATGAAATGTGAAGGTAAGTTAACCAATAATATCAAAAAGGACACCAAATGTGTTTTTTTTTTCAGATATATAAAGAGAAGTGAAACTACATATTGGACCACTGGAAAATGATGCTGGAGAGACAGTAATGGGACAAGGAACAAACTTAATAAGCATTTTGAGTCTGTCTTCACTGTGGAAGACACTAAGAGTATGCCAGAAATTTGAGAGTGTTGGAGGGGGTGGCTACCGAAGTGAGTGTAGTTGTTATTACTAAGGAGAAGGTGTTTGGGAAGCTGGAAGTTCTGAAGGTGGATAAGTCACCTGGACCAGGTGGACTACACCCCAGATTCTGAATGAGGTAGCTGAAGAGAATGTGGAGGTATTAGGGATGATATTTTATAAATCAGCTGATTCTGGAATGGTTCTGGAGGACTTTAAATTGCAAAGGTATGTTATGTAGAACCAGATGTTAATATCCCTTATCTGCACCCCTGAGACATGCTGCCCAGACTCTGTGGGGTAGCCAAGTGAGTGGTGGCATCTTCTGGGGTATCAAGTGGGTGCCCTCTTTCCTCAGTGTTTCGCCAATAGGCCCACGACACCTCCAGAGGGTTCAGCAGTGAATCCCAGCGTCCCGGGCTCACCCCCTAGATGCCATTCACTCACTTGGGGGCCCAGATGGAATCCTTTCTCTTCATCCAGAGCCACTGAATACCCTTTTCAGCAGCTCTGAAGAGGATTTTGACTGCTTGTCGGTTTGTCTTCCCTCACACTCCCAACTCCCGGAGTAGCCTTGATGTTGATGTGGCTACAAATCCTCTGCAGCCTACTTCAACCGGTCGCACCCTTGCTTTCCAGCCACGTTGCTGCACATCGGCTGCAAGCTCAGCGTACCTCAGCTTCTTGCGTTCGTAGGCCTCCTCCACAGTATCTTCCCAGGGCAATGTAAGCTCGATGATGTAAAAGAGATGGAGTGAGGCCGACCATAGCACAAGGTCTGGTCTGAAGTTAGTTTCCGCGATTTCAGTTGGGAAGCAGAGCCTCTGGCCTAAGTCTGCCACTGTCTTCCAATCACGTGCCCTGTCTAGCCGCCCAGAGTCTGGTCTTGATGTTACGAGTCTGGCTTGATCCTCACCTTCTGGACAAATGCTGTTAACGGCCAGCGGGATGAAGGGGGAGGGAGAGCATTGTCGCTCGTCCGCCGACTTTCCAGCACTGCTGCAAGATACCGTAGCACCTGGTTGTGCCGCCAGGTGTATCGGCCTTAAGTGAGGCTGGTCTTGCAGCCCACCGGAATGTGCTTTAGTGTTGCTGAAGTTGGGCAGAGGGAGCACGTGGGGTCCTCTCCATACCACTGGCTGAGATTCATGGGAGACAGCAAGACATGGTAGGCAGCCCTGATGGTGAAGCTTGCTCTGTATGTCTCCATCTCCCACAGCTTTCTCCAGGAGATCGTCCTTTTCTCCACTCCCTCCCATCTCATCCATTCCCTTGCCTTGCCTGAGCGACGGCCTTTGTGCATCTTACCACCTCCTCCTGCCAACGTCATCTCTGAGACGAAGCAGCCTTGTTCCAGGCCGGTGTACTGTCCCCAAGGCCAGACCGCTCCTCCCTTGCTGCACTCGGCTCACGATGTCCCTGTGCCTGAGTGCTGCCTTTGCTTGCTCGGTTGCTTCTGATGGAGTCCGTTTCCTCCCAGTATCCAGGATGAGGGCAGCTTGTGCTACAAATGGATCACTCGCCTCTGTTATCATCATCTCCAGTCTTACTTTGGTGCACTTGTACTTCTCTGAAAGACTGGAAATGGGTAGCTCTAGGACTCCTTTGTCGTAGAGCCCTATGCTGCTGAGGCACTTGGGAAGACCAAGCCACTTCCTTACCTATGATCTGATCAGTCTCTCCAGCTTTTCCACCATTGAGATTAGAACTTCATACAGGGTTAGTGGCCACATAAGGTGTGGAAGGAGCCCAAATTACATACACAGGAGCTTTAACTTGCCAGGGAGTGTGGCTCTGTCGATGCTCTCGAGGCCACTGACGGCATCCTTCCTGAGCTGATCTACCTGCTCTGTGTCTTTGAGGGATGCGTTATACCACCGACCTAGGTTCTTTACAGGCTCCTCGAAAACTGTTGTAATCGTCTCATCGCCCATGTAGAAGCATTGGTCTACCACCTTCCCCTTGACGATGGAGATGCTTCTGGACTTGCTTGGCTTGATCTCCTGCTGAACCTGCTCAACATTCTCATGAAGCTTTATCAACAGGCGTACAGTACAAGCCTTGGTCGTGGTGAGTGTTGTGAGATCGTCCATGTATGCTCTGATAGGTGGCAGTCTCAGGCCCGGTCTTATGCGCTGTCCTCCAACCACCAATCGAGATGCTCTAATGATCACCTCCATGGCCATGGTGAAGGCTAGCGGGGAGATGGTACAACCGGTCATGATTCCCACTTCCAGATGTTGCCATGCTGTGGTGTAGTCTGCTGTTGTCAAACATAGCTGCACGTCCTGGAAGTAGGCCTTAACGAGGCTTGTGAGGGCCACTGGGACCCTGAAGAATTTGAAAGCAGTCCAGAGGAGGTTATGAGGGACTGAACCTAAGGTGTTGGCGAGGTCCAGGAACACCACGTGAAGATCTGTTCCCTCCTTCTTGGCGACCTGGATCTAACGTCAGATGGTGCAAGTGTATTCCAGACAGCCAGAGAAGCCCTAAATTAGTCTAGTTTCAGTGGTTGGGAAGATGTTGTAATCCTATAAGGTTCTGGGATATTTGGAGGCACATGATAAAGTAGGCATGGCTTCCGTAAGGGGAAGTCTTGCTTGGCAAATATGTTGGAAATCTTTGATGGAAAAAAACAGGCAGGATGGACAAATGAGATTCAATGAATACTGTTGACTTGGATTTTCAGAAGTCCTTTGACAAGGTGCCACATATTAGGCAGCTCAACAAAATGAGAGCTTGTGGTATTACAAGAAAGATATTCGCACGGATTGAAGGTGTTTTGACTGGCAGGTTGAGAACAAAGAAGGCCTTTTCTGATTGGCTGCCAGTGACTAGTGTTGTTCTGCTGGGATTGATATTGGGAGCGCTTCTTTTCTTGTTATATGTCAAAGATCTGGATGATAGAAATAATGGCTTTACGGCCACATTTGCAGATAATACAAAGATAAGTAGCAGGCTGGTAGTGTTGAGGAAGCAGGGAGTCTGCAGAAGGACCTGGATAAATTGGGGGAATGGGCAAAGAAATGACAGATGGGGTATAGTGTAGGAAAGTGTACGGTCGTGCACTTTGGTAGAAAGATTATTTTCTAAATGGAGAGAATTCAAAAATCTGAGGTGCAAAGTGACTTGGGAATCCTTGCGCAGGATTCCCTGAAAGTAAACTTGCAGTTGAATCAGTGGTAAGTAAGGCAAATGCAATCACAAACAAGAGAAAATCTGCAGATGCTGGAAATCCGAACAACACACACAAAATGCTGGCGGAACTTAGCACGCCAGGCAACATCTATGGAAAAAAAGCACAGTCAATGTTTTAGGCTGAAACCCTTCAGCAGGACTGGAGAAAAAAAAGCTGAGGACTAGATTTGAAAGGTGGGGGGGGGGGGGAGGGGAGAGAGAAATGCTAACCAATAGGTAAAACTAGGAGGGGGAGGGATGAAGCAAAAAGCTAGGAAGTTGATTGGTGAAAGAGACAGAAGGCCTAGAAGAAAGAAGAAAAGGGAGGGGGGAGGAGCACCAGAAGGAGGTGATGGGCAGGCAAGGAGATAACATGAGTGGGGGACAACGGGATGGAAAATGGTGGTGGGGGGGGGGAGGTACTACTGGAAGTTTGAGAAATCGATGTTCATGCCATCAGGTTACCCAAACGGAATATAAGGTGTTGTTCCTCCAACCTAAATGTGGCCTTATTCTGGCAGTAGAGGAGGTCATGGATGGACATATCGGAATGGGAATGAGAAGCAGAATTAAAATAGGTGCCACCGGGAGATCCCACTTGTCCTGGTGGATGGAGTGCAGATGCTCAGGGAAGCGGTCTCCCAATCTACGTCAGATCTCACCGATATACAAAGGATACACCGGGTAGAACTGACCACAGTATGTGACCCCAACAGACTCACAGGTGAAGTGTTGCCTCACCTGGAAGGGCTCTGAATGGTAGTGAGGGAGGAGATGTAGGGGCAGTTGTTGCACTTGTTCTGCTTGCAATGATAAATGCCAGGAGGGAGATCAGTGGGGAAGGCAAATGCAATGTTAGCTTTGCTTTCGGGAGGACTAGAATATAAGAGCAAGGATGTGATGCTGAGGCTTTATAAAGCATTGGTCAGACCACCCTTGATTATTGTCAGCTGTTTTCGCTCCTTATCTAAGATCACAATTCTATCTCCTTTACCATAGCTTTGGAGAGGATTAGGAACAGATAAGTTAAGAAAGCATTTAATTGGAGTAAGGAGAAATATGAGGCTATCAGGCAGGAGATTAGAAGCATAAATTGGAAACTGATGTTGTCAAAGAAACATACGGAAAAAATGTGGAAGTGTTCAGGGGATATTTGCGTGGAGTTCTGCATAGGTATGTTCCAATGAGACAGGGAAAGGATGGTAGGGTATAGGAACCGTGGTTTACAAAGGCTGTTGTAAATTTAGTCAAGAAGAAAAGAAGAGCTTACGAAAGGTTCAAAAAACTAGGTAATGATGGAGATCTAGAAGATTATATGGCTAGCAGGAAGGAGCTTAAGAAGGAAATAAGGAGAGCCAGAAGGGGCCATGAGAAGGTCTTGGTGGACAGGATTCAGGAAAACACCAATGCATTCTACAAGTATGTGACGAGCAAGAGGATAAGATGTGAAAGAATAGGACCAATTAAGTATGACAATGGAAAAGTGTGTCTAGAACTGGAGGAGATAGCAGAGGTAGTTAATGAATACCTTGCTTCAGTATTCACTATGGAAAAGGATCATGCCGATTGTAGGGATGACTTACAGCAGATCGAAAAGATTGAGCATGTAGATACTAAGGAAGAGTCTGTGCTGGAGGTTTTGGAAAGCATCAATTTAGATAAGTCACCGGGACCAGACGAGATATACCCCAGGCTACTGTGGGAGGCAAGGGACGAGATTGCTGAGCCTCTGGCAATGACCTTTACATCATCAATGGGGACGGGAGAGGTTCCAGAGGATTGGAGGGTTGCAGATGTTGTTCCCTGAATCAAGAAAGGGAGTAGAAACAGCCCAGGAAATTATAGACCAGTGAGTCTTACTTCAGTGGTTGGTAAATTGATGGAGAAGATCCAGAGAGGCAGGATTTATGAACATTTGGAGAGGTATAATATGATTAGGAATAGTCAGCATTGCTTTGTCAAAGGCAGGTCGTGCCTTACGAGCCTGACTGAATTTTTTCAGGATGTGACTAAACACATTGATGAAAGTAGAGCAGTAGATGTAGTGTATATGGATTTCAGCAAGGCATTTGATAAAGTACCACATGCAAGGCTGATTGAGAAAGTAAGGAGGCATGGGATCCAAGGGGACATTGCTTTGTGGATCCAGAACTGGCTTGCACGCAGAAGGCAAAGAGTGGTTGTAGATGGGTCATATTCGGCATGGTGGTCGGTGACCAGTGATGTGCCTCAGGGATCTGTTCTGGGATCCCTTCTCTTTGTGATTTTTATAAATGACTTGGATGAAGAAGTGGAGGAATGAGTTAGTAAATTTGCTGATGACACAAAGGTTGGGGGCGCTGTGGATAGTGTGGAGGGCTGTCAGAGGTTCCAGCAGGCCATTGATAGGATGGAAAACTGGGCTGAGAAGTGACAGATGGAGTTCAACCCAGATAATTATGAGGTGTTTCCTTTTGGTAGGTCAAATATGATGGCAGAATATAGTATTAATGGTAAGACTCTAGGCAGTGTGGAGGATCAGAGGGATCTTGGGGTCTGAATCCATAGGATACTTAAAGCTGCTGTGCAGGTTGACTGTATAAGACGCCATATGGTGCATTGGCCTTCATCAATCGTGGGATTGAGTTTAGGAGCTGAGAGGTAATGTTGCAGCTATATAGGACCCTGATCAGACCCCACTTGGAGAACTGTGCTTAGTTCTGGGCACCTCACTACAGGAAGGATGTGGAAACCACAGAAAGAGTGCAGAGGAGATTTACAAGGATGTTGCCTGGATTGGGGAGCATGCCTTATGAGAATAGGTTGAGTGAACTCGGCCTTTTTTCCTTGGAATGATGGAGGATAAGAGGTGACCTGATAGAGGTGTATAAGATGATGAGAGGCATTCATTGTGTGGATAGTCAAGAGGCTTTTACCCAGGACTGAATTGGCTAGCACGAGAGGGCACAGTTTGAAGGTGCTTGGAAGTAGGTACAGAGATGTCAGGGGTAAGTTTTTTACGCAGAGAGTGGTGAGTGCATGGAATGGGATGTCGGCGGTGGTGGTGGAAGTGGATACAATAGGGTTTTTTAAGAGACTCCTGGATAGGTACATGGAGCTTAGAAAAGAAGAGGGCAATGGGTAACCCTAGGTAATTTCTAAGGTAAGAACATGTTTGGCGTAGCTTTGTGGGCCGAAGGGCCTGTATCATGCTATAGGTTTTCTATGTTTCTAAAAGATGTGCTGGCATTGGAAAGAGTCCAGAGGAAGTTCATGAGAATGATTCCTGGAATAAAAAAGTTATTGTACTGTCTGAGGAGTATTTGAAAGCTTTGGACCTGAACTTTCTAAGAATGAGAGGGATCTCATTGAAACAAATCAAATATTGAAAGGCCTGGATAGAATGGAGGTGGAGAGGTGGGCAAGTCTTGGACCACAGGACACAATCTCAAACTAGAGGGATGTCCATTTTGAACAGAGGTGAGGAGGAATATGTTCAGCCAGAGAGTGGTGAATTTGTGGAATTCGTTGCTACAGAAGGCTGAGGAAGCCAAGTCATTGAGCATATTTAAAGTGGAGGTTGATTGGTTCCTGGTTAGGCAGGGCATCAAAGATTACAGGAAGAAGGCAGGGGAATGGGGTTGAATGGGATAATAAATCACTCATGATGGAACTCACTTCATGGACTGAGTGGCCTATTTCTACTGCTGTGTCTTAAAGGAATAAATAAGATAGAAGAAAGTATATTTCCTAGGGCAGGGAATCTAAAGGGAACAGGTTTAAGGTGGAAGGGGAGAAATGTAAAGGAGATCTGAGGGCTAAGTTTTTCATACAAAGCCAGGTGAATATCCAAAACGAATATCAAAAGGTGATAGATGCAGATAAAACCGTAACATTTAAAAGGCATTTGGCTAGGAAAGGTATGGGTCTAATGCAGGCAAATGTGATTAGAGTGAATAGTCATCACAGTCAGCATTGACAAAGTGAGCCGAAAGCACTCATTTCTGTTGATTTTATGATCCTATGAGTATTTATTTAGGTTTTATAACCTGATGAGGGGGAGAAAGTTCAGGCTGAAATTTCCAGTTCTCTTCCAGACTTTTGATGAAATTGAAGCAAATAAATTTTTTTCGAAGAGATCCCCACATATTAATTTAAATGTAGAATATTGGATTGATAGGCTTCCTATCTAATGCCTTTTCTTTTGCAATCTTATTGAAATTTGCGTCTGTCAACCTGAGATCCCAGGGAACAGCATTGGAATCAGTTACTCCCATGACCTAGTTAATGCAAAGGTATTCTATTCACACTGGAAAATTACAAAGAAAGCAATACACTGTAGTGATTTGAAAAGCATGCTTGAGTAGGATAATACTATAGCCTTGAAACTGTCCCGTATTGCACAATGTTATATGGTGCTCTGTGAACAAATTAAAACCCAATTGCTAAAAGATCTTCAATGTGGCATAGTGACGTTCCATATCTTCAACTTGGGTCCTCAGGTAAATGCACTAGGTATGGAGGAGTTGGGTGTATGGACAATGTTACAACCCAAATTTAGCTTTCTTGTGCAAATTTCGGCTGTTCATACAATGCTTGGAAACAGTAAGAGTCCTGAGCAATGAAACAATTCTTAATAGGATGACTATACCCCAATCCTTAAATAAAATGTCAGTTGGGACATTGCCAAGGAGTAGAAGACATCACTTTTTCTCAGGATTCATTTTTGTTTTTCTTCTCATCCTTAGTAATTGTCGGCATGTGTATCCTCCCTGAAATGACCATATGCGGTTAATATTTTGGGTTGAGACCCTTCATCAGGTTTGTTTTCTGCACAGTCATGGAAGATAGAAGAGTAATCCTTTGTGTCCTGGAGCACTGTAGTGGCCTGTATCTCAAATAATGAGCCACATGATAGGAAGGAGCGGGGGGGGGGGGGGGGGGGGGGGGAGAAGAGAGCGAGAGAGAGAGAGAGAGAGAACCTTGACATGGTATTAGGACAATGTCAGCAAAAGCAGAGCTGGTCACTGACTGACTTCAAGAAGGTAGAAAGCTTCAAGTTCCTAGGAGTGAATATCACCAGAAGTTTGTCCTGGTCCAGCCACATTGACTTCACAGTCAAGAAAATTCACCAATCCCTCTGCTTCCTCTAGAGGCTGCAGCAACTTGGCATTTCTGCTTTGACCCTCACCAGTTTTTAACAGTGCCCCATAGAAAGCATCCTTCTAGACACATCACAGCTTGATATGGCAGTCCTTCTGCCCGTGACCAACAGAAACTGCAGAGAATTGTGGAAACAGCTCAGCACATCATGGAAACCAGACTCCCCTACATGAATTCTGTCTATACCTCTTGCACCGCAGCAAACATAATCAAAGACTCCCATACATTCTCTCCTCTCCCTTCTCTCATAGGGCAGAGATATAAAAGTTTGGAAGCACGTACTACCAAGCTCAAAGACAGCTTCTACCCCTGTGTTTTGTCTAGTAAATGGTCTCCTTGTATGACAAAATGAGATCTTGACATCGCAATCTATCGTGTTATGGCCTTGTATCTTACTGTCTACCTGTACAGCACTTTCTCTGTAACACTTTATTCTGCAAACAAGAGAAAATCTGCAGATGCTGGAAATTCGAGCAACACACACAAAATGCTGGAGGAACTCAGCAGGTCAGGCATCATCTGTGGAAAAAAAGTAGTCGATGTTTCGGGCCGAAACTCTTTGGCAGGACTGGAGAAAAAAAGATGAGGTGTAGATTTATTTTGCATTCAGTTATTACCCTGAGCTACCTCAATGCACCGTTCAATGAAATAATCTGTGCACATGGTGTGGAAGGTAAGTTTTTCACTGTGCCTCAGAACATGCAACAATAATAAACCAATTCACCAAACGGGACCTTTGGAATGTAATGGAGGATTCAAAATTGTTTATTGTCATTCTTCAGAACACGAAGCAAAAGGAGAACAAAGTGATTGTTACTCCAGATCCAGTGCAGCATAAAAAAACACAATAAACATGAAAATGTCATAAATTTAAAAGCAATCCTATAAAACACAACATACACACTATTGAGTGTGGCTTTATACATATAAGATAAGCCTATATACATAGACTGATTGTACATAAACTGATGCTAGGTGGTACAGGTAGCGATAAAGTGACAGAGCAGCAGGGCACATGAAAGCACAGTGGACAGTGACTGTGTCAGTGGAGGTATGAGGTGTGGAGTATAAGCGTAAAATGGCATTGCATGGGAGGGATGAAGGATGCTGAGGGGCTGTGGAGAGCAGTGGCTGATGTGTATGCAGTGGTGGTGGGAGGTGGCAGGGTGAGTTAATGGATGGAGGTGTTGATCACCCTGACCAATTGGGAAAACTAATGGTTCTTGAATCTAGTGGTCCTGTGTGGATGCTCCATTACCTCACCCCGATGGGAGTGGCAAAATCAGTCTATAAGCAGGATCAGTCAGATCCTTCATGATACTGCTGGCCTTTTTCCTACACTTTTCTGTATATATATATATAATTATTCTGTATATACAGCGAATTCCAGTTAATTGGGCCATTGGTTTATCAGGGCAGTTGTTTATTTAGGACAACTCTTAAAGAACAAAACCTATTTGAGAAAACACTCGGAATTCCCTTCTTCAATTTGGGACACTGTTGTCACGGTCCTGCTCAGTGATTCCCCGGTTCCTTTAAATTTCCTTTCTTTGTGTCACCATCGGGATCGTTGACTCCTTGTTTTCCTTTATTCCTTGTTTCCCTGTGCTTCTCAGGCTCTTTAATTAACTTGATTCTCAGCTGAACCAGTAGTATATAGTGTCCGGCTTACAGCTACTCAGAGCTAGATCGTCACCGGACGTCACCTTACGTCACCGAAGCAAGTGTGAGCAAGTCACCTTGCCGGAGTGAGCTAAGTCACATTGCCGGAGCAAGTTAAGTCTTCTCCCTGAAGTGAGTGCCAGTAAGCTGCCTCTCCTCGCCAGAGCCAGACCGTTAAGCTATCTCGTCTGACTGAGCCACTTAAGCTACCTTGCCGGAGTGAGACAAGAGCCGCTGTCAGTAGTTCCTAGGCCGCGTCGACAGCTTGCTGCTACTTGGAGCCATTTTGTGTCAAGATAAAGAACTGTCTATCATTGTGTGGTTTTGTCTCTTGGTGTTCTTGTCTCCACTGAGTAGGTCCAGCCATTTTGCCACTGAATTCTGTCTCTCTGTGTCCTGTGTCCAAGAAGAGTCCCGGCTCAGTGTCCTGTGTCCAAGAAGAGACCCGGCTCTGTGTCCTGTGTCTAAGAAGGGTCCCAGCTCTGTGCCCTGTATCCAAGAAGAGTCCCAGCTCTGTGTCCTGTGTCTAAGAAGAGTCCCAGCTCTGTGTCCTGTGTCTAAGAAGAGTCCCAGCTCTGTGTCCTGTGTCTAAGAAGAGTTCGAGTTCTGTGTCCTGTGTTCCGGGTTCCAAGTCCAGGTCTCGAGTTCCAAGTTCCAAGTCCCAGTCCACGTCCGGGTGTCGAGTCCCAGTCCACGTCCGGGTCCCGAGTCCACGTCCGGGTCCCGAGTCCCAGTCCACGTCTGGGTCCTGAGTCCCAGTCCATGTCCGGGTGCCGAGTCCCAGTCCACGTCCGGGTGTCGAGTCCCAGTCCACGTCCGGGTGCCGAGTCCCAGTCCACGTCCGGGTGTCGAGTCCCAGTCCACGTCCGGGTCCCGAGTCCCAGTCCACGTCCGGGTCCCGAGTCCCAGTCCACGTCCGGGTCCCGAGTCCCAGTCCACGTCCGGGTCCCGAGTCCCAGTCCACGTCCAGGTCCCGAGTCCCAGTCCACGTCCGGGTCCCGAGTCCCAGTCCACGTCCGGGTGCCGAGTCCCAGTCCACGTCCGGGTGTCGAGTCCCAGTCCACGTCCAGGTCCTGAGTCCCAGTCCCCGTCCGGGTCCCGAGTCCCAGTCCACGTCCGGGTCCCGAGTCCCAGTCCACGTCCTGGTGCCGAGTCCCAGTCCACGTCCGGGTCCTGAGTCCCAGTCCACGTCCGGGTCCTGAGTCCCAGTCCACGTCCGGGTCCTGAGTCCCAGTCCACGTCCGGGTGTCGAGTCCACGTCCGGGTGTCGAGTCCCAGTCCACGTCCGGGTGCCGAGTCCCAGTCCACGTCCGGGTGCCGAGTCCCAGTCCACGTCCGGGTGCCGAGTCCCAGTCCACGTCCGGGTGTCGAGTCCCAGTCCACGTCCGGGTCCCGAGTCCCAGTCCACGTCCGGGTGTCGAGTCCCAGTCCACGTCCGGGTCCCGAGTCCCAGTCCACGTCCGGGTGCCGAGTCCCAGTCCACGTCCGGGTCCCGAGTCCCAGTCCACGTCCGGGTGTCGAGTCCCAGTCCACGTCCGGGTGTCGAGTCCCAGTCCACGTCCGGGTCCCGAGTCCCAGTCCACGTCCGGGTCCCGAGTCCCGAGTCCACGTCCGGGTGCCGAGTCCCAGTCCACGTCCGGGTGTCGAGTCCCAGTCCACGTCCGGGTCCCGAGTCCCAGTCCACGTCCGGGTCCCGAGTCCCAGTCCACGTCCGGGTCCCGAGTCCCAGTCCACGTCCTGGTGCCGAGTCCCAGTCCACGTCCGGGTCCCGAGTCCCAGTCCACGTCCTGGTGCCGAGTCCCAGTCCACGTCCGGGTGCCGAGTCCCAGTCCACGTCCGGGTGCCGAGTCCCAGTCCACGTCCGGGTGTCGAGTCCCAGTCCACGTCCGGGTCCCGAGTCCCAGTCCACGTCCGGGTCCCGAGTCCCAGTCCACGTCCTGGTGCCGAGTCCCAGTCCACGTCCGGGTCCCGAGTCCCAGTCCACGTCCTGGTGCCGAGTCCCAGTCCACGTCCGGGTGCCGAGTCCCAGTCCACGTCCGGGTCCCGAGTCCCAGTCCACGTCCGGGTCCCGAGTCCCAGTCCACGTCCGGGTCCCGAGTCCCGAGTCCACGTCCGGGTGCCGAGTCCCAGTCCACGTCCGGGTCCCGAGTCCCAGTCCTGAGTCCCAGTCCACGTCCGGGTCCCGAGTCCCAGTCCACGTCCGGGTGCCGAGTCCCAGTCCACGTCCGGGTGCCGAGTCCCGAGTCCACGTCCGGGTGCCGAGTCCCGAGTCCACGTCCGGGTGCCGAGTCCCAGTCCACGTCCGGGTGCCGAGTCCCGAGTCCACGTCCGGGTGCCGAGTCCCGAGTCCACGTCCGGGTGCCGAGTCCCAGTCCACATCCGGGTGCCGAGTCCCAGTCCACGTCCGGGTGCCGAGTCCCAGTCCACGTCCGGGTGTCGAGTCCCAGTCCACATCCGGGTGCCGAGTCCCAGTCCACGTCCGGGTGCCGAGTCCCAGTCCACGTCCGGGTGCCGAGTCCCAGTCCACGTCCGGGTGCCGAGTCCCAGTCCACGTCCTGGTCCCGAGTCCCAGTCCACGTCCGGGTGCCGAGTCCCAGTCCACGTCCGGGTGCCGAGTCCCAGTCCACGTCCGGGTGCCGAGTCCCAGTCCACGTCCGGGTCCCGAGTCCCAGTCCACGTCCGGGTCCCGAGTCCCAGTCCACGTCCGGGTGCCGAGTCCCAGTCCACGTCCGGGTGCCGAGTCCCAGTCCACGTCCGGGTCCCGAGTCCCAGTCCACGTCCGGGTCCCGAGTCCCAGTCCACGTCCGGGTGTCGAGTCCCAGTCCACATCCGGGTGCCGAGTCCCAGTCCACGTCCGGGTCCCGAGTCCCAGTCCACGTCCGGGTCCCGAGTCCCGAGTCCACGTCCGGGTCCCGAGTCCCAGTCCACGTCCGGGTGCCGAGTCCCAGTCCACGTCCGGGTGCCGAGTCCCAGTCCACGTCCGGGCCCTGAGTCCCAGTCCACGTCCGGGTCCCGAGTCCCAGTCCACGTCCGGGTCCCGAGTCCCAGTCCACGTCCGGGTCCCGAGTCTCAGTCCACGTCCTGGTGCCGAGTCCCAGTCCACGTCCGGGTCCCGAGTCCCAGTCCACGTCCGGGTGCCGAGTCCCAGTCCCCGTCCGGGTCCCGAGTCCCAGTCCCCGTCCGGGTCCCGAGTCCCAGTCCACGTCCGGGTGCCGAGTCCCAGTCCACGTCCGGGTGCCGAGTCCCAGTCCACGTCCGGGTCCCGAGTCCCAGTCCCCGTCCGGGTCCCGAGTCCCAGTCCACGTCCGGGTGCCGAGTCCCAGTCCACGTCCGGGTGCCGAGTCCCAGTCCACGTCCGGGTGCCGAGTCCCAGTCCACGTCCGGGTGTCGAGTCCCAGTCCACGTCCGGGCCCCGAGTCCCAGTCCACGTCCGGGTCCCGAGTCCCAGTCCACGTCCGGGTCCCGAGTCCCAGTCCACATCCGGGTCCCGAGTCTCAGTCCACGTCCTGGTGCCGAGTCCCAGTCCACGTCCGGGTCCTGAGTCCCGAGTCCACGTCCGGGTCCCGAGTCCCGAGTCCACGTCCGGGTCCCGAGTCCCAGTCCCCGTCCGGGTCCCGAGTCCCAGTCCCCGTCCGGGTCCCGAGTCCCAGTCCACGTCCGGGTGCCGAGTCCCAGTCCACGTCCGGGTGCCGAGTCCCAGTCCTGAGTCCCAGTCCACGTCCGGGTCCCGAGTCCCAGTCCACGTCCGGGTGTCGAGTCCCAGTCCACGTCCGGGTCCCGAGTCCCAGTCCACGTCCGGGTCCCGAGTCCCAGTCCACGTCCGGGTCCCGAGTCCCAGTCCACGTCCGGGTCCCGAGTCCCAGTCCACGTCCGGGCCCCGAGTCCCAGTCCACGTCCGGGTCCCGAGTCCCAGTCCACGTCCGGGTGTCGAGTCCCAGTCCACGTCCGGGTGCCGAGTCCCAGTCCACGTCCGGGTCCCGAGTCCCAGTCCACGTCCGGGTCCCGAGTCCCAGTCCACGTCCGGGTGCCGAGTCCCAGTCCACGTCCGGGTCCTGAGTCCCAGTCCGGGTGCCGAGTCCCAGTCCACGTCCGGGTGCCGAGTCCCAGTCCACGTCCGGGTCCCGAGTCCCAGGCCACGTCCGGGTCCCGAGTCCCAGTCCACGTCCGGGTCCCGAGTCCCAGTCCACGTCCGGGTGCCGAGTCCCAGTCCACGTCCGGGTCCTGAGTCCAAGTCCACGTCCGGGTGCCGAGTCCCAGTCCACGTCCGGGTCCCGAGTCCCAGTCCACGTCCGGGTCCTGAGTCCCAGTCCACGTCCGGGTCCCGAGTCCCAGTCCACGTCCGGGTCCTGAGTCCCAGTCCACGTCCGGGTGCCGAGTCCCAGTCCACGTCCGGGTCCTGAGTCCCAGTCCACGTCCGGGTGCCGAGTCCCAGTCCACGTCCGGGTGTCGAGTCCCAGTCCACGTCCGGGTCCCGAGTCCCAGTCCACGTCCGGGTCCCGAGTCCCAGTCCACGTCCGGGTCCTGAGTCCAAGTCCACGTCCGGGTCCCGAGTCCCAGTCCACGTCCTGGTCCCGAGTCCCAGTCCACGTCCGGGTGCCGAGTCCCAGTCCATGTCCGGGTCCCGAGTCCCAGTCCACGTCCGGGTCCCGAGTCCCAGTCCACGTCCGGGTGCCGAGTCCCAGTCCACGTCCGGGTGTCGAGTCCCAGTCCACGTCCGGGTCCCGAGTCCCAGTCCACGTCCGGGTCCCGAGTCCCAGTCCACGTCCGGGTCCCGAGTCCCAGTCCACGTCCGGGTCCCGAGTCCCAGTCCACGTCCTGGTCCTGAGTCCAAGTCCACGTCCGGGTCCCGAGTCCCAGTCCACGTCCGGGTCCTGAGTCCAAGTCTAAGTCTTGGGCCTGAGTCTGAGTGTAGCCGTGCTTATTCCCGCTTCTGCTTTGCTTACTCCTTGATTTCCCTCTGAACAATCCTTGCTTCTTGGCTTTCCTTGTAACTATTAATAAACTCTATTTTGTTAACTCTACAAAACACAAATGTGTTCTGTATTTGGGTCCACCCGTGTCTCGCTCTTGTGACAACTATACTGCTTAATTGGCACACGAGGGCTCTGTGGAGGCCATACCATCTGTTGCAGAACTCCTTGTTCTTTTCGCTGAAGATAGTTCTTTATGACCTTGGCCGTGTGTTTGGGTCTTTGTCCTACTGCTGAATGAAGTTGGGACTGCTCAGATGCCTCCCTGATGTTACTGCGCGATGGATGACAATCTGTTTGTGTTTCTCAGCACTGAGGATCCCATTACTTCTGACCAGTTTACCAACTCCATTTGCAGAAATACAGCCACAAACTTGCAGGGAACCTCTGCCATGCTTCACTGTTGGCTGCTGTAGCACTCTCTAGCTCTTCGACAGACAAACCGCCTCTTACTTGAGCCAAAAGTTTCTAATTTTGACTCCTCAGTCCAGAGCACTTGCAGCTATTGTTCAGCAACCAGGTTTATGTGTTTTTGTGCATAGGTGAGTCTCTTGGCTTTGTTTACACTTCAGAGGAATGGTTTTTTGGCAGCGTCTCTTCAACGAAGACCAATTCTGACAAGGTTTATCCAGACAACAGAGGGGTATACTTTGATTCCAGCGGTTTCTCTAAGTTCAGAGCTGATAGCATTGCTGGACAACTTCTGATTTAGAAGGGACGTCAGTTTTATGAATTTCCTGTCTGCTGTGCTCAGTTTCCATGGCTCTCCACTGCATTTTTGGTGCTCAATCTTGTCTGTTTCCTTGGGCTTCAGAAGAGCTCAGACAGCACATCTTGAAATTCCTGTCTGCCGCAAAATTTCAGCTTGGAAGAGACCTTGCTGATGCAGGATGACCACCTTGCATCTTGTTGCATTGACCAGCACTGGGACCATAGCCCTCCATACCCCTACCACTCATGTACCTATCCAAACTTCTCTTGAATATTGAAATCAAAATTGCATCCATTACTTGCACTGGCAGCTTGATCCACTTTCTCACCACTGTCTGAGTGAAGAAATTTCCCCTCATATTCTCCTTAAACATTTCACCTTGCACCATAACTCATGACCTCTAGTTGCAGTCACACCCAACCTCAGTGGAAAAAGTCTGCTTGCATTTACCCTATACTCTTTATAATTTTGTATACCTCTATCAAATCTCCCCCCAATCTTCTATGTTCTAGGGAATAAAGTCTTAATCTATTCATTCTTTCCCTATAACTCATGTCTTCAAGCCCTGGCAACAACTTATAAATTTTCTCTGCACTCTTTCAAACTTATTTATATCTTATTTATAGATATGTGGCCAAACTGGACACAATATTCCAAATTAGGCCTCATCAATGTCTTATGCAAATTCAAGATAACATCCCAACTCCTGTAATCAATATATTGATTTATGAAGGCCAATGAACCAAAAACTCTCCTTACTAACCTATCTACCTGAGATACCACTTTCAAGGAATTATGGATCAGTATTCCCAGATCCCTCTGTTTGACTGCGCTCCTCAGTGCTCTACCGCTCACTGTGTAAGATCTACCCTGGTTGGTCCTCCCAAAGGGCAACACCTCACACTTGTCTGCATTAAATTCCATCTGCCATTTTTCAGCCCATTTTTCCAATTGGTCTAGCAAGTTTTGATAGTCTTCCTCACTGTCCTTGGTGTCATCTGCAAATTTGCTGATCCAGTTTACCACGTTATCATCCAGATCATTGATGCATACTATCTTGAAGCCCTCAACCCTTTGTTCACATAAGTGAGTATTACAATCAGGGATTTTGATCAATTTAACTGAGAATTTTTTTTTGAGAATTACATGCTGTTTTTTTTCACAGTAGAGCCCGAGAAAGAGGTAAAATTACAAAGCATGAAGAAATAAAAATTCAAAAACTGAAATGTCAGCAGTTCAAAAGTGTCCATCCCCCTTTGCTTAGTATTTAGTTGAGCCACGTCACACAGCTATTACAGCCAGTAGTCTTTTTGGATAAGTCTCTATTAACTTTGTATAGTGTGACAGAGCATGATTTTCCCAGTCCTCCTTGCAAAATTGCTCAAGCTATGCCAGGTTAGTTGAAGAGTGGTGGTGGACTTCCCAGAGATGTTCGATTGGATTAAGGTCCTGACTCTGACTGGGCCACTAAAGTACATCAATTTTCTCCATTTGAAGCCACTCCATGGTTCTCTGGCAGTGCGCTTTGGGTCGATGTCCTGCTGAAAGAATAACTTCCTCCCCAGTTTAAGTGTTCAGGCAGAGGCCAGAAGGTCTTTATCTAGGATCTCTCAGAATTCATTTTCTCATCAATCCTGATCAGATTTACAGTCCCTGCTGTTGAAAAGCACCCCCATAGCATGATGCTACCTCCACCCTACTTTACAGTAGGGATGGTGTTACCTGGTTGATGCACAATTTTAGATTTAAGCCACACGTACCACTTAGAGTTGAGGACAAAAAATTCCACTTTAGTCTCAACTGACTACAAGACCTTTTTCCAGATCATTACAGTATCTTCTAAGTGATGCTTTGCAAAGACTTTATGGACAAAGATATGTTTTTTTAAGCGGTATGTGTTTCAGTTTTTGAAATGTTTTACATTTTCCCTGGGTTTTTTTGGCCCGTACTGTGAAAAAGAATCATGTAATACACAAATAAAAATTTCAGTTAAATTGATCAGAATTCCTGGTTGTAATACTCATTCATGTGAACTAAGGGTTGGAGGGGTTGAATATTTTTTCAAGGCACTATAGATGATAAATAACAACAAACCCAGCACCAATCCCTGCAGCACACCACTAGTCACAGGACTCCAATCAGAGAGACAACCATCTACTACCACTCTTTGGCTTCTCCCACAAAGCCACTGTCTAATACACTTTATGACCTCATCTTGAATGCCGAGCGACTGAACCTTCTTGGCCAACCTCCCATACAGCACCTATTCAAAGATCTTGTTAAAGTCCATGTAGAAATCATCCATTGCCTTACCTTCATCATCTTTCCTGGAAACTTCCTTCAGAAACTCTAAGACTTACCACCACAAAGCCATGTTGACTGTCTCTAATCAGTCCCGTTTATTAAAATAATTACAGTATGTCTCAGGTACCTTAGAATTCCTTCCAATAACCTATCCACTACCAATGTCAGGCTCACTGAATTGTAATCTCCTGGTTTACTTTTAGAGCCTTTATTAAACAACAGAACAACATTAGCTGTCCTCCAGAACCTCACCTATGGCCAAAGATATTTTAAATATCTCTGCTCGGGCCCCTGCTCTCTGTTATGTTTTATTCATAATGAAACTGTTGAAGAATGAGAGGAATTGTTTTCTTCCAATGTGTTGGAATTGCCTCAAGACATACTGATTTTATGGGGATCAATAAGTAGCACTGTAAATTGAAAATGAGTCAACAAGTGTGATGAGCTACAAAATAATCAATTGTTTTATCTATTTAATGCAAGATGTAATGTATAAATCTGTTATATTTATTTCATATAATAAATAAAATTAGTCAATATGTTCTCCAAATTTCTATTGGAAATAATCTGGAAGATTTAGATCTTACATTTGAAATGAATAAAAAAGATAATGCGCAATTTATTGTCTATTGACACAGCAGAAGTTAAAGTTACAAAAAGAATTATAGAAGAAATACCTTTGAACATGGATTGTAAGTGCAAGGCTCTCAGTAGCAGTAACTGTCGTGTTAATTGTTCAGGCTAACAAAATGGCTTCTCGGTATTGTTATAATGAAATGGCTTCTCTGTAACGTTATTTAATGCTGTAATTGGTTTCTGTGTCTGGAATGTTTGGGTTATGACTTCAGATAAGGGGGGGGGGAGATCTAACCAATGGAGAATTGTTATTCTATCTTGTATGTGTAAGCTGAGCGGGAGTTCGCGGTCTTTTTCGGGAGGTGAGTGAGAAAGACGGACGTGTGAGGAGCGGATAGCGGTTCCAGGGCAGCAGATACTGAAAGTCGGCTGTTCAGACGGTAGCCGAAGGCTCGGAATGTCGTTGTGGATGGAACTGGAGGTGTGAGCTCCAACGTATTAAAATATTATGTACACAAACTGATAAACTTACTGATTTGGCACCATTAGCTTATAAGTTTCTATTAACCCATCACTAAGAAATAACTATAAAGTTGCAATTATTTACTCGTCTTTGGTGTATTGTCTGCTATTTGTGTTGCGAGCATGGGGAGGGGGGCGCATTACACCATACTTACACCGAAGTATTGCACTATTGGCGGGGTGAAGGCAGTTCACCCTATGCGAATGGGGGTAAATTGGGGGCACGTATGCTACATAAGTAAATATTGAAAAGATAAACAGTAGTGAGCAAAGACAGCAGTCTTAAATGTCAACCTTAATCATTCATTTTGTGGAAACAGAGAGTATATTTACATTGTTACAATGGCAAAGCAATGGAAATGCTTATTTAGGTAAAGTGTTTGCTTCAGTAGTGTAATAACATCTCACAGTGAAAGTGATCCGAGAAAAATTAAAAACTAAAAGGGTTTTGTGCAATTTCAAAACAACCTGTTGTAAAGAAGAGACTGAGATATTGAATGATAAGAATGAAAGTACGGCAATAACAGATCACCTGATATCACACGGTAAATTCAACTGAGTGCTGCATCCAGGAGGTACCATGTTACATCATTCTCCATGGAACACTTGAAGAACACTTGTCCTGGGAAAGACCGGATTTGGCAATCCCATGGAAAACTAGGAAGGGCATTGACAGACTGAAACACTACCGCGTTAAAGTCCCAAACTTATTTTTCATCCTTTGCCCCTGACATGGTATTAACCACCTCCCTCATTCACCCGAATGGGAAACGTGTAACCCCAAACAATCAATTTTCCAATTTCAACTATGCATTTCACACTCACTAATCCACTGGACAGTCCAGAAAATAATGACTGAAATCCCTGCTAGAGATGCTGAACTTTAATCCATCTCAACCGATACATTTGCCCGATTGCTAATTAATATCTGGGTCCTTGACTCAATGACTAAATGTCTCTGTTTTTACCTATCACCTACCAGATTCTGTCTCAACGCTCTTACACTTCTCTCCCACCCACTTGGCTCTATTTGCTCGCTATCCTCTCCTCAGTTGATCCCTCCTACCAGCCCCTGGTTACCACTCCCTCTCGCTTACTCCATACTTGCTCCACACTCTTAGTTCATTGGCAGGAACTTGTCAGAAGATGTTGGCCATCCCTTTCCTCCATTGATACCACTTGATCAGATGAGTTCTCCCAGTGGTTTATTTTTAATCTTTTTCTACATGGCCACTTTGCAGTTCACTGAGCCTTTCACTGTTTCCTGCTACCAATTACGTGATTGATGACCTAGGTCTAGATTAAATTTACTTAACTACTGGAATACTAACCTTTCTCAACACTTCCAACTCCTCCCAAAGCCCAGCTTTTTCATTTCCAAAAAAGGCAACAAGATGCCCGTAAATTTCTAGCCCCATTTTTATTTAGTAGGTGTGTGAAAACTGGTCCTTGAGCTGAGAAGAAAAAAAGCCATTGAAGCTTAAATATTATAGACATCTACTGAAAATCAGTTGCAGGAAGTAATTACAAATAAGAACATGCTTGAGCTAGGAGTAGACAGAAATACTGGGTCTGTCAAAACTAAGAAAAATGATATACAACAAACATATTTGTAATGCCCTGGTTCACAGCTTTGCTGCAATGCTGTAGTTATTTCATTTAGCAGCTCGGTAAGAGCTGTTGTTCTGCTTTCAGCCTGTTTGGGTTACTGTTGAAGATAAGAGATGATGTGGAATGGGTGCCATCCAATTAGCGGGAGGTTCCCTTGGTGACGGTCAGTAAGGTTGGGCTTGAGGTTTTGTGTTTGAGAGGAGATGAAGAGAGAAGACGCTGGGCAGAACCGGTCGTAGCATACGATCGGTGGGAGACCCGTTTGTTCGAGATGGATTGTGAGCGATGATTGGAAGGTGGTGTGGGCTTTCACGCTGACCGAAGGTCCAGCGCATGAGTGAGAGAGAAGTTCAAGATGAGCTCCAACTTGTGCATATTTGATTGTTTAATTAGAATGGGCCCTTTTCTTTTTGTTATTCTTTACTAACCATTCAGATAAGATTAATAAATGTAATTCCTTTAATTGTATGCAGTGTGCTGTCTTGTTATTTCGTGGCATTAATTTGTAACAGGGTAGCATATGACACAGCATCTACACAAACTGGGGTTTGGGGTGGGATCAAGCATGCCTCAATCTCATGAGTTTGGTGGGGCTGGAGGTTGTTTTCCCTAGACTTACGCAGCTAAGGAAACCGGAGTGTTTCATATTATTCTTAAATCATGGTATTTACTAAGAATGTTAGTAATTTAGCTTCATAAAGATGAACTTTTTGGATCAGGTGATAAAATATAAACTGTAAAATTAGATGTTTATGCAAATCCAGGTGAGCAGATAAAGTGTAGAGTAATAGGATACAACAGCACAGAAACAGGCCCTTCAGCCCATCTAGTCTATGCTAATCTATTAATCTGCCTAGTCTCATCGGCCTTCACCCAGTCCATAGCCCTCTATACCTTCCCATCCATGCATCTACCCAAACTTTGCTTAAATGTTGAAACCAAACCCACATCCACTGGCAGTTTGTTCGACTCTCACCACCCTCTGAGGAAGAAGATCCTCTTAAACATTTCACCTTTTACCCTTAACCCATGACCTATTGTTGTAGTCTCAACCAAACTCAGTGGGAAAAGCCTGCTTGCATTTACCCTGTTTATAACCCTCATAATTCTGCATACCTCTATCAAATCTCCCATCATTCTCCTATGCTCTAGGGGCTAATAGATAAATCCCCAGGGGCTAATAATTCCCAGCCTGCTACAGTAGGCAAGGAGGGAGAATGAAAATGTTCCAACAGAGATACTTAACTGATCTGACAAGATATTGAAGGCTATACATGAAGGTTGGCAAATGGGATTAGTGTAGATGGGTATTTGATTGTCAGCATGCATGTAATAGGCCAAAGGACTTGCTTCTGTGCTGATGACTCCATGACCGTGGACAGAAACATTGTGAACATATTGTCTACAGTAATTACGTTCCATGAATCCCTGTTAAGTGCATCAGTGATTGTGTTTGGGGATTGTTTCTACTGGAATTTTAAAAAAAAATTCTTGCTATAATTTCTTAACAGTATAATGGTCTTCTAATGTTCAGGACTAGGGTATCAACCACATGTGAAATTACCATCTCACCATCTAGTATTGCTGATTGGTTCTACTTATTCAAAAGGACGTGGTAATATTGAAGCAAAATAACAGAGGAAAAAGTTTTTATTATGGGTTATAATTGATTAACTCCACACATCTCAATGTACTGCATATTCATTTGGTTACCATGGTAATGTCATAGCATGACGTTTTAAAAGAGTGCAGCTGGAAGAGAATCCATAGGTCAGAAATGTGGTCACTGAGGGAATCAGTAAGGGAGTGATCTCATTCTGAAACTGATTTAAATTTACATTTAAAATTTATCTTGAAGGGACTTTTCTTACAGCTATACAAAATTATGAGGGGCTATAGATAGTGTAAATGCAAGAGCCAGTCAGTGTAGATTTGGAATAAATGCTGGTCTTACAATTTGAAAGGTGAACAAATTAAAATTAAAATAATTACCTAGACCTCATTATGTGAATAGAAATCAAGTTAATGTCAACAGAGGCTGAGTTAATGTGGGGAACTTCTGTATATTTACGAAGGTAAATTGATCTTGCTGATGTACCGAGCTCAGCTTAAACAGCATGCAAAGTTCAAGGTGAATATTCAGTTTCTAGATATAAAAATAGGTCAATTGCAAAACAAAATAATTATTACCTAATTAAATAAGGTGATATAATCAGTCAGATGTTAATTGAGTTGAGAGTGTTATTTACGGTTCTTGTGCTAATGAAAAGAAGGATGGCACTGAAAGTGCACACTGGCCAAAGAGAAAATTTAGGATGTTTCCCACACCCTGGACAAACTGTATAAAATATGTTGTCAACTGCAAAAGTTCATAATCTGGTTTCAGAGCCAAAGGCAGGTGAATTGTTACAGCAGGAAGGAGAGTGATAAGAAGCTAGCGTGATTCGGGGAGGTGGTCAGCTCACAGCTTATGCGCTCACAGTCAGAGAGATTGACTATTAGGCAACCATGGAAGATCATGCAGATAATGCAGGACTGCCTTCAGTGCAACATGCACTCTAACTGGTAATCTTCTCTTAATATTGGAGAAGATTATTCATCCTGAGTTTGTAATGAGAAAAAATTAGCTATAGAGGTACAGGATCGAAAAGATGGGAAAGTTACAGTATGTGAACTTCAAATGCTAGGGGGCAGATAGGTGCTCTTGTAACTGCTAAAGACATAGTAAGACAGTTTTGTTGTCTCTCTACAGTACATCCAAAGGCAAGGATGCAACTGAGCAATTGTGGAAGATACTTAGATTTTGTTTTGCCTTGGAGAAGGTGAACATTGGTGGTGATAGGAATAGGTGAAGAGGCAGTGCTCCTGGTCCATACTGATAGCAGGAGCAACACACGGGTAGAATTCTGAGGTTGTATAGGTAGCTGCAGTGATCTCAGCATAAAGTTAAAAAGTGAATTCATCAATTTCTTGTGGAAGAAAATGCCAATGATTGTGTAGCTAAGAGATGGTGCCTCCTAAGGAACATGACAATGAAGAACCGCAACCCTGTTCCCCTGCTTGCTGTGTTCAAACATCTCCATAGAGAAACCAGATTTTCAAGATGGATCTGCGTAACACTTATAACCTGGTTCATATCTGAGAAGGGGATGAGTGGAAGACAACCTTCAATCTCTTCACCAAGCACATCTTTCCATTAGACCATAAGATACAGGAGCAGAAGTAGACCATTCAGCCCAATGTATCTGCTCCGCCGTTCAATCACGGGCTGATCCAATCACT
This sequence comes from Hemitrygon akajei, assembly GCF_048418815.1. Lineage (NCBI taxonomy): Eukaryota > Metazoa > Chordata > Chondrichthyes > Myliobatiformes > Dasyatidae > Hemitrygon > Hemitrygon akajei. The sequence goes on from NC_133125.1 coordinate 111,285,602, forward strand.
CATCCCTATTCTCCTACCTTCCCCCCATACCTTTTGGTGCCCTAGATAATCAAGAACCTATCTATCTCTACCTTAAATACACCCAATTTCTTAGCCTCCACTGCTGCTTGTGGCAACAAATTCCATAGATTTACCACCATCTGACTAAAGTAATTTCTCCGCATCTCTGTTCTAAATGGACGTCCTTCAATTCTGAAGTTGTGCCCTCTTGACCTAGACTCCCCAACCATGAGATATGACTTCGCTATATCTAATCTGTTGAGGCCTTCTAACATTTGGAATTTCTATGAGATCTCCCCTCATTCTCCTGAGCTCCAGGGAATACAGCTCAAGAGCTGCCAGCCATTCTTCATACGGTAACCCTTTCATTCCTGGAATCATTCTCACGCATTTTCTCTGAACTCTTTCCAATATCAGTATATCCTTTCTAAAATAAGGAGCCCAAAACTGCACACAATACTCCAAGTGCCTTATAGAGCCTCAACATCACATCCCTGCTCTTATATTCTAAACCTCTAGAAATGAATGCCAACATTGCATTCGCCTTCTTCACCACCGACTCAACCTGAAGGTTAACCTCTATGGTATCCTGAACAATGTCTCCCAAGTCCCTTTGCATCTCTGCATTTTGAATTCTCTCCCCATCTAAATAATAGCCTGCTTGTTTATTTCTTCCACCAAAGTGCATGACCATATATTTTCCAACATTGTATTTCATTTGCCACTTCTTTGCCCATTCCCCTAAACTATCTAAGTCTCTCTGCAGGCTCTCTGTTTCCACAACACCACCCGCTCCTCCATCTACCTTTGTATCATTGGTAAATTTAGCCACAAATCCATTAATCCCATAGTCCAAATCATTGACATAAATCGTAAAAAGCAGCGGTCCCAACACCGACCCCTGTTGAACTCTGTTTTCTGCCGATCAGCCAATGCTCCACCCTTGCTACTAATTTCCCTATAATTCCATGGGGTCTTATCTTGCGAAGCAGCCTCATGTGCAGCAACTTCTCAAAGGCCTTCTGAAACTCCAAGTACACCATATCCATTGCATCATCTCCTGCCTGTCCTTTCTATCATCTCTGTTGCATGCTATCTTTGATTTATTTCTGTTTCCCCCTTCTTCAGCCCTATCACTCCATTTCCCATCCCCCTGCCAAATTAGTTCAAACCCTCCCTAACTGTTCCATTAAACCTGCCTGCTAGGATATTGGACCCCTTTGAGTTCAGGTGTAACCCATGCTTTTTGTACAGGTTGTACCTCCGCCAGAAGTTGCCCCAATGATCCAGGAACCTGAAGCCCTGTCTCCTACACCAGACTCTCAGCCACGCATTAATACCTCCACTGGCCACCATGAGTAACTTTTCATGTTCATAGTCTGTTTTTTACTTTTGGGCCCTGACCAATGGCATGCACTGGGAGTTTGTTTCACGTATCTGAATGAGAATATTATATAATCCCGTTCTTGCCAGGAATACATCAAGCATGTTTGAAGGGTTCATAGGCAGCTCCTCGAGATTAAACTTAATGCTAAGCTGGAGTACTGTGAGTGTCACAACAAACAGGCGTTGTTTTTGGGCTATATCCTCACCTCTTCCAGTGTTCAAATGGACCCCTGTTGCAGAGTGGCCGAAACTATCTACAGTCAAACAGGTGTGGTACTTCATGGGGTTTGCAAACTTATATTGCTGTTTCATCAGAAACTTCAGTTTGATTGCAGCCTCCATAAATGCACTCACCAAGAAGACCTCTGCAGGATTCCTTTGGACAAGTGAAGCAGACCAAGCATTCTCAGAACTAACATAATGCTTCAGCACTGTCCCAGTGCTGCAACAGCCAGACCCATCCCATCCATTCATCATCAAGGATGATGCATCAGATATTAGAATTGGAGCTGTACTCTTCCTGCCTTCTACTGTGGATAACCGGTTGCACCCCATGCCTTTCTTTCCTATTGTTTGACTCCTGCTGAGTGTAACTGCAATGATGAACTGAGAACTTCTGTCTGTCAATGAAGCCCTGGAAGCTTCATTGGTGATACTGGCTGGTGGGTGCTGAGCACTCCTTTTTGCTAGGGACAGATTACAAGAATCTTTCCCACATTCTGGATTCCAAGGGACTCAACTCCTCTCGAGCCTGTTGGGTTGCCTTCTTCGCCTGGTTTAATTTCACTCTCACTTACTATCCTGGCAGCAAGAATATCGAGACCAATACTTTCTCCCAGCAGTTCAACATGTCTGAGGACAATGCCAATCCAGAGCCTGTCCTTCCTTGCTCGTGAATTGCTAATCCGATGATTTGAGGAATAGAGGTTGAGGTGAGGGCTGCCCAACAGTTGGATCCAGGCCCAGGAGGGGGAATTCCCAACCGGCTGTTTGTCTCTGCCATGGTATACCCCAGAGTGTTGGAATGGGGTCACTCGACCTGCCTGGTTGGAGATCCAGGAATTCAGGCGAACCTGGAATTTATCAAGACACAGTTTTTTCCTCCATCTATGTCCCAGGACATCCACAACTTTGTTTCTGTTAGCCCAGAAGAAGACGTCATGCCAGCAAACTGTGGGTCTGCTATGTCCGCTGCTTGTGTCTCACCGCCACTGGCAACCCAACAGGCTCGAGAGGAGCTGAGTCCCTTGGAATCCAGAATGTGGGAACGATTCTTGTAATCTGCCCCCTCTCAGTTAATTTCATCACTGGTCTGCCCTTCTGGTGGAAGCACTACCATTCTGGTGCCCACTTCATCGCCTTCCCTAAGCTCCCGCTGGCTTGTGAGGCTGCCACTTTCTTGGTTCAGCGTGTGTTTAGGCTGCATGGCTTCCCTCAGGATATAGTGTCTGATTCAGGACCACAGTTCACATCCCACTTTTGGAAGGTCTTCTGTTCTCTTGTGGGAGTCCCAGCCAGCCTCTCATATGCTTTCCGCCCCCAACCTAATGGCCAGACTGAATCAGGAGCTGGAGGCTGTGCTGCACTGCCTTGTGTCTTCCAAGCCCACGTCCTGGAGCTCCCAATTGGTTTAGGCAGAGATTGCCCACAATAACTCCAGACATCTCCCCTTTGAATGTCAGCAGGTATTCCAGCCACCACTCTTCCGACCAAGAGATTGATGTGGGAGTCCCTGCTGCTGAACAATTGGTTCAACACTGCAGGAGCACTTGGAGGCGGCCAGGGCTTCTCTGCTGCAGGCCCAGAAACAACATGCCTGGCAAGATGATCAGCTCGGCCGACAGGCGAAGGCTCTCAAGCTGGGGGAGAAAATCTGGCTGGTGTCTAGGGATCTTCCTTAAAAGTCAAGAGCCATAAGTTAGCCTCATGCTATGTGGGACCATTTGTAATGAGAAGGCCATTAACAAGGTTGTGTGTAGATTGTGTCGACCATCATCGATGAGGATTCACTCAGTGCTCCATGCTTCCCAGCTCAAGCCTGTGACTATCTCCCCCCTTGCTCCAGTCAACCCCCATCCTTCCCAACTGGTGGATTGGTCCCTGGTCTGCTCGGTGCGGTGCCTTCAGGCTTCCTGCCGGGTGCAGACTAGTGTCCAATATCTCATGGATTGGGAGGGATACGGCCTTGAGCCAGGTTCTTGGACAAGTCTCTCATCCAGGACTTCTGGCAGCTGCACATCTCTGGCACCTCAGGAGCTGTGCTTAGTTGGGGAGGTGGGGGTGGGGGGCCTGTCTCAATCACAGACTCTGCCTAGAGTTCTGTTTGCCCTCACAGCCAGGCTGCAGAACGTGTTCAGCAGTCACGCTCATGGGTATACACATTCCAGCCAATTAGCATTTCATTGTGGTGGCACTGAACTCCCTTCCTCTCGTTCCGGTCTTGTTGAGACTCGACCAAAACCAGAGCAACATCAACGCTCCCTGTTTACCTTCGTCCTGATTCCCAGAAAGAAGACTACCTTTTAGACCAAAGGTTCCCAACCGTTTTAAGACATGTACCCCCCACCATTAACTGTGGAGACTGTGGACCCCAGGTTGGGAACCCTTGCTTTAGACAAATGCTGTTAAGTAAAAGTATTTACAGTCGGCCCTCCTTATCCGCGGGGGACTGGTTCCAGGACCCCTCGCAGATACCGAAAAACACGGATGCTCAAGTCCCTTATATAAAATGGCGTAGTATTTGCATATAACCTACACACATTCTCCCTTATACTTTAAATCATCTCTAGATTACTTATAATACCTAATACAATGCAAATGCTATGTAAATAGTTGTTATACTGTATTGTTTAGGGAATAATGACAAGAAAAAATAGGTTATACATGTTCAGTACAGATGCAACCATCGTGGCTCTTCTGGGAGTCAGCTGATCCCAATTCTCCTGTGATCTTTAAGTTCTTGAGGCTGTAGTGCTTTACATAGCTAGCCAGCCATCCCTTACTAGCCTTAAACTCCTTCCTCTCAATCACAACACAAGTAATGAGCGAACAAGACGCGAGACAAACAATGCTCAACTTGCGGGTTTTCCCGATCCGCAGTTGGTTGAATCCGCGCATGCGGAACTCGTGGATAAGGAGGGCCGACTGTATTTAATATAAAGCTAATATTGCCAAGCCACTTTAGTATTGGCATTAACTTTAGTTTGAAAGTTATAGTTGATGGAACTGTTAACCTAGCAATTATTGTTTTTCTTTTATTTCTGCACAGTACCTATTAAGCGAACTGTTGATCCACTTCACTGTCTCTCTCTCTGGGCACATGTGACATAACTGCACAACCTTGTCAATACTTATACCTTGTCACCTGATTGCTTTACTTCACAGGAGATAAAGGATATGCTTTATTATGCTTTAAATGCTTTAAATACATTATTCTTCTTTTTCAGAGGCTGTCTCTTGGGATCAGAGATGACTTGCTTCACTGCAATTCTGTGAGTTCTGAGATGGATGACGAGCCCAATATGGGATTGATAAACTCTTCCACAGGTTAGGTAAGAGTTCCTTATTGAGATAGGTAGATGGGTGATTTTGGACGTGATATGCTCTTGCGTAATTTTTGCTGGCTATCCAGAAAGATTTCTGACAAAGACACATGAGATTCCCAAAGTCATTCCTGATGCTCTGCCTACAATTTGGCCAATAAATGACAAGGGATTCCCATGAGTCACTGAGTTATGCTTACATATCTTTTCAAGGAGGCTTTGAGAACTTCCCTAAAGCATTTCTCTGTCCTCCTTGTAATCAACTGTCACAAGGGATCTTGCCTGTTTCAGGAGTCTTGTATTAATCATGTCAGGATTCTACGGAAACATTAAAAAGGTCTGAGCATTAGGGAGTTCAGGGATTGTTTTCTGACTTTGGAATGTAAAGGTCCATTAATTTTCTTTCTGGCTCATTTTTCACTCAGCAATGTATAGTTTTCAGATGATTTCACTGTGTTCATCATCGTATTGAAAATTACACAGAAATAAAACAATGCATCCAAACTTTCCAATATCCGCAACCATTCAATTCTTGCAGAATCTTATCTAGTTTCCCTTTGGAATTAAGATCTTTGTTTACAGAAAATGTGATAAAATTACAGTCCTTATCAATTTTTTGTTTTCTGTATATGTAATTGCTGCAAGGTTTTCTAAATCAGAATCAGAAAGTAAGTTGCTGAGTTCCAACAGAATGTAACTTGCATTGTTGGCAACAGTCAGGATATAGTGATAGAAGGTCAAGTCATTGTCAACAAGTCAAGTCAAGTAACCTTATTGTCATTTCAACCATAACTGCTGGTACAGTACACAGTAAAAATGAGACAATGTTTTTTCAGGACCATGGTGTTACATGACACAGTACAAAAAACTAGACTGAACTACATGAGAAAACAACACAGAGAAAGCTACACTAGACTACAGACTTACTCAGGACTGCTTAAAGTGCACAAAAACAGTGCAGGCATTACAATAAATAATAAACAGGACAATAGGGCAAGGTGTCAGTCCAGGCAACAGTTGTCTTTCAGACTGGAGAAAGGTAGGTACAGCTGCTTTACAAGGGTAAGTTCTAAAATTTTCTTTCTCTAATGTATAGAAATGATTTGAATCTTACTGTGCATGGGACAATTTCATAATTAGCAAATGACACAAAATATGCCCTGCTGAAGGGTTTCAGCCAGAAACGTTGACTGCACTCTTTTCCATAGATGCTGCCTGGCCTGCTGAGTTCCTCCAGCGTTTTTTGTGTGTCGCTCAGACTTGCAGCATCTACAGACTTTCTCGTGTTTCAGAAGTATATTTACTTTTTTAAAATTTATTGAGATACAGCAGGGAATAGGCCCTTTGAGCCACACCATCCAGCAACTCCTGATTTAACCCAAGCCTAGTCATGGGGCAATTGGTATGTCTTTGGACTATACAAGGAAACCAGGGCACCCAGAGGAAACCCACTCGGTCACAGGGAGAACGTACAAGCTCCTTACAGACAGCAGCAGGAAATGAACCCGGGCCACTGGCACTGTAAAGTGTGTAGCAAACCATTACGTACCGTGCCACCTTCAATTTGAAGCAGAGTGAATTATGAGTAGGATAGCAATAAACTTTAAGAGGACACAAGCAAGCTGGTGTTAAATGTAGAAAAATTTTAATTAAGAAAATAAAAAAAGTGGAGCAATGCACTTCAGAAGGAAGCTAAGGAGGGGAAGTAAAATATAAAAGTTAGAAATTTAAAGTGGTTAGAGGAACAAATGTGCATAAATGTTTGAATATGACAGAACAGACTGAAAATTCAGATAGAGTACCGGGACTTACATAGGGAAGCATAGACTGCAACAACAAGGAAGTTATTATAACTTTTTTTTACCAAACACATGCTCAACCTCAATTAATTTTCCATTTAAATCTGGTGTGTGCTTTAGGAAGGATGTGAAGGTATCTGGAGAGGGTACAGGAAAAACTTTCCAAGACTGGTTTCAAAGGTGAATGAATTTATCTACAAGGAAAAGCTGAAGAGGCTGGATTGTTGAGAACAGATGGGATATAGATGTTCAAAATGAATACTTTAGATCAAGTAGCTGTTGAGAAATTATTCCCATTGGAGAATCCAAAAGGAAATACATTTGAGCTATTGACAAAAGAAACAAAACGTGAGTGTTCAGCATCCGGAATATATTCTCTGACAGGGTGAAAGGGACAGATTCAATTGTGGGTTTTGCAATAAAAGTTGGAAGAAAAATAATGGAGACAATAATGGGAGAAGTCGGAGATTTAGACAGGCTGCATCACTCATAGTCTCTTCAATATTTGTAAATTATTTTTATAAGTATGAAAAATATTCCATAGAAGGTCATTACATTTGCTGCTATATATACAAAATCTACATAGCATATTGTCCTTTCCAGTATTTGTTTTAATTAGTTTGTGTTAAGAAGATGGAACAAGCTGAAGAGATACCACATGAAACATTTAGAAAAACATTTAGTTCATTAACTATTAAATATAAAATCTACAATCCTCACCCACTTAGTATAAAGGACTGTTTCTGACTACAAGAGCACCTTGTAATTGAATGCCACAAAGTTAATGAACAGTGCCAGTATCATACTCTGGTTATCTCTAAATAATGGCTTCCAAAAAAAATTTAAAATACTACATATCTATGTATTTTTGACAGCTTTACTCTTTACCTAAAAATTGATCTCTCAGCAGAAATGTCTAAGGAATTTGTGTGTTTTTGTCTAGACATGTCAAGATTCATGTTTGGAGTATTTACTTTATATCATGTTATCTTCCTCAAATAAAAGGATATTCCTTCAACCTCTACACAACCAACAGGATGGAAGAATTTCAATCTAACTTTGACCTTATCTATTCTTGGATGACTCCATGACACTTGGATGACATTTGTTATAGCAAATAATATCAGTTCTCATTCTAAATTATTATTAAAAAGTTCATGATGCGTAGGAGGCAATGCTTTCTTTTTCTAAAATTCTAAAATATTGTCTTCCTTGTGAGGTTATTCCCATCTTTACATCCTCTGTTCTACTGCTATTCCAAGGCTGACCAACTTTCTTTATCAGAAGGGTGAAATGACTGGGGTGGTCTCCGTCCATAGCAACATGTTTCCAGCAGCTGCTGACTACATCACAGGAGCCTGGATAGGGTTTGACATATTCTATTCCCCTGGAAGAGTACACATGAGTGACCATCACAATGGTTTACAGGATTTTTATATAAGAGCCTGCCTAATGTCAGATGTTTCCATGGAAGTGGGAGACTCAAGTGGTCTATGGTTGATTGTTAAGTGTCCTTTCTGTTAATTCCAACAAAGCTACCACATTCTATTTCAGTGTGTTCAAAGCTGTCTAATGCTGTTGCACATGATAACCACAGACTTGAGAATTACCGTCCTGTCCCTGAGGACTACCTCCGGGTAAACTATGTGGATGAGCATCATCCGCTTGTGTTTAAGCTGACAGGGAAGGAGGAAAACTTAAATGCCAGATTAATATGCACTTCTTTGAGACCTTGGCGAATTCTCATTATATATTAAAACTTTAAGTAATAAAACTTTTGAGCAATGCACACAAAATACTAGAGAAACTCGGCAAGTCAGGGTGCATCAATGGAGAGGAATACACACTCAATAGTTTGGGCTGATACTCTTCATCAGCAAGAGTCAGGAACCAACAAGAATGAAATTCCTTTGCATTTTTGTTTTCTTTCTACTTGATAGGGTCTTCCTCCCAGATAGCTTGTTTATTCAAATTAAGGAAGTATAGCTGCACCAAGTCTGTAGTCACCCAAGGCCAGGGTGTTGTTCACTGCCACATACAAAATGCCAGAGGAACTCAGCATGTCAAATAAAATCCTGGGAAATGAATGAACAGTTGACGTTCGGGCTGAGACACTTAGAAACACAGCACAATACAGGCCCTTCAGCCTACAATGCTGTGCCGAACATGTACTTATTTTAGAAATTACCTAGGATTACCCATAGCCCTCTATTCTTCTAAGCTCCATATACCTGTCCAAGAGTCCCGTAGAAGACCCTATCGTATCCGCCTCCACCCCCATTGCTGGCAGCCCATTCCACGCACTCACCACTCTCTGTGTAAAAAACTTACCCCTGACATCTCCTCTGTACCTATTTCCAAGCACCCTCTTGTGTTAGCCATTTCAGCCCTTAGGAAAAAGCCTCTGGCTATCCACACGATCAGTGCCTCTCATCATCTTATACACTTCTTCAGGACCCTTCTTGTTGGCTTGTGTTTTAAGTGCACTAGCACCATGGCACCGCAGACTCGGTTTGCTTAGCTGATGTTCACTCTGCTATTTAATCAGGCATTGAAACCAGTTAAAAAACTGTTTTTTTCCTTCTCCAGGCTAGTTGTTAATGTAGTTGTTCCAGTAACGGCATTCTTTTATATCATCATGAAATGAAACATAAGCAATGATCATTAATATACTTTGCTATGAAAGTAAGTGTTTACATAATGCAGCCTTTCACAACCCTAGTATATCCAGTTTGAAGCAGGATAATCTATAAAACTAAGGCAGCCACAGATTCTATTTCCCAAATTCAGCTTTTTCTTTGGTTATTAATAAGCATACTGTAACCTTAGTTGCGACCTCTAACAGGAAAATATAAATTACTTTAAACTTCCAATTAAAAACAGAAGAAACTGGAAATACACAGCAGAAGTGTGGAGAAAGAAGGTTAATATTTCATATTGATGACCTTTCACTGGATCTTCAACTTGAAATATTAATTCTGTTTCCCTCTCCACAGACAGTGCATGACCTGCTAAGAACTTCCAACTATTCCTAGTAGCTACATCCTTTCCTTTTTTGATTGTTTTGAATTTTGTTTTGCAGAATTTCCTCAGTGACCCCATCAATGGCTTCCTGGTGGAATGCCCATAGCTTAGAAATTCAGTGGTGTGGAGCCAGTCATTTTGGAAGTGGCGGAGGAAGTCCATTGGAGATAACATTTTGCAAGTGGTGTGGGTTAGGGATTGGGATTTGTGATATTGATGGAGAGAATGGAGGCAATGGGTGGGGTAGGGGATAAATCGTGGTTACTATAATAAAAATCAAAGCCTGGGACTGGAGTGACTGAAGAGTCAGGGAACTGGATGGAGGTGGGGTGTGAGTGCTGTGCAGGGGGTGGGCATTGCAGGCATCAAAAGTAACATCAGAATCAGGTTTATTATCACTGGCATGTGACATGAAATTTGTTAACTTAGCAACAGCAGTTCAAAGCAATACATAATCTAGCAGAGAGAAAAAAACAGATATTTTAAAAATGTGCAAAAACAGTAATACTGTATGTTAAGAAAAAAGTGAGGTAGTGTCCAAAGATCCAATGTCCATTTAGGAATCAGATGGCAGAGGGGAAGAAGTTGTTCCTGAATCGCTGATTGTGTGCCTTCAGGCTTCTGTACCTCCTACCTGATGGTAACAGTGAGAAAAGGGCATGCCCTGGGTGCTGGAGGTGCTTAATAATGGATGCTGCCTTTCTGAGACACCACTCCCTGAAGATGTCCTGGGTACTTTGTAGGCTAGTACCCAAGATGGAGCTGACTAGGTTTACAACCTTCTGCAGCTTCTTTTGGTCCTGTGCAGTAGCTCCTCCATACCAAACAGTGATGCAGCCTGTCAAAATGCTTACTGACGTTGAGTGCCAGGTTGTTGCTGTGGCACCACTCCACTAGTTGACATATCTCACTCCTGTGCACCCTCTTGTCACCACCAGAGATTCTACCAACAATGGTTATATCGTCAGCAAATTTATAGATGGTGTTTGAGCTATGCCTAGCCACACAGTCATGTGCATATCGAGAGTAGAGCAGTGGGCTAAGCACACACCCCTGAGGTGCGCCAGTGTTGATCGTCAGCGAGGAGGATATGTTATCACCAATCTGCACACGTTGATTGGGCAAGTGTCCTCGTCCAGTGCTGTGGAGGTAAAAGTAAAGATGTCGCAAGGTTCTAATTCCTGGCAGCCCTAGCAGAAAAATATTCCTTAAGGGTGAAATCATCCTTGATTTGCATGACTCCAACAGACAGGGTTACACAATTTTATTGACAGGCTGTAATGTCAGTTGTCTTTTGGCAAAATGAATATTTATCACAATCACAATCTCTTAAATGCGTGTGCGTCAAATCAAGTGGCATACATGCGAACAAAGCAGCTCGCCCCATAAATACAGTCATATAGTGCTGCTGTTTTCAGTGCTGTGGTTATGGTAATTGATAATCCCAGGGGAACAGTGTATTTACATAACTTTCGGGGTCAAATTGCATCCTTCTCAAATTGTAAATGGATACCTCCTGTTATTAATTATACTCGGGCTATTTTCTTTGATTGTTTTGATTATAATGCAATTTCTGTCTCAAGGATTTCTAGAATAAGTTTATTCATATTCATGCAAAATGTGTTAATCATTGGCCGTTTAGTACCCAAACAGCTTTTCACTCTACTGCTTATCCTACCGTGTATGCTTTATATTAGGCCTTCCTAAGCCTATCGCTGGTGATTCAGGAAAAATTGAGAAAGCAATTCTGAAACCCTTTAACTAAATGATTCACCTCCCTTAGGCCCTTCTTCACTTTCTCAAAATATTACCAACCTCTAGGCCACCCTGAACATTCTCAACAATCAGATTCTAATCCGTCCCATCATACTCACCACCTACACTCATTTCTCTGATCCCACCCACCATCATTCACAACATCGGAAGATCTATTCCTCATCCTTCCTTCTACGAATATCACAATTTCCAGTCCATGATCTACACCACTTCCATCACATTATCTCCAATGGACCTATTCCACTACTTTCAAATTGACAGGCAACAATGCTCTCTCCCCCCCCCCCCCCCCCATATATAACGCAGGTTTGTTTGGATTGGTGACTATCAATATCCCCTAATCTTGGGCTCAGTTAGTAGATAGATAGATAGATAGATAGATACTTTATTCATCCCCATGGGGAAATTCAACTTTTTTTTCCAATGTCCCATACACTTGTTGTAGCAAAACTAATTACATACAATACTTAACTCAGTAAAAAATATGATATGCATCTAAATCACTATCTCAAAAAGCATTAATAATAGCTTTTAAAAAGTTCTTAAGTCCTGGCGGTAGAATTGTAAAGCCTAATGGCATTGGGGAGTATTGACCTCTTCATCCTGTCTGAGGAGCATTGCATCGATAGTAACCTGTCGCTGAAACTGCTTCTCTGTCTCTGGATGGTGCTATGTAGAGGATGTTCAGAGTTATCCATAATTGACCGTAGCCTACTCAGCGCCCTTCGCTCAGCTACCGATGTTAAACTCTCCAGTACTTTGCCCACGACAGAGCCCGCCTTCCTTACCAGCTTATTAAGACGTGAGGCGTCCCTCTTCTTAATGCTTCCTCCCCAACACGCCACCACAAAGAAGAGGGCGCTCTCCACAACTGACCTATAGAACATCTTCAGCATCTCACTACAGACATTGAATGACGCCAACCTTCTTAGGAAGTACAGTCGACTCTGTGCCTTCCTGCACAAGGCATCTGTGTTGGCAGTCCAGTCTAGCTTCTCGTCTAACTGTACTCCCAGATACTTGTAGGTCTTAACCTGCTCCACACATTCTCCATTAATGATCACTGGCTCCATATGAGGCCTAGATCTCCTAAAGTCCACCACCATCTCCTTGGTCTTGGTGATATTGAGACGCAGGTAGTTTGAGTTGCACCATATCACAAAGTCCTGTATCAGTTTCCTATACTCCTCCTCCTGTCCATTCCTGACACACCCCACTATGGCCGTGTCATCAGCGAACTTCTGCACATGGCAGGACTCCGAGTTATATTGGAAGTCTGATGTATACAGGGTGAACAGGACTGGACAGAGTACGGTTCCCTGCGGCGCCCCTGTGCTGCTGACCACCGTGTCAGACCTACAGTCTCCCAACTGCACATACTGAGGTCTATCTGTCAAGTAGTCCACTATCCAATCCACCATGTGAGAGTCTACTCCCATCTCCGTTAGTTTGTGCCTTAAGATCTTGGGCTGGATGGTGTTAAAGGCACTAGAGAAGTCAAGGAATGTAATCCTCACAGCACAACTGACCCCATCTAGGTGAGAGAGTGATTTGTGCAGCAAATACGTGATAGCATCCTCCACTCCCACCTTCTCCTTATACGCAAACTGAAGAGGATCCTGGGTGTGCCTGGTTTGTGGCCTCAGATTCTGTATTATCAGCCGCTCCATGGTCTTCATCACGTGCGACGTCAGGGCAACAGGTCTGAAGTCATTCAACTCCTTTGGTTGTGGTTTCTTCGGTACCGGGACAATACAGGATGTTTTCCACTGTCTGGGTACTCTTCTCTGCTCCAGGCTCATGTTGAAGATGCGCTGTAGTGGTTCTCCCAGCTCAGTCGCACAGGCCCTCAGTAATCGTGGGGAAACTCCATCCGGTCCAGCTGCCTTGCTGGTACAGATCTTCCTCAGTTGACCTTTCTTTCTAGATGATGAAAGATTTAAACAGTGGAAGTCCACTGATGCTTAGAAGTCTGAATACACAACTGACAGATCAGAACTGAAATTGATCAGATAGTTGATAGTACAGTGGATTCTGGCTATTTGGAAGACATCGGGATCACTACATTTTTGGCCCAATTGGGCAGCTGCTCGAATTAGCCTGAGTTTCATGGAAATATTTAAAAAGCTATAAATTGAATTGAATTGAATTTCAGTTTATTGTCATTTAGAAACCACAAATGCAATGCAGTTAAAAAATGAGACAACGTTCCTCCAGAATGATATCACAAAAGCACATGACAAAAGAGACTACACCAGAAAATCCACATAATGCTTGGCAAACCCCAATCCAGAGTCCGGAGAGGCTGCTGCATATTAATATTGTGCTACCATCTTAGCACATTCCCCGGAAAGGAGCTCCAAACCCAACAGACAGAACAAGACTACCCAGACACACCAAATCAGGAGACCAACTCTACCACCCAACAAACCAAAAACTAAAGCTACAAGAACTACACAAAACCACATAGTTACATATAGTTATAGTTAACACAGTGCAGACAATACCATAATTGATAAAAAAACAGACCATGGGCACAGTAAAAATAGTCCAAAGATGATAAAAGACTCTAAGTTCGAAAGAAACCACCATATAGTTTCCACAAGTCCTCAGGGTCCCAATAGACTCGTCATCCCACTCAGGCGGCAGAAGGGAATACCCTCGCTATGGACTTCCACAGTGCCGCCCGACTCAGCCTCGGAGACACAGCAGACAACAAAAATGCTGCTGGACCCAGCCTCGCAGACGCAGCACACAGTGAAAGCACTCCGACCGCAGTGGACTCCAAGTCCGTCAAACCTCCGAGCCTCCAACCATCCCCTCCTGCACAGCCCCTCTGAGCACCATCCTCTGCCGAGCGCGTTAAGATGCCCCCACCAACTTAAAATAAGTTAAGCTACCATTTAACTGAGTAACAAATTATGTTTTTTAAATGGAAGACAGAACAAATAAGAACACTACCTAGAAGCATCTTAAAACGGTATTAGTTTCTAATAATTATTGATGGAGAAATTCATCTAGTGCACACCAACGTGTTCTTTAGATTGACTGTGAATGAACAATATCAGCGCAGACACTTAGTACAGACAATGGACTGCCTTCATACAATGCTTTCGGTCTCCAAATCTTCATTTTCATTGTAACATTCAAGACAATTGTTGATACCTTCAAATTCTTTGTAGTTCCTAACTTGTTGAAATAGTGAAATTTCACCAGTCCTTGCAAAGGGTTTTAGCCCAAAACGTCAACTGTATTCTTTTCCATAGATACTGACTGGTCTGCTGAGTTCCTCCAGCATTTTGTGTGTGCTGCTTGGATTTCCAGCATCTGCAGATTTTCTCTTGTTTGTGAAATAGTGAAATTGATTGATTTTCACTCCCAGGCATTTCTGGCATCTCCAAACCTGAATGCTTGAAACTGTAGTGAGCAAAACAGTTTCAAATTGTCTTACTACTTATTTCTCACCAACTATCAGTGTCAAAAATCACTGGATTTTGGACACAAACACACACAACTGACACCATTTAGAAAGTGTTCACTCAAAGCATGGCATTGTGTCTAATGATCACGCAAGTGCATGCGACTGACACAAGTTAGAAACTGCTTAGCAACAGTCCCCTGTCCCAACTAAACAGTATGGTGTCCCAACTAAACGAAGGCAATCCTGGCTATTTCTTCAATCAGTTTTTATTCTTTAAGGGTTGTCCCAATTAATTGATGGTTCAATTAACGAGAATCCAATGTAATTCTGCTTTTCATAGCTTTTATAAAGTTATTACAATTTTTATAAAGTAGAGAAATAAGTTGCAATGCCACAGCTTCAGAAAGCCCCAGTTAACAAACAACAAACATCTTGAGTACTATGAGTGAATGGTTATCAGAAACAGAATCACCTTATTGTCACTGATTTATATGGTATGAAATTTGTTGTTTTGCAACAGCAGTACAGTGTAAAGACTTAAAATTATTATTAATTACAAAAGATGAAGTGGAATAAAAATAAAAGGAATAATGAGGTAGTGTTCATGGGTTCATGGACCATACAAAAATCTGAAGCTGGAGGAGAAGAAGCTCTTTCTGAATTATTGAGAGAGGGTGTTCTATCTTGCTGTCTCTTCTCCCTGATGATAGTGATGAGAAAAGGTCTCTTGTCCTGGACGGTGAAGGTCTTTATTAATGGATGGTGTCTTCTTGAGAGACCAACTCCTAAAGATATCCTTGAGGATTGAGAAGGTCATGCCTGTGATGGAGCCAGCTGAGTCTACAAAGCTCTGCAGCCTTTTGACAATCTTGTTTATTGAGAATGTAATGTAGCTAGTCAGAATGCTCTCCATCATATACCTATAGAAAATTTGTAACCTCCTCAAACTCCAAGCAAAGTACAGTACAATCACTGGCATGCCTTTTTTTTGCGGTTGCATTAATGTATTAGGCTAGGCCAGCTCTTTCAAGATGTTGATATCCAGGAACTTGAAGCACCCCACCCTTTCCATGACTGACTACTGTGTGTTCTTCCACCTTCTCCTTCCTGAAGTCCACAATCAATCCCTTGGGCTTGCTGATATTGAGTGCGAGATTATTGTGATTCCACCTAACCAACTGATTTATCCAACTTCAGTATGATTCCGCGTTACCAACTGGAAGTCTACTAACAAAGGTGGTTTCATCGGTGCATTTGTGGATGGCATTTGAGCTGTGAATGAGTGTACAGAGAGCAGAGCACCCTTCAGGAGTGCCTGTGTTGATTGTCAGGGAGGAGATGTTATTACTGCTCCATAATGACAGTGGCCTCCCAATAAGGAAATTGAGGACCCAGTTCTAGAAGGTGGTACAGTGACCCAGGCTTTGAAGCCTAATGATTTGTATGATGGGGTGAATCCCCAATTGTAATCAATAAACAGTAGCTGGATGTATCTCTTGCAGTTGTAGAGGTGTTCTAAAGCAGAGCAGAGAGTCTGTGAGGTTGCTTATGCTGTAAACCTGTTGTGGCAGAAGGCAAGTCCAGGTCCTTGATCATGCAGGAGTTAATTCCATCCATAACCAATCTCATTAAGCATTTCATTACAACAGATGTAAGTGCCAATCAGTTATAGTCACTGGGCACTGGTATGATAGCGGCCTTTTTGAAGCAGGCAGTGCATCATATGAATGAATCACTGACTTTAGAGAGCATGTGGTACAGGTTTACAAGAATAATCCAGCAGTTCATGAGTTACTATGCAAGAAGAGATTATACAAATTGAAGTTGAGTTCCCAGAAATGTAGAAGGTCAGCAGGAAAATGTATGAGGTTTTAAAATATTAAGAACACTGATGGTTTTTTCTCTATTGAACCCATATCTGCTGAGTTAGTCTAGAGTTTGGGAGTATGGTTTCATAATTAGATTCAGGATTCTCAAATGTTAAATTAATAAATATGTCTGCAACTGGAGTGTGCTTGAATTATTTGTTTTTAAGTATTCTTTCCATTATGACATCAGGTTAATTATTAATACACAATCAGAAATTGATTGATATTTATTAAGCAATAATTTTAAAGAATATGTAGAAATGGCAAAAAGGTTGAATTGTTAATGATCAGTCCTGATCTCAGAATGCCAAAACATGCTGAGGTGATTAATAGCTTTCACTTGCTGTGTGCAAATATTTATGGTTTCAGAACCTACAGCAGTTAATGGTGCTGACTAAAAAGGCATTGCATTATAAAAAATCTATCTTTTATTTACTCATTTAGATAAATACCATTTATTGATATGTCCATTTTTAAAGTTACTATTTGCATGTGCCATAGTCATGATTCAACATTCTACTAGCTTCCTAAAGATGCCATGTTTCAATAAAATCTTTTCACGAAGTCCAGGACTTACAATTAATATTTACTTCCACAGTGCAAGAAGTATTTAACTTCTTAAACCAAGTTCAGATATAAGCTGGCATGGTAAGTTAAGAATTCTTAGTTTCTTCACAGGATCCCATGCCATTTAAATTGCTGCTCCATTCTCAGTTGTTTCCACTTTAATATTTTTGCGCATTTCCAACAACAGTATAAAATAATCTTATTTGAAAAGATAAACCTACAACAATTATAAATTTGACATTTATCGAAGTAACAAATGTTTCCAACCATAAGTGAAATATAATTATTTGCATTTCAGTTTTGTGTTTTGAAAGCCTCATTCCTTATTCACACAGAAACAATTTTTCCCCACTAAGGTAGACCTAACATTAGTCATGCTCGGATACAAATTCATTATTTGGCTTCAGTGCTCAAAGTTGTTAGAAGCTTGATTTGTTTTGGCTTCATCAGTGAAAAATTGAGTTTTCTTTTTGCCAGATATTCCTGGAAAAATGCTGTTGGCATGTTAAGAATGGGGATCTAGTGGCAATCCAGAAATATGGTTAAGTACATTTCACAGTTCTTAGGAGCATCACACTTCATTATTTTAGTGTATTTCATTTTATGCTGTTCCATCAGTTTTGGGCAAAAACAATGAAGAAAGGAATCAACTTTTCAGATTTCATATGTTTTGTCATAATCAGAGCAGTATTTGTTCTTTTTCATACCACTTGTACACTAGCAGATGCAATACACTTAAAAACACTCTGAAAATGAATTTACATCCTCTCTATCACAAAGATCAGTTGCCTAAGACCATAAGACCACAAAACATAGGAGCAAAATTAGGTTCAAAACACAAAATGCTGGCAGAACTCAGCAGGCCAAACAGCATCTATGGGAGGAGGTAGTGACGACGTTTTGGGCCGAAACCCTTCATCAGGAGAGAGGTTTCAGCCCGGAACATCGTCACTACCTCCTCCCATAGATGCTGTTTGGCCTGCTGAGTTCTGCCAGCATTTTGTGTTTTGTATTTATTTCCAGCATCTGCAGATTCACTCGTGTTGCCAGCAAAATTAGGTCATTTGGCCCATTATGTATGTTCCGTCATTTCATCATAGCTGATCCATTTCCCGCTCAACCCCATTCTCCTGCCTTCCCCTTGTAACCTTTCAATCTCTGATTAAACAAGAACCTATCAATCTTCACCTTAAATATACCCAATGACTTCTCCTTCTCAGTCGCCTGTGGCAATGAATTCCACAGGTACACCACACCCTAGGAAATTCCTCCTCATCTTTGTTTGAAATGGACGTCCCTCTGCTCAGAGGGTTGTTCCCTCTGGTCCTACACTCCCTCACTATAGGAAACACCCTCTCCACATCCACTTTATTGAGGCCTTTTAACATTTGATAAGTTTCAGTGGGGTCCTCGCTCGTTCTTCTGAATTCCAGCAAGTGCAGGCACTGAGCTATCAACTGCTCCTCATATGATAAGCCTCTCAATCCAGGAATCATTCTTCTGAAGCTCACTATCTCTGCTTTTATCACGTCACATGTCTCCACATCTGCTTACTTCAAGCTTAATTTCTCAGGAATACATTAGGACTTGATAACTTCATTGTTCCTCTGGTTATCTCCACGTCCTCCACCTTTTGTAAACTTCACCTAAATTTAGCTATCTTTAATTGAAAATGTTAAAACTGCTAACGTCAGCAAACTGATGGAAGAACAGAGCATACAAGAAAAGCTCAGTAGGTCAGGTGGCATCTATGGAAAATGAAATGACATTCAAGTTTTAGATCAAAGACTTGGGAATGTACGCTTTAACCTATACAGTTGGAAAGTAAGCAGCACTGTAATGTGGGGAGGGAGTAACTGATGGCAGATATACTGTACTTCTGTGCAATATTATATGAGGGGTGATTGATAAGTTCATGGCCTAAGGTAGAAGGAGTCAATTTTAGAAAATCTAGCACATTTATTTTTCACCATAGTCCCCTCCTACATTTACACACTTAGTCCAGCGGTCGTGGAGCATATGGATCTTGAACCTCCGGAAGGTGTCCACAGATGGGGTGATTGATAATTTTGTGGCCTAAAGTAGAAGAAGATGAGTTATACAGCCCTTGTTACATACACATGCAGGTCAACTATATTTGCCTTGCTACACACCTTTCTTCTTCAATAAACTGGTTTTTCTTCCTCAATTTTCCAAAGCAAAGCAATACCAATAGCATTCAGGAAAATTTAATATTCATTCCGGTCACATCAGACTGCACTACCTTTCTCTCAAAGGGTGCCCCAACCGGTCACCCCGTTGTCTAGTTAAATCTAATTCTGATTCTGTTGTATTTCTTTCTGAATCAGTTATAGCCAGTATTGTTGCAAAGATTATCTAACAATTATATTAATTAATTGTTCTCAGCTCTTGATATTGTTTGATCTACTAGGCATTTTCAAAGTTCTCCTTTAGCCTCCAGGAACAGTACTCACCTATGTTTCACAACTTCAGCATGATTTTGTTTACTCTCTCTCCAACTGACCTCTTTAATCTATCAGATGGCTCCATAAGCACAGGATTCCCCTGACCAAACCAGACTTCATCCATTCAGAGATATTCCCTTTATCTTCTCCATCCCTCCCCAACCTCTGCAATTTAAAGTGAACTTGCTTTCTCACTTTTTCAGTTGAAAAAATTAACTCAGTTTCCCTTTGCACATGTACTGCCTGACCAGCTTAATTGTTTCTGGCATTTAGTTGTTTTTATTTCTGCTATCTTTTGCATTCCAGAACCAGCTAAAAAAAATTAATCCCTCCTACCTACACCATGTCCATATCCTGCTATCTTCCTCACATTCATGTGCCTATTCCGACATCTCTTAAAAGCCTCCAATATATTTGCCTCTACCACCATACCAGACAGTGCATTCCAGGCATCTATAACTCCCTGAGTAAAAAAACTTAACCCTCACACCCCCTTGAACCTACCCCCCTCACCTTCAATACATGCCCCCTGGTATTAGAGCCTCTCTGTCTACTCTAGCTATGCCTCTCATAATCTTGTAAGCCTCTATCAGCTCTCCCCTCAGCCTCTGACGCTCTAGAGAAAACAACCCAAGTTTATCCAACCTCTCATGATAGTAACTGCCCTCTAAAGCAGGCAACTTCCTGGTAAACCTCTTCTGCACTCTCTCCAAAGCCTCAACATCCTTCTTTTAGTGGGGCGACCAGAATTGTATGCAATACTTCAATTGTGGCCTAACCAGAGTTGCAATATAACCTCCTGACTTTTGAACTCAATGCCTTGACTAATAAAATCAAGCCTTCCATAAGCCTTATTGATCTATGTAGCCACTTTTGAGGAGCTATGAACTTGAATCCCAAGATATCTCTGCTCAGCAACACTGTTAATGATCTTGCATTTAACAGTGTAACGTCTCCTTGCATTTGCCAAATTGAGGTGCAACACCTTATCTGTGTTCAACTAAATCTGTTATTTCTCAGCCCATATTTGCAACTGCTCTATGTCATGCTATATTCTTTGCCAATCTTCTTCACTAACCACAACTCCACCAATCTTGGTATCATCTGGAAATTTACTAACCCACCTATCTACATTTTCGTCCAGATCATTTATATACATCACAGACAGTGATATACGTCCCAGCACAGATACCTCTGGAACACCACTAATTACAGACCGCCAACTCGAATAAGTCCCTTCAACCACTACCCTATCTTCTATGTGCAAGCCGGTTCTGAATCTGAATAGCCAATTCACCACAGATCCTATGCATCTTAGTCTTCTAAATTAGTTCCCTTGAGGGAATTTGTCAAATGCCTCACTAAAATCCACGTAGATAACATCCACTGCTTTACTTTAATCAAACTCTCTCGTCACCTTATCAAAAAACTCAATCAAGTTGTTAAGACACAACCTACCATGCACAAGGCTATGCTGGCCTTCCCTAATTAGGCCATGGGTTTCTGAATGCTCATATATCCTATGCCTAAGAATTTTCTCCAGCTATTTCTTTACAAATGATGTGAGACTCACATAGTTCCCTTGTTCCCTTCTTAAACAGAGGTACAACATTAAACTTTCACCAGTCCTCTGGGACCTTGCTTGTGGCTAGAGAGGACACAAAGATACTTATCAAGCACCCAGAACCTTGTCTCATGCCTTCTTCAATAACCTGTGGTAAATCCCCTCAGGCCCTGGAGAGTTAATACTCATTAGGAGGTCCAACACTTCCACTTCCTTGACCTCTAAACGCCCTTACGTATTTATACAGCGCTGATCTCCTGGTCCTCCAATTCTCTTCTCTTGGTAAAGACCGAAGCAAAGTACTCATTAAGTACCTCACTCATATTCTCTGCTTCCCATCCTTTCCCTGGTTATTCTTTTACTCTTGATGTACTGTGTGTATAGGATGCCTTGGGATTCCCTTTAATCCTACTTACCAAGGACCTTTTATGGGCCTCCTGGATTTCCTAATTCCCTTCCTTTATTCCTTCTGGATTCTTTATACTCCGCATCTACTTCTTTGATCCTAATTTCTGAGGCTTTACATACTTTTCCTTTTTCTTCTTGACTAAATTTGTCACCTCTCTGGATATCCAAGCTCCTCTAATCTTTTAATCCCCGTCCTTCCTTCTAATAGGAACATACCTTTTTTATACTCTGTGCAATTGATCTTTAAGCACCCTCCACATGTCTGATGTGGACTTGCCAGAGAAAAGGTGCTCTCAATTACAGTATTGCTTCTTAGTTCCTGACTAATGCCCTCGTAATCTGCCCTATTCCAATTTAAAGCTCTCTCACAAGGACCATATCTATCACTGTCCTAAAAGATCAGGAGTTGTGGTCAATGTTCCCTAAGCTGTTCACCCACTGAGAGGTCAGTCACCTGGCCAGGCCCATTATCCAACACCAGGTCCATACAACCCTTCCTCTTGTTGGACTGTTGATATATTGATTTAAGAAACCTTCCTGCTTATGCTTAACAAATTTCCTTTACGCTAAGATGGTCCCAGTTTATATTAGGGAGGTTGAAATCCCCCATGACAACAACCATATTATTTTTACACATTTCTTAATCTGATCACATATTAGTTCCTCTATATCGCTGTGGCTATTATGGGGTCTGGAGTACAAATCAGTCAGTGCGATTGCACCCCTCATATTCCTGAGCTCTACCAAAATAGACTCAGTGGCTGACCCCTCCAGTATGTTTCCTCTGACTGCTGCTGTGATATTCTCCCTGATTAGTAGTGCATCTTTGCCCCCTCTTTTACGTCCTCTTCTACCTTTTCTAAAACTCCAGAAACCTGGTACATGAATCACCCTTTCCTACCCCTCCCTCAGCCAAGTTTCAGTAATGGTTGTAACATCATAGTTCCATGTATTGATCCATGCTCCAAGTTCCTCACCCTTACCCATAATAATCCTAGCCTTAAAATACACACACTTCAAGCTATCTGACCCATCATACTTTGAGCCTCTCGTTGCCCCATGGTAGCTGACCTACACTGTTCTCAATGTGGGTGAAGAACAGGTTCACAGGGTCACAGAGTTCATTTCTAAAAAGAAATGTTGCCTTCCCTGAGTACCTGAATGCTGACTAAAATACTAAGATGACTATCTCATTATTTATTTCTTTTTCTTTATATTTGCATTTGCACGGTTTGTGGATGAGCTAGGAAAGATGGTGCCAGAGGTTTCTGTAGACCCAGGTGACTCCTTCCAGATCATCTGTGAGACAGCTTGTTCTTCCTTTCTTGTGTCTTTCTTTTTTTTTCAAGGTGGCTGGGATTCTGTCAGAGTCTGTGATCTATAGCTGCAGTTCAAACTACGGTTCTCTGCAAGTGCTGGGTTTCACACTAGCCATGCAGCCTGGTATTTCAGTATCTCCAAGATCAGTCTGAAAGTTGTGCACCTTTGGGAGAACCCAACACCTCAATGATTTTGCTGACTGAAGCATCGTGGGAGACTGATACATCCGGATAGCAGCTTGTGTGTGCTCCTGTCAGAAGAAGGCTCCTATACTCCAGTGAGCACTCCCTCTCTCTCTCTCGATGGAGGGCGAGAGCCTGTGAGTCCCTGAGCTGGGGGGCTTGGAGGAGCAACGCGGAAGTTTGTAACATCGAAATAGTGAGCTGTTGGTCTCCTGCTCTCGTGGTTGCAGGACAGGAACCTTTCTCTCTGTGACACCTAACAGAGCCTGTCTATGACACCGAAATGCTGAGTTATGGATTGTGGCTGTTGATGGACTCCAGATCAAAGTGTCTTTGGGGGCTTTTGCTATTGTGGTTTTTTAAATTTATGAGAATGGACGAGAGCCCGCAGTAACATGAATAGCTGAGGAAAGATGAGACTACATTATTTTGGGAAGGATGAGGGGAGATCTGATAGAAATATAAAAATTAATTCATAAATTCATTAAGGGGCTAGGCAGTGTAGATATTGTGAGATTGCAATCACTGGTGTAGAGGTTGCGGAATCCAGATCACTGGTACCAAATAAAGGGAAGATAATTAAAAGTGACATAGGGAAAATCTTTTTAGCAGAGTATGTGATCAGAATCAGGTTTAACATCATCGGGATTTGTTGTTTTATGGCAGCAGTACATTATAATCCATAATAATAACAAAACTATAAATTTATATATACTTATATGCTTCAGAATCAGAATCAGGTTTATTATTGTGCTTATTATTCATGTGTAATGAAATTTGTTAATTTAGCAGCAGCAGTACAATGCAATAGCTGATAATATAGAAAGAAAAAAATAAGTAAATCAGTTACAGTAAGTGTATGTGTGTGTGTATATATATATATGTACATACACACACACACTGAACCCATGAACAATGCACCCATGACTACCTCACTTTTTTTCTCTCTTTTTCATTACATATTTGTATTATATATATATGTACACACACACACATATACACACACACACACACACACATATATATATATATACACACACACATATATATAAATGTATAATTTATATAAATTTAACAATTCACAAACAGCTTCTTCCCCTCTGTCATATGATTCCTAAATGGACATTTAAAACAATGAACACTATCTCACTCTTTTAATATACATTATTTTTGTTTTAAAGGTGAGGTAGTGATCATGGGCTCATTGTTCATTCAGAAATTTGATGGTGGAGGGTATGAAGCTGTGTAACTTTGAGTGTGTGCCTTCAGGCTCCTGTACCTCCTTCTTGATTATAGCAAGGGAACAGGGCATGTCCTGGATGATGGGGATCCTCAATGACAGAGAATGCCTTTTTAAGACATCAGATTTTGAAGGTGTCCTCAGTGCTGGGAAGGCTCGTGACCATGATGGAGCTGGCTGAGTTTACAACTTTCTGCAGCTTTTTCCAATCCTATGCAGCGCCCCACCCCACCCCATACCATGGACCAGTTAAAATGCTCTCCACGGAACATCTGTAGAGATTTGTGGAGTCTTTGATGACATACCAAGTCTCACCAAACACAGAACCTGAACTTCCCTTTCCTGAATCATTTCCTAGGTCTAACTGATGTAGAGTGCAAGGCTGTTGCGACATCACTCAATGAGCTGACCTGTTTCACTTTCGTACGCCTCCTTGTCACCATCTGAAATTCTGCCAGTAATAGGTGGAGTTTGAACTATGCAGTCATGGGTGTAGAGAGGGTAGAACAGTGGGATAAGCACACATCCTTGAGGCATAACACTGGCATACCTCAAGGTACACCAGTGCTGATTGTCAGTCAGGAAAGGTCATTTGCGATCAGCACTGACTGTGGTCTCCTGATGAGTAAGTCAAGAATAGAGTTGCAGAGGGAGGTACAGAGGCTCAGGTTTTGGAGCTTGTTGATTAGAACTGAGGGTATAATTGTGTTGAATGCTGAGCTGTAAACAATAAACACCAGCCATTGCTATTGTCCAGGTGAGACTAAGCTGAGTGCAGAGCCAATGAGATAGCACTCTTGTGAATTGATTTAAGCCATGACTTAACTCTCAAATTGCTTCATCACAGTAGATGTGAGTGCAACTAGAAGATAGTCATTGAGGCAGCTCACCTTGCTCTTCTTGGGCACTGGTATGATTATTACCTTTTCAAAGCAGATGGGAACCTGACTGCAACAGAGAGATTGAAGACGTCCTTGAACACTCCCGCTAGTTGTTTGGCACAGGTTATCAGGTACATCATCAGGGCTTGATGTCTCGCAAGGGTTCCTCCTCTTGAAAGATGTTCTGCCGTTGGCATCTGAGATACAGCTCATCTGCGAGTGAAGCCTCACAACCAGTCAAGATGCTAGGTTTCACCTGGTGGAATGTAATGGCCTGCAAACCCTGCCTGAGCAGACATGTGTCTGATTCTTTCTCTATCTTCAATCGTAATTGGTTTTTCACTCTGGTCTTCTTGTGTAGTTCTGGGTCCCCAGTCTTGAATGTCACAGATCGAGCCGTCAACAGAATACGAATCTCCTGGTTCATCCACCAGTTTTGGTTTGGGTATATTCTCGAAGGCACACACTCATCCACACAGGTCCTGATGAAGTCTGTGGTGTATTCATTCAGATACAAAGATGAATTTCTGAATATTGTTCATTCCACCAGCTAAAATTAGACCTGTAAGTGCTCAGCCACCACCCTTGACCAATCCTCTTGGTCCTCAGCATTGGGGCTGTGGTCTTTAGTCTCTGCCTGTATGTATGCCAGGAGTACATGTACAGCCAGGTGATTGGAATTTCCAAAAAGTTGTTTTTGAGATGGCATAGTAAGTGTTCTTGATGGTGGTATAACAGTGGTCAAAGTGTGTTGGCTCCTCTGGTTCCACAGGTAATATGTTGATGGTAATTCAGAAACTTCTTCAAGCTAGTCAAGTTGAAATCCCCTGCAGTGATAGGGAAGGTATCTGGGTGTGCTGTTTTGTGACTGCTGATCACAATGTTCAACTCCTCCAGCGCCTGTCTGACTTTGGCCTGGGGTGTAATATACACTGCTATCAAAATGATAGAAGAAACTCCCTTGGCAGATAAAATGCACAATATTTGACCACTAGATGTTCAAGGTCAAGTGTGTAGGATTGAGGCAGAACCACCATATCTGTGCACCATGAGTTCATGATAAAGCATACTCCATCTTGTCTACCTTTAAAAGCCTGAGCTGTCCTGTTCTTGAGGAGAATGGTGAAATTATTGAGCCTCAGTGCTGAATCTGAAATGGTGGCGGTTAGCCACGTTTCCATGAAGCAAAAGTACGTAGCAGTCCCTGATGTTCCTCTGGTACTGTAAACTTGCTCTGAGATCTTCAATTTTATTTTCCAGAGACTATACGTTTGCTGGCAGGATCGTTGGGAGTGGAGGTCTGAAGCCTCTATGCTTGAATTGTACATGTAGACCAGTGTGCCTTCCCTGCTTCCATTTTCTTAAAGAGGAACTGCGCTGACTCTGCCATCCGGGGTCTGCTGATTTTGAGTATCAACAGATTTTTTTTTAAACGTTTTAAAACTATGTTGCTTACTGAAGAACTATGGCTGTTATTGTGAATGTCAAGTGTAGTAGTCCTACACAGGGATATTTGATGATTTCTTTTAGAGTTGCAAGCAAAGCAGTTTGCCACTTATCGGTGTCATCTTAGGCTAATCATAGGCTTAGGATTGGAATATAGAATGCATTGCCTGTGGAAGCGGTAGCAGCATATTCCATTGTGGCTTTCATGAGGGAAGTCTATCGAAATACTATATGGCCAGGAAAAAATGTGCATAGCCACAGAGAAAGGCTGAGGGGTGGAACTGGTGAGTCATTTTCATAGAACGTAGGGATGTACATGATAGGCTGTAGGTCTTTTTCTATGCGGTAGCCACTCTGCAATTCTATTCATTTAGTGTTTATGTCATAATATTACTGCAGAATAGCCCCTGAATCCGGCTTCTTTATACATACACCACAGTTATGATATTTTTTAGAATAGTTACTTTATTGATTGTGACTTTGTGGAAATTAATTTGATAAAATTGTGATTATTCACAAAGTAAGCAACTGCCTCCCAAGAAAACCTAATATTAGAAAGAAGGTTTTGTTTTGAGTTACTTTCCATACTCTTGGTAGTAATTCTGGTGGTTGTTTAAATGTGTTCCACTTGTAAAGGCAGGCCATTAACGCTATACTCTCTTTTTTCCACTGTAAATTATTTTCCCTCTTTTCTTGGTTCCAACAAAAGCTCATTATAATGCTTTGAAGTTTATTTCATACCACTACTACCTTAAAGCAACAGTTTTTGTAAATAACATGACCATATAATGTTCCTCCAAAGCATGGAAATAAACATCAATAAAGTTCTTATTTAATGAAATAAGATTTCCTTCTTCTTAATCAAGTCTGCTTTTGTGTAAAGTTGCCTGCTTTTTGAATGGACTAGAGCTCAAAACGAAAACTGGAATATCCACTGATAGACTGAAACTACTAATGAATAACCGTTATTTTCCAATTAGTTCTAATGGCATGCATGTGTGTATGATTATTTTCTATTTTGTTACATTGTTTGTACTTCCTCATAATTAAAAAAAGATCTGGGAATTGAATCTGTTTTGTATGCTCCAGATATCCTTTTTATGTCGTAATGAATTTCACAAAATCAAAATTATATGAAGACTTTAATCTCAGTTTAACTTTTATCGTAGTATATCTGTTCTGTTATCTGATTTAGTATTTTTTTTAGTGGTTTGCTGTACATTAAATATTTGATTCACTCAAGAGGTAATAAAATATAACATTATTTCCTTTTAAAAATAAATAGTCAGCATCTTTTCAAAATAATCACTTAATACTAAACTGCTTAATTCAAATGAATTGATACTCAGTTGCTTTAGCATAAAATTTCCTCTTCATTAAGTTATACATTCAAATTACCAAACCTTCCTATTTTAACAATATTATGAGAATATATTGTAGTAAGAAATAAGATTAATATTCCTTGGGTAGCGTGTCACTATTCTTTCTAGGATTTATTTTTACCCGAATTAATGGAAAAAATTATGTGCAACCTCTCCCACCAAACTGGATAGAAATGTTTTGCAGGCCCTCATAAATGTCATCAGAGGTAGTGTTCATGAGTTTAGCTTAATTGTAGAATGTGAAATAAAAAGGATAAATGTCTTTTCCTAAATTCTAAAATTGCATCCCTGCCACCAAATCAGAGTCCACATGTTGATTAATGTTATCATCTACCTCTTCTGCCTGGATTTCACAGGATTAATTAGCTGCACAGTACGGGGTCCATTGTGAATGACGTCTTAAAGACGCAAATCAAATATCAGTTAGAACTGACAGCCGCTGTAGAATTGAAGGAGCTAAATTTAGCTGTCAAAGCTTTCATATTGTTAGCTGATGAAATTTAATGGAAATGACTGCTTTGAGGTTATTATCTAATTGAATTATATGGAATGAAAAAATAAACACTGGAGATAATTGGTAGTCAATCTGAAATTACTTATTTATTATGACACAGTAGAAGGCCATTTGGCTCACTCGGTTGATATCAGCCCCCAACAGAGCTATCGCATCAAATATAAAAAGAACATTTTGACCAGAAATGTCAACTCTATTTTCATTCCTCAGATGCTGCCTGCCTGCTAATTGTTTCCATTTATTTTGTTTATTTCTTTTTAAGTTTAGGAGTCATAATCAATGTCTCTCACCTTAACTCTCTCAGTATCTGTATAATAGAAGGGTAACCATAAATGTTAATACTCAAGATTTTGTCTTCTCCCTTGGTAAGGAAGAAGTGAAAGGTAGCTGTCAGGACTGCTCTTCTTTCAACAACTTTTCTACTTCCACAAGAAGGATATTTCTAACTTAAGGCCTCTATTTGTTATTTTTAGACATTAGCCACAAGCCAAGGCCATTGGTGATGTCATAACTCCCTTAGGTTACAACATAGCACCTTTGACTTTCCGCATCAGTCATAACCTCCTTAGGAGGTTTCAAGTGTAGGGAGATAATTGTCCATAACAATTACCTTAAGCTGAAAACACAAGGCTTAAATTGCCTTCAAAAGCAAGTATGACCAATGACAACCATTGAGTAACAAGAACAGAGGTGAGTGAATTTGCTTGGCTATTGATCAAGAAATTCCAGATAGCTTTGTGTGAATGAGTCTGACACTTTCTTCTTAACAATATTCATTTAATAACTTAATTCCAACAAATATTTACAGAAATATCCTTGTATTTCACTATAAATATGGACAATTTGCTGAGTTTTTACAAGTCTATTGTGTATTTTCTCTAACTCATTTTTTTGTGATGCAGCAGTTGCTGACAAGGCCAGCATTTACTTATCCATTTCTAACTTCCCTTGAGAGATTAATGGTGAATCAAATTCTTTTGCTATTACCAACAGTACTTCCAGAGTTTAGATCCAGTGAAAATGGAAGTCAGGATGACATGTCACTTCAAGTGGATCCGCAGGTGATTTACACTTGCTGTCTTTGTCTCTTTGTGATAGAGTTTAGGGGTTTGAAAGGCACTGCTCAAGAAGCCTAGGTGAAGAACAGCACACACTTCAGCCACTGCGTGAAGGTGGAATGAAAAATTTTCAGAAGTGAATATAATGAATCTGTAAAACCACAAGACTGATTCTGATGTGACTGGTAATAATCTGAATTCCTGACGCTTCCTGAGTTTGGTTTCAGGAGACAGCATACTGGGTGGTAATACAGAACTCCTCAAATAAAAACAATATTATAAGATTGATAGGTCTGAATCTGAATCAGAACCAGGTTTAATATCACTGGCATATGTTGTGAGATTTGATGTTTTACGGTAGCAGTACATTGCAATACATAATAATAAACTATAAATTACATGTAATACCCTGGTTTAAGACCATGCATTAGTTTAGTAATTCAGTTATGCTGTTGGGTATTTTATTTTCTGCAGAATTTCTCAAAGTGCATTGTGTTCCTTTAATTACATTATACACACAAGGGTATTTCATTTTTTTGCTGTTTGAAATAATAAGTGAAATAATAAGGGTGAGGGGGGGGAGAAAGAATGAGAGGGGGTGAGGTGGGAGAGGGGCAGGGGAGGGGGAGATGGGGAGGGGAGAGGGAGATAGGGAGACTGGAAGATAACAAACATGGCAGAAAAACATGAACTCATTTGAAGGATAGATACTGCTGTCAGAAAATCTTTATGCAAACAATGGTCTCAAGTACAGATAACTTTTCATTAGGTACAGTGGCATGCAAAAGTTTGGACACCCCTTATCAAAATTTCTGTTACTGTGTATAGTTAAGTGAGTAGAAGATGAACTGATCTCCAAAAGTCATAAAGTTAAAGATGAAACATTCTTTTCAACATTTTAAGCAAGATTAGTGTATTATTTTTGTTTGGTACAATTTTGAGTGAAAAAAGAGGAAAGCAGCACCAAGCAAAATTTTGGGCACCCGAAGAGATTTGAGCTCTCAGATAACTTTTACCAAGGTCTCAGACCTTAATTAGCTTGTTAGGACTATGGCTTCTTCACAGTCATCGTTAGGAAAGGCCAGGTGATGCAAATTTCAAAGCTTTATAAATACCCTGACTCCTCAAACCTTGTCCCAACAATCAGCAGCCTTAGGCTTCTCTAAGCAGCTGCCTAGCACTCTGAAAATTAAAATAAATGATGCCCACAAAGCAGGAGAAGACTATAAGAAGATAGCAAGGTGCTTTCAGGTAGCCGTTTCCTCAGTTCGTAATGTAATTAAGAAATGGCAGTTAACAGGAACGGTGGAGGTCAAATTGAGGTCTGGAAGACAAAGAAAACTTTCTGAGAGAACTGCTCATAGGATTGCTAGAAAGGCAAATCAAAACCCCTGTTTGACTGCAGAAGACATTCAGGAAGATTTAGCAGAGTCTGGAGTGGTGGTGCACTGTTCTACTGTGCAGCGACACCTGCACAAATATGACCTTCATGGAAGAGTCATCAGAAGAAAACCTTTCCTGCGTCTTCACCACAAAATTCAGTGTATGAAATTTGCAAAAACATCTAAACGAGCCTGATGCATTTTGGAAACAAGTCCTGTGGACTGATGAAGTTAAAATAGAACTCTTTGGCCATAATGAGTAAAGGTATGTTTGGAGAAAAAAGGGTGCAGAATTTCATGAAAAGAACACCTCTCCAACTGTTAAGCACAGGGGTGGATCGATCATGCTTTGGGCTTGTGTTGCAGCCAGTGGCACGGGGAAC
Organism: Hemitrygon akajei; assembly: GCF_048418815.1. Classification (NCBI taxonomy): domain Eukaryota; kingdom Metazoa; phylum Chordata; class Chondrichthyes; order Myliobatiformes; family Dasyatidae; genus Hemitrygon; species Hemitrygon akajei. The sequence goes on from NC_133125.1 coordinate 111,317,210, forward strand.
ATTTCACTGGTAGAGGGAAGAATGAATTCAATTAAATACCAGCAAACTCTGGTAGCAAACATCACATCGTCTGTAAAAAAGCTGAGGATGAAAAGAGGATGGCTTCTACAACAGGATAATGATCCTAAACACACCTCAAAATCCATAATGGACTACCTCAAGAGGTGCAAGCTGAAGGTTTTGCCATGGCCCTCACAGATCCCCGACCTAAACATCATCGAAAATCTGTGAATAGACCTCAAAAGAGCAGTGCATGCAAGACAACCCAAGAATCTCACAGAAGTAGAAGCCTTTTGCAAGAAAGAATGGGTGAAAATCCCCCAAACAAGAATTGAAAGACTCTTAGCTGGCTACAGGAAGCGTATACAGGTTGTGATACTCGCTAAAGGGGATGTTACTAAGTACTGACCATGCAGGGTGCCCAAACTTTTGCTTCGGGCCCTTTTCCTTTTTTATTTTGAAACTGTAAGAGATGGAAATAAAAAAGTAATCTTGCTTAAAGTATTAAAGAAATGCACCATCTTTAACTTTATGCCTTTTGGAAATCAGGAAATCTTTTATTCGCCTAGCTATTCATAGTAACAGAAATTTTGACCAGGGGTGCCCAAACTTTTGCATGCCACTATAGTTACCACATAACCTTGGAGAAAGTTCGACACTTTGTCCTTGGTCTCGTATGGATGTTTACTTATCCCTCACGTGGACCGTGTTTTCAGGCAGAATCGTTTGGCACTGTGAGTAAACAAAGTGAAGAAATCCAATTGATTATGCAACAATGAGCTCCAGTGATTCTGTGCATTCTATCGGCTAATGGGCCCTGTTCTTTATTTTGTTTGTTATAGTTTAAAATAATTTATCAGTACAATTTTCATCTAAGTTTATACTGGTGTGAGCTAAGTTATTGCTTCCCGGCAAATGGTAAATTTGGATGAGCATGTCAGAGTTCATTCAATTTCCCTTAAGGGAACATCAAAACTGTTAGGTTTTGGATTTACCCTACATGTGTTTATTTATTGGGAAATGGGCTTTTCATCATTTCTCCCATGCATTGAGTTTGATTGCTGTTAGTTTCTGTTCACCGTCATAGCTAACTCATTATCAGCTTACAGTGAAAGGGTTACATATAAAGAGGGGGAAAAGAAATAGCAAAGTAGTGACCATGAGTTCACTTTCCATTTTTCCATGATCCATTCAGATGAAGAAGCTGCTCTTGAAACATTGAGTGTGTGTCTTCAGGCTCCTGTCCTTCCTCCCTGATGGTTGCAATGAAAAGAGGGCACGTCCTGGACGATGGGGCACCTTAATGATGGATTCCATTTTTTTGACATGTCCTCAATGCATTGGGGGATACTGACCACGATGGAGCTGACTGAGTTTACAACTTTCTGCAGCTTTTTCCGATCATACGCACAGGCCCCTCCATACCAGATGGTGATGCAACCAGTTGGAATGGTCCCCGTAGTGTTGGTTGTCTGTCGATTTCAGCAATGACAATAGATTTTTAATTTTACTTTGAACTTTGGAAAGCCTTTACAGTGGAAAAGCTGTTGCACTGTAGCAGTTCCTTTCTCTCAACCTCAGAAGCCCTATTCCAGTGGTATGAGTGATCATCACAACTGAAGAGCTCCTTGCTTGCAGCGGATGACCCACCTGGCCATTAGAACCAACCGGTGATCATAATAGGTATCGTCTCCACAGTGTTACTGGAGGCATGCCAAGTGTCCTCAAACTCTGAATGAAATATAGCCACTGCCTTCTTTGGATGTACATCAATATGTTGGTCCCAGGATGGATCTTCAGAGATGCTGGCACCCAGGAATTTGAAATTGTCTACCCTTTCAACTTCTGATCACTCAATGACTCCTGCGTCATTGGCCTGGACCTGCTATCCCGCTGGGGGGCCCGTGTGGACTGCGCATGCTGCATGGACGCTTCTATTGGCCTGGCTGCAGGCAAGACATGGAGCTGTTGGTGCACTTCTGCGGTGCTTGCATGTCCCAGAAGGGGCTGGGCCACCATTCTAGGGTGCCAATACCACACCCGAAGAAGAGACTATTCCCCAAACTTGGAAGCCACTGGAAGAGGCCGGGAGAGGTGCACGACCACATTTGATGTGGTGTACCGGGTGCGGCTGCCTGAGCGGCGGAAGGCAGTCGTGCTGCACCAGGACTGGCTGGCATTGTATCGGCCCTTGGCCGCCACCGACCAAGTGAGCCTTAAGGAAGGAAGTGACAGTCAGGGTTCCCTGCCTCTTGCCTCACCAAACAGTGCTTCCCTTGGGCGGGGGGTTCTTCAGACACCCCCCAGTGCCTCCAGTGGTGGGGTCAACCACCGTTCCAGGGACGTGGTCGACAGCTCGCCCCACCTTTCCAAGCAACCAGCGCTACTTACTGACCTTGTTTAAAAATGCGCTCATGGAATTATGGTGAGATGTTCAAGTCCATTTAGCTCGGGTTATACAGTTGTTCGCTTGTGCGTTTCTGGGTCACCCTGACTGTAATTGGGTTGTGTAATAATCACCTCTCCCGTCTGTATGTGACTGAGTTGGTTCTCACTGAGGGATGGCACTCTGTATGTTATTGTGCTTGCCGCAATAAAATCAGCAGTCGAGATAAACAACCTCTCCTCGTCTGTCATCATCGACCAAATGCTTGCCACTATTATATATATATATATATATATATATATATATATATATATATATATATAATATGATATACTATAATGTATTGCAATGTACTGCTGCCAGAATACAAATTTCATGACATATGTCGGTGATATTAAACCCGATTCTGATTTATTGAATCACAATAATATTTAGTTTGTTCTTTGTGGCAAAATATATTTTCCTGCACTCTTTTTAATATTGCTTTAAATATTTCTGTTATTTTACCCCTTGATATCCATGCGGTATCCATTGCTCTCTGCATAGTGCTGATAAGGATGGATTTCGACTTAATGATAGTGAAGGACCTGTAAAATATTTCCAACTCAGGATGTGTGGGTGATCCTATAATATGAAGCTCTTGTCTGCGGTAGATGTGACACATTTAGCTGAGTGTATATCCTCACTGCAGACGCAGGTGAGGTGGGGGGGTGTGAGGTTAGTGGATTCCATTATTGCAGGTGGGCCACCTTGTCCAACCTGGTCTTGAGCCCAGTGAATACGTGGGCCAATCATAACGCAGATGCTCTGATTAAAGTCTGAAAAATGGACTCAGCGAAAAACTGAGCTGAACTCACACATGGGAGATGGACAGAAATAATCAGTTCTGATTGAGTCAGGAAAAGTCGGAGATTGCATGTTGAGTTTCAAAGTCTCCCTGACCTTCGCCTGGTCAGGGAGAGCGAGGAGGTGATAGAAAGGAGTTATAGGTGGTCGCACCACGGGAGATAGATAAGAGGGTCACAGTTGCAAGGGGGAAGGGTTAGAGTCAGGTACTAGAGAGTACTCATATGGCTGTACGCCTGTTAGAGTGCTGTTGGTGTGGGGCGTGGGGGGGGGGGGGGGGACAGCCTACCTGGGGGAAGCAACAGTGGCCGTGCCTCTGGCACAGAATCCAGCCCTGTGGCTCAGAAGGGTAGGGAAAGGAAGAGGAAGGCAGTTGTGATAGGGGACTCTATAGTTAGGGGGTCTGACAGGCGATTCTGTGGACACAGGAAAGAAACTCGGATGGTAGTTTGCCTCCCAGATGCCAGGGGTCTGGGATGTTTCAGATCGTGTCCAAGATATCCTGCAGTGGGAGGGAGAACAGCCAGAGGTCGTGGTACATATTGGTACCAATAACATGGGTAGGAAAAGGGAGCAGGTCCTGAAAAAAGACTACAGGGAATTAGGAAGGAATTTGAGAAGCAGAACCGCAAAGGTAGTAATCTCAGGACAGTGAGAATAGGAATAGGATGAGGTGGAGGATAAATGCGTGGCTGAGGGATTGGAGCAGCGGGCAGGGATTCAGATTTCTGGATCATTGGGACCTCTTTTGGGGCAGGTGTGACCTGTACAAAAAGGACGGGTTGCACTTGAATCCCAGGGGAACCAATATCCTGACGGGGAGGTTTGCTAAGGCTACTGGGGAGAGTTTAAACTAGAATTGTTGGGGGGTGGGAACCGAACTGAAGAGACTGGGAAAGAGGAGGTTGGCTCACAAATAGAGAAAGCTTGTAGATAGTGCTAGAGGGATGATAGGCAGATGATAGCGAAGAGACGCGCCCAGACTGAAGTTTTGAGATGTGTCTATTTTAATACAAGGAGTGTTATGAACAAAGCGGATGAGCTTAGAGCGTGGATCAGTACTCGGAGCTATCATGTGGTGGCAATGACAGAGAGTTGGATGGATCAGGGACAGGATTGGTAACTTCAAGTGCCGGGTTTTAGATGTTTCAGAAAAGACGGGGAGGGAGACAAAAGAGGTGGGGGCGTGGCAGTGTTGATCAGAGACAGTGTCACGGCTGCAGAAAAGGTGGACGCCATGAAGGGATTGTCTCTGGAGTCTCGGTGGCTGGAGGTTAGGAACAGGAAGCGGTCAATAACTTTACTGGGTGTTTTTTATAGGCCGCCCAATACTAACAGGGACACCGAGGAACAGATAGGGAAACAGATCCTGGAAAGGTGTAATAATAGAGTTGGTGTGACGGGAGATTTTAATTTCCCAAATATTGATTGGCATCTCCCTAGAGCAAGAGGTTTAGATGGGGTGGAGTTTGTTATGTGTGTTCAAGAAGGTTTCATGACACAATATGTAGATACGCCTACAAGAGGGAAGACAGTACTTGTTTGGTATTGGGAAATGAACCTTGGCAGGTGTCAGATCTCTCAGTGGGAGAGCATTTTGGAGATAGTGATCATAATTCTATCTCCTTTACAATAGCATTGGAGAGAGATAGGAACAGACAAGTTAGAAAAGCATTTAATTGGAGTAAGAGAAATTATGAGGCTATCAGGCAGGAAACTGGAAGCTAAAATTGGAAAGATGTTCTCAGGGAAAAGTACGGAAGAAATGTGGCAAATGTTCAGTGGATATTTGTGTCGAGTTCTGCGTAGGTACGTACAATAAGACAGGGAAGTTATGGTAGGGTACAGGAATCGTGGTGTACAAAGGCTGTAATAAATCTAGTCAAGAAGAAAACAAAAGCTTACAAAAGGTTCAGAGAACTAGGCAACGTTAGAAATCTAGAAGATTATAAGGCTACTAGGAAGGAGTTTAAGAAGGAAATTAGGAGAGCCAGAAGCAGCCATGAGAAGGCCTTGGTGGGCAGAATTAAGGAAAACCCCAAGGCATTCTACAAGTATGTGAAGAGCAAGAGGATAAGACGTGAAAGAATAGGACCTATCAAGTGTGACAGTGGGAAAGTGTGTATGGAACCAGAGGAACTGGCAGAGATACTTAATGAATACTTTACTTCAGTATTCACTATGGAAAAGGGTTTTGGCGATTGTAGTGATGACTTGCAGCAGACTGAAAAGCTTGAACACGTAGATATTAAGAAAGAGGATGTACTGGAGCTTTTGTAAAGCATCAAGTTGGATAAGTTGCTGGGACTGGATGAGATGTACCCCAGGCTATAGTGGGAGGTGAGGGAGGAGACTACTGAGCCTCTGATGATGATCTTTGCATCATCAATGTGGATGGGAGAGGTTCCAGAGGACTCGAGGGTTGCGGATGTTGTTCCTTTATTCAAGAAAGGGAGTCGAGATAACCCAGGAAATTATAGACCAGTGAGTCTTACCTGAGTTTTGGTAAGTTGATGGAGAAGATCCTGAGAGGCAAGATTTATGAATATTTGGAGAGGTATAATTAGAAATAGTCAGCATGGCTTTGTCAAGGGCAGTTCGTGCCTTACGAGTCTGATTGAATTTTTTGAGGATGTGACTAAACACATTGATGAATGTAGAGCAGTAGATGTAGTGAATATGGATTTCAGCAAGGCATTTGACAAGGTACACCATGCAAGGCTTATTGAGAAAGAAAGGAGGGATTGGATCCAAAGGGACATTGTGTAATCCAGAACTGGCTTGCTCACAGAAGGCAAAGAGTGGTTGTAGACGGGTCATATTCTGCACGGAGGTCAGTGAACAGTTGTGTGCCTCAGGGATCTGTTCTGGGACCCCTACTCTTCATGATTTTTATAAATGATCTGGATGAGGAAGTGGAGGGATGGGTTAGTAAGTTTGCTGATGACACAAAGGTTGGAGGTGTTGTGGATAGTGTGGAGGGCTGTCAGAGGTTACAGCGGGACATTGATAGGATGCAAAATTGGGCTGAGAAGTGGCAGATGGAGTTCAACCCAGGTAAGTGTGACGTGGTTCATTTTGGCAGGTCAAATAGGATGGCAGAATATAGTATTAAGGGTAAGACTCCTGGCAGTGTGGAGGATCAGATGGATCTTGGGGTCGGAGTCCATAAGACGCTCAAAGCAGCTGCGCAGGGTGACTCTGTGGTTAAGAAGGCGTATGGTGTATTGGCCTTCATCAATCGTGGAATTGAATTTAGGAGCTGAGAGGTAATCTTGCAGCTATATAGGACCCTGGTCAGACCCCACTTGGAGTACTGTGCTCAGTTCTCGTTGTCTCACTGCAGGAAGGATGTGGAAACCATAGATAGGGTGCAGAGGAGATTTACAAGGATGTTGCCTGGATTGGGGAGCATGCCTTATGAGAATAGGTTGAGTGAACTCGGCCTTTTCTCCTTGGAGCAACGGAGGATGAGAGGTGACCTGATAGAGGTGTATAAGATGATGAGAGGCATTGATCGTGTGGATAGTCAGAGGCTTTTTCCCAGGGCTGAAATGGCTGCCACAAGAGGACACAGGTTTAAGGTTCTGGGGAGTAGGTACAGAGGAGATGTCAGGGGTAAGTGTTTTACTCAGAGAGTGGTGAGTGCGTGGAATGGGCTGCCGGCAATGATTGTGGAGGCGGATACGATAGGGTCTTTTAAGAGACTTTTGGATAGGTACATGGAGCTTAGAAAAATAGAGGGCTATAGGTAATCTAGTAAGTTCTAAGGTAGGGACATGTTCGGCACAACTTTGTGGGCCGAAGGGCCTATATTGTGCTGTAGGTTTTCTGTGTTTCTAAAATGCCCCAAAGGAAATTGAGATATTGTTCCCAAAGCTTGTGCTGTTGTGACTCTGTTTCTCTTTCCACAGATGCTGCCAGCATTTAATACCATCATTCCCACAATCCTGATTCAGAAGTTGCAGAACCTGGGCCTCTGTACCTCCCTTTGTAATTGGATCCTCGACTTCCTAACTGGAAGATTACAGTCTGTGCAAATTGGTGATAATATATCCTCTTCACTGACAATCAACACCGGCGCACCTCAGGGGTGTGTGCTTAGCCCACTGTTCTACTCGCTATACACACATGACAGTGTGGCTAGGCATAGCTCAAAAACCATCTACAAATTTGCTGACAATACAACCATTCTTGGTAGAATCTCAGGTGGTGACGAGAGGGTGTACAGGAGTGAGATATGCCAACTAGTGGAGTGGTGCCGCAGCAACAATCTGGCACTCAACGTCAGTAAGACGAAAGAGCTGATTGTGGATTTCAGTAAGGGTAAGATGAAAGAACACGTATCAATCCTTATAGAGAGATCAGAAGTGGAGAGAGTGAGCAGCTTCAAGTTCCTGGGTGTCAAGATCTCTGAGGATCTAACCTGGTCCCAAAATATTGATGTAGTTATAAAGAAGGCAAGACAGCAGCTATACTTCTTTAGGAGTTTGAAGCGATTTGGCAAATAAGGTCAAGAACTTCTATAGTTGTACCGTGGTGAGCATTCTGACAGGCTGCATCACAGTCTGATATGGAGGGGCAACTACACAGGACCGAAAGAAGCTGCAGAAGGTTGTAAACCTAGTCAGTTCCATCTTGGGCACTAGCCTACAAAGTACCCAGGACATCTTCAGCAAGCAGTGTCTTAGTAAGGCAGCATTGATTATTAAAGACCTCCAGCACCCAGGGCATACCCTTTTCTCACTGTTACCATCAGGTAGGAGATACAGAAGCCTGAAGGCACACAATCAGTGATTCAGGAACAGCTTCTTCCCCTCTGCTATCCAATTCCTAAATGGACTTTGAAGCTTTGGACACTACCTCACTTTTTTAATATACGGTATTTCCGTTTTTGCACATTTTTAAATATTCTATTCAATATACTTAATTGATTTACTTGTTTATTTATTATGTTTTATTTTATTTATTATTATTTGTTTTTTTCTCTCTGCTAGATTATGTATTGTATTGAACTGCTGCTGCTAAGTTAACAAATTTAACGTCACATGCCGGTGATAATAAACCTGATTCTGATTATGACCTGCTGAGTGTTCCCAGTATTTTCTGTTTTCTATTCCTCCAGACATTCAACATGGTAGAGATAAATTCAGAGAGTGGCGGTATGAATGGCACCCCAGAGCACCTGATAACGGATGTGACAAACCCCTCAGTTCACCAGAAGCCTTGTGAGTTTATGCCCAATTCCTAGTGTGTATTTTTAGTCAGCTATTTGGACACAACATGCGGTGAAATTTCTATTTAGAATGAGCATCTGATCTTCAATCCAGCAATTGTTCAATGTACAATGCCCAGTTACTGTTCTGCAAGATGTGACTCCGGCAGCCTGCATCAAACTATGAACCACATGGCAACATTCAGCCTATTACTGAAATGTGACGGTGGCATTACTGAGACGCACAGCCTCTCACCTAGAGCACAGCAATGGCCTGGATTACAAATCTTCAGCTGGATTTATAACTGTTGCTCTCATATGAATCACCTCACAGTAGAGATTTTATATTTCGTGGTATGCCCTACACTAGCAATGACAAGTGACAATAGCTTATTGGTACTTTGAGATGTGCACAACTTATATTTATGGGTCACAAACATGAGAAAATCTGCTGATGCTGGAAATCCAGGGCAACACACATAGAATACTGAAGAACTCAGCAGTCCAGGCAGCATCTATGGAAGAGAATAACCAGTCAATGTTTCAGGCCAGGACTCGTTGAAGAGTTTCGGTCCAAAACATCAACTGGTTTACTCTCTTCCATAGATGCTACCTGACCTGCTGAGGTCCTCCAGCTTTTTGTGTTTGTTGTTTATATTTCGATGTGTGTTCAATTGTTTTACATTCAATTTGTAATTAAAATTGTACTCACATGAGAGCTTCATGTAAGAAAAAATAACTGTTTTCTTACGTGAGACTCTGCAGAATTTAGGATTATTATATCTGTTGTATGTATTTTGTAGGCACATTGACTTAAGTAATTCCTATCGGAAACACAACTGTTTAAATATAGAGTGTAAGAGATAACTTACATGCACATTCTATCCCCTGACACTAATGAAGGATATGACAAGATTCTGCATGAGTAATCCACTTCAACTGACATTGTGGAAAACATACAAAAATAGAAAACAGGTCAGCAGTGTTTTTTCTGTAAAAATATACTCAGTGTTTCATTTGGCCTAATCACAGTTCCGTGATTCACAAAACTATACCACAATTTTAAATTGATTCCAAATGTTCTTTTGGGCAACTAAAAGTGTTTTATATAGGAAGTATGCAAGAACAGATACAAAAAAATGCCTTATTTCATAATGTGTGTAAAGATTTAGTATAATTTGTACAATTTAAATTTCTAATTTTAAATTCCCACCACCAAACTTTTATCACAATAACAATTTATTTATAAATAAATTCCTTTCTGGGCTTCAAGGCTGTATTGACAGAGAGTGCAAACTTGCACTGAGAATGAGGGATAAATGTGTAACTTTAAGAGTTTTAGGAAAGGGCTCATGGCGTTTCTTTGATCAAACCAGAATTAGAATCAGGTTTGTTACCAGTCTCATGTGATGTGAAATTTGTTGTTTTGTGGCAGCAGTACAGTGCAAAAACACAAAATTACTAATGATTGCAAAATAAATAAAGAGCACAAAAATAAGACGAGGAATAAGGTCATGTTCATGGGTTCAAGGGCCATTTTTAGGGAAGAAACTGCTTCTACATCATCGAGTGTGTATCTTCAGATTGTTCTGATGAGAAGAGGGCAAGTTCTGAATGGTGAGGGTTCCTAACGACGGATGAAGCTTTCTTGAGGATTCACCACTTGAAGTCCTCCTCGGTGGCGGTAGGGTTGGTTGTTCTTGTGGTGGAGCTGGCTGAGTCTACAACCCTCTACAGCTGCTTGCGATTCACTGCATTGGAGCTTCCATAGCAGGCTGTGATGCAACCACTGAGAATGCCCCCTACTGTACATCTATATAAACTTGCAATAGTCACATACCAGATCTCATCAAATACAGAATGAAGTAAAGACACTGGTGTGCTTTCTTTGTGATTCCATCAATGTGTTGGACCCGGGACAGATTCTCTGAAATGTTGACACCAAGGAAATTGAGGCTGCTCACCCTTTCCACCAGTGACCCCCTCAATGAGGATTGGTGGGTGTAATCCCAGCGTCCCCTTCTCAAAGTCCAAAATTAATCCCCTGGTCTTGCGGACATTGAGTGCAAGGTCACCGATGCAACATCACTCAACCAGCTGTTCTATTTCACTCCTGTATGCTCATCGCTACCAGCTGAGATTTTACCAATATCTGAGGTGTCATCTGCAAATCTATAGCTGATGTTTGAATTGTGCTTAGCTCCATAGTCATAGGTGTAGAGAGACCAGAGCAGTGGGCTATGTACTGTATTCTTTGAGGTGTGCCTATGTTGATTGCCAGTGAGGAGGAGAAGTTATCAACAATGCATACTGACTGGTCTCCCAATGAGGACATCGAGTATCCGGCTGCATAGGATGGTACAGAGATCCAGGTTTAGAAACTTAGTGATTAATATTTAGACGATGATGGTATTGAATGCTGGGCTGTAATTGTTAAACAGCAACCTTACATAAATCTATGTTATTTGATTGCGACATACATAATGGGCAAATTCTTATTTACTGCTTATTTCAATGATTGCCCTGGATAGGAAAGATTATTGGCACTTGAGGAGAAAGCCAACATATACATATGTAAATACTTAAAGAGAAAAAGTATAAATGTTACTTAAAATTCTTGTGTAAAATGTTTTTACTTGAACGAATGAAGCTGTGAGAATGTGCAAAACTCTTCTCTAATGGTGCACTGAGATATTTGATGCAGAGCTGTGAAGCTAGAAAAGATAAAACAAAGAGACTGCCAAGGAAACTGCTAAGAGTGGCTTCACGTACTTGGATGACAGGCGTAAGAAGTTAAATGAGCTGACTTGTGCAGGTAGCACAAATCTTCACAAATCCTCATATGGCTCTAACACGCTCATTGCTAACCTCAGCTGCTAGGTTCATATTTCCTAACATTCTCTGTCAATCAGTATTCCGTATTTTCATTAACGTCAATGGCATGCGCTCAGCATTCTGGAAAATGTAATACTCTCAGCTCACACACAAACAAGCTCCCATCTATTTATCCATGTGAACAGTACTATGTAGGTACAACAGGCACTCACAAGTTTCTGCTTCTTCTAGGAGAGAAGGGCTGTATAACATAATGTGGCCAAATTTATAGGGATTATGGTGTTCCGGTTAAATAAATGCACTGGTAATTTGGAAGCCAAGACTAAGAGTCCAGAGCTGTGAGTGAAAGTCACGGTTTGAGATGGCAAATACTCAGCTTGTGACCATAAGAGACTGCAGAGAGTGGTGGACCACAGTTCAGCACATCATGGAAACCATTTCCCCTCCATCGACACTGCCTAAAATTCTCTTTGCCTCACTAAAGCAGCCAACAAAATCACAGAACCCACACAGGCTGGACATTCTCTTTTCTTCCCCTCTGCCATTGCACAGAAGATAGAAAAGCCAATGGCGGTCAATGATAGCTTCTATCCTGCGGTTATAAAACAATTGAACAGTACCTTGAACGACAAAGTGGACTCAATCTCACAATCTAACTCGTTATGGCCTTGCATTTTACCGGCCACCTGCACTGCAATTTCTCTGTAATGTTTTATTTTGCATTCTAATGTTGTTTTCCCACGTACTACCTCGATGTACAGCTATAATGATATGATCTGTATGAACGGCACACAAAACAAATTTTTTCACTCTACCTTAGTGTGACAATAATAAACCACTTTATCAATTCATTAATTTGTGCTTTAGAATAAGTACTTCAGAAGTCCTGTACTCCAATTATATCAGAGATATGGAGGGGGAACTTCATTAATTTTATAACAGTCTTTTGAATTTCAGAGGTGGGTTATAATTTTTCTGGCCTAACCAGGTCTCCTGAGTAAAGCTCGCAACTGCAGAATATGAGCATATTCTAGTGGAAAGTTCAGCCACAAGGCTCCAGACAATAGGAACTCACCAACTTGATGAATCATCAAATATAAACTGAAATAGAAATGTGATACAAAGCTAGCTAAAATATGGTGTCTTACTGCATTTAATTAAACATGGTCTTCTGCATGTGTGTTCAGAATTTTAAAACTAACTCTTGAAATGACTCTCAGTGCCCTGAAAATATAAATCTTTGATTGGGCTATTATAAGAAATAAATTAGTTTCCCTTTGCAGAATCCAGATCATGATATTGCTGACATAACTGCCTGAATTCAATGTGCACAGTCAAGAGATGAATTGCACAATTTTAATGAAAAAGGTAATGACTTGAGTTTCAAGGCTGCCGTGGTTGCCCAGAGCCATCATAATGACTCTAGCCCTGCCACTCATTTTTTTTTCCATTATTACATGCCTTTTACTTTAACCTTACAGCTGTTTAAAAGCCTGGATTCTAAGCATGAGCAATGTGACCTCTAGTGTAACTGCAACTGCAATATCAAGGTTGATCTAACACTGGCATGGTTTGTCTTTCAATGTATCATGTCACAACGTCGTACTATATCGCTTTATAGTACTACAAGATATTTTATAAATCATTAAATCAGTCCCATGATATTTAAGGTCCATTACGGCAATGGTTGCCTTCATGAAAGCAGATTAGACAAATCAGATAATGCAAGAGAGATGTATTTGTAAAAACAGTATGCCTACTTCTGTTCCCAAGCACAAGTGCAATGACTGGTGATATATACCAACTGTAGTGTTTTAGAATCTTGCAAAGATTATTTATTGTTAAACATGTTACTTGATAAGACAGATGTTAACAGAGATAAGACTGTAATCCCCTCATAAAAGATAGAGCTCATTAGTATGTCTACCAACAATGAATATCATTAAAAAGTGATTGAAATATTATTCAATATTAACACAAAATTGAAATCGTATCCAGTCATCATCACAAAGCCTGGAATGGGTCCTTAGGCCTATCTGGTCCTTGCTGAATAAGATTCCTATCAAAACCCATCCTATTTCCTTGCTTAAAGTAACTGAAATATTGTTATATTTATGTATCAAAAAATAACATGACTGTCAGCAATTTCAAGTTTGATAATCTATACCTGATTTTCAAATGAAGGTTTCATTTTTTCTGCACTTTAATTTTATTGTCACTGCGTACTGTGAATCTCCAGACGCACTGAATTGAGTTATTATTGAGCTGGATCTGCCAATCTAATGTCAGCATAAATATTAAGCCACACCCAAATTTCCCCTGGGAATTCCGGTGGTGGTATCTTCCACACAGCTGCCCGTGCTACCACTTCCCCGGTGTTGGATCAGAGGATTCCTCAAAATGTCCAAGTGGGCAGCACAAGTTTTCACAGGCTTTCGAGGTGATATACACAATGAGCCTATACCCAGTTCAACCAGGCCAGGTATAATTACTGAGAACAGCTTACCGTTACAGGCATTATTTTACTTTTTAATAAGCACCAAGTGTATTTGAATAGTCACTAATGAAAGATCACATTCAAACATTAGAAGTAGCTTCGACAGAGTCATAGAGTAGGTATACAGGCCCCTTAGCCCCCCCATGTCCATGCTGGCTTTGGCCTATTTTATCATGTGCTTCTAAATACCCTGAAATTCATCCTTGATAATGGACTCCCAACATCTTCCCAATCACTGAAGTCTAGCTAATTTTCTTTCTTTTGATTCGCTCCCTTCTTAAAGTGCAGAGTGACATTTGCAAATTTCCTGTCCTTCAGACTATTCCAGAATCTAGTGATTCTTGAAAGATTATTACTAATGTCTCCACAATTTCTTCTGTTATCACTTCTAGAACCTTGGAATGCAGTCCATCTGGTCCTTGTGACTTAGCAACCTTCAGTCCTTTAATCTTCCCAAGTACCTTCTCCTTATTAGTAATAGCAACAAAACTCACTATGTCCTCTGACACTGTTAAATTTCTGGCATACTGTTGGGTGTCTTCCACAATGAAGACTGATACAAAGCGCTTAATAAGTTTGTCCGCTATTGGTTACAGGTGGTTCAATGAGGGGCTATGTGTTCACCTGTAGATTGAACAGATTAATCGTTGATCTCAGAAGGTGTTCATCAAGTCACTTAAACTTAAGAAACAACAATTGGAGACATCAGAGGCAGCAGATGCTGGAATTGGATAAGCAAGGAATGTGATGTGGAACTAGATTAAGGGAGGAATGATGGGTAAACTGAATTAAATAAGGGACAGGATAAGAAAACTAATGGGTTAAGTATGTGGTCTGTGTGCAGATGGAACACTACACTTAACCGGTTGAATCTCCTTTTCAAGAAAGGCCACAGGGAAAAGTCTGGGAATTAAAGACCACTGAGTCTGAAATCAGTGGTAGGGAAGATTCTGGAAATTCTTCTGAGGGAGTGACTAATGATAAGTATGAACGGTGAGAACTAATCAGAGACGGCCAATTTATATGATTTTTTTTGTAGAGATAATGAAGTTTATCAGTGAGGGTGGGACAGTAGATGCAATTTATGTGGACTTTATGTGGAAATCCAGGATAAGCAGTCAAACTAGATCCAAAATTGTTTTGGCAATAGGAGGCAAAGGGTAATGGTAGAGGTTTGCTTTTGGAATTGAGTGCCTGTGACCAGTGATGACCTAGAATGATTGATTCTGGGATACTTTTTGTAATATATACGAATGATTTTGATGTGGATATGGAAAGTATGATCAGTAAGTTTGTGGATGACTCAAGGATGGGTGGACTTGTTGACAGTATGGAAGACAGCACCAATGGTGAGGACCAAGTCAAGGGTGGCTGAGGAGAGCTTACAGGACTGCATTGGTTCAGTGGACTGGACAATATTTAAAGATTTATTTTCGAGTATGAAAGAATATGCCACAGTTGTCACTGACTTATCAAGCCCTGTTCAGAGAGTATGTGCCTTCAAGAACGTACTAGACATACCCAAAGCAAAAGCTGATGAACTAGGAGATTCATAGTCTGCTGAGGGCTATAGATCAGTAGCATTCAAGGCTGGTGATCCAGAACAATACAAGAAGTCCAGATACAACCTATAGATGGTTATGTTAAAGCCAAAGAAATAATTCTGATTGAGGTTAGAGATCAAATTGGATGCACATCAGCTCTGGCAGGGTTTCCAACAAAGCAAAACCTAACTTCATGAATTCATGTGATGTTTCACTCCAAGATGAACATAATGCCTTTTATGCATGCTTTGAAAGGCAGAACAAAACTACACCTGTGTGAATCCCTACAGCATCTGGAAACCCTACGATTTCTGTCTTGGTGGCTGATGTCAGAGCATCTTTCAAGAGGATGAACCCTTGCAAGGCAAAAAGCCTGATGATGTAGCTAGTCCGGTTCTGAAAACCTGTGCTAACCAACTGGTAGGAGTATTCAAGGACGTCTCTAATCTCTTAGTGCTGCAGTCAGAGGTTCCCAATTGATTCAAAAGGGAGAAAAAATACCAGTGCCCAAGAGAAGGTGAGTTGTCTCAACGACTATTGCCAAGTGGCACTCTTATCTACTATAATGAAGTGCTTTGAAAGATTGGTCATGGTCATCTCCTACTTAAGCAAGGAACTAGAACTGATGCAATTTGCCTAAGACTACAATAGGTCTATAACAGATGCAATCTTACTGGCTCTCCAGTTGGATCACCCCTCCAATAGTAATATCTACACCAGGCAGCTGTTTATTGACTAACAGCTAGCTCAGCATTCATCACAGTCATACCCTCGGTCCTAACCAACAAGTTCCAAAACCCGGACCTCTGTAGCTTCATCCACAACTGGATCCTCAATGGGAGACCACCCTCTGTGTGGATTGGAAGTAACATCTCCTCCTCGCTGACAATCAGTGACGCAGCATAAGGATATATGCTTAGCTCACTGCACTACTCTTATTATACCTGCAACTATGTGACTAAGCACAGTGACTATGTGACACCATATATAAATTTGTTGAATACTGCTGGCAGAATTTCAGGTGGTGATGAGGAGGTGTACTGGAGTGAGATAGATCAACTGGTTGAGTATTGTGCACCTGATATCAGTACGACTAAGGAATTGATTGTGGACTTCAGAGAAGAGAAGTCAAGGGAACTCACACCAATCCTCACTGAGGCATCCGAAGTAGAAAGGGTAAGCAGTTTCAAGTTCCTGGGTGTCAACATCTCTGAAGATCTATCCTGGGCCCAATATATTGATGCAATAACAAAGAAGGCATGAGTGTTCAGAGTTTGAGGAGAACATGTAAGTCACTAAAATCACTCACAAATTTCTATAGATGTACCACGGAAAGTATTCCAAATGGTTGCATAACTGTTTGGTATGGAGGGCCACCGCACAAGATCAGAAAAAGTTGCAGCAAGTTACAAATTCAGCCAGTTCCATCATGGGCACTAGCTTCTCCACCAGCCAGGACACATTTAAAAAGCAATGTCTCAAAGGGGTGGCATCCATCATTCAAGACTTCATCACCTAGGATATGCCCTCAAGGAAAAGGTACAGGAGCCTGAAGACACACACTTGCTGTTTCAGGAACAGATTCTTCCCCTCCAGCATCAGATGTCTGAATGAATAGTGAACTCATGAACACTACCTCAGTTTCTCCCCCTCTTTCTGCATTACTTATTTAGCTAAAAAAAAAGTATTTATATATATATTAAAAAAATATATATATATATACATACACACACACACACACACTTACTGTAATTTATAATTTTTATTATTATATATTGTAATGCACGGCTGTCAGAAAACAACAAATTTAACAACATATGCCTGTGTTATTACTTATTTTTGATCCTGATTCTGATGCTGAAACTACCTTAGGCGAAGAAAGATATTGATGTCATTGAAATGTGTTAAAAATGACAGATGGAATTTTCCAAGTCTCTTCAGATAAAGAAAAGCATATCCTATTAACCTA
Source organism: Hemitrygon akajei (assembly GCF_048418815.1). Classification (NCBI taxonomy): domain Eukaryota; kingdom Metazoa; phylum Chordata; class Chondrichthyes; order Myliobatiformes; family Dasyatidae; genus Hemitrygon; species Hemitrygon akajei. Next base: position 111,334,502 of record NC_133125.1, read on the forward strand.
TATAAACATACAACTAATCCATATTATGATATTCCTGCACACTTCTCAATAACTACTTATTTATCTTACCTTGTGACATCTCCTGAAATGCATCACCCTACACTTCTCTTAACTTAATTACATTTGGTACTTTTATTTATAGAACTACTTTATTATATGAGATCTCTTAAAGATGAAATCTTTCTTCCTGTCAACTGCACTACCATTTTTTCTATCATATATAATTCTATCTTGTCCCCTACGTGTAAGTCATTAACATATACAACAAAAAGATCGATAATTCCCCAGGGCCGGATATGATACACCCCAGGTTGTTGTGGGAATTGAGAGAAGAGAGCGCTGGAGCATTAGCTATGATCTTTGAATCTTCTTTGGCTGCAGGGGAAGTGCCGGAGGACTGGAGAATGGCAAATGTAGTTCCCTTGTTTAAAAAAGGTAATAGGGAGAAACCTGGGAACTATAGACCAGTGAGTCTTACGTCGGTGGTATGCAAACTACTGGAAAGAATTCTTAAGGATAGGATCTACGAGCATTTGGAGAAGTACAGTCTACTCATGGATAGTCAACATGGCTTTGTGAAGGGAAGATCATGCCTCATGAGCCTGATTGAGTTTTTTGAAGAGGTAATAAAAGAAATCGATGAGGGTAGGGCAGTGGATGCGGTCTACATGGACTTTAGCAAAGCATTTAACAAGGTCCCTCATGGGAGACCCATCCAGAAAGTCATGAGGCATGGGATAAGTGGAATTTTGTCTGTTTGGATAAAAAATTGGCTTAAAGGAAGAAAGCAGAGAGTAGTTGTGGAAGGAAAGTATTTTGCCTGGAGGTCGGCGACTAGTGGAGTGCCTCAGGGATCTGTCCTGGGACCCCTGCTATTTGTGATTTTTATAAATGACCTGGATGTAGAGGTGGAAGGATGGGTGAGTAAGTCTGCGGATGACACAAAGATTGGAGGAGTTGTGGATGGAGCTGTGGTTGTTGAAGGTTACAAGAGGATATAGACAGGCTGCAGAGTTGGGCAGAAAAATGGCAGATGGAGTTCAATCCGGACAAGTGTGAGGTGATGCATTTTGGAAGGACACACCAGAAGACTGAGTACAGGATTAATAGTCAGTTACTTAAGAGTGTGGATGAACAAAGGGACCTTGGGGTTCAAATCCATACATCCCTCAAGGTCGCTGCGCAGGTTGATAGGGTAGTTAAGAAGGCCTATGGGATGCTAGGCTTCATTAACAGGGGGATTGAGTTCAAGAGTAGAGAGGTCATGTTGCAACTCTACAAATCTCTGGTGAGACTGCACTAGAGTATTGTGTTCAATTCTGGTCACCTCATTATAGGAAGGATGTGGAAGCTATGGAGAAGGTGCAGAGGAGATTTAACAGGATGTTGCCTGGTTTGGAGAACAAGTCATATGAAGCAAGGTTAGCAGAGCTGGGACTTTTCTCTTTGGAGCATAGAAGAATGAGAGGGGACTTGATAGAGGTCTACAAGATTATGAGAGGCATAGATAGGGTGGATAGTCAGTACCTGTTTCCCAGGGCACCAACAGCAAACACCAGAGGGCATATGTACAAAATTAAGGGAGGGAAGTTTAGGGGAGACATCAGGGGTAAGTTTTTTACACATGCCTGGAATGAGTTGCCAGGGATGGTGGTGGAGGCTAAAATATTAGGGGTATTTAAGAGCCTCTTGGACAGGCACATGGATGAAAGAAAAATGGAGGGTTATGGGGTAATGCGGGTTTAATACTTTTTTTTAAGGATTATATGGGTCAGCACAACATGGAGGGCTGAAGGGCCTGTATTGTGCTGTAGTGTTCTATGGTTCTAAAAAGGGGCAGAGTGATTGTTTTGAAACAGTTCAAGACAAGTATTTATGAGTGAGCAATTATTTGAATAAATTGCAAAGCAACACACACAAAATGCTGGAGGAACTCAGCAGGTCAGGCAGCATGTATGGGAATGAATGAATAAATTGACTTGTTGGTGAACATGTCATGTATCAAGGATTGTGTAGATCTTCACTCTTCCATGCTGATGAAACAAATCTATCAGAGGTAAGGCCACCTGTCTATGCTTCTCTGTTAACTGTTATCATGCAATCTCCGTAGACGTTAATCGTGCCATCTGTCTTCTCGACAGAAGCAGATTGAGCAGTCAATCAGAAAAATTAACTGGTTAAATAGAACATAGAACAGTACAGCACTGGAACAGACCCTCTAATCAAGGCAGCATCCTGGTAAATCTCTTTTGCATCCTCTCCAAAGCCTTCATGTCTTTCCTATACTACAGCTGACCAGAACTGTAGTCTAGATGCAGCCTAACCAAAGTTTTGTAAAGTTGCAACAGCTTCCTGACTCTTGAACTCAATGATTCAACTAATAAAGGTGAGAATGTCAGATGCCTTTTTGCCACTTTATCAATTTTGCAGCCACTTTCAGGGAGCTGTGAATTTAGACCCCAAGATCCAGAGGAAAGGTTGGACATATAACACACACAAAATGCTGGTGGAACACAGCAGGCCAGGCAGCATCCATAAGGAGAAGCACTGTCAACGTTTCGGGCCGAGACCCTTTGTCCGGACTAAAAAGGAAAGACAGTAAGAGATTTGAAAGTAGTGGGGGGAGGGGGAAATGTGAAATGATAGGAGAAGACCGGAGGGGGTGGGATGAAGCTAAGAGCTGGAAAGATGATTGGCGAAAGTGATACAGAGCTGGAGAAGGGAAAGGATCATGGGACGGGAGGCCTCGGGAGAAAGAAAGGGGGGGAGGAGCACCAGAGGGAGATGGAGAACAGGCAGAGTGATGTGCAGAGAGAAAAAAAAACAAACAACTAAATATGTCAGGGAAGGGGTAAGAAGGGGAGGAGGGGCATTAACAGAAGTTAGAGAAGTCAATGGTCATGCCATCAGGTTGGAGGCTACCCAGCCGGTATATAAGGTGTTGTTCCTCCAACCTGAGTTTGGATTCATTTTGACAGTTGAGGACACCATGGATAGACATATCAGAATGGGAATGGGAAGTGGAATTAAAATGTGAGGCCACTGCGAGATCCTGCTTTCTCTGGTGGACTGAGCGTAGGTGTTCACCAAAACGGTCTCCCAGTCTGCATCGGGTCTCACCAATATATAAAAGGCCACACCAGGAGCACCGGACGCAGTATACCACACCAGCCGACTCACAGGTTAAGTGTCGCCTCACCTGGAAGGACAGTCTGGGGCCCTGAATGGTGGGCATACTTGGATTGTTTTTAAGTTCAAGTTTATTGTCTTTCAACCACACACATGTATACATCTAAGGAAACATTGTTCCTCTGGGGTCAATGATCTGTGGTGTGTTGGAAGCTGAGGGGAGACCTGATATAAAACTGTGAGGAGCTCAGATAGGTACACAGTCAAGCTCCCCATTGCGTGACCTGCCATTCCATTTCCCCTTCCCACTCAGACACTGAAATGTCCATCCTTGGCCTTCTCCATAGCTACTGTGAGGCCCAATGCAAGCTATTAGGAAGAAAAGCTCATATTCTGCCTGGACTGTCCACAACCCAGTGATATGAACATTAAGTTTTCCAATTTTATGTAGCCCTCCCCTGTGATGGGTTTCCCCCAACCCCCTTTCCTCCTACTTCTGTCTCCTTCTCCACACCACAGCCCTCTAGCCTACATCACCCATCTTCCTTCCCCCTCCTTCTCCTGGTTCCATCCACACACTACACATGCAGTTCACCCACTGCCTTTTCAACCCTTTCTAGCATTGGTTTCATCTCCCATTCAACCCTCCCCTACTGATTCCCTTATCACCTCCTTTACTTATCAGATTCCAGCGATGTGTTCCTGCTTATCTTCTTCCAGTAGCTGTATCAACCTTCAAACTTCGCCTCTCCTCATCTCACTCCATATTTTTTTGTGCTTGTCTACCTCCATCTATCACCTCTGATACCAACTCTACCCACCTCCATTCCTTTTCTGGTGCACCCTGCCTATCAACTTTCATCCCTCCTCAGTCCACCTGTCGCCTCAGTCTCACCATCGTCTGGAATGGGTGACTGCAACATCAGGATGGTGTTGGACATGGACATGGAGCAGAAGTTGCCAGTCTCCATTGATAACCTGCACTCGTTGCCTCGGCTGGGGTGAAAGCCCTAAGCTTGACGTGTCAGTGCTGTGTGGCCAAATTGCTCATCTAGGCATGCTCGACACCAGCTCTCACAGGCTCCCTCTCCACGATGAGCCATCCTTTCCCAGGTTAGTACTAGACTTCCAGCACAGCAATGTGTAGCTCAAGTAAACAAGTTCTTATAGGGACGGTATGTATACAACTACAGTGGCCAACAGTGTTTCAATGATTCAGCACTAAATGGGGGTAGAAATGCAGTCTTGAGCACAAATAAACACTCACAGTTCAGCAATTTACCATGAGGATCTCTCTGTGTTAAGCAATTTGGTTTTCTGCCACTCATCAGGTGGAGGATGTTGGTAATAATAAGATAATAATCATATTCCCTATCCCCCATTCTTAAAGTGCCCGCACCATATATGTGAACACAAGTATGTTAAAAGAAATGAAAATGGTCATTATTCTGAAATTTCCTACCTAAAAACATCATGACAATTCCTTCACTATTTAGAAGATTAAGATCGGCAAACGATTGCTGACTTTTTCAGTGCCATCCACAAACAATAAATGAATAAATCTTTTAAAATGATATCTTTTTCGACAATTATCTTCTTAATATCCTCTTCTACTCTCCTTTATACTTCAAGTCTACAGAATTAGTGGTTGAAAACTAGAGAAAAGAGTAAGCTATATAACAATAGCATGTAGGTTGAGGGGAGCTACACGAATGTGGTGAAAGGATACAATGTAACTAAGCAAACAATTTAGGGCATTGAGTTAGGAGATCCTTAATCACAAGTGAGAATATAAATGCAATGTGTCCCTGCAAGTACTCGAACAAATACTGACGCTTGACCTTATTTTCACAGAATCATTTAAGCATGATGCTTCCAGATTTTGAGAGATGTGATATAATCAACGTAGATGGGATGAAATATCCTTTGTCTAACCAGTGACATACTATTCAAAGGATCCATTACTGGGCATCTTGTCACTGTCTAATTTAGAGTTTGATAAGTTCATAGTCATCATTTTTGGAGGCATTCATCACGTCCCCTATGTTCATTATATTTCCAGCATGGTGTTACTGCAGTCATTTTGAATTAGTCCACGCTCTAATATCACATAACTGAACAGCTTGTCCGCACTCTAATTTTACGTGACCTAACAGCTTGTCCGCACTCTACCTAACAGTTGATTTGACAAACACGAGAAAGTCTGCTGATGCTGGAAATCCAAGCAACACGGACAAAATGCTGGAGGAACTCAGCAGGTCAGGCAGCATCTGTGGAAAAGGGTATGCCCGACACCCCAAAATGACAACAACTTAACCAACTGTCGATTTTTTTTGGGTCAAAAAATTAAAATGTAAAATAATCTTGAGAATTATGAAAGGTAAATCCAAGAAGAGTTGAACAAAAACAGAGTACAAAATAATCAAAATGGTTGTGGCTGGAATAATATATAACGATGCTACTCATGACATAAGTAGAATGAGGGATGAGGTCCCGTACAGTGAGTTCAAGGTGTTAGGCAGAAGGTTGAAAAGCGGGATTGCACCCTGTGCTAGGTGCTAGTGAGGTTAAAAAGAGAAGGATAGAATAAATGATTAAGTAGTTAAAAGTTCTGGAGGGTTTTAGATACCTGGATCGTTGGGATCACTCCCAGGATAGAGAACAAGCTGTACAAGAAGATTGGGCTATGCCTGTGTGGACCAATATAGGGGGGGCTTTACTATCTCTGCTTGAGAGGGTTTAAAATAATTCAGTGGGGGAATGGGTGGGAAGCAGAGCAACCGTGTGGCAGATGAGAAGAAAAATGTAGAGAGTAAACCAAGCAAGTCCAGAGTGTAGAACAGATGGATGGTCAGAATATCCTCCCCATGTTCGGAATCAATCAGAATCAGGTTTATTATCACCAGTTTGTGACATGAAATTTGTTAACTTAGCAGCAGCAGTTCAATGCAATGCATAATATAGATGAAAAAAATAATAAATAAATAAATTTTATTCAGTATACTTTATACAGTATACATATATTGAATAGATTAAAAATCGTGCAAAAACCAAATACTATATATGAAAAAAAGGTGAGGTAGTGTCCAAGGGTTCAATGTCCATTTAGGAATCAGATAGCAGAGGGGAAGAAGCTGTTCCTGAATCGCTGAGTGTGTACCTTCAGGCTTCTGTACCTCCTTCCTGATGGTAACAGTGAGAAAAGGGCATGCCCTGGGTGCTGGAGGTCCTTAGTAATGGATGCTGCCTTTCTGAGACACCATTCCTTGAAGATGTCCTGAGTACATTGTAGGCCAGTACCCAAGATAGAGCTGACTGAATTTACAACCTCCTGCAGCTTCTTTCGATCCTGTGCAGTAGCCCCCCCCCCCATACCAAACAGTGATGCAGCCTGTCAGAATGCTCTCCACCGTACATCTATAGAAGTTTTTGAGTGTATTTGTTGACATACCAAATTTCTTCAACCTCCTAATAAAGTATAGCCGCTGTCTTGCCTTCTTTATAACTACATCAATATGTTGGGACCAGGTTAGATCCTCAGAGATCTTGATACCCATGCAAAAGCAAGAGTGCAGAAGTTCAAGAAGAAAGGAAGAAGTTTTAAAGAGGATTTCAGGGGAAAGATTTTTTTTGTATATGTAGAAGTGGTTGATATCGGGAAAACTCTGCTAGGAAGGTGGTGGAATCTAATACAATCATTATGTGAAAGGGACATTTAGCAGGCACATACAGTAGAAGGATATGGACCTAATGGAAATATGTGGGTGAGCAAAACGGTTGGCATGGGCAAGGTAGACAGAAAGGCTCACATTTACATTGTACAACTTTATAAATATAAACTAAATGATAGTGAGCAACATGATTGTGGGGAATCTAAATTGCGCATTTAGTGGTCAAGGTCACTGATAATTAAAATAATTAAATGCAGGTCACCCCAGGTTATGAACATCCAGTTTGTGGACTTTGCAACTTCTGAACAAACTCCCATAATATTGTTAAATGCAGAAGTCCAATGTATATACATATTTTCATTTCTACAAACTCGCTGTTGGATACAATCATTATGTTTGAGATATGACAGACACTTCAATAGACCAAACCTTAAAGGATATGGACTTAATGTCGGAGAATGGAACCAGAGGAGCAGCCCCTTCAGATACTCAAACAGGGGCTGCAACCTCTCACACTCCATACAATCGTGATACACTGACTCCTCCCGGACACAGAATGGACAGGTGGATGGGGTGTCAGTGAATCTGCTTAAAGACGGGTTGCACAGTCAGCACCGTCCACCCTAGCTCCCCAATGTACAGGGGAAGGACCCCTGCATAAAGGAATTTCCGCTGGGGACCTCCCCCACTGCCAAGGTGAGCCTGGCCGGCTGAAGAAGGCAAGGAAGTGAAAGGTGTGCAAGAGCTGCCTGTACAAGAAACACTTTGGAGTGTCACAGACCTCTCCCACATGATATCCTGAGGCCTGGGTCTGACAAGCACTTCCGGCCTATCAGGTGACGGTGCAGTCGAAACACCTCCACTTCTCCGAGTCCCCTTGACATCCACCGTGACAGGAGGGGGACCTGTCTCCCTCCGGCACAGGGGCACCTTGCCTGAATGACACTAAACCCCAAAGCCTTAACAGCTCTCGGTAAAAGCGAGGCAGTTCCCTCAAAGCCGGGCGGCTGATGCTGCCTGCTGGAATCTGCATGCCCTCCTGGTAGAGAAATGCATCACCAGTGCATGCCATCTCAGAGGGTGGTTGCTATACAGGTATCTCCGCAGGGTCCTGAAGTGGAGAGATCGCAGCAGAGACCCCATGCCTCCTGTTGCCCTAGAAGAAGTCCACCAGCCTCTTCTGGGTCCTGGAGACAAAAGCAGTGGGTAGGATTGAAGTAACCAGCTGGTACCATTTCTTTACAATGAAAGCTACTGATCACTGGGTTTTACATGGAGTGGTGATCCGAGTTGTCCTGTTCCACTGTGCCTAGTCTGTGGCAAGCAACTCACAGATGTAGCAATGGCTCCAGCAAAATTGAAAAGGCACTTAACTATAAATCACAGCCACATGACATGTAAAAGTGCTGATTATTTTAAACAACTATTGAATCTCAAAACAAACAGACACAGTTTAAAAAACTGTGTGAAAACCTGGACAAGGAGCACACCAATCTCTTGCTACATACAGAACTTAGGTGGTGTAGCAGAGGAAGAATTTTCAACAGGGTGTTTGAGCTGAAACGTAAATTGCAGGAGTACTTTCAAAAAAATAGTAGTCAAGTGCTTTGAAGATGAAGAATGGCTGCAGAAGCTAGTCTACCTTGCAGACATTTTTCATTATATGAACCAGTTGAACAAGTTCCTACAAGGCCATGGACAAAATGTTTTGACTTCAAGTGACGAGATTCTTAAAAAGGAAACCAAATCTTTTGGAAAAATCATGCTGCAAAAGGAAATCTTGAAACGTTTCCATTGCTGCCTGGGCTTGAGAATGAGGATATCAGGAAGTCTCGAGTCATATTGAAAACCACCTGGAAAAACTACAGAACAAAATTAAACAGTACTTTCTCTCCCCTTCAACACAAGTGTATCACTGGGTGAAGGACCCTTTCTCTGAATCTTCTGCTCAGCCTGAGAATTTGACTTCAAGAGAAGAGGAAGAACATTGTGAGCTGCACTCAAGATGAGTTTTACTGCCCTGACCCTGGACAAATTCTGGATTTCTGTGGAAGAAGAGTATCCTGCCATTCATAGGAAAACAATGAACATTTGCAATCTTCCATTCCTTCGGGACCACGCCAGAATCAAGTGGTTCTTGAAAGATCATGAACAATACATCCGTTATCTCTTCAGCAACCTCCCTCAGGACTCTATGATGTAGTCCATCTGGCCCGGGTGGCTTAACACCTTAAGACCTTTCAGTTTTCTTTGCACTGTTTCCATTGCAATGGCACGCACTCCTGCTCCCTGACACTCAGGGAGCTCTGGCGCAGTGCTAGTGTGTTCCACAGTGAAGACTGATGCAAAGTACCCAGTAAGTTCACCTGCCATTTCTTTGTCCCCCAGTACTACCTCATCAGCATCATTTTCCAGTTGTCCAATATCATCAACTCACCTCCCTTTTACTCTTTATATAACTGAAAAAAATTTTGGTATCCTGCTTTACATTATTGGCTAGTTTGCTCTCATATTTCAACTTTTCCCTTCTTATAGTTTTTTTAGTTGCCGTTTGATGAATTTTAAAAGCTTCCCAATCATCCAACTTCCCACTCACTTTTGCTACTTTATATGCCCTTTCCTTGGGTTTTATGTGGTCTTTAACTTCTCTTGTCAGTCACGGTTGCCTACCCCTGCCATTTGAGAACTTCTTCTGTGGGACGTATCTATCCTGCATCTTGTGAACTATTTCAAGAAACTTTAGCCATCTCTGCTTTGCCGTCATCCCTGCCAGTATCCTCCTGCAGTCCAGCTGGGCAAGCTCCTCTCTCATGCCTCTGTAATTCCCTTTATTCCATTGCGATATTGATATGTGTGACTTATGCTTCTTGTTCTCAAATTGCAGTATGAATTCAATTGTATAATTATCACTGCCTCCTAAGATTTCCTTTACATTAAACTCTCTAATGAGAGTTGAGTTTAATGGGTGTTTAAAATCAATGCCCAATCTAAGAGAGCCTTTCCCCTCGTAGGCTCAAGCACAAGCAGCTCTAAAAAGCTATCTCGCAGACATTCAACAAATTCCCTCTCTTGCAATCCAACACCAACCTGATTTTCTCAATGAGGTTTTTTTTACCCTTGCAGTTTCTTAACTTCATCCACAAAGTTTCAACAATCTCTGGCCCTATGTCACCTCTTTCTAAAGATGTAATTCCATCTCTTATCAACAGAGCCACACCACCACCTATGCCTTCCTGTCCGTCCTTTCAATACAAAGTATATCCTTGGATGTTAAGCTCTCAACTATGGCCTTCTTTCATCCATGACTCAGTGGTGCTCACGACATAATACCGACCAATCTCTAATTGTGCCACAAATTCATCCACCTTATTCCGAATGCTACATGCATTTAAATACAGCACCTTCAGTCCTGCATTTTTCACCCTTATGAATTTACCTCTGCAGTACAACTTAACTCTTTACTCTGTCTGCATTTCTACTCAATCATTAGTTTATCCTTCTTTACATTCGTTTCACTTCCATCATCTACTTGTAAGCCTGCTGGCTCATCCTCATGTCTATCACACTGGTTCCCATCCCGCTGCCATATTAGTTTAAACCACTCCCAACAGCTCTTGTAAACCTGCCCACAAGAATATTGGTCCCGCCGAGGTTCAAGTGCAACTTGCCCCAGAAGAGATCCCAATGATCCAGAAATCTGAATCCCTGCCCCCACTCCAATTCCTCAGCCGCACATTTATCTACCTCCTCATTCTATTTCTATCTTCACTGTTGTATGGCACAGGCAGCAGTCCCGAGATTGCTACTCTTGAGGTCCTGCTTCTCAGTTTCCTTCCTAACTCCCGGTATTCTTTTTACAGGACCTCCTCCCTTCACCTTCCAATGTCGTTGGTATCAATACGTACCATGACTTCTGGCTGCTCACCTTCCCTTTTCAGGATCTTGTGAACGTGTTCAGAAACATCGCAGACCCTGGTACCTGGAAGGCAAACTACCACTTGTGTTTCCTTTTTGTGACCACAGAATCACCTATCTGTACCCCTGACTATAGAGTCCCCTATTACTGTTGCCATCCTCTTCTGTTCCCTACCCTTCTGAGCCACAGGGCCAGACTCAGTGCCAGAGGCACAGCTGCTGTTCCTTCCCCTAGGTTGGTCATCCCCCCAACAGTACTCAAAATGGAGTACTTATTGTTGAGGAGGACAGCTATCCACTATCTGACATTTTCCCTTCCCTCTTCTGACAGTCACCCATTTATCTTTCCTGTAGCCTTGAGGTGACTATCTCCCTGCAGCTCCTATCTATCACTGCTTCACTTTCATAACAAGCCGAAGGTCATCGAGCTGCAGCTCCCGTTCCCTAAAACGGTCTCTAGGGATCTGCATCTTGATTCACCTGGTGCAGATGTGGCCACCGGGGAGGCTGAGAGTCTCCTGGAAATCCCACATCTGACACCCAGAACAGAGTGAACAGAAGGAAATAATAATTTCAAGGAACGCAAGCTAAACTTAACTATCTGCTTTTTTTTCAAGAAAGGTTGGCTAAAAATTCATTCTCTACTCAAAAGAGCACTGACAATTATTTTTGGATTATTACATCTACAACTCACTGATCATGCTAATGTACGGTGAGCTCCAGATAGAATGATTTTTATGCTGGGGTTCCCTGAGACTAGAAAACTATTTCAAGGGTTCCTCTAGGGTAAAAGCTTGAGCAAGGCTGGTCCAACATATTGTTAGATTCAGCATGGTGATCTAACTATAGCATTGGAACGGAAAGTAGCAAAGTCAGGGTCGTGGAGACCCAAAGATTGCTAGGAACAAGCATGACTTAAAAGTAATCTTCAGTAATGTCAAATACAGATACTAACCTCTTCAAGTTACTCAACTAACTGACTACACCCGATTTAGCCCTTGAGGACTCCCACATTTTCAAGTTCAAATCCTGCTGCATTGTTGTTGACATCTGTGGGATAATGACTTCGGAATATAAATTAAGCCCCAGTTAACTGATCTCTGCTTCGTAATATGATATCTAGGGTTGTCTCAGCCACATCCTTGCCTACCCTCCATGTGTTACTATTTTCTGTCAAATTAGCAAAACACCCAGTGCAACTTTGTGCCAGAAACAGTTATTTTGCATCCCCTGCATCCTGTCTCAATTTTCAGTCCTGTCAATCAGTAGGGAGAAGGCAAACATGCACTTCAAAGACGCCAAGATTGTGAGAACACTGAAAGTAACGTTATATTCAATTTCTATTTGAAATGCATTTGTAAGTTAACTGAAACAAAAACAAAACTACTGGAGGAACCCATTGGGTCAGGCGGCATCCGCAGAGGTAGAGAAATAGTCAACATTTTGTGTTGAGACCCTGCAACCAGCCGTTTGCTTTTCGATTCAGATTCCAGCGTCTGCAGTCTGTTGTGTCTCCATTTGTGACTAAACCACTGGGGATATATCTTATCAGCTTTTCTAAATGTAAATTCCAAATTGAAACATTTACAAATTGGACTGGTAATTTAAAGCTATCACATCTGGGGTGAGTAAACAGAGGATAAATCAGGAATCAAACAAAAGCCTCCCAGAAAATGTAACTGCTCCACATAGTATAAGAAAAGTGACAAAAACTCCCTGCCTGCAAAAGCATTAATTAAAGCTATTTTTATGTCAGCATTTACAGTATAATTGAAACTGCCTATGCAAACATTTATAACAGAAAAAGCTCATCAACTCAGTATCTTAGAACAAAAACATTATTTGAACACTGAAGCATAATATTTCTTCAGGAATTAATTGAATTATTCAAAATTCTTTATGAAAACTGTGCATTATTGACGAAGGGTCTCAGCCCGAAATGTCGACAGTGATTCTCCCTATTGATGCTGCCTGGCCTGCTGTGTTCTACCAGCATTTTGTGTGTGTTATTATTTTTAATTATTTTTATCAGCCCGAATAGTATGTTAATGTTAACATATCATAACCAAGTAGTATATGATCATTGAAAATCTATGGCCAAGGGGGCTGCTTTTGTTACAGCTGTCCTCGAAGGGGCTGCTGGTTCATGCACTACCCTTGAAGGAGACGTAGGTTCCTGTCATTGCCCTTGGAGAGGCTGTTGGTTCGTGTCACTGCCCTCAGAGAGGCTGCTGGTTTGAGTCGCTGCCCTCGGAGGGACTGCTAGCTTGAGTTGCTGCCTTTGGAGAGGCCACTGGTTTGTGTCTTGTCCTCGGAAAGGCCGCTGGTTCGAGTCACTGCCCTCTGAGAGGCCGCTGGATCGAGTCACTGCCCTCTGACAGGCTGCTGGTTCGACTCGCTGCCCTCTGAGAGGCTGCTGGTTCGTCACTGCCCTCTGACAGGCTGCTGGTTCGAGTCGCTGCCCTCTGAGAGGCTGCTGGTTCGAGTCACTGCCCTCTGAGAGGCTGCTGGTTCGTCACTGCCCTCTGAGAGACTGCTGGTTCGTCACTGCACTCTGAGAGGCTGCTGGTTCGTCACTGCCCTCTGAGAGGCTGCTGGTTCGTCACTGCCCTCTGAGAGGCTGCTGGTTCGTCACTGCCCTCTGAGAGGCTGCTGGTTCGTCACTGCCCTCTGAGAGGCTGCTGCCCTCTGAGAGACTGCTGGTTCGTCACTGCCCTCTGAGAGGCTGCTGGTTCGTCACTGCCCTCTGAGAGGCTGCTGGTTCGTCACTGCCCTCTGAGAGGCTGCTGGTTCGTCACTGCCCTCTGAGAGGCTGCTGGTTCGTCACTGCCCTCTGAGAGGCTGCTGGTTCGAGTCGCTGCCCTCTGAGAGGCTGCTGGTTCGAGTCGCTGCCCTCTGAGAGACTGCTGGTTCGTCACTGCCCTCTGAGAGGCTGCTGGTTCGAGTCGCTGCCCTCTGAGAGGCTGCTGGTTCGTCACTGCCCTCTGAGAGGCTGCTGGTTTGGATTGCTTTCCTTGGAGGGTCTGCTGGTTTGAGCTGCTACCCTCAGAGAGACGACTGGTTTGTGTCGCGGCTGGTTCATCATGCTTCACTTGGAGGGCTTGCTGGTTTGAGCTGCTACTCTCAGAGAGACGACTGGTTTGTGTCGCGGCTGGTTCATCATGCTTCACTTGGAGGGCTTGCTGGTTCGAGTCACAGCCCTCGGAGGGGCCACTGGGTCCCAACACTCTTGGAGATGTTATTGAAATTCTGAGATTTTGTACAGAATACAGCTCTGAGATTTTTCTTCTCCAGATAGCCATAAAATACAGAAAACCATAGAAGTAGCTGAAAGAAAGACATCAATTCTCCCTTTGGAATCTGAAATTCTGTAGTCCAATCTAACTGAAGTTCATATTAGCCACATTCAGTTCTATGTTTTCTTTGTGTTCCCGCTGATTGGCAGGCTTGGGGCTTGGGGCTTGGGGTTTGATGTTCTTCCTGCTGTTCTTCCATGTGGGTGATCTGTTAGTTTTTGTGCGGGGGGGGGGTGGGGTTTGCGAGTTTTTGTTGCTTTTTCTTTTCATATGGGTGGGATTACAACTGGAGGGGGAACTGATGTCTTTCAGCTGCGTCTATGGTTTTCTGTGTTTTTTGACTATCTGGAGAAGACAAATCTCAGAATTGTGTTCTGTACAAGTGGTTTGATAATAAAATGAATCTTTGAACCATGGACTCTGCTGCGGAGAATGGGTGCCCTCAAGACAGGCAGCTGAAAGGGGTCAGCATTCACATTCGTGAAAATGCACATTCCAGCTAATTAGGGTTTTTTATCATTGTATTTAATTTTCTTCCTTTCACTTTAGTCTTGTTGAGTCTTGGCCAAAGCACCCATGCTTACTTTGGTCCATATTCCAGGGAGGAAAACTATAATTTAGATCGACTTTGTAAAGGGACGGTATTAATTTAGTATTCAGTTACTATTTCCACGCAGCAGTGTCGGTTCAGTGTTAGAGTTTTAGTTCGAGAGTTTTCAGATATGGCCTAGCATTTATTGCTTTCATTTTGTTCTGCACAGTTCTTGTTAAAATTCAGTGGCCTGTTCATTCTGCCTCAGTGTCTCTCCTTCTGCACTTGGGCCATCAGAAAGCACCATGGCAAAATGGGCCCAGCAGAGAGGGAAGAGCTGACCATGGTCCTGAAGGAGAGAAGTTAAAGCCAGTGGTGGATGGTATGGCAGAAGTGGCTCATGTACTGCAACAGCTACTCGCAGAGCGGCAAGCCCAGCCCAAACCAAAGTTCACAGGTCAGATGGAGAAGGTAAAGTCCGCGGAGACTGGTTTGGCAGACCTATCGCCTGCAATGCAACAACTACATTCACAGCAGTGAGTCCAGTTCAAGCAGGAAGAGCAGCTCTCGGCCCTCACAGCGCCAATTCAGCGACTCACCACAAACAGCCAGAATTCGGTGGCAGCCATTACTGCTCTTGCTGCTGCAATTCGTCAGCCATGTGCCAGGACAGTCCCAATCTCAATGTCACCACCTCCCGTATCCTCCTCTATGGCAGTCTCATCAGCCTCAGCCATTAATCTTGGCAGAGTCTGGACCTGAATCGAGTATTCCTCCACCAAGCAGATACTCTTGTGGCCCTGACAGCCACCAGAACTTCATTACCCGGTGTGAGCTGTCTTTCCAAGCCCAGACAGGTCAGTTTGGTGATGAGGTACATAAACTGGTCTACATGGTGGATCTTTTTGATGAACCCCACTTAGCTTGTTCAGTGCCCTACGTGAACAAAGTTTCCCTGCGTCCTAGCCTTTCCAGCCATTTGAGGTCGAATTCAAGAGAGTCTTTGATCTTCCAGTGCGGGCTCAGGAGGCTGCCCACCGATCCCTGGACCTGAGCTAAGGGAAAGGGAGAGTGAGGGACTATGCGGTTAAGTTTTGCACACTTGTGGTTGAGATGGGATGGAATGATAGATTCCCTGGTCACTGCCTTCCAACATGGTCTGGGTGCAGTGCTCCAGCATGAGACTGCAGGACATGATGAACAGGACAACCTGGATGACCTGATTATTTCAGCCATTCAAATAGACAACCAGACATCTGAATGGTGCAGACAGAGAATATGCCCTGAGCCTCCTACTCCTTAAATCACTGACTGTCTTCATCCTCTCCCTCAACACCCTGCGGAGGAGCCCGTGCAGGTGGAGCAATGAGATTGACACAGGAGAACAGGTTGCTGCCTGTACTGTGGCTTCCCAGGTCACTTCAGGGCATCGTGTCCAAAGTGCCCAGTAAAAGAAAATATCCGTCAGCAAGAAGAGGAATTCTTACAGGTCAAATCTCCCAGCAAGCATCTTCCCCTAATCGCATAATGCTCCCATGAGAGTCAGTCATTCATTGGCTCTAGGGCAGCCAGGAACCTCATAGTATTGTCTGCACTGTTGTAACTATATGTTAACTAAAGCTATATGTAACTATGTGGTTTTGTGTAGGTCTTGTAGCTTTAGTTTTTGGTTTGTTGGGTGGTAGAGTTGGTCTCCTGACTTGGTGTGTCTGGGTAGTCTTGTTTTGTCTAGTGGGTTTGAAGCTTCTTTCTGGGGAATGGGCTAAGATGGTAGCGCGATATTAATATGCAGCAGCCTCTCCGGACTCTGGATTTGGGGATTACCAAACGTTATGTGGATTTTCTGGTGTAGTCTGTTTTGTCGTGTGCTTTTGTGATATCATTCTGGAGGAACGTTGTCTCAGTTTTTAACTGCATTGCATTTGTGCTTTCTAAATGAAAATAAACTGAAACTGAACTGAACTGAGATATCTCCTTGGCTCAAAGATATGGCAATCCCAATCAACAATTGAGAGAGAATATTGATCTAAAGGCTCTGGATGTTCGGCATCTGACGAGATCCATCTTTCCACAGTATCCCTCCAACTTGTGCTGCATGGCAACCATAGGAAACAGCTCTCCTATCTCATTGATTCACCTGAACCTCTGCTGGTTCCCTGACTATCTGGACACAACCCATGGATCAAGCGGTCCCTAAAGACACTCCAGGAGAGGGAACTGCCTAACCGCATGTCTGGCTGTAGGTCAAGCCCCTGTCACCCAATCCCTTCCTGTGCCAACTGCAAGTGCGGACCTGTCTGGCATTTGGGCTGAATATGTTGGTCTTCTTGATGTCACCAGTAA
Organism: Hemitrygon akajei; assembly: GCF_048418815.1. Classification (NCBI taxonomy): domain Eukaryota; kingdom Metazoa; phylum Chordata; class Chondrichthyes; order Myliobatiformes; family Dasyatidae; genus Hemitrygon; species Hemitrygon akajei. The sequence goes on from NC_133125.1 coordinate 111,351,388, forward strand.
GAAGATGGTCACCTTCTGCCTCCACACCAGCCACACGACTGGGCCATTGACCTTTTACTTGGTTTTAATCCTTCTTGGGGCCGGTTCTTTTCCCTCTTACATCCAGAAACATGAGAAATGAAAGAATACATATAGGAGGCATTGGCCTTAGGATTCATCTGTCCATCAACCTCACCAGCAGGGGCGAGCTTCTTTTTGGCAAGCAAGATGGATGGCAAGCTCCATCCCTGCATGGAATGTCAGCCCTTGAACAATATCATCATGAAGAACCATTATCCCCTTCCCCAGCTTATCTCTATGTCTGAACATCTCCAGGCAACAACCATTATCTCCAAGATAGATCTGTGAATGCTTACAATTTGATTCATGTCAGAATCAGGTTTATTATCAATAGCATGTGACGTGAAACTTGTTAACTTAGCAGCAGTTCAATGGAATACATAATCTAGCAGAGAGAGAAAAAAATATTAAATAAAATAAAACATAATTAATAAACAAGTAAATCAATTACATATATTGAATAGATTTTTTTAAAATTTGCAAAAACAGGAATACTTATATTTTAAAAAGTGAGGCAGTGCTCAAAGCTTCAATGTCCATTTAGGAATCGGATAGCAAAGGGGAAGAAGATGTTCCTGAATCGCTGAGTGTGTGTCTTCAGGCTTCTGTACCTCCTACCTGATGGTAACAGTGAGAAAAGGGCATGCCCTGGGTGCTGGAGGTCCACTGTCTTTCTGAGACACTGCTCCCTAAAGATGTCCTGGGTACTTTGTAGGCTAGGCCCAAGATGGTGCTGATTAGATTTACAACGCTCTTCTTTCAGTCCTGTGCAGTAGCCCCTCCATACCAGACAGTGATGCACCCTATCAGAATGCTCTCCACGGTACAAATATAGAGATTTTTGAGTGTATTTGTTCACATGCCAAATCTCTTCAAACTCCTAACAAAGTACAGTCGATCCCCCTTATCAAAATTCGCGGATGCTCAAGTCCCTTATTCAACCTGTCTCAATCCAGTGGACCTTAGGACCCAGCGGAACCCCAGACCTTATTTAACCTGTCTCAGTGTGGTGGATATTAGGACCCGGTGCCAGAGCTCTGAATGCGCAGTGTTTCTGTTCATGAAAATAATCACGATCACGATTGAAAATAAAATGGAAGTAATAAAGCGATCGGAAAGAGGTGAAACTCCATCGGTCATTGGAAAAGCATTAGGCTACGTCGGTCAACAATCGGAACAATTTTAAAGGATAAAGTGAGAAAGGCTCTGCCCCGATGAAAGCTACAATTATTGCTAAGCAACGCAGTGGTTTAATTATTGGGTTTTGGGTTTTTGATCCTCCACATCAACCCGGCACGGTGGACAGCGCACTAGGGAGTGATTTTTCCCGAGTCCCGAGAACTTCCATTTCCGAGACCGGCGCTGAAACATACGTTCTTAAGTGTTTTATATGCACAGAAAGGTAAAATATATACTATATACTAAGACAAACCTTTGACTAAATGACGCTAATTAATACCGGATGTACCTGTTCTGACTTACTTAGTAAGAGAACTTCTGATTTTTTTCGATCCTGATGCAGGATAACCCACGCACATCCTCCCATACACTTTATATCATCTCTAGATTACTTATAATACCTAATACAATGAAAATGCTATGTAAAATGGTTGTTATACTGCATTGTTTAGGGAATAATGACAAGAAAAAAAGTCTGTAGATGCTCGAACAACAAGTGCTGGAAGACCACTTCCGGGTTTTCGCAATCCGCGGTTGGTTGAATTCGTGCATGCAGAATTCGCGGATAAGGAGGGCCGACTGTATAGCCGTTGTCTTGCCTTCTTTATGACTACATTAATATGTTGGGACCAGGTGAGATCCTCAGATATCTTGATGCCTAGGAACTTGAAGATGCTCACTCTCTCCACTTCTGATCCCTCTATGAGGATTGGTATGTGTTCCTTCATCTTACCCTTCCTGAAGTCCACAATCAGCTCTTTCGTCTTACTTACGTTGAGTGCCAGGTTGTTGCTATGGCACCATTTCACTAGTTGGCATATCTCACTCCTGTATGCCCTCTCGTTATCACCTGAGATTCTACCAACAATGGCTTTATCATCAGCAAATTTATAGATGGTATTTGAGCTATGCCTAGCCACACAGTCATGTGTATACAGAGAGTAGAGCAGTGGGCTAAGTGATGGTGAAGGCATTAGGATGTGCTGTTTCGTGCATGTTGATCCCATTGCTCAGATCATCTAAAGCCTGACTGATATTGGCCTGAGGTGGAATGTAAATTGCTACCAAAATGACCCCAGAGAACTCCCGTGGTAGGTAAAAAGGATGACACTTTACTGCTAGATATTCCAGGTCTGGTGAGCAGAACTGGGACAGCACTGATATACTTCTGCACCAAGAAGAGCTGATCATGAGGCATACTCCTCCGCTTTTGAGAGACTCTATAGATCTATCCTGATGGTGTACAGTAAACCCATCAATCTGAATTGCCGCATCCGATATGGAAGGGGTTAACCAGGATTCTGCGAAACAAAAGACACACGAGATCCTAATGTCCCTCTGATTCAGCACCCTGGCTCTGAGATCATCGATTTTATTCACCCGAGACTGCACGTTCGTCAGCAAGATCATCTGTATAGGGAGTTTAAAACTGTTTCCTTAAACGCACTTGTGATCCTGATTTTCGCCCACGCTTCCTCCGAGGTTTTCTCCGTGGGCACTTCTGACCACGGACTGTGTTGTTTCTGTGGGTTTTAAGCAGCGATAGTTTGTTTAAACGCATTAAGACATCTTTGTTGACTGCACTAAACTTGAAAGCAGTTGTGCTTTTTAGTTGTAATAGGCTGAAACAGGATTATTTAATCATATCCATTAAGAGTTCTGCAGCTCCTCGAGTCGCACCTAGGCGCCCCGGAATATCAGAGAAGGGGATGAATTGAAGACAGCATTCAACATCTCCACTGGCTGGTATGAGTACCATGTGGCCTGGCCAACACCCCTGCTGCTTTTCAGACCCTGGTCAATGATGTACTCTGGAACACGTTGAATCAGCTTGTTTTTGCGTATTTGGGCGGCAATCTTATCTACTCCTGCTCTCAGTAGGAATATATCCAGCATGTCTGGAGGGTTCTCAGATGGGTCCTAAGGAATCACTAAGCTGGGGAAGTGAGTTCCACAATGAACAGGTGTTGTTTTTGGGCTATATCCTCACCCTGCCAGTGTTCAAATGGACCTGTGTAAAGTTCAGACAGTCACAGTGTGGCCCAAACCACCTACGGTCAAACAGGTGTGGCACTTCGTGGGGTTTGCAAACTTTTCGTTCTGTTTCATGGGAAACTCCCGATCCATCGCAGCTCCCATAAATGCACTCACGAAGAAGACCTCTGCAGGATTCCAATGCATAAGTGAAGCAGACTAAACATTCTCAGAGCTAAAGGTGACACTTCACCACTGCCCAGACTCATACTCATCATTGAGTTTGATGCATGGCGCACCGGAGCTGTACTCTCCCAGCACTCTTCTGTAGATAATTAGCTCCACCCCTGAGCTTCTCTTTCCCATCGCGTTACTCCTGTAACTATGGTGTCAGGAACTGAGAACTTCTGGCTGTGTAGGAGACTCTGAAGCCACGGCGACACCGGCTAGTGGGGGCAGAGCACCCATTTGTGGTATGGATAGATCACAAGAACCTCTCCTACACTTATGATGCCAAGTGACCCAACTCCCATCAAGCCCGTTGGGACTCTTTTTCACCTTTCCCTTTGCGCTTCTATACTATGTAATAACTTCCTGGAACACTTACTCAGTTTTCTGCACTCCCAAATGCACTTCCTCACACTTCAGTGAATATAAGGTTGCCTTCAACATGTTTCTGCCCAACTGGGCAGATCAGTTCCTGCAGTTTAAAGCTTTCCTTCTCTCTGACAACTACACAGCCAATTTTGTATATTCTGCAAAGTTGTTTATTATTCCTCCAATATTTATATCTAAATCATTAATGTATATTACAAAACAAGGAATCAAGAACTGGAACCCCACTGGTAACAAATTTCTTATCACAAAAGAACCCACTAATTATTATGCAGCAAACACAAGGAGATCTGCAGATGCTGGAAATTCAAACAACACACACAAAATGCTGGTGTTCCAGCATTATTATACTTGGCTACCAGCCATCAAGCCAATTGTGGAGCATATTTGTCACTCCCTCACTACATCAAATACATTGCCTTCACTGACTGACCTTCTTGCTCTCTCGTCAAGAAATTAATTCAGGTTTTATCAGGTTTTTGAATATCTTTGAATTTGCTTTGACTACACTTGCCGGCATTTTTTTTTCATATCCTTTGCTTTCCAACGTTCAATTTATGTCAAATTTCACACAATTAAATTGTGCACAATTCGTAAATAGTTGTCTGCAAACGTAGGACACAATGTTGTATTTCTTATCACAGTTGAATAATATTAATAAATATGCAGTAGTTAGAAGATAGAAAATAAATCAGAAAAAAACACAAGTAAGTTTCTAGTTGCACTAATTGGAGGTCAACATTCAAACAGTTCTTTCAATGCTGTCAGATCTCCCCAGAATGCGCCTATTCCTTGAAAGTTCTCTTCTTTCCAGTAAAGTAGATTTACAAAATTGCATTTGTTTTAAATTGGCATTTTTCAAAGTAATAAAAATTTATATTCTCATCATCTTGTAGGCGACCAACTAAAAGATTATCTTTGTTAATGTTTTTGAGATAAAGATATTAGTTTATTTCTTCCTGTGAATTTGCAATTGTGCAATCTAATGAAATTAAACAACATTACAAAATTAGTCTAATGAGAAATGGGATTACATTTAATAGAAAAAGGCCATTCAATTAATTGAGTATATTTTGCCCACTGGCATGCAAGTCAGAGAGTGCTCTAATGCACAGAGCTACCCCAGTGTTCAGATATTCTGGTAATGGAAATTTGCTCTTATGGAATTCACAGATCAGTATCCAAAATCCGAGATTCAGAATAAAATTTATTTTTGTGGAATTAATGTAGGGTAAAAATACAACAAAAACCTGACCTACAAGAGGCAGCAAAGGACCTGTACATCAATACAGATACTTCTGGTAAGATGGCGGTGCCTGCAGACACAGGATCTTCTCAGGGGCCAATCAAAGGTGCTTTTTTCTATGTTAAATGTTTTTTTTTATGATTGTAAGACTATACAGGACTCCAGTAACTATGGACACAGCTAGTCTACCGCATCTGTGAGCTGATTGTTGTTCGGAGTAGCCGGCAGGAGTATTGTAGAAGCTGGCTGGTGGGCTTCCGGGGTAGATTCCGGCTGGTGGTCCGGAGGTGCCGGATTGGGTTTGGAGGAGCTGACCTGTGCTGCAGCCTGCGACTTGGAGGCTTCGGCATTGGTGCATGCGTGAAGGCAGCGTGCAGCGAAACATGAGTGCCTGTCTTGGATGTTTTTCTTATGATTGCAAGACCCTGTTAGACATTGATTGCTGCAAGCCCATTTACCTTGTTTGGTGGGGGAGACAGGCGATGAGGCAGCAGCATAACCTCAGCAGTAGCGAGGATTAGGCCTCAAGCCATGGGCTTGCTTGCTGCTGCAGGCCAGGTGAGGAGATGCCGGAGGCAGTGTAGCGTGGTGTCCTTGCTCAGTTGGGGAGTGGCCTCTCCCTTCACCGCTGCCCTCCAGTGTTCAATCAGTGAAACGACAGGATGGATTGACAGGAACCATCAGTTTGCGTCACTTGTCACTCAGGTTGTGCACTAAAAATGTGTTCTCTACATGACTATGTATTGCTTTCTTTCTCACTATGTTGAATGTATGTATGTTTTTGCACTTTGGCCCCAAAGGAACACCATCTCATTTGGCTGTATCCATGTATGGTTGAATGATAATTAAACTTAATATGATTTTTTTTAGATCCGCCCAAGAAAGAAGAGATTATTGCTGTGATTAAATCATTAAAGAATAGCAAAGCTCCAGAACATGTCAATCTGGACACCGAACTGTTCAAAGCTCCACTAAAAGTTGAACCAGCCATCTTGCAGCCACTGCTTACTATAATCTGGGAATGGGACAAATACCCAAAAACTGGACAAAGGGAGATATTGTTAGGATCTACAAGAAAGGAGCACTAAGTTTATTGCAACAACTGGCATCGCATCAGACTTTTGTCAGTGGCCAGCAAGATTCTCGCCAAAGTCAATGCTCAATGAATGTTGTTGATGTGTGTTTGAGGAAAGAGCAGGCCAGCTTCCGAAGAAACAGAGGTTGTGTTGTCCAGATCTTCATGCTGGGTAACATGATAGAACAATGCACAGAGTTGCAGAGACAACTGTATGTGGATTTTGTTGACTTTGAAAAGGCTTTTGATACCATCCACAGGGAGAGCCTCTGGTGAATTCTCAGATCATACACATCCCTTCCAAAATTGTCCAGCTTATCCAGAGATTCCATGCTAACTTCACCTGCACCATAAGGGACAGGAATTTGACTTTTAAAGTCAAGACAGGAGTCAGGCAAGGTTGTATGATGTTGGTGATTTTGTTTAATCTGGTGATTGACTGGGTTATGAGGCAAATAACAAAAGATAAGCAGAGACTTCAGGAGGAGTTTATTCTCTATTTTAGAAGATCTTGACTTTCCAGATGATCTAACATTACCATCACATACACACCAGCACACGCAAGAGAAAACTGTGGACAGTTTGGACTCAGAGTCAGCCAGAGAAAGACTGAGATCATGACCCTCAATGTAGAGTCTCCTCCTCCTGTCAAGGCATATGGCATCAACTTACCCAGCAGCGGCAGATTCACCTGCCAGGGCAGCATCATTCAGCAGGATGGTGGGACCAAGGATGACATCCAGTGCAGACTTGGCAAAGCTAGAAACATCTTCAGATCAATGAGCAACACCTGAGGATCAACCAAGTACAGTGTCCACACCAAGGTTACACTGTACTTCTGTGTTCTGTGTACTGTGTTCTATCCACACTCCTGGGTCAGAATGCTGGCACATGACAGAGAATGGCCTTGCCAAGCTGTTATTGGTCCACACCATGAGCCTCCAGGAGATCTGCCATATTTTCTGGCCAAGAAAGATCTCCAACCATGCCCTACTTCTTCAGTTTCACCAGGAAGACATGGCCACAATCATCATGAAGAAATATTCATGAGGAAGATGGATTGGGCATGCAATGAGAAGAAAGGCCAACTCCATCATCAAGACAGTACTTCATTGGATGCCTGAAAGCAGAGGAAGCACGGGAGACCAAAGAAAACTTGCCACCATACTGTAGAGGCAGAAATGTGACCCTGAACCACACCTGGGACACAATAGAGAAGATGGCCAAGGACAGACAGAAATGGAGGACCTTCATTGCAGCCCTAAACGCCAATGGCATAAAGGGCAGTAAGTAAGCAAGTAGGAATGCAACAAATAAACACAAAGTGCAAAAGAAACATCAAAGGAAGTGCACAAAATGGATAGGTTTAGGAACGGAATTCTAGATATTCATATTTTGACAGTTCAAGTTACCGAGTTATTAGTGGAGAATCAAGTCAAGCCGAAGCTTCAATTGTGGACAGTACAGGTATCACATTAATTTATAGAATTCAGTAATGAGGTGTGCTGTCTCAGATGGATATACGAGTGAGAACAAGAGCAGTGGGAGGGCTACAGCGTGCAGAGTTTGCACACTCACCCTATGAATGCATGAGTTTCCTCCTGGTGTTCCAATCACCCCAATGACATCACAAAGACGTGTGAATTGGTATGCTAGTTAACCTCCGTAAATTAACCCTTGTTACAAAGCAGTTAAATCAGGGGAGCTAATGGGCAATAAGATATAAGAAAGGAAGAAAAATAAGTGAAGTTAAAAATCAATATTTTGCATAGCCTGGTACTTATTGCAGCTGAATTGACCCTGCGAGTTTAGACACAATCTATGGGGGGCTTAAATACTGAGGAATATCACTCCAGAATGAGTTTCAATCAAATCGAGAAACAACAATTGTGTGAACTAGGACACAATGCTTTGAGCAGTGTTACATAATGCTTGAGCAAATAGAATATGTGGTCCTAGTGGTGACACACATATGGTCTAAGGCACAATGAAAGTGTAAAATTACACCAAGACCACAAATAATTTCAGACAATTCCCAAAGACAGCGTGGCAGGAGAACAAAATGTGTGACAGGGTTTTCAAGATAATGGATGTGGAGGCTTTCATATGCACAGGCAGTTTAGAGTCAGTGAAGACATGGAGGCTAGGACTGAGTTACACAGTTCTACAGTTGGAAACCGATGCCAAACCATTGTCGGCTTATCCACGGAGCAGCCTCTAAATTAGAAATTGAGAAGGGGGTTGAGAAAAGTGCTAACTTTCAATCATGAAAGTAAACCTGACCTGAGAAACAGCATGGCAAAATGATTTTTGACACCACACTGATCTCCACTGGCAAGTAACTGAAAAAACAGGAGAGATGGCTTTCATCTCTAAGGGTGCAGGACCTCTGCACATGTTACGGAAGCATGTGGAGCAGAAAGGTGTGATGTCAATTTCAGTGATCGACTCCCTATGCAGAGCAATAACATTTTGGTGACTAACCAAGTGGTCAAGGGCACTAAATACATCTTCCGAAATGGCATATCCAACCGATGTAAGCCACTGCTCAATTCACCACTCCAGAGTCACTCATCAACAAACAATCACTCTCTGTATCAGCACTCACAGAAAACAATCACATGCTCCACTGCCACTTCGCAAGTTTAATATCCCAGCAAGCTTTTTCGTTCCCACATCTCAAACACTGCCACTTATTCAATGACATCGTATGATGTGAAAAAGAAAACAATCTTTCTTTTACAGAAGAAAGTGATATAACAGTTGTTGTGGGAGCTTTACAGAGCCGAACAGATGTGCCTGCACAACCTGAGCTTGTGGAGGAGATGGTATCAGAAAGGCCATTGCCGATCTCAGTGGTGCAGCTTATTCTACTGATGATTACAGAATTCTGTGCTCAGTCCTATTTGATCTCCCTAAAACCTCACTTGGCTTTTGTTTTTTTTTTGCATACGAGTAAGCATATGTTGTGAAGGTTCGAGAGAGGAGCAAGATAAGTCGCAGGTAATTGAATAACATTGCAAATGTTAATACATAGATAGTATTTCAAGAATGTCTTTACAGAAAGGGCCTTTCTAAGTTATATGCCCAGCCCTATCCTCCTTGCTTTCCCCCCTGAACATTTTTTAACTCCTCTGCCAATTCATTTGTTAATGCGATGGGAACTATCGTCTCCCCAAGACAGCAAGAAGAAAACAATTAGCAATGGTGATTACAATGGGAGGGGACAGACAGGCATTCCTATGCTATTCACAAGACTCCAGGATGATATGCTGTTTCCTGGTGCCAGGATCAACGGTGTCACTGAGAGGCTTCAGAGTATTCTGAAAGTAGTTGGTGGACCATCCAAGGTCCTGGTTCATGTCAATTCAAAGGCATAAATAGAAAATGGGATTTCCTTCAGGTGTAGGTTATGCATCTTGGAGAGGTTAAAAAGCAGAACTTCAAAGGTTGTTAGCACAGGATTTCCAAAGTAATATGTACAGACATAAAGAATAGAACTGGCTAGAAAGAAGGTACGTGAGGAAGTTGGAACCAGTACAGAGCAGAGGAGATGCACTATAGGAGGGCTAACACCAATCTCCCTGACAGGTGTTTGCTCTTGGGGAAGATTTACACCAGCCTGACAGGGGATGGTGACCACAACCAAAAGAGACAAAGTAGGATGTAAGTTTAAAAAATATTGTATATGAAATAAACAGCTAACAAAATCAAAGCTGAGCAACAAATTGATCAAAGACCAGGAAAACGATAAAATGACAAACTATAGGTTCTGTACCTGAATTCTCATAGCATTCTCAACAAGATAAATAAATTAATAGCAGAAATAATGTGAGTGGGTTTAATTCAATTCAACTTTAATTGTCATTTAACCATACAGGAATACTCATGAATACAGCCAAAAGAGACAGTGTAACTACGAGGTCAAAATGCAAAGATGTGTTACCAACAGTCACACACACAAGATCACAATCACATAATAAGACCTCCCCCTCCTCCTGGTGCCACAGTGGCTTGATGCCCACTCCTCACGCATGCAAATCAACAAACCCATATAGAGTATCAGTAAAATACAACGGTGTAGAATATACATGTATGTCGACTGGACCTCCCAGCCCAGTGATATCATCCATCAACCAGATCCAACGCCCGCTAGGTGACAACGCGGCTTTGAGGCCCAGTCCTTGCCCCGACACCAGACATCCGTTAGGCAATACCGCAGTTTTGAGGCCCAATCCTCACATATAGAAACACGTGGAATATTGGTAAAAACACAGGCACACTAATATATATGTATATAGTCCAGACCCGAGTCCATTTGAAATCGTCAGTCACCACAACTGCACTGTGCTACACCTCCCCTACCACCCCTCCGCTGCCCGAGTAGACTGTGCCAGCTCGGACACCTTTTTCCTGGTGGCTGAGGAGCAAGCAACCCCACAGCTTGAGGCCCCAAGTTCATTGAGTGCAGCCAAAAAAAAAATCTGCATTTGGCCACAAGAGAGCTTGTCTTCTCCCGAGCAGAACCCTAGGAGGGCAGTGTAACCCACCACACCATCCTCTGTGAAATGCCAATCTCATAGACATCATAAAACTATATCTGCAGGATTACCACATCTGGGAATGAAAGATTCCAGGGTAGGAAAGACAGGCAAAATACAAGGAAAAGGAATTGGTCTAGCATTATTAATATTGGAAGACATTTTTGCAGTGCTAAGAAATTATCTTGATTTGATAAATCACATTGAAGAATTGGAATCAAATGGGCAGCAAAAGGGCCTTTACTGGCCACCAAGCAGTAGTTATCATGTTGGTTATGGCATTAATCAGGAAACTAGAGGTGAGTATAACAGTCATAATAGAGTAATCATAGGAAATCTTTGCTTATATATAAACTGGGAAAATCAAATTTGCTTTAATAAATTGGAAGCTGAATTATCCAAGCTATCTTTCTCAATTAACACACAAAAAGTGCTGGAGGAATTCAGCAGGACATCATGGAAAGGAATAGAATTGTTTCTGGCTGAGACCCTTCATCAAGACTGAGAAGGAAGTGGAGAGAAGCCAGAAGAAGAAAGTACTCGGAATCACCGGCATGTGTCGTGGAATTTGTTATCAGCAGTAGTTCAATGCAATACATAATATCAAAAAAAAGATAAATGAAATAAAAATAATAATAAATCAATCAATTACAGTACATGTATAATGAATAGATTTTTAAAAATCATGCAAAAACATAAATATAGAAGGGAAAATAAATAAATCAATTACAGTATATATATACTGGAGATTAAAAATCATGCAAAAACAGAAATAATATATATTAAAAAAGTGAGGTAGTGTCCAAGGGTTCAATGCCCATTTAGGGATCGGATGGCAGAGGGGAAGAAGCTGTTCCTGAATCGCAGAGTGTGTGCCTTCAGGCTTCTGTACCTCCTGCCTGATGGTAGCAATGAGAAAAGGGCATACCCTGGGTGATGGAGGTCCTTACTAATGGACACTGCCTATCTGAGACATCGCTCCTTGAAGATGTCCTGGGTATTTTTGTAGGCTAGTACCCAGGATAGAGCTGACTAAATTTACAACCTCTACAGCTTCTTTCGGTCCTGTGCAGTAGCCACCCATCCGCCATACCAGACAGTGATGCAGCCTGTCAGAATGCTCTCCACAGTACGTCTATAGAAGTTTTTGAGTGTTTTTGCTGACAAGAAAATCTCTTCAAACTCCTAATAAAGTATAGCTGCTGTCTTGCCTTCTTTATAGCTGCATCAATATGTTGGGACTAGATTAGATCCTCATAGATCTTGACACCCGGAAACTTCAAACTACTCACTCTCTCCATTTCTGATCCCAAGAGGATTACCTCTCCTTCGTCTTACCCTTCTGGAAATCCACAATCAGCTCTTTCGTCTTACTGACGTTAAGTGCAAGTTTGCTGCTGCGACACCACTCCACTAGTTGGCATATCTCGCTCCTGTACACCCTCTCGTCACCACCTGAGATTCAACCAACGATGGTTGTATCGTCAGCAAATTTGTAGATGGTATTTGAGCAATGCCTAGCCATCCAGTCAGGTGTATATAGAGAGTAGAGCAGTGGGCTAAGCACACACCCCTGAGATATGTCAGCATTGATCATCAGCAAGGAGGAGATATTATCACTAATCTGCACAGATTGTGGTCTTCCGGCTAGGAAGTCAAGGATCCAATTGCAGAGGAAGGTACAGAGGCCCAGGTTCTGTAACTTCTCAGTCAGGATTGTGGGAATGATGGTGTTAAATGCTGAGCTATAGTCGATGAACAGCATCCTGACATAGATGTTTTTATTGTCCAGGTGTTCTAAGGCCACGTGAAGAGCCATTGAGATTGTGTTTGCTATTGGCCTGTTGTGGTGATAGGCAAATTGCAGTGGGTCCAGGTCCTTGCTGAGACAGGAGTTCAGTTTAGTCATGACCAACCTCTCAAAGCATTTCATCACTGTAGATTTGAGTGCTACCGGAAGATATTTATTAAGGCAGCTCACATTATTCTTCTTAGGCGCTGGTATAATTGTTGCCTTTTTGAAGCAAGTGGGAACTTCCACCCGTAGCAGTGAGAGGTTGAAAGTCTCCTTGAATACTCCCGCCAGTTGGTTGGCACAGGTTTTCAGAGCCTTACCAGGTACTCCATTGGGACCTTGCGACTTGCAAGGGTTCACTCTCTTTAAAGTCAGCCTAACATCGACCTTTCAGATGAGATCACAGGGTCATCAGGTGCAGCAGGGATCTTCACAGCTGTGGTTGTGTTCTCCCTTTCAAAGCAGACATAGAAGACACTGAGTTCATCTGGTAGTGAAGTACCACTGCCGCTTTGTAGGAAGTAATGTCTTGCAAACCCTGCCAGAGTTGTCATACATCCCATTGTACTGTAGTTCTTTCCTCTTCCTTTCCAGTCCTGATGAAGGGTTGTGGCCTAAAATGGCATCAGTTTTTTTCCTTTTTATAGATGCTGCCTGACCTGCTGAACTCTTCCAACATTTTATGTATGTTGCTCTGAACATCCAGCATCTGCAGAATAAAATCTCTTGTATTTGTGATATTCTCAATTAATACGTTATGAAACAAAAAGATAAAAGATTATCTTTGCTCTTGTATTATGTAATAAGAAGAGAATGACTAAAAATCTTGTTCATGGGGGCTTTTGTTTGAAAATGACCATGATATAATAGAAGCAAGTTTTGATGCAAAATGAACACCATAAATCTAGCTGAGGAAGTTATGAGGTAATGAGTGGTTATGGCTGATCGGGAGAAAACTTAAAAATGCATGCTGGGGGACAGGAATGGTTGGCAGTTAAAGAAATAATGCATAAGCTCCTAATACATATAAAATACACACATATTCCTTGAAGACATAAAATACTTACAGGTTCATTTGTTCATGCGTGGCTGACCAGAAAAGTTGAAGCAGGCTTAGAAATTTGCAGAAATATGTAAATAGTGGGTCTGAGAAGTGGGAAAATTTTCAAATTCAGAAGAAAAGGACCATTAAATTAACAAGGAACTCAATATAAGCATAGATTGGTGAGAAACATGCCAAACAAACTAAGATCTTTTATTGAGAGATAAAAGTAAAGAATTGATGAGGGTGCACATGGATCCCTTCTAAGCAGCTATTTTTTTGTCTCTATTTGCAGTAAAAGACACAAAAAATATTGCTGGGTAGATTAGAATATCAAAGTTCTGTTGAGAATTAGAAAATGAAGGAACGAAGCATTCATCGAAAAGTAGTGTAGAGAAACTCGTGAGCTTGAAGGCTCGGAAATCCCAATGACCTGATGTCTGTATCTCTAGAGCTTTGAAAGAAATAGCTTTAGAGATAATGAATTCTCTGGTTGTAATTCTCTAAGGCTCTGTAGATTCTGGAATTGCTCCTCTATATTGAAGAGTAGGAAATAGACCATACTATTTAAGAAATGAGGGAGAAGTAAGGAACTACTGACGTATTTAATAGAGCCAAAATGGAGTTTTTAAAGGCAAAATCACATTTAACTCACCTTTTCAAAGTTGGTTGAGGACAGCTAGCGGGGAACTAGTGTGATGTGACATATTGGGATTTCTCAAAGGCCTTCAATAGGGTCGTGTACAAGACTTCAGTTGACAATTTTAAGAGTATGTGGAATTGAGGCAAATGAACTGGCATAGATGTTGAAATGGTTTGCATACAGAAATCAGAGTGAGGAGAAATGGATTGTTCTCGGGTTGGTAAGTTGTGACTCGTGTGTTACTGAATGGATTGGTGTTTGAATCCCACCTATTAAATCAATGTCAACAATTTGGGAACTAAGAGAATACTTCAAAATGTTCAAATGATGCTCGGCTTGACATGACTGTAAGGACAGCAGAAGTTATAAAGAAGCTGCAAGGGGATAAGGACAAGCTGTGTTAGTGGAAAGGAACATGGCAAATAGAGTATAATGTGGAAAACTGGCAAAGCAGCACATGCCACAGAAACTATTCAAAATAAGTGAAGCAGCTAAAAACAAATTTCACCTCTAATATACCTGGTAAAAAATTACACTGATCAATCAAAAACTGATGTATGCATTACAACACACATACAATACTGCAGGAACTTAGCAGGTCAGGCAGCATCTACAGAAAAGAGTAAATAATCGACATTTCAGGCTGAGGCCCTTCTTCAGGACTGGGAGGGAAGGGGTAGATGCCTGAATTAAATGTGGAAGTGAGGCGAGGGAAAAGATGCTAGCTGTAAGGTGATAGGTGAAGCCAGGTGGGTGGGAAAGGTAAAGAAAGGGTTGGAGAAGAAAGAATCTGATAATAGAGGAGAGGGGACAATAGGCAAAAGGGAAGATGGAAGGAGGGGGGACCCAGGGGTAGTAATAGGCAGGTGAGAAGTGAAAGGGATAGAGGGGTATGGGAATTTTGTTCACTGGAAGGAGAAATCAATAATCATACCCAGATGGTATATAAGGCATTGCTCCTCCAGCCTGAGAGTGGACACAAGAGGTCGTGGAATGACACATTGGAAAGGGAATGATATGCATTCATGTCATTGCAACATGAGAAAATGTGAAGATACGTGAGTAAAGGGTGAAAGGTGTACAGGGATTACTAAAGAACTTAATGTCACAGGTTTTTTTTCTTCAATGATAAACAATGTGCAGGGGGAATGGCAGGTAAACCTGAAATTTTAATCACATTTTGTGCAGAAATAATGAAATCTATGGCCATATTAATGCAGAACTATTTTAATCACACAGTTAAAATTTTTCTACTCCCCCTCCCCAAACAAAAACAAATGAAAGTAGACAACTCCTTCTCGCTCTTTTTCAAAACTTCAGTAGAATTACCAAAGGAAAGCCAGAGAGGGCATATTTTAAAGAACCACATTAGAATAAGTTCTTCCAGCAACCTGAAACCTCTTCTGACTTAAGACCATCTTATTTTCTGTTTAGGATTCCATTCCTTCTACATTACCATCTCAAAAGAAAATACTAAATTTCTGAGGGCCTGTTTTGTGTAGGAGAGTTCAGAAGGACTGACTTAACCAGGAGATCTTTATGATTTTTGAACGGTAGAATTTGATTTTCCATTCAATCAAATACTTAATGTTATTAATGCTCTGTTTCTGTCACAACACCTTCTCTGCTGTGCTGATGTCCATATTGGAACCACTTCTTCCACGTGTGCAGATGTCATCCACCTCATCAATTTCATTTCCATTTTCTACTTCACCTCAAGTTCACTTAGTTAATCTCTGACAACACACTCCCCTCTCTTGATCTCTCTGTCACCACCTCAGCAGACAGATTATCCACCAACATCTAATACAAACCCACCCACTCCCACAGCCAACTTAACTACACATCCTCCCACTTGCAAAGCTGCCATTCCCTTTTCTCAGTTCCTCTGTCTCTGCTTGTGATGAGCCCTTCCACTTCAGGACACCTGGGCTATCCTCCCTTTTCAGAAACTGAGCTTACCTCCTTACTGTTATTGACGTTGGCCTCACCTGAATTTCTTCTATTTCTCACACTTCAGCTCTCACCCCATCACAGCCAGGCAGAATGGGGATACAGACTCTCGAGTCCTCATCTACCACGCCATCAGCCTAAGCATCCAACATGTCATTTTTTACTACAACTATCTACAATGGGACCCCACTTTCCCCTCTCCACTTTCCACAGTGATATTCTTTTTTTTAACTCCCTTGTCTGCTCGTCCCTTCCCACTTATCCCCTTCCCTCCCCACACACTTGCTCTGTAATGCATATTACATCTGCATCAACATCTTCCCCCTCATTACCATGCAGGACCCTGAGCAACTATTCCGGCTGATGCCCTCCTTCACATGTGAAACCATCAGTGTTAGTTATTCCATCCACATATCCCATTGTGGCCTCCTTAACATCGCCTTCATTAAGCACTTACATTCCATTTGCCAGTGGAATCCAGTGGCCATCCATTTCAATTCCGCTTCTCCTACCCACACCGACATATCGGCCCATTGCCTCCTCCGCTGCAAGTCAGGGTCAAATAACAATTGGAGGAACAACTCATAGTCCGCATGAGCATTCTCCATTGTGGTGGCATGGACATTAAATTCTCAAACTTGCAGTTACTGCTCATCCTCTGCCCTTCCCCTCTTTTTTTTACTTTTCTCTTTCCTCCTGATCCAACTGCCCCCCATCATCTTATCTATTCCCCTCCATCACCCCCCTCCATCCGCCCATTACCCCACATACTCTACCCATCAGTTCCCGTCCCCACTTCCCTCCCTTTATTTCATACTTCACTGACTCCCCTGTCATATTCCATCATCATCAGCCCTTTGTTACATCCCCCTATTATTTCACAGCTTCGGACATCATTCCCACTCTCTTCTGCCTATCACCTCCTCACCTTTCACCTGCTAGCTCATGTTCTGCCCTTCCTCGCACAGTTTTACACTGATTATCTCTTCCTTTCTTTTCGTTTCAGATGACCGCTAAACTGAAATGTTGGCTGTCCGTTTTGCTCCACTGATGCTGCCTGACCCACCAGATTCCTCCAGTGCCCTTTGTGTTCCTTCGACAGTAAAGCCGGATACTGCTGTGGTCTTACCCTTTGCTGCAGGCAGCAGCGTTATTTTTTACACACCTCAAGGAAAACTAGTCAAATTGAATAGTAAGGAGGCTTGTCTAAGGCTACAGCAGAATACAGATCAGATGCAAAGTTGCTTTGGCAGATGGAATTTAATCTTAACAAATGCAAGGATTGCATTTTGTTAAAATTAAAATTAATCTGAACTAATCCAGAGCCTACTGAAAGTGGTGAGGCATGTGGGCAAGGTGGTGAAAAAAGGCATTTGGTATGTCTTACAGGCCAAGACATTGAGCACAGGAGTTGGGGTTTCACGTTGAAGTTCGAAATATTGGTTAGCTGAGCTGCAGACTAGGTGTGGTTGCAATAGGAAGAATACAGAATGGCATATTGCCTGGAATGGAGAGTTGCAGATATAAGGAAAGGCTGGGTAAGCTGGTTTTATTCCCACTGGAATGCAGAAAGCTCAGGAAGTCACCTTATTGAGGTTTATGAAAGCAGGAAGGTCTTACCAAGGCAGCATGGTTGCAGTTGGTGTAATGTGATTACAGCGCCAGTGACCTGGGTTTAATTCTGCTGCTGTCTATAAGCAGTTTGTGTATTTCCTTGCACCCATGTGGTTTCCCCTTCCTCGCACATTCCAAAGACAGATGAAGTCGTGGTTTAATTGTCACATGGGTATAATCAGGTAGTGTGGACTCATTGGGCCAGAAGGGCTTGTGACCATACCGCAGCTATAATAAAAATTAAAGAATATATATAGGGTAGGTAGTCAGAATTTCTTTTTGTCCCCAGGGGAGGGGAGACTGGGCCTAGAAGTGCATAGACTCAAGATTAAAGCAAATGAAATTAAAAGAGATGTGAGGGGTAAGTTTTCACATGGCAGCTGGTAAATATCTGGCATGAGCAGCCAGATGAGGTGGTAGAGGCAGATAAACTTATGGCATTTTAAAGGCATATGGATGGATACTTAGCAAGGAAAGGAAAATGATGCATTTGGAAATTCAAAGAGTGGTAGTAGGTAGTAGTAGGCCTCCGTTAGTCTCGATAGACCATGGATTTGCGCCTTGGAAAGTTTCTAGGGCGCAAGTCTAGGGAAGGATTTTTTTTAATGGAAGACAGCAGTTGCCCAAGCTACAAGTCTCCCCTCTCCATGCCACCGATGTTGTCCAAGGGAACGGCATTAGATGTGGTAGTAGGACAAATAGATTCAATGGTAGGGCAATAAAGAATTCTGCTGAACTGAGAGAACTCAAGATTTAAGCCCATTGTTCCATAAAGGTGGCAGCACATGTACATAAGGTGGTGATGAAGGCACATGGCATTCTTGACTTCACAACTCATGGCACAGAACACAAAAGTTGGGATGTAATGTTACAACTGTACAAAACAATGGCTAGACCTCACTGAGAACTATTGTCTGCAGTTCTGTTTGCACTATATAAAAAAGGATGGGACAGAACTGGAGAGAGTACAGAGATTCACCAGGAACTCGCCTGATTGGAAGTATTTGGTTCGGGGGGTGAGACTGGACAGACTGTACTGGATTTGTCCTAGAGTAAAGGAGGATGAGAAGTTATCTGATAGATGTATGTAAGATTATAAGAGCTATAGATAGGGTAGAACATCAGAATTTTTCTTTCTTTGGTAGGGCTATCAAAAACAAGACAGGAGGTTTTAAATGAGAAGAAATAGCTTTAAAGGGGATTTCAATTGGGTTACTTTATGATAATGCAGTAAAATTAGACTTCAGTATTCAGAAAAGTTGAAGTGCTTTTTAGGTGACAAAGAGACTTCTGGTGTCAGGCTTGCTTTGTGTAGGCCTGTGGAAGCTTGAAGGCAATGGTGGTGGCAGAAGATTCAGGTGGTGACAATGGATTTTCTACATGAGCTTTGAATGGTGTACATAGAAACCACGTACCTTCCTTTCAATTCAATTTGGTGTTACTCTTCTCCTACTGTCATTCCTGCATAATGCAGTGAATCAGGAGAACAATAACTGAAGCTTTACGATCTCATTCCACAGCTAAATAAACTAACCTTTCATCTTATTGACAAATTCAGTAGTTCATCTGCTCATTAAAACATCTGTTGTGTCTGCTTTATTACAATTTGCAATACATCATTTATTTTCCAATTATGCCTTTGATTTTTCAACAGCAGGAATTACTGAACCAATTTCAAACATTCTGTGTTTTATCTGTTGCTCAAAGATAATTATGCACTTATTTTCACTCGTATTTAACATATAGGAATAAGCAATGGGATTATCAGAATGGGAGTGGTTTCTGACATCTTTAACTGCTCCCTGCTTCAGTCTAAGATCCCCTCGTGTTTTAAGAAGGCAACGATAGTCCCGGTGCCAAAGAAGAGTAAGGTGGCATGCCTGAATGACTATCGACCTGTGGCTCTGACCTCCATTGCTATGAAGTGTTTCGAGTGATTGGTTATGGCACACATCAACCATAACCTACCGGTCAACCTCAACACTTTGCAATTCGCCTACCGGAGCAACAGGTCAATGGCAGATGCCATCTCTCTGGCACTACATTCATCCTTAGAATACCTGGAGAATAAAGACACATATGTAAGGCTCCTTTTCATTGACTACAGCTCTGCCCTTAATACCATCATTCCAAATAAACTGAGTCCTAAGCTCCGGAACCTGGGTCTTAGCACTCAGATCTGCAGCTGGATCTTCAACTTCCTCACAGACAGGACCCAGGCTGTAAAAACAGGGGACAAGCTCTCCTCTACAACCACTCTGAGCACTGGTGCCCCACAAGGCTGTGTACTCAGCCCCCTGCTGTACTCACTGTACACCCATGATTGTGTAGTCAAGTTTCCATCAAATTCAATATATAAGTTTGCTGATGACACCACAATTGTAGGCCGTATCTTGGGTAATGATGAGTCGGAGTACAGAGAGGAAACTAAGAACCTGGTGGCATGGTGCGAAGACAATAACCTATCCCTCAATGTCAGTAAGACAAGGGAATTGGTTGTTGACTTCAGAAGGAGTAGCGGACCACATGACCTCATCTACATCGGTGGTGCGCAGGTGGAACAGGTCAAAAGCTTTAAGTTCCTCTGAGTGAATATCACAAATAACCTGACTTGGTCTAACCAAGCAGAGTCCATTGCCAAGAAGGCCCACCAGCACCTTTACTTCCTGAGAAAGCTGAAGAAATTTGGCTCTGTCCCCTAAAACCCTCACTAATTTTTATAGATGCACCGTAGAAAGCATTCTGGTATGGAAGTTGTCCTGTCCAAGACTGGAAGAAGCTGCAGAAGATCATGAACACAGCCATCACACATCACACAAACCAATCTTCTGTCCTTGGACTCACTTTACACCGCATGCTGTCGGAGCAGTGCTGCCAGGATAATCGAGGACATGACTCACCCAGCCAACACACTTTTTGTCCCTCTTCCCTCCAGGAGAAGGTTCAGGAGCTTGAAGACTCGTACGGCCAGATTTGGGAACAGCTTCTTTCCAGCTGTGATAAGACTGCTGAACAGATCCTGACCCGGATCTGGGTGGTACCTTCCAAATAATCGGACCTGTCTCTCAGTTTTTTTTGCACTACCTTACTTTATCTTTTCTATTTATGATTTATAATTTAAATTTTTATTATATTTACTATTGATTTGTACTCCAGGGAGAACGAAGCGCAGAATCAAGTATCGCTGTGATGATTGTAAGCTCTAGTATTAATTGTTTGGTGACAATAAAGTAATAAAGTAAATCCTAAGTTTGGATAGGAGTCAGGAGCAGATAGTTGTCTTGACTCAGGCAGGTATTTCGGCCTGAAGTGCAGAGATGTAGGAGTCTGTTGTACTGACCTTGCACAATGAGTAAACAGTATTTGTTTGCAAATAACTGAAGGGCAATGTGGTGCTGCATGGTAACGAAATGGCTGTTGATAACTAAGAAGTGACCAAAGTATACAAAGATAAGAGTACATCTCTGATTAGAGTCAGAGCAGGGAAAATGGTAAAAAGACAAAACTCTTTAACATTCTTAACAATTCAGAGGAACTAAAAGTACAAATTGAAACAAATACTGCAGATACCATCCAAAGCCCATTACAATTATGTGGTTGTAAAGTGACCAAGGCTGGTAATGAAATATTTCAGGATAACTAACTTTCAGTAGAGACAGACCAAATGCAAAAAGAGTCGGGATAGCATTGAAAACATGACGGGGTAATTGCTCGTAGGAAGCAAAGAACTATTTCAGAAGATTAACAATTTGAACCAGTTTAAATGGACTTAAGAAAGAGCAAGTATCATGGTGGAAACTGTTTATAAGACCCTAAACAGATAGTACGGAGAACCGCAGGAAACTGGAAACAGATATAAAACGGTAATACTACATTCCTAAAGCATAGACAACTGAGCATAGACAAGTACAGCACAGGAAAAGGTCCTTTGAACTATGATGTCGATACTGACAATGGTGTCAATCTAAGACAATCATATCTGCCTGCACACGGTCTGTAATCCTCCATCTTCTGCTTCTCCATGTGTCCGCCTAAATGTTTCTTAAATTTTGTTATCATATCTGCTTCAACCATAATTACAAGCAGCATATTCCAGGTAACTACCACTTGCTGTTTAAAAATAATTTGCTTCACAAATCTTTAAACTTTCTCTCTCTAATCTTAAAATCCGTAATTTCTGGTATTTAAAATTTTCAACTTCAGGAGAAATACGATGATCATTCAACCCATCTATGCTCTCATAATTCTGTATTCTTCTATCGCGTCACCCCTCAGCCCCCAACATTCCAAAAAGACAACCAGTTTATCCAAACTCTCCTTGTAATTTATACTTCCTAATCCAGGCAACAGCTGGTGAATCTCTTCTGCACCAATTCCAAAAACTTCACGTGTACTGCGACTATCAGAATCACACACAATATTCCAAATGCAGCTTAAACAAAGTTTTCTGATAGCTGCAACATGACTTCTTTACTTTGATACTCAATGCCCTGACCAACGAAAGCATGCATGCCATGTGAACTCATTATAACTTGTCTTCCTGCTTATGGGGAGCTATGGACATGCATCCCAAGAACCCTCAATACACCTATAAATCTGAGGGTCCTGCCTTTTACTATATATAAATATCCTTTTCTCATTCATCTAACTTCCCAAACACTTGTCTGGATTAAACTCCATCTGCAATTTCTCCTCCCACATCTTCAATTGATCTACATCCCATGACTTTCTTTGTTCCAGAATTTCACCAGTGTCTATTCCAACTGGAAATGTACTAATTGCACTAGCCATATTTCTATACAAATTATTTTCATATATTACAAACAACAGAGGCACACTTAATTGCTCCAAGAATGACCCCTGTGGAACATCTCTGGTTATAGAGAATCAGTTGGAGTTACACCCATCTACCACTACCCTCTCTCATCCCTACCCAAGCCAATTTTGGATCTAAATTAACTACTCATGGATTCCAAGTGACTTAAATTTCTGCCTAGCTTACCATGAGGGATCTTGCCAAATGATTTACTACAATGTCTATCATCAATGTTACTTCTTCAAAAACTCCATGAAATTTGTGAGACAGGACCTCCTCTGCAGAAAGCCATTCTGATATTCCTGAATAAGAATTCTCTAGAGAGGTGCTGGCGGGTGTAATATGTCTATAGAAGGTAGATGCCAACAGGCAGGGTGTGAAAATGGAAGGTAGGAGGCTGTAGGGGTGGTGTGAATGAGAAGACAAAAAGGGGGAGGACTGGATGGGGTGGGGGAGGGCACTGGTTCCACCTGTTCCACATAGTTCCACCTGCCCTTCACCTAACCCCTGTATTATATTTCTTACTTATCAGATTCCAGCACTGGTAACTTCTGTGTTCCTTGTCATCATCCTACCTTCATCAATCCCTCACCTGCCTCTGCCTCCCCTACCCTACCTGAATTGATCTGTTTATTCAGCTTTCACCCCACCAATCAAACACTGGCTTCTGTTTTTGCACTTATTTATTTATTCATCTCTACAGGCCCTTGCGGCCCTTTGAGTTGCACCGCCAAGCAATCCCCAACAACCCCAACATAATCATGGGACAATTTACAAAGACCAACTAACCTACCTGGTGCGTCTTTGGACTGTGGGAGGAAATCAGCAGACCTGGAGAAAATCCACGCATTCCGCTGGGAGGACCCACAGAGACTCCTTTTAGAGGACGCAGGGATTGAAATCCAAACTCCTACACTCTGAGCTATAACAGCATCAGGCTAGCCGCTATGCAACTGTGGTGTCCCATATTATATATTTTATTATTTTTTATATTTTATATCTTCCTCTCTGCCCTTAGTCTTGGGAGTTTCAATCTGAAGCATTGACAGGTCCTCTCCTCTCACTAATCCTGCTCGACCCACTGAATTCCTCCAGCAAACTGCTTGTTGCTCCAGATCCCAATGCCTGCAGTTGCTTGTGTTGGGGGTAGGATTCTGGCATGGAGTAAGGCCTGGTTAAGGGACGAGGAACAGAGAATAAAGATTTTCAAGGGGGAATCTGTGAGCAGTGCAGGGATCAGCTGAAACATCGGCCATTTGTAAGAGGGGATCAGTTGTCAAAGTTATGTAGAGGTGTGGGCTACGAAGAGGGTGCTAGAAAGAATATAATGTGCGGAAATATGAAGCTCTTTGTCTTTAAAAGATAATGGAAAGTCAGAATATCCTTGAGAGTCTGAGACGCATTGGTGTTCTAAAGGTCTGTGTGGCCTTGCACTCAAATCTCTGAATTTAACATGCAGCTACAGAATACAAACATTACATTGGCTAAAAGAAATTGAGTACAATAATAAAGACATCTTCAAATGTATAGCACTCTTCTGAGAACACACTTGAATAATTAAAGACAGAGTAGATCGCTCACATACTTGCAAAGAGTCAAGTAGTGTGCAAAAGTCTTAGGCACATACAGTGGATATAGGTAGGGTGGTTAAGACCTTTGATCAGTGTTGTAGGTGCATTGAAAGCTTGGGGACATCGCGCAACAAGTGAATAAGCTTTACTCACTGGAAATACTAAAATAAGAAGTGATTTGTTCAAGTAAACAAAATTAAAGGCAGGCGCAATGACAATATTTCCCCTATCTAGAACCGGGGATCACTGTCTAGGTGGGGAAATATGTGGCAGTTTTTTGGTATTGAAACAAGAAATTTTCCCTGTGTGGAATTTGGAATTCTCTTCTCAAGAGTGTTATGGAGGTTCACTCACTGAATATGTTCAAGATATAGATAGTAGAATTATGGATAGTAAAGATTCTGGAATTAATATTAAATTGAACTGCTGCTGCTAAGATAACAAATTTTATGTCAAATGCAACAAACCTGTTTCTGATATTGATGTAAAAGATTATCCATTAATTTATTGAATGTTTGAAAAGGCGTGAGGGGTTTACTTTTTCTTCTGTTGTTTAGACGGGGAGAATAACAATCTGACCAAAACAGAAGAGACCCATCAGAACTGTGGAATGAAAGGGAATGTACAGTCAGGAGGATAGCTACTTATCCCTGTGATCACAAACACTGTCTTGTGAATGTATTCAGCAGTTCACATAAATGAATATTACAACCAGGAACTTTGATCAATTTAACTGAGAATTCGTGGTTCACAGTACAGCGCAAAAAAGTGGAAAATCGCAAAGAATGAAAACTAAAAATTTCAAAAACTGAAATGTCAGCCCTTCAAAAGTATTTATCCCTTTTGCACAGTATTTAATTAAACAATCTCTTGCAGCAATTACAGACAATGGTCTTTTTGGATAAGTCTCTATTAGCCTTGCACAATGTGATAGAGCCAGATTTGCCCATGCTTCCTTGGAAAATTGCTTAAGCTCAGCCAGGTTAGTTGGGAAGCGGCACTGGACAACTATCTTGAGGTCTTGCCAGAGATGTTCTATCAGGTTAAGGTCAAGACTCTGACTGAGCCACTCAAGGACATCAATTTTCTTTATTTGAAGCCATTCCATGGTTGCTCTGGTAGTGTGCTTTGGGTTATTGTCCTGCTGAAAGACAAACTTCCTCCCAGTTTAAGCTTTCTGACAGAGGCTAGCAGGTTATTAATCAAAGATCTCTCTGTACTTAGCAGCATTCATCTTCTCATCATTTTTGACCAGATTCCCAGTCCCTGCTGCTGAAAAGCACCTCCTTTGCATGACGCTACCTCCACCATATTTTACAGTAGAGATGTTGTTACCACATTGATGCACTGCCTTCATGGTAGAAGGCACAAAAAACATACAAGATACAGCAGGTGGCAAAAGAGAATGAGAAGCCTAAATCAACTGATGTTAATAGAAAATAAATTGCTAGATGACCTAAGGGGATGAATAGCTGCTAAATCTCTTGAATTTGTTGGCTTAGATTTGAGGGTTCCAAAGAGGATGTTGCAGAGATAAGAGGTAAATTGGCTTTCATTTTCCAAAGTTACATAGATTCTAGGAAGTTTACAGCAGACTGGGATATAGCAAATGTAACACCTCTGTTCAACTGGGAAGTGAATGAGAAAGCAAGCTACTACATATGCAGGGTAACTTCACATCAGTTCTCAGGAAAATACTGGAACCCATTATTAAAGAAGTGATAAAAGGACATTTTAAAAAACACAGTATAATTAATCAGAGACCAGGTACTGCAGCATTATTGAAGAGAGAAACTGCGTGAACAGCAAAATCTGCTGGACGAGCAGCATCAGGGAAGGAATTATCGACATTTCAGGTTAAAACTCTGCATCAGGACTGTGTTAACTGTATTAGCATATCTATTAGAATTCATTGGGAATGTAAGGTGCAGAATAGATAAAAGAGAGCCAGTGACTTCCAAAAGACATTTATTGAGTTGCCACATAAAGGGCTTATGACACTGAAGATAACATATTGCTATGGATAGAGGATTGATTAACAAACGGAAAACGAAGCGTAAGGTCATTCTCAGTGGAGTGAATTAGAATGAGAATTAGGTTTAATATTACTGGCATATGTTGTTCCAAGGCAGCAGGCCATGCAATACATAATAATCAAATTAACTATAAATTAAAATAAATACAAATATAAAAATAAATTATAGTAAGTAGTGCAAAAAGAAAGCAAAAGAAGAAAACAAATAGTGAGGTAGTGTTCATGGGCTCATTGTCCACTCAGAAATCTGATGGCAATGGGGAAGAAGCTGTTCCTATAATGTTAAATATGTGTCTTCAAGCTCCTGTACCTCCTTCTTGATGGTGGCAATGAGATAAGGACATGCCCTGGATGGTGGAGAGGGGGTCTTTAATGATGAATGCTCCTTTCTTGAGGCATGGCCTTTTTGAAGATGACCTTGTTACTGGGGAGGCTAGTGCCCATGATGAAACTGGCAAAGTTGGCAACATACTGTAGCTTTTATCAACCCTGTGCCATGGGCCCTCCATACCAGATGGTTTTGCAACCAGTTAGAATGCTCTCCACAGTATATCTGTAGAAATTTGCAGAAGTATTTGGTGATATACCAATTCTCCTTAAACTCCCAATGTAATATAGCCACTGCCATGCCTTCATTGTAAACAATCTCTGCCCGGACATTATTTTAACTCTTGCCTTGTCACAACTTCCAACAGAGTCATCAATATGTCGGGGCCAGGATAGACTTAGGAGATGTTGATGACAAGGAACTTGAAAGTGCTCACCCTTTGCATAAGACCATAAGACATAAGGCATAAGATCAGAATTAGGCCATTTGACCCAATGAGTCTGCTCCACCATTCCACCATTGATGATTTACTAACCCTCTCAACACCATTCTCCTGCCTTATCCCTGTAACCTTTGACATCCTCACTAACCAACAACATCCTCCACTTTCAATATACTGAATGACTTGGCCTCCACAGCTGTCTGTGGCAATGAATTCCACAGATTCACCACCCTCTCAGTGAAGAAATTCCTCCTCATCTCTTTTCTAAGTAGACACTTCGCCATTCTGAGGCTGTGCTCTCTGGTCCTAGACTCACCCACTATGAGAAACATCCTTTCCACATCCACTCTGTCTAGGTCTTTCAATGTTCAATAGGTGTCAATGAGATCCCTTCATTATTCTAAACTGGATACTGGCCCAGAGCTTCTCATAGTTAACCCTTTCATTCCTAAAATCATTCTCTTGAACTTCCTCTGGACCCTCTCCAATGCCAGCACATCTTTTATTATATAAGGGGCCCAAAGCTGCCCACAATACTCTGTGCGGTCTGACCAATGCCTTATAAACCCTCAGCATCACATCCTTGCTCTTATATTTAGTCCTCTTGAAATTAGTGCTAACATTGCATTTGCCTTCCTTAACACAGACTTAAACTGCAAGTTAACCTTTGAGGAATCCTGCACAAAGACTCCCAAGTCCCTTTGTACCTCTGATTTTTGAATTTTCTACCCTTTTAAAAAATAGCCTACACTTTTATTCCTTCTACCAAAGTGTCTGGTCATATAACGTAGATTCCGGACTACAGAGCGCACCTGATTTTTAGCCGCTGGCTCTAATTTTAGAAATAAAATCATTTTTTTAATTGTAAAGGCCGCACCGGATTTTAGGCCGCATCGGATTTTCGGCCGCAGGTGTCCCACGTTGTAATATGAGATATTTACACAGAAAGATATTACACGTGAGGATTTTTTTAACTTTTAATTAAATCCATATGGTAACAAAAACAAATACATATTGCAAATGCTTTTTTTCGAACCATGCCCGTACGCGGCTACTTTTAAATATACGTTGCGTATACTTCTTTACTGAACAACATTCCAATATCTCCTAACGACTGGTAAAAAAATATATATATTGCAGCCTACCAGGAAAAGTTATTGATACCTTTAACTTAAAAGCAGAGTTCGCTCAGATCCAAAGCCGCTCGCGTAATGCGCTCCCCCCCCCCTCCGTCCCGTTTCATCGCAAACGGCATTTAAAAGCAGCGTTCGCTCGGATCCAAAGCCGCTCGCGTAATGCGCTCCCCCCTCCTTTCCGTTTCATCGCAAACGGCATTTTCCCACAAGACACCGCGAAACCGGGTGTGACGTCATAGCATCCCGCGATGTAGTACAGAAAACAAATATAGTTTAAACTAAGTAGTCAGCACAATGCTTCGAGTGTTTTCCATGTTGATGAGGGTGAGTACAAATGACTGATTTACAATAATTTAATTGTGAAAGTGCGCTTGATTTATCGTACAATTTCATTGGACCTCTGTGAACTACTCATCAATTTTATTGGTCTACTGTTACGAGGCAAAATGTTTACGAGGCGGCATGAAAAAAAACCATGCATTAGCCGCTTTGGATTATTGGCCGCAAAGTTCAAAGCTGTTCAAAATGTGGGAAAAAAGTAGCGGCTTAAAATCCGGAATCTACGGTACTTCTCTACACTATATTCCATCTGCCACTTCTTTACCCATTCTCCCAATCTGTCTAAGTCCTTCTGTAGAATTTTTGGTTCCACAACATAACTACCCCTCCGCCTATCTTTGTATTGTCTGCAAAAATGGCGATAAAGCCAACATTTCTGTCATGCAAATCATTGTCATATTATGTGAAAAGAATCAGTCCCAATATTGACTCCTGCGGAGCACCACTAGTCACCTGCAGCCAATCAGAATACATGTAGATCCCTTCTTTCTGATACTTTGCCTCCTGCCAGTCAGCCAATCTTCTGTCCTCGCTGGTATCTTACCTAGAATACCATGGGCTCTTACGTTGCTAAACAGCCTCATGTGCATCAACTTGCTGAATGCCTTCCAAGTAAAGAACATCCACTAACTCTCCTTTGTCCATCCTGCCAGTAATCTTATGAATGAATTCAAACAGGTTTGTCACGCAAGATTTCCCCTGAAAGGAACCCTGCTGACTTTATCATGAACCTCTAAGTAACCCCAAACCTCATCCTTAATAATGGATTCCAACATCTTCCCAACCACTGAAGTCAGGCTAACAAGCCTATAATTTCCTTTCTTCTGCCTCCCCCCCCCCCCCCCCACTTACATTTTGCAATTTTCCAATGCTTTGGAACCATTCCAAAATCGAGTGTTTATTGAAAGACCCTTACTATTGCCTCCACAATCACTTCAGCTACCTCTTTCAGAAGATTAGGGTACAACCCTCCTTCCTGATGTCCACAAACAGCTCCTTGGTCTTATTGATGTCGAGTGCAAAGTTGTAACACCATTTAACCAGCTGATTTATCTTGCTCCATCTGAAATTTTGCAATCAATAGTTTTGTCATCTGCGATATTATAGGTGACATTTGAGCTGTGCCTAATCCTATAGTCATGGGTGTAGACAGAGTAGAGCAGTGGGCTAAGCACCCATACCTGAGACGTGCCAGTGTTAATTGTCAGCAAGCAGAAGATGTTATTTCTGATCTGCAGTGACTATAGTGTCCTGATGAGGAAGTTAAGGATCCAGTTGCAGAGGAAGGTACAAATACCCAGACTGATAGATGCTGAGGGTATGATGCTGTTGAATACTGAGCTGTGCAATGGAGTGCAACCCTGCTAGAGTTAACATGCATCCGATTGATCTCTAACTTCAATTGCAATTGCTTTTTTTGCTTTTAAAATAGTTTTCTGTGGGTCATATTTGGACTTGTATTGTCCTGATCACCGGTCTTGGATTCCACAGACCCCGTCCTCAGCAAACTGTGAATCTCCTGGTTCATCCACAGCTTCTGGTTTTGGTATCTCCAGTATGTTCTTAAAGGCACACACTCATCCACACAGGTCCTGATGAACAACTGTGGCCTATTCATTCAGATTCAAAGATGAATCTCTGAATATCATCCAGTCTACCGACTCAAAGCAGTCCTGTAGGTACTCCTCTGTCCCCACTTGTGCATACCTTCTTGCCCCTCACCACTTATGCTGCGATCTCCAGTCTTTGCCTGGGCATTGGGAATACAAGTACAGCCTTGTGACTGGACTTCCCAAAGTGCTGGCATGGGAAGGCACGGTTAGCGTTTTTTTGATGACGGTACAACAGTGGTCATGTCTCCTCTGGTTCCACAGGTAATACATTGGTGATAACTGTTCAGAGACTTCTTCAAGCTGGCCCGGTTGAAATACTGCCCATGATAGGGAGAGTATCAGGGTGTGTTGTTTCATGACCGCTGATCACAGTGCTCAACTCCTCCAGAGCCTGTCTGTCATTGGCCAGAATATACCCAGGATGATGGGGAAAACTCTCTCAGCAGATAAAATGGACAACACTTGGCCACCAGATGTTCCAGGATGGGTGAGCAGGATTGAGACAGAACCGCCAAGTCTGCACCACAATGAGTTAATCATGAAGCATATTCCATCTCCTCTATCCTTAAAAGACTCAACTGTCTTGTCCATGAAGGGAATGGTGAAGCCCTCGGGCTGCAGTGCTGAGTTTGAAATGGTGGGTGTGAGCCATGTTTCTGCGACACAAAGTAGACAGGAGTACCTGATGTCCCTCTGATTCTGAAATCTTGCTCTGAGGTCTTCACTTTTATTTTCCAGAAACTCTACGTTCGCCAGCAGGATAGTAAGGAATGGGAGGGAGTTCTAAGGGCTCTCCGTTTCAACTGTATTGACAGACACTCACTTTCCATTTTTTTTCTTAAAGGTGGACTGCACACGCGACCTGAGTCTGTCATCTGGGGCCCATCAATTTTGAGGATCAATAGATCTTTTAAATGACTTAAAACAATGACATTTACTGAAGTACCAATGGTTGTGGCTGTGAATTCCAGTTGTAGCAGTGCTCAATGGGAATATTTATGATTCCCATTGAAGCTGCATGCGTATTGATGCTATCTTGCTCTCCTTATTGGCACCATCTTGCTATGTCAAGGATGTTGCCTCAGTTACTTAAAGTTTATGTTTATAACTTCAGTGAAGGGAGTATTATATCCAGGTTGGCCGAAGATTCAAAAATAGTTGATAAAATAACGATAAACACGGGCACTGATTTGGTAAAATAATCTCTGAGGAGGATTCAAAGTGACTCTAAACTGCTATAAGCAGGTAAAGTGTTTAGACAAAGGAATAGTATTCAGGAACTGAAAAGTAATCTGCTTTGGTTGGAAACCAGTTAGACAGAATATTATTTAATTAGCCTGAGACAATTAGTGTTCGCCAACGTGTCTTCACAGAAGAAATAATAAAAATTACCATGTTCAGCTACAGCAACTAATTAGGAAGGCAAATGAAATTTTTACTTTTATCATCAGGAGACTGAATATAACAGTAAGGATTTTTTGCTGTAACTATGCAAAGGTTGGCCTTTATTATTCTAAGGAACAATGTACATACCTTGCTGCTGTCTTAAACAGTGAGATTGAATTGTGTGGGCCTGTACTCTCTGTCGATATTCATTTAATTTCACTTCCATTATAATTTGCTCTATTTCTATAATTCATTTTCACTTCTGTTTTATGGACCTTGCATAAAACTTCTGGTAAAACAATACTTGTTATAATTATCACTTTAATTAATCCAACATTAACATTTAATCTAGAGAGAAGGAAACGTAGAGTTTAATTGAATAATGTACAATTGACGTAAGTATTGTACATGTAGATTTCAGACAATCTTTCATGCTTACTACTACAGCAGTACCAGAAATTCTGAAGTGAAGTTTTAAATTATTCTGTGGTAAGAAGACGGAAAACCAGACACAGAGGGGTAGAAACCTTACTTCACACATAAAATCACACTGAAATGCAGAACAGTCTGCTGAGTTTCTTCCAGTAGGAGAAATTTACAAACAACGGGCAAAAAGTCATGTGTATCAGAGAGGTTAATCCCAAAGTTCCCACATAATTACACAGAGACTGCAAGTAATATCAGGAATCACCAGGAAGACAATAAAGTACACAACAATCTGATCTCAAAACAAGTTGTCTTTGGGAACCTCTGATTGGTGACCACAACACCACATATGACTCAGCTGCATAGAAAGAGAAGAAAAAGATCAAGAGATCAATAGTTATTGGAGATTCTATAATTAGAGGAACAGACAGATTTCTGTGGTCTCAGAAATGGTTCCAGAATGGCACATTGCCTAGTGTTAAGTTCAAGGGCATCAGCAAGCAATTGCAGAGCATTCTGGATTGGAGAATAGATACCATGGTGACACAGCAGTGCATCCTCCTTACACAACGCTCCAAGAACCTCTGTTTATCCCAACCTTTGAGATTGTCTGTGTAGTCTCTGCACATTCTCCCCATGCGTCTTTGCCAGTTGTTCCAGTTTCTTCCCGATCTCAAGTACACAGAGCACAGAACAGAACGGAATCCTATGCTGACTGTAAATTACCCCTGGTGTAAGAGGGTGTTAAAATAATTTTTTAAAAAGGGAGTTAAGCACTATAGGAAAATGAGTGGGGTTAAACTGATGCAATTGAAAATAGGCTCAGGGGTGTACGTATATGGTGACATAAGTGTACTTTGATCATAATATTTACTTTGAACTTCGTTCCACTTACAGCAGCGTGTACCTGAGTGGCTACCTCTCTGTAACAGAACAGCCAGGTGTTGTGGTTTATATACGTACAAATGAGATAGTTAGAAAATAGGATGACACCTGTGATTGAACTTCCAGTAAGGGGGCATGTTAAGAACAGTGACAATAATTCTGCAAGCGAATCCGGAAGACAAGTACCCATCACTTTCACGAGGGCAATTAGGAATGATTATCAAATGCTATCTTGCCAGTAATCCTGAATTCCACAGCTGAATGAGAATGGAACACACTGTGTATCCTACTGCATTTCTGATCGTAGCTTTCTATTGTGGGCCAGTTCACCAGCTGCTTGATCACAAACGATGAAGATGACATAAAGCCACACCAGTTGAAGCAAGAGTATTGACATACAATTGTCTACAAACCAGCCTTGGTTGATTTGTTTGTCTGTCATATTTCCCTGACTGATCTCCAGCTGATACAATGAACAGAATAGCCATCTTCTGTAACACAAATTTTCTACGTTATCACACAATATTTTCTCCAATATTTGCTGTGGGAGCAGCTGCAGATGAATGGAAAGAATCACTTAAAACAGCTCGTATTAAGGTGGGAGGAGCTAGAAAAGATGGTGCCAGAGGTTTTTGCAGACCTAGGTAACATCTCCAGTTCATCCATGAAACAGCTTATACTTCTTTTCTCATGTCTTTCTTTTCTTTTCAAGGTGGAGTCTGTGATCTGCAGCTGCAATTCAAACTACGGTTCTCCATGAGCAGAGGGCTCCTGGACTCTCTGCGTGGCTTGGCATTCCAATATCTCCAGGTGTGGCCTGGAAGATGCGCAGCTTTTGGTTGGAGCTCTATGAATGACCAAGTTGCTTGCCAATGTCACTGACTGAAGCGACGTGGGAGACTGAAACATCCAGACAGCAGGCAGTGTGTACTGCTGTCAGAAGAAGGCTTCAGTACTCGAGCGATCCTCGCTCTCCCTCTTTGATGGTAAGTGAGAGCCTGTTTGTCTTTGAGTCGAGGGACTCGGGGAAGCAATGCAGAAGATTGTAACATCGAAACAACGAGCTGCCGGTCTCCCGCTCTCATTGTTGCAGGAGCGATCTCTCTCTCTCTGCTAGTGAGAGAGAGCCTGTCTGAGATACCAAAGTGTTGGGATGGACTGGAGTTTTTGATGGGTTCTACAACAAGGTCTTTTTGGTGGCTTTTGCTATTGCTTGCAAGGTGTGGGGAGGGGGATGTCAATGCTTTTGCTGAGGCAAGTAGGGGAGATGAACAATGCTCTTGCTGTTGCTTATGCATGAGAGGGGAGCAGGGATGCTCCTCTGGTTCTGATGCTTCTGTCATTCATTCTCTGTTTGTGGATGTCTGTGAACAGTAAGAATTTCAGGTTGTATACCATATACATCCTCTGATATTAAATTGAACCATTGATTGTTTTATGTGGCTTGGACATGAAATATGCTTTTCTTTATCAGAAGCAGCAACAGCTAGAGTTAGGACAGAAAAAAGAAAGGAAAGTGATAGAGTAGTTGTGGCAATATCATTAATGCCATCATTCAGAGACCAAGTGCCTGCTTGTACTCCAAAAGCCACTGCTACTTCCCTGAGTTGGCCTTTGGGAATTGCTCATTATCCCTGAGAAAACAAATGGCTGGAGTGATGTAGCACCCACAGGGTTCAAACGAGTAAGTAGGATCAACGCCATGATGGCAGCAGGGGTCCTTCCGTTTATTTGGCAAAAATCAGAGCTTCTACCACTGTACTCGGATCTCATGTTTCTTCTGCTTGCGCTGCAAAGGAAGCTGAGCCATCAGAAGCTGAGTCATGGCTTAAGAGTCAAAATGAAACTGGTTGCTGCTTCCAAGTTGGAAAGGATAGCCTCCATAACTTATTGATTTTCCCATGCACTTCATGCAAACTTATATAGACAAGCACCAGAGTTCCAAACATCTCTTTGGAAGTATTCATCCAAATCCTCTGTAGCAGAACCTTATTATCCGGCAAACTGGCAACATTACCCAATACCGAGCAGATCTCCCAACAGTAGTTTTCCAACATCGTGTTTTATTTGCTATTATATAATCTGGTTGCGAAAGCAGTTTAAAATAAACCCTTATGGGATATATGCTTTATAAAGAGAACCATGGACTACCAAAGCAAGGATGTCATGATGAATTCTTCTAAAATATAGGAGGTTACATGGCCGGTACAATATTGTGGGCTGAAGGGCCTGTAATGGGCTGTAGGTTTTCTATGTTTCTCTGTTTTAGGGCGCAAGTAAACTGCCTTTACTCCTTCTCTTGCCAGTAGAAAAGGTTCCACTGGACTTAGTAGCTATACCACGCATAAAGGGTTGTCAGAGGCTAATCGAGGTGCACGCCATTGGGAGCATTTAATAGTTAGTGAGAGGTTGTCCCTATTACCACCCCCAGTTATGACTACCTTAAGGAAAGTGCATGAGACCATCAAATTCCAGGCAGAGATTTCGTCAAGGGCTGATATATTTAAAGGTGCACTTTCTGGACTTAACATATGAGATAAATTAACTATTCAAAGTGTGGAGTCCAGGTTCACAAGATCCAATACCTTGCATTGACTGCCAGGGTAATCTGTTCCTACTGTTTTCAAACAGTCTATCTGCTGGACCTCTTGCCTCCTGCAAATTAAGCCCATCTTTCTCCCCTTCCCAGACTCTCTGTTGAATAAATCCTCATTTTTTTCCGCTCACTTCAAACGATGTTTGCACTCACAATGGAGGCTCTCAGTTGGGAACCCTGCCTAAAAACGTACACAGTAAACGTGCAAATGTGGTTGGCAGGCTGCTTGTACTGGAAACACTGGGAACGTGAGATAATCCCATGTCACAATACTTGTGGCCTCACAGCACTTTTTACAGGATCTTAATTTAAATTTACAGAGACCCAAACTGCCATCAATTATACCTTTAATTGTAAATGATTTGGTACAGGACAAAGCTTTAAAGAAAGAAAAACTTGCAGCTGACTCAAAACTTCAATTCATAAATTTTCTGCAAATGTTTAAACTCCCCCATGGAGCATAATCTAAAATGCACCTATAATCATTTTTCATTATAATTACAGTATCTGCTGCTATTAAGTATGGTTTTTGTAAAGATGTCATTTTGTTCAGTTATCATAAAGTAATAGTTATGTAATTTAATAATGTAGAATTTTCGAGAAAATCAGTTGAGGTTTAA
Source organism: Hemitrygon akajei (assembly GCF_048418815.1). Classification (NCBI taxonomy): domain Eukaryota; kingdom Metazoa; phylum Chordata; class Chondrichthyes; order Myliobatiformes; family Dasyatidae; genus Hemitrygon; species Hemitrygon akajei. Next base: position 111,387,318 of record NC_133125.1, read on the forward strand.
TTATATTCAAAGGTGAAAGTAATTTAAATTTCTTATGGGTGTTGCTAATATGACCAAGTTAACACATCTGCATTCAACTGCATTGGCAACTTTCCTATCCATATGTTGCACCAGCATGTACCGGTATACTTTCACTTCCCATTGCTTGATTAAAAAATAGCAAAAGAGTTGATGGTGAAATGCTTACATTATATTCTGATATAGCATAATTTTATATAATGTGTATTAATTTGCTCATAGTTTTGTTATTCTAGAAGGTTTCTACAGAATTGCATTGTGCTCTGAAGCGTCTTGTGAAGAAAGAAATTGGCAAAACAGTAAACTCTCCTCCACAGGGCAATTAATTCTACAATGTGAAATGTCTGTATGAACTAACAGGGGATTATTAATTTGCATTAAGAGCCAAATTAATTTCCAAAAGATAATTTTCTTAGCAAATCTCTGCAGGTCATTTGCTATGATCACTTTGCTAACGTAAGCTGTCAGGGAAGGGTATTAGCATGCATCAATTTGTTCTATCAGTGGTGACCACAGCAATAACAATCAAGCTTTGAGGAAGAATATTAACTATGAATGACAATAAGCTACTCTTGCCATATGCAATACTGTGCAAAAGTCTTAGGTGCCCTAAGATATGTTATAAATTTTGTCTTAGATGTTTGTTTTTGTCTTATGCATTTGTGTGCCTACAGAAAAGAGCAAATTTTAGATTTCCAAACATTCATATTCCAAAAATAATTAAATGTTACAGAGGCTATTTTTTTGTATTTCATTTAAAAAAAGTAACATATTAAGTAATAAGCCAATTTGCAAATAAAAACTTACTTTGTAGGTATAAACTGTATAATTTTGGTTCTACCACGAGCTCTATACAATCTGTGCATACAAAATGACATGGCATGCACTTTCAACACAACCTCCAAAAGATAATCAAGCACATCTCTGGCACGCTGATCCATCTTTACAACAAATCGTTTAAACTCTAACCTCTCCTACAAATGACATATCAATGAATCCTGCTGCAGTGGGTCCATTTTGTTCTGTAGAAGCCTTGCTGATCTATATTTGTAACCTTCAGCTGAATACTTAAAAGTCCTGATCTTATCTTCATTAATAAATTACTGACTTAATCTTGGAAACGATTCCTGATAACGTTAAATGGATACTTAAGTGACAACAACCAAAATAATATCATCTTTGTGGTTTACTGGTCAACATGATAACATCTCAATACTTCAAGTATATTGATGTTGATAGTTTGAGTTAACATATTGTGGATTATCACTTGAAATATCTGCAAACATGCACATCTGCAAAAAGCAGTTTGGTGAACAACAACCTGAGACAATAATAAGAGAGAGGAATAGTTAAGGATGTAGAAATCACCTTAAAAGTATAGTTGGTCCTTAAACACTGACAGATTTATGAGTCATCATGAGTGGTCGTATGTAATAATTTTGCTTTGAGACCAAAAATTAAGCCGTGCATACAACACTTCCCATGATGCATTATTTCAGAAGCAATCAGTGTTGATATTTTTTATGGATTTCAGGATCATTTGGTTACTTCTACAGTGTGCAGAACACCTCAACATTTTAATTATTTACCACATTATACTGAACACTAGTTTATTACAATTATCATTCAACGGTACTTCCTTAAGTTTGTTATAACTGGGGTTGGTAGTGGGGATAAGCTCGCACCACCTATTAATGCTCCCAATGGTGTGCATCTCAACTAGCCTCTGACAACAAGTCCAGCTCCTGGTTTTCATGTGTGGCTTAGCTGGTAAGCCTGGCAGAACCATCTCTACTGACAGGAGAAGGGTCAAAGGTAAGTTACTGGTGCATTAAAATCACTTGCTTCGGACAGATGGAGCTTGTCAGCTCATCTAGGCAAAAGAAAACACTGATCCCAAATCTTTGCTGCCTTATCGCTATACCCACTCATGGGGAAGGTTTCAGGAGTAAACCCTGGAGCTGGAGTCCCTAAAGCAGTCCTTCATTGAGTTCAACACTGACTGGTAAATCCTGCGATACCGCAGGTGCCAAACTGTAACAGCTGTGTGGAAAGGGGAAGGCTGCTACATGGGCACAGCTTGCCCTCCATATCGTACTGTCTTGCATGTCACATAGAAAGCAGGAATGCAATATCCTTGGTTGTCCCTGACTTATGGAGGGCCTCATTCAGATGGAATTTAAAGAAACAGTCCATGTCATTCAAAAATTGATCAGGAGCAAAAAAAATATTTAAATCAAACTTCCACACTTTTCTCTGAGAGAGCAAATATTTTAAGACCATAAGATGTAGAAGCAGATTTAGGCCATTCGGCCGATTACCGGTAAGTCTGCTCTGCCATTCAATCACGGCTCATTAATTATCCTTCTCAACCCCATTCTCCTGCCTTCTCGCCATAATGTTTGACGCCCTGATTAATCAAGAACCTATCAGCCTCCAGCTTAAATACCGTATACCCAATGACTTGGCCTGGGCAGCCGTCTGTGGCAGTAAATTCCACAGATTCACCATCCTCTGGATAAAGACATTTTTCCTTATCTCTGTTTTAAATGGACATCCCTAAATTCTCAGGCTGTGCTCTCTGGTCCTACACTCCTCCACTATCAGAAACATGCTCTCCACATCCACTTTATCCAGACATTCAATATTCGAGAGGTTGCAATGTGATTCCCTCATTCTTCAAACCTCCAGTGAGTACAGGCCCAGAGATGTCAAACACTCCTCATATATTAACCCTTTCATTCCCAGGATCATTCTCATGTACCTCTTCTGGACCCTCTCCAATGCTAGCAAAGGGTCCAAAAGTCCTCACAATACTCCAAGTGCAGTCTGACCAATGTCTTATAAAGCCTCAGCACTACGCCCTTGCTTTTGTATTCTAGTCCTCTCAAAATGAATGCTAGCGTTGCATTTGCCTTCCTCACCACCGACTCAATCTGTAAGTGAACCTTCAGGGAATCTTGCACGAGGACACCCAAGTTCCTCTGCCCCTCAGATTTCTGAGTTTTCTTTCCATTTAGAAAATAGTCCATGCCTTTATTCCTTCTGCCAAAGTACATGACTAAGCACTTCCATACATTATATATCCATCAGTCACTTTGGTGTATGTGTGTGTCAGAATGTGTCTAACTGTTCAGAACACTTGTGCCTGTATCCACATTCAATGTCTGTGGAAGAGCTCAGTCCGTACATATTGTAGACCTTGACAATGGACCAGGATCTCACTTTGCCAAGACCAGGTGTTAGATGCGGTGCAAATACCACATCACGTACAAAGAGTTCAATCACAGATATCCTGAAGGTGGGGTGAGGTTAAGGTGGCGCTAAATGGTGACTCCTTTGCTTGCATCTTCAGAAACAGCTCTATTTCTATCTTTGATAATCTATTTTTCCCTTTTCTGGGTTCTTTTGAAAACCCTGACCTGGAATTACACTCTGACGTTGGTTCTTTGTGGGAATGGGGCCCGCTCTCAGGGCCTCACGACCGGCCATTTTTCGGTATCCCGAGGATGCAGCCTGGAAGACGAGTGCACCTTCAGGGTTCTGGGATTTTCGTGGCTCTGGGGATGTGCTGATTCTAGGCCCCGCGGGGCCCCTGACTGAAGTGTCACAGGAGAACAGAGAACATCAGGAGCAGCGGGTTAGCTGCTGGGGGTTGCATGCCCAGAGAGCTGCACCTTTTTGGTGCCAACTCTCCAGGCACAGAGCTCAGAAAAAGTGATGTAGCAGACTATTAACATAATAAATCAGCGAGTTGTTTGTTATGTCTCCCCTCTCACTGTGAAATGGGGACACCTCTTTTTCCCTTCTTAGGGAGAGCGAGCACGTGGTATGTCAAATCATTGGGTGAATGAGTATAGTTTTTGGGGTACTGCAAGTCTGTGTCTTTATTGATGCTTTGCTGCACGCTTGAGTGCTTGATGGAGAGTGCTGATGCTTTCTTGTGGGTGGGGATGAAGGGTGTCCTTGTCTTGCTGCTGCTCGTACGTGGGTAGGGGAGTTGGGGGGGTTCTTTGGGGTTCTAACGTTTTAATTGTCATTCATTCTTTGGGGCACTCCTCTATTTTCATGGATGTCTGTGAAGAAAAAGAATTTCAGGGTGTATATTATAAACTTTTCTCTGACATTAAATGCACCTATTGAAACTATTGATCTTAAACTCCCCAGAAAAGAAGGGAATGCAAGTTACCTTCATTCACAAGGGTTTACCTAAGAAGAAGTTAATGATGATGATGATGATGAGGAGGAGGAAGAGTGCTGGAACCACGAGGTTCTTGTGAAACTCAAACTGATCACTGGTGAGAAAAGTGCGAGTTGACAACACTAATTGCAACATGTTTGATCATTCTGCTAAACTGTACCCTGTATTTCTGGTAGTGGCTTAGGTAAATGCATAATCCTTAGGTAAAGGATTATGCATTTACTCTTCAGTTAAAAACACTTTCTACTAACAGGGTTTGTGTTGGTTTTAAAACTTGTTTATGATAGAAAAAAATTATGCACTCACTTTGATATCGCTGATTTGGCGTGCTCCATACAAATGTACATCATGCATACAGAAGAGTGTGTGGTAAAGCCAAATCCTGAAAGTACCACCAATCAGATAAATTTACTTCTTCCAGCTGGAGAGAATCAAAGGAAGTTTGCCACCAATCACCTTCTTGTTCAACCCGTCTTATCATCAGCCTCTCTAAGTCTCCTATTATTCCTCCTGGCCTCCCACTTTTCTTCTCTGAACTTCTCTCTCAACTTGAGGTCATTCTGAGAACCAGGATTCATTATTTCCAGCTGAAATTTTACATGCTGAGAAACAACTACTCCATGGAAATGCACCAGCTACTATTTGCTGCACTATGGAGTGGCCCAGGTCATTGTTGGCTTGGTAAATGGTGAATTGTAAAATAGGAAGAACGCAAGAAAATAAAGGGAAAAGTAGGCTACTTGGTTGCTTGAGCCTTTTCACCAGTTAACATAAACATGGCTGCTCTGTCCTGGTCTTAACCCTCTGTGCCACTGTCCTAACCCTCAATTTACAGATCTCTCAAAACACACCCACTCTTTAGCCTCCACAACCCCTTGGTTAAAAAAAATACCAGAGGTTCACCACCCTCTGAAAGAAAAAAATACCTGCATCTTTTGGTTTTATATGACTGCTCCCTCATCTATAACTATGAGGTGACAAACCTTATTTGTCATTGTATTTATTATTTCCATGCATATCATTTACTCTGTGAGGTTCACAGTAACAGAGAATTTCACTGCACCCTGGTGAACATGACAAAAACCTAATCTAATCTAATCTGACTCATTGTCTGAGACTCTCTCAGTAATAGAAATCGCTCAACATCTACCCTGACAACCTCACTTAAGATCATGCATGTCTCAGTAAGGTCACTCCTTAAACTTCCAAACTCCAAAGAAAACAGATCTAACTTCTTCAGTCATTTATGATAAGACAACACTCTTTTTCCTAGAATAGGCCAGATAATCTAATTTGGACTGCCACCAGCACAAATACAGTACATCCTTTCTCAGATAGGTGGACCAGACCTGTGCATTCCAGGGGTGGCAACACCAGCCCCCTGCAGAAGCCTCCTTATTTATGAACTCCAACCTCCTTGCAATAAGTACCATTTTTATTTGAATTACTTGCTGCACCTGCTTCCTAACATTTTGTGCTTCTCGTACAAGAAATGTACTTATTTGCAATTTCCCTTACCTTAGATTCTCTTACTAAAATGCATGATTTCAAACTTCCCACATTCAAGTCCGTTTGCCTAGGTTTTGCCTATTTACTCAATCCATACATTTGCAGTGTCCAAGCATTGTCGTCACAACTTCTCCTGCATTCTACGTTAGTGTCATTGGCAAAACTTGGACACCTTGCTGATGGTTCCATTCACCAAGTCAACAATATAGATATTAAATAATAAAGGGCAGGGACATATCCTTGGAGGACTCCAAAAGTTACATTCTTCCAGCCTGAAAAAATACACATTTATTCTGACTCTGTCCTCTATGAGCTAACCAGCCACCATCAACCCTTTCCTGCTACACTTCCTACAAGACTGTAAACTGTGGAGAATAGAAGAGATTTAAGATCACTGGGGGGGGGGGGGGGCTTCCTGAAGAAGAAATAAACCCATTTATGCAACTCAGAGGAACTCTGCCATTCTCCCTTTATTCACAAATAGATGTTTGCAAACCTACATCTGTGCTTTCATTCCTACAGATTGCTAAAGTATACCAAGTTGAGAGTCTACAATATTCCATTCAATCTTCCACTGAGTTCATACAGGAACTGCAAGATCTCATCCTCACACTTTATAAATAGTGTATTAAATGAATCTATTATCCAAGTTAGATGAACAGACACAATGAACCAAATGATTTCCTTTAGTGTACCTCTTTGACAATTCCATTAATGTTCTAAGCACGCACATAAAGTTTTGGAAAGGTGATATTGGCCAGAAACCATCAATAATTGACTATAAAGTTGTGCTGCACCATTTGCTTGCCCCATTTACCTCATTTATCCCTGACAAGCCATTTGTAAATCATTCTCTCTATCTCTACTTGTACCCAATAGCTGCCATAATATCCTTGCTTTTGAGTGGGTATGTAATAATAACTGTTTTAAAGTACAATTCTTCATGGAACATGAAACTAAACTGCAGTAACCAGATTCACGTGCACACTTAAAAATATAGACAGCTCTCCTTCTAAGTCTAAGTGTTTTGCATCAATAATCCAAGTAACAGGGGAAAGAATGTCCCCACTGTAATCAACTGGTTTACACCTGCAGGGCTTGGCCACAAAGTAGTCTAGGTTTTATTTAATATCCAAGTAACTGAATTTGATTAATCTTTGTTCTAACATTATTAAAAAATTGACCTGCAAAGTCAAACTAAAATACTTATTTATTTTCCTTGTCCAGAGTATTAAATGCTGGAAAAGTGTATTATATTTCACTTCATTGGTTCTGCACTAATCCAGTAAAAGCTTGCCATCAGGATTAATTACCGTCCCCATCAAAGATGTATTATTCGAGCTAAGTATCACTTCATCCCTGAGGGTGAAGCTATTAATTAATGACGAATTCACCAGAAAGGATGCACACTTTGAGCAGCCACTTCCTCTTATTGTATCCCATTACGCAAAATCAATACATGCCGATTAAACTGTCAATAACATCACAGACAAGATGCCTTACTTAAACTAACTGTAAACTCTGTCATTGCTTTAAAAGGGACAATGTGTGAAAATACTTTCTGATGAGAGCAAACATGAACTATTCATTCATGTGCAATCAGTGTCTATTCACAGCAGCCAAGCTATTAGCCAAAGGATAATAAACCCAAGTTATCTAGCAGTCTCTCTTTACACAGAATGGCTGATGTACGATGACATGCTTAGGCAGGTGTGAAAGATCAAAAAAAGAGTTAATCTCACTGCTGTTATGTTTGTACATTTACAGGCAAAAATATATACAATACATCCAAACGTTAAGAAATAATAAATTTTCTACACTCACTTATACACTTATAGTCTGCTCCTGTACTTAAGCAAGTAGCCTCAGAATTAATTTGCTCCAAAATCAGCAAATTTAAAACTATTCTCAGAGGTTACAAATAAAGGATTGCAATCCTGAATAGTAATCTTGGTGTATTTTTTCACTAATGTTACATTATGGCAAACAGAACATCCTATCAAGTCAATGTAGATTAATTTAAAGCAGCTGCTGGTCCTCAGTCATAAAACCTGAAGAGGAATATACACTCAACTTTAATGCATGAAGTTTTTTAGTGCAAAAATTTGACAGGAGAAGAGAGAAAAGGTGCTCCAAGGTCCAAGACAGAGATTTAGAGATTCTGGCGTGAACATCTACAACAACAGGGATCTGCTGCAGCAGAGAATCCTGGAGGACAAACAGGACAGGAGACAGGCATGCCTGTCAGAGGGTGATGCAAGAACAAAAGGTAAAACACAGAATGCAGAAAAGTCCAGCAAGAATTGACAAGACACATAAAAATGAAGACTCTGTACCCTATACAACACTGACAGGGAAGCTACCTCTAGTTCCAAAAGAATGAGCTTTCAGTTAACAGCAGTCGCTAGCATTTTCAGACTTCCACCAACCTAACCTGCACTTTCTGACAGACACTGACACTCGCTTGATTAAAATACACAAGCCTCAGATAGATGTCCCCATGTCTGATAAAGCAAAGCTCACAAGCTCAGAAGAATGTCAGGAGGTGGATGGGCTTCCCGGCTACAAGACTGACTGATCAGGTGGAGGGGGTGCTCCTCTTCACAAAAACTGGGGGCTGGAGGCTGCGGAGCATTGTACACTCCTGTCAGCAGAACAGGTTAGCAGTCTTCCTGGTGTGCATTCCTGTTATGCTTATGCCACTAAGGAAGAGTGTCATGTCTGGATACTGTACACAACGGGACCATATATGTGGTGCTGATTTGCCGATGTACAAGTGATAAGTTTTTGACCTTATTATTGCAGGCTAACAAGAAAGATCTCCAGATCTCCTTGAAGAAGGGTAGGAACTAAAGGAGGGGTCACAATGTCAAAAATATCAATGCATATACGAACTTTCCTTCTAAGCAGCAGCTTAAGTATGAGTACCGAGAGGGCAGAACACTGTTTAGAGGGGATTATGGTAGGTGGGGAAGCATGTAACTCCATTTACTAATATCAGGCAAGATGAAAGGAGATGAACTGCATTGGTAAGAGAAGGAGTGCACAAAACAATACTGAACTGGACAACTCAGACAAGGCAAGCATTCAGTACGTAAATGAGCCCAGAGCTGACGGCACAGATATTCACATTGGTCTTTCGTCAGTGAATTTGTCAACCTCAACCTTCACTGACACTACCTCTCAGATAGATCAAAAAATAATTTATATACACTAACAGTATAAAAGCTTTAGCAGTAAACCCCACTATGGGTCAGCCTCAGGAATTCATTATATATATCCTTTTGGTACTTGAGGTGCAAATCAAATTCTTCCAGGTTTACCAGCACAAGGTCAGTGGATAGATAACAAAGGAGCACATCCTGTACTGAATAAAGTTCAGTAGCTGCAGTTGACAGCACATGTGCCCCTTTAAGTCACTGAGCTACAGAAGGAGCAGCTTTCGAGAAAACTGGACTCTGAATGACAAAAGATGGGTGCTTTTTAGAATAACAGTATTGAGTTTCACCTGGAGAGGCAAGAACATAAATCTGCATGTTCAATGATGTCATTCAAGTAATGTTTGTTACAAAGATACATCATCTATATAAGTGCACATTGTTCCAGGAAGTGACTGTCAAATTTCTTGAGAGGATCAAAATGACCACAAAACATATTGAGATATAGTATTTCACTATGAAAAGAGATAACTGACAGACACTTAACACACAAAAAAAGGATGTGATTGGATTTGTAGGCCATGATTTTTTTCGACCAGTACAATGAGTCAGATTTACTTAAAGGGATAGATTTTCTTGTATTTTCATGGTACTTCATGTTACTCTGATGGAAGATCTGCCATCAACATTCAGAGGTGGTAAGTTGAGGGAGGGTGGAGGAGGGTGGTAGCAGAGTGATTATTTTTGTATGAGCACTAAACACTAACATGAATATTGACTGTTGTGATTACTCATCTCCACACCTCAGTCCATTGAAATTTCAAATGTACAATGATTAAGTAGTAAAATTTCAAGCATTGAGATGATTTAATGTACAAAATAGTGCAAAGACATCTGTAGAAGAATTAATCAACTGAAGGGAATGACCACTGGAAAGAATGATTTATACTGAAAGTGGCACTAAATGAAGATAAATGGACAGATAAAATTGAAAAAAATGAGCCCCAAAACTTTTTCAGACAAAATCACTGAAATATATTCAAAAGGTACTAATTATAGAGGCTTTTAATAATTAATTGATTTCCAATAATGATTTTTACAGATTTATGAAATAAATCCTATTTACTCAAGTGCATTGGAATTATAATTTCAATCTCTTGTCTCAACATCTTACTTCCTGCTTTCAGAAGCCATATTTTAATTCAACTTCTTCAGCTCTTTCATTGCCTGCTGTGGCTGATGCCTGAAGTCATTTATTTTTACCTTAAGACACATTAAGTGGCTTTCTGGTTAAAAGTTACCATCTACAGTGTGTTGATATCTTTGTACTATTGTACTTTTTCAGAAAAAAAAATTCAGTTTGAACTTCCATGAGTTTACACATTTAAAAAAGGCATAACTTAGTATATTTGCAGTCTTAATTTTTTTTTCTTCAGCTAACCATATGGGATTTAGATGAAGGAGGTAGGTCAAATTTAAAAGTTCCAAATATTAACCTACTCTGTTGGAGGTTTACAATCCATAAGGATTCCATTAACAAAACAAGGCACTGACTACATGTATTAAAACTTTTGTCTGAGTCGCATTTCCTTCTCAAGCATCTGCTGTATTCTTCACCTGTCAGTGACCTCAGCTGTGCTCTGTGCGACACTTTCACAAGAATAGTTTTTCATGGATGTAAATTTGCCACGTGAGAGGAGAGGAAAAATCATCATGCGTAGGAAACATGAATTTAATGTTAATGTTGCTCCCAGGGAAGGGAGCAAGGACCAGAATGACCAAGTAAGAATATTCAACATTATTCTAGGTTTGAGATTTACAATGGCTGGCTCTCCAATTACTCCATATATTAATAACAGATCTTGAACAGATGAAGAGAGTTAGCTTCAGCGACGGGGAGACGGTACGAGTGAACGAGGAGAAAAAAAAGAGTGGTGACTGTGCAAGAGAGAAAGGGTAAGAGAGGAAGAGAGGGAAAGAGAAGAAAGATAGGTGATGGGGGGAGGGACCAAGTCATGGTTAGGAGAAAGAGAGGTTTATTAGACCACACAGAGATACAAGCTAAAATAAAAACAGAAAACAGTCCAGAGGTCAGGCAGGATTTGTGAAATAGAACCAGAGCTGATGTTTCTGCAATCGTATCAGCCATGATCTCATGGAAGGAAAACAGCTCAGAGACTTGCAGCCTGAAACATTAACTTATTTTTCTCTCTTTGTAGGTGATTTCTAAGCTGCTGAGTGCTCCCAGCGCTTTTGTATTTATTTGAGATTTTTAATCTACGAAGTGTTGATTTTCACAATCAGATAAAAGTGGTTTAGGACCCAAGAGGAGACATCTGGTGCAGTTTTTCCTCACTACACATGGTTGCCTCTTGGATCCAAGACAGAACAGCATATACTACAATTTTTTCGCAGTTTACCATTTTAATGGACATTTTTCACATCAACACGCATGATTAAGCAGTTAAAAATCAATATATTATCTTACCTTTTGTAAAAATCACATTTTTTAACTGCAATGGATTCACAGTCTTCATTCAAACAATTACGGAACAAGAAACCTGCAATCTATCATACAGCCAATTATTTAAGTGATGCTTGCTTACTACAGCAGATACTTCAGGTGATGGCTGATCAGACTGTGACCCCAATTCTGCAATCTCGCCTATTCTCTTCCCTCAGTAAGGTTTCACCCTTTAGATTGTTATCTATCTATCTATCTGCCTCTACTTTGAAAATTCTCCAATATTCTGCTTTTCTAAACTGGTTAGGAAAAGAACTTCAAAGGTTCACAACGATCTGAGGGTGAACAAATTAATCTGATGTCTGCTATAAAGAGGTGATCCCTTATTTTTAAACAGTTGACATGGAATTTATTCATGACCAGTTAAGGGTGAGGGCTGATGTGCTGTTGGTCAAATTAACCTGCAGCAGCCACTACTAACAGGCCTCCTGAAGTATTGAATTAATAAGAAGCTACATCTATACACTTTTTTTTAGGTTCTCATAGCATAGGAGGAAGAATAATTCTATATCCATGAGCAAGTCCCCCCATTGCTCATCCAACCTTCAGCAACACTTCTCTGAGCAGGGATTAAGCCTCTGAGTACTCACTCACCCAGGCTATTCTGACAGCTGGTGCTCAATCACCAAGAAGCACAGATATATCAGGAACATGGAGTATCACCACCTGCAGGTTCCCCTCCAAGTTGTACATTATCCTAATCACAACGTATATCACCAGTCCTTCACTAACACCGGCTCTAAACCCTGGAACACTACCGGTAATCAGTATCAAGGGAGCATTTTCACCAGAATAAAAGATGCAGCAGTTCAGGAAAGCTCCAGGATCTTTTCAAAGACAGTTAAGTTTTACCAATAAATATTGGCCTTGCCAACAATGCCCGGGAGAGTGAAGGATAACGTTTGAAAAATAAGGTGGAGTGGGTATGATACCTATTGTCAAGTAAGATTGGCTTTTCTGTGTAGGTATGGCATTAGTTCTACACTGGTATATGACTTCTTCATGAAACCATGGACAATAGTCCTCATAAGAACTTAAGGACCTATTATTTGGTCCCTGACTGCATTTTCATAAGAACTCCCTCCTACATGATGATTTTCTTCCTGCTGCTCAACCTTCTTCCCCTCCTCATCCACGTCCTCTTCTGTTACTTCTGCAGTTCCTTGTCTTTTAAGGAAATCTTTAGACAAGTATTCACCTTTCTTAATGCTAAGATGTGCAGTAGACAGTGCTGAGGTATGAAACCCAGTTGACACTGGAAGGCATTATGCTTTTAAATGGACTTGTAAAGTTTAGTTGTGGGAGTAATTATATGATGAGTTTTCTTGAGTACTACTGAAAGATACTCATCCTCTGACATACTGCTATAACTGCAGCTTTGAGTCAATCCTGGAACACTAATGGTGATGTTATAGTGAACGTCAAAGAAAGTAGGTGGATGCTGTCTTGTTGGATATAAAAAGTGCCTGATGTTTTTATAATACAGATATTACTTGGCACTTATTAGTGTATGTCTGAATGTAATCTAGGTCATACTTCATGCAGGGATAGATGTCTTTATTTTCTGAGGTGTAAATGTACAATAATAACATGCAATCTATGCCACCACAAAGAAAAATACAAAGCTGAGAGGAGAATGTATAATGACTCAGGAGGATGTAAATCAACAGTGTTAATGGCATGTCAGATGGAATTGAATGTGAAAATGTCTGATGTCATTCACTTGGACTAGGAAAAATAGAAACATGTCATGTTTTATAAAATGTTTTAAAATGTTAAGAGATTGGATGCTATTGGTGTTAATATGTAGATTCGGCAAGCAATTGTGTTCTGGCCTGTAGAGGGACTGTTCATTTTGTATGATCTTCACTTCCTATACGTAAGCTATTTTTATTTCACTTCCTGCGCAGACAGTTTTCAATTCTCATTTGAAGTACATTCATCTCCATCCACTCTTCATTTGTTCTTAAACTGCAATATCTTTTCACAGAAAAAAATCTCTCTTGAAAAACACTGAAAGAAAGCTTATGTCTTGGGTGATTTGTGAGAAGTCATTTAGCTCACTGCATAGCTGTGCCCTCACGTGAAAAGATAGCTCATCTTCAAAGGCATCATCTGGACTGGAAACACATCTGACTGCCATAGACAATAACGTCAGCTTTGTACCTGAAAAACATCGATCGCCAATACCTGGAGGTCAGGTCAGAATGTGGCTCATCGACCTTGTCTTTGTGATACTCAAACAAAACCATAGTTAGCATAGGTGCAGCATGAGTTTATGCCAAAGCTGAAGTGGCAAGAATAAGAGCAGCATATGCAAAGTGTGAAATTAGATGCAAGAAGAGAAAGCACTTAGAATACTGTCCAAAAATCCTAGGCACACATGTATAGCTAGCATGCCTAAGACTTTTGCCCAGTACCCCAGAAATTTTATATACTGCACTGTACTGCTGCCGTAAAAAAAAAAATTCCATGATATAGGTGAGTGACGTTAAACCTGATCCTGATATGGGTCTCTATTGTAGACAGAGTGGGAAGGGGATTCATGTTTGAGAAAGGTGGAAGGGAAAAAGGAGGGAATGGGAAGCACCAGAGAGACAGTCTGTAATGATCAATAAACTAATTGTTTGAAATCATACGACCTGGCCTGGTGTCTTAGGGCTGGGTGTGTCTGCACCTGCGCTAAGCCCGGCCCCTGGGACTTCCTCTTGGTCACCTGTCCCACACCCATCCCATGATGCTCCACCCTCGCGATTCCCAGCACCCTTTGCTCCCACCAGATTTACAAACTTACTCTCTGCTCCATGTTGACAAATACAGTATTGTGCAAAAGACTGAGGCACCCTACCCTATATATATACAGGTGCCTAAGACTTTAGCATAGTAGCATATAGAGTGTAGAAAGCATGAATATAAGTGGAGAGAGCATCTATAGAAGCTACATTAAATGCACTCAAGGAAGCACGTGAAACTGAGGCTGCCTCAGCAGAGGGAAACATGCATGAAACAGCAGCTGACCTAGTTACTTGCAAGTCTATAACTGGAACCAGTCATGCTTTGCTATCACACTGTCAATGTATCTGACTAAAGAATATGTCCAATCACATTATGGCTGTAAAAGTGATGGTGGTTCAGCTTTACAAGGAGAAACTGTCTACACCACTCAGCCAACATGTCTTTCACATAATCCAGATATTGACAGCCAAGGGCTACAGCACGCCTTTCCACAGTTCCAGCACAACAAAGACATCAGTCAAAAGTTGCTACTGATGCCAATCCCATCTGCACTGACATGGACAGAGTGACCTTCCATCCATCCCAGGATATACATTTTGGCAAACCAGTCTCCACAGTTCTCTCATTCTGGAGCAGCAGGTGCATTAGATTTGGCTTGGTATCTTGCTCATCGAGACCTAGTCACTGAGGGACTAAAAATGTAGAACAAATAGACTACAAGCCATCTGTCCTAAGTCAAGTTTTTGCAGTGCTTTGGATGGACTGTGTCTCAAATCAAGCGAAGAGCAAAACCTTCTCTGTAAGTGGCTTGGTGGCAAGTCACTGCAGCATTAACAATCAGTTTAGAGTTTACAAATGTTTTGGTGGAGACTGGACTAATGCTATGGCTCTCCAGAAACAATTGAAGAATCTCTCTTAAGTGGACTTGATCATTTTCCAAAGTTCTCACACAAAGAATCGCACAAGCTACCAGAACTTGCAGATCCATTGTCAGAGCTGCAAGCCACAGAAAGATGAGGGTTATCTACTAGGTCTCAGTTTCTAGGACACAGCAAGAGGAATGAGTCCTATAGTGGAAAAACTACTGAACTATATCCAAGAAAGAGCAGTGGAATCTGGTACAAAGTAAAGCATCATACACCCTATCCACCATTTTCATTCTTTGTGGACTTCATCTGTGCCACTCAGAAATGCAAAATGACCAGTTTCACGTCTTCAGCAACTGATAAACAGCTCATTCAAAGAGAGGACTCCAGAAAATCATGGAAACCAAAACCCTTATCACATTCTGCAAAACTGAAATAGAGAACTCTATCATGAACCCTGATAGACAATACCCTGTCCACTAGCAACCTTGCCTCTTAAGGAAATGCAGAGAACTCAGAGAAAAACTGTTTGCAGATGGCAGATGCTTTCTAAACATGCACTCAATAGAGTCAAAGTGTTGTGCTTCAATAGCACTCCAAGCAAAAGGCTGTAAGGCAATAGTACATTGCACTGAGTGCAACAGCGACCAGCACCTTGGGCTATTACTGGTTCCAGCATGGCAGAACGTGGCAAGGTGCCAGCTGAGCATGCAAAGAGGTATGCAGGAAAGGCTTCCAAGGCGAATACTGCTCTAAAGTATGTCTAGCCAAAATCTACCCAAAAAGACACCCTGAGCAAAAAAATAGAGAGAGGTGTGATATTAGATGATCAGAGTAATGTGTCATTGGCAAATTCAACATTCTTTGGCACATTCAGAATTCAAACTTCTGTTTCGCCAAACACTCTAAAGACACGTTCTGGAACATCAGAATTTGTCAGAAGCAGAGCCAGTGGATTTGTTGTGGAGTCAATAGGAAGGGATGTCTGCTTACCCTTACCAACCCTCATTGAGTGCAACCATATTCCCAACAACAGGGATGAAATCCCACCCATTGAAGCTGTACACAGTTGTTCTCATCTCAAGGGCATAGCTGACACGATTCTGCTACTTAACTCTTCAACTGAGACTCTCCTGTTACTTGACAGAGACACCATCCATGAACACAGGGTAAGTGAACAACACAATGGTCGGCACAATAATGAACCTCATACTGAACAACTAGACCTGGGCTGGGTCATACTGGGTGAAGCCTGCCTCAGTGGCGCTCATCAACCCAGTGTCCGCACATTTAAGACTAATGTCCTGGAGAATTTCAGACATTGTGAGAGTAGAACCTGATGAAAGAGAAGATTGTAGATAAACAAACCAAGTGCCCTGACATACTTACCTTTGCTCAAGCAGGTGTAGGCAAGCCGGTCTCAGGTCACTTGGAAGATGATTATAAGCTGGCACCTTCCATTGAAGATGAGGTCTTCCTTTGAATTATGAGCAAAGAGTTTAGCAAAGATAAGTTAAACAGTTAGGCAGCTCCCCTTCCTTTCCGCTCTCCCTGACAACTCCTACCAAACACAGACAGCAGACCTTAACCAAATTTATGTCCTTCAGTCGCACATTGAGAAGAAAAACAGATATGAAGGATGATTATGTGCAGTTCTTGGAGAAGTTCTTCAGGAACAATCCACCAGACCCCAACTTTGGTGTTTACCACCCCAGAAACCTGTACAAGTACCAAGTGTCTTTGATTCAAATGCACAGTTCAAAGGGTATATCACTGAACAATGTGCTCTTGCAGAATCCAGTTCTCAATAACAGTCTGCTCGGTTCCTTATGAGCTTCAGAACTGATTCCATCTCAGTGAGGCCAGCCATCGAAGGAATGTTCCAATAGCTTCCTAGTGAGAGAGGATCATTGAGACCACTTCAAATCCATGCAGTTTCCTTACCACCAACTAGACAACGAGATTGTGGAGTACTGCATGAGAGTTCACGTATTTGATAACTGCCCCTCGCTAGCTGTAGCAATCTATTGGCTTAAGAGGGCAGTTATTGCAGCAGAGAAGGAAATCGGGACTGGAACACAGAGGTACATAGAAATGTATTTCTATGCTGATGATGGTCTTAAATAGTTTTCTAGTGTAGAAGAAGCAATTAGCCTGCTGAAAGCAGTGCAAGTCATGTAGGCACAGTGTAATGTCAGACTGCATAAGATCACATCCAGCAGTGTTGAGATCATGCAATGTCTCCCATCTGAAGGTCTGGCCAAATGTCTACTATAGTGCAGTAGCACTTATATCCACCATGATGAATTGCTTTGAGAGGCTGGGGTTGAAACAAATCAACTCCTGCCTGAGGAGCCACTTAGAGCTGTACCAATTTGCCTACCAGCACAACAGGTCAAAAGCAGATTCCATTTCACTGGCTTTTTACTCAACCTTGGAACATCTGGGTACTGAAGGTACATACATCAGGATGCTCTTCATGGACTACAGCTTAGCATTCAATCAGCTTCAGCATCCCCTCAAAACGATTCAATAAGCTTCAAGACCTTCACATCAGTACCTCCTTGTGTAACTGGATCTTTAATTTCCTCACTTGCAGACCCCAGTCAATTTTAATTGGCAACAACATCTCCTCCCCAATCTCCATCAGTACAGATGCACCACAAGGCTGTATGCTTAGCACCCTGCTCTACTCTCTTTATACGTACGAATGTGACAGTAAACACCGTTCCAGTTTCATATTCAAATTGCTGAATCGAAGTCAGTGATGAATCAGCTTATAGAGGAGAGATTGAAAACTGGTTGAGTGATGCCTGAAGAGCAACCTCTCTCTCTGTGTCAGCAACACCAAGGAGCTGATTATTGACTAGAGGAGGAGGAATCCAGAGGTCCATAAGTCAGTCGTCATCAGGGTATCAGAGATGGAGAGAGTCAGCAATTTTAATTTCCTTCATGTTATCATTTCACAGGATCTGTACTGGGTCCAGCATGTCACAGCCATTACAAAGAAAGCATGGCAGTGCCTCTGCTTTCTTACAAGTTTGTAAAGATTCGGCATGTCATCGAAAACTCTGTCAAACTTCTATAGGTGCATGGTGGAGAGTACACTGACCGGTTGCATCATGGCCTGGCATGGAAACACCAATGCTCTTAAATAGAAAAACCTATACAAAGTAGTGGATATGGCCCAGTCCATCACAGGTAAAGCCCACTCCACTATGAGCAACTCTACATGGGCTGATGTTGCAGGAAAGCAGCATCAAGGACCCCCACCATTCAGGCCATGGACTCTTCTTGTTGCTGCCATCAGGAAGGAGGTACAGGAGCCTCAGGACTCACACCACCAGGTTCAGGAACAGTTATTACCTTACAACCATCAGGTTCTTGAATCAGAGAGAGTAACTTCATTTCAGCTTCACTTCCCCTAATACTAAACTGTTCCCACAATCTATGGACTCAACTTCAAGAACTCTTCATGTCATGTTCAGAATATTTACTGCTTATTTATTTATTATTATTATTTTGTTGTTTTTTTTCTTTGTATTTACTGTGAATGCCCACAAGATAATGAATCTCAGGATTGTATATGGTGACATATATGTACTTTGATAATAAATTTACTTTGAATCTTGATCTTGGACAGGATCTTGTTATTGATACCTTTACTTTCCAGGATGCTGATATTGAAAGACCTTTTACATGTGGTCGTGTACTATCGACTATCAACAGTCTATCTGACTCTCTTGAATTTTCTGCTCCAGTCAGTATCCAGGCATGCTACATGCTAAGAGTACTGACCTTGAACAGTTGTGGACGGGATGTCCCACTTCCAAAAGAGAAACAGATGCAGTGGCAGCAGTGGTGTTCTTCCCTTCAGGACCTTAGAGGCTTGAAAATTCCAAGAACTTACATGACAATTCCACTACACACAGCCCAAAAGAAAGAGGTCTGTATCTTCTGTACAGCATTAACTAAAACTATTGCATACCTGGAGGTCACAGACACTGCTGGATATAGTGAAGTTGGATTCATCCTGAGCAAGGCAAAGCTTGCTCCCAAACCAGTTATCACTATACCAAAGCTTGAACTTGGTGTTGCTGTTCCAGCAGCTCGGATGTCAGAGATGATAACCAAAGGGCAGCACACGGAACTTAGACGATATCAATTTCTTTACTGGCAGCAATGTTTTGCTTGGTTATACATATTTAATTCAACAATTAGATTCTAAGTTTCGGTACATAATACGATCCAACATATCAGGAGAACAACCCAGAAGAGAGAATGGAACTATGTTCCTGCTGAACTCTACCCAGCTTATCATGCCACAAAAGGGCTCCATGCTAATCAGCTCACCCTCTCCTTATGGCTAATTGGCCCAACATTTCTTGCTGATCCTCAACAGCAACACAGCCAGCAGTAAACTTTTGACTTAGCCGACCCTGAGACAGAGGTAGAAATACGTCTTCAAGTGTCAACCAGCATTACTCACTTATTACTGCTCCAACCTGGCAATGAACGCTTTGAGCATTTTTCAAGGGGTAAGTCACTTATGAGAGCCATTGCCCAGCTCTCACCTGTTGCTAATTCCTGTAAAAGAGAAGCCAAAGACAGCCCTTGCAATGGCTCACACAGCTGTAAGCACCTCTCAGCACAGGGCAGCTGAATCGGGCAAAGTTTAGAATCCTTCTTGTCATTCAAGGCTTACACAGAGGCAGTGCAGTGCATCAGAAAGCTGGAAGCTCTCCCAAAGCAAAGTCCTCTGAGTAAACACTGTCCCTCTGAAGGGTTACTGTGAGATGAAGGATGGATAAAGAAGGCACAACTCGCTTCAGAGGAAATTCATCCAGTTTTCATCTGGGCAAACATCTTGAAGGGTGAGGACTCCTGCAGGAGAACAGCAGGCTCAGACATTTGAATGATCTACGCCTAATTAGTGGAAAATTGTTGGAAATTTTTTTTGAATGATGATATAAGTTAGCACTTAGAGGGATAGATATTAATCATGGACAAATAGCAAGGACTTATTAAGGAAAGTCAAGTCCAGCTTATCTAATCAAACTTTATGAAGAGACATGCTGATGAGGTTACAGCAGTTGATGTAGAAGGCAGTGGAGGAAACATCTTCTGCTCTACTGCACTACTCTCTCTACACCCAAGACTGTCTGGCTAGGCACAGCTCAAATATCATCTATAAAGTTGCAGACAACATGACTTTCATTGGCAATGAAATGGTAATGAAGAGGCATACAGGAGCAATGTACTGCTGCTGAAAAGCAACAAAGTTCATCACATATGCCAGTGATCTTAAACCTGATTCTGATTCTAGAGACCATTTCCCATTTTTGATCCAGATTCCAGCATCTTCGGTTTTTTTAGTCTCCCTTTTACTATTTCACTGCAAAGTTACTTCAAGTTATTCCCACTTTGAAGAGATATTTCTCCTCTCTTTGATAGGATTTCTGTGAAACCCTCCTTCACTAGTTCCCCTTTGTGACTTCTACTGATCTGTTCTCTGAGCACATTCACACCCAGACTCAATGCCTCTTTTCTCAGTAGAGTCCAGATAAAGGTTCTCAACTTGTGCTGTTGACAGTCCATTTCCCTCTACAGATGCTGAGTTTCTCCAGTAGTTGGTATTTTTTGATCAAAATTTCAGCTTCTGCATTCTCTGTGCTACCAATCTGTGGTCAAGCAGGCACTTAAGTGGTAAATTAAACTTAATCCTTGGAAATGAATGAAGCTAATTGAATGGGAAAAAGAAGATGAAGAAATACAGAATAAGTGGCAGTACTCCAGATAATGTGGAGAAATCAAGTCCCATGGAATGCATATTTATAAATCCCTGGATGCAGCAACCCAGGTGGATTATTGTGACATGGAACCAGAGGCTTACTGCAGGAATGTAATTAAGCCACAAAGAGCGCAGAGAAGATTCACAGTGATTTTGCTCTAACTGGGGGGTTTAAGTTATGGGACTGTTTTCACTGCAGCGAAGGAAGCTAAAGGTGACCATATAGATGTTTATAAGAACATGAGGGCAATATTTACAGTGTTCTGTCCTTGGGTACGGAAATCTAAAACCAGAGAGTGAAGGTTTAAGGTGAGATGGAAGAGATTTAAAAAGGAGTCAAGAGACAAGTTTTTTCCATATAGAATGAGTTTAGAAAATGAAACAAGCTATCAGATGCAGTGATAGAGGCAAGTATAATTACAATATTTAAAAGTCATTTAGATAGGCTTATTTATAGGAAGAATTTAGAGGGATATGGGCAAATGAAACTAGCTCAGGAAGCCACTTTGGTCAGTATGGATGAATTGGGCCAGCAGGCCTATTTCCTTGATTTACAATACTATGACACTAAGCCAGATACAAGTAGAACTAAGAAAGTAAGAAGTATTGAACTCAGATTAGAGTTAGTAAGCCCTAAACAAAAAGAAAATGTGCTAAGGGGCAGTGGGAAGATAAGTAGAGGTGCTAGAAGTTAATTATTAAAGATAATTTTGGTATAGTTGATACAGATTTAATTTTTATCTCTTTGCAAACCCATGGCATTAATTTTCTAGAAGGACATGGGCAGAGGGTACACTAAGATACTAGAAGAAAGGTCTTGAGTTACAAACTTAATTGAGTTTTTTGAGACGTGACAAAGGAACGTTGCGAAGGAAGGCAGTGGACATTATCTACATGGACTTCAGTGAGTCATTTCATAAGATCTCCATGACAGGGTGATTCAGAAGATAAAGATCCAAGGGATCCAGGCAAACTGGCAACTTTGGATTCAGAAGTGGCTTGCCCAAAGAATGGAGAGTAGGGGTAAAAGGCTTTTATTCTAGCTGGAGCTCCATGACCAGTGGTGTTCCACAAAGATTGGTGTTGGAACATCTGTTGTTTGAAAAATTGATGACTTGGATGAAAATGTAGATGGGTGGATTAGCAAGTTTGTGGATGACACCAAGATTGATGGAGATGTGGACAATGTAAAGGATTATCAAAGAATATGGGCAAAGAAGTGGCAGATGGAAATTAATCCAGGCAACTGTGAAGTGTTGCACTTTGGAAAGTCAAATGGAATGCAAAAGTATACAGTTAGTAATAGACACCTTAATAGCATTGAGGTACAGAAAGTGGCTATGCAAATGGGTATGGTGCTAAAGGAGGAGTATAGCATGCTTGCATCATTTGTAGGGGTGCTGAGTATAAGTGAAAGGAAGTCATGCAACTGTATAAAACCTTTGGTCAGACTGCACTTGGGAGTATTGTGTGCAGTTCTGCTTATTCCATTATAGAAAGGATGCAGAGACTGTGGAGAGGGTGCAGAAAAGGTTATCAGGATGCTGCCTGGATTAGAATTTGTGAGTTATAAGAAAAGTTTTGACCAACTTGAGTTGTTCTCTCTAGAATGTTGGAGGCTGAGGAGAAACCTGATAGATATTTCTTTTTAATTATAAGAGGTGTAAACAAGGGAGACATTCAGAATCTTTAACCCCAAGGTGAAAAAGTCAAACAGTAGAGGATGATGTCTTTAAGGTTACAGGGGGGAAAGTTTAAAGGTGACACGTGGGACAAGTTTTTTACATAGAGGGTGGCAGTAGTCTGCAATGCCTGGGTTAGTAGTGGAAGCAGGCAGTTTAGTGGATTATAAAAGCTTTTAAATAGACACATGAATATTAAGGGAACGGAGGGATATGGAGGAGGAGGACATTCAGTATAAATTGGTATCACGTTCAGCACAACATTGCAGGCTGAATAACCTGTCAAGTGCTGTAATGCTCTAGAGAACAGTTTTGCTTTCAGGATCATACGGTCCTGGCTGGAAATGTATGACTATTCCTTTATCTTTGCTGTATATACACCCTCTCTTTCACCAGATGGACTGTAGTGGTTCAAGGAGATAACTTGTTATCAGCCCCTCTAGCATAATTTGGTACATAGTGGTGCTCATATGCTATAAATAAAAATTCAGGGCAGTCATGTTTCAGGATTCCATGCCTCGGTGTCTCCTAAATAAGATTCACTATTGGCCCTCGTGTCTTACTGGTGGCTACAATGCTGAAAGTGTGTTGAATATTCCTTCAATGTTATAAAGATGAAAGTCTTTGCTGTTAATCAATAATAAATTATATATTACTCAGAGGTTGAGGGAAGCAGAAGGGCTAAATTCTTCAAGTGTTTTTGGTTGTACTTTGGGAGCCAGAGATTACACAGTTCCAGATTTTCTTTACAGTTTTTAACTAGATCTATAAGATAGCATTCCTCAGATTAAAGTGGGAGATTCTATTTTGACATTACGGATGCTATGACAACAAATCCTGATAGTTAACTGTTGATGTTTCAATATGACATATTCCAAAAGAGATATTTACTGCTCAGTTTTCAATGGAGTTCACAATCCATGTAAGGATTATAATTCATTTTAGGTGCACAAGTTTTGACAGTAGCTGCCACTTTTCAGAATGCTAAGAAATGCGTAAAATTAAAGATGAGAGATTATCATTCTGTGCTCCTTTTCCTATCAGAAGTCTTACTTCAGGTCTGCCCACCAAATTGAAAACTAGTCCCTGCAATTGCAATTAAAAAAGAAATCAATCTTAGCATTTGTAATATCAGGTTGTGCAAACTTAATAGGAGTCTGATAAACAGACTTCAATTTTATGCTGCAACAATGTATTTAAGGATTGATTTTTAATTTTTTTTAAATTCAGTTCAATATTCTTCATTTGTTTTTAATAGTGTTTAGTAAATGGGTGTTTTTCATTAATAAAGAAGCTTCAAGAAATGCATCAAATGCATCAGCCTTTGGTATCTAGAGAGTGAAGCTAAGTGGGGAACAGTGATATTAATTACAAACTCACTCATGCTTTACTTTATTCAGTAAATTCACAGCTAATGTCAACTGATAAACAATAATCAACAACTGCAATTAAACAAGAAGCTTAACATATCCGTTTTCTTTTATGTAATCATTAACTCCTTTTTTCAAAATTACCCAGCTCTGCCTATGTTCTTAATCTTACAGCCTTTATCAGTTCTGCCTGCCTTTTCGTTGGCTATGTAGAACAGTCCATATTCCAAGCCTTCCCCAGTAATGTTCCTCAGCTCTTCCTCCACTACACTGATGACTGCATTGGTGCTGGTGCATGCACCCACAATGAACTCGTCCAGTCCATCAACTTTGTCTCCAACTTACACCCTGCCCTTAAATTCAATTGGTCCATTTCTGACAATGCCCTCCCCTTTCTTGGTCTCTCTGCCTCCATCTTTGGAGGGACTGCCAACCAACATACTATATAAACCTATCGATTCCCACATTTTATTTTGACTATATCTCTTCCCACCCTGTCTGCTGTAAAAATGCTATTTCCCTTTCTCAGTTCCTTTACCTCCGTCACACCTGTTCCTACGATATGGCTTTCTGGTCCAGGATATTAGAGAAGAGGATTTCATTTCCTCCAACATTGATGGTGCCCTCAGTTGTATCTCCTCTATTTCCCAAAAGTCCACACTCACCCACCTGCCCACTGCATTAACAGTGGTAAGAGTTTCTCTTATCTTCCTCTAGCAACCCATGAGCCTCCACATCCAACACATCAGCCTCTGTAACTACTGCCATCTCCAAAGGGGTCCTACCACTAAACACATTTTAACCTCGTCTTCTCCTGCTATGCTCTTTGCAGGGATCTCTCCTTCTGTGATTCCCTTCTTCATTTGTCCCTCCCCACTAATTTCCCTCCTGGCACTTTGACAAGCTGACAGAATGCTACACCTGCCCATATACCTCCTCCCTCACCTCCATCTAGGGCCCTAAACTGTCCTTCCAGGTGAGGTGACACTTCACCTGTGGATGTGTCGGAGTCTATTGTGTCCAGTGCTCTGGTGTGGCCTTCTATACATTGGTGAGACCTGTTGTAAATTGGGGGACAGCTCTGTCAAGCTCCTCCACTCCATCTGCCAAAAGTGGAACTTCTTACTGGTCAAACATTTTAATTCTGATTCCTAAACCCATTCCAACATGTCAGTCCATGATCTCATCTTGTGCCACGATGAGGAGCACCTCAGGGTGGAAGAGAAACATCTTGTATTCTGTCTGGGTAGCTTCCAACCTGATGGCATGAATGTCATTTTCTCCTTCCAGTAAGAAATATTTTAACACTCCCTCCCCTCTTCTTTTATTCCCCACTCTAGCCCCTTATCTTTTCTCAGCTGCCTATCACCTCCTCCCGTTCCTTTTCTCCTACGGTCCACCCTCTTCTCCCATCAGATTCCTTCCTCTCCTGGTGTTTACCTTTCCCACCCACCTGGCTTTGCCAATCACCTTCTAGCTATCCTCCTTCCCCTACCTCTATCTATTTATTCTTTCTTTTCCCTTCTTTCCCAGTCCTGAAGAAGTGTCTTGCCCCGAAACATCAACTGTTTATTCATTTCCAAAGAGGCTGCCTGACCTGCTGAGTTCCTCCAGCATTTTGTCCGTGTTACTGTGGATTTCCAGCATCTTTATCACCATTACCATGCTACTGAATAGCACATCACAGACACATGAAATATTCTGTGAAGATTTTGAAGGTCTTTTGAAGGTTATGTGTTGTTTTATGAAATAAGAAGAATTAAAATATATATTCTGCCTTGCTTTCATTTATTGCTGACAAGAATTTGATCTGTATAAACAAGAAAAGATTTTGCAAGAGGTCTTGGGGATTTTTATTTTGCTTTCTTGTCAACTAAAGCTCAGAAAATGGTTAACACTATAATATGCAAACAACAGCATGGATCCAACCACTGGAAATTTTCCTGGGTTTTATGTTTGAATTTTTGGGGAGAAGGTATCAGCAGTTGAGGTGATTGACTTCACCAGATCAGCCATGCAATTTGACAGTTAAAACAGAGGAGAAAACAAATTGGTCAATATTGCCAAAACCCAAATGGGATGAAATTCATCCATGATGCTTTTGGGTTGAAGCTTGCCTGCAATTACAGCCGTGACTCAGATTTGAATACTCAACCCTTAACTGTCCCAATTGAGTGCACCTGGAATCGATGTGAATACAGAGATGAGTTACTGGGTCATAGTGAAGGGTAGCCTCATACCCTGCTAACCTTGGCAGTGTGAAGTCCAAGTAGCTTAATACTGAATCTCCACATCCTGACCAACAGGTGACTCCGTCTCGCCTTGTCCCCGCTTTATCATAGACTCTCCTTTCATTATCTCCTCCTCATCAATGCCTCAGAGTAATTCCATCAATTTCCTTCCCTCATACATCTACCTGGAGCCTATTTACTCTCACATACCCACTAATTCCACCTTGAAAGTCCTACCATCCATCTGCATGAGGAAGAACTAATTTCTACCCAATATTTTTCCCTCATTATGTTTTTCTAATTTTATATTTCCAACTTCTATAGATTTTTACAGTTCATTTAGAAAGGTATAGCATTTCTGACCTAAAAATCTCAAAGCAAAAGGATGTTCCATGATTTTAACAAATATACTTCTATCTCCCATCAAGACGGGTTTAAAGTTCTCCACCTGTTTCTCAACAAAGGACCCAACTAGTTGACTCTCCACTACCACTGTCCTCTGGCAGAACTGGCCCTCACCCTCAACAATTTCTCCTTCAGGTCTTCCCACATTCTCCAAACTCAAGGGATAGCCATGAGCACCCGCATGGGCCCTAGCTATGCCTGCCTTTTCATTGGCTACATAGTCCATGTTTCAAGCCTTCCATGGTAATGCACTTTCTGCACTAAGTTAGTGACTGTGTTGGTGCTGCTTCATTCACCCATGCTGAGTTCGTTAATTTCATCAACTTTGTCTCAACTTACACCCTGCCCTTAAATTCATTTCGTCCACTTATGACATCGCTCTCCTCCTTCTCGATATCTGTATCTCCATCTCTGGAGACATACTATTTACCAACATCTTTTACAAACTTACCAATTCCCATGGCTATCTTCAATATACCTCTTCACACCTTGTTTCCCAGAAAAATGCTATTCTCTTTTCTCAGTCCCTTTGTCTCTGCTGCATCTGTTCCCGGGATGAGATTTTCCTTTTCTGGACAGAGATGTCCTCCTCCTTCAAAGAACATAGTTTTCCTTCCACTGATGCTGCCCTAACCCACATTGCCTCCATTTCCCAGACCTCCATGCTTAGCCCATCTTCCTGCCTCCTTAACAAGGTAGGAGGTCCTCTTAACATGTACAAACGCTGGATGAACTCTTGTCCTTACCTACCATCCTATGAGCCTTCACATCCGACACATCATTCTGCACAACTTCTGCCATCTCCAAAGTGATCCAACCACCAAACATATCCTTATCTTCCCACAACACCACCACCCCCCTCACTCTCCGTTCTCCACAGGGATCGCTCCCTCCATGATCCTCTTGCCCAATTGTCCCTCCCTACTAATCCCCCTCCTGTCACATATCCCTGCAAGTGACAGAAATGCTACACCTGCCCATTCACCTCCTACCTTACCTCCATTCAGGGCCTCAAACAGTCCTCCCAGGTGAGGCTGCACTTCACCTGCAGATCTGTTGAGGTCGTCTATCGTATCCGTTGATCCCAATGTGGCTTCCTCTACATTGGTGAGACCTGACATTGGGGGACCACTTTGTCGAGCACTTCCACTCCATCTGGCAAAAATTGAATTTCCCGGTAGCCAACCATTTTAATTCCTATCCCCATTCCCATTCTGACCTGTCATTCCATGGCCTCCTCTTTTGCCACATGAGGCCATTCTCAGGGTGGAGGAGCAACACCTCATATTCGGTCTGGGTAGCCTCCAACTTGATGGTGTGAACATTGATTTCTCCTTCCCGGGTTTTTTCCCTCCCCCTTCCCTCTTCCTCTATTCCCCACTTGGGCTTCTTACCTCTTCTCCTCACCTCTCCCGGTGCCCCTCCTTCCTGCCTTTCTCCAATGTTCCACTCTCCTCTCCTAACAGATTCCTTCCTCTCTAGCTCGTTAACTTTCCCACTCTCCTGACTTCACTTACCGCCTTCCAGCTATGCTCAATCTCCTTCCCCCACACCTTTTTATTCTGGCGTCTTCTCCCAAACTTTCCAGTGCTGAAGAAGGGTTTGGGCCCGGAAGGTCAATGGGTTTATTCATTTCCATAGATGTGTTTATTCTATCTGTTTATTCATTCCATATGTGTGCTGCTCTGGATTTCCAGCATCTGCAAAATCCCTTGTGTTTATTGATTTTCCTGTTTAAAATTTTATCTACTGACAGTCACAAGATTATCAAATGAGTTTCCTTAAGTTGTTGCTATATTTGTAATTTATTTAGGTTATGCAGTTAAACCACATTCAGAAGTTCTCTTTCTCCTTTGGCATTTTGGATCTCTGGTCCTACCCAGTACAGAGTTCACAAGCAGAAGCTGATGAACTATCTTCTTGTTTTCTGTTTTGCTCAGTTTTTTTTAGCTTGATTTGGAAAGTATGTTTGACAAATATTTTTTTACCATCCAATTCTGCAAGGCATTCAGCTGTACAGATTACATGTTGTTGGAATAGATTTCGAGGCACTAGGCACCAAACAGTATACAGAAAACTGCTGAATCAAAAGGGAAAAATGCCTGGAATTTATGAGCTGTGTATTTTCTCTAAAAAAAATACCAGGAGAAATGAATTGAATAATTGAATATCTAAACAGAAATCTATAGTGTAGCAGAGGGAGTTGGTGAATATACATTTACCTTCAGAGTAAAGCATTTCGTATATTTGAGATGCACAGCTTTACAACTGTTTATCTATTTAGCACATCATAATTATTGAATATAATTATAAAAGCTGTCAAAATGTTGTACACTTTGTTGGTTAGGTTGCTATGATTAAGCTTCCAAGGCTTTTACAGATAGAGTGAGGACATCCATTATGTACAACAAAAGGATAACTCCAAGTATTTTGTAAATAGTGGAAAAAATATTAGAGAAGGTAATTTGACAGCTGATGTAAAACCATTCACAAAATAATACGGACAGCCAAAAGCCAATAGAATGAGGACTTTTGAGTATTGACCAGAGAACAAAAGTCTAAAATTTGATTTATTATCTTTCAGCAGTGACCAAACATCATTGAGAATCACCATGAACGCTGCTTCATGAGGTCCCATAAAGATGCTGCTAATCTCAACGCGGCATCCTCTATTGATTATATCAAATTTTTCTGACAGCCACGATTTGGCCTTACTGGTAAAATCTTTACCGCCAAGATATAAAAAGACATGGCACAAAGCGTGCGCCACTCTGCTAAGGGAATGTTGCCAATAAATGAACGGATACTGAAAATGGACTATGCAGAGATGAGAGAAGATGGACGTGTGCTCCTAGTGGACCAGGGGATCCTGGCCACTGTAGTGAAGAAACTACAAGCAGAAAGTCTGCTATTTAAAACGGCTTCACTGAAGATCCCCAGACCTTTAGTTTAATTATTCGTTTTCAATACCTGGGCATCACTGCTGAGGTCATTATTTATTGCCCATCTCTAATTGACCCTGAGAAGTGGAGCTGAGCCATCTTAAAATGCAGCGGTTTAGAAGTCATTCTGCTGAAGGTACTCCAAGGTTCTATTCAGGAAGATGTTTCTGAACTTAGACTCTATGATACATTCCCAATTTCAGGACGGTGTGAGATTGCAAAGGTGTCCTGTAGCTATTGATGTTTCCTGTGGCTGCTGCCCTTAGCGTTCTTGGTGGGAAAGGTTATAGGTTTGGAAAACACTGTCAGAGTTGCCAGATGAGTACTGGAGTGCATTTTTACAGACAGTCCACACTGCAGCAAAGGTTTGGGATGGTAGATAGGGTGTCAACAAAATAGGATACTTTGTCTGGGATACAGTCTGCCTGCTTGAAATTGGTTTGAACTACACTGATGCCAGTATGCAAGGAGTACTCCTGAACAGTCCTGACACATTTGTAGATAATGGAAAGGCCTTGAGGAGCCAGGAGGCCATGGTGATAGAGTCATTGTGCACTACAGCACAGAAACAGGCCTCTCAACCCCTTTAATCCATGCTTAACTATTTTTTTGTCTCGTCCCAATGACTTGCACCTGGACCATAGCTATTCACACCTCTTCTATCCATGAACTCATCCGGATTTCTCTAAAATGCTGAAATTGAACCCACATCCACACGCTCACCATCCTCCCAGTGTAGAAGCTGCCCTTCATGTTCCCCTTAAACACTTCACCGTTCACTCTTAACCCAATGGACTCAAGTTCTAATCTCACCCAACCTCAGTGGAAAAAACCTGCTTACATTTATCCTATCAATATGCTTCATAATTTTGTATTCCCCGATCAAATCTCCCCTCATTCTCCTATGCTCCACAGGATAAAGTCATAACCTTTTCAACCTATACTATGACTCAGATCCTCAAGTCCTGGCAATAACCTTGTAAATTTTCTCTGTGCTCTTTCAGTCTTATTGATATCTTTCCTGCAAGGAGGGATCAGCACTGCACACAATACTCCACGTTTGGCCTTGCCAACATTTTATGTAACTTCAACATAACATCCCATCATCAACAACTTCAGGAAACCTGGACTTGGGTTTAGTACCATAGCCACAGTATTTATATGGTGATTACATTTGAGTTTCAGATCAATGATGACGTTTGGGATGTTCACGGTGGGAACTAAATAATGAAAAAGCATTAATGGTATTTCTGGCAGCAAGTCTGTATGACATCATTGGTGGTCACAGCCCAGTCCATCACAGGCAAATCCCTCCACACCACTGAGTACATTTACATACAGCACGGTTACAAGAAAGCAGCACCCATCATAAAAGACCCCCACCATCCAGGCCGTGCCTTCTTCTCACCACTTCCATTAAGCAGGTTGTACAGAAGCCAACACAACCAGGTTCAGGAACAGTTGTTACCCTACAACCGTCAGGCTCCTGAATCAGCATGAATGACTTCAATTGCCATGACTCTGAACTGATTCTTTAACCTACAGACTCATTTTCAGGAACTCATGTTCTCAGTATTATATTTTATTTGCAGTTTGTCTTCTTCTGCACATTGGTTATTTGTCAGTCTTTCCTTACATATAGTTTCTTGTAAATGTTATTGTACTTCATTTTTTTTCTGTAAATGCCTGCAAGAAAATAAATCTCAAACTAGTATATGGTAACCTGTATGTATTTTGATAATAAATTTACTTTGAATTTTGTAAACTTTGGGAAAGCCTGCAATTCAGCAATTTCCATTATGGCTCTGTCTGTTCTTATGGACTGAGAAAACCACAAATGACCCATTTCTTCTTGAAAATGAAGCTTGGGTGATCTTCAAGGAGCTTCAGCCTGAAACTGGCAGTAAGGAACAGTGTGTACACATCTGAATACTACACCCTGGATAATAACAATTGAAAATGCAAGAAATATCAGCAAGTCAGGCAACACCTGTGGAAAGAGGAAGACATTTTACATTCCATACAAGACTTGAAAGGCTATCAATGTAAAATGTTAACTATCTGTAAGTTAACATAGACAGAACTCTGAAATGTATGCAGTGCTCTTTAGTGCCAGTCTCATGGTCATTCCTGGCTGTTGCTGCCCGAAGCTTCATTTTGTTTGTCCTGTCTTCTACCCTAGGTGTAGAAATCGTTTTGCACAGCTTCACTTATAAACAAAAATCACTATCAGAATATTCCTGGGTATCTTAAAGACTTGTGAAAATTGGTGACCAGCTTTTCAATGAAATTTTCATTTGTGATCTCCAGGGTAAAATCTCCCAGACGATTTCAACTGTACTCAAGCGTGCATATTTTGACTCCAGCATGACTTTCAAATTCACCGGCTTGCTTAAGAACCATTCTTACAATATATGAGATTAGGTTTTTTTCAGAATTTTGAAAGCAAGTGGAGAATAAACAGAAGCTTTTCCTTTAGCTTAGTATGTTCAAAAAAGAAATCATAAAGGAAAAGCCAGTCCATTCAAGAAAAATACTGGGAATATTTATGCATGTAGAGTATACATGAAAAGAATAAATACTAACTCAATTAATAGAAGTGGTAAATGTATAATGTTGAAGGATATATAGTGGTATGATGGTTGGAGTTGGAATGTACAGTATAACTGCTATGATCACACTGAACAGTGAAGCAATACCTACTGCTTCCCTTGAGTCACAACTATTTCCCACTTACTCTAATATGAGAACAAAGGCATTTCTGACCAAGGGATGGATCACAGACACACGTGCACATGCATGAGCAGGGGAGATCTTCAGGCTTTGTTTTTCCCCTGGTAGATATGATCATTTTTGAGATTGGACTGTTACATTTCAGATGGCATGTTGGCTACTGTAAACTTCTAGAAATACAAGAAGCCTGTTGACTGCACAAGTTTAATGCCCAACATCGGCGAAACGAAGTCCTAACATATAGACTTGCTCAGTCTGACACAAAGCAGAGTGGAAATTAACAGAGTGAGGTGTTCTCTCAAGAGAAGGTGACCTAATCAAGGTCTGATGAAGTTGTAGAAAAATTAATACCTTTGGGAGATATCAAAATTAAAGAAAATAAATATATATGGTTACCAACAAATCCAAATGAAGTTCAAAAGTGATTATTTGAATTTGGCACCATGTGGAACTTTGAAACAACCAGCAAGTTTGCCTGCAAAAGAAAGCCAGATACATATCCGTAAGGTATGATTAAATATGCTAAGTTAAAGGGATGTGAAGTAAGATGCAAGAAGACTCACTGAGAATGTAATAATGGCCATAGCCAATATTGAACAATACTGTCTTTCTATACTGTATAATTCTATGTAATCATCTAGTAAGTTAAAATTCAACCACTCACAACAAACCTAAAGATTAATTTTAAAATGTTTGTAAACCTTGTTGATCCAACTTGTTGAGATGAAGTGCTCAAATTGTTCCTGAAATTTGTACATAAAGTATTGTTCCAGAATCAGACAATCTGACAATAATTATGTGTCAAGTAGAAAATTATTTCTGAATCCACAGTGATTACAATGAGCATTATATTTTTCAAGGTTGCATCATACAACCACTTGATTCCTGCTGTTCCAGAAGTCAAGTAAGGTTTCCTTCTAACTTCGATACCTTGGTAGCAAATAAATGTGTTCAAAGTAAATTAAAAATACACATTTAAAGAAAAACATTTCCTTATTATTCTTCTTCTGGGTTGTCCATTGCAGATGTGTTAACTCCTGGAGCCTATTGGAGTGTTCCAAACAAAAATACTGGGTCTTTCAAATTAACTTACAGGTAGGGTCCATAATCAAAACCAATATAAGCTGAGATATCCATAGCCTATTCAACATCAAATAATATCAGAAGACAATGTCTTTATGATTTAAATTTAACACAGTCAGATTTTAAAAGTGTCACCAGTTGCTGTGAGAAAGTTTTTGGACTTTTGCTTTTCATTTACTTTTAATCATAAGCTGCTGAATATATTAAGTGAACTTCCATGTACACGTTTTGATAACATTATTGCAGGACCATTTATTTTCATGTAGAACATGGCTGAACATTGCCCTTTTTGACTAAAGCAATTAATAATCTTGTCCACAATCCTCCATGACTTACCTCTGCATCCACATTTAAGAACTCCAAATTCTGATGTGATAGAAAGATTAGTGGCAAATGAATTCAATATATTGTAGAGTAAAACAATACAACAATCATTTGTAACTCGCTTCATGTAATCCATGATAAAATCAATGCTTCTGCAAGTGGAACTTTAGCTCATGATCATTAATTTACAGCTGGATCACTGGAGTGAGAAGACGGGTGAATTACTGTTGCTGCATATTACATGGGAAACACAGCACCACAATATTTTAAAAAGGAGATCAATCAAATATGAAAATAAATTGAAAACTAGACAGATGTTTTAAAACAAACATTTGGCTTCAATGCTTGCAGATTTTAGGTCTTACAAAATCACACTTTAATAATCTTATTTTCAAGTTTTCTTCATCATAATTCCTTGCTTAGTACTCCTTTTACTAACAGCTCATTTTAGATGTCAGTTTCCAGCACAGAATGGGGTCTTGGTTTTAAATATCATCCTTTAAAGGGCCAACAAGATTAACTTTCTTGTTTGTCTTCTGGCAGTGTTCTACTAAGTTGTCCTATTTTCATTTGAAATTAGCTTACCTTAAAACACACATTCAATTAAGTAATTAGCAAGAATAGTAATAAATGAAGTTTCCGTTTATCCAGAATCATGGGCTAGATTGTGCTCCAAAGAGAACCAGTGGCCACATTCTGCTTGTGGGTTGGCTTGTCCTGACCTCTGATGGAATGTGGAAGTCAGAAAGGTGTTGGAGTCTAGATAAATGCACAGTTCAGTCTTTAGACTCACCACAGGGTGTGAAAACAAGCACACAACTGATTTTAATGGGATCACCAGACCTGATTAAACTGATAAAGGTAAGGGTTCTACTTGATATATTTTATCATTAGCATATTTAGTAACAACCACCGTAATTTTAATTACACATGCTTTCTTAATCTTTTTCTGAACTACAATAATCTATTTGGAATGGTCTAAATGTCTCTCACCATTAGCAAGCTGTCATCAGGCCATCAAGTTGTTCTGTGGGTCAGACCTCAGAAATGACCACTCAAGGCTTAATTACAGCCTGTTTTTCACTCTGCGGAGCAGTCAGAGGACGTAGGGATGGGTTTGATTTCAGAGCAGCTCACTGGGTTAAGCATTCTTGCCAAGGATATGGAATCAGAGCCAGTGGTGGGGGAAGGAATTCAGGGGTGGGGAGGTCAGTGGTCAGTTAGAGATATGTCTAGGACTACTCACTGCTACCAGATGCAAAGAGGTGAAGAAAAAAATACTTAGACTTCATAAAAAACCTACATGAGGTCCAGCTTTCAAATATTTTCATTAAACTTGAACTGCAATGCATACAAAAACAGGTAAGAAATCATTTAATTACCACTTTAGGTAGGTTCATGAATCAAAATAATGTTCAGAAGTAGCTTCTTATTTGCAATTTTCGCAACCATGAAACTCCCTTTATAAATCAGCGAACACTTCCTTGTTAAAACCACCTGTACAAATCATGTTGATTTAAAAATTAGTACTTCACTGCAAGTTGTTTTTGGTATCTTAGAAGAAGATAAAAGCGTGAACAATTCATAGTTCTCCTGCAAGCTTATTTTTAAACGGCATTTATTTTGCTAAAGAAAAGTTTGTCATTATTGAAAACTCACGTTCAGAGGGTTTGAAAGCTGTTCTTACTGCTCCATTTCCTGAGCCGATGCAGCCATCCTCATCATCACAGTCTCCACTGAACTCGACATCATCACTATCCATCTGACCACTGCCCTTTCCTGCCCGTCGCCACTGTTCGTATTTGGAGGTCACCTTTCCTTGTAACAGCTGCAAAGTGAAAAGCTGCAAGTAGTAGATGGATACTTTGAAAGATATGACAACTTCAAAAATTTTCAAAGAAAATGCAAAGGGTGGGGGCAACATTAAAAAGAAAATGGCAATCAAAAGACTATCAAAAACTATTAAAAAATGATGTGCAACTAACAAAATTTATCAAATGAATTTGTGAATTTCAAGCATTTTGGCTTCAATTTAAAACAGAAATTCAAGATTACTGAATCTCAGAGAAATATTGGTGGTGTCATTACATGGTACATAATTACATTAATACAATATGAAAGAGTTCATTGAAATCAAGAAATATTGGCAAATTTAAGTTAATGTAATGTGACATTAAAGATTGCCAATCAATTGTAAAACATTTTTAAATCAAGATAATTGTGACAGCACTGTAATGTGCCATTCAATTCAATTTCTGGAAGGAACCATTTAAAATTGTAATCATTATTAAAATTTATTCGTTTATATTACATCAATCTTGTCTTTGGAAATTTATCAATATTATAAGAGTATGTGTATAAATATTAACCGAATTACTTAGTAAACATGAAAAGGAGAATTTTGCAGCATTTTGAACATGAGCTAGTTTAAGACAGAAATATTATGCTTCGCTATATTCTCCTCCATACTACCTCAGTAAATCTTTTGTAAAATTAATCTCCTGATCAAATTTTAACTGTAAGTTTGTACCCATCCTCAGAAATACAACTTCCAATTATGGCTATCAAATTACATACCCTGTTCTATTATTAATCATCAATTGATTTCTCCTGGCACCGCTCAACAGTTTTAGGGGTTTGACCTAGTTTTACTCTGAGTGGGTTTTGGGGAGTTTGCAGGTAATAACAAATTCAGGCTCTGGTATCTCCAACTCCAAAATCTTCTTTAAATCCTATAAAGAAGTGTTCCATTCACACTGTTGAATCTTCCAGAACAATTTAAAGTGACTGTACCTCTTAACTCAAAGCTTTTACAACTGAACTTCAATTAAAAAAACTATCAAAATGTCAAAGGAAAGCCCTTTTACCTAAAAGATTGCTAGAGATTTTTTTTTATATGCAGTCAACGAAAAGAGGAAAAGTCATCTTAACAACCAGAGGAAAAAAAGCATTCTAACATACCATGTCCAGCAGTCTAGAGAGAAATCACCCAGATTGACAAATATTATTGTCCTAGGTCATGGTCACAGTGTGACAAATCTTACAATAATAGACTGAGAAAGACAAGAATGTACAAAGCTTTTCATTTCTCCACTGCTCATAATCTAGGGTATGAGTCCTGGCTTCTTCCTCCAGCTCTTCCTTGAATTGCAGCCTTCGCTACCCAGCACAGCAATTAAGAATAAAATACACACTCACATTTCTGCTTTTTTTCCTGTCTCTCTCATGGAAAGCCAGGATTGCTACATGGTATTAGATTCTATTAATAATCAATGGAGGTATAACTAATGTACTGCTTGGGGGTTACTGTGTATGTGTACATGCCCTCTTCTCACTGCTACCGTCAGGAAGGAGGTAAAGACTGAAGGCAGACACTCAGTGATTGAGGACCCACTACATCCTCTCTGCCATCTGATTCCTAAATGGATATTGAACCCATGAACACTACCTCACCTTTCTTTAGATTATTTCTGTTTTTGCACAATTTTTAATCTATTTAATTATACATATATACTTACTGTAATTGATTTACTAATTTATTACTTATTTTTCTATATTATCATGTATTGCATTGGACTGCTGCCGCTAAGTTGACAAATTTCACAACATACGCCGATGATATTAAACCTGATTCTGAAATGATGCTAATAGATCTTTTGCAACACTTGTAATTTCTTGATAATCTTTAGGGACTTATACCAGAAGTTTTTGTCCTGTATTTCAAAGTTCCTGAACTTTGAAACTCTGAAAGTGGGGCGCCACTATAGCGTAGCTCAGGGTGTCAGAGTTCATAATTCAATTCCGACTCTGTCTGTAAAAGGTTCGTAAGTCCTTCTCATGAGCGTAAGAGTTCCCTCCGGGTACTTCAGTTTCCTCCCACGCTGCCGCTTCACGTTACTCTTTATTCACTATTTCTCAGATGTTATGCATCACAGGGTGAGGGGGGAATAGCAAGTTTTTACCCTTTCATCGCTTTTAGGACCAAATTTTGATCCCGAGTACATCACAAATACACACATTGTGTGCTTCCTGTAAAAATCAAGGACAAATCTACATTTTTGATGAGGGGAAAGAAAACATTCCTCCTTCGATCTTTTTTAATGAGCCTATGCTGTTCCTCTTGGTAGAGCATTCTCAAAATAGTCCAGAGTTTGCCAGTACTCCTGATCAGTGAAATGACAGAAACAACCAAATGTCACTCTCTGGTACCTTTAGCATCAAAGGCTTAATAAACTCAAAACAACTTTAATGAGGTTCCAAATAAACACAGAAACAGCCCAAAGTGACTAAGATTGAGGCAGGAATCCTTTTCAAATATTACTGATTCACGCTCATTCCAGAGGTCTCTGTCTCTGTGTAATTGAACAAGCAAGAATATTCGAGAAACCAATTTCCCAAAATAACATCTTTAAGTATGTTTTATGTCGATATAGGGGCATGCTTATCAGTTCAGTGGGAGTTACATTTCTGCACACTACTAACACAAATATTCCAATCAAAGTTGTTGCACGTCCAAAACTTGGGCAAAAACCAATGACATTTTTACCAGCAAAGTCATCTCAACTTCAAAAACAAACAAAAGGGGATGCAGTTGTTGATATTAATGTGAAAACAATACAGAAGATCACTGATAAAACTATCTATTATATTGGAAGTGCTGAATTCCATAAAATTTGAAGAGTTAATCTGCTTGTCAAATTCTATAACTGTTCATATATATATATGAACTTAATTTTAGATAAAGAATGAAAAGCAAATCTTCGCACAAATTTCTCAGTTAATTGTTTCCCACTCATAGAATTATGGAACACGATAGCAAAGAAACAGGCTGTTCAGCCCACCTAGTCTGTGCTGAACCATTAATCTACCTCGTCTCATCGCCTGCACCCAGACCATAACCCACCATACCCCTCCCGTCCATATACCTATCCAAATGTCTCTTATATGTAGAATACAAACCTGCATCCACCACTTTAGCAGGCAGCTCATTCCATACTCTCACCACCCTCTGAGTGAAGAAGTTTCCCCTCATATTTCCCTTAAACATTTTACCTTTCAACCTTAACCCCTGAGCTCTAGTTGCAGTTTCACCCAACCTCAGTGGAAAAAGTCTGCTTGCATTTACCCTATCTATGCTCCTCATAATTTTGTATATCTCTATCAAAATCTTCCCTCAATCTTCTACGTTCTTATAGATAAAGT
The DNA here is from genome assembly GCF_048418815.1 of Hemitrygon akajei. NCBI lineage: Eukaryota > Metazoa > Chordata > Chondrichthyes > Myliobatiformes > Dasyatidae > Hemitrygon > Hemitrygon akajei. Next base: position 111,426,093 of record NC_133125.1, read on the forward strand.
CCTAACCTATTCAATCTTTCCCTATAACTCAGGTCCTCAAGTCCTGGCAACATCCTGGTAAATTTTCTCCATCTTACTTACATCTTTTCTGTAGGTAGGTGACCAAAGCCGGAGACAATACAGTACTCCAAATTAGGCCTCACCAACATCCTATACAATTTCACCATAACATCCCAACTCCTGTACTCAATATGTTGTTTTATGATCACCGATGTGCCAAAAGCTTTCTTTATGACTCTATCTACCTGTGGCACCACTTTCAAGGAATCATGGACCTGTATTCCCAGATCCCTCTGTTCTACTGCACTCCTCAGTGCCCTACTGCTCATTATGTAAGACCTACAGTGGTTGGTCCTTGCAAAGTGCAATACCTCACACTTATCTACATTTAATGCTTTTTGTGTGCATGTAATTATTAAAATATTTTAAGTTTTTATAGGAGAGAGAAGTTTCTGCATATATAAACAAAATTATTAATGTCCAATGTATATTTAGCTCTTCCAATTTTCCTTTCATAAACCCTTTTGCAGTTTAATAAGCTTATAAGTTTTAGAAACTGCTGAATAATGTCATCATTCAGACTGAAAACAATTTATATCATGGCGAGCCAATCAAAACAAAATCAACTAATAGGCACATATCTCGCAACAAAATCTATAGGAAGTATTTCACTAAGTCTTAAATAAATTGTAAGTGCCTGAAAGCTAACAGACATTATTTTCAATCTTCCATACATCAGTACTGGGCTGTTTATGTTAACATTAATTTAACACATCTTGTAAGTATCAGTTTAGTTTATTCCAAAAAAATGTATGTCGGGTCAGGGAGATGGTAAAAGTGTTCATCTGGTGGAAATGCAATGCTGATGTTGGGGGGGGGGGGGGAAGACAGTTAAAATGTGTTAGGTAACTTCCTACATGTGCTGTGCTGATGCTGCTGACAATAGTTTAATCAGTTCCTCTGAGAAGACAGCAATGACTCTTGGCTACAAACACCGCATTCTTTAAAAATGCATTTTATGGTCCCATTATTCATTTGGTCCAAGCTGTAATTTATCTGGTGGGCTGAAGTGCAGAAACCATGAGGCTTTGTCACTAGATGCAGACAATGGAAAGGCGATCTACAGCTGGAAACAGGCCAAGAGTTGAGTTTCTTAACTGTATTTTTAAATTTACTGCTGTCATGGGAAAAGAAGGGCTCCTTTGGCACCCACTGGACCTTCTCTGCCCATGCTTCTCATTTCCAACCATAAAATTCTCAGGAGTTAAAATTAAAATTAACTCAGGAGTCAATAGTGCCTTGGCCTACTATAGCAGAAGTTAGGTGTGGTGGGTGATAGCAATGGAAGTTGCCGCTCACATTAAATTGCCAGCCTAATTTGAAATCCATTAAAATAAGGACTAAGAAACTTACAGCCTCATAATCGAATAGCACAGAAGCAGGAACTTTGGCCCATCACTCAAATGCTGACCCTTCTGCCACTGCATTAATCCTAGTTGCTTACTTTAGGACCATATCTTTCTCGCCTTTCCTATTTCAGTGTCTGTCTAAAGGTCTTATTGGACATCCCAACACAATTCTGATCTGGACTACTTGCTCTATTTGTTCATTTAAATAGCAACTCAAGTGTAACATTTCCAAAAATAATTGCAGGGTGCGTGAAAAATTATTCTTATACCAAAATATTATCAGGTATATTCTTAATTCTTGAAAGTGTGTAGATTAATGAGCATGTAGCATTTAAGTGCATTAAAACTGACAATATGTCAGGCCGCGACCTCCAACTTTGCAAGTTCCAATTAGATCAAAGCAGTCTACAAAGCAACGTTCTCAGGAGAGCTGAGGTTCAGAAAGTGAGTAAGTCAGTAGTGTTACTGTGTAAGGCAGAGCAGGGGTGGTGTTGTATTAGAGGTAGATATGTCTTTTAGCTCCTACTTCTATGTCCACTCTCATAACCATCATTCTCACATCTATCCACTCTCCTCTGGTGGAAAACAGCTGGTAAACACTTGGTTGTCAGTCAGATGGGTTATGAGTGATTAAGGCTATGTGTTTACATAACCTAATTAAGATGGAGAATGAAATTAAATTGTTTGATTAGTAGGTGACTTTCTTGAATAGATACAGTCCCTGTAATTAATGTGCTTTTATAATGCATTAAACTAAGAAACCTTTCAAGATTTGACCAATGATGGTGAAAGGAGAACAACAAATTTTCAGTTCGGAACCGTGTGCAACTTGGAGAAGAAATTACTGGCATTACCAAGCCCACACTGCCTTAACCTTCTGATAGACGTGGTCACAGATTTAGGAAGTGGTGTCTATGTAGATGGTGTATAAGTTCAGTGCACTTTGTATATAAAACACATAGAACTACAGTTGAATGGAATGGAATGGTTGAAAGGAATGATCATCTAGATTGGCAAAGAGAATATTCAATGATGAGATTGCTTCAGCTTTGATTATACTGATGTTTTCTTAAAACTTGTGAGGTAAAATCAATGCACACAAATAAAAGATAATCCATCACTCTCCATTATCCTATCTTGAAGATGCTGGTCATTTTTTCTTCTGATCCTATTCATAATAGTATTTCTACATCAACCTCTCTGCTCCCCAAAATAACAATGATTTTGCTATTCCAAGTACCAGATAGTTTAACATCCTTTTCTTTGGTGTGTATCCTTCAAGAATTACATTTTGGATAGTGCCTCAGTATTATTTGTTTATTTCAGGTCAATTTTATTGTCATTTAACTATATACATGTACACAACATATATAATCATATAAAGTATACAGAAACCATGGTGTAAAGCACAGTAGTACACATAACACACAATGACTTATGAAGGAAAGGATAAAGCTTGCTTCACAGAACACAAATACGTCATGTTATTAAGAGCTTCTTTTGCTACCACATAACTAGCAATTGTAAATGATAAGTTTCCTGTAGTTCTTGACTGGGCAATGTGACAGAAGTGCACATTTTATCTTATTTCATCAACAATTCCAAATCCAACCTGCCAATCCAAATTGCTCAGCAGGATAGAATAAACTATGGTTTAAAACTCATAACTATGAGCATGAGACCATCATCATTGAAGGTGAGAGCAACTAAGGTATACTGAACATATACAAAACCCTACTATTGAAATATACACTCAGTAACTACTGGGTGTATGTCCATGGTCTTCTGCTGCTCTAGCCCATTTGCTTCAATGTTCAAATTGTGGGTTCAGAGATGTGCTTCAGCACATCACTGTTGTAACACATGGTTATTTGAGTACTGATGTCCCCCGTTTTTCAAACGTTCGCTTTACAACACCTTGCTGTTACAAAAGACCTACATTAGTTACCTGTTTTCGCTAACAGAAGGTGTTTTCACTGTTAGGAAAAAAGGCAGCACACACGCCGAGCAGCCAGGCTCCTCCCCCGGAACTGCATTCTAGCCGGCATTGCTTAAACACGTGCCTCTGAGCATTAGTGATGAGTTCTAAGGTTTCGGAAAAGCCTAAAAGAGCGCATAAGGGTGTTCCACTTAGTGTAAAACTAGACATAATAAAGTATTTTGATCGTGGTGAACGAAGTAAGTATATAGTGAGTTTGGCTAAGGGTTTGTGGAAGTTGAGGAAGACAATGTTGAAGAGGTTTTGGCATCCCATGACCAAGAACTGACAGATGAAGAGCTGATGAAGAGGAAAGGATAACAATTGAAGCCAAACGCAGTAGCAAACAGCCCGAAAGTGAAGTCGTCCAGGAACTGAACGTGAAGCAACTGCGTGAGATTTTTGCTGCGATTGACAACGCTGCAATGATTGTAGAAAAGCGTGACTTTAATTCTGAAAGGGTACTTAGGTTTAGGGTATATTTGCGGGATGGTTTGAGTGCTTACAAAGAACTGTGTGATAGAAAAATGCGCGAGGCTAAGCAGTCAAGCATACTGTCATTTTTCAAGCCTTCCACATCAGCCACAGCAGACGATGAACCTCAATCTTCAACATCGAGGCAGGCAGACATAGAAGACGTTAGTGACCTGCCTGCCCTGATGGAAACAGACGATGATGAGGTGACACCCCAGTCTCCTCTACCTCCCACCACCTCAACCTCCGACGACTCAGCCTAACGCACCATCATCAGTGTGCTCACTGTCTTCCTGATTCCGGTAAGTGAAACTACACTGGACGTATATGATTTCTGCTTTATATAGGCTTTATATAGTATTATCTGCTTTATATAGTATTTTTATGTGTTATTTGGTATGATTTGGCAGCTTCATAGTTTAAAGGTTACTGTAAAGAGTGCTTCTGCTAGAGCACTTGCGCCGTGTGTTTCTGTCGAGGGCGCTTGCGTGAGATTTTCGCTGTGGTGGCCAGTGCTGCAATAATTGCAGAAAAGTATTCCTACTTTATATAGGGTGTGTATTTATCAGATCATTCCTGCTTTTACTATATATTACTGTTATTTTAGGTTTTATGTGTTATTTGCCGTGATTTGGTAGGTTATTTTTTGGGTCTGCGAACGCTCACAAATTTTTCCCATAAAAATAAATGGTAATTGCTTCTTCACTTTACGACATTCCGGCTTACGAACCATTTCATAGGAACGCTCCACCTTCGAATAGCGGGGGAAGCCTGTAACTGGAATGGTGGAGCAGACTCAATGGGCTGAATTGTCTGATTCTTCTCCTATGTCTAATGGTCTTAAACAGCTTACCTTTGGACATATGGATAGTGAGATTAGTTCATTAATTGTTGATTTTCTTCCTTACCCCTCCTTAAACTTGCAGTTTTCTAATGCCTATGCCTCCACAGGAGCTTTTATCCATGAGATGATGCTGAAGGAAGCCACATTAAGATGTTTGCGGGTGTACCTAATAAAGTGTCCGCTGAGTATATTTTTTGGCGCATTAAATATAACAAACTTTATTACTTAAATATTTCATATTGGTGAGCTTGCATTGATTATTTGATTACGTGTGTGCTTTCAACATTTGCAGAGATAACTGTGAGGCCAACTTAGCAACACTCTGGATAAACTATCTTATGTATTGAATTAAAAATCAGCTGCATAAGTACATTCTAGCTGGTACCTGCAAAACAATATATTCAGACTGAATGTAGACAAAATTGCAACTTGTTCACTCGTAGAGAAAACTTTAAATTAGAGAAACTTGTTGATGTATTTTGTAGAACAATAGTTGATAATTTTTCTTACTACCTTGAAAACAGTTGATCCTGAGCTAAAATTATTACACTGTTTTAACAAGTTAGAGACAATGTGGCCCATCAAGTTAATGCAAGTTCTAAGAGTAATCACATCAGTCGCACTCCCCTCTATTTTTTCATGCAATCCATTCTTGTTCACATTCCCATCAATATTCCTCACTTCCCTACTCCTTGATTTTCCACTGTTCGCCTAGACCAGCCGCAATTTTCAGGAGCAAATTATGTTTCCCTCCGTTACATCTTTTACAATCCCAGTAATTCCGTTTTTATTTGGGGTATTTCATGTCACACTGTCACAATTTCTCCAAGGAGCTTAATTATCTATCCTCATTAATAATTAGATGAGGCTGGACTCCAAAGATTTAACTTAATCTGTTGCTGCAGGATCACTTATCTCCATAGGGTCTAATAATGCACTATATTTCTCACATATGATCTTCCGTTCTGGGGCCACCACAGACCATCTGGTGAGGTAGTGAGGTAACAGGATGTCCCCCTGCCTTGTAAATGTTGAACTGATAATACTGAAGCTAACATCAAAAATGAAAAACTGTTTTTAATGAAATTTGATTCTCCTCTGCAACATATTTGTGAACTTAGCATCCTTCAATGATCCCATGACTAGGTTATTTCTCTGTCTCCATTTGGATTCATTTCCACATAACTTTACTGAGACTACATGTGGCTTCCCTCAGCAGCATCTCATGGATAAAAGTTCCTGCAGAGAGACAGGTGTTAGAAAACTGCAAGTTTGAGGAGGGATAAGGAAAAAAATCAGCAATTTACAAACTACTCCCACTATCCATAAGTACAAAGGTAAGTTGTTAGACCACAAGACATAGGAGCAGAATCAGGACTTTCAGCCCATCGTCTGCTCCACTACTCCATCATGGCTGATCCAGGATCCCACTCAACCCCATACACCTGCCTTTGATGCCTTGACCAATCAGGAAACTATCAACTTCCACTTTAAAAATACTCCTGGACTTGGCCTCCACCACAGTCTCTGGCAGAATTCACTACTTTCTGGCTAAAAAAAATCCTCCTTACCTCTGTTCTGAAAGGTCATGTGGAGTACTTCACCATGTCTTCAACCTGAGCCTGAGACTCCAGAGGGTTCCTGTGCTGTGGAAGACGTCCTGCCTCGTCCCTGTACCGAAGACACTGCGCCCCAGTGGCTCCAATGACTACAGACCGGTGGCATTGACCTCCCACATCATGAAGACCCTGGAGAGACTTGTTCTAGAGAAGCTCCAGCCTATGGTTAGGCCACACTTAGACCCCCTCCAGTTCGCCTACCAGCCCCGACTAGGAGTTGAGGATGCCATCGTCTACCTGCTGAACCGTGTCTACGCCCACCTGGACAAGCCGGCGAGCACTGTGAGGGTCATGTTTTTTGACTTCTCCAGTGCGTTCAACACCATCCACCTTGCTCTGCTGGGTGAGAAGCTGACAGTGATGCAGGTGGATGCTTCCCTGGTGTCATGGATTATTGATTACCTGACTGGCAGACCACAGTACGTGCACTTGCAACACTGGGTGTCAGACAGAGTGGTCAGCAGCACTGGGGCTCCACAGGGGACTGTCCTGTCTCCCTTTCTCTTCACCATCTACACCTCGGACTTCAACTACTGCACAGAGTCTTGTCATCTTCAGAAGTTTTCTGATGACTCTGCCATAGTTGGATGCATCAGCAAGGGAGATGAGGCTGAGTACAGGGCTACGGTGGGAAACTTTGTCACATGGTGTGAGCAGAATATCATCTGCAGTTTAATGTGAAAAAGACTAAGGAGCTGGTGGTGGACCTGAGGAGGGCTAAGGCACCAGTGACCCCTGTTTCCATCCAAGGGGTCAGAGTGGACATGGTGGAGGATTACAAATACCTGGGGATATGAATTGACAATAAACTGGACTGGTCAAAGAACACTGAGGCTGTCTACATGAAGGGTCAGAGCCGTATCTGTTGCCTGATGAGACTGAGGTCCTTTAACATCTGCCGGACGATGCTGAGGATGTTCTACAAGGCTGTGGTGACCAGTGCTATCATCTTTGCTGTTGTGTGCTGGGGCAGCAGGCTGAGGGTAGCAGACACCAACAGAATCAACAAAATCATTTGTAAGGCCAGTGATGTTATGGGGGTGGAACTGGACTCTCTTGACAGTGGTGTTTGAAAAGAGGGTGCTGTCCAACTTGCATGCCATCTTGGACAATGACTCCCATCAACTCCATAATGTACTGGTTAGGCACAGGAGTACATTCAGCCAGAGACTCATTCTACTGAGATGTAACACTGAGCGTCATAGGAAGTCATTCCTGCCTGTGGCCATCAAACTTTACAACTCCTCCCTCGGAGTGTCAGACACCCTGAGCCAATAGGCTGGTCCTGGACTTATTTCCACTTGGCATGGTTAACTTATTATTATTTAATTATTTATGGTTTTATATTGCTATATTTCTATGGTTGGCGCGACTGTAACAAAACTCAATTTCCCTCGGGATCAATAAAGTATGTCAGTCTGTCTGTCTGTATCCCCCAGATTTGAAGCTGTACCTTCTAGTTCTGGATACCCCCAGCAAAGGAAACATCCTCTCCATATCCACTTTATCTAGTCCTTTCAACATTCAGAAGGTTTCAATGAGGTCCCCACACATTCCTCTAAATTCCAGTGAGTACAGGCTCAAAGTTGTCAAATGCTCCTCATATGCTAACAATTTCATTTCCAGATTTATCCTTGTGAACCTCCCCTGGACTCTCTCTAATGACAACTCCTCCTTTCTGAGATATGGGGCCCAAAACTGTTGACAATACTCCAAGTGCGGCCTGACTAGTGACTTATAAAGCCTCAGCATTATCTCCTTGCTTTTATATTCTATTCCACTTGAAATGGATGCCAACATTGCATTTGCCTTCTTTACCACAGACTCAACCTGTATATTAACCTTCTGGGAGTCTTGCACAAGGACTCCAAAGTCCCTTTGCCCCTCTGATGTTTGAACCTTCTCCACGTTTATATAATAGTCCGCATTGTTGTTCCTTTTACCAAAATGCATTATCATACATTTCCAGACACTGCATTCCATCTGCCACATTTTTGCCCATTCTTCCAATTTGTCTCAGTGCTGCTGCAATCAGATTGCTTCCTCATCACTACCTCCCCCTCCACCTATCTTCATATCATCTGCAAGCTTTGCCACAAAGCCATCAATTCCACCATTAAAATCATTGACAAACAATGTGAATGTAGTGGTCCCAATACTGACCCCTGAGGAACACCACTAGTCACTGGCAGCCAACCAGAAAATCCCCCTTTATTCCCACTTACTGTCTCCTACCTGTCAGCCATTCTGCTATCCATGCCAGCATCTTTCCTGTAGCGAAGACTGATGCAAAGTACTCATTAAGTTCATCTGCCATTTCTTTACTACCTCACCAGCATCATTTTCCAGTGGTCCAATATCAACTCTCAACTTCTTTTTACTCTTAATATAACTGAAAAACTTTTTAGTGTCCTGCTTTATATTATTGGGTAGTTTGCCCTCAGATTTCATCTTTTCCCTTCTTATTGTCAGTACCTCCAGTTGAACTCTGTCTCTTGGTGAGTCTCCCTCTAGCTATCAATCTGTGTTTTTGAATTGCTATGTGCTCGTTTGTTTTCCTACCCCCTGTTCCTGTCCCCGCCCCTGCTCTGCTCCGGTCCCTGTATCACTGATTACTCTGCCCCTCACCTGTTTCCCATTATTACCTGTATTGCTGCCACCTGTGTCTCATTGTGCTCCACCTATTGTCTGCCTCTCTGGTTATTGCTCAGTGTATTTTAGTCCTGTTTGTTGTCAGATAGTGCTAGTGAGTTTTCCTCAGTCTTTGTATCTAAACTCTGGCCTTCTGAGTATTGACCCTGCCTGCTTATCTTGATTGTTCTGGTTTTTTTTTGACTCTGCCTGTTTCCTAATTCTGATTTTTGGATTTCTCTGGATTTTTTCATCTCTGCCTGAACTTTGATGCCAACTTTGTTGCCCCTCTGTATTTGTTATTCAATAATTAGCACAGTGTGCACAGTACTTAGTCTATGATTGTGTCTCTGCTCCACAACCCTGACACTCATAGCTTTTTTTCATTGCTTTTTGTTGGATTTTAAAAGCTTCCAAATCATCCAACTTCCCACCCTCTCCTGCTACCTTATATGCCCTTCCCTTAGCTTTTATGCAGTCCTTAACTTCCCGTATTAGACATGGTTGTCTACCACTGCCATTAGAGAACTTCTTCTGTGGGAAATATCAATCCTGCACATCGTAAACTATTCCCAAAAACTTCAATCATCTCCACTCTGCTGTCATCCCCACCAGAATCCTCCTCCAATCTACCTGGGCAAGCTCATCTCTTGTGCCTCTGTAACTCCCCTTATCCCATTACAATACTGATACATGTGAATTGTGTTTCTCCCACTCAAATCGCAGTATGAATTCAATCATATTATGATCACTGCCACCTAAGAGTTCCTTTGCATTAAGCTTTCCAAAAATATCTGGGTTATTACACAACACCCAATTTAAGATGGCCTTTCCCCAAGTAGGCTCAAGTACAAGTGCTCTTAAAAGCCATCTTGTAGACATTCAACAAATTTACTCTCTTGTGATCTGACACCAACCTAATTTTCCCAATCTCCTTGCATATTGAAGTCCCCCATGACAATTGTGACATTACACTTATTACATGCCTTTTGCAATCTCACCCCACACCTTAGCTACTATTTGGAGGCCTATATATGATTCCATAATGTTTTTTCACCCTTGCAGTTTTGTGATCACACAAAGATTCAACATTCTCTGATCCCATATCACCTCTTTCTAAAGATGTAATTTCATCTCTTACCAACAGAGCGAAACCACTGCCTATGCCTTCCTGCCTGTCCTTTTGATACAAAGTACATCCTTTGATGTTAAGCTCCCAATTATGGCCTCCTTTCAGCCACAACACAGTGATGTTCACAATGGTCAAACTGACCAATCTCTAATTGCGCCATGAGTTTGTCCAGCTTATTCCAAATGCTATGCGCATTTAAGTACAACGCCTTCAGTCATGCATTCTTTGCCTGTTTGAATTTGTCTCTGTAGTATAAATAACTCTTTTCTCTGTCTGCATTTGTACCCAATCATTGGCTTGTCCTTACATTCATGTAACACCCGTCATCAACTTATAAGCCTTCTGGCTCATCCTTAGCTCTATCATACTGATTCCCATTCCCCTGCCATATTAGTTTACAGCACTCTCAACAAGAATATTGCCCACAAGAATATTGGTTCCCCCTTGGATTCAAGTGCAATCTACCCCAGAAGATGTCCCGATTTTCCAGAAATCGGAATCCCTGCCCCCGCTTAATTCTTCAGCTTTGCATTTATCTGCCACATCATTGTATTCATATCCTTACTCTTGCATGGCACAAGCAAAAATTCCAAGATTACTACCTTTTGAGGTCCTGTTTCTCAACTTCCTCCTCAATTACCTTTGAGGTTCTGCTTCCTTCTCAACTCTGTGTATACTTTTTTCAGGATTTCCTTTCTTTTTCTACCTATGTCATTGGTATCAAAATGTACCCCGATCTCTGTCTGCTCACCCTTCCATTTCCAGATATTGTGGACGCTTTCAGAAAGATCGTGGGTCCTGGCACCATTAGGCCTATTCATTGGGTTCTTCGATATATTGACACCGATTTAATCTTTTGGAATTTCCATGGAGCAAACTTGCAATGGACAAGGTTACTTTTCTAACTGGTCACATCCTCTGTGCATTTTATCTAGATAGGATTTGAGGGTAATTCCCAGCCCAAGAAAATGCCCCAGTTTTTGGCTCTTACTTTACATCAGCTCTGATGGGATAATGTGTTTGGTTTTAGTTAGTTAAGCTCATATAAAGCACTTTAAACTTGTACAAAACAGGATACTGTCCAGGTCGATTATGAGGTGTTCTTCCTCTAATCTGCTGGCACGCATATTGAATTCACTAACTTCTGGTAACTTCTCCACCTTCTGTCCCTTTTCTTCCTTTTCTCTCTCCCCCTGATCCACCAGCCCTTGTTACCTTCCCATTTCCCTCATTACCACCCTCTTCTATTGCCCATCACCCACATGTCCTCCCAGGGGTTTCCTTCCTTGCTGTATCCTTTAATCTATGCTCCACCTTTCCCTCCGATCAGATTCCATCATCTTCAGCCCTTCATTACTTCCACTTTATCTCATCCCAGATTTCCTCATCCTTCTCACTTTCCCCTCTCCCTCATCTTCCTCTCACCCCTCACCTAGATCTATCTATCGCCTGCCAGAAGTCGCCCACCTTTTTTATGGGCTCTCTCTCCCCTTGCTTTCAGTCCAGATGAAAGGTCTTGACCCAAAACTTTGACTATTTTCTGTCCAAAGGTCTGCCTGACCAAATGAGTTCCTCCACTGCTTTGTGTGGTGCTCTGGATTCCAGTAACTCCAGTCTCCTGTCTCCCGAGAGTTTAGTCAGGCCCTACTTGGTCAGAAACCACGTTTCTGGTTGCCACATGGAAGGAAGGGTGCAGAGGTGGTGCAGAAACTATTGCTTGTATTGGAGAGTATTAGTTATAGGGAGATGTTAGACAAACTTGGATTATTTTCTCTGGAGCAATGGGTCTGAGCGGAGAGCTGATAGAAGTACATGAAATTATGAGAGCCATAGATACAGGACATACCGGTAGTCATAATCATTTTTTCCAAGATGGAAACGTCAAATATTCAAGCAGATAGATTTAAGGTGAAGGGGGAACATAGAGTCATAGAAAAGTACAGCATAGGTGGCCCTTTCAGCCCATCTAGACCATGCCAAGCCATTGAAACTTCCTACTCCCACTGACTTGCACCAGAACCACGGACCTCCATACCCCTGCCATCCATGTACCTATATCCAAACTTCTCTGAAATGTTGAAATCAAGCTCACGTGCACCGTTTGCACTGGCAGCTCATTCCACACTCTCAACACCCTCTGTACGATGAAGTTTCCCCTCATGTTCCCCTCATTTATGAGCGAGTTAAGTTTTATTACATAGAGACTCCTATGATGGCTCCTGGTACGTGCTGCCAAGGAAGATCCTGGAAGCAGATACAACAGGATTATCGAAGAGCCATTTAGTCAGGCACATGAATAGGTGAGGAATATGCAGTAGGCAAAAGGATTAGCTAGTCTGGTACCTTGGCTGATGTTTGTTACACTATGCCATGTTCTAAACTGAAAGCTGTATGCTGACAGGATCACAGGGCTTGATGGCTATGGGAGCATGTACAGTGCACATCAATCCTGGTAGACTGAAATTTTTGAAAGATCGGTGGCTTGATTACAAAACTTAAAATTGAGGGTACTATATTGCTGATCAGAGTCAAATAGACAAAAAAAAACAAATGGAAGTGGAGTATGATGCGATTTAAAAAAACTGCGGATGCAGGAAATACCGAAATTGCTCGGTCACTCAGGTGTCTGCTGCGACAGGCAAACAGAGTTAATATTTCAGGTCAGTGGCATTTTATGATGAGATGCTGTCTCCTTATAGATTCAGGCTGTTTCTATGCAAATAAAGGCAAAAAATTATTTAAAGCAAATTATGCTGTCATATTCATGAAACCACAAACCACAAGCATTTTAAGTACAAAACTCATTATTGACTTACATTTTGGCAGCAATCTGTACAGACTGTTAATAAAATCCAGCACTTCTGCCTTCATGTATATGACTAAAAATGTCAGTATCTGACCACACATACGTGGTTGAATTTAAACCTGGTTTATGTGACTGACTCTCAAAAGTCATTTGGATTGTCATCTTGTGCGACCCTACAAAGAAGCTGTGTACTACTGGTTTACTTCACATTTCTTACATTTGCATTTTGCTGTTTAGTATACATGTACTTCTGTGCTATAGCTTCAGAGATTGACAATACCTTTGTTGCTGCCCCGATTTCTCTTCTGTTGCTTCATTGAAAGAGATGCTCAGAGTACAGATGGAAACAAATGTTATTTAACTCTACTCAGTTCCTTTTTCATATTACTATTTTACTTTCATGTTACTACCAACAGCCAGGACAGAATCTTCTAATAGTCATACTGCTTCATGGGAAATAACATGGAATTCATGGCAGTAGGGAGAAAGGAATAGCTTATTTTAGGAGAACTGTAACTCATAGTAAACCAGCAAATTTAACAAACTTCTCATCAGCTTTCTTCTTGCTATATATAAATAACAATTTTCCTCTGGCTTTTAACTCTTTGAACTGCAAATTATTTCATTAGCCAGCCAGTCTCCATCAATGACAATAAGTTCAAATCCATTAGCTACGAATAACATATAAAATATAACCATATAACAATTACAGCACGGAAACAGGCCATCTCAGCCCTTCTAGTCCGTGCAGAACACTTACTCTCACCTAGTCCCACTGACCTGCACTCAGCCTATAACCCCCATTCCTTTCCTGTCCATATACCTATCCAACTTTTTTTTAAATTACAATATCGAACCTGCCTCTACCACTTCTACCGGAAGCTCGTTCCACACAGCTACCACTCTCTGAGTAAAGAGTAAAGAAGTTTCCCCCCTTGTGTTACCCCTAAACTTTTGCCCCCTAACTCTCAACTCATGTTCTCTTGTGAATATTGTGTCACAAGTGGCAAAAACTTTACAACTGATTATCATATCCATGTTTTATGACACATTTGGCACTTCCGTGAATTCCTGAAATTAATCCTGACTTGAAACATTTATTTAATTAATACAGTGTGTGGCCAATGTTCTATGAATGTGTCAGTGTCGATAAGAATGTTCATCTTTAATGTGTTGGGTTTACATCACTTACATGATGTTTCAATATTCAATAGCGAAGACAAAGTCTAGATGAATATGTATAGATAGTTCTGGAAGTTAATGATTAAAAAAGATAGGATTTGTCAAGAGCAATTAAAGAAAGAGAACTGATGCAACAAAATCAGTTATGGATTGTGAACTGAAATTCATTGCCAATCACGGCAAAGTTGTATAGATTTGCTTATCAGCATAACAGGAATTCATATTCTGCACAACAAACACTGTAATCAATTATTTAGTGTCAGAATAATAACCAGTATCTGTTGGTTTGTTACAGCTGACTTGTACTTTTTTCTCCAAGTTGATTTAATGGATTCATGCACAAACAATAAATCTGATCTGGTTTGTATCAAGTCTGCACAGAATGAAAACCCGTTTTTTAAGGATAATAATAATCTGAATGAATGCTTTACTGCTAAAATCCTGTCTGCAGTTAACAAAATGGTGCACTCTTGCTTTCTTGAAAAATGACTTTGTATTACTGTAGATTTAGCATCTGCCAATTATTATACTTGCTTGGCAGTGAAGAAAAAAGAACTGAAGCCTAAATTTGATTGTGAAAATAGTGGAAAGGTTTGAAGTATCCCACAAAGTTGTTAAACAGACCAAAAAACTTTCAAAAAGGCAAAGAAGAGAGTTATTGACTTCAGGAAAACTTACACCATTCACAGCCCTCTTCATATCTTCGGCACAGCAGAGGAAGTTGCCAGCAGTTTCAAATTCCTGGAAGTGCACATCTAGCAAAACCTCTCATGGCCCCAGTACACACCCTACACAGTCAAGGAAGCTCACTAATGCCTCTACTTTATGAGGAGACTGTTGAGAGCTGGACTACGCACATCAATACTCACAGCCTTTTGCAGATGCACAGTTGAGAGCATCCAAACATGCCGTATTGCTGTGTGGTACAGAAGCTGCCCTGTGGCAGATGGGAGAGCTCTACAACAGGTAGTTAAAACTGCCTAATGCATTACCAGCAACAGCCTATCTGTCATCAAAATGAGAATCCGAATCCGGTTTAATATTGCTGACATGTGTAATGAAATTTGGGGTTATGCAGACAGCAAGGACATACACGCAGTGCCCACTTTATCAAAGTGGGTACAGGAGAGGTCTTCTGCTGCTGTAGGAAATCCACTTTAAGGTTTTTAGTGTTGTGCATTCAAAGATGCTCTCCTGTACACCACTGTTGTAATACGTCGTTATTTAAGTTATCGGTGCCTTCCAGTCAGCTTGAACCACTCAGGACTTCGATGTTGATGAATCCCCAGGTAATTTGAAAGGACTACGAGAACCAAGATCCTGGTGAGTGAATGGGCACAATGGAACTGAGGTCTCAGTAAATTGACAGCAAACATAACCGATTGAGTCAGTTTGCTGAATGCATAAAACTCTGATAATCCGTAGTCTGAAAGACCAATGGTCTGCCATCTGGTTCACAGGTAATATCTGTCATGCGCTCGTCAACTCACCAAGGCCCTGGTCTTCACACCCCTCTCCTATTCAGTGAGACTCATTTCTCAGACACCCTATTTCACTGCTCCAGGGGGCTTAGAACACTTAAAGCCAACTCATTTATATTCCAGTCAACTAAGTTTTCATTATCTGAGGCCTGTGCTGTTCACTAGATGTTTATATGCATCTGACGACATATCACTTACACAATTTCACTCTCGGACTAGATTTTCTGATGCTCCATATAATTGTGGCTAAGGTAGTTCATCTAGCATGCTCCCTGATGGATCAAAGAAGCTGAGGCTGTTTCACTTGGAGCAAATGAGGTTGCATGAATGGTATAGACCGGGGTTTCTCAACAGGGGTTCTGTGGAACCCCATGATGCCATAAGAGGTCGCAAGGGGTTCTGTGAGAGATCATGGTTAAAAAAAGATTAAACATTGTTTTTTGAACTTAGTGCAACGCATGATGCTAGCGCTCACAGTGGTGGTCAGTGACTGATCAGCCCCATTAGCAATCTCATTAGAGGTCTCTCAGCCCAGTATGACAGTGCGCAGTAGGACCATGCTTATTTGGTTGAGTCCACTCTCAGTTTTTGACGCAAAATAGGGAGGCCATTGATAGTTGGTGAGTGCTGTATTGCATGGAGGGGAGGACAGTAGGCTGATGAGGAGCATGAAGTGCATTTTCTGAATATTGGAAGGACTTATCCAACTTGAGCTGTGGTGTCAGCCTCTCCCCCCGAATTACTCCCCCAGCTTCCCACTATGAGCTGCCAACTGACCTATGGCAGTGAACAAACTCTATTGGTGTAGTGGAAAATAGGAGGGAAATTTTCATTCTAAAGAAGAAATGTTTACACGCCACAACTCCGCTGCTGGCCTGCCACTTTGCTGTTGTTGTAGACATTGCAAAAAATGCATTGTGTATGTTAGAAATCAATGGTATTGTGAAGTTTTTGTACTTTTTGCATTTTTCTCATTTATTTATATAATATGCCATTCATTTTTATATTTTATTAACCATTGTGTTAGGACAAGATGCAGTAGGAGAAACTGAAAAGGTTTCACTCTCAAACAATATGTTAAGATGACTTATTGATGACATGTCACATGACGCCAAAGAAGTTTTGCATGATAAACTGAAAAACAACAGCTTCTCTATCCAGATTGTTGAGTCAACAGATTTCACCAATAAATCTCATATTGTTGCATGATTTGTAAATGACGGTGAAATTCAAGAAAATGTTTTCTGTTGCAAAGAGCATCCTGAAACAAGCAAAGGACAGGATATATTTAATGTTTTGTCTTCATCTCTGGAAACAAAAGGTCTGTCTTGGAGGAACTGTGTTGGTATCTGTATTGATGGTGCCCCATCAGTGGTCGACTCCATGAGAGGTTTCACTTCTCTTGTAAAAAAAAAGGAAAATCCAGATGTTGTCATAACACACTGCTTTCTTCACAGAGAGGTGCTGATGTCAAAAACTCTTGGACATTAAATGAAAAAAAGGCTCTGGATGATGCTACAAAAATGGTTAACTTTATGAAACAAAGACCAGTTCACTCAAGAATGTTTAAAGCACTGTGTGAAAACCTGGATAAAGAGCACACTAATCTCTTGCTACATACATAAATCCGATCACAAACAAGAGAAAATCTGCAGAGGCTGGAAATCTGAGCAACACACTCAAAATGCTGGAGGAACTCAGCAGGCCAGGCAGCAGAGTAGTGTTGGCCACCCGAAACGCTGACTGTACTCCTTTCCTAGCTGCTGCCTGGCCTGCTGAATTCCTCCAGCATTGTGTGTGTTTTACATACATAAATTCAGTGGCTTAGCAGCAGAAGATTTCTCCACAGAGTGTTTGAACTACAAGGTGAATTGCAGGTGTACTTTCAAGAAAATAGTAGGCCAGATTTTGCTGTGTGCTTTGAAAATGAAGAATGGCTGCAGAAACTAGCCTACTTAGCAGACAGTTTTCATCATATGAACCAGTTGAACAAGTCTCTGCAAGGTCCCGGAGAAAATGTTTTGACTTCAAGTGACAAGATTCTTGGATTTAAAAAGAAACTGAATCTTCGGAAAAATCATGTTACAAAAGGAAATCTTGAAAAACACTAAACACTGCTGAGTGAGGAAGGATATCAGAAAGTCTTGAGTCTTATTGAAAACAGAAATTTATTATTTTTGTCTAATGAGTTTTTAAAATTCATGAAAAGGAACGGAAGAGATTAATAAGCTAAGCTTAACTACTGACGGGTCTCAGCCTGAAATGTTGACAGTGCTTTATCCCATTGATGCTGCCCGGCCTGCTGAGTTCCTCCAGCGTTTTGTGTGTGTTGCTTGGATTTCCAGCATTTGCAGATTTTCTCTTGTTTAAGCTTAACTACCTGTTTTTTTTCCCAAGAAAGGTTGGCTAAACATTCATTCTCTATTTAAAAGAACATTGACCATTACTTTTGAATTATTATACAGGCAGTCACCGGGTTACGTACGAGTTCTGTTCCTGAGTCCATATTTAAGTCGCATTTGTGCGTAAGTCGGAACAAGTATATATGATATTATTTAGCGTCAGTTAGTCAAATGTTTGTCTTAGTATATAGTATATATTTTACCTTTCTATGCATATAAAACACTTAAGAAACATATGTATTCCAATAATTAAACCACTGTGTTGCTTAGTAATAATTTAAAGAGCAAACACGAGGAAATCTGCAGATGCTGGAAATTCAAACAACAACACACACAAAATGCTGGTGGAACACAGCAGGCCAGACAGCATCTATAGGGAGAAGCGCTGTCGACGTTTCAGGCCGAGACCCTTCGTCAGGACTAACCAAAAGGAAAGATAGTAAGAGATTTGAAAGAGGTGGGGGAAGGGGGAAATGCAAAATGATAGGAGAAGACCGGAGGGGGTGGGATGAAGCTAAGAGCTGGAAAAGAGATTGGCGAAAGTGATACAGAGCTGGAGAAGGGAAAGGATCATGGGACGGGAGGCCTCAAGAGAAAGAAAGGAGTGGGGGGAGCACCAGAAGGAGATGGAGAACAGGCAAACAACTAAATATGTCAGGGATGGGGTAAGAAGGGGAGGAGGGGCATTAACGGAAGTTAGAGAAGTCAATGTTCATGCCATCAGGTTGGAGGCTACCCAGCCGGTAAATAAGGTGTTGTTCCTCCAACCAGAGTTTGGATTCATTTTGACAATAGAGGAGGCCATGGATAGACATATCAGAATGGGAATGGGACATGGAATTAAAATGTGTGGCCACTGGGAGATCCTGCTTTTTCTGGCAGACCGAGCGTAGGTGTTCAGCAAAACGGTCTCCCAGTCTGCTTCGGGTCTCACCAATATATAAAAGGCCACACCGGGAGCACCGGACGCAGTATACCACACCAGCCGACTCACAGGTGAAGTGTCGCCTCACCTGGAAGGACTGTCTGGGACTCTGAATGGTGGTGAGGGAGGAAGTGTAAGGGCAGGTGTAGCACTTGTCCTCCCTCACCACCATTCAGGGCCCCAGACTCTGAACAATAATTCCTCACACCAGAGATTTGAATGATAGCAGTGTAGAAAGGAAAGCTGAGCAATTTAGAGAATAATTTCCAAATTTCTATGCTCAGTGAAGGGTGTTCTGTGACATTCAGTCTAATAACACAGACCGTTATTAACCTCGCTGTTACTTCTCCACCAAAACACAGCACAGCGTTAGAAATGATTTTGTACATCAACTGCAAGTTAAGGGGTCAATATGTGGGACCTCTCCACATTTCGTGCAAGACTGGGAGGAGACAATATTTGTCATGCAAGACATGCAAAATACGTTTCACAACAGAATTACCAAACTAGGTCTTTGGTAATTAACTGTGTATAAAAAAGTTTATGAGAAAGTAAATATTGCATTCAGTACAACTTCGCTGCCTGTACTTTGACCTAGTTCTGCCACAGCATATTGATGTGTCTAATCATGCTGTGTGAAGCATATGTATAGCACACAGCTGATAAAGTCTCTTTCCCTTATGCTTATGCAACCTTCATTCATCACCACCTTGACTGTGCTGACAGGACTTCAGATTTTCATGAATGTCATCTCAGTGAAATGACTAGCCACGTGCCTCCAACAGCCGACGAGGCATTCAGATGAGCAGTGAGGCAGAGATCAGGACATCCTGCCTAAAGAGACCATTTCATATACTTCTGAGAAGGACAATTTCAATTTATCAAAGATTACACTGCTTTAGCGAGCTCAAGCAGCTTGGAACACTTAAGGCCAAAATCTTTAAGTTTTATTGGAATAAATCTTCCTTTTCCCAGGCCTGTGCTGTTGACTAATGTTTATATGAATTTGAAATGCAAAAGTGATGTCAATCATATGTTGTTTGCCCTGTAGAGAATTATAATATCTTTAATGTACAGAACAGAACAAATCAAGTCTACTAAATTACTGCCTACTTTCTAAATTACTCTAAATGATATTAAGTATCTTCAGCAATATATCCAACATGATGTGCAAGCATGCACTTTTACTCTGTACATACTAATCACATCATAAAAATACCAGACAATGAACAACTCTGACACCTCACAAAAAATCCCTGTGAAATTCAATGGCTTTACAATTGTAAGGGCCACATTGTCAGTTTGTTAGGAACAAGAAGGCTGCAAGTGAATGGCTGATTTTTCAAAGCAAAGGGAGTTTTTTACTACTCGGGGTAAAAGAGAGGCGAGATGGCGCAGGCACATGACGTCAGCCACTGGAGCGCGAAGGGTTTAAAAAGACTACCATAACCAGCAGGCAGCGGAGTGAGAGGCAGCAGAGTGATAGGGCTTTGGCTCAACGGGTTTAGGCAGTAAGGGGATGAGGTGAGGTAGGTTTAACTGTGTTATTTGCAGAAAGAATGAAGTATGCACGCGAGGCCAGTTTTCTGTGCTCAATGTCAGATGTGGGAGGTCCTGGAGTCTCCCAGCCTCCCGGAAGGCCATATCTGCACTAGGTGTGTCGAGCTGCAGCTCCTGAGGGAACTGGAGATGCAGCTCGATGACCTTCGACTATTCAGGGAGAGCGAGGAGGAGACAGAGAGGAGTTATAGGCACAGGTGGTCACACTGGGGCCATTGGAGACAGACAAGTGGGTCACAGTCAGGAGGGGGAAGGGGAAGAGTCAGGCACTAGAGAGTACCCCTGTGGCTGTACCCCTTGACAATAAGTACTCCTGTTTGAGTACTGTTGGGGGGCACAGCCTACCTGGGGGAAGCGACAATGGCAATGCCTGTGGCAGAGTCTGGCCCTGTGGCTCAGAAGGGTAGTGAAGGGAAGAGGAAAGCAGTAGTGATAGGGGACTCTATAGTTCGGGAGTCGGCCAGGCGATTCTGTGGACACAGGAAAGAAACTCGGATGGTAGTTTGCCTCCCAGCTGCCAGGGTCCGGGATGTTTCAGATCATGTCCAAGATATCCTGCAGTGGGAGGGAGAACAGCCAGAGGTCATGGTACATATTGGTACCAATGACATAGGTAGGAAAAGGGAAGAGGTCCTGAAAAAAGACTACAGGGAGTTAGGAAGGAAGTTGAGAAGCAGAAGCGCAAAGGTAGTAATCTCGGGATTATTGCCTGTGCCACACGACAGTGAGAATAGGAATAGAATGAGGTGGAGGATAAATGCATGGCTGAGGGATTGGAGCAGGGGGCAGGGATTCAGATTTCTGGATCATTGGGACCTTTTTTGGGGCAGACGTGACCTGTACAAAAAGGACGAGTTGCACTTGAATCCCAGAGGGTCCAACATCCAGGTGGGGAGGTTTGTTAAGGCTACTGGGTAGAGTTTAAACTAGAATTGTTGGAGGGTGGGAACTGAACTGAAGAGACTGGGGAAGAGGAGATTACCTCACAAATAGAAAAAGCTTGTAGACAGTGCGAGAGGGAGGATAGGCAAGTGATAGAGAAGGGATGCGCTCAGACCAAATGTTTGAGATATGTCTATTTTAACACAAGGAGTGTTGTGAACAAAGCGGATGAGCTTAGAGCGTGGATCAGTACTTGGAGATATGATGTGGTGGCCATTACATAGACTTGGATGGCTCAGGGAAAAGAATAGTTACTTCAAGTGCCGGGCTTTAGATGTTTCAGAAAGGACAGGGAGGGAGGCAAAAGAGGTGGGGGCATGGCACTGTTGATCAGAGAATGTGTCACGACTGCAGAAAAGGTGGATGCCATAGAGGGACTGTCTACAGAGTCTCTGTGGCTGGAGGTTAGGAACAGGAAGGGGTCAATAACTTTACTGGGTGTTTTTTATAAGCCGCCCAATAGTAACAGGGATATCGAGGAGCAGATAGGGGAACAGATCCGGGAAAGGTGTAATAATAACAGAGTTGTCATGATGGGAGATTTTAATTTCCCAAATATGGATTGGCATCTCCCTAGAGCAAGGGGTTTAGATGGGGTGGAGTTTGTTAGGTGTGTTCAGGAAGTTTCTTGACACAACATGTAGATAAGCCTACAAGAGGAGAGGCTGTACTTGATTTTGTATTTGGAAATTAACTTGGTCAGGTGTCAGATCTCTCAGTGGGAGAGCAATTTGGAGATAGTGATCATAATTCTATTTCCTTTACAATAGGTTTGGAGAGAGGTAGGAACAGACAAGTTAGAAAAGCTTTTAATTGGAGTAAGGGAAATTATGAGGCTATCAGGCAGGAAATTGGAGGCTTAAATTGGAAACAGATGTTCTCAGGGAAAAGTACAGAAGCAATGTGGCAAATGTTCAGGGGATATTTGTGTAGAGTTCTGTATAGGTACGTTCCAATGAGACAGGAAAGTTATGGTAGGGTACAGGTGTACAAAGGCTGTAATAAATCTAGTCAAGAAGAAAAGAAAAGCTTACAAAAGGTTCAGAGAGCTAGGTAATCTTAGAGATCTAAGGCTACTAGGAAGGAGCTTAAGAAGGAAATTAGGAGAGCCAGAAGGGGCCACGAGAAGGCCTTGGCAGGCAGGATTAAGGAAAACCCCAAGGCATTCTACAAGTATGCGAAGAGCAAGAGGATAAGATGTGAAAGAATAGGACCAATCAAGTGTGACAGTGGGAAAGTGTGTATTGAAGTGGAGGAAATAGCAGAGGTACTTAATGAATACTTTACTTCAGTATTCACTATGGAAAAGGATCTTGGTGATTATAGTGCTGACTTGCAGCGGATTGAAAAGCTTGAGCATGTAGATATTAAAGAAGAGGATGTGCTGGAGCTTTTGGAAAGCATCAAGTTGGATAAGTCACCGGGACCGGATGAAATGTGCCCCAGGCTACTGTGGGAGGCAAGCGAGGAAATTGCTGAGCTTCTGGCATCATCAATGGGGATGGGAGAGGTTTCGGAGGACTGGAGGATTGTGGATGTTGTTCCTTTATTCAAGAAAGGGAGAAGAGATAGCCCAGGAAATTATAGACCAGTGAGTCTTACATCAGTGGTTGGTAAGTTGATGGAGAAGATCCTGAGAGGCAGGATTTATGTACATTTGGAGATGTATAATATGATCAGGAGTAGTCAGCATGGCTTTGTCAAGGGCAGGTCGTGCCTTACGAGCCTGATTGAATTTCTTGAGGGTCTGCCTAAACACATTGATGAAGCAAGAGCAGTAGATGTAGTGTATATGGATTTCAGCAAGGCATTTGATAAGGTACCCCATGCAAGGCTTATTGAGAAAGTAAAATGGCATGGGATCCAAGGGGACATTGCTTTGTGGATCCAGAATTGGCTTGCTCACAGAAGGCAAAGGGTCGTTGTAGACGGGTTATATTCTGCATAGAGGTCTGTGACCAGTGGAGTGCCTCAGAGATCTGTTCTGGGACCCTTGCTCTTCGTGATTTTCATAAATGACCTGGATGAGGAAGTGCAGGGATGTGTTAGTAAGTTTGCTGATGACACAAAGGTTGGAGATGTTGTGGATAGTGTGGAGGGCTGTGAGAGGTTACAGCGGGATATTGATAGGATGGAAAACTGGGCTGAGAAGTGGCGGATGGAGTTCAACCCAGATAAGTGTGAAGTGGTTCATTTTGGTAGGTCAAATATGATGGCAGAATATAGTATTAATGGTAAGACTCTTGGCAGTGTGGAGGATCAGAGGGATCTTGGGGTCGGTGTCCATAGGACACTCAAAAGCAGCTGCGCAGGTTGACTCTGTGGTTAAGAAGGTATATGGTGCATTGGCCTTCATCAATCGTGGAATTGAATTTAGGACCCAAGAGGTAATGTTGCAGCTATATAGCACCTTGGTCAGACCCCACTTGGAGTACTGTGCTCAGTTCTGGTCGCCTCACTACAGGAAGGATGTGGAAGCCATAGAAAGGATGCAGAAGAGATTTACAAGGATGTTTCCTGGATTGGGGAGCATGCCTTGTGAGAATAGGTTGAGTGAACTCGGCCTTTTCTCCTTAGAGCGAAGAAGGATGAGAGGTGAAAAAAATAAAAAGCACAAAATGCTGGCAGAACTCAGCAGGCCAGACAGCATCTATGGGAGGAGGTAGTGACCTGATAGAGGTGTATAAGATGATAAGAGGCATTGATCATGTGGATAGTCGGAGGCTTTTTCCCAGGGCTGAAATGGTTGCCACAAGAGGGCACAAGTTTAAGGTGCTGGGGTGTAGGTACAGAGGAGATGTCAGGGGTAAGTTTTTTACGCAGAGAGTGGTGAATGCGTGGAATGGGCTGCCAGCAATGGTGGTGGAGGTGGATATGATAGGGTCTTTTAAGAGGCTTTTGGATAGGTACATGGAGCTTAGAAAAACAGAGGGCTATGGGTAAACCTAGCAATTTCTAAGGTAGAGACATGTTCGGGACAACTTTGTGGGCTGAAGGGCCTGTATTGTGCTGTAGGTTTGTATGTTCTATGTTTGTATGTTCTATGTTTCGAGAATACTGACCAGAAACTCAACAGGACATTCACGTAAATACTGTGCCTACAAAGCAGGTCGAAGGTTGGGGGTCCAATGGCAAGTGACTAACCTCCTGGCTTTGCAGCGCACTCACAGTTCAGGTTTGCAAAGTAATTCTCTCCATATTCCTGCATGAGTGCATTCCAGTACTGATCAAGAAGCTCTTCAACATCCAGGACAAAGCAGCAGACTTGATTAACCCTCAGTCAAACCTTCATTTCATCAACCAGGAAACAGCTTTGTGTACTACCTACTAGATTAGTGGTCACCAACCTTTTTAAGCCCAGGATCCCCTACCTTGGCCTTAGTGAAAGGCAAGATCAACCGACTAAATCGTTTAGAGAAAAAACAGCTCAGAATGTGCTTCCAACTTGAGGCCCTTTATTTGGGCTGATTGTATTTGATTTACGTAAAATGCTTTTGTCAAACTTTCAAATTAATTCAACCAAGAAAACACGGTAACTAGCATATCAAACAGGCTATAGCTATCTTTCTTTAAGAATATTACAATACTTCATACCTTTAATTCTAAGTTTCATCATTTAATTTTATTTCAACACGAAAAATAAATGAATAAAAATTGACTGTGGCACTCAGTGTGATGACTGGGGCTGAATACTTTCTGCTAGTTCCCTGAAATTTGGCTCATAACTACAGACAGCCAGTCTGAGACAGTCTGAGAGGTGTCTGTCAGTAAGGCAGCTCCTGTACTTAGATTTAATAATTTTCATCTGTGAAAATGCAATTTCACTCAGATAAGTTGACCCGAAGTAGGCACTGACTTTCAGTGCACACGTGGTGAGATGAGGAAGCTTCTCCCTGCTGACAAGCCCCCAAAAGTCACCGTCCCTTCATCTTGCTTTAAGCTCGATGTCATTTTGCAAATCAATTATTTCCATTTCAATATCTCTTGGCACACCAAATACTTGCTGGAATTTGGCTGCTATCTATTTTATATCGATTGGCAGAAATGGGTTTGAAATAAATGCAGCAATATCTTTCATGATGTTTAACTCCCCAAAACGCCAGTCAAGCTCTGTTGCCAGTTTGTCTAGGTAAGCACAGTACTACTCAGGGCGAAAAGCGTTTTTTTCCTTGATGGCCTGTAACATTTTCTCCAAGTTGGGAAAGTGTGTCAGCTTCCTGGTCTTTACGTTTGAAATCCAAACACCGAGATTGGCCTTAAACGCATTTACTGCACTTAGCATGTGTGGCAGGTGTCGGTCTTTTCCCATGAGCTCGTTGTTAAGTGCGTTTAATTTAGCTGTTAGGTCTGCCAGAAACTCTAAATCCAGTAGCCATGCATCATCTGACAGTTCCTCGTGCTCCTCATTTCTTGTTGAGAGAAAATCTTTATCTCAGGCAGCAAGTCAACAAATCGTTGCAGCGTTTTGCCGTGACTCAACCACCGAATATCAGCATGAAGAACTATGTCTCCGTAAGCGGCATCGAGCTCATTCAATAACGCCTTGAATAAATGGTGCTGAAGCATTTGCTCGAATCAAGTTTATCAGTTTGACCGCCAGTGTCATTACATGGGAAAAATCCACGACCTTCCCAGCCAAGACCTGCTGATGAATCACACAGTGATTATCCAGGAAGTCGGGAAAATCAGGGTCATTATGGCACAGTGCTATAAAAACCAACGCGCACACCGCGCATTGCTGGGGCCCCATCAGTAGTACTTGCCACCAGTTTATGAATGGGGATGTCATGTTCACAGACATAGTCATTGTAAATATCCTCACCTCTCGTTCTCTCCTTTAAGTGCAAAAGAGTGAGGAAGTCCTCCTTTGTTGTAAAGTCCTGGAAAGCCATTCTGACAAATACAACAAGCTGAGCTGTTTGCATTACATCCAGGGATTCATCGAACTGTAGTGAAAAATGTTCACAGGGTGACAAGTCCTTTAACACTTGTCGATCCTTGTCCTCTGACAGTGACTCTACCCTCCTTGTCACTGTTGCAAGGCCAAGCGGTATATTACGTATTGCAGTTTCGATGTAGTTTTTGTTTTTAAAGTCATTAAAAACAGTCTCTGTGGTAATGACCATTGCTTCCTTAAATAAATTGCTATCTGTAAAAGGCTTCTTGTGTTTAGCCATAAGGTGACTTACACGAAATGATGCTTCAATAGCAGCCTTACTTTGAGCAGCATGTTTTGTGAAAAACGATTGCTGGGCCTGCAACCCCGATTTCAGCTCCTCAACGTTCCTGGCACAGATTGCACTCTTTGGGGGGGTAGGTGTCTTTAAATTTCTGGTGGTTGGTGTTGTGGTGCCACTCTAAATTCCCTCTTTCAGTCCGTACTTGTGTTTGGTGGCACAACATTGGGAAATGTACGTATTAACAATACTTGATCTCTGCGGTAAAATAAGTCACTGTCCTGCAGCTAAGAAATCTTCAACACACTGGTTCCAGCAGTTGAAAAAGGTAACTCATCACTACCTTCACAAGAGTAATTCGGGATGGGCAATAAATGCCAGCTTAGATTCTGACGTCTACATCCCATGAGGAAAAAGCCCTCTGAGTTATCAGTGTATATCAAAAGACAGATGTCATTAATGTAACAAATACTATACCAAAGGGGATTGCCTGGAATATAGCCTTGATCAACAAAGTCAAGATTAAAATAACCAAGTTCAATCATATGTCAAAGCAAACAATAAATTCATCATAGGCTTCTAATTAGTTCACCACTATTAGCATAGCCCATTAGCGTAAATGATGCATGGAGCTCCACTCAAAGCAGCTCAGGGACATTTTCAGAACCTGGGGCACCAAAGCACCAAATGGTAAATGATAAAATCCAGCTCATTAACAACATCAAGGGAATTTCCCAGACAATTGCTCACGTACATGACAAGAACTTCCATGAACATTTGTCATTACCAGTGCCACAAAAGTGGCTGCAAGAATTCACAATCAATCAGTGAACCAACGGTGCCTGTGAACCACAGCAACACGTTGTGGGCTGTCTCTGCTAACTTACTTTCACTGCAATGTAAAACCTGCAATTTCCCTTTAAGCAACGTACTTTTGAACTGTCTTAATGAACTAGCGATTCACTGGACTTAACTCTCAAGCATGCAGGTACAGCACTTTTAAGCAGAGGAAGCGACATTGCCATAGCCAGAAGGGGGCATGGCAGAAGGACTCCAAGCCAGGCTGAGACACAGTGGAAAGAAATTCCTTCTACCCAGCATCTTGTTAGCAAATGTACAGTCGCTGAAGCTTACAAGATTAAGGACCTAAGGGCAAGATTGCTGTATCAGAGGGAAATGAGGGAATGTTGTGATCAGTGTTTCAAGGAGACATGGTTCACTCTGGACATGCTGGATATCTTGTTAAGACCTAAAGGCTTCTCAGTATTCAGGAAAGACTGAACTGTTAATTCAGAGAAGGCAAAAGGTGCGCTGGAGGGGGGGGGGGGGGGGGAGGTTGGTGCTTCTTGATAAACTCTTTGTGGTGCTCAAATATGGTAGTTTGTCGTACTCGTGTTCCACAACCTAGAACATCTAACAATTAAGTGCAGACCATTCCTCTTACCAAAAGAATTTTCCTCCATGATCCTGACCATAGATTACATACTGCCAAAAGCCAATGCTGATCAGGCACTCAAGGTATTGAATGCTACCAACACCAAATAAGAAACAGCCCAACAGACGCATTTCAAATCACAGTTGGGAACTTTGATCAGGCTCGTTTAAAGAAATCTCTGCCCCACTATCATCATCATATAACCTGCAGCACCCGATGTCCCAACACTCACGACACTGCCATACTATGATAAGGAATGCCTACTGTGTCATGCATTTTGGGGAACTTGATCTCTTGGCTGTCCTCCTCCTACCTCCTACCCCCTACCCACATAGGCAGAGGCTAAAGAGCAATGCTCTGGAGATAAGGTAAACAATGAGGTAGTCACAGCAGGCAAAGAAGCAGCCATGGGATTGCTTCAAGTAGGTGGATTGGGTGGTATTCAAGGGCTCAGCAGAGGACTGGAATGAATATACCATGGTTGTCATTGACTTCATAAAAAGTCAAGGGTGAGTATGTCCCCACAAAATCATTCAGGGTCTTCCCCAACTAGAAGCCCTGGATGAACCATGAGTTCCACGGTCCACTGAGGGCCAGATCAGTGGCATTCAGGTCTAGCAACTAAGTAAGATTCACAAGATCCAGGTATGATCTGGAAAGCCATCTTGTGCCAACATCTACATGGAGAGCTGTCGCAGGAAAGCAGTGTTCTTCAAAAATGACCTTCACCACTCAGTCCATATTCTATTCTTACTGCTGGCATCAGCAAGAAGGTACAAGATCTTCAAGACCCACACGACCAGCTTCAAAACCAGCCACCAGGCTCTTGAACAAGTGGGGAAAACTTCACTCACCCTATCACTGAACTCTATCCACAACCTATGGACTCACTTTCAAGGACCCTTCATCTCGTGTTCTCAATATTTTTTGCTTATTATTTATTTATTTCACATTGTTCACAGTTTGTTGTCTTTGGCACACTGGCTGTTTGTCCCGTCCTGTTGGATGTGGTTTTTCAACTTAATTCAGTTCAGGTTTAATTGTCATTCAGCCAAACAGGTACATGAAAACCCATGAATAGAGCCAGAACAGCATTACTCTGGGACAGCTGAAATGTCTCCACCCAAGCAAGGCTGCAGGCCCGGATGGTGTCAGCCCCAGGGTGCTCAAAGCCTGTGCCCCCCAGCTATGTGCGGTTCTTCACCATGTCTTCAACCTGAGCCTGAGTCTCCAGAGGGTTCCTGTGCTGTGGAAGACGTCCTGCCTCGTCCCTGTACCGAAGACGCCTCGCCCCAGTGGCTCCAATGACTACAGACTGGTGGCATTGACCTACCACATCATGAAGACCCTGGAGAGTCTTGTTCTAGAGCAGCTAGAACAATGGTTAGGCCACACTTAGACCCCCTCCAGTTCACCTACCAGCCCCGACTAGGAGTTGAGGATGCCATCGTCTACCTGCTGAAATGTGTCTACGCCCACCTGGACAAGCCGGCGAGCACTGTGAGGGTCATGTTTTTTGACTTCTCCAGTGCGTTCAGCACCATCCGCCCTGCTCTGCTGGGTGAGAAGCAGACAGTGATGCAGGTGGATGCTTCCCTGGTGTCATGGATTATTGATTACCTGACTGGCAGACCACAGTATGTGCGCTTGCAACACTGTGTGTCAGACAGAGTGGTCAGCAGCACTGGGGCTCCACAGGGGACTGTCTTGTCTCCCTTTCTCTTCACCATCTACACCTCGGACTTCAACTACTGCACAGAGTCTTGTCATCTTCAGAAGTTTTCTGATGACTCTGCCATAGTTGGATGCATCAGCAAGGGAGATGAGGCTGAGTACAGGGCTACGGTGGGAAACTTTGTCACATGGTGCGAGCAGAATCATCTGCAGCTTAATGTGAAAAAGACTAAGGAGCTGGTGGTGGACCTGAGGAGGGCTAAGGCACCGGTGGCCCCTGTTTCCATCCAAAGAGTCAGTGTGGACATGGTGGAGGATTACAAGTACCTGGGGATACGAATTGACAATAACTGGACCGGTCAAAGAACACTGAGGCTGTCTACACGAAGGGTCAGAGCCGTCTCTGTTTCCTGAGCAGACTGAGGTCCTTTAACATCTGCCGGATGATGCTGAGGATGTTCTATGTGTCTGTGGTGGCCAGTGCTATCATGTTTGCTGTTGTGTGCTGGGGCAGCAGGCTGAGGGTAGCAGACACCAACAGAATCAACAAACTCATTCGCAAGGCCAGTGATGTTGTGGGGGTGGAACTGGACTCTGACGGTGGTGTCTGAAAAGAGGATGCTGTCCAAGTTGCATGCCATGTCTCCCATCCACTCCATAATGTACTGGTTAGGCACAGGAGTACATTCAGCTGGAGACTCATTCCACCGAGATGCAACACTGAGCGTCATAGGAAGTCATTCCTGCCTGTGGCCATCAAACTTTACAACTCCTCCCTCGGAGTGTCAGACACTCTGAGCCAATAGGCTGGTCCTGGACTTATTTCCACTTGGCATAATTTACTTATTATTATTTAATTATTTCTGGTTTTATTTGCTATATTTCTACACTATTCTTGGTGGTGCAACTGTAACGAAACCCAATTTCCCTCGGGATCAATAAAGTGTGTCTGTCTGTCTGTCTGCCAAGGTGCAAAACACAGTACCAACATTCACACACAGCACAAAGCACACATAGCACATATAAGATAGCAAGCACATGTAAGATATCAGTAAAACACAGCCAGGCAAAAATATATAGTCCGGACTCTGAGTTCATGAATACTGCAAACGTCTGTAGTCGACTACAAAACAGCTTGACCTCTACAGAGTGAAAACAGTGGGAGCAGCACCACCTTACACACCATTCCTCGTGGAGAGCACTGGCTTTGACACCTCTCTCCTGCTGACTGTAAACAAGCAACACTGCGGCTTGAGGCCTACTCTTCACTACGACTCAAGCCACACAGCTCTCCTGCCATCTGCCCCTGCTCTCCACCAACAGATCTGTGAATCAGACCTGCAGCATTCCACACTAACGACGTCCAACTGGGCCTTGCCATCACAAGAAAAGTGACTAAGACGGGCCACTCGTAATTACACTGCACACTGCCCTCATGCACTAGCTCCTCTGATGCAAGCGGAAGCAGGATCCACACAAAGTCCAGCTCCTTCATTTTCTCCACTAACGAGCAACTCGCCGATGGGGTGGACCTGCAGCACTTTAAGTTCTAAATGTTCAGCACGAACCTGTGATTAGAAAAAAATGTTTAAAAAGGACAGTAGCACTCTCGGTTGACCCCACGGGAGCCAATGAAATTGAACGCACAGCCATCTTATCAAAGCATCATTGATTCTATTATGTTTCTTGGATTTGCCTGCAGGAAAACAAATCTCAGTGCTGCATATGTTTTTTTATTTATATATATACTTTGATAATAAATTTACTTTGAACTTCACGCTTTCCTTCTCTTAACTGTATTTCCCCTGCAGTTCTTGACATAATTTAGCATGTCAGTTTTTTCCTTCCACATTGAACCCCAGGCAAAAGCCCTTGAACTGAATCAGTTTTGTGCAACGTTGTTCTGATTAGCCTGGTGACTGAACCTTAATGTAGCCTGATTTTCTAGTCTGTTCTCATGGGGAAAAAAAATGGCACAGAACCACCAGATCCACCTTGCTCTAATTTGTGATTAGTCACTATTTCCATTACTTCATAACTAATACTGGTGATACCAGATGTTTGCACTGAAATAAGATCGGCACTTTTAAAGAGTATCTGCCAATTCTGATAGTAAAATGCAATGAGTCAATTAGATGCATATTTCCACTTTAAAAGGACAACAGAATGTAGGGCATGCTCTGAGTCCACTGTCTGTTCTGGGAAAGTACAGAAAAGGACAAAAAATATATTAGTTTAGGCAGCTGTACAAACTAAGCTCAAATTAGACTTTATGAAATCACCTGCTGCTAGTGGGTTGCACACCCAAACTCAAACTGAGGAGCCACTGGCCTTGCAGAAGTGGTAGAATCAGGCACCTTACTGCCCGACAATACTTGCCTCTCAGGAATCAGCAGTAATGTATCAGGAAGTTAGGGTTCTCCAGGGAATGGTGGTATGCAAAAGGTGAATAAAATCATAATGTCGGTAGGTCTCAGATAGGATGTTTGTTCAAGGAGGGAGACTTCCCTTGTGTATATATGCCTCATGAATAAGGTAGTAATAAAGTTAGTGGTTAAAATCTGAAACCAGTAGTAAATTTCACCAAGTCATAAATGTACTGTTTTACAGAACTGGGGAATTTATCACCTAGCATGTACAAAATACTGATTACATTTCTCCTTCAACCCTCCCAGCTGTCCTATTTGTGAGCTTACACTGAATGCAGTGGAAGGTCCTGGGAAAAGGTCCTGCTGGATGCTTAGATTATGATCATTCTACAATGCTCTCAACCCTCAATACAGAATGAGTTCCATGCCTCCAACTAACTGAGCAGAAAGAATGTAATTAGCATTATGAAAAAGTGGTTCCATTTCTTGGACACATTAGAATCCATACTTACTCTAATATCTGTTGAAAGTTCCTAAAATAATTGCAATGTATAGGTCAGTCAGTAATGAAGCAGAGAGCTGGATAAGCACCTACAACACTCTCAGCAAAGGACAGGAAGGTATCAGAGGAAAATCTAACCACCTTTAGTGTGTTACTAAATCCAGTTTCTTCAGAATTAGAATCAGGTTTATTGTCACCGGCATGTGTTGTGAAATTTGGTAACTTAGCAGCAGCAGTTCAATGCAGTACATAATGTAGAAGAAGAGAGAAAAAAAATAAATCAATTACAGTATACATGTATTAAATAGATTAAAAATCATGCAAAAAACAGAAATATTATATATTGAAAAAGTGAGGTAGTGTTCAAGGGTTCAATGAGGATTGGTATGTGCTCCTTTACCCTTCCTCAAGTCCACGTTCAGCTCTTTCGTCTTACTGCCATTCAGCGCAAGATTGTTGCTGCGACACCTCTCCACTAGATGGCATATCTTGCTCCTGTACGTCCTCTCTTCACCATCTGAGATTCTACCAACAACAGTTGTATCGTCAGCAAATTTATACATGGTATTTGAGCTATGCCTAGCCACACTGTCAGGTATAGAGAGAGTAGAGCTGAGAGCTAAGCACACACCCCTGAGGTGCACCAGTGATGATCGTCATCGAGGAAGAAATGTTATCACCAATCCACACAGATTGTGGTCTTCCGGTTAGGAAGTCGAGGATCCAATTGCAGAGGGAGGCACAGAGACCCAGGTTCTGTAACTCCTCGATCTGGATTGTGGGAATGATGGTATTAAATGCTGAGCTATAGTTGATGAACAGCATCCTCACTAGATGTCTGTGTTGTCCAGGTGGTCTAAAGCTAAGTGAACAGCTATTGAGATTGCATCTGCTGTTGACCCAATGTGGCGATAGGCAAATTGCAATGGGTCCAGGTACTTGCTGAGGCTGGTATTTAGACTAGTCAAGTCTAACCTCTCAAAACATTTCAACACTGCAGGTATAGGTGATAGTCATTAAAGCAGCTCACATTATTTTTCTTTGGCACTGGTATAATTGTTGCCTTTTTGAAGCAAGTGGGAACTTCTACCCCTAGCAGTGACAGGTTGAAAATGTTCTTGATTATTCCCGCCAGTTGGTCGGCACAGGTTTTCAGAGCCTTACTAAGTACTCCATCAGGACCTTCTGCCTTGCGAGGGTTCACCCTCTTTGAAGACAGCCTAACATCGGCCCCTGTGACAGAGATCACAGGGTCATCTAGTGCAGCAGGGATCTTCATAGCTGCATTGAGTTCATCTGGTAGTGAAGCGTCACTGCCATTCATACTATTGGTTTTGTTCTGTAGGTAGTAATATCTTGCAAATCCTGCCAGAGATGTCGTAAATACAATGTCACCTCCAACCTTATTCGAAATTGTCTCTTCGCCCTTGAAATAGCACCTCCACAGATCATACCTAGTTTTCTGGTACAGGCCTGAGTCGCCAGACTTGAATGCCACAGATCTAGCCTTCAGCAGACAATGTACCTCCTGGTTCATCCACGGCTTTTGGTTTGGGAATGTACAGTAAGTCTTTGTGGGCACACACTCATCCACACAGGTTTTATTGAAGTCGGTGACAACTGCAGCATACTCATCCAGTTTCAAAGATGAATCCTTGAATACGGTCTGGTGCACCAATTCAAAGCAGTCCTGTAGGCGCTCCTGTGCTTCCCTTGTCCAAACCTTCTTAGTCCTCACTACTGGTGCTGCAGTCTTCAGTCTCTGCCTATACTCAAGGAGTAGAAGTACAGCCAGGTGATCAGACTTCCCGAAGTGAGGGCGTGGAGTAGCATGGTAGGCATTCTTCATGGTGGTGTAGCAATGGTCCAGTGTGTTGTTTCCTCTGGTATTGTAAATGACCTGTTCATGGTAATGAGTACGGTTCTTTGGGGGAATGGGTCCTGCTCTCGGGGTTTCTTAACTGGCCGTTGTTTAGCACGCAAGGGCTCGGCCTAAGAGCTCCACTCGCCGTTGGAGGACCAAGTTTTTGTGGCTCTGGAGATGGGGATGGGGGGGGGGGGGGAAGGGGGATCGGAGGTCGGTGTTCGAGCAGAAAACCGGCGTGTCGTGGGAGATGGAAGATCTCTGGCAGTATGCCCAGAGACTCGAGACCTTTGGGCACAGAGCTCGGAAACAGCGACGCAACAGACTTTTAACATCGTAAACCAGTGAGTTGTATGTTATGTCTCCCCTCTCACTGTGAAACGGAGACACCTCTTTCTCCCTTATTAGGGGGAGAGAGAGCCTGTGGTATGTCGAATGTCAGGTGAATAAGTAGTCCTTGGAGTTCTGCAAGGCTGTGTCCTTGCTGTTGCCTTGCTCATGCTTGAGTGCTCGGTGGCGGGTGCCAATGGTTTTTTTGGCCAGTGGGAGGGATTGTTGCTTGTTGTCGCTTACACGCAGCAGGGAGGGGAGCTGGGGGGGGGGACTTTGGGGTTCTAACATTTAACTGTTGTTCATTCTTTGGGGACACTCTACTGTTTTGTGGATAGCTGTGAAGAAAAAGCATTTTAGGATGTGCATTGTATACACTTCTCTGACATTAAATGTACCTGTAAAACCTTTGAATTGCTTAGTGATATTTTTCAGACCGGTCTGGTTAAAATCTCCCAAAACAATGGTGAAGGTGTCAGGACGTGCTGTTTCGTGTACGTTGATCCCACTGCTCAGATCATCTAAAGTCTGATTGAGATTGGGCTGAGGTGGAATGTATACCGCTACCAAAATGATTCCGGAAATTTCCTGCAGTAGGTAAAAAAGGACGGCATTTTACTGTTAGGTATTCTAGGTCTGGTGAGCAGGGTTGGGACAGCACTGATATATTTCTGCACCAAGAAGAGTTGATCATGAGGCATACACCTCCACCTCTGCTTTTGAGAGACTCTAGAGATCTATCCTGACGGTGTATAGTAAACCTGTCGATCTGAATCGCTGCATCTGGTACGGAAGGTGTTCACCAGGATTCTGTGAAACAAAAGACACACGTGGTCCTAATGTTCCTCTGATTCAGCACCCTGGCTCTGAGATCATCGATTTTATTCACCAGAGACTGCACATTTGCCAGCAACATAGTCAGTATTGGAATTTTAAAACCCCATTTCCTTAAATGCACTTGCGTCCCTAACCAGCAGCTACATTTCCTGGTGGAATCCTACGAGGACAAATCTGTCCCAACTTGGCATTTTTTCCATCAGTTTTAAGCAGTGATAGTTTACTTACATGCATTAAGACTTCGTTGTTGACTGTGTTGACTCTCCCATGCACAAGCTGCAGCTAGGTATGTCGACATACCGGGTGAACAAGTAGTCTTTGGGGTACTGATTGATGCTTTGCTGCACACTTGAGTGCTCGGTAGGGGTCACTGATGCTTTTTTGTTGGTGGGGGGGGAGTGCTGTAGCCTTGCTGCAGCTTGTGCATGGGAGGGGGAGCTGGGAGGGGGCTTTGGGGTTCTTACATTTAACTCTCATTCATTCTCTGGTGCACTCCTCTGTTTTCGTGGATGTTTGTGAAGAAGAAGAATTTCAGGATGTATATTGTATACATTTCTCTGACATTAAATGTACCTATTGAAACCATTCAATAATAACATGGAGATGCAGCTTATCAGGACACTCTCTATGTTGTTCCTGTAAAATCAGTTAATTTGGGGTGGGGGAGCCTCACTTGCTTCATTCTCCTCAGGAAGTGGAGGTGATATTGAGGGGCCAGGTGAAGTTGTCCGAGATGTGATCTCCCAGGAGCTTGGTACACTTAATTCCACTTCATCTCCATCAGAAATGAATCACTACCAATTCTTAAACGTTGCTCTCTCGTTATCAAACAGATTAAACGTTGATCTAAAGTTCTGTCTCTCTGAAGCATCTAGCACAATCAAAGGATCCTTGCAGCCCAGATACTCTCTCTTCTCCCATCATGCAAAGGCCTGAAAGCACACCACACCAGGCTCAGGGACAGCTTCTCTCCAACTGTTATATGACTATTGAATCGTCCCCTTCTACAACAACACCAGGCTCAGGGACAGCTTCTCTCCAACTGTTATATGACTATTGAATCGTCCCCTTCTACAACAACACCAGGCTCAGGGACAGCTTCTCTCCAACTGTTATATGACTATTGAATCGTCCTCTTCTACAACAACACCAGGCTCAGGGACAGCTTCTCTCCAACTGTTATATGACTATTGAATCGTCCTCTTCTACAACAACACCAGGCTCAGGGACAGCTTCTCTCCAACTGTTATATGACTATTGAATCGTCCTCTTCTACAACAACACCAGGCTCAGGGACAGCTTCTCTCCAACTGTTATATGAGTATTGAATGGTCCCCCATACAATAAGTTGGACTCTTAACCACACAGTTTACCTCGGTATGACCCTGCACCTTATTGACTGCCTGCATTGCACATTCTCTTGTTGTTTTCCCCTTACATCACGTCAATGTACTGATGTGATGGAATATCTTGTATGGATGTCATGCAAACTAAAGTTTTCCAAAGTTTATAACATTATTATAATAAACCCTTTCAGAATCATATACATTTCAATAAGATCACCTCTCCTGATACCCATTATCTCCTGTATACAGAATCACAGGCTGAGCCGTGGTAGTCTTTCATTGGCTCTCTTTGTTGGCTTTAAGTTCATTGTTGAGAAAGTCAATTTCGTAATATGGTTTATTCAGTATTATGCAATTGAAAATCATCCTTATCAGATTCAAAAGAAAGTAGTGGCTGCTTTGTGTCACTCTTGTGACAGCAATGAGAATTCTACATCAATGAGGCACGTAATGAAGTCATTCCCTGTATGGGGCCCTGCCCTCACCCGCATCTCCTTCACTTCCTGGATATTTGCCCTCACCCCATCTCCTTAACAGTGATAGAGTTCCTCTTCTGCTCACCTATCACCCAATGGCCGTCCGCATTCAACACATCATTCTCTACAACTTCCACTAATTGGACTAATTGACCCCACCATTGAACAAATCTTTACCTCCCCAACCCCACTGTCTGCTTTCTGTGGGGATCACTCCCTTCGTGATTCCTTTGTGTTTCCCCACTAATCACCCTCCTGTCACTTAGCCCTACAAGCAAAAGAAGTGCTACATCTGGCCATTCCCCT
Organism: Hemitrygon akajei; assembly: GCF_048418815.1. Taxonomy (NCBI): domain Eukaryota; kingdom Metazoa; phylum Chordata; class Chondrichthyes; order Myliobatiformes; family Dasyatidae; genus Hemitrygon; species Hemitrygon akajei. Next base: position 111,463,794 of record NC_133125.1, read on the forward strand.
CCTCCCTTGCCTCCATTCAGGGCCCCAAACAGTCCTTCCAGGTGAGGTAACAAATAATCTGTGAATCTGCTGAGGCCGGCTACTGTAAGTAGTGCTCCCAATGTGGTCGACTCTACGTTGATGGCACCCAACATAGATTAGGGGACAGTTTTGTTGAGTACCTTCACACTATTCGCAAAAAGAATTTCCCAGAGTCCAATAATTTTAATTCCAATCCCCATTCCCTTTCCTACATGTTGGTCCATGGCCTCCTCTACTGCCACCATGAGGCCACTCTCAGGTTGGAGTTGCAACACTTCATATTCCATCTGGATAGCCTCCAAACAGACAGTACGAACATCGATTTCTCCAACTTCTGGTAATTCTTCACCTCTTCCTTCCCACTTCTTCCATTCCCCACCCTGGCCCTCCTCTTACCACTTCTCTTCTCCTCCCCTGGCTATCATCTGTCCCTGGTGCCCCTCCTCCTTCCCTTTCTCCCATGATCCACTGTCCTCTTCTTTCAGATATCTTCCTCTCCAGCCTCTTACCTTTTCCACCTATCACTTCACAGGTTCTTACTTCAGCCCCTCAATGACTTCACCTATCACCTTCTAGCATGTACTCCTTCCACTCCCCCACCTCCTTATTCTGGCTTCTTTCCCATTCATTTCCAGTCCCGATGAAGGATCTTGCCCTGAAACATTGACTGTTTATTCATTTCCATAGGTGCTGCCTGACCTGCTGAGATCCTCCATATTTGTGTGTGCTGCTCATTCACTTTTTAGTGTTCTTTCTGAACATTGCAGGGAGCCTGGACACTCACCATTGTGTACCATGGCTCACTATGTTCTTCACACAGTAATATCAGACTAGGAGACCCACTCTAGCTCTGAAATGCTCCCAAAACTCAATATATATTGTCTGCCGCCAAATCCTCAAACCTCCTCCCCATAAAGTGCAGCCATATCTGATCTCACTTGAAACGTTGCCATTCAATGCAATGACCACCATTTTTCATCCTTTCAATCCCCAAATACATCTGGTCCTTCCTCCACTAATCCTTCACCTGACTGAATAATGGACTCCAATAAAAGACAACTCTGTCTTGGAAGGAAGCGGTAGTGGACCATTTTTGATGTCAAAAATATCTGTTCTCTAGTTTGTTACTCCTGCGATCCCAAGCTTCAGGTGCAACTATTTTTCTATGCTGTTGACTAATGATTAAAATGTTTGTTGGTGTAGTTGGTGTACCATCCTGCCCATTCTAATGGGTACACTAGGACTTCCAGACGTGTATTTTGTGTATCCCCTAGTTTCAGTCCTATTCCCAAGTGCTTTTATTTCTATTTGGGGTAACAATTGCATTACCCTAGGTTTTAACATGGGGAACTTCAAGGTGGGATTTTACTGTCAATCTAAGCAAATGCTTCCGCAGTATATTTTCAGTTTCTCTGTGTTTAGCATAAAAAACCTTATAAAAAACTAAGGAAAAAAAGTAAAAGACAAATTAAAATAGATGACAAAGTCTGCAGATGCTTGAAATCCAGAGCACCATTCCCCATTCCGACCTTTTACCTCTTCTCACCCGCCTGGCATTTCCCTGCTGGGTCCCCTCCTAATTCCCTTTCTCCTATGGTCCACTCCTATCAGATTCCTCCTTCTCTAGCCCTTCTATCTTTTCCACACTTGTGGCTTCACCTATCACCTTCTAGCTATCTCTCTTCCCCTCCCTCTAAATTTTTAATCTGCATCTTCCCCCTTCCTTTTCAGTCCTGAAGAAGGGTCTCGGCCCAAACGTCATTTATTCATTTCCATTGATGCTATCTGACCTGCTGAGTTCCTCCAGCATTTTGTGTGTTGCTGAAGAGAAAAGTAACCTCAAAAACATGAATCTAGAGACCAACAAAACATAATTAATATTTTATACGAACATTAAAGTACCTCCTTATTAATTTACTGATACATCAGGGAAATTGTTCAGTTCTCTGTTGTGTGCACCAGATCTGTTTTGGATTTGAATTGTTAATGACCGGTTATGAAAAATACTTGGCAAGTATATTTGGGTAAATTAGTTAAAGCACTTCCACTTATGTTTTTGGGAGTCTATTTGATTCTTGAACTAACCAGCAAAACATTATATTTTAGCAACACTATGATCACTTAGCAATATAATGGACATTCTTCTTTCTTGTAAGAATTGCACATAATTTCTGTTTAATTTATGGAACTTTTGTGAATGATGCCTCTATGATGTTATGCGGTTTTCAAGCTGTTGCAGGTGAGTTTTTCTTTGCACCTGTGTTGATGTGAATCAACACAACTTTGACTTGGTGTTCTTATCACTGCTGAGATATGGACCAGAAGAAACAAGTATTTGCATTATCAATCTAGCTCTTGCAGAATGGGTCAAACATTTGAAAAAAAATAGTCAAAGGCTGCCTCTTCACATATCATTGTGAACAGATTGGACTAAAAGTTCAATTGGACACCTCAAAATACCCAGCATCTATGATTTAAAATCAGGTTAACATGAAGTACAGTCATTCTGCCCATTCTTATAAATTTTCTGGCACCTTATGAAAATATCACTTTCTGTTGCATTTTTCTTGACTAAAGTTCCCACAAGTAATATTAATTGTAGTGTGATACACAAAGGTTGTAATTTGCATAATCTGCTCACTGATCTAAAACATTCAAGATCTTATTAACTCAAGAATGTCCAGCACCTTTGCTCTTGATGCTGTGGTATTTAGAAGGTCAACACTTAGATGTCCTCATTAAGATCCATGACCTCCTAAGACTACAATTATAATGTGAAGTGTGAACTAAATGCTTTGCCCATGGAAATCAGCAACACAGTCAGTCTCAGCTTTCTGGCCTCAGGATCATTCCAGACTGCTGGGGCTGATCTCTGCCGCTTCTCACCATTTGCTGCACACAGCTGCATTATCGAGGTAACCAAACTCCACACTCAAGAAGAGCAGACGTCATCCACTCTCCTTCCTGCAGAGGGGCATACTTCTCCAAAGTGCAGGTACTCAAAGACTGAACTTATATTTTTACATAAAACTCTTTGACAACCTTCTGTTGTCTTGCAGTCCTCAAGGATGTCAATGGCCTCCCTGCACATAGAAGACACCTTCTGCAGGCAGTATACTACACTGTTCTTCCTATTTCCCACTCATTCTTTTGGAAGAACTTTCCTACTATTCCATATCATATCAACACTTTTAGGAGCGGGCAGTGTCAGTGCGGGCAGCGGAGTGCGCAGGAGCCGAGTGCTGGGCTTCAGCGCAAGGGGACTTCGGTGAGAAGAAATCAGTGAGCCTGGGTACGTGCCTGCTGAGGTAAAAAAGGTAAGGTCAGTAGGTACTTTTTTCATTTATTCTGACTAATCTGGGATCAGGTAATGGGGGAGACAGTTAGAGCAGTGGTGTGCTCCGTATGCAGTATGTGGGAGATCAGGGTCAACACAGTTGTCCCTGATGACCACACCTGCAATAGGTGCATCCAGCTGCAGCTCCTATCAGACCGAGTTAGGGAACTGGAGCAGGAGCTGGATGAACTACGGATCATTTGGGAGGCAGAGGCAGAGATAGAAAAGAGTTATTGGGAGGTAGTCACACCGAAAAGACAGGAGGTAGGCAAATGGGTGACAGTCAAGAGAGGCAGGGGGAGCAGACAGAGAGAGCAGAGCACCCCTGTGGCCGTTCCCATCAACAATAAGTATACCGTTTTGGATACTGTTGGTGGGGATGACCTACCAGGAACAAGTTGCAGTGGTCCTGTCTCTGGCACTGAGGTTGGACCCTCAACTAGGAAGGCGAGGAGGGAAGAGAAGAGAGCGGTAGTGATAGGGGATTCTATAGTCAGGGGGGCAGATAGGAGATTTTGTGGGGAAAATCGGGAGTCTCGGATGGTACGTTGCCTTCCTGGTGCCGGGGTCCGGGACATCTCAGATCGGGTGCAGGTTATTCTCCAGAGGGAGGGCAAGAACCCAGATGTTGTGGTCCATGTAGGGACCAACGACGTGGGTAGGATGAGTGAGGGGGTCCTGCGTAGTGAGTTCAGGGAGTTAGGTGCGAAGCTGAAGGGCAGGACCTCCAGGGTAACAATCTCAGGATTGCTACCTGTGCCACGTGCGAGTGAGGCAAGGAACAGAAGGATTATACAGATTATTACGTGGCTGAGAGGATGGTGCAAGAGGGAGGGCTTCAGGTTTGTAGATAATTGGGCTTTGTCCCAGGGAAGGTGGGATCTGTTCCGACGGGACAGTTTACACCTGAACTGGAGGGGTACTAACATTCTTGCAGGAAAGTTTGCTAGTGCTTCTCGGGGGGTGGGGGGTTTAAACTAAATTTGCAGGGGGCGAGGATCCAGAATGCGAGAGAGGATAGCGAGATGAAGAATAAAGGACAAGTGGGGACTACACTGTTCCGGAATATTAAGTGTGTAGCAGAGAAAGGTGAGGCGGAACAAGTGATAAAGAGGACACATGTACAGAGGGATGGTCTGACGGAACATGGAGTTAAATGTGCAGAAAGAATAAGTAAATTTAGGAAGGACAACAAAATTCAAGGGGCGTATAGCCCAATGGGAGTTCGGGGAGCTGGGTTAAGCACAATAGGCAGCGATTTAAACAGAGAGAGGAGAAATGGGTTAAAAGTTCTATATCTGAATGCACGAAGTGTCAGAAATAAGGCGGATGAGCTTGAAGCTCAGGTGCGAATGGGTAACTATGATGTTGTTGGGATAACGGAGACATGGCTGCAGGGAGATCAGACCTGGGAAATAAATGTACAAGGATATACGTGCTATCGTAGGGACAGAAATGTGGGCAGAGGGGGTGGGGTGGCCCTGTTGCTGAGGAATGAGATTCAGTCCTTTGCAAGGGGGGACATAGGATCAGGAGAAGTAGAGTCTGTGTGGATAGAACTGAGGAACAGTAAGGGCAAAAGGACCCTAATGGGTGTTGTCTACAGGCCCCCAAACAGTAGCATGGATATTGGGTGCAAGTTGAATAGGGAGTTAACATTGGCATGTGGCAAAGGTAATGTCGCAGTAGTTATGGGGGATTTCAACATGCAGGTGAACTGGGAGAATCAGGTTGGTGCTGGACCCCAGGATAGAGAGTTTGTAGAGTGCCTACGGGATGCATTCTTGGAACTGCTTGTACGAGAGCCGACCAGGGACAAGACTATTCTGGATTTAGTGTTATGTAATGAACAGGATTTGATAAGCGATCTTGAAGTAAAGGAGCCATTAGGAGGTAGTGATCATAATATGATGTTTTTATCTGCAATTTGAGAAGGATAAGGGCAGCTCGGAGGTGTCAGTGTTGCAGTTGAACAGGGGAAACTATGGAGCCATGAGGGAGGAGCTGGCCAAAGTTGAATGGACAGATAGCCTAGCAGAAAAGACAGTGGAACAGCAATGGCAGGTATTCTTGGGAATAATGCACAAGGTGCAAAATCAGTTCATCCCCCAGAGAAGGAAGGATTCAAAGGGGGGAAAGGGGCCACAGTGGTTGACAAAGGAAGTCAGAGATTGCATAGCATTAAAAAAAAGGAAGTATGACAGAGCTAAGGTGAGTGGGAGGACAGATGATTGGGAAATTTTTAAGGAACAACAGAACTTAACTAAAAAGACAATACGGGGATAAAAAATGAGGTACGAACTCAAGCTAGCCAGGAATATAAAGGAGGATAGCAAAAGCTTTTTTAGGTATGTGAAGAGAAAGAAGATACCGTAGATTCCATACTACAGAGCGCACCTGATTAAAAGCCGCAGGCTCTAATTTTAGAAAGAAAATCAATTTTGTACTTGTACAAGCCACACCGGATTTTAAGCCAAAGGTGTCCCACGTTGTAATATGAGATATTTACACAGAAAGATATTACACGTGAGGATTTTTTAACTTGTAATTAAATCCGTATGGGAACATAAACAAATACATATTGCAAATGCTTTTTTTCGAACCGTGCCTGTAACACGGCTACTTTTAAATATACATACCTATCGGTAACACACAAATTACGTTGCGTATACTTTTTTACTGAACAGTGCACGAACAACATTCCAATATCTCCTAACGACTGGTAAAAAAATATATACTGCAGCCTACCAGGAAAAGTTATTGATCGCCTTTAACTTAAAAGCTGCATCATCGTGCGGGTCTAATGCGCTCGCCCCCTCCTTTCTTGTTATCGCAAACCGGTATTTTCCCACAAGACGCGGCGAAACCGGATGTGACGTCATAGCATTCCAGGATGTAGTACAGAAAACAAATATACTTAAAACACTTCTAACTTTAACTAGAAAATACTAACAAATGAATTACTAAGCGAAAATATTATAAACTAAATAACTGCCATAAAGGCAGCACAATGCTTTTCTTCGAGTGTTTTCCATGTTGATGAGGGTGAGTACAAATGACTGATTTACAATAATTTAATTGTGAAAGTGCGCTTGATTTATCGTACAATTTCATTGGACCTCTGTGAACTACTCATCAATTTTATTGGTCTACTGTTACGAGGCAAAATGTTTTTGGCGGCATGAAAAAAAACCATGCATTAGCCGCACCGTAGTAAAGGCCGCAGTGTTCAAAGCTGTTCAAAGCGTGGGGAAAAAAGTAGCGGCTTATAATCCGGAATCTACGGTAATTAAGAACAATGTTGGGCCCTTGAAGAATGAATTAGGTGAACTTGTTATGGGAAACAGAGAAATGGCAGAAGAATTTAATAAGTACTTTAGATCTGTCTTCACTAGGGAAGACTCAAGCAATCTCCCAGATGTATGGATGGGCCAAGGACATAGGGTAACAGAGGAAATGAAACAGATTGACATTAGGAAGGAAACGGTGATGAGTAGACTGATGGGACTGAAGGCTGACAAATCCCCAGGTCCAGATGGTCTGCACCCTAGGGTACTAAAGGAGGTGGCTCTGGAAATTGCGGATGCATTGGTAATCATTTTCCAATGTTCCTTAGATTCAGGATCAGTTCCTGAGGATTGGAGAATGGCTAATGTTATTCCACTTTTTAAGAAAGGAGGGATGGAGAAAACAGAGAACTATCATCCTGTCAGCCTAACATCAGTAGTGGGGAAGATGCTAGAGTCCATTATTAAAGATGAAATAGTGGCATATCTAGATAGCAGTGATAGGATTGGGCCGAGCCAGCATGGATTTACCAAGGGTAAATCATGCTTGACTAACCTATTGGAGTTTTTCCAGGATGTAACCAGGAAGTTAGACAAGGGAGATCCAGTGGATGTAGTGTACCTCGATTTTCAGAAGGCATTTGATAAGGTCCCACATAGGAGATTGGTGGGTAAAATCAGAGCTCATGGCATTGGGGGGAAGATATTGACATGGATAGAAAACTGGTTGGCAGATAGAAAGCAAAGGGTAACAGTGAATGGGTGTTTCTCGGAATGGCAGGTGGTGACTAGTGGGGTGCCACAGGGCTCGGTACTGGGACCACAGCTGTTTACGATTTACATCAACGATTTAGATGAAGGCATTGAGAATAACATCAGCAAGTTTGCTGATGATACTAAGCTGGGTGGCAGTGTGACATGTGATGAGGATGTTAGGAGAATTCAGGGTGACTTGGATAGGCTGGGTGAGTGGGCAGATAATTGGCAGATGACATTTAATATGAGTAAGTGTGAGGTTATCCACTTTGGGAGTAAGAACAGGAAGGCAGATTATTATCTGAACGGTGTAGAGTTAGGTAAGGGAGAAATACAAAGAGATCTAGGAGTCCTTGTTCATCAGTCACTGAAGGTGAATGAGCAAGTGCAGCAGGCAGTGAAGAAGGCTAATAGAACGTTGGCCTTTATTACAAAGGGAACTGAGTACAAGAGCAAGGAAATCCTTTTGCATTTATACAGGGCCCTGGTGAGACCACACCTGGAGTATTGTGTACAGTTTTGGTCTCCAGGGTTAAGGAAGGACATCCTGGCTGTAGAGGAAGTGCAGCGTAGATTCACAAGGTTAATTCCTGGGATGTCCAGACTGTCTTACGCAGAGAGGTTAGGGAGACTGGGCTTGTACACGCTGGAATTAAGGAGATTGAGAGGGGATCTGATTGCAACATATAAGATTATTAAGGGATTGGACAAGATAGAGGCAGGAAATATGTTCCAGATGCTGGGAGAGTCCAGTACCAGAGGGCATGGTTTAAGAATAAGGGGTAGGTCATTTAGGACAGAGTTAAGGAAAAATTTCTTCTCCCAGAGAGTTGTGGGGGTGTGGAATGCACTGCCTCAGAAGGCAGTAGAGGCCAATTCTCTGTATTCTCTTTAATATTATTGGCTAACTTTATAGTTCATCTTTTTGCTCCTTATGGCTTCTTTAGTTACCTTCCGTTGGTTTTCAAAAGCTTCACAATCCTCCTGCTTCCCACTAATTTATGTTCCATTATGTGCCTTCTCACTTGCTGTTACGTTGGCTTTGACTTCCTTTGTGAGCTATAGTTGAGTCATCCTGCTTTTAGAAAACTTCTTTGTGCTGTATCTATCCTGCGTATTACGAATTGCTCCCAGAAACTCTAGCTATTGCTTTTCTACCCAGTGCCTGGATAATTCCCTTTAGTCCACTGTAATACTGAAACATCTAACTTTAGCTTCTCCCTCTCAAATTGCAGGGCGAAGGCTATCATATTATGATCACTGCCTCCTAAGTATTCCCTTACCTTAACCTCTGTAATCAAATCTGGTTCATTACACAACGCACAATCCCGAACAGCCTTCCCCTGCCGGGCTCAACCACAAGCTACTCTGAAAAGCCATCTCATAGGCATTCTACAAACTCTCTCTCTTGGGATCCAGCACCAACCGGATTTCCCCAATCTACCGGCATAGTGAAATCCCCCATGACCATAGTAAGTAACATTGACCTTCTGACATGCCTTTTCTCTCTTCCATTGTAATTTGTAGTCCGCATCCCAGCCATTGTTCAGAGGCCTGTAAATAACCCCCATCAGTGTCTTTTTAACTTTGCTGTTTCTTAACTTTAACCACAAGGATTCTGCATCTTCCAATCCTATGTCATACCCTTCCAAGGATTTGAGTTCATATTTTAACAACAGAGCCACACCACCCCCTCTGCCTACCTATCTGTCCTTTCGATACAATGTGTATTCTTGGATCTTCTTTCAGCTATGTCTCAGTAATGCCCACAAAGTCATACCTGCCAATCTAACTGTGGTACAAGATTATCTACCTTATTCTGTATACTGCGTGTATTCAAATATAACACCTTCAGTCCTGCATTCATCACCCTTTGCAACTTTGTCCCTATGTTACGCTGCAACATTTCCCACTGACAGCAATTTTGACCTATCGACTACCTGTCTTTCCTGACAGCCTCATTAGACACTGCATCTGTACGTATACCAATTGCCCCATGCTCAACCCTATCGTTCTGCTAAATTAGTTTAAACCCTCCCCAACAGCTCCAGCAAACCTGCCCACAAGGATAACGGTCCCTCTCAGGTTCATCTGCCAAATCATCCATTTTTTACCCTCACTTCCATTGGCACATCACGTTGAATCACCAATGAACTAACTCGTTTGAACTTCTCGCTGTGCTACCAATGAATGACCTGACCGCCTGCGCTGCTTTCAGCCCACAAAACCTTTTCCACTGCATTGTCCCAGGGAATGTTGATGTATTTCCTCCCTGGCCAGCCTCAGTTAGGGGCTCTGTTATGTGAATTGATCTAATTATCTAAATCTATTACCTCGTTAACCTGCACCTCTTCAAAGGGAGAAGCATTTTGGGTACAGTTGGTGAAGTCACTTGACTTGGCAAAAAATAGCACAACATGTGACAAAGATTTATAAAATTTTGCAATGCTGCTTTGACCACCAAAACAGAAGGTAGTGGGTTATTGAGAAAATGCCGGAATCTATTTTTAAAAAAATGGTACCAGAGAATTTAGTAGATCATATTATCTTCAGCAGAATGAACATAGATTGCCTGAAATGGAAATTGTGTTTAGCAAAGTTGATTGTTCATTTAGGATGTAACTAGTACATGGCAATAAGAAACCATTGGCTGTTCTTTCATTTGATCATGTATTTTCTTACCACTGATCTTTTTTCTCAGAACAATCTTATCAATTCCATCCCTCCATTTATATTCTTGTAAAATATCCTTTCTCATGTGCTTATCAACTAACTCCAGCTGGATCCTGCTACTACGCCCCACGCTGGGGACTATTTGCAACAGCCAATATATCGACCAAATACTGATGGAAACCCATATGGTCCAGGGAGGACATACAATATCCTCAAAGACAGCACTGGAAATCAGATCAATTGGAATCTGTAGAGTTGGGGAGACCGGTTTGCTACCTGCTACACCATTATGTCCTTGATTTTTCAAAAGGCATTCACATACAGTAAGTACCACATAGAAGATTATAGCGCAAGATAAAGGATCATGGCATTGGGGTACCATATTCGAAACAAAAGAAATTGGATTTACTGATAAAAATTGGAAAATAAGGATAAATGGATTACTTTCAGGGTGGCCAACTAACCATATGCATGCTGTCTGTTGTGACTGATCGAAGTCACCATAGACACTGAAACTGCTGATCTAGAAAGTCTATATTCATTACAACAAGATGGCATTCTTCTCTCCTAGAAGAGTTCTACAATCTCAAAGCACATGTCAAACAGAGTATTTCTCTCTTTCCTGCTTCTAAGATCGCACCTGCCATGCTGTCCCCAGGACCGTACACTCATCGTTCAGACACACCCAATAATCTGCAGGAAGCTGCACTCCCTCAATCTCAAGTACCTGAGGCTGATTTCCCCCTGCCCTCATGGTTTCATCCCCTGCACTGGTAATGTAAATCGCTTCTCCAGTCATGGTCAAGTGTAGATCCGTCACTGATATTGAGTACCCTGTGTCCACTAACACACTGTATCACACTGCCAGTCTCCTAATAAACCCTTTGTGTACATCTGCAGGTGACCACTACTGGCAATAGAGGCTGCTACCAGCCATTTGTCTAACCTGGATGCTGTCTCCGCTATGAGCTGGTCCACAGTCAGATCAGGCAGAGAGGGTGCTGCAGTGGATATTGCCTCTTCTGGTGAGTGATTATCACACCTTCCTCCCTTTCTTGGACACCACCTCCAACCATAGCTGGAGCAGCCACAGCTGTAAGGTATTATCCACTTTCTATGTTAATTCCAGCAGTTCCTTGCTAGGTGTCCTAGTTGCTGCTAAGTGACTTTATCTATCTGGTCTGCCAGCTTGAACTCAAATCACAATGGCGCATCTAACTTAACCAGAGTTGCCTGGTATGATGCAGGCCAATTAACACAGCTCCATTATCTTACATTTGGCTGATGCATATGTGAACATCTTTCATTTTGCAAATAATAGTTTTTAACAGCCAGTCCCAACTGTGGGCAGCAGACTATGCCCCTTCACTGGATTTTCTGCACAACCTATGGACTCACTTTCAAGGACTCTTCATCTCAAACAACCATGAGATACATTCTCGATATTTATTGCCTATTTATCTATCTATCTATCTATCTATCTATCTATCTATTTATTTATTTATTATTGATATTATTATTTCTTGTTTTTTTTCACTTTATATTTGCAGTTTTTTGTCTTTTGACCACTGGTAATCCATCCTGTTAGTGCAGTCTTTCGACGACTCTATTATGGTTATTGGATTTATTGTGTATGCCCACAAGAAAATGAATCTCATAGTTATATATAGTGATATACATGCACTTAGTTAATAAATTTACTTTGAATTTTGAACAACAATAGGAATATAAAGAGCTTTTCTTTATGCTCTTTGGTATATATTTTTATTATGAATAAAGTTTATTTTTGAATTATTATAACAATCAGTGGTACTCCACCTATCTCTTCGTAGGTGCTGGGATCCCAGTTCACAGGGTCAAGATAAGTAACTAAAATTGCTGGAGTGGACGGGTAAGTTTCAACAAACAATGGGACAGTAGGAGTGGTGTTTCTTCTCAAAAACTGGTAAGAACCTGCTCATGAGATGTGAGGGATTCCGGAGCAGCTGTACTTGGCACTGGTGTGGCTGTTACCCTATCTTCTATCCTGGCATGTCACTCAGCCTGGTCCCGCCATTTCTCAATACCTGGTCAGTTGAAAACTGCCTCACAACCTGTCCATTGTGTGACAATCTCCAACAGACCAGGGCATTGAGTACTTTCAGATAAACACCTTGGGCCACATGTTCATCAGCCAGTGACCAGCACAGAACATACTGAATGACATGTGGGACGGTGACTCGATGGACCTCGTCAGCTTGCTCCTGAGCAGACTGTTCAAATCATCTGGCAGAATGCCTTACTCCAGAACTCACTAATACACACCAATGCCTTACTTAGCCGGTCGCGGTAGAGGTCCCCTTGGTCAGATCCTTCCTGAATGTTTGTAATCTCACTCACAATGTGCGTTGTCTCTAGGGAGGATGCAATGAATAGGAAAAACTAGTTCAACTCTCTGGGGAGTGTGTATTTGCAAAGAAGGTCTGCAGAAGAACAAAACAAAAGGGGCTTATTCAAGGTTCATTCAGAACAGATGTATAACAGAGGACTTTCTGATCTACAGACAAACATCAAGTACTGTTGGAAGATCATCAACTTGGAGAAAAGACTCTTTGGACTGCCTGAGACTTCTGGTCTTCCATTACACAGATGTCCATTCATTCATTATGTGCTGTGTCATATGACATGACCAATCATGTTCTTTCCACTACCATGTTCGTTCTTGCCAAATTTTTCTACAGAATTGGTTTGCCAGTGCCTTCTTCTGGGAGTGCAAAGATGGGTGACCCCAGCCATTATCAATATTCTTCAGATATTGTCACCCGGCCTCAATGATTGCATAACCAGGACGTGATATACACCAGCTGCTCATTCGACCATCCACCAGCTGCTCCCATGGCTTCACCTGGCCCTGATCAGAGTGGGGGTGAGGGGCAAGCCTGTGCTTCACCTTGCCCAAAGGTGACTTGCAGTCCAGCAGAGGGAAAGAGCGCTTACACCTCCTACGGTAGAGACGTATCTCTACCCCGCCACCCAAGGTGTCCATTAGGGAATGCTTTGATTGCATATTCTAGGCTGCAGGATTATGCTTTATCAGGAAGGAGTGCAGTCTGATTTACTGAGAGGTGCAGAAACCTCTCAAAAGCTTAAAATTTACATCAACATATAGGACTGATAACATTGCGAACATATCAACTGACAAACAGAATGAACATTCTTTAATAAAGTGTATTTTTGAAATTAAAAAAAACAATCATCTGTGGCACTCCATGCTGCTTTTGTGATATCAGTACAGGAAATAAAACCATTGCCCAATTTGTTCTTGAACATATTTTAATCAGTAAGATCTGGGAAGAGATGCAAAGTAATTTTATTTTGAACATGAGTCCATACATTGTGGGAACAGTTCAGTTTTGGGGTGAGTGATGCTGAGTGAAGTTATCTCCTCTGGTTCAAGGCTGAGGGGTAATAAACTAGTTGAATATCTCTTTGGTAGAGGTAGATTCGTCCTGCCACTAAACCACACCTAAGTTACTGCCCAAGTCTCCCAATACTATTTATTCATTTAAGCCTGTGGTTACAAATTTCATTTTTTAAATGTTTTATTTAATGATATACACTGGAAAATTAATAGATGTGACTTCATAACAGAAGTAGCTCTAAAGAGATTAAGCTGAAGAGGTGCACGTTCTCAAAGTTCTCTAAAGAGATTCAGTTCCTTTCTATGAGGTTTGACTGTGAGCATCACAGGTAAAGCTGTTTGTTGAAGGCATCTCTAATTGCACTGTAATATTATGACCATAAAACCATAAGATATAGGAGCAGAATTAGGCCCTTTGGCCCATCAAGTCTGCTCCTCCATTTCATCATGGCTGATCTACTTTTTTCTCTCAGTCCCAAATCTCCTGTCTTTCCCCTTCTGTGTCCCTTCCTGCCCTGACTAATCAAGAATATATCAACCTCTCCCCTTAAATATACATAAAAACTTGGCCTCCACAGTTGCCCGTGGCAACGAATTCCACGGATTCACCACTCTCTGGCAAAAAAAATTCCTCCTCATCTCCATTCTAAAAGGATGCCCCTCTTTACTGAGGCTGTGTCCTCTGGTCTTAGACACTCCCACCACAGAAAACATCGTCTCCACATCCATTCCAGCAAGGCCTTACACCTTGGTGGGCCACTGCCACAAATTGCTCCTGTCAGCAGTGAAAGTGCTCCAATAAAACTGTTCTGTAGAAAATTCTACATATTGTGTGACACATCGAGACAAGTACATTTTGGCCCAGTTAAGCAGCTGCTGAAGTTTCATGGAAATAGTTAAAAGATATGAAAAAGACAAACTACTGTTTAACGAGTAACAACTTATGTAGTTAAATGGAATACAGGAACAAAATCGGAACACTACCAATACCTCCAGTACTATAAATCTGTATTAGTTACTAATAGTTATCGATAACTGTAAATGAACAACATATGTGCAGACATCTACTGCAAATAACAGACTGCCTTCATACAATGCTTTAGGCGGTTACATCTTCCAAATCTTCATTTTCAGATGATTACCTTGTTGAAGCAGTGAAATCGTTTCATTTAAACTCCCAGCCATTTCAGGTAACTTGAAGCCTTAATACTTGAAGCTGTGCTTTGCAAAATAGGTCTAAATTGTCTCCTTGTTTATTTCTCACGAACTATCAGTGACAAAAAATCACTGCTTTTTGAACAGAAACACACACAACTGATGCTATTTAAAATCTGATTGCTCTAAGCACAGTATAATCTCTAATGGCCAGGCATGTGCACGTGACTGACACTAGCTAGAAATTATTCAGCAAGTCTCCTGTCCCAATTAACCAGCATATTTTTCCAAATAAACAAAAGGAATCATGGCTATTTTCTCAAATTAGTCTTTGTTCTTTCAGAGTAAATGGCTGCCCCAATTAACCGATCGCCCAATTAACCAGAATACTCTGTATTTCTGAACTGCAGAAAGAACAGAGGGAGTTACAAAAAATATTCCTGCTCTCTAGTACATAAAACATTACATGCCATTTGATCAAGATGTTGTACCAATCTTTTAACCTACTCGAAGACCCATAGCCCTCAACAGAACAGTACAGCATAGCACAGGCACTACTGCCCACTATGTCAGCCGACTAATTCAGAATTTTACCTAACAAAATCTCCTTGTTATCTGAGGGTTATCAGCATATGAGCAGCATATTTCAAATATGACAGCACATTTAAGAAAGAAAAGAAACTGAAAAATAAAGCCTTCGAACATTTGAATCCTGAAAAATTGATAAACACATATTTTAACTTCAATTTTCTTTATAAAATGCTTTCACCATGTTACCATTATTTCTATTACATTGTGCAAATTTCAAATGTTCTTAGACTAAAGGTAATTCTAGTGCTTTTTTTCCCAAGCAACGCACACAAAATGTTTAAGGGAACTCAGCAGGTCAGGCAGCATCTATGGAAAAGAGAAAATAGTTGACAGTGGGAGAGTCATGAGTGTTAAGTTTATAATTGTCAGAAGTCAGAAGCCAGCCTGCACAATCTCTGCAGAAATTCCTCTTAATGGCCTAATTTATCTTAACACCTACATCAATGACCTCCCTTTAGCAGGTCAGAAGAAGAGCTCTACACTAATGTTCACACAGTGTTTAGCTTCATTATCAACTCTTCTGACATTGCAGTAATCCAAAATGGATGCAGATTAACACCAAGGCTCCAACGGACAAGAGACAAGCAACATGAATCCTAAGAAATGACCTTACTGATAAGGGAAAATCATAGCTTTCTGCTTTTGACCTTCTCTAGCACAACCGCCACTATCATCAAGTCCTCTCAGGCATCTTGGGAATCAACACTAATAGACTGGTTGATGAGCTACCATGCTAACACTGGGACTAACAGAACAAGACCAGAGCACAATACTCAGCAATAAATGGATCACCTCAATTCTTTGACAATGGTCAATCCAGAACTATGATGGTGAGCTTAACAAAAATAAAATAGATTCAAACTTAAGGAAATTGAAGCTTGATATGGCTCAGGACAAAGCAGTTCCCTTGGTGATAATCCCACCACTTAATTTAGGCATTCACTTCTACGTCCAGAGCAACATTAATTTAATAACTGTTAGTAATCACATCACAGAAATTTAACATGTGGTTTCAGGCAGGCATATGATATAATCACCTCTATGTGAGGGTTTGAAATTTAGCTCTGCTTATAGTTATACTGAAACAAAAATAGAGTATGTTGGAGAGATTTAGCAGGTGAGACAGTACCTGTGCAGAAAGCAAAAGATAGGTGCTTTCAGGATACTAACCTTTCATTTTACAACCTATAACGTTCATTCTGGTTTTTTCTCACAGATGCTTCTTGAGCTGTTAAATATTTTCTGCTTTTGTTTCAGATTTTCAACATTTGGCCAAAAAACTTCCAATAATTTTTTGTTTTTTTTTGAAGTCAGGATCAGCATCAAGTTTATTATCACTGACATATGTTATGAAATTTGTGATTTTCCAGCAGCAGTAGAGGGCAAAGACATAAAAATCTGTAAGCTACAAACATAAATAGTGCAAAAAGAGAAATAACAAGGTGGTGTTCATGGGTTCATGGACTGTTCAGACCACCTGATGGTAGAGAGGAAGAAGTTGTTCCTAAATCATTCAATCTAGTTCTTCAGGCTCCTATAGCTCCCCCTGATGGTAGTCACAAGAAGGAGGTGAGGCTGGTAAGGGGCTTGATGTCACCTTCTTGAGGAGCTAGCTCTTGAAGATGTCCATGATTATCTAAACAATGATGCCCACAAGGATGCGTCCTCATCTCATATAGAAAGAAACATATAGAAAACCTACAGCACAATACTGGCCCTTCGGCCCACAAAGCTGTGCCGAACATGTACTTACTTTAGAAATTACCTAAGGTTACCCATTGCCCTCTATCTTTCTAAGCTCCATGTACCTATCCAGGAGTCTCTTAAAAGACCCTATCGTATTTGAGAGGGGATCTGATTGCAACATATAAGATTATTAAGGGATTGGACAAGGTAGAGGCAGGAAATATGTTCCAGATGCTGGGTGAGTCCAGTACCAGAGGGCATGGTTTGAGAATAAGGGGTAGGTCATTTAGGACAGAGTTAAGGAAAAACTTCTTATCCCAGAGAGTTGTGGGGGTCTGGAATGCACTGCCTCAGAAGGCAGTGGTGGCCAATTCTCTGGATGCTTTCAAGAAGGAGCTAGATAGGTATCTTATGGATAGGGGAATCAAGGGATATGGGGACAAGGCAGGAACCGGGAATTGATAGTAGATGATCAGCCTTGATATCAGAAAGGTAGTGCAGGCTCGAAGGGTCAAATGGTCTACTTCTGCACCTATTGTCCATTGTATCTGCCTCCACCACTGTCGCCGGCATCCTATTCCACACACTCACCGCTCTCTGTGTAAAAAACTTTCCTGTAACGTCTCCTCTGTACCTACTTCCAAGCATCTTAAACCTGTGCCCTCTTGTGTTAGCCATTTCAGCCCTGGGAAAAAGCCTCCGACTATCCACATGATCAATGCCTCTCATCCTCTTATACCCCTCTGTCAGGTCACCTCGCATCCTCCGTCGTTCCAAGGAGAAAAGGCTCAGTTCACTCAACCTATTCTCATAAGGCATGCTCCCCAATCCTGGCAACATCCTTGTAAATCTCCTCTGCACCCTTTCTACAGTTTCCACATCCTTTCTGTAGTGAGCTAACCAGCACTGAGCACAGTACTCCAAGTGGGGTCTGACCAAGATCCTATGTAGCTGTAACATTACCTCTCGGCTCCTAAACTCAATCCCATGACTGATGAAGGCCAATATACTGTATGCCTTCTTAACCACAGCAGCTTTGAGTATCCTATGGACTCGGACCCCATGATCCCTCTGATCCTCCACACTGCCAAGAGTCTTACCATTAATACGATATTCTGCCATCATTTTTGACCTACCAATGTGAACCACCTCCTACTTATCTGAGCTGAACTCCATCTGCCACTTCTCAGCCCAGTTTTGCATCCTATCGATGTCCCGTTGTAATCTCTGACAGCCCTCTACACTATTCCAACTTTTGTGTCATCAGCAAATTTACTAACCCATCCCTCCACTTCCTCAACCAGGTCATTTATTAAAATCACAATGAGAAGGGGTCCCAGAACAGACCCCTGAGGCACCCCACTGGTGACTGACCTGCATACAGAATATGATCTGTCTACAACCCTTCTGTGGGCAAGCCAATTCTGGATCCATAAAGGAATGCCCCCTTGGATCCCATCTCCCTGCACTGCTCCCTGTACAATCATGACTGTGTGGGCAGAATCTGTTCTAGCTCCATCTACACGTCCCACAGATGATACCACCATGTAGGCGTTACCTCAAATGCTGATTAAGTTGGGGTACAGGAAGAAGGCAGAGAGCTTAGCAACATGGTGTCATGACAATAACCGTTCCCCCAGTGTCAGCAAAGCAAAAGGTGTGATTATTGACTTCAGAAAGGGGGGTGGGGCTCCTGTCGACATCAGAGGTGCTGTGGTTGAGAGGAGTAAGAGCTTCAAGTTCCTTGGAGTGAACATCATCAATTGGCAAAGAACACTGATTGATTCACATCCCTGATGCTAGCCACCAAGACAACAATCAAGAAGGTACCTTGCCTCTTGATACAACAGTCCCAATCACCATGGAGGCTTACTGTAATGTCAAGGGGAATACAAATGTCGGGTTGTACACCGCAAATGGCTGCACCTGGATAGCATGCAACCTAGGTGTCAATTCTCCGGAACATGAATTCTAGACAGAAGTAATCTCATAATATGAAGGCCAACAGAGGAAGGTGAATAAACGTGCTACAGTCCTTGTGGTGAGAATTTAGAATTGACCATACCTGTATAGCACTGGCACTGTAGGGATGTGTTTTTATGTAAGGAAGGTACTGTATATAATGTGGAGTCAAGATGACCTGAGCAGTGGACCCTTTCCCACTCATCCTATTCTATTGTAGTGGTGGTTACCAATTCATTCAGTTGTGTGAGAGAAAAAATAATAAAAGACATCACTTGAGAACAGTCTTTCTGCCAATACTGTAGAATGCACATACAACTGGACAAGAGATGCTTCCAATCAGCTGATCCTATTTCCACTGGAAATCTCACTTATCCCACTGGAAATTGGGTCAGCTTTTTCTGAGTATAACTCACTTTGACATAGGTGTCATCTCCTCAGTGTTATTCACGCATCTGATTATGTCATTTATATATCCAATATTCAGTACTGTGCAAAATGTGCTACATCCAACTCACATATTTCCACCCACAGTAAAATAATCAACAAACCTGACCCCCAAGACATTAATCAATCAAGAGTTAAGGCATACTCATAGGGATATTGACAAGTGAAAATCTGCAGATGCTGGAAATCCGAGCAACACACACAAGGATGAAGGATCTTAGCAGGCCAGGCAACATCTATGGAAAAAAGTACAGTCGATGTTTGTAGATGCTGCCTGGCCTGCTGAGCTCCCCCATCATTTTGTGTGTGTTGCTCATAGAGAAATTGTGGTTTTACCTTTCATTTGCCTCAGCTTGATTAATCACTCCACAGCTAGGTGTTGAAAAATCAGTTCTGTGTATCCAGTTGCCTGAAAATCTTAGGCTACGTCCACACTAGACTGGTTAATTTTGAAAACGTCGGTTTCGCGTAAAAATGATAGGTGTCCAGACCAGGCATTTTTAAAAATATCTCTGTCCACGTTGAAACGGATATTTTGGCGAATCTCCTCCTACTGAGCATGCGCAGGACACATCTACCGAAAACAAGCGACATGTTTGGTGTCGAATCTCGCCATGAAATACTTGGTGTGCGTTTGTTCAGTTACAGACCAGAAAAACTTAAACAATGGACAGCTGTTGGCTCTCACGCAGGAGGACTTAAAAGTAAAAAATAAATAAATACTGGAGCGTATGGCAGCAACCGACAGGGAGTTCACAGACAGGTTGACCTGGCTGACGACAAACATTGAAAAACTGACTAACTCTGTTGCATTAATAAAGCACCTTGTTAAATGTATAAAACATGCCTACATCAGTATTATCTTGTATTTCCATACAATGTTACATTAGGCTGTTATACATCTATTGCCAGAGAAGTACTTGCATAAATAGGTAAACCACCTTCATACAAGCAAGGACAGAAAACAGGGCAAAGTGAGTATACTTATTTATGCAGTAAGTTATGGGTCAAGGTATTTGGTGAGTACATTTCTAACTCTTCTGGCTTCAGTCTCATTGCCATCTGTTCTGAAATTGTTAGGTTGCATTCAAGAAAACAATGAAATGGCACGCTGCTGTCTGACAGAGTTTTCGGATTTCTCCGGTTACCCCCGTCCACACTGATCTGTCCAAGTGGTGTTTTCAAAATTACACACCCTGTAAAGTGCTTCTGAAAAGCTCTGGTTTCAGGGGACGAAAACGCCGTTTTAGTGTGGACGGAGGGTAAAAACAAAGAGTAAAAGCTTTGGTTACAGATTTATCCGGTGTAGTGTGGACATAGCCTTAACTACAGAAATCAGCACTTTGATCACCACTTTGCATTAAAAGGACATACTGTAAAAACAAAAGAAATGGTAATTAGAGTTAACCAATTAGCTTCTCAAACTAGCTTGAGTTCATGAATATTTCATTCAGAGTTTCAATTGCATTTGCTGCCCTCCCCCACACATCTTAACCACTTATACTTTAAATATCTATCAGTCTCCACCTGCCTTGAGGGTAGCCTTGGGAGAGACGAAGGCTACAGGAATAAACGTAAACCCAGACATAAAATCCACAGTGGAGCCCCTAAAGTGGCTGGATGTCACTGAACATCTTTCCATCAACTCCTGCAGCCAAGCTGGTGCCAAATGTATTGCTTTACTTTCCTTTGGGCTACACCAGTGAGGCCAAGAGGAGGATCTTGATGACTGGACATCACAAGATCTCCACACCTTCCACCCAGAACCAACACGGGAGGCAGCAGTTACAAGTATAAGCCCTCACCAACTGGCAACATCAGCATCTCCACAGCCTGGCACAATATTCACTTGCAGGAACTGCAGCCAAACCTTTTGCTCCTAAATTGGACTGTATAGCCATCAGTAGTTAAGATGTCTCCAGAGATAGAGACAGTGAGATTGAGAAAGGCGAGGGAGGTGTCGGAACTGGACCAAGTGAAGACAAAGTTGATGAAGTTGATAAGCTCGGCATGAGTGCAGGAAGCAGCACCAATACAGTCATCCATGCAGCGTAGGGAAAATGGGGGACGAATATCAGTGTAGGCTTGGAACACAGACTGTTCCACGAGGCCACCAAGAAATCAGGCATAGCTGGGACCCATGCGAGTGCCCATGGATACAGCTTTTGTTTGAAGGAAGATGGGAGGAGCCAAAGGAGAAATTATTTGGATAAGAACAAGTCCTGCTAGACGGAGGAGAAGTGGTGGAGGAGAACTGGTTGGTGTATGTTCGAACTCTAAATGACAGTGATGAAAATGCATTGGAGAAATTCCACCTCATATCACAGGATGAGTTCCAAACCATGACCAAGGTTGTTCAAGACAACGCAAGTCACAACAGAATAATAAGAAGACAGCACAATGAACAAAAACAGAGAGAGGCCTAGCAATATTAAACTAATTAATTTGTGCTGGTTAATCATAAATTTGCAGAGGAAGGTATAGAATTTAACACACTAAAGCTAGTACTAATGTACTACATTGAATTCAAACAAATTATTAAAGTTAAAACGCTTTCTCAGTCCCGAAATGTTGACTGTTTATTTCTCTGCATAGCTGTTGTCTTGCCTGCTGAGTTCCTGTAGCATTTCGTGTATGTTGATCTCGATTTTCAGCATCTGCAGAATCCCTTGAGTTTAATGTCTTTTTAAAATGAGCTTGGCAAATTATTATCTTTGAATATTATAACTTAACAAGAGGATATATAGAATAAGTTAGGAAAAGTACTACTTCCAAAATGTTTGAGGTTAGTTGGGGGGGGGGGGGGGATTGAAAAACTTTCAAAATCTTTAACATCTGTTTAAGAGGCCTCAAATTAATGCAGTTCCTGCTTTAATGCCAATGGGAGACAGGAAATCAACACACTCCCAGGAAAATATTTCAATGAGGCTGAGGCTGTGAGCCATTACTTAAACACTGTTTGAAATTTAAGTGGCTTTCCAGGTTTCCCCAGATGTTGGAGGGATTCCCCCACCCATCTGCTGGCTAGGAGAAGCTCACTGACATTTTTTGTACTAACCTGATGACTGGCAAGCAGTCAGTCTTTTTCGTTGCTTCTTTTAAGTTTTGATGCTTATTGATTTTCGATACTGAAGCTCTCACAACACTGAAACTTATCTAATGAATGTTTCCCGTCTTGATCCTCCCCAACTGATTTTGGATAAAAAATTAGCCGTGAGTTGCAAGAATAATGAAGTTACATAGTAGTGGATGTTTCCTTTCCTAACATAGAGTCGGATTGCCATGGTGTTAGGGGCTTGGATGGGGTTGAATTTGTTAAGTGTGTTGAGGGAACTTCCTTTGGGTAATGGGGCAGGGAAAGTGACTGCGCTGACACAGAGTTGGTTTTAAATTTCAACTGACCACCATGAATTCTACTTTGCTCTCTGGAGCGAAGAATGAGTGGTGCAGGGAATGAAGAACAACAAAGCAGATTGAAGGACGGTCATATGATCAGCACCCGCTCAGTAGCAACGTGAGAGCATAGCTGAGCTATCTTCACATTCCATCGTGAGCTGTCCCACTGTGAACCATCCAGAGAGCACAACAGAGAAAAAGGAATGTTTTGTAAAGTGACATCTTGTGAAAGGAAGTCTGATAAATCGCAAGATACACTGGTATTTAAGGAAACAATGGTTGAGATAATTGCAAATGAACCTAACAAGACTGTACAAAGGCCAGGTTCATCAAAGAGTGGGTAGTGTCTGAATTTAAGTCATAGACTTTGGGAGTTGTGAAAGAAAACAAAAGAGTTGCTTAAGTAAATAGTTACATTACTAGCGTAACTAAAAGACTGGTGAAACTAAAGGGTTAAGAAATTGAAACTACACAGTGAATTTCTGAGTCATTTGAACTAATTATGATTAATAAATATGTATAATTGTTCGGCAAAGTCATTGTCTGGTATGTTCTATTGTGCACTACTTTTAATTGGCAGCAATAAGGACATAATTATGGGCTGCAGAGAGAAAGACGCAAACCCAAGTTTATGACATTAAAAATTGAAGGCCAAGTACCATTACAGATTGTAAAAACTCTAACCATTAACACACGTTCATCATTATTATTGTAAGGTAACATTAAACGAAAGCCTCGAATTTCATGTATATTTGTTCTTTGGGAGCTTCAAGACTTGCAGTGCCTCTGCCTCACACAATACCCTTCCATTGCCTGTCAAGTTCCACCAGTAGGACTGTCTGGACAGACACACTGTTTCAACCTGCTCCTTCCTCATGGAACTTATTTGTTCCAGCTTTGGCTCCATCCTTCTCCCCCTAGTTCCTTCTCACTTACATCATGGCACCTCTGATGCCTTCTGCCAAAATGGTCTTACCCATTTCTCTTTACCATGAATACACAATATCTCTACACGTCCATCCCACAGCAGGACATTCTGATAATGCCCAAGCAGTTCTTCTTATCTAACATACCCACTCACCATCTGAATTTGTACTCATATTGAATAATTTTCCTTCAAATCTACGTAACTTTCTCCAGATCAAAGATGTAGCTATGGAAACTTGCAGAAAACCAAGCTGGCCTGTTTATTTCTTTTTGGGATACATGAAACAGTCATCTTGTGAAAGGAAGTCCGATAAATCGCAAGATACACTGGTACTTAAGGAACCAATGGTTGAATCCAACAAGATTGAACAAAGGTTCATCAAAGAGTGGATTTCAGTCCTATTTCAGTACATTGATGACTATGCTGATACTACTCTATAATTACACGCAGCCCAAGCTGCAATTTGCACCCCGCTCATAGCTTCATATGTTCATTCACTTTCTTTTCCCCTTCCTTCCATCTCCAAGTAACACACACAAAATGCTGGAGGAACTCAGCAGGCCAAGCAGCATCTATGGAAAAGAGAAAACAGTCAACGTTTCAGTCGATATCCTTGATCAGCTGAAGGCACAGCTTTGTGGGCCGAAGGACCTGCATTGTGCTGTAGGTTTTCTATGTTTCTGATGGTTCAATTTAACACCAGGGAATGTATAGAATATACAAAACACAAAGTACACTGCAGATGCTGTGGTCAAATCAACAACGTACAAACAAGCTGGATGAACTCAGCAGGTCAGGCAGTGTCCGTTGAAACGAGCAGTCAATGTTTCGGGCCAAGTCTCTTCATCAGGACTCAGGGAAGAAGGGTCCTGACAAAGGGTCTCGGCCCGAAATGTTGACTGCTCGTTTCAATGGATGCTGCCCAACCTGCTGAGTTCATCCAGCTTGTTTGTACGTACTGAACATACAACCTGAAATTCTTACTCTTCACACACATCCATGAAACAGAGAGAAAATAACCCAAAGTATGAATGACAGAAAAGATTAGAACCCCAAAGGTTAGAGGACAAACATCCAGCAGAAACCCAGAGCCATCTTGAGTGGAATTCATCCCATCCACCTCCTACAAAACACCTATATATCATTCTCCATGTTCAGGTTCAAGTTTATTGTCATCTGACTGTACATATATACAAACAAATGAAACAATGTTCTTCCAGGCCACAGTGCACCACAGAACATATATCACATGCATGCTGCACATAAGACAATATCATACAATAAATAAGTTAATAAAATAAAACTCAAAATGCATGCAACACAGTAAAGTGTACAGTATACAGTAAACAGCACTGACTTAGTGCAAACCCTCAGTAGTGGCAGGGTCTCACAGCCTGAGAGAAGAAGCTGTTACCCAGTCTGGCAGTCCTAATCCTGATGTTTCTGTACATCCTTCTTGATAGTACTGGGTTCAAGAGATTGTGGGATGAGTGGTAGGGATCCTGAACAATGCTTTTGGCCCTGCATCTGCAATGCTTCTGGTAAATGTCACAAATACCTAGTGGGGAGGGCGACCCCGGTGATCCTCTCCAGTGGTTTTAAGTACCCTCTGTAGGGTCTTGTAGTCTCATGCCTTGCAGCCTCCATCCAACACAATGATGCAGCTAGATAAGGCATTCTGAACAGTGCTCCTCCAGAAAGTTGTTTGAATGGGGATGGGATGGGTCCAGGTTAAATCCTACATTTTTCACCTTTTTTCCTCTGATGATGAGACATTCTGCAAAATTATTGCATCACGGTTATAGAATGGTACTTCATAGAAACAGCTCTAGGCCGCAACAAGGAAGCACCAGTCCTTCAACACATTTGATACGTATGCATGGAGCAAGGAATTTAACGACTTTACTGAGTCATGTTAATAACGGTACATTGTTGGTAACTTACAGTGTAAGAGCCACAAACCTGGCCTACTAAGTCTAAAAGATGTACACTCAAAAGCCAGCATTAAAAAGAGACAGAGCCCTGTATGCACAGGAGACTCAAGCGATTCACTGCACGATCAAGTGGCTGCATGCGCTCTTGTCACATTCGTGAGAGCCTGAAGTGTGCAGTAAAGCCATTGTCCAGAGACCCCAAATGTTGTCCAAAACCTCAAACGCATCTGTCACTTCAGATTCAATCTGTAGATGCAGAGCATCAAAGTATTTTTGCCTGAGTTCTCCCACATGCAAGCAGAGCAACTTGCGTTTCATTGCTTCTTCCAGCTTTGCCACTGGTGCTAATATTGGTAAGAGTTCGGTGTAGTCTATGGAAGCTGTCTTCCATTTCAGTCAGGTTCCAGGGGTTGGTTTTGCCATAGCTGTGGCTCCAAATAGATAGGGTGCTTGAAGTAGAGAGGCCATTCCTATTTTGATCCTCATTACCAAATGTTATCTATGCGCAGAGCAGGAACTACAACAGAGGGGTATGATTAAGCATCTTTACTGAGTCATGCTAGTAGCAGTACACACAACTTACAGTCTGGGTGCTACGAACTGGGCCCGCCAAGATGAAAATATATGCACTCGAAAGCCTGCATGAAGAAGAGAGAAAGAACCCTCTGCACTTAGTAGGCCCAATCAATTCACTGCACGATCAATCAGCCACAGACACACTTGCCACATTCCAGCAATCGATCCAGTACGGTTCAATGTCTTCCAACAATCCCAACTGTCTTCTCCAATGGTCCCATTACACAGATGCTTCTGACCAGCTTTCTGTCTTCCTGTTTAAAAGCCAGGAAATCTAGTGTGTCTGCTCAGGCATTGTAGAGAGAGAGGGAGAGACCAAGAATGCATATATTCATTTTTTAACATGATTTGCTCTCATCCCCTCTCCTCCTGGACAAAGCCAGAGTAGACCTCAAAGTTCAAAGTATATTTATTATCTAAGTATGAAAATGCCGCAAAAGACAAACTGTGCAACTAATAAATAAATAAATACATAAATACCACTGAGTTGTAGAGTTTTTGAAAGTGAGTCTGTAAGTTGTGGAAACTGTTCAGTGTTAAGTTGAGAGAGGCTATCCATGAAGTTACCTCAGAAACCTGCTGGTTGAGGGGTAATAACTGCTCCTGAACATAGTGGTTTTGAACCTTTGGCTCCTGGAGCTCCTTCCTGATAGCAGCAGTGAGAAGAGAGCATGGCCTGGATTGT
Source organism: Hemitrygon akajei (assembly GCF_048418815.1). NCBI lineage: Eukaryota > Metazoa > Chordata > Chondrichthyes > Myliobatiformes > Dasyatidae > Hemitrygon > Hemitrygon akajei. Next base: position 111,490,628 of record NC_133125.1, read on the forward strand.
GGGGGTTCTTGATGAGGATGCAGTGTTCTTGGGACAGAGCTCCTTGTAGATGGGCTTAATGGTGGAAAGGCTTTGCCTGTGATGGATTAAGCCGGGTCCAACACTTTCTATAGACTTTATCCATTTATCAGCTTTGGTGTTTCCATACCAGTCCATGATGAAACCACTCAGGATACTCTCCGCTGCGAATTGATAGAAATTTAGCAAGGTTTTAAAAGGCATGCTGTATCTGTATAAATTCTAAGACAATAGAGGCGTTGTCATGCCTCTTTTCCTGTTCCTTGGTCATAACCTTCCAATCAAAATTTCTCTGCATTCAGTGAATCACCCTTCACAGTTTTCACAAGATTCTACCGCAAGACACATCTTCCCCTCTCTTCTTGTTTCAGTATTTTGAAGGAATTGTTTCCTTTGTTATTTCCCGTTCAGCAGTCCTGTTCCCACTAACCACACTTGTTATGACACTTTATTCTGCAACTGTAAGGAACATTACAGCTTTCATCTCATCCATTCCCACCAACAAGGAACCTAACAAGTCTTTCCAGTTACAGTAATGGCTTACAGTAATTCCTGCACTCTTAATTCTTCATTTCACTCCAACTCTGACTGACTTCTCTGTGACCTCCTGCATTGTTATAACAAGTCCCAAAATACAATTCAGGCATAGGATATTATCTTCCAACTGGCCACATTCTGGAGTCAATATCCAATTCAACAACTTAGTAAAACTCTCACAAAATGCTGAAGGGACTCAGCAAGTCACTGACACCACCATTGCTAATGTGTACCATCCAGCTGTGATATTTGCCCAGTGTTTCTCTCTGTGTTAGTATAGCCTCCTTGGCACACCCTACAACCCTTTTATGCTCCCGTGTTTGTGTTTTCACTCACAAACTGTACCCTTTCACCTATCTTCTGCATGGATTCTGACATTACAAATGGGTAAACCTTGCCTAACCCTATTACAGTACAGGCACTTCCTCTCCTTCATCCATGATCTTCTCTGCAAATAACATCTGACTTGCTTTCTCCTTCTTCTCCAAATCTCACAAAGCATTTTTGACTAAAAATATTAGAAACATTTGTTTATAATTACATAAATACCTGACCTGTTAGGTACAGTATTTCCAGCAATTTTCTGTTTTAGTTCAGATATCCATCACTGACACCAAGGGTTCCTATCCTTTTATGTGCCCTGAAGCCCTACCATTAACCAAGGGGTCTGTGACCTCCAGGTTGGGAACGAACCCCTGATCTACACTTTTTTGATTTTCAGATCGTTCCCTGCCCTGAAATCACTCTCCACCTTCCCTTGGGCCACCAGCAGGACTTCAGAGGTGGAGGTGGTTATTTCTGCTGGCAGTCCAGCTCATGTCACCTGTATCCGCAATAGAGTAGTGTAGCTATCAGCAGCTGGGTTCACTGACAGAATATCTTTGACATTTACTTAAACTTTACCTCAGGATTACATGTTCCAAATGCTATTACTGCTATTGTGTGTCACTGCCATACACAAGTATCTCAAACTACTAGGTATTTATGAAAAAAATCAACATAGCGTCATGGGCCGAAGGACTTATACTGTGTTATACTATGTTCCATGTACAATTAGAATTAATTAACAATGTTTGTTTCTGAAGTAAAGTCAAGCAAGAAGCATACACATATACAAAAGTAAATCAAATAATATTCTATTGTTCTCCTTGTAGACAACTTCTTCTATTTATTACAATAGAACAACATCACTTGCATGAGAACAAGCAAGCCAATTCCACCTTCTTGAATATTGAACTAGTAAGTTGGAAGGTCTGCAGACACAGGCACTCCGACGGGGAGCTCCATGACACTCTGCTGGCACATCAGCTGCGCTTGGTGAATGGCCCAATCATCAAAGTCCATGAGGACCATTGTTGTTCTTCTTTAACCTGGTAAGCTGCATTTCATATGTAATGCAGGAGATCCCTATTGGAATTTCTGCATCTCAAATATATACTGTTGAGTCACTGTTTTCTAAAATTTCTGATCAAGATGACTCAGGGAAAGACAAGTATGCAATTGCCTTATAAATAATTTTTTTGGTAAAATGAGAATTAACTTCACAAATTTTATGCTGAAGCTTACTATTAGCTATCACTCCACTATTTTCTATCCTCTAAGCTTTGAGTTCAGTCTGAACCAAATCCTTTTTCATTTTGTGCTTTGCTTATTTTCGTTTTGTTTTAAGTACTAGACTGAGGATCCAGTTTTAGTTCTGTTCAAAGACAGCTTAGAGTTTACAGATTTACACGTCTGTTAAAATTTAGAAAACGGTTGCCTTTGGCACCAAGATTCAGATATTATGAGTGCCAATAGCACCAATTTTAGACAACCAGTAAAAGAAATGAAAATGGTGACAGATTTTATCAGTGGGCATTTCCTGAAGTAAACAGAGGCAATATGAACAAAATGAACATGGAGTACAAAAAGAGATTGTATATAAATTATTGGGGGTGTCTGCAATCTGTAAAGAAGCATATGAAAGTCTGTGAAACCCTAGGCTTTATAAGCAAAGGGACTTAAGATAAAATTTTGTATATCAACTATTGTGCTCCTTTTATATAATGGACAGTTCTGGATGTCATAACCACTGAAGAATGTCAGAGTATGAAAGGACCCTACAAAGATTTCTTTTCTTAGACAGCTCCTCACAGTCTACTGACTCCCAGGAACATTATCACATTTACATTTTTTCTAAAGATAAACTAAGATTTCAACAAATTTGTGAGACTTTTTTATTCAAAATTGTTGAAACTTAGACAGCACTGGATAGAATTTGGTTGATTTTTGAGGAGCCAAAAGCACTTTTACATCAAAAGAGAAGTGCACATCACTGATGAAACATTTTTTAATGACCTTGCAACAGACGTTAGCTTGCTTTTTCTGGTAAACAAAGAGCCAGCTTTCAGAACACACTGGGTTCAGGTGATTTGCTGATGACTGAAATTGCATTTGCAATTCTACTAAAGAACTAAGTACAGAATGATTTACCACATCTGATACAAAAGCCGCAATACCTCATTGTACAACAGGATCCTCAGTTTCTTCACCTGTTGACCCTGTCAATTTTGTTTGGTAACAACATCTCCTCCACAATCTCCATCAGCACAGATGCACCACAAGGCTGTGTGCTTAGCCCTGTCTCTGCTCACTTTACACTATGACTGTGTGGCTAAGCACAGCTCCAATGCCATATTCCAGTTTGCTGACAACACCACTGTTGTAGGCCAAATCAAAGTGGTGATGAATCAGCATATAGAAGGGAGACTGAAAATCTGGCTGAGTGGTGCCACAAAAACAGCCTTTCACTCAAAGTCAGCAAGACCATGGAGCTGATTACTAACTTCAGGAGGGAAAAAACAGTGGTCCATGAGCCAGTCCTCATCAGAAGTAGAGAGGGTCAGCAATTTTAAATTCCTCTGTGTTATTATTTTGGAGCACCTATCTTGTGCCTAACACTTAAGTGCAATTACGTAGAAAGCACGGTAGTGCCTTTACTTCCTTCGGAGTTTGTAAAGGTTTGACATGAGATCTAAAACTGACAAACTTCTATAGATGTGTGGTGGAAAATGTATAGACTGGCTGCATCACGGCTTGGTATGGGAACACCAATGCTCTTGAACAGAAAACTCTACAAAATGTTTTGGATATGGCACAGTCCATGACAGTTAAAAGTCCTCCCCACATCAAGCACATCTGCACAAAGTGTCGTCAGAGGAAAGCAGCGTCCATCATCAGGGACCTCCACCACCCAGGATATTCTCTCTTCTCGTGGCTGTCATCGGGAAATAGGTGAAGGAGCCTCAGAACTTACAGCAGCAGGTTCAAGAACTGTTATAACCCCTCAACCATCAGGCTCTTGAACCAGAACGGATAATTTCACTCAATTTCGTTTGTCCTGTCATTGAAATGTTCCCACAACTTATGGATTCAATTTCAATTTCTCTTCATCTCATGTTCTTGATATTTATTGTTATTTATTACTATCATTTGTTTCACTTTGTACTTGGTTTGTTGTCTTTTGCAGACTGCCTGAATGCCCAAGTTGGTGCGGTCTTTCATTGATTCCGTTACAGTTAATATTCTATTATGGATTTACTGAGTATGTTCAAAAGAAAAATGAAACTCAGCATTGTATACGGTGACATTTCTGTACTTTGATAATAAATTTACTTTGAACTTTGAAGATACTCTTGCAGTGCTTCACTAAAAGCAGAGTAGTCAGTGAAGTAGAGTTCTGTAATGCAGTGGAGAATCTGTTCTTGATAGTACTATCACCTGGATTTGTGAAAACACCCTGTGAATGCACAGAACAGCTGACTAGGCCTTGTTGAGGAACAAACTGGAATGGAATAGCCTTGTTTTTTGCCACCATAAATTTAATGGGCAAGAAATGTCTTCTTGATAAATGGACAAATTGCAAATTCAATAACTTCCCAACTAATGTGGCAAAATAATCAGACCTTGCAAAGTGTATTTCTTCTTGATGTCTACTTGTCAGTACAATCCCCAGTGAATGAATCTGTCTGGTTTCCTGAAGAGTCACATCTCCATATTTGTACAATGGTTATTCTATTTATGTGAATAATTTTCACATTGATTGTGCAGTCTTTAATGATGAGAACTATCAAAAGGATCTTACAAATGGTTTCTTCAAAAGAAAAATACAACCAACATGCAGCACTGTGCTGCAGACACTGCAGCAATGAGAATTTCTATAAAACAGCAGATATTTATCAGCCACAGTGCCATCTTTTACTTACATTGTAATACTATAATAGTGAACAGTCTTTTCCTTTTTAATGTTTTGATCTTGGATGGAAGGGGCTAGGTCTCAGTGCAGAAATTTGCAGAATATTACCTGATGCAGATGTAGGGGTTGAGGTGAAGGGCAGGGGTTGATGGTTTGGTGTTAGGTTGTGTACTTTTTCTGAGTTTTCAAGTCAGGGTCTCATATTAGGATAATGGAAAAATAATCACTCTGGAGTTGATTAGATTTCAGGAACATAATCTGTAAAAAATTATTATGGAAAATGGATTGTTCTTGTTTGAGCAGGGACGAGTACAAGATTCATTGCATTCGTTCTAAATCAAGAAAGCTTTTGATAAAGTAAATAAAGAGAAACTGATGGATAGCTCATAATTAATACAAACCCCATTTCCAGAAAAGTTGGGATATTTTCCAAAATGCAATAAAAACAAAAATCTGTGATATGTTAATTCACGTGAACCTTTATTTAACTGACAAAAGTACAAAGAAAAGATTTTCAATAGTTTTACTGACCAACTTAATTGTATTTTGTAAATATACACAAATTTAGAATTTGATGGCTGCAACACACTCAACAAAAGTTGGGACAGAGGCATGTTTACCATTGTGTTACATCACTTTTCCTTTTAATAACACTTTTTAATCATTTTGGAACTGAGGATACTAATTGTAGTAGATTTACAATTGGAAATTTTGTCCATTCTTGCTTGATATAAGACTTCAGCTGCTCAACAGTCCGTGGTCTTCGTTGTCTGATTCTCCTCTTCATGATGCGCCATACATTTTCAATAGGAGATAGATCTGGACTGGCAGCAGGCCAGTCAAGCACACACACTCTGTGTCTACAAAGCCATGCTGTTGTAGCCCGTGCAGAATGTGGTCTGGCATTGTCCTGCTGAAATAAGCATGGACGTCCCGGGAAGAGACGTCGCCTTGATGGCAACATATGTCTCTCTAAAATCCTAATATATGTCTCAGAGTCAATGGTACCTTCACATACATGCAACTTACCCATGCTGTGGGCACTGATGCAGCCCCATACCATCACAGATGCTGGCTTTTGCACCTTTCGCTGATAACAATCAGGATGGTCGTTTTCATCTTTGGCACGGAGAACTTGACACCCGTTTTTTCCGAAAACTAGCTGGAATGTGGACTCATCTGACCACAGCACACGGTTCCACAGTCTTTCGGTCCATCTGAGATGAGCTCGGGCCCAGAGAACTCACCAGCGTTTCTGCATAGAGTTGATGTATGGCTTCCTCCTTGCATTATACAGTTTCAAGTTGCATTTCTGGATGCAGCGATGGACTGTGTTAAGTGACAATGGTTTTCCGAAGTACTCCCGAGCCCAGGTAGCAATAATTGTCACAGTAGCATGATGGTTTCTTAGGCAGTGCCGCCTGAGGGCTCGAAGATCACGCGCATTCAACAGTGGTTTCCGACCTTGCCCTTTACGTACTGAGATGTCTCTGAATTCTCTGAATCTTTTCACAATATTATGAACTGTAGATGTTGAAAGACCTAAATTCTCTGCAATCTTGCTTTGGGAAATGTTCCTTTTGAACTGACTAACAATTCTCTCACGAATTTTGGCACAAAGGGATGAGCCACAACCCATCCTTGCTTGCAAAGACTGAGCCTTTGATGGATGCTACTTTTATACCCAGTCATGATACCTCACCTGCTACCAATTAGCCTGCTTAATGTGGAGTCTTCCAAACCGGTGTTACTTGAATATTCTGTGCATTTTTCAATCTTATTTTAACTCTGTCCCAACTTTTGTTAAGTGTGTTGCAGCCATCAAATTCTAAATTTGTGTATATTTACAAAATACAATTAAGTTGGTCAGTAAAACTATTGAAAATCTTTTCTTTGTACTTTTGTCAGTTAAATAAGGATTCACATGAATTAACATATCACCAAATTTTGTTTTTATTGCATTTTGGAAAATATCCTAACTTTTCTGGAAATGGGGTTTATACATCGCAGACAAAATGAGGTCCTGCTCAAATAATGGTAACATTTTATGGTCAACAAAGTAAGAAAATAAATGGAATTCCAATCCTACCTTTGGATCCAGTACTTAAATTCATATTTTCCAATTACAGCTTGAATGTCTTTTGATTCAGAAAAACACTCAGTGCCATTTTCAAACATTTCTTGCAGTAACTATACTTTGGATCTCATCTCATCAACCTGTAATGGATTCCCCTTGTCACCTACGAACAATGAACTACCTTGTTTCAGCTATCAAATTCCTCAATTTCTCTCCTCTGCTCTTGCTTTACATTTTTGTTGCCTTTTTCTAAAATATTTAAAACTCCACTCATTTATTTTGCTATACCTGTAATTACATAATTTCATAAATCAAAAATTACATTCTTTTCCACCATTCCTTTACGTGGGTCATTACACTCAGACCCCACTTAACACCGAGGATGCGCTTCTCGGAGGTGGAGTGCCATGTTAGTCACTGCTATGCGATCTCAATATAACGTTACATAAATGGACAAGCGTGCTGGATTTTAAAAAATCAAACCGGAGATATATGATATATTATTTTATGTATTCAGTGTAATTTGTAGAGTAACATACATACAAATAGGTCTAACCCATACACCAGTGCAGCAGCAACACATCACAGCTGTAGTGGAGGGAAGTGGGTGGTGGTGACATCCCAGAGGAGGGACTAGGCTGCGGGTCCTCCTCTAACTTTGGCTTCTTCTTCAAGAAGGCTCTGAGATTTGAGTTTCCTCTCATGAAGCAGTTCTCGGTAGCAGGAAATCATGTCGCGACCACTCTCTTTGCCTTACTGCTTCGCTCCCAGTCAGGGTCATTATTGATGAACCGGTCCATGATTTGTGTGATTGTGGTGATGCTAGGGCTGAGGAATTCTGTGATGAGATTTCTTGCTGGTGTTTTCTCTTTTCCATCCATGTCCTCAGATTCACCCAGGATATATTGCTCTGCCAATTCTCGAAGCTCTCCTGAGAATGCAGTAACTTTTCAACATTGTTATCATTAACATCCTCTAATCCTGCTTCATTGGCCAGTTCAATGATGTGTTGGATGACTAGTTCCACCAGAAACGCTGGGATGTCACTGCATGTTTCTGGCACTAGCTTCTTCCACACTCATGCAGTTTCAAGTTACTTCATCGCAGGCTGCTCTGATATTGTCTACAGCTTTCACAATGTAGTTTTTCCAAAACCACCTGATGGACAGTTTCTCTTGACCTTTTGCTTCCTCTACAAGTCGCTTGAATTCGCGACGAAGCTAGTAGGCTTTAAAATTCGATATTACTCCTTGACCGATTGGTTGGATCAAAGAAGTGGTGTTGGTGGAAGGTAAACATAACGTAATAGAATACAGGTCTGTAGTATGTCAAGATTCTCAGGGTGGCCTGGGTATTATCAAGCACCAACAATGCTTTAGGTTCAGGGTCATGCTCCCCACAATACCACTTCACTGCTGGAGAAAAATGTGGAACAAACCAGTTTTGGAAAACATCATTCATCACTCAGGCTTTCTTGTTTTATTTCTAAATCACTGGTAGACTTGACTTTGAAATGCTTTTCATTCCTTGTGATGTTTCAGAGTGATACATAATCATAGTGTTTAACCTAAAATCACCTTCAGCATTGCCTCTTAGCAAGAAAGTGAACTGATCTTTTGCAGCCTTGAAAGCAGATGCATGGTTCTCTTCTTGGGAGATGAAAGTAATAACAACAACAACAACAACAATAATAATAATAATAATAATAATAATAATAATAATAATAATAATTGTAAGTATTGTACCCGAGTGGGAAATTCTTTCGTTACAGCAGCAACATTTAAAAACACACTATAATTATACTAATGTGTAATAATAATGTATAGAGTAATATAGCAGAGACCATTGTACTATGATGTGTGCTCTCCTGTCGCACAGAGATGAACTGTTATATATGCTTATAGCATTTGGCAGGAAAGATTCTCTGTAATGAACCTTGTGACAGAGGAGCTGAATGAGCCTGTTCGAAAGGGTGCTCCGCTGCTTATTCAGTAGGTCATGGAAAGGATGTGCCAGATTGTCCATAATGGATAACAGCTTGTTTAGTGACCTCCTCTGCACCACTAACTCAAAAGAATCCGGATTGTAGACCAGGATGGATCCAGACAGTTTGATGAGTTTATTTAGTCTTTAGTCTCCACCAGCACTGATCCTGCTCCCCCAATATGAAGCAGCAAAGAAGACTGCACTTGCTACAACAGACTGGTAAAAGATCTCCAACATCCTGCTGCACACATTGAAAATAGAATCTGCTCATCTCCTTCTTGGTGTTGGGTTTCCAGTCAAGTCTGTTGTCCAGGTGAACACCCAAGTATTTGTACTCTTATTCCCTATTCCATTCTTTCAAGTAAATAGCTCTTTAAACGAGTCACCTTCATTGATGATAATTTTGAGGTTGTCATTGCAGAAGCTTTTATCTTGTCTGCATTTTTTACAATTGTTCTGTTTGTCCATGTAGCCAATTTCAAAGAGGCGCCAATGTCAACCTGATGCTCACCAGCTTCCAAACACCATATCATTTGCAGTTTCACAACCATGCTAATGCTTTTCCTACACATCTTAGATGCACTACCCTCACTGGAAGTTGCAGGCCATTTTCCAGACATAATGGGCGAAAAAAATTGAATACATTGGCAAGGGCGCAAGAACGTTTATACACTCGGGGGAGGCAGAGTGTGAACTAATATGTGATTGGCTGTGAGTGGCTCAACGTGTATGTAGAGCATCCTCATTGGCTGATTAAAGGTTTACTGTAATGGCAGCCACTCTTGATAAGTTGTTTAGAACTAATTTTTGTCATTTAAAAAAAAATTCAATAAAGAATTGAATAATGTCTTTGTAATGAGTCAGCACTGTGTGGGGTCTGAGTATATACTCCTTTTATAGGAGAGAATAAAATGCAGGCTGGACAGGTCTTGGAAATCTTCCCAGTTCTCTGTCCTAAAACTTCAAAACTATCACAATCTACACCTGACAGAACCTTAGCTTTTCATCCTGTAGCTGAATGTTCAGCCTCATTTATTTGCTGAGGAATTAAAACAAATAAAATTCTTACCCATGTTGTCGTTTGGGCTGCTTTGCTGTATTAACTTTTTTTTTCATCTAAATCTCCTCAAAGATTCAAAGTACATTTATGATCAAAGTATCTATGCAGTACACAATCCTGAGACTTGTCTTCTCAGAGGCAGTCACATAACATAGAAATACCACGCAACCCATTCAAAGAAAACATCAAACACACAACAGGCAAAAAAAGAAAAAGATTACACAAAAGGCAACAAATGACTGAAAAAACATAGAATATAAAACATCAAACCACAGAGTCATTGAAATAGTCCAGAAGTGTTCAGTTTAGTTCAGTTCCTTTCAAATTAGCATTGTGTCATTTGTTGACTGCAGGCCGCACAGCCAGTCTGCCCTGATCAAAGTCAGAGAAAATAGCAATAAAAAAGGAGTACACTTGATATACTATCTACTTTAAAATGAATATTATGATCAAAAAGAAGACTATCTGTTACAAAATGTTAGACCATCGTTTTGATCTTGATCTTCATCAAGATGGCAGAATTTGTCATTGAAACGTCAGTTAAAATCGATATCTGTACCCGGTTGGAAACCCGAGAAGTTTATTTGTAGACTTTAAAAGGTTTGGGAGTGGATAGGAGGATGGAAAGCATTGTAACTGTTAATTGGGGAGATCTTCAGCCTGCCAAGTTCTGAATTTAATAATGTGTGAGCAGGTGTGAGTAACCTCTAGGGCAAGATGGGTTATCAATTTTAATTTGTTAAAAGATGTTGGAATTATATTAAAATGGTTTTTCCAATTAACTTTATGTCCATGGATTTCTGAGACTTCCAAGAACTCATTATTGAAATTAAAGCAATTCCAGTAATTGAAGATTGACAGGTTAACCTAGAAATGGGAAGTGCAATTTCACAGCTGCTTTTTGAGTGCCTCTCTTTAAGATTTTTTTTCATAGAAAGAACAGAGGTAGCACTGCAAACTATTAGAGTTTAATTGAGGTTATTACCAAGTTCTCTACCACACAATTCGATCTGTTTTAGCAATATTTTTACTGCTTACATTTGTGTTAATTTGTAAATAAAATAATTATCAAAGTGAACACAGCAGAATCAGCATCATGGAAACTAGAACTAAATGAAACAAGAACAGCCAGGAATCAGAGTCACAAAAAATTTGTGGCCTGCTCCTCATATTCCTTTGTTCCCTCAGGGGTGACAGCGAAGAGGAACACCTCACAGCATACTAAAACAAGTACAGTTTATGTATAGGGAACAAATCTCAATATGTCCATAATCTCAGAGAACTTATAGATGCACTTCAGATGACGACAGTCGGTTACAGCTGTCACAACTACGGATTTGGAAGTGCAGTAGATACGGCAATTGTGCGTGTGAATATGTGTGTGTCAGCTAATTGTTATTTCATTGTGATAGTATTTAACTCCATACTTGTCGTTGTAGTGCTTGTTAAGAGTTGGTCAGAGCAATGCTTCGCTGCCTGCATTCGGCCTTGCCTGAGAAATTGGTCTGTCGAGTCAACTGACTCTGAAGACCAGCGGTATTCATTTTATTCTTAGTTTTCAGCCGCAGTGTAAGCTTCGTTTTCCATTTAAGAGTTTTAGTCAACGGGCCGTTTTTGACCTAGTGTTTATTGTTTACTTTTCCCTTTAACTCTGTTCACATTAAAGTCTGTGAACTATCGAGCTGCTTCAGTGTCTCTCACTCTGCACTTGGGCCATTTCCAGACCTGGTGACAACAGCCTGCTGGAACAAGCTGTGGTGTAAATAGAGATGACAGGCACATTTTATTAGTGGTTATAAATATCATTACTTACACATTTTCCTCAGGGTCCTTCTGCATTTTTCTGAAGACATTGCAAGATCTTGCAGTCCACATCATAAAAATATTTAAGGGCAGTGATTCATTTTATTTGTCAAAGGCTGCAATTAAGTGAAGCATTGGTTTAAATTCCCATGGTAACTGCTATCTTCCTACAATAAGCAAGCTAACATGAATGGGCAGAACGGATGTAGTAGTTAAAGCACCTCTGGTAAATAAAAGTAATCAACACTTAAATCTGAATGACAGCAACTGTGTGAGATAAAGTCTAGGGGAACCAGAAAACAACTACCGTTGATTAGACACTGAGCAAGTCAATGTCTTGCCTGCATGGAACCAGAGATTATTTTCAAATACATTCCAGCAGTTGTGAAGTGCTCTGTTCCACACAACATTCAGCAGCAGTACATATTGCTGCAGGACATATTGGGCGGGACATTCAGCTGCAGGACATATTGGGATTAGGTTACAGAGCTCTTTAAGATAATTTTGTGGAGGATGTGGAGCAACGTAATGCTGAAAATGGAACGGCAAGATGGAACGTTACCAGTCAGACAATGATATCATTATTGGCAGGTAATTCTGTGCAATGTACACTTTCAATAAACCTCCTCCCAACAGAGGGCATTCTTACAAACAGCTAAGAAAGCCTTTCACAATTTTCCTGGATCAATGTCATTTCTTATCTCACTAACACAGTTGAAAAAGCTACTTCTCATGCACGAACCAGAAAATGGGAAAATACTGGGATTAATGTTCCTGTATCAAAATGTATCTAATAAGCTTAATGATGTAATATTCACTCTTCTTGGCAAAATTCTCCAAACACTTATACATAACTACAACTGCTGTGGTTTGTCAGACCCTTAAGGTAAAGCAAAAGAATGCTGGAAATTCAGGTAAACGAGTATATGTGGAACACATACAAAATGCTGGAGGAACACAGCAGGCAAGGCTGAGTTGAGTGGTATGTGGAAAGTCAACATACGAGCTGGCAGGGTAGTGCAGTGGTTAGCACAATAAGTGACCTGGGTCCAATCCCTGCCGCTGCCTGTAAAGAGTTTGTACGTTCTCCCCATGACCAAGTGGGTTTCCCCTGAGCGCTCTGGTTTCCTCCCACAGTCCAAAGACGTACCGGCTAAGATTAAATCTGAGGTTTGCTCGGCGGTGCAGTTTAAAGCGTCGGAATGAGCTTTTCCATACTGTATCTCAATAAATTTAAAAAGAAATAAATGTCACTGTGATGATCACGTGCCACTCTGCTCTGGTGGCTGAGATGCTCTCATCAGAATTTGGTTCCTGTCAGTCCCTGGCTGGACCTCGAGCAAACAACGTTGTCACGATACCAGCTATCTGCACAGCATGTAGCATCTTTGACGCTGACTGTTTATGGAAGGGAGAAGGCTAGTGCAGTGATCAGAGGATAAGAAGTGGAAGCATGCTAAGTAAAGTAACATTCCCATGACCAACTTGTATTTTCACTGCCTGACAGGTTTGTAGCAAAATCAATTTGTCTTATTACCACTGATGTTCCTTGCTCAGTGTTATTTAGCAACACTCTATCTGTCTAAAGGAGACATACCAGGAACAACCCCTTTGGAACCTGGTGTTGCTGCTCCCTTCGTTGTAACTTGAAAACAGTGACCGATTCCCTGTTAAGTTGAACATTCTTTACATGGCCATGAACCTCAGTGTACAACCTGATGACATGATGCTACTTATGTTTTCCATTCCTCGCCATACAGATACAGCTTAGCTGTAACTTGCAAGTGCTTTAGAACCATCGTCTTTGCACGTCACTCAAGGTACATCTGCATTCTGCTGAATAGAGATTGAGCACTCATAAACTCTTCAAAGCTGATCTTGTACCTATGATTCCGCACCTTCCTGGTTGTGCTCTGTCATTTACTCCATGAAAACCTAACTGACTCTATCACTGGTTCCTCTAAAGTATGTGAATTTGTACTGATACATGATCTGCATGCTTTCTCCAACAATGTACGTATCACATAGGTCACTGGCAAGTTATTCATCACAGGTGACAAGTCTGTTGAAGTGGTAATACATTATCAGTGGTGCTAATCTGCAAAGTAGCTCTTTTGAAGGGTGGTTACTGTTGTAATGTTGAAAAATGTGGCTATCACTTTGTACACAATGAGCTCCTATAACCAAATTGAAGTATTTAATCATGTCCACAAATATTTAAAATAATAAATTGTTAACACTTGATATCTTTAAGTAATTAACATAAAACAAGTTTAATCAATTCAAACACGTGAAAATTAACTTTTACCTATTCCTCTCCCTTGCATTGGATCTTCTACACTAAAAAGAATGAGCCTGTTATCTGTGCGCTGATTCGCACCTGCTACAAATTCAATGGACTGATTACCCAGTGTAACTGATACCAAATTCAGCCAGTTACCACTGGACACCAGCACTGGAACGTACTCTTAAAATTGCTGGTGGAACTTGGGTACAGCTTGCCTGTACTCTTGCTGAAGTCTGAAAATGTTCTGAAACTTGTAAAAATGCTGGAATTTTAGAACAAATTGAATGCTCCAGCCTCATTTTGTCAGACTGGCTTTATTAGTGTCCTCTGTCCTCTGACAATACCTGCCTGGAATTTCCATTCTGTTGCAGTGAAATTCTTCCCAAAATGGACTGAAGTAGTGCAAAAAAAATTGCAGAATCCTAAATTTAAATTGCTTTCACTGCAAGTCCAGTTCATGCTTTAATTTATGCAAGTATTAAAATTATTGGACAGAAGCTGATCCCACCAACAGATTTAGCCACAAAGATTACATCACTGCTAATTGCATTGATTTGTAGGTCTTTAACAAGGATATTAATAATATACTGGAACTTTTGTGTGGAATGAAATGGAAATTTTATTTTTGAATTAATTTCTTCTTAAAGGATCTCACCTCTGTAACCTTATCTAACAGGGAAATAGCTTTCTCTAGTTATAAAATGATTTATATCCAATGCTAAGAAGCTGGATTGGCAGTGTGATTTACTATTATTTTCATCAGCTGTATTAATCAAACTGTGCTGACTTAATCTCTTTTAAATGACCTGGACTTTGTAGTCAGCAGTAAACTTCCAGTAAGTGCCATTGATCTTGGTGTAAAATGTGCACTTAATTTCAGCATTTCACTCAGTATGAATTTTGACAAAAAGTAGGAGGTATTTTTGTGACAACATATGAACTATCAAATTCTTATTCCTGAATCCTTGTACTTCATATTGAGTTCCACTTCACAGTGTAGCCTATGTAGCTCATGATAAATCAGTAAGAGAAACTCATGGTTGTCTGTGCAACAGTGGAAATTTCAATGTATCTATCGAGTAATGATAGTGAGCACCAGCCATTTCCCTGTCATTACCCCTACAAATTGCAGCCCTGTACTGCAAGGAATGTCTTTCAAATAAACTTGGTTACAATGGTTCATGAAAATGTGGTGTTTGTCAATAACAAAATGTTCAAATATCACCTCAGGACTGAGTGTTGGGAAAATGGAGAGAAGGTAACTTTCAATATAGCTGTAACTGCAGTTTGTGTTCATAATAGAAGTTCTGCACAAAAATGGTTATCTACAAGTTTGAATTTTAATGTATTTGTCTTAATTAGATGCAATTGCCTGGATTACATGCCCAGTTCTTCTGGTCTACATTTCTTGCATAATATTGTAACATACTGTTGTGTATTTAATATTTCAATAATAGTTGAGTAATCTTATATATATATTGTTTGATTAAGTATTCTTGTTTGTTTAAGAAAATAATTACGGATTATAGGTAAAAATTGCCAGCCGGTGGTGTAGTGGCATCAGTACCATTCTACGAGCCGAACAGTCCCAGGTTTGGATCCGTCCAGCCCCTTGCACGTTCTCCATCTGTGCTAGAGTGAGTGTCAAGCTAGCAACTCGGCCATGTAAAAAACAGACAGAATGCTAAGAAAACAGTACAAAATGCTGCCCAATGAGCCACAGGGCATGAAAAGGAATAACAACAATGTGTAAAAATACATTAATTGCATACGTCATCATGCTACCCTGCAATACATGCACGCCCCACTTAAAGACAAAATTACACTTGAATTTTCAGACTTCCATGTTTTATTTGTATTTATTTAATGTTTTGAAATGTATTCATTTCAAAAATGAACCTGAGATGGCCATCGACCTGTTGAAACACCATGAGATGGTCAAACTAAATAAAAACGCAGAGGAAGGTCGAGTAAAAGATGCAGTCCAACACATGCAGCAAGACAGTCCAGTTTTAAAAAGCAGAGCAGCACATATTCTTTGGAATGGAAAACATGATGAAGTTTTAAAACAAGTAAAAAAGAAACAGAAGAATTCATGGGTTTATAAAAAGTGAGTACCAGGTGACAATAATCACTGAAAAAATCAGCACTGGCTGGCGACACTGGAAAGATTGACGAGTTTGATTACACAACGGCTAACTGGCTCATGTGTACTTACGTATTAGAATTGTATTTTCAAGCAGATGAAATAGCCAATGAGAAGTGAGAGGCAATTATGCTGCGATCATTAGATTTAAAGGCATACAGTTTGCTTCAAAGTTTAACTGCCCTAACCAAACCATCAGGAATGAGCTTTCTGGATGGTATCAAAGTAATGAAGTAACAATGAGAACCAATGCCACTGCTGAATGCAAAACACTTTAGGTTTCATAAGTGGAATCAAAAAGAAGAGGTGCTCATTTCAGCGTACATGGATGAATTGAAGAGATTGTCTGAGCGTTGTCAGCTCAGTAATGGGCTTAATGATATAGTAAGAGATTGTTTAGTTTGCAGAATCTTAAAAGAAAACATTCAAAACCAGCTCCTAGCTAAAGCACAACTTACATTGAAAAGAGCAGTGGAAATTGCTGTTTCAATAGAAACTGCAGGCACAAAATTGAGTTGCAATCACGAATAAAAGTGAGCTTGAACAAAATTGCATCATCTAACAGAAACTAGCTGGATTATTGTGTTACCTTTGTGGCAGAGGCTCAAATACACCAAATGAATGCAGATTTAAAAGTGAAAGTTGAAGAAAATGTAACAAAGTTGGACACATACAAACAGCATGTCAGGCAGACAAATTACGTGGACTGCACTGAGAAGAGAAAATGCTAAAAGTCAAGCTCATGTTTCAAAAAGATCACCAATCTGCATGCTGTTAATGTAAAATCTAATAATGGTGAGAGCGATGCAAGACAGTGTAGCCTTGACATTTACAATAAGAAGATCAGAAATAAACAAGCAATATGGCATATACCAGAAGGAAATGGCAAATTAATTAACATGTAATTGGACACTGGTTTGGCTGCTACAATCATTCCAAAAGGTGAGTTTGAACAGTATTTCAAAGGGTAGCAAACTGTAGCCTGCAAGATATCCAACAAAGAATTTATACTGGATAATTCTTATGGGAATGAAATCCATAACAGAGAAATACATCAACCAACAAGCCACGTTGAGTGTGTATGTGGTAAAAACAGAAGGGCCAGCATTGTGGGGTTGGGGGAGGAACGTGATTGGCTAACACAACTACAACTTGATTGGAAATCCATCCACCATTTATATGCCACAGTCCCTGCAATAAAGTCAACTGAAAGCAAATAAAGAAATACACTGAATGATGCCACAGCTATCTCAACGCTGTACACCATGAACTGTTGCCCAACAGAGGACAAACATGCATTGGTGCCAACTTCTGTGACTCTGGTTGGAAAGCATATTGGACCAAGGAAAGACCAGTCTGCTCAGAGTCAGTGTGAAAGTGTTGAAAGCAGTGTCCAACTACAACAGTTTTAGTAGGCAACATATCTGAGAAAGCATCTAATATGTTAGTTAGGCATTTACTTCTGAAATGTGGCTTGGCTTTAAGCTGGAAGAGAGTTCAAGCAGCTTCAGGAAAGTTGAAAGCTTTTATTTTTTGTGAGTATAAAGGACTAAAATCTACTCTCTGTGCTTTCGGGTTATTGCATTAACCTCAAGTGGGAGACAAAAGGTGCTTGTGAAATTAGATGTAAAGACCAAAGCCGAGCTGGATAAATGGAAGGCCAAAAAGAAAGGAGCTAATGGAGATACGAAAACATAGGATTTGTCAGATTGAGGGTAGCAAGGGCACAGAATGTACTCCAGGTGGGGACTTCAATGTCCATCACCGTGTGGCTCAGTAGTACCACCACAGACCGAGCTGGCCGGGTCCTACTGGACATAACCAATAGACTGGGACTACAACAGGAGGTGAGGGAAACAAAAAGAGGGAAAAACACACTTGACCTCATTTTCACCGACTTGCCTGCCGTGGAAGCATCTGTCCGTGCCAGCATTGGTAGAAGTGACCACCGTACTTGTGGAGACTAAACTCCATCTCTGCATTGAAGAAACCCTCCACTGCATTGTGTGGCTCTACCACCGTGCTAAATGGAATAGACTTCAAACAGATCTAGCAGTGCAAGACTAGGCATCTATGAGGCACTGTGGGCCATCAGCAGCAGCAGAATTGAACTCAACTAACCTCATGGCCCGGCATATCCTCCACTCCAACATTACCACCAGGCCAGGGCATTAACCCTGGTTCAATGAAGAGTGCAGGAGAGCATGCTGAGAACAACATCAGGCATATCTCAACATGAGGTGTCACCCTGGTGAAGCCACAATACAGGACTACTTGCATGCCAAACACTAAAGCAGCAAGTAATAGACAGAGCGAAGTGGTCCCACAATCAACAGATCAGATCTAAGCTCTGTAGTCCTGCCACATCCAGCCGTGAATGGTGGTGGACAATCAAACAACTCACTGGTGGAGGATACCCCCATCCTCAATGATCGAGGAGCCCAGCACAACTGTGAAAAAGATAAGGCTGAGGCACTTGCAACAATCTTCAGTCAGAAGTGCCGAATAAATGATCCATCTTGGCATCCCAGATGTCAGTGTGCAGCCAATCTAATTCGCTCTAAGTGTTATCAAGAAACGGCTGAAAGTACTGGACACTGCGAAGGCTTTGGGCCCAGACAAAATCCTGGCAAAAGTCCTGAAGACTTTTGCTCCAGAACTCGCCGTGCCACTAGCCAAGCAGTTCCAGTATAGCTACAACACCAGCATCTACCTGGCAATGTGGAAAATTGCTTAGGAACATCCTGCACACAAGAAACAGGACAAGTCCAACCGAGCCAATTACTGCCCTATCAGCCTACTCTCAAACATCAGTAAAGTAAAAGGGCCATTAACAGTGCTATCATGCAGCATCTACTTGGCAATAACTTGCTTACAGATGTCCAGTTTGGGTTCCATCAAGGCCACTCAGCTCCTGACCTCATCACCTCCTTGGTCCAAATATGGACCAACATGCTAAATACCAGAGCTGAGTGATAGCCCTCGACATCAAGGGAGCATTTGACCAAGTATGGCATCAAGGTGCTCTAGCTAAAAGGGAGTCAATGGGAATTGGTGGGGGGGTACCCTCGGCTGGCTGGAATCATACCTGACACAAAGGAAGATGGTTGTGATGGGTGGAGGTCAATCATCTCATCCTCAGGACATCACTGCAGGAGTTCCTCAGGGAAGTGTACTAGGACCAACCATCTTCAGCTGCTTCATCAATGGCCCTCCTTCTGCCATAAGGTCAGAAGTGGGAATGTTCACAGATGATTGCGCAATGTTCTGACCATTTGTGACTTCTCAGATAATGAAGCAGTTCATACCCAAATGCAGCAGGACCTGGACAATATCCAGGCTTGGGCTGACAAGTGGCAAGTAACATTCGAGCCACACAAGTGACCATCTCTAACAAGAGAGGCTCTAATAATCATCCCTTGACATTCAATGGCATCACCATCACTGAATCCCCTACCATCAACATCCTGGGGGTTACCACTGACAGGGTACTGAACAGGTCTAGCCATATAAACACTATGGGTACCAGAGCAGGTCGAAGGCTAGGAATCCTGCAGCATATAACTCACCTCCTGACTCCCCAAAGCATCATCTACAAAGCTTAGGTCAGGAGTGAAATGGAATACTCGCCACTCGCCTGGATGAGTGCAGCTCCATCAACACTCAAGAAGCTTGACACCATCCAGTACAAGGAGCCCACTTGATTGGTACCCCTTCCACAAGCATCTAATCCCCGCCACCATCGACAAACAGTGTGTACTATCTACAAGGTGCACTGCAACAACACACCAAAGTTCCTAAGGCAGCACCTTCCAGACCCATGACCACTGCCATCCAGAAGGATGAGAACAGCAGATACCTGGGAATACCACCACTTGGAAGTCCTGCTTCAAGTCAATCACCTTCCTGTCTTGGCAACATATCACCGTTCCTTCATTGTCGGTGGGTCAAAATCATCTAATTCCCCTTCTAACAGCACTGTGGGTGTACCTACACCTCAGGGACTGCAGCAGTTCAATAAGGCAGCTCATCACCACCTTCTCAAGGGCAACTAGGGATGAGCTATAAATACTGGCTTAGCTGGCAACACCTACATTCTGGAAATGAATAAATAAAACAAACAAACAAATAAATGTTCTGGATTAGGAAACCAAGAGGAAAGTTCAGATCATAAATGGAGCATAGAAGAGTTAATACCAGAATACTGCAGTGAATATTTTTTTTCTAAGATCAAGATGCACAAACTAAAAGAAGAAAAAAGAAGCGGAAAGAGGGTGACTACCAGTATCAGAATCATTTCCTGATTCCTCAGGGTCAACTCTTACAACCTCCATGGAGGAGCCCCCAGAACTTGAGACTGCTTTAGAGCCCACCCCCTTCCCCCCCCCCCAACGTCATGAAAGACATTATCCCATAAGTAAGAAATCCTCCACGTCGATTATATCTATAGGTCTGAATGGGCCAATTTAAAAATTCACTGTGCTATGGATATCTGTATACAGTAGTTGTATAATAAAGTTTACTGCGTATATAGCTGACATGCATTCTAATTTGAGTTGGAGTTCAAAGCCAAGCAGAGAGCAGTGTTGTGTATCTAATATTTCAACAATATTTGAGTAATCTTGTGTGTGTGTGTGTGTACACATATTTATAGTTTGGTCATGCATTCTTTGTTCAGCTAAATAAATTCATTATAGGTTATATGTAAAAATACATTAATTGCATATATAATTACACCGCCATATGATATGTGCGCACCTCGCTTAAAGATGAAGTTACACCTGCATTTCGATCCCTGTGTTTTCTTTGAATTAATTTAATGTTTTAAAGTTTCAAAACATAACACATACCTTTTTGCTTATTTACAGCTTTGATACTTACACGTATTTTCGTGTCATCTACTGACCTGCAAATTCGAAATCGTGCATCAACAAAGGGGCTGCTAACAAAATTATTCTACCAGACAATCTGAACACCAATCCTGCAGCATAATCGCTAATAGCCATTTTTCAGGTTGGTCCTCAGCCACGATTTTCAGCCAATGTCAGAGTAAAAACTTATTATTGATAGTTAACAACCAATGTGAGATAACATAACACAGCCATTAAAAAAAATAAGATGGTGACATCATTTGTATTTCCCATACACAATAGCTTACCACCATCTTTCTAAAAATATATTAAAGCAAGTAAATAGATGAGGTTTTCAATTTTAAAATCTTTAATTATCCAGATTTTCTTTTCATTAAATATAACGCATATTCCATAAAATGTCTGCAGACACTATCCTTAAAGTGGATCAATCTTCAAACCTGTATTTCTCTGGTTCTGATTTGGCCATTCTTTGCCATTGCAAATGCATGCAACACCTTCCAACCTGAGACACATCAAATTGTTGAATGTATCAGAATCTGGTTTATCACTGATGTTAGCTGTGAAATGTGTTGTTTTCTGTACAGAGCAGGCTTAACAAATTTCCATAAGTTACAATTAAGAAGTAAATAATAGGAATTGTGACACACACAAAATGCTGGTGGAACACAGCAGGCCAGGCAGCATCTATAGGGAGAAGCACTGTCGATGTTTCGGGCTGAGACCCTTTGTCAGGACTAACTGAAAGGAAAGATAGTAAGAGATTTGAAAGTAGGAGGGGGGAGGGGGGAATGCGAAATGATAGGAGAAGACCAGAGGAATAGGAATTGTGAGATGGTTTTCCTTAGTTCATGGACTGTTCTGAAAACTAACGGCAGAGGGGAAGAATGCTGCTCCTAAAATGTGAAGTGTGGGTCTTCATGCTCCTGTACCTCCTCATTGAGAAGAGGGCATGTCCCAGATGGTGAGGGTCCTAAATGATGGATGCTGCCTCTGGGGTGTATCATTTTGAAGAAATCCTCAGTAGTGAGGGTCCTGTGACCATGATGAAGCTGGCTGAGTCTAAAGCCCGCTACATCAGGGTTCCTAATGTTTTTTAAGCTGTAGACCCCTACCATTAACCAAGGGATCCATGGATCTCTGGTTAGGATGACTTGCCCTACATTCTCTTACGATCCTGTGCACTGGGCCTCCATAAGAGTGGTTTCCATGGTACATCTGCAGAAATATGCTATAACCTTTTGTGATGTACCAGATCACCTCAAACTCCTAATTCTGCTGTGCCTTCATCATGATTGGATAAATATGGTGGGCCCAGGATAGATCCTCTTGACATGTTTACACCCAACAATTTATATTTATAACTTTAATTTTTACTTATTTAGAGATACAACACAGTAAAAGTCCCTTCTGGCCTAACAAGCTCATGCTGCCCAACGAGTTGATTGTGGACATCAGGAAGGGGAGGTTGAGGAAACACGAGTCCTCATCAAGGGATTAACAGTGGAAAGGGTGCACAGTTTCATTACTAGCTGTCAACATCTCTGAAGATCAATCCAGGGTTCAACACACTGACGCAATTACAAAGAAGGCATGGCAATCGCTAAATTTCATTAGGAGTTTGAGAGAACCTGAAATGTCACCAAAGATTCTTGCGAATTTCTTCAGATGTACTGTGGAGAGCATTCTGACCAGTTACATCACCATCTGATATGGAGAAGCCACTACACAAGATCGTAAAAAGCTGCAGAAAGTTATAAACTCAGCCAGCTCCATCACGGCCACTAGTCTCCCCAGCATCGAGCCCAAGTTCAAAAGGTGATGCTTTAGGAACAACTTCTTCCCCTCCACCATCAGATTTCAGAAAAGATAATACCCATGTCCATGACCTAACTACTTGTTTTCTTTTTTTGCTCTCTCTGCACTAGTTATTTAATTTAATTTATTTCTTATTGTAATTTATAGCTTTTTATATTATTATGTATTGCAATGTACTGCTGCTGTAAAACAGCAAATTTCTCGAAATATGCCAATGATATTAAAACTGATTCTAATTCTGGTCCAGTCCAATTCAAAGCAGTCATGTTAGTGTTCTTCTACCTTTGCAGTACCTACCACTGGTGCTGCATTCCTCAATCTCTGCCTGTATGGTGGGAGTAGAAGTTCAGCAAGGTGATCAGATTGAACTGCTGGTGCAGATGTAAGCGTTCTTGATGGTGGTAACACAGTGATCAAGTGCACTGGCTCCTCTGGTTTCACAGATGACATGTTAGTGGTAGTTGTTCAGGGAGTTCTTCAAGCTGGCCAGGTTGAAATTGCACACAATGATCGGTAAGGCATCAGGGTGCACTGTCGAATACGGTGCTCAGAACCTCCAGTGCCCATGTACACTGAACTAAGATGATGGCAGAGAACTCCCCTTGACAGATAGAATACGTGACATTTGACTGCCAAATATTCCAGTCTGGGGAGCAGGATTGGGACAGGATCACCACAAGGAGTTAATCATGAAGTAAATGTCACAGCTTCTGCCTTTACCTAACGCTGCTGCCTAGTCTGTAAAGCTCTCGATCTGGAGCATTGAATCCGGAACGCTGTGGATGAGCTATGTCCCTGTGAAGCAAAGCACACAGCAGTCCCTGATGTTCCTCAGATACTGCAATCTTGCTCTGTGGTTTTCAGTTTTATTTTTCAGAGACAGTACTTTAGCCAGATGGATGGTAGGTGGTTGGAGGCATGTGGGGATGGGGAAGCAGGGTGCTTCAGGGCCCTGCGTTGTAATTTTTTTTCCCCTGCAGCCCATACCGGTGGTTCCGTTTTCTCATTTGCCAACAGGGAGCTGACATTTCTTCATCTCTTCAGTCATTTTCATTGAATGCTGTTTGCACTTTATGTCCAACCTATTTCCTGATCTCTTTTAGTATCCATGGTGACATTCTCTGTATTTTAATAGTTATGATCTTTACTCAACTATATACTATACGGTGGAAACTGAACTTCATTGATGGAAACACATAGAAATTGAATTTGTTTAATGGAGAATTATGAGTCTTCTACTAATCTAATCACGATAGTTGTGAGAGTCTCCGAGCTTACGAAGGGGGTTTATCACTAACCCATCTCGAGATTTCCAAAAAGGCAAAAGAACTTTTCAAGATGGACCATATAGAAGTGAAAACAGACTGGAAATTGGCAGTGAAAGTAATGAATTATTTTATTTCTGTATGAGCATAGGAAGCTGCATCAATGTATTATTAAAGAGTTAAGGGAGAGAGTCTGCATTAAGACTGAAACAAAGGTTGTTCCATGCACTCACAGAAAGGCAGAGTTCCATTCCAGTTCCCATAGCTTCCATTTTTATTTGGAGAAAGTAAGTGGATTTGAAGAAGTTGTTTGATCCGAGGCTGGGTTCAGTCAGGTACTGCATGTGTTGTTGGAGAACAGCCACTTAGGTTTTTGTTCAAGGAAGAAGAAGAGAAGCCTCAGCCTGCGGGCTTTACAATCAGTGCTGTTCCACACCACAGCCATTGCTTAATTTGATATCCATTCTCTCAAAAACAGCAACACTCATAAAAGTTGTAGGAGATCACACACTTCTAACTTTAAAAATGAATAGTACATTTTACTACCATATTGAAGCCCTCAGGCCTTCAATGACACCCAATTTTACTTAAACTATGACTTAAACTACATTCTATACAGTATCAGAAGTTTTGTGTCACACTCTATAGTTCAAATGATAGTTTGTGCACTGTTATAATGGAATTCTGCAGAATCAAGTTCTCTGTTCCATAATTTTTCCAAGCTTTTTACATAAGTAGTTCAGAAATGGTAACATTTCTTTACTGAACAGTTGTACTACTTTAACAATCCTACCTTTTCATTGTTAACAAATGTTAATAATGTTAACAAACTGCGAATAATCCATCTGCCACTTACACAGCAATCTCTTCCAATCCAAATAATTCTCAGTAAATTTGTATGACATTTTCATGCAAAATGTTCACATTTTTTTATCCTCTTCTGGTTCACCTGCAATTCTCCATTCATACAACTTTGTAAGTGCAAAGGGAAAATGTTACAGATATTTATCATTGCCACTGAGGTTCACTCTTTCTTAAGCAATTTAAATAATGGTTTCCAGCTTTATAAGAATCTCATAATGACAGTTAGCTTGCCAAAGAGCTCTAGTTACTTGTGTTCAGTGCTGACCTCCAGTGCATCTGGTTAGAGCTTTCACTTTTTCCCTTTGACTATGAATTTCTTTTGAGTGCTCTGGTTCCTACCTCATCCCAAAGCCCTGTGGGAAAGTAGGTTAATTGGTCACTGTAACACACCATCTAGTGCAGTGGTTCCCAACGTGGGGCGTACGCCCCACAGGGGGGTAATTTGATTTTTAAGGGGGGCAATTCGAGAATGAGTTATTAATAGTGAATTTTTTCTAGTAAGTCTGTGTGAGTATGAGTGTGTGTGTGAGTTAATACATATGTGTATATACAGTATGCATACATAAAAATACTTGTGTGTATGTACATGTGTAATTGCGTATATATAGTGTATCACCATCATTACAACCATCAAATGGCTTTCATAATTAAATTAATGAATTGACTGATGTAGGAAGGAACGAATGAACAAGTACAAACGCGTAAGAAACTCGTACGAGGTCGCGCCAATGCTGCTTTTTGCAGTAGCTTTCGGTTCTTGGTGGTGTGAAGGTGTGTACATTGCGTCATCTCTTTTAAACGGTGTATCTGTCTTTGTATGCTGTAGAAACGAATCGGCATTGTTTTATTTATTTATTATTATTATTATTATTTTAATATCACTTAACGTTCTTTTTTTTTTACAATTTCTTAGTAATTTCTTCCTCAGAACTTTAACAGTCCTTTGGTTCTTTTATTTTTCTCTTTCATGAATGCCATGTTCTTTGGAAGCTTGTTTAAACCAAGTTAATGGTCTTTTAGGCTTCCTCCGGGTGAATAGGAGTTCACTTTTTGAATAATAAGAATTATATATCACCACAGGGGGCATCAGGTTTTTAGAGGTGATTAGGTGGGGCATGGTCAAAAAAAGGTTGGGAACCACTGATCTAGTGTAAAGGGGAATGGTAGAATTTGGGGCAAACTAATGGGAATTCAAGGCGAATACAATGGAATTACTATAAAATGGTGTCATTCAGGTCACAAATATTTGGAACTCTCTTCTGCACATGTTGGCAGAAACTAAAACGCCTCTGTCATATATTTTCAATGAGTGAGATGGTGTAAATTTACTGTGACTAGGTAGGAATACAAATTTGAGGAAGTGATTCAACCATAATGTTACTGAATGGTGCAGCAGATTCATGAGATCAACCCCTATCTTAAATGGTGGCGGCTTTGCATGTTCAACTGGCGATTTGAGGGGCAAGAGGCTGTGTTGGGATGGTAGTGGTGCTGGTGAATCAAAGCTGGGTGGAGTGTCTGACATTGACATTGGAGCAGTCTCTTGACTGGCTTATAAATAAGACCAGAGAGCTTTTGATGTAAAGCTAAAGTGCTGCAAGTTTGAAGATGTTCAGATTGAATTCTGCTATTACAGACATCCTTACACCAAATTCAAAAATGATATGAAAGTGACTGCTCTGGATATCAAGGCAGAATTTGACCAATCACAACATCAACAATGGTAATAAATCCAAGTCAGTGGAAATCAGCTGAAAGCTGTCTGCTGTGCAAACGTATGCAAAGATGGCTACAATTGTTAAACGCCCAACATCTCAGCCCAGGAATCTCCATTTGAAACTTCCAGGTGTTCTAGGTCATTTTCAACTACTCCATCAACGACTTTCTGCACAGCATTAGCTTTAGAATTTGATATTCCTTGATTACTGCATAGTGTTCAGATCTACTACCAGCTCATTACAAAGCAAATTCATCTATATGGAGAAAGATATGAATAAAGTTTGCCTATGAGTTGATTAAGAAGCAAATTACATTGGTTCCAGAAATGATAATCTTCATCCAATTCCTTGTAATATATTTAGTGCAGTTTTGGTCACTGAATTACAGGAAGGATATTAATAAGGTTGAAAGAGTGCAGAGAAGGTTTACAAGGATGTTGCCGGGACTTGAGAAACTGAGTTACAGAGGAAGTTTGAATAGGTTAGGACTTTATTCCCTGGAGCATAGAAGAATGAGGGGTGATTTGATAGAGGTGTATAAAATTATGATGGGTATAGATAGAGTGAATGCAAGCAGGCTTTTTCCACTGAGGTTAGGGAAGAAAAAAACCAGAGGACATGGGTTAAGGGTGAAGGGGGAAAAGTTTAAAGGGAACATTGGGAGGCGGCTTCTTCACACAGAGAGTGGTGGGAGTGTGGAATGAGCTGTCAGATGAAATGGTAAATGCGGGTTCACTTTTAACATTTAAGAAAAACTTGGACAGGTACATGGATGAGAGGTGTACGGAGGGATATGGGCCGGGTGCAGGTCAGTGGGACTAGGCAGAAAAATGGTTCGGCACAGCCAAAAAGGGCCAAAAGGCCTGTTTCTATGCTGTAATGTTCTACGTTTCTATGTTCTATGGTTCTAGTGTCTTTACTTTTGCTGAATCATCTCTACATTGTGTCTAAATTCATCATATAAACTTAATTGGACCAAGTATAACTAAGAGTAACATACAGTTGAATACTGTCACCAAAATGCTAGTAAAGGGAACACATTTGCAACAATACATAAATATTACAAGAAATTAAGTTTCTTTTCAAAACAGTTGAAGACAAATGCTAGAAGAAAATCGAAAAGTAAAATTGAGCCAAGTTAGAATCTGCAAAAACAATATTTGAATTGCCACATCTGGAGATTTGTGGCTTTGTCTATATTACAAACTGATCTGGACAATACTCAAAGGAGAGATAACCAAATGCACCCAAGCAGAAACTGATAGTCAGGTCGTATTAAGATAAGAATACAAGAAAGTGAATGTGCAGCCAAATGTAATGAAAATGCAGTCTTAATCAATATAGATATATATATATATTTTGTAAGTCTATGCCATTTCATGTTTGTTAAAGTATTACAAGCCCTTAAACAGGAGAAAAACAGAATAACATCAGTAAAAATAAAAACAAAGCTTACTATTCAGATCGAAGCTGATTTGTGAAAACACAGTACCCTTAAGTAAACAGCTATGGGCAAGAATAAGATAAAGAGAGCAGCAAAGAAAGAAACAGATTTAATCTCCACTTTGCTTTCTGGCATTAAAACATGAAATATACTTGTTCATTACTACTTATTACGGCATAATAATGGTCCAGTAGCAAAATGTGTCAACTTAACTTACTGAATCAAAAGGGTCCTAGTAAAATAGTTTCCAATAACTGTAATTGTTACCGTCAGGAAGGAAGTACAGAAGCCTAAAGGCACACACTCGACGATTCCGCTCTGCCATCTGATTTCTAAATGGACATTGAACCCATGAACACTACCTCACTTTATTATTTCAGTTTTTGCACTATTTTAATTTAACTAGTTAATATACAGTGCATATAAAAAGTATTCATCCCCCTTGGAAGTTTTCATGTTTTATTGTTTTACAACATTGAATCACAGTGGAATTAATTTTACTTTTTTGACACTGATCAACAGAAAAACACTCTTTCCTATCAAAGTGAAAACAGATCTCTGCACAGTGATCTAAATTAATTACAAATATAAAACAAAATAATTGATTGCATAAGGATTCATCCCCTTCATGTCAGTATTTAGTAGATGCACCTTTGGCAGCTATTACAGCCTTGAGTCTGTGTGGATAGGTCTCTATCAGCTTTGCACATCTGGAAACTGCAATTATTCCCCATTCTTCTTTACAAAACTGCTCAGGTTCTGTCAGATTGCATGGGGATCATGAATAAACGGCCCTTTTCAAGTCCTGCCACAATTCTCAATTGGATTGAGGACTGGTCTCTGACTTGGCCACTCCAGAACGTTAACTTTGTTGTTTTTAAGCCAGTCCGGTGTAGCTTTGGCTTTAGGCTTGGGGTCATTGCCTTGCTGGAAAACAAATCTTCTCCTAAGTCGCAGACTGCATCAGGTTTTCCTCACAATTTCCCTGTGTTTTGTTGCAATTTATTTTACCCTCGACCTTCACAACCCTTCCAGGGCCTGCTGAAGTGAAGCATCCTCACAGAACGATGCAGCCACAGTAGGGATAGTGTGTTCTTGATCATGTGCAGTGTTTGGCTTATGCCAAACATAACGTTTAGTCTGATGGCCAAAAAGCTCAATTTGCTTTTCATCAGACCTTAGAACCTTCTTCCAGATGACTTCAGAGTCTCCCAAATGCCTCCTGGAAAAATCTAGCCCAGATTTCATGTGAGTTTTTTTCCCATAAAGCTATGACTGGTGAAGCATCTGGGTAACAGTCGAAGTATGCACAGTCTCTCCCAACTCAGACAATGAAGCTTGTAGCTCCTCCAGAGTTGTCACAGATCTCTTGGTGGCCTCCCTCACTAGTCCTTTCTTGCATGGTCACTCAGTTTTTGAGGGCGGCCTACATACGCAAATTTACAGTTGTGCCATTTTCTTTTCATTTCTTGACGATTGACTTAACTGTATACCAAAGGATATTCAGTGATTTTGAAATTTTCTTGCATTCATCTCCTGCATGTGCATTTCAACAACCTTTTCATGGAATTGCTTGGACTGTTTTTTTTATCTTCATGGTGTAGGTCTTACCAGGATACTGACTCACCAGCAGTTGGACCTTCCAGAAACAAGTGTATTTTTACTAAAATCAATTGAACCACCTTGCCTGCACAGAGGTCTCCAAAAACAGATCTGCATTTAACTAAATATGTAATTTATAAAACTATTGGCTGCACCAGTGTTGAATTGGTGTGTCATATTAAAGAGGGGGTGTATACTTATGCAATCAATTATTTCATGTTTTTTATTTGTAATTAATTTAGATCACTTTGCAGAGCTCTGTTTTCAATTTGACACGAAAGAGTCTTTTTCTTTAAGTTGATCACTGCCAAAAAAAAGCCAAATTGAATCAGCTGTGACTCAATGTTGTAAAACAATAAAACATGAAAACTTCCAGGGGGGAGCAGAATGAATACATCTTACAGGCACTATACATATAAATACATACTGAAATTAATTTATTTTTTCCTATATTAATCATGTATTGCATTGTACTCCTGCTGTTAATTTAACAAATTTTACGACATATGCCGGTGATATTAAACGTGATTCTGATTCTGATTGCAAGGGTTGGATATTTTGTTTGTTGAAGCTGTTTCACATCTTATCTCCTCAAAGCCTTTGCTATGTAATAAGGAGAAATTAGGGATGCAATGGAATGATATCTGCATACTCAAATAAGAACAGCTGCAAACATATCAAAAAACTCCATATCATCAAGAAGAAAGGAACATCCTGGGTCTCAACATATCCTGGGCCCAACATGTTGATGCAATTAGAAAGAATACATGCCGGCAGCTATATTTCATTAAATGTTTGAGGAGGTTTTGGTGTGTCAGTCACCAAAGACACTCATAAATTTCTACAGATGTACCTAGAAGATCATTCTAACTGATTGCATCACCATCTGATACAGATGGGCCACTGTATAGGATCAGAAAAAGCCGCAGAGGGCTGTAAACTCAGCCAGCTCTATCATGGATACTAGCCTCCTCACCATCGAGAACATCTTCAAAAAGCAATGCCTCAAAAAGGCGACATCCATTATTAATGATACCTGCCATCAAGAACATGCCCTCTTCTTATTACCACCATCAAAGAGGAGGTACACACTCAACGATTCAGGAACAGCTTCTTCCCCTCTCCCATCAAATTTCTGAATGGACAATGAATCCCTGAACACTACCACACTATTTAATTTATATAATTGATAGTATACAGTGTATTCTGGTTAATTGGGACACATTGGGACTGAAACATTTTGGCCCAATTAGGCAGTTTAATTGGATAACAATTTACTTATTTAAATGAAATACAGAACAAATTAGACCACTAGCAATACTGCTACAGGGTTATAAAACTATTAGTTAATAATAATTTAGTGCAGGGGTGGCCAACCTTTTACATTCCATGCATCAGTTTTTTCACACACGAGTTCAGATGCGCCATACAACTCTTGTACCCCCATTCAATTCTTGTAGAAAAGTTAATATAGACATATTTAGCATTTTTACATGATATATTGATTTAATATAAAAACAAGATAAACATTACTTACCTTAATGAGACTTTTGAGTCTGTTTTGATTTCACCAAGCTCTTAATGTTTGGAGTTAAATTAGTTACTGAGAGCAGCACAGAATTCTTCAAATTTGAATCAGTCAACCGCGACCTCGTTTTGTTTTTAATAAATTTCATGGCTGAAAATGCCTGATCACATCTGTACGTTGTTCCAAAATGACAGATATAACTTTGGGCAAATTTTCTTAGTTCTAGAAAATGTTCACAAGGTAATGATCGCCAGAAATTAATCACGTCAGAGCATTTGGGACTAAAGGAAGCTCATCAAATTTCATGTTCAATAATGAATTTGTTTTCAAGTCAATAAGTTCCATTTCAAGACGTACAGAAAAGCTGGATGAACTCAGCAGGTCGGGCAGCATCCGTTGAAAGAAGCACTCAACGTTTCGGGTCAAAACCCTTCATCAGGACTAAAGAAGGAGGGAGCAGGGGCCCTATAAAGAAGGTGGGGAGGGTGGAAAACCAATCAGAGGAAAGATCAAGGGGTTATGGAGGGGAAGCAGGGAGGGGATAGGCAGAAGAGGTGAAGAAGGAATCTAAGGGGAAAGCACTATGGGTAGTAGAAGAAGGCAGAGTCATGAGAGGTGATAGGCAGCTAGAAGAGGAGACAGAGTAGAGGTGGGATGTGGAAGGAAGAGGGAGGGAATTACCGGAAGTTGGAGAATTCGATGTTCATACCAAGGGGCTGGAGACTACCCAGACGGTATATGAGATGTTGTTCCTCCAACCAAAGTTTGGCCTCAACATGGCAGTAGAGGAGGCCATGTATGGACATATCCAAATGGGAATGAGAGGGAGAGTTGAAGTGAGTGGCAACCGGGAGATCCTGTCTGTTGTGGCGGACGGAGCGGAGGTGCTTGACGAAGCGGTACCCCAATCTGCATCGGGTCTCGCCAATGTAGAGGAGGCTGCCCCGGGAGCACTGGATGCAATAGATGACCCCAACAGACTCACAAGTGAAGTGTTGCCTCACCTGGAAGGACAGTTTGGGGCCCTGAATGGTGGTAAGAGCTGAGGTGTAGGGACAGGGGCAGCACTTACGCTTGCAGGGATAAGTGCCAGGTGGGAGATCTGTGGGGAGGGACGTGTGGACCAGGCAGTCGCAGAGTGTATGATCCCTGCGAAAAGCAGAGAGGGGTAGAGAGGGAAAGATGTCCTTAGTGGTGGGGTCCTGTTGAAGGTGGCGGAAGTTGCGGAGGATAATATGCTGGATCTGGAGGCTGGTGGGGTGATAGGTGAGGAAGTTCCATTTGTATGTTACTAGGCAACTTCACGATTTTTTGTTCACGAAGTGAAAACGGGTTTATAAATGCAAATATGCAGTCTTCTTCTTTAGCAAAATCATGAAAATGACTTTCAAATGACTCTTGCAATAACCTGATCTTTTTCAATATATTTTGTAAAATTTCCATTATCTTCAGCACATTCACTCTGCTCTTTTAAGTGCGGAAACTGTCTCAAATCCTCATTTTCTAACTGAGAGGTGAACAGCTTTAACTTCATCTTGAATGCAATGATATCATTTACTAAGCTGGGAAACAATTTGTTCTTGCCCTGGAGTTTCAAATTTAAATTATTGAGATGGCTGGTAACATCAACTAAAAATGCTAAATCAAATAGCCAATTGTTATCACATAAAAGGGCTCCTTCCTCAGGCAGATCATTTTTCTCTTCTAGAACATTATGAACAGTATTTTTCAGTTTCCAAAACCTACTCAGAACCTGTCCTCTAGAAAACCAGCCCACCACACAATGAAGGACGAGATCGCCATATTCCAAATCTAACAATACTCTCTGAATTCTCATCTGTTTAATCCTCTTGCTCTAATTTTATTCATGCATTTCACAACCAGTAATATAACATGCTGCAAATTTAAAGTTTTTCCACACAGTGATTCTTGGTGTATAATGCAGTGATATTTTAGTACAGGACAACCCAAAAAGTTTTCAAGCAAAGTTGTAGTCCCAGTGGCTTTATCTATCACTGACAGTGCTCTGTCAGTACAGACACCGATGAGTTTACTAGAATCTAGTTGTAGATTTTCTAGGCATGATTTTACTTTGTTAAATATGTCTGATCCTCTCGTTTTTCCATGAAGCAACTCAAGACCGATAAGTTTTTCAGACACTAAAATTATCATCAATTCCTCTTATAAAAATGCTTAACTGGGCTACCTCACATATGTCAGCAGATTCGTCCAAAGCTAAAGAAAAAAAGGTACAAGCATGGACAAGGTCTTTCAGTTGCTCAGATACATCATAACAGAGTTCTTCGGTGCTTTGACAGAGCAATTTCGTCTACTTTCCTTTCAATATTTTTGTCACCAAGACATCTTGCAAATATTTGGAGACGAGGCTTAACAACTTCTTCTCCATCAGAGAAAGACTACCATTTTTTGGCCAATGCTAAAGCAATTTCATAGGACGCTTCTGTCATCACCAAACTTTCACACCTTTTAACAAATATATTTTGTCTTTTTTTGATTTCTTCCTTTTTCTTAATCATATATTCTTTCCGTAACTCAGACCCAAGCACTAGCTTCAGTTTTCCTTCTATTTCAGTCTGATGTTGTGTTTTATAGTGTCAATTAAGATCATGTCTTCTATTATGTGAGAAAGTGTTTTCACAAACAATACACAACGATTTTCCTGATGGACCCACTATAAATAAGAACTCATTTTCCCACTGTTCACTGAATTCACGCTTACTATCACTTTCTACTTTTCTTTTGCTCATTTTCTTTTGCACTGTGATGGGTACCTGAATGTAAATACAAGGCTTAATTTTCGAAAAAGTACAAAACTGCAAATGTTCACAAAGGACGAACAAAGCACAACTCTGTAGCGCACGAGTGTCAATTGTAAACTGACTGGCAAAAACCTGCGACGCACCGCTGGTGCAGACACCTGGCGCCTCAGGATCAAACAAGTATCAAACGTGTATCGAACAGTTATGGAACGACTGCAGAACAAAAGTCCTTCTTTCCTAGTTAATAGACAATAAGCAGTAGGTGCAGGAGTAGGCCATTCGGCCCTTCTAGCCAGTACAGCCATTCACTGTGATCATGGCTGATCATACACAATCAGTACCCCGTTCCTGCCCTCTCCCCATATCCCTTGACCCCGCTATCTACAAGAGCTCTATCTAACTCTCTCTTGAATGCATCCAGAGACTTGGCCTCCACTGCCTTCTGGGGCAGAGGATTCCACATATCCACCACTCTCTGGGTGAAAAAGTTTTTCCGCATCTCTGTTCTAAATGGCCTACCCCTTTATTCTTAAACTGTGGCCTTTAGTTCTGGACTCACCCATCAGCGGGAACATGCTTCCTGCCTCCAGTGTGTCCAATCCCTTAATAATCTTAAATGTTTCAATCAGATCCCCTCTTATCCTTCTAAATTCCAGTGTATACAAGCCCAGTCACTCCAATCTTTTAACATATGACAGTCCTGCCATTCCGGGAATTAACCTTGTGAACCTATGCTGCACTCCCTCAATAGCAAGAATGTCCTTCCTCAAATTTGGAGACCAAAACTGCACACAATACTCCAGGTGGGGTCTCACCAGGGCCCTGTACAGCTGCAGAAGGACCTCTTTATTCCTATACTCAATTCCTCTTGTTATAAAGGCCAGCATGCCATTAGCTTTCTTCACTGCCTGCTGTACCTGCATGCTTGCTTTCATTGACTGATGTACAAGAACACCTAGATCTCGTTTTACTTCCCCTTTTCCTAACTTGACTCCATTTAGATAGTAATCTGCCTTCCTGTTCTTGCCACCAAAGTGGATAACCTCACATTTATCCACATTAAACTGCATCTGCCATACATCTGCACACTCACCCAACCTGTCCAAGTCACCCTGCATTCTCATAACATCTTCCTGACATTTCACACTGCCACCCAGCTTTGTGTCATCAGCAAATATGCTAATGTTACTTTTAATCCCTTCATCTAAATCATTAATGTATATTGTAAACAGCTGCGGTCCCAGCACCGAACCTTGCGGTACCCCACTGGTCACAGCCTGCCATTCCGAAAGGGACCCGTTAATCGCTACTCTTTGTTTCCTGTCAGCCAGCCAATTTTCAATCCACGTCAGTACTCTGCCCCCAATACCATATGCCCTAATTTTGCCCACTAATCTCCTATGTGGGACTTCATCAAAAGCTTTCTGGAAGTCCAGGTACACTACATCCACTGGCTCTCCCTTGTCCATTTTCAAAGTTACATAGTTTGACTCATTGAACATTTTTTTTGTTGAAAACAGATTAATGTGAAAGGAGATAATATGCACCAAAGGATGTGCAGAAAATAATGAAGTCACTAAAACTAATTGCTAAATTTTAGATTTATTCTCATAAAAACTCATTTCTAGCTCTAAGCTACTTGAATTCCTGTTATAGACTTTTTTTCTACAAATCCGTTTTTGGTTAATACTTTTTGCATGAGTAGGCTTACTCTTTTATTATTATCACTGGGGTGCAATGCGCCACTTCTGATCATCCAATGCGCCATGGGTTGGCCATCCCTGATTTGGTGTATGTCACCGTGTTCCTTTGTTGATTGTAAATAAGCAGACTCAGGGCTGACACCTAGAGCAGATAATGGACTGCCTTGTTGTTTATTAAGTTATGTGTAATTAATGTTCATTTAAATTTATGTTAACTTATTTTTGTCCTCATTTTTGTACTGTAATGCTGCTGCAAATGGCTATTTTTATGGTATTTATTCCCAGGATATATATGCCTATGACAACAATAATCTTGAATTTGGACTTGAAGTACTCATCTATACTAATCACAGTTACCAGGTCTGGGTCCTTAGGCTTCTATGCCTTTGTTATTCAATTGTTCCTCAAGATACTTTTAAATGTTACAGAGTGCCTCCTTCCATCACCTTTTTCAGGAATGTGTTCCAGACAGCAATCACCTCTGGCACTAAAAAATTCCTTCAATATCCTAAAACTCTTTACCTTAAACCTATAACCTCTAGCTTTAGACATGTCAATAGAGGAAAAGTTTGTCACTATTTACCCTACCTATGCCCCTCATAATATCAACCCCTGTACCTACATGCCTGTGATGCTTCTGCAAGCAAGTTCTTCAATGTACTGAACATCACTGTACCTGTACAAGTGACAATAAACTCAACTTGTCTCTACTGCTCCAAAATAATTAAACTCAGTCTAAGCAACTTCTCTTCATAACTCATTTCTTAAGTTGCTCATCTTTACCATGTCCGTAATTCCCCACTTTTCTGGAATTATCTGTTGTTAGCTATGAAGACAGATAATAAATTTAATAATTCTCCAAACATAATTTTTCTAACAGTTTGTTTATTTTGTCTAATTTCTTCTTGTCTATGTATTAAAAACATTTGTCAATTGGTTTTTATGTCCGTTCCTAATTTACGTCTCTATCCTCTTATTCAACTTCATAGTCACACTCTGCTGAATTTTAATATTCTCCAAACATGAGATTTGTTGTTTTTTTGTGTGGTGACAATTTAACCTCATCTTTTAGTCCAGGACCATTTATTTTTCTTGTTAGCCCTGGTTGGTTAACATTTATCATTGCGTGTTTATGCCCAAGGGATTAAATAATTATCACAAGTTATGAATTATTTATTTGAAAGCTTGCTCCTGCTTACCAATTTTCTTAATCTTGCTCCTCAATGCACTTTAGCCTAATCACATATTATACAGCTTGGTTTACTCAAATTTAGGACATTGTTTTGGACTTACCTATACAGTCGGCTCTCCTCATCCGCGAGTTCCACATGTGGGGACTCAACCAACCGCAGATCATGAAAACCCGGAAGTTCTCTCTCCAGCACTCATTGTTTGCGCATGTACAAACTTTTTTTTCTTGTCATTATTCCCTAAACAATACAATATAACAACTATTTACATAGCATTTACATTGTATTAGGTACTATAAGTAATCTAGAGATGATTTAAAGTACAGGCAGTCTTTAAGTCGGATTTGTACGTAAGTTGGAACAGGGATATCCGGTGTTACTTAGCGTCAGTTAGTCAAACGTTTGTCTTAGTATATAGTATATATTTTACCTTTCTCTGCATATAAAACACTTAAGAAACATATGTATTTCAATAGTTAAACCACTGCATTGCTTAGTAATAATTGTAGCTTTCATTGGGGCAGGGCCTTTCACATGCTCCATTATTCTCACTTTATTCTTTAAAATCGTTCCAATCGTTGACCAACTGTAGCCTAACGCTTTTCCAATGACTGATGGCATTTCACCTCTTCCCGATCACTTTATTTCCACTTTATTTTCAATCATGATGGTTTTCCGTCAATGGAACAGAAACACTGCGGATTCAGCAGCAGACGTGGGTGGCGGGTTCTGAGCTCCCCTGGGTCCTAAAGTCCACCCACACTGCGACAGGTTAAATAAGGGACTTCAGCATATCCACGGGGGGTCCCGGAACCAATCCCCCACGGATAAGGAGGGCCGACTGTATCTCATTCTCAAACTTGGTCATAGCTCACTGCAGCAGAGTGTGCTAAGCTTGCATTCCAAGCACTTTTCTATTGAGGTGGTAGTTTGCTAAGTATGC
Organism: Hemitrygon akajei; assembly: GCF_048418815.1. Taxonomy (NCBI): domain Eukaryota; kingdom Metazoa; phylum Chordata; class Chondrichthyes; order Myliobatiformes; family Dasyatidae; genus Hemitrygon; species Hemitrygon akajei. Next base: position 111,528,502 of record NC_133125.1, read on the forward strand.
CTTTAAGTGCGTGCAGTGTTAATTCTGATATGATTTTGTGACCATGTTGGTCCTGCACATCCGATGTGGAGCACAACAGATACAAACAATTTCAAACAAGCTTCTAAAGGAATTGCTCTGTCATATACAGCATATACAATATAGATAATACACAGTACAGCAAATCTACAGACACATCAGCACATCATATCTGTACTGACCATGTCGACAATATAAACCAATCTGATTGCTTGTGTATGGCCTATATGACACCATTCCTTGGTTCTCCATATGCCAAAATACTTCTTCAACATTGTTATCATATCTATTTCCACCAATCCTTCTCTCAGTACATTTCAAGCAATACCATGCCACTGTATGTGAAAAAAACATTGTTGAAATCTCCTCTAAACTTTCTCCCTTACGTTTAAGCTATGCCCTCTAGTATCTGACACTTCCACTGTGAGAAAAAGATACTGCCTAGCCTATCTATGACTTTCATAATTGCATGTATTTCTATCAGACTGACCCTCAGACTTCAATGCTTTAGAAAAAAACAATCCAAATTTGTCTAACTTCCCGATAACTAATACTCTATAATCCAGATAACATCCCAAAGAACCTCTTTTGCACCCTCTCCAAAGCCTCCATATCCTCACTCCACACAATACTCCAAATGAGGTCACACAGAAATCTCCATATTCTTCCCGTAAAATAGTGACCAGTCCTGTAATAGAATGACCAGATCTCCACATAATACTCCAAATGCCCTTCATATCCTTCCTGTAACACAGTAACTAGAACTCCACAAAATACATCAAATGAGGCCTAACAAACCTTCATATCCTTCCCGTAAGAGTTACCAGATCTCCACTTAATACTCCAAATGAAGTCTAATAAACCTTCATTTTCTTCTTGTAACAGAGTGACCAGAACTCCATAAAATACTCCAAATGAGGTCTAACGGAAATCTCCACATCCTTCCTGTAACACAGTGACTATAACTCCACTTAATACTCCAAATGAGTTCTAACAGAAACCTCCATATCCCTCCTGTAATAGAGTGACCAGACCCCAAGTGAGTTTTATATAGCTGTAATACGACTTGCTGACTCTTATATTCAGCATCCTGAGCAATGAAGACCAATACAGGTGCCCCCTGCTTTACGAATGTTCACTTTACGCCACTTCGCTTTTACAAAAGATCTACATTAGTAACCTGTTTTTGCATTACAAAGAGGATTTTTGCTTTTACGAAAATTTTTCCCAAATAAATTAATGGTTCTTTGGCTTTACGCCACTTCGGATTAAGAACGGTTTCATAAGAACACTCTACATTTGTATATAAGGAGGAGACACCTGTATGTCAAGCACCTTCTTTACCACCCTATTCACCTGCGTTGTCATATTTACGGAGTTGTGGACTTGCACCCCAAAATTACCCTGTACATTACTGCTACACAAGTTTTCCCTGGGTGTCCCTGTTCCATCCTGCATCCGGAAGATGTGAGGATGTCTTGGTGAGATCCCAAGTGGAGTGTTGTGTGAAATTTTCCATCTTCTTATCTGAGTATGTTCGTCTAACGGAAGGAGTGCAGCTAAGGTTCATGGGACTAATTCCTGGAATGGCAGCACAGTTGTAGAACAAAAGATTGAGCCAATTAATCTTAAATTACCCGTGGTTTAAAAGAATGAGAAGGAGTCTTACATTCTAACAAACCTGGATCGACTAGATGAAGGAAGGATACTCCCAATGGTGAAGGTGGTAACAGTTGAGAAATAAGAAGTAGGCCATTGAAGCCAAAGAAAAGGAAAAAATCTCCCAGTATGTAGTCGAAGCCAAATCATTATCTGTATTCAAGGAGTAAGATATTGATCTAATACTCGATGGATAAAGAGACAGGCAAAGAAAGCTGAAACAGGGTACTGAAATTGAATAGTTAAGCCTGATAATACTGAATAGCATGCAATCTTGAAAGGTTGAATGGCCTCACCTTGATCTTATTTTTTATTTAAACAAACTACCAAAATAGTGGAAAGCTTCAAAGTGTCACGGAATTCCTGTGGTACTTGGCTCACACTGAGCTGCATCACTTCTAAACAGCTGCAACAAGAATCAAGCACAGGTCTCCTCTGGTGTTGAAGCAAATACATATATATATATATATATATATATATATATATATATTGTTATAAAAACAAAAAGTGATAGAGTTACTCAGCATGTCAAGTTGCATCTATGGGAAGAATAACCACGCTAACATTCTATGTCAAAGCCCCTTCTTCAATAATGCCCAACACACTCATCTCATTTTAAATACAAGCATGTTCCCTTTCCGGAATTTTATGTTTGATCTATAAGTTCAGATAACTTAATTTCACTTTCTGTATCAGATGCCTATCTGTGATATTGGCTCAGTTTCTCTTTTATTGGTAGGCAATTGGGGCTCAGAGGGAAAATTGATCATCCATGATGGAATGGTGGAGCAGATTTGATGGGCCAAAAGGCCTAATTCTGCTCCTATATCTTATTGACGTGGTCATACTACTAGGAATGGAGGAAGTACCCAGACTGACCTGTCAGGCAAGTCTTCCTGCAATGCATTTTACAACTCTTTCCTGTGTTCCCGCTTTCCTGTTGCTATGTTCTCACTCTCACTCAGATGGCAGTGCACTTGGTCCCATTGCAGTGGTTTCTATGGGGCCAACCAAAGATGTTAGTGACTTTTTCAAATCTATGTTTTACAATCGCAAGACCCTACTGAACATTAAGAACTTAAAGTACTACAGGTCTAACACATCAGCAAGCTGCTTGTTGGCAGAGATACCACAGGAGCTGAACTTGGTGCAGCTCATGCTGCTGCCTGCGATAGAGAGGAGTGAGAGGAATCAGTGTGCGAAGGTGATGTGCAGTCTAACAGCCAGTGATCGTCTTAGTCACGTTTCTTGTGATTGCAAGACCCTGTTGGACTTTGTTCATGTGGGATGCTGCAAGTGCAATTCACTGATTTATTGGCAGACCGAGGGAGAGTTTGCTAGCCTTGGTCGTAGCAAGGACAAGGCCCCAAGGTTCTTTCAGGAGTCAGGAAAGAGGCACAAATCTTGTTACTTCATGATTGTTTTTATTACCAGTTGACAGAACAAAGAAACAATAAATCAGACAGTGATAGAGGTCTACTAAATGAAGGGAAAGCTAAGAACTAAGATGGCACAGCCTTGTCATCAGCAGTTTTTATACTACAGAAATAAGGAAAATTCCACTCAAATTTGTAGACAAGAAACAGGTACTGAACCACTGGCCTCAGATAAACTTATAGATAATGAAAAAAGATTTACTCAAATAATACAGAACAAAGAAGCTTCCAGAGTGATGCCAATAAAGCCACCAGGAAGCATCGTAAGCAGTTACTTATATGTAAGAAAGTATGTAAAATACAAGCCTATAATTAATTGTTAAACAGTAAATAAAATATCAACAGAACAGTCTAATCTAAGAATTAAACATTTGGAATGCAACACATAGAAACATAGAAAATAGGTGCCCTTCGAGCCTGCACTGCCATTCAGTATGATCATGGCTGATCATCCAACTCAGAACCCTGTACCTGCTTTCTCTCCATACACCCTGATCCCTTTAGCCACAAGGGCCATATCTAACTTCCTCTTAAATATAGCCAATAAACCGGCCTCAACTGTTTCCTGTGGCAGAGAATTCCACAGATTCACCACTCTCTGTGTGAAGAAGTTTTTCCTCATATCGGTCCTAAAAGGCTTCCCCTTTATCCTTAAACTGTGACCCCTCGTTCTGGACTTCCCCAACATCGGGAACAATCTTCCTGCATCTAGCATGTCCAATCCCTTTAGAATTTTATACATTTCAATAAGATTCCCCCTCAATCTTCTAAATTCCAGCAAGTATAAGCCTAGTCGATCCAGTCTTTCTTCATATGAAAGTCCTGCCATCCCAGGAATCAATCTGGTGAACCTTCTTTGTACTCCCCCTATGGCAAGAATGTCTTTCCTCAGATTAGGGGACCAAAACTGCACAAAATACTCCAGGTGTGGTCTCACCAAGGCCTTGTACAACTGCAGTAGATCCTCCCTGCTCCTGTACTCGAAACCTCTTGCTATGAATGCCAACATACCATTCGCCTTTTTCACCGCCTGCTGTACTTGCATGCCCACTTTCAATGACTGATGTACAACAACACCCAGGTCTCGTTGCACCTCCCCTTTTCCTAATCGGCCACCATTCAGATAATAATCTGTTTTCCTGTTCTTGCAACCAAAGTGGGTAACCTCACATTTATCCACATTAAATTGCATCTGCCATGAATTTGCCCACTCACCTAACCTATCCAAGTCACCCTGCATCCTCTTAGCATCCTCCTCACAACTAACACTGCCGCCCAGCTTCATGTCATCTGCAAACTTGGAGATGATGCATTTAATTCCCTCGTCTAAATCATTAATATATATTGTAAACAACTAGGGTCCCAGCACTGAGCCTTGCGGTACCCCACTAGTCACTGCCTGCCAATCTGAAAATGTCCCGTTTATTCCCACTCTTTGCTTCCTGTCTGCCAACCAATTCTCTATCCACATCAATACCATACCCCCAATACCGTGTGCTTTAAGTTTGCACACTAATCTCCTGTGTGGGACTTTGTCAAAAGCCTTTTGAAAATCCAAATATACCACATCCACTGGTTCTCCCCTATCCACTCTACTAGTTACATTCTCAAAAAATTCTATAAGATTCGTCAGACATGATTTTCCTTTCACAAATCCATGCTGACTTTGTCCGATGATTTCACCGCTTTCCAAATGTGCTGTTATCGCATCTTTGATAACTGACTCTAGCATTTTCCCCCACCACCGATGTCAGGCTAACCGGTCTATAATTCCCCGGTTTCTCTCTCCCTCCTTTTTTAAAAAGTAGGGTTACATTAGCCACCCTCCAATCCTCAGGAACTAATCGAGAATCTAAAGAGTTTTGAAAAATTATCACTAATGCATCCACTATTTCTTGGGCTACTTCCTTAAGCCCTCTGGGATGCAGACCATCTGGCCCTGGGGATTTATTTGCCTTTAATCCCTTTAATTTACCTAACACCACTTCCCTACTAACATGTATTTCCCTCAGTTCCTCCATCTCACTAGACCCTTGGTCCCCTACTATTTCCGGAAGATTATTTATGTCCTCCTTAGTGAAGACAGAACCAAAGTAGTTATTCAATTGGTCTGCCATGTCCTTGTTCCCCATGATCAATTCACCTGTTTCTGACTGTAAAGGACCTACATTTGTCTTAACCAATCTTTTTCTTTTCACATATCTATAAAAGCTTTTACAGTCAGTTTTTATGTTCCCTGCCAGCTTTCTCTCATAATCTTTTTTCCCTTTCCTAATTAAGCCCTTTGTCCTCCTCTGCTGGACTCTGAATCTCTCCCAGTCCTCAGGTGTGCCGCTTTTTCTGGCTAATTTGTATGTTTCTTCTTTGGATTTGATACTATCCCTAATTTCCTTTGTCAGCCACGGGTGCACTACTTTCCCTGGTTTATTCTTTTGCCAACTGGGATGAACAATTGTTCTAGTTCATCCATGTGATCTTTAAATGCTTGCCATTGCATATCCACCGTCAACCCTTTAAGTATCATTTGCCAGTCTGTCTTAGCTAATTCATGTCTCATACTTTCAAAGTTACCCTTCTTTAAGTTCAGAACCTTTGTTTCTAAATTAACTATGTCACTCTCCATCTTAATGAAGAATTCCACCATATTATGGTCACTCTTACCCAAGGGACCTCGCACAACAAGATCGCTAACTAACCCTTCCTCATTGCTCAATACCCAATCTAGAATGGCCTGCTCTCTAGTTGATTCCTCGACATGTTGGTTCAGAAAACCATCCCGCATACATTTCAAGAAATCCTCTTCCTTAGCACCCTTACCAGTTTGGTTCACCCAATCTATATGTAGATTGAAGTCACCCATTATAACTGCTGTTCCTTTATTGCACGCATTTCTAATTTCCTGTTTAATGCCATCCCCAACCTCACCACTACAGTTAGGAGGCCTGTACACAACTCCCACCAGCGTTTTCTGCCCCTTAGTGTTATGCAGCTCTACCCATATCAATTCAACATCCTCCAGGCTAATGTCCTTCCTTTCTATTGCGTTAATCTCCTCTCTAACCAGCAACGCAACCCCACCTCCTTTTCTTTCCTGTCTATCCCTCTTGAATATCCCTGGATGCTGAGCTCCCATCCTTGGTCACCCTGGAGCCATGTCTCTGTGATCCCAGCTATATCATATTCATTAATAACTATCTGCACATTCAATTCATTCACCTTGTTACGAATGCTCCTTGCATTGACACACAAAGCCTTCAGGCTTGTTTTTACAACACTCTTAGCACTTATACAATTATGTATAAACACCATATAACCTCATTTACATCTTAACACCATGGTCATCCCACCCCTTCCCCTAACAACTATATACCCTCTGCCCTACATATTCCCTGCAGCTTAAATCCTTCCCAGTTCTGATTCAGGGTCTTCAACCTGAACGTTAGTGATGCTTCTTTTCCCACAGACGTGGCTTACTCTGCTGAGTATTTCCAGGATTTTCTGTTTTTAGTTTAGATTTACAGCATTTACATTTTCTTTTGATTTCCGGCATTATTTTGCGATGCTAGACTTTCTGATGCACGGCAGCACTGATATGTATCGATCCACTGGCCACTCCTCTTATTTCCTTTAACTGTCATTGTAGAACCTATCTTTAAGCAAGGTAAATACCACAAGTTCAATAGGTTGAGCTGCACTTTGGGGGCATGAGAGAATCAAGCAGTCTCACAAGTTACAACAATAAAGCTGAAGCTCAAGGTCTGTTAGTTTAGTGTCTTCCAGATTGCGACTGTCCACTCTGTGGCTGAAGTTAGGGAAGTAAAATTCAGTTTCCCTATTTCTGAGGCCATCTCCTTTAGCCACATTAAAATTCAGATCCTCTCACGGCTCTAGCATAATTTGGAAGATATGTGAAAAGAAAAATGTAGTGTTATTAACGTGTAGATTTACAAATAAAATCCATGTAGCAAATTGTTAACAGAATAACTTAGATTTATTTATTGGTAGTGTGTTGAAGACAAATTGAATTTTATTGATTTGAAATCAAACCAGACAAGTACAATGGCAATAGACTCCTGACTGATTTAGTCAAGTTAAACTTTCATCATAAAATCAGGAATTAATCAGCTGATGCTGATATAAAATCATGTCACAAAAGAGATTGCCTCTTTTATTGTTCAGCTATTAGGATGTCAGTGGATTATTTGATAGCAAAGATAATTCAGTTTCATTTTCAGGTCTGCAACACAGTCTTTATTTTCAGTCTCTGAATTATGATAATTTTGCATATTATAGCAAACTAGTATTTCAGTCTTGTGCTGGTGTGACAAACTTAAACTCCCTCTGTTGCAAAGCAGATAAAATATTTACTTTATGTAACTAACCATCAAAATCATTCAGTATCTGTAATAAAAGTAGCTTCCACACTTTGTTTATCACATTTCTTGTGTCACATTTTATTAGTCACACTTATGTCTGGTAAAATTTTTCCAGTGCAAGGTTAGAAGCTCCTGCAAGTACATATATAAAGGGAATAAAACCTAATAAGTTAGGATAATATTACATGTTACAACCCTGTAAAAAATTGCCACCTAGCACGTTGATTAAAAATGAAAGTAACTTAGCTTTTTATGAGGAAAATCCTTGAACAAAATTAACTAAAGACTTTAGAAATGGAAGACATATGAGTAGGTAGTTTTAAAAAGTTACCTGTAACATGTCCATGCATTTGTACTGCCCTCTGACTGAAGTATGTGTTTTGCCTGTATTCGTGCTATATAATGAGTATTATGCTTCTAAATAAAAGTGGAAAGACTATAATAGTCGGCCCACCTTATCCGCGAGGGATTGGTTCCGGGACCCCTTGCGGATAGCAAAAAACGCGGATCCTCCAGTCCCTTATTCAATCTGTCTCAGTGCGGTGGACCTTAGGACCCAGCGGAACCCCAGACCTTATTTAACCACTCAGTGCGGTGGACCTTAGGACCCAGTGGAACCCCAGACCTTATTTAACCTGTCTCAGTGAGGTAGACATTAGGACCCGGCGGCGGAGCTCTGAATCTGCAGTGTTTCTGTTCACAAAAATAATCGCGATCACAACTGAAAATAAAGCGGAAATAATAAAGCGATCGGAAAGAGGTGAAACGCCATCGGTCACTGGAAAAGCGTTAGGCTACGTCGGTCAACGATCAGAACAATTTTAAAGGATAAATTGGGAAAGGTCCTGCCCCGATGAAAGCTACAATTACTACTAAGCAACGCAGTGGTTTAATTATTGGGTTTTGAGTTTTTGATCCTCCACATCAACCCGACATGGATGAAGAGCGCACTCGATAGCAGTCGGTCACTGGATCAAACTTGGGAACTTCCGTTCCCGAGCCCGGCGCTGAAACATACGTTCTTAAGTGTTTTATATGCATAGAAAGGTAAAATATATATTATATACTAAGACAAACATTTGACTAACTGACGCTAGATAATACCCGATGTATCTGTTCCGACTTACTTAGAGAACTTCCGATTTTTTTCGATCCCAAACCACGATAACCCACAAACATCCTCCCGTATACTTTAAATCATCTCTAGATTACTTATAATACCTAATACAATGTAAATGCTGTGTAAAATAGTCGTTATACTGCATTGTTTAGGGCAGTGGTTCCCAACCTTTTCTATGCCCCACACCCCTAGGAAATGTTTGATTAATGTTCGCACCCCCTACAAAAGTAATATCAAATTTAAAGATGAAGAAGTCAAATTTCTAATTTTTGAACCACAAATTGAACCACATACAATACTGCGGGTGAACAAATAAATTGAACTTAAAAAAATAAGCTTTTAACTCAGTGCATAAAATGTAAATATAAATTGAGCAATTAGATTCTAATTTATTCAGAAAAAATTGTAAACAGTAAATTGATAAGACTCCCCATCTCTGAGGTGTAACTCTCAGGTAACACTGATGAGAATCCTCAATGCTGACTCGGGCAGTGGGAGACTGGAGTGAGTTTACGTCTCTCTCGACTCGGGCAGCGGGAGACTAGAGTGTGCTTGGGACAAACATTACTACCACTTCTCAAGGTACACTGGCAGCTGGCTGAGTGATGACTCGTGACTTGTCACTCAAGCACACAAGCCACTCTTTGTCGTACCCCCTGAAATTCCATCTCACACCCCCTGGGGGTGCAGGCACCCCAGGTTGGGAACCCCTGGTTTAGGGAATAATGACAAGAAAAAAAAGTCTGTAGATGCTCGAACAACAAGTGCTGGAAGAGCACTTCCGGGTTTTCTCGATTCGCGTTTGGTTCAATTTGCGGGTGCGGAACTCGCGGATAAGGAGGGCTGCAGGAGCAGAATTAAGCTATTCAACCCATCGAGTCAGCTCTGCCATTCAATCATGGCTGATTTATTATCTCCCCACCCCCTCCCCGCACTATCTTCCCTTCATAATCTCTGGGGCCCTTACTAATCAAGAACCTATCAAACTCTGCTTTAAGTATATCAAAAGACATGGCCACCATAGCTGTCTGTAACAATGAATTCCACAGCTTTACCACCCTCTGGTTGAAGGAATTCCTCCTCATGTCTGTCTAAAGAGACATCTTTGTACTCAGGCCATGCACTATGGTCCTAGAGTCCATCACTATAAGAAGCATCCTCTCCATGTTCACTCTATCTCCACCTTTCAATAGTTGTAGGGATCAATGAGATTTCCCCCTCATTCTTCTAAACTCCAGTGTGTACAAGCCCAGAGCGACCAAATGCTCCTCATACATTAACCCTTTTGTTTTTTGCATGATTCATGTGAGACTCCTCAGAACCTCTCCAATGTCAGCCCATCCCTTTTTAGATACGGGCCCCAGAGTAAGTGCAGAGAAAACTTACAAGGATGCTGCCTGGATTGGAGAGCATTGAGAATAGGTTGAATAAACTTGGCCTTTTTTCCTTGGAGCGATGGAGGGTAAGAGGTGACCTGATTGAGGTGTACAAGATGATGAGAGGCATTGATTGTGTGGATCGCCAGAGGCTGAAATGGCTAACACAAGGGGGCATAGTTTTAAGGTGCTTGGAGGTAGGTACAGAGGAGATATTAGGTATAAGCAATTCACCCAGAGAGGTGGCTGCATGGAATGGGCTGCCGGCGACGGTGGTAGAGGCGGATACAACAGGGTCTTTTAAGAGACTCTTAAATAGGTACATGGAGCTCAGAAATACAGCAGGCTATGCAGTAGGGTAATTCTAGGCAGTTTCTAGAGTAGGTTACATGCCCAGTACAACATTGTGGGCCAAAAGGCCTGTAATGTGCTGTAGATTTTTGAGGTCTATGTTCAGAAATTGCCTACAATAATACAAGTGCAGTTTGACTAACACCTTAGAAAGTGTCAGAATTACATCCTTGCTTTTATGTTTTAGTTCTTACAAAATGAAAGCTAACATTGCATTTTCATTCCTTACTACCAACTCACCCTGCAAGTTAACCTTTAGGGAATCCTGCATGAGGACTCCCAAGTTCTTTTGCAACTCCAATATCTAAATTTGTTCCCCTATTGGAAAATAGCCTATGCCTTTGTTCCTTCTAACAAAGTGCATGACAATACAATTCCCTATACTGTATTCCATCTGCCACTTCTTTGCCTGTTCTCCTAATCTGTCCATGTCTTTCTGCAGATTGCTTGCCTCCTCAACACGACCTGCCCCTCCACCACTCTTCGTACAGTCCACAAACCAGGCCACAAAGCCATCATTTCATTATCCAAAACATGGATGAAAATGTGAAAAGAAGCAGTCCCAAAACCCACCCATGTTGGGGACCACCAGTCACCTGCAGCCAACTATAAAAGACACCCTTTATTCCCACTCTTTATCTCCTGTGAGCTGGCCAATTATCTGCCCATGCTAGTATCTTTCCTGTAATACCATGGGCTCATAGCTTGTTTAGCAGCCTCATGTGTGGTACCTTGACAAAGGCCTTCTGAAAATCTAAGTAAACAACATCCACTGTATTCCTTTGTCTATCCTGTCTGTTATTTTCTCAAAACAACAGGTGGCATATCTGGCCAAGTACTGAAGACCTGTACTATCAACTGGTAGGAATGTTTACAGACATCTTCAAGCTCTTGTTTCTGTATTCTGAGGAATCCAGCTGGTTAAAAGCATGCTTCACTCATACTGGATTCCAAGAAGAATGTGGTAACCTGCCACAATGATTATCATCCAGAAGCAGTTACCTCCACTGTGAAAAAGTGTTTTGAGAGGTTGGTGATGAAGCATATAAACTCTTGACTGAAGAGCGACCTGGACATGCTCCAACTTGCCTACTGTCACAACAGGTGAACAGCAGATGTCATTTCACAGGCCTTCACTCAGCTCTGAGACATCTGGGCAATGAAGATGCATATTTGGGATGCTCTTCATTGACTGCAGCTCACCATTCAGCACAATCATACCTTCCAAGACCTGGGCCTCAATACATCCTTATCCGTCAAAGTCAAAGTCCTCCCCACCATTGAACATACTGCCATGAGAAAGCAGCATTCATCGACAAGGATCCCAGACATCCAGGCCATGTTCTCTTCTCAATACTAGCATCAGGCAGTTGGTACAGGAGCCTTAGGTCCCACAAGAACAGTTATCACCCTTCAACCATCAGGCTCTGGAACCAGAGGGGATAACTTAACTCACCACAACTCTGAACTTGTAGCACAACCTACAGACTTACTTTTAAGGATTCTACAACTCATGAGAGTACAAGTCATGTTCTCAATGTTATTTTTTCATTGGTACAATTTATCTTTCTTTTGTACATTGGTTATTTGTCAGTCATTGTTTACATGTAGTTTTTCATAAATTCTATTGTATTTCTTTACTTTAGTCAAAATGTCCGCAGGAAGTGAATCTCAAGGTTGTATATGGTAACATATACTGTAGGTGCTTGGGCAATAAATTTTCATTGACTTTGAAGTATTCCAACAAATCTGTCAGGCAACATTTCTCCTTAATGAAACCATGAGAACTTCAGCCTATTTACTATGTGCAACATACCCTGAAACCTCAGCCTTAATAATGGACTCTAACATCTTCCCAACCATTGAAGTCAGGCTATCTGGCCTATAATTTCATGATTTTGTTTCCTTCCCTTCTTAAGCAGTAGAGTGACATTTGCAATTTTACAGTTCTCTAGAACCATTCCAGAATCTAGTCATTCTTGAAAGATCACTAAGAATGCCACCACAATCTCTTCAGCTACCTCTTTCACACTGTGGTGTGCTCCATCTGGCCCATGTGACTTATATTCCTTCAGACCTCTCAGCTTCCCAAGCAGCTTCTTAGTAATAGCGACTACACTCATTTTTGCCTCTTGAATTTCTTGCATATTGCTGGTGTCTTCCACAGTGAAGACTGGCACAAAATACTTATTGAGTTCATTCGTCATTTCTTTGTTCCTCATTACATCTCCAGCTTCATTTTCCAGTAGTCCAATATTCACTCGAGACTCACTTTTTATATATATGTGAAAAAAACTTCTGGAATCTTCTTTTATATTACTTGCTAATTTATCTTCATAGTTCATCTTTTTTCACCTTATTGCTTTTTAGTTGCCTTCTATTGGTTTTTACAGGCTTCCCAATCCTCTAGCTCCCCACTAATTTTTGCTATATTCCATGTCCGCTCTTTTGCCTTTATGCTGCCTTTGACTACCTTCGTCAGCCATAGTTGCCTCCTCTCCCTTTAGAAAGCTTCTCCTTCTTTGGGATGAACCAATCCTGCACCTTTCGAGTTACTCCAAGAAACTCCAGCCATTGCTATTGTGTCATCATCCCTGTTAGTGTCCTTTCCAGTCATCTTAGCCCAGCTTCTCTCTCGTACTTCTGTAATTCCCTTTACATCACTGTAACACCAATACATTTGATTTTAGCTTCTCCCTCTTAAAATTCAGGGTGAATTCTATCATACTATGATCAGTGCCTCCTCAGAGTTTGTTTGCCTTAAGCACCCTGATCAAATCTGGTTCATCATACATCTCCCAATCCAGAACTGCCTTGGGGCTGATCCACAAATTGCTCTAAAAAGCCATCTCGTAGGCATTTTACAAATGTGTTCTCTCGGGACCCAACACCATTTTCCCAATTTCCTTGTATATTGAAATCCTTCATGTCTAATGCACATTGTTTTTTATAAGCCTTTTATATCTCCCGCAGTATTTGTACCCCACACTCTGGCTATTGTTTAGAACACTTCGTATAACTCCTATCAGGATCTTTTTATCCTTGCAATTTCTTAACTCTACCTACAGGGATTCTACATTATCTCATCCTATGTCACTTCTATCCATCTGATTTCATTTTTTACCAACCAAGCAACCCCTCTCCCTCTGCCCACCTTCCTACCCTTTCAATCTGTGTTCTTCTTTCAGCCACGACTCAGAAATGGTCGTAGCATTACATATGCCAATTTTTAACTGTGCTACAAGATCATCTGCCTTATTCCATATACTGTGTGCATTCAAATATAACACCTTCAATCCTGTGCTCATCATCTTTTCAATTTTTCTCTCATGTTACTGGGAGTTGAATTCTTATCCCTTTCTAAACTTTTTGTCTTTTTATTCATTCTGGAAACTCAAAGTTCAAAGTAAATTTATTATCAAAACACTCATATGTTACTGACTTCCATAACCATTCCTGCACTCTCCTTCCCTTTATCCTATCCTGACTTTTCCTAACTGTTGAACACACACACACACACACACACACACACACACACACACACACACACACACACACACACACACACACACACACACACACACACACACACACACACACACACACACACACACACACACTTACTTACTTACTTAGGTTTGAAGTGCTATCTACAGCTCTAGTAATCAGCTCAACAGTCTGACTTCATATTGCATTATAAGTTTGAGGAAAATGCGTAAGACACTAAAGGCACCCACAACTTTCTAGAGGTGTGCCATGGAGAGTGCCCTAACTGGTTGCATCACTGTCTGCTACGGAGGAGCCACTGCACAGGGTTGGAAAAAGCTGCAGGAAGTTGCAAATTCAACCAGCTCGTTCATGGGCACCAGACTCACCAGCATCCAGGAACCTTCAAAAGGTGATGCTTCAAAAAAGCAGCATCCATCATTAAGAACAACCATTCCCTGTTCTCAGTGCTACCACGAAAGGAGGTACAGGAATCTGAAGCCACACAGTCTATGTTTCAGGAACAGCATCTTCCCTTCTGTCCTCAGATTTCTGAATCGACATTGAACCTATGAACACTACATCAATATTTTTCCCCTCTCTTTTTCCACCACTTGTTTAATTTAAATGGCATGCATCTCTAACAGTCTCTGACAACCAAGTTCAACTCTTGGCTTTCAGGTGTGGCTTAGCTACTAGGCCCGGCGGAACTGTTTCCATGGACAAGAGAATGGGTGAAGGCATTCCAGTGGCGCCTCAAGACCAGCTGCTTCAGGCAGATGGGGCCCGTTGGCCTTGGACGGCAGCCCGCCTAGGAGGAGGAAACCTCCGCTGCCTTACAGCCATACCCACCCAGGGAAATTACCTCAGGAGTAAACCCAGGGAAGAAATCCGGAGCCCCAAGGCATTTTGATGTTGTTTACAACTTCACTCTGCCAACCTCTGTGACGACCCTGATGCAAAGCTGCATCATTGCTTGCCCTTCCCTTAGACTACTGTACATCAGTGACGTGGAGAGGGGGAACCCGTTGCATGGGCAACAGCTGGTTCATCAAATCTTCCCATCCTGGCTTGTGCCCCGGACAGGACACAGTCCACCAGAGGCGCAAACCCATGATCCCCGGGGATCAACGGCTGCCTACTACTACTTTTTGTAACTTATATGCTTCATTTCTATGTGTTGTAATGCACTGATGCCACAACACAGCAAATTTCATAATGTATGCCGTGATATTAAACCTGATTCTGATTCTAAAGCTCAGTCTTGGATATCACCGAGTTTTTAGACTTCACGTCTAACCGCATATTGAATCAATCAATCACATCTCCCCTTCACTGCTCTTATCTTCTTCCATCAATCAAAACTTTACATGTTTGCATGCCCTATCTGTTGCAAAGTATCAAGAAATGAATATAGCCTCCCCTGTACACGTTGTTTTTATGTAACATTTACAAAGCTCTACATTTCTGATGTCTCTAAGACAAACCATACGACAAATCTAGCCCACGAACTATCGCTATCCACCACACAAATACCTTGCTCCTTATCTTCTCACTTGTTAGTAGTTAAACACTAATATTCTGACCTTTACAGATGAGAAATGCTTACTCTCTTTCTGATTAATGTAGTGAGCATGAGACCTTTTATAAAGTTCATTGATCTAATCTTACCAATATTTAATGCTCAAATAAATCATAATCATTGTCACCATTTTGTAATTGATAGTCGTTTTTATGTCACACTGCTGCAAATCGACTGATTTTAAAGTGCAGGTATCAGGGAAAGAAAACTGGTCGAGGATCTCCCCACACTCACAGGACGATCTGCAGATGCTGGACATCCAAGGCAAACACACACAAAATGCTGGAAGAACTCAGCAGGCTAGGCAGCATCAGTTGCCTGACCTATTTCGAGAATTTCCCCACAGTTACATTTACATTATTTTATAATGCAACTTCCATAGTGCCTGTTCTTGTGTCAATACGCAAGACAACTAAAGTCAAAACGGGCTTTCACACTGCCTGCTTCAGCACGACAAAAAGGGATCTACCCAGACAGGGCAGAGCCCGATCAAAGGATTTGAATTAAATAAGTATTTAAACAACTCATCTGCATGCTCACCCCAACCTGGAGTAATTAACATCATAGTCCCAAGCCCAAGACCCTCATACATTACAATTGTGAAAGGTTTAGGTTTGCTATAGATAAAGATAGGACAAGTGCACAAGTTAGTCCTGAACTGGAACAGGGCCAAATTTGAGGGCATTGGGCAAAGTCCAGCTGGGGTCAACTGAGCAACTCTATTAGAAGGCAAAGGAAGTGTTGACAAGTGGTAGGCTTGTAAAGGGTCTAGGGACGGCTTGTTTCTGTAAAGGAGAGGACATTGGCAAATTCAGGGAACCCGAGCTGAAGAGAGATATTAAGGCTCTGATCAGGATAAAGGAGATGCACAAATGAATCCCTTGATGAATATGAAAAGCTTCAGAGCAGATTTAAAGAGGAAAATCAGGAGGGCAAAAAGAAGGTATGAGATGAATTGGTATACGAGATACTGCCAAGAGGTTCTTCAGTTATATTAACAGTAAAAGGATGTCAAGGAGAGTCTAGGTCCTCTTAAAGACCATGAGAGCCAACCCTCATTAGGTGCAAGAGATGGGCATAATATTTAATAGCTATTTCTCCTTCGGGTTAATGTCTATTTCTCCTTGCGTGAAATGAGGGTAATAAGTAGACATGTCTGGGTGCATATGCATAGCATTAGGAAGGAGGTACCTGCAGCCTTGAAGCACATTGAGGTAGGGAAATCCCCAGGGACTGACTGTGTGCACTCCCAGACCTTATGGGAGACCAGGGACGAAATCATGGAAGTCCATGTTGGGATATTTGCTTCGTCATTAGCCACTGATGAAGTTCCAGAAGACTGGAATGTTGTTCTGCAGTTTAAGAAAGGTAGCTAGGACAGACCAGGGAACTACAGGCCGGTGAGTCTGACTTCAGTTGAGGGTAGGTACTGGAGGTGATTTCTGAGGGATAAGATCTGTGATCACTTGGGTAGTCAAAGTGTGATCAGAAATAGATGGATTTGTGCATGGGAGGTCACTCTGATAAATCTTTTAGAGTTTTTCAAGGAGGTAACTGAGGGGATAGATGAAGGTAGGGCAGTGGGTATATTTTTATATGTACTTTAGTAAGGCCTTTGTCAAGGCTCTGCGTGGCAGGCTGATCTAAAGATTAGGTCCATGGAATTCATTGTGGGGCTGGTGGGGGGGAAGCAAGCGAGATGGATTCAGAATTAGCTTCAAGATAGGCAGGAGAATGCTCCGGTTGAAGGTCGATTCTCCAACTAGAGGCCTGTGATTAGTGGAATGTCCCAGGAGGCAGTTTTGGGACCTCTGTTGTTCATTATTTATGCAAATGATTTGGATATGGATTAGCAAGTTTGCTGATGATACTAAATTAGGGGGTATTGTTAACAGTGAAATGGGATACTATGAATTTCCAGGTGTTAAGGGAGATGGGCTGAGGAATGACAAATTGATTTCAACTCGGACAATATATGAGGCAATGCATTTTGGATAGTCCAACCAGGGAAGGACTTATGCAGTGAATGGTAGAGCATCACAGAGCGTTGTGGAGGAGCGGGAGCTGGGACTACAAGTGCACAGTTAGTGAAAGTGGCCATGCTGGCAGACAAGGTGAAGAAGAAGAAGGAATTTAGCATGCTGGTCTTCATCTGTCAGGGTAACGAATTTAGGAGTAGGGACATAATTTTGTCGTTACATAAATCACTTGGTGAGAACACACCAAGATTCAAGATTGTTTAATATCATTTGCCGTACACAGTGTAAAGGAGGATGAAATAATTACTACTCTGGATGCAATGCTGCACAAAATCAAACACAATAATAAAAAACAGAATAAATATAAATATAGAAGTTAGTTTATATACATAGATTGATTGTATGTCTATAGTAACACTCGGCACAGGAGTATCTGTACATAACATGACACTGCCAGGAAATGATAAAGTAGTGGTGTGGTCGGTTGGTGGTTGGGGGTTGGGAGGGGTGGGTTAGTGGCTGGAGGTGTAGATCAGTCTTACTGCTTGGGGAAAGTAATTATTTTTGAGACTGGTGGTCTTGGTGTGAATGCTACATAGCCTCCTTCCAGATGGGAGTGGGACAAACTGTGTGTGAACGGGGAGGGGGGGGGGGGTGGGATCCTTCATGATGTAGCTGGCCTTCGATGGTGGGTAGGATGGTGCTGGTGATGCATTGGGCCTTTTTGACTACCCGTTGTAGAGCATTTTCATCCACTGCAATATTGCATTCAGTTTTCATCAGCCTGTTTTAGAAGGAACATTGCCAAGCTAGGGAAGTGAAGAAGAGATTAACAAGGATGGTGACTGGACTAGTGGGCCAGAATCACAGGAAGAGGTTGGACACACTGGATCTTTATTCCTTGGCGACTAGGAGAATGAATGCCTACCTCGTGGAAATTTATAACATCTTCAGGGGTCTGGATAAGCTGGATGCTCATAGACTTCTCCCCAGGAATGGGGAGTCCAAAACTAGAGGGCAGAGATACAAGATAAGGTGAGAGAGAAGTAAAAGAGACGTAAGAGGTAACTTCTCTACACAGCGAGTAGTGGCTGGAATGAGCTGCCAGAGAAAGTGGTTGAGGTGGATACAATTACAGAGTAAGAGCTTGAAGTCAAACACAATCAACTGGGACTAGAAGGGAGGATGCTGTGGTCAGCATGTGCTACTTGCCCTGGGGTCTGTATAGATGCTGTATCACTCGATGACATCTCTGTTACCAAGACCATTACCTCAACCATCCCTGCTTTGCTCCCATCTAGCAACATCAACCCAGGTTAATATCATGAACCAAACACTGACACAGCTTTGCATGCAACAATTTCAAGTTAATAATCTCTGTCCGTCTCTTCCTCTTTCATCTATCTCATTTATCTTTGATGATATGGTTAAACCACTGTGTTTATCTAATGCTCTGTCATGTTCCCTTTGCAATTTTTATAGCATATGAATATACCACCGTGGTTGAAATGGACTTCCTAGCATACATTATACTTCTGGCAAACTCATTCAAGAGGACCCGAATTACTGAATTGTACAAAAAATACAGAAGGATGCAGAACTCTGAGGTGAAAGTTAATGCAAACTAGTAATCATTGGAAAGGAACTAAATGTCATGCCTTGACCCGTGGAGACAGACATGCCATACACCTTCCTTGCCACCCTGTCCATATGAGTTTCCATTTCAAGGGACTTTGTACTTTTACTTTTGGGTTTTTCTGTTTAACAACAATTCCCCAGGACTCTGTCATTCATCATGTATGGCTTGCCCTGGTTAAAATTCCCCAAATCAATCACTTTGCAGCTGTACCAGCTAAATTGCATCTGTCTTTCGTCTTGTTCACTGTAACCTCAGCCAGCCTTTTCCACCATCCACTGTGGAATCATCCGTAAATGTACTCGTCCTGTCACTACATTCTCATCCATATCAGTAATATATGACACAGAACAGAGAATCCAGCACTGAACCCTGCTGAACGTCACTAGCCAAGTGCCCCACTCTGAAATAGAATCATCCACTACCACTCTGACTCCAACCACAATTCTATAGTCGATTGACTACTTCACACTGGCTCCCATGTGTCCTGCCTTCTGAACCATCCAGCCTAACCAATGGGACCCTGTGAAAGACTTTGCTAAAATCCATGTAAACAATGTCTGCCATCCTGATCTCATCAAATTTATCAATCACTGTTTCAAGAAATTTAGGCAAATTTTACGATTTTCCACACAGAAAGCCATGCTAACTATCCCTAATCAATCCTTCAGAATCCCTTCTAATAATTTCTCCACTGCTGATGTAAGGCTCACCAGCCTGTACTTTGCTGGCTTATCTCAACAATTCTTCTTAAATACATCCACAACATGATCTATCCTGATGTTATACCTTTATTTAGGAAGAACAGCAGTTTTCCAGTACCTCACCTGTGGCAATTTAAGATTAAATCATCTTAACCACGGTTCCAGTAATCTCCTCCCTTGATTCTCATTATGTCTCTAGATACATCTGGTCAGCACCCAGGGGTTTATCCATCTACATGTGCTTCAGAAGCTCCAAAACCACCTCCTTTGTAGTGCTGATATTCAGAACGGGGGTCACAACCTTTTTTATACCATGGGTCAATACAAGCAAGCAGTGTTTGGGCCCCCAAGTTGGGTACCCCTGTTCAAGAATATCACTGCCCCTTATCCTGAACTTACTCGCGATGAAAAGTATTCCTTTAAGATCTCACCTACTTCCTCTGGTTGCACATATTGATCACCACGTTGATCCTCTTGTGGGGTGGGGGAAGCTCCTCTCTCTAGCTACTCTTTTGCTCTTAATGTACTTCTCAAATCTTCTCTGCCAGGGATATCTCATGACCCACTTTAGCCCTCTTCATTTCTTTTTAAGGTTTACTCCTAAGTTCCTTATACTTCTCAAAGGATTTGCTGGATCTCAGCTGCCTGTACATGACATAAGCCTCCTTTTTTATTTTAACATGGCCTTTAATAGCCCTTGTAACCAAGGTGCCCTAAACTGGCCAGCCTTACCCTACACTCTAACGGGATCATGCTCACTTCACCTCTTCCCGTTCCACTTTTGAAAAGCTTCCCACTCACTTGACATCCCTTTGCATGCAAACAGTCCCTCCCAACCAAACTTTTGAGAGTTTATGCCCAATACCAATGACAATAGCCTTCCCCCAGTTTTCAACTTCCACTGCTACTTTTTTCCATAACTATGATGAAAGAAATAGAATTACAGTTACTGGTCTCAAAGTGCTCATCCACTGACAAGTAAACCACTTGTGTAGCCTCATTTCCTGGAGGAGATCAAGTGTAGCCCTTCTCTAGTATAACCATCTACATATTGTCTTAGAAAACTTTCCTGGACAGACTTGACAACTCTGCTCCCTTTGCACTGCAACAGCCCCATTAAGCAGCAGCAACAGGTGAGGGTATTTGGAACCCATAAGCTTGAAGGAACAATTGGACCCAATGTTAAAAGTTCAATGTAATTTTTAATATTGAAGTACATATATGTCATCACATATAACCCTGAGTTTCATTTACCAGCATGCATGCTCAGCAAATCTATAGAATAGTAACTAGAACAGGATCAATGATAGACCAAACTGAGTGCAGAAGACAACAAGCTGTGCAAATGCAAATACAAATCAAATAGCAGTAATTGAAAGCTAGATTTCCACAAAATGTATAGACATAAACTTATACACAAAATGAGATTTTGAAAATACTTCCTCTTCATTTCATGCATTCGTTAATTTTCTCCTGCAATTATGTATGTGTTCCAGGTGACTGGTTCAGTGCCTTCAGCTTGTCTTACCTGATTGATGTGTTTCAGTTTATCAATGACCTGATTTATCATTGGATCAATTGCTTTAACTTTCACCTCCGGGTTATCTGACTGGGCTTTGATCCCATTTCCAACTACTTGTCGTGTATAACTGAAATTAAAAACAAAATTACGAATTTTAAAGTAATTATTTAATAGACATACTTTAATCAGAATTGGAAATGTGGGTTGGAAATATATATACTTATCAACAAGGGAAAATCTGCAGATGCTGGAAATCTGAGCAACACACACAAAATGCTGGAGGAACTCAGCAGGCCAGGCAGCATCTATGAAAAAAGTTGATGTTTCGGGCCGAAATCGCTTGGCAGAACTGGAGAAAAAAGAGCTGAGGAGGGGGGGAGGGAAGAGAGAAATGGCAGGTGATAGGTGAAACTTGGAGGCGGAGGAATAAAGCAAAGGGATAAAGCCTCTGCCTTCCCCCCCCCCTCACCAGTTCTCATTCCCTTGTCCCTCTTTCATACTATCTCCTTCACCACTTATCACCTCCTTCTGGTGCTCCTCCCCCCCCCCCCCTTTACTTTCTTCCATGGCCTTCTGTCTCTTTCACCAATCAACTTCCTAGCCCTTTGCTTCATCCTCCCCACTCCAAGTTTCACCTATCACCTGGCCTTTCTCTCTCCCATCCCCCCCCCCCCCCCCCCCGACCTTTCAAATCTATTCCTCAACTTTTTTTCTCCAGTCCTGCCAAAGGGTTTTGGCCCAAAATGTTGACTGTACTTTTTTCCATAGATGCTGCCTGGCCCACTGAATTCCTTCAGCATTTTGTGTGTGTGTGTTGCTTGGAAATGCATACAGTATATTTTACATATTCAAAATGAAGTCCTTCGACTTATATTAAACTCCTAATTTACTGATATGCTCACACATACAGTATAGAACCCACACAAGCACAGTGACATTCTATAACTTTCAATTTTGCATGCATTAGCACTTTTGAAATTCCAGGAGCTTGTTAGGTCTGTTTTAGCTTTACTTAAAGTGGCCCCGCCTGAGATGGTCCATCTCATTTAGATTATTATAATGAACCCAACTCAGGTAGCTCCAGCTTATATATTGTGATGTTTATCCTAGTTGAGATCTCCAAGCTCGAATGACCTGTCAAATTTCATTCCATGATCTGTTGATCTCATCCTTTGGTGCAGATATAAATTTTTATCCAACCTAACTTAAAGTTTTGCTTGTCCAATGCCAACAAGAGATCAACTGTTCACTTAATTCTCTAATCCATTCCCAAATTCCTCTGATGGATGATCTCTAATATTCCTTCCAATCCTGAACTTCTTTTGACCAACTCATTCATCCAGTCTCAATCCCTTTGTAAGGATGATTGCCTGGCTTTCCTTTAGATTAGAAACTCCTTCTATAACTCCCTGATCTTACACATATCCAGCATTACACTGATTAATGGCTACCAAATCCCCCTACCTTCTGATCCATAAATCGCTCTATTAACCATCCAACCCATTTCCAATACAAGATCTATTGGAATTTCTATCTGAGAACCAAGGTCTGAGCTCTGTCATCAACATTCTTTATCATCATTTTTCGAGGATGTAACCAGGAAGTTAGACAAGAGAGATCCAGTGGATGTAGTGTACCTCGGTTTTCAGAAGGCATTTGATAAGGTCCCACATAGGAGATTGGTGGGTAAAATCAAAGCTCATGGCATTGGGGGGAAGATATTGACATGGATAGAAAACTGGTTGGCAGATAGAAAGCAAAGGGTAACGGTGAATGGGTGTTTCTCGGAATGGCAGGTGGTGACTAGTGGGGTGCCACAGGGCTCGGTATTGGGACCACAGCTGTTTATGATTTACGTCAATGATTTAGATGAAGGCATTGAGAATAACATCAGCAAATTTGCTGATGATACTAAGCTGGGTGGCAGTGTGACATGTGATGAGGATGTTAGGAGAATTCAGGGTGACTTGGATAGGCTGGGTGAGTGGGCAGATACTTGGCAGATGACGTTTAATGTAAGTGTGAGGTTATCCACTTTGGGAGTAAGAACAGGAAGGCAGATTATTATCTGAAAGGTGTAGAGTTAGGTAAGGGAGAAATACAAAGAGATCTAGGAGTCCTTGTTCATCAGTCACTGAAGGTGAATGAGCAAGTGCAGCAGGCAGTGAAGAAGGCTAATGGAATGTTGGCCTTTATTACAAAGGGAATTGAGTACAAGAGCAAGGAAATCCTTTTGCATTTGTACAGGGCCCTGGTGAGACCACACCTGGAGTATTGTGTACAATTTTGGTCTCCAGGGTTAAGGAAGGACATCCTGGCTGTAGAGGAAGTGCAGCGTAGATTCACAAGGTTAATTCCTGGGATGTCCAGACTGTCTTACGCAGAGAGATTAGGGAGACTGGGCTTGTACACGCTGGAATTAAGGAGATTGAGAGGGGATCTGATTGCAACATATAAGATTATTAAGGGATTGGACAAGATAGAGGCAGGAAATATGTTCCAGATGCTGGGAGAGTCCACTACCAGAGGGCATGGTTTGAGAATAAGGGGTAAGTCATTTAGGACAGAGTTAAGGAAAAACTTCTTCTCCCAGAGAGTTGTGGGGGTCTGGAATGCACTGCCTCGGAAGGCAGTGGAGGCCAATTCTTTGGATGCTTTCAAGAAGGAGCTAGATAGGTATCTTATGGATAGGGGAATCAAGGGATATGGGGACAAGGCAGGAACCGGGTATTGATAGTAGATGATCAGCCATGATCTCAGAATGGTGGTGCAGGCTCGAAGGGCCGAATGGTCTACTTCTGCACCTATTGTCTATCGTCTATTCACTGATTTCAGAGTCATTCTACCTCTTTCTTGTTACAGCCCCCTCTGACAAGTCTATTGGGTGCCGCAGACCATTCTAAACTGATTACTTTTGAACAATTTGAAGGAAAGGTGATTGAAAATGTAGTACTGTATATTCAGAACTACTGGAACCCTTGTGCCTTTTATTCAACCGAACTTTGAAAAAGCAGGCCATCAAGCAATAATGACATAAAAATAGAAGGTGCCGGAAAAGCACAGCAGGTCAGGCAAAATCAATGGAAGAGAAACATTTCAGATTGAAGACCCATTATCAAAACAGGGGAACTGTAAGTTTAATTACAGTGATTAATTAATTCTTACATGTGATAACATGCAGTGAATGACACTGGATTTATGATACCTTGCACAAAAGGATGCCTGTAGTCAATAATTCTGTGCTCTGTGCTCACTGTGCCTAGTGACTCAACATATGGAAACAACTTTTATTGTTTTCTACTTGCCATCAGGCACCTACCTTGACAAGGTGAACATTTTGCCGTAAAGATCTACCAGATACATAATGATGGTTACCACAGTGCTCTGGTGGTGTCAGGGCCTGGACACCATACTGGTTTTCAAAGAAGCACATTATGTTTTAATGCTTAGAAAGGTGAGCTAATAGAACGTGCATTTCCTCAACTAAGCCATTCTGCTGTAAGCTTAACAACTTCAAAGCAACGCAATTTAAGCAACTGAAGAGACTGACCTCTGATAGATTTTAGTTCAGACTGAAATGATTAATCCCTATTCTTTGAAGGAATAATGGACTTGTCATCTGTCCTCAATTTTTGCTCTTTGCAACAACTATAATTCATCACATCAGCCTAATGAAAGGAAAAGGCTGAGAAGGAAATAATTTTCTTCATATTGTGTGATAAGGGGCCAAAGTATATTTCAGATTAAGGAACAGAAAATAATTAGAAAACAAATTAAACTCCTTAACAAGAGTATAATTGTCTTTTCAGCACAAGGAAAGATGTCTTCCTGTGTTCCTCAAATGTGTCCAAGGATAAGAACCAGAGAAGTGGGTTATTATATTGCTGAACCATGGAATAATATATTATCAATATGAACAGAAGCAAAGTTCACTTTTTTTTAAGAGGAAGGTTATTGAAGTTTCTAGTTCTGAATTGAATCTTTGGTTTTCATTTGATGTGAAATTATACATCTAACATAAAGAAAAGACACAAGTCACTGCATATTATTAGGGATTATTTAGGTGTCTTCATATTCATTACAGTAAATGATCCCTCACCACTCACAATCAGACAAAACTTCATGGAATTCATAGACCACTGAATAACATCTATTATTCCTCATTTAGCTCATTTAGCCTGTGTCACTGACGTGCTCATGTGATTAAATGGTCAAAATCTTTTTCTTTCTTGTTCCACTGGTTCCTTAAGATCATTATAGCTGGGGGTGTTAGTGGGGATAAGTTCTCATTACCTATTAAATGCTCCCTATGTTGTGTGTCTCAAATAACCTCTGACAACCAAGTCCAACTCCTGTTCTTCATGTGTGGATAATAAGCCCTGCGGAACCGTTTCTACAACAGGAAAAGGGGCAAAGGTGGGTTACTGGCACCTTAAGTCTAGTTGTTCTGGGCAGATGGGGCTTGTCAGCCATTGTTGGCAGCTCATCAAACAGAGGGAAAACTGATCTCAAACCTCTGCTGCCCTGTAGCTGTGAACAGGAGTAAACCTTGAGGACAAATCTGGAGCTGGAGTTCCTAAGATAGTTTTACGCTGACTGGCAACTCCTACGACATCGCTAGTGCCAAATTGTATCAGTCTCTGCCGTTCTTTTAGATTCATCAGCTGCATGGAGAGAGCGAGCCTGCTACATGAGCAACAGCTTGATCTCAATATTGTACTATGCTGGGTTGTGTATCACATGGACAGCTGGGATGTAATGTCTGTGGTCAACCCTGACCAACGAAGGGCCTCTCTTGTTCCACATGACCTTTAATTATTCCCTTTATGAAGCAAGTACGTTTGGACAATACAACAACAATGGGAGGTGTGAAGAATTACACATTCAAAGCTTCTATATTTGAAAACTAGAACTAAAATAATGCTGGCCAATGGACTCCCGCAGGTTTCACTCAGGACCAAATGGAAGTGATACATATTGGAAATCCTAAACCTTTTGCGGGAATATTTGCAGAGGCTGTGTGTTATTTGCAAAGCCAATGTTAAAATGTGATCTGCCCCCATGGTTTGTTTGATTTGGGATACTTATGCTTTCAAGTTGGCCGACAGGAATTTGAAATTATTACTTGACACCTTGATTTGCTGATAGGAAGCAAATTCTGCTATCAGTAGTAGGTGCCCAGGATAACTTTACAGCAGTTTAGGTAGAAATATACCCTTTTGTGTCGACCAGCTGCTCAAAGCTTAACGCAAAATTGCAACCCTTAACTTTAGATGTCACAAACTTCCGGTTAAGATGGCACTTCCGAACGTGTGTGACAGCTCACAGGAAGTTAAAAGGGCAAGAAATTTGACTATAAGAACTTTTTAAAAGCTATTATTAATGCTTTTTGAGATAGTGATTTAGATGCATATCATATTTTTTACTGAGTTAAGTATTGTATGTAATTAGTTTTGCTACAACAAGTGTATGGGACATTGGAAAAAAAAAGTTGAATTTCCCCATGGGGATGAATAAAGTATCTATCTATCTATCTATCTATCTATAAGAACACCCTTTCTGAGGTAAACTGTGTTCAATTATTGCCGTAAACAGTGAGGGGGCAAGCAATGGTGATGGAAGTTCGGGGGATGAGCCAAGATGGTGATTTGCAGAATGGATGCAGATGAAAGAAGAAGTCAGCCATTCAGAGAGGAGAAGTTGGGGCAGTGGAGTTCTGATGTCCACACAACTAGCCCGGGTGTGAGGTGGTTCGCTCTAGGCACTGAGAAGAGACGTCCGGGCAGAGGAGTTCCGATGCCCATACAAATGGCCCAGGTGTGAGTTTGGATCACTCTGGGCACCGAGCTGATTCGAAGAGCTTGAGAGCGGTTTCAAGCTGGTGTCAAAATCTGGACGTGGAACTAGTCAATGAGTGACATGGTCTAGGCCCCGATCCCTTCGCAGTACCCAGGTCCTTGAGCAAGGTAAGACCTGCTGTTTAGATCAAAATCAGGTTTATTATCACCGGCATCCGTCATGAAATTTGTTAATATAGCAGCAGCAGTTCAATGCAATACATAATACAGAAGAGAAAATAAAATAATAATAATGATAAAAAATAAGTAAATCAATTACAGTATATATATATTGAATAAATATCGTGCAAAAACAGTATATTTAAAAAGTGAGGTAGTGTTCAAGGGTTCAATGTCCATTTAGGAATCGGATGACAGAGGAGAAGAAGCTGTTCCTGAATCGCTGAGTGTGTGCCTTCAGGCTTCTGTACCTCCTACCTGATGGTAACAGTGAGAAAATGCATGCCCTGGGAGCTGGAGGTCCTTAATAATGGATGCTGCCTTTCTGAGACACTGCTGCCTGAAGGTGTCCTGGGTACTTTGTAGGATAGAACCCAAGATGCAGCTGACTAGATTTACAACCTTCTGCAGTTTCTTTCGGTCCTGTGCAGTATCCCCCCCACCCCATGCCAGACAGTGATGCAGCCTGTCAGAATGGTCTCCATGGTACATCTATAGGAGTTGTTGAGTTTATTTGTTGACATACCAAATCTCTTCAAACTCCTAATTTTATAACTGCATCGATATGTTGGGACCAGGTTAGGTCCCCATGCGAATCGCAAGCGAAAGCCGGTTTTGTTCGCTCCCTACGATGCTCACTCCTTTCTCCAGGGCATTCTCAGTGTTCCATTTTTCAGTCAATTTAAATGCCAGCCCAGATAGACGGGAAAAACAAGGCATTAGGATCGGGGACAAGAGCCGATTTTGCTCACTCTCTGTGATGGTCGCTCCTCTCTCCAAGGCACTGAGGCTATGAAGACTGCCCAGGCCGCTCTGCCCCGTGCCTGCTAATATGATGAACTGATAGGCAAGGCTTTGGTCTACTCCAGGGTTCAAATCTGAGGACTCAGTTTGGTTCGGAATGTTGTTTGCCTCAAGCGTTTGCATGATTCATGTTTTTTCCCCTTTCTCTTGCACATCAGGTGTCGGCCTTCTATTTTTTTTTCTTTAATTAGGTTCTTATTGGGTTCTTTTGGATTTCTTGCTTTGTAGCTACCTGTAAGCAAATAAATCTCAAGGTTGTATAATTCATACATTCTATGATAATAAGTGTACTTCAAATGTAATGTTAAGGATTGCAACTTGACTGCCACAATAATGCTAATCTCTGTGCCTTATTTCATATTGATAGAATTTATGAGGGCACTGTGGTTGATGTCTGGACGTGGATTTTCAATATCCAAAGGTTATAAGACTTATCAGCAAAGTTGAAACAGATTGACATAATAACATGGATACAAAATTGGCTAGCAACAGAAAACAGAGGCATGGTTAATTTTCAGACCTAAAGGAAAGGGAATAGTGACACTCTCCAGCATTTACTGTTCAGGCTTTGACAATTTTGATCAATGTTAATGACCTAGATTTGCTGGTCCAAAGCCTCACTTACTAAATTTGTAAAAAATTCAAAACGTGGTAGCAATGTGAGCTACAAAGAAGATAGCAATACATTTCAGCAGGGTATAGAAGGGTGAAGAGAATGGAAAAATGCAAGGTGATGATGCAGTGTGGAAGGAAGAACGAGGAGAGCCAAACACAATATTGTTCTGAAAGGGAGATCTGGAGGTATCATTGGAAGTGTCATCATACTTTGAGAAAGTAGTTAATAAGGTAAGCATAATTCTGGAGTTTATCAAGAGAGATGCAAAGTATAAAGCAAGACATTGATAAACCATTTTTCTAGCCTCACCTATAGTAAAGTATTAAGTGGGATACGTGCATTCATCTGTAGACTGCTGAGGGTTTGTTCTTGCCGACAATCATCCATGCACCATCAATCTGCAGGACATCTCTCTCAAGGAGATGTCCTATATTATCTGTATATATTTTTTGTGAGATTATGTGTTTACTGCTATCTTATATGTACTATATGTGCCTTGTACTGTGCATGACTGTTGTAACTGTGTTTGCATCTTGGCTCCTGTTTCATTTGGCTGTATTCACAGGTATTCATGGATGGTTGAATGACAATTAAACTTGAACTTGAACCAAACTTTGGTTACTCATTGTAGGAAAGTGTTTTTTTTTGGTTTTAATTCTGTTCTGTCTTGGAGAAGTTGTGTACAGCTTGTGTTTCTTTTGTGAATGCTTCTTATCTAATGCTACACTTGTCACTGTGATACTGCCTCAAGTAAATGCACGTGCACATAACCATAAACTTGTCTTGCACTTTGAGAAGAACTTGTTTATATAGCGTGTGGCTGGAATATGGAATGCACTGATATAGCAGAGACAGGTGTTATTCAACAGGGAATTAGATGAATACTGCATGTTGTGAGAAAAAGTTTGCAAAACTGCAGAGAAGGATATAGGGGTGCAACCAGTATATTGCTCTGGTAGTGATCTGGCTTAGCAACAATGGCTTTCTTTTATGTTGTATCCATCCTATCATATTATAAGTAAATAAGAAAGTGATACACAAAGATTAGCTCTTTTTTCCAAAACTACTGCAGTTTATTCACACAGAAGTACGGGAAGTACAAACATCAAGTATTTACAAGACAGCGAGTAAGTTCAAATTGAAATATGATTATCACTGTCTATAAAAGTCAATTCCCTGGGGCCCATGGTTCCCAGAAATCCTCCACTGCACCCATTGTGACCACATGCCTCCTCTCCAAGGACACTCAGACGTGAACATATCTCCGGAAGAGGGGCAGTTGAAAAGTTGAACAATTCAACAGAGGCTGGCTACGGAACGTAGATATCTTTGATGGAAATTATTATTGTTCTTTGCAGGTTTATGAGGACATAATATTGTGTTTGTTTTTCTTCCACGGGAGAAGATGTTGCATTATGTGTGCATCATAAAAAAAACTTCAGTTCCCTACGGACAATACGTGTGGGTTCACCCTGAACCAAAAGCTATGATGGTGACCTGGTTGCATGCACACAGGGTTGAGCAGCAGTTTAGTAATAAGATGTTCCCACGTAAACCCATGTCAAGTTTGTGTTTAAGAACAAATATTACATGGCAGAGCCCTCAACTACCCACTGCTTGGATCCATGGATAGCCATCTTGGCCAGGCCCAGGAGCAAGCCCATCAGTATGTCCTCCAAGTAACCCACCCCCTTCCGTACCGTGTGCCCATATATCAGGAGCGAAGATTAGCTTATCAAAGCATTGAAACCTAGAGTGAACTGAATCACCTTTGCATCAAAGAACTACACAATCTAAGGATAATGCTGGGGGTTTGTCACAACCATAGATTCAGCAGCACAGCAGATACGGCAATTGTGCTCGTGAACTTGCATGTGTCAGCTAATTATTATTCATTGTGATGGTATTTAACTCCAGTCTTTTTGTCGTAGTGCTTGTTCAAGTCTCAACAAAACACAGCAACGCTTCGCTGCCTGCTTGCGTTCGGCCTTGCCTGAGAAATTGGACTGTCGAGTCAACTGACTCTGAAAACTAGGGTTATTCATTTTATATTTAGCTATTCCTTTCAGCCGCAGTGTCGGCTTCATTTTCCGTTTGAGAGTTTTAGTTAACGGCCCTGTTTGACCTAGCGTTTATTGTTTTCTTTTCCTTCTAACTCTGCTTGCATTAAAGTCTGTGAACTATCGACTCACTTCAGTGTCTCTTGCTCTGCACTTGGGCCATATCCGAATGCAGTGACAGGGCTGCCCACAAATGTCGCCACATTCCAGCACCGCATGCCCACAACTCACTAACCTTAGCCGTACATCTTGGAATGCAAGAGGAAACCCATGTGGTCACAGAGAGAATGTACAATATCCTTACAGACAGCGACGGGTAGTGACCCAGGATCAGTGATTGCTGGTGTTGTGCTAACAGCTACACAGACCTGCATGCTGCCCTATTACCACTTCAGAAGACCTGAAAACCTGGATGAGGAAGTGGCGGGATGGGTTAGTAAATTTGCTGATGACACAAAGGTTGGGGGTGTTGTGAATAGTGTGGAGGGCTGTCAGAGGTTACAGCGGGACATTGATAAGATGCAAAACTGGGCTGAGAAGTGGCAGATGGAGTTCAATCCAGATAAGTGTGAAGTGGTTCATTTTGGGAGGTCAAATACGTATGATGGCAGAATATAGTATTAGTGGTAAGACTCTTGACAGTGCGAAGGATCAGAGGGATCTTGGGGTCCGAGTCTATAGGACATTCAAAGCTGCTGTGCAGGATGACTCTATGGTTAAGAAGGCATACAGTGCATTGGCCTTCATCAATTGTGGGATTGAGTTTAGGAGCTGAGAGGCAATGTTGCAGCTATATGGTCAGACCCCACTTGGGAGTACTGTGCTCAGTTCTGCTCACCTCACTACAGGAAGGATGTGGAAACCACAGAAAGGTTGCAGAGGAGATTTACAAGGATGTTTCCTGGATTGGGGAGAGCATGCCTTATAAGAATAGGTTGAGTGAACTCAGCCTTTTCTCCTTGGAGTGAAGGAGGATGAGAGGTGACCTGATAGAGGTGTATAAAATGTTGAGAGGCATTGATCGTGTGGATAGTCAGAGGCTTTTTCCCAGGGCTGAAAAGGCTAGCTCAAGAGGGCACAGTTTTAGGGTACTTGGAAGTAGGTACAGAGGAGATGTCAGGAGTAAGTATTTTACGCAGAGAGTGGTGAGTGCGTGGAACGGGCTGCCAGGAACAGTGGTGGAGGTGGATACAATAGGGTCTTTTAAGAGACTCCTCACAGGTACATGGAACTTAGAAAAATAGAGGGCTATGGGTAACCGTACGTAATTTCTAAGGTAAGGACATGTTCGGCACAGTTTTGTGGGCCAAAGAGCCTGTATTGTGCTGCAGGTTTTCTATGTTTCTAGAAATTACCAACTCTCAACTTACTCAAACAGTTCTGCTCCAGCACTTGAGGCTCATTTTATATCTGAAGTTCATATGTGTGCTGAATAATGCAGCAGTAACATTAATCATGCATTACACATTGACTAGTGGCACTGGAGTGCTTCCAGTAGCCTCCAAGCAAGGGAGACACAAGAGACAGCTGAAATCTGGGGTAACAGTTTCTCCAGCAGACTGCTTGTTGCCTCAAGGCAAAGGTGCGACATTCGCTTAGTGGGTCATGATAAACTTTCCCATCGTGGGCTATGCAGATACTCAGATTGTGCCTGCAGATTGACTTTTTTTTAAATTCAGCTCAACAAAATCTTTCAATACCCAACCGAGTTTCCAGTTTATTGCTAAAAATACCATCATCCCAAATGAAACATTACAATTTTCAACATTGTATGAAAATGGATGAAAATTCAACAACTGCTGATCTCATTCATGACTTCTAATCCTGCAAACAGAGCAGTAGGGTGTTTGCACGGCTGATATGATCATAGAAAGGAGGTCAAAGGGCGCATTACTTTTGGAGCATTGAGCCTCAGCTCTGCTTTGAGCCAAAATCTGCAGTCAAGTGGATGGCAAAGAACCCGGGAGAGATGCTTGAGACAGATTGAAAAGTGAATAAAAAAACTGGAAATGCTATCACTCGGTAGTCAAAACAGAAAACAACGGAAATATTCAGCAGATCAGAGACTATCTGAAAGATGTGGGCAAATCTGACATGAAAATTAAAATTAGGCTGAAATGAAGGAGAAACTAACTGACATGGCTTACCCAAGTGGGCAGAGATAAAGAAAATCAATCCCCGTGGTTGATAATATGGATATAAGATTCAGAGGGAATAGAGACAAAACAGTAAAAATGGGCAGGCATACACGGGTGAAATTAATTGCAGAACAATGTGCGTGATATAACTTAATGCGAAAAATGAAGAGAAGCAATATAAGGTCCCTCACTTAATTTGAAGCTTTGGAAGACTAAAAACACCCAAGCCTCCAATGTACCAACTTTAAAGGCGAAATACATTAACAGTTTTGTGTATAAATATTGTACAAAACCTAAAACCTTAAGCTAAGTCAATATAATATATTCTATGAACCATAATAATCATGTCAATTTCTGCATTTCAACAACAATCTGCTGGAGGATCTCAATGGGATTGTATGTTGCTCCAAATTCCAGAATCTACAATCTCTTGTGTCTCAGTTAAGGAAATGATTCACGCTAATCACAGCAATTTACTGCAGCCCTTTGTGTCCTTCATCTTTGATTGAAACTTGCAAGGCAAGGAATATTAAAGGTCAGCATTCCAGTACACCTTTAAGTTCACTTTTAATATCCATAGAATCAGCTTCCCACATCCATACCTTTACCCGCAGTTTACAAACTTTATTCTCCTTTCCCTCTGTATTAAATCACATATTCAATTTCAAAATACTATGAATGGTCATTGTACTGAGAGTCTGAGGTAGATGATGTTAGTCTCCTTAGAGCAGAAAAATGAAGAGGATATTAAATATAAATCATGAAGTATTTAGAGACAGTAAATAACAGAATGGTGTTTGACAATCAGAGGGATCTGGTGCAAGAGAAAAATTGCAGAGGAACAGAACTGTGCAAAAGACTTAGGCATATGTATTTTACAGCACATAGCTAGGATGACTAGGACTTTTGCACAGTACCATAGTAATTTTATATATTACATTGTACTGCTGCCTCAAATATATGCAAATTCAATGGCATATGAGAGTGATGATAAACCTGGTGTTGATAACGCTTCTCTATTGTGGAGTGAGAGTGGGAAGGAAACAGGGACAGGAAACAGGAAACATGATTGGAAAAAGGGGAAGGGAGAGGGAAGCACCAGACAGACTTCCTGTAATGATCAATAAACCATTTATTTGGTATCAAAAAACCCCGCCTGGAATCTCAGGGCTGGGGGTGCCTGCATCCACACCACCTCCCACCCATGGGACTCCTTCTCTGCCATCTGATCCACACCCCTCCCGTGGAGCTCCACTCTCGCCATTCCCAACATCCTTTGCTCCCACCAGATTTACAAACTCGCTCACCGCTCCACATTGACAAATACAATACTGTGTAAAAATCTTGGGCACCCTAGGTATATATATGTGCCCAGGACTTTTGCACAGTACTGTATGAGCAAAAATCTGCATATCACGATTTTCTGCACTTAAAATATTTGGTAATATTGCACTGCTTGAGGATGGACTAAAAGATAAATTAAAATGTTTTGTCCCTTCCTGCTCTTTTAGATTTTATAGAGTTAATGCATAAAAGCTTCATAGGTAATTCCCGTGTAATAATGTTAAAATCTGATTATTTTATCAATATTATGATTAAATAGGACAACAACATTAATAAGTTGGCTTGGATACAGCATCCATTTCAATAGCTTTAATACTGATCAAATTTCAGAGTATAATCATTATTAGGTACACCTGTACACCTACTCATTAATGCAAATATCTAATCAGCCAATCATGTGGCTGATTATATATAACAATATCAAACAATGTTATTTGAATAACATGATACCTAATATGCACTATTACTATTTCCAATTTCCACTTTTAGAATTCACAAATAAAACAAAATTATCTAGAATGAAACCTGCAAGCCTTAGAAGCACCGATGTTATTAATATGCATCACCATCATGGACTTTTGTATGGCAAATGTGCACTTTGACAAATCACAGATAATGGAGAATAAATCTAATGGTGGGTAACTGCCAAGAATTGATTCCTTGCATGTCTAATACCTCATTCATTTTCTTTCCTTTTCTTTGACATAATGGATCATCAAACTGGGATATGTTGGTAGCTAATCTACTGTTACGATGTGTTCCCATCACCTTTAAAAGACAAAATCAACCGATAATTCCTAATATTTTTGCTTAACACTGAAATATTTATCCCCTTTCCTAGTGCAACACTTTACTTATAAACTTACTGCAGAGATTTATTGCTGTGGCCTTTTAGCTCATATTGATGCACTGTCTGTATTTCTTCCATGTCCTCTGACTGATATTATTGATCCAAAGTCTTAAGGTCATGATGAGCAAGTCACATTGAACATTAATGAATACATGGAGTAAGTGCAGTATTGGGTATTCAAAGAAGTCTTCAGCTGCTTTCAACTTTTTGTGCTGAGTGTGCTTACTAATCAAATATTGAGCCCATCTTTTTAAGAAATTACAGACTTCATGATCAATTACATAAGTTCGGGCATGAATAAAGTGCCACTATTCTTTCAAAAAAAAGTTATGACAGCAATATGTTAAAAGCAAGAGAGATGTTTGGATTTTCACAAGTACAGTGCATTCCGTTAAATTGGAACATATCAGGCCAGTACATTTTACCCCAATTACATAGATGCCCAATTAGTCGAAGTTGCATGGAAATAGTGAAAAAGTATTAAAAAAAAGGCAAACAGGGTGTTTAAATGAAATACAGAACAACTTAGAACACCACCAATATTACTGTAATACTATAAAACTGTGTATTAGTTCCTAAAAATTATCAACAGAAGAATTCATCTGTCATGTTCTTTTGACTAAAAATGAACAAAATCAACCCATAAACCTAGCACAGATAATGGACTGCCTTCATACAATGCTATCAAAAATTGCACCCTCCAAATCTTTTCATTTTCATTGTAACATTCAAGATGATTGTTCATACATTCAAATTCATAGTAGCTCTTACTTGTCGAAGTAGTAAAATCATTTCATTTTCCCTCCCAGCCGTTCTTGGCACCTCGAAGCGTAAGTGCTTTGAACCGCAATGACAAAAACTGTTCTGAATTGTCTTACTACTTATTTCTCACCGACTATCAGTGACAAAAATTGCTACTTTTTGAACACAAACACACGCCATTTAAAAACTGTTCACTCACAGCATAGTGTTGTGTTAAACAGCCACACAAATACACATGACCGACCCTAATTGAAACTGTTTGGCAACAGTCTCCTGCCGCCAATCAAGCGGAATAGTGCCCCAAATAAACGAGGGAATCCTGGCCATTTTCTCAATCAGTTTTTGTTCTTAAGGAGTTGTCCCAAATAAGTGGCTGCCTGATTAACCAATGGCCCAATTAACCAGAATTCACAGTAGTAGCTGTTTCTGCAGAGAAATTCAACACTGTCATGTGTATCATTTATATATAATGTATTTATAGAGGTCAGTTTGTGCAGGCTATATTATACTTGCAATCACCTCAGGGTGCAATAGTGACCATTGGTAAATTCTTCCAGACACAGTTCATCTGAGCGTGTCTGATATTTGCCAAAAATCATGTACACATTTAATGACATAATTTAGCGAATGACAACCATTCCCGCATTAACTGACAGGAATCAACTGTTAAAAAGTGCAACCTGTTATTTTTATTTTTGATTTTGCCTAAAACAAAAATCAAAACTCTGTATCAAGTCAGCAAATAAACACAGTTTAAAAGGTCCCCACTGTTGCATCAATACTTTGTCCATAATCTCTACCAGACTCACTTTATGTATTCCAGCTTTGTCCATAGGTATCACTGACAAATATTTAATAATTTTGGTATTATGCATCTCAGTTGCCAGATGCTGTTATCAGTGGCTAGGCAATCATGTGATTTGTGAGATGAATACTGTTAGGATACAGTGGAAATGCAGTGATCATCCTTTCTCCATCCTGTCATCTTCCTCCAGTTATTGTACATAGCAACGTTTTGTACTGCACTGTCGTTCATGGGTAAAGCCCTCCCAAAAATTGAGCACATCTACATGAGAGGCTGTTGCAGGAAAGCAGCATCTATCATTAAGGACCTCCACCATCCACAACAAGTTCTTTTCTTGCTGCTGCCATCAGGAAGGTGGTACAGGAGCCTGAGGACTCATACCACCAGGTTCAGGAACAGTTACTATCCCTCAACCATCATGCACTTGAACCAGAAGGATTTACTTCACTCAATTTCACCTGCCCAATCATTGAAACGTTCCCACAACCAATGGACTCATTGTCAATGACTCTTTATCTCACGTTCTCAATATTTTTTGGTTATTTAATTATATTACTGTTTCTTCTTTTATCATTTGCACAGTTTGCTGTCTTCTGCATTCTGGGTGAATGCCGTAGTTGGGTGGTCTTTCATTGATTTCGTTATAGTTATTATTCTATAGGTTTTTTGAGTATGCCCACAAGAAAATGTATCTCAGGGTTTCATATGGGACATATATGTTCTTTGCTAATAAAATTTACTTTGAACTTTAAACTTTGAATTGAGAATCAGGAAAAGCCTAAACAAAGTTTACAACATGATTCAGAACGGTGAATCTGTGGAATTCATTACCACAGATGGCTGTGGATGCCAAGTCATTGGGTATATTTAAAGCTCAGGTTGATAGGTTCTTTATTAGTATGGCTGTTAAAGGCTATGGGGAGAAGGCAAGAGGGTAGGTTGAGAGGGATAATAAATTAGCTATGGTTGAATGGTGGCACAGACTTGATGGGTCAAATGGCCTAATTCTACTCCTATGTCTGATGGTCCTTCGTCCTTATCATTTCCTGTATTTTATATTTTTATTTCTACTTTCCAACACCTACATATTTACCTAAACACAAGAGATTCTGCAGATGCTGGAAATCTAGAGCAACTCACACAGAACGCTGGAGGGACTGAACAGGTAAGACAGCAACTATGGAAAGGACCAGGCTGTTGATGTTTTGACATTACTGTTTAGCAATCAATTTTATAAATTTTTGTTGCACAGCAAATAAAAAGTAACCACAATCAGATTCTATTTTCAGACCTAATAATTCAAAGTTCTTTGAATTGTGTATGTTATTAGAGCAAGAGGGCAAGTGGCAAACAAAATAAGAGTCTGTTGGGCTAGAAACTAAGAAAGAACTTTGTCAATGCCCACATCCTCCAAACGTTCACCAGAGAATGTTCAACATGTAAAATATTCCTTCTTCACACAAGCTCAAGTAATAGTAATGGATTATCACACACTGTACAATTAGTATCTGCCATTTCTCATGTCAGTATTTCTTAGCGGGCCTTTGGCCTCTAACATTAGTTCATATAAGTTCCAAGGAAGGAATCATGTTCTAGGATCAAGTTCAATGAGGCTTGGGCAAACTTTAGAGATCTTGGTAGAATGTTAAAAGGGTGCAAATCCATGTACATGTACAATGTCCTGTGTATGTTACTCAAAATGGCTTCTTTGGGTTGTTACGAGTAGGAATGCTTCTTTGTCTGATAAGTGTTTCTCTCGCCATTGTTTCACTTTAGAATGGCTGATATGGTAATTGTATTCATTTGTTAATCAATGGGGAATGTTATTGTGCTTTGTGAGGCTGGGAACTTGGGGGAGGGGTTTCGCGGGTTTTTTGGTGTGAAGAGAGTCGGGAGGAAGACGGACGAGGAAGGTGGACGGGCGCTGGACGGCTCGTAAGACCACCGGGGTGGTCCCAGGTGCGAGGAGTGGCTGTCGGATGATTCGTTGATTGAGCTCCACCGATGTGCACTACACTGACTGAACTTTGATAAGTTGGCGCCTTTTGTTTTTTTTCTTTCATATATATATATAGTATTGCCTAATACTTCTTTAGTTAATGTTAGTAAACTCTATAAAGTGTATTTCATAACGGTATTTGGTGTGAAGTTGATACGGTGGGCGGCGCGAGGCATAAACGCGATTCTCACAGCACCTGCGTGTACGGGAGGTGGGTTGGTGAGTGGCTGGATCTCCTTTTCCCCTAGACACATACCAGCCTTTTGGGTAAGTGTTACATACACCTGACGGCAAAGCCATAAGTCCCCAGGGGATGAGATGTGACCGTAGGTGTGATGCTTTTGGGCAATCGGAGGAAAAGGATGGAATCCTGACTGCTGTGTCATGGACACAAACAATAGTTTCATTTCAAGAGGCTCAGACAAGAGGCAGATTACGCCTTCAGCAGACATTTTTTTGCTGGTTGTTTGCAAGCATCCATGGCCATTGGTGTAACCACAATGTGACAGGTCACAGTAACGCTGATTTATGGTGTACCCTGAAGTTCATCATTAGTTTCTGACAAGCTTTGATGCTTGTTGTGGGTCACAGAAAACAAAAAACTCATTTAGTTTGATCAGGTGGTATGACACTTTGAGGAATACAGATTGGTAATTGATTAAAGATCAAAAGTGAAGGAAATACTTATTGTGTTATACTTATAAATACTTATTTCCCTTATTTTTATATGATGTTAAAAGATTTCTTTGATTCTACTGATTGAGATATCTTTAAAACTAGTACTGATGAATACACTGATACAGTTGGCTCCTATATCAGCTTTTGTGAAAATCCCAGCATCACCACAAAAACAATCACCAGATTTAGCAATAATTAACCCTGGTTTAACGCATAGATTAAACAGCTGCGCCTGGAGAAGGAGGAGGCCTTTAGGGATAGCGTTAAAGGGAAGTTCAAAAAAGCTAAGTACAAGCTGGAGAAGGCAATCAGAACTGCCAAATACCAATATTCAGTCAAAATGGAAAGCCAGCTTTCTGCAAATGCATGTTCTTCAGTTCTGATAAAGGCATTTTTACGATGCATCTGAAAGAGATGCAGCGTCTTTCACTGCTCATCCCGTTGTCCAAGAGACCCAAGCAGATTATCTGGGGGAAGCAGCAATTCGATTGCACTCCTTCCAATGTAGTGTACAATCTGGTCGCCTCGACACCGAAGATATGAAATACAGACTCAGCCACCTCTTTGATATTAAATACTCCAGATTCAGGAAATTCACTTTTCTCTGTATCAGAACTTGCCATTTCTGTATCAAGCCATCCATCTGTAATATTGGCACAATTGCTCTTTTTCCATTAGTGCAGGCTGACCTGCTGGGCATGTCCCACACCACTGCTATTAGCAACACATTATACATCTCAACTCTCTAAATGCCCTCATTAAACCATTTCATCAGGCAACTCTTACAATTTATCCTCATGGCAACTCTGGCCTCAAGCTTTGACACTCTAAAACCCTTTGGTCTACTCATCCATCATGTCAACCTCTTTAAAACTATTTCTTAATCACTATTTCCAAAGGGTTTTACCCGAAATGTTGACTCTAATTCTCAGACACTGCCTGACCTGCTGTGTGTTTGCAGCACTTTCTGTTTTTATTAGCCATTTTAAAATCATCTACCAGGCTTACAGTCAGACATCACTGACCTTCAGATTAAGCAAATTGCATTTCACTGTTGTTGCTGTCTCATAAGATTTAACAACAGATGTTTGTTGTACATTTTCCAGATTAAAATAAATATCAGATGATGTTTGTTTCATGTAGCTTTCTTGAT
Source organism: Hemitrygon akajei (assembly GCF_048418815.1). Lineage (NCBI taxonomy): Eukaryota > Metazoa > Chordata > Chondrichthyes > Myliobatiformes > Dasyatidae > Hemitrygon > Hemitrygon akajei. The sequence goes on from NC_133125.1 coordinate 111,568,973, forward strand.
ATAATATTAAACATGTAAATTCTGAAATCTCATTCACAAATGCTCTGATTTTATAGATGAGAGTTACTTTAATGGATAAAATAACAGGTACAGAAGCCAGCATGTTGTTTTGCACAATAGATCTGTGTGTTCACTGGCATTTCAATGCAACTTGCTCATGCCGACTGAGATGCCCATCAACGCTAAATCCACTATTCCTTTCCTATCCATGTACCTGTCTATATCCTTTATTAATGTCAGATTTGTCCCTGCCTCTTCTATCTCCTTATGTTCCATTCACTCACCAGCTTCCATGAAAAACTTGCCCACACCTTGAAGATTTTCTCCTCTCACATTAAACATATAGTCTTGAGTTTTAGACCCCCCATCCTTAAAAAAAAATGACCGTGACTAGCTACCCTATTTAGCTGCTCATAATTTTACTAAGATCACCTCTCAGTTTCCCCTGCTCCAATGAGAGCAATCCTATCCAATCGTTCCTTGAAACTAAAGTCCTTAGTCCCAATCAAAATCCAGGTGAATCTCTTATGCACTCTTTCTCATGCAAACATATCCTTTCTATAATGAGGCATCCAGAAATTCTACACACAATAGCCCAAATGTGGCCTAGTGAATGTCTTATATAGCTGCAGCCATTGCAACTCTTATAGCCAGTACCTCTGCTAAATGCCTTCTAAGCTACGCTATCCACTTATGTCTCTGTGTTCAGTGAGTTATAAATTTGTTCTCCTAAGGTCTCTCTGTACATCAATGCTTTTAAGATCTCCATCATTTACTTTATATGTCCTACCAGTATTAGATGACCCAAAGTGTATTAATTCACAAATGTCTAGATTATATTTCATCTGCCACCACTCTATCCAACTTTACAGTGGATCTACATCACTCTTTGTCCTTAGGCAACCACTCTCACTATCTACAATTCCATCAATGCTCATGTTGCCAGCAAACTTACTTATCAAACAACAATCATTCCAATCCAAATCATTAACACAGGTCCCTGCACTGATCCCTACTGCAGCCACTGGTTACAAGCTTCAAGACTGTAAAATAACCCTCTACCACTACTCTCAGCTTCCGATCACCAAGCCAATTTTGAATACAATCTGACAAAACACCTTGGATCCTGTGTGTCCTAACATTCTCTTTCCCAGTCCTGACAAAAAGCTTTACCGAAACGTTGTCTATTTATTTCTCTCCATAGATCCTGTTTGACCTGCTGAGTTCCTCCACTGCTTTGTGTGTGTTGCTCTAGATTTCCAGCATCTGCAATCTCTCTTATGTCTATGACCATAAAATTTACCCCTAAGAATTTTTTTCTAATAGTTTCACTACTACTGACATAAGGCTCAACAGCCTGTAGTTTCCTGGCTTCATTGCTACTGTCCTTCTTAAATATGGAAACATTAGTACCCTCTGATCTTCTGGTATCACACTCATGAATGAAGATTATGCAAAAATCTTTGTCAAGCCCCAGCAACCACCTCCAATTCTTTCCATAACACCCTTGGAAATATTTCATTAGGCCAGTGGTGGGAGGGTGGGTGGGACTATGACTAGAGATCATGGGTTAAGGGTGAAAGGTGAGAAGTTTAAGGGGAACATGAGTGAAAACTTCTTCATTCAGAGGGTGGTGAGAGTGTGGAATGAGCTGCCGGCACAAGCGGTGCATGCAAGATTGATTTCAATGTTTAAGAGAAGCTTGGATAGGTACATGGATAGTAAGGGTAGGGAGGGCTATGGTCCCAGTGCAGTTCGATGGATGTAGGCAAATTAAATGGTTTTGGCATGGACTAGAAGGGCCAAAGGGCTTAATTCTATGCAGTACTTCTCAATGATTCCCTCTTTCCCAAATCAGCCCCTAATATCAGCGTACAATCCCCTACCTCCATTCTCCTCATCCTTCTCCTAGTGAACATCCCTGGCTCCATTAGAAGACTTCCTGATGGAACCCAGAGGAAGCCCAGTCATTCCTGACCTTTTACCTTACATCTAACATACTTACAGCATGTTTTGGAATTATCTTTAATTCTGTTGGCTATCAGCTTCTCTAGATTGCCAACAGCCTCAGACAGGTCTCTACCTATGCTGTCCCTGCATTGTAACTTTCAGTATCAAAGCAAAAGCACAGAGCAGTAATCTGGAGAATGCTGCTGAGCTTATGAATGTGAGGTTGAGCAGATCAGTAGGCTTTAGAAAGAGTATAATTTTAACTGGATGTTACAAAGGATGTAGGCCTTTACTTTTGACAATATTTGATTGAATAGAAGTTTTCAATATGTTGAAAGATTTTGATGGAATAGATACAGAAAACTTATTCCCTTTGGTGAATGAATCGGACTAAAGGTAACATATTCATAATCCTTCACAAGAATCTGGAGAGGAGTAATGAAACGCTTTCTCCCCACTGAGAGGAAAAGATAGTGGAAGTTGGCACCATAAATATTTTTTTAAAGGATTTGAACAGGTATTTGGTGATAAGAAACAAATAGGATTACAGACAAAAAGCACGAATCCACTTTTGCTCAGGAGGGGAAACTGTTCTGAGATAGTTATATATTTTATGCTCATGTAAGATGTATGCCCTCCTCAAGCAATAACTGCACTGATTGTGCAGTTTCTTGAACTACTGCGCAGTGATAGGGAAGAATTTTTGGAACCCCATGCATGTGTTCAGAGTGGCCTATGTGGTTTGGATCCATGTCTGCATTTTGTAATATGTTCACCGGTTACAAAAGTGAGGAGGCCATTGCATAACTTAAGGTGCAGAGAAGATTTGATCATTAACCAATATGAATTTGAATCTAAAATACGAGAAAATCTCCAGATGCTGGAAATCCAAAGTAAAACACACAAAATGCTGGAGGAACTCAGCAGGCCAGGCAGCATCTATAGAAGTGAGTAAAAAGTCGATGTTTCAAGCTGAGACCCTTCGTCAGGCCTGGAGAAACTAAGATGAGTATAGGCATAAATAACTGATGAAGGGTTTTGGCCCAAAATATCAATTGCTTACAATTTTCTATAGATGCTGCCTGGCCTGCAGAGTTCCTCCAGCATTTTGTGTGTGTTGCATTGAATTTGAATCTGAATCTTATCAGAGGAACTGAGCAAGTTGGATTCAAGCAACTAAATAAATTTGTAATTTTAAATGATACAAGTTGTAGGAACTATTTCTTTCTTATCCAGCCTAGGTTATATGTGACTTCACACCCAAAAATATGGTTGACTCTTAATTATGTCATCAGTTTGGAGATCAGGAATAGCCAATAAATGCCAGGATTGCTAGCGATATTTGCATCCCATGAATAAATAAAATACAAGAGAACCGTCACCAATACAGTACCAAGACAATCTCAGATGTGGCTCATTATTTCTCACACAGAGACAAATCATAAAATTCTTGACATGTAAGGAAGCTATTCAGCTTTTGTGTTCATGCAGGGCCAAATGGAGTTCTCTATCCAATGTCCACATCCCAGATCAGTCTGCAGCTTTGGCAATTATGACAGAAAGGTTAATAATGTGTTGTAAGTTTCCCTCTCTACTTACTTTTCAGACAGTGAGTTAGACGCAGGTTAACCTTATGAAGAAAAATAAATTCTCTTTTACTGTTCCAATTTATCACCTTAAAACTATATCCTTCAGTTATTAACTTTCCTGCAGAGAGAGAAATGTCCTTCTGGATCATGCTGCCTAAGTCCCTGATAATTCATCATACCTCAATTAAATTTCTTATGTTACAAAACAGCCAACTCTGCCACTTTTGATCATGGATAAAAATTCTGAAGCCTCATAAATTGCATCTGCTCTCTTTCAAGTGCAATTACACCCTTCTTAAGGGATGGACGTTATGACTGTGCACAGTCCTTCGTGGTCCTGAATCACAGTTGTTGAGCCAAAGCTCAACAATTCCTTTCCTTGCACAGATGCTGCTTGACCTGCTTGGATCCTCCAGCATTTGGAGTGTGTTCCTGCAAATTCCAATATCTACAGTACCTTGTGTCACCCACTCTAGGAATCAGAACCAGGTTTACTATAACTGACATATGTTATGGAAGTTGTTCCTTTACAAAAGCAATACACTGCAAGATGACAAAAATCGCTTCAAGTTATGAAAATACAGCAAAAGACGAGTGAAGTTGTATTCATGTATTCAGAGACCATTCAAAACTAAGATGGAGCAAAAAGTTGTTCTTGAAATGGTGAATGTAGGTGTTCAGTCTCCTGGACCTCCTTCCCACTGCTGGAAGGCATGCCCTGGATGGTAAGGTTTTTTTAATAATGGACGTTGCCTTCTTGAGGCACTGCATCTGAAGGTATCTTTGATGGTGTGGAGGGTTGTACCTGCGATGGGACTGGCTGAGTCTATAACCTTCTGCAGTCCTCTGCATTGGAGGCTCCATACGAGATTGTGATACAACCAGTCAGAATGCTCGCCAGTGTACATCTGTAGAAATTGGGATGACTCTTTGGTGACATACCAAATCTCCTCAAATTCATAATGAATTAAAGCTGTTGGCATACCTTCTTCATGTGTGCATCAATATGGTGGACCCCAGATAGGTCCTCTGGGATGTTGATGCACACTCTTCCCACTGGTGGCTCCTCAATAAAGACTGGTGTGTGTTCTTCCAACTTCCCCTTCCTGAAGTCCACAATTGATTTATTAGTCTTAATGACATTGACTGTAAAGTTGTTGTTGCAACTCCACTCAACCTGTTGAACTTCCCATCGCTATCTCGGATTGTGAAAACTTTAGTGACGTCATCAGTAAATTTATTGATGGTCTTTGAGTTTTGTCTAGCCACGTAGTCATGAGTACAGAGAGAGGAGAACAATGTGCTAAGTAGCTGGGCTTGTATTGATTGGCAGAGAGGAGAAGATGTTATTACCGATTTGCACTGACTGTGGTCTTGTAATTAGGAAGGTGAAGATGTATTTGCAGTGATAAGTACAGAAGGCAAGGTTTTTGAGGCTTGTTGATTGGTAGTGAGGGAGTGATGGTGTTGAATGTTGAGTTGTAATCAATAAATAGGTATAACCTGTTCATTCTGCATTAACTTTGAACTTTACCATATAACCATATAACAATCACAGCACGGAAACAGGCCATTCCGGCCCTCCTAGTCCGTGCCGAACTCTTAATCTCACCTAGTCCCACCTACCCGCACTCAGCCCATAACCCTCCACTCCTTTCCTATCCATATACCTATCCAATTTTACCTTAAATGACACAACTGATCTGGCCTCTACTACTTCTACAGGAAGCTCATTCCACACAGCTATCACTCTCTGAGTAAAGAAATACCCCCTCGTGTTTCCCTTAAACTTTTGCCCCCTAACTCTCAAATCATGTCCTCTCGTTTGAATCTCCCCTACTCTCAATGGAAACAGCCTATTCACGTCAACTCTATCTATCCCTCTCAACATTTTAAATACCTCGATCAAATCCCCCCTCAACCTTCTACGCTCCAATGAATAGAGACCTAACTTGTTCAACCTTTCTCTGTAACTTAAGTGCTGAAACCCTGGTAACATCCTAGTAAATCGTCTCTGCACTCTCTCTAATTTATTGATATCTTTCCTATAATTCGGTGACCAGAACTGTACACAATATTCCAAATTTGGCCTTACCAATGCCTTGTACAATTTTAACATTACATCCCAACTTCTGTACTCAATGCTCTGATTTATAAAGGCCAGCGTTCCAAAAGCCTTCTTCACCACCCTATCTACATGAGACTCCACCTTCAGGGAACTATGCACTGTTATTCCTAGATCTCTCTGTTCCACTGCATTCCTCAATGCCCTACCATTTACCCTGTATGTTCTATTTGGATTATTCCTGCCAAAATGTAGAACCTCACACTTCTCAGCATTAAACTCCATCTGCCAACGTTCAGCCCATTCTTCTAACCGGCATAAATCTCCCTGCAAGCTTTGAAAACCCACCTCATTATCCACAACACCTCCTACCTTAGTATCATCAGCATACTTACTAATCCAATTTACCACCCCATCATCCAGATCATTTATGTATATTACAAACAACATTGGGCCCAAAACAGATCCCTGAGGCACCCCGCTAGTCACCGGCCTCCATCCCGATAAACAATTATCCACCACTACTCTCTGGCATCTCCCATCTAGCCACTGTTGAATCCATTTTATTACTCCAGCACTAATACCTAACGACTGAACCTTCTTAACTAACCTTCCATGTGGAACTTTGTCAAAGGCCTTGCTGAAGTCCATATAGACTACATCCACTGCCTTACCCTCGTCAACATTCCTCGTAACTACTTCAAAAAATTCAATAAGGTTTGTCAAACATGACCTTCCACGCACAAATCCATGCTGGCTACTCCTAATCAGATCCTGTCTATCCAGATAATTATAAATACTATCTCCCCTAAGAATACTTTCCATTAATTTACCCACCACTGATGTCAAACTGACAGGTCTATAATTGCCAGGCTTACTTCTAGAACCCTTTTTAAACAATGGAACCACATGAGCAATACGCCAATCCTCCGGCACAATCCCTGTTTCTAATGACATCTGAAAGATCTCCGTCAGAGCTCCTGCTATCTCTACACAAACTTCCCTCAAGGTCCTGGGGAATATCCGGTCAGGACCCGGAGATTTATCCACTTTTAAATTTCTTAAAAGCGCCAGTACTTCCACCTCTTTAATTGTCATAGGACAATTTTGACCAATAAAAGCAGATATACCATATGCCTTCTTAACCAACTTTTTGACACTTTCCTACCTGAAAAGATCTGGGAAGGTGTACTCCAAGAGCCCTCTGTTCCATCTCCTGCTATTTACTCTGCATTCCTTTGCCCTGTTTGACTTCTTCAAACATATTTCTGACTTTGCTGAACTGACATGTCACAAGACAACAAAGGGCTAGCACCGAACCCTGCGAAATCCCACGTCTTTCATTCACTAAAACACAGATTGAAATGAATAATGTAGACATCACCGTGAAACCTTTTAAGCAGTAGTCACACAATATTTGCATTCACAGGGAGCAACATTTTGTTTTAATTGAGTAGAGCTCCAAGCCCACTTGCATGCAAACTACCACGTCCTGTACCTGAGTGAAGCCAGAAAATCTATACGTGCACACTGTCCACTGTAATCAAATCAAAGAGCAGGTTATGAGTGCCCTGTCCTTGAGAAAGGAGCCTTTATCATGGTGCGAATGTAGCTCCAGATATTAAAATGTGGGGACATCATCTACTGCCATGTTTCCTGATCCATAGCACACTGAATTACCCCCAGACATCATTTGTAGCCAGCATTGGCCAGAAACTTCACCCTGGGGGCAAAAAGGTCATCTTCTATTTTCTGGACAGTTCACCGTTCTCCCACAGCTGCATAATGCCACAAAAAAATCAGGCATCAGAAATGGAGTAAACATGGTGCTGCCCTCTTGAAAATTCAATTCCGCTGCTTGCATCTGCACAGGGAATCCAGTTCATTGACACCCCTCTTATTCTACACACTGCACAATCAAGCCACATTGATGAAGCAGCCAAGGAGCCTGCAGATCAGTGAGGAGGGTGACGAGGATGACTTAGTGAAGTCCCTGCTGAACTCCAAGAACTTTTTCTACCAGCATAGTTATTCAATAAAAACAGGTACAGTCATGGAGAAATAATTCTCATTGAACCTGCATGGTCAACATCAAAGTCAAAGACGATGAAACTTGGAACAAACCCTATCACCACCATCATTGAGCGAAAATCAGACAAAATGGCCCAGACTATGTTACAATCCTTCCCAACCTCCTTTAGAGACCAAAATCCACTGTAGAATGGATAAATCTCAGACAATATACCAAAGTGGATTATTGCAGTATCTGGATTTTGTGGTGAGTAGCACTGACCTTCAGATAAAATGTACTTTTCTCAGATAAACCTGTCATAATCAGATTCCAAATTCTTACTCTTTCAACAGACAGTCAATATTGTATTCAGTATTGTACTGACGAAGGGTCTCGGCCCGAAAACGTCGACAGTGCTTCTTCCTATAGATGCTGCCTCGCCTGCTGCATTCCACCAGCATTTTGTGTGTGTTGCTTGTATTCAGTATTCAGTATTGTAAACATGGCAACTTTAAAGATGGCACTGAACAATTCAAACAAGTTGGAATTCACTAGTTCTGAAACAGGGCCTACATATGAAATATAAACAACTACTCCTTCTCCACAGTTGTTGTTCAACCCAGTAAGTTCCTCCAGCGGATTGCATTTATGCTCTAGATTCCAGATCTGCAGATTCTTGTCTCCTTGGAATTCACTGACTAGCGAGCTACAGTAAGGCATGAACATTTCAAAGCAATCGAATCCACAATTATTCAGAAATTAGATATTCCCCAAGGAATGCCAATTGAGGCTCATTTTAACTCAATGCACTGATTAACCAGTTCAAGAAGTACAATGGAGCAACAACTATTGATCATCAGTGGCAGAACACAGAGTTTCACTCAGCTTTCAACATTTGATCTGATCAATGTAATGTCACACTTTCCTGGGTAAACTGTCAATTTTAACTAAATCTTTGTCACCTAATCCTGTTGCTTTCAATCTCCTGCATAATGAAGGGGTTACTGGAGAAGAGACACAATGAAGTAGGTTGTATATCTAGGCCATATATGTCAAACTCAAGGCCCACGGGCCAAATCCGGCCCGCGGTGGAATTATCTTTGGCCCGCGAGATAATATCTAATTACTATTAAAGCTGGCCCCAGTAATCGAAGCGCCTATGGCGTATGATATGGCTAATGCTGAGTTTATTCAGGTACCAGGATTACGACACTATGAAACGAAACACCACGACAAATACAAGCATCTGGACAAGAAACAGAAGCTCCAGAAGGTAGAAGAGTTGAAAAGAAGTCTGGCGTCACAGCAGGCTATGTTCACAAAAGCCAAAACACAAAGTGAGGCTGCTGTAAAGGCTAGTTTTATTGTGGCAGCAGAGATCGCTAAATCAGCCCGGCCCTTTACCGAGGGAGAGTTTCTGAAGAGCTGCATGTTGAAGGTGTGTGACGTCGTGTGTCCAGACAAAAAGCAGATGTTGGCTAATGTAAGCCTGAGTAGAAATACGGTCGCTGATCATGTTTGTGAGATAGCCACTGATTTAAGAACACAGTTGATTGAAAGAAGCAAAGACTTTATTGCATACTCGCTTGCTGTGGATGAAAGTGCTGATATGACGGACACTGCACAGCTGGCTATCTTCATCCGAGGAGTGGTCTCCAATTTGTGCGTTACAGAGGAAATATTGAACATTAAATCGATGCACAGGACAACGTTAGGTCTACATTTGTGTTTGTCAATGCTTGATTTCAAACGGTTTATTAAAGGAAAAGGTATGGCTCCCAAAATAATCAGCCGAAATAGCATTGTTTCTTTCTCGTTGCCTACTTTCTTGTAATCTACGACTGTAAGTTAATACCAATCATAAAAAGAATGCTTGCTAGGCAATCTGCTTCACAAAAAACGAAATTCGTAAAGTGAAACAATTTTAGATATAGCAGAGACTGAGACACATGAGAGCAGGTTGAAAAAATGAAGGCAACGAAAGCTGTGGGAGCACGCACGCGTGCACAACTGATCCGGCCCGCATGAAGTCGCATTTTTCTCAATCCGGCCCGTGACCTAAAATGAGTTTGACACCCCTGATCTAGGCAGTTAATCTGCCTCATATTCAAACTACCTCCCTGAGGAGTCACCCAGCAGCAATGCCAAAATAACCAACGCAAGAACAGGGAGAAACTGAGTGATAGTAAAAAACAAAATCAGGGGCCACATGCAGACATTGAAGTAAAGGCAATAGTCTACATATCTCACCATCAAAACATCCACAGAAATAAGCCAATAACCTTGTGGAGAAACCATCAGTCCTGTCAAGATTAACCTTAAACATGTTCGTATGAGACTGAAATCCAATTTCTGGTCAAATTCTGAGGGTGGCAATAGAAAACAGATGTACACTGAACTTTGAAGGTGCTATGAATAGTAGTGGATTGATACAATGAATGTGATCATATGCCGTTGAAATCATATTAAACACAAAGCAGAAATTGTATCATGTCATGCATCTATTAATTTCTGGATGATGTGAAATCATATTTTGTTCAGCCTAATCTGTAAATAGTATGGTAAGGTAATAAATGGTACTCTAATAGCAGTGCAGTAGTGAAATTACTGGATCTGTAATCCAAAATTCTGGATTTAGCCTCCTAAGAACAAATCTAGCAACTTTAGAATTGGAATTCAATTAATTGTCTGAAATTAGCACTATGCTTTGCAGTACCTGCGACCTGGGTCCAATTCCTGCAGCTGTCTGTAAGGAGCTCATATGTTCTCCCCATGTGTGCCTAGGTTTCCTCCGGGCCCTCCAGTTTCCTCCTACTGTCCAAAGACATACTGGTTGGTAGGTTAAATGGTCATTGTAACTTGTCCTATAATTACGCTAGGATTAAATTGGGGGTTGCTGGGCTGTGTGGTTTGAAGGGCTGGAAATGCCTATTTTCAGATCAGATCAGATCAGATCAGATTCAGTTTATTGTCATTTAAAAAGAACAAATGCAATGCAGTTAAAAAATGAGACAACGTTCATCCAGAATGATATCACAAAAACACATGACAAAACAGACTACACCAGAAAATCCACATAACGTTTGGCAATCTCCAATCCAGAGTTCGGAGAGGCTGCTGCGTATTAATATCGCGCTACCATCTTAGCGCGTTCCCCGGAGAGGTGCTCCAACTCCACCAGACAAAACAAGACCAAAAACTAAAGCTACAAGACCTGCACAAAACCACATAGTTACAACATATAGTTACAACCCTGCAAACATAGAAACATAGAAAATAGGTGCAGGAGTAGGCCATTTGGCCCTTCGAGCCTGCACTGCCATTCAGTATGATCATGGCTGATCATCCAACTCAAAACCCTGTACCTGCTTTCTCTCCATACCCCCGATCCCTTTAGCGACAAGGGCCATATCTAACTTCCTCTTAAATATAGCCAATGAACCGGCCTCAGCTGTTTCCTGTGTCAGAGAATTCCACAGATTCACCACTCTCTGTGTGAAGAAATTTTTCCTCATCTCTGTCCTAAAAGGCTTCCCCTTTATCCTTAAACTGTGACCCCTCGTTCTGGACTTCCCCAACATCGGAAACAATCTTCCTGCATCTAGCCTGTCCAATCCCTTTAGAATTTTATACATTTCAATAAGGTCCCCCCTCAATCTTCTAAATTCCAGTGAGTATAAGCCTAGTCGCTCCAGTCTTTCTTCATATGAAAGTCCTGCCATCCCAGGAATCAATCTGGTGAACCTTCTTTGTACTCCGTCTATGGCAAGAATGTCTTTCCTCAGATTAGGGGACCAAAAATGCACACAATACTCCAGGTGCGGTCTCACCAAGGCCTTGTACAACTGCAGTAGAACCTCCCTGTTCCTGTACTCAAATCCTTTTGCTATGAATGCCAAAACAATAGCATAATTGATAAAAAAAAAACAGACCATGGGCACAGTAAAAATAGTCCAAAGATGTTAAAAGACTATAAGTTCAAAAGAAACCACCACACAGTTTCCACAAGTCCTCAGGGTCCCCAACTGACTCATCATTCCACGCCAGCGGCAGAAGGGAATACCCCGCTATGGACTTCCATGGTGCCGCCCGACTCAGCCTCACAGACGCAGCACACACTGAAAGCGACCTGACCGCAGCGGACTCCGAGTCTGTCGAACCTCCGAGCCTCTGACCATCCCCTCTGGCACTGCTTCTCCGAGCACCATCCTCTGCCGAGCGTATTAAGACGGCCTCGCCAATGGCCACGTCCGTTTTTCATCTGATTATGATTGCGCACGGCACCCCGCTTCACAAATAACAGATAATCAGCTCCGGAGTGGCCGCTGCAAGCTGCGTCACGCCGCCTTCTTGAATCACTTTTGCACTGTATCTCAGTAAGACCATGAGACCATAAGCAAAATTAGGCCACTCGGCCCAAAGTGACTGCTCCACCATTCCATCCTGGTTGATCCAATTTTCCTCTCAGCTCTAGTCTCCTGCCTTCTTCTCATATCCCTTCATTGAGGATCTATCAACCCCTGCCTTAAATATAAAGCCTCAACAGCTGCCTGTGGCAAAGAATTCCACACATACACCACTCTCTGGCTACAGAAATTCCTCCTGTTCTCCATTCTAAAAGGACATCCCTTTATTCTGAGGCTGTGTCCTCTGCTCTTAGACACTCCCACCGTAGGAAACATCCTTTCCACATGCCATTCACCATTACATAGGTTTCAATGAGATCACCCCTCATTCTTCTGAATTCTAGTGAATACAGGCACAGAGCCATCAAACACTCTTCATATGACAAGCCATTTAATCCTGGAATCATTTTCATAATCTCCTTTGAACCCTCTCCAGCTTCAGCATGTCCTATATAAGATAGGGGCCCAAACTTGCTCTCGATACTCCAAGTGAGATTTCTCCACTGCCGTATAAATTTTCAACATTACATCCTTGCTTTTATATGCTAGTCTTCTCGAAATGAAGAAAAAAATTGCATTTGCCTTCCTCACTACAGACTTATATATATATGAAAAAACTAAGTAAAGATGAGAACAAAAAGATAACGCCAATTCTTGTAAAAATCTTATCTATTTCACTAAAGTCCTTAATAAAATCATAAGAAATAAGAACAGGAGTAGGTCATGCAGTTCCTTGAGCCTGCTCAACATTCACAGAGATCATAATATCAGTTCCACCCTGGTACCAGCTTCCTTCGTTGTCTCCATCTGCTTTGGTTTTCTTGATGGCCATAAAACTACAGCGTCCTGATTTTGAAAAATCTGAGCTTCTGTAACTCTCCATGTGGAAAATTTCGAAGTTGATCACCCTCCGAAAGTAAAACACTACACCTCATCTCAGTCCTAATTAGCCAGACCCTTACTGTCAAAGTATGACCTCTGTTCAATCAAGGAAATTATGCTCCATGCATCTACCACGTTAACAGTTTAGTAAGCTTTGATAAGATCTCTATTCTTCAAAACTCAAACAAATCCAATTGTCGTTTACTCAATATCTTCTCATATGATAAACTACTTTCCTGGGACCAGTCCAGTGAATCTTTGCTGTGCTCTCTTCCTTAGCAGTTAGCGGTACGAGACCAAAATTATTAACGCAATTCAGTCTCATTAACCTCTGATGCAATCGTAATAAGATATTCTTACTCAAGGACGTTACTAATCAAATCAAATCAAACAAAACTGAAGTTTAATTCTCATTCAACCATACATGAATACAACTGAATGAAACACTGTTCCTCTGGGGCCAAGATGTAAAATGTACATAGCACATTCAAGATAGTGTGCACACATGTAGCCACTCAAAATGTATATATATATAGCTGTCCCACAAACTAGTTTCACATAGTTTAACTCACAGAATCATGTCACAGACAATGTGCCAGACGACTCTATCAGAAATACTGGGTGTATTCTGTCCCCCAGCAGGACAGGTTCACCAGAAATTAAAGCATAGTGATGTACAGGCAATAATGTGCAGCAGTGGGAGTCCTATAAATTGACTTTAGCCTACTTAGATTCAGAACAAACACAGGCCACAAAACCTCCTCCTGACTACTATCCACTGTCCTGCCTCAACTGTTGAATCAGTTCTCCTCCAGGTTAAGCAAACCTTGGAAAAAGAACTGCAAATAACAAGAGCACATAATGTATCCTTGGTGGGAGGGTTCAATGTCCATGATTAGACTGACACTGTCTCAGCTGACTAGATCCTAAAGAATATTGCTACCAAATTGGCTTTGCACACAGAAATCAGTGAACCAACATAAAATTGTATAGCGGCACTAAAGCAGTTCTTTTTTGGCCACCTTGCCTGTTGACCATGATGCTTATCTACATTAATCACATTTGTCTGCCTTAAAATCGCATCTGGCTGCACTCTTCCTGTCTAAGTACCTGGACAAATGGCTTTTAAACATTGAAATTCTGTTAACGCAACAGCAGAAACAGGACAAAGAAGACAGGCAGGTGACGTCACACCCACCGGAACAGACTGAAGCTCTCAACTTGACCATAGCCAGTTGTGGATGGTAGAGAACAATCAAAGAGTTAATGGGTGGAGAAGACTCAGAAAAATGCACAGCCTCAGTGATGGCAGGTTCTTTGATGTGACTGCTAACAACAACAGTGAAGCATTTGCAACCATGTTCAGCCAGATGTACCATGCAGATAATCCATTTTGGGTTCCTGAGATGGCCACCATCACAGGGAGCAGTCCTCAGTCAAATTTACGCACATTCGGGTAAAGAGAAACAGAGGACAATAACTGTTCCACCGCTACTGAAAATGAGAGAAAAAGAAGCTTATTAAACTGCTGGGAAACTGAATGTCATAAACTGGATAAAACTGGATTGACCATGGGGATAATGTGCAAGACACATAAAATGCTGGAGAAACTCAGCAAGTCAGGCAGCATCTATAGAGGGAGATAAACAGTCAATGTTTCAAGCCGAGATTATTCATCAATACCCTTCATCAGTCTCAGCCAAAACATTGACTGTTTATTCCCCTCCATTGATGTGACCTGACTTGCTGAGTTTCTCCATCAATTTGACCATAAGATATAGGAACAGAAGTAGGCCATTCGGCCCATCAGGTCTTCTCCGCCATTCAATCATGGGCTGATTCAATTCTTCCAGTCATCCTCACTCCTCTGCCTTCACACCATACCCTTTGATGCCCTGGCTAATCAAGAGCCTATCTATGCCTTCCTTAAATGCACCCAATGACTTGGCCTCCACAGCTGCTTGTGGCAACAAATTCCACAGATTTACCAGCCTCTGACTAAAGTAATTTCTCTGCATCTCAGTTGTAAATGGATGTCCTTCAATCCTTAAGTTGTGCCCTCCTGTCCTAAAATCCCCTACTATGGGAAATAACTTTGCCATATATAATCTGTTCAGTCCTTTTAACATTCGGAATGTTTCTATGAGATCCCCCCTCATTCTCCTGAAATCCAGGGAATACAGCCCAAGAGCTGCCAAACATTCCTCATACGGTAACTCCTTCATTCCTGGAATCATTCTTGTGAATCTGCTCTGAACCCTCTCCAATGTCAGTATATCATTTTTAAAATAAGGAGCCCAAAACTGCACACAATATTCCAAGTGTGGTCTCACGAGTGCCTTATAGAGCCTCAACATCACATCCCTGCTCTCACATTCTATGCCTCTAGAAATGAATGCCAACATTGCATTTGCCTTCTGCACCAGACTCAATCTGGAGGTTAACCCTTAGGGTATCGTGCACAAGGACTCCCAAGTCCCTTTGCATCTCTGCATTTTGAATTCTCTCCCCATCTAAATAATAGTCTGCCTAGTTATTTCTTCCATCAAAGTGCATGACCATACACTTTCCAACACTGTATTTCATTTGCCACTTCTTTGCCCATTCCCCTGAACTATCTAAGTCTCTCTGCAGGCTCTCTGCTTCCTCAACACTACCCGTTCCTCCACCTATCTTTGTATCATTGGCAAACTTAGCCACAAATCCATTAATACTATAGTCCAAATCATTGACATACATCATCAAAAGTAGTGATCCCAACACTGACCCCTGTGGAACTCCACTGGTAACCGGCAGCCAGCCAGAATAGGATCCCTTTATTCCCACTCTCTGTTTTCTGCTGACCAGCCAATGCTCCACCCATGTCAGTAACTTCCCTGTAATTCCTAAGCTCTTATCTTGCTAAGCAGCCTCATGTGTGGCACCCTGTCAAAGGCCTTCTGAAAATCCAAGTACACCATGGCTACTGCATCTCTTTTGTCTACCCTGCTTGTAATTTTCTCAAAGAATTGCAGTAGATTAGTCAGGCAGGATTTTCCTTTCAGGAAACCATGCTGGCTTTGGCCTATCTCACAATGTGCCTTCAGGTACTCCGTAATCTCAGACCGAACAATCGATTCCAAAAACTTCCCAACCACTGGTGTCAGGCTAACAGGTCTATAGTTCCCTTTCTGCTGCCTCCCACCCTTCTTAAATAGCAGAGTAACATTTGGAATTCTCCATCCAGTACAATGCCAGAATCTTATCGATTCTTGAAAGTTCATCTCTAATGCCTCTGCAATCTCTCCAGCTATTTCCTTCAGAACCCGAGGGTGCATTATTCCATTCACTTAGGTTACCCCATTCTTCTTGGTGAATCAACAGTCTTTTGACGTTTTAGCAGCAGAATGTCTTGGAAAATTAGATTTTCAATTGCTAAAAAAACCCAGATTTTAGTGTTTATTTGTGAAAGTTGGACATTGCTTCATATACACAGACAGCCACAGTGACTAGATTATTCTATTTACATTATAAAGTAACATTTTAAGCTCCTAGGTGAATACATGAACATTAAGATGGCAAAATGAACTTTTACAATGACTCTGCACCCCAAGTGTTATAACTGCCTTGCTGATGGTACTCAAAGGGTGTTTCAATGTTGTGCTGGGAACATAAGTTTCACAGGTGTTCTTAATAAAGAGGGATTTTACTTTGAAAGAGTTGTGATGTCTTTATTTCAAAGTTCAAAGTTTAAAATTAATTTATTATCAATTACAATTATGTTGCCATATACAAACCTGATTCTCATTCTCATGCAGGCATGCACAATAAGTCCGTAACAGAATCAATGAAAGACCAACTTGGGTGACAGACTGCCTCGTGAGCAGCATTACACATATTTATTTTAGATGCAAGTTAATAACATTAATTATTATGAATAATTACACATCCCTTTTCCTGCTTATAAAATAATTAACTTGTTATTCCAGAATATGAAGAAACGTGTTTGTTTACAGAATATTCCACAGAAACCATCTGGCCAGTTGAACCCAGTTGAAGATGAATGACTTTGCAGAAAGCTGTTAAGAATACCATCATTATTAAATGTAGGCAAGTGCGTTTGGTTTGCAATAAAGATTTGAATTTACAGGTTGATGAATGTTAAGCACCTTCTGGCATTATCCTGGTGCATGCAATTTGATAAACTCACATGCTGTTCCATACATCATAATACATGCTAAAATACAAACTGAGCCCAACTATATTCATTCTTTTCTACTGTCATGACAAATCCATAAGAGAAGGATCTTGGTACCTAATCATTGTAATGAAAATAGGAAATCATCTTTCCTATTTTTAAGATCTATCTTTAAACCTAAGTCTCATTTTACACAATGTAACAATTGTTATAAATGATTGAACACATGAACATCTCTACGGTACTATAATATTCTGAAAGTATTCACAAAACCCAAATTCTGCTCGAAGTTAAGGTGAGATTGAATTTTTACGCATTGCTTTTGTGGCATAAACATGCAAAAAATTAACACTAATTTACAATTGTAAAACCCTATGTTATTAATCAGTGCTTCCCCACAAAGAACCATCCCCAGTACTCATGATCTTCATCCCGAACCAATATTTCCCCGCATGATGCTGTTTCCACCCCATCATTCCCGACAACCCCACGTGGGACTTCCCATCTCACCAGCTCCACATCTTTCTTTTGGCATCCAAATCTAATCCCTCCACCACGCATGTTCGCACCAGCACTTCAAATCCCCCACCCTCCCCTATGAACAACCATGACCAGCATTATGCTCATCCTGATCTCCATCACTCCGAGTATTATGCCTACTACTCTACTCCTTATAAGGTCTATCCTGTCCCAAGTCACTAAACTAGAGTGATAGTTGACAGAAACCATAGTAACAGAGAAAAGTGATATAGCAAGTAAGACTGGAAGGAAGGACAATAATGGTCAGGCTATTAAACATGGTGGGCCTGATGGGCTGCTATGTGTCTGGAAATAATTCAGATGATGTGTAGCTCGGATGGTTGATGGTTGGGTTGGGTTGTTCTTTGATCCCGCCAATTTACTTGCAAGCGTTTCAAAATCATGTGGAATGACATCGTCAGTGCGCTGTTGATTGTGGTGTGTCCTCCAATAGATTGTCCTCTATATACTTTTCAATCAGCTGATTGGGCGTCATTTCAGAAACTCATCGCTGATTGACTGTGTGTTGTGGTCTGGAATCTGGCTCACATCAGCTCATAAATAGGATCAAGGTCTGTGTGCTTGCTTTTATAGAATTTTTCACAGAAATCCATGCTTCTGGGAATTCTTTTGTATGCTACGTGTTTGCTTGCATGATGACTTTCACTGATGCCCAATCAAATTTGTGCCTCTCTAGATCTTCATGGGTATAGATTAGAGAGAGTTGGTTATGCCGCTTTTCACCCAGTTGATGTTCATGGATCCTTGTGGAGAGTTTTCTCAGTTTGCCCAACGTCACATTTGCTGCAGTCCCCACACTGGATTTTATAGACCACATTGGTCTTGTCTAATTGCTTGGTTCATCCTTCTGGTCTGCAAAGTACTCTCCTCAATGTTGCTGTTTGTTTGTCTATTCAGCACTAGTAATATTATTGGTAAGGAGGAAGAACTTCGAGCCTGGATCAGTGATTGGAATAATGACGTTGTTGCCATTACAGAGACCCGATTGCATGATGGACAGGACTGGCAGTTCAACATTCCAAGGGTTTGTTGCTTTAGATGTGATTGAGAGGAGTGTAAATGAGGCGGAGTGGTTGCATTACTGCTAAAGGGGAATGTAAAAGCATCACTTCAAAGAGGTCACTCTAGGGCTCATTCATGCAGGCAATTTGGATGAAGCTCAGAAATAAAGATGGGAAATTGCACTGATAGAAATATGCTAAAGGCCCTCCAAATGCCACTGAGAGGTGCAGACAAACTATGGAAAGCTACAGAAACATAAGAAACTTAAATGGAAGGGAGTTTCTTCAGTGTATTTAAGAGGGGTTCTTGAAATAGTATGCAGAATTGAAGAAGAGAACATACTGGACCTGTGTCTGGGGAAATGAGCCGGGCCAGGTGATAAACCTGAGAGTGGGTGAACATTTTGAGAATAGTGATCATAATTTGTAATGTTTTAAGATAGTTATACTGTAAGTAAAGATAAACTTGGATATTGCAAGAAGGGACTGAAGTGAAGGAGATCAAATTATGGCGATAAGATAGGAGCAAATGGGTGTTGATTGGGAGAAACTGCTGTTGGATATCTGACATGTGGGGATTGTTCAATGACCAGCGGATCACAGTTCAAGACTAGAATATTCCAGTGAGGAGTAAGGATAAGAATGGAGACCTTGGATGACCTAAGATGTCCTAAATTTAGTTGCAAAGAGGAAGGATGTATACAAAAGGTTTACTAACCTGATTAACCTAATCACAGGACAAAATGTAATGACCTATTACCCTACCCGGTATTTCTTTGGACTGTAGGAGGAAACTGGAGGAGCTGGAGAAAACCAATGCTTTTCATGTTGAGGCCATATGCAGACTCCTTACAAAATGGCACAGGAATTTAACTCCAAAATCCAAAATGTCCCAAGCTGTAACAATGCCATACTAACTGCTACGTTTCTGTGGCACCCTTTAGGAAGATAAAATCTGATTGGGTCCTTGTAGAGTATGAAGAGCACAGGGAAGTGCTCAAAAAGTGATAAGAAGGCTCAAAAGAGGCCATTGCAAGCAGGATCAAAGAGGATCCAAAGGATATTAAGTAAAAAGTATAACTAAGAGAGTTGCTCCCCTCATTGATAAAGAAGGGATTTTGAGCTTTGAGTCTGAGTAACTGGCTGAGGTTTCAAATGAGCACTCTGTGTCAATATTTACTGAGGAAAAGGAGTTGGAGGATAGTGAATGCATAGTGGGGCATGCTAACATGCTGGGACATTTGAAGTCTAAAGTGCAGGTAGTGCCGTGTCTTCTGAAAAGCATTAAGGTGGAAAAGTCCCCAGGACCTAGTGGCAGATATCCCAGAACATTGAAAGAAGTGGCTGAGGAGACTGCTGGGGCTTGACAAAGATTGTGTGTCCTAGCCAAAGGCAAGATCCCAGCTAACCGGATGGTGTGCCTTCATTCAAGAAAGGAAAAAGGGACCATGCAGGTAACACAGGCCAGTGAGCCTTACATCAGTAGTAGGGAAGCTAGTGGAGAGGATACTGAAGGATAAGATTTATGTACATTTGGAAAAGCATAGCCTGCTTAGTGACAGCAAGCATGGCTTTGTGCAGAGCAGGTCATGCCTTACAAACTTGATTGGGGTTTTAGAGGAAGTTGCAAAGGAGCTTGCTGAGATTAAGGCAATGGACAATGTCAACATGGACTTTAGTAAGGCATGTAATAAAGTCCCTCATAGTAAGTTGATTGAGAAGATTAAGATGTATGGGATCCAGGGTGAACTGTAAGTCTGGATTCAGAACTGTCTTGCCCACTAAATACAGAGAATATGGGTGGAAGGTTGTTATTCTGGTTGGAGATCTGTAACCGGTTATGTTGTTTGTGACATACAGTATATCAATGACTTGGATGAAAATGTAAATGGGTTGATTCGCAAGTTTGCAGACAACAGCAAGATTTGTGGAGTTAGGGACAATGTAAAGCACTATCAAAGGATGCAGCAGAATTTAGATCAGTTATAGAATTAGGCAAAATTGGCAGATGGAGTTTATCCAGGCAAGTATGATGTTCGTATTTTGGGAGGCAAAATGAAAGGAAAAAAGATGCAATTAAAGATAGGCCCCTTGAAAGTACTGAAATTCAGAGGGATTTTAGGGTCCAGGTACATCATTCACCAGAAGTGACTCTGCAAGTGAATAAGGTGGTAAAGAAGGCATACGGCATGCATGCCTTCATTCATAGGGGTGCTGAGTGTAAGAGGAAGGGCATCATACTGCAGCTATATAAAACATGCATTACTGGTCATCCTTAGGAAGGATGCAGAGACTGTGGAGATAGTACATAGGAGGTTTACCAGGATGTTGTCTGCATTAATAGGCATGAACTATAAGGAAAAGTACAAACTTGGGAGAGGTTTTAAAAATTATCAGAGGATAGATAGTGTAGACAGTTAGAATTGTTTCCCTAGGGTAGAAATATCAAACACCGGAGAATATGCTTTTAAGGGTAGTTGTTAGACTTTTAAAGGTGACGTGAAGGGTTTTTTTTTACACAGAGTGGTAGGTGCTTGGACTGGATTACCAGGGGTAGTATTGGAAGTAGTCAGTTTGGTGGGGTTTCAGAAGCTTTTATAAAGAAAATACGGAGAAATGAGGAACATGGATGATATAGAGGAGGAGGACATTGAGTATGAATTGGTATCAAGATCAGCACAACATCACTAGCCAAATGGCCTGTCCATACTGTTCTATGTATGTTCCTTACTATGCTTTGACACTTCCCCCACTTTACCTGTGCAACCACTGGGCCTTCTGTCTGAGCCTAGCCTCTGAAAGGTAGTACTGGACAGCATGACTTCAAGCACCTTCAAGCACACAAGGGCACAATTCCAATCTCCCCCCTTCTCAACCCCTGCCTCTGTGAACAGAGGCAGCACAGAGGTGGGGGGGGGGGAGAGGGAGGGAGGGGAGAGAGAGAGAGCGAGAGATATGCTTGGTCTATTGCCAGGACTTCTTGAGAGCCTCCTTACACTGTAATAGAATGAAGGATACAGCTCCTATGTTAATCCCAGGAGTACGGTCTGGATCCCACCCTTGCATTCATGCTTTTCATCTCTGTGTCAACACTCATGGACCCAATAGCTACAGTTTGCAAAGACAGAAGACTCCACCTGTAATGGATTTTATAAGTTTTTGAAGGAACATGCTGCTGCGTGCCATCAATCTTATCATCTAACAGATTACATGGGACATTCATAACTATTCAGTAAGTGATAGCTTTGATATGCAGAATTAATGAGAATTGGGAGATGCGTGTAGGTGGTGGGTGGGGGGGCAGCCAACCATCAGCACAGCGAGCAAGGCCTGGCACTGCAGTAGCCCTTGGCAGCCAGACTTGCAGATCATTGAGGATGCATTGACAGTGTCAGCAATTCTCCTTGAGGCTTCAAGCCTGTGGTTGTAATTGCATTTCCAAGAATTCAATCAGAAGGAAGAAGCCATGAATATAATGAATAACTGTGTATTTATTTGATGTTTGAGAGGAATGGCTGACTGCTTCAGAATAAGATCACATCAACATCCTGAAGTCAAGAGTTAAAGATGGTCAAATATGATCTCCATTTTCAATGTCTGATATTTTCTTCTACTGACACTCAGCTCTGGGTTCATAAATTAAGTCACCAGTATCAGATATCTTCTGTGTATTGCTCCTTGAGGCATCTGGAAGCTCGCAATCTGGTCATATATAAGTGTAAGCCTGATCTCTTCTCTACATGATGGTGATGAAACCTATCTTCTTGTGCTCAAATCCTAGTGGAATGAATTGACAAAGAACCCATTTTACTCTCTTGGATTCTTTGCCCCAGAGGATAGTGGAGACTAGACATGGAGGAATTTGAAAAAATTGAAATTGATGGCTAGAACAAACATATACAAAGAAAAAAGATGAAGCTTGCAACAGATCAGTCACGATCATATTGAATGGTGGAGCAAGCTTGAGGGACCAGGTGGCCTGCAGCTGTGACTATTTTTTAACGTTTATTTTTCCGGAAAAAGAAATTAGAAGGTTTTTTCTCAAAAATTACATGAAAACCTTCATAAACATTCTAGCAATAAACTGTATTCCAGATGAACATTGAATTGCATTCTAAACGAAACTTCTCTCTTACTAGTATAGGTAAGAGGCATCCTCTTCTCATTTATACCTCATTTTCTACATTGCTTTGGATAAACAGTGGTGCTAGAAAGTTTGTGAACCCTATAGAATATTCTCTGTTTTTGCATACATATAACTTAAAATATGATCCAATCTTCACCAAAGTCCTAAAACTACAATGTTTGTATATAATGCGAACCCAATTAAATAAGTAACACAAAACAGTATACCTGTTCATTTATTTATGTGAATCTCTGGGGCAATGCCATCTACAAAAGCTATTTGGAGTCAGGTGTTCTAATCAATGGAGGTGTGGGTTGTAAAGGATCCCTGCTCTATAAAAAAGTCACACAAAGTCAGGTTACTGACAGAGCCTGCTCTTCTCAAGAAAAATCTGTTTATGTGCACCGTGCCTCAATCAGAGGACATTAGAAGAAGAATTGTAGAGATGCATCAAGCTGAAAAGGCAACAAAAGCATTTCTGAAGTCCTGAGTGTTCATCAGTCCAGAGTAAGAGAATTTGTCTACAAATGGAGGAAATTCAGTACCATTGCTACTCTTCCTAGGAATGGCCATCCTGCCAAGATCACAGCAAGAGCACAACGTGCAATGCTGAAAGAGGTAAACAAAGAACCCAAGGGTAACAGCAAAAGACCTGCAGAAATCTCTAGAACTTGCTAGTCAGTGTTCATATGTCCACTATAAGAAATACATAGAATAAGAACGGTCTTCATGAAAGTACATTACGGAGGAAACCACTGCTCTCCAAAAAAGCACTGCTGCAGGTCTCAAGTTTGCAAAAGACCACCTGCATGGTCTATAATGCTTCTGGGACTATGCTCTGTGGACAGATGTGGCAAAAGTTGAACTTTGTGGCAGAAATGCACACTACTATATTTGGAGGAAAAGGGACACTGCATACCAACACTAAAAACTTCATCTCAACTGTGAAGCATGGTGGAAGGAGTATCATGGTTTGGGGCTGCTTTACCACCTCAGGGCCTGACAGCTTGCAATCATTCAGGAAACAATTAATTCAAAATTGTATCAAGACATTTTACAGGAGAATGTCAGTGTAGCAGTCTGTCACCTGAAGCTTAATAAAAGTTGGATAATGCTCCAAGACAATGATCTGAAAGACAAGAGTAAGTCAACAACGGAATAGTTTAAAAAGAAGAAAATTTGTGTTTTGAAATGGCCCGAGTCAAAATCCTGACATTAATCCTATTGAAATGTTGTAGAAGGAGCTCAAGCAAGCAGTTCATGCAAGGAAGCCCACCAACAACCCAGAGTTGAAGCAGGCTTGTAAGGAGGAATAGCCTAAAATTCCTCCAAGCCAATGTGCAGGACTGATCAACAGTTACCGGAAATGCTCGTTTGAAGTTCTTGCTATACGGTGTGGGGGGGTATTTATTTATTTGGGTTCTCTTTATCTAGTTATAGGACTTACATTAAGACCTGAATACACTTTATTATAATAAAATTAGCCCATAAATATAGGAACAAGAGAATTCTACAAAGATCTCTGTCTCTAGTTGTATTTGAGTGTCTCCTGCTTGCAAGTGGACATTTATAGTAAGAGGAAGAGGGCAGGATCAGATATAATTATGACAATCCCACACATAGTCTACCAATACTCACCATTCAACCTCAGACGGATGGGTTAGTAAAATATATTAATTACTGGACCAATGACTTTGGAATATGAGTTTTGTTCTCCCTCTCTCTCTCTCTATGACATCAGAGCCTTTATATATAGTTAAATAATCAGCAATAACAATAAAAAAAACTACTTTCAACAATGATAAAACATGACATTTAATCTAATGGATTGTTTTAAAAGCCCATCTAATTCAGTTCCAGTCACTAAACTAGAGATATCATTTGCAATGCTTTTAATCAGATATGGTTGGAATGTTCAAACGACGAGTGAAATTGCACCAATTCTATGAAGCTCACGGAAATAAAATCAGGATAATTCTCCACTTCTCAAATGTAGAGGAGATGCATCAGAGGTTATTCCAATTTTACAGAATTGAGAATGTGCTGTTCAGTTAATATCTTCACAAATTACATTGCTATAAATATCACTCTGATATGAAGATGCATAAGAAATAAAATTTTCTAGATCGTAACATCTTATTGCGGACAGCTATGTATGTAAGTTCACTAAGCTGCCTTTGAAAATTATTGTACTCATAGCGGGTTCCAATCAATGAGAATCTTTCAGCTATGAACTCTTACAGACTCGTATTCCTTGGGGCTTTATTTGTTGGTCTTTCTGTGAATGTTCTTTTTATACATGAAAGACCTTTTTGAGAACATCACTAAGAGTAAGCAGATTTGTATGCATGACTGCATTTGATATTTGATACCACTCTCTCCACAGTCAATTTTACTGTAGTGCCTAATGATGTTTTTAGAATAAATCCTGAATAAAGCCAAGGAAAATGGCATTTACACGGCCTCCTGCTGAGGAAACAGCTTATCTCTCTTTTTCAAAAATGTTTATCTTGAGAGTCAACTGTTGGGCATCTAGCATAAACAAAGACAGTATGTGTTAAGAATAAATCTTCAGGTTGACAAAAATGGGAGCAGGATAAGGATCTTCATGCAGTTTAAATATGCTGTTTAAATGTTACTTTATCAGTGAGAGATGAAATTTGTGCTGAGGACTAAGCTGATACAGTCCATGGCATATTAAATCTTAATGCTTAATGTATACCCTTGAATTCCAATTAAAATTTTAAACATTCCAAGATATTTATTACTAGATATTTTAATTAAACAAATATGAAAAACTCATTTGGTAATAGTAGTCATAACTAATCCAGAGGAACATAAACATAATACTCAGACTTACTGTAAACAATGACCCCTGATGAGATTGGAATGGACAGAGACAGTGATTAAAGTATTTTTTGACGTGTTCTCACCACGCTACTTTAACACTCAGGTCTGGAGGGTCTGTGACATGTTCACATTAAGCTCATTAATTTCCAGTTTAAGATGGCGCTGATAAAGTTTAGTGACTAGTTGCTGGAGATTTTGCACAATCTCCCATTTTTGCAGTGTGAAGTGAAGTTTCGACATTGCAGGATGGTTGTAGGGTTCAGAATATTAGCTGAGGGGCCTGTGCCAAAGAGCAGGGACTGAGCCAATGTTTGGCCATTGCTGGACTGGTCTCAAAGGTGATTAGGGTGGCAGAACTGAGGTGAGGTAGAGTAGAGGCGGCAGGGCATGGGCCCAGGCAAGAGAACCAAGGTTTAATCAATTTAAGCAACAGGCCTAATTGGAAAGATTGGTATGGGCCAAATCGAGGCAGCAGAGCCCGGGTCCAAGAGCATACTAAAGTGGCAGGGCCTGGGTCCAAGATGAAGGAATGACCTGTGGTTTGGATGATTTAAGCGCTAGGCCAGATTGAAAAGGTCATGGTGTTGGGGCTGGAGGTGAGGGTCAAGCCAGTTCAGCTTGCTCCTCTGTGATGTTTGCTCATCTCTGCACTGAACTGAGGCTTAGGCCTGTAACTAATGGGTTCCTGAATCGGCTGCAGTGATGACTAGCTTTGTGGCTGTGGACTCACTTTCACTTCTGAATGTTATTTGCTTATTCTTATTGTTTGCACGTTTGCTTTTTTTGCACATTGAATGTTTGAGGGTCTTTTTTAAAAATGGGTTCTATTGGCTTTCTTTTTTTCTGTGGCTGCAAGGAGACAAACCTCAAGGTTGCATAAAGTACCCACACTTTGATAATAAATGTACTTTGAAATCTGTGTTAATTGAACTAAGTGTTAGTATCTTAAATTGCATCTGACCATGTAACACTGGTGAAGCCATTAGTGACACCCAGTGGCAAACGAGTGGGGCTATTGTGCTATATGCAAAATCGTAAAATTTGTATTAAAAAAGCATTTGTCTTAACAATTTTGGTGTTTACTCTGGTGTTATTTCCAAATGTTTTCCTGCATTTCACATCTCAATCTAGTTGTAACTTTTATAACAAGATATCTGATCTCTAGATAGAAATCGCCTACCAGAAAGTGATTTTGTTCATAGGAAATACTTACCACAGTGTTAAGGAATGTGATGGAAAGTGAAGGAAAGTGAAGGTGATTATTTGAAATTACCATAATAAAAAAAATCAGGCTATCAGAACTCAAATGGACAACAAATATACAGTTCAATGAAACAAGGAAATTACTGTCTGAGTGATCCTGTCCCACCACAGGCCCCTCTTTCACAACTCCAATGCACCTGATCAATATAATAGGATTATTTTTCAGTATACTTTTAGGAAGTTTAAGCCACAGACTGGGTGTTTTGTGTCACTCTTAATTAAACTGTAGAAAATTAACCTGCCACATCTAGATAGCAGGCTGAAACTTTAACCACAGGGAGGAGCCTGTCACAACTTCAGATATCAGTTGGAGGAGACATACAAAAAGCAACATCCTTATCAGATGTATGAGAAGCAGGGAAAAAAATAATGATAGAACATGGAGCAGGTTGTGATGATCCTAGTTTGAATGTACAGTAAACATCCTTTGCTTCAAGTATGTCTAAAAGATAATTTAATTCTGATTTTCGGTTGGGTCATTTTTCAGGCATTCACCTGCATGAGAAGGAACTGTAAGATTTCTTGCCAATACTAATCAGGACGCTAATATTAATTACAGAACTCCCAGGGAATTTGCAACATCAAGCAATACCCACTCACACAAATTTTAAAGTTTTGGATATAGCCCACCAGTGTCTTCCACCAAAATGATAGATAATATTTTCTAAAAATTGTGATTGAATTAATGGGAGCAGAGGTGTTGTCCTTACTTTCATAGCCTTGAGGCAGACTGTTGTTGGCTCCAATTGGTCCCTTTCTTGCCCCTCTCTGTGCTCCCTGTCACTTACCTCAGAATGTTGATTCAAAGTTAGTTAGCGTATTGCACAGCTACCTGCATTATGTTGTTTCTAGCAATCAAGTCTGAACAGTTGCTGAATCCTGATCAAAAACTGGCAAGGATGAATTTCAAGGGGGGGGGGGGGGGGGAAGGGGTGTGTGTGTGTGTGTGTGTGTGTGTGTGTGTGTGTGTGTGTGTGTGTGTGTGTGTGTGTGTGTGTGTGTGTGTGTGTGTGTGTGTGTGTGTGTGTGCGTGTGTGTGTGCGTGTGCGAAGGAGGAGGCATTGCTCGTTTAAAGCATTGCATCAAAGGATGGAATCAGAGCACAGAAACAAGACCTTTGTCACACCCTGTTCATTATGACCATAATGTACTCTTCAATATTACGGCAGAGTTAAGTAGCTAGTGTCTTCAATGTATTCATTCCCAATATTACTGAGAGCACTTCTCATTTAATAGCTCTTCTTACTCCCAGCTGTACCAACAAGCAAATATATCAGGCACCTTCTTTTTCAATGATATTATGACAATTAAATTTAGAAACTCTACCTAACAGGACAGATTGAACTCTAATGTATAAAAATGATTCATTTGATGACAAAATTTAATATTGGTTTTTATTTATTTCACACCAGTAAGGAAACCATATTGCTTTACCTACAGGAAGATTTACAACTCTGTTAGTCCTGCAATATACCAATTCCAGTGAGGCTCAAATTAAAACTCACTGGATGCTTACAGCCAAGATTTAGTGTTATCAAACACATTGAGGCTTGGCTGTTGACTGTACTTGCTTGACTGGTGCCAAGGCAGTTTGGCCCAGCGAACTTGCTGTCAACTTGATGCATAAAGGTGAAGTAAATGAATAAGTATTGGCCATGCTAACACCCTGAGAAATGACAACATTTGGTGTTTCTAAAGTGCCACTATCACTGTCAAGGAGCCAGGGCTCATTACTAACAGGACTTGTGGGGGGAAAGATTGCATATGGATGATTTCTTTAAAGGCTCTATATATTTTATTGATCCCTGCACTTTATGGTAGCAATTTCAGTATCTTCCACAATTAAAACGGCAGGTGATATTGAATCACTTTGAGAACTTGACAGTAGTGTCTCTGGTGAATACTGCACATTCTACAGCAGAATGAGTATTGCGAAGTGACACTATGCTTGATGAAAGCAGACAACTCTGCAACAATGGGAAATCCTTGGCCAGCTTTTCAAATTACTAGAAGCAGCAACATAGAAAATCCAATCTGACTACTTCAAAACAAGCACCAATATTAAACTATTCAACTTTTATTAAGATAGTAAAAAATAATTGCCAAGTTCCCAGGTCATGAGTGGAAAGAGGACTTTGATGGGAGAAAAGGGTGTGCAATAAAATTTCTGGTACTTGGTCAAGAATTAAGTCTTGATCAAGCTAATGTACAGCTTGAAATCGTACATAAACATACTTTAAACAAAATTGAATACTCAGTCATGAGATATTATATCAACAGCATGATCTGCATTTGTTGTCCATCCCTAATTACTCACTGGGACATTTCAGAGCCAAGTAGCAAAATACTATAATGGCTAGAAATATTCAGCATATCACTAGGATCAACACTGTGGAGCAGCTGGTAAAGCTACTCTCCCGTGGCTACAGGGAATCAGGATCAATCCTGGCCTTGTAAACTGTCTCCAGAAAGATTGCAGGTTCACCTGTGATCAGGAAGGTTTCTCCCAGATGCTGTGGTTTCCTCCCATGTCCCCAAGATGTTGGGTTGATAGGTTAGCTTTGTTGGGAAGGTTAGACCACATTGGATCCAGGCGTAACTAGCCAATTTAGATTCAAAGTAGATAGGAATCAAAGTATGGTAGTGGAGGGGTGTTTTTCAAATTAGAAGTCGATGAACAGCTGTGTGCCCCATAGATTGATGCTGGATCTTCTGTTGCTTCTTGTATGAGTTTGATAAGCTTGTAGGTGGCATGATTAGGATATTGCACACACAAAACGCTGGAGGAACTCAGCAGGTCAGGCAGCATCTATGGAAATAAATAAACAGTCGACATTTTGGGCTGAGACCCTTCTTCAACACTGAAGAAGGGTCTCAGCCAGAAATGCTGTCCATTTATTAATTTCCACAGTCCCGAAGAAGGATCTTGGGCCAAAACATCAAATGTTTATTCATTTCCACAGATGGTACCTGACCAGCTGAGTTCCTCGAGCATTTTGTGCCTGTTGCTTTGGATGTCCAGCATCTGCAGACTTTCTTTTGTTTATAACTAGGAAGTGTTCAAATCACACCAAAATTGGTGGTGCAGTGGACAGTGAAGAAGGCTGTTACAACAGGATATATTGCTCAACTGAGAGAAGGGGCCAAGGAATGGCAAATGGAACTTATGCATAGCATCCTGGAAGTGGAAACGGATGTTGACAAGGTGGTGAAGAAGATCTACGGCACACTTGCTTTTATAGAACATGGTGCATAGAACAGAGAGCAGTACAGAGCAGAAACAGGCCCTTCAGGCCACAATGTTGTGCCAAACTAATTAAATTAGTAATCAAATACCCAACTAAACTAATCCCTTCTGTGTACACAGTGTCCATACCCATTTCATTTCCTGCACATTCATGTACAATCCAAGAGCCTCTCGAAAGGCTTTGTCATATTTGCTTTCAACATGAGCCCGGGCAGCACATCCACTAACCACTTTATGTGCAAAAAATCCTTCCCCTGATATCTTCTTCTCACCTTATGATATTGCCAGGAGTTACTAAGGAGAGACTGGATAGGCAGAGACTGTTTTTCCTGGAGTGAAGGAAGCTGAAGCGTAACTTTATAAAGGTTTATAAAATCATAAGGGCAGTGATGGGGTAAGTAATCACAGTCTTTTCTCACTGTAGGGGAGTCTAATATTAGAGGGCATAGGTTTAAGGTGAGACGGAAGATTTCTAGGATCTGATATATAAGCGATTTTCACACAGAGAATGTTGGGGATATGGAACAAGCTGCAGAGGAAGTGGTACAAAAGTAAACTATTGCAACATTTAAAGGGCATTTTGACAGGTACCTGAATAGGCAATTACGCAGCCACCAGAAGAACATGCTCCAAGAACGTTCCAACTCTGGTACCTGAGTGCTGAAAACAAGGCTGAACTATTTGTAACTGTTCAAATTTGTCCAATGTTCCTCATAGTTCATGTATTTTACTCTAATCAGGGTCCTGCTAAACCTCTCCTGCACCCTCTTCACCCTCTCAACTTCCTTCCTATAATGGAGCGAAAAGAGCTGCAGATAAGTGCAGTCTGACTAAAATATGTTATGGCAGTAGAATGACATCCTTACTCTTATACTTAATACTGCTACTAATGAAGGTAAATATGTGCCTTCTTTACCATGGTATCCACTTGCGTAGCAACCTTCTGTGAGCTTCGGACCAGGAGCCCAAGATCCCTCTGCCCCTCTGTTTATAAAAGGTCTATCATTAACTGTGTGCTTCCTCCTTTCATTTGACCTCTCAAAGTACAACACTTGACATTTGCCCAGGTTAAACTCCATGAGCCACTTCTGTGCTCATATCTGTAACTGATCTACAAAAGCCTGAGTTTGTAAATACAGTGGAAGCAAAGGATGTAGGGGATGGCAAGGGTGGAGCACCACCACAGGGGTGTGCGACAGGGGCAGGAGGTAGATAGATAGATAGATAGATACTTTATTCATCCCCATGGGGAAATTCAACTTTTTTTCCAATGTCCCATACACTTGTTGTAGCAAAACTAATTACATACAATACTTAACTCAGTAAAAAATATGATATGCATCTAAATCACTATCTCAAAAAGCATTAATAATAGCTTTTAAAAAGTTCTTAAGTCCTGGCGGTTGAATTGTAAAGCCTAATGGCATTGGGGAGTATTGACCTCTTCATCCTGTCTGAGGAGCATTGCATCGATAGTAACCTGTCGCTGAAACTGCTTCTCTGTCTCTGGATGGTGCTATGTAGAGGATGTTCAGAGTTATCCATAATTGACCGTAGCCTACTCAGCGCCCTTCGCTCAGCTACCAATGTTAAACTCTCCAGTACTTTGCCCACGACAGAGCCCGCCTTCCTTACCAGCTTATTAAGACGTGAGGCGTCCCTCTTCTTAATGCTTCCTCCCCAACACGCCACCACAAAGAAGAGGGCGCTCTCCACAACTGACCTATAGAACATCTTCAGCATCTCACTACAGACATTGAATGACACCAACCTTCTAAGGAAGTACAGTCGACTCTGTGCCTTCCTGCACAAGGCATCTGTGTTGGCAGGTGTCTCCAGCCCTGAGATACCATACAAGGTTATTTGATTCCACACAATTGGTTTATTGCTCTCTCCGGTGCTTCCCACTCCCTCCATCTCCCTTCCCCTTTTCCCAACCATGATTCCTTTCTGCTGACCCCCTTCCCACTCCTAGTCCACAAATATCAGAATCAGGTTCACCATCACAAATGTCATGTAGAGCTTCTTTTGGAGCCTTGATAAAGAAACTATATCACTTTGTCAGCACAGCACAGAGTTTTTTTTATGTTTTCTGAAGCATCCTGGGACTGCTTCTTTTTAAAAAATCTATTCACAGAATTAGGCAGAAGTGTGGCTAATAGGATATATTTTAAGATCTTTTTTTAACTTTACACAATTTTGCAGGAACATTGAGAAGGCATCTTAAAACTGATGAAACAGTCCACTGGGATAGTTGCAGACACATGTCTACAGTAGGCGATTCAAAGACTAGATGTTACAACCAAATCCAATGGGAAATGTACAGTAATTTATTTACTCAGAGAATGATAGGATAAAATGTAGCACCATGGGGACTAATTGAAGCAAATAACAGGTATATTTAGATGAGCACACCGATGAATACAAGTTAATTCATTTTTATTAATATATTTTTTTCAAATAACAAAAACAGACATGGAGCAATTTATAATTCCTCAAGCCTTGTTAATGTAATCATGTCTAATCATATGCCTCAGCCCCACTTACCTGCACACCCCGCCTATTAATATCTCTTGCTAGGATCAGTGTCTGGGTTAGAGCGTTCCAATTATTCGGTATATCTCACTCCTCATCTTGTCACTAGTCTGGACTCAGTTCTCTCATTATCTGTAATTATGTTCAAGCCTAATCAATAAGTATCAGTACATTGTCGTAGAAGGTTCTTTGAATTTCTTCTCTACCAAAGTTCTTCGATCTTCATTTGGTTTGTCATTTTCAATGATGAATACAACTGTATGTTTCTAATTTATTAAAAATATTCAAAAAAATCATGCAATCCTCAGTTAAAATGTTATTACATTGATTTTCTAGATGTATTCCACAATAATATGATTATTCTCATTGATTTTTTGGATGACCACCTTCTTAAGTTGACATGTGACCAACCAGGAGCGAGTGAGAATAATGAAATCTGGAATTGCTCTAAAAGAGCCAGAATCTAACAATGTTACTGAAACGAAAATGGACAGACATACTGATGGAGCAAGTATGTCATCACATGCTCCTCTTGGTCAAAATGACAGTTGAAAATAAAATAATCAAAATCAAAAATTCACAGATTGGGGAACCAATGGAACTGGAAAAACTTTACAGCCAGGCAGCATCTGTTTAGAGGGAGGGTCTTTGACTTGAAATATTGACACTGTTTCTCTTTCATCTGACCTGCTGAGTATTTCCAGAATTTTCTGATTCTTTGTATCAGATAAACCGGCTGGTTCAACAATATCTGGTGCAGTTTTTGATTTATTATTGTCACATGTACACAGACACCAAGGTCTGTTTACCTTTCATACTGATCATTTCAAAGCATAAGTACTTTGAGTAGGTACAAAGGGAAAGCAATATAACAATTTAGTGTTCCAATTACAGTTACAGAGAAAGTACAATATCAATTCTCCATAAGGTGCAAGAACCATGACGAGTTTGATTGTAAGAACAAGATTTCGTCTTTAACGTACTGTTTAAGAGGTGCATTCAAGAGTCTTATCACAGCAGCATAAAAGCTGTCCTTGAGTCTAGTGATGCATGTTTTCAAGCTTTTGGATTTTCTGCCCACTGAAGGGGGGGGGGAGGGGAGGGACGGAGAGAGGGGGAGGAGGAGGAGGGAGAGAGAGAGAGAGAGACGAACTAACTATCTGGGAGGGAGGGGGGTCTTTGATTATGCTGCTTTACTGAGGCAGTAAGTAGAGTAGACAGAGTTCATGGAGGGGAAGATCGTTTTTGAGATGGACCGAACTGTGTCACAACTCAGTCCATCATGTTAATCAGCCTTCCCTCCATGGTTACCTGTTGCTAGGTCAGTTCTTCCCAAGTATTTCCTCAATATTCTAAGTCGGAAATTCTGCTTCAGTGAACTGAGTTCTTGCCGCCTTCTAAATTCTTCTTCTGGTGAATCATGACTTAATTTCCTTGAATGCTACTGTTCATTATGAAATATCTTGGATTACTTGTCAAATATAGCTGAAACAGTTTCTTTGCACTCTGAACCCTCCCTAATCTAGCCTCATCTTTAACAGCTGATAACATTCTATCAAAATGGAATCTTCCCCTGGAGGTGAGCTTCCTTCACTTGCACTGTGCCACTCTAACTTAACATATCCGTATAACAACTTAATAAAAACTTAAGAGGCCAAACAGCCTTGAGCTTGCTTCATTAATTAATAAAATGTTGTTCAGTGGTTCTGATCTTCATCTCAGCTCTGCTTTCCCATTTGTAATCCTTTACCCTTAGTTCACTCTGTCTAAAATCCATCTTGACTTTGAATATATTCAACTATTTAGCTGCTGCATCCAACCTGGGATCATAGAGTCATAGAAATAAGTCCTTCAGCCCAACTAGCCTATGCTGACCAAGATTGTGTGGTAAATCACAAAGATTCACTACTCTCACAGAGGAGAAATCTCAGTTCAACATATTCCCAGACCAAGTGTCAGAATCACTCACATTTCCTTCTTAAATAATGCACTGTAGACAAGGCCTAGTCCTTTGGAGTCCAGTTGCAGCAGGACCCTAGTTCCCCTCCCACAAAGCCTTTATGTTGGCTGCAGCAAGCAGTGTGTCTTTCAGCATGTACACCACACTCTAGAATACGCCATTGCTTCCATTTATTTGCAGACATCTCCTGACACCAAAAGACCAACAAGTTTCAAGCACACAAAAGTGCTGAGTTGATAATCTCCCAGCAGTGTTTATGTGATTCTTTTATGTATCCCTGGGAATAGCCTGTTGATCACAGCTGCTCAGGGTGAACCTCAACAAAGATCATCACGTATCCTTCCAGACCTTGACAAATGTACCATCCGTGAGGAGATGTGCATTTGTTCATCTGCACCACAGTCACCTCTAGGTCATTGAGTGATGGGCGTGAGTCTCTGGCTGTGTTAGAAGAATCTGGTAGGGAGCACCCTGTCACTGACGCACAAGTGCGGTCTTGGTGCTTGTTTGTGAGTTCTGGCAATGAGGCATTTTGCCAAATGGCTTTGATAATCTCCTTGGTGTTTTGACTTTCTGAGGGATTGGCCAGAATTCTGTCAATCAGGTGACAATGCATGAACAGCATGACTGTCCCACCAATTGATGTGACTTTCTTAGCATCAGCTGTGACATGAACACATTTTGAACTATTCAGGGTAGTCTAAGCATAAGAAAAAAACAGAACATGAATGATCTTCAGCGAAGAGAGGAAAAGAGAATTCCAGCTCATACTTGGTCCTATTAAAATGTGAGATTTATGTCTCTTATTAACCTGTGGGAAGAGGAGGAATTTTCTCAAAAATCTTCTTACACTTACAAGTTATCTTAATTTATGCCTCCTGATTATGCAGAGCTCTATCTGGTCCTCTCATAATATTCTGGACTTTGATTAAGCATCTTAGCAGCAACCAGGAAGCATGCATGCCTTTCTAAAGCTCTGCACTTTCAAAAGCCCTGTGAAACTCAATATTTGAAGTTGGAGGCAGGGGGAATCTTTTTCTGGCTTACCTCTTCTCCCTACACATAAAATCTCAAAGACATAAATTCTCAACAGAATCACTGGTGATTAGTGCATTGCAATCATTCACTCTACTCTAGTTACCTTTATTTCTCGTAGCCCGATGTATTTTTTTAAAATATGCTGGTAAACTCATAGGCCAGTTGACATTAATCGAGGCCTAGAAATTAATTTTCTCCCAAAGTGGATAATCAAGAGTGTTAAGCTCTTCATCACTGGCTTCACAATTGCCAAGTGTTCACAATCTCAAATGGAAACATATTTGTAAGGAAGGGGAATGAACATTTAACATTAAGATTCAAAGCACATTGTTAATGTGCATCTTTATATATGCTTAACAAGAGTAATGCTGAAACTGGACGAAGGAAACTGGTGACAGCTTTGCTTTAAGATGCCACTAGAATTGAAAAACCAGGTTACGTAGTTAAGTGTGAGGCACTTTATATATTGGTGGTCCTTCTCAACACAGGCTTTGTCAGCATGCTTGTGCTTGGCTGTTAATAAGATAGAGGTTTTGAGGAGAAAAAGTGTTTACTTTGACAGATATGCTGATCTTCTCACAGGGGGAATAATCTCTTGAAAGGGAGGTTGAGGATTAATAGGCCCTGACCACAAGGTAGGAACAGATTTACATTCTTAGGCATTTAACTGTCCATTGTAGGTGGCAGCAGTTAAAAAAAATTGCAGCTTTGTAACATTCCATTAGCCAAACAGAAGAGACTGATAATTAGAGAATTTCAGTGCATGCTTCCCTGCAGAATCACAGTGATTTATCTTTGCTGTCAGATAAAGGGCAGAGCTGTAGAAACTGAATGTTCTTTGATGGGTCAGCTATGTGACCATGGTGACAGCTACTGTTGGTTGGAGTCTCTGATGAATGTAAATGTGCTCAAGAAATGGTTTTCCGAAAAGTTATTTAAACACCTGTTTTTTCAAGAGTATTTATTGGAATTACTATGTGTACCAAAATTACTTGACCTTCAGTATCTATGGAAAATTAAATATTTGACCAATGAACAATAAACCCAGTTCCATATCAGTAAGAGACACATAAAATACTGCAGGCACTCAGCAAGTCAGGCAGCATCTGTGAAAATGAATAAACAGTTGACGTTTTGGGCCAAGACCTTCAACAGGACTGGGAAGGAAGAGGGAAGATATCAGAATAAGAATGTGTGGGCAGGGGAGTACAAGCTAGAAGGTTGTGTGGGGAGGGGGAAATGAATTGAGAAACCTGGAGGTGATAAGTGGAAAAGGACAGAAGAAGAAAGAATCTGATAGGAAAGGAGACTAGATCATGGGAGAAGGGGAAGGAGAAGAGGCACCAGGGGGAGGTGAAAGTCAGATGAAAAGAAGTGAAGGGGGCCAGAGTGGGAAATTGAAGAAGATGGAAGGGGAAGGGAAAATTATTAGAAGATGAAGAAATC
Source organism: Hemitrygon akajei (assembly GCF_048418815.1). Classification (NCBI taxonomy): domain Eukaryota; kingdom Metazoa; phylum Chordata; class Chondrichthyes; order Myliobatiformes; family Dasyatidae; genus Hemitrygon; species Hemitrygon akajei. The sequence goes on from NC_133125.1 coordinate 111,606,059, forward strand.
GATGTTCATGCCATCGGGTTGGGAGGCTACCCAGTTGGAATATGAGGTGTTGCTCCTCCTCATGGCAGTAGGGGAGGGCTTGGACCAAGTTTTCGGAAAGGGAATGGGGATTGGCCACCAAGAAATTCTAATTTTTGTGGATGAAGCAAAGGTGCTCAATAGCGCGATCCCCCAATTTAGGTCAGGTCTCATCAATACAGAGGGAGCACCAGATACAGTAGACAACTACAACAGATTCACAAGTAAAGCCATGCCTCACCTGGGAGGACAGTTTGAGAACTAAATGGAGGTGAGGGAGGAGGTGAATGAGCAGGAGTAGCACTTCTTCCACTTGTAGGGCTAAATACCAGGAGGGAGATTAGTGGCGAGGGATGAATGGACAAGGGACTCACGGAGGGAATAATCACTGCGGAAAGTGGAGAGTGGGGGGAAAGGGTGACATGATCAAGTTTCAATGAGTCTTGCTTCTCTATTACTGAGAGCTGACACTTTTTCATCATGATGACTAAATGTTCTTGATGTGTAAAGATGTGTTAGTGGTAGGGACCCACTGAAGATAATGGAAGTTACGGAGAATGATGAGCTTGATGTAGAGGCTTATGGGGTGATAGGTGAGGACAAAAGGAACTCTTTTCCTGTTAGGGTAGTGGAAGATGGGGTGAGAGCTTTTCCATAGCACTATGTGTTGTTTTAATTAATGACTAGAAATGTGCTCATTGACATGTCAGCATGATCTTATTCAAGTGCATGTCAACGTATTACCAGCTGTAGCAGAATTTTTCTGGAAGGCCAAAGCCTAGAAATTACCTTTACTTGTTTCTGTCACTCTTTTAGCAGGCATTCCTTGAACTGCACCATACACCACAAGACATAAGAGCGGTTTAGGCCATTCGGCCCAATGGGTCTGCTCTGCAAGTTTATTATTCCTCTCAACTCTGTTCTCCTGCCTTCTCCCCATAATCTATGATTAGGAATTGGAAAGAGAACATTTTTATTAGACAGCCCAAGTGTTGATACGCTCATGCATCTTGGCTGAATTTGCACCCTACATTACAATCAAGTGTATTTCGCCAAGAAGCACCAATGGGTGTGCATTGTACTTCCAGAGGATCGTTAACATATTCCTAATAGATTAGGAGCAGGAAATTAGGAATAAGGAAAAAGTGAATGCAATTATGCAAACTGATGAAAGTACCTGAACTGTACCAATGTAAGAGAACATGGAAATCATTCTCAATGTCTAAGGAATCTCTGACAGTTATTTAATACTGGGACCTACTATTTCCCCACACTATTTAAGTTGCAGTGTAGCATTTTCATAGCTTCTGCAACATTTCAAATCCTTTGCTACTCCACTGGACATAACCAGCATTTGAAGGGAAACTACCAGCTATCAAAATTATTTCATAATGAGCTAAATGACATTTTATGTTTCTTTCTGATTAGACCCTTAATAAGAGCAACAGATACCCTCATTCAAATGGGTATTGTTTGCTTGTGGAATAGAAGAGGAGAGGATTTTTAAGAAATCATTTATTTTAATCACTTTTGAGATATTGTGCACTACTAACAATTTTCTATTAACATAAATTAAGAAATCTTTAAAATAGATATCAACATCCAGAACCTCTCTGATACAGAGCGTTTCTTACCTCCTGTCAAAATATTCTTGCTGCTGTGGTCTTGCAGGACCAGGAATCCCAATGATAGTCCACATCTGCATGGGGAGAATGTGGGCAGCATCCAGCACGATTAGGTCTCTTCTCATTTTTGGTAACATGAACCAGTATCAACATTTGACAATTTACAGACCAAGATTTTTTTTAGAGATTTTCAGTATCTTGTGGGCACAGCATGCTTAACCAACAAATTACCACTGAATCCTGGTTTATTAATAATGTCACTCCTACCCACTTCCTCCTCCCAACAATTAATCATCACTCAAAAACATATCTGCACTGATGAACAAACACTGCAACATAACGGGATCTCTTCTCTCAACTAAAATCGAGAATATAAATGTTGTAGTCAAAAATTGAGTAAATTTGCAGAGACCTGCAGGTGGAAAACTTGTACAACTCCTTAACTAGAAATTAAAGACCAATATTATCAAAGGAGGATAAAATGATCAATAATGGCAAAACTGAGTTGGACTTGCACAGGTTATGTGTTTGTGGAGACGGATGCACACCCATTTGAACTACCCCTTTTCTGTATGATGGAATGAAAACACTGACATCATTTCCAAATGTACCTGTTACAACACTGCAGAGCCTTCAGCCAAGAACTTCAGTAAAATTAAGTACAGCAGGAACTAAATGGAAGCTCAGGCACCAATAATAATTCCCTTTACCATGTGCAGGTAGAAGATCAAAATGACGGGGAGTACAGATGGCAGGCTCTATCTGCATATTCTGTCAGCACCCATATGAAAGCCTACTGATTCTCATGCTGTATCAAATAAAATGGTTTCCAACCCACTCACAGAAATTTTCCCTTTGCTGGACTAGTTTTACACAAATTCCATAATAATCATGCTGACTAGTCTTTCACAGATCACAAAGAAGCAAAAATATTCTTCTACTCATTCACCACAAACACCTCACACAAGTATTCACTAATGAAAGGCATACATAACATTTCAGGAAGGCTCATTATCTGAACACAAGGTCTATCTGAAAGAAAAATAATACAAATTGCAGAAATAAAGAAGTAGAATCTGTGGAGAGAAAATCAGACTGTATGCCTCAAGTTGATGATGTTTCATCAGAACCGAGTTATTGCAACTGATGTTATGCTGAGAATTAGCCAAGCGAATTGAGAATTCATCAAGCCTGTTTTTAAAGGTGATCTCTCAGAAGATAAACTCATTTAGAGACAAGCTGAAGCTAATTTGCAAATCCTTAACCATACTTTTATTGAAAAGCCTCTTATAACAAAACAGTATAGAGAGTCAGGTTTTTGTGGTGATTCTTGGATCTTTTACTCTAAAGTTTTAGTAAATATGATGTTCCGACTGGACAGTGTCTGCAAACAGAATGTGAGACATCTGTTTATTACATAAGAATGGAGTGGCAAGATCAATTTTCATTGAGTCTAGCTTCTGATGACACTTTTTCATCATGATGAATATAGATTCTTGATTTGTAACATGCTTAAGAACATTTCAGAAGCAAGTCTCACTGATATTTCTTAGAAATATTGTATATCATGGTAATAGGCCATTCTGTCCCAAGTAGCCATACCAGACAAGTATAACTATATCATGCATTAACTTACTAACACGTTTTTGACATGTGGGCAGAAACCAGCGCACCCGCACTAAACCCATTCTGTCATGGGGAGAACGGAAAAATTTCTTACAAACAGTGGTGGGAATTAGTCTATAAAACCATAAGATATAGGAGCAGAATTAAGCCATTTGGCCCAAGGTAATTGCTTTGCCATTTCATCATGGCTGTTCCGCTTTTCCTCTCAGCCCCGATCTCCTGCCTTCCCCTCGTATCCATTCATGCCCTGACCAATCAAGAATCAATTAACTTCTGCCTTAAATATACAAAAAGACTTGGCCCCCACAGCTGCCTGTAGCAACAAATTCCACAAATTCGCCAGCCTCTGGGTAAAGAAATGCATCCTCATCTCCGCTCTAATAGGACGCCCCTCTATTTTGAGTCTGTGCTCTGGTCTTAGATAGCCCCACCATAGGAAACATCCCTTCTACATCCATTCTATCAAGGTCTTTCACCATTTGATAGGTTTCAATTAGATCACCCCTCATTCTTCTAAATTCCAGCGAATACAGGCCCAGAGCTATCAAATGCTCTTCATATAATAAGCCATTTTATCCTGGAATCATTCTCATCAACCTCCTTTCAACTCTCTCCAGTTTTAGCATATCCTTTCTAAGATAAGGGGCCCCAAACTGCTCACAATACTTCAATATAACACACAAAACTGCACAAAATATTCCAGTATCTGCAGATTTTCTCTTGTTCACAATATTCCAAGTGAGGCACCACCAGTAAAGTATCAACATTACATCCTTGTTTTGATTTTCTAGTCCTCTTGAAATGACTGCTAACATCGCATTTGCCTTCCTCACCACAGACTCAACCTGCAAATTAACTTTAGAGAATCATGCACAAAGACTCCCAAATCTCTTTACACCTCAGATTTTTGTATTTTCTCTCCATTTAGAAAATCGTCAACCCTTTCACTTCTACTGAAGTGCATGACCTGTATTCCATCTGCCATTTTTTTGCCCATTCTTCTAATCTAAGTCCTTCCGTAGTCTGCCTATTTCCTCAAAACTACCTGCCCCTCCATTTATCTTCATATCGTCTGCAAATGCTGCAACAAAGCCATCAATTGCATCATCCAAATCATTGACATATAATGTCAAAAGAATCAGTCCCAACACAGACCCCATGTGAAACACGACTAGTCACTGGCAGCTAACCAGAAAGGGCTCCCTTTATTCACACTTTGCCAACTGCCAATCAGCCACTGCTTTATCCATGCTAGACGTTAATACCATCAGCTCAGAGCTTGTTAAGCAGCATCATGTGTGGCACCTTGTCAAAGGGCACACCTCACCAAAAGCCTTCTGAAAAGCCAAATAAACAACGTCAACCACTTTGTCAAGCAAGATTTTCCCTTGAAGAAATCATGCTGACAAAGGCCTACTTTATCTTGTGCTGTATCCTGAAAATGTCCAAGTATCCTGAAAACACATACTTAAAAAATCGACTCCAACATCTTCCCAGCCACTAAGGTCAGACTAACAGGTCTATCATTTCCTCTCTTCTTCCTCTCTCCTTTCTTGAAGAGTGGAGTGACATTTACAATTTTCCAGTCTCCCAGAACAATTCCACAATCTAATGATTCTTGAAAGATTATTACTAATGCCTCCACAACCTCTTCAGCCACCTCTTTCAGGACACTGGGGTATACACCATTGTGTCAAGGTGACTTATCCACCAATCGATTTGCACAGAGAGAGAGCTTCGCATGGGTCAGGGAGAAGACTTTTAAAAAAGAAACGTCCAGCGGGGCTTGGTGCATTCGTGGTGCATTCACGATTCATTAGCAAGAGCAAATAAAAGTAAAGCGGGGTGAAAGCGGAGCGGCCATTGTGTGAATGGACCAGCGTAAGAGTGGGAACTTGAGGCTTTGGCAAGGAGGCACAGGTGAGTAGCAGGTAAGGCATTTGTAGTGCCTGAATAAAAAGTCACTGAATTACAGCTAACTAAACAAAGGGATGATGCAGGATCAGATGATGTGCTGTAGCTGCATGATGTGGGAGCTGGTGGACCCCGCTGTAGTTCCTGGTGACCACATCTGCAGCAAGTGTTGGTCGTTCGATGAACAGGCTCAAAGTTGATGACCTGGAATCTGAGGCACATCAGGGAGGGGGAGAGCTCTCTGGGTTCTCTGTTTCAGGAGGCAGTCACACCCATTAGAATAGCTGCCTCACATTCGATCCGTGGTCAAGGACAAGAGGGTGTGACTGTGAGTGAGGCGGGTAGTGGGATTCAAGAGAGAGTACTGGAGGAGCTTCTGCCTTTGAGCTTCTCCAACAGGTCTGAGATTCTTGCTCCCTGTGTGGATGAGAGTGGGGCTGTAGGAAGGATGAGCAACCTAACTGTGGCACCATAGTTCAGGGAGCCTTTCAGGAGGGGGAGAGAGAAGAGGTGTAGTGGTAATTGGGGATAGTTAAGTCAGGGGAATAGACAGAGTTCTCTGTCACTAGGATAGAGTGTCCCGAAGGCTGTATTGCCTGCTTAGTGCCTGGCTTAGGGACAACTTATCTGACCTGCAGAGGAACTTTCAGTGAGAGGGAAAAAATCCAGTTGTTGTGGTCCTTGTGGGTACGAACAACATAGGTAGAATGAGGAAAGAGGTTCTGCTGAGGACTGAAAGAAGCTGCAGAAGGTTGTAAATCTAGTCAGCTCCATCTTGGGTACTAGCCTACAAAGTATCCAGGACATCTTTAGGAAGTGGTGTCTCAGAAAGGCAGTGTCCATTATTAAAGACCTCCAGCACCCAGGGAATGCACTGTTACTATCAGGTAGGAGATACAGAAGCCTGAAGACACACACTCAGTGATTCAGGAACAGCTTCTTCCCCCTGCCATCCAATTCCTAAATGTATTTTGAAGCTTTGGACAGTACTTCACTTTTTTAAATATATAGTATTTCTGTTTTTGCACATTTTTTAATAATCTATTTAATATATGTAATTGATTTACTTATTTATTATGTTTTATTTTATTTATTATTATTTTTTTCTCTCTGCTAGATTATGTATTGAACTGCTGCTGCTAAGCTAACAAATTTCACATCACATGCCAGTGATAATAAACCTGATTCTGATTCTGATTCTTCCGATTCTGATTGGGTGAATCAAGTTGGTCGAGGCAGTTTTAAGGAGGACTTCAGAGAATGCATCCGTGATAGCTTTCTTGAACAGCGTGTTACTGAACCTACAACAGAATGTGTTACCTTAGATCTGGTCCTGTGCAATGAGACAGGTAAAATTAGTGATCTTGTAGTTAGGGATCCTCTTGGAAAGAGTGATAACAATATGAATGAATTTCTCACACAAATGGAGGGTGCAATAGTTCAATCAAAAACCAGTGAATTATGCCTAAACAATGGAGAATACAATGAAATGAGGGAGGATTTGGCTAGTGTAGACTGGAAACACAGGCTATATGGTGGGATGGTTGAGGAACAGTGGAAGACCTTCAAAGAGATTTTTCACAGTGCTCAATAAAAGTATATTCCATTTAAAAGAAGAACAGTAAGGGTGGGGAGACCCAGCCTCGGATAACTAAGGAAATAACAGAAGGCATCAAACTAAAAGCTCTTGCCTACCAAGTTGCCAAGGGTAGTGGGAAACGAGAAGATTGGGAAAACTTTAAATAGCAACAAAGAACCACTAAATAAGCAATAAAGTAAGTGAAGATAGATTATGAAAATAAACTAGCACAAAATATAAAAACAGGTAGTAAAAGTTTATATAATTGTGTGAAGCAGAAAAGGATGGCTAAAGTGAATGCAGGTCCCTTGGAGGACGAGAAAAGGGAATTAATATTGGATAATGAGGAAATGGCCGAGGATTTGAATGACTATTTTGTGTCAGTCATGAATATTGAAACAATACTGGGAAATGTGACTGATGTTCTGGCAGTCACATCAATGAAGACTACAATCTATACGGAAAATTTAGAAACAGATACTGATAAACCATGCTGCTTTACTGCTATTAAATACACAACAATGTTGTGCTTGCTTTCCATTTGGCCTTACTTTGCGGTGCTTCTCTGTTGTGGCTGCCATGTTCTTGGTAGGGCAAAAGTGGATATCTTTCCTAGATCCATGAATGAGCCTCTGGCTCAGTGTACCAGGTTGCTGCCACTCCTACTGAAAACTAAAATTGTTTTCCTTTCTTTCCCAGATTAAGGAGTCCTGGAACTAACACATTAACTGTTTCTCTTTCCACAGATACTGCCTGACCTGCTGAGTGTTTACAGCATTTTCTGCTTTTACTTCAAACCAGCATCAGCAGATTTTTTTATATGTTCTTCCACAAAATAAGCCCAAGCTGGTTGATCAAACCATTGTTCAACCAGATTATCCTTAATACACGACACACATCCGCCCTCGGGGCTGACTTGCTTGGTTACGTCCATAGAGATATAGAGTTGCATGGCTTAGAAACAGGCCCTTCTGTCCACCAGATCCTTGCCAACCTTATTGCCCATCTGACTCACTGAATTTGCACTGATCATCACGCACTCATTTAGACTCAGCCAATGACCATCCCATTTTGCTCTCCCCACAGTCCCCTCAAATTCTCCCAGGTTCTATAACCCATCTATACACTAGAACCAATTTAGCCACGCACATATTTTTGAAATGTAGGACATGGGTGCAATCAAAGAAATTCCTTCCGTCACACAGACTGCTGTGAGGCACTAGATCTATCAGACGTGCCACTCCCATAGAAGGCGAAAACACAACTGAGGTGTAATGTTAACAAGTATAATAATCTGATGAAGTATCTAATCCAAAATGTAGTCTCCCCTCTAAGCATCTTAAAGGTATGCACTGTATTTCTTAGTGGGGATAAATAATAAACTTTGTTTATAACAGATTATTATTATTCTTCACCTGGTTTGAAATACATGTTGGTTTAGAAAATGCATAAAGTTCCATCCATATACAGCTTTCATATATTGCTACTCACACGAGGATATGTGCCAATGGCCCTCACCACACCTCAGACATTCTCTCCTCCTCCTTTCCTATCAGGCAGAGATACAAAGGCCTGAAAGCACATACCACCATGCTCAAGGACAGCTTCTATCCTGCTGTTACAAGATGGTTGAACAGTTTCCTACTACAATAAAATGGACTCTTCACCTCACAATCTGCACTGTACGTTCTCTGTAAGTGTAGAACTTTATTCTGCATTGTTATTGCTTTACCTTGTACTACCTCAAAGCACTATTGTAACAAATTGATCTGTATGAATGGTGCACAAGTTTTTCTCTGTTCCTCAGTACATGTGACAATAATAAATCAATGTACCAATTTTTACAGCTTGCAAACTAAACATAAAACACTTTTTTCCCTAATATAACACCAGCGTAGAAAAGACAGTTTCCTCACAATATGGCAGAAAGATGAGAGCTGCTAACAGAATTGTTACTGATGATACACAACCTTCTTAGTGAAATATCTACACCATGGTATAAGACATCAGAACTTTAAGGTCATAATCTTGATCAATGACAAGTTATTAGAGTTGCAGATCAACACAACCACAAATTATACCCATATGGGAAAAATGCACATAACTCAGGACACCCAGTTCAGTCACTTAACCTTGTTGAGGAATAAGATGTACTCACAACAGCAGATCAAAGTTTTGAGCCTAGATATCCCCCAGCTTCTAGCTTTTGCACATGCCTCTCTAAATGTCTCTTAAATGTTGCTGTCATACCTACTGCTACCACTTCCCCGGCAATTTGTTCCAAATACCTACAACCCCCGAGGCATTTATGGCATTGTTGGGAGCAAAGGATGTAGGGATTGGCGAGGATGAAGTGTTATGGGATGGGTGTGAGGCAGGGTGGTAGACGAGGAGTGCCAGAGGGTGGGGATTGCAGGTGCAGACACACCAGGCCAGGTCATTTAATTCCAAACAATTGGTTTACTAATCATTACCGAATGTCTCTCGGGTGCTTCGTGATCCCTCTCTTTTCTCCTCTCCCTTCCCCCTTTCTTAACCATGATTCCTCTGACCCTGCCCCTTTCCCACTCTCAGTCCACAATAGGGACCCATATCAGAATCAGATTTATCATCACTCACATATGTCATGAAATTTGTTTTTATTTGCACAGAAGTACAGTGCAATAAATAAAATTGCCGTAGTAATTTGCAAAAATCTTGGGCACCCTAGCCATATATTGTATATGTATGCCTAAGACTTTTGCACAGTACTGCAATCCGTTGCAGATTTAATGTAAAACTACATGAATGGCTTACATCATTACACCTCCATGTCATAAATGTGTGCCTCATAACATACCCATTCTCCCAGTCATCCACATTTTTATTTTTAATAGTTTTGTTTTGGAGTTACACAATATAATAATTACATTCACTATTCTTAAACAAATAATGCGACTGATGAATCATATCTTGAAGCATTGCTTCTTTGTTTCTCAGACTGTGCTTCCTTTGATCAAATATATTCTGTTGCAATACCACTTAACATTACCTTTAAAAGTAGATGCTACGGAGATATCCATAACATTCAGTCAGAAAAGACTCTGAAAACTCTGCAATTTGGTCGGTTGGTTTTCACAGAAGTTCAACTTTGGCTTTAACAATTTTCAATTAGTTTCTACCTTTTGATAAAGTGACAGCAACCTTGGTTGTACAATGGCACACTAGAATCATATCAATTTCACTCGTCAATTCAACTCTTCTAAAACATACAGATTACTATCTGTACTGATACAAACATGAACAGGCATTGGCTAATAGCCCCCTTAATCCTGGCCTACCATTCAATCATATCACAATGATTCAATCTCTGTCTCTCACTCCCTCACCTTTTTCATAGCCTTTGACTTTCTTGTACTATAAAATGATTGTCAATCTCCACCTTGAATATATTCATTGTCTCCACTTCCACAGCTCTCTAAGCTACAGCATTTCAAAGGTTCATAACTCAGTAAGAGGCAGAATTCCTCCTCACACCTATCAGAAGTTGAACAAATGTGGAATTTTCTTTCCCCTCTGTAACTTTAGAGACGTGGAGGACAGGTTTCTCTTTCAACCAGGCGCGCTCTACATTCCACGTTGACAAATACAGAGTCTCAGGCACCCTAGCTCCAGATGTAGATTAATTTGTTGTTCACTTCTGGTGTAAGCCATATTTCTTGTCTCTAGTTAGTTTTCACATTGCAATTCACAAGACCACTCAGTCCAGTGTCACTTCCATCATCATCAGATTTTTCATCAACAGCTTGCAGATTAGTGCCAAAATGACATATGCCATTCACATACTTGTAACCTGTATAACCTGTAATAGATAGATAGATAGATAGATACTTTATTCATCCCCATGGGGAAATTCAACTTTTTTCCAATGTCCCATACACTTGTTGTAGCAAAACTAATTACATACAATACTTAACTCAGTAAAAAATATGATATGCATCTAAATCACTATCTCAAAAAGCATTAATAATAGCTTTTAAAAAGTTCTTAAGTCCTGGCGGTTGAATTGTAAAGCCTAATGGCATTGGGGAGTATTGACCTCTTCATCCTGTCTGAGGAGCATTGCATCGATAGTAACCTGTCACTGAAACTGCTTCTCTGTCTCTGGATGGTGCTATGTAGAGGATGTTCAGAGTTTTCCATAATTGACCGTAGCCTACTCAGCGCCCTTCGCTCAGCTACCGATGTTAAACTCTCCAGTACTTTGCCCACGACAGAGCCCGCCTTCCTTACCAGCTTATTAAGACGTGAGGCGTCCCTCTTCTTAATGCTTCCTCCCCAACACGCCACTACAAAGAAGAGGGCGCTCTCCACAACTGACCTATAGAACATCTTCAGCATCTCACTACAGACATTGAATGACGCCAACCTTCTAAGGAAGTACAGTCGCCTCTGTGCCTTCCTGCACAAGGCATCTGTGTTGGCAGTCCAGTCTAGCTTCTCGTCTAACTGTACTCCCAGATACTTGTAGGTCTTAACCTGCTCCACACATTCTCCATTAATGATCACTGGCTCCATATGAGGCCTAGATCTCCTAAAGTCCACCACCATCTCCTTGGTCTTGCTGATATTGAGACGCAGGTAGTTTGAGTTGCACCATATCACAAAGTCCTGTATCAGTTTCCTATACTCCTCCTCCTGTCCATTCCTGACACACCCCACTATGGCCGTGTCATCAGCGAACTTCTGCACATGGCAGGACTCCGAGTTATATTGGAAGTCTGATGTGTACAGGGTGAACAGGACCGGAGAGAGTACGGTTCCCTGCGGCGCTCCTGTGCTGCTGACCACCGTGTCAGACCTACAGTCTCCCAACCGCACATACTGAGGTCTATCTGTCAAGTAGTCCACTATCCAATCCACCATGTGAGAGTCTACTCCCATCTCCGTTAGTTTGTGCCTTAAGATCTTGGGCTGGATGGTGTTAAAGGCACCATCGTTACGTAATGAATTACGTAACAACAAAAAATGCTTAATCAAACAATATACTTACTAAATATTATTTAATTATATATTAAATATTACTAAAAAATTAAATACACAACAGTAACATATAAATTTAAAGAGGATTTAGTGATTATCTTTGGTGTGAAGAAATTCTCTCAGTTGCAACTGGAAAGACCCTTAATTCAAGTTACAAATCAGAAACTGTGGCCGACGAGTGTTTGAAAGACCAGCAAGATGAATTTACCAACTGCTGCAGATATTTTCTGTCAGAAAGGAAAGGAATAGGGCATTACCTCATGCTTTCTCTCACTTTCCCCACACGCTCACAAACCCCAAACGAACCGCAACAATTAGGGGTTGAGTTGAGATGAGCAGAGCTGGGGGTACTCTACAGACCCGCTTGCTCACTTTATTTGAATGAGTGAAGCCAGTTGGTGGAGGCTCGCCGCAGGTCTGCTTGCTCTCCTGCCACAGATGTTTCTGTGTTTTTGTTCACTTCCAACTTACAAACTGTTCAGTTTATGAACAGATCCTGAGAACTGAACCCTGTTGTACCATGGTGACTGCTTGTACTGTCAGACAAAACAGCATGATTTCATGACTGAACATTGCTCATCAAGCAAAATGTAACTGCACATGCTTTGTCCAATGGCAAACTCTAGATATCTTTTTGGCAAAAGTCAACATGGACTTCATACCTTAGTGTAAGTGCAAGTTGTACACTGAAATTGTGCAGGCAAAAATTTCACAGTCAGTCACAGTGATTTCACAAATAACAATCCAAAGTGTATCACTGAAGCAAGTCAACACACATAGTCTGAGAGGGTGGACAAACAAAGATGAGTGTTTAAATGCAGACTTAGCTTCTTTCAAAAAATCACAGGTTTGAATTGTAAACAAAAAATTACCAAATGTGACCAAATTTACCAAATGTTTACCAAATTGTTTACAAAATGTTTTTTGTAAACAAAAACATTTCCCAATGTTGTTTGGGAAATTAGTGGCTAGCTGAATTTTTCAGAGAAAATTAATTCTAATTAAGCTACATCGAAACACTGGCAGCATCAGCAGGAAAACCATTATCAGGAGTTTTGTGCGTGCACTGTCTAAACATTGATAAAGATTTGGAAGAAGTTGTATTGTGTCCACAGTTTTTTTATATACTAGTGCAATATCATCTGAGCTACCACCACAAATTCGTGAAAGAAACTGAAATGATGATTCCAACAAGTAGATGTCAATTTTTATCCAAGGGCTTATACATTCCTTGTTCTTGTTGATGATCACTCAATGACAACTGTAGATGATTGTATGTCAGAAGACAGTATTGCTGAAGAACTGAGAGTGGATCTTTGCTACAAATATAACACTAGCATAGTTAGACCCTGACAATGAACCAAAATCCACAATATTTTTGGGACTTTTATGTTTTGTTTCAATGTCCTTCTTGATGAGATGATCATAAATTCAAAGCTACTTAAATGATCAATAATGATGATAAATCTATATCTGATGCAGAATTAGAATCAACTATTGTTGAAATGTCATAAACAGTTATGTTAAGTCAGGAGGTTATAACATCTATATATCACTGAGCTGATACATTAGAAATAAGTACACAGCTAGAATTGAAACAATGACAGAAACTAGTCAAAAATCCCTAATCACTGTACACACACAAGATAAGTAATTAAAAATTTACTTTCAAAGAGAGAAAACTCAGCACATTTATGTTTGCAATGTAATATGTAATTAGTATAACAAATTTCCTAATGTTTAACAATTATTCTGATTTTCTAACGATGGTAGATCTCATTAAACATATAGAATTCCCAAGGGCCTTGATAATAAATGCTGATTAGATAAGAGATACAAGAGACTGCAGATGCTGGAATATAAAGCAACAAGCAAACTGCTGAAACAACTCAGTGGGTCAGACAGCATTTGAGGAGTTAAAGGGGTGTTCAAAATAGGGTCACATTCTCAAAGCCATTCAATAGAGCCATGAGACAAAATTGCTCCATCCAAAGGACCTGAAAGACTCAACTGCTAAGTATGTCCAAAAATGAAGGTGATAGATTTTTAAATATTAAGAGAATCACAAAACAGAGCTATCTTACTGATTGGCATAGTATACACAAAAGGCTGAATGGCCTTTCCTGCTACTATTTTACAGAGTTATAGAATCGTACAGCACTGAAACAGACCTTTCGTCCACCATGTGTAAGTCAACTCTTCGCCTGTCTACTCATTCCATGTGCCTGCATCAGAACCGCATCCTGCTATGTCTTGCCAAATTTAAGTGTCTATCTAAACATCTGTTAAATGCAGTGACTGTAACTGATTCAACCACCTTGTTAGGCAGTGTTTTCCTTATATCAATCACCGTAAGTATATAAAAAAAACCTTTGGCCTCATATCCTTTAAAACACCTTAAACCCCTTTCTTCTCAGGGGAAAATGATTATGACCATCTACTCTATCTATGCCTCTTATACGTCTATCAGGTCACCTTTTGTCTTCTTCTACTAACAGTCAGGAACATTAATTATTTAAATTTCCAACAAAGTCATGTGCCATTGTTTAGATGGCTGTCTATGTTTTCTCATCTTCTCTGCAGAGGCTAGTACAATATTTTCTCCTAAAAAAACTTCCAAGCAAGCTTCCTATTTACTGTTCAACATTTGCCACAGACTTATAAATGCATTCATATGCTTTTTCTCAATTAAATGAAAATACAAAATATAGAAACTAAGCACCTACTGTATATGAACAAATTTGATGCAATATTTGAAATTCCTTTTCTTCTCCAATCCCGCTTGAGATTTAAGTCATGTTTTTTTGCTACTTCTGAATTAAAAATTAAAGTTTCAGGAAAGGTGTTTCATCAATGAATTTGGCAAATAGTGAAATTGAACATAATTTTATGATATACTACAAAATGGAATTAATTTCCTCTGCTCATACATGAGAAGTTCAGGGATTCTCCAGCACTCTAGTTTTCAGTTGAATTGAATGAAGAATAAATGGGAGTGAGAAAATAGCACTGAAGTGGGATTCCTTGTAAAATAATACTGTATATTGTTAGTTTACTGACAAGGGAAATTGACCTGTTTACATCACTCCTTTTTCTATATTCTCATTCAGGAAACTTCTTGCGGTCTTCATATTCTTGTGAGCCATTTATAATTTTAGTTTGCCTTGTCTAATCTGAATATGAAAGTGACAGCCTAGGAGATGTAAGGTAATTATACAACAAATAAATCAGATATTTTCTGAAAGTAACCTCCATTATTTAGAGCAATAACCTGAATATTATTATGATCTGTTGAGACTGATGGCATCATGCAATGGAATATTGATTTTGCTGGACTTTGTCAGCAGTTCTGCAGTGAAATAGCAGTCCTACACAAATGTCATCAAGCTTCAGACTTTGCTGCATACATAGCTGAACACAGAAGTTCCAAGTTTGCTGACAGATAGGAATAAAGTAAATTGTCATTTTAAAAAAAAACATCTGAATGGGAAGTAATGGATTTAATTATTTAAACGTATTCCTTGCTCATTTTAGGTGACATTTTAAAACTTAAATTTGCTGTTACAGTCCTTGAGTTTCTTTGACATGCCAGCCAGACTTTCCAACAGCTCCAAAGTAGTTCCATGTGTATAATTCCATCTGTGGCTGGTTCCCGTGAGACCAGTCGTTCCGCTAATAAAGGTGTCGCCTCACAGTTTTGGCCACCTGAAATCCATGCTGATTTTCCGTGTCGTCTGTGTGGCGTTTGCACCTTCTTCCTGCAAACAGGTGTATCACATCTGGGTGCCCCAGGGTTCCACATCCCAAAGATTGGGCAGATCATAGATCAATTTTCACTGTAAATTCTCCCTGGTGAGTTTGACTGGTAGAATCTGCGAGGAGTTCATGGAAATGAAGACAGAATAGAACTGGCTAGACTAGGATTAGTGTAAGTAAGTGCTTCATATTTGGTGTAGTTGCTTGGTTATTTGTCAGTCTTTACTATGTATATTTTTTTCATAAATTCTATTGTATTTCTTTATTTTCCTGCAAATGTCTGCAAATAAATGAATCTCAAGGTAGTATATAGTGACATATACATACCCTGATAATAAAATTACTTGACTTTGATTTAGATTTAGTGGGCTTTGTTTCCATGTTTTAGGACTCTGGTAGAGGAGAAAGGCCAAGATTAGAGTTGTGGGGATCAATGGGTGAATGTTAGTGATGGATGACCAAGTCATCTGTAGCTTCTAGAATGCATGCAGGATGAATTCAACTGGGCCAGTTGTCACCCATTTGTCCAACTTTGATCATCAGCAAAGTGATGGAAGAGATAACAGACAGTGTTCTCCAGAGGAATTTGCATGGTAACCATCTGCTCACAGAAGCTCCGTTTGGATTCAGCCAAAATCATTCAGCTCCTCAGCTCGTTACAGACTTGGTCCAAACATGGACAAAGAGCTAAACTCCAGAGGTGAGGTGAGAGCAATTGTCCTTGACAGGAAAGCAGTATTTGACCTGGTGCAGCACATACAAAATGCTGGAGGAACTCAGCAGGTCGGGCAGCATCTATGAAAACACATAATCAATCAATGTTTCAGGGCAAGACCCTTTTTCAGGACTAAGGAGGAGGAAGATGCCAGAATAAAAAGGTGAGGAGTGGGAAGAGGCTAGCTGAAAGGTAAAAGATGAAGCCAAGTGGGTGGGAAAAGTCAAGCGCTAGGAAAAGAGGGTGGACCATTGGAGAAAGGAAAGGAGGAGGGGACCCAGGTAATAGGCAGGTGAGGAGAAGTGAAAGGTCAGAGTTTGAAATGGGGGGGGGTTGGAATTTGGTTACCGGAAGGAAAAGCCGATGTTCATGACATCAGTTTGGAGGCTAGGTAGATGGAATATAAGGTGTTGTTCCTCCACCCTGAGGGTGGTTTCATTGGAGGACATGGACTGAAACGTTGCCATGGGAATGGGAATTAGAATTAAAATGTTTGGCCAGTGGGAAGTCCCAAATGAGGCAGATGGATCATGAGGAGGAGCTCAAAGTAACAGTCACCCAATTTACTATGGATGTCACTGATATAGAGGACAAATCTGGAACACTGGATACAATAAACGACCCCAGCAGTTTCACAAGTGAAATGTTGCCTCACCTGGAAGGACTGTGTGGGCCCGGAATATGATCAGGTGTGGGATCAAAGACTCAGTAGAAAACCCCCCACTAGTTTGAAGCAAGGAAGATTGTTGTGGATGATCAATCTTTTCAGCCACAGAACATCTCTACAGAAGCTCCTCAGGACAGTGTCCTCGGCCCCACTATCTTCAGCAGCATCACTGATGACAAAACCTGGAAGTTATTCTCCAAGCTACAAGCCATCCCGACTTGGAAATATATGTTTGCTTCTTTTAAATCCTGCGTTTTCATCTTTGAACCCTAGCACAATTGAGGGCATATTCACATCTCAAAGTCTGCACTGCTTCAAGAAGGCAATTCACTATCACCTTCTCAAAGACAACTTGGGAAGGATAATCAAATGCGAGCTCAGTCTGCAAAGACAACATCTCTTGAAAGCATATAAAAAATACAATGATGGGCAGTTAGGAGGAGGATATAGTTTGCTATAGTTTCATCCCCAACCCTGATTGTGGTTTGGACAACAGTTGATCAAGTCCTGGCATGGACTGTCTCCTGCAGGTTATAAGGCTTTGCAGAGTTGAAAATCCTCTGCTGATTTTCTTTTGCATTTTGTTTTGCAAGATAGAAGTGTGTCAATTCAACATGTAATTGGATAATGTGATTGATAAAACTGAGTAGCTGGATGTGTGTGCAGATGTGAGATGTGGATATGAGGCTTTATTTTCAGTGCTTCAGCATGAAGGTGAAGCAGGGCTGCAGTTGTCAGCAGTGTGCCTTGGTGCATAGAGATTGCAGCCGAATGAATGATGAGCATTGGCAGAGGCTTGTAGTACAGGCAGTGGAATGGGAGATAAACTTACTTATCATATCTATATACATGAGGTTATTGAATTCTTCATAATACTGCTTTCACATCCTGGGAGCTTGACTTCTGATATATAATGCCATATTTATTGGGTCCTTCCTTAGGGCCTTCTCTGAATTCGACTAGTAAGGGCAAATGGCCCTTTGCGATTTCCTCAGTTCCTCTTCCACCAAAGCCTCCAGTGCAACACTAGAAAATCTTAATATTTTGCTGGAATAATTTATGACACATATCCATTAACAATACTGGGCATTACTGAAGTTAATACTGGGTGCATGCTGTGATCATTAAGGTAATGGGCAACACATAGTGACCTTGCTGTTTCCATGGGAACCATAACTCACAGGTTAATAGGTTATCCTTTCATCCAGGCACTATCCAATTCCACTCCACTGTTACTCCGGCATTTATTTTCAGGCTCATTCAGTTCATCTGTGAATTGATATATACACAAGTAATTCCCTTAAAATGGGAAAAGTGGTATCCCTCCTCCCTAACAGCAATAATTAAATTCATTCCATATTATAGCTGTCTTGCACTTTGTTTTATTTTGAATTATCAGTGGACTTGAAAAAGTTATTCCTTCCTCAAGACCACATTAGCTGTGTGCAGAGTGACTTTTTCTCAGAGGGGTAAGAGCTGCTGAGCAAAACATACTGCCTGCATAGAAAATTTTATATTATTTTAATGACGCATAATTTCCATGATACCTCGGAAGTTCAAAGAATAAGCTTGTAGTTGCGAGATCCAAGCAGTTCAGAAGCACTTTGAATGAGAGGGATGCTTTGCAGTCTTGATTGGATTGCAAGAGTTACTATTGTAACAATTAGCTGATGTATGTTATTTGAAGAGTGTTGATAGAAGCATTAAATTACAAAGGAATATTAATATGTAGATCAAATGGGAACAACTAGACAATAAATTTTAATGCTCACCCCATTGAACTAGGCTATGTTCTAAATGGTGAAAAGGTATCAACAGCAGAGGTCCCTTGAGGTATTGTACAAAGAACAAATGAATTGTCATATATAGATACACAAAACAATCAAGGAGCCTAAAGAATGCTAACTTTCATATCTACAATTCTTAAGTATGGGGGGGGGGGTTAGAAGTTATTTCTTACAGTACAGAGCAGTACTGAAGGAATAGGGAGAAAAACCAGCTATATAATGCGCAGACACAGAACATTTCTGACCTTTTTGGGCAAAATTTTACACGCATTGCTGGAAAAAATCTGCTAGGCTTTGCTGTCATTAGCAAACTTCTGAAATGCATTTGTAAACTTCAACTGAAAATTCAAAAGCTGCTGTGTTTCATTTTCTATTCTGCCATCACAGCTTTATTTACAATAATCAATGGATTGATGAACTCTTCGGTATCTAGAAACTCTACTACCCCATTGGAATGCAATGGAATGGCATTTAGGAATGTTCTCAAAGTCATCTTGAAATAAAACGACATCCCCACTGAATCCTGGAGACTTTAGTCACCACCATTTGAGATGGTCTTGAGTAACTCAAGGCAATCCATGAGAGGCTCTGCATATTCAGCAGAATAAACAAACTTCCTCACAAAATATTCAGCTCTGACTTCCTGATGTATCTATGAAGATCTGAAGTTCTGACTTCACTACCTACTTTGAAGCCAGAGTGGAAACAAATCATCCTTGATCCCGAGATATTGCCCAAGCAGAAGAAGGATGCAATGGTACAGACACAAGTTATCAGGAACAACCCAGTCAGTACATAAAATTTAAGTGCTTTAGCTGTAGTTAAGAATGAAATTCTTTGTTGCAACAGACCATGCATCATCACTCATTTTCACAGGTGAAATACAACATTTGGCTCTCCTTTTCTGAGATAAGGTTCTGGAGTTTTGTAGAGAATGGACATTGAAATCCAACAACAGGGAGGAAGGTGGAGGGGGGTGGATGAGGAGTAGAGATGACTGTGGATTGGATGTAGGATAGGGATGTACGAAGGCTGTCAAAGCAGATCACTTGCCTGCCAAGACTGGCATATTGCTGGTAGTCAAAAGATTGGGTCAAAGCTTGAAAGTCAGAGCCAAGGTGTTACACAACACAGAAGTACTCGATTCAGTCCACCGAGCCCACACTATCAAGCCCCATTTCTGTTAATCTTAAAATAATTTTACTTAATTCTCCTTACATTACTATCAACTTCTCCCAGATGATGTCACTCACATGCACATTAGGGGCTATTTACCATAGCTAGTAAACCAACAAATCAGCATGTATTAGATTTCAGAATAGAGGGACGTCCATTTAGAACAGAGATGAGGAGGAATTTCTTTAGCCAGAGGGTGGTGAAATCAGTGGAATGCACTGCCACAGGCGGCTGTGGAGGCCAAGTCATTGGGTATACTGTATTTAAGGCATAGGTCGATAGATTCTTGATTAGTCAGGATGTGAAAGGTTACAAGGAGAAGGCAGGAGACTGGGGCTGAGACAGAAATGGATCAGCAATGATAAAATGGCAGAGCAGACTCGATGGGCCAAATAACCTAATTATCTCTCCTATATCTTATGGTCTTATGCTCAATATATGCAAGTATGCAAGAGAAAAAGAGTGTATAATGTTTGAAAGGGGGTGTTCTGTGGGATGGCAGGATAAGGTCAAAGGCTGGGAAGGAGAAGAAAAGTATTCAAAGGATTAAGTAAGCAAAGGGAAGTCAAAAAAAGAATGGGCAAGGACATGCATGAGAGTGTGTGAGTATGCTTACTTACTGGGGAATATTGTTTAATTAAATATAACAATGTATATATGTTGTGTAAAAGTTATATTATTCTTTAAAATGTATTTACTTAAGTGAAATTTTGGGTCGATACATTTTCAGTTTATAAAATAAAAACATAATTTTATCTCACAAGCAGTCTTTGATTTTGTTACATGAATAACTCTTGTAAAATTATACTACTAGGTAACCCTAAGGAATTAGTAAATTTACTAGTTAATGTGGCTCTCAATGGAAAGTAATTTTGCCAAAGTGGCCCTGTATGAAGAATAATCATTTACTTACAGATGGCAAAATTCCTGGCCTGCAGAGGTCCTGCAGAATTGTGGTAAAACTTATTTATGTTTGTATTTCAGTCCTTGCAATAGAAATTCCTCTCTAAATCTGTCCCTGAACTGTTTCCTTATATTAAAAAGACCAATATTGTACACAGTAACCTGAATGTGGCCTCCTCACCACAGCCCTATTTACTGAAGCATAACATCCCTGATTTTGAATTCACTTCCCCTTGCAATAAAATATTCAGTTAGTGTTCTTAATTACTTACCGTACTAGAATACAGTACTTCTATGAGTCATACACTATAAAGCCCTGATGCCTATGCATCTCAGAATTTTGCAACCTTTCATCAGTTATGTAATCTTTTTAATTTTTCCCTATTAAAACAGATGGTTTCACATTTTCACACTGTATGTTTTATGCTTCTTTTGTCAGACCTTTGCTAATTCACTTACCCTATCCAAAAGCTCCAAAGCTTTTTATGCCCTCTATATAACTTCTGTGCTGGCTTATCTTCACCATTTGCAAATTTAGCAACCATGCCTTAGGTGTCCAAATCCATATTATATAAGAAACATAGAAAATTTACAGCACAATACAGGCCCTTCGGCCCACAATGCTGTGCCGAACATGTACTTACTTTAGAAATCACCTAGGATTACCCAAAGTCCTCTATTTTTCTAAACTGGAAACAGGTGACAGCATGATACCAATTGCTGCAGCATACCACTGGAACTGATAATTGAGTCATCATCTGTGATAGTCCCCACTTCTGCAATAGAGGGAAGGTCTGTGATGCAGCTGAAGGTAGCTGGATACCACCCTAAGGAGTTTCTGAAATCATGGACCTCCAATGATAGTGACATGTATTCAATAATCCACTGGGTACTTTGGTTGAAGGTAGTTGCAAGTGTTTCATCCTTGCCTCCGGATCTGTTTCTCCATTGAGCAAGGAGTTTCTTTGATGTACCTTCTCCTGTTGGTTGCATAGCTGGCTTACAAAAAAATCAACTGGCCGGCCTGCATCTAATGAAACTTTTGAACGTAACTATGCCTTCATTAAAGGGTTACATTTAAAATGAGAGGAGAGACCTTCCTTTGGCTAACTTACAGAATTCCTAACAAACAGTTTATCATATTCTCCTAAGATTTTGAATCTGTCATCATCTGTATTTTCAGCTGCAATTAATCTGGGAGTGACAGGAAGTAATGGTTTAAATGAACACCAGAGATCTTCCCACCAGTATAAATGCCTCTAAAATATTCCATTTGGAAACAGGCTCTGGCAATAATAAATGTGTTTACATTTTGTCTTTTAAGAGTGACCACATTCTGTTTGAGTATTAAAAATCCAGCCACCAAACTCAAGATAGATTTCAGATAATTTATCCAATGTGGTTTAAAGGAGTATTCAAAGCTACAGCTCTCTGTATGACTGCAGGGAATATAACAATCCAGAGAAGAAGGGTTTAGCAGACTGACACTTGCAATGGGTGGCTTGACTTACAAGGAAAGGTTGGACAGGCTAGGCTTACATTAGCTGGAGTAAAGAATACAGGTGTCTGAAACACAAGTGCTTGAGGGTTTTTGACAATGAATGTAAAGAGTGAATGTGGAATTAGGAGTTCTACATTTCAATCATAGATGAGACATTCCATTTTCTTTCGAAGCTTTGTGAGTGTTTGGCTCTCTCCCTCAAAGGACAGTAGAGGCAGTGACCATGAACGTTGGCTAGCTAATTGATGAGAAAGGAGGTGAAAGGTTACTGCTGTCAGTGGGAATGTGCAGTTGAAGCTACAGTTAGAAAGGCATTGCTCTCATTGAACAGGTTTGAAGAGCTGAGTTGACTACTGCTCCTAATTTGTTTGTATATTCACATGATGATAAACAACTTGCTTTTAATGCAGTGCAGACTCATGCCAAGTGCAAGCGTGCAGAAAGCTGCAAGGGGCAAAGGGGGCATGAGACAATACATTCATTATAGGATCACATAAACTGAAAAACACATAGATATTGTTTTAGAACATATAAATTATCAAATGCTGGTAAAGCGAATGGTAGGGCTGATCACATAGTGATTAAGAGACATCGTGAAGTCAGGTAATAAGACTGAAATACTAAGCGTTTTACGTCTTTCTTTAATGGAAGGTGCTACAACTGTAGGAGATGGGACAAAATACTAAATGTCAGTTCAATATATATTATCTGAAGTTGGGTAACAGGATTTAGTTTAAAGTTTATGAGCCACATGATTTATGATTTTGTAAACAATGGGAAAAAAGTTGATAATTGAAGCTAACAAGAAGAATATTTTATTAGCTAAACAAATCTCAGTGGTTAGTGCCGCATTCTTTTTACTGTGGTTTTTTCCAGCTGGACAGTCTGAGTCTCAAACAAGTTTCATGCTATCCAATATCTGGGGGCGGGTTGTTGATGGAAGCAGTGGGGGGTGGGTAGAGGAAAGGGGAATAGGGAGAGGGAGAGATAAAAAGTTGATTACATGATGCTGTGGCACCAGATAATATTACAAACAGTTCACACCTTACATTTTTGTTTAAAAGAAAAATACGAAGAAACTTTGCCTTCCAGATACAGGACTAGAGTTGAATTGACCAAAACTGGTTCTCCAAGGTCTGTCGTTGAGCTGAGGTCCCCTCATTCTGGGGGTTAGTGATGCAGATTCCGCATCAGCTTCTGTCAGGCAAGTTGCTTTGAATTCTCCTGATGATGGTGGCTGTTCCTCTGAGATTGGATACTTCCTCATTCATGATCTTGTAATGATCTAGGCTGTTGAGTGTGTTATGTCACTTCTGCCATTGCCATATGTGGGATTGGTCTGATAAAGACTTCAATCAAGGTCTCTAACTCATAGTGTGGAAAACTCCTTGTTATTTCTAAAGCAATAGTGTAGCTGTTGTTTTATTGGTTGGAGGGGCTATTTTTGCCTTAATTCAGTCTCTCCAAACCTGCATGTTGTTTCTCAATGAGTACCCCAGAGCATGTCTTTTCTCACCTATGACCCGATGATATTGCCTTCTAGTTCCCCAGTTTCACAAAAGGCATCCACAAATTGAATGACTGAAATGATCTGTTGCATGGAAGCTTGATATTTCATGATGTATCTTTGCCTGTCTCATCTGCAATACTGTAAAACTTCTAAGTTTAAGTTTGACATCTTTCTGGTCTGAGTGAAGCCTCCCATCAGTCATTGTCGACCATGGATGTTGCATCCTAGCTATCTAAATATTCTTGCAGTACGATATGGAGAGCAAGATGCTGCCCATGTAGCAGGCTCCCCCTCTCCATGCATCTGATGAACCCAAGGGAACGGGAGATACAGTTTGGTACCAGCAGCACCCCAGGCGTTGAACCCAACGTTGGACTGCCTTAGGGACTCCAGTTTCAGATTTTTTCCCTTGGGATTAACTCCTGAACCCTTCCCTAGCAGAGGTTTGAGGTTTTCTTTTCCACAGATGACAAGCCCCCATCTGCCCAAAGCAATTGTTTTTAAGGTGCCAGTAACTTGTCTTTGTCCCCTCTCCTCTCAGAAGAAACAGTTCAGCCAGGTTTAGTAGCTAAGCCACACATGAAGCAGCTGGACTTGGTTGTCAGAGGCTTCTTGAGGTGCACACCATTTGGAGCATTTAATAGGTAGTGGGAGCTTGTCCCCATTACCAGCCCCAGCTATAACAACCTTCTAGTCTACTTTGATGAAATCCACATCATCAACTTCCTAGACATGCCAGTTTTAGGGAGCAATTTCTAACAGTTTCAGTGTTGTTTTATCATGCATTGACAGCCTGTAATGTATTACTTTTAACAACATTACAGTAAGATAGTTGACAGAGGCCCCTAGCGACAGCAGCTTGGCACAGATACATTTGTTGGATGTTCCTTCAACAAAATTGACTTCATTTGGTACCAAGTTCATTGCTTTCAGTTGGTATTCGAAACTGACTTTGTTGCAACTTACACAGCTTAACTTAACCAAACTGCACCCTTTAAGGCTCTACATTGTGATTGCCTCTTTCAAGAAATGATGGGACCATCGGGAGAATAGAATACAGGAAAAATCAATTCGGGGGTAGGGGGGTTGGGGGAATGGGGGTGGAATAAGATTGCACTGTGAGCTAGAATAGACTTGTGGAATCTAAATAGCCTCATTCTATATCATAAGGAAACATGGGAAAATGAACTGATTATCCGCTGAAAGTTGCTCCTAATTTTTCCACAATTAGCATTTGTCATCTGCTTATGGCATCATTCACCATACTTGTAAACATCACTACAGCCTTACATGTAACTTTCTTTTTCTGCCTTTGGTCTCAGACATTTCTATGTGCACTTCTTTCTGCTTGAAATACAAAATTTGTACTCCGATTTTTGATACTTTATAGTTTTGTGTGTCTGTACGTCATTTTCTGGAGATGGTTCAATGTTGTGTTTCCTTATGCTTGTCTCCTGGATTCCACATATAACACAATCTCTGTCAGGAAATGTAGAGAAGGCTTGACCCAAACGCAGAGCAGCAGAGACTATTTAGTGGTGACCAATAACTTTACTAATAATCTGCAAAACAAGAAGCCATGAGGGGTCACAGAACAAGAGAGAACAGATACTTAACTTGACAAGGGAACAAGTTAACTGAAGGCTGGGAGCAAATTGGTTGAGTTTGGCTGGTTCATATGAGTGGCCAAGATTTATGTTTGAGAACTAGGTTTAAATAGGCTGCAGGTGATGACTTGAAAAGGAGTGGGAGGTAATTTTTGTCAGCTGGGTACGCAGGCCTGACAGTCTCCATGGAAAGAGCTCTTCAATTGTCAGCTATAATGTCTTGGTCTTATAAGAGAGTACCTTTGTGCTCCTGTCAACATGTGAAAACAGATACATAGTTGGCAATGGTTTCATTTCTAAGCAGGTTACATGTGCGTGTTTTGCATCAAATGCAATTTCCAGGGTCTCATTTCAGGACATAATATTATAGTAAAAATTTCTCCCCTTGTGGCTTGTGAGATGCAAAAGCTTCCTTAATTTTTCCTGCTTTGCAAGAGCTGCTCAATGTCCATGGGTACTCTTCCTACCATAACCTCCACATTTCAGATAAGCTGTTTGCTGGAATCATATTTATGCAATGGTTGTGTATATTTCTGAATTGGCGGCATACATTGGTAGTGCGCTGCATCTTAGAAGTCAGGAATCTATCACTTGTAAGTGCCCACTGTGCCCACACACTAAATGACACAGGATAAAAGAGGTAGTGAGGATAATTAGCAAAGCTAAAAAGGCTGCTGCACTGCATTTATGATATTGGGGCTGCGCACACTAAGGGGAGAGTGCCAACAGTAGTAAGGAAGGAGACTTGTGCTTGTCTATTACAAGCAGTGTTGTGAGTCTAAGCCCATCAGAAGATTAAAGGTCATGATCAGAATCAGTAAATGAAATGGTTCTGGAGCAGATCATAGGAAAGTTGGATTAATGTTGATGAACAGAAGTGGGTTTCAGGTGTCTCAATGAATTAGGCAGGTCAATTACTGTGCTTGCAACAGTACAGCTGGATAGGAGTGTGGAGCAGTGGAAAAAATATTGTGTGTTGGAGTAAGTGCATGTTTGGTTTCTTGAGTTTCCTCGTTTAAAATTGTTTACTGTAGCGTATGACAACAATAAGCTAGCAGTTCAGTAATATTCTTTAAAGAACAAAACATTATTATTTTCCAATTTAACCTGCCAAAGTGATTAACTATTCAGTTCTGATAAAGGTCAACAACCATACTTTCTCAATCCACTAGCACTGCATGATGTAGAGATATACAGCACAGAATAATCACTGGGAACTAGAGGAGCCAATATGCAGGGAAATAACAGAAAAGTGTAGCAATAGTAGGGTTGTAAGGTGATTTGGCTACCCCAATACTGACTGGGACTGCTACAGCACTGAAAGATTAGAGGGACATTTGATAAGTGTGTCCAGAAAAGTTCGCTGAAGCACACAGATGCCCTTTAGAAAAAAGGCTGTTCCTGACTTCTTAGGAAATGAGTTGGGTAAATAGCTGACATGGGGGAGCATTTTGGGATCAGTAACAATAGCTCTATTAGTTTTTAAACAGTTGTGCAAAAAGCAAGGACTGGTCCATAAGTTAAAATCCTAAACTGAGGCAAGATTAAAGTTGTTGGCCTTAAATAGAAAGCTGCAAATGTTGAGTAAGAGATGCCATCTGGGAAAGAGGGAGGATTAAAAAAAAGGAAGAGCTCATTCAGGGTCAGAAAGTTCCTGTAGGAGTGAGGGGCAAGCTGTCAGGGTTAGGGTCAGAAAGTTCCTGTAGGAGTGAGGGGCAAGCTGTCAGGGTTAGGGTCAGAAAGTTCCTGTAGGAGTGAGGGGCAAGCTGTCAGGGTCAGGGTCAGAAAGTCCCTGTAGGAGTGAGGGGCAAGCTGTCAGGTTTAGGGTCAGAAAGTCCCTGTAGGAGTGAGGGGCAAGCTGTCAGGGTTAGGATCAGAAAGTCCCTGTAGGAGTGAGGGGCAAGCTGTCAGGTTTAGGGTCAGAAAGTTCCTGTAGGAGTGAGGGGCAAGCTGTCAGGGTCAGGGTCAGAAAGTTCCTGTAGGAGTGAGGGGCAAGCTGTCAGGGTTAGGGTCAGAAAGTTCCTGTAGGAGTGAGGGGCAAGCTGTCAGGGTCAGGGTCAGAAAGTTCCTGTAGGAGTGAGGGGCAAGCTGTCAGGGTCAGGGTCAGAAAGTTCCTGTAGGAGTGAGGGGCAAGCTGTCAGGTTTAGGGTCAGAAAGTTCCTGTAGGAGTGAGGGGCAAGCTGTCAGGGTCAGGGTCAGAAAGTTCCTGTAGG
Organism: Hemitrygon akajei; assembly: GCF_048418815.1. Taxonomy (NCBI): domain Eukaryota; kingdom Metazoa; phylum Chordata; class Chondrichthyes; order Myliobatiformes; family Dasyatidae; genus Hemitrygon; species Hemitrygon akajei. The sequence continues at coordinate 111,633,678 of NC_133125.1, forward strand.
AGTGAGGGGCAAGCTGTCAGGGTTAGGGTCAGAAAGTTCCTGTAGGAGTGAGGGGCAAGCTGTCAGGGTCAGGGTCAGAAAGTTCCTGTAGGAGTGAGGGGCAAGCTGTCAGGGTCAGGGTCAGAAAGTTCCTGTAGGAGTGAGGGGCAAGCTGTCAGGTTTAGGGTCAGAAAGTTCCTGTAGGAGTGAGGGGCAAGCTGTCAGGTTTAGGGTCAGAAATTGAATGAAATGGATATTGAGACCCTTATCAGGAAAAAGCAGTCATGTGTTAGGTTTAGGCAGCAGGAATGAAGCAAGTCCCTTGAGGAGAATAAGGGAAGTAGGAATACACTTAAGAAGGAAATTTGGGGGGTGGGGGTGGGCAAAAGATCAGGAGATATTCCTGGCTGGTTAAGTAAAAAAGATTTCATAAGTATATTGAGAGCAACAGGGTAACTGGGAGTTGGTCCCCTTAAGGGTCTGTGTGGTTATCTATGTGTAGAACCAGAGGAGATGGACAAGGTCTTAAATGAATATTTCTCATCTGGAATTTTCCCTGGAGAAGGACGGAGAAGCTTTAGAATTCAGGGAAGAAGGCTGGATATTGTGGGAAGCAAATGATGAAACTGCTTGGGCCTGGCACAGAATATTTTTATCTTCATTAGCCATGGATGAGCAAACATAAAGCGAGGATGGCTAATGTTGTAAGAGGGGCCGCAATAACAAACCAGGAAACTATAGGACAGGGAGAGTCAGGCGTGGGAAAGTTACTGGAAGGGGTTCTGCTAGACAGGATTTGTTTGCATTTGGAAAGGCAAGGACTGATTAGGGATGGGTAACATTGCTTTGTACACAGTAAATCATATTTAATGATTAATTGAATTTGGCCAGTGCCTAAGAATATCATGCTAAGTTGCCTCAATGACTATCGTTCAGTAATGTCCATTGAGAAGAGTGAACTGGACCTGATCCAATTTGTCCACCATCACAATAGGTTAACAGCAGATGCTATTTCATTGGCTAGTCTCTCAAACCCGGAACATCTAGACTGTGGAGATGAATATACCAGGATGCTCATCATGGAGAACAACTCAGCATTCAATGCTATCAACCCCTCAAAACTAATCGATAAGCTCCAAGACCTTGGTCTTAATACCTCCTGTGCAACTGGATCCTCGATTTCCTCACTTCCCAACCCCTGTCAGTTGGATTGGCAACACCTCCTCCACATTCTCCATCAGCACTGGTGCACCACAAGGTTGTGTGCTTAGCCCCCTGCTCTACTCACTTTACACTTATGACTGTGTGGCTAAGCACAGCTCCAATGCCATATTTAATTTTGCTAATGACACCACTATCACTGACAGAACTGAAAGTAGTGACAAATCAGCATATAGGAGGGAGATTAAAATCTGACTGAGTGGTGTCACAATAACAACCTTTTACTCAATGTCAGCAAGACCAAGGAACTGATTGTTGTCTTCAGGAGGAGGAAACCAGGGGTACATGAGCCAGTCCCCATCAGGGGATAAGAAGTGGGGAGGTTCTGCAACTTTCTCAGCATTATCATTTCAGAGGATCAGCACTGGGTCATTACAAAACATGGCAGTGCCTCTACTTTCTTAGAAGTTGAGAAGATTCAGCATGTCATCTAAAACTTTGACAAACTATGGATGTAAGGTGGAGAGTATTATTGACTGGTTGCATCACAGGCTGGTATGGAAACACCAATGACCTTGAGCTAAAAAGCCTACAAAAAGTAGTGGATACAGCCCACTCCATCATTGGTAAAGCTCCCTACCACCACCATTGAGTACATTTACGTGCAGGAAAGGAGCATTCTTCACCATGGACCTCCACCACCAGGTCATGCACTCGGGAAAGAGGTACGGGAGCCTCAGATCCCACACCACCAGATTCAGAAACAGTTATTACCGCTCAACCGTAAGGCTCTTGAACTAAATGGGATAACGTCATTCAACTCTACTCACCCCAACAATGAACTTTTCCCACAATCGACTGACTCACTTTCAAGCACTCTTCATCTCATGTTCTCGATATTTATTGCTTATTTATTTATTTACTATTCTTATTTTCTATTTGCACAGCTGTGTTGTTTGTCTGTCTTGGTCTGTGCGGTCTTTCATTGATTCTTCTTTGTATTTCCTGTGAATACCTGCAAGCAAATGAATCTCATGGTGACGTACATGAACCTTGCTAACAAATTTACTTTGAACTTCGAAGAAGTGACCTAGAGGATTGATGAGGGCAGTACAGTTGATGTTGTCTACATGCTGACTATGGTGACACTGTCCAAAATGGTAGGACATACTTAGAGGAATACGGGCCAAATGCAGACAAATGGAATTAGCTTAGGTAGGCAATTCAATGTCCACCACCATGAGTATATCCTCTCCTAGAGTCATAGGGTCATACAGGAAAAGACTCTTCACTCCATCTTATCCATTATACCTATCTATACACACTCTATTTACCAACATTTGGAGTGTAGGCATCTATCTATGGTAATTCAAGATACTTCTTAAATGCAGTGAGAGTACTTGCCTCAAGATTCCAATCAGCCCATAAAGGGATCAAATTTCTCTCATATCCTCTAAACTTCAACCTTTTACATTTAGCTTCTCTGACCTCATCTAGTTTTAGACTTCTCAATTAAGGGGAAATGTTTGTTATTTTCTATTCAATGAAATCCAGACTGAAGGGAAAAATATACACTAGAGGAGGAGGCCGGAGTAGTCTTGAGAGTCTTCAATTGGACTCCAGATCCTTTAAGGTGTTGTAACATTAGGTGAACTCCCCTGTGGATTATCAACACTTAAAAGAAGCCCTAAAATAGCAAGTATGTTGGCACTCTTCCTGGTGTCTTCCATATCCAACAGCAAGAAAAGATTGCAGTGACCAAACTCACTGAGTTTTAAGAAAATTAATGCCAGGAGATATCAACAGTAGCAAACCGATAGTTAAACCTAATGAACCTCAGTCTTACCTAGCTAACTGTCATAAATGAATGTGTCGATGACAGCATTGATAGCAATGATCACCATACAGTCTTTGTGATTTTAGCAGTAGATAGTGATGATGAATCCAAGTGAAAACATGTTAAAAGATATATACCATCCATAAAAAGCAGTAGGATTCTAAATCAATCCATGTAATATCCAAAATGATGAATGGCACTGTCAAAAATGCTATCATTTACTCTCCAGCAAACTACTCATTGATGGTTGGGTTATATTAGGACCATGCAGTTCCAGACCTCATCACAGCTTCAGACTGTAAAGGGAATAAGCAACCAAATTCCAAGATATGTTGACAGTGACAACTCCTGAGTTCAAGGCCACATTCGACTAAGTATGGCTTGGAGTACATTGCGGGGAGAAGACTTCAATGATTAAAATTGTCCATCATACCAGCCCCAGGTCATTCTTGCAGGAGTTCCTCAGTGTACCTTCCAATACCCAACCACTGTCAGTGTAGGTCCTTCCATCATTAGGTCAGAAGACCATCATTAGTTCACAACTCTTCAGAAAACGATGTTGTTCGTGCCTTCATGGAATAAGGCAGACAATATTCAAGCATGGGTTACTAACTTCTGAATTATGTTAATGTCACATTAGTACAAGGCAATGAAAGAGGGAGACCAGCCACCTATCTTGAGGTTCCATAGCATTACCATTGTTGAGACACCAACCATCAATATCATTGAGGTCACCATCAACTGGAAAATCAGCTGGTGTAGCCACATAAATTTTGTGGGCAAGAGCAGTTCAAACTGTGGGTACTCTGTGGTGAGTAACTCACCTCCTGATACCCCAAAGCCTTGGCTATTACTACCATTATCAGCCACAAGTGAGGACCATAATAGACCCTCTTGCTTGGACAAATATAACTCCAATAACACTATAGAAAATTGATAACACCCAGGATATGCAAGACAACACTTAATTGGCACCCCAACCTATCATTGTAAAAATTCATTCTCTCCACCATCAATTGCAGCTGCATTGCATATAACCTACCAATGCACAGAAGTTATGTGCCTGGGCTACTCTTAAAGTGTTTCAACCACCATCATCAAGAACAATAGGAATAGTTCATAGAAACTCCACTACCTGCACATAGCCTTCGAAAGAACATACTACTTTGATTTGGAACTTAGTTGCCATTTCTCAGAATCAGAATCAGGTTTATTATCACTGGTATGTGACGTGAGATTTGTTAACTTAGCAGCAGCTGTTCAATGCAATACATCATCTAGCCGAGAAAAAATAATAATAAATAAACAAGTAAATCAATTACATATATTGAATAGGTTTTTTAAAATGTGCAAAAACAGAAATACTGTATGTTTAAAAAAAAAGTGAGGTAGTGTCCAAAGATTCAACGTCAATTTAGGAATCAGATGGCAGAGGGAAAGAAGCTGTTCCCTAATCACTGAGTCTGTGCCTTCAAGCTTCTGTACCTCCTACCTGATGGTAACAGTGAGAAAAGGGCATGCCCTGAGTGCTGGAGGTCCTTAATAATGGACGCTGCCTTTCTGAGACAGAGTTCCTTCATCACAGAGTTTAAGTTCTGAAGGTCCATGCCAGAAACAATCTGTATCTAAAAGTTGAGGGATCATGAAATTTTAAAAGAAATTATAGGGATTTGAAACAGAGAATAGTTCAGCTTTGATTCTGTGAACTTTATATTGAAGGTTAAATGTCGGGACAGAAATTTTGTCAATGTGGATGGGCAAATAAAAAGCTTAAAGGCAGTAAGTAATTGTTAAATTTAATTATATTTATTCAGTACTGCAGTTAAATATAGACAAGGATAATTAAAGCGAATCATGTGTCTCTGTGTTGTAACCTCAATCATCATTATCATCATTATGTCCCGTGCTGTATGATGTGGACAATTATAGTCTTGACCGTGACTGTTCTTGACAAATTTTTCTACAGGAGTGGTTTGCCACTGCCCTCTTCCGGTCGGTGTCATTACAAGAGGGATAACCCCAACCATTATCAATTCTCTTCAGAGATTGTCTGCCTGGTCACGTAACCTGGGCTTGTGATATGCATTAGCGGCTCACAAGACCATCCAGCTTTATGAAAGTAATGTGAAAATACTCAGTTCAATTCAGATATTGAAAACCTGAAATGAAAACATCAGAAAAGTTGATGAAGGATCACTGACTTGAAACACTAATTCATAGATATTGTCTAACCTGCCGAGGGTATATGCAAAATTTTCTGTAGTCATGCCAATTTAACTCGGTTTCTATGGGTCAGTGTTTATGTTTCACCTGAGTACTGATCCTATTTTCTCCTGCTCACAACTATTTTGTTACATTGCTACATAATTGATAGTGAGAGAAGTCAAAGATTAAGCCATTATTTATGTTAAAAATATACGGAGTATTCCTTCTCTCCATAACATATTATCGTTTCAACAGTGTGCAGCCTAAATATTACATGGTAGCTCAATTATTTTATGTGGGTTCATTTCTAAATCTCAACAATACTTTATACCCTCCTGCTTATACAGTAATTATTCTATTTTCATACATAACTTAGTATTTTGTCATAAATTAAAGATCCCAGAATTTCAATCTGTCACAAGAAGTGTGAATTTTGCTTATGGAGAGGATGCCACTCCTGAGGCTTAATGTCCTGTAAGAGGGAGAGTCAGTAGGTGAAAGGGATGTAAAGGTTTAGGACAATTGAAATAGTAAAATCATAATTTAGTATGTAATGAGCATAGTTTAAAGAGTGTACTAAAATTGCTTTTTGAGGACATTATAACCCAAGTAAAAATTGAAAATATCCCCACAGCATCGATTCAAAAGGACAAGTAGTTAAGTTTTTCTTCCAAAGAGAGGAGGAAGGTATGTGCAAACAAAAATGTCATACTAATCATGGAATTTAACTAATATGACATTAGCTGAAAATGCCAAGCAATCTTAAGTCTGAACTGGTGAATGTATTACATGACTGATTTATGATCTAGTGTATTAGTAATGCCAAGAGAGCTATTGCATCTAGTAATTGTATTGACTTGGATAGAATGCTAGGAAAGTGACACTCAAACAATTAAGTTTGACAAAAAAAATGGGATAAGGCTAAATACATATATTACATTGGCCCTGAAGGGCTTGAAGATGTGCTGTACTCCTCTATGTTCTAACATTATTTAATAAAACCAACTGTAGAAAAATTACAGATGATGTAAAGAATTTTCCTGACAGATAATACTGAGGAATCTTTGAGTTAACTGAACAATTTTAAGAGCATCCTGTTGAGGATATGTAAACTTGCATGCTAAAGAAAACAAAGAGCACCAATTAAAGAAGCAGATCCCTGTAAGTAATCAAAGACAACTATTTTTTAATGATCTAAAACCTAGTGGGTTAAAGGGCAATGGTGCATTCATTCACACGTGCTTCTAGCATTTTCCAACAATTTCCCAGGTAGATCCCACGTACCTCAACTTGGCTTCTATAGCTTTTTACAAGTTGTTTTTGATCTTGCTTTTACGAGTATAAGTAATATTGCTATTCAGTCTTGAAATTATTTTCCATTTGATGTACATAGCAAATCCACCTCCATACTGCCTGTTAATAATGGTGCTCATATCTACTTTCCTACATTGCACATGTAAGTCTTGATTTGAGATCCTTCTGGGCCAAAAGATTAGAAGAACTTTTCTGAGGTGTACTGCATAAAATTTGAAAATGTCCTATGAAATCGAGACAGCTTGAACAAGTCCTAATCTGTCATTCCCCAGCCTTCCATATGTTTGAGTTGAGTTAAAAAATACAAAATGTGAGTTTGGTTTTGGTGTAATATCTTTGTGATTTAAGTTCTTGAACATGCTCCTGGCTTTGACAACTGTTCCTGGTGCCTGGCTGATGGTATGACTGAAGGATATGGATGTTTTGCATTACGAAGGACATAGAACTGTACAGCACAAAGACATGCCACTTCGCCTACAATGTAGTGCAGAACAAGCTAAAAAGCAAATCAAAAACACACAATGTTCCTTCCTACTGACCCAGCCCATATTTCTCCATCTTACTAACATCCAGGTCCCTATCCAAATGTCTCTTAAAATCCTTATTTAAGGACATTTTCTTCTATAAACTCGCATGTTGATCAGTCAATGTTAAAAGTCATGATATCTGCTGTGTTCCAGTTAACATTTAGTCTGACTTGCTGTCTGAATGTATTCAGTAATGTTGATTTGTTCTTGGATGAGGTGTTGGGGAGTGGAGAGAGGTGCACATGTCATTTGGGGCCTGTAATGTTAATTTACCAGCATGGGGTATTGGTGAATCATAGGTCATAGGGATGGCAGATTAGGGAAATAGGTCAGAGGACTCAAGTGGCTTTCAGCTTGCTCAGAGACTGTGACATTGGTGAGGAAAAACTGTAGGAAAATACTGTATACTTCAGAAAAATATACTTAAGTGAGCATTAACAAAAGACTGAGAGAACATTCTGGACCTGACCAGAACTAAAAATTGAAAAATTCAAGCTCTACTTACACACTCATCTCCCTAATACTATTCCAAGCTCAACCATCTTAAAAAAATATATAGCATAACATCCTGAACTCTAAGATTCAATTTGGAAAAAAAATCTAACCAGGAATATTTTTAAAAACATTCTGTTTTCTTTTCCAAGCATAATATAGTACGCCAATTCAACTGGCTTTAAAATAATAAGTATATCCTCCCTCAGTTTCATACAGATATTTTAATGAATGAAAAGCATTCAGTATTTTTTTAAAAAGTATTTTACATGGCTATTAACTGAGAAGATCAAGTTGATGCCAAAAATTTGATTTTCATGACTTCACATAGTATTTATATAAATATACACATATCTGCATTCAACTATTTATACATTTAGACCTAGTTAAATTTATAAAACTGTATATATTCTCTGAAACATCTTTATGAAATGATTATTTGCATGTTAGCTTCAATGATTACTAACAAATTACTTAGACTAAAAGACTAACAGCTCCACACAGTGGACACATTTGATACACATATGTCACAATGAAGGGTGAATTGGAATATAAAGTGGGTGCAATATTACCAGTGAGAACTTTAATGTGCTAGAATTTATGGACAGCCCAAAGCTGACAGCAGTTGCCAATGACTACCAAATAAAGTTCTGATGAAACTGATGTAGTTCCCTCAATATGGACATGTGATTGGAGCCAATTTACCTCCCAGTGCAAAGGCCTACAAGTCACATAGAGGGAAAAGTGAATCTAATGCCCTTTAATGCTGTACACAGTGACAGGTCACTGAGCCAAGACTCCCTGTTAATTTGGCAAAAGCTGATAAAATAAACAGAATTTTGCTGAATATTGCCACATTCCTGGGGTGTTGTATCGTCATGTTATGTGATGTGATGTGAATTAGCCAGCTCCAGCTTGGGTACTAGCCATCTGGAGTATTCAAGACATCTTCAAGGAGCGCTGCCTTAGAAAGGTGGTATCTATTATTAAGGACCCCCATCACCCAGGGCATGCCCTCTTCTCATTGTTACCATCAGGAAGGAGGTACAGAAACCTGAAGGCACACTTTCAGTGATTCAGGAACAGCATCTTTCCCTCTCCCACAAGATTCCTAAATGGACTTTGAACCCATGAACACTACCTCACTTTCAGACTTCTATTTTTGCACTAATTTTAATTTAACTCTTCAAAATACATTATATACACACACACACATACATATACACACTTAATGTGACTGATATACTTTTTTCTATATTATCATGTATCGCATTGTACTGTGCTAACTTAACACATTTCACAACATAGGCCAGTGATATTAAACCCAATTCTGATTCTAATGTGGGTCAACTATTCTCCAATATTATGTATCAAAACATCAACAATAATTAAATCAGAGTCACGCCTTTTGCAAAACAATTGCTGTATTTAAAAGGAGCTACAAATCCATTGATAATAAATTGATTAAATCCTGTTGGTATATAGCAAAGGAAATAAGCACCAGAGACGAAGATTTATAGAATAGTTGTATGCAAGTAAGTATTTTGATGCAAAAGAAAACAAGCAATGTCTAAGGGCAAGATACTGGGCACAGGTGAATGAGGAAAAAAATCATTGAATAGAAAGTATCAAGTGCCAGACTACAGAGAAGGGCAAAATTCACAGACTGGAGAAGTTTGGCTTTCAGAAGTATGATAGTTGTCACAACGAATCCTTGTTTAAGGCTGAATCAGGAATCAGGGTGGAACTGGGAGGACTATGGGCAACTGAGCAAAAGTTGATGAGAAGAGGGGAAGCTGTGGTCAGCAGGTTTGAGTCAGGATGGAGTCAGAGGACGATCAGAGCAAAGGGGTAATTAGTGTTGTCAGTGCTGGAGATCAAAGTCAAAGTCGTATTTATTACCATATGCACAAGTACATGTATGCATGGACAAAAGGCAAACAACGCTTGCTAAGTATTTGGAGTGGCTCAAAACAATTGAACAGCCAAAGAATAATGCAAGTGCATGGGTGAGTGGGTGGGAGGCATGTTTTTTGCTAGAAGGGGTGCCCATCAGAGAAAAACAAGGACATTCAGGAAAAAAAAGGGTTTCACCCTTGAAACTCTTAATTAGTACGCATGTATGTTTATAAATAATAGAAGCTGCCCTGGTTAAAATAAATTTACTACTCTCTGCAGAAATAGAAGACCATTAAAAGTCAAAACGTTCATACAATTTTCTGAGATAGTAAAAAAATCTCAGCAAGAAAGTGCAGCATCTAGAGAAAGAGAAGGAGTTTATGTTTCAGGGTGAAGAAATCTTTGCATGAAATATCATGGTAAGGAACATGGACTCACAGTGTTAGTTACCTCCCTTCTTTAGTTCTTTCTCATAGAAAGAGCTCACTTTTTATTACCTTTAGTTTCTTGAACCAACCTTAAAAAACTTAAGATTCCCTCTGAAATATATTGTTCTCTCAATCTTGCACGAGTGTCACTGTTTATTTTGTACTCTGCACAAATGTAAGTTTTATATACTGTGCTGCTGCTGCTGCTGCTGCTGCAATAAGCTAATGAACGTGGCATTTCTACCTTGTGTATGTACGCCTACAACAACTGAACTTGAACATTCCTTTGATGAATTTCACTGGATATTCCTCAATCATAAATTAATTCAAGTGACACTACAGATTAAGATGGTCTATATTTATCACATTTTCCTCTTTTGCATCAGAACTTGTTACTGCAAATATTATTGTGGTTGTCAGATCTGAATTTATTGAAACACTGAGTGCAGTAAAGGAATGAAGTGAGCAGCCCCATGAAATATAATGTCAGAAATTACCATTGACATTTATCACAAATTATCATTCAATATATCTGTTTGTTAGGGCAACTTCACCACAAGATCTGCTGCAGTTCATGGAGGCAGCTTACTACACCTTCTCAGTATAACTTGGGATGCAAGTCACACTCATACTCCAAAAAAAATAAAGATAATGAGAGAACACAACAGACACTCCATTGTAAAATTATACGTCAACCCTTTTCCATAGACACTTACAACAGTTTTTTGAATCTATTATACTGTAACTATTCCACCAATTCATGAATATACACCCTTCCAATAATTGGAAAACGCAATACATTTTAAGTATCACAGTAAATGCAAAGCAATATCTAAATTATTTGATCACATTGATTGAATATTCTTCAACATCCAAAAATACATTGCACTGGGATTTATTTGTACGTGTTCTGTTCAATCTTGCAGTTTTACATGATTTGCAATTCATCACACACATTACAACGCGTGTGTGTGAAACTACAGTGTATATTTGCATAAGTAGAGCATTTTAGATGTATGTGTTTCCTAATGATGTTAAGCCTCAGGTATCCAAGCAAGAGACTGCTAATGAATTTAAAAGTAAAAGTAGTTGAATTCTTGTTTTTTTTTGTTGCTTAAATTGCAAGTTACACAACTGCAAGCAATGTAGCCTGTAGAGGCTCACTGCTTTTCAAATTAAGGTACATATGGGCAAAAATCCAAGATGTGCCACCAATGTGTGGAGCAATGACCAGTAAAAAGTCATCATCACCACTCAATTAATTTTGTTTTGTGCTTCTTTTTTGTAAAGTAAACTAAATAGAATTTTATGGCATTGGAAGAATTTATTTAGCACAGCACACCAATGCCAATAACAATGCTCCACATTTTGTAAAAACTGAAAAAATAGAAGCAGGATTTGACCGCTTACTGACATCCCATCCTGCAAAAACCTATTTCAGGGAGGTAGCACCCCCACCCCCCGCAACCCCATATCCCCCACCCCACCTCGGTCGACCTCCAAGGGTGTATGTAATACTTTGTTTAGTGATTTTGTCTAATCTGTAAACCACGTTGGGTATATGTAGAAAATGTGACATTAAAATATGTACTTATATTATATTATATTTTATTATATTATCATGGAGTCGCTTTTTATTCTATTACAACTTTAAGCAAGTCTACAGGGAGTTATGCCTCATCACGTATGACATCAATAGAGTAGCTCCTTTGCAGCTAGTTTAAATAACTTTAGCTATGCTAATGAACGAATGACACCTGTTAAACTCACCTCAACATATCATTTACAGTCATTTAACCCACCATGGGCAATAGAAAGGTCACTACTGCAAACAGTACAGCAAGCAACACTGTCAATATTTTTGACCTCTGTTAGGCAGGAGTAAATTTTAGTGTAGTCTGGGGTGAAGTACGTTTTATGTTTTCTTTTTTTGGAACACTCTGCAATGGCGCAGCAGGACACTAAACTGAACTGATGGACAATGAAAGAGAGAGAGAGGTCGACTGTAAAGCCCACCCACAGAGAAAACTGATAGGTCTACTTAGCACGAAGAGAGAACCAATCAGGATGCTTCCTCTTGCTCTCACTCTTCCTCTTCCTCTCAAAAAAATCTATTTCCGGGATATTGTATATAATTTGCAGGCGTCAGGGAGTCGCTATCAATATGCAGGAGACTCCTGGAACTTTCAGGAGAGGTAGGATGCCTGCCCTGCCATTCAAGGAGACCATAGCTAATCTTTTACTTCAGCATTACTTTCTTGCACTAACCCAATATCCTTGAACAGAAAATTCCAAAGATACACCAAACTCTGAAGAAATTTCTGCCATTAAGCTCCTCCATCAAATTTCACCTCATCCAGTTAGCATATTCTTGGTTCTTTTTTCTGATTTTTATCCAACTTTCTCTCAAATTAATCTATGCTGTTCACATAAACCACTTCCTGTTAATGTTATATACTTCATTAAAATAATTGTTCTTTTCCCACTTTGAATTTATTACTGATTTTATTACCCCAATCTTCGGATTCCAAAACACGGAAATGCCTCCTTTATTATTGTATCACATATACTGTACAACACTTCATAAATTTAAAGACAGCTATCTTATTATCTGTCCCCCTTTCCTCTAGTTTTAAAAGCTAGATTATCTTTCCTAATTCTTGTACGTGTTAATGACATCCTTTAACTAGTCTTTATACATCTTTTGTTTAACTTGGTGAGCAAACCATGGGAATAAGTAAAGGATAGGATTAAGCATTAGGATGATGCAATGAACAATATTAATGCAGTTTGTTTCTTAATTTATTTGCTCTCCAGATTCTAATGATGGCAAACAAGAACTAAATTCTACAAATCATTAAACAGGAATGAAGCAAGGGCAATAGAAACAGACAGCGCAGAAGTACTTGTTCTTGCCATATGATTGAAAGAATGGAGATAGCCATTTTGTGAAACTGTCCTTGCAGCCACCATTTTGTGAACTGTTTTGTGAAGTGGTTCTTGATCAGGGAGAGTTTAATCAGAGCAAGTGAACGTGGACACAAGGGGTTTCTGCCAATGATCTGAGAGACCTGAGACAATTCTCAGATAAGGAGCTGTTTATTATGTAAAATGGCAGGCTTGTACAAAGGAACAGCATGTGATCTGGTCAAATGGGCCTAATGTTTGGCTGACCTGGTTGAATTGGTCTGAACCAGTCCAAGTTGGACATAACAAAAAAAAAATCACCTAAAGCACAATGCTCAAAGGAGAGCCATAAAGCAATACTGCTTGAAGTCTTGGACCAGATCTAATGCGAAGATAACACAGGTCAGTCAGCTAAGCTTAAGCCAACAAAATTGAAACATCATTGATTGATCTGATAAGGAAAACAATAAGAATGGAGGATATTGGGAGCACAGGCAGCAACAACTCTGTGGAGATCAACAATCGCAGAATTAATACAAAATTAAGTATCTTGTTAACTAAAATCATTGTCCCATTTTGTTTGCTATTGTTACGTAACCCCGTAACCAGGTAACTTACCAGCAAAGATAGATGGATCAGCTGAGTCAGATGCTACTATTTTCAAACGTTTTATTCGAAAAGGGCACAAACGTATGGTTAATACAAAACATTCAGATCATATACATCGTCAAACTCAATCTAAAACACCAGTGTAACCATAATCAATCAGAAATAAGCTCTACAGTTGTCTAGGGGTTAATACAGAGTCCAATTGAAATATAAAGAGTCACTCAGAAGTTTGCAGGCTTTTCCCTTTTGGGAACCGCTGGGGTTTTCACGTTGTAGAGAGAAAGAGATGATTTGGAAAAGATAAACACTTGCCCGTCGTCTTGGCAGAGCAAATCCTTGGAATCAGGGGAGCAGACTTCCCCGTTGTTAGCTAAAAGCAGTCTTACGTTGGTTCTAGCCACAGATTCAAAAGTTGGAATCTAACGCACGTGGCTTCCTTCAACATGGCTTCCCGCTCCCACGGGAATCGATATTGTACTTCCTTCATCTCCTGGGTGCGTCTGAGGGTTCCCCCCCCTCAGGCACTCCTTTATACTTCTTCACGGGATCGCAGGTGTCAATCAAGTTGCAGGTAATGCGATCTCTCTCTCCACCAGCCCACTTTGCCCGAGGGCTTTTCACGTGGTCTCCATGAGACAATAGTCAATGTCACCTTTATTCTGCTTCTTGGGAGAACGTGGTCTCTCTCTCTCTCTCTCCCATTTTTCTGCGTCCATTCAGCACGTCTCTTCCTCTTTTGGGTCAGCTGACCCCCCCTTGACTAGGGTTCTTGAGATTCTCACAAAGGAGGGGGCTGATGGCATAACACTATTAAATGATGAATAGAATACCTGGCCCACCCAATCTCTTCTAAATTTCAGTGCTTCAACATCAATGTTCCTATGAGCCAATACAGGTACTTATCAGTAAATACAGATTCTTCCTGTGACTAACTTATGAGGGTTAATCCTTATAATTAAGCTGGCAGTGAAATAATCTTCCCCTGAAGAAATGAACAAACTTTCTTTCATTACTTTTCAGGTTCTATATCATCATGTTGGTTCTTCTCTGAGCATTTTTGGTACTGGCATAGGCATTAATACTTTCAAATTTTTCCACATTTATCAAGGTTTAGACGTTCCTAGCCTTAACCCAAACAAGCTAGGTTTCCGCACAAAGGAAAGTTGAAATGAATGAACCAACCCTATAATTATTTAAGTGAATAGTCCTGAAGCTTATTTTAAAAGACTGAAATTCTGATTCAAAAAGATTGTAGTTTTTAAGAGATGCAGATACTTTCAAGCAACAGAGAATTACCCATAGATTCTGAAATCCTAGAATCTGAAAAAAATGTATACAAATATAAAGATAGTTTAAAACAGCTCAATTAAATGATCAAATGGAGTCACAAGAGAAAGCAGATGCCATCCCTGCTGAATCCACCAGTTATTTCAAGGATCCATTCTCACCACAACCATCTGCTCCTTATTCTCGCTACCTTCCCTCTCCACTCTTAGTCCTGATGCAGGGTTTCAAGCAAAAATGCCAATACTTCCTCTCCCCACACAAATGCTATTCAACCTGCTGATTACTTCCAGGAGATTATTTGTTACTTCAACTAAATGTTAATTCTTTCTAGATAGTGGACCATCTTGTGGAGGTGTTTCTCTTGAAGAAGTGATTTAATGTTCAATAACATAATATAAATTATAAGACAAATAGCATAATTTAGAATTTTAATTTCATGCCAAAAGCAGGATGATAAGGGAGCCCTTACTTTCCAAAGCACTCTACAGTCAAAGCTGTTTTCATGTTTTCAAAGACACTTGATGACAAGTAATGGAAAAACTTTCCAGTAGACAGCTGGACCCCTGGTAATCTAACAATATACTGCAACTGACAAGAATCTGACTTCATAGAATAGATATTTCATGACCCTGGATTCATAGGATGTCCTCCCTCTGGACCATACCATTTCTTCAGAGTGATAAAGGATGTAGCTACGTGTTGGCAGCTGGGTCACAGCTGCACTACCTTCACCACAGCAGCCCATACAAACCGTGAAACCTACTATTTTGTCTGTACCCTGAGCTTCTATGATACTTACAAGCATTCACAACTGTTTAGGATTTGTCAAAAAATAAAATGATGTCAGATAACTTAAGATTTTAAAACAATTAAAATATTTCAACTCAAAATTAAATCAAATAAAAATGCTGGAGGTATACAGCAAGTTAGTAGGCAACGAACGGACAATGTTTTGAGCAGAGACTGCTTTTACTTATTATCTGTAGCCCCAAAATTATAGAACACAAAGCAAATAGAAACAGGAACAGGCCCTTGAGCCCACAGTGTTATGTCAAACTAAATAATGACACCAAATTAAATTAATCCCATCTGTCTGCACATGGTCCATATTCCTCCATATCCATGTGCTTATCTAAGAGCCTCTAGAACACCTTTATCAGAAGTACCTCCACCACTACCCTGGCCACACATTCCAGGCACCCACCACTTTCTGAATATATAAAAAAAAGTTGCTCTGCACATCTCCTTTGAACTTGCCCTCTTCCCCCAACCTTAAATGCATGCCCTCTAGAAATAGACATTAGACCCGCAGAAAAGGATACCAATGGTCTGAGTAGACCATGCCCTCAGCCTCTGATGCTCCAGAGGTAACAATCCTAGTTGTACAACGTCTGCTTATGGCACCTGCTCTCTAGTCCAGGTAGCATACTGGTAAACCACCACTGCACCCTCTCCAAAGCCTCCTCCTTCCTATAATGAAGAACTCAAAAATATTTGACTCAAGCTGGTCTGATTATATTAAACTACTCAGATGTGAAGTGGTATGCTTGCATGCCTTTTCCCAGGTTTTGGAGATGAGACTCCAGATGTATCAGATACAAACTCACCAGAATCAGATCATATCTTTATTTCTTAATTTTACTCATTAAAGTTTCAGTACTACTTGTATATTGCTATATCTTCTCGAAAAAGATGCAAACATTTCCCCTAATCAAACATTTGACTTTCCCAAGTTATGGCCCTATTTGCAGACAGATCCAACATGCCCATGTCATCAGATGGTTACCTAGTAAGATTAAAGTTGCAAAGTATGTCAATAGTTAGGGAAGAAAAAGAAGCTAGAGACACTAATGAGACCTGTTATGAGTATCACTTAAAGAGAATCACTAAGGATGCAATGCAGTCTGTCAAAGTAAAGAGAAAAAATGAGGATATAGTCTTTACGGTTTCACAAGCTTTGATGATACATTCAGGGTTATTAGTCAATGGGTTAGAAGGTTCACTGCACACAGAAAGGCAGTTACTGAATTATACTGTTTGACTTGTACTAATTTTTCTAGTATCACTTTTGTATTTAAGCAATGAAGTTCTCCAACTTTCTCTATAGTTGTACACAGTAATCATATAATCATATAACAATAACAGCACGGAAACAGGCTATTCCAGCCCTCCTAGTCCGTGCCGAACTCTTAATCTCACCTAGTCCCACCTACCCGCACTCAGCCCATAACCCTCCACTCCTTTCCTGTCCATATACCTATCCAATTTTACCTTAAATGACACAACTGAACTGGCCTCTACTACTTCTACAGGAAGCTCATTCCACACAGCTATCACTCTCTGAGTATGCTCAGAGTATGTCTGAGAATGCTCCTCAGACAGGATGAAGAGGTCAATACTCCCCAATGCCATTAGGCTTTACAATTCAACCACCAGGAGTAAGATATGTTAAAGTGCCGGGGTTGATTGTATTTAATGTATTTAAGTAAACTACTTAACAACTTTTTAAAAGCTATTATTAATGCTTTTTGAGAGAGTGATTTAGATGAATATCATATTTTTACTGAGTTAAGTATTGTATGTAATTAGTTTTGCTACAACAAGTGTATGGGACATTGGAAAAAATGTTGAATTTCCCCATGGGGATGAATAAAGTATCTATCTATCTATCTAAAGAAATACCCCCTCGTGTTTCCCTTAAACTTTTGCCCCCTAACTCTCAAATCATATCCTCTCGTTTGAATCTCCCCTACTCTCAATGGAAACAGCCTATTCACGTCAACTCTATCTATCCCTCTCAAAATTTTAAATACCTCGATCAAATCCCCCCTCAACCTTCTACGCTCCAATGATTAGAGACCTAACTTGTTCAACCTTTCTCTGTAACTTAAGTGCTGAAACCCAGGTAACATCCTAGTAAATCGTCTCTGCACTCTCTCTAATTTATTGATATCTTTCCTATAATTCGGTGACCAGAACTGTACACAATATTCCAAATTTGGCCTTACCAATGCCTTGTACAATTTTAACATTACATCCCAACTTCTGTACTCAATGCTCTGTTTTATAAAGGCCAGCGTTCCAAAAGCCTTCTCCACCACCCTACCTACATGAGACTCCACCTTCAGGGAACTATGCACTGTTATTCCTAGATCTCTCTGTTCCACTGCATTCCTCAATGCCCTATCATTTACCCTGTATGTTCTATTTGGATTATTCCTGCCAAAATGTAGAACCTCATACTTCTCAGCATAAATGTGTCTCACTCAGTAGTCTCACATAAATTCAGGGTTTACATGAGAAGCACAGATAGGCTGTGAAATCTCCCAGTACAGTAGGAATTCCTAAGATGCCCTTCCTTTTCTCAATGAGAACTGCTGCTGACTTGCACCTTGCCTGGCAAAATGCATATGAGAGTGGACATTGTACTTCTACATTATATCTTCTGACTTTGAGACAGTGGCTTTGGAATGGACAAGGATCAGAATGGTGGATCCAATCAACAACTTACTCTAAGGAAGTAAAACGATTTAACTGCAAGATATAGACAAATCTGGTCCATCAGCACAGGAGGAAAATCCATTGATATCTTTTATTGACAACTTCCAACATGGACCAAGGAAGTCCATCTCCTTAAATAACAATCTTCCAAACACTAAGACCTGCTTTTTCCCTCAATGTCAATGCATGTTCTCTAGTTTCATCAGCAAAGTCAATATTATGTTGCACATTAATTGGCACCACTGCCATATGTCCAGGCTTGCTTGACATTTTGTGTGGAGTGTATTGGATTTTTAATCCATCAATTTCACACTATAGTTTAATTGCACATTATGTATATAAATGAACTTCTGACATGACTTCATTGATGAAGCACACACACAATATAATTGATACCAACAACTAAAAGTGACAGCCCCTTGTGATAATTGTAAAATGAATTTTCCATGTTTCAATTGGAGCTTACATAATTTCAATTAAGGTTCAGTTCAACTCAGCTCAAATTTGGTACAGGCTTTGCAAAAATAAAATTGATCATCATATAGTTAATCTATGATCCCACTATCCAGGCCATGCAATCTTCATTGGTCAGGAGGTAAAGAAGCCTGAAGACCAAGAGCACACAAGTTCATGAACAGCTACTTCCTAACTTCTCACTCTAACCACCTAGCACAACCCTAATCACTACAGTTTGAGTAACATTATGACTAGTTTGATCACTTTACACTGAGATGGGCTTTGTTTTTTATTGGCGACTCTACCAACTTAGAGGAGTACACAGCATTAGTGACCAGCTACATCAGCAAGTGCATTGATGATGTTACTCTGTCCAAGACCATCACTATACACGCTAACTAGAAGCCATGGATGACCGCAGAGGTGCGTGCGCTGCTGAGGTCCCACGGTTCCACCTTCAGAGTAGGCAACAAGGCAGCTCTAACAACAGCAAGGGCCAAACTGTCCCGAGCAATTAGAGGGGCAAAGCGTGCACACGCCCAGCTAATCCACAGCCAGTTCCAGGACAGCGGCGACACGCGGCGCATGTGGAAGTGCATCCAGGACATCACCAATTACAGGACAACATCACCTGACTGTGCAGGTGATGCCTCCCTCCCAGATGCGCTGAATAACTTCTACACCCGGTTTGAGGCGGAAAATGACTTGGTGGTGAGGAAGTCCATCCCTCCTACAAATGACCAGGTGCTGTGTCTCACCGTGGCTGACGTGAGAAGAACCCTGTGCAGGATCAACACACAGAAAGCTGCTGGACCAGACAACATCCCTGGTAGAGTGCTCAGAGGATGTGCAGAACAGCTAGCAGATGTTCTCACTCACATCTTCAACATCTCCCTGAGCAGTGCCACCATTCCAACGTGCTTCAAGGCCGCCACAATCGTCCCCGTGCCAAAGAAGTGTTCAGTGTCCTGCCTAAATGACTACCGTCCTGTTGCACTTACATCTATCATCATGAAGTGTTTCGTGAGGCTCGTCATGAGGCATATCAAGACCCTGCTGCCCCCCTCACTGGACCCCCTGCAGTTTGCATACTGTCCCAACTGATCAACAGATGACGCCATTGCCATCACCCTCCACCTGGCCCTAACCCACCTGGACAAAAAAGACACATACGTTCGGATGCTGTTCATAGACTTCAGTTCAGATTTCAACACAATCATTCCTCAGCACCTGATTGGAAAGCTGAACCTACTGGGCCTGAACACACCCCTCTGCAACTGGATCCTAGACTTCCTGACTGGGAGACCTGAGTCAGTCTGGATTGGGAGCAGCATCTCCAACACCATCACACTGAGCACGGGGGTCCCCAGGGCTGTGTGCTCAGTCCACTGCTGTTCACTCTGCTGATCCACAACTGTGCTGCAACACACAACTCGAACCATATATCAAGTTCACCGATGACACGACCATGATGGGTCTCATCAGCAAGAACAACGAGTCAGCTTACAGAGAGGAGGTGCAGTGGCTAACGGACTGGTGCAGAGCCAACAACCTGTCTCTTAATGTGAACAAAACAAAAGAGATGGTTGTTGACTTCAGGAGGGCACAGAGCGACCACTCCCCGCTGAACATCGACGGCTCCTCGGTAGAGATCATAAAGAGCACCAAATTTCTTGGTGCTCACCTGACGGAGAATCTCAACTGGTCCCTCAACACCAGCTCCATAGCAAATAAAGCCCAGCAGCATCTCTACAATTTGCGAAGGCTGAGGAAAGTCCATCTCCCACCCCCTATCCTCATCACATTCTACAGGGGTTGTATTGAGAGCATCCTGAGCAGCTACATCACTGCCTGGTTCGGAAATTGCACCATTTCGGATCACAAGACCCTGCAGCGGATAGTGAGGTCAGCTGAGAAGATCATCGGGGTCTCTCTTCCCACCATCACGGACATTTACACTACACGCTGCATCCGCAAAGGAAACAGCATTATGAAGGACCCCATGCACCCCTCATACAATCTCTTCTCCCTCCTGCCATCTGGGAAAAGGCTCCGAAGCATTCGGGCTCTCACGACCAGACTATGTAACAATTTCTTCCACCAAGCTATCAGACTCCTCAATACCCGAAGCCTGGACTGACACCTTGCCCTATTGTCCTGTTTATTATTTACTGTAATGCCTACACTGTTTTTGTGCACTTTATGCAGTCCTCTGTAGGTCTGTAGTCTAGTGTAGCTTTCTCTGTGTTGTTTTTTTTTACGTAGTTCAGTCTAGCTTTTGTATTGTGTCATGTAACACCATGGTCCTGAAAAACGTTGTCTCATTTTTACTATGTACTGTACCAGCAGTTATGGTCGAAATGACAATAAAGTGATTTGATTTGACTTGATTTTTGTTCCAATTGTTCTTTCTTGCAAAAGTTATGTACAATTTAAGTTTAATTTATATTTTCTTGTGAACGCTGCATATATGATGCTATGTGCTACTGCAAGTAAATTTTACACTGCACCTGTGCATACATTTACTTGTGCATATGACAATAATAATTTTTATCTCACTTTAACAAGTATTTCTTAGCAGATTATACTTTTTAAACCATGACATTTAACGTGGAAAATTAATTTCAATTTTTGCACAGCTGTGCATGATTACTTAGAACAGAACACTTGGGGATTCTAATTTTTCTTGGTATTTTACTAGGTATTGAGTTCAGAAGTATTCCCTCTATGCCATTTGAACTCAGCCAATAACCTGTTTGAAATAACTTGATGGGCTATTATTTTAAGTACCTTACAATAAACAGGTGAATGACTGTGTTGGAATAATGCACAAGAGAAGTTTCTATTACAACAGTAGCTACCACAGGATATTAAACATCAATGCAAAAATTTTGTTCTCAACAGTGAGAAACCATGCATGTGTTGGCATATTCATTGATGAAGGGGTAAAATGTCAGTAGACTCCTCCTCTAAGGATTTTCTGTTAGCTGCTGAAACGGTGCACAAAATGAAACTTCACACACTATAAATTATCTTCCAATTAGCTTGTCTTTAATAAGCAAATTGCATGTGGACACTCCAAAGGTTGAAACGGAGAGTGATAAAAAGCATAGAAAATAGTTAACGCAATTTCCCTTACCTGGATTAATTAGCTAAACTTACGGAACTTTTTTTATGAGAAAGTGCAATGATTCCAATATTGAAAATGGAGCCATTTTAAACATTCACATCATTTTTCAATATCAACATGGATACATTTGTACAGGGATCAATGGATGGTAGAGCAGGAGCAACGGTCCCCTCACTGGATTGGAATAAGTACAATAAAGCTATTGCTGAAGTTAATTCAACCCATGGATACTCAGGCTGGCAATTTCACATTATTAATCCGTAATCAAAGCACAAGTAAATCACAAAGTAAGGTCAAAAGAGGATTTTGAAAGGTGGTTGTGGGTGTGAATACTATAATCATTTAGGTACCTGAGTTGTTCTAAAGATCACATGACACAGGAACATTTATACTGCCTGTAAAGACTAATAAACCCATCATGGAGTTTGGTGATCAACAAGGATATTACTACAAAGTTTCCTGATAAAAAGTATTCTCAATCCAATTATCCCCAGTTGCTTTAATGAATATTCCTCTGTAAATTCAGAACTGAAAGTTTGATGAGGATTATGAAATGTTCAGGTCCATCCACATCTCTTCAGATTAAGTAGGTGTCTGTGACTAGTAGGAAAACTAGGCTACATCCAGATACAGTCAGATAAATGCAAGGTCATGAACATTCCCAACAAAAATGCATCTAACTACATTGAAATTCAACTTTCTGCTAAGTCACCTAGCATCAAGATCATAGGGAACACAGCTGACCAGAAACAACTAAATCGTAACTCCTGCAGCAATTCATAGGTTGGGTATTTTAAATGGAACAGTAGCTCTTCACCCCTCTAGACATCCTCATTACCTATAGTGCCGAGTCTTGATGTGTAACTAAAAGCTCTTCACAAAGAGTTTGAACAAAGCTCTAATAACTCTCAAGAAACTTGACGTCTTCAGGGCAAAGCAATCTACTTGGTCTATAGAGCATACTATTCATCAGCAGAAGTATTCATTCCACATTTGCAATGTACCTTATTTACAGTGTATACTGCAGCAGTTAGCTAAGGAGTCTCCAAAATCACATCCCAGAGCCACAAGCTCTATCACAAAAGGAGCAGATAAATACAACCGCATCACCATCTGAAGGTTTACTTCCATATCACACAAAATCCAGTTTCAAAAGATATCACCGTTATCACTGAATCTAAATCCTGGAACTCCTTAACTAACAGAATTGTGGATTATTAAAACCAGAAAGACAGCAGTAGTTCAGGATGGCCCATCATCATCATATCAAAAGTAATTAGAGAAGGGCAAAAATACCGGCCTTGCCAACAATGTGCAAAACCTCCAGCAAGGATAGGGTGGTGACGTAATAATGATATGCTGTACAGTCTTACCTGGAGAAGATCCCCCAGTCATAGCCCACATTAGGAGCTGCCTCACTTTTCACAAGTCTCTTGTACATCAGGGGTCCCCAACCTTTTTTCCACCGCGGACTGGTTTAATATCGACAATATTCCTGCCAACTGGTCGACGGGTGGGGGGGGGGGGGGGGGGGGGGTGCTGTTCAACTAGGGTTGCCAACTTTCTCACTCCCAAATAAGGGTCAAAAGTAGCAGTCAAATACTGGACACTTGTGTTTACCCTGAGAAAAACTACCACGACCATGAAGCCTTGCGCGGGCACCTGTGTGCACATGCATGACTTGTACATGACGTGTGCATGCGTGTACGTGCCGATTTTTCCTCTCCACAAATCAGTTTTGCCCTACTCTTCCCGATTCTGTCAAGTGAAACTACAATGTACATACATTATTTCTACTTAATATAGGCTGTGTATTTATCATATCATTCCTTTTATTATATGTTAGTATTATTTTAGGTTTTATGTGTTATTTGGTATGATTTGGTAGGTTATTTCAAGTTCAACAGTGCGTGACAGGGAATGAGGAAAGGTGCAGCTGACTCGTATCATTTCATATTGCCAAATCATATTGTTTCCTCGCGGCCCAGTAGTACATGCCTTGCGGCCCGGTACCAGTCCATGGCCCAGTGGTTGAGGACCACTGTTGTACATGGTAGAATGTTGTATATAACTAAAAAAAGGTCGGTCATAATCAGTCATCACTGCACGTGCCTGGGAAAGTACACAATAACACTATTTTTGCTGTCTTTATGAATCTTTATTCATGACTTGTTTATTCTTTATTTATGATCTGTGTAAATCATGAGATTTTCAAATAAATGGCTGCTTAAAAAGCAAGCACAACTCAATAAAATTTCTAGAGCAATATCTTTTATGGCCATTTTAACTGGGAAAAATACTCTTTTTACCTGATTATAAATGACTACTCTCTAAATGATCAAGTAGGCTAATGAACCATACAAACTATTGAAGAATCAAACCCATAATTTCTGCTAGTCAAGTTGAAATTGCAGCACTTACATAAAGATTAATGAAGGGAGCAGTGGAGAATTTTGTGAGCAAACATGATTTTGATATAAAAAAATGGTAGATGATATTTAAATATACACTCAATGGCAATATTATTAGGTACACCTGTAAACCTGTTAATTGACACTATTATCTAATCAGTGTCATGACCTCAGCCCCCTCCTTCAAGAGAATCGCAAAAGATCGCTATTAATTCGGGTCTTGGACCCAGGAAATGAGAGACAATGCCACGGAGTTGACCATTGTTCTTAGAGGCACCTGTGTGAATTGCAACTCTCTAGTACGTGCCAGATATCAGGGACATGGACACCCTCGGGCAATGTGGTGTGGGGATGGCCTCACCCTACCTTGATTGACATTTACAAATCTTGCCAGCCATGATAAAAAGGAGACCGCTGGAGGCGGTACTCCAGCGACGCACTAGACGGACACCATCGCTCATCCCTCTCGTAATAACGGGAAGCTGCTCGGAAGCCATGTGTGATTTGGATCCCCTAGCTAGGGAATCGAGTGGCTAATAAGTCCGAAAAGGATTTTGGACTGACAACGAGGAACTCCCATTCTCGATCTCACGCTTTGAGTCCAGAAGGCTGGCAAGTTTATTTTCTCTCTCCAACCCGTGAACACGCAGCGGTCCCTCAAGCGGCAAAAAGCCTCCAGGAACTGGCGAGACTTTTATATTTCAATTGGACAAATCGTTCAACCCCTGGACAACGATAGAGCTCATTTTTGATTGATTATTACTACACCTATGTTTTAGATTGAGTTTTGACGATGTATATGATCTGAATGTTTTGTATTAACCATACGTTTGTGCCCCTTTATAAATAAAACGTTTGAAAATAGTAGCACCAGGCTCAGCGGACCCATCTATCTTTGCAGGTAAATTACCCGGTTACTGGGGAACGTAACAAGTGGGTTGCTCGTCCCGGATTTGAAACAAAAGGAGAGGTTCAGTGAATCGGGCTGTAAGTCCAAACTTAAATCTGGTTACGCAGGTAGCCAGACAGGAAACCAGCAAAGATGGATGTGGGTGAATTTATGAGAAACCCGACGGTAGAGGCACTAGGAACGGCTACCAAATCAGACTTGGTAAATCTGGCAAAGCGGTTAGACCTCACAGAGGTGAGGTCTTCAATGAAAAAGCAGGAAGTGCGAGGGATCGGAGATTTATCTGTCACATGGAACCGTGTCTGTGAGGAAGGGGGACCCGCCTATCCCCGTACGGATTTGGAGAGACACCGGGGCGGAGCTATCATTAATTAGCCGCAACGTATTACCATTCGGACCCCCGACGAGCGAGGTAGCCCTGAGAGGAATAGGAAAAGGGACAGAAAGGGTGTCTTTGCGTAGGATCATTTTGGATTGTGAGCTGGTGTATGGATCAGTTGAAATGGGGGTGCCATCAGAATTCCCGAGAACTGACGTGGATGTCCTCCTTGGGAACGATTTAGCAGGAGGAAAAGTTTGGTCGGCCATGACTATGACCCGTCGACCGGTGCGTGTTGAGGCCCCGCCCATAGAGTCCCCGAGCTATCCCGCATGCGCGGTCACTAGCAGCCTGTTGAGAACGGCAGCTGAGAAAGCGAGCAGTTTAAAATTGGCTCAGACGTTTTTACCGACCCTGTGCCACGAGGGTTTCGAGGGCGGTAGAACGAGGAATAGTAACGTAAAAGGGGGTAAGGGAGAGAAGGTAGATCCTCCCTTAGCGAAGAAAAAGGTCCTAGAGGTAGGAAACAAAGATGAGAAACAGATAAAGCTGTTAAAAGGTCCAGAATTGGACATGGATGATCTGTATGGGGTGGCAGCCCTGTTTGAAGAAGTTGAGAGTTATAAAGGTGTTCCCGATAATGAGATGAGGGCAGTCCTAGGTGAAAAGGATGCCACTACCTTGGAGAGGTCTGCTGGGTTGGCAGATGGGGTTGATCCAGCCCGCGGGGTTGAGGTTACTCCGGAAGTGAGTTGCCCAGAGAGTAACTGGGAGGATCAGGGGAATTTAGAATTTGAAAAGGGTATGGGTATTGAAAGCCTGGAAGAGGCCAATGCCCCGTTTGAGTTTGTCCAAGATGGGGATGCACGTGGTCCTGAACCTAGTCACGGAGCTAGAAGAAGTCTGAGGTATTTGACTCAGCTGGACGAGACGGCTGTCCTTTTGGATCAGATAGACTTGGTTCGGGAAAGAAGGTGTCTGTGCTAAAGGGGGTGTTCAGAGTTAAGGTGGAGTTTACGAATGGGGAGATAACTGTTGTTGTGGAGGAGAACGGAAAATCTGTAGTTCCCAAATCGAAAGGGAAAAAGTTCAAGTCTAGATTGATGCCTGCACATCGATTACAGGTTGATTTGGAATGTAAAGGGGCCTCACACGCTATTGTTATTTGAGAAAGCGCTGTGAGGAAGCCGAAATTTAAATGTGGCCGGAGAAAAAGGTTCGAACTAAAACACATCAGCCTGTATGGTCTTGACAAAAGGGTTAACTACCTGTGTAGCATTAAGGAATTGGGCGGAAATTCCCATGATGGACTAGGTTGGGGACACGGAGTTAAGAGGATAACCCTCGAGGAAAGGAAAGGCGGGAGAGTACCTCGCCAAATTACTCAAGTTCCCCATGGGGGGACTCCCCGGGAAAGAAAAGAGGGTTAATAGAAATTGTCATTTTTAAACAGCGACGCCGGTTGTACGGATTTGCGCCCAAGCCGGTGACTAATAAAGACAACCCTTTTGGAGACCTGCCGGTGAAATAACACGACTGAAACGATTAGTATTTGTATAAACTTTTGTAGATGCACCTAAGCTAAGATCACACCTCCTTAGTTGTGTTGCTGAAGAAAATAAATAAAAATAGGTGGTTATTGAGCTGAAGTTTGGTGCTACCAGACTTTAGTACGGTACGTGATGTTAAGATATTAAAGAAAGGGGCACTGTAATTGTTACCTGTTTAGATACTGACTGGAATGTATAATGGTAGTACTCTGTGAAGAGAAAAGCTGGTGTAGTATGTTACAGTCCAAAAAAAAAGATCCTGTACCAACTTGTTTTTAACCGCTGGTAAAAAACTTTTAAGAGGGGAGGTGTCATGACCTCAGCCCCCTCCTTCAAGAGAATCGCAAAAGATCGCTATTAATTCGGGTCTTGGACCCAGGAAATGAGAGACAATGCCACGGAGTTGACCATTGTTCTTAGAGGCACCTGTGTGAATTGCAACTCTCTAGTACGTGCCAGATATCAGGGACATGGACACCCTCGGGCAATGTGGTGTGGGGATGGCCTCACCCTACCTTGATTGACATTTACAAATCTTGCCAGCCATGATAAAAAGGAGACTGCTGGAGGCGGTACTCCAGCGACGCACTAGACGGACACCATCGCTCATCCCTCTCATAATAACGGGAAGCTGCTCGGAAGCCACGTGTGATTTGGATCCCCTAGCTAGGGAATCGAGTGGCTAATAAGTCCGAAAAGGATTTCGGACTGACAACGAGGAACTCCCGTTCTCGATCTCACGCTTTGAGTCCAGAAGGCTGGCAAGTTTATTTTCTCTCTCCAACCCGTGAACACGCAGCGGTCCCTCAAGCGGCAAAAAGCATCCAGGAACTGGTGAGACTTTTACATTTCAATTGGACAAATCGTTCAACCCCTAGACAACGATAGAGCTCATTTTTGATTGATTATTACTACACCTATGCTTTAGATTGAGTTTTGACGATGTATATGATCTGAATGTTTTGTATTAACCATACGTTTGTGCCCCTTTATAAATAAAACATTTGAAAATAGTAGCACCAGGCTCAGCGGACCCATCTATCTTTGCAGGTAAATTACCCGGTTACTGGGGAACGTAACATCAGCCAATCATATGACAGCAACACAATGCATAATAGCATGCAGACACAGTCACAAGGTTCAGTTGTTGTTCACACTAAACATCAAAATGGCGAAAAAATGCAATCGTGGCTTTGACCATGGAATGATTGTTGGTGCTAGAAAAGGTGGTTTGAGTATCTTAGAAATTGCCGATCTCCTGGGATTTTCATGCACAACAGTCTCTGGAGTTTACAAAGTATGATGCGATACACAAAAAAAAATCCAGTGAGTGGCAGCCCTGTGAGTGAAAATGCCTTGTTAAAGAGAGAGGTCAGTAGAGAATGGCCAGACTGGTTCAAGTGGACAGGAAGGCGACAGTAACTTAAATAACCACACATTACAGCAGTGGTTTGCAAAAGAGCATCTCTGAACGCACAAAACTTCGAATCTTGAAGTGGATGGGCCACAGCAGAAGACACACCAGGTTCCACTGCTGTGACAACTTCATTGGGCACGTTCCTGGACCTAATGATGTGACGACTGAGTGTATCAACTTCTTTAGATAAATTTCAGATTGATTCTGGAGATAGATAAATATTTGAAAGATTACATAATTGAAGATTTTATGGAACTGGCACAGAAAAGGCGTTGAGCCAAGCATACAGTGGAGGAGCCATGATCATACTGAATGCCAATTCAGGTCTGAAGGACCAGATAACTGACTCCTGCTCCTTTTGTCCTGTAATAAGAAATTATGCAGCGTTTGCAACTACAGCTGCATGGAAGAGCACACATTATGGGCATTCTGAAGACTCTTTCTAAGGAATAACTCCTACTTTGCAGAATGGTACTAAAATAGAGCTGAAATCATCTCTAATCTTTCTATTTCATAATGAAGATTAAACTAATACAGTGCTGTTGGAAAAATGTGCAAGAACTAATTATAGCGGCCACTGCCTGGCAGAGGCTCTGCAGTTGATTATCACTTCAATATATATACTAAAGTTATTACGAACTCCATGGAGCATGTGGGGATCTTCTGATATCCAGGCACTCTTTCTTTTTTTTTCTTTCTTTTTTCTATAAGGGTGTTAGGGGGGAGGTGTTAAGGGAAGGGGGAAGGGTATATATTTTTTTTTCATATATTTTCTTTTATTTCTGTAATTATCTGAAAACTCAATAAAAAAAGTTTATTAAAAAAAATGTCATGTCCTGAAGGACAGCATGAGTAAAATGTTAATCTTTTCCTCTGATATCATACATCTCTATTTTTGAAGAATTATGGTATATGGCATCTCCATTGAGACAGCCAGCTAATAGTTTGCTTCATTTTTACAAGGTGATTTGATACTGAAAATAAGGTAACATTTAGACTACAGCAATACCAACATGTTTGACTAACATGAAGGGTCAGTCCAACCCTTGTTCAAGGCACTTCTTACATTTTATGCACATCATCAATGTTAACATAATTAAGAATCAAAGTCTGATTGTCAGGTGTTCTCAGCCATTTCACGCTCCATTAGTTTACTTTAAGTAAAATATTAATATCAAGCCCTTAAACAGAGAGCCCCTTCACAGTGAATGAGGTTCAAGAGCACGATTTCTTTCTTGCTGTAGTCCAGTTGTAGCAAGGATGCTCTGAATACGCTTTTCTGTGTTGAGTCCATTAATCTTAACGTAATAGCCCAAAGGAAACCTGTTTCCCAGGGAACCACGTTCAGAAGCAAAATCAATAGGTGCTCATCATGCTGCAGTCAACAGGAGCAATTACCTTAAGGGGATCTGGTGTCTTTCATTACAATGTGATGGCTGTTTTTAAGTAGATGGTTATTTTCTGTGAGGATATTTTAAAGAGCAAGATGTACCTTATACTTGATGGCAGCACCTTATTTTGATGCAAAGTGCCTCTATCCATTAATGTGTCCAGAAGCCACAGTTGCTGTGGGGTCTGCTTCTACCTGCCTTCAAGAACGTTCAAATTTGATGAAGGTTCTCAAAATCATGAACTGTCCAGCCAGAGTAAAAGGTATTCACATTGGGTGAAAGGTCAAAAATCAAAGTAACAGAATAAAGATAATTGACAAAATTATAAAACAGGGCTTCCGAACCTGCAGTCCATAGAGCCTTTGGTTAATGGCAGGAGTCCATGCTCCAAGAGGACCACAACCTTGTTGTGGTTTGGTGGTTTTGCGTACTCAATGACTTGGAGAGCTACACTGGCACAAGTCAGGGCTTTATGCTTTGGCTCTTGGTAGGGTCAACCATGTCAAATAAGTGGAAGGGTGGAGGCCAGACTAAGAGTGGTCCACCAGTTTTCCAGGTTCAGGGGTTCAGCCCAGGGCTAACAACCCTGACTGGTAAGACAAGATTGTATGGAAAGAGCAATGAAGAATCCTTCTACATTTGAGTATGATGATATTCTACAGACTCCACCCTGGACCTGCATGATTGACAGTAGGTAAAACTGAGAAGAGGCTACTGATATGATGAAGGAAACCATGAGTACCGCCAGAGATGGAGGACCAGTGGCGTAACGGGCAGTAGGTAAATAAGTCCCTGGCATAAAAGGTTGGGAACCCCTGGTCTAAAGTGACATGTAGAAAAATTTGTCCAACAGAAAATACATAGAATGCTGGAATACACTGTCGGGGAAAATAGTGGAGGCAAATTCAAAAAGTAATGGGTTAAGTGAACGAAGAATTTTAAAAAATGTACGGCTAGGAGAGTGGTCAGGGCAGTGCAGCCAGTTGGATTGTTCACCGGAGTGGGATACAGCTACAATCATCCTGTGATTCTGTGATACAACTAAACAATAGCTTTTTAGTACCAACTGTTTGCAAAATTCATATCCAATACTTCAATGAGTTGGTGGCCATAAGAGCGTGAATGCACGCATGATCAGGATTTTGTTCCTCATTAGTCATACTTACGCCATAACTTCCTACATCCGGATAATTACTTACTTAATCATTGTCAGGTTAATACCACAGACTGAAACAAGCACTGCATTACAGTGAATTCACCATGTAAGAGTGTAGCAATTCCATGATAAACTTACAATATCGGATTCTATACTAAATGTGAGTGGAGAAAATAATAATGGAAAAATTGATGGGAAGTAGGATGTATTGGAAACTGCACAAAGGTAAAGTAATGTTTACGGCTATATATTTCCTATCAATATAATGAACAATTTTCATGACCCTACTGTTTCCATATAATGAGTGAATAAACTAACCATGAGTTTCCACATTTGTCCCACTATTCCAGATGATGTTAGCAAGCAGATTGTAACACATTTAAAAATGTGGGAGTAGAGCAGCAAACCAAAGCTGTCAAAATTTCATGTGATGTAAGTAATTTCTTCCTCAGAATATAAATACCTCCTACAGATTTTTTTCTAACAGTAGGTTTAGATAGTGCACTGCCTAAATAATGGATTCATCCCTCTTCTGTGTGCTAAGCCACTACCACATATGGCGCTAATGTCCATTCAGTTTCCTTCCAGTTACAAAATTTACAACACATTTTAAACAGCATTAAAATAGTTAATTTTCAGAAGACCTAAATGGAACTTGCATGGTTCTGGACAAAACACATGGTTCTCGGCAAATTTATGGCAGCTTCTGACATTTTCTCTGTAATAAGCTGTGAAAAGCATTAGCAATTAAAGGTACACTCCAGATGACAAGCAGACACTAGCAACATACATTATGACTACAATGGTGGAGACCAAAACTGAGAGGTAGAGGAGCAGAATCTCTAGGTTTCATGAAAGAAATGGGACACTCACATCGCATGAAATCAAGAGTAAGGGAGAAAAAAAGAGGAAACAACTTTGAGGAGAATCTGGCAAGAAGTGACTCATCTTCCATATGTGAGAATCCTCACTCTATTGTACAATACATTCCTGAGGCCACATTTAGAGTGTTGTGTTCAGTTCTGGATCCATGCTATGGATAAGCTGCCATTAAGCTGGAAAGAGTGTGGTAAGGATTTGTGAGGATGTGAGCTGGAGTTGAGGGATGGAGTTACTGAGAGAAGTTCTGCAGGCTAGGGCTTCATTGAACAGAGCACAGGAGAACAAGGATCACCTTGTACGGCTGCCACAAAGACAGCGAGTTTTACAACGCATGCCAGTGTTATTAAACCTGAATCTGATCTTCCAGAGGTGTATAAAACAAGGAGAACAAAGAGAAGGTGAATGTACAGTGTTTTACTAGGGTTAAGGAAGCAAAAACTACACAGAGATGAGAGAGAAGAGGTTTGATAGGACCTGAGGGGCAGCTTAATCATGCAGAGGTGATCCATATCCAGAAAAAGCTGGCAGAGAAAATGCTGAGGCAGGTACATTAACAACATTTAAAAAGCACTTATACAGGTACAGGGATAGGAAAGTGAACAGCTTAGCTGGGCATCTTGGCCAGCATAGGCCAGTTTGGCCAAAGAGCCTGTTTGCATGTTGTATGCCTCAAAGACTAACTCAGGCAAAGCAGAAATACAGTCATGAGCTCACAGGAAGGGTCAGGCTGAGGTTATGCAATGCCCAGATGACCCCAGTGAGCAGCAAACTATGGCAACAATCCTCAGCATAAGGTCTGGTTGATAGAAAGTTCAGAATCTAGAAGTCTTAGACCTCTGTAGGGAAAAGAACTGTGAGAAAACAGCCCTTATTAGTACCAGTATGTTCCTAGTGATGGCCATGGAACGCAACAGCCAAAAAATCCACTGCTGATCAAAGATGTTCAGATGGATGTTGTCATCTCTGAAAAATGTAGGAATAGGTTCCATGTAAAAAGACATATCTTCGTCTTGCCAGTGGTATAACTTCAGCGGCACCCACTAAAATGGTATGTCAGCAGCTGAATTGTTAGTTCCCAGACATTGTGTGAACTTTTAAATTTTTATGCAGCCTTCAGTCAGTTCTGAAGCTGCTGAAATCAGAATCAGGATCAGGTTTAATATCACTGTCATATATATGTCATGAAATTTGTCATTTTGCAGTAGCAGTACATTGCAATATATTATATATAAAACCATACATTACAATAAGAAATATATATAATACACACACACACACACACACACACACATGGTACTGTGCAAAAGTTTTAGACACATATACAGTATATATAACTAGGATGCCTAAGATTTTTGCACAGTACTGTATATTATGTCTTTCCGGTTTCCAAAATAACACCTAATACAACAAAGTTAAAACTCTTATTTCTGTTTGCCAGCCACCTTGCTATGTTAGACAACCTAATTTTTGCATAGTACTATAAATACAAATCAAATTAAATAAGCAGTGCAAAAAGAGAGGGGAAAAAGTAAGGTAGTGTACATGGGTTCATTGTTGATTTAGAAATCTGATGGTGGAGGGACAGAAGCTGCTACTAAATTGTTAAATTATGTCTTCAGGCTCCTGTACCTCCACCCTGATGGTAGCAATCAGAAGAGGGCAAGTCCAGGATGATGGAAGTTCTTAATGATAGATGCAGCCTTGTTGATGCATCATCTTGTGAAGATGTCCTCGACATTGGGGAGGCTGGTGCCATGATGATGGAGTTGGCTGAGTTAGCAATTTATTGCAGCTTTCTCCAATCCTGTGCAGGAGCCTCTCCATACCAGACAGAGATGCAACCAGTCAGAATGCTCACCATCGCACATCGAGAAATTTGCAAGAGTCCTTGGTGACATAGCAATTCTCCTCAAACTCCTAATGAAATATAGCCACTGTGTGCCTTCTTTGTAATTTCATCATTATGTTGGGTCCAGGGTAGATCTTCAGAGATGCTGACACCCAGGAACTTAAAACTGCTTCCAATCTAATCCCTTGACGAGAACTGGTGTGTGTTTCCTCAACTTCCCCTTTCTGAAGTCCACAATCAATTCTTTGGTCTTACTGACAGTGAGTGCAAGGCTGTAGTTGTGACATCAACCAGCTGATCTATCTCACCCCTGTACACATCCTCATCAAATACCTGAAATCTCTCCAACGATAGTTGTGCCATCGGCAAATTATATAGATGCTATTTGAGCTGTGCCTCACCACACAGTCATGTGTGTAGAGACAGTAGAGCTGTGGGCTAAGCATGCATCCTTAAGGTGCACTTGTGTTGATTATCAGCCAGGAGATGTTATTTCCAATCTGCACTGACCATGCTCTCCCAGTGAGGAAGTCAAGTTGCCAAAGGAACTATTTCTATAATAAAGTACAAAACTGAGTATATGAAAATATCTGAGCTTAATTTTAATACATTTTGATAATGGAAAAAAATCTACCTAACTAAATTGTGACTAGGTTTAAAGAAAATGCACCATCTGTGCTTACAAATCTCCAACATATGCAAACAGTTGAAAGTTATATGAACATCTTAAATAGGATCAATCTTAATCTGAGAGGGAAGGGCCAGAAATTACAACAATAGAAAATTATTGGTCTAAATGAACAGGCTGAACAGTATTAATTGGAGGCAAGTGAGAATGGTAAAAGATGGAGATCTTTTGAGATTTTTACCATGAGAATGGTGAAAATATTTTATTTTGTAAAGTTTCATTGCAATAATTTTACAATTCCAGATGTTCTGTAAAGTATACTATTTAAGACAGGATCATAATCATTCTTCAATCATGAAAATGCAAATTACAATCCCAGAATTCTGAAAGTAAAACTGAGATACTCAATTGAATTTCTAGGCAATTAGATTTCATAAATCTACATGATGTCCTGACGGTGCTGAACTACTTAATTTGATTTAATTTGCTGGCATGGAAATTGGTGGATTGGCACAATGAAATGGATATTTTTCATTATCCTTCTTCTTCATGCATCATAGAAAGAAAGACATTATATTAAAGACTGTTTACACTGAGCGGGGAAATACACTTGGCATCATTCCACTTTTTGTGCTCATCACTGCATTTATTGTATTTTGTTAGCCTGTCCATTCTATGAGCTTCCATCAGCAAGCAATTTCATTACAATATTACGTACTATAAATAAAACAATAACTAATCTGAAAAATTAAAGTAAGTATTGCTTTTATTTAAGAACTAGGAACAGTTTACAACTGCACATTTTCACTATTCCTTTTTCTGTGACTCTTTCACTGAATGTCAATGCAGGCAATAAATCACTTAATTAGCAGTGTCCTTACTTACGAAGTACCGATCCTAAACAGCAGTGGTAAGACTGATTCATTGTTCATTATCCATACAAATCTTGTAATTTAATGACACTCGTGGGAAAGTTCATATTTTTACGAGGCGAACAACCGTGATTGAAATTGTTTTCCTGTTTGCCACACTTCTCCACTAAAGGGAGAAATATCCCCTTGATCACAAATTGCTGTTTTTAATCCAATAATAAATTCCAACAATTACAGGGACAATGTTGCTCAGGCATCTACTAAACAATAAATCACTTGCATTCTGCAAAAGAGGTCAACTCTGCCTTGGAGTTGTTATGAAAAAGAATGCAATTAGATTTAAATATATTTTAAGCTTGGTATTGATGCACAGAATGAAAAGAACATGAAGAAAACTCTTCTCATCTTTTAAAAAGAAAATCCTCACACAACTCTGAAATAAAATATTTCTCTGCCATTGAAGGATTTTGGCAGGATAATTCCAATAATCCACTATCCCACTATTCAGAAGTCTCAATGATTCACCATCTGGTTCACTACACACTATTTGCCATACTCCCTTTGTTCTCACAAAGTGTTTGAGGTTCACAAACCAATCTCATTCTCCAATATGCACATACTCATCCAAACACTGAGCGACATGCTCAGCGCCCAGCTAACCAGATGTCTTTAGGATTCAAGAGAAAATCTGGAGCAGCTGGGGAGAACCACATTGCCACAGGAAGTAATTATTAACTTCCAAGAGACACCATCGGAAGGTAGGATTGAACCTGGGTCATTAGGGATGTGAGAGAGCAGCTCTATTAGCTATGCCACTGTGTTGCCCAATATCCAAAAAAAAGTTTTTCCAAGCATGAGTAAGATCAACCAATGACAAAGTTAGTTTAACTGACTAGTTTCCTGTTTTACTTTACCTGCAGTATTATAATGAAAATAATTGTGTTTAGTGAACACTGAAGATTAATCCAAAATATTACAAGTAAATTTGGCCAAAAACAATCAATGAAAGAATGGCATAATGTTTCTAACATTGAATAATGTTGTTTGCAAGATGTATTTTTAGGGAATGTATTTGTAATGAGCAATATTTTAATGCAAACTATTCTAATAGAAATAATAGCTAATTTATAGCTCAGATAATATTTGACACAATTATTTGCTTAGAAAATTCTGTCATTAATATTATTGACAAGTGTTACGAAGGAAAACCTCCATACAAAGTGAGTGAAATACCTTCAAAGTGGTAGCAGTTAGTATAGGCCAATTAGCATTCAAATCAGAAAATGAGAAGTATGTGAAAGGAAATAATTTGCCTGGTGTTGGGGGTGGAGGTTGGTGAAGGGTGTAATATTTTATCAACTCAGCCGTTCACAAGCTTTGGAATGAGGGGAGACTCTTTCCAACTCACAAGCAGTCTCCTCTGTTTCCAGGTTTCCCAAGAGTTGTGAAATCCATTCTGTAAAACTGGTTGAATGAAAGGCTAACAGGCTCACTTACATCCTTAAATTGCTGATCAACAGGCCCCTTCGTGTGGCCTGGTGATGCAGCAGATAATGTGTCCTGGGTTCAGTATGATGCTGGCTGTAGAGAGGTTACTCTGTGACTGGATTTCGCCCGTTTGCTCTGCCTTTCTGGTGAGGGATGGGCTGGATTAGCTCTCTGCTTCACAACATTTATTCCACTCTGCACTGAACTGAGGATGTGGCTTCGTGTCTGTGGACCAACTGACTTCTGTAAACTTCTAAAATGCTATTTGCTTACTCTTATTGCCAGTGTGATTTGTTTTTCTCTCTCTATGCACATTTGACGGTCTTCATTCCTTAAGGCTTCTTTTGGGTTTCTTTGTTTCCTGGCTGCTCGTAAGGAAACAAATCTCAAGCTTGCATAACATATACACACTTTGATTAACAAATGTACTTTAAACATCTCACAAACTTGTCCCCTGTAAGTCACAAAGCAATTAACTGATGGGCATGTGAAGAGAGAATAAGAAATTGGGAAGGCGAACAAGAATGATAGGATTACTCTCCAGGAGGCAGTATAGAAGGAATGGATCAAATAGCTTCAGTAATCAAGATGAGCTAAGTGTGCCTTTTCCTTCTCTGTGAGAAGTAGGTACATTAAAGTGGGGTTTTAGAGTGTTTAACATTAGCTGTTCAGTGTTCACATATAAGGAAGATTCTCACAATAAGACTACTGTGTCTGATCTTATCTATTCTTGCTCTAATTGCTAATCAAACATGGTAAAAAAAAATTGTACTAGCTGAGATGTCATTCTGGGTGGTGGGGTGGAGATGCATAGGTGTAAGGAGCTTGTTCCCTCTACTATCCTCCAGGTCACCCTTGGGTAAGTTGTAGCATCTGCTTCGCCTCCTAATCAGTGCCACTGAAGCCGTGGGAGCAGGTGGTGGATGGTCGTATCAGCAGTTGATGCACATCACAAGTCATGGTTATGCGACCACTGATGCCAAGCAGACAACCTCTGAAGAGTATTGATACAGGCTGGGGTCACCATCTTGTAAAGAAAGAAACTGCCCAGAAGAAGGCAATGGCAAATCACTTGTGTAGAAAAGTTTGCCAAGAACTATCATGCCCATGTCATACAACACAGCACATAATGATGATGATGATGTGATGTCATTCTATCGCATTAGTACTCTTGAAGAGACATTCATACAAATGTGGCAACCTACAAGATTATCAGCTCCAAATGGAAAGCAGAGATAACCTAAATAGCTTAATTTTCATAAGGCAGCGGGCATGATAGGAAAATACCCTTTTACTATTTTGTAATCTCTATATTAAATGATTTATTAAGTTTTATTCTGAACAGGTTCCATTCATTAATGCATAATTTACTTTGTCAAATTTTGTCAAGTCACTTTTTATTGTCATTTTGACCATAACTACTGGTACAGTACACAGTAAAAATGAGACAATGTTTTTTAGGACCATGGTGCTACATGAACAATACTAATACTACACAGAGCTATGTAAACCAACACAAAAACTCCACTAGACTACAAACAACTCACACAAAATGCTGGTGGAACGCAGCAGGCCAGGCAGCATCTATAAGGAGAAGCACTGTCAACGTTTCGGGCTGAGACCCTCCGTCAGGACTAACCGAAAGGAAATATAGTAAGAGATTTGAAAGTAGTGGGGGGAGGGGGAAATGCGAAATGATAGGAGAAGACCGGAGGGGGTGGGGTGAAGCTAAGAGCTGGAAAGGTGATTGGCGAAAGTGATACAGAGCTGGAGAAGGGAAAGGATCATGGGACGGGAGGCCTCAGGAGAAAGAAAGGGGGAGGGAGCACCAGAGGGAGATGGCGAACAGGCCAACATATCAGAATGGGAATGGGACATGGAATTAAAATGTGTGGCCACTGGGAGATCCTGCTTTCTCTGGCGGACCAAGCGTAGGTGTTCAGCGAAACGGTCTCCCAGTCTGCATCGGGTCTCACCAATATATAAAAGGCCACACAGGGAGCACCGTCCCATTCCCATTCTGATATGTCTATCCATGGCCTCCTCTACTGTCAAAATGAATCCAAACTCAGGTTGGAGGAACAACTCCTTATATACCGGCTGGGTAGCCTCCAACCTGATGGCATGAACATTGACTTCTCTAACTTCCGTTAACACCCCTCCTCCCCTTCTTACCCGATCCCTGACATATTTAGTTGTTTGTTTTTTTCTCTCTCTCTCTGGTCATCACTCTGCCTGTTCTCCATCTCCCTCTGGTGCTCCCCTCCCCCTTTCTTTCTCCTGAGGCCTCCCGTCCCATGATCCTTTCCCTTCTCCAGCTCTGTATCACTTTCGCCAATCACCTTTCCAGCTCTTAGCTTCATCCCACCCCCTTCGGTCTTCTCCTATCATTTCGCATTTCCCCCTCCCCCCACTACTTTCAAATCTCTTACTATCTTTCCTTTCAGTTAGTCCTGACGAAGGGTCTCGGCCCGAAACGTCGACAGTGCTTCTCCTTATAGATGCTGCCTGGCCTGCTGCATTCCACCAGCATTTTGTGTGTGTTGTTTGAATTTCCAGCATCTGCAGATTACCTCGTGTTTGCTCTTTAAACTAGAGTACAGACCTACCCAGGACAGCATAAAGTACACAGAACAGTGCAAGCATTACAATAAATAATAAACAAGACAATAGGCACAGCAGAGGGCAGTAGGTTGCTAGTCCGATGGTTTGGGGGAAAATCTGTTCCATAAATAAACAGCTGAATGGCGGTGCCCTGGATTCCGTCCATTACTGTGCTCCCGCCGAGTATTTCGTTGCCATAGATGTAGTCCAATTTAATGTCCATCGGAGAGCAGAATGGACAGGAGAGCCAGCCGGCTAGGGCTTGCTTTTTTCCTGGCACGGACTCCTGCCCACTCACCTCGCTTCCGCTTCCTCACTCACCGCTTACGACATCCCCAACTCCGGCCACCGGCATCAGGCGACTCCGAGGACTGCAGGCCCGATTCCCTCAGTAATCAGACATTGGAAAGCAGAATGGACAGGAGAGCCGGCCAGCTAGGGCTTACTTTTTTCCTGGCACGGACTCCCACTCGGCTTGCTTCCGCTTCCTCGCACACCGCTAACGACGTCCCCAACTCCGGCCACCGGCATCAGGCAACTCCAAGGACTGCAGGCCCCATTCCCTCAGCAAGCCAAGGTCGTGCAATCTAACCAGCAGATTTTCATGAAGGTTTGTTTTTGGGCGATCTCCGTATTGTAGCAGTATCTGGCGATGGTAGATAGTGGCTCTGTTATCCATTGCCCTAAACCCTAATTGTGCCTTGAAATTAAATTAAAAAACTAAATTAAAGTAGCACCAGATTCGAAAGGCCGCTGCTGCTGTGTACCGCGCCGCCTACAGGACAGTTAAATCAAAACTCCAGTTGTATTTGTCATTGCTCTACAGACAAGTGTATTAAGATTGTGTATTAATAACTCTGTGCATTGATTAGCTATATCACTCTGCTACATTAATCCTTCAGTCAGATGCTTAATGTTAAAGAAAACTCACCCATGGAGAATCTTCTGAAATCATTGAGAGACAACAGCTCACAGACTCATCCTTTTCATGAAAAAGAGGTCTATGTTCTAGTGTTGAGGGTAATGTGTCACATAATCCATAACACCCATAAAAGTGAGAGTCATCACTTCGAGACACAAAGTTCAAAGTAAACTTATTATCAAAGTACATAAATTTCATCATATACGACCCTGCAAAACATTTTCTTGCAGGCATTGACAGTAAATACAAAGCAACCAAATAAACACAAGCAAAATAATTATAATAAATAAATAAGCAATAAATGTTAAGAATATGAGATGAAGAGTCCTTTAAAGTGAGTCCATAGATTGTGCAAACAGTATAATGTTTGGATAAATGAAGATGTGAAGTTACCCCTCTGGTTCAAGAGCCTGATTGTTGAGGGGTAATAACTGTTCCTGAACCTGGTGGTACGGGCCCTGAGGCTCCCGTTTCTCCTTCCTAATGGATGAGAGGGGGAGGGGGGAGTTTCTGATGATGGATGCAGCTTTCCTGCAACAGCGCTCCATGCAGATGTGCTCAAAGATGGGGAGGGCTTTACCCATAATGGACTGGGCTGTATCCACTACTTTTCATAGGGTTTTCCATTCAAGAGTATTGGTGCTGCCATGGCAGGCTGAGATGCAGCCAGTCAGTATACTTTCCACTGCACATCTAAAGGGGTTTGTCTAAGTACATGCCGAATCTTCACAAACTAAGTAGAGGCACTCCTGTGCTTATTTGTAATTGCACTTACATGTTAGGCTCAGGACAAGTCTTCTGAAATTATAACACAGAAGAATTTAAAGCTGCTAATCCTTTCCACCTCTGATACCCTGATGAGGATTGGCTCATAGACCACCAGTTTCCTCCACCTGAAGTGAATGAACAGCTCTTTGGTCTTGTTGACATTGAGTGACAGGTTGTTGTAATGGCACCACACAGCCAGGATTTTCAATCTCCTTCCTTCATCAGTGCAGCTACCACTTCCGTGGGTTTGCACTCCAGAAAGATGCTCTCACGTCGGCCTCGGAGACTGAAATCACAAGGTCGTTGGGGGCAGTGGCAGTTCATGAAGATGCTTCCATGTTCAAAGTGAGCATCAAAGGCATTGAGCTCATCTGGGAGTGAGACTTTGTTGTCAACAACAGCACACCGCTTGGTTTCACTTTGTAGGAGGTGAAAGCATTCAAGCCCTGCTGTGCAGTCAAGCTTCCTTCACTGATTCCAACTTGGTCCGGAATTGCCCCTTCACATGTGAGATGGCACTCCGGAGGTCGTACCTGACCCGCTCTTATTTCACCTGGTTACCAGACCTGAACACCACTCATCTGGTCCTCAGCAGATTGTGCATCTCTTGGTTTACCTAGGGCTTCTGGTTGGGCAAGACTCTGAATGACTTCATGGGCACACACTCATCTAAGAATGTTTTTATAAAGTCCTTGACAAACAAGACATATTTATACAGTCCCTCAGATGAATCCTTGAACACAGCCCGGTCCATTGACTCAAAACAATCCTGTAGTTGCTCCTCTGCCTCCTGTGACTATCTCTTTGTGGTCCTCATCTCTAAAGTCTTGCTCTTTAGCCTCTCTCTGTCGGAATACAGCCGGATGGCCAGATTTCCCGAAATACGATCTAGGGGTGGAGCAATAAGCATTCCTAATCATAGTGTAACAGTGGTTGAGTGTGTTGGGACTCCTTGTGCTATTTATTATCAGTGACTAACATGACATCAAATGTGCTGTTTTTGCAGCAGCATAGTAGTTCAAAGACAAAGAATGCTGTCAATTACAAAAATAAATAAATACAGAAAGAAATAACAAGGTGGTTCATGAAAAATTCAGAAATCTGAAGACAGAGGGGAAGAAGTGTTTCCTGAATGACTGAGTGAGGGTCTCAGGCTCCTATACTTCCACACTGATGTTAGGAACAAGAAGGTAGATCCAAGACAGCGAGGGCTTCTTAGTAATGGATGCTCCATTAGTGAGGCTCTAGTGAACAAATTAAGATAAAATCAACTTTATTATGAGGGACAGGGAATTTTATAGTTTGTCTTTCCTTATTTTTTTCAGACAAAGCCAGTGTTTAGTGCCCATTCCTAAATGCCCTCGAAATTAGTGATGTCATCCATAACTAAACTCTTAGATAGGCTATTTCAGACAGTATTTAGGAATCAACCACATGACGATCCGGGCCATGCTCTCTTCACACCACTATCATCAGGAAGAAAGTGCAGGAGCTTCAAGACCCACCAGGTTCAGGAACAGTTATAAGTCCTGAACCATCAGGCTCCTGCATCAGTGGAGAAAACTTCACTCACCCATCAATGAACTGTTCCTACTACCTATGGACCCACTTCATCTCATGCTCTAATCGTTATTGATTATTTATTTATTATTATCATTTTTTCCTTTTTATATTTGGACAGTTTTCTTTTGCATATTTGTTGGTTGTCCATCCTGTTGGATGCAGTCTTTCATGCATTCTATTGTTTCTCTTGTATTTACTGTGAATGCCTGCAAAAAAATTAATCTCAGGGTTATAAATGGTAATATATATGTACTTTGATAATAAATTTACTTTGAACTTTGAGTTTGGAGTTAGGTGTCAGACCATGAAAAGATGGCAGATTTCCTCCCTTGAGACATACTGGAGAACCAAATATAAAATTCCAGTGGAACTCAGCAGGCCTGGCAACATGTATGGAAAAAATTAGTGTCAACATTTCAAGCTGAGATCCTTCATTAGAACCTGATGAAGGGTCTCAGCCTGAAACATCAACTGTTTACTCTTTTTCATAGATGCAGCCTGGCCTGCTGAGTTCCTCCTGCATTTTGTGTGTGTTGCTTTGAATTTCCAGAATCTGCAGGTTTTCTCATGCTTGTGGCAAAATTCCAATGTGTTTTTCCCCATCATTGTTGTTATTAATCTAAATTCAAATTTCACAGATGCCTTGTTAGGAACTGAATTCAGGTTCTGGGTTGTTAGAGATTTCCAAATTTGAAATATAGCCCTGCTGAAAACACTTTTTTTCTCATCCTTGGGTTGCCTCATCTGAAATGCAATGGCTCTGGCTCCTCCTACTGCTCATTTTCAGTAGGTCCACTCTCCTTCTGTTACTGTGCAGAATGCTATATTGATAATGATAAGGACAGAAGTAGTCACCGAGGCACAAGTAGGTCATTTAGCACCTTGCTCTGAATTTCTCTTTCAGCATTGTCTTCATGCCATAAAGCTAAAATAACCAAGAACCCTTCACACATTGGTCATTCTCACTTTCCTATTCCCCCCAACCACCCCTATCAGACAGGTGATACCAGATCTTGAGGAAAATACACCACCATTCTCAAGGACAGGTTCTGTCACCCTGTTGTAAGACTTTTGAATGGACCTGTCTGAGATTTTTTTTTAATTTTTTTATTGAGTTTTCAAATGATTACAGAAAGAAAAAAAATTATCAACCCTTCCCCCACCTTAACCCCTCCCCCCAACATATCCCTATAGAAGAAAAAGAAAGAGAAAGAGGAGAAAGAGAAGAAAGAGAAGAAACAGGAGAAAGAGAGAAAGAGAGAAAGAATGAAAGAATGCCTGGATATCGGAAGATCTCCACATCACGGAGTTCATAATAACTTTAATATATATATTTATTTCTTTCCCCAAATAACCAATTATTTTATCTTCGGAGCACATATATATTTAATCCTGTCTTTTGTAAATAACGGCGCCAAATTTTCAGAAATGTTTCATATTTATCTCTTAAATTATAAGTAATTTTTTCAAGTGGAATACAGCTGGAAATTTTGTTCTTCTAACAATCTATACTTAAGTGTGAATCCGATTTCCAAGTAACTGCAATAGC
The DNA here is from genome assembly GCF_048418815.1 of Hemitrygon akajei. Lineage (NCBI taxonomy): Eukaryota > Metazoa > Chordata > Chondrichthyes > Myliobatiformes > Dasyatidae > Hemitrygon > Hemitrygon akajei. The sequence goes on from NC_133125.1 coordinate 111,677,689, forward strand.
CTTTTTGGCTACTGCCAATGCAATTTTTATGAATTCTTTCTGATATTTATTCAATTTGGGTCTGTCTGAGATTGTTGCACTTAATTTTAGATGGCTCAGCTGAGACACTCACACTATATCAAACCCTCTGATTTGCCATTAAGTATGAATCTTTGATTTGAGAGAAATTAACATTGGAATCTCATTTTGAGAATATGGCTAAAGTATATCCTTCCTCAGCTGTGGAGACTAGACCTGTATAGAACAATTCTGAAGCTATCTCACCAGGATTCTATGTAATGGCAGGAAGATAACTCCACTCTTGAACAATATTTGCATCTCCACAACCTATACCACAACTTAGCTTTGTATATTACAAGTACATCATTTTATTCATTACAAACAGCTGAGACCCCAAATCTGACCCATGCACTACTCTCCTAGTCCCAAATATCATGAAAATAATCTATTTATTTCCACTGTTTGTGTTCAATAAGCAATCCTCAATTCACTCTTCTCTCACTTAAAATATTCTAATTTTGAGTAATAATCAAGTCAAGTTTATTGTCATTTAACTATATACATATATACCATGAAACAAGACGTTTTTCCGAACTAGGGTGTAAAGCACAGAAGTGCACATAACACACATTAACTTAGAAAAATAAGGTTAAAATCTACAGATGAATTACACATTAATAAACAAAGTAAAGTGCATAAATTAAATATTGTAGGATGCAGAACAAATTAACCAATGACATTTTGAATGCAATGGGGCAGGAAGTTCAGAAGCCCCAATGGCCCGAGGGAAGAAATTGTTTTCCATCCTGTCTGTTCTTATTTTTGAGCATTGGAGTCTCATGCCTGATGATATAAAGCCGAAGACGATGCTGGATTGATGAATGAGATCCTTAATAATACTAAGGGCCTAGCATATGCAGCATGCCTGATAAATGTCCCTGATGGATGGTAGGGAGACCCCTATGATCCTCTTGGCCATTCTCACAGTCCTTTGTAGGGACTTACAGAGCAATGCACAGTTGCTCCCATACCAGATAGAGAAGCAACTTGTCACGGTTCTCTCAATGGTGCTTCTATAAAATTCAGTTAAGATAGTGTGGTGGTGGGGTGGGGAACCTCACTTGCCTCAAGCTCCTCAGATAGTAGAGGACCTGGTGTTCAGGGAGGTGATATTATGGGACCTGGTGAAGACATCTGGGATGTGAACTCCCAGGAACTTGGTGCACTTAACTCTCTCTACTGAGAGGGAGATGATTCATCTGTGCCTTCCTGAAGTCCACAATGATTGTGTTGGTCTTCTCCACATACAGACTTACGTTGTTCTTCTCATACCAATGAGCCACTTCACTTCCTTTCTGTACTCTGACTTATTATCGCTGTTGATAAGGCCAACCACTATTGTGTTATCCTCAAACTTGATGAGACTGTCTGAGCGGGATCCTGCGACACAGTCGTGTGCCAGCAGTGTGAACAGTGGCAGGCCTAGCACACAGCCCAGGGGAGCGCCAGTACTCAGCGTAATGGGACGAGAGATGTTGCTGGCCACACGGACTGTCTGCAGACTTTTTTTGCTAAGAAATGCAGGATCCAGTTGCAGAGGGAGGTGTTGAGGCCCAGTGAGGAGAGTATCCCCACCAGTTTCTGGGCTACGATGGTGTTAAATGCCAAACTGAAGTCTACAGACAGCAGCCTGGCATATGAGACTCATTTTTCAGGTGGGACAAGACGGAGTGGAGGGCACAGACTATTGTAGGTTGGAGGGCATAGGCTATCAGTAGGTTGATTTGGGCAATAAGCAAACTGGAAAGGGCCCCAATATAGCCAGGAATAAGACTTTAATGTGACCCCTAATCCGCACGCAAAGCATTTCATAATGGTTGACATTTATACCACTGGCCAATGGTCATTTAGACAAGTTACTGTCACCTTCTTTAGCACTGCAATGATGGTTGACTCTGGCCAGGGTCTTCCTCACCTCAGAATATCTGCTCCCCTGACGGAGGGGGGTGCCCTCCTAACCAGCACTTTGTTCTATGAATCAAACAGGGTGTAAAAGACATTCAGTCTTTCAGGGAATGAGGCATCCTGGTCAATGACACACAGGGTAGACATGTAATCTGTAATCCTCCGAATTCCCTGCCACGTGCACCTCATGTCTCTGGTATCGCAGAAGTGGCTGCACATTCTCTGAGAATGCTCCCGTTTCGCCTTCTTGATGGAGCAGGAAAGGATAGTTCTTGCTTCCCTGAGACCTGTCACATCCCTCAGTCAGCATTACGATTCTTACGCCATGCAGGGACCTCTGCCATAAGCTACGGCTTCTGATTTGCCCTCGCCCGGATGTGTTTCATAATAGTAACATCCTCAGCATACCTCTCTATGTAGTTGGTCACAGAATCCACATTTTGCCATAGGTCGCAGCTTCCCTGAACACTCTCCCTTTAGTATAACATTTTATGTCTTCTTCATGCAACAGATTCAGTTTCTTTATGATACAGTCCTGATACTGGATCTCCACCTATAATGTCAACCATTCCTCTGCCTCTATTGTTGCTGTTCAACCTGCTGATTTCTTCCAGTAGTTTAATACTTGCTCCACATTCCAGCATCTTCAATCCCTTTTGTCTCAGTCTTCTTCAATTTCCTTAACTGATCCTTTCTCACTGTGGGCCACGATAATATGAAAGCAGCAATCGTCAACTATTTATCTCATGTCTGGCTTTTGAGTAATCTTGATTGAGAGGAATTCATGGTCAGTAGAGATTACTGGTATGAATCATTTCAAAAATCTCAAAGTAATGGTGATTAATCATGCCCTGCTTATTTAAGTATATTATTCAGTTTTGAATTGAAAACTACAAATGTTCTTTAGAGTTTTGTCTCTTCCTAATTCTCCTCTTTATTGGTTATAGTGCCATTAATATATTTGAATTATTCCAGTCACTGCGCTGGAGCATGTTTTAAATAATTGAAGTATATATCATATTGTCAAATTTACAAGCTGTTATGGTACGCACCCAACCACATCAGCCTCCAGGGCTGAGATGCTTTGATTACCCAGAGTATTTAAAGTTTCTGGCCCACTCTGCTAATTGACAGCCATGTTTTGTGCCAAGATTTGGATATTTAAAAAGCACGTGAACTTAGGTTTGGTGCTCAACTGTCAACTCAACTTTGGTTTAGTCTGCGACTGAATTTAGGATTTTTGCCTCGCTTGGATTCTTGTCTAGTCTCGTCAGGTTCTCATCTAGCATCTAGTCTCAGTCTCGAACCATGTCTTGATTCCAGTTGTGGATACTCCAGCACTTGGTCTTTACCATTCTCATTACAAAAGGCAAGTTAACACAAATATTTCCAGCCAAATTCTGAATATCAATAGCTTCCCATGTACATAATAAGTGGTTAATTAACTTGCTGCTCATTAATTATTATACATATGCTTTTATTGCCTTCAACACTATACTTCCAAATTACACAATCTGGGGCTCAATATATCAATTTGCAGCTGGATTCTAGACTTCCTTACCACTCACACCCAGATGGTCAGACTAGACAAGTACACAACAATTGCCCTGACCCTGAACACCAGTGCACCTTGGGGATGTGTATGAGCCCACTCCTTTACACACTTTTCACCCATGACTATGTCCCTGCTTACGCCACCGACTCCATCGTCAATTTTGCCGACACTGCAGTGATTGAGTTAATTACAAATAACAACAGAACAGCATGCAGAAAGGAGGTGCAGAAACTTCCTGAATGGTAAATTAACCATAACCTTTCAATAAACATTAAAAAAAACAAAGAAATGATTATCGACCAGGAAATCCAGAAGGCATGAACTCCACTACTCATAAATGGTGAGGCAGTGGAAAGGGTCTCCAGCTTTAAGTTCTAGGGAGTGAACATCACAGAGGAGCTGCCTTGGACCACCAACACGTCATCGATAGTAAAGAAGGCTCAACAGCATCTGTATTATCTTAGGACTTTAAAAAGAGCAAATCTGCCCCAAAAGCTGCTGGTAAACTTTTACTGATGAGCCATTGAGAGCATACTGACAGTACAATACATTAGATGCAACAAGATTGACCAGAAAGTACTTCATCGAGTGCTCAGGACTGCAAAGAACATCGTGATCGACTCATCCCACCCCAGTAATCACCTGTTCAATCTCCTATCATCAGGCAGGAGATACAGAAACATCTCTGAATGGATGTCCAGAGTGAAAAACAGCTCTTACCCCAGGGCTGTCAGGCAACTGAACAATGACCCCCAACCCACCCATAGGCCATAGGCACTATGGGCAATCACTAAGTGCAAAACATGGTATGTACAATATTTTGGTTTACATGGAGCAGCTACCTTTGACTTCAAAGCTCTGTTTTTTTTAAATTAGTTTTAATTTGAGATACTATGTTATATTTAATCTTTGTGTTTTATAACTTAGACATGTACAATACTTGATTGGGGCAACCACTGTTTCTTTTAATTTCAGAGCTGCTTGTTTTTAATTCAATTGCGACTTATGTAACACCCTGGGCAAGATTTCACTGATAACGTAACAGTCCTTTTGTAGAAGCAGTGCTTGGGTTATGGTTAGAGATAATGGCTGCTTTGGAATGTGAGCTGGGTCTTTTGTTTGGTGGGAGATGAAGAGAAGGTGCTGGAAAGAACCTGTCATAGGATTCAACTTGGTGGGGGACTGTGATTCAATGGAGCAAAGTGCCGATTCCGACTGCAGATGGATAAATATGTACAACTTTTGGAAGAGTTAAGCTCCAACATGCGCACGTTTGACTGTGTAATTATAACAGGCCCTTTTTGTTTTCTTCTTTACTAAACTTTTAGTTGAGATTCATAAACATACTCCCTTTAATCTTGGCACTGCGTTCTAACAGGGCAACAAATTACAGAGCATCCACACAAAGCAGGGTTTGGGGTGAGAGAGCCATCTCAATCTGATCGGTTTGGCGGGACCGCAGCGTCTATTCCCTAGATTTACGCAGCCAAGGAGACCAGGGAGGTTTCACTTAGATGTCATTCTAAATAACTCAGAAGTTAGTTTACATTTAGTCATTGTGTTTTTTGGTGATTGAATTGCCAGTATGCTGTTTTGCACTGCAATCTTCTTGTCCTCAGCAATGGCACTAAAGCTCCAACTCCTCAACTTTTTAAAATTGGAATCTTACACACAAAAAAAAACTCGGGGCCTTTGGTGAAAGTACATATTCCGATAACTAAATGATCCCCATGAAGGCAGCTGATAAATCTAGACAATTGTAGAAATCTAGACAAGCTTTAGAACAATTGTAGGTTTACCTTGTGTTAGTTAACTTGCTTCTACTTTCTTTCTCAGCCTGTTTTCATCTTTATGCCTAGAGTTGTTTACTTAGTTGTGGAATCCAATTACACTCAACCTAATCAAGGCATTCTGAAATCAATTACAAAGGAGCAATTACCAACTCTACTCAGCTACAGTGCATCAGTACAGGGTTGATGTAAGTATTCCAATATTTTATCTGCTCTACTATTTAATTGCTTCTATCAGTTGAGTAATGGGTTTGCATCCAAATGATAAATATCCGTATCAGAGAGCACCAAGTACACTGAGAAGAAGAGTAGTGAAATGAGTGTAGAAATTAGGTTTATATTTTTAATTAGCAAATATTGCCACAAGGAAAATAATTCTAGACGCAAGAAAAAAAAGCACTGACATGACTGTATAATGCATCTAACCCTGCTAACATGAGATGATTTTCTAAGCACTGAGTCAATAAACACATGGCATAAACACGAACACAACATTATAATGTAATCAAAGCAAAGGTTACATAGCAAAGCACTTCACAAATGAAAGTGTTTTTTTCTGACTTCAACCACTAATTATGAGTTTTCAGACATGATAAAAGGAGTTCAAGGATACAGTTCACTTTTACAAATACCTGACTAATGTACAGAACAACAAGCATTTGAGAGAGAGGCAGACGGATTTGCTGGCTGCTGATATCTGTGCGTAAAGTCAGTTTGTGGCAATTTCTCTGCAGCTTGCAATGCAATCTGAATTACTGAGTTAAAGACCCCGGTTTAACAACATATTGCCCTTGGTCAGTCAAGGTTTTTACTTAACTATATTGTCAGACTGCCACATCTTCAACCTGAGAACTGCTTGGGTTATGAGCAGTTCTCAGGAACAAAACCCTGTTGTAACTTTCTCTGATCTGACACAAAATATTTACCTATTCTCTCGATGCAAAACAGTAATGGATAGGAATTTACGTTTATAAATAATACAATATGCACATTAAACTTCACTTTTGTAATCTGTATCAACAGAATTGAATCTTTGAACCATTTAATCTGCATTCATTTAATGCATACAGCCAAAGGGCAATTTTAATGCCTTCCTTCCATTCCCCACCCTATTCTCCTTGAGATTCTTTATGAAAAATTATGGTAAATATATTTAATTAGCATTGGCCACTGATCATCCCCATCAAAAATGCAACTAAAACTGCTGCCTTAAAAAGTGCCTCTTGGATCTTCTAACAACACTTCAAATACTCTTCATTTGTCACTTTGATATTAATTATGATGCATTAAATGCAATTCAAATACAAAAGACAAAGAATTCACTGAGCATAATCCTTTACTCATAATGCAGAATATAATCTAGCATGTAACAATAAGTAAACTATACCATATTAGTAGCAAATTGCCAATAAATTTATGAATAACATGTGACTTCATCATCAACCTTATGGAAGTTATTGAGATTACTGTTAACATCCCTATGTATTTAAAGTAACTGTTGAATTTATGCTATCAAAAACATTAAAAGCACCACATTAAATTGTTTTTAGAATTTAACAGCAACAGGATCTTTAGTGGCAAAATTTATGATCCTGTGATGTCATTCAATCCAGAAAGGAAACAAATACAGCCAGATAGGAAAGTTTTTCTGTTTCAACCCAATGATATTTCATTAAACTTCCTAAAAGCCACTTAACCTTCTTCAAGGAAAACTACACGAATCTTCCCTAGTAATGTACTAATCCCATCTAGGTATAATTCCAGTAAATCTATGCTGGACTTCACTCCAAGCCAAAGTATCACTTGTAAAGTATGATATCCCTCCAGCTACAACCTAAACAGGACAGCTTCTAACATCTTTAATTCCTGTCCTTCAGGAATACTTTTCTCCATTCAATTACTTTCTGAACCATTCCATTGACTTGTAATTTCCATCAGCTTCCATATTTTGACAATTCAGAAAGAATTCTTGCCCATTCTCCAAAACTGTTTAAGTGTGAGGTGGTTAATTTCAGTAGGTCAAATTTGAAGACAGAATATAATATTAATGGTAAGACTCTTGGCAGTGTGGAGGATCAGCGAAATCTTGGGATCCGTTTCCATAGGACACTCAAAACCGCTGCTCAGGTTGACAGTGTTGTTAAGAAGGCGTATGGTGTGCTGACCATCATCAACCATGGGATTGAGTTCAAAAGCCGTGAGGTGATGTTTCAGCTATATAAGACTTTAGTTAGATTCCGCTTGGAGTACTGTGTTCAGTTCTGGTCACCTCATGTGGATACTATAGAGAGAGTGAAGAGGAGAGTTACAAGATGGTGCCTGGATTGGATGACTTATGAGAATAGGTTGAGTGTACTTGGCCTTTTCTCCTTGGGGCGATGGAGGATGAGAGCTGACCTGATAGAGGTGTACAAAATGATGAGAGGCATTGATTGTGTGGATAGCCAGAGGCTTTTTCCCAGGGCTGAAATGGTTAACTCAAGGAGGCATAGTTTTAAGGTGCTTGGAAATAGGTACAAGGGGGATGACAGAGGTAAGTTTTTCCACACAGGGAGTGGTGTGTGGAATGCACTGCCAGTGATGGTGGTAGAGGCGGATACAATAGGGTCTTTTAAGGGATTCTTAGATAGGTACATGGGAGCTTACAAAAATAGACTATGTGGTAGGGAAATTCCAGGCAGTTTCTAGAGCACAACATTGTGGGCCGAATGGCCTGTAATGTACTGTAGATTTCCATGTTCTATGTTACTATGTTCTATATTCTAACCCCTCCTATCCAATTTTGGTCCAAGCTGGATCAGTTTGCATTTGTGCACATTGAAATCTATGTTCAACAATTCTGGTCATTCATTCAATACAATAATATCACTTTACAATTTAATTATATCATTCAAACTAACTACAGTATCACCAATATTTATGTCATCAGGAAGCTTGCATATCAGGCTTCCCATCCCATCATCAAGATCATTTATAAATACAATGAACACTGGTATCCATAACAAAAAACCCTGGGCAGCCACAGACTAGACTAGAGGCTTCACTCTCGAGTTTACATGGTTAATAGATAAGACAGAGGGATTAAAAAGGAGATGCTGTGAGGGTTGGACGATGTACACATTGCTAAAAGGGAACAGTCACAGCTCTGAATAGAGTAAGTTTCAAAAAGCACCAAGACTGTGGTCTCAATACCTCCTTGTACAATTGGATTCTGGATCTCCTCACCGGTCAGTTCAGATTGGCAACCACAACTCCATCAGCACTGGTGCACCACAAGCTGTGTGCTTAGCCCCTTGCTTTACTCACTTTACATCTACTCTGTGACCAGCTACACAGGGAAGTACACTGAGGATGTTACTATCACGAAACATATCCAGGTGAGGGCAAATCAGAAGCCATGGCTTACTGCAAAGGACTGTACCAGGCTGAGGGGATTGTGAAGCTGCTTTTAGATCAGGAGATGCAGCTGTTCTCAGGGAAGCAAGAACTGCGATATCCCACTCCATCAGGAAGGCAAAATGGGAGCATTCTCAGGGAATTTAGAGCTACTTCTGTGATACTAGGGACACAAGGCGCATGTGGTAGGGGATTCGGAGGAATACAGACTACAAGTCTATCCTGCACATCAGTGACCAGGATGTTTCACTCTGAAGCTGAATGTCTTCTACACTTGGTTTGATACGCAGAACAAAGTGTTGGTGAGGAAGTAGAGCAGACACTGGTTGAAGCTGAGGTGAAGACGACCCTGGCCAGAGTCAACACACGCAAAGTTGCAGGGCCCGATAATATGCAAGGTTGGGTTCTGAAGGACTGCACGGCCAGCTGATGGATATATTCAACATCTCTCTGGAACAATCCATTATCCGTTCCGTTTTCAAAGTGGCACCCATCATTCCAGTGCCAAAGAAAGCGACAGTAACCTGTCTAAATTACTATCATCTGGTGGCATTAACATCAACCACTATGAAATGCCTTGAGTGGCAAGTTATGAAGCACATTAAATAAAGCCTTTCTCCTGGCTACACTGGACCATTTCCAGTTCACTTATCACTCAAATTGATCCACTGATGACGCAATAGCCTCTGCCCTCCACTACGTCCTGTCCCACCTGGAATATGGGATCTCATATACCAGATTGCTGTTTACAAACTTCAGTTCTGCATTCAACATCCCCTTGACCCAGAAACTGGTGGGGGAATTGTCCTCATCGGGTTTCAACACCTCCCTCTGCAATTGGATACTGCACTTCTTAACAGTAAGGCCACATTCAGTCCGAGTGGGCAGCAACATCTCTCGTCCCATTACGCTGAGCAATGGTGCTTCCCAATGCTCCGTGCTCAGCCTGCTGCTGTTCACACTGTCACTGCACGACTGTGCCACAGGATTAGCTCATACCGAGTCATTAAGTTTATGGATGACACCACGGTGGCTGAATATATCTAGAACGATGATGAGACAGAGTATAGAGAGGAAGTGGAGCAGTTGGTAGATTGGTGTGAGAAGAATGACCTAAGCTGAACATGGAGAAGACAAAGGAGATCATTGTGGACTTCAGGAAGGAGCAGACAAACCATCCCCCTCTGCGAATACAAGGCTCTTCCATAGAGTTAGGTGCACCAAGTTCCTGGGAGTTCACATCATGGATGACCTCACCTGGTCCCTTAAATAACGCCTACCTGAACAAGAAGGTACAGCAGCCCCTCCACTTCCTCGAGGCAAGCGAGGCTCCCACCCTCCATCTTAACCACATTTTACAGGAGTACCACCGAGAGCCTCCCGACAAGTTGCATCTCCACCTAGCATGGGAGCAGGCGAGCTTCAAGCCAGAAATCCCTACAAAGGACTGTGAGAACAGCTGAGATAGAAGTCTCTCTACCATCCACTGGGGACATTTATCAGGAGCACTGTATACACAGGGCCCTTAGTTTCATTAAGGATCCACCCAGCCATCTAGCATCCTTTTTGACTTTCTACCATCAGGCAGGAGACCCCAGTGCATAAAAACAAGAATGGTCGGGATGAGAAACAGTTTCTTTCCCCCAGGCCATTAGGCTTCTGAACTCCCTGCTGCATCATATTCAAAATGTCACTAGTTAATCTGTTCCATACCTTACAATATTTAATATTAATGCACTTTAGTTTGTTATTTATGTGTGATTCATCGTGGATTTTATCCTTCTCGTCATGTTATCATCTGTTATGTGTACTACAGTTGAAGAACTTTGTCTCATTTCTATAAATTGCCATATTTAAGTTTGCTGATAACACCACTGTCATAGGCCGAATCAAAGGCAGTGAAAAATTAGCATCTAGGAGGAAGATTGAAAATCTGGCTGAATAACAACAATCTCTTACTCAATGTCAGCAAGGCCAAGGAGCTGATTATTAACTTCAGGAGAAGGAAACCTGAGATCCATGAGGCAGTCCTCACTGAAGGATCAGAGGTGGAGAGGCTCAGCAACTTTAAATTTCCGCAGTTTTATTAGTTTGGAGGACCTGTCCTGGGCCCAGAACATAAGTGTAATTACAAAGAAAGCACAACAGCACCTCTACTTCCTCAGGCATTTGTGAAGATTTAGTACGACATCTAAAATCTATAGACCTGTAGTGGAGTGTATATTGATTAGCTGGTGTGGAAAGACCAATGCTATTTGAATGAAAAGTCCTGCAAGTAGTAGTGGATTTGGCCCAGTCCATCACAGGTAAAGCTCTCCCAACCATTGAGCACATCTACATGAAACATTGCCGCAGCAAAGTAGCATCCATCATCAGGGAGCCCTATCACCTAGGACATGCTCTTTTCTTGTTGTTGCCATCAGAAAGAAGGCACAGGAGTCTCAGGACTTGCACCACCCTCAATCCTCAGGCTCTTGAACCAAAATAAATAATTTCATTCAAATCTACTTGCCCCATCATTGAAATATTCCCACAATCTATAGACTCACTTTCAAGGACTCTCCATCTCATGTATTGCTTACTTATTTAATATCTTTATTTATTTCTTTTTGTATTTGAAGTTTGTTTTTGTATTTGAATATTTTTACACACTGATCACCCAAGATGACTGATCCTTTTATGGTTATCACTCTGTTATGGATTTACTGAGTATGCCTGCAAGAAAATGAAGCTCCTGTATGTCTATGGTGATGTATACGGAAAGTGATAATAAATTTACGTTTTAATATGCTAAAAGATTCATCAAATTAGGCAACATGAGATGAACTATAGAGCACAGAAAAGGAAGAATCACATTGCCAGGAATGTATGAAAGACTCATGGCAATCTTCTTTAATAAATGGCCAACCCATACAGTTTTAAAACATGAACTATTTACACGTGGTTATAAGAGATTTCTTGAATTGATTTATTTTCTATCTCCGTCTTCCTCCTGACTTTGTCATTAAAACCTACCAAGGGCTTACAGATCTTTATTTCAGATAATTTTTATAATAATTCATCATATTGTTGGTGTGGAAAATCAACTAAAAAGATCAGACACATATGGCTGGTTTCTTCTTTTTAATAGCAATGACAATTGTGGGATTAAATTACATTCCCTCCCAAAAATTTTCCTAGTTCCAAAAGAGAAAGTATGATTGTCCTGATGGCTGATTGATAACATTTTTCAATTTTTGCTTTGATTTGATTCATCTGCAGACGGAGCAGTTTTTTTATTACCCCCGTAACATCCTTTGGAACAAAGAAGCCATAATGCAAAGCTATATGTGAACATTTGAAAATCATTCCACATAGACTGACAGATTGAGTATCCCTTATCTGAGATGCTGGGGCCTGAAGTGTTTCAGATTTCAGAATTTGGAATATATAAGATAGCTTGTGACTGCCATCATTTCCAACTCTCAATTTATGTGCAACTGCTTAGCAGTCTTTGTCTTACACTTGTTTATCACACATATGTTCTCAGCAATAAAAATTATAACATATCATTAATATAATGACAATATAATGTGTGCAAAGCAACAAACATAGCACTGTATTGTTGGGAGAGGAAAATACCTGAATCAGCTGTTGAACAACAACAAACAATGGCAGGCTTTCAGTCTCCACCTACGAAGCCATGTTTCGATCAAAACAAGTACTCTGTATTTGTAATTTACCTTTTCTCAGGTTTTATGTAAGATATAGAAATAATACGCATTGTAGACTAGTTCTGGTGTTATTTTCATCGGCCAAGCTTTAAAAATTTAATGCCATGCCTTTTCTTCAATTTCTACAACCAGCCTGCTGCTTATTTACAATTACTTTCAATTTTCAGTTTGACGTGATAGATCTTAACTTGCTTCATGATTAGCATACCATTAAATGGCATATATTCTCTCTGACATGATCAAGATCTTCATTTTTCAGTTTATGCAATGTTTTTCTATTTTTCATGAACTTCTGTTCATTGCATGTGTGTAATCAACTCACAGTGTTGTCTGTGGTGTGCAGAGACCTGAGTATCGCCTGGGAATCTTTTCAGCCCCTTGTGGAAATTTCCATTTCTGACATCATGTCAGCGCTCAAAAAAAATTCAGATTTCAGATGTTTTTGGAGTTTGGATTTTCGAATAAGGGGTACTCAATCTCAAAACATATGGTGTTTCAGGAAATATCGAATAAATTGCAGATATATTCCATAAATCCCTTCATTTAGGAAAGAGTGAAAAATGGTAAACCATGGCTTACATAATATAACAAAATCAATATACCAATTTAACCAATTCAATTAATAACTAGCAAAGAACACAAAAAGAAAATTCCCATGAAATGAAACTCCAACAATAACTTCATGGCAAACTGTTGGTTGCATCAGAATTGAGAGACGGCTGTTGTTGTTGAGTGCCACCAACTCATGGCAATCCTGTGGAGAGTGCAGTTGTAGACTGCCAGGCCTTTCTTCCGCAGAGATACTGCTGCTGCCCAGGATAGGGCTCAGCTGGATCCAAACTCAGGACCATTTGCCTCGAAGTCCAGTGCTGGTGCCACTAAGTCACTGGCCGTCCCGTTTCCAACTAGGGGTTCAATTGTCCAGATGTGTACTCAGACTATTTATATTTAAAATATAAATATATATTCTTTAATTATTGAAAAGAAACTTATACATCTACTTACACTTGAAAGTTTAGGCTTCAGATAGTAGATGGGTGACCACCAGGAGATGTAAACAGAGTAAGCAGTCAGTGCAGGACTCCCTTGCGGCCATTCCCCTCAGCAACAAGTCTTCTCCTGCGAATACTGCTGGGGGATGACCTATCAGGGCACAGTTACAGTATCCAGGCCAGTGGCACTCTGGCTGCCTCTGAGGGTCAGCAGGGAACAGTACAGTCAGACAAAGTGATAGTGATAGGAGACTCAATAGTTAATTGAACAAAGAGGATATTCTGTGGCCGTGAAAGAGACGCCAAGATGGCGTGTTTCCTCCCAGGTGCTGGGCCTAGGATGTCTCAGATTGGCTGCAGAGTATTCTCAAAGGGGAGGGTGAGCAGTCAGAGGTCACGGTGAACAGTGGCACCAATGACATAGGTTGAAAGGGGGAAAGTTCACGTGCAGTAAGTAGGGAGTTATGAAAGACGCTGAAGAGCAGGACCTCAAAAGTGTAAGTCTCCCAGTGCTACGTTCAGGCCAGGAAATGGATGATAGAGCAGATGAATGAGTAGCTGAGGAACTGGTGCAGGGGGCAGGTTCTTGGATAATTCAAACCTCTTCTGGGACGGAGGTAACCAGTAAAAGAGGGTCTGGTTGCACCTAAACTGGAGGGGAACCAATATCCCGGCCAGGAGGTTCACTAGTGCTACACAGGAGGGTTTAAACTAGTTCTACAGGGGACTGGAAACCACAGCGCCAGATTAGAAAGTGGAGGGATGGGGAGTAAGGTCTATGTCAGTGCCAGTAAAATCAGGCAGGGACAAAGTAATAGATACAATAGGATAGAGAGTTTGAAGTGTGCACAATTTAATTCTAGGAGTTTTAAGAGTAAAGGTGATGAACTTGGATCAGTACATGGAACTATGATGTTGTGGCCATTACAGAGACTTGGTTGAGTAAGGGATAGGAAGGAGTGATTAATGTACCAGGGTTTTGGTAAAAGTGGGGGTGGGAGGGGGCGGGTGCTGCACCAGTGATCAGGGACATTATCACATCTGTACTCAGACAGACATAATGAAGGACTGGTCCATTGAATCTGCATGGGCTGAACTCAAAACAAGAGGGTGAAATCACTCTGAGAGTTGCAATAGCTACTGGGACTTCAAGGAACAGATATGCAGACAGGTTAAGTAAAGCTCTAAACACAATGGGGTTGTTGTCATGGGGGACTTCAACTTCCCCATTATAAACTTATACCTACTGAGTATAAGATGGGACAGCATTTGATAGGTACATCTAGGAGGATTTCTTAAACCAATATGTAGGTGGTCCAACCTGTACCTGGTGTTTGGTAATGAGCCTGGCTAGATGACCAAACTTTCAGTGGGAGAGCAGTTACAAAGCACTGACTATAACTCCCGAAGTGTTAAGATAGCTATAAACAACAATGCATGTGGAGCTTGCAGGAGAGTATTAACTTGGAGCAAGGCAAATTATGAGCACATTAGGCAGGAATTAGGCAGGCTGGTCCTGACTTACCTTGGACCGCAGATGGGATCTTCATTGGACCTTCTACAGTTTGCCTACCCACCTCATGTGGGAGTAGACAATGCCATCAGCTACCTGTTACAGAGAGCTCAGTCCCACCGGGATGATGCTGCTGGCATTATGAGAATCACTTTTTGTTTTATTTCTCTAGTGCCTTCAATACAATCCAGCCACTTCTGAGTGAGAAGTTGCAGAGGACAAGCATAGATGGGCACTATCTCCTGGATTACTGACTGCCTGACAGACAGACCCTAGTTTGCATGGCTAGGTAGTTCTCTGTCTGAGATGGTGGTGAGTGGCACTGGAGTGCTACAAGTGTCTGTCCTGTCTCCATTTCTGTTCACCCCAGACTTTCAGTCCAAATCTGAGTCTTGTCACTTGCAGATGTTCTCTGATGCCTCTGGGCATATCAGAGATGGGCAGGAGTCAAAGTACAGAGGACTGGTGGACAAGTTTGTGGACTGGTGCATGAGGAATCACCTGCTCTTGAATGTGGCCAAAACCAGGGAGATGGTGACAAGTCTTGTTTACATTCTGGGTGAAGACGTTGTGGCAGTGGAGGAGTACAAATACTTGGGTGTTCACCTCGACAACAGACTTGACTGAGGCTGTTTACAAGATGAGAAGACTCTATCTTCTAAGGAAGCTGAGATCCTTCAATGTGTACAGCAGGGTGCTGGAGATCTCTTACCAGTCTGTTCTAGTGAGTGTGTGGCTTTATGTTGGGGAGCAGCATCGGTGCTGGTGATGCAAAAAGACTAAATAAACTCATCAAAAAGGCTGGATCCGTCCTTGGTAACAACCCAGACTCTACTGAGTTCGTAGTGGAGAGAAGGTCACTAAACTGTTATCCATTATGGACAATCTGCCACATCCTCTCCATGATCTGCTGAATAAGCAGCGGAGCACCCTTTTGAACAGGCTCATTCAGCTCCCCTGTCACAAGGATTGTTACAAAAAATCCTCCCCACCAAATGCAACAAGCATATACAACAGTTCATCTCTGTGCAATGGGAGAACACACGTCATAGTACAATAGTATCTGCTTTATTATTTCATACATTATTATTGCACATTGGTAAATTATTATTGTGCGTATTATCATTTTGTACTTTATTATTAGTTAAGTCTGCACACTGCTAAGTGTTTTTAAATGTTGCTACTCTAATGAAAGAATTTCCCACTCGGGATCAATAAAGTACTTATTATTATTATCATTAATTAAGGAGATACAATTGTGAAAAGCTGTTTGGCCAAGTCCACATCAGACATCAGTTTTAAGAATACAGAGTGAAAAGTGGCAAGGGTGATTGATGACAGTAGAGCTGTGGATGTTTTCAATATGGATCTTAGTAAGGAGTTTGACAAAGTCACTCATGGGAGGTCCATCCAGAAGATTAAAATGCATGGTAAATTCAGTGTTTGGGTTCAGAACTGCCTTGCCCACAGAAGACAGACTGTAGTACTCAAAGGGACTTATTCTCGCCGGAGGTCTGTGATTACTGGTGTTCCACACGGATCTGTACTGGGACCTTTGCTGCTTATGAAGTATATAAGTGACCTAGATGAAAATGTAGATGGTGAGGTAGCAAGTTTGCAGATGATATAAAGATTGGTGGCATTGTGGATAGTGTACAAAACTGACAAAGGATACAGTGGAATATAGATCAGCTGCGATATGGACAGAGAAATGGGAGGTGGAGTTTAACTCGGCCATTGTGAAGTACTGCACCTTGATATATCAAATACAAATTTTATTTAGTTATTTATTTATTGAGTGATTCAGCATGGAGTAGGCCCTTCTGGACCCGATCCAAACTCAGGAGCAAGATTCTTATCAATGTTGATGAGCAAATGACTCTTGGGGTCCAAGTTCATAGTTCTCTGAAAGTGGCTGCACAAATTGACAGGGTGGTCAAGAAGGCTTATGGCATGCTTATGTTTATTAGTCGGGGTACTGAATTCAAAAGTCAGTAAGTTATGTTGCAGATTTTTTTAAAAACTCTACTTGGGCTGCATCTGGGGAATTGCGTACAGTTCTGGTCACGCCACTATAGGAAGGATGTCAAGGCTTTGGAGGGGATACAGAAGAGGCTTACCAGGATGCTACCTGAATTAGAGGGCATGTGCCATAGTGAGAGGATGGACAAACTAGTGTTATTTTCTCTTGCGTGTCAGAGGCTGAAGGGTGATCTGATAGAGGTTTATAAGATTATGAGAGGCAGAGATTGAGTGGAGAAACAGTATTTTTCCCAGGGTTGGAACGTCTAATACCAGAGGGAATGCATTTAAGGTGAGAGGGGATGTGAAGCGCAATTTTTTTTTTAAGTAAAGAGAACGGTGGGTGCCTGGAACGTGCTGACTGGGGTGATGGTGGTGGCAGATACTTCAGGGACTTCCAAGAGATGTTTAGAAAGGCAAATGAATGTGAGGGAAATGGAAGGATATGGACTTTGAGTAGGCAGAAAGGATCAGTTTATTTGGCCATTTGATTACTAATTTAATTGGTTTGGTACAGCATTGTGGGCAGAAGGGCCCGTTCCTGTGTTATACCAATCTGTGTTCTAGGTTTACAACATGTGGACAATTGTAAAAGTAAAGCAATACTTTTTCTACTCATAACAGAATCTGATAACAATCTGTAGTATTTATATCTACTAAAAGTGGATGTAGAAGCTGTGCCAACTACAGATTTCAAAACACCACAATCAAAATTCAATTTACCGCACTCTTTTATATACATTAATATTTGTAACTACAGATTTTGTGTTCATTTAAATTAAAATAAGACATGCAACAAGTAGCAATGGCTTGGAGCATACAATATTTTTGCAAAATAACTATGTTCAATTACTCAGATGAAATTACCAATATAAATGTGAAAGGATATTACTGTTATACCATGGAAAGAATGAGATAAAGAATAAGAGGCACATAAACAATACACATTTCAGAAAAGTCTTGAAAAATTATACTTCTCATTAAATGAGGTCAATATAATCAAGAAGAAAAAACTTGTGGAAGGAAAAGAATAACATTTGCTTTCTCATGCTAAATAAACATGAATTGCACTGCCACCTCAATGCAACTAAGTATGCTAGTCATCAATGGACAGCAATATAAAAGAGGTTGAAAATAAACACTGCGTGTGCTCAAAGAGAAGCTTGAGACTTGTTCAAAAGTGAAACAAAACAGACACAAATTGGACTGCATCTGTCCTAACCTACCTCAAATACAAGCCTGATAAATCATCAACCTTCTGCTTTTAGAGCCTAGATTAATTCTGTATGAAATTCAATTACGTCACAAGAAAAGGCTAACATAACTATCTTCTTTAAACACCATTGATATCAAAGATACTAGTAAATGGAGAAATTTAAAACGTGATCAAGTACGGCAGTGAACAAAATGCAGAGTGCTCAGCCAAAGTAATACATCATACAGTTTGAGTATTGTTTTCTCTCTAAATATTTTGTTTGGAATAAACTCTGCAATTACCCTATAACTTCGTTATATTGGGTCAAGAACAGGAACACTCAGTATGGATTTCATCTCTGAGGAAATGTTTCACAACAAAATCTGTCGGACCACATGGATTCACACAGATTTAATCTACTGGGGGTGGAAGGATGTATGGAAGAGATGTAGATGTAGTCAATCGATCAATGAAAATATGTTGCTGAGTTTACATCCTGGTGCCCCTTGTAATGACATGTGAGCACTTAGTCTGGTTTGCATCGCAGACAAGCTAAAGGTCCTGGGAATGGAACCTCTTCCTATTAACACATCAATGGCTGCTCGTTAAGGCTGCAATGTTCTCTGAGGAATCCAACTACTTTGTAAAATTCTGTACGCCTGTGCCCTTATTGCAATGTCCATGGAATCCAGTTAATTTATATAAAAAAGGTGTCTGTTACATGGAAGATACATAGCAAATTCATCATGACAGATGCCCTGTGGGAGCAAGGAAGAAAGCAACGCTGTACAAGTTGAGAGCAGTATCAATTCACTTACCCAGAGAGTGCAGCTGTGGTATCTGTACATTTGCAAATAGAAACACAGAAAACCTACAGCACAATACAGGTCCTTCAGTCTACAATGTTGTGCCAAACATGTACTTACTTCAGAAATTACCTAGGGTTACCCATTGCCCTCTATTTTTCTAAAATTCATGTACTCCAGGAGTCTCTTAAAAAACCCTATTGTATCCGCCTCTGCCACAGTTACTGTCAGCCCATTCCACGCACTCACCACTCTCCGCATAAAAAACTTAACACCTGACATTCCCTCCGTAGCTACTTCCAAGCACCTTAACTCCTTACTATGCAGGTAACAAGCAAGATTCACAGTGCCAAATGTATTTCGAAATGACATGCCCACCTGTTTAATGTGGGGGCTTCTATTGCTGGGAACTTTCCATTTGAAAGGGACATCAGGTCAGAAATTTGACACCTCTGAAAGGCCATGTGTGCTTCCCTACTGGAGTGCTCAATGAATGTTGAAAATCAAATGGCATTGGGCAGGAAGCACAGGCTTTTTAAAAAAACATAAAGCCATTTTTCTAAAATCTGAGAATTTACATATCATTACAAAATGTTCCTCAAAGATTTGTGGCTATCTTTGATGTCCAAGTCACAACACAACAACAAGATATTGTCACAGCACACTATGAATGGAGTTCCACAATCTTCCAAATACACATGATCTACAGTCCTTATTCAAAAAGACTCACCAATCAGGTTGAGTTGCTGCCTCCCTCTCCAACAAAGGCAAATTTTCTTCCTTTCCATCCTTTTCCACTACTCCTGAATAATCTGTATCCAAGAACATTTAAGGCCCAGTCCTTTTTGAGCTGTTTCTGATATTATGAACTTCCGCAGCTGTTAACAATGATAACTTCTCCTCCTTGCTGACAATCAACAGAGGTGCACCTCAATGATGAGTGCTTAGCACACAAGTCTACTCACTCTACACACATGACTGTGTGGCTAAGCAGAGTTCAAATGCCATTCATAAATGACACACCACTGTTGTATGTTAAACCTCAGGTGGCAATGAGAAGGCAGACTGGCTGTTTGAGTCGTGTTGCACATCAGTCTTGCACTGAGGGTCAGCAAAGCAAGGAACTGATTATGGACTTCAGGAAGAGGAAGTTGAGAGAACGCACACCAGTCCTCATTGGGGGGGGGGGGGGGGTGGTCAGGAGGGGACAGCTGGATATCAGAACTTCATAAAATCTGTCCTGGCCAAACGCATTGATATAATCACAAAGAAGGCTGGGATTAAATCAGGGGATTGCTGGGAGGTGTGTCTTAAGGGTCAGAAAGGCATTCAATCAATAAATAAATAAATAGAAATCTTTAACAGGCGTTATCCCAAAAAGAAAGGACCCTCGGATCTGTAACATGTCCTCTTCTCATTATTACCATTAGGGAGGTGGTACAGCAGCCTGAAGACTCACTCAGTAATTCAGAGACATCTTCTTCCCCTCCAACATGAGATTTCTGAACAGTCAATGAATACTACATTATTCAATTATTTTCATAATTTATAGTAATTTTATTGCTTTGCACTGTATTGCTGTCGTAAAACAACAAATTTCATGCAATTCTAACTGTCTCTGCTCTCAGCTCATCAACCTCAAAACTTTTCCTAAACAGTAAAGCCCCACTCACTAAACCAACCCTCCACTCCCCCCACCACCACACTTTATAATTTCCTGTCAGTCACCTGATGTACAGTCACTATTTGCTTGGTATCACTTAATGACATACAATTAATGTATAAAAGCTATCTTATCAAGTCAAGTCCCTTTTTATTGTCATTTTGACCATAACTGCTGGTACAGTACACAGTAAAAATGAGACAACGTATCTTCAGGACCACGGTGTTATTCACTTATGTGTGTAACATACTGGTTAAGATTTTTTACTGCTATGCTGTAGGTATTTCATTTTAGCAGTTCTGCAAGAGCAGTCTGTTCCGATTTTAGCATGTTTCGGTTTGAGCTAAAGATAAGGGGCAACATTGTTCAACTTAGGAATGTTGTGTCAGCCAATCAGGATGGTGAAATTGGGAGAAAGTTCTAGAGAACACGGGTCAGAGAGGATTTCGTGATGGATACTGGTGTGGGTTGAGGTCTTTTTGGCAGGAGCTCGGAGATGACAGGAAGGAAGATGGCTGAGGATGCTGTCCTTGTTGCACAAGGTGCTTTGTGCAGATGAACAGCTTTAAGGAGGAAGGACCAGAACTCCCGTGGAGGAGCTGCTTTGTTTGAGATGGATTTCAAGCAACATTCATAAGATGGTGTGTGCTTTCACACAGACTGTGGGTCCAGCGTGTCAGATAACAACTACTCCAAGATGAGCTCCAACGTATGTGCACATTTGCACTGAGTTAACTGTAATGGGCCCTTTTTCTTTTCACTTTCCTACTAACTTCCAATAAAACTGAAATGTGTAAATATACTTCCTTAATATTTGTATGCAATGTATGATCTGTTATTTCTTTCTGACAAGTATTTGCAAGAGGGCAGCGTTTGCAAAGTATTCTCCCTGATTGGTGTGTGGGTGGTCGAAACAACCTGGCTCTCCCACTCTGGTGGGACCCAATTCATATCGGCCCGAGATGTACGGAGTTCGAGAAAGGTGGTTTTATCACTGCTCAGTCCACTGGCTTGTTAGTAAGGGACTAAACAGTCATGTTTCTACAAAAGCCCGGTAATAAGGGACTTCATATGTATTGTGTTTTTTAAAAATTATTATTGTGTTCTTTTACTTACTGTGTTTATTTGTGGTGCATTGGATCAGGAGTAATGCTTATTTTGTTCTCCTTTACACATGTGTACTGGAAATGGCATTAAACAATCTTGAATCTTATCCACACTCTATGCATTCACAGACAATAACAGCTTTTATTGTTATTAACCACTCCCAATTTCATTGACCCCATTAAAATAATAACATTGACCAAACAGTTTTCTCCTTATCATTTTAATCACTCTGACTATATTGGCTTACACACTCACCTCCTTCATGATACAACCTAGATATTATTACTCAGTAACACATACAAAATGCTGGAGGAACTCAGCAGGCCAGGCAGCATCTATGGAAAAAAGTATAGCCGATGTTTCGGCCTGAAACGTTGACTGTACTTTCTTTCCATTGATGCTGCCTGGCCTGCTGAGTTCCTCCAGCATTTTGTATGTGTTGCTTGTGTTACGAACCCCGTAACTGGGTCACTTACCAGCAAAGATAGAGAGGTCCGTTGAAGTCTGATGGTACTATTTTTAAACATTTTTATTTATAAAGGGGCACAAAAGTAAGGTTAATACAAACATTCAGATAATATACGTCGTCAATACTCAATCTAAAGCGCGGTTATACTAATAATCATCAATAAGAAGTAGCTCTATCGTTTTGTCTAGGGGTAAAAATATTGTCCGATGGAAATATAAGAGTCTTTCAAGTTCATGCAGGCTTTTAGCCTTTTGGGGACCGCTGGGTTTCACTTGTTGGAGAGAGAGAGATTTTTGGTGAGAAAAGAAACTTGCCAGTCTTTTGGGCGCAAACCGTTGAATCGGGAGCGTGGGTTCCCCGTTGTCAATTCGAAGTCCTTTTCGGTGTTATCAGCCACCCGTTCCCCAGGCAAGGGGAAACGAACCACACGTGGCTTCCGAATAGCTTCCCGTTATCACGGGAGCGATGAGCGATGGTGTCTCCTTCTGGTGCGTCGCTAGGGGACTGCCTCCTGCCACCCCTCTTTTATCTTGACTTGCAGAGTTGTAGATGTCAATCAAGGTGGGGTGATACAATCCCCACCCCACATTGCCCGAGGGTGTGCACGTAGCCCTGATAGCTGGCACGTAGCATAGGGTCGCAATCCACAAAGGTGTCTCCAAGAAACAATGGTCAAAATCCGTTGCGTTGTCTTTCTGAGGATTCTCTCTCATTTCCTGGGTCCAAGACCCGAATTAATAGCAATCTTCCGATTCTCAGAAAGGAGGGGGCTGGGATCATAACACCTCCCCTCTTAAAAACATTTTTACCAGCGGTTAAAAACGGATTCGTACAGAGTCTTACAGGATTTTAGAATCTAACACAATACACAAGCTTTTCTTTTCACTATACAGTTATACATTTAATTCAGCATCTAAACAGTTAACGATTACAGTGGCACTTCCTTTAATATTTTTCCCTCTTGTACCTGACTAAAGGCTGGTAGCATCAGATTTCAACTTAACAGGCAGGTTCCAAGGGGGTTGTCTTTGTTATTCACATGCTTTGTCAATATCCCGTACAGCCGGTTTTTCTATTTAAAATGGCACCCCCATTAATCATCACCTTTTTTCCGGTGAGTTCCTACGGGAGGAACTCAAGTAGTTTGGCGAGGTAAACTCCCGCCCGCCTCGTTCATAGGAGTTATTTTATCAACACCGTGTCCCAGACTTAGGTCATTTCCACCCAATTCTTTAGTTTTAAGCAAGTTGCTAGTTTTCTCTTCAGGAACCGTCATGCTATTAGTTTTCAATTTAAGATCTGCAAGCGATCCCTCTTTGTTCAAACAGCATTTCAAATTCTGCTTTTTCACACCACACCCTTGAATAACAATAGTGTGTGGGGCCCCGGCATCTCCCGGCTTACTCTGTAAGCGATCTGCAGGGTTTAAAATTTCTTCATTCGATTTGGGAACTACAAACATTCCGTTCCCTTCAATAATAATATTTATCCCCCCATGTTCGAGTCCCACTTTAAGTTTCACCACTCCTTCGAGTACAAACACCTGGGAACCCTCACTTCCCACAATTACCAGGGTTAACCCTGTCTTCACTGAACCCAGTCTATCTGACCCAAAAGGACAGCCGTCTCATTCAGCTGAATCAGATACCTCAGACCTTTTCTGAGCTCCGTGACTAGGTTCAGGACCACGTGCATCCCCTTCTTGGACACACTCAAACAGGACATTGACCTCTTCCAGGCTTTCAATACCCATACCTTTTGCAAATTCCAAATTCCCTTGCTCCACCCAGCTACTCTCTGGGCAACTCACTTCCAGAGTGAACTCAACCCTGCGGGCTGGAACAACCTCATCTGCCATCCCAGCAGACCTCTCCAAGGTAATGGCATCCTTTTCATCTAGGACTGCCCTCATCTCATTATCAGGAACACCTTTAGAACTCTCAACTTCTTCAAACAGGTCTGCCAAACCAGACAGATCATCCATGTCCAACTCTGGACCTTTTAACAGCTTTATCTGTTTCTCATCTTTATTTCCTACCTCTAGGACCTTTCTCTTCACTAAGGAAAGATCTATCTCCTCTCCCTTACCCCCTTTCACTTTACTACTCTTCGTTTTTCCACCCTCTAAACCCTTGTGGCACAGGGTCGGTAAAGACGTCTCGGCCAAATCAAAACTGGCCAAATGTAAACTGCTCTCGGTCTCAGCTGCCGCTCTCGACAGGCTGCGAGTGACCGCGCATGCGGGATAGCTCGGGGACGCTAGGGGCGGGGCCTCAACATGCACCGGTCGGCGGGTCATCGTCATGGCTGACCAAACCTTACCCCCGGCTAAATCGTTCCCAAGAAGGACGTCCACGTCGGTTCTCGGGAATTCTGATGGCACCCCTATTTCAACTGATCCATACACCAGCTCACAATCCATAATGACCTTATGTAAGGACACCATTTCTATCCATTTTCCTATGCCTCTCAGGGCTACCTCTCCCGTCTGAGGTCCGAACTTTAACACTTTACTGCTAATCAATGATAGCTCCGTCCCCATGTCTCTCCAAATCCGTACGGGAATTGGTGGGTCCCCCTCCCTCAAAGACACGGTTCCGTGTGACAAACAAATCTCAGACCCTTCTCGCACTTTGCCTACCCGGGACCCTCTTGTCGATTTTCTGATTACCACTGCACACCCGATAGGGACCGCTGCTTTCCCTTTTTCTAGCTCCTTCCTCGGAGCAAAGCACCTAGATGCAATATGTCCTCCCTTTCCACAATTAAAACAGGTCAAGCCCAGAAATCTCGGGCCGCCTGGCCTTTCCCCCTCAACCTTACCACTAGCTCCCGGCGGGACCTCTGCCTCAGCCGGCGGACTTTCTCGGTCGTTCCCACGGTCTCTCGGGGTACTTTTTGGCGAGGAAAACTTTGTCCTGTGGGTTAGGGCATATTCATCTGCAAACCTAGCAATTTCTGAGATGGACTTACTCGGCTTCTCATTCAAATACATCCGGATCTCCTCTGGAACACAACCTTTAAATTCCTCAATCAAAAATAACTCCCTGAGACGCCCATCCTCGCCCACCGTTTCTGTGGTGCATCAACGGTCCAAGAGCACCCCCTTCTCATGGGCAAACTCGGTATACGTCTGATTCCACCCTTTCCGTAAATTTCTGAACCTTTGTCTATATGCTTCAGGTACTAGCTCGTAACTCCGGAGAATGGCCTCCTTTACTTTGGCATAATTCTCCGCTTCCCCCTCCTTCATGGACAACGCCGCATATGCTCGTTGTGCCTTCCCTTTTAACACACTTTGTAACAACGCCACCCACTGCTCTTTGGGCCACTTCTGATTCACTGCCACCTTTTCAAAAAGCAAGAAATAACTATCAACATCCGTCTCCTCGAACAGAGGTACTAACCTTAACTCCCGACTAACATTAAACCGCTCCTCTCGGTCTGACCCTTGATCTCTTCGCTCTTGCCTTAACTTCTCCATCTCCAAGTCATGTTTCCTCTGTTTCTCTGCCTCCTCATACTCTCTCTCCTTCTCGGCTCTTTCTTTCTCTTTTTCAGCTGCTTCCAGCCCCTTTAGCTGGAGCTCATGATCCCGTTTCACCTCTAACTCCTTTAGTTGGAACGCCTGCCCCCTTTCTCTCTCAGCTGCTTCCAGCTGCTTTACTTTGATTTCATGTTCCAACCTTAATTTCTCCAACTCTAACTGATCCGTCCCACTCGCTAGTACCTTTTCAGGGATATGTTCCAAATCCTCAGCTGTAAACACCTTCTTCTCAATGTAATACTGAGTTATGGCCTTTCGCACCTCCCGCTTTTTCATTGACGACCTCACCTCTGTGAGGCTTAACCCCTTCGCCAAATTTACCAAGTCTGATTTGGTGGCCGTCTCTAGCGCCCCCCAGAGTTGGGTTTACCATAAATTCCTCCACGTCCATCTTTGCTGGTTTCCCGTCTGGCTACCCGCATACCAGATCCAAGTTTTGACTTACAATCCCGATTCACTGGCCTCCCAATTTGGTGTCAAATCCTGAGACGAGAACCCCAATGTTGTTACAAACCCTGTAACTGGGTCACTTACCAGCAAAGATAGAGAGGTCCGTTGAAGTCTGATGGTACTATTTTTAAATGTTTTTATTTATAAAGGGGCACAAAAGTAAGGTTAATACAAACATTCAGATAATATACGTCGTCAATACTCAATCTAAAGCGTGAGTATACTAATAATCATCAATAAGAAGTAGCTCTATCGTTTTGTCTAGGGGTAAAAATATTGTCCGATGGGAAATATAAGTCTTTCAAGTTCATGCAGGCTTTTAGCCTTTTGGGGACCGCTGGGTTTCACTTGTTGGAGAGAGACAGATTTTTGGTGAGAAAAGAAACTTGCCAGTCTTTTGGGCGCAAACCGTTGAATCGGGAACGTGGGTTCCCCATTGTCAATTCGAAGTCCTTTTCAGTGTTATCAGCCACCCGTTCCCCAGGCAAGGGGAAACGAACCACACGTGGCTTCCGAATAGCTTCCCGTTATCACGGGAGCGATGAGTGATGGTGTCTCCTTCTGGTGCGTCGCTAGGGGACTGCCTCCTGCCACCCCTCTTTTATCTTGACTTGCAGAGTTGTAGATGTCAATCAAGGTGGGGTGATACAATCCCCACCCCACATTGCTCGAGGGTGTGCACGTAGCCCTGATAGCTGGCACGTAGCATAGGGTCGCAATCCACAAAGGTGTCTCCAAGAAACAATGGTCAAAATCCGTTGCGTTGTCTTTCTGAGGATTCTCTCTCATTTCCTGGGTCCAAGACCCGAATTAATAGCAATCTTGTGATTCTCAGGAAGGAGGGGGCTGGGATCATAACACTTGTATTTCCAGCATCTGCAGATTTTCTCGTTTGTCATTATTACTCAGTAGCTGCACTTGTCTTTTCCTTTTCCTTGCTGTCTGATACACCCCTCATTTTTTCAGCTGAACTTTTCTCTGTTCAATTTCTGCCCAAGGTTACCAACCTCCTGCCAGTTAGGTAAGACTTACCCCAGCAGCACCAGCAAACTTTCCCACAAGAATATTGATTCTGGTTCTGTTGAAAGACTCAATTTTCCACTCCCACAGAAATATTCCCAATTCCTCAGCAATTTACAGCTTTCTCTTCCACATGATCCTATTATCCACATATTCATGATCTACTTTTGTATTCAGGTGCTTATTACCACATGGCACTGACAGCAATCCAGATCATTACCAATGAAATCTAATATTAGATTTTTTCCCTAAACTTTGCCTGTAAAACTTCATCCCTCTTTCTACCTACAGAATTGGCACCAATATGAGCCATTCCTTCTGCTTCAAGATGTTCATGTGCCCATGATCTTCCACATGGAAGTGCATTCCACTCAACTAGGCTGCCCTACATGTCTCACCATCACTAATTATTTAGAAACAAAAGGAGTGTAACGAAGATCCGCCACCCACCTACATGACTGAATTGATGTCACACTGACAAACCAGAAGCCAGTGGCAAGATGCTCCATGGAGCCTATGCACCAAAACACTTTATCCATCAAGGCTGCACCCCAAGGAACCCTGTGTACGAACTTCACTTTTTAAACTCCCAATCAGCAAGAGGCAAGATGACTCATTTGTCACCTTCACCGAACAGGAGCATGAACACATTGAAAATAGATGCAAGAAAGAGTAGGCAATTTGGTTTTTCCGGCCTGTTCCACCATGTAATACAATCATTCTGATCATCTACTATTGTACCCTTTTCCCAATTTCTCCAGTTATAGCTTCATTCCTTTTGCATTAAAAATGTTTACCTCCTTCACTGGACTCCCTTTAATGACAAGAACTTCTGAACATCAGATAGGGCCTTGCCAAGGCATTGTACAGTTGAAGCTAAACATCCCTGATGATATACTAAATCTCTTTCAATGAAAACAAATATTCCAATCAGGTTCCTAACTGCTTGCTGCATCTGAATGCTTGCTTTTACCAAATGGTGTACAAGGACACTCCGGTCTCATTGAACTTTTTCCATTCAGATAAAAATCTGCCCTTACAGTATTTATAACCTTAGGTAACTTCATATTTATTCATTTTATTTCATATTGGAGCCTTTCCACATCCGCCTCACAACTCATGAAATGCCCTCTCCCCATTCCAACCGCCCGCCCCAAGGTCAACCCCACCCTCTCCTTTGCATTGCCTACAACTTGGAAATTAGCTCTCTCATCCAAATTATTTTTTAATGAATAACAAGGGCTGAAGCACTAATCCTTGCAGTGGCACTTGTGGGCACTGTGGGCTGCCCACAGTACATATACAGATTGTGTTGGCCATTGCGCTGATATACATATGATAAATAAAGCTAATCTTTATAATCCTTGCAGTGGCCCACTAGTCACAGCTTGTCACACAGAAAAAAATCTAATTCCGGCCGCCGCCTGTAAAGAGTTGGTACATTTTCCCCATGACTGTGTGCTTCAGTTACCTTCCATATTCCAAAGACGTAGGGATTAGGGTTTAGTAAATTGTGGACATGCTATGCTGGAACTGGAAGCATGGCAACACTTGTGGGTGGCCCCCATCACACAGATGGACTGTGTTGGTCGTTGTCACAAACAATGCATTTTACTATACGTTTTGTTGTTTGCATATACATGAAACAAACAAAACTATACTTTATAATTATTTTTCTGTCCTTTAGCCAATGATCCTTTTTCCAAAGAATAAGTAATTCCAAGTACAAAAAAGGTGACAACTGCTCCATCATTTCCAGCGCCCAAACACTCCTTTAAGGTGAAACTACTTACTTTCACTCTAATTTCACTCTATTTGAACGACTCAAAATGCAATCTTGTCAATGGCAGGCAGAGCAAACGCACATGGAATGATTACTTTCAGTTCACTGAGATAGCCAAGGGCTTCGAACATCTTGTCTTATCTTCATCAACAACCTGCTATTGTTCCAGATATATTCAAGGATAAACCTTGTTCCATCTGGTATTTCACAACCAGTTCATGAAACACAGATCATTATCACTATTTCCTACTCTTGGACACCGATGCCCTCTGTTGGTCAGGGTTGACCATGGATATTACATCCCGGCTGTCTACATGATACGAAGCCAGGGCAGTATGATACGGAGAGCAAGCTGTTGCTCAAGTAGCAGGCTCACCCTCTCCATGTAGCTGATGAATCCAAAGCAACAGCAGAGACTGATACAGATTGGTAGCAGCGGTGTCACAGAATTTGCCTGTCAAGTGTTGAACTCAACATAGGAATGCCTTATGATCTCCAGCTCCGGACTTTTTCCCCTTGGCATTTACTCCCGAACTCTTCTCATGAATGGGTATAGATGTAAGGTAGTGGATGGCTTGAGATCAGAGTTTTCCTTCCAGATGAGCTGTCAACCACAGCTGATGAGCCCCATCTGCCTGAAGCAACTGGTTTTAAGACGTCACCTTTGCCCCTTCGCCTGTTAGTATAAACATCTCTGCTGGGCTTACTGCTAAGCCACACGTGAAAGGCAGGAGCTGGACTTGGCTGTCAGAGGCTATTTGAGATGTGTGACATTGGGAGTATTTAATAGGTAGTGGGAGCATATCCCCACAACCAACTCTGGCAACCTTCATGCAGGTAATTATTCCACTGAAAATTAAATCGATTTTTCACAAGCCTTCACCTTCACAACCTTCATACATTTGCTTTGTTTTTATAATTATTTGAAATCAATTGGCGTAGAAAATATTCATTAAAATACTCAGCTTTCTTTGTTCAAGATGTAAAAATTGCACTATTCCAAAACTGCAAACAGATCATGAAGTATACTTTTCTCCCATGGTCTTCCATCACAGATTATGGAAAAGATCAGGATGGGGAAAGTCTATGAAAGCTGGATCAGGGTTGAGCGGTTGTAGATAGAGAAGTGTGGAGAGAATATTACAGGGTAGAGGTAATATACAAAAATAATATAATAAGGTAATATACAAAAGATTAAATTCTTTGAAGATGAGACAAAGCTTATTGATGAAGGTAGAGCAGTGGATAAGGTGTATATGGATTTTAGTAAAGCCTTGGATAAGGTTCCTCATGGAGCATTCATTCAGAAGGTCAGGAGGCATGGGATCATGGGAAACTTGAACCTGTGGATTCAAAATTTGTTTGCACATAGAATGTTGTAGATGGAGCATATTCTGCCTGAACACCAGTGGTATGCCATAGGGATCCACTGACCTGAATTTATTACTTACTTACATCCTTCATTTACATGAGGAGTAAAAATCTTCATGTTACGTCTCTGTCTAAATATACAATGTGCAATTTATAGTAATTTATAATAAATAGTACGTACAACATAAGTCAATATAACATAGAAATACAATTGTATTCTGGAATCGCTGCTCTTTATGATGCAGCTTAGAAAAATAGAGAACCATGGGTAACCCTAGATAATTTCTAAAGTAAGTACATGTTCAGCACAGCATTGTAGGCCGAAGGGCCTGTATTGTGCTGTAGGTCTTCTATGTTTCTATATGCACATAGATGACAGTAAAATGGATGGCTATGTGGGAGGGAAGGGTAAAGTTGGCCTTAGAGTAGGTTAAAAGGTTGGTTTCAACAGAGTGGGCCAAAGGACCTGTACTGTGTTGTTGTGTTCTATTTTCAATGTAACCATGGGTAGGTCAGAGGATAAATGGCCAACTACATTTAGTGATGAGATATAGATAAAACAGGAGTTCCCAACCTGGGTTCCACAGGCCTCTTGCTTAATGGTATTGGTCCATGGAATTAAAAAGGTTGGCAACCCCTACTCTAGAGGTAATTAAACCTCTAATGGTTTAGTATTCTGATGGTAGGTCATCTATCCACGTTTTCCATTTTCTCATACTTCCTTCATTTGCATTTCAGAATTCCAGTATTCAAACATCCTCCCTTCAAGTTCTTTAAGATTTACTCTGTGTTAACATCAGCAGAAACCTCTCCATTAACTTCTGACACTTACCTCACAGTTTCCCTCTATTTTTGCTTATAAATAGTCAAGTTAAAAGATTCAGCTTGTTTAACAACAACAGAATTCTACTTTAGCATTTCTTTTAAGAACTTTTAAATAGCCAAGAGTAAGAAATGGGAAGACCCAACACCCAAAGTAAGAGCAAGGGTGCAGCTGTCCCCATGTGGTCTACAGATGCCTGATATAAGTAAATAAAACATTTTTAATGGTTAGCTTTTTTAAAACTTGTTGAGTTTTCAGCTTTTCCCTCTGTACCACAATACTGAGGCCAGATAGACCATCCTTCATTTTGTCTGTTTCATTCATAGAGGCAACAATTATCTCAGGGTCTAAGCATATTTACAGATTTATAGTGGATATAATACATAACCTCAGTATTAATTACAAATGGAAAGAGTAAGACATGTAACAAACCATTTATGTTTTTGACTGAAAGCAGATTAGCCTCTGGATGATAATCCCATGAGCGGAACAACACTCACCTTGAGACTACATCTTCTCCATTCCAGCAAGTTAATCCATCAGAAGTCGCCAAGTCATTCAAACAGAGCTGATCAGCCAGGCCACCGTATAAAGCTCTATATAACCGCAGACTACTAATAAACTCTCTGAAACATACAAAAAATAGTCTCTTTAAAAATACACAACAACCTAGAGCTTGTGTGATTCATCATATCAGCAAACATGCAATGAAAAAGCACTTTGAGCTGGAAATAAGGAAGCTGAATTGAAAAATGACTGCTGGTTAAATTGGTCGAAAGATACTGTTGGTTTTCCTGGAACTGGTATTAAAGGCAGAATCCAATTCACAAATTTTAAATGAAATATTACAGCAACATTAATTTAACTGAGTTGCAAAAATTTACTTCCAGTTTTAGTGACTATTCTGCTGTAACCTGAATCTTTAATAATCAGCATCATGCACAGAAGCACCTGCTTCTATACAGTACGATGCTGTTAATGAAAATCAGACTGAAAGAGAAATACCATTACGTGGTATTGCTGCATTAAATGTCACAGTGATATGATAATATCCTGTAAATAATAAATATAGTCAGGGAAAAATGTAGCTTAAATTAGCTTAATTTAGTTAGATTTAAACTATTCTAATGAAAGAAACCATATAAGGGATTATACTGCAGACCTTCAAAGAAAGCATGTAGGAAGATCACAGGGGTAGAGAAAAAAGGGTTTTAACAAATGACAATTTTAACTTCCCTAAAATTGTGAGGGGCTGGAATGTTGTTAAGAGATCTAATTAGGCAAACTTTATTCATTATGGCCGTACTAAAGAAGAGGTTATACTCAATGGCCTCTGATGAAATTTGGCTGGCTAAATGACTAATGAATTAGTTGGGGAGCACTTTAGGATTAGTGACCATAACTCTATCAGCTTTAAAAGAGATATGGGAAAAAGATAGAACTAGTCCACAAGTTAAAATCCTAAATTGGGACAAGACGAAATTTAACAGCATTAGATAGGAACTTGCAAAATTTAATTGAGGTCTGTCACCAGATAAAGAGACATCTACTAAGGGGAATACTTCGAAAAAATGAAATGGGAGAGTTCAGAGCCAACATGATCCTGTTCAAGTGAGGGGCAAGGTTGTTAGAATTAGGGAACACTGGATGACAAGGGGTATTGAGGATCCAGTCAAGGAGGCATATGTCAGAAAGAGGCAGCAAGAGTAAAGCAAAGCACTTTAAGATTATTAGGGATGTAGAAGTCTACTTAACAAGGAAATTAGGAGGGCAAAAATGAGGGATGAGATATCTTTGGCAAATATGCCAAGAGAGAATCCTAAAAGATTCTAGAAGCATATTTATAACAAAAGGGTAACGAGGGAGGAAACAGAAGACCATATCTTTCCCTAAGAGGACCTATATGTAAAGCCTTGGGAGATGGGAAAGCTTTAATGAATAATCTTCATCTTTATTTGTCATCTTGATTTATATGTAAGAGATCTGTTTTCACTTTGACATGAAAGAATTTTTTTGTTGACCACTGTCAAAAAAAGCCAAATTAAATCCACTATGATTCAATGTTGTAAAACAATAAAACATGAAAATTTCTAAGGGGGTGAATACCTTTTATAGACACTTATTATACTTTGATAATACATTTACTTTGAACTTGGGAGATTTGAGAAGCAAAGAAATAATTATTGATGCCCCGGTAGAAATTTTTGTAATTGTATAAACCACAGCTGAAGGAACAGAAGACCAAAGAGTAACTAATGTTGTGCCTTTATTTAAGGGCTGCGAGGATAAGCCAACAAGTTTCGAGCAAGTATCAGCAGTGAAATTTTTACTGTAGAGGATTCTGAGAAAGAAGGATATATGCATCCATAAAAACAAGGACTGATTAGCGATAGAGACAATAGCATTGTGTATGGGATATCATTCCTCATTAATTTGACTGAGGTCTTTGAAGAGTTGACCAAGTGGACTAATGAAGGCAAGGCAGTAAACTTTGACTACATGGACATTAGCAAGGTCTTTGACAAGATCTCACATGGTAGATTGGCCTGGAATGTTAAATCACATGGGGTTCAGCGCAAGCTAAATGAAAATAACTATTGGATATAAAATTATTGTATTAATAGTCATTGAGTGCTGTTATTCAGATTGGGAACCGCTAAGAGTTCAATGCTGCGTTCCCTGTTGTTTGTATAAATTTCACATCATACAAGACCTGACTCTGATATATATTAATGATTTGGGTAAGAAAGGTTTTTTTATATGATTGGCAAGTTTGCAAGTTACACAAAAATTAATGTAATAGTGGGCAGTAAAGATGGTTGTCTAAGCTTACAATATCTGGACCAACCGGGAAATTTGTATATGGAATGACAGATGGATCTTATCTCAGACAAATGTGAAGTGTTGCATTTCCATTGGCATTGATGAGTTGGGCCAATGTGCCTGTTGCTATGCTATCTAACTCTATGACTGTAAATTTGCAAACACAGCTCAAACAAATGCTTGCTGTTCTGAGTTTGTTATACTGTATATTACCGAGAAAGCATTAAATAAATCTTCAAATCTCATTGAATCCGTTTGGTCTTGGCAAACCCAAGCATACATTTTAAATTGAGTATCTTTTAATTGTATGGATGTATATTAATCTCAAGAGGTAGTTTAACCATTTCCTTGGTAGTATAATTTTATACTCATAAGTGTAATTCATCTCATCACTCTCCTCAGTGTTTACTTTGGAAGTATTTCAATGCTTTTAACTTACACATTTTTGTAAACCATCTCAGTCAACATCTTTCTCAGAACTTTCTTTGAAAACGATCAACTAAATGTTTTCTGTACTGTACAGTTTTTTCAACTTACATTTAATAATATGACTACTTTTTACATTCTTTCACCAAATGATTATTTCTAAAATATCCTGTTACAGTCAATTAGCCATCTTCAGATGCTTTGAAGGTCTTGTCTCAAGTGTTCTCTTTGGTTACAGGAAAATAAATCTCATAGCCTTTCAACATTTGAAAGGGCTCCCTTGATACCCATATAAATCTTCTTCCCAAAAGTAAGGCAACACTGACACAGTTCTGGGCAGGTACTTTTTCCCCATTCTATCTACCACTTTTATTCTTCTTAACAATGATATCAGGCGTTTTTTTGTCATTATTTACCTTGAGTCAGTCTCTAGTGATTTTGTCTTTCCTTGTCAATAAAGAGTCCTACCTCCTCCCATTCATATCTTTCTTCCTCAGCACTGCCTGTCTTCTTACCTCACTGGCATCATCTCTCTATGTGTGCATTGTCTGCTTGATATTCCTGTGATTTATTTGACGCCATCATCAGCAATCCATTGACCCTCATCTAATTCCCATCCCCTCAAGCCCATTTTGACCTGGAGGCCATACTTGGAAATGAATCTGCACATCAACCATAACATACTAGCTACTACATTTAAGTATATAAAAAAGTTATAATTATTTCATTATTCTAAAGTAGAATGACCAGTTTTATCAATTGTTACCTAACAAGGATAAATATTTGAATACTGTGGGCAAACTTCACAAACTTAAAATTAGATCAAATATTTGATAATTTTGACAAAACCTAGGGACTGACAATTAAAAGATAGTTACTTTTCAATGTGAAAGAGGAGAATGTATTCATAGTCCTTCACCAACTGAGTGCTGGAGAGCTGACAGAGGTACAAGAATTAAATTCAAAAGCAGATATTGTTGAGATGCAACATATCTCTGAAATGAAGTTTTATGTGTTTGTATCCCACGTATCATTGATAAATTGAAACTGTACATGATAAACGTACTGCTCCAACCTTTGGGTTCTTTCTTAATTGTAAGTGGCGACGAGAATGGGATCTGTGACATTCAATCTTTTGTAATACATGTTCACATTTGAACAATGAGTATAATTGGGAAAGTTGAGGAATTCTGTAATTAACAATACCACTGGAATGTTTACGTCAAACATTTTGACTGCAAATGACATCACTGATTCCAATTTTAAAAAAGCCAGCATCTTGCTCAGTGTAAGCAGTCCAAAAATTTACAACATTGTTTTAAGCTTGGTGAGTCTCAATTTGCCCTCTTTGAATTCTTATGGAGAGCTTGTGAGATTAGTTGGGTCTCATTACAATCCTAAACCTTTTGGTTCAACATTCGTATTCAGTTAGAAGATGTACCAGTAGCAATGTTTTTTGCTGAATTAAGATATCAGACTGAATTTTGTGATTTTGCCACTGCTCAAGAAGACATGATATGTGATCGCTAGGTCATTGGCGTGCATGATGTTTGCAATCAACATCTCCTATTGGCATTATCAGAGCTCATGCTTAAGTCAGACTTTGATATTGCAAATGGCATGGAAGCGGCAGATAAGAATGCAGTTTTGTTGCAGTGGAAATTACATCACATACAACTGCCGCAGATTATACTCTAGGAATTATACTCTGGATTTCCATTGTTACTACTGTGGTGCATGTTCCCAGAAAGCCACTGATGTCAACACCAAGACTCTGTATGCCATACTTGCCAAAAGAAAGGACACAGCAAGAGTATGCTGATCTCAGCCTCCATCCTA
Organism: Hemitrygon akajei; assembly: GCF_048418815.1. NCBI lineage: Eukaryota > Metazoa > Chordata > Chondrichthyes > Myliobatiformes > Dasyatidae > Hemitrygon > Hemitrygon akajei. The sequence goes on from NC_133125.1 coordinate 111,713,957, forward strand.
ACCAGGATGTTCCACTTTAGCACAGTACGTGGTGTTATGACCCCAGCCCCCTCCTTTGTGAGATTCGCAAGAGCCCTAGTCAAGGGGGGGTCAAATGACCCAAGAGAGAGAGGGAGACGTGCTGAAGACCACATTCCCCTGGGAAGCAGAATAAAGCGACTCTTTGACTATTGTCTCATGAAGACCACGTGTAAAGCCCTCGGGCAAAGTGGGCTGGTTGAGAGAGAGATTGACACCGGCGATCCCGTGAGGAAGTATAAAGGAGGGTCTTGGGGGGGAAGGACCCCTTCAGACGCCCCAGAAGACACGCTAGAAATCCTGAGACAGCGTTTTGATAGCGACAGCCGGTGGTGGGGTTTGTGTGCGTCTTTTCCTTGCCTGGGATTGGCAATGGAAGAACAGCTTAGCTACAGGGGAGGCCACAGATGAGTGTTCATTCCCCCCAACGAGGCTCCGACAAACCGAACTCCTCCAGGTTGGAAAACCACGGGTAACTGTTTAATCCCATCTCTCTCTCTCTTTCTAACAAAAGTGCACCAACGCGACACCACAACGACGGCAGCTGGTGGAACTGCAGTGACCGAAAAAGACTTTTAGATATCCAGTAAACAATATATATCTACATTACCCCTAGACAACGATAGAGCTTATTTCTGATTGATTATTACTATACCTGTGCTTTAGATTGAGTTGTGACGACGTATATGATCTGAATGTTTTGTATTAACCATACGTTTCTGCCCCTTTATAAATAAAAACGTTTGAAAATAGTAGCATCAGGCTTCAGTGGACCCATCTATCTTTGCTGGTAAATTACCCGGTTACTGGGGAACGTAAAAGTGGTTACTGAGCCGGACGGGTTCATAACACACTCAGATGGTCTAGGTCAGGTCCTCCTCTATGGATGGTTTTAAAGATTAACGTAGACCAATTTTCCTTGAAATTGTCACTGGATGTGCCATTACTCTGTGCAGTGAAAAGACATGGGTAGATATGTTTGGCCCTGGCTCTTACACCACCGCATTACAGACTGAGGACTTACATGGGGGAACAGCTACAGCTGCTTGGTTGTGGCAGGGTTCTTCTGTGGCAGCTAAAATATTCTCAAGCCCGTTAGCGAAAATCTTAGAAATTATTTTAGAATCCACATTTAATAAGGAAATTGGTCTGTAAGAGGTACATTCAGATAAATCTTTTTCTTTTTTGGGAATTAATGAAATTGATGCTTCATAGAAAGTTTCCGGGAGGGTCCCAGAGGATATAGAATCAGTGAAAATTTGGCATAAATTAGGTGTAAGTATTTCAGTAATGTCTTAAAAATTTCTACTGTAAATCCGTCCAGTCCCAGAGCTTTACCTGATTGAAAAGAGGATATAGCCCTTGCTATTTCCTCTCGTTTAATAGGCACATCTAATGTATTCATATCTTGAATAGAAATTTTGGGTACATTCAATCTTTGCAACAATCTATTCATAAAAGTAGTGTTGTCTGGAAAATCAGATTTATAAAGGTTAGAGTAAAAATCCAAGAACACCTTATTAATTTCCTGACAATCTGATGTTTCAGTTCTATCAGTTCTTAGTATTTTCAAAATTTGCTTTCTAGCCATAGTTGCTTTAAGTTGACTGGCCAACAGTTTACCTGACTTATCTCCATGTATAAAAAATTGACTTTCAGATTTCAAAAGTTGCTGCTCAATGGGAAAAGTCAAAAGCAGATCATGCTGTGTCTGAAGTTCCACCCTTTCCTTATATAGATCTTCACTAGGTGTTACTGAATAAACTTTATCTATTTCTTTAATCCTGTTAGTAATCACTAAAAGCTGCACTTTTGCTTTCCTTCTTAAAGCTACTGAATATGAGATTATCTGTCCCCTAAGAAAAGATTTCATCGCATCCCAAATAACCAAATTTGACATACCTTCAGTTGTACTTAATTCAAAAAATAGAGAAATTTGCTCTTTAATAAAACTTACAAGTGCTAAATCATGCAGCAGTGTAGCATTTAATCTCCACTGAGATGCATTCCGTATATTATCAGGGATCTTCAGTATTAGTTTCGTGGGTGCATGATCCGACAACGCAATGGCGTCATACGCACTGTCAGCAACAAAAGGCACCAATCGCGTATCCAACAAAAAATAATCAATTCTTGAATATTTATGATGTACATGTGAAAAAAAAAGAAAAATCCTTATCTTTACGATGGAGAAATCTCCAAATATCGACCAAACCATATTCTAGTAAAAAAGATTTAATACAGGTTGCAGCCTTATTAGGAAACCACAGATTGGTTGATGACCTATCAATCAAAGGATTGAGACAACAGTTATAGTCACCACCCATGATCAACTTATATTCATTTAAATTTGGCAACACAAAAAATAACCTCGTAAAAAATTCAGAGTTATCTACATTTGGTGCATACACACACACCAAATCCACCTTTTGACCACATAACAAACCAGTAACGATTAAGTATCTTCCAACTGAATCAGAGACGGTATTAAAATATACAAAAGGGATTTTAAAATTAAATAAAAACAGATACTCCTCTAATTTTAGTTACTGATGAACAGTGAAACTGAGAGTCCCTCCAAAATTTAAAATAACGGTTTTCATCCTCCCTACAGATATGGGTCTCTTGTGCAAAAATAATATCAGCTTGGAGTATTTTTAATTTCGTAAAGATCTTTCTACGCTTAATAAATTGGTTCAAGCCATTCAGGTTCCAAGAGGTTATTAATTTTATTAACATCCATAATAAGTCTTTAAGATTTTATAAAATAAGTTAGTGTGCTGGCACAGACCAAACCCGCAGGGAAGAACAAATTATAGATTCAATCAGAGAGAGAAAAAAACAACATGATTGACAGGAAAACCTCTCAGGGCTGCCCAGACGAAAAAGCCTAAACTAATAGCCCCACCGCTCTCCCCCCAAAGCCCGAAAACCATCCAATAGGTGGACAGCATGCTAAACTAAAATCCCTAAACTCCTGTCTCCAATAGGCAGACTCTTTTTTAAAAAGTTATACGCTAACACTGCTGACTGAAGACTCAATAACAGATAAAGAAATAAACTAATTCCAAATATTTTGATATTATGTCTAACAGAGGTTAGAACATAGTTAACAGCGGCCATCTTAAATTCATTTAATAAAAATTGATCATATATTCAAAAAAAATAGATCCAATCAAATAATGTTACGACTAGTGTTAAACTCTTACAAATCCTAAAGGAAAAAATAAAACAGCCAAAACGATGTCTGGGCAGACATAAAACGTAGATTAAACTTTCAACAATCCAGCTACAAATGACTCCCAGCTAAGCATTAAGTGTTTAAGTCGCTTGCAAGACAGGCTTAAACTTCTTTATAAATTTCCAAGCCTCTTCTGGGGAGTCAAACCATTTTGGGTGAGCGTTAGGCGGGGAGATTCTCAAACGAGCTGGATAACGCAAAGAGGGACAACAGTTCTTCTTATAAAGTTCAGCCATCACTTCCCAATATTTAATTCTTTCTGCATAAACTTCTGGAGCAAAATCTTCAACTATACAAATCTCTACTCCATTATAAATTAGCTTCCCCCACTTCCTAGCATCTCGAAGAATTGCTTCTTTAGTAGCAAAGTAATGCAAACATAAAATCACCAGGCAAGGTTTCATCTCCACCGAAGGCTTCGGGCAGAAGATTCGGTGAGCTCTATGTATCATTGGAGGAGCTTCGGGTATCTCACTAAAAAGTGAGTATAGCATATTCATAAAAAACTTTAGTGGCTCACCGGTTTCCATGTTTTCAGACAAGCCCAGTATGCGTAAATTCATCCTATGACTTCTGCTTTCCAGATCAATCGTTTTTTCTTCATTCTTAATAATTCCGAAGAAACCTCAACAATTTTCTTTTCCATAGTAGATATGTTTAATTCTTGTTCTTTAATCACTTGATTCACTGTCTCCTGTTTTCTTCCAATTCTATTATTGTCCTTTTTAAGCGTTTGATATTGAAATTCCAGATTCCTCAAAGATTCCTGGACAGCAGAGATAGTTTTTTTCAAGCTTTTCATTAGCATTCGTCAGTTTATCAATCTTAGTATCCACCATTCCGATCCTGGTGTTAATATCTTGCATCAAAGAAAACATTCTTTCTGAAGTAGAGACTTCGTCTACCTCCTTTGTTTGTTCAGTTTCAGAAACAATTTTGCCACATCTTAATTTGATTCCAGTTCGGGTTCCAGCCATTGTAATTAAATCATAAATCCTTCACTAAAAGTAATAGATCTTCAAAGTTTAGACAAAACTAGCAGTGGAAAGTAAGTTGTAAAAAGGAGTAACGCCAACACACATCTTACTCCATGGGGTGCCGAGAGGAGACTCCACAGGTGCCTTTTGATACATGAATATCCTTGTGAGTCAGAACTTCCAGACGAACTGGTACTACGGGTAGACTGGGTCAAAGCATCTCCAATGACTACTTCTCAGGTAAAAGGAAAACCTGAGTGAGATATAACGTTGGCACAAGTGAAAAGGTACATAGAAAATGGATGGCCAACTAGCATCCCCGAAACTGTGCTACCCTATGCCTGACGTCAACACGAGCTTAGTATCTACAATGGTTATTGTACTGTGGGGAAGTTGTATTGTAATTCCTACACTACTACGGTCCCCTATCCTGGAAGAGTTACATTGTGCACAACCAAGAACAACACATATGAAGGAGCTAGCCTGGAATTACATTTACACAAGGAAATCTGCAGATGCTGGAAATTCAAGCAACAAATTTCACCACACCTTGTTCCAATTCCAACCTCACTCCTTCCTAATGCTCTGCTCTCCACTCCCTCCACACCAATCCTAACCTTACTATAAAACCCACTGATAAGGGGAGCGCTGTTGTAGTCTGGCGTACTGACCTCTACCTTGCCAAGGCACAACAACAACTCTCTGATACTTCCTCGTATTTATCCGTCGATCATGACCCCACTAAGGAGCACCAGGCCACTGTCTCCCACACCATCACCAACATTATCAGCTCTGGGGATTTCCCATCCACTGCCACCAACCTCATAGTTCCCACACCTCACATTTCCTGTTTCTACCTCCTACCCAAGATCCACAAAGCTGCCTGTCCAGGTAGACCCATTGTCTCAGCTTGCTCCTGCCCCACCAAACTCATTTCTGCATACCTTGACATTGTTTTATCCCCCCCCACCCCGTTCAATCCATTCCCACCAATGTTCGTGAACATTCTCACGCTTTGAATTTTTTCAATGATTTTAAGTTCCCTGACCCCCACTGCCTTATTTTCACCATGGACGTCCAGTCCCTATATATTTTCATCCCCCACCAGGAAGGTCTCAAAGCCCTCTGCTTTTTTTTGGATTCCGGACCTAACCAGTCCCCTTTTACCACCACTCTCCTCCGTCTAGCAGGTTTAGTCCTTACTCTTAATCATTTCTCCTTTGGCTCCTCCCACTTCCTCCAAACCAAAGAAAGGTGTAGCCATGGGCACCTGTATGGGTCCCAGCTATGCATGACTTTTTGTTGGCTTTGTGGAACAATCCATGTTCCAAGCCTATACAGGTATCTGTCCCCCTCTTTTCCTTCGCTACATCGACGAATACATTGGCGCTGTCTCCTGCACGCATGCTGAGCTCATTGACTTCATTAACTTTGCCTCCAACTTTCACCCTGCCCTCAAATTTACCTGGTCCATTTCCGACACCTCCCTCCCCTTTCTTGATCTTTCTGTCTCTATCTCTGGAGACGGCTTATCTACTGATATCTACTATAAGCCTACAGACTCTCAAAGCTACCTGGACTATTCCTCTTCCCACCGTGTCTCTTGCAAAAATGCTATCTCCTCCTCGCAATTCCTCTGTCTCCACCACATCTGCTCTCAGAATGAGGCTTTTCATTCCAGGATGAAGGAGATGTCTTCCTTTTTTAAACAAAGGGGCTTCCCTTCTTCCACCGTTAATTCTGCTCTCAAACGCATCTCTCCCATTTCACGCACATAGGCTCTCACCCCATCCTCCCGCCACCCCACTCAGGATAGGGTTCCCCTTGTCCTCACCTATTACCCCCACTTTCTGCTTTCCGCAGGAATCGCTTCCTACGTGATTCCCTTGTCCATTTGTCCCCCCATCCCTTCCCACCAATCTCCCTCCTGGCACTTATCCTTGTAAGCGGAACAAATGCTACACCTGCCCTTACACTTCCTCCCTCACCACCATTCAGGGTCCCAGACAGTCCTTCCAGGTGAGGCAACACTTCACCAGTGAGTCAGCTGGTGTTGTATACTGCGTCCAGTGCTCCCGGTGCGGTCTTCTACATATTGGTGAGACCTGACGCAGACTGGGAGACCGTTTCGCTGAACACCTACGCTTTGTCTGCCAGAGAAAGCAGGACCTCCCAGTGGCCACACATTTTAATTCCACGGCCCATTCCCATTCTGATACGTCTATCCATGGCCTCTTCTACTGTCGAGATGAAGCCACACTCAGGTTGGAGGAACAACACCTTATATACCAGCTGGGTAGCCTCCAACCTGATGGCATGAACATTGATTTCTCTAACTTCCATTAATGCCCCTCCTCCCCTTCTTAGCCCATCCCTTATTTATTTATTATTCATCCCTCCCCTCCTTTTTTTCTCTCTCTGCCCCTCTCACTATCACTCCTTGCCTGTTCTCCATCTCCCTCTGGTGCTCCCCTCCCCCTTTCTTTCTCCCTAGGCCTCCCGTTCCATGATCCTTTCCCTTCTCCAGCTGTGTATCCTTTTTGCCAATCAACTTTCCAGCTCTTAGCTTTATCCCTCCCCCTCCTGTCTTCTCCTATCATTTTGGATTACCCCCTCCCCCTTCCACTATCAAATCTCTTACTATCTTTTCTTTCAGTTAGTCCTGATGAAGGGTCTCGGCCCAAAACATCGACTGTACTTCTTCCTATAGATGCTTCCTGGCCTGCTGCGTTCCATCAGCATTTTGTGTGAGTTGCTGTAATTACGTTTGGTGGCCAAAAATTGATGAAGGCATTGAGCAAATTGTTTTGTGTGTGCGACCCATGCCAGCAGTCTCCACCTTTAAACGCTCCCATACCAATAGTTCCAAGGCGAAGGCCAACAAAGTAGTCGAGACGTTTATACCTAGACTACGCAGGTCCACTGGATAGTCATTATAGCACTGATAGTCATTGATGCACATTCTAAATGGATTGAGGCCAAAGAGGTGAAGACTTCAACCAGCTGGACAATGACAAACATTTTACACACACTATTTTGTATACATGGAATCCCCAATACTGTGATAATGGTCCTACATTGAAAAGAGAGGAATTCAAACTATTTCTGCAAGACAATGGAGTTCGATTGCAACACATACCCCCTTATCACCCATCATCGAACGGTATGGCTGAAAGAGCTGTTCAGACTGTCAAGCAAGGGATACAAAAGTTGAATGGGGTCATACACACCAGGATCGACCGGTTTTTGTTCCGGTACTGAATAACCCCACAAACCTCAACAGGTTGCCTTCCCGATTGGATTTATTGTGCCCGGAGTCTGAAGATCGAGTAAGAGACAGACAAAAGGCAATGAAACTGCCGTACGATTCAAATACAGAACGTCACAACTTTGAGGTGGGAGGCTCAGTTTAGGTTTGCCACAATCCTAAGATGAAAGGAGAAGTTGTGGTGAAAGAGGGCCACCAAGCTATTTCAGCTCTTGCGGTTGGTAGTGTATGGCACCGACAACTAGACCACATCAGGGGATGGCCAGGTGAATCCCTCATTCCAGAACAAGCTGGTGAACAAGATGGGTCAGCTTCACAATGTACTGAAGCAGACTCCCCAGCTGGAAGTATTGAGTCCGGACCAACACTCAATTCTGGGGTTTCAGGAATGTGCGGATCAGAACAGACCAGAAAACCACTGGCATATTTTCGGGCTGGTTTCACATACAAACTTACGGGTATAGAAATGTGACTGCTTGTTGATCTGTCATGTGACATCATGTCTTTGGTCAATTTTGCGGGCTTGTCTATCAATTAAAATTTGACTTACTAATTCTTTCTGTGTGAATGGGTTCATGGTTTCCAGATGATTATGAGTCAAGCAGACCTAGCCAGCAGCATTGGGCATGGTAGACATTCTGTTCCAACCACTGGGTTCTTCCTTAATTGTAACATTCCCTGCAGAAACACTTACTTCTTGGGATCCTTTTGTAGAAACCTGGATATATTTATACATTCCTTTCCTGCATTGTGGAATGCACCTACTCCACTACATTTTTTTTTGTTCCTGAACTTGCTTCTGCCCACTGCTTCTCCTTACACAGACTACTGTCTCTGCTTGTCCTTTAGCGCTCTTTCCTCTGCCCCCTTTCTACCCCAGACAACTTTAAAATGCAACCCCCAGCTGGATTTTAAAATTCAGCACAGCCTTCTCACTGCTCACATCTTTGGTGCAAATACCAATTTGGATGTACTTTATCCACTGTATTCAAGGAAGTTCCCTGACAGTTACACCACATATTAGTTCCATTGCTTGTGAGATATGTATTGTCTGTAGCTCCTAGTATGTGATATTTGGCCTAATTTCAAAAGTTACACAGTATAAAATATCATATTTTATTCCAATTACAGCCAAGATCTATTCTGAATGGACAGACTAGGGCTATGTTATTTCGTTAACATTGCTATCTGGTCACCTGCCTTTTGAAACTGAGTGACCAGAGGATCTCAAACTTCTAGATACATATAGATAGCTGGTTTCTCACTGAAGCGGCCCTTTGCTCTCACGTGATGAGTTGCTAAAGACGACAGTCAACAACACTATTACTGTCCAATGGTCACACATCTGCACCCTGATCTGTCTTGATTCTTGTGCTCTAAACTGTCTGTGAAATCTTGGTCAATATTATTTTCAGAATTAATGCAATTACTGTATTCATTGCCATCCTGGGCATTTGATTATGTGTAGCAGGTTTCTGGTTTTCAAATATTTCAGATGATGTGAAGTTGAAGGGTTTTAATTTTATTTATTTATCCTTGACCACTTATCAAAGGAAAGCTAATGTGAGGGAGTGAGATAGTTTTCATATGCAACTAAGCCCATTTTCATTAATCATCTTGTATTTACTTGGGTTATGCTTGTCTACTTGCTCAGTTTGTCCGAGTCCCCTTCAGGCCTTTACAAATCCCCTCCTTCCTCACAATTCCACCTCATTTTGTATCATCAACAAACTTTGAAGTATGATATTTTGTCCCCTCTGTCAAATCATAGAGACAGAAAATGTAAAAAGGCACTTCAGACCAGAGAGTACAGGCTGACCATCATACACCAATTCCACTTTATTCTGCCCTCACTCCCATTAATTATCAGCCACAAAGAGCAGCCGATTAATCTACCAACCCACATCTTTGGAGGACTGGGGGAAACTAGGGCACCAGAAAATAAAGCATATAGTCACAAGCAGAATGTGCAAAATTCACCTGGCACCAGGCATCAGGATTGACAAGGGTCACTTGAGCAACAGCATTGTCATGCTCCAAATTGTTATGGTAGTTTGTGAACAGCTGATGCCCAAAGGACATAGGGCAGTACTACACTATTCAGACTGTCAATCACAGAAAAGATCCCTGGTTTTCTCCCCATAGCTTGCCTTCTGTTTAATAACCACTTCTCATAGACATAGAAAACAGAAAGAGTTGCTCCTTTGGGTATGCTCCACATTCAACATAAGCATAGATGAGCATACACTTCAATAGAGTTCCTACCCTCCCCTTGTCCCTTTAGCATTAAGAAATACATTTACTTTGTCCTTGAAAATATTTAACGACTTACACCACACTCCCCTACATTCTGCTATCCTGCCTTCTGTGTGAAAGAGGTCTATGATTTCACCACTGGGTGAATTCCTGATTTCGGTCTATTTTGTGAATGAAACAGGTTTCAGACTCTCCAGCCATCAGGAACATTCTTCCTTGCATAAAGTTTGTCTAACCCTGTTTGAGTGTTAGATTTCCACAAAATTCTCACATTAAGATTTATTGAATATTATTTTAATCAACCCATGCATCAGTCTGTCTATTCCCAGAAAGCAGTCTGCTAAACAATTATTACACACTCCCCATGGAAAGAACATCCTTTCTCAGAAAAATAGATCTAAGCTGTGTACACAACTGAAAGACTTCCAAGCTCTATATAGCTATAGCAGAGCATTTGTGTTCCAGTCCTCAAATCATTTTAAAATCAAGGCCATTTGCATTCATAATTCTTACTGCACTTTGGGTGTACTTTCATTGATTCCAACACACAAAGGCACCCAAATCTTCTTTTCCCAATCTGTCATTATTCATATAATAGATTGCACTTCTGGTTTAGGATGTCTCTAGTGAAACTCAGCGGCAATTTGCTGGTGGACAGTGAAACAAAGGTAACAATTAAATACTTCCTTCTCTTGGTAAACTATCACCGCAAACAAGAGCATGTAACTTCTCGTTGGACTTGGTGGTGAGTTGATGCAGCAGAACTGAGGGGAAGCAGCGAGGTGAGGAGAGACCTGAAGTTTGATCAATTTAAGTGCTGTGCCGAATTGGGAAAGTCCAGTGCAGGCTGAATTGAGGGAGCAGTGTCCAGGCCCAAGAGTGTAATCGAAGCAACAAAACCTGATGTTTCAAAGACAAGTTAAGTGCTGGGCTAGATTGAAAAGGTCAGGGTGTCGAGGCGACAGACAGACAGGTTTAGCTTGCAGCTCTGCAACGTTCATTCAGCTCTGCACTGAACTGAGTCTGTGCTTCGTGTCTGTGGGCGGTCTCTCTTTCGTGGACCATTTTTGAACATTATTTGCTTGCTTTTATAGTTTGCACAATGGGTTTTTTTCACTGCACACTGGGTGTTTGACAGTCCTCTTTTTTTTAAATGGGTTCTTTTGTGTTTATTTGTTTTGTGGCTTCCTGTAAGGAGATGTATCTCAAAGTTGTGTAATGTATACATACTTTGGTCCTAAAAGTTCACAGTACATTTATTATCAAAGTGGATAATGCCATGTTTCTCTATGCTAAGCAGCATCTGCCATCCACTTAGCTTCTCACCCAACTAGTCAAAATCATTTGAAAGCCTCTTTGCATTCACTTCACACACTTCCCCATTTTCCTGCTGTGTTCAGTATATAACAGTTGGTTAAGGCATTCTACAGGAGCAAAATTAGGCCACTGAGCCCATCAAATCTGCTCTACCGTTCCATCATAGCTAGTTTATCCCACTAAACCCATTCACTGCCCTTTCCCCGTAAAATCTGACGCCCTGACTAATCAAGAACCTGTCAACCTCCACCTTAAGGATACCCTATGACTCAGTCTACATAGTTGTATGTGGCAATGAATTCCACAAATTCACTACCTCCAGGCTAAAGAAATTTTTCCTCATCTCGCTTCTAAATGGAGATCCCTCTATTTTGAGGCTGTACCCTCTGGTCCTAGACTCCCCCAGCAAAAGAAGCATCCTTTTCATATCCATTTGATCTAAACCTTTCAATATTTGATAGGTTTCAATAAGATCCGCCCTCGTTCTTCTAAACTCCGGCAAATACAGGACCAGAGGCATCAAATACTCCTCATATGTTAACTCTTACATTCCTGGGATCATTCTCGTAAACCTCCTCTGGATTCTCTCCAGTGCCAACACATCTTTCCTTTGATAAGGAGCTAAATCTGTTCCTAATGCTCCAAGTGCAGTCTGACCAATGCCTTATAAAGCCTCAGCATTGTATCCTTGCTTTTGTGTTCTAGTCCTCTCAAAATAAATGCCAACATTGCATTTGCCTTCCTTACCACAGGTTCAACCTGCAAGTTAAATTTTAGGAAATTCTGCATGAGGACTCCTAAGTCCCTTTGCACCTCCAATTTTTGAATTAACTTCCCATTTAAGAAACAGCCCAAGTCTTTATTCTTTCTACCAAAGTGCATGGCCATGCACTTCTCTACACTATATTCCATCTGATGCTTTTTTGCTCATTCTCCCAATCTGTCTAAGTTCTTTTGCTGACACCCTGCTTCCTCAACATTACCTGCTCATCCACCTATCTTCATATAGTCTGCAAGATTGGCCACAAAGCCATCAATTCCTTCAGCCAAATCATTGAAATAAAATGTGAAAAGTCAGCCAATCTTCTATCAATGCCAGTATCTTTCTTATAAAATAATTAGTTTTTATCTTGTTAAGCAGCCTCATGTGTGGCACCTTTTCAAGGGCCTTCTAAAAATCCAAATAAACAGCATCCATCAAACTCTCCTTTGTCTTTCCTTTCCATTATTTCCTCAGAGAGTTCCAACAGATTTGTCAGGCAAGATTTCCCCTTAAAGAAACCATGCTGATCTGGCCTACTGCTTCCAAGTATCCAGAAACCTCATCCTTAATAATAGGCCCCAACATCTTACCAACCACTGTTGGAAAGCGGTTCTCAATCATACCAATGTTTACTCTCAGCAGCATGTGTTCTAAACTTGCTAGCTAACCTGCTGCATCGAAGCTTATCGAAAGTCTTGTGAAAATGCCAATACAGTACAATCATAGATGTTCTCTTATAAGACCATATGAAACAGGAGCAGAATTATGCCACCTGGCCCATCGAGTCTGCTCCGCCATTCAATCATGGCTGATCCTTTTTTTTAAAATCTCCTCCTCAACTCCAGTTCACGGCCTTCACTCCGTAACCTTTGATGCCATGTCCAATCAATAATCTATCAATCTTGCCTTAAATACACCCAACAACCTGGCCTCCACAGCTGAATGTGGCAACGAATTCCACAAATTCACCACCCTCTGGCTAAAGAAATTTCTCCGCATCTCTGTTTTGAGAAGGTGCCCCTCTATGCTGCGGCTGTGCCCTGATGTCCTAGAATCTTCCACCATGGGAAACATCCTTTCCACACCTAGGCCTTACAACATTCAAAAGGTTTCAATGAGATTCCCCCCCCCCCCCCCCCCCACTCATCCTTCTGAATTCCAAGGAGTACAGACCCAGAGCCATCAAACATCCCTCATATGATAACTGTTTCATTCCTGGAATCATCTTTGTGAACCTCCTTTGGTTGCTCTCTAATGCCAGCACATCTTTTCTAAGATGAAGGGCCCAAAACTGTTCACAATACTCAAAGTGAGTATCTATCCTAGTTGTTTACTCCTGCAGATTAGGCTAGGCAAGCATGATTTTGATTTTGCTCAATCCTACGATTGTTTTCAAAGTATTACTGCATTGTTCACCATAGGCTCAAGCACTTGCCTACCAAAGATGGCAGCATTTTCTGTCCCCCTCCCTTCTTAAATAGAGAGACTACATGTGCCACTCACTATTCCGTAAAGGTAGTTCCAGAATCTTTAAATTCATGCAAGATGATAACAAAGCATCTACACCAGCTCGCGTAAAATTCTGGCATGCAGATTAATAGTCAATCTGTGTCTGTGGTTGAGTCTCTCAGATTCCTAGGGGTTACCATTACCAATATACTGAAGTGTTAAAAGCACATTACACTCATCATCTGGAAAGCCCAGCAGAGATTGTTCTTCCTATGTCAGCTTAGGAACCTTAACATCTCAGGGTACATCCTGAGGAATTTTACTCTGCAGCATTACTGAGAGTCTTGTGACCATCTCCATCATCATTTGGTTTCCCAGTGCCTCCTTCCTCCCCAAATCCAGTTTGCACTCAATGGTACACTCAGCAGAGAAGATCACCGGCTGTTGGCTACAGACATTAAAAGACCCGTTCATCACCAGAGCGAAGAAAATGGCTGAAAAAAAATTACTGCTGACTTAACCCACCCTAGCAATCACCTATTCACCAAATTCCCTTCAGGGAGACAGTACGAGTCTATCACCACCAGGACTAAACATCATCTCCAAAGATTCTTTCCTGTAGTTACCCAACTTCTCAACAAAACTCACTCAGGTGTAATACCCTAACTATTCCTGCACAACATCCGTTAAATGGTCTTTTCTGCTCTCCTTGCTCTGTTGAACATTATTGAGTCTCTTTATATGTTCACATTTACTTGTTTGATTATTGACATTTGTACATGTACCATTCTGCCATTTGTTGATTGATCATGGCTGTTTGCACTACTGTCTTGTAAAATTATTGGTTGCTATTGTGTTGTCTATTATGGTGTTTTATGCTTGGCACCAAACCACAATCAATTCTGGTATGTTTCACATACTGGCAGACAAGTGCTTCTGATTCTGATTATAGGCTCCTTTTCTTCAGTTCATCTTTGATACTCCGGTAAAATTAATACTCCGTTAGTTGGAGCCTACTAAAAATATTTATTTAAGTATTGTAATTATATTACCTTAAAGGATTTAAATAACCTCCAGTTCTACTTGTTACAAAAACAAAGTGTAAATTTCAACACCGGATCTTACTTCCGCCTGCTGGATAATGACTCCTCATTTTCTTTATGATTGAATTTCAGTCGATGTTTATCGTAAGGATCTGGCTGATGGTCTCTAGGTTGTGCAGGTTTTCTAACAGGATGTCCACAAGCTCTATTTACCTGTTTAAAAAAAAGCAAATATAATGAACTTGAAATTATTAAAACATGGTCTGAACATTAAAAGCCATTCTTAAAATTAAATGCCGATTATTTTGTTTAGTTCTTACTACCAGATTACTTAAGTGAAGCCATTAAAACTTACATATTGAGAACATCTAGTAGAGGCATTACCACAGGCTAATTTTATAAAAGGGAAACAAATAGGTGCTTACTTTTGAAAACATATTAGAATGTTTTAGAAATACACATGATTAAAACCTTCTGCTATTTTAAATTCAGCTAGAACTGCCCAAGGAAATGAAAGTATGTGTAACCAAATACAGAAACAGTGTTGTATAGAAGTACTGTGTTGAAGCAATAAATGCATTACTATCATTAATAGTTCTAATTCTCTCAAAATATATCTATGGTGTAGTTTATATTTCTCCAGGTCATCAAGTAACACCTCAGTGGTTAAATGCCCAATCCACTGACTTTCAAAAAGAGACTGCATGCAGTCGAACTGCAGTATCTATCAAATGGGGCTGGTAGTCTGTTACCAGGTTGAGGATTTCACCAGTACTCTGACAAAAAAATCATCAACCTGGAATGTCAAATTTCTTCCTCTCCACAGAGTTGCTGGCCAAGCTGCTGCACATTTTGTTTATATTTTGGATTTCCACATCTGCAATTTTTTTTTATTTTCATTGAGAGATGCATCAGTTCGATTCATTACTCCGCATTTTTTTCTGAAATAAGTATTATATTTGACTACTATATTGTTCTGATCAAATGGCAATTTGAATTCTAAACATGATACGTAACCAGAAGTGGTCATATGAGATGGACTTATAAGTGGTGGGTCACAACTTGCTCCCAGCCATGAGCACCCACTTGTCCTCTGGACAACAATTCAATAATGGTGGATCTGGAGAAGTTTTAGTCTGTCATGCCGAGTAAAATCTTAACTTTTCCAAATCTTCTTTGTTGATTTATTATCCAATGCCATCGCAATCCAAAGTGGCAAGGCCTTCACAAAGAAGAGGTATTAATGGTGTCACTTGAATGACTAATAAAACAGCTAGGAAAACTTGGATAACTGGCTAAGCCATGCTAGTTGGCATTGTTTCTGTCAAACCTGAGAGGAACTTGGATTGTTTATTAGCTTGTTTATTTATTTATTAATTGACTGACTGAGATACAGCTCAGAATAGGCCTTTCTGGCTCTTCGAGCCATGCTGCCACCCAATTTAATCCTAGCCTAATTATAGGATAATGACCGATTAACCAACCAACCAATACATCTTTGGATTGTGGAGAAAACTGGAGCCCCTGGAGGAAACCCACAATATCATGGGAAAACATACAAACTCCTTACAGATAATGGTAGGAATGTTTCCGAATGTCTGTCAATTCAAAAATATTAGAAGACTACTGAAAGAAAGGATTCTTTAAAAAAAACTTCATTAGAAATATCTATGAGAACATTAATGTAGCCATCCAAATGCCCTGTATAATCTGGATCAGGAACAACAGGAAGAGTAACCAGCATAATTGCTGAGAATCTGCAGCAAGTGTGAATATCTTTGAGGGAGACCATGAGTCTGATATTGGAGCAGAGGAAAAAAAAATTGCTCTAAAATAGTGGTCACCAACCTTTTTAAACCTAAGATCCCCTACCTCGGCCTTAGTTCAAAGCAAGATCGACCCCAGAGCAATTAGTTACACGCATGCGCACCGGGGCAGAAAAGACCGGAAGTTAAAACCCCGCAACCCGGAAGTAGAAATAATGTATGAACACCAGGGGTACCCACCCTTTTATGCACTGCCGACTGGTTTAATATTGACTATATTCTTGCGGACCGGCCAACAGGAGGGGGGGGGGGTTTAATCACGACGGGAATACAGTGATACTCAAAGCAGGTTCCTTATGTCTATTCTATTTTGCTATTTCACGGCTCTCGGCACTTAACTTCTCTCTCGCGCTGCTCACAAAACTCAACACGTTTGTCTTTAAGTGTGGGGTGCTTGGACTCAAGGTACCGAAGCAGTTTTGAGGGCTTCATTGCCTCAGACAGCCTCTCGGCCTGAACTCCAGCCTCCCTCCCGTCCGCCGGCCGCCAGACGCCTTGGCCAGGTGCGGTTGGTTGTGAGTCGGGTGAAAGGACAAGATCAGGGCTGGTGGTCCCCGTACCAGGGGGGTGGCGGCCGCAGTCCGAAGAGAGTGATCGAGCGAGCAAGGAGTGTAACAGGGAGCGGGCCCACCCGCGCCCCCCCCCCCCCGTAGGATCTATCAGCCGACAGAAGTTTGTTTCAGTAGATCGCAGCGAGGTAACTGCTCTGATACTTACGAAACACTGAGCCCGAATTAGGTCGTCTGTGAATATTTTAAAACCAGGTTCCCCGTGAACATTTGGTGTGTGGAACAGGTTTAGAGGCAGAGCTCCAGGCCAGTAGTGACGGCACTTCCAGCCGGCCGCCCAAGGCCAACCAGTGATCCCCGGCGTGAGGGTATCACTGCGTTTAGGCGACTGATGACCTCGAGTGCATTCAAGTTCAACAGTGGACTGATAGGGAATGAGGAAAGGTGCAACTGACCCATATTGTTTCCTCCCGGCCCAGTGGTTGGGGACCACTGAATTACACAGCATAGTGCTGGGGGAGTTACACACATGCGCACTGGGCAGAAAGAACGGAACTAAAACCCCACAACCCAGAAACAATCTCTCAACAGTATTTATTTTTCATTTTTTTCGGGATCTACTGGGAAAGTCTCAAAGATCGACCAGTCCATCACGATCGACAGGTTGGCGACCACTACTCTAAAATTTAGGCAGCAGATATCTTACAAATACCTTTCAAAATTAGTCTTAGTAGCAGACTTAGTCTGAGCCAATGCTACCCAAGCCTTTTATAACGAACAAAGTGGTGAGATATTAACAAAACTTCTGGAGGACTGTCTCATCCTTCAAATAGCTTTTGGACAGATAAAGTTAGTACCGTAGATTCCGTACTACAGAGTGCACCTGATTAAAAGCCGCAGGCTCTAATTTTAGAAAGAAAATCAATTTTGTACTTGTACAAGCCGCACCGGATTTTAAGCCGCAGGTGTCCCACGTTGTAATATGAGATATTTACACAGAAAGATATTACACGTGAGGATTTTTTAACTTTTAATTAAATCCGTATGGTAACATAAACAAATGCATATTGCAAATGCTTTTTTTTCGAACCGTGCCTGTAACACGGTTACTTTTAAATATACATACGTATCGGTAACACACAAATTACGTTGCGTATACTTTTTTACTGAACAGTGCACGAACAACATTCCAATATCTCCTAACAACTGGTAAAAAAATATATACTGCAGCCTACCAGGAAAAGTTATTGATCGCCTTTAACTTAAAAGCAGCGTTCTCGCGCAGGTCTAATGCGCTCGCCCCCTCCTTTCCGTTTATCGCAAACCGGTATTTTCCCACAAGACGCGGCGAAACCGCATGTGACGTCATAGCATTCCGGGATGTAGTACAGAAAACAAATATACTTAAAACACTTCTAACTTTAACTAGAAAATACTAACAAATGAATTACTAAGCGAAAATATTATAAACTAAATAACTGCCATAAAGGCAGCACAATGCTTTTCTTCGAGTGTTTTCCATGTTGATGAGGGTGAGTACAAATGACTGATTTACAATAATTTAATTGTGAAAGTGCGCTTGATTTATCGTACAATTTCATTGGACCTCTGTGAACTACTCATCAATTTTATTGGTCTACTGTTACGAGGCAAAATGTTTTTGGCGGCATGAAAAAAAACCATGCATTGGCCGCACTGTAGTAAAGGCCGCAGTGTTCAAAGCTGTTCAAAGCGTGGGGAAAAAGTAGCGGCTTATAATCCGGAATCTACGGTAGGTTAATTGGTCATTGTTAATTGTCCTGTGATTAGGCTACGGTTAAATAAGCAAAGAGTGGGAATAAAGGAATCCTTTCCTGCTTGGCTGCCAATGACTAGTGGTGCCCCGCAGTGGTTGGTGCTGGGCCTCCTTCTTTTCAACTTACATGTCAATGATCTGGATGATGGATCTGATGGTTTAGTGAACAAGCATGTACACAATACAAAGATAGGTGGGGAGGTAGGTACTGTTGACGAAGCAGGGTGTGTGTTATTATAGGTGCATAAAAAATGAACATCAATTCCCAGTGGGCTATGCAAGGGGTTCACCCAGAGCTAGAGGCTACAATGGTGACCTGTTTGCGCACGCACAGGGTTGAACAGCAGTTCAGTAACAAAATGTTCCAATGTAAACCAATGCCATGTTTGTCTTTATTGAGAATGAACATAACATGGTGTGAGAAGACATTGTGAGGTCTGAACACAGTGAGTAAATAAATACTGTGCATGACTGAGAATGAGATTGCATGATTATGAAAGGTGCTAGCAGCAAGTATGCTAGTTGTGGTGGAGAAGCTGGCCAGTGAGGCGAAAGAGCACGTTGTCCCAAAGTTCAGCAGTTACTGGATTCACCCAGAGAGATTCAGGTAAGAGGCCGAGAGTTCCCATCAAGCAAAGTCCTCTCACACCTATGCAGTTTACCAGCAATCTAACTGATAACTGGAAACGCTTTAAACACCAATTCAATATATATATAGCTGCTAGAGGAGCAGCAGGGGCTGATGAAAAATTGAAATATTTTTCTGCATGTAATTGGCGAAGATGTTTTGGACATCGAAAACAGCTTTCAAGTTGATAAGACAGCTTTTCAGTGGACACTTTGATGACAAAATTCGGGAGTATTTTGTCTCAAGTTGAAACATCATATTTGGGAGATATAAGATGTTTTCCTGTGACCAGAAACAAGGTGTTATTTTGACAAGTACTCAGCTGAGCTTGACATAATGAGTAATGCCTGCAAATTTGGAGATTTGAGAAACCCACTAGTTAGACACAGAATAGTTTGTGGAATTCCAGAAAATAGACTCGGAGAAAGACTGCTGCATGAAAAAGATTTGATGCTGGCAAAGGCAGTGAATATGTGCAGGGCAGCAGAGATGCCACGAGCACTAGCTAAGAAGCTGCACAGTACAGACACAACAGTGCATGCTGTGAAAACAGAGAAGCACTGCACAAAGTGTTTCCCAAAGCAACAGCGAAGCAAAGGGGAAGGCTCAAACAGCATCTATATAGTCACATTCCAAAGACGCGTCCTGCTTACGGAAAGTCTTGCAATAACTGCTCAATGGTTCTATTTATTATCAGAGAATGTATACAGTATACAACCTAAAATTCTTACTTTCTGCAGACATCCACAAAATAGAAAAAACTCCAAACAATGAATGACAGGAAAAATGTTAGAACCCCAAGCCCCCTCCCCCACCCTCCCAAGCGACAGCAAAGCATCAACCCTCCCTCCTCCACCTCCCCCAGCAAAAGCATCCGTCCCCACCACCCGGCACACAAGCAATAGCAAAGCCCCCAAATAGTCCATGCTCTAGAGTCCATCAGAATCCACTGCTTATCCACGGGCTCTCTCTCTCAGTATCAAGCAAGAGATGGGTACTATTTCTGCCACAGAGAGAAGGGAGACCAATAGCTCGCTGTTTTGATTTTACAGTCCACAGCGTTGCTTTATTTCAAGTTTCTCTGACTTGATAATCGGCAGCAAACTCTCTCTCACTATGGAGAGAGAAAGCGAGTGATTGCTTGAGTGCAGAGGCCTCCAACTATCTCGAGGTTCCGATCTCCAGCAACACTTCAGTCAGCAACTCCGGCAAGAAATCAGGTCGCCCACAGGGCTGCACAAGGCTTTGCTTCCCAAAGGCTCACGTTGTGGAAAGAGGAATCATTTCACAAATGGCTGCAAAGCTGAAGCTACCAAGGGAAAGGTGCATATCGTTGATGAGGAAATGAAGGGCATCTTTGTGAATTCTCTACAGGCTAGTGGTAAAACAGAATGGATTGTTCCAGTGACTGTGAATGAGACAGTAATTCCATTCAAGCTTGACACCAGAGCCCACGTGGATCTGTTATCCATGGGTGATTACAAGACTCTCACAGTAAAGAGCAAGATTTACTCAGTGAAGTTAGAAGTGACAGGATATACTGGGGAGAGTGTTCCAGTAGAAGGGGGCTGTATAGTGACTTCCAAGCACAAACTGCAGCACCTACAGTCACAGCAACTGATTGTAGAAAAGAGAGTACAGCCAGCATTAGATCTGAGTGCCTGCGAAAACCTCAACCTGGCTTTCAAAGTGGCCGCACTGACCAAGGATGAACAAACAACACTCAGAGAAGAGCATGCAGATGTCTTTGAGGGGCTCAGATGCTTACCCAGTGTACCCATAATACATATAGATGAGACAGTGACTCCTGTTGTCAATGCATGCAGAAAAGTTCCGTTTCCACTTAGAGACAAACTCAAACAAGAACTATCACACATGGAACAGATGAATGTCATCCAGAAAATAGGACCCAGCAGAGAGATGAGCTCACTAGTCTTTGCACAGAAGAAAAATGGAGCATTGTGGATCTGTCTAAACCCAAGAGATCCCAATATAGCCATCAAGAAAAAGCATTTTAAATTGCTAACATGGAAGGAAATGATGTCTTGGTTTACAGGTGCCAAGTGATTTAGCAAGCTCAATATGTCATCTGGGTTTTGCAGATGAAGCTTGATGAGGCAAGTTTGAGACTGCATACTGTTGATACACCACAGGGAAGATATCACTTTCTTTGTCTACCG
This sequence comes from Hemitrygon akajei, assembly GCF_048418815.1. Taxonomy (NCBI): domain Eukaryota; kingdom Metazoa; phylum Chordata; class Chondrichthyes; order Myliobatiformes; family Dasyatidae; genus Hemitrygon; species Hemitrygon akajei. Next base: position 111,735,227 of record NC_133125.1, read on the forward strand.
TATAGGATTCTGACCGTAGAAGTCTACCATAAAACCATCCACATGATCTTTGAGGGTACACCTGATGTTGAGACCATGATGGATGACATCATCATCTAGGGGTCCACCTAGGATTTAGTCTCATGAGCAAGGAGAGTGTTTCTAGATGTTGTAAAGAGTCATAACTGAAGAGCCCATGCAGAAGTTTTATGATCCAGAAAGGTGTACTAGGATTTTGGCTGATGCTTCCCAGTACAGCCTTGGAACAGTACTACTGTAGCAGCATGATCACATATAGCAACATGTGGCCTTTGCATCAAGGGCTTTAACAAGTGTGGAAGCCACAATGCACAGACAGAGAAAGAGCTTCATGCCAGCACATATGCATGCAACTGGTTTCATCTGTTCATCTATGGACAAGCTTTTGAAGTGGAGACACTTCAAAATGAACCACTGGTCTCAATGTTGTCCAAACCACTGAATGACTGTCCCATGAGGATACAGCACATGTTGATAAGGCTGCAGGAATATGATGTGAGAGGATCTACACAACGGGAAAATATACAGCATATTTCCTGCTGATGTGCTATATCAAGCAGTTGACAAGAAAGAGTGACCAAGAGGTTAATACAGATATACAGGGCTATGTTGACATGATTGTCACCTCCATTCCAGTATCTCCGAATAGAAGAGAGAAGATTAGGAAAGCAGCAGGGACAGATGAAACATTGAAAGAACTCAATGGTACAATACTGAAAGAAAGGCTAACAAGAGTAATTGTCAAATGTGTATTGGGGATTACTGGGCATTCAGAGCTGAACTGTCAGTAGTGAAACATATGGTTTTCAAAAGGAAACAGGCTTGTGATTCCAGTGTTGCTACGCAAGGAAATGCTCTAGAATATACGCAAAAGGCATCTGGTTGGGGGAAAAAAATGTAAATGTAGAGCTCGTGAGGTGATGTACTGGCTAATGAACCAGGACATCAGCTAGACCATTTATTCTTGTGAAAAATGCCTTAACCACAGACTAATGCAGCAATCAGAACCACTTACACCATACCCTGTGCCAGGTCATACTTCAAAGTTGAAGTGGATTTGTTTGATTGTAATGGGAAGAGTCATACTGTTGTAACAGACTACTTTTCCAATTAACCCAAGGTTGCCACACTGCAATCAACATTCAGCACAGCAGTCATCATCTTCCTGAAAGCTGTGTTACAAGGGATGGAGTTCCATGTGAAGTGGTCCACAATTTCCAAGCTGTGAATTTGAGTCCTTTCCCCATGTTTGGGGGTTTTGACATACAACTTCAAGACCACATCACCCAAAATCAAAAGGCCAAGCAGAGAGTACAGTTAAGGTAGTGAAGGGCCTCATGAAGAAAATGCAGCATTGTTGTGAGAATTTCCATAAATGTTTGATGATTTATACAAGTGTGTCACTGCAGAATGGCCTTTCACCAACACAAATGCTGATGGGTAAAACACATACACACTACCCTCCAGACCACAAAGGCCTATTGATACCTAAAGAAGCCGACGAGATTAAGGTGAATGGGAAAGGAAAACAGAAACAGTATCATGACAAGACTACGAAAAGCCCACCAGAGATCAAGTGCGAATCTGAGATCAGAATTCAGGCACGTGGTCCAGGCAAGGATACGTGCAAGAGGAAATAGCTCCATATTCCTACCAGATCTAGACAGAGCAAGAGGCACCTCTGAGTAGGAACCTCATGGATCTATGACCACAAATTCCAACCCATAGCTGCGACACCCCATCAGTCAGTACACCAAAGGAGTCAGCAGCTGTAAGAAAATGAACATGTTGACCAGAGCCCTCAGAAAGACACAAATATTAATGCAGCAAATGCAAGTAATATACCTGTGAAAATATACAGGATTCCCCTACTATCCGAAGGTACAGCGTTCCTACGAAGCCATTTGAAAGCTGAAATGTCGTAAAGCAAAGAAGCAATTACCGTAGATTCCGGACTACAGAGCGCACCTGATTAAAAGCCGCTGGCTCTAATTTTAGAAATAAAATCAATTTTTTAATTGTAAAGGCCGCACCGGATTTTAGGCCGCACCGGATTTTCGGCCGCAGGTGTCCCACATTGTAATATGAGATATTTACACAGAAAGATATTACACGTGAGGATTTTTTAACTTTTAATTAAATCCATATGGTAACAAAAACAAATACATATTGCAAATGCTTTTTTTCGAACCGTGCCCGTAACGCGGCTACTTTTAAATATACGTTGCGTATACTTCTTTACTGAACAACATTCCAATATCTCCTAACGACTGGTAAAAAATATATATACTGCAGCCTACCAGGAAAAGTTATTGATCGCCTTTAACTTAAAAGCAGCGTTTCGCTCGGGTCTAATGCCGCTCCGCCGCTCGACCCCCTCCTTTCCGTTTATCGCAAACGGCATTTTTCCCACAAGACACCGCGAAACCGGGTGTGACGTCATAGCATCCCGCGACGTAGTACAGAAAACAAATATAGTTAAAACTCTTCTAACTTTAACTAGAAAATGAATTACTAAGCGAAAATATTATAAACTAAATAACTGCCATAAGGCAGCACAATGCTTCGAGTGTTTTCCATGTTGATGAGGGTGAGTACAAATGACTGATTTACAATAATTTAATTGTGAAAGTGCGCTTGATTTATCGTACAATTTCATTGGACCTCTGTGAACTACTCATCAATTTTATTGGTCTACTGTTATGAGGCAAAATGTTTACGAGGCGGCATGAAAAAAATCATGTATTAGCCGCTCCGGATTAAAGGCCGCAAAGTTCAAAGCTGTTCAAAATGTGGGAAAAAAGTAGCGGCTTAAAATCCGGAATCTACGGTACCTTTAATTTATATGGGAAATTTTTTGAGAGTTCCCAGACCCAAAGATTAACCTACCAAATGATACCAAATAACACATAAAACCTAAAATAACACAAACCTATAGTAAAAGCAGGAATGACAAGATAAATGTACAGCCCATATAAAGTAGAAATATTGTATGTACGGTGCAGTTCCACTTATCAAAATCGGGAAGACAGCAAGGCAAAATCGATTTGAAGAAAAAATGTACACACCTACGCACGTACACGCATGCGCACACAACTGCCCGCACAAGGCTTCACGGTCATGGTAGTCTTTCTCGGGGTAAACACACGTATAAAGCGGCGTCTTTTTTTCGTAAAAGCGAAAATCCTCTTTGGTTAGCGAAAACAGGTAGGTCTTTCGTAACAGCGAGCTGTCGCAAAGCGAACGTTCGAAAAATGGGGGTCACCTAGGCCTGTAAACAGCAGACCAATAAAGGAGCATAAACCACCTCAGAGACTGATTGAAAGATGCTAATTACAATTGAACTTGAAATGTTGAACAGCTGAAAATTCAAACAAAAAGAGAAAAGAGACCGGCTATGGAATGTAGATTTCTTTGTTGGAAAGGATTGTTGTTTCTTGCAGGCTTATGAGGACATAGTATTGTGTTTGCTTTTCTTTCAAGGGAAAAGATGGTGTGTTATGTATGCATAATAAAGAACTTTAGCTCCCAGTGGACAATGTGAGGGGTTTACCCGGAACCGGGTTGAGCAGCAGCTCAGTAATAAAATGTTCTAATGTAAATCCACCACAAGTTTGTCTTCATTAAGAACAAACATAACAGGGAGCCAGCAGAAAGACTTGAACAGTTTCGAAAAATATGCAAAGAAGTGGCTGTGTAGGGGAAGCATACGGTCATGCACTTTGCTGGAACGAATAAAGGCATAAACCATTTTGTAAATGGGGAGCAGTTTCAGAAATTGTATGTGCTAAGGTACTTGATTGTTCTAGTGCAAGAATCCTCTAAATGATAACTTGCGGGTTGAGTTGGTGGAAAGCAAGGCAACTGCACCTGAATCCATTTTCAGACGACTACAATATAAAAGCAAAGATATAATGACGAGTCTCTACAAGGCATTTGGAGTCTCTGACAGCATTTGGAGTATTAACTGTGGTAAACAGAAAAGATACTACCATGGATAGAAGACTGGCTGATTGGCAAGAGGCAAAGAGTGAGGATAAAAGGATCAAAGTTGGCTGCAGGTGACTAGTGGTGTTTAGCAAGATTCAGTGTTGGCTCCATGCAAGTATCTTTCCTGTAATACCACGGGCTCTTGTTTAGCAGCTGCATATATGTCACCTTGTCAAAACCCTTCAAAAATCCAAGTAAGCAAAATCCACTGACTCTCCTTTGACTATTCTGTCTGTTATTTCCTCAGACACACTATTCTCTGTTCTATGTGAAGCACCACCTACCCAATGTATGATGCCTGCCTCCTTTGTCACAATCTCCCCCTCTCCAGCAGCCTGGTTGGTTGTTACACCTATACCTTCCCGCTCCTCTTCCAATTCCACCTCCCCTATGGTAGTGGTGGTCAGATATTGCCACTTCCTATTCTGCTGCTTAAGTTGTCTATTTGCCAAATCTGGCCTGCCCCCATACCTCTCCAAATTTGGCCCCAGGGGCCCACAGGACATCCCCTTGGCCTTACCTACTGGCATGTTGGGCAATTCACTGCTGCTGTTCTGGCTTCCTCACATGTCAGTGCCACCTTCGGGCCTCTGCCCATTTCCTTACTCCTTCTACCCCTTGATGCCCACTCTCTGGTGTGCCCACGAAGCCAAAAACCCCAATCTTCCTCCTCTGTGACCGCGTGGCTAACATTATTCTGAGCAGCAGCATTCTGTGCCGCCTCCTCCATGTCATGAGAAGTGAGAGAGTCCACATGGTAGACAGTGATCTACCAACATTCAGTGTGGTCCCAGTTTTCCCAATAGAATTGACCCACCCCCCCACATGTATCTTCCAATTTTGCCCCTGCAATTGGGGCATCTATATGACCATCCTATTCGCCATTCGTCTTACCCCCATGTCCTCTACAATGGTCATTACATCCAGAGCGACTGCTGTGAAGAGCAGAGCACGTTTACTCAATTGCCTGAAGTCTTTCATCATTTACCACGTTCTACATTGGCCACATTTGTCTATTGTACAAGGACGTTGCCTGCCAAATAACCCCTCTTTCACCAGTGCTGTCACTGCTTCCCTTATCTCCTTGGTGTCACCTGGGTTGCAGTACTGCTTGATGTTCACCATCTTGTTTGGAGGCAGGGTGACAAGGAGCTCCCACTTGGCCAATCCCACTAGTACAGATGCTGAAGCCACCCCAAAAGTAAAACAGCCACTGTTGGTCTGCATGGACCTGCCTTTCAGCACATTTATACCCAAAATGCACTCAGGGGATGCCGCGACCAGCACTGATGTAGGCTACGCCTGGTTGTTCTGAGCCGTTAGCTGCCTTTACTGTAACCACCCGGGCCAGGGCGAGTGACCCTCCCAATCCTTCCATCATAACCTGGGCACCTCGCCATCCATTGGAGTCTCCTGGGATAACAATATCAAATAGTGTCACCCATTGATGAACATCTCGCTTTCCCCAAAGAGCTACAATAAGTAGGCAAGACCTCAGGTATCCTGGCTGGGAAAGGGTGACTAGCAGTGCAGAAGCCTTGTACCCTTGTAGCGGCGGGGTGGGAGGGTGCCACCAGCAGCTGCAGAGCTTTCTGCTACGCCTCAAAGGAGGGGTATGAGAATGGATCCTTCCCCCCCATTGCTAGGAAAATCAGCACCTTCACACCTACAATCCCAAACCCCAAAATTCCACTCCCTTTTTTTTGAGGAAGATCCTTCCACAAAGTATACAAAGCAGTGGCGGATATACTACCCACCTGTTCCTTTGGGAAGCCTGTCTTGAGCCAAAAACACCTCCTTTCAGGTCAGGTGAAACTGCCCCCCTCTCCTTCTCCCAGTGACAAGCCCCACCTACGTGTTCCAACTCTCCAAGAATCCTAGTGTCCTCCCTTCCACTGGCTCTAAAAGGGACAGTATCATTCCCTTCAAATGGGGGGGTGGGGGGTTAGCATTTTCACCACATACCATTTCATGGCTGAGGTAAACTTTCTATCCACCATTGAGCTATCCCCACCATCATAAATCCCAGTGATCAGGGCCCACTGAGAGAGAGCCTTACTTAACTTAACCTTTACCACCACCTTTACTCCATCCCACAAAGATCTTTACTCCTCGACCGTCCCCTGTAGGGCACTGTTTACCCCATGGTTTGATAACAATCCTCCCAGGGCACTCATTTTCTGGTCATATAAGACCACTTCAACTTTCTGCATCTCTGATCTTCTGATGAGGACCATCTCATGGGCCTCTACCTCTAGTTTCCTCCCTCAGTAGTCAATTGTCAGCTCCTTCTTAGTGTGGACTTTCAGTAAAAGATGTTTTTATGGCACCACTCAGCCAGATTTTCAATCTCTCGTCTATGCTGATTCAGTACCACTGTTGATTCAGTCTTAGACACTGGTGTCATCAGAAAACTTGAATTTGACATTGGAAATGTGGTTACCCACACAGTCATAAATAGAAAGCGAGTAGAGCAAAGGGCTAAACACACAGCCTTGTGTTGCACCTGTGCCGATGGAGATCATGGAGAAGATGTTGTTGCCAATTTGAACTGACTGGGGTCTGCAAGTGAGGAAATCAAGGATCTAATTGGACAGGGAAGTATTGAGGCCAATGTCTTGGAGCTTATTGATTAGTTTTGAGAGTATATTGTTTACCCTGTATACCTCAGACTTTAGGTACAACACTGAGTCATGTCATCTGCAGAAATTCTCTGATGACTCAGCAATAGTTGGGAGTATAAAGGGAGGACGGGAGGATGAATGCAGGGCCCTGGTGGCGAACTTTGTCAGATGGTGCAAGCTGAATCATCTGCAGCTCAACATCAGTAAGACAAAGGAGATAATGATGGACAACTGGATAGGAAAACTAAGCCTGCATTGCTCCTTCTTTTGCTTGGTACTGTGCAAGCACTGCCGGATGGCTGTTATAACACGCAGTCGGTATAAACAGAGTGAGAGTTAAATTGTAAAGTGAGCTTTTTTGACTAGATCCCCTAAATTGATTTGATTGAGTCTATCTTTAAAAATACTAATGTCAGAAATACTGCGCAGGTCTGGCGGCAGAAGACTCCACTCTCTTGTTGATCCTGGGTAGAGGGAGTACTGGCAGCAAATCTTGTTGAATGAAGGGGTTTCTAGTATGTAAGGTCCAGTTTGCTGTCGAGTTGGACTAACCCTGTGATGAATTTGGATATTTGATGGAGTGATGTTGTGAACTTCTTTGAAAATGGAGATTAACCGTAGTTTAGTACGTCGGTTTTCAAGTGGTTCCCACTGAAGGTTAGAGAGCACATTGGTGACACTGGATTTCCTGCTGTAATCATTTAGCACAAAGCCAGCAGCATGGGGTTGGGTTTTGTCAATGGACTTCTTTTTGTTAGCTTGATGGGGAACCCATATGGCTTTGGACGGACGAGTGTCTTGTATGCCATGACCTTGACGGATTCACTATGAGTGGAGGTTTCTTCGCAGGATACCCAGCATTTTGTTTGCTTTGGCTGTCATCTGATTGATGTGGCATGCCCAGTTAAGATCCTTGCTAATTTCAACACCAAGATATGGGTGGTGGGTGACTGGTTCAAGAATCTTTCCTTTCATGTTATATGTCATGTTGATTGGTTTAACTTTATGACTGACATGCATAGCATAACATTTAGATGAGCTAAAGGACATTTGCCATTCAGACTCCCGTTAACATAATGAATCAGTATCGTTTTGCAGCAGCTGAGCATCTTGGTCAGTTTTTATCCCACGGTAGATTATGCAGTCATCTGCAAAGAGTCTGACCTTCGACTTGACTATATTTGGCAAGTCGTTGATGTAAATGAGAAAAAGCAAGGGTCCCAACACGGTCCCCTGGGGCGCTCCGGATGTTACTGGAGATTCAGGGGACTCTGCCCCCTCGAGAAGCACACATTGCTGTCTGTTGGTAAGGAACATGTAAAAGGTTGTTAATGCCCGCATGTTCAAGCTTACGTAGTAATCTCTGGTGGGGGACCGTGTCAAATGCCTTGCTGAAGTCGAGTATGATTAAGTCTGCTTGGCTTCTATTGTCAAGGATCTTTGCTAAGTCGATGATCAGCCCTGCAAGTTGCATGTCACGAGATCTGCCCTGTCGGAATCCATGTTGGTGGTGAGTAAGAACATTGTGTCTGTCTAGATGGTCCATAATGCGACGGTGAATAATATGCTCAAGAATTTTACAAGGGATGGAGGTGAGTGAAACCGGTCTGTAATTTCCCGGATTTGTGCGCTCACCCTTCTTATAAATTGGAACGATGTTCGCTTTCAACCAATCGTCCGGTAATGTCCCAGTATCAATAGACTTCTGGAATATCCTTTGCAAAACAGAAGCTAGACTAGAAGCACAACTCTTCAGAATCATGGCTGGTGTTTGATCAGGTCCTGGTGCTTCCTTAGGCTGTAATTCCTCAAGAAGCTTCTTAACCCCTGTTACAGCTAGAATGAGATCTGGCAAGTCTGGGATATTGCTGGGGTCTAAAGTGGGGAGTTCATTCAAGTTTTCCCTTGTAAACACAGAAAAACTGCTGGTTAAGTGCTTGTGCTTTGGCTGCAGCAAGAGATACAATGCAACCCCCAGATGAGAGAGAAGGAATTCCAAAAACTTGTTGCTTTGTCGATTTAATAAAACTCCAGAAGGGTTTGGTGTTGTCACTCTTTAAGCTCTCACCAATTACACTATTAACATACTAATGGTGAGTTTTCCTGATGTTTCTAGTAATAAGTCGGTGCGAGGATTTGAACTTTTGCCAGACTTCACTATGGCCGGATTTCCTAGCTTTATTATAGAATCTTTGTTTTCTACATATCGCACGCCGGGTGGACTGGTTTACCCATGGTAAGTTGAAACTGGAAGAGGTCATTTTAGAGGGGACATACTTGTCAATTGCTGCTTGAAGGACCTCTTGGAAGTTAAACGAAAGAATATTAATACTGACCGATGCTAGATAGTCCTTAGCTAGTGACTGGTTGAAATCACTAACAAGTTTTGCAATTCCACTAAAATCTGCTTTCCTGTACAAAAATATTTTCCTTTTGGGGGGTTTAATTAATTTCACAGTACACTTTGCATTCACAACAGCAACATCATGATCGCTAATCCCTGCAGTGACATGGTGATTTACAACTAAAGCTGGATTTAACACAAAACATAAGTCCAGTATGTTACTTCCTCCAGTAGGATGTCAAACAATTTGTGTCAAATTAAAATCAGCTACAGTATCAAACATTAGTTTACTGACTGCTACATAACTGCCCCCTTGGCAGACAATACTGCTGTCCCAATCCACACTAGGCAGATTAAAATCTCCAAGAAGCCAAATAGATGCTGATTGAGGGATTTTTGAAAGTGACAAATCCAGTTCCTTTAAATAATCAACATCAGAAGATGGAGGGCAATAGAATGCTCCAGCATACACTGGTTTAGGCCTTTAACATGAATACTAATGCACTTTATTTCACAATTTGAATCTAGGGTATTTTCTTCAGTAACTATGTGAGTATTTTTCACTGCAGTAAACTCTCCACTATGGGAGCTAGATTTCCTGTCTTTCCTAAAAACCTAGAAGTAGGGGGGAAAGATCCCACCCGAAACAATGTCGTTGTTGAGCCATGACTCAGTACCAACTATTATGTTGGGGTTTTCATCGTCAATCAAGGCTTGAAAATTAGTTTTCTTGGCTCTCAAGCTCTGACAATTCATGTTTACAATGCTCTCTGTTACTATTGATGGTGAGGACGTGGACGTGGTGAGGACCTACCAAGTACATGGGGGCACACCTGGGGGACAGACTTGAGTGGAGCACCAACACAGAGGCTGTGTACAAAAAGGGCCAAAGTCATCTCTACTTCCTGAGGAGACTGAGGTCCTTCTGGAGTATGCAGACTTCTCCTTCACGTTCCACCACCCTATTGTCGCCAGTACAATCTTCCACGCAGTGCTGTTCTTGGGCAATGGCGTTAACACGGGTGATGCCAACAGGCTCAATAAACTGATAAGAAAGGCTGGCTCTGCTATCGGAGTCAAAGCGGACACACTGGAGGCTGTGGTAGAACAAAGGCCCCTAGGGAAAATCCTGTCCATTCTGGACAATGTTTCTCACCCTCTGCGTGCCACCTAGGCTGAACAGCGAAGCACTTTTAGTAACAGTCTAAGACAAATATGTTGCTTCAAAGAGCACTATATGAGATCATTCTTACCCTTGGCCATTAGGCTCTATAAGGAGTCAACCTACAGTCAGGGGAGTGATGACCACATCCTGTTAGAGATAACTTTTTTTCCTTACTTCTCTCCTAATATTTGTATATCTGTGCACTTGTAATGTTACTGTAGAACTGTAGTTTCCTTTGGGATCAATAAAGTATCTAAAGGCTCATTGTGAAGCTTTCCTGTCCACTGCAGTGTAATTTCAGCACCATGTAGCGATGCAGCTTGTTAAGATGCTCTCCACTGTGCATCTATAGAATGTCATGAGTATAGATGTACATAATTCAGCTCCCTTTGGCCTTCTCAGAAAGTAAAAGCATTGGTGACCTTTCCTGATTGTGTAGAATGTGTTCTGGGACCATGAGAGGTTGTGCGAGATGTGCACTCCAAGGAGTCTGAAGCTGCTCGCTGCTTCCACTGCTATACCGCCAATGTAAAGTGGGGTGCAAGCTCTCCTAAAGTCGCTAACCATTTCCTTGGTTTTGTTGACAGTTAGGAAGAGGTTATTTGCCTGACACTAGGCCTCGAGCTCTTTCACATCCCCACAAGGCCATTTCATTGTTATTGGGAGTTGAGCCCCACACTCATCACTAACAATACTCAGGGATGGTTCATCAGAGCAAATGAAAGTGAACACAATGAGCTTCCTGCTGATAGCTGCTAAAATTGAGACTTTTAAGTAGGTGTTTATCTGATTATGTAGAAATAATAAGCCTGCAAAAGAACAGCCTGTGGTCTCAAGTTGCCTAAGACCAGTGCAAAGAAATCTACCTGAGGCACAAGTCCAGAGGAGGAGCCATAAAGTAATACAGGGTATAGCCTTTGGTCAGATCCAGTGAGAATCTGACAAAGCTCAGTCTAGTGAACTGGGTGACCCACAGCCAAACAAATATAATAACAGAATGATCTGATAAGAAACAAGATAAGTAACCGTTTAAACTGCCTACTTCTATCATCCTGCACCGGGAACATAGCCCTCCATATCCCTACCATCCATGTACCTATCCAAACTTCTCTAAAATATTGAAATCAAGCTTGTGCTAGCAACTCATTCCACACTCTTACGACCCTCAGAATGAAGAACCCTCATGTTCCTTTCTCACCTTTCACTCTTAACCCACCCAACCTCAGTGGGAAAAGCCTGCTTGCATTTTGCCTATCTATACCCCTCATAAATTTGTATACCTCTATTAAATCTCCTTAAAAATCTTCTACGTTCTAAAAGAATACAGTCCGAACCTATTCAATCTTTCCTTATAAAACAGGTCTTCCAGACCCGGCAACATCCTTGTAAATTTTCTCTGTACTCTTTCAAACTTATTTACATCTTTCCTGTACGTAGGTGACCAAAACTGCACACAATACTCCAAATTAGACCTCATCAACATCTTATGCAACTTCAAGATATGAAAGCCAATGTGCCGAAAGCTTTCTTTATGACCCTATCTACTTCCAACAAATTATGGACCTATATTCCCAGATCCCTTTGTTCTACCACATTCCTCAGTCCCAACTGTTTACTGTGTAAGACCTACCCTGGCTGGTCCTACCAAAGTGCAAAACCTCATACTTGTCTGCATTAAATTCCATCTGCCTTTTTTTGGCCCATTTTTCCAGCTAATGCTAATCCTTCTGCAAGCCATGATAGCCTTCCTCACTGACTACTACATCCCCGGTCTTGGTGCCATCTGCAAATTTGCTGATCAAGTTAAACACATTATCATCCGGATCATTGATATAAATGACAACAATTAACCTAGCACCTATCCCTGTGGCACACCACAAGTCACAGGCCTCCAATCAGAGAGGCAACCCTCCACTACCACTCTCTGGCTTCTCCCACAAATCTAACATCTAATCCAATTTACTACCTCATCCTGAATGCCGAGCAGCTGAACCTGTTGTAAACCCATTACAATCTTCTATGTTGTCCACAACTTCACCAAACTTATTAACCCACCCTTCCACTTTCTCAGAGTCATATATAAAATTTACAAAAGCGTGGGTCCTGGAACAGATCCCAGTTGAACTCCACTAGACAAAGACATCTGGGCAGAAAAAGTCCATCTACTACCACACTCTGCTTTCTGTGGGCGAGGCAAATCCATGCAGTCGAGTTTCCCTGGATCCCATGTCACCTGACTTTCTGAATGAGCCTTCCATGGGGAACCTTGTCAAATGTATTACTGAAGTCCATAAACACCACATATACATACATACACATATATACACACACATATATATACATATATATGTGTGTGTGTGTGTGTGTGTGTGTGTGTGTGTGTGTGTGTGTGTGTGTGTGTGTGTATATATTTAGATATACACACACACACACATATATACATACATACACATATACATATATATATCCCTGTTATCTTTCTTGAATAAAGGATGAACATTTGCAAATCTTCTGGTACTACTTCTATAGCCATTGAGGACACCAAAATCTTCACCAATGGCACAGCAACTTCTTCCTTTGCTTTCCATAGTTACTTAGTTTATGTCCTGCCTGGCACTGGAGATTTACCTAGCCTAATGTTTTTCAAAATTCCAGCATATCCTTTTACTTACGTGTTCTTAGCATATTAGCCTGTTCTACACCAAGCTCATATTTGTCATGGACCCTCATTCTGGTGTATACTGAAGCACAGTAATCACTGAGAACCTCCGTCTGCTATCCCTGATCAGTTTTACCCTCACTCTAGACATTCTTCTATGCACCTAGTCATACAAGACTTGTCCTTTTCAATGGTCCCTGTTCGCATACAATTATCACTCAATCCTCACTCACATTTCCTCAAACATGGAGATTATGTTGCGATTAAGAGGGATGCCTGGCCAACATAAACTCCTTTTCCCAGATACAACCTTTGCTATTCTTTGACTCTTCAGGGAAGGTCATAGAAACCTCAGGGGCATGTGCAGTTATTTACATTTGTATGACATGTTTGTGTATTTTTAACTGAACCAATAAAAGTAATTATTGATTAATACAGAAATCTCTTTATGCCTAATCAATTATTCTTGTTGATGGTAAATACCTGCAACAAGTGCTTGTGGGCAAGCTTGTTTTGTAACCAGGATTTGTTATGGATAAAGTGTAATGCAGTGAAGCCTGTAGCCCACTGTTTTCTCTTGTGTTTCTCTTGCCCAGAAATTGTTTTTGCTTTGTTTCTTAAGTATAAAAACATTGTGGAGTGCCTATTTGAATTCAGATCCCTTCAATTGGACAGCAGAATTAGTGTCCAATCACTCCCGCATTTTCATAGTGAAATACTTCCTTACATTGAACCGATTTTATTGAATACAGGATACTTATATCATTTGATATTGCAGACACCATGACCATATTTCCATTAGTTGTGTGTCTGGAACCAAGATACTTAGTTTCATAGATCTCATCAATACACTTTGTCATGTATTCAAGGAATTCAATCAAACTGGTCAGACAGGATCTGCCTTTGTGAAAGCCAAGCTGACTGCCTCGCTCTCTTCCCCCACTCCTGTTAGTCACACACATCCACAGTTAACAGGCTTTTCAGTTCACCAGGTCTTTGTTTATAAGCACACAATGAGATCTCTTTTCCCTTTGAAGTAAATACAGATCCTACATTTATAAACTATGTTATCCCAGCTCCTAATGCTCATCTGGAGCATCATTCATCAACAGTCCCACTCTATGAACTCTAATGCAGTTTTATCTCAACTGCTCAAAGTTTGCTTTACCAAATGTCAAAGTTCAGGCTGAACTTCAAACCGCTCTAACTCAATATTAAGTTCAATATATTTATCGTATCTCTGAACATGGTACCGCTAGCACAAACTTGGTATGCCCTATTCTCTTGTTGGTTTAATGAGATACTATTCCACAAATTCGTTTGGAAGACTTAATAGAAATTTCCTGCTTCTCTCAGTTTCCTGTAATAACACTAATTGTGACAAGATTGTCTGAATAATGTACATCTGCATTTGCATTGCCTAATCATTTTCAGATCTGTCAGAAAACTCACATTAACCTGCCAGTTTGTACTCCTTCCCTCCCACGACCAACTTGTTCTGGTTTCTGTCCACTTCCCTTTGAGACCTGATGAAGGATCTTGACCTTAAACATTGACTGTTCCCCTCCATAGAAGTGGAGGTAAAAAAAAGCTATTACAATTAGATGCTGGATGATTACTGATACCTTTGGATCCTTAAATACAAAATCAGTTTCAAGTGAAGAGCAGAGGAGAAATTATTCAGACAGATGTTATAACTTTTAGACTGTTGTCAATATAGTCTCAGAGTTAAAGGATTAAAATTTAATTCTTAATTTTGCTTAAATTTAACAAATAAACCTGCAGATTCTGAAAATCTGAAATAAAAACACAATAGAGACTCTCAACAGGTAAGGCAACATCTGTGGAAGGAGAAATAATTAATATTTCAGTTTCAAGGCCATTCATTAGAACTGGGAAAGAGAATATACAGTCCTGTTGAAGGAACTCCACCTGAAACACTGACTCTTTATTTCCCTCCAAGGTGCTGCCTGACTGCTGAACTCAACCAGCATTGTGTGCGTGGTGCTCAAGATTTCCATCATTTGCAGAATCACTTGTGTTTATCAAAATCTTTTATATATTTGTAGTCCTGAGTTCCACTATGAGAATTCGTCTTGCTTTTCCACTGCTTTGAGCACCTTCATGATCTCTATGAGCAATTCTACTTTTCCTCCAATCTTTCTCTCTTGCTTTTACAATTCAGCACAAGAAATTAGGCTCAGTACTGTGTAAACGCTGGACACTGTGAATACAATAGGCATCAAAAAATTGTGCCAATGCCAGAGCATAGATTTTATATAAGACATGCTGCAGAATATTTTGATGCAGGTGCAAGTACATGCAGTTAATATCCAGCAGAAGCAGGCAGATCAATCTGATTTTCTCTAACATTTACTACTAGCATTGAGATTCTGCAGTTTTATGTTCCAGCCATTAACATTCCATTCATCTCAGAGAGCTACATTTGTATTAAGTACCATGACGTGCCCTCCAATCCCAGCAACCAGTACTTTTTAAGTTAGCTACTTGATTTTGCTCCAACTCCAGTTGATGGACTTTCTGCTGACTCTAAAGCATCAGCATAATGCAGTTATTACCAGAAACATTAAGCACCAGTGGGCCTTTCCCTTACAATTTGGCAGTGAAGCAGCAAAAGAGCTAAACTCCTTTTTGAAAGAGCTGTTAAAATATTAGAGATTGAAGGTTTGAGGGAAGTTGTAGTGTTTTGGAAATAATTCCACAACATGAACCTGAATGTTGACCAAAGTCTTATGTTTAAGAAAGGAGATCCTCACTGAAACCTGTCAGAGGTTGCAACCACTGCCAGAAAGACACTTTACCAGTGTCTGTGAAAGTATATCTGGATATGAAGAGTAAATAGCAGGCACTGTTGGCAAGCAGGTCACAGTTGCTTAATCAGGTCACTGATACTCTCTTATCAAAAACAAATTTCTTCACTTTATTCCTTTTTAGATATGCTCAATGGAGAGGAGGGATTACCCACGATGGACTGGGCTGTAACCACTACTTTTTGTAGGGTTTTCTGTTCAAGGGCATTCGTGATTCCATACCAGGCTGTGATGCAGCCAGACAATTAATGCTTCACTGCACGTCTACAGAAGTTTGTCAAGGTTTTAGATTCTTTGCAAGCTCCTAAAGAGATAGAGGCACTGTCACGCTTTCTTCATAATAACTTATGTGCTGGGCCCAGGATAGGCCCTCTGAATTAATAACACCAAGGAATTTAAAGTTGCTGATCCTCTTCACCTCTAATCCTCTGATGAAAACTGGCTCCTGGACCTCTGGTTTCCTCCTCTTGAAGGTTTTGCTGACATTTAGTAAGAGGTTATTGTTATGGCACCACTCAGCCAGATTTTCTATCTCCCTCCTCTATGATGATTCATCACCACCTTTGACTCAGCCTATGACAGTTGTGTCATCAGCAAACTGGAATATGGCATTGGAGCTCTACTTAGCCACACAGTCATAAGTGTAAAACGAGTAGAGCAGGAGGCAAAGCACACAACCTTGTGGTACACCTGTGCTGATACAGATCATGGACAAGATGATGTTGCCTATCGTAAGCGACTGGAGTCTGCAAGAAAGGAAATCATTCATCCAATTGCACAAGGAATTATTGAGGCCAATACCTTGAAGCTTAATGAAGTTTTGAGGAGATTATAGTATCGAATGCTGATCTATAGTTGATTAAATGCATCCTGTTTAATGATCTTTTCTGTCCAAATGTCCCATGGTTGAGTGAGGAGCCAATGAGATGGCTTCTACTGTGGACGTGTTGTTCCACTGGGCAAATTGGAGTGGATTCAAGTCATTTCTCAGGCTGCAGTTGATTTGTTTCATCACCAACCTCTCAAAACATTTCATCACTGTGTATGTAAGTACTACTGCATGACAGTTATTAAGGTGGCACTTGTATAATTGAAGCCTGCTTGAAGCAAATGGGTACCTTAGGCTACCAAAGCGAGAGGCTAAAGATCTCAGAACACTTTAGCCAGTTGATTAGCAGAGGTTTTTAGTACTTGGCCAGGTACCCCATCTGAGTCAGATGCTTTTCGTGGGTTCACTCTCCTAAAGCCTGCTCACACACACATTGGCCTCAGAGATTGAAAACACAGGATCATCAGAGGCTGTGGGAATTTGTGAAGGATCCTCCATATTTTATAGACATAGGTGCAGAAGTAGACCATTCGGCCCTTCGAGCCCGCACCACCATTTTGAGATCATGGCTGATCAACTACTATCAATACCTGGTTCCTGCCTTGTCCCCATATCCCTTGATTCCCCTATCCATAAGATACCTATCTAGCTCCTTCTTGAAAGCATCCAGAGAATTGGCGTCCACTACCTTCCGAGGCAGTGCATTCCAGACCCCCACAACTCTCTGGGAGAAGAAGTTTTTCCTTAACACTGTCCTAAATGACCTACCCCTTATTCTCAAACCATGCCCTCTGGTACTGGACTCTCCCAGCATCTGGAACATATTTCCTGCCTCTATCTTGTCCAATCCCTTAATAATCTTATATGATTCAATCAGATCCCCTCTCAATCTCCTTAATTCCAGCGTGTACAAGCCCAGTCTCTCTAACCTCTCTGCGTAAGACAGTCCAGACATCCCAGGAATTAACCTTGTGAATCTACGCTGCACTTCCTCTACAGCCAGGATATCCTTCCTTAACCCTGGAGACAAAAACTGTACACAATACTCCAGGTGTGGTCTCACCAGGGCTCTGTACAAATGCAAGAGGATTTCCTTGCTCTTGTACTCAATTCCCTTTGTAATAAAGGCCAACATTCCATTAGCCTTCTTCACTGCCTGCTGCACTTGCTCATTCACCTTCAGTGACTGATGAACAAGGACTCCTAGATCTCCTTGTATTTCTCCCTTACCTAACTCTACACCGTTCAGATACTAATCTGCCTTCCTGTTCTTACTCCCAAAGTGGATAACCTCACACTTATTCACATTAAACGCCATCTGCCAAGTATCTGCCCACTCACCCAGCCTATCCAAGTCACCCTGAATTCTCCTAACATCCTCATCACGTCACACTGCCACCCAGCTTAGTATCATCAGCAAATTTGCTGATGTTATTTTCAATGCCTTCATCCAAATCGTTAACGTAAATGGTAAACAGCTGTGGTCCCAATACCAAGCCCTGTGGCACCCCATTAGTCACCACCTGCCATTCCGAGAAACACCCATTCACCGCTACCCTTTGCTTTCTATCTGCCAACCAGTTTTCTATCCATGTCAATGCCTTCCCCCCGATGCCCTGAGCTTTGATTTTACCCACCAATCTTCTATGTGGGACCTTATCAAATGCCTTCTGAAAATCGAGGTACACTACATCCACTGGATCTCCCCCGTCTAACTTCCTGATTACATCCTCGAAAAACTCCAACAGATTAGTCAAGCATGATTTACCCTTGGTAAATCCATGCTGGGTCGGCCTAATCCTATCACTGCTATCTAGATATGCCACTATTTCATCCTTAATAATGGACTCTAGCATCTTTCCCACCACCGATGTCAGGCTGACAGGTCGATAGTTCTCTGTTTTCTCCCTCCCTCCTTTCTTAAAAAGTGGGAAAACATTAGCCATTCTCCAATCCTCAGGAACTGATCCTGAATCTAAGGAACATTGGAAAATGATTACCAATGCATCCGCAATTTCCAGGGCCACCTCCTTTAGTACCCTAGGGTGCAGACCATCTGGACCTGGGGATTTGTCAGCCTTCAGTCCCATCAGTCTTCTCATCACCGTTTCCTTCCGAATGTCAATCTGTTTCATTTCCTCTGTTACCCTATGTCCTTGGCCCATCCATACATCTGGGAGATTGCTTGTGTCTTCCTTAGTGAAAACAGATCTAAAGTACTCATTAAATTCTTCTGCCATTTCTCTGTTTCCAAAAACAATTTCACCCAATTCATTCTTCAAGGGCCCAACATTGTTCTTAACTATCTTCTTTCTCTTCACATACCTAAAAAAGCTTTTGCTATCTTCCTTTATATTCCTGGCTAGCTTGCATTCGTACCTCATTTTTTCTCCCCGTATTGTCTTTTTAGTTAAGTTCTGTTGTTCCTTAAAAACTTCCCAATCATGTCCTCCCACTCACCTTAGCTCTGTCATATTTCCTTTTTTTTTTAATGCTATGCAATCTCTGACTTCCTTTGTCAACCACTGTGGCCCCTTTCCCCCCTTTGAATCCTTCCTTCTCTGGGGGATGAACTGATTTTGCACCTTGTGCATTATTCCCAAGAATACCTACCATTGCTGTTCCACTGTCTTTTCTGCTAGGCTATCCATCCAGTCAACTTTGGCCAGCTCCTCCCTCATGGCTCCATAGTTTCCCCTGTTCATCTGCAACACTGACACCTCCGAGCTGCCCTTATCCTTCTCAAATTGCAGATAAAAGCTTATCATATTGTGATCACTACCTCCTAATGGCTCCTTTACTGCGAGATCACTTATCAAATCCTGTTCATTACATAACACTAAATCCAGAATAGTCTTGTCCCTGGTCGGCTCTCGTACAAGCTGTTCCAAGAATGCATCCCGTAGGCACTCTACAAACTCTCTATCCTGTGGTCCAGCACCAACCTGATTCTCCCAGTTCACCTGCATGTTGAAATCCCCCATAACTACTGCAACATTACCTTTGCCACATGCCAATGTTAACTCCCTATTCAACTTGCACCCAATATCCATGCCACTGTTTGGTGGCCTATAGACAACACCCATTTGGGTCCTTTTGCCCTTACTGTTCCTCAGTTCTATCCACACAGACTCTACTTCTCCTGACCCTATGTCCCCCCCTTGCAAAGGACTGAATCTCATTCCTCACCAACAGGGCCACCCCAACCCCTCTGCCCACATTTCTGTCCCTACGATAGCACGTATACCCTTGTACATTCATTTCCCAGGTCTGATCTCCCTGCAGCCATGTCTCCGTTATCCCAACAACATCATAGTTACCCATTCGCACCTGGGCTTCAAGCTCATCCGCCTTATTTCTGACACTTCGTGCATTCAGATATAGAACTTTTAACCCATTTCTCCTCTCTCTGTTTGAATCGCTGCCTATTGTGCTTAACCCAACTCCCCGAACTCCCATCGGGCTATACGCCCCTAGAATTTTGTTGTCCTTCCTAAATTTACTTATTCTTTCAAACACATTTAACTCCATGTTCCGTCAGACCATCCCTCTGTACATGAGTCCTCCTTATCACTTGTTCCGCCCCCCCTTTTGTGGTCAAAGGGAGAATAAAAAGGACTGAGCTCATCTAGAAGTGAAACCCTGCTGTTGCCCAAGTCGCCTGAATTAATTTTATAAGAGGTGATAGTATTCAATCCCTGCCACAACTGTACAGCATTTTTCATTGATTCTAGTTTAGTCTGGAATTGCCACTTTGTCCACGAGGTGCTTTCTGGAGACCAAACCTTGTAAGGTTCTGGTCGATAAATTCTGGCCTTAGGACTCACACCACCAGATCCAGGAATAGCGATTACCTCTCAACCCTCACGCTCTTGAACCAAAGGGTATACCCTCACTCAACTTCACGTGCCCCATCACTGACATGTTCCCAAACTCATAACCCACTTTCAAGGACTCTTCATCTCATGTTCTCAATATTTATTGCTTATTTATTTAATATTATATTTCCTTTCCTTTTGTATTTGCCCAGTTTATTGTCTTTTGCACATTGGTTGAACAGAAGACAAATGGTCTTTCATCAATTCTATTAAGAATTTATTTAGTATGCTTACAAGAGAATGAATTTCAGGATTGTATTTGGTGACATAAACAGTATGTACTTTAATAAATTTACTTTGAACTCTGAAACCTATTCCCTCCTGCCAAAGAGCAGCAGATGGAGTAAACACAAATATTTGCGAGCTTCCATGTGGTACAGCCTGTTATTCCATATGTGCCTTGTGTTAACTGTGCCAAAGGGACTCCACTCCTTCAGGGGCAATACATGTCTGACTGGACCAGCACATCGTGCAGTTAAGAGCCCAGCATTTAGATACAAGTCATGATGTGTTCATTCTGATAATATCTGTTATTCCAGCTGTATTTCTCTAATGTGACAAATTAAAGGTGGATGACAAGGGCCATCCATAATTGCTTCATAAATCATCTGCAAAACCAATGTAGAAGTGAGCAGCATGCAAACAATGGGCACCATGTTGCCACAACAAATCTGACTGGACAGACCTGTGGCATACTGAACCAATAATTTTGACCTGCATCTATCTGCAGGAACCTAGGCAGATTTAAAATCTGTGTCATGATTTAACACTACCATTGAGAGGGATCAGGTTTGGGCACCTGTTATCAAGAGAAGAACTGAGACATAAGAGGTGTCACAGGAGGAAGAGATGGAATTGAAAATTATAAGCTACATCGCAAATTTCTGCTTGATCCCTTAAAAATAACAAATTCAGGTGGGATACTGGTAATCTCAGCCCCAATCTTAACCACATACACACACTCAGTGATCTTCCCTCTGCCAAGCATCAAAAAACAACATAAAATTTGGAACAAATGTATAGATTGAAACATGCTAAGTTTTCACTGGGATGGGAGCATAAGTACCGTCAACCAAAATCTCATATTTCAGTTCCTGCATGCAAATTGTTTTGGATACTGAAATTTGGAATCAGCAGGTCAGCTACATCTTTTTAATGTGCCCCCATGAGTTTGATTTCATTTGCTCTACCAATCTTTCTAGCTCAATTATAAAAACTGGGTCTGATTATTTAATAGAATGGAGATACTTGTTCAGTTACAAGAAGTTTTACCAGTATATCAAATTTACTGAGTACCATGAAATATACTCCTGGACATTTGATGCAGTTATCCCAGTACTTGCAGGACCCCATAACCTTTGTACACCTTTTAAGGCCAAGCTTAATTGGCTGTTTTTCTTCCACTGACCTACTGAAAGGCCTTGAAGGACTTCTTCAGTGGGTTAGTGGAAGAAAAACAGAGTTGTCCCAGAGTCACACTATTCAGGGCCAGGACTGAACTTTTTTCTCTCAGGACTGTCCCAACAATGCAATGAAGGACAGACAGCCTAAGTTCTCTGAAAACCTTCTTCCCTAATCTGATACCAGGACATGGCATCCAGCTAGCCCTAAATGGTGGAATCTGACCTTCCACACACCTCAGAGGCTGCTGACTTCCATGCCAAGTGCTACTGAATCATAAGCCATCAGATGCAGCTCACTGTTGCAAATGTGAACATGTGAATAGAGTTATCCATCACATCCAAGCTGGAAAAGTGAGTTTCAAACTCTGTGCAAAGCCCTGGTCCAGACTTATCTAAGATGACATTTATTGCAAGATTTCTAATGCATTACATATTTTTTTAATCATATAAATTGTGCTCTAATACTTCGCATCCTTTCTCCTTAAAGACCATAGGACATAGAAGCAGAATTAGGCCATTTGGCCTATTGAGTCTGCTGCATCATTCAATCATGGCGGACCTTTTCCACATCTACTTCGTCTAGGCCTTTCAACATTCAAAAGATTTCAATGAGATCCCCCCCCTCATCCTTCTAAATTCTGGCAAGTACAGACCCAGAGCCATCAAAAGTTCCTCATATGATAAACCTTTCATTGCCAGAATCATCCTTGTGAACCTCTCGTGAACCCTCTCCAAATCCAGACCATCGTTTCTGAGATGAGGAGCCCAAAACTCAATACTCACGTTGAGGCCTCACCAGTGCCTTGGAAAACCTCAGCATCATATCCCCACTCTTGTATTTCTCTTGAAATGAATTTTGCATTTGCCTCACTCACCACCAACTCTACCTGCAAGACTCCATATCATTTACCTCTTCAGAGGAAGCATTGGTTTTACACAGAACTACGTCCATGACTTTCGCCTCCATACACAGTTAAGAAGAGTTTTAGTTTCAAAATCATCTTTTATTTGCTATCCTCTTTCGTCACAGGTATCTGTAGAAAATCTCTGGCTTTCCTTTAATTTTACCAGCCAATATTTGTTCATTTAATCTATTTGAATTCCAAATTTCATAATTAATTTCACTCATATCTCTTTTCTGCTCCCCAATTGTTTCTGGACTCATCAGCACTCATTATCTGCATGAGCTTTCCTTTTCTGAGTTTATTTCATCACCAATGTTCAATTGCTCAGGGCTTTTTAACTAGACGTTCCTTTTTCTCACACCAGAAACATATTCAGTCTGAATCTTTACAATATCCTCCCATTAATCTGTTAAATGATTTACATTTAAATTCCCCTCGCCTTTGTAAATCACACTGCAATTTAGTAATGAGGGTATAAACAAGTTTAGGAATCTTATCACCAAACTATCATTTTTTTTAACAACTTGCTACATCTATTGAAATATGCTTATTGCTCTTTCCACATGCGGAATATTAGTGACTA
Source organism: Hemitrygon akajei (assembly GCF_048418815.1). Classification (NCBI taxonomy): domain Eukaryota; kingdom Metazoa; phylum Chordata; class Chondrichthyes; order Myliobatiformes; family Dasyatidae; genus Hemitrygon; species Hemitrygon akajei. The sequence continues at coordinate 111,758,456 of NC_133125.1, forward strand.
TCTATTGAGCTTTACTACTTGGGTCAGATTGGTGAGATTTTTGTGACAATGCACCCAGGTTCAGGAAGCTCTTCTTGCAGCCTTGCTCTCCTTGGCTCTTGCTTCCAATTCATTCTGTACATGTACTCGCAGGGAATTCTAACGTCTCAAGAGCACAAGATATCTACTACTTTTTATCTCCTTCACAAAAGCCTCCAAAGCCATGTACAATGGATCCAAGGATGATGAAGGATCTCCACCGAATCATCAACTATTTATTCACATCCATAGATGCTGCCTGATTTGCTGAGTTCCTCCAGCATTTTGTGTGTTGCTTGAGATATCCAGCATCTGCAGAATCTTGTGTTTCTACATTTTAGTTTCTGTGTTAATGCTAAATTGGATGAAACATTACTAAAGGAATAGACAATATCTTATGGTAATACATAGACAGAGATATTGCACCGTAGAAAACCAGTTATAAAAGATAGCACTGCAAACAAAAACATCTTTCCAGCTTAGTGAAACCTTTGTCAATTTTTCCTCTATAGTGAAATGCAAAAATTAATCTACTACTGTGTGCTTTTAATTACTCTTATCTTTGATTAAAATAGTCTATATTGTCTGCCAACACCACAAATCCACTGACCTCCATTAAGAAATCTTTTAGAGAGCTTGGGGAAAAGAAAATCCTTGAACAGTGTACCCAATAAATAGTCCTTGTAAAAAAATACATCCCAACAAGGAAAACATTCCGTCATCCCATCACAATGAGAACATAAGTACAAAGGTTTGTCAAGTGTCTCTCCTAATTATATATGAATATCAAGTAGACAGTAAGATTGGTTTGAAAATTCTCAAACTAGCTAGTTTATGAATTTGATGAGCCTGAATACACGTCACAATGATAAAATGAATGAAGTATACTGAGAACGAGCAGCCATACAGACACAGAGAAGGATGACACCTACCACATACAACTCCATCACTTTCTTCACTTAGGGGTTTTGGATTTCACCTGGTTCTTCAAAAAGGATAAAATCTTTGGGATGCAGTGACATAATATTTTTCATGCAACTCCATAACAATTATCTATATGCATTTTTGTTTATGGTCACAAATAAAAATTAATACTTAATCAGGAACTCACCATTGCTGACAATTTTGATCCATTGATCTGTGCATTCATTATTGCATCATTCACTAACGAATGGAGATTCAGTAAAATTTGTTCTAAATCATATGTTTCCAGTATTCCGCTTGATAGTTCCTCAAGTGATCTAATGTATTCCCGCCAGTGAGGATCAATTTCTGCCATATTAGCAAGGCATCCTCTAATTACATTCAGGCAATATCCCATGCATGGCTTATGATTAGTCCAGCCTTGGCAATGGGAACAGTACTGCATCTTCAGCAAAGCCCTGCTGCACTCTTTGGTATAGTGCAAGTGATCAGTTGTGTTAATTATTTCAATTCCTAAATTTAAGGCCTGCAAGAACATATGCTCAGCAGTTAAAGAGTTTGACATTTGACTTGAAATTAATTTTGGGAAATAGCCAAATGGGTTGAGGTCCTTCCTTACCCTTCGAATACACGTTGTAAAATCTGGAGAGACGTTACTAAGGCCTGGTTTGATTAGATGAGTATAGACCAGTGGAAAGAGGTTGTCAAAAAATCTGTTCACAAATTCATCAACATTTTTCTCTGAGCCAAAGATGAAGAATGCAACATCGGCGAAGAGTTCTTGAACTAGTGCAGCCATTTGTGGGGCCAATTTTCGATATGCAGTTCTTAGCAGCACCTTGGTGTTGTCCTCAGCTTGCTGAATTATATTCTGAAATGCTTCTGCAATAAAAACAGATACATCAGTATTCTAATACAGAAGTTATACATTTCTTCATCACTTGGAAAATATAGACCCATTTTCCATAACTTGGAAGCCAGCTCTTAGCAAAAGCAGGCATCCGTGATGGAATTTAACATCACATCCAAATGCTCTGACAGAACTTCAAGATCTTAAATGCAGCACTAAGTTCCTGATCTATCCTGCAGCTGATATCCCCACCTTTCTGAACTCTTCAAAGACACGCAGCAGGCACCTCAAATCAGTAAAAATTGCACAGGTGCCGTTTGCAAAATCCTCCAAACCAGAGTCAGGATAAGTAAACCATCATCAGCAACCTCCCCCACAGGCCCCAACCTTCCCTGCACTGAGACTCTAACTATACTTCAGAATCAGGTTTAATATCACTGGCATATGTCATGAAATTTGTTGTTTTAGGGTAGCAATACAGTGCAATATACAAAAACTGTAAACTGCAATAAGTATATACAAAAAAATTAAGTAAGAGAGACAAAAGGGAAAAATAAATACTGAGCTAGTGCTATCCCAAACAGAGAAAATCTGCAGATGCTAGAAATCCAAGCAACGCACACAAGATCCTGCAGGAACTCAGCAGACCAGGCAGCAGCTACGGAAAAGAGTACAGTCAACGTCTCCGTCCAAAGTGTCAACTGTACTCTTTTCTCTAGATGCTGCTCGGCCTGCTGAGTTCCTCCAGCATTTTGTGTGTGTTACTGAGGTAGTGTCCATGGTTTTGTTGTCCATTGGGAAATCTGATGGCAGAGGGGAAGAAGCTGTTCCTGAAATGTTTAGTGTACATCTTCAGGCTCCTGTACCACTTTCTTGATGGCGGCATTGAAAAGATGGCATGACCTGGGTGATGGAAGTCGTTAATAATGGATGCCACCTTTTTGAGGCATCACCTTGTGAAGGTGCCCTGGATGCTGGGAAAGCTGGTGCCCATGATGGAGCTGGCGGACTTTCCAACTTTCTCCGATCTGTTATATTGGCCCCTCATACCAGACAATGATGCAACCAGTCAGAATGCTCTCCACAGTACATCTGTAGAAATTTGTAAGTGTCTTTGTTGACATGGCAATTCTCCCCAAACACCTAATGAAATACAGTCACTGTCGTACCTTCTTCGTACATCATGTTGGGCCCAGGATAGATCCTCAGAGATGTTGACACCCAGGAACTTGAAAATGCTCACCCTTTCTACTTCTGATCCCTCAATGAACACTGGTGTGTGTTCTGTCAACTTCCCCTTCCTAAAGTCCACAACCTATTCCTTGGTCTCACTGACATTGAGTGCAAAGTTATTGCTGCAACACTACTCAACTAGGTGATCTATCTCGATCTTGTATGCCTCCTCATCACCATCTGAAATTCTGTCAGCAATAGTTGTTGGTATTTTGATCAGCACACCACATTAGCCACCTGTTCAACACAGGTTTCAAATAAAGTTGTTGTTCTTTTTCTCTGTAATGGAAAAGAGGTCACAGATAAAATGTTTTCGGGATATTCTCAAAACCTCTTGAAAAACACAAGATCCTCACCACCTCCGCACAACCCATTCACCATCTCATTAAGCATTTTCTATAGTAGAGTCTTTGGGACTCCACTTTCACTTCAACAGCTACTCCTGAATCTACAGAGCTGGAGTAGAAATCAGTCAACTAAGGGTCTACCTAATACGGAAGAAAGCAGTAATTTTGCTTTTAAACTAACTTTTACTCAAAAGAAGAAACCAGAATCAAAAGCATTTGATTATCTTTTTTAAAATTCACTCACCACCTCTCTTTCTGTAGATATTAGAGTACTGATCCATATGATTCAGGTTTATTTATCACATGTACATCAAAACCTGCAGTGAAATGTTTCATTTACGTTAAAAGCCAAGACATCCAAGAATGTGCTGGGGACAGTATTGAAATGTTGCCACACATTGCAACACCAACATAAGATGCCCACAATATTCTGCATAACACCACCACCAGCAAAAACAGAAAAGGAAGCCCCTTTCCCAACCCTCCCACTCATACAGGCCACGTACGATTCTCCGGTCCTTGTCCCTGAATTCCCAGACATCGAGCATCCAACTTAGGACTTGACCCCAGGACTTGCCAATCATGGATTTGATCTTCGGGACTTGCCTTCCTAACTCTCACAGACCTTCCACCCTAGTGACCTGGGCCCCTGAAACTCCTTGGACCTCTACCTTCAGCCTTGGACCTTCAGGTTTCTATCTTCAGTCACCATGCTTTGTACTTCACCCTTCAATTTTGCTATTCGGACTACATCTAACCACGGAATGATCTTTGGACTACACCAGACTGACCTTTGGGCCTTGACTCCTTGACACTGACCCTCGTGATTCCCACCTGCACCTGTGACAGGCCACCCGTATAGACCTACGACCTGGAATTTATCTTTGACCGTGGGATAGCTGGTCTCCTCAGCACCTGCCAAACGACTTCTGGGAACGATGACGTTCATCTGCGGAACACTTCAACCTGGATTCGAGCTCCTACCAAAATTTCTCATTTACTGCCCCAAGCCTCAAACTCCCCCGATCCCTCAACCTGCTCTTTGAAGGAGAAGGACATCTGAGATGCTCTGAAAAGAAAAGCCACATCCTGGTCTCACAAATCCCGTGACAAGTTGAAAAGGACCAGCAGAAACGGAACACACCTGGAGTCTGGTTTACTATAAATTAAGACTAAATTTATTACTACTACGAATTAATATCATTAAAACCAGATAATACGATACAGGTTATAAACTATTATAAATATATACACACACACACACCCCGCCCGCCCCCCCCCCCCCCCCGGTAAATGTGTGTGTGTGTGCGTGGATACAAAGATAATAGTCCCAGAGGTAGATATCAGTCTTACGGTGTCAGGTAAGTTTAAGCAGTTCAGTTCACTTTGTGTTGAGTTGATGGAGAGAGAGAGAGAGTTAATTGAGTTGATGTCTACATTGGCAGCTTTAGTTGTTCTTGCTTCCGAAGTCTTTAGAGTCGCTTCGTGTGAACCCCACACAGACACAGATGGACAGAGCCCCTTCTAGGGAACCCACGGCACGGGTTCACCACCAGCAGACCCCCACAGGCAAGCTCTTACCCGCACTGGTAATCACGGGTCGAAATTAATCGGTCCGTGGCCTCCACCCTCGTGGTGGTCTTAAACTCCACCAGTGGTTTCTCCGGTAGCTTCCGCAATTCTCCCGTGTTGTGTCTCTTCTGCCGTTATCAGATCAAAAGCCTCAACTTTTTATAATCCATTCGAAATTCCAGCTATCCGTTAACTCAACCGCTCTGAGCTGTTACCATGGTGACTTCCCAGCTTGTGTCTCAGCTGGTGCCGTACTCTCTCTCTCAAGGTCACAATTAAAAGTGTTATCAAAACCAAGTCAGAGTCCTCTCTCTCTTTTAATTGCCTCCTTGTTCATGAGACTGCTGAATTTTCTAGCAGTTTCTCACCTGCGTGACACTGGGAACAGATGTAGTGCAGAAGGAGGAAATGGGAAAAGGGACCTTAAGGCACTTTTATAAATGACAGGGTAGGAAGAGGTTTACTTAAGAAAGCTGTGCAAGTCAGTAGGTTTATAAAAGATATCAGCAAACAGTCCATCTCCAGAGAAGGAGATAGATCAAGAAAGGGGAGGAATTTTGTCAGAGGTAGACCATGGATCGGGTAGAAGTTGCAAGCAAAGTTGATGGAATTAATAATCTTGCATTGCTGCATGAAGCAGCACCAATGCAGTTGTCAATGTAGTGCAGAAGTAGCTGGGGAGCATTACAAGAAAAGCATAAGAACATGGACTGTTCCACATAGCTAACAAAAAGCTAGTGACCTTGGCTACACTTTGGGTTTGAAGAAAGTGGGAGAAGCTGAAAGAGAAATTGCTGAGTTTGAGGGCCAGTTCTGCCAGATGGAGGAGGGTGATGGCGAAAGGGAACTGGTTGGGTCTGTTGTCTAAATAAAAGCAGAGAGCTTTAAGGCCCTCCTAACTGGGGATAGGAGTGCATAGGGTCTGGACTTCCATAGTGAAAATGCCAGGGAACTGAAAGTTGTTGAAAAAAATCAAGAGCATGAGAAGTATCATGGATGTAGATGTGGATTGAGGTACAACAGACATTTGTGCTTATATTGTAATGAGCTAGAAAAGAGAACTTGAATTGTTTGGTATTATCAAATCAAAATTTTCTTCTGATATTTTAAGAACATTCTAGTTTTACATGGCACTTTCCCAACTGCATGAGGGAAAAATACTGTTAAGCCCCATTACAGAAATGTAAGCAGAAAAAAAAGTATTATATTCGGGTACAGCCATTAGTGAGGATACACAGATATCGTTATTCAGATGACTTGCTGGTCCGAGCCTGTATCAGCTCTCATACAGACAAGAAAGACTGACTGCACTTTACTGAAGTCTGGGAATTGCTCTGGTCAAAATTGATCATTCAATTATCATGATATTGCAACATCCGATCTTTATCAATTTATCATTGCAGGAATATGTGTGTGCAAATTCCCTGCAATTACATTCCAAAAGTGTTTCATTTACAATAAAGTTAGAAGATGAGCTGAGTTCAGGGAAGGAAAGGTAAGGCTCGTCAAGGTAGATCATGGATGCTGTGCTCCAGCTGTCTCCGTCAGTCAATATGCAAGCCAGTACACGAGCCAAGGCAGCACGGTATGTAGAGTGAGCTGTCACCCATGTAGCAGGCTCCCCCTCTCCACACAGGTGATGAATTCAGAGGAACAGCAGAGACCAATGCAGTTTGGCACCAACAGGAGCTGCTAGTCAGCATTGAGCTCAATATAGAACTGTCTTAGGGATTCCCAGCTCTGGATTTTCCCCACAGGGTTTACTCCCAAAGCTTTCTCCATGAATGGGCATAGCCCCAAGGCAAGAGAGGTTTCCTACTCCTAGATGAGCTGCCAACCAGGGACTGGCTTTAAGGTGCCAATCACCCTCCTTTGCCCTTCTCCTGTCAGTAGAAACAATTCTGCCAGACTTAGTAACTAAGCCACATGTGAAGGCCAGTAGCTAGACTTCGCTGTCAGAAGCTATTTGAGATAGGTCGTTGTGAACATTTAATAGGTAGTGGGAGCTTATTCCCACAACTCACCCTTACCCCACTGGATATGACACTCTCAGAAGCCAAAGGAGCAGAGAAGTAAAATATGATATTCTTGCAGAAACATAAATTTAATCCATTGAACCCACCAATAAAAAGAACTTATCCTCACCCTCCTTTCCTCAGTCTTCTCTCACCATCAATCTTTTTCAGTTCTCCTACCACCTGCAAGAGGGGCAACTCACCCAACAATCAGCAAGTTCTTGAGATGTCGGATGCAACTGGAACATCCAGGAAGGACGTGCAAACTTCACACCAACAACTGAACCCAAGTTGTTTAAGCTATGTTACAGCAGGGAAAAGCCTTGTAACTATTGACGTATGAGTGAAATTAATGATTGGGAAGATCTTGGAAAAATCTGAGGAAAAAAGTTAATGATCACTTGGACAAGCAGGGATGGCCAACATGGCTTTATCAAGGCAGATGTTATCTGAACTGTTTGAATTCTTTGAAGTAGTAACAAGGCATATTGACAGAGCAGTACATCTTCCAATTCTCTAAGGAAGCAGTTGTGCAGAGCCAGGATAGCTTCATTTCTACTTGAGAGATGACATTCGATTCTCTGTAAGGATTCAGGAACAATTGTGTCACAAAGTTTCTATTAGGTCAAGTAATAGCAGACATGGATGCAGAGGGAGAGGACACTTCTATGTAGCCTCACATTGATTTGGCCTCTATAAAGCTTTTGTCCTCTGCTACCCAGGATCATGTTGCTACTGTTCAGCCACAGTGAGATGCCACTCATCAGCAGCTTGTTACCCTCACTCAACAGCAAGATGCCATCTGTGTGCAAGCCTTTCCCTTTGTGGTTATGGGTATGCTTCTCTCGAGCAAACGGCTGTCCTCCATCTTCCTAGTCATGCTATATATCAATAGTTAGATCGTCTCCAGAACATTTTGAACATGTGAAGCATATTGTGCAACTGCAACAAAGGCATTCATGATCTTACCCCCCTCTGGAGCAGAGAGGTGTCTCTTGGCTTTAGACGCTTCTCCACCACGTGCAGAGGCTGAAGTGAGAATGAATTCCCCGAAGACTGAAGAAACCAGACATCTCAGAGTAATGGTGTGTCAGCTGCCCTGTGATATGTTAACTAATGGTAGTATTTCTGCTGATACTGAAAACTTAATGGCAATGTACAGCCTCCCCTTTCCTACCGCTGTCTTTCAGGCATCAGGACCTACAGGAAACTATTTACGCACAGTCTGAAGCTAGCCCATCATGGGCAAGAGCTTTTTGTAGATCTTCTTCATAGGTATTGGCAGAGCCCATTGGAGAAAGGGAGCAATTGGTCCAAGGCCTGATTAGTGCTATGGAGTGGGAAGTGGGCTGTAACATTGAACTATAAAGCTAGCCAAGGAATGTCACTGGAGTGTTTAAAACAATAGACTCCTTCAGTCTTCATTTAAACCCAAAGAATCTGTACAATAGCAAGTTCACACATACATTAGGAATGAAGTCATGTATGGTATTTACAACAAAAACCTCAGAGCTGGACATTCAGAATAGCTGGACAATATTATAACAATTACACTGAGCTCACTCCATGTGTTAAGATGAGCCCATTGCACAATTTTATCCCATTCCCCATCCCCTACTCATTCAAAATACACACATTATCCCATCCGCTACATTATTTCACTGATACTGACTCATCAAAAGGCAGACACATAGGCATGTTCTACCATAAAACATCCTGTCTTACTAAAACTGAAAGTAACATGTAATTTACACCTACAGTTTAGACAATTCAATCATTTACAATAATTAACCAGTTTAACCCACACATGGATTACAGAAATTCACCCTGACAGAATTCACAAATCATGAGTCAACTATTTGAAATACAGAATAAAATTCTGTCATGGAATTTGTGAGAGAGGAAAGTAAATAAATCAACACAATTTTGTTTTAAAATCGTGTTTCTTGAGGTACACGCAGTTGCTGTATTTTTGTGTAAAGGAAACTTGCAATATGACTCATTTCCTTAGAACACAAACTCTATCCCCATAACGGGGGGGGGGGGGGGGGGGGAGAACATGGGGTCACCTGTACTTTAACAGAGTGCAGGCTTAATAAGAAACCCTCTTAGTTACTCAGCTATGGTGAAGAAACCAGAATGGCCCACACAGAGAAAAGATTCAATTTACAAAGAACTGCATGGACTTCAGCCCATTTAAATTCAAAATACCTCAGGTAAAAGTTCAGATTTACCAAGATGCTTTGAACTCTGCATGGTCAAATGGAATACTGAAATTACATTAAGCCAGGGATCAAGAAGGGCAGGCAAAGCAGTTCCTGGTCCGAATCACGTGTAACAAAGGCAAACAAGTAAGTGGAGACATTCATATGCACCGACTTCTTATGTCCGAATTATGGGTCACAGATTTGAGTGCTGTTGCCAGATTAGCCTAGGTCGGTCCACTTTTGATGGAACGCAAAACAGCCAATGTTTAGGGTGCTGTATGGGATGCCAGGCACACAGATAGCTTTGAATGGTGTACAGCTTCGTAGATGTGGTTCAAATATACACATTTAGGGAACTATGGAGTTATTCAATCACGCTTCTCATCTGTGACTAGTTGGAAAGGCTAGATAATGAGTTTAGCTCTCCCTTGCCAATCAGTTTTATCGGGACTCCTTGAGAAGGAGGAGAATCAAGTAATCAGTATTAAGTATGGAGAGAAGAAGGGGTATGTTGGCAAAGAAAGACAATCTCTGAACTTGTTGCCCCTGCTCACACCATCACAGGAAGATTCTTTTGAAACTTGCATTGCATCTTAGCAGGGTTTTAGTAGCTTGGGAAATGAAGTCCAATCTTGACACCACATGGCTTTGGAACTTTCCAAACAATATACCATTTGCAGGGTACTGCCTCACTGATGACATGAACTGTAATTGCAGAAGATACAACTGATACTTACTTACTCACTCAGGCTCACATCAATGCTGTAAGCATTTTGGAGAGGCGGACACATGAAACCACAACCACCACTGCAAAACTTCTGATCTTTCAGCTGACTCAAAATTATCACATAACTGCAATTATAAGCATCACTTGCTTAGCTTGATGTCTGAATGACGTGCAAAGGTTCCCAAATTATTACAGAATCAGTTGGCATCATAAATCCTGATTTATGAGGTTTTCATAGACATCAGGCATAGACAACACATCATAGATCAGGAAGGGGAAGGGGCAGGTACTAGAGAGTACCCCAGTGGCTGTACCCCTTGACAATAAGTACTCATGTTTGAGTACTGTTGGGGGGGACAGCCTACCTGGAGGAAGTGACAGTGGCCGGGCCTCCGGCACAGAGGACGGCCCTGTAGCTCAGAAGGGTAGGGATAGAAGAAAGAGGACCATAGTAATAGGGGACTCGATAGTCAGGGGTTCAGACAGGCGGTTCTGTGGAGGTGATCGGGAGTCCCGGATGGTTGTTTGCCTCCCTGGTGCCAGGGTCCGGGACGTTTCTGATCGCGTCCAAGATATCCTGAAGTGGGAGGGTGAGGAGCCAGAGGTCGTGGTACATGTAGGTACCAATGACATAGGTAGGAAAGGGGAAGAGGTCCTGAAACGAGAGTATAGGGAGTTAGGAAGGCAGTTAAGAAGGAGGACCGCAAAGGTAGTAATCTCGGGATTACTGCCTGTACCACGCGACAGTGAGAGTAGGAATGGAATTAGGTGGAGGATGAATGCGTGGTTGAGGGATTGGAGCAGGGGGCAGGGATTCAAGTTTCTGGATCATTGGGACCTCTTCTGGGGCAGGCGTGACCTGTTCAAGAAGGACGGGTTACACTTGAATCCTGGGGGGACCAATATCCTAGCGGGGAGGTTTGCTAGGGCTACGGGGCAGACTTTAAACTAGTAAGATGGGGGGGCGGAAATCAATTTGAGGAAACTATGGGAGAGGAGGTTAGTTCACCAGTAGAGCAAGTAAGTAGACCGTGTGTGAGGGAGGACAGGCAGGTGATGGAGCAGGGATGCGCTCAGCCCGAAGTTGTAGGGGAGAAGAAAGAAAAGGATAATAAATTTGAATGCATTGCTAGGGATGAAAAGAGAGGAGGAGGTGGAGAGTATCTTAAATGTATCTATTTTAATGCTAGGAGCATTGTAAGAAAGGTGGATGAGCTTAAAGTGTGGATTGATACATGGAATTATGATGTTGTAGCTATTAGTGAAACATGGTTGCAGGAAGGGTGTGATTGGCAACTAAATATTCCTGGATTTAGTTGCTTCAGGTGTGATAGAGTAGGAGGGGCCAGAGGAGGAGGTGTTGCATTGCTTGTCCGAGAAAATCTTATGGCGGTGCTTTGGAAGGATAGATTACAGAGCTCCTCTAGGGAGGCTATTTGGGTGGAATTGAGGAATGGGAAAGGTGTAGTAACACTGATAGGAGTGTATTATAGGCCACCTAATGGGGAGCGTGAGTTGGAAGAGCAAATGTGTAAGGAGATAGCAGATATTTGTAGTAAACACAAGGTGGTGATTGTGGGAGATTTTAATTTTCCACACATAGATTGGGAAGCTCATTCTGTAAAAGGGCTGGATGGTTTAGAGTTTGTGAAATGTGTGCAGGATAGCTTTTTGCAACAATACATAGAAGTACCGACTAGAGATGGGGCAGTGTTGGATCTCCTGTTAGGGAATGCGATAGGTCAGCTGACAGATGTATGTGTTGGGGAGCACTTCGGGTCCAGTGATCACAATAGCATTAGCTTCAATATAATTATGGAGAAGGACAGGACTGGACCTAGAGTTGAGATTTTTGATTGGAGAAAGGCTAACTTTGAGGAGATGCGCAGGGATTTAGAGAGAGTGGAATGGGTCAAGTTGTTTTATGGGAAGGATGTAATAGAGAAATGGAGGTCATTTAAGGGTGAAATTATGAGGGTACAGAATCTTTATGTTCCTGTTCGGTTGAAAGGAAAGATTAAAGGTTTGAAAGCGCCATGGTTTTCAAGGGATATTAGAAACTTGGTTCGAAAAAAGAGGGATGTCTACAATAGATATAGGCAGCATGGAGTAAAGGAATTGCTCGAGGAATATAAAGAATGTAAAAGGAAACTTAAGAAAGAGATTAGAAAAGCTAAAAGAAGTTACGAGTTTGGTTTGGCAAATAAGGTGGAAGTAAATCCGAAAGGCTTCTACAGTTATATTAAAAGCAAGAGGATAGTGAGGGATAAAATTGGTCCCTTAGAGAATCAGGGTGGTCAGCTATGTGTGGAGCCGAGGGAGATGGGAGAGATTTTGAACGATTTCTTCTCTTCGGTATTCACTAAGGAGAAGGATATCGAATGGTGTAAGGTGTGGGAAACAAGTAAGGAAGTTATGGAACCTATGACAATTAAAGAGGTGGAAGTACTGGCGCTTTTAAGAAATTTAAAAGTGGATAAATCTCCGGGTCCTGACCGGATATTCCCCAGGACCTTGAGGGAAGTTTGTGTAGAGATAGCAGGAGCTCTGACGGAGATCTTTCAGATGTCATTAGAAACGGGGATTGTGCCGGAGGATTGGCGTATTGCTCATGTGGTTCCATTGTTTAAAAAGGGTTCTAGAAGTAAGCCTGGCAATTATAGACCTGTCAGTTTGACATCAGTGGTGGGTAAATTAATGGAAAGTATTCTTAGAGATAGTATTTATAATTATCTGGATAGACAGGATCTGATTAGGAGTAGCCAGCATGGATTTGTGCGTGGAAGGTCATGTTTGACAAACCTTATTGAATTTTTTGAAGTAGTTACGAGGAATGTTGACGAGGGTAAGGCAGTGGATGTAGTCTATATGGACTTCAGCAAGGCCTTTGACAAAGTTCCACATGGAAGGTTAGTTAAGAAGGTTCAGTCGTTAGGTATTAGTGCTGGAGTAATAAAATGGATTCAACAGTGGCTAGATGGGAGATGCCAGAGAGTAGTGGTGGATAATTGTTTATCGGGATGGAGGCCGGTGACTAGCGGGGTGCCTCAGGGATCTGTTTTGGGCCCAATGTTGTTTGTAATATACATAAATGATCTGGATGATGGGGTGGTAAATTGGATTAGTAAGTATGCTGATGATACTAAGGTAGGAGGTGTTGTGGATAATGAGGTGGGTTTTCAAAGCTTGCAGGGAGATTTATGCCGGTTAGAAGAATGGGCTGAACGTTGGCAGATGGAGTTTAATGCTGAGAAGTGTGAGGTTCTACATTTTGGTAGGAATAATCCAAATAGAACATACAGGGTAAATGGTAGGGCATTGAGGAATGCAGTGGAACAGAGAGATCTAGGAATAACAGTGCATAGTTCCCTGAAGGTGGAGTCTCATGTAGATAGGGTGGTGAAGAAGGCTTTTGGAACGCTGGCCTTTATAAATCAGAGCATTGAGTACAGAAGCTGGGATGTAATGTTAAAATTGTACAAGGCATTGGTAAGGCCAAATTTGGAATATTGTGTACAGTTCTGGTCACCGAATTATAGGAAAGATATCAATAAATTAGAGAGAGTGCAGAGACGATTTACTAGGATGTTACCAGGGTTTCAGCACTTAAGTTACAGAGAAAGGTTGAACAAGTTAGGTCTCTATTCATTGGAGCGTAGAAGGTTGAGGGGGGATTTGATCGAGGTATTTAAAATGTTGAGAGGGATAGATAGAGTTGACGTGAATAGGCTGTTTCCATTGAGAGTAGGGGAGATTCAAACGAGAGGACATGATTTGAGAGTTAGGGGGCAAAAGTTTAAGGGAAACACGAGGGGGTATTTCTTTACTCAGAGAGTGATAGCTGTGTGGAATGAGCTTCCTGTAGAAGTAGTAGAGGCCAGATCAGTTGTGTCATTTAAGGTAAAATTGGATAGGTATATGGATAGGAAAGGAGTGGAGGGTTATGGGCTGAGTGCGGGTAGGTGGGACTAGGTGAGATTAAGAGTTCGGCACGGACTAGGAGGGCCGGAATGGCCTGTTTCCGTGCTGTGATTGTTATATGGTTATATGGTTATAATCAACAAGAGTATTAAAATTATAATATCTGGACAATCTCTGAACCTGTTGCCACTGCTCATACCATCACAGGAAAATTCTTTTGAAAATTGTATTGCATCTTGACAGGGTCGTCTTATGCTGATCAAAGTACAGGGTAATGTAATTGGAAACGTGCATAATTCACAATCACCAACATTGAGTCGGGGTTCACTTTAAGAGACTTGTCTACTTTTTCCTGTGCTTTGTGTTCAGTGTTTGGAATTCAATAAATGAGCTGTTACAGATTTTTTTAAGAACATAAAATGCCTCGAGTCGTTTTATTTGCGAAAACCTACACTGGTGACCCTGATGCTCTAGGACGATTCCAGAGTTACTGAACTTGTAGACCAATGGTTTGAAACTGCCGGAATATTGGGTGCAAAATGCAATTGCTTGGTTTGTACAAGCTAAGGCCCAATTTACACTGTGAGAAATCACCATCAATGACACAAAGTTTTAATATGTGATAGCGTCACTCGTCAACTCCACACCTGCGAGACTGGTGGGTCTTCTAGAACACCCACCTGAACACGATAAATACCACCAGCTGAAACCTTACCTCTGGACCATTGGAGTCTGAACGTGCCAAACAGTTGCTCTCCTTGCCCAACCTTGATGATGCTAAGCCATCGGAGCTAATGGACCACATGCTGTCTCTCCTGGGAAATCACTATTCTTGTTTTTTTTTTAAAAAAAAGAACTCCTCATGCAGCAAATGCTTGATCAAGTTCAAATAGCACTGACGAATGCCCTAGTGAAAGACTGTAAGAAGCTTGCTGAAATGGGTGATGGTCTGAACTCAGCCAGGCAGTGGTGCATCATTCCTCCTTTCCCTGCCTCAATGAGACCGGTAAGCAAATCCACTGCCGCAAACCAGATGACGCCGGGTCTCTGTTTTTACCACACTCACTTTGGTATGAACGCTAGCAAGTGCTGACGGTGCCAGCACATCGGGACATCAGAGGTCTGTGAACACAGGTGCTCGAGTGAGTGTGCTGCCAGCAGTGCCTACTGGTGAGAAGGCAAAGAGCAAAAGGCAACAGGATCCAGACTTACAGGACTTGACAGGTGACACTGCTTCATTGGGCAACATTACACATGGGAATTCATCCTGGCTGAAGTGGTCAGACCGCTGCTCAGAGCAGATTTCCTGTGTCTCAAGGACTGTTAGTCAACCTTAAGAACTGCCAATCTTACGTTCGTTACCCTGCTTCTCCAGTAAGTTCCCTGCAACGACTCTGTCAAGAACATGCACCTCTGCATGTGAGTTTAATTGACTGATGGGTGATTTCCCAAACCTCACCAAGCCCACATTGTCCACTACAGTCATAAAACATGGGGTGAGCACCACATTTCTACAATTGGTCTGCCACTCCATGCTCGCACACATAGACTGAACCCAGAAAAGCTGGCAACAAATTTGCCAACGTGGAGAGACTTGGCATTGTACACTGTTCGAACAGCCCATGGGCTTTACCCCTCCAGAGGCTCCCCAAGTCCGATGGCAGCTGCTTGGTGATTACAAACATCTTAACAAGGTCACCACCCTCAATCATTACCCAGCCCCACACATACAAGACTTTTCGGCATGTTTAACAGGAAAGTTAATTTTTTTTCCCCAAAGTCAATCTAGTTAGGGCCTGCCATCAGGTGCCTGTGTGCTCGGAGGACATTCCCAAAACAGCTGTGATAACCCCATTTGGCCTTTTTGAGTTTCTGCACATGCCAATTAGACTGAAAGATAGCACACAGGCTTTCCAACGGCTGATGAACTTGTCACCAATGCATCCTAAACTGAACACATATCTCAGGTCCACACACTTTTTGAGTGCTTAAGCCAACACAGGTTAATAATTAACCCTGCTAAATGCCAGTTTGGGTTGTCAACCATTGACATTTTCAGCCATCACATTGCAGCAGAAGGTGCGAAACCCCTCCCATCAAAAGTAGCTGCTATTATAAATTTCCCACCGCCCTGCACTACTAAAAAACTACAGTTGTGTTTAGGGATAGTGAATTTCTTTCACTGCTTTGCTCTGCGAGCTGCTGAACTTGTGCTCCTCTCTATAGAGCACTTAAAGGCCTTACCCCTAATCACCTGCTTGACTGGTCAGCGAACACAACCAAAGCATTTGATGGTACCAAACAAGCTCTTTCCAATGTGACCCTCCTGGCACACTCATTGCCCAAGGCATCTATAACCATGACTACTGATGCTGCAGACTATGCAGTGGATGTGGTGCACGAGCAGTTGATCGGAGGCACGTTGCAACCACTTGCCTTCTTCAGCTGGTAGCTCCATGCCCCGAAAGGAAGTTGGCACGTTGGACTGTGGGCTTCTCGGTCTCTATCTGGCTATCTGCCACTTCCATTTTCTTCTGCGGTGGGTGGGGGGGGGTGTCACCATTTCATAATGTCTGTTGACCACAAATCCCTCGTGCACCCGATAGCTAAAATATCACAGCAGCAAAGTCACCTAGCCTCATATCAGAGTTCACAACTGATATACAACATATCAAGGGAAAAAATAATGCCATGGCTCATCACCTCTCAGGGCCAGCCATTGAGGCCTTACTCTTAAGGGTTGACAATGCCGACATGGCATCCAACCAAGCTACTGACTCTGAGGTCCAGGCTTACCGAACAGCAGTCACAGGCCTGCAGTTGGCGGACATTAGGTTCAGGGAAGCTGGGGTTTCTCTCCTGTGCGATGTCTCAACCATTTGCCCTCACCCCATAGTGCCTGCGGACTGCTTTTGACTGCATACATGGCCTCGTGCATCTGGGCAGAACAGCCTCACGGAAATTCGTTGCACTAAAGTTTGTGAGGCATGGCCTTAGAAAGGATGTGTGTAATTACACTGCAGCCTGTGTGGAGTGCCAGCGGCCAAAAGTTAACAGTCATGTTCAGGCACCACTAGTGCCTTTTGAGGTCCCTGAGCGACAGTTTGACCATATTATTTTGGACCTTGGCCCTCTTTCCCCCCCTCGCAGTTTCAGGTACTTCCTTACCATGGTGGACTGTACTAGCAGGTGGCCAGAGGTTTCCCTTCAGCACCTAAGTTATCTCGGTTTGGAGCCCTATCTGATGTTTCCTCTGACTGTAGTCCCCAATTCTTATCAGACTTTTGACCTGTGATAGCCCAGAGCCTGGGAGTTAGGCTACATCACACCACAGGGTAGCACCACAGTCCATGCAGGTGGTTTCACTGATTCTTAAAAGCTTCTCTAAGAGCTTCCCTAATGAATGAGTGTTGGCATGACCATCTCCTGTGGGTTCTGCTGGGGCTCAGAACAACTCCAAAAGAGAACCTGCACTTGTCCACGGCTGAATTGGTATATGGGCAGCTGTTATGAGCGCCAGATGAGTTTATTCCTGACACCACAACCACCTGGTCAGCCTCCCAACATCGTTCCACACTCCTCAGTAAATTCCATTCCTTTGCACCTATTCCTACCTCCCATCATGGTGTACAGCACTTCTGGGTTCCTGCTGATCTGCACTCCGCTTTGTTTGTTTTTATCTGCAATGATGCACCCCAAGACCCAAAGAACCCCTTATGATGGTCTGTTCTGTGCTTTGGATCACAGAAAAGACTTTCATCATATATAAGAGGGGTAGACCTGAATGTGTTCCGGTAGATCGCCCACCAAAATTTGGAAGATTCCACTACCATACAGCATAAGCATATCAGCAAACCTCTGGACAAGCCAGAGGCACTGGCTGTTTCTCCACCTATGGAACATTGGACCCAAACCGGGCAGCTTGTCCGAGCTCCAGACAGGCTCACAATGCCAGTTTCAGAATCTGTGTAGGGTAATGTAATTGGCAAAAACATACATAATTCACAACCACCAACATTGAGTTGGGGTTCACTTTAAGAAACTGGTCTGACGTGATGACATAATTCTGTAAACTATGTTTTTTTTTTAACATTCAGTGTTTGAAACTCAATAAATGAGTTGTTGCAGCTTTTTGCTAAACATAAGACACCTCACGCCATTTTATTTGCAAAAGCTTACAAAAGCACAGAGACTGCAATTAACTTTTTTCAAATTCAGAGGGGAAAACATAACTATTATGTCAAATTATCTCCTGTCTCACTTTAGATCAGGGGTTCCTGATTTTTCTCCTGCCATGGACCAATATCAGTAAGCAGGTTGTCCATGGACCCAAGCTTGGGAACCCTTGGTTTAGACTATCAGTAGCTCATAAACACTGTGGAAAGAACTACAGAAAACCACATATTTTAATCCTCTCAACCAGCACCTGACACTGTGGCCTGCTGTAGGATGAAGCAATATGTGGTCAAGGTTGCAACGTTCACTTGTCCGAAGTCCAGTGTTCGTCAACTCATCAAAACAATTAACCCCCTCAGGATTCAGTCTGATGACTTCTCCTATGAAAGGTGTATTTTGAGAATATGATTGCAGTGTCATAATCCTTGAGGACCATAGATGTTGCCACTCAAGCTTCTTGCATGACTTTCCAGAAGCACATCCCCCAGTCAGTGAGTGCATGTCACTAATTTTGAAGTCCTTCCAGAAGACCTTTCTATGGTACAAAGAGTGGGTGATACAATCTAGAATGACAATGACGATTCATTACTAGTCCTATGTTAAAACATTCTTGTCACAGATGAATGTGATGCAGCATGGAAATAGGTCTTCACCCAAAAAGTCTGCAGCCTTTGGCACCCATTTACATTAATCCCATTTCATTCTCCTCATCAATTCTTCCAGGATTCTACCGCTCACCTACAGTCTACGACCAGTTTACAGTGTTCAATTATCCTACCATCTTCAGGGTGTGAGAAGGAACTGAAGCACCAGGAGAAAAACAACATGGTCATGTGGAGAATGTGCAAACTCTACACTGAACCTCTGGAGATCAGGATAGGACTCAGGTCTACTAGCTGCTTACTGCGCGCGAGGACAAAGAGGGATTAGGTGTCACTCATGCAGCAACTAGATGAACAGGAATGATGTTGGGGCAGAAGGATAACTGATAACAGGAAGTGCCTGGTTGACCTATCAATAAGAAGCAAGATAGATTTGATGCATGACAGTTCAAGTGGAAAATTCATTGTAAACAACAAGAATTCCTGAATTGGAAGTTCCACTTTCACTTAAGAAAATGAAAACTAGGTTGAAATTCTCTAGCTCAATGCCATGAGACCCGACTGGTGCTGGACTACGGAAATTGCCTCTGATCATCTTCCTTTGATCAAGAAAACTTTTTTTTTTTTAAATATAGATGCTCCCCAGGTCAAGTAAGGATTCAGAAAATTGTCCATTACCCAAGTTTCTATAAAAAAGAAATGCTGTCAACTGAGATTAGAAAAGCTGCACTAGTAGATTACGTAATTAGCTACAGATTAGTTCTTACCTTAGAATTAATTAATTAGCACAGATTGGTACAATTCATTCACAACATGCTAGACCACAACAACACACACAAAATGCTGCTGGAACGCAGCAGGCCAGGCAGCATCTATAGAAAGAAGTACAGTCGACGTTTCAGGCCGAGACCCTTCGTCAGGTCAGCATTGTGTGTGTGTTGCTTGAACTTCCAGCAACTGCAGATTTCCTCGTGTTTGCGATGCTAGGCTACGAGGTCTGTTGATCCACAGAAAGCTAAAGCAGAGAGTTTCAATCTGTACTCCACAGGCATTTGAAGCCAAAGGTTCCCTGAAATATAAAAAAGGTGCAAAAATAGGCGGTTGATGGAGGTAACCTAGGATTGGCAGGAACTCCCTAAGAGTCATAACGTGTTCAGCACGATAACAATCATCCACAGTTCAATTGCACAAGGCTCCACCCCACAGAGACTCGGATAGGGTTAACTCATGAGGGTGAGAGAAGCATATAACATCTACTGGGAGAAACACTTCAAATATCTCCTCAACCGTGATACTGTTCTTGATGTGAGCAGCCTAGATATGCTTCATCAGCAATTCAGGCCAACACTGCTGTCACTGTCTATAAACACAAAGTGGAGAAGTTCTCAAAAGCAGATGGGATACCTGTTGAACTATTAAAACTCAACAGTGAGTTTTAAGTCTAGTTTGACTATAACTGCAAAAGCACCATCCAGTTAGGATAGGATAAACTTCTTCACACAGAGAGTGGTGAATCTGTGGAATTCTCTCCCACAGGAAACAGTTGAGGCCAGTTCATTGGCTATATTTAAGAGGAAGTTAGATATGGCCCTTATGGCTAAAGGGATCGGGGGTATGGAGAGAAAGCAGGTACAGGGTTCTGAGTTGGATGATCAGCCATGATCATACTGAATGGCAGTGCAGGCTCAAAGGGCCGAATGGCCTACTCCTGCACCTATTTTCTATGTTTCTATGTTTATCTACAATAAGACATTGCCAGAAACCTCCTTAACTAGTTCCCCTCTCAGGAGTTGCTTCCTGAATTACAATGTACATATCTTTATTGTGTCACAACACCAACAAAAATGCAGGAAGCAACATGGCTATAGTGCATGGCCATCTTCAACCTCACTAAAGCCTTTGACTCTATTAATTGGGAAGAGGTAAGAAAACTCTGCTGAAATTTAAACAATCACATTCATGGCACAAAACTCATGGTCTATTTATTTAACATTTGTATTTCATTTACCCCCCTGACACACAGATTACTTAAAGCAGGCATCATATGGCATTGGAGAAATGCTATCAATGTTGTCTCTACAATATCCTCTGAATTCACTACAAAAGTAAACAAACCAATGTCAGTGTACATGTCACATTATTCACACACCTGACATTGAACTCTCAAAACTCTCAATTTCAAGTTCTGATGTAGGAAGAGATTATTAGGCTGACAGAGGTACAGGTTCAAAAGTATGTTCAAACATTCTCTAAATAAGTGCAATATCCACACTTCCTAAAAACTTCTGTCTCATGACCACTCAGAGTGGAATCAGAACATGCTGAATGAAATTGAGAAACTCAAGGCAATGCACTGGAGGTAGACACATCGAATACACATGTAGGAAAGGAAAGGACACAAATGCTACCCATCTGCCTTTTCCATTAGCCTCCTCCTGTCCAATTTGTAGAAGAGTCTGTAATTACAACAGTGGCCTCAACAACCTCTGCTGGAATGGTAGCAAGTCTTCAAGGGGATGCCCAGGAAGAAGGAGAAATGAGTGAATGTATTTAGAAGAAACAGAGAAAGTGTTTGATTAAAAAAACTAATAGCTCTATGTGGTAGTGATTGTAGAGTTCTGCATGCTGCACTGCTGAATTCAAAAAGGTGATCACGATCTCCTTTCAGATGATTAAGGTCATACAATTTTAAGCATGATGTTTCTGGAGACTATCCATCATTCCTATTTTACTTACTAACTTTGTGAACAATACCTCTCCTCAAAAACACACCAGCCTTTTGTAAAGTGCTTCCCTTTGTTCAGTGTCTATAAATCTCGATGCCTTGTCTCTTCCAGCTGAACCAAGCTCAAAGCTATTGCATCACAACAAACTAGAAAGAGCTCCAATATGTTTCATTGAGTTTTCCAAATCTACAGAAGCTTATGTTCTTTCTTCTCTCTCTCACACCTAATCCATACTGCACAAGGCAAGTCAAGCTTGCATAAAAAAAACTTTGCCCTTGCCAGCTCCATGTGTAAATCCTGAAGCATATAAAAGGAGTACTGTTCAAAACCCACTGCTCAATTGCTTATTTATAGTCATCACTGAAGGCTGATATTGAAATGATGATTGGGTTGCCAAATGTGAATGAGCATTATTCCTAATGCCATATATTACACATAAAACTTCTCCCATAAAAGGATGTGCAGTGTTGAGACTATATATCTTTATCTATGATAGAATACAAGATGTTATTGTAATAAAGCAAGTTTGTCCATTAAAATCTTCATGAATATTTGCTGAGTAGCTCTGGCTCAACTTTTCATCTTTGGGCATCTTCAGCCAATCTCTGCTCAACAATATTGCTTTATGGATGCAGTCAGCTACAATCGTTAATAATTTATTTCCTTATGAAGGAGAGTATACATGATCTGACTCCGAGCCTTCAGTGCTTCACCTGTGTATATACAAAATATCATATTCCCTCTGGTTATATGTATCTACGTCAGTGTTGCACTTAATAATCAAGCACTCAATAGCTGTATCTATATTTATTTCCCGTTTACCTTGATAGTGGTCTTGAAGCATTTATTTTGTTACTACCTGGGTAAACACTATTTGAAATCCTTCCCCATTCATTTATTTTAATTTTGTGATGAGTACTTCTTACTAATTGATCCATTAAGCTTAGTTCCTTGTCACGTTAATACTGATGGACTGCTATTATCTGTCCTCGTGTTTTTTCTGTACTTGCAGTGGGAGTTGTGTGTTCCACTTTGTGATAATTGAAGTAGAAAGCTGTTTGGAATGATCGTAATAGAGCTGGATGTTTGCCGCGACATTGATGACAGGGTCTGCCATTTTCATCTGCGTGACGTGGAAACAATGGAGAACAGCATATACCCAAACATAGACTCCCAGCTCTGCAGAACTCCTTAGAATTCTTCCGTGTCATTTCCATGGCAATAATAATCCCACATGCTTAATGGAATATAAGCCTGTGTTAATGTATGTACTTTAATATGTCCACTTGTAAATCTCTTTTATGAGCCATGAACATCCTGAAACTGCAGTGTCACAAGCACCTTAACAATGTAATCACTGCAGTACCAAATCTACAGCCTTCAAAACATTTGAAGACTCTTGATTAAAGTGGCACCAGATCATTTTGATATGTTTATTGTACAAGCCATCAAATGTTTCATGAATGCTAACATATTAGCTTATGTAAGTATCTGACTTTATTGATACTTCATTCAGCTTGCAAAAGGACACAAACTGCTTGTTCTCACTTCCACCCAATAATTCTAAAATATCGTTAGTACTTGAAAACATCAGCATTAATTCCAAATATATAAACATTTCCCATGTGTTCACTTATCTCCCAATACATCCAGCATTTTTCTGGTCCACCATTTTCCTCAGGTTCTATTGTACTGACTAGCCCCCAAGATGAGATCTGCCCGTATAATTGATGTGCTTTATGACGTTCTGAAGCACAACTAGTTTCTCTAGTTGCTGACCGAGTCTTACAGCTTCACATTCTTGTTACCTTGATGTATCCTCCCAACACAGTAGAAGCCAAATGCAAATTAAAAGACACTTGTTCTCTGCAAGGATGACCCCTGTTACTTCAACACTCCATCTGACCCACACTCTGTCCTGCCTTTGGCTTCTGGTGCTGTTCCAAGAAGCCCAACACAAGCTGGAAGCACAGCACCTCATCATCCATCAGGAAACTCTATAGCCCTCATAATTCAAGATTGAATTCAACTATTTCAGCCGAATCAGCCTTCCTAGAATTTCTGATGGAACGTAACGAACTTGCAACTTTAACTCATTTTTTTTCACCAACCTCAAATTCTGTCAAATTTTCTGGGTTCTTCCAGCATTCAAACTTTTTTTCAAATTTCCAACAACTATTGTTATGCTGTATCTCACTGTTACAGCATTTTCTTTCTAATCTGTTCGAATTACCTCCAAATTCATAACTGTTGCTATTAACAACTCTTCATTCACTTTCTTTCAATTGACACCAATATGAATCACGCATTGTATCTTCATCTTGACCCTATCATTTGGAGAAGGAAGTCAGAGGATCAGAACGGGAGTGCAGTGGGAGCCATTTTGATTCTTTTTTGTTCTTCTTCTTCTCATCGGAGTTAAGAGAGTCGGGGCTGCGCAGGCGTGTGACATCTGGCAGTGAAGCGGGAAAGATTTAAAAAGGACACAGCCTTAAACAGCAGGCAGCATCGTTTGCGGGCAGCGGAGTGAGCCAGGAGTAGAGTGTAGGCTTAAGGGCTTTGGCTTAACAGGCTTAGGCGGAAGCGGGCAAGGCAAGGTAGGTTTAGGTTTCAATTTTTCCTGTTATTTGAGGAAAGGGGAAGTACGAGTGTGAGGGCAGCTTGTTGTTCTCGGTGTCAGATGTGGGAGGTCCTGGAGTCTCCAAGCCTCCCGGACGTCCATATCTGCGCCAGGTGCGCCGAGCTGCAGCTCCTAAGGGACCGTGTTAGGGAACTGGAGCTGCAGCTCGATGACCTTCGGCTGGTCAGGGAGAGTGAGGAGTTGATAGGAGAGGAGTTACAGGCAGGTGGTCACACTGGGGCCACGGGAAGCAGACAGGTGGGTCACGGTTAGGAGGGGGAAGGGGAAGAGTCAGGTACTAGAGAGTACCCCAGTGGCTGTACTCCTTGACAATAAGTACTCCTGTTTGAGTACTGTTGGGGGGGAGGGGTTGGGTCAGTCTATCTGGTTCAAGCAACAGTGACCGTGCCTCCAGCACAGAGTCTGGCCCCGTAGCTCAGAAGGGTAGGGAAAGGAAGAGGAAGGCAGTAGTAATAGGGGACTTGACAGTTAGGGGGTCAGATAGGCGATTCTCTGTGGACACAATCAGGAGACCCAGATGGTAATTTGCCTCACTGGTGCCAAGGTCCGGGATGTTTCTGATCGCGTCCAAGATATCCTGAAGTGGGAGGGTGAGGAGCCAGAGGTCATGGTACATATAGGTACCAATGACATAGGTAGGAAAAGGGAAGAGGTCCTGAAACGAGAGTATAGGGAGTTAGGAAGGCAGTTAAAAAGAAGGACTGTAAAGGTAGTAATCTTGGGATTACTGCCTGTGCCACGCGACAGTGAGAATAGGAATGGAATGAGGTGAAGGATAAATGCGTGGCTGAGGGATTGGAGCAGGGGGCAGGGATTCAGTTTCTGGATCATTGGGACCTCTTTTGGGGCAGGTGTGACCTGTACAAAAAGGACCTGTTACACTTGAATCCTAGGGGGACCAATACCCTGGCGGGAAGGTTTAATAGAACTGTTAGGGAGGGTTTAAACTAATTTGGCAGGGGGACAGGAACCGGAATGATGGAGAGGAGAAGAGGGAAAACAGAAATAGATCTAAGGTAGTGAGCAGTAAGGATGTCAGGAAGGACAGGCAGGTGATGGAGCAAATTTCAAGCCATTAGGATGAGTTGCAGTGCAATCAATGCAAAAGTACCAAATACTGGACTTAAGGTGTTATATTTAAATGTACACGGCACAAGGAATAAGATGGATGATCTTGTTGTACAGTTACAGATTGGCAGGTGTGATATTGTGGCCATCACTGAGATGTGGCTAAAGGCCACACCTCTGGGAGGGGAATGTCCAAGGATACACAGTGTATCAGAAGGATAGGCAGGTAGGTAGAGGGGGTGGTGTGGCATTAATGGTAAGAAATGACATTAAATCATTAGAAAGAGTTGACATAGGATCAGAAGATACAGAATCTTTATGGATTGAGCTAAGAAATCGCAGGGGTAAAAGGACCCCAATGGCATTTATCTACAGGCCTCCAAACGTCTGCAGTGATGTGGACTACAAATTACAACAGGAAATAGAAAAGGCTTGCCAGAAGGGCAGTGTTATGATAATTGTAGGGGATTTTAACATGCGAGTGGATTGGGAAAATTAGGTCGGCACTGGATCACAAGAGAGAGAATTTGTAGAATGTCTACGAGATGGCTTTTTAGTACAGCTTGTTGTTGAGCCCACTAGGGGATCAGCGGTACTGGATTGGGTATTGTGTAATGAACCAGAGGTGATTAGAGAGATGGAGGTGAAGGAACCCTTAGGAGGCAGTGATCACAACATGATTGAGTTCACTGTGAAATTTGAGAAAGAGAAGCCAAAATCCGATGTGTCGGTATTTCAGTAGAGTAAAGGAAATTACAGTGGCATGAGAGAGGAACTGGCCAAGGTTGACTGGAAAGGGACACTAGCGGGAAGGACGGCAGAGCAGCAGTGGCTGGAGTTTATGCGAGAAGTGAGGAAGGTGCAAGACAGATATATACCAAAAAAGAAATTTTCGAATGGAAAAAAGATGCAACCGTGGCTGACAAGAGAAGTCAAAGCCAAAGTAAAAGCAAAGCAGAGGGCATACAAGGAAGCAAAAATTAGTGGGAAGACAGAGGATTGGGAAGTTTTTAAAAGCTTACAAAAGGAAACTAAGAAGGCTATTAAGAGGGAAAAGACGAACTATGAAAGGAAGCTAGCAAATAATATCAAAGAGGATACTAAAAGCTTTTTCAAATATATAAAGAGTAAAAGACAGGTGAAAGTAGATATAGGACCGATAGAAAATGATGCTGGAGAAATTGTAATGGGAGATAAGGAGATGGCGGAGGAACTGAACGAGTATTTTGCATCAGTCTTCACTGAGGAAGACATCAGCAATATACCAGACACCCATGGGTGTCAGGGAAGAGAAATATGTGCAGTCATAATTACAACAGAGCAAGTACTCAGGAAGCTCTATAGTCTAAGGGTAGATAAATCTCCTGGACCAGATGGAATGCACCCTCGTGTTCTGAAGGAAGTAGATTGCGGAGGCATTAGCAATGATTTTTCAAAAGTCGATAGATTCTGGCCTGGTTCCGGAGGACTGAAAGATTGCAAATGTCACTCCACTATTTAAGAAGGGGGTAAGGAAGCAACAAGGAAATTACAGACTTGTTAGCTTGACATCGGTGGCTGGGAAGTTGTTGGAGTCGATTGTCAAGGATGAGGTTACGGAATACCTGGAGGCATATGACAAGATGGGCAGAACTCAGCATGGTTTCCTTAAAGGAAAATCCTGCCTGACAAACCTAGTGCAATTTTTTGAGGAAATTACAAGTAGGCTAGACAAGGGAGATGCAGTGGATGTTGTGTATTTGGATTTTCAGAAGGCGTTTGATAAGGTGCTACACATGAGGCTGCTAAACAAGATAAGAGCCTATGGAATTACGGGAAAGTTACATACGTGGATAGAGCATTGGTTGATTGGCAGGAAACAGAGAGTGGGAATAAAGGGATCTCATTCTGATTGGCTGCCGGTTACCAATGGTATTCCACAGGGGTCTGTGTTGGAGGCCACTTCTTTTTACGTTGTATATCAACGATTTGGATTATGGAATAGATGGCTTCGTGGCTAAGTTTGCTGATGATACAAAGATAGGTGGAGGGGCCGGTAGTGCTGAGGAAACAGAGAGTCTGCAGAGAGACTTGGATAGATTGGGGTAATGGGCAAAGAAGTGGCAAATGAATTACAATGTCAGAAAGTGTACGGTCATACACTTTGGTAGAAGAAATAAAAGGGCAGACTATCATTTAAATATGGAGAGAATTCAAATTTCTGAGATGTAACGGGACTTGGGAGTCCTCATGCAGGATACCCTTAAGGTTAACCTCCAGGTTGAGTCGGTGGTGAAGAAGGCGAATGCAATGCTGGCATTCGTTTCTAGAGGAATAGAGTATAGGAGCAGGGATGTGATGATGAGGCTCTATAAGGCACTGGTAAGATTTCAGTTGCAGTATGCGTGCAGTTTTGGGCTCCTTATTTAAGAAAGGGTGTGCTGACATTGGAAGATTCACTAGAATGATTCCGGGAATGAGAGGGTTAACATATGAGGAACGTTTGACCACTCTTGGACTGTATTCCTTGGAGTTTAGAAGAATGAGGGGGGGACCTCATAGAAACATTTCGAATGTTGAAAGGCATGGACAGAGTGGATGTGGCAAAGTTGTTTCCCGTGGTAGGGGAGTCTAGTACGAGAGGACATGACTTGAGGATTGCAGGGTGCCCATTCAGAACAGAGATGCGAAAAAAAAATTTTAGCCAGAGGGTAGTGAATCTATGGAATTTGTTGCCACGGGCGGCAGTGGAGTCCAAGTCATTGGGTGTATTTAAGGCAGAGATTGATAAGTATCTGAGTAGTTAGGGCATCAAAGGTTATGGTGAGAAGGCAGGGGAATGGGATTAAATGGGAGAACGGATCAGCTCATGATGAAATGGCAGAGCAGACTCGATGGGCCAAATGGCCGACTTCTGCTCCTTTGTCTTATGGTCTATCACAGATATTATCTTTGTTCTCCCTACCTTCCCCCCTTCTCTGTAACTTCAAATGTGCTCATTTTCTAACTATTCCCAAAAAAATCAGAATCACTACAGATGAAATACCTGTTTGGTATTTTCAGCAATTAAAAAAAAACTCTTCTATATTATTGCAACTCTGACAGCAATCACCTTGTATGCTTAAGAATATCAAAACATTAAAGCAACAATTACTCTTTCACAGCAGATACCACATATGCTGCCCAAACATTTTAAAAGGTAATTTGAAGGCAACGAATCTTAAAACACAATTGCAAAACAGATGACAAAAGTTATTCTTTCTCACTGTTTAGCTGATTGTTCATGCTTATAACAAACACTCTCAAAAGATTATGGTCATAAAATTCACTTCCACCAGCAACCAAAAATAATGTTTAATATCAGGCTAACATTTCAGCAATGTGACTTTCAAGTTATCTGACTACCATTCATAACCAAATAATCATCGAACAGTCAGCTAGCTCTATGACATTACTGGAAACAATTTCCCTTGAAAGGCTTTTATGTCCAAAGGATAAGCCAATCTCAATCTATCAGATTCCCTGGGGGTTAACCATACAGTTCTTTCTCTAGAAAACTAGATAGTCTAACAACTGCAACACCAATTACCTACTTAAATACCTCCTTGTCTGGACAGGGATGCAGCTACAAAGAGCCATTATGCTAAACTGCCTGTTCCTGTTTAGGGAATGACATGGAAAACAATGTTTTTTTTTAAAAAAAGTAAAAGCAGTTTATTATCCAGCAAAGCACATATTTGCTTGCTATCAAATACGTTAGCTCCACACCAATTCTTCTCCCTGCATAATGGTCAGAAAATATTTACTTCAATACAAAAATCATGTTTTGCGAAGAATTTCTGCTTATTATTTACATAACTAAAAAACTTTGACCTCAAGAGGAAAAAAAATCAGCTATGCTCTTTAGTGATTTAGTAAATTGAAGTATTGTAATTTGGAAAATGTTCTGCCACTGTTCATTCAGTGAATGAATTTCTGAAAAATGTGCAATTTTAAATTATATTATGCAAATATAATACTTACTGCATAGTAACTAACTCAAACTTTGAGATATTGAAAATGACATGTGATGATCTAAACCACTAAGGTTTTTGAGGATTTCAAAATCATATTCTTAATATGAAGCACTTTAAAACTCATTTACACACATTGAAAACTAGTCCTCAGGATAACTGGCACACTAAAGTTGCATTTATATCAGAAATCATTTAGTAAGTTTTATTGTTTCAATAATATGTTAGATACATAAACTGACCCCTTCAAATTTCTGTGCAATTAATAATTCAATCTTTTACAATAAACAACACTGCCTTACACAATTCTGAAAATTCAGGGCACAGTTTCTGCTCTGAAACAAATTAGAAATGTGGGCAGAGACAATGTTGTGTTTATGAAATTTAAGTTTCTGGCCAATCTGATTTATACAATCACAAATTGAAATCTTAAAATCCCTGTTATTTGTCATCATAATTGTATGGCCCTTAGTATTTCCCCCTTTTTCTGGGATTTTATGCAGAAGAAAATTGGATGATTACAAAAGATGGGTATCAAAAAACTGTACTAAATCACTTGTTAATTTGTATATACATATTTCAAAACCAATTAGATATCTAATATGGAAAAATACTTCAAATATGTATGTTAGAGCCTGCACACCCAAGAAAAACAAATAGAAAAAACTTCTTGAGCATTGAGCAAATAAGCACATTTGCTAGAAACTGCCTGGGCTAAGGGAGTGCAGCCTTGAGGCAGGTGACTTTTAAATGGGTCTAAACATTGTGGCGTCTCAATTTCTATGACACAATTTACATGGGAAAGTTCATGAACTTTTATACAGATACAGTATAATTTAACATGCATCAACACTAATATAAATGACCAGAAACATTCATTGCTGTTATCTGAACTGTCTGAATTAGTTACATAATTTGCATTGAAAACCAATGCAAATAGAAGTCTATTTACTGTCTTCAGTAAATGGCAATGGAAACTTTAAATTTTAAAATAGCTAAAAGTAAGTAAGAATGAATATGATATTGCTCATACAATCAACTTCAGTATCAACCAGTCAATTTGGTACAGCTTCTGTACACATCCATCCTCCACCAGGAAGGCCTTCAGACTCCCCACATCTTTCTACAACTCAGATCCAACCAGATCCCCTGTACTAATACCCTCCTCTGCCTGGCAAATCTTTTGCCTATACTGAACAATTTCTCTTCTGATTCCTCCCACTTTCTCCATTTTAAAGATGTAGCTATGGGCTCCTGCATGGGCCTCAGTTACTTCTGTTCTCTTTTTCTCCCATCCCGAGGAAGGGGCTTAGCCCGAAACGTTGACTGTGCTACTTTCCATAGATACTGACTGGTCTGCTGAGTTCCTCCAGCATTTTGTGTGTGCTGCTTGGATTTCCAGCATCTGTAGATTTTCTCTTGCCTGTCTTCTTATTGGCTATGTGGAGAAATCCATGCTCCAAACTGCCCAGTGCATCCACTGCTCGTTGCTCTCTGCACAACATCGTCAACTACACAGGTGCTGTCCCCTGCGCCCATGTGGATCACACCAGTTTCACTACCGACTTCCTTCCTACCCTCAAAATTTACGTGGACCATTTCCAACACCTTTTTCCCCTTTTTTGATCTGTCTGCTTCCATCACTGGAGTCAGAGTATTCACTAATATTTACAATAAACGCACGGACTCTCACCTCCTCCTACACTATCTCTTGTACGTATACTCTCAATTTCTCTTAATTTGAGCATCTCCATCACATCTGTTCTCGACAAGAAGCATTACACTTCAAAATATATGGGATGTCCTCCTTTTTCAAAACAAGCTTTCACCACATAGTGATATATGGAGCTGCAAATACATCTGCTCGCTTTCCTGTATTTCAGCTGTTACCCCACCTCTCCCCAGCCAAAACAGAGATTGAATTTCTCTGTTCCTCACCTTTCACCCCAACAGTCTTGGCAAGCAGCCTACGCATCTTCCCCTCCCCATCCTTTTCTGTTTTTTACTTGGACCATTCTCTCTGTAACTCCTTGCTGCACTCGTCCCTCCCCACCCCCACCAGAACTGCAGCCACAGGAAGTACCTCTCCCCACACCGTACAACACCTGTCCCTACACCTCGCCCCACACCAAGTACAACACCTGTTCCTACACCTCTCCCCACACCGTACAACACCTGACCCTACAGCACTCCCCACACCAAGTACAAAACCTGTCCCTACACCTCTCCCCACACCGTACAACACCTGACCCTACACCACTCCCCACACCAAGTACAACACCTGACCCTACACCTCTCCCCACACTGTACAACACCTGACCCTACACCTCCCCCCACACCAAGTACAACACCTGTCCCTACACCTCTCCCCACACCGTACAACACCTGTCCCTACACCACTCCCCACACCAAGTACAAAACCTGTCCCTACACCTCTCCCCACACCGTACAACATTTGCCCCCACACCTCTCCCCACACCAAGTACAAAACCTGTCCCTACACCTCTCCCCACACTGTACAACACCTGACCCTACACCTCTCCCCACACCAAGTACAACACCTGACCCTACACCTCTCCCCACACCGTACAACACCTGACCCTACACCTCCCCCCACACCAAGTACAAAACCTGTCCCTACACCTCTCCCCACACCAAGTACAACACCTGACCCTACACCTCTCCCCACACCGTACAACACCTGACCCTACACCTCTCCCCACACCAAGTACAAAACCTGTCCCTACACCTCTCCCCACACCAAGTACAACACCTGACCCTACACCTCTCCCCACACCGTACAACACCTGTCCCTACACCTCTCCCCACACCGTACAACACCTGAACCACCTCTCCCCACACCGTACAACATTTGTCCCTACACCTCTCCCCACACCGTACAAAAACTGTCCTACACCTCTCCCCACACCAAGTACAACACCTGACCCTACACCTCTCCCCACACCAAGTACAAAACCTGCCCCTACACCTGTCCCTACACCTCTCCCCACACCGTACAACAACTGTCCCTACACCTCTCCCCACACAGTACAACATCTGTCCCTACACCTCTCCCCACACCAAGTACAACACCTGACCCTACACCTCTCCCCACACCGTACAACACCTGAACCACCTCTCCCCACACCGTACAACATTTGTCCCTACACCTCTCCCCACACCGTACAACAACTGTCCTACACCTCTCCCCACACCAAGTACAAAACCTGCCCCTACACCTGTCCCTACACCTCTCCCCACATCGTACAACAACTGTCCCTACACCTCTCCCCACACAGTACAACATCTGTCCCTACACCTCTCCCCACACCGTACAACACCTGTCCTGCACCTCTCCCCACACCGTACAACACCTGTCCCTACACCTCTCCCCACACCAAGTACAACACCTGTCCCTACACCTCTCCCCACACCGTACAACATCTGTCCTACACCTCTCCCCACACCGTACAACACCTGTCCCTACACCTCTCCCCACACCAAGTACAACACCTGTCCCTACACCTCTCCCCACACCGTACAACACCTGTCCTACACCTCTCCCCACACCGTACAACACCTGTCCCTACACCTCTCCCCACACCAAGTACAAAACCTGTCCCTACACCTCTCCCCACACCGTACAACACCTGACCCTACACCTCTCCCCACACCAAGTACAAAACCTGTCCCTACACCTCTCCCCACACCGTACAACACCTGTCCCTACACCTCTCCCCACACCGTACAACATTTGTCCCTACACCTCTCCCAACACCGTACAACACCTGTCCCTACACCTCTCCCCACACCAAGTACAAAACCTGTCCCTACACCTCTCCCCACACCGTACAACATTTGTCCCTACACCTCTCCCCACACCGTACAACACCTGTCCCTACACCTCTCCCCACACCGTACAACATTTGTCCCTACACCTCTCCCCACACCGTACAACACCTGTCCTACACCTCTCCCCACACCGTACAACACCTGACCCTACTCCTCTACCCACACCGTACAACACCTGACCCTACACCTCTCCCCACACCAAGTACAAAACCTGTCCCTACACCTCTCCCCGCACCATACAACACCTGTCCCTACACCTCACCCCACACTAAGTACAAAACCTGTCCCTACACCTCTCCCCACACCGTACAACACCTGTCCCTACACCTCTACCCACACCAAGTACAAAACCTGTCCCTACACCTCTCCCCACACCGTACAACACCTGTCCCTACACCTCTCCCCACACCGTACAACATTTGTCCCTACACCTCTCCCCACACCGTACAACACCTGCCCCTACACCTCTCCCCACACCAAGTACAAAACCTGTCCCTACACCTCTCCCCACACCGTACAACATTTGTCCCTACACCTCTCCCCACACCGTACAACACCTGTCCTACACCTCTCCCCACACCGTACAACACCTGTCCCTACACCTCTCCCCACACCAAGTACAACACCTGTCCCTACACCTGTCCCTACACCTCTCCCCACACCGTACAACACCTGTCCTACACCTCTCCCCACACCGTACAACACCTGTCCCTACACCTCTCCCCACACCGTACAACATCTGACCCTACACCTCTCCCCACACCAAGTACAAAACCTGTCCCTACACCTCTCCCCACACCAAGTACAACACCTGTCCCTACACCTCTCCCCACATCGTACAATATTTGTCCCTACACCTCTCCCCACACCGTACAACACCTGTCCCAACACCTCTCCCCACACCTAGTACAACACCTGTCCCTACACCTCTCCCCACACCGTACAACACCTGTCCTACACCTCTCCCCACACCGTAGAACACCTGTCCCTACACCTCTCCCCACACCGTACAACATTTGTCCCTACACCTCTCCCCACACCGTACAACACCTGTCCTGCACCTCTCCCCACACCGTACAACACCTGTCCCTACACCTCTCCCCACACCAAGTACAACACCTGTCCCTACACCTCTCCCCACACCGTACAACACCTGTCCTACACCTCTCCCCACACCGTACAACACCTGTCCCTACACCTCTCCCCACACCAAGTACAACACCTGTCCCTACACCTCTCCCCACACCGTACAACACCTGTCCTACACCTCTCCCCACACCGTACAACACCTGTCCCTACACCTCTCCCCACACCAAGTACAAAACCTGTCCCTACACCTCTCCCCACACCGTACAACACCTGACCCTACACCTCTCCCCACACCAAGTACAAAACCTGTCCCTACACCTCTCCCCACACCGTACAACAACTGTCCCTACACCTCTCCCCACACCAAGTACAAAACCTGTCCCTACACCTCTCCCCACACCGTACAACACCTGTCCCTACACCTCTCCCCACACCAAGTACAACACCTGTCCCTACACCTCTCCCCACACCGTACAACACCTGTCCTACACCTCTCCCCACACCGTACAACACCTGTCCCTACACCTCTCCCCACACCAAGTACAAAACCTGTCCCTACACCTCTCCCCACACCGTACAACACCTGACCCTACACCTCTCCCCACACCAAGTACAAAACCTGTCCCTACACCTCTCCCCACACCGTACAACAACTGTCCCTACACCTCTCCCCACACCAAGTACAAAACCTGTCCCTACACCTCTCCCCACACCGTACAACACCTGTCCCTACACCTCTCCCCACACCGTACAAAACCTGTCCCTACACCTCTCCCCACACCGTACAACATTTTTCCCTACACCTCTCCCCACACCGTACAACACCTGTCCCTACACCTCTCCCCACACCAAGTACAAAACCTGTCCCTACACCTCTCCCCACACCGTACAACATTTGTCCCTACACCTCTCCCCACACCGTACAACACCTGTCCCTACACCTCTCCCCACACCGTACAACATTTGTCCCTACACCTCTCCCCACACCGTACAACACCTGTCCTACACCTCTCCCCACACCGTACAACACCTGTCCCTACACCTCTCCCCACACCAAGTACAACACCTGTCCCTACACCTCTCCCCACACCGTACAACACCTGACCCTACACCTCTCCCCACACCAAGTACAACACCTGTCCCTACACCTCTCCCCACACCAAGTACAACACCTGACCCTACACCTCTCCCCACACCGTACAACACCTGACCCTACACCTCCCCCCACACCAAGTACAACACCTGACCCTACACCTCTCCACACACCAAGTACACCTGACCCTACACCTCGCCCCACACCGTACAACACCTGACCCTACACCTCTCCCCACACCGTACAACACGTGTCCCTACACCTCTCCCCACACCAAGTACAACACCTGTCCCTACACCTCTCCCCACACCGTACAACACCTGTCCCTACACCTCTCCCCACACCAAGTACAACACCTGTCCCTACACCTCTCCCCACACCGTACAACACCTGTCCTACACCTCTCCCCACACCGTACAACACCTGTCCCTACACCTCTCCCCACACCATACAACACCTGACCCTACACCTCTCCCCACACCGTACAACACGTGTCCCTACACCTCTCCCCACACCAAGTACAACACCTGTCCTGCACCTCTCCCCACACCGTACAACACCTGTCCCTACACCTCTCCCCACACCAAGTACAACACCTGTCCCTACACCTCTCCCCACACCAAGTACAACACCTGTCCCTACACCTCTCCCCACACCGTACAACACCTGTCCTACACCTCTCCCCACACCGTACAACACCTGTCCCTACACCTCTCCCCACACCAAGTACAAAACCTGTCCCTACACCTCTCCCCACACCGTACAACACCTGACCCTACACCTCTCCCCACACCAAGTACAAAACCTGTCCCAACACCTCTCCCCACACCGTACAACAACTGTCCCTACACCTCTCCCCACACCGTACAACATTTGTCCCTACACCTCTCCCCACACCGTACAACACCTGTCCTACACCTCTCCCCACACCGTACAACACCTGTCCCTACACCTCTCCCCACACCAAGTACAAAACCTGTCCCTACACCTCTCCCCACACCGTACAACATTTGTCCCTACACCTCTCCCCACACCGTACAACACCTGTCCCTACACCTCTCCCCACACCGTACAACATTTGTCCCTACACCTCTCCCCACACCGTACAACACCTGTCCTACACCTCTCCCCACACCGTACAACACCTGTCCCTACACCTCTCCCCACACCAAGTACAACACCTGTCCCTACACCTCTCCCCACACCGTACAACACCTGACCCTACACCTCTCCCCACACCAAGTACAACACCTGTCCCTACACCTCTCCCCACACCAAGTACAACACCTGACCCTACACCTCTCCCCACACCGTACAACACCTGACCCTACACCTCCCCCCACACCAAGTACAACACCTGACCCTACACCTCTCCACACACCAAGTACACCTGACCCTACACCTCGCCCCACACCGTACAACACCTGACCCTACACCTCTCCCCACACCGTACAACACGTGTCCCTACACCTCTCCCCACACCGTACAACACCTGACCCTACACCTCTCCCCACACCAAGTACAACACCTGACCCTACACCTCTCCCCACACCAAGTACAACACCTGACCCTACTCCTCTCCCCACACCGTACAACACCTGACCCTACACCTCTCCCCACACCAAGTACAAAACCTGTCCCTACACCTCTCCCCACACTAAGTACAAAACCGGTCCCTACACCTCTCCCCACACCGTACAACACCTGTACCTACACCTCTACCCACACCAAGTACAAAACCTGTCCCTACACCTCTCCCCACACCGTACAACACCTGTCCCTACACCTCTCCCCACACCGTACAACATTTGTCCCTACACCTCTCCCCACACCGTACAACACCTGTCCCTACACCTCTCCCCACACCAAGTACAAAACCTGTCCCTACACCTCTCCCCACACCGTACAACATTTGTCCCTACACCTCTCCCCACACCGTACAACACCTGTCCTACACCTCTCCCCACACCGTACAACACCTGTCCCTACACCTCTCCCCACACCAAGTACAACACCTGTCCCTACACCTGTCCCTACACCTCTCCCCACACCGTACAACACCTGTCCTACACCTCTCCCCACACCGTACAACACCTGTCCCTACACCTCTCCCCACACCGTACAACATCTGACCCTACACCTCTCCCCACACCAAGTACAAAACCTGTCCCTACACCTCTCCCCACACCAAGTACAACACCTGTCCCTACACCTCTCCCCACATCGTACAATATTTGTCCCTACACCTCTCCCCACACCGTACAACACCTGTCCCTACACCTCTCCCCACACCAAGTACAAAACCTGTCCCTACACCTCTCCCCACACCGTACAACATTTGTCCCTACACCTCTCCCCACACCGTACAACACCTGTCCTGCACCTCTCCCCACACCGTACAACACCTGTCCCTACACCTCTCCCCACACCTAGTACAACACCTGTCCCTACACCTGTCCCTACACCTCTCCCCACACCGTACAACACCTGTCCTACACCTCTCCCCACACCGTAGAACACCTGTCCCTACACCTCTCCCCACACCAAGTACAAAACCTGTCCCTACACCTGTCCCTACACCTCTCCCCACACCGTACAACACCTGACCCTACACCTCTCCCCACACCAAGTACAAAACCTGTCCCTACACCTCTCCCCACACCGTACAACACCTGTCCCTACACCTCTCCCCACACCGTACAACATTTGTCCCTACACCTCTCCCCACACCGTACAACACCTGTCCCTACACCTCTCCCCACACCAAGTACAAAACCTGTCCCTACACCTCTCCCCACACCGTACAACATTTGTCCCTACACCTCTCCCCACACCGTACAACACCTGTCCCTACACCTCTCCCCAGACCGTACAACACCTGTCCCTACACCTCTCCCCACACCAAGTACAACACCTGTCCCTACACCTCTCCCCAGACCATCATCTAGGTTCCTAAACAGGCCAGTTTGAGACCACGCACAAACAGGGTGACCACTATGTCAAGCACCTGTGCTCCATCTGCCACAACTGACTTCAAACTATTTTATCATGTGCCTCCAAGTACTCCCAAACCTCACGCTAAATAATGGACTGCAACATCTTGCCAGCCATTTGCCGGCTAATTGGATATAAATTCCTACCTACCGCATTCCTCCCTTCTTGAAGAATGGAAGGACATTTGTGCTTTTCCAGTCCTCTGGAACCATTCCAGAATCTAGTGATTCTTAACAGATCATTACTAATGCTTCAGTAGGATCTTGTGAATAAAACATGCGAGAGTTGTTTAGGGGCTTAACAAAAACCGCAGCCCTGTTACTTTCATTTTAAACAAACCAAAATCAGCAGCCTTACGCTGAAGTCATTACATCAGACACCATTTCTTAAGTGAACATAACACAACTCAATTATGTAGAACAACAGTTTCTACGAACAATACGTGTCATCTATCACCTAATACATTACTCTACACGTATATAATCATTTCAGCGACATCTCTCGGACTGCTGGGGTACTGTCCATCAGGTCAAGTTGATTTACATTCCTTCAGACTTTTCAGCTCCCCAAGCACCTTCTCCTTCATAATAGAGACTGCACTCATTTCTGCGCCTGCTGCTCAGGCCTTCCACAGTGAAGACTCCAAGCACAAAATTCCCTATTTATCACTGAGAGGACCTACCCTCTACTTCAATATCCCTTGTTTCTGAATAAAACTATGACGTCTTGGGATTCTCCTTGAACCTGCTCACCAAGGATATTTTATGGCTTCTTTTGGTCTTCCTAATCGCCAACTTGAGGACTTTACTGCTATTTTTATATTCTGCAAGGGCTCAGTAAGATTTTAGTTTCCCAAGTCTTAAATATGCTTCCCTTAACTTCCTGATTACATTTAGGATCTTTTGGATCATCCAAATTTCCCTTACCTTCCCCTTGCATAATACCAGAATATGTCAATCCTGAACTCTGATCAGCTAGTCTTTAAACAACTCTCACATGACAGACATGGACTTGTCTGACAGCAGCTGCTCCCAATCAGTGCCCCTCAGCCTGTCTTATACTGTGAAAGTTACCCTCCTCCAATTTAGTACCTTCCCACAGCAACCGGTCTTAAAAATAATGAGTTGTCACTATTCACAAAATGTTCATCAACTATCAGATCTATCAACTGGCCAGGCTCAATCCCAAAAGCCAGGACCAATATATATTCTCTTTTCATTCAACTCTCCACTTCCTGTTCTACTACCCCTCTTGGATGCACTGGAGGGACTCTGTTCCCACCCCCCCCCCCCACTGAAGCTTCTTGTATTCAAAACATTTCAGTCAAAACTGGGCAAGTTAAAGTTCCCCGCTATGGTAACCCTGAAGTTTCTGCACCTTTCCATAAACTGTCTACATATCTGTTGCTCCACCTTTTGGTGGTCATTGTAAGACCTATAGTGTATCCCATCAGTGTAATAACAACATGTTTGCTTAAACTTCAGAGCTCCATCTAAATGCCCTATGGATAACCCCTCCAGCATGTCCTTCCTCAAAATTGCTGTGAGATTTCCCATTATCAGTAGTTCAAACCCTCCATCTGTCTTACAACCCTCTCTACAACATCTAAAACAACAAAACCCATGAACATGTAGCTACCAGTCCTATACCTCACACAACGACGTTTCTGTATGGCATGGCACCAACACCGCAGTTCCACGGATTGAACCTGGTGCAAGGTTCATCCTCCTTATCCATAATCTTCCAATGCTGAAATATACACATTTCAATTGATCAGTCCCACTTAGCCTGTCCGTGCTTTTCTTTCTTTCAACCTTATTTGTCATACCATCTTTCTTGCCCTCAACCCTACCACTATTGACATGCTGTTGTGGTTTTCATTCCCCGTTTTAACCCATCCAAATAGCATGAGCTAACCTCCCAGCGAGGATATTGATTCCCCTCCAGTTTAAATGCAAACCACCGACTTTGTAAAAATCTCACTGCACAACAAGTGAGCATAATGATTCATTAATCTGAAGCCCTTCCTCCTGCACCACGTATTAAACAGCACTGTATATCTGCTAAACACCTAGCTAGTACGTGGCACAGATAACAATTCTGAGATTACAACCCCAAAGTCCTGCTTTTTCACTTTTTACCTAGCTCCTTACAATCCCTTTAAAGCTCATACCAATGACATTGGTACAATGTCATGTGCCATGAACTCTGGCTGTTCATCCTCCCCTCTCAGAATGTCCTATATGCTCTGAGAGGCACCCTTGACTCTGGATCTAGGAAAACAATGCACCATCCTGGAGTAACTTCCCATTACCCACACCCATCCATCCACCCATCCCCATTACCCACACTCATCCATCCACCCATCCCCATTACCCACACCCATCCCCATTAACCACACCTAGAAACTGCAGAAAGTTGTAAACAGAGTTCAGCACATCACAGAAACCAGCCTCCTATCCTACTCTATCTACACTACAAAGCAGCCAGCATAGTCGAAACCCACCGATCCTGGATATTCTCTCTTCTCCCTTCACTCTTAATGCAAAATATGCAAGATCCTGAAAGCACCTACTAGGCTCAAAGACAGCTTCTACCCCACTGTTACAGACAATCGAACTTCCCCCTAGTACGATAAGATGGACTCTTAACCTCACAATCTAAATTTAAATGCCGGTCCAGATCAGAGGAGAGAGCCAGTTTCACTCGTTCTCCATGATGTTCACTCCACTCTCCAGGGCGCTGGAGGCTTTTGCTATCTAGGCCGCTTAGTCAGTTTAATTGTCGACCTAGACAGACTGAAAAGACAGGGTGTCAGGATCCAAGGCAAGAACCGATTTCGCTCGTTCTTTGCTATGGTCACTTCTCCCCCCATGCCACAGAGGCTACGAAGACTGGCCTGTCTGCTGTGCTCCATGCCCGCTAATATTACGAACTGCTAAGCGAAAGACCTGGCACTTTAGGCCTACTCCGGTCTGCTCCAGTGTTCGAATCTGAGGACTCAACTTAGTTCAGAATGTTGTTGTTCGCTTCAATTGTTTGCATGATTTGTGGTTTTTTTCTCATGTGCAATCAGGTGTTTGTATTTTGTTTTCTTTTTTTACTTAAATTGTTTTTTTTAGGTTTCTTGCTTTGTGGCTTCCTGTGAACAAACAAATCTCAAGGATGTATGATTTATACATTCTTTGATAATAAATGTACTTTGAATCTTTGAACAGTCTTCAAATATATCAGATCAGTTTTGCATCCTTCAGTTCCTAAATTGCTGCTTTGTGTTTTATGACTAGAATTGGAATCAGCATCTGGAAAAATGTTTAACGAAAGCAATGGATAATTTAAATACAACTTCTTCTCATTTCTGATCTAATATTTCAATCTTTAATTCAGAATATTTTCTTTGTTAGTTGTTATTGTATAGTAACTGGTGATGTAAGCACAGAAAGAACCTGCACTTGTAAAGGAGCTTTCACAACCTCACCATAAACAGTTAAATACAGCCAAACTCTGATGCTCCAGTACTCTGGGGACTTAAATGGTGCTGATATGGTACATTTTCAAATTACTGGATGGTACTCCAGCATGCTTTAAGATACTTTGTTCAGTTCTATAATGAATTTCCTAGTGAATCAGGTATTTTCTGAAGGGAATGCAGTAACCAGGCCACAGTGAATGGAAAGTGATTGTGGCAATCTGGGCCTTAGTACTTGGAAAGAGAGCAGAGCCGACATCACCTGCTGAGTAAGGACTTGAACCACTGGGATTTTCAAATGGTCAGACCGCAGCACATCACAGTTTTACTGTAAATGATCAAACGATTTACTTAGCTGTTGAGGTATGAACTTTGTCCAGGCACAAACGCCTGAAAAACATACAACCTCGAAAACATCACATGTTCAGGAAAAACAACGTTTTCTACAGAGGATTTATTTACAGAAATTGCTGGAAACATCCTGCAGATCAAACAGCATCTGGGGGAAGGGAGACAGTTAACATTTCAGACTGATGATTCTTCGTCACAACTGGCAAAGAGAAAAAAGTTTTAAGTTGTAGAGTGTGATTCCATTCCAGACACCAATGAAACTAAGATCCTCCAGCATTTCCTGTGTTAGACCAAAAGAACTCCTATGATTCACTCATTCTTAGGCTGTCCCCATTACCTTTCAGAAGAGGCATACCCATAAGGGCTGGCTTTCATTATTCATTTCTCCTTGGCTTCTACCGTAACTCATGTCTGTATCCTAGATACGGGTCAGAATTCCACAGTGCCACCAGGAAAGCTCTCAATACGCTGCTCTAGAAAGTCCTTCCATACTTGCTAGATAGGCTATTAAACTTCATCATGGCTGAAATAATAGCAGAAAATACGAGAAATATTCAGCAGGCTAGACAGCTCCTGTGGAACGTCAAAAAGAGTTAATGGATCAAGGAAAGAGACAAAGGATCTGGGATCTGCAACTGTAAATAAAATGCTTTCTCTTTCCAATTGCTTTCTAAACATGCTAAATGGTTCCAGTGGTTTCTGCTTTTGTTTCAGACAGACAGACAGTCAGACATACTTTATTGATCCCGAGGGAAATTGGGTTTCGTTACAGCCGCACCAGCCAAGAATAGAGTAGAAATATAGCAATATAAAACCATAAATAATTAAATAATAATAAGTTAATAATGACAAGTGGAAATAAGTCCACAACCAGCCTATTGGCTCAGGGTGTCTGACACTCCGAGGGAGGAGTTGTAAAGTTTGATGGCCACAGACAGGAATGACTTCCTATGACGCTCAGTGTTGCAACTCGGTGGAATGAGTCTCTGGCTGAATGTACTCCTGTGCCTAACCAGTACATTCTGGAGTGGATGGGAGTCATTGTCCAAGATGGCATGCAACTTGGACAGCATCCTCTTTTCAGACACCACCGTCAGAGAGTCCAGTTCCACCCCCACAACATCACGGGCCTTACAAATGAGTTTGTTGATTCTGTTGGTGTCTGCTACCCTCAGCCTGCTGCCCCAGCACACAACAGCAAACATGATAGCACTGGCCACCACAGCCTCGTAGAACATCCTCAGCATCGTCAGGCAGATGTTAAAGGACCTCAGTCTCCTCAGGAAATAGAGACGGCTCTGACCCTTCTTGTAGACAGCCTCAGTGTTATTTGACCAGTCCAGTTTATTGTCCATTCATATCCCCAGGTATTTGTAATCCTCCACTATGTCCACACTGACCCCTTGGATGGAAACAGGGGTCACCGGTGCCTTAGCCCTCTTCAGGTCCACCACCAGCTCCTTAGTCTCCAAATTTCCAATATCTGTGTTTTGTTTGCTTTGCAGAGTTCACAGGACAGCTCAGACTTTGCCTCAGAGGTCCGAGAGCAAGAGGAATTTAAAGAGTAAAAAGATGAGAAGGAACAAAAAAACAAGGTGCCATAAGAAATAAATTGTGCTCTTTGCATTCATTACCAGCAGGATCAAAACAAAATGAAATCTCTACCCATGTTAATTAAGGCCCAGTAGAAATAACTTTCAACACTGACAGACATACACTCAGTGCCACTCTATTAAGTACACCTGTTTATTAATGTAAATATCTAATCAGCCAATCATGTGGCAGCACCTCAAGCTGCTTCAATAAAATACATGAAGGTTAAGTTGTAGAAAAGCACTATAAAAGTACAGATGGAGGGAAGGTCTTCTGGAAACATTAAAATATTGAATCAGGATATATTGGAAAAATGGTGCACAGTTCAAGGGTCCTCCATAGAGAAAACTTTATTAGATACATCTGAACACCTGTTCATTGATGTAAATATCTAATCAGCCAATCATGTGCCAGAAGCTCAGTGTATAAAAGCAGGCAGACATGGTCAAGAGGTTCAGTTATTACTCAGAGCCAGCATTAGAATGGGGAAGAAATGTGATCCAAGTGACTTTGACCATAGAATGATTGCTGGTGCCAGAGGGGGTGGTTTGAATATCTCAGAAACTGCTGATCTCCTGAAATTCTCGTGCACAATAGTCTCTAGAGAATGGTGCAAAAAAAAACATCCAGTGACCAGGAGTTCTGTGGTAGAAAATGGCTTGTTACTGAGAGAAATCAGAGGAGAATGATTCAAGTTGACAGGAAAGCAACTCAAACAATAATGTGTTACAATAGTAGTGTACAGAAGAGCATCTCCAAATGCATAATGTGTTGAACCTTGTAATGGATGGCTACAGCAGCATTAGATCATACTGGGTTCCATTCCGGTACCTCA
The DNA here is from genome assembly GCF_048418815.1 of Hemitrygon akajei. Lineage (NCBI taxonomy): Eukaryota > Metazoa > Chordata > Chondrichthyes > Myliobatiformes > Dasyatidae > Hemitrygon > Hemitrygon akajei. Next base: position 111,802,751 of record NC_133125.1, read on the forward strand.
TGAAGTGGCCACTGGGTGTATATACGCATACATAAATAATATGGGAATTTCTCAGTATAATCAAATGACAAATGATAGTACAGATGGCACAGAGAACATTTGGTTTGAAACATCACAAGTTGAAGCAAAGTGAACAGAAACTGCAAGCGTCCAGGGCAACTACATCACCTTATCGGTGAACTTATGGATTAAAGTCTGGCAGATACAGCTAAAGTCATTAATATATCCATCCAACAAATGTTGACCTCGGATTTACCTTCAATATTTAGCAGCATTTAACAACCAAGCATACCAATATCAATTGAAAGAATCCAGACATATGAGATCAAAGCTCCGAAAGTTAAATTCAGTAAATTTAAAATAAAATTCTTGGACAAAAAAAAAAATCTGGTTCACCTATGTCCTTCAAAAGGAAGTGAGTTTGTTGCACTTATCTACTCTTATTTGTGATTCTGAAACAACAGATCAAAAAAAAACAAAAAAAAACCGCTGCACTCAATCACAATTAGAATGAAACAAGACAGGCCATCCTTCAACCTAGGCAATGAAATCTATATGATTAAATTGTTTTCCATCCGATCAATCTTGTATCTTTGCCGTGGTGGGACCTGTTCCTGGGGGCCCATGGCCAACCGCTTTTCAAAATCCCAAGGACGTGGCCTAGAAGATGAGTGTTCCTTTGGAGTTTCGAGGTTTCATGGCCCTGTGTACAAGATGATTGCAAGTCGGTGCTGCCAACTGACACAATGTGGGAGTATATGAGTGTGTGTGTATGAGAGACAGAGACAGAGACATCAGAGGTGATTTATACATTCGTGGCCTAAGGTAGAAGGAGATGAGTTATTAACTTCAAACTTTCTGCATAATCACTCAAAGAGTTGAACTGCATGTGCATGTAATGAGAGCTGTATAACTCATCTCCTTCTACCTTAAGCCACAAACTTATCAATCACCCCTGCTGTGGACACTTTCTGGAGGTCCAAGATCCGTATGCTCCACGACCGCTGGACTAAGTGTGTAAATGTAGGAGGGGACTATGTTGAAAAATAAATGTGCTAAGTTTCCTAAAATTGACTCCTTCTACCTTAGGCCACGAACATAACAATCACCCCTCGAATATCTATCTCAAAGAGAGAGCCTGCGGCATGTCGAATTGTCAGGTGAATTATTAGTTTCTGTTGTACTACAGATCATGGTCTTTTTTTGGGGGCTTTGCAATTGCTTGCTTGGTGAGTGGAGAATGCCGATACATTTCTGCAGAAGACAATGGGAGAGGGGGAGAGTTATTACTTGCTGCTGCTTGTGCGTGGGAGTGAGAGTAGGGGAGTTTTGTAGTGAGAGTAGGAGGGACACTAACTGTCACTCATTCTTTAGGGCAGTTTTCGTGAATGTCTGCAAAGAACAAGGATTTCAGGATGAATATTGCATAAATTTCTCTGACATTAAATGGAAATGTAGAAATATCTGGGACAGGTCTCTACATTATTCCAACACCTAGTCAAAAGCAAATCATACTTGTAATTGAGCATGTCAGATTGCTCAACACAGTCGCTGGGTATGCCCTGACCAACAGTAAGAAAATAAACCACAGTCTGCAGGATGATTTTCCAGATGCTGAATAATCCCAGCCTCAGAATATTACCGTAGGAGATCTTCAAGAAAATACCCTCTACCCAAATGCTGGTGATGAATTGGCACGACATCTACCACCCCTGAAGAGTCACTCCCCTAGAACCAGCTTACAATGGCTACCCAACAATGTTTTTACCAGAAGATTAGCCACGGCTTCCGGAGGTGACCAACCCTTTCGGAGCCATCGGGATGATCAATGAATGCTGACCTTGCCAGTAGCAACCAAATCCCATAAACAAATAAATTACCCTGGGAGGTTTGTAAAGTTAAGTAATCAAAGAACATGGATATAGTAATGCACTTTCCATGCAAGTAGAAATGTAGCACTGAGATTGGAGCAATAGGCTTTTGTTTATTAGAGGATGTCAAACAATGGCTAAGCAGCCATGCCTCAGTGTCCCCAGAGCTTAATTACACAAAGGCTGCACATTCACTTCTCTGGAAATATTATAGGATTCTGCATTCTAAAATATGTGAACAGAAAGATCAGCATATAACATGTAGCACCAGAGGTCCCAACACATTAGACTACTGCTATAGTAAAATAAGGAATGTTTAGACTGCATTTCAGTAAATTGAATCACTTGGCTGTCCTTCTCCTACCTTCATACAGGCAAAGGCTAAATAGAGCCTCCAGAGATTAGAACAACAAAGAGGTGGTCATGAGAGGCAGAGGAGTGGCTTCAAGATTGCTTCGAGTCAGTGGACTGGGCCATGTTCAAGGAATCACCTGTAGATCTGAACGAATACACTACAGCTGTCACAGACTTCATAAAAATAGTTGTAAGCATACTCATTAAATCCATAATAGAATCAATGAAAGACCATTTGTCTTTTGTTCAACCCATGTGCAAGACAACAAACTGTACAAATATAAAATGAAAGGAATAATAACAACTATGGAATAACTATCAGAACACGAGATAAAAAATCCTTGAAATTGAGTCCTAGGTTGTGGGAACATTTCAATGATGAAGTTGAGTGAAGTTATTGGTTCAAGAGCCTGATGTTTCAGGGGTAGTAACTGTTTCTGAACCTGCAGGTGTGAGTACTGGGGCTCCTGTACCTTCTTAACGATGGCAACAAGAAGCCAGCATGATCTGGGTGGTGGAGGCTCCTGATGAGGGATGTTGCTTTCCCGCAACAATGCTCCATGTAGATGTGCTCAATGGTGGGGGAAGGGTTTTCTCACGATGGAGTGAGCCATATCCACAACTTTTTGCAAGATTTTCTGTTCAAGGGCATTGGTGTTTCCATACCAGGCTGTGACACAGCCAGTCAATATACTCTCCACCACAGAGGTTTGTCAAAGTTTTAGATGTCAGGCATCATCTTTGCAAACTCCTAAGGGAGTAGAAACACTGCTACGCTTTCTTCATAATTGCACTTACGTGCTGGACCCAGGGCAGTTCCTCTGAAATGATAACAGCAAGGAATTAACGTTGCTGACTTCTCCACCTCTGATCCTCCTATGAGGACTGGCTCATGGGCGGGCCTTTGCCTTCCTCCTCCTGAAGTCAATAATCTGCTCCTTGGTCTTGCTGACAATGAGTAAGAGGTTATTTCTGCAGCACTACTCAACCAGATTTTCAATCTTCCTCCTAACTGCCAATTTATCACCACCTTTTGTTTGGCCTACGACAGTGGTGTCATCAGCAAACTTGAATATGACATTGGAGCTGTGCTTAGCCACACTGTCATAAGTATAAAGTGAATAGCACAGGAGGCCAAGCACACAGCTTTGTGGTGCACTTGTGCTGATGGAGATTGTGGAGGAGATGTAGTTGTCAATCTGAACTAACTGGGGTCTGCAAGTGAGGAAATCCATGATCCAACTGCACAAGGAGGTATTGAGGCCAAGATCTTGGAGCTTATTAATTAGTTTTGCGGGGAAGTTGGTATTGAATGCTGAGCGGTAATTGATAAAGAGCATCCTGATGTATGCATCTTTGCTGTCCAGATGTTCCAGGGTTGAGTGAAGAGCCAATGAGATGGCATCTGCTGTGGTCCTGGTGCTCTGCCAGGACGAAGGGTCTCGGCCCAAAACATTGACTGCTCCTTTCAACAGATCCTGCCCAACCTGCTGAGTTCATCCACTTTTTTTTTAATTATTAAGATACAGTATGCTAGTTATTTTCCCCATTCCTCAACAAGCTAATTTAATGAGAAAAGTTAAATTATTTTGTTAAGAGTGACTTTAAATATACCTTACAGACCAATAATTTGGTTTAATTTATATGGATCATAATCAAATGGATTGGAAAAATTGAAAGAAAATAAATAGTTCATAGAGTTGAATATATATTCCACTTTCCACCCTTAAATGCATTGCAGTTTACCATTCTTGGCCAAAGGCAGGAAGGTAAATTGCACCAAGACAACCAGTCAGGAATGCTTCAAAATGAACACCCTGCTGAAGGAACTCAGCAGGTCAAGCAGAACATGTGGGGGGAAGGGAGAGGGAAGGAATGGAAGGAATTTCTGATTCCCTGGATGCAAGGCTTTGACCCAAAATATCAACAATACCTCCTCCCTCCCCCCTCCCCCCACAGAAACTGTTCAGGCCTTTGAACACCTCCAGCAGATTGTTTGTTGCTCCAGATTATAGCATCTCACTAGCCTCTGGTGACTCCATGACTCACAATCAATCCTGCTCTGCTCTGCTCTGCTGCCCATCCTCTTTGCAATAATCACTGAGTAGGACAGATCAGTATGTAAAACTTTCATCCAGTGTAACATCAAATTGAACCTTCCCATACAACACAACGTTCATAAACACTCCATGGATGAACCAAATTGAAATAACTGATGAGCACACTGCTGCAGCTTCAAAAGAAAAAGCTATTTCCATTTTAGTCAGTGACAAATAAAATGGTGGAGAGAGTGAAATAATTCAGCAATCTTATGTTGGCATGCAGATTAAGTTAAAATTATTCAATGTGCATTAATGACATGTATTCAAAAATATGTTATTGTGGTAAATATTCAATAATTAAGGCTTGAATGGTAAGTAATAAAAATAAACCCAAAACCAGCACAAAAATAAATAACTTTTTATTTATTTTCACAAATGAAACTCAAGTGCCAGTAATAAATACTGACAAATTCTGACTACCTGTGAGATGTCTGAGATAGTAGACCAAGTCAAAAACAAAAATGTGCAGACAGAAATGGGACAAGAGGAAAAGGTCTGTGCAAAGCACGGACTTATCAGGGATAATTAAGCATGGCTTTATGCAGGGACGGTATTGAGTCACAAATTTAAAAGAGTTGTGTAAGAAAGTGACAAAGACGATGGATGAGAGAAGGTAGTGGATGCCGTCTACGTGGACTTTAATAAAGCATTTAACAAGATCTCTTACGGTAGAATAGATGACGTCACATGAGATCCATGATGAATTGGGAAGTTAGATGCAAAATTGGCTTCATCATAGACAACAGAGTTTGGTTGTGGATAGGTGTCTTTTTGACCGGAGTCTACAATGATGGTCCACAAGCATCAGCATTTGGAACCTATGATTTTGCTGAAAATATAGATAAGCCTGATTAGTAAGTTTGCAGATAACATGGAAATTAGCGAAAGCTGACAAAGCATAGAGCAGGATATAGACCATTTGTAAATCAGGATTAAAAAATGGGCAGTGAAATTTAATCATAACAGATGTGAGGTAAAACATTTTGAGAGTTAAATGAAAGAGGACTGTATAAAGTAAATGGCAGGAACAAATGAGCAAGAATTAACAGAGGGAATTTGGAGTCCAAATCCATGGCTCTCAAAAGTGGCAACACAAGCAGTTAGAATATTTAAAAGGCAAACAGAAAGCTTGCAATCATTGATCAGTCTGTGTACTAAAGTAGAGATGTCATGTTCTAGCTGTACAAAACAATGATTAGGTACTATTTAGAACACTGTGTACAGTTCTTGTCACTGCTTTGCAGGAAGGACATGTTGGCTTTGGAGTGAGTACATAAAAGGTTCACCGGGAGGTTGCCTGGATTTAAGTGTAATTGCAGGTTGGACAATCTGAATTGCTTTCTCTGGAGTGTCAAAGGCTGAGGAGCAACCTGAAACTTCTATAAAATTTCCCCTCATTCTCCTATGTTCTTTTCCAGCATCTCTAACCTGGAAATTGGAAAATAGTCTGTAATTCAAGCTAATCACTAGAATACTTTATTACATGGAAAAAAATGTATTCAGGCTCTGGGATTACCTGAAATTAGAGATTCTGGAGTCTAGGTGATCATTTTGCTGACAATCTGCACTCTGTCACCATAGCCGTCTAGGGATCCCTACTGCTAGACATTTTAATTCCACTCTTTATTCCCACACTGATGTGTCTGTCCTTGGCTTTCTCCACTGCCAAGGAAGAGTCTTACAACCTGATAGCTTCCAGAATTTCAGGTAACCTGTCTCCCTATCCCCTTTTTTCTCTCCTTCTGAGCTACCTCTTTCTACACATTCCCAACCCCCAGTTCTTCCCCACCTCCATCTGCCCATCACCCACGCATTCCTCCCACTGGGTCTCCTTCCCCCACTATTCCTATCTGCTTACCTCACATCCCTTATTTGGCTCAATGCTGCACTTTTCTTTTGCATCAGATTCCATCATCTGCAGCCCTTAGTTGCCTTCACCTGTCACCTCCCTACAACTTTCGCTAATTCCACTCTTTCCTCCTCTATCTGCCAATCATCCCCACTTACCCAGGTCCACCTGCAGCTTGCCAGCACTTACTCCATCCTTTAGCCTCACTTCTTTATACTGGCTAGCCTCCCTCTATTCCCTCAGTTCAAGTGAAGCATCCCAGCCTGAAAAGCTAGCTGAAGAGCAGAGTCCTCCAGCAGTTTGTTTACTGCTCCTAATTCCAGTATCTGCGGCTCTTCGTGTTGCTTGGTAAAGCAACACTACTATCTTGCACAGTAGCAACCCAGTAATCTCAAATCAATGAGTCAGTCCTGATCTATACGGCTGTGAATGACAATGAACAATTAAACACTTCTAAGCTCATTTCATTGCATACTGTATCAAGAAAAGCCTCAAAGCACTCAATATAGCCAGGACACTCTAACCAGACAATATCTTGGCTATAATGCCAAAGATCTGCACTCTAAATTTAACAGTGTCTGATTTAGTGGTTCCAGATTGCTAAAATATTGGCGTCCTCACAAATTGCCTATTTACAACTATTCAGAAAAGCGACAAATATAAAGTGCCAATTAGTTAACTCCCAAACATCACCACTTTATGGGAAGTGTTATCAGCGGCATTTACTCATCGTTAATTTTTTTGGTTTAGCGAATTTTTCATTATCATCTCCCATTCTCCTTAATTATTTTTTTTATCCCTTCCATGACTGACAAAATCTTTAAGGATTGGGATGAACTAGGTATTAAGTGTTTTTGGGACCTGTTTATCTCAGGATCTCTTGCTTCATTTGACCAAATGTCAACTAAATTTGCACTGCCAAAAACACATTTTTACAGATACCTTCAAATTAGAGATTTCTTACGTTCCCAATTAACTACTTTTCCTATAGGTCCAGATAAAAATTTACTGGACGATCTTTTAAATTTAAAACCTTTTGTTAATGGTTCCATTACCGGTATCTATAAACTTGTTGATTGAGTCTAGACAAGACTTTTTAGATAAAATAAAAAAAAGCTTGGGAGGATGACCTTAATTGTCAGATTTCTGATGATAGATGGAATAAAATTCTTAAACGGGTTAATAAATCATCTTTCTGTGCCCATCATTCTCTTCTACAATTTAAAGTGGTTCATAGAGCTTACATTTCTAAACAGAAGCTGTCCAGTTTTTATCCAAACGTTTCTCCACTTTGTAATAAATGCAACTCTGCTGATGCATCTTTAATTCATATGTTTTGGTTTTGCCCTAAAATTGAAAAGTTTTGGCAGGAAGTATTCCATACCTACTCACAACTTTTTAGGCTCCAATTTGACCCAAATCCCCTTACTGCCTTGTTTGGTATTATTGCAAATGAAGATATAACTTTAAATACTCCGAACCTACAGGTTTTAGTTTTTACCTCTTTTTTAGCAAGGAGAGAAATCTTGCTTAAATAGAAGGAGTCTACTCCTCCTACACATCTTCAATGGCTACGTGATATTATGTCTTATTTAAATTTAGAGAAGATCCACTGCTCAGTCTTAAATTTGAAACAATCTTTTTATGATATCTGGGGACCTTTCCTAAATTACTTTTCCAATTTATAAAGTTTAACAGTGCACAGACTTTTACGTATATTTCTATCTTCCCTTCTTAAGCGAGTATGTTTTTTTTCTAATTATCCATTATCATCCATTAGCCTTTTTCATTGGTAGTTGGTAGGGGGTTAACTTTTTTATATATAAAAAAATTATTTTATGATTTTCTTTCATCTTTAATAATCTTTAAAATATTTCTTTTATCTTTAAATTTTTGATTACATACATATATGTGATATGATTACTTACATGTAATATGCTATAACATTTTGATCAATTACAATATATGAATGTACACAATTTATGTTGAGATGTATCTATGTGTTGCACTCTGTAAATCTTGTTTTTTCTTCTGAATAAAAATATTATAAAAAGAAAGAAAGACAGTAAGATAGAGGAGCAGGATTAGGCCATTTGGCCCATCGAGTCTGCTCCCCATGAATTCAGACCTGATCACAAACTTCCTCCAACTGTGAGCCACAACGCTGAACTCCACAGGCCAAGAGGGGCTGTCCCTTGTCCATCAAGGGTTTCTGGTGAAAGTGAAATCAATGTCTGATGTAAAACCTTGCACAGAGGACAAAGACTGAATTTGTTAAAGATCAATAGGCAAGCCTGATAGATAATGCTGCAGAAATCCATCAGGGAAGTGAATTACTGCCAATCATCTTCAGCTATTTCATTAATGCTCTTCCTCAGCATATCAGAAGTGAGATGATTGCTGATGATCATCTAATGGTCAACATCTTTCACAGTTCCTCAATACAAATAGCTATCCAAACAGGCATGCATTAAGATCTAGACAAAGTCCTTCAAAAACTGAAGAATATTATCAGTTATCAGACCAACATCAAGGGTGCGTTAAGTCAATGACACGTTTGTCATACTCAAACGAAATAAGATAAAAGATGTGCAGAACAGAATCAGCGAAGTATTCAATGGTAATAACATTACAGTGGAAGTTGAAGCAAACTAACAATTCCTTCCTGAGACATGAGGAATGAGGACAGAAGATTGGAAACATCGGTTTGCCAGAAAGGAATGAATATGGACCAAATCCTCAATTATCACAGCAATCATCCCGACAGCCACAAACTGAAGTTATGTCCGAACGCTATTCAACCAAGTGGAAGCACACTGCAGTTGTGGACCTCAAGAAGAAAGAAGAAAATCAGCTTTTCAAAGCATTCACATGTAACGGCTATCCAAAAAAACTTTATCACAAGGTGTCTTGAATGGGGAAACAACCTTTTAATGCCTACTGGACAAAACAAGAAAGAGGCTAACCCTACTATACATCCAGAGTATCTCTGAAATGGTGGCGAGACTGCTCCAACCGCAAGGAATAACAGTAGCGCACAAACCCAACACAACCATCAGAACATTTGTTTCAAGATTCAAAGATCCAACAGCCCACAGAGAGAGGACAAACAGAATATACCAATTCTAATGAGCAGCCTGCCTCAAACACAAGGTTCGACAGACAGGAAGACTACGTGAATACCAGCTAGTTATAAGAAGACATGATCCTCTGTCACTCATCTCAGTACAAGTTCATCAAGTATAAAAATCCTCGCTGAAGGACAAAACAAGAAACCAAGAGAATTCTTAGAAGCTTGCTTCTCAATGGAAGAGTCTATTAACAAGCATATTGAACTGGACGCAATTTACGAATCTATGCATCTGTGGAATTGAGGCCACAGGGGTAAGCCGTGGACACCCGAGGAGCCAATGCTCACAATGACCAGAGATATAGGCCAGTGGAGGTCACTCAGCTGTCCAGTTGGCCAGGACCCAGCAGAAACTAGTGGCCAGAGTGACATCCGAACAACAAGTCTGACCAATATAAGTGTGAGCACTTGGCAGAAACAACACTCAATAGAGCACAGATGATGTCACCTCGACTGGTGATGAAACACTTGCAACCTAACCTCCAGGCTCAACCCTACAAACATCACTTGCCCAGATTTTACATTCAACAAAACTACCATCAGCATCCTGGGATCACCACTGATCTGAAATATTATTGGACCAACAAGTTAAATAATGTGACTGCAAGAAATCAGAGGCTAGGCAACCTATGTCAACTAACTCAAGCCTTGATAACCTGAAGCACAGTTTAAGAGTGGAGATGAAAACTCGCTGCTTGCTGCAAGAGTGCAGTTCTTATAACATATAAGCAGCTATCTCATTTAGTGGTAGCCCAATAATCACTTTAAACATTCATTTTTATCATCAGCTGTGCACCATAACTGCAGTGTGCAACATCTACAAAGTGAACTGCATTTACCTGCCTCCGCTATTGGGATGGATATTTGCATCCTGGGCCTGGAGGGGTGAGTGGTCCTTGTAATTTTTTGCCAAGCTTAGCTTTCTAAGCTCAGCAGCTGCCACTTAAGCATGAAAAAAAATACAGGTGTACAATGTCCTGTGCATGTTACTAAAAAGGGCTTCTTTGGTTTGTTACGAGTAGGAATGTTTCTTTGTCTGTTAAATGTTTCTCTTGCCGTTGTTTCGCTTTAGAATGGCTGATATGGTAATTGTATTCATTTGTTAATCAATGGGGAACGTTATTGTGTTTTGTGAGGTTGGGAACTTGGGGGAGGGGTTGCGCGGGCTTGGGGGGGTGAAGGGAGTCCGGAGGGAGACGCCGAGGAAGGTGGACGTGCGCTTGGACGACCACCGGGGAGTCTGAGGTGGAAGACGTGGAAGTCGGGAGGGCAAGCGACGAGGAGTCGAATGGTTTGCTGGATGAGCTCCACCGAGTGCACTAAACTGACTGAACTTTGATAAGTTGGCGCCTTTTGTTTTTTTCTTGTGTATATATATAGTATTGTAAACTCTTTAAAGTGTATTTCATAACAGTATTTGTTGTGGGTTTGATACTGTTGGCGGGCGCGAGGCATAAACGCGATTCTCACAGCACCTGCGTGTACGGGAGGTGGGTTGGTGAGTGGCTGGATCTCCTTTTCCCCTAGACATATACCAGCCTGTTGGGTAAGTGTTACACAGGTGGCCCCCATTTTTCGAATGTTTGCTTTATCACACCTGGCTGTTACAAAAGACCTACATTAGTTACCGGTTTTCGCTAACAGAAGGTTTTTTCACTGTTACAAAAAAAGGCAGCGCGCACCGAGCAGCCAAGCTCCTCCCCCGGAACAGCATTCTAGCCGGCATTGCTGAAGCACATGCCTGTGAGCATCTGTGCTTTATCTCGATTTATTTTGTGCATCCGTTAGCAAGATGAGTTCTAAGATTTCGGAAAAGCCTAAAAGAGCTCGTAAGGATGTTACACTTGGCATAAAACTAGACATAATTAAGCGTTTCGATCTTGGTGAACGAAGTAAGGACATTGTCCGCGTGTTGAACTTGCCTGCGTCCACCATTCACACTATTTACATGCAGAGAGAAAGAATCCTGAAAGCTGCTGATGTTACTGTTGGTTCTGCTCGTAGCAAAGTGGTCTCTTTTAGTCGGCATCCAATAATGGATAAAATGGAAAGTCTACTGCTTGAGTGGATTGATGGGTGTACAAAGCGTGATGTTCCGTTATCTTATACTTAAGGAGAAATCAGTCAGTCTTTTTAATAAGCTGAAACAAAAAGCACTGGACACTGGTGATGAAAGTGTTGCGAAAGTGGAATTTAAAGGTAGTCATGGGTGGTTTGATCAGTTTCTGAGGCGAGGGCAGCTTCATAGTTTAACGTTTACTGGAGAGCGTGCTTCAGTTGATACTGAAGCTGCCAATAAGTTCCCAGCAGAACTCAAGAAAATAATTACAGAAGGTGTTTATTCGTATAAACAAGTGTTTAACTGTGACAAAACTGCAATTTATTGGAAAAAAATTGCCGAGCAAGATATTTATTTCGATAGGAGAAACTGACAGATGAAGAGTTGATGCAATTGCAAGAGGAAAGGATAACAATCGAAACCGAACACAGTAGAGAACGGCCCAAAAGTGAAGCCATCCAGGAACTGAAGGTGAAGCAATTGCGTGAGATTTTCGCTGCAATTGACAACGCTGCTATGACTGCAGGAAAGTATGGCTTTAATTTTGAAAGGGTACGTAGGTTTAGGGCATATTTTCAGGATGGTTTGAATGCTTACAAAGAACTGTATGATAGAAAAACGTGCGAGGCTAAGCAGTCAAGCACATTGTCGTTTTCAAGCCTTCCACATCAGCCTCAGCGGACGACGAACCTCGACCTTCGACATCAAGGCAAGCAGACATAGAAAACGTTAGTGACCTGCCTGCCCTAATGGAAACAGACGACAAAGAGATGACACCCCAGTCTCCTGTACCTCCCACCACCCCATCATCAGTGTGCTCGCTGTCTTCCCAATTCCGGTAAGTGAAACTACACTGTACATACATTATTTTTACTTTATATAGGCTGTGTATTTTTATGTGTTATTTGGTAGCTTCATAGCTTAAAGGTTACTGGAAAAAACTCTTCCACTGAGAGTGCTTCTACTATGCTAGTAGCGCTACGTAGTGAGATTATACATACGTAGTGCGATTATACGCTACATGAAATTACACGCTACATTAGTGAGATTTTCGCTATGTAGTGAGATTATACAAAGCTAACAGCATTGTGAAAGACCCCACGCACCCCTCATACAAACTCTTCTCCCTCCTGCCATCTGGCAAAAGGTACCAAAGCATTTGGGCTCTCACGACCAGACTGTGCAAAAGTTTCTTCCCCCAAGCCATCAGACTCCTCAATACCTAGAGTCTAGTCTGACATCTACATCATTTATTATTATATTGAAATTTGTCCTCTACTGTGCCTAATGTCTTGTTTATTATTAATTAATTATTGTACTGCCCTGCATGGTTTTGTGCACTTTCTGTAGTCCTGTGCAGGTCTGTAGTCTAGTGTAGTTTTTATGTTGTTTTACGTAGTCTAGTGTAGCCTCGAGTTGTCTCACATAGTCTAGTGTAGTTTTGTGTTGTTTCATGTAGCAGCATGGTCCTGGAGGAACGTTGTTTCATTTTTTCTGTGTACAGTTTATGGTTGAAATGACAATAAAAAACGACTTGACTTGACTTGACATGAAACACCACTGGGTGCCTCGGTAGTGTTGCAGTTAACACAATGCTCTTACAGCTCAGGGCGTCAGAGTTTGGATTTCAGACCCAGCATCCTCTCTAAGGAGTCTCTGTATGTCCTCTCTGTGGATAATGTGGGTCCTCCGATTTCCTCCCTCAGTCCAAAGATGTACCAAGTAGGTTAACGGGTCATTACAGATTGTCCTGTGATTAGATTAGAATTAAATTGGAGTTGCTGGATGGTACAATATGAAGGGCCTATTCTGCACTGTATCTCTATATGAATAAATAAATACATTACCAAAGGAGTGCAATGGTTAAAGATTTTACTCATTATTATCATCTCAAGGGTAATTAGGGGCTCCCAAACTCTAAAAGGTGAACAAAACAGTTTTCTCTTTTCCACTTTGCTTTCCCTATTCTATGAAAAATAATCTGCTTATTCATCAGAGATTTTCCACAGTTTAAGTGATTGTTTCTATTGACACCACGTTACACATTGTTTTAATTTCATAGCATTGACCTTGATGGGTTGTTTTTAAGAGAACACTGCATGCTGCCTAAGTAACTGCATGATGTGGAAATGTTCAATGTCCCTGATGACTACACTTGCGAGAAGTGAATCTAGCTAAAGCTGCTCACAGACTGTGTTAAGGAAATAGAGCTGGAGCTGGATGGCCTACAGATCCTTTGGGAGACAGAGTGGTTTATTGACACAATTTACCAAGGAGACAGTTACTCCTAAGTTGCAGGATACAGGTAATTGGGTGACCTGTGGCTCACATTGAGGAGTCCAGAAAGAGGAAGGTTATTCAATTGAACATGTGGCTAAGAAGATGGTGCAGTGGGGATTTTTCAATCTTAACTTCTGGTCAAGATGGCAATGATTTATTCGCTTAAAACTGTCGCTCCATTTTATTTCTCATCTCCACACTTCCTCTCTCTTTTTTTCTCTACAGATTATTAATTTTTTTATTCTCCTTCCTGCCTGCGTATACACCTGTCTCATAATGGCTTCAAAGCTCACCAGATCGGGGAAAAGAGAAGTTTCCACGACTGGTTCCTCTGCCGAGATTGTCTCCATTTTGGAACAGCATCAACATGATATAATATCTGAATTTAAGTCTTCTTTCAGTTCGTTGGAATCTAAATTGGATCAAATTCATTCCAAATTGGAGGCTCATGCCGAACATCTTTCTCGTCTTAAGCTCGCTACCAATGAGTTAGAATATCGTTTACAGGATTTGGAAGCCATTTATTCTAGCGTGAAGAGAATGTAACAGCAAGTTAACATCCAAAGTGACTGACCTGGAATGTCAGAGCAGACATCATAATCTATGAATCCTCAGCTTGCCAGAGACTATTGAATGTGGATCTCATGCTGAATTTTTTTCTACTGTACTCTGAGATTTTTGGAACGACATTCTTCCAATCCCACCCGAGTTAGACAGAGCTCACCGCACCTTCCTGCCTAAACCAGAATTGGGCTGCAGGCCGCACCCAGTAATCCTGTGCTTTCATCGTTATGGAAGCACGTCGGAGAGGAAAGCTGGATTACAAGGGTCATTCTATTTGTATTGCTGAGAATTACGCTCCCCAAGTAAAGGAGTTATGAAAGAGTTTTATAATTGCGGATTCAGGCCCTCTCTGCGTTTTCCAACTCATCTCCAAATAACTCTTAGTACTGGAGACAAAAAGTGGTTTAACTCAGTTACAAAAGCTCAGAAATTTATCGAAATCCCTATAACTTTGAATTCCTTAGACACGGTCTGATTAATTAAAATGGCGCAGAAGTATTTTTTCTCTTAATTTTTCTTTTTTAAGTCAGTGAATTTTTTTTCATAGTTTTTCGCGGGAAGGTTACTATAGATTATTACTTCGAGTTAAGTTTAGTACTTTTTGGTGGAATCGCTTTTCTTTTCTTGTACAATTTTAATTCATAGTGCATACGTTTTCTGGTTTTTGAATTGTTATCTAAATGGAACATGATGATGTTAAGAAACTGGAAGTTGGTTTTTAGGGTAGTTATTTTTCTGAAGAGCTTGCTGCTGATTTTTGGTAGCTTTCTTGTTGTGGGATTTGGGGGGGGGGGGGGAGGGATCTCTATGGCCGATAGCATTTATAAAACCTTTAGTTATTTTTTGTTACTCAGGACATATTTTTGTCCTTATTCTCGTTTTATACTTCTGCCCCAAAGCTGTTGTTTGAAAGTTTGATTTTGTTCATGCCTATTACCCTCTATGTTTTCTTAAATGATAATGGTTAGTCCGTTCAATTTTACAGGCTGGAATGTTAAGGGATTGAACCATCCCGTTAAAAGAAGGAAGGTGTTTTCACATCTTAAGCAGCTAAAAGCTGCAATTTTTTTCTGTTGCAAGAAACACATATTTGTAGTTCTGATAATTCTCGTCTCATGTCAAGGTGGGTTGGGCAGCACTTCCATTCTACCTTTCCGGCTAAAGCTAGGGGGTTCTAAAATCCTTATTAGTCAAAATGTTCCCTTTGAGCTTCACAACAATGTATCTGATACAAATGGTCGTTTTATTATTGTCTCTGAGAAACTGTATAATACTAGGGTAATCTTGGCTAACCTTTATGCTCCTAATTCAGATGATATGGAGTTTTTTGAACTTTTTTTTTTCTTTATTGCCTGACCTGAGTTTATATTCTTTTATATTGGGCAGTGATTTTAATTGTTGGTTAGAACCAGTTTTGGATCGATCGTCCTCTGTTCCTAGACTACCAAGTAAATCTGCTTTATCAATTCAGTCTTTTCTTTCTAATTATGGTATCTCTGACATGTGGAGTTTTTTTTCCAACCAAGTGAAAGAGATCATTCTCTTTTTTTCCACATGTCTATCATACTTTTACTAGAATTGATTATTTTTATTGATAACCTGCTGATTCCATCTGTTCGCTCTTGTGATTATCAGAGTATATTGATTTCCAGTTACGCTGTCCATAATTTTTTCTGGTTTCCCTTAAATGAATAATCATTGGCGTTTTAATCCGACCTTGTTGTCAGATAATGATTTTGTAAAATTTATGAAGGACCAGATAACATTTCTTTAAAATAATAATATGTCATCTGAAATCTCATCTCTGGTTGTCTGGGATGCCATGAAAGCATATCTAAGGGATCAAATAATTTCATATACTGTGAATCTGAAAAGAAAGACCTATTTAGAGCGATTAGATTTAATCAGTCAAATTAAAACAACAGATCTGCTATATGCCCAAACCAAAAATCTGGAACTGTACAAGAAGCAAGTGGAACTTCAAACTAAATTTGACCTTATTTCCACTCACCCAGTTGAATGCCAACTTCTCAAAATTAAGAGCTGATTTTATATTCATGGTGATAAATCCGGTAAATTTTTAGTCAGCCGATTAAGATGCTCTAAAGCTAAACAATTACAAAAATTCAAATGGGAAATGGGAACATCACTTTGAATCATTCTGAAATTAATTACACATTCAAGAATTATTATTCTCTACTCTACACCTCTGAATCTTTAAATGGTGGTATTTCTGTTGAGCATTTCTTAGTTTAAATATTCCTTTGCTTTCTTCTGATCTTAAAGCAAAACTCAATGAGCCATTATCACTAGAAGAAATTATCTTCAGCCATTTCTGCAATGCAGTCGGATAAATCTCCTGGACCTGATGGGTTTTCAGCAGAATTTTAGAAATAATTTTCCTCACTGCTTTCACCTCAATTATTCTTAGTTTTATCTGATTCATTTATACATGGTAAATTGCCAGCATTATTTAATGAGGCAAGTATCATTCTTTTAGCGAAAAAAGGTTAAAGATCCAACAGAGCGCTCTTCGTATAGGCCGATTTCTTTATTAAATGTTGATGTTCAAATGTTGGCTAAAGTTTTGGCTCATAGATTGGAGAACATTGTACCCTCAATTATTTCTGAAGATTAAACTGGTTTTATTAAAAATCGCCTCCCTTTTTTTAAATATATGGCGTCTATTTAATATCTTATTTTGCCCCTCAACTGGGATTCCTGAATGTGTCATTTCTCTCGATGCGGAGAAAGCGTTTGATCGTGTGAGGTGGAATTGTCTTTTTGCGGTTTTAGAAAAATTTGATTTTGTACAAAGTTTTAGTACATGGATTAAATTGCTATATTCATGTCCCACTGCTTCTGTCTTGACCAACTCTCAACAATCCTAGCCCTTTAGTCTTAGATGTGGCACCCGGCAAGGGTGCCCCTTAAGTCCCTTAGTTTTTGATCTGGCTATAGAGCCACTGGCGCCTGTATTTCGTAGCTGTGCTGAATTGACGGGGACTTGCTGGGGGGGGGGGGGGGGGGTGCTGAGCTTAAGTTTCTCTTTATGCCAATGATCTTTTACTTTTTATATCAAATCCAACTACTTCCTTACCCCCAATGCTTTTATTTCTTAATAAATTTAGCCAGCTTTCTGGATACAAGCTTAATTTACATAAGAGAGAACTCTTCCCAATTAACAGAGAAGCACAAATATTAGAATTTCATGACCTCCCTTTTAAGGTAGTAATTAATAAATTTACTTACCTCAGCATTACAGTAACAAGG
The DNA here is from genome assembly GCF_048418815.1 of Hemitrygon akajei. Classification (NCBI taxonomy): domain Eukaryota; kingdom Metazoa; phylum Chordata; class Chondrichthyes; order Myliobatiformes; family Dasyatidae; genus Hemitrygon; species Hemitrygon akajei. The sequence continues at coordinate 111,820,233 of NC_133125.1, forward strand.
AACTTTAAGAGTCTTTTTCGAGAAAATTTTACTTATCTTTTAAATTCTACAAAACAGAGTTTGGCACAGTGGTCACCCCTGTCCATGTCTCCGGTAGGTCAAATTAATGCTGTTAAAATGTACATCCTTCCTAAATTTTTATACTTATTTCAATCTTTACCAATTTTTATTTCTAAAGATTTTTGATTCATTAGATTCTATTATTTTGTCCTATCTATCGAAGGGCAAACGTTCCAGACTTAATAAAGTTCACCTTCAAAAACCTAAAAGGGAAGGTGGTATGGCTTTGCCCAATTTTCGTTTATTTTACTGGGCAGCTTACTTTTTGTTTTTTCTTTCTTTCATATTCAGCCTGACTGCCCAAAATGGGTGGCAATGGAGCTGAACTCTAGTGAGGATTTCTCCATTTCTGCCCTTCTTGGATCTGCACTTCCTTGTCATTTGCCTAGACATAGAAACATAGAAAACCTACAGCACAATCCTCTTTGAATAGATTCAAATCTATACATGTATAGTCATAGAACAGTACAGTACAGGTTTTTCTGCACACAATGTTGTGCCAATCTGTAATAACCGACTCCTTCAAATAAAGAAAACAGCAGTTCACACCTTTTGTTTCCACAACCCCACCCACCTCACCCCCACATAAATATAGGGATAATCCGGATCTCAAAGTACATTTATTACCAATGTGCGTTTACAATATACAACCTTGAAGTTCGTCTCCTTACTGACAGTCTCAAAGAAACCCAATAGAACCTATTAAAAAAGAAAATTGTCAAACACCCAATGTGCATTAAAAAAGAACAAATTGTGCAAAAACTACAAGTAAATAACATTCAGAACTAAAGTTCACAGCCATGAAGCCAATCACACTGGACAACAAAGGTGTATCTTATGAATTTTGGACTACTGATCATGAAAATCACCATGAACTTTCCCTATCACGCACCATTTTTTGAAATCACTTACGTTTATTATTTCAATTCACAATTCAAGTCAATTAAAATGTTGCCTACAATGTAAGCTGGAAAGTTTCCTATCTTGTCCAGGCATGCTTAGGCGGCCCGGCTGCTGCATGGCAGGACAGGTTTTAGTAATAATTATTGGGTTCACGACTGTAAGGATGGAATTTGCTAGCACCAGGCATAAAAATCTCTATGAAGGATTTTGATATTTGAGACAGATACTTCCCAGAATAACTGATGCCAAGATTAAGGAAAGCATTTTTGTTGGTCCACAAATCAAACAGGTCATCAATGACAGGCAGCTTGAAGAATTTCTAGTGGGACCGGAGAAAATCACATGGAAGGCATTCAAGGAAGTTGTTGAAATGTTTCTCGGCATCTACAGAGCACCAAACTACATGCAGCTGGTTGAAAACATGCTTCAAGCAAATAAAACCATGAAATGCAACATGTCATATAACCATATAACCATCTAACAATTACAGCACGGAAACAGGCCATCTCAGCCCTTCTAGTCCGTGCCGAACGCTTACTCTCACCTAATCCCACTGACCTGCACTCAGCCCATAACCCTCCATTCCTTTCCTGTCCATATACTTATCCAATTTTACTTTAAATGACAATACCAAACCTGCTTCTACCACTTCTACTGAAAGCTTGTTCCACACAGCTACCACTCTGAGTAAAGAAATTCCCCCTCGTGTTACCCTTAAAACTTTTGCCCCCTAACTCTCAACTCATGTCCTCTTGTCACTAAAGATTCATTTTCTGCATTCTCATTTAGACTTCTTCCCTGAAAATCTTGGTGCTGTTAGTGACGAGCATGGTGAAAGGTTTCACCAGGACATTGCAGTCAAGGAGAAAAGATACCAGGGCAACTGGAATCCATCAATGCTGGTGAATTATTGTTGGACATTTAAGCAAGAAGCCTCAGACACTGAGTACAAATGAAAATCATTAACAGAACATTTTCAACTTAGTTGAACTATTGCAAAGCATCAGCACCATTATGCAATTAAACACATGATATTCAATAAAAGTTAATTTGTTGTTTCTCCAAATTCCTACGTGATACAAGTAGTCTGAAATTATATTTGTGCTCATCTTCAAGCAGACTATCATAAACAAAAAAAAATTCTGAGGAAGCAACACTTTTCAAAAAATTTGCTGTCCAGTGTCATCACTGCAGTTGGTCCAGGAGCTCTTTAGTTGCAGGCCACAGTCTCAGATCAGAACAGAGATGAGTAAACCTCGCTGAGCAGCGAGCTGAATGTGGCCCATCCGTCTCCTCCGGCCCCAACACCCTGATCTTTTCAATCTGGCCCATCGCCTAAACTGACCAAACATCAGCTTGTTCCTCACTGTCAGATCTGGGCCCTGCTGCTTCCATACACACTCAGACCTGGGCCTCACTGTTTTGACTCTGCCTCGCCTTGGCTTGCTTCACCTCAGATCTACCACTTCATATTGGCTCCAAATCCACTCCAAGAGCCAAACATTAGCATGTTCCTCGTTCTTGGACCTGGGCCCCGCTCCCTCAATTTGCCCTGTACGCAACATGCCGCAACTGTCCAGCACATTCGAGACTTCAGTTCACACTGCAAAATCACCAGTCGTACAAGCAGTTCAAAACATCAGCTCCAAGAGGGAAGTTACAGGCCACTTATTGCAGTGATCAGTGTCCAGAAAGAGTGTGATCAATAGTGTAGTTAGTAGTTTTGTTTGCTGCCAGTAAGGCATCACTGTACTTTACCAGTGCCATCTTCTACCAGAAGGTCAGAAAGAATCTGTTTACATTAAACATTGCACCAACAGCACCATCAGACAGCATTTAGTCACATGATACAATCTTTAAAGTGGCATACCCTTAAACTGTCAGTAATTGTTCCCAGTCAATGCTAAGTGAAGCATATGTTAGTGCTTCTTCGTTCAGCAACCAAGGCAAAGCATACTTCAATTTCCTTTCCCCAGGACCCATTCTCCTATGGTACACTCTTTTCTTCCTCACCAGCCTTTTAAACCTTTCCTACCCACCTAGTTTCACCTATTACCTTCTATCTAACCTCCTTCCCCTCCCCCCTCCTTTTTACTCAGGCGTCTTCTCCCTTCCTTTCCAGTTCTGAAGAAGGGTCTCGACCTGAAACATCAACGTTCTATTCATTTCCATAGATGGTGCCTGACCTGTTGAGTTCTTGCAGCATTTTGTGTGTGCTGCTTTCAATGAACTTTGCTGGTTTGGGGCACAATTCATTTCTAATTACATCATGCAGGAATAGGCTATTCAGTTCAACTGTGACTCTGTGATAACCATCAAAATCATCTGCCATACATACTTGTGACTGCATACTCAGTGCATCACAAAATATCAAAAATCTCAACTTCCTGGAGCGAAACTGATGTCACATTTCATAATGCTACATGAACTGAATACAAAGCAGAAGGAAGAAGTTGTTGCACTCATGAAAGGCGATGCAATATTCACAGACAAGTGAATCAACCTCATACAAGCAGTTTCACCAAAACAAATCTCCTGGAGTGGAAGCTTTGTCACACCGCTTCAGAGCAACTATTTGTCAAAAGTTTTCAAAAATGATTCATCGTGCAATGCAAGGACAGTGAATAATAAAACAGATAGTAAATCATGAGCCTGCAGGCCTCTGCGGCTTGCCTTAGAGCAGTGGGCTTCTAGGTTTCTTGTGCAACTGAAAGCAAATTAAAAAAGGTACTGGATGATGCCATAGCAATGTTCAAGGATGGCACTGGAAAACACAGTTAGAGGTAAAATAGTGTTAAATGAAAATGCCACACCTAAGATTTATAAAGCCTGTCTAGATCTTTATCCATTCCTGGTAAAGTAGCCCGGGACATTGTGTAAGCAGAAGAGATGAGCTTAGTCAGCCATTCGATTACGAACTGAACTGATCTGTCATAACATTGTGGGCTGAATCTCTGTTCCTATTCTATGTTCTAATATAAAACAATTTGAAAGTTTGCTGTCACTTGCACAAAATTCTTGATTACCTCCAAGGCACCTGAATAGCTTCAGCCACTACACAGAATCAAATCTGAATCCCAGTATCTAGCCACCGTCTGTTGAGCTCACCTATAACAACAGCTGTAGTTAATGATGGAAAAGATGTTCGAGTACAATGACCTACCACAGACCAACTTCCCAAAACAGAAAATTCTGTAAAGTTCTGCATGCATCTCTATTATTTATTTTCTTGCTTGAGGGCCTCAGTAAATCTCTGTACTTGGATGAAAGCTTCTCACCAATTATTTGTAACTTCATGTGATCTTGCAGAGAACTTCTCTGCAACAAGTTTAGAGGACTTCAATAAGACTGGACAGCAACTTTTTTTCAAAATGTTACTTCTTCAGAATTAGACCACTTGTAGCTGAACACAAATATATATCCAGACTACTCATTTCACTCGAAGTAAGAAATTAAATTTTATTGAATAGAATGCATTTAATTGCATAACTGTGCTGACACCTTGCAATAGTTTAACTAAGCTAAAAATGACTTGTTGATGATTTTTATTTGTACTCAACTTGCAAGGATTCTTGTTCAAAGGTCCAAAGATTATCAGCCAGCAGTGAAGGATTCCAGTCGCCCTGACACCATTTCTCCATGATCGCAATGTCCTGCTGAAAACTTTCACCCAGCTCATCACTGACAGCGCCATGATTTGCAGAGAAGTCTAAATACGAATGCAGAAAATGAATCTTTAGTGACATGTTGTACTTTATGGTTTTGTATGCTTAAAGCATGCTTCAACCAGCTGTACGTAGTTTGGTGCTCTGTAGTTGCCAATAAAATTTTCAAAAGCATCCTTGAATGCCTTCCAAGTGATTTTCTCTAGTCCCACTAGAATTGCTTCGAATTGCCTGACATTAATGACCTGTTTGATTTGTGGATCAACAAAACTGCCTTCCTTAACCTTGGCATCAGTTATTCTGACTTGAATTATGAATGGAAATAATACATATAGCTGATTTCAAAAAACAATGGTGTGTGAAAGGCAAATTTCATTATTAGCAGCCCAGAATCCATAAGATACACCCAGAAGTATTCAGGAAGCAAAATCTTTACTGTCCGGCATAATTACTGCATCTAACTTCCACTGGAATTAAAGCTAAGAATGGCCAACTAACAAAGACCTCGTACCATAGACTTTGATGAGTGTTAAGGAATGGTGGCTGTTCCATATTGTTCTGTATTTAGAAATCTCGAGGAAGGGGAATGGATGTTATGGCTACAGATCCTCAAAAGAATGTCCAGGAATTAAGAATGACACTGCCAACACAGTTTGGGCACTCCGATTCTCCTCCTCTACCTCCACACCCTATTGCAGTGTCTTAGGCAAGGATTAATGGTACTTCTGATTACATCTCCAATGAAGGAAGCTGTAAATGATTACTTTTGGTGACTAGCTGACAGCTCCCCTTAAACATCTGGCGAAGAAGGATGCTTATGTGAGAATGCTGTTCTTGGACTACAGTTCAGCATTCAACACCATACTTCCATCCAGGCTCGACAAGAATCTCAGAGACCTCGGCCTTGACCCTGCCTTGTGCAGCTGGATCCTGGACTTCCTATCAGTTCATCGGCAGATGTTAAGAGTGGGCTCCCTCAACTCCACCCCTGACTCTCAATACAGGAGCCCCTCAGGGCTGTGTACTGAGTCCCCTCCTGTACTCCCTGCATGCCCATGACTGTGTCGTTACCCACAGCTCTAATCTGCTAATTAAGTTTGCTGACTACACTACATTGATTGGCCTTATCTCAAACAATAACGAGGTGGCCTACAGGGAAGAAGTGGTGTCAAGAAAAGAATCTCTCCTTCAAAGGAGCTGGTTGTGGATTACAGGAGGATTGGAGACAGGCTAACCCCCATTGACATCAATTGATCTGGGGTTAAGAGGGTAAACAGCTTCAAGTTCCTCGGCATCCACATCACCGAGGACCTCACATGGTCTGTACGCACCTCTTTCACCTCAGATGGTTGAGGAAGTTTGGTATGGGGCCCCAAATCCTAAGAACTTTCTACAGGGGCACAATTGAATCACAGGACTCTGCAGAGAGTGGTGCGGACAGCCCAGCACATCTGTGTTGTTGTGAACTTCCCATAGTTCAGGACATTTACAAGGACAGGTATGTAAAAAGGGCCCATAGGATCATTGGGGATCCGAGTCAACCCAACCAAAATCTATTCCAGTTGCTACCATCCGGGAAACGGTTCTGCAGCATAAAAGCCAGGACCAACAGGCTCCGGGACAGCTTCTTCCACCAGGCCATCAGACTGATTAACACACACTGATTTGAGTGTATTTCATATGTTACATTGACTGTTCTATTTATTATCAATTATTTAAAATTACTATGATTGCACATTGCACATTTAGACAGTGACGTAACAAAGATTTTTACTCCTCATGTAGGTGAAGGATGTAAGAAATAAAGTCAATTTAATTCAATTCAGTGGAGACTGCCAAATCACATTTCACAGAGGTTGATGGCATTTTCCATCAAGCTCCTGTTTTTAATTTTTAAGGTACTTAGCTACATTTATAGAAGCATAGACAAAAATCAAAATCCAAGAAAAAAAGGTGATGGACTATGCCGTAAGCCCAGCTCTTGGCAAGGTGCTATGCAGGAAATGGGAAAGGCAATGGAGGCTACCAATGAAAAAAGAATCTTGTGAGTTCCCTGGACATGGAGCACTGATCATGAAAATCACTAATGGCTGAGATTTTTTAAAAAGTAATTACAAGCACTAGTGATTCATGAAGAGCTCCAGGCTCTGAAGGGTAAATCAAAGCACATACAGTGCCTACTAAAGGTATTCACCCCCCTCCCCAGAAGTTTTCATGTTTTATTGTTTTACAACATTAAATCGCAGTGGATTTAATTTGGCTTTTTTGACACTGATCAACAGAAAAAGTCTCTTTTTCGGGTCAAAGCCGAAGCATATTTCTACGAAGTGATCTAAATTAATTACAAGTATAAAATACAAAATAATTGATTGCATAAGTATTCATCCCCTTCAAGTTCGTATTTAGTAGGTGTACCTTTAGCAGCAATTACAGCCTTCAATCTGTGTGGATAGGGCCCTATCAGCTTTGCCCATCTGGACACTGCAATTTCCCTATTTTTTTTTACAATCCTGCTCAAACTCTGTTAGATTGCATGGGAATTGTGAGTGAACAGCCCTTTTCAAGTCCAGCCACAAATTCTCAATTGGATTGAGGTCTGGACTCTGACTTGGCCACTCTAAGTCATTAACTTTGTTATTTTTAAGCCATTCCTGTGTAGCTTTCGCTTTATGCTTGGGGTCCAATGTCGTGCTGGAAAATAAATGATCTTCCAAGTTGCAGTTCTCTAGCAGACTGCATCGGGTCTTCCTCCAGATTTCCCAGTATTACGCTGCATTCATTTTACCCTTAACCTTCACAAGCCTTCCAGGGTCTGCTGTAGTGAAGCATCCCCACAGCATGATGCAGCCAACACCATGCTTCACAGTAGGGATGGTGTGCTTTTGATGATGTGCGGTGTTTGGTTTAAGCCAAACATAGTGTTTAGTCTCACAGCCAAAAATCTCAATTTTTGTTTCATCAGACTATAGGAATTCATGCCTTCTGAATCCAGAGTCTCCCACATGCCTTCTGGCAAACTCTAGCCCAGATTTCATGTGAGTTTTTTTCCCCAAACAGTGGCTTTCTCTTTGCCACTCTCCCATAAAGCTACAACTGGTGAAGCACCCAGGAAACAGCTGTATGCGCAATCTCTCCCATCTCAGCCACTGAAGCTTGTAACTCCTCCAGCTGTCATAAGTGGCCTCCCTCACTAGTCCCCTTCTTGCACAGTCACTCAATGTTTGAGGATGGTCTGCTCAAGGTAGATTTACAGCTGTGCCATATTCTTTCCATTTCTTAATGATTGATTTATCCATACTCCAAGGGATATTCACTAACTAGGAAATTTTCTTCTATCTATCTCCTGATTTGTGCTTTTCAATAACCTTTTCGCAGAGTTGCTTAGAGTGGTCTTCTGTCTTTGTGGTGTAATTTTTACCATTATACGGAATGCAGTAGCAGTTGGGCTTTCCAGATATAGGTGTATTTTTACTACAATCAATTGAAACACCTTGACTGCACATGGTGATCTCCATTTAACGAACTATGTGACTTCTAAAACCAATTGGCTGTACCAGTGATGACTTGGTATGTCATATTAGGGAGTGGGGGGAGGAATACTTATGCAATCAATTATTTTGTGTTTTATATTTGTAATTCATTTAAATCACTTTGTAGAGATCTGTTTCCACTTTGACACAAAAGAGTCTTTTTCTGTTAATCTGTGTCAAAAAAGTCAAATTAAATCCACTGTGATTCAATGTTAAAACAATAAAACATGAAAACTACAAAGTACTCAGGACATCTTCAGGGAGCGGTGTCTCAGAAAGGCAGCATCCATTATTAAGGGCCTCTAGCACCCAGGGCATGCCCTTTTTTCCCCCACTGTTATATCAGGTAGGAGGTACAGAAGCCTGAAGGCACACACTCAGCAATTCAGGAACAACTTCTTCCCCTCTGCCATCCGATTCCCCTAAATGGACTTTGAATCCTTGGCCACTACCTCACTTTTTTTTTAAAAATATATAGTATTTCCGTTTTGCACGTTTTTTAAATCTATTCAATATGCGTATGCCATAATAGATTTACTTATTTTTTTAAAATGTTATTTATTATTTTTTTTTCTTTCTGCTAGATTATGCATTGCATTAAACTGCTGCTGCTAAGTTAACAAATTTCACATCACATGCCAGTGATAATACACCTGATTCTGAAATTTCCAAGGGGGTAAATATTTTTCATAGGTGTTTGTAAATGCAATATCCCAACCTCAACCTTTTCGGAGCTCACAGAAGTGATAAATCCTCATGCTTGCATTGGCTAAGCTCTGTTGGGGGAATTTGTTTTTGTTAGGGAGGCTTAGTGACTACCACCCAAAAATTATAATGATTAGCAAATCTTGTGAAATAGCACAGCATGGCACGATTGCATTCCACTCTATAATTTTAAACACATTTCTAAAAGCAGCAAGAGTGTACAATAGAATTTTTTTTTAAACTTCTACAGGTTCAGTCCATAGAGTTCTAACTGTCACAGGGACAACCAGCATTTGTTTCCCACCGCCACTATCCTTCAGTAATGATGATAAGCCACACCTATGAAACACCGCATTCAATGCATCTGAAGTGTTGTTGCAGGATTGTGGCATGGCCACAATGACAGAATAGCATGACATTCCAAATCAGAACAGCGTGCAGGCTTGATCTCGTTGGCAGCAGAAGTCATAGGTTTAGGAGATATTAAACAAAACATCAACAATTTCTTTCCTCCTACATATGATATTCAATCCACCGAATACCTCCAAATGGTTTGTTGCTCAACTTATTAATGTGTCTTATCCTACTTGAGCAATACCTCAGGATGACTAGTTTTCATTTTGGATCTGAAGTTCTATGGGAGCTGGTGAGACCAATTTCTGAACTACAGACTCTTCCAAGCACGTCTAACACATTTTTGGTACACAATGCAAACAAGGGATAACTTTAGTGGTGAAAGTGGATATACAAGGCTATCTATGAGGTGACAATTAGTCAGGCTCCTTTTCCTGGATTGTGTAGAACTTCTTGAGTGTTATTGGGGCTGCTCTCTGAACAAAGTGTCAGCATGGCATCAGGTATCTTTCCAGAGTGTAAGAACTGGTGGGAAACATGGAATGTTGGGCATGCACCAAATGCCACAAAATACATGTGCTCTTGTGGCCATGGTGCAGTTAGCCATTTCAGGTTCTACTCCCTGATGATTTGTAGAGTGTTGACATAATTGACTAGGATATTCAATAATGTTACTGACATTGATTGTTAAAAGGTAATTAAACTCAATCTTGTTCAAATCAGTTCATGTAGTGCAAATGGAATCAGCCCATGTCTGAAATCTATCAAGATCAGACTAATTGTGATCAAAGATTACTTCATTATCTGAAAACTTTCATGTGGAGCTCAATAAAGATCTCCAGTTCTGAATGGGAAAAATGTTATTGCTGAAACATCTCAAGATAGTTGGACCACCAATATCGATTGCACCATCAATATTACTGGGCTCTGGTGATGAATCTCCAACAGCTGAAACATTCTTATTTATGCAAGGTTTAACTACTGGGAAAAGTTTTATCTCAATTCACATCAACTTCAATTTCATTAGAAGTCCAAAGTGTTATCTGCTCTTTTCCTTGAACATAGGAAAGAAGAGCACAGGAACAGGCCCTTCAGACTACCATAACTGCACCAATCATGCTGTTAACCCAAACAAATCCCATAAGCCTCCAAAATCCTTTATTCCCTGCCTATCCATGTCTGTCTGATGAGTCTTAACCATCTCTAACACACCTGCTTCTAACACCTACCCTGGCATTACATTCCACTCACTTAATAATCCCTGTGGGGAGGAAACAAAAAGTACTTTACTCAAAAATCTATGCCCTCTTGAATTTTATATGTCCACCCTAGGGGAAAAAAAAGACACTTAACACATACTCTCTCATAATTTTTTTTACAAACTTTTATTTGATCACCACCCTTTTTCAATCAAAACAAAATAATCCAAATTTGTCCAACCTGTTCTTATGGCAATTATATTCCAATCCAGGCAGCGTCCTGATAAAATTCTTCTGCACTCTCTCCAAGGTCTCAATTTTGTCTTTCCTGAGTGATGACCAGAAATGCATACTTTACAATATGCTAAATCTGGATGAACCAATGTTTCATGCAGCTCCTACATCACTTCCCAGCTTTTATATTAATGCCTCAATCAATAAAGGGGAGCTAGTCATATGCTTTCTTTATCACCCTATTCACTTGTGTTACCACTTTCAGCAAGCTACCGACTTGGACACCGAGATCCTTCTGTACAACAGTACTATATAACAATTTCCTGTATAATTTCCTTTTAGGTTTGACCTCCCAAAATATAACATCTCACATTTACACAGATTAAATTCCCCTGTAATTCTAAAACCAGGGTTTCATCCATTTAAAGTGCTATAATTGAGTTATGTTGACAAAGAAATACAAATAATTTTCTTATTACAGATATGATCCTATTATTTTGATATTTTCAAGTTGTGCAAAGTCTTTTTTTTTAATGTAAACGAGTGACCTTTACTACTATACTTTCTTTTACATTTTTCCTTACAAAATATGGAATAGAGAGGAAGTGGTGCATCAGATATAGTCAAAATATTATGAGTCACCTGATGTTTGGTTGCATTGAGGAATGGTAGAGATTCCTGGTCTGTGATCAAGCGGAAAAAAGTCTTAAGAGCATGAAACGTTAACTAAAGTTATGGAGGAATCTGAAAGAAGCACCTGAACTTCGTCAAATTTGCAATTTGGCTCTGAACATTTTTTTTTAAAAAATAATAGAAATAATTAGCTCCTCTGCTCATCAATAACAATGGTCCTGGATTTGGACGTATTGGGATTGTTTATTCCCACTTATCTCCAAATAACACCACATGCCTGTGGAATATGGAAGTAGGGGTACGTCTTACAGACCTTTGTATCAACAGCCATTCAAGCAAGATCACGACTGAGCACCACTTTCCTGTTACAAACACATCTCTTAATTACTTTATATCAAATAATTCTTCACTGTCTTAAATATCTGTCTTATGGTTTAATATGCAGGGAGAAGGTTGGAGATTGGGTAAGGCAGGAAAAGGCTGAGGAAAACGGATCTACACAATGAAATGGCGGAGCAGACTCCATGCGCCAAATAGCCTAATTCTGCTCCAATGTCTGATGATCTAAATATATTCAGTAACTGAGACAATCCTATTGGGATACTCAAAGCTAAATTTATGATTCAACACTTAAGTTTTCTAAATAGGTAAGGTGCCAAGTCTTGGTGATTTGAATTCCATTAATACCTTTGCACACACTTGCAAAAGATGAAAACATCACTTCGTCTATTGGATATATGCTTTCAAGATTTACTTAGTGATCGTGGTTTTTGATTCTCACGTGTACCAAAATACAATGAAAAGCAACACACACAGATGCAAGAGGAACTTAGCAAGACAGGCAGCATCTGTGGAGGGAGATAAACATTTGAGGTTTTTGTCCAGCCAAGACTCTTCATCAGGACTGAAAAGTAAAGACACTGAAGCCAGAATAAGGTTGGGGTTGGGGTTGGGGGGGGGGGGGGGGAGGAAAGGAGAACAAGATAGCAGGTGATAGGGGAGACCTGGCATGTGGGAAGCTGGATATGAGGGGGGAGGGGGATAAAGTCAGAGAAACTGGGAGGGGATAAATTAAAGAGGCAAAAGGTTGAAGAAAGAATCTAATAAGAGAGGACACTAGACCATGGAATAGAGAGGAGGAGGAGGGGAATCAGAGAGAAGTGATGAACAAGTCAGAAGAGAAGGGGCAAGAGTGTAACTAGAACGGGGAAGAGAAAAAGAAAGGAGGGAGAGGGAACAAATTATCAGAAATTACTGATCAACGTTCATATCATCAGGTTGGAGGTTGGACAGAATATGGGGTGCTCCTCCTCATCATGAGGGAGTGAAGGCCATTGTCTGACATGTCAGAACAGGAATCAGAATCAGGTTTATTAACACTAGCATGTGACGTGGAAATTGTTAACTTAGCAGCAGCAGTTCAATGCAATACATAATCTAGCAGAGACAAAAAAATAAATAAAAACAATAATAAATAAACAAGTAAATCAATTACATGTATTGAATAGATTTTTTTTAATGTGCAAAAACAGAAATACTGCTTTTTTTTTTAAAGCGAGGTCGTGTTCAAAGTTTCAATGTTCATTTAGGAATCAGATGGCAGAGAGGAAGAAGCTGTTCCTGAATCGCTGAGTGTGTGTCTTCAGGCTTCTGTATCTCCTACCCGGTGGTAACAGTGAGAAAAAGGCATGCCCTGGGTGTTGGAGGTCCTTAATAATGGACGCTGCCTTTCTGAGACACTGCTTCCTAAAGAAGTCAAATAGGGATAGGAAATAAAATTGAAGTGGGGAACCACCAAGAGATCCTGTCTTTTGTGGCAGACAGACTAAATATGCTCAAAACAGGGAACTGTCAATCCGCGTTGGGTCTGACTGATGTAAAGGAAACTACAACAGGAGCACCAGATACAACCGAAGACCCAGACAGAGACACAGATGATCTGCGGCCTCACTTTGAAGGACTATCTGGGACCCTAAATGGTGGTGAGGGAGGAAGTGTAGAGGCAGATGTAGCACTTGTCACAGTTGCAAGGATGAAATCCCAGGACAAGTGGACAAGGGAGTCACATAGATTCCTCACAACATGAAAATGTTTTTTTCTGTTTGTATACCATCCAGACAGATCCTGCAATATATTAGTATACTAAAATAGTAAGAAGGAAAACAATGTAGAATATGGTATCACAGTTACAAAGAAAGTTCAGTGCAGACAAAGATAAGAAGTACAAGGGCTACAAGAAGACACACTGGGAGATCAAGAGTGTGTTACTTAGTGCATGAGAGGTCACACCAAGAGTCTGATAACGTGGGATAGAAGCTTTCTGTGAACCTGGTTGTACATGCTCTCAAGCTTTTGTATCTTCTACCTGAAGGGAGAGAGGGAAAGGATTGAAAGAGTTCTTGGTTATATTGGCAGCTTTCCCAGTTTAATGGGAAGTATAGATGGAGCCATTGAAGGGGAAGTTGGTTTGTGTGTTGGATTTTGCTGCGTTCACAACTCTTCACAATATTTTGCAGTCTTGAGCGCAGCAGCTATCACACCAAGTTGTGATGCATCCAGATAGCATGCTGACCATTGTGTAAAAATTGTGAAGTTCTGTCAGAGACAATCCAAATTTCCTTAGCTTTGAGCAAGTAGATACATTGATGTACTTTTTTGATCACAGGATCCATGTGGCTGGTCCAGTTCAAAATGCTGCTGATATCTAGACCCAGGAACTTAAAGCTCCCAATGACCTCAAGGTCAAAGTCAAAATCAAAGTACAAGTTGAATTTACTGTCATGTGCACAACTACACAAATGCACAGGTGTAATGAAAAATTTACTAGCAGCAATATCACAGGCAGACAGCAGCATTCACAAGAAAAAGAAATTAGATATAAATTATACAATTTATTTTTACAATCAGAAATATAATTAGAACAGAAAAAAACCTAAATCCATTTTAGTGCAAGTGATCATAGTGCACTAAACTATAGTAATTGGAGTTTGTCATTTGGATCAAAAAATGGTTGAAGGGAACCTGGTGTTGTGGGACTTCAAGCTTCCAAACCTTCTACCCACTGGTAGCTACGACAATATGAAATGGCACAGATGGTAGGGATATTAGATGATACACGTTGCCTTCCCAAGCAGCACCTCTAGTCGATACTACCAGTGGTGGGGAGGGATGGGACCATAATGTTTTGAGCACAGACCACTATTCTCTGACATTCATCTAACAAACTGCGATGCAACTAGTTTGATGTATTTGTACAAATAGCGGTAAGAACCCCCCACAGAAGTCCCGCATTGAAGTCCAGATTGCTGGAACTTTACTGTAGAGTTAATGAAGAATAAAGATACATGTAATCATCTTAATATCTGTATCACTCAGTAAATACCAATGGACTCTACCTTGCAGTTTGTCACATCTGGAACTCTAGGTTGATCAGCATAATGATGTTACGCAAACCATGCCCTTAAATAAAGCATGGAAGTTCAGTATCCAACACATTACCGTCTCCATTGAAAATATGTTCAAATAAGTTTGATGCAGATTCTGAGTACTACATCGTACTATTGTTCATATTTGACAGAACAGGACTGGAAATAATTTTTACTTGAGGTTTACTACAGTGGTACAAGTTTAGGGAGTTCTGAAACATGGAGAGAAGAAGGCACTGTTTTGCTTAGAAAAGAGGAAAACTGAATGGGAAATTGACTAAGTTCGAGATCAAAAATTAATTTTACAAAAGGAAACTATCTGTAGAGACAGAGAATTAGATTCCCCAAGCTCACAGTCCTAAATTTTAGGCTTAGAATGAGAGGTATTACTTGGAATTTTCAAGGCAAACGCTCAGCAAATTTATGTGATCCAAAATGTGCAGGTTGAAAGGACAGCACAAATGTAGATGAAACAGTATGAAATGTACTTGAAGGGGGAAAAGAAACGCGGGGCTATGTTGAAAGGACAAGGAAATGACTAACTGGATTGTTGTTTCAAAGAAGCAGACTGTTTATCAAATTCCCATTAGCTGTTCAGCAAACTTGTATGTGCTCGTTTTCACACATTCAAATTTCAGCATGTCAAGGCAAGCATTATTCACAAAATTTTGTCTATGCTCCAAATGCTGCCATTATATTTGGATGAGGATGTGTCAAACAAGCCTTTGAAAGTGTTTGCCATTGAATACTGAATTAAGCTGCTGAGTACTGAATCAAGCTGTCCCGTCCAAAGCATTTAACAATGATACTAAAATGAAGGACACAAGAAGCTACAGAAACAATGATTACAACCACTTTGATCAAATGTTGAAAATTCTGAGTACATTTTTTGAGCCACACAGGAAGTGATTATATTCCGCATGCTAATTTGTTCAGAAGTAAAACTAAGCAATTTGTCCACCATGAAAAATCTGCAGAAGCATGAGAAAAGTTACTTAAAAGGCTACAATAGGAAAGATCTCTTTGGAAATAGCATTCTAAACTAATTCAAGTGAGTTTTGTACACTTACTAAGTTAAAACACTTAAAAAAAAATCTGCTGGTTTATTGTCAGGGCTATTTGTATGGACAATCAAACATATGGAAATGACGTGATGGACTACATTGCCTCGAAAGTCAACTGCATCTGTATTTGTTTGCTACATCATGCAATTGAAAGCCAACTTTTTTCCCAGAATTGGCATTTCTGGGTCATTTTGCATCATTCCAAAACATTGACCTGGTAGTTCTGAATTAAATTATTTGAAGATAATATCTGTCGCAAGCACTTGAAATGCTACTAGCAATACTTACAATATTATCTGGACTGTTTATTATTAGGTATTCTTTAGACAAACATCGATTTTCCAGCAAAGTGCCAGACCAGAATAACAAAATAAATTATACTTGTTTTAAGAAAGATAATGATAGGGAAATTAGAGCACAGTGATTATTTCTCTGCTTCATGCAGCGCATTATAGTCCAGTGCGTTATCAAAATTCGGTTCTGATGATTTCAATGATTACTCAAAAACAAGACATTCTAGAATAATATGTGCAGGCTTTAGAGTACCTGTGCATATTTTCAAAATGATTGTTCAATAGATGTGAAAATAACCAATCAAAATACAAACATGTCAAATGGCTGCCTACTTCATGGACTATTTTAAAAACATGAGTATATGCACATAAAATAGGTTGGTTGCTTAATTTTACAAAGTCAAAGTTAATTCTATACAAAATTTGTATGAGTGGGACAGCACAATGTATTTGAACTACCGTGCAGTGAAATGCTTGCTGCTCTGAATTACAATAAACTACACTCTTATGCCGAGAACACCACTTGGACAGTTTTGTTTTTTGCACAAAGAAGTTAGAAATAGAGTGATGTAGACAGTTCCTTTCAGTATTGCAGAACATGATTTATTTACTTTTCCTTGTGGGAAAACTATAGAAAATCAATCCTACTTACCTGTGTATAGAATAACAAAGACCAAACTTATAAAAAGAACACCAGGACATAACTGTCATGAGAAAATGTGCAAATGCTTGAAATCAAAGTAATACACACAAAATGCTGGAGGAGCTCAGCAAGCCAGGAACCATCTATGGAAAACAGTAAATAGTCAAGGTTTCGGACCAGGAGCCTTCATCAGGACTCACGCTTAGTCTTTTCCTTAGATGCTACCTCGCCTGCTGAATTCCACCAGTATTTTGTGTGTATTATCAGGACATAGCTGCATAGTTAAATTTGGGTTTTGGCACTAAAACGGAGAGGATGATTTAATGGGTGGATTTAAATGTAGTAAAATAACTATTTCATTAATTTGTTTAAATCACTATTTTGAATTTGTGAAATTATAAACTCAGAAACAAAGTGTTGCTGAAAATGTTCCATGTGATGTAAAGTTAAGATGAATCCAAAGAGAAGACTGCCTGATCCTCAGGGAATTACACTCTGAACAATCACAGTGCAGTTAATGCAGGTCACACCATGAAACAGAATCTGTTATCACATTTATATTTTAAAAAATGCTTATTACAGTGCCACCTGCAGGATTACCAGGTACACCGATATTTCAAATTCATGCATCAAATACGCTCAGTGGGAATTTTAATAAGTACACCTGCTTCACAATGCAGATATCTAATCAGCCAATCATGTACCAACAACTTAATGCATAAAAGCATGCAGACATGGTCAAGAGGTTCAGTTATTCTTCAGACCAAGCATCAGAATGGGGAAGAAATGTGATCTAAGTGACTTTACATCACATGATTGTCGGTGCCAGACAGGGTGGTTTGAATATCTCAGAAACTGCAGAGCTCCTGGGATTTTTTTTTTAAATAAACACATAACGGTCTCTAGAGTTTATAGAGAATGGTATGAAATTTTTTTTTAAAAAAAACATCCAGAGAGTGGCAATTCTGTGGGTCTTGTCAATGAGAAAGGTCAGAGGAGACAACAGTAACTCAAACAACCACACGGTGCAATGGTGGTGTGCAGAAGAGCATCTCTGAAAGCACCACACGTTGAACCTTGAAGTAGTACTACGCCGTGTTTAGAGAGGACAGCATTAGCTTTGTGAGCTTGTGTTCAAAAAGCAGTGACATCTGTCACTAATAGCAGAAGACCACGAACATACACTCAGTGGCCACTTTATTAGATACAGGATGTACCATATAAAGCGACCACTGAGTGTATATTCTAGTCAAAGAAATGCAGCAATCAAAAACCAGAATGCAGAAAGCTCTGTTCATTCTCATGTTAGTTTTAGGTTTTAATCTACAACTTACAAAAAAAATTCAAAGCTTTTAATTTTTCTTGATTTTTTTTAATGCAACTATTTGCATACAATTTAAATTTGAGCAATATGGTGGGCCCTGCCTATTTGGGACACATAGAGACCAGTACATTTTGGCTCACCAAAGCTTAGTGACCGATGTCACTGCTTTTTAAACACAAGCTCACAAAACTAATGCTATCCTCTCTAAGCACGGTGTAGTATCTAAAGGCCACACAAGTGCACACAACTGATGCTAATGAGAAACTGTACAACTGTCTCCTTTACTAATTAAGCAGAATAATGTACCAAATAAACAAAGGGAATCCCGGCAATTTTTTCGATTAGTTTCGGTTCTTTGAGAGTTGTCCCAAATAAATGACTACCCTAATTAACCAATGGAATCCACTGTATATATAAAAGTGATAGCACATGGCTGAAAACTTGGAGCTCTGTGAAAATGCTGTATCTAGTTGAAGGAATGCCAATCCAATTTTGTATCAAGAAGTTGTTTTGGAGGAAGCAATGTTTCTTCAAGTTTAACAGATGTGAGCATTAGACGTTGCTTTAATGAAGTATCAGCTACAAGTACCCAAATTCTCAATTTCATTGCAATATTTTATGCTTATGTACACTCCTTTCAAAAAATACTATATATAGTACATTACTGTTAAAAGATCGGACTATTTTTACTGTAAATTATTTTTTTAATCTTGTAATGGTAGTGTTGTGATGCTTTTATATCCACATTTTCCTATTTCTTTTGCTCAACTTAATATGAGGCATCAAAGTCCAATAACTGGAAATTGAAACTTTATTGTATCTCTTTTCCTTTAACTTTTCTAAATGCACCTAACAATCCTCTGCTTTTAGAAATTTAGTTATTTAAGTCCTTTATTGTCCATTCAGCATGCCTGCATCACATTCAGCTGTGGTATTTTTTCACATTTTATTACCTTTGACTACCCAAGAAAACGTTAACACAAATTGTTTCTCACAAATACAGCAGCAAAGAAACTACACAGATCTAGCAGAAAAGTTTCTATTATTCTGAACCTCATCTTAAACAAACATTGCATTTAACACTGCATTCCTACCATTCCTATAAGAGTTTCTATGCAGTTGTTAAGAATGTTATAAAATGATTCAGCAATGTCACAATTTTTATTTTAAATGGCGTTCCAGATCTACAGGACATTCCCAATGTAATTATATGTATAACTAAATAACGTGATTATTCATTTCGGTCAGACAACTGAAATTCAGGAGATCAAAAGATGTAACAATTATTTTCAAGCTAACAAGGGTTACTGTAAATATACAGTAAAACATGTTCATTACAAGAAACAAAAATTTAACTAACATATAACTTAAAGGAAGCTGTCTCTTTGGAATGGCAAATGTAACTTGAAATAAAATTTTCCTGAGACATCAAGGAGATTGTTCATCCTAAATGCTTAAGCCTTTAGTTGTAGAACCAATACAGTCTCAGTACTCACCTTGCCATAGAAAAGTCCCACCATCTGACTCTACATGAATTTGGATTGTACTTGACAATAAATGTAATATTATTCAGATGAAAAACTATGCGCTTATGTAATATATTTCAAGTGTACCACTTGCAGATATCCAAGTACACTGTTAAACATCCAAATCTTCACAACTGAAGTACCAGCCATTATGAAAATTAAACCAGTTAGGTTTATAGAAAAACCAAACATTAACATTCTTCAAAACCAGAAAAAGCTGACCAGACACACAAGAATAAACAGTCCATGTGTATGGGTGAACCAAACTGATTGCTGCACGGAAGTATCATCCAAATTCATTTCCACATATTTTTCTGCAGTAATACAGTTATTACCTCTGGCTGCACACATTGTTGTGTTGGCAGATAATAAAGAGTGTAGTCAAAATTATAAACCCTTGAATGACTTCAATTGACCCAGATTATTGGTTACCTTGAAAAGCAGCTGCATTCTGTGATATTAAAAATTTCAGAGCTGAGCTGGTTGTTCGAAGCAAACGTTGAAGATCTTGGTGAGCAGCTGATTGGTATCGATCTTCCATCTTTCTTGTGCAACACGTTTTGTTCTTTAGTGTGCATACCTGAAGACCAGACCCTATAGGCAAAATAGAAAAGTATAAAATTACATTTTCTCTATAATTAATGCAACATTGCATAGGCAAAATTATCTGGCAATAAACTCTGCAACTACAGTAAGCATCTCTATATCTATTTTCTTTACATTTAAAATGTAGAATCTATTAAGCCTTAAGATGACAAGATATAGTATCAGAAGTGTGCCAGTCGGCCCATCAAGTCTGCAATGTCGTTCCATCATGGCTGACTTTCATCCCTCTATAAAGACTGTAAGACATACAGTGATGATAGAAAATGTGAACCCTGTAGAATTTGCTCTACTTCTACATAAATATGACCTAAAATGTGATGAGATCTTTCATACAAGTCCTAAAACTAAATAAAGAGAACCCTGTTCAATAAATAACACAGAAGATATTATACTTGTTTATTTATTAATTGAGAAAAATTATCCAATATTACATGTAATTGTTGGAAGAAGTATTGGAACCTCTGGTATGATGCCTCCTATAAAAGCTATTTGGAGTCAGGTGTTCCAATCAATGAGATGAGATTGGAGGTATATATTGTGAAGTGCCCTGCCCTTTTTTTAAAAAAAAAAGCACAATGTCATGTTACTGACAGAGCCTGCTCTTCTCAAGAAAGATCTGTTTACGTGCACCATGCCTCAATCAAGCTGACTTTCAGAGGACCTTAAAAGATTTGTAGAGATGCATGAAGCTGGAAAAGACTACAAAAGCATTTCTAAAGGCCTAAGTGTTCATCAGTCCACAGCAAGATAATTTGTCTACAAATGGAGGAAACTCAGTACTGTTGCTATTCTCCCTAGCAGGGGGCATCCTGTGAAGGTCACACCAAGAACACGAAGTGCATTGCTGAAGGAGGTGAAAAGGAATCCAAGAATAACAGCAAAGACGTGCAGAAATCTGTTAAAGTCTTGCTAAAGTCTCTGTTCATGTGCCCACTATAAGAAAAACACTAAACAAGAACGGTGTTCATGGAAAGACATCATGAAGGTAACCACTGCTCTCCAGAAAAACATTGCTGCATGTCTGAAATTTGCAAAGGAGCACCTGGAGGTTCTCCAACGCTTCTGGTGATGTTTTGTGGACAGATGAGACAAAAGTTGAGCTTCTTGGTAGACATGCACACTGCTATGTTTGGAGGAGAAAAAGCACTGCACACCAACACCAAAACCTCGTCCCAACTGTGAAGCATGGTGGAAGGAACATCACAGTTTGGGGCTGCTTTGCCACCTCAGGGCCTGGACAGTTTGCAATCATTGAGGGAACAGTGAACTCAAAATTGTATCAAGGTATTTTACAAGAGAAGGTCAGTGTAGCAGTCTATCACCTGAAGCTTAACAGAAGTTGGATAATGCAACAAGACAATGATCCAAAGGACAAGAGTAAATCAACAACAGAATGGTTTAAAAGGAAGAAAATTTGTGTTTTGTAATGGCCAAGTCAAAGTCCTGACCTTAATCCTATAGAAATGCTGTGGAAGGAGCTCAAGCAAGCAGTTCACGCAAGGAAGCCGACCAACATCCCAGAGTTGAAGCAGGTTTGTAAGGAGGAATAGCCTAAAATTCTTTGAAGCCAATGTGCAGGACTGATCAACAGTTACTGGGAAGGTTTGGCTGAAGTTCTTGCTATACTAGTGGGTCACACCAGTTACTGAAAGCAAAGGTTCACATACTTTTTCCAACAAATACATGTAATATTGGATCATTTTCCTCAATAAACAAATGAACAAGTATTATGATATTTGTGTTATTTATTTAATAGGATTCTCTTTATCTTGTTTTAGGACTTATGTGAAGATCTGATCACATTTTAGGTCATTATTTATGCAGAAATAGAAAAAATCCTACAGAGTTCACAAACTTCCTAGCATTACTGTAGGAGCAAACTGTTGTGGAGATTGCTGTATTCTTATTGTTGTACAGACTAGATTCTGGTCAACACTGAACAAACCTACACCGGTACCCCACTTGGCACTATCATTAAAAAACCGCTAATAAGTATGACAACAATAGGAATCAAACTGAGAAGTTCCACGGTGACTTGGTCAATTAAATTGCCCGTAGAGGGTAGTGGTGGAGTGGTGTTAAGGCTGATTTATACTTCTGCGTAGGCTCTACGCCATAGCCTACATAAGTGGCCTATGCCATTGTGAGTATTTATACTTGTGCGTTGGTGTGTCTGCGTGGCTCTGCAATTCATCGCCAAAATGCTAGTTGGTGATGGGGTTTCTCTGCCATTGTGTGTTGAGTTACTTCGTGTTGAGTTTCTTTGTGTACTTCAAACAATGGCGACTGAGACTGAGCGCATCATGTTGGAGTTCATAAATGTTGAACAAGTTACTTTTATTGAAATTACTGCAACGCAGAAAAGAGAGAGGATGTCGAAGGAGATAGTGTGTACGGCCATTGAACGGATTGAGGCGGAAGGAGGGTGAATTTTCTGTGCTTGTCCGGCCACTGAGAGACATGGATGAGGAGTTGCATTTCAAATATTTTCGGATGTCGGCAGGTAGATTTGACGATTCGGTTCATTGTTCAGAAGCAACCAGACATGTGTAGGAGGAAATGCAATGCTACCAAGTGGACCAATCACAGTTGTTGTGGTCTGCGTCGCCACAATGCGTAGTTACATTTTTAGGGAGGTGCGCGTCAGGCTACAGCGTAGGGTAGATTCGACACATAAGTATAAATTGGCCTTAAGTCTGACTAATGGTCTGTGACAGCTGGTCTTCTGCAGGGATGAGTGACGGGACCTCTGTTATTGAAGACAACTATAAATTACTTGGACAATTATTTACATGGGCTGACCAGTAAGTTTGCAGACGACACAAAAATTGCAGCTTTAGATCGTCAGGATGGCTGTCAAAGGATGCGGCAGAATAAAGATCAGCTGGAAATTTGGGGAGAGAAACGGCAGATGAGGGTGCAAAGGGTCAAATGAAAGAGGTATGTAGATAGCAAATGGCTTTAGAGCTCTGATGCGCAGAGGGATCTTCGGGTACAATTCTACAGATCTCTGAAAGTAGCGGCACAAATAGACAGAGTGATAAAGGAAGAGTACACCGCGCTTTCATCAGTCAAAATGTTGAGCATAAAAGTCGAGAACTCATATAGCAGCTGTATAAAATTTTGATTAGATGACATGAGGAGTATTGTGTGCAGTTCTGGTGCATTACAGGAAAGATGTGGCGTCTTTGGAGACAGTGCAGAAGTTCACCTGGAGCAGACAGCATTAGCTAAAAGGAGAAGATGAATAAACTTGGACTGCTTTCTTGGGAACAGAGCTGAGGAGTGACTTGATCTAAGTATATAAAATTTTATGAGCAGAGATTCAGTAGCTAAACAAAATGTTTCTCCCCAGGGTTGAAATGGCAAATACCAGAAAGAATAGCTTTAACGTGAAAGACTCAAAGATTCATAGAACATTTATTATCAAATTATGTATGCAGTAAACAACCCTGAACTTTGATTCTTGCAGGCAGCCATGAAACAAAGAAACAACATGAAACCCATTCGAAGAAAACACCCAATGCGCAAGAAAACAGATCGTGCAAAAAGCAGAAAACAACTAATACACAGTATATATTAAGCATCAAACTGCAAAGTCTTTGGAACAGTCTAGGAATATTCATCGTAGTTCAGTTCAATTTAGCAGTGTGTCATTCATTGACTACAGGCCGCAGAGTCAGTCAAAGTGCCCTAATCAAAATCGCGCAAAACAGCAATGAAATAAGGTGTAGTCAGAAACCAGAAACACATAATGATATGAACTGCAGAGTCCTCTAAAAATGAGTCCAATACACGCCATTCAAACCTTGCCCATGACTCAAGACGCTTGCATCTTCCTCTGACGGCAGCAAGTGAGAGGGAAACTGGTCCACTGAAGGCAGATGGCGCTGAACACCCACTCACGTTCCGCTCTCCTCTTCATCGACTTCAATCTTGTTCGACACTTTATCTGGTGAGATCAGTGAATAATGGAGCCAATAATGGGT
The DNA here is from genome assembly GCF_048418815.1 of Hemitrygon akajei. NCBI lineage: Eukaryota > Metazoa > Chordata > Chondrichthyes > Myliobatiformes > Dasyatidae > Hemitrygon > Hemitrygon akajei. The sequence goes on from NC_133125.1 coordinate 111,844,386, forward strand.
TCACGTTCCACCATTAGGCCGCATACTCCATTCTCAACCACAATGAATTCCCTCATAGACAGCAGAAGTGACAGATTCCTCAGTTTGTACAAAAACACATTATCAAAATGTAAATTACAGGCTCCAGTCACACACAGATCAGCGGTAGAAGTATATTTCAAAGATGTAGTAATTCCGCAAACTCTCTGCAGGACGTCACCACAAGTTGCATTGGCCACTGGCGACATCTTGAACAAGGGGAAAGTTTAAAGGAGATTTACAAGGCAAGTATGTTTTCCCCACAAACAGTGTGCTTGGTACCAGGGGAAGGTGGAATTAGATAATGACAGCAATGTTTAAGAGGTGTATAGACAGGCACATAAACAGGCACAGAATGGAAGAATGCAGACCACGTGGAGGCAGATGGGATTAGTTTAATTTCACATCAAGGTATGCAGAGACATTATTGGTCTAAATGCCTGTTCCTATACTTTATTTTTTCATTTTTTGTGTACTATGACTCAGCTTTAAATGAAGCACAAGCTTTGGAAGACATATGCCCAAGTTCTTCTTCCATACAAGAAACATTTTGGTAAAGAATTATTCCCAGCGGCCAGTATCCCAGACAGCCCCATCAACATCCTTGGCTACATGCAATTCCATTAAAAGGATAGCCTCACCAAACGCTAAAGCAAACAAGATTAGAGTAGTGGTCACCAACCCGTCGATCACGATCGACTAGTCGATCTTTGAGACTTTCCCAGTAGATCCCTGTGGTGAACAACATATACCTGTCTGGACACGCCCCCCCCCCACCTGCTGACTGCTCCTGTGGCTCCTCCCACTGACCGTGGCTCCTTCCACAGACCCTGGTATAAAGGCGATTGAGGCCTGAGCCCTGCCCTCAGTCTCCAGGATGTAAAATGGTGGTCAATTGCTGCTTGTTCTTTCTTCCAGTCAATAAAAGCCGATATCTTGCCTCACGTCTCAGAGAGTTATTGATGGTGCATCAATTTTATTGACTGGAAGTTTAAACCATGGACAGCATTTTACGTCCTGAAAAATTAGACCTTGATCCGCAAGATTCCGAAGCAGCTCTTGCCTTTGAACTCTAGCTTGCATGCTTCCAATCATACTTGGAACAGATTCCAGTGACTAAGCCTGCCACGAAGTACAAAATATTATTATCTAGAGTAAGTCCGAAAGTATTCTCCCTCATCAGGGACCTACTGACCTACCAAGGGGCACTGGACGCCCTTAAAAGACAGTACCTGTGGCCGGTGAACACCGTCTACGCAAGACATCGCTTAGCGACGCGGCGACAGCGGGCTGGAGAGTCGAGCGCTGTGTTTCTCCGAGCCCTACAGACACTCGTGTGAACTTGCGACTGCAAAAGTCTGATGGCAGAGCAGCATTCGGAGCTCCTGGTACGGGACGCCTTCGTTACGGGGATCAGGTCAGTGTACTTGCACCAGCGGCTGCTGGAACACGCCGATCTTACCTTACGCTCGGCGATCAAGACGGCCGACACACTGGAGGCTGCTCTGCACAACGCTGACGCTGTCCAGCCGCGCGATCGCCCACTGGTTCCATGGACACCTCATACCCTGCTGCCGCCGGTTCCCACGAGCGAATTCGCCAACGCCGCTGCCAGTCGTGATTCCACAAACTCCCCAAACCCGACCACAGCTGCTGCCAGTCGCAAGCCCACGCAGTGTTATTTCTGCGGACTCGAAAAGCACCCCTGAAAACACTGCCCGGCCCGAGAAGTGACCTGTTCCAGCTGCGGGAAGAAGGACCATTTCGCCAAGGTCTGTAAGTCTAAACCATGAGCGGGGTCGGGCAGTGCTGCATGTGAGGCATGGGGGCCGCCATCTTGCCTGCCCGGATGGGGGCGGCCATCTTTGTCAGCGCCAACACGCCCCGCCCCCGACCCACCGGTGCTTACCAGGCACCAAGACGGCAGTTTAACTCTGGCCTCCGTAACCCTCCACCAAAGCGCCCCACACCAGCTTGCAAGGTCAATGATGGACATCCTGGTGGAGGGGTACAGGACTAGCTGCCTGTTTGATACAGGCAGCACTGAGAGTTTTATTGACCCGGACACGGTGCAACGCTGCGGACTCGTGACACGGCCGGTAAGCCAGAGGGTCACCATGGCTTCTGGGTCGTATTCCACAGACATGTGAGTGGGTTGTGTAGCGACATTGGTGGTGCAGGGCACAGAATATCGAACTTTGCGCTACTGGTCATGCCTCAACTGTGCGTGCCTGTGCTATTGGGGCTGGACTTCCAGAGCCATCTCAAAAGTGTGACTATAGCATATGACGGGACCCTCCCACCACTCACTGTCAGGAATCCTCAGTTTTGTGGGACTTCATCATATACCCCGCTACTGACCACACACACACACACACACACACACACACACACACACACACACACACACACACACACACACACACACACACACACACACACACACACACACACACACACACACACACACACACACACACACACCACCCCCCCCCACCCAGCACCATGCCGACAGCTGCGCTACTGACACCACTTGCAGCCTCTCCACCCTCAAGATCCCTCCCCCACTGCTGTTCACCAACCTGACCCCCGACTGTAAACCAGTGGCGACTAAAAGCAGGAGGTACAGCGCGGGGGACAGGGCCTTTATTCATTCAGAGGTGCAGCGGCTGCTCGGGGAGGGGATCATTGAGCCGAGCACAAGCCCATGGCGGTCCCAGGTGGTCGTTGTTCGGACTGGGCAGAAAAATAGGATGGTTGTGGACTATAGCCAGACCATCAATAGGTTCACGCAGCTTGACGCGTACCCCCTACCCCGCATCATGGATATGGTCAACCAGATAGCCCAGTACAAGGTGTACTCGACAAATAGATCTGAAATCCGCTTATCACCAGCTCCCCATCCGCCCAGAGGACCGCCCCTACACCACCTTCGAGGCGGGCGGCAGGCTCTATCACTTCCTGCGCGTCCCCTTCGGTGTCACAAATGGTGTCTCTGTCTTCCAGAGGGAAATGGACCAGATGGTGGACCAGTACCAACTGAAGGCCACATTTCCCTATCTGGATAATATCACCATCTGTGGTCACGACTGGTGGGATCACAATGCCAACCTCCAACGATTTTTCCAAGTGGCCAAAGCCCTGAACCTTACTTATAACAGGGACAAGGGTGTGTTAGGAACCACCCAGCTCGCTATCCTTGGGTATGTCGTGGAGAACAGGGTCATTGGCCCTGATCCCGACCGTATGCGCCCCCTGTTAGAACTCCCTCTTCCCACCACCCTCAAAGCCCTCAGACGGTGCCTGGGCTTCTTTTCCTATTACGCCCAATGGGTCCCCCGTTACGCAGACAAGGCCCACCCCCTGGTCAAGTCTACCACATTTCCCCTCTCTGCTGAGGCCCACGTGGCCTTCAGCTGCATTAAAGGGGACATTGCCAAAGCAACGATGCATGCGGTGGACGAGACCATTCCCTTCCAAGTAGAGAGTGGCGCCTCCAATTTTGCACTGGCTGCTACCCTCAATCAGGCAGGCAGGCCAGTAGCATTCTTTTCTTGTACCCTTCAAGGCCCTGAAATTCGGCACTCCATGGTGGAGAAAGAAGCCCAGGCCATAGTGGAAGCTATTAGGCACTGGAGGCACTATCTCGCCGGCAAAAGGTTCACCTTGCTGACCGACCAGCGCTCAGTTGCGTTCATGTTCAGCAACCAACAGCGGGGCAAAATCAAAAATGATAAAATTTTGAGGTGAAGAATAGAACTTTCCACCTACAACTATGATATCCTGTACCGGCCTGGAAGGCTCAATGAGCCCCCTGATGCCCTATCCCGGGGAGCGTGTGCCAGCACACAGCTCGACCAGCTATATGCCCTCCATACACATCTTTGCCACCCGGGGGTCACCCGATTTTACCATTTCATGAAAGCCCGGAACCTGCCGTACTCCCTTGAGGACATCAGGACGATGACCAGGGACTGCCATGTCTGCGCTGAGTGCAAACCGCACTTCTACTGTCCTGAAAAGGCGCAACTTATCAAGGCCACCCACCCCTTTGAGCGACTGAGTGTTGACTTTAAGGGCCCCCTTCCCTCCACCGACCGCAATGTCTACTTCCTCAACATTATCGACGAGTACTCACGGTTCCCCTTTGCCATCCCCTGCCACCACTACCGCGTCCGTCATAAAAGCCCTGCGCCAGCTCTTCACTCTGTTTGGATATCCCTGCTATATCCACAGTGGTAGAGGGTCCTCCTTTATGAGTGACGAGCTGCGCCAGTACCTGCTGGCTAGGGGCATTGCTACTAGTAGGACCACGAGCTATAATCCCCGGGGGAATGGCCAGGTGGAGAGGGAGAATGCCACAGTGTGGAAGGCCACACTTTTAGCCCTTAAGTCAAAAGGGTTGCCGGTCTCTCGATGGCAGGAGGTCCTCCCTGAGGCACTCCACTCCATCCGCTCCCTGTTATGTACGTCCACCAATGCCACCCCTCATGAGTGCCTATTCTCTTTTCCCAGGAAGTCTGCCACTGGGACCACCCTACCAGCTTGGCTGACATCCCCAGGGCCAGTGCTGCTCCGGAAACATATGAGGAGCAATGCAGGAGCAGCAGACCACTACCCCGAACACTCCCCGGTAACTATGAACCCTGTACCCGAGGTGACACAGCGCACACCGAGCCCTACACAGACTCCTCACGACACTCCTATACTGGGCATCTCGCACGCACATATACTGGGCGCCTCGCACACACGAGGGATCACTGACGCCTAGTGGGCTGACACCTCCAGTTAGGCCGGAACCTGCACAACCACCATCTCCGGTGCAATCACCACCAGCACCTGTACAATCACAGCCGGTGCTACGTAGATCGACCACCTGATAGACTTAACCTGTAAATATACTTGTAAGAAACTTCGCCCCATGGGGACTCTCTTTTAAAACAAAGGGGGGGTGAACGTGGTGAACGCCCCCCCCCCGCTGACTGCTCCTGTAGCTCCTCCCACAGACCCCGGTATAAAGGCGATTGAGGCCTGAGCCCTGCCCTCAGTCTCCAGGATGTAGTATAGTGGTCAATTGTTGCTTGTTCTTTCTTCCAGTCAATAAAAGCCGATATCTTGCCTCACGTCTCAGAGAGAGTTATTGATGGTGCATCAATCCCGAAAAAAAAAGAAAAATAAATACACAAATACTGTTTCCGGTTAGATTGTTTCCGGGTTGCGGGGTTTTAGTTCCATTCTTTCTGCCCAGTGCGCATGCGTGTAGTTCCCCAGCACTACACAGTGTACTTCAGTGGTCCCCGACCACCGGGCTGTGAGGAAACGATACGAGTCAGCTGCACCGTTCCTTGTTTCCTGTCACACCCACTGTTGAACTTGAACCCACGCAAGGTCATCAGTCGCCTAACCACAGTGACACCAGGGATCACTGGTTGGCCTCCGACACCCAGCGGGAAGTGCTGTTGCTACTGGCCTGGAGCGCTGCCTCTAAACCTGTTTACCACACCAAATGTTCGTGGGGAACCCAGTGCTAAAATATTCGCAGATGACCTGATTCGGGCTCAGCGTTTCATAAGTATCAGAGCAGCTACCTTGCTGCGATCTACTGAAATAAACTTTTGTCGCCCAATAGATCCTACAAGGGGGGGCAGGCGCGCACCCTGTCGCACTCCTCGCTTGGTCAGTCACTCTCTCTGGACTGCAACCACCGTGACCCCGGCACGGGGACCTCCGGCCCTCACCTTGTCCTCTTACCCCACCCACGACCAGCCGCACCTGGCCAAAGCATATGGCGGCGGGCGGGTGGGAGGCTGGAGCTTGGACCCGGAGGCTGTCTAATGAGGCAATGAAGCCCTCAAATCTGCTTTGGTACCCTGAGTCCAAGTACCCCGCACTGAAAGACAAACCCGTAGAGTTTTTTTTCCAGTGGAAAAAACGTGAGCAGCACGGGACAGGAGCTAAGTTCCGAGAGCCGCAAAAACTAAATTGCAGAATAGACTGGACATTAGGAACCTGCTTCGAGTATCGCTGTATTCCCGTCCTGTTTAACACTCCCGCCCCCCGTCGCCCAGTCCGCAAGAATATCATCAATATTAAACCGGTCCACGGTGCAAAAAAAGGGTGGGTACCCCAGGTGTTTCTACATTATTTCTACTTCCGGGTTGCAGGGTTTTACTTCCGGTGTTTTCTGCCCCGGTACGCATGCGTGTAACTAATTGATCTGGGGTCGATCTTGCCTTTTACTACGGCTGAGGTAGGGGATCTTGGGCTTAAAAAGGTTGGTGACCACCACATTAGAGAGAGCTAGCAGTGGATGTATTCAGTTCTGCACCACTTCTACCATGACTGGGCAGAGCATATTCACAGTAACCTCATTATGAATTAAACTGCTGGATCTTAATTTAGCTTGTTATTTCTACTTTCCCAAACATGCAACTTACCAAGCAATATATGGTGAAAAATATGGTTGATGGTAATCAGTCTATCTTCTCTTCCAACTTCCCTCAATTCCTTATTTCTTTCTCTTGTTTCTAATTTACTTCGTGCCTTGACTACAGTTGAAAGTTCACAATCTGCAACTCTTCAACTTGAATGTGCCACCTCTTTTTACGAAGTTATGAATTGCACATCCATCCCGTTAGACCGTGAGTAAATCCCAATACTGATCCAACCGCTTCTTTATAACTGAACTGATAAACTCAATACAAGATTCTAGGCAACTCAAATGAGAGGAGCTCTAACAGCCTATAATACATGATTTTGTGCAGATGTAGAAGATTCTTTTCCAAGTTTTTCTTCAGTCCTCCCTGGATAGTAATCTCAGTAATATCAGCTTATTTCTAGTTAGCGATGTGGCTTGCATTTCTCCTCAGGTAGATCACTGCATTTCCCCAAAGCTGTGAATTTTTGCTTCTACTCTGAAACACTGACATGCTCCTGAGCCAAATCACACTGCTGAAAACCCAGGTCTATTACATTTTATCTTGCTTTTAAATCAGTCGGTGATTGCCCTAGAATTTCCTGAAGCACAGATACTCATCTTTAAAATCTCCTAACTCAAAGTAGTGGCTGATTACTTGTACATTGTCAACCATGCTTTTGTAACTTTGGAAATGCACTTTCTGAATCACTGAAATCAGACTCTGAAAATTCTCTATTTTTCCCCCAAGTGGGATCTATCTTAAACTGCTCAAGGGCAACCTCACTTCCTGAAAGTAACAATATGTCCAGGTAAGATACTACGATGCTTTACACGCAGTAAACAAAACTGTTAATTTCACTTTTTTCCTGGACTACGATCACTGCAATCCACAGTCTATAATTTCCTTTTGGCAGTTGTGCTTTCTAACCATCTGCATGACCCAGCATCTGCTGAATGATTCAGGAAACTGAACTCCTGGGAATGCGGGTACGGCTGCAGCGGTCACTGTTGGAGTGGAATCGAGGCCCGATCGAAGTAACAGAGCCCAGGCCCGAGAGCGAGAAACGAACCAATATTTGCCATTGCTGGGGCTGGCTTGAGGCTAAATGGAAGCAGCATCACACAGGCCCTAGAGCAAAAGTTGAACTGATTTTAGTCAGAGCACCAAACCAGATTAAAAAGATCAAGGCATCAAAGACAAGGACAAAGGACACACTAGTGTTCTGCTCACTACTCCATGAGGTTTATTCACCTCAGTGCTAAACTGATTCTCCAGCTGTGGACATCAACCATTGGCACTCATCTCAGCGCTGAACTGGCCCTGTTGCTGAGGCCTGCAGCATTGGGCTCCTGGACAGACAGCAATGCTGAACTGGCTCCGTGGCAATGGACTCACTTTCGGGGACCCTGCAGTTCATATTGTTTGTTATCTGTTTACTTTTTTTTATTGTTTGCAGGATTTTTTCCTTCTTCTCACACATTGGGTGTTTGACAGTGTGTTTTTTAAAATGGTTCTTCTTTGTTGTGTGGCTGGCTACAAGGAGATAAAGCTCATTTATTACTTAATAACCCCATAATAAATGCACTTTGAACTCTGAAATCCAGTCCGTCTTTCAACAACTTGCTGCTTTAAGGTAATACCACTGATCCTTGTTCTTTGAGGTGTTTCTCATTTGGTTGTAATTTGAGATAACTGTCCATAAAATTATTCTGTCTTTTCTTAACATCTTTCCACTCTCTACAGTCCTCCGTACTGTTTAACTCTCTCAATGTTTAGTTTTTCAATTAGATTTTTTGTTCAGTTTCAACATCCAATTCTGCCAACTACTTTCTTTCTCCTGTTTTTAAATGGTGTTGCTCTATTCTTTTAACTATTTTCAATTTTAATACTAGAGCAATAGCAGGTTACACAGAAAAAAGAACAGGCCCTTGAATCAAATATTTACATGCTGCCCTTTGCACCTATCTACACTGACCCCATTCATCCACATTAGCTCTGCACTGTTCCATGTCTTGCCAACTTACGTACACCTTGAATTTCACAAGAGAATCTGTCTTCAACAGCTCTTCACGGAGCACATTCCAGATTCTAAGCTATCTCTTAAATAAAAATATTCCCCCTCAAATCCCATCTAAGCCTCCTACCTCTCACCTTAAAATTGCCCTTGGCTTAAACAACAATCTAGGGAAAAAAGATATTTTTAAACTATTCATCCAACTCATAATTTCATATATCACCATCAGGTCACCACACAGTTGCTCCAGGGCAATCTGGTCTCTCACAAATTAAATATTCCAATCCAGGCAGATTCCAGCTGAACATCCTCTGCATCCTCTTCAGTACAATCATATCCCTCAAAAGTGTGAGAGCCAGAACAGCCAAAATTGCATAAAATATTCTAACTATGACCTAAACGATGTTTTATGAAGTTGCAGACTGACATCCCAGCTCTTATAGGCTACGCCAACCCTAATGAATACAAGCATTTCATCAGTTTATCATTTTACCTGCATGTGTAGACTCTTTCAGGGATCGATGGACTTATACCACTGGTCCTCAAAGCAATATTAATGATTCTACCTTTGACAACATTCCCAAAATGGATGATTTCACATTGTCAGGATCAAATACTGATTGCCAATTCTCCGACCAACTTTCCCGTTGATCTTCATCGTCTAGAAACTTGCGTATCATACCTGTGACATTCACATCCAAGTCACTAATATATATTACAAACATCATAGTTCTTTGTACGATTGTTGTGATACACCAATGGTCACAGAATTTCAAAAAGAAAATCGACACCCCCACCACGAGACTCTGCCTCCTATTACCATGCCAATTTTGGGTCCAATTAGCCATAAGCTCCCTCCTTAGACCATAAGGCATGGGAGCAGAATTAGGCAAGTCTGCCCATCGAGTCTGCTCCGCCGTTCCCTCAAGGCTGATCCTGCTTGAAGACTCATAGGAATGTACTGCTGTAGCAATGATTACATGCCATGACTTCACTACAGCTAGCACAATGTCTTTTACGCATGCTTTGAAGGGGAGAAAAGCACTACAGCTCTGTGAATCCCTACAATATCTAGCAACACTGTGATCTCTGTCGCAGAAGGCAATGTCACAATATCCTTTAAGGGTGAACCTCCTGACAGTGTACCTGCCCAAGTATTGGACCCTGTGCTGACCAACAGGCTGGAGTGTTCAAAGACATTTTCACCCTCTTGTTTATGTGGTTTGAGGTTCCCATCAGAAGGGTAGCAATCATACTGGTGCCCAAGAAGACTCGGTCGAACAGCCTGAATGACAATCAACTGGAAGCACTCACTTCTACCGCAGCAAAGTGCTCAGAAAGGTTGGTTACAGCTAGAATAGATTTCTGCCTGAAGAAGGACCTGGACCCACTGCAATTTAACAGCACTATAGGTGATGCAATCTCACTGGCTCTCCACTCGACTTCCGAGCATGAAGAAAACAGCAAAATGTATGTCAAGAAGTTGTTTATTGATTACAGCTCAGCATTAAAAATCGGCATCCCCTCAGCAAGCTTCTAAGCGTGGTCCTCTATACTTCCATCTACAACACCTCCTCCCTGCTGAGAAGCAATACACTAATGGATATGTGCTCAGCCCACTGCTCTACTCTCTCCGTCCTCATGACCGTGTAACTCAGCACAGCTCAAACACCATCAATGCATTCACAAATAAAACCACTGCTGTTGGCAGAATCTCAGATAACAAAAAGGCATTCAGGAGTTAGTTAGTGGGTAGGCTGCTTTCGTGGTGTCGTGATGAGCACCTACATGCATAGGCTCCCTCGCCCAAAAAAGCTTCTGATCCTATTCCACAACATTTCCAGACTAACCTCAGGCTCAACTACACATTAAGCTACAAACTTTCCTGGGCTTCTAGTTCTGAGTAATAACTCCAGTCAATTCTATGTTTGCAATTTATAGTAATTGTGCCTTCGCACTGTACTGCTGCTGCAAAACAACAAATTTCACATCATGTAATATAGTAACATTAATTTGATTCTAATGAATCTCTTCTCCACTCTCTATTGCTGCCCCAATTTTTTTGTGTAGGGTGGTGACCAAGATGATATGCCATGTTCAAAGAGTGATCTAAACAAAGTTTTAAACAACTGCAACATTATGTTCCAACTTTTATGTTCAGAGTCTCCATCTATGAAATCAAGCATACAGGACAGTCCTAGTACCATGGCCACCTTATGTGGTATTGCAGCTCATCTTCAATGAGCTATGGACTGGCATCCCAATTCTCTCTATAAATTTGTGCCCCTCAGGTTCCTGGCTCTTCCAAAACCTCAACTTTTCAGATTCTCCAAGCACCAGGTTGTCCAATTCCCAGCTTTCACTCTTCATTATGCACTGTCAGTGGCAAAGCTTGAGACCTGCATTCTTCTCCCACGTTGCCACCCATGGCATAAATATTAACTTATCACGTATGCCTTCAGGTGATCATTCAGGTCAATCAAATTCAGGGATTCTCCATGTGGCCACTTCACACAGTAGCCTTTCTGCCTCTGGAATGTTAAAATGCAGAAGCTGGTCAGCCCTGACAGTGATGGCAGACTTTCCTATCCATTGAGTCTACAAGAGCCTGTTGATTTCATGATGAAGTTACCGTTTCACTCACATCACAAGATTTTGGCATAGAAGGCAAAACCAACACCGTTGCTGCGTCCATGGGTCTAAACATTTCAATATAATTTTAATAAGCTCAAGGAGAAATCTATTGTCCAACACACATTTCTGAATGAACTACTGAAGCAGACACACCCAAACTTAATGCTCTCCAAAGTTTATGCTCCTACATTACTGCACTCCATTCTATGTTGTTACTATCCTGAAAATAAAACAGCTTCTTTTTGTACAAAAGGACACTAAACATCTCCAGACAAGGAACCTCATATCTATCCTGTCTCATTTTCCATGTCTCAAGAGGCATTGAAGTTGTATGGGATATTGGTGATGCCATACCTGGCCCACTGTACACAGTCTGCTTCCTTATTCAATACAAAATATAGTAGCATTGAAGGCAGTCCAAAAGAAATTCACCTGTCTAATTCCTGGGATGAGGTTCATCTATCAAGATATGGCTAAACAAGCTAGGTCTGTATTCCTTGGACTTCAGAAGAATGAGTAGTAATCCTTTTAAAACATAAGAGGGCATAACATGGTAGATATCAAGATGCTTTCACTAGCAGGTGAATTTCAAATAAGGGGGCATAGTTTCAAAATGATTTTATTTTACATTTAGAGATAGAGCTGGGAACTGGCCCTCCTGGTCAAACGAGCCATGCCACCCAGCAATCCACCTATTTAACCCTAGCCTAATCAATGACAATTTACAATGATCAATTAACGTACTAACCTGTATCTCTGGACTATGGGAGGAAACCAGAGCACCCAGAGGAAATGTATGTGCTCACAGGGAGAATGTACAAACTTCATATACCCCCGGGGTAGTCTCCAGCCCCTTGGCATGAACATTGAATTCCCCAACTTCCCCCATCCCAATTTCACTCTGTCTCCTCCTCCAGCTGCCTATCACCTCTCTCATGGTTCCGCCTCCTTCTACTACCCAGAGTGCTTTCCCCTTACATTCCTTCTTCACCTTTCCTGCCTATCCCCTCCCTGCTTCCCTTCCCCCACCCCTTGATCTTTCCCCTTACTGGTTTTTCACCTGGCACCTACCAGCCTTCTCCTTCCCACCCTCCCCCCTACCTTCTCCCTCTTCAGTCTTGACAAAGGGTCTCAGCCCGAAATGTTGACTGCTCATTTCCACAGATGCTGCCCGACCTGCTGAGTTCCTCCAGCATGTTGTTCATGTCGCTTTGACCCAGCATCTGCAGAGTATTTTGTGTTTATGTACAAACTCCTTACAGTCACCCCAGGAATTGAATTCCAGACTCTGACCCCCCCAAGCTGTAATAGTGCCCCATTTATTAAATTTATAATCATGAAATAAGGGATACAGAAACTCCTTCTTGCAGAGAATAGTGAATCTCTGAAATTCTCAACCTTAAAGGGAGTTTATGGGATCTCTGGAAGTATTCTAAGTGGTGTTGGATAAACTTTCAAAGATCAGGGACTGGAGGGCGATGGGTATCAGGCACTGAAATGAGGCCTGCAAAAGATCAGCCGTGATCACATTTAATGGTGAAGCTGGCTTGAGGGGCCAAGCTGCCTGCTCCTTTTTTTTCCCCCCTTGCTGTTTTCCGCCAGTGCAAAGGACGGTTCAATTCTACACCAAAGGACCCATACTTTGCCACATTTTCCTTATTAATGCTCTTCAGCAGTCAACTATTACTTTGTGCTTTACAGTATAGACAGTACAGTAATCATCTCAAATTCTTTGCCTGCTACTGACATAATTGTGAAGCATCTAAAACATATTTGCTGACTGCCCTTGGATGTTTCAAACGAAAGCTAAAGCCTAGTACATCGTTAACAAAAGAAAATTAATATGACCCACCAATCTTATGAACAACATGGCATGTTTTCTCAATGTTTAAATTATTGGCATTTAATTTATTTGAAACAAATACCAGCTGGAACTTAAATCTGTAAAGGTGAAACCCATGCGGTAAGGTATTACTAGATCTTTGCATACAATGCTCAAGGTCAACTGTAAGTGCACGTGCTTCATTGCAAACCACAAAATAATGCTGAAGAAATATAATCATTAATACTCGTAAACAGGGTGGTTTTCTGTAAGAAAATAAAGTGATGGGAAAAAATAGCTAATTGAAAGATCAAGAAAAAGTCGATGGAAGAAGCCTCGGGACTCGCACCACCAGGTTCAGGAATGGTTATTATCCCTCAACCATCAGGCTCCTGAACAAAAGGGGAACTCAACTTCACTTGCCCCATTATTGAAATGTTCCCACATTTCACTTTCAATGACTCTTCATCTCATGTTCTCAATATTTATTATTTATATTATTGTTTCTCATTTTTGTATCTGCACAGTTGGTTGTCTTCTGCACTCTGGTCTTTTATTGATTCTATTGATTATACAGTCAGCCCTCCTTATCCGCGGATTCCGCATTCGCGGATTCAACTGACCGCGGATCAGGAAAACCCGGAAGTTCTCTCTCTAGCACTCGTTGTTTGAGTATGTACAGACTTTTTTTTGTCATTATTCCCTAAACAATACCGTACAACAACTATTTACATAGCACTTACATTGTATTAGGTATTATAAGTAATCTAGAGATGATTTAAAGTATACAGGAGGATGTGCGTAGGTTACTGCGGATCTGGATCGAAAAAAGTTTTCTCTCCAGCACTCGTTTGAACATGTACAGACCTTTGTTTCTTGTCATTATTCCCTAAACAATACAGTATAACAATGATTTACTAGCATTTACATGGTATTAGGTACTATAAGTAACCTAGAGATAATTTAAAGTACAGGCAGTCTTTAAGTCGGATTTGTATGCAAGTCGGAACAGGTACATCCGGTATTATTTAGCGTCAGTTAGTCAAAAGTTTATCTTAGTATATAGTATATATTTTACCTTTCTATGCATATAAAAAACAAGAAATGTATGTATTTCAATAATTATACCACTGTGTTGCTTTGTAATAATTATAGCTTTCATCGGGCAGGGCCTTTCTCACTTTATCCTTTAAAATTGTTTAGATCGTTGACCAACTGTAGCCTAACACTTTTCCGATGGCCAATGGCGATTCACCTCTTTCTGATCGCTTTATTATTTCCACTTTATTTTCAATCGTGATCGTTTTCCGTCAATGGAACAGAAACAATGTGGATTCAGCAGCAGCCGCAGGCGGCGAGTTCAGAGCTCCCTGGGTTGTAAAGTCCACCTGCACTGAGTCAGGTTAAATAAGGAACTTGAGCATCCATGTTTTTTGGTATCCGCGGGGGGTCCTGGAACCAATCCCCTGCGGATAAGGAGGGCCAACCGTAGTTAAAATTCTATAGATTTATTCAGTACACTCACAAGAAAATTAATCTTAAGGTTGTATATGGTGACATATGTGCTTTGATAATAAATTTATTTTGAACTTTAACTTTCATTGAGATAAAGTATACAGTATAGACTAGAAAGTTTGCCTTAAAATAGACAACTAATATGCTGTAATTACCAGAATTACCAGAACTAGTAAATGAAACAGATGAAATCAGCATTTAAGAACAATTAGTTGTTTTTTTATTGTCAGATAATACTGATGTACAGAGCAAATCTTGTCTTGCATACCATTCCTGCACAGATCAATTTATTACAACACTGCATTGAGGTAGTACAAGATAAAATAATAACAACATGCAGAATAAAGTGTTACAGTACAGAGAAAGTGAGGTGTAGGTAGACTGTGATATGCAAGGTCACAAAGAGGTAGAATCAAAGTCAGGAGTTCATCTTATCATATTAGAGAAATAGTCCATGGTCGCCGCAGGGGGATAGAAGCTGCAGGTGAGCCTGGTGGTACAGGACGTGTTCTCAGGCACTCCTATCTCCTGCTGATAGCCAGGGAGAGAGGAGAGAATGCCCAGAGAGAGTGGGATCTTTGATCATGCAGGCTGCTTTACTGAGGCAGCAAGAAACTTGCACAGAGTCCATGGAGGAGAGATATGCTAAGCTATGTTCACAACTCTCTGCAGATTCTTGCAATCACAGGCAGAGCAGTTGCTATACCAAGCCATGAAGCATCAAGATGGCATAGTGCATTGGTAAAACATTGGTGAAGATCAAAAGGGACATGCAAAATTCCTTTAGCCTCCTCAGGAAGTAGAAGCACTACTGAGCATCTATGTAGTCGGACCAGGACTACTTCTAAACTTGAAACTCTCTCCACTGTTGATGAAAACCCGAGCACATGCACTTCTTGCTTCTACTTCCAGAGGAGGATAAAGGAATTTGACATGCCCCTTCCTGATGTCAATGACGAGCTCTTTTGTCTCGCTGACATTTAGGGAAAGGATACTGTCATGACACCATGTCACTAGGTGCACCATGCACCATGTCTCTCCTCCTTCCTGTACTCCAACTTTACTTTTACTTTCCTTTATTGTCACCAAACAATTGATACTAGAGCGTACAATCATCACAGTGATGTTTGTTTCTGTGCTTTGCCCTCCCTGAAGTACAAATCGAAGTAAATAAAATAAAAATTTAAATTATAATTCATAATTAGAAAATAGAAAAGGGAAAGTAAGGTAGTGTAAGTCAGGTCCGGATATTTGGAAGGTACGGCCCAGATCCGGGTCAGGATCCATTCAGTAGTCTTATCACAGTTGGAAAGAAGCTGTTCCCAAATCTGGCCGTACGTATCTTCATGCTCCTGAACCTTCTCCCGGAGGGAAGTGGGACAAAAAGTGTGTTGGCTGGGTGGGTCTTGTCCTTGATTATCCTGGCAGCGCTGTTCCGACAGCGTGTGGTGTAAAGTGAGTCCAAGGATGGAAGATTGGTTTGGGTGATGTGCTGGGCTATGTTCACGATCTTCTGCAGCTTCTTCCAGTCTTGGACAAGACAACCTCCATATCCGTTTGTGATGCACCCTAGAAGAATGCTTTCTACAGTGCACCTATAAAAATTAGTGAGGGTTTTAGGGGACAGGCCAAATTTCTTCAACTCATCATTATGTGAGATAAAACCCACTACGGCAGTGTTATCTGCAAACCTGTAAAACCTGAGGAATTGGAGCAGAAAAGCTATTCTTTAAAAATGCTGAATTTTCAGATTTCAAATCAGAACAGCAAATGCATTGCCACTTCAGAAATAGTCATAATGCTTTAAATAATATGAAATTCAATCAAATGCTAACTAAATATGCCAAATTAAATCAAGCACCAAGAACACCAAGTTACTGAAACTGATCATTACCAAGCAGGACACACATTGATTGAAACAGCACAAATACAAAATTCATTGGGGAAAAAGTGATCCACGGACTGACTGCACAGTCATAACTTAATCATACATCAATGAGACTATAGCTTCAACTGTGCATTCATAGTTGCGATATCATAAAAAGGCACCATTAGTTTACGTGTTGCTCCCAGGTATCCTTTTAAAAACTGATTTGGAAATCCTGAATGATTGTACTGCTACTCTACTATTAATCAATAGTTTTAATAGGCCATAACCAATGGCAAGATATTAAAATATTTGCTCAATGCTTTTTTAAAAAACTTATCAATGGTCGGTAAGCAGTTCTGTTCTGGGATTCCTGCTCGTTATGATTTTTATAAACGACTTGGAAGTGGAAGAGTGGGTCAGTAGCTTTGCAAATGACACAATGGTTAGTGGTGTTGTGGATAGTTATCGTAGGTTACAACGGGATAATGATAAGATGCAAAGCCAGGCTGGAAAACCAGATGAACTTCAATCCAGAAATAAATGTGAAGTGATTCACTTTGGAAAGTCAAACTTGAAGGCAGAATACAGGGTTAATGGCAGGATTCTTAGCAGTGTGAAAGAACAGGGGATCTTGTGGTTCAAGTCCATCATACAAGTTGATAGGGTTAAGAAGGTGTGTTGGCCTTCATTACACAAGAGATTTAGTTCAAGCACCATGAGGTAATGTTGCAGTTCTGAAAAACCCTGGTCAGACCACACTTAAAGTATGTGTTCTGTTCTGATCACCTCATTATAGGAAGGGTGTGGAGGCTTTAGAGCGGATGAGGAGGAAATTTACCAGAATGCTGCCTGGATTAGAGAGCAGATTAGATTAGAGAGTCTTATGAAGATAGGTTGAGTGAGCTTGGGCTTTTCCTTTTGGAGCCAAGGAGGATAAGAGGTGTACATGCTAATAAGAGGCCTATAATCAAGCACACAACCAGAGACTTTTTCTCAGGTCAAATAGAGCAAATACAAGGAGACATAACATTAATGAGATGGGAGCAAAGTATAAAGAGGATGTCAGAGGCAGGATCTCCCCCACACAGAGAGTGGTGAGTGCATGGAACATGCTGCAAGAGGTGGTGGGAGAGGCAGATATATTAGGAGCATTTAAAAGACTCTTAGATAGACACATCAATGAAAGAAAAATGAAGGACTACATGGGAGGGAAAGGTTTGATTGATCATGGAGTAGGTTAAAGGGTTGGCACAATTTTGTGGGCTGAAGGGCCTGAACTCTGCTGTACTGTTCTATGTTTTTATTTTCTATGTAGAGTCAACAAAGGTTCAAATTATTAGAGTATCATAACAATACACTAGCATACAATATACTGGATTTCATAAAATGCATTGTCTACAGTTTCAAATTAAAATTTGGTTATCACTGTCGAAACACACTCAGGTCCCCGAGGGGTCCCTTTTCCAATGCTTTGTCGCTTACCACGAAACAAACTGTTATAAAACTAACTCCGATATTTATTTTGCCAGTTTATTTTTCACATCCTGATATTAAAATAGTGATATCATGAGTTCAAGAAATATGATTACCTTTCCGTCAATATGCATTACTCAGGATACTGAGCTACGAAGGAACTAACCTGCAGGACAGAAATGGTGTGGTATGATAACAATTTTTACAGAAGTTACACCATAGCAAAACCAAGCCAAGGATCGACTTTGCTAAAGGAATTCTTCTTACTTATTTGCACAAAATAACTGCAGCTTAAACCAGCAATCATAATTGTTAATTGAGAAATTTCTGGAATTAATGATTCATGTTGGAATTAAGAGCTGCTGTAGAGTTAAATGGATTTTGTAAACTATCACACCATTTAAAATTATCATCCTTAAAACTTTGCATTGGCTGCAGATCAGGTTACGAACATCTAAAAGATTAGTGGTTTCAAAAAACCCAAATGATGCAACTGCTATAGAATGAGAATCACAATCCAGTTTAATATCACCGGAATACATTGTGCAATTTCTTAACTTTACAGCAGCAGCAGCACAATGAAATACATGATAAATATATAGAGACAAAAAGTGAATTGCAGTAAGTATATGTCTATTAAATAGTTAAGTTAAAATAAGTAGTACAAAAAAAAGTTGAAATGTAAAAACTAGTGAGGTAGTGTTCATGGGTTCAACATCCATTTAGAAATCCATTTAGAAGCTGCAGAAGATCGTGAACATAGCCCAGCACATCACATAGACCAATCTTCCAACCTTGGACTCACTTTACACCACACACTGTCTGAACAGTGCTGCCAGGATAATCAAGGATAAGACCCACCCAGCCGACACACTTTTTGTCCCACTTCCCTCCAGGAGCATGAAGATTCGTACGGCCAGATTTGGGAACAGCTTCTTTCCAACTGTGATAAGACTACTGAACAGATCCTGACCCAGATCTGGGCCGTACCTTCCAAATATCCGGACCTGACTTGCACTACCTTACTTTCCCTTTTCTATTTTCTAATTATGATTTATAATTTAAATTTTTATTATATTTACTTCGATTTGTACTTCAGGGAGCGCAAAGCGCAGAATCAAATATCACTGTGATGATTGTACGCTCTAGTATCAATTGTTTGGTGACAATAAAGTAAAGTAAAATCGGATGGCAGAGGGGCAGAAGCCATTCCTGAATCGCCGTGTGTGCGCCTTCAGGCTTCTGCACCTCTTTCCTGATGGTAACAATGAAAAAAGGGTGGTGGAGGTCCTTAATGATGGACACCACCTTCCAAAGGTACCGCTCCTTGAAGATACTGAAATCCAATACCAATAACAAACAAGAGAAAATCTGCAGATGCTGGAAATCCGAGCAACACACACAAAATGCTGGAGGAACTCAGCAGGCCAGGCAGCATCTATAGAAAAAAAGCTAAGGAGTAGTTTTAAAAGGAGGGAGGAGAGAGAGAAACACTAGTGATAGGAGGGATGAAGAGCTGGGAAGCTGATTGGTGAAAGAGACAGGCCATGGAAGAAAGAAAAAGGGGGGTGGGAAATGAGCATCAGAGGGAGGTAATGGGTGGGCAAGGAGATAAGGTAAGGGAGGGAAAAGGGGATGGGAAATGGTGGGCGGGGGGGGGGGGGGGGAAGTGGGAGGCATTACCGGAAGTTTAAGAAATCGATGTTCATGCCATCAGGATAGACTACCCAAACAGAATACAAGGTTGTGATGAGGTCGTAGATGGACATATCGGAATGGGAATGGGAAGTGGATTTAAAATGGGTGGCCACTGGGAGATGCTGCTTCTCTGGTGGATGCTCGACAAAGCAATCTCCCAATCCCCGTCAGGTCTCACTAACACACCGGGAATGCCAAACACACCCAAAAGACTCACAGGTGAAGTGTTGCCTCACCTGGAAGGACTGTTTAGGGCCCTGACTGGTTGTGAGGGAGGAGATGTAGGGGCAGGTAAAGCACATGTTCCACTTGCAAGCATCAGTGGGGAGGGATGAATGGACAAGGGAGTCATGTAGGGAGCGATCCCTGCAGGAAAGCAGGAAGTGTTTGGGGAGGGGAAGCCGTGCTTAGTGGTGGGTGGGATCCTATTGGAGGTGGCAAAAGTTTCAGAGAATTATTTACTGAATGCAGAGGCTGGTGTGGTGGTAGGTGAGGACAAGAGGAACACTATCCCTGGTTGGGTGGAGGGAGGATAAGGTAAGAACAAATGTGTATGAAATGGAAGAGGGCAGCATCGATGGTGGAGGAAAGGAAGTCCCTTTCTTTAGCAATACCAATAACCACCATTTGACACAACACACAAGTTAGAACATCACTATCATAAGTGTAATAATTAGTATATATAGATTGTAATTTTCATTGGAAAATTTCAGAACCAGGATCAGGTTTATTATCACTATGTCTACTTCCACTTCGGGTATGGATGTAGTGCGTTCTATCAGAGTATGTTTGTTTAGTTATTGCAACACAACATGGAGTAGGCCCTTCCAGCCATGCCACCCAGCAACCACCACTTTTACCCTAGCCTAATCACAGGACAATTTACCAATTAACCTACCAACCAGTGGGAGGAAACTACAGGTTGGAGTTTGGGAGATCATGCAAATTCCTTACAGGCAGTGGTGGGAATTAAACCCAGACTGCCTGTACTGTAAAGTGTTATACTAACCACTAAGCTAACACTTCATGGGTGCATTTTTAAAGAGGTAAAGTGAGTGGCAGCTGTACAATGTGAACAGAATATACTGAACTGATGACAGAATGAATATAAAGAGAATGCATGGTAGTTCTTGTAAATTTTATAAATAAAGTATATTTTGAAATAAAAACGTCTGTTCATTGACTGTAATTTATTTGTACCATCATGCATATAATGCTATTAGGAACTCAATAAGAAGATATTCAATAAGAAATCGCATGGAAACATTTTAACAGACAATAGAAGTATAGAATGATCGAGAATTGATGGGCACGTGATAGAGGGAAATGGTCCGAGAACGGCCAGACCCGATGGGTTGAACGGAGAAGTAAAATTAAATACGAAATTTCCTTAGCACTGAACTTACTGACTGACTAGACAGAACCTTCTTGGAAACGCTACTTGCACGTGTAGGGGCAGCACAGGAATAAGGAAACACGTGTATTTTAAACCCTCTCAAGCAAAAACTCTATAAACGACGCATAAAACGTTTCGTTATTTGTGGACAATTTTGCGTACTGATTTTTGTCTGAAGTACGATTGTGCTCACCAGCTCTGGGTGTCTCCGGCAGCCACTTGGATGGTCCGATTTGACGCAGTTCGAAAACTTTCTTCACCTCCTCACAGCTGAGCTCAGACGCTGAAGCGACCCCGAGCAAGCAAAGGAATACTGCCGCACTCAGAGAAGATATGTTTCTCATTTTCCAGCCCATCTCCTCAAAGGAAAAAGCCAATAAAATGAACCGAATCTAGAAGAGCGCCAAACTGTCGTTCGCTATATTTTATCTTAATCACTCTCACAGCTAAAGCGGCCGAAATGTGAACTCGAAGCAGATTGCAGCCAGTTATCCACTTTAGCGCGGTCCTGTTTCCCTTTGCTGCTGCTCTTAACTTTAAATGCAGTTAAAAGGTGGGAGGAGGGGTTGTCTGAGTGATTGAATATCAAAAGGAGATAAACACAAAAGCAGGAGCAAACGTGTGCACGTTCACATCGTTCAGGGAGCTGCACCAACAGCTTTTAAACGGACAGAGTTAATACCGGCAATCTCTCCACCACGAAGCTACTGGACCCCACGGCACAATGCGCATTACCCAGGAAAAGAGAGAACTCGCTGCTTCCCTCCACACACCGCATCGAAACCGCGCTCAAGCCACGGGCTCCTCACACACAGGAACTACACTACAATGAAAACAGGATGGAGAGCATCTTTGAAAAGAGAACTAGTTAATGTCAGAGCCATACGAAATGGAAATCATTTGCAGGACTGAATAGGAATTTCGCCAGCTTCAGGCAACTTGCTTTCTCTCGGTGTCAGAACTGGCGACTTCTGTGAGTTAGCCATTTGCAATATCGTTCAGTTTTCTTTTTCTCTTTCCATCAGCACAGTATGGTATTTTACCCTAATCGTTCTCTGCTGCCATAAACCCATCAACCACAGCAACCTTGGCCTCACCTGGCAGTAGATAATCCCTTTATCCAATGGCTATTTTGCCTTATCTGCAATTTAAAACTAACTTGTTTTTTAAACACAAAGTACACTGCAGATGCTGTGGTCAAATCAAGACGTACAAAAAAGCTGGATGAACTCAGCAGGTCAGGCAGCATCCATTGACTGCTCCTTTCAACGGATGCTGCCCGACCTGCTGAACTCATCCAGCTTTTTTGTACGTCTAACTTGTTTTTTTTTCTTTAATTCCTACTTCTGACTCAACCTGAAATGTTAACTCTGTTTCTCTTTCCACACCTTCAGATGCTGCCTGGCCTGCTGAGTATTTCCAACATTTTCTGATCTTTTTTCCTAATTTTACATAGGAAATGTAATGTGCAGTGAAACAAAAGTATACTTTAACATTAGAGAAAGTTTTGGTATGTTTAAATTTACAGTGACTGTAGAACGATCTAGAGTTCCCAGTGTGCTCCAGTGATTGGGTTAGAAAGATGTGGAAGTATGGCAGCAACAGCTGTTTGATTAACTACTCTCGAATGAAAATTTTCCGGATCTCAAACAAGCCACGGGTAATCCTGAAGTAATGTTCAAAAAGATAGTAATAGTGGGGTGCATAGACCCAGAAGTGTTTGAAAAACTAGCATTCGGTGGGGTGGGATTGAGATCAGGAGACCAGTATTTGGTAGACGCAGTGGGAGTTAGTAGCAGGTTACTGGCACTCGATGGTGGCATTGGTGTCACAGGGACTAGGAAATGTGGACTTACACTTGGTGGTGGGAGGGAAATTCAGACTTGCAATATGTCATGAGGGAATTGGTCATTATTGTTGTAGTTAATTGGAAACTTGTTTCCATAGCAGAAATATCTAAAACTAGAGGGTATAGGCTGAGGGTAAGGGGTAGGAAGTTCAGTAGGGATCTGGGAAGAATGCCTAAGGGTAATTGGACTGTGGAATGCATAGCCTAAAGAGCAGAGACTCTTTTTAAAATGTGACAGGGTCCTGAATTGACCCTATGATCTGTGCTTCTAAAACGAGAGAGGGAGGTGTCCAATGCAGAGATCTTGTTATTAAGAGAGAGGCGAAGAATGCTCAGAAGATTGATGTTATGGTTTCTCAGCAGTTTGTTTACATTTCTACAAGGACACTGCCTGCTTGTAAGTTCTTACAGAGAGAGAGAAGGACGGAGCAGTTTGATGGACAGCTGGTGTTCAGCATGCTGAAATAAATACCAGGTCAGCTGCTGGATCCAGGCACAGACATGGTTTCGGACACTGGATGAGCTTTGTTGTGCCCACAGGAAGGTGGGTTTTTGGAGGATCAATTCGGGGAAATCGATCAGTGGCTCTTGCAGTGCAGAAAAGGTGTGACCAGTGGGGAGTCATTTGTGTGTCCAGCCCTTGCCTGGGTTGATAATTCCACCACAGAGGAACGGTCGCCTTTGTAATGGTCACAGTCGATGACTTTAAAAGGATTTCGGAGGACAACGGGAAGATCGACGGCACCAGCTCACCCGAAGACCTACACACCTCTCTCTCTCTCCAACTCTACTCAACTAAACACCACAAACTGAACTGAACTTTCTTCATCATCGTAAGACTGTATCCATTCATCCCTGGGTTTGAAAAAGCCTGGTTTTCTATTTCCACACATATATATCTATAATCATTGCTAACCTGTTTGATATATCTGTATGTATATTACTGTATTGTGTAGTTACTAATAAACATTATTAGTTAATAGCAATACCAGACTCCAAAGTGTTTTCCATTTCTGCTGGTTCTTTAGCCTGTCACAGGGTACGTGACCAAAAAAAAGAAAAATAATTAAGAATGTAGACAAACACTGGAATTCCAATTGAAGGCTATGGACCAAGTGCTGGAAGAGGAGGTGAAAATAACTAGATACTCAATACCCAACATGGGCATAGATACTCTGAGTTGTATTAACCTATGATAAAATCAAAATGGAAACTACAAAAGGTTCATATCAATTTGAACACTTGGTTGAGGCACTTTTTGATGTAAAGCAGCTCTAATAAACTGCAATTGTGTATTCACAATCTGTTTCATTACTTTATGCTGCCGTCACAGAACTCCAGACACAATGCCTATATTTTACAATTAGGGATAAAGTTACAGTGCTCAGATTCACTTTCATTTATTTATCACATGTACATTAAAACATACAGTGAATTGTGTTGTTTGCATTAACATCCAACACAACCTAAGAACATGCTGGGGGCAGCCTGCAAGTGTCGCCACCTATTCCAGCACCAACATAGTACGCCCCTTATATTCAGCATAGTAACATGAGCAACAACAACAGAATAGCAAACCCCTGTACTTCCTCCCACCCAGACAGCCCTCTAACCCCATGACAGGCCACCAGCCCGCAGGGACTGGACGCTGAGCCTCCGACTTTCCCGGTGGACTCACAGACGTTGGGCCTCCGACTTGCCTGGTGGAATCGCAGACGCTGGGCCTCCAACTTTTCCAGTGGATTTGCAAACCCAGGGATTCTGCCATTAGGCCTTGACTTCCAACTCACTGGCTTCAATCTTCTTATCCTCTTAGCCTCTGTAAAATCCACCCCCTGTAGTTCAGAGAGCTGCTGAGAGCAAATTGCTTCTAAGTTGCCATACCTTCCACATGGAATCTGTTACTTCTACAAGCTAGATTTGGCAAAAACCAGTCGGACTGATGTGTCCTCACTGAAAACAAAGGAGAAAGTTAAAAACAGAAAATCACAAATATGCTTAAATTATAAACATAAAGCAAAGAAAGGATAAAGGTCTTTAAGAGAAACCTAAATAGAGGGAAAAAAACAATAAGCTCCATATTTAAAAAAATAAGGTAAGATTAATTTGCCTCAGAGATAAGACTCCACAATTGGAGTTCAAAAATCATAGGTTTGATCCTGAACACATGTTGTCTGAGGGGAATTTGCATTTTCTCTCTGCCACAGTGTGTGTTTCTTCTACATGCACGAGTTTGCTCTGCATCATAACGATGTGCTGGTAGATTAATTGGTGACTGAAAATTATCCCTTAGTGTAAATCAATGATTTTTTAAAAAAATTGTGGTATCACTCAGTTTATTCACAGAGTTTATTTTGCAAAGGTTATGACTTAATATGTGATCGCAAGACCCTGTTGTATATTTGTAATGTATAATAGGGCAAGTCCTGTTCATTGGCAAGACCAACTGTGGGGGATGTACATGACCTCAATTATTACATGGATCAAGCCCTTATGCCACGATGTCACCTTTTACAGCCACCCAGGGGAAGAGGCCCTGGAGGTGGTGTGCACGCTGGAATCCGTGCTGGTTTAGGTGCTGGCTGGCTTTCTCATCAATGCTGGTCTCCATTGTTTGCTCCCAGAAGATAAGCTGGATTGTCTTCGTCTGCAGCTGCAGGAGATGAGGAACTGCTGCGTGCTTGTTCTTGCAGAAACATAGCTCCCCGATGACATCTTTTGCACCATTAATCTTCACACCATGCCACTCAGATTTGTGCAAATATTCTTGTGACTGTATTTAGCATTGTAACTGTACGTGCTGTGTGTAACTGTACTGTGTTTTGCACTGTTAGCCTGGAGAAACATTGTTTCATTTTGCTATATGCTTGTGTAAGGCAATTAAACATAAACTTGTTATTAACAGCTCAGCTGTTTTTGCAGAAGAAAGTCTAAGCTTTCATTGTCAGTGTGATAATAATGGGCAAGCTCCTGCTGCATCTGTAAAATAATCTGGTTCTTGCAATGGCTTCATGACCTGTTTCAGTGTCATTGAAACCAGAGAGCAAACATGTTGTCTTGAGGGATTGACTGAGAAGCTGAAATATTTAAAATTGGTGCTTAACAATGATTCCTTTGTAGCTTCCGTTGGTAAGAACTGCAACTGGCATTCGCTGAAGGAGGAATACATCTCAGACAGCAACTTCTAATTGTATCTGCCTTAATTTGTTATCAGTTTAGCCGGTTGTGAAGCACTTCAATAGAATATAAAAGTATGGGCAATTGATTGAAAAATAATAATGTCCTTTACTTTTTTTTAAAAAAGTACAAAGTACATTTATTGTCAAAGCATTTATATTTTGTGCAACCTTGAGATTTGTCTCCTTACAGGTAGCCACAAAACAAAGAGACCCAATAGAACCCATTAAAACAAAAGAAGACCGTCAAACATCCAATGTGCAGAGAGGTCTAAAACAAAACAAATCACGTAAATAATAAAAGTAAGCAAATAGCATTCAGAACTAAAATTGATAAAAGTGCGTCACAGCCAGGCAAATTCAGTGCTAAATTACTTGTTTATTAATTTGCTTTTCTGCTACCTGCACTGCACTTTCTCTGTAGCTGCTGTATAACTTTACCATTTTACCCCCTTTATATTACCTTGTTGTACCGATGTACGGAATAATCTATTTGAATGCCATGCAAATAAAAACTTGCCAATGTGTCTCGGTACATGTGACAATAACATACCAATTACTGAGCAAATGTATGAAACTGGGAGAAAAAAATTAAACCTGGAAGTATTTTTGTTTGAATGTGTAAGGAAAATTGACCGTTACTTGTTGGAAAGTGTTTAAAGTGAATATATTATCAAATTATGTATGTTACCACATGCTATCTTGATATTCATTTTCTTTGCAGGTGTAATGCCCTGATTCATATTGTTACTATTATGCAGTATGCATTTCATTTAGCAGTTCTGTAAGAGCAGTCTGTTCTGTTTTCAGCTTGTCTGGGTTATTATTGAAGATAGGAGATGAGGAGAAATGTGTGCCATCCAATTAGGATGGTCGGATTAAGGGGAGGTTTCTCTGGTGAGGGACACTATGGTTCGGCTTGGGGCTTTTGTTTGTCGAGAGATGGAGAGAGAAGACGCTGGGGAGAACTGGTTGTAGCATACGATCCGGTGGGAGAACTATTTGTTGGAGGTGGGTTCTGAGCGATGTTCGGAAGGTAGTGTGTGCTTTCACTTTGACTGAGGGCCCAGCGCGTGACTGACAGACAAGTTCAAGTTGAGCTCCAATTTGTGCACATTTGGCTGTTTAATTGGAATGAGTCCTTTTTGTTATTCTTTACTAACCTTTTAAGTAAGATTCATAAATATAATTCCTTTGATCATATGCAGTGTGCAGTCTGTTCTTTTGTGGTGCTAATTTGTAACAGGGTAGCAAATTACACAACATCCACACAAACTGGGGTTTGGGGTGGGAGAGCCGTCTCAATCTCACGGATTTGGTGGGACTTGAGAGTGCCTTCCCTAGACTTACGCAGCCACGGAAACCAGGGAAAACTAAAGAAATACAATAAAATTTATGATAAACTACATGTTAAAAAAAAGACTGACAAACAACCAAAATGCAAGAAAAGACAAACCACAATAAAAATAACACTGAGAGCATGAGTTACATAAAGTCCTTGAAAGTGAGTCTGTAGATTCAGCGGTGTAAGTTATCTACAGGTGAATGTTAAAATATAAAGGTAAAAATCTTCCTGTTTGTTGAGGAAAGAGTATTTGTTAGCAAGGCACTTCAGTTTAAAGGTTATGCTATGTATGACCTTATAGTGTCAGAGAACGCCATTTCAACCAAGAGATGAACCTGAGCTCATGGAGATTAATCTTACTGGTCCCGTACCCTCTCTTATTTCTCTGACCTGTTAAACATCTTCTGTCACACACATGCCCGGTAATTACTCATTATAAGCAATTAATTTATGTCAAAGGGTAACTTACAGTGGCCAATTAATATACTAGCATGTCTTTGGAATGTGGAAAAAATGTGTTTGTAAACATAGAGGAAAGACACACTGTCATTGAGAGAACATGCACTCTCCCCTACAGACAACATCAGAGATCAGGATCAAACACATGCCCCTGGAACTTCAATCCAAAAGTGCTGACTGTTGTTCCATTGTGTTGCCTGCACTTTCTGTTCTCCTTTAAAGAAAATCAAAATCTCAAATTTCAGTGCCAAACGTGAGTGGGGAGGCAACAGTATTGGCAAAAAGGAATTTGTGCAACATATTTACAGTATACAATGTCTATTAAAAAGTATCCCCCCCCCCAACCCCAGAAGTTTTCATGTTTATAAGGAGAAGCACTGTCGACGTTTCGGGCCGAGACCCTTCATCAGGACTAACTAAAAGGAGAGATACTAAGAGATTTGAAAGTAGTGGGGGGAGGGGGAAATGCAAAATGATAGGAGAAGACTGGAGGGGTTGGGATGAAGCTAAGAGCTGGAAAGGTGATTGGCGAAAGTGATACAGAGCCGGAGAAGGGAAAGGATCATGGGACGGGAGGCCTCGGGAGAAAGAAGGGGGGGGAAGCACCAGAGGGAGATAGAGAACAGGCAGAGTGATGGGCAGAGAGAGAGAGAATAAACAACCAGCCTCCAACCTGATGGCATGAACATTGACTTCTCTAACTTCCATTAATGCCCCTCCTCCCCTTCTTACCCCATCCCTGACATATGTAGTTGTTTGCCTGTTCTCCATCCCCCTCTGGTGCTTCCCCCCCCCCCCCTTTCTCCCGAGGCCTCCCGTCTCATGATCCTTTCCCTTCTCCAGCTCTGTATCACTTTCGCCAATCACCTTTCCAGCTCTTAGCTTCAACCCAACCCCTCCGGTCTTCTCCTATCATTTCGCAATTCCCCCTCCCCCCACTACTTTCAAATCTCTTACTATCTTTCCTTTCAGTTAATCCTGACGAAGGGTCTCGGCCCGAAACGTCGACAGTTCTTCTCCTTATAGATGCTGCCTGGCCTGCTGTGTTCCACCAGCATTTTTTCTGTTTTGTTTGAATTTCCAGCATCTGCAGATTTCCTCGAGTTTTCATGTTTTATTGTTTTACTACATTGAATCGCAGTGAATTTAATTTGGCTTTTTTGACACTGAACAGCAGAAAAAGACTCATGTCAAAGAGAAAACAGATCTCTACAAAGTGATCTAAATTAAATACAAATAGAAAACATAATATCATTGCATAAGTATTCATCCCCTTCAAGTCAGTATTTAGCAGATGGACCTTTGACAGCAATTACAGCCTTGAGTCTGTGTAGATAGGACTCTACATCAGCTTTGCACATCTGGACACTACAATTTTTCCCCATTCTTCTTTACAAAACTGCTCAAACTCTGTCAGATTACATGGAGATCTTAAGTGAATAGCCACAACTTTCAAGTCCAGCCACAAATTCTCAATTGGATTGAAGTCTGGACTTTGACTTGGCCACTCCAGGATTATTAACTGTTTTTTTTTAAGCCATTCCTGTGTGGCTTTGGCTTTATGCTTGGGGTCATTGTCTTTCTGATTAACAATCTTCTCTTGTAGACCACATCAGGTTTTCTTCCAGGATTTCCCTGTATTTTGCTGCATTCATTTTACCCTCTACCTTCACAAGCCTTCCAGGTAGTGAAGCATCCCCACAGCATGATTCAGCCACCACCATGCCTAGTGGTATGGATCCAAACAACACACACAAAATGCTGGTGGAACGCAGCAGGCCAGGCAACATCTATAGGAAGAAGCATTGTCGATGTTTCGGGCCAAGACCCTTAGTCAGGACTAACTGAAAGGAAAGATAGTAAGAGATTTGAAAGTGGGGGGGGGGGATGCAAAATGATAGTTTGCTAGTGGTATGGATGGTGTGTTTTGGATGATGTACAGTGATTGGCTTATGCCAAATATAGCATTTAGTCTGATGGCCAAAAAGCTCAATTTTGTTTTCATCAGACCATAAAACCCTCCAGCTGACTTCAGAGTCTCCCAACTGCTTTCTGGCAAACTCTAGGCAAGATTTCATGTCAGTGTTTTTTCAACAATGGCTTTCTTTTTGGCACTTCCCCATAAAGCTACAACTAGTGAAGCAACCAAGCAACAGTCATTGTATGCACAGTCTCTCCATCTCAGCCACTGAAGCTTGTAATTCCTCCAGAGTTGTCATAGGTCTCTTGATGGCCCCCGTCACTAGTCCCCTTCTTGCACAGTCATTCAGTTTTTGAGGAAGACTAAGCAGCTTTACAGCTGTGTCATATTCTTCCCATTTCTTGATGATTGACTTAACTGTACTCCAAGGGATATTCAGTGACTTGCCAATTTTCTTGTATCCTTCTCCTGACTTGTGCTTTTCAAGTTGCTTGGAGTGTTCTTTTGTCTTCATGGTGTAGGTTTTGCCAGGATATAGTTGGACTTTATAGATACAGATGTATTTTTACTATAATCAATTGAAACACCCCAATCACATGGTGATCTCCGTTTAAGTAATAATGTGACTTCTAAAACCAATTGGTTACACCAATAATGATTTGTAGTGTCATATTAAATGGTGTAAATAGTTAGGTTATCAATTATTGTGTGATTTCTATTTGTAATTATTTTAGATCACTTTGTAGAAATCTGTTTTCACTTTGACATGAAAGACTCTTTTTCTGTTGATCAGGGTAAAAAAAAAGCCAAATTAAATCCACTGTGATTCAATGTAGTAAAATAATAAAACATGAAAACTTGCAAGGGGAGTGAATACTCTTTATAGGCACTGTACATTTCCTATATTCAGTATGCTGGGTTTATACAATGCAAATTGATTTATTCTTAATTTGTATTTTAAAATACAAATATTAGGTTCATACTGAGCAGTTAATGCTCAGTAAAGAGAACATTTTAGAATTTCTCAAAGACAGAAGAAGGGAAATCGTACAGAAAGCATTAACTAAATGTATGAGTTAATGCTCAAGTCCAGGAAAACAAGACACTGGGATTCAAGATTTCCTTTCAGGCAAAACCGATTAACAGCAGCAGAGAGTGTTATTAGTGTTGGAGTTTATGGCAAGGACACCGAGTAATGACTTAAGTTTTTTTTCTGTGTCGAATTTGACATTCTCATAACTTGAAAAGCAACAAGTAATTTAAAAGTATGTGGAATGTTATCAAGTAATTTCAGGTGATGAGAAGTAATAGTTGACATTGACAATACTTGTAAGTAATTTTGCTTTTCCCTGTAAATTATCTTACCAAGGATAAATTCTTTGAAAATCTGGATGAATGGGGATAGGAAGAAAAGCAATTGTAGGAAATGCTCTGGCTGCTCAAGCTGAAATTAATTTTGGGTGTCAGTAAATAACACGTTAGAATTCTAAGAATTTGATCCATGAACACTAACCCAGCCCATATGGTCAGTGATTTTTAGTTTAATTTGCAATTTGAATTCATACCTTTCTATATGAATTAAACTAGTTAGAAGGATAGTAGAGATGTGAGCAGGTTTATCAGAAATGCTGAAAATGAAGAGACGTTAGACAATGTAGGGTTATTTTCTCTGGAGCAGTAGAGGCTGAGGTTTCACCTGATTTACGTTTATAAAATTTTAAGAGGCATAGATGGAGTAGACAGCAGATTTTTTTTCAGAGTCAAAGTGTCTAATAGCATGCATTTAGAGTAACAAAGGGAAAGTTTAAAGATGAGTGGGGCAGGATTGTTTTTAATACACAGAGTAGTAGGTGCCTGGAATGTACACAGAGGAGTGGTGGTGAATGCAGATACGATAGAGGCATTTAAGAGACTCTTAGACAGGAATGTGAATATGCAGAGAATGGAGGGATATGGAGTATGTAGAGGCAGAAGGGATTAGGTAATATTAGCTTAATAAGTTCACACAACTTTGTGGCCTAAATGCTTATTCTTGTGCAATACTATTCTTTGTTTCTTGTGTAGCAATTTCCCATAGGATTCTGCCTTGAGATCGGTTGCCTTTATTGTATGCACCAAATATATCTGAAATAGGGAAGTCATAGTCATAGTCACGGAGAGACAGCATAAAAACAGGCCCTTTGGACCACTGGCAGATTTACTACTCATATACACATTATGAGCAATTTACTTTGTCAAATTATCTTACCAACCTGCATAGCTTTCAGTTGGAGGAAACTAGAAAACCTGGAGGAAAGACACACTGTTACGGGGAAACTGTGGAAAATTCACGCTGATAGCACCAATCCCACTGAAAGGAACATCTTTCCCTCATTTCTAAGGATCCTTTCTTTCATGTTTTTTTTTTCTTGGTGCACATTTTCCCAAGCAAGCAGAGCATATATGAGGTCTCTTTGTTCATCTCAAAGATTCCATTAATCCAGCTCCCAAACACAATTTGTATCCATGCTTTCCTTGGAACATGGGATATTCCCATTTGGCCCATCAAGTCTATATCATCTCACAAAACACTTACATTCACCACAAATCTTCCCAATAGCTTATTCTCCCAATGTTCCCATCAACTCTCTAACTTGTTATCCCTTACCCATACACCACTAGTAATTTAGAGTGGCTTATTAACCAACCAACCTTCACAGCTTTGGAGTGAGGGAGGAAGACCACATTGTGACAGAGGGATTTTGCAAACTCCAGCCAGAGGTCAGGATTAAAGGTGGAATACTGGCATTCCGAGGCACCAGCTCTACTAACTATGCCATTGCACCACCCTTTAAAACTGTAGTTTCTCAAATCTGAAATATTGAATTTACACTTTAAGGTGAGGAAAAATGCAGGCTGGCTAGTTATTTTACTGTGGGTCTGAGAATTCAACTTCATCCTTTCATCTGACTTCTCCTTTTGGACTACATTTTAGCAAGTTACATGTAACGCTCTGGTTAAGATTTTTATTGCCATGCTCTGGATATTTTATTTTAGGTCTGTAAGAGCAGTCTGTTCTGCTTTCAGCCTATTTGGGTTTGAGCTAAGATTGGGGACTTTATTGTTCAGCTTAGGAATGTTGTGTCAGCCAATCAGGATGGTGAAATTGGGAGAAGATTTTAGAGAACGCTGTGCAGAGAGATTTTTGGTGACAGACACTGGTGTGGGTTGAGTTCTTTTGGCGAGAGCTGGTAGCAGATAAGAGGGAAGATGGCTGAGGATGCCTTCCCTATCGCACAGAGTGCTTAGTGCAGATAAATGCCTTTGAGGAGGAAGGATCAATACTCCCGTGGGGAAGCCCGTTTGCTCAAGATGGTTTTCGAGCAACATTTGGAAGGTGGTGTGACCGAGGGTCCAGTGGGTGAGTTAAAGACAACTTCAAGATGAGCTCCAACTTATGTGCCCATTTGGACTGAGTTAACTGTAATGGGCCCTTTTTTTTCTTCTCTTTTCTCTACTAACTGATCGAAAAAGCTGACATTTGTAAGTATGCTTTCTTTATAATTATAATTGTATGGGCTGTTAGTTCTTGCTGATGTCTAATTTCATGGGGGCACTACTTACACAGTATTCACACAGACCAGGGTTCAGGTGGGTGAGACGTCCCAACCTCCCAGGTTTGGTGGGACCCAAGTCATATCTATCCTAGACGTACAGAGCCTTGCAAAGGTCGTTTTCTCTCCACTATGTCAGTGGTTGTTAGCGAGGGGTTAACGAGCCACATCTACAGAGATGTCCAGTGGGAGGGCTGGAGTGGTTGATGG
Source organism: Hemitrygon akajei (assembly GCF_048418815.1). Classification (NCBI taxonomy): domain Eukaryota; kingdom Metazoa; phylum Chordata; class Chondrichthyes; order Myliobatiformes; family Dasyatidae; genus Hemitrygon; species Hemitrygon akajei. The sequence continues at coordinate 111,877,798 of NC_133125.1, forward strand.
CCAGAACTCTGAATGGTGGGAAATCATATGGTTCAAAAATGCAATAGATGATGGTGTCTGGGGCATGTGTGAAAGATTCATCCAATGTACATTGACCCTAGCAAAATTATATTATTTGTTAACGCTGACTCCTCCCAAAAGAGAAAATTGACACCACAGACTCAATACCTTTGGACCATAAGGGTTGGGCGCCTTTAAGCAACATAGAAACAGACCTCAACATCGCCAGCTGTATGAGTAGCTTTTGTCATTCAATAAGTGCTAGTTAAATTGTTACTTTTCACAATTAGGCTTTAAATTATGTTAGGAAATGATTGAAAAATTAGTACCATTTTCATTAAAATCTCTTTTCATTAAGGGGGTCAAAGGTATGACAGGGGAGAAACCTTTGGTTCTGGCACATAATCATCTTCTTCAGATGAGTGATCTTGAATTCTGGCATTAAGTTGTTCCTTCTGCCTTGCTAGCTTGGAATGCAAAGTGGATAGTTGTAGATGTCCAGTGGTTTAAAACAATAAGATATATATATGCCGATAAGTTGTCTACAGTAAGAAGATAGATTTCTTTTCACCAGGACCCATACAACTGGTTTTTGCTGTAAATTTCACATGCTTCTCGAGTAGATCAATGCAGCCTTCTGTGAGTTAAAGATTTATAGTTTCCTCACATCTTACTACTCAATCTCACTCTATTTAACCGTGTCTGATGAAAACAAACTCTAATAGCTGTTTTTATATTATAAAGCTAAAATTTAGTTAACCTACTCCATCTGCTGACCATTTTGTGAGAAGCAGTTGCAATTCATTGAAAAAAATTCCAATGCACTGGTTTCAATTTTCAGTTTTAGTCAATATGAAAATAAAATCAACCCCAAGATCAACTTAAGATAAATATTTTCTTAAAACCTATAAAATTCTGTACAAATGATAAATTTCAATGTGGGAGAATTTGCATTTTGTTTCAAAAATGCTTCATCTGACTTTCCAAACACACCAAGATACCACTGACCAATTCTGTTGGTCTGTGGCATGTGCTTGTCTGAGACCAAATGATGGTGGGGAAAAAAATTAGAAACCGAAGTTTAAAGCAGTGCACAGTGTCCTAAAAGAAATTGAAGATTTTTCCAAATGCATTGTTAAGGGAAAACTGAGCAGGGATGCAGTCTGTGAATATGCAATGTGTCTCACAGAAAATTAAAACTGATGCATCGGCTTTTGGAACAGTCCATTTGTCCCTGATAGAAACTGTAACTAAAATAAAGAGGTATTTGGAAGGAGATAGAACTCATTGAACTGTTCTAATAATAATATAATCAAAATTAATTTTGAATGTAACAGTCTGGAAAGCTGTTTTGCAAAAGAGCTTATAAGACCGTAAGAGAAAGCAGCAGAATTAGGCCATTCAGCCCCTCATGTTTGCTGTGCCATTCTATCAATGCTGATGTACCTACATTACATCATCACCCTCGGATACATTCTTCTGTCTTTCCACCCCACCCCCATAACCTTTGACACCCTTACTAATCAAGAACTTATCAACCTTTGCTTTACATATACCCAATGACTTGGCTTTCATAACCATCTCTTCTGGCAAGGAATTCCACAGATTCACCATCTCTGGCTAAAGAAATTCCTCCTCACCTCTGTTCTAAAGGGACATCCCTCTATACTGAGGCTATGCCCTCTGGTCCTTGACTCACACACTACAGGAAATATCCTTTTCATGTACACTCTATCTAGGCCTTTCAATATTTGTTAAGTTTCAATGAGATTTCCTCTCAATCTTCTAAACTCCAGTGAGTACAGGCCCAAAGCCATCAAACGCACCTCATGCCTTAACCCTTTCTTTTCCAGGATCATTCTCGAGAACCTTCAATGCCAGTGCATCCTTTCTGAGAAAAGGGATCCAGATCTGTTCAGAATATTCCAAATGTGGTTTGAGCATTACCTTATAAAGTCTCAGCTTTACATCTTTGCGTTTATATTCGAGTGTTCTCTAAATGAGTGCTAAAATTGCATTTGCTTTCCTTACCACTGACTCAGCCTGAAAGTTTTAGGAAATCCTGCACAAGACACACAAACCCCTTTGCACCTCTGATTTCTGAGCTTGCTCCCTGTTTAGAAAATCGTCTACACCCTTATTCCTTCCACCACATTGCATAGCCATACTCTTCCCTCTGCCAACATGAGGAAATCTGCAGATGCTGGAAATTCAAACAACACACACAAAATGCTGGTGGAACACAGCAGGCCAGGCAGCGTCTATAGGAAGAAGCACTGTCGATGTTTCGGGCCGAGACCCTTCGTCAGGACTAACTGAAAGGAAAGATAGTAAGAGATTTGAAAGTAGGAGGGGGAGGGGGAAATGCGAAATGATAGGAGACTGGTGAAGCTGAGAGCCAGACAGGTGATTGGCAAAAGGGATACAGAGCTGGAGAAGGGAAAGGATCATGGGACGGGAGGCCTAGGGAGAAAGAATGGGGGAGGGGAGCACCAGAGGGAGATGGAGAACAGGCAGAGTGATGGGCAGAGAGAGAGAAAAAAGGGGAAGGGGGAAAAAGCTAAATATATATCAGGGATGGGGTAAGAAGGTGAGGAGGGCATTAACGGAAGTTAGAGAAGTCAATGTTCATGCCATCAGGTTGGAGGCTACCCAGCCGATATATAAGGTGTTGTTCCTCCAACCTGAGTGTGGCTTCATCTTGACAGTAGAGGAGGCCATGGATAGACATATCAGAATGGGAATGGGATATGGAATTAAAATGTGTGGCCACTGGGAGATCCTGCTTTCTCTGGCGGACCGAGCGTAGGTGTTCAGCGAAATGGTGTCCCAGTCTGCGTCGGGTCTCACCAATATATAAAAGGCCACACTGGGAGCACCAGACGCAGTATACCACACCAGCCGACTCACAGGTGAAGTGTTGCCTCACCTGGAAGAACTGTCTGGGACCCTGAATGGTGGTGAGGGAGTAAGTGTAAGGGCAGGTGTAGCACTTGTTCCACTTACAAGGATAAGTGCCAGGAGGGAGATCGGTGGGAAGGGATGGGGGGGGGGGGGGAAACGAATGGACAAGGGAGTCACGTAGGGAGCGATCCCTGCGGAATGCAGAAATTGGGGGGAGGGAAAGATGTGCTTGGTAGTGGGATCCCGTGGAGGTGGCGGAAGTTACGGAGAATTATAAGTTGGACCCGGAGGCTGGTGAGGTGGTAGGTGAGGACAAGGGGAACCCTATCCTGAGTGGGGTGGCGGGTGGATGGGGTGAGGGCAGATGTGCGGGGAATGGGAGATATGCGTTTGAGAGTCTGTAGGCTCTTACCTCTGCCACTTTTTTGCCCATTGTCCTAACCTGTCTGAGTCCTTCTGTAGACTCCCTGCATCCAGAACAGTGCCTGCCCCTCCACCTCTCTTTGTATCATATGCAACATGAAAAGTACTCCACCACACAAATTCCAGCTTCAAGCAAGTATCTGCTAAGTGATGTTGAAAAGATTTTTAGTGCATTGCAAGGATGGTGAGTAATTATTATAAGACACTTTTCACAGTAACCTAATTAAATAATAATTCTCATGACTTGGTGTCATGATGTGTCGAGTGTGGTAGTGTAGTGGTTGTCATTCCCACTTTCAGCTTCCACCACTGGCTAGCAGTCTTGGAAAAAGGAGAGCTGAATGTGTAAGTCTCTCCCTGCCAGTACAAAGTCTCTCCAACAGCAAGCCTCATGTAGTGCCTCCTCACTGGCAACACATGGAAACTAAACTATAGAGGATGGGGAGGAGATCTGGCCCTGCACACAGGCCCACTGGTGTGGGAACACACCCTGGTGCTTATGAACCAGATCCCCAGCTATGGGTAGATAGCACCACTGCCTTGTAGGCAGCCTCGGGAGAGACAAAGGCTACGGAGTAAAATCAGAAAGTAAATCCGGAGAGGAGCCCCTAAGATGTCTGGACATCATTGAACAAACTTCCAGCAGCTCCTGCAGCCAAGCTAGTGCCAAACGTATTGCTTCATAAGCTTTCCTTTGGACTGCACTGGTGAGGCTGAAAAGGGGATCTTGATGACTAGGCATCTCAGGATCTCCATACCATCTATGTTTGTGATGATGACCACCATCACCCATTGTCCTTCAAGACAGATGGATGCCAACATACTCATGACTTACCAACTAAATTATGTGGAGTGTTTTTTTACCCACTCATCCACTATAGGATGTTGATGAAAATAGTATTATGACATGAAATTTCATTCCCATCTCAATATCCTCTCATCTTCCTTGGTTATCATATCCCTTCGCACTTAACTTGGTACTATCAGAATCAGGTTTAATATCACTGGCATATTGTCACAAAATTTGTTGTCTGTTTGCAGCAGCAGTACAATGCAATACATAATAATAGAAAAACATGATTTACAGTAAATATATACATATATTAAATCATTAAATTATAGTGCAAAAATAAAAATAAAAGAGTAGTGAGGTGGTGTCCATTCAGAAATCCAATGGCAGAGGGGAAGAAGCTGTCTCTGAATCATCAAGTGCGTGCCTTCAGACTTCTGTACCTCCTTCCTGATGGTAGCAATGAGAACAAAGCATGGCCTGGGTGATGGGGACATCACTTGGCACATCAAATAGCTGATCTATGAATAGTTGGAACATTTGTGTACTCAGAGTCAGGCCTCACAGCATTAATTATGGGTGTCTGTGATCCCTGTTTCCTGAAGCTTTCAGACTATCTGTGTGAAGTCACCAAGTAGCAAAAAAAAGTACAGATGTTAGAAAGCAGTCAGGCCTGTTAGGAATGGTCAAGGAATGATGAGAAGAATGACAGAATGACTAGAATCCATTCCTCTGCCTTTGATTCCTGCAACAAATGACTCATTCATCTGCAAGTCGTCGGTATGTCTTTTTTGCTTATAGAAATTATACCTGTGTTTTGGAAAATCCTTTGGGTTCTATAAAACATTTGTAAACTGGAAATCCTCTGAGTTTTAAATGTGTTTTAAGAGTTTTATCTAATTTTACACCTGTATCACCAAAAGTAATTGATCTGTGTTTAAACTACTTTGTTAATTAGAAGTATCTTCTCTTTGGTTCAATCGTTCAAATAGTGAGTATTGGCATCTAAACTCATCATGGAGGATAAACAGGCAAGTGATCTAGTCTTTGAGGTGTAGGTGGTTAATGTATAACCATCAATTAGCAAGGATACCCACAGCTATCAATATCAGATAGGGCTTAAGAACTTAATTTGAATTCAAGACTTCATGAACAGTAAACCCAATACCATCATATAGGTAGTCACTTTAACTTCATCTCTGGAATTCAACTCTTCGGTCATTTTTGCAATCAGGCTCTTGAATTGAGCGGACCTGGGAAAACCCCAACTATATTTGAGCATTGGGGTGATTTGTCAGTAAATGCGACTCAAGAGCAATGTAAGTGGCACTACCCATCACTTTGTTGATGACCAAGTATAGACTGAATAGGTGGATCAGGACCCAGTTCAATTTCACTTTTTTTTAATATAAACAAGGCATAAATGAGAAGTTTTCCAGTAAATGCCAGTGATTTAACTTGCTAGAAGCCTGTATACTTCAGTGCTAAACCTGAGATGTTGTCCAATCTCATAGACTTAATACACAGTGCTATAGATCATTTTCCATCATTACCACGACGGAAATCAAATTTATTGAAAATAGGCATCCGTATTGGTTATAAACTTAGGGCGAAGCCAAGGTGGATCATCCTATCAGCACTTGAGGCTGCACATCTTTGCAAGTGATTTGACCGTGTCTTTCACGTCCATATACAAACATCTATAATCTCAACTTTTTTAATATGTATATTCATACTGTTGGATACGACTGTTTAATTTTAATTGTCATTTTCTTTGAAGTTTAACAATCAATTATCTGCTTATGTTTTAAGAAGCCTTTATATTCAAAAAAATTGCTCTAGTAGCTGTACATAGTATAATTTTAAAGCTTCTTTGTTCTTTCACTAAGTGGTTGATTTTACAGCAGCACACACAAAATGTTGGTGGAACACAGCAGGCCAGGCAGCATCTATAGGGAGAAGCACTGTCGACGTTTTGGGCCGAGACCCTTCATCAGGACTCCCTATAGATGCTGCCTGACCTGTTGTGTTCCACCAGCATTTTGTGTGTTGCTTGAATTTCCAGCATCTGCAGATTTCCTCGTGTTTGATTTTACAGCAGTCTTGATTAAGTATTTTCTAATTGGATTATTGTTATCTATGGAATTTTCTTTTCTTCTGGTATAAAAGTAGCTTTTTTATGCTAGGCACTATCTTTATATCGTCCCTTCTTGAAGTAGTAAGAATCTCCGTCACCGTTCTTTTCCTGTTCTTTTTTTGTTCTATCAACTCTTAATAAAATGATCATGAAGCAACACATCTTATGTCTTGCTCCTGACTTCTGTAGAATCTTGGATTAAAACACCAGAAAATACAAAGGAACAACACACACAAAATGCTGGAGGAACTCAGCAGGCCAGGCAGCATCTATGGAAAAAGTACAGTTGTGTCATGAGGTGGGGACGAGGGTGCTGGGAGAGGACCCACAAGCAGGACACAAACACGTCTTTCTTGTGTACAATAAAATAGTGTTTATTACTCACTACACCAAAGATCGGGAAATCAAGAAGGACAAAGAGGAACACTAACCTTGGACTAGGGGACTAGGGACTAGGATCGCCACAGACCTGGGATTTGGAAACAGGGAACTGGGATCGCCACGGCCATGACTTGGACAGCGGGAACATGGACAGCCACGGCCCTTGGACTTGAAGACTGGGACCTTGATTCACCGCCATCAGACACTTGGATATCATGGATCACTGCAGCCAGAAACGTGGACACCAAAACACAGGACAAGGAATCTTGAACCAGGACTCCTCCTTCAGATCAGACATCGAGCCGGGACTCTTTGAGGGGTAAGCACAGACACTGGGCATGACATCGAGCCGGAACTCCACCTTCAACTCAGGCACTGAGCCTGGACTCTTCTTCAGGGGGTAAACACAGACACTGGGCATGACATTGAGCCGGGACTCTGCCTTCAACTCGGGCACCGAGCCAGGGCTCTTCTTCAAGGTGTAGACACAGACAAGGGGCATGAACGTCGTCAGGACTCCCCCTACCACTCACCCCTGGTAGATTGACCTTGCCCGGACCCACTCTGGCGACGGAAGGTGAATTGCTGGTACTCCGATGCGGTCTGGATCACTCTGGCGACGGAAGGTGAATTGCTGGTACTCCGATGCGGGCTGGGTCACTCTGGCGACGGAAGGTGAATTGCTGGTACTCCGATGCGGTCTGGATCATTCTGGCGACGGAAGGTGAATTGCTGGTACTCCGATGCGGGCTGGATCACTCTGGCTTGTCGTAGCGGTGGCGGTGACTTGTGAAGGCTTCTTAACACTCTCACCCCGAACGGCTAAAGCCAGGGGCTTATAAGCTGCCGGTTTGGGTTGAGGGTAGATTACCTTGATTGCCAAGCTCAAGGGACGCGTGAAACGGAATTAGAAGGGAACAAGGCGTCAATGGTCCGGATCGCAACCTAACTAAATTTAAAGGGGAACCAATCCGGACCACGACAAGTTGACCCGAAATGTCGACTGTACTTCATTTCATTGATGCTGCCTGGCCTGCTGAGTTCCTCTAGCATTTTGTGTGTTGCTCGGATTTCCAGCATCTGCAGATGTTCTCTTGTTTGTGAGACAATACAAAGGATTGGTTTTGCAGGCCAAGCCAATATTTAGTTGCTGTTCCTTATTTACCCTTGAGGAGGTACCTTCTGGAACTGCTGCAGTCCTTGAGGTTAGGTTACACCTGCAATGCTTTTAGGAAGAGAGTTCCAGAACTTTGGCTTAGTAAAAGTGAAGGAACAGCAATACATTTCCAAGCCAGGATGATGTGAAACTTAGAGAACTTCCAATGAAGATGTTCTCATCTTTTGCTGCCCTTGCCTTTTATAGCTGGTAGAATTGTTGCTTTGGAACGTGTGGTCCAAGAAGTCAACATGTCTTACAGCCACAGGAGTAGACAAAATGGACACAGATATTTGCTAGATCTGCAGGCATTCATAGACTTTCCTGCTTGAAACCATCTTTCAGAAGCACTTGGCTAGGGACTTGGAGAATCTTGTGGCCTTGCTTCAGAGTGTAATATTAACATAGAACAGCACAGGAACCAGCCCTTTGGCCCACAATGTTGTGCTGAGCCAGCAGAAAAGTAAATCAGAAACCACCTTCTTCAGAAACTAATCCCTTCTACCTACACAAAGTCCATATCCCTCCATTTTCCTCATATATCCATGTGCCTATCTAAACATCTCTCAAAAGCCTCTAATGTATTTGCCTCTACCACCATACCAGCCAGTGCATTCCAGGTATCCACCATTCCCCGAGTAGAAAAAAAACTTACCCATCACATCCCCTTTGAACCTACTCACTTTCAATACGTGCCCTCTGGTATTAGTCATTTCTACCCTGGTATAAAGATATTCCCTGTCTAATCTATCTATGACTCTCATAATCTTATGAACCTCTATCAGATCTCCTCTCAGCCTCCACTGTTCCAAAGAAAACAACTTAAATTTGTCCTGCCTCTCATGATAGCATATGCCCTCTAAACCAGGCAGCATCCTGGTAAACCTCTTCTGCACTCTCTCCAAAGCCTCACTATCCCTCCTGTAGTAGTGCAACCAAAACTGAATGCAATACTCCAGATGTGGCCTAACCAGAGTTTTATAAAGTTGCAACATAACCTCCTGACTTCTGAACTCACTGCCTGAACTAGTAAAAGTATTACATATTCTCCACTAACCTCATTGGGGTCACTTCCTTTCCACCCTTATGATATTCATCAGCAATATCCAGTAGTTGGAACTGTATTATGTGTATGTCCTTTAGAAAGGCCAGTTGAAGAAGGTGCATCTGCGGAAATAAATGAGGAGAGCTACAATAGCCCATAAACTGATGCTGACACAACTTGATATTAAACAAGGAAACCTAATAATTCTGTTCTCCAAACCTGGCAATAAAATATTGTGATCTTTAAGGGGTTTTTCAAGCACCGTTGGGAGAGGCACATAACATGCTAAAATTATGAGCAAGCAGGTGTAATTCTGTATAATATTGGTCGTCTAGTCATCATAGAAGTTAGAATTCTTGGACAAGATCAAGTTTACAGAGGCTGCAAGATGGGAGTCCATCCAAAACCGAGATGGTCAAGTGTAGAGATAAAAAACTAACATTGATTAAGATTTAAGCAGCAAGTGGGCCGAGGAAAGGTTTAGGGGCAGGTGTTGTTACAGGGGTGAAAAATCTTCTTGATGGAGCCAATATGAACATATATTGCAGTGAAATAGGGAGCTAAGACTAACATCACTGTGGTTCAATCTTGGAGTCCCAGAACAGGAATGGAGTGAGTGTGAAGCACACTTTTTTTGTAGAAACTGTATTCAAGTTAGTAGCTTTAAACTTAGATTCACTATAGATATCCAACACAAGGTAAATATGGATTTCATTTGTAAAGTTATGCTTGTAAGAAAATATTAATTGATGAGGTAGTAAAATCTAATTGTCAATTTTTCTCTGAAAAAAATCCTTAGAAAATAAGCTAAATTGTCTTTCATTCTCTTGTGATCACGTTTTAAGTGCTTTCAGAAGACATTGCTCACTGGTCAGTTCATTCTCCATGTTTTCAGATTGCTTAAAATCCTACGTATATTCTGTTTGACGTTTCAACATAAACTAAGTTGAATGGTGCAGTTAGTAGAGCTAATGCCAGTGACCCAGGTCAATCCAACTGTAGCGGCAACTCAAACAAACCAGTGCTGCTGCTGAAGACCACATGAGTGGCTTTCCTTGGATGATGTACCTTTTGATCAATCCAATAACAACGTTCCAAAAATTCAAAGAAAGGTATTTAATCCTTTACTAGCAACTAGCAAAACATACAATCAGATGAAACTTTATGAAACTAGAACTAGCGACACTAAACATTCTTAAGTGGAGTTAAAGGATTTCAAATGCAATTAGGCAAAGTTAAGTGATCAACAAAACATATGAAACCCAGAGGTCTCCAGCTCTGAACTGTCCAGAACAAACCATGAATACCTTGCTAAGCCTTTCCTTTTTAACCACACCCCTCCCACGTGAATAGTTACCATAATAAACATTGAATGTGCAACACAGAATACAATGCAGATAGAGAGCAGGTGCATGGCTCTACACCAACTTTGGATGATATCCTTGTGGAGTTTACATGTGTTTCCTGTGACCAGATGGGTCAAAACCCTGCTTCTGTTCAGTACGACTCCACTAATGATATGTTAAATCTTCTGTGCCTTCATGTCTGGCAATCTTCCAACCACAAGAAGCCACTGATTGCACAATCTGACTCCTGACCCAAATGGACCTGACTAGAAAGGCCTAGAACCACATGGAGCACCTGACTGCATAAAACAAGGGGACTGAACTGCCCATGCTGGAAATGTAGCCTACACATGACCAGCTGTCTTTTCAAAGGCCCAAAGCAGACTTTGATCGCTAGAAATGACCTGCCTCTTGACTGGAACCTTGGGTTTAGCTGAACAAAGGCCTGATCACATGTCCAGATCTAAGGCCTGACCCTGTAAAGCAGCCAATGGTAAGACTTGACATCGAGGTCCAACTGCATGGAAGACTTCAGTGGAGCCACCTGATACCGAGAGTCAACTCCCAGACTCCACCAAAGCACTCAATGCCACAACCCAACATGGAGGCCCTACCAGAGAGAAGACCTGACCTTCCAGCACAGTGATTCCACTCTCAGATTCAACCAGAAATAGCCACTTACCTAGGAAACATGGAAGAAGAGCTGGTCAGCTGAGTCTGAACAACACTGCTTCAAGGCCCATTCCCCAGCATAATCCTGGCAAATGCTTAAGCCACTGAAAATAAAGTGGATGGACTTAAAGGCATCTAAGGGAGCTGAGAGACTGCTGCATGCTGTCTTTCAGAGGTATGGTTGACAACTGCAACATTTCACGATGCCATACAAGCCAAGATCACTGGAGGGACCACACAGTACCTCCTGGTAAAATAAATGGGAGAGGGATCTTCTTCCCAGTCAATTCATTGTGAAGCTCAGATAGGACAGTCTTGATGAAATTCTGCTCGCCAGCCATGGAATATCTAGTGGTGAAATGCTGATCCTGACCTATACAGGAATTACAGGCATCACCTCCAAAAAGTGATCAGAGATGCTAACAGACAATACCAGTACAGGCTAGAGCCAGACTTGCCATTAATTTTGCCAAAGCTGACATGTTATAACATGCTACAAAGCAAAGTCGGACAATATTGCTGGCAGCAACATATCCTCGCCAATGAGCTCAAATCATTCCGTGTTTGTTTCAAGTAGCACATCAATGAATTATTGCCACTTGCCCAGACAAACTTCGATGTAACAGTACCCAAAGTCATCTTTCAGATGTCATATCCTCCCTCCTGCATATGAATCCAAAGAAAGTGTTTGAACTGGATGGAGTCCCCGGTTGTGTCCTTAGATCCTGCATAGACTAGCTGGCAGGACTACAACCAATATCTTTAATGTCTCTCCACTCCAATCTGAGATTCCCATCTGCATTAAGAAGATCATTATCATCCTAGTGCCAAATAAAAATAAGTTAATATACCATATGACTATCACTCACTGGTTCTGATATCCATTATCATGAAGAGCTTCAAGAGCTGGTCATGGCAGACATCAGCTCCATTATCCGAGACCTTCTCAATCCACTGCAATTCACCTACTGCTGAAACATGTCCATGTCATAAATTGGGTGTTGAATCAGGTCCCAACTGCAGGACACAGACACTGGAGTGCTGGAAACAGGACGAGACAGAACCCAAGGACAGGACGGGATGCAGTCTAGGCAGGGGAAGCAGGACCAGGACAAGGGACTGGGGTGGACTCCGAGCCAGAGACTGGACAAGGACCCAGAGCCTGGGTCTTGCCTCGGGCTCGGACTCCCAAACCCAGGCGAGGACGTGACAAGGCTTGGCTAGGGACTTGGGGTCTTGAGGCTGGAGGCTGCAGGCTTGGGTCAAGGCTTGAGGAACTCAGAGGCTGGAGCTAGGGGCAGACTAGGAACTGTACATCAACATGGAGCCAGGACTTATCCTCCAACAAGCCAGGACTCATCTTTAACAGGACACTGACATGAGACAGGACAGTACAAACAGAGCCAGGGCTTATTCACCGACAACCCAGGACTCATCTATAACTCCACACCAAGGTGGGGCAGGACCATCCATCGGGTAACAGCAGAACAGCCTGACCTATCCGACAGAGGCAAAGACAAGACAGATTCCCCCCACAGGGCAACAGCAGAACAGCCTGACTTACCCCACAGAGGCAAGGACAAGACAGATATCCCCACAGGGCAACATCAGAATGGCCAGACACCACACAGGGGCAAGGACAGGAAGGGACAAACACCAAGGAACAACAGACAGTTCCACCTCTCCACCAGGGTAGCTCCAAGTAGCCATTACAGCCAGCAGCCTTGGCTGGCTACAGAAGCAACCAGATCCCTGCCTAGCTCAGAGTGGCTAACAGTCACCCAGCTGGCTGGGTAAACAGCTGAATCCATACCACAATGACCACTCCAACTACTACCAGCAAGGCTCCCAGAAGCCATGGTTCTCCAACACAGCCCCAAGGATGGCAAGAATCCATTCTAGCCATCTGTACCATGAGTATCTTGACAACCCCCCAACCACACTCAATACCAGGGCCACTTATATTCCCAGTTCCAATATGAGCCTCAGGTGTTTCTAGTTAAGTCCAACCGCAGCAAGGGACCACCGGAAAACCTGGAGTCCAGAGTCCGCGGACCGGACCATGGACTTCGGACTGAACCACCACAGTCCATGGAATATGCAATTTTCCTGGTCCTACTCTCATCTCTAGAACATCTGATAAACAAAGACACCTGTATCAGATTCCTATTTATTGACTGTACCTCTGCTGTCAATACCATAATCCCAATCATTTTCAAACTCCTACACCTAGGATTCTGTAACTTCCTTTGCAGCTTTATCCTTGACTTTCTGGCCATTACACAGCAATCAGTGAAGATAGGCAACAATATCTCCTCCATGATTGCCCTCAATAGCAGTGCCCCCCAAGGTTGCATCCTAGGCTTCCTACTGTGCTCCCTATGTACTCCCAACTATGTGGCCAAATTCTGCTGTCACTCTATTTACATGTTTTCAAGTATGCATGTCTGGTTGCCCCATTGCAGAAAGGATATAGAGGCTCTGTAGGCAAAAAAGGTTTACCAGGATATTGAAGAAACACACACAAAATGCTGGAGGAACTCAGCAGGCCAGACAGCATCTATGGAGAAGAGTACAGTCGATGTTTCTGGCCCAAAACATTCACTCTACTTTTTTCCATAGTTGCTGTCTGCCCTGCTGAGTTCCTCCATCATTTTGTGTGTGTTGCTTCGTTTTCCAGCATCTGCAGATTTTCTCTTGTTTGTGGTTTGATTACCAGGATGTTACCTGAATTAGAGGATATTAGCTTTAAGAAGAGGCTGGACAAACTTGGATTGTCTTCACAGGAGCAGCAGAGGCTGAAGAGAAATTCATAAAATTATAGAACTATGAGAGACATAGAGTCTCTTTCCCAAATAAAAATCTCAAATACTAGAGGGCATAGCTTTAAGGCGAGAGAAGGAAACTTTAAAAGCGATGTGTAGGGCAAGCTTTTTCACACAGATCGGCAGGTGCCTGTAACACCCTACCAGGGGTGACAGTGGAAATAAATACGATAGTTGGGTTCAAGAGGTATTCAGATGGGCATTTGTAGAGGGAGAAGAGGGATGTGTTAAATTTGGCATCGTGCTTAGCACAGAAGTTGTGGTCCAAATGTTCTGTTCCTGTGCTGTACTATTCTATGTTCTGATAGTGGTATTCAAAATTATGAAGGAGATGGATGAGGGAGATAGTAAAAATCTTCCCTTGGTGTAGGTATCTAAAGCAAGATAGCATTATGCACATGATGAGAGATGAGGGGTAGGATGGCTAGAAGGGATCAGAAAGGAAAATACTCCCCACACCAGAAGAATGTGGCTGAAATCTAGAATGTACTGCTTAAAGTTGTGGTGGAGTTTAAGGAGGATCCAGACAAGCACTTGAATCACCAATGTATGGAAGGCTATGGATCAAATGTGGATAAATGGTCATAGAGAAATGTAATGGACGGCATGGTCATGGTTTGTATCTGTGCGCTATGATGCTATGACTCTGTCACTCTAACTTGGTACTGTATGCTATTATAACAATTGCACAAATTTTAATGTGCTAAATAATATTAAGTATTAAAGATAATTAAATTTTAACAGTAACATTTTCGTTTTAAACATTTAGATATTTGTGCTGATCCTCATATCTTGCAGTTAAATATGATGACTATTAATTCTGATTTTAAGTCACTCTTACCTAATATTTGTTCGGGATGTTCAAGTACATTTGCAGTTTCTGAGAAAATCATACAGCATGACTTGGACCATGTTCAGATCTATGCTGTTAAAAGTAGCAAGTAACAATTGTGCCACACAATGACCAAACAATGGACATCTTTAATAAAACAGGGACAAGCTAAATATCATTAAAATTTAATCACATTAATATGAGTGAGCTTCTAACATCTTGAGGGTCAACATTGACCAGAAACTTAAATAGCTACTTAAATAGATTATTTTATGATTATTTTATGATGTGTGACTTACTCTTTAACATTACATGGCCTTTCCATCATCTACAAGGCATATCAGATGGGAGAAAGAATGATTTAAATTTAAAGAAACAAGTCTATCTACTACAACAATCAAGAGACCTTAGTAATCAAGGATTCTGCCAGAGCTAATTGCTTGCCCCTCTTCCAGGGTTATATTTGTGCCAGTGTGTCCTTGGAGAAGGAGCACTCAGGGGACAATGGGGGATTTCTGAGACTATTTGGGCACCATAGTGTTCGAGTACAATATGGATAGTGATGACTGTGTTATAATTTGAAACTAATATTGTGTGTCATGAAGTACAGTATTACTGCATTCCTGTGATATGCTAATCACTGAAAAAACTACATTTGGAAAAGGAAAAAAGAACTATCAAGAATTGAGATACTATCCAAGACAAATACTCACTTGATTAGCATTCTATCAACCTCCTAAACATTTCCTTGTTCTTCATTGGTGTAAAATGTTTGCAGGCATTCCATTTACAAAATATATTGCTGTACTTTTTATCAATTTCTCCTTCTGGTAATTTTTTCTCCCCCTCCCCCTCCCCTCTCCTTCTATTACCCACTCTGGGCTTTTACCTCTTCTTACCTGCAGATAACTTCCCTGGATCTCTTCCTCCTTCCCTTTCTCCTATGGTCCACTCTCCTCTGCTATCAGATTCCTTCTCCTCCAGCCCTTTACCACTACCACCCACTAGTCTTCACCTATCATCTTCTAGCTATTCTCCTTCCCCTCCTCCCACTTTTTTATTCTGGCATCTTCCCCCTTCCTTCTCAGTCCTGAAGAATAGTCTTGGGCAGAAACATCAACCGCTTATTCATTTCCGTAGATGTTTCCTGACCTGTTGAGTTCTTACAGCATTTTGTGTGTGTTGCTCTAGCTTAGCGTGACTGCTTTGACCTGACCTTCCAAACCTGTCCAGCACCACCTTGAATGACAAGACTAGGTAGCAATTGTAATTTCTCCTCAATACACTTCTGAAAACTTTAGTCCCTCATTTCAAGGCTACTAAATGATGAAATAAATGCAGGTATTTCCATTGATATCCACAATGTATTTTTTAAAATCTGCAGCAACAATATGCCTGTATTGTGACTTCAATGGAGTCAGATACTATTAGATGCTTCACCAGAACAGTAACAATCGATCTGTTGGAGAAATTTGGAAGCTACTTAAAAAAAAGATATTTTATCTTAAACGAGAAAAAAGGTTGGAGGCAAACAAGGATAGAGGTAGAATTTCAGAATGTGGAGCATTAACTTGTAACGGTGCAGCTGCGTTATAAAGAAAATTGGGATTGCTAAAGAAACTGTCATTATTACATATTTGCCTCTGTTCCCCCACCCAAAAATAATTCTTATAAATAATCTATTAATCCTACATTAAGTTATTATTTTGCTATTAATATTTAAATATAATGCAAGTCCATGAGTAAGAAAGAACTAAAAGCAATAAACCATGATGATTATTTGTTTGGATGCTTATCCTAAAAAAAATGCCTTGTAATGGTGGCAAAAGCTCACATTTCATCCACATGCTTCATGGAAATCTATTTTGTGTTTCTACAGGTTATAATATTACTGGTTGTCTGTTGTATTCAACAAAAAACAGGAGACAATTTTTAAAGCGGAAAAGCCTTTGCACTGAGGCAGTTCCACTCTCACAACCTCAGAAGTCTGGATGCAGTGGTACGCGTACATACTGGGGATTCCCTTGGTTGCAATAGATGGCCGTGATTTCTTCTGACCCTTGCCATACCTTTTCACTCTCCACAAAGCACTGCAGAGCTGCCTTCTTGGCTATTGGATCTCATTGTTGATCTCATCTGCTTTGTCCACAGTTATAATCTTACAATATTCATTAAGTTTCATTTTTACCCTTTACAAGCACTGATAACCAAAGCAGAAAGCCACCAAAAAAAACTTTTGCTTTTGAATTTTTAGATTACTTGCAGCATATGGTCATAGAATCTTAACAGATATAGTCCATCTGTATTTTTTCCAGAATCACCATTTATTTCTGGTGTTTGTTTTCTGTAGAGGTTTTAACAATAGGTTGTATAAAACCAAAGACTATCATGATTGTTCCCAGAGCCACATCTAAGAAACATTATCATGCAGATCTTCGGATCTATTTGAATTGTTGGGTGACAGTGTCTACTTTGTGATGAAATTACATCAAAAAACCATTAAAAATGGTCAGTTTTATCTGCCAACTCGATCCAAATGTTCTTTGGAATACTGTGGTCATTCAGTCTTGCTTATCTCACTGAAGGTGGAAAAAAATGGAATGTGCCTTTATTTTGAAAACACCAGAAAAATGAGATGTTTGATGCTCTCAATGAAAGGCTAATCTCATTTCCTCCACCCACAATTGTACAGTAAAATTAACAGCTGCTTTGGTGTCATTACAGCACTGTTTTGTGATTCGTAACATATTAAATTTGTTTATAGTTTAAACTACATGCCTTCTGGAATGTCTATGTTACCAAAAGATGGAAAAACGGCATTAATATGCCCTTTATTTCCATCAAGATAGGTAATATAATAGAAATAGGGATCTGAGTTTGAGAATATCATGGCTAGGTCAGGTTCTCCTTGCACAGGTACCATGGATGTAGCATGACAATTTAGCAAACTTGATCATAGTAGGTCCTTCGGTAGGTATTCACCCTTTGTTATAAGTATACAATAGTTGATTCAGGATGCTTTCATATTTCCAACTCTTTTCCAGAACTCAAGTTTCCCCAAGCAACACATGAGATATCGGAGGATCTCAGCAAGAGAAACAGCATCTATGGTCAGTTGATGTTTTGGTTCAAGACCGTTCATCTGGACCGAAAGACAGAGGATGGTGAGTATAAATAACTGGAGGGAAGATGTGGAGCAAATGTTGATAGGTATGTGATAGGTGGATCCAGTTGATTGGTGGTGGGGAGGGGGGGGATTGGTGTTGATAGGGAGATGGAGAGGGAAGAGTGGGAATGGCTTCAGAAGGTGGGAGGAGATAGGTGGAGGCGACAAAGCACTGAAGACGATGCAATCTAATAGCAGCATGGAATAAAGGAAGGGCAATGGGGAGGGCAGAGGGGAGTAGTGGGGAAGGGGAACAAAGAGGAGTATAGGAGCATGGGAGTGATGGGCACATGGAAAGGGTGAAGGAGGGAAAGAGGTGTGATGATGGTTGCTATGTAGTTCAAAGTTCAAAGTAAATTTTATTATCAAAGTACATATATGTCACCATATACAACCCTGAGGTTCATTTTCCTGTGGGCATACTCAGCAAATCTATAGAATAGTAACTATAACAGGATCAATGAAAGATCAACCAGAGTGCAGAAGACAACAAACTGTGCAAATGCAAATATAAATGAATGGCAATAAATAACGAGGATATGAGATAATGAGATTAAGAATCCTTAAAGTGAGATCGTTAGTTGTGGGAACATCTCAATGGATGGGCAAGTGAGTGTAGTTATCCCCTTTTGTTCAAGAGCCTGATGGTTGAAAGGTAGCAACTGTCCTTGAACCTAGTGGAGTGAGTACCGAGGCTCTTGCACCTACTACCTGATGGCAATGGTGAGGAAAGAGCGTGGGCTAGGTAGTGGGGATCTCTGATGTTGGATGCAGTTTTCCTACAACAACATTTCATGTCGATGTGCTCACTAGTTGGGAGGACTTTACCCATCATGTACTGGCCATTACCTTTTGTTGGATTTTCCATTCCAAGAAATTGGTGTTTCCGTACCAGAGGGTGATGCAGCCAGTCAATACACTATCCACCCCACATCTATAGATGTGGATCAGGAGGACAGAGTAAAGGTACGGAATGTGTTGGGAAGGGGGTTGGGTGGTGGTACTTACTGGAAGTTGGAGAATTCATTGTTCACACTGCCAGGTTGTAGGCTGCCCAATGAGTGTTGTTCTTCTTGTTTGCATTTAGCCTCAATGGGATAGTAGAGGAGGCTGAGAACAGACATGTTGGTATGAGAATGGGGAGGGAGAATTAAAATGGCTGGCTACTGGAGAATCCAAAAGGCCACTTCAGATGGAGCAAAGATGCTGGCTTAGTCTGGGTTTAGTTTCACCAATGTAGAGAAAGCCACAATGGGAGTACTATTGCAAAAGATAATGCCATATGCAATAGTTAACGTTGTAGGCATATGAAAGATTGGCTCACCTGGAAGGGGTGTTTGTGGCCTTGGATTGTGGTGAGGAAGGTGTAGGGCCAGATGATGCTCCTCTGGTGCTTACAAGTAGAGTGAGGAGGGAGAGAGGGAGCAGAGGTGGGGAAGGATGAGTGGACTAGGGAGACATGAGAGTGATCCCCAAGGAAAGCAGAAAAGGGGTGGGAAGATGTGGCTGGTGTGAGATCCTATTGTAGATGCTAGAAGTTACAAAGAAGTCTCTTGTGTGTACGTTTTCCCAAAATCTTCTTTGCAGCTAGTTATAATGACGTAAATGCTCTGTAATCTATTGCCATGGCATTCACAATGTTCCTGGCCTGGCAAAAATACTGTCACAAAAAAGATAGATTGATGATCCAGGAAATAATATTGTAAGCATAGATATTGTGAACAAGGAGGTGTAGAGTTTAAGTGATGGTGTGAACTGCCAAATTTCCTGCACTAAGTCTCAGTCACTAAACAAATTGGCTTGCAAATTTTTTTTAATGAAATCAGATAAATACTTGAAAAGGGTGTTACATTTTTGATAACGATATTGGTAAAACAGGAGCAAGACAGCCTCAAAAGATACAGCTAGGTAAGTTGTGTAGAACACAATGAAAACTCACGTTCTAACCCTAGTTGTACAGGAACCTCTGACAAGTCAAGAACATTGTTGTACATTATAAAACAGTTAGAAATTACAGACTTGTCACCAAGTTAGTGGGGAAGAAAAATTCATCCACTGGCCACATCACAAAGGAAAGTCAGATCCTACTATAGTGATTGAAGGAAACCACCGGGGTGTCAGAGATAAGAATGATGTGGCCCTCAGGCAATTCAGCAGTACTTTGTTGGTTTTTCTTTTACTTCCAACCCTTTTAAACTGGAATGCATTAGAGTGGGATTATTGCTCCCAAACACTTTAGATGGGTGCTTCATAAAACCATAGTTAAAAGGGATAATCAGTTAAAACCACTTCTTTCCACATTCTATTCACCATAAAAGAAAACATTATTTCAGGAAGAACAAGCAAATAGCGTTTGAAGAAATTGACTGAGTTCTACAGATTAATGCATGCAAATGTAAAATAATTGGACATTTGAAATAAAGAACTTCAGGAGTCGATTGGAAAGAATCACAAAAACAACTCAGGAAACCTATCAGCAACAACAAACTGACAGACAAACCTTTGAGCCAATATCTAGAAATTTGAATTTACAGTGTTTGAAAAACATGGTCAAAGGTCAGAGTTACCAAACTTTTGTTGTTTCAGAGCTTTCAGAATGGAAACAACAGTTTTTGCTGAAAACTGATAGGATCTGATTACAATCCAAGAGGATCAGTGTAATAGTGTTAAGAAACATAGTAGGAAAAAGTCCACCAGAATCAATCAAGTGCAGGAAAACTATAATACACAATAGATCAAGAACAAATTGAATTAATGGCGAAACTACATAAGTGAATAAAGACAAAGCTGAAACTAGAGAAAAACAGAGAACAATGTGGTGAATTAAAATCTGAATCCGATTTATTATCACAGAAATTTGTTGTTTTGTGGTAGGAATACAGTGCTAGGCATAAAATTTACTATAATTTACAATATAAAAAATAAATAGTGCAAAAGGGAGAATAGCAAGGTAGTGTTCATGGGTTCATGACCATTCATAAATATGATGTTGGAGGTAACTCACTGAGTGTGGGTATTCAAGCTCCTGTACCTCCTTCCTGATGTTCATATTGAGAAGAGAGCGTGTCCCAGATGGTGGTGGTCCTTAATGATAAATGCCACTCTCTTGAGATCTGCCTCTTGAAATATAAGGGAAAGTTGTGCCCATGATGAACCTGTTTGAATGTAGAATCCTCTCAGACTCTTGCAATAGTCTGCATTGGAGGGTCTATATTAGTCTGTGATGCAACCAGTCAGAATATTCTCCACCATTCATCTACAGACATTTGCAAGAGAAGTTAACGACATACCAAATCTCCTCAAACTCCTAATGAAGAAGAGCCACTGGCATGGCTTCTTTGTGATTGCATCAATACTCAGGATAGATCATCCGAGAGGTGACACCTGTATTGCAAAAGGTTAACCTTTGTGCTTGTCGAGTGTCTCTCTACCATGCCCTTTAACATAACAGAACAGGCTGCAAGAGTTTTGATTACTACTGTGGGAATACACCACGAGAATGCAAGACTGTGAGAACAGCCGATAGGAACATAATGTTACACAGGGGTGGGTCTAGTGAAAAGTGGTGACAGGTGACAGTAGTTTGAGCTGGTGCTGTGTATTGATCCACTTACGTCAGCGTTTCTTATCCGTGGAAATGGCATAACGGTAGAGTGGTCAGCGGGCTTGGGGTAGATTCTTGGGCCTCACCGATGGGCTGGCTGTGCACAGCACCATGGATTGACAGAACAGGAGGTGTGCTGCAGTGAGAGGGGCCCGTGCATACCCAGAAAAGTATTTTAATGCTTGCTCTGTTGTGTCATAATAAACATAGTTTTGTATTACTAAATAGATAATTGGAGTTTGTGTCTTCCTGTCTCATCGATTCAGATCCAAGGCTCTATTCCTTTAATTAAACATTTTGGCATAGTTGGCAAAAGATCCGACAGCTGCAATAGAAAGCAAAAACGTTTTCAAAAATATTGAGAAGCAAGAGTAAGAAGGAAGACCATTCCCCCCCCCCCCATGTGAAAAATGCAGAGTACCAAAAGGACCGATAACCACGGGGTTTGGCAGTCTGGTCAACTTGCCGTCTGCATTATCCACTGGTGGATTGGACAGACAAGCTGGAAATCCAAGGGTTAAAGATGGGACATCAATTTGTGTCCATGCTAAAGGGGTTACAGATCCCGAACAAGAGGGGGAGCCAGAGATTGGCTTTTTGGCTGCTGGTGGCCATCATAAAATAACAACACGAGACAAACTCTCAAAAAGTGGAGGAAATAGGGAGTATTAAACAGGAGGTGGAGATATTGAATGAGCACTGTATAACTGTGGTGGAAACCATCAGACTGGCACAGAACCGGACTGAAGAGATGGAGGAAATGAGTGTCCACCTTCCCTGCTACTTGGCTAAGGTCCGGCAGCAGGAAGGGCTAATTGGCAACTGGACCCACTGAAGTTCCGGTGAGATTGTGGAGGGATCTTATTTGACCAGGAAATGGATGTCCTGGGAGGACTGTGATCAAACCATGGGGTAAACAATGCCATATGGGGAACAGCTGGGGAGAAAAGGTTTTTGTGGGGGTGAATAGTGGCCATGGTCATGGTTAAGCATCACACCCTCTTAGACTGGGATTTAAAATCTCAAGAAGAGTGCCAAACAGTAGTGGAAGGGCACTGCCCTCCACCCTGCGAAGGGGAAACTAATAACCGCTGAGGGGGAGGGAGGATCCAGCCAGTTGGCAGAACTGGTGGCTGTAAGTCGGCCCCTACACAAGGTCACAGGGATGGTACAAATATACATTGGCTCCTGGGCATGGTGAATGTTATGGTTATATGGATGTTCCAAAGGCATGGGAAAAAATGGGAGATACATGGACGACCCCTGTGAATTACTTCACTATTGACTGTTGTGCAAAAATAAAGAATTTTTCCAAACAAGAGAAAATCTGCAAATGCTGGAAATCCAAGCAACATACACAAAATGCTGGAGGAAGTCAATAGTTCCAAATTTTTCCAAAGTTTATTCTTAAAAATAAAATAATAGAATACAGAACATTCAAGTCAACATTTTCACAACAAATCATGTAACTCCCATTACCAAACGTTACCACATCAGAATCAGGTTTAATACCACTGGCATATGTCGTAACGTTTGTTGTTTTGCAGCAGCAAAATATATCATCAGATATAATTCATTTTCAACCTAAGGCAAATGTTTCAAGAGGTTTAAATACAGATTCAAACTAATTTGTGTGCAAAGGTAAGAACGTAACCCTTCCCCATAGCACTGATGCAGTGACTGCTCTCAATCTGATCCAGGCACACAAAAGGTATCCATCAGAATGAAAGACTTCAACCAGGCTTGTTCGAAGAAAACTCCACCCAATTACCATCAACATATAACCTGTAGCATCAGAGAACCCCACACACTAGACCACTGTTATATTAAGATAAGGAATGCCTACCATTCAAGCCCTGACTGCAATTCAGTAAATTGGCTCACTTGGCTGTCCTTCTCCTACCGGTTTGCAGGCAGAGGCTAAAGAGCAAAGCTCCAGAGATTAAGACAACGAAGAGGTCATCACAGGTGGCAGAGATGTGACTGCGGGATTGCCTTGAGTCAGTGGACTGGGCCGTGTTTAATGGCTCGTGTGGATCTGAATGAATACACCATGGTTGTTACTGACTTCACTAAAGTAGCTGCAGCTGAGTATGTCCCCATAATTCATTCAGAGCTTCCTCAGTCAGAAGCCCTGAATGAACCATAAGATCCACAATCTGCTGAGAGCCAAGTCAGAGGCATTCAAGTCTACTGATCAACAAAGTTACAAGAGGTTCAGGTACGATCTTCAGAAAGTCATCTAATGGGTGAAGTGGCAATTCTGGACTAAACTTGAATCATCAACAGATGCTCAACAGTTGTGGCAGGGTTTGAATACGATCATTTCTTACAAAATTAAATCAAAACGACAGAGTTAACAGCTGTGCTGATCAACTGGCTGGAGTGTTCACTGAGATCTTACCCTTTCACTTTGGTAGTGTATAGTGCCCACCTGCTTCAGTTATGCTGGTGCCTAAGAAGCGCATGGTGACCTTCCTCAATGACTGTTGCCCAGTAGCACTTACATCCACAGTGATGAAGTGTTCTGTGAGGTTGGTGATCAAACATACCAACTCCTGTCTGAGAAGCAACTTAGATCTGCTCCAATTTGCCTACTGCAGCAACTGGTCCAGAAGAGATGCCATCTCACTGGCTCTTTATTCAACCCTGTAGCAGCAAAGAAGCTTAAGTCAGGATGCATCTTTATCAACTGCAGCTCAGCATTTAATAGATAGATAGATAGATACTTTATAGATCCCAAAGGAAATTACAGTGTCACAGTAGCATTACAAGTGCACAGTATACAAATATTAGAAGTGAAGTAAGAAAGAATAAAAAATAATTTACCTCAAACAGTTTAACGGGGGGGGGGGGGGGGGGGGATGTGGCGGTCATCATTACTTCCTTGTCTGCAGGTTGACTCATTATAGAACCTAATGGTCAAGGGTAAGAATGACCTCATACAGCGTTCTTTGGAGCAACAGAGTTGTCTTAGTTTATTACTAAAAGTGCTCCTCTGGTCAGCCAAGGTAGCATGCAGAGAGTGAGAAACATCGTTCAGAATTGCCAGAATTTTCTGTAGGGTCCTTTGTTCTACCACAGCAGTGTGTCCAGTTTGACTCCTAAAACAGAGCCAAACTTTCTAATCAGTTTATTGAGCCTGTTGGCATCACCTGTGCTGATGCCATTGCCTCAGCACACCACCACATGGAAGATTGTACTGGTGACAACAGACTGGTAGAACATGTGAAGGGGAGGCCTGCATACTCCAAAGGACCTCAGTCTCTTCAGTAGGAGCAACTCTGGCCCTTCTTGTACACAGCCTCTGTGTTAGCACTCCACTCAAGTCTGTCATCCAGATGCACCCCCAGGTAATTGCAGGTCCTCACCACATCCACGTTCTCACCATCAGTAGTAACAGGGAGCAGTGCAGGCTTAGTCTTCCTAAAGTCCATCATCATCTCCTTTGTCTTACTGATGTTGAGCTGCAGATGATTCATCTTGCATCATTTGACAAAGTTCTCCACCAGGGTCCTGTATTCATCCTCCCATTCTCCCTTTATACACCCAGCTATTGCTGAGTCATCAGAGAATTTCTACCGATGATATGTCTCAGTGTTGTACCTAAAGTCCGAGGTATACAGGGTAAACAACATACCCTCAAAACTAATCAATAAGCTCCAAGACCTTGGCCTCAATACCTCCTTGTGCAACTGGATCCGTGATTTCCTCACTTGCAGACCCCAGTCAGTTTGAACTGGCAACAACATCTTCTCCATGATTTCCATCAGCACAGGTACAAAGGCTGTGTGTTTAGCCCTCTGCTCTACTCGCTTTCTGTTTATGACTGTGTGGGCAACAACAGCTCCAATGCCACATTCATGTTATCTGATGACATCGCTGTCTTAGACCAAATCAAAGATGCTGATGAATCAGCATATGAGGGAGATTGGAAATCTGGCTGAGTGGTGCCACAACAACAACCTCGTACTCAATGTCAGCAAGACAAAGGAGCTGGCAATTGACTTCTGAGGGAGGAAACCAAAGGTCCATAATATGTCTTCATCAGAGGTGCAGAAAGTTAACAATTTAAAATTCTTGGTGTTATTATTTTGGAGGATTGGTCCTGGGTTTAGAATGTAAATGCAATTATGAAGAAGATACGGCAGCATCTCTACTTCCTTCGGAGTTTGCGGAGATTTGGCATGACATCTAAAACTTTGATAAACTTCTATAGATGTGTATTCACTGCTGGCATCATACCTGCAATGGAAACTTCATTGCCTTTGAATGGAAAATCATACATTAAGTAGTGGATATGGCTCAGTCCATTACAGGAAAAACCCTGCCAACCATTGAGCACATCTACATGAAACGCTGTCACAGGAGAGCAGCATCCGTTATCAGGGACCCTCACCACCCTGCACATGGTCTCTTCTCACTGCTACCATCAAGAAGAAGGTAATGGAGCCTCAGGACTCACACCACCAGGTTATGGAACACTGCCTCTCAACCTTCAGGCTTGAACCTAAGGGGGATGTTTCCATAACCAATGGATTCACTTTCGTCACATGTTCTCAATATTTATTGCCTATTTATTTATTACTAATGTTTCTTTCTTTTTGTCACAGTTTCTTGTCTGCACTCTGGTTGAAAGCCCAAGTTGGGCAGTCCCTCATTGATTCTGTTATGGTTATTATTCTATTGATTCATGCCTGCAAGAAACTGAATCCCATAGTTGTACATGGTGATGGATATGTACTTTGATAACAAATTTACTTTTGAACTTATAACTTCTGAACTTTGAAAGTCATGCAAGGTACTATTTCTGTCACTTTTGTCTGGAAGTTTATACTGCGTATCATGTTTATGGTAAACCTTTGTATTTTTGTACACCAGGTACAGCAGCAAAGATCTTGTGTGATTGCCACAGTGTAATTATGGGATGTGAGCCACTCAGATGCCAGGGTTAATTATGTAAATAGCACCTTGTGTCTCGTCACCAGGTTCCTTTCAATGACCTACAGTGAGTACTGTAGTCTGAATAACAGATTGTTATTTATTTCACCTGCACATCCCATCCAACACTGAATGAACAAGAGGCCAGATGATGTTGCACTGAGCCTTGAGCCTTACAGTAGTTTTTGATCATTCTGAATTCAGAAGCCTGATTCACTTTGTAAACATAAATGAAGATAAGTAGTATGGCTTCCATTTTCATTTTTATTAATAAATGAAATTAAAGTATATGAGATAAATATATATATATATTCTTTTTATTTTACAAATCATTTGCTTCAACAGTTTATAAGGACTTTTGTAACCCTTACTATTGATCAATATTTGAGCTTGGAAATTTTCAGCTGGTCACGCAAAACTCCTCACAACAGTTGACAGGCATGATTTACAAAGAGAGACTGGATAGGCTGGGGCATTTTACCCTGGGGGTGGTGAGGGTAGCCTTATAGAGGTGTACAAGATCGTGACGGGAGTAAATTAAGTGAATAGGCATTACTTTTTTCCCAGGAGTCTATAACTAGAGGGCATCTGATTAAGGTGAGAGGGGAAAGATAAAAGGAACCTGAGGGGAAAGATAAAAGGAACCTGAGGGATAAGTTTTCCACGCAGGTGGGGTGTATATAGAATGAGCTGCCAGAGGTGGAGTTGGATATTTGGACAGTTATATGGATAGGAAAGGTTTGGAGCAGGGGTTTCCAGCCTGGGGTCCATGGAACCCTTGCTTAATGGTATTGGCCCATGGCATAAAAAATGGTTGGGAACCCCTGGTTTAGAGGGATCTGCGCCAAATTCAGATAAATGGAGCTAACCCATGGTTGGCATGGGTAAGTTGGACCAGAGGAGTTGTTTCTATGCTATATAACTCAATGAAATTACTCCAATGGGCAGGAACATTCAGAAACTGGCTTTCTGCCTGTACAAGCTGTGAAAGGCTATCAGAGCAGTTCAGGGCAAAGCCCCAGGGGCAGGGTTCCAGGATTTGATGCCCATGAACAACTGCAGCAGTGACACCTGCAGAATCGAGAGCTGTGTGACGATGAAACCCCCACGGGGGGGGGGGGGGGCAATGTGAGCTGCAGGCCACATCAAGCATGATCCCATCTATTAAAGAATTGTTGGCATAAATTTTCAACAAATAACAGCATAAATTTAAAAGGTGACTGCAGACCATAAATTGGGAGTAGTAGTTCTGGTTAGTTGTTCAGACTCACAATTAAAGTGAGTTAGTGGTATTTCCTCTGAAAGTGAGAAAGATACAAGAGTATGGTTGTGTTGGAAGGAAGCAAAAACAGATGAAGGGTTCTGTAAAAATAGTAACATATTATTTAAAAAATGAGATAGTATGGGTTGAAAGGGAAGAAACATTATATATGGTCATTATTCTCAATAACCTTGAATCCTCTGCTAGCTTCTGGTTCTGCAGAGGTTGAATCTATGATTGCAAACAACCTGCCCCTTGGATGGCTTCATATCTAAAATAAGCCCACCGCCCTTGCCAATCTACTGCTATAGGCAACAGTTGTCTATCATCTTTCCAACAAAACAATAGTATGTATGTGATACACTCCACCCCCCACAGTTAAATAGTTGACAATTTACATAAAACGTTTATAGGCACATAAGTGTTCAAGTTATGACATGCATCCAAGTGTTATTGTGTATCTCACAAACAAGAGAAAGTCTTCAGATGCTGGAAATCAAAGTAATACACACAAAATGCTGGAGGAACTCAGCAGGCCGGGAAGCATCTATGGAAAAGAGTAAGCAGACAATGTTTCAGACTGAGACCCTTCATCAGGACTGGAAAAAAGAGATTGGAAGTCAGAGTAAGAAAGGGGGAGTGGAGGAAGAAGTACAAGGTGGCAGGTGATAGGTGAAACTGGGAGTGGGGAAGGGGTGAAGTAAAGAGCTGGGAAGTCAATTGGTGAAAGAGATAAAGGACTTGAGAAGGGGGAATATGATAGGAGAGGGTAGAGGGCCATGGAACAAAGGGAAGGGGGAGGAGCACCACAGGGAATTGATGTGCAGGTAAGGAGATAAGGTGAGAGAGGGAAATGGGAATGGGGAATGGTGAAGGTGAAGGGGAGGAGGCAATTACCAGAAGTTCAAGAAATCGATGCTCATTTCATCAGGTTGGAGGCGACCTGGACAGAATATGAGGTGTTGTTCCTTCAACCTGAGTGTGGCCTCATTGCGGCAGTGGAGGAGGCCATGGGCTGGCATGTTGGAATGGGAATGGGAAATAGAATTGAAATGGGTGGAGTTGTTTACAGATGGAATTTGTTACGGACCTTGATCAGACTTGTGAGATTCAACAAGGTATTCTGATTGTCCCTTTGCCAACATTCTCCCATTTATGGTTCATTTCAGCTCAAGGCAGCTTTCTATAGCTTCAGAACTGTGAAATATTTTGATATCTTTTCTATTGGCTTCTCCTTCAACCAGGAGGAAAAGGTCAGTGTGCCACATTTAAGTTGCAATATTCCCAAACTGCACAACGATCACCATTTAAATGGTGCAGAAAAGGCAGAGAGACCAGTCCAACAACTGCACACTTAGGATGTCACCTCAATTGGCAATGAAATGTCTGCAAGCTAATTGCCATGCTCAGTGAAGCAGCACAGCATCAAGAGAGACCAGTTTCAGCTGATCCTGGGGACTCGTGAAATCACTCCTGTTCAATATGTGATCTTGTGAAGATGATCGTGATTGTCTCCTCATAAATACTTAAAAATTAGTTACTGATGAGATAAGGGCAAACTGACATGTAACAACATTTCTGTGCACATATTTATTTGCTAAATAATTTCTATAAAAATTCAGTTCAGCAATCAATTATAATTCCAAATGCCAAGCAGCATTTTGGTAATTAATTATATACTAATAGTGAAAAGTTAAAATCTTTGACCTGATTGAAATACAGTGGATTCTGCTTAATTGGGGCACATTGGGACCAGTACATTTTAAATCAACTAAGCAGCTGCCCCAATTAACAGATTCATGGAAATATTTAGAAAGGTATTACAAAGACAAACTACCATTTAACAAAATAACAACATATGCATTTAAACAAAATACAGAACAAGTTAACAGTACCAATGCTACTACAGTATTATTAAACCATGTGAAAGTTCTAATAGTTATCGATCGAAGGATTCATCATTACTGTGTCCTTTTGATTGATTATAAACGAACAAGATCAACACAGACACTTGGTGTAGATAATGGACTGCCTTCATTGCCTTCCTGCATAATGTCAAAAAACAAAATTACCAAAAATCCCTGCTTTTTCAATCTGCATTTGTCAGCCCAAATGGATAACATAGCACAAGGACACGCAACTGATGCAATTTTAAAACTGTTCTAATAGTCATTTCGGGCATCTTCAAACCAGAATACTTGAATGCTTGAAACCACAGTAAGCAAATCAGTTCTGAATTGGTTTACTGCTATCTCTCACCAACTATCAGTGGCAAAAATCACTGCCTTTTGAACTCAAACACATGCAAATGATGCTATTTAAAAAAAAGCTAACTCTAAGGACAGTGTCTAACGATCATGTAAATGCATTCAACTGACATTAGCTAGAAACCACTCAGCAACAGTCTCCTGTCCCAATTAAGTGGCATAGTATCCCAAATAAGTGAAGGGAATCCTAGTAATTTTAACAAGTTTTTGAAAAAGTATCTCGTGCTTTCCCAGCGTATGGTGAATAAATTCTTCTCAGGCTTCCAGCTGGGTATAGGTATTAATTTTCACTGATATTTCAGTGACAAACTCTGCCATCTTCATCAGGGTTGATGCATGGGCATGTCTCATCCGGTGGTATTTATATCCCTGTCATCTGTCCCTGCTGAATGGTTCATCCTCATCCAATCAGGTTTCGGCTGTCCCACCTTGTTTACAATTGAATTCCAGTTCTTATTAGAGTGAGACCTTTGTCTTTGTTAAAACCCTTTTCCTCTAGTTTAATTTCAATGGCTTCCTTCACCAGATGGTCTCAAAAGTCATTGGTGCAGCACAGTAGTTTTGTGCCATCGAAGTCTGGCATTTGCAGGATTCTCTGTGAATGTGGAGCAGTGTACGTCAGCCAGACGAGACACACGGTAGAAAGCCACAGCATGGAGCACAGGAGGTGTATCCGTTTGGGTTACCCAGAGAAATTGGCACTAGCAGAACATTTCATTCACCCTTAATCCATTGATCAAATTCTTGTAGTGTGATATTAAATTTTCTTTCATAGGTCGAATCAAAGTTGGTGACAAATCAGCATATAGGAGGGAGATTAAGAATTTGGCTGAGTGATGACACTACAACAACCTCTTACTCAATGTCAGCAAGACCAGGGAGTTCATTACTGTCTTCAGGAGGAGGAAACCAGAGGTCCAAGAGTCAGTCCTCATCAGAGAATCAGAGGGGGATAGGGTCAGCAACAATATATTCCTCAGTGTTATCATTTCAGAGAACCTGTCTTGGACCCAGTACATAAGTGTTATTATGAAGAAAGCACAGCAGTGCCTCTACTTCCTTAGAAGTTTGTGAAGATTTGGCATGACGTCTAAAATTTTGACGAACTTCTATAGATGTTTATTGAAAGGCTATATTACAGCCTGCTATGGAAACACTAAAGCCATTGAATGGAAAATCCTACAAAAAGTAGTGGATACAGCCCAGCCCATCACAGGTAAAGCCTTCCCCACCATTAAACACATCTACATGGAGTGTGGTCGCAAGAAAGCAGCATCAATCATCAGGGACCCCCACCACCCAGGACATGCTCTTTTCTCGCTGCTGCCATCAGGAAGAAGGTACAGGAGTCTTAGGAATCACACCATCAGGTTCAGGAATAGTTATTACCCCTCAACCATCAGGCTCTTAAACCAAAGGGGATAACTTAATTAAACTTAACGTGCCCCATCATGGAAATGTTCCCACAGCCTATGGACTCACTTTCAAGGACTCTTCATCCCATGTTCTCGATATTTATTTATTTTTCATTATTTTTTTTCTTTTTCTATTAGCAGATTTGATGTCTGTTGCTCACTGGTTGAACATTCAAGTTGGTGCAGTCTTTCATTGATTCAATTATGGATTGATTGAGAATGCCCACAAGAAAACGAATCTCAGGTTTGTATATGGTGATGCTTTGAACTTTAACTAGACAATAACAGTTAGCCAGATTTGGAATTAGGAGGATACAAGACATAAAGCAGAAACTACATGTCCCAGTGGAACAAGCTGTAGTAATAAAACAGACAAGATGAATGGTACATAATGCATAAAATTACTAATTTTTAAAAAATTGTGTTAATCCCCTGACAGTCCCAATGAATCTTCGTACTGTACAAGTAATAGGTAGTTGTTGGGCCTGGAGCCTGGCTGAATATGTCCACAAGGTGTCAGATTAGAGTTTCAATAAAAACCACGGTATATATATATAAAAACCAGGGTATATAACTTAAACCACAGTATTTCCTTCAGAAAATTTCTGATCAACTCTGACCAAGACTCAGAGTATAACATCAAAATCAAGGTTTAGTGTATTAGCAGGTTCTTATTTAGTAAATTAAGAATTTTCTTGAAATATAGAAAATATATCATTAATTATTTTGGGCAAAATCTATTTTACAGATCACTTTCTGGTTTCCTCAGTAATGTAAAACAAATAAAACTACAAATGCTGGATTCTGAAAATGCAGGAGGAGCTAAGCATTTGTGAAAAGTGAAACCAATCAATAGCTTCAGTCAAGGTCCTTGCCTCAGAACTGATGCAAGGTCCCTAACCTAGAAACATTAACGAGTTTCACTTTACACAGGCTGAGTACTTAAGCATTTCTGTTTATATCCGCTTTCATCATGGTTAATTATCAGATTTAAATCTGAAAACCACTACCACGAGGTCAAATTGGTGGAAGTGTGCTTTGGCTTTACTCTAGATAAAACAATCGGAGTAGAAGTTAAATGTTAAATGCCCCCATTTTCAACTCTTCTTCGCACCTGCCTATTACTTCCCTCTGTGTTCCCTTCTCCTTCCCTTTCTCCTATTGTCCACTCTCCTCTTCTATCAGCTTCTTTCTTCTCCAGCCCTTGACCTTTCCCATCCACCTGGCTTCACCTTCCAGTTAGCCTCTTTCCCCTCCCCCCACCTTTTTATTCTGGCATTTTCCCCCTTCTTCTCAGACCTGATGAAGGGTCTTGGCCCAAAACACTGACTATTGACTCTTTTCCATTCTGCCTGGCTTGCTGAGTTCCTCCAGTGTTCTGTGTGTGAGCCCCATTTAAAATTGCTTTAAAATTAAAGAAAGAGGATATTTTATTGTGTTAATTAAGATAATGGATCATAGAAAGAAAATCAGTTTTATGTGAAATTATAAAGAAATACAACATAACTATTATTATGAAAACCTATGAATAAAATTTACTTTGCTGCAGTTGCTGGAAAGTGAGGGCCAAACAAATCAGATCTGTTTAAGTGCAAATTTTTTAGAAGCTATAGGTGTTAATTTAGTTTTAGAATGATGTGCAGAGTGTTGGTACATTCACGACGCAAGTGATGCCAGTTGTCATCATAAGGAAGGCAATACAATGTGCACCCTGAGGCTATGTAGAGAATCTAGCCTGCATTGTCAATGTGTAGAACGGATAAACGATTGTGAACTGCTTTCAGGTTAGTTCTGATTGATTCCAACTGGCCGTTGCTACAGATCTTTGTGTGTTGTGTCAGCTGCCAGAGTTATAAAACGACATATCACTGAGAAGAGATTATTCCTGGGAAACCTTCCTTCCCCCAGCTGACCTACCAGTACACCAAGAATCCATTCTCCAATCTAACACCTGGGCCACTCCTTTCATCAGCTTTCTTAATACTGTATGCTCTAATCTTACAACACTAAGAATTTACCTGTTGAAAAATACTTTATAATTAAACATCACTGATTCTTGGGCTAGCAATTTTCCTTCTCTGAATGTTAAAATAATATCTCATTTGTTCCTCTCTGGTGTCTTCTCTGTACTTATTTATCTAGTGGGGAATTTTTCTATCTTTAATAATCTGTATATTATAATTTTGAGTGTTGTTAAAAGTTCAAGTATATTTATGATCAGAGATTATATAAGTTATACATCCTTGAGATATGCTTGCTCACAGGTAACTACAAAGCAAGAAACCCGAAAGAACACAATTTAAAGAAAAAAAAAGACTAACACTTGATATGCAAGAGAAAGAAAAGAAGATACAAGTTGTAGAAACAATTGAAGTGAACAAGGGCATTCCGAGCCAAAAGTGAGTCCTCAGATCCAAAGACAAGAGTGACCTGAAGTTGGCCCAAAGTCTTGATTATCATTTCATCTATTAGCAGGCACGGAGCACAGCAGCTGGGGCAGTCTTCATAGTCTTAACATCACAGAGCTGACCATCTTGGAGAACAAGTGAAATTGGCTGTCACCCAGATCAACACCCTGTCTTCTCAATCTATCTGGGCCAGCATTTAAATTGACCCAACAACGGAACAGCGAAAGGCTTAGGCACGCTGGAGAGCGGAGTGAAGGACCCAGGCACCACTGCTATGAAAGACCCCGGGTCTCATCCCCATTGTCTAGTGATTTACTCCGGGCCCAGATTTCATCGCCCAGCCCAAAGCTGCTCTCAATCTTTTCAAATCAGCTCAGCACCCAGAATGATCCAACCTTGCACCCGGGCCAGCTGAACAAGCATCGGAACTTCTCTGCCTGAGCCTCAACTTCTTTCAGCTCCCACAGTGATCCAACCCCACTTCCAGACCAGCTGTACAGGCATCTGATCTCCTTCATCATCAATTTATCTCCAAACTCGCCTCTCCATCTCTCACCCCTTCACTGTTTACAGCGATAGTTTAACACAAGTTACCTCAAAAAAGGCATTTTCAGTGCTGTTTTTAGTTGGATTTCTTAGCTTTTTGACTACAGGGAAGCTGTCACACACATTTGGTAGCACAATCTTAACTGGAAGTCACTACCTTGTGAGTTTTTTGCTTGATGGTTATTTGAAAGTGCCACACGCAAAATGCTGGAGACCTCAGCAAGCCAGATCTTAGCAAGTCGACATTTTGGGCCGAGATACTTCATCAGTCCTGAATAAGGGTCTCGACCCAAAACGTGGACTGTTTACTCTTTTCTCTAGCTGCTGCCTGGCCTGCTAAGTTCCTTCAGCATTTTGTATGTGCAGATCTTCCCATGTTTGGTGAAAGTGCCTAATATCCAGATTGAGGCTTTTTACACAAGCTGGAGCTATTGGTAGAAAACACTTAGTAAGAATTTCAGAAAAATAAACTGCAATTCTACAAACAAGATGTCTTATATTTGCAAATTTTATACTTTTAGTTGTCACTAGACAACAGGGTGACCCGTTGGGGCACCCTTTGAGAGAAAGGTAGTGCAGTCTGATGTGACCAAAATGAACATTACATTTTCCTGAATGCTATTGGTATTGCTTTCCTTTGGAAATCGAAGAAGAAAAAACAGTTTATTGAAGAAGAAAGATGCATAGCAAGGCAAATATAGCTCCTCCTCGTTTAATAAAGGACATTTCTGATGGCAACATTTCTGGTTGATCTGCCACCCTTGTGCCTCTCATTGTCATTCTGGAGACATGCATGCTTCTCCTCCTCTGTCTCTTCTTCTCTCATCTCTTTTGTCCTGACTCTTTGATCCTGGACTCATGTGGCCCTGGCCTCATTCAATTCTTGTTCTCTCTCTCTCCTTGCCGCTTCCCGACAAAGTTTGGTGTCATCTCCTGACCATAATGTCCCCCTTCTCTTTCCACATGGCATAATTAGGCTGACCATATTTTTTTTACCCTAATGCTGGATAGAAGATTCAAAGCAGTAATACCAAAGGAAGCTGATTATTCTTGATGATGTGGTTGGCGCTCTCCTAAATGGACATGATAGAGTCAGCGCTGTCCTTTGATGGGTGTCTCGAAGTACGTCATTACGGGTTACGGGATGTTATGTCATGCTTAAATTTAGAGAAGATCCGATGTTCAGTTTTTGAATCTAGTCAAAACTTTTATACATTGTGGGAACCATTTTTGAGTTATTTTCAAAACCTTTGATTTGTTGTAAAAGTACAGATGGTGGCTAATAATATATTTTGTTATATGATAAGGGTTTCCCCCCCTTTTTTCTTGTTTTTCCTAACAGCTCTGACTTTGGTAGTGGGTTTAGATTTTTTTCTGTATAACAATATTATTATATTTCAATATTACGATTTAATTTAATTTTTATGAATACAGGGTTTTGTGATTTGTGGACTGTATTTTCAATACAATATATTTGGTACTTTTTTTGACTTATAATATATATCTTCTTGTACTCTGTATTCCTTTATGCAGAAACTAATAAAAATATTGAAAGAGAAGTACGTCATTACAGTAAGATTTAATGACCTCTTATTGATGGGTGGCAATTAGATCTGTCCCAATCCTGCACATGCAGGTGATAAGTGATGGTGATAAGTGACCGCTCGAAATAGAGCTGCCCTGCCCTTTTGCTCCGGTTGGTGTCACTGCAGAGGCTGGCCGTGCGCATGAGTTGTGGTGTCGCGTCCCGATTTCCAAGATGGTGGATCGGCTCCTGGATGAAAACGGGGCAGTTGATTTTGGCGAATGAGCAATTTTATACGAATATATAACCCTGAACTTTGCTTGCATTCTGTAAGTTAGCACATTTTAAGTCGATTTAGCCAAAAATAGTGCCGCTGTAATGCACCATTTGCACTAATTGGAAGTGACAAACAGATAGACAGAGCATGAGAGCTTTAGTAGTATATAGGTTGTTGAAGCATTCTCTGAATTAATAAATCTTCAGTAAAGTGGCATCTTTTTCTAAAAATTAAAGCAATGGAAATTATTTGTATTTATTTATTTATTGATTCAGATACACATGGAACAGGCCCTTCTGGACCATTGGGCTACACCACCCAGCAACTCCCAATTTAACCCTAGACTAATCACGGGACAATGACGAATTAAGCTACCAAACGGTATGTCTTTGGACCAGGGGAGGAAACCGGAGCACCTGGAGGAAACCCACGCAATCACAGGGAGAATGTACAAACTCCTTACAGTCAGCAACGGGGTTTGTATCGGAGTCTGTAAAGTGTTGTGCTAACCAATACTTTGACTAATTAATTAATCAATTGATTAATTGTGGGAAATGTTAATTCCAGCTAGATAGAGAAGTGGAATATATACCTGCCGACAACCTAATACCATTAAAATGTGCTTATGTATTTCAGATGGCAGAGATTTCCTTCTGTAAATCTGAAGATTGGATTCTGTAACATTCTTGTCAAACAGATGCTACCAAAGAATAATAAAGTAGAGTAAATGCATATTGAGGAAAGTGCACTTATTTCTTTTCTAAGGCACAGAAGATAAGGAACATTCTTTCAGACCCTAGAGGGAAAAAAATTACTTTTTATTTTCATGGTTCATTCCCTCCTCAACCATAGATTACTCAGGAATTCTTGTTTGCTTCACAGGTCCCTGTTGCAGTAAACCGTAGGGTGGAGCAGAGGTTTAGAAATTTTGCAAGATCCATCAGTGAGAGACTAAAATGTTAATGAGAGTGAAATTAAATATGAGAGAAAACTGCAAAATAGTATCAAAACATACAGCGAGACCTCTGTAGATAGATAGCCTCATGTAATTTAACTTATTTTGTATCAGCCTTCATATTAGAGGGCACTATGTTAAGATTCTGATGGTCTAGTTTCAAACAATATGGAAGGCCCTGTCACAATCACTATTACAAAGGACAAAGTATTTGAAAAGCTAATGGGACTAACGACAGACAATTTGCCATATCTCAATGACTTGTATCAAAGATTATAAAGCAGCTACAGAGATAATCTAGTCATTGGTTGAAGTTTTTGACAACTCACTGACTTCTAGAAAGATATCAGCAGATCAAAAAACTGAAAAATGTTACTCTTCTGTTTCAGAAGTGAAGAAAACAAAAAGCAGGTAACTATAGACTTTGCAACTGAATACTAGTTATTCACAAACTGCTGAAATCTGTTATCAAGGAAGAAACCATTAGTCATTTAGAGAAGTTTATTGTAATAAACCCAAGTCAATATAATTTTATTATATTTGACAAATTTGATAGAGTTCTCAGAGGATGTAACAAGCAGAATCAATAAAAGGAAACCTGTAAATGTGATGTATCTGGATTTACAGAAGGCATTTGACAAAGTGCTACATAAAAAGATGCTGTACAAGAGGTCATGGCACGTGTGTTGGTATGGATCGAAGACTGGCAGAATAAGCGGGTAATTTTCAGGCTGAAACTGGCAGAGCGCCCAAAAGTTCACTTCTTGGTGCTGAATTATTTGCAAATTATTTTAATGACCTGGGGGGGGGGGGGGGTCAAAATATAAGATATCCAATGTTTCCAATCTTATGAAAATAGGTGGGAGGGCATGTTGCAATGAAGATATTTGGATTCTGCAACTAGTGATAGGTAGGTTGAATAAGTGGGTGAAAATATTGCAGATGGTGTATAATGTGGGAAGGTATGAAGACATGCACTTTGTAAAGATGCTTTTAAATGCAGACTATTATTGAAATGGAGAAAGATTGCTGATCAGTGAAGTAGAAGGTGTTCTTGAGCATAAATCATAAAGTTAGCAGTCAGCTACAGCAAGTGGTTAGGAAGGCAAATGACATGTTGGGCTTTATTGTTTGAGGGTTGGAGTTTTGGAATTGTGAAATATTGTTCCATTTATACAAAGTACTGGTGAGGCCACATTTGGGTACTGTATGCAGATTTAGTCTTTTAAGAATGAATCTACTGGCATTGAAGCTGTCCTGAAAAGATTCACTGGGATAATCCCTTGGTTGAGAAATTGTCCTCTCAGGAACTGTTAAAGTCAATAAGACCTATATGGTTGGAATTTAGAAGAATGAGGGCTGATTATATTGAAACATAGAGGCAATGTAGAGTAGATGTTGAAATATTTACACTACTGGAATAATAGTTACAGGAATATGGGGATAGTCATTTAAAATGGAGATCTATAGAAACTTCTTGCAGAGGGTGGTGAATCTTCTGAAATGTGGTGTTTAAATCATTGGGAGTAATTAAAAAAGGATAGATTGTTTGTAAAAGTCTCAGAGGATTGAGGGCTATGGAAAATGGCACAGAAGAGGAGATAAGGCCTGGAGTGGATGAGCTATGATCATATTAAGTTGTAGGCAGACTTGAGTGGTCAAGTAACTTATTACCTTGTCAGGAAGAGAAGAGAATGTACTTACTTAAAAGATGAGATGCTATTCTTTGAGCTGACAAGCAGCTTTGTGGGAACAGTTGTAAATGAAAATCAAAAAAACAGATGCAGAAATCTGAAAGAACTGAAAATTGCAGAAATGCTCAACAGCTCAGGAAGCATCAGTAGAAAAAAAATAAGAGTTAAATTTCAAGTGAAAGGCCTTTTTAGCATTTTCTGTTTTAGTTTCATTGCAACAGTATCGGGAGCTGGTACAGGCAGGCATGAAGGAAATGTTATGGAGAATTAAACATGACTTGAAGTTTAGATTGAAGCTTGAAACCTGATCTGAGCTTTCCCACAGTGTTTTCTTCTGCTAGTTACACCACCTTTTGTACTAATTCTTTTCCTTGTGCTTCTTTCTCCTCTATCCTCTTCCTTTGAGTCTTAATATCAATTGATATATAACTTCTCCCAAAATGATGGAAAATTATGGACGGTAAACTGCAACTTGATTAATTTCTTTTCATAGTTGCTGCTCAATCTGCTGTAGATCTCCAGCACTTATGTACCCATTCTACTCTCTATTTTTGTTTAATTTTTTCAAGTATTTCCTGTAACTTTGTATATTTCCTTCTGTTTGATAACCCTTAGAAACATATAGAATTTAGATACAATAAAGAAGAATTTTAGCAGGTAATATAATTAGATAAATAAATACCAAGGAAATAGAAAACAGTTAATTAAATATATTAAATTGGTTTTATTACGAGGATAGAGCTGATGATTGGAGCTGTAATATACTGTATATGATTTGTTGGAGATGAGATTCATAAAATCATATTAGTAATAAATGCATTTTTATTAACTATGGCTCAAAGTTCATAAAGCTTGGGCATATCGGGGACGGAAGAATGTGAATGTGAAACAGGAAAATATGAGTACTTAAGGTGCAGTGATACAAGATCTTCATCTTCTGAGAGGCAATCAGGTACGAGGCACTTCCCAACTGTGTATGGATGTGAAGAAAGAAACACAGAGACAAATGATAAAATGAACCTTTTGAGAGTGAGCATGAAAAGGAGTGAGCATTTGGAAGAAAACAGTTAAGTTAGGGGGATAGATGTTGTTGACTACAGCCATAAGAATGTGTCCCGAAGGACATCTTGTCTGCTCGGTGCCAGGATTAAGGGTATCCCCTTAAGATTAGAGAGGGACTTGAGCTAGATGAGGATCCATTCATGGTTCTCGAGAATATTGGGAAAGAAGTTCAAAATTAATACGCAGATTCAAAATAGAAATATCTCTGTATTACTGCATTCATAACAAGAATTGATGGTACAAGGAAAGATAAATGGTTTGATCTAATAGCAACACACTTACAATAAAACCAAGGCAGGAATTCAATATTCTGGGTATAAGACCATAATATATAGGAGCAGAATTAGCCTATTTGGCCCATCAAGTCTGCTCCACCATTTGATCATGGCTGATCCAATTTTCCTCTCACCCCCAATCTCCTGCTTTCTCCCCATATACCTTCATGCCCTAACCAGTCAAAAATCTATCAACCTCTGCCTTAAATATAAATAAAGACTCAGCCTCCACAGCTGCGTGATATAGAGTTCCACAGATTCATCTCTCTCTGGCTAAAGAAATTCCTCATCTCCATTCTAAAAGGATGCTCCTCTATTCTGAGGCTGTGTCCTCTGGACTGAGACTCTCCCACCACAGGAAATATCCTCTCCACATGCACGCAATCAAGGCCTTTCACCATTCAATAGGTTTGAATGAGGTCACCCCTCATTCCTCTGAATTCTAGTAAATACAGGTCCAGAGCCATCAAACGTCCTTCATATGAGAAGC
Source organism: Hemitrygon akajei (assembly GCF_048418815.1). Lineage (NCBI taxonomy): Eukaryota > Metazoa > Chordata > Chondrichthyes > Myliobatiformes > Dasyatidae > Hemitrygon > Hemitrygon akajei. Next base: position 111,918,195 of record NC_133125.1, read on the forward strand.
AATTCAATCCTGGAATCATTTTCATGAATCTCCTTTGAATCTTCTCCAGTTTCAGCACATCCGTTCTAAGATAAGGGACCCAAAACTGCTCACAATACTCCAAATGAGGCCTCACCAGTGCTTTAAAAAGTTTCAAAATTACATCCCTGCTTTTATATTCTAGTCCTCTTGAAATGAATGTTAATATTGTATTTCCCTTCCTCACCACAGATTCAAACTGCAAATTAACCTTTAGGGAATCCTGCACAAGGATTCCCAAGACCCTTTGCACCTCATTTTTTTTTGTATTTTCTCTCCATTTAGAAAACAGTCAACGGTTTCATTTCTTCTACCAAAGTGGATGACCATACACTTCCAGATACTGTATTCCATCTGCCATTTTTTGCCCATTCCCCTAATCTGTCTAAGTCCTCCCTACTTCCTTAAGACTACCTGCCCCTCCACCTATCTTCATGTTGTCTGCAAACTTTGCAACAAAGCCATCCAATTTCATCATCCAAATCATTGACGTATAATGTATAAAGAATCAGTCCCAACACAGGCCACTGTGGAACACCACTAGTTGGCGAGAGCCAATCAGAAAAGTCTCCCTTTATTCCCACTCTTTGCCTCCTACCAACCAGCTACTGCTTTATCCATGCTGGCATCTTTCCTGTAATACCATGGGCTTGTAACTTGTTAAGCAGCCTCATGTGCAGCACCTTGTTAAAGGCCTTCAAGTACATGATATCAACTGATTCTCCTTTGTCCATACTGCTTGTTACTTCTTCAAAGAATTCCAACAGATTCATAAGGCAAGATTTTCCCTTGAAAAAACCATGCTGACAACAGCCTATTTTTATCGTGTGCCTTCCAAGCACCTGAAGACCTCATCCTTAATACTTGACTCCAACATCTTCCCAATTACTGAGGTCAGACCAATTGGCCTATAGTTTCCTTTCTTCTGCCTCTCTCCCTTCTTGAAGAGGGGAGTGATATTTGCAATTTTCCAGTCTTCCAGAAACATTCCAGAATCTAGTTATTCTTGAAAGATCATTATTAATGCCTCCACAATCTTTTCAATCACTTCTTTCAGAACTCTGGGGTGTACTCCATCTGGTCCAGGTGACTTATCTACCTTTAGCTTTTCAGTTTCCCAAGAAACTTCCCTCTAATTACGGTAACTTCACACACTCAATGATCCCTGACACCTGGAACTTCCACCATACTGCTAGTGTCTTCCACTGTGAAGAATGATGCAAACTACTTATTCAGTTTGTCTGCTATTTCATTGTCCCCCATTACTTCCTCTCCAGAATTGTTTTTTCAGCAGTCTGGTATCCACTTTGATCTGTCTTTTACACTTTATGTATCTGAAGAAACTTCTGTTTGTCATGGTCCCGATCATTTATTCCCTATCTTGCTCTTAATTTTCTTTGATTATGCCATGGTCCCGATTGTTAATTTCCCAATTGCTTTCTATTCTCTTTGATGATGGCAGACCTGGTTTCCATCAAAAACTCAGTATAAGAACCCTGACGTCACAACCACTTGTCGCCAGTTTGTTGGTCTTATTCCTGTGGGATAACTACATTTTCCAATCGCATAGAACCATTTGTTCAAAGTTTAGTTCCAGTTTCAAGATTTACCTATGAGACTCCATCTCTCTGAGTCAAGTCTCCGTGTCAGGGCTCCATATCAGGGCTCCGTGTCAAGATCCCTCCAGTTTGTTGTTCGGCGTTTATGCCCATGTAAACATCCAAACTCAATCTCCGTGCCTGTGTCCTGCGCTTGGGTTAGCTTCAGTTGCTCATTGCAACACTGGTATCCTCTTTAACATTATTGGTTAGCTTACTTTCATATTCCATCTTTACCTTCTTGATGACATTTTTAGTTGCCTTCTGTTGGATTTCAAAAACTTCTCAATACTCTCACCTCCCTTTAATTTTGGCTCTATAGTATGCCTTCTCTTTGGCTTTGATTTCTCTTGTTAGCCACGGTTGTGTCATCTTTCCTTTAGAATGTTTCTTTCTCTTTGGGATGTATTTATCTTGGGCCTTCAGAATTGCTTCCAGAAATTCCAGCCATTGCTGCTCTGCCATCATCCCTGCCAGTGTTCTTTTCCTATCAATTCTGGTCAACTCCTCTCTTATGCATCTGTAATTCTCTTTACTCCACTGTAATACTGGTACATCTGATTTTAGCTTCTCCTTCTCAGATTTTAAGGTAGATTTGATCATATTTTGATCACTTACCCCTAAGGGTTCTTTACCTTAAGCTCTCTAATAGATTCTGGTGCATTGTATAACGCCCGTTTCAGAATAGTTGATCTCTAGTGGGCTCAGCCATGAGCTACAATAAAAAGCCATCTCGTAGGCACTCAAGAAATCCCCCCTCCTGTAATCCAGCACCAACCTGATTTTCCCAATCTATCTGCATATTGAAGTCCCCCATGAGTATTGTAACGTTGTCCTTTTGGCATGCATTTTCTATCTCCTGTTGTAATTTGTAGGCCACATCCTAACTACTGTTTGGGGGTCTGTATACAAATCCCATCAAGGTCTTTTTACCTTTGCAGTTCCTTAGCTCTATCCACAATGATTCAGCACCTTCTAACCCTATGTCAACTCCTTCTAATGATTTGATTTCAGTTTCTTACCCACAGAGCAATGCTGTCACCTCTGTCTTCCTGCCTGTCTTTTTGATACAATGTATATCCATGGACTTTAAGTTCCCAGCTATAATCTTTCAGCCACGATTCAGTGATGCCTGCAACATTATACCTGCCAATCTGCTGCTAGTTCATCTACCATATTCCGTATTCTGCAGGCATTCAGATACATCACCTTCAGTCCTGTATTCACATTTTCAATTTCGTCCACCGTTTATGTTGCAAATCATCCTGTTGACTGCAATTTTGCCCTATCAAAAGCCTCTCCTTACTACGCATTGGCACTATTTGTAAACCAGCTACCTTATCTTCTGCCTATAATTCAATGCAAGAAATATCCCCTTTCCTATGAATGTCTGAAATACATCTTATGGAAATGTTTGTTTGATGATGAACTTCAATAAAAAAAAATAACAAAAAAAAATAGGCAGCTCAGGACTCCAGTCACACCATGCACAACCTTTTGATTCCTAACTTTGTCTGAAGTCTTAGCATCATCTGCTTTGTAACCTCTCCACTAGCTGTTCTAGCAACTTGGTTCCCATTCCCTTGCAACTCTAGTTTAAACCCCACCGTGCAGCATTAACACACCTTCCCACTGTGCTGTTAGTCCCCCTGCAGTTCAGGTGTAAATCATCCCTTCTGGACAGGGCCCACCTTCCCTGGAAGAGAGCCCAGTGATCCAAAAATCTTATGCCTTCCTTCCTACGCTAACTCCTCAGCCACAAATTAAACTGCTTGTTCTGGCCTTACTAGCACGTGGCACAGGTAGCAATCCTGAGATCACAACCTTGGCTGTTCTGCCCTCTAACTTAGCACCTAACTCCCGGAACTCCCTATGCAGAACCTCATCACTCGTCCTACCCATGTCATTGGTACCTACATGGACAGTGACCTCTGGCTGTTCACCCTCTCATTCAAGAATGCTGAGGACTTGATCCTACATAAGCCAGACCCTGGCACCTGGGAGCCAACATACCATCTGGGTACTCATTCTCACCCATAGATCCTCCTGTCTGTTGCCCTACCTAATGAATCCCCTATCACCACAGTGTGCCTCTTCTCCCCACTTCCCTTCTGAGTTGCAGAGGCAAACTCAGTGTCAGAGACCAGACCACTGTGACTTTCCTCTGTTAGTCATTCACCCCCACCCCCTGACAGTATCCAAAGTGGTATACCTGTTTTTGAGGGGGATGTCCACAGGAATACACTACACTGTCTCCCTAGCCCCTTTCTCCTTCCTGACTGTCACCCAGTTTCCTGTGTCCTGCACCTTAGGTGTAACTACCTCTCTATATGTTCTCTCTATCACCCCTCCAGCCTCCTGAATGATCTGGAGTTCATCCACTTTCAGCTCCAACTCCTTAACACTGTTTGTTAGAAGCTGTAGCTGGTTGCACTTCTCGCAGTTGTAATCATCAGGGGCGCTTGAGGTCTCCCTGCCTTCCCAGATCCCGCAAGAGGAGCATTTCACTATCCTGCCTGGCATCTGTGCTGTCCTAGCTGAGCAGATATGAAGAAAAGATCAAAAGTACTTTAGCTTTTCTTTCCTTTGCTTTCTCTGAGTGAAGCCTTGAAGAGCTAAAGCCTTAAGGTCACCACTCTGATGATCCCCACTCAGATGATGGCTGCTGCTCGTGCCCCTGCCTTTAATTTGCTCTTACTAATCAGTCCCAAATGCCAATTGGCTGCTGGTCAAAGCTCTATTACACTGCCACGTCCTGTTCCTGCCCTTTATCCTCAGGCAGTGGACCTGACTGAATTCCCCTCCTTATCAAACTTCCAAAGTCCGCATTTTGACATTTGACATTTTGGAATAACAGGCGAAATGGAAGAGGAGTGGTCAGATGATAGTCCTGGTAATAAAAGGTGACATTAGGTCTGTACAGGAGAGGTGACCACATTTATACCGATCAGCAATAGTTAGGAGTCAAATGTAATGGAAATACCAAAGGTTTGTTGCAGAAGACATTTACAGGTTTGAGAACTGGAAGAATTTCAGAAACCAGCAAAGGATTGAAAAAAAACTATTAAGGTAAGATAAGGTAAAGCCAGCTCACAAGTGCTTCGATGTGTATAAAAAGTAAGAGTTCATCAAATGTAAATGTTTGAGCCTTAAAAGCTGAGAGAAGGCACTTCGTAATAAGAGACAAGGAATGAGCAAAAATGTTAAACAGATATTTTGTTCCTGTTTTCACAAATGGACACTAAAAGAACACCTGAAATAATAGGTAACCAAGGAAGAAAATTTCTCCCACTATGCCATCACTATTGTGGTAAATTCTTTTCCACTGACATGGTGGCATATTGGTAGATGGTGAGAAAATAATGGCCCTGGCAATCATCAATAATGGTTTCAAACTCTGAAAGTTTCATGGCATGGGGACAAGTGTGTAGAATTACAGACTTAATTTTACAAGTATGTAAAATTAAATATCTTGCTTACCTTCAACCATCTTCCTTCAGTTGATGATTCAGTGCCCTTGTAAGTTCAATAACATGGGAGTAGCAAGAATGCAGAATGTACTCCCGGTGGACAACTACAATGAATTCCCCCATGAGTGGATTAGTAGCGGTACCACAGATCTAGCTGACCGAGAGCTGAAAGAAATCACTGCCAAGTTGGGTTTTGGAGAAGTGGGAAGGGAATCTATGAAAGAGATGAGGATATTAAACTTTGTCCTAATGTATCTCTTTTTGTACATTTGTCTATTATAATATTTGCTTGAATGACTAGTGCATTGTCCCTGTGGAGACAAAGTCTCATCTTTATGTTAAGATAGAGGCTAAATCGAAGTACCAGGTTGTGGTGAACTAGATATACCTGTCTGACTGCTCCTGTGGCTCCTCCCACAGACCCTGCTGACTGCTCCTGTGGCTCCTCCCACAGACCCCTGTATAAAGGCGACTGTGGGCTGCTGCTCTCCCTCATTTTCCCCAGGATGTAGTGCTGTTTATTCTTCCAGTCAATAAAAGCCGATATCTCACTTCCTAAGTCTCAGCGTGAGTTATTGATGGTGCATCAATTTTATTGACTGGAAGTTACAACATGGAAACCGTTTTACGCCCAGAACGCTTAGATTTGGACCCCCAAGACCCTGAAGCAGCTCTTGCCTTTGAACACTGGCTTGTATGCTTCCAATCATACTTGGAGGAGGTTCGTGCCACCGACTCAGCTGTTCGGCTCAGACTTCTCCTCTCGAGGGTCGCCCCAAAAGTTTATTCATTCATCAGGGACCTCTCCACCTACGAGGGGGTGCTTGCCGCCCTCAAAAGACAGTACCTGCGGCCGGTAAACGCAGTTTATGCCCGGCACCGCTTGGCAACACGAAAACAGCAGCCTACGGAGTCGACTGCTGAATTTCTCCGAGCTCTACAGGCACTCGTGCAGACTTGTGACTGCCAAGCGCTCACAGCGGAACAGCATACGGAACTCTTGGTCCGAGACGCTTTTGTGACTGGAGTCCGGTCAGTGTATTTACGCCAGCGGCTGCTGGAAAAAGCTGATCTTACCTTACGCTCAGCGATAGAGACGGCCGATACATTGGAGGCTGCGCAGCTGTACGCCGAAGCGGTCCAGCCGCGCGATTCCCCAGTTCCGAGCGAATTCGCCAACGCCGCTGCCAGTCGCGGTATAACGAACTCCTCGAATTCGCCAGGTATAAAACTCTGTTACTTTTGTGGGCTTCAGAAACATTCCAGAAACAGCTGTCCGGCTCGCGAAGCGACTTGTTCCAGCTGCGGGAAGAAGGGCCATTTCGCCAAGGTCTGTAAATCTAAACCGCACCCGGGGTCGAACAGCGCTGCGTCTGAGACCTGGGGGCTGCCATTTTGCATGCCCGGATGTGGACAACCATCTTTGCCGGCATCACCATGCCCCTACCTACCTACCCGTGTGCGACCTGGGAGCTGCCATCTTGCATGCCCGGATGTGAGCGGCCATCTTTGCCGGCGTCACCAGGCCCCGCCCCCGACTCGCCCCGTTCAACGCTGGCTACCGTGACCCTTGATCAAAGCGCTCCGCACCAGCTCGCAAGGTCGTTGATGGACATCCTGGTGGAGGGGCACAGGACTAGCTGCCTGTTTGACACGGGCAGCACTGAGAGTTTTATTGACCCGGCCACAGTGAAACGCTGTGGACTCGTGACACGGCCGGCACGTCAGAAGATCACCTTGGCTTCTGGGTCGCATTCCACAGACATCCGGGTGGGTTGTGTAGCAACATTGGTGGTGCAGGGCATAGAATATCAGAACTTTGCATTCCTGGTCATGCCTCGACTGTGCGCACCTGTGCTGTTGGGGCTGGACTTCCAGAGCCATCTCAAAAGTGTGACTATGGCATATGACAGGCCCCTCCCACCACTCACTGTCAGGAATCCTCAGTTTGGTGGGACTTCGCCATATACTCCGTTACCACACGCACATACACACCGAACCACACATCCCGCCCAGCACCATGCCGATAGCTGTGCTACTGACACTACTTGCAGCCTCTCCACCCTCAAGATCCCTCCCCCATCGCTGTTCGCCAACCTGACCCCCGACTGTAAACCGGTGGCAACTAAAAGCAGGAGTTACAGCGCAGGGGACAGGGCCTTTATTCATTCAGAGGTGCAGCGGCTGCTCAGGGAGGGGATCATTGAGCCGAGCACAAGCCCATGGCGGTCCCAGGTGGTTGTTGTTCGGACTGGGCAGAAAAATAGGATGGTTGTGGACTATAGCCAGACCATCAATAGATTCACGCAGCTTGACGCGTACCCCCTACCCCGCATCGCGGATATGGTCAACCAGATAGCTCAGTACAAGGTGTACTCGACAATTGTTCTGAAATCCGCTTATCACCAGCTCCCCATCCGCCCGGAGGACCGCCCCTACACCGCCTTCGAGGCGGGGTGGCAGGCTCTATCACTTTCTGCGCGTCCCATTTGGTGTCACAAATGGGGTCTCAGTCTTCCAGAGGGAGATGGACTGGATGGTGGACCAGTACAAACTGAAGGCCACATTTCCCTATCTAGATAACATCACCATCTGTGGTCGCGACTGGTCGGATCATGACGCCAACCTCCAACGATTTTTCCAAGTGGCCGATGCTTTGAACCTCACTTATAACAAGGACAAGTGTGTGTTCAGAACCACACAACTCGCTATCCTTGGGTATGTCGTGGAGAACGGGGTCATTGGCCCTGACCCCGACCGTATGCGCCCCCTGTTAGAACTCCCTCTTCCCACCACTCTCAAGGCCCTCCGGCGGTGCCTGGTTTTTTTTTCCTATTACGTCCAATGGGTCCCCCATTACGCAGACAAGTCCCGCCCCCTGGTCCGGTCTACCACTTTTCCCCTCTCTGCCGAGGCCCGCGCGGCCTTCAGCTGCATTAAAGGGGACATTGCCAAAGCAACGATGCATGCGGTGGATGAGACCATTCCCTTCCAAGTAGAGAGTGACGTCTCTGACGTCGCGCTGGCTGCTACCCTCAATCAGGAAGGCAGACCAGTGGCGTTTTTTTCTCGTACCCTTCAAGGCTCTGAACTTCGGCACTCCGCGGTGGAGAAAGAAGCCCAGGCCATAGTGGAAGCTATTAGGCACTGGAGGCACTATCTCGCCGGCAAAAGGTTCACCTTGCTGACCGACCAGCGCTCGGTTGCGTTCATGTTCAGCAACCAACAGCGGGGCAAAATCAAAAATGATAAAATTTTGCGATGGAGAATAGAACTCTCCACCTACAATTATGATATCCTGTACCGGCCTGGCAGGCTCAATGAACCCTCTGATGCCCTATCCCGGGGAACGTGTGCTAGTGCCCAGCTCAACCAGCTGTATGCCCTTCATGCCCAACTTTGCCATCCGGGGTTCACCCGATTTTACCATTTCATTAAAGCCCGGAACCTGCCGTACTCCCTGGAGGACATCAGGACGATGACCAGGGACTGCCAGATCTGCGCTGAGTGCAAACCGCACTTCTACCGTCCTGACACTGCGCAGCTTGTCAAGGCCACCCGCCCTTTTGAGCGACTGAGTGTTGACTTTAAGGGCCCCCTTCCCTCCACCGACCGCAATGTCTATTTTCTCAGTATTATTGACGAGTACTCGCGATTCCCCTTTGCCGTTCCCTGCCCTGACACTACTACCACGTCGGTCATAAAAGCCCTGCGCCAGCTCTTCACTCTGTTCGGATATCCCTGCTATGTCCACAGTGATAGAGGGTCCTCCTTTATGAGTGACGAGTTGCGCCGGTTCCTGCTAGCTAGGGGCATTGTTACTAGTCGCACCACGAGTTATAATCCCCGGGGGAATGGACAGGTGGAGAGGGAGAATGCCACAGTGTGGAAGGCCACACTTTTAGCCCTTAAGTCAAAAGGGTTGCCGGTCTCCCGATGGCAGGAGGTCCTCCCTGAGGCACTCCACTCTATCCGCTCCCTGTTGTGTACGTCCACTAATGCCACCCCTCACGAACACCTATTCTCTTTTCCCAGGAAGTCTGTCACTGGGACCACCCTACCAGTTTGGCTGACGTCCCCGGGGCCAGTGCTGCTACGTAAACATGCGAGGAGTAATAAGTACTCACCACTGGTCGAGAGGGTTCACCTCCTGCATGCTAATCCCCAGTATGCCTACGTGGTCTTGCCTGATGGGCGGGAGGACACGGTCTCTGTCCGCGACCTGGCGCCCGCCGGAGCAGCAGACCACTACCCCGAGCATTCCACGGTAACTATGCACCCTGTACCCGAGGTGACACCGCACGCACCGTGCCCCACACAGACTCCTCACGACGCTCATGTACCGGGCATCTCGTACGCGTCTATTCCGGGGACCTCGCACACACGCGAGGGATCCCTGACACCTCCAGTTGGGACAGAACCAACCCACTCTCCGCCTCCGGTGCAAACACCACCTCCGGCACCTGTGCCATCACCACCTCCGGCACCTGTGCAATTGCAGCCGGAGCTACGTAGATCGCAGCGAACGATTCGACCACCTGATAGACTTAACCTGTAAATATACTTGGGGATTTTTTTTAAACAAAGGGGGGGTGAATGTGGTGAACTAGATATACCTGTCTGACTGCTCCTGTGGCTCCTCCCACAGACCCCTGTATAAAGGCGACTGTGGGCTGCTGCTCTCCCTCATTTTCCCCAGGATGTAGTGCTGTTTATTCTTCCAGTCAATAAAAGCCGATATCTCACTTCCTAAGTCTCAGCGTGAGTTATTGATGGTGCATCACAGGTCCAGGTTGAAGCAGCAGAGAGTACCGAAACGACTGAACCATTGTTTGGATGACGATTTAAGTGCTAAGCTGAATAGGAAAGGTCAGGTACAGGCTGAATCGAGGCGGCAGGTTCCAGGTCCCGGAGTGTACCAAAGAGTCTGAACCTGATGTTGAGACGACGATTCAGTGGGCAGGCCAGCTTGAAAAAGTCACAGTGTAAGGGTCAGAGGGGAGGGACAGGCCAGTTCAGCTTGCAGCTGCGCTCTGCACTGAACTAAGTCTGTGGACAGACTCTCGTTGTGGACTTCAATTCAGAATACTATTTGTTTGTGTTTATTGTTTGCATGATTTTTTGTTCTTTTTTTCTTTCCTCAGCGATCTGGATGTTTGACGGTCTTCTTTAATTATGATTTCTTTTGAGTTTCTTTGTTTTGTGGCTGCCTGTTAGGAGATGAATTTCAAGGTTGTATAATGCATACATACTTTAAAAATAAATATACTTTGAACAAAGTGGTTAAGATGGTGCTAAACGGTGACTCCTTTGCTTGCGTCTTCAGAAGCAGCTCTATTTCTATCTTTGATATCTCTTTTTTTTCCTTTTTAAGTTTCTTTTGAAGAGCCTGACCTGGAGTTACACTCTGACTTTGGTTCTTTGTGGGAATGGGACCTGAACTCAGGGCCTCACGATCAGCCGATTTTTGATATCTCAAGGATGTGGCCTGGAAGATGAGCACATTGGTGCTGGATTTTTGTGGTTCTGGAGATGGGCTGATTCTAGGCCAGTGTCCCTGACTGAGGCATCGCGGGAGAACACGGAACATTGGGAGCAGCGGGTTAGCTGCCATGGGCTGTGTGCCCAGAGACCTGAACCTTCCTGGGACCGACTCTCTGTGCACAGAGCCAGGAAAAAGCGACACAACAGACTTTTAACATCATAAATCAGCGAGGTTTGTTATGTCTCCCCTCTTGCAGTGAAACAGGGACTCCTCTTTTTTCCCTTATTAGGGAGAGAGAGAGAGAGTCTGTGGTATGTCGAATTACCGGGTGAACGAGTAGTTTTTGGGGTACTGCAAGTCTGTGTCTTTATTGATGCTTTGCTGCACATTTGAGTGCTCGGTGGAGGGCGCAGATGCTTTTTGCTAGTGGGGGAGTGGGGGGCTGCGTTTCCTTGCTGCTGCCTGTGTGTGGGGGGGGGGGCTTTGGGGTTCTAACGTTTAACTGTCATTCATTCTCTGGGGCACTCTGTTTTTGTGGATGTTTGTGAAGAAAAACAATTCTAGGATGTATATTGTATACATTTCTCTGACATTAAATGTACCTATTGAAACCCAACTTTGAGGTCATTCTAAATCAAATCATTTGGCTAAATAAGATAACTTTGAATTAGGTCTGGCAACTCAGAACTTGGTGTTTATGAAGCTCTGTGAACCATCAGAGGCAAAAATATATTTCAGCAGTCTGTAGCCTACTGCACCTTTGCCATTAAATGAAAGTTAAAATTATGGTACAGAAAAGGCATAGAAAAGAAGTTGGTAGCAGCACAAACCTAAAAATGAGGGGCCAACTATGCAAAGTCACTATACAGGATTACATGAATGCTACGCAGCGTACATTTTAAATAGCTGAGTAATCCACAATTCAGTTGAAGTTAAGGTTGAAAGACCCTGTCACATGGAGTCACAAATGATAGCTAATCATGCAGCTACAAGATAAAGGAAACTCCAAGAAAATGCAATCCTTAATGATGGTGGAACCTGGCACGTGTGCCAGAGACAAAGTTGAAGCATTTGCAATTGCAGACAGAAATGCCCAATGAATAATCTATACTGGCTTTATCCTGAGGTACCTCAGCACCCGAAGCCAATCTTCAATCATTTTGATTATTTATTTGAAAAATGATTGAGAACCCAGCTATTTCTCAAATAAACATGGACAATCAAATTGACTAGGTTCCCACCCGCCTCAGTTTACCTGTACAAAATTCACAACATTGGCATTTACCTGACATCATGAAAGTTGCCCAGGGCTGTCCTGTCTAGAAAAAGCAGGAAAATGTCCAATCTAACCAATCAATGCAACATCAGTCTATTTTTAGTTATCAGCAAATTTATGTAAGATATTATTGGCATAGCTATCAAGCATCATTACTCATTAATATTTTCTTCAATAAAGCTCACTTGGGTTTTACCAGATGCAGATGCACATTGATGTTATTACCATATTGCCTGTTCTGGTACTTTTTCACAGGGAGTTCTAGATTTAGACCTACCACCGATAAAGGACATGATATACTTTCAAGACAGAATAATGTATGACATGGAAAGCAATTTGCAGGTTGCATCTTTAGTGTGCATTTGCTGCCCTTGTATTTATTGAGAGTGGAAGCTGATACTTTAAAAGGCGTTTGTAGATGGTGCTGATGGTGAAGTAAATCACTATTTTGGGTAAATGATTGGTTGCTTTGTTCTGTTTTGAACTTCTTGAGATTTTATGAAATTACACTTACTCAATCAAATACAATCTCTATCATCACACTTTTGATTTGCATCATGCAGATGTTGGAAAGGTTTTGAAATGTCAGAAGGTGCAGGAAATTTAGCCTCTTAGCTGCTCTGGTACGTGTGTGTGTGTGTGTGTGTGTGTGTGTGTGTGTGTGTGTGTGTGTGTGTGTGTGTGTGTGTGTGTGTGTGTGTGTGTGTGTGTGTGTGTGTGTGTGTGTGTGTGTGTGTGTGTGTGTGTGTGTGTGTGTGTGTTTGTAGCTGTATATATAGCTGGTGTAGTTGCCTTTCTCATTAATGGGGTCCCTGTGATAATTGCAATAGGCGTCTGCGTGAGGGGAATGCAACCGAATGTTGAGTAGCTGGTTAGACTCTCTCTTGTTGGAGATAGTCATAACCAGGCCCTTTCATGGTACAAATCTTTGTTGCCACTTACCAACCCATGCTGGTGTAAATGTCAGTTGTCACTTATTAACCATATCTGAATATGGTCTTCATTTTGCTGCACCTAGACATGGACTGCAGAGCTGCATTATTCCTGACAAGTAGCAAATAGAAGTGAACATTGATGAACTTCAGATCTTATGATGGAAGGAAGGTCATTTTTAAAGCAGCTGAAATTAGTTGGGTCAAGGATATTGTCGAGGGAACACTTACAGTGTAGAAAGTATGCCATTAATGTGTTTTCCCCTTAATACCCATTGACTTCAGTTTTACCAGGCGCTTTGATGTCAGCAGCAATAACTCTCACCTCACTTCTGAAATCCAGCTCTTTGGTCGAAGGCTTTTGAAGAGTCCAGGTCTGATGGGCCCTGGGAAAACACAAACTAGGCATCAGTAAACAGATTATTGATGTGAAAGTATTGTCTGACAGCACTGCCAATGATACATTCAATCACTTTGCTGATGACTGAAATTAGACTGATTTAGCAGTAATTGGCCTAATTGTTCTTAACCTGCTTTCTGTGAACGAAACACACCTGGCCTATTTTCTGTATGTTGCAAGTATGATAGTTGTAACTATATTAGAACACTAGGGTCGGAAACATTTAAACTTGTGGTCCATGGACCCCTCAGGCAATGGTAGGGCTCCATGGCATAAAAAGGTTGGGAAACCCTGAATTAAATGATTCAGGGATATCTGAAATTTATCAGCCCACGCATTAGTACTATTTAGGCCTTAATGCATTTGGTCTTCATTTTCTATGAAAATAACCATCATTATTCATTAAATTTCTATTCTCTACAGGCATCTGTATTTGTTGTAGACCATGTATTAGTAATTTAAATTTTAGCCATTTGTTGTTCACAGTCAAAGTTTTTAACATAGGTAGAAAGCTACTATAGCCAACTCCTGTCTCAATTCTTATTACCCTGTGTTGTTGAGTCTTAAGACCCAAATTTCAAATCAAACTAAATCATTTTAGCTATTACAGATAGTTCCATCATTTAATGATCATTTTTTCCTAAAGACATTTTAACTATTAGAATATTAATTACCCATTTCTCATGACAGAATACCAGATTTAAAATATCCTGTCACTTATTGATCTCTCAATAATTAAAAAGAAAGCCATCTCATGTATACACCATGAATTTAATCTTTACACTATTAATGCTAGTTTGGATCCCCTGTGATTTTTGTTCCAAGTATTTCTAATTTCCTGATCTGCACCACATGCACTTAGTGGCCACTTTATTAGGTACAACTGTACACCTTTTTGTTGATGCAAAATCAGCCAATCATGTGGCAGCAACTTGATGCATAAAAGAATGCAAATATGGTCAGGAGGTTCAGTTATTGTTCAGACAGACATCAGAATAGAAAGGAAATGGATCTCAAGGGAGTGAGTTTTTTGAATGCCCTAAGATATAGCTTTTTAGAGCAGTTTGTTGTTGAGCCTTTTAGGGTATCAGCTATACTGGATTGGGTGTTATGTAATGAAATAGAGGCGATTAGGGAGCTTAAGGTAAAATAACCCCTAGGAACCAGTGATCGCAGTATAATTATGTTCAACTTGAAATTTGATAGGGAGAAACTAAAGTCTGATGTAGCTGTATTTCAGTGGAGTAAGGGAAATTACAGTGGTATGAGAGAGGAGTTGGCCAAAGTAAATTGGATGGAGCTGCTGGTAGGGATGTCAGCAGAACAGTAATGACATGCATTTCTGGGCAAAATGAGAAAGGTACAGGACATGTGTATTCCAAAAATGAAGAAATACTCAAATGGTAAAATCAAGTTAAGTCAACTTTTATTGTCATTTCGACCATAACTGCTGGTACAGTGCATAGTAAAAATGAGACAACTTTTTTCAGGACCATGGTGTTACATGACACAGTACAAAAAACTAGACTGAACTACGTAATAAAAAAAAACACAGAGAAAGCTACACTAGACTACAGACCTACACTGGACTGCATAAAGTGCACAAAAACAGTGTAGACATTACAATAAATAATAAACAGGACAGTAGGGCAAGGTGTCAGTCCAGGCTTTGGGTATTGAGGAGTCTGATAGCTTGGGGAGAAGAAACTGTTACATAGTCTGGTCGTGAGAGCCCAAATGCTTCGGAGCCTTTTTCCAGATGGCAGGAGGGAGAAGAGATTGTATGAGGGGTGCATGGGGTCGTTCATAATGCTGTTTTCTTTGCGGATGCAGCGTGTAGTGTAAATGTCTGTGATGGACATAGTACAACTGTGGCTGACAAAGGAAGTCAAAGCTATTGTAAAACCAAAAGAAAGGCATACAACAAAGCAAATATTAGTGGGAAGATAGATTGGGAAGTTTTTAAAAACCTCCAGAGAGCAACTAAAAAAATCATTAGAAGGGAAAAGATGAAATATAAAAGCAAGCTAGCAAATAATATCAAAGTGGATAGTAAAAGTTTTTCAAGTATGTTAAAAATAAAAGAAAGAAATGAGAGTGGATATAGGACCACTAGAAAATGAGGCAGGAGAAATAATAACGAGGGACAAAGGGTTGGTTGATGAACTAAATGAGTATTTTGCATCAGTCTTCACTATGGAAGATACTAGCAGTATCCCTGATGTAGTGTGTGAAGGAAGAGAAGTGGGTGCAGTGTCTGTTACAAGAGAGAAGGTGCTCAAAATGTTGAAAGACCTAAAGGTACGTAAGTCACCCAGACCAGATGAACTGCACCTGAGGGTTCTGAAAGAGGTAGCGTTAGAGATTGTGGTTGCATTAGAAATAATCTTTCAAAATTTATTGGACTCTGGCATGGTGCCAGAGGACTGGAAAATTGCAAACATTACTCCACTCTTTAATAAAGGAGGAAGGCAGAAGAAAGGAAATTATAGACCAGTTAGCCTGATTTCAGTGGTTGGGAAGATATTGCAGTCAATTGTTAAGGATGAGGTAATGGAGTACTTGGTGACACAGGACAAGATAGTACAAAGTCAGCATGGTTTCCTTCAGGGAAAATCCTGCCTGATGAACCTGTTGGAATTCTTTGAAGAGATTACAAGTAGGATAGATAAAGGGAATGCAGTGGATGTTGTATATTTGGACTTTCAGAAGGCCTTTGACAAGGTGCCACACATGAGGCTGCTTACCAAGTTAAGAGCCCATGGTATCACAGGAAAGTTACTAACATGGTTATGGCATTGGCTGGTTGGTAGGAGGCAGCAAGTGGGAATAAAAGGATCCTTTTCTGGTTGGCTGCCAATGACTAGTGATGTTCCTCAGGGGTCAGTGTTGGCACCACTTCTTTTTATACTGTATATAAATGATTTAGATGATGGAATAGATGGCTTTGTTGCCAAGTTTGCAGATGATACAAAGATTGATGTAGGGGCAGGTAGTGTTGAGGAAACAGGTAGGATGCAGAAGGACTTAGACAGAATAGGAGAATGGGAAGAAAGTGGCAAATAAAATACCATGTTACAAAATGCATGGTCATGTATTTTGGTAGTAGAAATAAATGTATGGACCATTTTCTAAAATGGGGAGAAAATCCAAAAACCTGAGTTGCAGAGGGACTTGGGAGTCCTTGTGCAGAACACTCTGAAGGTTAATTTGCAGGTTGAGATGGTGGTGAGGAAGGCAAATGCCATGTTAGCATTCATTTCAAGAGGTCTAGAATACAAGAACAAGGATGTGATGCTGAGGCTTTATAAGTCACTGATGAGGCCTCACCTTGAGTATTGTGAGCAGTTTTGAGCCCCTCATCTTAGAAAAGTTATGTTGGCATTGGAGAGGGTCCAGAGAAGGTTCACAAGGATGATTCCAGGAATGAAAGGGTTATCATACGAGGAACATTTGATGGCTTTGGGTCTGTACTCACTGGAATTCAGAAGAATAAGGGGGAATCTCATTGAAACCTTTCGAAAGTTGAAAGGCCTAGACAGAGTAGATGTGGAAAGGATGTTTCCCATGGTAGGAAAGTGTATGACAAGAGGTCACAGCCTCAGGGTAGAGGGGCCCCCTTCCAAAACAGAGATGTGGAGAACTTTCTTTAACCAAAGGGTGGTGAATTTGTGGAATTTGTTGTCACATGCAGCTGTGGAGGCCAGGTCATTGGGTGTATTTAAGGCAGAGGTTGATAGGTTCTTGATTAGACATGGCATCAAAAGTTACGTGGAGAAGGCCAGGAACTGGGGTTGAGGAGGAGATAGGAAAAATGATCAGCCATGATTGAATGGTGGAGCAGACTTGATGGATCAGGTGGCCTAATTCTGCTCCTATGTCTTATGGTCTTATGAAATGTGACCTAAGTGATGTTGACAGTGGAATGATTGTTGATGCCAGACGGGGTGGTTTGAATATCTTAGAACCTCTTTGGATTTTTATGCACAACATTCTCTAGAGCAGGGGTTCCCAACCTTTATGCCATCAACCCCCACCATTAACTGGGGGTTTTATGGACCCCAGGTTAAAACCCCCTCCTGTAGAGTTTACAAAGAATACTGTGAAAAATGAAAAAAAAGAAGACATCTAGTGAGTGGCAGTACACCTGAGAAACAAGACCTTTGGCCCAACTTGTCCAATCCATGCAAGGTGTCTGTCTGAGCTGGTCCCACTTTCTTGCATTTGGCCCATATTCCTCTCGGCATTATCTATTCATGAACCTATCTAAATGTCTTTTAAGCATTGTAATAGTACTCACCTCTACAGCCTCCATTGGTGGCTCTGTCATTACACGCACTGCAGGAGCCATATATCAATTTTCCGCCTGTTGGAGCTATGCATCTATTTTCTGTCTTTATTGTATTTTGTGATGTGTTTTTTATGATAATCTGTCATGTGACTTGGGGCGTGGTAGAAGCAAATGTGCATAGTTATGCATTCATGCTTAGTTTAGTTTAGTTGAGAGAAGGTAAATCACGAGGTGAATTTTTTTTGTTGATCGCTAATTTAGTTCAACTGCTTAGTTGAATTGAATTGACTTTATTAATTACATGTACTTTGTACACGAGGAGTGAAAATCTTTATATTATGTCTCTGTCTAAAGGTCCAATGTGCAATTTATAGTAATTTATAATAAATAGTATGTACAACAGGATAGTCAATATAACATAGCATGAATGAATCAGTTTGATAGCCTGGTGGAAAAAGTTGTCCTGGAGCCTATTGGTCCTGGCTTTTATGCTGTGGTACCATTTCCCAGATGGTAACAGCTAGAACAGTTCGTGGTTTTCTGGCCCTTTTTACACACCTGTCTTTGTAAGTGTCCTGAAAAGTGGGAAGTTCACATCTACTGATGCGCTGAGCTGTCTGCACCACTCTCTGCAGAGTCCTGCGATTGAGGGAGGTACAGTTCCCATACCAGGCAGTGATGCAGCCAGTCAGGATGCTCTCAATTGTGCCCCTGTGGAAAGTTCTTAGGATTTGGGGGCCCACACCAAACTTCTTCAACCATCTGAGATGAAAGAGGCGCTGTTGTGCCTTTTTCACCACACAGCCGGTACATACAGACCATGTGAGATACTCGGTGATGTTTATGCCAAGGAACTTAAAGCTTGTTCACCCTCTCAATCCCAGACCCATTGATGCCAATAGGGGTTAGCCTGTCTCCATTTCTCTTGTAGTCCACAACCAGCTCTTTTGTTTTTGTGACATTGAGGGAGAAGTTGTTTTCTTGACACCTCTGTGCCAGGGTGATGACTTCTTCTCTGTAGGCTGCCTCATTATTATTTGAGATTAGGCCAATCAGTGTAGTGTCATCAGCAAATTTAATTAGCAGATTAGAGCTATAAGTGACGACACAGTCATGGGTATACAGAGAGTAAAGGAGGGGGTTTAGGACACAGCCTTGAGGGGCACCTGTGTTGAGGGTCAGAGTGGCAGAGATGAGGAATCTCATTCTTACCACCTGCTGATGATCTGACTGTAAATCCAGGATCCAGCTGCACAAGGTAGGGTGAAGACCAAGATCTCTGAGCTTCTTGTCAAGCCTGGATGGAACTACGGTGCTGAACAGTAGTCCAAGAACAGCATTCTCACATAAGGATCCTTCTCCAGATGTGTAAGGACAATGAGTCGAGCTGTGGCTATTGCGTCATCTGTCCATCAGTTGTGTTGGTAGGCGAATTGTAGAGTGTCCAGTGTGGGTGGTAGCAAGCTACGGATGTAGCCCTTGACCAGCCTCTCAAAGCAGTTGCTTATTATTGAGGTCAGTGCGACAGGATGCCAGTTGTTCAAACATGTCTTTTTGGGTACAGGAACAATGGTGGATGTTTTGAGGCAAGAGGGCACTCTACACTGGGAGAGGGAGAGATTAAAATGTCTGTAAACTCACCAGCCAGTTTTGCCGTGCACACCCTGAGTACCCGTCCTGAGATGCCATCCGGTCCCGCAGCCTTGCGACTGTCCACTCGTTGGAAACACCTGCATTCTTCAGCCTCAGAGATGACCAAGCTGCAGATCGCATCAGCAGCTCTCCTCAGGGCCTCAGTATTGGCGATATCGAATTGAACGTAAAAATGATGTAGCTCATCTGGGAGACAGGCAGCGATGTTGGAAACTCCACTACGTTTAGCTTTGAAGTCTGCGATGGTGTGCAGACGTTGCCATAGGCTGTGTGTGTTGTTGGTGGAGAGCTGAGTCTGAAACTTGTCCCTGTGTTGTTGTTTCACTGCCTTGATGACTTTGTGTAGATCGTAGTTGCATTTCTTGAGTTCCTATTGGTTACCGGCAACGTAAGCTCTGTGTCGCGTGGTAAGTGCTGCTCACATGGAACTATTGATCCAGGGTTTCTGGTTTGGATAGACCCTGACCGATTTCTGTGGGACAACATCTTCAATGCACTTCTGAATGAAACTCATGACCCCATCCGTGAAGTCAGAGAAATCATCATCATGGAAGACATTCCAGTTGACATCATCAAAGTATTCCTGTAGCATCAAGGCCGATTGGTTGGACCAACAGTGGATGGTTACACTAATTGGGACATCATTGGAACGCTAATTAGATTGCTAAATTTGCTTAAATACTGTACGTCAGTTCAACTGTTAAATTTGTTCCTTTGCTAATTTGAATACTATATCACTAATTTAGTTTCATTAGTTTAGTATTGCTACAAGATTAATCTTTTTGCTGATTTTGTAATAAAAGATCAAATGTAATAAAAGAATTTCATTATTTTGGAAATGCGTCATACAGTGTCGATCTCCTGATCTAGTCTCTCAGCAGCTTAGGTTTGTTTAAAAATAACTGCAATATTTTTTAAAAAATAGCTATACCAAATGAACACCAGCCTTCAGCTAAGGATTGCCTCGGACCTGTTGGCAAAATTGGAATCACAACAACGAGAAGCCTGCACATAGGCAACCCAGCATCTTGTGGCAAGTAAATGACATTTTGTTGATCCTTGTTGTGTATTTGTGGTTTGAACACAGTTTTGAATAGTCAGCGCTGCCTGTCCATTGGGGACCATTCCTCAATCTTCTCTATCTAATACCTCTTCTGCATGCATTAAAATTGAGGCTGATTTAGCTGCATTAATTGCACAGCATCAGTTATTGAAAGACAAACATGCAATGGAAGAGCAAGAGGAACAGTGTGGAAAAGGAAGGAGCAGATTAAGTCCCAGGAAGAAATGTCTGCACAGGTGGCCAAAATTAATATGCTAAGGGCTACACGTGTGATGAGTGCTCAAAGTACTCTAGCGGGACAGTCCTGCAGTGTGAAGAGGCACAGAAGAAAACAAAAACACTTAATGTCAGTGTTGAACCACTTGTTCTTCAAGTGTTTGAGATGCAGGTACAAGACCCCCAGAGGTAGTTGACAGTATTTACTCTCAGCCTGCACTAATGAGGGACTCTGAACATATGCCAAATCTGCCAGCTCAATGGGCTCATGGGGACATTCACTTACAGCATGAAAACACTTGTTTTAGATAATAGATGTCAAAATAGTATTATTGATATTATGAGGAAGCAAAATGACATAACAACTTTATTGACATAACAACAATAATCTCATCTCTGCCTAAAAGAGAGATTCAATTCTTCGATGGAGATCCATTGTAGTTAAGTGCATTCATGAGGGCTTTTGAAAACGGCATTGAAGGCAAGTCTGACAGCTATTGTGCCTGCTTCTATTTCCTTGAACAGTACACTAGATGTCATTCTAGAGAACTTTCAGAAATTGCCAGCATGTTGACCCAAAGAAAGGGTATGTAAAAGTATAGGCTTTACAACAGGAACATTTTGGACTGAAAGTAAATTGCATCTGCCTACACACAAAAGGCTCTTTCTTGATTTCTTATCAAATGATGACAAATACTTCTCGACACCAAACTTACCAGATTTGGCGAGAGGAGAGGCAAAGGCTGAATTCAGAACAGCAAATTCCATAACAAATGTACACCCTCAGTCACATACCCGCCGACATATTCCCCCAGCCAGCATGCCACTAGCAGTTGAACCCATGGCACAGTAATTAGCACGACGAGATCTCGTCACTTCAGGACTATATCAGTTTGACGATAAACCTGAAAATTACCGTGCATGGTACTCCTCATTCGCCAACGCTATCCACGGAGTCCAGCTTGGAGCAACCCAAGAGTTGGATCTTATGACGAAATGGCTGGGAAAAGAATCATGCAAACAGGTGAGCCGCATATGTTCAGTGTACATTAACAACCCCAAGCTAGCCTTACGCAAAGCATGGGAGAGACTTCGGGAGTGCTAAGCAGCCCCTGAAATTATTGAAACGGCACTATTTCGACGTCTGGAAAATTTTCCTAAGGGGTCAGCCAAGGACCACACTAAGTTAAGAGAGCTCAGAGATTTACTCATGGAGATTCAAGGCGCCAAAGAAGATGGCTATTTAACTGGTCTATCATACCTAGATACTTCATACGGGATTAGACCAATCGTGGACAAACTTCCATTTGGGCTGCAGGAAAGGTGGGTGTCTGTTGGCTCAGAGTACAAGGAAGAGAACGATGGTCAATTTCCTCCCTTTGAGTATTTCACTAGGTTTGTGTGCAAAGAGGCAAAGAAGCAAAACGAACCTAGCTTCATGAGTCCAGGTAGCAGTACAATTTACACCAATCCAGTTAAATCCACTTCGAATAATTTCAACATTAATAAACCTGTCTCAGTGCGTAAAACTGAAGTCTTTACAACTAACAATGACCCTAGCAAGAATTGTCATTGCATAACAAACCCCACCCCCTCAAAAATGCAGAACGTTTAGGAAAAAACCCCTCAAGGAGAAAAAGATATGTTTTAAATGCTGTTCCTCTACCTCTCACTTTGCTAGAGAGTGTACGATCCCCGTGAGGTGCCCGGAATGTAACAGCACTAATCACGATGGGGCCATGCATCCCGGCCCGTTACCACAAACCGACAACGCTCCTTCACCCTCACAACAGGACGGCGGGGAGGGAGAGGCTCACTCCAGGACAACTGTTGTCAGCTCGAGCTGTACAGAAGTTTGCAGTCAAGCTCAGTCAAGCCGTTCTTGTTCAAAGATCTGCCTCACTAAGGTGTACCCTAAGGGAGCCAAAGACAAGGCCATCAAAGCCTACGTAATTCTGGACGATCAGAGCAATTGCTCACTAGTCAGACCAGAGTTCTTTGACTTGTTCAACATTGAGAGTAATCAGTTCCCATACTACCTTGGAACTTGCTCAGGCAGCGTGGAAACATATGGAAGGAAGGCAGAAGGCTTCCAGCTCGAGTCCCTGGATGGTAAAGTTGTTATCTGTCTCCCTCCACTCTTAGAATGCAATGAAATTTTGAATAACCGCACTGAGATCCCAACGCCAAGTGCAGTGCTACACCAGCCACATCTCCACCACATTGCCAAGCACATCCCAGAACTGGATCCAAAAACAGAAATACTCCTGCTATTAGGAAGAGATGTTCTCCAGGTGCACAAGGTTAGGCAGCAGGTCAATGGACCACACGACGCCCCTTTGCCCAACGCCTGGATCTGGGCTGGGTGGTGATAGGAGAGGTGTGCCTTGGTAATGTACACAAATCGACAGTTAACATACTCAAGACCAATGTGCTAGAGAGTGGCCGCCATTCAATTTTTCAACCCTGCACAAGTTTCATGTGTATCAAGGAAGCACGACAAGGCTTTAACAAATGTAAAGTAAATGACAAGACGCTGGGTCAGTCAGTCTTCGCTCAACTGAGCATGATAATAAACTTGCTCCATCAGCACAAGACGCCATTTTCTTAAAAATAATGGACACCAAGATCTTCAGAGATGAAGCAAATAATTGGGTCGCCCCACTACCTTTCAGAGAACCGCGCCAGTGCTTGCCAAACAACAAAGAGCAGGCAGTCAAGCGGTTCACGTCCTTGCAAAAAACCCCGAAAAGGAAACCTGAGATGCAGCAACAATACGTAGCATTTATGGAGAAGATCTTCGCTAATGGACATGCTGAAGTAGCACCGCCACTGAGGGAAGGCGAGGAGTGCTGGTACCTCCCAGCGTTTGGGGTTTACCACCCACAAAAGCCCAATCAGATCAGGGTGGTCTTTGACTCCAGTGCTCAGTGCGCTGGTATCTCCCTTAATGACGTACTCCTTACAGGCCCCAACCTTAACAATACCCTTCTCGGGGTCCTGCTGTGCTTCCGGAAGGAGAAGGTCTCAATCTTAGCGGACATCCAGCAGATGTTCCATTGCTTCTTAGTACAGGAGGACCATCGCAATTTCCTCCGTTTCTTATGGTACAAGGACAATGACATCAACAAGGAAGTCATTGAGTACCGGATGAAAGTCCACGTTTTTGGCAATAGTCCATCACCTGCTGTGGCCATCTATGGGCTGAGAAGAGTCATCAGGGAGGGTGCACAGGAGCACGGCGATAACGCCGTTAAGTTTGTAGAAAGGCACTTCTATGTCGACGACGGCTTGATATCGCTACAGAAAGAAGACGAAGCAATCGATCTGCTCGGATGTACACAAGCCTCACTCGCTGAGTCAAACTTCCGCTTGCGTAAGTTCGCATCAAACTGTCAGGCAGTAACGGAGGCCTTTCCACACGATGACTGTGCTCCGGCAATCAAAGACCTAGATCGAGATGGAGAAACCATACCCACACAAAGGAGTTTGGGCCTCCTTTGGGAGATTACGACTGACACATTCACGTTCCGTGATCGGCACGACCGTGATCAAGCCATTTACCCGCCGTGGAGTTCTCTCCACTGTCAACAGTGTTTTCAATCCCTTGGGTCTACTGGCACCAGTTACGATTCAGGGAAGAGTCCTTCTCAGAGAACTTACCTCTGAACTCTCTGACTGGGATACTCCCCTACCAGAAGACAAGCTAAGCAAGTGGGAGGCTTGGAGAGATTTACTTCAAGATCTAAAACAGCTTCATATCCGACGTAGGTACACTGCGACCTCACCCACCGAGGCAGCGCACACAGAATTGTGTGTTTTTTCGGATGCGTCTACCAAGGCCATTGGTGCTGTGGCTTACTTGAAAGTAGTCGGGAAGGATGGTCAAGTTGAAGTAGGATTTGTAACTGGTAAGGCGAAGCTCACTCCTCAGTCCGAGCCGACAATTCCAAGGCTTGAACTGTGCGCAGCTGTTCTGGCTGTGGAAATGGCAGATCTTATCCAGGACGAGCTAGACCTAGAGCTGGACGATATCAAGTTCTACACAGATAGCAAAGTAGTGCTTGGTTATATTTATAACGAATCAAAACGCTTCTACTTGTACGTTCATAATAGAGTTCAACGTATCCGCCTGTCTTCAAAGCCCGAACAATGGCATTATGTACGTACCGAGGATAACCCTGCAGACCATGCATCGAGATCCTTACCTGCATCCCGCCTGGCTCAGACGTCCTGGTTCACCGGACCCCCCTTTCTGTATCAGCCACCAACAGAAAAAACTCAAATGAGCGAGACATTTGAGCTGATCGAACCCGAAAGAGACTCGGAAATTCGGCCGCAAATACAAACAGGAGTCACCTACCTCGAAGAATCGATACGTATTAATGAACGCTTTCAGCGGTTCTCCACTTTGAATTCTTTAGTGAGAGGACTTGCGTTCCTCATTCACATGGCCAGATCACACAAACACTCATCCCGAAATAGTAAATGTAAGGGATGGCACAAATGTAACTTACCTCGCACTGTGGACGAATTGGCCCAGGCAAAGGA
The DNA here is from genome assembly GCF_048418815.1 of Hemitrygon akajei. Classification (NCBI taxonomy): domain Eukaryota; kingdom Metazoa; phylum Chordata; class Chondrichthyes; order Myliobatiformes; family Dasyatidae; genus Hemitrygon; species Hemitrygon akajei. Next base: position 111,943,148 of record NC_133125.1, read on the forward strand.
CGTTATCTTTAAAGCAACTCAAAGAGCGGCTTTTGCAGGGGAGTTTTCAGCTCTCCAAGCTAATAAACCAATACCAAAGGACAGCCCTTTGAGGAAATTCAACCCGATCCTGAAGAACGATATCATCTGCATTGGAGGCCGGTTAATACACTCCCAACTTCCAGCTGAAGGAAAGAGCCCAGTAATCCTGCCCAAAGACAGCCATGTGTCCTTACTGCTCACTCGCCATCACCATGAACAGGTAAAGCATCAGGGCCGTCACCTGACGGAAGGAGCAATAAGGGCAGCGGGACTGTGGATCTTGGGAGGTAAAACACTGATCAATTCAGTACTTTACAAATGTGTAACCTGCAGGAAACTGTAAGGGAAGCTGGAAGCTCAACGTATGGCGGACCTCCCACCAGAACGCCTCGAAGCCTGCCCTCCTTTTACATATGTGGGGCTCGATGTATTTGGTCCCTGGACTATCACTACAAGACGCACCAGAGGAGGACAAGCAGAGAGCAAGCGATGGGCCATCATGTTTAGCTGCATGAGTTCAAGAGCGGTACACATTGAGGTCACTGAATCTTTGGATACATCCAGCTGTATTAACGCTCTCAGGCGCTTCTTTGCGCTAAGAGGCCCTGCAAAACAGTTAAGGTCTGATTGCGGCACGAACTTTGTTGGAGCGTCCAAGGAGCTGGGGATGGACAAAACGGTGCAAAGGTACCTCAGTCAGCAGGGATGCAACTGGGAGTTTAACACACCACACACCTCTCACATGGGAGGCGCATGGGAGCGGATAATTGGTATCGCCAGAAGAATTCTTGATTCAATGTTTCTGCAGCAACGCACCCGACTGGCCCACAAGGTACTGTGCACACTAATGGCAGAGGTCACAGCCATTATAAATGCATGACCACTCCTACCTGTGTCTTCTGACCCGGAAAACCCCTTCATACTCTCGCCATCAATGCTCCTTACGCAGAAGGCAGGAGCTCCCCCTCCACCTGGGGACTTCTCTGATAAGGATTTGTACACAAAGCAATGGAGACAGGTCCAGGCTCTGGCAAATCGGTTCTGGTCTCGTTGGAGACATGAATATCTACCTTTGTTGCAACAGACAAAAGTGGACAGAACCCTGCAGGAATCTTCAAGTTGGAGATTTAGTCCTGCTCAGGGACAAGAAAATCGCCCGCAACTGCTGGCCAATGGCCAGAATCACTGCCACATTCCCTGGTAGGGATGGACATGTCAGGAAGGTTGAGTTGAAAACTTCTGACCAAGGTGATGTGAAAATTTACCAAAGACTAGTTGCAGAAGTCATTCTACTTCTACCTAAGGACTGATTTAGGGACTGAAATTTTGTATTATGTTCATTGTGACCTTACGAAAGTCAGGCAGGGAGTGTGTTGCCTTTAAGGCATTTGTTTAGTTTATTATATTTTCGCTTTAGTAATTCGTTTGTTATCGTTTTCTAGTTAAAGTTAAGGTTGTTTAAAGTAAATTCGTTGTCTGTGATATATCGCGGCATGCGATGACGTCACACCCGGTTTCGCCACGTCTTGTGGGAAAATACCGGTTTGGAGAAACGGGAAGGAGGGGGCTTATGTGTGCAGGATAAGCGCGAGAAAAGTTTTCTTTCTACACACTAGAAACATTAGTGAAGCAACGCCGTAAGTTCATGAGATAATCGATATGTTGAATTGAAAATGTAAACGCTGATTCTGTTAAAAGAAATGACGGTTGATAAAGTTTATGTTTTTTGTTATTTAAAGAGTTGCAGATAGTTTGTGTTGAAGTGTATTTAAAGCCAGTCAATGGCGTAGGTAGATTCTGACTGTATGTTGCACTTTAATGTAATATAGTTGTTGTAGCTTTACTTTTGCAAGTATTTATGATGTAAATGTGATGTCAAGAAGGAAACAAATACTGTATATATTTTGTATTGTTTTAACAACAGTTTTCACCATACGTTAATGTGGAAGAGTGAACAGTAAACGGTTAATCTTACTGGGACCGCCTCATTGACTGGTTTATGCTTGGTGTTTAGTTCAGAGTTCTTTTACACCTGTGCGAGAACACTACAGTCAGAGTGAAGAAGACAGAAGGGGGGTGGAAATTTGTCTACCAGAAGGAGAAATTGATATTCATGCCATCAAGTGAGGTTTATCCAGACAGTATATAAGGCATTGCTCTTCCACGCTGAGGGTTGTCTCATCTTAGACAGACACGTTGGAACAAGAATTAAAACGTTTGGCCGCCACAAAGTCCCACTCGTGGCAGATGGTGTGGAGGAGATCAAGTGGTTACTTATGCTTTCCCAGATCAAGGAAGTACAGCAATGTTTTGCACAGTGAGCTTCATGAACAAACACAGCCTAACAGGAAAAAGGACACACATTCCCATGAGTCAAGAGAAGGCCGTGAGTAACTACATTGTTTCAGTATTGGAAGTGGTTGACTTAGATGGTGAAAACTATTGTGAACTACTTAATGTCTATACACAGGTAAGTATGCCTGTCCACAAAGGAAATAGTTCTTGTCAGAGAGATCTTCAGGAATGGTCTCACCTGAACCATGTCCATTTGCCAGAGATTGAACTGCTGATAAAAACAAATGTAGCTTTTGCAAGTGATTCACAGTGTCAATAATGGACCTTATGCAATTAGAACAATGTTGGGTTGGACAGTGAATAGACCACTGAAAGGAGATCATGGTGATGGAAGAGACTGTGTATGGCCAGTGCTGACAGTTAACAAGATCTTCATTTTGAACTTGGATGGACTTTGGTAGCAGCATTTTAAGGCAGACTTCCCTGAATGCAGTCAGGATGAACAACCTGCTTTGTCAAGAGAAGACCACAAGTTCATGGAACTGGATGCAAATTCTGCAAAACTGGTGGATGGCTACTACCAGATGAATTTACTTTGATAAAGAAGGAGATTAACATACCAAAAAAAATAGGAAGATTGCTGAACAATGCGTTCTAAATCTAAGGAAGAGGTTTAAGAAGGATTTGTAATTTCACACTGACTACACAACTTTAATGAAGGATGTCATCTCCAAAGGTTATGCCAAAGGAATGCCAGCAGAGGATCTGGAACACAGTGATGGGAAAGTCTGGCATATTCCACATCATGGTGTTTATCACCACGGAAAGGAAAACTTTGTGTTGTGTTTGACTGTGGAACAACTTCTTAGGGAATATCACTTAATTCTCAGCTTTTACAGGGACTAGATCTTACAATCTCACTGACTGGAGTCATAACCAGATTCAGAAAAGAACCATTGGTGATCATGACAGATATTGAATTAATATTTCATCAGGTTAAAGTACCAGCTGAAGATGCAGATCTGGTGAGGTTTCTCTGGTAGCCTGATGGTGACCTCAGCCAAGATATGGTGGACTTTAGAATAATAGTACATCTCTTTGGAGCAGTTTTATTGCCGAACTATGCTAATTTTGTGCTTAAGAAATGTGCAGAAGACAATGAAGAATAGTTCAACCGTGGAGGCAGTGATGATTTTGCATTGCTTCTGTGTTGATGACAGTCTTGTGTCAGTGTCCTCAGAGAAAGAAGTGATGCTTCTCTATCATGGCCTTGTATTCATTTGTGCTAAAGGCAGCTTTTGACTCTCAAAGTGGATAAGCAATAGCCATAGTGTGCTAGTTGTGATACCAGAAGAACAAAGAGTAAAATACATGAAGCATTTGGGTTCGGTTCAAGATGTACCAAACTCATTCCACTGAAATACAACACTGAGCTTCATAGAAAGTCATTCCTGCCTGTGGCCATCAAACTTTACAACTCCTCCCTCGGGGTGTCAGACACTCTGAGCCAATAGGCTGGTCCTGGACTTATTTCCACTTGGCATAATTTTCTTATTATCATTTAATTATTTTTGGTTTTATTTTGCTATATTTCTACTCTATTCATGGTTGGTGCAACTGTAACGAAACCCTATTTCCCTCGGGATCAATAAAGTATGTCTGTCTGTCTGTCTGTACCTTTGGTGGTATGCAATGGTGCGTTCACCCTGATACTTTCAAATTTAAGATCACTGTCCGAGATAGACCATTCACCAGAAGGGTGAATCCTCTCCACAGTCATCTATAATCCTGCAGACGCAAGTGAAGATGGCCCACATATTGTTGCACAATATGTGCTCTCAGGTGCACGGTGCTCTTATCATGAGAAAATCTAGAGTAGTTCCACTGAAGTCAGTTTCCATCCCTCATATGGAGATCTGGTGTGGTGGCAGGCCACATGGATATGTTGTGGAGGAAGGAGATACACATGCAGCTTCAGGACTCAGTGTTTCGGACTGATAGTACCTCTGTGCTGAACTACATTAAGAATGAAACTTCCAGGTTCTGAACCTTTGTTGTAAACAGGGATTCAGAAATTCTTAAGGCCGCATAACATCTCAATGGAGGTATGTAAATACTTCAAGCAACCCAGCTGATGTGGTCACTAGTGTGTTGAAGGTGAAAGCATTCCTGAAGAGTGAGACATGGGTATCAGGGCTTCAGTATCTTCTTCAGTGTGAAAGGGAATGGCCTGTGAATTCTGATTGCTCTGGAGAACTTCTGCCAGATGGTTCAAAGGTCAAGAGGAGTGTTATGATGAATGCTATGCAGATTGAAGATGAGGTGGACGTGGTAACACATATACTCCATCACTTCTTGTCTTGGACCTGTCTGAGGAAGACAGTGGCCTAGATTCTTAGACTTAATGACCTGCTCTTGTTTCTGCATCATAACAGGAAGTGAGTGAACATCCCTCTTGCTCTTTCTGACTTGGATGAAGAACAACAAGGGTATTCTTTGCAAAGAGAGACTGAGAAGAGCAAAGGTCAGATAGGCCAAGATTGTCTCTCAGTGGAGGAGCTCAGAAAGGCTGAAATGGAGATCATTGGGTTTTGCCAAAGAAAGAGATTTCCAGATGAATTCTCAAGTTTGCAAATGGGAGAAAGTGTGAAAAGGAACAGCCATATTTTCAAGCTTAACCTAGTACGTGAAGATGGTATCTTGAGGGTTTGTGGACAGCTTTGTAGGGCAGCCACACCTGAAGAGTATGATCATCTTATTATACTGACAAAGGATCTTCATATCTCACACCTCGGTCTGGGGCATGTACATCAAGGGGTGGGGCATGGTGGCCATAACCATGTGTAATCCAGGTTGCACCAAAATTTCTGGATTCCCGGTGGTAGGACAGCTATAAGACAAATCCTGCCTAAGTGTGTTGTTTCTCAATGGTTGCACACACCTCCAGGATGCCAGCACATGGAAGATCTACCCCTGGACAGGGACTCTCCAGATGAACCTCTGTTTACATGTGTATGAGTAGACTACTTTGGACCTTTTGAGGTGAAGAGCAGAAGGGGTACAGTGAAGAGGTATAGGTTCATATCTACCTGTCTAGCTGTACGAGCTTTTCACATTGCAGTAGCATCTTCTTTAGACACAGATTTCTTTATTAATGCACTTCATGCTTTATCGCAAGATGAGGACAGATTGATGAACTGTGCTCTGAGAGTGCGACAAACTTTGTTGGAGCTGAGCGTGAGTTACAAGAACCTATTGAGAAATGGAATCATTCACGGATCAGTGATGTCCTTCTTCAAAAAGGAATTAAGTGGATTTTAAGCTCTCTAGCTGGTTCACATCGTGGAGGAATATGGGTGAGATTGATCAGTTCTGTGTGAAAGACTCACAGTTCCACCATGAAGATACAGAATCCTGACGAAGAGGGTTTCCACATAGTCCTCTGAGAAGCAGAGGCAATTATCAATGGTTGTCCAACTACTAAAGCATCCACCAATCCCAATGATTTGGAAGCTCTAACGCCCAACCATCTGTTGCTTCTGAAGTCCTCACCATCCTTACCACCAGGAGAATCCCAAAAAGAAGACATTTATGCTCATCACAGATGGAAGCAGGTGCAATACATGTCAAAGTTATTTTGGAATCAAGTGGTATTTACCATAGTTACAGGAATGTCAGAAATGGTCAGGTATACAACACAATTTCCTCCCAGAAGACATTCCGCTTAGAGTTGACAACACAGTACCTCAAAACTCATGGATCATGGGAAGAGTCATTGAAGTCTTTCCAGACAGAAGAGGATTTGTGTGGCAGGTGTGCATCAAGACCATCACCAGCTGTCTCGACAGGCCTATAGCCAAGATCTGTTTTCTGCAGGAAGCAGAGGTTTGAACAGCTCTAGAAACTTCATGACTTTGACTTGACAGAGAGTGCCGGTCAAGATCACACTGTTCTGGGCTAAGTGCTAGTAACTTCGGGCCAAGATGATTGTTACATGACTTGACTGGAAGAAGAAAGAAGAAAGGGGACATTTGTATAAATGTTAAGATGTTTGTACTTGAAGATTTCATGTCTCCTATTTTAGTAGTATGTAGTCATAATTATTATAGTGTAATAATTAAAGGGCAGGGATGTAGGAGCCATGTATCTATTTTCTGTCCGTGTTGTATCTTGTGAAGTATTTATTAGGGTAATTTGTCATGTTGGTTGGGGCGCGGTAGAAGCAAATGAGAATAGTTACATATTCATGCCTGGTGTGGTTAGCTTATTTGAGAGAGTATAAGCCACAGGGTGATTTGTTTCTGATCACTAATTTAGTTTGACTACTTTGTTATGGTAATTGGGACATTATTGGAATGCTAATTAGACCACTAACTTTGCTTGAATATATTAGTTTGACCGCTAATTTTGTTACTTCGCTAATTTGAACACTCTATCGATAATTTAGTTTGGTTAGATTTTTGTTCGTTACAAGATTGTTCACCTTTGCTGGTTTCATACTATAGGACTAAGTGAACATTTTTAGATTTGGAAATTCATTATCTGGAAATGTGTCATACTGTGTCGATCTTTTGGTTTAGTCTCTCAGCAGTTTTGGTTTGTTTTAAAGTAACCACTACACACATCATATTCTATCTGAAAATGGTTGCCCCTCAAATCATTTATAAATCTTCCCTGACTCTCCTTTTAAAACCTGGTATTTAGAGACAGAAAATAAATAAATAGAAGAAAAGTTACAATCAAATCCAAAGAGAGAAAAGTAAATGATAGTTAATATTTTAAATTCAATTTAAGTCCCAATTATGAGAATGAGTTGTGTATGAGTAACGTACTCAAGGGGACACTGAGATAGTTGGAATGATATCAGCAGAAAACGGGGAGTTCGGAATTAGAAAGGGATGAAAAATTGAAGTGATTGATAACTAGAACCTCAGTGTGGCCCTGTTTTGAGCAAAGGTATTCTATAAAACATCCATCCATTCTGCATTTATTTACTTCTGAATAGAAAAAAAACAGTGTGTGCAGTGGAAACAATACAGTAAATTGGAAGAAGTGTAAGTGATTGCTGCTTCATCAGGATGATGTTTTGATCCCTGGATGGTGAGTACTTAAAGGATAGGTTTTACAGGTTACATCTGTGTCTAATTGTGAAAGTCCTGTGAGAGTGGGTGTGGTTTACGGAAACAGATTTTGTGTACCAGTGAGTCATAGTGGGAATGATACCTTTGTAAGGATACATGGTGAAGGGAAATAACAACGGATATATTGGAATACTGAGATGGAGGAACGGAGGGCCACATGGAGATTGGTAGGGTGGAAGGTAAGGACTATAGAGTCATAGGATCATTGAGTTTTACAACACAGTAGCATGCCTTTGGCCCTACACATCTATGCTGATCAACATGCTTACATAAGCTCGTCCAATTTGCCTGGATTTGGCCCATGTCCCTTGAAACTTTTCATAAGCATGTACCTGTCCAAATATCTTTCAAACATTGTAATTATGCCCACTTATATCTTTTCCTCTGGCAGCTTGTTCCACCAAGGTGTTTGAGGAAAAAAATTGTCCCTCAGATCCCCTTTAAATCTTTCCTCTCTCACCTTCAATTTATACTCTTTAGACTTTATTCTGGAAAAAAAGATTGTGCTTAACTACACTGCCCATGCCCCTCATGATTTTACTGTCAGGGTCCAAACTGAACTGCAGCAGGCATCCAAGTTTCAGCACTCCGGTTCCCTAGAGTATGGTGAGCTGCCGCTGTTTCTTTAAGACTCAAACAGCCAAATATTGCCTGCCATATTCCTCGATGGAAAGTCTGTGCTTAAAGTCCTCATGCTGTGCACGCAGTGCTCAATTCTAGGAGTTCCATTTCTAGTAATACTGTTTGTGATTTCACCTTTGGATTTTGTTTGTGTCATCTTGTTTAGTCTGAGTCTGAGTCAATTCTAGAATTTACTCTGCACTTGGGTTCTCCACTATCCATAGCTCTCTTGTTAAGGCACGATTGAGCCATCATAAACCCAGCAGAGTATGAATGTCTGCAAGCTGTATTGGACAATCAGGGAACAACTGTAGGCAGACACATCAACATGCTTCAGGAGATCTTCAGCACTCTCCAGAAACACTCTGACGAGGATCCAAGTTTGGTCAGAGCAGCTGCCAATTGCAAACTAAGAGACTTTGTCAAGACTTGTGAGGAATTGCTGCCCTTACCGGCTTCTAGGTGATGGTAACCCTAAAGTATGTAATGGCTTTCTGATACAATGCTCCTTGGACTTTTAGCTACAGCCATCCAATTTTCTGTCATCTATATCATCTTGCTCCTTGCTGGAAAAGCCCTTGCCTAGGCCACTGCATTCTGGGAGAAGGATTCATTGTCTGTGCCAATGCAGACCTCTCTTCAGAGACTTTGAGGAGAGTGTTCTATCATCCCAATGCAGGACATGGGTCTGTGATAAAGCTCTTCGACTTGTGCCAGTGGAATCGGTCTGTGGCTGGTTATTCCAGAGAATTTCATACCATGGCACTAACCGCTCTACTCCATAAGGGATTAAGTGATGAGCCATTGTGGCCTGAGACTCAGTAGATGATCTAGAGACCCAGTAGATCTGGTAGACCCAGTAGAGACTCTGATAGACATGGTGATTCATATCAATAACTGAATAACGGCAAGGAGAAGGGATAGACAAAGGGGATTATTCTGAAGAGACTCTCTCCCTAACTATCCTCCATCCTCTCCTATTCTCCAGGCTAGGATATCTCCTCGACCACTGCTGATCCTAGCCTCTGAGGAGCCTATGCAAATAGGCTGGACCAGGCTCTCTCGAGCCAAAAGTGAGTGAAGAAGGAAGGAGAGGTGTTGCGTTTACTGTGGAGAGGCTGGACATTATTGGTCCTCATGTCCCAAGCTGCCAGGAAACTCCTGGGACTGTCTAGTGCAGGAAGGGCTGCCTCACCTCCAGTTCAGCTCCTCTGGAGTGGTGCTCACTGGGTCGATTTCATTGGGAGACCAGAAACATTCTCCTGACACCCTTATTGATTCTTGTACAGCAGGGAAAGTTTTTGGACCTCAGACTGGCCAGAAGATTGTTCTGGGCTGAGCAAACCAGTGCAAAAAGAAATGCCTTCAAAAGAGGCCTAAGACACCTTCTGAATTACTTCATGAAATATCTCCTGAGTCTACTTCTGAGACTACTTTTGACATGCCTCCCAAATTACCTGTTGAACCTTCCTCCTCTAACTCCAGTGCACCTGATTTGTCTAGAGTACCTCCAGAATATTCAGACCTGCTGGAAGTCTTTAGCAAGGAGGTGGTTACAACTCCACCATCTCACCAAGGCTACAACTGCACCATTGATCTGCTACTCGGTACTTGTCCTTCTGAGGGATGGCTCTATTCTCCAGAGAAAAGCTATAGAGGACTACGTCAAAGAAGCATTGGTGTCTAGGTTTATTCAGCTGTCCACATCTCCCACTGGGGCCGGTTTTTCCTTCGTCACTGGGAAGGATAGTGGTCTAAGGCCCTGCATAGGCTACAGGGGGCTAAATAAGATTACTGTTAAAAACCGATGCATGCTCTCTCTTGCTCGCTCATGAACACAACCTTTGAGGTTCTCCAGGAAGCTACAATATTTACCAAATTGGACCTCCATGGTGCCTACAGCCTAATCCACATCTGTGAGGGAGACGAATGGAAAATGGTATTCAACACGCTTACGGCCACTATGAATAGCGGGTCATGCCTTTTGGGTTGGCAAATGTCCAGCAGTATTTCAAGCCTTCATCAATGATGTGTTCCAGGAGATACTACACCACTTTGACTTTTGATTACTCATTTTATCCTGGTCCAGTCAAGAACATGTCCAGCATGTCTGGCAGGTTCTACAATGGCTTCAATGTCAAGCGTGAAGAGCAAATCCACGTATCCCCAGTCTCCTTCCTTAGATTTGTTATATTTAGTGGTAACTTACAAGTGGACATTGATAAGACCCAGGCAGTGTAGAACTGGCTGCAACCCACCTCTGTGAAATCACTTCAGCAGTTTTGCCAAATTTTACTAATAGTTCATCTGCAATTTCAGTTCAGTGGTGGTGCCACTCACCAACTTCAACAAGAAATCTATGCTGGGCCCTTCTGCTGAGTCCTGGAGGCTGACGTGATTTCTGGGGAACCGAAATAAAGGTCCATGTCCACACCAATCCCAGTTCCACTGAATCACTACTTAACTTTCATGGTGGAGCTCCATGCATCGTGCATGGGTGTAGGAGCCATCTTGTCCCAACGACCTGCTTCTGACCACTAATTGCATCCATGTGCCTTCTACTCAAGATGTCTTGCTCCCACGCTGGCAAACAATGATGTTCAGAATTGGGAATTGTTGCCTATTAAACTGGCACTGGAGAAGTCCAAACATCCATTTGTGGGTATGGATCGGTCACAAAAACCTAGCCTACATCCAGAATCTGACGAGGCTGAATTCCAGGCAGGAACATGGGTTCCTATCCTTTAATAGGTTCAGTTTCCTTATTACTTAATGCCCAGGATCAACAAATCAAAAACTAGGAGCCCTCCTTCAACAGTTCAAAGCACGTGAAGGGGAAGAAAACTCTTCAACTATAATTCCAAGCTCTAGAGTCATGGTAAACATCGGCTGGAACATAGACTTGATGGTGCACCGAGCCCAAGAACATCCTAGGGCAGACCTAGGTAATGGTCATCCCAGATATATCTTTTTTCCTGAATTTGTATGATTGGTGGTGTTTGAATGGGGACATGATTCAAATCTGGCTGGGCAGCCAGGGTTGGTTTGCATCCTAGAGTTCAACAAGGCTAAAGATTTTCAACAAGTTCAACTAAAGATGTTAGGGAATATGCCTTGGTGTGTGTTATTTGAACACAAAATTATGAACACTGAGCACAGCCGAAGACCTGCTTCTGCCTCTTTACATTCCTACTCCCTCTTGGTCCCACATTTCTGTAGACTTTGTCACTAGTCTCCCAGCATCTGAGGGTAATACAATAATTATGGTGGTTGTAGACCAGTTCCCCAAGGCCTGCGATTTCATTTCCCTTCCCATACTACCATCGGCTGCTCAGACTGCCAAGCTCATGTTACAGCACATCTTCAGGATTCTCGGCTTCCACCAGGATGTTGTCACCAATCATGACCCTCAGTTTGCCTGCAGGTTTTAGAAGGTCTTTTGTGAACTTATTGAGGCCTTTGCCAGTCTGTCATCCAGGTTCCATCCACAGACCAATGGGCAAATGGAGAGGGAACCAGGACCGAGAGAGAACACTCAGCTGTCTAGCTTTGGGAACACTATCACCTGGAGTGACAAATTGATCTGGGCGGAGCTTGCGTACATCACACTTCAGCATTCTTCTATTGTGATGTCTCCTTTCAAGTGCCAAATTGGGTATTGTCTCTCGCAGTTCCTGGAACAAGAAGCAGGGTGGAGGTTCCATCGGCAAAGCAACTGGTCCAGTTGTCACCAGAAAAGGATTAAGGCGAGAGAGATGTTGTTAGGCTGAATCCAGAAAATTAGCTCCTCGTTACATCATTCAGTTCAAAATCTTGTGACCTGTCAACCCAGTTACCTATCGTCTCCAACTCCCAAGCACCATGTGGATTCACCCCATGTTCCCTCTAGCCTACCTCAAGCCCTTGGGGCCCAGCCATTGTCTCCAGTTCCCAAACCTCTTCTGCCTCCCACAACTGTTGAGGGATAACCCACCCACCTACACAGTCCAGTGACTTTTGGACACCCACATTGTTCAAAGTAAAAGGCAGTACCTTGTAGATTGGAAGGGATATAGCCCAGAAGAAAGTAGTTGAATTCTTTCACAGGACATCCTGGACCCTATCTTGATAGAGGACGTTCACCAACACCACTCTGGGCTGTCAGGAGCTGGCTGTAGGAGGGTGGTGGTGTTCTGTCATGATCTTGACTGAACAGTGGCAGGCATCCAAGTTTTGGCACTCCAATATCCTGAAGTATGGTTTGCTCCTGCTAGCCCTTTAAGACTCAGACTACCAATTATTGCCTGCCACATTCCTTCACAGGAAGTCCGTACTCAAAGGCTGAGCACTCAGTGCTCAATTGTAGGAGTTGCATTTCTAGTACTACTGTTTGTGATTATGACTTTGGATTCTGTTTGTGTCATCTTGTTTATTTTGAGTCTGAGTTAATTGTAGACCTTACTCAACAATTGAGTTCACCACCATCCATAGCTCTCTTGTTATATTTATGAACATCTTATCACTCAGCCTCCTTTGCTCCAGTGAAAACAGTCGCAGCCTATCCAGATTTTCCTTATAACTGAAGCTTACTAGTTCCAGAAACATTCTTATGAATCTTTACCATGTCTTCTCTGGCTTAATCACATTTCATATGGAGTGGCGACCAGATCAACACATCACCACTTCAGGATGGTCTCACCAATGTCATGTACCAGTGTAACTTGATGACCTGTAGTCAATGCCAGACTGATAAAAAAAGCAAGCATGCCTTGTGTCTTCTTCAGCACCCTGTCTACTTGTGCAGGTACTATTAGGAAATTGCTGTATGTACTCCAGGACCATCTGTTCAACAACATTCTCCAAGGCCCTGCTATTAAATGAACTTTCTTTTTCCTGCTTTGGAGGAGAATTAGTGAAGTGTGAGAAATATTTGATCTCATTATTAAAATTTTAACATCTGTGTCTCAGAAATGTCTTTCTTTTCTCAACTATAGCTTTCCCTCTACCAGAGTCAACAGTGCTCTCAACTGCATCTCCTATATTTCCTGCACTTTTTGTGAGATTGTTCACATTATCCTTATCCTCTGCCCCACAATCCACAACATTGGATAGACCATCCTCTATAATTTCTGTTACCTCCTCCAGCACCGCCACACACATCTTCCCTTCTGACACATGGTTTCAACCTGAAATATCGATAATTCCTTTCCTCCCACGGATGCAGCTCGACTTACTTATTTATTCCTGTACATTTGTTACTTGCAACATCTTCTATTCTCTTCATTTTCAACACTCGGAAGGGACTATTTCCCTGGCCCACCTAAAGCTGCACCATATTACTAACATTTCCCCTATCCTTCCTAACCATCTTTGTAACTTAAAAAAAAACTTCTTTTCTCACTTTTCCAATTCTGATGTAAGGTCCTTAATCTGAAGCTAAGTGTTTTTGTTCCCTGCAGATCCAGTGTTTACTTTTGACGAAGAATAACTATGTGACTTGTAGGAGTCCCATCCTCTGTTTAATCCATGTGCTACCGGTTTCTCACAATCCTACAATTCAAAGTAAAAAGGAAGGTGATTATCACTGAATTCTAACAAAATGCCTAACTTGGTGGATTTGTTGTGTATGAGTGTGCAACAGTGTTGAAGATTTGAGGTTTCGGATTGCAGCTGAAGACGTGGTGACTGTTGGACTGAATCAAGCTGACCATTAGCTGACAGCTGCATTGCGAACTGCTGGCCATCTGTCACTCACTCCACACATACATGCATGATCAAACCATCTGAATTGAAATGAAGGTCAGTTGCCAGTGCATTTGAACATTCACTCAACCACTAACCTCACTATTGAGTTCCGTAGCAGGTGAGGAGAGAAACTGGATGTGCATCATCTCTGGCTCCTTGACTTTACATTAGGACTGGCTGGTACAGGAACCTTATTCATTTGAATAGGTTCACCAGCCCTGTGCAAAAAAGACATCTGTTTAAGAGTGTTATCAGTTTTATTTTACTGTTTTCAATTTTCATTATACTTTTAATGAAACTTATTCTAAAGATATTATTTATTTTGGCAATTATATAAATTTATGTTTTTAAATGCCCCTGGCAATATTTATGGCATCAGGAAAGGGCCTCAGGATTTATGCATTAGCCTGCTCACAGTACCAAGTCCTCTGCATTTTGTAGGGGCCTCTCAGATATGGAAGGTCATCTGAATGAGCCATCTGTGTCTTGACCAGACAGGTTAGAGTGGGCAGGCAGGCAGCTCCTGAAGGGCATTGTGGGTCTGGGCAACAGTCCAGATCCAGATCACCCAGCCTCCTGTGTCTGCATTTTTATGTGCGTGTACATGTGTACATGTGTGTACATGTTTATATTTCTGCAAGGCTTGTATATCTACTGCAAAGTTCAAACAAAATATATTATTAAAGAGCATATAAGTCACCATATACAACCCTGAGATTCCTTTTCTTGTGGGCATACTCAATAAATCCATAATAGAGTAACAATCACAATAGAATTATTGAAAGACTGCACTGACTTGAGCTTTCAAATAGTGTGCAAAAGACAACAAAGTGTGCAAATACAACAATAATAATAAATAAGCAATAAATATCGAGAATATGAAATGAAAAGTCCTTGAAAGTGAGTCTATTGGTTGTGGGAACATTTCAATGATGGGGCAAGTGAAGTTGAGAGAAATTATCCCTTTTGGTTCAAGAGGCAGATGATTGAGGGGTAATAACTGTTCCTGAACATGGTGATGTGAATCCTGAGGCTTCTGTACCTTCTTCCTGATGGCAGCAGTGAGAGGAGAGCATATCCTGGGTGGTGGCTGTCCATGATGATGGATGCTGCTCTCCTGCGACAATGTCTTGTATAGATGTGCTCAGTGGTGGGAAGGACTTTACCTGTGATAGACTGGGCTGTTTCCGTTACTTTTTGTAGGATTTTCTGTTCAAGGGCATTGGTGTTTCCATATTAGGCTGTGATGCAGCCAGTCAATATATTCTCCAACACACATCTATAGAAGCTTCTCAAAATTTTAGATATCATGTCGAATCTTCACAAATTCCTAAGGAAGTAGAGGCACAGCCATGCTTTCTTTGTAATTGCTGGGCCCAGGACAGCTCCTCTGAAATAATAACACTGAAGGATTTAAAGTTGCTGATCTTCTTCACCTCTGAACCCCTGATGTGAACTGGCTTATTGACCTCTTGTTTCATCCTCCTGAAGTCAATAATCAACTCCTTGGCCTTGCTGACATTCAGTAAGAGGTTGGTGTTGTGGCACCTCTCAGTCAGATTTTCACCACCTTTGATTCAGCCTACAACAGCAGTGCTGCCTGCAAACGAGAAAATGGAATTGGAGTTGTGCTTAGTCACACAGTCACAAGTATAAAGAAAGTCGAGCAAAGTTTTAAGCACACAGCCATGTAGTTCACTTGTGCTGATGGAGACCAAGCAAGAAATGTTGTTGGCGATCTGAACTGACTGTGATCTGGAAGTGAGGAAATCAAGGATCCAATTTCACAAGCAAGTATTGAGGTCATGGCCTTGAAGCTTATTGATTAGATCTGAGGAGATGATGGTTTTTAATGCTGAGCTGTAGTCAGTAAAGAACATCCTAATATATGCATCTTTGCTGTCTAGATGTTCCAGGGTTGAGTGAAGAACCAATGAGATGGTGTCTGCTCTGGACTTATTGCCCTAGTAAGCAAACTGGAGTGGATCCAAGTCACTTCTCAGTCAGGAGTTGATATGTTTCATCACCATCCTCTCTAAACACTTCATCACTGTGGATGTAGGTGTTGCTGAATGATAGTCATTGAAGCAGGCTACCACGTTCTTCTAGGGATCGGTATAATTGAAGTCTGCTTTAAGCATGTGTGTACCTCAGACTGCAGACGTAAAAGGCTAAAGATCTCAGTGAACACTCCAGCTAGTTGATCGGCACAGGTTTTTAATACTTGGTGACATACCCTGTCTGGTCTGGATGCTTTTCCTGAAGGATACTCACATTGGCCTCAGAGACTGAAATCACAGGATCATCAGGGTCTGAGGGAGTTCATGATGGTTCCTCCATATTTTGATCGTCAAAGCAAACATTGAGCTCATCTGGAAACGAAGCTCTGTTGTTGCCCATTTTGTTTGATTTAATTTTATAAAAAGTGATCAATTGACAATAGACAATAGACGGTAGGTGCATTCGGCCCCTCTAGCCAGCACCGCCATTCACTGTGATCATGGCTGACCATACACAATCAGTACCCCGTTCCTGCCCTCTCCCCATATCCCTTGACCCCGCTATCTACAAGAGCTCTATCTAACTCTCTCTTGAAAGCATCCAGAGACTTGGCCTCCACTGCCTTCTGGGGCAGAGCATTCCATATATCCACAACTCTCTGGGTGAAAAAGTTTTTCCGCATCTCTGTTCTAAATGGCCTACCCTTTATTCTTAAACTATGGCCTCTAGTTCTGGACTCACCCATCAGCGGGAACATGCTTCCTGCCTCCAGCGTGTCCAATCCCTTAATAATCTTATATGTTTCAATCAGATCCCCTCTCATCCTTCTAAATTCCTGTGTATACAAGCCCAGTCGCTCCAATCTTTCAACATATGACAGTCGCGCCATTCCGGGAATTAACCTTGTGAACCTACGCTGCACTCCCTCAATAGCAAGAATGTCCTTCCTCAAATTTGGAGACCAAAACTGCAAACAATACTCCAGGCGGGGTCTCACCAGGGCCCTGTGCAGCTGCAGAAGGACCTCTTTACTCCTATACTCAACTCCTCTTGTTATAAAGGCCAGCATGCCATTAGCTTTCTCCACTGCCTGCTGTACCTGCATGCTTGCTTTCATTGACTGATGTACAAGAATGCCTAGATCTCGTTGTACTTCCCCTTTTCCTAACTTGACTTCATTTAGATAGTAATTTGCCTTCCTGTCCTTGCCACCAAAGTGGATAACCTCACAATTATCCACATTAAACTGCATCTGCCATACGTTTGCCCACTCACCTAGCCTGTCCAAGTCACCCTGCATTCTCATAACATCCTCCTGACATTTCACACTGCCACCCAGCTTTGTATCAACGGCAAATTTGCTAATGTTACTTTTAATCCCTTCATCTAAATCATTAATGTATATTGTAAACAGCTGCGGTCCCAGCACCGAACCTTGCGGTACCCCACTGGTCACAACCTGCCATTCCGAAAGGGATCCATTAATCCCTACTCTTTGTTTCCTGTCAGCCAGTCAATTTTCAATCCATGTCAGTACTCTGCCCCCAAAACTATGTGCCCTAATTTTGCCCACTAATCTCCTATGTGGGACTTTATCAAAAGCTTTCTGAAAGTCCAGGTACTCTACATCCACTGGCTCTCCCTTGTCCGTTTTCATAGTTACATCCTCAAAAAACTCCAGAAGATTAGTCAAGCATGATTTTCCCTTCGTAAATCCATGCTGACTTGAACTGATCCTTCTACTGCTATCCAAATGTGTTGTAATTTCCTCTTTTATAATTGACTCCAGCATCTTTCCCACTACTGACATCAGGCTAACCGGTCTATAATACCGTTTTCTCTCTCCCTCCTTTCTTGAAAAGTGGGACAACATTAGACACCCTCCAATCCGCGGGAACTGATCCTGAATCTATAGAACATTGTAAAATGATTACCAATGTGTCTATGATTTCTAGAGCCACCTCCTTAAGTACCCTGGGATGCAGACCATCAGGTCCCAGGGACTTATCAGCCTTCAGACCAAACAGTCTACCCAATACCGTTTCTTGCCTAATATAAATTTCATTCAGTTCATCCATTACCCTAGTTCCTTTGGCCACTATTACATCTGGGAGATTGTTTGTGTCTTCGCTAGTGAAGACAGATCCAAAGTACCTGTTCAACTCATCTGCCGTTTCTTTGCTCCCCATAATAAATTCACCCGTTTCTGTCTTCAATGACCCAATTTTGGTCTTAACTACTTTTTTTGCTTTTCACATACATAAAGAAGCTTTTACTATCCTCCCTTATATTCTTGGCTAGTTTACTTTCGTACCTCATTTTTTCTCCACGTATTGCCTTTTTTGTTATCTTCTGTTGCTCTTTCAAAGCTTCCCAGTCCTCCGGCTTCCCGCTCATCTTTGCTATGTTATACTTCTCTTTTATTTTTATACTGTTCTTTACTTCCCTTGTCAGCCACAGCTGCCCCCTACTCCCCTTAGGATCTTTCTTCCTCTTTAGAATGAACTGATCCTGCACCTTCTGCATTATTCCCAGAAATACCTGCCATTGTTGTTCCACTGTCTTCCCTGCTAGGGTATTGTTCCATTGAACTTTGGCCAGCTCCTCCCTCATAGCTCCATAGTTCCCTTTGTTCAACTATAATACTGACACATCCGATTTTTCCTTCTCTTTCTCAAATTGTAGGTTAAAACATATCATATTATGGTCACTACCTCCTAATGGCTCCTTTACCTCGAGGTCCCTGATCAAATCCAGTTCATTTTCAAACCTTGCCTCAACTGGTGAACATCCTTTGTTGATTCAAGTTTAGTTTGGAATTTCCATTTCATCCATGAGATGGCTTTCTGGAGATTGTATCTGGACCTGGATCGTAACTTTCTTGGCCGCTAGACTTGAATGCCTCTGATCTGGCCCTTTGCAGATTATGGATCTCCTAGTTCATCCAGGACTTCTGGTTGGAGAAGACTCCGAATGGTTTTGTGGTGATACACTTGTCTGCAACTCTTTTAATAAATTCTGTGACGACCATGGTGGTTTCATTCAGGTCCACCGATGGAGGGATTCACAGGGATCTAGAGCTGCGGCTCAATGACCTACAGCTTATTAGGGAGAGTGAACAGGAGATAGAGAGGAGCTACAGGGAGTTAGTCACCCCGAGGCTACAGGAGTTAGAAAAGTGGGTGACGGTCAGGGAAGAGCTCAGATAGTAGAGAGCACCCCCGTGGCCATCCCTCTCAGTAATTGTTATCTCGTTCTGGATGCAGTTGAGAGGGAAGACCTGACAGAGGACGACCACAGCAACCGGGTCTCTAGCTCTGAGCCTGGTTCCGTGGTGCGGAAGAGAAAGAGGAAGATGAGGAATGCGGTAGTCATAGGGGATTCCATAGTGAAGGGAACAGAAAGGAGGTTCTGTCAGCCTGATAGAGATACCCGCATGGTGTGTTGCCTCCCAGGTGCCAGGGTACGGGCTGTCTCATATCGGGTGCAGAGTATTCTGAAGGGAGAGGGTGAACAGCCAATGGTCTTGGTACATGTTGGTACCAATGATATAGGTAGTAAAATGGAGGAGGTTCTGAAGAGAGAATTCAGGGAGTTGGGTAGGAAGCTGAAAAGCAGGACCTCCAGGGTAGTAATTTCAGGATTGCTGCCTGTGCCACATCCTAACGAGCGCAAGAATAGCATGATCAGGGATATTAATGCGTAGCTGAGAGACTGGTGTAGGGGGCAGGGCTTCAGATTCCTGGATCATTGGGGCCTCTTCTGGGGGAGATACAACCTGTACAAAAAGGACATGTTACACCTGAATCCAGAGGGGTCCAATATCCTAGCAGGGACATTTAGTTGAGCTGTTAGGGAGGGTTTAAACTAATTTGGCAGGGGGATGGGAACTGGAGTGATAGGGTGGAGGAAGGGAAAAACAGAAATAGATTAAAGATAGCATGCAACAGAAATGATAGAAAGAACAGGCAGGAGATGAGGCTTAATCACAGCTAGTGGCATGAGTTACAGGGCAATAGAGGTGTGGTGCAGTTAAAACAGAAAGCAACAAATATTGGACTGAAAGTGTTATATTTGAATGCACACAGCATAAGGAATAAAATGGACAGTCATGAAATTCAACTACAGATTGGCAAATATGACATTGTGGCCACCTCTGAAACTTGGCTAAAGGATGGTGCCATTGGGAGCTGAACGCTCGAGGATATACGGTTTATCGGAAAGATAGGTTAGTAGGCAGAGGGGGTAGTGTGGATCTGTGTATAAGAAATAATATAAATTTATTAGAAAGAGATGACATAGGATTGGAAGGTGTAGAGTCCCTATGGGTTGAATTAAGAAATGGCAAAGGCAAAAGAACCCTAATGGCAGTTGTAGACAGGCCTCCAAACCACAGCCAGGATGTGGATTACAAATTACAGCAGGAGATAGAAAAGGTGTGTCAGAAAGTCAATGTCATGATAATCGTTGGGGATTTTAACATTAAAGTGGATTGGGAAAACAAGGTCAGTACTGGACCTCAAGACAGAGAATTTATAGAATGTCTAAGGGATGGCTTTTTAGAACGGCGTGTTGTTGAGCCCATTAAGTGATTGGCTGTGCTGGATTCGGTGTTGCGCAATGATCTGGAGGTGATAAGAGAGCTTAAGGCTAAGGAACACTTAGGGAACAGTGATCACAATATGATCGAGTTCATATTGAAATTTGAGAGGGAAAAATAAGAGAAAAATAAATTTGAGAGGGTAACTGCCCAAGTTTGACTGGAAAGAGACACTAGCAGGAAGGACAGCAGAGTAGCAATGGCTGGAGCTTCTGTGAAAAATGAGGGAAGTGCAAGACAGATATATTCCAAATAAGAAGAAATTTTCAAAAGGAAGGAGGACACTACCATGGTCGACCAGTGAAGTCAGAGCCAAAGTAAAAGCAAAGGAGAGGGCATACAAAGAAGCCAGAGCTAGTGAGAAGATAGAGGATTGGGAAGCTTTTAAAAACTTGCAAAAGGAAACTAAGAAGGTCATTAGGTAGGAAAAGATGAATTATGAGAGGAAGCTGGCGACTAATATCAAAGAAGATACTAAAATGCTTTTTTAAGTATATAAAGGGTAAAAGAGAGTTGAGGGTAGATATAGGACCAATAGAAAATGACACTGGAGATATTGTAATGAGAGATGCAGAGATGGCAGAGGAACTGAATGTGTATTTTGCATCATTCTGCTTCACAGTGGAAGATGTCTGCAGTATACCGGACATTCAAGAATGTCAGGGAAATTAAGTTTGTGCAGTGAAAATTATGACTGAATAGGTGCTCAGGAAGCTTAATGGTCTGAGGGTGGATAAATCTCCTGGGCCTGATGGAATAAACCCTTGGGTTCTGAAGGAAGTAGCTGGAGAGACTGCTGAGGCATTAACGATGATCTTTCAAGGATCAATAGATCCTGGCATTGTACCGAATGACTGGAAAATTGCAAATGTTACTCCGCTATTTAAAAAGGGTGAGAGGCAGCAGAAAGGAAACTATAGACCTATTAGCCTGACATTAGTGGTTGGGAAGTTATTGGAATCGATTATTAGGGATGAGATTACGGAGTATCTGGAGGCACATGACAAGATAGGCTAAAGACAGCATGGTTTCCTGAAAGGAAAATCCTGCCTGACAAACCTACTGCAAATCTTTGAGGAAATTACATGCAGGGTAGACAAAGGAGATGCAGTAGACATGGTGTACTTGGATTTTCAGAAGGCTTTTGACAAAGTGCCACACATGAGGCTGCTTAGTAAGATAAGAGCCCATGGAATTACAGGGAAGTTACTAGCATGGGTGGAGCATTGGCCAGGCGGCAGAAAACAGAGAGTGGGAATAAAGGGATCCTATTCTGGCTGGCTGCTGGTTACCAGTGGAGTTCTACAGGGGCTGGTGTTGGGAATGCTGCTTTTTACAATGTATGCAATGATTTGGACTATGGTATTAATGGATTTGTGGTTAAATTTGCCAATGATACAAAGATAGGTGGAGGAGCAGTTAGTGTTGAGGAAGCATACAGCCTGCAGAGAGACTTAGATAGTTTAGGGGAATGGGCAAAGAAGTGGCAAATGAAATATATTGTTGGAAAGTGTATAGTCATGCACTTTGGTGGAAGAAATAAATGAGCAGAGTATTATTTAGATGGGGAGAGAATTCAAAATGCAGAGGTGCAAAGGGACTTGGGAGTCCTTTTGCAAGATACCCTAAAGGTTAACCCCCAGGTTGAGTTGGTTGTGAAGAAGGCAAATGCAATGTTGGCATTCTTTTCTAGACATATAGAATATAAGGGCAGGGTTGTGATGTTGAGGCTCTATAAGGCACTTGTGAGACCACATTTGGAGTATTGTGTGCAGTTTTGGGCTCCTTATTTTAGAAAGGATATACTGACATTGGAGAGGGTTCAGAGAAGATTCATGAGAATGATTACAGGAATGAAAGGGTTACTGTATGAGGAACATCTGGCAGCTCTTGGGCTGTATTCCTTGGAGTTCAGGAGGATGAGGGGGGTATCTGATAGAAACATTCCAAATGTTAAAAGGCCTGAACAGGTTAGATATGGCAAAGTTATTTCCCATGGTAGGGGAGTCTAGGAGGGCACAAATTCAGGATTGAAGGACGTCCATTTAGAACTGAGATGCGGAGAAATTACTTTAGTCAGTGGGTGGTAAATCTGTGGAATTTGTTGCCACAAGCGGCTGTGGAGGCCAAGTCATTGGGTGCATTTAAGGCAGAGATAGATAGGCTCTTGATTAGCCAGGGCATCAAAGGTATGGTGTGAAGGTAGGGGAGTGGGGATGACTGGAAGAATTAGATCAGCCCATGATTGAATGGCAGAGCAGACTTGATGGGCTGAATGAGCTACTTCTGCTCCTATATCTTATGGTCTTATGGAGTCCTTGAACACAGCCAGTCCACCAGCTCGAAGCAATCCTAGCTGCTCTTCTGTCTCCCACACACACCTCTTTGATGTTCTAATCTCTGAACCTGTACGCTTTAGTCTCTGCGTGAAATAAAGTAGGACCGCCAAGTGATCAGATTTATCAAAATACGATCTGGGAATGGAATAGTAGGCATTCCTTATCTTAGTTTTACAGTCATTATATACAGGTTATATGCAGATGGCAACTGACCGGGTTTTCTTCAAACAAGTCTGGATGAAATCCCTGACTATGGTTTGAAATGTGTCAGGATGGACTGTTTCTTGTTTGGAGACAGCATCATACAGTAACTCAAGAACTTGATTACAGTCGGCTGCTGGTTGGTATGTAAACTGTGACCAGGATTATGGAAAAGAACTGCATTGGTGAATAGAATAGACAGCGTTTGGCCAGTAGGTATCTGAAGTCGGGGGAACATGGAATTGGAGCCATATTAGAGCATCAACTGGAAGTATATCATGAAACATACACCTCCACATTCTGCATTTTCCGAGTTAGTACCTCGATCCATTGTATCGACTGCAAGTACCCACTCTGTCTCCACCACATCTGTTCTCAAAATGAGGTTTTCCATTCCTGGACATCTAAAATATCCTCCTTATTCGAGAAATATAGCTTACGCCCTACTGTAGCTGATGGAGAGGTCTCTTGTATTTCATCCATTTCCCAGACTTTAGTTCTCACTCCACTTCCCTCCAAACAGAACAGAGATATGTCCAACATTCACAGTGCTAACCTCCATATTAGCATAGCATCCTTTGTCATTTCTGTCCAATTGCAATTTGATCCGACCGCCAGCGATATCCTCCCCTCTCTCAAATAACTCAAGTGCAAGCAAGTGGCCAATCTTTTGATTGTGCCAGTGTTTAGAGCGGCTTTAGTTCATCATGCTTAGATAAGATAAAGTGTCTTGTAAGTTACTCTTTCTCTGTTCATATTTGTTCATTCCTCATCTGCTAAGGCAAAGTAGTTCAATGCGAATGGCTCAAGTGACAGTGTTTCGTACTGTGTGTGGGATGAGGGAAGTCTGGGAGATCTCCAAGTCTCCCAGATAAACACACCTCTACCAAGTCACAGCTCCTGAGAAAACATATTAAGGAACTGGAGTTGCAGCTTGAAGACCTCCGAATGAGGAAGTGATAGACAGGAGCTACAGGGAGGTAGTTACCCCTAGATTGCAGGAGACAGGTAATTGGGAGACTGTCAGGAAAAGGAGGGGGAAATGCACAGCCAGTGCAGAGTATTCCCGTGACTGTTCCTTCAATAATAATTTTCAACTTCAAATACTATTGAGAGGGATGACCTACTGGATGGAGCCATAGTGGCCAGACCTCTGGCACTGAGTTTGGTGCTGTGGCTCCCAAAAGCAGAGAGATGAAGAGCACAGGAGGTGTGTTGACAGGAGATTCCTCAGCCAGAGGAACAGAGATGAGGTTATTTGAGAACAATAGAGACATCCAGATGGCATGTTGCCTGGATCAGGGATATCTCGGATTGGCTTCATGACATTCTCAACAGCGAGGGTGAGCAGCCAGAAGTCTTGGGACATATGGGCATCAGCGACGTAGGTAGACAAGGTGAGAAGGTCCTGAAGAGAGATTTTAGGGTGTTAAGTAGAAAGCTGAGAACCAGGACTTCCAGGGTAGTTATCTCTGGATTACTGCCTGTGAGGGTAAGAATAGGACGATTTGATAGGTGAATATGTGGCTGAAGAACTCATGGAGGGGACAGGGGTTCAAATTAATGGATCATTGGGATCTCTTCTGGGAAGGTATGACTTGCATAAAAGTGATGGGTTACAACAGAACCTGAGGGGATTCAATATCCTTGCAGTCAGGTTGGCTAGAGTTGCTCGAGTGAGTTTAAACTGATTTAGCAGGGGGATGGGAACAGGAGTGATAGTGCTGAAGATGAGGTCGTTGGTTTACAAACAGAGGCAATGGGTACTGAGACTCCTAGCAAGGAGAGGCTGATGATATGGCAAGATTGCAGTCAACAGGATGAGTTGAAAGTTAGACAAAATCGAAAAGGATAAATACAAAATTGAAGGTGTTATATTTGATTGTGCACAGTATGTTGAATAAGGTAGATGAACTTGTAGCACATTTACAACATGTATGATGTTGTAGGCATCAGTGAAGCATGGTTGAAAGAAGATTATGGTTGGGAGTTTAATGTCCAAAGAGACGTGTTGTATCAAAAGGACAGGCAGGTAGGCAGAGGGAGTGGCATTGCTCTTTTGGTGAGAAATAAAATCAAGTCATTAGAGAAAGGTGGCATAGGGTCAGAAAGTGTTGAATCATTGTGGATGGAGCTAAGGAACTGTAAGGGTTAAAAGACCCTGATGGGAGTTATATACAGATACCCAAACAGTAGTAAGGATGTGGTCTACAAATTACAACAGGAAATAGAAAATGCATGCCAGAAAGGCAACGTTACAATAGTCATGGGGATTTCAGTACACAGATAGATTGGGAAAATCAGGTTGGTGCTGGATTCTATGAGGGGGAAGTTCTGTAATGCTAATAAGATGGCTTTTTAGAGCAGCTCGTGGTTGAGCCTATTAGGGGATCAACTCTTCTGGATTGGGTGTTGTGCAATGAACTGGAATTGATTAGAGAGTTAAAGTAAAAGAACCGAGTGACAAGTGAACATAATATGATCAAATTCACCCTGACATTTGAGAAGCAGAAGCTAAAGTCAAGTGGTTCAGTGGGAGAGGAATTGGCTAGAATTGATTGGAAAAGAACACTGGTATGGATGATGGCAGTGCAGTAATGGCTGGAATTTCTGGTAACAATTTAGAAGGCACAAGACATAAACATCCCAAAGAGGAAGAACTATTCTAAAGGCAAGATGACACAACCATGGCTAACAAGAAAAGCCAAAGCCAAAGAGAGGGCATAGAATAGATCAAAAATTAGTGGAAGTTAGAGGATTGGGAAGCTTTAAAAACCATAAGAAGGTAATTTTAAGAAGTCATTAGAAGGTAAAAATGGAATAGGAAATCAAGCTAGCCAATAATATTAAAGAGGACACCAAAAGTTTCTTCAGATACATGCAGTGTAAATGAAAGGTGAGGGTGGATATTGAACCACTGGAAAACAGTGCTTGAGAGGTAGTAATGGGGGACAAAGAAATGGTGGATGTACTGAATAAGTATTTTGCATCAGTTTTCACTGTGAACAACACGAGCAGTATGGTGGAAGCTTCAGGTGTCAGGGATCGTGGAGTGTGTGAAGTTACTAATACAAAGGAGAAGAGTTCTTGAGAAACTGAAAGGTCTGAAGGTAGATAAGTCACCTGGACCAGCAGGTATACATCCCAGGGTTCTGATAGAGATGGCTGAAGAGATTGTGGAGGCATTAGTAATGATCTTTCAAGAATCACTAGATTCTGGAATGGTTCTAGAAGACTGGAAAATTGCACATGTCATTCCACTCTTCAAGAAAAGATAGGCAGAAAAAAGGAAATTATAGTTTATCTTACCTCAGTGGTTGGGATTCAATAGTTGATTGTTAAGCATGTGGTTTCAGGGTACTTGGAGGCACGTGATAAAATAGGCCATTGTCAGCATGGTTTCCTCGGGGAAAAGCTTGCCTGGCAAAACTGTTGGAATTCTTTGAAGAAATAACAAGCAGGATAGACAAAGGAGAATTGGTTGATGGTGTTTATTTGGATTTTCAGAAGGCCTTTGACAAGGTTCCACACATGAGGCTGCTTAACAAGTTAAGAGTAGATACTATTACAGGAAAGATGGTAGCATGGATAAAGCTATAGCTGATTGGCAGGAGACAAAGAGTGGGAATAAAGGGAGCCTTTTTTAGTTGGCTGCTGGTGACTAGTGGTGTTCCACAAGGGGCTGTGTTGGGACTGATTCTTTTATATGTCAATGATTTGGATGATGGATCGATGGTTTTGTTGCAAAGTTTGTAGATGATACGAAGATAGGTGGAGAGCCAGGTAGTTTGAAGAAATAGAGAGGTTACAGAAGAACTTTTGGTCATTCAGTTCATCAGGTCTGCTCTACAATCATGGCTGATTTTTTAAAATCGCTTTCAACCCCATTCTCCTGCCTTCTTCACATAACCTTTGATGCCCCTACTAATCAAGAACCTATCAATGTCTGCTTTAAATACACACAAAGACTTAACTTACACAGCCACCTATGGCAAAGAATTCTACAGATTCACCATTCTCTTGCTAAAGAAATTCCTCCTCATCTGTGTTCTAAAGGGATGCCCCTCTATTGTGAGGTTGTGTCCTCTGGTCCTAGACTCCACCATTATAGGAAAGATCTTCTCTATTTCCACACAATCTAGACCTTTCAATATTGGATAGGTTTCAGTATGTTGACTTGACACATCAATGATTCCTTACCCTCCACAGAAGCTGCCTAACCTTCTGATCGCCCAGCAATTTATTACTTTTTTTTTGCTATGGATTCCAGATTCTCCAGTCTCTTATGTCTACAGTTATTCATGCATTTTTAGTTTTGCATAACCATTTAATGCCAGGAAAAATTTTCACTTCCTGCATGATCACAAACCAAATTTCTGCACCAACCATCTCCCTAATGACTGTTTGATACTGATCCAATTGATAACAAATCACAAATGACTCTAAAACAAGCTTTGCACCACGTATCTGTATTATCACAAAGGCCGCCTATTTCAAACGCTATAACTTTGCTTGATTCTATTTTTTCTTCAGCTTGCCAAATGCTGAAAACCTCATCCATCATTTGTTTCTTCCGGATGAAATACTTCCAACAAATTCCTTGCTTATACTACACTCTGTAAATCTGTCATCCAGAGTTTTCTTGCTTATCATAAATCAGATTATGTCTGGTTCACTCAACAGTGCTGTGTTCGATGACTTATATTGCCTCCTGGTAAAGCAATGTTTTATTTTTAAACACTTTGAAGACTCCCCACAGCTTAGACCCTCCCAATTTATGTAATCACCTTCATGTTCACAGCTCACCAAAACATTTGTATTCCTGTACTGCCCTCTGCACTCTCACCTTGGTAATTGTATTTTCAGCTACTAGTTCTTTCGGCACTGGAATTTTCTTTCCTAACCAGTTCCTTTCAGTGGTATATGTCTCATTGACGAAGCTTATGATTTTGTATTAATATTCTTTATACAGCTTGGAGTTAAATTTTATTGTTCATACTATTACAAAAAGTGCATAGGTGTCCTAACTAGTTAAAAGATACAAGACAGGTGCTATAGATTTTTGTTGGTGTTGAAATTCTTAAACTTCCAAGTGTTGCTTGCATATGCTAGGTTTTTCCATGATAAAAGCAAGAAGACGTAAATATACTTTAGAGACAGACATTTATGTAAAGCTGGAGAAACAAAGTTCTTGGGATCAGAGCATATGTAAGGGAAAAAAATTCACTTAGATGCAGCAGGATGCAGAAACTTATTCTTTCATTGAGGTATGCTAGCAGTGGAATTGTACTGAAGGCAAATAGATTTCCCTTTTACATGATTTATTAAAAATTCAATCATATCTTTATGTTAAACCATCAAGAGAAAAGGAAAAGAATTTCTGGAACTTTACAGTGGGCTTAAGATACTATGGTTTATTAGGTGCTTGGCAAAGGTTTATAGAAAGAAGTTAGGTTGTAAGTGTAGCAGCCATTGTTGGAGTGGACCACTGCTAGCGTGGAGAGTGTGACACTTTGGCTCAAGAGGCTTAGGCTTGAAGTGGCGAAGGCTAAGTTAAGTTTCTGTTTAGTTTCTTTCTTTCTTTGTCTGTGAATGCATAACTACTACAGTGAGAATGAGTCCATGCAGATGTAGGAATTCTAGGGGACCCCCCAGTTTCCAAGATAACTTCATCCAAGGGAGGTGCATCCAACTGTAGCTACTTACAGTCTGTGTTAAGGAACTGGTGTCACAGCTGGATGACCTATGGCTTATAAGCAAAAATAAGGAAGAGATACCTGTAGATAAAATCTACAGCAAGGTAGTTACTCCTGAGTTCCAAGAGGCAGGTAACTGGCTGACTGTCTGGAGAGGGAAAGGGAATAGGCAGAGTGCCCCTGTGGTACATATCAACTTGACAGCAAATATACCAGTTTGATTACTGTGGGGGTGGGGGGGGGGGCGGGGAATGACCAACCAGAGGAAAGCAGCAGCAACCAGGTCTGACTCTGTGGCTCAGAGAGGACGGGGAAGAAGAGGAGTGCAGTGGTGATAGGGGATTCAATAGTTAGAGACAGAGACACCTGGATGATATGTTGCCTCCAAGGTGCCAGTGGACAGTATTACAGTGGAGAGTTTGAGACTTTACTTCAAGAACCTTCAGCATGTAGAAGCAAAGGTGAAGATAAGCTTTTCGTAAATTTCTTTCCTTCTTGTTTATTAGGCCTAGCTCCAGTGGTGTGAATGGAAGCAGGGTAAGTGGTGCATTTTTCATGTCAGATGTGGGAGTTCTGGGAAACCTCCAGTCTCTCTAATAACTACATCTGCATAGAGTACAACCAGCTGCAGCTCCTTGCAGACCATATTAGGGAACTAGAGCTACAGCTGGATGACCTTTGGCTCCTATGGGAGAAAGAGGAGGTGATAGATAGGAGCTACAGGGAGGTAGTGACCCCTACATTTGCAGGAGACAGGTAGCTATCTGACTGTCAGGACAGAGTAAGAGAATAGGCAAACAGTACAGAGTACCACTTCAGGCATTCACCTCAATAATAGATATACTGCTTTGGATACTGTAGGGGGATATAACCAAACAGGGATGAAAGGGCTACCATATGTGGAACTTCTGGAAGCTCTTGGGCTGTATTCCCTGGAGTTCAGGAGAATGAGGGTGATCTCATAGAAACATTCTGAATGTTAAAAATCCTGAACTGATTAGATACGGCAGTTATTTCCCATCGTAGGGGATTCTAGGACAAGAGGGCATGACTTCAGGATTGAAAGACATCCATTTAGAATTGAGATGCAGAGCGATTACTTTAGTCAGAGGGTGGTAAATCTGTGGAATTTGTTGCCATGAGCAGCTGTGGAGGCCAAGTCATTGGGTGTATTTAAGGGAGAGATAGATAGGTTCTTGATTAGCCAGGGCATCAAAGAGTATGGGGTGAAGGCAGGGGAGTGAGGATGACTGGAAGAATTGGATCAACCATGATTGAATGGCGGAGCAGACTTGATGGGCCGAATGGCCCACTTCTGCTCCTATATTTATGCTCTTATGGTCTAACAGGGGAGGAAGAGAACTGCTGTGGTGATAGAGGATTCAATGGTTAGGGGAGCCGACAGAAGATTCTGTGGATGTGACCAAAACTCTTGGATGATATGTTACCTTGCAAGTGGTAAATCAGGGACATGTCAGATTAGATCTACAGCATTCCAAAGGGGGAGGGGGAGCATTCAGAAGGCATATTACATATCGGTACCAATATCATGTGTTGGAAAAGGGATGAGGTCCTGAAGAGAGAATATAGGGATCTAGTCAAGAAGCTGAGCAGGACCTCTTTGAATTGCTGCCTGTGCCACACTCCAGTACAGGAAAGAGCAGGAGGGTGGCCCAGTAGCATAATGGTTAGCACAACGCTTCACAGTACAGGTGACCTGGTTTCATGTCCCGCCAATGCCTGTAAGGAGTTTGTGTTTTCCCCCTGTGACTGTTCAGGTTTCCTCTGGATGCTCCAGTTTTCAACCACAGTCCAAAGATGTAGCATTTGATTGGTCACTGGTCATTGTAAATTGTCCTGTGATTAGGCTAGGGTTAAATCAGAGGACTGGGGGGGGTGGCGTGGCTCGAAAGCCTGGAAGGGCCTGTTCCACACTGTATCCAATAAATTAATAAGGATGATATGGCAGATGTAACACACACACAAAATGCTGGAGGAACTCAGCAGGCCAGGCAGCATCAAAAGAAAAAAGTACAGTTGACATTTCAGGCCGAAACCCTTTGGCAGGACTTGGGGAAAAGAAAGCAGAGGAGTAGATTTAAAAGGTGGGGGAGGGGAGGGAGAAACACTAGGTGATAGGTGAACCTGGAGGGGGAGCGATGAAGTAAAGAGCTGGGAGGTTGATTAGTGGAAGGTACAGAAGGCCATGGAAGAAAGAAAAAGGGAGGAGAACCAGAGGGAGGTGATGGGTGGGCAAGGAGATGATAGGGAAAAGAGGATGGGAAATGGTGAAGTGGGGTAGTTCCCTCACTTAGTCTCCTTCTTGCGCAGGCACTCATTTTTTGAAGACAGTCTTCTCTAGGCAGATTTACAGCTGTGCCATATTCTTTTGATTTCTTGATGATTTACTTAACTGTACTCCAAGGGATATTTAGCTTCTTGTATCCATCTCCTAAGTTGTGCTTTTCAATAACCTTTCTATGGAGTTGTCTGGAGTGTTCTTTTGTCTTCATGGTGTAGTTTTTGCCAGGATGCTGACTCACTAGCAGTTGGACCTTCCAGATACAGGTGTATTTTTACTACAATCATTTGAAACACCTTGACTGCACACAGTTCATCAAAAACAGATCTCCATTTAGCTAATTATGTGAGTTTTAAAACCAATTGGCTGCACCAGTGATGATTTGATGTGTCATATTAAAGGGGGTGAGAACTTATGCAATCAATTATTTTGTGTTTTATATTTGTAATTATTTAGATCATTTTTTAGAGATCTGTTTTCACTTCCACACAAAATAGTCTCTTTAGATCTGAAGACCATAAGATATAGGAACAGAATTAGGCCTTTTGGCTCATTGAGTCTGCTTTGCCATTCAATCGTGGCTAATCCTTTATTCTCCCTCCTTAGCCCTACTTCCTAGTGTTCTTCCCATAATCTTTCATGTTATGGCCAATTAAGAACCTATCAATCTCTGCCTTAGATACACCCAATGACCAGGCCTCCACAGCTGCTTGTGGTAACAAATTCCACAAATTTACCACCCTCTGACTAAAGAAATTTCTCCGCATCTCTGTTTTAAATGGACTCCTCTTATTCCTGTGGCAGTGCGCTCTTGTCCTACGCTACCCCATCATGGAAAACATCCTTCCCACATTAACTCTTTCTAGGTGTTTCAACACTTGAAAGGTTTCATAGAGTCACCCTCATCCTGCTAAATTTCAGCAAGTACAGGTCCAGAGTCATCAAATGTTCCTCATATGATAACCTTTCATTCCTGAAATCATCTTTGTGAACCTCCTCTGAACCTTCTCCAATGCTAGCACATCTTTTCTTAGATAAAGAGCCCAAGACAGTTCACAATACCCAGAATGAGGCCACACCAGTGCCTTATAAAGCCTCAGCATCCCATCCCAGCTCTCATATTCTAGACCTCTTGAAATGAATGCCAACATTGCATATGTCTTCTTCACTACCGACTAAAGCTGCCTGTTAACCCCTAGGGTGCTCTGCACAAGGACTCCCAAAACACTTTGCATCTCAGATTTTTGGATTTTCTCCTAAACTATATGTCCTTCTGGAGCCTTTCTATTTTCTCAGCACTACCTGCCCCTCCACCAGTCTTCATATCATCTGCAAACTTGGTAACAAAGACATCTATTCCATCATCTAAATCATTGATATGCAGCATAAAAAGAAGCAGTCCCAACACCAACCCCTGCTGAAAACCACTACTCACTGGCAGCAAGGCAGAAAAGGATCCTTTTATTCCCACTCACTGACTCTTACTAATAAGCCAATGCTCAATTATGCTAAGTAACTTTCCTGTAATACCATGGGCTCTTAACTTGATAACCATATAACCATATAACAATTACAGCACGGAAACAGGCCATCTCGGCCTTTCTAGTCTGTGCCGATGCTTACACTCACCTAGTCCCAGTGGCCCGCACTCAGCCCATAACCCTCCATTCCTTTCCTGTCCATATAACTATCCAATTTTACTTTAAATTACTGAACCTGCCTCTACCACTTCTACTGGAAGCTCATTCCACACAGCTACCACTCTCTGAGTAAAGAAATTCCCCCTCGTGTTACCCTTAAATTTTTGCCCCCTAACTCTCAAATCATGTCCTCTTGTTTGAATCTCCCCTACTCTCAATGGAAAAAGCCTATCCACGTCAACTTGATCTATCCCCCTCATTATTTTAAATGGAGGAAACCATGCTGACTTTGTCTTAGCTTGTCCTGTGTCATCAAGTACTCCTTAACCTCATCCTTAACAATTGACTCTAACATCTTCCCAACCACTGACATCAGGCAAACTGGTCTATTGTTTCCTTTTTGCTGCCTCTCTCCATTCTTAAAGAGTGGCATGACATTTGCAATTTTCCAGTCCTCCAGAACCATGTCAGATTCCAGTGATTCTTGAAAGATCATTATTAATGCCTCCACAATCTCTACCGTTACCTCTTTCAAAACACTAGGATGCAGGTCATCTGGTCTGGGTGACTTAAGTACCTTTATTTCATTCAGCTTTTTGAACACCTTCTCCCTGTAATCGTAGCTGCACTCACTTGTCTTCCCTCACACCCTTCAACACCTGACACACTGCTAATGTCTTCGACAGTGATGACTAATGCAAAATACTTTTTTAGTTCATCTGCCATCTCCTTGTTTCCTGTTATTATTTCTCTGGCCTCATGCTCTTGTGATCCTATATCCACACTCATCTCTCTTTTACTTTTTATATACTTGAAGTAGCTTCTTCTATCCACGTCGACATTGTTTGTTAGATTGTTTTGAAGTGTATAGTCTGTTGGCCTTCATTGGTTGGGGAGGAGGTGTGAGTTCAAGAGTTTCAAGGTAATGTTGCAGCTTTCTAAAACCCTGGTTAGACCACATTTGGATATTTTTCTCACTATTTTATCATCACATTTATTCTTTGTAATTTTCTAAAATTTAATAAATAAATAAATAAATTTAAAATTGGAATTAGTCTTGAAAAATTGGTCTTGTATCTTTGTCCGTGTATGCTTGCAAGGACTAAGTAAGTGTGTGCATGTGTGCACATTCACATGGTCAGTGTGCATCAGCACCTGATTTCCAATCATCCTAGTCCCCCTAGCTATTGTTCTTTCAAGACCACATGGTAGCTTCAAGGTTCAGATCTAAGGACTCAATTTGGTTCAGAATGGTTGCTTGCTTCTATTGTTTGCATAATTTATTCTTTCCTCTTACGCATCGGGTGTTGGTCTTTATTTCATTATTATTATTATTTTTAATTCTATGGTTCTATGGTTCTAAATTGGGTTCTTTAGGGTTTCTTGTTTTGTAGCTACCAGTAAGCAAACAAATCTCAAGGTTGTAAAATGTACACATTCTTTGATAATAAATGTACATTGAAACTTTGGAATTGATTGAGTGAACAGCCAGACTTTATCCCAAGACATAAGTAGCTAGATCAAGGGGGCATAATTTTCAGGTGATAGGAGGAAAGTATGGGAGGGGTGTCAGATGTAAATTTTTTAGACAGAGTGGTGGATGCATGGAACCTACTGCTGCAAGTGGTGATAGAAGCAGATACATCAGAGACATTTAAGAGACTCTTCAATAGGCACATACTGTGGATGATAGAAAAATAGAGGGCTATGTAGGAGGGAAAGGTTAGATTGATCTTAAGGTTGTCACAACATCGTAGGCCGAAGGGCCTGTATTGTGCTGTAGTGTTTTATGTTCTATAAACTTTTAAATTATAAGGAGGTGGATCTATTAGTTGATTATACATATAGTGAAGTAGATCCCATGCTTTTGATTATAATGCAAAGGCGCTTTCTGCAGTTAATAAAAACAAATTTAAAGATGGACTTGTGGGATGGACTGAAGTTGTGATGTGAACAGAAGTTATGTAATTCAATGTAAAAAAAAAAGTAGCTCAGGGACTGATCCTTGACAGTTAACTTACAGAATGAAGTCAAATGTCATGCTTCACAAATACAAGTCTACAGACTTAAACTTTTAGAGACTATCAGAAATTTCCTCATTGCTTTTGTAATTTATGTAACTTCAGCAGGTATTTCACAAAAAAATCATGTTTACAAGCTTAAAGTTATATGAATAGTTCATGGTCCAAGTTTAATTCCCTTTCATTTTTGTCTTCCACTTCAGTCCATTGTCACAAAAGTCTTGCCAAAGACGAATACTAGATTGATATGTTCTTTAACTATTTCAAAAGCTTCTTGTCACCTTTTTCTTTACTGGGCCCTTATATTCCACCTTCTGCATTCAGCTGACTGTAATTCCCTGATCATGATCTTCATCATAGGTAGTCTCTCACAGTGGAGGATTTCTTGCTTCTGCTGCCATTCTGAAGAATGGAATTTGCCAGTGCATTAATTCTTTTGATGTAATTTGACAGTCACACAACAGCTACCATGTGGTCTTGAAAGAACAATAGCTAGGGGGACTAGGATGATTGGAAATCAGGTGCTGATGCACACTGACCATGTGAATGTGCACACATGCACACACTTACTTAGTCCTTGCAAGCATACACGGACAAAGATACAAGACCAATTTTTCAAGACTAATTCCAATTTTAAATTTTTTTATTTATTTATTAAATTTTAGAAAATTACAAAGAATAAATGTGATGATAAAATAGTGAGAAAAATAATATTAACCCTCCCCGCTCCCCTTAACCCTTCCCCCCTTGACCCTTATCTAAAGAAAGAAAAAAAAGAAGGAAAAGATTGCCTGGATATCGGAGGATCCCCACATGCTCCATGGAGTTCAAAATAATTTTAATATTTATTTTTACTTTCCCCAATTACTTTATAATTTTATCTTCAAAGGACCTATGTATTTAATCCTATCTTTTGTAAGTATGGGAGCCAAATTTTCAAAAATATATCATATTCATTTCTTAGATTGTATGTAATTTTTTCAAGTGGAATACAACTATGTATTTCATTATTCCAACAATCCATAGTTAAATATAAATCAGATTTCCAAGTAACTGCGATAACTTTTTTGGCTACTGCCAATGCAATTTTTATAAATTTTTTCTGATACTTATTCAATTTAAGTTTCGGTATTGTCCCTTCAATGTCTCCTAATAAAAATAATACTGGACTATGTGGGAGTTGTACTCCAGTAATTTGTTCCAATAAAAGTCTTAGATTTATCCAAAATGGTTGAATTTTAAAACAAGACCAAGTAGAATGTAAAAAAGTACCAATTTCTTGATTACATCGAAAACATTGGTCAGACATATTTGAATTTAATCTATTTATTTTCTGTGGTGTTATATATAATTGATGTAAAAAATTATATTGTATTAATCTAAGTCGAACATTTATTGTATTTCTCATACTATCAGAACATAGTCTTGACCAGTTTTTTCCATCAATTTTAACATTCAAATCAGATTCCCATTTTTGTCTTGATTTATGAATTCCTGATTTAATTGTCTGTTTTTGAATCAAATTATACATACAAGGTGTAAATTTTTTAATTTTTCCTTTTTGAATTAATATTTCTATTTCACTAGGTTTTGGTGTCAACATTGTTTGTCCCAGCTTTTCTCGTAAATAAGCCTTTAATTGAAAATAACAGAAAAGAGTGTTATTTGATATTTGATATTTATTTTTTAATTGATCAAACGACATCAATATACCTCCTTCAAAACAATCACCTATATATTTAATCCCCTTTTGGAACCAATTATGTAAAAGTTTATTATCCATTGTAAAAGGAATAAGCCTATTTTGAATTAAAGTTCTTTTTGCTAATAAAGATTTCTTTATCTCATCGTCCATATTTACCTTATTCCATAAATCAATCAAGTGTCTTAATATAAGAGATTCTTTTTTTTCCCTATCCATTTGGATTCCCATTTATATATAAAATCTTCTGGTATGTTTTCTCCTATCTTATCTAATTCTATTCTAATCCATGCCGGTTTTTCTTCATCAAAAAAAGACGAAATAAATCTAAGTTGATTTGCTTTATAATAATTCTTAAAATTTGGAAGTTGTAACCCTCCTAAATCAAATTTACATGTCAATTTTTCCAATGATATTCTTGACATCTTTCCTTTCCAAAGAAATTTCCTTACATATTTATTCAGTTCTTGAAAAAACTTCTGAGGTAATTGTATTGGTAAAGTTTGGAATAAATATTGCAATCTAGGAAATATATTCATTTTTACAGCATTAACTCTACCTATTAATGTTATTGGTAACATCATCCATTTATCAAGATCCTCTTTTGTTTTTTTAATAATGGCAAATAATTTTGTTTATATAAATTTTTTACATCATTATCAACTCTAATACCTAAATATTTTATCCCATTTATTGACCATCAAAATTGAGTTACGAATCGACATTGATTATAATTTCCTTTGGTAAGGGGTAAAATTTCACTTTTATCCCAATTTACTTTATACCCTGATACTTTCCCATATTCTTCCAATCTAAAAGATAATCTTTGCAAAGATTGCAATGGGTTTGTTAAATAAATCAAAACATCATCAGCAAATAAATTAATCTTATATTCTTCTTGATTAACTCTAAAGCTCACAATGTCTGAATCTGTTCTAATTAATTCAGCTAATGGTTCTATTGCCAATACAAATAAAGCAGGTGATAATGGGCAGCCTTGTCCAGTTGACCTCGTTAAGCAAAATGGTGTTGAAATCTAACCATTTGTAACTACTTTAGCTTGAGGATTAGTATTTAAGGTTTTAATCCATTTTATAAAAGATTTTCCTAACTCATATTTTTCCAATACCTTAAATAAAAAATCCCATTCCAATCTATCAAATGCTTTTTCTGCATCCAAAGCAACTGCCACACTCATTTCCTCTCTTTTTTGTGCCAAATGAATTATACTAAGTTACCAGGTTATATTATCCATTGATTGTCTGTTTTCAATAAAACCTGTTTGATCCATATGTATTAATTTTGGTAAATATTTAGATATTCTATTAGATAAAATTTTTGATATTATTTTATAATCTGTATTCAACAAAGAAATAGGCCTATATGATGTTGGTTTTAAAAGATCTCTTTTTTTTGGCAATACAGTTATGATCACTGTTAAAAAAGATTGTGGGAGTTTATTCATTCTTTCCACTTGGTATATTAATTCCATAAAAGGAGAAATTAATAAATCTTTAAATTTTTTATAAAATTCAGGAGGAAAACCAACTTCTCCTGGGGATTTATTACTCTGAAGTGATCCTAAAGCTTCTTCAACCTCTTTTAATGTAAAGGGCATATCTAATCCTTTCTGTTCTTCCAAATTTAATTTTGGAAGGGTTATTTGTGATAAAAATTTATCTATCTCAGCAATCTTATTTTGTGATTCTGATTGATATAGTTCAGTATAAAAAAATTTTAAAGTTTCATTAATTTCTAAAGGTTTATAAGTAACCTTATTTACACTTGTTCTAATTGCATTTATTGTTTTAGAAGCCTGTTCTGTTTTCAACTGCCAAGCAAGAACTTTATGTGATCTTTCACCTAATTTGTAATATTTCTGTTTAGTTCTGATAATTACTTTTTCTGTACGATATGTCTGGAGTGTATTATATTGAAGTTTTTTATTAACAAGTTGTCTTCGTTTTTCTTCTGTCATTTATCTTTGAGAATCTTTTTCTAACTTTATGATATCTTTTTCCAATTGATCTATTTCTGCCATGTATTCCTTCTTAATTTTAGATGTATAACTTATAATCTGACCCCTTAAATATGCTTTCATCGCTTCCCATAATACAATTTTATCCTCAACTGAATGTAAGTTTGTATCCAAAAAAAATTGAATCCGTTTTTTCATAAAATCACAAAAATCTTGATGTTTTAATAAAATTGAATTAAATCTCCATCTATAAATCGATTCCTCCTTATCCATCATTATCATTGTCATTATCAAGGGGGAATGATCTGACAGTATTCTTGCTTTATATTCCACACTTTTCACTCTATCTTGAATATTTTTTGATAATAAAAAAAATCAATCCTTGAGTAAGTTTTGTCTATTTGAATAAAATGAATAATCTCTTTCTCTTGGATTAATTTTTCTCCATATATCAATCAGGTTTAAATCTTTCATTCATGATAAAGTTAGTTTAATTACTTTTGATTTTGTAGCAACTTTAGTTGACCTATCCAAAACTGGATCTAAACAAAAATTAACATCTCCACCTATTAATGTTTTATCATGTGCATCAGCCAAGTTCAAAAAAACTTCTTGTATGAATTTTGCATAAT
Organism: Hemitrygon akajei; assembly: GCF_048418815.1. Lineage (NCBI taxonomy): Eukaryota > Metazoa > Chordata > Chondrichthyes > Myliobatiformes > Dasyatidae > Hemitrygon > Hemitrygon akajei. The sequence continues at coordinate 111,982,062 of NC_133125.1, forward strand.
TTTTATTTGGTGCATAAATGTTCATAAAAGTCCATAATTCTGAAAACATTTGACAATGTATAATCACATATTTCCCCACAGAATCAATTATTACATTTTGTATTTTAATTGGTAAAGATTTATTAACCAAAATTGCAACTCCTCTCGATTTTGAATTAAATGAAGCTGCAATGACATTTCCAACCCAATCCCTCTTTAATTTCTTATGTTCTGTTTCTGTTAAATGTGTTTCTTGTAAAAAAGCTATATCTCCTTTCATTTTCTTAATATATGTTAAAACTCTTTTTCTTTTCACAGGTCTATTAATTCCATTAACATTAAAACTTAAAAAATTAAGTAAATTAATCATTCATAATACCTTAGGAACTCTTTAAAATTCTCCATGTTGCTATGAGTCTCTCCCCAACCATCCAGGCAAAAAAGAAGAAAAATAGAAGAAAGATAACTAATATATAAGAAAAAAAAACAAAGTCCCCCCCCCCACTAATGTTGCGAATAAAAAGAACACAACATTACCCCCCCCCCCCATTTTACGGGTCATGGCAATCGCCATGATTTTACACGTGAAACTCGCAGCCATCGATCAGGAGCTCCTCCAGCTCCCCCACAAAAAAAAAGAAAATATATTAGTGAAGAAAAAAAAGAAAATAATTAATGTCTCTACTCCCAATTAATACTCCTCAAATTTTTTTTTATAAATGTCCGTCAAATCCAACCTTGTTTCAGTCTTCATCATTAGTCCATTTCATTTCTATAGCTCTTTACTCCTCTTCGTGGACATCAGGTAATTCTTGTACGAATTTCTCCGCTTTCCGGTAGTCAACGAAAAATCTTCTTTCTTCATTATCCAGGAAAATTATCAATTTTGCTGGGTAACTCAATAAAAATTTATAGCCCTTTTCCCATAAAGATTTTTTCACTGAATTAAATTCCTTCTGCCTCTTCAGAAGATCGTAACTTATGTCTGGATAAAAAAAAAACTCTTTTCCCTTCTATTATCAATGGCCCATTTCTCTTTTTTGCACCTTGAGTAGCTGCCTTCAAGATCATTTCTTTATCTTGGTACCTTAAGCATTTTATCAAAATTGATCTTGGATTTTGATCTTGTTGAGGTCTTGGTCTTAAAGCTCTGTGTGCTCTTTCAATTTCAATTACTTGGCTTCCTTCTTTCATTTCCAAAATTTTCAGAATCCATTCTTGAAAGAATTTTATTGGATTTTCTCCCTCTGTACCTTCCATAAGACCAACAATTTTGATATTATTTCGTCTACTAGAGTTTTCAAGTGCATCTATTTTTTCCAACATCCATTTTCTTTCTATTGTCCAGGCAAGATTATTGTCTTCTATCTTATCTATTCTTTCAGTGTTTTCTTCCACTTTTACTTCCATCTCTTTAACTTTATTATCCATCTTCTTTTGTTTTTCCACCACATTATTGAGTGTATTCTGCATCTTTCTTATAGCTTTTAATTCATTCATAATATATATCAGGATATCCTTTATGTCTCCTTTAATCTCCTCCTTCTTTTCCTCTTCTTCTTCCTCTGAATTTCCCAAAGAGTCTGATTCCACTTCCGATTCGCTTCCAATTTCACTTCCAGCCGTAGTTGGGATTTGTAGTTTTGTTAATATCTGTTCATGCATACTTGTTTCTTCGTGCATGCGTTGTTCTTGCCGTTTCTTCTTAGAGACCGCCGACGTTGCTGCAACCTCCTGTCCCGCATCATCAGAAATGCCATGCACTTCGCCGGGAGGAGATCCAACTTGAGTCCGAGGCTTCGCCGAGACGGTTAGGCCTTTTTGCCCGCTGATTTGCGCAGTCTTCAAAGTAGTAGCTTTCTTCTGTTTCGGTTTAGGAGCCATATCAAAAGATAATCCTGAGTTACTTATAAATAGTTTCTAGTAGATATTTATTAACTCTTCTTCATTTAAACCCTATTTCATTACTTTTTACGAGGGAGCTGGATTCCCAACGTCTTGATCCTACGTCATCACATGACGCCCCCCAAAACTAATTCCAATTGCTACATTTGTACTTCCCTACTCACCTTGCAAATTGGTTTAACGTACCTATCTAATTCTGAGGAAAGTGAAAATGATCATGACTCCGTGTTTATTAAGTTTTAGAGGATTGCTGAGTTTACTTCAGGCTTTCTGCCCACATAGGGTCATACTTATATTGCAAGAAATAAATTGGTGTACTGCTGCAATTTTTAGAAGCAAAATATATCTTTTTGTTTGGATTCCATAAACTGCTTGAGTAGCTACCAGGATGGCAAGCTGAAGTTTGAGTGGTGGCTTGGTAAGATTGTTCTGCTGATGAGAATTTTCATTCTGGAAGTGTGATTGCCCAAAAACATTTTGTGGTATTACTTATTTTTATTGCAAGGTTGCACACCATAATGCTTTGCTAGACCATTCAAAGAAAGGCATCATTCTGAATTCAATGGAAACAATTGAGAGCTGTACAATTCAACATTTTACAGTTCAAGCTATTATCCAAAGTCAAAATTACTCCTATAAACTAATTTGCATAATTGAATTCAGGTTATCTAAAATTGTTCACATGGAAAACAGACTTTCTTTAGTGTTTTCCTAAATGGTTTCTATTACTGCAAACTGATAGGCATGTGATCGCCCAAAACTTTCTTGATTTTACAATGAGTCACATTCTACGTTGTAGGGATTGGGAACCTGAACCATATTGCAGCAGAAGCCATCTTACTGGATCTCAACTCAGCTTTGGAGCACCTAGACAAAAACAAAATATACATCAGGCTGATGTTCATCAATTTCAGCTCAGCATTCCACACCATCGTCACTACACTACTAATTAAAACACTTCAAAACTTGGGCTTCTGTAACCCTCTCTGCAAATAGATCCTCGACTTCCTTATCGGGAAATCACAGTCAGTACATATCTTTAATAACATTTCTTCCTTGCTGACAACCAACACAGCTCCACCTCAAGGATGTATTCTTCACCCACTGCTCTGCTCTCTGTATACTCATTACTGTATGGTTAGGCACAGCTCAAATGCCATCTATAAATTTATGATGACATTACTGTTGTTAGCAGATTCACTGATGGCGATAATGAAATGTACAGGAGTAGGATAGATTGGCCGGTTAAATGGTGTTGGAACAACAACCTCTCACTCAACATCAGCAAGAACAAGGAAGGGAAATTTGGGAGAACACACACCATCCTCATTGAGGTGTCAGTGGTGGAAAGGAGAAGAGTAGTTTTAAATTCCTAGGCATCAGCATCGCAGAGGACCTATCCTGGGCCCAACACATAGATAAAGAAAACATGCCAGTGGCTCTGCTTCATTACAAGTTTGAAAAAATGTGATATGTAACCAAAACTCTTACAAATTTCTATGGATGTAGAGTGGAAAGCATTTCATTATATTCTGGGTATGGCAATGCACAAGACCACTTCAGGTGTTTGTAGATGCAGCTAATTCCCTCATAGGCACAACCCTCCCAATCATCAAGGACCTCTTCAAGAGGAGGTGCCTCAAGAAGGCACTATCCATCATTAAAGGCACTCTCCATCTGAGACATGCCCTCTTTTCATTGCTATCATCGAGTAGGAGGTACAGTTGCCTGAAGACCCATGCTCAACATTTCAAGAACAGCCTCTTTCCCTCCACCATCAGATTTCTGGTGGTCCATGAACCCATTAACACTACCTCATTATTCCCATTTTGCGCTGCTTATTTATCTTTTGTAACTTATAGAATTTTTTATGTCCTGCACTGTACTGCTGCCACATAACAACAAATTTCACGAGATACTGTTTGTCGGTAATACTAAACCTGATTCAATAATTCAATCATAATTAACTATACTTTTGTAGAGTTTCCTTTTCAAAAACATGATATTGCAAGCTCATCTGCCTAGAAATTGGACTGCAGTCCGAGAATCAATGTAATCAAGAATACATAGTTTTATTGATCATTTTCATACAAAATTACATCAGTTGTGAAATTAGACTGAGGATTTTCAATAGGGATTCATACCAATGAGATTTATGTTTGTCCAGCATGTGATATGCACGCTAAGATGTCAGCTGCAGTTGAATTCCTGTCTTCAATTTTTCTACCGTCAGTGGTGGAGCTTCCTGGAGTAGAAAATGGCTGCATGTGGTTGTCACAAAGAGAAAGAAGTGCAATTTCACTATTCTAACTTACGAGGCCATTTAATAGGTTATTCTGTTCAACAGAAAAGGGGAAAAACACAAGATTTGAATTCATAGTAATAGGGATAATGTATGAATAGATCAAGATTGGTCTTCACAAAGAAGAGAGGAGCTGAAATAAAAAGCTCCTTTTCATTTGGAAGGATGTAGCTAATGAAGTACCTCAAGGATCAGTTCTGAGTCCCTCCAGCATGGTGTGTGTGTTGCAAAGATATCCAACATCTGCAGAATCTCTTATGTTTAGGATGTTTCTGTGGATAGGGCATAAACAGCAACTCATTTTCTGGAGTTCCCAAGGATTCTTATACTGGAGCTTCCAATTGCGCAGCTAGTGGACTAAAGGTCCAATTATTCCCTCGATTGTTAAGTTCTCCTAAAGCATCATTGCTTCTTTGAACACAATCAGTGCAGCTTTGCCAGTGTGTGTACTTTTGAACAGCCTGAGTGCAACTATTTGAGGAAGTAATTACATTTTCCATCCAGTGATGGCACTACTGGAAGTTCCAGGGCACACGTAGAATGTAGAACAGTACAGCATAGGAACAGGCCGATTAGCCCACAAAATCTACACTGACTATGATACCAATTTAAACTTCACATAGTCCATATCCCTCTGTTCCCTACAGGTTTAAGTCTGTCCAACTGCCTCTTAAACATTACCATTGTATATGCTTATACCACCTCTCTTAGCAATACATTTCTGGCATCCACCAATTACTGTATAAAAAAACTAGCCTTGTTCATCTTCTTAAAATGTTTCCCCCTCCCCCTACCTTAAACCTATGTCCTCTGGTTTGAAATTTCCTCTGCAAAAAGGCTCTGACTATATACCCTAGCTATGTCTCAGATAGATGTATATACTTCAGTCAGATCTCCCTTCAGCTTCTGAGGCTCCAGAGGAAACAATCCAAGTTTGTTCAATTTCTCCTTATATCTATGCACTCCGATCTAGGCAACATCTTGGTGAATCTCATCTGCACCTTCTCCAAAGCTTCAACATTCTTCTTGAAGAGCCGCAACAATAAATGCATACAATACTCCAAATGTGGCCTAATGGAAATTTTATTCAGCTGCAACATGACTTGCCAACTTTTACAGTCAGTACCTTGAGAAATGAAGTCAAGCATGTGTAAGTGTTCATTACCACCCTTTCCACTCATGTAGTCACTTTTGGGGAGCTATTGGTTGTATAAGATTTGCTAACATTTTACCTCCCAAAATGCATCAACTCATACTTGTCTAGAGTAAACTCCAGCTTCCATTTCTCCACCCAAGTTTCCAACTGATCAGTGAACTAATGTATTCTTTGACAAACTTGTTGTCATAGCTCCACCAATTTTCACTATGTATCCCATGTGATTTTATCTTCTGGACCAGTACACCATGAAGAACCTTGTCAAATACTTCAGTAAAGTTCATGTAAACAACATCCACTGCCCATCATCAACCTTCATCTTCATCACTTCCTTAGGGGCAGAGCCAGCAACACTACAAAAATGAAAACTGAAGAATTTGTAAGAACCTTCCGCTTGAAGTGCCAAGTAAGTGATTAATCTTGGCCCTCTCTAGTGGTTTCCAGTATGATAGATGCTATTCTTCAGCCAATGCAAAAACACCAATGGAGGAACTTCATAGGTCAGGCAGCATCTATAGTCGGAAATGTGCAATCAACATTTTAAGTCGATGCCCTTCACTTTGACCAATCTCAAATGTTCAAAGGTATTGGAAAACAGAAAGATTAAATGTTCTGACAACATTCTGTCAACAGTACCGAAGACTTGTGTTCCGCAACTTGCCATGTCCTTGGCTGAACATTTCCAGAGCAATGACAATGTGGAAAATTGCCCAGATATGTCCTGCCCACAATAAGCAGGACAAATCCAACCCATCCAATCACTGCCCTATTAGTCTACTGTCAATAATTGGCAAAGTGATGGAAATCAATAAAGCTATCAAGCGGCATTTGCTTGGCAACAAACTGCTCACAGAAGTCCAGTTTGGGGTCCACTGAAGTAACTGCCATTGCCATCAAGTTAGCAAGTTTAGCATCAAGGAGCCCTGGCTAAATTGGAGTCAATGGGAATCAGAGGAGAAAACTTGCCACTGATTGCAATAAGAGAAGAAAGTCATGGTTAGATGTCAGTCATCTTAGCCACAGGACTTTGCTGCAGTAATTACTCATGATCTTTTTGTTTGTACAACTATCTTCAGCTGCGTTCACAAGGTCAGAAGAAGGGATGTTTGCAGATGATTGCACAATATTCAGAAATTTAAATTTCTTCAAATAATGAAGTAGTCCACATACAAAAAGAGTAAACCTGGACAATACACAGCCAAAATGCTGGAGGAACTCAGCAGGCTAGATAGCATCTATGAAAAAGAGTGAACAGTCGATGTTTCAGGCCAAAATACTTCATCAGGACCTGCAATCAGTACCAAGCATCAAGGCCAAATTAACTGGCCTGTAATTCCCTGTTTTGTTTTTGTCTCTCTCCCTTCTTAATCAGTATGGTCACATTTGTCATGGTTTTAATCCTCTGGCACCCTCCCTAATCCCAGTGATTCTTGAGAAATCTCTAATAGTCCCTCCACAGTCTCTTCTGTTACCTTCTTCAGAACTTTATTCAAGGACTGCACCTTCATTGCCAGGGTATCTGATGCCAAGTCACCTATGATGTTAAATTAAGAACTAACAACCTCCACTTTAAATATACCCTATAATTTGGCCTTCTCAGTGCTTTGTGGTGATGGGTTCCACAGATTTATCACCCACTGGCAAAAGAAATTCCTCCTCATCTCTGTTCTAAATGGATGTCCTTCCATTCTGAAGCTGTGCCCTCTGGTCCTACACTCTACTACTGTTGGAAAAAGCTCTCCATGTCCACGCCATCCAGGCTTTCAATATTCAGTAGATTACAATAAGATCCTCTTCATTCTTCTAAACTCCAGTGAGTACAGGCCCAAAGCCATCAAATTCTTATATGTTAATTCTTTCATTCCCAGGATGATTCTAGTAAACATCTTCTGGATTTTCTCCAATGCTAGCACATCCGTTCTTAGATGCAGGGCCCAAAGCTAATCATAATCTACATGTAGTCTGACCAATGTCTTATAAAGCCTCAGCATTACGTCCTTGCATTTATATTCTAGTTGTCTTGAAATGAACACTAAAATTGCATTTGCCTCCCTTATGACTGACTCAACTTGCAAGTTAACCTTTAGGGAATACTGCACCAGAACTCCAAAGTCCATTTGAATCTCCAATTTCTGAATTTGCTCCATTTGAAAAATAGCCTTTGCCTTTATTCATTCTACAAAAGTGCATAATCATACACTTCCTTACACTGTATTCCATCTGCCATTTCTTTGCCCATTCTCTTAATCTGTCGAAGCCCTTCTGAAGATTCTCTGCTTCCTCGACACTACCTATCCCTCCACCTATTTTTGTATCATACACAAATTTGACCACAAGCCATTAACTCCATTGTCCAGATCATTAACGTACAATGTTCAAAGATTTTAATCCTAGAGATCATGATCTCTATCCTAACAACGTTATGGATATACCCATATCTCAAGGGCTACAGTGGTTCAAGAACTCAGCTCACCACTCAGCTTCTCAGTTTCTAGAGGGCAATTGGGGATGGGAAATTGAATGCTGGCTCAGTCTGTGAAGTCCACATCCCTTGGTGAAATAAGAAAAACTCAATGAAATTTGTGACACAGGACCTTCCAAGTACAAGCACATACTGACTACCTCTTTTCCAAATGGGAATTAATCCTCTCTCTAAGAAACTTCTCCACTAATTTCCTTACCATAAATAAAAGGCTCACATGCCTGCAATTTCCTGGATCACCCCAATGCCCTTCTTAAACAAAATAATAATATTTGCTAAGTCTCTACCAAGGCCCCAGCAATCTGGTCCATTGCCATGCTCAAAATCCTACCTACCAGTGTAGGTTTAACATTATAAGTGACTCAGGGGTTTGGGTACCCTAGCAATGGAGGTGTAGTCCATGGATAAAGTTCTGAAGAAGGCAACTGAAAAGATTGTGGAGATTTTCAAGAATCACTGAAAATAGGAAGTGTCTCGGAGGACTGAAAAGGTGACAAATGTGTCCATTCTGATTAAGAAAGGAGGGAGACATTAAAACAGGGACTTGTAGTCCAGTTAGTTACGTCTCAGTGCTTGGTAAGATTTTAGTGTCCATTATTAAAGATGGAATTTTGGAAGTATGTTATAAAATGGGATAGAGTCGCAGAGTCGGCATGGTTTCATTAAGGGGAGATCCTTTCTGACAAATATGGTAGAATTTTTTGAAGAGGTAACAATCAGCTTCGACAAAGGAGAGCTGATGGGTATTACTTACTTGGGTTTTCTGAAGGTTTTTGACAAGCTGCCACTCATGAGGCTTCTCAACAAGATAAGAGGTACGAACAGAAGTTAGAGAATGGGGATAAAGATGTTTTTTCCAGGGTGTCTGCCAGTGATTAATGAGTGCCACAGGAGTCAGTGTTGGGACTGAAACTTTTCATTTTATTTATCAATGATCCAGATGAAGGCATTGCAGCCAACTTTGTTGACAATATCAAAACAAGTGGAGGGACAGTAGTGTGGCAGAGGCAGGAGGCCTACACAAGGAATTGAAGAGATTGGAGGAGTGGGCAAAGAAGTGGCAGGCAGAATACATCATAGTGATCACACTCTTTGACTGGAAGAATAGAGTGGTAGACTATTTTCTAAATAGGAAGAAAATTCAGAAATCAGAAGTAAAAAGGGATTTGGGAGCTCTAGTCCAGGATTGCCTTTTGACTTGGCTTCAACTTGACTTGCAAGTTGAGGCAAAAGTAAAAAAAGCAAATGCAATGTTATAGATTCATGGAGTAATACAACATGGAAACAGACCCTTTGGCCCAACTCATTCATGCTGACCAAGATGCCCCATCCAAGCTAATTCCATTTGCCAACATTTGGTGTATAACCTTCTAAATCTTTCCATGCCATATACCTACACATCTGTCTTTTAAAAGTTGTTTTTGTCAGTGTTAGAATTCATTTCAGGATGGATGATTCAAATATAAAAGCCAGGATGTACTATTGAGGCTTTATAAGGCATTAATCAGACTGCACTTGGAGTATTGTAAATAATTTTGGGCACTATATAAGAAGGGTGTGCTGACCCTGGACGATATCCAGAAGAAGGTCGCAAGAATGATTCCATGAGTAGAAGGCAATGTGTGAAGAGCATTTGATGTCTCTGGGCTTATACTTTGATGGAGTTAAAAGATAAGTTGGGGGAGGATCTCATTGAAACCTATTGGATACAAAAAGGTCTGGTTAGTGGATAAGGAGAGGATGCTTCCATTGCTGGGAGAGTCTAGGATCCAAAGGTACAGCTTCAGAATAAGGAACACTTATTTAAAACCAAAATGAAAAGAAATTTCTTCAGCAAACAATGGTGGGACTAGAATTCATTGCCACAAGGGGCCATGGAGGCCAGGTCACTTGTTGTAACTGAAGGAGAGATATGGGATACAGGGAGATGGTAGGAGAATGGAGTTTAAAATAATCAACTATGGTTGAATGATGGAGCAGACACAATGAACCAAGTGATTTAATTCTGCTCCTGCATCTTATGGTCACATCTGCATACATTGGAAACACAAAACCCTACCATGAAGGCTCTAATGAACAATGGCTCATATTTTCAAAAAGTCTTTGTTGTGAAACGTGACATTTTGTAGGATGACCTTCAGTTGTGCATTCAGGCCTGGACTGTTAAGGTTAATTCAATGCCATGGCCATGATTAACTTCCTAGACCTGGGACCATTTCAGGTAGCCAATGCTGATTTCTGCCATTTATTATTGTTTGCACTGAGAGTCACCCAAGCTCTTAACTCAAGGAGATGAGGCTTTGTACACTTTGATTTCTGTTAAGGTGTAGTGTAGCATGCATGGAGGTTGCCAGCACTGTCACCACTGACAGCTTAGGCTGGTATGAGATGCACTTATTTATTTATTTAATTTAGACATACAGCACAGTAACAGTTCCTTCCAGCTGAATGAGCCCGTGCTACAAAATTATACCCATGCATGTGACCAATTAACCTCAACACATATGCACTTATATGCTTCCAAGGGCTGTACTCTTAAAAATACTGGACTTTTGATGAATAGAAAGGGCTTTTATTTGATTAATGTCCGTGTAATTATTGATAATGTCAGGAATTTTCTCACTGTCCAAAAGCTCATACGACACCTTCACGCTCCCAGAGTACATTTTGTGAGATATCTTTAGTAATTATGAATGGGTCTTGAGAAACACAAACTACAAACTTCTTAAATAGTTTCCTACAGCTGTACCTACTATATGTGGTACTACCAGGACAGTGAAGGAGAATGGCAAAATGTCCCTGAAGATAATGTTCTGTTATTTCTCCCAACATGGAGAAGCACTAGGGTATATACCAAAGAAGTGTGGAGCCTTCTTCATGATCCATTATCAGGCCAACAGAAAACACAATAAATGCTTAAGAAAAAAACTCTCAAGGAGATGAGTTGCAAGAGGAATATAGGTCCAAAGAGGAAAACCAGAAGGACCAGCAGGACATAGAAAAGTCCAAGAGGTGGCACTACAGCAGGATTAATAACAAGGGGAGCTGGATTATACAGTTTATTACAGGAAGAGATACAAAACCTGGCTGCAGTATTGGGGATTACCTCACTGAGAGATGATTCCCAGGAAAGCCATTAATTGGCTCATCTTGAGAAATAAACTTATGTTCTTTGTTTATTTGCCAGCAGAATGCAATGAAGCAAAACAACAATACAATGATCTGTGATAGAGTTATCATCTTCCCTCAAATGCTATTAATTCCTGGTTTCCCCCTCTTAAATGTCCAACAATAACATTGCTTGAAGCATTCTGAATCCCACATCTGGCTTCATTAAAGGAAATCTGCTTGTTTATGTTATCATTGGTCAAAAGCTTTAACACTTTGGGCAGCTAATCTATATCAATTGTCAATAACTAAATTAGAGGCAACTGCTTTAGATGGTGCTACTGAAGATTGGTGACAAATTACTGGTGGTTCATAAAGCAAGAAATACAAGTAAATACTTCACTAATAACACTTTTTCTGAGGAAAATGTTGGTAAACTATCACCGCAAACAATGAAGAGATAAATGAAGGCGAGGCTAACTCAGGGGTCAAGGTGTGCTCGTGTGATGCAAAGTTGGAGTGAGGTCAAGACATGGTCAAGGATAAGTAGTTGGAGCGAGGTTGAGGCATGTTCAGGATGGAGTCAGAGTCGCAGACAGAGTTGGAGAGAGTGAAGATGGAGTTAGAGTTTTGCAGCCCATCCATTTAAACAGAGAGTGAGGTTGGATTGATCTAAGTGCTGGGCCATTTTGGAAAAGTATGAGTATGAGGCTGGTCTGCAATCTTTACTCCGCTCTCCACAAGCTGCGCCACTGAGGCAGAGGCTATGTTCTGCTACGGCTGCTATGGGTTTTGTGTCTGCTGTCTTCGCTATGATTTGCCCCGCTGTGTGACGTACTGGGGCTGAGGCTATGGGCTTGGGCCAGCTGCTCCAGGCTTCGGGGCAATGGACTCACTTTAGTTCTGAACGCTATTGCTTGCTTTTATTGTTTGCATGATTTCTGTTCCTTTTTCCTCTCTCTTTGCATATTGAGCGTGGTCTTTATTTTTAATTTGCCTGTAAGCAGACAAATCTCAAAGTTGTATAACTTATATATACTTTGATAACAAATGTACTTTGTACAGCTTTGGGTAATGTATAATGCAATATATTCTCTAGAATAGCATGTGCAGATTAAGGAGCAGCATTAAAAAGTTAACATTCCAAATCAATGTAGCCCCTTCTGAATCAGTAACCAGTGAACAGTTGTGGAACTCATGTTGAGTCATATGATTCAATTTAAGTCATTGAACCAACTCAACAGTATAAAGCACACAAATGGCAACTAATAATGGCAGTTTGAAGCATGATCACATTTAATTCTATTCATACCAACAACATGTGATTACACACTTAACTCATATTCCTTATCAAAGAATCTGATAAAATCTGACCCATTTATGCAGTTTATAAGAGAGCACAGAAATTAAGAATTTAATTGTCACAACTCACTATTTTGTCTTTTTTATATCCTTTAACCTCTCTTAGAACTTCTTCCTTCAGGAAATGACATTAACATTGTTTGTAGAGCATGCTAAAAATGGAAAAGTATCTTTTTAATGGAAGAATGCATTTATACTCTGATGCACCATCAATAACTCTCGGAGACGGGAGGCGAACGATAGGCTTTTATTAGCATCAAGAGACCACGATTAGCAGCAAGAGACCACCACACAACATCCTGGAGACTGAGGGAGGAGCAGTGCCTCCAACCGCCTTTATACAGGGGTCTGTGGGAGGAGCCACAGGAGCAGTCAGCAGAGGGGCGTGTCCAGGGGGTATATGTAGTTCACCACATACTCAAAGATGAAAATTCTAAAAAAATGTGCAAATGCTGAAAATCTAAAACAAAAACAAAAAATGCTGGTAATACCCAGTGGATATTGGGTATACATTGTATACATTGGCAGAAGAACAGAACTAATGTCTCAAGTTGAAGGCCTTTCATTGGACCTGAGGTGTTTGTTCTACTCTTCTTCCCACAGATGCAGTCTAACTTTCGGAGTATTTCCAGCATTTTCTGTTTTTTCCCCTTTATATAGGTCATATTTATTCATTGATTATTTATTCAACAGGTGAAGTGATGTCACAGCAACAATCTGGCACTCAACGTCAGTAAGAAGAAAGAGCTGATTGTGGACTTCAGGAAAGGTAAGACAAAGGAAAACATACCAATCCTCGTAGAGGGATCAGAAGTGGAGAGAGTGAGCAGTTTCAAGTTCCTAGTTGTCAAGATCTCTGAGGATCCAACCTGGTCCCAACATATTGATGCACTTATAAAGAAGGCAGGACAGCAACTATACTTCATTAGGAGTTTGAAGAGATTTGGTATGTCAATAAATACACTCAAAAACTCATATAGGTATGCCATGGAGTGCATTCTGACAGGTTGCATCACTGTCTGGTATGGAGGGGGCTACTGCACAGGACCGAAAGAAGCTGCAGAGGGTTGTAAATTTAGTCGGCTCCATCTTGGGCACTAGCCTACAAAGTACCCGGGACACCTTTAAGGAGCGGTGTCTCAGAAAGGCAGCATCCATTGTTAAGGACCTCCAGCACCCAGGGCATGCCCTTTTCTCACTGTTCCCATCAGGTAGGAGATACAGAAGCCTGAAGGCACACGCTCAGCAATTTAGGAACAGCTTCTTCCCCTCTGCCATCCAATTCCTAAATGGACATCGAACCCTTGAACACTACCTCACTTTTTAAATATATATTATTTCTGTTTATTGCATGATTTTTAATCTACTAAATATACATATACTGTAATAGATCTACTTATTTATTTATTACTATTATTATTTTATTTTTTCTTTTATAGTATTTATCGCATTGAACTGCTGTTGCTAAGTTAACAAATTTCACGGCACATGCCAGTGATAATAAATCTGATTCAGATTCTAATTAGGATATGAAGAGAACTATCTTGTTAGTTACTTTTCATATGTAGAGTGCAGTAGTAAGTATACCTTATAATTTGAAAAGCATCCTTCAATGACTTGCTATAGTCTGTTGTGATCCAGAGACTTGCGATGTGAAATACGTCCAATCTTCTGCTTTATGAACTGAGGGATCACCAGGGGTACCAGCTCTGATAAGACCACAGTATCTTAAGTTTACACATTGAAAGATTATATGGGACAGATGTGAAAAGAAACTCCAATTTCACATGCATTTTGAGCACTATTTGTAATAAAGTGGAACAAATTATGTAAAAATGAAAACATTGCAGTTGTATGTTGAATTAAATGCCCCTGTGCTGCTTTCTGGTGAATACCATGTAAGTGATCTTAGAATTAGTATTATGTCACAAGGTGAATAAAGCTACACCTATGCGAATCCCTAAAGTATCTGGTGTCTCGGAGGCAATGTGAGGACATCTTTTGAGACGGTGAACCCTTGCAAGGTGTCAAGCCCTGATGGTGCACCGAGTAGGACACTAAAAACCTGTGCCAACTAACTTGTGGGAGTGTTCAACAACATCTTCAATTGCTCACTGCTGTAGTCAGAAGTTCCCATCTGCTTCAAAAGGACAACAATCACTTCACTGCACGAGAGGAAGAGTGTGAGCTGCCTCAAAGACAGTCGACTAGTTGCACTCTCATCCACTGTGATAAAGTGCTTTCCGAGGATGGTCGTAGCCAGAATCAACCCCCATCTAAGCAACGATCTGGACCTATAGAACATAGAACATAGAATAGTACAGCACATTACAGGCCCTTTGGCCCACTATGTTGTGCCGACCCTCAAACCAAACCTCCCATATAACCCCCCCACCTTAAATTCCTCCATATACCTGTCTAGTAGTCTGTTAAACTTCACTAGTGCATCTGCCTCCATCACTGACTCAGGCAGTGCATTCCTCGCACCAACCACTCTCTGAGTAAAAAACCTTCCTCTAATATCCCCCTTGAACTTCCCTCCCCTTCCCTTCCCTCCCCTTATCTTAAAGCCATGACCTCTTGTACTGAGCAGTGGTGCCCTGGGGAAGAGGTGCTGGTTATCCACTCTATTTATTCCTCTTAATATCTTGTACACCTCTATCATATCTCCTCTCATCCTCCTTCTCTCCAAATAGTAAAGCCCTAGTTCCCTTAATCTCTGATTATAATCCATTCTCTCTAAACTAGTCAGCATCCTAGTAAATCTCCTCTGTACCCTTTCCAATGCTTCCACATCCTTCCTATAGTGAGGCGACCAGAACTGGACACAGTACTTCAAGTGTGACCTAACCAGAGTTTTATAGAGCTGCATCATTACATCACAACTCTTAAACTCTATCCCTCGACTTATGAAAGCTAACACCCCATAAGCTTTCTTAACTACCCTATCTACCTGTGACCTGCTGCAATTTGTGTATTACCTCAATAGGTCTACAGCTGATGCAATTTCATTGGCTTTCTACTTGGATCTCCTGAAAAATAGCAATACCTATGTCAGGCTGCTGTTTATTGATTACAGCTCAGCGTTCAACACCATTATAACCTCAGTACTAATCATCAATCTCCAAAACCTGGGCTCTGTACCTCTCTCTGAGATTGGATACTTGACTTCTTTATCAGAAGACCACAGTCAGTGCAGATCAGAAATAACATCTCCTCCTCGTTGACAATCAACGTTGGCACAACTTAAGGATGTGTGCTTAGCTCACTCCTCTACTCTCTCTACACTTATGACTGCATGGCTAAACACAGTTCAAATGCGATCTATAAATTTGGCAATGACACAACTACTGTTGGCAGAATTTCAGATAGTGTCAAACAGGCTTACGGGAATGCACTCAATGTCAGTAAGCCCAAGGAATTGATTGTGGACTTCAGGAAGGGGAAAATCAAGAGAACACACACCAGTCCACATCGAGGGATCAGAACTGGAAAGAGTGAGCAGTTTCAAGTTCCTGGGTGTCAACATTTTGGAAGATCTATTCTGGGCCCAGCATAATGATGCAATTACAAAGAAGGCATGTCAGTAGCTATATTTCACCAGGAGTTTGAGGAGACCTGGTATGACACCAAAGATACTCACAGATTTCTACAGCTGTACCATGGACAGCATTCTTGCTGGCTGCACCACTCTCTGGCATGGAGAGGGGCAATTGCATAGGATTGGGAAAGAACTACAAAAAGTTACAAACTCAGACAGTTCCATTGTGGGCACTAGCTTCTCCAAAATCGGGGACACCTTCAAACGGCGTTGCCTCAAAAAGGCAGCACACGTCATTAAGGGCCCCAGGATATGTATTCTTTTCATTGCTAACATCAAGGAGGAGGTATAGGAATCTGAAGAAACATATTCAATGCTTTAGAAACAGCTTCTTCACCTCCTCTATCAAATTTCTGATTGGACAATGAACCCATGGACACTACCTCAATTTTTAATTGTACTCCTTTTGCACTAATTATTTAATTTAATTTTTAAAATATATTTCTCATTGTAACTTATAGCTTTTTATTACAATTATTTATTGCAATGAACTGCTGTGGCAAAACAACAAATTTCATGACATATATCAGTGATATTAAACCTGATTCTGATCATGATCCTAACTCTGCTCACCTCATCACTGCTTCTCCCCTATAGTGCAGCCTGGCTGCTGGAAGGTTGCTCACTTTTACTATATGTCTTGTGAAATGTTTATGAGGGGTTACTACATTTAGCTCTTTCTTTGGAAGGCTTGGCTTCAACCTTTCAATTTTTGAAAGGACAATTGAAAGAACAGTTTGGGATAGCTGGTTGTTGGGCATGGTTGAAACATTGTACCTAAGATACGGTTGTCAGATGTCAAGTGATGATCTTGTGATGTAGGAGGTAATGCCCAAATCTTCAACTCATGTTGCTCTTTCATGGGGACTAGGCAGTTGATGGTATCTCACTGTGAACCAGATGACATGATTATCATTTCAAATTTCAAACCTGAAAAAGATTCAGCTTGCTGACCTTGTCCATACTGCGTTTAGTCCTCTCAGACTCTCTGAAATCAAAGAAGGAATCTACACATGATGGAGAGGTGTCCAAATACAGTGCTGTTACATGAATGACAAATTCCCAAATGTTGTATTTCTGTGTTTGAACAAGATTGAGCTGTTCATATATTGATCTCTCTCTTCATGTAGGAATGCAATCTGTTCATGTGTGACAGCCCTCTCTTCATAGAGAACATCTAGCTGATGATATCTAGCAATCTTGTTTGCATCTTCAAACCTAGGCCTCTGTAACTCCCTCTGCAACTGAATCCTTGTGTTCCTCATTAGGACACCACTGTCAGTTTGATTATAACACCTCCTCACTGACAATCGATATAAGCACACCACAAGGATGTGAGCTTAGTCCAGTGCTCTACTCCCTCTACACCCATGATTGTGTGGTTGGACACAGCTCAAATGCCATCTATAATTCACCAGTGACATCACTGTTGTTGGCAGAATCTCAGATAGGGACAAGAAGATATACAGGAGTGAGATAGATCAACTGATCAAGCCATGTCACAACAACGTTCCACTCAATCAGCAAGACCGAAAAAGTGATTGTGAACTTTAGGAAAGGGAGGGAGCACACATCAATCCCCACTGAAGGGTCAGCAGTAGAAAGAGTGAGCAGTTTCAAATTCCTGGGTACCAATATCTTAGAGATCTAGTCTGGACCCAACATTTTGATGCAATCATGATGAAGGCTGTACTTCATTAGGAGTTTGAGGAGATTTGCAAACTTCTACAAATGTGCTGCTGAGAACATTCTGACTGTTTGCATCACCATCTGGTATGGAGGCGATAATCTGGTAAGAGGCTCCAAAGGATCATAGACGTAGCCAACTGCATCATGGGAATTACCCTCCCCACCATTGAGGACATCTTCAAAAGGTGGTGCTTTAAGAAGGTGGCATCCATCATTAAGGACGTTCACCATCCAGGACATACCCTCTTCTCATCAGGAAGGAGATGCAGAAGCCAGAAGACCCACAGTCAACATTTCAGGAACAGCTTCTACCCCTCTGTAATCAGACTGGTTCAGAATCAGAATCAGGTTTATTATCACTGGCATGTGTTGTGAAATTTGTTAACTTAGCAGCAGCAATACAATGCAATACATAATATAGAAGAACAAAAACAAAATAATAATAATAAAAAATAAACAAATAACTAAATCAAATAGATTAAAAATTGTGCAAAAAGACATTTACTATATATTAAAAAAGTGAGGTAGTGTCCAAGGGTTCAATATCCATTTAGGAATCGGATGGCAGAGGGGAAGAAGCTGTTCCTGAATCACTGAGTGTGTGCCTTCAGGCTTCGGTACCTCCTACCCGATGGCAACAGTGAGAAAAGGGCATGCCTAGGTGCTGGATGTCCTTAATAATGGATGCTGCCTTTCTAAGACACCGTTCCTTGAAGATGTCCTGGGTACTTTGTAGACTTGTACCCAAGATAGAGCCGACTAAATTTACAATCCTCTGCAGTTTCTTTCAGTCCTGTGCAATAGCACCCCCCCCCCCCCCCCCATAACAGACAGTGATGCAGCCTGTCAGAATGCTCTCTATAGAAGTTTTTGAGTTTATTTGTTGACATACCAAATCTCTTCAAACTCCTAATGAAGTATAGCCGCTGTCTTGGCTTCTTTATGACTGCATCAATATGTTGGGACCAGGTTAGATCCTCAGAGATCTTGACACCCAGGAACTTGAATCTGCTCATTCTCTCCACTTCTGATCCCTCTATGGGAATTGGTATGTGTTCCTTCAAGTCCACAATCAGCTGTCTTGTCTTACTGACGTTGAATGTCAGGTTGTTGCTGCAACCCCACTCCACTAGTTGGCATATCTCACTTCTGTACACCCTCTCGTCACCACCTGAGATTCTACCAACAACGGTTATATTGTCAGAAAATTTATAGACGGTATTTGAGCTATGCCTAGCCACACTGTCATGGGTATATAGAGAGTAGAGCAATGGGCTAAGCACACACCCCTGAGGTACGCTAGTGTTGATCATCAGCAAGGAGGAGATGTTATCACCAATCCGCACAGATTGTGGTCATCCAGTTAGGAAGTCGAGGATCCATTTACAGTGGGAGGTACAGAGACTCAGGTTCTGTAACTTCTCAATCAGGATTGTGGGAATGATGGTATTAAATGCTGAGCTATAGTCGATGAACAGTATCCTGACATAGGTGTTTGTGTTGTCCAGGTGGTCTAAAGCTGTGTGAAGAGCCATTGAGATTGCAACTACCATTGACCTATTGTAGCAATAGGCAAATTGCAGTGGGTCCAGGTCCTTGCTGAGGCAGAAGTTCATTCCAGACCGACCTCTCAAAACATTTCATCACTGTAGATGTGAGTGCTACCGGGTGATAGTCATTAAGGCAGCTCACATTATTCTTCTTAGGCACTGGTATAATTGTTGTCTTTTTGAAGCAAGTGGAAACTTCTACCCGTAGTAGTGAGAGTTTGAAAACGTCATTGAATACTCCCGCTAGTTGGTTGGCACAGGTTTTCAGAGCCTTACCAGGTACGCCATCAAGACCTTCCACCTTGCGAGGGTTCAGCCTCTTTAAAGACAACCTAACATCGACTTCTGAGACAGAGGTGCAGCAGGGAGTTTCACAGCTGTAGTAGTATTCTCCCTTTCAAAGTGGGCATACAAGGCATTGAGTTCATCTGGTAGTTAAGTATTGCTGCAATTCATGCTATTGGGTTTCGCTTTGTAGGAAGTAATATCTTGCAAACTCTGCCAGAGATGTCATGCATCCGATGTTGCTTCCAACCTTGTTCGAAATTGTCTCTTCACCCTTGAAACAGCCCTTGGCAAGTCATACCTGGTTTTCTGGTACAGGCCTGGGTCGCCAGACTTGAATGCCACAGATCTAGCCTTCGGCAGACAATGTACCTCCTGGTTCATCCACGGCTTTTGGTTTGGGAACATACAGCAAGTCATTGTAGGCACATATTCATCTACACAGGTTTTAATGAATTCAGTAACAACTGCAGCATATTCATCCAGGTTTGAAGATAAATCCCTGAATACATTCCAGTCCACCGATTCAAAGCAGTTCTGTAGGCACTCCTGTGCTTCCCTTGTCCATACCTTCTTGGTCCTCAGTACTGGTACTGCAGTCTTCAGTCTCTGCCTATACTCAGGGAGTAGAAGTACAGCCAGGTGATCAGACTTCCCGAAGTGAGGGCATGGAATATTATGGTAGGCATTCTTGATGGTGGTGTAGCAATGATCCTGTGTGTTGTTTCCTCTAGTACCTCTAGGGGTGTATGAGGTGTCAGGGAGGGGTAGCACCTCTGGTGGGGGAACATGTCACTCCTTTTCAAGGCGGTTTGTCCACCTTTGGTCCCCACCTGGCACTCAGCTCTCACCTGTGGCTCCCCGTAGCTGATTGCATGCGGCAGCGGCCACACCCCGGGCAATGGCTTCGACAAGCCAGCTAAACCAGGTGAGTGTAGCTGACGGGTCTCTAACCCTCAGTGAGATAGGGAGTTGTCTATCCCAGCATGTGAAGACAGACTCCGGTGGATTGAGCAGACGAGACCAATGGAAGGCCTGAGATTGAGATTGGCCTGAGGTGGAATGTATACTGCTACCAAAATGACCCCAGAGAACTCTTATGGTAGGTAAAAAGGATGGAAAAAGGATTGGTGAACAGTCCCTGGACACTACCTCACTATTCCTCTTCTGCACTATTTATCAATCTATCCATATTTATTACTTATTTAGTTCCATACTGAGACTACTATATCTGCTCTGTACTGCTGACACAAAATGACAAATTTCAAGACTAATGTTAGTGAAAATAAATCTGATTCCGGTTCAGATCTTGCGCTCACCTAGAGTTTCAATTTGCTTCTGTACAGTAGAGACAGAATGTTGTCTGGATGAATGTGAGATTGCATAGATCCAGAAACACAACAGCATGGTCCTTGCAGATACCTCTGCTCATAACTGATCCCTTGTATAGAAATATACTTTAACTCGTTGCTACTCTCTGCATGTAGTGAGACTGACTGAACATTATACTCATAGGCATCCACATTAATTTTCTCATAAACGTTTTCTGATTATAGACATTGTTTGAGTCTTATATGCTAGAACACACCATGACCATCCCTACTGAGTCCCAATGCCTTATTTCTTATGCCTCATTTCTGGCTGCACCCCACTGGTGCATGCTGCTTCTTCCTGTGATCATACCTCAATTCCAGGTTACTTTGTCCTGAGATAAATATACAAGTTTTCCACTTCATTACTTGTTCACCTGCCTCTTCGCATTTTTCTTTCTTCTTCTCCTCCTCTGCCATTTCCTCAATCTTCTAGAATGGGTGGGAAGGGTGGTGAGAGGATGGTGAACATTTCCTCCTACCCTTTAAAACAATAGAGTTGCACATAAAAGTGACAATTAAGCTACCTCTGTAGAAATCGAGCAGCACATATGCCAAAAGCATGTTTACATTTGATAAATATAAATATGCTAAATTTGTGAGAAAACAAATATATTTGATGGACATACCAGGGAGATTTCAAACTATGGGAAACAACTACAGGTACTGGAATCTGAAAGAAAAGAGAAATTTCAGAAAATTTCAAATTAACTCAGTTCTTGATAGTTTTTATGCCTGAATCCACCTGAAGGAAGACATCTGTTTCAACCTGGAGGTGAATTCTGTGTAGCATATGGTGATCATTCAGTGAGTAAGTTACTAGACTTTTAAGCCAGAGATTCATACTAACAATCCGGAGAAGAGATTCCAAATCCCATTGTGTCAGGTGTGGAACTTAGATTCAAATTTCGAAGTACATTTATTTTCACAGTATGTATACTATATACATCTTGGATTCGTCTCCTTCCAGGCAGCCACAAAACAAAGAAACCCAATAGAACCCATTATTAAAGAATACTGTAAAACACCCAATGTGCAGACAATAAAGTAAACAAATAACCTCCAAAACTGAGGTTCACAAAAGTGAGCACACAGCCACAAAGCCAGTCAGCTGATCCAGGAGCCTGTCAGTTGAAGTCCACAGCCTTAGTTCAGCACAGAGATGAATAAATCTTGTGAACAGCGAGCTGAACACCGGCCCCAGCCTCTTCAATCTGGCCCGGTGCTTTAGTCAACCAAAAGCAGCCTGTCCCTTACTCTTGGACCTGGGCCATGCCGCTTTGTTATGCTCTCGGGTCCAGGGCCCATTGCCTTGATTTGGCTCATACCCAACCTTTCCAATCTGGCCCGGCACTAAAATCGGTCAAACGTTGGGTTGTTCCTCGCACTCAGGCATGGGCCCGTTGCCTTGACTCAGACCTGCGGCTTCAAATCACAATCAGAATCAGGTTTAATATTACCAGCGTATGTTGTGAAAGTAGTGCAACAATAGAAATAAAAAAGTAGTACGGTAGTGTTCATGGGTTCACTGGCCGTTCAGAAAACAGATGGTAGAGGGGAAGAAGATGCTCCTGAATCATTGAGTGTGTGCCTTCGTACTTCTGTACCTCCTTCCTGATGGTAACAATGAGACCATGGCATAATCTGCATGATGGGGGTACCTAATGATGGACACTGCCTTTTTGAGACATTGCTTCCTGGATACTACAGAGGCTAGTGCTCATGATGGAGCTGACTAAATTTACAACTCTCTGTAGCTTATTTCGATCCTGTGCAGTAGACACCCTTCATACCAGATGGTGATGCAACCAGTTAGAATGCTCTCCATGGTACATCTGTAGAAATTTGCCAGTGTTTTGGTGACATACCAAATCTCCTCAAATTCCTAATGAAATATAGCCACAATCGTGCCTTATTTGCAATTGCATGATATGTTGGGTCCAGGTTAGATCCTCAGAGATATTGAAACCCAGGAAATTGAAATTGCTCACACTTTCCACTTCTGATCCCTCTATGAAGACTGGTGTGTGTACCCTTGTCATACCCTTTCTGAAGTCTACAATCAGCTCTTCTGGTCTTACTGATGTTGAATGTAAGGTTGTTGCTGTGACACCACTTAACTAGCTGATCTATCTTGTTCCTGTATCATCTGAAATTTTGCCAACAATGGTTGTATCATCAGTAAATTTATAGTTGGCATTTGAGCTGTGTAGAGAGCAGTCATGCGTGTAGAGAGAGTAGAGCAGTGGGCTAAGCACACACCCCTGAGGTGTGCTAGTGTTGATTGTCAGTGAAGTAGATATGTTATTTCCAATCCACACAGGTTGTGGTTTTCTGGATAGGAAATAAAGGATCCAATTGCAGAGGGAGGTACAGAGGCCCAGGTTCCAAAGCTTTTCAATCAGAACTGTAGGAATTACTGTGTTAAATGTTGAGCTGTAGTCAATAAACAGCGTCCTTACATCGGTATTTGTATTGTCCAGGTGATCGAAGTGGCATGAAGAGACAATGAGCTCGCATCCGCTATAGACCTATTGTGGTGATAGGCAAATTGCAGCGGGTCCAGGTCCATGCTGATACAGGAGTTTTCTAGCCATAAACAACCTCTCAAAGCACTAATCACCATAGATGTGAGTGCTACTGGAAGATAGTTGTTAAGCCAGTTCACCATGCTTTTCTTGGGCACTGGTATAATTGTTGCCCTTTTGAAGCTGGTGGGAACTTCCAACTGCAGCAATGAGAGAATGAAAATGTCTTTGAACACCCCTGCTGGTTGGATGGCACAGGTTTTCAGAATCCTATCAGGTACTCTATCAGGGCCTATCACCATGCAAGGGTTTACCTCTTAAAAGACAGTCTGACATTAGCTTCCGAGACAGCGATCACATGTCATCAGGTGCTGCAAGGATCTTCATAGCTGTAGTTTTATTATCCCTTTCAAAGCAAGCATAAAAGGTGTTGAGCTTGTCTAGGAGTGAAGCATCACTGGCATTCATGATGTTAAGTTCCACTATGTAGGAAGTAATGGCCTACAAACCTTGCCAGAATTTATGTGTATCTAATGTCAACTTCAACCTCGCTAGGAATTGTTTCTTAGCCCTCTGCAAGTCGTACCTGGTTTTCTTGTAAAGACCTGGGTCAACAGACTTGAATGCCACAGGACTAGCCCTCAGCAAACTATGAACTTCCTGGTTCATCCATGACATTTGATTTGGCTATGTTCTTGTAGGCTCATGCAAATCCACACAGTTTTAATGAAGTCAGTGACAGCTCTGGAGTATTCCATCAGAGTCAAAGATGAGTCTCTGAATACAGTCCTGTCCACTGATTCAAATCAGTCCTTTAAGCACTCTTGAGCCTCCCTTGTCCATACCTTCTTGGCTGTCACTGCTGGTGCTGCAGTCTTCTGTCTCTGCCTATACTCAGGGAGAAGAAGTACAGCCAGGTGATCAGACTTTCCAAAGTGTGGGCATGGGATAGCGTGGTGAGCACTCTTGTTTGTAGAGTACAGTGGTCCAGTCTGGTACTACAAATGATTTGCTGGTAATAATTACTTAAAGACTTTTTCAATCTGGCCTGGCTAAAATCCCCCAAAATGATGAGGAAGGCATCAGGGTGCACTGTTTCATGCTTGTTGATTAAATCCCTCAGTTTGTCTAGAGTCTATTTTACACTGGCCTAGGGTGGGATATACACCACTACCAAGATAATTGCTGAAATCTGCCATGGCAGATAAAATGGATGACACTTGATCGCGAGCTGTTCTAGGTTTGGTGAACAGGATTGGGACAGAACTGCCATGTTGGTATACCTTGAGCAGTTGATCATGAAGCATACTCTACCTCCTCTGTCTTTGCAAAACTCAGCAGTCCTATCTTGGCAGTGTATCGCTACGTCTAGAATGGAGGAGAATAACCAAGATTCCATGAAACAGAAAACGCAGCAGCTTTTAACATCCCTCTGGTTCAGCACTCCAGTTCTGAAATCTTCAGCTTTATTGACCATTGACTGTATATTTGCCAGCAAGATGGCTGGTATTAGCAGTCGAAAGTCATGCTTCTTGAGACAAACTTTTAAACCAGCTCGGCATTCTCTCTTCCACTAACTTATAGGGGAACCATGTTAGTGACTTTTACGGGATATCATACCAGTTTGAGTTCTGACTTTAAGTGGTGATTGGTTTTTATAAGGCGATGTTACTAACTGTACAGATCTTAGATGTGGTTGTGGTTCTCAGCTGTAACAGACTGAAACCAAAGTATTTGATAATTTTCATTGGAGCTGCTCATAACTCTTGATGACACCCCAGAATTGCCTCCAAGCCCGCTCCAGCAGCTAAACGCTGGCTTGTTCCATGCTCTCGGGCCTGGGCCACGCCACCTTAATCAGCCAGTTTACACCATGCCGCAACCATCCTGCACCTTTGAGACTTCAGTTCACACTGCAAAAATACCAGGTCGTACCAGATTCAAAAGCTCAACTCTGAAAGAGAAGTTACTGGTTTGATTGCAGTGATCATTTACCAAAAAAAAGTATGAGTAATAAAGTAGTTAATAGTTGTGCTTGCTGCTAGCAAGTCATCACTGTGCTTCACCAGCCCCATCTTAAACCTGAAGTTTTCATCTTGAATTTAAAACTACAATAAATAGCTATAAGATTAATCTCAATAAAGCTAACTACTTATCATAAATCTCCATCTATTTTACTAATATTGTTCTGAAGATAAAATCTGCTATTCTTACCTGGTCAGTCCTCAATGTGTCTCCAGATGTATAATGATGTGGTTGACTCTTAACAGCCTCCAAAATTGACATTTAGCAATGAACTAGACATCAAATTTGGACAACAGCGCAGCCGTGCCCAGTATTGTTTTGCAGGATTCTCTTCACAAACATCTGGAAATTGATGTCTAAAAATTTGGAAGACTTATTCCATAGACAGGTTAAGGAACAGCTTAAAAAAATCATGTTATACACGGTGTGCTAGACACCTCCATTTAATTTGTGGGTACTGCTTTTCCTATCAATAGAACAGAGCCACAAAGGAACCAGCTATGTAAATTCTATGGCAAGTGACTTACTACCTAACATCCAACATTTGCAAAGCACTAATCAAAAAAATGCAATAATAGATTTAATCTGCTCCCTGGAATATAAAATTTGTGAGGCAACTGTTGGCTTACCAATCAACCACTAGCCACATGAAGCTAGGAAAATGAAGAGTGTCATGATCCCAGGCTCAGCAGACAAAGTAGGGAAGGTGCTTCTGAAGTTGCATCTGAGGTAGTAGGACATATATCCCACTGAGGAAAAAGTAAGCAACTAGAATATTGGCTCTTTAAATTTCACAGTTTTTGAGGAAATTGGTTGGTAAAACCTGGATGTTCTTTAACTAAATAAAAATGTTGTCTTTCAGACTAGTAAAGTTCAAGTTTTCTCTGCAGATGTATTTTATTTACTGCATATTTTGGGGATGTTTATGTTGGAAAATGTTCAAAGCACAAAGTTCAAAGTAAATTTATTATCAAAGTTCATACATGTCACCATATACAACCCTGAGGTTCATTTTTTACCAGCCTACACGGTAAATCCAAGAAACACAATAGAATCAATGGAAAACTGCACCCAACAGGACGGACAAGCAACCAATGTGCAAAGGATAACAGACTGCGTAAATACAAGAGAGAAAAAAAGCAATAAGTATCAAGAAAATCAGATGAAGAGTCCCTGAAAGTGAATCCATAAGTTGTGGAAACAGTTCAGTGATGGCGAATGAAGGTGTGTGAAATTATACCAAGCCTGATGGTTGAGGGATAATAATTGTTCCTGAACCTGGTGGTGTGGGTCCTGAGGCTCTTGTACCTTCCTCCTGACGGCAATAGTGAGAAGACAGCTTGGTGTGAATAGTGGAGGTCTTTGATGATGGATGCTGCATTCCTGCAACAGCATTAAGTGTAGTTATGCTCAATGGTAGGGTGGGCTTTACCAGTCACAAACAAGAGAAAATCTGCAGATGCTGGCAATCAAAGCAACAGACACAAAATGCTGGAGGAACTCAGCAGGCCTGGCAACATCTATGGAAAAGAGTACAGTAGACATTTCAGGCCGAGATCCTGCAGCAGGACTGAAGAAAAAAAGCTGAAGAGTAGATTTGAAAACAGGAACATGAGGAAATCTGCAGATGCAGTTGACTGTACAATATAATGTCTTGCCATGCCTGCAATTTCGGGCTGAGACCCTTCAACAGGACAGACAAAGGTTCTCGGCCTGAAACGTTGACTGTACTTCTTCCTATAGATGCTGTCTGGCCTGCTGTGTTTCACCAGCATTTTGTGTGTGTTGAGGAGTAGATTTAATAGGTGGGGGGAGGGGAGGGAGAAACACAAGGTGATAGGTGAAACTGGGAGGGGGAGGGTGATGTAAAGAGCTAGGAAGTTGATTGGTGAAAGAGATACAGGGCTGGAAAAGGGGAAATCTAATAGGAGAGGACAGAAGGCCATGGAAGATATCATGGCAAACCTCTGAGGTAGAGGTTCTGCCGTGCTTTCTTCGTAATTGCACTTATGTGCTGGGCCAAGGACAGATCTTCTGAAATGATAACACTGAGGTATTTAAGGTTGCTGACCTTCTCCACCTCTGATCCCCCGATGAAGACCGTTTCATGGATCTCCGGTTTCCTCTTCCTGAGGAAAATAATCAGCTTCTTTGATTTGCTGATATTGAGTGAGAAGTTGATGTTGTGGCACCACTCAGCCTGATTTTCAAACTCCCTCCTTAAAGTGCTGAGCAAAGCAACTAAAAATGAGAAATAATTTGCTGAAATACATGAAGATACTTAAAAATTTCAGAATTACAGGATCAGGTTTATTATCACCGGCATGTTTTTTGAAATGTTAACTTAGCAATACATGATAAAATAGAACAAAGAAAATAAATAAGTCAAGAACAGTGAGTATACATGTGTATTTTGAAAAGATCAACCATAGTGCAAAAGCAGAATATACATAAAAAATTGAGGTAGTGTTCATGGGTTCAATGTCTATTTAGGAATCATATGGCAGAGGGGAAGAAGCTGGTTTTGAATTGCTGAGTGTGTGTCTTCAGGCTTCTGTACCTCCCTCCTGATGGTAACAATGAGAAGAGGGGATGCCTTAGGTGACAGGGTCCTTAATAATGGACGTCAGCTTCCTGATGCACCACTCCTTGAAGATGTCTTGGGTACTACGGAGACTAGCACACAAGATGGAGCTAATGAATTTTACGACTTTCTGTAGCATCAGTACAAAACCTAGGCAGAACACTGGGTTCATGCAAATTTCAACAGAACACCAATATCCCATGTTGGTCAGTAGATTAATAGTCCATTGTAAATTGTAAAATTTTGTGACGAGAATAGGCTAGCAATGGATTAATGTCGAAGTGAATGCTTGATGATCAGTGAGGACGTGAGGCTGAAAGAGCAGGTCTGTGCAGTGCTGCTCCATAACTCTAGAATTTTTGTTTGAAACTTTCTAAACAAATTTCTAACTTATTGATGCTGCACTCCAGAGTAACCCTAGGATCTGAACTACAATGTGAAGTGTGCATATTGTTTATTGGAACAATGTATTCTAAAGGACATGGGAAAACATCTAGGGTAAAACTCTGACATGTAGCATCTTAGTTCAAGTGAATGGAAAAACCTTAAAAAAGTTTATCTTCATGATTATTTTCTTCTGAATATACTTAGATATGAATATGAAATTTGTGGTTGTTGATTAGGTGTAATTCAGAAATACCATGTTGAAAGGACTTGAATGCTCGTCAGTTAGAATTACCTGAATTTTACTGAATCCACTTTGTTTAATTTGCTCTTCATTAAGAGTCGGGGCAAGCATGCAGTAAGACAAACTTTACAATTGCCTTTATAGACTGTCATGAGGCAGCCTTGTTTTAACATATTGTTGCTAGAAGTTAGTTACTGCTTAATGCTTCAGTTATAATATTGTTGTTAAATACTAAAAGAATCAAAAGTCTTATCGAAAATTACAGATATGCATGGAAAAAAATCAAGTAGTGATTAAATGAAAATGTGTTTATCATGAAAAATACTCTCATCCAGGCACCATTTCTAAGAACAAAATCTTCCATGGCAACGAAAAGTTCTATTTATATGGTTATTCTAACATAAATTGGAATATTATGAAACAAAGATTTGACAAAATTTGATTCAGAAAAAACATTTGATCATATATTTTAATTTATACTCTAGAAATTCATATATATATATTTATACTCTACAAATTTATAACATTTTCTTTTATTTTGTTGTTTCCCTCATTACCCCCTCAAAATGACATAATCACCTTAAAAACTTAAAACCAGAGTCTAAGGAGGCTCAATACGAACTGATGTGGAACATCACTTGCTAACTTTTCTAAACCTAAGTAGCCTCAAGCCCTTCTCAATTTCCTGTTCTCTTAGATAGCAATCTTTTTTGCTGTGTTCCCTGATTCCACATGCTTTTAGTCATGAGGTTCCCATGTGGTAATTTCTTGAAGGCTTTCTGAAAATCTAAATACTTTACATTTACATTTTCACTCGTACCAATTTATAATTCTTCAGTCTAACAAGTTGGTCAAGCATGAACTTCTCTCAAAATTAAAGTCAAAAATAAAAAAAATCTAATAATTTGGTCACCTGATTGAGAGGAACTTAGTGATATCTCAAGTAATCTATGATATCGTTAAACTTCATTTTGTTAAATCCTGGTATAGCTGAAATACCTAATGATTGCCTTTCAGAGATGTGTAAGCTATAATAATTTACACGTTTCAAAAAACATTGATACCCCACTTTAATAGTTCTCCTTTACTAATACATATATTTATCTGTAGCCTACATTTTCTACTCCTATCTCTGCTATTGTATTTTACTATCTCCGTCGAAGAATGGAGACGTAAATTTATTTGCGTTTGTTATTAACATGGGGACGACCAATTTTCGTATTTTAATGAAAATGCAAGTTATGTCTTCGATCTGACACGTGGTCTTACTTCGCTGTGTGATTTAAATTAAAATGAAAACTAAAACTTAAACAATGCACAAAATGAACATAAGTGTTTTGGTTCTGGATAATCGAATCTGATTCACCAAGTTTTTAATGTGATAATTGTAAACAGCTAATCCTCGTTCCATCACCGAAAACACATTTACATTGCTTCGAAGAAAGAGAGTGCATTTACAAACTGATTCAAACCAAACTTAATTTGCAGTTGTTTGTACTGCAAAGTGGGTGCTGCTTGTATGCAAGCAGGCAGTTTTTTGCATGGTTGCTATGGCAGCGGCTGTGATTGACACTCGGCTGCATGCTAATGAGCTTGTGTGTAGTATATTTACGTTGAACCGGGAACCGCCCTTCATTCACCCACATGGTGCTGCATTCGCGCCACTTTCGAGAAATTGCAGCCTTCAACTGTTTGCGCTCCTCGCTCCCTCGAGGAGGTTTTTGTTTTAAAAGGGAAAACGTACCCTAGTGTAGAGTGAGTGGAGACTCACTAATGTGCTCGTCGGTGGACACATAGCAACTAGTACTGCTCTGGGCCGAGAGAGAGCAGCTGAACGCGGGTCGGGGCTGAGCCAGAGGCCGCTGCTTCGATCTGCACCGTGTGTGAGTGACGCTGGGCCGGATAGCGGCGGGTCTCTCTTACTCCTCTTCCACTCTTATCACCCTCTCTAACCCCGAACCCACTCCGGCTTCCGTTTTAGGTCTTTTTCTCCGTTCTCATCCCCTATCTTCACTCCGTACGGTGGGCTGTGGCCTATTCCGTGGGTTTTGTGTATGAGTGATTAAAAGTAAAACCTGTTGTTGCGCTGCCTAGTTAGTGTGATGGGTCATGGGGGGGGGGGGGTGGTGCGGAGAGAGATCGCGGCTGCGGGTGATCTCTCTGCTTTCCGACCCGTTCGCTCGGTCTTTCTCACCGTCCCCGCTGCGCCCAACCTCCCTGCCGAGGTCGGCGTAAAGCGGCGGGCCCTCGCGCGTGCACCCCATTCCCCCTTTTATTTGAAGTTGCTCGGGACAAAGGCCCTAGTGGGTGCCCCGGTTCTGAGGTGCGGTGCAGCTCCGCCACTTCCCTCTCTTTCTCCCCCCGGTCTCGTGCCCGCCTACGGCTCGGGGCTCGCGCGCGGCCGCGTGCTGTCCCTTTCGAAAATAAACGGCTGCGGCGGCTGTTGTCTACGCCTGCTGTGGGGGTGGCTTCCCGTTCGAGCGCTCCGCACCTATTCTCGCGGTCCGTGTTTGGGAGGTTCAGGCCGGAGGAGTGTGCGGTGGTTTCGGGGACTCGGCTGCCCGTTTTTATTGGGGGGTGTTAAGTTTTTTTTTCCTTGGGCTCCGGCCTCGGCAGCGCCATATTGCGAGGGGGAGGGCTGTGTACGCATGCGCGCTGTGACATGCGTCCAGGCCGCGGGCCTCCGCGTTCAGGCGGTTTTCTTCCGAGAGCGGAGCGTTAAACTGCGGGTCTTCCTGCCCTTTTTCTTTGTCCACGTTTGATTTTCACCCCTCGCCCTCCCTCAGCATTCTTGGCGCTTGTACGGGTTGGCCGGTGCCGCTGCGTTGGTGTACTCGAAGGGTTTGGCGAATGCGTCATTTCTGACCGACCGTTGACCCGCGACGTCGAGTGGCGGCTCGTGCAAAAAATGTGGCGCGGGGCAGAGAGCAGACCCACATGGCGGGGGCCTGGGCCCTTATGGGCGTGGGGGGCTTGCCGCCTCCCCTCCGGATGGAGTGAAGAACCCACGCGTGGTGTGAGCATTTCTTGCACAGCATGTGATCCGTCTTATTCAGGCGCTCTCCACACCGAAAAATAAAATACAGGAGTGGCATGGGTATTCTTTTATTTCGCGGCTAGCTGCCTCTTGTAGGGTGTATAGTGCATTTTGCTTTGACTTCTCAGCAGGCTCTTCCGCTGTTTAGCTAAAACAATTAATGTCCATTTTCTTCACTGACCCACGTTACGCAAAAGTATTGCACTAATTTTTGGTGCTTTTTCCATTCCCTCAGTATTTTGACTCAAATACATTTTAATCCAGTTTTTTTTAGTTAAAATTAGGGTTTTGTACTAGCATTACCCTCCATTCAAATCAGAAGAAATTTTATTAAACCCTTAGATTGTTTTGAATTTATAGGGAAGGGAGATAACGATATTGTAATCTTCTGTTTAATGTTGTGATTTATTATTTTTAACCTGAGCTTTCACAGTTCATACAGTTCATTAGTAATGTGCAGTGCATTTCTTGATGGTTTGCCTCCTGTAAAATTTGCATCATGCATTGATTATTCAAAGATGGCATGAACAGCAAACTTGCAGATAGTACAGGTTTTCCTTTATGCTGGAGAATATAATTCTGTTCTATTGTTGTAGATATTTAAATCTCCAGAATAACATCAAATAACTGCCAATTTTGCACCATTTGCCTCTTATTCAGATGCAATCAGCAAGCACTGTATTGGAAGTATTTTGTACTTAATGCAGTGAAAGCTTGTACATGGGTATAAACTACTGGCTGTGTTCTGGTCAAATTTGCTCTTTTGTGCCAAGAACTTCAGAATCATGCAGACACATTTGCAGTCAACTTCCATGTCCCACTAACTGCTGTTCTTCAGATGCATTTGTATTGGCATTTGGGTGGTTTTCCCTTAACTAATTTCAAAGTGAGGTCTTAAAGAATTTCTTTTGAGGTGCTAATCACATGCTCTTTAACTCCGACCTGCATGCTGTCTTTGGTTTTGGATGTTGCAACATACTGCCATAGATGCTGTCTGATCTGACCATAGCAGCATATTTTTTGGGTTTTCATAGTTTATGTACTTGCATAAAATAAGTAGGCTTGATGTGGAAATTTAGTACCAAAATGTTTTTCCTCTTCAAGCACTTAAAAAAATTTAATGGCCTTTTGTGTTTCTTAAAACTAAGGTAAATTTGCCAAGTCCTCAAACAAAGCCTTATTTTTTCATTTAATGTTGATAAGTTGGAACTAACACTACTTTTGTTTTTGCAGGTCAACTTGCTGAAAGAATCGACAAGATCCTTTTGTCAGAAGTAATGTCAAAGTGCTTACAGTGCAGGTAGTATACAAAATCTACTGCAGTGGAGGCACTTCAAGCATTATATTGACGATAACATCTCACCCCCATTGAAGCTGAATTCCAGAATGTGGACATTGGTAAAGTCTCTTGTGTTAAGGTGCATCTAGTGCAGATAGTGAAGTAGAGTAGAATCTACTGCCCTAAGTGCTCCTTCTGGCATAAGTAACTGATCAGCTTAGGTCCTGTCTCCAGATTTGATGAATGTCCATAGAAGTTCAACTAAGGATACTGCAGTTCCCTATCAGTTTTGCATGGTTGCACCACAAGAAGAAATTAGTTGTGCAAATCTATGCAAAACTGCTGGTGGACTGGGTTGACTGCTAAATGGTATGAACCCTTTGCTTTCTAGCTTGAGCAGTATTAAAGTGCTTATAGTGCAGGTAGTGCTTTTGTAATCTACTGCAATATCAGCACTTGAGTACTTCTAGCTAACAAACAATGTGAACTTTACATTTAAAGCTTCTCTGGTTAGTTTTGCAGGTTTGCATCCAGCTGTCAATAATCATTGCTGTGCAAATCCATGCAAAACTGACTATAGTGGTAAAATGCAGCCAATATGGAGTTTCTGCTTTTCACATATAACCCTGTCCGGCACTGGTTGGGATTTGTTGCAATGCTGATACATATGGATGGTATTGCACTTGTCCCGGCCTGTTAAAGATGGAGGGCAAAGTTGGAGAGTTTAAGACACAAATTTGGATTGGATGTGAGTTCAATAGCATTACTTTGGTGTCAGGTTTGGTTGGCTACAATTTGGTAGAATGGAGAACACTGGATTAAGCTTGTTGAACTGAAGTAGTTGTTCACAACTCTTTAGATGGGCATCATGTTTGTAATTCAACTCAAATCACATTATGGATTTGTTTATATCCACTGAACTTCATACCTGAATTCCATGGTTAAATGTTTGATAGTTTTGGCTGAAATGTATCAGTCCTTGGGTCAACAGACTGGTATGGAGTCTGATAAGGTAAGAGTATACATTGGAACATGGTTGTAGAATAGTTATTTTATGCTATTTAAGATGGGTCCAGGATTTTCCAACATCTGATGTTTTATTTTAAATGATGCATTAACATATACACCAAGATTTTTCAGTCTAAATGTTGCTGATGGGGCTATTTGTCTATCCCTAATTGCCCTGTAATGTGCTGAACTGCTTTGTAGTGAAGCAAGTGGCTATTTCATTGCCATATTCGTTGATGGAGAATATCGCAAATCAAAAGACAAATGATAATTATTGGGAATGTCTCCCAAATAAATCTAGTCCTTTGAGGCTCTGAAATCATCCAGACATGGACTTCCGACAAGTGGCTGTATTGTACATTTATCTGAAACTTGAATGTTTTTGCATTATATTCAATAAAACTGGTGTCTTTGAATCTTGTTAACCAGAATGTAGTTGCACTGAGCAATAGCCCAGAACAGTAAAGTGTAAGTGAAATGGTGGTTTGTAAGAGATGGGTTAGTCCTGCAATTCCAATGCAACTTTGAAGTATGCAATAAATGATCAGGCAACTAATTGTCTTGCACGTGAGCCAATAGTGAGATTTTACTAGTGTAAATTTGAGATGGTTTTACAATCTTGGGTAAGTATCACAGATTCCTGGTAGTATGATTCAGACCCATAGCTCAGATTTCTAAGGTTTTGTGGAACTACAAGTTCCATGGAAGAGAATTGTCAAAATTAATTCCTTTTCCCCTAAAGTTAAACTAATTGCTTCCACTATTGATCATTGACCTCAAGCTTTTTGAATGGGATTACACTACATTTTGGAGCTCTGGGAATTGAGACTGGGCGATTGCACTTCAATCCATCTGATCTATTGGGTTGACAAATGATACTGTTACCAAGGTTCCTTTCCACTGACTGAGGAGCCCATATCAAAACCTGTTTTTTTAAAAAAAAACACACACACAACCTCTAGTAATCGGATGCCAGTGTCTTAAGAAAATTGGGTTCTGCTTTAGAATTGATCTAGAAGTTGATCAGCAATTGCTGCTTAAATTACAAGTATCAGTAGATGTTACATTGCTTAAAGTCCATTGAAAGTATTAAACATGGGACATACTGATTTTGTCATTTGTGACTTGATGTTCATGTTATTCCTCATTGTCACTTGTGTCAAAACTGGTGATAGGGTTGCCACATTAAGTTATTCTTTGTGGATGACAAAAATTTATGATCCTGGAACCACCTGTGGTCAGTGACAAATGTTGAAATTGACTGGAAATTAACTCTTCTGCCAAATTGATTTGAATATTTTTAGTGCTCTTATAATTTGATTGGAGTGTTAATTGTAGTAGTCTTTTAAATTTAATATTTTGCATTTATTACAATCCTGATAAATTTGGGCAATGCAGTGGTAGTTTGCCTACTGTAGAATTGAACTGTAGTGTTGCACCAACATCTTTGAATTGCCTTTTCAAAGGGAGTGTATTAATTCTGACAACTCATTTTAAATGTATAAAACACCTGCTGTTTCATCTTTTGACGTAAGTCACATTGTCCATGAAAATGTGTTTTTCATTATAAGAAAACCTTTTGGATTTTTGTACTTGCCTAATTGTCTTTCAGTATCAATCCCTTGAGTAACAAGACTACTTTTGCCCAAGTGTGAGAAATTATCTCAATTAAGAACTTGAGCCAGAGCCTATTAATGAGGTGGATCAAGTTGAAAACTGAATTCAATCACTCAATCACTTTATTCCATCGCTTCACTCAATGATTTGAAATCCTTGGGGAACATTTTTGTTCATTTCTTTGGCTAGAAGTGGGAAGTAAAACAGCTTGAAATTGTAAAGAATAGTGCTAAAATGCTGTTTGACATGGAAACCAAAGGACTTCTAGCACTTCCATCACCTCAGTTCATTGCTGTTCTCATGACACAGAACCAGTTTACCATGCTGTTAATTTTCCTACGCTTGAGATTTTAATTCGGCTTCCTCCACTTGTTCAGTATCAAAGACAATCCCTTTTGACCATCTCCTTTGATGTTTCCACTTCATTATCATGCTGCGCTGCAAAAATTTGAATTAGGCAGTATCTTTAGGAAAAACTGTTGATGTCTGAGGTCTTAGTTGATTCCAACCTGCTTAAAAGATGGCATAGGTTAAGCTGAGAGGAAGTAAGTTTAGAGGACCAGAGATGAAGCTTTTACCATAGTGGGTACTGGGATATTGTGATGGAGAGTGAAAACCTACCTGTTTAGTACATCAAGGTAGTGTGTGTGTGTATTTTTTTATATATATATATATGATAAAAGCAGTGATAGAATGCTGTGCAGGCAGGCAATAGTGCGATGCTGTGGTGAGGTGAATTGCAGGGTCAAGAGTTCCATCTTGTCTACAAGGGGGTCTTACAATAGTCATAACAGATTAGAAGTGTCCTTGAGCTTGTTAATATGCTTTTAGTGTTTTGTATCTTTGGTCTAATTGGAGAGAAATTTGTGGTGGCATTTTTTTGATTATGTTAATAAACTGATGCAGTCCATGGGAGGGTGCAGTGGGTGGTGGTGCTGGTTTCTGTAAGATGTGGGACTTCGTCTGCAATTCTTGCAGTTAATTTTGGGCGGAACAGTTGCTGTGCCCAGCTGTGATGCACTTGGATAGGATGCTTTTTATGTGGCATCTATAAAATTTGGTCATGTTCAAATGGGATCTGACTAGTTTATTAAAACTAGAAAAAGTAGACACACCAGTGTGCTTTCTTGCTCATCGCAATTGCATGGTTGGGCCAGGGCAATCTGATTTTAACTGAACTTGATGTAAGCAGGGACATGTTGCATTGTTCCTGAACTCTGATCATATTTGTTCAGCTGACAGAAGGGAAGATTATTATGCCTCTAGGTGCTCTTCTTCCTAAACTTTTAATTCATTATTTGAGATGAAGAGCAATCTGGAGGTATAACAATTGGATAGATTTAGAAGAATAAGTCAAACTAGACTAGCTCACTTTATCAGCATGTATAACTTGTACTGTTGTAACTGTAACTTACAGAACCAGGCCACTTGCCTGAATTGCATGGATTATTTTGTGTTTACAGGTGTAGCAGGTTCTTTTGGTGGCCTGTGTGGTTTTATTAGTGTTCTTCCAAGGAGAGATTAGACTTTGGAACTTAAGTCAGGCAAATGCACCATTACATTTTAATGTTGCAAGACATATGATCGCTACTGTACATAGTTTGCTTCCTATCCAAATTTCATTAGGCTTTTGACTTGTGCTTCAGAAACTTCTACAAAAGCAATATTGATTCAACTGATCACAAGCAACTTGGAATATCCATGTGAGGGTAAATAGTATAGAATTGTCTTTAAGAATAATTTAATACTTGATTCAGAAAGTTGTCTTGGTAGTCTTTTCTACAAAAGTCATTTATGAATGTGAAATTATATTGCCTGGACATATTGATTGCATACAATGAGTGAATGAATTCAGTGGGGTAATGGTATTACAGTTCAATATTAAGCTTTGGCAATGAAGAGCTTCTCATTTGCTTCCAGAAGTTCAAGACCATGACAGTCAGTGGTGAGCTGAGTTGCCATAGGAGCCAGTGATAGGCCTGAACTGTTGAGAATACAGTTAATTTGGCAGAAGGGGCAGTGTAGAATATCTTTCTCTGCACGCTTTGCTCTCACTCAGTTTGGTAAGTTAGATTAGGCAAGGGTCTGGCAGGTTAAACATTGTAAATGCACGATCATTTGGAGAGGGGAATGCTGTTAAGCAGTGGGTTTTAGGAGACCTTGTGCGTGAATAATGTTTGGAAACTTCTAATGGAATTCAGAAAATGGTATTAAAAAAAAACACAATTGTGAAAAGGTTAGTTGAGGCAGCAAAACTATTTCCATTGTTAAGTGAGACTAGAACTAGGGGATGGAGCTTTAAGATCTGAGTGAATAGATTTAAGATGGAGATGTGGAGAAATGACCAGAGAACAGTGAATCTGGATTTCTGTGCAAATTAGTGGAGATAACATTATCCTTTTTTTTGCATAGCAGGGGAATCATGGGTTGCTTTGGGGGGGGGGGGGGGGGGAAGAAGAGGCAGGTTTGTGGAGGCAATGATCTTTGGTCCATGATCAATCTGCTTTGATTATTTTGAATGGCAGATCTAATCTTGCCAGATGTGTAGATGTCAGGTTCTTAAAGAAAACTTTTTAAAGTCTTATCACTCCTGGGCGTGTTCTCTAAATTCCATTTCCTTTCCACTTTTTTTGCCATATTACACTGCAGAAAATCCAAGAGTTGAAAGTAAACTCTGACAACAATTTCACTACAATGTCTTGTATTATCTTTCATCCTAGAAATGGATGAACTTGGGTTTCAAAATTGCAGTTACATTGTCTGTTACCTTTGTTATTGAGTTTGGGAATGTCAAAGGAATTGTCAAATTTTTAAAACTTTATTTTAGGCTGTCATTTAAAATACTTTGGTTTCATAAATATTTTATAAAATGTTCAACACTTGGACATTAAAGTTGTATACAAAAGGAGGACCTCTATGAGCTTAATTTATGGACTTGGGTTTTAGCATAAAGGATCATGGTTTTCATGTAAATTTGGGTCAGTAGCTAGTTAAAACAGCAGTGAGTTGATTTACTATTTTAATCACTAAAAATATTTTACTGAAAATATTTTGCCTGCCATACCTCAATAGAGTAATGGTTGAATGGTTCTGACTTTGCACCACATGCTCATTCATTGGAATCCCATTGGTTATCATGCCCCGTCAGATATTCGTGTAGAATATGAATTTTTAAATTTTGAGTTTTTATTAAAGGAAAAGTTTTAATTGATACTTGCTTCATGCACGCTACTAGTAGAGTATAAGAACATAACTAATGTCAGTCTATCCATCTGTGCTGCTAAGCAGCATGACTTTTTCAATTGGGATTGAATGTCTTGCCATGCCTGCAATTCCAAGACTCAACTGAGATGAGTGCCAATATTATCTCGGCAGCTCTATCTGAATATATCTTGGAAATTGCATTCCCCATTTCCAAATGGTTCTTAATATGTGGTGCCTTGATATTCTTGACTTTAGCTGCTTCCATTGGAGTTCCAATTCCCTTGGGTTTTTAAGTTAAGATCTCTGAACTTTGTTTCCAGTGCCAATGTGTGTAATGTTACCTCTGCAAATTTTCACAATTGAATAGAACTAATTTTCAGCTGCACAACAGATTACAGCATCCAGTAATCAGATAATCTTTGCAATAAAGTATTGGATATTATTTTGGAGTTGGTATTTGGAATGCCAAAGACTAAACCTCCGTCAAAATTAGAAGTAACACTGAATCTGACTGCAGAAAAAAGAACAACCTGACCTATTCTTGAGCCTTGCATCTGCTCCATTAGAAGGTGGTAACCTGGCTTTGTTTTGTATGCGAGGTTGAAATAGTAAAATGTAAAATCGTAATTGTACTTTATATGTACTTATTTATCTTATTTTGTTCTTCAGTGCCATAGCATCACTTTGATGGCAGGTACTAAATAATAAACAATGAAGATAGTAAATTTAATTACATTTTTAATGTTCTAATGAGGAAATTTCCTTCTGAATTCCCTATTGAGTATCTGGAGGCAGGTTTCATTGGCTTTCAATTATCCTTTCAATTGAAAATGTACTGAATTTTAAAACATGGCTTTTTGTGTCCCATGTGTTTATTCCCTTAGATCTTCTGCCCTTGAGTAAAGTCTTCATTATTGTACAGTTTTAATTGTAACTTGGTTTTTGGAAACTGGTCCCTAAACTGCCCTTAGTGTTTCTAACGTCTGACCATGTCCTTATTTTTGCAAAGCAGACTGGATTTCCTCCCACCATAAAAAAAGCTTGGTTGTTTTCCTTTAGAAACTGAAGGTTGAGAAATGGTTTTTAATCCTGTAGAAAGAACAGACTGCATCCAGCCCAGGTACAGATGTGTCCAATGGAATAGTGTCAATATTTACAGTGCAGTGTGACCAAGGCTTTGCACAGTTTAAGGAAATCTGCCTCCAGTGGATTGTCAGGCTCCTTATCCTTGGTGTGTCCTCTTGTTGGACAGATCTTGATGGATGAACAACTATGCAAAAGGACATTGGTGTATCACTGTATACATTTTGGCTCTACCTTAATTCTGACATTAGTTAACTTGATCAAAAATCTTGTTCGGTCAAAATTTTGCCCCTCTTTATCAGAAATCACTCATTGACAATCTACACAAATCGTCTATGGACAACAAGCTAGTTATTCCACCTCTGATGCCTTTCAAAAATTTACCTTCTCAGATTTATCTTGGGCTTCAATAATCCTAGACTAGATTAGAAAACATGCATAGATGTAGAAGTCTGAGTAATTGACTAAAAGCTACAGGGGTCAGAAACTAGATCCATTGGCTGGGTCCTCATGGAGACATTGTAAACCAGTCTACCCTTGCTGCCTGGGGAAAAGCAGTCATTATAAAGACACCACCTATCGGGCATTCTTGCTCAACCCAGCTGCCCTGCCCCCCTTTAAAATCAGACAACATTCAAAAGCTTGAAAGCAAGTAACACAAACCGGCTTTTGTAGGACTATTGAGTTGTCCTCTGATACTGGATTCTCACAGGCTATCTTGTTATGGCCTTGCACTTCATGTGCATCCACTTCCACTGTAACACTTTGTTTTTATTATTTCCCCTCATTTCCTTAATCTGCTGTTTTGCAGCCCATCCAAATTTCATAAGACTTCTCACTGTTACAATGTGACAATTTTCAAGTTAAAAGACAATAGATTGTGGTCACCTGGGAAGATCAGGGATGTTGTGACTTGTGGCCTGTGCCTTGTATCTTTCTCGTCAACTATTTACTGTCACTTTTTACAATAGAATTCGTCTTCAGGTTGTCAGGAGCACCAAATCAATTAGTTATTGAGGTGGACTAGGATTCCTCCAATTATTTACAGTATTAATTGGCAAAGTTGGTTGACCCCAGCAGAATAATGAGTATTTAAAATTAACTTCATTAGAGAATAAAGCATTACTTTGCATTTCCTAGCCTTTGACGATGCACGGTACAAAATTAGTCAATGGTATTGGTCAGAAATCTGGATTTTTTGGGAGTGCTTATACAGATGAAACATACTATAATTTTCACGTAATCGGTTTCTTACAGTAAGTAAACTGGAAAGCTAATTTTTAATAACAATTCCAAGTTTGTTTTCCTAAAATATAAACTTTAAGATCAAGCACATGCTCCTAAACAGATTTAGTTAAATTGCTTTAATGCATACATTATATTAAGTCACATTTGAACCTGGTTGGGTGATTAACTTCAAGGATCTTTATACATTCTCAAATAATTGCAGGAGGTAAAATTTGGTATTTGCAGTGCAGTATACCTTGAAGATCCATTCTGTTTTCTCTCATCCATCACCTAATTAAAGTGGCATAATAGCACCTTGCGCTCTATCTGTATGGGGTCAAGTCTATAGATGCTCTTGCAGCTGTGATTGTCTATGTAACAGATGCACCTCTCATCTGAAACATTGAAACCCTGAGCCATTAGGCACCAAACCCTGTCCTACTCAAGCAGTCTGCATTTGCTGCCATGTAATGCATGCTCCAAGTGTCACCCTTAATATTCAGACCAAAACTGCCATCTCTAAACTTGCCTATTCCCCCCCCCGCCATTTAGAAGTTTTACCATTCAATCTAACATTTAAAGCTAAGTTGTAGTCAAATTCTACAGAATAAGCACTTGGTACAGCTTAACAGCATTTAACTTCCACCAAGAAAGTGGAAAATGAATGCATTTTGCTCGACATGCTAATTCTGCCTCGGAAGTTTTGCTTTTGCATTGATTTGTTGCAATAAATATAGCGGCCTTGCTATAAGGATAATGGAGTTGTAAGCACCAAGACTTACTACTATGGATTTCAGCTCCTCCCTTCTGTCACCTGCTGCTCTGGTTTCATTCCCTTGACAATCAGTGTAAACATCTTGGGTAGCAGTAGTGAACCTGTTCCAAGATTGTTTTCCAGCATTTAGTTTGTAATCATCCCTGTGTACAGGTTCCCCCCTGCCCCAGCTTCCAGTGATCCAGAAAATTCTTCCACCAGCTGCTCATTTGTAGGTAAATACAGGAGAAAATGGGATATCTGTAGTATATACTTCAAGGTACTGTTTTATGCTAGTTCAGTCAATTAGTCTGCTGCAGTGCATGTCCCTCTAGCAACTGAAATTGTGTTCCTGTTCTGGTAGCAATGATCTCATTAACTACCCAGTGACCACTATGGTGTAAAATTGTGTAATTAACCTGGTGCTGTTTTTGGATTTGCTTTTCCCTTCCACTTGTACATGTAGTCTGGTAAACCCAGGGCAGAATATTTGGCCTCCAGCGGACTTGTGGTTTGGCACACCAGGCTGATAATACCCCTTGTGGATTCAGACTTGGGCTCAAGTTGTGCTTTGTGACAGCAATGTAGCTAAACTACTTTGGGTGGCACTGTTTAGCAGTTGCAGCACAAGCAACATGAGTTCAATTGTTGGTTTCCTCCCACATTTCAGTGTCGGGGCAATCGAACACATGGCTGTCTGACAGGTAATTGGATGGTGTTGGCTTCTTGTGCTGCATTTCTAAATGCAATAAATGAATTAACGATGCTTGATTTTCCCCCTCCAAAAGTCAAATGCATAAAGCTCTAATCTGATTCCATGGGTTTCTTTACCTGGCAATGATCCAATGGATAAATTCCATACATGAGCTCCAAATATATATACACATTTAGCATGAATTGATATAGCAAATGTAGGAAAAGTAGATATTTCAACAATTTGACAGCTTTCTCTCTTGATTGGTTTCTGTCTCAAGGCAGATTCATTTACTATAAACCCACTGACTTGCAGAGCTATTACCCTGTCAGTTGTAAGGATGTCATTCTGCTTTCCATTGCCACTGAGTGTGTTTGCAGGTGTTTGAAAGTGAGATGTTTTATTTCACTAAATGAGGTTTATATTCCAGTTATGCAACAATGCTAGAGGAATTCAGACTAAGCAGCATCCATTTGGGGGGGGGGGGGGGGGGAGGAGAGTAAATTGTTGAAGTTTGAGTCCCTTCATCTGCTATTTTCCCTCTTTTCCTGCTTTTTATTCCCTATACTAAGATAGCAATAGAATTCTGAGTAAAAGGTGGGAGTATGCCAGAAACAGACCCTTTGATCTATCTAGTCCATGCTAAGTTATTTTGCCCAATCCCATTGTTCTTTTCCATGTACTTAATCCAAGCTGCTGGCAGTGCATTGCTTTAGTGCAATTCCTCTCGCCCTTATCCCATAATCATCAATTCTAGTCTCACCCAACCTTGGAGGGGGAGGACACCCTGCTTTTGCATTTATCTTAACTATACCCTTTTTTTTGTATACCTATTTTCAAATCTCCCCTTGCTCTGTCCCATGGA
Organism: Hemitrygon akajei; assembly: GCF_048418815.1. NCBI lineage: Eukaryota > Metazoa > Chordata > Chondrichthyes > Myliobatiformes > Dasyatidae > Hemitrygon > Hemitrygon akajei. Next base: position 112,025,384 of record NC_133125.1, read on the forward strand.
ATAAAATCCCAATCTAGTTACCTTTCCCTCTGACTAGAGTTTAATTCAGCCTTATTTACATCTTTTAGGTAATTGGAGTTGCATGCAATACGCCAAACTCTACTTGTGTATCTTGTAAAATGTAAACTTAACATCCAAATTCCTGTATTCATACTCTGCTTAGGAAAGGTAATGTGCCAAAAGCTCTTTACAACCCTATCTGTGGTGTGACTTTAAAAGTATTATGGATCTGTATTTACAGATCCTTGTGTTCTGTCTACCAGATACCTTTCACTAAATCCTACCTGGGTTTGGCCTCCCAAAGCACAACATCTCATTTGTCAATATTAAATTCTATGTGCCATTTTTGGTTCATGTTTCCAGCTGTTCTACATCCTGCTGCAAGCTTTGGCCTTTGCTTTCAGCAACATCCCTAATCTTGATGTTTGCAAACTTGCTGATCCACTTACCACATTGTCCAGAGTACAGTACCTCCTTTATAATTCATATATAGTTCATTCCATGGCCTAACTGGTGTTCTGTCTTAGTTCTATGGATTATCTCCTTAAGGAAATAATGCAAGAGTTGCATATAAGATCTACTGTTTTGCCTGCATGCATTGATGACCACACTGCTCTTCAAGAGAACCATTCCTCCCCGCTTTTTTGCTCTTGGTGTATCTGTAGAAGCCCTTAGAGAATTACATCTTGAATAGAGCAACCTTGTACCTTTACTTGGACTTGAATTTAGTTTTCACTTGTACTTGAGCACTTAAAGTACCTCATTTGTTCCTTGCTGCTTATGTACTCAGTAGCCACTTTATTAGGTACCTGTAAGATGCTCTTCTGCACACCCCTGTTTTAATAAAGTTGCTTAAGTTACTATCGTGTCAGCTTGAGCCTATCTAACTCTTATTGGCAAGTTAATGTAAAACTTAACCATCCTCTCTATAGAGAAGTGTGCTGTAATCCCAGAAGAACTGTTTTCAGATGCACAAATTACACAATCTGATAGCAATGTGCTGACCATCTAACCTACTCTAGAAAATGTCTGGAGTTATCCTACTGAATAGTGCTCTAGTTTCTTAATCTAAGTCTCTTCAAAAGACCCTAGTATTGTATATCTTCATTGCTGGTGGTGCATTCCACACACCTGCCACTCGGGTGGGGGTGGGGCTTGCCTCTGTTATCCCCTCTGTATCTACTTTCAAGCACCTTAAAACTGCCCTGTTAGCCATTTCAGCCCTGGGAGAACAGCCTCTTATCTACGTGATCAATGCCTTTCATCATTTTGTATATCTGCTCGTGAACAATCATTCCACTGTCAAAGTCACTGAGATCAGAATCGGGTTTATTATCACATACTTTTTTCTCGTTTGGTTGGAATAACCATGGTCATGTCTTGATGCTTGTATGCATTGAGTTGCTGCATTATTGGCTGATTACATTAACCAGGTGTACCTGGTAAAGTGTCTGCCAGTGTACATGTTAAGCACCTCCTCAATCTAGGCTTTAGTTTGAGAAAGTATCTAAACCTGTTGAACATGGAAACTACATTCAAATGTCACTTTTGGCGGTAAGCATTCCTTTGTCAGAACAACTTATCCCAATAGTTGCCAGATCTTTTATGACACTCAAAGTTTGCTGTTTTCTAATTTAGAACCTGCATGAGTCTGAGACCATCCTCCATAATATCAAGTAATGGAATTCTGATCACTACATCCAAAGTACCTCTACACACCTTTGTCACCTACATTTTCTTGTTTCCAAATAGATGTAGTACTTTATCTAATCTTGACTACAAGGTAGTAGCAGAATTAGGCCATTGAATCTGCTTTGCCATTTCACCATGGCTGATAATTTCACCCCCAACCTCATTCTCCTGCCACACATTACAACCATGATTAATCTAGAACCTATCAATCTCTACCTTAGATTCCTCCATCTACCTGTCTGGTAGCCTCATAAATTTCACTAGTGTATCTGCCTGCACCATTCGTGCAATATTAGCAAACCTTTATGAATGGATACTAGTGTCAGGTGTAAACCATCCTGTCCAAACAGGTCCCACTGTCCCAGGAAGAGGGCCCAATATTTAAAAAAAAGAGTCCTCCCTGCTGTACTGTTTTTGTGGTCATATATTGATCTGTTATCTTGACCTCATTGAAACCTAAGATAGGTCCTAGCTCTGATGCAATTACAAGCAGGCATGACGGTGGTTATATTCTATTGGGAGTGGTAGGAGATCTGGTATGTCAACAGAATATCAGGTTTCTGGAGATGTACCATGGAGAACATTCTAACTTGTTGCATCAACCTCTTGGTATGAAGGTGCTGCTACACAACGTTGAGGTCAGCCAGTTCCATCATGGGCACTGGCCTCCCAGCATTGAGGACATCTTCAAAAGTTGATGCCTTTGAAAGACTGCATCCATAATAAAGAACTAAGCACCCAGGGCATGCCTTTTTCTCATTGCTACTATCAAGGAAGACTTATTTTGGAACAGCTCTTTTCCCTCATTTGTAAGTTACTGAATGGACAAGGAACCCTTTTAAAGTACCTTATTTTCCCCTCCATTTGCACTAATTTAATTTTGTTATATCTACTTAGTCTTTATTCTGTGTAGGAATATACTGCTGCTGTAAAACAACACATTTCAGGATGTGTGCTGGTGATAATTCTGATTCTGACATCACAACCCCAGAAGTCCTGTCTTAACTTGGCAACCAACTTCCTGAGCTCACTCTGCAGGACCTGGTCACCCTTTCTACCTATCAGTGATACCAACATGAACCATGACCTTTGCCTGCTCTCTGCCCACTTGTGAATGCTACAGATGATCAAATCAAGATGCTCCTGAGTCTGGCACTTGGCAAGATGCTGTGCAGGAATCTCAATACTTTTGATAGAGCTTCCTGTCTGATCCCCTAACCAATGAACCCCTTGTCTCTGCTACTCCCTGCCATAGAGCCAGATTCAATGTCGGATCATATAGCTGTGGCTTTCCTCTGCTAGGTCACTCCTGTCCAGAGTATCCAAAGCAGTATACTTAATGACTTTTCCCTCCTGATGTTCACCTAGTTATCTGTATCCTGCACCTTAAGAGTAACTATAATGCTTCTCTATATCACCTGTCAAACAGCCCCTCAGCCTCACAAATGATCTGGAGTTCATTTAGCTCCAGTTTCCTAGCATAGTCTGAAGGCACTGCAGGTGGATTTGCCTCCTGGAGGTGAAGTTATCACACAAAGTCTCACACCTTTGCACATCCTGCAAGAACATTCTACTATCTTGCTTGGCATTCCCAATGCTATAATTGTGCAATAAAGGGGGGGGGGGTGGATAATGGGAAGTTACCAGAAAATATACCTACTGCCTTTTTGAGCCAAAGCTTTGAGATCCTACCAACACTGTCCATGAGATGGTTGCTCCTATGATGGCTGTGTTGCTTAAACCCAACTTGTATTTTTTTCGGTTCTTGCAAGTCCCTAATTGCACCATTATCTCAAGCATGCAGAATGTCCTGATTGCTCCATTCATCTTTTCAGATTTTACTCCCAAAGTACAAAATTCAATGGCTCCTCACGATCTCCAGTGTATAGACTGGCTCATCACTTTTATGAATCTTGACCCTGCAATGCACAATCCAGTGGCTCTTGATCTCTTGGCACATTTTGTCACTAGCACCTCACCAGCTTCTGCATCCACCACCATTTTTTTCCTCCAGTAGTACTAGTTACATCATGATCTTATCCTGATTTCCTTCCCCCGCCTATCCTGTTCTGTTTTCCACAGGGAACTCCCATTCTGCTATTCCTCCCCCTCTCAACACTTTCCCCTGTAATTGAGGCATAATGCCTGACCTTGTACATCCTCCTCTGCCACCATCCTACATCCTAACCACCTCGATCAGGTGAGGTGGACACTCGTACATATTCTCCAGTCTTTTTTTTGCATCCACTGTTACTGAGTTGGCGTTCTCTGCAGTGATTAGGCTGGGTGATTACTTTGTCAAACCTTTGTTGTAGTCTGGACCTTGCTGTTGCTCATTATTCTGATTCTTTGATTCCTCCCATTATGAAACCAATGTCTGTCCACTGCTACCTCCACTGTTCGAGTGAGCGCAAATGCAAACTTGAACAGCTCCATGTATTTACACTTGGGTCCTCACAATCCAGTGGCATGAACACTTAACTCTCCAATTTCAGAACTAATTTCCTGCCTATTTCTCCAGATTTCAGCATCTGTAGTCTGTTTTTACCAACTCAAAGTCATACATGGTCTAAAGCAACCATATCAGCAAGCAACACACCTCATTAAACCACTCCACTTCTGACACTGCAATGATTTACCCTAGATCCCTCCCCCCACTTCTCTCCTCACACCACTTCACTGTCTCCTTATCACCCATTCTTCTGCCACTGGTTCCACTTCCTATGTGCTTTCTCTACCTCCCCCAATTGATTCCAAGCTCCACCTTCCCTCACCAGATTTTAACTTCAGTAGCACCATTATCATTTTTCAGCTTCTGCTGCCATTTTCATTCTCCCCTCTTCAACTGTCTATTGTCTTGCCTCAATTCTATCTACAGTCGCCAACCAGCTCTTGGACAAACCCTTTCATGGTATTCTAGTTTCAGCATATGAGCTCATACTTAAACTGTACATTTCTCTTCAAAGTATTTTATTCCAGGTGCTAACAGTGTGTCTTTCCTTCAAGCTCTTTTTTTTTTTGCAACTTAGTATGATATTTAGACTAAATTATTTTGACAATGTTAATGAAATTGCACACCTGTTCTTTAGGTGCCTAACAGGAAATCTGTAACCTAATCTTCAACAATTAAAGCTGTGATGTATCTGAGTCTGCAGATGGATGAAAATAGGTAGGAGGTCTTACACAAGTGTTTACACTCTGCAGGAGGATACATCAATTTTGAGAATCTTATTTTTGCCTAGTCCTGGAAAATGAAGCTCAATTTTCAAAAAGTGTGATTTTTGGCAAGTGGGATCAAGACCATCTTTTATCTGTAATCTGTATTTCATCTATAATAAAATGAAACATGTTTACAAGAGGTTCACCAACATGACAGGTTTTAAAGAGTTATTTGGATTCCTTGAGCAGGGATGTGGAGTGAATGGGTTGCATGAAAAAAGTGAACAATGGAAATACATAGACTTGATGATTCTGAAGTCATGAGAAAATATGGAAAAGGACTGGAAAGCTGTTTCTTTTGGAAATAAGTCTTGCTCAAAGGAAATATTCTGTTTGGGTAATTTGTGGTGAGGTATAATTATCGCTCAAAATGAGAATGGTGATGAGAAATATGGTAGAATATTTAAAAACTAAATGTTCAAGACATATATTTCAATGAAAAATTTGATAAAGTAATTCTTTGCAGTTGTACCATAACTGCATGTTTAAACAAATCACAGGCTGTCATTTGCTATTTAGATGCTGTATTTTTGGTATTAAGCATTGGAAGGTTCAGTTCATAAGATAGTTTAAACAAAAGATATTAAAAAAAAAATAAAAATTGAAATCTTAGGATGATGTGATTGTGATTACAGCTGCTATACCTATGTCAACCTGACACCATTGATATTGCGGTTCAGTTAGTACTAGTCTTGACTCTGAGAAGATGTAGTATTTCCAATATGTGTAACTGGATAGTTCTGTGCTATCAGATGCTTTTTCTTTCAAAAGAGCCACCTGAGTAGTGTAGTAGTTGAAAACAAACCAAAACCACTGAGGGGGGTAATCAACACTGTATGGTGTGCTTCCAAATGTTACAAATTGAAAAGTACCTTCACCCCTTTATTACAATTCCAGTAAAGATAAACAAATTTAGAGATAAACTAATTAAACTAAATGAGCAATATGGCAGTCTTGGTGTTCAAATTAATGTAACTAAGCACTCTAATTGGTAAAGTAACAAATTAGCAATCTAGTTAGTGATACATGTTCTAATTAGTGAAACAAGGAAGTTAGCAGATAGCCCTCGAAATTATCACTGCTGGCTCATTCCCTCTCCAATGGAGCATTAGTATGTGACAAGACCAAGCATTAATATGTAACTTTGTTCATTTGTTTCTATCAAGCCCAACCTACTTAACAGATTACCATAATAAATGCTGCATGAAATAGGCAGAAAATAGATGCATAGCTTCTACATCCCAACTCCTAATTATTACCCTATAATAACTATGTACTAAGACAGGAGACATGAAATTTTCAAGGACAAACATCTTAATATTTATACAAATGTCCACTTCTTTCTTTCTTCCTTCCAGTCTGTTCAATACCAGTGTCATGATGCTTCTAGAGCTGTAGCTCTGCAAACCTCTGCCTCCTTTAGAAGAGAAATTGTGGCCTGTCTAGACAGTTGGTCTTGATGTACACCTGCTGCACAAATATTTTTCTGTCTGAAAAAACTTGAATGATTCATCCCACAATCAATGAGTTTTTAAAGCGCAGTGTCCTCAATTATAGACACATCTGTAAGGAATTTGCATTTTGTACCTATTTCTGATGTTCCAGTAACTGGTAAATGCTGCTTGATCCGCTTTTTCCGAAATAAGTTTGATACGTATTGCACCTGCTTCCATCTACAATGAGCATAAATGTCTTCCTTTTGGATCTCTCTTGGTGGTAAGGATGGTGAGGTCTTTGGAGCCAACAGTTGGGTGTTAGTGCTTCCAAATCATTGGGATTGGAAGATGCTTTAGTAATTGAATGATCATTGATATTAGCCTCTACTTAGCAAAGGATTGTGTGGAAGTCCTCTGTCAAGATACTGTACCTTCATGGTGGAATTGGAGATCTTTTGCACAGACTTAATCTCTCCCAATGTTCCTCCATGATGTGAACCAGTATTTAAAAATCCACTTAATTCCTTTTTGAAGGGTAACACTAATCTGTGATTGATTCAACTTCTCAATGGCTTTTCACAAAGCATGCTCAGCTCCAGCAAAGTTTGTTGAATTATCAGAGTGCAGTTCATAAAGTGTTGAAGTGCATTAACAAAGGAATGTGTTTATTTTTAAAAAATTTTTTATTAGTTTTTCTATGCATTTTCTACATCGCTACAGATAAAAAACCCCAAATCAAAATGAAGAACCTTAATACAGTGCAAAAATAAACATACAATAATAATATAATACAAAAAAAGATAGTTGAGAAAGCACCCAAATTGAAGACATGTAAAATTAGTATCCTCCCCAAGCCCCGCAACAATAAAGAGCTCCAGACCAACCACAACACAATATAGAGAATATAAATCAGGACATTCAAACCCCCAAAACTGTAAGTACACTTAAAAACAGAAGGTATTAATGCCTACTACCAAAAAAAAGGAGCTGAAAGCAAGGGACCGAAAAAAAAACCTTAGTTAAGAGGAAGGTTATGAAAGTACTTAATAAAAGGTCCCCAGACCTTATGGAACTTTAAATCCAAATTAAGAACTGAGTAATGAATTTTTTCAAGGTCTAAGCAGGACATAATATCATTAAGCCATTGAGCATGTGTGGGTGGGGCAACATCTCTCCATCTAAGGAGGATTAAACGTCTAGCCAGGAGAGAAGCAAAAGATAATATTCGACACTTAGTCGGACTCAAACGTAAATCTTGTCTCACCCAAAAAACCAAACAGAGCAATTAAAGGGTTAGGTTCTAGGTGGTGATTCAGAATATAAGATAAAGTTATGAAGATATCTTTCCAAAATTTCTCCAAGCTAGGACAGAACCAGTACATATGAATAAGAGAGGCCTCGCCCCTTTTGCATTTATCACAAAGAGGACTAATATTAGGGTAAAATCGAGATAGTTTAGATTTAGACATATGGGCTCTATGAACAATCTTAAACTGTAAAAGGCAATGGCGAGCACAAAGAGGTTGAATTAACCGATTTGAGAATCGAGTCCCAAGTCTCATCAGATAAGAAGATATTTAAATCATGCTCCCAAGCCATTCTAATTTTATCCGCAGGGGCACGTCGTAAGAGTGCTAATTTATCACGAATAAATGGTATTAAACCTTTACCCAATGGATTAATAGAAAGAAATAAATCCATAACGTTTTTCTCAGGCATTTCAGGGAAGTTAGGAATTAAAGGATTAATAAAGTGTCTAATTTGGAGATATCTAAAAAAATGAGCATTAGGCAGATTGAACTTAGCAGAGAGCTGTTGAAAGGATGCGAAGCGATTATCAATTAAAAGATCTTCAAAATGTCTAATGCTCTTCCTATACCAATCATGGAATGCTGAATCATACGTAGTAGGTAAAAAAAGGTGATTATGTAAGATAGGGCTAGAAAAGGAAAAACCATAAAATTTCCTAAACTGAGCCCATATACGCAAAGTGTGTCTAACAAGAGGGTTAACAATTAATCTGGACAAGCTACTAGGGAGTACAGAGCCAAGAAGTGCAGAAATAGATAGATCCTTAGTGGAACTCAACTCCATTGCCACCCAATTAGGGCACTCGGGTTGGCCATGGAAAACAAACCAAAAAGTAGCACAATGTATATTGGCTGCCCAATAATATAAACGAAAGTTAGGAAAAGCCATGCCACCCTCTTTTTTAGATTTTTGGAGAAAGACTTTATTAATTCTAGAACGCTTATTCTTCCACAGATATGACAAAATGATAGAGTCTAAGGAATCAAAAAAAGATTTAGGAATAAAGATTGGGATTGATTGAAATAAATATAAAAATTTAGGGAGAACATACATTTTAACAACATTAATACGACCTACCAAAGACATAGATAGAGGTGACCATTGTAACAGACTCTGTTTTATAGTATATGAAAGATTGGCAAAATTTTCATGAAAAAGATCTTTAAACTTTCTTGTGACTGTAATCCCAAGATAAGTAAATTGATTATGAGCTACTTTAAAAGGGAGATCATGAAATGTTAATTCTTGTGCTTCTTTATTAATTGGGGAAAGTTCACTCTTATGTAAATTAAGTTTATAGCCAGAAAACTGAGGAATGTGTTTAAAGAAAATGCCACTTCAATGTGATCAACTTGTTTAGCTAACTGTCCTGAGGTAGATCTGCCATATGTTGGCAGCCCAATTGACAAACAACACTTATGCTTCTTTCTATAGCTATACTAGCACTGGGAATCCAGTGGTTATGGCCACCATGCTCCACCTAAATATATATGCCTCAGAACGAAATATAGCTGTTCCTTTTCACACTCTATTTGCAAACTTGAGAATTCATCTGGAAATCCTTCTTTGGCAAAACCCAATGATCTCCATTTCAGCCTTTCTGAGCTCCGCTACTGAGAGACAGTTTTGGCTCATCTGCCTTTTGGCCTCTCTCAAAAGAATACCCTTGTCTTTCATCCAATCAGACTGAGCCCAAGCAAATTTTGATTGTTTCTTTTTCTGACTAAAAATAAAGGTTCTTAAGTCTTAAGAATCCAGGTCACTGTCTTCCTTAAATGGGTCCAAGATGAGTTGGATTATGTGTTCCCATGTCCTCCACCTCTTCAATCTGCATGGTATTCATTGTAACACTTCACTTCCAGATAATCTATATCTTCTCCAGAGTATTCAGGACTCTCAGGCCGTTTCCTTTCAGGCTGACAAAGATACTGAAGCCTCATTCAGAATGTTTTCACCTTCACTTCAAGGAACCTGGTAGATGTGGCCTCCAGAGAATTGATTACATACCTCAATTGAGATACTTGAGACCTTAGAACGTGAAAGCTTCATTCTTGATTTACTTCTGCACAGAAGTACTATCAATCCAAAAACTGGGTCATGAAGCTGCATGTGCAACTCTTCTCCAGAATATGTCCATATAGCTTGCCACTGTACCAATGGTGAGCTCCCTACAAGACTTCAATTGAGCTACCCTAGATTCTTCTCATTATAAAACACTATGCCTGAGGGTGCATGTTGTGCACAATAGGTAGGTCACTACATAACCATTTTTGCTTGAGTCTGTAAGGTGTAACTGCAGCAGTAATTTCTCAAATATAGGGGTTTTAATGATCTTAACCTTGAAGTCTTCCAACTGGCAGTTCTTCTGGCCAGCTTGTTCATTCATGACAACTGATGTTGGCATAGTGTCATCCTAGCCAAGCCTTTTTGTAAATGGGTCTTGTAGGATCTTTTTAGCCGATAGCACCATTGGACTCGATTCCGAAAAGTTCATAGATGGAACTGACTGTGGAGAGGATTCCTCCTCTGGTGAGTGGTCTATTTTGGATGGTGGTCTTAAACTTGAAAGTGTCAGATTTAACACACCATTGCATATCCAGTACTCTCTCTATTGAAGGAATGTCTTGATCCAAATCCTTCATGTCTTTTGCTCTTCTGATATCACAGCTAGCACACTGTTGCTTATCCACTTTGTGATTCAGGAGCCGCTTTTAGCACAAATGGATACAATGTCATGATAGACACTGGTTCTTCCTCGGGTCACTGACGCAAGGCAGTCTTCAACTTGGAAGCAATGCAAAACCTTATTGTCTCGAGGCTGAACTGTTCTTCATTGTCTTCACATTTCTTAAGAGTGCAATTGGCACAGTTTGGTGATGAAGTTGCTTCAAGGTGATGTACCTCTATTCTAAGGTCTGCCATATCTTGGCTGAGGTCATCAGGCCACCAGAGAAACCTCACTAGATCTGAATCTTCAACTGGTACTTTTAATCTAATGAAATGTTGATTCAACATCTGCCATGATCATCATTGGTTCTTCTCTAAATCTGTTTATGACTTCAGTGAGCTTGTACAATCTGGTCCTTGAAATAGATGAGCATTAAGTGATTCTTTGACAGGTTGCTCCACAGGCGAACACATCATGATGTTTCCTCTTTCTGGGCTGATGAACACCATGACGTGGAAAATACCAGACTTGCCCATCACTGTGTTTCAGATCCTTTGCTGGTGTGGTGCTCTTTTGGCATAACTTTTGGAGATGAGATCCTTCATGAATCAAGAAAGCTGTGTGAGTGAGGTATCCATCAGTCTTTGTCCACCTGCAGCACCGGCGATTCATAATTCAATAAATGTAGAAAACAAAATACCTATGCATCTACGGCGCTTAAACCGAACTGAACAAACAGCTGTCACTTCAAATGTTGGCAATGGGAGTATCTTAACACTTAAATAAAGTGACAAACCGGCAGGCAAACACCACACACAAGCAGTGGTCCCCAATAAGCAGGCAGCCCTGACCATACCAAACTTTTCAAGCCACAAATACGCAACATAAGTTGACAAAAGGTCATTTACTTGATGCAAGCTGCTCCAGTTTTGCCTAAACGTCTTTGCTGTTAGTTGATGTAACATTTTTTTTGGTTGGAAAAAAGGTAGAGGTTATTTAAAAACAAAGCAAAATTGCTGAGAGACTAAGCCAGGGTAATTGATGCTGTATGATGTGTTACCAAATAATGAATTCTCAAATTGAAAAATGTTTATTTGGTGATTGCATATTATTTCATCAAAGATGAATTGTCTTACTGAAACAAAACTAACAAAGCTACACTAGTAATATATTGAACTTAGCATTCAAATCAATACAGTTAAGCATTCTAATTGGTGAAGTAACAAAGTTAGTGATACCAAGCATCCCAATTAGCTAAATAACAAAGTTAAATGGCAGTCAACCAAAAAAAAATTCCTTGTGGCTTACTCCCTCTCCAATAAACTAAATTAAAACTGAGCATTAATATTTAACTATGCCCATTTGCTTCTACTATGCCTTAATCCATTGACCTATTACCATAATAAATGCACCACAAAGTACAATGCAGAGAGAAAATAGAAATATGGCTCCTACAGACAGGAAATAGATGCTTGGCTCCTAGAAGTAGATTAAAGGCACAACATTGGTTAATTGCGTAGGGAAGTTTTCCTTTATCATGTATTCAACAACACCACTGAACTTTCTACTTTTAAGGTCCTATATCCTTCAAATTAACTGACTTTAAGCAGATAAGTTTGGACTGTGATGTTAGTTGAACTACTTTGAGCTGTGAATAAATGCCAGAAAGATAGAATTGAAGAATAACCTGTGTTATTCTTTAAAATAGCGTGTTTAAAATTTTATGTAGCTTTACTTCAAAACATTATTAAAAGTGAGCTTAAAACTTGGCTTGAAGGCCCTGTATGTTAAGAGCTGTTTTGAACAATAGCAAAACTGAGTTTGGCATTTCTGTCTGTCTCAGGAATTTGTGCTGCTGAAGAAAAAACACATTTGATTACTATGCATTAGGCTGTGGTAGGTTTTGGGGCTGCAGCACTTCATGCCCTCAGTCAGCAAATTATTGAGGTTGTGTATCAGCTAAGTTTATGAGAATTGCATATATCATAGAAACAGGTAGGAAATGGGACTCATTCCAAATGCAGACCTGTGTAACATTAGATCTGATGTACTTTCATTTTACTAATTAAAGTGAAGTTTAGATCATTTGCATTTGTCGGCACAGAAATGGCAGATGGAGTTTAATCCAAACAAGTATGAGGTGTTGCACTTTTGGAAGTCAGATATAAGGGGAGAGGATATGGTAAAAGGCAGCAGCTTTTGGAGAGTTGGTGTACAGATGTATCTTGGAAGCTGAGGCCATGGCTCCCTGAAAGTGGAAATGCAAGTAGATGACATGTACCATGCTTGCCTTCATTAGATGTAGTATTGAGTGTAAGAATTGTGAAGTAATTGCGGGTATTTCATTTGTGACTTTAAAGTTGAGCAGTGGATCAGCTAATGTAATAGGATTTAAACGAGCATAATTGTAGAATCGAGCTTTGAACCCACTTTAGTAAGTAATGATTCTAGAGATTGTAGCAGTTGACTTGCTGACAATCTCTAGCTAATAGAGCATGGGAGATGTATAATGCATTTTTGTTAAAGGAACAACTGAACTATTTTCTAAATGGGGAGAAGGTTCAAGCATCAGAGGTGCAGAGGGCTTAGAGGTCCTCATGCAGGACTTCTAGAAAGTTAATTTACTGGTTGAGTTTGTGGTAAAGAAGGCAAATGCAATGTTGACATTTATGTCGAGAAATAGAATATGCTGAAGAAAATATGCAAGGAGATGATGCTGAGCCTTTATAAGACACTAGTCAGGCAGAATTTGGAGCATTGTCGACAGTTTTGGGCCCCATATCTCAGATGACGTTTTGTCATTGGAGAGAATTCAGAGGAGGTTCACGAGGGTTAAGGTATGAGGAGTGTCTGGCAGCTTTGCATCTGTACTCACTGGAATTTAGAAGAATGGAGGATTATCTCATTGAAACCTATGAATATTGAAAGGACTAGATAGGGTGGATATGTAGAGGATTTTTCCAGAACTAGAGGGCACAGCCTGAAATTTGCGAGGCAACCTTTTAGAACAGAGGTACGGAGGAATTTTTTTAGTTATAGAGAGCAGTGAATCTGTGAAATATTCTGCCACTGGCTACTGTGGAGGCACAATCCTTGGGTGTATTTAAGGCAGAAGTCGATGGTTTACTGATCAGTCAGGGAATCAAAGGATATGGTGAGAAGGCAGGTGTATGGGGTTGAGTGGGATCTGGAGTCAGCCATGATGGAATGGTGGAGCAGAATTGATGGGCAGAATGGCCTAATTCTCCTATGTCTTATGGTCAAATATATTTGACAATGAGCTTCAGTGTGCCAAATTCACCCTTGAAAATGAAGACTCCTGATCTACCTAAATGTAATGAATCAGCTGAATTTTAGATATTAAATATTGTCCAAAGTTTGAAGTATTATAGATATTGGAAATAACTTAGTTTTAACTTTCTTGAAAATATTGACTTATTGGTTTACATTTTAGAGATGAGTCCTTGGAGAACTAAAGCTTGTCTTGGTTTATCAGAGCTAGGATTAAGTTATTAATTTAGGATGCAGAGTGTGGGAATTAGTACAAATGGTATTTGGCATCTTATTAGATTGCCTGTAGTTGCCCCTTTAGTTCTCAAATGCATATTTGTAGATGTTAACTGGATGAATTAAACAGCCAGATGTTTCTTAGTATAATGCAGCAACTCAAAATGTTTAATATCTTTTGAATATTGTCTTAACTTGTTTGCACTGTCCTGATGTGAAAAACACTAAGTTCTGTAGGGGTAGTAGTACAGCAACTCTATATAAACAAGATGAGAGCTCATCCATAAATGTCACATGTACCAAAATACAGTGAAGTTTGTTTTGCATTGTTTATGCAGATCAAATCATTACCCAGTGAACTAGAATAGGATAAAACAATAATGCAGGATAAAGTGTAAAAACTACCATAAAAGTGCAGTGCAAGTAAGTGATAAAGTGCAAGATGGAGTTCATAGAAGGGATGCTAGTTTCTGTGATGTGCTGAGTTGTGTCCACTACTCTGCAATTTCTTGCAGTGACATATGGAACATTTGCCATCCTAAATCATCATGCATCCAGACAATGTTTCCTATGGAGCATCGATTTTAAAAATTGCTAAGAAACCTTGCCGATATGATGAATTTCTTCAGCTTCCTGACGAAGTAGAGGTTTTGGTGAGCTTTCTTGATTGTGACATCAGTGTTTTATTACAGTACAAGCTGTTGGTGATATTCACACCCAGGAATTTGAAACTCTCAAAGCATAACTAGCAAAAAAAGGACTCATAGAATGCTGTGCAAGGGAGAAAGTTCTTTAAAAATTATTAGTAAGCCTGTGGTATAAAATGGATAATATTTTCAACCATCTCCTGAAGTCACCAGCATTATAGAAACCAGTGGGATTCATTTCATGTATACCCAGAAGTGATTAAGTGCACTTAATAAGCAAAACAATTGGACCTGCTACCCCAGCCAGATAAATCTAACCTAGCTAATTATCTCCCCCTGAGCTTACTTCATCTTAACTTGGAATGTATTAGGGCATTTACTCAAGGGCCAATGATCTCTTGTGCTCAGGTTTGCTGGCCTTTCTGCCAGCTTATTTATTTCCACTACAGACCTCTTCAGAGTTCACTATGCCTTCAAGCTTGGTGTTTGCAAACTTTGAATTGCTGTTCTGCACATTAAGTAGATTATCAGTTATTCTCTGGGTTTGACTTGAAACTTTCCAGTTCTCCCAGAATAGTATGATTCTGAACTCTGATTAAAAGCTGACTGAGCACCACAAGTTTCAACATAAGTACCGTAATCTAAAATTATTTAATGTACAATACAGAGTACCACAATAATCATACTCGAGTATGACATCTGCATTCTGTATCTTAGCCACTTTAACTGTTACATGTAATTCTTTTTCTTTAGGCAAATGGTCAACTCTTTTGCAAACTCCCTGTTTGACCCTGTTGTTTAATTCAAAATGTTTTAAACAGAATTCAACAAGATGACCATTCAAGAAATTTTGCTTGTTATTCCTTGCAGATTGTTTTGCTCTTCACTCTCCTGGGTCTCTACTTAAAATCCTCAAAAAGAAATCACATCTAAGACAATTTGGTTGGCACAAACTTTCCATTTGTTTACACCAATGTCCATTCTGTCTAATATTGAACCATTAGCACAACAAATATTTTGATGTTGACAATTGTATCTGGAGTTCAAAACCTGTTAACGTTCTTCCTGGTACTGACACTTTTCAATCTTAAGGACAGCACCAGATGTAACAGGGCCATTTTGTTATTTAGTGGTGACTTTTAGCTTTGAGATGCCAAGGTCATCTTTGCATACGCATATACTTTGGAGCTTCCTTTCCAGTTTACAGATGGTTCAGTAGTGAGTAGCAGTGACAATACCTTGGGATAGGGAATTGCACTTCTGCATAGCCCACTACTCTCCACTCTCACAAATACCTTCTTTAAATTTGTTGATGATACCACTGTTGGCAGAAATAGATCAGTTGTTGAGTGGTGTCACAACCACCATGTGCTTGATATCAGTAAGACTAAGGAATTGATTGTGAAGTTTGGGAAGGGGAGATTGGGAGAACACTTAACAGTCCTCATTGAGGGGTCATTGGTAGAAAGGATGAACACCAAGTTTATGGGTGTCAACATCTGAGGATCTGTCAAGATATTGATGTAATCATGGAGAAGGCACACTAGTGGTTCTACTGTTAAGAATGTGAGATTTTTATAGAGATACGGTGGAGAGTATTCTGACTGCTTGCTTCACCATCTGGTGTGAAGACGCCAATGCACAGGATTGTAAAGCTTCAAAGGGCTGTAGACTCAACCAGCTCTGTCACAGGTGCAACATCCCAACCTCTGAGGATATCTTATGAAAACATTTCTCAAGAAGATGGAATTCATCATTTAGGGCCCTCATTATCCAGGACATTTCTTCATTACTACTAGTGGGGAAGATGTACAGGAGGCTGAAGACTTGTACTCAACATTTTACAACAGCTTCTTCCCCTCCGTTATTGGATTTCTGAATGGTCCATGAACAATGCTTTGTTGCAGCCTTTTTCATGATATTTATTTTGAAGGTTACTGTAAGTTGTGTTTTGTGCCACAAAACAACACATCTCAATATATGTCAGTGATAATAAACCTGATTCTGATTCTTCTCATTGAATCTCTGGTTGACCATGAGTTGTATATACTTGTTGAGGACATTCGCTGATATCAACACCTCCAAGTTCTCCGGACATTTTGAAATTTTATTTTGCATGCCCATGTTATGTCATAATATAATACCAAGAAAGCAGCATTCCTAGCACTAACCCCTGGGGAAAGCCTGCTGACTGTCATTCACCAATCTGAAAAACAGACCCCTATTGACAGCAGTACTCTCTAATACGAAGTTTAATGGATTAATAGTAATTTTTTGAGTTAGTAGTAGATAACAAAACAAAATAGAGCAAGTAAATGAAGCTATTAGCATTATAGATGTACAACATTAGATTTAAAGCAATGGTTGTAAAAGTACTAATTTGGGGTGACAATAGATGGTTGATGTTGGTGATCTGGGATTTGAGGCATATTTTTAGATGCCAAATGTAACATTTTATAATAGATGTTAAAAATTATACAACAAAAGCTTGTGTACACTACTGTGGGTAGAGAATCTAAGGAATTGAAGAATAATCTCCAGGACACTGCAGCGATAATTAAAACCTGCAGCATCCCAGAAATTTGAAGAAGGTGTTGGAATGCTAGAAGTGCAAGACCTTAATTTACTAAAATGCATCAGAGCTTGTAGGGATATCAGTGAGTATTTGATGTCACAAAGAAATTTTAGAAGAGAAAACTTGTTTCATCTGCACTATGTTTTGTAAAAGGTTTGAAAGGAAATCAGAACCAGTGTCGTCCACCTCAGCAACATCTCTAGAATCAGTCTCAATTATGGGACTTTGTGTATGTAGAATGCATTTTCTAACTTGTGGACAGAATTTAACTTGTGTTTGTAAAAATGAGTCTCTATAACACTCATGATCATTACAGGATTAAATCCCATTCAATGACCAGACAACTGTTGTTACAACAATGATTTTGGAGAAACAAATTTTGGTAAGAAACTTTTGCATATTTATATTTATTGAAAAGTTTGTCCCTTAATCAAAGCTCCACCAATTTCATCATCATCATTTTGGTGACAAATGTTGGATTATTTAACGGATGTGGTGCAGTGGCATTAAGGTTATTACTCCTGAGTGAGTATTGCTAAGAAACTGGATAGCTACAGGAAAGAGGCTTCAGAGATGATGCGTAGTCCTGGTGGTGATGAACTTACAGCGTTTCCCTGAAGGCAATTTGGTGAATAGATGACTGCTAGGGTGGGTGGAGTCAGCAGTAATTTTTTCAGCTCTTCACTCTACTGATGAATAGGCCTTTTAATGTTGGTAGCTAACAGCTAATGAAATTCTCTGTTGAGTGGACTACTAGCTGCAAACTGGACTTGGAGAGGAAGGAGGTTGCAGGAAACCAAACAGTGACAGAGATGATCACAACACAAGATGCCTCGATAGAATTACCGGTAATAGTCTGCTTTGCTCCTTTTTGTTTTGATTAGTGAGACAACTGTAGCAGCTCAAAAATTCTTGTAGTTTAGTCTCCTCTTCCAAAATGCTGGCTAGGATATCATGGAATGTATCCAGTGTCTCGGGGCCAGCTGCTTTAATGAGTTCAACAGGTAAACAACGCATGCCCAATGCCTTACCATTACTAGTCTGATTATGTGCTGTTTTGACCCTGTGCAGAGTTGAAGGCAGATGGAAGTCATCCAGGGTCAGCTTCTGTGGGATAATGTTCAGAGCTGGAGGTCAACAGTAGATGGCCTGCTGAAGATGTTGGGGAAATGCTCCTTCCAATGCTGGATTATACATACTTTGTCTTTGAGCAAAATGATGCCATCAGAGGAGAGGAATAGAGTAATGTGGGACTTAAGGTCAGTAAATAGCTCTTAATTTCCTAAAATACCTCCTTTGTATTACGATAGTGCTGGACTTCTGACTCTCCAGTTGTCCTATGTTTTAGAGTTCTGTCTGAGTTTGTTTGGCAGGTATTTGAAGTGATCTTCCTTTGATGCAAAACTAATGTAGTTTTGTCATTTCTTTTGGAAGTTTGTTGATTCCATCATTTTCAATAAACCCTGTTGCTGGGATCCAAAAACACTCTTTGAGTCAGTAATGAAATGCTTGAACTGATTCCAATTCTTATTTGGCTCTCTAATCAGTGGTCAATGAAGTGGTACCTCTCCCTCACATTGAGCACTTCAGCTTCAGTGTTAATTGTAGCTTGGATAAGCTTTGGTTTCCTATGGTGCATCGATACAATGATAGATCTTGAGTCAAGTTAACGTTGATTGTCATATGTGCAAGTATGGTGAAGAACAGGTAAAATAAAACTAGCATCAGAATCATAGGCATATAGATTCAGACAACACATGGAACAGGTTCTCACATTGTACAAAATAGTGAAGCAAAACAGCAAGAAAAGTAGAGGTTCTTTGGTGATGCATGAAGTGATTTGGAGTGTTCCATTGCTGAGGTAGGATTAGGGTTGTGTAAGTCTATTGAAATTGACTAATTTATGATCTGGCTAACATGCTACTCCGTGCATAGCTCTAGTGATCATATTATTACAAATGTCTTGCCTGCAAGCAATGGCATTATCTATAAGACACCACTACTTCTCCACATGATCTTGTACATGTTGGCCAGTCTGAAGTGTGTTGGTAATGGAGGTTTTTTTTTTCGGCAGACATAGTCAATGGGAGCAGCCCACTGCTGCTCCCTTCTGTGTCCGTCATACTTTCCAAGCTCTCACACCCTTCCAAATTACCATGTAAGCTTTCTTGAATAAATTGGGATATTACCGGTGTAGCACATACAGCTGTTACTTCCTTGCTTCAGAACCTGTATTTGATTGTGAGTTTGCCTATTGTCTGTGACCGCATGGGTTTCCCATAGATCTGGTTACCTCCCACATCCCAAGGGACTGCAAGTTGCCCTGAGTATGGATGGAGACTTGATAAGCATATAGGAAAGAGTAAAGTGCAGGAAAATAAGTGGGATTGGATTGCTCTTTCCAGCAAATGACTTGATGGTCACAAAAGACTGCAGATGCTGAAAATATGGAGCAACACACAAAAAACGTTGGAGGAACTCTGCAGGTCAGGCAACATCTCTGGAGGGACATTGACAGTCAATTAATTATCAATTGAAGCTCCCACATTAGTTTTCCTGACCTTATGAATTTTTCACATTAATAGATGATCCAAGAAAATTAAATGCATCTGAAGATTTAAAATATTTAGTTTTGATTTGGCCATTAAGATTTAATAGAATTAATGTAATTTTTTATTTTACTGTTCTGGCTGAAATACCTGAGATTGATTTTCTTCCGTATTGTCTTTGTTACATCACATATTAAAGTCAACTAACATTTCCAAGTGATGTTTTATGCCTAGTTAATTCTATACATTTTAATATTTTGTCATAATATTTCAGAGGAAATTTTAAGTTACTTACAGAGTTGTATTGCTAACTTTTGGTATATTTTCTGTTTGTACAATATTACCTGCTTATTTGCATCAGGGTTTGAACTGAATTTAATCTTGAGACAAAAATAAAATCACAGAAATCAGAAATGCAAACAAAGTGCTGGAAATAGCCAAACAGGAAACAAGTTAATATTTCACATGAATGATTTTCACTCAGAAGGAGGAAATATTAGAAATCAAGTATGCAGAAAGTTACAGTGAAGGGGGATGAGTGGAGAGTACTAAAGGTCTACTTTTGGGTAGAGATCAGAGGAGTCTGATTGACAAGGTGGTGGTGCCAGCAGAGAGAGGTTGATGAGGTTGTGTTAATTGTAATATGTCTGTTTGTAAGGAGAATATGATGAATGAGAACAGAAGATGAAAACAACTCTTTAAACGCTACACTTGCTGGAAATTTGAAGACTTAAGCCGTTTGGTTCAAGCAGGACACCTTTAGATGATGGTACTTTGCCCTCTCTAGGGATCTGTTATGAATGCCCCAGTTCATTCTCATCATTTTTGACTACAACTCCACCACTGATTTGTGTATCACCCCCTTGTCCAGTGATGCACCCTGATTCCTACACTAATTTGCCTGTCTGACCTCTTAATCGGATTGTTGCCAGTCCTCCATGGCCTTTCTTCTCCTATCTATTCCAATATCCCTTCACCCCTTAGTTTTGTGTCACCACAGAACTTTCCTAACCCATAATTCATTTTGCAGTGACCATTTCTTTTGAATGCTAGACATTAAAGAAAACATTGTGCAAGTGCTGTTTGGTAGAACTTAGTACAGAACAGACCTTTCACTGGTATATGTCCTTACTGGTCCAACTTACTTGGTTACTTACTTGGTTACGACCAAGGTAACTACTGTGCCACCATTTGTTTTGACCTGAGTTCTGATCCCACTGATATCTCTGGAATTTAAATTCTATTAACAACCTGACATTTTAATAACTATGACCTAAGAAGTATTGGTTCACTTGTCCTTTAGGAGGAAATAGGCCATCCTTATGTCAGTCTTCAAGTCTTGATACATTTCATGACTCTCAGAAGAGAGTTATTCATGACTCTCAGAAGAGAGTTGTCAGCTTACAAGGCTTATGTTTCAGGGTATAAAAGTTTCACAGGGTATTTGCAATTATAATTAACATGACCATGGTGGCAGTAATGAGAAGGGATGCCCTACAAGGCCCTTCAAATAAGCATATATGAATCATTTGTTCTTTATATGTCATATCGTATGACATGGGTGATCATGGTCTTTCTGTGATCATTGTTCTTGGAGATTTTTTCTGCAGAAGTGGTTTGCCATTGCTTTCTTCTGGGCAGTGTTTTGACAAGACTGTGACATTACTCTTTAGAGATTGCCTGGTGCCAGTGGTGATATACTTGAGATATACACAAGCTGTTCATACCACCATCCATCACCTGCTCCCATGGCTTCATGTATTCCTGTTTGGGAGGTGGGGGAGGGGGCTAAGCAGGTGCTACATCTTGCTTGAGGGTGATCTGCAGGCCTGTGGAGGGAAGGAGTACCTTACACCTCCTTTGGTAGAGACATATCTTCTCCTCTCCACTTAGATACATGAATGGAGTTGTGAATGAAAATGGTACAATCACTTTGCAGGGGTATACTACAAGTCTCCTTAGATTCGGAGGATTTGATGAGCACATATGTAAGCAAATCCCAGAAGTGTAAAAACAATAGTGTTATAGAAGTAAGGATTCCAATCTCCCTAATTTCAATTTTCATAGTGCGAAAGGTAGAGAGGGGGAGAAATTTTAAAGTGAATTCAGGAGGGCTTTTTGATTCAGTAGGTAAATAGTTCTGTTAAGGAAGGGGTGGCACTGGATCTGTTCTTAAGAAATGAAGCACGGGAGTCTGTGGGTGAGTGCTTTTGGAGTCATGACCATAACTGTTAGTTTCTGAGTAGTTGTGAAAAAGGATAGGGATGGTCTGGAAATTAAAATTATGAATTAGAGTAAGCACTTTTAAGTTCATATGACAAAGCCCTTGCAAAAGCAAATTTGGACTAGTTACTTACAGGTAGATCTAACTTTGCAAAGTGGAAGCCTTTTAAAAGTAAATAGTGGGAATTCAAGGCCATCATGTTGCTGTAAAGGTGAAAGGCAAGGAAGTAAAGTGTAGGAAAGCCTAGCTATCAAGGGATATCAAGAGTTTGATAAAGAAGTAAAATCTTATAGTAAATAATAAGGTTCAGAAAACCTATGTCTTTTCAGGCATATAGAATAAGGAGGGTATGCTTAAAAGTAATTTGGAAAGCTAAAAGGATCTTAAAATATCACTGCAGACAAAGGATATTCCAACGGATTTTATAAGAGTCTTAAGAGCAAAGATGAATAAATCTCCAAGATCGCTAAAGAAGGCAAGGGAGGAGATTGGTCCCTGTCCGATGTTTTTTTACATCTTCACTCACTGGTGCTCAGGTTCCAGTGATTGGAAGATAGCAAATGTTATTATTCAAGAAAGGCAGCAGAGATAAAGTCAAATAATGGCAAGCCTATGAGTCTAATCTCAGTAGAAAATTTATTGGGAAAAAATTCTAAGGGAAAAATTAATCTACCTTTGGAAAGGCAGGGGTTAATCACAAATGATCAGTTTAGTTTTGTTGGTGGAAGATCTTGTATGACTAATCTGATATTTTTGAACTCAAAATAATATTGAGGGTACTGCATTTGATATCTATTTGGATTTCAGTATATCTTTGACTAGGTCCCACATGGAAAGTTGGTCCAAAAGGTTAGAGCAAAGGAAGTTCTGAAACTGAATCCACAGCTGGCTTGGTAATCGGAGATGCAGGGTGATGATGGTGGATCATTTGTGTGATTGGTTAACCCCCTAGCGTATTGCAGAGTATTCTTGGAGATAGGATTTATAAGCACATGAAGAAAAAACAGTGGCCTAGTTGGGAAAGTCAGAATGGTTTTGTGCAGGATAAGTTGTGTCTTACAAACTTGAGCATTTCAAGGAGGTGACAAATGTATTTGATGAGGGCAGAGTTGTAGAAGTCTTCATGGACTTTAGTAAGGTGTTTGACAAGGCTCCTCATAATAGGCTCATCAAGATGATGATGAAGATGTATGTGATTTGACTGTTTGGATTCAGCACAGCATGGTTTCAGCATTTCCTTTTTCTTAAAGGTAAACTACATTTGCAACCTGATTCTGTAGTCCAGAGTCTGCTGATAGAGGATTGATAGATTTTGTAAATGCCTTAGAACAATGTTGTTTACTGAAGTACCCTTGTCTGTGACTGTGGATTTCAACTGTTGTAGTCCTAAATGGGAATATTTGATTATTCCTGAAGAGGGCCATGCTCGGAGTCATCACTTTCTGATTGTGGACTTCAGGAAGGGCAAGTCAAGGGAACAAACACCAGTTCTCATTCAAGGGTTAGGAGTGGAGAGGGTGAGCAGTTTCAAGTACCTGGGTTTGTACATCTCTTGAGATCTATCCTGGGCCCAGCATATTGATGCAATTACAAAGAAAGCACAGCTGTGGCCAAATTACATTGAGTTTGAGGAGATGTGGTACTTACAGCAAAGTCTCTCTCAATTTCTTCAGATGTACTGTGGAGAACGTTCTGACTAGTTGCATGATCTGGTATGGAGGGGTCACTGCACAGGTTGTGCGCCTCTGTAGCTATTAGTTTGATGCTATTACATCTTGGTGTTCTGGATTTAGGAGTTCAATACCAGCACCATTCTGTAAACAGTCTTTGTATATCCTCCCCATGGGTGCTCCAGTTTGCTCCCATAGTCCAAAGACTTGCCAGGTAGGTTAATTGGTAATTGTAAATTGTCCCCTGATTAGGTTGGGGTAAATTGGGGTTGTGAGTTTGTTGGGGCAGCATGGCTCGTAGGGCTGGAAGGGCCCACTCTGCTCTATATCATTAAATAAATAGATTAGAAAATGTTGCTGGGCACTAGCCTCCTCGGCTTTGAGGACATCTTCAAAAGGTAATGCCTCAAAAGGGTGGCATCCATCATTGAGGTCCCCATCACTCAGGGCATGCTCGCTTCTTATTACTACCATCAGAGGAGAGTTACAGGAACATGAAAACACATGTTCAATGTTTTAGGAGCCACTTCTTCCCTTATACCACCAAATTTCTGAACAGAAAATGACTGACCCATGAACTCTACCGCCATCAGACACAGTCGTGATTTGATAGCTTCAACGTTCTCTGCAAAGACAGGACAGCTCAGTTTTTCAGAGCAGAGGAGGTGGAGTATACTTTATGGTAAGCTCATCATGGTGGTTCTGTCTCAGGCCTACTTACCTGACCTGGAACATCTAATGGTCAAATATCATATATTTTATCTGCCGAGAGGGTTTTTTGCCATCTTGGTAGCAGTGTACATTCCTGTTCAGGCCAACGTTAGGCAAGCACTTCAGGAGCTCAGAAGTGTAATCAGTAGGCACAAAACTGTGCACCCTTATGCCCTCCCTGTCACTGTGGAAAATTTCAACCAGGCCATTTTGAAGTCTCTGAACAACTACCACTTATCACATGTGGAACCAGAGGAGCTAGCACACTTTCCATTGTTATACCACCACTTACAACACTGCTATTTTCAGAGTGAAAAAAAACAATTCTAGTTGAGGTTAGAGATGGAACTGAATGCACATTAGCTCTGGCATTGTTCGCAGGCCATTACTTCCTACAAAGTGAAACCCAACATCATGAATGGCTGTGATGCTTCACTCCCAGATGAGTTCAGTATCTTTTATACATGCTTTGAAAGGGAGAATAAAACTACAGCTGTAGCATCTGGCCATCCTGTGATACAAGTCCCAGCGGCCGATGTCAGAACATCTTTCAAGAGGTGAACCTTTGCAAAGTGTCAGGCCTCAAAGTTGTGCCAGCTAGGGCACTGATAATGTATCAACCAATTGGTTGGAGTTTTCAAGGATATCTTCAGTCTCTCACTGCTACAGTCAGAGGTTCTCGCCTTCCTCAAAAGAGTGATAATCATACTAGTGCCCAAGAAGAGCATGGTGAGCTGCCTGAACAATTATTGCCCAGTGACACTCACAACTATTGTGAAGGTGGAGTTGATTCTAGACATGAGAGGTTAGTTAAGACCAGGATCAGCTCCTGCCCAAGCAAGAACTTGGACCCACTGCAATTTGCCTATTGCCACTATAGGTCTATAGTGGATATAATCTCACTGGCTCTCCACTCAGCCTTGGATCACCTGGACAATATTAATACCTGTGTCGGGCTGCTGTTTCTGGACTACAGCTCAGCATTTGACACTATCATCCTCTCAGTACTAAATAATACGCTTCAAAACCTAGGTCTCTATACCTCCCTCTGCATCTGGATCCTTGACTTCCTCATTGGGAGACCACAGTTATTGTTGATCGGTAAAAATATCTCCTCGCTGACAACACTGGCATACCTCAAGGATGCATGCTGAGTCCATTACTTCTCTCTCTGTACCCATGATTGTGTAGTGAAGCACAACTGTCTATAAATTTGCTGACAACGCAGCTATTGTTAGCAGAGTTTCAGATTGTGATGAGGAACAAGATAGACCAGCTGGTCAAGTAGTGTCACAGCAACAGCCTTGCACTCAATGTCAGTAAGGAAAAGGTATTGATTCTGGAGTTCAGAAAGGATAAGCTGAGGGAATACACACCAGTCCTCATAGAGGAATCAGCACTGGAAATGGTGAGCAGTTTCAAGTTCCTGGGTGTTAACGTCTCTGTGTATTTATCCTGGGCCCAACATTTTAATGCAATTACAATGAAGGCATGACAGCAGCTATATTTCATTACGATTTGTAAGAGAACTGTTAAAGGCATTGCAAATGTACTGTGGAGAGCATTTTAACTGGTTGCATTATCATTTAGTATGGTGGAACCACTGCATGGGATTGGAAAAAGCTGCAGAAAGTTGTAAACTCAGTCAGCTCCATCATGGGTACTAGCTTCCCCAGCATCT
The DNA here is from genome assembly GCF_048418815.1 of Hemitrygon akajei. Classification (NCBI taxonomy): domain Eukaryota; kingdom Metazoa; phylum Chordata; class Chondrichthyes; order Myliobatiformes; family Dasyatidae; genus Hemitrygon; species Hemitrygon akajei. The sequence goes on from NC_133125.1 coordinate 112,051,274, forward strand.
GGGACACCTTCAAAAAGCGATGCTTCAAAAAGGCAACCTCCATCATTAAGGACACCCATTACCCAGGACATGCCCTCTTCACATTGCTACCATCAGGGAGGAGGTAGACAAGCCTGAAGATGCACACTCAACATTTCAGGAACAGCTTCTTGCCCTCTGCCATCAGTTTTCTGAATGGACAATGAACCCATGGAAACTATGTCAGTATTTCCTCCTCCCCCCCCCCCCCCCCCCCATTGCACTAAATTTTCTTTTTTAATACTTACTGTAATATATAGGTTTCAATATTATGTATTGCAATGTACTGCTGCAAAACAGTAAATTTCATGACATATATCAGTGATATTGCTTGGTTCTGATTCTAAAACAAATTACATGATGTGTCAGTGATAGTAAATCTGGTTCTGAACTAGTTTGCGTTTAGAAGAGAAGGTGGTAGTTAATGGGACTTAGCCTGGCTGAAAGGCTGTGAGTGGTATTCTATTAGGATCTGTATTGGCAATTTTATATATAAATGATCTGGATGAAAATGTTCTATACAATATTGATATTGGGACTCTTGATTTTGTTTACAGTAGTAATCTATATGAATGCGGAAAATATAATTAGTGAGTTTGCAAGTGGTACAAATTGGTGATTTTGATGGTGAGGAAGAGTCTACAGAATACTATTGATCAGCTGGTAAACTATAGTGGTAGATGGAATATAATCCCAGTAAGAGCAGAAAAGCGGGTGAAGAGGATTTAAAATTTTAATTGTGGACTGAGTCTTAAAGGAAGTGAGGCAATTGTGGAGTGAAGTAGTATTTATTGTGGTTGGAAGGAATTGTCTCTCTGGTTTCTAACCTGTTTTGAGAGAGCATGCACACACATTATACCATGGGCATAGGACCTGATTTAAGAATGTAAATGAGAGATGATTCTGCTTCATCGATGACCAGTTGGGATATCAGTTTGACTGGAATAAGAAATAATTGTTTGCATATCATCTCAAATTTAAAACGTGAAGGGACATAAAAATCATCCCACTATTACTGAGATTAAATTATTAACGCATGTACATTAGTTTACTGAGCATTAACTATGAAACACTGAAAAGATATTGCCTCTCTTGTAGATATCTTGGTACCAGGATTTTTCAAGAAATTAATATTCTGCAAAACCTCTTAAGTTATATCAACTAGATAACTTGCTTTGAAACTGAAAAATATTCAGAAATTAGAATTTCCCTTCAATGCATACTGTTTTGTCATGTAGTTTGTTCATGTAGTTCATTATTTTGCAGGTGGAATTAATGCACAAAATCAATAGCAATGTGATCAGTGCATATTAAAAGATTCAATTGTACAGTCACATCAGTTCCATGGGGTTTGTTAGTTTTTGAACAGTTGAACTGATTAAGGTTAGCTGGGCTGCAGTTGCAGGAATTGGGATATTTAATTTCAGTGGAATTGGTTTATTATTGTCACATGCACTGTGATACAATGAATAGCTTATCTTGCATAATGTTCATACAGATCAAATCATTACACAGTGCATTGAGGTAGAATAAAGTGAAACAATAGTAGTGCAGAATAAAGTTCAGCAGTTACAGGGGAAGTGCAGTGCAGGTAAACTAAGGTGCAAGATCATAACGGTATAGATTGTGAAGTCAGGAGTTCTACTTTTATGAGGGAACCATTCAATAGACTTGTAACAGTGGAGTAGAAGCTGTACTTGATCCTGGTGGCATGTACTTTCTGGCTTATGTATATTTTGCCTGACAGAAGAATGTCTAGAGTGAGTGTGGTCTTTGATTTACTGAGGTAGTGAGATAGGTAGTGAGAAGTGTCGACAGTCTAAGGAGAGGAGGCTGTTTTCCATACTCTGCTGAGTTGTGTCTGTTAATATCTGCAAATTCTTAGCAGTCACATGCAGAGCAGTTGCCATACCAAGCCATTATGTAATCAAGTATGTGCTTTCTATGGTGTATTAATAAAAATAGGTAAGAGTTGATGGGGACATGCTAAATGTATTTCTTCTAAGGAAGTAGAAGCATTGGTGAGCTCTTGGCTGTGGTGTCAATGAGGTTGGATAAGGACAGGCTGTTAGTGCTGTTTATTCTTAGCAACTTGAAGGGCTTTTTAAGTAATGGTCACTGTAGAAGTTGGTGGTGAGCTATTTGTAACTATAGGTGAAAACACTGTCTAAGTGATGTAAATGAGGAAGTTCTAAAATGTTGACCTTGTGATAATGGAGGAATGGTGATACACTTCCTAGTCTGGATGGCTTGTGACTTGGAGGACAAATTTCAGGTAATTTCATTCCTAAACATCTGTCAAGACTTGAGCAATCATCAGTTTGGACAAAACTATGGAAGAAACCTTACAGTTCACTTTACAAGTTGTACAGACCTTTGTACAAGGTGGCAGAGTATGAATATTTAAGTTGATGGATGGGCTGTCAAATCAAATAATACGAAGGCCAATGCTGAATCTTTCATCTGCATTTTGACAGATACATATCCTTATGTTTCCTTATGTAAAAATATCCTTACCAATTGCAGGCTATGACCTTTGTTTGTGATATAAATTAATGACTTGTATGTGAATGTAGAAGGTATGATTAATAAACTTGTAAATGACAGAGAAATTGGTGTCATGGATAGCAAAGAAACTTGTCTCAGATTACAGCAGAATATCAATGAGGTGAACAATTAGCTAGAAGAATTTAATCCTGACAAGTGCAAGTTGTTGCATTTTGGGAAGTCAAATAAAGGAAGGATGTGCATTCTAAATGGTAGAGTCCTAAGAAGTGTTAGTGAACAGAGACCTAGGAATACAAGCCGTTAATTACCTGTAAGTGGTAACACAAGTGGGTAAATGGTGAAGAATGTATAGGAGATGTCTGTCTTAATTAGATAAGAGTTGAGCTGAAGTTAGGATATTGTATGCGATTCTAGTCAACAGTGTAGGAAGGATGTGATTGAACTGTAGGGGGGAAGGAAAGATGCACTATAATGTAACCTGGATTGGATGGTTTTGGATGTAAGAAGAGATTGGAGAGAATAGATCTGCTTCCCTAGAATGAAAGAGGCTGAGGAATGACTGACAGGTATATAAAATTGAGGGGCACAGGCAGGGTAGATAGTAAAAATTCTTTTCCCATGTTGAGGGTGTCTAAAACAAGAGGGCTTATGACTAAGGTATAGAGGGGTTTGAAGGGGAATGTATTTCTGAGTGATATGTGCAACACACTGCCAAAGAAGGTGGTGGAGATGAACGGCAATCTCAACATCTGAGCCATCTGGACAGACAAGTCAATAACTAAGGAATTGGAGACTATGGACTTAATGCAGCAAATGAGATTAGTCATGATAGATAAACTAGGATACACAGTTTCACATGAGGAGAGACTGGATAGGTTGTTTCTGTTTTGGAGCAGAGGAAATTTGGGGGGGGAGATGATGGTGGTGTACAAAATTGAGGGGGATTGATAACGTGAATAGTAAATAACTTGTGCCCAGAATGGAGACATTTTTAGCCAGAGAGCATAGGTTAACAGGCTCACATGGGGTCTGGTGAAGCATTTTTTTCCCACCAGAGGTGCTTCAGCCTGGAATGCATTGCTGGGGAAAGTGGTGGAGGCACATTTTCTCAGAACACCCAAATGTAACTGGATGAACACTTTAATCACCAAGTAAGATGACTGGACCAGCTGCTGGGAAATGGGATTAAAATAGATGGGCACTTGGTGGTTGCATGGACGTGATGGGCCAAAGACTCGTTTCTCTGCAGTAAGACTAATGACTAACACAACTGTAGTTCCAAGAGCAGGTTAAAGACTCAGTATTCAGTGGAAAGTGGCTCACCTTCTGTGTACTTAGACTTTTCAGTATTTACTGGATGAGTCTGGTTGTGTGAAAAAGTCCTCACTTAACAACAACAACACTGAAAATGCTCCTCAACATTAAGAAAACTTCATCCATCAATTAAATTGTCATTTCCTTCATCTCCTGTGTACCTGGTGTAGGTGGTGTTGTATTTACAAGATTCATTACTACAACCTGCCATTGTTTCATCAATAGTTAAGTCTATCATTTTGGATAAGCATGTCAAGCTATCTATACCTACAAGAAGAGTGGCTAACTGTACCTAGATTAACAGGGTTGGGTGGCTCTTCAACAAAAACACTGAGGCTCATTGTTTCAGAAATGAACCAAAATGTCATATCCCACATGCCCCAGGAAGACCTGAGTTCTGCATATGAAGGTTTTGAAGAGTGGTAGAGCCATAATTGTTTGTTCAGCTTCATAATTTTCTCTGATTCCCTGCATTTTCATGATTGATTGTTGGGCTGAAACGTCCATAATTCTTTCATAAAATATGGGCTACATTTATGCATGTAACTCCCTACTAAAACCTTTAGAAATGCTGAAAGTAAAACTTTGTTGAGTCATCTCTTACTCAAAATCTTATTGAAGTGAAGTAACCCAGGTGTAACTATTTAAATAGCTTTAACTATCTGGAATATAATTCAGAATTAAAACTTCATAACTTTTTAAAAAAAATTTGTTAATAGCTGATGTACTAGTCAAGAGAAAGACTGCTAAGCTAAGCCTTATTTGCTCATAGTTAGATATGGCCCTTGTGGCTAAAGGGATCGGGGGTATGGAGAGAAAGCAGGTACAGGGTTTTGAGTTGGATGATCAGCCATGATCATACTGAATGGCGGTGCAGGCTCGAAGGGTCGAATGGCCTACTCCTGCACCTATTTTCTATGTTTCTATCTGGAGAGTGGTGGCAAGTGTGAAAATATATTATTCAGTTCAAAGGGAAACTGCAATTTTAACTGTTTATGGTAAGTAAAGTTTTGTCCTCTTAGCCAGATAAGTAAGTACTGCAATGCAGAGGAAGAAAAGCCAATCCAGTGGCTGGAAATTATGCCTCACTGAATTAACATCAGATTGGCTGAGCATCCACAAGAATCAACTTGTAGTATAGTTATACAAAGAGAAGCATAAGCATATCCAAGAATGAAGAGTATTAAGATATTTATCATATAGATTGTTGTACAATCTTTTACCTCATGTACAGGTGTTTCATCACAGAATGAGTAATACTCATTTTTTAAATTATTTACAAAAAATAAAAGTCACTCCTTGATAAGTGTAAGGGAACGTAACTGAGGCAGAACTTTGTGTTGATTTGTCCATACGTACATGCAGGAGGTGCCATTCTTCCGGCTGCTGCCATCAAAAAGGTGGTACAGGATCCTCAGGATACTCACTACTAAGTTCAGAAACAGTTATTATCCCTCAAACATCAGGCTCTTGAACCAGGTGTGATAACTTCACTTGCCCCATCACTGAATGGTTCCCACAACCTGTGCATTAACTTTCAAGGACTCTTCATCTCGTGTTCTTGATATTTATTGCTTGCTTGCTTTGTTCATTATTTTTTCTCTTTTGTATTTTGCACTTTGTTTATCTGCCCAATTGGGTGCAGTATTTCATTGATACTTGGATTTACTGAGTATACCTGCAACAAAATGAATCTCAGGGTTGTATATGATGACTCGTATGTACATTAATAATAAATTTACTTTGAACTTTGAACATTGTCCCCACTCTTCCATGCTTTCCACCACTTGTTCAGCAGTCTTTCATATAGCTGTTCTGTAGCTACCAATGGGAAAGTGCTTCCAGGTCTGATGCTTCTCAGTGATCAAGACAATACCAAGGAAATTGCAAATTTATCATACAGATGTGAATGGGAACTTAACAGTCAGTAATTCCATGTCCAGCAAGCTTTACATTGTTTTAATGTATTTTTGACCAGTTGCAAAAGTTTTCAGAGTATCTGGATAGACATAAATGCAATATGTAACAATTCATTAGGGTACCAAAAGTACGTGAAGTTCATTTTGTGCATCATACTAAAATGGCAGCAATTAATAATCCTATATAAATTGGTAAATTTTTATAAGTGAATTAATGATACATATTTAAAATTAAAAGTTAAATGACGAAAACCAACAATAGTTTGGCATCAAATACAAACTTTGTACAACCTGTCTTATAAATATTTGACTTGCCAAGCAGCGCAATAGCAACTAGAAACTTAACCCGTCAAAGGTAACTGTATATTTGTTACGATGCTGTATTCAGTCTGAGAGAAGGGCTGATTTGATTCACTGGTGAAGTCATATGACCTTTAAAATATTAATTACTGTAAACTAAATACCTATTTGTGAATAGAGTGGTATTCTGAGCCCAAGGTTGAGTAGAACTCTGAATACAGAAATGTTAAATGAACCCGATATTTTAACTATTTGACTACTTCTTGATGATTCTAATATGAAAGGTTTTGCCTTGTGACATGTCAAATCACTTTATTGTCATTTTGACCATAACTGCTGGTACAGTACATAGGAAAAATGAGACAATGTTTTTTCAGGACCATGGTGTTACATGACACAGTACAAAAACTAGACTGAACTACGTAACTGGACTACAGACCTACCCAGGACTGCATAAAGTGCACAAAACTGTGCAAGCAGTACAATAAATAATAAACAAGCCAATAGGGCAGTAAGGTGTCAGTCCAGGCTCTGGGTATTGAGGAGTCTGATAGCTTGGGGGAAGAAATTGTTACATAGTCTGATCGTGAGAACCCGAATGCTTCGGTGCCTTTTCCCAGGTGCAGGAGGGAGAAGAGTTTGTATGAGGGGTGCGTGGGGTCCTTCATAATGCTGTTTGCGGATGCAGTGTGTAGTGAAATGTTCGTAATGGCGGGAAGAGAGACCCCAATGATCTCAGCTGACCTCACTATCCGCTGCAGGGTCTTGCAATCCAAAATGGTGCAATTTCCGAACCAGGCAGTGATGCAGCTGCTCAGGATGCTCTCAGTACAACCCCTGTAGAATGTGATGAGGATGGGGGGGGGGGGGGGGGGGTGGGAAATGGACTTTCCTCAGCCTTAGCAGAATGTAGAGATGCTGCTGGGCTTTCTTTGCTATGGAGCTGGAGTTGAGGGACCAGGTGAGATTCTCCGCCAGGTGAACACCAAGAAATTTGGTGCTCTTAATGATCTCTGCCAAGGAGCCGTTGATGTTCAGCAGGGAGTGGTCGCTCCGTGCCCCTCCTTAAGTCAACAACCATCTCTTGTTCACATTCAGAGACAGGTTGTTGACTATGCACCAGTCAGTTAGCCGCTGCACCTCCTCTCTGTAAGCTGACTTGTTCTTGCTGATGAGACCCACCACGGTCGTGTCATTGGCGAACTTGATGATGTGGTTCAAGCTGTGTGTTGTTGAAAAAATATACAGCAGTATTACTTGGAAGTACAGAATTAAATGAGGTAATCTTTGATCGACCTGATTTAAAATACTTCTCAGCTAGATGACAACAGTTCTCTTGTAAATGTTTTCCTAGATGTATGGAGTATTGTGCAGTGCATCTTGTCATAGAACAGGAAGGAAATGTATTTATTTGTAATGGCTGACCATTGCACTGTTATATACACTCTTCTGTAAAGGCAATTAGATTATCATTTTTTTTGTTTACTGAGTGAATTTCTATCCATTGATCCCGAATTGTCTGCCAAAATTGCCTACTATTTAATGTTCACCAAAAGACTTAAGACATGTGGCTTATTTTCTGTGTCAAGTATTTACTTAATCCATTTACTTAAACTTCCCAGTGGCCAAACATTATAATTCTGATTTCAATTCCTGTTCTGTCATGTCAGTCAAGGCCTCCTCTTGTGACAAGATGAGGATGTCCTCGGTGGAGGAGCAACACATGTTCTGTATGGGTAGCCTCCAACATGGTATGAATATCGGTTTAATTTTTTACCCCCCTACTGGTAGAAACATTTCTCTTCCCCCTGCTCTATTCCCCACACTAACCTTTTACTACTTCTTACTTTGCCTATCACATCCCACTGGGTCTCCTCCTCTTTCCCTTGCTCCAATGGGCCATTCTCCTCTTCTATCAGACTTCTTCTCCAGCACATTATCTTTCCCATCTACCTGACTTCACCTTTCACCTTCTAGTAAGCCTCCTTCCCCTCCCCCCACTTTTTAATTCTGGCATCTCCTCCCTTTTCAGTACTGAATAAGTGTCTTGGTCCGAAAAGTCGACTGAATTTATTCATTTCCATTGATGCTGCCTGACTTGCTGAGTTCCTCCAGCAATTTGTGTGTGTTGATTTACTTAAACCATTTTCCCTATCTTGCTTCCAAATGCAGTCAAACTTGGGTCAAATCATTCACCTTACTACCTCTATTCTTTATGTCCAACTTGGCAAAGTTCCTCCTGTCTCTTAATCTTACAATATAGGAGGAGGCAATCAAGCTAAAACTAGATCTTAGATTAATCCCATCAGTTGCATTTTCTCACTTATTTCCCTTATTTTCTCTCAGCTGCCTATTATACCCCCACTGATTCTCTCCTAATTGCTTCCCAGGTACACTATGGGTATTTCCAGGAGTCATTTTAATGACCAATCCTCACATTGTTGGGATGTGGGAGGAAACTCTAGTGGTCATTGGGAGAATGTCCAAACTCCATAAGGATCAGAATCAGTTAAGACCACCAGAGCTTAGAGTCGGCAGCACGTTATGCTCAAGCACCATTTTGTTTCTCTCTTTTTCATGATCCTGTTCTAACCTTAGTCTAGCTTCTCTCCTGTTACATAAAAGCACCTTTATGTCCATCTTGCCCTCAGTGTTCATCTCTTCTCCCCATTTGTGTGGAACAGCTGACAAGCCAATCTCAAACAACATCTTCTAAACCATCATTTTACCCATTTCTCAAACATTACTCCCTTGAATTTGTTTCTAACTGCTGCACTTTTATTTTCTGTTGTTTCACATCCTAAAGCCATGCCCCACATTACTGCATCTCTTTTGAATTTCTCCAAGTAAGTTTCTGTCTTTTCCAAGTTCTGTTTGATATACTCAAGGTGTGTGTTCCCATCAATCATCTCGTCATACAGTTTACTCTGGACATCCTATTGATTTGTGCTTCATCTTTCTTTATTCTCATCTAGCACCAAACCTTTGCTAAAATTATAGTATAAAGAGACATGAATCAATTTCCAAATCTATTTTGCTTTGTTGACATCCTGCCCTGACTGAAGAACATTTCCATGTAGTTAAATAGCACTAGCACAAATTCCATAGAGGCCTAATGTTTTATAAGGAAGTGTGCATTGAGATTGGGTTACATAATCAACTAACCATTGAATATTTCGCCTGTTGTTACTTGTTGTGATCTCAGTGTCCCACCAGAACTAACTGTGGTGCTTGCTGAATGCCATAGGACACAACCTCTTGAGTGGCTAGCATAAATCCCAGCTACCTACTCTAGTTAAAGCCAGCTTGTACCTCTTAAAGGAGATGTGCTTTAAAACTGGAAGTGGTGGTGTTAGCAGTGGTAGAATAAAACTGAACACCAAATCACCCTCCATTCCAACTCTGATTTATATAATCAGCAAATATAAAACAGCCAATCACCTTTCAGAATTCTCTCAGTACTTAACTGCAATAGTACATGGAAAACTACATAGTTCTTAGGTAGTATACTTCTCTCTCTCTGGGTGAAAAAGCTAATTTGCTTGTTTACAAATAGGTGAGTTTGTTTAAAACATCCCTGTGAAAGGGTAATCTCTTGTAAGAAAGTAATATGGAATAAAAATAAATATACTGATATATCAGCATTAGTGAAGATTAAATATAGTTTAACATTATCTTTTAAGAATGTAATTCCAACCACACAAGTAATTGTAAATTGGACTACAAACAACCAGTAGTGATAAATCTCTGGAACAGATTTGCTATATAGAGATATCCACTGGCCAAATGAGCTGCATAGTTTAAATATATATTATGTTACATCAAAAGGGTGGCAGCCTGACTCAGTAAGGTAGAAAGACAGAAATATAAATTATCTACTTAGAACCATTGGTGTTCCTGGTGTCTGTCATCTCAGGTGAGGCAGAATAGCTTCCCATATATAAAATTCAAGTGGCTTATTCATTAAACATACATTTTTTCATAGAATTGTAGAAATTTACAGGAATATATGGGGGTTTAGTCCATGTTGATGCTGAATGAAAGATGCCATTGAGATCATTAGCATTGCTGTTCCATAATATTCTAGGTTATGCTCCATTAAGTGCTCATGAAATATTAAAATTTATTAAAAGTAATGAGTATTTCTAATACATTCTTCCTTGGATGAGGTCAGCTTTTCATCACCACCACTGACTGAAAGCTGTTAACCTGTTTTGTGATAAGGATTCTCTGCAGGTGTGATGCACAGAATATGAAATGTCATATACATTCTGAAACATCTTTTCTCCCTGCCTGTGCAGTTAATAATATTATAGCAAAATATTTGTAGTCAATAAAACCTACAAACATATTGGGATCAGTGAAGAGAAAATAGTTTGTGAGGAGGACATTTTGTTTTTATACATTTCTGTGCATACGGGGCAGATCTTGTCTGTTAACCAGCAATCTTGGTTATGCCAAGATGGCTCTAGAAAATACAGTAGACAAGTTATGAATGGAGCTGGACATAGTTTAGAAAATGGGCCTCCCTGTAGTATACCAGCCTGATTATGGACTATGGGTGGCATTTCCATTATGGGCTTGTGTTTAACTAATTCCCTTCAAAAATTAGCCAGATAACTAAACAAGCAGGAGTGAGGGTTATGATAAATTCTCTTGACTACCAGCCTTTTAACTAAATCAATGAGTTGAAGGGTAAAGATAAATCAGATTTGAGGATTATCCGTCCCTCTAAGATCAACGATAAGGGATGGCAGTGGAGAACAGAATTCAAAAAAGAGCAGACAAGCTGTTCAAGGTGGATCTCACACCAGCCATACCTTAATGAAGCACCTGATCAGTTTGAGAAGATGACCAAAAGGACTATTACTATGAGCTGCCAGGATTGGGATGTCCTACTGTTGATTAATGATTTTGTTCCATTTGTAATAGGTGGATTGTCTTTATTATGTGATTACATTTTGATACTCAAGATAACTATCAACTTATAAACTGAACTAGTCTGTAACCATGTTTGGATAATTTGCATAGAGTCACATTTTATTTCCGTTTCCTTCAGGCTTCCATGGGCAAAAACATCTGTCCTCTTATGCTTGTCACTATTATGCTTGTCACTGGCTTGTTTTCTTCCCAAATGTATTACTTTACATTTAACCTTGTTGCGGTTTGGAGGCTTGTGTGCCTCAATGACCTGGAGAGCTATATTGGCTGGAGTCAAAGCTTTGTGCTTTGGCTCTTGGTGGGGTCACCCATACCAAACAGGTTGAAGGGTAGAGGCCAGACTAAGAGTGGTCCACTGGTACTCCAGGTTTGGTGGTTCAACTCAAGGCAAACAACCTTGACTGGTCAAACAAAGTAGGTATGGAAACGGCAATCTATGTGCAATAGTATTCCTGAGTCTCCACCCAGAACTGGAATGACTGACAGCAGTGAAAACGGAACTACTGACACGATGAAGGAAGACTTGAACACCACCAGAGGTGGAGGACATTCATTCAGTGGTATAATGGGCACTAATTAAGACTATTAATGGTACAGTGCCAGAAGAATTGTTTTTGGGTTTTCATTTTTATAGTATGTATGCTTATTAAATTAGATATAGTAGCTTAGTTTTATGTACGCAAATTTCTTAACAAAAGTGAGTTAGATAGGAAAGTGAGCTGCTAGAGTATGCCATGTGCATTAGGATATAGCCAAGTGAAAGGATGTAAGTTGAAATGGAAGATGGTGAAATGTTGGAAAATGTAGGGTTATTTGCTTCAATAGAAAAGTAGATAAAACATTTTCTAAACCCTGAGAGACTAGTAAATGCTTATGTAATGCAAATATATAAAACACTGAGGATCATTGCTCAGGGTGGCAGGTGAAGTTTGGGAACAAGAATACAGTACCTTCAGTTATACAAACATGGTGAGATCAAATCTCACTGGTATCTATGCTATACAGTTCTTTTTCAGGCTGAAGCATACATTTATTGGGTTAATTCCATAGATGAGTTTGTCCCATAAGGAAAAACTGAATAGGATGGTCTTTTACCATCAAAATTTAAATCAATGGGAATGTCACTGGAGTGTTTAAAATTCTGGAGACTGCTGATGGGACAGATGTTGGAAGGCAGTGTCACAAGCTGGAGAATCTTATAACACTTTAGCATTTTTGATTTCTGAGCTATTTTTTCTACAAGGATGTGAACCTTTTGAATTCTCCACTTCAAAGGACAGTGGTGGTATAGCCATTAACAGAATAAAGTAATAACAAGATTGTGCCAGACAAGGTAGATGACTATTGATATTACTGATTGGCAGAACTGTTCAAAGCTCTGGATAGGTTATTCTTTTAGAAGTAAAAGTGATGATATTCTTAAGTGGGGCAAAGTCATTTTTATCAGTTGGGCAGTTTAACGCATGGGCCACTGTCCAAAATAAAGTCAGATAGTTAAGTAATGAAATTAAGAAACACTTTCACATGCAAATGATGGTGACACTTTGTAGTGTACTTTCAAACTCCTGGGAGTGCACATCTTGTACAAATTCTTATGGTCCCAGATCACATTCCACACAACCAGGAAAGCTCTCCAATGTATCTTTTTTTTTGAGGAGTCTGAAGAGAGCTAGAGTATGCATATCTATACTCATGTAATTCTACAGATGCACAGTAGAGAGCATCCTAACATGCTACGTCACTCCATGGATGGAAACAGCACTGCCAGACAGGAAGGCTTTACAACAGGTAGTTTAAAAACTGCCCAATGCATCATCAGCCCCAGCCTATCCACTATTTAGGACATGTATACAGAAAGGTGCTGGAGAAGGGTCAGTAACATCATAAAGGATCTCACTCATCCTGCTCATAGACTGTTTGTCCCACTCCCATCAGGGAGCACTCTATGTAGCATCCACCATACTAAAAAAAAAGTTACTTTCCCCAAGCAGTAAGGCTAATTAACACTTCTGCCCAATGACCCACCCCTCTACAACTCCCACCACCACTACTTTATCATTTCCAATCAGTCACCTTATGTACAGATAGCCCTGTGCCTAGCATCTCTTTATGCATATACATTTGATGTATACAAGTTATCATATGCATTTATATTTATTATTGTGTTAATTGTGTTTCTTTTTGTGCTGCATCAGATCTGGAATAATAAATTATTAAGTTATTTTACTTTACATTTGTGTACCAGAAATTACATTGAACAGTCTTGAATGTTGAATTTTGACTTGGAATACTGTGTCAGTTCTGGTTTCCTTATTTAATAAAGAATATACTTGCTAAAGAGTGCTGTAAAAGTTCTCTGCAATTATTTTAGAGATGGTTGGCCTCTATTTTGAGATTGGAAGAAACCTTAGTTAAGCTAAGTACTCCACTGATTGATATAGAGAGGATGATTGCTCTGGCTGAGGAGTATAGAACCAGGAATCACAACCCAAGGAGGAATTCAATCACTAACAGAGTATTGAATCTTTGATATTCTCCACGTATGTTCTGTTATTAATTCTGTTCAATACTGAGATCACATGATTTATGGATGAGAGAAATTGAGGGATTTGAATATTGGGCAGAAAATTGATATTTGGATAAAAGGTGAGCTTTGACCTTGATTCAATGGTGCAGCAAACTCGAAGGATAGAATAGCTTAGTCCTGCATGTGTCCCTTATGTTATATGGCAATTGAAATAAAGTCTGAGAATCTCATATTTTTGTTAAACAAGAATATTAAGGTATCTGGGGATAAATGATGATGCATATAAGCCAAGTTCATAGATAAGCCAATATCTTTTGAGAGGAGTGAGATCAAATAGCGAACTTAACTACTCTGTTTACTTCCTTCAAGTTTGTGTTCAAAATTAGTACTGTAAATGGACATTAGATGGCACTCTTTGCTAAGAAAATGCAGTTGACTTCACAGAGAATGCCAGTCTCTGCAAATTTATTTTTAAAAAGGACTGTTAAAGTAGTTAGCACAGGAGGTATGAAAATCAGCTGAGAAGTGCCTATTTCAGCACAACAATGCTTTTTTTGTGAATTTAATTAACAAATCAAAGTCCATTTTCAGCACAATTCTGTAAATTGAATAAAAGGAGTAGCATGTGTATTTGCAGTGTCAATCTTTGTGTAATACTGGTGTCACTGTTAAATTAGGTGATCTGGTTGCTCCATGTGTTAATCATATGGGGGGGGGGTGAAACATCATCTAACAGCAGCTAAGACTTCCCTACCTGTAGTATCAACGGGAATTCCTAATTACTTTGTTTGCCTTTCATTGAAAATTTAAAAAATGCAGATGCTGGAAAAATGAAATTTAAAAAAAACAGAAGATGGTGGGAATACTCAGCAGGTCAACAATGTTGGAAAGAGAAACTATTGACATTGGTTCAGATGAAAGAAGGGTCCTGCACCTGTAATTTTAATTGTTATACTTTCTGCAGGTGCCTCCTGACCTGCTGATGTTTTGAAGTATTTTTTGTTTTTATTTCTGATGACTGAGCTTGTTTGATGAAATTGTATGCATCCAGTGGAGTGAGGAGACTATTTTCTTTATCACTATGTTGTATGATGTTTGGAGTTTCCATTTGTAATGTCTTTGGTACAAGTTGGTAATGATTCCACTTTATCATTGATATGAAAGGAAGATGGAAGAGAAAATTGACATGGCAGTCAATTTACCATAAAGATAGGAGGTGGATAGGGAATAAGAGTGCCTACCAGCTTGTGTTTACTGTAGGACTTTCTTTTAGCTTTAAACTGTGCCATCTGTTTTTGAGTGTTTGCAGTCTGAGCCAGCTTGCTACATGAAGCTGCAAAAATACAGGCAGGAAAGAATTGCTATAGTCATGACCTTTTTTTCTGAGAAAGGGTACTTGATTTGTGCTACACAGAGCCTTTACAATTGCTTCTGGGCCAGCATTTCAACAATCCTAGTAATAGGCTGTGGGATAGTTTATTGCAGCTTGATGCTTTTCCTTTTTGACCCTTGAAACATTGCTATCTAGAGTCACGGTGGTAGAATGAGCTTTCTTATCTGGTTTTGACTTCAGTATGACAATCAGGTATTTTTTATCTTCATTCTATTGGAACCAAAGACATCATGCATCAACTGCAACATATTTGATCCCCATGTTTTGAAATAGAGGTGGTTGCCATGATGGCAAGATTAGGAAGTATACAGACAAAAAAATCTGCAGATGCTGGAAATCCAAGCGAAACACGCAAAATGCTAGAGGAACTCAGCAAGCTAGGCAACATCTATGAAAAAGAGTAAACAGTCGATGTTTCAGGCAGAGACCCTTCATCAGGACCTGGCCTGTTGACTTCCTCCAGCATTTTGTGTGTGTTGCTTGGGAACTATATTCTCAACAAAACCATACTTAAATTAAGTGCACCTTGACATAAAATTCATGCTTTCAGTCTGGCCTATCAGTGTCCCATATCTTTGATGTGCATTTATTGTGTATCTGTCTTTCAGCCACAGACTTACCCTATTTGTGTCCTCAGCTGAATCTCGGGCAGCATCAGCTTTGCTTAAGCTAACATCTGCACTAATCTTGTCCTCTTGCAAGACACTGGCCTACAGGTGCTCAGTGTTCAGTGACTTAGCTATTGTAAAATGCACACTCTAAGTTAAACTTAACTATATGAGTTGCAAGTATATAAGCTGATGACTGTAACTGTTAGAGCTATCTTCTTCATTCTTCCATAGCCATTATTTATCCAGATGGAATTTCATGACTATCAGGAAGAGGGAAGCCACAAGAGTAGGTACATATGACAAAGATGTACATGTTTACATGATTTGCACCTTGTATATCAGAAGAGTCTGTGGAATTGGAGGAAAGGTGTGATGTGAAAGTAAGGATTGAGATGGAGTGTACATCATGTTAATTGATGTCTGCACAGTAACAGGCATGGAGTTCATGTCAGGTGCATTAATAATGGTCAGCATTCACTGCATCAAGACTGAGGCAATGACCAATCTGCTGTTCTTGCTGTAATTTATTTATTGATGCAGCATGGAACAGGCCTGCCTGGCCCAAAGAGCTGTACTGCCCAGCAACCCACCTATTTAACCCTAGCCTCATCACAGAACAATTTACAATGACCAATTATATAACCAGCTTAATGATGAGTTATGCAGCCAGCTTCTCCTACAAAGAGGAAGGGAAGTTGTTAGTGTTTATCTTGATGAATTTTTACCTGGCAGATCTGAATGTGAATGTGGTTTATAGTGCAGATGGATTGTTATAGGTGAGTGATTTTACATTGAAGAAGAATAAGGTTAGTGATACAAGAATTGGAAGATTTGATCTGATGTCTTTGCTGGCGTTGACCACAATATAAGATACTTCTTCTGGCTACACTACTGACATGGACTTGCATGTAATACCTTCTTACTGTCTTGGTTTCTGAAGCCTTGGGCCTTTTTAAGCTCCATAAATCATTTTTCTCCTTATCTCTGCATCTCACCATATTTGAAATCAGTGATCCAATTTTCACTGGTGGTTCATTATGATTTTCATCTAAACAGCAATATCCCTTTCAAAAGGTACAGGCATGCCTTCAGTCTCTGCTAACTATCTTCATCCTTGGTGAACCACTCATCAAATTGAACCCATGGTCTGTCAGTAAGTAGTATAGTGTCACTAGAAATTATGGAAATGAGTTTTATGCATGAATTTTGTGCATGTCCCAAAACTGGTCAAACAGATGTAGGTTAATTATGAATTCCATTTTAATTAATTTGCCATTCAATTCTGATGTAAGCCATATTGCTTGTCTCCTGTTAGTTTTCATGTTGTAGGGATATGGCCCAGTCCACCACTGGTAAAGCCCTCCCCACCACAGAGCTCATGTATGTGGAAAACAAACGAGAAAATCAGCAGATGCTGGAAATCCAAGCAACACATACAGAATGCAGAAGGAACTGAGCAGGTCAGTCAGCACCTATGCAAAAAGGCACAGTTAACGTTTTGGGCCAAGAGCCGAAATATTGACTGTACTTTTTTCCGTAAATGTTGCCTGGCCTGCTAAGTTCCACCAGCATTTTGTGTGTGTTGCTAAAATATACATACAGCTTTGTCACAGGAAAACGTTATCCATCATCAGAGACCTCCATCACCCAGGTTATGTTCTCCTCTTACTGCTGCTATCCAGCAGAAGGTACAGGAGCCTCAGGACTCTCACCACCAGGTTCAGGAACAGTTACTACCCCTTACCCATCAGACTCATGAACCAGAGCGGATAATTTCACTCAACTTCACTTGCTCAATCACTGAATTGTTCCATTAACCAATGGGCTGACTTTCAAGGACTTTTCATCTCTCGTTCTCAATAGTTATTGCTTATTTATTTTGTTCTTTCTGCATTTGCATGGCTTGTCTTGCACACTGGGTATCTATCCTATTGGTGTGGTCTTTAATTTATTCCATTATGGCTATTGAATTTATTAAGTATGCCCACAAAAATGAATATCAGGGTTGGATATGGAGCTGTATATGTATTTTGATAATAAATTTGATTTGAATTTTGAACATTGTAAATTCAAGATTACCCAGTCCTGTGTCACTCCCAACATTATCAGATTTTTCTTCAAAAGCATGCAGATTAGTACTCAGTTTGAAACTGAACCTTGACTTTATCTTTTTCTTTTCTGTATGTAGTACATTTTGTTGTCTGATGTGTTCTTCATGTGACCTTCTTTGTCCTCATTTTCTGCAATTTTTGCCTTTAAACCTGCATTGGTCTGATATACGTGAGCTCCTTCCACAAAAGTAACAGAATTTATTCAGCCAGGCATCTAGACACTGCAATTTTGTTTTGTGCTCACTTTCATTCCTGATGCAACTCATTTGCATCTTTGGCTGCTGTATCCATTGACAGCACAATTTCAACTGCTGTTTTAAATATGAGTTGTGCTTCAGTTAGGAGCCATTCTTGAATGCTTTCTTGTAAGATTCCATAAACTAAACAATCTCTCAGTGCATCATTGAGCTCATCACTGAATTGAAAATGTGCAGACAATTTCTTCAATTCAGACATGTAAGATTAAGTTGTCTCCCCTTCCTTTTGATTCCAATTGCGAAACCTAAAACTTCTGCAATCTACAATGATTCCGAACATTTCTGCATTGCATTCACAGTATCAGCAAAGCTTGGTTCAGCTGGTTTGGTTGGAGTAGTTAATCTTATAAGCAAATTATATGCTCTTCCACCTATTGTGACATAGGCACTCACTTTTCATTGGCTGTTTTGTTGGCTTCCAAATACTGTTCAATTCATTCTGTATGCATTACCTAGTTATCTGTTGTGCAATTGAACACATCTATCTTTCCAATATAGCCAGCCAGTTCTGCTCTTTTAAAAAAATTATCAAATGATACTTGCTGTTTATTAACCTGTGACCTTTGTCTGTTTTCTGCTATTTTTTAACTCTACCATCTCTCTTCTCTTCCAGAGAAACATGTTCAGTGTTTTTTAAAAAAAAGCTCAAACCTCTTTCTACCTCACATGCTGCACTTCAAAAAGTAGGTAGTTGTCTCAGGTTCAGTAGTTGAATAGTTCAATAGTTCCATTTAATATCAGTAAAAATATACAATATACAACCTGAAATTCTTCTTCTTTGCAGAAGAGTGCCCCAAAGAATGAGTGATAGTAAAAACATTAGAACCACAAAGTCCCTTTCTCCCCTTCCATGTACAAGCAGCAGCAAAGCAAAAGCCCTCCCCCCCCCCACTTATTTCAGCAAAAAAGTATAAGGCATTCTCCACCCACCATGCAGTCAATAGCACAGCCCCCAAGAAAGTTCATGATCCTGTTATGACCTCAGCCCCCTCCTTTGTGAGAATTGCAAGAGCCCTAGTCAAGGGGAGGGTCAACTGACCCAAGAGGGGGAGAGACGTGCTGAATAGACACAGGAAATGGGAGAGAGAGAGGGAGACGTGCGGAAGACCACGTTCTCCCGAGAAGCAGAATAAAGTGACTCTGACTATTGTCACATGAAGACCACGTGTAAAGCCCTAGGGCAACGTGGGCTGGGTGATGGGGGAAAGATTGTCTCACCCCCCACCCTGATTGACATCTACAACCCTGCCAGTCCAGATAAAAAGGTGGGCTGCCGAGGCGGGGCCTGAGACGCACCAGAAGACACGCTAGAAATCCTGCGACAGCGTTTTGATAGCGACAGCCGGTGGTGGGGTTCGTGTGCGTCTTTTCCTTGCCTGGGATTGGCGACCTCACCACGGAAGAACGGCCTAGCTACAGGGGAGGCTACAGATGAGAGTCCATTCCCCAACGAGACTTCCGACGAACTCCTACAGGTTGGAAAACCTGTCGGGTAAATGTTTCATTCAATCTCTCTCTTTCTAACAAAAGTGCACCAACGCGCCACCACAACAGATGGCAGCTGGTGGAACTGCAGTGACCGCAAAAGACTTCTAGATATCCAGCAAACAATATATATCTACATTACCCCTAGACAACGATAGAGCTTATTTCTGATTGATTATTACTATACCTGTGCTTTAGATTGAGTTGTGACGACGTATATGATCTGAATGTTTTGTATTAACCATACGTTTGTGCCCCTTTATAAATAAAAACATTTGAAAATAGTAGCACCAGGCTTCAGCGGACCTATCTA
This sequence comes from Hemitrygon akajei, assembly GCF_048418815.1. NCBI lineage: Eukaryota > Metazoa > Chordata > Chondrichthyes > Myliobatiformes > Dasyatidae > Hemitrygon > Hemitrygon akajei. Next base: position 112,070,971 of record NC_133125.1, read on the forward strand.
TCTTTGCTGGTAAGTCACCCGGTTACTGGGGAACGTAACAAGTGGGGCCTCGTCCCAGATTTGAAACCAAAGGGGAGGGTCAGTGAATCGGGCTGTAAGTCCAAACTTAAATCTGGTTACGCAGGTAGCCAGACAGGAAACCAGCAAAGATGGATGTGGGTGAATTTATGAGAAACCCGACTGTAGAGGCGCTAGGGACGGCTACCAAATCAGACTTGGTAAATCTGGCAAAGGGGTTAGGCCTCGCAGAGGTGAGGTCATCAATGAAAAAGCAGGAAGTGCGAGGGGTCATAAATCAGTATTACATTGGGAAGGTGTTGTTTGCAGCTGAGGATGTGGAAAATATCCCCGAAAAGAGATTAGCGAGTGGGGCAGATCAGTTAGAGTTGGAGAAAGTAAGGTTGGAACATGATCTTCAAGTAAAGCAGCTAGAAGCAGCTGCAAAGGAAAAGGAACAGGCTGAGGAACGAGCTGCAAAGGAAAAGGAATGGGCTGAGGAACGGGCTGCAAAGGAAAAGGCTGAGGAAGGAGCTGCAAAGGAAAAGGCTGAGGAACGGGCTGCAAAGGAAAAGGCTGAGGAACGGGCTGCAAAGGAAAAGGCTGAGGAACGGGCTGCAAAGGAAAAGGCTGAGGAACGGGCTGCAAAGGAAAAGGCTGAGGAACGAGCTGCAAAGGAAAAGGAAAAGGCTGAGGAAAGGGAGCAGGTGTTCAAACTAAAGGAATTAGAGATGAAACGGGGTCATGAGCTCCAGCTAAAGCAGCTAGAAGCAGAAGCAGAAGAGAAAGAGAAACAAAGGAGCCATGAATTGGAGCTGGACAGGCGAAAGCAAGAGCGAAGAGCTCAAGGGCAAGAGAGAGAGGAGGGGTTTGATGTTAGTCGGGCGTTGAGGTTGGTACCCCCCTTCGAGGAGATGGATGTTGATAGTTATTTCTTGCTTTTTGAAAAGGTGGCAGTGAATCAGAAGTGGCCCAGAGAGCAGTGGGTGGCGTTGTTACAAAGTGTGTTACGAGGGAAAGCACAGCAGGCATATGCCGCGTTGCCCCCAGAAGGGGAAGGGAATTATGACCAAGTAAAGGAGGCCATTCTCCGAGGTTACGAGTTAGTACCTGAGGTGTATAGACAAAGGTTCCAAAATTTAAGGAAAGGGTGGAATCAAACGTATACCGAGCTAGCCCATGAGAAGGGTGTGTTCTTGGACAGTTGGTGCACCGCGGAAAAGGTGGCCGAGAATTATGGGCGTCTCAGGGAGTTATTTTTGATTGAGGAATTTAAAGGTTGTGTTCCGGAAGAGATCCGAATGTATTTAAATGAGAGGATGAATCAGTCCATCTCAGAGATGGCTAGGTTTGCAGATGAATATGCCCTAACCCACAAGACAAAGTTTTCCTCGCCAAAAAGTTACCCGAGAGACCGTCGGAATGGTAGGGAAAGCCCGCCGGCTGAGGCGGAGATCCCGCCGGGAGCTAGCAGGAAAAGTGAGGATAACAGGCAGGAAACCTGGAGATTTCCTGGCTTAACCTGTTTTAATTGTGGAAAGGTGGGTCATATTGCATCTAAATGCTTTGCTCCGAGAAAGGAGCCAGAGAGAGAGAGAGAGCAGCGATCCCTATCGGGTGTGCAGTGGTAATCAGAAAATCGGCAAGAGGGTCCCAGGGAAGCAGAGAGCGCGAGGGGTCGGAGATTTATCTGTCACCCGGAACCGTGTCTGTGAGGAAGGGGGACCCGCCTATCCCCGTACGGATTTGGAGAGACACGGGGGCGGAGCTATCATTAATTAGCCGTAACGTATTACCATTCGGACCTCCGACGGGCGAGGTAGCCCTGAGAGGCATAGGAAACTGGACCGAGGTAGTGCCTTTGCATAGGGTCCTTCTAGATTGTGAGTTGGTGTCGGGACCAGTGGAAATGGGGATCCTGCCGGAGTTGCCAGGGGAAAACGTGGACGTCCTTCTGGGTAACGACCTAGCGGGTGGGAAGATTGGAGCAGCCGTGAAGCTAAAAACCCAGCCCGTGAGAGTTGAGGCCCCGCCCATAGAGTCCCGGAGCTATCCCGCATGCGCGGACACTAGCAGCCTGTCGAGAGCGGCATCTGAGAAAGCGAGCAGTTTAAAATTGGCTCAGACGTTTTTACCGACCCTGTGCCACGAGGGTTTCGAGGGTGGTAAAACGAGGAATAGTAACGTAAAAGGGGATAAAGGAGAGAAGGTAGATCCTCCTTTAGCGAAGAAAAAGGTCCTAGAGGTAGGAAATAAAGATGAGAAACAGATAAAGCTGTTAAAAGGTCCAGGGTTGGACCTGGATGAGTCTAAAGGTGTTCCCAATAATGAAATGAGGGCAGTCCTCGATGAAAAGGATGCCATTACCTTGAAGAAGTCTGCTGGATTGGCAGATGAGGTTGTTCCAGCCCAAGGGGTTGAGTTTACTTCGGAAGTGAGTTGCCCAGAGAGTAACTGGGAGGATCAGAGGAAGTTAGAATTTGAAAAGGGTATGGGGATTGAAAGCCTGGAAGAGGCCAATGCCCCGTTTGAGTGTGTCCAAGATGGGGAGGCCCGTGGTCCTAAACCTAGTCACGGAGCTCAGAAAAAGTCTGAGGTATTTGACTCAGCTGGACGAGACGGCCGTCCTTTTGGATCAGATAGACTTGGTTCGGGGAAGAAAGGGTTAACCTTGGGAAGTGTGAGTTCCCAGATGGTTGTGCTGAAGGGGGTGTTCAGAGTTAATGTGGAGTTTACGAATGGGGAGATAACTGTTGTTGTGGAGGAGAACGGTAAATCTGTAGTTCCCAAATCGAAGGAAAAAAAGTTAAAGTCTAGATTGATGCCTGCACATCGATTACAGGTTGATTTGGAATGTAAAGGGGCCTCACACGCTATTGTTATTCAAGGAAGCGCTGTGAGGAAGCCGAAATTTAAATGCGGCCGGGGAAAAAGGTTCGAACTGAAACCCATCAGCCTGCATGGTTTTGACAAAAGGGTTAACTACCTGTGTAGCATTAAAGAATTGGGTGGAAATTCTCATGATGGACTAGGTTGGGGACACAGAGTTAAGAGAATAACCCTTGTGGAAAGGAAAGGTGGGAGAGTACCTTGCCAAATTACTCAAGTTCCCCACGGGGGGACTCACTGGAAAAAAGGCGATGGTTAATAGAAATGCCATTTTTAAACAGCAACGCCGGTTGTACGGGTTTGCGCCAAAGCCTGTGAAATATAAAGGCAACCCCTTTGGAGACCTGCCGGTGAAATAACACGACCGAAACGATTAGTATTTGTATAAACTTTTGTAGATGCACCTAAGCTAAGATCACACCTCCTTAGTTGTGTGGCTGAAGAAAATAAATAAAAATAGGTGGTTATTGAGCTGAAGTTTGATACTACCAGACTTTAGTACGGTACGTGAGGTTAAGATATTAAAGAAAGGGGCACTGTAATTGTTACCTGTTTAGATACTGACTGGAATGTATAACGGTAGTACTCTGTGAAGAGAAAAGCTTGTGTAGTATGTTAGAGTCCAGAAAAAAAAATCCTGTACCAACCTGTTTTTAACCGCTGGTAAAAAACTTTTAAGAGGGGAGGTGTTATGACCTCAGCCCCCTCCTTTGTGAGAATCGCAAGAGCCCTAGTCAAGGGGGGGTCAACTGACCCAAGAGGGGGAGAGACGTGCTGAATAGACAGGAAATGGGAGAGAGAGAGGGAGACGTGCGGAAGACCACGTTCTCCCGAGAAGCAGAATAAAGTGACTCTGACTATTGTCTCATGAAGACCACGTGTAAAGCCCTAGGGCAACGTGGGCTGGGTGATGGAGGAAAGATTGCCTCACCTCCCACCCTGATTGACATCTACAACCCTGCCAGTCCAGATAAAAGGTGGGCTGCCGAGGCGGGGCCTGAGACGCACCAGAAGACACGCTAGAAATCCTGCGACAGCGTTTTGATAGCGACAGCCGGTGGTGGGGTTCGTGTGCGTCTTTTCCTTGCCTGGGATTGGCGACCTCACCACGGAAGAACGGCCTAGCTACAGGGGAGGCCACAGATGAGAGTCCATTCCCCAACGAGACTTCCGACGAACTCCTACAGGTTGGAAAACCTGTCGGGTAAATGTTTCATTCAATCTCTCTCTTGCTAACAAAAGTGCACCAACGCGACACCACAACAGACGGCAGCTGGTGGAACTGCAGTGACCGCAAAAGACTTTTAGATATCCAGCAAACAGTATATATCTACATTACCCCTAGACAACGATAGAGCTTATTTCTGATTGATTATTACTATACCTGTGCTTTAGATTGAGTTGTGACGACGTATATGATCTGAATGTTTTGTATTAACCATATGTTTGTGCCCCTTTATAAATAAAAATGTTTGAAAATAGTAGCACCAGGCTTCAGCGGACCTATCTATCTTTGCTGGTAAGTCACCCGGTTACTGGGGAACGTAACAATCCGCAGTACAACAAAAACTAAATGTTCAGCTGACAAATTTGACATACCACTGGCTTGCTTACTCCCTAATAAAGGGACAGAGAAGTGTCACAGAGCAAAAGGGGAGAATAACAAGACAAAAATCACGCTGATTTATGGTGTTAAGGTTTGCCGCATCACTTCCCCCATCCCCACCCCTGAGTTCTTTGACTCTTAATTCATCTGCTGTGCAAGAAATCTATCTAACTGTATCTTAAGTATGTTTAATGATGTAGTCTCATAAGCAGATTCACTACTGTCTGGGTAAAGCAACTTCACATCTTCATACAAAATTACTCACCCAAATCTTGAGGCTGTGTTCTCCAGTTCTAGTCTTACTTATCAATGGAAACAACTTTCCTGCATTTATTTTATCTATCACTTTCATAAATTTGTTTCTATAAGATCACCTCTCAATTTTATGAATTCTAGTCAGCATAGTCCTAGGCAATCCTCTCTCCTCATAAGCTGACCTCCTCATTTCTGGAATCAGCCTGGAGAACCTTTTCTGCTATGTCTCCAAAGCTAGTATATCTTTCTTGAAGCAGGGAGACAACAACAGCACACAGTTGTCTAGGTGTAGCTTCACCAGTGCCCTGTACACTTGCACCATAACATTCCAGCTCTTAAATTCAGTCCCTTTAGAAATGTGGACCATTGTTTCATTTTCCTTCTTGATAGCCTATTTCACCTGCAAACCAGTCCTCTGTGATTAATGCACAAGTGCTCCCAAGTCCCTCTGCACAATGGCACGCTGCAGTCTTTTGCTATTTTTCCTTCCAGTGTTGATGATCTCACATTTACCAACATTGTACTCCACCTGCCAGACCTTTGCTCACTCTCATAACTTGTCTGTATCTGGCTACAGACTGCATAGTCCTGCACAATTTGATTTTGCACCTAAATTTGTGTCATCAGCAAACTTAGATATGCTACACTTGGTTCTCTTACAAATCATTACAATACATTGTGAACAGTCATGGGCTCAACGCTGACCTAAGCAGCACTTTGCTCTCAAACGATTACCAACCAGAGAAACACCCATTTTTTCCCCCTAACTGTCTTCTATTGGTTAACCATCTCTAATAAAGTGGCCACTGTATTAGATACAGCTTATTCATTGTTTTAACTGGGATATACTGTTGTTGAGTCTGAAATTGTTTCTGAATTGTTCCACCATATAGCCTGTGTTCCCAGTTAATGCTAGCCAGCCCCTCCCTCATCACATTGTAGTCTCCTTTGTTTAGGCATAACACAGTGGTTTTAGAGCAAGCTATTGCACTCTCCCTTTGTATGAGAAATCCAATCATACTGTGATCATGCTTTCCAAGAGGATCCTTAACTACAAGATTGTTAATTGTACTTGTCTCATTGTAAAGAACCAGATCTAAGAGAGCATGTTCTCTTAAGTCACCCCTGACAACTACCATTCAATTCTTACATACATCAGGTATTATTTGGTTTATTGCCTGTGTCACTGTAATGTTATTATTTGGTGACTTATAGACAACCCCCACTGGTTATTTTTTTCTCTTTACTATTCCTAATCTCAACACGGATGGATTCAACATCCTGCTCCTTGGATCTTATATTGGTCTCTGTCATCTGGATCTCACCTTGATCTCATCCTTAATTAAGAGCACTAGTCCTTCTCCCTTACCTTCATGCCTGTCCGTCTGTATTAGCCGTTACCCCTGGATATTTCATTCACAAGAATCTCTACCATGTAACCACATTGCTGTAATGACCACTAAATCATACCCCTTTGTACTGATTTGCTCCATAAGTTCATGAACCTTGTTTCAAATACTATGGCCATTCAGATAAAGTGCTCTTACACTTCTTATCCTTTTAGAATTTAGCATTCTTTGTTTTATTTTTACACTTGACTTTTCGTACACCTCTGTCTGATCTCTTTTCTAACTTTTGGTTTCTGAATTGCTTCCCTCTGTCATTTTGCCTGGATTCCCATCCTCCTGCCATGTTAGTTTAAACCCACCTCCATAGCACCAACAAACAATATCCCTAGGACATTGATCCCAACCATTCTCAGAACAAAGAAGGTTCACCAGATTGATTCCTGGGATGGCAGGACTTTCATATGAAGAAAGACTGGATCGACTAGGCTTATACTCACTGGAATTTAGAAGATTGAGGGGGGATCTTATTGAAATGTATAAAATTCTAAGGGGATTGGACAGGCTAGATGCAGGAAGATTGTTTCCGATGTTGGGGAAGTCCAGAACGAGGGGTCACAGTTTAAGGATAAAGGGGAAGCCTTTTAGGACTGAGATGAGGAAAAACTTCTTCACACAAAGAGTGGTGAATCTGTGGAATTCTCTGCCACACATGTCTCATCTTTTTACATGTTTTTACATGTCTCATCTCCCTAGAACTGGTTCTAAAGCTTAATGAATCTGAAACTGCTATCTCACTGTAGTATCCTGACTATGCTGCTTTTCCTGCTCTGGCTAGCACATGATATAGGTTGTAATCCTGAGATTAGTACCTTTTGAGATCCTACCTTTTAATTTATATCCTAGCTCCCTAAAATTGGCATGTTGAACCACCTCCTGCCTATTTCCCATATTGTTGATACCTGCATTCACAATGACAACTGACTACTCACACTCCCTTTCCAAAATGTCCTGCAGCTGCTCTGAGACATCTGTAATGCTTGCAACTGGGAGGCAACACACCAACCAGGAGTTCCATTTGTGGTCTATTCCCCTCATTGTGGAACTCTCTATCACAATAGCTTTACCACTTTTTCCTACCCTCTTGTGTAGCAGAGTCACACTTGATGTAACATTCCTGGCTACTGCTGCCTTCTCCTGAGGAGCCAGCTCCCCAAACAATATCCAAAGTGGTATATCTGTTTTTGATGGAGATGACTGCATGAGTCTCCTACACTGCCTTCTTGCTGCTTCTCTGCCTGTTGTTCACCCAATGGCTAACTTTTCCAAGTCCCCTAATCTGTGGTGTGACCAGCTCACTGCATGTGTTGTCCACAACATTCTCAGCATCGTGGATGCTCCAAAGTGACTGCAGGACCACCGCACGATCTGTCAGGAGCTGCATCTTTACACACTTCTGGCCCACATTGTCATCAGGGATTTTGGCAACTTCCCCCAGTTCCCAAGTTCCACTGGAGGAGCATTACATGAGTCCATAAGACTATAAGCTATAGGAGCAGTATTAAACCATTTGGCCCAATGAGTCTCCTCTGCCATTTCATCATGGCTGATCCAATTTTTCTCTCACTCCAATCTCCTGCCTTCTCCCCATATCCCTTCATGTTGTGACCAACAAGAATCTAATCTGACCAACCTGAGCTTACCTGCCATGACAAAAAAACTAAATACCGAAAAAAATCTTCTTTTATCTACAAGAATATACACAATCACCTTTAAAATTTAAGGGAGTCAGTAACAAATTTGATTTTTGTATCGTATTTCTGAATTAATATGCTGTCCAACAGCAACCGTGTGCTGTTTCTGGTGTATAACAGTTTCACAGCTCCCATCTTTGCATTAAATACAACTCCAGATATATTAATAATCTGTAATTATTATATGTATCAGTGAACAAGTTCATCAAAATGATGTCAATAACTTTAGATCAGTAGCTCTCAAGCCACATCTATAAGGAGTTAAACTTTTGGCATTTTAGAAAATTAAATTCACTTTTGCATGATCAATTCAGGCACTACATGACAGATAATAACACTAAATTATTGCTTCCACTATAAAGTAAGCTGTACTTGACAGTACTGCTCATTGCAGGCTGTTCTTTAACGTAACTATAGTTATTAACAATGCTTTTATTCAAGTGCATCGCCAATCAGTCATTTAAATAGATGAGCTGAATTTAATGAATCATTTTTATATGAATAAGAATTAGATTTTTTGGGATATTGTTTTATGGTAGTCTACTGCTCAGTATATGGCAGGTTTTGCAATAAAATACGACAAAGAATAGCAGGATAACAGGATTAATTGTGCTAATAGCTAGCTGAAGATAAATGGGTGTCATTTTAGTTCATGTATTCATGAAGGATTTAATAGATTCATTAGAAAATAAAAAAAGAGATGAGACCATTTTGTTTCTAGAAGCCTGTGGAGTATATGGTGTAGGTAATTTTGATATTTAAATTCATTTCTTCCCATATTTATTATCTATGTTGTTTTGATGTTACAGCCAGAGCTCTGAAATGAATTAAGGAAGCATCCACATCTGACATTGTAGATAAACCCAAAAGTGGGTCTAGCTTTTAATATTCTTGTTTTTATTTAGAGTATTACTGAAAAAAGATAGGACCCCCCCTTAGAGAATTATTGGATGAAAATAAATATATATAGTTATTGTTTTCTTATACTGTATTTAATAATATGATCCTGCCAAAGGCACAAGATTTATATCAAAGGTTTGACTGACAGATGCATGTTTGGCAATAGATAATGGAATGACCATGGAATCTAATAACCTCAGCTAAGTTATGGTTATATAGGACCTAGTCTTGTGCTGGAATAGTATATATTTTTAAAAAAGTGCTACGATTCTTATGTTGAATAGTTTGTTAAAATTACTTGTAATTTTAGAAACCTGAACAGAAATTGGTTAATTTTCATTCCAGTTTATTATAGATGACTTGAAATTCACTCATTTCCAAATAGCCATGGTTCTAGGATGAGAAATGTGAATTAATGTAAATGTAATCCTCTGCATTTGTGAATAGTATTTTGTTTGGAGCAGTTAGAAGAACCTCAGAGAGGATGAAATAAGCTATGCAGGTATGTTCAACAGCCGCAGACTACTTTCATGAATAGGCCTCGCCATTTCCAATAGTGGTTATTCTTATAGAATTCACTTGTCAACAAGGTAATAACCGGAATGTTGGTCCTCTTGGAACTTGACATGAAACATACAGAGAATGCTGCTGGAGTCACTGATAACCTATTGTGTGTTTTCTCCTTTCACATTAAATAAGAAGAAGCTGGTTATGTTAATTAATCCTCGTTGTACCAGAAGATCAAGCAGGCAACTGATGGTGGCTTACCAGAATGATTAGCTACCTCAGCTTTTATTGGAAATCCAGCTCGAAGATGAGTTGGCAATGTAATTTTTCTGTAGTGATTTTTTCCAAGTCCAAGATGTTATTGGTTACTGTATGGTAATCAAAGGGATTTATATGGGATACTATTACATTTCAAAAGAGTACAAATTCAATTTTTTAAGCTGCTTATGACATAACAGACCTCTCATCCCAGGAATTAGCTTAGCAAGTCTCTATTGGACTGCCTTTATTGCTAGTATTTACATTAATAAGGGGACCAAAACTGTGCACTAAACTCCAGCTGTGACCTCACCAATGCTTTGTACAATTGTAACTGTATTTTCCCTTTTCTAAACCCAGCCCCCTCGCAATAAAGGCCAATGTCATTTGCCTTCCTTACTCACTGTGATTGTTACACAAAGCATATCAGTACTCCAGTTATTTGCAATCTCTCTCCTTTTAGATTATTGTCTTTGATTCCTTTTACTGAAGTGCATAACACCACAATTTCCCATTTTAAAATTACTTTTTCCAAGTTTTTCCTCGGTCACTCAATCTTTTAGTTACCTGTCAGAGCTCAAATATCTTCATTGCAATATGTTTTGCCAAACATTTTTTATGTTATTGGAAAACCTAGATAACATACGTTCTGACCATTCTTAGTAATTACTATTGAGGCCAAGGAGAGATCCTTGGGATACTCAAGTTGCATCTTTCCATCCTGAAAAAGACCCATTTATTCAGGTACAGTTTTCTATGTGATAACTAGCCCTTCCATTTACATATGCAATACAATTCTCTGGGGAGAAACGATGGAGAAGAAAGTTAGCGGTTTGAATTATTTATTCAAAGCAAATGTAGTTTTGGTGTTTAGCAAAGTGCAAGAATGTTCCTGAAATGTCTGAACAAAATCTCAGCTGGAGAAGAGCACCATTGATCAAGGATTGGAAAATGTAATCTCACTATAAACATGGGACCATTACAATTGCTCTCCTGTGAAAGATTTTCTTTGGAGGATCTATAGTTTTTTTTTGCACAGCAAAATTTGGAGAAAGGTTTGTGAGGATTAGTACTGAGGTTTTTTGACAAGTCTTCCTCAAAATCTGAAGATACATTAGCACAATGGAAACTAGTGGAGTAGTGGGCTCGGCAGTTGGAGCAACACCAACATCTGTAGCTGCTTGCTTTTGAGCCAGCTATAGATAAATAGAGACAGAAGATAAAGCTAGTAGGAGGCTTTATCCTGCACACGTGCTTATGAATCATGTTGGATCAATTGCAAGAATGTGGCAAATGTGGGTGCAGCTGATTCATCACGTTGTGAATCGATTTCACCTCCTATGTACAGAAGACACTCCTTTCACGCGGGCTTTTGAGACTTGGTGGTCATGTTCATAGCTCCTGCACTTTAAGTTGCCCAGCATGTACAGTGGCTAAGAGGACTCAGGAAAAAGAAGTTTAATACTGTTGTTTTGATACTGCTCTTGCTACACACACTCATAACAATTGGCAATGAGGAACAAAACCAGAATGGCTGCTTTACTCCAAGCATTCAATACAATTTTGGGTGTAGCTATGGCAAAGTTGACTCCTGGAACCCGGCTGCAATGAAAGAAAATGTTCCTGGGCTACATTGAACTCCCATCAGTCTTACACCAGCAGCAAAGCTGGAGGAAGCAATGAAACTCACACTGCTCCACATGCACTTGGGAGATCTCAGGCATAAATACTTCGATGCTCTGCACCTACACAGCAAATCTGAATTGACAGATGAGCTTGAGGCTTTGGACAATGTTAGAGCGAGGCAGAACAATGCCTTTACAGAACAGACCCTTGATGAGAATGTAGGTGACAAGACTGACCCTGGTGGTGCAGGAATTAGAGTACAAAAATACTCCCCTGAACAAATCTGAAGAAGTGACATTTATCGAAGTGTTGATCGTTGGAGTCCAAGATGAGAGAGCACAGGAGAGCTCCCTGTCTAAACAGCACGATTTGTCCTGAGATACAGCATGCTCTGCAACTCACCGCCAGGAGACAGTCAAGAGAGACCTTATGTACATTCAACCACCTACATCACCACTGATTCAGGGAGCACTGGAATAAGAGCCTCCTCCTAAAAATGTTGATGATTACCAATGGATATCAACCCACAGCCTATAGTCTCCACAGAGATCATGCAAGCCTCCACAGAGATGCCATCACTGTGGTGAAAGTCATGCCCTATGATTCAATTGCAAGCATCAAAAGACAGGCCGATGGCTCTGCCAGAATGCAGGACATAGGACTCTTCAAAAAGGAGTGCTTCACGAAGCAGCACGCCATGGGAAAGTGGCAGATTTTGACCATCAACTCCATGCAAGGAGATGGCTGGAGCAAAGAAGAAGGCACTGTTTTTCAAATACATGAGATGGGTCACTGAAACCAGCCACCTTACTTGGTTATACACACATTGAAAAAACTAACCTGTGAAAGTTGAGCTGGATACTGAGTCAGCTGTCAGCTTGGTAAACAAATTATTTTTACTCCAGATTCCAAAATTACGGCCACCAAACTCTCTGTTCTACAGCTACACTGGAGATAGTGTGAACGCGTATGGTGTCTTTATGGTAGAAGGGGGACTTGTTTCACCCACCCATGCATATGGTCAGAGAAAGCCAACAGCCTAATTTTCTGGGCAGAAATTAAATTAAGAAGATGCCATCAGTGTTGTCCTGCATCAACTGTTTTGTGCGAAACATTTCATTCACTATTACAAAGACACCACTGAGCTTTCCATGCTGATGGTTTTGGTCAATACTATGGTCCTGTGACTAAGTTGAAGTTTAAGGAGAACTGCCAGATGAACTTTTATAAGGCCTGCCCAGTGCCGTATGCATTGGGGTCAGATGTAAAAGAAGACCTTGACCAACTACAGAAAGCAGATGTGATACAGCCAGCCTTCACACCTGCAGAATGTAAGGAGCTTGTCAAGATAACTAGTATTAGGCACCTGATGCAATAGCTCCATATCATGCAGCATCAAATGGCCCGGCAGAGCAAGAAGTACGAATGGTAAATGAAACAAGGCTTTTCCAAACAAACACAGTGTGATTTGATGACACTAAGTCATTTCCTTTTCCATTACCGGGTGTACCCAAAGAAACTTACAGATGCATCACTTGCTGAATTGATGTTTAATCATACCTCATGCACCAGATTAAATCTCCCTCAGATCACTCTTCAGGAGTGAATTTGTAGCAAGCAACAGGTCACGAAACAAAAATATAATGTGTACACCTGGCCATGAATGTTTGGCGCCAGAGACAAAGTCTACACGTGCATCTCATAGGAAGAACACTAACCACCAGGTGTCATCGGAGATAGCCAAGTAGCAGAACTTGAGCTGACAGATGGTCAAATTGTTAGGTGACATTCGGATCGTATATGCCAGCAAACTGGTGGAGGACCCAGAGAAGCTACAGAAGTGTCCTCTGCTGATGAAGCCAGTATCTCAACAAGAGAAGAGGGTATTCACAGCTCTCTACCTGTGACATCAGCTGGCCAAGAAGGCACAGAGAAAGAAGCTGCCCTCCCCCCATGGTTCACAATGGGTGCACAAGCAACTGACCGCTACCAAGCAGGATAGACATTTTGTCTTTTTGCTCAGTTTACCTAACTTATTTCCTTCCTGTATAGTTCCCAGATAACACGCACAAAATGCTGGTGGAACACAGCAGGCCAGGCAGTATCTATAAGGAGAAGCGCTGTCGACGTTTCAGGCTGAGACCCTTCATCCTGACGAAAGGTCTTGGCCCGAAACGTCGACAGTGCTTCTCCTCATAGATGCTGCCTAGCCGGCTGTGTTCCACCAGCATTTTGTGTGTGTTGTTTGAATTTCCAGCATCTGCAGATTTTGTGTTAGTTCCCAGATATATGGGTTTGGGGGGGGGGGGGGTGCGGGAATCAAGCATATCAGATCAATTGTGTAAAAGTAGGAAGTGTCGACTGATTGCACAATGTATTGATTGGACCTCCTAAATGTAAAGAGCGCTCTCTTTTCATGTGGGCTGTTGAGTGTGCATGATTTCTGCCTTAGAACGCTGAGCTTGTAGCTCCTGCATTGTAAGTTACCCAATGTGTACAGTGGGTAACATGATTCAGTAAAAGCATTTAACGGTACTGCTTCATTGTTACTCTTGCTCCATGCATATGTAACAGTAGAAAGATGGATGTTCAATTTCCTTCATATTTTGGAACAGCAGTAACACAAATAATTAGGTAGTATTCCTTTAGAAAAAGACCTACTACTTTTTGCATTGAATGGATGTGCTGAGTCCATGGCTATCAGTGATCACAGCTCAGGGAATCATTTCTGAGTACCACCGGAGAGATCTTTTCTGCCTTAGGCAATACTTGTCTTGTGTCTTTCGCGTGTCTTCTGTCAAGAGAGAGAAAGCTGTGTGACTCAGTTAGAATATTACACAGCAGTACAAATGAAGCTGCTCAAACCATTGGATTTTCAGGCAAAACTGTTCCGTAGTTTAAGTTCCTATTGCTCTGGAATTGGAAAATAAATCAGGGTAAATGAAAGTAAGGATGTTGTTGAGTTTTATTGATTGTAAGGAGAGAATTGTACCATACCATCACATCATGTAAAATGAACCTCAAGAATGCACTACAGCCGAACTATGACCTGCCCAGAAAAGCAAAAACTGATTATTAGTGTTTCTTTGCTTGTATGCAGGAAGCCTCCTTTGACACTTTATTAAAAGACCATAAGATATAGGAGCAGACCATTTGGCCCATGAGTCTGCACTGCCATTTTCCTCTCAGAATCAATCTCCTGCCTTATCCTCCCTCTATCCCTTCATGCCCTGACCAATCAAGAATCTATCAACTTCTGCCTTAAGTATATAAAGACTTGTCCTCCACAGCTGCCTGTGGCAATGAATTCCACAGGTTTACCACTCTCTGGCTGAAGAATTTCTTCTTCATCTCCAGTCTTAAAGGATGCCGCTTTATTTTGAGGCTGTGTCCTCTGGTCTTAGACTCTCCCACCATAGAAAACATGATTCCCACATCCACTCTATCAAGGCCTTTAGCCATCAATATTTTTCAATTAGGTCACCACTCATTCTTGTAAATTCTAGTGAATACAGGCCCAGAGCCATTGAATACTCTTCATATAACAAGCTGTTTAATCTTGGAATAATTTTTGTGACCTCCTTTGAGCCCTAAAAGCATATCCTTTCTATGATAATGGGCTCAAAACTGCACACAATACTCCACAAGTGAGGCTTCAATAGTGCTTCATAAAGTCTCAACAGTATATCCTTGCTTTTATATTACAGTCTTCTTGAAATGAATGCTAACATCTCATTTGCCTTCCTCATCTCAGACTCAACCTGCAAATTAAACCTTAAGGAATCCTGTACAAGGATTCCCAAATACCTTTGCACCTCAGATTTTTGTATTTTCTGTCCATTTAGCAAATAATCAACCCTTTCATTTCTTCTACCAAAGTGCATGACCATACACTTCCTGACACTATATTCCATCAGCCACTTCTTTGCCCATTCTCCTAATCTATGTCCTTCTGTAGCCTCCCTATTTCCACAAATCTAACTGCCCCTCCACCAATCTTCGTATCATCTGCAAAGTTTGCAGCAAAGCCATCAATTCCATCATCCAAATCATTGACATATAACGTAAAAATAATTGGTCCCAACATAGACCTCATATGGAACACAACTAGTCACAAGCAGCCAACCAGAAAAGGCTCCCTTTATTCCCATTCTTTGCTTCCTGCCACTCAGCACTTTACTACGCAAGAATCTTTCCTGTAATACCATGGGTTCATAGCTGGTTAAGCAGCCTTGTGTGTAGCACAAAGGCCTTCTGAAAATCCCAGTGCACAACACCAACCAATTCTTCTTTGTGTATCCTGCTTGTTATTTCTTTAAATAATTCCAAGAGATTTGTCAGGCAAGACTTTCCCTTGGTAAAACCATGCTGAAAACAGCCTATTTTATTGTGCCTGCAAATACCCCAAAACCACATCCTTGACAATTGACTCCAGCATCTTCCCAATTTATGAGGTCAGACTAACTGGCCTATAATTTCCTCTCTTCTGCCTCTCTCCATTCTAGAAGAGTGGAATGACAATTGCAATTTTCCAGTCTTCCGGACCCATTCCAGAATCTAGTGATTTTTTGAAAAATCATTACTGATCTCTCCACAATCTCTTTAGCCACCTCTTTCAGAACCCTGGGGTGTACACCGTCTGGTCAAGGTGACTTATCTACCTTCAGGCCTTTCAGTTTCCCGAGAACATTCTTTCTAGTTATGGTAACTTCACACACTTCATGAACCCTAACACCTGAAACTTCCTCTCTACTGCTAGTGTCTTCCACTGTGAAAACTGATGCAAAATACCAATTCGGTTCATCTGCCATTTCCTTGTTTCCCATTACTACTTCTCCAGCATCGTTTTCCAGCGGTCCAATATCTACTCTTGCCTCTTTTTTATGATTTATGTATCTGAAGAAACTTCTGGTATCCTCTTAAATATTATTGGCTAGCCTACTTTTGTATTCCATCTTTACTTCTTTAAATGTTTTTTTAATTGGTTTCTGTTGGTATTTAAAAGCTTCCCAATCCCTTAACTTCTGACTCATTCTTGCTCAGTTAAATACCCTCTCTGGCTTTTATGTTGGTTTTGACTTACCTTGTTAGCCATAGTTGTGTCATCTTGCCTTTAGAATAGTTCTTTCTCTTTGGGATGTATATATCCTGTGCCTTCTGAATTGCTTCCAGAAATTCCATTGCTGCTCTGCAGTCATCCCTGCCAGTGTTCTTTTCCCATCAATTCTGTCCAACTCCTCTCACAAACCTCTGTAATTCCCTTTACTCCACTGTAATACTGGTACATCTTGAGTTTAGCTTCTTCTCAAATTTCAGGGTGAATTCAATCATATTATGACCACTTGCCACTATTGCACAGCACGCAATCCAGAATAACCGATCACCTAGTGGCTCAACCATAAGCTGTTCTTAAAAGCAATCTTGCAGGTATTTTAGAAATTCCTGCTCTTGGAAACCAGCACCAACCTGCTTTTCACAATCTACCTGAAATTTTCCATGACCATTGTAACATTGCCTTTTGCCATACATTTTCTATCTCCCATTATAACTTCTAGACCACTGTTACGTACCCGTGGGTATCTTGTACCTGTCACGTGACCGTGATGTAATTGAAGCTATGCTGGAGACGAGGTGATGGTCTTGTGATGGGGGAGTGACATCATTTTCCCGCCAGTGAGAGGTCATGTGATTTTTTTTACAAGGTATAAAAGGAGAACCCCACCCTGTGATGTAAGCAGTCCATGGTTGAATTTGGTAATGACTCTATGTTGCTGCGTATTCTGATGTTATGACGCAATTTCATTTAAAAGTGGAGTTTTACTTTCTGCCTTAAGTCAAAGGTTATTGCCGGCAGCTTTGCTACAATACTGCCAGTTAAAATCAAGTTGGGGAGTGAAGATTCGTCGAAGTTCAGGAAGCTGAAAGATCGAAGAGAGTTAATGTCGACGGTGAAACAGATTCGACCTTTGCTTAATCTTCGCATGAGGAATTAGTAACCTGTGTCCGTGTTAACTTCTGCTTTGGCAAAAGAGCAGTGAGTTGGATGCAAAGTTTCATCAAAGAAAAGTCAGTGCCTTTAAGCAGTTTTATTTACTTCGATCGTAAATCCTCTGGGGAATCACATACTTCGACTGGGAACAGCAGTAACACCATGAAAGAGAATTTATTATCAAGGAAAGCCTCTCCTTTAATGGACTGTAAATCATTTTGGACTTTTGAATTGCTACTTATGAGAATTGTTTTTGCATTATCACTTTAAGAACTGTTCGAGCTGTCATATCACAGCTGACTTCCAGTTGTTAGTTGTTTGTTTACTTTTTGGGTTTTTTTTTAGCAGTGTTTAATAAATGTTTTATTTGTTATAAAAACCATGTTTCAATTATATATGCATTGTTGCTGGATTGTAATATTTGGGGGCTTGTATGATCTGAATCCATTTTTGAGTTTAAATGCTTGTTTAATTTTGGATTGGTGTTTTGGAAAAGGGGAATACTCGATTCTTTTGTTTGATTGGCTTGTGAGTGGTATTCGGCAACAATGAGTTTTGAAGAATTCCTGGCTTCGCCAGGCACGGAGTTATTAGCGAAGGTGAAAAAAAAAGATGTATTGGAGATTGCTAGCAGGTTGGAACTTAAAGGTATTTCGAAAGATACAACAAAGCCTGTAATTCAGAGAAAAATCGCGGTACACTATATAGATTCGGGTGTGTTTGATGTATCAGTTTTAGATCGGTTTCCTGTGAGTAAAGCAGAGATTCAGTTACAGTTAGAACAATTAGCGTTGGAAAAGTTAAAAATAGAAGCTGAATTAAAACAGAAGGAATTGCAAGCTAAATTGGAATTAAGTCGATTAGAAGCTGAAAATAAAAAAAAACAGTTGGAAGCTAACTTGGAATTACATAGGTTAGAAGCTGAGGATAAACAGAGGGAATTTGAACTTAAGATAGTGGAATTAAAGTCTGAGAATCAGTCTCCTGGTTCTAGAAAAACATTTGTTGTTAGTCAGGAAATTAAATTGGTCCCTCCATTTAGTGAAACAGAAGTAGAAAAATGTTTTCAACATTTTGAAACGATTGCTCTGATTTTATAGTGGCCGAAAAAGAAATGGTCAGTGTTGTTGCAGAGTGTAATTAAAGGCAAAGCACAACAGGTTTATACAGCTTTAACTGCTGAGCAAGCGCTTGATTATGATATTGTGAAAATGCACATATTGAAGGCGTATGAATTGGTCCCAGAAGCTTATAGAGAAAGATTCAGAAATTTGAAGAAATCTATGGAAAAAACTTATGTGGAATTTGCCTACGATAAAGCTGTGTGTTTTGAGAGATGGGTTTCCTCTAAAAATGTATGTGGGGACTATAATAAATTGAAAGAGCTGATTTTAATGGAGGAATTTAAAAGAAGCATTCCTGTTGAAGTAAGGACATACTTAAGTGAGAGAGACATTGATTCATTGCAGGACTCTGCTAAATTAGCTGATGAGTATGCTTTAATCCATAAGAATAAATTTCCTCAGGGCAGAACTTTTAAAAGGAAAAATAACACAGTGAATGAAGGTAAATCAGAAATTAAATCAGAAGTTAGTGAGAAAGGTAATGAGGAAGGAAAAGCTGTGAAGGAAAGACAGTTTGGTCCCATTTGTAATTATTGTAAGAAACATGGTCATGTAAAAGTTTCCCATTGAAAAAGAAAGAGAAGGAAGCAGTCTCAGATGCTTGTGTGTAACATACTGAAACACCTGTAAATCCACAGGGTTTGATTAACACAAATGACGTTTTGTTAGAGTCTGACCAAGTTAAAAAGGGATATGATCATTTTATAACTGAAGGGTTTGTATCCTTGAAAGAAGGATCTACTCCGGTGCCAATAAAAATCCTTAGGGATACTGGAGCTTCTCAATCATTGATGTTAGACAGTGTGTTAAAGTTTAATGAAGAGTCTGACACTGGTGAGGTAAATTATATCTGAGGTGTTGGGAGTGCCTTTATGCCTATACATCTGCATAAAGTGAATTTAAAATCAGGGTTAGTTACAGGACTTGTTTAAGTAGGATTACAGCCTAGCTTACCTGTGAAGGATATTTCTTTATTGTTAGGTTATGATTTGGCAGGTGGACAAGTTTTCCCTGAAGTACATTTGACAATAGAGTCAGAGGAACCATGGATAGATTCTGACACAGATTCTTCCTGTGTTGTAACTCAAGCTATGGCTAAAAAGATTGATGTGCAGAATAAGGTTGTTACTCATGACTGTTCGACTCAGGATTCGAGTTTTGAGGATGTGTCAGAAACTTTCTTACCTTCTTTGTTTGAACAAGATTCTTCGAGTAAGTCTGACTATAAAGATTTGTCTCTGTCCAGGAAGGAGATGATAGCAGAGCAGAGTAGAGACCCTGAGATTATAAAATTAAAAGAACAAGCTCTACCAGATAGTGAAATTGATAAGGTGCCAGTAGGATATTATTTTGAAAAAGGAGTGTTGATGAGGAAGTGGAGACTGCCTGCAATTCCTGCAAGTGATGAATGGAATGTTGTTTACCAGGTAGTTGTTCCTAAAGTTTATGGAAATGAGATTTTAATTTTAGCTCATGGAGTGTCCTTGGGTGGACATCAAGGGGTAAGGAAAACTGTGGACAAGATTTTAAAACATTTTTACTGGACTGGTTTAAGAAAAGATGTGGCGATGTTTTGTAGATCGTGCCATACTTGTCAAATTGTGGGTAAACCAAATCAAATTATACCAGTGGCTCCATTGCAACCTATTCCAGCATTTGGTGAACCATTTTCTAAAATTATTATAGATTGTGTAGGTCCATTACCAAAAACAAAAACTGGTTATCAGCACTTGTTGACTATCATGTGCACTGCGTCTAGGTTTCCAGAGGCAGTACCACTTAGGAATATAACGGCTAAAACGGTAACAAAGGCTCTTATAAAATTCTTTACTTATTTTGGATTACCTAAGGAAATACAATTTGATCAAGGCAGTAATTTTATGTCTGGATTGTTTCAACAGATAGTTTATAAATTGGGAGCTAAGCAAATCACTTCGTCTGCATACATCCAGAATCGCAAGGTGCCTTAGAGAGGTTTCATTCTACCCTCAAGAATATGATTAGGACTTATTGTGTAGCTCCTATCACTTCCTCGTTCTCCCGTATGAGTCAAAGGTCTTTGAGCTGTAACTCCAGTTTTTTAATACATTCTCTCAGGAGCTGCAGCTCGGTGCATCTGGTGCAGATGTGTTTAACTGGGAGACTAGAGATCTCCCAGGCTTCCCATATCCCACACAGTACAAAGCACTGCCCTGGAGCCATTCTCACTCTACTACACCCTAGAAGATGAGGAATGAACAAATAAGAACAGAGAGGAACTTACAAGACAATCTATCTCACCCAGGTCTGAGGTTGTCTAAGCCTGATAAGTCAAAACCACTCTAAAGACTGGCACACTCAATAGAATGGTGATTCAAAGAAAGTCCTTTTTGCTTGCACTCGATGTATTCTTATTGGCCCTTTCTAATGAATCCTCTTGCTGATTGGTCACTCCTCCAATCAGAAGAACTGCTGTGAAACTTGGCCTTCAAAATCTCAGTCACTACCCTGATTAAAAAGTAGCACTTTTCACACAACCTCGGTGTGGATTGTTCAACTCAGAGAAAATCGGCAAAGTTTTGCTTTTTAAATTTTGAATGTGGATCTGACTGGTAGCTCTTTATTTTTTGCAATGCCACTTGCTTGACTGGTCACTCCTCAAATCAGAAAAACTACAGCGAAACTTTGCCTTCAAAATCTTGATCGTTACCCTGATTTAAAAAGTATCCCTGATGTGGATTGGGCTAAGATTTGCTTGTCGACTATTAGATACGTGAAATCCAATAGTCCAGCATGAGGAAATAATTACAAGTTGAGATAGAGTTAAACTTGGAAAGCATGTGCAAATAGGCAGAGCTGCAAATAAATCCCCAGCCAGGCTTGAGTTGCTGGATGGCCAATAAATGGAGGCTTTTGTGGTGAAGTGAAAAGATAGCACGAAGGAGAGAAAAAATGCAGCAAATGCTGCTAAAATGTTTGAAATAGTATGGTCAGCAGCGTGAATGGTTGAAAACAGTCTTGCTCATGGGAAAGTGTATGCATAAGGGACGTAGGAAACAATTTCTACAAGCAATAAACATTGAAACGTCTTTAAAATTCCAATGCAAGGCTGAAATAAACTATTTAGAGATATATATTCTGTACCAGAATAAAAAAAAATGTACTAAGTAGCAAACAAAGTTAATTCTATGGACAGAATTCCCACGAGATACATTTATACTAAGTTAGTTGTGCAAACTCAACCAGTGCTGACCCTGGAGCCAAAGCAAATGATCATTATTTGAGGTAGTTTAATTTAAACCAATGAGTCATGTGGTTTTTATGTAGTCATTGAAGAAGACTGCTAGCAGATGCACTTTGATGGCAAAGTACGCTGAGAATCAAGAGAGGGGTGATGGGGTTTTCATTGTGGACAAAAATGTCACACCTACACGAGGAAGTTGTATATTAGCAATGGCATACCATTTAAGGTATGTTCTGGAGTCTCTGTTGGAGAAACATAAAGTTGAGTTAGAGAAACAGACTAAAATAGGGAGTGGTGCCTGTTGACAAATGGCAGGTTAAAAGTTTAAGACTTGAGTGATATTAAAGAACTAAAGAACTTGAAAGGAGCAGCCATCTTATGATGATGATGATGGTGGAGGATGTTTTCCCAGACCTGAGCAGAGCAAAGATTCAGGGTACTGGAGAGGAGGAACGGACATGTAGAACTTGAGGAAAATTTCAATTTGTGTGTCTACCCTAATTTTGTAGGTGTTATTGTGAAAGAATGCCATTTGGAATTGTATAGTCCCAGAGGAATTACAGAAAGACCAGATCCAGCACTTCAAACTAGAGAAAATCTGCAGATGGTGGAAATCCAAAGCAACACACACAAAATGCTGGTCAGGCAGCATCTCTGGAAAAGAAAGTCCTGAAGAAGGCTCCTGGCCTGAAATGTTGACTGTTTACTCTTTATAGATGCTGCCTGACCTGCTGAGGATCTAGCACTTGTAAGTTTCAGTGGAATAAAGACCATGATATGTTGGTCTTCTGAAGTGAGACCACGAGACATAGGAGCAGAATCAGGCCATTCAACCCATCAAATTTGCTCTGCCATTTCATTGTGGCTGATCCTGGATCCCACTCAACTCCATACACCTGTCTTCTCGCCATATCCTTTGATGCCCTGACCAATCAGGAAACTATCAACTTTTGCTTTAAATATACCCACGGAATTGGCCACAGGTTCACTTCTCTCTGGCTAAAAAAAAAATCCTTCTTACTGCTGTTCTAAAGGGTTGCCCCTCAATTATGAGGCTATGCCCTCTAGTTCTGGATGCTCCCACCATAGGAATCATCCTCTTCACATCACTTACCTAGTCCTTTCAATGTTTGGTAAGTTTCAATGAGATTCACCCCCCACCCCCGTATTCTTCTTGATTCCAGTGCGTGCAGGCCTAAAGCTACCTTACCCTATGTTAACCCCTTCATTCCCAGAATCATCCTCGTGAACCTCCTGGACTCTCTCTAATGACAAAACATCCTTTCTGAGATATGGGGCTGAAAACTGTCGACAAACTTGAAGAAGGAAATACTTGACCATGACTGAAAGTTGAGAATTTGCAAGGATGCAGCAAGAAGAAACTTAAGTTAAATTAGGAAAAAATATTCAAAATGAAAGAAATCTCCATGATAAATTATTAGACATATAAATTACTGAATCATAAAATTGTTGAATGTTTACAGCATAAACAAAGGCTGTTTGGCCCATCATGTACACCCCCGTTCTTTACAAGAACAACTCTCCAGTTCCCCCTCTCCATAGCCCTGCAGTTCTTTTTTCCTTCACCTCATCTGCAAGAACGTCCAATTTCCAGTCATACACAGTTAAAGAGTTAATTTTTTATCACTTCAAAGGTACACAATGTCAGAGAAATGTATATAATATACATCCTGAAATACTATTTCTTTGCAACCATCCATGAAAACAGAGGAGTGCCCCAAAGAATGAATGACAGTCAAATGTTAGAACCCCAAAATCCACCCCCCCATCTCTCCTCCCTCCCGCATCTAAGTGGCAGCAAGCAAAGATCCCCCCTCCTTCCACAGGCAAAAAAAAGCATTGGCATCTGTCACCGAGCACTCAAGCATGCAGCAAGAGCAACAACAAAGAGAAAAACTTGCAGTACTCCAAAGACTACGCGTTCACCTGGTGTTTGACATACCACAGGTTCTCTCTCTCCCTACTAAGGGAGAAAGAGATGTCACAATTTCACACCGAGAGGGGAGACATAACAAACAGCTCGCTGGTTTACAATGTCTGTTGCGTCACTTTTTCTGAGCTCTCAGGTCTCTGGGCACGGAGCCAAAGATCTTTAAGCTCCCGTGACACACCGGTCTGGGATGCCGACCTTCTACCCACCCGGCTCCAGAGCCCCAAGGTCCTAGGCCTCCAAAGGGGAGCCAAACTCTTAGGCTGCACCCTTGGCATGTCAGATAATGGCCAGTCGTGACATCCCGAGAGCAGGACTAGGCAGAAAGATGGTTCGGCACAGCTAAGAAGGGCAAAAAGATGTAATGGTCTATGGTTCTATGGTTCTACAGATCTCGTGAAAGAAATCAACTGTAAGAAAACCTTTACTCTCACCAAGTCCCAGATCCACTAATTCTTTTAAACTCAAGATAGGCCCTGTCAGTTTAATCTCTTTCTACACAACAAGAATCAATCTCAGGAATCAAACTGGTGAATGTTTGCCATCTAAAATATTTTCTTCCCAAGGTACAGAGGTTAGACTGGTGCACAGTATTCAGCTTGCATTCTCACTAGGGCTGCATTTTAAATCAGACCAAATAGTGTACAAGGTTATCATGATTCTGCTCTACATATTTTATAAAGAGCTTCATCTTTCTCTTTCTTCTACCAAAGTGGATGACCTCACAATTTTCTATGTTGTATTCCATCAACTGTATCCTTCATCTGTCTATCTGCCTTGTGGTCTATCTGCATTCTCCCACATTGTGATTGAAGGTTATATCATTAGTAAATGGATATATTGAATTTGATCTGCACTCCCAAATCTTTACTGTGGATTGTAAACAGCACAATGTGGTGCACCACTTCTCACTGTTTCATTATCCAGAAATAAACTGCTTCTACCTATTTTGCTACATTTGTGAAAAATTCCTCAATTCATACCAAAATTCAAATGAAACAGATCTCTGAAAGCAAGACATTATATAGTGCCAACCATGTGTGAAATTCCATCCCACGTAAATATTGTGAATGCCAAATTTGACTCTTGACAATAAAAAGCAATTACCTTTAGTAACTTCGTGCACTGAGTATGTGAAAGATAGTTGTGATGTCTGTATAATTCCATTTCAAGATAAATGGATAGCTGGTGATTTTGTGAAAGCTACTAGAAAATAAAGGCAAAACTGTAAACCAGTATTTAAAAATTTTCCATAAGTCAAAAGTGATGAAGAGAAAGTCAGTTACAATAATTTGTGCATAGGAGAGAATGAATAGATACAGTGCCTATAAGAAGTATTCAACACCCCCCCCACCAAAAGTTTTCATGTTTTATTGTTTTACAACATTGAATCACAGTGGATTTAATTTGGCTTATTAGATGCTGATCAACAAAAAAGACTCATGTCAAAGTGAAAACAAATTTCTACAGAGTGATCTAAATTAATTACAAATATAAAACTCAAAATAATTGATTGCATTAGTATTCACCCCCTTTAATATAACTCACAAACTCATAACTAGTGCAGCCAATTGGTTTGAGAAGTCACATCATTAATTAAATGGAGATCTGTTTTAGGAGACTTGCATGCAGTCAAAGTGTTTCCATTGATTGTAGTAAAAATATACCTGTATCTGGAAAGTCCAGCTGCTGGTGAGTTAGTATCC
The DNA here is from genome assembly GCF_048418815.1 of Hemitrygon akajei. Taxonomy (NCBI): domain Eukaryota; kingdom Metazoa; phylum Chordata; class Chondrichthyes; order Myliobatiformes; family Dasyatidae; genus Hemitrygon; species Hemitrygon akajei. The sequence continues at coordinate 112,096,102 of NC_133125.1, forward strand.
TGCAAAAACTACACCATGGAGCCAAAAGACACTCTGCAAAAAGATTATTTAAAAGCACAAGTCAGGAGATGAATACAAGAAAATTTTTGAGTCACTGAATATCCCATGGAGTACAGTTAAGTCAATCATCAAGAAATGGAAGGAATGATGCACAGCTGTAAATCTGCCTAGAGCAGTCTGTTCTCAAAACCTGAGTGTTCGTGCAAGAAAGGGATGAGTGAGGGAGGCCACCAAGAGACTTTCAACAACTCTGGAGGAGTTGCAAGTTTCAATGGCTGAGATGGGAGAGACTGTGCGTACAACAACAACCGTTACTAGGTGCTTCACCAGTTGCAGCTTTATGGGAGAGTAGCAAAGATAAAGCCACTGTTGAATAAAACTCACATGAAATCTCAGCTAGAGTTTGCCTAAAGGCACGTGGAAGACTGAAGTCATCTGGAAGAAGGTTCTATAGTCTGATGAAACCAAATTGAGCTTTTTGGCCATCAGACTGAACACTATGTTTGACATAAGCCAAGCACCACACATCAACAAAAACATACCATACCTATCGAGAAGCATGGTGATGGCTGCATCATGCTGTAGGGATGCTTCATTGCAGCAGGGCCTGAAAGGCTTGTTGAGGTAGAGGGTAAAGTGAATGGGCAAAATACAGGGAAACTCTGGAAGAAAACCTGATGCAGTATACAAGATAACTGCGGCTTGGGAGAAGATTTGTTTTCCAGCAGAACAATAACCCCAAACATAAAGCCAAAGCTACACTAGAATGGCTTAAAAACAACAAAGTTAATGTGCTGGAATGGCCAAGTCAGGGTCCGGACCTCAATCCAATTGAGAATTTGTGGCTGGACTTGAAAAGGACTGTTAACTCATGATCCCCATCCAATCTGACAGAGCTTGAGAAGTTTTGTAAAGAAGAATGGGGGGAAATTGCAGTGTCCAGATGTGCAAAGCTGATAGTGATCTACCCACACAGACTCAAGGCTATAATTGCTGCCAAAGGTGCATTTACTAAATACTAACTTGAAGGGAGTGAATACTTATGCAATCAATTATTTTGTGTTTTATATATGTAATTAATTTAGATCACTTTGTAAAGATCTATTTTCACTTTGACAGGAAAGCATCTTCTTCTGTTGATCAGTTTTAAAAAAGCCAAATTAAATCCACTGCGATTCAATATTATAAAACATAGAACATGAAAACTTCTGGGGTGGGGAGGTGAGTAAGTTTAAAAGGGACTGTATATTGAACTATTGCGAAAGTCTGTGGGCAAAGGTCAACTGCATGCACATTTGACCACCAGTGAATACCATATTGCTTATTCTAAAACGGTATCAATTATTTCTAGATTTTTTTAACAATGAGAAACGTTGACTTAGCAGCCACACTGTCCAACCTGTTCAGATTTTTTCTCCTAAGATGACCTCTTGTCCTTCTAAACCCCAGTGAGTCTTGCCCACTTGCTTAACTTCTCTTCATATTATGATGGATGTAGGCTCTCCGGAGCCGGGGTCCTTTCTGTTTTTCCCGAGCTCAGCTTTCTAACATAGCAGCTGAAACTTCTAGAGATCAAAAGGTTGTTTTTGAGTGAGATAAACTTCTAACTAATATTCTTTGTTTAGCTTCATATACGTGTGAAGTCACTCAAGTGGCAAACAAGCAGTATAAATGTGGAGAGTATCCAGGCTTATTTAGAATGGCAAAGAAACAGCAAGAAAACTGATAGAATGATGGGGTGAATTAGAATCCACTTCTCTGCCTTCAGTTTCTGTGACGGACATTTTGCTCATCTGCAAATCATCGCTATATCTTTCTACCTTACGGGAATTGTATCTGTGTTTTAGAAATTATTTGTAATTTGGAAATCATTTTAAGGTAGAAAAGCTCTGTGAGTTTTAAATCTGTTTTAAGAATTTTGTCTGGCTAGATTTTGTCATGTATTACTCAAAATAGATGAACTGTATTTAAACAACTTTGTTAGCTGGAAGTATCTCCTCCTTGATAGGGAGGAGGGACCCACTGCTCAATTAGGGGATATTGGCAACTAATCTCACTGTGGAGCATAAACAGGGAAGTGAACTAATATTTGATGAGTAGGTAGCTGCAGTATAGGCTCCCTTCAGAGAGGATACCTATAGGTATCTATATCAGACAGGGCTTAAAGTTTTCATTTGAGTTTAAAACTTTACAGTCAGCAAACCTAATGCCATCACATAGGTATTATTTTAGAAAGAATTATTATATAGCAGTAGTGCAACTCAGAGTGCTCTTGATGAGTGCTATGATGCTCCACCTTGTGCTGTAAAGTGGCTGACATTCTGGTTCTAGCAGTTGTGCAGATCAATATTATGAATATATTAATAATTTCGCAGAAATATGGCATAATACCCCTAATGCTCCTTAAATTGAACATAATGAATATATTATTTAAGTCAAAGATTGGAATGACGAAGGAATAGTACGTTGAGTAGGATGCAGATTAGACAGACCGAATCTGCTGTACAACATTGCTAGACTCGGATCATCACAATTTGTACCAGATGCCAGCAATGTAGCAATAATTCATGCCTAGAGACAACAAATTGGCCCATTTTTAATAGAAACCAAGCATTAGGGTGGGAACCCCATGAAGATATGGTAAACTATATCTTAATCAAGATGCATGGGGATATTGTATATTGCTTCCAGACACACATGAGGTAGCACCCACACCGGTAAACCCTAAAGGTACTAATGAAACCTGGAGAACAGATGCTTGAGAACATACACTAGAACTACTAAAAAGATCATCTATAGACAATGAAAGAAGAATACAGGGACAGGTTACTGTACAGAGAGCCTTAGTGGCTTCTGCAGTACAAACTATCCAAGTTTTGGAAGCTTTGACTATTCAGAGTTTGCAGGCAGTATGTGCCATGCCTCCTGCTGACCCTGAAGGAATCCTGAAGTGGCCACTCCAGAATGTCAGGAAGTTATAGGCTTTCTGGACTAGTAATACTCTGCAGTTCTTGTTAATGTTGTTTTCCATAGTCTCGGTACCACTTCCATGTGAGCATGGAAATTCATATCAGATATATGCATGGATTTATAAACAAGTAAGTGGTGGTGATGTCTGTGGAGGACTCAGTACTGTATTGGGCAAATAAGATCATAGAACAAATGGGGAATGGCGACTGGAACTAAGTTCATTCTCTGATGTAACCTCTTTATCCTAGTGAAACCCTCTGCACTCTATGTGGAATGGCCTTAGTCAGCGCCTGATACATGATCAATTTCAGGCTGTTGAAGAGATCCTGCACTTCCACGTGGTGGTAGCAGGGTTACTGCCCATTCCCACACAAGGGCATCAAAGTGCCAGCACATGGTTCTCCCCTTTTCCCACTAAAGGGAACATAGGGTCAGTAACAAGGTCATCAAACCAATCTCATTCCTCAGATTGATTACTTTTGCAGTGTTCTACACCAGCCCCTCAGCAAGGAAGACATAATCAACAAACTAAACAAGTTCGCTGGAGACCACCTGCCTCAGGCAGAGATATTCACCCACAACCAAGATGGTTGGACACTAAGCATAGGCCCCTACCTTTAGCTCCAGCCTCTTTCTTTGCGGAAGAAAGATTTAGACCAAGCTACTCCTTTTGGGTCAGAGGGAACATTCAGAAGAATATGAAACTGCACCTATGCCATCAGGCCTGCCTCACCCTTCGCTTCTCTAACTATACTAAGGGACAAGGTTGCTCTCATACTTACATTCCATCCCCTGCAGCTGAGGGAAAACAAAATGTAAAGAAGGCAAAGGCTAATGATAATGTAATAATAACTGCACAGGAGAATTTCAGCAACAATTCTACTCAAAATGCTCCAACTGATGAATAGAATACAGGCATACCTAGTCTTGTCTTCCATATGACAAAGCTCACATTTTTGGCAAAATTTGACCATGCTGTTTTGATACAGGTGCAGATACTTCAGTGCTAAACTCTGATATTATTAAGGCGATACACCAGGGGAGCTGACAGGGAAAATTTAAATTGTCAGCATGCAGTTTTGCCGCAGATTGTACTAAACTAGTACTTCTAATAGGAACACAAGTTCTTTCCTGTTGCATTTATACTACAATTAAACCAACAGCCAATGCAACTGCACTGGATGAACGAGACATACATATTGACAAACAGGAGAAAACAACCAGAGTCAAATTGAAACATAATTTGTATAAATGTGATACCTACAACAACATCCTAACCACTGTGGGATACTTGATATTGAACCGACTAAATTAAGATGCAATCCTTTCCCATGCCAGAAACAGTGGCTTATAACCAAACATAGAAAAATACAATCCCTACAGGAAATTGTAGACTCTTTCTATGAACAAGGCATTTCAATAAAAGAACCTTATAGATTTTAACTTGCCCATGTTCGGCTTGGCAAATCCTGATGGATGGTGGTGATTGGTCATTGACTACATCATCCTGAATAAACATACCAAGCCTACTTTGGCCCAACAACAGTCATTACATCAAATGCTGCAAGAATTGTATAGTAAAAAATATAAATCTTGTATACATCTGTCCATGGCTTCTGGTAACACCTAATTCTTGTAAGTGACAGACTTTACAGAGCTTTTACAACACCTAATGTCCTTCGATATCAGTGGACCAGACTCCCAAAAGATTTATGGAATAGTCCACAGACATTTTCTTCAGGAATCATTCAAACTCTACAAGGAATGCCAGATATTTGTACATAATAGAGGTAGCTTGGAGACAGTGTGAGAGGGAACATAGGCAGATGATAGAAAAGGGAAGCGCTCAGACTGATGGTTTGAGATGTGTCTATTTTAATGCAAGAAGCATCATGAACAAAGCAGATGAGCTTAGAGCGTGGATCAGTACTTGGAGCTATGATGTTGTGGCCATTACAGAGACTTGGATAGCTCAGGGGCAGGAATGGTTACTTATAGTGCCAGACTTTAGATGTTTCAGAAAAGACAAGGAGGAGGCAAAAGAGGTGGGGACGTGGCACTGTTGATCAGAGAGAGTGTCATGGATGCAAAAAAGGAAGAATTCATGGAGGGATTGTCTACTGAGTCTTTGTGGGTGGAAGTTAGGAACAGGATGGGGTCAATAACTTCACTGAGTGATTTTATAGACCACCCGATAGTAACAGAGACATTGAGGAGCAAATAGGGAGACTGATGCTGCAAAGTGTAATAATAACAGGGTTGTCATGGTGGAAAATATTGATTGGCATATCCTTAGAGCAAGGGGTTTAGATGGTGTGGAGTTTGTTAGGTGTGTTCAGGAAAGTTTCCTAACACAATATGTAGATAAGCATACAAGAGGAGAGACTGTACTTGATCTGGTATTGGGAAATGAACCTGGTCAGGGGTCAGTTCTCTCAGTGGGAGAGCATTTTGGAGGTAGTGATTACAATTCTATCTCCTTTATGACAGCATTGGAAAGGGATAGGAACAGACAAGTTAGGAAAGTGTTTAATTGGAGTAAGGGGAATTATGAAGCTATTAGGCAGGAACTTAGAAACACTAATTGGGAACAGATATTCTCAAGGAAATGTATGGCAGAACTGTGGCAAATGTTCAGGGGATATTTGCATGGAGTTCTGTATAGGTACGTTCCAATGAGACAGGGAAAGAATGGTAGGGTACAGGAACCATGGTGAACAAAGGCTGTTGAAAATCTAGTCAAGAAGAAAAGAAAAGCTTACAAAAGGTTCAAAAAACTAGGTAATGATAGAGATCTGGAAGATTAAAAGGCTTGCGGGAAAAGAAGCTTACAAATTAAATTAGGAGAGCCAGAAGGGGCCATGAGAAGGCCTTGGCGAGCAGGACTAAGGAAAATCCCAAGGCATTCCACAAGTATGTGAAAAGCCAGAGGATAAGATGTGAAAGAATAGGACCAATCAAGTGTTGACAGTGGAAAAGTGTGCATAGAACCAAAGGAGATAGCAGGGATACTTAACAAATACTTTGCTTCAGTATTCACTATGGAACAAGATCTTGGCAATTGTAGGGATGACCTACAGCGGATTGAGAAGCTTGAGCATATAGACATTAAGAAAGAGGATGTGTTGAAACTTTTGGAAATCATTAAGTTGGATAAGTCTCCGGGACCAGATGAGATGTACCCCAGGCTACTGTGGGAGGAGAGGGAGGAGATTGCTGAGCCTCTGGCAATGATCTTTGCATCATCAATGGGGACAGGAGAGGTTCCGGAGGATTGGAGGGTTGCAAATGTTGTTCCCTTATTCAAGAAAGAGAGTAGAGATAACCCAGGGAATTATAGACCAGTGAGTCTGATTTCAGTGGTTGGTAAGTTGATGAAGAAGATCCTGAGAGGCAGGATTTAGGAACATTTGTAAGGGCGTAATTTGATTAGGAATAGTCAGCATGGCTTTGTCAAAGGCAGGTCGTGCCTTACGAGCCTGATTGAATTTTTTGAGGATGTGACTAAACACATTGATGAAGGTAGACCAGTAGATGTAGTATATATGGATTTCAGCAAAGCATTTGATAAGGTACCCCATGCAAGACTTATTGAGAAAGTAAGGAAGCATGGGATCCAAGGGGACCTTGCTTTGTGGATCCAGAATTGGCTTGCTCACAGAAGGCAAAGAATGGTTGTAGACGGGTCATATTCTGCACGGAGGTCAGTGACCTGTTGTATGCCTCAGGGAACTGTTCTGGAACCACTTCTCTTCATGACTTTTATAAATGACCTGGATGAGGAAGTGGAGGGATGGGTTATTAAATATGCTGATGACACAAAGGTTGGGGGTGTTGTGGATAGTGTGGAGAGCTGTCAGAGGTTATAGTGGGATATCGATAGGATGCAAAACTGGGCTGAGAAGTGGCAGATGGAGTTCAACCCAGATAAGTGTGAGGTGGTTCATTTTGGGAGGTCAAATATGATGGCAGAATATAGTATTAATGATAAGACTCTTGACAGTGTGGAGGATCAGAGGGATCTTGGGGTTCAAGTCCATAGGACACTCAAAGCTGCTGCGCAGGTTGACTCTGTGGTTAAGAAGGCATACAGTGCATTGGGCTTCATCATCTGTGGGATTGAGTTTAAGAGCTGAGAGGTAATGTTACAGCTTTATAGGACCCTGGTCAGATCCCACTTGGAGTACTGTGCTCAGTTTTGGTCACCTCACTACAGGAAGGATGTGGAAACTATAAAAGAGTGCAGAGGAGATTTACAAGGATGTTGCCTGGATTGGGGAGCATACCTTATAAGAATAGGTTGTATGAACTTGACCTTTTCTCCTTGGAGTGGCGGAGAATGAAAGGTGACCTGACAGAGGTGTATAAGATGATGAGAGGTATTGATCATGTGGATAGTCAGAGGCTTTTTCCTAGGGCTGAAATGGCTAACACGAGAGGGCACAGTTTTAAGGTGCTTGGAAGTAGGTACAGAGGAGATGTCAGGGGTAAGTTTTTTACACAGAGAGTGGTGAGTGCGTGGAATGGGCTGCTGGCGACAGTGGTGGAGGCGGATATGATAGAGTCTTTTAAGCGACTCCTGCATAGGTACATGGAGCTTAGAAAAATAGAGAGCTATTTCTAAGTAAGAACATGTTCAGCACAGCTTTGTGGGTCAAAAGGCCTGTATAGTGCTGTAGGTTTTCTATGTTTCTGTGTAGTGTTCATGACGTATACTGCACAGCCGATACACTGGATGAACTTTCAATACAGATTGAGACTGTGATTTAAATGTTGACAGATCAAGACTATGTAATTAGTGTTAAAAGATCTCAACTCCGTCATACAGAAGTAAGTTTGCTGGGCATAACAATGACCAATCAGAAATTAAATTTAAACCACACGAGTTGCAAGTGCATCCTTTATGGATCATGTTGCTTAATTTGCAGAGGCTAAAGCCTTAGAATCATGTCCAAAATAAGTGAGCACAACAGAACCAGTCTGGATATGTACAGACTCTAATTATATTCGGAATGTGGTATAAAGACATCTTCCCATCTGATCAGCTCCTGGATGGAGAACACACAGAGGTAAACTGAATCCATGTGGAAGAATATTGATGAATTATTATGAATCTGTCGGGATGGACTTACTATGGTCAGCGAGGCCAAATAAAAAAATAACCAGAATGATTCTCCTCGATACTACTAAACCCAACTCCAAAGTATTTCTAACACGGTACAAGTATGAAGTTGATGATGAAGTTAAGGTTGGAGTTTGCCACCCTGAAAAGATAAGCAAATACGTCCTGCCCACAAGCAGGATGCACTGATTTAATGAGGCCACCAGGGATTTGGACACAATCATGGTGGCAAATAAATCACTGATGTGAAATTAGTCATGTTATGCTGGTGGACTTGCATGTTAAGTGATTGTAGGCAATTTACAGCGAATTGTGAAGAATGTATGGCCTATAATAAAGGAGCTTTCACAAGACAAACAAAGCCAATGGCACCAATGCAGATGTGGAAATTGATTATACAGGCTCATTTCCGGCATCCCAAGGCAACTCACCTTATCAGATACCAAATAGGCATGTATGTTCCTATGATAATTGATCTTTGTACAGAATATACGTTGACTGCCCCCACAACTTCTTGTAGCAAGACCACAATCATCACAACACTCCAAAACTCCATATTCCCATATGCTGGCAACCCTGCCTGCATAAATGATGCCTGAGGATTTTCATTGATAAGGGCTTCCAGGCCATGTGTGATCAAACTGGCGTAAAGGTGGATTTGCAGCATCCCATTCCAGCCACAATCAGGTGACACTGTGGAACAAAGGAATTAAGATTGAGTGAGGCCTGGCAAAACTAGTATACTCTAGAGGCCAAAAGTGGGCTACACTTGTCCTTGAAGTGCAACTGTCCATAAACATTTTGCCAATTGTTAAAATAGGAGTTAGCAATAACGTTACACAATGTACAATGTCCACAATATACATCCTTAGTCACTAACTCAGGCCAACCATTGCCTACATCCAATACAACTCTGCACAAGAAATTGAGAGTGTTATGGGAATACAAAAAAAGGCAAAAGAACCCAACAAGACAGTTTGGATACGACAAAAATGGGACTCAGTCCAATGAAACAAATTCCAGAAAATAATTTTGAACCAGAGTCTCTTCTGGGCAGCTCATGGAGTAAGGCGCTTGTTGGCTCTACTCTGTCCTTTTACAACCTACTTTTGTTTAAACATTGAAGATTCATTACTTTTAGTGAAGGATTTACAATTTAATTATGATGGCTGGAACCCGAACGGGAAGGGAATGAAGATGTGGCAAAATTGTTTCTGAAACTGAACAAACCGAATTAACAAAGGAGACAGAAGAAGCCTATACTCCAGAAAGAATGTTTTCTTTGATGCAAGATACTAATACCAAAATTGGAATGGTGGACTCTAAAATTGATAAACTGACAAATGCTAATGAAAAGCTTGAAAAAACTGTCTCTGCCGTCCAGGAATCTTTGAGGAATCTGGAATCTCAATATCAAACGCTTAAAATGGATACCAATAAAATTGGAAGACAACAGGAGACAATACATCAAATGATTGAAGAACAGGAATTAAAGTTCTCTACCATGGAAAACAGAATTGCTGAGGTTTCTTCGGAATTGTCAAGAATTAAGAAGAAAACGATCGATCTGGAAAGCAGAAGTCAAAGGATGAATTTACGTGTATTGGGTTTGCCTGAAAATATGGAAACCGGTGAGCCATTAAAGATTTTTACGAACATGTTATACTCACTTTTTAGTGAGACACTTGAAACTTCTCCGTTAATAGACAGAGCTCACCGAATCCCCCGCCCGAAGCCATCGGTTGAGATGAAACCGAGTGTGGTGATACTGTGTCTGCATTATTTTGCTACTGGAGAAACAATTCTTCGAGATGCCAGGAAGCAGGGGAAGTTAATTTACAATGGTGTGGAGTTTCGTATACTTGAAGATTTTGCCTCTGAGGTTTATGTAGAAGGAATTAAATATCGGGAAGTGATGGCTGAACTTTATAAGAAGGGCTGTCGTCCCTGTCTGTGCTATCTTGCTCGTTTGATAATTTTTCCACCTAACGCCCATCCAAAACATCTTGATTCTCTGGAGGAGGCTTGGAAATTTCTCAAGGAGTTTAAGACTGTTTTGTAAGCAACTCCAACACTGCCTGTTTTGCAAGCAACTCCAACATTTAATCCTTAGCTGAGAATCAATTGTAGCTGAATCGTTGAAAGTTTAATCTATGTTCTATGTCGGTATAGCCATCACTTTGACTCTTGTATTTTTTTTCTTTCTTTAAGATTTGTATGAATTTAACACAAGTCGTAACATATTATTTCCTTGGCTCTATCTTTTCTGAATATATGATCTATTTTTATTAAATGAATTTAAGGTGGCTGCTGTTAATTACGTTCTAACATCTATTAGACATAATATTGAATTCAGTCTTTAGCTGAGAGTCGTTTGCAGCTGAATTGTTGGAAGTTTAATTTACGTTCTTTGTTGGTCCAGACATCCTTTGGTGGTTTTATTTATTCTTTTTTTAGGATCTGTAAGAGTTTAGTATCAGTCATATCATATTATTTGGTTGGATATTCCTTTTTTGATCAATTTTTATTAAACAAATTTAAGATGGCCGCTGTTAACTATGTTTGAACCTCTGTTAGACGTAATATCATAATACTTGGAATTTCTCGATTTTTTTTAACGTATCTGATGTTGTGTCTTTAGTCAGTGGTGTCAGTATATAACTTTTTTTGAAAAAAAGTGTCTGCCTTTTAGAGACAAAGGGATTAGGGTGTTTAGTTTAGCATGCTGTCCACCTATTGGATGTTTTTTGTCAGGCTTTGTGGGGAGAGGGGTGGGGCTATTAGTTTAGACTTCTTCGAATGGGGGTTCTGAGAGGTTTTCCTGTCAATCATGTTGTTTTTTTCTTTCTGATCGAATCCATAATTTGTGCTTCCCTGCGGGTTTGGTTTGTATCGGCACACTAATTCATTTTATAAATCCTTAAATTAAAGTCTCAGTATGGATGTTAATAAAATTAATATAATTTCCTGGAACCTGAACAACTTGAATCAACCTATTAAGCATAGAAAGATCTTTAAGAAATTGAGAACATTTCAAGCCGATATTATTTTTGCACAAGTGACCCACATCCTTAGGGAAGATGAAAACCGTTGTTTTAAATTTTGGAAGGGCTCTCGTTTCACTCTTCATCAATAACAAAAAATAGAGGAGTGTCTATTTTTATTAATTTTAAAATCTCTTTCGTACCTTTTAACACTGTCACCGATTCAGTTGGAAGATACTTAATTGTTACTGGCTTGTTATGTCGTCAAAAGGTGGCATTGGTGTATGTGTGTGTATATGCACATAATGTAGATAGCCCTGAATTTTTTAAGAGGTTAGTTTCTGCACTGCCGAATTTAAATGAATATAAGTTGATTATGGGTGGTGATTTTAACTGTTGTCTCAATCCCTCGATTGATAGGTCATCAACCAATCCATGCCTTCCTAATAAGGCTGCATCCTGTATTAATTCCTTTTTACTAGAATACGGTTTGTTGGATTTTTGGAGATTTCTTCATTCTAAAGACAAGGACTTCTCTTTTTTTTCCACATGTACATCATAAATACTCAAGAATTGATTATTTTCTTTTAGATACGCGATTGGTGTCTTTTGTTGTTGATTGTGCGTATGATGCTATTGCGCTGTTGGATCAGGTGCCCATGGGACTTATACTGAAGCTTTCTGATAATACACGGAATGCAGCTCAGTGGAGATTTAATGCTGCTTTGCTTCATGATTCAGCATTTGTAAGTTTTATAAAAGAGCAAATCTTTTTATTTTTTGAATTAAATACAACTGAGGGTATGTCAAATTTGGTTATTTGGGATACGATGAAATCTTTTCTTTGGGGACAGATAATTTCATACTCAACGGCTTTAAGATGGAAAATTAAAGTGGAGCTTTTAGTGATTACTAACAGGATTAAAGAAATAGATTAAAGTTTATTCAGTATCACCTACTGAAGATTTATATAAGGGTGAAACTTCAAACACAGCATGACTTACTATTGACTTATCCCATTGAGCAGCAACTTTTGAAATTGAAAAGTCCATTTTATATACATGGAGATAAGTCAGGTAAATTGTTGGCTGCTCAACTCAAAGCAACTATGGCTAGAAGGCAGATTTTGAAAATACGAAGATCTGACAGAACTGAAACATCAGATGTTTTGGAAGTTAATAAGTTTTTTTTGGACTTTTACTCTAATCTTTATAAATCTGATTTTCCAGACAACACTACTTTTATGAATGAATTTCTGCAAGGATTGAATATACCCCAAATCTCTCCCCAAGATATGAATACTTTAGATGCACCCATTAATCAAAAGGAAATAGCAAGAGTTATATCTTCTTTTCAATCATGTAAAGCTCCTGGACTGGATGGATTTACAGTAGAATTTTTAAAGACTTTTTGGACATACTTACACCTCATTTATGCCAAATTTCTACTGATTCTATATCTTCTGGGACCCTCCCAAAAACTTTTTATGAGGTATCAATTTCATTAATTCCCAAAAAAAGGAAAAGATTTATCTGAATGTGCCTCTTACAGACCAATTTCCTTATTAAATGTGGATTCTAAAATTCTTTCTAAGATTTTGGCTAACAGGCTTGAGGGTGTTTTACCTAAGGTTATTTCTAAGGATCAGACTGTATTTATTAAGAATAGATACTCATATTTTAATATTGGGAGATTATTGAACATCATTCATTCCTCTCCACCTAAGGTATCTGAATGTATTGTTTCCCTTGACGCAGAGAAAGCCTTTGATAGGTAGAATGGCCCTTTTTATTTGAGGTTTAGAAAGGTTTAATTTTGGTCCAGGTTTTATTTCCTGGATTAAGCTGATTTATCAAGCCCCTATGGCAGCAGTTATAACTAACAATCAAAAATCTTCTTATTTTAGGTTATATAGAGGTACCCGGCAGGGTTGTCCTCTTAGTCCATTGTTATTCAACCTGGCTCTAGAACCTCATGCTATTGCTCTTCGGGACTCCAATAAGGTTCAAGGTATTAAGAGACGAGATAAAGTGCATAAGGTTTTGTTGTATGCAGATGACTTGTTAGTTTATATTTCAGACCCTAAGAAATCTATTCCTGCTATGTTATCTATATTTTCTGAATTTAGTAGTTTTTCAGGATATAAATTAAATTTTCACTAAAGTGAGTTATTTCCTATTAACAACTATTTGGATCAATATGACCAAATTTCTTTTAGTATTGCTAAAAATAATTTCACTTATCTTAGTTTTAAAATTACCAAAAATTTTAATGACCTGTATAAATATAACTTTCTTCCATTAATTGAGTACACACAACAAGCAATATCTAAATGGTCTCCTATGACATTATCATTAATTGGTCGTATTATATATTTATGCTATTAAAATGATAGTGTTACCGAAGTGTCTATATGTATTCCAAGCAATCCCCTCTTTTGTTCCTAAACTGTTTTTTGATAGAATAGACTCTAAAATTTTATCTTTCATTTGGAATAATAAAAATCCTAGATTGAGTAAACCTTTACTGCAGAAATTAAAAAAGTATGGTGGTATGGCTTTGCCAAATTTTAGAATGTATTACTGGGCAATTAATATTCATTATATCTCTTTTTGGATTAATCTTTCAGATATACATGACTGTCCCTTATGGGTGGATTTGGAGAAAAACTCGGTGAAGGGGTATTCTTTGGCCTCTTTACTGGGAGCTCCTCTTCATTTTTTGCTTTCTACGATTGGTAGTCGAGACCATAATCCTATTATTAAACATACATTAAGAATTTGGTTTCAGTTTCGTAGATCCTTTGACTTTAATAATTTTGTTCTTTCTAATAAAATCCATCTCAATTATTTTTTTAAACCATCAATTTCTGATCAGACCTTTTTCATTTGGAAAACCAAAGGAATAGTAACTACTTTAGATGTTTATGGGCAATTGTTTAATGTCTTTCACTCAGTTTGTGGATAAATATGACCTATCTAATGTACACTTTTTTAGATATTTACAAATTAGGAATTTTCAACGTAGTTTACTTCCAGATTTTCCCTTGGATTATTCACCCAATATTATTGATACTCTTTTTCAGGTTAAACCATTTCAAAATAAATAAAATTATTTATAATTTCAAGCTATAATTTATAAATGGTTATTGAATTTGCATATGTTATCTAATGATAAAATTAAAGATGCGTGGGAATTAGAGTTTTGGAAGTCACTTTCGGACAATCAATGGGATAAAAATTTTTATTTGGTAAATACTTAATCTATTTGTGTCCATCATTCCTTGATACAGTTTAAAGTAGTGCATCAGGCACATATGTCAAAGGACAAATTAGCCCGTATCTTTTCCAATATTAATCCCATTTGCGATAGATGTAATATTGAGGTGGCTACTTTAACACATATGTTCTGGTCTTGTATCAAGTTAGATAATTTTTGGAAAGAAGTCTTTTAAACTTTATCAAAAGTCTTGAATTTGGATCTACAACCAAATTTATTTGCAGCAATTGTTGGGATCATTCCATCAGAAGCAGGAGATATTCCTGCTTCCACTCAATGGATAATAGCTTTTACAACTTTATTGGCTAGGAGAGCCGTTTTGCTTAAATGGAAGGATTCCAATCCACCTACTGCTATTTATTGGCTTACCTCCATAATGTTCTGTTTAAGTTTAGAGAAAATAGGAAGTTGGACATTTGATACATCTTTTAAATTTGAAGAAACGGTGACCTTTTATTCAATATTTTCATATGCTCTGACTTATGGCCCTTCCAGTTACCTTTTCAAAGTGTTGGATTTAATCAGAAAGTTTTTCCTTTTTTCTTGCTTTCACCCTCAGTTTGAGCTGCCCAGCTCTGTTTTTTTTTGTTTTGGGTTTTTTGTGTGTACATTTTAATTATAAAAGTTTCTTTATCTTTTTTCTTCTTTTTATGGATAAGAGGAAAATCAATTATCTTTTTCTTATTATATACTATTAGATTAATACAATGTACGATCTTCATAATGTTTATTTTACCTTTTATATTGTTATTGATATAGATATTTGAGATAATTCTCCTCTTGTTTATATATATATGTACTCTTTTATTTAACTAATAAAAAGATTGATGAAGAAAGAAAATAATTTTGAACCTAGTTCCTGTTCTAGATGGAAGCCTCCTTGTTTCATTAGGATTGTGGTAATTGAGACCATGAGGGGAAATTAAACTGCAAGTGAAACTGTCTCCACAGGTCACATCAAACCTGTCCCAGCATGATTTGTCCCCCCAGACTGAGTGGAACCCTTCTTTAAGACCAGTACGTGGGTCCACAACAGAACCCCCACACCCTGATGGTGAGGGCATAGAAATGCATTGAAAAGATGAAACGTACGATCTGAGAAACAATGAAAAAATATTCCTATTCACTTGAGGAAGATCTCATGGATACCTTGCCCAGGGATAAAACACCCAAAATGTATTGTTGTTTTCAGAGTAAGACAGACAGGAAGAAATGTTGCTTTTGCTGTGTTATTATTTGCGTTTATAATACTGTTGTTCAGTACTGCCTTACTTACTTACCATTTGCTTTTTAGCAGATGAAGTCACATTTACCATGGAAATGGTCTAATCTGCCCTGGACAACCCTAAACTTATTGACTTAGATTATATTAGATTAAGATCTGTGAGCAATGATGATTCTAATTTAATTATCACTAAACAGCCTTTACTTCTTGGTCATATGTGAACTAATCCTTGCCCCTGGCAAAGTGCTTATTCCCATCAATTTAAATATTCACTCTGGCCACATTGCAAATAAAATGAACATAGATTCATGGGAAGGCAAAGAATCACTTGCATAAATGATTAATAATAATTGAAAGATTCCAGCCCAGATATTGATCGTAAGCTGATAGAAGAATCTCCTGACGTGAATCCTTCTATACCTGAAGAATGGTATACGCAGTGATATGTCATTGAATGGTCGCATTCATGGTTAATGTCGCCAAATGGATTTATAATTTCCAGCAAAGCCCTGCTCGGTTTTTGCATGGGAAGATAAAATGAAAAGATGTACTGATAACGTACTTCCCAAATAGACACTGTTACATGCATGGACAAGCCTTCAATTGTGGCTATGTATTCAGTCGCATGGTATTACCATCAAAAGGCAAAAAAAAATAAAATTCAGCAATTAACAATTTTCATGATATTTTCAGAAATGTTAAGAGTAAAACTGCTTGTACAGCCATGCCTTGACTGGGCTCATTAGCACTGATGTGATCCTTCGGGTTACACAAGGTAGAAATTTCTGATGACAGAAGTTGCTCAGGCATGCTTCTGTCAGAGGATCACTCTCTCTTTAATGTTTTATAAAGGAAGTGACTCTAGATGTAATCTGATTAGTCAAAGCTATATTGCTTTATTTCCAGATGGCAAGAAGGAACTCAGTCCAATCCAAAATATATTTCTCAATCCACTACTCAAATAACTGAACTGACACAATCAGACGAGTGAGGTGCCTCCTTTCACAAGTGTTCTTTGCAGATCCCCCATGCCCTGACTGGCTTAATGCTTGAGCTGAAACAATGGTTAAGATCTATCCAGCTGTTGCAAATTTACCTTCTACAGCAGCGAATATAATTTTCAAGTGGATTGGCACTACTTTGAAATGGGTTAAAGATGTATATTTTATTTTTGAAGTTTTCCAATGGACAACTCCCATAGCCATTGGAGTTATGACTTCATCTGTTATACGTTGAAGCCTGCAAGGACTGAACTTTGGAGATTACTGCCTTTTGTATAACAGCTCCCCACCTAATACTCCACTAA
The DNA here is from genome assembly GCF_048418815.1 of Hemitrygon akajei. Lineage (NCBI taxonomy): Eukaryota > Metazoa > Chordata > Chondrichthyes > Myliobatiformes > Dasyatidae > Hemitrygon > Hemitrygon akajei. The sequence goes on from NC_133125.1 coordinate 112,112,988, forward strand.
CTCCAATACCTAACTTGCACTACACTGGATTATCTCTCATGCATCTGATTTGCTGTTTTCTGCCTCATACTCACCTTTTAGCTATTCCCCTGGTTTTCCCTGGACCCCAGACAAGTGAAGAGCAGGATTCCGCCCTAATCATATTATCCTTCCTTCTCTCCTTTTTGTAGTCTGATCACTAGCATTGTGCACGGATGCTTACATATGTTTGTCATCTCATTTTGATGGGTCTGGGATGTGTCTGTCATGAATAATCAGTCCAATAATGCATCCCACAGAATGATGAGTCAACAATCATTTTTCACCCACCAATCTGGATATTACATTCTATCATGGTTATGTTTTTATATAATATGGTTCTTAAGACTTCATACAATGTACTTTGTAAATATATTGTTCACTGCTAATGAAGACATCATGGTTTAAACATTTGACTTCTATATTCAAACCAATCTGTCTTACTATACCTTGTGTGCCATGTTATACAATGTATATAACATATACATGTTATACCTGGTAAATGACTTATCAGGAGGAGAAAGATGGCTGTCCCCAGGGAGTGTTATACTGTACTCCTTATGTCTTTTACCTACTCTGTTGCAATTTCTTTGGAACCAGTGATGTAATCCTTGGGCGTCCAAGGATTACAAAGCATTATATTGTCACAAAATAGAACTATTTGAATGTGCTTTACTTCTTATTTGAGTATTGGCATATATTGTGTATGTGGTACTCCTACAAGTAGGATCATTAGGCCTATCAACACTGCAATTTGTGTTATACTTCATGTTACCAGGACAATCTGTATATTTGGCTGACAAGGTCCTATGGTTTACTGGGTAGCCGTTGCTCAGTTCAATTTTTCTGGAAAAAGACAGAAGTTGGGAAGATGTGTCAATTCTTCTCAGTCAGGACAAATACTCAACAAAGTAAATGGAGAAGGCCTGGCCAATTACACCCAGAGTCTGGATCACCAAAATGGGAAGAATCTTATGTAGATGGTATGGTTAGTTTCAAAAGGCCAAGCTATAGCCTGCCAATGGACTTCCACTCCCGGGGAGGGACGTTACCAATTTCCATGTTCTGACATCTTCTGGGAGTCCAAAATTACAGACAGAATTCTGAACAGGGGAACTGTGCTCTTCCTTACCTCTATAAATGTTTCATCTTCTATGTATATTATTATACTGTGAAATAACGTAACTGATGAGTAAAATATAAAATCCTTTGGCAAAAGACGACAGCAATACACTATCAGTAACTTGTTTACAAGACTTATTTTCAGAAGACCTGAATTATATTGTGCACCACATTGAATGGAATGCAAACTCCCGTGTAAAAGAAATGAACTTATCTTTAGCCTAGTGAAAGACATTACCAACAGACCTGATGAATTAATGATGACAAATACAGTGATCCAAGCTTGCATCAAGGAAATAGCAAGAACTGTTTTGAAGAAGAAATTCTTAAAGATGGACTAATATGAACTGATAATATGAACTTTGATGCATCGCTGTCGTGAGTTTATGGACAAAATATAATGGTAACAATCCTTTGAAGTTTCAGAAGTGTATGCAGCTGAGATCAAAGAGTGAATAATCTAACAAGAAAATCACACAGAAATCCTAAATTGGGAAGGACTAAATGAGTTCTCTGAGCATTAGATCAAGGAGAGCTCTTCTAGTACTGGTAACCTACAGGAACAGTTGGTGGTGTGATAGTTTGGTCCCAAGAGTAGTCTTGTCAGGAGTCTAATCTCAAAATCAATTTCCATAGGGCGATAGGGTGAAATTGAGTTAGAAATCTTTGCTTATCAAGCCAGTTGTGGGGAGGGGGTGTGGGTGGGGGAATGGTGGTGGTGTGATAGATATTTTCTGTCCAGGGCCAGGGCACTTTCTTTTCCTTTTTTTTTTCTCAAGATCAACTACCTAACATAGAAACTTAAACTTTTGGAGATCAAAGTGTTGTTTTCAAGTAAGATAAACCTCCAAATAATATTGTTTGTTCAGCTTCTTGTAATAAATGGGAGCCAGCCTTCAGTATTTTATGTAAGTAATAAACAATGATCAGTCTGAGGCTAAAAAGGACAGCTTTTTAAGCAAGCACGTCTATAGAGCACAGGATACTGATTCAGGGCACTTGAGCTGATTTCTCAGGAGTTGCAGTGTAAGACTATGGAATTATTTAATTGGGATTGTTTCAAACCAGACAATAAGGCCAAGTTATTTAGCTCACAGAAACTCGCAGACCAGATTGATCCTATCACAGGAAATAGCTGATAGGTGTGTGTGCTCAGAGAATTAGCTTCACAACATTTACTGCAGTAATCTTGGAATTGTGTCTTCAGAGTCCTATACATGTGAAGTCATCCCAGTGGCAGAAAAATATACAGAGCAATTTAGGCTTATTAGGAATAGTGTCTGTGTTTTGGAAATACTTTGTGCTTTAAAAATTGTTTCTAAAGTGGAAATATTTTATAAGGTAGAAATCCTCTGTGAGTTTCAAATGTATTTTAAGAATTTTGTCTGGATTTAAATGTATATGACTAAATATAAATGAACTGTTTAAACTTCTTTGTTAACTGGAAGTATCTCCTCCCTTGTAGGGAGGGTTGAACCAACCATTCTAGTAGTGGGTATTGGCTGCTAAACTGACCATTGAGGACAAACAGGGGCGTGAACTAGTCTTTGAAGATTAGGTAACTACGGAAAGACCTCCCTTTAGTGAGAGTGCCCATAGGTATCTATATCAGATAGGGCTTAAGGTCTTCTTTTTAGTTTAGAATGTCACAGTCAGCAGAGCCATTACAGTATGTTAACATCTTCATCTAAGAAGTCAGCTTACTGAAACCTTTCCATATTCTCTCCAATGCAGGTAAATAATTTCTTAACTATAGAGAGGAAAACTACAGGCAGACCTTCATGTCATAATCATGTTGCTGTTTGTGAAAGCTTGCAATGTGAAAACTGGCAACAAATTTCATACATTACAGCTGTAACCACACTTCAGAAATGTTTCACGAGTTGCAATGAACTTGTGGCATTCAGGAGCTGATTAATAAATTCATGCCTTTTTTTGCCTAGGTCTTTTTAAGTAGTTGTTGGTTAATACTGTGTAAGCTTGGTCTTGCTCTCTTCTCTTTCCATTAGTAAATGTTCCATTAGTCAATTTAATGCTTTTGGCTTGAATAATTCTAGCTTTTTAAAATCCAATTTTGTGTAATGCATTATTTTAGTTACTGTTTCTCTTTCTGGTTCTTCTTTGTAAATAGCCTGTTAACATTTTTATTTTATCAAAATTTTATTCCTCATTGCATTTTTTTTCATTCTCAGTTACTTTGACATCTCATGTCACCATATGATATTTGCACTTATGTGCCACAGCCCTTTCCAGAAAGAAGAGCTGCACTGTTAAATATCATAACATTATTATCTGGGCCTAGCATCAATTTCCTTTGTATATATGGGTTCCTATTACCTGTCCCACTGTTGAAATGCATTGAATATTATGAAGTTGCTGTATTTTCCTTGTAAATGAAAACTACTTGCACTAATTCAAATGTAAGTACCCTCATAATAATATTTAAATGCAAAATATTAGCTGATACCAGTTAATATTTCTGGTGCAAGTCAGAGAAGTGCCAACTCATTTCTTCAGGAATAATTTGCTGTTCGTGATTTTAAACTCAATATGTATTTTTATGTTCTTTTATACGTCTTCTTCTTCTTTCCCAATCATATCCATCTTCTATTTTTCTTTCTGTATGTGATTTGATAATTGAATTCATCCATTCTAATTTACACTTCCTTCTGAGCTTGCTTTATTTCAAAAAATATAATAAATGCATCACTGCTTCTGTTTCTGGACATTCATTGTTCCTTCAATTAAATACAGTCAATGCCTTTCATGTTTCCTGAAACCAAATACTCCTAAAGAGGTTGAGAATCTGGTACACAGGGCTCAGCCCCTTTGTGCCCATTCTTTCCCAGCAAATGGGCTGCAGTGAGCTTCTGTGTTCCCCTCGGCACACTCAGAATTTGCAGGTATCTCTTGATATGAAAGATCAACCCATTCCAGACAGATCAAAGTCCATGTTTCACTGAGTTGCTGATCTTAGAGAAGCAACATTTATGTCCCTTTGAACAACCAACAGCACAGAGTCCTTTGCTTTAGTCCTTTGGTGATATTTTTTCATTAGTCTTGCCTGTCCTGTTGGTTTGGTGCACGATCTCTGTTACCATCACTGTGACATTTTAAGTGACTAAAAAATGTAAAATCATCTGCATTTTAAGTAACAAAAATAAATGCCTAATCCTATGCATGATGAACTTCATGGTTCTTGTTGCTATACTACTCACAATTTTTCACTCTTTGTAAGCTCTTGCTTACATTTTAATTTGATGATGAATCTCACCCTAATACAAATTCCTTCTAAAATGGCAAATTTCTTATGCTCTCTTGGTGACCTATTTGAGATGAATTGAATCATAAATCTGATTCCAATAATTTTTTAAAGATCACATGTGAAAGGACATTTGATTCATCCATTCACAGGATCTATGTAGTTCAGAAATAATGAAGTTCTTATTTCTATTGCTCCATTCAATGTTTTCATTACTCTCTTTCAGATGAACATTTTTCCAAGAATATGTGTTCTTCTCATTTTTCTAAACTCAAGACATTCTTCAGAGAAGCATTTTGTCTCTATTTGCTCTGTAAATTGACTATTTACATCAGTGAATTCAACAAGTATAACTTTAGTTAGCAACAGGGTAATGCATATATGTTGTACAATGTACCAGTAGCCCTGATGCAGTGGCATTTAATGCTGAATATATCCAATGTACCAAAATAGATCAAATTTCAATGTAAGGCTGCTGTCCAAAGTAATTAAAAATACTAGGACATGTATGCTCCAAAATTCTTTTTAATCATTGCTTTGTGGATCCAGAACTGGTTTGCCCACAGAAAGCAAAAAATGGTTGTAGATGGATCATATTCTGCATGGAGGTTGATCACCAGTGGTGTGCCTCAGGGTTCTGTTCTGGGACCCTTATTCTTCGTGATTTTTATAAATGACTTGGATGAAAAAATGGAGGGACAGGTTAGTAAATTTGCTGTTGGCAGAAAGGTTGGAGGTGTTGTGGATAGTGTGGAGGGCTGTCAGAGGTTTCAGCGGGATATTGATAGGATGCAAAAATGGGCTGAGAAGTTGCAGATGGAGTTCAACCTAGATAAGTGTGAGGTGGTTCATTCTGGTAGGTCAAATATGATGACAGAATATAGTATTAATAGTAGGACTCTTGGCAGTGTGGAGGATCAGAGGGATCTTGAGGTCTGAGTTCATAGGACACTCAAAGCTGTTGCGCAGGTTGACTCTATGGTTAAGAAAGCATACAGTACATTGGCCTTCATCAATCATTGGATTGAGTTTAGGAGCCGAGAGATACTGTTGCAGCTATATAGGACCCTGGTCAGACCCCACTTGGAGTACTGTGCTCAGTTCTGGTTGCCTCACTATAGGAGGAATGTGGAAACTATAGAAAGGGTGCAGATGAGATATACAAGGATGTTGCCTGGATTGGGAAGCATGCCTCATGAGAATAGCAATGGAGGATGAGAGCCAACCTTATAGAGGTGTATAAGATGATGAGAGGCATTGATTGTGTGGATAGTCAGAGGCTTTTCCCCAGTGCAGAAATGGTTAGCACAAGAGGGCACAGTTTTAAGGTGTTTGGAAGTAGGTACAGAGGAGATATCAGGCGTAATTTTTTTATGCAGAGAGTGGTGAGTGCATGGAATGGGTTGCTAGCGACGGTGGTGGAGGTGGATACAATAGGGTCCTTTAAGAGACTTCTGGACAGGTATATGGAACTCAGACAAATAGAGGGCTATGGGTAACCCTCTGTAATTTCTCAGGTAAGGACATGTTTGGCACAGCTTTGTGGGCTGAAGGGCCTGTATTGTGCTGTAGGTTTTCTATGTTTCTATGTTTTTCTGTGTAATTAAGACGTTCTTCCCAAATAAAGAAGAATTCAGAATCAGGTTTATTAATGCAAACATATGCCATGAAATGTATTGTTTTGTAGCAGCTGAACAGTGTAAGACATAAAAATTACTACAAGTTACAAAAATACATAGCCCAAAAGATGAATAGCGAGGTAGAGTTCATGTGTTCACCGACCATTTAGAGATTCAAATGGCAGGGGGTAAAAAGCTGTTTTTAAAGTACTGAGGGCATTCAGGCTCCTGTAGCTTCGCCCTGAATGTGGTAATGATAAGTAGACATGTCTCGATGGCGATGTGCGCACCTTCTTGAAGCACCACCTGTTGATTATGTCCTCATTGCTGGAGAGGGTTGTGCCTGTGATGGAAGTGGCTGAGTCTACAACTCTCTGCAGCCTCTTGCATTCCTGTACCTTGGAGATTTCTACAGGCTATTATGCAACCAGTCAGAATGTATGTAGAAATATGCAACTATCTTTGGTGGCGTACCAAATCACCTCCAAATCCCAGTGAAGGAGAGCCATTCATGTGCCTTCTTTGTGATTGCATCAATCTGTAGGGCCCAGGATAAATCCTCTGAGATGTTAATGCCCGGAAACTTAAAGCTGTTCACCCTTTCCTCCACTGACCCCTCAGTGAGTAGTGGTGTGTGTTTTCCTATCATCCCCCTTCCTAAACTCCTCAATCATCAACCTTTGGTCTTACTGACATTGAGGGCGAGATTGTTGTTGTGACAACACTCAATCAGCTGATCTATCTCACTCCTGCATGTCTCCTTGTCTCAGAATCCATTCTTACTTTATGTTCTTTTAGCTGATTATTACTCAGCTATAATAATTCAGTCCATTATTCAAGCTGTAACATGTAGGGAAGTATCTAGATGCATATCCTACTTTATAACAGCACTCTATTTTTATTTCCCTTGGAGAGTAAACTCATGTTAACAGTAGGCTGAGGACAATCCAATCCTGTCAGTTTCCTGCCAGGACAGTTGGGTGAAATATTCAATCTTACTATTCTTAGTTTACAAAATCTGAATGCTGAATAGCAACTGAAACAACTGCGTGCATTGAAGTTTGACGTGAACAGAAGAGAGGCACATAGAATTTTATGTATTTATATCAGAAAAATATGATCAATAATAATGTTACTGATATGGTTTGAAAGGAAAAGAACATCTTCAAGTTCTATTGTACACGTCAGACTGATGCATATGTAATTTTCATTTTGGAGTTGACTTCATACATGAACTTGATTTCTCTTAAGATTGCTGTTTTTGAGATGACGTTATTAGTTTAAAATTAAAAATCATATAAACATGGATATCTTGGAACTAGATATCTGATGTATTTTTAATAGCAAATGTCTACTGCAAACAGAATTAAACAGTTGATATTATGGCTTAGATATTCATGCACTGAAACTTTCTTATCAGTAGTAAAACATAGTAAGTTCATTGAACATTCTTTCTGACCTGAAAATTGCTTGTATGATTGACAGATAGACTGTTATTAAATTCCTTTGCTGCTGACTGACATATAATAACAAATGGAATATTTTCTTGGCACAGTTCATCCTCTGAGGAGCTGACAGGTGTAGCCTTAAGTGAGAATTGCATAGGGACGTATTTTGTTTCCTTCCTTAGCTATACTTTTTGGTGTGAACAAGGCAGCAAAAAGATTAAATCTGTAAATAAAAAAAAGAAACAACTCATTAAGTTCCTACTCATAATTTTGGACTTCATCACATCATGAAAATCCTTAACATTAGATTCCTATGTATATTTAGAACTTATTTGCATTTTGATCCTTGTTAGTAAAGTGGCTGATCTCTACTAATCATGGGTAGTGGAAGATCAGAAATGAATGAAATTAGGTCAAGCTCAAATATCATTGCCAAGTCCAGTTAAATACAAGCAGGAGGTTTGACTGTATGATACAATCTAATCATATAACAACTTGGCTATAGATCATTTTATATTTGATCAAGCTACATCTCACAATGTTTATGGTATTTATTTACCTTATATAAATGAATCCCCACAATTTAGCTTGTACTAGAATTGCCCACATTCTAGAATCAGACCATCCAAGATCAGATAGAGAGCAAAAACTAACAGCAGAGAGACAAGGGACTAAAGGGGGAGCAATCTTAGAAGGAAAAAAAAGATATCTGGGGAAATTTGATTCAATTTTTAACTAGTTGTAACTTATTGAAGTTGCATCAATAACTTATGGTAAAACAGCAAATTAGCCCCATAATCAAAATAAGAAAATGGAATATGCTATCTGTGACAATTAGTACACAAATAATATGTTGATATTTATCACAGAGCTATAGACGATCCTGCAGTGCAGTGTTAACAGGTACCATTGACAAGGCTGCTTTTAATTCCTCTAATGTTTCTCCATATCTTCTTGGACTTGGTCCAATGTGATGACAACAGCTCTGAACAGGGAATCCCAGTCATTACACAGTACGTGGACAACACATGCTGAAGTATTTTTTTTATTTGTTAAGATACAGAGCAGAATTGGCCCTTCAAGCTACCCTGCTCAAGAGCCCTGATTTAATGCTAACCTAATCATGGGATAATTTACTATAACCAATTAACCTATTAACTGGTATGTCTTTGGACTCTGGGATGAAACAGGAGCACCTGGAGGAAATTCATATGGTCACGGAGAGAATGTACAAACTCCTTCCAGACAGCACTGGGAATTGAACCCTAGTCACTGGTACTGTAAAGCATTGAGCTAATCACTATGATATTATGCCACTAAAATAGGGCTGACCAACGTGATGTGAACCAAATTAAGAGATTGAACAAAGTATGTTTAGTGATTTTCAAAAGGTGTAACTTAAACGAATCACTATTTTAAACCTGTATCACAACAATGCTACTAAAACCAACATAATTTTCCCAAATTCATCATCTCACAGCAATTCCATGTGCAACTGTTATCAGTGAAAACACCAGCATCTTTACCTCTTTCTGCCATCATGACTGGAGATGCTATTTCCAGGTCACATTGCAGTTTATTTGTAATTCTTCCAGTACAGATATTCATGATGGGGTCTCTCTGAGCTGGGGAAACTGAATTCTGATTGGGGTGTGCTTTGCAAAGTACAAACTTCCAGTAGCCTGTCACTTTAATTCTCAATCTCATTTTCAATCTGATCTCTCTGACTTCAGCCCCTCTTCTATGAAACCCAACATAAGCACTGAAGCAGCATTCCAACTTCTGACCAGGCATTTTCCCACCTTCCTGGCTCAGCGTTGAATTCAGCAATTCATATAATCAGGCATTCCAGCTTCATACCTCACACTTTTCACATTCACAGTTACTTTTTCTTTGTGCGACCATTTCAGATCTTGTTTGACTCATCTTTAATTCCCTCAGCCCCAGCCCATACGGTTTTGTCATTCAATCTAGTGTGTAAGTGAGTGGTGCAATCAGAGGTGGGGTGGGCGGGAAATGACGAGAATTGGGGGAGGATTAAAAAAAATGTAGGATTTGTGTCAATGGATTGTTGATGGCTGTTGTGTTTTTGGAGGGCTGAATAATCTATTTCCATGATGTATTTGGAGGTTCCGTGGCTAAATGACAAAAGGCTGACAAATGTCCAAGACAAATTGGTCTGCATCATATCATTCCAAGAAAGGTGTGTACGTCAATAATGAATCTTTGCAAGTTCCCCAAATGCTGAAGTATTCTTGGCAGATTAAAAGACAGTGAATGGTTTGGTAATCGAGTTCCTGGGGGTGTGTCTCCATGGTCTGCACTCCTTCACCTTTTAGCTTGTTAAGGTTGTAGGGTTTATGGACTGTTGTTGAGTCGCAGCGCTGCATCCTGTAGATGCTGCAACTGCTGCCACTGTATTATTTGTGGAGTGAGTGAATTGAATGCCTGTGTATGTGGTATCTATCAAGTACCCTGCAATGTTCTGAATGGTGTTGAGCTTGTTGAATGTTGCTGAAATTGCACTCACTCAAGCAAGTGTGGAGTACTCCATCATACTCCTGACCTGAGCCTTGTGGTCAAGCTTTAGTGAGTTAAGTGATAAGTTTCTCACTGCAGAATTCCTAGCCTCTAACCTGCTGTTGTGGCAACACTAGTTTCTGGTTAATGATAACACCCCAGGCTATTAATAGTGGGAGATTCAGTGATGGTAATGCCACTGAATGTCAGGGGTTGTTAGCTGGACTTTCATAGCCTAGCACTTGTGTGGCATGAATATTGTTTCCACCTGTCAGCTCAGGTCTGGATATTGTCCAGTTCTTGTAGTATTTAGATGCAGCCTGCTTCATTGTCTGAGGAGTTGTGAACGGTGCTGAACATTCTACATTATCAGCGAATGTCCCAACTTCTGAGCCTTTGATGAAGCAGGTGAATATGGTTGGATCTAGGGCTCCAATTTGGAGAACTCCTGGATGTACATCTACAGTGATTCACCAGTGCCATCTTGGAATCCAAAATGGCACCAGTGAACAACAGTAACATTCTGCGGGCTATGTACATTACTAATAAATGTACCTCTTTTGAATAACTTTCACTGCAATCTGCAGTATGTATTTTCCATTTAAACAACATACTTTTAAATTAACTCAAATGATCTACGGATTTCAAGATCTCCTAAAGGGCTCAGTGGACCAATGAACAGCACATTTAAGTGGACGAAGGTTCATTGCCATGACCAAAAGGGAGGCAGGAGGTGGGACTCCAAACCAGGCTGAAACACAAAGGGATGAAACCCCCTCTACCCAGAATCTTGTAAGCAAATCTGCAGTTGCTAGAGAACTAAACTGAGGACTTGAGAGCATGATTGCTGTATCAGAGGGAAATGAGAGTTTGTTGTCTTCAATGTCTGAGTGAGATCTGGCTTTCTCCCAGAATGTCAGATGCAGCAATCAGACCCAAAAGCTTTTTGATTTACAGAATGGACCGAACTGCTGATTTGGAAATGGCAAAAGGAGGAGGTTTGTGTTTCATGATAAACTCTCAGTGGTGCTCCAATGTGGTGGTTTTGTCGAAGGTGCAGAACGAAGTTACGATGGCACTAAACGGCAACTCCTTTGCATGCATCTTCAGAAACAGCTCTATTTCTATCTCTGATATCTCTCTTTTTTTGTTTTCAAGGTTCTTTTGAAAACCCTGACCCAGAATTACACTTTGACTTTGGATCTTTGCAGGAATGGGACCCGCTCTCTGGGCCTCATGACCAACCACCTTTTGATATCCCAAGGGCATGGCCTGGAAGACTAGTGCGCCTTCAGGGTGCCGGATTTTCATGGCTCTGGAAAAGTGCTGATTCTACGCTTGTGCCCCTATCCGAAGCATCAGAGGAGAACACGGAACATCGGGAGCAGCAGGTTAGCTGCTGTGGGTTGTGTGTCTGGAGATCTGAGCCTTTTTGGGGCTGATTCCCTGGGCGAAGAGCTTGAAAAAAGTGACGCAACAGACTTTTAACATCGTAAATCAGCAAGATGTTTGTTGTGACTCCCCTCTCGCTGTGAAACGGGGACACCCTTTCTTCCTTTATTAGGGAGAGAGAGAGAGACAGAGAGCCTGTGGTAAGTCGAGTTGTCAAGTGAATGAGTAGCCTTTGGGGTACTGCATTTCTGTGTCTTTATGGATGCTTGCAGCAGGCTTGAGTGCTCAATGGAGGGGGCTGTTGCTTTTTTGGAGGGGGGGAGGCATCAGTGCCTTGCTGCTGCTTGTGCATGTGATGGAGGAGCTGAGGGGGGCTTTGTGGATCTATTGTTTAACTGTCATTAATTCTTTGGGGAGCTCCTCTATTTTCATGGATGTTTGGATGTATATTATATGCATTTCTCTGACATTAAATGTACCTCTTGAGCCTAGTGAACTCATTTTCCCCCAGCCTTGAACACCTAGCAGTCAAATGCCATCTGTTATATTTACCTAGGGTGTTTACATGCCACTAGTGGCCAACTATAATCATATGCTTGAGATACTGCGTGATGATGTCTCCAAACAAGTAATAGATGATCCCAACACATTTCAAATGATAGTTGGGGACTTCAGTCAGGCTCCTTTGAAGAAAACCATGCCCAATTACTATCAACATATAGCCTAGAGCACCAGAGGTCCCAATGCACTAGACAGTTGTTATACTAAGATAAGGAATGCCTACCATTCCATGCCCAGACCACATTTCAGTTAATTGGATCCTTTGGCTGTCCTTTCCTACCAGCATACAGGCAGAGGGTAAAGAGAAAAGCTTCAGAAATCAAAACAACAAAGAGGTGGTTGCAGGAGGCAGAGGAGTGACTGCAGGATTGTTTCAATTCATTGGACTGGGCCGTGTTCAATGTCTCTTCTGTGAATATACCATGATTGTCATAGACTTTATTAAATCAGTTGTAGATGAGTGTGTCCCCACAAAATCACTCAGAATCTTCCACAACCAGAAACCCAGGATGAACCATGAGATCTGCAAACTGCTGAGGGCCAGATTAGAGGCGATCAAGTCTGGTGACAACGTAGGTTACAAGAGATCCTGGTGTGATCTCCGGAAAGCCATCTCATGGGCGAAGTGGCAATTCTGGACTAAACTTGAATCAATGAAGGATGCTCAACAGTTGTGGCTGGGCTTCAATACTTCACATCTTATGAAGTTAAATCAGGTGACAAAGGTGACAATAGGGCTTCGTTTTCAGATGAGCTCAATGCCTTCTCTGCTAACTTTGACCGTCAAAATGAGGTGGAACATTCAGGAGTGTGAACCCATGAAAAGCATCTGTCTCTGACTGGGTGACTGGTAAGTACTAAAGACCTATGCTGATCAACTGGTTGGAGTGTTCACTGAGATCTTTAACTTATCACTTTGGCAGAATGAGGTACCCACCTGCTTTAATCAGGCTTCAATTATAGTGGTGCTCTGGAAGAGCATGGTGACATGCCTCAATGAGTGTCATCCATTAGCATTTACATCCAAAGTGATGAAGTGTTTTGAGAGGTTGGTGATGAAATATATCAACTCTAGCCTGAGAAGCAACTTGGATCCACTCCAATTTGCCTTCCTGAACAACAGGTCCATGGTAGATGCCATCTCAAAGCTCTTCACTGAACCCTGGAACACCAGGACATCGAAGGATCATACATCAGGATGCTCTTTATCAACTATAGCTCAGCATTCAATACCATCATCCCCTCAAAACTAATCAATACGCCTCAAGACCATGGCCTCAATACCTTCTTGTGCAATTGGATCCTGGACTTCCTCACTTGCAAACCCCCAGTCAGTTTGAATTGGCAGAACATCTCCTGCTTGATCTCCAATAGCACAGGTGCTGCATAAGGCTGTGTGTTTAGCCCCCTCCTCTACTTGCTTTACACTTATGAGTGAGTGGGTAAGCACAATTCCTATGCCTTACACAAATTCACTGACAACATCACTGTCTTGGGCTGAATCAGCACTTTGTGGGAGATTGAAAATCTAGCTGAGTAGTGTCATAACAACAACCTCTTACTCAAAGTTTGCAAGAGCAAAGAACTGATTATAGACTTCATGAGGAGTACCCCAGAGGTCCGTGAGCCAATCTTCCTCGGAGGATCAGAGGGAGCAACTTTAAATTGGTGTTATTATTTTTGAGGACTTTTCCTGGGCGCAGCACATAAATACAATTATGAAGAAAGCACAGCAGTATCTATACTTCCTCAGCAGTTCGTGCAAATTCAGCATGATGTCTCAAACTATGACAAATTTCTATAGATGTATGTTGAAGAAGATATTGAATTGGCTGTATCACAGCCTAGTATGGAAACACCAATGGAAAATCCTACAAGAAGTAGTACCAAAGGGGATAACTTCACTCAATTTCACTTGGTCCATCATTGAAATGTTCCCACAACCTATGGACTCACTTTCAAGGATTCTTCACCTCATATTCTTGATATTTATTTCTTATTTATTATTATTTCTTTCTTAATGTATTTACACAGTTTGCTGTCTTTTTACACTCTTTGAACGCCCGACCTAGTTCAATCTTTTATTGATTCTATTATGTTTTGTCATTTTATTATGGATTTATTGAGTTGCCTACAAGAAAATGTTGTATATGGTGACCTATATGTACTTTGATAATACATTTACTTTGAACTTTATTTTTAATCTGTAAAGTGTTGATGTACTGTATTTAACTTGGTGCAGATTTACACATTGATTCAGAAAATGAATTAATTATAAAAAGAAAGAGTGGACAGTTGCATGGCACCATCTGTGAGTAACCTAATGTAAAGTCACTGAAAATGGCAAGTACTGTATAGCAACTGTTATCAGTCACTAAGAATATCAATTTATTTTTGTTTTGAAAATTTTTGAGAATATATCTTGTGGTTCTATGGTCTATATCTCCAGGTACCTGCACCTAAGAAAATTGATGAAATTCGAAGAACTTTTGTGAATCAGTGAAATCTTGCACTGTCAGTCCATACAGAGCCGCATCGAGCAAAGTGAATTGTGAAGCAATAGTGATAAGAAAGAAAAACATGCATGCAAGTGGCCTTGGGTATTTTTCCTTATGTTTCAATTTTGAAGACCTTTTATGGTGGTTTGCTTGAGTTCCATTACTACTATCTGTGCAGGTAAATGATAAGTCTAACTGAAATATTCATGGTTATTTTAGAAACAAGGAAATGGAAACATACGTTTCAATGTTTCACAGTGTTGCGAACAAAACAGGGTAAGTAATTGCTTATTAGTTTCAGAACGACAGTGAGTCTCAGAAAAAAATAGGAGTTAATGTGTTTCAAGTGTATGCAAAAAATTTCGTATCTTGGCTGTTCCTTGGATTTATTTGAAGCAGGTTAACTGACTGACAAAAATGGAAAGAAGACAGTGCCAAGATGAAAGGTTATTTTGGATTAAAGAGAATTATAGATTAATCTGTATATGAGAGTGGTCACCATTTTACTCAAGCAAAATGAAAATGTTGTGCAACAGAATGAGCCAGTCACGTGTTCACTAAGCTATCCATATTAAATGGGAAAGGCTCGATTAACATTGCAAAAGCACTGCTTAATGTTCAGGAAGCAACTTACTAGCACTTTCTCAAGGGCAATTAAGCAATTTAGCTCGGTGAACAAACATAGGCATTGCCTGTGACACAAGCGCACTGTGAATGAATAAATCAGCATAGAGATCTGGCAATGAGCCTTACCTCACTCTCTTTGAGAGTCATGGGATATACAGCACATCTAGCGATGTAATGGACTTATCACCAGCTCGATAACAACTTGGATTTGGAAATTAATTATCCAGACCAAGCCTGTTCATCCATGACCGACAGTCCTGAGCTAAGTAGGGTGTTCTCAGCAATAAAAATATAAGGAAATTCTGAGTGATATCTGAAAAAAAAACAATTGCAACCTTAATGCAGCATTGTATGCTGGAAGGGACAGTGGATTGGCAGTGCTTATTTGTTGAGTGATGCAAAGCCTCTGAGTCCAGCAAAATGACAACTGTAACAGCTGCACGCATTTCTAACAAAGTATGTCTTGTGCTATATTTGTGAAAGAGTTCTGCTGTATTCGTGAGTGCGTAGGCATCTAATGATTGCTGGCATCAGATGAAGCCAACAGATAAATGAAAGATAGAAATATATGAGATAGCAAGGGATGGTTTAACTTATCGTGCCCCTTCCGAGCAAGGGTGCTATTTAGACTAATCCCACTTCCCAGCTTTTGTTTCAGAAGGGCATTTCAAGTGGTCATCTCGATACTTTTTAAATATGAGGAAGGTTTCTGCATTCAGAACACTATCAAGCAGTAAGTTCCAGCCTTCACATGGATAAAACTTGTATACTCATTATATTCTTCAGCCTTAATTCAATGCACACTGGTTATTCACCCTTTTTTGTGATAGAGGTCATTCCTGTTCACTCTATTTATACCCTATGATTAATTAAAACTGGTCCGGTGACGCCATCGTCGAGAACGGCAGCTTAATTCACCAGCTCCTCTGGAAAAACGCGTATTAAGCCCCGTTAACCCATCAAATATAATATTTTTCAAAAAATATTTGAACTGAAAAGAGGGGCAAGAATGGGGAAAAGAAATGGAAATAAAAAAAGTGACACTGTGGAGCCTGCAGCCAAGAGGAGTGCAGCGAGTGGCTCTCCTACCCGACTACGTGCTAGCAAGGCAGACGCTGGGCCTCGTTCAGGCGAAGCGGTGAATATCTTTGAAATCCTGAAAGAAATATGGAGGTCCAGAAAGATATAAAACAGTAGCTCCGTGATAATAAGTCAGAGCTCGCCAGCGTCAATCAAAAAATAGCGGTGGCAGAGACTCGAACTGAGAAGGTGGAAGATCGCGTTCAAAACGTGGAACGGATACTGAGTAAGACAATTAAAATATTACATCACCAAGAAGGTAAACTGCTTGACCTGGAGGGAAGATCACGGCAGAAAAATATCAGAATCTACAACATTCCCGAAGGAGCGGAGGGCTTGTCTATGATGGAGTTTGTCGGAAAGTTAATGCGGGATGCGCTGGATCTTCCCTCTGCTATGGAGCTGGAAGTCGAAAGAGTGCACCGCGCGCTTGTCCCAAAACCTACCGGGGATAGAAAGCCATGATCAATTATAATTAAATTCCTTCGGTACAGCACCAAGGTGGAGATTCTACAAAGGGCCTGGGGTAAGAAGAGAGTGTTTTTCGATGATAAATTAATATATTTCAACGAAGATTACCCCCCCGTGTCCTGCAGAAACGCAAAGAATACTCTGAAGTAAAGCGAGTATTAAAGCAAAAGAAGATTAGATTTCAAGCTCCGTACCCTGCTAAACTTCGAGTGTTTTATGACAACGGGACGCAGTTGTACCAGACAGTGGAAGAGGCGACTACAGACATGAAGGCCAGAGGGTTGTCCGTCAGCATGACCAAAACGAGGGAAAGCCTGGCTGAGGAATTATCCCGCACCGCTTGGGAAATAGTGTGAGAATCAAGAAGGCAGGAGATGGCAGGAGGCTGAGAGAAATATATCAGGAAGGGATCGGGAATTTCCCAAAGACAGTCCTCACCCCCTTCAAAAGAGCCATAAGGTTTGGCTAACTTTAAAAATGTTGAGAAGCTAAACAGAAGCAAAAGTACATGGTGATATACCTATCTCGAGAAATACTTATTATAATGTGGATTTTATATTACTTAGTTGTTATTCTTTATTTGCTCACTTACTCCTTTTTCCCCACCAAAATGAGAATATATATATATGTATGTAATATTGTGTGTGTGTATGTATATGTATATATATATATATATATATATTTGTGTGTGTGCATATATATATATGTACACATTTGTATATATAGGAGTACACAGGGAAATCTTTTCTGTGTAATGGATTTGTTCATTGACTTTTATGAATACTGCAATGGGAGCCCTCAACTCACAAGTAGGAGGGGTTATCCCCCACAGCTAGACATTTCCTCTAGCTCAACGCAGGGTCATCTACTAGAGACCTCAGCCTTGGAATTACACATTCGTTGCCATTTTTGTTATTATTTGCGTTTCTTGGTTCTTATTTGTTCAGGGCGTAGATTGATTAAGTTTTATTCTAATTTCAATGATACATTGACAGATAAATACAGATGGCTAAGGACAAGGTAAAATTCATTTCTTTTAATGTCAATGGGCTATTAAATCCAATCAAACGTAAGAGAATTTTATCCAATTTGGAACAATTTGATTCGTACTGGGAAAATTTTTTTAACTACATAATGCCTCATAGTCCTGATTTTATTCTCACAAATTAATGAATCTGTTGTAAAAAAAAAGATCACTCCCTACTTGTACATGGTTCTTTCCTTTTGCTTGTTTTTTCTTTCCACTCTTTTCTATAAATGCATACCCCAGATAAATACTTTGTGGAGATTTGTGATATATATGATTATATGATATAGATGTACAATGTCTGAAATACATCTTATGGAAATGTTTGATGATGAACTTCAATAAAAAAAGAAATTACAAAAAAAAGATTAATTAAAACTCTGCTCAGCTTCCTTCATTTCCTAGCCTAGCCAAACTCTCCTCATTGATAAAATTCTCCAGCCTTTGATAATATTTTGTAAATTTCATCTACACCCTTTCCAGTGTGAGCATGTCATTCTTGTAATGTAATGACCAGAGTTGAATGCAGTACACTCACTTTGACCTGCAGCTTAGAAATTACTTTTACATTTTGCACCTTGTGAATAAAGTAATTTATCCTGAATGCTTCGTCAACCATCGTAGCAATCAAGTGGTGGAAGAAGCATTTGTCAGGTATTTGTGAACATAGAGACACAACAGACTGCAGATAATTTAATCCTGAGTAAGCTGCTGGAAATGGGTTGGGTATGTTCTGTAGAGGGAAATGGACAGTTGATGTTTTGACTCATCTGCATTCATGTACTAACATGCACTGACTGATTGCACATTATTTTAACAGCTTCAGCTCAAAAATGCTCAGACATACAACTACAGTGATCACCTTTTGCATACTCTTCATATGTGTCTTTAGAATTAGGAACCTTTTGTGTTCCTCCACAATCTTCCTTCAGCATATTCAGCATAGCCATGGAAGGCTGCTTACTTTAAGGGAAGGATGTTTCTAAAGGATGGCCTTGAGAATTTCTGGACCTACATGATCTGATTTTGAACTGTACTGGCTTAGATGCCTGGCAAAAACCTACACCAGTTGACTGCAGTGATTGCAGGAATGGCAGCGGCTGGATCACGATTAATGACATTCTAACCCCACTCATCCATTAGAGGTTACATGGGCCAATGGTTCAATTATCTGATGGTTGTTGGATTTCTAGAGCAATTTCTATTATCATCAAAGCAGCAATATGAGCTTTCATGCTAAAATCATAGCATCCATATCAGGGTTATTACATCGGGAGATTCTGCACTGTTAGCTGAGGCATCAGGATAAATATAAAGCAGGATGATTTATTAAAATGATGCTAGCCACTACTCCCTGACTTGGTGTAAGGAAGAAGTTTCTCCATACATTGGTGTGAATGTTTATCAGTCTTTATTTGTAGGTTGCCCCACTGAAGTCCTTATCTGAACCATCTTGAGCAGAACCTAACAGTGGCCATGGAATCCTACCATGAGACACATCTTTGCCTACACCTTTCCCCCACCCCCACTCTCCATCTTCTGCAGGGATCATTCCCTTGTCCATTCGTCCCTCTCCTCTGATTCCCCTCTTGGACCTTAACCCTGCAAACAAGTGCTGCACCTGCCCATTCACCTCCTCCCTCCAGCACCATTCATGGACCCAAACAGTTCTTCCAGGTGAGGCAACACTTCACCTGCAAGTCTGTTGGGTCATCTACTGCAGCTGGTGCCTCCCAATGCAGCCTCCTCTGAATCGCTGAGACCTGAAGTAGATTGGGAGACTATGTTGTTGAGCACTGTCCATAGCAAGCATGATTTCCTGGTGGCCAACCATTTTAATTCTAATTTCGATTCCCATTCCAACATGTAGGTCCGTGTCCTCCTCTACTGGCACAATGAGACCACTCTCAGATTGGAGGAGCAACATCTCATATTCTGTCATGTAGCCTCTGACCTTACAGCATGAACATTGATTTTTCTAACTTCTGCTAACTTCTTCCTCTTCACCAACTCTCATTTTCCATTCCCCTTTCTGGCTGCCCTCTTGTCCCTTCTCTTCTCCTTAACTACCTATCTCTGGTGCCCCTTCTCCTTCCCTTTCTCCATGGTCCACTCTCCCCTCTTGTCAGATTACTTCTTCTTCAGTCCTTTGTCTTATTCACCTGTCACCTCCCAGCTTCTCACTTCATCACCCCTCCCTCACCCACCTACTTTCCCCCTCAACTGGCTTCACGTTTCATCTTGTAGATTTTCTCCTCCCCTTCACCCCACCTTCTTATTTTGTCTTCTTCCTTCTTCCTGTCCAGTCTTGATAAAAGGTCTCGTCCCGAAACATTGACTCCTTACTCATTTCCATAGATACTGCCTGACCTGCTGAGTTCCTTCAGCATTTTGTGTCTGGGTGATGGAATTGATGGAATCATGTCCAAGTCTATGGACGATAGAAAAATAGGTGGTGGGCTGGTAATATTGAGGAAGCAGGGTGTCACAACCAGGGGTAATTTTAAAAAAAGTTTGTTTTCAGTTAGTATGTGGACTGTATTTTCTCATTGTAATCTTGTGGGTATGCAGTGTTGCTTGGATTGTTTACCTTTATGTCTAATTGTTTGTCTTTGGACTAGCTCTGTTTTTTCACTTTGTTCTTCAGGTGTCTCATTTCGTATCATGGGGATTGTTAAGCTCTCCTTGTATTTAACACTTTTATTCCATTTGGGATAATTTAATTAGCACAGGATTTTCAACGTCTTGTATTATAGTTGTTGTCTTTGGGGGCTATTGCTTCATCTGGACACCTCTGTTGTCTGATTGGTCCTGAGTTCCTATGTGCTCCAGTGTGTTTTTCAGGGGGGTATACCAACCCCTCTTTGCTTAGTCACTGTGGTTCCTTGTCTGGTGAAACTCTGACCGAGTTCTTCTGTGTATCATGAGTGATTATAGTTCATCAGGATTTGGTATAGTTTGCCTGAGCTCTTGATGGTTTTTCTGGTTAATTTCAGTAATACATCTTCAGTTTTGTTTGAATTGCCGAAGTCTCTGTGATTCCTGCATTTGAGTTCACTAGTGACCCTCACACAGGGAGTCTGCAGAAGGTTGAGAGAATGGGCAAAGGAGTGGTGGACTGAATACAGTGTAGGGAAGTGTATGGTTATGCATTTGTAGAAGGAAGAAAAGCACAGACTATTTTCTGAAGTGGGGAGATTCAGAAATGATAAGTACAGAGGGATTTGGGAGTCATAGTGCAGAATTCTCTGAAAGTTAATTTACAGAATGAGTCAGTATAAAGGAGGCAAATGCAATATTAGCATTCATTTCAAGAAGATTACAATAAAAAAGCAAGGCTGCCATGCTGAGGCTTTACAAGGCGTTGGACAGATGGTCTTTCGAGTATAATGAGCAGTTTTGGGTCCCATATCTAAGGAAGTATTTGCTGATGTTGGTGAGAGAATGATGGCTCTAGGCCTGTTCTTGCTGGAGTTTAGAAGAATGAGGGAACATCTCATTGAAAGCTACTGAATATTGAAAGGCCTAGATAAAGTGGATGTGGAAAGATGAATGGCAAGACTCTTGGTAGTGTGGAGGATCAGAGGGATCTTGGGGTCTGAGTCCATAGGATGCTCAAAGCAGCTGCACAGGTTGACTCAGTGGTTAAGAAGGTGTATGGCGTATTGGCCTTCATCAATCATGGGATTGAGTTTAAGAGCCGAGAGGTAATGTTACAGCTATATAGGGTCCTGGTCAGACCCCACTTGGAGTACTGTGCTCAGTTCTGGTCGCCTCACTATAGGAAGGACGTGGAAGCCACAGAAAGGGTGCAGAGGAGATTTACAAGGATGTTGCCTGGATTGGGGAGCATGCCTTACGGGAATAGATTGAGTGAACTCAGCCTTTTCTCCTTGGAGTGACGGAAGATGAGAGGTGACCTGATAGAAGTGTACAAGATGATGAGAGGCATTGATCGTGTGGATAGTCAGAGGCTTTTTCCTAGGGCTGAAATGGTTGCCACAAAAGGACACAGGTTTAAGGTGCTGGGGAGTAGGTACAGAAGAGATGTCAGGGGTAAGTTTTTTACTCAGAGAGTGGTGAATGCGTGGAATGGGCTGCCAGCAATGGTGGTGGAGGTGGATACGATAGGGTCTTTTAAGAGGCTTTTGGATAGGTACATGGAGCTTAGAAAAATAGAGGGCTGTGGGTAAGCCTAGTAATTTCTAAGGTAGGGACATGTTTGGCACAACTTTGTGGGCCAAAGGGCCTGTATTGTGCTGTAGGTTTTGTATGTTTCTATGATTACCAGTAATGGGAGAATCTAGGACCAGAGGGCACAAACTCAGAATAAAAGAAGCTCACTTTGAATAGAGATGAGGAGCGATTTCTTTAGCTAGGGAATGCTGAATCTGTGGAACCCAAGATACTGGATATACTTAAAGTGGGTGTTGATAAATTAGTAAGGGTATTATAGGTTACGGGGAGAAGACAAGAGAATGTTAGTGAGATGGTAAAATAAACCAGTTGTGATTGAATCGTGGAGATTACTCGAAGGACCAAATACCCGAATTCTGCTCCTAAGTTTTATGGTCTTACTGAGGTGGAAAATATATTAATTAGTGGGTGTCTTTCAATATGAGTGCTTGGGGTTCATGTTTGTCATATCTCTTTAATACACAGAAGGAGAATATTGAGTTTCTACTGATTCTCAAAGCAATTCCATTCTCTCTTTTTGTCTCTGTCGTCTGTCCTCTCATACATGCTTATTAACATAATTGAATCTATTATTAGCATCCTCCATGTTATCCCAACACACACAGCTATACCTAAGGTTAGTTTATAGCAGCCAGGACGGAAAAGTTGAGACTCCATCTTTCCCTCCTACATCCGCCTATCACCCCTCTTCACATGGATTCACTTATTGCTACCATCTCTTATCATACCCCTCCCTCTACCTCTTTATATTGGCTATCTCCCCTCTACTCTCAGTCCACATGAAGAGCATTTACCCAAAATGTCACCTCTACAGATCTGTAAATTTCTCTCTACCTGATCCACGGTATTTTTATTTTGCTCCAAGTTCTGCCATCCATGGCCTCTTGTGTTTCAAGTCACTATTAGAAAAGCCACAATCTTATTTCGAACAGCACATAACAGACCATTCATTTCTTATAAAATGATGGAGTGGGACTGAGGGACTGAGTAACTGAATACTGCTCTTAATTGCCATGTTCATGATAAAAATGTGAGAAAATGAACTTTGTTTGCATCCACCATTGTATGAAAATATGAGTATTATGACATTTAGCTCTTAAAATTTTATATGCAAAATAACAATACTTATCCCTGTATGCCATGAAAAAGTTAAATATTTAGTAATTGAATGGGCATCTGTGCATCCTCACCCATAAGTAAAGACTTTCTCGAAATACAGCTAGACCAAAATTACTGGGAATACAAATTAGTCTGCGGCAGTGTCATTTCACCATGAAGTTTGACATATATTACCATATTATAAAAAATTGTGCATTGCCATAAGTAGATGATCAATTAAACAACAAAGTGCTTATAGATCTATTGGAAAAGAAATGAATGAATACTATGTGCATTACAAAATGTAATCTAATGTTTCATTACAGTATGTAGTACATGTAAACATGAGGAAATCTGCAGATGCTGGAAATTCAAGCAACACACACAAAATGCTGGTGGAACACAGCAGGCCAGGCAGCATCGATAGGAGAAGCACTGTTGACGTTTCTGGCCGAGACCCTTCGTCAGGACAGGGCGAAGAGTCCTGATGAAAGGTCTTGGCCCGAAACGTCGACAGTGCTTCTCCCTATAGATGATGCCTGGCCTGCTGTGTTCCACCAGCATTTTGTGTGTGTTGCTTGCTTGTAGTAAATGTAATCTATGTTAAATGGAGCTGTGAATTTCTTTTTGCATGTTGACTTCGGTAATTCAGTCTATACTGCATCTTTAAATTGTCTGCTGTTTTTCTTTTCTGCCAGCATCTTATGATGTAGTTTTACTTCAAATTGATCAACACCTCAGCCTTTGAACTAGTAATGACCATTTTTATAACATCTGACTTTATGGTATATGTTTTCTGTGTGCAGTTGTGTGACACTGAAAACTATTTAGAGAAGTCGATCTTTATGGTTTTTATTTGAAGTGTTAAGTGACTTTTCTGCTCTCACTATATTGAATAAATGAATATTTATGTACATTTTAATATTTATAATTTTAACCTGTCCTTTTATATAAAATTTATGTGAAATAATTTAGGATGTATATTTCCCAGATCTTTTTCCAGGGCAGATGGCCATTCTCCAAATGCTGCTTTCCTTTACCTGTCACAAAAATAACTAAGCTTTGAGCTCTGAAAGTGACCAGTTATAAGTGTGCAAAATAGAAATAGCTTTGATTTTCAGTTCCATTTTTATCCTCACTAGGTCAATACTGCTTCAATCGATCACTTCCATTTAGCATGTACAATATATATATGAAAATATGTACTGTGTATGAGAATTACAGATTAGTATATAAATGATATCATTTTCACACTAGGAAAACTGGCACATACTCACTATAAGAATCTGCAGGTTAGGCTCCTGCAGCAGCTTTGGGTTGTTATCCTATTGTTTTCAGTGCCCTCTAGTGGATGAATGTGTAGAGCTCCATGTCATAGCTGCTTAAATGTTTTTGTACTAAATGTTTGAAAACATTAAATGGTTCCATTTTAATAGTCACTCTTACTGATGAACACATGAGCCTAGGACCCTTCCTCTGGGTCCTGTTAATTTCTTGGAAAATACACAGCTAACTGTGAATCTCATCTGTGTCTGGTTCTCTGGTTGTTACAGTAGTAGACTGAACTGTAGATGCCAGGTTCTTCCCTGGACTGATGTCTAAGTGTTAAACGTAACCCACAACATTATACTAGCAATCATTTAGTGGAAAAAATTTGCTACAGATACCATTACATCTTCAGATCTTTGCAAAGGTAATTACCTCATATAAATCCCTCAATTTTCAAACTAGTCAGATTTTGTTTCTGGAGCTTCCTTTCCATAACAATTGTCATGGCATATATTTAATCTGCTGTTCCATGCTATTCATCAAGAAAAACATTTTAAATGTATTCTGTAGAAATCTCAGGATATAATACTACCAATTTATTGATCTTCACCTTTCTTCTCAAACATCATCACAAACACAGTAGGCTTTTGTGCCCAGAGTAACAATTCAGCCCTTGAAGATGTGTCAAGTGTTAATTAGTATGTTGATGAACAGGAAAATAATCAACATCCTGGAATGTGAAAAGCAAAAGCAAATAATCATGTCCTCAAACTCAAATATCTGCTGAAGGATACTCTATATCCTTCAAGATGGTGGTTTGCTTAGGAGTAAAAATTTAATTTCTTTGTCACTGTATTTCAGTGTAGCACTGGCAAGTTTTACAAGTTTATTCATGATGTATACTGGGAAATTGGCAAGTAAATTAATTGCATTCTTAACAACTCTCCACCTGAAGCCATTAATATTTGCATTCTCTGCTTCAAACTGAAAAGACCTCTGCTAGTTTTTTGGCACATGTTTTTATTTCAAAAATAATTTTTCTTATTAAATCTGTAGATTCATTAACTTCTTAATTAAAATCCAGTAGTTTATCTTATATTTCTTATTGAGATATTCAGATGTTCAAAAGCAAGTGGAGGATTTTTATATTACTTCCTTGGATGGATCAGTGCTGATTTATAATTCATCCAGGAGGCTATAAACGCTGACGTCTGTACCATCACCAAGCATGATGGCGTTGAGTGTCCTTTCTTTTGCTCCAAATCACTCCTTTTAAATAGCCCAAAGAATATCTCTCTTAACCAAAGCAACACACACAAAATGCTGCAGACCAGGCAGTATCACTGGAAAAGAGTAAACAGTAATGTTTTGGGCCGAGACTCTTCTTGAGTCCTGATGAAACATTTACTCTCAAAACATTTACTCTTGTCCATAGATGCTGCCTGGCCTGCAGAGTTCCTCCAGCATTTTGTGTGTGTTACTTTGGATTTCTGGCATCTGCAGATTTTCTTGTGCTTGTGATAACTCTTAACCATCTTAACCATTTGAAAGCAGGATGGTAAATGCAGCGAAAGGTACAGCACTGGAGAGTGTTGTAGAATTGAGAGGCATTGGAGTTTAGGTATATGGTTCCCTGAAAATTGAGTCATAGGCTGGTGAAGAAGGCTTTTGGCATGTTGGTATTCTTCACTCATGGGATGTCTGGTGAGGGGTAGCACCTCGAGTTAAAGGGCTTAACCATTCAGAGCAGATCACTCACCTATGGTCCCCACCGGACACTTGGCTCTCACCTGTGGCTCAATGTAGACGTTTGCATGTGACAGCCACCACACCACTTCGACAAGCGGGCTAAACCAGGTGAGCATAGCTGGTGACCTCATACCCTGGTGAGATAGGGACGTGCCTGTCCTAGCATGCCTTCGAAGTCACCTCTCGTGGACTGGGTGGTTTATATCTGCAGTGAGATTGAATGTCCAGGAAGGCAGTACTGCATACAGAGAGAAGGTGGGAGATTGGGCCTGAGAGGAAAAATGGATCAGCCATGATGAAATGGCAGAGCAAATGTGATAGGCCAAATGGCCTAGTTCTGCTCCTACATCTGATGGCATTATGGTCTTTGCAACTCCAACTGCAAGTGGTTAGTGAAGAAAAAATGGCTTATTGCCATTTACAACAAAACGCGTTGTTTTTGTTTTCCATGCCTTTAGTTTGGCAGGGTTATTGTGGTGGCAGAATCAGCTTCCAAATGCTTGAAATATCTCAGTAGAATGGTTCTGGGGGATATATGAAATGCTATCAAATTGGAACCACTGGGATCTGTTCATATTAGTGTTCAGACAAATACTAGGTAATAACATGCTGTAAACTGCCACTATAAAGAACCTGAAGAAAGCAGGCTGGTGCAGGATGTTGTTACCTATTCCACAACAAGAGATTGCCTTGGGAGATCAGAAGAAAATTGCAGAGTCCATTACTCTTGGTGCAGACTGCCAGTACTTTCTAAATAACATGCAGTAGTCAATTAAAATGAGGATATTACTTTAAAAGTCAAACTGCTTTTAAAGGGATATCTAAAACCGAATAGTCTAAAACTTCTCAAAAGCACATTTCAAGTGAACAAGAAGAAACTTGTTTCGGAGGTTGCAGCTTTTGTGAGTTTGTACACTGATTAGGTTTATACACTGATTGTATACGCAGTTTGTACACTGATTAAGAGTTTCACTGATTAAGGTAATTGAAACTAATCATTGGGCGGAACAATCTGATTCTGTACTTTTCTAACTACACTGGGGAAGACTGTAATGAATACTCATGTAATTGACCCTTATTGAAACCCTCGGGATGAGATCAGAGAGAGCATTAAGTGGCATCTCCTGTGTTAACACATTGTTAAAGACATCCTTCAAAGGATTCAAAGTACATTTTAATCAAAGTATGTTTGATTACTACAACCCTGAGATTGCCACTAAATAAAGAAGAGCGATAGAACCTGTTAAAAGAAAGAAAAAATATCAACCCGCTCCCTTGCCCACCCACAGGTAAAAAAAAACAAATCGTGCAAACAGCAACAAAAAAAAATGAAGGAAAACACAGATTATAAAATACAAAAGCAAAAGGCATGTTTCAGTTGAGCTTAGTGTTCATTATCTGCAGGACTCCCTGATTCAAAAATCACCCCAAAATAGCAACCTAAAAAAGGAGTGAGTAGAAAAATAGAGCACATCATAACATGCCAATTAATATACTTAAACTACTTAATATACAGTTCAGGATATTAAATTTGACTCTTAACTTTATGGTTGTTTGCAGATCCAGGGGATCAACTCTCAACACTGTAACAGCAGTGGTATATTTGGGTGCTGGTGTTTTGTGCTCAGAACCCATTGGACTGGCCACTGATAGTTGAATATTCAAAGAGGTGTTGATAGCTGAGAGAACATAAGAATATAAGAAATAGGAGCAGGAGTAGGCCATCCGGCCCATCAAGCCTGTTCCGCCATTCACTAAGATCATGGTTGATCTGGCCATGGACTCATCTCCACCTACCTGCCTTTTCCCCATAACCCTTAATTCTCCTACAATGCAAAAACCTATCCAGCCTTGTCTGAAATATATTTACTGCTTCCTTGGGCAGAGAATTCCACAGATTCACCACCCTCTGGGAAAAGCAGCTCCTCCTCACCTCCATCCTAAATCTACTCACCCGAATCTTGAGGCTGTGTCTTCGAGTTCTAGTCTCACCTATCAGTGGAAACAACTTACTTGACTCTATCTTATCTATCCCCTTCATAATTTCATATGTTTCTATAAGATCTCCTCTCATTCTTCTGAATTCCAGGGAGTACAGTCCCAGGCGACTCAGTTTCTCCTCATAGCCTAACCCCTTCATCTGTGGAATCAACCTAGTGAACCTCCTTTGTACTGCCTCCAAAGCCAGTATATCCTTCCTCAAGTAAGGAGACACGAACTGCACACAGTACTCCAGGTGCAGCCTCCCCAGTATCCTATACAGTTGCAGCATGACCTCCCTGCTCTTAAATTCAATCCCTCTAGCAATGAAGGCCAACATCCCATTTGCCTTCTTGATAGCCTTTTGTGATGCCTCCATTTTAAATACTCATTCTGCAAAATCGGCAAAACTGTAATTAATCATTTATTTTTGTCCTTGTTTTTAAAAATGATAAAACATTGCACTGTTGAGTGTGGGGAGAAGAGAAGTTATTTTTCCAGGAAAACTGTTTGTGGTAAATAAAGACTCTTTATGTCCACCAGCTTCAGTCTCCTGTGATTCAGTCACAGTCCAACAACAGATATCAGGATGTTATTCAGGTAGCGGGTTGCACTGGGTAGAACTTCGATAAAACTGTCCAATATCCTCTAGAAAGTGCACTGAGCTGATGCTATACTATGTGGAAGTCCATTATATGGCAATAATCTGATGGTAAGTATTTATCTTATAATGGTTTGAACTTTCTTAAACTCTTGAGTTCATAACTACATCTTTAATATATGGGAAGATATTTGCTCATCTCTTTTTTTAGAATCAAGAGTGATTTGCTTGAGTTTTAGAACTCTTGTCTCTCTTCACCTCAACATTTGTCTCTGTACTATATTTTTGGATAATTGAAGAACCAGAAAGTAGCATTTTCTTTCAGGTGTATCTTGGCTTCCATATCTTGATGCTTCCAACCTTGTCATGAAACATTTTGAGGAGGTTAACAAATGTAGATGATAGAAATGGCATTTTCATGGTCTTGATTTCTTGTTTATTTATCTTTACCTTTGATAGACTGTTCTGTCTATGACCAATCAAAATAAAAGTGTTTTACTTCATTTCACTAATTCTCATTCTAACCTCACAGTTTTTTCATACCCTTGATTCACTCCCAGTGTAGATATGAAAGAAGATGAAGGACTGTGAGCTTTACTGTACTGTCTGGCCAATGTGGCATAAATTCCAGTTCACACATCACTGATATACATCAATAATATCAATGCCTATTGGAATTTGCTTTTCTTTAACATATACCTAATGGAATGATCCAGTGGAATTCTAACTGACTGTGGCCAATTTACTTGATCCATCTTGGTCACCATCATCTTCACCTAGTTCATGATTATGATGCTTGATATCCTCAAAATTTTTTTTTAACGATTTGGTTGCTTGAAAATGCCACTGCCTTGCATTGCCACCAAGCCGACTGCTGATAGGTGTCTCTTAGTTCCACAATTATAGTAGATATGTATATATCTGCACTCACTAGCCCAATTTTGTGTGCTACCACATTGATGACAATCCCCTTGAGATTATGTCATTCTCTCAAGATGTTGTTGAACTAGGCCTCATCTTGTTATCGCACTGAACTTAACTTGGGTAATGGTGCCAATTCTGTGATTACTTGATCACTGTCCCTAAAGTCCGGACAATGTTAAATGGTGTTTGAAATTACTTTTTCCACAGAACATCCACCTTTGAGTGCATCATAGATTCTACAAAATGTGCAATTCTGTAGCATTTCCTTCAAACTTGTACCATACCTGATGTTCAGTAATCTGTCCCAAATCAAACTTGTCCTGTTCAGTTCATTCATGAACTTTTAAAATAAATTGTTTCCCAGTTTGGTTACAGCCTGGAAGGCTTTTATTAGCTTATTTATCGTTCTGCTGTCAGTGACTGAATGACTACATTCTTTTGGGTAAAACATTAAAGATTTGCAATGAGTGAATCTTATTCAGAAAATATTAGGATCATGCAGCAATGGAGATGTTAGGCACAACTGATTAATCACCTTCTTTGCATGGGTTGGTGAAAAAGACAATCGCTGAATGTTTGAATATTGCTGAATATATTACTTCATTTTTAAAATGTATAAAAATACCATGCTTTGAACAACCAGAGAGTGTGTCGACTACTCTTCAAACTGGCTTTTCCAAAAGCTCCCATATGGAAAGCATTACAGGGCTATTACAATAAAAACTTAATGCTATCTTAAAACTTCCTTTTTCCCCAGCAGTTAAGTTGATCAACTATTCTAGTTACTCCTTCCCCCCAACCCCCTCTATCTATTTAAACTGTTCACTTAGTAACAGCAAATAGTGATTGCTTATCTTTTTAAAAAATGTTTATTAAAGAGAAATTTAAAAAGTGTTATCCTTTAATAACCTATACTTAAACAAGTAAGGTTGAACAGAAAACTTTCAGTACTCTATAGCAACACTATGGAAAAATTGAACCGCTGCTATTAGAATGATCTGTGAAAATAATCTACATGAATCTTTATCATACTACCCAGGCCATGCTCTTTTCTTGCTGCTGCCATCAGGTAGAAGGTACACGAGCCTCAGGACTCACACCACCAGGCTCAAGAACAGTTACTACCCCTCAACCATCAGGCTACTGAATAAAAGGGGTTAACTACACTCATCTTCACTTTCCCCAATCATTGAAATGCTCCAACTTTCAAGGACTCCTACTTCATTATCTTGTTTTTGATTGCTATTTATTTATATTTGCAATTGCACAGATTGTTGTCTTCTGCACTCTGGTTGATCTTTCAATGATTCTGTTATAGTTACTATTCTATAGATTTGCTGAGTATGCTCATGTTGAATCTCAGGGTTGTTATATATGGAGACATATATATACTTTGATAATAAAATTTATTTTGAACTTTGTCATGACAACTCCAATACCAACCTACAAATCTCAGTGGATTCCCTCAATGGTGAAGAGAATTTGTGTTTTTTTATTTGAGAAATACAATGTTGTAAAAGAGACAACACCTTGCATGTCTCCATGGATAGTGACTTGTTACCAGAAAATAGCAGACATTGATAAAACAGTCATTGGAAAATTCACACAGATGGAAGATAGATTTATCTGTAGTAAGAATTCCAGGTCATTATTTAATTCTGCTAAAATGATCAACATGTAAAAGGTAACTTTGTAATCTGCAAACATGTTTGCTAGGAATTTCTGCCACCCATTGCATCTACCAGATGAAAGAGCAGAAAATGAATCAGTGTTTAGCCACCTAATCCATACCAAGATCCCTACCTGAGCCCATCCCATTTGCTTGCATTTGACCCATCTCCCTCTCTTCTCGATATTACCATTGGATGGGAGGTGCAGGAGCCTTGGGTCCCATGCCACCAGGTTTAGGGACTGATGTTGCCCTGCATGTATTGGGCTCCTGGATCGACTTCACTCATCTCAGCCTGAACTAGTTCCACAGCCTGTGGACTCATTTTGGGGTTTCTAAGGCTCATGTTATTACTTGCCTGATTTGTCCTCTTTTGCACATTGGATGTTTGTCGGTCTTTGTTATGCATTGTTTCTCGAGGATTCTATTGTACTTCTTTATTATCCTGTGGGCCCCTGCAAGAAAACAAATCTCAAGGTTGTATATGGTATACATACTTTGATAATATTTACTTTGAACTTTGTATCACTTTACTCCCTCCCCAACAACTCTATGTTGTACTGGAGTTTTAAAGAAATTATGTTGTGGACATTAATTACTGAATAAATTAATTTTAATAATGCAGATGATTAAGCTTTTAATATTGCCTTCAATATTTGATAATGTAGCATTATAACATACCTATTAATGCGACGTGCTGTGTTTTCATTATTACTTTGACAAAAATCTAATCCTTCAAACATTTGTAATATATCTTATGAGACCTTTGCTCCCCTCTCCTATTTAATGTTGTAGCAGGTATTGTAATTTCCTCAGACTCTTATGTTATCCACTCACTGCAATACTTAGTTATATTGCTGGTTGACAATCTGATCTAAACCAAGTGCATTCTCTTTTTGGGAGAAAGCTAAAATGAAATTGACAAAAAACTGAAAATAATATATCAATCAATGAAATAACAAGGCAACTAGAAATTAACTTTTAAGTGTCAGAATTAACAATCAGTCTAGTTTTAGTTTCAATATTGCTCACTCACATGTTAAACTTCTTGGTGGCTTTTAGGGTATTTAGATCTGCTCTTGAAGGGAAAAAGAGTGTAATTTAGTCAAATTGTGGAGTATAATCATATAGTTTGAATGATTAATAATATGCATAAACAATAATTTTATGTAAATAAAAAATGCTACAGGTGGCCCAGCAACCGGAGCTCTCCGGACTCTGGGTTAATCATGTGACCTAAAGTGGCTGGTTGAAATTGAAATCTAGCTGATAGATACTTATTAGAACCAACAGCTGAGGAAAATTACAGATCAGAGCTACGTGGGAGTGATTTTTCTTTAGGACATGATGGAAATTTTTATCTGTAGTGAAGAACCAATAACAAATTATTTTAAGTTATCAATGTCTTGGAATAGGTCAAGGCTAAGTTAAGGTATTTGCACAGTGTTGAAACACATTTGGTCTTGTAGTGACCCAAGATCTGATATCGATATGTGGTGCTGGAAATCCAGAGCAATAAACATACCTGCAGAGTTTCTCCAGCATTTTGTGTTTGTTAATCAAGTGAACAGTT
The DNA here is from genome assembly GCF_048418815.1 of Hemitrygon akajei. Lineage (NCBI taxonomy): Eukaryota > Metazoa > Chordata > Chondrichthyes > Myliobatiformes > Dasyatidae > Hemitrygon > Hemitrygon akajei. The sequence goes on from NC_133125.1 coordinate 112,145,693, forward strand.
GTAATTTTAGGATTGGTGTTCTCTACAGTAGGATTATCTGCACTCTATCATTATTGTTAAACACCAAATCCATAAGATTTGGCAAAGGGATTGGAGAAATATTGGAGAGCAACTTTGCTTCAGTATTTAACGGGGTAATGAGATACTGGATGTGTCATACTTACTGTACTTCGAAACGATTGGTGTTGCTGTTATTGAAATAACAATTCGTACCTGGAGAAGGTGGTTTCAGCCCCAAAAAATCAACTGTTATTCCTCTCCATAGATACTGCTCAAACTGCTGAGTTCTTCCAGCATTTTGTGTGTGTTGCTCTGATGCAGTTGGGCTGTATTCATGTACGTTAAAAGAAACTGATCAGTCAATTCCAGAACCACTATGTACACACACATACACATCTACACAAAGAAAGAGGATAACATGAGAGGATTATCCAGAAACTTAATTTAGACCATAAGATATAGAAGAAGAATAAGGCTATTTGGCCCATTGAGACTGCTTTGCCATTCCATCATGGCTGATTTATTATCCCTCTCAATCCTTTTCTTCTGCCTTCTCTCTGTAGCCTTTGATCTCCTGACTAATCAAGAACCTATCAAACTCTGCTTTAAACACAGCCATCTGTGGCAACAAATTCCACAATGCACCAATCTCTGGCTAAAGAAATTCCTCCTCATCTCTGTTCTAAATGGACATCCCTCTATCTGAGACTCTGCCCTCTAATCTTACACTCATCCACTATAGGAAACATCCTGTCCAACCCACTCTATCTTGGTCTTTCAATATTTGTTAGGTTTCGTTAGGTTTCAACAAGATCCTCCCTCATTCTTCTAAACTCCAGTTAGTATAAATGCAGAGCCATCAATTGCTTCTTATACATTTCTGGAATCATTCTTGTGAACTTCCTCTGGACCCTCTCCAATCCTAGCACATCCTTTCTTAAATAAGGGTCCCAAAAATGCTGTCAATACACCAAGTGCTGTCTGACCAATGCCTTAGCAAATCTCAACATTACATCCTTGCTTTTATATTGTAATAATTGCAATACCAGAGGAAACAACACACTGTACCATTTTTATACCACCAGCAAGAATAACTACCATGCTATTCCACGCCCTCGCTTCGGGAAGTCTGATCACCTGGCTGTACTTCTACTCCCTGAGTATAGGTAGAGACTGGAGACTGCAGCACCAGTAGTGAGGACCAAGAAGGTTTGGACAAGGGAAGCACAGGAGCGTCTACAGGACTGCTTTGAATCGGTGCACCAGACCGTATTCAAGGATTCATCTTTGAAACTGGATGAGTATGCTGCAGTTGTCACCGACTTCAATAAAACCCATGTGGATGAGTGTGTGCCCACAAAGACTTACTGTACATTCCCAAACCAAAAGCCGTGGATGAACCAGGAGGTACATTGTCTGCTGAAGGCTAGATCTGTGGCATTCAAGTGTGGCAACCCACGTCGGTACCAGAAAACCAGGTATGATCTGCAGAGGGCTATTTCAAGGGTGACAAGAAAATTTTGAACGAGGTTGGAGGTGACATCAGATGTACAACAACTCTGGCAGGGTTTACAAGACATTACTTTCTACAAAGCGAAACCCAATGGCATGAATGGCAGTGATGCTTCACTACCAGATGAACTCATCACCTTCTATGTCTGCTTTGAAAGAGAGAATATAACTACAGCTGTGACAATCGCTGTTGCACCTGGTGACCCTGTGATCTCTGTCTCAGAGGCTGATGTTAAAGAAGGTGAACCCTCGCAAGGTGGAAGGCCCCGACGGAGTACCTGGTAAGGCTCTGAAAACTTGTCCCAACCAACTGGCAGGAATATTCAAGGACATTTTCAATCTCTCACTACTATGGGCAAAAGTTCCCACTTGCTTCAAAAAGGTAACAATTGTACCAGTGCCTAAGAAGAATAATGTGAGCTGCCTTAATGACTATCACCCAGTAGCACTCCACATCTACAGTGATGAAATGCTTTTGGAGGTTAATCATGACTATACTGAACTCCTGCCTGAGCAAGGACCTGGACCCACTGCAATTTGCCTATCACCACAATAGGTCAACATCTCAATGGCTCTCCACACAGTCTCAGACCACCTGGACAATACAAACACCTCTGTCAAGATGCTGTTCATCGACTATAGCTCAGCATTTAGCATCATCATTCCACAATCCTAATTGAGAAGTTACAGAACCTGGGCCTCTATACCTCCCTTTGCAATTAGATCCTCGATTTCCTAACCAGAAGACAACAATCTGTGCAGATTGGTAATAATATCTCCTCCTCTCTGACCATCAACAATGGTGCAACTCAGTGGTGTGTGCTTAGCCCACTGCTCTACTCTCTCTATACCCATGACTGTGTGGTTAGGCATAGCTCAAATACCATCTATAAATTTGCTGATGATACAATCATTGTTGGTAGAATCTCAGGTGGAGACGAGAAGGCATACAAGAGTGAGATATACCAATTAGCGGAATGGTGTCGAAGCAAAAACCTTGCACTCAACATCAGTAAGACGAAAGAGCTGATTGAGGACTTCAGGGAAGGGTAAGATGAAGGAACTTATACCAATCCTCATAGAGGAATCAGAAATGGAGAGAGTGAGCAGCTTCAAGTTCCTGGATGTCAAGATCTCTGAGGATCTAACCTGGTCCCAACATATTGATACAGTTATAAAGAAGCAAGACAGTGGCTATACTTTATTAGGAGTTTGAAGAAATTTGGAATGTCAGCAAAAACACTCAAAAACTTCTACTATAGATGTACTGTGGAGAGCATTCTGACAGGCTGCATCATTGTCTGGTATGGAGGGGCTACTGCACAGGACCGAAAGAAGCTGCAGAGGTTGTAAATCTCGTCAACTCCATCTTGGGTACTAGCCTACAAAGCACCCAGGATATTTTCAGGGAGCGGTGTCTCAGAAAGGCAGTGTCCATTATTAAGGACCCCAGCACCCAGGGCATGTGCTTTTCTCACTGTTAATATCAGAGATTTCCCCCTCTTCCAGTCCTGATGAAGGGTCTTAACCCAAAATATCGACTATCCACTTCGCTTCATAGATTCTGCCTGACCCTCTTAGTGCAGCATTTTGTGTGTTGCCCCAGACATCCGTGTTACCTGTATCACTACTGTTCTCACCAAACATGTAGCAACTGATCCAGTGAGTAGGTGAAGAGAATAGCCTTGATCCATTTAAGTGAAGTGAAGCCAGATAAAGATAAGACAGGGAAGGAGACAGTCAAAATACGATGAAGTAGGCCATGTGGCCTTTGAACCTTTTCTGTCATTTGATTTTGAAATTTATTTGTGATTAAATATATCAATTTTTCATTCTTATTCACATGTATAGCTGACCTTTCTCAAATCCATTTTCCTACACAGAATCCTGGTTTCTCAGGATTCCAGAACTTATTTATCTTGGTCTTGACTGCAGTCAAAGAGTGAGCACCTGCTGAAATGAGCCCTTGCTGTAGAGCTTTGAGCTTCTAGGTTTCTTGAGAACCTATGTTTACTAATTGTTAGAGTTGTTAAGCCCTGGTGTTTTCTGCTTAATCTTGTCAGGTTACTTGTGACTGGCAGAGGTTTCCTGTATCCTGTAATTATTTAAAGGACACTCTGGTGTAGCACTGGAGCGGAGTCCTTGTGTTTGTGGAGAATGACTTGTCTCACGGCATCACTTGGTCGGGCCTGAGGTGCTCTGTAGGTTTTCCTACATCTAACCTCTTGCTTCTGTCTCTTAATCAGGGGTCTGCTCTTCCTCCGCTCCTGGGTTCACTTGTGGGCGGCACCCACCGTGACAGAGTCTGCCATTTCTCTGCACTTGGGCCCAGCCAGCCAGCGAGCACAGTGCCACTACTTTCTCTATGTAAAGAATTCTAAAGATTCACAAACCTCTGAGTGGTGAATAATCGCTGCAATGTTTCATCATTCACTTTGCAGTAGATACCAACAGACACAGTGGGTCATAGAAAACAGAGAGAAACTTTCTTCACACACCACAATTTTTGGAGTACACGAACAAGGAGCAAAGCACATTCATTGTTAAAACACAGTTATTTTTTGTGGGAGAATTTGATCAAAAACATCACATATCACAATGTTTATTTTCTATGTAAGGATTGATTTAATAAGCCTTTGACATTGAATCATAGATTTTGTTTAGACCTTGTCTGCAGAACAGTTGAATAATCTGATTTATTAATTTAACTGGAAACACCTTGATATCGCTTGCTGCAGATGTTTGTGCTTCTGCATATTTCACACATTTTATAGATTTTCTCAGTTTCTTTTCCAAACTATGTCAAAATAGGCATGATTTGACCTAATAAAACAATAATTCTGTCTGATATTATCCCAGAATACCAAGTGCTGCAAACTCTGAAGCCAATTTACTCAGTTTTATGTGGAGATTTTTTTTCTGGAAAAATCAGGAAAAGTTGAGATGCTGAAACCTGCAACACTACAAGTCAACACATCAGGCTGTATTGGTCAAAGGGAAAATAGAGTTAATGCTTCAAGTTGGAGACCCTTTTTCAGAACCGTGAAAGAGTGAAAACAAGTTAGTTTTAATTTTTAGAGAAGGTTGAATTGGAATAGATAGGACAAAGGAAATAACTTTGAAAGGGTGTGAACAGGTTTGTCCAGCGTGGTTCTGATGTTTACAGTTCTGTGTAGTTAACATATTAATAAGGCAGTTAGATTGAAAGAAAATGAAGTTAAAGCTATGAAATGCGCATCAATGCCGTGGCTGAAATCTAAAACAAAAAGGTGACTGCTCGAAATGTCTAACAGATTAGGCAGTGCCTGGTGTGGAGAGAGAAGAACAGAGTTAATATTACAGATGGATAACTTTAACAGAGGAAATGGTCAGAAAAATGTCAAACTTAGCTGAAATTCCCCTTTTCCTTGTTATTATTTTCTTCTGTTTGATACTTGTGAATTAGGAAATTTTCCAAAGTTTCTTCTTAAGATTTTTATCTAATAACTCTTAAATCTGAAACTGAACCTTTGTATTTGCAGTTTCAGATACAAATTATTTGTGCAATAATTTTAAATTCACTGTGTTAATTGTTGTGGTAGTTAATGTGTTATCTCTATGCCATTCAATTGGTCATTCCCAAATGGGAGGATTTCACATATTTCACAAGCAGAGTTATCAATAAAGTTCAGTTGAGAATCCTGCAAGACTGGCCTCTGCGTGTCTCTCTGCACGCTCCCTCATAACAAACCCAACATGGTATCAGAAGTGGTTGATTGTTGATGAATTCTAGCTACAGACCAAAGGAGATACCCCCCCCCCCCCCCCCCACCAACAAGAAGGAATTTGCAGTAAGTCGGTTCTTGTTCACATATACCTGTGGGAGATGTCCATGGACTTGTTGGCTTGGACTGCCTATGCTAGTTGCTAACTGTATGCAGCAAGGCTGAGCTGAGACCTGGTCAAGGTTGCTAGGCAAGGCCTTTGAGCTGCACTCAAAAGTGGATACGTGGTAATTATCTGTGGGCCTCTAGCTTAGGGGAGTGCACAGAGACAGAGACACAACAGAAAAGTCAGTCAATCTCTCAGAGAGTTAAGACGATTGTAGTCCAAATGAATAAAATAAAAAATAAACCAACACACCGGAAAATGGATCAAATACCTGCAGTATCTACAGCTACTTACCAAATAAAGTTCCCCCGAGACATCTGACTTCTCTAAACCAGATGATATCGAGAGATGGCTCAGACACTTTGAAAGATTTCTGGTTGCAAGCAATGTCACTCAGGCTTCAGAAGAGCATCAAATAATCACACTGATGTACTGTGTGGGTGACAAAGCAGATGACATCATGGGTGGATGAGGACTGACAGGTACTCAGAAAAAGGAGTCCAGGCACAAAAATGATGCTGAGGAAAAGCGAGAAGCTGTACAAAAAAGGTGCAGTGAGAAAGACTACAGAAAGAAGTGACTGTGGAGTTCGGCTCAAACAAAACAGATAAGTGAAGCAAAGAGCAGGTAAAATGTCTAACTGCAGGAGATAGGGCATGTTCCCATTCCTTTGTCAGAGAACTCTGTCCAGCAAAAGAACTGAAATAGCACTAGTGCAATAGAATAGAGTTGGCCATTGTAAAAGCCAGTGTCACTCAGAAAGAGTTCTTCAGGAGGTCAAAGAAGACCATGAATCAGATGAAGAGAGAGCTTACCTTGGGGCTCTAGATTCAAGTAGACAAGGCTGGTGTAGCATGGGTCAGTTGCATGCAGTGACATTCAATATGGAGACTGGGGCAGATTTCACAGCCATCCCTGAATGTTCACAAAACTGGTGAGGAAAACAAGCATTACACTAAACTCAACAAAGCAAGTGCTCATGGGGCAGGAAACATTAGCTCAGTGTGAAAGGAATGTTTACTACTTCCATCCATAAAAATGAGAAACAGTTGATAGAGTTTGGTCAGTGTTGTTCAGAATCTCTTCTCAGCTCTACTGGGATGACATGTTAAACCTCATTTCAGGGTTGGATTTGTCAGTGGCAATAGATGCACCCAGAATTGTTCACAGGTCTGGGAGTGCTGAAAGAAGAGTACCTTATCCAGCTGAGGCCAGGAGTGACACTCTGCCCTCTGACCATAGGCCTCATGGAAGATACCAACATCTACTGAGCTCAGGCACGTGAAGGCTTTCCTGCATCACAGAGTAAACTGGACAAAGTTCACACTGAGTTGAAAAAGGACTAAATCTGCTGCAAGGTCACACTGCAAGCCAGCTGTTCCAAAAGGGCTTCATAAACTGAGACTTAGCCTCTTTGAAAGAGGCAGACTCACTATTCTTGACAGTTCGCTGCTAAAGGGCTTCAGACCCATCACTCCTGCTTCTGTGCACATCAAAATCATTAGTCAAATTCTCCAAGGACATGAAGGCAGCAAACAATGTCACCTAAGAGCAAGATAATCCATGGGATAGCCTGATCGGAGTGCACAGCTGGAAGATTATGTAAAGCAATGTGAAGCATTGCTTTGGATAGCTCTGGATTCCTCTGGATAGATTATGAAGCCATATATTTCATTTTAAAGTTTGCTTTTCATCTTGAATGTGACTCTGGAACTGTTGGGGCCTGTAATTTGCAGTTTGGAGATCTTTTGGGTGTTTCAGTGCTCTGCAGTCTCCAGGAAGATTCCATGAAGCAGAGGCAGCGTCAGCAATCCTCATGGTGACAAGGCTATGAGCTGATGTTTAACGCCATGTCTTTGATTAAAGCTTCCATCGTTTGCAGATTAAAGCAACGAGGGAGATTGAGATGCCAGGAGATTGCCTTTTTATTGCTGGTGAAATTGCTCTGTTATGGAGAGAGGAGGCTGCCTTTCTATTGGTGGTGAGAAAGGGAGAATGTTGCACAGGCTTTCTGGATCTTGGATGTGGACTTGGACTGTGGACTCTTTTTCAGTCTTATGTTTTTTTTGTATTCTGTGTTTTTCACCTGATCTTTCTTGTTTTCTTTACTCTGTGCAGGGTAGGGGGATTTGGGGGGGTGGAGGGTGTCAATGTACCTGTTCAATTTTTGTTCATTTTTTTGCGCAGGGAGGAGGGATTTGGGGCTGATGATCGTGCTGCCGGGTCTTTTCTTTTTTGGTTTCATGGCTATCCGGAGAAGAAGATTTTCAGAGTTTTATGCTTTGATAATAAATGAACCTTTGAATCTTCGATGCATGCAGAAAACTGCACATAAAATCATGCTGAACCTCTCTACCAAACAAAATTCCCAGAGTTTCCATGGCAAATTGCAGGCACTGACATTTTCAAGCTGAAAAGAGGCAAATACGTTCTCACTGTGGATTACTACTCAAGGAATGTTGAGGTGTCCAAGTCATCCTCTACATCCTCAGCAGCAGTTATACAGCACCTGAAAGCTGTATTCGCTCACCATGGAGTACCAGAGACACTTGTGTCAGGCAGTGATCCACAATTCAACTGTTCAGAATTCAAAGCCTTTGTTAGGGACTATGAGTTCAAATACCAGACAAGCAGTACCCACAGGCAAATGGAGAAGTGGAAAGAGCAGTGCAAACTATTAAAAATCTCTCACTGAGGAAAAGGAGCCCTACAAAGCACTGCTAGCTTATTGCTCCACACCTCTTACGAATGGTTACAGCCCATCAGAGCTGTCAATGGGGCTGGAGTCTGGGAACAAGCCTGCCTGTTCCTCCCTCCCTTCTCCAACCTCACTTATCGGAATTAGAGAAAGTGAGAAAATTTGAGAGAACACAGTGTGAGAAAATGACGGGCATGTAGGATCTCAGACGCAGAGCAAAATCTTTGTCACTGCTCAGGAATGGTGAATCTCTCTGGGTTTCAGACCAATTCACAAAAAAGAACAACAGTCTGGTACATGTGCCATGATTGTTTGTGATCAGAACATCACAAGGTGAAGTCAGGTGGAACAGGCGTGCGATCATACACCTTCAAGTCTACTAAAGGTAGAGGAAGAAATAGAATGGCTGCTCCTTATGACAAGGACCACTTACCTGAGGTGGATACACCTGTTCAGTAATCTCAGTCCACTCCAACATTTCCAGGTACCTATAGGAGATATGGTCATTTATCTGTCCCACCATATAGATGTACTCCATAGTCTAATAGCTTAGCACAGTATACTCCTCTTACTTTGCCGAAGTGTTCAGATAGTCTACCCTGACCTCCATTAGACTTAGTGCTTTTTTAAAAAAGTGTTCTAATGTTGAAAATATTTCACATAATGGGACTTTTTTTTAAAGGAATTCATGGAAAAGAAAGAAAAAAAAGAGTGAGAGACTTAAAAATAAAGAGAAGCACAGATAAAATGTTGGCAGTTCTTTTTTATGCTTATGCAGAAGAATAAGTTATGTGCTATGGGTAAAGTGAATTGAATTGTGGAATTTCAGTGACTATAACTTCAATGCAATTCTATAGACAGGAAGTAAATGCCTAGTTTTCTTTTCTCGAAGGGGAGATGTTGGTGTAGTTAATGAGTTAAACCCAGGCCACTCAGTTAGCCGCTCCTACACAGGAGGTGTTCACGCACTGTACAAGCAGTATTATCAATAAAGTTCAGTTGAAGCTCCTTCAAGGCGGGCCTCTGAAGTGTCTCTCTGCACTCTCCCTCAAACAAACACAACATTAATCATTGGTTGAAGATGAGTGCAGGAATATTTCTGCCCCCTTTGCTCACTTGCTAATGGTGATTTAAGGGGACTGAATGTGGCAGGAAACAAGTAGGACTTGACACAGATGAATGCAAGAAACTAAAGATGAATTTCTAAATGAGGCTCATCAGGACCTGGTACTATAAATACATTAAGGTGAAAATAAAAAAGTATCAAGACTTTCCATCAAATGGAGCATTAATTAGATAATTGCATAGATATCAGTTCTATATATATATTTTTTTTAACACGGTGTCTTCAGTGAAGTTAAAGACCTAAACCTTAATTTTTCAGACTGGGTGTGGGATAGCCTTGTCCCAGGTAATGTAATAAAGTAAGAATGCAGGAACGATTGTAGCAATAGTTTTTATTCCTTGTTTAGAACTGGATTGGGATGAGGGGGAAATATTAAAAAAATAGAAGCCTCTCTTAAATCTTCAGAATTTCTTTTATAATTCTGTTCATGAAGGGCAACATCATAGCGAAGTGGTTACATAACCAGCGACAGGTTCAATTCTGCCACTTTCACGAAGGAGGTACATTCTCCCTGTGATTGTGTAGGTTTCCTCCGGGTGCACCTGTTTCCTCCCACTTTCCAGAGAAGTACAGGTTAATAGGATGATTTTTCACATGGTACAATTTGGCTGCATGGCTCATTGGGCTGGAATAGCCTGTTACCGTGCTGTATCTCTAAATAAGGTAGAAATAAGTAAATTAAGATGCATAAATTGTCCAGCAGATGGCACTCTTTTCATCCCATTGTCATTTGCTCCTCAAGGACAGAACACAGTTGAAACCCCCACACAAGGAAGACTTTGAATGGATTATAAACAATATGTATAATTATTAAAGTAATATATATTCTGTGCTTTTTCATTACCAATAATATTTTACCACAAAATCTTTAAATAAATTCCATTACTGGGATGCAAATTTAAAGTGCATATTTTATAAATTCGCTTTGAAAACAACAATATTCCAAAAAAAGATTTTAGTTAGATATGAACTAATTGCAGTTTAAAAAAAATTATACCTTTAGAACATTCACATAATGTAAAGATCTTCCACTCCACTCTTGGCTGAAATGCAGCAAACACAGATTTTGATTATCTCTATGACTGGAATCTGTAGAACACGGAAGTTTCCACAGCCTCATCTCCCCTTACAGTTCTATAAATAATTGACGAAAAGCAACAATATAAAAACTATAAGGGGAATGGGTCTTACCCTGAACACCTGCCAGACAATGCTCCTCCAATAACCTGCCCTCCAGTAACAGAAGTCTGTGGTGCAGCAGGAGCACAAAGGCACTAAGTGTAAATGATGGAAGAAGTACACAATTCACAAACTTGTCCCATCAAACTTCTCCTGCCCATAGTGGAAGAGTCTAAAGTTTCCACATAGGGCTCATTAAGCACCTCAGACTGCACAGGATCATATAGTTCATATAGATCATATAAGTCCACATAGTTGTATGGATGCTGTTACCTCATCCTGCTACGTCAGGATGCTGTTCATCGACTATAGATCAGCATTTAATACCGTTATTCCCACAATCCTGATTGAGAAGTTACAGAACCTGGGCCTCTGTAGCTCCCACTGCAATTGGATTCTTGAGTTCCGAACCGGAAGACCACAATCTGAGCGGATTGGTGATAACATACCCTCCTCACTGATGATCAACGCTGGCACACCTCAGGAGTGTGTGCTTAGCCCTCTGCTCTACTCTCTCTATACTCATGACTGTGTGGCTAGCCATAGCTCAAATATCATCTATAAATTTGCTAATGATGTAACCATTACATCAGCGAGATTCATTATCAGAATCTCAGATGGTGACAAGAGGTTGTACAGGAACGAGGTATGCCAGCTGGTGGAGTGGTGTGGCAGCGACAGCCCTGCACTCAACGTCAGTAAGACGAAAGAGCTGAATGTGGACTTCCGGAAGGGTAAGACGAAGGAACACATACCAATCGTCATAGAGGAATCAGAAGTAGAGAGAGTGAACAGTTTTAAGTTCCTGGTTGTCAAGATCTCTGAGGACCTAACCTGTTCCCAACATATTGATGCAGTTATAAAGAAGGCAAGACAGCGACTTTACTTCATTAGGAGTTTGAAGCGATTTGGTATGTCAACAAATACACTCAGAAACTTCTATACGTGTACCGTGGAGAGCATTCTGACACGCTGCATCACTGTCTGGTATGGAGGGGGGGGGGGGGGTTACTGCACAGGACTGAAAGAAGCTGCAGAGGGCTATAAAGTTAGTCAGTTCCATCTTGGGTACTAGACTACAAAGTACCCAGGATATTTTCAGGGAGCGGTGTCTCAGAAAGGCACTGTCCATTATTAAGGACATCCAGCACCCAGGGCATGCCATTTTCTCACTGTAACCATCAGGTGGGAGGTACAGAAATCTGAAGGCACACGCTCAGTGATTCAGGAACAGCTTCTTCCCCTCTGCCATCCAATTCCTAAATGGACATTGAACCCTTGAACACTACCTCACATTGTAAATATATATTATTTCTGTTTTTTGCATGAAATTTTCATCTATTTAATATACGTTGTTACGGATTCAGCAACAATAAATATATGAGTGAGGCAGGGTTTCTTTATAACAAATAAAACATTTGTTAAACACTGAAAAACAAACCCCCAAAAGTAAACAAACAGCTAACACAACTGGAAATCAGCTGCTGTACGGCAGCTTGAACAGTTCTTAAAAGTAGCACTGCGAAAGTTCAAAATGCTTACAGTCCATTAAAGGAGAGACTTTTTTAGACGATTTAAATTCTCTTTCACGTCATGTTGTTGCGGTTCCCAGTCGAATTATACTTTTCCCGGAGAATTTACGAAGATGAAAATGAAACGGCTTAAAGGCACTGACCTTTCCTTGATGAAACTGTACCCAACCCTTTCTGCTCTTATCGCAGGGGCTAACAAGGGCACAGCCAACAAATTCCTTCGGAATGAGGATCAAACAAGGTCAAACCTGTTTCACCGTCGAAATCGACTTCCCTCGATCTTTTAGCTCCCGAACTCCGATCTTTACTCTCCACTGATTTTTAACTGACAGTATTATAAAGAAACTGCCGGCAATGACCTTTTAAACTTTAGGCATGAAATAAAACTCCACCTTTCAACGGAACTGCATCATAATATTGGACCACGCAATAGCATGGAGTCAAAATGGCAAATCCAGCCATGAACTGCCCTTCCTCACAGGGAGGGGTCCTCCTTTTATACCCTGTTGAAAAAAAAACTGTCCCATGACCTCTACTGGCGGGAAAGTGATGTCACTCCACCATCACAAGACCACTACCTTAGGTCCAGTATAGCTTCAACACCACTGTCACGTGACAAGTACAAGATACCCACGGGTATGTAACAACGTACAAAACTGTAATTGATTGATTGATTTATTTTTCTTCTATATTATGTGTTGCATTGAATTGCTGCTGCCAAGTTAACAAGTTTCACATCACATGCTGGTGATAATAAACCTGATTCTGATTCTGGGTTAGAAGTTATTTCTGGAAATAAGTTCTAAACTTGTTATGCCACAGGTATAAAAGCCTGAAGCATGTACCTCCATGCTGAAGGATAGCTTCAGGTACACTGTTATCAGACTCTTGAATAGACCGTAAGACCGTATGATATAGTAGCAGAGTTAGGCCATTTGTCCCATTAAGTCTGCTCTGCATGATAAGTCCTTTTGTACAACATGGATTTATTGTGGAGCAGCTGATCAGATGTCCACTATGTCCAGGAAACGACTTCACCAGGTAGAGATGAGGAGTCTTCAATCTGATAAGCTCCCCAGGCCCCTCGTTCCAGTACCAAAACCCAAATGACCCCCTCTGTACTCCTCCCCACCCCGGCAGCTCTATGTACACAGGAGGCTCTGGTGGATTCCAGTGCAGTGGGCAACTTTTTGTCCTGGACTGTGTGCAGCTTGGATTCCCTGCTGAGCCCCTCTCTCACCCCTTCTCCATCTTGGCCATTGATGGACACCCTTTGGGGTCTGGGATGGTCGGAGCATGTGCGCGGCCCGTGCTCACGAGCATCAGAGAGCACCAAGAGTCAAGTCGTCTCCTCCTTACCCAACACTCCTCTCATATTGTGCTACTCTTGGCTCTCCACTCACAACCCTCACTTCACTTGGCCACCGCTGTGTTGGGGATACACCTGCCAGACCACTTACCTGCATTCTCAGCTGACTTCATCCAATAAATTTGTGGAGATGGACGAAACACTTGACCTCATCAAACTCCCAGAGGAATATTATGTCTAAGCCATTGCCTTCAGTAGAAGGAAAGCCAGCACCCTTCCGCCATACAGACCACATGACTGCACAATCCATCTGCTTCCTGGTACCACCCCTCCCTGAGTTTGTCTGTTCTCCCTTTTCCCACTTGAGACCCAAGACTTCATTTGACCATCTCATTCCCCAGCCAGTGCAGGATTCTTCTTTGTCAAAAAGAAAGATGGGGATATCTGTCCCTGCATCAACTACCCTGGAGTCAACAAAATCACTATTAAGAACTGTTATTCTCTCCCCTTGATGAATAGTGCACTCAAAACACTCTGCAGGGCCCGGATCTTCACCAAGCTGGATCTATGGAGTGCGTACAACCTGATCTGCATCCGCCGGGGTATGAGTGGAAGCTGACATTTATAATACCTACTGGCCGTTATGAATACTCGATGATGCCTTTTGGAGTTTGCACCAGTCTAGCTGTTTTCCAAGCTTTCATTAAAGAGATCTGCTGAGAAATGCTACACTGGATGTACTCAGCTCCATCAGACATCTTCATCTTCTCCAGGAGCCTCCAAGACTATGTGTGTCACGTCCATTCAGATCTTCAGCGTCCCTTTGAAAACCAATTGTAATGAAACCTAGGGAAATGCCAGTTCCACACCCCAGTCATTTCCTTCCTGGGATACATCCTTTCACCTCAAGCTATAACCACGGACCGAGGGAAGTGTCCGCTGTTGTTGAATGGCCCTGACCACATCTGTTCAAACAGTTAGAGCGCTTCTTGTTCTTCTCCATCTTCTACTGCCGTTTCATCGGGAACTGCAGTCAAATTGTGCTCCTCTCACCTCCCTCACAAGATCACCTGCCTAATGGATAACCTGATCTGCTGCCCCGGACCACCCTTTTGAGGAGCTCAAGAGAGATACTTTGCTATCATTCCCATACTCCGCCATCCAAACTGCTCTGGAACCTTTGTGGTCGAGGTGGATGCATCTTCTGCGGCTATTGGAGCTATCCTCTCCCAGCGAGGACTGGATGGGAGGACACACCCTTGGGCCTTTTTCGTGTGCAAATTCAACTCTACACAACACCTTTATGGAGTAAGAGACATTAAGTGGACCTTGGAGGAACGGAGACATTGGCTGATGGGAACACTGAGCCTGTCCTGATCTAGACTGACCACCAAAACGTCATATGCATTCAACAGACCAGCCAACTCAACCCACATTAGGCTTGCTGGGCTCTCTTCTTCGAACAATTCAACTCCCTCTCTTATCAACCCGGATCCAAGAACATGAAGACAGACACCCTGTCACGATGGTTTGTCTCATCTTAAATGGAGATCAACTCTTTGCCCATCATTCTGTCCTTGCAGATCTGCACCTGAATCACCTGGGATCTTTGGAATCAGATCCACCAAGCCCTGTGGCAGGTGTGACACTGCTCTGGCCAACACACCTGACAGCCGTGTGCTCTGAGGCTCTCCAGTGCACTCACACCCCCTCACCCTCTCTGGACATCCAGGCTCACTTTGGACTCTGGATTTTCTGCAATTCTGTTTTGGTGGCCCACCTTTATCACAGACGTATGTCAGTTTGAACCTGGCTGCCCTCAATGTGCCTGATCCAATTCCTCTAATCAGTGGCTCTCTGGGCTCCTGCAGCCTCTACCTGTCCCTTGATGCCTGTGGTCCCATATCACCATAGAGTTCATCACAGATTTGCCATGTTCTGCTGGGTCCAGAGTGATCATGACAATGGTGGACTGGTTCTTTTAGGCCACCCTCTACAAACTTCTGTCAGCTGCTGAGATGGTGGACGTGGTTCTTAAACATGTAGTTTCCCTCAGCTCATAGTGTCAGGTTGGGGCCCACAATTCATCTCCCATTTCTGACAAGCCTTCTGCTCCCTCCTTTACACCTCAGCGAGTTTGTCGTCTGGCTATCATCTACAGACAAAATGTCAGTCAGTAAGAGCCAATCAGCAAGTGGAGAAATGTTTGTGATACTTCCCCACCTCTAACCCTTCCATATGGAAGAAGGATCTGCTCTCAGCTGAACTGTCCCATAATCTACACACTTCCTCTGCTATGTGTATGTCACCCACTGAAGAGCTTCATGGCTCCTACAGAGAAGCCAATGATGGAACTCCTGTCCACCAGAGCGCTGGTTCACCACTGCCAGAACGCTTGAAAGTGGGCACTGAGGGTCATCCTAACTGCCAACTGTGTCTATTGCCACCAGGCCAACTGCCAGCAGTGCCCAGCTAAGCTACTATGGCCTGGGGACTGTGTCTGGCTGTCCAACCGAGATCGTCACCTGCACACTGACTCCTGCAAGCTCTCATTGTGGCTCATTGGTTCCTTCAAGACTGTCCATTGCATCAATTCAGTTACTTACCATCTTCACGGGTTGGGGGGGGGGGGGGAGTGTGTGTGTGGAGATACATCTCTACCAAAGGAAGTGAAAGGTACTCCTTCCCTCTGCTAGGCTCAAGGTCACCTTTGGGCAAGGTGTAGCACCTGCTTATCCCTTGATCAGGGTAACGTGAAGTCATGGGAGCATGTAGTGGATGATTGTATGAGCGGCTGGTGCATATCACCAGTCCTGGTTATGCGACCCGATGCCAGACAACCTCCGAAGACTATTAGTAACAGCTGTGGTTATCCTTCTTGTAAAGATATTGCCCAGAAAAAGGCAAGGGCAAGTCTGTAGAAAAATTTGTTAAGAATCATGGTCAAAGGCCATGATGGCACACGTCATATGACACGACACATAACGATGATAGGTTATATCACATAACCTTCCACATATCCTGCCTCAAGGCTGTTGTCCATGGAACTCTCAACCTGCACCTCCAGAACCTAGGATGGTGGAAGCCGGTCCAGAATGCGATTTGTCGGTTGGTAGATTCATGCCGTTGTTGACAGGGAGTGCAGTTTCTGGTTGACTGGGAAGGATACACCTGCAGGATATCTCCTGGGTGCTGTCCAGTTTCATCTTGGTTTCATCACTCATCGAGGAGTTCTGGATCATCTTAGGGCATCTGATCATCTTGGTCATAGAAGGGGTCTGGCCTGCACTTCCCAGTCTCCATTCAGCTAACAGGAGTCACCTGTCACTCATTGCCAACTCATCAAATGCAGCCCATTTAAACCTAGCTCTCATCTACAGTCCTTGTTCACCCATCAGATCAATTAGTTGCTCCTAGTCTTCTGTAACCTTGTTGCCTTTTGATGGTGTCTGTTATCTTGTGTTAGGAATCATTTCTCAATTGTCTTGTGGCTCCCTGTGGCTTGTATTTTGCAGTTTCTTCTTAAAGTTATTGCTCAGCACTAAATTATTCCGGATTTGTGTGAAGCTTCCTCTGCAATTTCTGTCAGGAGAGGGGGCAGTGGAAGTTCACAAGAATGTTGATAGGACTGGAAAATTATGGTAAAAACAGGATTGTTTTCATTAATATAGTTGAGGGTGAGTAGGGTTATGCAAGAGGAGAGAAGCAGAGTGGTAGGAGTATCAAAAATAAGAGGCACATGTTTAAGGTGTCAGGAAAGCATTTTAGAGAGGGTCGGTAGAATAAAATTTTTATAGAGAGAGAGCTATTGATATTTGCAATCCAGTTCCAGAGGAGGAAGTGAAATCAGATTCAGTTGCTACTTTTAAGAGGCATTTAAGCAGACAATTTACATAGGCAATGCATAGAAGGATATGGATTTAGTATGCTACAGTTGAAAATAGTGTAGATGGACAAGAAGATTGGCATGGATATGATGGGCCGGAAGTCTGTTTCGATGCAATAATGACTCTGACTATGAGAGTATAGATATCAGAAAATGAAAATGTGCTAGATTATTTTTCCAAAGGGCTGACTTAAAAGAGACCATTAAAATTAGTAAGTTTGGAAAGCGATGCAGAGAGAATCCAGTAATGGGGAAGAATATAACCGGCAGCAATCAATATAAAGTACACACCAAGAAATCTCATAAGGAATTCAGGGACTGTGGAAATGGTTAAAATGAAGATTATTTAAAGGGTGATTGAACAAGCAAATGAGGAGAATGCAAATAACAATGGTTAGATTAAGTGTGCTGAAAAGGCCTTTTCTGAGCTCCCATTTCTGCATAATTCTATGCCAGCATTGTATGACTGTGCTTGGTGTAAGAGGGGATGGGGAAATGTGGTGCTGCAAATAAAACAGGGAATTTCTAGGTTTTGTGGAAGGGTGACTGATCTTTGAAATTAACAGATGGTACCTTAAAATTAATTAACTCATTTATGCTTATGGTCGCCCTGGCAAATAGTCGTTACACGCCGTGCTTGGTTTTATACTCAAAGCTCATGTCTGGACACTGCCATATTCCATCTCCTGTTAACTTTTTCAGATACCCTTCCCAGGAAAAGTTAATATTTAGCCTCCTGGGTAGCATTACACAGTATGTTTCTGTGCTCCAATGTGGACCTCTTCTACATTTAGAATGTTTGGGTTTTTATTTGTATCAACAACTCAGCAAGGCAAATTGATTCCTTGAATACATTCATCACCTTGTCAAGAAATGCAATTAGTACTTTGATAATTAACGTGACGTTTGATTTGCTTTGTTTGAGAATTTTCTGTGCAAATACAGCTTGGTGAATGTGAAGAATAAATTTTATTCCCTGTTTTCTCTTCAACTGACATAAACACAGATTAGAAAATTAGTGAGAAAGCACCTTTGGAGTTTGAGTTTGAGCAATAAGTTAATTGTCTCACTGGAAAAATAGGAGTATTCTGAGCTATGTGCACTGCCCTTTGGACGACCATTATCCATTTTCCCAGCATGTGAGACTTAGCGAACACCTCCCACTAGGGTAGTTTTTAACTGCACTGCTAAATTACAATGCCATTCAGCTCTTAGCTTTTTCTGAATTTTGCCAATCTTTCTCTTCTCCAATTTGCTAATTAAATTTTCTGACAACACTAATAATGAGGCCGCGTACAGAGAGGAAGTCATCACTCTGAAACAGTGGTGTAAAGAAAATAACCACCCCCTCAACATTGCAAAAACGAAGGAGCTGGTTGTGGACTACGAGATGAATGGAGACAGGCTCACCCCTATAGATATCAGTGGATCTGGGACTGAGAAAGTGAACAGCTTTAAGTTCCTTTAAGGCACAACAGCGCCTCTTTCACCTCAGATGGTTGAAGAAGTTTGGTATGGTCCCCCAAATTCTAAGGAATTTCTATAGGAGCATGATTGAGAGCATCCTGACTGGTTGCATCACTGCCTGGTGTGGGAACTGTACTTCCCTTAATCGCAGAACTCTGCAGAGAGTGGTGTGGACAGCCCAGAACATCTGTAGATGTGAACTTAGCACTATTCAGGACATTTACAAAGACAGGTGTGTAAAAAGGGCCCAAAGGATCATTGGAGACCAGGGTCATCCCAACCACAAACCGCTTCCCCTGCTATCATCCAGGAAATAGTACCACAGCATAAAAGCCAGGACCAACAGGCTCCAGGACCTCTTCTTCCACCAGGCCATCAGACTGCTTAATTCATGCTGATGCAACTGTATTTCTAGGTTGCATTGACTATCCTGTTGTACATAATATTTATTATAAATAACTGTAATTGCACATTGCCCATTTAGATGGAGATGTAATGTGAAGATTTTTACTCCTCATGTATGTGAAGGATGTAAGTAATAAAGTCAATTCAATTCGATTTAGTTCTACCCTCATTTCTCAATCATTGCCAGTTTCTTTTACTATTTTAAGCTAGCAACCTTTTTCTCCTATTGGGTGCTTTGCCTGGAGATTGATGGAAATGCCTCTGTGTGACTTACGGTATGTATGATATAAATGTAATTTTCCACTCATCAGACTCTGTAGTCATGTACAGTAATATATATTTGGCCAATCATTTTTTCATTGAAATAAGGCTAAAAGCTGATCAGTGGCATATGCAGTAGGAATTTCTCTTCGTAATTTTTGATAGTCTTTTGCTTTGCCATTGGCTAGATTGCTCTTGCTGAGGGGTGACATGCACTAGGATAGGCTAAATAGTTCTTTGCTGCCTTAAATTTTCTATGAATCTGTGAAAGATTAACGTAGGAGAATTGCTTCTATAAGGTTTATTTGCTGACCTGGTCAGAGCACTCTTTTTTTTAAATAAAGAGGTCTTTTTTTCAGGCCCTCTTCCTCTGCACAAAACCATGCTGAAAGCCCAGTGGAAGCATAATTAAAACCCATTTTTACTTTGAAATGGTAGGCAATATTTTGTCAACTGTCTTTAGAAACTAGATCGAAATTTGAAGAATAATTTTCCAGTCAAATTGAGACAAGTTGAAAGTAATTAATGAATCCATTAAATAGCACCAACTCAGACAGGGGTGACTTAATTAGTCCTGCAGTTGAGACTTGTTCCTTATATAGCTCATACAGACTGTTAATGCATATGGATAGGCACAAAGATTAAGAGAACAAACTACCTCCTCAGTCCCTTGCCTACTGAATTCACCTATTCAATATGATATGAAACACACTACGTCATGGCAGTTGAGTTTTGTCCTCAAAATTCTGACAATATACAGACTAGTCACTCAATATGATCCAATTTCCAGTCCTGGATGTTAAAAACATAATTGATTAGAATTGCAAAGACATTTTTTCAAGACTAGGAACTATGAATGCAATTCTGAATGAAATAAAGGTATCCATGTGACAAGCCCAATTTTTTTTCCTAAAATTAACCTGCTTTAAAATTATCATGGCTTTATCTCTTAAAAGGCTTTTGATTACTGCCAGACTGAAAGTCATATTGCATTTCAGTGTGGATACTTGGAAAAATGTCAAGATTATTATGAGATAGTCAACACTTTACTAAGGGTGACTTCAAAGTCTGGGATGAGTAAGTGGATCAATAGAGAACGACTCTTAACAATTGGAGCCAAGGAAGATACTAAACAATGCATTAGTGCCAGATGGAGGAAGAGATCAGGAAGGTCAATATTATAAAACCATAAGGTATAGGAGAAGATTTAGGCCATTCAGCCCCTCAAATCTACTCCATTACTCCATCAAGGCTGATTTATTACCCTTCTTAACCCCATTCTCCTGCCTTCACTCCATAACCGTTGATGCCCTGACTAATCAAAAATGTATCAACTTCTGCGTTAAATATACTCAATCAGTTGAACTCCGCAGCTGTCCAAGGCAATCAGTTCCATAGATTCAGTGTCCATTGGCCATAGAAATTCCTCCTCATCTGTTCTAAATGGATGTCCCTCTATTCTGATGCTGTGCTCTTTGGTTCTAGACTCACCCAGTACAGGAAACATCCGCTCCATATCCACGCTATCTCGGACTTTCAATATTTAATAGGTTTCAATGAGATTCCCCCTCATTCGTTTAAACTTATGTGAGTACAGTCCCAGAGTCATCAAATGCTCCTCATATATTAACCCTTTCACTTTCAGAATCATTCTTGTGAACCTCGTCCAGACCCTCTCCAATGCCAGCACATCTTTTCTTAGATAAGGGGCCCAAAACATTTTACAATACTCCAAGTACAGTCTGACCAATGCTTTTTAAAGCTTTAGCATTACATCCTTGCTCCTATATTCTAGAACTCTTGAAATGAATACTAATATTGCATTTGCATTTTCTATCAACATCTCAACCTACAAGTCAACCTTTAGGAAATCCTGCACATGGACTCACAAGTCTCTTTATGTCTCTGATTTTTGAATTTTCTCCCCATTTAAAAAATAGTCTACTCCTTATTCCTTCTACAAAATGCATAATCATACATTTCCCTACATTATATCCCATTTGCCACTTTGCAATTCTCCTAATGTCCTTCTGCAGAATCCTGTCTGAAAATCCAAGTAAACAACATCCACTACTTTCCTTTGTCTATCCTGCCTCCTATTTCCTCAAAGAATTCCAAAAGATTTGTTCTTTCTTTTGCCTCCTTCCCTTCTTAAACATTGGAGTGACATTTGCAATTTTCCAGTCCTCTGTAACCATTCCAGATTTTAGTGATTCTTGAAACGAGATTACTAATGCCACCATAATCTCTTCAGCTTTCTTTTTCAGAAACCTGGACTGTGGTCTAACTGGTCTAAGTGACTTAACTACCTTCAGACCTGTCAATTTCCCAAGCACCTTCTCCTTAGTAATAGCAACTACACTCACTGCTACACCTGACACTCCCAAATTTCTGGCATACTGCTAGTGTCTTCCACAGTGAAAACTATGCAAATACTTGGTAAGTTCATCTGCTGTTTCATTGTCCACCATTACTTTCTCTACAGTGTCAGCTTCCAGCAGTTTGATATCCACTCTCGACTCTCTTTTACTCTTTATACGGCTGATAAAAACTTTTGGTATCATCTTTTTTATTATTGGTGGGCTTACCATCATATTTCATTTTTTTTCTCCTTATGTTTTTATTTAGCTGCTTTCTGTTGTTTTTTAACAACTTCCCAATCCCTACTAATTTTTGTTATGTTATATGCCTTCTCATTTGCTTTTATGCTGCCTTTGACTTCCCTTGTCAGCCATTGCCTCATCCCCCCTTTCGAATACTTCTTCATCTTTGAAATGTATCCATTCTGTGCCTTCTAAATTGCTCCCAGGAACTCCAATCCTTGCTGTTCTGCCAACATCCCGGCTAGTGTTTTCTTCCAATCAGCTTTGGCCAGCTCCTCTCTCATGCCTCTGTAATTCAGTTTACTCCACTGTAATACTGATATATCTGGCTTTATTTACTTCCTCTCAACCTGCAGGGTGAATTCAGTCATATTATGACTCCCGTCTCCTAAGCATCCCTTTATCTTCGGCTCCCTAACCAAATCTGATTCATTATACAACACTCAATTCAGAATTACCTTTGCTCCAGTGAGCACAACCACATTCTGTTCTAAAAAGCTATTTCGTAAGCTTTCTACAAATTCCCTCTCTTAGAATCCAGCTCCAACGTGATTTTCCCATATTGAAATATCCCAGGATTTTCGTTGGCATGCATTTTCTATCTTCCATTGTAATTTGTACCCACATCCTGCCTATTGTTTGGTTGTCTGTAAATGACTCCCATCAGGGTCATTTTACCCTTGGAGCCTTTTAACTCTACCCACAAAGATTCTCTATCTTCTGATCCTATGTCACCTCTTTCTAAGGATTTGATTTTATTTTTTTAGTAACAGAGCTACCTCATGTACTCTGCCTACCCGTCTGTCCTTTTGTTATGAGGTGTTTCCTTGGATGTTAAGATCCCAACCATGATCTTCTTTTAGCCATGACTCAGCAATGCCCACAGTGTCAAACCTCCCAATCTCTAACTGTGCTACAAGATTATCTACCTTGTTCTGTGTGCTAAGTGCATTTAAATATAACGCCTTCAGTCCAGTTGCAGCTTCTGAGAGAGCGTATAAAGAAACTGGAGCTGCAGTTTGATGACCTTTGACTGATACAGGAGAATGAAGAGGTGATAGACAGGAGCTACAGGGAGGTAGTCACCCCTAGGTTACAGCAGACAGGTGGCTGTCAGGAGAAGGAGGGGAAGTACACAGGCAGTTCAGAGTATACAGGTGGCTGTTCTCCTCAATAATAAGTATATAATTTTAGATAATATTGAAGGGATGACCTTGCTGGCGTGGCGGGGGAGGGGTGGGGGGGAGCCACAGTGACCGGGTCTCTGGCACTGAGTCCGGTGTTGTGGCTCAGAAGAGCAGAGAGATGAAGAGAACTGCAGTGTTGACAGGAGATTCCTTAGTCAGAGGAACAGAGACGAGATTCTCTGGGAGCAATAGTGACATCCAGATGGTATGTTGCCTTCCTACTGTTAGTATCAGGGATGTCTTGGATCACCATGGCATTCTCAAGGGTGAGGATGAGCAGCCAAAAGTCTTGGTACATATTGGCACTAATGACATAGGTAGACAATGTGAGCAAGTCCTGAAGAGATATTTTAGAGATCTAGGTAGAAAGCTGAGAAACCGGATCTCCAGAGTAGTAACCTCTGGATTGCTGCCTGTGAAATGTGCTAGTGAGGGTAAGAATACTTGGCAGGTGAATGTGTGGCTGAGGAACTGGTGAAAGTGGCAGTGGTTCAGATTTATGGATCACTCAGATCTCTTCTGGGGAAGGTATGACCTGTACAAAAGGAATGGATTGCAGCTGAATCTGAGAGGGGTCAAATATCATCGTGGGCAGGTTGGCTAGAATTGATTTGGAGGGTTTAAACTAATTTAGGAGGGGTATGGGAGCTGGAGGTAGTTGGTTTACAAGCAGAGGGAATGGGTAATGCGACTCCTAGTAAGAAGAGGCTGATGGTATGGCAAAATTGCAGTCAACAGGATGAGTTACAATGTAAGAGCTAGACAAAATCAAAAAGGGTGAATACAGGATTGAAAGTGTTATATTTGAATGTGCGCAGTATATGGAATAAGGTAGATGAACTTTTAGCACAGTGTGATGTAGGGCATCATTGAATCATGGCTGAAATAAGGTTATAGTTGGGAGCTTAATATCCAAGGATACAGATTGTATTGAGAGGATAGGCAGGAAAGTAGAGGGGGTGGTGTTGCTCTTATTGGTAAAAAATGAAATCAAGTCATTAGAAGATGGTGACATAGGGTCAGAAGGTGTTGAATCATTGTGGATAGAGCTAAGGAACTGCGAGGGTAAAAAGGCCCTTAAAGTGTAAAAGAAAGTTGAGAGCGTATATCGGTCTGCTGGAAAAGGATGCAGGGGAAGTTGTGATAGGGCCAAGGAAATGGTAGAAAAATTGAATAAGTATTTTGCATCAGTCTTCACTGTGGAAGACACCAGCAGTATGGTTGAAGTTCCAGGTGTCATGTGTATGAAGTTACCATTACTAGAAAGAACGTTCTTGGGGAAACTGAGAGGTCTGAAGGTGGATAAGTCATCTGGACCACCAGATGTTGTGCAGACCAGGGTTCTGAAAGAGATGGCTGAAGAGATTGTGGAAGCATTAGTAATCATCTTTCAAGAATCACTAGATTATGGAATGGTCCCTGAAGACTGCAAAATTGCAAATGTCACTCCACTCTTCAAAAAAGGAGAGAGACAGAAGAAAGGAAATTATAGTTAGTCTGACAGTGGTTGAGAAGTTGATAGAGTTGATTGTTAAGATAGTGGTTTGGGGGTACTTGGAGGTACATGATAAAATCGGCCATAGTCAGCATGGATTCCTCAAGGGAAAATCTTGCCTGACAAATCTTTTGGAATTCTTTGAAGACGTAACAAGCAGGATAAACAAAAGGAAATTGGTTGATGTTGTGTACTTTCACAAGATGCCACGCATGAAGCTGCTTTACAAGCTACGTGCCCATGGTATTACAAGAAAGATTCTAGCGTGGATAAAACAATGGCTGATTGGCTGGAGGCAAAGTGTGGGAATAAAGGGAGCCTTTTCTGGTTGGCTGCCAGTGACTAGTGGTGTTTCACAGGGGTCTGTGTTGGGACGGATTCTTTTTTTTGTTCTATGTCAATGATTTGGATGATGGAATCGATGGCTTTGTTGCAAAGTTTGCAGATGATACGAAGATAGGTGGAGGGGCAGGTAGTTTTGAGGAAGTAGAGAGGCTATGGAAGGACAGATTAGGAGAATGGGCAAAGAAGTGGTAGATGGAATACTGTGTTGGGAAATGTATGGTCATGAACTTTGGTAGAAGAAATAAAAGGGTTGACTATTTTCTAAATACAGAGAAAATACAAAAATCTGAAGTGTAAAGGAACTTGGGAATCCTTGTGCAGGATTCCCTAAAGGTTAATTTGCAGGTTGAAACCGTGGTGAGGAAGGCAAATGTTAGCATTCATTTCAAGAGGACTAGAATATAAAAGCAAGGATGTAGTGTTGAGACTTTATAAAGCACTGCTGAGGCCTCACTTGGAGTATTGTGAGCAATTTTGGGCCCCTTATCTTTGAAAGGATGTGCTGAAACTGGAGAGGGTTCAAAGGAGGTTCACAAAAAAATGCTCCAGTATTGAATGGTTTGTCATATGAAGAGCACTTCATGGCTCTGGCCCTGTATTCACCAGAATTCAGAAGAATGGGGGGTGACTAATTGAAACCTATCGAATGATGAAAGGCCTTGATAGAGTGGATGTGGAGAGGTTGTTTCCTATGGTGGGAGAGTCTAAGATCAGAACACCCAGCCTCAGAATAGAGTGGCATTCTTTTAGAATGGAGATAAGGAGGAATTTTTTGAGTAGGAGAGTGGTGAATTTGTGGAATTCATTGCCACAGGCAGCTGTAGAGACCAAGTCTTTATGTATATTTGAGGCAGAGGAAGATAAATTCTTGATTGGTCTGGGCATGAAGGGACATGGAGAGAAAGCAGGTGATTGGGGCTGAGAGAAAAAATGGATCAGCCATGATGAAATGGCGGAGCAGACTCGATGGGCCAAATGGCCTCATTCTGCTCCTATGTCTTATGGTCTTTATTTGCTGCTCCAGATTCCAGCATCTACAGATGTTGTCTTGGTTTCCAATTCAAAGGGAACCTCATCTAGTTTGTTGGTTGGTTAAAGTTTTATTGCCATTGCTAAGGACAATGAATTTGTAGTGCTACTCTATTCAGTTGCAAAAGCACTAAAAACACAATAACGAAATTTGAAATAATATCAGAGTTATTTAGAATGACATCTAAGTTACAATGGAATGAAAAACAAAGAACTGTAAAATGCTGCTTTGTTCAATTGCACGACGGCCCTGGGAAAAAGCTGTTTTTCAGTCTGGATGTCTGTTCAGAGTTGTTTCTGCATCTCCTGCTGGATGGCAAGCAACTGAACAGGTGATTACCGGGGCGGGATGAGTCTATCATGATTTTCCGAGCTCGCCATAGATATTGTGACGTGTAGATAGTTTCCATGTCTGGTATTGGTATCCCAATAACATTCTGTACAGTCCTGACTACTCAATGGAGTGCTCTTTGGTTGATCTTGTTGCAACTAGTTGACCATACATAGTGTATCGCTGACTGCTTTGGGATTGGTATAATGGTTGATTTTTTGAAGCATGCAGGGACCACAGCAAGCTACAGGGAAGTTATAGATTTAAGTAAAAATAAAACCTCTACCGGCTGGTCACTGCAGTCCCTGAGGCCCTCTGGTTATCCCAACCCCAAATACATCCTTTATATACTCTCACATTAGGGCTCCATATGGTGGTTGGAGTCCATGTGCAGCAAGTGACTTGACAGGGCAGATGATGGGGTGGGGGTGGGGTAGTTGTTTTACACAGCATCTGTGTTCATTCTGTATTTGTGACTCTGAGCTTCTCGTCACCTGCCTCTTTAATTCTTCATCACTCTCCCACTTCTATGTTCGGCTTTGTGATCTCTTGCATTGTTACGAGGCCCGTGCAAGCTTGATAAAAGACAATCTCATCTGCCTGGGAGCAAAGGCAGCTTTCTGGACGTGATGTCTAATTCTCCAACTTTAAGTCATTTAATCATTCTTTATATCAACATTGGCAATGGTTATTTCTGCTTGTCATTATTTTGATGGATTTTTTTCCTCTTTCTATTAATATAGTCCAGCCTGTTGGGATTCTCCCACAGTTTGCTACTGAAGCATAATGAACCACTTCACATCATTTGGTCTCGCCCTACCATAGAACCGGGATTGCGGGGTTGCTGGAGTGTCATGGTCAAAGGGCTGGAAGGACCCGCTCCACGCTGTATCGCTAAATAAGAACAAATAAAATATTCCCCTTGTTCTACTAATTTCCCTCCCTACCTTGGCCATTGAAAAATGACTTGTTGTCTCTCTTTTCAAGCTCTGATGAAGGGTCAAGCGTCCAAAACATGGATTCTGTTTAATTTTGTGTTGATGCTGCCTGACCACTGAGTGTTTCCATCATTTGATTTATTTTTAAATATAGATTCCTAGAATCTAGAGTATTTGGTGAAGGTTTCACAAGCTCACCATGTCAAATATTTCTGATAATTTCTTTCATTTTCACAGCAGCTTTTTGTTGGTTGCCATGGTGGTCTGTAGAGAGATTTTTTTGCTCTGGAAAGTGTTATGTTATAATCTGAATTCCTTAACCCACAATCTTCATGCAAATGTTTGACAGTTGGGAATTTTCTTGTACTGTCTCTGAGTTGAAGCACATAAGTCCAGACTTATTGCATAATCCTGATTGAAAGACATTATGACACTCTTTTTAGTGTATTTTTGATTACTTTTATGATTTTTCCAGGCATATTTGAGTGTTGGTACTGCACACAGCACATTTAGAACACCAGAAAATTTATGAATAAACTCTTCTTGGGCATCCAGCTGGTATAGATATTGATTTTACCTGACGTTTTGATGACAAACTCTGCCATTTCCATCAGGGTTGATGCCAAGGAATGTCAAGTATGGTGGCATATATACCCCTGCCTTTGTCTCACCTGATTGGTTAGTCCTCAACTAATCAAGGGTTTCTGCTGTCTCACCTTGTTTACAATCAAATTCCAGTTCTTCATTAGACTGAGACTTCATCTTCGTTAAACTTTTCCTCTCCAGTCTTAAGTCAATGTTTTTTCTTTGCTAGGTAGTCAAAAAAGCAATTGGCAGGGCGCAGTAGATTTGTGCCATTGAAGTCAATCCTATGACCATTGTGAATGCAATGTTCTGCTACCATCTAATTCTCTGGGTAATCCAAATGGATACACCTCCTTTGTCCCTTGCTGCAGGTTTCCACACGGCTGATATATGCTGCTCCGCATTCACAGGGAATCCTGTAAATGGCAACTGTTCTGAGTTCCAGGTCATCTTTGATCCGCATAAACTGGGATTTCAGCTTCTTTATGGAGTTTGTAGATAGAATTAATCCAGTATTTCTTCAGGATCCTGACGATTCTTCCAGAAACCATGGAAATATAGGGAAGATAGGCGTTAGTGACAGATACCTCCTCATTGTTAGGTTTCCTGGTTATTCCATCAGCCTTTTTAAGGACCTGATTGATTTCCTGCACCATGTTCCCATTCTGCAAGAATGTTGTGTGAAAGCAACTTATTTCCTTGTGGTGACTCTCTGGGTCTTTCTTTGTAGACACCCTCTGAACTCTCTGGGATTTTTCATGGTTAAACAAAGTAGAAAGAATCACTCTACATTAGGAAGCATGATGGTGACTGTTATTGTTGAGGTCTGTGTGAGTGTGCTTCCAATAGACATCATGCTTGAGGCTCCCAGGAAGGGAGGCAACCATTCTTCTCCTTCTCATTCATGGATTGAATATTCATAATTGTTCTGTCTTTGCAACTGTACGCCTCCATTAGTTTTGATAGACCATGGATTTGCACCTTGGAAAGTTTCTGGGGTGCAAGCCTGGGCAAAGAAAGACTGGCAGTTGCCCAAGCTGCAAGTCTCCCCTCTCCACGCCACCAATGTTGTCCAAGGGAAGGGCATTAGGACCCGTACAGCTTGGCACTCAGCCTCAGCCAAGGCTCGAACTAGCGACCTTCAGATAACTAGACAAACGCCTTAACCACTTGGCCATGCGCCAACACAACTACTTTGCAACTACATATCAATTAAAAAGAATCACTCACGTGGAGGTGCCTTTAACTGGTGTATTCACATTGCAGCATGAGAAAGAGAACAATGTACATGCACAGATAACATCAATAGGCAGTGCTCAGGGGAGTCATTGTTCTAAAAGAAATAGATCCATATATTACAATTCCTCCCCGGTTAAATTAATGCAGCATAAAACTGTATATGAACAAAACTTTTAATTTCTCTTTCATAAACCCATATTCCAAATAAACATGTTTTCACAATAACAGTCCTTCCTAACTTCACAGTTCTAAAGATTCAGTCTTTTGGGTGCCACTATGTTTTTTCAGGATAGTACCTCTGGACTTGTGAAGTAGCATCGGGTTTGGAAGGTGTCTAGGCAAAGACAACGCTCTTGGTTGCTGGTTGTTATGTTGCTGTCAGTGACATAATTACTGAGAGGTGTCCAGTGGCTGTAATGTGTCCGTCTTGTTGGATGCAATCGACTCAGGTGTGTACTTTGGTTGCGTGTCCAGTATCTGGTCCACATGACGTCTCCATGTATGATCTCCAACATCCACTGTGTACATCAGTGTTCCAATTCTTGTAGCTATCCTACTGGGTGTCCATTTGTCTTCTTGGTAATCATGTGCTAGGCTTTCCTGTCCAATCTCAAAGCTCCTTGCTGCTTCACTTGGCAACTGGCTGAACTGTTTATTCTGCATTCCCTCTGTAGATCTAGTTTCAGGAGGTCTATGTGAGATCTCAGATTCATGTTCATGAACAGCATTGCTGGTGTTTGATTTGTCGTCACATGAACAGAGTTCCGATAAACAAAAAGGAAATTGTCCACCTTGTGCTGTAGAGAAGTGTCCTCCTTGTCCATAGCTTTAATGGACTTCTTGAATGTTTGGATAAACCTTTCAGCTAATTTCAACCATTTGCTGTTGGGTGGTGGGGAACTGACTTGAAATGTCTGATGCCATTTTTCTTCATGAACAGTTGGAATTCATCTGACATGCATTGGGTCCGTTGTCACTCACAATTTGTTCTGGGAAGCCGTTTCTGGTGAAGATAGTCCTCAGGGTGGAGACAGTCTTTGTTGAGGCGGTTGATTTCATTGGTATAACCTCCGGCCACTTCAAATGAGGATCCACAGCAATCAGAACCGTGGAGTCCATGGACAGCCCAGCAAAGTCAACATGTACTTTTTGCTATGGTGATTACGGCCACTCCCACAGGTGTAGCGGTGCCTGTGGAGGTGCTCTTTGAACTTTTAGGTATCCGGAACAGCTTTTGGCTAAGTCTTCAATCTGTTTATCTATTCCCAGCCATCATACGTAGCTCCAGGCAAGGTTCTTCATCTTGACTGTACCCAGGTGTCCTTCAGGCAGATTTTCTAATGCTCTGTGTGCAGTTTAGAGGAACTACAACACGAGATCCATACATCAGCGTTCTTTGGCATATCAAAAGTTGGTCTTGTCTCATTGAGAACTCTGGAAACATAGGGTTGCCATAAGCTGACGATCCTTGCATCAAGATTTCATAGACTTTAGACAATGTTGGGTCATTCCTTGTTTCCCTTTGTATTTCCAAATTTATTACCGGCAACTGGTCCACCAATGCTGTGTGAAACACTTCTGCTGGGTCACAGTGTGAAGACTTCTTCTTCAGTTACCAATAGTGGAAGATGTGACAAGCCATCAGCATTGCTGTGTTGTTTGATACCCTTGAACTCCATCTCATAAGATTGGGCTCCTACGAACAGTACTCAGCATTGTAACCGGGTAGCATCATCACTGGAATTCCCTTCCTGGGATTGAAAATGGACACAAGGGGCTGGTAATCTGTCACTAGCATAAATTTTTGTCCATCGAGGTAGTGGTGGAGCTTCTTTATTCCCCATACTGCCTTGTAAGGGTCTCAGTCGACCTGTGCGTAGTTGTGTCCTGCGCTCGTCAGTGATGCAATTGGACGTTCAGATCCATCTATCATAGTGAGTGACAAGATAACACCTGCCATAAGGGGATGCATTGCACGCCAGTCTGATGGGCAGAGATGGGTCATAATGGGTGAGCAGTTCATCTGATGTTATTAGTCTCTTTGTTTCCTTGTCTGCTGTTTCACATCTTTCTGACCATTCCCACTTTGCCCCTTTTTGCAACAGTGCGTTCAATGGGTGCAGCCCTGTAGCAATGTTTGGGAGAAACTGGTGGTAGTAGTTTACAAGGCACAAGTATGAGCTGAGTTATGACACATTTTCTGGTTTGGGTGCCTGCAGCACTGCTTCAGTCTTCTCTTGTGAATTATGTAAGCCATGCTTGTCAATGGCATGTCCACAATATGAGATTTCATTCTTAAAAAATGCACATTGCTCTCGGTTTGTACACAGACCATACTGGTATGGTCAGCCTGGTATGCACTTTACCAGGGATCTGGAGGTGTTTTTCATCATTCTTGCCTGTCACAATGATGTCATCAAGGTAATGTTGTGTTCCTAGGATATCTTGGGGCACCTGGTCCATTGCTGTTTGCCAAATTGCTGGAGCTGATGTGATGCCAAAGACGAGACGATTATATTGGAACAGTCCCTTGTTCCTCACAATCCCTTGATTGTGAGGAACTTCCTGCTTGACTCCTCAATCTCCATTTGCAGATAGACTTGTGGCAAGGCAATCTTTGAAAACCTCTCCCCAACTGCCAAAGATGCAAAAATGTCTTCTATTTGTGGCAGGGGATACTGCACAGTGCACAGCACTGGGTTGATGCCCACTTTGAAGTGTCCACATTTGCAAATGGCTCTGGCCTTCCCTTTCTTGCTCACTGGGACAATGGGCATGGTCCAAACGCTCCACTCAACCTCGGAGAGAATTCCAGACGCCACCAAGCTCTGCAGTTCAGCATCCACTTTAGGACATAGTACATAAGGCACTGGGCGTGCTTTATTGAATCTTGCTGTTACTACTTCATCCAGTTCAATTCTGGCCTTCACACCTTTGAGTTTACCAATCTCCTTCTCAAACACCTTCTCATTAGCAATAAACAGCTGTGACAGTCTCTGGTTAGTGCTACCATTTGGGCTGTCATTGCCTGCTGATGCCACGCTGAAAGCTAGTACCAGTCTAGATGGATTTTTCTCAAGCATTCAAAAGTACTGACCCTCCACTTTTCAACCCATAAAGCTCTAACTGCTGTGTATGGCCTCCATAAGTCACATTCACTTTCAGTTTGCCTTTGAGAGACACCTATGTAGGTCTTTAGCATTATTGAGGTCTTCTGTAATGGTGGCTTCAAGAGCAGCCTGTTGTAGTCAGCCTCTGAAATTGCAGACAAAGCTGACCTTGTATCCAGCTCCATTTCCAGTCTTACACCAGGCACATCTATTGTGATCTATATAATGTTATGATCCGTTTCAGTAATATTATGCATTCTCGGCATGTGTCAGCTCACTTTTGTCAGACTTCGTGTTGTCTTATTCTTTTTCACCTTTGGTCCCTTTATGCATTTGCTTAGTTCTGTGTTTGAAACTGTTCACTCGGTGTGGTTTTTCTCTGGTTATGCTTTTTGACTGACTTGCACAATCTCTCTGTGTGACCTTGTCTGTGACATTTTCTGCAAACTATTTCCCTGAATTTTGCACCATGGGAGGATTTGCCACATTGATAACATTTTTGGCTTTTTGCACTATTCAGGGATATTGTGTACATTTTACATTCTAACCTCCTTTTCTGTAGTTCGGCTGCATCCTTTACTGCAGTTTATAACAATATTGCAATGGTCAATGCCCATTCTAAGCTTAAGTCTCATTTGGACAGTAGCCTCTTTTGACTGCTTTGACCATGCATGCCACATACAAGCCTGTCCCTTAATGTATCAGAAAGTCCATCTCTATAGTCACAGTACTGGGAAAGCTTGCGCAGTTCTATTCATAAATGTGTAAATTCATAAATATTTATTTATAATTGCTTTCATCTTTTGATTCTTGTTGTAAAATCTAAATCTCTCAGCTATTACCAGTGGTTTAGGGCTCAAGTGATTTTGTAAAATTGTAACTATTTTGTTGAACATCTTGCTTGCTGGCTTTTCAGGCATTACTAGGTTGTGTAAGTGACTGTATGTTCTGGCAACCATTAAGTTAAGTTAAGGTAGCTTTCTTTTGTTCCGTCACATTGTTCGTGTTACAATGCAGTTCCACGACTCCCAGCCTTCATTAGCGCATTCAGATTAATCAACTTTCCGGAATGAAGCCATCAC
Source organism: Hemitrygon akajei (assembly GCF_048418815.1). Taxonomy (NCBI): domain Eukaryota; kingdom Metazoa; phylum Chordata; class Chondrichthyes; order Myliobatiformes; family Dasyatidae; genus Hemitrygon; species Hemitrygon akajei. The sequence goes on from NC_133125.1 coordinate 112,178,882, forward strand.
CATGTTACTTTCACTTTAATTTTGCTAGCTGCAGCTTTTGCTGTGTACTGTGCAGGCAGTTACTCATGCGTCCCTTTGTTAGCATCTGTGATGGCCCTTGTACTGATTTACTCATGCTCTTTCATCCTGTTACTGTCAGTGCAGTTGGTGATATTCTCTGACATTCAGATTCATACTCATCAATAATTTGTTGTGTCTTTGCAACTACATATCAATTAAAATAGAAGTATGCACACAGGAGGTGGCTTTAATGGGTGTATTCACATTGCAGTGAGAGAGAGAACAATGCACATGCGTAGACAGCAGATCAATACGTAGTGCTCAGGGGAGTCATAACTCTGAAAGAAATAGATCCATACATTACAATAATTGCTGTAAAATGATTATCAAAACAAAGAAAACTTTCCTAGTTTTGACTAACTAGTGTTTTGTACTATTTTTGCATCAATATACTACTCTTGCATTTTGGAAATCAGTCAGTAAATGGAAGTGTGCTGCAAACCTTCTTAACTACCTTACACACAATGTAAAGATTTCCTGCTCCACACTTGGCAGGAAATGCTGAAACACATTTCCTTAAAAAGACGGTAGAGCTTAGTTATGATGGCACTAAATGGCGACTCCTTTACTTGCATCTTTGGAAACAGCTCTATTTCCATCTTTAATATCTCTATTTTTCCCTTTCAGGGTTCTTTTGAAGACCCTGACCTGGAATTACGCACTGACTTTGGTTCTTTGAAGGAATGGGACCCGCTCTCGGTGTTTCACGACTGGCCGCTATTCAACATGCCAAGGATGCGGCCTAAGAGCTTAGCTCACCTTCGGAGGCCCAGGCTCTGGAGACGGGCAGATCGAAGGTTGGTGTCCTGGCAGGAAATTGGTGTGTCGTGGGAGTCGGAAGATCTCTGGCTGAGTACCCAGAGACCAAAGATATTTGGGCACAGAGCTCGGAAAAGGCAACGCAATGGACTTTTAACATTGAAAACCAATGAGTTGTTTGTTATGTGTCCCCTCTTCCTGAAAAACAGAGACACTTCTTATTAGGGAGAGAGAGAGAGCCTGTGGTATGTCGAATAACAGGAGAACGAGTGGTCTTTGGGGTATTGCAATTCTGTGTCTATGCTGTTGCTTTGCTGCACACCTGAGTACTCAATGGTTTTTATGCTGGCGGGGGGAGGGGGATTGTTGCTTTGCTGCTGCTTAAACACAGGAGGGAGGAGGGCTGGCGGGAGCTTTGGGGTTCTAACATTTAACTGTCATTCATTCTTTGGGGACACTCCTCTGTTTTCATGGATGGTTATCAGCACAAAGATGTCCCTTACCCTGAACATCAGTAAGACAAATGTCCTCCCTTAACATGTCCCTTCAGTAATGGTGAAGTTCATGCATTAGGAGCACACAGAAGTCCAATGTAAATGGTGGAGGAAACATGCCACTTCACAAACTATTCACACACTTAAGAAGTTCATCAAACTTCTCCTGTCCATAGTGGAAGAGTTTGAAGTTTCCATTTAGATGTCATTAATCACCACAGACTGCACAGGATCAGATGGAAGCAAATCATCCTTAGTCTAGGAAACTGGCTGCAAAGGAGACAGGATCAAAAGAAGAGGCTGAGGCTTTGCGTTTGTAGGTCTGTATAGTTGTAAAGAGAAGAAGGTTATTCTGGAACTAAATACCAAACCAGATGTAAATGCCTGAAAGCATGTACCACTGGGCTCAAGGACAGCTTCTATCCTATTGTTATCAGACTCGCGAATGGACCTCTTGTACAAAAAGATGGGCTCTTGGCTTCACAACCTGCCTCTTTGTTTTTCCTGCATTGCACTTTTTCAATCAGCTATTTGCACTTTATTTGGTCCCACCTGCAGCTGATCACAAACCTCCTGTCTGACATGAGGCTGTGTGTAAAAGTAGACAAGCACGTCTCCACATCCCGCTTACTCAGCACTGGTGTGCTACAGGGATGTGTTCTCTCCCCTCTCCTATTTTTTCTGTGTGCCAATGATTGCATCTCCAGTGATCCATCAGTTAAACTGATAATGTTTGTGGATGACAGCACTATCATTGGAGTAATCATCAAAAGCGATGAATCCCAGCAGCAATAGAAAGTAAATACGCTCATGTCCTGATGTAATCACAAATGGAGCTGAATGCCTTCAAAACCATATCAACTTCAGAAGAAATGTGTCTCTTCTCCACTCACTCATCATTAACATTTCTACAGTTAACACCGTTTAAATATTTAGGTTCTTGGGCATGATTATTGCCCAGTACCTCATGAGGAAGAACCATGTAAGACTATAACATCAAAAGATATAGGAACAAAATTAAGCCACTTGGCCCATTGAATTTGCTCCACCATTTCATCATGGCTGGTGTATGTTCCCTCAACTTCCTGTTCCTGAAGTTCACAATCAATTCCTTGGTCTTGCTGACATTGGGTACTAAGTTGTGGTTGTGATAACACTTAACCATCCAATTCCTGTACACTTCCTTGTTGCCATCTGAGATTCTACCAACAACAGTGGTATCATTGGTGAATTTATAATTAATATTTGTGCTGTGCTTAGGCACATGGTCATGAGTGCAAAGAGGGTAATACAGTCACTCATCCTCTCCAGAAGAATCTAACATTAGATATCTCCAGACTGAATTCCACCTGTCACCTTTCTGCCCCATTTGACAGTCCATTGATAGTTTTCTGGATTCTTATGATTTTCTTTCTCTGCTTACTGTGCAATCCTTACAGAAGGAAATGGGAGAAATTTTAGTGAAGAACAAGGAAATATTAGAGGGATTAGATGTATGCATTGAAACTGTTTTCAGGATAGAAGAAACATTGTACCTTACAAAAGAGGAGAGAGAGAGAGAGAGAGAGAGAGAGAGAGAGAGAGAGAGCTAGAAGTAGAGATAGAGATAGAGAGAGAGATATGGAGATAGATGGAGATGGAGATATAGAGAGAAAGATACAGATATATAGAGAGAGATATAGAGATAGATAGAGATAGAGATAGAGAGAGAGAGAGACCTAATAAAGTGGCTGCTGAGTATAGAACATAGAAAGTTTATAGAACATAGAATGTTACCACTGTGGGTGCCAAAGATCAATGTCTACACTTCAACTCTTTAATGCCTAGATCAATAAGTCAGAAGGAATCTGGATTTAACATATTCACATTTGCTACAGGCTCAAAGCTACGTGGTGAGCTAAGCTGGGAAGAAGGTTCGAATGGCTTTAAAGAATTAAGGGCATGTGAAATGAGTGGGGATGAACAAGACAGTATGTGATGTGGAGAAATCTGAAGTTATCCCTTTTAGAAGAAAGGGTTGAAATGTGGAATTTGTTTTGAAAGGCTAGAGACTAAGAAATGTCCACATTTCAAAGAAATTGTTGTCCTTGTATAAAGAGGCACATAAACAATACGCAATTTCTGCATGCTAGCCTTCATCACAAAGGGATCAGGATATAAGAAGAAAAACCTAATACAATTAATTAGCACTGAATGAAACCACATCAAGAGTACCCATATAGTTTCGATGTATTCATCTCTGGATGGAATACCTGAGCAATATTATGTTGCATGGAGTGCAGCAGTGGTTCACTGGATTAGTTACTGGGAGATAGTTCTTTGAATTGAGATATAGTAAGCCTGAATTCCTCAGTGTTTGGAGTCTGACACATAAATATTGTGGAAATATATGTATCCATAGCTGTTAGCCAGATAGCAAATGTGAAAAATATGATCAGTTATTTGTTTTTTTTAAATGACCTTTTCTTAAATGACTCCGCTTTGTGAAAAATATCATATCAATAGAACTGTTAGTTACACCTGTTGAACTTATGTTTTCTAAATTCAGAGCCCAACAAGCCACTTCTCCTCTGATTATTTATGTAGGTTATCAGCCTTCCTTGCTGCAAGTATGTATTATACATTGCATACAGTGTACAGATGAAACCAGGAAGATCAGTGGTGTCAGTCTCACTACTGAGCACCTGAGGTTATTTGCTCCTGATTTTTCAGATGTCACAGAACTCAACTTTGAGGTCATTTGGGTCTGGAGGATGCTGATGATTCATTATTTATAAGTGGCTGAGAAGTTCCCAAAATCTAGTACAATTTTTGGCTGATATTTAAGCAATAAATGTTGGACAAAATGCTACTGGTCAATGTTTGCTCGTACCTCTAGACAGTCTACAGAAACGTTTCTAGAAGTCCTTGTGAAGAATACTAGAGAACAAAGGAACTATTTCAATGAGAGTATACTTGACTTTACAAATGAGAAATAAATGGATGAGCTTTTCATTGCTATATCTTCACTACTTTTCATAGTTCACTAACAATTCTCCAAGTCGAGCACAGTACTGTTAAACATTGTAAGTACCTTATGTAAAACACAGGTGATCATATGTAGATTACCTATTGTAAACCTTAGTGTTTGAGACAATCTTCCATGTGGGACGTGTCAAGGGTCTTATTAAAGTCCATCCATCTACCACTCTGCCTTCATCGATATATTTCATTAATTCTTTGAAGAATTCAGTACCATTTGTGTGTTATATTAAATTTTGTTGAACTTTGAAAAGTTCAAAATAACTGTTTAACTTTGTGAGATCACAGCCGGTTGAATGGCAATACACTGTTAGCCCATTAATTTTTAACGTTTGCTGATAGCAGCTGAATTCTTTCTTAGTCTCAGGCACCATTAACATAAGGATGTCTGCTATTGACTATATATCTGTTGGTCACTTCATGATTCTTCCTTAGTGTCTGTCAAACTGGCTTCATGGATTTTGTTTTTTGGATTCAGGTCTTATATGCAATATTAATGTTCTTTTGTAACTAAAGGAATAAAACATTGGTGGATTGATGGATAAGTAGTGACAATTAAAGTATCTAATTGATTTATATGGGTATGTTGAACTAAGTTAATGAACATGAGTTGTATGAATGATAGAAATCAGGCTAAGTTAACAGCATGAGAACAAAATATCAAAGAGTTTGCCTGTATATATGTATCTCTCTATGCTTGTGGAACTCATATTTATTGGGCTGCCTTACTTTCAGTTCTTTGGACTTCACCTAGACTGAGGAATTATGATTGGTGCTCGGATCTAGGGTGATTTCACAAGTGAGTTGGATTTCAGAATTCTCCTGAAAACAATGACAAACAAATGTTGACTATGAATGGTAAGCCCTGAAATCTTGTGGAAATCTTTGTGACGTAGTATTCTGTATGATTTATTTTTGCTTTCTGTTTTTGTGATAATAAGTTATGCTTGTACTGTTGTGCTTGTACACTCCTTACCACATCTCCAGGACATTTGAATAGTTTGGGTCTGAACAACCCAGCCCATTACGATTGGTCATTCAGGATCTGTCCTTGACAAAGCCATATTCACTGTCTTGGCATTTCTAAGTAATCATTAATCTTATGCCTCATATTTTTTATATTATCTAGTATCTACCACTAATGTTAAATTCACAGAGTAATCATTACTAGGCTTTTGCCTGCTTCTTTTCTTGAAAGGAGGAAGCACATCTGCCATCCTCCAGTTATCCGGTGTTTTACTTATGTCCAGTAAAAATTTAAAAATCTCAACCCAGAGCTCCAGCAATCTCTTCCCTTGCCTCCTGTAATCCTTTAGATTTACTACAATCCTGCCTACCGATGTTTTTTTTGTGGTCTTGCTTTGCCTTCCATTTTGAGCATTTTTGTACATTTCTTATAGTCTCGATGGGCCTCCTTTGCCGTTGGTTCCCAATACACGTTGTATGCTTTCTTCTTTCTCTTTATATGACCCTCAATATCCTTCAACATCCTGTAACCCTTCCACGTGCTATCCTGGCTTTTACTGGGCTTGAACTCTTGCTATTATCCCTTTGAATGCTTCCCAATATGCAGATGCAGATTTATCTCATCTAATGCTGATTAGACTAGTAAATGTTCCTAGTCTACCTCAATGGTTCAATGGTTGCATTTAATATCAGAGAATGTTTACAGTATACAACATGAAATTCTTCCATCCACTGAACAGGAGGGAACCCCAAATTGTGCAAATACAAAAAAGAAAAAACCCCAAAAATAATACTAAATAAATAATAAATATTTAGAACATGAGTTGTAAAGCCTTTGAAAGTGAGTCCATTCATTGTCAAATCAGTTCATTGTTAGGGTGAGTGAAGTTATCTACACTGGTTCAGGAGCCTCACTGTTCCCGAACCTGGTAGACTAGGAATAGGAATTGAACTGTAATAAGAATATTATAATTTTTCAAGGAAATGATTACTGTCCCACTGTTTTTCCTCTAGGTGATTTTATCTATCTGAATAACTTCCCTGAACTCCCTTCATCTTCTAACTCAGTTTAAATCTTCCCCAACAATGGTAATAATTCTCCTAGCAAGAACCCCCAACTCTGGTTACAGTTCAAACCCTCCCACTTGTAAAGGACCCATCTTCCTCAGAAAAGTTCCCAATGATCCAGGAATCTAAAGCCTACACACTCGGATTATCCCTTCAGCCACACGTTCATCTGGCATATCCTTCTATTCCAATATGCATTAGTTCCAGAGATTGTACCTTTTCTGGACCTCATCCTTAATTGGCTACCTAGCTCCCTAAACTCAAGTTACAGGACCTCATCTCTACTCCTAACTTTGCCATTGGTACTTCAGTGTACCATAACCTCTGGCTATACACTCTCCTCTTTCAGGAAGTCCTACAACTGCTCTGAGACATGTTGGCTGTTGCACCGGGGGAGAATATATTTATTTAGAGTCACTATTGCAGCTACAGAAATCCTTATCTGTCTCCCTTTCACTAGAACTCTCTAACACTATTTCTCTCCCATCCTTCCATTATAGTTACCCCCTTTCACACAGAAGAATTTACTTATTGGGTTTTAACCATGGAAGCAAATTGGTGTCAAAATATTTAATGAAATGTTCAACTGTTCCATGTATTGATGCAGAGTTGCCACCAGGCTGCCTAGGATGAATTTTTCAAAGAATATTGGATGGAACAAAGCAGTAATTTTTATATTTCTAATATGTAAAATAACCTACATCTCCATCAAGTTTGTAATCAATGTAATTGTTCTTACATTAAATAAAATGCCACATTTGACAAAATACCCCAGTGCAAGCATTTACTTGAGAAACAAATGTTCCCCTTGCAAAACATGGTAAACCGTGAAGTCTGAAAATACTGGAAATCAAGAGCAACACACACAAGATTCTGGAGGAACTCAGCAGGTCAGGCAGTGTCTATGAAAATGAATAAACAGTTGACGTTTTGGGCTGAGATTGTTTTTCAGGTTTGGGAAGGAGCGTGAAACACGCCAGTATAAAACGTATCAGAACGGAAATGGAATGTGGAATTAAAATAGTAAACTGTTTCAGAATTCTTCAATGTATAATGATATAAAAGGTTTGTGCAATTTTATACAAGTCTGGATTTGAAACGATAACAAGAAAATCTGCAGATTCTGGACATCCAAAGCAAAACACAAAATATTCGAGGAACTCAGCAATTCAGGCAGCATCTATGGAAAAGAGTAAACAGTCAAAACTTCAGACCGAGACCCTTCATCAGGACTGGAGAAAAAGATGAGAAGTTAGAGTAGAAGGTGGGAGGAAGGGAGGAAGAAATACAAGGTAGTAGGTGATAGGTAAAACCAGGAGAGTGGGAGAGGATAAAGTAAAGAACTGGGATGTAAATTGGTGAAAGAATTGAAGGGCTGGAGAAAGGGGAATCTAATAGGAGAGCACAGAATGTCATAGAAGAAAGGGAAGAGTGAGGAGCGCCAGACGGAGATGATGGGAAGGTAAGAGAGGGAAATGGGAATGGGGAATGGTGAAAGAGAAGCAGGTGGGGCATTACCAGAAGTTCAAGAAATTGCTGTTGCTTGGATTTCCAGCATCTACATACTTATTCTTGTTTGTGATATACGACTCATGGTGAACCAAAGAAATGATGAAACAATTAAATGTAGCTCTTAACCCAAGGTGCTGTGAGGTCCCAGTGTCCGGGAAGATTTTTTCAAACAGATTATAAAGAGAAAATAAAGCCCTGAAGTGGGTGTTTATTTAAAAGATAAACTTTTGCCTGAACTAACGCTATGTGACAATGTCACCAAAATAACAAGGCAACACATGAAAACAGAATGACGTCAGTGTTTCCAGTACTGTTCTCAATAGGATTTGTAGTTGTGAAAATTAGAAACATTCATTAACAAGGTTTTAAAACTCCTGATTAACTTATGTATCTCCATCAAAGCATCGCTATTGTGCTAATAGTTGGACATTGGTGTGATACAATCATTTGGGATGGTTGTGTCAGTCAAAGGTTCTGAGATTATTTGTGAGCAACAATCTGCTGGAGTAACTAATCATTTCAAGCAGCTTCTGAGGGAGGAGAGGAATAGGTAATTTTATAAGTTGCATTCTGGCATTACCACAATTTGTGAAATCTGTGAAAAGCAATGGAGCAGAAAGGAAAGACAGAAAAAAACAGGAAAAAAACAGTCTTTTTAGTTGTGCAGGGGTGGTAAATGTCGGCAAAAGATGCCTAAAATCAGCAACATATAATAAGGAAAGTAGGGTCAAGCAAAAGGTCATTGTTGGAGTGTGCCAGTAATAGAGTGGGAAGACTTTGGTTTAACAAGCATTGGTGAGAACAGGCATAGGCATAGATAAGAACATAGAACATAGAAGGTAGAAATTTACAGCACATTACAGGACTTTCGGCCCACAGAGTGGTTGTAGACGGGTCATATTCTGCATGGAGGCCGGTGACCAGTGGTGTGCCTCAGGGATCTGTTCTGGGAGCCCCACTCTTTGTGATTTTATAAATGACCTGGATGAGGAAGTGGAGGGATGGGTTAGTAAATTTGCTGATGATACAAAGGTTGGGGGTGTTGTGTGTAGTGTAGACGGTTGTCAGAGGTTACAGCGGGACATTGACAAGATGCAAAATTGGGCTGAGAAGTGGAGTTCATCCCAGATAAGTGTGAGGTAGTTCATTTTGGTAGGTCAAATATGATGGCAGAATACAGTATTAATGGTAAGACTCTTGACAGTGTGGAGGATCAGAGGGATCTTGGTGTCTGAGTCCATAGGACACACAAAGCTGCTATGCAGGTTGACACGGTGGTTAAGGAGGCATATGGTGTATTGGCCTTCATCAATCATGAGATTGAGTTTAAGGGCCAAGAGGTATATAAGATTGCAGCTAAAATGCAGCTATATAGGACCCTGGTCAGACCCCACTTGGAGTACTGCGCTCATTTCTGGTCGCCTCACTCCAGGAAGGACGTGGAATCCATAGAAAGGGTGCAGCGGAGATTTACAAGGATGTTGCCTGGATTGGGGAACATGCCTTATGACAATAGGTTGAGTGAACTCGGCCTTTTCTCCTTGGAGCGATGGAGGTTGAGAGGTGACCTGATAGAGGTGTACAAGGTAATGAGAGGCATTGATCGTGTGGATAGTCAGAGGCTTTTTCCCAGAGCTGAAATGGCTAGCATGAGAGGGCACAGTTTTAAGGTGCTTGGAAGTAGATACAGATGGAATGTCAGTGGTATGTTTTTTACGCAGAGAGTGGTGAGTGCATGGAATGGGCTGCTGGCGATGGCGGTGGAGGCGGTAACAATAGGGTCTTTTCAGAGAGTCCTGGATGGCTGCATGGAGCTTAGAAAAATAGAGGGCTATGGGTAAAGCCGAGGTAGTTCTAAGGTAGGGACATGTTCGGCACAGCTTTGTGGGCTGAAGGGCCTGTATTGTGCTGTAGGTTTTCTATGTTTCTAATGTTGTGTAAACTATGTAACCTACTCTAGAAACTGCCTAGAATTTCCCCAGCACATAGCCCTCTATTTTTATAAGCTCCATGTACCGATCTAAGAGGCTCTTAAAAGACCCTATTGTATCCACTTCCATCACCACTGCCGGCAGTGTATTCCATGCTCCCTCGCTCTGTGTGAAAAACCTACGTATTTTTATGAACCTTAAAACTATGACCCCTCTTGTTAGCCATTTCAGCCCTGGCAAAAAGCCTCTGGCTTTCCACATGATCAATGGCTCTCATCATCTTATACACCAAAGGAAGAAGTAAACTTTTTTTTATTGAGTACAGAGTAGTCAGGATGGAATGCTCCTCCTGTTGGATGTGGGAATTCAGGTACCTGACGGTTTCCCTGACGACTGCATCTCCTGGAAGTGCACCCAACTTCAGCACCTAGCTGACCGGGTCAAGGACTAGGAGCTGGAGTTGAATATAATCAAAGTAATCTGAGAGGTCAAACACATGAGAGATTATACTATTGTAGAGGTGGTCACATTCAGACTACAGGCTTTGGACAGCAAACGGGTGAGCTCCAGGAGAGGTAAGGGGATTAAGGAGTCAGTGCAGGGTTTTCCTGTGGCCATCCTGCTCAGCAACAGTATTCCTCTTTGGATACTACTGGGGGGGTGGGGGGGCTACCCATTTGGGCACGGCAGCAGCAGCCAGGCCGGGGGCACTGTAGCTGGCTCCGAGGCTCAGCAGGGAAGGGTAAAGTCAGGCAGTCCGTTAATTACAGGGGACTTAGGGGGGACAAACAGGAGATTCTGTGGCTACAAAAGAAACACCTGGATGATGTGTTGTCTCCCGGGTGCGAGGGTCCATGATATATTGGAGCGGCTGCTGGGTATTCTCAAGGGGGAGGGTGAACAGCCAGAGTTAGTTACTGCCTGTTAAACCTCTGGTGCTTAGGGCAGCCATGAAGGTCTTTCATCTCTGTCTGTCTTTAGCTATCTTCTCTATTGTGCCCTAGGTGTGGTTCAGGGTCCTCATTTCTATCTCTACAGTACGGCACCAAATTTTCTTCGGTCTCCTGTGCTTCCTCTACCTTCAGGGATCCAATGAAGGACAGTACTGTCTTGATGGTGGAGTTGGCCTCTCTTCTCATCACATGCCCAATCCACCTCTAACGTTTCTTCATGATGATTTTGGCCATGTCCTCTTGGTGACACTGAAGGAGTAGGGCAAGTTTGGAGATCGTTCTTAGTCAGAAAATATGGAGAATCTTCCTGAGGCTCATGGTGTGGAATGATGACAGCTTGACAAGGTTGTTCTCTATCTTGCGCCAATGTTCTGACCTGCACAAGTGTGTGGACGGAACACAGCTCTGGTGCAGCTCCACCTTGGAGTGTACGTATTACTTGGTTGCATATGTTGCTCATTGATCTGAAGATGTTTCTGTCTTTGCTGAGAGTACACTGTGTGTCTCTTTGGACCCACCATCCTGCTGAATGATGTTGCCCAGGTAGGTGAACCTGCCAGTACAGGAGAAGTCAATGCCATATGTTTCAATGGGAGGAGGAGACTGTACAGGCAGTCCCCGAGTTACGAATGTCCGAATTACGAAAGAGAACACCGTCCACCATTTTAAGTCGGATACTGACGCCGCCCGCCATTTTAAGTCGGGTCACGACGCCGTCTGCCATTTTAAGTCGTTGCCATTGGCACTGTGTTAAGTGTGTAACTTTGTATTTGGTTTAAATTTTTCTTAGCAAGATTCACCCTGACCCCCCCCCCCCTTTCCCAGTCAGCACCGCCCCACTTGTCCCATTTAACCTGTCTCAGTGTGGTGAACTTTAGGACCCGGGCAATTCAGTCAGATGGACTTTAGGACCCGGGGGAGCTCACTGCTGCTGAATCCGCAATGTTTCTGTTCTGTTGACAGAAAATGATTATGATTGAAAATTAAGTGGAAATAATAAAGTGATCGGATAGAGATGAAACACCATCGGTCATTGGAAAAGCGTTAGGCTACAGTTGGTCAACGATCAGAACAATTTTAAAGGATAATGTGAGAATAATGGATTATGTGAAAAGCCCTGCCCCAGTGAAAACTACAATTATTACTAAGCAATACAGTGGTTTAATTATTGAAATACATATGTTTCTTAAGTGCTTTATATGCATAGAAAGGTAAAATATATACTATATACTAAGACAAACGTTTGACTAACTGACGCTAAATAATACTGGATGTACCTGTTCCGACTTGCATACAAATCCGACTTAAAGTCGGATTCAGGAACGGAACTCATTCCTAACCCGGCGACTTTCTGTACATTGAGGGTCATAGTCTTCATCTTTCTCTGGCTGACTCTGAGTCCAACCTGTCCACCAAAGATACACAGACATTGAGTTGTAACACAGAGCATCTGTTTCCCAGAGCTGAGGTGTCTGATACCAGAGCACATGCGTTGAAGGTGAGAGGGAATAGGTTCAAAGGGGATGTGGGGGGGTAAGGTTTTTACTCAGAGAGTGGCAGATGCCTGGAATGCACTGCCTGGTATGGTGGTAGAGGCAAATACATCAGAGGCTTTTGGCAAAGATGGGAAGATAAGGACATTGTGTAAATAGGAGGGATTAGTTGTTTTTTTTTACTTTTTAGCTGGTTTGGCAGTATATTGTGGGCTGAAAGGCCTGTGTCTGTGCTGCATTATTCTAGATAGATAGATAGATAGATAGATAGATAGATAGATAGATACTTTATTCATCCCCATGGGGAAATTCAACTTTTTTTCCAATGTCCCATACACTTGTTGTAGCAAAACTAATTACATACAATACTTAACTCAGTAAAAAAATATGATATGCATCTAAATCACCATCTCAAAAAGCATTAATAATAGCTTTTAAAAAGTTCTTAACTCCTGGCGGTAGAATTGTAAAGCCTAATGGCATTGGGGAGTATTGACCTCTTCATCCTGTCTGAGGAGCATTGCATCGATAGTAACCTGTCACTGAAACTGCTTCTCTGTCTCTGGATGGTGCTATGTAGAGGATGTTCAGAGTTATCCATAATTGACCGTAGCCTACTCAGCGCCCTTCGCTCAGCTACCGATGTTAAACTCTCCAGTACTTTGCCCACGACAGAGCCCGCCTTCCTTACCAGCTTATTAAGACGTGAGGCGTCCCTCTTCTTAATGCTTCCTCCCCAACACGCCACCACAAAGAAGAGGGCGCTCTCCACAACTGACCTATAGAACATCTTCAGCATCTCACTACAGACATTGAATGACGCCAACCTTCTTAGGAAGTACATTCGACTCTGTGCCTTCCTGCACAAGGCATCTGTGTTGGCAGTCCAGTCTATGCTCTATGTTCCATGTTAAGTATGTAAGGTACTGCTTGTAGGAGTTGTATTGGATTGTAATAGTTTGCAATATTTTATATCATACCATCAGTGATTTCATGAAACATTGCCTGTAATATTATTTACGATGCATGCATTTGCATTATTTTGTGTGTGGCATGTGGCCAGGTTTTCACAAGCTGCATCTAAATATTCTGAATTGTGAAACTTTGAGAGCCTTGTTTGATTTTCCCCACCTGGGCAGGTTCAGACACAAATTAGAAAATGAAATATCTGTAGGTGGAATTAGCCACATTTAGAACATTGTTAAATGTTAGTGTTTGCCCAAAATTAAAGCAGGAATATTGGGAGCCAAGCTGTTTATTTCAGATAGAAACATGGCCATAAAAATGCTCTGGGCCAATAATCTAAACTGTAAGGTATTGAGATGGTTTGCACCATACAGAAGTACTTTACTGCTTGAAAAGCAAATGAATTTTGAAGCAATTAAAGTTTTCCATTGTTATTCACAACTTTAATTTTCATAAATAGTCTTGAAATCCTACAGCATGGAAAACGACCCTGCATCTCCAGTATGCCCATGCTGACCATCAAGCACCAACCACAGAAGGAAACAGAATATAGAACATAGATTAGTACAGCACAGGAACAGGCAATTTGGTCCATAATGTTGTACCAAACCAATTAGATGAGTAATAAAACTGGCTAACTAAACTAATCACTTCTACCTTCAATGTGCCCATATTCTTCCATTTTCCTTACATTCATGTACCTACTTAAATGCCTCTTAAAATGATTAATGTTTCTCTCTCCACTACTACCCCAGTATCTGCATTCCAGGCACCCCTCACCTTTGAAATTACACCCTCTCGCATTAAATACATACCCTCTGAAGCTCAGTTATCTTGCCCCTTCCCTACCTCTCTCCACAACTTGCTGAACGTTTGATGGCTCGGGGTCTGTACTCATTGGAATTCAGAAGGGTGAAGGGGATCTCATTGAAAGGCCTAGACAGAGTAGTTGTGGAAAGGATGTTTCCCATGGTGGGAGAATCTAGGACAAGAGGACACAGTCTCAGGATAGAGGGGCGCCTTTTCAAAACAGAGATACAGAGAAATTTCTTTAGCCAAAGGGTGGTGAATTTGTGCAATTTGTTACCACATGTAGCTGTGGAGGCCAGGTTGTTGGGTCTGTTTAAGGCAGAGATTGATAGGTTCTTGATTGGACATGCATCAAAGGTTTTGGGGAGATGATAAAGAACTGAGGTTGAGGTGGAGAACAAAAAGGATCAGCCATGATTGAATGGCGGAGCAAACCCGATAGGCCAGATGGCCTAATTCTGCTCCTGTGCCTTGTGGCCTTATGGTCTATGTCTCCAACTGCCCAGTTTTTTTCCTTGATACTTTCATCTATCATCTACCTGCCTCTGTCTCCCAACTCTTCATTCCTCCTCATTCCACCTATCACCACCTCCATGTCTCACCCCTCATTTCTTTATACAATCTATCTTTCCTCTCCACATTGAGATGCAGGGTCTTGACCTGAAATGTTGAAAATTCCTCTCCCCCAAAAGATGCTGCTCATTCCATTGAGTCCCTCTAGCCGTCTGGTGTTTGCTATGAATGTAAAAGTGTTCTTCTGGTGAAGGTTCTGTTAAAAAAACCAACAATCAGCATGTTTTCAAATTCTTCTATCATCAAGTAAATCAAAGGATCTGAACGCCTTGTGGGTAGATGACTGTTATTAAACTCATTCTGTATGCGTGTACAACTTTTGCTCTTGGAGTTTAAAGAGACGCTAATCAATATAGATGTGGATTCTTTTTATCACAGATAGGAGCTGAAAAAACTAACCTGGGAATTCAGTTACATCTTGGGATTCCAGGACATCTTCAAGAGGTGATGCCTCAAAAATGCGGCATCAAAAATTAAGGGTGACCTAATCACCCTGGTCATGCCTTGTTCGCATTGCTACTATCAGGAAGGAGAGACAGAAGCATAAAGGCACCCATTCAGTGGTTCAGGAACAGCTTCCTCCCCTCTGCCAACTGATTTCTGAATGGACATTTAACCTATGAACTCTACCTGAAAAAGAGTCTTGGCCCAAAACTCAACTGTTTACATTTTCCATAGATGCTGCCTGGCCTGCTAAGTTCCCCCTGCATTTTGTGTGTGTTGCTCGGATTTCCAGCTGTCTGCAGATTTTCTCATATTGTGGTACTACCTCATTACTTTTTCATTTCTATGTTTGCACTACTTACTTAATTTAACTACTTACTGCAATTAATGTTTTTTCCTATCATTATGTATTGCATCGTACTGCTGCTGCACAACAAATGCCAGTGATATTAAACCTTCATATTACTCCATGGTTTTAACCCAACACTTAGTGGAATGATTCACCACTTTGCACCTGACATTATTTCCGTATCAGTCACATATATCTGTAGTGTGTCAGTGTGACTTTCAGAGCATTAAGGGCACATTTGGGCTAGGTTTTCCTGGGAGTGTTTTGAAGTGGCCATTGATAGCCTACATTTCGACTAAAATTCATTAATGACATGGAAGTGGATATAGAGGGTACAATTTCTAAACCTGAGTATGAATTGGACTGTGGTGAGAACTGCAATGGATTCAGAGTGATATTGACAAGCTAGTTAAATGGGCAGATATGCCACAGATAAAAAATAATGCTGAGAAATGGAAACTAACATTTTGATTGGAGGTTTGGGAAGAGGGAACTGTGGATGTCAGTGCATAGTCCGATGAAAGTGGCAGGGCATGTTGAGAAAATGCACCTGGGATCCTGGTTTTTATTGGTAGAGTGTCAGAGTAACAGTACAAAGAAGTCACACTGAAACTTTTTAACACAACTAGAGCACTGTATCAAGTTCTGAATGGCACACTTTAAGAAAAACATCGGTTTTAGAGAGAATGCAGAAGAGATTTAATAAGTTGATTCCAGAACTGCTCCCAACTCTTCTTAAAGACTGTCTTTCCCAAATGCTACCCTTTTCAGTGACTCCTAGCCTTAACTCTTGGCTCTGGCCACTGCTCCTCATTTCCCACGACCTCTCTATCTGGCCTTCATTCAGGGTGGTGGCTCTTTTCCATTAGGGGAAACTCAGAATCAGATCAGGTTTGTTATCATTGACATATGTTGTGAAATGTGTTGTTTCATGGCAGAAGTACAGTGCAAGACATAAACATCAATAAAAATTATCAGTTACAAAAAATCAACCAAATGATAAATAAATAGTGCAAAAGATGAATTCCAAGGTAGTGTCTGTGGGTTCATGACTATTCAGCCGTCTGATGACAGAGGAGAAGAAGCTGTTCCTAAAATGTTGAGTGTGGGTCTTTAGGTTCCTGCAGCTACTCCCTGATATAAGTAAGGAGAAAAAGTCATGTCCTGGATGGTGAGGGTCCTCAGTGATGTCTGGTGCCTTTTTGAGGTAATGCATTATGAAGTTGTCTCTTTAAGGAGTTGAGCTGTATGGAGAGACTGGAGATGCTCGGGTTGCTCTCATAACAGAGAATGAGAGAAATTCTGAAGGAGGTTGTAAAAGGGTACATTCGGAGTAGATGAGGGGACTTATCCTGACTGGTGCAGGACAAAGAACCAGATAGCATAGAAGGAAGGCAAATTATGTTAAAAAAAAAACAAAGGGGAGATGGAGAAAATCTTGTCTAGGATTCTTTAGGACCTTAACGTGCTGCTAGTGATAGAGGTGGATTCAGTCATAGAATTCCAAAGTGAGCTGGGCAAGCGCTTGGAAGGAAAATACTTGTTGGTCTATGAGAAAAAGCTAGAAAAACAGGACTAGTTAGAATGCTCTTATGTGGAGCTGTTATGTACTTAAGGCATAATTGCCATAATTCCACATTGTAAAAATTGTCTGATTCTGTGATTCTATAAAATGGGGTAGTCATCTAGTTTAAGGTAGGAATTGACAAACAATAAGTATCATCCAATAGAGACAATATTCTCTCCTATCTTCTCAATCTGCCCATCAGCCACACATTTTTCCCACCAGTTCCCCTCTGGACCTCCTTCCTTTTATTCCATGATCCACTGTCTTCATCAATCAGATTTGAATCTTCTTCAGTTCTTTGTCACTTCCACCTATCAACTTCCAACTTTATGTTTCATTTCCACTCTCTCCCTCCCCCCAGTCTCATCTGTCTATCGTCCCCTCAGCTGAATCCACCTATCACCCACCAGTTGTAGATGCACCTCTTCTCCCCACATTTTTAGACTAAATATAGAAATGTAGAACATAGAAACATAGAAAAACTAATGGACAATACAGGCCCTTCAGCCCACAATGCTGTGCTGAACATGTACTTATTTAGAAATCACCTAGGGTTACCCATAACCCTCTATTTTTCTAAGCTCCATGTACCTATGCAGGAGTCTGTTGTATCCGCCTCTACCACCGTCGCCAGCAGCCCATTCCACACACTCACCATTCTCTGCGTAAAAAACTTACCCTGACATTCCCTCTGTACCTACTTCCAAGTGCCTTAAAACTATGCCCTCTCATGCTAGCCATTTCAGCCCTGGGAAAAAGCTTCTGACTATGCACATGATCAATGCTTCTCATTGTCTTATACAACTCTATCAGGTTAGCTCTCATCCTCTCCCACTCCAAGGAGAAAAGGCCAAGTTCACTCAACCTATTCTCGTAAGGCATGCTCCCCAATCCAGGCAACATCCTTGTAAGTCTCCTCTGCACTCTTTCTATAGTTTCCACATTCTTCCTGTAGTGAGGTGGCCAGAACTGAGCACAGTACTCCAAGTGGGGTCTGAACAAGGTCCTATACAGCTGTAACATTACCTTTTGGCTCTTGAACTCAATTCCATGATTGATGAAGGCCAATGCACCGTATGCCTTCTTAACCACAGAGTCAACCTGCGCAGCTGCTTTGAGTGTCCTATGGACTCAGACCCCAAGATCCCTTTGATCCTCCACACTGCCAGGAGTCTTACCATTAATACTATATTCTACCATCATGTTTGACCAACCAAAATGAACTACCTCACACTTAACTGGGTTGAATTCCATCTGCCACTTCTTAGCCCAGTTTTGCATCCTATCAATGTTCTGCTGTAACCTCTGACAGCCCTCCACACTATTCACAACCCTCTCAACATTTGTGTCATCAGCAAATTTACTAACTCATTTCTCCACTTCCTCATCCAGTTCATTTATAAAAATCACGAAGAGAAGTGGTCCCAGACCAGATCCCTGAGGCACACCACTGGTCACCAACCTCCATGCAGATTATGACCCAGCTACAACCACTCTTTTCTTCTGTGGGCAAGCCATTTCTGGATCCACGAAGCAAGGTCCCCTTGGATCTCATGCCTTCTTACTTTCTCAATAAGCCTTGCATGGGGTACCTTATCAAATGCCTTGCTGAAATCCATATACACTACATCTACTGCTCTACCTTCATCAATGTGTTTAGTCACATCCTCAAAAAGTTGAATAAGGCTTGTAAGGCACGACTTGTCACACTTGATTGGTCCTATTGTCTCACGTCTTATCCTCTTGCTCTTCACATACTTGTAGAATGCCTTGGGGTTTTCCTTAATCTTGCTTGCCAAGGTCTTCTGATGGCCCCTTCCGGCTCTCCTAATATCTCCCCTCTTTCTGTTCTTAATGAAGAGTCTCAACCTGAAACTGTTGACTGTTCATTTCCCTCCATCAATACTGCATGACTTACTGAATTCCTCTGGCATCTTTATTGTTCTTTAAGTATCATAATATATTTAGAATGAAATAGTCATTTGGATAATTTTAATTTTCCCTCATGGATTCATTCTACACATCCATCCTCTCTTTCACACATCCAATGTGTCTCAAGTATTTCTACAGTTTCTCCCTCTACATTTATTCCACACGTTTTATTCTTTGGAGATAGTTTTCATTTTTTGCTGCTTTCTGTTATATAACTCTGTCAATTTTCAGTTGTATAAATGTCAATATTTCCACTAATTAGTTAAATTATTAATAAACCTTTTGGGCAACATCCAAATTCTTCTAAAATCAGGGAGCCACTCTGATGGATATTTTTCCTTCTATCTTTCTGTTTTTGAGGTCACAGAGGTATTAAATGTTGAGTAAGCCACTTAGTGGTCTGGAATTACCTGTGCCAAGATTGCATTCACTAATCGCTCTGATAGAAAGTTTCAAGGTGGTTTTCTGCAAGGCTCATTTACTTACAGTCAAACACTTTAAAATTAATTGTAAGTAGAATGGAAATGAGGCAGATTGAGTACAGTAATGCTGTCCCACCTGATTCTGCTGTAAAGGAGATAGTTGGTTTCCAGGGCTGGATCCTTTTTCACCTTCAACAATCTTTCTTTAGTACATCGGCAAAGTATCAATATCAAGTTCCTTTATCTTTCAGTAACAAGTCCTAATGTTATCTGTGAGAGCCAGGAAGCTTCATTGCTCTATTCTCCAGTATAAACATCTCTGTGGTTCTGTTAAAAACATTGCACCTAACCAGTGAAAAACCTTCGCAACCACATCTGCACAGTCTTGGCAGACATAATTGGCTTACAGTGATTAACTACAGACTCTTTTTATATCATACTTTCTTATGACATAGAAAGAGGTCATTCAGCTAACTGAGTCAATGCTGGTTCATAGAGCAATCTCATCAATTCTGTTCCTCCTCCCCTTTTGTCCTTCGTCACTTTTTCTCCCACATCCCCACATGCCTTGATTCTCTAACATCTGATTTACTAGGTATAACTTACCTACCAGCTAATTAACCAAAAAGCACAACTTTAGGATACGGAATGAAACTGGAGCTTAGGGAGTCACATAGGGACTGTGCAAACTCCACATAGACAGTCCCAAAGATTTAACCTGGGTTGATGACACTGTCAGACGGAAGCACCACCATTCTGCTCTCAGAATTAGCACACAAGCTCTGTTAGAGGTTGAGTGCTGAAAAGAGAAACCCATCTGGAGAAAATGACTGAACAATATAACCATATAACCATATATCAATTACAGCACAGAAACAGGCCATCTCAGCCCTTCTAGCCCATGTCGACGCTTACATTCACCCAGTCCCACTGGCCTGCACTGAGCCCATAACCCTCCATTCCTTTCCTGTCTATATACCTATCCAATTTTACTTTAAATGACAATACCGAACCTGCCATGCAACCACTGGACTGTAGAATAACATTAAGCTCAGATGGGCAGAGGTTTGTGCACCAGGACATTTATATTGCTTTGCGAGATTTCCACAATGTGTATTCATCATACTGTCATGACTTCATCAAAAACCCATAGGTCACATTGAAACAGAGATTGACCATGCTCTCAGTCCAAAAATGCGGTGGGAACTCAGTATCTGTGAGGATCACTAACAAACTCAAGTGAAAGAATCAAGGAAACTTCAGCAATTAAAAAAAAACTAAAGATTTATTACAAAAATTGACTAGGAAAACTAAGAAAAGTTCAGCCAAACAGTACTGGATCTTGATGAACAGAAATTACTGACAATACACAGAACTCAGTCTGAGTTTCACCCAACAAAGAAGGGTTGGCATTCCCCACTGAAATACACCGTGGAGTAAGTATGAATTCTGGACATTGACATTACCATACTAATTAAATTATCTCAAATTGAATACATGTGATAAAACAAATTGAACAATCCCCTTCATCCTGAGTGAGGCAATTGCAAAACATAGTGAAAAAAACAGAGTTAGTGCAAAGGCAAACAATTAGACATACAAGGAGTTACATGATCTGGGCCTCTGTACCTCCCTCTGCAGTTAGATCCTCAACTTCCTAATGGTAGACCACAATCTGTGCAGACTGGTGATAATATCTCCTTCTTTCTGACGATCAACACTGGTGTACTTCAGGTGTGTGTGTTTAGCCCACTGTTCTACTCTCTCTATACCCATGACTGTGTGGCTACACATAGCTCAAATACCATCTACAAATTTGCTGATGATATTACCATTGTTGGTGGAATCTCAGATGGAGACGAGAGGGCATATAGGAGCAAGATATGCCTACTAGTGGAATGGTGTTGCAGCAACAAACTTGCACTCAACATCAGTAAGATGAAAGAGCTGATTGTGGACTTCAGGAAGGGTAAGACGAAGGAACACATACCAATCCTCATAGAGGGATCAGAAGTGGAGAGAGTGAGCAGTTTTAAGTTCCTGGGTGTCAAGATCTCTGAGGACCTAACCTGGTCCCAACATATCGATCCAGCTACAAAGAAGGCAAGACAGTGTCTATACTTCATTAGGAATTTGAAGAGATTTGGCATGTCAAAAAAACACTCAAAAACTTCTATAGATGTACTATGGAGAGCATTCTGACTGGCTGCATCACTGTCTGGTATGGTGGGGCTACTGTACAGGACTGAAAGAAACTGCAGTAGGTCATAAATTTAGTTAGCTCCATCTTGGGTACTAGCCAACAAAGTACCCAGGATATCTTCAAGCAGCGGTGTCTTAGAAAGGCAGGATACATTATTAAGGACCTCCAGCACTCAGGGCATGCCCTTTTCTCAGTGTTACCATTCTGTAGGAGGTACAGAAGCCTGAAAGCACACACTCAGTGCTTCAGGAACAGCTTCCTGAATGGAATTCCTAATCTGCCATCTAATTCCTAAATGGACATTAAAACTGTGAACGCTACCACACATTTTAAATATATATTATTTCTGTTTTTGCATGATTTGTAAACATCTATTCATTATATGTATACCATAATGGATTTATTTATATTTTTAAATTATTTTTATTTTATTTTATTTTTTTCTTCTTCTATATTATGTATTGCACTAAACTGCTGCTGCTAAATTAACAAATTTCATGACACATGCTGGTGATAATAAACCTGATTCTGATTCTAATTCTGAAACAATCCAAGGACAAAGAATACACACAAAATGACACCGAGAAAAAGAGAAAATACAACTCACATATTAAATGACAAAAAACTCTTTTTAAATTGCCAAATGCCGAACCATTCATGAACACCTTTCAAAATGCAGATAAACTCAACATTTTGTTCTTTGTACTGACAACTGGACATCAAACATTCCTGTAGCAACCAGTTCATGGTCTTGCAGAAGGCAGTTAGGAAGATGGTACAATCCAAAGAAATCCAAAGTGACCTGATAGAGGTGTACAAGATGATGAGAGGCATTGATTGTGTGGATAGTCAGAGGCTTTCTCCTAGGGTGGAAATAGCTAACACGAAAGGGCACAGTTTTAAGGTGCTTGGAAGCAGATACAGAGGAGATATCAGGGGTAAGTTTTCTATGCAGAGAGTAGTGACTGCATGGAATGGGCTGCCGGTGACGGTGGTGGAGGCGGATATGATGGGGTCTTTTAAGAGACTTCTGGACAGGTACATGGAGCTCAGAAAAGTAGAGGACTATGGGTAACCCTAGGTAATTTCTCAGGTAAGGACATGTTCGGCACAGCTTTGTGGGCCGAAGGGCCTGTATTGTGCTGTAGGTTTTCTCTGCTTCTATTCTAATCACTTTCTGGTGGCTATAACCTCTGAGTTATAAAGAACAGAGAACTCAGGTAGCACTGGAAGAACAGGCTATATGCTGCAGATGGGACTGTTCCGCCTTCCGTGTGGTTGCTAGGGCAGGTTCTGTTCAAAATCACTCGGGGTTGAAGAATAAGAATATTGTGAATTAACTTGCAGTGAACCTGCAAGCATCTTGGGCAGCCATGGAGAAAGAGAGGGCCATTTGTCAATATATGCAATTGAGAGTTATGTAAGCTACAGAGTATACAAATCGTATTCCAGATCGACAGTTGAAACTTAAATGGTACAAATAGATCTAATACCCATGGGAGCAAGAATATTTGACACTTAGAAAGAACAAAGAGAAAAAGATAAAGAAGGTATTGTAGCATTATTATTAAAGGAATGGTTATCTGAAATAATTTTGACATGGCAGATTATTAGTAAGATGGGAATCAGTTTGTGTTGAATTACGCAATGACAAAGAACAGAAAACAATGGTAAGAGTTTTTCATAGACCACCAAATATGTTAAGCACAGCATAAATCAGAACATTAGAGTTTTCACTTGAAGGGGGAATATTATAATTATTGAATTGAATTGACTTTATTTCTTACATCCCTCACATACATGAGGAGTAAAAATCTTTACGTTACATCTCTGTCTAAATGTGCAATGTGCAATCATAGTAATTTATAATAATTTATAATAAATAGAACAGTCAATGTAACATAGAAATACATTCAAATCAGCTTGAGTTAATCAGTTTGATGGCCTGGTGGAAGAAGCTGTCCTGGAGCCTGTTGGCCCAGGCTGTTATGCTGGGGTACTGTTTTCTGGACGGTAGCAGCCGGAATAGATTGTGGTTTGGGTGACTCGGGTCCCCAATGATCCTTTGGGCATTTTTCTCACACCTGACTTTGTAAATGTCCTGAATCATGGGACGTTCACAACCACAGATGTGCTGGGCTGTCCGCACCACTCTCTGCAGAATCCTGCGATTAAGGGCGGTACAGTTCCCATACCAGGCAGTGATGCACCCAGTCACGATGCTCTCAATGGTGCCCCTGTTGGAAGTTCTTAGGATTTGGGGGCCAAACCAAACTTCCTCAACTGTCTGAGATGAAAAAGGTGTCAATTGGATGTTGTCAAACTGGTATAAAGTGGGGACAAACTCAGGTTGATTCTCTAGAACAATTTGACCATAGGACCATAAGACAAAGGAGCAGAAGTTGGCCATTCGGCCCATCAAGTCTGCTCCACCATTTTATCATGAGCTGATTCATTCTCCCATTTAGTCCCACTCTCCTGCCTTCTCATCAGGACCTTTGATGCCCTGGCTACTCAGATACCAATCAATCTCTGCCTTAAATACACCCAGTGACTTGGCCTCCACTGCCGCCCGTGGCAACAAATTCTGGGTAAAAGAAATTTCTTCACATCTCTGTTCTGAATGGACGCTCTTCAATCCTCAAGTCATGCCCTCTCGTACTAGACTCCCCCACCATGGGAAACAACTTTGCCACATCTACTCTGTCCATGCCTTTTAACATTCAAAATGTTTCTATGAGGTCCCCCCTCATTCTTCTAAACTCCAAGAAGTACAGTCCAAGAGCAGTCAAACATTCCTGATATTTTAACCCTCTCATTCCTGGAATCATTCTAGTGAATCTTCTCTGAACCCTCTCCAACGTCAGCACATCCTTTCTTAAATAAGGAGCCCAAAACTGCACACAGTATAAGGTAGAAGGAGATGAGTTATTAACTTCAAACTTTCTGCATAATCACTCAAAGAGTTGAACTGCACGTGCATGTAACAAGAGCTGTATAACTCATCTCCTTCTACCTTAGGCCACAAACTTATCAATCACCCCTGCTGTTGACCACTTCTGGAGGTCCAAGATGCCAACTTCTACAAAGAAGGGATCCATATGCTCCACGACAGCTGGACTAAATGTGTAAATGTAGGAGGGGACTATGTTGACAAATAAATGTGCTAGATTTTCTAAAATTGAGACCTTCTATGTTAGGCCATGAACTTATCAATCACCTCTTGTAATTGATGTAGTTCAATCTGAAATTAAGATAATAAATCTTTAAGGAAATTGGAACAGGCCTGATCTACATTTCAGTCTTCACGTTCCTCCATCCTCACCCTCATTAAAGGATACTGCTTTGATATCAACCCTATCAGAGTCCCTCCTCCAACCTCACTGCAAATTGAAACTGACTTCTTACTTTTCAGATCCCATTGTTAACTCTGCTTCTCTTTCCACAGAAATTGCCAGAACCATTGAGTTTTTTTTCAGCATTTGTTCTTATTTTCTATTTCCAGTGTTTGCAATTTTTTTGATTTACAAACTAAGAAGATAGGAGTTGGCTACAGCTGGCTGTAGTTGATTGAGAACTTACATCAAAAGGATTGACAGTGGAAAGACAATGAACGTCCTTTAAAGGAATGATGCATAGCTATTGCATTAAGGCACAAAAAATACAAAAGGAAAAATTATTAATTCGTGGATGTGAAAAGAAAGTAAAAACTGTTTTAAAGCAATAGTAATAAAAGTAAAGCAAAAGCTCATGAAGTTGCCAGAAATATCAGTTAGCTTAAGGACTGGGAGCATTTCAAAATTCAACCAAGGAGAACAAACAAAATGAGAAAGAAAAATACTTAAAATAATATGAGGTTGGATTGGCATTAAACATAAAAATGCACTGTACAGGTTTCTTCAAATATTTAAGAAAAAAATGACAAACACAATCTATTCAGTTGGTTGGTTATCATTTTCAAAAATTCTCTGGATTCTGGAATTTTTCCTTTAGACTGGAACCATTATTTTAAAAAAAAGTTGAAAGAAGGAAAACAACTAGTAATAACACTGGAAGATGTAATAACAGAACAATTTGAAAAGTGTAAAGGATTGAGCAGAGTGAAAAATGATTTATGAAAGAAACATTACGTTTGACTAAACTACTTTGATGATGTAACTATAGAATAGATAAGGACAATCAGTGGGAGTATTGCTATTTTGGAAGGTTTTCAACGAGGTCCCAACATATGAATTAGGTGTAATACATTGACATGGATTAAAAATTGGTTACCAGACAGAAAGCAGAATGGGATAAATGAGGTTGGCAGGCAATGTGTACTGCAGGGACTGAGACTTGGATTCCAGCTGTTCAGAATCTGCATCAACAATATGGGGTTCAAATGTCATATTTCAAAGTTTGCTGTACAACATGATGTGCATGTATGAAAGTGCACTAAATGGGATTAGGAGTACAGAGAGAGAGATACAAAGAAGGATCAGAATCAGATTTAATATCACTGGCATATGTCATGAAGTGTGTTAATTTGCAGCAGCAGTACATTGAAATACATATTAGTAATTTTAAAACTATAAATCTCAATAAGAAGTATAGTTAAACAATTAAATTAAATAAGTAGTGCAAAAAGAGATTAAAAAAAAACTAGTGAGGGAGTGTTCATGGGTTTAATGTCCCTTTAGAAATCTGATGGTGGAGGGGAAGAAGCTATTTCTGAAATTTTGAGTATGTGTCTTCGAGGAAAGGACATGTCCTGGGTGATGTGTCCGTAATGATGGATGCCACCTTTTTGAGGCATCTCCTTTTGATGATGTTCTGGATGTTGGGGAGGCTACTGCCCATGATGGAGCTGGCCGAGTTTGTAACTTTCTGTGGCTTTTTCTGATCCCGTGCAGTGGCCTCTCCATACCAGGCAGTGATGCAACCAACTAGAATGCTCTCCACAGTACATCTGTAGAACCTCCGTAAAACCAGTGGAATTGCATCACGGCAATATGAACATGCTGAGTAGGCAGGCAGGGACATGACAGACAAAGTATATTTAAAACTTTTTATTTCAACATAAAAAACATAAAAGCAGAACAAATTTAAAATGATGGGTAATTATTGAATTATCAGCCATTAGTACAAATGAGAACCAGTCGTCAAAAGCTATTTCAAAATGTAAGCTACGAAACGGCAATCAGTTTGAAACTAAAAGCACAGCTGCATGAATAAACAGGACTGTCTGGAGAGCAGGAGACTGTTTAGAGATACAGTTTGTGAACTGATATGATTGAGACATTTCTCTATGAATTTCCGACTGTGATGCAATGGGAGCTGTTAATTGGCCTGCATCAAAGCAGGCATCAGCATCTATAGGATGTTTAGAAATGAAATTACAAGAATTTTCTTCACTCAGAGGGTGGCAGATCTTTGAAATTCTGCGCCTTAATAGGTTGTAAAATCTCATTTGAATCAGAGATTGATACATTTCTGAATGTTAATGGAAGGGAAGGAAATCAGGATGATGGAGGAAAATAGCAGTGAAGTAATAATCAGTCCTGATCTTGAAAAATATTGGAACAAGCTTGGCAGATCAGATAACAGACTCCCCTTTCAGTATCTTATCATACCGTGGTAATCTCATGTATCATTGTATTAGTTGTTTTTGTATTTGTACATTAATCAGCTTTCATAAGCATTTAAAAAGAGTTCCAGCTTGCATTGCTTTGTGAGCCTTGACTAATTTTTACCCCACCCAGATGGGTTCAGTCTGACCTTGGAAACTGGGTCTAACATACAGATATCAACAACTCTTAGAAAATAGAACAGTACAACGCAGGAACAGGACCTTTGGCCCACAGTGTTGTGGTGAACCAGCATCTGCAGATTTTCTCTTGTTTGTATTGTGTTGGGGCATTTGTGTCTGAAGTTCCTCCACAACATTTTAGAACTTTAGCAGGGATCTAATTTGGTACGAGGCTCTTGTTACTTTCCAGTTAACATTTGGTCTTTTCATCTTCTTGCTGGTCTCAGATAGCAGTGAGATTGATCTGAACAGTTTAATGTGGGATGCAGTCAAGGATATTTATGTCAAGAATAGTGCCATGACAAGTTCTTCAATGTGCTCTTTTTAGTTGGTGCTGATGATTTCCTTACCCATGATGAGCAGACCTCCATTCATGGCTCTCAGTGGGTGGGCCACTGGGCGTTTAGGCTGCAAGTTTCAAGACAGCATTGAAGAATCCACGCATGTCAGGGTTTCAGTGAGATGAAGAATCTCTTCCTCTCTTTCCACTTCTGCACATCGCAGTTGGACACAGCCTTCAAGTGGTGGTAGAGCTGTTATGTTTCTCTTGAACCTTGGAGGAGTTTATAAGCTTAGATCTCTTGCTCATTCTCATTTAAATATTATGAGTGTTTTCTTGTATTGAAGTTAAAAATGTTAATTATGGTGGATTCCGGACACTCCTGACACTGTAGCTACTTTGTATTTCATGTTGATTATTGTTTATTAAGCATCCGTGAAGAGCTGTCTGAGAAGAGTTTCCCTTGTGAAGTCCTTGTGATCTTCATCATTGATTTTCTGTGACAGTGTTACTGCAGCTGTTATTGTTTTAGGGCCAAGCTGCAGGGGATAGAGTGGATCAGTGGTGTTCAGTGTAGCAACATTTGTCAATCCAGTTATGGAATAAGTGATGCAAACATGTTTGTATTCGCTCACTTTGATGATGAGATAATCAAACAGGTCCCCGTCACATGGAAAATCATTGGAAGAACTCTCTTCAACCTTCTCCTCCCAGTGTCTGTGTGGTGAACTAGATATACCTGTCTGACTGCTCCTGTGGCTCCTCCCACAGACCCTGCTGACTGCTCCTGTGGCTCCTCCCACAGACCCCTGTATAAAGGCGACTGTGGTCTGCTGCTCTCCCTCATTTTCCCAGGATGTAGTGTTGTTCTTCAGTCAATAAAAGCCAATATCTCACTTCCTAAGTCTCAGCGTGAGTTATTGATGGTGCATCAATCTGAAAAGCTTGCTACCTGATCTGCATTGTGGATAGTCTCCATTCACTGACACAGTGGACATGATTTTCAACATGTATAACCCTCAAAGTAAGTCCAAGGGTCAGTGTCAAGCACTCTTTCTCATCTTACAAAAGCTTTTGATTTACTCAAACCACGTTGACTTGCGAACACTCTTAAACTTCCTTTTCCTCAGAAATATATTAAAATGATAGTTTTCAAACTGATCAATTTCAGTGCAGACGGCTCTCAAGCAAGTGTGCACTATTGCCTAATAATTATCAATATTTCATGCTAATCAATATTATATTTCATTACCAGCAAATATCCTGTTGGAGAGGAGCTAATTTACAGGATAAATGAAGAAAGAATTCAACCTCCATCAATTTGTCTATGTACATGTTCAGAAACAGCAGTCCAAGGTATCTTGATGCATTCACTGAAGCATATCTGCAAAAGGGACACATACGCAAATTCTGCAAAGCAAAGGTTCTCCACTACCTTGGCATCCCTGGAAGCCTGGTTCAGTAACTGCATTTTGAGATCCAATTCTCATTGACAGCAATGTCTTCCACTGTATTTCAGCACTGGCTGACTATCTAAGAATAAGCAAAGTCAAGTGTCTTCTTCTAAACTGGAACACAAGAATACAGGAAAGTAGAAGCAGGAGTACACTATCAAGCTCCTCAAGCCTGCTTTGCCATTCAATATGAACATGGCTGCTTTAAGCAGGACTCAAATCTTTCAAATACTTGTCTAGTTCCATATCAAACATATTTAATGACCTGGCTTCCACCACACCCTGGGGCAAAGAATTTCAGATATTCACAGCCATCTGAGAGAAGAAACTTCTTTACCTGTCAGTTTACAATGTCAGGTCATTTATCTTTTCCTACCATTTATTACCCTCTTGTTTTTAAAGTACAGCATGTATAAAATGCCCTGAGATCCTCTTTAATCAAGATATTTCATGTCTCCTGCCAGCCTTCTTGAATCCCTGTTCTCTCCTGTTTCCTTTTTAACTATTCCTCAATATTATGTCTGATCTCAGCTTTCTATGCCTTACACATGTTCTTTTTCCTCTTTGACTGAATTTATAATGTTACGTTCCCAGTAACCGGGTGACTTACCAGCAAAGATAAAGAGGTCTGCTGAAGTCTGATGGTACTATTTTCAAACGTTTTTATTTATAAAGGGGCACAAACGTATGGTTAATACAAAACATTCAGATCATATACATCGTCAAAACTCAATCTAAAGCACAGGTATAGTAATAATCAATCAGAAATAAGCTCTATCGTTGTCTAGGGGATAATACTGAGTCCCAATGGAATATAAAAGTCACTCATAAATCTGCAGGCTTTTCCGTTTGAGAACCGCTGGCATTTCACGTGTTGGAGAGAGAGGATTGGTGAGAAAAAGGAACACTTGCCCGTCATCTTTGCAAAGCAAATCCCGGTTGTTAGTTAAAACGGTTTTCCTTTGGTTTCAGCCACAGACTCCCGATCCGGAATCTAACGCACGTGGCTTCCTTCAAAATGGCTTCCCGCTCCGACGGGAAGCGCTATCGTGTCTTCTTCGTGTGTCTCATTAGTGCATCCGAGGGGCCGCCTCGGCAGCTCACCTTTTTATCGGGACTTGCAGGGTTGTAGCTGTCAATCAGGGTGGGGTGTGGCAATCTTTCCCCATCACCCAGCCCACGTTGCCCTGAGGGTTTGCACGTAGTCCAGTCCCCATTCCACAAAGGTGTTTCCAAGAGACAATGGCTATGTCCATGGCTTTTGTCTGGCTGAGAGGCCAGACCACATTCCAAACCTTAAGGCTTCTCTCTCTCTCTTGCGATTCTCACAAAGGAGGGGGCTGGGGTCATAACAATAACATCTCTCATCATTCATGGCTCCAAAAACTTGCCATCTCATCTTCCTCTTCACAGAAACACATTCTGACCAGCTGGCCTTTACACACTCCCACATGACATCTACTACCAGCATACTATCATCAGATTCTGCTTAATACTGTTGTAATTAGCCTTTCCCCAGTTTTTCAATTTTCCCCAAGATCTAGATAGATAGATAGATAGATAGATAGATAGATAGATAGATAGATAGATAGATACTTTATTCATCCCCATGGGGAAATTCAACTTTTTTTCCAATGTCCCATACACTTGTTATAGCAAAACTAATTACATACAATACTTAACTCAGTAAAAAAATATGATATGCATCTAAATCACCGTCTCAAAAAGCATTAATAATAGCTTTTAAAAAGTTCTTAAGTCCTGGCGGTAGAATTGTAAAGCCTAATGGCATTGGGGAGTATTGACCTCTTCATCCTGTCTGAGGAGCATTGCATCGATAGTAACCTGTCACTGAAACTGCTTCTCTGTCTCTGGATGGTGCTATGTAGAGGATGTAGAGGATATGCTTGTATCCTAGCCCTAAGATCATCCTTATTCATAGCTGTCTGAAAAATTACAGAGTTATGATCACTATTCCCAAAATGCTATCCACTGAAATACTGATTATCTGCCTAGGTTCATTTCCCAATAGTATAACCCTAGTATGACCCTTATGCTGGTTGAACTATCTATCAAGAAATGCTACTGGGTACTTCTCTCTGCCCCACCTAAACTTTGATACTGAAGGAAATATCCTGTTACTTTTACAGTTTTTCATAATCTGAATCTGATATCAAATTTTCCTCAAACATTTTCCCATCTATGCTCGAATGTGGGGGCATAATATCTGTATCTTCTTTCTCATGATATTTTTAATTTTAACCCAGACCAATTCTACTTTGCTATCCACTGTTTCTTCATTACTCAGTGCTGATATCTTCTGTGATTTGCAGCACAACCTGCATCCTCTCACTTTTGGCCTATTTTTTTGGAACACTGTATAACCTAGAATATTATGTTCCCAGTCCTGGTCACTATGCAACCATGTCTCCATAAAGGATCATACTTATATGTTGCTTTCTCTGCCTTCAACACACCTATCTGATTGCAAATGCTATGTGCCTTCAAATAAATACTGTCAAAGCCCCCCTGTTGCCCCCTCTGGTTCAAGAGCTTGATGGGTCAGGAACAGGAACTACTGGTCAACCATCAGGCTTTTGAATCAGAGGAGATAACCTCACTCAGCCCATCACTGAAATGTTCCCACAACCTATGGACTCACTTTCAAGGACTCAACGTTTATTGCTTATTTATCTATCTATCTACTTATTTATCTGTCTATCCATCTATCTATCCATCCATCTATCTATTTATTTGTTTGTTTATTTGTTCATTCATTCATCTATTTATTTATCTACCCAGCAATCTATTTATCTATCTATTCAGCTACCTTTATTTGTTTATTTTCTCTTTTGTATTTGTACAGTTTATTGCCTTTTGCACATTGGCTATTTGATGGCCCTGTTGTGTGCAGTCCTTCACTGATTCTGTTGTGCTCTATTGCATTTCTTGGATTTACTGTGTATGCCCACAAGAAAAGAAAACTGATAGTTGTAACTGGTGATATATATATGTACTTTGATAATAAATTTACTTTGAGCTTTGAAGCTTTAATTGTTTTCACAGCTTTTGCTAACTCTGGATTTACTCTTTGCTACATACATTTGTTTTTTAATATTTGTCCTTTCCTGTGCTTGTGAGTATCTCCCTCACTATCCCTTTCACTATTTCCTCATGTCCTTTTGATTTATTAAACATCCCACCCACAGAATCCCCAATTCCTATTTAATATCAAGCCTTCCCTATTGTCTTGTTCACTACCGTCATTTATAGCACACTTGACACCAGCTGTCCGTAAAAGGTAATCTGCTTGGAGCTCACTTCATAATGGCAAGAGATTATTAGGGGGATGAAGGTAGTGGAAGCTTTCCTTGAAGAAAATTAACTTCTCTCTGAGTTGTGGAAATCACTGGCTCAAGATTGCTCAATATGGGGAAGGAGAATTTTGAATGGGATCAAAAATTTAGAGTCCCTTTTTCGGGAGCACATTGAAGCTTAGCAGAAGTAGTAAATTCCCTGTCAAACACCACATCCCCTTGCACTCTCAAGTATCACATGGCCAACCTGCACTGTTGTCCTCTAAAGCTAACTCAGAATGTATAGTATCAGGCTAGAAGGTCGTCATCCTTAATACCAAGAGATTGCTTGAGAAGATCCAGAATGACTGAAAATCACTGAGGCTGAAAAGAACTACAAATGCTGGAACATGAAATGAAAAAAAAAGAAAATTCTGGAAATATTCACCAAGTTGGCCAGCATCTGTGGAAAGAGAGGAAAAGTTATCATCTCAATTCTGATAAAAGATCTTTGACCAGAAATATTAATTTGGTTTCTCTGTCCAACTGTACAGGAGGATGAACTGATTATAAGGCTTTAGTCTTAAATTTAAGAACATATTTAAATTATTCGTCTGCTTTGACCTTTCCTCATATTTCATGTTCATAATCTGCTCAAATGAATGAATTGCTGAATGTGCTGAGAAGGAGTTTTCAGTTCTATTTTTTTGCCAGTGTTTATATTTTGCAAATTATAAATAAAGATTATCGGTCCTTATTTGCCAGATTCACCAGATTCATTACCACCCCCTTACATTTTCTAACATTTGAAAGCTGGACTTTGTAAAAAAAACTTGAAAATGCAATGAGTGAATAAATTTTGGAATTACATATCAGAAACTGCAAATAAGTGTTGGTAGATAATGAGATTTGTGACTGAGATATATCTTGTCTACATATCAATCAAGTTAATGTATCTGAATCCCCTTCTTGCCATTTCCAGTATCTTTTCACCAACTTTTTGACCTTTTGTTGTATGACTGGCCAAACCAAGCAAAATTTGGGCTGGTCCAGTATTTACTTTCATCAATACGGGTGATTTCCATGGACTTCTGAATTAATTTTAAAACTACCTTACTGGAAACAAGCCCAGCATACAAATTTGCCTCTCCCCACACTGTACACCATATGAAACCACCAACTTTCTTGAATTGGACCTATGTGGCAGCCCTTGGGAAAGCTGTTGTGATATATATGCCTATTTAGTTTAAGTTCATGGCACTTCTTAATAATTAATTTATTCACTTTTATTCTTACAGCATTAATAGGGAACATTTAAAAGTTAATAAATATTAACAATAAACCCAGAAAGTAATCACAGCATAGCTATGAAAGCAACACGTAGTTTTAAAATCAATTTTCGGTAACTTACAATCAGGTTAAGTTGAAAAAGTTGATCAAAGTAGAAAACAAATGAATCTGTAGGTGCTAGAATCTAAAACAAAACCAGAAATCACTGGAAGAAATTAGCCATTTAAGTAGCATCTGTGGAAGGTGAACCCAGTCAACAAGTTGGTTGAGGGATCCTTCATCAGAAATGGGAGGGAGCAAAACAGAGCTGGCAGAAGGAATGAACAACAAGACAAAGGCCTTTATGGAGATTGGTTAAGACAGAGTAAGTATTACAGAGCATGAATACTAACTATTAGGGAGGCTAATATACTGGTTTCTCTTTCCACAGCTGTGGTTTGGCTAACTGAGTTCTTGCAACATTTCCTGTTTTTGCCTTCGATTAAAAGGCCTTGTTTAAAACATGATTTTAGTTATTTTCTTTAAACTGCACCAGATTATCATACTAAATAAAATAAAGAATTTATTTTTGATTTAAAGGAAAACATATCCAAGAATACTAACTGTTTATGTTAGTGTAGATTTTGCATAAACAAAAAGTGTATCTGAATAGTTTGTACACTGGAATTCTAAAGAACGCAAACATATTTATTGAGACGTTTAAGATTCTGGGAGGAATTAACAGTGTGGATACTGAAAAGGTGTTTCCTCTGAAACCGGGGATTTAGCTTCCCAGTAACATTTCACTCAGTTAATGCAGAGATGTAGAAGGATTTCTTCTTTCAGAGAATTATGACTCTTAGGAATTCTTTACCAAAGAGATTAAGGGAATGGGTTTATTAAGTATATTCAAGATAGAATAGACTATTTCATTCCAATAGAATCTGATGGTATGGAGGAAGAATGGGGAGGCCCATATGGATGTCATCATCTTATTAAGTAACAGAGCAGGGGATGACAAGAGATGGCTGGTTTATTCTGCTTCTGTTTATTATATCTTTTTAAGTACAGCTTATACCTAGATTGCCAATGTGTGCCTGAACATAGAACTATACTAGGTTATATGATTGCTCAAGAATTCCAAAACTCCTCCTTCTACTCTTACTTCAGTTGACAGAGATTAGGATTAATTTCATAATCCCATTTTCACTAGGTTAAGGTGGAAGAAGTCTGAAACAATGAAATAAGATGATGTGGATGTCAGGATATTGGATTTATCTGCCATTGCTTTATAAGATTATAAATCCTGAGTGGTCATGGGGAGACAATCTACATTCCTCTGGATTTGAATAACATTAGGAGACAGTACATAAATTAGAACATTTTTGGTGATATATATTTTTGTTACATAGCTTGTAAACTATTGAATAGGCAAATTCATTTTATACAGGGTGTTGTGTTCCTGGAGAGAATTGCCTTCAATGAAAATTCATAAATTGAACAGACATTTCCCATTTATTTTATGGAAAAGCTCTGTGTATTGTAAAGCTCCAGGCCTCAGTCAAAAAACACAAAAACTTAAAAAAAAGATCAAATATCTTATTCCAAAATGTCTTAAAATGAAGTATAAATAGAAGATGTTGGGTATTTAATAATTCAGTATTATTTGAGTAATATTGTAAATATATTGTTTGATTTAGCATTCTTTGTTTTTCACCTAATTCTTTGTGGGTTTGATATTTACAGTAACTCCTCTAATAAAACCAGCTGAAATGAACTTTACTGATGTTGTGAATGTAATACAGGAACATTTAGAACTGAAACCATTGTTGATTGCAGAACGCTTTAGATTTCATAAGCGGAATTAAAAGGAAAGGGAATCCATTTCAGTGGTGTTTGGTGGAATTGAAGAAATTGTCCAAGCATTGCCAGTTCGATGAAGGCCTTAATGATGCACTGAGAGATCATTTCGATTGAGGAATCTTAGAAGGCAGCATTCAAAAATAGCTCCTAATTGAAGCACAACTCACATTTAAAGGATTAGTGGAAATTGCTGTATCAATGGAAACAGCAGCCAATGACGCAATTGAATTGCAGTCAGAAATAAAAGTGAGCATGATCACAATTGCAACGTCTAATGGAAACTTTACTGGCCGAACAAATTGTGTTACCATGTGGCAGGGGCTCACATACACCAAGTCAGAACAGGTTTCAAAGGTTCAAAGGTTCAAAGGTACAATTTAAAATCAGAGGAATGTATACAATATACATCCTGAAATGCCTTTTCTTCGCAACCATCCATGAAAACAGAGGTGTGCCCCAAGAATGATTGACAGTTCAATGTTAGAACCCCCAAAATACCCCCCCAGCTCCCCTCCACCCGCGTGTAAGTGGCAGCGAGTGACAATCCCCCTCCCCTCACCCGCTACCAGCATTCAAGTGTGAGCAAAGCAATAGCAAAGACACAGATTTGCAGTCTTCATTGTTCATCTGATAATTTGACATGTTGCAGGCTCTTTCTCTCCTAATAAGGGAGAAAGAGGTGACTCCATTTTCCAACAGGCGGGGAGACATAACATACAACTCGCTGGTTTACGATGTTAAAATCCTATTATGTCGCTTTTTCTGAGCTCTGTGTCTGAAGATCACAAGGATCCTGGGTCCCCAGGCACACAGCAGATATTCCGACTTCCCCAACGACGCATGGGTCTCCTGTGGTGACACTGACCTTGATCCACCCGTCTCCAGTTACTCGAGATCCCAAGCTTCTGAATCCATGCTGAAATCTTAGGCCAAGCCTTTGGCCTGCTGAATTGCAGCTGATTATGGAACCACAAGAGCGGGTCCCATTCAGCGTGTAACTCCAGGTCAGTAATCCTCACTGCTCTTCGCTCTGCAATAATCACATAGAAAATGCCAAGTGCTATGAGGAGTGCTACATGAGAAGATACAAAGCAAAGGTTTCCATTAATAGCTAAGAAGATTAGAAGAATTAGAAGAAGATTAGAATAGCAAAGAGTTATGCTGTGACCAATCAATAAAGATGGAGTGTGTAAAAGGAGCTGCCTTTTCAGTTAGGTCCGCAATCAAGGTTTAAAAGGCAGAGCTTTGTGGTAGTTTCCCCGAGTTGCACTGTGAGCAATCTACAAAGAGGGATTCATTAGAAAGGGCATACAAAAATAACACAAGTGCAAACGGAGCAACCATATTGCAGTCTTTAGAGAAGTTTTGCCTCAACAGATAGGTGAGATTAGGCTTGGGCAAGGTAAAGTATCTAGTAACTTTCTCTTCTGTTCTTACTTCTTCATTCCTCATCTATTATGACAATGTAGTGTAGGTAGAATGGCTCCAGGGCAGTGTTTTGCACTGATTGTGGGAAGTCTGGGAGCCCTCTAATAATCCCAGATAAGGACGTCTGCACCAGGCTCACTGAGCTACAGGTCCTGAGAGAACATATTAAGGAACTGGACCTGCAGCTTGATGACCTTTGGCTCATACGACAGAATGGGGAGGTGATAGACAGGAGCTCCAGGGAGGTAGTTAGCTCTAGTTTGCAGGAGAAGGTAACTGGGTGACTGTCAGCAGGATGGGAAATGCACAGTCAGTGCAGAGTACAGCTGTAGCCCCTCAATAATAAGTATACAACTTTAGATACTGTTAAGGCGGTGACCTACCGGGGGAGCCACAGTGACCGGGTCTCTGGCACTGAGCCTGGTGCTGTGGCTCAGAAGAACAGAGAGGTGAAAAGAACTGCAGTGTTGATAGGAGATTCCTTAGTCAGAGGAACAGAGATGAGATTCTATGGCACGATAGAGACACCCGGATGGTATGTTGCCTCCCTGCTGCCAGGGTCAGGATGTCTCGGATCGAGTCCATGGCATTCTCAAAGGGAAGGGTGAGCAGCCAGAAGTCTTGGTGCATGTTGGCACCAGTGTCATAGGTAGACAAGGTGAGGAGGTCCTGAGGAGAGATTTTAGGGAGCTAGGTAGAAAGCTGTAAAAGATTACTCCAGGGTAGTAATCTTTGAATTGCTGCCTGTGCCACATGCCAGTGAGGGTAAGAATAGGATGATTTGGCAGGTAAATGCGTGGCTGAGGAACTGGTGCAGTGGGAAGGGGTTCATATTTCTGGATCACTGGGATCTCTTCTGGGGAAGGTATGACCTGCACAAAAGGGACAGGTTACACCTGAGCCCAAGGGGGTCCAATATTCTTGCAGGCAGATTTGCTAGAGTTGTTCGGGTGGGTTTAAACTACTTTGTCAGGGGGATGGGAATTGGAGTAATAGTGCTGAAGTTGAGATTTACAAATAGAGACAGTGAGTAGTGAGATTCCTAGCAAAGAAAGGCTGATGTTAGGGCAAGATTGCAGGCAACAGAATGAGTTCAATGTAAAAGGTGGACAAAATCGAAAGGGTGAATACAGCACAGATGGTGCCATATTTGAATGTGTGCTGTATATGGAATAAGGCAGATGAACTTGCAGCACAGTTGCAGATTGCCAGGTATGATGTTGTCGGCATCATTGAATCATCGCTGAAAGAAGATTACAGCTGGGAGCTTAATGTCCAAGGATACACATTATATCGAAAGCACTGGCAGGAAGGCAGAGTGGTGCTTTGGTTTTGTTGGTAAAAATGAAATGAAATTATTAGAAAGAGGTGACATAAGGGCAGAAGGTGTCAAATTATTGTGGGTAGAGATAAGTAACTGAAAGGGTTAAAAGACCCTGATGGGTGTTATATACAGACCCCCAAATAGTACTAACGATGTAGTCTACAAATTACAACAGGAGTCAGGAAATGCATGCCAAAGGGTAATGTTCCAATAGGATTTCAATATGAAGGTCAATTGGGAAAACCAGGTTGGTGCTGGATCCCAAGAGGGGAGTTTCTAGAATGCCCACGACTTGGCTATTTAGAGCAGCTCATTGTTGAGCCCACTAGGGGACCAATTATTCTGGATCAAGTGTTGTGCAACAAACCAGAATGGATTAAAAAGCTTAAGGTAAAAGAAGACTTAAGGCAAAGTAACCATAATATGATTGAATATAGCTTGAAATTTGAGAATGAGAAGCTTAAGCCAGATGTGTCAGTATTACAGTGGAGTAAAGGGAATTACAAAGGCACAAGCGAGGAGTTGGCCAAATTTGATTGGAAAAGAACACTGGCATGAATGATGGCAGAGCCGCAATGGTTGGAGTTTCTGGAAGCGATTCAGAAGGCAAATGCTGTATGCATTCCAAAGGGGAAGAAGTATTCTAAAGGCAAGGTGACATAGCTGTGGCTAACAAGAGAAGTCAAAGGCAACATAAAAACTAAAGAGAGGGAATATAGTTGAGCAAAAATCAGTGGGAATTTAAAGGATTTGGAAGCTTTAAAAATCATCAGAAGCAACTAAAAAAGTCATTAAGAAGGAAAGGATAGAATACTAAAGTAGGCTAACCAATAATATTAAAAAAGAATACCAAAAGTTTCTTCAGATAAATGAAATGTAAAATAGAGGTGAGGGTGGATATTGGATCACTGGAAAATGATGCTGG
Organism: Hemitrygon akajei; assembly: GCF_048418815.1. Classification (NCBI taxonomy): domain Eukaryota; kingdom Metazoa; phylum Chordata; class Chondrichthyes; order Myliobatiformes; family Dasyatidae; genus Hemitrygon; species Hemitrygon akajei. The sequence goes on from NC_133125.1 coordinate 112,218,032, forward strand.
AGAGGTAGTAATAGGGGAAAAGGAAATGGCAGTAAACTGAATAAGTATTTTATTTCAGTTTTCACCATAGAGGCACTCGCAGTATGTGGAAGTTTCAGACAGTCAGGGATCAGAGGAGTGTGACACTGCTATTACTAGGGATAAAATTCTTTGGAAACCAAAAGGTCTGAAGGTAGATAAATCACCTGGACCAGATGGTTGTATACCCCACAGCTCTGTCAGAAAGAGAGCTAATGTTAGAATGGGCCTTGACCATTGCAATATTGTTAGAGACTGCAACAAAGATGCAACAGAACTACAGAAAAAGAGTTTAGAAAGTGAAATGCACAAAATGTTCCCGAATGGTGCAAAAAGCCAAAAATGTAATTGATGTGACAAATTCTCCATGATGCGAATGACTGTTGGTTTAAAGAAAATGTTTGCAGAAAGTGTCACAGGCAAGGTTACATAGAGTGAGTGGGCAAGGCAGACAAAAAGCACAACCTAAGAGAAAAACCACACTGAGTGAAAAGTTCCCAACACAAAACTAAGCAAAGGCATAAAGTGACCGAATGCGAAACAGAATCTGACAACACAGAGCCTGACAAAGGTGAGCTGCCATGCCTACAGCTGCATAGTATTACTAAAGCAGATCATAAATTCATCTGGATCATAATTGCTATGTCTATCTAGTTGGTGTAAAACTGAAAATGGAGCAGGATACAGGGTCATCCTTGTCTATAATTTCAGAGGCTGACTACAACAGACTGTTTTCAAAGCTACCATTAGAAAAGACCTCAGTGATGCTAGACCTACACAGGCAAAAAAGTGTCTCCTAAAGGCAAAAAAGAAAGTGAATGTGGCAAATGGAGGCTAAACACAGCAGTTAGAGCTTTATGTGTTGAAAAGTGGAGAGCCAGCACCTTTTGGACTTGAATGGTTGAGAAAAATCCATTTCCATTTTAAAATCTTTTTATTAATTATTATTGAAGATTGACAAAAAAGATACATTAAGTCAATCTGTCATTATGTGCAATAAGGACTTAAATTAGCAAATAACTGATTAACAAAGCTAAGCAATATATCAATAATAATAACAAAGTAAAGTGTTAAGAATATTTTATTTGAAAGAAGAAGTAAAATAAGAACCCCTACTAACTAAAATAAAAGCAAAAAAAAAAACCCATTGGGAGCAGAACCCTGGAGCTATACGTCATACAAGCTTCCATAAAAAAAACATCATTCCGCCAACTCAAATCCATTTAAAGAAAAATCGGAAGGAAACCATATTAATTAACTCAAATCAGATGATAGTAGCGGGCGAATGAACCCCACCTTTTCTCAAAATCGAATCGAGGATCAAAAGTTTGACTTTAATTTTCTCCAAACTAAGACATAACATCACTTGGGAAAACCACTGTATCAAAGTAGGAGCAGAGGTATCTTTCCATTTCAACAAAATAGCCCTTCTGGTCAATAAATTAACAAATGCAATTACATGTTGGTCTGATCAAGAAATACCATGAATATATTGAGGGATTATACCAAATAAAACTCTCAATTTATTAGGTTGTAAATTAATTTTTAAAGCTTTAGAAATTGTAGAGGAAATAGACTTCCAGAAATGTTTCAATAATAACATGACCAAAACATATGTGTCAATGTGGCTGTCTCGGTTTTACATCTATCATACTGATTATCAACATTAGGAAACCTTTTAGACAGTCTCTCCTTTGTCAAATAGTAATGATGTACAATTTTAAATTGAATTAAAGAGTGATTGGCACAAATCAAAGAAGAATTGACCAACTTCAGAATCCGCAACCAATCTTCTGCTATCAAAGTCATGTTAAGCTCTCTCTCCCAATCTTGCTTAATCTTAAGTGAAGGGTAATTGTGTTGCTGTAACAATAAATTATAAATTTTCCCAATAAAACCTTTCACTAAATGATTCATTTTAAAAATAATATCTAACAGGTCAGAATCTTGTATATATGGAAAATTACTTAAGTATTTTTGTAAGAAGAGTCTGACCTGAAGATATTGCAGGAAATGTGAATATGAGAGAGAGTATTTAGTTACTAATTTTTCAAAAGACATCAGTCGGCCATCTTGGAACAAATCCGTGAAGGAATAAACCCCTTTATTCCTCCAAAAAAGAAAAGTAGGGTCACGTAATGAAGGTTTAAATAAATAATTTTGATAAATTAAACTAAAAAGTTTAAATGTCTTAAGATTAAAAAAATTACGAAACTGGAACCAAATTTGTAATGACTGCTTACTCACAGGATATAAATTTAAATTAGTAATTTTGGCCAGTTGTACAGGCAAAAAAGCTCCTAATAATGAGGTTAAATGAAACTGTTTCACAGCATGCAATTCCAAATCAGCCCAAGGTGGTCGTTCATCTCTATCAGCCCAATATAACCAAAAACACATATAATGTATATTAAACACAAAGTATACCGCAGATGCTGTGATCAAATAACACGTACAAATAAGCTGGATGAACTCAGCAGGTCGGGCAGCATCCATTGAAAGGAGCACTCAACGTTTCGGGCCGAGACCCTTCATCAGGACTAAAGAAAGAGGGGGCAGGGGCCCTATAAAGAAGGTGGGGGGGAGGGTGGAATGTGCCAGGTGAAAAACCAATCAGAGGAAAGATCAAGGGGTGGGGGAGGGGAAGCAGGCAGAGGATAGGCAGGAGAGGCGAAGAAGGAATCTAAGGGGAAAGCACTATGGGTAGTAGAAGAAGACTGAATCATGAGAGAGGTGATAGGCAGCTAGAAGAGGAAGGTGGGATGGGGGAAGGGAGAGGGAGGGAATTACTGGAAGTTGGAGAATTTGATGTTCATACCAAGGGGCTGGAGACTACCCAGACGGAATATGAGGTGTTGCTCCTCCAACTGGAGTTTGGCCTCATCATGGCAGTAGAGGAGGCCATGTATGGACATACCCGAATGGGAATGTGAAGCAAAGTTGAAGTGAGTGGTAACCGGGAGATCCTGTCTGTTGTGGTGGACGGAGCGGAGGTGCTCGACGAAGTGGTCCCCCAATCTGGGTCGGGTCTCACCGATGTAGAGGAGGCCGCACTGGGAGCACCGGATGCAATAGATTACCCCAACAGACTCACAAGTGAAGTGTTGCCTCACCTCGAAGGACTGTTTGGGGCCCTGAATGGTGGTAAGAGAGGCGGTGCAGGGACAGGTGTAGCACTTACCCTGCTGAGTTCATCCAGCTTATTTTAACGTATATTAACAGCCCAATAATATATTCTTAAATTAGGCAAAGCAAGACCTCCATCTTTTTTAAATTTTTCTAAATGATATTTAGCAATTCTTGGTCTAGACTGGTGCATTATCGAATCTCTTAATGCGCCATCAACAAGCAACTGGTAGCCCAAATGATAGCACTAACCAGAGACTGTCACAGCTGCTTAATGCTAGTGAGAAAATGCTAGAGAATCTGAATGAAGGACATCTGGATACTGTCAAGAAGAAGAGTCTTGCCCGGAGCTATGTGTGGTGGTCAGGAATAGACAGACAGATTGAAGCCTATACCAAAAGCTGTTCAGGATGCCAAAAAGTTCTAAATGCACCCCCACAGGCACTGTTACACTCGTGGGAGAGGCCATCATCACCATGGCAAAAGTACAAATTGACTTTGTTGCGCCGTTCATGGGCTCCATGTTTTTGACTGCTGTGGATGCTGTTTTGAAGTGGCATTTTGAAGTGGTTATACAAATCAAGTCAACCACCTCAGAACAGACTGTTTCTGCCCTGAGGACTATCTTCACCAGAAATGGCCTACCTGAACAAATCATGAATGACAATGGACCACAACACACATCAGAAGAGTTCAGACTACTCATGAAGAAAAAAACACATCAGATATTTCAAGTCATTTCCTCACTACCCAACAATGAATGGGTTAGCTGAAAGTTTTATCCAAACCTACAAGAGGTCCATTAAAGCTAAGGACAAGGAGGACCTTTCTCTACAAAACAAGGTAAACAATTTCCTTTTTGTGTATCGGAACCCTGTTCATATGATGACAAATCAAACACCTGCCATGCTGTTCACGAGCAGGAATCTGAAATCTCGCATTGACCTTTGCAACCAGATCTATGTAGGGAAGTGTCGAAAGAACAGAATAGCTGATTGCCAAGTGATTCAGCAAAGAGCTCTGAGGTTGGACAGGAAGTCCTAGTGTGTGATTACCGAGCAGACAAGTAGACACTCGGTAGGGTAGCTACAGGAACTGGACCACTGCTGTACACAGTGGAGATCAGACATAGAGACATCATGTGGACCAGATACTGGATGCACAACTAAAGAACACACCTGAGTCGATTGCATCCAATGAGACACATTACCATCACTGGACATAACTCTCAATGATGATCATGTTTCTGACAATAATGTGACACTGGCAGCTGAGAACATTGTTTTTGATGACACCTGCCAAACCTGATACTACTCCCCAGGTCCAGAGGTGTTATGAGAATGTTGTCTTGGACAAGACACCTACCAAACATGAAGCCACTCCACAGGTCCAGAGGCGCTATCCTGAAAGAAACAGAGTGCCACTGAAAAGACTGAATCTTTAGTATCGTGAAGTTAGATATGGACTGTTATAGTGAAAGCATGGTTATTTGAATATAGTTTGAGAAAGGGAAATTGAATGTTTTGTACATATACAGTTATGTTACATTAATCTAAAGGGGGAGGAAATGTAATGTATGGATCTATTTCTTATAGAGCAATAACTCCCCTTAGCACTATGCATGGACTGTCGTCTATGTGTGCATAGTGATATGTTGTCTATGCCTACGTATTGATAGCTTTCTCTCCCTCTCTCTCTCTCTCGCTGCAATGTGAATACACCAGTAAAAGCCATCTCCTGCATGAGTGCCTTTAACTAATTGATATGTGGATACATAGACACAACAGTTTCCTCAAGGAAAAATCTTGCCTGACAAATCTGTTGGAATTCTTTGAAGAAATAACAAGCAGGATAGACAAAGGAGGATTGGTTGATGTTGTGTACTTGGATTTTCAGAAGGCCTTTGACAAGGTGCCACACGTGAGGCTGCTTAACACAAACCCATGGCATTACAGTAAAGATTCTTGCAAGATAAAGCAGTGGCTGATTGGCAGGAGACAAAGAGTGGGAATAAGGGGAGCCTTTACTGGATAGCTGCCGTGACTATTGGTGTTCCGCATGGGGTCTGTGTTGGGACCAGTGCTTTTTATCTTCTGTATCAATGATGGAATTAATTTGTTTGTTGCAAAGTTTGCAGATGATATGAAGATGGGCGGAGGGGCAAGTAGTTTTGAGGAAGTAAAAAGGCTTCAGAAGGACTTAGAGAAATTAGGAGAATAGGCAAACGAGTGGCAGATGGAATACAGTGTCGGGTAGTGGTCATGGACTTTGGTAGAAGAAATAAAAGTGTAGACTATTTTCTAAATGGAGAGAAAATTCAAAAATCTCAGACTGGGGAGTCGTGCAGGATGTTAGCATTCATTTCAAAAGGATTAGAATATAAAACTAAGGATGTAATTGTTACAAACCCCGTAACTGGGTCACTTACCAGCAAAGATGGAGACGTCCGTTGAAGTCTGATGATACTATTTTTAACAGTATTTATTAGTAAAAATACACAAAAATAATATCAATGCAAATATACAGATAATATACATCATCAATACTAAATCTAAAAGTGCGGGTACAATAATAATCAATAAGAAATAAGCTCTATCGTTGTCTAGGGGATAACGTATTGTTCGATGGAAATATAAAGTTCACTCAGTTCATGCAGGCTGCAGCCTTTGGGGCCCGCTGTGTTGCAATGGTTGGAGAGAGAGAGAGATTTGGAGAAAAACTTGCCAGCTTTCCTTTTATGATTTTGATCCATCAGGAGTCCCATTGGTGTGGCCGTTCACTTGTGGCCTCTCCTTTAGCTAAACCATTCCTCCGTGATGAGCCCGCCACCCTGGCAAGGGAGGACGCACACGAGCCCCCACCGGCTTTTGCTATAAAACGCTGTCACTGGATTTCCAGCGTTTCTCCTGGTGCGTCTAAAGGGGTTGTTCCCCAGACCCTCTTTTATCCTTACTCACGGGGTCTCAGATGTCAGTCAGGTTGGGATGATGCAATCTCTCAACCAGACCACTCTGGTTGTTCCCTGAGGGGCTTCAACGAATAGTACAGTACTCAATTCACAATTCCGTCTCCAACAGACAATGGCCGTTATCAGTGGCTCCGTTCCGCTGAGGCCAAGACACATTCCAAACCTTGTGTATTCCCTGTGTCTCTCTCTCATTTCCTGGGTCCCAGACCCGAATTAATAGCGATCTTGCGATTTTCAAAAAGGAGGGGGCGACTTAGTATCCTTCGGCCCCTCAGAGTTGCTTCACATTCATAACACCCCCTTCCTTCTAAGATTTTTGCCACAGGTAAAAATTAATTAATACAGAGTCTTACAGGATTTCAGAATCTAGCACAATACAAAAGAGTTTTTTTTTCACTACAGAGTAATACAGTTATACATTCAATTCAGCATCTAAACAGTTAGCGATTACATTGTCACTTCCTTTAATATCTTAATATCTTGTACCTTAATAAATTCTTGTAGCATCAGACTCCAATTTAATAACCACCTATTTTTATTCCTTTTCTTCAGCAAACAAAAACTAAAGAGTTGTGATCTTAGCTTATGTGTATATTACAAAAGTTCATGCAAATACTAATCTTTATTTTACTTTCAAACTTAACAGTCAATCTTCCATGGGGTTGTCTTTATTAGTTACATGCTTTGTCGAAAGCCCTTAAAACCAGATCCTGTTATTTAAAATGGCATCCCGTCAACCCTCGCCCCTTTTCCAGTTAACTCCCATGTGGTTAGCTTGTATACCAGTGTGGAATAGGCTTTTGCATGCTCCTTTCATAGGAGTTATTTTATCAACAATGTTTTCCAAACGTAGCCCATTTGCCGAATTTCCACACAATTCTTTATTTTTAAGCAAGTCGTTAATTTTATCTTCAGGACCCTTCATTCTATTAGTTTTTAATTTAAGATCTGCAAGTGATCCCTCTTTGTCCAAACAGCATTTCAAATTCAGCCTCCTCACAACACACTCTTGAATAACAATAGCGTGTGGGGCACCTTTACATTCCAAATCAAACTGTAATTGATTCGCAGGCACCATGTTAACAAGCCATTGTTCCTTCAGCCTGGTTGCTGCTTCTGACATGAATCCAGACTTTAAATTTTCTTCATTCAATTTAGGAACTACACTTTTCCCTTTCCCTTCAATAATAATATTCACCTCACCACCTTTTATCTCCTCACTAACTTTTAACACACCTTCGAACACAAACAACTGGGAATTCTCACTTCCCACTAGTACCAAGGTTAACCCTTTCTTCACTGAACCAAGTCCATCTGACCCACAAGGACTGCATTCCTTTTCAACCGAATCAAATACCTCAGACTTTTCCTGAGTTTTATTACTAGGTTCAATACCATGTGCATCCACATCTTGAACACACTCAAACGGGACATCTACCTCTTCCAGGCTTTCAATACCCGTACCCTTTTCAAATTCTAAGTTCCCCTGATCCTCCCAGTTATTCTCTGGGCAACTCCCTTCCGGGGTAAACTCAACCCTGTGGGCTGAAACAACCTCATCTGCCAACCCAGCAGACTTCTTCAAGGTAATGGCATCCTTTTCATCTAGGACTGCCCTCAGTTCATTATCGGGAACACATTTAAAATTTTCAACTTCTTCAAACAGTTCTGTCAAACCAGACAGATCATCCATGTCCAACCCTGGACCTTCTAACAGCCTTATCTGTTTCTCATTTTTACTCCATGCCTCTATAAATTTCCTCCTGGCTAAGGGCAGGACTACCTCCTCTCCCTTACTCTTTTTCACCTCCCTATTCTCCGTTTTACCACCCTCTAACCCCTCTTGGTACAGGGTCGGTAAAAACATCTCAGCCAAATCGATACTGGCCTCTTTCTCAGCTGCCTTTCTCGACATGCTGCGAGTGGTCGCGCATGCGGGAGAGATCTTGGAATCTAGGGGCGGGTCCTCAACACTTACAGGCTGGCTTGTCAGCTCCATGGCTGACCAAACGTCACCAGCAGCTAAATCGTTACCTGGAAGGATGTCTACATCAGTTCTCGGAAATTCTGATTGCACCCCTATTTCAACTGGTCCAGATACCAGCTCACAATTTATAATGATCCTATGCAAAGGCACAGCTTCTGTCCCTTTTCCTATGCCTCTCAAAGCTACCTCTCCAGTCTTGGGACCAAAATCTAGTACCTTACTGCGAATCAATGACAGCTCAGCTTCAGTGTCTCTCCAGATCCGCACTGGAACTGGTGTGTCTCCCTCTTTCACAGACACGGTTCCTTCTGAAATAAATTTCTCAGGCCCCTCTCGTATTCTGTCTACCTGGGGCTTTCTCGTTGATTTACTGATCACCACAATACATCCTATGGGGACTGCTGCTTTCCCTTTTCCTATCTCCTTCCTCGGAGCAAGGCACTTAGATGCAATATGACCTACCTTTCCACAATTAAAACAAGTCAAGCCAGGACCTCTCCTGCCGTCTTGCCTTTCCTCCTCCTTCGTTTTACCACTAGCTCCCGGCTGGATCTCTGCCTCAGCCAGCGGGCTTTCTCTACCATTCCCATGGTCTCTCTGGTAACTTTTATTCGAGGAAAACTTTGTCTTGTGGGTTAGGGCATATTCATCTGCGAACCTAGCAAATTCGGATATGGACTTATTCGTCTTCTCGTTCAAATACATCCGGATATCATCCGAAACACAACCTTTAAATTCCTCAATCAGAATTAACTCCCTGAGGTGCCAAAAATCCTCTTCCACCATTTCTGCTGCACACCAGCAATCCAAGAGCACACTCTTCTCATAGGCAAACTCTGCATACGTCTGATTCCACCCTTTCTTTAAATTTCTGAACTTTTGTCTATAGGCCTCAGGTACCAGTTCATAGGTCCGAAGAATGGCCTCCTTTACTTTCTCATAATTCTCAGACTCCTCCTCCTCCATGGACAACACCGCATATGCCCGTTGTGCCTTCCCTTTTAACACACTTTGTAACAATGCCACCCACTGATCTTTGGGCCAGTTCTGACTCACTGCCACCTTTTCAAAATGCAAGAAATAACTATCAACATCCGTCTCCTCAAACTGAGGTACTAACCGAAACTCCCTACTAACATTAAATCTCTCCTCTCGGTCTGACCCTTGAGCTCTTCACTCTTGCCTTAACTTCTCCAGGTCCATCTCATGTTGCCTCTGTTTCTCCTTCTCCTCATACTCCCTCTCCTTTTTGGCCCTTTCCTTCTCTTTTTCAGCTGCTTCCAGCTGTTTTAACTTAATTTCATGCTCCCTCTGCTTCTCAGCTCTTTCCTTCCCCCTCTTCACCTCTAACTCCTTTAGCTGGAGCTCATGCTCCCTTTGCTTTTCGGCTCTTTCTTTTTCCTTTTCAGCTGCTTCCAGCTGTTTTAACTTAATTTCATGTTCCAACCTTAATTTCTCCAACTCTAACTGAGCCATCCCACTAGCTGGTGCCTTTTCAGGGATATTTTCCAATACCTCAGCCGAAAACACATTCTTCACAATATAATACTGAGTTATGGCCCTCCACACCTCCTGCTTTTTCATCGACAACCTCACCTCTGTGAGGCTTAGTCCTTTCGCCATATTTATCAAGTCTGACTTTGTGGCAGCCTCTAGCGCCTCCAGAGTCGGGTTTTTTATAAATTCATCTACGTTCATCTTTGCTGGTTTCCCGTCTGGTTACCCACGCAACCAGATCCAAGTTTGGACTTAAAAGCCCGATTCACTGGCCCTCCAATTTGGTATCAAATCTCGAGACGAGGCCCCACATTGTTACGAACCCCGTAACAGGGTCACTTACCAGCAAAGATGGAGACGTCCATTGAAGTCTGATGATACTATTTTTAACAGTATTTATTAGTAAAAATACACAAAAATAATATCAATGCAAATATACAGATAATATACGTCGTCAATACTAAATCTAAAAGTGCAGGTATAATAATAATCAATAAGAAATAAGCTCTATTGTTGTCTAGGGGATAATGTATTGTCCAATGGAAATATAAAGTTCACTCAGTTCATGCAGGCTGCAGCCGTTGGGGACCGCTGTGTTGCAATGGTTGGAGAGAGAGAGATTTGGAGAAAAACTTGCTGGCTTTCCTTTTTATGATTTCGATCTGTCAGGAATCCCGTTGGTGTGGCCGTTCACTTGTGGCCTCTCCTTTAGCTAAACCATTCTTCCGTGATGAGCCCGCCACCCTGGCAAGGGAGGACGCACACGAGCCCCCACCGGCTTTTGCTATAAACGCTGTCACTGGATTTCCAGCGTTTCTCCCGGTGCGTCTAAAGGGGTTGTTCCCCAGACCCTCTTTTATCCTTACTCACGGGGTCTCAGATGTCAGTCAGGTTGGGATGATGCAATCCCTCAACCAGACCACTCTGGTTGTCCCCTGAGGGGCTTCAATGAATAGTACAGTACTCAATACACAATTCCATCTCCAAGAGACAATGGCCGTTATCAGTGGCTCCGTTCTGCTGAGGCCAGGACACATTCCAAACCTTGAGTATTCTGTGTCTCTCTCTCTCATTTCCTGGGTCCCAGACCCGAATTAATAGCGATCTTGCGATTCTCAAAAAGGAGGGGGCGACTTTGTACCCTTCGGCCCCTCAGAGTTGCGTCACATTCATAACATAATGCTCAGATTTTACAAAGCACTAGTGAGCAGTTTTGGGCTGCATATCTTAAACAGGATATGCTGAGATCGGGGAGGGTTCAAAGGACATTCATGAAAATGATTCCAGGATTGAACAACTTGTCATATGAAGAGCATTTAATGGCTCTGGGCCTGTATTTACTGGAATTCAGAAGAATGAGGGGTGACCTAATTGAAACCAAATGGTGAAATGTCTTCATAGAATGGATTTGGAGTGGATGTTTCCTATGGTGGAAGAGCTTAGGACCAGAGCACAAAGCCTCAGAATAAAGGGACGTCTTTTTAGAACAGCTGAGGAGGAATTTCTTTAGCCAGAGAGTGTTGAATCTGTGGAATTCTTTGCCACATGCAGCTGTGGTGGCCAAGTCTTTATGGTATATTCAAGGCAGAGGTAGATAGATTCTTGATTGGTCAGGGTATGAAGCGGTATGAGGAGAAGGCAGGAGATTGGGGCTGAGAGGAAAAATGGGTCAGTCGTGATGAACTTGATGGGCCGAATGGCCTAATTCTGCTCCTATATCTTAAGGTCTTATTATGGTCTAAGATGTTTCAGGTATTTCAATTAATGCAAAGACATAAAACAAAATCTATAAAAATGTATGAAAAAGTAATCATTCAATGGGTAAGCCTGCAGGAATGTATGGCATACAGTAGACAGGAAGGTTTCAAGGGTAAATCTGTAAATTAGCTAGTTCTAGTTTGTGAAGCAGGGATTATATTGGAGTTAAGATCAGTCTCTAAGGCTTTAAGTAGAAAAATACCTCAATCTGAGGCTACATCCACACTAGACTGGATAATTTTGAAAACTCCGGTTTTGTGTAAAAATGTTAGGCGTCCACAGTATGTGTTTTTAAAAATATCTCTATCCACACTGAATTGGAGATTTCGGTGAAGCTCCTTCTCCTGCACATGCGCAAGACACATCTACCAAAAACAAGCGACATGTTTGGTGTTGAATCTCACTGTAAAAGTGCGTGTTTGTGTAATTACAGACTAGAAAAACTTAAAATGACGGACAGCTGTTGGCTTTCGCGCAGGAGAACTTAAAACTAAAAAAAACCAAATACTGGAGCATACGGAAGTAAGCGACAGGGAGATCACGGACAGATTGACCCGGCTGATGACGAACATTGAAAAACTGACTAACTCTGTTGCATTAATAAAGCACCTTGTTAAATCTGTAAAACATGTCTGCATCAGTGTTATCTTGTATTTCCATACAATGTTACATTAGGCTGTTACACATCTATTGTCAGAGAAGTACTTGCATAAATAGGTAAACCACCTTCATACGAGCAAGGACAGAAAACAGGGCAAAGTGAGTACAGTATACTTATTTATTCAGTAAGTTATGGGTCAAAGTGTTTGGTGAGTACATTTTTAACTCTTCTGGCTTCAGTCTCTTTGCCGTCTGTTCTGAAATTGTTAGGTTGCGTTCAAGAAAACAATGAAATAATGCGCCTCAGTCTGACAGTGTTTTCAAAAGTCTCCGGTTACCCCATCCACACTGATCTGCCCGAGCAGCATTTTCAAAAATACCCACCCTGGAAAGCATTTCTGAAAAGCTCCAGTTTCGGGGAACAAAAATGCCATTTTAGTGTGGACGGAGAGTAAAAACGAAGAGAAAAAGCTTTGGTTATGGATTTATCCAGCGTAGTGTGGACGTAGCCTGAGTTTTCCTCCTACAAGTTGTGGCAGACGAGTTATAGAAAATGCAGAAGACAGTGATGAATATCTGTCAATGATATGTGAAAAAGCTGTTAAGTGGAAAGAGTAAGTGAGAGAACACAAACACAAGTGGTAAAGATCAGAGCTGTAGGAAATTCCCAGTAGGGCCGGGTGTGCTAATTGAAGAGAAAATTTGAGCCTACATCACAAATGATGAACTGTGTACATGTGACAAATAAAGGTTATCTTATCTCGGGTGGAGAGGTGGGCAGGGGTGATGGTTAAAACAGAGCTGGAAGTTGATTGGTGGAACCAAATAAGGGGGTTTTGATGTGTAGTTGGAACTAAATGTACAAGGGGGGGAGGAGGTGGAATAGTAAGAGTAGGCAAGAGATTCTGCAGATGCTGGAAATCCAGAGTAACACACACAAAATGTTGGAAGAACTCAGGAGGTCAGGCAGCATTCTTGAAAATAATTAAACAGTCAATGTTTTGGGCCAAGACCCTTCATCAGGGCTGGAAAGGAAGGGGGAAGATGCCAGAATTAAAAGGTGGGGCAAGGGAAAGGAGGACAAGCCAGAAGGCAACAGGCCAGGCCAGATATGTGGGAAAGGTAAAGGGCTGAGAAGAAGGAATCTGATAGGAGAGGAGAGTGGAGAAAGGAAAGAAGAGAGGGCATGAGGGGGAGGTGATAAGCAGGTGAGGAGAAGAGCTAAGTGGCCAGAGTGGGGAATGGAAGAAGAGGGAAGAGAGAGGGGAAAAGAAAAAAAAGAGACAAAAAATTTACTGGAAGGAGAAATCAATGTTAACGCCAACAAGTTGAAGGCTGCCTACATGGAATATGAGGTGTCTCTCCTTCAATCATCATGGCAGAGCATGAGGCCATCAGACCAATAGACAACCCCAACAGATTTGCAGGTGAGAAATGTTTGGGGTCCTGAATGGAGGTGACTGAGGAGGTGAATGGGCGTGTAACATTTCTCTCACTCACAGGGATATATGCCAGAAGGGAGGTTAGTGGGGAGGGAGAAATGAACAAGGGAATCACAGAGCAATCCCGGTGGAAAGCAGAGAGTGGGTGGTGTGGGGTGGGGGGGAGCGCCTTGGTGGTAGGATCCTGTTGAAGATGGCAGAAATTATGAAGAATGATGTGTTGGATGCAGGGGCTCGTGGAGATGAGGACAAGAGGAACTCTGTCCTTGTTAAGGTGGCAGGAAGATGGGGTGAGGACAAATGTTTGGGAAATGGAGAAGATGCAGGTGAGGGCAGCATCAATGGGGGAGAAAGGAAAACCATGTTCTTTGAAGGAGGAGGAGATCTCTGATGTCCTGGAAAATGGGAAAGGTAAACAAAGGGAGAGAGAATTTAAGTAGATTGGTAGCACAGGGGGAGTGGGTTACCTGGAATTGGAAAATTCTAATTCTTCTTCAGTTATCATTTTCAATGGGCTTTAATGTCAATTTTGCCAAGCCCCCAGCGTGAAATTGAGGACACAGAGACAGGGCTTGGGAGTAAAACTAAGCTGCTGAAGTAGGAAAAGAAGAAAAAGCCCAAACCAGGGTGAAGTAGTTTTATGTTTACCTGGGGGAACTCAGCAGGTCAAGCAGCATTTGTGGAGGCAGTGAGATCATCAATATTTTGTGTTATGTTCTTGGATCAGGACTGAGCGAAGATAGCCAGTACATAAGGGTGTGAGGGAAGAGTGAGACAGGGAATGGTAGGTAATACATTGAACATGGTATGGGGTGGAGATCACAGTCACAGCAAAGAGATGGGAGCATAATATTTGTATGTGTCCGGTGGAGGGTGAAGCAAGTGTGTTTCTTGTGTGGTGCCGGTGTATGATCTTTACTGCTGTCCAGGAAGAGGGTGGGACCTGGGAGGGTTTGCATGATGATCAACCAGAATCTGGAGTCAGGGCTGGGGTCTTGAGGTTATGGTTGGGTTGGGAGGACTGTGGTTTACAATGGGGTGGTTGGAGATGGAGTGGACTGTGTGTGAAGGAGGGGAATCCTTGCCCCCTTCCCCTCAAGAAAGAGCTGTCAAGAGGGATTTTTGCTAAAAGAAGGCTTATCTCCAGACATTTCCTAGCACCAGGAACTACTTATACAGATCCCCTTTCAGTTACATTGCTGAACACCTCAGGCACCTTATAATGTTCCACTTCTACAAGAATGCTCCATGAGGTCCATGAGCTCTGAAGAAGCACAGAAATGATACCGGGATGATTTATCATGCTGTGGGATATCATTATATGTGTTTGAGTGGGAATGTATGGAAAACCCCAGATGGGGAACCACTGATCGCATTAATCTCTGATTGTACTTGTGACTGACTTTCCAAATATTGCTCTGTGCATTCAAATTTTTATGCCGACAACGAGAAATAATTGCACAAAGACTTCACGGAAATATGCTTGATCAAAACATTTCAGAAGATTTATTTAGTCTAACTAAGCAACTTTGCTCTTCAGGCAGTGGAAAATTTCCAGCATTTAGAAACAGAAACAGATTAGTGTAACAAGGAGAAATGAGCTCTGAAAATTGTTTCAGTTAACGTAGCAAACAATTCAGAAAAAAACAATTAATTAATCTGATAGAACCTAAGCTATGATTACATCTAATGTTTTGTAACGGAAGAAAATAAATAACCCTTTTTTCAATGACACAATTACTTTCACCATGGCATTCAAAAGAAGTGGGGTCCACTGCTACTTTCGGTGAAATGCTGATATTCTTAGTGACAGATGAAGCCCCATTTGCAAGCACCAGCAGGTGAAACCTAACCTTCTTAACTTGATTTTTGAGCCCTAATTTACAGTGTGAAAATATAGAGGGTTGGTTTAACGCCAAGCAGTTGGGATGCATTTTAAGTGTAATACACAACCCAGAAACTTGGGTTTTACATTCAGCATATCGTAGGGTCATAGTCATACAACTTAGAAATAGGCCTTTTGCCCATCAAATCCATTGGATAGCCATTCATACTCATTTTACACTAATCCCATTTTTGTTACCATATTTCCTTAGGACATAGAAGGAAGACATTTTGAATGATCAAGTCTACCTAATGCTGGTACAGAAAACAATTCCATTCCCCACAAGTATTCCCTGCAACCTATTGTCTCCAAAATACCGTCACCTGCCCCCCAGAATCAGCTGCTCACATGCACACCTGGGGCAATTGACAGTAGTCGATTCACTGACTGATCTATTTACTATTGGGATATGGAAGAAATCTGGGGTGCCCAGACGAAATCTACACAGTTAATAGGAGAATTTTCAAACTCTACATAGACAGGATAGCAGGTTTGAACTTGTGTCATTAGAACTGTGAGTCAGCAGCTAACAGCCATGCCTCTGTGCTGTCTTAACACTTTAACTCAGACTGGAGCTCTTGCTTCGTCAGGTATCATAAAGTAACTATTCTGTAATCTGAAGTTCACTCAGTGGCAAAGCAAATGGCATTTGTTTTTAAAAATTCCTTGTTGCCAATATTATGTTTTTTAACTTCAAAGCATTAAAATAATTCAAAGAAGTACACAAGAGTTTGTGAATGTGAATCTGGCTTCAATTTTTTCTTTAAGCAAGGCATGCACATACCATGTGGTAGCCTATTTTCACATATAACCCATAATTAATTATTTAAACAAACAAGAGTACTTAATCAACCTATATATAAAAAAGACTACTCAAATTATATATATACAAGACTACTCAAATATTATTGAAATATTAAAACAGGTACATCTCAAATTGAGCGTTCTGCTTAAATCAGGGACTCGTCATAAGCTGAGCAGAAGCTTGTAGAACAGTTACTTCTGATGAAGGGTTGTTAAACTGAAACATTCATTCTGTTTCTTTTCACAGGCCTTGTGGCCGAGTTTGCAAACGATGAAAAGATAGGCTGAGGGGCAGGTAGTGCTGAGGAAGCAGGGAGTCGGCAGGAGGATTTAGACAGATTAGGAGAATGGGCAAAGAAGTGGCACTTGGAATAACGTGTAGGGAAGGGTATGGTCATGCACTTTGGAAGAAGCAATAAAGGCAGAAATTATTTTCTAAATGGGAAGTAAATTCAGAAATCAGAGGAGCAAAGGGAATTGGGAGTCCTTGTGCAAAATTCCCAAAAAGTTTACTTGCAGGCTGAGTCGGCAGTATAGATGGCAAATGAAATGCTCACATTCACTTCAAGAAGATGAGAATATAAAAACAAGAATGGAATGCTGAGGCTTTATAAGGCATTGGTCAGAAGGCACTTGGATTTTAATGAGCAGTTTTGGGCCCATTATCTAAGAAAGGATGTTCTTGCATAGTGGAGGGTTGAGAGGGGTTTCACGAGAATGATCCCAGGAATGAAAAGGTTAATGTATGAGGAGTGTTTGATGTTCTGGTCCTGTACTTACTGGAGCTTAGAAGCATGACGAGGGATCTCATTGAAATCTATTGAATATCGGAAGGCATAGATAGAGTGGATATGGAGAGGATGTTTTCTATAGTGAGCAATTCTAAGACAAGAGGGCACACACTCAGAATGCAAGGATGTCCCTTTAGAACAAAGATAACAAATAATTTCTTCAGCCAGAGGGTGAGGAAACCATGAAATTCATTGCCACAGATGGCTGTGGAAGTCAAGTCATTGGGTATATTTGAAATGGCGATTGATAGATTTTTGTTTAGAAAGGGAATCAAAGGTTGCAGGGAGAAGGCTTGAGAGGGATAATGAGGGATAATGAATCAGTCATGATGGAAGGGAAGAGCAGACTCCATGACTTGAATGGCCTAATTTTGCTCCCATGTCTCTTTCTCTTTAGCATTATGGTGGTTGAATAAAGGGTCAATATCTTTTTTCTTCACTATCTTGATAAAATCCGTTGGTTCTCCTTTATTGAACTCACCAGGTTTCAATGCAGGATTGTGAAGAACAGGAGCTGCTTTATCTCACCACAGAATGTCAAAGTGGACAAAACTGAAACTGTGTCATTAACAATTAAATTGTTTAAAATTTGCTCATTTGAATTCTTAAAGTGACTATTAGAATACTTCTATGAATAGATATTTCAAATGGGTAAATCGGGACAATTTTTGTTCTTAACAGTTTTCATCATTGAAGTACAATCCTACTTGCTAAAATGCACCAAAATGGCCCTAACATTATAAAATTATATTTCTATTTTTCAGCATTCTGAATACAGCAGACTTAAAAAGTGAATAGCAGAAATAATAACACCAGTTACGGCTCTTTAGCACTTAAGTGCATTCCTAAACGGAAATGACAAGTTTTACTCTTTGCTTGACAGAACACATCACGTTTTTCCCAATAACGAGCAAATTAAACTTCATTGTTTCTGGGTTTGATTTGCTAAGCAATTAGAGATCCTTGTTAAATAATATATTTAATATAGGTAATTTAGTTTCCATATCTCCTATTGGCCAAAGATATGAAAATATTAGGAAAATATCTGGATCATGCTTTTGAAACAGTTCTGCAAAGTGCAGCAGGTGGCTTAGGCCTCAGGAGGCAGATCAAAAGAATGTTAGAAGTCCTTTTCATAGCTGTCTATTGTCACAGACTACTTTAAAATATGTCTGATGATCAGAGCAATTCAGAAAAATTAAAAAGGTTTTATATAACTTCAAAAAATAAGGAAGAAAGAAATCTACCTAAAACAAGTTTAACTGTTATCAGTTTAGTTAAATAAAGTAAAATAATGAACAATCCTTGCACATGTTTATTCAAGCCAAACTGGTAATCCCACTAAAATACCAAGTGTATTTGTCTACTCTGATGAGCCCCATACCAGAGTGGAAAATCACTGACTATGGCATTTGACTTTGAACACATTCTACACTTCTCAATTGCAACGTGCAGGTGCATAAGTCAAAAAAGTTCTGACCCACACAATGCTGGTAGCATTGTCTCTCCAAGGAAGCATCTTGGAGAGTGGGATGAGCTAGGAAAGATGGTGCCAAAGCTTTTTGCAGACCCAGACAACTTCTTCCAGATCATCTCCAAAACAGCTTATCCTTTATTTCTTATGTCTTTTTTTGCTTTTCTTTTCAAGGTGGCTGAAGCATTGTGGGAGATGAAACATTGAGACAGCAGGTGGTGTGCACTGCTGTCGGAAGAAGGCCGTTGTATTGAGCCTCCTTCTCTCTCGTTGGAAGGTGGAAACTTGCTGGTCCCCGAGTCATGGGACGGTGGGGGAATGATATGGAAGATTGTAACATCAGAGCAGTGAACTGCTAGTCTCCTGCTCCTGTTGTGCAGGAGCAATCCTCTCCAGCGCTGGTGAGAAAGAGCCTGTCTGAGATATCAAAGTGCTGGGCTGGACTGCAGTTCATGATAGATTCTAGAGCAAGGTCCTTTTAGGGGCTTTTGCTATGGTGGTGCTTCTGCTGGTGCAAGTGGAGTGAGGAGGAGGGGGAGGATTGATGCTTTAGCTGCTGCTTGTGCATGTGGGGGGGAGGAAGGCTTAGGGTTATGAAGTTATTCTCATTCATTTTTTGGGGTTTCTTGTTCTGTCAATGTCTCTGTGAAGAGTAAGAATTGCAGGCTGTATACTTCTTCATGTGCCTTGCTCGTCACACACTTGGGCGATCATGGCTTTCCACATCGAATGATCCCAAGCAGCGTCAATGATATTTCGCACACTTAGATCTGTCAGTTCTTTCACAATGTCCATATATTTTCTTTGCCTTCCCCTTCCGCATTTCCCAGGCCTATGGCCTTGTAATGTAAGGCATTCTATTTCTCCCTTTCTGATGGCATGGCCCAGGAATTTAAGTTTCCTCTCATTTAATGTTCTCATTAAAGATCTTTTTGTATGGGTACATTGGAGTACTCTCTCATTAGTTACTCTGTCTCTATATGATATTTTCACCATTCTTCTACGAAGCCACATTTCTGTTGCTTCTAAGTTTCTTTGGAGTTCTGGTGTTATAGTCCATGTTTCGGAAGCATACAGCAAGATTGACCAGATGTAGCATTTTAGTAGCCTAAGCCTTGTTGTCATAGAAATGTGTCTGTTGGTAAATGGGTTTCATTTTTTGCAAGTTGGTTTTGGCAATGGCAATTCTTCTTTTTATTTCTACTTTACTTCTAGCATCTTGTGATATAAAGCTACCAAGGTAATTAAAGTTGGTCTTTTGTTCAATCTCTTGGCTACTGAGGTACAATTGGCATTTGGGAGTATCCTTCTGTTTTGATATTACCATACATTTGGGTTTTTTACAGTTGATGGTTAGACCAAAATCTGCATTTGTTTGTACTACTTTGTCTAGGAGGATTTGTAGGGCTTCTGCAGTACTTGCTATTAGGGTGATATCGTCTGCATATATTATATTGTTGATGTTAACACCTCCAATTTTTGTCCCACCTAGATCTTCTATTTCTCTGAGAATCCTTTCACTATAGATATTAAATAATTCTGGTGAGGCAATGCATCCCTGTCTAACTCCTCTTTGAATTTTAGACCAACTGCTTATACTATCATCAACTTTTACTGCTGGCGTTTGGTTCCAGTATAAATTTTGAAGCAGTTGTTGGTCCCTTCTGTCAATGTTTAGTTTAGTGAGAACTTGAAATAATTTTTCATGTTGCACTTTGTTGAATGCTTTAGTGAAATCAATAAAACATAAAAAGACATCATTTTGATATTCAATTGCCTTTTCTGAAAGCATTCATAGTATGAAAATTGCGTTCCTAGTGCTCCTATCCTCAATAAACCCATGTTGCAGTTTAGAAGTTTCTGGCCTTAACTTGTTTTTAATTTGACTCAGAACAATTCTCAACAAAATCTTAATTATGTGACTCATAGGACTAATTGTTCTATAATTTTCGCAGTCAATATTTCCAGGAATTTTTGGCAGAGTTATAAATACTGATTTCAAGAGAT
Organism: Hemitrygon akajei; assembly: GCF_048418815.1. Classification (NCBI taxonomy): domain Eukaryota; kingdom Metazoa; phylum Chordata; class Chondrichthyes; order Myliobatiformes; family Dasyatidae; genus Hemitrygon; species Hemitrygon akajei. The sequence continues at coordinate 112,238,389 of NC_133125.1, forward strand.
CATCAGGCAATACACCAGACTCATATATAACATTAAGCTGTCCAAAAAGTATATCTATGCCCAGATCTTCTAGGGCTTGTATCATGTCCACTGAGATTTCATCAGGTTTTCTTGTGCATTTCTTTGCTCTTGTTAATATGGTCTTCTACTTCATTGCATTTTTGATTCCGCCATTCTTCCTTTGCAATATTGCACAATTGTTTGGTCAGTCTGTCTAGCTCTCCGTATTGCACTTCATTATTCTTCACTAACCGCTTTGTTCCATCAGATCTAGAATTTCTTGGGTTATCCACCCGTTGTTGGTGTGTTGAATTTCTTGTACTGGGATTATCTCCTCTGCTGATTGCTGTATAGCATATTTAAATCTGTCCCAAAGTTAAATTAAGGGGTAACCTGTTCAACATTAGCATAATCCAAGCCTATGCGGCAACTAATGATGTGGATGAAGAGGATATCAACAAGTTTTATGAAGATCTCAACAGTGCTTATGAGCAATGTAAATCTCAGGATATAACACTAGTCATGGGAGATTTTAACTCCAAAGTTGGACAGGAAGGGGTTGATAACATCGTAGGATCTTTTGGATTAGGGGAGAAAAATGAAAATGGAGAAATGTTTACTGATTGGTGTGTCAGAAACAACCAAGTGATCACCAATACCTGGTACAAAATCCATCCATGTAGATTGTGTACTTCAGATTCAGATTAGCCCTGGAGATAGAACAAGGAATCAAATAGATTTTATTACCATCAATGAATGCTTTAGAAATAATATCACAAATTCTAAAGGCTACCCAGGAGCAGACTGTGGTTCAGATCACCATCCAGTAATAGCTACCATTAAAACAAAATTAAAGAAACTGAAATGTGCAAAAAAGAGAAAGAAGTATATGTTGGGAGAATTAAAAAAGATAGCATACTTAAGCAACAATTCAAAACAGCTGTAGAAGAACACCTCAACAAAAATGTAACACCACCTATTTGGGACAGATTTAAATATGCTATGCAGCAATCAGCAGAGGAGATAATCCCAGTACAGGAAATCCAACACACCAACAAAGGGTGGATAACCCAAGAAATTCTAGATCTGATGGAACAAAGAAGGTTAGTGAAGAATACTGTATACATTCTCTAATATTAAATTGAACCACTTGAACAGGCCAGGACAGCCCAGGAGAAAGTTCATTCTGTCATGTATCTGAAGTGAAAACATCAGGCCCAAATAAAGGCCCCATGAGTTGATGGAAATCTGAGTCAGGAACAAAAACTGCTCAAAATACTTAACATTTTAGAAGCAAAGCAATTTCACACAAAAATGATCAAGACCAAGATGGATAAATAATATAAGGAATTTAAATACATTTTCAGTGATATGTCACTAATATTTTGCATAAAGTCAAACACAGTGAGGACTTTATAGAACTTACCATAGAGTGTTAGATATCCTTTTGTGTGAGAGTACAGATTATATGGAAGAGCAATGTTCCACATGCAACATCCAGTAGATATTTTCCAGATAAAATTGATTCATGATTCTGATCCTACGTCTAGTTGTGGAGAAATCTTTCGGAGACCAAGCATTTCCTCAGCAGAGGCAAGCTGTTTCAGCCAAGCACCTGTGTCAGTTATGTTGAAGTTAACAGTGATGCTTAACTCCTAGATGAGACTTACATAGTTTTTAACCCACTATTGTCTGATGATTCCTTTAAATAGTGCTCATCTTGTTGCTGAATGCATATTCAGCTGTGTGAGGTGATTAGAAAGAGCTAGACTGGATATTGATATTACTTGTTTTCCCCACATATCTCACCATGTGTAAAGCTTCCAACAAAATAGCATACACTGCTTTTCATCCTATGAATGTGTGCATTCATATGCACCCAATGGCCACTTCTTTAGGTACACCTGCTCATTAATACAAATATCTAATCAGCCAATCATGTGGCAGCAACTCAATGCATAAAAGCATGCTGACATGGTCGAGCAGTTCAGTTGTTGTTCAAACTAAACATCAGAATGGGAAAGAAATGTGATGTAAGTGAATATGACCTAAGTGACTTTAACCATGGAATGATTGTTGGTGTCAGATAGGGAGGCTCGAGTATCTCAGGCAATGCACAACAGTCTCCAGAGGTGACATAGAATGGTGGGGAGAAACAAAATGAAAGCCCAGTGAGCAGCCATTGTGTGGGTGCAATGAGAGAGGTCAGAGGAGAATGGCCAGACTTATTCGAGCTGACAGGAAGGCGACAGCAACTCAAATAATCATGTGTTATGACAATGGTGTGCAGAAGAGCATCTCTGAACACACAACATTTCAAACCACGAAGTGCATTGCAATAAAAGCAGAAGACCACGAATATATACTCAGTTGGAATTCTTGGGTATATTTATGACAAAGAAAAGACAAGCAAGTGATTTGAATTTAGAAATTTATGACATTTCAAATATAAGTTAACTCACAAGCCTTCCTCACAGCAAGGAACAATTGGCATCATCTTGCATAACAAATTTGGTCATGGATTTACAATGGGTAAACATCAGAGACATTCAAAAAATTTAACTTCAAATAATGTAGAAAATACATCAGTGTACAATTGTTGAAACCATGTCAAATTGGAGTAATTCACTCAGTGCTCATTCCAAAATGTTAATGGAAGCTTCAAATGAAAACAAGCAATTACTCTGCTTTTAACACTTCATGAATATTTAATTAATAATTGTCCAAAAGTTTCTTACCTGAAGAGAAATCACTGGTGAGGTACATTTGGCAGGGCAGGTATCTCTGATTCCTATGCCTCTGTATCACAGAGTGAAAATCAGAGAGATTAGATACCAAATCAGTACAATGCAATAAATAATAATGATAATTACGTGAATTACAGTAACACACACACACACACACACACACACACACACACACACACACACACACACACACACACACACACACACACACACACACACACACACACACACACACACACACACACACACACACACACACACACACTTCAATTCAGAAATCTGATGGCAGAGGGGAAGAAAATGATCCTGATTCACTGTGAGCCTTCGGGCTCTTGTATCTCCTTCCTGATGGCATGTCCAGGTTATTGGAGGTCCTTAATGATGGATGCTGCCTTCTTGAGACATCACTTCTTGAAAATGTCCTAGACTACTCCACATGATGGCGCTGACTGAGTTCATAACTTTCTGTAGGTTCCTTCAATCCTGCCTGTGCAATAGCCACTCCCTTCCTCCATCATCATACCAGAAGGTGATACAACCATTTAGAATGCTCTCTACAGTATATTTGTAGAAATTTATGAGTGCCTTTAGTGGCATATCAAATCTCCTCAAACTCCTAATGAAATATAGCCGTTGTCATGCCTACTTTGTAGTTGCATCGATATGTTGGGTCTAGGTTAGATCTTCAGAGATATTGACACCGAGGAAATTGAAATTGTTTACTCTTTTCACTTCTGATCCCTCTATGAGGACTGGTGTGTGTTCCCTTATCTTAACCTTTCTGAAGTCCACAGTCAGTTCTTTGGTCTTACTGATGTTGACGTCTGCACATCTCTCTTTCTATTTTCTCTCTCACCATATCACTTAGCCCCAAGCTAGGCCTGAAGTGAGCTGAGGGTTGAGTTCTACTTAGCATCGAGCCTTTCTGCTTTATCCCGACCATAGGACTGAATGCGTTGTCAACCTTGACAGTTAAATTATTTAGTTTCATTAATTAATTAAACACCATCACCCCCTCAATACAAATCAACAGGCTTCAAAACCTGGACCTTGGTACCTGCCTCTGCAAATGGATCCTGACTTCCTCATTGGGAGACCACAATCTGTGTGGTTCAGTAACAAATCTACACAGTCATACCTCAAGGATGCGTGCTTAGCTCCTAGCTTTACTTTCTCTACATCATGATTGTAGTTAGGCACAGCTCAGATATCATCTATAAATTTGCCTCTGTCACTACTGCTGTTTGCAGAATCTCAGATGGTGAAATGATGAGGATGCGTACAGGAGTGAGATAGTATGGCTGTTCGAGTGGTATAGCAACATCTACCTTACACTTAGCGTCAACAAGACCAAAGAGTCAATTGTGGGCCTAGGAAAGGAAAGTCAGGAGAATACACAGCATTTCTCATTGTGGAAATAGTAAGCAGCTTCAAGTCCTGAACATTAATGTCTAAGAGGATCTATTCCAGGCCCAACACATTGATGCAATCACAAAGAAAGCACACCAGTGGCTAGACTTCAATTGGAGTTTCAGGACACGTGGTATATCACCAAAGACTCTAGCAGATTTCTATAGAAATGGAGAACATTTTGATGGTTGTATTACCACTCGGTGTGGAGGCTCCAATGCACAAGATCAAAAGATACCACAGAAGGTTGCAGACTCAGTCACCTCCATCACATGCTTAAGCCTCACCACAACTGAAGACATCTTTAAAAGGGGGTGCCTCAAGAAGGTGATATCCATCATTAAAATCAATCACCATCCAGGACATGCTCTCTTCTCATTATTACCATTAAGGAGAAGGTACAGGAGTCTGAAGACACACACGCGCAACAGCTTAAGAACAATTTTTTCCACTCTGCCATCAGATTTCTGAATGGTCCATGAATTCTTGAATATTATCTCTCCATTTACCTCACTCTTTTGTACAGTTTATTTATTTTATTTTATTGTAACTTATAGTAGTTTTTTATGTCTTGCAGTGTACTACTCCAACAAAGCAACCAAATTCACATTTGTCAGAGATAATAAATTTGGTTTTGATTCCGACTTTGAAGCATTTTTAATTCTCAGTGTTTCAGATCACATTAAATATTCTTTAACGACAGTGATTTATTAAGAGATTATCACATCATTCTGGTCAAAAGCCTGACGCTGCCTTGCACTGCTCATGGCCAGCTTCACTTCATGAAATGAAGAAAGTGTCCTTTCAAGAAAAGTATAGTGGTGAGTACAAAGATTTGGCTGGGTCAACCACAGAATTACAAGAGAATTAACTGCTGCCTACACCTCTTAATATGACTTGAATGACGAAACTTAATATGCCACAGTCAACAAAGTTAGCAATCATTCAATGTAGTTGTACATTTCCTTCAGAAAACTGAATGAGATGCTGCACAATATCGGACATTGAAACCCAGAATGACCAAGAAGGGATAAGTTTCCAAGATATGATGACATTGCAAAAATGTTGCTAGGACTGTGTATTACCATCATGGCAATGAAAAGTGGTGAACCTTAACTATCACAAATAATACTTACAAAGAACCAACATTCTGGAAAGTTATAACCTGTTAGATTTAATTATTAATGAAATAAGTATTATTTACTCATGAAATTGAACATTGAAACATTGAAATTTTGATCCATTTCAAATGCTCTTAAATTTTCAGTTAATTGACATCAGTTCACAATCAAACAAATTAACAGCCATATTGCAAAATATGGTTCAAACATTACACATGTCACCGTTGTGTGCTGTTATATCATTCTGACTGCAATATGCTGTCAGAGTCAAATTCTGTTATTTTACTGCCTTGAGACATTTAAACACATAGAGAAAAATATAATGGGAATTTACGTGCAACTCACATAAAATGCTGGAGGCCAAATCTATGGAGAGGAATAAACAGTTGTTGTTTCAGGCCGAGACACTTCATTGGGACTGATACATTTATGGAAATTTGTGTACTTCAGGTGTATAAAATTAATAATTTATCAAGATATTTTTTATTGATTGAGCAAGAACAAATAAAACTAAATATGATTTAATCTGTGGAGAAAAGTAGCTTCTGTGAGTTATGAAAGAAATCCCTATTTCTAATGATGGCAAGGCCAAATATGTGCGTACTAAAGAAAAGTTTTGCTATCCAACTTTATTTTATTTTTTATTTAGATATACAGCATGACAAACAACATGTCCTGCTTGCCCAATTACACCCATATGACCAATTAACCTAGTAACCCTCTATGGCTTTGGTATGTGGGAGACAACCAGGGCACTCAAAGGAAACCCATGTGGTTACAGAGAGAATGAGAAAGCTCCTTCCACACAGTGGTAGAATTGAATCTAGGAGACAACCAGAGCACCCAGAGGAAACCCATTCAGTTATGGAGAGAATGTAAAGAACTCTTCACAGACAGTGGTAGAATTGAATCTAGGAGACAACCAGAGCACCCAGAGGAAACCCATTCAGTTATGGAGAGAATGTAAAGAACTCTTCACAGACAGTGGTGGAATTGAACCAGGGAGACAACCAGAGCACCCAGAGGAGTGTACAAACTCTTTACAGACAGTGGTGGAATTAAACCTGGGTCGTTGGTGCTGTAGTACAATAACTGCTACACTACCTTTGTCATTGAAGGAACCTTTTTCATTCTTCCCTTGATATCAAGTAGAACAGACGTTCTAAGAAGAGACAACATTCCAGCTATAACCTGCAGCCCAGAGTTAGCTGCACAACTAACCAATCTATATTAGTTCAGTTACAAAGCTTGTTTCTACTAAATGAAAATTTATCCAGATTCATCCTATTCACAGAAAGCCAGGTAAATCCAATTCAAATAATTATTTGCTATTCAATTTCAAGTTCAGTTGCTCGTTTGTGACCTTCTGATTATCAAAAAAATTCTCTGATGCTTTCCGTTCAATTCACTTGCAATTCTTCAAAAAATGAAGCAGACATTAACACATACACAAGCAGTCATGCACAAGCTAATAATTGGCATGTAACTTCTGCTTCACAGCAACACCAAACAATGGCCATATCCTGGGAAAAAGGTATTCTAATCTCTTTCTCATAATGTAATATGATACTATAATCTCTGAATTACCATCTCCATCCTTTGAAGTCTCCATTGTCCATACGCAGCTCAAGGATGTGTGTTTTGCCCATTGCTCTATCCTTTCTACACTAATGATTGTATGGCTATCCATAGTTCAAATATCATTTATAAATTTGCAGATGACACCACAGTTGCTGATAAAATCTCAGATGGTAATGAGGAGATGTAGAGGAGTGAGATAGATCAGCTGGTTGACTAGTGTCATAACAACAGTCCCTCACTCAACATTAACAAGGACAAGGAATTGAATATGAATTTGAATAAGGGGAAATCTGGAGAACACACACCAATCCTCATTGAGGGAACAGCAGTGGAAAGGGTAGCATCTTCATGTTTTTGTGAGTCAACATCTTGGAGGACCTATCCTAGGCCCAACATATTGATGCAATCGTGAAAAAGGCATGCTGGTGGCTCCACATTGTTAGGAGTTTGAGGAGATTTGGTAAGCCACCGAAGACTCTTGCAAATTTCTACATGTGTGGTGGAGAGCATTCTAAATGGTTGCATCAACACCTAGTGTGGAAACACTTAATGCACAAGATTGCAAGAAGCAGCAGATGGTTTTAGACTCAGCCAGTTCCATTACAGGCTTAAGGCTCCTCATCATTGTCCACCTGGACAATACAAACACCTACGTCAGGATCCTGTTCATCGGCTATAGATCAGCATTTAATACCATTATTCCCACAATCCTGTTTGAGAATTTGCAGAACCTGGGCCTCTGTACCTACCTCTGCAATTGGATCCTCGACTTCTTAACTGGAAGATCCCACTCTGTGCGGATTGGTGATAACATCTCCTCCCCGCTGACAATCAACACTGGTGCACCTCAGGGGTGTGTGCTTAGCCCACTGCTCTACTCTCTCTATACCCGTGACTGTGTGGCTAGGCATAGCTTAAATACATCTATAAATTTGCTGATGATACAATCCTTGTTGGTAGAATCTCAGGTGGTGACGGAAGGGTGTATGGGAGTGAGATATGTGAACTAGTGGAGAGGTGTTGCAGCAAAAACCTGGCACTCAATGTCAGTAAGATGAAAGAGCTAATTGTGGACTTCAGGAAACGTAAGATGAAGGAACACATACCAATCCTCATAGAGAGATCAGAAGTGAGAGAGTGAACAGTTTCAAGTTCCTGGGTGTCAAGATTTCTGAGGATCTAACCTGGTCCCAACATATCGATGCAGTCATAAAGAAGGCAAGACAGTGGCCAAACTTTATTAAGAGTTTGAAGAGATTTGCTATGTCAACAAATACTCTCATAAACTTGTATAGGCATACCGTGGAGAGCATTCTGACAGGTTGCATCACCGTCTGGTATGGGGGTGGGGGGGCTGCTGCACAGGGCCAAAAGAAGCTGCAGAGGGTTGTACACTTAGTTGGCTCCATCTTGGGCACTAGCCTATAAAGTACCCAGGACATCATCAGGGAGCGGTGTGTCAGAAAGCCAGCGTCCATTATCAAGGACCTCCAGCACCCAGGGCATGCCCTTTTCTCACTGTTACCGTTAGGTAGGAGGTACGGAAGCCTGAAGGCACACACTCAGCGATTCAGGAACGGCTTCTTTCCCCTCTGCATGAATTTGGTCAAGCTTTTACTTTCTCAGTTGACGAAATTACCAGTAAAACTACATTTTGGCAACAGATGTCTTCACAGCTGCATTCCGTATCTGTACTTTTGTCAGTGGTTCCCTGTTACCACATTAGCACAGTCCGAATCTCTATTTGCTATTCATTAGCCCTCACTATTCTTACCCCTACAACAGACCCCCTTCTAGGTCTTAGCCTGGAATGACCAATAGAAAGATTAGATCCCTAACAGTACTGTGACTGAACGACTATCTTCCAAACACCAACACGTCACCTGCACACTAAAATGTTAATGGTCACTAAAACACTCAGATGTACTACAACAATGAAAGTGAAATTGAGGGATTGATTTGTAGATTCATACCCCAATTCCAAATACTGTTCCAAAAGGAGGGGTTCTCTAGAGGCTCTTGGCCCTATTCCGTTGATCTATTATCCTTTTCAATGCTCTCTGGAGCAAAAGAGGGATTATCTAGAGTCTCATAGTTACCCCGTCACCAGGAGAGTGACTGTTAGGGAGTATTCTGGAGTTATGTGACTATAGCAGATATTAATTCAAACAAGAACAGGACTACAGTTCTTATTGTAAACACAAGGAAATCTGCAGATGCTGGAAATTCAAGCAACACACGCAAAATGCTGGTGGAACACAGCAGGCCAGGCCTGCTGAGTTCTTATTATAAGTGTAAATAAGTTGAAGAAGCTTGTAATTAGCCTTCAGTAAATGTTGTCAAAAGGGTTAAGGATATTTGTGTTAATTAGTTTCTCCGAAAGGTGTTATTAACTTCATAGGTGTCTTAAAAGAGAAAAATGTGCTTCCACTACTTTTCTCAAAGGAATCATTTGTCAACCAAAAGTTTTGAAGCAAACCATGTTATTGTAACTGTTGAAACTGTATTGAATCACCGTTTGATCTGCAAGGTATAAAAATGTGATTGTACCTTTGGGTCTGTGAGCCTCTACTGAGAGTGCCTCCAGAATGATGCCTGCTTTCTGTGTTGAATAAAGACTTCTTAATCACCAGCTTCATCATCTCACCAGTGACTTCAATCACAGTTACAACATTTGTTGTGATTAAAGTCTCTGGAGAAGATAATGAAGCTGGTGATAAAGAAATCTGTATTCAGCACAACAAGCAGCCATCACCCAAGATTAATGTTGTTAGGGCTGTCTCCAAGTACACAAATCTGGTAAGTACGCAGAAACTATTGACGGCCTATACCTGTAACCACGTTTGATATGATAAGTGTCAACACAGCACGGTTTGCACAATGCTTTACAGTACCAACGTCCCATTTTAATTCCCACTGCTGTATGTAAGGAGTTAGTATGTTCTCCCCATGAATGCATGGGTTTCTTTTTGGTGCTCCAGTTTCCTCCCACCGTCCAATCAGCAGGTTAATTGGTCATTGTAAATCATTCTGTGATTAGGCTAGCATTAAATCAGGGGTTGCTAGGAGGTGCAGGTTGAAGGGCCAGAAGGGCCTATTCTTTGCTGTATCTCAGTAAATAAACATCTGTCTGGTCTGCCAGCTTGCACTCAAGTCACAATGGCACAAACAACTCAGCTAGGTTGCCTGGTTTTATGCAAGCCATTGTCTTAATGTTTGTCTCTTGTGCAGTATATGCAATTTCTTTGTCTGTAGAGCAGCCTGTGTTTTTTTTAAAACTTCAATTTTCTGCTAGCAGCATGTAATTTACAAAAAAAAACAACTGAATGCTGTTTGTAAGCTACCTGAACTTATTTACTGTACATTTACAATAAGATCTGAACCCTGGTTCTTGCTTGAATTAATCTCGGCTGTATTCACATAACTCCAGAATACTCCCTAACAGTGACTATATTATGTGGCCTGTACAAGACTATCTGACCCATCAGAGTAATAAGTTCTGATGCTTCAATAGCCCAAGTTGCACAGTCCATTATCTGTGCACACTGATGTATTCTTTTGACCCACTACAGGATTCCATTTAACAGAATAGCATGCTACAGGCCACAACTTGTCACTGTGTTCTTGACATACACAAAGGTATAAAACTCTCCATGGTTGTCACACAAAACAATGAATCAGTCTGTTCATAATTGGCAAATCCAAAGTCAGTACCTCAGCTGGGTTTAGCTTACATGCACAAAGGCATGGTCTACCTCTGTTTTAGTTGCACCTCAGCTGGTTTGCCTTATGCACTAAAAGGTCTGGTCCAGCTCTGTGTCAATTCCACCTCAGCTGAGTTTGCGTACTAAAAGGCCTGGTTTATCCCTGTGTCAGTTCCATCTATTCTGTGCACTATCTCCTGCCTCTTACGAGAGCTTGCAAGGGTTCTGTAAGCTCACCACAATTTTCCACAAACCTGCAACAGTAATTTAGGAACCCTGAAGTCTGACTGATTTCCCTCACTGTATACAGGCAGGGGAATTTATAATTGGTTCTTTATGTCCCTTGGGTTTTCCTTTCAAGCCCTGTCTAATCTTGTGTCCTAAATACACTACTTCAGACTGTCCAAGCTGTACCTTGAAAAGATTTACCTTCAGTTCCACATTTTCAATAACCAGTAAATAGGTAGAGTAGTAACTCGTGTCCCCAGTGATGAGTTCACTTAATTGAGCAAGCATGGATCCTCTCACAATTACGGAACTGAGCTTGTTGCTTTCCCTTGTTCTCACAATGCTGGGCCACATGAGCCCTCCTTCCGCACCTGAAACATTCCACATCACCTTGTCTGTCCCGTCTTACAGAGGCCACCATGGCTGCACCTACTCCTGTTTCCTCTTCTCAGCTTCTGCTCTCATTGAGAATTTGATTAAATTTCTCTCCAATGGGTAGCACAACACCTTTATTATCTGGGTCAGATGTGGACCCATGCATTTTTCAGAAGTTGTAAGGAGACGTCATCATTCCATTTAGGCCGCTATGCCGCTCATATGCCTGTTTGTTTTCGCTGGGCATAGTCTTCAACTTTCTTCTCTGTTTCTTGCTAATTAAAGTTATCATGGTCCAATTCACCTGTCCTTTACCTATCACATCCTTAACTTCCTCAGTCAAGTCCACCAGTTTGTCCTCTGGGGACATGTTCTTCCTTTAATCCTATTTTTATTTTGGATACGGCCAGGCAATGTGGATCAGGCCTACCTTTGAAAGGATGTTGATGTTGTCAACAGCCGGATGACGAGCCTTCCTTAATTCTTCAACCTTCAGTTTTCAGTCAAAAAAGCACATTGTCATAATTACGTTTGACAGCGGGTAGATCATTCTGCAACATCTGTTGCCGTGAAAGGGTTTTCCCCCTGGACTGTCTTGCGCTAAACCATATGGTCTTCCAGACAAACCAGAGGGCTGCCAGTTCAGAGGAACCCCCTGCTGCCTTGTTACTGGGTGGAGGCTGTGAATATTACAAATCCCAACCATGTTCATCAGCAGCAACTGCATCAACTGAATTGTCCCAATTTACATCAAGTCCATGGGATTCTAAAGGGGGAGGGTGAGCAGCCAGATCTTGGTACATATTGGCACCAATGGCATCGGTAGGAAAGGAGAGACCATCCTGAAGAAAGATTTTAGGGAGCTAGGAAGAAAGCTGAATAGGAGAACCTCAGGGTAGTCCAATCACAAACAAGAGAAAATCTACAGTTGCTGGAAATCCAAGCAACACACAGAAAAATGCTTAAGGAATTCAGCAGGCTGGGCAGCATCTATGGAAAAGAGTTTAGCTGAAGTTTCAGACTGAGAAATCTCTGGATTGCTGCCTGTGTCAGGCATGAATGAGGTTAAGAACAGGATGATTTGACAGATGAATGCATTGCTGAGGAATAGGTGCAGGATGCAGGGATATGGATTTCTGGATTATTAGAATCTCTTCTGGGAAGGGAGCTGTACAAAAGGGACGGGTTGCACCTGAACCCAAGGAAGACCAATGTCCTCGCAGACAAGTTTGCTAGAGCTGTTCTGGAAGGTGTAAACTAACTTGGCAGGGGATAGGAACCGAAGTGATTGGGCTGATGATGCAGTAGTTGGTTTACAACAGAGGCAGTGTGCAGTGAGACTGCTAGCAAGGAGAGGCTGATGATAGGGCAAAATTGTAGTCAACGGATTACATTTCGTTGAGATTCAATGTAAAAGGGGGATAACTTCGAAAAGCATGATGAGTGCAGGACTGAAGGTGTTAAATTTTTATGCAGAATAAGGTAGATAACTTACAGCACAGTTTCAGATTGGCATGTATGACATTGTTGCCATCATTAAATTGTGGCTGAACGGAGATTATAGTTTGGAGCTTTATGTTCAAAGACAAAATATATCGAAAGGATGGACAGGTAGGCAGAGGGGGTAGCTTGTCTTTGATGGTTAAAAATGAAATCAAATCATTAGAAAGAAGTGACATAGGGTTGGAAGGTGTAGAGTCATGGTGGTAGAGCTAAGGAACTGCAAAAGTAAAACGACACTGATGGGGAGACCCTGAACAGTAGCCAAGAGGTGGTCTACAAATTACAATGGGAGATAGAAAATACACATCACGAGAGCAATGTTACAATAGTCATGGGAGATTTTTAAATTGGTTAACACTTCATCGTTATGTGCCCGTCATTCCCTCTTACACTTTAATGTGGTTCATAGGGTTCACATGTCTAAAATTAAGCTATCTTATTTTTATTCAGATATATCTCCTTTCTGTGATAGATGTAATAATGGAGAAGCTTCATTAATTCACATGTTTCGGACATGTCCGAGCCTTAAAAGAAGCCTTGAAGGAAGTATTCCAAGCTATCTCAGTAATTTTCAAGGTAAATTTTAAGCTTAACCCTTTGACTGCATTATTTGGTATTGTTGGAGGAAAAGACTTTATTTTGGAGACACCTGATTTGCATATGTAACACTTACCCAAAAGGCTGGTATATGTCTAGGGGAAAAGGAGATCTAGCCACTCACCAACCCACCTCCCGTACACGCAGGTGCTGTGAGAATCGCGTTTATGCCTCGCGCCCGCCAACAGTATCAAACCCACAACAAATACCAGTATGAAATACACTTTAAAGAGTTTACTAAAATTAAAAGAGTATTAGGCAATACAATATATATATATACAAGAAAAAAACAAAAGGCGCCAACTTATCAAAGTTCAGTCAGTTAGTGCACTCGTTGGAGCTCAACCAGTGAACCATTCGACCCCTCGTCGCTTGCCTCCGACTTCCACGACTTCCACCTCGGACTCCCCGGTGATCTTCTGAACGCACGTCCACCTTCCTCGGCGTCTCCCTCCCGACTCCCTTCACACCCCAAGCCCGCGCAAACCCTCCCCCAAGTTCCCAGCCTCACAAAACACAATAACATTCCCCATTGATTAACAAATGAATACAATTACCATATCAGCCATTCTAAAGCGAAACAACGGCGAGAGAAACATTTAACAGACAAAGAAGCATCCCTACTCGTAACAAACCAAAGAAGCCCTTTTTAGTAACATACACAGGACATTGTACATTCTCTCCCCACCAGCAAATGTCATGCCCTCATGGCATTACTAGAGTTCCCCAAAGCTTCTTGCAACACACAAAACCCAACCCAGGTGCAGAAAGCAGTAACATAACTACCCAGAGCAGTAGAAATCACACTCGGTTCTCCTGGTACCACATATGTCAACCGCTCCGGGGGGCGCCTAATCCTCTGAGATCTCCATACCCCTTCTGCCCCACTGGGCTCCCTCTTCACCTGCGAACCCACTGTCTCGGACACCCCAGGTCTTCCTGACAGACCCTCACCCCCTTCCTCACGGGGGTCCTCCCTCACCTGAGATCTCTCCGGCTCACGCTCGGGCTCCACCCTCTCTCCCACCAATGTTGGCTGCCTCTCCATCTGACCCTCAAGACCTTCCCTCTTCTCACCCAATTCAGTATGGGAAGGGCCAGGAGCCTCCTCTCCTGGTACTGGAGCACCAGCGAATGGGAACAGGGGCCACTCATCTGAGTCGTCCTCTTCCGAATCGGTAGCCATTTCCGGGCGAGGGACCCGTCCCCGCTCTTCAGCAACGGGCTCTTCCCTTTCTCTGCGCCCTCGCAGAGTCCTTGTACTGGGCGTAACCTCCCACTCTGGCTCCGTATCCACCTGCACCGCTTGACCCAGCGGCAGCAGGTGATTCCGATGGAGTACCTTGATAGGCCCTTTCCCATCCTCAGGTTTCACCCGGTAAACTGGCAGGTTCGGCATCTGGCTCTCTATTACATAGGGGCTGGCCGCCCATCGGTCTGCCAACTTGTGCTTACCAGGGAGTCCCAAATTCCGTAAAAGGACCCGGTCGCCCGGCAATAATTGAACAAACTTCACCTTTCGATCATACCACATCTTATTCCTCTGATTTTGTTTGGTAGCCGCCGCCTCGGCCAACTCGTACGCCCGCTGTAACTCCCTCTTCATGTCGGACATATACTTTAGATGGGACTTCCCAGGTAATTCACCCACTTCACCCCCAAAACACAAGTCAATGGGCAACCTCGCTTCCCGCCTGAACATCAGATAATAGGGCGAATATCCGGTAGCATCATTGCGAGTACAATTGTAACAGTGAACCAATTGTCCAATATGACGACTCCACCTGCTTTTCTGCCCAATCTCCAGCGTCCCGAGCATATCCAACAGGGTCCTGTTGAACCTATCTGGCTGCGGATCTCCCTGTGGGTGATAAGGGGTAGTCCTGGATTTCTCAACCCCAAGCATAGTCAGTAATTCATGGATAAGGCGGCTCTCAAAGTCCCGCCCCTGATCGCTATGGATTCGCCTGGGAAGGCCGTAATGAACAAAATACTTCTCCCATAACACCTTCGCCACTGTCGTCGCCTTCTGATCCTTAGTGGGAAATGCCTGGGCATAGCGAGTGTAATGATCGGTGATGACTAAGACATTTGCGGTGTTGCTGGTGTCAGGCTCAATCGACAGAAAATTCATACATACCAGGTCCAGAGGTCCCGCACTCTGCAAGTGCGACAGTGAAGCCGCCAACGCGGGCAGGGTCTTCCTCCGGATGCAACGACTGCAGCCCCTACAGTATTCTTCGACATCCCCCCTCATCCGGGGCCAGTAGAACCGGTCTTTGAGTAATCCATGGGTCTTTTCCACCCCCAAGTGTCCAGAATCATCATGTAGGGCCTGGAGTACAGCCTGCCGATACTCCTCCGGCAGGACCAGTTGCCAACAGTGGGGTTGGTCCGGAGGCGCCGTTACCCGGTACAAGATTTGGTTCTTTAACTTCAACCGAGACCACTCCTTCAACAACAGAGGCACGAATGGGTGTTTCGCCTTCTCAGCCAACGCCCCATCCCCCTTCTCGACCGCTCTCCACACTGTGCCAATGCCCGGGTCATTTTGCTGAGCAGCTGCCACTTCCCCCGGACTCAGTTCCGGCAACTGTTTAGTCCGCAGTGCGGTCAGGTCACAATAAGCTAGGGGTATGGCGTCGTCAAAAACCCCCAAATGGTCCACGGCTCGCTCCAGCCTCCCTCTTCCCTCGGCCTTCACGGTGATAGCAAACTGACACATCGCCTTCACTCCAGGGGCAGGGACACTCTCCCACTCCTCATCCCTCTCCTGTTCCCCCGGCTCCCGACGTGACAAAGCATCCGCATCGACATTCTTGCTTCCGGGCCGGTACCTCAGGCTGAAATCATATACCGACAAGGCCGCCAGCCACCGATGTCCTGTGGCATCCAGCTTCGCCGAAGTCAAAATATAAGTGAGAGGATTGTTATCTGTTCTCACCTCAAACTTGGCTCCGTACAGGTAATTGCCCAGCTTGTCCACCACCGCCCACTTCAGTGCCAGGAACTCCAACTTGTGAGTGGGATAGTTTCTCTCCGATGGCGACAAGCTTCGGCTGACAAAGGCTACCGGCCTCAATGCTTTGCCATGCTCCTGGTACAGAACAGCCCCGAGACCCTCTCGACTGGCATCCATGTGCAGCACATATGGCTTCTAGGGATTGGCAAAAGCCAACACCGGGGCCTGGGTCAGTGCCCTTTTCAAAGATCGGAACGCCTCTTCACATTGATCATCCCATCTCGAGCCAAAAGGTTCCGCCGGGTTCCAGTATCCTCCAGCGTCCTGCCTCTGGTCCCCCGTCATTTTCTTTCCCACCGGGGGATAGCCACACGACAGCTGAGTCAACGGGTGACACACTTTGGCGTATCCTTTCACAAATCGCCGGTAATACCCACAGAACCCCAAAAATGAGTGCAGAGCGCCCACTTTCTGGGGTCTCGGCCAGGTGGTCACGGCCTCTATCTTGGTTGGATCAGTAGCCACTCCCTCTCGCGAAATGATATGGCCAACGTAGCTAACCGACGACTTGCAGAACTGGCATTTGTCCAGGGAAAGCTTCAACCCTTCTTCATTAAGCCGGCCCAACACCTTGAAAAGCCTCTCCTCATGTTCCTCCAAAGTCGATCCAAACACTATCAAATCGTCCAGGTACACCAGCACCTCTAACAGATTCATATCCCCCACAGTTCTCTCCATGAGCCTCTGGAAGGTGGCTGGGGATCCCAATATGCCTTGGGGCATTCGTTCGAACTGAAAGAACCCCAGCGGGCAGATAAAAGCGGTCTTCTCTTTATCGCCCGCACTCATCGGGATCTGGTAATACCCACTTCTTAAATCCAGCACACTGAACCACTTCGCACCGCTCAGGCAGGCCAGCGCATCCTCGACTCTTGGGACAGTATATTGATCAGGGACAGTTCACCGATTCAACGTCCTGTAGTCAACACACATGCACACTCGCCCATTCTTCTTCAGTGCCACCACTATTGGGGACGCATAAGGACTTCGAGACTCAGCTATGATTCCGGCCTCCTTCAACTTGCACAAGTGCTGCCGCACGTCCTCAACATCTGCCGGAGCCAGCCACCGGGATCTCTCTCGGAACGGGGTGTCCTCCGTCACCCGGATGGTGTGGCGAGTGCTTTTGGAGCAGCCAACATCAAACTCGCCCCGAGAAAAAACAGCTTCCATCTTCAGCATCTTCTCCACTAGCCTGCATTTCCACTCCGGCGACACAGGGGAATCCCCAAAGTTAAAGGCTTCAGCGGTCAGCTCCCTTCAATGCTCCGATCCCTCCCCGTTAGGGGTCCTCACTGGTGTGCTAGACATTACCGTCACCGGGAACAGATGTGCCAGCGGCATTCTCCTCTTAAAGGTGATTTCTCTTGCCGTGGTGTTCCTGACACTTATAGCTATACGCCTCGCATGTACCACCCCTGGTCTCTGCACTTCGGGCCTCACCAGCGCCCCCGCCGGAAATCGTGTCTCCCCTTCAAGATCGTCCGGGGCGTCTACTAACAGGGCTTTGCCCGTCGGCACTCCTGGGAATCTGGGGGTCCCCATCACTAGTGCTACCTCCCCGGGTCGGATCACCTTGGGCCTCGCCTGCGTACACCACACCGTCCCTCGTTTACACTCCGGGTCCAGTCCTAGGGAGGCAACCCCTTCTTCGAACACCGCTCAAAACACTGGATGCACCGAGAGGGTCTCCAGAAAGTCTTCCCCCGCTTTCTCCTTACAAGTTCCCAGGAGCCATCGCACAATGGGAGAATTAGTCCCCACCAGGAGGGCAGCACCACCAGTTTCCACCGGGTCAGGACACACCAACACCAACGTCTCAATAGCTTCGGACACTCCCACATCGCCCTCCGAGAACTCCAATCTCACTGATAGGTACCCATCGTACGGGTAGTCACCCTCGCTCACACCCCAAATCTGCAGGGCATCAAATGGGGTTATGGGCAAATGCTTTAGATATTTATTGTAGAAAGACCGGTACAATAAGGTCACCTGCGATCCCGTATCCAGAACGGCTTTTGCGTAAACTCCCTCTATCCATAGACCCACACTGGCACGGGGTCCTACCAGCCCATCTGGAATAGAGGCGTGGGCACCCGGTGGTCCCCTGGCTGATCTCTGGGAACGTGTTCCTCCAGAGGCTCCAGTCCGTTCCCTCACTGAGCCTCTCCTAAGTTTCCCGACACCTCCCCCTTCTTAGTCGCAGGGGGGCTTGTCCTCCGCAGAACTCCTGGTCTCTCACAATCCCACCTAAAGTGTCCCTCCTCTCCACAGTTATAGCACACCCTCGGCCGCCCACAGTCCCACCTGAAATGCCCCTCTTTCCCACAGTTAAAGCACACGCTGCCTGCTGCCCCTCCTCTCCCAGGACGACTCCCGCTCCCAACCCACTGCACTGGTCACCCCCGGGAGTGGGTACCTCCCCTGTCCCTCCCCTCCAGAGGGGGTTCTCTACCCCCCGGAGGGTTGTCATTCCTCCACCCAGCCACCACTTCCTGTATCGCTGAGGATCGCTCCCATAGGCCCGCGCCCCTTTTTCGCCCCAACGCTCTCTCTTCCTCCCGCACCTCTCTAATCAGTTGCCCGAACGATGGAGGGGGGCCTTTCCTATAAGCCTGCCGGATAGTCCACGCCACCTTGTCCTCCTCCAGAGAGCCACTGTATAACTGACTCATCCTCACGCTAGCCACGTCAGGCGCCTTCACTACCCCCCGGCGCCGCAGCCCCGAGAGCATCCCCTCCATCCTAAATATGTACTCAGAGAGCTTTTCCCCTCTCCATTGTTCCAGGCGTTGGAACTCTGCTAAAAGCAGCCAGGGTTCCCCTGACAACCCAAACGCTCCCTCCAAAACTTCTATACATTCCTCCACTGAGGCCCCAGGCTTCTCAGCTTTCAACTCCCGGACTGTTTTGGCTGCTAAACCCCTCAAACTTCCCACCAATCGCCGCCTCTTCTCCTCCTCCAAGCCTGGCCACTCCTCTAACATCAAGGACGTATGCTCGATCCAGGTCTCATAGTCCACCTCCCCGTCCGGAGTAGGCTTGGCTCCGGAGAACACCCCCAGCTTCAACCGTGGCTTCTTGGCCACTCCCACCAGGAGTTAAGTGCGGCTGCCAGCTCCGAGGCTTCCCCCCTACCTGGGGGGCGGGGCCTAGTCACGACTCCCTCCTCCCTCCTCCCTTTGCTAGTGCCGGCCACCTCTCTGGGGTTTTCCTCTAGCTCTAGCTCCTCCTCCGATGTCTCCTCAGCCTCATCCTTGGAGAAGGGGTGGAGCCCCCACGGCCCCTCCTCCCCCGGTACACTGACCGTCGCCGGCAGTTCCAATGTCCTGACGTCAGCACTCGTACAAACCAACACCCAGCTAGACTCCACCTCTTTACCACACCGTCTAGCTACCAATTCTACCTGCCCCATACCCTTCACCAAACTTAACCCCCGCACTACCGCGAAACTCGAAAATCCACTCCGCTCACTACGCATGCGTACTGTACCGGTACACCTTCAAATTCGCACCAGGTAACAATCTTATCTCTGTCCATCTCCGCTCTGCTGCCTGCGCGATTCCACAGCCCCCTGACAATCCAATCCGGGACAAGCACCCCGCAAATGTAACACTTACCCAAAAGGCTGGTATATGTCTAAGGGAAAAGGAGATCCAGCCACTCACCAACCCACCTCCTGTACACGCAGGTGCTGTGAGAATCGCGTTTATGCCTCGCGCCCGCCAAAAGTATCAAACACACAACAAATACCGGTATGAAATACACTTTAAAGAGTTTACTAAAATTAAAAGAGTATTAGGCAATACAATATATATATATATATACAAGAAAAAAACAAAAGGCGCCAACTTATCAAAGTTCAGTCAGTTTAGTGCACTCGTTGGAGCTCAACCAGTGAACCATTCGACTCCTCGTCGCTTGCCTCCGACTTCCACGTCTTCCACCTCGGACTCCCCGGTGGTCTTCCGAGCGCACGTCCACCTTCCTTGGTGTCTCCCTCCCGACTCCCTTCACACCCCAAGCCCGCGCAACCCCTCCCCCAAGTTCCCAGCCTCACAAAACACAATAACATTCCCCATTGATTAACAAATGAATACAATTACCATATCAGCCATTCTAAAGCGAAACAACGGCGAGAGAAACATTTAACAGACAAAGAAGCATCCCTACTCGTAACAAACCAAAGAAGCCCTTTTTAGTAACATACACAGGATATTGTACACATATTTTGGCTTTTACTTCTCTTATAGCTAGGAGGGCGCTCTTGCTTAAATGGAAGCATGCTGTTCTGCCTACTCATGTTCAATGGTTACGGGATGTTATGTCATGCTTAAATTTAGAGAAGATCCAATGTTCAGTTTTTGAATCTAGCCAAGACTTTTATATATCGTGGGGACCATTTTTTAGTTATTTTCAAAAACAGATGGCGGCTAATAACATATTTTATTATATGATAAGGGTTATTTTCCTTTTTTTCTTGCTTTTCCTAGCAGTTCTGACTTTGGTAGTGGGTTTAGATTTTTTTCTGTATAACAAAATTAATATATTTTAATATTATGAATTAATTTAATTTTTATCAATACAGGGTTTTGTGATTGTAACTATTTTTAATACAATGTATTTGGTACTATTTTATTTTTTTTCTTTTGACTTATAATATATATCTTCTTGTACTCTGTATTCCTCTATGCAGAATCTAATAAAAATATTGAAAGAGAGTCATGGGGGATTTCAATATGCAGGTAGATTGGATAGGTCAGGTTGGTGCTGGATCCCAAGAGGGGAAATTTGCAGAATGCCTACGAGATGGCTTTTTAGAGCAGCTCATGGATGAGCTCACTAGAGCATCAGCTATTCTGGATTGGGTGTTGTGGAATGAACTAGAATTGATTAAAGAGATGAAGTTAGCTGAACCCTTGGGGGCTAGTGATCATAATATTGTAGAATTCACCCAGCAATTTGAAAAGGGGAAGCTAAAGTCAAATGTATCAGTATTACAGTGGAGTAAAGAGAATTACAGAGATGAAAGGGGAGCTGACCAGAATTGATATGAAGGGCACACTAGCAGGGATGACAGTAGAGCAACAATGGCTGGAGTTTCTGGGAGAAATTTGGAAAGCTCAGGCTTGATACATCCCAAGGAAAAAGAAGTATTCTAAAGAGAGGATGTCACAACCATGGCTAATAAAAGAAATCAAATCCAAAATAAAAGCCAAAGAGAGTGCATATAATAGAGCAAAAATTAGTGGGAAGTTAGAGGATTGGGAAGCTTTTAAAAATCAACAGAAGACAACTAAAAAAGTTATAAAGAAGGAAAAGATAGAATGTGACAGTAAGCTAGTCAATAATATTAAAGAGGGGACCAAAAGTTTCTTCAGATATGTGAAGTGTAAAAGTAGATATTCGACCACTGGAAAATGGTGCTGGAGAGACAGTAATTGGGGACAAGGAAATGGCAGTCAAACTGAATAAGTATTTTGCATCAGTCTTCACTCTGGAAGACACTAGCAGTATGCCAGAAGTTCGAAAGTGTCAGAGGCTGAAGTGTTTGAAGTTGCCATAACTAGAGAGAAGGTACTTAGGAAACTAAAAAGTTGACAAGACTACCAGTAAAACTGCATTTTTATAACAGGATTGTGAATACAAAAATGCTTAATTAAGTCATACATAGGTCCCAATTACAGAATAGAATAATTATCCATGGGTCGAGCAGCAAATTAAATTTTGTATTGTAACAATGGGTGCATTCCGTTACACAATTAGTGAGATTGTCACAGCTGTTTTCCATGTCTCTACTTTTGTCTACTGTTCCCTGTTACCACATTAGCACAATCCTCATCTCTATTTTCCAATTATTAGCCCTCACTATCCTTTCCCCTACAATATTCAGCATCTTCAGAGAATAATAAAATCTATGAATATTCCCTTATCTCTATATCTATTGTTAGTACAGCGCACAACTGGTTGTAAGACTGGGACTGTGCTACCTTTCATCTCCCCTCCTGTCTGTAAGAGCTGTCATCGCCATAACTGGTAAATCATCAAACTAGATGGGAGAATATCCCAAGTACATCAGATTAGGAATGATGAGTAATTCCTTAACTCCATGGTTGCTATGGGAGCCACCACCATCGCCCGAGGAGAGCTTGACTCCACCTGCCACTGGATTGGGAACAATTCCACTGCTCCTTGTTTGGAGACTGCTCATACCAAGCCAAATGAGTGCTGGATTCAACTCAGAGCCAGGCCCAAGGCATACACCAGCAGAACTCCCTGCTTAGTGTGGCTTTGGACAATTGTAGAAAGGCTTAAGCACTCCATTCCTCCACCTACATGACAAAAAATCCAACTACAGTAGAGATTTAATGTCCTGGACGAGTAAGAAGTTTCTCCACAGACCGGCTTGACTCATCCTCCATCACCTGAGGCATCAGGAACTCAATGGTGAGTGGCAAGACGCTCACCACTGGCTGTGATATGCCACTCCTGATCTATCTCCCTGCCTCCACTGCGCTTTAAGTAGGGTACCTTTTGGGCTACCTCCCAGGACACCACGCCACTGCAGATTCCGCTGTCTTCTCCTTCACTTCCACCAACACTGATGATCAGTGACTCCATCATCAGGAACATCAAGTCAAAGCTAAGTGTGACCGTTTATTTTCCCGACACTAAAGTCTCTGATATAATGTACGAGCTCCCTTGCCCTCTGTAAAAAGGATTATTGTCTACTTTGGCGTGAATGGTATTATTCACCAGCAATCTGAGCTGCTCAAAGGTGTCTTTAGTGGTCTTTTTGGACTTTTAAAAATCAGTGGCAAGAACATGTTTATCTCCAGACCAACTCCCACACTGGGTCATGGCTTTGGGCTCCTAGGTCTGCATGATTGGCTTCAGACACAACGTAGAGCATTGAACCTTGGATCCATTGACAATTTTAATCTATTTTGGGAATGCAACACACTTTTCAAACCAGATGGTCTCCACCCAAGCAGTCTGTGTTCATGGATGCTGTCAGCAAACATATTCCACTGTCCTCTGGCAAACCCAGACATATGACTATTTTCAATAAATGGTATGATCCTTCTCTAATTACTCCATCCTCATTCTATTCAGACCATTGCCATCAGAAGCGTCCCCAGGTTGAACTATCCTGTTAAGGAGGAGCAAATAGAAATCACCTTCTGTACTTAAAATCCACCTCCCCTGTTGCACCACTCCAAGCTATTGAGTTTAAGCTAGCGCTTCTAAAAAGCGCTTTCAAATAATACTTTTATCTTAAATTATTATATTACCTTACAGGCCTTGATTTAATGTTCTTAACCGAGACTTTGTTAAAGCCAAATGAAAACAGCCAGTCCCCCGGACTATCACAGTGTCAGTATATCAGGGCCAAGTGGATGAGATGCAGACTTGCCACTGTGTTCAAAAAGTATCTTAGGTGCCATTTACTCTCTATCAACACTTTTCAAGTTTTGAGGTATGAACAGTATAGTTAAAACTTGTGGTATGGATCCTGTGCTATTTATCTCCCTTCTAAACCCAATGCCTGCTTTCTCTCAGAGTCCTCAGAATTCTTATCCTCTGTTGTATTGAACTATGACAGGATTCTCATCTATTTAATCTTAAAATATTTCAATATTCATATTAATGATCTCTCAAATGCGAAATGTATGGCAGCTGAATTCCTGAGCCTAGATCTTACCCAGTATGTCACCCAATGGGTGGGTCAATTTCACCGAAGTGGGTCACTTGGAAATGCACTTGATCTAGCAATGACAAAAGGGTTAAATATTATTCATGTATCTCTGTCTGACACCACTATCCTGATCATTTTTGTGTACTTTTTAAGCCTTCCAGTCTGGAACTAAGACCAAGAAAGAAATTATCTTTAAAAAATATTTTCTTGATGATGCTAGTTTATCTGACACATGTGGCCTAAACTGCTTAGTAAATGAAATAGTTGATTCTTTCAACAATAACTTGACAAATATGTTAAACACACTGACCCCACTTAGGGTTAAAAAAA
Organism: Hemitrygon akajei; assembly: GCF_048418815.1. Classification (NCBI taxonomy): domain Eukaryota; kingdom Metazoa; phylum Chordata; class Chondrichthyes; order Myliobatiformes; family Dasyatidae; genus Hemitrygon; species Hemitrygon akajei. Next base: position 112,262,706 of record NC_133125.1, read on the forward strand.
TCACTTAGTAAAATGTAACCACGCCTGTGAGCTCAAAAGATCATGCATAGTAGTTGAGAGAAAATGAAGGAAAACAGGACTAGAAGTCCACTGTAATATTTTCAAGGAAAAACTAGGCTCCTTTGACACTGCTATATGTTCAGCAAGAAGAACCTGTTTTTCCAAGATTATTACAGAGAATAGTGATGTTAAGAATATTATAAACTATAAACTGAATGTCGAACCCTGCCCTAACCTATAATGTTCTCACTTAAGGATCTGCCACAAAATGTGAGGAATTTGCAAATTTTTTTTATCAATGAAGTTACTTCTATTATGGAGAGTATAGCTATTAGATACCAGTAAACTCTACAGCTAACAATACAGCAACCATGTTAAAATTTACAATATCTCGGAATCAGGATTCTTTAGATAGATAGATAGATACTTTATTCATCCCCATGGGGAAATTCAACTTTTTTCCAATGTCCCATACACTTGTTGTAGCAAAACTAATTACATACAATACTTAACTCAGTAAAAAATATGATATGCATCTAAATCACTATCTCAAAAAGCATTAATAATAGCTTTTAAAAAGTTCTTAAGTCCTGGCGGTAGAATTGTAAAGCCTAATGGCATTGGGGAGTATTGACCTCTTCATCCTGTCTGAGGAGCATTGCATCGATAGTAACCTGTCACTGAAACTGCTTCTCTGTCTCTGGATGGTGCTATGTAGAGGATGTTCAGAGTTTTCCATAATTGACCGTAGCCTACTCAGTGCCCTTCACTCAGCTACCGATGTTAAACTCTCCAGTACTTTGCCCACGACAGAGCCCGCCTTCCTTACCAGCTTGTTAAGACGTGAGGCGTCCCTCTTCTTAATGCTTCCTCCCCAACACGCCACTACAAAGAAGAGGGCGCTCTCCACAACTGACCTATAGAACATCTTCAGCATTTCACTACAGACATTGAATGACGCCAACCTTCTAAGGAAGTACAGTCGACTCTGTGCCTTCCTGCACAAGGCATCTGTGTTGGCAGTCCAGTCTAGCTTCTCGTCTAACTGTACTCCCAGATACTTGTAGGTCTTAACCTGCTCCACACATTCTCCATTAATGATCACTGGCTCCATATGAGGCCTAGATCTCCTAAAGTCCACCACCATCTCCTTGGTCTTGGTGATATTGAGACGCAGGTAGTTTGAGTTGCACCATATCACAAAGTCCTGTATCAGTTTCCTATACTCCTCCTCCTGTCCATTCCTGACACACCCCACTATGGCCGTGTCATCAGCGAACTTCTGCACATGGCAGGACTCCGAGTTATATTGGAAGTCTGATGTGTACAGGGTGAACAGGACCGGAGAGAGTACGGTTCCCTGGAGTATATTCTTCCTTTAAGAATATAGCAAAGAATAAACTGCATACTTGCTGTTTCAACCCAGATCCTACCACACTTTCTAAGGACTCTTTTAATAGTGTTTCCAATTCTGTTAGGAAATTATTAACACGTCCCCTGAAACTGAAGTTTTTCCAGATACTGGAAAGCTGTGGCTGCAAAACCCCTACTTAAAAAGCCAAACCTCCATAGTGAAGTACTAGCTAAATACAGGCCTATATCAAATCTTCTCTTCCTGGGCAACATTCTTGAGAAAGTAATTTTCAACCAACTCAACAACTTGCTGAATGAGAACAAAATTCTAGAAAAGATTGAGTCAGGTTTTAGAGAAAAACACAGCATGGAGGCAGCCCATATCAAAATTGTCAGCAATCGTAGGCTCAGCATTGATGTCAAGAGAGTCTCTGTTCTAATTTTTCTAGGTAAGTTCTATCTTCGACAGAATTGATCACAATATTCTCCTAGATTGCCTTGAGAACTGGATTCATAGAACACATTTGAAATAATAGATATCCCATCTTCACTCTAAAATTCTAAATGATTTAATTAGTTAATGTTTATACTATTAAATATAAGGTGGAAATTGATTTCAATGCTGGTAAAAATAAGATAATTGGAAACTAAATAAGATGAAATCTTTACATATTTTCTGATTAGCCTTCCTCATTTAATATGTGTCAATTGATGCAACCAATTAGAACTCTTCTCTACTTTTTTATTTGTCTGTTTAAATAAAGCCAACTTAGGCTGAACTATAATTTCAAATGATCTAAATAACTAAATGGATAACTAAAGCTATAGTAACTACTTTAGAAATGTTTAGAGAAATAAAATGAGTTCAGATTTTGTTTGTATTTTTATTTTCACACTGAAACTTTATTGTCATATTCTAAAGGTTAAAATAATGACTGTCAATTGTTTCATATTATACCAATGATTGCAACAGAATGGATAAAATGCCAGCATTATGCTAAAGTTAGCAATCAGTAACTGTAGCATAAAAGTTAATTAAAGTCTGACAGTTTCATACTTCATGACTGATTAGAACAGTGGAGTATGTTGATGAAGTGTGTAAGGTCTGTGCATTGTGAAATAGCATTCCTAATTTTAAATATAAACAGGACAACAAAGGTAATTTGAATTAGGTTCATTTGTTCTGTAAAAGAAAACACAGGAGTCCAACGTAAACCATGCACACCAAAATTATTTTCATTACGTGGTTGATTATTTCTTCTAATGAAACCTAACGAACCTTTGGATCAAGTCAGTTCTTCACGAGTCTATATTAAAAATGTTAAAAATAAATTGAAAATTTAGTTTCCATTTTGTCTTGACAATAAATGAGAAGAAGGTATAGCTTTGGGATTGCCACTAAAATTTCCTACCTTCAACACTGATTGCACCCATCTCTTTCATAAATTCAAATTGAACAAATTAGCACTGAATTAAGATTAAAATCCCATTAAATCCAGCCATTTACTCTATTTGGTGCATATCACTCTTTATTCTCCATAGAAGGATTCTTCCACCCTGATTCATCTAGTCCTCACTGCTAAATATTTCGACATTTATAACTTAAGCCTCTACTGTGGCAGCTTCATATTTGTCTTTGACAGTGTCCAAAATACTTCTATTGATTTAATGTTTTGTATCAATCACTCTGAAAACAGGGAAATAGTTAACAGCCAAGTAAGTGATTAGAAGTTCTTTCTCAGGATTGGTCAAACAGACTTATTAAACGGAATTTATTTTTTCCTGACCTTTTGGCTCTGGTATGCTGGTACTACTGGAGGGACTTTAGCTGGTTAGAAAGTTCAGTATAATCCTTTGGGTACTTTCTCCTGTTCTCATGTAGTAATCACTTGGAGTTGTATCAACACAATTCCTTTAGGATTCACAGCCTACTAAATGTGTCATACTTCCCATTCTCATGTACTTGAACACAATGTATTCTTGTAGCTTTGTAAAATTGTTTAACTTCACTGATCACTCTGAGTAAAATGAGATTGATTTCTATGTTGTTATTGTAAGACAGCAGGCATGTGACAATTTCAAGGTTGATTCCTCTGCAATTGAGGGACTAGTCCAATACAATGTGTTCATCTAAAATTATATCCCAAGTGAGGCTGTATAAATAGATGAGTTTATGTAAATGGACAATCCTACATATTTTTGAAAATCGTGCATAATATCTTGGTAAATGTGTACAAATGGATTGGAAAGAAACTTGGGTGCAAGGTCTGTCATCTTCATGGGCTAAGCTAGTGAACAGAAATCAGGCTAGTATCTTTTCCTCAACTACTGTATACTTAGTATCTGTATGGTGTGATGCTTCTATAATTCAGTTCATTAAATAATTTATGATAAAAAGACTCACCACCTGAAGTACTGTGGCAGTCCTGGAGTCATAGAAAAGTAAAGGACAGAAACAGGCCTTTCAGTCCATCTAGTCCATGCCAAAACCACTTAAACTGTCTACTCCCATCAACCTGTACTGGGACCATAACCCTCCATATCCCTATCATCCAGGTACCTATCGAAACTTTGCTTCAACATTGAAATCAAACTTGCACGCACCACTTGTGCTGGCAGCTCATTCCACATTTTCACAACCCTCTGAGTGAAGGTTTCCCCTCATGTTCCCCTTAAAATTTTTACCTTTCACTCTTAACCCATGACCTCTGGTTGTAATCCTACCCAACCTCAGTGGAAAAAGCCTGCTTACATTTACCCTATCTATACCTCACATAATGTTGTAAACATCTATCAAATCTTCTCTCAGTCTTCTACTTTCTAAAGAATTAAGTCCTAACCTACTCAGTCTTTCCTTATAACTCAGGTCCTCCAGACTCGGCAACATCCTTGTAAATTTTCTCTGCACTCTTTCAAGCTTACTTACATCTTTCCTGTAGGTAGGTGACCAAAACTGCACACAATACTCCAAATTAGGCCTCACCAGCATCTTATACAACTTCAATATAACATTCCATCACTTGTATTCAAAACTTTGATTTATGAAGGCCAATGTGCCAAAAGCTTTCTTTACAACCCTATCTATTTTTGATGCCATTTTCAATGAATTATGGACCTGTATTCCCAGATCCCTTTGCTCTACTGCACCCCTCACTGCCCCATCATTCACTGTGTAAGATCTACCCTGGTTGGTCCTACCGAAGTGCAATAACAAGATAAAGAGTCCTTCAGGCGAGATCAATGGCTGTGGGAGAGTGAAGTTATCTCCTTTTGTTCATGCCTGATGGTTGAGGGGTAGTAACTGTTCCAGAACCTGTTGGTGTGAGTCCTGAGTCTCTTGTACCTTCTTCCTGATGGCAGCAGTGAGAAATGAGCCTGGCCTGGATGGTAAGGATCTTTGATGATGGATGCTGCTTTCTTATCACAGTGTTTCATGTAGATATGCTCAATGGTTGGGAGGGCTTTACCTGTGATGTACTGGGCCGAATCCACTACCTTTTGTAGGATTTTCTGTTCAAAGGCATTTACGTTTCCAAACCAGGCTGAGATGCAGCCAGTCAATATCCTCACCACCACACATCTATAGAAGGTTGTTAAAGTTTTTGATGACATGGCAAATCTCCGCAGGCTTCTAAGGAAGTAGAGGCACTGCTATGCTTTCTTCACATTTGCATGTACTTGCTGGGTCCAGGTGAGGTCCTCTGAAGTCGCCACACCAGGAATTTAAAGTTGCTAACCATCTGTGCCTCTGATCATCTGAAGATGACTGGCTCAAGGAGCTCGGATTTTCCTCTCCTGAAGTCTACAATCAGTTCCTTGATCTTGAGTGAGAGGTTGATGTTTCGACACCACTCAGCCATATTTTCAATCTCCTTTCTGTATGCTGATTCATCTCCACCTTTGGTATGTCCCACAACAACGGTATCATTAGCAAACTTGAATATGGTGCTGGAGCTGTGCTTAACCTCATATGTGTAAAGCGAGTAGAGCAGGGGGCTGAGCTCACAGCTCTAGGATGCGGCTGTGCTGATGGAGATCGTGGAGAAGATGTTTTTGCCGATCCGACTGACTGCCACCTACAAGTGAAGAAATCCATAATCCAATTGCAGAAAGATGTATTGAGGCAAAGGCCTTGGATATCTAATGATAGCAGGAAAACTGTATGAGTGAGTTTTTAAAGTGGACAGTACCACTCTCTCGACCACTGAGGTCCTGTTCCAGAGGTCTGGAATATGGCAAACGTCACTGCACATTTTAAGAAGGGAGACAGGGGTGATGGGGGCGGTGGGGGGGGGGGATGGAAATTATAGGCCAGTTAGCCTGACTTCATTGTTTGGGAAGATGTTTGGAAGATCCATTATTAAGGATGAGTTTTCAGGGTACTTGGAGTTACTTGATAAAATAGGCCAAAGTCAGCATGCTTTCCTTAAGGGGAAATCTTGCCTGAGAAAATTGTGGAATTCCTTGAGAAAATAATTGGAAAGCTAGTCAAAGGAGAGATGTTTACTTGGATTTTCAGAAAGGTCTTGATAAGGTGCTGAACATGAGGCTGCTGAACAAGCCTGTGGTATTACCAGCATGGATTTAAGATTGACTGACTGGCAGGAGGTAAAGTGTGGGAATAAAGGGGGCCTTTTCTAGTTAGCTGCCTATGACTAGTGATGTTCCACAGGGTTAATGTTGGGACTGATACTTTTTATGTTAGATGCCAATGATTTGGATAATGAAATTGATGGCTTGTAGCCAAGTGATGATACAAAGATAGGTGAAGGGACAGTTAGTTTTGAGAAAGCAGGGTGTCTGCAAAAAGATTTAAGCAGATTAGGAGAATGGGAAAAGAAGAGACAGATGGAATACAGTGTAGAGAAGTGTATGGTCATGAACTTTGGTAGAAAGAATAAAGGCATAGACTATTTTCTAATGGAGAGAAAATTCAAAAGTCAGAGGTGTAGATGGACTTATGTGTCCTCGTGCAAGATTCACTAACTGCCAGACTGAGTCGGTGGTAAGGAAGGCAAATGCAACGTTAGCGTTCACTTTGAGAGGACTAGAAGCAAAGGATATAAGCAAGGAAATAATGCTGATTGTTTATAAGGTATTGGTCAGATGGCATTTGGAGTATTGTGAGCAGTCTTGGGCACCTTATGCAAGAAATGATATGTTAGTAATGGAAAGGGTCCAAAGGGTTCTCACAAGAATGATTCCGGGAATTAAAGGGTTAACAAATGAGGAATGTTTAATAGCTCTGGGCCTGTACTCACTGGAATTCAGAGGAATGAGGGGGGTCCTCATTGAAGCTGATCAAATTTAAAAGGCCTAGATAGAATGATGTGGGGAGGATGTTTCCTATAGTAGGGGAATCTAGGACCAGAGGCACTAAGTCAGAATAGAAAGTCATTCATTTTGACCAGAGGTGATGAGGAACCTCTTTAGGCAGAGCATGGTGACTCTGTGGAATTCAGTGTCACAGACAGCTATGGAAGCTAAGCCATTAGGTATATTTAAAGCAGAATTTGTTAAGTTCCTGATTATTCAGGAAAAAGGGAGGAGAATTGGGTTGAGAGGGATAATAAATAAGCTATGATGGAAAGGCTTGCTTAAGATAGTTACAGCTGGGGCTGGTATTAGGGATAAGCTCCCACTACCTATTAAATGTTCCCAATGGCATATGACTCAAATAGCCTCTGACAACCAAATCCAGATCCTTGCCTTCATGTGTGGCTTTGCTATTAAGCCCAGTAGAATAGTTTTCACTTACAGGAAAAGGGATAAACATAGTTATTGGTGTCTTAAAACCAGTTACTTTGGGCAGATGGGCTCATCATCAGTGTTTGGCAGCACATCTAGGAGAAGGAAAATTCTGATCACAAACTTCCACTGCCTTGCAGCTATGCCCACTCATGGGGAAGGCTTTGGGAGCAAACTCAAGGAAAAATCCGGAGTTGAAGTCCTTAAGGCATTCTCCTGTTGAGTTCAACACTGACTGGCAACTCTTGTGGTGCTACTCGTGGTAAACTACATCAGTCTCACAAACACAAGAAAATCTGCAGATGCTGGAAATCCAAAGCAATATGCACAAAATGCTGCAGGAACTCAGCAGGTCAGATAGCATCTATGGAAAAGAGTAAACTGTTGGCATTTCGGGCTAAGACCCTTCATCAGGATATTGGTAGTTGACTGTTTATTCTTTTCCATAGATGCTGCCTGGCCTGCTGAGTTTCTCTAGCATTTTGTGTGTGTTACTATATCAGTCTCTGCCGTTCCTTCAGATTCATCAGAGGGGGAAGTCTTCTACATAGATAACAGCTTGTCTCCATATTTTACTACCCTGCCTCAAGTTTAAGTTTAATCGTCATTCAACCACACATGAATACCTATGAATACAGCCAAATGACACAGCGTAACTCCAGGGCCAAGGTGCAAAACATGGTACCAACAGTCACACACAACAAAAGGCACATATAGCTCATATGAGATAGTAAGCACATAGAGTATAAGATATCAGTAAAGTTCAGTCACACAAACAAAATGCAGTCCAAGGTCATGAGTCCATGAATGTTGCAGCAATCTGCATGTCTTCTGCTGAGCGAATTGTGGTGGAGCGCACTAACTTCAACGCCTCTCTCCAAGGTAGCTGTAAACAGACAACAAAACAGCTTGAGGCCTAATCTTTGCTGCGATTGAGGCCATGCAAATCCCACACCATCCACCCCTGTCATTTGCCAGCAAAACAGTGCATGGGACTTGCAGCACTTCAAAGGTTTCAAAGGTCTCAAAGGTACATTTAATGTCAGAGAAATGTATACAAAATACATCCTGAAATGCTTTTTCTTCACAACCATCCATGAAAAGAGAGGAGTTCCCCCAAAGAATGAATGATAGTTAAATGTTAGAGCCCCAAAGCCACCCCCAGCTCCCCATTCCCGCGTATAAACGGTGGCAAGTAACAATCTTCCTCCCGCACGAGTAAAAAGAAAGCATCAGCATCCACCACCAAGCACTCAAGTGTGCAGCAAAGCCACAGAAAAGACACAGATTTGCAGTATCCCAAAGACTACTCCTTCACCCAGTATTTGACCTACCTCAACCTCTCTACATCCTTATTTAGGGAAAACGAGGTGTCTCTGTTTTACAGCAAGAGGGGAGACATAACAAACAACTTGCTAGTTTACAATGTTAAAAGTCTGTTGTGTCACTTTTTCTGAGCTGTGTGTCCAAAGATCTTTAGTCTCTGGGCACACAGTCATAGATCTTCTGACTCCCACAACACACCGATCTTTAGCCAGGACACCGACCATCGATCATCCCGAATCCAGAGCCATGAGATCCCGGACTGCTGAAGGTGAGCTAAGCTCTTAGGCCACATCCTTGGCATGTTGAATAACGGCCAGTCGTGAAAGCCCGAGAGCAGGTCCCATTCCCTTGGTATCAAGATGGCACCAAGATGCGGTCTCTGCAAAGTTTGTGGGTTTGGCTTTGTTATTTTTCAGCTTTTTCAGGTTTGTAGGGAATGTTTTGGGGACAGAGAGGGGAGTTAGGGTTCAGATTGGGGTTTAGGGACAGAGATGTGAGGGAAGTTGGAGATCAGGCCGACGTCCAGGCCTCTGCTCCACTCTCCATGTTCAAAGACCAGAGATGTGCAGCTAGGATGGATGACATCCATGGATAGATGTCAGGCAGGCAGATCAGCAAGGATGAGGATTAGTGCCCATACCTCCAGGTCAGTGAGGCATCAGCATTTTCCAGGATTGGAGTTTAGCATGGGCAGGTGAAATGGGGCCAGGGACCCTATAGGTATGTGAGTCGCTATGACCAGGCTCTGAGGACTAGAATTCGGGGTTTTGTCATTGAGACTGGAGTTCAAGAGCTGGAATTTGGGGTCCTTATCCAGAGTTCTGATTCATTGTCATTGGCTAGGCCAGGGGTCGATACCGAAAGTCAAAGCTGAAATGTCGATTGGAAGTCGAGAAGTTCAGGCCTAATCTTTGCTACGACTGAGGCCATGCAACTCTCACACCATCCACTGGAAAAGAAGTTGAGGCCATCAGGCCAAAGCTGTGTGTCTGTAAATCCATAAGTCTGCTGGAGGCTGGAGGTGGCCTGGCTTGGGGTTGCAAATCTATGGAGAGGAATAAACAATCAACATTTTGGGCTAAGACAAGGGTCTTTGCCTGAAACATCAACTTTTTTTCTCTCTTCATAAATGCTGCTTGACCTGCTGAGCTCCTCCAGCATTTTGTGTGTGTTACTTTGGATTTACAGCATCTGCAGAATCTCTTTTGTTTGGAAGACCGTGAGTGTGCATTTGTTGGGAAGCCAAATGGAGAATGGGCTTTATTTTGCTGTTGTTGTTTTGTTGCTTGTTGTGTTTTTTGTTGCCGAGCATTATGGGCATGCTATGTTGACACTGTAATGTATGGTGACACGTGGGCTGCCCCCAGCGCATCATTAAGTTGTGTTGGTTGTTAACTCAAATGACACATTTTGCTGTATGTTTCAATATACATGTGATAAATAAATGAATCTGAATCTGAAAAGGTCCCTGAATCATTAATATGGAGCCCCAGGAGATGGGTAATACATTAAATGAATATACCTTTTCAGTGTTTACCATGGTTATGTTCATGGAAGCTAAGGAACTGAGGGAAATGAGTGGCTACACATTGGAACATATCCACGTTAGAATAGAGGAAGTATTAAAGCTTTTCAGATGGATAAGTCATTGGAATTCTGATCTAGTAGGGCATTGTGGGAAGCTAGGGAAGGAATTACAGGGGTCCAAGCAGTATTATCATCATCTTGACCATGGATGAGCTACCAGAAGTTTGGGGAATAGCTAATGTTCTGGTTTTATTTTAAGAAGGACTACAAGGACAGGCCAGGGAATTAAAGGCTGGTGAGTCTAATAACAGGAATGGGTTTGCTTCCTTTAATACCATTCGATGTTCCAAACAGTCAAACAGTCCTCCCAGGTGAAATGACATATCTCCTGCAAGTCCATTGGGGGTCACCCTTGTATCCGGTGCTCCCAGTGTGGCCTCCTCTACATTGGTGAGGCCCAATACAAACTGGGGGTCCACATTCTGGAGTACCTTGGTTCTGTCCACCACATAAGACAAGACCCTCCAGTGGCCACCCATTTCAATTCAATATGTCAGTATTCCCATACTGACATATCTGTCTGTAGTCTTCTCTTATGTGATGACGAGTCCAATCTCAGGATGGAGGAGCAACTCCTCATATTCTGTCTGGATAGTATCCAACATGATGGCATGCGCATTAATTTCTCTAATGTTTGGTAATCTCTCCCCCCAATTCTCTCTTTTTGCATTCCCCATTCTGATTACCCTCTCATCTCTTCCCTTCCCTTCCCTTCCCTTCGCCTGCCCATTACTTTTCTTTGGTTCAATTTCTCCTTCTCTTTAATCCATAGTCCATTATCCTCCCCCATTAGATTATTTCTTTATCAGTCTTTTAGCTCTTCCACCTATCACTTCCAAGCTTCTACTTCTTCCCACTTCCCCACACTTACCTTACCCCTACCTGGTCTCACCTGCCACCCTTCACCTCTCCTTCAACCTTCTTATTCTGTCTTCTGCTTCTTTCCTTTCCAGTTCTGAAGAGGAATCTCGGCATGCAAAGTTGACTCTATATTCTCCTTCGCCTGACTTGAGTTCCTCCAGCATTTTGTGTGCGTTGCTCAAGATATCCAGCTTCTGCAAAATCTCGTGTCTAGTGGTGAGATGGTTACTGGGGGATGCTGAGGGTTAGGATCTACCACCACTTAGAAAGCCATGGACTGATGAGTGATAGTTGGCATAATGTTGTGGCTGGAAATCATGTCTCTGAAATTTGATTGTTTTTTTTTGAGGAGATACTGAAGCAAATTGATGATTAATGAGGGTAGGGTGGTTGAGATGTTCACAAGGTCTTTGACAAGATCCAGTGTTGGGTAATCTGGAAGGTTGAACTACAAGTGATCCAGAATCAGATAGCCAATATTGGATACAGTTTTGATTGGAGACCAGAGAGCAGAGGTATGGCACTAGGAATGGCACTAAGCACACTGCCCGCTGTTGTCTGCCATCTATATTAATGAGTTGATGAAATTTAACTCAGACAAGCACAAGGTGTTGTGCTTTGGTAAGTTAAACTGGGCCAGGACATGCACTGGGCAGTCTTGGTTTGGTGTAACTTACCATTCCTGGACTCTCCCGTGCAAGCAAATGGTACCGTGTTGGGGAGTGTTGTAGAATAGAAATGTTGAGGGTACAATCACATCACAAATGAGGGTTCTTTTGCAGAATACACTGCTCCTCATTAACTCTTATAACCACAATAGTTTGGTACTGTATCACCAGAGATATTCATGGGAGGCACTTGATGTTTAATGTCATTAAATGTAAAGGATACGATTTAAAGGACAATGCTTGTAGATCTTGATTGTTATTTGGCACGTATTGTTAGGAATTATTTGGGATACCTTTAGGAATTATGGAATAGGCAGAGCAGTAAGTTAGTTCCAGCAAGAACCAGTTTTCTAATAAAAATATTCGCAGTTTAACATTCACTGAAGCGTTAAGGTACTAGAAGCCAGTTATTGAGTGTGGGACGTTCTGATTGAATACCAGTATGTATGTGTATAACCTCGACCCGCCCCAACCCTTGTGCTCTGTTATATACTGGAAATCTTTCCTGTTTCCTTTGTCCATTTGCCATGATGTTGTGTGACAACATTGACATGCACCTTTTGCCTCTACTGTTGATGCTTCTGCTGCTGAGTTCTGTATTTTGTTTTGTAAATGTACGGGCAGTGAGCTGAGCAGCCCTCAATTGGCCACCTTTGTTCTGGATTGTGCTAGGATGTATCAGAGCAGCTGCAGGATATTTTCAAGGAGGACGGTGAATAGTCAGAGGTCATGGTGCATAGGCAAAAGAGGAGAAGAGGTCCTATGCAGCCGGTACATAGTGTTAGGAAAGAGGCTACAGAGAAGGAACTCCAAGGTAGTAATCTCAGGATCTCTCTCGGTGCTATGGGCAAGTGCAGATAGGAAAGGAATGATAGCACAGATGAATGAGTGGCTGAAGAAATGGTGCATAGGTCAGGGTTTCAAGTTCTTGGATCATTGGAATTGTTTCTGGGGAAGGGGTGACCTGCATAAAATAGACGGGTTGCACTAGAACTGGAGGGAAACTAATATCCTGGCCAGAAAGTTTCCTAATGCCACTCAGGAGGGTTTAAACTAGTTTTCAAGGAGACGTGGAATCAGAGCACTAGGTCAGTAAGTGAAAAATTGGACAGGAAGTTGAGGGAAAATGTTGAAAGGCAAAATCAAAGTAACAGGTATGATGGAACAGATGTTTGAAGTAAATGGCATTGATCGTGTGGATAGTCAGAAGCTTTATCCCAGGGCTGAAATGTTTAACACGAGAGGGCTTGGAAGTAGGTACAAAGGGGATGCCAGGGGTAGGTTTTTTAAGCAGACAGTGGTGAGTGTGGAGAATGGGCTGTCAGCAATGGTGATGGAGGCAAATACAATAGGGTCTTTTAAGAAACTCCTGGATATGTACATGGAGCTTAGAAAAATAGAGGGCTATGGGTAACCCTAGGTAATTTCTAAAGTAAGTACATGTTCGGCACAGCATTGTGGGCCAAAGGGCTGCATTGTTCTGTAGGTTTTCTATGTTTCTATAGCACACTACACTGAATCAGAAGCTTGCCAGTTTCCTCCTTGCAGATCACAATGCAGAGCGTTGAAACAACTTATTTGAGCTGGAGTCTGTAATCAGTGGTGTTCCGTAGGGACCTGTACTGGGACCTCTGCTGTTTGTGATGTTCAGTATATAAATTATCTCATTGAAAACATAGATGGGAGGGTTAGTAAGTTTGCAGATGATACCAAGATTGGTGGAGTTGTAGATAGTGTAGAAGACTGGCAAATAATACTACGTAACATAGATCAGTTGTAGATATGGGGAGAGATACAGCAGATGGAGCTTAAACCAAATAAATGTGAGGTGTTTCACCTTGGTAGAGCAAATGTAAGAAGACAGTACACTGTTATGGGCAAGATGAGTAACGTTGTTGCTGAGCAGAGAGATCTTGGTGTCTAAATTTACAGCTCCATGAAAGTGGCTGCACAGGTTGATAGGGTGGTTAAGAAGTCTTTTGGAATGTTTGATTTATTAGTCAAGGCATTGAGTTCAAAAGTTAAAAAATTAGATTGCAACTCTGGTTAGGTCACATGTGGAGTATTGCATACATTTCTGGCCGCCACACTATGGGAAGGATGTCGAGGCTTTGGAAAGGTTGCAGAAGAGGTTCACCAGGATGCTACCTGCTTTAGAGAGCATGTACTATCATGAAGGGCTGGAAAAAATTGAGTTGTTTTTATTTGGAGTGGTCGAGGCTGAGGGGAGATCTGACAGATGTTTATAAGACCATGAGAGGTTTAGATAGAGTAAACAGCAAGTATCTTTTTCTTAGAGTAGAAATGTCCGATACCAGAGGGCACGAAGATGCAAGAGGGTAGATTCAAAGCGCATGTGAAGGGTAAGATTTTTAGTCAGAATGTGGAATACACTACCTGGTATGATGGCGGAAACTTTTAAGAGTCATTTAGATAGGCACATGCATATCAGGAAGATGGAGAGATATGGACATTGTGTAAGTAGGAGAGGTTAGTTTTGCATCTTTTTTGATTTTCAATTTAGCTGGTTCAGCACAATGTTGTGGGCAGAGGTGCCTACTCCCGTGCTGTACTGCCCTGTGTTTCATATGTTCCATGTGTGAAGCTTGTTGAGTTGTTGGAACTATGCTCATATGGACAAGCAACATTTTTTGCATGTATATGCAGAAAGTGGAAGGTGCTGGAAATTTGGTATTAAACTCAAATATGCCAAAGGCACCCAGCAGCCAAACAGCATCCAAGGAAATGTTAATCCACTGAATTAATCTTGCATCAGAATAGAAAAACTAGAAAGCAACAGCATTTTAAGTCAAAGTGGGGAGAGAGGCAGAAAACAAAAAACAAGTTTGTGTTGGGCAAGAGATGACAATTTTCTCGATGACAAAATAGTTTTTGTACCATCTGAGAGGGTGATAAATGTTTTCTATTTCATAAATAATCCTCCTGAAGGAATGCAAATGGAAGAAGATGAATGAAAGGACAAGATGCTGCTGAAACTGAGATATTGAATGTTTGCACAAGAACTGAAAAAAAAACCAGAATGGTAGAAATATTCAACTGATTAGGCAGCATAGTAGTAAAGGATAAATTTGAGTAAATATAGATAAAACTGACTGCTTCTTACAAAAAGCTTTACTTGACTGCTTTGGAGCTGGTGTTTTTTGTTTTCGATCCAATTTAGACACAATTTCATCCAAGATGGTGGCATGACGCAGCTTGCAGTGGCCACTCCGGAGCTGATTATCTGTTATTTGCGAAGCGGGGTACCGTGTGCAATCATAATCGGATGAAAAACGGACGTGGGAGCATGGAGGAACATCTGGAAATCTCCAGGAACACCTTCTTCGTTGCTGCTGCTGCTGTGAGGTCCGGGTCTCTGCTGGAAAGAACAGGCCCTCAGTCCTCGGGGTTGCATTGCCGATGGCAGTTGGCGGGGGCGTCTTAATACGCTCGGCAGAGGATGGTGCTCAGAGAAGCTGTGCCGGAGGGGATAGTTGGAGGCTTGGAGGTTTGACGGACTCGGAGTCCGCTGCGATCAGGTTGCTTTCACTGTGTGCTGTGTCTGAGAGGCTGGGTTCGACGAAGCTTTCACTGTGTGCTGTGTCTGCGAGGCTGAGTCGGGCAGCACTGTGGAAGTTCATAGTGGGGGTATTCCCTTCCGCCGCCTGCGTGGGATGACGAGTCTATCGGGGACCCTGAGGACTTGTGGAAACTGTGTGGTGGTTTCTTTTGAACTTAGTCTTTTAACATCTTTGGACTATTTTTACTGTGTGCATGGTTTCTTTTTTATCAATTATGCTATTGTTTGCACTGTTGTAACTATGTGGTTTTGTGCAGGTCTTGTAGCTTTAGTTTTTGGTCTTGTTTTGTCTGGTGGTTTTGGAGCTCCTTTCCGGGGAACGCGCTAAGACAGTAGCGCGATATTAATACGCAGCAGCCTCTCCGGACTCTGGATTGGGGATTGCCAAATGTTATGTGGATTTTCTGGTGTAGTCTGTTTTGTCATGTGCTTTTGTGATATCATTCTGGGGGAACGTTGTCTCATTTTTTAACTGCATTGCATTTGTGGTTTCTAAATGACAATAAACTGAATCTGAATCTGAATCTGAATCTGAATTTCATTCATCATCAGTACATCTGTAAAGTTTTGCAGGAATTTTTGATGACATACCAAATCTCTTCAAACTCCAAATAAAGTAAAGCTGTTGACATTCCTTCGATATGATTGCATCAATATGTTGAGCCTGGGATAGATCCTCTGAGTTGTTAACCTCCAGGAACTTGAAATTGCTCACCTTTTCCGCCAATAGCCCCTTAATTAGAGTTGTTGCATATTCTCCTGACTTCTCTTTTCAGAAGTCCACAATCAATTCCTTGGTTTTGCTGATGTTGAGTACAAGGTTGTTGTTGTGATACAACTCAACCAGCCTTTCTGTTGTTGTTTGTCCTTCGGAGTCAAAGATGACCACGACTTCTGTCAGGTGGAGGGTTTGTGACTGTGGGTCCGGAGGTGACTGGTGAGGCCAATCCGGGTCCTGAAAGCTCGCCCACATGTGGGACACATGAGGGTAGGTGCTGCAGTGGAAATGGAGGTAGCTCGAGCCTCTGCGGAGTGTCTGATTTCTGCTGCATACGCTCCTTTAGTGGTCCTGCTCCACCAGGTTGGGCGGTCCAGAGCAAGCGATTCCCAGCTACTGGGATTCATGTTGAGGCCTTTGAGGGACACTTTGAGGCAGTCTTTGAAATTTTTCTTCTGCCCTCCAACTGAGCGCTTGCCCTGGCTCAGCTCTCCATAAAGCAGCTGTTTTGGTAGTCGACTGTCAGACATCCTGACAACATGGCCAGCCCATCTGGCTTGGGCTTTCTGTAGGAGGGTGTAGATGCTGTGGGTGCTAGCCCGCTCCAGGACCTCCGTGTCTGGGACTTTGTCCTGCCATCGTACATGGAGAAGTCTGTGGAGGCAGCTCAAGTGGAAGTGGTTGAGCTGTTTAGCGTGTCTGCTGTAGACAGTCCGGGTCTCGCTGGCATAGAGGAGGGTGGTGAGAACCACTGCTCGGTAGACCTTCAGCTTGGTGGTAAGGCTGAGTCATCTCCGCTCCCATACATTCTCACGGAGTCTCCCAAAGGCGGCACTGGCTTTGGCAATTCTGTTGCTGATCTCTGCATCGATGTTCACCGCTCGTGATAGAGTACTGCCCAGATAAGTAAAGCTGTCGACTGCCAGTAGCTTCTGCCCCTTTACTGTGATGTGTGGCTCCTGGTAGGGCTTTCCAAGTGCGGGCTGGTACATAACTTCGGTCTTTTTGGTGCTGGTTGTAAGTCCAAAGTTGTCACAGGCTCGTGAGAAGCAGTCCATTTCTCGCTGCATCTTCTGCTCTGTGCTGGCGTTGAGGGCACAATCATCAGCGAATAAGAGGTCTCTGACGATGGTCTCCTTTACCTTTGTAACAGCCTGTAGACGCCGGAGGTTGAATAGCCCACCGCCAGTCCTGTATCTGACGCGTATACCATCCTGACAATCACGGAAGGCATCATTCAGCATAGCAGAGAAGACCATGCTAAAAAGTGTAGGGGCGAGAACGCATCCTTGCTTCACACCGTTCATCACTGGGAAGGCTTCTGACTCATCACCATCATCCAAAACTTTCACCATCATGCCATCGTGGAACTGCCGAACAATCGTGATGAACCTGCTAGGGCAGCCAAACTTCTCCATTATCTTCCATAAGCCATCTCTGCTGACCGTATCAAATGCCTTGGTCAGATCGACGAAGGTCATAAAGAGGTCGCTGTGCTGCTCTTGACATTTTTCCTGGAGTTGGCGTGCAGCAAATATCATGTCAACAGTTCCACGCTCTGCACGGAAGCCACACTGGCTTTCTGGGAGGAGACCTTGCTCAAGGTGTTGGAGAAGGTGATTAAGCAGGACGCGAGCCAAGATCTTCCCAGCTATGGACAGGAGGGAGATGCCTCGGTGATTGTCACAAGACTGGCGGTTGCCTTTCCTCTTGTAGATGTGGACTATGCTGGCATCTTTCAACTGTTGCAGGACCTTTCCTTTGTTCCACATAGACTGGAAGAGCTCAGTCAGCTTCTGCATCATGAATGGGCCTTCTGCTTTGTAGACTTCAGCAGGGATTGCATCTGATCCTGGTGCTTTGCTACAAGAAAGTTGCCCGATGGCTTTTCTGCCTTCTTCTTCTGTGGGGAGGGTTGGCACAAGTTTTCAGTATCCTGCCAGTTGCCCAGGTTGATCTCCACCTGAGGTAGGCCTCATCACTGATTTTGGCAGGGCGGTTGAGGACCTGGTTGAAGTGTTCAGCCCATCTCTCCAAAATCTGCAGCCGAGACCCATCTGCACTGAGGAGGGGGGAGGAGCCAGAGGACTGAGGTCCATACATAGCCTTCAAAGCATCGTAGAAACACTTGGTGTCATGACTGTCTGCGTAGACCTGGATCTCATCGGCCTTATTGCTGAACCAGACATCCTGCATTTCATGGAGTTTCTTCTGCACTTTCCGTCTTGCACTGGTGAAGGCATCTATATTTGCTTATGATGTGGGATTGTTCTGGTGCACTCTGAACAGTTGGTGTTTCTCTGACAACAGTGCCTGTATCTCCTCGTCGTTCTCATCGAACCAGTCCTGATGTCTATGGATTGCTGGTCCGAGGTGTTTGAGAGCGGTAGAGTAGACTGCATCTCTGAAAGCCGTCCACTGCTCTTCAGTGCTGGTGTGGTCATCCTGGGGTGTGTCAAGCAACCTGCTATCTAGGTCTTCACGAAATTCTTCTGCAACTACGCTGCTCTTCAGCTTGGAGACATTGAGCCTCTTTGCAGTCTTCTGACCTTGGGGTCTTCTCACAGGCAGGATGCAAAGTTTAAACTTGGACACTGTGAGTCAATGATCCGTCCAGCAGTCAGCACCACACATGGCCTTTGTCACTCTCACGTCTTGCCAGTCCCTCTTTCTGGTGATGACATAGTCAATCAGATGCCAGTGTCTAGAGCGTGGATGCATCCAAGATGTCTTGTTACGGGTAGGGAGGCGGAATAGGGTGTTGGTGATGACAAGGTCATGCGTAGCGCATGTCTTGAGGAGCAGCAGGCCATTGCTGTTACACTTGCCAATACCATGTCTTCCAAGAATCCCTCCCCAGGTCTGGTAATCTGTCCCCACTCTGGCGTTAAAGTCCTCGAGGACAATAAGCTTCTCTGACTGTGGGACTGCTGCTATGAGGGCGTCAAGTTCTTCATAGAACTTATCTTTGATGTCATCTGGGTTGGTCATCGTTGGGGCATATGCGCTGATCAGCGTTGCACTCCTCTTATTGCCAAGTGGGAGCCGAAGCGTCATCAGGTGATCATTGATGCCCTCTGGAAGCTTGGCAAGTTTACGAGTGAGGTGGGATCAGATGGCAAATCCAACGCCAGCCTCTCGTCGTTCAGTGCTGCTGCGACCGCTCCAGAAGAAGGTGTACCCACCACCACGTTCTGTAAGCTGGCCCTTGTCTGCTAGGCGTGTTTCGCTGAGTTCTGCAATGTCCTCATTATAGCGGGCTAGTTCTTTGGTGACCAGTGCTGTTATTCTTTCTGGTCTGACAGCCTTGGTGATGTCAAGCAGAGTTCTCACGTTCCATGTGCTAAGGTTGAGCACCTTCACTTTCATCTTCTTTGTAGTTTGACCGCTGAATGGGATCCCCGCCAGCCGTGGTGTGCTGGCCAGGGTAAGGTGAAGCAGGCTATGTTTGAGGCACCTTTTCTAGCCCCTTCCTCCATGGAGATGAGCAGAACGATTCCTAAAGAGGACTGTTCAGACACCCAGGGGGCTGCCGAGCTCCACTGCTGCTTCATTCCAGCAGAGAACCACCCAATGCCCTGGGCCGCCTGTGTGTCAGGTTTGTGACTACAGCTTCCAGTGTATCCACACCTGCTGCTTCGCCACTCGCCCATCGCCACAGGACTTGAAGTATTTAGCGGAATGAGTTTGGAGTCGTGACTTGCGCTTGACTTGGATTAAAGTGAGGGAGAGTTGCGCAAATCGCCAGCCTCACTCTCTCGTCCCGACCTATCTGTATCCAGTTGCAAGATGGAGTCGAGACAGCTGGAGATAAGTTGGGATGCAGTGGATGGCCAGTAGTGTCCTACGCTCCACAACGCTTTGCTGGGTCCGCATTTCTACTCGTTGGACTGCCAAGTGGTGGTCTCCTCCGCGTAGTCCGCCGAATTCAGTCTTTGCATGCGTAGGTAGACAAGCCCCAACTCACTGAGGGTTTGAGGCCCATTGGCTACCCTCACCAGGTTCTGCCAGCCAGTCGAAGCCGTTGCCCGGGGTGTGGCCGCTGTTGCATGCAGACAGCTACGAGGAACCACTGGCGAGAGCTGAGTGTCAGGTGAGGACCAATGCGGACGAACTACTCAGAAGAGTACGACGTGTTCCCATCAGAGGTACTACCTCTCCCTGACACCCCATACACTCCCTTTCTACATCACTCCTGTATGACTCCTCGATGCCATCTGAAATTCTGCTGACAAGAGTGAATGTTAGATGTAGATAGTGTTTAGTGCACAGTTATGAGCAGGAGAGAGCAAAGCAGTGGGCTAAGTATACATCCCTGAGGTGGATGTATTATCACCAATCTTTACTGACTGTGATCTCCTGATGAGTAAGCCAAGAATCTGATTGCAGAGGGAGGTACAGTGGCCCAGCTTTTGATGCCTGTTCATTAGGATGATGGTAATAATGATGAACGCTGTTCTGTAATTGATAAACAGCAGTCTGGCACAGATATTGCTGTTGTCAGATGGTCCAAAGCCCAGTGAAGATTGCATCCACTAAAGACCTGCAGTGGTGGTAGGTCAATTGGAAGGAGTCCATGTCGTTGTTCATGCAGGAGTTCATCCAACCACGGCCAACATTTTGAGGCACTTACTCAGATTACTGTAGATGTGAGTGCCCAACAATTATTGAGGCAGTTCATCCTGTTTTTCTTGGGCACTGCAATCATTGATGCCCCTTTGAAGGAGGTGGAACCTCTGAATGCAGCAATGAGAGTTTGAAGATGTCCTTGAACACTCTTGCCAGTTGGTTGGCACAAGTTTTCAGTATCCTGCCAGTTCCACCAATGTGACATGGTGCCTTATGAGGGTTCACCTTCTGATGTATGTACCAGGAATCTGCTATTTTCTTATGTAAGTATACATAAGAAACGTACAGTGATGTTTTGCAGACAGTTCACTAAAATATTAGATACTCCTGTAGATATGCTTCTTCTAAACTGCAATCGCTGGACTGAAGCTTATAATTTCTCTTTTAAGGATGCCCTTTTGAACCGACTGGATGATCTGGCACTTTTGGGATTCAGCAGAGTCTCCTGCCTGATGGAAGAAAGCCATCATTTTATTAATTTTATTAATTGCTGTTGATAAAATTGATGCACCATCAATAACTCTCGGAGACTGGAAGTGAACGATAGGCTTTTATTAACAGCAAAAGGGAGCATGGCATGTCAAAGACTGAGGGAGGAGCGGTGCCCCAATCGCCTTTATACAGGGGTCTGTGGGAGGAGCAACATGAGCAGTCAGCAGAGGGGTGTGTCCAGCCAGGTATACATAGTTTACCACACTTTCATTGATGATGAATCCACCATTCTCTGTTGGCTCTTGTGTTCCTGTATGTTGGAGTTACTACACCAGACTGTGATTCAACTAGACAGAATGCTTTCTATTGTACATCTGCAAAGCTTTGTCAGCGTCTTCAGTAATATGCTTATCAAAGTATGATGCGCCTTCTTCATGATTGCATATATGCGCTGGGTCCAGGATAGATCCCCCAAACTTGAAGCTGCTCACACTTTCTACCACAGACCCTTAATGAGGACTGGCATATGTAGGCCTGACTTTTGCTTCCTAAGTCTGCAACCAGTTCCTTGGTTTTGTTGATGTTGAGTGATCCAAGAGTGCCTGAGGTTCTGACATATAGCTATGCACTTTTTCATGATTTATTATCTCATGCTCAGTTGTGATCCTTTCTGACTACCTTCCAATGTACAGCAACAAAGAGAAGATGAGTATGAAGAGGATATGGTATAGCAAAACACTTCTTTGTACCTTGCACCATGTAGCCCAAGTTTGATGTTGGCATTCTGTGGAGCTGAAGAAACTTGCATAAAGAGGGTGTGACTCTCAGACGTGGGCATCTGGTATCAATAAACTGCAAGCAGAACTCTTGGCTTAAAGGAAAATGAGTGTGCTAACTGTAAAGAAGAACTTACATGGTAAGACTGCTTACGGTAGTTGGAACTTTTATTGGTGAATATTTTTGAAAGAATTGGTTCAATGGATAGAATCATTAATCCCTAGGAAGCCAAATCTGAGCACCTTTTCAGCCCTCTTCATCAAGAATATAGATATCTAGCAGTGTGTTTGGTGGTGTTGGTAGTGCTGGGCTGGACTCTGGGGTTAAGTGACAGATACATAAAAAGTATCTCCATAATATTATTAGAAACTTACCTCACATTATTTGGAGAACCCAAATATTAAAATTGCATGTTACTGTCTTATGTCTAACACATTGCTAAGAAGAAAAATCTGTCAGTGGTGGCTATTAATTTTATGAATTTCAATGGATGAAGACAGTGCTAATCCTTGTTGTGGATCCATTACTGCAGCAAGACAATGAATGCATTTACCTAGTGTGATTACTGTCCAAACTCATCGAAAATGACAACCAATTAGAGAAATCAATTCCTACTTTGAGATTCTTTATTTCACACAATTTGTGAGAGTAATGGCTCAAGTCCAATGTGACCTGACTTGCTGGAATGAATCTCCTTAACAATATGTCAACTCTTCAAGTCTTTGTTGTGCTATGATGCAGTCAGACTTATAAGACTAATTATAATTTGCATTAATGAGGTCAACATCAAGTATGAATAAGTATCTCAGACCATGTTACTGCTCATATTTTCTAAATTTCTGATTGTCCTGGTATCTGATATCTCTAGTCACAGCAATGCCTCAGTATGCATTTGAATGACAGGCAAGTAAAAACCAATGCAGGAATATGAAATATTTTGCAGAACATCTTAACACATGACATAATTGCGCTATTGATTGCTCCTCCATAACCAGTCCCATTGCATAGCTAAGCAGCTTTTAGATTATGCTGAGAGCTAGTTACATTCAAATGATCACAGAAGAATAAAAACTCTTCATCAGGATAATGATTGACAATTGCATTGCTGATACTGACTGTTCAATTGTTCACACATCAATCACTGCATTTATATTAAGAGATACATTCGATAAAAATTGTAGAGGGCCTTAATAAATTCACACGAGTACAATTAATTCTTTGCTTGCTGATGTTAATAAGAAATGAAACAAAACATGTTCTCTGTCCATGGAATACAAATCATGGGTACAGAATTGCTACTTGAAAATACATTACATTGAAGTTAAGAAAGGTTAACTTTCATCCTTCATTTTGTTTCTATTATTATTACTTTAAACTGGCTCGTGTTCTGCCTTTTCTTATCTTGGTGAACCCTGCAATACTCACAAAAGGTATTGTGTGTCAAACTAATTGATGTGGAAGCCAGGAGTGACAGTACAAGATCAAAGCATCACAGAGGCTTTGGCTAACAAGTACGAATGGCTGGTGTTGTGGGTGTGGGAAAGAGATAGGATTAAGGCAGAGAGGTCCTCTATTCACCAGCATCTGCTGAACATCTGCTTCATTCTCATCATCCTACATCTGGACCTGCTGTGAGTTGTCCTGATATGTTCATTTGTGTGGGTAAATCAGGTAAAGGCAAAGTGTAAAATTCTTTCTGGAGTGTACTGCCTTATGGCTGGAGCAACACAGGCATCTTAAAAAGTGTGAGAGCATTGCCTAAAACAGTGCAGCACCAGGAAAGTCCCTTCGGTGCACCGTATCATTGTGGAATCATTGCCCACCACAATGCCAGTTTAAACTGCACAGCTGATTGGGCATGGCCTACATTCAGGATCTCCTGTACCTAATAAAGTCGCTACCAAGTGCATGTCCGTGGTCTTCTGCTGCTGTAGACCCTACATTTCAAGGTTCAACATGTGTGGTCAGAGATGCTCTTCTGTACACCAACGCTGTAACACGCGATTATTTGAGCTAATGTCATCTTCCAGTCAGCTTGAACCAGCTGGCCACTCTCCTCTCATTAATAAGGCATTTTTGCTCACAGAACTGCCACTCACTGGATGTTTTTGTTTCTTCTACCATTCTCTGTAAACTCTAGAGAGAGTTGTGTTTATAAAATCCCAGGAGGTCAGCAGTTTCTGGGATACTCAAACCACCCCTATTGACACCAACAATCATTCCACCATCAGAGTCACTTGGATCACATTTTTTCCCATCTAATGTTTGGTCTGAACAATAACTGAACCTCTTGACCATGCCTGCAGACCTTTGTGTATTGATTTTCTATCACATGACTGGCTGATTAGATAGTTGCATTAACGAGCAGGTGTACAGTTGTACATAATGAAGTGTATAATCCCTCATTGGATCATCTAGATATCTCTCAAGCTTAACAATTGTATCTGTTTGTTCTTCTTCCCCAGACAGCATATTACAGGCATCAGCTACTCTTGTAATAAAAACATCCATTCTAAAACTCCTTTGAGCATTCCCTCTCTCACATTAAACCTATACCATGATTAGCTGGCATTTTCTCCGTGGATATTCTCCACTAGGTTCCTGGATTTTAGTCCAGAGCCCCTTGGTTAAACAGCTGGAAACATGGATTAAAGATGGTCAAAGAGTAAAGCAAAGAGCATTGAACAGCATTGAAGAGCATTGATATCTAAAGTTCAAAGTAAATTTATTATCAAAGTACATATATGCCACCACTTACAACCTTGAGTTTCATTTTCTTGCTGGCACACTCAATAATTCCAAAATGGAAAAATAACCATAATAGAATCAATGAAAGTTCACACCATCTGGGTGTTCAACCAATGTGCAAAAGATGACAAGCTTGTGCAAATACAAAAGTAAAGAAATAATAACAGTAATAGATAAATAAGCAATAAATATCAAGAACATGAGATGAAGAATCTGAAATTGAGTTGATAGGTTGTGGGAGAATTTCAATGATGGGGCAAGTGAAATTGTGCTCTGTTTTCCCCTTTGGTTCACGAACCTGTTGGTTGAGGGGTAATAACTGTTCCTGAACCTGGTGGTGTAAGTCCTAAGGTACCTTCTTCTGGATGGCAGCGGTGAGAAGGAAGCATGACCTGGATGGTGGGGGTCGCTGATGATGGATGCTGCTTTACTGCAACAATGCTCCATGTAGATGTGCTCCATGGTTGGGAGAGCTTTATCCATGATGGACTGTATCCACAATGTTTTGTAGGGTTTTCAGTTCAAGGGCATTGGTGTTTCCATACCAGGCTGTGATGCAGCCAGTCAATACTCTCTCCACCACACATCTAGAGAAGTTTTTACAAAGTTTCAGAAGTCTTGTCAAATCTTTGCAAACTCCTAAGGAAGTGGAGTCATAGCCGTGCTTTATTCATAATTGCATTTAAGTGCTGGGCCCAGGACAGATCTTCTGAAATGATAACACTGAAGAATTAAAAGTTGCTGACCCACCCCACCCCTGATCCTCCAATGAGTACTTGCTCATGGACCTCTGGTTTCAACCTCCTGAAATCAATAATCAGCTCCTTGGTCTTGCTGACTTTGAGTAAGAGGTTGTTGTTGTGGCACCACTCAACCAGATTTTCAATCTCCCTCCTGTATGTTGTTTGGTCACCACCTTTGATTTGGCCTACAATAGTGACGTTGTCATCAAACCTGAATATGGTATTAAAGCTGTGCTTAGCCATACAGTCATAACTGCAAAGTGAACAGAACATGGCACGACACCTCATTTTGTGCACCTGTACTGATAAAGATGGTAGAGGAGATGTTGTTGTCAGTTCAAACTGACTGGGGTCCACAAGTGAGGAAATTGATGAACCAATTGCAAAAGGAAGTATTGAGACCAGGGTCTTGGAGCTTATTCATTAGTTTTGAGGGAATGTTTACATTGAAAGCTGAGCTGTAGTTGATAAAGTGCATATTTGCTATCCAGGTGTTCCAAGGATGAGTGAAAAGCCAAGGAAGTGACATCTGCTGTGGATTTGTTGCTTCCATAGGAAAATTGGATTGAGCCAATTCACTTCTCAGGCAGGAGTTAATATCTTTCATAATCAATCTCTCACAACACTAATCACAGTGGATGTAAGTGCTACAGGATGGTAGTGATTGAGGCAGGTTACCATGTTCTTCTCAGACAGCTGTATAATTGAAGCCTGCTTGAAGTAGTTGGGTACCTCAGACTTCCAAGGTTACAAATCTCAGTAAACACTCCAGCTCAGTTGATCAGCACAGGTCTTTAGTACTTGGTCTGGCATCCTAACTGGGCTGAAAGCATTTTGTGGGTCCACCCTCCTGAAGGCTGCTTGCACATTAGCCTCAGAAACTGAAATCACAGGATCTTCAAGGGCTTGGAAGTTTGTGATGGTTCCTCCATGTTTTAAGATAGCATTCACCAGGCACATCAGTTGTGAACCATATGATTTTGTGCTCTGCTTTAGTAATGCCATGCAGTTCGAGGCATGAGAGCTCACCTTTGTCAGCTTCTTGGTTGTCTGACATTTAGTCACTTTATACATTTGTTTAGTTTTGTGTTTGAAACTTTTCACCTTCTATGCTTTTTTTCTTTGATTCTGCTTTCTTGTCTGACTTGCACACTTTCTATGTAACCTTGTCTGTGACACTTTCTGCATGCTTTTCCTTTGAACCAACAGTCATTAGCATCTTTGGAGGATTTGCCACATTGGTGACATTTTTGGCTTTTTGCACCATTCAGGGACATTTTGTGCATTTCAAGTTCTAAACTCTTTTTCTGTAGTTCTGCTGCATCCTTTGTTGCAGTCTCTAGCGATATTGCAATGTCAAGGTCCATTCTAAGGCTAGATCTCTTTCTGACAGTAGCCTCTTTTGAGTCCTTTGAATATGTATGCCACATATAAGCCTGTCCCTTAATGCATCAGAAAGTCCATCTCTCAAGTCACAATATTGGGAACGTTAGTGCAGTTCTGCAATGTATTCAGAAGAGCTTTCATCTTTTGACCTGTTCCTTTTGTTATATCTAAATCTCTCAGCTATTTCCAGCAGTTTAGGGCTCAAGTGAGTTTTGTAAAATTGTAACAATTTCATTGAATGTCTTGCTTGCTGACATTTCTGGGGTTACTAAGTTGCGTAAGAGCCTATATGTTTTAGCACCCAACAAGATTTCCTCATCCATGTAGTTCACATTGCAATACAGTTCAACCCTCTCGATATACAAATTCCAGTTCTTATTAGCGTTATCAAATTCATCAACTTTCCAAACTAAGGCCATCATCACGTTATTTTCACTTTAACTTTGCTAGTTGTGCATCTTCCACTGTGTACTATGCAGTTACTCATGTATCCCTTTGTTAGCATTTGTGACTGCTTTCTCCGTACTGTTGAACTCTTTCCTCTCACTGTA
The DNA here is from genome assembly GCF_048418815.1 of Hemitrygon akajei. Taxonomy (NCBI): domain Eukaryota; kingdom Metazoa; phylum Chordata; class Chondrichthyes; order Myliobatiformes; family Dasyatidae; genus Hemitrygon; species Hemitrygon akajei. The sequence continues at coordinate 112,289,813 of NC_133125.1, forward strand.
TCATGTAACTGGCAGTGCTGTTGTTGATATTCACTGACTTTCAAATATGTACTCATCACCCAATTATTTGTGTCTGTAGAACTACATATTGATTAAATAAAAGCACACACGCAGGAGGTGGCTTTAACTGGTGTACTTGAATTGCAGTGAGAGAGAGAGAGAGCTGATCAAAATGCATGCATAGACAATAGATCAATGCACATAGCTAAGTTATCAGTCCATATGTAGTGCTAAAGGAGTCATTGCTGTAAAAGATATATCCATATATTACACATTGCATGACCTCAGTACTGTTGGGTGTAATGCAATCTGCGATTAGACTGTGGCAACATGTCTTATGTTGCTTTCTGCTCACTGACTGCTTTTTCTGCACTAGAAAATGACTTAATACCATCATCATCATTCAATGTACCTCTGTGCTTCAGTCCGAAATTCGTTCTGCTACTCGATAGCTGTCCTCTTAAGGCCAGAGATTGCCACAGCTGGCAAGCGCCAGTTACCAAATAAATGAACACTTAAGTGGTATTCCAGAGTCTTGTTCTACAATTGGCGGACACAAAACCAAAAGAATCTGAGGTAGTCTCTGTGGTGATATCACATGCAATGATGTGCCAGTATATGATTGGACAGAGCACTGAGCATGCGCCAGAATGTTGCAGCATGTGGCGGGCTTAAGATGTGTTTGTTATTACTGTAAATAAAAGTTCTCTAATTCTTCCAGAATATGATTCTTCACTGTTAACCCACAGAATGTTTAAATAGAAGTAACATAACATGGTGTCAGGAGTGGTTCTGGAAGAATAATACGGGAGAATTGAGAATCGGCGATAATCGAAAAAAAAAGAAAAAAGTCCAAATGGTTATCGGTGATATGGAAGGTTTACTACCCCCACCAAAACTTCAGCTGACTGGGAATTATGCTGAGAATTGGAGGATCTTCGAGCAACAGTTTGAAATATATTTATCAGCGATCGGAGCTGATAGAAAAGCTGACAAAACTAAAACTGCAATCCTGCTCCATGTAATCGAGAATGACACAGGTATATAATAATTTTGTCTTTGAAGATGGAGATAATTTCAATTTAAAGTCTATAATGGACAGATTTGAAGTTTCTTGTATACCTAAGCATAATTTAATGTAGGAACGGTTTAAATTCTTCACACGTGAGCAGAGAGCTACTGAAACAATTGATCAGAATGTTACAGAGTTAAGAAAGCATAATAGAATGTGTGAATTTCGATTGCTCACAGACTCTCTTATTAAAGATTGACTGGTTTGTGGTATTTGAGATAATGCACTGAGAGAAAGGCTTTTGCGTGAGCAAGATATAAATTTTGAACAAGCTTTCGCACTTTGCAAAGCTTCTGAGACCGTAATGTCACAGGCTGAAGAGCTTTTTATTGAAAACTGCAATGTAAATGCTGTAAAAATGCGCAAATGTATCAAGAAATATAAGAATACATCAGCAAAACCGACGGAGAGCAAGACAGTATTTGATAAAAAGTCATGTGATCGCTGTGCGCAGGAACACCGTCCAAATCAGTGTCTCACATATGGCAAACTTTGCTACAGCTGCAGTAAGATTAATCATTTTTCACACTGTTGTAGAAGTAAAAAGAAGGAAAATGAAATGAAACAAATAAATACTGTGACTGAAGATGACCGAGAAGAATTTTATATAGATGGAGAATATGGAGAATATGAAAGCAGTAGCTGCAGTGTCTGAGATGACCAAACAGGAGGCAATTGATGATGTAAAAAAGCAATGGCAGGAAGAGGTTGCCTCAATGCAAGCGATAATGAAAGAAACACTGCGAGAACATGAGATTCGGTCTAATCACTGTCTGCAGCAAGAATGCTCTCAGTGGGCACGGTGTAAGGAAGAAGTGAAAGCTCAAGTAACGGAATTGGTAAGTTTTATTGAAATGATGAAGTCTCAGCATAAAAAAAGGATTACACAGTTAATGAGCGAAGGAAAAGAAGATTCATATTTCAAATGGAAGTGGAAGGAATTAGGAAAGATACAATCCAAAAAGAAGCAGGGAAGCAGATTGCTGAGGAGGATAGCATGAACTGCTTACCTGAAATTCCAGATTCTAACCAGGAGACGTGTGAGAGTATGCCAAAAAGATTGGTTGAGATACATAAAGAAAAGCTTAAAGCAGAAAAGAAGAAGAAAAAGAAGAAGCACAAGAAGAGTCATGGCTTCAATAGCAAAGAGCCAACTTCAGAGTTTCAGTCAGCTGATTTGTTTATTGGTTAATGCTGTTACTTGTTTTTCTTTTTAAGGAAAAGAAGATGTGATTCTTCAGAGATTCAATTAACTGATGCAGATGAGACAAAACACGTAAATAACAACAAGGAAACACAAGAACTGTGTGTACCACTTAGAACGTCTACTTGTGTTCATAAGCCCAGAGAGACTGATAGAGACTTGTTGAATTATGTATTTGCTTTGATTAATGTTATTAATTTTTTTTAAGGAAAGCAGGAAGTGGTGATATCACGTGCAATGATGTGCCAGTACATGACTGGACAGCACTGAGCATGTGCGGGGTTTGCCAGAATGTTTCAGCATGTGGCGGGTTTAAAACGTGTTTGTTTATTTCTGTTAATAAAAGTTCTCTAATTCTTCCAGGATATGATTCTTTATTGTTAACCCATAGTATGTTTAAATAGAAGTAACATAACAGTCTTGATGATCCTCACTCATGAGGAAGCTGTAAAACATCTGCCATCACCATGACAGAATCAGTTCTGAAGTGTACGAGGACCCCAAGCAGACTATTATTCAGATCTGGACCTTCGAAGGGTATATTGTTCAGGGATGTGCCTTTGAGCTGTGCACTTGAATCAAAGACAGTTTGTATTTGTGCAGGTTTCTAATGGTGGAAACCCCAAAGTTGGGCAAATCACAAACAAGAGAAAATTTGCAGATGCTGGAAATCCAAGCAACACACACAAAATGCTGGAGAAACTCAGCAGGCCAGGTAGCATCTATAAAGAAAAGTACAGTGAACGTCTTGGGCTGAAATGTCGACTGTACTTTTTCCATACATACTACCTGGCCTGCTGAGTTCCTCCAGCAATTTGTGTGTGAAAGTTGGGTAAATGACAGGTTTCTTTGTTAGGATCTGGTGGAGGAGTTAGTTTAGTGAGATTGTTCCTGAAGAACCTCTCTATGCACTCCAAATAATGATTTTCCACTTTTGGTTTGGTAGGAGTTGTTGTGGAGAGTGATAAGAAAGTGGAGCTACCCAACTGTTTGACTCATCTTTGCAAAACACTTTGTGCATGGTTCAAAGGAAGCCATCATGTTTGATGAAAGTGCCAATCTATGATCTGAGTGACAGAAGACTAGCTAACATAAATCTGGTTGGGCAGAGGTAAGTATGTCTGGGAGATTGCTTTGCTTACCTACAATCTGCTCTTTCAATCAAATTTTACTCTTCAAGGGTCTGGTTGCCAAGTAACAGGAGAATCTGAGCAGAAGAAGCAAGTGGGGGAATCTTGTCAGCTATGGGCTAAAGGTGTGAATGGTTGTGTACAGCTTTAGGAGTTGTGATTTCATCCCTGTTGTTGGGAATATGGTTGCACTTAATGAGGGTTGGTAAGAGTAAGCAGACTTCTCCTTCTAATGACTCCACAACAAATCCACTGGCTCTACTTCTGACAACTTCTGATGTTCCAGAACGTGTCTTTTGAGTGCACAGGGAAACAGATTTTTGAATATTAAATATGTCAAAGGATATTGATTTTGCCAATGACATATTGCAAATATGTCATCTAATATCACACATGCCTTTATTTCTTTGGATAGAGTTTGGCTAGACATATTTTAGAACAGGATTTGTCTTGGAAGCCTTCCCTGCATACTTCTGTGCATGAGAAAGGAGCTACGTCTGATGGATGATCAGCTGGCACCTTGCTGTGCTCTGCTGCTGGTGTGTTGGAATCAGTAATAGCCCAAGGTGCTGGCACTGAATGAAGTGCTGATAACAGCTGGTCACTGCTGCACATAGTGCAGCGTTTGATAATTTAGCAAATTTTTGCTTGGTGTGCTGTTGAAGCGTAACATTTGAAACATACTGAGTGCTCCTTTAGAAAGTAGCTCTGAAACCTTTGCATTGTCTTTTGGGATGAGGTTTCTTATGGAGAAGCCATTACTTATCGGTGTTTATACGGAAGTTTTCTATTTCAGTTTTGTTGCCTGTCATAGGATTTTGATTTCCCATGGTTTTGATGAAGACCTCTCTTTGAATGAGGTGTTAGCAGAAGTTGAGAGCATAAAACTAGGGTTATTTCGCAATTCTGCGTGGTGGCAGATAAAGTCCGCAAGAAATTAAAAAGACAGATAGTGGGCATGATGTGTCATTTTGTACTTGAAATCTTCAGTTCTTCACTGTTCTTGGATATTGTTTGGTAGTTTCTCTACTATAGGGGTTATTCCTCTTGCTGTATCCGAGAAATTCAGTTCTAATAGGTTAGAATCATTATTTGGCAGCTTGCAGTTCCAAAAACAGATCTGCAAGTTCCTGTAGCTTCTGTGGTTCTTTGTGTGAGAGCTTTGTAAAATTATTGTGTTTACTAAAGAGATTCTTTGATTGCTTCTGGAGAGCCATTGCTTTAGTCCAGTCTCTACCACAGCATTTGTAAACTTTTAGTTGGTTTATTAATGTGAATTGCCCTAACCCTTCTAGCATGTTGCAGTGACTCACCACCAAACCACTCACTAAGAAGGTCTAGCTCCCTGCTTGCTTTGAGACATGGCCCTTCCATGGCACTGCAAAAATTTGACTTCGGACAGATAACTTGCAGACTATTTGTTGTACGATTTTAGTTCTCAATTGACTGTCTTGATGAGTCAGATACAAAGTCAAATATAATGCACCTGCAGCTCCTGAATGAGGGTATTGTGGACACTAGGTTGTCTAATGTTTCCCCTGGATATAGATGGAAGCTCAGTCTGTCCATGTCTGTGCAGATGGGATTGGCACGTGTAACTCACATCAGAACTAACTTGTTTGTTTACAGGAGCAGAAACAATGTAAAAACTAGTCATACAGCATTTCACAGAGCATGCCAATATACAACTCACAAGTTAGTTTTACATTCTCAGCTCTCACGTATTGAGAGGACCTACAGAGCTCAAAGTCTACAAAGATACATCAAAAGCATTCTACAAATAAACAAGTTCTAGAAAGAGATGAAAATCAATAGGACTAGTACCTTCATGCTTCAGTCTGCTTTAAAGAGAAATGTATTGCCCTTAAAGCTAAAAGGAAATTGTAAATTGGGGAGGGAATTAAACCTGAGCACATGGAACACTTGTAATTTCTGCAGATAGTTCTCTGGATCTGAAATCAGATTAGTACATAACTCCAGGCCCCGTTGGTGAATCCTCAAGGAGATAATTTTGAAATTGAGGAACTGCTGATAATGGTGACAGCCATAACCTTTAGTTAGGAGATTGAGTGGGATTGGTTGTGCTAATCAGACAAGACAGATTTACTAAATCAATGAAGAGAAACCTATTTGTCTTGTTGCTTATCTATGTATAAATAACAACAAAAATAATGCTAAGTATTTCACTGTCATCTTTATTTATTGCATTCACATTTAGATTATTGATTTATTTAAGAGAAAATTAAAGTTTTTCACATGTTTATTGAGTGAAAATCTAGGACGATATTAACAATAATGTTTAGATTTTGTATTAGAAATAGAAACAGTGAGAAACTTCATGCATCTGGGTTTCTGGAAGAGAATGAAACAGGAATGAGAAAAGTTGATTTGGACATGTATTAGAATTTAGAATTTTATGAAAAAGAGCATAAGCTTGAAATGGCTGGACACAAGAACAAAGCCCGTGTGGTTAATTTGCATATTAGAAAGCATAGTGCAAGATGAAAGTGTGTTTTTGTCTCACAAATTATGTCAGATCTAGTTTATGCAATAGAGAACAAGATGTACCAAAATGCCCCTGTGAACAAAGTAGTAATTGGAAATAACTAGCCTCCCTTGATATCATTACTATGGTAACCAAGCTTTTAGTTGAACAAAAAGATATGCTAGGCATGAGACCACAAGATCCCATATGGAAGCGGGGGTCTGTAAGCGCAAGATGATTATGCAGGCAAGTTGTCACAAGCCACTGATTATGTATCTTCTCATGCTGGACTGGTAAAGAAGTGATAACTGAACATTTATGCACTGTTTAAGAATGTGTATAAAAAGTCTTTGCTTTCAATAATTGGAGAGAGATTGTGTGGACCGGCCTTAAGGTGAACAGATCTTTATCTTTCAACTCAGGGTGAAAGATTGTTTAAATGAATGATTCTGTTTGATCTGAGAAAAAAATTGTGTGCAGTGCCTTAAAGTACTCACACCCCACAACTCTTTTCACATTTTACTGTCTCATTATCTAAGTTTAAAATATATTGAAGTAGGATTTTCTTGAGCTAATCTACAAAACATTGTGTATCATGTCAAATCAAAAGAAAGATTCCAAAACCTATCAACAACTTACTAAAAATTAAAAACCAAAATTGTGAGGCAGAAATAGTATTCTTCTCTTTGTAATTGCTACGCTAACTTTCCTTGGCAGCAATATGTTACTTTAGCATCTCACCCATATTTTTGATGTAGAAAATTAGATGATCACCTGTATTCATTAAATTCATAAGAATATTGCAAATACCTCCTCTCTCTCTGTAAGATCCAACAATGTGGTCGATTTTCAACAGACCAAACCAAAGTGAAGACAAGACAGCATTCGAGGCAAGTCAGGGAAATTATAATAGAGATATACAAACCTAGGAACTGTACAAGACCATTTCAAAGGCACTGAACATATTTTGGAGCTGAGTGCAGCCCACATAAAAAAGTGCAAAAAAATGAAACCACAACCACATTGCCTAGGACAGGCCACCACTCTGAACTATAGAAGAATAGCACTTGTAAGAGAGGCTACTGTGATGCTAATTCACTCCTAATGAATTGTAGAAGTCAACAGCTGCAACAGAAGATGAAGTGCAGGCTCCACAATCGTTAAGTCGTCCACAAAAAGGGTATTTATGGAAGAGTAGCATGAAAGGCGCTCTGGCTAACAAAAAAGCATATCCTTGCCCATAAAGGCTTTGTAAAGTGTAAGTTAAAAGATACTGCAAAGAAGTGGAAGAAGGTCTTGAGGTCAGGTGACTCTAAAGTGGAACTTTTTGGCCTCATCTCTAAGTGATACATGTGGCATAAATCTAATACCTGTACCGTACATCAGCTAGGTAACACCATCACTACTATAAAGTATAGGGAAGCTTTTCCAGGATCTGGAAATCTGGTCAGGATTGATGGAAAGGTGGATGCTGCTAAATGCAAAGCGATTTTGGTTAAAAACCTGCTAGCCTCTGCTAGAAAACTTAAACTGGGGAGGAAGTTCATCTTTCATCAGGACAATGGCTCAAAGCATACTACCAGAGCATTAATGGGGTGGCTTCAAGTGAAGAAAATTATGTCCTTGAGTGGCCCAGTCAGTGTCCTGACCTTAACCCCATTAAACATCTCTGGCAAGAACTCAAGATTGCTGTCCACCACCACTCCCTGGCAGAGCTTGAGCAATTTTGCAAGTAGGAATGGACAAATCCTGCTCCATCACTTAGAAGCTTATCTAAAAAGACCCCAGGCTGTAATAGGTGTGAGAGGTGGTTCAAATAAGTACTGAGCAAAGGAGGGTGAATAGTTTTGAATGCTGACATTTCAGTTTTTGAATTGTTAGTTCTATTTTCCCTGTTTTTCGGGGGTTTTACGGGGAATAAAGGAGCATGTGATTTATAAATAAAAATTCTCAGTAAAATTGAACAAAAACCCTGGTTGCAATACTCATTTATGTGAACAAAGAAGTGGGGGAAGAATACTTTTCAAGACACTGTATTTAAAGTGGATGTTGATAGGTTTGTGATTACCGTAGATTCCGGACTACAGAGCGCACCTGATTAAAAGCCGCTGGCTCTAATTTTAGAAATAAAATCAATTTTTTAATTGTAAAGGCCGCACCGGATTTTAGGCCGCACCGGATTTTAGGCCGCAGGTGTCCCACGTTGTAATATGAGATATTTACACAGAAAGATATTACACGTGAGGATTTTTTAACTTTTAATTAAATCCATATGGTAACAAAAACAAATACATATTGCAAATGCTTTTTTTCGAACCGTGCCCGTAACACGGCTACTTTTAAATATACGTTGCGTATACTTCTTTACTGAACAACATTCCAATATCTCCTAACGACTGGTAAAAAATATATATACTGCAGCCTACCAGGAAAAGTTATTGATCGCCTTTAACTTAAAAGCAGTGTTCGCTCAGATCCAAAGCCGCTCGTGTAATGCGCTCCCCCCTCCTTTCCGTTTATTGCAAACTGGCGTTTTCCCACAAGACACTGCGAAACCGGGTGTGACGTCATAGCATCTCGCAATGTAGTACAGAAAACAAATATAGTTAAAACTCTTCTAACTTTAACTAGAAAATGAATTACTAAGCGAAAATATTATAAACTAAATAACTGCCATAAGGCAGCACAATGCTTTTCTTCAAGTGTTTTCCATGTTGATGAGGGTGAGTACAAATGACTGATTTACAATAATTTAATTGTGAAAGTGCGCTTGATTTATCTTACAATTTCATTGGACCTCTGTGAACTACTCATCAATTTTATTGGTCTACTGTTATGAGGCAAAATGTTTACGAGGCGGCATGAAAAAAATCATGTATTAGCCGCTCCGGATTAAAGGCCGCAAAGTTCAAAGCTGTTCAAAATGTGGGAAAAAAGTAGCGGCTTATAATCCGGAATCTACGGTAATAAGGGCATCGACAGTTATGGGGAGACTTGTGGCTGTGAAACAATCTCAGGTTCTGGGGACTCCTCTGTGGTGGTTGTAGGAGTTGAGTCTGGGACTGCAGGAAGTAGCTCTGAGAGCTCTGAACATCCTTTATCTGTAATAATTGACCCTGTTCTCCTCAACTGATTGATGTGTGACATCTTCAGATGATATCCGACACAATCTTCACTGTGTAGGAGAGTGGTCCTATTCTGTCCTTAATCTTTCAACGTACCCACAGTTGATCATCTCTGTAGACCCTCGCCAGGACTGCTTGTCCAGAAGTGAAACACCAAACTTTCTTGTTTGAGGAGCCCTCAATTTGTCTTAGCTGTTTGTCCTGCATACTCCTTCTGAGATTAGGTTTGGGGAGATCCAAGTGTGAGCGCAAGGGATGGCCCAGGAAAAGCACAACTGGTGAGTTATTGGTTGTGGAGTGTGCTGCATTGCGATTTGCAAGAAGGAAATTGCTGAGCTTCTGATTCCGTATCAGTGTAGTATATTCTGCTGACATACCTTGCAGTGCGATCTTCAGACTCTGGACAAACCTTTCCACCAAACCACTTGTAGCTGGGTGGTATGGTGCAGATGAGATTTATCTTATTCAAATCATTGTCAGGATTGCCTGAAACTGTTCTACAACAAATATTGATCCATTGTCATGGACTAAGTGTTCAGGAGCATCCGTACTTGAGAAGAGGCTTCTCAGTGCATCAACAGTGTGCAAGACTGTAGTGGAGGCTATTGGGAACACTCCTGTACACATTGTTGCTACATCCACTACTACCAAGAAATTTGTGCCCATGAACAGTCTGGCAAAATCCATATGAATCCTCTGTCAGGGCAACGTAAGCTATTCCCAGTGATGGAGAGGTGCTGCTTTGGTATCTTCTGGACATGTTGGCAGAGTCTGGCAAGTTCATCAATCCACTGATCTATTCCAAACCACCAGACAAAGCTTCAAGCCAATGTTTTCATTTTGACCATGCCTAGATAGCCTCTCCAACACCTGCAATGTTTAATAAACCTACTGAGTCCCACAGTTACCTGGAGTACATCTCTCCCCACTCTATCTCCTGTAAAAATACTATTCCCTTTTCTCGGTTCCTTTGCTTCTGCTGCACCTGTTTTCAGGATGTGGCTTTCCATTCCAGATCACCAGAAGTGTCCTCCTTTAATGAAAAATGGTTCTATTTATGTTTGTCTGCCTGACATGTTCTTTGGATGTGTCCTACTTTGTTGCATTTTCTGCAAGGTTTGCCTTTCAACATACATTGGTCTGCCACAACGGTAACATAATGTTTCAGCTGGGCATGTTTCAGTTTAAACATTACAATTTTGTTCACAGTCACCTTTATTCCTGACTGCAACTTAATTGCTTCTCTGGCTGCTGTTTCCATTGATACTGCGATTTCAACTGCTCTTCTCAATGTAAGTGGTGCTTCAACTAGGAGACATTTTTGAATGCTTTCTTGTAAGACTGCACAAGCTAAGTGATTGCTCAGTGCATCATTAAGCCCATCACTGAACTAACAATGCTCAGACACTTTCCTCAACTCAGCCACTTAAGCTGAAATGAACTCCCGTTCCTTTTGATTCTGCTTATGAAACCTAAAGCACACTGCAATCAACAATGGTTTTGGTTTGAAATGACCCTGCATTATGTTCATGATACCAGCAAGGCTCATTTTGGCTGGTTTGGTTGGAGCTGTTAAACTTCTCTGAAAACTGTTTGCTTTTCCACCTATTACACTCAGCAACACTGGCACTCATGGAATCATCTTTTATATTATTGGCTAGCTTACCTTCATATTTCATCTTTTCTCTCCTTATTGCTTTTCCTGTTTCCTTCTGTTAACTGTTAAAAGCTTCCAACCTTCTAACTTCCCACTAATATTTACTATTTTCTCAGCCTTCTCTTTGTTCTCCACCAGAGGACCAGGGAATGCCTTCAACCAGAATTGACTGTGGTACCTTGAAAAATATCTCTAAGTCAAAGGAAAGAGATGGAGAAACAATGCATAACATCAACAATAGCATATTCTACAGAATCACATGTTAGCCTTGTCCTACATTCCCTCCCATCTTTTTTACCGTATTTCATCTTCAACCTCAATGTGACACAATATTCCACCACCTTCTGATAACACCATATACAGTCTTAATACTTTATGGCTTTGTATACGCAGGCTTAACACTTTATTGTAATACAAAGAAGCAAGTAACATTTAAGCCAGCCAAACACCAGGCAATGTCTGTCCCTAAGTCTTGAGCTTCAAAACCCTATCCTCCACCATCAACAATTTATATAACTTAATGATAGCGTGTGGGGGTTGGGCTGATGTTGCAATTGATGAGACCAACCACATAAAGCTTCTTCCCATAATGATGATTCAGAGGCTGTGTGTTCTGCAATGAGTGACTCCAGCTGCCTAATGCGTTTATTTTCCCTGGCTATTCCAGCTGTACCGTGCAGATCTGTTACTTGCACTGTGTACAAGGATAAGGGTAGTAGACATATAGGAACACCATTGCTCTCATTTCCCATTCAACCCTATTCCCTACCTCAATCACTTTTCCCATCACATTTCAAAGTCACACAACATCACTTAATTATAGCCATTGTTATTGTGAGATGTTTTAGGCCCCTTATCTAAGAAAATATGTGCTGTCATTGGAGAGGGTCCAGAGGAGGTTCATGGGAATGATTCCAGGAATGAAAGGGGTAATGCATGAGGAACATTTGATGGCTTGGTCTGTACTCACTGGAGTTTAGAAGAATGAGGGGAATCTAACTGAAACCTATTGAATATTGAACAACCCAGACTGAGTGGATGTGGAGAGGTTATTTCCTATAGTGGGTGAGTTGAGGACCAGAGGGTACAACCTTAGGATAGATGGACATCCATTTAGAACAGCAACAAGAAACTTTAGCCAGAGTGTGGTGAATCTGTGGAATTCATTGTCACATGTGGCTGTGGAGGCTAAGTCATTGAGTATATTTAAATCAGAGGTTGATAGGTTCTTGATTTGTCAGGGCATCAAAGGTTATGGGGAGAAGACAAGATAATGGAGTTGAGAGAGATAATAGATCAGCCATGATGGAATGGCAGATCAGCCTCAATGGTCTGAATGTCATAATTCTGCTCCTATGTCTTTTGGTATAAATCCTATCACAATGGTGCTAAATGGAATAGAGCCAGGACAGATCTGACAGTTTGAAACCATACATCCAAGAGGGCCAATGGACACTGAGTAGCAGCAAAAATGTCTATCACTTCAATCTTAACCTTGTGGTTCCATACAATCTTCACTCTACTCTTCCCATAGAGTCAGGGCTGTTTCAAAGAGCAATGCAGATAAACATCCTAGAAATGCAATCAGGCTCTTATAAAATAACTTACTGAAGCTAAAAAAAAGAATGGAATTATGCATGTGCTAAACAATAAACTCACAGATCAGATTAAAGCTCTGCAGTCCATATTAACTAGTCCTGAACAGTGGTGCACAATTAATGAGAGGAGGGGACTCTGAGCACGTCTCTGGCATGTGAGTGTCAAGGGATAAGATAGACTCTTTTGCAACTGTTCTAATCCAGAAATACTGAGTGGATAAAGTTTATTGGTATCTTTTCATTGCTGCTATATTTAACTCATTGGAAACTCCCCCGCTAACAACATTATGGAATGAAATTACATTGAAAGACTGCAGTGATTCACCACTATTGCAATGGTGTTTTGGGATATGCTTTGAAATACTGGCATTGCAAGCGAAGCACAGATTCCAAAGAACAATAAATAATAAAAAAGGAAACACGAGGAAATCTGCAGATGCTGGAAATTCAAGCGACACACACAAAATGCTGGTGAAACGCAGCAGGCCAGGCATCATCTATAGGAAGAAGTACAGTCGATGTTTTGGGCCGAGACCGAAAATAATAAAGAAGTGTTGTGTCTCACATGTATGATGCCACTTATTATATCACTTGCTCATATTTGCTGAGCTGTATATCGTGTATTTTCCCAATTTGTAAAATTGTCAAATACACACATGATAAAGTCAGTCCTTAATCACCCCACATGATAGCAAGACATGGCTAAGCATGCTGAAAACAACAAGGTTGTAGTGTTGGACAATGACCATACTGATCACCAGACCTCCAGGAATAGGTATCACTTTGGCTGATCTGTGCCAGTTCAATTGCAATACTGGGATCCACCCAGCACATTGGAAAATTGCCCAGGTGCTTCGTCTTCACAAAACAGGGTTCAAGTTCAGGTAGTAAGCACTCAATCAGTCCGCTCACCAATGGTTAGTTTGAATTTTGCCAGGGTCATTTGTTACCAGACCTTATAACAGCATTAGTCTAAAAATGGTCCTTTGAACTGAATTCCAGAGTTGAGGTGAGAATGAGTGATCCTGCCAGTAACGTTCCACAGATTAGAACTTTAAAAAAATTGCTGCTATCTCCACATTTGAGGATGCACTTTGCATAAGGAAAACCTTGACACCGTTTTCCTCCCACATCACAAAGATATATTTATGCAGGTTTTTGACCTAAAAGGTCAAATTCCTCCAGCATATCATTTATTCCGGCATCTGCAGTCTCCTTTTGTCTCCTCAAAGATATGCTGGTTTAATTATCTACCACCGAATTACCTTGGACATCCCAATCTAACAGCATCGTGTCAGTGCCGTCATTGTATGGACTACAAAGGCAATCATCAAGTATAGTGGAAGAACAAAAAAGATCATCCAAATCACATGTGACCTTGCTTCGGAGGGTGGAATGGACCCTTCTTTGCTGGCAGTGAGGGCATAACCAAGCAGATGTCGCTAGCCATTAAACCTTCAAGGTTTTGGTCACAATGTAGGTAGAACTTCAAATGCTTGGTGTGGCAGCTCCTTTGCCCAAGATTGCAAGAAATTTCAACTTGGTGTATCACAAAAAATTCCTGCTGCCTCAGGGGAAACAACCAACATAATCAGAGACCATTCCTGCCCAGTCATTTCTCTTCTGCCCCACCACTCCCCATTGGGCAGAAAATACCTGCCACTAATGTTAAAGATAACTTATATTCTGCTGTTATAAGGCCCTTCAACTTAGCTCAACATCTATCCTTGGATTCTTATGTTTAATTATAATAGGTAGTCTGCTGATACATTATAAATATGGTGGTGTGTTAAAGCGATGTTTCAAAAGAACAAGGTTCACCTGTAGGAACATCATAATCAAGGCAATAGTTAGCACCATAGAGTAGAATGTATTACACAGAACAGTACATTACCGTTCAAGCCTTTTGGCTCTTGATGTCCTGCTGACCTTTAAACCTGACTTCAAAGGTTCAAAGGTCCAATTTAATGTCAGAGAAATGTATACAATATACATCCTGAAATGCTTTTACTTCACAACCATCCATGCAAACAGATAAGAGCCCCGAAGAATGAATGACAGTTAAATGTTAGAACCCCAATGACCCCCCTCCCTCCCGCACGTAAGTGGCAGCAAACAACGATCCCCCTCCCCCCACCGGCAAAAAAAAGCAATGGCCCCCACCACCAAGCACTCAAGTGAGAGCAAGGCGAAAGCAAAGACACAGACTTGCAGTTACCTCAAAGACTTTCTGTTTCACCTGGTATACAACATACCACAGGATCTTTCTCTCCCTAATAAGGGAGAAGGAGGTGTCTTCATTTTCCCAGTGAGCAGGGAGACATAACAAACGACTCACTGGTTTATGATGTTAAAAGTCTGTTACGTTGCTTTTTTTGATCTCTGTGCCAGAAGATCTCAAAGGTCCTGGGTTTTTGGGCACACAACAGATATCCTGACTCCCCTGAAGACACATGGGTCTCCTGCCATGACATCGACCCTCGATCCACCCATCTCCAGAGCCCCAAGATTCTAGGCTTCCAAATCTGAGCCTGACTCTTAGGCCGAGCCCTTGACATGCCAAACAACAACAGTTGGTTATGAAACCCTGAAAGCAGGTCCCATTTCCCTCAAAGAACCAAAGTCAGCATTTAACTCCAGGTCAGGATCTTCCAAAGAAGCCTGAAAGAGAAAAATAAAGATATTAAAGATAGAAATAGAACTGTTTTCAAAGAAGCAAGCAAAGGAGTCGACGTTTAGCCCCATCATTACTCCACTCTGCCTCTTCGCTCCTTAAAATCAATTCTTAAGATCAATCTAACTTTTCCCTCCATCTTTTTTCCTCCATATGCCTATTGAAGATTCTTTTAAATGTCCCTAATGTATCTTCCCCTGATAGCACATTCCATGGACCTACCAATCTCCATAAAACATCTGTCTCTGACATACCCCCCTGTACTTTCCTCCAAGCACCATAAAGTTTTGTCCCCTCTATTAGTTACTTGCTCCCTGGGAAAAATTCACAGGCTGTCCTCTCTTTCTATGTCGTTTATCACCTTGTATACTTCTATCATGTCACCTCACATCCTCCTCCTCACCAAAGCGAAATGCCCTAGCTCACTCAAACTATCCTCATAATACACTTGACTAAACCATAGCCAAGGCTACTAAACTCTAAACGTCAAGAAATGTTGATAGTTATGCATGAAATTAGTAGGATATGTATGATAGGCTACAACTGAACCTTCCTCCTCAAAGAGGTATAAACTGCTAGTGATAGAATCTGGTGCAAAAAAAACTTCTAGAAGAATTGACATGTGAAGCAACATCTGAGGAGGCAAAAGGATGGTCAACATTTTGCATTGAGACCCTACATCAGCATGAATCATGTGTAGCAGTTTCAAGTTCCTGGGTGTCAAGATCTCTAACCTGGTCCCAACATATTGATGCAGTCATAAAGAAGGCAAGACAGTGGCTATACTTCATTAGGAGTTTGAAGAGATTTGGTATGTCAACAAATGGACTCAAAAACTTCTATAGATATACCGTAGACAGCATTCTGAGAGGCTGCATCACTGTCGGGTATGCGGGTGGGGGGGAGTGACTAGTGAAGCTGCAGAGGATAGTAAATTTAGTCAGCTCCATCTTGGGTATTAGTCTACAAAGTTTACAGGACATCTTCAAGGAGCGGTGTCCTAGAAAGGCAGCATCCTTTATTAAGGACCTCCAGCACACAGGGCATACTCTTTTCTTGATCTTGCCATCGGGTAGGAGGTACAGAAGCCTGAAGGCACACACTCATTGATTCAAGAACAGCTTCTTACCTCTGCCATCCGATTCCTAAATGGGCATTGAACCCTTGAACACTACCTCATTTTTTTAATACATAGTATTTCTGTTTTTGCACAATTTTTAATCTATTCAATATACATATACTGTAATTGATTTAGATATTTATTATCGTTATTATTATGTTATTTTGTTTTTTTTTCTTCTAGTTTGTGTTTTGCATTGAACTGCTGCTGTACGAATTTTATGTCACATACCGGTGATAATAAACCTGGTTCTGATGCAGGATCTTGGACGTCAATCACCCTTTGCTTCCACAGGTGCTGCTTGACTCGTGGAATTCTTCCAACATTTTCTTTATTCCTCCTCAAGAAATAATCTACCTCTAATGTTGACTTAATTACATACATGATTAACAATTTTGCTAGTGTTTCTGAACTGTGACAGTGTTTAAGTCTCTTACCTTTCTATATCTGTATTTTTAACAGAATTTTTCAAGTAAACTTTTGTTGCTACAATTAAAGCTAAGTTAATGGCAATTATAATCTGAAAGATAATTTTCTTAAGGAAGCTAATGATGCAGAATAGGCAATTATATCTTAAGTGATTTATTAAATTCTTGGTCATAAGCAATAATTGCACTTTTGAGTAATTTGCCAGCACTATGAATATGATCATGACAGGGTGGAGAGTTGGTTTGCAAACCAGCAGAATTTACTGTTCTACTAAATGTACCAATATTTATTGTATGAGGCTACAGCAATATGAGACTACCTCTTCTGGGAGATTTGACATACATTTCGAATGAATGCCAATATGGCAGCTGTATTACTGTATTTTAAGAGTTCCAATGAGCTTGTGTTTCTGAAGTTACTTGGCTGTCATTTATATCCTGGTCTTTCTTCTTTCCATCATTCCAACTACCATAATGGTGTTGCTATTCATCTTTTTTTTAATGTTACTGGGATTTGAATATCATTTGAGCCAAAGGTGCCTTTTAAAGGTTCCCTCAGATGTACTTCCCTGTTATTGGTTTTCACTTGGTAATTGCTTTAGGAGTTTCATTACTTTTACTTATTACTCAGCTCATAAAACCTGAGTCGGCAATGGCAATTAGTAAAACAAATCTGATTACTGGAACTACCAGTGCCTGTGAGCTGAGATAATTACAGTAATCTATTTTGTTGCCAGTCCATGTTTGTTTTGCTTTGAAATTTAAATAATTTTGTCCGAAGTATAGTGACATTGTCTAAATTATGCATACAGTTGTGCCTAAGTTTTGTTAGTTGTTCTAAGTTTATTTTAAAGATAATGCTTTACAACCAATTAAAATTAATTATCTAATAAAATGAATTGAGTTTTATTAAATAATTTTAAGGACATACTGACAGAATAATTGAGTAAAATATACTTTAAACCTCTGAAGGCCACATACATTTGTTTGCAAGGAAAAAGGCTAAAATAGAGCATTTTAACTTTACTGATCTATTGCAATGTTACAGCTCTATTTTTATCTGTTGTACAATCTATTATCACTGCTTGAAACATTTATTTCCTGAAAGTCAATTTGGCTACAGTCCTTTCTCACAGAACTTTCTATTTCCTGCTCATAATTTCTGAAATTGTGCTCCTCAAATTCACCTGGTGAAGTTTCCTCTGAGAATCTTGCTTCCGGGGAGTTTTCAACACCATTGACATCGACTTTAGTGTATTCTGACTGTGTTGGCATGTTTGATAGCACATTGTCATATTTTTCATCTTTTTCAATTACTTTCATCAGCAGGAAATGTACTGAATATAACTTGTCATAACTAATGTTTTATTTTTTTTATTGTGATACAGTGCAGAATAGAGTACAGTGCCAGCCAGCAATCCCCTATTTAATCCTAGCCAAATCATAGTGCAATTTACAGCAACCAATTAACCAACCGACCGTTACATCTTTGCTCTGTGGGAGGAAACAGGCAGTGACAAGAACTGAACCCTGATCACTGGTACTGTACAGTGTTGTGTGAACCACCACACTCCCATGCCGCCCCACCAGTTTTGTCCTATCTTGTCATTCTATTCTTCTATTAAGCCAGGATCCAAAGAATCAGGGAAAGGTATGGCATGGAAACAAATCATTTGGAACAATTCCATGCTGAGCAGCTGAGGCAATTTCCACTTTACACAAAGAAGAAAATAACAGCATTGTTAGATGTCAGCTAAGCAGAGAGGCTAACTGTACCTCCATTTACAGAGCTGCTATTTTGCCACTGGAAGCATGGCGATACTTATGGGCTGTACCCCCAGCACAATTGTTGGACAGTGCTGGCCGTTGATGGTCGTTCATTATATGTTTTGATGTTTCAATGTACATATGCCAATGAAGCTAATCAAATGTAATTTACTCCTCACTGTTCATTCTTTCAATCTATGCAAGGAGAATGCCTTTCCTTTGCATAAGTTTGTTAGAGTGTGTATGTATAGCAGAATTAAATTTAAATTTGAAGTTGAACTATGTTGTGAATGGTTGTTACAGAAAGATGGTGCAATCATGCCATGTTGGTATAGCAGTCACTCTGGCCCTACTGACTCATTGCCATACTTCCACTGGAATCCTATACATAAGCAGATTAAATCTGATGATTTTAACTACAAATTTAGTTTGAGATCCAAAGAAAAGTAATGGGAGGTGAATCTTAATTCCATAAATTCCAAATCATTACTTCAGGTTTCCAATGTTAATAGTCTTCTTTGGACTTAGAAGGGAACTTTGGCCTTTTCTCTCAATGGACTTCACTTTCTTCATTGATTGCATTCTGAACCCTACTCATGATTTAAAGGACTGCTGGGATGATTTGCACAAAACTACTGCTGCTCATTTCTTGCTCTCTTCTGCTGGCAAGATCCAGAACTTGGCTCTGCTTCGGTAAGACATGATGAAAATGAGATCTGAGACCCATAGTTGCATTGCTCGGTTTGAGAGTTTGTAAAAGTTGTTCCATGCTCCTTTAAAGTTAGACCGAAAGATTTCAATGGTATTCTTATTTTTTCAAATGCTTCAGACTGAAGTTTATCGTTAAAGTAGAATATAACTGCTTCATGCTATCCTTAATAATAATAATAATAATAATAATAATAATAATAATAATAATAATGAAAAACATTCAGCAAAGCTTTCACCTATATCGATTTCAAGGTCTGATGTGGTGTACGTATAGAGTTGCTCTTCTGCAGACTGCTGTTGTAACGCGTGGTTATCTGAGTTACTGTCAGCTTGAACCAGTCTGGCCTTTCTCCTCTGACCGCTCTCTTTAACATTTTTGCCCACAGAATTGCTGCTTATTGGATGTTTTTTGTTTATCACACCATTCTCAGTGAACTCCAGGAGTCTTGCAGTAAGGAACTTACCTCCCAACTGCCCGGAGCCTGTCCACCATCTGTGCAGCTCATGTCAGGAGTGTGAGAGAAAACTCACCACTTGCCTGGATGAGTAGAGCTTGAACAACATTCAAGAAGCTTGAGACCATACAGGACCTAACAGCCCACTCGATAGGAAGCTACCTAGCTAACACCGAAGCAGAGTTGCAGCATTTGATATCATCTGCAGGATGCGCTGCAGCTGCTCACCAATGGTCCTTAAAACATCACCTTAGAAACTTGCAGTCATACCAACTAGGAAGAGAAGGGTAGCAAGAACATGAGAATACCACCACCTGTAATTTGTTCTCCAAACAGCACACTATCCGGACTTGGAAATATATTGTCATTCTTTCACCAGTCCGTGCTTAAGTTTATGCATATCTCCTGCTATCAGCATTGTGAGTGTACCCCCACTTAGACTTTGGACTTTGTCTCCACCTTATCAGAGGAAATGAAGTTCTGAAGAAGGGTCAGAAACATTGACTGTTTATTTATTCCCATAGATGCTGCCTGATCTGCTGAGTTCCTCCAGCATTTCATGTGTGTTGCTTTGGATTTCCAGCAATGGCAGAATTTCTGGTGTTAATGATGAGCTATTAAATAACAGCCAAGACTGTGAAGCCCATATCCCATGAATTAGTATTTCCCAACCTTTTTCAGCCCAATGCTCCCCAAAACACTTTCATACTTGCCAATGCCCCCCTAAAATACCTTCATACATGCCAATGACCCTCCTAGGCACAGCATACTCTCCGGTGCTCCCATAGTGTAAAAACATGTCTACCGTACACTAACATGAGAAAAATGATTCTGCTTTAAATTTTTATTTGTCTTTAAACCTAGCTTACACAGTACGTGTGAGCTGTACAGCAGCTTTAATATCAACATCATCCTTGAGCCTGATAGGTGTTAGCAAGATTTGAAATATCTGGTTCAAGTTATGACAGCAAAAGCCTTAAGTCTGCACATGTAACAAGTCCAAGTGATTTCTGTTTTTGTGAGTATGTGGCTCACTGCACTGAAGCCTCTTTCAACAAGGTAGGAGGATGGAAATACAATGAAGAGCAGTTAGATTCTTTACTTTACTTTATTGTCACTGAACAATTGATACTAGAGCGTACAATTATCACAGCGATATTTGATTCTGCGCTTCGCGCTCCCTGAAGTACAAATCCAAGTAAATATAATAAAAATTTAAATTATAAATCATACTTAGAAAATAGAAAAGGGAAAGTAAGGTAGTGCAAGTCAGGTCTGGATATTTGGAAGGTACGGCCCAGATCCGGGTCAGGATCTGTTCAGCAGTCTTGTCACAGTTGGAAAGAAGCTGTTCCCAAATCTGGCCATATGGGTCTTCAAGCTCCTGAACCTTCTCCCGGAGGGAAGTGGGACAAAAAGTATGTTGGCTGGGTGGGTCGTGTCCCTGATCATCTTGGCAGCAATGCTCTGACAGCGTGCGCTGTAAAGTAAGTCCAAGGATGGAAGATTGGTTTGTGTGATGTGCTGGACTATGTTCACGATCTTCTGCAGCTTCTCCCGGTCTTGGACAGGACAACTTCCATACCAGGTTGTGATGCACCCTAGAAGAATGCTTTCTACGGTGCATCTATAAAAATTAGTGAGGGTTTCAGGGGACAGGCCAAATTTCTACAGCTTTCTCAGGAAGTAAAGGTGCTGGTGGGCCTTCTTGCCAGTGGACTCTGCTTGGTTAGACCAAGTCAGGTAATTTGTGATATTCACCCCAAGGAACTTAAAGCTTTTGACCTGTTCCACCTGTGCACCACCAATGTAGAGGGGGTTGTGCGGTCCATTACTCCTTCTGAAGTCAACAACCAACTCCTTCGTCTTGCTGACATTGAGGAATAGGTTATTGTCTTCGCACCATGCCACCAGATTCTTAATTTCCTCTCTGTACTCATATTCATCATTACCCAAGATACGGCCTACAATCGTGGTGTCATCAGCAAACTTATATATTGAGTTCGATGGAAACTTCTCCAAAGACCAGGAAACTTTGCATGGCAGTGCAGACACATACCACAAAAGCCGACATTTTTGATAAGCATTTTTGCTTCTTCATCTCTCTGAGTTTCGATAATTCTTTCTTGCAAACTCTCTTCCTATTCTTCCACTTTGAGAGAAATGGGTTAATTACCCTGTCTGGAATTTTCAGATCGTTCAAATCCTTGAATTGATTCTGAAAATCTTTCTTCAGTGATTGCTGGTGTAAGCAGTGTTCTTTCAAATCACTGTCTGTGAAAGAGAAGTGGTGATCTCCATGCAGGGAAACTATGAGAACATTTTTCTCCCAGTGTTTTGCTTATATATTTTTAATTTTCCAATAAAAGTAGATGCTGCACTTTTTGCCTGGATTAAACTGAAATTCTCATCCTGCAGTTTCATATTTAGAATATTCATTTTGTCATATAGATCGACTAGGTATGCCACAACTCCACGTAGTTCAATCTTGTTCCCATGCTCTTGTCGACTTTGAGCAAAAACTTAACCACAGTGTCAAAAAGATCAAAGAAATGTTTTAAGCTGCAGCCTTTTGACAGCCAGTGCACATCAACGTGAAAAACCAAGCGTTCAAACTCTTTATTGTTTTCTTCGCATAACCGATGAAATATTCTGCTGTTTAATGGATGAGCTTTAATTTTGTTGATAGCAGATATTACAAGAGTCATGCTTGAAAAAATCGCTAGCTGAAGTTTTTGGCTGTGAGATATTGACAACAAGTTACACAATGGATTGCAAACAGACTTGGAACTTCTTTTTTCATTAAGTGCCACTAAACCAACATGGTGACCTGTCATATATGGCGCTCCATCTGTTGCACAAGAAATCATGTTCCTAATTGGAATACTTTTATTTTCAATATACATTTTGTGCTTGTTGTAGATTGATTCTCCTTTGATATTTGTCTATAATTTTTGACAGAAGAGAATCTCTTCATAACCTTCACCATTTTTGATAAACCGTACATATGCCATTAACGATGACCTGTTGTCCCGCACAGTTGACTCACCTAGCTATATGCCAAATCCTGTTTTTTGTAGCTCGGTGCATAGCTGATACTCAATGTCTTCACTTATTCCGTTAATACAACAAACTACAGAGTTATTACTCAGAGGAATTGTTTTTAAAATATTGGTATCCATTTTGAGAATGGTGGTAAGCACATTTGATACAGCAGGCATTATTAATCTTTCATAAATTGTATGAAATTTTCCGCACTTTGCTATCATTTTGCAAATGTTATAAGAAGTAATGAGACCACTATCAAGCTCATTTTTAGCTTTTCTTGGCAAATAACTTGAATGTACAATGCTTTTCAAATGCCTCTTTCATCTTCTGGAACTGAGTAAAACCATAAGTATCCTTTTTAGGGTGTCTTCCTGCAATCTTGGTGGTTTTGTGACTTCATTAGATAGTACATTATTACAAATAAGATATATACGGCAATGAATCTGATGGGAATGGAATAAAACTGTAGTCCATGCATGTAACATTGTATTGACACACTTTCTGTTGTTTCTGTTTCTTAGCAGGATTAGAATTCAAGGCTTCACCGCCTTCAGACTCATAAAGATTGTTCCGTACGTATTTATCCACCATGGGGCTAAATTGAAATTTAAAAATTAACACAAACAGGGAATGCCCATCAGATGTTGCTGATAGCAGTGAGCTAACATGGATGGAACGATGGTAGCGGCATGCAAAGGTCCGAAGGGGTGAAAATGAAGATGATCACAACAGTAAAAGTTACATTGACAAGGATTCAGATTGGAATCTGAATGTTAGTCGGGATAGTGCTGGTGTTCAGCCAGCTACCTTTACACTATTCCAATTAGCATGATTGACCAATCACATAAGGTCTCATAATCCCCAAAGATGGTTCTTGACCACACCTCAAGAGGAATCTCGGGATTGGCAGGTTCACTGATTGGCTCTATTTCACTGTTTGGTTCTGGCCAGAGCTGTATTGTTTTGTGACCTGTTTTCCATAGATCTGTAGAGAAAGTTGAGAGGGTGTGCTTGACTTACCAACTGTTAAATTGCATGAACTCATCCCATGCCATGGAGATTGCTGAGTTTTAGACGCATTGTGATGACGAGTGCTCGCCACGCGCAGAGCTATGGTTCTTCCTGGGTTCCAATGCCTCATCCTTCTTTTTGGAAGTGTTTGCTCTACTAATGGTTGGTCAGGTCTCATGCCTCAACTTAGGGCTCCACTTACTGCCCCCTCCAAGAATCTTGAATGTCCCCCAATGACCTCTATTTCCCCTAATGCCCCCATAGGACATGTAACCACCCCTGATGATAATCACTGTCCTGAATGAATAAAAAAGAAACCCTCCATTCTAAGTAATATGTAAAGTAACAGAATATCCCATAACATGATCCATGTTACTGACCTTAACACTCTGATACTGAGATACCTCCAATGTCTCTGCCCCAGGTGAACATGTACTTTTTAAATGTTTTTAACCATTTATTGTTTTTATTTCTTCCTTATCTGTCAACTTCTGCTCCTTTTAGATATCTTGACTCCTTGTTGGAGAATGGTTTCAATGATGCACATTATGGTTGTAGTTTATTTAAGTATTCATTGTTCAAATGCAAGTTTAGACAGGGTTCATCATACTTCAGCTGAATCCCAGTTCTATTGGAAATGTGCATTAGCTATAAAAGACATACCATCTTCATTAACACATGGCAATTTACAGCATAGGTGGAGTTCAACTGGCCCATTGCTTCTCTGCTGGATTTCAAACTATCACCAGTTGTTCACAAAAAGCTGTTGGAATGGAGCAAGCGATATAGCACCTATGGAGGGAAATAAACAGTAGAAGCTTTGGTCCAAGACCCTTCATTAGGACTCATAAGGAAAGGGGGTGGAAAGGAGTACAGGCTGATAGGTGATAGCTGAGAACAGGTGAGCGAGGGGGAGTATGAAATAGGAAGCTGGGAGATGATAGGTGGAAGCAGTTAAGGGCAGGAGAAAAAAGAATCTAATATGAGAGGACAATGAGCCATGGAAGAAGGGGAAGGAAGATAGCACGAAAGGAAGGAGATGGGGAGATGAAAAGAAGGGGTGAGAGAGAACCATACTCAGTTTGGAGGTGTAACATATTCCACTTTTCTCTTTTTCATTTTTCATTCTGGTTCCCTCTCTCACCTCTTTGCTTCTCCACACCTTCCCATCTCCCCCCTCTGGTCAACTTATTCCCTTCATAGATGTTCCCTGATTTTCAGCATCTGCAGAATCTTGTGCGTTTATCACCGGACATTAAGTCAAAGCAAGAAGGCTAGTTATAATTTGCCTTATTTAACACTGCAAATGATGCAAACAAGAGCAGTTATTGAAAGCACCTTTAGTTTCCCAATGTGATATTCTGAATTGGCAGATACATACTTATAAAAAGCGACAGAATTAAAATTGATGACACTTGAGTCTTGTGTGTTTGCATTGACTTTTCCTTACAAGTATTTTCATGAAATATTAATTTGAAAAATATTTTCTGGGGTAAATTCCTCAGAGGATTTATTACTAGCCTCCTCTCAGCTTTTATTTGTTGCTTTCTATGATTGTTGGTAACATCCATCATTTTTGTTGAAATCCAACTCGTCTTTATTATTCCTTCTGTGATAGAATGGAGTGCATTTATTTATTTATGCCAGCAATTAAAGCTTGGCATCTGGCAGATAAAAGCTTCGATCCCTTTTGTGTTTATAATACAAGTCCAGCATTGACATGTTCTGACAGTTCTGCCAGTCCTTTAAGTACCCATCTGTTCCAGGCAAAGTTCCAATTCTTGAGGTTTCAATGGCATTTCTCACCAGATTGTTCGTTGCTCTGGAGAATAAAATTACTATTGAAAACAGCACCTTTACAAGTTTATATAAATTCTGAAATATATGAACTCACCAGATAACGTGCAGGGGCAGGGAATTTAGGGAGATTTTCTTTTCGTATGGAGTTTGTTAATCAGCAGTCCGTCAGTGGGTCATGCACCCCAATTTTCTTACATGTAACAAGTTGAGATTAATACAGAGGTTTTCAACTGTAACAGAAAAGTATTTACATGTATTATGTAAAAATGTGATCTGTAATTGAAAATGTTTGGCCAGACCAAGGTTTAACCCAAAATCTTTGCAATTGAGATACAGCCAATTTTCATACTTTATCTGTCACTGATAAAGGCAATATTATACATATAACTTCTAGGTATTTGATATTAACCTAATTATGGATTGAATATTACTCATGTCAAGGTAGATTTATCTTAATTTAACTACCATTGTACGAGTGGTGATTGATAAGTTCGTGGCCTAAGGTAGACGGAGATGAGTTATACAGCTCTCATTACATGCACGTGCAGTTCAACTCTTTGAGTGATTATGCAGAAAGTTTGAAATTAGTACATCATCTCCTTCTACCCTAGGCCATGAACTTATCAATCACCCTTGCTGTGGACCACTTCTGGAGGTCCAAGATCCGTATGCTCCACGACCGCTGGACTAAGTGTGTAAATTTAGAAGGGGACTATGTTGAAAAATAAATGTGCTAGTTTTTCTAAAATTGACGCCTTCTACCTTAGGCCACGAACTTATCAATCACCCCTTGTATTACTTAAGCTCCAGAATTGCCCTGATTTTTCGCATGCATTGTAGAGAAAATCTAACTCTTCCCCAAAAGCAAAAGATTTAATGCTCTTTCATACCAACAAACATCCTGCTAGATTAAAAATTCTGCATTTAATTCATGAGAACCTCTCTATCTTTCTTTCAAACATATAATGGCTGGATATCTTATAAAATTTGAAGTCTAGCTTTAATTATTCAGCCAATGTTACAGAAATTAACTGATACAATCTAAAAATATTTTCCAAACAAGTGACAGAACTCTTAAGTCTTTGATAGTGGACATGATTGAAGGCTATAAGACAGGCACAGTGATTCCAAATCGTGTACAAGGCATAGAAGTCTACCCTGCATATAAAGGACACAAAGGACAGAGATTTAAAGCCTACTTCGATGTGAGTTAAAATGTCAGTGCTAGTGCTAGTATAGGAGATTTTTGTGTCTAAGATACTTTACAATCAATAAAGTACTTCTTTTGCTTTGCAGTCATTAATGTAATGTAGTGCAATATAGCAGTCAATTTACACACTATTTTCTAAAAAAACCGGCAAGCAATAACCATGAACCGTATCAATTGATTGCAAGAATGTGGCGAGTTCGCATGTGGCTGGCTGATTGCGTGGAAAGCTCCTCTCTTTTTGCTTAGGATTTTAGAATGTGCACAGTTTTGTCTCAGCAGGCCCGGTTTGTTGCTCCCACCCTATAACTTTCCCTGCATGTACCGTGGCTAACATGACTCAGTAAGAAGTTTAATCATAGAAACATAGAAAACCTACAGCACAATGCAGGCCCTTCGGCCCACAAAGCTGTGCCGAACATGTCACTAACTTAGAACTACCTAGGCTTTACCCATAGCCCTCTATTTTTCTGAGCTCCATGTAGCCATCCAGGAGTCTTTTAAAAGACCCTATCGTTTCTGCCTCCACCACCGCCGCCGGCAACCTATTCCATGCACTCATCACTCTCTGCGTCAAAAAACTTACCCCTGACATCTCCTCTGTACCTACTTCCAAGCACCTTAAAACTATGCCCTCTCATTCAAGCCATTGAGCCCTGGGAAAAAGCCTCTGACTATCGACACGATCAATGCCTCTAATCTTGTACACCTCTATCAAGTCACCTCTCATCCTCTGTCACTCCAAGGAGAAAAGGCCGAGTTCACTCAACCTATTCTGATAAGGCATGCTCCCCAATCCAGGCAACATCCTTCTAAATCTCCTCTGCACCCTTTCTATGGTTTCCAAGTTCTTCCTATAGTGAGGCGATCGGAACTGAGTACAGTACTCCAAATGGGGTCTGACCAGGATCCGATATAGCTGCAACATTACCTCTTGGCTCTTAAACTCAATCCCATGACTGATGAAGGCCAATGCACTGTATGCCTTCTTAATCACAGAGTCAACCTGCGTAGGAGCTTCGAGTGTCTTATGGACTCGGACTCCAAGATCCCTCTGATCCGCCACACTGCCAAGAAGCATACCATTAATACTATATTCTGCCATCATATTTGACCTACCAAAATGAACCACTTCACACTTATCTGGGTTGAACTCCATCTACCACTTCTCAGCCCAGTTTTGCATCCTATCAATGTCCCAGTGTAACTTCTGACAGCCCTCCATACTATCCGCAACACCCCCAACCTTTGTGTCATCAGCAAATTTAAGAACCCATTCCTCCACTTCCTCTTCCAGGTCATTTATAAAAATCACAAAGAGTAGGGGTCCCAGAACAGATCCCTGAGGCACACCACTGGTCACCGGCCTCCATGTAGAATATGACCCATCTACAACCACTCTTTATCTTCTGTGGACAAGCCAGTTCTGGATCCACAAAGTAATGTCGCCTTGGATCCCATGCCTCCTTACTTTCTCAATAAGCCTTGCATGAGTTACCTTATTAAATGCCTTGCTAAAATCCATATACACTACATCTATGGCTCTACCTTCATCAACGTGTTCAGTCACATCCTCAAAAAATTCAATTAGGCTTGTAAGGCATGACCTGCCTTCGACAAAGCCATGCTGACTATTCCTAATCATATTATGCCTCTCCAAATGTTCATAAATCCTGCCTTTCAGGTTCTTCTCCATCAACTTACCAACCACTGAAGTAAGACTCACTGGTCCATAATTTCCTGGGCTATCTCTACTCCCTTTCTCGAATAAGAGAACAACATCCACAACCCTCCAATCCTCTACTATGTTGTCGTCCTTGCTCTGTGCATTTGTAACAAACTGAACCCTGCAGGAAATGCCTTTGATCATCTTCAAATTATACCATGGAATCTTACATATTTCAAAGTAAAGTAGATATATTATCAATGTACATATATGTCACCATATACAACCCTGAGCTTAATTGAGATTCATTGAATTGAGAGTACAGATTGCTTGTTGTTGGTATCAACATTTAATTTAATGCTCGGTTATGATATTATGGTCAAAAGAGATGGTTGTTGACTTCAGTAGAGCATGGAGTGACCATTCTCCGCTGAACATTGATGGCTCCTGCGTTGAGATCGTTAAGAGCACCAAATTTTTTAGTGTTCACCCGGCAGGGAATGGTCCCTCAACACCAGCTCCATAGCCAAGAAAGCCCAGCAGCGTCTCTACTTCCTGTGAAGGCTGAGGAAAATTCATCTCCCACCCCACCATCCTCATCACATTCTATAGAGGTTGTATTGAGAGCATTCTGAGCAGCTGCATCACTGCCTGGTTCGGAAATTGCACCATCTCGGACCACAAGACCCTGCAGCGGATAGTGAAGTCAGCTGAGAAGATCATCGGGGTCTCTCTTACCACCATTACAGACATTTACACTACACGCTGCATCCGCAAAGCAAATAGCATTATGAAGGACCCCACACACACCTCATACAAACTCATCTCCCTCCTGCCATCTGCGAAAAGGCACAGAAGCATTCAGGCTCTCACGACCAGACTATATAACAGTTTCTTCCCCCAAGCCATCAGACTCTTCAATTCCCAGAGTCTGGACTGACACCAACTTACTGCACTCTACTGTGCCTATTGTCTTGTTCATTATTTATTGTAATGTCTGCATTGTTTTGTGCACTTCATGCAGTCCTGGGTAGGTCTGTGGTCTAGTGTGGTTTTTCTGTGTTGTTATTACGTAGTTCAGTGTAGTTTTTGTATTGTTTTGTGCAGCACCATGGTCCTGAAAAATGTTGTCTCGTTTTTACTGTGTACTGTACCAGCAGTTATGGTCGAAATGACAATAAAAAGTGACTTGACTTGACTTGACTTGACTTAATACCATTCCTAATGGTTGATCAGTTAGAGCAGGGGTAGGCAACCTACGGCCCATGGGCCGAATCTGGCCCACGAGCAAATATTAGGATACTATGCTTATTCGGCCCGTGAGTGATTTTTCCTTATTCTGAGTGTTTCACGTGACCACACTGATGGACACGCATGGTGTCTTGTTACATTGGCTCCAGGTTCCGTTTTGTTCCAAACCAAACCATGGTATATGCAAGTGACGGGAAGACAGACTATCTTATTAATATGTATTGGATACTCTCCGTGCACGCGCAGGTTTTCAGATGGGATCGTTCAAATTTGTAAACAGAAACAGCATCACTGTGTTTTAACAAGAAGTTCACACTAAATATCCAGATATTTATATGTGTTATGATACTTGTTGAATAAGTTGCATTTCAAAATAAAATCGAAGAGAAAATATCCAATGGCAATGAATGTAAAACACAGGAAGGTAGACACTGAGTGCCAAAATTTCCAAGACACTTGGACACTAGATTACTCCTTCATCGAGCAAGCTGGGAAACTAGTTTGTCTCATTTGCCCAGAAAATGTTGCTGTGAAGAAGGTGGCAAATATCAAGTGACATTACGAGAACTGCCACAGTGGAAAACTTGCAATGTTTCCGCGAGGAGTGACCTCAACTTTCCAAATTTTTGAAGAGTTTATTCAATTAGTTCCTATGAAGGACATGGTTACTGGAGCAGACATTTTTGAAGCGTTGTTGAAGATGATGTCAGAAATGAAACTTAATGTGTCACAGCTAATTGGCATCACAACTGATGGGGCACCAGCAATGGTGGGACAGAAAATCCATCATTGCATTGCTGCTAGGACAAATGGAAAACTTTGGAATAGCACAGAAACTAGTTAAAATTCATTGCATTATCCATCAAGAGGCATTATGTGCCAAGTCTTTGAAATTAAAGGAAGCTATGGACATTGTTGTGAAGGCAATGATTCTGATTCTATCTCATGGATTGAATCATCCACAGTTTCAGCAGTTTTTGTTGGATACGGAGTGAGAATTTGGGGACTTGGCTTATTTTTGCAGGTGCACTAGCTTAGCCGAGGGTCAATGCTGGAAAGAGTATTTGCATTGCATGACGAGGTGGCAATATTCTTTGAAAGCAAAAATGACGATGCTTCACATTTTCATGATCCTAATTGGCTTGAAACCTTGGCATTTCTTGTGGACATTACATCTCATTTAAATAACTTGAATTTACAACTTCAAGGGAAAAAAAATCAACTGATACATGAGATGTATGGTCATGTTGTGCCTTTGAAAGAAAGCTGCAATTGTGGGAGTACCAGCTTCAAAAAGGAAATTGTGCACATTTTCCCACTTTTCAAAAATGTAAAGCACAAGATCCAGGCATTTTTGTGAATATGGTCCAAGAATTGAGAAAAGAGTTTTCATCTGGCTTTGCTGATTTTCGCTTGCATTCAAATAAGTTCAAGCTGTTTGCTACTCCATTTGATGTGGAAGTGGACACTGCATCGGAAATTTTTCAAATGGAATTGATTGAGATGCAGTGTGATGACTCATTGAGATTGAAATTTCATTCTGATGATGTGTCAGTGCTTGACTTCTATAGAAAATATATTCATCCGAGTGGGAAGTATCCTAACTTAGTGGACCATGCAAAAAAGATGGCATGATTGTTTGGCAGCACTTATCTGTGTGAGCAATTATTTTCAAAAATGAAGCACACCAAGAACCATTTGAGAACAAGATTGACTGATGTCTATCTGGATAACGTCTTGCTCTTGGCATCCACAAGTCTGACACCCAATATTGAGAAGCTTTCAAACAACAAACAGCATCAATTTTCACATTGATTTATCGACTGTTTGCATTAAACTTTTCTTTTTTATTATACTTAATTTACTACCATTCAATGATCATGTTCACACGTTTTATGATTAAAGATTCTTTGTGGACTTTTAATAGATTCCAAGGATGCCTTGATTGAAATAAATTGCAACTCAGCTGAGTTCTTTTGATTACTAATTGGCATCCTTGGTTAAGCACAAATGATTTTCTAGCATGCGTTATTCATTAATTTGAGGCAAAACATAATTAGATGTATTTAAATAGATAATTCCCATATTTCAAGTTTTTATGGCATTTATCTGGCCCACTGTCCACTCATTAATACACGTTCCGGCCCACAGAGGCAAAAAGGTTGCCAACCTCTGAGTTAGAGCTTGCCTGAAGGCAAAGGGAGTCTGGTGGGTTGTTAACTAGAGACCTTGATATTTCGGAAAGACTTTTTATAGAATAGATGCAAAGAGAATATTTCCAATTATGATAAAATGCAAAACAAGAAAATCACCAAAGCAATCAATAGTCTATTCACAAGAAGTGTGCAAGAAGCATAGTGGGGTGGAGATATGTCTCTACCAAAGGAGGTGTAAGGCACTGCTTCCCTCCATTAGCCTGCAGTTCATCCTTGGGCAGGGTGTAGCACCTGCAGAGACCCCCAAACAGGGTCACCTGAAGCCAAGGGAACAGGTGGTGGATATCATAAATCTTGGTTATGTGACCAAAGACACCAGGCAGAAAATCTCTGAGGAGTATTGACAATGGCTGAGGTCACCCATCTTGTTAAGACACTACCAGAAGAAGGCAATGGCAAGCCACTTCTGCAGAAAAAATTACCAAGAACAATCATGGTTATAAAAAGATGATGATCACTTATGTCATATGACATGGCACTTAACGGACGTTCACAAGAACCTCCTTTACCTAGAGAATGGAAGAGCTATAGATATTGCCACAACAGGGAAAGACTGAGTTACTTTAAAGATGTTATCAGAAGAAGGAATGGAAGCTTGTGTTAAATGGATTGGACTTTGGGAAGATTGAGAAAGCATAAATTCTAGCATGGATCGCGTAACTGGAACTGGATGTGTACAACATACAGCTACTACTACCATGTGGATTTAGTTCTCAAAAGCAAGGGCAAATTCCTTCTTCGGTCGGTGATTTGTCATTACACGAGGGGTGATCGATAAGTTTGTGGCCTAAAGTAGAAGGAGTCAATTTTAGAAAACCTAGCACATCTGTTTTTCAACATAGTCCCCTCCTACATTTACATACTTAGACCAGCGGTCGTGGAGCATACGGATCTTGGACCCCTAAAAAGTGTCCACAGCATGGGTGATTGATTAATTTGTGGCCTAAAGTAGAAGAAGATTAGTTATACAGCTCTCGTTAAAGTGTGTAAATGTAGGAGGGGACTATGTTGAAAAATAAATGTGCTAGGTTTTCTAAAATTGACTCCTTGTACCTTAGGCCACAAACATATCAATCACCCATCATACAATGCTATGCTGAATGAGCTAAAAAGAAAATTAAAAGGAAATGCCCAAAAATGAATCCCTCCTATCTACACAATGTCCATAGCTTTCTATCTTTCTCATATTCATGTGTCTATCTAAATGTCTCTTGAAAGCCTCTAATGTATTTGCCTCTACCACTATAATAGGCAATGCTTTACAGGCATTCACCACTCTCTAAGTAAAAAAAACTTATCCCTCCCATCCCCTTTGAACCTACCCAGTTTCACCTTCACTGCATGCCTTCTGGTATTAGTCATATCAACCCTTAAAAAAATATACTCCTTGTTTACTCTGTCTATGCCTCTCATAATCATATAAACCTCTATCAGATCTCCCCTCAGCCTCTGCCACTCCAACGAAAACTACTCAAGTTTGTCTGGCCTCTCACATGTGCTCAAAGGCAGAACGCATCCTGGTAAACCTCTTCTGCACGCTCTCCAAAACCTCCATGTCCTTCCTATAGTGTGGCAAACAGAACTGTATGCAATACTCCAGATGTGGCCTAACCAGAGTTCTATAAGGTTGCAATGTAACATCTTGACTTTTGAACTCAGTATCTCCACTAATAAAAGCAAGCCTTCCATAAGCCTTTTAACCAGGTTATTGACCTGTGTAGCCACTCTCATAGAGCTGTGAACTTGGACCCCAAGATCTCTCTGTTCAGTGTTGTCTCCCTGCATTTGTCATACCAAGGTGTAACATCTCGCATTTAACTGTGTTAAACTCCGCCTGCCATTTCTCTGCCTGTATCTGCAACTGATTTATATCATGCTATATTCTTTGCCAGTCTTCGACACTATCCAAAATTTCACCAATCGTGGTATCATCCACAAACTTATTAACCAACCCATCTACATTTTATTCCAAGTCATCTATATACATCACAAACAGCAAAGGTCCCATTACTGATTCCTGCAGAACACCAGTTTGAACCTCCAGTTCAAAGCTGTATTCGACCACTGCCTTCTGTCTTCTATGTGCAAGCCAGTTCTGAATCTAGATAGCCAATTCGCCACAGACCCCATACGTCCTAATCTTCTGCATTAGCATCCCATGAGGGACTTTGTCAAACGCCTCACTGAAGTCCATGTAGACAACATCCACTGCTTTACCTTCATCAGTCTTTCTTGTCACTTTATCAAAAAACTCAATTAAGCTGTTAAGACACGACTTGCCCTTCACAATGCCATGCTGGCTCTCCCTAATTAGGGCATGGGTCACCAGATGCTCATATATCCTATTCCTAATAATTTTCTCCAACAGTTTCCCTGCAACTGGTGTAAACTTCACATCATGAAAGCAAAAATATAGTGGCAGATGTACTTTGAAAAATCCATTTCCTTGTTTGAGTTCTGAGTTATTGCATGTTACATGTAATCTTCTGTAACTTTGATAGAATGAGGGTGGTTCATAGGCATATACTGTATATACAAGTCATTAGCATGCAATATTTATTTTAATTTGGCTTAGTGTTGTATTAGACTTTGCAGTTGCGGGTTTGCCCACACACTAAGCTATCAAGAGCACTGGTCACTGGCCTGTCAAAGAATCTTATCTGAACTGCTGCTGAAAGCATGCTTACTAATTTGTTTACATTTTGTTTCAAAAGTTGACAGATTTTGCTGGTACTCTGTCATAAATGTAATCCTTGCCGTTTTCTCCAGCATTTCCTTCATTTTTTTTCTTGGTTACTGTTGTCAGTTAAATACCATGCAAAGTGATAAGTTCCTTGGCTAGCCCCCTCAGCAATGCATAATTTGGATATGCGAGACAGGGTCCTATGGCACAAAGAAAACCAAGCAACCTTGTGACAACAGTCTTTATGGTTCAGTCCTCAAAGTCAAGAAAACCATTTAGGTTCCTGTTCAGTAAAGCATTTCTTTGCTGAATGCACCATTTTGCCACAATGGTAACATTGATTGCCAATCAGTATTTTATTCTTAAAGTCTGTAGAAACTTTTTGAACTTGGGAAGATGTGTTTAATAGCTGTGCTTCTTTAGCTGCCATATCCATTGATGTTCTAATCTCAACTACCTTCTGTAATGTTAGTCTGTCTTCTGTAAGCAAACGTTCCTGAATTGCCTCACTATGCAGACCATGCATGATTCTATCACATAACGTGTCATTCAGCAACTGCCCAAGATCTCAGGATGCAGACAATTGCTTCAGTACCACCACAGTCTGTGAAATAGACTCACTTTCCTCTTGATTCCTTTTATGAAATCTAAACCACTCAGCAATAATCAAAGATTTAAGTGATTTAAGTGAATAACACAGATGCCTTGTGCAGGAAGGCACAGAGTCGACTGTACTTCCTTAGAAGGTTGGCGTCATTCAATGTCTGTAGTGAGATGCTGAAGATGTTCTATAGGTCAGTTGTGGAGAGCGCCCTCTTCTTCATGGTGGCGTGTTGGGGAGGAAGCATTAAGAAGAGGGACGCCTCACGTCTTAATAAGCTGGTAAGGAAGGCGGGCTCTGTCGTGAGCAAAGTAGTGGAGAGTTTAACATCGGTAGCTGAGCGAAGGGCGCTGAGTAGGCTACGGTCAATTATGGAAAACTCTGAACATCCTCTACATAGCACCATCCAAAGACAGAGAAGCAGTTTCAGCGACAGGTTACTATCGATGCAATGCTCCTCAGACAGGATGAAGAGGTCAATACTCCCCAATGCCATTAGGCTTTACAATTCAACCGCCAGGACTTAAGAACTTTTTAAAAGCTATTATTAATGCTTTTTGAGATAGTGATTTAGATGCATATCATATTTTTTTACTGAGTTAAGTATTGTATGTAATTAGTTTTGCTACAACAAGTGTATGGGACATTGGAAAAAAAGTTGAATTTCCCCATGGGGATGAATAAAGTATCTATCTATCTATCTATCTAGTGTTTTTTAAGACTTTTATCTATGACCTCATAGGACTTATCACTAGACTTAGCAGGTTACAGTAACAAATTAAATGTTTTTGCATCCATCAGAGTCAGAAAAGATGAACACAAATATCATCTGAAATTTGATTTTCCGGTATAAAATATTCAAATTTTTCATTATATAAATTCCATTGCTTTGTCGTTTCATTATACAACTTCATTCTTCAAAACATTGTTGCCATTTTCAAACACAACCACTTTCCAGAAAAATTAACTACCGTAGATTCCGGACTACAGAGCGCACCTGATTAAAAGCCGCTGGCTCTAATTTTAGAAATAAAATCAATTTTTTAATTGTAAAGGCCGCACCGGATTTTAGGCCGCACCGGATTTTCGGCCGCAGGTGTCCCATGTTGTAATATGAGATATTTACACAGAAAGATATTACACGTGAGGATTTTTTTAACTTTTAATTAAATCCATATGGTAACAAAAACAAATACATATTGCAAATGCTTTTTTTCGAACCGTGCCCGTAACGCGGCTACTTTTAAATATACGTTGCGTATACTTCTTTACTGAACAACATTCCAATATCTCCTAATGACTGGTAAAAAATATATATACTGCAGCCTACCAGGAAAAGTTATTGATCACCTTTAACTTAAAAGCAGCGTTCGCTCAGATCCAAAGCCGCTCGCGTAATGCGCTCCCTCCCTCCGTCCCGTTTCATCGCAAACCGGCATTTTCCCACAAGACACCGCGAAACCGGGTGTGACGTCATAGCATCCCGCGATGTAGTACAGAAAACAAATATAGTTAAAACTCTTCTAACTTTAACTAGAAAATGAATTACTAAGCGAAAATATTATAAACTAAGTAACTGCCATAAGGCAGCACAATGCTTTGAGTGTTTTCCATGTTGATGAGGGTGAGTACAAATGACTGATTTACAATAATTTAATTGTGAAAGTGCGCTTGATTTATCGTACAATTTCATTGGACCTCTGTGAACTACTCATCAATTTTATTGGTCTACTGTTATGAGGCAAAATGTTTACGAGGCGGCATGAAAAAAATCATGTATTAGCCGCTCCGGATTAAAGGCCGCAAAGTTCAAAGCTGTTCAAAATGTGGGAAATGTAGCGGCTTAAAATCCGGAATCTACGGTAGTCTTTTCTGTTTCTCTCCTTCTCTGAATTGTTTTATTTAACCATCCATTCTCAGTCTCAACCCTCACATTCTTCACTCACTATGCTTCTTGCGGCCATTCACTCACTACAATTCTCACGGTGTGCAGTGTCTTCTTTTCGCTCACCCACTTTACACAGAGGTACACCATCAGTATTGCACATACACTTATTTTTGTTGAAGGGAACGCAACAATAAATATCATGTGAAGACCTCACACCTCATAGAAACATAGAAAACCTACAGCACAATACAGGGCCTTCGGTCCACAAAACTGCGCCGAACATGTCCTTAACATAGAAATTACCTAGGGTTACACATAGCCCTCTAGTTTTCTGAGCTCCATGTACCTGTCCAGGAGCCTCTTAAAAGACCCCATCACTTCCCCCTCCACCATCATCACCGGCAGCCCATTCCATGCACTCACCACTCTCTGCGTAGAAAACTTACCCCTGACATCTCCTCTGTACCTGCTTCCAAGCACTTTAAAATTGTGCCCTCTCTTGCAAGCCATTTCAGAGCTGGGAAAAAGCCTCTGACTATCCACACAATCAAAGCCTCTCATCGTCACCTCGTCACCAGTTTTGATGTTTGTGGTAGTGGGGAGCCAGGCGGCCGTGAATAACACACATAAGGGATGGAGAGGTGAGAAAGAAGTATGTTTATTTTACTTGTAAGTCATCTACCCAGAAGGCCTTTTCACATTACATTCTGCACATAACACATAGAGAAACCTGGCAGCAAACTGTAAGGGTCAAATTATTTAGAAATACAGAACATCTTCAACAACTGAATCAGAGAGGACAGTGTCTGAAATGACCAGCCACATTTTCATCTTTGATGCTTCAGAGATATGAGTCTGAAAGGCACCTTATAAAAGATTTGTACATGGTATAAAGTTACTGGGACTTTTTTTTGGGTATCTCTAGTCTATTGTTCGGCAGAAACATTTTGATTAGGCTGATGTCATACAATTCACAGTTCTGTGAAAAGCTAATACACGCTGAAACATTCATCAAACATTCTTCTTGAGAAATGATGTTGTGAATGGGGAGGGCAAGTGTGTCTATTAACCCCAGCTTCTCTCCAGGCCCAGTTTTTTTTTAGCAAAGTCTCAGATATTTTGGTAGTTAAAAGGTTACAGTTCTTTCAAAGTGATCTTGCAATCTTTTACTGATGCAAGCTGTCTAGAAATAATCATTTCTCAGACACAAAGGCTCCCTGTAGTCAAAAACAATCATTTTTTTCTGATTTACTGTGAATTGTTACATGGATAACTTGTTAATTAGTTCGAAAAACTTGGAAATGGTTGTCTCCATTCATATCAAATGTGTGAATGCAGATTACAGGCTTATCAAATCTCTCTCATCCAATTCTTCTGTGCTAATAACCTGCTTATATGGGATACTTACAAATTTGACATGGGAATTTGATAGGGTTTTGCGCAGAAGAATAACTCAAAATTAATTCAAGATATGCTTCTCATGACAATTGTTTCTAGAAGATTGAAATGTAAAATTAAGGAAATGTCAGATTTACAATGGGACTACAATTACAGTAGAAATAGATTATAAAAATGCATGATAGGAGCAATGTTAAAACAATAGTCAAAAGAAATTTACTTTCAAAGTTATTTGCATCTACTAACAAAGTAAATTCCAAGTAATATTGACATGAATAAATTTTCACATTAAACGTTATAATAAGTAACTCGGCCTTTTCTCCTTGGAGTGACAGAGGTGACCTGATAGAGGTGTATAAAATGATGAGAAGCGTTGATCATGTGGATAGTCAGAGGCTTTTTCCCAGGGCTGAAATGGTTGCCACAAGAGGGCACAAGTTTAAGGTGCTGGGAAGTAGGTACAGAGGAGATGTTAGGGATAAGTTTTTTACTCAGAGAGTGGTGAGTGCGTGGAATGGGCTGCCGGGAACGGTGGTGGAGGCAGATACGATAGGGTCATTTAAGAGACTTTTAGATAGGTACATGGAGCTTAGAAAAAGAGTGCTATAGGTAAGCCTAGTAATATCTAAGGTAGGGACATGTTGGACAAAACTTTGTGGGCTGAAGGGCCTGTTTGGTGCTGTAGGTCTTCTATGTTTCTATGACAGCATTTCAGGCTAAAAACCATTTGACCCTGAAATGGTAGGTACTGGCTTCTCAGTTTAAAAATATGACTTCTGTAATATAAATGTGCTTTCAGGCTAATATGTCCTTTTTGTATCAGATTGACTGCTATGCATGCTAGACCAAGATCCTATTACGCCAACTCCTGAACTGAAATTTGAAGACTAATATATTTGTGATAAATTATTGATATAAACCTGGACACTAAATGGAAGATCTGATTTTCCTGCTTTTGCAAAAAGTTATGGTAAATAATCTGTCAAAGGCTTTACATACAGAGGCTTTTAATGTAGTTTGATCTAATATTACAATCTAACTCATGAATGTCAAGTTAAATTGTCAATGAACCATTATGAATGAGAAGTTGGAGAGCTTATTCAGTTTGCACATTTTACTGGTGACTTTTCCAAAAGTACCATGTTAAAAATGAATTGCGTATCTCAGTGTCCAGAATGTCTCTGGAATAAACTGTAGCAGAAGCTGCATTGTTAAACAGCAATATTCTGTGTCTGGGTGAAGGAGCATCAAATTTTCAGTATTTTGCTTTGTTGATCTTGTATGGTTTTAGAACATGTTTAGTAATTTCAAAACATTACACTAATTCAAAAGAAGACACGGGAGTCCTAAATGTGAGGCTAAGTGTGTGCTTTCTTCCTGTTTAAGGTGGAGCTGGTGATGCACAGTGACTACTTATTGGTGGTAAAAGACAAAAGAAAGAAACCTCTAAAACCCCATTAATAACACTTCATTAATAACAATCACTGCTAGCAATGGAGAGTGGAGGCGGAGGTGGGAGCGAGGAAAGTCCAGGTGTTTGATTGATTTATGTGCTGGGCAGAATTGGAAAGGATGGGAATGGTCCAAATTGTAGCGGCAGGGTCCACGCATCAGAGCTGTCTGAGAGTGAGGAACAACCCAATGTTTGGACAATTTAAGTGCTGGGTCAGATTGAAAAGGTCAGCGTATCGGGACTGGAGGTGAGGGGGGAGGGGTGCGGTTCTGCCTGGTTCTGCTCACTGCTCTGCCCTGAACTGAGGCTGTGGCCTGCTCCAGCTGCAGTGATGCCTAGCTTTGTATCTTTCGTAAAACTTTAGCCTGAATCTATTTGCTAATTTTATTATTGTCACAATTTTTTCTCTTTCTATGCATTGGATTGTTAATGACCTCAAATGGATTCTCTGATTGTGGCGGTCTGTAAGGAGATGAATCTCAAGGTTGTATAGTGTGTACATACTTTGATAATAAATGTACTTTGAACTTTGAAGCGAGGTGGGCACGTATCATATGATAGCAATTACCATTAATTTATATGGGAAAAATTTTTGAGCGTTCCCAGACCCAAAAAATAACTTACCAAATAATACCAAATAGCACATAAAACCTAAAATAACACTAACATATAGTAAAAACAGGAATGATACAATAAATACACCGCCTATATAAAATAGAAATAATGTATGTACAGTATAGTTTCACTTACCAGAATCAGCCAAAAACCGATTTGTAGAAAAAAAATCGGCACGTACACGCATGCGCACACACCTGCCCATGCAAGGCTTCACAGTCATGGTAGTCTTTCTCGGGGTAAACAAAAGTTTAAAGCGGGTGCCTTTTTTTGTAAAAGCGAAAATCCTCTTTGGATTTCTTTCAGTTAGTGTAAACAGGTACTAATGTATGTCTTTTGTAAAAGTGAAGTGGCGTAAAGCAAACTTTCATAAAGTGGGGGACAGCTGTATATAAACACCAAAGAACGCTTAATCAAACACTATATTTACAAAATTACTCAAATATTACAGAAATAGTAAAAACACTCTTCCCTGCATAGCTATAAACTCCAACTCAATAGAGAATACGTCTCAACTTTATATACAGTGTATTATATAATGCAACTACTATATACAGACATCCACAGGATAGTAAATTTTAGATTGTCCCATTCAGGCCTAAAGATTTCATCACTGTGGAGGATTTCTTACTCTTGCGGGATAACAGATTTCCTGACTAGGGGGATAACTCTGCTTGGGAGGTGAAAACAATCTCATGTTCGGGGGCCTCCTCTGTGGTGGTTGTAGGAGTTGACTCTGAGACTACAGGAAGTAGTTCTGACAGAGGTAGCCACTTTTCTTCTTCTACCTTTCTTTTTCTTCTAAAATGTGCATCTTGATCTTGGGAAGGTGTATTTAGTTCACTAGAGTATTTTTATATTAATCCTCCTATTGCTCTCTTTATGATTCAGTCTCTCCTCTTGGTTTCCTCATCTACAGCACAATCTGATGAATCCTCTGTTTTCATATCTTCATTGACTTCTTTCTTCTTACCTTCCATTCAGTCAGCTGGGCTTTGGACTTTGCATGTACTTTTACAAGTAGCTTTTTGTCTCCTGTTTGAAGTTCATGCAATAACCTTAATGCACACAGAGTGGATTCTGGTTTTTTGTACTCACAAAAGCTGAATACTTTCAACCTTCCTGCAGCTCCTTGAACTCTCTTCCAGCTTTAACCCAAGCCAAATTTTGCAAGGATATGCCTGATTAACATATCAGAAGCATTTTCCAGATATGCTGCTACAAAAACTGTAGTAGTCAGACCACTGCTTTTGGTACTTTCATGTTTCCTCTGAGCAGCAGGGTCTTTCCTTGGTCCAATATGCTCTCCAACCAGAGGCATAGAAGTTAGCACCAATGCCTGTTTTCCCTCTGTTGGGCAACAGTTCATGGCATGCAACATGGAGATAGTTGTGGCATCATAAGACACCTTTCTTTATTCACTTTCAGTTGACTCTGTTGCAGGGGACGTGGCATGCAAGTGGTGGATAGATCTCCAAACAAGTAGTAGTTGTCTCAGCCAATCATGTCCCCTCAAGGTTGGTTCTCCTATTTTTACCACATACAAGCTCAATGTAGTTTGTTGGCTGTTGTATTTCACTTTCACTAATGTCACTCCCACAGGAGTTATCTTTTCTCCAGTACAAGTCCTTAGTTGGATATCTGCAGGCCTTAGTTTGGTATCTTTGAAATGCCATTCAAACTCATCTGCTCTTTTTTTTAATGATTATGTACTCACTTTATGAACCTGTGAATTCTTTCATTTTCTGACTTAAAAAAAACACAATTGTATTTTTCCTTCTGAAGAACGCTTGCTACGCTGCTTTTTTCAACTGGACCATCTCCACGCATGCTGGGCTGTGCTTCTTACTCGCCATTCCTTGCTGTGTTCTTTTTAGTTTGAACATCTCCCTGTCCTTCAACAGGTCAATAGCCATTTCAGGTTTGTTATAAAAACACCTTGTCATCAGTATTGTTTTGTAACTTCAAAACCTTAAGCTACATCAAAGGAAGACATGGGAGTCTGAAATGTGAGTCTCACTTTGTGTTTTATTTTAAGTGAGGTGCATATGTAACACATGGTATCATGTGATGGTGTATGCAATTCACATATTTTTATATATAACCAAACTCAATTATATAAATGATAAAGAATGTTTAAACAAACAATATATTTACAAGATTACTCAAATATTACTAAAATATTAAATACACAACAGAATAAACATATTTTCAAGGGCTACTTGGAACAAAATAGTAGCCAGTCTGCAGCACCCTCATTCCATGTGTGAACCAGAGTAAAGACGTTAGGTACAATTAAGGTGGAGGGTGAAAGGTTATTGATTTTTTGGCGGGTGCCAACAGTTACAGGGAGAAGGCAGAAACATGAGGTTGAAAGTGATCAGAGATCAGCTGTGATGGACTAGCAGAGGAGACTCGATGGGCTGAATGAGCTAATTCTGCTTCTATGTCTTATAGTCTTAAAGAAAACAAATATTCTTAAATCCATTGCTCAAAATTACACCCAGCCCTCATCTTTTGATATTCATCTTGGCATGTGTTTTAGAACAATCAATTAATACAAGATTAAAATAAATCATCATTATAATCAAGGCAAAAAGTGTGCAAATATTATCTCATCCCTATTGTGTAAAAACCTTCAGGTTTCTCTTTGTTGCTTCTCACACTCCTATGCAGTAGTTCTCCAAAGACTGGAATGTGATTGGTGGACAGGTACTCACTAACAAGTTGTTAACTTGGAAGCTGTTAAACCCAGGAAAGTTATCCTTGAGTAAACCTAGACCTAGGTGGCCAGACACTAAATCAGCTTATCTTGACATGAGTGACAGTAAGCTGGCAGTAAGTTAGAGGCTTAATAAGTATATGTAATAGTGAATAATGTTAACAGATTGAGATGGTAGGACTGTGAATAGTGTTGTCTTGAAAGATGCCAATAGATTTATTTTGAGTGATGATGGAGCTTCTGCTGTTTGCTATGCTCCCTGCAGTTTATAATCCAAAGAAGATTATTGGGTGAGAAAAGTGGCATGTGAGAAGGAAGTAAATAACATCATCTTCCATTTTTAGTGGCCAGTATTTAAGTTGTACTATCTTGACATGAGTGACAACAGACTTGGCTGGTTGGTTCACAGGCAGTAACAACAGTGTTAGCAGAATGAGAGTGGTAGAATTGTGAATATTGTCCTGAGAGATCCCAAATGATTCAAACTGGTGAGCATTCTTTGTATATATACTAATTTAGAAAAAAGAACAAAGTTTGTACCATCTGACTACTAAAATCATGACAAGAGTGTTGACATGATACTTTTCAATGCTTTTTAGTGCTGATCAAATAAAAATTAAACTTTAATGAGTATTTTAAGCTTATTAACTTAGGCAATCATGCAAAACTTTCAATGAATGAAGCATTTCATCTTGATGTAAAATTGTACCACTGCACTATGCTATTTCCTTTTTTTTTGTTTCCTTTGTGGATCTTTTGTCTAGTCTCTTGTAAAAAACTTCACTGGTAAAGATGGATGTGAGATAGAATACACGCTGTAAATATCTGCATTACTAGGGTTTCAGTTTTGACAAACAATCAACACCTCAATTTTAATGAGTACCACATCTGATCATGTCCCAACGCAACACCCACACCTCCATATGCATCAAAAATGGCAGAAAACTGTCCTGAATGAACTGCTTTTAGTTTCAGCAGATACGTATCTGCAGTCTTTTGGGGGCAAACTTTCAGCCTTAAATCTGAACATGGACCACTCTCTCAAAGATCAGTCATTGTCAATCTCAGCTGCTCAACTTGCAGATCATTCCAGGCAACAGGAGTTGAACACGCCATCTCTCGCTGAATACTTCTCAAAACATCAATTTATTTATCGATTGATTGATCCTTTGAAGTACTTGGCATTGTTGGCTAGACCAGCACTTATTGTCTATTCCTAACTGGCCCTGAGAAGGTGGTGCTGCGACACTTATTTGAACTGCTGCTGCCCTTCTGCTGAAATTACTCCCACAAATGTTAGGAGGTAGAGAATTCCAGAATTTATGTACAGTAGTGGTCACCAACCTTTTTAAGCCCAAGATCCCCTACGTCCGCCTTAGTGAAAGGCAAGATCAACCTACTAAATCGTTTAGAGAAAAAACAGCTCATATTGTACTTCCAACTTGAGGCCCTTTATTTGGGCTAGTTGTATTTTAATTACATAAAATGGTTTTGTCAAACTTTCAAATGAATTTAACTAAGAAACCACT
Source organism: Hemitrygon akajei (assembly GCF_048418815.1). Lineage (NCBI taxonomy): Eukaryota > Metazoa > Chordata > Chondrichthyes > Myliobatiformes > Dasyatidae > Hemitrygon > Hemitrygon akajei. Next base: position 112,334,327 of record NC_133125.1, read on the forward strand.
TTAACTAGCATATCAAACAGGCCATAGCGGCATCGAGCTCATCCAATAACGCCTTGAATAAGCGGTGTTGAAGTGCTTTTGCTCGAATCAAGTTTATCAGTTTGACCACCAGTGTCATTACACGAGAAAAGTCCACAACTTTCCCAGCCAAGGCTGCTGATGAATCACAGAGTGATAATCCAGGAAGTCAGGAAAATCAGGGTCATTACGGCACAGTGCTATAAAACCAAAGTGCACACTACGCATTGCTGGGCCCCATCAGTAGTAATTGCCACCAGTTTATGAATGGGGATGTCATTTTCACGGACATTTTTTTTTGTAACTCATTGTAAATATCCTCACCTCTCGTTCTCTCCTTGAAGTGCAAAAGAGTGAGGAAGTCCTCCTTTGTTGTAAAATCCTGGAAAGCCATTCTGACAAATACAACAAGCTGAGCTGTTTGCATTACATCCAGGGATGCATCGAATAGTCGTAAAAAATATTCAGAGTGACAAGTCCTTTAAGACTTGTCGATCCACGTTCTCTGAGCCTTCAACCCCAATTTCAGCTGCTCAGCTTTCCTGGTATTGGTAAACTTACTGAGACACTAGTATAAGTTTCAAGGGTACACAAGCTAATGACATCACTGTTTTTGCTCCCCATTTCTTGTACATTTGGGGAATGTTTGAATTTAAAGGGGCAGAAGGACTGTAATGTCAGCATTATAAAGATAAGTTAGTAGCAATTAGGATCATGGTAATATGGCAATACTCCCGCTACGGAAGCTGTTTGTAAAGAGAGATTGTTTCTGGGGTTGCGGGGTTTTCCTTACGGTCTTTTCATCCCCGGTGCGCACTAGTGAAAACCTCAGTATGCGAATATCGTTTTACCATCCTAGATAAAGTTGTTCCTTTTGGGCATGAAGTTTCAAGTGGTCCTTTTTCAAAGTAGAAATTACTACACATTTGCATCAAAAGGTTTATCAGGCATAATGTATTTGTGTATTTATTTTTCACTTTTTTTGGGATCTACTGGGAAAGTCTCAAAGATTGACCTATCGATCGCGATCGACTGGTTGGCAACCACTAATGTACAGCTACAGTGAAGGAACAAGATTCAAGATTGATTCATGTCAGTTCCACTACTCAAGTGTAATGGAGAACTAAATAGTTGTTACTCCTGATCCAATGCAGTGCAAAAAAAAAACACAATTAGATAAAGAACACAACAATTTAAAAAGCAAAATAAATTAAATTTAAGTATATAGACACAGAGCCTATACAATGCCATATACAAGTTTGCTGATGACACCATTGTTGTGGGCCGTATCAAAGGTGGTGATGAATTAACATACAGGAGTTATATTGAAAATTTGGCTGAGTGGTGTTATAACAACAGCCTCTCACTCAATGTCAATAACCACGGAACTGATTGTAGACTTCAGAATGTGAAACCAGAAGTCCATGACTCATTGAAGGATCAGAGGAGGAGAGGATCTGGGTGTAACTATCTCAGAGAACATGTCCTGGACCCAACATAGAAATATAATTGCAAAGAAAGTATGACAACACCTCTTCTTCTTTAGGAGTCTGTGGAGATTCAGCATGTCATCAAAAACCTTGGCAAACTTCTATAGATGTGTGGTGGAAAGTGTACTGACTGGCTGCATTACAACCTGATAGGGAAACGCTAATGCCTTTAAGCAGAAAATGCTACAAAAGGTAATGGACTCAGCCCAGTACATCATGGGTAAAGTTCTCCCAACCATTGGGCACATCTACATGAAATGTTGCTGTAGAAAAGCAGAATCCATTATCAAAGATCTTCACCACCCAGGCCATGTCCTTTTCTCGCTGCTGCCATCAGGTAGAAGGTACAGGAGCCTCAAGACTTGCACCACCAGGTTCAGGAACAGTTACTTCCACTCAACCATACACTCATTCTACTTCTGATGTTCCCATAGCCAATGGTCTCACTTTAAGGACCCTTTATCTTAATAATTCACGCCCTCAGTATTTATTGCTATTTATTTATATTTGCATTTGCACAGTTTGTTGTCCATTGATCCTAGTTGCAGTTAGTGTTCTATAGATTTGCTAAGTATTCCTACAGGAAAAAGAACCTCAGGGTTGTATGTGGTGACATGTATATACTTTGATAATAATTTTTACTTTGAACTTTTTGAACTTTTTACATACATAGAGTAATTGTATGTCCATAAAATGTCATTAGGCACAAGAGAGATGGTACGTAAGGTGACTCTGACAGGAAATGATAAAGTAGTGGTGGTGGGGCTCCTTAAAGCTGTTATAGCCAGGGGAGGTTGCAAGAATAATCTCAAATTACCTGTTAAGTGCTCCCAAAGGAATGTGTTTCAAAAAGCAGCTGACAAACAAGTCCAGTTCCTGGCCTTCATATGTATTTTAGCTACTACTCCTGGCAGAACCATTCTACTGACAGGAGAAGGGGTAAAGACAGATTACGGTCATCTTAAAACCATTCACTTTGGGCAAGTAGGCCTCATCAGCCGTATTTGGCAGCTCATCTAGGAGAAGGAAAACTCTGATCTCAAACCTCCTCTGCCTTGTGGCTATACCCACTCATGGGAAAGGTTTGGGAGTATACTCCAAGGAAAAGTCTGGACCTGAGGTCCCTAACGGAGTCCTCCATTGAATTCCATGCTGACTAGTAACTTCTGGGATGCTGCTGGTGCCAAACTGTATTGGTCTCTGCCATTCCTTTGGTTTCATAAGCTGCATGGAGATGGGGAGCCTGAGGACCTGAATTAGAGGGAAAAGTTGAATAAGTTTGGACTTTATTCCTTGGAGCATAGGAGAATGAAGGGAGAATTCATAGGTGTCTACAAAATTATAAGAGGCATATTTAGGGTAAATGCAAGTAGGCTTTTTCACTGAGGTTGGGTAAGTCTAGAATTAGCAGTCATGGGTTAAGGGTGAAAGGTGAAATGCTTAGGGAAACGTAAAGGGGAACCTTTTCACTCAATGTGTGCTGAGAGTTTGGAACAAGCTGCCGGGGAAGTAGTGAGCGTGGATCTGATTTCACATCTAAGAGAAATTTGAGAAAGAACATGGATAGAAGGGGTATGGAGGGGAATGGTGCTGGTGCAGGTCAATGGGACCTGTCAAGATAATAACTCAGCACAAACTCAACGTGCCAAAGGACTTGTTTCTGTGCTGTATTTCTCTATGACTTTCATGGCTTCTCAAATTCAGTAATATAGTCTACTGGCTTCAACCCATTGCCTTTTATAAATCAGTGTTTTCCAAACTACTGCCTTAAAAAATTCAATCAGTGAGCGTTTGAGTTAATCCCGGCAATAATCACAAAGGGAAAAGGTTATTTTTTTGCCAATATGTACACTCAGTATCCAAATGGGCACAATTAGATCCAGCACAAAGATGTTGACATTCAGCTGTATAATTCACCCTTTGAAACTTGCCATTTCAAACATTAAGCTAATGACTGGTTGCACCTTTGAGCCCAGCTTAGGAAGTGAGCTACAATCAGACTAATGAAATGAAACCATTTGCTTAATTTCTTTTAGTCTGCTTAAAAACAAAAACAGCTACAATTGCAGGTAACTCAGAAAATCAATGCCTCACTGACATTGGAACCTTCCTTTATCATCTAATGGGAAAGGCTGATTAAAGGATAGTGTGGGAAAGAAAACTATTAAAGTGGTTCATCTTACTTAGGATGAGGTATTGTGATCTCTCCACAGACTGCACGATAATGTCTCACTCTACTATAGAATTAATTGTTCAACTGCAACAGTTAGGAGCCTCAGCTCCTGTAGCCAGGAAGACTGGATTTTATTCCATTAATCTGTCAAAGTACATGCATTGAATGGATGACAACAAATTAATCTTCATTTACATCAACATTTCAGGGCCTAAGAGATGTTCACTTTATTTCCCTAAAGAGTTAGTGGGTTATATTATGTTTTGTAACTTCAAAACATTAAGTTATTTAAAGGAAGACTCGTGAGTCTGAAATGCGGGTCTAACTTCAAGTTTACTTTAAGTGAGACATTCACGTACTACCTGGTAGCATGATGACATATGCAATTCACTCATTTATACATAAAACTTGTAGTGAATTATTTAAACTAACAAGAATGCTTAATCACCCAATATATCTACAAGATTACTCAGACATTACCGTAGATTTCGCACTACAGAGCGCACCTGATTAAAAGCCGCTGGCTCTAATTTTAGAAAGAAAATCAATTTTGTACTTGTACAAGCCGCACCGGATTTTAGGCCGCACCGGATTTTCGGCCGCACCGGATTTTCGGCCGCAGGTGTCCCACGTTGTAATATGAGATATTTACACAGAAAGATATTACACGTGAGGATTTTTTAACTTTTAATTAAATCCATATGGTAACATAAACAAATACATATTGCAAATGCTTTTTTTCGAACCGTGCCTGTAACGCGGCTACTTTTAAATATACGTTGCATATACTTTTTTACTGAACAACATTCCAATATCTCCTAACGACTGGTAAAAAATATATATACTGCAGCCTACCAGGAAAAGTTATTGATCGCCTTTAACTTAAAAGCAGCGTTCGCTCAGATCTAATGCCGCTCGCGTAATGCGCTCGCCCCCCTCCTTCCCGTTTATCGCAAACCGGTATTTTTCCCACAAGACGCAGCGAAACCGGGTGTGACGTCATAGCATCCCGCGATGTAGTACAGAAAACAAATATAGTTAAAACACTTCTAACTTTAACTAGAAAATGAATTACTAAGCGAAAATATTATAAACTAAATAACTGCCATAAAGGCAGCACAATGCTTTTCTTCGAGTGTTTTCCATGTTGATGAGGGTGAGTACAAATGACTGATTTACAATAATTTAATTGTGAAAGTGCGCTTGATTTATCGTACAATTTCATTGGACCTCTGTGAACTACTCATCAATTTTATTGGTCTACTGTTATGAAGCAAAATGTTTTTGGCGGCATGAAAAAAAATCATGCATTAGCCGCACCGTATTAAAGGCCGCAGTGTTCAAAGCTGTTCAAAATGTGGGAAAAAAGTAGCGGCTTATAATCCGACATCTACGGTACTTAAATATTAAATACACAACAGGTTATATGATCATAATGCTAAAAAAGCTGATAGTGTATCTTCCTATTAATGACTCCACTGGTTAATGTTACCCCTGATGCAACCTGTTTGCTCCTTTGGAAGATGGCATACTACATTCTCTGGTATTAAGGTGAGAGAAAAGGTCTTGAATATTCCAATATTAACTCCGGAGATCTCTCTCTGTCACCAGGACTAATGAAGTCTTCAAGTTACAATCAGGGAGAACATAGTCCATTGCAAGTGCTTTGCATATCTCATTAGACCATACGACCATAAGAGTGTCAGACATAGGAGTCAAATTAGGCCATTTGGCCCATCAAGTCTGCTCCACCAATCAATCATGAATGATCCTTCTTTCCCCTGCTCAGCCCCACTGCCCAGCCTTCTCCCGATAACCCTTGATGCAGTGTCCAAGCAAGAACCTATCACGCTCTGCCTGAAATACATCCAAAGACCTGACCTCCACAGCTGCCTATGGTAAAAAAATTCCATAAATTCACCACCCTCTGGCTACAGAAATTTCCCAGAAATCTCTGTCTTAAATGGATGTTGCTCTATCCTGAGACTGTGCTCTCTTGTCCTAGATTCACCCACTATGGGAAACATCCTTTCCACATCTACTGTCTTGGCCTTTCAACCTTTGAAAGGTTTCAATTAGACATGCTCCCCTGTCATCCTTCTAAATTCCAGTGAGTACAGACCCAGTGTCATCAAATGTTCCTTGTATGATAACCCTTTCATTCTTGGAGTCATCCTTCTGAACCTCTTCTGGACCCTCTCCAATGCCAGCACATCTTTTCTTAGATAAGGAGCCCAAAACTCTTCACAATACTCAAGGTGGGGCCTCACCAGTGACTTATAAAGCCTCAGCATCACATCTTTGCTCTTGTATTCTAGACCTCTTGAAATGAATGCTAACATTGCATTTGCCTTTCTCAACACCGACTCTACCTGCAAGCTAACCTTTAGGACTCCCAAGTCCCTTTGAATGTCTGATTCTGAGATTTTCTCCTCATTTAGAAAGTAGTCTGCACATTTATTTCTAATTCCAAAGTGCATGACTATGTATTTTCCAACGTTGTATTTCATTTGCCACTCTCTTGCCCATTCTCCTAATCTGTCTAAGTCTTTCTGCATCCTACCTGTTTCCTCAACACTACCTGCCCCTACATCAATCTTTGTATCATCTGCAAACTTGGCAACAAAGCCATCTATTCCATCATCTAAATCATTTATATACAGTATAAAAAGAAGTGGTGCCAACACCGCCCCCTGCGGAACATCACTAGTCACTGGTAGCCAATCAGAAAAGGATTATTTTATTCCCACTTGTTGCCTCCTACCAATCAGTCAATGTTCTAACCATGCCAGTAACTTTCCTATAGTACCATGGGCTCATAACCTGGTAAGCATCCTTATGTGTGGCACCTTGTCAAAGGCTTTCTGATAGTCCAAATATACAACCCACTACATCTCCTTTATCTATCTTACTTGTAATCCTCTCAAAGAATTCCAACAGGTTCATCAGGCAAGATTTTCACTGAAGAAAACCATGGTGACTTTGTCCTGCCTTGTCCTGTGTCACCAAATACTCCATAACCTCATCCTTAACAATTGACTCCAACATCTTCCCAACCACTGAGGTCAGGCTAACTGGTCTGTAATTTCCTTTCTGAAGCTTTCCTCCTTTCTTAAAGAGTGGAGTGACATTTGCAATTTTCCCGTCCTCTGGCGCCATACCAGAGTCCAATGATTTTTGAAAGATCATTACTAATGCCTCCACAGTCTCTACCGCTACTTCTTTCAGAACCCTAGGGTACAGTTCACTTGGTCCGGGTGATTTATGTACCCTTAGGGCTTTCAGCTTTTTGAACACCTTCTCCTTCACACCCTTCAATGCCTGGCACATTACAAGTATATGCCACAGTGAAGTTTGCATAGTTACTACAATCTACACTGCCATTTGGATTCATAGTTATTTGAATATTTTAATTGTGATATAAATAAAAATGGACCAACATTAAACTGACCACTTGTAAATAAACGGTTATTGACTTCCCTTTTATGCTTGCATTCCATGACAGTTTCATAGGCCTATGATTATGTTGCAGAGCCCAGATACCTGGCCCTTCGAAGACTACTGCATTCCAGCAGTGGGAACAGCAGGTGCCCAGATTTATCTCTGACCCTGGAAGCACCCATTTCCTACAGAAGCAATCCACTGCAGTAACTGTGAGTAAAAAGCAAAGGCAGCAACTGACTACTGACGGTGAGAGGACAAATACTGACATGGATAGGGAAGCCAGCACTAACCAATGGGACTCATTTGGGACCAGGCAGATCACCGTCTGTAGATGTCCTGCACCCTAGGGTGTACATGCGAACACCATCAACCAAATACAAGGAATAGCCCTCACCTTGTAGATGGATACAGTGACCTCTTAGAAGCCAGCTACCTTTTCATTTAGAACTCTAATATCCTCACAATGGGGAGCTAGCTCTTTCTGTCAAGCGGCTCCCTATTTGTGCAGGGCATTAATCTACTCACAGAGAGCAGTTCTGACGTCTAATGACGGTAGGTTGCAACCTAGTGGCAGCTTTGTAAGTTTGTGCATTCAGCATGTATGCTTTGCAATGTACCAGGCATTACAGTTCACTTTCTTCAGAATATTTTACCTTTGCAGTCATTCACTGACCCCTACAGTGCAGCATAAATGTCAGCTGGAATGCTAGATTTTATTCCTTTCTTGCCTGACTGAAACCCACCAGTATTGGGCATCTATCCTCATACAGTTCACACTTCATATGAATTCACCTCTGATTTCATGGTGCCTGCATTTGATCATGGTCTTAAGAGTACCTGACTCAAAGATGACTTTCTCCTCCACAAAATGCTGATGGAATGCAGCATCTATGGAAAAGAGTATAGTCGGAGTTTCAGGCCGAGACCCTTCATCAGGTCTGGAGACAGAAAGCTAAGAAATCAGAGTCAAGCTGCTGGCCTTTAAAGGACTCTCAAATGTCAAATGTGGATTTACCCACTAGCATCTGTTCCCAAATGACTCTCCCCACTTCTTGCCTAAAACTGTTATTTACTTTATTTATTTTATTTTATTGAGATACAGTGCAGAAATTGTCGGATGAAACTGCGGCCAAGCAACCCCCGATTTAAACCCAGCCTAATCACGGGACAATTTACAATAACAAATTAACCTACTAACCGGTATGTCTTTGGACTGTGGGAAGAAACCAGAGCTTTCAGAGAAAACCCATGCATTCCTTGTGGAGGATGTACGACTCCTTACAGAACAGCGTTAGGATTGCACTCCAAACTCTGGAATGTCCTGAGCTGTAATAGGTTCCTACTAACTGCTACAAGACAGTGGTGCCCAATAAGCCGGGAAATTATAGGCCAGTGAGCATGATGTCAGTAGTGAGTAAGTTATTGGAAGGTATTTTAAGGGACCAGATAAAAAGTATTAGGATAGACAAAGATTGATTAGAAATAGTCAACACAGCTTTGGATGTGGGTAGGTCATGTCTGACTAATCTTATAGAGCTTTTTGAGGAGGTTTCCAAGAAAGCTGACGAAGAAAAGGCAGTGGTAATCTATATGGAGTTTATCAAAGCTTTTGATAAGGTCCGGCATGGGAGTTTGGTAAAGAATGTTCAATCATTTTGCATTCAGGATGCGGTAGTAATTTGAATTTGAAACTGGCTTTGTGGGAGAAGCCAGAGAGAGGTTGCAGATGGTTACTTCTTTGACTGGAGGCCTGTGACTGGTGGTGTGCTGCAGGGATCATTTCTGCACCCATTGTGGTTTGTCATCTATGTCAACAATCTAGATGATAATAAGGTAAACTGGATCAGCAAAGTTGTGGATGACACCAATATCTGGGGCATAGTTGACAGCGAGGAAGGCTATCACTGCTGAAGCAAGATCTGGACTAGTTGGATAAATGGGCTGAAAAATGGCAGATGGAATTTAGTGTAGACAGCTACAAGGTGTTGCACTTTGGAAGGACAAATCAAGGCAGGACTTACAGAGTGAATGGTGGTGTACTGGGAATTGTGGTAGAACAGAGGAATCTAGGAATACAGATTCCTAATTCATTAAAATATCACAAATGACCTGACTTGGTCTAACCAAGCAGAGTCCACTGGCAAGAAGACCCACCAGCGCCTTTACTTCCTGAGAAAGCTGAAGAAATTTGGCCTGTCCCCTAAAACCCTCACTAATTTTTACAGATGCACCGTAGAAAGCATTCTTCTAGGGTGCATCACAACCTGACCAGAAGAAGCTATAGAAGATAGTGAACTCACTTTACACCGCACGCTGTCAGAGCAGTGCTAGCAGGATAATCAAGGACACGACCCACCCAGTCAACACACTTTTTGTCCCTCTTCCCACTGGGAGAAGGTTCAGGAGCTTGAAGATTCGTACGGCCAGATTTGGGAACAGCTTCTTTCCAACTGTGATAAGACTGCTGAATGGATCCTGACCCGGATCTGGGCCGTACCTTCCAAATATCTGGACCTAACTTGCACTACCTTACTTTCCCTTTTCTAATTATGATTTGTAATTTAAATTTTTTATTATATTTACTTGGATTTGTACTTCAGGGAGAACGAAGCGCAGAATCAAATATCGCTGTGATAATTGTACGCTCTAGTATCAATTGTTTGGTGACAATGAAGTAAAGTACAGTAAAATAGAGTCACTGGAAGATAGGGTTTTAAATTAAGCTTTTGGCATATGGCCCTTATTAATCAAATTACTGAGTACAGGGGTTGGGATGTTATGTTGAATATTTATAAGACATTGTTGTGGCCTAATTTGAAGTCTTGTGTGCAGTTCTGGACACCTATTTACAGGAAAAATATCAATAAGATTGAAAAGCACAGAAAGCATTGATAAGGATATGGTCTGGTCTTGAGGACCAGAGTTAGAAGGAAAGGTTGATTATGTTAGGACTTTATTCCCTGGAGTGTCCAAGAATAAGAAGAGACTTGATGGAGGTTTATAAAATGGAGTGACATAGATTGGGTAAATCTGGACTCCCCCACTTTTGGCAAAGTTCTCTCCATGTCCACTCTAGGCCACTGAATGTTCAGTAGATTGCAAAGAGATACACCCCTTATTCATCTAATTTCCTGTGAGGTCCAGTGCTATCAAACACTCCACATACAGTACATGAACACAAGGAAATTTGCAGATGCTGGAAATTCAAACAACACACACAAAATGCTGGTGGAACGCAGCAGGCCAGGCAGCATCTATAGGAAGAAGCACGGTCGATGTTTCGGGCTGAGACCCTTCGTCAGGATTAACTGAAAGAAAAGATAGTAAGAGATTTGAAAGTAGGAGGGGGAGGGGGAGATCTGAAATGATAGGAGAAGACAGGAGGGGGAGGGGTGAAGCTAAGAGCTGGAAAGGTGATTGGTGAAAGGGATACAGAGCTGGAGAAGGGAAAGGATCATGGGGCAGGAGGCCTAAGGAGAAAGAAAGAGGGAGGGGAGCACCAGAGGGAGATGGAAGACAGGCAAACAGTGATTGTCCACTTTCCTAAATTGTCCATCCATCTGAAGATGCCCTGCTTCCTCACTGCTGCCTGCCCCTCCAGCTACCTTTGCATCATCTGAAAACTTGGCTACAAAGCCATCAATTCCATCATCCATATTTTAAGAGGTGATTGATAAGTTTGTGGCCTAAGGAGGAAGGAGTCAATTTTAGAAAATCTAGCAATTTCCAAATATCTGAAACAGAAATACCACTAAAGTTATTAACTTCAAACTTTTTGCATAATCACTCAAAGAGTTAAACTGCACCTGCATGTAACAAGAGCTGTATAACCTTAGGCCACAAACTTATCTATTACCCCTCGTATTAACATGAAAAGTAATGGACCCAACACCACCCCCCATAGAACACGACTAGTCATTGGCAGCCAACCAGGAAAGGCTTCATTTATTTCCACTCTTTGTCTCCTGCCAATCGACCAATGTTCTTTCCATGCTGGTATCTTTCCTATTATAGCATGCACTTATGTGCGGCACCTTGTCAAAGAACTTGTGAAATTCTAATTAAACAAATCCACTGACTCTCCTTGGTCTGTCCTTTTGGGGCAGATAAAAATAAATGGTCTGCACAGGGAAGCAAAAGATATAAAAATTCAAGATGCACTTTCCAAAAGAGCACTGATCTGCATGCTGTTGATGAAGAATCTGATAGTGATGGGACTTCCTGCTTAAGATGACTCTGACAAAGCTCAGTGACTACTTGCTGGTGGCATATAAAAACAAAGAAAACAACTAAATTCTTCACTAATTACACTTTGTCTGGTAAACGATCACTGCAAGCAATAGTCTGTAGCTTCTCTGTTGGAGCTGAGCTTTTGAATTGCCTGTACAACCTGGCAATTTTGTGGGGAGAACTGAAATCTCGAAGGTGCAGGACAGTTGTGGCGTAATCTGTACAAGCCAAATCGAGGTGGTGGGGCCTGGGCTGGAGAGTGGGGAATAAGCCAATGTCTGGCCATTGCTTGAGCAGACGGTGGCAAATCAACGTGACAGAACTGAGGTGAGGAGAATGGAGGTGAGAAAAGGGTAGAGGTAGATCCCAGGCTCAAGAATTGATTGATTCAAAGGCCAGGCTGAATTGGAAAGGTTGGGGTGTCGGGGTAGGAGGTGAGGGATGGGCCTATTCAGCTTGCTGATCTGTGAGGTTTACTCGTCTCTGTGCTGAACTGAAGCTGTGGCCTGCAACTAATGGGCTCCTGAAACAGCTGCAGTAATGCCTGATTTTGTGCTTATGACTCATGTTCGTGAACTTCAGTTCTGAATGCTAAATGTTTACTTTTATTGTTTCATCACTTTGTCTATTTCCTCTCTGCACATTGGGTGTTTGATGCTCTTCTTTTGATGTAATGGGTTCGATTGGATTTCTTTGGTTTGTGGCTCCCAGTAAGGAGACAAATCTCAAGTACACATACTTTGATAATAAATGCACTTTGAATTTTGAGTGACACATGACTGGGGAGCTTTGAGATTTACAATGTGAAAAGTTACAAGGGACAAGCAATACGGCTTACACTAGAAATGAACAGCAAATTAATTAACAATTAAAATGGAATTGAGCACTGGCTCGCTTATTTCAGTCATTCCACAAAATGAATTTAAGCGATATTTCAAAGATACTGAACAGAAGCCTGCAGGTATTCAACTGAGAACTCACACTGGATAAAAGATAACTGCTGTTAGACTGACATTTGTAACAGTGAATTAGAACAAACAACAAGTCACATTGGGCTTGTATTGTAGGGGTGTGGTTGGCTGAGACAGCTACAACTGGATTGGAGATACATATGACTATAAGACCATAAAACATAGATGCAGAATTAGGCCATTTAGCCCATTGAGTCTGCTCCACCATTCCATCATTGCTGATCCTGAATCCCACTCAACCCTATACACCTGCCTTCTCACCGTATCCTTTCATGCCCTGACTGATCAGGAAACTATCAACTTACAGCTTAAATATACCATGGACTTGGCCTCCACCACAGTCTGTGGCAGAGCATTCCATAGATTCTGGTTAAAATAATTCCTCCTTATCTCTGCTCTAAAGGATTGCCCCTCTATCTTGACATTATGCCATCTACCATAGGAAACATCTTCTTCACATCCACCTTAATTAATCCTTTCAACATTCAGAGGGTTTCAATGTGAATGCCCCATATTGTTCCAAATTCCAGTGAGTACATGCCCAAAGCTGCCAAACGCTCCTCATATATTAACCCCTTCATTCCCAGAATCATCCTTGTGTATGTTGCTGGACTGTCTCCAATGACAACTCCTCCTTATTGAGATATGAGGCCCAAAACTGTTGATGATACTCCAAGTGAAGCCTGACGAGTATCTTCTAAAGATTCAGCATTATCTCCTTTTACCAAAATGCATTATTATACATTTCCCTACACTGTATTCCAACTGCCACTTTTTTGCCTATTCTTCCAATTTGTCTAAATCCTGCTGCAATTGCTTAGCTTCCTCAGCAGTACCTACCCGTCCGCCTATCTTTGTATCATCTGTAAACTTTGCTACAAAGCCATCAATTCCATTATCTAAATCATTGACAAACAATGTGAAAAGCGGCAGCCCAATACTGACTCCTGAGGAACACTACCAGTCACTGGCAGCCAACCAGAAAAGACCCCTTTTATTCTCACTCGTTGCCCCCTGCCTGTCAGCTATTCCTCTATCCATGCCAATATCTTTCCTGTAACATCATAGGATTTTATCCTATTAAGCAGCCTCATGCCTGGCATCCATCCACCATTTACATCCCAGCAATACTGTCAACTGAAAGCAACTTAAGGAAGTACTGGATAATGCCACAGTAGTGTTCGTTGATGGCACTTGAATACTCAAGCATATCAAGTGTAAAATAGTGTTAAACGAAAATGCCGCACCAAAGTTTTACAAAGGGGTCCTGTTCTTATATCATCCATGATAAAGTAGCTAGTGAGCTAGGTCATTTGGAAGCTGACGAGATTATTTTCAAGGTTGAGTGGAGTCCATAGGCAATGCCAGTGGTCCCAGTAGCCAGGAAGAATGGGTCTGTCAGGGTATGTGGTAATTTTAATGTCACCATCATTAAGTACTGAAAGTAGATTAATACTCTCTACCCAGGATGAGGATGTCTTTGCAAACCTTTCTGGAGGGAGGCACTTCAACAAAGTGGAATTAGTTGGGGCCTACCTACAGATGGAGATGGAATAAGATTCTGAAGTTCTTCTTAACGTAAACACTCACAAAGGGCTTTAAGGCTATAATAGCCTTACTTTTGGAGTAGCATCTTCACCTGCCCTCCAGCGGAAAGCTGTGGACCAGGTGTTGCAAGGCTACCCAGGCTCTCAGCGTTACCTGGATGACATCATTGTTACTGGTAAGGATGACAAGGAACTTCTCCAAAATCTCAAGAAAGAGTTAAAAAGAATAGAAGATTTTAGGCTCAGAGCACAATGCAACATGTGAGAATTCTTTAAACCAAGCATCACTATTCTGTCACACCATTAACGTACAAGTGTGCTGAAAGAATTCAAGCAGTGGTGGATGCCCCATGACCAAAGGACGTGTCACAGTTATAGGATATGTCAACTACTGTAACAGGTTCCTGTCAAGCCTGGCTACTGTGCTCCACCCCTTGAACTGATTACTGCAGATTAGGACGAAGTGGCAATAGACAAAGCAGTATGAGGTGGTTTTCCAAAACACTAAGGTTATGGTGACGTCAAGCACTGTACTCACACATTATAATCCACGTTGTCCAGTGAAGCTTATCTGCGACTCTTCACCTTATGGTATATGTGCAGTCATGTCACATTTATGAGTGATGGAAGCGCACTCCCTATAGCCTTTGCATCACGTTCCACTACCAATGCAGAGTAAAAAATATGCACAGATTCAAAGAGAGGCCTGAAGTCTGATTTGGGGTGTAAAATGTTTCAACCAGTACTCGTACGGGAGAGAGTTTACTCTTGTTACTGATCATCAATCACTAGTGTCCATTGTCAATCCTCAGAAGGGTGTTCCACTGACAGCACCAGCATGAATGCAGGGATGGGCTCTGTTTCTTGGAGGACGCAATTACAAGTTTGAATTCAAGAGGACGACTAATCATGGAAATACTGATAGATTGTCCCGTTTACCCTTGGAAAAGTAAATACCTGAAAAATCCACGAAAGAAGACACTCCTCTTGATTTATTCCCCCTAATGCAAATTGGAAGTCTCCATATTATGCCGAAGATGAACCAAAGGAAAACCAGAAAAGACCACATACTGTCTCAGGCTGGAATGTGCAGCAGCAGAAGTCCCACTTCCCCCATTTCCACCAGTGCTGGGATGAACTTGCCCTTGATGGGGGTTGCCTTATGTAGGGATTGAGAGGTGCGGTACCATCCAAGCTAAGAGCTAAAGTTTTGAAGAAGCTTCATGCCGGTCACCTAGATGTGGTCAAAATGAAAGTGTTGGCTCGATGCTTTGTCTGTTGGCATGGGATAGTCAGCAAATTGAGCAGCTTGCCATGCACTGTTTGGGATGCTAACACATCCAGAAGAAAGGTGCCCAGTGTTGTCAGAAGCACTTCTTGCAATTTTAGAGTCAACTCCTGCAACCACAATGGAGGAGGACCAGAACCTGAGATTATTTTACAGCCACAAGTCCCACCTGCCAAGCAAGTGACCTCACAAAGTGCACTGCAGTTGCTGTGGTCAAATCAAGACATGCAAAAAAGCTGGATGAACTCAGAAGGTCAGGCAGCATCCATTGAAAGAAGCAGTCAACGTGTCGAGGTCCTGATGAAGGGTCTCGACCTGAAATGTTGACTGCTTCTTTCAACTGATGCTGCCCGACCTGCTGAGTTCATCCAGCTTTTTTGCAAGTGATCTCCCTTTTCAAGAAAGCCATTATTCCACAACACTAAGGGATCCTCCACAGAGATGAAATCTTTAGGCTTTATTGGGAGTATTTAAAATTTACCATGCTGTGGAGGTCTATATAGTAGTATATAGTAGTTGTATTTTATAGAGAGAGAGAGAGAGAGAGAGAGAGAGAGAGAGAGAGGGAGAGAGAGAGAGAGGAGAGAGAGAGAGAGAGAGAGAGAGAGAGAGAGAGAGAGAGAGAGAGAGAGAGGCGAGATGAGAGAGAGAGAGAGAGAGAGAGAGAGAGAGAGGAGAGAGAGAGAGAGAGAGAGAGAGAGAGAGAGAGAGAGAGAGAGAGAGAGAGAGAGAGAGAGAGAGAGAGAGAGAGAGATGTATATATATGGTTGACCAGGGAACAATATGTAATATATTTGAGTTGAGATGCATTCTATATATGTTGGAGTTTATAGCTAAACAGGGAGGAATGTTGTGTATTTAATATTTGAGTAATATTATAATCATATTGTTTGATTAAACATTCTTTGTTGTTACATAATTCATTACGGATTATATGCGAAAGTGAGTGAATGGCATATGTCATTACATCACCATGACATAAATATGCATCTCAATAAATTAAAAACTAAGCATACACAAGTTGTCCCTGGGTCTTCCGTGTTCTGCTTTTGCTTAGAATTTGAAGTTACAAAACATAACTAGTGATGGCCACAGTGTCATATCTGCTCATTTCTAACTGTGCTACAAGGTGATCTACCTTGTTACATATACTGTGCACATTCAAATATAATACCTTAAGGAGGTTGTACATTCTCCCTCTAACTGCACGTGTTTTCACTAGGTGCTCCGGTTTCCTCCCACATTCTATAGATGTGTAGGTTAGGGTTAGTAAGTTGTGGGCAATCTATGTTGGCACAGAAGCATAATGACACTTGTGGGCTTCCCTCCACATGTCTTTGGACTGTGTCGATTGTTGACGCAAATGGCGTATACTTACTGTATACTTTATGGCGTATACTGTATACTGTATGGCGTATACTTACTGTATACTTTACTGTATACTTCAATGTACATAAGACAACTAAAACTACCTTTAATCTTTAAGCTTTTCAATCCTGTGTTCACCACACTTTTCAATTTGCTCCCATATTGCCTGAAGTCAAGTTCCTTCCTAAACTTTTGTCTTATTCCTTATTCAAGTAGCAGTTTCAAGTTCCTGGGTGTCAACATCTCTGAAGATCTATCCTGGGCCCAACGTATTGATGCAATTATGAAGAAGGCTTGCCTTCTACAGATTACAGTGGAGAACATTCTGACTGGTTGCATCACCATCTGGTATGGAGGAACCACTGTGCAGGTTTGGAAAAAGCTGCAGAGGGTTGCAATCTCAGCCAGCTCCATCATGGGCACTAGCCTCCTCAGCACTGAGGACATCTTCAAAAGGTAATGCCTCAAAAAGGACCCCCTTCACCCTTTTCTTATTACTAAACAGAGAGGAGGTACAGGAACCTGAAGACACACACTCAGTTTTTTAGGAACAGCTCCTTCCCTTCAGCCATCAGATTTCTTGAACCAGCCAATGAACATTACCTCACTACTTGATTAATTTGTTTATATATATTCCTTATTATAATTTATAGCAATTTTGTGTATTGCATTGTACTGCTGCTGCAAATGAACAAATTTGACAACATATGTTACTGATATTAAACTTGATTCTGATTCTGGAGGCTTCCATAATCTCTCCTGCACTCTTCTTCCTTTTCACTTTATCCATATGTTTCCAAGCTGTTAAATCTCCCCACCACATGCTATTTAGTTTAGAACCCCTACTAATTGTGATTCACACCAGGACTCCTGTCCCAGCATAGTACTGCCAAGAGTCTTACCATTAATACTATACTCTGCCATCATATTTGACCTACCAAAATGAACAACATCACACTTAACTGGGTTGAACTCCATCTGCCACTTCTCAGCCCAGTTTTGCATCATATCATTGTCCCATTGTAACCTCTGACAGTCCTCCACGCTATCCAGAACACCCCCAACCTTTGTGTCATCAGCAAATTTAAGAACCCATCCCTCCACTTCCTCATCCAGGTCATTTATAAAAATCACGAAGAGTAGGGGTCCCAGAACAGATCCCTGAGGCACTCCACTGGTGACCGACCTCCATGCAGAATATGACCTGTAAACAACCACGCTTTGCCTTCTGTGGGCAAGCCAGTTCTGGATCCACATGCCTCCTTACTTTCTCAATAAGCCTTGCATGGAGTATCTTATCAAATGCCTTGCTGAAATCCATATACACTACATCTATGGCTTTACCTTTCTCAATATGTTCAGTCACATCCTCAAAAAATTCAATTAGGCTCATAAGGCACGACCTGCCTTTGACAAAGCCATGCTCACTATTCCTAATCATATTATGCCTCTCCAAATGTTCATAAATCCTGCCTTTCGGGATCTTCTCCATCAACTTACCAACCACTGAAGTAAGACTCAGTGGAATATAATTTCCTGGGGTATCTTTACTCCTTTTCTTGAATAAGGGAACAATATCGCAACTCTCCAATTCTCTGGAATCTCTCCTGTCCCTATTGATGATGCAACCATCGTTGCCAAAGGCTCAGCAATCCCCTCCCTCACTTCCCACAGTAGTCTTGGGTACATCCCATCTGGTCCCGGTGACTTATCCAACTTGATGCTTTCCAAAAGCTCCAGCACATCCTCTTCCTTAATATCCACATGCTTAGGCTTTTCAGTCTGCTAATACTTATATATGCTTATATAGATAATGCTTGAGATCAGGATCAAACCTGGTTTGGAGGATCGAAATGGCAGCAACATTAATGGTTGCACCACTATGCCATCTTTTTTTAAATTTCCATCTCATTTCCTTCTTCTGCACACTCTTCTCATTTCTCATTCTAGATACCAAAGTCGAGGCAGTATTGTAGCCTGTAAAATCAATTCCAACTGCACAATATATTGTTGTTGCACCCACGTTTGACCTGAAAATGATTGCAGCAATGCTAAATCTCTATCCCTCTGCACTTCATGAAATCACCTTCCAAACAAGAAATTAGATCTTTCTTCCAGCAAACAAAAGTTGTGAAAAGTACATTTTTATCACTGTTACTTACTTTAATGCAAAAAATGAAAGCTCACAATCCTTTTACTTGTCCCAGTTGCTAAATGCATGTGAAAATTTTTGAAAAATGATTCATGAAGATCTTGTACTATCCATAATAATATATTTGCTAGGAAGCATCCTAAAGACCATCCAAACCATCCATAAAGCATTCATCTCCTCGTGAAATCAGTTAATAATAATCTGGAATTTAACTGATTCAGGCTACTTATCACCATACCCTCAACTGTTTAACAGGATATTGGCAGCCTTTGTAGCTTTCTCTATTTATTGCCAGGTTTAAATCTTTAACAGGATATTCAGAAAATTAAACTCCTAAATCTAGTTAAAAGATCATGTCAGAACTGCCCCATGGGAATGCTTTTTTATAGTAGGTCTAGGAAGGAACTTGTTTTGTAATTTCAAACCATTAAATTAATTCAAAGAAACTCACAAGAGTCTGAAAATACAGCCGTATACTTCGAGTATAAAGAACCAGACTCTACCCTGAGTGCGCTAAGGTTATTGCATGAACTTCAAATGGGAGACAAAAGCTGCTCGTAAAAGTAAATGCAAAGACCAAAGCCCAGCTGGATGAATGAAGACCAAAAAGTGAAGAAAGCATGTTTCATGTGGTGGAGTGATGACATTTGCAATTTAGATGTTTTTACATATAATTCATAATTAATTATTTAAACAAACAAAAATACTTAATCAAACAAAATATATACAAATTACTCAAATATTGAAATATTAAATACACAACACTCCTCTCTGCTTAGCTATAAACTCCAACTCAATGTAGAATGCATCTCAACTATACCCCACTATTCAGACCCCACTTTGAGTACTGTGCTCAGCTCTGGTTGCCTCAGTACAGGAACGATGTGGAAGCCATAGAAAGGGTGCAGAGATTTACAAGGCTGTTGCCTGGATTGAGGAGCATGCCTTATGAGAATAGGTTGAATGAAGTCAGCCTTTTCTCCTTGGAGCGATGGAGGATGAGATGTGACCTGATAGAGGTGTACTAGATGATGAGAGACATTGATCGTGTGGGTAGTCAGAGTCTTTTTCCCAGGGCTGAAATGGTTGCCACAACAGGACACAGGTTTAAGGTGCTGGGGAGTAGGTACAGAGAAGATGTCAGGGGTAAATTTTTTGCCCAGAGAGTGGTGAGTGCATGTAATGGGTTGCTGGCAACACTGGAGGAGGCACATATGATAGGGTCTTTTAAGAGACTCCTGGATAGGTACATAGAGCTTAGTAAAACAGAGAGCTAGTAATAGAGGTAAGCCTAAGTAATTTCTAAGGTAGGGACATGTTCTGCACAACTTTGTGGGCTGAAGGGCCTGTATTGTGTTGTAGGTTTTCTATGTTTCTATATACACAGCATATTTTATAATATAAAACATCCACAGCATAATAAATTTTAAATTATCCCATTCGTTTTTAAAGATTTAATTGCTGTGGAAAATTTCTTTCTCTCGTGGGAGTACGCCTTACTCCTTTCCTGACAAAAGGAATCGCTCGGCTTGGCAGGTGAGACTTGCAGCGTAGTGGAGGTGCTGGGCCTCCTCCATAGTGGTCATGGGAGTTGACTCTGATGCAGAAAGTGCTTCTGACAGCTCAGGACACCTTTCCTCTCCTTTTCTCTCTCTGAACCTACTTCGATCCCTTTCTTTTACTTTCTCTCTTTCACACCATTCTCTTTCCTGTTCACATTCTTCATCTCCATCTCTTCCCTCCTTTTCCTTCCTCTAGTTTGCACATCTTGATCTTTGGAAGGTAATTCAGTTCATTGGAATTTTCTCTTGTTAATCCTTCTATTGTGACCTTTACGATATGAGTTCTTAGTTTCCTCATCCATAACATCTTCCGATGAATCCTCTGTTTTCGTATCTCCACTGACTCCTTTCTTTTTGGTCTTCATTCATCCAGCTGGGCTTTGGTCTTTGCATTTACTTTTACGAGCAGCTTTTTGTCTCCCATTTGAAGTTCATGCAATAACCTTAGTGCACTCAGGGTAGAGTCTGGTTCTTTATACTCACAAAAGCCAAATACTTGCAACTTTCCTGAAGCCTTTTGAACTCTCTTCCAGCTTAAAACATAGCCACGTTTTGTAAGTGACTGCCTAATTAACATATCAGAAGCTTTCTCAGATATGTTGCCTACACAACCTGTTGTAGTTGAACCACTGCTTTCATCATTTTCATGCTTCCTCTGAGCAGCATGGTCCAATATGCATTCAAAGCAGAGGCATAGAGGTTGGCACCAACACCTATTTGTCCTCCCTTGGGCAATGTTTCATTGTATTCAACATGGAGACAGTTGTGTCACTGTCCAGTACCTTTCTTATTTCACTTTCATATGGCTTCATTGCAAGGGCTGTGGCATTCAAATGGTCGATGGATCTCCAAGCAAGTTGAAGCTGTCTCAGTCAGTCACATCCCCACAACGCTGTTCTGTCTCTTTTTACCACATACGTGCTCAGTGTGGCTTGTTGGTTACTGTATTTCACAGTTACAGTTATCATTCCTATAGGAGTTACACTTTCTCTGTCCGGTACAGGTTCCTAGTTGAATATCTGCAAGCTTCAGTTGTATTTTTGAAGTACCTCTCAAACTTGTTTTGTGGAATGACAGGAACAACTGAACCAATGTCTGGTTGCATTTTAATTAACTTGGCATTCAGTTTGTATTGCTACTTCTTACATTTAAATTTCAGGGCTTTACAGTCCAGGGTCACTCTCATCATTATTCACATTCTTCAACAACAGCATGCAGGTTCATGTTCTTTTTGAAACTGCAACTTGACCCTTTAGCATTTTCTCCTTCCTGTGTTGTCCATTTATCTTCTGCCCCAAATGTTCTTTGTATAGGACCTACTTTGTTGCATTTTCTGTCAGTTTCGCCTTTAAACCTGCATTTGTTTTGTATATGTGAGTCCCTGCCACAACTGTAACACAATTTGTTTGGCCAGGCTGGTTTTTGTGTAAATGTTGCAATTCTGTTCAGGCTTACTTTCATTTCCGACTGCAACTCAATTGTGTCTCTCTGCGGTTTCCACTGAAGTAGTGATTTCTATGGCTTATTTGAATGTAAGCTGTATTTCAGTTAGGAGCTGTTTTTGAATGCTTTCTTTGAAGATTCCACAATGTAAATAATCTCTTCGTGTATCATTAAGCTCATTACTGAACTGAAAATGATCAGACAATCTCTTCAACTCAGCCACATATACTGAAATGGACTTCCCTTCTTTTTGATTCCACTTATGAAACCTAAAGCGATCTGCAATTGATGCACCATCAATAACTCACTCTGAGACGTAAGAAGCGAGATATCGGCTTTTATTGACTGGAAGAATGAACAACACTACATCCTGGAGAATGAGGCCGGGCTCAGGCCTCAATCTCCTTTATACAGGGGTCTGTGGGAGGAGCCACAGGAGCAGTCCAGACAGGTATATGTAGTTCACCACATTCACCCCCCCTTTGTTTTAAAAAGAGTCCCCATGTGGCGAAGTTCCTTACAAGTATATTTACAGGTTAAGTCTATCAGGTGGTCGAATCTTTCGCTGCGATCTACGTAGCTCCGGCTGCGATTGCACAGGAGACGGAGGTTGTGCTGGTTCTGGCCTAACTGGAGGTGTCAGGGATCCCTCACGTGTGTGCGAGGTGCCCGGAATATACGCGTACGAGATGCCTGGTACATGAGCGTCGTGAGGAGTCTGTGTGGGGCACGGTGTGCGCGGTGTCACCTCGGGTACAGAGTTCATAGTTACCGTGGAGTGTACGGGGTAGTGGTCTGCTGCTCCTGCGGGTGTCAGGTCGCGGACAGAGACCGTGTCCTCCCGCCCATCAGGAAAGACCACGTAGGCATACTGGGGGGTTAGCATGCAAAAGGTGAACCCTCTCAACCAGCGGGGAGTATTTATTACTCCTCACATGTTTTCGTAGCAGCACTGGCCCTGGGGACGTCAGCCAAACTGGTAGGGTGGTCCCAGTGACAGACTTCCTGGGAAAAGAGAATAGGCGCTCGTGAGGGGTGGCATTGGTGGACGTACATAACAGGGAGCGGATAGAGTGGAGTGCCTCAGGGAGGACCTCCTGCCATCGAGAGACCGGCAACCCTTTTGACTTAAGGGCTAGAAGTGTGGCCTTCCACACTGTTGCATTCTCCCTCTCCACCTGTCCATTCCCCTGGGGATTGTAACTCGTGGTCCGACTAGTAGCAAAGCCCCTAGCTAGCAGGTACTGGCGCAGCTCGTCACTCATAAAGGAGGACCCTCTATCACTGTGGATATAGCAGGGATATCCAAACAGAGTGAAGAGCTGGCGCAGGGCTTTTATGACGGACGTGGTAGTGGTGTCGGGGCAGGGAATGGCAAAGGGGAATCACGAGTACTCGTCAATAATATTGAGAAAGTAGACATTGCGGTCGGTGGAGGGAAGGGGGCCCTTAAAGTCAACACTCAGTCGCTCAAAAGGGTGGGTGGCCTTGACAAGTTGCGCAGTGTCAGGACGGTAGAAGTGCGGTTTGCACTCAGCGCAGATTTGGCAGTCCCTGGTCATCGTCCTGATGTCCTCCAGGGAGTACGGCAGGTTTTGGGCTTTAACGAAATGGTAAAATCGGGTGACCCCCGGATGGCAAAGATGTGCATGAAGGGCATACAGCTGGTCGAGCTGTGCGCTAGCACACGTTCCCCGGGATAGGTCATCAGAGGGCTCATTGAGTCTGCCAGGCTGGTACAGGATATCATAATTGTAGGTGGAGAGTTCTATTCTCCACTGCAAAATTTTATCATTTTTGATTTTGCCCCGCTGTTGGTTGCTGAACATGAACGCAACCGAGCGCTGGTCGGTCAGCAAGGTGAACCTTTTGCCGGCGAGATAGTGTCTCCAGTGCCTAATAGCTTCCACTATGGCCTGGGCTTCTTTCTCCACCGCGGAGTGCCGAATTTCAGAGCCTTGAAGGGTACGAGAAAAGAATGCTACTGGCCTGCCTTCCTGATTGAGGGTAGCGGCAAGTGCGAAATCGGAGGCGTCACTCTCTACTTGGAAGGGAATGGTCTCGTCCACCGCATGCATCGTTGCTTTGATAATGTCCCCTTTAATGCAGCTGAAGGCCGCGCAGGCCTCAGCAGAGAGGGGAAAAGTGGTAGACTTGACCAGGGGGCGGGCCTTGTCTGCGTAATGGGGGACCCATTGGGCGTAATAGGGAAAAAAAAACCCAGGCACCGTCTGAGGGCTTTGAGAGTGGTGGGAAGAGGGAGTTCTAACAGGGGGCGCATACGGTCGGGGTCAGGGCCAATGACCCCGTTTTCCACGAGATACCCAAGGATAGCGAGTCGGGTGGTTCTGAACACACACTTGTCCCTGTTATAAGTAAGGTTCAAAGCTTCGGCCACTTGGAAAAATCGTTGTAG
Source organism: Hemitrygon akajei (assembly GCF_048418815.1). Taxonomy (NCBI): domain Eukaryota; kingdom Metazoa; phylum Chordata; class Chondrichthyes; order Myliobatiformes; family Dasyatidae; genus Hemitrygon; species Hemitrygon akajei. Next base: position 112,358,429 of record NC_133125.1, read on the forward strand.
GTTGGCGTCGTGATCCGACCAGTCGCGACCACAGATGGTGATGTAATCCAGATAGGGAAATGTGGCCTTCAGTTTGTACTGGTCCACCAGCCGGTCCATTTCCCTCTGGAAGACCGAGACACCATTTGTGACACCAAATGGGATGCGCAGGAAGTGATAGAGCCTGCCGCCCGCCTCGAAGGCGGTGTAAGGGTGCTCCTCTGGGCGGATGGGGAGCTGGTGATAAGCGGATTTCAGATCTGTTGTCGAGTACACCTTGTACTGAGCTATCTGGTTGACCATATCCGCGATGTGGGGTAGGGGGTACGCGTCAAGCTGCGTGAACCTATTGATGGTCTGACTATAGTCCACAACCATCCTATTTTTCTGCCCAGTCCGAACAACAACCACCTGGGACCGCCAAGGGCTTGTGCTTGGCTTGATGATCCCCTCCCTGAGCAGCCGCTGCACCTCTGACTGAATGAAGGCCCTGTCCCCCACGCTGTACCTCCTGCTTTTAGTTACCACAGGTTTACAGTCAGGGGTCAGGTTGGCGAACAGCGATGGGGGAGGGATCTTGAGGGTGGAAAGGCTGCAAGTAGTGTCAGTAGCACAGCTATCGGCATGGTGCTGGGCAGGACGTATGGTTTGGTGTGTGTGTGTGTGCGGTAACGAGGTATATGGCGAAGTCCCACCAAACTGAGGATTCCTGACAGTGAGCGGTGGGAGGGGCCCGTCATATGCCATAGTCACACTTTCGAGATGGCTCTGGAAGTCCAGCCCCAATAGCACAGGTGCGCACAGTTGAGGCATGACCAGCAGCGCAAAGTTCCGATATTCTGTGCCCTGCACCATCAATGTCGCTACACAACCCTCCCGGATGTCCGTGGAATGCGACCCAGAAGCCAAGGTGATCCTGTGACTTACCAGCCGTGTCACGAGTCCACAGCGTTGCACTGTGTCCGGGTCAATAAAACTCTCAGTGCTGCCCGTGTCAAACAGGCAGCTAGTCCTGTGTCCCTCCACCAGGATGTCCATCATTGACCTTGCGAGCTGGTGCGGAGCGCTTTGGTCGAGGGTTACGGTGTCCAGAGTTGAAATGCCGTCTTGGTGCCCGGTAAACACTGACGAGTCGGGGGCGGGGCATGGTGACGCCGACAAAGATGGCCGCCCACATCCGGGCATGCAAGATGGCGGCCCCCACGTCTCAAACGCAGCGCTGCTTGACCCCGCACGCGGTTTAGACTTACAGGCTCTGGCGAAATGGCCCAGTTTTCCACAGCTGGAGCAGGTCACTTCTCGAGCTGGGCAACGGTTTCGAGGATGTTTCTCAAGCCCACAGAAATAACACAGCTTTTGCTTGGTTGGGTTCGGGGAGTGCGTGGAACCGCGACTGGCAGCGGCGTGGCGAATTCGCTCGCGGGAACCGGTGGCGGCGGGGTCGGAGGTGTCCACGGAACTGGCGGGGAATCGCGCGGCTGGACAGCGTCAGCGTTGTGCAGAGCAGCCTCCAGCATGTCGGCCGTCTCGATCGCCGAGCGTAAGGTAAGATCGGCATTTTCCAGCAGCTGCTGGCGCACATACACTGACCTAATTCCGGTCACAAAGGCGTCTCGTACCAAGAGTTCCGCATGCTGTTCCGCCGTGAGCGTTTTGCAGTCACAAGTCCGCACGAGTGCCTGTAGAGCTCGGAGAAATTCGGCGGATGACTCCGCAGGGCGCTGTCTGCGCGTGGCCAAGCGATGTCTGGCATAGACGGTGTTCACCGGCCGCAGGTACTGTCTTTTGAGGGCGTCAAGCGCCCCTTCGTAGGTTGAGAGGTCCCTGATGAATGAATAAACTTTTGGGGCGACTCTCAAGAGGAGAATTCTGTGCCTAACAGCGGGTTCAGTCACACGAACCTCCTCCAAGTATGATTGGAAGCATGCAAGCCAGAGTTCAAAGGCAAGAGCTGCTTCAGGGTCTTGGGGGTCCAAATCCAATCTTTCCGGACGTAAAACGGTTTCCATGTTTTAACTTCCAGTCAATAAAATTGATGCACCATCAATAACTCACTCTGAGATGTAAGAAGCGAGATATCGGCTTTTATTGACTGGAAGAATGAACAACACTACATCCTGGAGAATGAGGCCGGGCTCAGGCCTCAATCGCCTTTATACAGGGGTCTGTGGGAGGAGCCACAGGAGCAGTCCAGACAGGTATATGTAGTTCACCACAGCAATCAATAATGGTTTTGGTTCTAAGAGTTCATGCATCACTTTGACAATATCAGGAAAGCTCATTTTGGATGGTTTGGTTGGAACAGTTAAACTTTTAAGCAAACTGTATGCCTTTAATGCTAATGCACACAGCAAAATTGGCACCTGTTTTTCAATGGCTATGCCATTTGCTTCAAAAGTACTGTTCCAATAGTTCAGTATACATGAACCAATTACCTGTTGTGTAATCAAACTCTTCATTCTTTCCGATGTAACCAGCCATTTGACTTTTTTAATGATTACTATCACTTGGTAGTCACTTTTTAAGAACCCTGAATTCTTTACTTTATGGCCTTTAAAAAAAAATTGATCATCTCTTCCCTTCAGAAGACCATTTCTCCATGTGCTGGGTTGTGCTAAGCTTTTTTTTGACTTTGAACATCTCACGGTGCTCTAACAAGCTGGTAGCTGTCTCAGATTCATTTTAAAAATACCTCGTCACCAATGTTATGTTATGTAACTTCAAAGCATTAAACTAATTCAAAGAAACTCACAGGAGTTTGAAAATATGGGTGTTTACTTTAAACTTACATTAAGCGAGGTGTGCATGTATCATTTTTACATATAACCCATAATAAATTATTTAAACAAACAAGAATGCTTTATCAAATAATATATACAGTATACAAGATTACTCTAATACTATTGAAAATTAAAAGCCCAACAGAACTGATGAAGCTTCTCTGTTAAAATATCCTGAATCTGAACGATCTTGACCATGCTCTGATATTTGTAAAATATTAGACTGTTTATTAAAAGGTAGAATATGAGGAAAGGTATTTTATTGTTTAATTTATGAATAATTTTGAACTAGTTACATCTGATAACAAGTATCTCTGAATGAGAATTTAATTAAGTTCTTCAATATTTTAAAGTACAAAACATAAAATGAAAAAGCTCCAACCTTACAAAATTATATTAAAAAAAAGTATCTTCATCATAAAAAGTACCATTGGTTGAGACATATTACAATTATCCACATCTAATCTAGAATATTTTGCATCAGGCTTGAAGATATGTAAATCAAGAACTAGCTGAGCACAAGTTTTCACAGAAAATGATCAGTTCTGCATGCCTGATTTGCCACTACATGCTCGTGTTTTGTTAAGTTCATTGTTGGGGTCATGCATACAAATCATCTTCTGGAATAGGTACTCTGAGAAAATAATAGGTTCTATGCCAATTAGTGCTTAAAAGGAAACTGAATTTATATCTGTAGGAAGCAATGAGAAGTACTGTTATTTTTTGAAAACAGTCATTGAAGGAATTTAAGGCTCCTCAATAGGGAACAGATGAATGATGATGGTGAAGAGGTAGCTCTGGATAAAATACTGACTCATGGTTTTGATGACAGAGCTAATGTTTTAGATCAATTGCACGCTTGTCTTTTCACAGATGCTGCTTGATCTGCTTTTTCTGTCTGTAATGACTACTCGAATAAAACAATGCTGTTGTTAGAGAGCAAACATGGGGAGTTAATCCTGTTAGATGCGTTTTCAGATAAAATAAAAATAATGTTCAAAGTTAAAGAAACTAGCAAACCAATCTTGAAACAATAAAACTACTGAAACTAAGACTAGCAATCCTAAACGAAGTTGAGTGGTCAATAAAAAAGATATCATGCAAGGCTGTCGTTAACTCTGACTCCAACTCAAAAACCAAAGACAAAGCATGAGTACGTAACTAAACTATTCACTTTTACCACACCCACACTCATGTGACTAATTACTATACTCAACATAACAAACACACAGTGCAAAATGCAATGCAATGCAGCTAGAAAACAGATACATGGCTCCTACATTGTCAATATTTCAGATTTCAAACTTCCAGAGTTCCTTTTAGATGAGAGAACAATACAGCACAGGAAGGAGCAGGTGATGAGAGGCATTGATCGGGTGGATAGCCAGAGGCTTCTTCCCAGGGCTGAAATGGCTAACACGAGGGAGTATAGCTTTAAAGTGCATGGAGGTAGGTACAGGAGTGGCTGTCGGTGGTGGTGGGTGCCAGCAGTGGTGGCAGAGGCAGATACAATAGGGACTTTTAAGAGACTCTTAGATAGGTACATAGAGCTTAGAAAAATAGAGGGCTATGTGGTAGGGAAATTCTAGGCAGTTGCTAGAGTAGGTTACATAGTTGGCACAACATTGTGGGCCGAAGGGCTTGTAATATGCTGTAGATTTCTATGTTCTATGTTTTGTACCCTTATGTACCAAACTAATTGACACAGAAAACTTCTGTGGACATGAAAGAGACACCCCAGTGGTATGTTGCCTCCCTGGTGCCAAAGGCAGGATGTCTCAGACTGGGTCCACAGCATTCTAAAGGGGAATGGAAGTTGCGGTATCTATTGGTGGTCGATGACAAATAAAGAAAAAGGGAGGAGATCCTGAAGACAGAATATGGGATTTGGGCAGAAAGCTGAAAAGAAGGACCTCCATGGTAGTAATCTCTGGATTGCTGCCTTCTGGGATGGGTATGACCCATCCAAAAAGCAGGTGTTACACCTGAACCCAAGGGTGACCAATATCCTCATGGACATGTTTGCTTGAGCTGTTGGGAAGCATACTTAGCAAGGAGGTGGGAGTTTGAAGTTAATAACTCATCTCCTTCTACCTTAGGCCATGAACCTATCAATCACCTCTGATGAGTTATTAACTGATGAGTTATTAACTTCAAACTTTCTGCATAATCACTCAAAGAGTTAAACTGCATGTAATGAGAACTGTATAACTCATCTCCTTCTACCTTAGGCCATGAACCTATCAATCACCTCTGATGAGTTATTAACTGATGAGTTATTAACTTCAAACTTTCTGCATAATCACTCAAAGAGTTAAACTGCATGTAACGAGAACTGTATAACTCATCTCCTTCTACCTTAGGCCACAAACTTATCAATCACCCCTCGTGTGGCATGTGGAAGTTTGGGCACCCCGGTCAATATTTCTGTTACTGTGAATAGTTAATTGAGTACAAAATGAACTGATCTCCAAAACTCATAATGTTAAAGATGAAACATTCTTTTCAACATTTTAAGCAAGATTAGTGTATTATTTTTGTTTTGTACAATTTTAGAGTGTAAAAAAGTAAAGGAGCACCATGCAAAAGTTTGGGCACCCCAAGAGATCTGAGCTCTCAGATAACTTTCACCAAGGTCTCAGACCTTAATTAGCTTGTTAGGGCCCTGGCTTGTTCACAGTCATCGTTAGGAAAGGCCAGGTGATGCAAATGTCAAAGCTTTATAAATACCCTGACTCCTCAAACCTTGTCCCAACAATCAGCAGCCATGGGCTCCTCTAAGCAGCTGCCTAGCACTCTGAAAATTAAAATAAATGATGCCCACAAAGCAGGAGAAGGCTATCAGAAGATAGCAAAGTGTTTTCAGGTAGTCGTTTCCTCAGTTCATAATGTAATTAAGAAATGGCAGTTAACAGGAATGGTGGAGGTCAAGTTGAGGTCTGGAAGACTAAGAAAATTTTCCAAGAGAACTGCTCATAGGATTGCTGGAAAGGCAAATCAAAACCCTTGTTTGACTGCAAAAGAACTTCAGGAAGATTTAACAGACTCTAAAGTGCTGATGCACTGTCCAGCGACACCTGCACAAATATGTCCTTCATGGAAGAGTCATCAGAAGAAATCCTTTCCTGTGGACTCACCACAAAATTCAGTGTCAGAAGTTTGTAAAGGAACATCTAAACAAGTCTGATGTATTTTGGAAACAAGTCCTGTGGACTGATGAAGTTAAAATAGAGCATTTTGGCTGCAATGAGTAAAGGTATGTTTGGAGAAAAAAAAGGGTTCCGAATTTCATGAAAAGAACACCTCTCAGACTGTTAAGCACGGGAGTGGATCGATCATGCTTTGGGCTTGTGTTGCAGCCAGGGACACAGGGAACATTTCACTGGTAGAGGGAAGAATGAATTCAATTAAATACCAGCAAATTCTGGAAGCAAACATCACACCGTCTGTAAAAAAGCTGATGATGAAAAGAGGATGGTTTCTACAACAGGATAATGATCCTAAACACACCTCAAAATCCACAATGGAGTACCTCAAGAGGTACAAGCTGAAGGTTTTGCCATGGCCCTCGCAGTCCCCCAACTTAAACATCATGGAAAATCTGTGGATAGACCTCGAAAGAGCAGTGCATGCAAGACGGCCCAAGAATCTCACAGAACTAGAAGCCTTTTGCAAGGAAGAATGGGTGAAAATCTGCCAAACAAGAATTGAAAGACTCTTAGCTGTCTACAAAAAGTGTTTACAAGCTGTGATACTTGCCAAAGGGGGTGTTACTAAGTACTGACCATGCAGGGTGTCCAAACTTTTGCTTCGGGCCCTTTTCCTTTTTTGTTATTTTGAAACTGTAAAAGATGGAAATAAAAAAGTAATCTTGCTTAAAATATTAAAGAAATGTGTCATCTTTAACCTAGCTATTCACAGTAATAGAAATTTTGACCAGGGGTGCCCAAACTTTTGCATCAAAGGTTTGCATCAATGATGTCAAAGGTTATGGGGAGAAGGCAGAAGATGGGGTTGAAAGGGAAAATAAATCAGACATGATGAAATGGTGCAACAGACTCGATGAGCTGAATGGCCTAATTTTGCTCCTATGTCTTATGATGTTATAGTCTTAATATTGTCTTAATATCATCTGTACATGGTCCTTATCTCTCTGTTCTCTGCATATTCATACACATATTTAAAATCCTCTAAAATTCCTTTGTTGTAGTTACTGCTCCTACACCTCTGACAGTACATTCCACCCACCCAGTGCTCATTGTGTAAAATCTTGCCCCACACATCTCCTTTGAAATTTCCCTTTGTTGTCTTAAATGAATGTCCTCTAGTGTTAGACATATCATCCCTGGGGAGAGAAAAGCTTTGTTTTTGATCAGATATGTGGATTTATTGTAATAAATGTTTTGTGACAAAAATACATGGCTTGCATATTTTGCACAAGAAGACCTTATTAACATTCTGAAAATAAATTTATTTAGGCCGGGATGTTTTAAGGCCGAAATCTGCAGGCTCTGTAGTTCCACAATATAATCGAGGACATGTATGAACATTTCTGGTGACTCACTTGTGAAAAAAGTTGTTGTTCCTCACAAAGCTGTGCCAGTTTAATTTGGAATTAACACTTCCCATCATTATGCACCTATAATTTTCTGTGAAAAATTGTTGTCTTCTAATGCTTTATTTATGTATCTTCAGGTCTAATGCAAAAGATTCTGGATTGGAAGTGGATCATTGTAACGTGTATGTAGCAATGGTATATTTGTTATGGTGAAAATGCATTTTTCATATAATTTTGATTTGTACATTTATGCACTTCCTTTTAAGAAGTTTTCAAGTCGAATATCTTGCAATTCAAATGGATGAACTGAGGCAAAAACATTAAGGATAAAGTGGGCTATTGTGGATTGACAGTCCATTTGAAACTATGGTCAATTTTATTTTTCAGCGATTGTTGGGACAACTTATTTTTGTTCCTGTACTTTTTATTTCTTTCTTTCTTTATCCAGAGATACAGCATAGAATAGGCCCTTTGCATCACCCCAGCAACCTCCAACAACACAGTCATGACCCTAACTTAATAACAGCAGTTTACAATGACCAATTAACCTCCCATTGGTCTGGAGAAGGAAGTAGGAGGATCAGAATGGGAGCCATCTTGCATTTTTCTTATTCTCATCGGAGTTAAGAGAGGCAGGACTGTGCAGGCGTGTGATGGCAGGCAGTGAAGCGGGGAAGATTTAAAAAGGACTCAACCTTTTACAGTGGGCAGCGTCATTTTGTGGGCAGCGGAGTGAGCCGGGAGCAGAGTGAAGGCTTAAGGGCTTCGGCTCAATGGGCTTAGGCGGAAACGGGCGAGGCAAGGTAGGTTTAGGTTTCAGTTTTTCCTGTTATTTGTGGAAAGGGGGAAGTATGAGTGTGAGTGCAGCTTGTTGTTCACGGTGTCGGATGTGGGAGGTCCTGGAGTCTCCTAGCCTCCCAGACGTCCACATCTGCGCCAGGTGCGCCGAGCTGCAGCTCCTAAGGGACCGTGTTAGGGAACTGGAGCTGCAGTTCGATGACCTTCGTCTGGTCAGGGAGAGTGAGGAGTTGATAGAGAGGAGTTACAGGCAGGTGGTCACACTGGGGCCACGGGAGGCAGACAGGTGGGTCACGGTTAGGAGAGGGAAGGGGAAGAGTCAGGTACTAGAGAGTACCCCAGTGGCTGTACCCCTTGACAATAAGTACTCCTGTTTGAGTACTGTTGGAGGGGGGGACAGCCTACCTGGGGGAAGCAACAGTGGCCGTGCCTCTGGCACAGAGTCCAGCCCTGTAGCTCAGAAGGGTAGGAAAAGGAAGAGGAAGTCAGTAGTAATAAGGGACTCGATAGTTAGGGGGTTAGGGCATTGAAGAATGCAGTAGAACAGGGTGATCTAGGAATAATGGTGCATAGTTCACTGAAGGTGGAATCTCATGTGGATAGGGTGGTGAAGAAAGCTTTTGGTATGCTGGCCTTTATGAATCAGAGCATTGAGTATAGGAGTTGGGATGTAATGTTAAAATTGTACAAGGCATTGGTACGGCCGAATTTGGAGTATTGTGTACAGTTCTGGTCACCGAATTATAGGAAAGGTATCAACAAAATAGAGAGAGTACAGAGAAGATTTACCAGAATGTTACCTGGGTTTCAGCACCTAACTTACAGAGAAAGGCTGAGCAAGTTAGGTCTTTGTTCTTTGGAGCTTAGAAGGTTGAGGGGGGACTTGATAGAGGTATTTAAAATAATGAGGGGGATAGATCGAGTTGACGTGGATAGGCTTTTTCCATTGAGAGGAGGGGAGATTCAAACAAGAGGACATGATTTGAGAGTTAGGGGGCAAAAGTTTAAGGGTAGCACGAGGGGGAATTTCTTTACTCAGAGTGGTAGCTGTGTGGAATGAGCTTCCAGTAGAAGTGGTAGAGGCAGGTTTGGTATTGTCATTTAAAGTAAAATTGGATAGGTATATGGACAGGAAAGGAATGGAGGGTTATGGGCTGAGTGCGGGCCACTTGGACTAGGTGAGTGTAAGCATCAGCATGGACTAGAGGGCCGAGATGGCCTGTTTCCGTGCTGTAATTGTTATATGGTAATATGGTCTGTGGGGGAAACTGGAGCACACAAAGGAAACGCACACATTTCACAGGGAGAATGTACAGAGAATCCTTACAGAGGACACCATAATTGATCGCAGAACTCCAGAATGCCCCAAACTCATATCTTTTTTAAATTACATTTTCTTTGGAACATGTTTTAAATGTTGTATGTTCAAAGTGCAAAGGAACAGTTCTCTCGGTTAAGCTTGGTAAGAATGATTACCTTCATGTAATGTTCCAATTGTTTCTAAATACAGATTGTCAGTGAGTGAGGTTCCCAATGTTAGAAAACAATTTCCAAATAATTCAGAGAATTTAAACAGAGTAGTTTGAAGAAAGGTTATCATCCTGAAGTATTTAGTTTGTCTCTCCATAAATATTGAATAGTTGGCTGACTATTTCAGTGTCTCTGTTTTTGTTTCAGATTTCTAGCCTTTATAATTTATGATTTTGCTTACAACTGAATGTTTGAATCAGGTAAGCCAATCTGAACCTCTACTGTATTACAAATATTGAAGAATTTGGGGAGATGAAAGCTTGCATATGGCTTGGCAGAATATAAGTTCTGGCCAGCCCCATTTCAATATTTGGACTCCTGTTGTGACTGCAAATGAGTCACCACTGAGACTGGAGCTTTAGGTGTAAACTGTCTTTAATTGTTATGATAATCAGGCATGTTGGAGAATTTATCTCTCCTGGGGAAAGTCTGAAGAAACTCTGTATTATAATGATGTTTCATCGGTTTTCATCATAAAAATAGCAATAAAGGCAGGTTTATGGTTCTAATTACCTACTTAAACATTTATGTGCAGACGGAAAACTTTGTAGAATTACATATTTATAATGGGGCTACATCCCCGCTGACATGATACCTCTGAGAACAGTTGTAGACGAGTGTGTCCCCACAAAATCATTTAGAGTCTTTCCCAATTCGAAGTCCAGAAGTCCTGGATGAACCATGAGATCCACAATCTGCTGAGGGCCAGATCGGTGGCATTCAGGTCTGGCGACCAAGTAAGATACAAGAGGTCCAGGTACGATCTCTAGAAAGCCATCTCATGGATGAAGTAGCAACTCTGGACTAAACTTGAATCACTGAAGATTACTCGACAGTTGTGGCAGGACTTGAATGCTATTACCTCTTACAAAGACAAACCAAGCAACTTAGGCTTTGCACCTAGATGAGCAAAATGCCTTCTATGCTCACCTTGTATAATCTTTGAATTTTGAACTTTGACCATTAAAACATGGAGGAATATTCACAAACCTCCATTGCCCCATGACTTCAGTTTCTGAGAGCATTATTCACGAGGATGAATCCATAGAAAGCATCTGGCCCAGATGGGATACACAGTGGAGTACTAAAGACTTGTGCTGATCAACTGGCTGGAGTGTTCACCAATATCTTTAACCTCTCACTTCGACAGTCTGAGGTAACCATTTGCTTCAAGCAGACTTCACTTATACTGGTGCCTAAGAAGAATGTGGTAATGTGCCTCAATGACTATCATCCAGTAGCTCTTAAATTCACTGTGAATAAAGTGTTTTGAGAGGTTAGTGCTGAGACAAATCAACTCCTGTACGAGAAACAATTTGGATCTGCTCCAATCTGCCAACTGGTGCAACAGGTCCACAGCAGATGCCACGTCATTGGCTCTTCACTAAACCCTGGAACTTCTGGACTACAAAAATGCACATGTCAGGATGTTCTCTATCAATTACAGCTTGGTATTCAAAACCACTGTCCCCTCAAAATGAATTACGTAATAAGCTCCAAGACCTTGGCCTTAATACCTCCTTGTGCAATTGAATCCTAATTTTCCTTACTTGCAGACGCAGTCAGTTTGAATTGACAACATCTACTTCACAAACTCCATCAGCACAGGTGAAACACAAGGCCGTGTGCTTAGCTCCCTGCTCTATTCGCTTTATACTTATGACTGTGGGGCTAAGAACAGCTTCAATACTATTTTTAAGTTTTCTGAGGGCACCACTTTCGTAGGCTGAATCAAAGGTGGTGATAATTAAGCATATAGGAGGGAGATTGACAATCTGGCTGATTGGTGCCATGACCCTCTCTCAATGTCAGCAAGACCAAGGTGCTGATTATTGACTTCAGGAGGAAGGACCAGAGGTCCATGAACCAGTCATCATCGGGGCGATCAGAGTTAGAGAGGATCTGTCTTGAGCACTGCAAGTAACTGAAGAAAGCACAGTGACTCCTTTACTTTCTTAGAAGTTTGTGAATATTCGCCATGCCATTTAAAACTTCGACAGACTTCTATAGATATATGGTGGAGAGTATATTGATTGGTTGCATCATGGCCTGGTATGGAATCACCAATGTTTGAATGGAAAATCCAACACAAGTAGAAAATATGTGCCAGTCCATTATGGTTAAAGCTGTCCCTGCCACTGAGAACATCTACATGGAGCGCTGTCAAAGGAGAGCGGCATCAAGCAACCCCACACCCAGGCCATGCTCACTTCTTGATGTTGCCATTAGGAAGAAGGTACAGGCACCTCAAGGCCCACTCTACCAGGTTCAGGAAATGTTATTACCCCTCAACCATCAGGCTCTCAAACCGGTGAGGATAACTTCATTCAACTTCATTTGCTCCAAACTGAACTGTTGCAACAACCTATGTGCTCACTTTCAAGGACTTTTCATTTTGCATTCTCGATATTTATTTCTTATTCAGCTACTATCATCTTTTTTTTTCTTTTGAATTTGCTTAGTTTGTTGTTTTTTGCACGTTACTTATTTATCCATCTTGTCGGGTGCGGTCTTTCATTGATTCTGTTGTGTCTTGGATTTATTGAGTATGCCCAAAAGAAAATGAATCTCAGGGTTGTTATGTACCTTGATAAAAATTTATTTTGTATTTACTTTGACCTTTGAACTTTGAATATTTAACTACTGGTGGGTGTTCCAAAGATTACTGAGCACAAAACCCAAAACACCCAAAATAACTATATTTACTTCTATTTCAGAATATACTTCTATTGCACTGTTATGGAATGGCTCCCTGGTTATACAAAAAGGAAGAATATTAATTGACAAAACAATTATTTCTTGAACTATGCATTAAATGGCAGAGATATGAATTGGTACTGAAGATGGCCACTTAATGCCTTCCCCATTCTTATCCTGAGAGCTTCAATTGGGGCCAATTAACCCTCATTTATTGTCTTCCGCTGCACGGTTACAATGGTGCAGAATCAGAATCTCTCATATTTAATGGCTAGTCCCCATGTTCTCAAAATTTCAACGGATCTTACACTGTTTTTTATGACTGATTCCCATTCCCATTTGTATTCACTTGCTGCTACCCCTATCTCACAACTCCTGAAAGATGACGCATACTAACAATCCCTAACACAGCCACCATACAGAATCTGTTAACTTGTTTGAACTTCCAGTTGATGACTCCAGTTCATGCATAACTCAAATCTGGCCACTTTCACTCAGTAATTCTGAGTTGGCTACCTTGTAGTTCTTGGTAAAAATAGGTCACAGTTTTAAACTGTTTCATTTTAAATCTCCTCAAACCTTCCTATCTCCATGAATTCCTCTGTTCTAATCAGTTTTTGAAATACTTTTGTCCCTTATAACTGTGTGAGATTCTCTTGAATGCTTTGGTTTCTGCCAGATCTCAAAGATCTGCTGGTATCTGCCAGTTATAGCTACTGTAAGTAACCCTTAATGTAGGAAGGTGATAGGAGGCTCAGGAGGGAGTTGTAGGGAATGTGGAAGAGGATGGATTACAGGGAGCTAAGAGGGGATATGGATTATGATAAGTAATTATTCCTTCACTTATGATTTTTACTGTATAATACAATTTTAGGGTGGTGAGGTGGAGATATGCCTCTACCAAAAGCATTCCTTCCCTTTGCTAGCCGCCAGGTCACCCTTAAGCAAGGTATAGCATCTGCTTAGCCCTGGATCAGGATCACATGAAGCCATGGGTGCAGGTGGTGGATGGATGTATGCATATCACAAGTGCTGGTTATGTGACCACTGATACCAGGCAGATAATCTCTGAAGAGTATTGATAATGCCTGGGGTCACCCATCTTGTTAAGTTACTGCTCAGAAGAAGGAAATGACAAACCGGATTTGTGGAAAAATTTCCCAATAACAAAGACCATGATCGGTCATGTCATACCACACAGCACATAATGGATGAATACAGTTATCTTCTTGAGATAATCCTTCATATCTTAGAACACTTTCAGATTAATTATAGTATGGTTGAAAATCTCATAGGAGCTATCAAATTCTTCCATCTGCTTTCTCCCTTACCCCCCTCTCTGTTACATGATCACAATCAACATCCTATTCTCTAATCAATGTGCACTGAAGTGCTTAATATTCTTCCCTAAAGGAAAGAAAGCTTACTTTTTTTAATAGTGCTTTTCATGGTTACAGGGCACATCACAGCTAATAAAATATTTTAAAAAAACTATTTCTTCAAAATGTACAGTTTTTTCAACATGCATATCAGATCAACTTTAGCTTTGGATATTACTTCTGATATTAAAATTGTGGCAATCAATTGTTATTGGATTAGTACAGGAAAGTAGCAACGAGGTAAAGATAAGCCGTGAACTTACTGAATGGAGGAGCTTGCAGAGAGAATTAAAAGAACTCCTCCAATTATTTATGTGATCTTTAACAGAGAAGTGGGTTGATGTCCCTAATGAGACAGCAGTTAGATGGTTCAGTGAGGGTGAAAGAACACCCATTCCCAAACACGTCACTTGTTAGTTCCATCATATCAGAGGCTCAAGGCAACATGAACTGGCATTGCCCTCTGTTGAGTGTGTACGTGAAAGAAATCCAGACTTTGTGGAGGAAAAGTGGTGAGTGGTTTCCATGATGTGCTAAGCTGTGTCCACAACTCTCTGCAGTTTCTGCTGATCATGGGCAGAGCAGTTGCCATGCGAAGACATCGTGCATTCAAATAGAATGCATTCTATGGTGCAATGATAAAATTTTGGAAGGGTCAAAGAGGTCATGCCAAACTTTTTTTTAGCTTTCTGAGGAAGTGGATGCACTGGTCAGCTTTCTATGCCTTGGCATCAATGTGGTTGTACCAGGATCAGCTATTGGTAGTCGACAGGAGCATCCAGCCATATTGGGTTGTATCTTGAATAATGATGGGATTTAGTGAGTCTAGTGACATGACAATTTTTCCCTTGACTCAGCAAAATGAAGGAGCTGATGGCTGACTTCAGGAATGGGATGGCGTCCATTTATTTATTTATTTATTTTGTTGGGTCAAGGGAAAGATTGCTGTCATGTCTCTAGTCTCTCTATTTCCTTCAAATTTGTCTCATCATTATTTAAGATACAACCCACCAAGGTGGCATGAATTGCAAACTTACAGATGGAGTTAGAGCTGAACATGGCCATACAATCCTGAGTGAATAGGGAGTGGAGTAGGGACCTGAGAAGCCAACCTTGTGGGGAATCTGTGCTGAGAATAGTTTTATGCAGGTCTTGCTGTCCACCCTTACTGCTGAACAGGAAGTCAAGGACCCAGATGCAAAAGGAGGTGTTGAGTTTTAGGTTTAGTTGGCTGGAGATAGGGTTGCTTGGATTTATAATACTGAAAGCAGAGCTGTAAATAATAAGCAATAGTCTTGAAGCAAATTAGAGTGGATAAATCCCCAGGGCTCATCAGGGTGTTCCTTCAGACCATGTGGTTGTCTAGTGCAGAAATTTCAGGGTCCTAGCAGAGACATTTAAAGTATCCTTGGCAACAGGAGAGATGAGGCAGAATTGGAGGATGGCTAATGTTGTTCTGTTGTCTAAAAAAAAGAATAATCTGGGAAGTTATAGGCTGGTGAGCATGATGTCAGAAGTGGGAGAGTTATTGGAAGGTATTCTAAGGTCTGGATGGATGAATATTTGGGTGGACAGGTACTGATTAGGAATGGTCAACATGGTTTTGTGCATGATGGATCATGTCTAACCAATCTTATAAAGTATTTTGAAGAAGTTATCAGGAAATTGATGAAGGCAAGGTAGTGAATGTTGTTTCCATGGCCTTTCACAAGGTCCCACGTAGGAGGATGGTCAAAAAGGGTTGTTGCTTGGCATTCGGGATGAGGTAGTAAATTGGGTTAGACATTAGATTCATGAGAGAAGTCAGAGAATAGTAGATCTGTAACTAGTGGAGTGCTGCAGAATTGCTGCTGGATCTGATGCTGTTTGTCATCTATATCAGTGATCTGGATGATTATGTGGTAAACTGGATCTGCAGATTTGTGGATGACACCAGTACTGGGGGGTGCAGTTGACAGTGAGGAAGATTATCAAAGCTTGCAGAGGGACCTGGACCAGATGGAAAAATGGACTGAAAAATGAAAGGTAGAGTTTAATGCAGACAAGTGTGAGGTATTGCACTTTGGGAGGACAAACCAGGGTAGAATTTACATGATGAATGGTAGGGGACTGAGGAGTGTGTTAGAACAGAGGGTTCTAGGAATACAGATCCATAATTCCTTGAAAGTGGTGTCACATACAGATAGGGTTGTAAAGAGAGCATTTAGCACATTGGCCTACATCAATAAAAGGATTGAGTACCGAAGTTGGGATGTTATGTTGAAGTTGTATAAGTTGATGCTGAGGCCTAATTTGGAGTGTTGTATGCAGTTCTGCTCAGCTATCTACAGGAAAGATATCAGTAAGATTGAAAGAGTACAGAGAAAATTCACATGAGTGTTTTAGGGAAAGATTGAATAGGTTTGGACTTTATCCCTGAGAGTGTAGAAGAATGAGGGGAGATTCGATGAGGATGTACAGAATGATGAGGCTATAGATAGCATAAATGTAAGCAAGCTTTTTCCACTGAGGTTGGATGAGAAGAGAAATGGGTTATGGGTTAAGGGTGAAAGGTGAAATGTTTGAGGGAAGATGAGGAGAAACTTCTTTACTCAGAGTGGTGAGAGTGTGGAATGAGCTGCCGGTGGAAATGGTAGATGTGGGTTTGGATAGGTACAATGATGGGAGGGGCATGAGGGCTATGGTCTGGATGCTGATCAATGGGACAAGGCAGATTAATAGTTTAGCATGGACTAGATGGGCCAAAGGGTCTGTTTCTGCTCTGCAGTATTTTATGACTCCATGACTCTATGACTAATAGTATGACATAGGTATCTTTACTACCCAGATTCTCCAGAGACAAGTGAAGAGCAAGGGAGATGGCATCTGCCACAGACCTGTTTCAGCAGAAGGCAAGTTGCACTGGGTCTATGTTGTCTAGGAGGCTGGTGTTAATGTTTGCCATGACCACTCTCTTGAAGCACTTAAAGAATATAGATGACAGAGCCAGAGGTGGTAGTCATTAATACACATTTTTTAAAAAAAGTTCCAGGATGCACTGCTGTTAAAGCAGGTGAGAACTTCAGACTGAAGCAGATTGATCATTGACCTTGTGTACCTAGTTGAAACTGTCTCTGTGTTGATTAGTCTAGCAGGTCAATTCTGTCTGTGACACCACAGAAACAAAGAGTGGTCAAATCCCAAATTCCCCATACAGTTCTCAATTTCATGACATAATGTTTAACTATTCTCAATTGTATGACATTTCTAATTATACATTACTATTTGCCTAATGGATGGGATAATGAACAGTTCTGAATTGAATTGACTTTATTACTTACATCCTTCACACACACGAGGAGTTAAAAATCTTTATGTTACGTCTCTGTCTTCATATGCAATGTGCAATTTATAGTAATTTGTAATAAATAGTGTGTACAACAGGACAGTGAATATAGCATAAAAATGCAATTGTCTCAGCATGATTTATTCATTCTGATGGCCTGGTGGAAGAAGCTGTCCTGGAGCCTGTTTTATGCTGTGGTACCATTTCCCAGATGGAACAGTTCTAGGTGAATGTCAGCTGTCAATAATTGGTAGGATGTATAACTGTTTTTGAAAGTAAACTTTGACTTTGGTTGTTAATGGAATTAATTGGTACCTTAGGGCTATTGAGGGATGTTGGCTTGGTGTTCAGGAACATGATTTGTATTTAAGTGCACAACTGATGTCTGGTGAGTTGGGAGCTCTTTGTGGTTAGGTTGGGTATGGAATGTCATGAACTGGTGTTGGTGGCTGTCGGGTCATCCAGCAACGTTATATCCAGCCAGAGGGAGTTTTGACAATAGACAATAGACAGTAGGTGCAGGAGTAGGCCATTTGGCCCTTCTAGCCAGCACCGCCATTCACTGTGATCATGGCTGATCATACACAATCAGTACCCTGTTCCTGCCCTCTCCCCATATCCCTTGACCCCGCTATCTATAAGAGCTCTATCTAACTCTCTTTTGAATGCATCCAGAGACTTGACCTCCACTGCCTTCTGGGGCAGAGCATTCCACATATCCACCACTGTCTGGGTGAAAAAGTTTTTCTGCCTCTCTGGTCTAAATGGCCTACCCCTTATTCTTAAACTGTGGCCTCTAGTTCTGGACTCACCCATCAGTGGGAACATGCTTTCTGCCTCCAGTGTGTCCAATCCCTTAATAATCTTATATGTTTTAATCAGATCCCCTCTCATCCTTCTAAATTCCAGTGTATACAAGCCCAGTCGCTCCAATCTTTCAACATATGACAGTCCCGCCATTCTGGGAATTAACCTTGTGAACCTATGCTGCACTCCCTCAATAGCAAGAATGTCCTTCCTCAAATTTGGAGACCAAAACTGCACACAATACTCCAGGTGGGGTCTCACCAGGGCCCTGTACAGCTGCAGAAGGACCTCTTTACTCCTATACTCAATTCCTCTTGTTATGAAGGCCAGCATGCCATTAGCTTTCTTCACTGCCTGCTGTACCTGCATGCTTGCTTTCATTGACTGATGTACAAGAACACCTAGATCTCGTTGTACTTCCCCTTTTCCTAACTTGACTCCATTTAGATAGTAATCTGCCTTCCTGTTCTTGCCACCAAAGTGGATAACCTCACATTTATCCACATTAAACTGCATCTGCCATACATTTGCCCACTCACCCAACCTGTCCAAGTCACCATGCATTTTCATAACATCCTCCTGACATTTCACACTGCCACCCAACTTTGTGTCATCGGCAAATTTGCTAATATTACTTTTAATCCCTTTAAAATGGTTAATGTATATTGTAAACAGCTGCGGTCCCAGCACCGAACCTTGCGGTACCCCACTGGTCACAGCCTGCCATTCTGAAAGGGACCCGTTAATTACTACTCTCTGTTTCCTGTCAGCCAGCCAATTTTCAATCCATGTCAGTACTCTGCCTCCAATACCATGTGCCCTATTTTTGCCCACTAATCTCCTTTGTGGGACTTTATCAAAAGCTTTCTGTAAGTCCAGGTACACTACATCTACTGGCTCTCCCTTGTCCATTTTCATAGTTACATCCTCAAAAATCTCCAGAAGATTAGTCAAGTATGATTTTTCCTTCACAAATCCATGCTGACTCAGACTGATCCTTCTACTGCTATCCAAATGTGTCGTAATTTCCTCTTTTATAATTGACTCCAGCATCTTTCCCATCACTGACGTCAGGCTAACCGGACCATAATTCCCTGTTTTCTCTCTCCCTCCTTTCTTGAAAAGTGGGACAACATTAGCCACCCTCCAATCAGCAGGAACTGTTCCTGAATCTATAGAACATTGGAAAATGATTACCAATGCGTCCACGATTTCTAGAGCCACCTCTTTAAGTGGTCCCAGGGACTTATCAGCCTTCAGACTCAACACCGTTTCTTGCCTAATATAAATTTCCTTCAGTTCATCCTTTACCCTAGTTCCTTTGGCCACTATTACATCTGGGAGATTGTTTGTGTCTTCCCTAGTGAAGACAGATCCAAAGTACCTGTTCAACTCGTCTGCCGTTTCCTTGTTCCCCATAATAAATTCACCCGTTTCTGTCTTCAATGGCCCAATTTTGGTCTTAACTATTTTTTTGCTATTCATATACCTAAAGAAGCTTTTACTATCCTCCTTTATATTCTTGGCTAGTTTACCTTTGTACCTCATTTTTTCTTGGCGTATTGCCTTTTTTGTTATCTTCTGTTGCTCTTTAAAAGCTTCCCAGTCCTCTGGTTCCCCGCTCATCTTTACTATGTTATACTTCTTCTCTTTTATTTTTATACTGCCCTTTACTTCCCTCGTCAGCCACGGCCGCCCCTTACTCCCCTTAGGATCTTTCTTCCTTTTTGGAATGAACCGATTCTGCACCTTCTGCATTATTCCCAGAAATACTTGCCATTGTTGTTCCACTGTCTTTCCTGCTAGGGCATTGTTCCATTGAACTTTGGCCAGCTCCTCCCTCATAGCTCCATAGTTCCCTTTGTTCAACTGTAATACTGACACATCCGATTTTCCCTTCTCCTTCTCAAATTGTAGGTTAAAACATATCATATTATGGTCACTACCTCCTAATGGTTCTTTTACCTCGAGGTCCCTGATCAAATCTGGTTCATTGCACAACACTAAATCTAGAATTGCCTTCTCCCTGGTAGGCTCCAGTACAAGCTGTTCTAAGAATCCATCTCGGAGGCACTCCACAAACTCCTTTTCTTGGGGTCCAGTACCATTCTGATTCTCCCAGTCTACCTGCATGTTGAAATCCCCTATGACAACTGTATCATTACCTTTGCGACATGCCATTTTTAACTCTTCATTCAACTTACACCCTACATCCAGACTGCTGTTTGGGGGCCTGTAGCTAACTCCCATTAGGGTCTTTCTACCCTTAGAATTTCTCAGTTCTATCCATACTGACTCTACATCCCCTGATTCTATGTCCCCCCTCGCAAGGGACTGAATATCATTCCTCACCAACAGAGCCACCCCACCTCCTCTGCCAGTCAGTCTGTCCTTTCGATAAGATGTATATCCTTGAATATTCATTTCCCAGGCCCTGTCCGCTTGAAGCCATGTCTCTGTTATTCCCACAACATCGTACTTGCCAATTTCCAACTGAGCCTCAAGCTCATCTACTTTATTCCTTATACTTCTTGTACTTGAGTTTGATGTGTGAAGATCTTGAACTCAGTGGATAAGGAAGCGTGGAAGAAATGGCCATTTTAGAATAATTATGTGAGATTGGCACATACCGTACATAGCCTGAAGAGATTCCTGATTTATGTTCAATTTGTTGTCTAAGGCTGCCCTAAGTTATGTAATAAGATTCCTCAGAGGATCTGCTTTTTCATAAGTGGCTTGTGCTGTATGCACTATGAAAAATTACCTACACAGTGTATAGCTGTGTATCGAACATCTCTGCAGGCATTTGGGTTCTCTGATATGCTATTGTGTCAGATACATATAAAGGAACCAGAATAAAAATTGTAGAGCAAAACACACAAAGTGCTGCAGGAACTCAGCAGGCCAGGCTGCATTGATGGAGAGGAATAGTCAACATTTCAGACTTGGACCCTTCATCAAGATTGGGAAACAAGGGGGAAGAAGCCAAAATTCTGGCTTCTTGCCTCTTTGTTTCCAGTCCTGATGAACGGTTTCGGCCCTAAATGTCAACTCTTTATTCCTCTTCGTGGATGCTGCCAGATCTGCTGAAATCCTACAGCGTTTTGTGTGTGTTTATTAAAAATTATAGCGCTTTTGGATTTGCAGGAAGTCTTAGATTTTCAATTTTGCTTCAGTTTCTGGCAGGATTTTTAGGAGCATTGAAATACAGTGAATTCTTGTGTTGCAAATCTGTATCTCCTTGAAAGTAGCAACATAAGTTGATAGGATGTTGAAGAAGGGGTACGGCACCATTGACTTCACTGGTTTTGGTGTTGAGGTTTAAAAGTCAGGAAGTCATGATGCAGCTGTGTAAAACTTTGAGTAGAGCACATTTGGAGTTCTGTCTACAGTTCTGGCTTCTAGACTACAGGATGCAGATGGGAAATTTAGAAAGAGTGCAGAGAGATTCACCAGGATGTTTCCTGGATTAGAGATTATTACTTACTTACTGCCTATTACACAGCTGGCATGTAGGGCAGCAACAAAGGTCCTCCATCTCTGGCAGTGTTCAGGGCTTCCGGTCCTTCATATTAATGCGTGACTGAGATTCTGGTGTAGGGGGCAAGGCTTTGGGTTCCTGGATCATTGGGGCCTCTTCTGGGTGAGGTACGACCAGTACAAAAAGGATGGGTTACACCTGAACCTAAAGGGGTCCAATATCCTAGCAGGCAGCTTTAATAGAGATGTTAGGGAGGGTTTAAACTAATTTGGCAGAGGGATGGGAACTGGAGTGATAGGGCTGAGGAAGAGGAAAACAGAAATAAGTCAAAGATAGCATGCAACAGAGATGATAGAAAGGACAGGCAGGAGATGAGGCATAGTCATAGCAAAAGTGAGGGCATACAAGGAAGCCAAAGCTCGTGGGAAGATAGAGGATTGGGAAACTTTGCAGAAGAAAACTGAGAACGTCATTAGGAAGGAAAAGATAAACTATGAAAGGTAGCTGGCATTGGTGGAGCATTGGGTGATTGGCAGAAAATAGAGAGTGGGAATACAGGGATCCTATTCTGGCTGGCTGTCAGTTACCAGTGGAGTTCCACAGGGGTTGGCATTGGGACTGTTGATTTTTACGATGTATGTCAATGATTTGGACTATGGAATTAATGGATTGTGGTTAAATTTGCTGATGATACAAAGATAGGTGGAGGAGCAGATAGTGTTTTAGAAACGGAGAGTCTACAGAGAGACGTAGATAGTTTAGGGAATGGGCAAAGAAGTGGCAAATGAAATTCAATGTTGGAAAATGTACGGTCATGTACTTTGGTGGAAGAAATAAATAGGCAGACAATTATTTAGAGGGGGAGAGAATTCAAAATGCAGAAATGCAAAGAGACTTGGGAGTCCTCATGCAGGATACCTTAATGGTTAACCTCCAGGTTGAGTTGGTGGTGAAGAAGGTGAATGGAATGTTGGCATTCATTTCTAGAGGTATAAGGCACACTTGGAGTATTGTGTGCAGTTTTGGGCTCCTTATTTTAGAAAGGATATACAGACACTGGAGAAGGTTCAGAGAAGATTCACAAAAATGATTCCAGGAATTAAAGGGTTACCATATGAGGAACGTCTGGCAGCTCTTGGGCTGTATTCCCTGGAGCTTAGGAGAATGAAGGAGGATCTCATAGAAACATTCTGAATGTTAAAAGGCCTGATATTAGATATGGCAAAGTTATTTCCCATGGTAGGGGAGTCTAGGACAAGTGGGCACGACTTCAGGAATGAAGTACGTCCATTTAGAACAGAGATGGGGAGAAATTACTTTAGTCAGAGGGTGGTAAATCTGTGGAATTTATTGCCACATGTGGCTGTGGAGGCCAAGTAATTGGGTGCATTTAAGGTAGAGATAGATAGGTTCTTGATTAGCCAGGGCATCAAAGGCAGGGGAGTGGGGATGACTTGAAGAATTGGATCAGCCCATGATTGAATGGTGGAGCAGGCTTGATTGGCCAAATGGCCTACTTCTGCTCCTATATCTTATGATCTTGTGGACTTTAACTCAGCAGGTCTGGCAGCATCCATAGGAATGAACAAACAATTTATGTTTTGGGCCGCGATCGTTCTTCGGGACAGGAAAGGAAGACAGAAGATGCTTGAATATAAAAGGTAGCAAAAGGGAAAGGAGGATAGCTAGAAGGTAATAGGTGAAGGAGAAAGGAAAGGAAGAGAGTACCCAGGGGGAGATGATAGACAGCTGAGAAGAGGTCAGAGGCCAGAGTGGGGAATAGAAGAAGGGATGGGGAGGAAAATTTTAGTTTTGCTGGAAGGCGAAATCCATATTCATGCTGTTAGGTTGGAGGCTAACCAGATGTAATATAAGCTATGGTTCCTTCACCCTGAGGGTAGCCTCATCTTGGCACAAGAGGAGGCCATGAACTATATTGTTAGAATGGGAATGGGAATAGTCATTAAAATGTTCGGCCTCCAGGAATTTCCGCATTTGGCAGATGGGACAGAGGTGCCATCTGCCAAGCAGTCCCACAATTTATGATGTGTCTCACCCGTATAGAGGAGGCATATTCTATGTGTATTTCTCCAAAATGTAGCACCATAAAATACAGTTGCTTACTTTATTTCCTTCATTTTCGAAATATATTCCTAAATTCACACTTGGTTGTCATCATAATTTATTGTTTTTGTTTTAATATGACATCAATGAGCTTTCCAGATCTTTTTTGATTTTTGATCGGGACTTGTTCATTTTCAGAATGTAGCTATCTGTAGGAATGTGCAAAGTCATTAATGATATATATTAGATGAGTGCTTTCAGGCATCCAAGAAATTATTTCACAATTTTCAGCTTTGATAAAATATTAAAGTTTAATTAGAAATGTGACTTTTACATGCATTCTCCCTATGTCCCCAAGTTGAAAGAATTATGAATATATTTATTGATATGATAGATGCACATTATTATATGCAAATTGAATACAATATATCAAAAACTTAATCATCTGGTTAAATGTCTTCATTACTGCATAATTCTATTTTGGTTTATGAAAAATATAATTTTATAAATATATTACTAACATCACTGCCATTGCACTGGCCATTGCTCCTCTAAGGTACAAGAAGGCAGATGTGTAAAAAGCATTTATTGTGGTTTAATAATAGTTGTGAACATGATAATTTATTCTGTTCTGATGAGAATTATCACAGCACAGAAGGAGGTCATTTTATTCATAGAATCTTTGTTGGTTTTCTGAAAGAGCAACTCAATTTCTTCTGTTTTCCAGTTCAATTGTCTTAGCTATACATTTTTTTCTCCATTGTATTCTCTTTTGAAAGTGAGAATTGGATGTTTTCACTGCTTTTCCAGGCAATGAATTCCAGGGTGGAAGGTACTTTCCTTGATTCACCTTTGTTTTTTTTTTACCAATCATTTGAAATGTTTGCCTTTGGTTTCTCAGACCTGCCATCAAAGGCAACAGTTTCTATTTCTTCCACATTGTCTTTCTCAAATTAAACATCTCCTTTTAACCTCTCCTGCTTGAAGGAACACAATTGCAATCTCTCCACTTATTCCAAATCACTTATTCTTATTCACAGGGCCATTTTATATAATTTTGTCTGTACCCTTTCTGAATCCTTGTTCAGCAGAGAACCAAACTGACTGCAACTGGACTTTCAAGGAAGTTCAACCTCCTGATTTTGACTTAGAAAATAACTGCTTCACAATTTGTCTTCATATTTTCCAAGATCTGTGTACATGCACACTCATATTTACTGTTTCTGCACCCCAATTTCCCTCGGGATCAATAATGTATGTCTGTCTGTCTGTCTCATTTGGAACTGTACCATTGATTCTGCATTGCCTTTCCCTGTTCTTCCTACCAAATGTATCTCTCTGTTTGATTTCATCTGCTAAGTGTCTGTTCATTCCACCTGCTGGTCCATATCGTTTTTCTATCCTTTGCTATCCACCTCACTTTTACCACAGTTCTAAGTTTTGTGTGAGCTACATAGTTTGAATTGCAACTTTCTACATCCAAGTCCTAGTCTTAATGTAATCTCCCAGGTCTCCAGTTCTTGAAATGCTACGTCATGTCTTCATCCGGTCCAAGAAACTGATCAACATAGCTCTGTGTTTTTTCTTCCCCTAAGCCATTTTTGCATTGATGCAGCCTCTGTCACTTTAATTTCAATTGTACTAATAAGCTTATTGTGTGAATTTTATTAAGCAGCCTTTGAACTTCTTAATGAACAGCAAACACTCATAAGTTCCCAATGTTACCTCATTGGTAAGTTATTTAAACACAGTTTAGTAGATCCATGCACTCTTTCTGCCACAAAGGCATATTCCTCCAAATTATTTTTAATTTTATCCCTGATTATCATATTTATCAATTTCCCCACAATCAAGATTAAACTGGAAATATACTTCAAAGTTCAAAGGTAATGTGTTATCAAAGTACATAAACGTCACCATATACAATCCTCAGATTCATTTTCTTGTGGGCCTACTCAAAAAACCCATTATAGAATGTAACCAGATGACCGTCGAATATCATTTATTATCATTAAAGTGCACTAATGTATTCACCTTGGTAATGCTTTTACCAAGTTTTTTATGTTGTGTATAAGGTACAGGGTTGGTGGGATTCTAATGTTGTTTATATTGTTTTTTAGAATTGCTACTACCGTATTGTTTTTGTATACTTTGTTTTATTGTTTTCATACTGCATACATAACAAGTTTGAGGCCTGAAATTAAACTGAGATCGTAACAGTGGGAACTGTTTTTTTTAAAAATCCATTTCATCGTTGTTATTTTGATACCCTCTTTCTGCATTAAAACAGCTAAAACAGATAAAGGAATTGAAGTCTTGAAAAAGTATTTGTTGTCCTGCATGTGTATTTTCCCAGGCTACAAGAATAATAATCATAATAGAATCAACGAAAGACTGCACCAAATTGGGCATTTAAGGAATGTGCAAAATACATTATTTTATTTAATCTCTGCAATCTTGTTGTCCTCTATCACCGCATTCCTCTCAAAGGACAAATGGAATATTATGCCCAGTATATCCATCCTCAGGCACTTTCTCCCCTTAGCAAATTAGTATACTTGCCATGCCCACATAGTGATTAAGAGCAAGCAGTCTGTCGCATCATTATCACTTATTCATCTGCCCATTTTGAAATGTATTTTCATTGTATCGCTAGCTTCTCCTTAGTAAAGAGGAATGAAAGTTACTCATTTAGTAATGCCCAATCTTTCCTTGTGCCCCCTGCTTATTATGCATGTGTCAGGAGAAGATGGCATTTTTTATTATCTGTTACTCTGTTCTAACCTTTTTAGATCTAACCTGATTCATGTTTGTGCTAAGCATTGGACATTTCCAGTAGTGCCAATTTACTCACAAGCGATCCCTTGATCCACAAACATATTTCCATTTTTCAAATATTAGTTTACAAATTGATCTTTATGTTTCTGGCCTGTGTGATGGTGTTGGGTTTGGTGACTATGAAGTTCTAAGCTCAACCAAAGACCTTAAGCCCTATCTGATATGAATAGCCACAAGTACTCGCGCTAACGCAAGGTTATACTGTAACTACTGAATCTTCAAAGACAAGTTCAGTTGCCTTTTTTTTCTCCACAGTGAATTTGGCTGCTAATATGTACTATTTGAGTAGTGAGTTCCCCCTCTCTACCAAGGAGAAGATAGTCTAACAAAGTAGTTTAAACACAGTCAAATTATTTTCAGTGCTACACAATTAAATCCAAATAACAATCTTAAAACACATTTAAAACTCACAGAATATTTCTATCTTAAATATTTCCAAATTATAAACAATGTCTAAACCACAAAGGATTTCCAAAAAGCAGGTACGATTCCCATAATCTAAAGAGACATATCAATGATGCAGATGAACCAATCAATCATCACTGAAATTGAAGGCAGAGGACTGGATTCTAGTTCACCCCATGTTGCTTTTGCATTTCTTGATGTTCTTTGCTCCATTCCTAATAAGCATGAACTGCTGTCTACTGTTATACTGTTATTTGCCACTTCAGTGACTTCACTCATATGATATTCTTTCAAATACTTTTAAAACAGATGGCATCTTCTTGGTGACATAGATCCCAGTTACCCACAAATAGCTGTGAAGCTAAGTTAATGGAATACATAAACCTTCCAACTTATTAATAGATCACTTATTGGTGTGCTAGGTAATTGTCTCCATTTGGTCTGCAAGGTTCCTTGAACTAATCAACTTAGCCAGCATTGTCTCTTTGAAAAATGCCCAATTGAATAACTCATTGTCCTGTACTGCACCTCTTCATCAGGAAGCCCAGGTGCTATGGCAAGCATCCTGTTCTATAGACAGCTTGCAATGTTGTGTTCTTTTTTTCAACTTCAAGCTGATTCCAGATTTCCATTTAACAGTTAAACTTCCAACTATATTCATTGTTTAGCTGCTGGTAGTAAGTGTGAGCCTATTTTCAACTAGCTCTTGTTTTCAACCAGCAGCTAAACAATGAAGATTGGGTGGAAGTTAAGCTTACAACTGTTTGTTCTTTACAAGAGGCAGCTGCTGTGTTTAGAAAGCTAAGCTTGGCAAAAACAAGAAGTCCCCTGACCCAGGAAATGAATATCCATCAAACCTGGCAATATTAATGTTGAAATAGTTTTTTTTAAAAAAAAATTATACTAAGGTGTTTTGTTATCACAATGCCATGTTTAGAATTAGGCACCATGAAATATATCCTACTTAATGTTTTGGTAAGCAAGCTAACTGTATGTACTCATAGATTGCTTGGGAGAAAGGTGATATGGTGAAACATCATAATTTTGCATATGCAAAGGAGAAAAAGGTAACCAATGGGGACTGAGCCTTATGTTCCATTCACAGAACTACCATATATCTAATCACAAAATATACGAAGTGTTTGTGCTTTTCATTGCTTTATTTAGTAAATGTAAAATTTGAACTACCTTCATGTTTAAAAAAAAGGCTATTTTGTGTAAAATTTAGTGAAACACTATGATACCGATTGAATACCTGTATATGTATTAGTTTATCTATCAAAATAGAGTATTTACCTGTATATCATTTTATATATTTGTTGATATATTATCTATCTAAAACACAAAAGATGCTATGGACGCTGGAAATCCAGAACAACACACACAAAATGCTGAAGGAACTCAGCAGGTCAGGAGAGGAATAAACAGTCAATGTTTCAGGTCGGGATCCTCATCAAGACTGACAAGGAAGGAGGAAGAAGAAGCCAGAATAAGGAGGTGGGGAGGGGAAGGACTAAGGCTGGCAGATTATAACTGAAACCAGATGAGGGGCAGGTGTGTGGGTGGGTAGGTGTTTGAAGTAAGAAGCAGATAGCTGATAGGTGGAAGAGATAAAGAACTGAAGAAGAAGTAATCTGATTGGAGAGGACAGTGGATCGGGGAGAAAGGGAAGGAAGGTGGGTACTACAGGGAGGTGATGGGCAAGTGAAGAGAAGAGATGGGATAAGGGGGAAGCCAGAATGGGGAATAGTAAAAGAGCAAAAGGGGAGGGGGAGAAATTACCAGAAGTTAGAGAAATTGATGTTCATTATTTTTCTCTTATCCTTATATTAAATATTATAATCTATTTTATCTTTTGCTTTGTCTTCTGTTGCTACTGGAGAAATTGATTCCACTAGGAATCAATTTTGCTGGATTCCTCTTCTGCAGATGTTATGAATAAATTGGTGAGATTTATTTGATTCCAATGGAAGAGCCAATTGGCCAAATGTAAAACAAGCACACTATTAATATACTGTCGAATATTCTTCACTGCTAAGGATGTCAAATTCATTTTTATAATTTTCACAATATTATTGTGAGTTTATTTTTCACTCAAAGATATACCATTGTGCTGAGCTAGATATATAGTGAATTACCATAAGATTACTGCATCAACTGGCTTTAGGTCCTAGTGTTCATTGGCTTATTGTATAAATAATTATCATCTGTTTTCAATATAGATTACATCATGAGTTCCAAAATGCCATCTTCGTTAAAAATGAATTCCAGCTATTACTTCCCCATGGTGTATGAAAGGAGACCAAATAAACATAAACTGAAACCAATATTTGGATTTCCATATGTTGATACCAGTATTGTATGAAAGGCAAGTACTCCTGGTATTACAGGCAATATATTAGATGGATTGAGGATCAGCTCATCGACAGAATGGAAACTCAATTTATTTCAACATTCTTTGAAAACCCTTTTTAGGTTGGTAAAGTTGGACTACTGAGATGTTACAGGGATCAGAATTGGATTCTTAAATGCTTGCAATCTGTATTAATGGCAATGATTAGGATTATATCTATTGTACCCAAATTTGCTGATGATATCAATACAGATAGGAAAGCAAGTTGCAACATGGATGCTAAAATAGATTAGATAGTGCTGTAGATTAGGTAGATTAGATGGTGAGATAAGATAGATCATAGAGTGATGGATGTGGAAAGCTAAGTATATTCATGGCTACAAAAGATGGAGAATTGGCCATAGGACAAACAGGAAACAGGCTTGACAATGGAGTTGAAGACAAGATCAGATCTGCTCTTGAATGGTGCAGCAGATTTGAGGGGCCATGTGGTTTACATGTGTTTCTACTTCTTACATTCTTATGTTATGTTATAAAGCTTCTGTAATGCCAATCTAATTATATGGATAATTAATAGAATTTATTTTATTTTAATTAGCAATTAATTTTGTTAAATCGTTAAGGATTTAAACAAGTTGGAATTGTATTAGTTAAGAGTTTCTGCCCCACAGAACAAGGGTATATGCTGCACTTACCTCAGGATCTTTAGGCAGATTTTTGGTGTTAACGTTCCTCACCTAGCGAATGGAAAACTACAATTAGCAAAATGATTTCAGTGATTGATTTTCAAACAAGTGGTACACAAATTAAATTGAGATGAAACTAGATTTCACCACCCTCTTCTGATGAGGAATTTGTTCCATTCTCATGTTGCATAAATGTTACCTATTTAAGCACTGGCGTCAGTTTTGATGGGACTTGCTCGTGAAAGGATCTATTTTGAGCTTCAAGCTAATGGTAAAAGCAACATTTGCATCCTTAAAGAAAAGAGGTGTGTGTTTATAACAGCAAGAACAAACTATGATAATCTTTTGATTCAAAGTCAGTAAATGAATAAGGAAGACTTTATTCTGTAATGAAAGTTTTCAAGCTACTAATGTTATTTTTAAATTAATGGATACAAACTAAAAGTGGCCTTTTGTATTCTCTAAGAACGTACTTAAAAATACTGGACAATGAATGGATATTTAATTATCTTAATGTTATATATAAGAAACTCCATAAACTAATTTAACTTCGTTCATTGAATTGTACCAATTCTGGAGAACTAAATGAAACATCTGTTGTTTTCATTATGCCTCATTAACCATACCTAATGTTCATGTTCCCAGTGGTAAAGATCTGAAATTGATTTTCTTCTGAAATATGCATATATTCAGAGCAAAACAGAATAAAAAAAACACAATCCCCAACCAAATTGTTGAATTACTAATTATGACTTTGACAAAAATGTTTTCAGATACACAGTGCAATAAGAAATTCACTTGAATTACTTTTTAAAAGCCCTGCGGTGCATTGAACACACTGATGCAATTTGGTTATTGTGTTTAAGATGATGCAGACTACCATTTAGGGTACACATAATATGGAGTAAAACCATTATTATTACTTTTTATGAGATGCAGATGGATATCTGGTCTTTTTTTCTGTAGCACAGTGCCATTGGCAGCAAATTAAACTGGTGATCTCTCTTTCTCTGACCCTCAGTATATCTCTGTCTCTCTGTCTGTGTGTCTGCCTTCCCCCTCCCACCTGTCTGTCTGTCTCTCTCTCTCTCTCTCACACACACACACAGACACACACACACACACACACACACTCTCTTACACTTCTCTTTCTATTACATTACATTTTGAATTTCTGTAAAGCCATAAATTTGGATGTCATTCCCAATGCATCAACTAGCACAACTATTATTTTTACCAAAGGGACATATTTCTATTTTCTGGGGTTTCGTAAATGAGTTTCAGATGATCTAAAACCATTTGGAGCTGTGCTTTGAATTCTTATTTTCAATTTTAATACCAGAGTCAGAGGACTTAATTACTCACATCATGACTCCTGAATCATTTTGTTTCTACTTTCAATGCAAGTGAAATAAAGATGTCTTACAGCTGGACTCCACCTTTATTTTAATGTTCTGTCCTTCATCTGCATCAGGGTAGGTGTGTGTGTTATACCTATCAGCCATTTCATCTGTCCTTTCACTGTCCTTATGGCAAATTTAGTTTAGGGTATTTCTCCCTGCATCATCACCCAGTAAACCAAAACTCTGGCTTAATTTAAACATCCAGTGCAGCCATTTCCAATATGGAGCAAGAAATAATTTGTTGGAGGAACTCAGCAGGTCAAGAAATATCTGTGGGGGCAGAGGGATAGTTTTGGGTCACAGCTCTGCAGCAAGACTAAAAATGTAGAGGAGAGGTAGAATAAAGTCAGAGTAAGGGGCGATATAGGGCTGTAAGTGATAAAAGAGGACTGGGGTAGATAGAAAAAAGAGGAAAGCGGGAGGGGATAAGAAAGGTGAATCAAAGGAGAAGAAACCCAGGAGGATAGTTCTATGAGTGATGGGCAGATGAATCCTAGTTGGGGGGGGGGAAAGTAATTTGTCTAGGTAACAAGGATTGAAGGTTGAGGCCACTGAAGATAGAGCACAGTGGTTTAGCAGATGCCCACCAATCAATGCTTGTTCTCAGTGACGTACAGGAGGCCATTTTGAGAACAGTGACCATTATAAATAAGTTTAGTGGAGAAACATACGAATCTGTCTAACATCTGGAGGGGATACTTTGGTTCAACCAGAACCATTTATATTATCACAGACTTATATGTCATGAAATTTGTTGTATTGCAGCAGCAGTACAATGGAAAAATGTACATTATTAAAACTTTAAAAAGTAAATAGTTATTTTGATCAACAGAATTAATCTTATGTGCCCTCCTCACTTAAAGTAAAAACAAAGCCGGACACCCATTTTGGGCTCCCATGACTTCTTTTGAATCAGTTTAATGTTTGGAAGTTACATAACATGACTGTGGTGGTGAAATTTAAAAAAAAATGAATCTGTGATGGCTACTGACCTGTTGAAGTATAGCAAGACATTCAAAGTAAAAAATGCAGTGAAGAACGAGGAGCAGTGAGCAAAGAAATACAGACCAGCACGTGCAAATATGTTAAGTTTTAAAAAAGGAAGAATTCACAAGTTCATAAACAGTGAGTACTGGTTGATAATATTCATACAGATGAGCAGAAATGGCTGGCTATATCAGAAAGATAGACACATTTGATTACACAACAGATAACTGCATTTTATATACTGAGCAAATTCAATAGTATTTTGAAGCGAATGAAAACCAATGAGAAACGAATACCAATTTTGCACAGTGCATTGGGTTTAAAGGCATACAGTTTGCTTCGAAGTTTTATTGCTCTAACCAAACCAGCAGAAACGAGCTTTGCGAATTTTGTCAAAGTAATGCAGGATCATTTAGAACCAAAGCCATTGTTGATTACAGAATGCTTTAGGTTTCATAACCAGAATCAAAAAGAAGGGGAGTCCATTTTAGTGTCTGTGTCTAATTGACCAAACTGAGCATTGTCATTTTGGTGCACTGAGAGATCATTCAGTCTGTGGAATCTTCCAGGAAACCATTCAAGATTGGCCCCTAATTGAAGCACAATTTATATTAAAAAAAACAGTTGAAATTTCTGCATCAATATAAATGCAGACAGAGATGCAATTGAGTGGAAGTCAGGAATGAAAGTAAGTGTGAACAAAATTGCAATTTCTGAACAGAAATTGGCTTGGCTGAACAAATTGTGTTACTGTTATGGTAGGGACTCACATACACCAGACCAGATTTAAAGATGAAATTTGCAGAAAATCCCCAAAGTAGTACATGTACAAAGAGCATTTCTGGCAGAAAAAAATAAATGGACTGCATGGAGAAGAGAAAAAGATAAAAAAGCAAGTTGCAGTTTCAAAATGAGCATGAATCTGCATCCTGTTGATGAAAAATCTGATGAAAGTGACACAGGACTGTGTACTCTTGAGATTTACAGTATAGAAATTAACAATAGATAAGCAATATGGCTTACACTAGAAGTGAACAGCAAATTAATTAAATTAGATTTGGACACTGGCTCAGCTGTGTCAGTCATTCCACAAAATGAGTTTGAATGGCATTCCAAAGATACCAAACTGAAGCCAGAAGATATCCAACTAAGAACTCACACAGGAGAAAAAAATAACTCCTGTGGGAATGATATCCATAGCATTGAATACAGCAACCAACAAGTCACCTGTGGTAACACCAGGAGGATCAGCATTGCGAGACATGATTGGCTGAGACAGCTACAAACAAATTGGCCATGCATCCACCATTTATATGCCACATCCCCTGCAAAAAAGTCAACTGGAAGCGTATTAAGAAATTTACTGGATGATGTACAACTGCTACCATACAGTACACCATGAACTGTTACCTGAAAGAGCACTAACAGGAATCGGTGCCAAACTCTGTGTCGCTGGTTAGAAAGCATATTGGACCAGTGAAGGACCATGCACCTCAGAGGAAGCGTGAAAGTGACAAACGCAGTGGTCTGACTACAACAGATTTTGTAGGCAACATATCTGAGAAAGCTTCTGATATGTGAATCAGGCAGTTACTTGTGAAATGTGACTTGGTTTTAAAATGGAAGAGTGTTCAAGTAGTTTCAGGAAAGTTGTAAGCATTTGGCTTTTGTGAGTATTAAGAACCAGAAACATGAACTTCAAGTGGGAGACAACAAGCTGCTTGTAAAAGTAGATGCAAAACCAAAGTCTAGCTGGATAAACAGAAGGCCAAAAAGAAAGGGGTTAATGGAGATACAAAGACAGTAGATTCGTCAGGTGATTTTCTGGAAACCAAGAGGAGAGATCAGATCGTAAAGGAAGCAATGGAGGGATAGAATAGAACAAAACAGGGAGAAATTACTCCAATGAGTTAAATGCATCTTCCCAAGATCAAAATGCATAAACTAGAAGCAAAAGGAGGAAGAAGGAAGGTGTCAGAACCACTTCCTGCATTCTCAGAGTCAGAGACCACAGAAGAGGCCCCAGAAACTGAGATTGTTTCACCAACACAAGTCTCACCTGCCAAGCAAAGTGATCCCCCTTGTCAGGAAAGACGTTATCCCACAAGAGTAAGAAATCCTCCAAAGTTAATAAATATTTAGACCTGAATGGGACAATTTAAAGTCTACTCTGCTGTGGATGTCTATATGGTAGTTGTATTTTGTAATATACTGTGTATATAGTTGAGATGCATTCTCTACTGATTGTTGGAGCTTGGAGCTAAACAGGGAGGAGTGTTGTGTATGTCATTAATATTTGAGTATGAGTGTGTATATATATATTTTTTGATTAAACATTCTTGTTCCTTTAAATAATTAATTATGGGTTTTATATGCAGCAATACGTGAACGGCATACATCATTACGCTACCACACGATGTGTGGGCCTTGCTTAAAGTAAACATGAAGTTGGACCCTAATTTCAGACCCTCGTATCTTCCTCTGAATTAGTTTAATGTTTTGAAATTACAAAACATAACATGTGCCTTCTTCATGTTTGCACAATCAACATAAATGGGCAGACAGAAATAATTAGTAGTAATATGCAAAATACAAAGCTTAGTGGGGTAAAAGGTGAGGACGTTGGGAACTCTAATCTCTATTCTATCTAGGGACGGGTGAGGTGGTGTATGAGATCAAACACACATGCACTCAATCAACTACGGCAGATGGAAAGCCATCTTTCTGGAAAGAAGAGGGCATTTCAAAAGTCCTGGAGTGGTAAGTCTTACCTTGAGAAGAGATGGAGTGGAAGTGGGAAACTAAGATAAAGTAATGGCATCCTTGTGGGAGACCAGGGCAGGAAGAAGGATAGTGAATGTAGCTGTGAGAATCCATGACCTTCTAGTACATATCAGTGGCTAAATTGTGTTCTGAGATAGAGAAAGAAATACCCAGGAAAGGAAAAGAAGCATCTGTGATAGTCCAGGCAAATTTGCGGGCAGCCTGTGGTTAAATAAATATAATTGATGAATTCCGTAGGAAACAGCACTAATGCCGTCATCAGCGTTGTGCAGAACGAGTCATGGAGGGGTACCAGTGTACACTTGACTATCTTATATCTTCTGTGAAGAAGAGAAATACATTTTTACTAAATTAAATTAGTGACACAGCTTATCCAGTAACCAAATTGGTGTCAAAGCCCTTGTGTATTTCGATGAATTTGGTGGGATCATTGACAGAGACCAACCGCAGAAAATTGAACTTTGGCCTTATTATTATTAGGTTTAATGGAGTAATGACTCTACAGTATTTGGGCACCACAGTAGAATAATGGATAGCATGATGGTATTGCAACTTGGGGCATTCTGATGTTCAGAATTCATTTCTGACACTGCTCTGCAAGGAGTTTCTGTATGTCTGCTGTGTGGAATGTGAGGGTTTCCCACAGGTGCTCCAGTTTCCTCCCACAGTCCAAAGATGTACTGGTTGGGTTAATTGGTCATTGTAAATTGTCCTGTGATTAGGTTAGGGTTAATTGGAGTTGTAGGGTTGCTGAGGTGGTGTGGATTGAAGGGCTGGAATAAACAAATAAATGAATAAATAAAATTTATCAGTGTAACTGTACTTGTGTACACCAATACACATCTTGATAACTGCAAGATATATAATACTACTAATTTTTCAACAAGAACTTTAAGTGTAATTTGGCATCTCTAATGGAATTCATTCTCCACGCAATTATGGATTATCTTGCTATTCCACTATGCTTTATCCCATTGCCTGATTTTACAGGAGATACAGTAGTCTTACAATGAAAAACAACAGATTAACAGATAGTCTGCAACTGAAACTATTCAAACCAGTGCATGAAGACAACTGAGTGATATTATGTGTTGAGTGCATTAGTACATCAGTCAGACTTTATTTACCTTATGAAGGGGAAGAATGTTCCATCTCCAGCATTGACCAGACTAAACACTGATATGCAGCAGAAGCTGAGAGAGAATAGAATAGGAAAGTCAACCACTGCTGTGAAACTCTGGTTGTGCTCGAGATTCAAAGCATCATGCACAAATAATCAGCATTGCTCATATGGCACCAAAGCTGTGCTGTTCAATATTTCTTTTGTATTCTGGATACAGAAAGGCTAGTGATTACAGGGCTAGATACAGGTAAAACAGTCCACGTTCCAAGACTTCCTGGGTAATGTTCCCAAACTCTTCCTGCATTATACTGATGACTGCATTGACGCTGCTTCATGTTCCAAAGTTGATGTCATATTCATCAACTTTGCCTCCAAATTCCACCCTGCCCTGAAATTCACTTACTCTATTTCTGACATTTTTCTTCCCTGTCTGGATCTCTTCATCTCCATCTGTGGAGATAAACTGTCTACTGATATCTTTTATAAACCTACAGATTCCCACAGCTGTCTTGAACACACACTTTCCACAGCATCTTCTGTAAAAATGTTACTGTTTTTTCTCAGTTCCTTCATCTTTTCTTTTCAAGGCATCAGAGATATCCTCCTTCTTCAAAAAACAGGGTTTTCCTTCCTGCACCATTGATGCTGCCTCACCCACATCTCCCTTTCCGGGACATCTGCATTCACCCCATCTTCCTGCTGCCTTAATAGGGATAGAGCTCCTCTTGTCCTCACTTACCAACCAATGAACCTCCTCAACATCAAATCATTCTCTGCAACTTCCTCCATCTTCAGTGGGATCCTACCAGCAAACACATCTTTATCTCTCCTTCCCCACATACTCCGCTTTTCACAGGGATCGCTCCTACCATGATTCCCTTATCCACTCGTCCTTCTCCACTAATCTCCTTTCTGACACATATCCCTGCAAGTGACAGAAATGCTACACCTGCCCATTCACCTCATTTGGGGCCCCAAACAGTTCTAGCAGTTGAGGCAAAACTTCACCTGTGTAACTATTGGGATCATCTACGTACCTGGTGCTACCAAAAGTGACACCTCTACATTGGTGAGATAAGGCCAATCTCTGGGTGGAGGAGCAGCACCTAGGTTTCTGTCTAGGTAGCCTCCAACCTAATGGCATGAAAATCAATTTCTCCTTCCAGTAAGTTTTGTTCCTTCCCCTATCCTCTTCTTCTATTCCCCACTCTGGCCCCTTATCTCTTCTTCTCACCTGTCTATCATCTCTCCCTGGTATCTCCCTCCTTTCCAAATCCTATCAGGTTCCTTCTGTACCTTTCCTGATCACCTGGCCCTACCTATCGCCATTGAGCTTGTCTTCCTTCCCCTCCCCCACCTTTTTATTCAGCCGCCTTCCGCCTTCCTTTCCAGTTCAGTTTTTGGCCATAAAAATAAGTCAATTTTCAGTTCTTAAAATGTAACTAGAAAACAGTAATCAGCTTAAAGCTAAAAAGGCACCCTGTATATAGCAGCTTTGAAAATATAGAAGGCATTGGCTGTTGAAACTCACTGCACCTGCTTAGTGGCTGTTCAGAGCAGAGTATAAGACAATGGGCTGTTTAATTTGGTTGTTTCAAACAGGCAAGCTGACTCCAAACTGCTTCATTCAAGGAGATTTGTAGAATAAATGGATAATATCCTTTTGCACATTGATAACTGAAGTGTTTATAGTTTGAGTTTTATATGCTCAAAGAGGTAAGCTTAACAGCATTAGATGAAGTCTATGTCTCCCCAAAAAAATTTAGACTATCCATGTTAAAAGGAAAGGAAATGTGAAGTCACCCAAGTTGGAAAAAAGGGACGTAAATATAGTGAGTAATTCAAGTTTATTAGGAATGGGGTATGGATCATAAAGAAACATGAAGGAAATATGGGATGATCAGTAATCCATTCCTCCAGTTTCAATTTTGGAGATAGATGACTTATTTGTCTGCAGTTTGTTGATATGTCTTTTTAGCTTATGAGAATTGTACCTGTGTTTTGGAAATCCTTTGTCCTGTGTCTTAGGGATGGTTTATGTTTTGTGCTTTATCTACTGAGTTTAAGAAATCTTTTGTGCTTTTTGTTTTCGCAAATGATTTGTGTTTTGGAAATAACTTGTGATTTGGGGACATTTAAGATAGAAATCCTCAGTGAGTTTTAAATGTGTTTTACGAGTGTTGTTTGGATTTAAAGGTGTAGCATTGTAAATAAATGAACTGTTTTTTAAAAGACTTTGTTAGCTGGAAGTCTATTCTCCTTTTTATGGAGAAAGGACCCATTGCTTGAGTAGTGTGTATTTGCAGCTTAACTCATGATAGAAAATAAATAGGAGAGCAAGTTAGTCTTTGAAGATTGGGTAGTTACAGTATAAGCTCCCTGTAGTGAGAGTGCCCGTGGCTATTTATATCTGATGGGGTTTGAGGGCTTAGTTTGAGCTTAGAACTTTGCCGTCAGCTAACCCAATACAATCACAGGGTGAAGCTACAATGAAAGGCATAGACCTCTAAGCAACATGATGGAGATAACGATCAGTGTTACCACTGTGAGTCCAATTCAGTAAACAGGCTGGGAGGTCACCATTAAACAAAACGGATGTACTGTATCAGGTACTTAGCTGCTGTGGATTCATAGAGGGTGTGTACTTGGTCACAATGTGCTTAACTTTGGAATTTCAGTTTCTTCTCAGCATCTACAAGCACGTCTGATTTGCAGAATGAGTTCTCTATGCAAATGGATGACTGCAGCTTCAACAGGGTTTAAGAAGTCCAATTTATTCACTCTGTTCGATTGACTTCCAATTTATCATCTGACATATCCATTGCTGTGAGTTACTGTTGAATTTTAACTGCATTGTGTACAATTTTCAAGATAAGTCTTGAAAGGACATGATTTGAGAGTTAGGAGGCAAAAGTTTAAGGGAAACACGAGGGGGTATTTCTTTACTCAGAGAGTGATAGCTGTGTGGAATGAGCTTCCTGTAGAAGTAGTAGAGGCCAGTTCAGTTGTGTCATTTAAGGTAAAATTGGATAGGTATATGGACAGGAAAGGAGTGGAGGGTTATGGGCTGAGTGCGGGTAGGTGGGACTGGGTGAGATTAAGAGTTCGGCATGGACTAGGAGGGCCGAGGTGGCCTGTTTCTGTGCTGTGATTGTTATATGGTTATATGTTATATGGTTATAAGTTGTCTCATATCGACAAAGCTTTCCTTTACAATCAAAGTTGAAAGCCATGGTGAAGGAGCTCATTATACAGAGGCAGAATGGAAAGTATATTAAACCACGAAATTGGACCACACAATAACATGTGACTATTGGAATTTAACCGTACACTATTTTCACTGAATCGTGTGATGCAGTTATCAACTAGAATTACAAATCTAGACATAATTAACAACTGTTTCCACCAAGTTGGGCTTTGTTCCCAACAGCCTTTGAAAGTGTTATCACCAACTATTCAGAATACTGGTTAACTCAGTCTTGCCCCATCAATAAATTCTTGTGCTGGTAGTTGAAAATGAAGCAGAAGACAAACCCATGATGATATTGGACTAATTCACTAAAGTGATCACTTCATGGATTTACAAATAACCAAATCATAAAGACAGAATGCAGCAAATGATGTGTAAAAGGGCGTTTTACTCTCATTGTCATATATTACAAAAAAGGAAGGCTTAGGCTCACGCTGGTTAGGCAACTTGCAAGTGAACAGCAAACGTGGTTGAAGCGACTTCTCTGAATATCCACCAGGATGAAAGGTATTCAAAATCAGTTGGGGTTGAAGCATTTTCCTTCTGACATATTTAAAATGAACAACAATCATTTCTTGATGTCTCAGGGAGTGAATCACGTTAGCAGGATGTTTGCAACTATGACAACTAGAGCCTAAGGAAGCCATGTTGCATACTTTCGTTGCTACTATTTGTTGAGGATGGTGTCTTGCCTTTGGTACTCATATACTGGGCTTCACCATAATTAAAAATGAGGACTTCCTTCTGTTAGTATTTTGTCCATCACAGTTCGCGACTGGACATTACAAAACAATTCAAAAATATCAGTTGATCAGTTAAAAAATAATCAATGTTCTCTTGAGAAGATAGATGATCTGATGTAACCAGAAGTATGGCTAAGTTCCCATCAGAGATTTTTATTGTTTAGTAAGGTTGTAATTTCTATTACAGACATATACCTGGCTATGATACGTGACATGCCCACTCACCCAATCTGCATTTATGCCTTATCAGCGGTACCTTCTCAATTTGCAGCCCAGCCATTAAAATACTGTGAAATATTTTCCTGGTACAGAAATTGTAATAAGTAGATCCATTTTACTCCGGATTAACAATTCACATTTTCTGTGGAACTACACAAATGGACCATCTATACAATGATGAAATTTTAGCCAGGAACTTACTATTGAGAATATCCCTGAACAAATGTTTATCACAGCGCTATGAACTTATGTATGTACAGTACTACTTCATCAGAGGCATTAAATGATTCGAGATAAATGGACTAATTATATGACCATAATGGGCAAGAGACATCACATGGCTGATTTAAGTGTTTTTTCACTAATTTGTCCATTTGTAATTCCTACACTTTCATGAATAGTAATTTCCAGAAAACTAGATGGTGCAAAGAACTATGGTATGTCATTCGGCAAAATTGCTTAGGCTGAAATGGTAGGTGATAGCTTTGGAAATTAACACTGACTGAAATTCATGAGTATGTGCAAGAATAGCTTTTCTAATAGAACTTTTGTTGCTCCTGCTATAACAAATGAAGTAACGACTCTGAACTATATGAGATTTGAACTGATATTTGTTCTGTGGCTTCTTCCACTAAAACAATTCATGAATATTCTAAATTCATGGATATTTTATATCAACAAATATACCAGAAAGCATTACACAATAATAACTGCATAACATTTTTGTATTGCTATTACAACAGGCTGCAACATATAATGTTTTCTGTTAGTGGCATTACCCAAAAGGGACATCTTTAGATTCTGTTAGTGGTAGAAACCCTGCATTTAAAAAGAGAATTGGAGTGAGTTTGCTCTTGGATATCAGTTATTGGGCAGCAAAACCTACTTTTCAGCTAAAGCTTCAACTAATAATCTGTCAGGCTTTGATGATGTCTATCTAATGTTAGAGCCATATTTCAATGACACAAAATGTATTCATAATTTTCTCAGATTTGAGTGGAAAAATGAAAGCTCTCACTTAATTCTAGGAAATGATCATTCTATATGCATTCTGATCTCAGAATTGTAACAAAATCTTATGATCCTGGGGTTATATGATCCTGGAGATTTCAAGGGGTTTCAGTAAACACATTCTGATAATTAGTCTTCACCTTGAAATATTGCTTTTCCACAGATGTTACCTGAGCTGCTCCATTTTCTTAGCATTTTCTGTTTTTAGTTTGACAACAATATCATACTGCAGCAAAAAATGCAAACATTGTCCTTCACCAGCCTGGTGCCTCTTGAAGTGCTTTGCAGAAATGATCCACCAACATTTGAATTAGCCTGAGTTCATAGGATTCACTTGCTGAAGCCTTGCCTTGTTTAATTTCAACAAGGTTCATAGCAGGGCAGAAAACTGAAACTCTCCATCATTCCTCTCTTGTGTTGAATAGAAATAAATAAATGGAGTGCTGATTTAATGCAGGATAAAGGGTGAGGCATTTTTGTGCACTCAGTGGAAATTTTGAAGAGGCCAAAGTGAATTGATTCCTCTGCTCAGAGTGTACTGTGTCTAATTATCTCACAGCTATTTGTACCTTTGATGCAATTATGCATCAAGTACTCCTGGACATACAGCAGTGATCACAGCTGGTTTGCAATCCAGAACTGGCATTGCTATTGCAATGTGTTCAGGCTTTTATTTTGAAATATAGCCCTAATAACTTTTATTCTGATTGCCATGACAAATTTTATTCTGATGGCATTGCCACCTTTAAATTGAAAACCCAGTTGGACCACATGAGGAGAGCAGCCATTTTGTTTCAGTGGGCTTTTCAGTTGGATTGAAGCACATTTACGTAAACTCGTGTTGTCTTTCCTTTGTTTGTGCCATTGTAAATCGTCTGTAAGTTTTGGTTTAGTTCATAAAGAAAAATGCTATCTGAGCAATATTGTTTGCTAATATTATGCAAAACTTTATTCCCTATTATTGGTATAGTGTTTGGCTAGCTTTTGTAATTTAATGGATGCTTACATGATATTAATCTTCTCACATGCTTTAAAACTTTGCTTACTCATGTTGTGTATAATTTTGGGTATTTTACATGTAAGTCGAGCCTCATATATTCCTAATTTCTTATGAATGTGTGACTTAATTGTGATAAATTTGTTGCAGTAAATACTTAACATATTTTTCCGGTTTGTTCTCGGTTTTACTCTGGGTCAATTATAATGAGAGTGCTGCTCAAA
Organism: Hemitrygon akajei; assembly: GCF_048418815.1. Taxonomy (NCBI): domain Eukaryota; kingdom Metazoa; phylum Chordata; class Chondrichthyes; order Myliobatiformes; family Dasyatidae; genus Hemitrygon; species Hemitrygon akajei. The sequence goes on from NC_133125.1 coordinate 112,400,850, forward strand.
TAAAGCATTCAGAGCTTGGATGCTGTATCCTGACTCCCATCCTCAGTTGAGTAGAGTTAGGCTTACTGCTGAATTTTGTACATGCTGCTTCACACACAAGGAGAGCAGTACCCGATGTGTGGCATAAGTACATGCTTTAGAAATAACAAAGGCCTTGAATACAGGAGCCAGACTTTACAAAAGGATGAAGTCATATTTCACTGTCAACTGAATAATTTGTTCCTGCCTTAACTACTTTTGCAAATTCTACCTACAAATCAAATTCTGGAATTCCCACTGATGGCTGCACTGACTTAGGTTTCACGTAGGCTTCTTCTTTCTGTAAGGATGCCATCTCGCCAATGACACGAGCTATCCAATACATCATCCGCATCTCAAGAAAAGGTCAAACCACGTAAGTTGGCCCCATTCCTTGAAGTGGCATTTCCCACTTTCAGTGGAAATAGTTCATTTAAGATTTCTGACCATATTGGAAGATCAGGCTCCAAAGTTCACGCTTCTCATGAAATTTTGACACTGGAGAAACATGTCTTCCCATAATTGGCAAAATTATTGACATTTATTGATTTTATCCAGAATAGGCCCTTCCAGTCCTTTGCGCCTCCCTGCCCAGCAAACACACAATTTAATCAGGGCCTAGTCATGGGAGAACATACAGTGACCTATTAATCTACCAACTGGTATATCTTTGGACTGCGGGAGGAAACTGGAGTACTCAGAGGAAACCCACGTGGTCACGGGGAGAAGGTCCAAACTCCTTACAGGCAGGGAGGGAATCGAACCTGTGTTGCTGGCATTATAACCACTACACTACCATAATTCCCATAAACTAAAGGATTTACAATTCTTATGTATATGATGCATTAAACATTATATACATAATGAATTAGCTCACTTACGACTAAAGCTAAGGTATAATGTTTTTTGTGTGCATTTTATAATATAGAAGAATTGCAAGGCCAATCAGTATGTGGCATTGATGTGTTTACAGGGCAAATCTGCAAGATCAACTTTATAATCAATGAACATTCTTCTTCTTAAAAATAGCTCGGAACATGTCATGCTAGAGGTGGCTTCTGGTTGTTAAGGGATCAATAGGGAACTGAAAAACAGCCAAGCATTAGACAAAAAAAAAATTGGAAATGACATTATCTCCGAGTGGGTAGATTCTGAAAGCACAGTGAAATTGCTTCTTTACACAGATATGTTTGATTCAGTAAGCCACTGGTTGATTTAAAAAGTTTAGAAGTGCTTCAGGCTTAGATAAGAAAAAAATTGATATATTTGATGGTTGTGTAACTGGAAGATATATTGCACACTTCTCTGCTATTCAAGATTGTTAGGAATTTATGAAATAATATAAAGGCAATGCAGAAGATATTTTATTATCTGAAGTAAAGTTATATTTAGAAAAAAACAACTAAATATAATCAAAGGAAAGAGAAAGTGAGACATTGAACATTTGACTGTAACTATAATGTTTCACCAAATGTTGTTTCTATAGACCTCTGCATGATAATCTTTGTTCTGAATTTATTAGAGGATCTTTGAGAGATTGTGGTTAACTTTTGTCTGAGTCATTTGTGTAAAATAGGTCAGAGATACAGTATTAAAAGTGGTAAACATGAAGCAGTCTTTTAGAAAACAAGTTCTGAAAATTCCAGAAATTCAGTGATGCCAGATGAACAGTTTAAGCATTGTCCCTTTTCTAGGTTATTCAGAAATTATGAAATTAGGTGGATAACATCCATTAATACAAATAAGAACCAATCTTCAAAACAAAACTGTTCACAATTTAACTTCCACTGATACTCCAAGGTTATCAAAAGCAGTCATCGGATGTAGGACATTCTAAATGAGGGTTTCCCAACCTGGGTTCCGCAGACTCCTTGCTTAATGGTAGCGGTCTATGGCATGAAAAAAGTTGGGAACCCCTGTTCTAAATGGATGTTCATGATAATTAGTCTTCATTAAAGCCCTCACAAGTAGATAAGGGAGGTATTAAGTGGCCATTTACTGCATTAGCACATCATTGAAGACATATTTCTACTTAATACCCAGTTCAGAACATGTCTGTTTTGTCACTTAATATTCTGGCTGTCTGTATATCCAGTGAGCCATCCAACAACACTGTAAAAAAGTAGCATATTTTGGGTATCTGGTGTTATGTGTCAGAATCTCCCTGACAAAGTTTCTGTTAGCTGGAAATATGTAACTCTGCAGAGATATCTGTTTATACTCTAAATGCAAAAGTATAATAGGTAATCATAGCCATTGAAATTGTCGTTAATTATTGATTGTCATCTTTGTGTTCATGAAGTATAAATCATAACTATACTGGCGAGAGTGGGGAGAAGAGAACTAGACTTTCCAGAAGACCTGCTTGTGTTGAGGAAAGACCTTCTGCATCCACCAGCTTTAATCTTCAGGCACAGTCACAATAGACTGTGACTGAAGAAAGTGAGTGAATTTACTGGAAGGTATGACACCTGCATTTGGAACTAAAGTATAGTAATATTGGGGAAATCATCCAATAAATCCTTCATTGTGCTATGGTCTGTTATAACATAACTGAGACACGGGGGGTGGGGGGTGGGGGGAGCAGAACAAGCCCTGCCACAAAATTCCTCATGACTCACAGCAAAGCCATACCTGGAAGGGGAAAGGTACAAAGAGACATAGAGCCACAATCATTTTGATTTTCTCTAATTTGCTGGGTAGATACCAAGGTTGTGACTGAAGACAATTGCTCTCACAGATTAATGGAATGATGGCATCTATTTCTGCTATTGAAAATGCCTGACCGCAACAACACAGACAACTCCAGCTACTTGATGTGACAGTAATTAGCATACCTGTTCTTCAACAATTCCTAATATCCGAAATAACTACACCTTAAAAAAGGCTATCACTTGAAAATGCCACCTGCTACATCCAGAACCCCAACTTCAGAGTAGAACAAAGACCCAGTAGTTTAGTGATCATCTCCTCATATTCTGCCTGTGTTGTCTACAACTGACAATGGTGTATGAATACTGAATTCTTCAATTTCAGGTCACCCACACCCTCTCTGTTCCCTTCTCTCTCCTTCTAATCCACTCAGGTCCTCTCACTCATCCTCCTATTTCTAAAATACTCCCTCCACCCAGCCCCTTGTTAGCCAAGTCTTTCCCACCTAATTCCATCTGCCCAGCCATACGCTCTGCCTTCTATATAACTTCAGCTCCCCTTACTCCCATCTACCCACTTAATTAATTATGGTTAAATGTAAAGACACATGAATTGCATGTGTCATCATGCTCCCATGTGATATGTGCATGCTTCTCTTAAAGTAAAACACAAAGTTTAATGTTTTGAAGTTATAAAACTGAACAGTAGTGATGAGATACGTATGTTTAAAATGAATCCAACATGTTGCTTGCTGCCACTTATGCTCAGGAGGGTGGGGAGCTGGGGGGGGGGGAGGTCTTTGGAGATCTAACATTTAACTGTCATTCATTCTTTGGGGATGGTTGCGAAGAAAAAATATCTCAGGATGTATATTGAATACATTCCTCTGACATTAAATGTACCTTTGAAACCTTTGACATGGCTGCTGCTCTGTTGTATCGCTGTGGGGAATGGTGAGTTAAAATAAAAACAGCCCCCTGCATGCAGAGACAGCCAAGTTAAAAAAAAGGCAGAAAATGGAAGAATTCAGGCTTCATAGTCAGTGAGTACTGGGTAATAATAATCATAAAAAGAGCAAATATAGCTGGCTACATCAGAAAGATTGATGAGTTTGGTTGCTTAATGGACAACTGGTTCATGTATACTGAGCTAATTAAACAGTATTTTCAAGCAAATGAAATAGCCAATGAGAAAGGAATACCAGTTTTACAGAGTGCATTGGATTAAAAAGCATCCAATTTGCTTTGAAGCTGAACTGCTTCAACCAAACCCGCAGAAATAATCTTTGCTGATGTCATGAAAGTAATGTAGGAACACTTAGAACAAAAAACATTGTTGATTGCAAAACCCCTTGGGTTTCATAAGCGAAATCAAAAGGAAGGGAAGTCCATCTTAGCATGAATGGGTGAATTGAAGAGATTGTCTGAGGATTGTCAAATCAATGATAGGCTTAATAATGCACTGAGAGATTGTTACATTTGTGGAATCTTTGAAAATAGCGTTCAAAATTGTCTTCTAACTGAAGCACAACTTACGTTTAAAAGAGCAGTTGAAATTATTATATCAAGGGAAACAACAGGCAGAGACACAATTAAGTTGTAGTCCAGAATGTAAGTGAGAGTGAACAAAATTTGCGTACCTAAACAGAAACTGCCCTGGCTGACCAAATTGTGTTTCCATTGTGGTAGGGGCTCACATCCATTAGATTACTGCATATTTAAAGGTGAAATTTGTAGAAAATGTAACGATGTAGGACACATACAATGAGTATGTCAGGTAGACAGAAATAAAAGAACAGCACAGAGAATAAAAAAAAGATAAAAAGTCAAGTTGCATTTTCAAAAAGAGCACTTAACTGTATGATATTGATGAAAAATATGATAATGATGAGAGTGACACAGGACTGAGTACCCTTGAGTTTTACCATGTGAAAACTGACAATATGGCTTATACCAGGAGTGAATGACAAATTAATTCAACTAGAATTGGACACTGGTTTGGCTATTTTAGTCATTCCACAAAATGAGTTTGAAAAGCATTTCAAAGATACTAAACTGAAGCCTGCAGATATCCAATTTATATTGGAGAAAATATAACTCTTGAGGGAATGACATTCATAACAGTGAAATACAACAACCAACAAGCTACAATGAGCTTGTAGGTAGTAAAACAGGAGGACCAGCATTGTGGGGGGTATGATTGGCTCAGGCAACTGCAGCTTGTTTGGAGATCTATCCACCATTTGCATGCCACGTCTCCTACAATGAAACCATCTGATAGTGAATTAAGAGCGGTACTGGATGATGCTAAAGCTGTCTCCATGCTGTGCACCATGAATCATTGTCCAACAGAGGGCAAACAAGTGTTCGTGCCAACCTCTGTGTTTTTGTTTGGAAAGCATATTGGACCAAGAAGGACCATGCTGCATAGAGAAAGTGAGAAAATAATGAAAGCAGTTGTCTGACCACAACAGTTTTTGTGGATAACATAGCTGAGAAAGCTTCTGAAATGTTAATCAGGCATTTACTTGTGAAAGGTGGTTTAGTTTTAAAGCTGGAAGAGAGTTAAAGGAGCTGCAAGAAATTTGCAAGCATTTGGCTTTTGTGAATATAAAGAACCAGAAGATACTCCACGCGCATTAGGGTTATTGCATGACCTTCAAGTGGGAGACAAAAAGCTACTTGTATAAGTAGATGTAAAGACCAAAGTCCATCTGGATGAATGGAAGGCTAGAAAGAAAGGAGTCAATAGAAATACAAAAACAAAGGATTCATCAGATGTTGTTGTGGAGGAGGAAACCAAGAGGAGAGATCCGATCATAAAGGGGGCAATAGAAGAAGTAATAAGTGAATACTCCAGTGAACTAAATGCACCTTCCCAAAGTCGAAATGCACAACTAAAAGAAGAAAAGGGAAGGAGAAGAGATGTGTTTGGAGCTGCCAGAACCAACTCCTGCAGTCTCAGAGTCAACTCCTACAACCCCCGAGGAGGAGGCCGCAGAATCTGAAATTGTTTTCACAGCCACCAGTCTCTTCTGTGAAACAGAGGGATTCCGTTTGACAGGAAAGATGTTATCCTACATGAGTAAGAAATCCTGCACAACAATTAAATCTTTAAGCCTGAATGGGACAATTTAAAATTTACTATGTTGTGGACATCTGTATATAGTAGTTGTATTATATAATATAGTGTGTATATAGTTGAGAGACATTCTCTATTGAGTCGGAGCTAAGCAGGGGGAAGTTTTGTATATTTAATATTTCAGTAATATTTGACTAATCTTGTATATATAGTTTGATTAAGCATTCTTGTTCATTTCAATAATTTATTACAGGTTATAAGTATAAATACATGAATTGCATATGTCATCATGCTACCATGTGATAGGTGCGTGCCTTGCTTAAAGTAAAAGATAAAGTTAGACTTACATTTCGGGCTCCTGGGTCATCCTTTGACTTAATTTAATGCTTTGAAGTAACTAAATGTAACACCCATCTGGCCTGTACCCTTCCCTATCATCTTCTTTCTTATTGGATTTCACAAACTACAGCCCTTTCACCAATCATCTCCTAGCCTCTGTTGCTGTATGGCCCCAACTATATTTTTTTCTATATCTATCATGTATTGTATTTGCTAACACTGCTGCTAAGTTAATAAATCTCATGGTGTTGCCAGTGATATTAAACCTGATTCTGATTCTGATCTGCAATCAAGCTCTCCTTACCTGGACACAATCCTCTCCCTGAATTCTTTATACTGGCTATCCCTTCTCTGCATTCTCAGTCCTGATGCAGGGTCTCAACCTGAGATTTTGACCATCCCCTTGCTTCCACTGATTCTGCCTGAGCTGCTGAGTTTTTCCAACAGTTTGCTTTTTTTTTTCTCAGGATTTCAGCTCAAACCATAGGTACCAAGATTTGTATATCATATTGTAATTCCTAAAATTATATTGAAACAGATTAGTTGGCAGGTAATAATAGTGTTAAAAGGTATTTTAAAACAGATCATAAAAACAAATCATTTTAAGAGGTATGTATTTAAACAAAGGAAAATGATATAATGTAAGTAGCCATGTTGTTTTGAACAAGTGTACTCTATAAATTTTGCACTGTTTGATTTAATGGTGTGCTCTATTTTCTATGTACTGAGTGCATCTTGCATTATTCAGTCCACGAGTAATTTTCCTTCTTACACTTGTATCAGTGAATTTCTTTGCTATCCTTTCCTGGGTAGGCATCCCATGTAAATATTTGACCATTGTTACAGCACAGTGTTTACATGGGAAATATCAATACTTTTAGCAATTTGAAAATCTGATGATGGGTTTACTTCAATGATTTGAATGTTAACATCTCTAAAAGCTTTGGGGATGAATTTAAGTTGAATCATGCTTGCGACTATATTGGGGTTTAGGAGGTCATGTTTAGGCCCTTGGACATCCACTAATGGGATTCAGAGAAATAAACAGGCTTCAAAACTTTATTTAAAGGCTCCCTAGATCCACACAACATTTGAGGATCAAAATTTTAATTCATGTTGCACTGGCCTGAGTGTTAATTTTATTCCTTCTGTAAGTGTGGCCACAATGTAAAACATCTGATTTACATGAACACTGGATTCTATCAATCTAAAATCTCTATTTTCCATTTTGGAAACCTCTGCCGTGCTTTTTATCTCCTACTCACAATAACTCAACTATGTAGAGAGGCTAACAAGATGAAGAGCAATGTTTTATTGCATTCCTTCTGTCATGGTGATGTTTAGAATCAACTCTTGTTTATTTTAAACTAAGAAACTAAATATGGTTTAAATAAGGTTTTTTGCATGTTCTCAATATTTTCTTCACCAATAGTACTGCAGGTGTATACCCTATAGAAAAGTCCAAATTGTCCTGTTCTTCAGAAATAAATAGTTCCAAGCAGAGTTCCATGCTGAGTTTTTAATATTCTTGAAACACTTTTTAGTGAGAGATTTTTAATCTATCCAGTCAGAGATTTCAATTTCTCCATTTGAAGTCAGATAAGATTAAGGAATAGGAATATGTTTGATAACATTCTGTCATGTAGTTTGAAAATAGGGGAGACTACAGCTGAAGACAATCTTAGGAAAAGCGTCATCCATTTAAACTGTGACATGTATACTGTACATTTCCCTCAGTTTATCTATCGTATGCTATCAATGATCTGTGCTTCACTTCACTCTATCTTGAGTGGCTTCAGGATCATGAATTTGTTGCTGTTTTTCACAATGATCTAAATGAACTCTTTGAAAACATATTTGATAATGAATTCAAAGTGCTTGGTAGTTTCTTCATATCCTGTATTTGCTCAGCAATAATTTGAGGTCACCATCCAGACAGGAACAATGAACAGTTTTTTTGCAATCTATTCCTTTGTGTTCAGCTAAAATCTTTTCTCTCTAAGTAACAAATTTTACCAATCTATGATCCCATTGAATGTCCTCTGTTGCTCACATCACAACAAATTGGGATGACTGTGTAACAATTTCAATTCCTTGTCTGTATGCTTGTTACATCCTTATTCATGGACCTCTTTACAACTTGATATTCCTGCATTTTGACTGCACCATCAGACACAATTATCAGAAAGCCCACACTAACTGCATTTTATTTGTTCACCCCATTTTCATTTCAAATGTTAAGAGTTCTTATGCAATAGGGACAGGAGAACACTTGCAATTACGTTCTGTTTGTTATACTCAATAGTGTAATCTTACTGTGATGTCTTTGCATTCTTCGTGCTCCTGGAGTAGCTATTTCTAATTTGGAACCCAATATTGGTAGTAATGGCTTATGACTAGTAATAGAGGATGGATCAGCCTAGTTGAATTTGGTGGAATTTCTCAACTTCAAATACTTATTTCTCATTTTGTTTTTTCTTCTTGTTGCTACTTGTACGAACAAGAGATGAAATTGAGTGTATTTTTCATTTATCATCTATTATTTAGCTTTTCACAGGACCTGCATCAGAATGTAATATAGTTTGCCAATTTCAAGTTGCATGAGGGATTGTGATGAACAAAATGAGCTTTAAGTTTTTCTTCCATTCATCCTGTGGCTCTTTGTCTATATCCATTTCAACCCTATTTCAACACTGCATACTGTTGCAGGATCTGGAAGGTGTCACTCTTTATCATCCTGAGAATGATCTTAGTTTTGTTAATATCTTTAAATTTTATTCATTTATTGAAATACAGCACAAAGGCCCCTCTGTCCTTTTGAGCCACACTGCCGTGCAATCCCCTGATTTTAATCCAAGCCTTATCATGGGAAAATTTACAATGACCAGATAAGCTATCAATTGGTACATCTTTGGACTGAGAGAGGAAACTGGAGTACCCGGAGGAAACCCAGACATGGGGAGAATGTACAAACTTGTGAAATTGAATCCTGGTCAGTGGTACTATAAAGTTTTGTGTTAACCACTACATTACCTTGCTGCCCCAATTTTGTTTAATTCTTTGTGCAATGCAAGGACATGTTCTTCAATGAGCCAACATGATTGCTAATTACCTTTACCATGCCTCCAGCTCATTGTCTCAAACTTAATTCGTCCTGATAAAGGGTCTTGGCCCAAAACGTCGACTGTTTGCTCTTTTCCATAGATGTTGCCTGGCCTGCTGAGTTCCTCCAACACTGTGTGTTGCTTTGGATTTCTAGCATCTGTAGAGTTTCTTGTGTTTGTTAATTCTTAATATTATTTTACTGAGATTGACTTCTAACTTCCCACACCAGAAGTACTCTGACAGCATTTAAATCAAGTAAAACACAACTGATTTTCCATATCCTTTAAGCCTATGTATTTTAATATACAACTGAACGTCCAGATTCTGAAGACTTTCAATTTGTTTTTACTTTTCTTTCAAGCAATAGTTTCACTAATTTGTTTTTCCATTTTGACATTTGGACTAACTGAAACATGCACTTTATGACAGAATGACATTTCAAGCAATTTTTCTGCATTAGTGATCAGTGATAATGTATGCCCTTTTTATTCTGAAAGACCGGGAAGGTTCTTTGTAGCTGTAAACTGCATAATTTGTGTTGCTCTTTGTTTTCCACTGTTACGGAGGGAGAATGCAGGAAGCAGCTTTCGAGTGAAATTAGATTTGACTTGCATAAAACTGGAATAAGCTATTCTAATGGTCCGGTGGGGATATTTAAAATATAAAACTGATGATGGAAATGCCAATGGGACAATAACTTCTGTGATTATGTTCATGATGATCATTTTTATCACACAGAGAACTCTAAAATTTACTCTTTGTGTTAGAACTACATAATAACAACAGTAACTTTATTTATAGGCACTTTCCTTACAAATAATGTAGTTCAGATTGCTTTACAATGGGATAAAGTGCAAATACAAAAGATAAAGACAAAATGATGTTAGTTAAAAGCAATGATAAATAAATAGGTTTTGAGTTGAGATTTAAAAATGACAACTGAGTTTGAATCCCTTATAGTTAATTATTAATCCTAATACTTTTAAACTTGAATGATAAATAATCTCAACTATATTTTCTAAATGGGATTACAGTTTCAAGCAAATTTAAAAGAAATATTTAAAGCTTGAATTTGTTACCCATTGGCAACACAATAAGATATATATACACACACACAGTATTAGATTTAGACCTAACTTTGTTGAGATTCCCCAGCATCTGAGAACAAATAGTTTTCATAGAATGAAAATGATTTGTCTTCTCTTTTCATACCCTTTGGAATTATACTATTATTCAGTATTGGTGGAAAGAAACCAACTCCATATCACAGCTAACTTTCATAATCAGAATTCTGTTACTTATAAGTATGAATACATTTCCTCAACAAGCAGATAATATACTAAATAAGGATCAAGTTTCTGTAAAACAAATTTCTATATTTTTTCAGCTGTTATTCTTCAGCAATTCAGTAAACAAATGCCACCATAGATCTCTGCATTGCAAGGAGGTCCCTTAACCACTCTTTCAGTTTCAATTACATATTAATTCTTGGGTTGTGACCTTGGAGATTTTACTCAAGGAGAAGTTTCAGCTTTAATACAAATCAGAGCATACTGCACCCTGGGCAATCATTGCAACCAAACATAACTGAATTCATGTAGGACAGTGTAATGGCTTCATCAACACACAGCTTTCAATGTTTTCTGTGTATTGAAGGTCAGAAAATTCTTCCATTCCTTTATTTCTCAGAGATAGTGTGTAAGAGAGTTACAACAATGGTTAGCCATCACCCACCCCTACCATACTAGCTTCCTTTACCATTGCAGTCTCTAATTTATTGCCATGTTATTTAAAAACCCTGTAGTCATGAAATTGTGTGCCTTATTCAAATAGACTGTTGAAGTCTTGAAGCAAGGTCTTTAAGAATATTAAAAAATGCTTATTATATCTGAATAGTACCACAGCAGAGTTCCACAACAGTCAGATAAGGCAAGTATTCCTTCAGTCAATTAGATTCTTCTACTACACCTCATGTTAACAGAATGAGTTTCATAACAGTTATCTTTTAAAAAATTACAAAATCCAAGCTTAACTGGGGAGAAGGGGTGTGTGTGTGTGTGTGTGTGTGTGTGTGTGTGTGTGTGTGTGTGTGTGTGTGTGTGTGTGTGTGTGTGTGTGTGTGTGTGTGTGTGTGTGTGTGTGTGTGTGTGTGTGTGTGTGTGTGTGTGTGCGCGTGCGTGCGCATGTTAACTTTGTACTGCTTGTGAGGTCTTGCACATCAACCTGTAAGATTTGTTTAAGCCCCACACAGTCTAATAATATGGATTTGTTGGCCAGGGGCTGGAGAGAGTTATGGCAAAGAACTCATGGGATCAGACACCTGGAATTGGGTGAATGGTATAATAGTAATTATTTGCAATCAAAGAGGGTCGCCTGGGACTCTTAGTTTTCTTTTGGACCTGACAGAGAGTTACTCCTTCTTTTGATCAGCTGGAAATCACTTACAGAAGTTTTGAACTGCTTCCTATGCCTTCTGCCTTCACACAGCTGACACTCCTGATTAACTGAGCATGAGACATCTCGTGAAACTGGCCAGAGTTAAAATATACCTGAGTTCTGAAAGACATTATTAGATTCTGATGTTTGAATGGCAATGGTATCCTGAGTTTAATTTCCTGTTGCTGGATGTCCCAGCATAAACGACATAATGATTAACAATTAATTTAATCTCCTGCGTGTTTCATAGTTGATGAATGAGTGGTAGTTGTGTGTTATCATCTGATGGGGGGGGGGGGGTGGGTGGCTACAAGCACAAGATTGAATTAAGTTGCAGAATTTTGTAAAACTAGTCCACTCCATCATGGGTACTAGCTTTTGTAGCATCCAAGACATTTTCAAGGAGTGGTGCTTTAGGAAGGCAGCGTCCATCATTAAGAACACCCACAACCGCTTCTCACTGTTACCATCAGGAAGGAGGTACAGAAGCCTGAAGGCACACACTTAGTGATTCAGGAACAGCTCCTTCCCTTTGCCATCCAATTCCTAAATGGACATTGAGCCCATCAGCACTACTATTTTTTTTACATTTTTATTTTTTTATGCTGTAGATACACATATAGTTACAGTAATTCACTCTTTTTTTTCTCTATCCAGGTGTCCCCCGCTTTACGCCACTTCGCTTTTACGAAAGAATTACATTAGTACCTGTTTTTGCTAACCAAAAGAAATCCAAAGAGGATTTTCGCTTTTACGAAAAAAGGCGAAAAGCGAAAATAGTGTTCAGCGTTTGTTTTTCAGTGAGCTGTTAGAGAGGCCACACGTACCCCGAGCAGCATCGCCGCTAAGGTCCGAGAAATGGCGGCAAGGCCTGCTTTAAACTTGTGTTGACCCCGAGAAAGACTACCATGACCGTGAAGCCTTGCGTGGGCAGGTGTGTGCACATGCGTGTACATGCCGATTTTTTTTTCAACAAATCGGTTTTTGGCTAAATCTTCCCAATTCTGGTAAGTGAAACTACTCTGTACATACATTATTTCTACTTTATATAGGCTGTGTATTTATCATATCATTCCTGCTTTTACTATATGTTAGTGTTATTTTAGGTTTTATATGTTATTTGGTATGATTTGGTAGGTTATTTTTTGGGTCTAGAATGCTCAAAAATTTTTCCCATATAAATTAATGGCAATTGGTTCTTCGCTTTATGCCATTTCAGCTTACGAACGGTTTCACAGGAACGTCTACTTTCGGATAGCGGGGGAAACCTGTATTTATTTATCACATATTGCATTGTACTGCTGCAATAAAGTTAATGAATTTCACAACATATTCTGGTATTATTAAACCTGATTCTGATGAAAGAAGGGAAGTGGTAACATTGGAGCTATATTTTCAAAGAAAGTGAGTGACTTTAATATTGTCTTTTCTGCTTGTAACTAACGCACACACAAATACATGCCCACACACACACACACACATATGTATGTGTGCCTATCATCTTTCTTCTTCCGATGTTAAATCTCCTATCCTGAAGGCAGTTCACTTTTACAGAATTTTGCTGAATTATTAATTGAAAATGGCATTGTCAGTGGATATGGCTGCAAAGAATTATTGACAGTATAAAGCACCTAAAAAATCACACACATACCCCTTTGAAGCAAGTTAAGTAATCGACTGCTTCTGCTCTTGACATCAGTTTCGATTTTGAAAGCCTACTTATGACATCCCTCTCCCTGCTCCCAGCTGTCCACTGCCAGCAAGCAACAGCATGGTGGTCACCATTCTTTAGTTGAAGTATATAACTGCAGACTGTTCATGCCATCAGAGCACCAGAGAATGACTGCAGCATGGAAAACTGTTGTTGAAGTTGTGAACAGACGCTGAATGATTTCAAATCACTTTATTTTGTCTGCAAGAACTCTAATTTCTTCTCCATTTTGTAAGCATTAGCACCTATTAGGTGGCAATAGGGAATTATACATTATTTCTCTATTTCATTTTGCAGGGGCACTCTTCTATCAAGGTGTTCATTAGGTCAATGCTGGGGATAAATTACAATTTTAAGGAATGTCAATTTTCAATATAATAATTTAGTGGTAAGAAAGTAAAAAACCTTCCAAAACAAAATAAATCCTTCAACGTCTATTTTGCCCTATCACTTGTTATGTGTGCTGTGAAGGGGCTTACATCTTGTATTAGTGAGTGAGTTTCGATATTAATGGTTGGTTCGGAAAGAGGATTATCTAAGCTCCAGTGAAATGTAACAGGTGATAGTAATTGAGAATGGTATCCTCCTGTCAATGGTTTAACTTTTATTTGAGTGTCAGATTTTAAAGTATAAGACAGGGATTTAAGTTTAAGATTCTATGACATTGACTCCATGCTGTCCAAACCCGGCGTAAGATCAGCAGCCCTTGTATGTGAATGGAGATCCCTGTCACAGGTAGATGGAAAACGGCAACTAAGCTCAGTTATTTGTTCTACTTATTTTGTCACCGTAGTTGATCCTCAGTGAAACAGAACACATTACAGAATCAAAATTATCATGGAATTGTTATTTAACATTAATTATTTAATGTGGTTTTAAATAATTTCTTTCTCAGAATATTTTAAAGTATATATTATGTTTTCAAGCATTCCGTAATTTTGTACTTATCCTTCATAGTTTTAAATGTCTCTGCACTACAGAAACATGGGAAAACTGTTACATGGTTTTGAAAGCCTCAAAGAACAAGTGATACCTACTGTCAGTCTTGTTTTCAGCATTATCAAAACATTCAGCTGACGCCTGATTGTTGCTGAGATGTCACTGTAGTTCATGAGATGTCTTTTGAGAGTGGGGGGTCGGCACTTTGGCTTCACTGTCCAGGTAAGTGAAAGTGGTCCGGAACTGAGGGAGCAGGTTTGGGCAGTGGAGAAAATCCAGCATGTGGCACCTTCGGCAAGCAAGGAATACCATGTGGAAATTTAATCACCAATTACACACTGCTTTCATAATTTTTCTCAGAAGAATCTCACTTTTTTTCAGTAGACTTTATTCTGTAGGAGGAAATAAAGACAATGAAACTACACTCAGTGGCCACTTTATTTAGTACACCTGTACACCTGCTTGGTAATGTAAATAATCAGCCAATCATGTGGCTGCAACTCAATGCATGAAAGCATGCAGACATGGTCAAGAGCTTCCGTTGTTGTTCAGACCAAACATTAAAATGGGGAAGGAATGTGACCTGAGTGACCTTGACCATGGAATGATTGTTGGTGCCAGACGGGGTGGTTTGAGTATCTCAGAAGCTGCTGAATTCCTGGGATTTTCACACACAGCAATCTCGAGAGTTTACAGGGAATGGTGGAAAAAGCAAAAACCATCTAGTGGGGGGGCTGTTCTATGGATAAATATGCCTCGCTAATGAGAGAGATCAGAGGATAATGACCAGACTAATTCAGGCTGACAGGAAGGTGACAGCAACTCAAGTAACCACATGTTACCACAGTGGTGGCAGAAGAGCATTTATGAATGCTCAGCACATTGAACCTTGAAGTGGATGGGCTATGGCTGCACAAGACTATGAACATGCATTCTGTGGCCACTTTATTAGGTACAGTAGGTACCTCTTAGAGAGGCCACACAGTGTAGAAACTTCCATAACCATATAACCATATAACAATCACAGCACGGAAACAGGCCATTCCGGCCCTCCTAGTCCGTGCCAAACTCTTAATCTCACCTAGTCCCACCTACCCGCACTCAGCCCATAACCCTCCACTCCTTTCCTGTCCATATACCTATCCAATTTTACCTTAAATGACACAACTGAACTGGCCTCTACTACTTCTACAGGAAGCTCATTCCACACAGCTATCACTCTCTGAGTAAAGAAATACCCCCTGGTGTTTCCCTTAAACTTTTGCCCCCTAACTCTCAAATCATGTCCTCTCGTTTGAATCTCCCTACTCTCAATGGAAACAGCCTATTCACGTCAACTCTATCTATCCCTCTCAAAATTTTAAATACCTCGATCAAATCCCCCCTCAACCTTCTACGCTCCAATGATTAGAGACCTAACTTGTTCAACCTTTCTCTGTAACTTAAGTGCTGAAACCCAGGTAACATTCTAGTAAATCGTCTCTGCACTCTCTCTAATTTATTGATATCTTTCCTATAATTCGGTGACCAGAACTGTACACGATATTCCAAATTTGGCCTTACCAATGCCTTGTACAATTTTAACAAGAATTGTTAATGCTTCAAAAGCAAAAATGCTTCAAAAGGAAAGCATTCAGCTTCTAATTTCTGTTGCAGCTCAAAATCTGCATAAAATAGATCTAGTCATCTAACATCCTCTTAAAAGCTCAACATTTTCCTCTGGTGTAAATGATTATCATTCTATGGTGTAGAAGATTGATAAGTAATAACTTCTTTGTAAAAAGATATTACTTATATTTATTCTCCACGTTCTCTTAATGAAAATTTCACATTTATTGTATATCTTCAATTTTACATCTTCAATCCTAGGGAGTAATCTTGTCATTCACCCTTTCAAATTACTTGGCAGTTTCAAAAATCGTTATTAAATCTTTTAATACGTTCTGCACCAGTTGAAGCAGCCTCATTATCCTAAATCTTTATCCATGATTAATACTTTTCTGTTTATGAAACTTCAAGTGCATTAGCCTTCTGCGAAAACTCTACTACCAGCATTGGCACGTTCAAAAAAAAAAAATGGGGCTAAGTTTGATATCACTGGAAAAGATATGCTGGCATTGTGATGAATGATGCCCATCTGACACAGTACAGGACAGAAATTAATTTCAAATTCCTACCTCTGCCTCATGATTTACACAAGCAGGTCCAACTAACTACACTGTCTGGAGCTTTATAATACAAACATGGATTCCAGTATCACAAATGCCTGTGGTGGGTGCAAACCTCATTCCAGTCACTATCAGATCTTCACCGGGTCCGTGAAATAATAAGTAAAGAAACAATAATGTTTCACAACATCACCTGGTAAAATAATAGCTATATCTTTTGAATATACCAACCTAAATTTCTAAGAATATTGGCAGAAGGTTTGAGGTAATTCAGGGCATGTTTGATAAGAGTAGAGTTTGAGGAACTGGGGTTGATTTTCTGAGCAGAGCAGAATCAGGGCAAGAACAAAAACTTCAAATGTCATCTCTTTTTGCTAATGTTGGGTTTAGCTCAGGTTCAGTCTCAATTAGGGTAATGGGGAGAAATGTTAGAAATTACTCTGGCAGGGCCTAAGAAAGAGAGGCCAGAGATCTAATTCCTCTTACCTCTTCACTCTGCTCCGGGAGTACTAACTTCCTTGAAACACTGCCAATGAAAAGTCTGCATCAGTGAAGGATTTTTCATATCACTTTCGGGACATCTTAAAGGGTTTTGCAGTTAATTAAGTATTTTTAATGTGGAGTCACTGTTTTGCTCAGGATCTCATATATTCTACAATAATCATAAGTCAGTGTAGCTGACAATAAATAGATCATTGTAATTCCAATGTCATGCTCTATAAATCCCATGAATAAATATTTGCTAAGAGTTCAATGGGGGAAAATATCTTTTTTTTCTCTTTTGGTTAAGTTGCCGTGGTGGAGGTAAGAGTTCACAGTAAACATGTATCTCGGTGAGGCTCTGTACGCATTATCTCATCCTCAATCTCATCCTCACCGCAGAAATCCACACCAGGCTTACTTCCCTCACAGGAAAATAGCCACTCACAGGAGACCTTGCCCACACCCAGGATTACGGCTGCACAGGTGGAAGGTCAACTGAGGAAGATCTGTACCAGCAAGGCGGCTGGACCGGATGGAGTTTCCCCACGATTACTGAGGGCCTGTGCGACTGAGCTGGGAGAACCACTACAGCGCATCTTCAACATGAGCTTGGAGCAGAGAAGAGTACCCAGACAGTGGAAAACATCCTGTATTGTCCCGGTACCGAAGAAACCACAACAAAAGGAGTTGAATGACTTCAGACCTGTTGCCTTGACGTCGCACGTGATGAAGACCATGGAGCGGCTGATAATACAGAATCTGAGGCCACAAACCAGGCACGCCCAGGATCTTCTTCAGTTTGCGTATAAGGAGAAGGTGGGAGTGGAGGATGCTATCACGTATTTGCTGCACAAATCACTCTCTCACCTAGATGGGGTCAGTTGTGCTGTGAGGATTACATTCCTTGACTTCTCTAGTGCCTTTAACACCATCCAGCCCAAGATCTTAAGGCACAAACTAACGGAGATGGGGGTAGACTCTCACACGGTGGATTGGATAGTGGACTACTTGACAGATAGACCTCAGTATGTGCGGTTGGGAGACTGTAGGTCTGACACGGTGGTAAGCAGCACAGGGGCGCCGCAGGGAACCGTACTCTCTCCGGTCCTGTTCACCCTGTACACATCAGACTTCCAATATAACTCGGAGTCCTGCCATGTGCAAAAGTTCGCTGATGACACGGCCATAGTGGGGTGTGTCAGGAATGGACAGGAGGAGGAGTATAGGAAACTGATACAGGACTTTGTGATATGGTGCAACTCAAACTACCTGCGTCTCAATATCACCAAGACCAAGGAGATGGTGGTGGACTTTAGGAGATCTAGGCCTCATATGGAGCCAGTGATCCTTAATGGAGAATGTGTGGAGCAGGTTAAGACCTACAAGTATCTGGGAGTACAGTTAGACGAGAAGCTAGACTGGACTGCCAACACAGATGCCTTGTGCAGGAAGGCACAGAGTCGACTGTACTTCCTAAGAAGGTTGGCGTCATTCAATGTCTGTAGTGAGATGCTGAAGATGTTCTATAGGTCAGTTGTGGAGAGCGCCCTCTTCTTTGTGGTGGCGTGTTGGGGAGGAAGCATTAAGAAGAGGGACGCCTCACGTCTTAATAAGCTGGTAAGGAAGGTGGGCTCTGTCGTGGGCAAAGTACTGGAGAGTTTAACATCGGTAGCTGAGCGAAGGGCGCTGAGTAGGCTACGGTCAATTATGGATAACTCTGAACATCCTCTACATAGCACCATCCAGAGACAGAGAAGCAGTTTCAGCGACAGGTTACTATCGATGCAATGCTCCTCAGACAGGATGAAGAGGTCAATACTCCCCAATGCCATTAGGCTTTACAATTCTACCGCCAGGACTTAAGAACTTTTTAAAAGCTATTATTAATGCTTTTTGAGATAGTGATTTAGATGCATATCATATTTTTTTTACTGAGTTAAGTATTGTATGTAATTAGTTTTGCTACAACAAGTGTATGGGACATTGGAAAAAAGTTGAATTTCCCCATGGGGATGAATAAAGTATCTATCTATCTATCTATCTATCTATCTATCTATTTTGAGTACTTTTTTTCACTATTGTGATAGCTGTCTCATCTGCTTAGGATGTAATGAGATGTCTCTTGTAGGCCCTTATACACAAACATGGCTTCCAGCAAGCTATCATTGAACCTATGGGTAGACTTAATATGTCAGCAATCTACTTTTCAGTTCAAGTCATGAATGAGGAAGATAATGTTGGAATGGGCTGTGAAACACAATGTGTACAAGTTATATACTTTGATGGGAAGGTCCAAAAAATTGAACTATTTCAAAAAGGTTGTTCAAACTGAGCTTGTGACTTGTGTGTATAAGTAGTTAAAGATAATAAGACAGGTGAAGGAAGTGATTAACCAAGCTTATGAGATCGTGACTTTTAGAAACAGATGTGAGGGAGTAAGCAGCATGCTTCACAGTAGATAGGCAGCAATTATGACCTGGAATTTACTGTGAAAGAGGAGCACATTCAGTTATGGTTTCACAAAGGAATTAGATAAGCATTTGAACAAGTGCTGGATAAGAATTGGATAGACAATTTGTTGCAAAGTTGCAATGTTCTGTAGGTGCAGTAAAAATAGACCTTACTTTCATCAAGACATGACCAAAGATTTTCCTTCATGTTCTCTCACCACTGCAGAGAAAGAACCTCACAGAGGAACTGTATTGCTGAGAAGTGAGAGGAGGGGGACGATGAACACTGCTGTCTTCTAATTGTACAGGTAGGGAGGTGATCTCAGGGATGGAATTTTTTGGGAGAAGTCTGTTAAGTATAGTGAAAAGATTCAGGACAATGAGGGCATGGGGCAATGACTGAAGCATAAAGGACTGAGAAGGTGATAAGAGGATGAAAGATGGTTGTGTTGATTGGGAGATGATGTTGGCTGTGGAGATACTGGGAATAGTGGAGAGATTTGAAAATGACACCAACGTTATGTGGATATCTGTAGATGAGGCTTATGGGAGATGAATTTGATAACCATGTATGAGTAAAAAATACACAACCCAGGATGTTCTAGAATGGATAAAATAAGATGGGGTCCTTTGAGTGACACCACAATGTGCTCCAGTAGTTGAGACCTGTGCTTTTGAATGAATTCTATCGAAAATGATATGAATCATGTTGCATTGGAAACTGATGTCATGTCACGGTCCCGAACGTTAATTCCCCGTTTTCTCCTAATTTCCTTTGATGGTGACACACCTGGTTTTCATCAAGACGTGCAGCATAAGAACTCTGGCTTTGCACCCACTAGTTGCCAGATCGTTGGTTTTGCCTGCGTGGTAATTAACGTTTCCCAGCCGCTTAGGACTGTGTGTTCTAAGTTTTGCTTCAGTACCGAGAATTACCTGTGAAACTCAATCTCTCTGTGTCAAGATAAGTTTTCTAAGTACAACTCCAGTTCTGAGGTTTACCTGTGAAACTCAGTCTCTCCATGTCAAGATGTCTTTTAAGTTTTATTACGGTACCGAGGTTTACCTGATAACTCCGTCTCTTCATGCTAAGAAAAGTTTTGTCTGCCACTTCCCTTTCTACGCTTCGTGTCAAGATCAGTTCTGCCTGACTCCTGCTTTCCTGTACTCTCTCCTGTTTGCTGTTCAACGCTCACACCCACGTCTACATCCTGACTCAACCTCTGTGCCTGTGTCCTGCGCTTGGGTTCACCTTGTTTGTTGCAACAGAACGATCTGGCCACCATGGACCCATTGGACATGAGTACCCTTCAGCAAGCCCTCGCCAGTCAGGGTTCCTGACTGGGACAGCACAACCAACTCCTGCGGGAGGTCATGGAGAACCTCCATTCCCTGTCTGCTCATGTCACACAGATCGGTGACCAGGTGGACCGTGTCTCCACTCATTTTACACAACCCACTCCTGGGACCCTGTCTAACCAGCCCAGGCAACCTGTAGCCGCAACACCCCCGCCCAGAGAGCCTCACGTACCTGAACCGGAACACTACGCTGAGGATTTGGGGAAGTGCCGGGCCTTCCTTCTTCAGTGCTCCTTGGTGCTTGAACAGCAGTCGTCCACGGACTCCACAGATAAGTCAAAGATTGCTTATATCATAGGTTTGCTGTGGGGAAGTGCATTAGCGTGGGCCACAGTTATTTGGGATAACCAACTGGATATCAGCTCTCCTTTCACCACCTTTATCACGGAAACGAGAAAGATCTTTGACCACCCCATCCGTGGTAAAGACACCGCCAAACGTCTACTGACTCTCTGCCAGGGCTCACGCAGTGTTGCTGAATATTCCATGGAGTTCCGGACAATAACGGCCGACTCGGAGTGGAACGATGAGGCACTCCAAGGGGTATTTCGGAATGGTCTCAATGACATGGTGAAAGATGAGTTGACGGCAAAAGACGACACTGACAGCCTGGATTCCTTGATCTCCTTAGCCACCAGGTTGGACAATCATATCCGAGAATGTCATAGAGAAAGAACTGGGCGTTCACTACTTTGGCCACTCCACGGCACTCATTACTGCCTCCCGCCAGAGCAAGTCTCTTCCCTCCTCCTGCTCCTAGAGCAGCTCCCAGCCCGGCAGTTTCCACCACCCCAGGTGAGGAACCCATGCAGCTGGGACGGAACCGCCTTTCTCCTACAGAACAACTCCAGAGATAGAGAACGGGTGTCTATATTGAGGCCAGTCCGGCCACTTCCGTGCTACCTGTCCCTGTCGGCCAAAAGAGAAGGCTCACCAGTAGAAAGAGGGAACCTGGTGAGCCAGACAACATTCCCTTCCATCACCTGACCCCGGATGCAGCTGCAAGCCACTTTGCGTTACAACCAACAGTCCCTCCCTCTGTTAGCAGTAGTGGACTCTGGCACTGAGGGAAACATTTTGGATGAAAACTTACCTTTCCAGACTGGAATTCCTTGTGAGCCGTTGAGTACCCCCCTGGAGGCCCAAACACTGTAAGGTAGATTACTGGCCCGAGTCACACACTCCACACCACCCCTGTCCCTCCTTCTCTTCGGAAACCATTGGGAACAGGTGCGATTCAATTTAATTTCCTCTCCTCAAGCTCCTATAGTTCTTGGGTACCCCTGGTTAAGCCGTCATAACCCCCACGTTGACTGGTCCACCGGGAAGATAGTCAGCTGGAGTTCGTTCTGCCATTCCATTTGTCTACAATCAGCCCTTCCCGCAGTGGAGGTCACGGCGACCTCGTCCTCCCCCACCCCCCCCCGACTTATCTAAGGTTGCAGTAGAGTATCACGATCTGGGAGAAGTGTTTAGCAAGCAACGGGCTCTTTCCTTGGCTCCACATTGCTTTTACGATTGCACAATTGACCTTCTCCCCGGAGCCCCTCTACCCACCAGTCGGCTGTATAATCTGTCCCAGCCAGAAAGGGAAGCAATGGAGACTTACCTAAATGACTCTCCTGTGGCTGGCATTATCTGACCCTTTGTAGGCACAGATTTCTTCTTTGTGGGGAAAAAAGATGGCTTACTGCACCCCTGCATTGACTACCGTGGCCTGAATAGCATCACCATAAAGAATAAGTATCCCCTGCCCTTTATCAACTCTGCTTTCAAGCCTCTTCACGGAGCCACAATTTTCTCTAAGATGGATCTATGGAATGCCTATCACCTGGTCAAGATAAGGGAGGGTGATGAATGGAAAACAGCTTTTAACACCCCCCTTGGTCATTTTGAATATCTTGTCATGCCATTCGGTCTCACCAATGCCCCCGCCGTCTTCCAAGCCCTGGTAAACGAGGTCCTTAGGGACTTCATTAACTGTTTTGTTTTTGTTTATTTGGACGACGTCATAATCTTCTCCCGCAGTGTTCAGGAACACACCCACCATGACCGTCAGGTTCTTCAGAGGCTTTTGGAGAACAAGCTATTCATTAAGGCAGAAAAGTGCAAGTTCCATGTTCATTCTGTCAGTTTCCTGGGATACATCATCGAGAGCGAGCAAGTGAGGGTTGATCCCGAAAAGATCCGGGTGGTGGCGGAGTGGCCAAAACCCACAGTGCTCAAACAACTCCAGCGATATCTGGGGTTCGCAAGCTTCTACCATTGCTTCATCAGTAATTACAGCTGGGTGCCATCACCCCTCACTTGACTCACCTCTCCTGTGACCCCTTTTCATCCCAAAGCAGACTCCGTCTTCTCAGAGCTGATGAGGCGTTTCACCTCCGCTCCCATCCTGGTCCAACCTGACCCATCCTGCCAATTCATTGCGGAAGTTTACGCCTCCAACTCTGGGGTGGGAGCGGTCCTCTCCCAATGTTCTGGCCCAGCCCAAAAGCTCCATCCCTGCGCCTTCTTCTCTTGCCGTCTATACCGAATGGAACTACAACATAGGGAACCGGGAGTTACTGGCCATCAAACTCAACTTGGAGGAGTGGAGGCACTGGCTGGAGGGAGCTGAACATCCATACCTCGTCTGGACGGACCACAAGAACCTTGCATACATTCGGACCGCTAAAAGCCTGAATTTCCGCCAAGCCCGTTGGGCATTTTTATTTGGCTATTTCAGATTCACACTCACCTATCATCCTGGCTCCAAGAATGGGAAGCCCAATGTTCTCTCCCATCAATATGTCTCCGAGGAGGGCCTTCCCAGCCCAGATAGCATTTTTCCACCATCCTGTGTGGTGGCTGCCCTCACCTGGGAGATAGAATCCATAGTCAAAGAGGCCCAAAGGACTCAACCTGACCCAGGCAATGGACCCCCCAATCGCCTGTTCGTGCCTGACTCTGTTCGGTCTCAGGTTCTCCAGTGGGGGCACACTTCTCATTTTGCCTGCCATCCCGGAATTGATCAAACTCTGTCCCTTCTGAAGCGACATTTCTGTTGGCCCTCCAGGGATGCTGACACTTGCTCCTTCGTCTCTGCCTGTTCTGTGTGTGCCCACGGAAGAGCCTCCCATCGACTACCTGCTCGGTTGCTTCGTCCCCTACCTGTCCTTAGCCGCCCTTGGTCCCACATTGCTCCGGATTTCGTTACTGGACCAACCCCTTCACATAGTAACACTGCCGTACTCACTGTGGTGGACTGTTTCTCCAAAGCCATGCACTTCGTAGCCCTTCTCAAACTCCCTACAGCCCAAGAAGCAACCAACCTCCTTATTCATCACGTCTTCCGCCTTCACGGAATTCCCTCTGACACCATTTCTGACCAGGGCACCCAATTCATCTCTCAAGTCTGGAGATCCTTTTGTCAAGCCCTTGGAGCCTCCATAAGTCTGTCTTCCGGTTTCCATCCGCAGACTAACGGTCAAACGGAATGAGCAAACTAGGATTTGGAAGCAGCGCTGCGCTGCATATCTGCCAACAACCCGAAATCCTGGAGCAGCCATCTCACTTGGGTGGAGTCAGCTCACAAATCCCTGGTCAGCGCCGCCACCCGAATGTCTCCCTTCGAATGCCTCCACGGTTACCAACCCCCTCTGTTTCCTGCCCATGATGATGACATTGCTGTGCCTTCAGTTCAGGCCCGGTGCCTCAAGGTCTGGAAAGACACACGCGTGGCCCTGCTCCGCTCTGCTGACTGCAACCAGCAGATTGCTGATTGCCATCGAATTTCTGCACCCAATTATTGGCCTGGTCAGAAGGTTTGGCTCTCTTCTAAAGACATCCCTCTCATGAATGAATCCAAGAAACTCGCCCCTCACTACCTCAGACCATTCGAAATTGAATGCATTATCAACCCCTCAGTGGTCAGACTCAAATTGCCCAGATCCATGCACATTCATCCCACGTTCCATGTCTCCCAACTGAAACCTGTGTCTGTCAGCCCCTTGTGCTCACCTGCTGAACCTCCTCCACCCGCCCGGATCATTGATGACCACCCAGCATACACCATCCGGCGAATACTGGATGTGTACCACTGAGGCAGGGGTCTCCAGTACCTGGTCGATTGGGAGGGATATGGTCCTGAGTAACGCACCTGGATTCCCTGCTCCTTCATCTTGGACCCTTCCCTCATCCGAGATTTCCATCGAAACAATCCGGACAAGCCTGGTGGTTTGCCTGGAGACTCCTGTTGAGGGAGGGTACAGTCACAGTTCTGAGTGTTAATTCCCCATTTTCTCCTAATTTCCTTTGATGACGGCACACCTGGTTTTCATCAAGACGTGCAGCATAAGAACTCTGGCTTTGCACCCACTAGTTGCCAGATCATTGGTTTTGCCTGCGTGGTAATTAATGTCTCCCAGCCGCTTAGGACTGTGTGTTCTAAGTTTTGCTTCAGTACCGAGAATTACCTGTGAAACTCAGTCTCTTTGTGACAAGATAAGTTTTCTAAGTTCTACTCCAGTTCCGAGGTTTATCTATGAAACTCAATCTCTCCATGCCAAGACAAGGATTCCAAGTCTACTTCAGTACCGAGGTTTACCTGTGTAACTCCATCTCTCCGTGCTAAGAAAAGTTTTGTCTGCTGCCTCCCTTCCTATGCTCCATGTCAAGGTAATTTCTGCCTGTCTCCTGCTTTCCTGCACTCTCTCCTGTTTGCCGTTCAACGCTCAAGCCCACATCTACATCCTAACTCAACCTCTGTGCCCATGTCCTGTGCTTGGGTTTGCCTCGTTCATTGCAACCTGTCACTATTCTTACAAAATGGTATCCATGTATACATTCATAAGCATGAAGGATCGGGAATGAGGTATCAAGTTCAAGTTCAAATGTATTATTATTCAACTGTATACATGCATACAGCCAAACGAAACAAAATTCCTCCAGACCAAGGTGCACAACAGTATATATAACTCACCCACTGCACATAAAAAAGTCTACCCTGGTATATTCTCACAATTAACCCACTGTTTCCCTTCCACATTGCTGAACTCATTCAGAGTCAGACACCAAACTTTACTTTACTTCTACTTAACTGAGTGCATTGAGCATTCTGCTGTTTCACACTGTTGTCTCCCAGCAGTCACATGGAGTCCTCTGGGTCATAAACCAAGCTGATGTACTCTGGTTGGCTTTATGGAGTCTTTCCCACCATATATAGTGGAATATTCAATTTCTTTAGTAATGGGGATATGTAAATGTGTATATATTGTTTGTATACTGCATATAGTGTATGTATATACTTCTGTTTGTTTTAAAATATGATTGTAACTTCATTGTGGGTTGCATCATATTCTAATCCGTGTGTAATCTTAAATTAACTTCGTTGGTAATTAAAGATTGTCTGCACTAGTGTCTAATAAAAGGAGCTTATCACCCTCAGTCTGAGAGAGAGATAGGGGCTGACAGGAGTTCACACGGGACAAGAATAAATACAGAGCTATTATTTTGTTTCCTTGTAGATATAACTTGGCATTTTTTCCATTGTTTTCAGTAATTTTCACTAACTTTTGTAAGTTTGATTTTGATGCACCTAATAAAAACTCTTGTGCTAAACTGCAAAGCCGTTTGTTCTTTGGTAAAATTAAAGGTCATAACCCACACTTTTAACATACAGTGCTTATAAAAAGTATTTACCTTCCAGATGTTTTCATGTTTTATTGTTTTACAACATTGAATTACAGTGGATTTAATTTGGCTTTTCTGACCCTGATCAACAGAAAAAGAGTCTTTTGTGTCAAAGTGAAAACAGAACTGCGACTTGCGAAAAGATTTGATTTCCAGGAAGATAGTGACCCTAAGCATAAAGCCAAAGCTACAAACAATAAAGTTAGTGTCCTGGAGTGGCCAAGTCAGAGTTCAGACCTCAATCCAATTGAGAATGTGTGTCTGTCCTCAAAATGCACTGTTCACTCACAATCCTTATTCAATCTGACAGAGCTTGAGCAGTTTTGTAAAGAATGGGGAAAAATTACAGTGTCCAGATGGGCAAGGCTGATAGAGACCTATCCACACAGACTCCATGCTGTAATTGCTGCCAAAGGTGCATCAACTAAATACTGATTTGAAGGGCATGAGTACTTGTTTTGTGTTTTATATTTGTTATTAATTTAGATCACTTTGTAGAGATCTATTTTCACTTTGATATGAACAAATCTTTTTCTGTGGATCAGTGTAAAAAAAAAGCCAAATTAAATCCACTGTGATTCAACGTTGTAAAACAATAAAACATGAAAACTTCCAGGGGAGGGGGGAGGAGAGAATGAATACTTTTTATAGGCTCTATATGTTTAATGTACATTTTTAATATGACCACAAATAAATTAACTGTAAAAAACTTTAAAGTGTCTCTACTGAAGTATCTCTGACAACTGGGTTTCAAACAAAATTAGCTCATATGGAACTTAAAAAATGTTATATAAGAGAATTATTATTTCCATGCTGTTAATTGGACAGAAACCTCAAAATTAATTTGTAATTGCATTAAAAATACAGAAGCAAGTACAGAGGAATTTGCCCCTACTGCTTGTTGGTGCCCTCATCCTTTGTGTGAAGACTGGTTTGCCAGTTAGGATTACATTAATTTTGATGTTGGAACTTGAACACGACTACAGCTCAGCATTCAATACCATCATCCCTCAAAGCTAATCAGTAAGCTCCAAGACATTGGCCTCAATACATCCTTATGCAGTTGGATACTGGATTTCCACACTTGCAGGCCCTGGTCAGTTCAGATTGACAACAACGTCCCCTCCACAATCTCCATCAGCACAGGTGCACCACAGGGCTGTGAGCTCAGCCCCCTGCTCTACTCACTTTACCCTTATGACTGTGTGGCTAAACACAACTCCAATGCTATATTCAAGTTTACTGATTACACCACTGTCATAGGCTGAATCAAAGGAGGTGATGAATCAGCGTATAGGAGAGAGATTGAAAATCTGGCTGAGTATTGTCATAACACCAACCTCTCACTGAATGCTGGCAGGACCTATACCATCAGGTTCAGGAACAATTATTACCCTTCAACCATCAGGCTCTTGATCCAAAGGAGATAGCGTCACTCAACTTCATTTGCCACATCATTGATATGTTCCCAGAACCAATGGACTCACTTTCAAGGACTCTACATCTCATGTTCTTGATATTTATTGCTTATTTATGTATTAGCATTGCTTCTTCTTTTTGCATTTGTACAGTGGTTGAATGCCCTAGTTGGGCATCTTTCTTTGATTCCGTTTCCCCAACAGTGCAATGGTATGCAGCTACAACCCTCAGCATCAGTTAACTACTGCTCTGTCTGGCTGTACATCATTTACTCCATAACAGATGGAAGTACATTAAGTTTTTGTCTGAGGTTGTGGCAGTTGTGATGAACTAGCTCGTAGTTGCAAACACTTGGAAAAATGCTGAAGAATCCTGCATTCCTATGTCTTGCAGTCATGTTGATGAGCACCTCTAGTCCATTCACCATGCAAGCTAGGATCTCCTGATGACCAGCCATTTCAATTTCATTTTCCATTCCTACACTGACTCTCCATGGTTCTTTTCCACTGCCAGGTTAATGCCAAATGAAAATTAGAGGAAAAATACCTCATACTACTTCAGGACAGTCTCTGCCCTGTCAACATGAACATCAAATTCTCATTCTTCCTGTAACTGCTCTCCCTCTGTCCCATTTCCTCATTTTTTTCATTGTTTTCACTCTTCCTGATCTAACTGGCCCCCATCGCCGTATGTATTTCCTCAACCTCTCCCACTACATCTGCCCATCACCCACATGCTCCTCCCAAAGGATCCCTCCCCACCTCCCTCCCTGTATTTCATGCTCCGTTGTCTGCTGAAATATTTATTAACCTGAGGCATTATTTTTGTTCCTTGATTAATAGATTGCCTGACGTGTGGAGTAGGTACAGCACTTTCTGTTGGTGTTTATTGGAGGAAGATAGACATGACCCCACTAATTGTTAAAGTAATCATGAGTAGGTGAAAGGTATGTATATTTAGTTACTTATATATATTTGTTTGTTTGTTTATTTATTTATGAGATACAGTGTGAAATAGGCCTTTCCGGCCCTTTGAGCCATTCGAATCCTTCAATTTAATCCAGCCTAATCATGGGACAATTTACAATCATCATTTAACCTACCAACCAGAATGTCTTTGAATTGTGGGAGGTCAATCACAGGGAGAAAATATAAACTCCTTACAGGCAGCGTTGGGAATTGAACCCAAGTCGCCTGTACCGTGAAGTGTTGTGTTAACCACTACACTTCATTCCCATGTCAGTTACTCTACGAGTTTATTTTTGTCTTGCAGCATTTTTACAGATGTACTGGATTAATTTTACCACTAATTCAGTGACATTTGTAAATCTTGAGATTTTACTTCTGGTTATTTGAGTATGCTGCTTTTGTAAATTGTGTTCCACACTGGGTCTACAACTTGTCCCTGGGGGGGAAACACAAACTTCCATGTGTTTGTCTCACTTTGTGTTTTCTCTTTTGCAGCTGCCTTGCAATCTATTTGTTGTCCCATGATTTTATTTGTTCTGAGTGATTATATTCTTAGTTATTTTACCAAAGGTTCATTGAAAATCTATACATGTCTTCTCTGCTAAAATACTTTTCCATAATCTTTGTCTTACTTTTCAGAGTATTCAATAATTTTAGTTAATCATGAAAGATCCTTTTGAATTCTATAATGAATATTTTTAATATATTGATAGGTTCACCATAATGACCTCTTATATCTTTGAGTGAAGATTCTGTTCCCATTCCTATCGCCAATGTTAAAAGGGCACAGAAGATTCAGCCAAAGGGATTTTAGACAAATTCTAAGTTATTTAAACACTCTAAATTGATTCCTTTTTAATCAACTTTTCCATATTTTACTTTGGTTTTAATCAACTTTGAAGGATTTCATTTGAATATGTTCCTACAAAAATTGAAGATGATTTTCATACTTGCTGCCTATAAATAATAATGGCTTTTCTCATTAGCTACTGTATATCCCACAGCAAAGTGACTAAGCCATTTCTTTCATTGACATTAAGATTTTTTTGCCTCCTCAAATAATTACATAAAATTGCTTTGGGGTTCTGGATTTGATGCGGTTTCCTTTTTCTTATGAAGTTGATGGATATAATAGCAGATTACTGCCTGGAGCAAAGGTAAATGTGGATACTCGTGAAATTAATAAGAGGAGATAAATGGACCTGTTTATCTCATTATATTTCTGGATAGAATGAGACCAAAGGAACAGAATTGGTTGGCTAAAATATTTCTTGTGGCCTTAGGGTCAACTTTATTCTGATTTCATCAAATTTCAGGGAGAATTATTGTTTTCTTGGGTTCTTTGTTCAGCAACTCAGTACTCTGCTTTCTGTTATTTATGAAGTTTGTCAGTCATGAACTGAAAATGCCAGAAATAAATCAGAGCTCAGTCTGCCATTCAAATGTCTCATTTTCATATTTTGGAATCGGTTGTAGAACCCATTGTTGATTACCAATACTTCTATAGCACCAAGCTCATCTATGGCATGAAACTAGCCTTCAATTCAACATCACATTATGGCTGTGGATTCTGATGTGCACTCCGCCCTTTCCTTTTGCCTTGGATGCAAGCCATTCAAGCACATGGGCCCATGTTTACATCCATCTTTAAGCAGTATCAGTGCCTGATTAACTGAACTGTTAAATCCAGTGACAGTGTAATTTTACTTCTGTGTCTGCTCAGTCCTCCCACGATGTCTTATCAAAGACCAGGGGAGCGGGGGTAGATTCAGGGCTAACACGGAGGCACAGTTAGTAGGACTTTTGCCTAACAGCCCCAGTGATCGGCCTCTGGAGTTGTTTTCCCATTCTCTGTGTATCCGCGTGTTTCCTCTAGGTGCTTCAATATTCTCGCACATCCCAACTATGTGCAAGTTGGTCAGAGGTGCCAGCTGTAGGCGGGTGGTACAATTGGTGGAAATGTGGGGAGAATGGGTTACAGGGAGAATTCTGGGCATGTTTGCTTTTGAAGTCCTCAGCACAGCAACTGCAATGATCACAGGCTCTGTCCTCTGCAGGTCTCAGTAACATCTGTCTCTCACTGACTAGCAGCTGTTCTTCTGATTACAAGTGAGATGCTTGCACGAACGAGCGTTGAGCTATGTGTCTGAGTAATGTGTGTATCAAGACTGATTCACTGGCAGTATGGCCAAATGTGACATGTGGACATAAAGCTTTTAGCAGTGCTTGAGTTTTCCTTTTAAGTGATATGATTAGATACGAGAGTCTCAAATGAGAAATAGGAAGAACTGAACCGTATCTGAGTTAAGTGGTGCAGTTGGTAAGGTACAGCTTGAGTGAAAACATTAAGACATTTTTTATACCTGCATGCTGGTTCTTGTTGTTCATCTCCTAGCAAGGACCACTGCACGCATTTGCTTTCCATACCTTTACCTTGCTATCTGGACCGCATGTCTGCATTTTACTTTCTGCATCAGAACTTCCAATGCAACACTTAACTCTGTAGTGCTATTCCTTTCAAGGTTTCTCGGATCATATTTAGTGAGAGATTGCCTGCAAGCTCTCACTAAAATCCATTATGCCTCTTTATGTTACCTCCAGGCTGATGTCAATGAGTATAAATCTCCCGTCATGAGTATACCTAACAAGCAAAATTCAGGCTAACTGCAAATAAGCAGACGGCATAGAGTTGGTTTACTAGTTTGTGCATCAGGACTTCTAAGTTGTTTTTCAAAATATCTAATTCAGCCTATGATATGTTTCTACCTATTGAATGTTAAAGGAAAGTGCATTTGAATGGGATCCCCATTAATTAAAAAAATCAACAAATTCCTATAGATTTATCAATAATTCATGGTCATCCCTTGCTACAGTGCTCTTTGCTCTAACACTGCTGTTAGTGCTTGAGTTTAAACAAAGTCGTTGGCTAACAGCCACAGTATAGAAATTCATCTGCACCGTAGTAGGAATGCTGCTACCCTCTGCATGGTTTCATCACGCTGGTTCATGTGGTGCTGTGGATTGTGCGTTATGCTGTGATTCTACTATAACACCATAGTCTGTCTGTACTTCCTTAGAAGGTTGGCGTCATTCAATGTCTGCAGTGAGATGCTGAAGATGTTCTATAGGTCAGTTGTTGAGAGCGCCCTCTTCTTTGTGGTGGCGTGTTGGGGAGGAAGCATTAAGAAGAAGGACGCCTCACGTCTTAATAAGCTGATAAGGAAGGCGGGCTCTGTCGTGGGCAAAGTACTGGAGAGTTTAACATCGGTAGCTGAGCGAAGGGCGCTGAGTAGGCTACGGTCAATTATGGAAAACCCTGAACATCCTCTACATAGCACCATCCAGAGACAGAGAAGCAGTTTCAGCGACAGGTTACTGTCGATGCAATGCTCCTCAGACAGGATGAAGAGGTCAATACTCCCCAATGCCATTAGGCTTTACAATTCAACTGCCAGGACTTAAGAACTTTTTTTAAAGCTATTATTAATGCTTTTTGAGTTAGTGATTTAGATGCATATCATATTATTACTGAGTTAAGTATTGTATGTAATGAGTTTTTGCTACAACAAGTGTATGGGACATTGGAAAAAATGTTGAATTTCCCCATGGGGATGAATAAAGTATCTATCTATCTATCTATCTATCTAGATGGGCTTTCTGTGTGACAGCCTGAGAGCAGGAACTGCAGAGTCACCGAAAGGAAGTCCACAGGCTGTGGAATCAGCTTAGTGCCGAGTGAAGTTATCCACACAGGCCCAGGAGCCCAATGGCTGTGGGTCAACAGCTGTCCCTGATCTTGGGTCCAGATTGGGGATTAGTAAGGGCTCCAAAGGGCACGGGGAGAAGGCAGGAGAACGGGGCTGAAAGGAAAAACAAACCAACCATGACCAAATGGCGGAGCAGACTCAACGGGCCAAACGGCCAAACTCTGCCAACAAGTTTTATGGTCTTACACCAATGTGTGGCAGGAGAGACTGGTTATGGATCAGCCAAGGGCTGGAATGCAAATCCCACTCCCCTGACCTGGGAATACAACATTCAGATTCTGGTCTGAGGTTTCCTGTGCATTTTCCTGCCAAACGCTTGCCAGGCATTAATGCTGTCCTGAACACTGTTGACATAACCTACAGCAGGAAACAGAATGATGCTGCTTTCCGGCGACACTGCTCCATGTAAATATGCTCAATGGTGGGGAGCGCTTTACCCATTATCGACCAGGCCATATCCAATCCTTTCTGTAGGACTTTCCATTCAAAGGCATTGGTGTTTCCATACCAGGCTGGGATGTAGCCAGTCAATATGCTCTCCAACACACATCTATTGAAGTTTGTCAAAGTTTAAGATATTATGCTGAATTTTCACAAACTTTTAAGGAAGCAGAGGCAATGTCATGCTTTTTTTTATAATTGCAGCTGGGCCCAGGACAGATCCTCTGAAATGATAACACTGAGGAATTTAAAGTTGCTGACTGAGTTGTTATGTGTGTACATAGGAAAGAACTTCAGTTCCCAATGTGCAATGCGGGTGATCTGAGGGATCTGGAGGTGACATTAGTACACTGGGGAGTGCGCGTTAAAAGGTGGAGCTAGAAGTGATGATGGTTAATAAATGTGCTAGTGTTTGAAAACCCACGCAAAGTCTGTCTTTTATCAAGAACAAACATAACATGGTGTCAGAAGTCAGTGTGAGGTCTCAATATGAAGCTTATCTGAATACCATGAGTTTCCAAGAAAAAGATGCTAAGTTCCAATGAAGAGAAGATGCTGGCAGGAAAACATGCTATCTTGCAGTTCACCAAGAAATTGAGGTGAAAGCCTAAAGATCCTCTCAATGGATAACCTAAGTCCTTCCATAGCTATGCAATGTACTGGCAATTTAGCTGATAACTGGAAACGCTTCAAACAGCGATTCAATATATATTTAGCGGCGAGTTGAACCAGAGGCATGGAGGAAAAATTGAAAGCATCTATCTTTCTACATGCAATTGGTGAAGATGCTTTGGACATCTACAGCAGCTTTCAAATTGATGAGACAGATTTTAAATTGGACATTCTGATGACAAAATTGGAGGGATATTTTGTCCCAAGTAAAAACATCACATTTGAAAGCTATAAATTCTTTTCTTGTGGACAGAAATGAAATGTTAGCTTTCACCAATACTTAGCTGAACTTCGCATACTGAGTATGTTCTGTGAGTCTGGAGATTTGAGAGACCCACTAGTCAGAGACAAAATAGTTCATGGAATCCCAGATAATAGGCTCAGAGAAAGCCTGCTCCAAGAAAAATATTTAAGACCATAAGACCATAAGCTATCTGAGCAGAATTAGGCCAATTGATCCATTGAGTCTGCTCCGCCATTTCATAATGGCACATGCAATTTTCCTCTCAGCTCCAATCTCCTGCCTTCTCCCTGTTTTCCTTTATGTCCTGACCAATCAAGAATCTATCAACCTTGGCTTTAAATATACATAAAGACTCGGCATCCACCGATGTCTGTGGCAAAGAATTCCACAGACTCACCACTCTCTGGTTAAAGAAATTCTTCCTCATCTCCATTCTAAAAGGATGCTCCTCTATTCTGAGGCTGTGTCCTCTGGACTTAGACTTCTCCCAGCATCGAAAACATCCTCTCCACATGCACTCTATCAAGGACTTCCACCATTCAATAGGTTTGAATGAGGTTACCCCTCATTCCTCTGAATTCTCGTGAATACAGGCCCAGAGCCATCAAACGTCCTTCATATCAAAAGCCATTCAATCTTGGAATCATATTCATGAACTTCCTTTGAACCCCCACCAGTTTCAGAACATCCTTTTTAAGATAAGGGACCAAAAACTGCTCACAATACTCCAAATGAGGCCTCACCAGTGCTTTAAAAAGTTTCACGGTTACATTCTTGCTTTTATATCCTTGTCTTCTTGAAATGAAGGCTGACATTGGATTTGCCTTCCTCACCACAGACTCAAACTGCAAATTAACCTTTAGGGAATCCTGCACAAGGACTCGCAAGTCCTATTGCACCTCAGTTTTATTTTGTATTTTTTTCTCCATTTAGAAAATAGTCAACCCTTTCATTTCTTCTGCCAAAGTGCATGGCCTTACACTTCACGACACTATATCCTATCTGCCATTTCTTTGCCTATTCTCCAAATCTGTCAAAATCCTTTTGTAGCCTTTCTACTTCCTCAAAACTACCTTCCCCTCCACCTATCTTCATATCATCTGCAAACTTGGCAACAAAGCCATCAATTCCAGCATCCAATCATTGCCATATAATGTCTCAATACAGACCCCTGTGGAAGACCACTAGTCAGTGGCAGCCAGTGAGAAAGGCTCCCTGTATTCTTACTCTTTGCCTTCAGCCAATCAGCCACTGCTTTATCTATGCTAGAATCTTTCCTGTAATACCATGGGCTCATAGCTTGGTAAGCAGCCACATGTGTGGCAATTTGTCAAAGGCCTTCTGAAAATCCCAGTATGCTAGATGATAGAAAAGGCTGTGAGTATGTGTAGGGTGATGGAGACCTCCCGAACACATGCTAAGAAGCTGCACAGAGCAGAGACAACGGTGCATGCTGTGAGAACAGCGGTGCAGTGCACAAAGTGTTTCACAAAGCAAACGCATAGGTTTAACCTGCAAATGCAGCAAATGTGGAGGTATGTGAATTCCAAAAACATGTCTTGCTTATGAAACGCCCAATAATTATTGTGGGAAGAAGAATCATTTTACAAGGCACTGCAAAGCATGTGCACCAAGAGAAAGGTGCACATGGGTGCTGAGGAAATGGAGGAAGTCTT
The DNA here is from genome assembly GCF_048418815.1 of Hemitrygon akajei. Lineage (NCBI taxonomy): Eukaryota > Metazoa > Chordata > Chondrichthyes > Myliobatiformes > Dasyatidae > Hemitrygon > Hemitrygon akajei. The sequence goes on from NC_133125.1 coordinate 112,436,451, forward strand.
TGTAGATTTTCCACAGACTGCTGCTGCTGGTAAAACAGATTGGATTGTTCCAGTCATTCCATTCAAGCTTGACACTGGAGCCTAGGTGAATCTGTTGTCCATGGATGATCACAAGACTCTCAAAGTAAAGAGCAAGATGTACCCAGTAAAATTAAAAGTGACAACTATGCTGGAGAGAATGCTCCAGTAAAAAGAGTCTGTATAGTGACCTTCAAGCACAAGGGGTAGCACCTAAATGCACAGCTACTGTTTGCTGAAAAGTGAGTACAGCCCATATTAGGTTTGACTGCATGTGAAAGGCTCATTTTGGTGGAAAGAGTTTTTGTAGTGGCTTCACAGACCAAAAGTGATCAGGCAACACTCAATAGAGATGTAGATGTCTTTGAGGGGCTCAGATACTTACTCAACGTAACACAAGAAGCTTGTAACAGCATCCGTGGGAGATCCAGAAAGGTTATGCAACAGAAGCACAGGATCTCCACCTGCCATAAACATCCTTCCCAGCTACACCGGCATGACAGTCAGGATGCCAGTACTGAACAGAGTGATCGTGATGGAATCACCAATCTTACTTCCACACTATGCAGCTTTGGGTCAAAATCTATCTCTCATCAACTTCCAGTTAAAGACTGGAAATCTAAAATATCAACATGATCCTTGCCAAATTTGAGGAGACCACACAATCCCCAAGGTTGGGGCAACAGCACCAGTTCAACAAAAACTGACAGATGGAGTTGCTATCTATGATACACAGCCAACAGAAGGAGCTCTCTGGATTGAAACAGAATTATTTGGAACTTGTGCAAAGACTCACTAATCACATGGATGTAGTTCAGGGCTCCATTGTGAGGCATGTGCGGTGAATTATGGTCACACAGTAAAAACAAGAACAGAGACAAACAGATAGGATCTTGGCAGAAGGATGTGAAAGAAATGAACACATAGATTAGAGTTCTCAAAAGGACACTTGTATTAACGCAGCAAGTGAAATCAATACATCTGTGGAAATAAATAGCAGTCCAAAAGGGATCATTAAGCAACTATAGAGATAGATTGAGAGTGGTAGAGTGAATGAAGGACTGTATTTCTTCATTACTATTGAAATTAATGTAAATATCTTTGTTGGAAAGCATTGTTATTTCTTGCACATTTATGAGAACATAGTATTGTGTTTGTTTTCTTCAAAGGGGGAAGATGTGTTGTTGTGTGTGTACATAATAAAGAGCTTCATTTCAGTTCCCAGTGTGCAATGCAGGTGGTTTGGGGAAACTGGAGGTGTTGTTGGTGAAATGGGTAGTGCATGCTAAAGGGTGGAGCTAGAAGCCATGATTGTTACTAAGTGTCTGAAAACCCACGGAAATTATGTCTTTTTATCAAGAACCAACATAACACTGACCCTCTACACCTCTGATCTCCTGATATGGATAGGCTCATAGATCTCCTGTTTCCTCCTGAAGTCAATGTTCAACTTCTCGGTCTTGCTGACTTTGGGTAAAAGGTTGTTGTTATGGCCCACTCAGTCAGATTTTCAATCACCTTCTTAATACTGAAATCATCACCATTTTTAATTTGGCCTATGGCAGTGGTGGCTTCAGCAAGTTTAAATATGCATTGGAGCTGTGCTTAGCCACACTGCCGTAAGTGTAAAGCAAGTAGAGCAGCGGGCTAAGTACACAGCCTTGTGTTGAAACTATACTGATGGAGATTATGGCTGAGATGTTGTTGCCAATCTGAGCTGTCTGGGGTCTGCAAGTAAGGAAATTGAGGATCCAATTGCAGAAGGAGCTATTGAGATCAAAGATTATTGATTAGTTTTAAGAGGATGATAGTGTTGAATGCTGAGCTGTAGTTGATAAAGAGTATCCTGATGTATGCATCTTTGCTGTCCAAATGTTCCAGGGTTTAGTGGAGTGCCAAAATTTGAAGAAGTGTATTCAGAAGGATTCATCCTCTAGTACCTGCTGCAGTGAACAAAACAAAATACAAAACCGTTCAGATGAAGTGTGCTTGACCTGAAACATTAACTTTGTTTCTTCTTCCTTTATGGCTGCCTGACCTGCACAATTCCTAGTTTTATCTAAGTAAGAACCTCCCTTGGGTGAATAGTGGAGGAAATTTCCCCAGATTGGTGCAGGCAGACAAATTTTATTTTAAGAAGGAGACTAGCAGAATCCTTCACTCGGTTGGCTCATAGTATAGTGACAGCTGCGCTCTGCGGAATACAACAGAAGTCATAAGTCAAGGAAAGAGGGACAGCCCTCCTTGACTTGTACCACCTGTTGGGGAATGAAATATGATAGGCAAGGTGGATTGCCTATGAATAAGTGAGTCATACACTCTTATTGGCATTGACCTTAAAGTAGATATTCTCAAGGACAACCATGGTGTTGCTATTAGAGGTTTGTGTTATGAAGGGGAATTTGAAGCACAACATACAGAACAGTGAAGAGACTGGAAGTAATAAATTCCCAAGCTCGTCTCAGCCTCATTCTCTGCAGAATAAATGCAACAACACCAGCTTGCACCCCCACCCATCCTTCTCTTTACAAGAAAGTTTAAGTTCCAGTCAAAAAGTCTCATTCCGTTAAAAATTCACAAATCAGAAAGTTCATTTTTATCAGTTTCTGGTTGTGATCCACAACTCACAAATTTATGTCAAAAATAACCATTTAAAAATATATGTTTCCTATAGCGGGGGAGTCTAGAATAGGAGAGCACAGCCTCAGAGTACAAGGACGACACCTTAGAACAGAAATTAGAGAGAATTTCTTTAGCCAGAGGGTAGTGAACCTGTTAGGTTTGTTGCCATAGATGGCTGTGGAGGCAAAGTCATTGGGTATATATAAAAAGACGTTTGATAGGTTCTTGATTAGTAAGGGTATCAAAGATTATGAGGAAAAGAATGGGGTTGATGGGGATATTAAATCAATCATGATGGGATGGCAGAGCAGACTCAATGGGCCGATTAGCCTAATTTTGCAAGTGTTTGATTAATAAATTATGATTTATTAACAATCACACCTTAAGCATAGTTAATAAAACATATAAAACATACTCTTTCAGGCGATTCACTTAGTGAACCAGACAAAGTCCTAAGGGTTCCGATAGGACAGCCACATTCAGAAACTCGCTTGGGTGAATCCTGGAGGAAACCTCCCCAGACTGGGGCAGACAGCCACTTTCAGGACATCTTTGTGTTTTGAAAGGTAACCAGAAGTTGAACATCAGGCACACATTCATAACCCATTTCACTAATAAGCCAAATCTAATGTTGAGTACAATTATGGGGTCATTTTTGAAGATGGGTGTCACTTTCCTGATGTGGCAGAATGCCTCTGGAAGAGTCTTCATGGTGAGCTGTTTTGATGATGGTGTTATATTTGTGGCTTCTTGTTCCTCACTTGATCCTTATTGCTCAAGTCTAACCAGTACTGAGATTCCAATAATTCTTCCCAGTTATACTACTCTATGTCATGAAACACTGTAAACCCATGGGAGCCATGCATACACATTGGATATGATACACCATTCATTTTAGCATGACTTACATCATTGCAAGAAGTACTTAGTATTAATAACTATCATGATATTGGAGTTCTTCTGGATTTCTTGCAACAGTTACTGATTATTTTTTGATATTAAAGGTAGTGAATGCTGACCACAATAACTTCCTGGTCCATGGACATTGGAACCTAAAACATGACTTGGATTATGTCAACTACCTCTTCAACAATAACTGTGTGTGTTTGGCTTTTATTGAAACTGACCCGGCTTATTTCAAGCATAATACAGTTTGGTAATGGAGGAAGGAATACAGTTTTATTAAGTCATCATACCACTGGAAGGTTGACATTTGAAGATCTCTTTACATGTCCCCTGAGTGGCAAATTAAGCAAGTTGTATACAGACCCCCAAACAGTAGTAATGATGTGGTCGACAAATTACAATGGGAGACAGGAAATGCATGCCAAAAGGACAATGTTACAACAGTCAGGAGGGACTTCAATATGCAGGTAGATTGGGAAAGTCATGTTGGTGCTGTATTCCAAGAGGGGAAATTTCTAGAATGCCCATGATATCGCTATTTAGAGCAGCTCATGGTTCAGCCTACTAGGGGATCAGCTATTCTAGATTGTGTGTTGTGTAATGAACTGGAATTGATTAGAGATCTTAAGGTAATAGAACCCTTAAGGGAAATTGATCAAATTCACCCTGAATTTTGAGAAAGAGAAGCTAAAGTCAGATCTATCAGTACTACAGTGGAGTAAAGGAAATTACAGAGGCATGAGAGAGGAATTGGCCAGAACTGGGGGGTGGGGAACAAAGAAACGGCGGATGAACTGAATAATTATTTTACATTAGTTTTCACTGTGGAAGACACTAGCAGTTTGGTGGAAGTTCCAAGCATCAGGGGTCATGAGGTGTGTGAATTTTCCATTAATAGAGAGAAGATTTTTGGGAAACTGAAAGGTCTGAAGGTAGATCAGTCACCTGGACCAAATGGTGTACACACTAAGGTTCTCAAAGAGCTGACTGAAGAGATTGTGGGGCCATTAGTAATGATCTTTGAAGAATCACAAGATTCTGGTATGGATACAGAAGACTGGAAAACTGCAAATATCACTCCATTCTTTAAGAAGGGAGAGAGACAGAAGAAAGGAAACTAAAGGCCAGTTAGTCTGACCTCAGTGGTTGAGGAGATGTTGGATTCGATTATTAAGGATGAGTTCTCAGGGTACTTGGAGGCACCTGATAAAATAGGCCATAGACAGCATGGTTTCCTCAAGGAAAAATCTTGCCTGACAAATACGTTGGAAGTCTTTGAATAAATAACAAACAGGATAGATGAAGGAGAGTCGGTTGATGTTGTGTACTTCGGTTATCAGAAAGCCTTTGACAAGGTGCCACACATGAACCTGCTTAACAAGCCGCGAGCCAATGGAAAAATTCTAGCATGGATAAGGCAGCGGAGGATTGACAGGAGGCGAATAGAGGGAATGAAGGGAGCCTTCTCTGGTTGGCTGCTGGTTCCACAGTTGTCGGTGATGGGACTAAATCTTTTTACGTATATTTCAATGATTTAGATGATGGAATTGATGGCTTTGTTGCAAATTTTGCAGACAATATGAAGATAGGTGAAGGGGTAGGTAGTTTTAAGGAAGTAAAGAGGCTACAGAAGGACAGACAGATTAGGAGAATGGGAAAAGAAGTGGTAAATGGAATATAGTATCAGGAAGTGTATGGTCATGCACTTTATTCGAAGAAATGAAAGGGTTGACTATTTTCTAAATGGAGAGAAAATATAAAAAGCAGAAGCACAAAGGGACTTGGGAGTGCTTGTGCAAGGTTCCCTAAAGGTTAATTTGCAGGTTGAGCCTGTGGTGAGGAAGGCAATACTATGTTAGTATTCATTTGAAGAGGACTAGAATATAAAAACAAGGATGTAATGTTGAGGCTTTATAAAGCACTGGTGAGGCATCACTTGGAGTATTGTGAGCAGTCTTGGGCCCCTTATCTTAGAAAGAATGTGCTGAAACTGAAGAGAGTTCAAAGGAGTTTCATGATAATGAGTCCAGGATTGAATGGTTTGTCAACAGTGTTTGATAGCTCTGGGACTGTATTCACTAAAATTCAGAAGAATGAGGCGTGACCTCAGTGAAACCTCTCGAATGGTGAGAGGCCTTAATAGAATGGATGTGGAGAGGATGTTTCCTATTGTAGGAGAGTCTAAGACTAGAGGACACAGCCTCACAATAGAGGGGCGTCCTTTTAGAACAGAGATGAAGAAGAATTTCTTCAGCCAGAGAGTGGTGAATCTGTGGAATTCTTTGTCACAGGTAGCTGCCGAGGACAAGTCTTTATATATATTTAAGACAGAGTTTGATAGATTCTTTATTGGTCAGGACATGAAAGGATATGGGGAAAAGACAGGAGACTGGGGCTGAGAGGAAAATTGGATCTGCAATGATGAAATGGCAGAACAGACTCAATGGACCAAATGGCCTAATTCTGCTCCTATATCTTATAGTCTTACAGAGAGAATTAAGCTTACAGCTACCCATGGCATCACCTAAAGGAGAAGTGTAAGATGACCTTTTATTGTCTTGTAAGCTGGAGCAGTTTTCTCATCTCTCAAAATAAACATGGATGAGGCCATCCTATTATTAAAGATCCCCACTTCATCCATGTGAAACATTTGCTTAGGAAATAATCCACTTTTGCAGTTGATTTGTTTCAACTCCTTTAGATACTGCACAATATCTGCTCTCAATGCCTCCTTGTAAAATGAATATAATGCTGATTTGGATGTTTACTGAAATAATCTACCAACCATAACTGGACTTGATGATATTAACCCTTTCAGAAGATCTAACACCCGACTTATGTTCTCCAAATCTATATTTTTCTGGATCATCATCAAATTCAGGAGCACATGTTATTGATTCCAGTTGTCTCATCACTTCTCTAAACTTTTGTTCTCTATCTCTATTTTGTCATTTGTAATCTTAATCACACATGATGGGCTAACATGGTAACACTGTGTTGCATCAACCGATGTTTATTTCAAATAGTCAATTGTGCTAATCGTTATTATAATCAATAGGCTGCGATTTATTTCAAGAAATATTTACTGTATATCAGTAGTCTACCTTAATAGTGCATATTTTTGTGCATCTGGAAGCCTAATGGACAGTAATCTTGTTTTAATTTAATTAATTTATTGATTGATTGAAATTCAGCCCTTTCTGCTTCTCACTGTGCACCCTAGCAATCCCCCAATTTAATCCTAGCCTAATCACGTGAGAATTTACAATGACCAGTTATCCTATCAACTAGTATGTCTTTGTACTGTGGAAGGAAACCGAAGCACCTGGAGGAAATCTACAAGGTCGTGGAGAGAACGTACAAACACCTTACAGGCAGCGGTGGGAATTGAACTCGGGTCACTGATACTGTAAAGCATTGTGCTAATGATTGGTAAAGTTGATGTAATCTCTCTTTCCCCCTAACATTAGGAATTACTTGTTATGGTGGAAAAAGAAACTTTGTAAGCGAAGGTTACATACCCTAAAAAGACAAATAATTTATTATTAAAATTTGTAAATTGTGATATTCATTAATTGAGGAGTATCAGTTGTTGAAAGTTGCTTGATTTCATGTAGACAGAATTAGTATTCTAGCTTAACTGCACTGTGAGATATGGCAGAGATACACCATGAAAGGTGAAGGCAACTGTGGTCTTGACCTCTGCACATGGGGCAATCTAAGTTCAGTTTGCTGGAGCTGTGCCTGTGGAAGACTACAGATTGCTATTACCATTGACCTAGACAACTTGAGTTACCAGTACCAATTTCCTTTGCAGAGATCAACATTGATGCCACTGTAGAACTCACCCTGTCAGTTTCCATTCAGCATTCACGTCTCTGGAGGTGCTCATGGGTTTCTGTTACAGAGCTAACAATGTTCCATAAGCACTTGACTGATACATGACAGCTGAAGCTGAAACAACAATTCAGAAAGCAGTATTGACAACATTGTCCCTGAGCTGGATTAAGCTTCATTAGAGCAATTTTCTGTGTGAAGTTCTGTGATGTTCTTTTGCATAATATTTTAATTGGTCTTCAAGTACAGTCAGGAGCAGGCATCTGAAAAAAAAAACTATGGAGAGAAGTGAGGAGTTATTTAGAATCACAATGAGAAGAGAAGATTTGCAGCCATTTCCCATTGCCTGTAAATATTTTAAGGCATTTTGAAAATAAAGGAAGGGAATTATCTGATATCTTTTGAACGCTCTAACATAAAACAGAATAAATTGTCAGAAATTAATGTAAACAATCAAAGTCCAAAGAATATGCTAAACTCATTCCCATACATTTGACAAAAGTATCCAGAAGTTCTTCAAAGCCATTAAATGCATATCAAATACGTGAAGTGCAGTTGTTTAGCTGATGGCTCGCCACTACAGAATTCTTTGTACATCATATGCAATAGAATAAGCCTTCCAAGATTAACACTCCAAGCCTTTTATCTTTCCAACCCACCAGGCTTCATCTATCACTTTCTAGCTATCCTCCTTCCCCTCTCACACCCTCCCCCCCACCTTTTTTATTCTGTCATTTTCCCCCTTCCTTTTCAGTCCTCAAAAAGTGTCCTGACCTGAAATGTTGACTGGTTACTCATTTCCATAGATGTTGCCTGACCTGCTGAGTTCCTCCCGCAGTTTGTAGGTGTTGCTTAGCACTCCCAAACCCTTTCCCCTGCTCGCTCTGCCAAAACCAGAGTTATGGATTATGTGAGGAGGTCTGTGGGGGAACAGCTATATGGAGCTCTCAGGATACCAGGTAGGGGATGACCCACAACTTGAGGATCAGGTCCATTGTAATATCATGGCAAGGTATGTAATTGGCCACAAGGAGTCACAATGTACATGTCGGGGCCTAAACAGGAAGACTGTAGGTTTTCACTTAGAGTAGATCATCTGTAGATGGTGCCTGATGTTGGACTGCATGGCTTAGAGCCTCCCTGGGTAGGTTAGCATCAAACCTACACTAAAGTAGTTGCAAAAGCCTGTATCCATGTGGGTGCCTTTGCCAAATAGTGCTACTATGGACGATCTGGTGCTTCAGAATCTCAGCATATAAGTTACACCAAAGAGCCAAAAGGAAATTGTGTGGTAAGTCCATGATTACACTTTAAGATCAATTTTCACATAAGATTAATTTACAGAACATACTTGTATAACCATGATGGTACAATAGAACTTGTTTAAAAATCTGCAGCTGAGGAAGATTTTCATCTTAATTGCAACTTGGTATTGTAAAAATGCATTAAGTACATCAGAAAATTCTGGTTATTCTTAGTCAGAATGCATAAAAGAAAAAAAATGGAAAATACAATGTAATACTCAGAAAAAAGGTTTCCTGATGCATCTGAATATCAGGTCATAATTTAATGTACAAGTATGTTTGCAGAAAGTTCACACTGAAGTGTCATTAGAAGCGATGACTCATTTAATAGGCAACAACTTATTGAGGTGAAATACTCAGCAGATGTAGAGCTCAAGAGTTTTAGCCATTATTTCTGAAAATCACTAATTTATGGAACTGAAATCAATGAACAGTAAACTAGCTGCATGCACTTAAATCAGAAATATAAAGGGAAGTTAAGGCTAAAATGCTTATTCATTAAATCACATTGACCATATGAGGCTCCTAATTTTAACATGCATCATTTAGATGATCACATATTGAAGGTAAAATTTAAAGCTGGGAAAAATAAGAATGATGCTGTAGTTACACAATGTACCATTAGGAGTCACTAAAGTTCCACTATCTGTTAGTTTCTTGTGTTTGAATGATGAGGTAAGCTTTTTGAGATGTGGAAATATGAATGCAAATTGTTCCAATTATTAATAGAGCAGTTCTCATATTTTTCACATTTTTGCACATTTTCTTGTGACATAGAAGGGTGCGTTCAGTCCGTAGTGTTGTTGCCCACCATTTCTATTTCATGAATAATTACCCGACATGCAAGAACAAATAATATTTGCAGAATACACCTATGTGTCTGCCTTATCCAATACAGCAACAACTATTTCCAAAATGGTAATTCATTATATTTGTGGAGTTACTGCAATTAAATATATTTACATGGAACTCTGCCATTACAAAGCAGTATCCATCATCAAAGACTCCTACCATACCCTCTTCTCACTACCACCATCAGGCAGGAGGTACAGGAGCTTTAGATCACATACCACCATATAGGAACAGATAGAACCCTACAGATATCAGGCTCCTGAACGGCTGTGGATAACTTCAATCATCACCACTCTGAACTACTTATACGATTTACAGACTCACTTTCAAGGACTTTACAACTTGTGTTCACAGTATTAACTTTTCTGCAGTTTGTCTTCTTTTGCACCTTGGTTGTCTGTTCATGCATAGTTTTTTTTGTAAATCCTATTGAATTTATTTTTCCCTGTAAGGAAATGAATCTCAGGTTAGTATAGTTACATTTTGATAATAAGTTTACTTTGAATTTTGATTTGACAGAGCCGTAAAAATCATATAACATCTGTACACTTCACAAAGCAGATTAAAGGATGATCATAATATGCACTTCTGGTTGCACATATGTATTAGAGTCATAGGAAATAGATTAATACAGCACTGTAACAAGCCCTTCATCCCAACTGCTGCATGTCAATCACAGCATTGTCACCTCTAATCCAAATTGCCCGCATATGGACCATAATTCTCCGAGCCCTGGCCTGCCCCTCCCCTCTGTGTACCTAATCAAATGCCTCTCAAATGCTGAAATTGTATCTAGCCCGACACTTCTTCTGGCAGCTCATTACAGATACTCACTACCATCTCTAAAGAAGATACCACTCAGGTCTCTTTTCCAACTCTTCTCTCTTATCTTGTTTTTGTGCCCTCTAGTTTTGAGCTCACCAACTCTGAGAAAAGACTATGACCATCCCCCATTCTCCATACCCTTTATGATTTTATAAGCTTCTCTGGGGTCACCTGTCATTCCCCTGAATTCCAAGGATGGATAAGCCAAGATCCATCCCAATAACTCAAGCCATCAAGTGCAGGTAGGTTTCTCAATAATGTTTTTTTCACACTCTGTAACTTGACAATGTCTTTCTATAATAGGATGACCAAAAATTGTACATAGGTTCCAAGTATGGCCTCACCAATTGCTTACATAACTGCAACATAACATCCATACTTCTTAATATGTCCATATTTAAGAAAGGACATACTGGCTCTCGAGGCAGTGCAGAGAAGGTTCACTAGGTTAATTATGGGGATGGGTGGGTTGATGTATGATGAGAGGTTGAGTAGATTGGGACTCTACTCATTGGAGTTCCGAAGAATGAGAGGCGATCTTATTGAAACATATAAGATTGTGAAGGGGCTTGATCGGGTGGATGCGGGGAGAATGTTCCCAATGATGGGTGAAACTAGGACTAGGGGGCATAATCTTAAAATAAGGGGATGCCATTCCAGGACTGAGATGCTGAGAAATTTCTTCACTCAGAGGGTAGTGGGGCTGTGGAATTTACTGCCCCAGAGAGCTGTGGAAGCTAGTACACTCAATAAATTCAAAACGGAGATAGACATTTTCCTGGATAAAAATGGCATCAGGGGATACGGTGAGCGAGCAGGTAAGTGGACATGAGGCTAGGTTTAGATCAGCCATGTGATCTCCTGGACCAGTTTTCGATAGCCTAGATGGGTCGGAGAGGAATTTTCCAGATTTTTTCTCCTCAATTGGCAACTCGGTTTTTTTTCCCCGGGTGATCACATGGGTTTGGGCGGGATGAATAATAAAATAAAATGGGCGGCATGGTGCCCTGTTGGTTGGCACTGTTGCCTTGTGGGATTCGATGAAAACTAGAGTTAAGATTGGATCAGCCATGATCTTGTTGAATGGCGGAGCAGGCTTGAGGGGCCGATTGGCCTACTCCTGCTCCTATCTCTTATGTTCTTATGTATGTAAACTCATTGTCCTAACTGATGAAGGCTAACATGCTAGACACCTTCTTCACCATCCTGTCTACTTATGTGGCCTCTTTCAGAGAACTGTGCACTTATACTCACTTTGTTTCACAACACTTGTTAGTGCCCTGCTATTCACTGTATTGTTCCTACACTGGCTTGAATGTACAAAGTACATCACCTCATTCTTATTTAAGTTAAAACCCATTTGGCACTTCTCAGCCCATCTCCCTAAATGATGAATGCAATGAAATGTAATTCATTGTAACCTGCTTCACTATCAACATGGCTCTCTCATTTAGTATCATCAACAAACTTGCTGATCGTGCCAGATACATTCATATGAAAGTCATTTACATAAACAATGTATAACAGAGGTGCCAACAATGACCCTTAAGGATCCCTCAATTTACTGACCTCTAGTAAGAGAGTTGAACTTTAATCATAACCCTCTGCTTCCTATCATTGACCCAATTCTGAATCCACCTCGCTAGCTCCTCTGAATTCCATGTGACCTAACCTTTCAGATTCATGTGCCAAACTGGTCCTTGTCAAAGGCCTTTGCTAAAGAGCATGTCACCCTTCACCTGACCTTCATGTTTCCCCATAGTTACATTATTGAAAAACTTCAAAAGATTTGTCGGACATGACCTCCCATGCACAAAACCATACTGACTATTTCTGATCAGCCTTGACAGTATTCAAATGACAGTCGATCCTGTCCAACGGAATTCCCTCCAGTAACTTCCCAACATTGAAGTTATGCTCACTGGCCTGTAGTTCCCTGTCAATTCATGTTTGAGGTTGTTGAGGAAATTCATGAAAACTTCCTAATCCAAACTGCTTTGCATTGTTGTAAAGTTAAGATAACTAATGAAATTACAATAAAGTCAAAAATAGTTCTAGTAGCTAATTACAAATATGTATAAAACAGTGGATGTAGGGATAGGAAACATTAAACTATTACGTGGAGTCTTGTATCGAGGCTGTAGTTTCAAGTCATAGAAAATTATTATTTTTCAGTGTATTAAGCCTTTTGAATGCATGTATCTCAAACCCTTCCCTAATAACTCTTAAAGATACTATAAGTAATTTACAGTATCTACAGTACAATACAGTGCCTTGAAAAAGTATTCAGCCTCCACAACTATTTTCACATTTTACTGTCTTGTTTTCAAAATTTAAAGTAGGATGTTTTTGATGCTAAGCTACAAAGTTTGATGTAGGATGTTTTTCAGCTAAGCTACAAAACGTTGTGCATCATATCAAACCAAAAAAAAAAGCCAAAGCCTGTCTACGATTTCCTAAAAATTTAAAACCTTAACTGTGCGGCTGAAAAAGAATTTATTCCCTTTGTGATTACTTTGCTAACTTTCCTCAGGTGAAATACTACTTTACCAACTCAGCCAAATTGTTGTTGTAGAAAATTGAAGGATCACCTGAATAAAATACTTGCTTTCTGTGTAATGTCCAACAGTATGGTAGGTTTTCAACAGATCAAACCAAAATGAAGACAGAAGAACATTCAAGGCAAAATAGTGAAATAACAATAGAAAAGCACAAACCTGAGGCAAGGTACAAGACCATCTCTAAGGGACTGAACATCCCTCGGAGCTCAGTGCAGTCCATTGTGAAAAAAGGGAAAAAATGAAAACATAGCCACTCTGCATAGGTCAGGCCACCCTCTAAACTTAGTCGCTGGAGAAGAATGGTACTAATAAGAGAGGCTATTGTGACGCCAACAGTCATTCTAAATGCAGAAGTCAATATCTGCAAATGGAAACAATGTTCATGGTTCCACAATCTCTAAAGCTTTGACCAAAAAGGATATTTATGAAAAAGTGGCAAGGAAGAAGACCTAGCTAAAAAAAAAAAGGCATATCATTGCCCTTAAAAACTTTGCAAAGCATCACTTAGAAGATAATGTAAAGATGTGAAAGAAGGTCTCGTGGTTGGATGAGACTAAAGTGCACCTTGAGAGACAAAATTCCAATGAATGAAAGAATGGTGAGAAACAGAACCCTGGTGTATTAAAGAGGAAGGCCAGAAGTAGACCTTCTGATGAGTGGAAGGGTTGGAGGAAATGGTCCTAGTGAATTTAAAAAAATGTTGGACACTGCAGAGCAGGCTCAATGGGCCAAATGGCCTAATTCTGATCCTGTATCTTATGATCTTATGGAAATATCTGCAGAATGAGAGGCCCTCAGAGTGAAGAGTGGATGTAAGAAACAGAGCTGGTGAGTAAAATGATCAGAGCCCTGGTGAATGAAGATAGAGTCTGAATGAGTGAAAGAATTATAGGAAGCAGCAAGAGAAACAGAATCCTTGCGAATTGAAAAGGTGAGGTTTTATCTGAGTAAAAGGAGAATGCGGAACAACAAAGTGGTGATTTAAAAAGGAATATGGGAAATCGAATACAATGGGCAGGGGAAATAGAGCTCTGACAAATAAAGGGGGCATGGAAAATGGCAACACTGTAAGAAGAAGGAAAACAGGAAAACGAGACCCAGTAAATTTGAACAAACATTTAGTTTAAATACAATGTGCAGAAGTTAAAATGTTTGATCAGATTAAGGAAAGGAGTATGTAATTCAGGATAGAATATTTTATGTAGTCTGTTTATCTGTTGAATGAATTAGTCTAATTAATAGAAGCAGATAAAAAGAACATCCTATCCCACACTGGAGTTCTAAATGATTTATTTCTCCTGGATGACTACACATATCATAATAATTGTCAACCAAAGAAGCTTGAGTGATAGCTGACATTATTATGATCCCTCTATGGGTGTTTCACATTACAGAAGATGGCTGTTCCTCCCTCTTGTCAAATAATTGTCAAGCTGGTAGGGGTTGAGAATTATCTGGCAGGGAGTGAATGGGTGATTGCCAGACAGACAAAAAAGAGAATTTGGATCTGTGAGTGCATCTTTCTTTCTAGTCAACATTCAGTACTGAGTACTGATGGAAGAGTTGTTTCCCCAGTCAAATGCAGTAAGACCAAAATATCACACCATGGTGGCTCAACTGAATAGTGGGGAGAAGGTCAAAAGAGTAATCTTTCTAAGAGACTCCAAAATTGTGTGGAACAGACAGTCATTTCTGTAGTTGAGGATGTGATTCAAGGATAGCATGTTGCCTTCCTGTTGCTAGGGTTAAGGACTGAGCAACTGCAGAACATTCTAGAGGTCAGGAATCTGGTGGCTACTAGTAAGGCAAATAATTTAAAGGAGATTGGAAGGATGTATAAGGGAGGGAATGTCAAAGGTAAATTTTTTACACGAAGAGTGGTGAGTGCATGAAACACCCTGCCAGGGGTGGTGGTAGAGGCAGAAATATTAGGGGCATTTAGGAAACTCTTAGATAGGTGCATACCAATTGAAAAATAGACTATATAGGAGTGAAGGATGAGATTGATATTAGAGTAGGTTAGAAGGTCAGTTTGATATTGTTGACCAAAGGGCCTGTACTGTGGGCTTGAAGAAAAGTTTAAACAGATTTGGCAGGGAATTGGATACAGGAACATAATATTGAAAAGGAGATAAATAATGCAAAATGGAAAAGGAAACCAAGATAGTACTAGAACAAGAAATAGGAAGACTTTTGACTGGAACAGATGAAGAAAAATATGAGCAGGTCTAAGAAAGTATCAAGATATATATGGATAAACATAAGAACCATTTTAACCATTTTAAAGATGTTGGAAGAACTGTAAGTGATTACCATGTTAATGCCATGACAATAACACAGACTTGGCTAAAAGGGAGCAGTAAAGGCTTCTAACGTTTCTGTATACAGGGTGATCAGGTAAGAGAATTAGGGAAGAACAGAGCAGAATTATTGGTATTGATTAAGAACAATATAGAGTGCAGGAGAGCGAGATAATTTCCAAGAAAGATCTGGAATAGAATTTTTATGTTACAGAGTTTTTAAAAAAGTTCTAAATTTCAAAGAAGTTTTGGTTAGTAGGTTAATTTGTTGCATGGGTGTAAATAAGCAGTGCTTGCTCTTTGGGCCATAATGGCCTGTTACCATGCTGTATCTCTAAATAAAATAAAAACAATTTTAAAAAGTTTAAAAAAATACTAGGTCTGTTCTTCAGGCTGCCAACTAGAGAGAAAAATATTGAAGAGCAAATCTTTAAGAAAATTATGGAGATATGCCAAATTGACAATGAATGATTTGAACAATCTTAACATGGAATAGAAAAGCAATAATAATAGGAGTAAAGTGTGTGGGAAAAATTCTAAAATGTGCTCAGCAGAATTTCCTTAATCAAAGCAATTTTGATCCAATGAGAATAGGAGCTTAACTGAACTTAGAGTTAGAGAATCATACAGAATTTTTCAGCGAAGGAACATGACCTTTGATCACTGCATTTACGTTGACCTTCATGCCTATCTATACTGGTCTTACTTTCCTGAATTAATTTATGTTCTTCTTGGCTTTTCTCATTCAAGGTTCCCCTTAAAAATGGTTACTGTTCCTGTCTCTGCCTCCTCCTCAGAAAGCTGATTCTAGATTCAAGTACTTTTTGTGAAAAATTGTTCCTCAGGTTTCCTTTAAACCTTCTCGTTCTCACTTAAACATTTGCACTCTAGCTTTAAACATCTTTGATGTAGGAAATTCATTGAAAATAATATGTTTAATTGTTTAACAGTTCTGACACTTTGCAACAGTTCCAACTAAGCTAAAAATGCTTTGTTGATGTGTTTCATTTGTACTCATTGTCTGAGGTTTTTCGCTGAAGTGTCCAACAATAATCAACTAGTATTGATGGATTCCAGTTGCCCTGATACCATTTCACCATGGCTGTAATGTCCTAGTGAAACCTTTCACTATACTCATCACTATACTCATACTCATGAGAAGATCTGCAGGGAAAAAGTCTAAATGGGAGTGCAGAAAATGAAGCGTTAGTGACTTGTTGCACTTCATGGTTTTGTATGTTTGAAGCATGTTTTCAACCAGCTGCACATAGTTTGGTGCTTTGTAGTTGCCAAGAAAATCAAGAACATGCTTGAATGCCTTCCATGTGATTTTCTCCAGATCCACTAGAAGTTCTTTGAATTGCCTGTCATCGATGACTGGTTTGAGTTGGGGACCAACAAAAATGCCTTCCTTAATTTTGGCATCAGTTATTCACTAAAACATTTGTCTCAAATATCAAAATGCTTCGTGGAAATTTTTCTGCATGGTGACTGTAGATTCCAACCTTGCAGTCTTGAATCCAGTAATTCTACTTTTGCCTTTGACAAACACAAGCCTCTGACAAAGTCATTTAACTCAGACTGAGATATCAGATGAGGCTCATTCTACATAAAGAGTTCAAAATCTGTATCAGTATCACTGTTGTTTTTTTTATCCCTGGCTTGTGTATCATGGTATCTTCATTTGCCTTCTCTAGACTCCATATCTTTGGTGGCTTTGGTACTGGAAGACTATCGTCATGTGGCACAGGTCTCATGACTGAACGGAGATTGGGGCATTCAATGGATTTCTTGTTTTTAGCAGAGAAGCCAGACACACTGGTCAGACAGAAGTAGCAATCTGTCACATGATCTTTCTGCTCTTGCCATATCATGGGCATAGCGAACGGCAATGACTTCAGAGCACTTCTGAGCCAAGCTCTAAGATCGACAGCACATATTGTGCAAAAAATTTGTAGAGCCTAGGCTTTGTCTTGATCAACAATTTTAAACCCAACGGGATGGATTTGTACATTCAAACCCCAATTCCTAATACTTTCCCAAAGGGAGTGTTTTCTGGAGCCACTTTGAACCTGTTCTAATAATCCATTATATTTTTTGACAGTGCATCCCATTTCTTAAAGAGTTGCTTATTCTCCCAGATGATCTTTTCCCAATCAACAATCAAGTGTGTAATGTCTGGTAGTTTGTGGCTACAGAATTTTACAATCCTTCGTCTGTGTACCTACCATAAATGGTAAGCTCCATCTCCAGCATCTTCTCTGCAAGTGGCTTAGGCAAGATATGCTCTCCAATCATTAATGTGACACTGATTTCCATATTATAGCCAATCAGGCTGCATTGGAACTTCCCCTTATAATATACTCTTACTGATGTTGCTAGTTGGTAGATGTTGCTCAATGAAGTATATTTCAAGAAGGTTTCATGATTAAAAGGCAATATGAACAGGGAACAATTACCATGTGTAGCAAAATCACAGTCAACTCAGCCACTCACAATATCCTCTGGACATGCCCAAAGATTCCCCCTTTGCATTAAATTTACCCCCACATCAGACTTGTGCAACTCGATTGTATAGGCCGGAGGTGCTTCGTGATATCCAATTTCCCTCATGGTATTTTCTGACATTATGCAATCCCATGAGTGTGTGCTTCTGATTGTCACCATGGTGGGGAATGCTGAGGACTGCTGTAACATACAGTGGACTTCTCTCATTTTTCTCAGTCTCTTGGGGCATGTTTAGTCAGTGTGAGATCTTGAATGTGGTACGGGGGGGGGGCACCTTTGCTCACTCAGGCTTTCAGCTGTTTGCTTGATATCCTTTCTAGTCTGGGACTCAAAGAATGTTTGTCCCAACTACAGACAAAAGCCTGGCACCAAAATGTTACACATGCAGCACTTTTATCATGATGATAGGAATCGTCGTTCACTCCATCAATAACCCATTAGTTGTATCCTTAAATGGCTGCAATAATTGTATAACTACCATTTCACTTCTGCAGTTTACTTCACTATCTAACTAGTTTGTCCCAGGTCATCATAATTTTGACTTTTGATCTCCTTCAACTTCAGCCAAAGCTGAACTCAAACATTGAATATCCTGCTTCTAACAACTTTATAAATCCCCTTTTCCTTCTCTGCCTTTGTCCTAATTTCACTCTGAGTAACTTGCCTACAGAGTAAATGTTGGAAAAGGCAATTATTGCTGTCCATGCAAGAAATAAGGGGTTTCTCCCTGGACCTCACTGCTCTCGGGTAACAGAGGTCCCGTGGTGATAAGTTCTCAAAGGGAGCAGTTCTGTCGCATTAATGTACACATTTCATCACAAAAACTGAAGTGTGAATGGTTCATTGGTCCCTATTTACTAGTTATTAGCCCTCACTATCTTATGTCCCTACAACAATCTAGGAGCAGCTTAGAAAGAGATGTGGACATTTCCAGCATAAAAGGCCAATTTCAGAGAGTGTGATCAGATTTGTCCAGGGTACATCGGAATCAATGTAAAGCTTAGGGTCTTTAGTGATATGAATGGATTGGAGAAGCTTGAGTTGTTCTCTTTGGATCAATGTAGATTGCTGGGAGATCTCATAGAGGCATTTAGATTATGAAAGATAAAGGAAGATAAGGAAGATTAAAAATGTTCCCGTTGGTGGAGGGATCAAGTTTATTGAGCATGAGGGCTAGGTTATTCAGGAAAACTGAACTCCCAGATTGCCAATAACAGAGTAGTGCCTGTAGATGTAGTTGTTGTTCCGCTGTTTAAAGATCTGTGTGTAATTTATTTGCTTTATAGTACATAGTTATGTTAATTGCTAAGGTTTTTGATTGACCTGTGTGAATGTTATGAGCAACACACTTAAAAAATGCACAGATTTAACTTAAAAATATCAAATAACGAAGTATAGAATATACTCTTGAAAATAATAGCATTCAGAAAGTGGGCAGCAAATGCAGCCTAGTATTAACATAATGGTCACCACAAAATCATTCTGCGAATGAGGAGTATAAAAGTAAAGGCAAAGAAGTTGCTATTCATTGGCATCATCGTGAAATTTAATATGACATGTAAATTATTACATCATATTGGATGAAAATCTTAAAATTTTATATACAATTGTGTAGTTCTTCGTATGCAGCAAATCCTAAAAACTTGTAGCACTGCATAAATCTACAAAACACAAAGATTGCAATAGATTGGCAGAACTTGTACTTAGATTGTTAGAATGCCTTTAATTTTGCTGACGTAGATTTTTAAGGAACTACTGACATTGACCACAAACTTGAGGCACATTTTAAAATAACAAAGGCTGTATTTAGACATGGCTGGAATCATTTTTATTAGTAGAAAATAATATAATATCCTTATCCTTCACTGATAATGACTGAAAGCTGTAAAAATGCCCCTTTCACACTTCTTAAGCAGTTAAATTGCCAATTATCTGTGACAGTTATGCAAATGCATTTACTATCATTGGAGAAATCTAAATTCATCCATAAGATATAATCTCTTTGAAAAGTATTGATCTCAGTTATCTCCCTTAACCAAAATGAAAATATGACTCCTTGAATTTTCATGAAAAATTGAGCAGGACAGAAATGGAACAGAACTTCAAAAAATCAGTTTGATGTATTGGAGATATGGACCAGAGTATGATGTAGAAGTATGTGTCTGGTCTTTGTACTGTGTTGTCAGAGTATATTCATCTGCCTCAACTTGATTTTGTAAAAAAATATATAGCATGAGCACTTACACCAAGAATTCCTAGCTTTTACTGCTTTGAGGAGAGCTCAGATACCTGCTTTCAGGGCTTTGGGCTGCAATGTACAGCAATTTTGATACATGCTGTGGAGACTGGCAGATTGCCAACACGACTTCCTTGGATGTTTCCAAAGGTTCAGCATATCATCTAAAACTTAGACAAATATCTATAGATGTGTGGTGAAGAGTATGTTGATTGGTTTCACCATGACCTGGTTTGGAAACCCTAATGCCCTTGAATGGAAAAGCCTCCAAAAAGTAGTGAATAAGGTTCAGTCCATCAAGGGTAAAGCCCTCCCTACCACTGAGCACATCTACAGTAAATGGAGCGCTGTTGTAGGAAAGCAGCATCTATCATCAAGCACCCCACCATCCAAGTCATGCTCTCTTCTCACTACTGCCAGCAGAAAGAAGGTACTGGGGCCTCAGGTCCCCCACCACCAGGTTCAGGAACAGTTATTATTCCTCAACTATCAGTCCCTTGAACCAGAGGGGATAACTTCACTCAACATCACTCATTCCATCACTGAACTGTTCCCACAACCTATGGACTTACTTTCAAGGACTCTTCATCTCATGTTCTCAATATTCATTGTTTATTTTATTTATTTTCATTATTATTATTCTTTATTTTTGTATTTGCACATTTAATTGTCTTTTACAGATTGGATGTTTGTTCATCCTTTTGATGGTAGTCTTTCATTGATTTTATTTTGTTTCTTGTAATACCTGCAAGAAAATAAACCTTAGGGTTGTATATAGTGACATATATGTACTTTGATAATAAACTGACCTTGAACTTTTGTTTTTGCTTGGATTTGATTTCTGGGAATCATTGACCTCTGGTAGTTTATACTTGTCCATTAATTGCAGCCTATAGGAAAGATTATGATGTAGTGGGATCAGCAATTTATTACCTCAGAATGTCTGCACATTTACTATTTTTCCACCCTTTCACGTAATTCATGGAAGGAAGCTGAAAATCAGCTAGACCAACTTCCACAGCATATGGCAGTTGTTAAAGTACCACAGCCTGAAGTCACATACAGTATATGACAATGTTTTGGGTATAGATCTGCTGCTTTAAGATTCAACAGCACACAACGTCCACATGAGGTTTACACATTTTCCTTCATATGTTGCAAGAAAATATGAAAGTCGTTGAACTGAGCAAACAACACTCCAGTGATCAGGGTTAGGTAATTGGATCAGAACTTTAGATGGGGTATATTGTGGATCAGTACCTGGGGGCCATGAGGGGTTGTCTGATTGTGGTCTGTGGTTTTGGAATAATGTTCATTTTAGGCTCAAGCATTGAGAAGGGCCATGGATTGAGGCAGCTGTCTTAAGTGCCATTGGCTATAATTTTGTGGCATTGCTAAGATGGTAGCTCACTAAATTATTTTTGGCAATTCAACAACACTCAGTGGCAATTTTTTTCAGCTACAGCTATACTGTACACCTGCTCATTAATGCAATTATCTAATGAGCCAATCATATGGTAGCAGCTCAATGCATAAAACCATGAGGCTCGGTTGTTGTTCAGACCAAATGTTAGAATGGGAAGAAATCTAAAGGATTTTGACCATGGAATGATTGCTAGTGCCAGATGGAGTGGTTTGGATATCTCAAACTGCTGATTACCTGAGATTTTCACGCATGACAGTCTCTAGAGTTTACAGAGAATGGTGCAGAGAATAAAAATCACAGCAGTTCTGTGGGCAAAAACACCTTGCTAATGAGAGAACTTAGAGGAGAATGGTCGGACTGGTTCAAGCTGACAAGATGGTGACTGTAACGCAAATAACCACACCTTACAATAGTAGTGTGCAGAAGAGCCTCTCAGAATGCCCAACTCCTCAAACCTTGAAGTGGATGGGCTACAGCAGCAGAAAACCATGAGCCTACACTCAGTAGGTACAAGAGGTACCTAATAAAGTGGCCACTGAGTGTATACCATACCCATCGTTCTGCCTTGTAGCTAGGAATGCACTTAATTGACCAACCTGTTTATAAAAGAGTACAGAATAGCTGATAGATACAGGACATTCCATATAGTAATCTGTAAGTAACTAATCGGTCAATGCTAATTTACTGTTCTTGGAGGATTTATGATGAATAAATTGGTAGGCGTGGGATGGAAACTCCTTGTATCAAATACGGCCATAGTAGGAATACACATATTCAAACCGGGATGGGAATAAAGAAGTGTGAGAAAGGAAATGCTGCCATGATGTCAATCAAATGTGGTATTGTTGCAATAATCCAATGGGTATATTGGTTAGCTGCATATGGCTCTGTTAGCGGTAGCAGATCCAATATGCGAATGGTATCTATCAGCCACACAGTCAGAAACTAAACTTTTAACTGTGCATATGGGAACTGATGTAATAATGTTGTAAACTGAGCACCTTCTATTTAATTAAGATTATTAATGGATGGGGAATTAAAGAAGCTATAGCATTCACACCTGCTGTCAGCAGATTGATGTTTATTGGGCTTATTTGATCTGAAAATGGTACCAGTGAATATCCAAGCCTGGCATCAAGCATTGATATATGTCATTCATGTACAGTAATGTATGGTGTGGAGAACAGAATGATGGGCATTTACTCACTGATAGGGATATCCTTGTGGATCATATGAAAAAGGTGGATGATAGATGGAATGGGAAATCACCTGGGGATGGTCTCCTGTAGTCAAGTATGCAGAAAGAATGCATTTTGGATCATAGTAAACTATGTTGACCCAATATTGACGAAGCTTCATATCATGGGATGTTGTGATGAACCCAGCAAATTCTAAATTAACTACTGAAATGTGCGCTTTGCTGAAAGAACTGAATTTGTTCTGTACTGATGAAGGGTCTCAGCTGGAAACATCAATGATTTATTCCTATCTGTGGATGCTGCCTGACCTGCTGAACTCCTCCAGCACATTATGTGTATTGCTTTAGATTTCCAGCATCTGCAGTACCTCTTGTGTCTATGATTGTTGCTTCCTGTTCTTGTCCCATGTCGGTGTCTGGCTTCCATATCCATAAACCCTGAAGGAAGTTCCACCCAGTCTGGAATGGGCTGCCATCGACTGTGGTGGAGGCGGATACAATAGGGCCTTTTAAGAGACTCCTGGGTAGGTACATGGAACTTAGAAAAATAGAGGGCTATGGGTAACCCCAGGTAATTTCTAAAGTAAGTACATGTTCGGCACAGCATTGTGGGGCGAAGGGCCTGTATTGTGCTGTAGGTTTTCTATGTTAATAATTCCAGTAAACAGAATGTACTTGGTTGGGTGGAAGATTGTCTTGAAACTATGATTTAACAGTTTGCTAAAGCATGAAATGTGCAAATATTTCTTGTATATTTGGATATTTTCTGGTCCTTTGCTTGATCAATCCTCAGTCATTTAAAAAAAAATCTGATTGACTAAGAATTTGGTTCTGTGAAGCTGATGATCTCAGGAGTAAGCCCCGATGTCTCATCCACTTGAGACTTCTGGATGTAATTGAATGGAATTGACTTTGTTACTTACGTCCTTCATATACATGAGGAGTAAAAATGTTTACGTTACGTGTCTATTTAAATGTGCAAAATCACTTATGAAGCATTTGAACTTTGAAGCTGTCCTGAGAAACTCTTGCAGTGATTTCTTCAGGCTGAGGTTATTGATCTTCAACAAATTTAATTATTTTCTGTTTTTTCTAGGTGTACCTCCAGCAAATGGGATATTTTCTCTGATTGCTATTAACTTCAGTTTTAACTAGGCACTTAGATGTGACACTTAGTGAAATAATACTTTGAGGTCATACACATGCGGGACTGAGCTCTTTTGTCATTTGCTTAGACCGTGATGGTACTGAGACCCGAAACCAGTGGACCCAACAAGTCCAAACTGAGCAACATTGAGTAGGTCATAGATTAGTACTTATATTAATGATAATGCCAACATCCATTACTTTTGTCAGTATTTAGAAAGCAGCAATTAGAGAGGTTCAATTTATTATGTCTTCTTTTAGAAGGCATTGACAGAAGCAAGGTAGAATATAATGTTTATATTTGTAGTTTGAGCAATAAAACCAAGAGAGACATGTTAGAGCAACATGTTGGAATCCTAAACAGAGGGACATAGAAAGAATCATATTATAAAGCAATGTTAGTGCATGTAACATTTTAGAGTGGCTGACAGTCAGTGAACGTCTGATTATATTAAATAAGCATTCAGTGGGCAAGTATCCAGATCGATTCCATTGCTTCAAATCAGAGTTTGGATGAAATTGCTGGTTAACAGTAGAGTACGTGCCAACTGAATGAACAGATGTTGCACTAATCATCTGGAAATGTTCTTTAGTCTGGTAAAGATTGAGGGAAGCAGGCACTGGCATTATTGAAAATTAGAATTAATATTTCATAATATAATGCATTTGGCATTATATGACAGTGCCATTTCTGCCCTACAGAAATCCACAATATTCATTCATATGAACAACTTTTCAACCATATTTTTAATTTTTACTCATGTTGGAGACCATTCAACCCATGGAATCAATTACGATCTGAAGGCATTCCTGTCAATCACCTTCCATAAGCCTATAAGACCATAAGATATTGAACAGAATTAGGCCATTTGGTCCACTGAGTCTGCTCCACTACTTCATCATGGCTGATCCATTTTCCCTCTCAGACTCAACGTCCTGCCTTCTCCCCATATCCCTTCGTGCCCTGACTAATCATAAATCTATCAACTTCTGCCTTAAATATGCACAATGACTGGGCCTCCACTGCCATCTGTGGCAATGTACTCCACAGATTCACCACTGCCTGGCTGAAGAAATTCCTTTTCATCTCCATTCCAAAAGGATGTTCCTCCATTTTGAGGCTGTGTCTTCTGTTGTTAGAGTCCCCCACCATAGGAAACATCCTCTCCACATTATTGAGGACTTTCAATATTCGATAGGTTTCAATGAAGTCACCCCTCATTCTTCTGAATTTCAGTGAATATTGCCCTAGGGTCATTAAACAATCCTTGTATGATAAGACTTTCAATCCTGGAATCATTTTTGAAAACTTCCTCTGAACCCTCTCCAATGTCTGCACATCCTTTCTTAGATAAAGTGTCCAAAACTGCTCACAATACTCCAAGTGAGGCCTCACTGGTGCTTTATAAAGCCCCAACATTACATGGTTGCTTTTATATTCTAGTACTCTCAAAATGAATGCTAACATTGCATATGCCTTTCTCACCAAGTTCCCCCAATTACTTCCCTACAATCTGTTCTCTTTCCATTCACTCTGCTACATCCTGCCTATATGAGAGATAATTTGCAGTTGTCAGTCATAGCTATGCGTTTGTGCTTACTTTACGGTATCGTATCTAGGGTGTTTACAAATCTTTAATTAGACTTGTATGTTATTGCCTCAAAATTGAAGACAATGAGATACAGGTTAACTTATGGAGAAGATAACTCATCAGTAAATAGAAAGGGATCAAAAGGATCTTCTTTTCTATGTGAGGAAAACCAACTTGTATGGAATACTCCAGGTACTATTTCAATTTGAGTCTATATAACTGTGTATTATTTTATACCTTCTAGTAGTCTTATAAAGGAACCAGCTAAATACACTGGACTGCAAAGTTTTTTGAAAGTTTTGCTTCCTCAGAATTAATTATTTTTGGTAATGATAGACTGCTTGAAGCTGAACACAAATATAATTTCAGGTACTTGTATCAAGCAGGAATTTGGAGAAAGAAGAAATTAACTTTCATTAAATAGTAGGCATTTAATTGCATAGTTGTGCTGACGCTTTGTAATAGTTCAACTAAGCTAAAAATGTTTTGTTGATGATTTTTGTTTGTACTCAGTGATGGAGTGTCTAACAATAATCGACCAGTTCTGAGGGATTCCAGTTGCCCTGATAGCGTTTCTCCATGATGCAATGTCCTAGTGAAAGCTTTCACCATGCTCATCACAGACAGTGCCAAGATTTGCAGGGAAGAGGTCTAAATGGGAATACAGAAAATGAAACTTTAGTGACACGTTGCACTTCATGGGTTTGTATGTTTGAAACATGTTGTCAATCAGCTGCATGTAGTTTGGTGCTCTGCAGTTCCCAAGAAAGATTTCAACAACATCCTTGAATGCCTTCTATGTGATTTTCTCTGGTCCCACTAGAAGTTCTTTGAATTGCCTGTCATTGGTGATCTTTTTGATTTGTGGACCAACAAAGGTGCCTTAATCCTGGCGTAAGTTATGTTGGGAAACATCTGTCTCGAGTATCGAAATTCTTCACAGAACTTTTTGTGGCTGGTGACTGCAGATTCTATTCTTGCAGTCTTGAACCCAGCAATTCTGCTTTTGCCTTTGACAGTCTCTGACCAGAGCATTTAACTCAGATTGAGTTATCAGATGAGGCTTACTCAAAATGAACAGTTCAAAATCTGTATCAGTATCAGTGTTGGCTTCCATTTTTGACTCATTTCCTGTTTTTAGCAAAGTAACCAGACACACTGGTCAGTCAGAAGTAGCAGTTTGTCACATGATCCTTCTGCTCTTGCCATATCATCGGGACAGTGAACGGCATTGACTTCTGGTTACTTCCCAGGCTTTGTCTTGGTCACCAATTCTACATCGAAAGTAGAGCTCATAGGCTTTCTTAATAAGAGGAGTAATGGTCTATCTTTTAGGTTTAAGTGTATACTCACCACAAATATAACACAAAGTATCATGGCTGAAGCACCATTTCTGAGACATTTTGCCATCACAAATGCTCCTCCAAATACAATTATTTTATTATAATGAGTACACAGTAAATAGAAAACTTTTCAGCTTGTATTGTGGACAACATTGACTTGAATTATGAATTGAAATAACAAATATAGACAATTTCAAAAAATGGTGCATGATAGGGGAATTTCATGGTGCTTTTCATGATCAGCGGCCCAAAATCCGTAAGATGCATTCAAAAAATCCTGAGCGGGAGATTGGTCAACAACGTTGGAATGAACACACACAATTGTGTGTCAAATGCTGACATAGAATGAGAATTGGCTAACAGAAAGAAAAGAGTGGTTTTCTTAGGGTGTCAGGCTAAGACTGATGGAGCACTGCAAGAATTGTTGCATCAGCACTAGCTCTTGATCATCCAGATTGACCACTTGGCTGAGGGAACCAAATATTAGATCTATTAGTGGTACAAAACTAGGTGATATTTTGAATATAGACGAAGATGTAGAGGCTTAAAGGGATTATGGACAAATTAAGTGAGTGCTTCATTATTAATTCCAGTCTCATCCTCTGCGATCAATTTTTATCTGAGCTACTCACTTTTTATATTCACGTTAAAACTGTTACAATCTTTTTATATTTCTTGCAAATTTATTCTGATAATCTTTTCTCAATCTTTGAGTTTTTTATATTTCACTTCACTGCCATTTAAATTCTCTCTATCAGGCCTGCCGCAAATATTTGCAATATTACACATTTTTACTTTTAAATATACAGTATATCATGATTAACTTTTTTAAAGATATTCACCGATGTCTCAAAATAAATGGTAATGAAAGCATCGAAGCAAACATTGGCCTTATGTTCACATGTAAAATCTAGTCTGAATGTCAGACATAGGTCAAGAATACACAGATTTCAAATTTATTGATTATAGCATCTCAGAGAGGGAGATGTATATTGATAACAGAAACAGTAGCACTATAAATGGTGATGCTGTCCTTAATGACTATTTCCCAACATCATGGAAACTCTTTCATTTAAGGTAACACTTGCACATATAAGTCTACAGAACCAAGGCAGAAAGCAGAGTCTTTGAAGTCTTTGGTGCTGCCATGATTATAATGGAATCCAATGATCAGCTCTTCACCGTACCCCCTTCCACCCTCATTATCAGCACTTCTCCCTGATGCTTGAATTAGAATCCTTTGTTCATTTGAGCAATTGTCGGCTAAATATAGTTTACCCAAAACTCACTTTTTTAGATATTTACAAATTAGAGGCTTTTTAAGATCTCAATTATGCACATTCCCTATAAGCTCAGATAAGAACTTACTAGACGTAAGTTTTAGTTTGACACCTTTTCATAATGGTTCAATATCTAAGATTTATGGTATGTTACTGGAGATGAGGAATGTTCCTTTGGACAAAATAAAGAATCTCTGGGAACAAGATTTACAGACATCAATATCTGAGGAAACTTGGAATGAAATTTTTAAACTGATTAATACTTCATCACTATGTGCTTGTCATTCCCGCATACAATTTAAGGTGGTATATAGCGCTCATATGACTAAGGATAAGCTATCTCGTTTTTATTCAGATATATCTCCCTACTTTGACAGATGTAATAATGGAGAAGCTTCATTAATTCATATGTTTTGGACTTGTATGACTCTTGAAAAATATTGGAAGGAAGTTTTTCAAACTTTTTCCTTACTTTTTAAAGTCAATTTTAAGCCTAATCCTCTGACGGCCCTATTTGGTACTGTTTCAGGACAAGATATTAAGTTGAAGGCATTTAATTTACATATTTTGGCCTGTAGTTCTCTTATAGCTGGGAAGACACTTTTGTTTAAATGGAAAGAAGTTCTTCCTCCTACTCATGCTGAATGGTTATGCAACATTATGTCATGTTTAGATTCAGAGAAGATTCATTCTTCAATTTCTGAATCTCATGAAGACTTTCAAACATTGTGGGGACCTTTTCTGAATTATTTTCAAAATCTTCAATTCGTTATTTAAACTCAGATGTTGGCTATTATTAATTTTTATTATATAAGAAGGTATTTACCTTCTTTTCTCCTTAATGAACAGCTTCGGTCTTGGTAGGGGTTAGAATCTTTTTTCTTTTGTAATAAATTAGTATAGTTAATATAACTATTGATTAACCTATATAAATACGAGGTAATGTAATTGTTATTATGAACAGATATAATGTAACTGGTAGTTTTTTTTATCTTTTCTGACCTTTAACTGCCGGTTAACTGTCGGCTAACTATTACTTGGATTGCACTACCTGTATGTATAATCTATATTTTCATTTATATTTATCATTATTATTGTTATGAGCACATCTGCCGGAAGTAAATTCCTTGTATGTGCATAGGTACTTGGCGATTAAAGTCTGATTCTGATTCTGATTCTGATTCTGATTATATACACTTTCTTGTACTCTGTATTCTTCTATGTAGAAACTAATAAAAATATTTGAAAAGAATTAGAATCCAGAGAAAAAAAATCAGAATTACAATGACCTGATGATTCAGCCATACAGAGAATTGGGAATTTTCTATACTGTGCTGAGCATTTATTCCATGATGATAGACAAGAAGAGCTTGTTTATTGCAGCTGCTGTTTTTATTGTGACAAGCATAATAACAGACAGAGTGCTATGGCTTGGTGAGAACCAACTCAGTCACATACAGATGGGGGAGAAGATTATTGCACATCCTAGTTACAGTCAGGGTGACCCACAAACACACAAACAAACAACTGTATAACAGAGTTAAAATGTAACAATAAATGAACTTGAACATCTCACCATAATTCCACATTTTAAAACAAAACAATAAGTAACTCTGGCTTCTAGGAATGCTGGGGCGAGCTGTTGGCCAAGCCCCTGGAGCAACGTACTGCCCCGACCTGAAGGGTCGGCAGCCTCGGCAACCCCAAAGACCAGGCACTGTTTGGTGAGACAAGAGGCAAGGCAGATGGAGTATCATTTCCTTCCTTCAGGTTCACTGGGTGGGTGGTGTCCACGGGCTGGTAGAGTGCCAGCTGATCCCAGAGCAGCATGACTGCCTTCCACTGCTCAGGCAACAACACCTGGTATACCACATCGGAGATGGGGTTGAACACCTCTCCCGGCCTTTCCAGCGGCTACCAAGCTTGGGAGATAGTCCCTTTGTCTGGGTGAGGCAGTAGACTCATACTGGTGCTCCCACCAGTCATTGCTGCATTGGTGCCCTAGACTGGTGGCCCGGCCCCTTCTGGGACATTCGAGCATTTCAGTAGTGCACAAACGGCTCCTGTAGCCTGGCCAATAGAAGTATTCATGCAGCTGACTCAACATCCTTGTGACCCCGAAATGGCTGGCCCCCTCCAGCCCGTGCGACGACTGCAGCACCACTGTGCAGAGCCCCTCCCCACCCCCCAGGGAACCACCAGTTGCAGGAGATGTCAATTGTCATTAGAGAACGGCCGCCTCCACCGCCAGAACCGCAACCCGTCACACATCTCCATCGTGCCCCACTGAGGGTATAGGGCTTTGGACTGGGTCCAGCTGTCGTCCCACGCTCAGCCATCCCCTCAATCAGGCCAGCACGGGATCATGCTCCTGCTCACTGCACAGCTGCTGATAGTCAATGTTGGGCAGGTCTACCTCGCTGCCAGCTGTCACCCGAAGTGTCGCTGTCGTCACCTACCCCTGGTTCTGCTGTGTTATGTTGGACTGCTGCAGCGTCTGCAGAATTAGGCGATGGTTGATCCCGTGTTCACAGCATCTGATGCCCTCCACCACACCCTCCACGTATAAGCCTTGAACTTCAACCAAATAACCCACCCAGAGAGGCAACAATGGAGGGACTCTGCTGGAGTTCTCAGGCGGCACTGCCCGCTTGGCGTTTCCCAATGACTGTGCTAGGCTTTGGCATGGTGTTGGTGTGGGGCAGTCCCAGGCCAAGTGGCCTGCCTCACCGCACTGGTAGCAGAGGTCGCACTGTGGCGCGTGGCAGGGGCAGCATGGCACTAGTTGGTCCTGTCTCATGGGTTCCACCTTGTTAGTTTCCTCCTCCACCTCGGTGACACAAGCACGGGCTCTGGGCATGCGGGGGCGACGGCAGAATGCTCGGGGGGTCTAAAATTGCTTCTGCCCTCTCTGCCTAAGCCGGCACCTCGACAAGCGATGATGATGATATCAGGTGAACATGCTGCCAAAGGTGCTCCAGTGTCACTGGCTTTACAAAGGCATGGAGGGCAAGCTCTTCCTGGGCCACGGGAGGGAACTGGGGATAGCCATGCCGAGCGCAGTGGCGGAGACCTGCCACGGACGCCCCAGGCTGCCTTCCACATGCCGTTGCCTGCTGCCAAGTTCTTCCTTCGTTGCTTCCTCCGATGGTCTCTGCCCAAAATGCCACTCCAGTGCCACTATGAGGGCCTGGTAGTCACGCTGCTCAGCCGGCGTTAGGTTGAGGAGGGTCCACAGGGCATCCCTCTTCAGCATCAGAGCAAGGTTCACCGCAGTCTCGCTGGGGCTGTAACGGTTGTTAGTTTGACTTGCACCAAAAAAGGCTCCAGGCAGCTGGTGCCATTGTATCTGTGAAACTTCAGGGTGGACCTTGTAGCGTGAGATGCTGAGGCCCATCGGTCCTTCTCTTTCTCCAGTGGCGTTGGTGGTACCTGCAGCATTGCCCCTTCTCTCTTGGGTTCTCTGGTGTGGGCCATAAGGTAGGCGGGTGATGCGCTGCACATGTACCTGGGGTTGGGTTGTCTGGGTACACTCACCTCATCGGGCTTCCCGGGAAGGCATAATGCTGAGTTCACAGGCTCTCCCTCCAGGTCACTGTCCTGTCTTCAGGAGCCCGGTCCAGGGATGCAGGGCTGGCATTCTGCTCTGTTCTTCAACTTACTCCCTGGGTCCACCTGACATTATAGCTCTTCAATTTTGCCATCAATTTCCAATCCCACTCCTGACACCAATGAGGTGAGCATTCAGTCCATGATGACAGATGAGAAGAACTCATTTATTTCAACAAATGTTTTTTTTGTGACAAGCAGAATAATGGACAGAGCACCATCACTCGGTGAGAACCAATTCAGACGGGTGAGTTGATGATCACACACCCTGGTTACAGGCAGGGTAACCCAATGTAACAATAAATGAACTTTAACATCCCACCATAATTCCATAAACACATTTTAAGACAAGAACAATAAGTAGCGCTGGCCGTTAGGAATGCTGGGGCGAGCTGTCGACCACACCCTCGCTGTGCCAGGTTATTTTAAACTGGAGCAGTACCCTGAAGACAACTTATTCACAATCAACAATCAATAGAAAAGATAGAATGATCAATGTGTTGGTTTTTTTTGCAAATAAAACATAAGGTGTTTTATGTTTAAGAAAGACCGTATCAACTCATTTATTGTACTACAAACCCTGAACACAAAATGCGTGGTAACAGAACTTTAGGTAATTACATCATCACATCAGACCAGCCACTTAAAGTGAACCCCAACTCAATGTCAGTGATGGAGAATTATTATATGTTTACACCAATTACATTACCCTACAAGGCTCCCCTGCCCCCAGAATTCACTGAAGCCAGCATTGTGAGCCTGTCTGCTCGGGCAAGCTGCTTGGCTCGGGTCCTATGTTCCATGGGTGGAGGAACAGTTGATGCCTCTGGCTCATCCAGAGGTGTGGTGACACACTCATGGTCATGTCATGATGGCAGCAGCATGGTAGCCGAATCCTCTAAATGTTGGTGGGCTGGTTTAAGGTGATCTACCGAAACACATTCAGGTTTACCTCTCTTATCTATGATAAAAGTTTTTCTCGCCATTCCAAAATGTGCATCGTTGGGTGTTTCATGGCAGATGAGAACAAACGAGGTGGAATGAAGATCAGCAGGAACCCAGGAGTGCTGTACTCCATGATGGGAGGTAGGAATAGGTACAAAGGAATTGAATTTACTAAGGAGGATGGAATGCTATTGTGAGTCCAACCAGCTGGCCGTGGCATCAGGAATACAATCACATGGCACTTGTGGCAGCGGCCTCTATACCAACTCAGCTGCAGATGACTATAGGTCCTCTTTTGGAGGTGTTCTGAACCCCAGCAGGACCAACAAGGGATGATTATGCAAACACTCCTTTGTCAGGGAAGCCCTCAGAGCAGCCTTTAAGGATCGGTGAAAACACTCACATTGGCCATCGGACTGTGGTGATACACCATGGTGTGATGTAGCCTAACACTGAAGTTCTGGGCCATCACAGCCCAGTGGTCAGATATGGATTGGGGACAACGGTCAGAGGAAATATCAAGTGGGATGCCAAACCAAGCAACCCAGGTGCAAGATATGTCTAAGGCCGTTGTCGATGCTAGACGGATGATCTCTGGCCACCTGGTGGTACATCCACCATGGTAAGGAAGTGCATGAAACCATGGGAGTGGGGAAGAAGACCAACAGGTTCACGGTTGCGTGGTCAAGCCATCACTCAGGGACCTCAAAAGGTTTCATGGCGCCAGGACATGATGGTTAATTTGTGCCCACTGGCAATCCACACAGATTGCAGTCCAATCCTGCTTGGCCTTTCTAAGGCCATTCCACACAAACCTCAGTGCGGACAGTTTCTGTGAGGCCTCCCAGACCAGATGTGGAAGGCCATGTACAAGGGGACAGAGCTGTCGGCTGAAGAAGGCGAGTGGCTGCCGCACGCCTCCAACCAACTGTTCAGGCACCACACCCACAGCAAGCATCGGTAATGATTGCGATGGGTGCATCGAGTAGCAGGTGCGCCAGTAGGGTTGTGTTGGTAAGAGCTCCCTTGGTATCATCTAAAGCCCTGATCATGCCTGCTGACCAATCAAGCACTTGAATAGGGGTACTGTCTTTAAATGCACTATAGAGTGGGAGCATAATTTCAGCAGTTCATGGAATAAAATGGTGATAGAAATTCATCTAAAAACTGTAGTTTTTTTAGTAGTGTGGGGCTGAAGGAAATCCATAACAGCGGCTACTTTTGATTGGAGAGGTTTTGCAGAGAAGTAATGGCCGAGTAAGTCAATGGTTGACAACCCAAGCTGATATTTAGCAGGGTTAATTATCAACCTGTGTTGGTTTAGTGCTTGAAAAGTGTGCAAAAATGAGATATTGGATGCACTGGTGACAAGTATGTCATCCAGGTAAACATAAAGAAAATATAAGTCTCTTAATACAAACTCCATCAGCCATTGGAAAGCCTGTGCTGCATTTTTCAGCCCAAATGGCATGTGCACAAACTTAAAGAGGCCAAATGGGGTTATCACAGCTGTTTTGGGAATGTCCTCTGAGCACCCAGGCACCTGATAGCAGCATCTAACTAAATCACCTTTGGAAAAAATTAACTTCCTGGCTCAACATGCAGAAAAATCTTGGATGTATGGGATCAGGTAATGATCGAGGGTGGTGGCTTTATTCAGTTATCGCCACATGGGCGGCAACTGCCATTGAACTTAGGGGCTCAGGGGGAAAAACCCAAGGACTATTCAACTGGTGCAGAATATAAACTTTTTCATGTTTGCCAACTCCGCATTCGTGGTTGCCAGGTATTCTGGGTCCAGTCTACACACACCGGCATGGACTTGTGGGCCAATTATGGGAATGTGGTGTTCAACCCTATGTTTTGTAATTGTAGTGGAGAAAATGGGCATGGTGAGGTTTGGGAAATCACCCAGTAGTTGAGTAAACTCCAATGAGGTGGTGCATGTGCTCGACAGAGGTGTTGTAGGGAAGTTACTGGGAGAGCTGGGCTATGACACAAAGTCCTTGACATTCACAAGCCAGCAGTTCTTAAGCTTGACTGACAGTCCTTGGGCTCACCGGAAATCTGTACCGAGCAGAGGTCTAGCCACTTTAGCCAGGATGAAGTACCATGTGCAAATTTGCCCACAGAAGCAGAGCGTCACCCACCTTGTCCAGTAAGTCTGGATCCTTCTGCCATTGGTGGCCTCCAGTGAGGTTTTGTTGCTCTTTGCCTTTTCATCAATAGCAATGCTTGAGTACCCATGTTACACAGGAAGTGCCATCCTGAGAGGGTGTCCGTAGTGAACAGCAGACATCCACAGACCTCATGTCCCGATGTGCTGGCACTGTTGAAGCTGTAAGGCGGTGGGCATTTTCTGGTGTAGTCTGTTTCACAGCATTAGTTAGTAGTCTGTTTCACGTGCGTATGTTGGAGGCCTTGTTGGCTGGGATTAATGAGGCAGAGAAAAGAGGAGGAATTATGCAATGCTGCCTGGCTGAATGTAGACTATCAGCCTTTTTAGCAAGCTCCCAATAGTCCTTCGCGGGTGGATTACCGAGGGCTATGTGAACTTAATCAGGTATTTGGTGTGTGAAGAGTTCTCTAGAAATAAAACAAGGATGGTAATAGACTACAAGAGACAGCTTGTGGTCCATTAGCTCCGATGGCCTAACATCACCAAGGCTGGACAAAAAGAGTAACTCTTTGGCACACTCAGACTTAGTCCAGAAGTCTGGAAAAGGTTGATTTTCAGCGATTGGTATTTATCATGTTCAGGTGGGTGTTCTAGTAGACTCACCACTCTCACAGCCATGGAGTTGCTGAGCGTTGTACCCACATAGCAATATTTTGTGTTATCGACAGTGGTTTCTCACAGCATGAATTGGGCCTCGGCTTGTACAAACCAAGCAACGGAATTTTGTTCCCAAAACTCTGGCAGTTTCAAAGCACCTTCACTGGCTGATGTGTTCAATAGCTTTGGAATCCTCCTAGAGCATCAGGGTCACCAATGTAGGTTTTTGCAAGTAAAAGATGTGAGGCATTTTATGTTTAAGAAAAACCATAACAACTCATGTATTGTACTCCAAGCACTGGACATAAAAATTGTAGTAACAGAACTTCATGGAACACACCTTCACGTCAGACTGGCCTCTTAAAGTGAACTCCAATGCAATATTGGTGTTTGTGAATTATGTATGTCTCCACCAAATACATTACCCTAGAATTGTGCTCGCAAAGCATGCCTTAAGTCTAAGATGTCATAAAACTACCTTAAACTTTCACCCTTCTAACATTATATCAGTTGATCTGCAGTAGTTCAAATACTAAAAGTGGAACATAAGAGGGATGACAGCAGTTTTTTTTCCTGAAAACAATATAAGCATAAACTAATGATAAAAGGTTAATTGATAATTTTGTTGTGAATACTGTAAGTCTTTAGGGAAGAGTGGCCAAAACATTTGAATGTGGAGGGAAATGATTGGAATCCACAATAAAAGATGAAATACTGAATACCTGAAAAAGGCAATAGGATTATGCAGAGTTAGTAAGGACCTGTGCCTGATTCATCTGCTGAAGTATTTTGGACATGGGGGCATGGTGCATCGGATATATAGAAGTCTTTTAACCAAGTTCCACACAGGTGTTTGGGCAACACAGTTAGAGCACATGGATTTAGGGGTAACAACAATTCGGACTGACATGTACACTCTGTGGCCATTTTGTTAGGTATCTCCTGCACATAATCAAGTGGCCACTGAGTGTATGTTCATGGTCTTCTGCTGCCACAGCCCATCCACTTCAAGGTTCGAGGTGTTGTGCATTCAGAGGTGCTCTTCAGCACACCACTCTTATAACGCATGGTTATTGGAGTTACTGTCACCTACCTGTCAGCATGAACTGGTCTGGCCTTTCTCTTCTGACCCCTCTCATTAACAAGGTGTTTTTGCCCACAGAACTGCCACTCATTGGATTTCTTTTTTGCTTTATTTTCACCATTCTTCATAAACTCTAGAGACTTGTGTGTGAAAATCGAGGAGGTCAGCTCAAAAACCCTGGTCTGGCACCAGCAATCATCTTATGATCAAAGTCATTAATTAGATCAAATTTCTTCCCTATTCTTATGGTTGGTCTGAACAACAACTGAACCTCCTGACCAAATCTTCATGCTTATGTACATTGAATTGACACATGACTGGCTGATTAGGTATCTTCTTGGACAGCAGGCAGAATGAGAGTAATCATATCTATTTAAAATTGGCTAATGGGGTACCTCAGGGGCAGTGGTATGGTTCTAGACATTCACAATACATATCAATGATCTGGCTGAGGGGACCAAATGATCTATTTCCAAGTTTGCAAGGTGGGATTTTGCTAGGTAGTCAGGCCATGAAGAGATACAGGGAGAAGAAGGCAGGCAGTTGGCGCTGAGAGGGAAAATTGACCTGCTATGATGAAATGGCTGAGCAGACTTGGCCTAATTCTGCTCCCATGTCTTATCTTATCTATGACTGTGAGTACAGAGGAAGATATAAAAGGTTTCCTGTAAAATATGGACAATCTGAGCAAATGAGTGAGGACATGACAGATTGGAAATAAAGCTCAGTTCATTGTTTCATTTGGCTGTTACAACCTGAAGCATTGACAATTTAATTCCTCCTACTGAGGCAGCTCGACCTGCTGAATTCTTCCAGCAGAATGAGTGTTTCTTCAGATTCCAGCATCTGCAGTCTCTTGTATCTCCATAATTACTGATATTTTCCTCCATGCTATTGATTGTTTTCAGCTGGAAGCATCCCCTGGTGGAGCTGATATTCCATATTGGCTGCCAATCAGTCCATTGACTTGAGTATCTTTCAGGTGGAATATGGATATAAAAAATGGATCAGGTGGCTCTTATCCCTTTCCCTGCTGGATTCTTTGGAATTTTTTGGAGTCAGTAAGTTTCAAGGCCAGTGCATTGTGGAGTTGTCAGGAAACTATTAACTCCAGTCGTTCATTGATGACTGGAACAATTCAGCTAGTGATTGAAAGAATACAAAACACTTTTGTTAAAGCAAGTAATGACATTGACCTGGAGTGCAAATTACGATGCATGGGATATGATAGTCATGTCATTACTGCTTGACCAAGAGGAAGGAGACAAAATTGCTTGCTTCAACCAACAATTTGTTCATGATATAGATAATGCCTCAATGCTTGGATGAATTGGCAGTCACTACTGCTGTCTTCATTAGCTGACTGAAATGACCCTGTAGCATAAAAGCTGAGGATGTTGTGATTGTAACAAGCCCAGCGTGATGCATTGAAGTGGTTTAATGGCACAGCAGTTATCACTACTGCACACCTTCAATGGGATGAATTTGATCCTGATCTTGGCCATTGTCTCAGTGGAGTTTATATGTTCTGCCTGAGAACTTTCAGGGTTCAGCTGGGTACTCCAGTTTCTCTGCCCATCTTGAAAATGTGTTATTAAGTTAATTGACAAGTGTACATTGGTGCCAGGAAAATCAGAGTGAAATTGATCAGCATATGAAAGAAGATGGGGACAGGGAAATAACTAATGGAATGAAACTGATGGGAGAGCAAAGTCAAAGTCAACATTTGGGGCTGTTCTCACTGGAGTTTAGCAGAACGAAGGGGGATTTTATTTTGAAACATACCGAATATTGAAAGGCATAGGTAGAGTAGACATACAGAATATGCTACCAATAGCAGAAGAGTCTAGAACCAGAGGGACAGCTACAGAATAGAAGTACATTCCTTTAGAATAGAGCTGAGGAGAACTTTCTAAAGCCAAGTGATGGTGAATCTGTGGAATTCATTGCCACAGACAGCTGTAGAGGCCAAGCCATTGGGTATATTGGTTGATGTGTACTTCATTAGTAAGGGCATCAAAAGTTGCAGGGAGAAGTCAGGTGAATGGGGTTGAGAGGCAATATAAATCAGCCATGATCAAATGTCATATGTGCACTACATGTACGCACGGGTGCAATGAAAAATCCATTTGCAGGAGCATCATGGACACATTGCATCATATAAGCAGCATTTACAAGAAAAAAACATATTATGCATAAATTATGCACATTTTTTAATAGAAAGAACATGATTAGACCAAAACAGTCTTATACTGTCAAAGTAATCAAAGTGTTGCTAAACTGCTTTAGAGTTTTGCCAGTTGGTTCTAGAACCAAATGCATGAAAGGAAATAGCTGTTCTTGAACCTGCTTCATGGGACTTTGTGCTTCTGTACCGCTTGCCTGATGGTAGCCATGAAAAGATGGCATGACCTGGGTGGTGAGGCTTTGATGATAGGTATTTGTTCTTGAGGCAGTGTCTCCTCTAGATACTATTAATAGTAGGGAGGGATGTTCCCATGATGTATAGGGCAGAGTTCACTATTTTCTGCAGCTTCCTATGTTCCTGAGTATCTACTGACCATACCAGACCACGATGAAACCGTTCAGGAAAATGTGAATAGTACATCTGTAGACATTTGTTGGAGTGTTTATTGACCAATCGAGCCTCCCTAATCTCCTAAGGAGGTAAAAATGCTGATGTGATGATATCCTTATGTTGACCCAGGAGAGGTCATCTGATATATTAACAACCAGTTCTTTGTAGTTTTGTTGACATTGAGCAAGAGATTTTGTTGTAGTGACACCACAAAACCAAATGCCTTATCTTAGTCCATAAGCAGACTCATTGCAACTTGTGAATCGGTCAGCAATGAATTTGATTATGGTACTGGAGCTGCGCATAGCCATAAAATCATGTGAGAACAGCGAGTGAGCAGGGACAAAGCACATAATCCTGGGGTGTATCTGTGTTCATGATCAGTGAGGAGATATTGTTTTCAATCCTCACTGATTGTTGTCTTCTGATAAGGAAGTTGGGTATCCAGCTGCAAAGGAAGGTACAGAGACCTTGGTCTTGAAGCTTGATGATGCATTTGGACAGGATAATTGTGCTGAATTCTTAGTTATAGTTGATGAAGAGTAGCCTGACATATGAGTTACTGTTGTCCCTATCATCCAGAGCAGAATGAAGAGCCAGAGAAATCAAATCTGTTGTTGACCTGTTGTAGCAGTAGGCAAATTGATGCTATTGTCACTGTTCTTTTTTGTGAGGAAGGGAGTTGGAGGTTTAATGCTATTGTCGCTGTTTTTGCTTTGTGGGGGATGGGATTGGGGATTTGGGGTTTTGGATATTCCAGCTGCTGTTTTCTGGATGGTGATCTGCTGGTTTTTGTGCGAAGGAGGAGGCTGGGGATTTGGGGTTTGGATATTCCAGCTGCTGTTTTCTGGATGGTGATCTGCTGGTTTTTGTGCGAAGGAGGAGGCTGGGGGTTCGGGGTTTTGGATATTCCAGCTGCTGTTTTCTGGATGGTGATCTGCTGGTTTTTGTGCGAAGGAGGAGGCTGGGGGTTCGGGGTTTTGGATATTCCAGCTGCTGTTTTCTGGATGGTGATCTGCTGGTTTTTGTGCGAAGGAGGAGGCTGGGGATTTGGGGTTTTGGATATTCCAGCTGCTGTTTTCTGGATGGTGATCTGCTGGTTTTTGTGCGAAGGAGGAGGCTGGGGGTTCGGGGTTTTGGATATTCCAGCTGCTGTTTTCTGGATGGTGATCTGCTGGTTTTTGTGCGAAGGAGGAGGCTGGGGATTTGGGGTTTTGGAAATTCCAGCTGCTGTTTTCTGGATGGTGATCTGCTGGTTTTTGTGCGAAGGAGGAGGCTGGGGGTTCGGGGTTTTGGATATTCCAGCTGCTGTTTTCTGGATGGTGATCTGCTGGTTTTTGTGCGAAGGAGGAGGCTGGGGGTTCGGGGTTTTGGATATTCCAGCTGCTGTTTTCTGGATGGTGATCTGCTGGTTTTTGTGTGAAGGAGGAGGTTGGGGATTTGGGGTTTTGGATATTCCAGTTGCTGTTTTCTGGATGGTGATCTGCTGGTTTTTGTGTGAAGGAGGAGGTTGGGGATTTGGGGTTTTGGATATTCCAGCTGCTGTTTTCTGGATGGTGATCTGCTGGTTTTTGTGCGAAGGAGGAGGCTGGGGATTCGGGGTTTTGGATATTCCAGCTGCTGTTTTCTGGATGGTGATCTGCTGGTTTTTGTGCGAAGGAGGAGGCTGGGGGTTCGGGGTTTTG
The DNA here is from genome assembly GCF_048418815.1 of Hemitrygon akajei. NCBI lineage: Eukaryota > Metazoa > Chordata > Chondrichthyes > Myliobatiformes > Dasyatidae > Hemitrygon > Hemitrygon akajei. The sequence continues at coordinate 112,477,082 of NC_133125.1, forward strand.
GATATTCCAGCTGCTGTTTTCTGGATGGTGATCTGCTGGTTTTTGTGCGAAGGAGGAGGCTGGGGGTTTGGGGTTTTGGATATTCCAGCTGCTGTTTTCTGGATGGTGATCTGCTGGTTTTTGTGTGAAGGAGGAGGCTGGGGATTTGGGGTTTTGGATATTCCAGCTGCTGTTTTCTGGATGGTGATCTGCTGGTTTTTGTGCGAAGGAGGAGGCTGGGGATTTGGGGTTTTGGATATTCCAGCTGCTGTTTTCTGGATGGTGATCTGCTGGTTTTTGTGCGAAGGAGGAGGCTGGGGGTTCGGGGTTTTGGATATTCCAGCTGCTGTTTTCTGGATGGTGATCTGCTGGTTTTTGTGCGAAGGAGGAGGCTGGGGGTTCGGGGTTTTGGATATTCCAGCTGCTGTTTTCTGGATGGTGATCTGCTGGTTTTTGTGCGAAGGAGGAGGCTGGGGGTTCGGGATTTTGGATATTCCAGCTGCTGTTTTCTGGATGGTGATCTGCTGGTTTTTGTGCGAAGGAGGAGGCTGGGGGTTCGGGGTTTTGGATATTCCAGCTGCTGTTTTCTGGATGGTGATCTGCTGGTTTTTGTGCGAAGGAGGAGGCTGGGGGTTCGGGGTTTTGGAAATTCCAGCTGCTGTTTTCTGGATGGTGATCTGCTGGTTTTTGTGCGAAGGAGGAGGCTGGGGGTTCGGGGTTTTGGATATTCCAGCTGCTGTTTTCTGGATGGTGATCTGCTGGTTTTTGTGCGAAGGAGGGGGCTGGGGATTTGGGGTTTTGGATATTCCAGCTGCTGTTTTCTGGATGGTGATCTGCTGGTTTTTGTGCGAAGGAGGAGGCTGGGGATTTGGGGTTTTGGATATTCCAGCTGCTGTTTTCTGGATGGTGATCTGCTGGTTTTTGTGCGAAGGAGGAGGCTGGGGATTTGGGGTTTTGGAAATTCCAGCTGCTGTTTTCTGGATGGTGATCTGCTGGTTTTTGTGCGAAGGAGGAGGCTGGGGATTTGGGGTTTTGGATATTCCAGCTGCTGTTTTCTGGATGGTGATCTGCTGGTTTTTGTGCGAAGGAGGAGGCTGGGGGTTCGGGGTTTTAGATATTCCAGCTGCTGTTTTCTGGATGGTGATCTGCTGGTTTTTGTGCGAAGGAGGAGGCTGGGGATTTGGGGTTTTGGATATTCCAGCTGCTGTTTTCTGGATGGTGATCTGCTGGTTTTTGTGCGAAGGAGGAGGCTGGGGATTTGGGGTTTTGGATATTCCAGCTGCTGTTTTCTGGATGGTGATCTGCTGGTTTTTGTGCGAAGGAGGAGGCTGGGGGTTCGGGGTTTTGGATATTCCAGCTGCTGTTTTCTGGATGGTGATCTGCTGGTTTTTGTGCGAAGGAGGAGGCTGGGGGTTTGGGGTTTTGGATATTCCAGCTGCTGTTTTCTAGATGGTGATCTGCTGGTTTTTGTGCGAAGGAGGACGCTGGGGGTTCGGGGTTTTGGATATTCCAGCTGCTGTTTTCTGTGTGGGTGATGTTAGTTCCCGTGCGAGGGAAGGGTTGGGTGGGGTAGTTTGGGGTCTGCTAGTTTTGTTTCTTTTTCTTTTTCCTGTGGGGGGGGGTGTCTTTTCTTTCAACATCTCCTATGTTTTTTTCTGTATTTCCTGGCTATCTGGAGAAGACGGATATCAGAGTTGGATTGTACATGCTTACTTTGACAATAAAATGAATCTTTGAAACATTACCTTGCCATTCTTTTGTCATTGCACTGAATGTGAGCATTTTAATTGCCTTCCCTGGTATATTCTAATAATGGGTCCTAATAGATTTAGCTTTACGGAGCCTTTCCTATCATACACAGTGGAATATTCCATTTCTTTAGTAAAAGGGATGTATAAATGTGTATATATTGTTTGTATATTGTTTTTAAGGTGGATACTTCTGTTTATATTGTAATATGATTGAAACGACATTGTGGGGTGCATCATATTCATGTGTAGACCTAAGCTAATTTAGTTGGTAATTAAAGATGGTATATCCTGGTGCCTGAAAAATTCTTATCACTCTCAGCGGGAGAGAGAGATTGGGCTGCCAGGAACTTACACAAGTATGGAGCTGTTATTGTGTTTTCTGGTAGATATCTTTTTGTAAATATTGGCGGTTTTCTTTTCACTTTTTCTGCTAATGTTTGTAGATTTGTTTTTTAATGCACCTAATAAACACCTGTGCACTGTTGTGCTCACCACCTCCAGCTATTTTTTTCTGTGGACATAACCCACCTATCTAGCATATGTTTTGTAGCTAAATACTGCAATATATAGAAACATAGAAAACCTACAGCACAATACAGGTCCTTCGGCCCACAATGCTATGTGGAACATGTACTTATACTCAAGCCATACTCAACACTGGGTTGCAGGTCACATTGTTGTACCGTTGGTCTTACAACCAGTATCTGAAGCATTTACCATTGACCCCATTTAGGGAAATGGAGATCTGAAGGCTTAGTGTTAGTGATTATCCATACGATGGTTATTTGTTAGTGAAGTTGGAGTTCTCGGAGGCCGATGTGGAAGTGACTGAGGTCCTTGATACATTAGTGCTGGTGATTATCAATACGATGGTTACTTGTCTGTGAAACTAGAGTTTTTTGGAGGCTGATGTGGGAGTGTCTGAGGTCCTTGATACATTAGTGCTGGTGATTATCAATACGATGGTTACTTGTCTGTGAAACTAGAGTTTTTTGGAGGCCGATGTGGGAGTGTCTGAGGTCCTTGATACATTAGTGCTGGTGATTATCAATACGATGGTTACTTGTCTGTGAAACGAGTTTTTGGAGGCCGATGTGGGAGTGTCTGAGGTCCTGGATACGTTGGTGCTGGTTTGTCCAGATCCTGTTGAGAAAGGCGGCATTTCAATTCTGGTGGGGACCAACACCCCTGGTGAAGAGGCTCATGGGGGCCTGCAAGGAGAATGCTGGTGAGAGCTTTCTGGGAACATTGCCCATGCACCCGGGGTTTTGAGCTGCTTTTGCGGAAGCGCGTGATAGCTTTGGGCCGGATACCGAATTTAAACAAGGGACTGTGTGGTTCACCCAGTCGAAGCCAATGGTGCTACAGCCTGGGGAAGTAGCGAGAGTGATGGAGTCCCCCGAATTTCCTGGAGTGCCTGAGGGCGAAGCCCTCTTAGTGGACACTCCGGAAGACTACGAGGGGGAGTTGGGATTTCCTGCTGGGGTACTGGTAAGGCCCGAATTGCAGAAGCCCTTGGTTGTACAGGAATGCAGGATAGCAGTGATTGTCCAAAACACTACGAAGAGGGAGGTCACCTTCAAGCGGGGGATGCCCCTGGTGCTCTTGTGAGTCACCTTTTGAATCAGCTTCTGTGCGATTACCCTCCCTTGGGAAAGAAAGGGAGGGGGAGAAACGACAGGGGGGTGGAGAGTATCTTAACCCATTGAAGCCCTTTGGACTGAGGTGGGATCCAAAATGTGAGGAGGCCTTTCGGTCGCTGAAGGAGCTGCTGACCCAGACGCCTGTGCTGGCTTTTGTGGACCCCTGTTTACTGTATGTACTGCACATGGATGCCAGCTGAGAGGGTTTGGGGGCATCCTGTATCAGGATCAGGGTATTGGGTTGAGGACCATTGCATTTGTCAGCCAGACTCTGTCACCCTCCGAGAAAAACTATCCCACACACATGTTGGAATTTCTAGTGATGAAATGGGCAGTGGTGGATAAGCTGAGTGACTACCTCCACGGGCCCCAGTTTGAGGTGAGGACGGACAACAACCCCCTAACTTATATCCTGACCTCGGTGAAACTGGATGCCACAGGCCATCGGTGGCTGGCGGCGTTGTCTGCCTATGATTTCGGCCTGAAGTACTGGCCGGGAAGCAGGAACGTTGATGCTGATGCTTTGTCCCGATGGGCGCATGAGGCACCGTACAGGGATGAGGAGTGGGAGAACATTCCTGCCTCGGGGGTGAAGGCCCTGTGTCAGTTTGCCTTCACCATGAAGGTAGAGGAAAAGGAGGGGCAGGATCGAGCGGTGGATCAACTGGGAGCTTCTGATGATGCCATCCCTAAGTTTTCTGTAACCTGACTGCTCTGAAGACAAATCAGCTGCCGGAATTGAGTTCTGGGGAAGTGGCTGCTGCTTAGCGAGATGACCCGGGCATTGGTACCATTTGGGCAGCCGTTGAAAAGGGAGACATGACTCAGGCAGAGAGGATGAAATGCGTGTCAGTGTCTCCATTACTACAAGAATGGCCTTGGTTGGAGTTGAAGAACCCCCAGACCGAGCCCAGCATTGCCAGCTGGTTCTGCCCGAGAAGTATCAGAGGATGGCGTTGAGATCTGTTCATGATGATTCTGGACATTTGAGGGTGGAAAAGACCTATGGATTGCTCAGAGTCCGGTTTTACTGGCCCTGAATGAAGTTGGAGGTTGAAGAATACTGCAAGGCATGCATTCGATGCATACGGCAGAAGATACTGCCTATGCGGGCAGCTCCCTTGCTCCACCTTCAGAGTGCGGGGCCTCTGGACCTGGTGTGTATCGATTTCCTGTCCATAGAACCCGATGCCAGCAACACGGTGAATGTCTTAGTCATCAAGGACCACTACACCAGATATGCTCAGGCTTTTCCTACCAAGGATCAGAGGGCATCTACAGTGGCAAAGATGTTATGGAAGAAGTATTTCATGTAATATGGCCTTCCCAGGTGAATGCATAGTGATCAGGGATGGGATTTTGAGAGCCGACTTATCCATGAGTTACTGGGCATGTTTGGAGTTGAGAAGTCGAGGACCATGCCCTATCACCCACAGGGCAATTCCCAGCCTGAGAGGCTTAACTGGACCTTGCTAGACATGCTTGGGACCCTGGAGATCAGCAAGAAGAGCAGGTGGAGTCAACATATTGGGCATCTGGTTCAGAGTTATAATTGTATGCAAAATGACGCCACTGGGTACTTGCCATATTATCTGAAGCTTGGGCGCGAGACAAGGTTCCCCATTGATCTTTGTTTTGGGACTGACGAGGATGACTTACCACCTAAGACTTATCTGAAGTATGTGTCTGACATGAGAAGAGAGTTGAAAAGGGCTTATGAATTAACTGGGGTCGCGGCTGCCCAGCAGAATCAAGGGAATAAAAGAAGGCATGATCAAAAGGTGAGGTTCTCCCAACTCTTGCCAGGAGACCCAATCCTCATAAGGAATTTGGGGCTACCTGGGAAGCATAATTTAGCTGACCGCTGGGTGGCCACACCCTATGTGGTGGAGAGTCAGATGCCAAACCTACCAGTTTTCTGGGTGAAACCAGAGGAGGGGAAAGAGCCTGTCAATATTCTCCATTGGAACCACCTGTTGCTACTGGGTCAAGAGGTACAGGTAGACCCAGAGCCCGACTTGGAGCCTACACCTAGTAAGAGGACTCTTTGGAAACGCGGGGAGACTACCGGGCTCCCAACAGGTGAGGTTAGGCTGGCCCCCACCCCTGAAAGGGATACTGATTCGGAGGATGAGGACCTGGATGTGTGGTATATGCTACCTTTCGCTAACTCCCCATTGACTGAGGAAACGGGGCCTGGACATGGGACAGAGGGCTCCGAGTTGCAGGGGAAACAAGTGACAGGTCAGGGGAGGACTCGCCAGGTAGACTGGATGTATCCCCAGTAGTGTCTGAGCCTGAAGAGTTAGGTGCAGAGATACAGAGGTCTCAGAGAATTAGGAGACCATCGGATAGGTTAGTCTACGTAGTACCAGGGGAACAGGGCCTGATCTCTACCATTTTGGGGAGCTATGTCACTGCCTTTTGCACCTGGATTGGGCTTTGTGTTTTGCAGGAAGGGTTGGCAAATTACCTCATCGTCATGAGGACATGACTAGATTTGGTAGGGGAACAGTGTAATGCACTGTAATGGCTTCTCTGTAATGTTCACTGCTGAGGTAATGGTTTCTCTGTAGCAGCAATGTTTGGATTATGGCTGGAGATAACAGGACTGTGGTTATGCATGTTAGCCAATCAGGATTTTATTGCTTTGTCTTTGGAATCTAGAAGGAGATTTTTCACGGGCTTTTGCCGGGGAGAGATGAAGAGAGAAGACACGAATGGAGAGATTTGGTAGACTGCCGGATGGGGTGGACTCGGAGCAAGGGTCCGAAGGGCAGCAACAATTGGAGGAGGTTGTTGGTGAATGATTGACTTATCAGTGAGCTCCAACTTTGCGCAACAGACTGTTTAATAAGATTGGGCCCTTTTATTTTCTTTTTTTTTGTTTCCTTACTAACCATATAGTCAACGTAAGAATTATAAAGCTTAGTTGTTTAATCACATATCGTGTACTGTTTGTTATTTCGGGGTACTGATTTGTAACATGGGACACAACGCGCAACATCCACCCAAATGAGATTTCTTAAGTTTGGCTGGGCCAGGGGTTAACACGCCCTATATTAAGCCGCTAGTCAAAGCGAGAGTTACACTTAATTGGGTCAAAATGTATTGATAATGATGTGTCCCAATTAACCAGAATCCACTGTATTTTCATTAAAAATTTCTTAACCTGTAGACATTACAATGATGGAAATATATGTGCAAGCAAATTGGACGTGGAGAAAAATTTGACAAGATAATGGTGGTGGGGTAAAGAAAACCCTAGCAAATTTTTTGATTCAAGGGTCAAAGGAATTCCCAAAGAAAAAGTAAATTTGTCCATGATGAGATACTGATGGTGCATGGATGATATGGTGCTGTTTCTGTATGTGATATACAGAACTCTTCAAAAGTCTTAGGCACTTCTGTATAACTAGGCTGCCAAAGACTTTTGCACAATTCTATATATTATGTCTTTCCAGTTACCAAATAACACTTAATACTATCGAGTTAATGTAAAGCTAAGTACTGTAATTTCTGTTTTCCAACCACCTTACCATTTTAACCAATAAACAGTACTGTGCAAAAGTTTTAGGCACCCTAACTATATATTTGAGCCTAACACTTTTGCACAGTACTGTATTATCTCGGTCTGACACTAAATAATACAAAGTCAGCTAACAAATTAATTAGCAATGACAAAAATAAAATGTAAAAATGCCATGAATGGATTTATATGAGCAGCTTATCAATTGCTTTAAGCAGTATCAGTGTTGAGCTTTTAACATGATATTTTGTATTTTCCCTGGAGTCAATAGCATTTAATGCATGTGGCATCAAGGAGAGGAAAGACCCCCAAATTATAGAATATGTATCTCTTAATGTTTGCCTCTGCTTCATGGATAGCAGAAGGAAATGGTAAGGTGGAGATAGTAAGCAATTGAAACCTGGCTCCCTTTTTGACTAAATCTTTCATTTTCAGCCAAGAAGGAAGACAAATCCAATTGATAATCTAGGGAATAAGATGAAACATCTTTGTCATTTTATTTATTCATGGATTTCAAATTCTAATACTTTATCAATATCTTTCTTTTGTTGTAAAATAAAACAGCAAAATGAATTTTGGAAGTTATTCATAATGATGTGAATTTGTAAAAACTAGGATTCTTTGAAAGATGTTTTCCAAGAGAGCTAGAATTTGGCTCCAACAAAATTAATGGTGAGCTATGTCAATGATTGGTCAGAAGCCACACTGCTACCAAACTAGTTTGTTTCCAATTCCTTTAAGCCCGTAACAATAGACAATTTATAGATGGTTCAGGCGTATAACTCATTAGTATTCATATTGTCCACCTCCCATCATCTCTCTGCTCCTCAAAGGGGAATTGAAGCCAGTGGTTAATACGTATGGGGACAAAGCAGAACTGGAGATAGACAGGAATATATTATATCCAAATATTCACTACCATTTATAGGGAAGAATATCCCCCTAAGATCTTTTTTAAGTATCCACCATCTTATCTTAAATATGTGCACTTTAGTTTAGAAAAATCCTGAACCAGGAAAAGGATTCTGACTATCTATTCCATCTACGCCCCTCATAATTTTGTAAATCTCTGTAAGGTCATTCCTCACTTCCTACATTTCATTGAGAATAAATCTAACCTATCCATTTTTTTTGTAACCACAGCCCTTCATTCCAGACAACATCCTTGTGAATCTCTTCTGCACACTCTCTCTGCTGCCATACCATTCCTGTATTATTACTGTGACCAGAACAACATACGATACTTTAATTGTGGTCTCACCAATGCTTTGAACAACTGTAACACAACATCCCAACTCTTATACTCAGTGTTGTAGTCTAGGAGGCAAGAATGCCAACAGGCTTTTTCACTACCCTATTCACCTTCAGCAAGCTGTGCAATTATATCCCAAACTTGCTCTATGCATCAGTGCTCTTTGGTCTCTAGCATTTACTCTGCATATTCTACACATACTTAAATTCCTACAGTGCATTACCTCATTGTTCTCTGAATTAAATTCCATCTGTTGCCACTGGGTCCAACTTTCCAGCTGATTTATGTACCAATGGATCTTTAAACAATTTTCTTTGCTATCTACAACTCCACCAATTATCACATTAACTGCAAATGTACACTTCAGGCAACTTAAGTTCTCATTCAAGTCATTTATTTATATTACAAATAACAAAGGTCAATTCTTTGATACCTGTGGTACACCACCTGTTACATATTTCCAGTCAGAAACCACCTATCTACCTTTACCTTCTGCTTGCTATTGCCCAGCCAGTTTTGTATCGATGGGACCCGATGTAGATTGGGAGACAATTTTGCCCAGCACCTTTGCTCCCTCCACCACAAAAAATGGATCTCCTGGTGGCCAACCATTTCAATTCTACTTCCCATTTCCATTCAGACATGTCAGTCCATGCCCTACCCTCCTGCCACAATGAGGGCAACTCAGGTTGAAGGAGTGACACCTTATACTCTGTCTGGGTAGCCTCCAACCTGATGGCATGAACATCGATTTCTTGAACTTCCAGTAATTGACCCCTCTTCACCATTCCCCATTCGTGTTTCCCTCTCTCACCTTATCTCCTTGCTTGCCCATCACATCCTCTTCTTCCCTTTCTTCCATGGTATTCTGTCCTCTCCCATCAGATTCCCCCTTCTCCAGGCCTTTATCTCTTTCACCCATCAACATCCCAGCTCCATCACCTTCTCTCAGTTTCACCTATCACCTGCCACCTTGTGCTTCTTCCTCCCAAAGCATCAACTGTTTATTCATTTCCATAGATGCTGCCTGGTCTGCTGAGTTCCTCCAGCATTTTGTGTTTGTGGATGTGGATCCAGCAAGCTGGGATTCCTTTAGTCTTTATGTTTTGGACCAGACTATTATATGGGACTTCACCAAAAGCTTTACTAAAGTACATACAGATAACTTCTACTCTCCTGCCTTCCTGGTTACCTCCTCAAATAGCTCAGTTATATATTTTAGACATGATCCATCCTGCACAAAACTGTGCTAACACTTACTAATCAGTCACTATATTCTCAAGTGAACATCAGTCTTATCCAACAGTATCTTCCCTCTCCCTATGACTGACGCTAGGGTTGTAGGTTCCAGGCTTATCCTAATTTGGAAGAACAGAACAACATTAGAAGCAATTTAATTGCTGGAAGAACTCAGTGGGTCAAGCTGTTTCTGTGAAGGCAATGGTGAAGGAAGCATTAAGGGAGGACTCTTCCAACAGGGTCTATTGCATTTGGTGCCTGTGATGTGCTCTCCTCTATGCTGTCAAAGCTGGAATTAGTTTTGCAGAGCCATCTTCTTGTTGCATGTCATTTCAACTCCCGTTCCTATTCCCACACTAACCCATCTGTCCTTGTACTATTCAATTGGCCATGGTGAGACCAAATACAATGTAAAGCAGTTCATAGCCTGTTCCCTGGGTTATACAAAGGGTGATTGATAAGTTTGTGGCTTAAGGTAGAAGGAGTCAATTTTAGAAAACCTAGCACATTTATTTTTCAACATAGTCCCTTTCTACATTTACATACTTAAGTCAAGTCAAGTCTATTTTATTGTCATTACAACCATAACTGCTGGTACAGTACACAGTAAAAATGAAACGATGTTCCTCCATGACCATGGTGCTACCTGAAACAACACAAAACTACATTAGACTTCAGACCTACACAGGACTCCATAAAGTGCACAAAACAGTGCAAGACAGTACAATAATTAATAAACAAGACGATAGGCACAGTAAAGGGCAAATTACAATATAATAATAAATGATGTAAATGTAAATATAAATGTAAATGTAAATAATGTAAACAACGTTTTAGCAGGAATTGAGAAAGAAATGAGCAAAAATTGCAAAGGGAGTGGAGTGGTGCAGGTGTGTGTGTGTGTGTGTGTGTGTGTGTGTGTGTGTGTGTGTGTGTGTGTGTGTGTGTGTGTGTGTGTGTGTGTGTGTGTGTGTGTGTGTGTGTGTGTGTGTGTGTGTGTGTGTGTGTGTGTGTGTGTAGGTTGGTTTCAGACTAGACTGGGAATTGAGGAGTCTAATGGCTTGGGGGAAGAAAATGTTACACCGTCTAGTCGTGAGAGCCCAAATGCTTCAGTACCTTTTGCCAGATGGCAGGAGGCATCGTCTGTTGAGCGGTTGGGATGATACGCGAACTGCAGAGGGTCCATTGAGGGGTGCAGCAGAGCCTTGTTGTGCCTCATGACGAGTCTCAATCCAGCGGTCATGGAGCACATGGATCCTTCTTTGTAGAAGTCAGCATCTTGGACCTCCAGAAGTGGTCGACAGCAGGGGTGATTGATAAGTTCGTGGCCTAAGGTAGACGGAGATGAGTTATTAAAGAAGGGATGTGTATGCTCCACAACCACTGGACTAAGTGTGTAAATGTAGGAGGGGACTCTGTTGAATAATAAATGTGCTAAGTTTTCTAAAATTGACTCCTTCTACCTGGGCCACAAACTTATCAGTCACCCCTTGTACCTTTCTCCCTGTATTTCTTCTTGTTCAGTTCACTTCCTCAACCTGGTTCCATTTCCCCATCAATCCTTTCTTATCCAGCTCCATCTATTACCTACTAACACCTAGCTTTACCCGTCTCCTTTCCTGCCCCCTTGAGCTCCATTTGCCAAATTGATTTTTCCTTTTCTTATGTTTCCACCTATTACCCATCAGCCTTTGTGTATGGTGACATACAGTGTATGTAATTTGATAATAAATTTACCTTGAAGTTTGAACTAGCTATCTTCTCAGTCCTGATTTTGAGTCTTGACCCAAAACATCAATTATCCCTTTGCTTCCAGAGATACTTCTTTAATCGCTGAATTCTTCCAACAGTTTTTGCTTCTGATTTCAGGATATGCAGTCTCTTGTGTCTCCATTAGCTATCCTTCAGTTTCTGCTGCATCATCTGTGGCTACTGAAGATTCAAAAACATTCATTAGAGCTTCAGCAATCTCCTTTCTTGCTTCCTTTAGCATTCCAAGATAGATCTCATCTCACCCTAATGTGATCTAATATTTCTAGCACTTTCTCCGTACTGATACAGGCATGCTGCATAATATAAGGGTACACACCTCCCCCCCTTAGCTCTCCAGCCTCTATGTCCTTCTCCCTGGTGAATATGGAAGAGTATTCATTTGTGATCTTGCTCATATCTCCTGGTTCCCTACATTGATTTCCCCTCTGAACTCTGAAAGAATCTATTTCATCCTTAGTGATCATTTTCCTTCTAATATATTCATGAAAGATTTTAGGATTCTACTTGCTCCTACTTTCCAAGGTCATTTCATGGCTGCATTTTGCTCTCCTAATTTCTTTTTTAAGTTTTCTCCTTAAACCTCTGTAATACTCAAAACGACTTATTTGTTAACCATTCTCTATACCTGATATACAGTTCACACGCTTCTTTTCCTTGACTAAATCTTCAGCATCCATCATTAGACAGTCTTTCTCAGTCTTACATTCTTTGCATCCTACTGTTGTAGGGATATAATGACTCTGAACTTGTACTATGTTGTGTTTAAATATCACCCACTTATCAGGTGTTGTTCTTCTCCAGCCCCAGTAAATGCTCTTTATGACCGATTTCTAGATCTTGTCTTACCCTATCGAAATTTGCCTTCCCCTCGTTTAGGTACCTAACTTAAGGACCAGCTTTATGCTTTTGCATGATTAACTTCATTCATGATATGCCATGGAGTTGACTTGGGTATAGTAATCTAGAAGTAATTTTATTGAACTGGTATCCAGTTTATTGAACTGATATGAAATCCCCTTCCAGGAGCAATTAATTCTTCACTAAATGTAGTACAGGTGGGAAAAAAGTTAGGGTCAATAATCTGAATCAATGAAATTTGCTAATAAAAATAATTAATTGTTATGTTTTGAACACCTTGTTTTGAGGGACTGAGTATAAAATGGGAATTGTCTAAACTCCACCTGATCTAAATTTGTCTTTTAGTGATAATCCATCATTCTTGCTGGATCTAACCCATTTGAAACTCTAGAACTACAGTAATAAAGTTGGCTTTTGTGTGTCCTCTGAAATGGTCTACTAAATACAATTAGAGCAGGATAGTAAAGCTGAGGTTGCTTGTGGCAACCATGCCTTCTTCTTTTGCTTTGTTTTATTCATAACTTTCAGGTTATGTTGCCATAGTTGATTTTATAGAAATACATTCCTGCATAGTATAAAAAGTATTTTGCGTTCTGTGCCACAATAATTAAATTTGGATGTTTATTTTCCTACTTCTAAGAAAGGAGATATATTTCTTAATATTACATTTTTAATTATATTCTTTTATCGAAGCTCATTACATTAAACTCTAATTTTGTCCTTTTTCACCTATTGACACCTAACAACTGGGCAGCTTAAAAGCAGATATGCTAATAAACAAACTTCTAATAAGGATGTTGTGTCAAAAGTCACACGATCTTTGAAAAACACATCAAAAAGAATATGTAAAATATACTACTTTTCAAATAGGAAGTCTTTATTACAACTACCCTAGTTCTCTGAATGCCAATTGTTAGTGACACTATTTTAGGTTTAGTATAAGAGAAAAACTTAATATAATAAAAATATTAATTGGAATTTGAGTTTGGTGGTTTCTAATCATGGCATTCATTGGCTGGTTTTCTACTCATCTATACTAGACTGAGTTATAACCAAAGCCATCAGAAAACTGATTGCTTCCTTTTCATTTCCTCTTATGTCAGATGCATTTGTTATGGTTATAAAGAAGAAATTCTTCCCCTTCAAAGGATTCTTTTTATAAAGTTGTGCAGATGCAAAAACCAGATTATGATAAAATAGTAACTTGTCAATTTAATCAAAATATAGCTTACATCTTATATCTAATATCTGAAGGTAATAAAACAATTCTTTTTGCAGCCAACTACAACTTCAGAAAAGGAAAGTTTTTTTTTTACGTTATTAAAAAAAGTCACGTTTGATGTTACTTCCATCTTAGATTTTGATTTATTTATCAAAGAATGTGCTGAAAACTTAGTAAACAAGGAAGAAATTGGTTCTAATTGCACGTTTGATATGAATACATTGAAATGCTGCAGAAGCAGGAAGTAGAGAAATATAATGTCTTGAAAACATGGAAGTTTAATGACCACCAATACAACAAGCATTGGATATTTAAATCAAATTTAGAACACATCCTCACTACTTTAATAGGAAATCAATGGGTCCATTTTGCAGAAGGCATCAGTATGAAAGTATTCCAGAACAAAACATTTGTTTCATATCAGAAAAATCAATGCGAAGTAAAGAACTTCATTTGAGAACATGTCAACTGAAGCCAAATTTCAGTTGACAGCCATTACTGTTTCATACCAGAATTGTTCCTATACATTTCTGACCTTACAATCTGCAATTTATACACATAGATCTCAGTTTAAAAGAAAGGATATGCTCTAGGAATAATTGTTTGATAAAACGGATGAAAGAAAAACATTAAAAACTGTACCTTTAAAAAGCAATGCACTCAGAGCCACCATGGCAACCAAGAAATAGGAACAGTCAACTCAATTGTCACAGGTCCCTGAAATATTTATAAATGAGGGTGAGAGGTGAGCTGAAAGGCACTAAATGCGAGGGTGCACTGGAATCTGTCAGTACTGAGATGAATCAAAATGGGAGAATGCTGCAATGGAAGCAAATTGCCATTAACTTTCTGCAGTGGTGAAAGGATAATTTCTGCTCACTTCTATGAAACAATGCTGGAACAATAGACAGAGTAGCATTGTGGCAACACCATGCAGAGTGTCAGATAAGGTTTTATCTTTGGAATGGGGACATCATGATAGTTGGGATATTACCAGGCCATAGGAATAGAGTTTGGCCATTTGGCCCATCGGGTCTGTTCTGCCATTCTGTCAGGGCTAATTTATTATCCCTCTCAACCCTACTTACATGCTTCTCCCCATAACCTTTGACACCCTATGAGCAAGAGAGCTTCTATGTGCAATTTTCCACATCTTTCCAGCTGTAATTGTGCTCCTCAAGTGTAACAGTCTTGGACCTTATTCTGGCTAACATCTCACCTCCCAATGAGCATACCAGAAGATACTCTGAATATTAGAGTTGTGGAGGAAAGTCCTATTTCAGCTGTCAGTTGCAAACAGGTACACTTTGATTTTTGATGTGACTTTTTGCAGGAGAGATAAGAATTTCACACTGCTCCAGCAATCTGCCATTGGAATTACTGACACCCTTTCCCAGAGACAGAAGAAATAGAAGCAAGAGTATGTCATTTGTTCTTTTGGCTTCTTGTTCCTGCTTTGTCATTAAATAAGATCATGGTTGATGTTTCCCTTCGATGGAATTTTCCTGTATCTCCCTGCATTGCTTAGTTCACTTAATATCAACAAAATCATCATTCTCTGCTTTGAGCCCATTCGGTGAATAACCTTTCATTTCCCCCTTAACTAGTGATTTAACCATAGCAGAAGCAACTTTGCTCTATGATGGATTTTAATGCTGTACGCTGAGAATCCTTCATATAGAGTGGATTCGCATGATTAAAATTTTAATGCATATAGACAACATAGATGCATATGTTGCCCATCAAAGAAAAGGAATGGGATAGGCCAATCTATCTTCTGATCTATTCAATACAATCTTCATTGATCATCGACTCTAGTACTCCCTATTCCATATCCTTCAACCTATTTCACATTGATGACTATTTTCATTTTAAAGTATTTTAATGATAGTCTCCATTGCATTCTGCAGTAGGAAGTTCTGTAGGTGAAGAAAATTTTCATGATTTCAGTTCAAAATAATGAACTTGGTATTTTGAGACTGTAAAATATGACCTTGGACTTTGCACCAATCAAGGACAACCTCGCATTATCTACTCTATCTAAGTTAGACATTTGTAATTTCTTATGAGATGCCCTCTTGTTCCTTGATATTTCACCAAGTGTAAGTACAATATTGGCTTTACAGATCATGATGGTGAGCAGGATGAATTCATGGAATTATATAAGATGGTTTTGTAGATCAGTAGAAATCTAATTTGGGGGAAAAGAAAAGTATCCTGGATCTTGCTCTGTGTAACAAGAAATAATTAATTGATAATCCTGTTGTCAAGGGAAATATGGGGGAAAATGATCATAATGTAATAGAATTTGAACATTATTTTGGGAGAGATTGAATTCAGGGACAAGGAGCTTGGTAGGCATAATGACATTGTATGAAATGGGGTTCATATTAATACTTGCACATATGAGCATAACTGAGACAGCTTTACAGCCCTGTTAAACAGCTCAATATCTCTGAGCACAGAAAAAGCAGATATGGGTGTTCTCTCATAAATGTATATGTTGGGACATTACAGTATATATTGGTTGGAAGCCCTTGCTCTATTATGAGGCTGTGCCCCCTGAAAACATCATCTCCAAATCCACTATATCTAGGCTTTTCAATATATTTTTGAATGAGATTCCCTCCCCCCACCTCATTCTTCTAAAATCCAGTGAGTACAGACCCAGATCCATCAAACACTACTGATACGTTAGCCCTTTCATTCCTGGAATCATTCTTATGAACATCCTCTGGACCCTCTCCAATACCAGCACATCTTTTCTTAGATAAAGAACCTGCTCACAATCCTCCAAGTGTGGTCTGACCAAAGTCTGATAAAGTCTCAGCATAACATTCTTGCTTTTATATTCTAATCCTCTCAAAATAAATACTAACCTTGGATTTGGCTTCCTTACCACCAACTCAGCCTGTAGGTTAACCTTCAGGGAATCCTGCACAAAGACTGCCAAGTCCCTTTATTCTCCGATTGCAGATTTTCTCCCCATTCAGAAAATGCCACCAAAGTGTACAACCATACAATTCCCCACAGAATATTCCACCTGTCACTTTTTGCCCATTCTTCTAATCTGTCTGTCCTTCTGCAGACTCCCTGCTTCCTCAGCACCTCTTGCCACTCCACCTATCTTTGTATTGTCTACAAACTTAGCCACAAAGGTGTTAATTCTGTCATCCAGATCATTGATGTATAATGTGAAAAGATGCAGTCTTACCAGCCACCCCATGGAACAGTACTATTTCAAAGTTCAAAGTAAATTTATTATCAAAATGTGTATGTCACCATATAACTGATAAATTTTCTTGCAGGCATTCACAGTAAATATAAAGGAACATAATGGAATCAATTAAAATGCACACATGACAAAGTCAAATAAACAACCAATGTGTAAAAGACAACAAACTGTGCAAATACAAAATGAGAAAAATACCTAAAATGCTAATAATAAATAAATAAGCAATAAATATTGAGAACATAAGTTGTAGAGTCCTTGAAAATGAATCCATATTTTGTGGAATCAGTTCCGTGTTGAGGTGAGTGAAGCTGATTGAAGTTACCCCTCTGGTTCAAGAGCCTGATGGTTGATGGGAAATAACTGTTCCTGAACCTGGTGGTGTGGGAACTGAAACTTTTGTACCTCCTTCCTGATGGCAGCAGTGAGAAGCGAGCATGGTCTGGATGGTGGGGGTGCCAATAGCCACCAATAGCCAACCAGAAAAGGCCCCATTTATTCCCATTCTTTGCCTCCTGCCAATTCACCAATCTTCTATCTATGGTAGTATTTTCCCCATAATTCTGTTGGCTCTTACCATGTTTAACCTCCTTATGTGTAACAGCTTGTCAAAACCCTTCTGAAAATCATTGTAAACAACATCCATCAGCTCTCCTTTGTCTATCCTGTTTGTTATTTCCTCAAAGAATTCCAAACAGATTTGTTGGCAAGATTTCCCCTTCAGGAAACCTTGTTCCTCCAAGTATTCCAAACCTTCAACCTTAATATGGGCTCCAATATCTTCAGAAACACTGAGGTCAGGCTAACTGACCTTTACTTTCCTTTCTTTTGCCTCCTTCCCTTCCTAAAGAGAGGAGTGACATTTGCAATTTTCTAGTCCTCTGGAGCCCTTCCAGAATCTGGTGATTCTTGAAAGATCACAAATAATGCCTCTACAATCTCCTCAGCCACCTCTTTCAGAGCTGTGGGGTGGAGTCCATCTGGTCCAGGTGACTTACCTACCTTCAGACCTTTCAACTTCCCAAGGACCTTCTCCTTAGTTACAGCATCTACTCTCACTTTTGTCCCTGCCGCTCTTCAATTTCTGGCATACTGCTGGTACCTTCCACAGTGAAAGCTTATTATTCAGCTCTTCCCCCTTAGTGGGTTCAACCATGAGCAGTTCTAAAAAGCCATCTTGTAGGCACTCTAGAAATTCCCCCACCTGGAATTCAGTACCAACTTGATTTTCCCAATCTACCTGCATATTGAAGTCCTCCATGACTATTGTAAGATTGTCCTTTTGGCTTGCATCTTCTATCTCCTGTTGTAATTTGTAGGCGACATCCTTACTACTGTTTGGGGGTTTATATACAACTGAGGACTGAGGAGAGCGGAGCAAAGTCAAGATGACACTAAGCAGCAACTCCTTTGCTTGCATCTTCGAAAACAGCTGTTTCTACCTTTGATATCTCTTTTTTTTCCCCTTTTCAAGGTTCTTTTGAAGACCCTGACCTGGAGTTACACTCTGACTTCAGTTCTTTGTGGGAATGGGACCTGAACTCAGGGCCTCACGATCAGCCGCTTCTTAATATTTCAAGGATGCGGCCTGGAAGACTAGTGCGCCTTCAGGGTGCCGGATTTTCATGGCTCTGGAGACAGGTTGATTCAAGGCTGGTTCCCCTGACTGAGGCATCGCGGGAGAACATGGAACATTGGGAGCAGCGGGTTAGCTGCCGTGGGCTGTGTGCTCTGAGTCTCGGGGCCAACTCTCAGGGTGCAGAGATCAGAAAAAGCGACACAATAGACTTCGAACATCATAAATCAATGAGTTATTTGTTATGTCTCCCTTCTCACTATGAAACAGGGACACCTCTTTTTGCCTTATTAAGGAGAGAGAGAGAGCCTGTGGTATGTTGAATTACTGGGTGAACGAGTAGTCTTTGGAGTACTGCAAGTCTGTGTCTTTATTGATGCTTTGCTGCACGCTTGAGTGCTCGGTGGAGGGCGCTAATGCTCTTCTCGCTGGTGGGGGGGTCGTTTCCTTGCTGCTGCTTGTGTGTGGGAGGGGGAGGGGGGGCTTTGGGGTTCTAACGTTTCACTGTCATTCATTCTTTGGGGCACTCCTCTGTTTTTGTGGATGTTTGCGAAGAAAAAGAACTTCAGGATGTATATTTTATGCATTTTTCTGACATTAAATTAACCTATTGAATATATTGAACTCCCATCAGGGTCTTTTTGTCCTTTGCATTTCTTTAGCTCTATTCACAATGATTCAACACCTTCCAAGCCTAATTAGATTCAATTTCATTTTTCACCAATAGAGCAAAGCTGACCCCTCCGCCTCCACTGCCTTCCTGACTGTCCTTTTGACACCATGTGTATCCTTGGACATTAAGCTACCAACTATAATCTTCTTTCAGCCATGATGTAGTGATGCCTACAATATCATAGCTGCCAATCTGCAACTGTGCTGCAAGTTCATCTATCTTATTCCATATATTGCACAACTTTAAATATAACACCTTCATTCCTCTATTCACCCTTTTCAATTTTGTCTGCCTTTTACATTGCAACTCATCTTATTGACTGCAATTTTGCCCCATCAACAGCCTCTCCTCACTACACATTGCCTTTGTTTATACACTAGCTACCTCATCTTCAGCACTATTAACCACCTTTCCTATGGTAATTCTTGCATTGAAATGTATGCAACTCAGGACACTATGGGACCAAAGCTGTTGTCAGTATTCCAAGTGCAGCCTGATTAGTGTTTATAAAGCCTCAGCATTATCTCTTTGCTTTTATCATCTATTCCCCTTGAAATAAATGCCAACATTTCATTTGCCTTCTTTACCACAAGCTCAACCTGTAAATTAACTATCTGGGAGTCCAGTGTGAGGGCTTCTAAGTCCTTCTACACTTCTGATATTTGAACCTTCTCCCCATTTGATGAATACGTGGCTTGAAAAATGGTGCAAGGGGGAGGGATTCAAATTTCTGGGGCATTGGAACCAGTTCTGGGGGAGGTGGGACTGGTATAAACAGGACGGTCTGCACCTGGGCTGGATTGGAACCAATGTCCTAGGGGGAGTGTTTGCTCCTGCTGTTCAGGATGATTTAAACTAATGTGGCAGGGGGATGGGAACAAGTGTAGAGAGACGGAGGGGTGTAAAATGAGGGTAGAAACAAAAAGTAGTAAGGTGAAAAGTAAAAGTGGCAGCAGGCAAATCCAGGGCAAAAAGCAAAAAGGGCCAATTTTCAACATAATTGTATAAGGCTAAGAGTGTTGTAAAAACAAGCCTGAAGGCTTTGTGTGTCAATGCGAGGAGCATTCGTAACAAGGTGGATGAACTGAATGTGCAGATAGTTATTAATGAATATGATATAGTTGGGATCACAGCAACATGGTTCCAGGGTGACCAAGGATGGGAGCTCAAAATCCAGGGATATTCAATATTCAGGAGGGATAGACAGGAAAGAAAAGGAGGTGGGGTAGCATTGCTGGTTAGAGAGGAGATTAATGCAATAGAAAGGAAGGACATTAGCCTGGAGGATGTGGAATCGATATGGGTAGAGCTGCATAACACTAAGGGGCAGAAAACGCTGGTGGGAATTGTGTACAGGCCACCTAACAGTTGTAGTGAGGTTGGGGATGGCATTAAACAGGAAATTAGAAATGCGTGCAATGAAGGAACAGTAGTTATAATGGGTGACTTCAATCTACATATAGATTGGGTGAATCAAATTGGTAAGGGTGCTGAGCAAGATTTCTTGGAATGTATGCAGGATGGTTTTCTGAACCGACATGTCGAGGAACCAACTACAGAGCAGGCTATTCTAGTTTGGTTATTGAGCAATGAGGAAGGGTTAGTTAGCAATCTTGTCATGCGAGGCCCCTTGGTTAAGAGTGACCATAATATGGTGGAATTCTTCATTAAGATGGAGAGTGACAGTTAATTCAGAAACAAAGGTTCTGAACTTAAAGAAGGGTAATTTTGAAGGTATGAGACATGAATTAGCTAAAATAGACTGGCAAATGATACTTAAAGGGTTGACGGTGGATATGCAATGGCAAGAATTTAAAGATCGCATGGATATACTACAACAATTGTTCATCCCAGTTTGGCAAAAGAATAAACAGGGAAGGTAGTGCACCCATGGCTGACAAGGGAAATTAGGGATAGTATCAAATCCAAAGAAGAAACATATAAATTAGCAAAAAAAAGCGGCACACCTGAGGACTGGGAGAAATTCAGTGACCAGCAGAGGAGGACAAAGGGCTTAATTAGGAGATGGATAAAAGATTATGAGAGAAAGCTGGCAGGGAACATAAAAACTGACTGTAAAAGCTTTTATAAATATGTGAAAAGAAAAAGATTGGTTAAGACAAATGTAGGTCCCTTACAGTCAGAAACAGGTGAATTGATCATAGGGAACAAAGACATGGCAGACCAATTGAATAACTACTTTGGTTCTGTCTTCACTAAGGAGGACATAAATAATCTTCCGGAAATAGTAAGGGACCGAGGGTCTAGTGAGATGGAGGAACTGAGGGAAATACATGTTAGTAGGGAAGTGGTATTAGGTAAATTGAATGGATTAAAGGCAGATAAATCCCCAGGGCCAGATGGTCTGCATCCCAGAGTGCTTAAGGAAGTAGCCCAAGAAATGGTGGATGCATTAGTGATAATTTTTCAAAACTCCTTAGATTCTGGATTAGTTCCTGAGGATTGGAGGGTGGCTAATATAACCCCACTTTTTAAAAAAGGAGGGAGAGTAA
The DNA here is from genome assembly GCF_048418815.1 of Hemitrygon akajei. Lineage (NCBI taxonomy): Eukaryota > Metazoa > Chordata > Chondrichthyes > Myliobatiformes > Dasyatidae > Hemitrygon > Hemitrygon akajei. The sequence goes on from NC_133125.1 coordinate 112,498,322, forward strand.
AACCGGGGAATTGTAGACCGGTGAGTCTGACGTCGGTGGTGGGGAAAATGCTAGAGTCGGTTATCAAAGATGTGATAACAGCACATTTGGAAAGAGGTGAAATCATCGGACAATGTCAGCATGGATTTGTGAAAGGAAAATCATGTCTGACGAATCCTATAGAATTTTTTGAAGATGTAACTGGTAGAGTGGATAGGGGAGAGCCAGTGGATGTGGTATATTTAGATTTTCAAAAGGCTTTTGACAAGGTCCCACACAGGAGATTAGTGTGCAAACTTAAAACACACGGTATTGGGGGTATGGTATTGATGTGGATACAGAATTGGTTGGCAGACAGGAAGCAAAGAGTGGGAGTAAACGGGACCTTTTCAGAACGGCAGGCAGTGACTAGTGGGGTACCGCAAGGCTCAGTGCTGGGACCCCAGTTGTTTACAATATATATTAATGATTTAGACGAGGGAATTAAATGCAGCATCTCCAAGTTTGTGGATAACATGAAGCTGGGCGGAGGTGTTAGCTGTGAGGAGGATGCTTAGAGGATGTAGGGTGACTTGGATAGGTTAGGTCAGTGGGCAAATTCACGGCAGATGCAATTTAATGTAGATAAATGTGAGGTTATCCACTTTGGTTGCAAGAACAGGCAAACAGATTATTATCTGAACGGTGGCCGATTAGGAAAAGGGGAGGTGCAATGAGACCTGGGTGTCATTGCACACCAGTCATTGAAGGTGGGAATGCAGGTACAGCAGGCGGTGAAAAAGGCAAATGGAATGTTGGCATTCATAGCAAAAGGATTTAAGTACAGGAGCAGGGAGGTTCTACTGCAGTTGTACAAGGCCTTGGTGAGACCGCACCTAGAGTATTGTGTGCAGTTTTGGTCCCCTAATCTGAGGAGAGACATTCTTGCCATAGAGGGAGCACAAAGAAGGTTCGCCAGATTGATTCCTGGGATGGCAGGACTTTCATATGAAGAAAGTCTGGATCGACTAGGCTTATACTCACTAGAATTTAGAAGATTGAGGGGGGATCTTATTGAAATGTATAAAATTCTAAAGGGATTGGACAGGCTAGATGCAGGAAGATTGTTTCCAATGTTGGGCAAGTCCAGAACGAGGGGTCACAGTTTAAGGATAAAGGGGAAGCCTTTTAGGACAGAGTTGAGGAAAAACTTCTTCACACAGAGAGTGGTGAATCTGTGGAATTGTCTGCCACAGGAAACAGTTGAGGCTGGTTCATTGGCTATATTTAAGAGGAAGTTAGATATGGCCCTTGTGGCTAAAGGGATCAGGGGGTATGGAGAGAAAGCAGGTACAGGGTTCTGAGTTGGATGATCAGCCATGATCATACTGAATGGCGGTGCAGGCTCAAAGGGCCGAATGGCCTACCCCTGCACCTATTTTCTATGTTTCTATGTTTCTATTTAGATAATAGTCCTCACTATTGTTCCTTTTACCAAAAATACGTTATCATATATTTTCAAACCCTGTAGTCCATCTGCCACTTTTTTGTCCATTCTTCCAATTACTCTAAATTCTGCTGCAATCTCATTGCTTCCTCAGCACTACTTACTTCTCCACCTATCTTCATATCATCTGCAAACTTTGCCACAGGAAAGATGACCTTCATAATCTCTCTCCTGATTGGGAGAACCCTGGCCTGAGCCACTGCACAGTGGGAGTGAAGATCGCAGATTTGCTTGGACTCAGCGTAATTCACGACCTCCATTAGGTTGGTGTTCCACCATTCCAACACAGCAAACCAAGCCTTGGACCATCTGCTGAAGATGTGTCAGGACAGCTGGTCAGCAGCCGACTATGCTGTTGACTTTTGGACTTCCGCCCAAGACAGTGACTTGAACAGGGAGGCCTTGGACCTTCTTTACAGCCTATGACACTGAGATGAACTTAAGCATCCCTTTTCGTTGGAAGAGCTGGTAGAGGACTTAAAGGCTCTGATCGACCAGTCCATCTGCCTCGATAATTGCCTGGCAGAGCAAAACCTCAACAGATCAAAGAAGGCTAGCTCGAGCCAGGCCCCAGTGCATTACAGTTCCATTTCCTACCTTGTACAATGACCATCCTATCTCCTGCCAAGTCCATGCAAGTCAGATGCACACGACTCTCTGCCAATGAGAGGCTTCAGCATCAGAGTCAAGGTCATTGCTATTATTGCAGGGAAGCTGCAAGGCCACCTGCGGGCCAGATGTCCGAAGCTGCTGCCATCAGGAGAGCTGCTAAGGCCGTCCAGTGTTGTGATGGTAGCAGCCACTACTCCCAATCTCTATGGATTCTGGCATCATGCTGAAGGCAGAGATCTCCTGGGCTAAAACGCAACAGGAGGTGAATGCTTTTGTGGTCTCTAGGGCAACTGGTGATTTCCTTGACTTGGGGACCGCCCCTGGGCTCAACATACGGCTGCAGGAGTTGAGCCAGTCCATGCCCGCAACAGCCCTGGATGGTTGTCAACTAGGTTCCAGGCAGTTCCTTCAGCAGACATGAGGATAGAGGAACGTGAGGAGGACACTAGATTCTATATCATCATCTCTCCTCACATTCCCCTGATCCTTTGGCACCCTTGCTCTGCCAGCATAGCCCTTCCGAGAACTGGAAGAAAGCGAGCATCACTGCATGGACCAGTCACTGCAAGAAGGTATGCTTTCGGCTTGGTGTCCTGACACCCAGACTCTCCTGAGACCAGCAGCCAATGAGGGGGCAGACATTTGTTCAGGGAAACCTGGAGCTTTTGGGACACCCAGTCCTGCCTTTAAGGGCAGACAAGCCAACTCAGGCCAACAGGACTGCGTGAGTCCCAACTCTGTCTAGTTACGGGTGCACCGAAAGGGAATCTCTAGTTCAGGAGCAAGCCAAGGAACTCTAGCCTGGAACTCTAGCAGCTAAGTGGAAGTCTAAGGAAATCACCCTCACTACCTAAGGAGCCTCAGAAGCTGTCCTTAGGGGAAGATTGGGGTTAGTTGCAACACCCAAGCTGGATGAAATCCCTTCCATCTACAAGTACCTGGAAGAGGTCTTCAACAAGGGAAAGGTCTTGACTCTTCCGACACACTGTGCTAAAGATTTATTGTCTGGTACTTGCCTTCTGCATGCTCTCAGGCCTGGAGTAAAAGGCTATGGAGGAGTAAATAAAGAAGTCTCTTGTCATGGGATTCATTTGGTCCTCCACCCCACCAGCTGGCACAGGCTTCTTCTTCGTATAAAAGAAGGACAGAAGCCTGCGGCCATGCATTGATTACAGAGGGCTGAATCACATAACAGCCGAGAATTGTTACCCTCTTCCACTCATGAACATGTCCTTCCAGACACTCTGAGAGGCAAGAGTGTTCTTGAAGCTAGCCTTGTGGAGTGCATACAATTCGGTTCATGAATCAATATTAGGGGAGCTGAAGTCACCAAGAGTAACAACTGTCCTGTTAACTTTGCAGCTTTCTAAAATATGCCTACCAATCTGCTCCCCAGTGGCTGTATTGAATTGAGGCCCTATAATAGAATACCCCCAGTAAAGTGATTTCTCCCTTCCTGCCTCTGACTTCCACCCACATTGACACATTGGACAATCCATTATGATATCCTCCCTTTCTGCACCTGTGATACTGTTAATGATCTGTATTGCCACTCTCTCACCTCACTTACCTCTCCCCCTGTCCTTTTTGAAACATCGAAGCCCAGACCTCTCAGCAGCCACTCCTGCCAAGTTTCTGTAATGGGCTCAATGTTGTAGTTCGATTTTCTATCCAAATCATCCATACTTTTGTCATATTGACAATAAAATGTACTTTCACTTAATTTGCTTGACTTTTCCAGCCAAGAATCTCCTGGGTATGCATCATATGTGAAAATTCCTGGTATGTCCTTTGGTTTGTTCATGAAATATTTATAGCACTGCCTACTAAGTAAACAGATAACTCAATTGCCATTACAGACATGTTCATTTTTATCTTATTGAGTGTTTGGCATATAGCGGCTGATATGATTGCACGTGAAGAATTTATTTAATTAGCGTTTACCGATCTATCGGATTATGTTAATGTAGTGCAGGGATAGCAGAATGATAAATCATGCAAGTCTCTGATGTTACCGCCCTTGTGAATTGCATACCATATCTGAGTTTTGATGAAAGCTACTCAGCTTGAAATGTTTCCTGGGGAAATTTTGTGTAGAAGTATTTCTGTGTATAAAGTTCTGGAGCAGAGGATTACATTTCTAATGGGAATGCAATTGACTTTTCAATCCAACATTTCTTTTTAGCATTGTGTTCAGTTATTCTGGTTTACATTTTACATTCTATCATTTCCCGCCCATTAATGTTAAACTATGAACAGATCAGTAATTTTTGGGTTTCCTCTCTTTTGCTCAAACAGCAAGGTCACATTTGCTACCCTCCATCTACAGGAGCAATTTCAGGAGCTTCAGAAGAATTCACAATTCATAAAGCAGCTTTGTTCAAAGTGCTGGGTTGCAAGCCATTGGGTACTTGAAAATTTACAGATGAAATTCAAACTCACCAGCTTTTCCATTGTTTTCACTAATTTTTAGACCAATCAGTTTTTGCTTGACCATTGATTACCTAATACAAATAGTGGACCTTGTTTACCGTAGTTTCTCAGGTTTTATTAAAGTTCAATTATTCAAGTGGAGAGAATTCTATCACACTTGTGATATACACGTATCTTGTAATGGTGGGGATGCTTTGGGGTATTAAGAGGAAAATACTTAGCTTCTGACCAGCTTTGTAGATATAGCATTTATTTGGGAGGTCCATTGTGTTTCAGGTCAATGATGACCCCCAGAATTGTGATGGTGATGCATCAGCCATGGTAATTTTTCTTCATATGAAGTATGGTTGTTTACACTGTCTATTGTTGGAGATGATGGAAGCCTGGCACTGATATGGTATATATGTTACTTGTCACAAAGCCCATGTTTGAGTGTGGTCCAGATCTTGCTGCATACAAGCATGGGATATCTTATATGCTGAGGAGATGCGATTGATATTGAACAATGCACAGTCAACATTCCACTTTAAGGACCATCTCATTCTGCAGCTTGGTGACTAAATTTGTATGACCTCTGTTCAGGAGGTGAGAAAACACTGAATAGTTTTTCACGTAGCCAGTAGTTTAATTCCATTCCATGAGAAAGATAGTTGCAGGTTAATTGCAGCACTGCAATGAAAAAAAACTAGCTGGAAATTGATGCAACCTTTTTTGACGAGTCTACACTGAGAATTGTCCTCCCCAGCATACAAATGTCTAACTTATGTGTAGTCCATACATACAAATGCCCACTTAGGAGTCCAGCAGGACAGATTTGCTGGCTGCTGCAGGGCTGCAGGTATCCTTGGGTTATGAACAGTTCACAGGAATGGAACATTGACATAACCTGGGGAGGACCTGTACCAACTGGTTAAGGTAATAGCTTATTTACCATTATACGGTAAATATTAAATAAAAACAAATTTATGAAGGATGCTCTCAGTTAATAGAGTTTATGGCTTTTAGGAAGTGAATAATAAGACATGATTGATGCTGCTCTCTGCATATCTCTTGGAGTTATTATGTAATTCAGCCATGTCCATTTGATGGGCAGAATTCATATTGCAATCCCAGGAAATAATCCAGAGGAAGAAAGAATTGAGGAAGATATCTACAATAATTTTTGCAGTGTCAGACATCTTAGAGGATTCTAAACAGATATGACAATATGACTTTTTGAATGTGATTCATCAGTACTTTGATGCCCCTAAGGTGACATGCATGTTTTCCTCTTCTCAGATATGCCAGAGCCTTTTGATAGTTTTGGCAAGGTACTATCTGCTTCTCCAACCTTCCTTCTCCCTGCTTATTGTGGCTTCTGCCCTTTTACTTTCTGGTCCTGATGTTTCTACTGTTCATTTCCCCCCATAGGTGCTGCCTGATCTATTGAGTTCCTCCAGCAATTTTTGTGTGTATGGCTCCATTCCAGATCTGCAGTCTTTCTTGTATCTCTGTTACCATGGTATTGCTGTTTCTGATAGATTATGCTCATCAGGTACCTGTGGAGCTGTTTGAATTGTGGTGATGCTTTCCATCCAACAAAGTTTTGGTATTTATTTGTTAATTAATTATTGGATCACATTACCACTCTCATCCACCACTTCCTGGTGTTTACTGACAGAGCAGTTAAACATCTCTACACAGATTCTTATTGTCTTGGCAGGGCAGTTCAGATGTACATCAACAGAAACTGTGTAGTTCCTGTTGATTCAGAGTCATCGGATGACGTTTATGGTTATGTCAGAGAAGAACTAAGTTTGAGAAGTCCTAGGGATCTTCACATAAATATCATAGGGCCTAACAGATAACCACGCTACTATCGATCCAAGAACAAATATATACAGAATCATACGATGAATTTTAGAGTAGCTCAGCTGCACTTTCTCAATAGGTAAATAAAACAAAACTTCAGCTAATAGAAATCTGATATCAACAGGAAATGCTAACAATACACAGCAGACCAGGCAGCATTTTGTGTGAACAGAAATACATTCCAAAGAATATTTTACATCAAAGACCATTTATTAGAATTGTTAAAATAAGAAGGTGGATTTTAATTGCAGAGAAAGTGGGAGATGAAAGAAAACACAAAGTACACTGCAGATGCTGTGGGCAAAGCAACACGTGCAATACGCTGGAGGAACTCAGCAGGTCGGGCAGCATCTGTGGAAACGAGCAGTCAACGGTTCGGGCTGAGAACCTTCATCAGGACTGAAGAGGGAGGGGGCAGGGGCCCTATAAAGAAGGGCGATGAAAGAAATGGATGAAGAAAGTATCCTAGATAGGGTGAGGCCAGAATTGCTCAGATGATCCACTTACCATTTGAACCATAAGAGATGGAACTCTTGATCTTTAGCCTTATCATTTCCCATCATCAAATGGCCCATCTATTCACTCATACCTCTTCCAATATGGTGTGTTGCATTTTGTGTTTTCCATGTGGTCTCCTTGACAGTGGAGAGAGAAAAAACAGAAATATGGTGACTGCTTTCAGATCAATTTGAGTCAGTCTACTTTGCGATCCCTAGCTTTCAGTTACCAATCAGCTTAATTATCCTTCTTATCCCAGCTCTTATCTGTCTGTGATCTCCTATTTGGTTCCAATAAAGCCCAATATTGCCATATGTTTGGATCATTTTTTCTTTCCACTTGGTAATCTCTTCCAGTTCTAGAGCACAGAATAAAATCATAAACATGAGAAAGTCTGTAGATTCAGGAAATGTAAATCAAAACATACAAGATGCTGGAGGAACTCAGCAGATCAGGCAGCACCTATGGAAATGAATACACAGTTGATCATTTGGTCTGATACCCTTCTTCAGGACTGACAGGGAAGGGGGAAGGTGCCGAGATAAAAAGGTGGGGAGAGGGGAAGGAGGCTTGCTGGAAGGTGATGGGTAGCCAGGTGGGTGGGAAAAGTAAAAGGCTGGAGAAGAAGGAATCAGATAGAAAAGCAGAGTGGACCAAAGGGGAAAAGGAAGGAGAAGTGGACCCAGGGGAAAGGGATAGGCAGCATATGAGTGGGAAATAGAGGAAGAGGGACCTGGTAGGGAATTATTATTTTTTTAACTGGAGGGATAAATCAATATTCATGCCATCAGGTTGGAGGCTACCCTGACGGAATATAAGGTGTTGCTCCTCCACCCTGATGGTGGCCTCATCTTGGCACAAGAGGAGCCATGGACTGACATTTTGGAATGGGAATCATTCCATGTTTGGCCACCCAGAAGTTTTGCTTTTGGCTGATGGAGCTTTGTAAGTTATGTTTAGGGCCTACAAATAAAGGGTCCTGTTCAATTGAGCCATGCTAGAATAAATTGTAGCTCAATTCTGAGAATGCAGGCCTGAGATAAAGCCTTGGCATTGAGATGTTTATTCTCTCTGGTTTCTACCCACATTCCAAAGACATTCAGTTAGGGTTAGTAAATTGTGGGCATGTTTTATGTTGGTGCTGGAAGCATGGCAACAGATGCGGGCTGCTTTCAGCACAATCCTTTTGATTTGACTTGATGCAAACAATGCATTTGACTGTACATTTTGATGTGCCACCAAGAGGATCTCTAGGATCTCCCTTCCCCTATTCGTGATATTTACTGACAGCATTGTTAACAAAGGGCCCAAAGTGTTCATGAGGATCCCAACCACCCATCCCGCTATTTCTTTCATCCCCTACCATCAGGAAGGAAGTACAGAAGCATTAGGACTAGGACTGCCAGACCGGATAACATTTTCTTCCCACCTGTGAGACTAATGAATACCCTGCCACCACTGATGTTCCATCACTGGCAAGTTATTTACTGTTGACCAGTGCTGTGTACTTTATATGCATTATGGAGAATATTGTAGAAGCTTACAGTATGTGTGATAATATTTTGTTCTAGGTGCTATGTGTGATATATGTATTGTGGGTGCAGTATAGTCTGGGCCAACGTTGTTTTGTTCGGTTATTGTATATGGTATATGTACAGTCAGATAACAATAAACTTGAACTTGAACACGTAACAAATAAAGCTAGTCTCAATCGAGAATTGGAATATTTCATGAGGCATGATTGGTGGTATTTCTCCAATGTTTTCAGATATCTGTTGGTAGTCCAAGTAGTCCAAAAGCATATAGGAAAGTGGAAATCACTACTGCTCTATGTAGCTTATGTTCGGTGTCTTGACATCTTAATAGCATTTTCTTCAATTGGCCAAAGACTGTGCTGGAACTGCTAAGGCGATGGTGAGTTTCATCATCAATGCTTGCTTTTGCTGAGAGCTGACATCATCAGAAGCTGTTCCTGATTCAAAGTAGATTTATTATCAAAGTATGCATGCAGTATACAATCCTGACAGTTTTCTTTCCCACAGAGTCACGAAATAAAGAAGAGCCATGGAACCAACCCATTCAAAGAAAAATACCTAACATCCAACCCCCCCCTCCCCTCACATGCAAAAAATGCGCAGATGCAACAAAAGAATAGCAAAAACATAGAATACAAAACACAAAATCAAAAGGTGTGTTTCAGTTCAGTTCAGCTCAGAATTCATTATCTGCAGGCTGTCCCAATTCAAAAATTATCCAAAAGTAGCGTAACGCCCTGGGAAAGGGTTCACTACCAATGTACTGGTTTCTCTGTAGCAGCAGTGTTTGGGTTAAGACTAGAAATAACGGGAGCTTTGGAATGTGTGGCATCCAATGAGGGGAACGTTACTTCTTTCTTGTGTGTCTGAGAGGAGATATTCGTGGGCTTTGTTCAGTGGAAGATGGAGAGAGAAGATGCAATCGGTGAGGCTGGAGTTTTCGGAGGCCGATGTAGAAGTGGCTGAGGCCCTTGATATATTAATGCTAGTTTGTCTGGATCTCGTGGAGAAGGGTGGTGTTTCAATTCTTGAGGGGACCAACACTCCTATTGTGAGGAGGCTCTTGGGAGCCTGCAAGGAGAAAGCTGGTGAGAGTTTCACCTGATGGTTCGAACTGCATGGCTTCAGTGGGCTGGATAAGGAGTTCAGATGAGGGACTGTGTGGTTCACCCAGTCCAAGCCAATTGTGTTATAGCCTGGGGAAGTAGCAAGAGAATTGGGAAACTCCAAATTTCCCAGAATGCCCCAGGGTGAGGCCCTCTTGGTGGATGCTCTGGAAGACCATGAAGAGGGGTCAGAAGTGCCTGCTGGGGTACTAGTGAGGCCCGAACTGCAGAATCCCCCAGCTGTATGGGTGAACAGGACGGCTGTGATTGTCAGGAACACTATGAAGAGAGAGCTCACCTTCAAGCAGGGGATGCTCCTGGCGCATCTTTTCCCAGTGACGGTAATGTCTAGTGTTCCTGTGAGACAAGCCAGGGAGAAACTAGTGGAAAAAGGGGGAAGGTTGACTGCTGAGCCTTTCAACTTCGGGGTCTCCCCGGTACCTGTGGGTTGAAAGAGAAGGTTGGTAAAGAAGATATTGAAGCTGGAGGCTGTCTTTTCCACTGATGAGTTGGATGTGGGTTGTTCCAAGGATGTGGATTGTTTCACTATCTGGGTGACTGAGGACACCCCGTTCAGAGAGAGGTTGCGGAGACTGCCCCTGCAGAGGTGGAAGATGTTTGGCAGCGTTTGTGTTAGTTGAAGGAAGCTGGGATCATCACTGAGTCCAGAAGCCCCTATGCATCCGCAATGGTAGTGGCCAGAAAGAAGAATGGGAAAGTTCACATGTGTGTAGACCATAGTACTCTGAACAGGCACACTGTCCCTGACCGGTATACTGTCCCGAGGATTGAAGAAGTGCTGGCCTGTCTGAGTGGTGCAAAGTGGTTCAGTGTGCTGGACTTGAGGAGAGGATATAACCAGATCCCCATGAGTGAGGCCGACAAAGAGAAGACAGCATTTGTATGTCCACTGGGATTCTTCTAATTCGTAAGGACACCCCAGGGCATATTGAGAGCCCCTGCAAACTTCCAGTGGATCTTGGAGAAGATGGTGGGGGATACAAACTTTGTTGAGGTATTGGTTTATCTGGATGACCTCATAGTGTTTGGATCCACCTTGGAGGAACATGAAGCGAGGCTGCTGAAGGTGCTGGGTCGCCTGAAAGCTGAAGGGTTAAAACATTCCCTGGACAAGTGCCAGTTCTGCAAGATGTCTGTTAGCTATGTTGGTACATAGTTTCATGAGATGGAGTAGCTACAGATCCGTCTAAGGTAGAGGCAGTGACCACCTGGCCAAAGCCTCAGACTGTGAGTGCTCTACGCTCATTCCTCGGGTTTTGTGGTTACTATCGGAGGTTTGTGAAGGGCTACGTGAAAGTGTGTCACCTGTTGAATCAGCTTCTGTGTGGTTACCCTCCCTTGGGGAAGAAAGGGAGAAGGAGAAAAGGAGAGAAGGGTAAAGAGTACCGTAGCCCTTCGGAGCCTTTTGGACCGAGGTGGGATGTGAAATCTGAAGATGCCTTTTAGTCGCAGAAGCAGCTGCTGACCCAGACACCTGTGCTGGCTTTTGCAGACCCCCAGTTGCCTTATGCACTGCATACAGATGCCAGCAGAGAGGGATTAGGGTGGTGTCCTGTATCAGGATCAGGGCTCTGGGTTGAGATCTGTTGCCTTTGTAAGTCGGAGTCTGTCGACCTCTGAGAAAAACTATCCAATGCACAAGTTTGAGTTTCTGGTATTAAAATGGGCTGTGGTGGATAAGCTGAGTGACTACCTCTATGGTGCCAAGTTTGAGGATGGACAACAAACCCCTAACATATCCTGACCTCGGCGAAATTGGATGCCGCAGGTGGTTGGCGGTGTTGTCTGCCTATGATTTCAGCCTGAAGTACCGGCCGGGAAGCAGGAACATTGATGTTGATGCTTTGTCCCGACGGGCCGGACAGGGACGAGGAATGGGAGAGCGTTTCTGCCCTGAGGGTGAAAGCCATGTGCCAGTTTTCCATCGTGGTGAAGGCAGAAGGAAAGGAAGGGCAGGAGCGAGCGGTAGATCAATTTTGGGAGCTTCTGATGACACCATTCCACAAGTTTACTGTAACCTGACTGTTCTGAAGACAAACCAGTTACCGGAATTGAGTCCTGGAGAAGTGGCAGCTGCTCAGCAAGAGGACCCGGGCATCAGTACCATTTAGTCAGCAGTCGGAAAGGGAGCCATGACTCAGGCAGAGAAGACAGAACATGTGTCAATGCCTCCATTACCGCGAGAACGGCTCAGGTTGCAGTTGAGGAAGCAGATCCTCTACCGGGTCACATCACCTCCGAACCGACCTCGGCTTTCCCAGCTGGCTCTGCCTGAGAAGTATCGGAGGAGTGTGTTGAAGTCACTTTATGATGATTCTGGACATTTGGAGGTAGAAAAGACCTATGGATTGCTCAGAGACCAGTTCTACTAGCCCCGGATGAAGCTGGGGGTTGAGGAATACTGCAAGTCGTGCGGATGCATACGATGGAAGACGCTGCCTACGCAGGCAGCTCCCTTGTCCCACTTGCAGAGTGCAGGGTCCCTGGACCTAGTGTGTATGGATTTCCTGTCAATAGAGCCAGCTACCAGCAACATGGCAAATGTCTTACTCATCAGGGATCACTACACCCGATATGTGCAGGCTTTCCCTATCAAGGACCAGAGGGTGTCCATGGTGGCCAAAGTGTTAGGGGAGATGCGAGGTGACTGCAGGACCAACAGCTGGAGAGATTAGGCCGGGCCATGCCCCTGAATGGGATTCTGATTTGGAGGATGAGGACATGGAGGTGTGGTTTATGCTGCCTTTTGCTAACTCCCCACTGATGGAGGAAGAGAGTTCTAACCCTGCTCACGCTGAGTCAGGTGAAATTGGGGGGGGTGTCTATCTGTGGACAGCCTGGGTTGCAGCGGGACCCTGCAAGGGCTGAAGCGGGGCTTAACCAGGGGACAGAGGGGTCAGAGTTGCAGGTGGGCATGACTGATAGACCCAGGGAGGCCTTGCCAGGTAGACCAGAAGTATCCCCAGTAAGTGTCAGAACATGAAGTGGTAGATGAGGGGGAACGGAGGTCTCAGTGAATCAGGAGACCACTAGATAAGCTGACCTAAGTAGCACCAGGGAAACAGACTGTGGCCCCTACTGCTGTGGCGAGCTATGTCACTGGGTTGAACTTCGTGTTTGCAGGAAGTGTTGGCAAATTATCTCAAAGTCATAAGGACATGATTAAATTTGGTGGGGGGAGAGTGCAACGCTCTGGGAAAGGGTTCACTGCTAATGCAATAGCTTCTCTGTAGCAGCAGTGTTTGGTTTATGACTAGAGATAACGGGGGCTTTGGAATGTGCGGTATCCAACGAGAGGAGTGTTGTTTCTTGTGTGCCTGAGCGCAAGGTATTCAAGGGCTTTTGTTTGACAGGAGATAGCGAGAGAAGATGCCAGAACGGAGAGGCTGTAGACTGCAGGACTGAGTGGACTTGGAATGGGGCCAGGAATCGACGACGCCCGGGGGGAAATCGGTGGAGGACTAACAGACGGGAAAACCGTGAGCTCCAACGTGCACATTAGACTGTTTCATTAAAATGGGACCTTTTTGTTTTTCTTTACTAATACTCTAGTCAAATTAAGAATCATAAAGCTAAAACATTTAATTGCATATGGTGTTTGTTATTTCGTGGTACTGATTTGTAACAGGGGAAAACATCACGCAGCATCCACACAAACGAGATTTCACAAGTTTGGCGGGACCGGAGACACTTCCCCTAGACTAACACCGCTGGCCGAACCTGAGGGTTACGGTGGTAACAGACAAGAGTGGCTAGAATTAGAAACTAGAATGCACCATAAAAACTGAATTAGAGTCCAAATCTGCAATCCGCACCAATTAAACCTTGCTGTGGCACCATCCACTGATGCCGTCGAGGGAGAGAGAGAAAGAGAGATCATTCGAACGTAAGGCCCTCCTCTTGGGAGCAGTGAGTGAGAGAGAGAGAGAGAGAGAGAGTTCACCACACACAGGCACTTTCTCCTGCTGCAGCAAGTGAGAGGCTGATAGACGCGCTGAACACTTGTTGCCTCAACATCCACCGCGATGATTTCAATCTTTCACAGCACTTTAATCTGTGAGATGAGTGAGAGGTGGAGTCGATCAGGGCCCACGATCCATCTCCAGGCTTCCTGGCCTCCACGCCGCACACTTCGGTCCCAGCCTTGTGGAACAATCTGAGAGACAGCAAAGCGCCCAATAGGCCCAACATCACACCACCAGGATGTAGATAACAGGCTCCAACTGTAGCAGAACCACAACTGAAATAAAAAGAATTTGTAAAAGAAGTGAAAGGAATTGCTTGATGAACTGTCTTGAGGATGGCGCCATTAGTGTGCTGTTCATTGGTACTACCTTCTTCCTGATCAAATTAATTGATGCTATGAATGTTCCGTTGCTGGAGGTTCATGTTGTGCAATGGGGCAAAATGGTAGAGCCTTGTGGATGTTGAGTGTAAATACTTTCCTCTCAAATGTTTCAGTGAAAGAGTTGAGAATGACTTGGAAGAGGAACTCAGTGTGTGCAAAAGCAAATCTTTCACGCACACCGTAGCTCATTGGCTAAGGTTGGATTGATCTTGGTTCTTATATAGGAACAATAAATTGAACTTGCATCTGTGGTCTTGTAGATAAGTTCTAATCCAACAGGAGGTTTGTTGAAGATGAAGAACAACCTTGTAGTAAGAAGGACTGAAAATATGTAAGAACAATGAATGCCAAATGTTCTTCCCTCTTCTCCTTGAACTTGTGTGGAATGACTTTCTCACCTTATGGAACTTGAATCTACAGTATATTGCACTTTGCTTCCTCTCACTTCCTTCAGTCTTGCACTTCCATTAATCTCTTCTTTCACATCCACTTCCACACTTATGTCATCTTCAGCTGTCTTTGTCTCATTGCCTCCCAAATATTTCTGATCTCTGAAGTCACCAGCCACAGAAAAGTCAATCAAAATTCTACTTCTGACCCAGACTACACATTGTAAAAAAACACTGCAAAAATCATTAATTTCAACTTTATTCTTCAGCTATTCCTTGACTGGCATTCCATCCTATTTATTTCAATGATTTTTACTTGTCCAATACTGTAACCTTCATCTGTAATTCTGCACTGAATCTCATTTGCACATCAAATGCATCTTCCCTGCTTCATCATCATTAGATGTTAAATGTTGAAAAAAAACTTTGATTATAAATCCCTCCAAGTTATTGCCCACCAGTTTCCTGCTAATTGGTCTATATCTATGTAGGTTTGAAGAACATTCTTCTTAATTTATTCACTAGTTTGGGATCAGGGCATGCCTGGCAATGTTAGCATTAAATACCTGTCCTTAATTGATCCAGAGAAAGTGAGGGTGGTGGCACAATACAGGGTCTTCAGCCCACAAAGTTGTGCCGAACATGTCCCTACCTTAGAAATTACTAGGGTTACCTAAAGCCCTCTATTTCTCTAGCTCCATGTACCTATCCAAAAATCACTTAAAAGACCCTATCGTATCTGCCTCCACCACTGTTGCCGGCAGCCCATTCCACGCACTCACCACTCTCTGAGTAAAAAACTTACCCCTGACATCTCTGTACCTACTCCCAAGCACATTAAACCTGTGCCCCCTTGTAGCAGCCACTTCAGCCTCGGGAAAAAGCCTCTGATTATCCACATGATCAATGCCTCTCATTATCTTATACACCTTTATCAGGTCACCTCTCATCCTCCGTCACACCAAGGAGAAAAGGCCGAGTTCACTCTACCTATTCTCATAAGTCATGCTCCCCAATCCAGACAACATCTTTGTAAATCTCCTGTGCACCCTTTCTATGGCTTCCACATCCTTCCTGTAGTGAGGCGACCAGAACAGAGCACAGTACACCAAGTGGGGTCTGACCAGGGTTCTATATAGCTGCAACATTAGCTCTCGGCTCCTAAATTGATGAAGGCCAATGCACCGTATGCCTTCTTAACCACAGAGTCAACTTGCGCAGCTGCTTTTGAGTGTCCTATGGACATCGACCCCAAGATCCCTCTGATTCTCCACACTGCCAAGAGTCTTACCATTAATACTATTTTCTGCCATCATATTTGACCTACCAAAATGAACCACTTCACACTTATCTAGGTTGAACTCCATCTTCCACTTCTCAGCCCAGTTTTGCATCCTATCAATGTCCTGTTGTAACCTCTGACAGCCCTCTACACTATCCACGACACCTCCAAACTTTGTGTCATCAGCAAACTTACTAACCCATCCCTCCACTTCCTCATCTGGGTCATTTATAAAAATTACAAAGAGTAGGGATCCCAGAACAGATCCCTAAGGCACACCACTGGTCACCAACATCGATGCAGAATATGACCCATCTACAATCACTCTTTGTCTGCTGTAGGCAAGCCAGTTCTGGATACATAAAGCAATGTCCCCTTGGATCCCATGCCTCCTTACTTTCTCAATATGCCTTGCATGAGGTACCTTATCAAATGCCTTGCTGAAATCCATATACACTACATCTGCTGCTGTTCCTTCAATGTGTTTAGTCACATTCTCAAAAAATTCAATCAGGCTCATAAGGCAAGACCTGCCCTTGACAAAGCCATGCTGACTACTACTAATCGTATTATACCTCTCCAAATGTTCATAAATCCTGCCTCTCAGGATCTTCTCCATTAACTTAACAACCACTGAAGTAAGACTCACTGGTCTATAATTTCCTGGGCTATCTCTACTCCCTTTCTTGAATAAGGGTACAACATCCACAACCCTCCAATCCTCTGGAACCTCTCCCATCCCCATTGATGATGCAAAGATCATCGCCAGAGGCTCAGTAGTCTCCTCTCTCACCTCTCACAGTAGCCTGGGGTAAATCTCATTCGGTCCAGCTGATTTATCCAACTTGATGCTTTCCAAAAGCTCCAGCACATCCTCTTCCTTAATAGCTACATGCTCAAGCTTTTCAGTCCGCTGCAAATGATCACTACAGTCACCAAGATCCTTTGTTGTCTAGTAGAATGATGTCACAATACTTACATTCTATGCCTTGGGCAGTAGCATAAAGCATCTTGTAAGCCTTTTTAATCACATTTTCAGCCTGTTCTGCTAGCTTTACAGAAGGCTTCCATTGTCTTTTGGAAAAGATTCCAATAATGATTCACCACCAAAGTATAAACCCCTTTTCTAAAACAACGGAACAACGGACCAAAGTTATCAGTACAGCAAGTTTTCAATCCATGCTGGAATTATTCCAATAGATCAGGGTGGTCTAAAAAATGTAGGTAGATTCTTTACCATATTCCTCCTTGCATCCTTCAATAGCCTAAGAAATATTTTATCTTTCCTGACAATTAATTCAAGTTCAAGTATGCTAATTCCTTAATACTTCCTCTCTTGCTATGCATTTCTCAGGCATTTCACACTCGTCCTTTGCAACTACAATATCAGCATCACCTCTCTCATTTGAGTAGGTGGGTGTAAAGAACCTTGCCCAACTCTGACTCTATACCTAAGTGACTATAATAGGTCCTTCACCTTTCTTAGTTACTGTATGGGGACTGCTGCTTGGGGTCAGGAATGTGTGTGTACAGTTAGTCAAGTCTAGCACCCTAGGGAAGACAAGATGCCTAGAAAGTAACACGTGGCAAAGTGGAAGCTTAAGTGAGAAACAGAGATTAATGTAGCAGAAAGCCTGGAGGAGCACAGGAAGTGTCTACATGAAAATAGAAGAGTGGTGATAGAGCATTGAGTATAGACTAGTACAGCACAGGAACAGACACCTCAGCTTGCAATGTCTGAGCCAAATTAAACATCCCATCTGCCTTCAAATGATCCACACAGGCAACACGTTCCAGACACTTAAAGTTCTCTACTGTAAAAATAAATTGCCTCATACAACTCCCTTAAGCTTTTCCTCTCATGTTAAACCAATGCCCCCTAGTATTTAATATGTCCACCCTGGAAAACGTCTCTGATTTTCCATCCTATCTATGACTGTCATGATTTCTAAACTTCCAGCAGGCCTCCCCTTACCTCCAGTGCTCAGGAGAAAATAATTCAAGTTTGTCCAAGCTCTCCTTATGGCTAATACTCTTTAATCCAGGCAAAATCCTACTGAACCCCTTCTGATTCCTCCACAAAGCCTCTACATCCTTCCAGCAATAAGGAAACCAGAACTGCTTACAAGTGTCACATGAAGAGCATTTGATGGCTCTGGGCCTGTATTCACGAGAATTCAGAAGACTGAGGGGTGACCTCATTGCAACCTATCGAATGGTGGAAGACCTTGATGGAGTGAATGTGGATAGGAGGTTTCATATGGTGGGAGAGTCTATGACCAGAGGACACAGCCTCAGAAAAGAGGGGCATCCTTTTAGAACAGAAATGAGGAGGAATTTTTTTAACCAGAGAGAGGTGAATCTGTGGAATTCATTGCCCCAGGCAGCTGCGTAGGCCAAGTTTTGATGTATATTTAAGGCAGAGGTTGCTAGTTTCTTGATTGTTAGGGCATGAAGGTGTAATGCCTTGCTAAAGGTTTCATTGCTAACATAATGGTCTTTCTGTAGAAGCAGCGCTTGGGTTCTGGTTAGAAGTAATGGGTGCTTTGGGATGTGAATCAGGGAATGAGTTTTTTTTTTGTGTGCCTGGCACTGGTATGAGTTGGGGTCTTTGTTTGGTGAGAGATGAAGAGAGAAGATGCTGGAGAGAGCCGGTTATATGATTCGACATGGTGGGGGATCCTGATTCGATGGAGCAAGGTGCCGAGGTTGACCGAGGATCAGTAAATCCAGCCATTTTTGCCAGGAGTAAGTCCCATGTGTAACATCACCAACTGAAGCAGAGCGTCATCCATTGTGAACCATAAGTCCATATCTTGCTGCTGTTGGCAGCCTCCAGTGAGGTTTTGTCACGCTTTGCCTTCTGATCAACAGCAATGCTGGCAGCACACTCACTTGAGCACCCATGTCACCGAGGAGCATCGCCCTGAAAAAGCGTCTGTAATAAACAGTAGACTTCCCTGACCCCTGGGTCCCACGGTGTTCACAGACCTTGATATCCCAATGAGCTGGCACTGTCGAAGCTGCAAGGTGGTCAGCACTTCCTAGCATTCGTACCAAAGCGAGCACGGTAAAAGCACAGAGCCATTGTCAGCTTTGCGGCCATGGACATCTTTATGTTGGAGGTTTTGCTGATGGGGCTTATTGAGGCATGGAAAGGAGGAAGGATGATGCACCATTGCCCGGCTGAGTGTAGACTATCAGCCATTGTAGCAAGTTCCCTATAATTCTTCTCGAGTGCATTAGCAAGCGTTATGCAAAATTGATCAGGCTTTTGCTGCATGAAGAGTTCTTTAAATATAAAACAAGCATGGTGATTTCTCAAGAGAGAAAGAATGTGGTTCATTAGCTCCAATGGCTTAGTGACCCTGAGGCCGGGCAAGGAGAGTAATGGTTTGGAGCACTCAGACTCCAATAGTCCAAAGGTCTGTAAATGGTGAGTTTTTAGTGATTGGTATTTATTGTGTTCAGGTGGGTGTTCTAGTTTCCTTCTACTATCTTAAGGCATTGATGTAATTAAATAATCAGGGTGGATGGCATTCCAGAGACTGTGACTTGATACACATGATACAACTAAACCAATTTACCAGCTAGAGCTAGCATGGTCCCACTTGTGAGAAAAAGCATGAAGTTGGAACATGAATCAAAGAATTCCAACTGGGTATTCCAAACAGGGGTAAATGGAACTTGCTGCCACAGGGAGTGGTTGAGAAGAGTAGCGCAGATGGTTGAACAGGCATATGAAGGAGGAATAAAAGTTCAGATGGATAAGCTTAAATGAGGAAAGATGGGGAGGCTTGGCCAGAGAATACTGCAATTGCTGGCATGCACAGGAGGCTTGTGCCATATATCCTATGTAATCTGATACAATCATATGAAACTTTCTATCACTCACCTACGCACTTAAAATTGCTCCTAAATTTCATCAGAAAGATGTTAAATATGGCTTCTTAAACAAACAAATAACTTTCATCATATTGTTCTCAGGAATTGTTCCCACCTTTTTTCAATGGATGAAACATTTTGAATATACTTTGCACCATTTAACTAACTGAAAATCAGTCAATAATTGATTATGTTGTTGAAAAATTTTCTTTGCTCCCTTGATTATCTGAGCACTAATGGTAATTTATTAAATGTAAATAGAACATTGAAGTTGTTACTTAATGCCAAGTTATGAAATTAGAAATGCAGATAAAATTCCACTGTGTGGTTCAAAGCCCATACCTAAAACAACACAGCTAAAACTTTGTATCTCCAACATTACTATGCCCTCAGGAAGCTTTTAAGCAGCTATCTTGCCTGCAACATCTGGGAATATTGTTCCTCGATAGCCTCATAACACATTGTAACACAGTTTTTCTTGAATGTTTGGTAATATTATAATGGTAATTGCAATTGAATTCTGTCACCACACTTCATTTATAATCTGAAAAATCTCTATCATGGTTAGTTTATCAGGTTTATGCTTCTCAAGATTAATATCACAATGTCCTTTTGTTCTACTGGGAATTAAAACTTGAAAATGGCGAGCAGTTTTGTAAACTGTAGAAATCAAAGCTTGCATGCTGAAAAATTGGATTTCACAGGGCTATGATTTCCTGCACTACAAAATCCTTATGAATCTTGAATTACATGGTTTTGCTCAGGATTTTATGTGTCTGATTCATGATGTAGAAAGGCCCCTGGACACGCAACGTCAATATCCAATGTGTTACTTGATGCCAGCTCTGAGTAGACTGCATGCCATTCATGGAGAAGCTGTCTTCTCATTTGTCACTGGAACCAATGTAGGTGCATTTTAATAGTTACTTTCATTAGCAGACCTCAGGGCCACAACATAAGAACATAAGAAGCAGAAGCAGGAGCAAACCATTGAGCCCTTCACACCTTCTTCATGATTCTGTAGTTAGGCACTGATCATTTACATTAGATTATCTGGCACTATATTTGATTTCCTTAGTGTCCAAAAATCAATTAACCTTTGCCTTGAACATACCTACTAACCAAGCCTTTACAGATCTTGGGCAGAGATCTCCAAAGATATTTGAGCATTTGGGTGAAGAAATTTCCTCTAATCTTCCTGGAAGGACCCTTGGTCCTAGTACAACCTGCACTGTATTCCCCACACCACCAGCATTCTCTAACCTGCTCACTGCCCCAGCCGAGGAAATATCCTTTCATATACTAGACAAAAGCTGCAAAAGGAAATAGTATGTTTTGATGAGATTGAGTCCCAGTCCTCTAAATTCTGGACAGTAAAGATCCAATCTGAGTTATCTCTCCTCTGGATCACTGCTGTGGATGGAGGAATAAAATTCTAATGACCCAGAACTTCTAGCTGCCTAAAGTTTTAACTCAACACTCCACCCCCACTCTAATCTTTCTGTCTCTGGCCTATTGACACAGTGAGGCCCAATGTAGGCATGTTGCAGTGTACAGGATTCAACATCAAACTCTCCCTCTCTGTCTCTAGGTAACTTACTCTTTCATCATATTTGTATCAGGAATGACCATTTCTGCCTACCGTCCCTTTCTTCTATTTCTTTCCTTTGTATAATCTGGCCTGCTGTACATATCTTGGTAGACCAAGCGATATAACATTGCACAGACCTTATAACATTAACAACACATTTTGCAAAGGAGCTTAACTGCACCTTTATAGGTATAGTCTTTCACTCTTTTAGAGAAATACCCTTTCTTCTGCCTTTGCCCTGGCCTACATTTCCTGATACTTAGAATAATTTCTTTCTCTCTGATGAACGTCTCAGATTTGATACCTTAACTGTTTCTATTTCCATAGAAGCTGCCTGACCTGCTGAGTTTTTCCAGCAATTTGCTTTTATTTCATTCATATTCAAACCCTCTTGCAGTAAAGACCATGGTGTTGTTTGTCCTGTTAATTACTTGCTGACCCAAATAGGTCTTTTTTCCAAGTCTTTACTTGCCCTCTTTGTTTTTGGGACTCCACCAAATACAAATGTATTTTGTGCAAATGACCCCTAAGGTCACCCTCCAAATTATGACCCAAATCAGCCCTCACCCACTGATCTCTCTACCCTACAGCATCTCTGACCCCAACACTCCCAACATTCATAACTCCTACTGCCAACCTTCACTTCTGTGCCAGTAATCACAGCTCTCCAATTCACCAATCCTACTCCTGACCTTACACCTGGCATTAATCCTATGCAGCCACTTCTCGCTCCATCTTTGCTTGCAATCCACAACACCTCTCCCCATCCCAAGACTTCACTCTCCCACAGAACCCGACAGCATCCAGTGATTTTATTTTGCCCTCCGCTCAAGCAGATTATGTGAAGAGAAGGCATTACCTGATGCATTCCAGTGTTTCAGAATGGTTTTGCCATGAGCAGAATGTTTGCGTATCTGCCACGGTCTATTTGATGTGTTTTTGTACATCCCAATGTAATTCTAAGGTATAATTCCATAATACAGCTCACAGGAATGTGTAACTCTTCAGATCAAACATGAAAACCTTTGTGATTTTCATTATTATCTGTCACACGGTCTCAGCTTAACTCAATCTATGACTTTTGCAGAGAGCACGTTAGTAATAATATATCACCAAAACCATACTAAGTTTATAAGCTGAAATTATTAAATGTTTTGAAAATGCAGTAATCCAATTGCATGGCAAAAATGCAATTTTTAAACTTCTTATTATTCATTTCCTTGGTTCAAAAATAAAATCAATAGCGATCAGCAATTCCCAATTCTTGTAGCACTCCCTGAATCTAGCGGTGGAAATTGAGTTTTCAAATAGAATACTTGACTGGTCTCAGAATTTTATTCTTGCTCAACCTTTACAATTGATTGCTTTAAGGTATATTTGTAGTATGTTGCAGTCATGACAGGAATACAAAGGTTAGTATCAAATGCCTAATATTCCATACAGTCCACTAAGTTCATTGTTATTTTGACAAACATCATTTTTAAGTATTGTATATGAAGGCATATCAATTTCATTTGAAGTTAATCATCAACACTTCAGCCTCCAAACCGGAGTATGTTAGATGTCTGTTTTTGTCTGCTTGCTAACCATAACTTCTGAAATAAGCATTTAAGGTGTTTCTCTGGAGGTTCTGGGAGTTAAACAACATAGTTTAACAAGCTTCAACAATTTCCAGTTCAAGTCCTGATAAGTCAAACTTATTTTGTGTATTTGCTCATCAATAATTTTACCTTTTCTTCATATATTAGTTCCTTCTTCATGATCAACAAACTTTATTTGTAAATTTATTGGGGAAGATCTATGAATGTGTGGCAACACCTGTGGTGCTGCCCCTAACACTCTCTAAAACACAGGTTCATAACCTGTGGTCCATGGCCCCCTTGTTTGATGGTACTGGTCCATGGCCTAAAATAGGTTGCGAACCCTGCCCTAGGGTATGTTGGTTGTTTATGCAAATGATGCATTCCAATGTAAGTTTTGATGAATGTGTGACAAATTGTTACAAAGATCTACCCCTTAGTAATTACGATTAGGTAGGCAGATAGGGAAACTTTAAGCATCAACAGACACTTTTATTGTTTCAATGGAAAAACATGTGAACTTATACAATCAAATATCTGTGTGCACACCTACTAAGTTTTCCTGACCCTCCATGAGCAGGCAAAGAATAGAAAAGACAATACCAGTTAAAAAGAAGTTTCAGCTGGCTCTTCATACTTCTGTTTTGAATCTCCATGTCTGTGGAGCACCTCACTTCCACAATGGTGGGTCTCAAAGATTCATTACCGCCTAGTAGCTGAAACCCTCTGCTTTTAGAAACATAGAAAAAAACATAGAAAACCTACAGCACAATAAAGTCTCTTCGGCCCACAAAGCTGTGCTGAACATGTACTTACTTTAGAAATTACCTAGGGTTACCCATAGCCCTCTATTTTTCTGAGCTCCATGTACCTATCCAGGAGTCTCTTAAAAGACCCTTTCGTATCCACTTCCACCATCATCACTGTTTTTTACTCATTCCTAAACAAT
This sequence comes from Hemitrygon akajei, assembly GCF_048418815.1. Classification (NCBI taxonomy): domain Eukaryota; kingdom Metazoa; phylum Chordata; class Chondrichthyes; order Myliobatiformes; family Dasyatidae; genus Hemitrygon; species Hemitrygon akajei. The sequence continues at coordinate 112,521,867 of NC_133125.1, forward strand.
TCAAATGTTACATTCCAATGTCATTGGCTATAGGTCACCTGATTAACCTTTAACGTAATATGATTGGTTCTTCTCTAAGCCAGAATTCATTTATTGTCCTTTTTCCAGCAAGTGACAACTGGTAATTAACGGCTGTTTGTTCTCAATCAGCAAACAGCTCAAAAATCTCGGGGCAGACGCAGACTCCAACATGCACAAACCTGCATGTAATTTTATATTAAAGAACACCTCACAAATAACTTCTTATTTGGAAATTATCTCTGGTCCATCACCTTACCTGGGAGCATCACTTTAAAGTCTACTTTAAAACAGTAATCAAGTCAAACCACTTCATCCCACAAAATGGAGAACACAGAGTTTCTTCATAAAATGGCAGCTTCCATCTCATTTGACCTCATGGCAAGAACAAAGGCATTTTGTTCTGTCTGCTTCCACTTTCGTTGATTCATTTGAATTCACTGATTTGTAGACTGTAGTTTTTTTCTGGCCAACAAAATAAATTTGAAATTATAACCTTGAAAGTATTAGGAAGAAATCAAATGCTTAGAAAAATGTTTGCAGTCAGGTGGAATTGGAGATAATGTTGGAGGTAATGGTGACCAAAGCTTAGGTCAACTAGTTCATATGAATAAGTCCTTCTAATAGTTGTAAGGTAAAGAGAGAAAAAGTTTAAATGTTCCATGAATTGTACAGGTACAATCAGTAACCACAAATTAAAGAAGATAATAATAATGTATGGAATGGAAAATTTCTTCAGTGTTAACATTGGAGAAACAAGCATAAATATGAAGGGACTCATTTGTGAAAAATAATTTTAAAGTGCAATAGTTGAGTAGCCAGGAGTCAAGCTTCATTCAATACAGTAGTGATTGGTTAGTGGACATGCTGATGATTGGGATGCAGGTCCCTAGAAATTAGATGGACTGGCACCTGCTTTTCATGCAGAAATAGCTGATGAAAGTTGTTAATAACCTAAATTTTGAAGATAACACCAAATCTTTCCTGTAAAGAAATTGACCAATACTTCTCTATTCTTCCACATAAGACAACATAAGACAACATCTCATTGTAATTTGAGCAGGAAGTGATGCCATCACTCGTCAGAATTCCCACCATCAACTGGGCAACTTAGGCGAAACCTATCACTTCTGAGATTCATCCAGGATTGAGAGCATATAGCTGCGTTTGTGACTTAAGAGTTTCCGTCTGCAAGGCTGAATTATTACCTTCTAAAACACCATTAAACTGAAGGACTTGTGCTAAATTAAACTGGTGAACTGTTCCTGTGATGAGAGCCCAAGGTGGGGCACTATTGGATACTATCTATTATAAATTAACCCAAGGTGAATGACTGGCTCTCTACCCCAGAAGACACGTACACATCCATTAAAGAAAATCCTATTCTCAGTGTTTACAGAAAGTGAAATGTATAGATCTATTTCTTTTTGAGCAATGACTCCCTTAGCTCTGATTATGGACTGATAACTACGCATGCTGATGCACCATCAATAACTCTAGGAGACTGGAAGTGAATGATAGGCTTTTATTAACAGCGAAAAGGGAGCACGACCATGTTGAAGACTAAGGGAGGAGCAGTGCCCCAATCGCCTTTATATAGGGGTCTGTGGGAGGAGCCACAGGAGCAGTCAGCAGAGGTGTGTGTCCAGACAGGTATACATAGTTTACCACACATTCACACTGATCTGTTGTCTATGTATGCACACGCTCTCTCTCACTGCAATGTGAATACACCAGTTAACCTCAATCTCCATGTGTGTGCTTTTATTTAATTGATAAGTAGTTATACAGACAAAACAAATTGGCGACAATCACAAACCTGAAAGTTAGCGATGATCACCAACTGCACTGACAGTTCTGTGAGAGAAGCAGTGAGAGGAAGAAGTTAAACAGCACGGACCCAACATGGACGCTAACAAAGGGACATCTGAGTAACTACATGGTACACAGTGAAAGACACACAACTAGCAAAGGTAAAGTAAAAGTAATGTAATGCTTGCCTTTTTCACGAAATTTAATGAATTTGATAGTGCTAATGAGGACTAGGAATCATATTGAGAATGTTGAACTGTATTGCAATGCAAATGATGTGGTTGAGGAAAAGGAAGCCTGCCATGATTCTCAGCTTAATCGGTACTAAAACACACAGGCTGTCATGCAACAGTAACTCCTGAAAAGCCAGCAAGCACGATGTTCGGTGGAATTGTTGCAATTTTACAAAATCACCTGAGCCCTAAACTGCTGGTAATAGTTGAAAGATTTAGATTTTACAAAAGGAACCAGTAAGAGGAGAAATGCATTTCTGAAAACATTGCTACAGGGAACCAAACCAGAAAATGTGTCACAACTGAGGACGTACCTAGGCCTGGTAAACTACTACCACCGGTTTCTCCCAAACATTTCTACAGTGCAGCATCCATGGATTGCACTGTTACAGACAGGAGCGAAGTATAGTTCTGAAAAGCTCTGGAAGCTTCTTTGCTTTGCATTAAGTGAATAAGTGCTTTCTCGTTGTTTAAATTGGTACTGCAGTATTCATATGAGTACTTTCCAATTGGTTGTCTCTTATCTACAAATTTGAAAGGACTTCTTTTTAACTTTGTAGTACAAAATTAGCTGTTCATGTGGGGTGTATCTTTGTTCCTTTGTCTTTCATAACCAGTAGACTCCCATCACTGTCTATTTCAATTTCTCTTTGTTTTCTCAACTCTTAATAAAACAACCGTGAAGTGATAAGTTCTGTACCTCTTCACAGATTTCTAAAGGTATCTTGGATTAAAACACCAGAATCCAACAATAGGTCTTTGCATATTGAGGCAGAATTAAGTAATGATCTTGTAGTAAAGAAAACTTTGCAAGAAAGTGAACATAACATTACAAAGCTTAATATTCAGTTTGAGACTGAGAAATTTAGAGTTGAAAGCAAAATCTCAAACTTAATTGGCATCTAAGGCTTATTCATCTTTCTCTTCTGGCTGATTTCCCTGCTTAATAGATCTCCCTTCATGTTGAAGCCCAGAGAAACTGATTAAATAAAACATCTACACAAAATGCTGGATGAATTCAGCAACCCAGGCACCATCTATGGAAAAGAGTAAAGATCCAGTCCTGATGAAGGTCTCAGCCTGAAACATCGACTGTTTACTCATTTCCATAGATGCTGCCTGGTCTGCTGATTTCTCCAGCATTTAGTGTGTATTACTGCACTTTGATTTCCTGAATTTGCAGATTTTCTCCTGTTACATTTAACTCACTTAAAAAAACTCAAATAAAATATATAACTCTGAGGGTTAATAGAAAAAGCAAAGTCATCCCAAACCAGCCACAGACTCCATGCATAATCTAGAGAAAATTATCTCCTCAGAAATCAATTACAGTGGGATTCAGATTTCTGGATCACTGGAATCTCTTTTGAGGAAGATATGACCTGTACAAAATGAATGGATTACTCCTGATCTCAAGAAGAACCAGTATCTTTGTGGAAATATTTGCTAGAATTATTGGGGAGAGTTTAAACTAATTTGGTAGGGGGTTGGGAATCTGAAGGATTGGGCTAGGATGAGATCGTTGGTATACAAGTAGAGACTGTCAGGAAGGACAGGTAGATGATAGGACAAAATTACAGTCAATGGAATGTGTTGCAGTGTAACAGGACAAAATTGAAAAGGGTGAAATACCAGCAAAGAAGGTGTTATATTTAAATGCTTGCAGTATACAGAATAAGGTAGGTGATCTTGTACCACAGTTAGATTAGCAGATATGACATTGTGGGCATCACTGAGTTATGGCCGAGAAAAGGTTATAGTTGGGAGCTTAACAACCAAGGATGCACATATATCAAAAGGACAGGCATGTAGGGAGATGGGATGGCATGACTCTGTTGGTAAAAATTGAAATCGAAACCTTAGAAAGAAGTGACATAGGATTAGAAGATGTAGAAGAAACTGCAAATATAATATACAGGTCTTTGAACTGGAGCCAGGATGTGGTCTACAAATTACAGTGGAAGATAGAAAATGTATGCCAAAAGGACAATGTTCCGTTAGTCAAGGGGGATTTCAATATTCAGGTAGACTGGAAAAATTAGGTTGGTGCTGATTTTGGATTCCAAGACAGAGAATTTATAGAATGCCTATGAGATGGCTTTTTAGAGCAGGTTGTGGTTGATCCCACTAGGGGATTGGCTATTCTGGATTGGGTGTTGTGTAATGAACTGGATTTGATTAGGGAGCTTAAGGTAAGGAGCCCTTAGGAGGCAGTGATTATAATGTGATAGAATTCATCTTGCAGTTTGAGAGGGAGAAGCTAAAGGCAAATATATCAATGTTATAGTGGAGTAAAGGGAATTAAAGAGACATGAGGGAAGATCTGGCCAAAGTTATTTGGAAGGGGATTCTAGCAGGGATGATGGCACAGCAGCAATGGTTGGAGTTCTGGGAGCAATTCAAATGGCGCAGGATAGATATATCCGAAAGAAGAAATATTCTAAATGTAGGATGACACAACCATGTCTGACAAGAGTTATCAAAGCCAACATGAAAGCAAAATAGAGGGTATATAATACTGCAAAAATGAATGGGGAGTTAAAGGATTGTGAAGCTTTTAAAAACCAACAAAAGGCAACTAAAAAACCAAAAGGAGTGAAGAGATGAAATATGACTGGAAGCTAGCCATTAATAGCAAAGAGGACACCAATAGTTTTTTTCAGTTATATAAAGAGTAAAAGAGAGGCAAGAGTAGAAATTGGACTGCTGGAAATTGATGCTACAGAGGTCATAATAAAGGACAAGGAAGAGGCAGATGAAATAAATAAGTATTTTGCATCAGTCCTCACTGTGGAAGAAACTAGCAGCATGCTGGAAGTTCAACAGTGTCAGGGGTGAGGTGAGCGCAGTTACAATTACAAAGGAGAAGGTGCTTGGGAAGCTGAAAGTTCTGAAGGTAGGTAAGTCACCTGGACCAGGTGGACTACACCCCAGAATTATGAACGAGGTAGCTGAGCAGATTGTGGAGGCATTAGTAATGATCTTTCAAGAATCACTAGATTCTGACATGGTTCAGGAAGACTGGAAAATATCACTTCGCTCTTAAAGAAGGGAGGGAGACAGAAAAAAGGGAGGTACAGACCTGTTAGCCTGACCTCTGTGGTTGGGAAGATGTTGGAATCAATGAGTAGAAATTTCTTCAGCCAGAGGGTGGTGAATCTGTGCAATTCATTACCACAGGTGGATGTGGAGGCCAAGTCATTGAGTGTATTTAAGGTGGACGTTCTTGATTAGTCAGGGCATGAAAGGTTATGGGAGAAGGCAGGAGAATGGGGTATTAATCAGCCATGATGAAATAGCAGAGCAGATGTGATGGGCCAAATGGCCTTATTAAATCCTAATTCTCTGCCTTTTATTGGTTAACCAATTTTCTAGCCATGCTAATACATTGCCACCAACTCCATGCATCCTTACTTTATGACAACTTATCAAACACCTTCTGCATCCTTACCCTTGATCTCTATGTCATAGAACATAGAATAGGACAACACCTTATGGCCCCATTATGGTCCCTTTGGCCCACAATGTTGTGCCGACCCTTAAATCCTGCCTCCCATATAACCCCCACTTTAAATTCCTCCACATACCTGTCTAGTAGTCTCTTAAATTTCACTAGTGTATCTGCGTCCACCACCTGACTCAGACAGCGCATTCCACGCACCAACCACTCTTTGAGTAAGCGACCTTACTCTAATATCCCCCTTGAACTTCCCACCCCTTACCTTAAAGCCTTGTCCTCTTGTATTGAGCAGTGATGCCCTGGAGGAGAGGTGCTGGCTGTCCACTCCATCTATTCCTCATAAGAGTGGTCTCCTAGGAAAGCACCCAATGTTGCAACTGGGTAGCAGTCATCACTGGAATTTCCTTCCTAGGATTGAAAATGGACACAAGGGGCTAGTGATCTGTCGCTAGAATAAATGTCTGTCTGAGAAGATAGTGGTGATGCATTCTGCGCTTGTCGGTGATCTTGAAGCAAATGCAATTGGGCGTTCAGATCCATCTTTCATAGTGTGTGACAAAACAGCTCCAATGCCATAAGAGAATACATCACACACCAGTCTAATGGGATGAGATTGGTCATACTGGGTGAGCAGTTCATCTGATGCTATTAGTCTCTTTGTTTCCTTGAATGTTCTTTCACATCTTTCTAACCATGGAGGCTCGGTATCCACAAAAGTTTCTAATGGACTGATTGTGGGCAAAACATTCTCAACAGTAGCAAAGAGTTGCAGCAATAGGTTGAGTCCAGAAAGTTCCAATCCATATGTTATTGGCACAAATACTTATGCATAAGGTGATGGAGTTACTTTGTACGGCCACACAAAAATAAGCAACAAAATAGTGAAGAGACAGACGTTGCTAGAGTTGAAAAACGTGAATTAACATAAAAAAAACATGAATTAAACTTACTCCACAGGTAAATTATCCAACAGAACCAACCAAAGAAATGATCCTTCCATTGATGCTGCCTAATTTGCTGAATATTTCCAGAATTTCTGTCCTTTCCTCTATCATGCACTTCTTTCACGGGCAATGATCTCACCTTCAAAGGACAGGGACAGCTTTGCTAATTGAGTTCATCCGTACAGTTGTGTTCCTACTTGAATGTGTACTTTTATCTGGGGAGACAAATATATATTGCATGACTCTCTGAATATTTCATGCTGCCTTGACACATCAGCACAGTTTAATAGCATTATGCATAGTTTACTTTAAAGTACCCTGTTGACAGAGTGTTTGAAAGAATGTCTGCAATGTAATTCAGTGTACTGTGTCAGCAGCATGTGTGAATGTTGAGGATTTTCTTTCATCTTTTTCAGGTCTGTCCAATACATTTACCAGACTATTTCTCAACTAACTCCTTTAGTTTTTTTTCCACAGGTGCAGCAGATTATTCAGCCAACTCAGTTGATTAAAATTCCTAGAAACACTATTTTACTCACAACTCACCATGACAAGCATTTTCATATATTTTCAGTTATTCTTCTGTTTTTCTATTCAGGTACTTTACTATCTTCATCTTTTCCTGTCAATTCAGAGTTTGCAATATCACAGAATGGTCAAAGCATGGATGTTACAAACAATTCACGTTATTTCGCACCCTACTCATAGCACTGAAAATCCTTTCCTTTCAGAAACAGCTTCAGCTCACTTTTGGACACAATTGAATCTATATTCACTACTGCACACAGCTGTACGTTCCAGACCTAAACTAGCAACCTGTATTTTTTTCTTCATCATTTTGTTTATAAGCTTTTTGCCTTCATTTTTTCTTTTCTATTCTATTTCTTGACTTCTTTGTCAAAGGGAGACATTTATCTCTAACTTTTATCAAATCTGCTTGCAACCTCTGTTCCCCAGATAATAACACCAGCTTTACAATCTTGCTCTTTTTCTCAGACCACAATCTACCATTTTGTCCCATCTAGCAGAAGAATAAAATTCTACTTGTCCTTGCCTGCCACCCCACTATTCTCCACTCAGTCAATGGACCCTGCAGCAAACTGCATTTCTCATACAAGACCGACTAAAGCAAGTACTCCAGATGTGCAATTCATAAAGAGTGCATTGCTCATGGCGAATCAAAATCAACAAATACAGATTGAAACTCTGATCCAGTGTTTTGAGGGGCATCTTGTTTTAGTGCTGAATCTTTCAAATAGTCTATAAGAGGGAGGGGGGGGGGGGAGAGGGAGAGAGAGAGAGAGAGAGTGTTGACTCGCAGGCTTAGATATGCCTAAAATCATCCATAAACTATAAGTAGCATTTAAAGATCATTTAATCATTTAAAGAACAGATCTGATCTCCTTGAAAAGGGAAAATTGTCCAAGTATGACACTTAAGTTGTGTATGGATTGGAATAAGTTATTTTTGCATATTATGATTATATTATGATTTATAGTATTTTACATTCTACCCCCATGATTTTGTACAATATTTTAGTTACAGAGTTAAAATATTTATTTTATTATTTATTTATTGAGATCCAGCACAAAGTGGGCCCTTCCATCCCTTTGAGCCTCACTACCCCAGCAACCTCCAACAAGCCCAATTAATGTAATCATGGGGCAATTTGCAATGACCAATTAACCTACCTGCTATGTCTTTGGACTGTGGGAGGAAACCAGAACACCTAGAGGAAGGCCATGCCTTCTATGGCAAGGATGTGCAGAGACTCCTTACACTTACCTAGGGACACTTTTACAGTGGTTAATTAAGCTACCATCCCTATTTTTGGGAGTGAAAGGAAACTGGAGCACTCAGGTCATGGAGAAATGTATCAACGTAGACAGCAGCAGAGGCCGGGAGTAAAGAATTCACTGGAGTTTCAGAGCAGCAGCTCTACTAGCTGTGCCAATGTATTTCCCGCTCATGTCGTATTATTTCTGTTGCTTGTTGTTTAATCAACTTTTATGATGACTTCTGGTTTCTGCTGCTTTGTGAATTTTAATTAGTTTTTCCCTCCAGGTGAGCTTGGTCTCAATTCAGGAGAAATTACCTACAGAGCAAAGTCATCACTATCTAGCACTTGCCATTCACAACCATGTTTTAGTTTGACACAGAGGTTCAATGTGAGCTGCTCTGACACAGCATGAGGTCTGGCACAAAGCCATGCTCACGCACCAGCTGTATGTTCGGGGGGTAGCTTGGGTGCATGGTTCAGATGTAGCATTGTGTGAGTCATCTGTAAAGTAACTTCTGTGTAGTCAGCTGAAGCCTGAATCCCTGGACCAGGGGGAATACCACAATCCTATTTTGTGACCTCCTGCATGTAACAGTGCCTGCGGTCTGAAAGCTGTTTCTGATATGTCAGGGTGAAGTTTCTCTGCTACGAAAGGAAATGTAACAGCTCAGTTTGCTCGTATGAAAAAAATCTATTCACAAAATACAAGCTTTAAAGCCAATGATTTTAAAAATCTTATTTATATAGATGGATTCTCGATTCTGAGGAAAAGGAAGAATCATGCTTTCATGTCTTTATAAATATTTTACATAGAATTCTCTTCAGGAAGACCCATGTGTAAATATAACAAGCTCATAAATATAGCTTTTAATAAAAGCTATACCCATAAGTGTTAAATTTAAGTGAAATTAAGCGACTGCTAAACAGGTATATAGAGGAATTTAAGGTGGAGGGTTATATGGGAGGCAGGATTTAAGGGTCAGCACAACATTGTGGGCCGAATGTCCTGTACTGTGCTGTATTGTTCTATGTTCTACTGACACCCTTATTGCCTATTTTCTTGCCTATTTTGCCAAAGATACCTACTTATTTTGCAGTGATAAATGCATCTTAATTCAAGGCAAGGTGCATGTGTCTATAAATCACACTATAATATACAAGTAGACTTGGTCCCTCAGAAGCTACAGAAAAAAAGTGGAACAGCCACACATCTTTCATACCTTGGAACAGGCAAATATAATCTAATCAAGCAAATCAAACTATTGATTTGAATGGAACATTGCATGGCATGTAACAAGAATTACCTAGAGTGCATTGTGAAAGTGAAACTAAAGCTGGGCTTGCAAAAATGGCATTCTGTCATAATCGGTAAGAACTTGGCCATCGGATGCAGTGTGCTCTAAGGGCTGCACTACATGGTCCAATTGTCACCTGCTCCCTGCTCTTCTGCCTAGGTAACGACACCGTCCTTCTGTTCATCTGGGAGCCAGAGATGGTGCAGATCCAGTTGTTAACAATGCACAAGTCCTTGGAAGTGCATTGGGGGTGAAGTGTACCCTACGTTACCCTTATTGTAATGACCACATTTGCCTGTGACTGCATCAGTCTGTGTGTAGATCCAAAGTGTGTGGGCACAAAGCATCACCCTGTGCTGAGGTTCTACCTGACCTCCATGGTTGCTGCAAGAAGGTCCTTTGTGGAAGATTTCTTCCAAGGAAGTACCTTTGAATACAAGTTGATCAGTCAGTGGTCAACATGAAATAACTCGCAGACACTGTGGGACAGGAGCTCTGCGGATGCATTTGGAGGCGGTTCTCTGAGCAAGCTGTCCAACCCAGCTTGCAGAATATCTCATCACTGGAACTCACCAACAAAATCTAGGAAATCACTTGGCTGGCAGTGAGGGGTGCCCTCACAGTCAGATCCTTTCTGTACAAATAACATTTTATCCTCAGTCTCTCAATACTCAGGATGGTTGTGGTGGGAAAGAGACACAACTATTCACAAACAGTGGATTTGCTATGCTGGCATGGAGAAGGAAGGATACAAGTGTACTTGTCTTGGTTTATCTCCAGCAGCTGCATAACAGAGGACTCCCATGGTCTTTGGGCAGTCCTCGTGGCATGCAATTAAACAGGCATCCGGTGCTGCTGGAAGATAATAAATTTGCTCTTTCAGCTTCCAAAACCTTCCAGCACAGTGAGATTTCTGTGAAGGAATGCTGTTGACTGACACATTCCAAGATGCAGGAGAATGTGTTGAGGGATGCACTGAAGCTTGGTGCAGCTAATGTAAAGAGTGTAGGGAAGGACCATAGAAAAGTCTCCTTCTGCCACTTTTTCTGAGCTTGGGTAAGTGGGTAAGCACCTCTTAAAAGTGAAAGGGACCATATGAATGGTTATGATCTTATGATTTTTTAAAAATTAATGAACACTGCTGAATGCAATGACCTAATAAGTAAACTTTGCATCTTTTATTCTATTATATTTTGCTATATTATGAAGAAAAGTCGACTTTTGAAATTACGAACGATTACCCGGCGAGTCATATATTGAAAGATCTGAATAGATATTTAACAATTTATGTAAGATCTACTGCACTCTTTTTAGAATATAACTTTTGTCCCTAATAGTTCAACTGCATAATGTACCAATTACACCCAAATGGAAATAAATTATTTTTCCAGAAAAAACAATAACCATTACCAGTTGTCATTTAAAAAATTCAACTGGCTCTTCCTGGCTTAATCTTGCAATCCCTATATCAGATGTGCACAGCTAATATTATACCCTTTCCAAAGCTTGTTTTTGTAGGATTACTGGAATACATAGAATATAGATCACAATATTCTGAGTATGCCATAGATGGAACACCATTGGAACAGCATATCCAAATTAGCATCTCAATAGAACACACACAAAATGCTGGAGGAACTCGGCAGGCCAGGCAGTATCTATGTAAAGAGTACATTCGGTGTTTTGGGCTGAGACCCTTCAGCAGGACAGAAGCTAGACATAGATGCTACCTGCCCTGCTGAGTTTCTCCAGCATTTTGTGTGTGGTACTTGGATTTCCAGCATCTTTTGTTTGTGTTAGCATCTCAATGGATTGGGTTTCTGGCAGTATATACCTTAATTTCATTTTTGGGCATCAGACCCGTGCGATAATGTGAAGGGCCCATCACTTTTCTAATCCATCCACTGACCCAACAATTCCACTGCTCTGGAGTGGCTGGTCCTAATTCAATCTTTGCCCTGAAATGTGTTGCTGATCCAATTTTCTCATACTTACCCGTGAAAAATGCTGTTTTTCTTCCAGTCATGATACTGATTCCATAACAAAAGTGTTGGTCTATTTATTTGTTTATGTATTTACAGATACAGTGTGTAACAGGTCCTTCTAGCCCAATGAGCCACGCCATTGACCAATCCACCCATTCAACACAAGCATAATCACAGGACAATTTAAAATAACCAATTAACCTACTAACCAGTACGCCTTTGGATTGTGGGAGAAAGCAGGAGCACCCAGAGGAAACATATGCAGTCACAGAGAGAGCATGTAAACTCCTTGCAGGTGGAACTGTAATGGAACTCCAAACTCCGACACCCCGAGCTGTAATAGTGACATTGTAGTGGTGTGCTACACGCAGCGCTAAAATAACGACACGGAGTCGGTAAACTGCAATTAAAGATGATTTTATTCGAAATTCACAGCCTTGCTTTAAAGCCTCCCTCATCCCGCCCTCCCCGGGCGTGGATGCTCTAAGTGACACGTACTCACAAACCCCCGCAGGCTTTTCTCCCTTTGTTGCGGACCTGGCCTTTGTGCCTGCGCGCTGGCTATTTGTGAGCCGGTTCGAGTGCGCTAGGAAGTGGGTCGCCACAACATGCTATTAACCACGTTATCACAGCGCCTAATTCCTCGCAACCCCACAACCAAATACCTCTGTCTCCCTTGACTCACCAACACCAATTGTTGATGTTCTTCCCTACACCATGAATCAGGATGTTCCCTGAGATCCTCCCTGATCCTGCCAAAACCAAGTTCTTGAATCCTAGAAAAATCTAATATTGAACTTACACTTTATTCTCCGATGTCAAGGGTCAGTGGCTCCTCCCATATCCCCAACACCAACACAGTCTTTACCCTGATGCCCTAATAACAAATGTTAGTCATTTGTCTGATCCCACCAAATTCAAGCATTGGTGACGTCCATTATCAGAACAAAACTAAATGCCAGTCTTGCAGTCTATCCTTCCCAATACTAAGTGCTATTCATACATTAGGAACCCTAACAATAAATCCTACTTTCTTCCCTTGAATACCCCAACAGCAAGAGTCTATCACTATCCTGACTCCATCAATGCCAGTCCAATCTCTCTATATCCATGAATGACGGCTACTGACAATCCCTGCTTCTAACTTTATGTTGTTTTACTCTATGATGTGTATGTTACCATTTCCATAAAGTTTTTTTATTGCATGCTAGCTATATGCAGACAATCTTTTTTTATTGGACATTACTTTCTTCAACAACTTCCAAAGCAATATATTGTAGCTTTTAACATTTGCCTGCATTTAGGGCTTAGTTAAATTGTATTATTTAAATTTTATGCACATGTCTCATCAAAAAGATTGGATCCATCCTTGGCTACAACCCAGACACTTCTGAGATAGTGATGGAGAGGAGATCTTGAAACAAATTGTTATCCATTATGGACAATCTGGCACATCCTCTTCATGATCTACTGAATAAGTAGTGAAGCACCCTTTTGAACAGACTCATTCAGCTCCGCTGTCACAAGGATCGTTACAGAAAATCTTTCCTACCAAATGCAATAAGCATTTACAACAGTTCATCTCTGTGTGACAGATAATAACAATAATAGTGTAACTGAAGAGTCAAGAGGATGCTGTATATACTTTTCAATGGAGAGGTAAACTGGATCATGTTTTAAGAGGAAAATTAGCTAATACCATGATATAACAATTCTGCCTTCACATCTGCCAAGGTATCTTGATTTATAGCCAGCCTCTTTGTACCTTTCCATTCTTTCATTCTCATTAGTGGTTTAATTGCATTGACCTCAGGTCTGTGGCTCTTGAGGTGAGATTTTTAAATGAGCAATTGGAAAGGCTGACATCTGCTCAGCAATTTTCAGGATGCACTCTATTCACACCAATTTATAGAGTATGGCACGCTGACTGAAGAACTGTTTGCAGAACACCTTGAAATCTGTAATAATCTCCACAAATTGGCTTCCAAAATGTACTCTTTTCCCCAGCTCCATATAGTGACTTCATTATTTTTAACCTGAATAGAGGATATTAGATATGTCTTCCAGCGTTTGTCAAGGAGATTCTTACAGACAGACACCTGTTACATACATCATTTAGGCCATCACTTTGGCTTCAAGTGAATGCTATAATGGTGCAGTTGTGACAACAGCTGTCTCACAGCTCCAGTAACTTGGGTTTGAACTTGACCTTGGGCATACTCAGTGCGAAGATTGCACACAGTAACTGTGACTACATGAAGATGAGAAATATTATGATAGGTTAAATAGCTACCATAACTTTTTAGTGGCCTTGCTAGGTGGCAAGAGAATTAGTGGTGAGGGTTGCTGGGAAAGACAATAGATGACAGGGAAATAAGAGGGTGAAAGGGATTGGGTGGTAAACTTTGAGAGTTGGCATAGAGTCAGTGAGAACGGACATTTTGTGAGACATTTTGAAAACTATCTGGGAAATGTTTGCCAATGGTAAGAGTTTATGAATCAGTCACTATTGTTAAGTGTTTATTGTTGGCGAAAATTCTTCGGTAGGATTAGTTCGCCTAGAACTCATTGGTTGAAACAATGGAAGCTCTTCATTCATCTTCAGATCTCAGTCTAAGAGTTCGCACATTCAATCAGGGAGTCATACAGTCCTTCAGCACTGAAGCAGCCCTTTGGGACAATCATCCATTCCAAACATTTAATTACTGATGTCATCCCATTTGCCTGTATTTAACTCATATCCTTCCTATAAATATACCTGTCTAAAGGCCCTTTAAACTCATAATTACTCTGACAGCTTGCTCCACAAATCTACCACTTCCTGCATTAAAATTCCAGCACTCAGGAACCCTTTAAATACTTTCCTCCTGACCTTAGATCTATGTTCTCTAGTCTTAGACTCACCTGTCCTGTGAAAAGGACTATGACCAGACAATTCTGCCCATGATGTTATTAACCTCTCAGCCCTGTGCTCCATAGGACTGAAGCCTCCGGACCTCGTGATTCCACTCTGCAGTTTTATGGCATCCTGCCTGTAGCCAGCTGACAAGAACTGCAGACAGTCTTCCAAGTGTGGCCTCACCAATGGACTATGACCCTTCTTCAGAACTGGAAAGAAAGAGGAGATAACTAGTATAAAAATGGTGGGAGGAAGGGGTGGAGTACAAGCAGATCGATGATAGCAATGTGCCTGGAGTGGGATTGGTGCCTGGTGGGCCTCCATCAATCCGCCACCAGACAAACATGTTACATCTGCCACTATACCTCCTCTTTTAACATTATTCAGGGCCCTATCCAGTTCTTCCAGAGAAGATGGCATTTCAGCTGTTAGTCTGTCTTCGTCATTTATTGCATCTTGAACTCCTACAGCAGCCTCCCCTTCATCAGTGAGACCTGATATCGACTGGGTACTAATTCGTTGAGCACCTTTGCTGTGTCTGGAATACCCAGCCAGCATATTCCAGTGGCTAGCAAGCTTAATTCCACTTCCCATTCCCACACCAATATGGCTTCCATCACCACTGAATCAAGTCTAAACACAGATTAGAGGAACAGAACCTCATATTCCACTTTGGTGGCCTCCAGTAAGGCAGCATGAATAATGATTTCTTTAGGCTCTGATAGCCATTCCCCTCTGTCCCTTCCTTTATTTCCTGAGTCACTGGCCCCCATTACTCTATCTCTGTCATAATGGGGGGTGAAGGCAGTGGACCCAAAAGCAAGACACAGACACTGAACTACAAGGAACAGGACTAGGCATGAGAAGGAAGCAAGGGAAGTGAGGAAGAAAGGATGCTGGACATGACAAAGGCCCCGGACGAGACAAGGATGCCAGGCCTGGGCTAGGACTTGACGAGGATAGCAGAACCAGGACATGGAACTGGGAACTAGGAGCCTGGGCTTGGACTCCGAGCCAAAGACTGGACAAGGACCCAGAACCTGGGTCTTGACTTGGGCTCGGACTCCAGAACCAGGCGAGGACAAGACATGGCTACAGGATGAGGAGAGGCACAGGACTGGATGTGAGACTCCTGGACAGGACATGGGAACCCCAGCACCGGGCTGGGCAAGGCACATCGACAAGATGAGAACACAGAGCCTGGGTCAAGGGAGAACAGGAATGCAGAACAGAGCCAAGGGGGAGACAGGAACATGGAACACCAAGCTGGGACCCCTCCTTGGGTACAGGACTTAGAGCCGGGTCTCATTACACAGAACGCTGAACACAACAAAACATTCCCAACACTAGGTAGCAGCAAAACAGCCAGACCTACCTAGCAAAGGCATAGACACAGACAAAGGCTGTTCCCAATGCTAGGTAGCAGCAGATAGTTCCAAACAGGGCAAGTTTCCAGACACAAGCGAGGCAAGGTAGGGCTCCAGGTAGAGGCAGGACCCCAGACACAGGTTGCAGGCAGAGCTTCAGAGGGAAGGAAGGGAACAATCTAGCCTCAGGGTAACAGCAATGACGGCCAGACTTACACAACAGAGGCAAGGACCAGGAGGGACAGATCCCACCATAGGGTAACAGCAAGATGGCCTGACTTACCCCACAGAGGCAAAAACAGGATACCAACAGGACAAACCCAGACAAGGACATGATACTGACAAGACAAACCAACAACCATCCTCGGCCCCAGGGCCACTTATATTCCAGGCCCCAAGACGAGAATCAGGTGCCTACGATTAAGCCCAAATGAGACAAGGGACAGCCGGAAGACCTGGAGTCTGGAGTCCACGGACCGGACCGTGACAAAGCAGACCAGAACGCAGACTTCACGGACTGGGCCATGACAATCTCCTTCCCCTTGCTCATCTTCGCTATCTGCTCATCACCCATACATTCATCCCACCAGTTCCCTTCCCTATCTAATTCCCTTTTCTACACCGTGCTCTGACCTGTCCTATTATATTCCATCTTCTTCAGCCCTTTGTCACTTCCGCTTATCACCTTCTTGCTTCTTACAACATTCCCCTTCTCTTCCCTCCCTTATCTGGCTATCAAACTCCCTCATCTGGATTCACCCGTTACCAGCTATTGCACCACTACTCCCTCCCCCTCTATTTTATACTGGCTGTCTACCCTCTTTCTTTCGAGTCCTGGTGAAGGGTAATGACCCAAAATGTTTCGCTCCATAGATGCAGCCTGGCCTGTTAATTTCCTCAAGCTCTTTGTGTGTTGTTTCAGATTTCCAGCATCGGCAGGCTATTATGGCTGCGGATATGTTATTTCTTCAGGAACTGAGCATCATTAAAAAGCCAACATTCACGCTGTCTACCCTAAAAGCCCTTGCGAAATTGGTGGTGAGAAACCTTATTTAACCTCTGCAGACAGAAGGATGAGGCAGGATCTCATTGAAATCTTTCGAATGTTGAAAGGCCTAGACAGAGTAGATGTGGAAAGGATGTTTCCCATGATGAAAGAGTCAAGGGCAAGTGGGCACAGCTTCAGGATAGAGGGACACCCTTTCAAAACAGAGATGTGGAGAAATTTCTTTAGCTAAAGGGTGGTGAATTTGTTGCCACATGTGGAGAGGATGTTTCCTTTCATGGGAGTATCTAAGACTCAAGGACACAGCCTCAGAATAGAGGGGTGTTGTTTTAGAACAGAGATGAGGATCAGGAAATGGCCAACAAACCTCTCTTGGTCACCTTCTGCATACCATACACATGTTGTGGAATCTGGGAATGCCCTACCCCCAAAAAAACTATGGAGACATGTATTCCAGAAGGACTACCTAAGACCATAAGATGTAGGAGCAGAATTAGGCCACCTGGTCCATCGAGTCTGCTCCGCCATTCAATCATGGCTGATCTTTTTTTTCTCCTCTTCAACCCCAGTTCCCGGCCTTCTCCCTGTAACCTTCGATGCCATGTCTGGTCAAGAACCTATCAATCTCTGCCTTAAATACACCCAATGATGAGGAGGAAGTTCTTTAGCCAGAGAGTAGTGAATCTGTGGAATTTGCTGCCACAGGCAGCTGTGGAGGTCAATTCTTTATGTATATTTAAGGGAGAGGTTGATAGATTCTTCATTGGTCAGGGCATGAAGGGATATGGGGGGAAGGTAGGAGATTGCGGCTGAGGAAAAGTGGATCAGCCATAACAAAATGGTGGAGCAGACTCAATGGGGCAAATGATCTAATTCAGCTCCACTATCTTATGCTCTCCATAACTCTCCAGGTCATTGTGGTACACAAGCCTGCAAACCATGACCAGGTTGTGGTCTTCTTGGAGGAGGCTGTGAGATAGGATCTGATATTTTTGCTGCATGCATCCTTAGAATTTTTCTGGAAACGTGAACTACAAGTTTAACTCAACTTAAAATGAAAAATGCTGGAAGGAGAGCAATTTCAATGCTTCATTCAGGAGATAATTTAAGTACTGAATTACTGTAGGTTCCAGGATTAGACTCTGCAACAGTTAGAAATTGTGCTACACATCTTGAGATGTTACTTTACTCAGGTAATGAATGTTTGACAGTGTTGATCTCATGAAAAATTATTTGTTGAAGTTTTTAATTAATCACAATTACAAAATTTAAAAACAAAAAACTGTGTTGATTTCTCCTGTGTCCAGTGATGCTAGGATGCATTGCTCCTTGTCTTTAAAATATATATATTTATTTATTGTTGTACTTTTCTTCAATATTTCTTTGTATTGAGACAATCAAATACAATAACCATTCTCCAATAACCATTTTTCAGTGTGGTGTGCCTGAAGTCAAGTAAATGGAATAGAGTTATAAAATAAGATGCAAATAAATTCGAGGCACCTCAGTCCAAATAATCTACAAACCTGGAAGAAAAAATGGAAGCAATGAAAGTAACAAAAAAGCCTATTTTGGAAAGCCTCAGCATATCAAACACACATTGTGAAATCCTGGGACACCCTGACAGCAGTGTGGGAGCATCTTCACTAGAACTGCAGTGATTCAAGAATATGTCTCACCACCACCTCTTTAAGAGTATGTAGT
This sequence comes from Hemitrygon akajei, assembly GCF_048418815.1. Classification (NCBI taxonomy): domain Eukaryota; kingdom Metazoa; phylum Chordata; class Chondrichthyes; order Myliobatiformes; family Dasyatidae; genus Hemitrygon; species Hemitrygon akajei. Next base: position 112,540,370 of record NC_133125.1, read on the forward strand.
GGTAAACAATAGCCGTCGGCCTTGTCAATGATGCCCAGATTCTGAAAGTAAATGCATAGTTGATCTTTTTCATGAATGCTTTACCAGTTTGTTTAGGTTAAGACACTAACTTTGGTCCTAATCAAATGTGTTACCATTTTCCCTGATGACAATTACATGCATGTTAAACTTCACGTGCCCTCCCTCTGTGTTCTTTTTAATTTTTTAATGGAATGTGGCCATTGGGAGTAAGTCAGCATTTATCATCCATTATAATTCTATACATGCAAGAGGAGTAAATTTATATGTATTCCATTTATAGATATCTTTGTGTGATTAGGAGGGTGCTTGTGTTACTTTAGAAAGTGAACATTATTTTCAAGATCCTTCAAGACTGCAAAAGAACAATTCAGGAATTTTCTTCCAACTTTTCTGACCTTGAAAATTCCTGACCTTGAATTTACTTGGTCCAGCTCAAACACTCTGTCTTTGATATCCATCTGTTCTCAGGGTGAGGCTTTCCATTTTAGAACATCTAAGATGTCCTCTTTTTCAAAGAATGGGGTTGCCCTTCCACCACGACCAGTGCTGCCCTTACCCACATCTCCTCCATTTTCTGCACATCTGCACTTACCCGAACTCCCACTGCCATAAACAGGATTGGGTTCACCTTTCCCTCCAGGAACACCCATGCCCAGTACATTATTCTCTCTAATCTCCACCATTGCCAACATGATCTTACCACTAAATACATCTTCTCTCCCTCCCACTGCACCACCCCCATCTCCTTTGTTCACTCATCTTTCTACACTGATATCCCTCTGGCAATTACCCACGCAAGTGTGACATGTGCTATACCTATCCTACACCTCCCCCTTTACTACCATTCAGGACCCCAAACAGTTCTTCAAGTATAACAACACTTCTCCTGTAAGTCTGTCAGAGCCATCTATCGTATCCAGTGTTTCCAATGTACCCTCCTATACATTAGTGAGACCTGATATAAATTAGGGGACTGTTTTGTCTAGTATCTTTGCTCTTTCTGCCATAAAAGGCAGGATTTCCTGGTGGCTGCCCAACTTTATTTGACATCCCATTACCATTCTGCAATGTCTGGCCTTGGCTTCCTGGGCTACGATGATGAGACTAAACTCAGGTTTGGGAGCATGAACATCGATTTCTCTAACTCCTGATAATTCCTTTCTTCTTCTCCCATTTTTCCATTCTTAATTCTGGTCTCGCTCCTCCTTCCCTTCATTCCGTAGTCCACTGTCCTCTCCTCATAGATTCCTTCTTCTTCAGCCTTTTACCTCTTTCCCCTATCATCTTGCAGTTTCTTAAATCATTCTCCTTCCCCACTCACCCACCCTCACCCCACCTCATTTCACCAATCATTTCCCATTTTTCACTCCTTCCCCTCCCCCACCTAATTCTGGCTTTTACCCCTTCTTTTCCAGATCTGATGAAGGGTTTCAGCCTGAAAATCAACTGTTCATTCTTCTCTTGGATGCTGCCTGATCTGCTGAGTTCCCTCAGCATTTTGTGTGTTTTGCTCTAGATTTCCAGCACCTACAGAATCGTTTGTGTTTAGGATCACACCGGTTGCCTTTGTGGTAAAGTTAATCTCACTGAACAGTTAGGAAGGAACTTTGAGTGTTTGACACAGTACAATCAAAAGAACAATGACATACCGTTGATTTTGGGTAAATGTGTCATTAGTTAATCAGAGCAGCTGCTTATTTGAGACAACTTTTATTTAAGAAAAACTAATTTAAAAAACTAGCCAGGATTCCCTTTGTTGATTTGGGACATCCTGCTGCTTAAATGTGAAGGTGACTGTTGCCAAACAGTTTCTAACTAGCGTCAGTCGTGTGCACTTATGTGGTCATTAGACACTATACAGGACTTACAGTGAACAGTTTTTAAATAGCATCAGTTCTGTGTGTTTCTGCTCAAAAAGTATTGGTCTTTGTCACTGATAGTTGTTGAGAAATAAGCAGTAAGACAATTCTAAACTGTTCCCCTCACTGTAGTTTCAAATATTCAGGCTTGAAGAACAAAGTAGCAGTTTTATAGTACTGTAGTCCTACTGTTAGTGTTCTAATTTGTTCTGCATTTCATTTAAATATGTAATTTCTTATTCCGTTAAACGGTAGTTTGTCTTTTTTATGCCTTTTTAACTATTTCCATCTAACAATTCCGGTTAAGATGGCACCTACGTATAACATTTTGTTTGGTCAACATCTTCTGAATAGATCATGAAACTATCTTTTCTCACTTCTTTTATCTCTTTTATGATTGTTTTGCATTTTGAATCTAATTCTAGAACTGTTGGAGCATAATGTCCTGGTTTTTCTGCACCTTGGATGTGGACTTTGGAATGTAAACTCTATTTTCAGTCTTACAGTTTTTATATTCTGTGTTTTCTTGCCTGATACCCTGTTTTTAGTGCATGGTGGGCGATTTGGGGATCAATGTGCCTGATCCATTTTGTTAGATTTTTTGTGTGGGGAGGGAGATTTGGAGGTTGATGTGCCTGATTCATTTTGCTCAGTTTTTGTGTGTGTGGGGTTGATGGATTTGTAGGTTGGTGATCATACTACCATCCTTTTCTGTCTTGGTTTCATGGCTTCTTGGAAAATTGAAGAATTACAGAGTGGTATACTATAATAATAAATGAATCTTTGAACCTTTGCATTTGAGCTAATTGATGCAGCCAAAATATACTGGCCCTGATGTGTCCCAATTTACTAAGTCCACTGTACTTCCAAGTCAGGATGGTGCATGACATGAGGGAAGTCATAGATTCATACAGCACAGCTGGCTCAGGTAATCCTTGCCAACCAGCATTCCCATTTAAACTGGCCCCATTTGCCCATGTTCGGCCCATAACCTTCTAAAACTTTAATATTCATGCTCCTATCAAAGTACCTTTCTAATTTTGTTGATGTATCTGACTCAAACACTTCATCTGGGAACTCAGTCTATCTACACCAGGGCCCTGCAGATACTAGGAATAATGAGGAACACACATAAGGTGCTGGAGGAGCTCAGCTGGTCAGGCAACATCAAGGACAAATAAACAGTCAACGTTTCTGGCCAAGATCCTTCACAGGACTTCATTAGGTCAAAATATGAAACTCATTCCAAATACAGTGGCATGTAAAAGTTTGGGCAAAATTTCTGTTACTGTGAATAGCTAAGCGAGTAAAAGATGACCTGATTTAGTTAAATCAGTTAAATAAAGTTAAAGCTGACATACTTCTTTAATATTTCAAGCAAGATTACTTTTTTATTTCCATCTTTTACAGTTTCAAAATAACAAAAAATGAAAAGCACCCAAAGCAAAAGTTTGGGCACCCTGCATGGTCAGTACTTAGTAACACCCCCTTTGGCAAGTATCACAGCTTGTAAACGCTTTCTGCAGCCAACTAAGAGTCTTTCCATTCTTGTTTTGGGGATTTTCACCCATTCTTCCTTGAAAAAGGCTTTTAGTTCTGTGAGACTCTTGGGCCGTCTTGCATGCATTGCTCTTTTGAGGTCTATCCAGAGATTTTCGATGATGTTTAGGTCAGGGGACTGTGAGGGTCTTGGCAAAAACTTCAGTTTGCGCCTCTTGAGGTAGTCCATTGTGGATTTTGAGGTGTGTTTAGGATCATTTTTCTGTTCTAAAAGCCATCCTCTTTTCATCTTCAGCTCTTTTACAGATGGTGTGATGTTTGCTTCCAGAATTTGCTGGTATTTAACTGAATTCATTCTTCCCTCTACCAGTGAAATGTTCCCTGTGTCACTGGCTGCAACACAAGCCCAAAGCATGATTGATCCACCCCCATACTTAACAGTTGGAGAGGTGTTCTTTTCATGAAATCCTGCACCCTTTTTTCTCCAAACATGCCTTTGCTCATTGTGGCCAAAAAGTTCTTTTTTAACTTCATCAGTCCACGGGACTTGTTTCCAAAATGTATCAGGCTTGCTTAGATGTTCCTTTGCAAACTTCTGACACTGAATTCTGTGGTAAGGACACAGGAAAGGTTTTCTTCTGATGACTTCCATGATGGTCATATTTGTGCAGGTGTCGCTGCACAGTAGAACAGTGTACCATCACTCCAAAGTCTGCTAAATCTTCCTGAAGGTCTTTTGCAGTCAAACGGGGGTTTTGATTTGCCTTTCTAGCAATCCTACGAGCAGTTCTCTCAGATAGTTTTCTTGGTCTTCCAGACCTCAACTTGACCTCCACCGTTCCTGTATATTTCTTAATTACATTACGAATGGAGGAAACGGCTACCTGAAAATGCTTTTTTATCTTCTCCTGTTTTGTGGGCATCATTTATTTTAATTTTTAGAGTGCTAGGGAGCTGCTTAGAGGAGCCCATGGCTGCTGATTGTTAGGACAAGGTTTGAGGAGTCAGGGTATTTATAAAGCTTTAAAATTTGCATCACCTGGCCTTTCCTAATGATGACTGTGAATAAGCTATACCCCTAACAAGATAATTAAGGTCTGAGTGCTTGGTAAAAGTTATCTGAGAGCTCAAATCTCTTGGGGTGCCCAAACTTTTGCATGGTGCTCCTTTCCTTTTTTTCACTCTAAAATTGTATAAAACAAAAATAATACACTAATCTTGCTTAAAATGTTGAAAAGTATGTTTCATCTTTAACTTTATGACTTTTGGAGATCAGTTCATTTTCTACTCACTTAACTATTCACAGTAACAAAAATTTTAACCAGGGGTGCCCAAACTTTTGCATGCCACTGTACTGACCACTAACTGGGTGACAATATTACCTCTTAGTTTCCTACAAAATCTCTTCCTCTCTCATCTTAAATCTTTGCCCCCTAGTTTTTGATTTCCCAACTCTGGGGAAAAGACTGTGCATATTCACCTTATGCATGTCCCCAATGACTTAATACACATCTCTAAGATTACCATTCATTCTCCAATGTTTCAGTGAAAATTGTTCCAACCTGCCAAACCTCTCTCCCTTATGTTCTGGCAACATCCTTAAGAAAGTCCTCAGCACAGTTTGATGAAGGTAGAGCAGTGGATGTGATGTATATGGATTTTAGAAATGGGTTCGATGATGTTCCCCATGGTATTACCATACACAATGTCAGGAGGCATAGGAACCAGGGAAACTCAACTGTGTGGATTCAGAATTGGCCCAGAGGTAGGCAGAAGTAAATGGGGAATATTTTGCCTACAGGACGTTGACAGTGGTGTTCCATAGGGACCTGTTCTGGGATTTCTGCTTTTTGTGATTTTTATAAATGAATTGGATGAGGAAGTGGAAGGGTAGGTTATTAAGTTTGCTGTTGACATAATGGCTGCTGCAGTTGTGGAAGTGTGGAGGGTTGTTGTAGGTTGTACAGGACATTGACGGGATAGAGAGCTGGCCTGAAAAGTGGCAGATGGAGTTCAATCTAGAGTGGTGTGAAGATATTCATTTTGGAAGGTTGAATTTGAAGGCAGAAAACGGGGTTACTGCCAGGATTTCCTTGTAGTGTGGAGGAACAAAGGTATCTTGGGGTCCATGTTCTTAGTTTTCTCTAAACTGCCACAGAAATTGATAGAGTTGTTAAGAAGATGCATGGTTTGTTGGCCTTTATCATACAACAGATTAAGTTGAAAAGCCCCAAGGTAATGTTACAGCTCTATAAAACACTGGTTTGACTACACTTAAGGATATTTTGTTCAGCTTTGGTTACCTCATTGTTGGAAGGGTGTGAAGCTTTAGAGAAGGTGCTCAGGAGATTTACCAGGATGTTGCTTGGATTAGAGAACATGTCTTATGATGTTAGTTAAAGTGTGCAAGGACTTCTCTCTTTGGAGCAGAGGAGGATGAAAGGTGACTTGATAGAGGTGTACAAGATGATAGAAGGCATAGATATGGTGGATAACCAAAGTCATTTTCACAGGGCAGAAATGGCTAATACAAGGGGGCATCATTTTAAGGTGATTGGAGGAAAGTATAGGAAGGATATCAGAGGTAAATTCTTTACACAGAGCATGGCAGGTGTGTGAAATGCCCTGCAAGGGGTGATGGTAGAGGCAAATACATTGGATGTATTTATTAAACTCTTAAATAGGCAAATAGATGATAGAAAAATTAAGGGCTATGGAGGAGAGGGAAGGGTTATATTGATTTTAGAGTAGGCTTAAAAGTCAGCACAACATTGTGGGCCAAAGGGTCTGTAATGTGCTGTAATATTCTATGTTCTTTTCAGATTAATAGAATCATTCCTATAACATGACCAAAACTGAACACAATACTCTATTCCTAATGCAGTTTTGCCAATGCCTTGTACAAATGCAACATAATATCACAACTTCTATTAAAAGCTATTATTAATGCTTTTTGAGATAGTGATTTAGATGCATATCATATTTTTTTTACTGAGTTAAGTATTGTATGTAATTAGTTTTGCTACAAGAAGTGTATGGGACATTGGAAAAAAAGTTGAATTTCCCCATGGGGATGAATAAAGTATCTATCTATCTATCTATCTAGCTAGTACTTCTAGGTCTCTATTCTACAACATTCCCCAAGGCCCTACCACTGCATGATCAAAGTCTTACCCTTCATGTATTGTGTTCAGAAGTTTTTGCTTTCCTTGAACATCAGGCTGCCAGGTCATAGAATTGGCTGTTCCTGTCAAAGAACCCTTGAAAAGTTGCTGAAGAATATTTGGTAAATGGTCATACTGGAGCGACAATGCATCAGTAGTGGAGGGAGTCAATGTTGCCTGCAAGTTCATTTAGTCTTATTTTATTTATTCAGAATTGCAGCGTGGAACGGGCACTTCTAGGCCAATGAGTTGTGCTGCCCAGCAACCCACCCATTTAATACCAGATTAATCAAAGGACAAATTATAGTGATCAATTAACCAACTAACTGTTACCTCTTTGGACTGTGGGAGGAAGCTGGAGCACCCAAAGGAAACCAATGCATCTTATGTGGAGAACATACAAACTTCTTACAGGTGACACTGGAATTGAACTCCAAACTCCAGAGTGCCCCGAGCTGTAATAGCATCACACTAACCACTATGCTACTGTAGCACACAAAGCATTACCTGTTACCCATAGCAACAACTCATGATGAGGATGGTATTCAACCCCATGCTTGCCAAGAAGAGTTGATTGGCAATCCATTGCTTTAACTTCTTGGCCATCTTGTCTGTTTGTAAATCTATCAATTTGCTCTGACTTGAACAATGATTGTATGAATTATGTTTTCTATTAATTCTGGACATTTAATAAAGTTTATTTGCAGAAGGTGCTGACAAATATACAAGGCATATCTCTTTATTCAAATGATCCTTAAAGACTCCCCTTTTGCAACTGCCGATAAATAGTTTTGCAGCTTATTGGCAAAATCCTTAGAGAAATAACAGTCTTAATGCAACTATTAGTGCTCTCTATCAATAGTCACATCAACCGAGGATTGAAAATATTATTAAAGTTGCATTCATCCAGATAAACTGAAAAATATTTCATCCCACTTCTACTTTTTAAATCTTGGAAAATCTTTGAGCAACCAAGACAGCCAGACATGAGCTGTTCTTGTAGTTAAACTCTTCATGTGACAGATCTAGCTAAGGTTTTTGTCGATGGTAGAGAGAGGGAGGGGAAGCACAATGGGACTGCTTGGGTAGTATTCCCTCAAAGAGATTGCAATGATATAAACAAAATATGATTATAGTCACAAAGACTGCATGTATCAATAGGTGGGTGGCAGACACGCAAGTAGGTACATCTGGATGGACTCATGAGGAATGATGCATGTAGAAGGTCCAATAGATGCTTGCACACATAGGACATTCAAGTCAGCATTTGCTTTATTGGTTCTGAGGTTCGGTTGCATTAATGTTTTTCAGAAGAAAGGTCACCCTGGTGAGCCTCATGCTCAAAGCACAATGTACTTGTTACAGACAAGCATGCCTGGAAAGATAAATGGACAAATTATTTTTGAAAGTGTTGTACTGAAAGCTTTATCCTGATAATTGCAACTGGGTAAAAACTGAGTGAATGCCCAACAGTTAACTTTCTTATTGCTATCAGGATACAGCAGGATTCTAATCTTAAGTGAATGATATTAAGATATGAATTGAAGCATTTTTCAGGTTTCAACTCTACCAACCATTGCACATTTACATATATTACAAAACCTGTCATTTCTTTGCATGGGACCATGACAGCCCAGAAATTAATGGAACTGATTTGGATTCCTGTCAACCTATTGAACTACTTTAAATAAGCAACTTATAATTTCTATGTTGCTTCAGGAAGAACTAGAGTGAATGAATTCATTGAAACAAATCCTCAGTCGGAAGTTCTGACAAAGGATCACAATGAGAGATTAATCTGCCATTTCCTCATTTAAATGCAGATCAGCCAGCTTTGCATTTCAAACATTTTCTGATTCTAAAATATTAAAGATTAAATTACTGTTAGTGATAATAATAGATGAAAAGTTAATTCATTCATGATATTTTACCAATGATATTCACCTCTTTAACTGACACTTCCACAAAAAGAAAACAGACATGCAATCAGAATATTTCCAGCACTTACTGTTTCTATATATTCTTTAAACTTTGTGCATATTGAAATGAATAACAAAAAAAAATCAAGCATGCAAGTAATCTGTAGGAACTGAGAGATAAATTTATATCAAAATGGATTTGATGAATTGCCTTCTGTCTTTGGTTTGAAATTATGTCTATATTCTCTTAATACTGAATGTCTTCACATTATTCTGTAGATGCTAACCGTGACAATATGGAAAATGTTGGGCCTCTTTTAGACAGGTGTGGCTGTCTAAACAGGTTTACAAATATTGTGAAATTACTTTTCATTGATAGTCAAATGTTGTAATATTCCTATCAACAGCAATACATTGGGTAAAAAATCCCCCAACCCCCAATCCCTGGACTAACTGCTCCCAATATGATTTGCCAAGCAGCATTGCGAGCAACCTAATTTGTCAGTTTCCACCGAAAGTTTTATTCTTGCAATCTGCTATTGAAATTGAAAGCAAATTAGCAAATGTATCACCCAAAGTAATAACAGACTGTCCTATTTTATGGCCTAGGAGTTCCTAATTAACATAAAATACGCTTGCAGTGAAGTTGATTCAGCCAGAAAATGACTTCTGCTCCAAGATCAAACTTCTTCTGTCTGAGTTGAATACTGATTAGCAAAGTACGCAGAGTCAACATTTAAATCGGAACATGCATTTTAATTGGAGGGCAATGATAATTGCAGCGCAATTTGTTTACAATCTGATGAACCAGGACCAAAGATCACAGATCAACTAGCTAGTATAGTTTAGACAGCAATCTATTAGAAGATGGTTATGCTCATAAAACTGGTCAGATCATTCTTCAGATCAGATTTTGTGTCTTTCTGGTAAACGCACTTCTCAATGAAAACGAGAATTGTCTTAGATTTAAGATGGCTTTGCAAGGGCTCTACTAGGCACCTTTAAACTATTTCAGGAAATATTTTAAATCAGACAAACAAAATTAGTTTTGTATAATGCACTACTGATGGTTAGTTAATTAAAATTAGCTAATTCACAGTTTATGAACAGGACCTTTGATGAAGACCCTTATGTTTCACCATAAACCTGTCCACAACTGTAATAATTAATGTTATTTCCATACAATATAAAAAAGGCTATTTTTCCCTATGAAGTCTATGCTGGCTCACAGCACAATCCCATTCCTTGCCCCCCAACTCACTATTTTGTTCTTTAAGCTTTTTTCCCTCATATTCCCACTAACTCCCTATAGGTTCCACCACTCACATACAACAAGTTATGGCCACCAAGTTTTAGAGTAATTTTTGGGTTTAGGTCATTTACACTTTGCAAATGGCTTCGGCCACCTGTCTTCTGTTCTTTGACAATGCATTTCTGAAAAGCTGTGTATACCGGAATACCAGTCCAGACTCTGGTGGTGCCTGTGGGATGGATGTAAACCAGAAGGTGTGAGGTTTGCGTGTAGTTTCAAAGACAGCATTATCTACATTTTGTAAATATGGCTTGTCCTTCATGTTAAGCATGTAAAATACGAAATAAATGTATTGTGGATTCAGTTTGGAACAATGGATTCCTGAATACCAGTCCAGATGCTGCTGGTGCTGGTGGGATGGATGTAATCAGAAGATGTGAAAAGTTTGTATGTAGCTTCAAAAGAAAGCATTGTCTATACTTTGTAAATACAGATTGCCCTTTGTGTTTAGCAAATAAATATCGAGCACCATCACAGGGCCAACAGACCTTTCCACTGAAAGCGTCTCTGAATGATATGATGCCTGCTGCTGTAGCTTGTTTTGTCGAATAAAGAAGCTGTTTTGTATCTACCAGTAGCTCCCTCTCAGGTGATTTCATTCACGCAACAACATTTGGTGTCAGGAGAGGGATCCCTTTGTGACCCATCGTGTGTCCAACGATCTTAGCAGTCTAAGTGGGTGAGAATTTTCTAAAATACCACTCATACTTGGATCTGTTCGGGTTGGTGGTACATGGGAAAACGAGGTACGACGAACGCGGAGAGCTGAGCTGGTAGATATGAAAGTGATGTGTGTTTATGTAAGTGAGGAAACGTTGCATGTTAACTTGGTGAGACGGAGCCACCAGTTGTGAAAGGGGGTAACCGACAGTTTGGGACGCCAGAGTGGGGGTGTGTATATTTGTTCAGGAAGCTACATTTTAGTGTATGCGTGTGTAAGTGTGATGCAGAGGAATACCGCAGGCATCGTGAGTTCAGGTGCTCAAAAGTGGCAGATTGTGGAGTATCTATTTTGTGGTTTTAAGTATGTGCTATTTAACTGGTACCCGTCTTTTATATTTTGCATAGTGTGGAAATTAGTGTGGATATATCTCAGAGAGAGGTTTTACCCAGATAAATCTACCAGAATGGCACCTACTGAGGTCAGGCAACACGAGGTTGAGAACCCTGATGATCCAAGCCAGCCCTTGACAATGATTACGACCATTCATAAGCTCTTCACCCCCGGGGCGAAACAGAGCGTTTTGTCTGAGTTGCCCTCACTTAAAATCGCCTGTGCAAATTCAGAATTCTAGCTTATGCTTGAGGAAATGGTTGAAATTCACCATATGCACCCTAAAGATATACACATATTGGTGAAAGCGAAGTTCCCGAGGAATATGTGGGACAGAATGGCCCGGGGGTGCGGGATGATAATTGGGCAACTACCGGGAGTGCCAGTAATGAAGGAAGATATCGCTCTTTTAAAGGGGAAGTGCTGCAGCGACTGGGGGGAGGCAAGAGAAGCTGGGGAACGATAATGGCGGTGATTCAAAAAGTTGATGAGACGGCCATAGATTATGCAGAACATAAATATCGAGTGTAGAGGAGTATTCAGGGTTGGATAATCCAGGGAGGGACAACCCAGTCTTCCTGAAAATGTTGAAGGAAGGCATGAGCTCAGCCCACCAGGAAGTTTCAGATTTAGGCGTATCGGTGGGGTCGACCTACTCTGTGATAGTTTCATGGGCCAGTGAGATAGACCGAAGGAAGTGCAAGAGAAATCGTGAAGAGGCTATAGTGGATGCAGCTGCAGTGATGTCCTAGAGAGTTTGTTCTGTTTGCTGGCAGCCAGGACACGAAGCAAGGAACTTCTGGAATAAACATGGGAGGGTAAAGGAGTTGATACGCTACAGGTGCGGCCTATTGGGACATGGTTGGAGGCAGTGTCCAAAACAGAGGAAAGAAAAGCAGGTGAAGATCACAGCAGACACACAATCTCTCACCCCATCGGTACCCAGTCTGACCAATCTGACTGTCCATCAGATCATAGAACGAGTAAAGACGGCTCCTAGGTCAGAAAAAGATGTGGCGGCGGGCCCCACTGCCAGCACTGGTGACCCATGGATGTACAAAACAGCAACGTTAGGGGGACGACAGTGCAATATATTAGTAGACATGGGCATCGGTATCGATAACAGACTTATCCTTGCCAACAACTGGACAGACCATTTATATTAAGAGTGTAGGAGGGAAAACAGTGAAAGCAGAAAGAAGCGAGTTGCAAATACTAGAAATCCGGGGAGTGCAGCTTCCTGTGTATTTCTGGGTATGTTCAAATATTGAGGGCACTATCCTTGGAAAAGAAATCCTAAGTGAAGCAGGGACCATTATAGATTTGGAAAAGGGAGAAATACTATGGACAAGTCAGGGGCAGCAAACACATAAAACCAACAGAATACACAACCGGGCTAGCATAGTCACAGCTGCGCCGATCACCAGAGACTGGAACCAGGATGGTGTCTATGGGTTACTTCATCAGCAGTTCCCAGCAGTGTGGGCTAGACACAAGCAAGATTGTGGTCGAGTAAAGATAAACCCAGTTTAAATAGTGGAGGATCTGTATTAAACCCCAGAAGCAGCACCCTATAAAAACTGATGCACTGACCGATGTTCAGGGTATAGCGAAGGAATAATGACACCAGAAAGGTGAGAGCATGAAACAGAAGGGAAATGAGTGGGCCGATGTTGCTGTGAAGAAGGCAATTGAAATTGAAAGAGTTCAGGGAGGAACGAGAGAAGACAGTTTAGTAAAATTATATGAAGAGGTGGAGGCAGAAGAGAAGAAAAAATGGAGGAGAAAAGGGGCAAAGGAGGGACCAGACAGGTGCTGGCCACAAGGGGAGGAAAGTGTCACAGTGCCCCACCATGTATGAGGGGTGATTGATAAGTTCATGGCCTAAGGTAGAAGGAGATGAGTTATTAACTTCAAACTTTCTGCATAATCACTCAAAGAGTTGACCTGCATGTGCATGTAACGAGAGTGTATAACTCATCTCCTTCTGCCTTAAGCCACAAACATCAATCACCCCTGCTGTGGACACTTTCTGGAGGTCCAAGATCCGTATGCTCCACGACCACTGGACTAAGTGTGTAAATGTAGGAGGGGACTATGGTGAAAAATAAATGTGCTAGGTTTTCCAAAATTGACTCCTTCTACCTTAGGCCACAAACTTATCAATCACTCCTCGTATTAGGCATATACTGCTGAAGTTATATCATGAGGTGATGCATCAGGGAAGGCAAAGCATGAGCACAACCCTCCGGCAGGACGGGTGGTGGCCAGGGATGGGCAGGCATGTTGAGAAATTCTGCTGCCGTTGTATTGTTTGCACCCAGCATAACCCTGGTAAGGGCAGGAAGCTACAGCTGGCAAATCAGCCTTGGCCGAGGGGAGCTTGGGAGAACATCCAGATAGATTTCACAGGGCCTCTGCCGAAAAGCAGGGGGAAGAGCTACTGTCCAGTAATTATGGACCACTTCACCCGGTGGGTAGAGGCTCTCCCAGCAAGGGACTGTACCACCAGCACTGCTGCATGGATCCTAGTTCAGGAAATGCTCCCAAGGTGGGGAACCTCAGTTCAGGTGAACTCGGATTAGGGAGCACATTTCACGGGGAAAGTGATGAAGTAAATGTGCGGACTGCTAGGGATTCAACAATGGTTCCCCGTGCCCTACCACCCCCAGAGTTCAGGGATGGTAGAAAGGATGAACCAAACAATTAGCCAAAGCTATAGCTGAGACAGGAAAGACATGGGATGACGAATTACCAGGAATCCTGATGAGATTGCGCACAACCCTGAATGCACGTTGGGTCTCAGCCCCTACGAATTATTGATGGGGCAAGCAATGCAACCCCCTTATGGGGTAATTACGGGTTGCAGGGAGCTTGGGGCTTACAGAGATAGAATGACCCAATATGTGAAAGACCTTTGTAACCAACTTAAAATGTTGAAGGACTGAGCAAAAGAACAGCAGCGAATCGCTGATCAGAGAGAGCCAGAGGGAAAGGGGATAGTCCTTCCACAGCCCGGTGACTAAGTCATGGTGAGGGTGCTGCTGGAAAGGCCAGGGTTTGCACCCAGGTGGACAGGACCACAGATGGTACTCTTAACCAAAGATACTCTTGTCTGTGTGCAGACTCGGAGAGGCACTGGACTCAGGTTAAAGCATACGACCCACACTCTTGTTGCTCCCACAGACAGAGGGGGGATCCAGTGTACCCAGTAACCATGTAATTACAGAGAACCTAAGAGAGGAACACCAGCCGGCCATACCAGACCTGACCACAGCTGATGAAAACATACCTGGAGGAAAGGCAAAGGCAGAAAGTGCTGGGAGTGTGGCAGAAGACACTGAGAGCATGATGGAAAACCATGAATAGCCTGCTAAAGTGTGATGATGATGGTACTCTGTAAAGAAGGCTGGTTGCCGAAGGTAGATGATTAGTTTAATAGCATAGAATAGAAAATATTGGAAAACAGATGGGGAGGGATTTTTAAGTTAAAGCAGAGGCAGCAAGTTCCACAACTTCAATGGCGTACAGCACACGACATCTGAAAGCAGTCACCCCCAGTCTGAGGAGCTGGGCCCTTTCAGCAGTTGGGCCAGTGATGGACTGGACAGTTTGGAAGGGGGTGCCACCAGGGAGAGGTCCTTGCAGACATTTACGTAGAGGCCACCCCAACCCCTTCCCGTACATCGATGAGAGGGCCTGTGGGTGCTCCTGGAAAGACAGATTCAGCGACCAGAAAATGAAGGGCTGAAGACAAAGGAATGTGATTAAGCTGCAGTCAGCCTGCGGGGAAAGAGCCGACAGGCACATGAAAGAAGCCGCATTTCTAAAGACTTGTTCAAATTTCTGGAACAGCCTCTTTGCTTAACATTTGGTATGTAGCGATTAGGAAATATTAGGGTAGATATAGAGGCACGCAAAAAACTGGGGGGGGGGGTGGAATTTCAAGGAAGGGCAGTTTGCTGCCCTATTTGAGTAGATCCTCCTAGGTTGGCCATTCCTGGTGCAAATTTATTTTTGCCCAGGAGGGCCAAGAGGAGAGATTGCCTTTTCACATCTTCTGATTACATCCATCCCACCGGAACCAGCAGCATCGGGGCTGGTATTCAGGAATCCTTTGTTCCAAACGGAATCCACATACATGCTTAACATGAAGGACAAGCCATATTTACAAAGTATAGATAATGCTGTCTTTGAAACTACACGCAAATCTCACATCCATCCCACAGGCACCAGCAGCGCCTGGAGTGATATTCCGATATTCACAGTTTTTAGGAAATGTATTGACAAACAGAACAGAGGACTGGTGGCCAAAGCCACTTGCTACTTGCTAAGTATAAATGACCTAAACCCAAGAATTACTCTAACACCAAGTAAACTACCAACCTTCATGGCTTTAATTTGTGAAAGGAAACCAGAGTATTAGGGAGAAACCAACATGGTCACACAGAGAACAGACAAATAGCTGCAGATAATACCAAAGATCAGAAATGAACCTGGCTCACCCAAAGAAAATCACACTTGATCATCACTCTTAATCATAGAAAGGAAGACATTTCAATTAATATTTTATTACAAATATCTTCTAATATTCAGACTAATTGCAACTATTCATGGATTTTATCAATATACAAATATGTTTGCATCAAAATCTAAGCAAAAATTCCCTTTGCAAAACTAGCTCAGTTTTAGGCAAAGTTAGTTCTAGATTACTGACTGAATCCAAAGTGGAAAATCTGGGTCATAAAGTAATTAGATCCAGAAAAATTCTGTACAAATTACAGTTTTGAACTCCATTCCTTCAGCGAATGCAACACAAAAGTGAACTCTGAAATATTATATAAGAAGTAGCATTTTGCAAATACACGTCCAGTGGAAAAGTTAGCCTTAAGATTTTGAGGAACTTAGGAATGATCAGCTAGGAGTTGTTAAAGGACAATCATTAACACCTAAATTCAGGATATTAAATATATAGAAGTTACTTAATACTAATTTGAAATTTAAATTTCTGAGTGAATAGGAAATTTAACAGGGAAATGTTCATGAGCCTGTCTGAGCTGAAAATTAATACATTATGCCATAAATAGGTATTCAAATGTCATTAACTTTATATAAATATTCCAACTGCCCTACTGAGTCTCTTACTCTGGTTTTCTGTTATTAGAATGGATTCCAAGATATGTAAGATCATAAGGCTATTATCCACAGTAATCTTCTTTGCAAATCCATTGCATATTTATGAATATTTGGCAATTACATGGACACCCTGAAAAGCAGCATGCTCTGTGTCCCTAGTTATTATCCTCCTGTCACTGACGTTTTGCAAATGATATTGCAAATGACCACACTCACTATGATTGCATACTTTGCAATTTCTGTGAAACAGAGTCATTTTACAGATCAGCATGTGTGACTGGTCAAGGTCTTTGCATTAGTCTTTTTGAGGAAAAGTGAACAATGATATTTGCTTTAACCTTTCTCCATACCACTGGATGCTTTCCTTGTGTATTCCCAGCAGTTGTACTAAGGAGACTGTGTTCAATCAATCAATGACCTGCAGACTTCACAGCCTTCACAGGTGGACATCCTTTAACAAGATTGTTCACTTTGTTTCCTGTGACAGTAGTTGCAAAATCTCTTTTATGAAGATCAGAGTCTTTGATAGTTTCCTCTCTGTCCACATGCTAACTGAAAATTGTTTATTCTCCATAATGCCTTTTTTGGAAAGCAGGAGGTAAAGTCCTACCTACATGATGAACATTGAAAAATAGCAAAGTAGAAAGCTCATCACCAAATACAAACTATAGCCTTGTCACTAAAAGCATTAATTAGATGATCTACACGACAATGTGCATTTATAGACCATGTGGAACAGCATAGTCACAGAGGCATAGAAACAGGCCCTTTGGCCCATTTACTCCATGGTTATTATGTCTAGTTCCATTGACCAACGCAAAGACCATAGCCCTTCAAGCCCTTTAATGTACCTACCCAAATTTCACTTAAATGTTGGCACTTACATCCAGCACTTCCACTAGCAGTTCATTCCACACTCTCATCGTCACCCTCTGAATGAAGAAGCCACTCCTCAGGTTCCATTAAATATTTCACCTTTCATCCTCAACCTATGACCTTTAGTTCTAGTCTCACCCAGCCTCAGTGGAAGAATGCCTATCTATAACTTTGATAATTTTGTATACCTCTATCACATCTCCCCTCATCCTTCTGTGTTCCAGAGAGTAAAGTCCTAACCTATTCAACCTTCTCCTTTTAGTCAGGTAACATCCTTGCAAATTTTCTCTGTAACCTTTCAGCCTTCTTGATTGCTTTCCTATAAGTGGGTGACCAGAACTGCCCACAACCCTCCAAATTAGGTTTCCCCAGCATCTTATACATCTTCAACATAATTTCCCAGCTCCTGTACTCAATGCCCTGAATTATGAAGGCCAATGTGACAACAGCACTTTTTATGACCCTATCTATCTTCAACACCTGTACAACACTATCAAATTGTGATACCTGAAGGAATTATAGATCTGAATTCCCATTTCACTCTTTTCTACCGGATTCTTAGATGCCCCAACTTTCACCGTGAAGTCCTATCCTGTCTTGTCCTCTCAAAATGCAATATCTCACACTTGTTTGCATTATATTCCATCTGCTATTTTCAGACCATTTTTGCAGCTGGTCCAGATCCCACTGTAAGCTTTGATAACCTTCCTCGCTATCCACTGCATTGCCAGTCTAGGTGTGATCCACAAATTTGCTGATCCTGTTTAACACATCGTCATATAGACCATTGATATAGATGACAAGCAACAAGAGATCCAACACCAATCCCTGTGGCACACCACTGATCACAGGTCTCCAGTCAGAGAGTCAACCACCTCCTACCACTTTCTGGCTTCTCCTAAGAGAAAGAATCACTATTGACATTTAGAAAAAAAAATCAATGCAGTTAGCATTGAAGACCACACAAAGATAAAGCTGAACACATACATCACAGCAATGAGGAAGATGCAATACTAACTGCTGGAGCCTTCTACACAAATTTCAGCCTCTCGTAGAAAGACTTCAGTCAGACAATGTTATATTAATGTTATGTAGAATACAATATGAAAGGGAGAAAATGAAGCATCAGGAAATCACAAGTCTTTCTTTTACATTGGAAGAATGTCATGCTAGGTTATGAAATCTGTTAACTTAAGGAAACCAGTCTAGCACAATTCTAACATTTTTTAAAGCAGTTCCAAAGATTAGCCTAATTCCTTGTCAACTACTGGCAGTTCTGATATTAGTCATTGAAAGATGAAAAATATATTGAATTACATTAGGTTGTGATCTAAGAACTGAAAGGCAAAAGCTTAATTTGACATCAGAAATTAACATGATATTTTCATGAAAATAAATAACACTGCAGTCTCAGATTCCAATTTTTAATTATGCAATGATTATGTCTGCTTCTGTGTGGATTCAACAAGGCAGTAGTAGTTACTGTAATATTTATCTTCCCATACATCACAAAAAAAACCACCGTTCATTTGTAAATGGTGTTCTATTGATACATGATCAATTACAGATCATAGTAGTACAATGAATTCCATTCATGTCCTTGAAATATATATCTCAGACCTTTGGTTCACTAAGTACTGAAGTCCAAGGACAGTGTAAATTGGTTTTTTGCCTTACCTGATCATGAGGATCTATCAGAAATATTTGACTTAGATCATGTTTTTTTTGTGTGTGCCATACTCTGCCAGAGCCTTGGTGACCACTTACTTTTTTTCAAGTGGTTGTCTTGGAGGAAAGATTCTGTGAGTGGTCCCTCATGTCCTTCTCACAGTGCAGTGTTTTTTTATGAGGCCGAGTTGTGAGCTTGACACTCAACCCGGCACGGATGGAAAGCATGTCCGGGAACCGGGAATCCGGGACTGGATTCGAACTCGGGAACCTTCGCTCTGGAGTCCGGCGCTGATGTCACTGCGCCACCAGATCATGTAGCTACTGTGATATTTATAGGCATAATAAAATAGTGATTTGAAACGATTGAAGGCAACAACTCAAATAAAAATTTATCACTTTAGTTGCTATGAAGATTTTCAAACTCCAGAGGATAGCAGAGGTAGCTGACGATCTCTGAAACGCTGAAGTCTGGTCGCTGGTCTCTTCAATTTTCTTCCCTGAGCCATCTCTCTGCACAGTCTGAGAGGGTTGTGCCCATTATAGAAAAAGAGTCTGAAGTGACAGGCAGCTCACTGCTTTTGAGGAAGGGAGATGATATCACAAATACCATCCACTTAGCCCTGTAGGAGATTGATCTGCTCATGTGCGATATTTTTCTGTTCCAGCTGTACATGAGCGCATCTTACTGTCTGTAGGCAAGAGTAATCTTCTTAAGGATTTCCCCTTACTGCTCTGTAGGAGAAGACACTTGTTTGCTTCGCATCTCTGTGCTTGATAAGGGCATCAAGCTAATGATGTCAGGAATCTCACTAATTCTGAATAGCAGTGAACTGCTCCTGGATGGAAGACCAGCAGTTTACTTGGATCAGGGGAGGTTGCATACAGGCAGAAAGACAACACTCTTCTCTAGTTCATATGGAGGGAGAGGAAACAAGGAACATTTCATGAAAGCTTGCAAGTAATAAAAAAGTAGTGCACAATCAAGTTAGCTTTACAGTATCTTTGAGGGAATGGATTGCACTCATTCTGAATAACATGTTTTTTTATTGGGCAGGTATTACACATACTTATTAAAAATATCAAATGGCACCATCCATGCTTTCTAAGGTATAGCATCCCAGTTACTCATGGAATCCATAGTTTATGACCTCACGAAAATAGAAATGGAATAAGTAGGGTGGAACAGAGAACCTCACTTTCCTTTGTAAGCTTTGAGAAATGCAGTGGAACAAAAAGTGGAAGAAATACATCACATCCCACACAACCTCAGGTTATTCTATCCAGCACCTTTTGGTCCAGTTGCGGTAATGTCTGCAGGTCATGCTTTGTCCTCATCAGCCCCATCAAAACCTACAGAGATGAAGCAGAAGTAGGTCATCCTTGAATCTGAGAAATTTCCAAAGATGATTCACGACTGATTCATTATCCATCTTATCATCCATCATTTAACAGAAACCTGATGTATGACCGTAATAATTGGGATGAATTGGTCTCCAGTTTTCACATTGAAGACTCATAATCTCAAGACCTTTGCAAGTGGATTCTTCCTGATTTCAGTTTTGATGTTCCTGGAATTGTTTTCATTTGTTTTATACTTTCTAAATGCTATCTTTCGATGATGACAGATCATTTACCCATTCAACTCACAAACAAAATCTGTTCCTTGATTATCAAAACTTCTTGAAAATCTTTATACCATTACTGCATAACTGTTTTGTGATGAGGGGCAGATCTACCACTCCAAATCACACTTACTAAACATCAATTTCTCCTAAATATATTCAAAATTGATGGTGGTTGAGTCCATATAATTTTGTGAAATCGACAACGGACACATGTAGAACAAAAATCTTTGCCATATAGATTTTACACTAGATAACACAGTGATTCTGTCTGAGCTGATCTTTTTGATCATGTAGGTATTGCTAAGAATCTTTGGTCATTCATTTATGTTCACCCCTCATTGAAGGTGTACCATCTGTTAAAATGGCAACCAATTTATTGAATTTCAAACCCAAATTATTAATTTTTTTGATGATATTATTTACCACTGAAGAGATGGCAAGCTCCATCAGTTATTTTTAAACTTCAAACTTGTTCTCCCTGTTACTGGAACTTTCCCCATGATTCTCATTACAGATGCCAGTTATTCTATGACAGCACACCATTTGTACTTGTTATGCTTGCTGCAACTGAGAAGTACATATGGATTTTTGTGCCATCTTTTAGCTGGTATGAATCTAGAACTGACATGGAGTTGAATGTGATTCAGACTAACTTTTTTAATTTGTAGTTTTAGCATGACACTGCCTTTCATAAAAACTTCTATGTGAAAGCCCAAAATGTTATGTTAATTAATGAGGGAATTTTGTAGCTTTTCGCAGTACACTTCTGAGTTCATTTTGTCCTTATGAAAGATATCTAGTTGGAAACTCTCCAGTCCTAAATCTGCTTTGTTTTGTTTCGTGTAATTGTCGTGTACAATGAAAATTAGAAGTAGAGTGCTTGGTATTGTAATGCCATGTTGAAGTTTCATTTCATCTGTGTGCTGCAGTATTTTTTCTTGCACATTAAACACAAATTCAAGCCTCTGTCTTCAAGAAATCCTTATATTTCTATCCAATCTTCTTGAAGCTTTCAATGCTATTTGAGAAAATTTAAAATTTCTCCCTATGTGTTGTTGGTCTTGTTGTTTTCTGACCTTGATCTCCTTCCAACCCTTTGTTTTTCCCTCTACCTACTTCTCAATGTTCCACATATAGATGACCTACCATCTCCCCTCTGCTGCAGTCAGTGTCTTCAACATACTAACCTGCTGATATTGTATAGCTGTACTTCCATTATTGTTCCACTTTCCACCTCCCTTCTGCTTCCTTGTTGTGTTTTTGCTGCTCCAATTGCCACCTCCTCATCTCTTTGTTGTTCATTGTTATTTTTTGCTCCACCACTCCCTGCCTCACTGATCCCTCGACATCTTCCTGTTATGCCCTTGATGAATCTTCATTGCTCTGCTTACTGCCTCCTTGTAAGGCCCATTCCTGCACTGAGCTCTTCTATTTTCTAATTAGATCATGGCTGAGCAGATCTCAGTCTCAATTCCACACTCCTGCTTCCACAAAATTTGAACCACCAACAGAAGTATCCAAAAATAATCCTTGGATAGATACAGTAACTCAAATTGCAAGACAAGAGGATTGGTCATTTAAGACTGATGTGATTAGGAGATTTCATTTGGCAGAGGACAGTGAATCTCAGAAAAACTCAGAGGTATATCGTTGGAGGTGTGCAAAGAGGAGAGAGATAAAGACGGGGGCGTTCCAGATGAACGGAAACTGCCACAGGAAAAGAGTTGAGGCCTGGGGCAGACCAGTCATGATGCAACATGCTTGAGGGACCCTGCTCCTATTTTCTGATGTTTCTGTGATTCAGTCACAACAGTTCTCTGGACAGTGAGTTCTAAATACTAACTGAGCAAACAAATTCCTTCTTATTTCTACCTTACAGGGCAACTCCTTATTCTGAAACCTCTTTTTTCTTAGTTATAATTTATCCCAAAAGGAAGCACTTCTTCTAAGCATCTGCCCTCTCAAGCCTTCTCAGAAACTCATGTATTTTAACATTCACTTCTTATATTTCTGAAACTCTAGTAAATGTAGAACCTACTGTCTAAACATTATCTCACACATCAATTATTGAAGGAAACAATATAACAAATATATTCTAAATCACCTCCAATGCATGCATATTCCTCGTTATAGGGGAGAATAGTAGCTGTGATTGCGCAAACACCCAGTTACAACATTTTAATAGCTCATGCCTATTGTAATAATTGTCAATATTTCAAACAAGTTCATCAAGTTGATTCCTAGTGCAAAGGAGTTAACATGTTACACCATAAGACCATAAGACATAGGAGCAGAATTAGGCCATTTGATCCATCAAGTCTACTACACCATTACATCCTGGCTGATCCATTTTCCTCTCAACCGATTCCCCTGTCCTTTCCCCATAACCTTTCAGGCCCTGACTAAACAAGAAGCTATCAGCTTTAAATACACCCAATGAGCTGATCACCACAACTGCATGTAGTAATGATTTCCACAGATTCACCACTCTCTGGCTAAAGAAATTCCTCTTGTCTAAATGGATGTCCCTGTATTCCGAGGCTGTTCTTTCTGGTACTAGACTTCCCTGCCATTAGAAACAACCTCTCCACATCCACTCTATCGAGGCCTTTCAAAATTTGATAGGTTTCAATGAGATTCCTCTTCATTCTTCTAAATTACAGCAAGTACAGGCCCAGAGCCATCAATTGCTCCTAATACGATAAGCCTTTCATTCCAAGAATCATTTTTTGTGAACCTCCTTTGAACTCTCCCCAATGTCAGCACATCCTTTCTTAGATCAGGGGCCCAAAACTGCTTATAATACTCACTGTGAGTGCTTTATAAATTCTCAGCATTACATCCTTGTTTTTATAATCTAGTCGTCTTGAAATGAATGCTAACATCACATTTGCTTTCTTTACCACTGATTCAACCTGAAAATTAATGTTTAGGGAATCCTGCATGAGGACTCCCAAATCTCTTTGTTCCTCAGATTTTTGAAATTTCTACTTGTTTAGAAAATAGTGTACACTTCTATTCCTTCAAATAAAGTGAATGACCATACACTTCCCACATTGTATTCCATCAGCCACAGTTTGCTCATTCTCCTAATCTGTCTAAGTCCTTCTGAATTTAGCCTAGTTTTATCATGCGCCACCAAGTACCCTGAAACCACATCCTTAAAAATTGATTCAAATATCTTCTCAATCACTGAGCTCAGGCTAACTGGCCTGTAATTTCTTTTCTTCTGATTGCCACCCTTCTTGAGGAGTGGAGCGACATTTGCAATTTTTCTGTCCTCCAGAACCATGCCAGAATCTATTGATTCTTGAAAGATCATTTCTAATTCCTCCACAATCTTTTCAGCCACATTTTTCAGAACCCTAGTTGTAGTCCAGTGGTCCAGGTGACTTATCTATCTTCAGACCTTTCATTTTCCCAAGCACGTTCTCCCGTGTACTAGCAACTGGTCTCACTCCTGTGCCCTGACTGGTGTACACTAGGATCTCCATTCTTTTATAATCTCTTACCAAATCTCTCAATCACTTAGGAACCTTTGGTTCTTTGTGCTCTCTCAGTATATCTCCCACTCTTCATTCTCAGTCATCTTATCTCCGATGCTTTTTTACTGAGTGACCTACTGCTCTTTATACTTAGCCTTCTCCCATTCTTTCTACTCTACAATCCCTTGGTCCTTATACTAACTCAGGTATCTCCCAACTCTGGGCTGACTCATCCTTTCCTGGTGATTTGTACTCAATGGTTTTACATTCTTTGTGGTCACTCAGTGATTATTTCCTAATATCAAAGTTTCAAAGGTTCATTTAATATCAGATTATGTATACAATAAACAACCTGAAATATATACTCTTCACGGACATCCACAAAGCAGGATCCCCCATAAAATGAATGATAGAAAGATTAAAGCCTCAAAGCACCCTCTGCTTCCTTCGCACAAGCAACAACGAAAGCATTGACCCTCCCTGTGGCAGTAGAAGAACCAACACCAAGCAACAACAGAAGCTGCAAAGAACCCTTGATCTATCAAACCTATAGCACACAAACCAGCACTTCAATATCTTAGATCTGCTCTCTCCCAGTGAGGGAGAGAGAAGTTGTGTGTGTGTGTGAGAGAGAGAGAGAGGGAGAGAGAGAGAGAGAGAGAGAGAGAGAGAGAGAGAGAGAGAGAGAGAGAGAGAGAGAGAGAGAAGGTGTGTGTGTGTGTGTGTGAGAGAGAGAGAGAGAGAGAGAGAGAGAGAGAGAGAGAGAGAGAGAGAGAGAGAGAGAGAGAGAAACTCCTGAATGCCTGATTAGCAAACACACTGCCTGCTGTCTTAGTGTTCTAGTCTTGATGTTTTAGTCTACCACAGAGCTTCAGTGGGCGAAATCGGTGAGGAACCAGATTGTCCAAGGGGCCTTTTCAATGCCCTTCAGCT
Organism: Hemitrygon akajei; assembly: GCF_048418815.1. Classification (NCBI taxonomy): domain Eukaryota; kingdom Metazoa; phylum Chordata; class Chondrichthyes; order Myliobatiformes; family Dasyatidae; genus Hemitrygon; species Hemitrygon akajei. The sequence continues at coordinate 112,564,925 of NC_133125.1, forward strand.
CTCTATGCTTGCCAATCACTCACTATTTGTTCTTGGTGATCTCCTTTTCAAAGACATTCAGCAATCTCTACGTTTTTTTTTTGGATTTTGTGCATATTCTTTGTGCTCTCCCAGCAATCACACCATTTTGATATTCTGTCAGTGATCTCCTGTTGTTTCTATCCTTTCAGTAATACTCTGCTCTTTATACCGACAATCTCATGTTCCTTATTTTGACTTGACTGTGTTCCTTTCACTGAAGTCAAAATGCCTTATCTGTATATTCATTTAGTGATTATTGGAGCCATGGATCTGCTCTCTATCTGCATTGTATTCTGTGTTGAGCATTTATTATGTTTATCATGGTAAATAGTCACATTAATGAGGGTGTAGAAAAAGCAAAAAGAATAAGATACATGCTTTTGCTTATTTCGTGGCTGTTTGTAGCTTGGGACCGCTGGAGATAATATCTTTGCTGACCATTTAACGTTGTTTAAAAAATGTACAGTACATTTGCTATTAGAGGATTCAATTCTTTGGAACAATCCTTTCATTGGAGCTGAGGGTGCATCATACAAGTATAACAACCCTGGGACAGTTGAAGGATAGTGGCAATTGTTGGTTTTGATTTTGGATTAGTTTTGCCACACAGTAATGTCATGTTTTTTTAACCTAACTCAATAAGCTATTGTTCTGAATACTCATTCAGCAAACTTTATTCTTTATCGGCAGGGACCTCCTGACCTTTATGTTCACACAGCAATACACGATATTTTATACAAACTCAGCCAGCACCCACTCTTGATATGTAGGGATGGCCTGTTAGTTATGTTCACACATCACTCAGCCCTTTTCCATGCTCATCCTTTGATATCCTGTTGTATAAACACAAAGCAATCTTCTGCTCCAGTCACTCACTCAGCAATTTCCAGCACTTTATATCCCGCAGTTCTGCACACTTAGACTCACACAGTGAATTGCCCATTTTTCTTACACATTCTCAGTGATCTCCTGTCCATGAAGTATCTCCCTGTCTTTATTTACATTGAAATTTCTTGCATTTAATGGTCAGGATTAAACTATTATTTACACTCAAATATCTCATGCTTTTTTCATTCATTCTGTGATGTCTGGGTCTTTGCAATTAATTTATTCTTTAAGCTCAGCACTCTCTCATTTCAGTTATTCAATCAATGAACTCCGTGTCTTTATTCTTCGCTTGAGATCTTCAACTTAGTCTTTACAATTACTATCACCAGGTTTTCCTTATGGTTATCGCTTGTTCTTGGTACTAACTCAGTTTTCAGGTCACACAGAACTTTAGTACTCTTTTTACATAATTTACATTATCTTAGTTATATACACAGGAATCTCTCAACCACAGAGTACGGTAAGTTGTTGCACTTTATTCTCAGGAATCCTTTATCTCCTCACTTAATAGTCAACTGATTTTCACTTTTGTCCAATAATATTGCACATTTTATAATCAACAAGTACCTGATTAGTCAGCAACCTCCTATTTCAAAGTTCAAATTTCGAAGTAAAATTTATTATCTGAGTACATACATGCCACCACCCTGTGATTCTTTTTCCTACAAGCATACTCAGCAAATCTGTAGACAGGATCAATGAAAGAACAAAGGCATAGAAGACAATAAAAACTTGTAATGAAAATATAAATAAATAGCAATAGCAATAAACGAGAGCATGAAATGACAAGATAAAGAGACCTTAAAGTGAGACCATGTGCTGCGGGAACACCAGAAGTAGAATGAGTGTAGTTGTCCTCTTTTGTTCAAGAGCCTGATGGTTGAGGGGTAGAAACTGTTTTTGAACCTGCAGGTGTGAGTCCTGAGGCACTTGTACCTTCAACCTGATGGCTGCAGCGCGAAAAGAGCATGGCCTGGCAGGTGAGGATCTTTGATTCTTCTGTTTTCTGCAACAACATTTCATGTAGATGTGCTCAATGGTTGGGAGGGCTCTACCCATGATGTACTGGGCCAAATCCATTACCTTTCGAAGGACTTTCTGCTCAAGGGCACTTGTGTTTCCATACCAATCTGTAATGCAGCCAGTCAATGCACGTTCCATCACACATATATGGAAGTTTGTCAAGGTTTTTGATGACATGCTGAATCCCCAAAAACTCCTGAGGAAGAAAGTGGTGCTTTCTTTGTCACTTATTTTACACACGGTCAATGCTTTTGCTTACACCCAGTGATCTTGGATTGTCCATTGTCACTGAACAATCTCACATTCTCCATGCTTCCTCAATGATTGCCTGTTCCTTTTTATATTGTTCTCCTGGCAATACTCTGCTCCTTGCACTCCTGCCTCAAATTTCTGATCCACTTTGTCATTTCTAGGCTGTATGCATCATGAACATTTTTCCATTCTTTATGTTCATTCAGCAATCCCTCACTCTGCAGGCTCGCTTGACTGCACTCTTTATACTGAACGATGGTGGAGTATAGTATTATCATTCTTCATATTCGTGCGGTAGGTGGGTGCCACGGTATTGTTGCGTGTGCCATAGTATCGTAGTGGTTAGCGCAACACTTGGAGTTGGAGTTCAGAGTTCAATCCTGGCCTCTGCTGTAAGGAGTTTGTATGTTCTTCCTGTGGAACGCTTGAGTTTTCTCTGGATCCACCAGTTTCCTGTCATTGTTCAAAGACGTACTGGGCAGTGGGTCACTTGATCATTGTAAGTTGTTCTGTGATTAGGTTAGGATTAAATCGGGGTTGTTGGGGGTTGCTAGGTGGCACAGCTCGAAGGGCCCTACTCCGCACTGCATTTCAAAATGAAATATTCACTTAGTGATGAGCTCTGCGTTTTTCTGCGCTTTTTCCTCAGTAATTTCTTGTTTATTATACTTCTGAGAAAATCTCACATTCTCACTTTATGATCTTCTCTCTCATGTACAGGTTCAACAGTTATGGCCAGATTTATCTTCTCATTGATACTGTCATGTTGATCTCATGCTCCGTCCTGTTTACTAAGAGATCAACATCCCTCTGTTTATGGGCACTCAGTGACCACCTATTCTTTATATTAGCATCTCTCATTTATTTTTATACTCAGGAACTTCCTATCTTTAAACATGATGAGAATTCTCTTGTCTTTATATTTAAGCAGCCATTCCCCCATTTTATCCTCACTCCAGAAACTCAGGGATCTCCTCTTTATACTTCTGCCCAATTAGTGCTTCCCAACGCTTGTACTGACTCTGTGAGCTCGCCATTTATACTGATACATACAGATAGACCTCAGTATGTGCGGTTGGGAGACTGTAGGTCTGACACGGTGGTCAGCAGCACAGGAGCGCCGCAGGGAACCGTACTCTCTCCGGTCCTGTTCACCCTGTACACATCAGACTTCCAATATAACTCGGAGTCCTGCCATGTGCAGAAGTTCGCTGATGACACGGCCATAGTGGGGTGTGTCAGGAATGGACAGGAGGAGGAGTATAGGAAACCGATACAGGACTTTGTGATATGGTGCAACTCAAACTACCTGCGTCTCAATAACACCAAGACCAAGGAGATGGTGGTGGACTTTAGGAGATCTGGGCCTCATATGGAGCCAGTGATCATTAATGGAGAATGTGTGGAGCAGGTTAAGACCTACAAGTATCTGGGAGTACAGTTAGACGAGAAGCTAGACTGGACTGCCAACACAGATGCCTTGTGCAGGAAGGCACAGAGTCGACTGTACTTCCTTAGAAGGTTGGCGTCATTCAATGTCTGTAGTGAGATGCTGAAGATGTTCTATAGGTCAGTTGTGGAGAGCGCCCTCTTCTTTGTGGTGGCGTGTTGGGGAGGAAGCATTAAGAAGAGGGACGCCTCACGTCTTAATAAGCTGGTAAGGAAGGCGGGCTCTGTCGTGGGCAAAGTACTGGAGAGTTTAACATCGGTAGCTGAGCGAAGGGCACTGAGTAGGCTACGGTCAATTATGGAAAACTCTGAACATCCTCTACATAGCACCATCCAGAGACAGAGAAGCAGTTTCAGTGACAGGTTACTATCGATGCAATGCTCCTCAGACAGGATGAAGAGGTCAATACTCCCCAATGCCATTAGGCTTTACAATTCAACCGCCAGGACTTAAGAACTTTTTAAAAGCTATTATTAATGCTTTTTGAGATAGTGATTTAGTTGCATATCATATTTTTTTTTACTGAGTTAAGTATTGTATGTAATTAGTTTTGCTACAACAAGTGTATGGGACATTGGGAAAAAAAAGTTGAATTTCCCCATGGGGATGAATAAAGTATCTATCTATCTATTTGTACATATGATTAGCAGTCTCAGTGATGGTCACACTTTGTAGTCAGCAGGCGTCTGCTAGAATTACAGAAAAGCTTTAATGTGGAAGCCCAGCTTGTACAGACCTTTAACATAGAAGACCTGAGGAAGAAATTCGGCATGTCACTGTCGACCTTACCAATTTTGTTATCACAATCTCCCTCAATCTGACCTTGCACCTCACTGTCCATGTGCACTGCACTTTCTCTATAGCGGCTACACTTTATTATATATTCTGTTATTGCTTTTCCTTGTACTGCCACAATGTGCTGCTCTAATGTAAAGATCAGAATGGATGACGTGCAAAACAAGCTTTTCACTTACCCTGCCATGTGTGACACTGTACCTTGTTACATGTGACCAGGTTGTAGGTCTAACACTCTGCAGTCTTGACTTTTTGAGCCTCAAGTACCTGTTGATGAAAACCTCTAAGAGTTTGCACTGGTGCCACACAATAGTACAACATGTTTTCACTCATAGTATGGATGTCCATCTGTTTAAGCAGAAGTAAAGGTGCACACATTTAGGTCAATTTGAAGGTACACAAATGGCCTCCAGGGGAAGGGCCCAGCAGTGGCACCACTTGCAATGTCTTTCTGTGATTAAGCTTCTGAAAAATCATACAGTTCACTGCTCCTTTTCCTGCTTTGATTAGGAATCTTGGTGCAAACTATTAATTTTCAATTATGCCCATCATCTTCTACTGTGTTGCAGACACGCGCTTTGGTCCATAAAGCCTTTTCAACCTCAGATACATCACACAGTGAAGTAGATTGGCAACCTGAACACAGTAGGGTACTACTTGTACTTAAACTTCTGTTTTTGCTGCCTTGGCAGCGGAGTCAACCTGTTTGATGCCTTTAGCTATTTCAACACTCCTATTGGTACGGGCCACACAATTTATAACAGCAAGTGCAGTAAGTACTTGAATAGTAGAAAAAGATTTATAGTTAATTCACCATGTTTTATTGGTTCCTAAAGAGTTGAAAACCCCACATAGTTTCCCCAATTGTCTGTAATCATGTGCAACCCCAAGGTATAAGAAAAGTCAATGTTATTGCTTACAACAGCACTGGCTGCAAGGATGCAGGCTGTTGTTAGGGCATGGGGCTTTGCAACTTGAGTGGAGCTGGAGAAAGTTAGCAATGGAGCTTCAGATATTGTGTGAAGTGAACACACCTGCATATCCATTTTTTTTCTCTCCAGTAACAGATCGGGGGAAAAACCATCAAAGAAAAGTGACATCAGGGTTTGCACCAGATGGTATGTGTACAAGTTTTTCTGTACAATTTGAGAAAGGATCATTTAAAGTAAAGTGCATAGTCTGTGGTGGTGAAGAATGAAGATGACTGTAATCAAAATCACCTTGGTGCCAAGAACATCTTCGATCCCAGAAGCCAGACAGTCCACAAACAAAACGCACCCCATGTCGATGCCCCCATATTTCACCTCTATTGTTCCCACCACCCAGAGCTCATGTGTGTTGACATGAACCCAGGAATGTAAAGACAATACATTAACAATGGCATTAAGTGGATATAGCTATTGCTGCTCAAAACAAAAATGCCAGCCACAAGTGGGTCACAAAAGCCATATGCATATAAAAGAGGTAACATTAAAACTGTTAACAGATTCAGATTCATCAAAACATACAGTGAAACGCATCATTTGCCTAAACAACTAACACACCTAGAAATATGCTGGGGGCAGCCGCAAATGTTGTCATACGTTCATTTGTTAACATAACATACCCATAATACTCAGCAGAACAATACAGAAATAGAGTGAAATTGTAAGCAGATGTTAATCTGGTGATGATCAGCCAAACCTTGGTCACTGTTATTTTATGTGTTTTATGGTTAATTCTTGGGGGTGTTCCAATGTGACGGTTCTGTCAAACACTGCTTCCCTGACTTGGAACACCTAACAGCTAAATACCATCCAATCTATTTACTTTGGGAGTTCTCATGTGTAATCCTGAATGCAGTGTATAATCAGGTACCGCGTGATGTTTTCTCCAAACAAGAAACAGCTCATCCCAAAGCAATTCAAATTATAGTCAGAGACTTCAGCCGGGCTTGTTTGAAGAAAATCCTGCCCAATTACCATCAGCATATAACCTGTAGTACCACAGGTCCCAACATACCAGACCACTGTTATACTAAGATAAGGAATGCCTACTGTTTCTTGCCCCAAGCACGTTTTGATAAATCAGATCACCTGTCTGTCCTTTTCCTTCCTGCATAAAGGCAGAGACTAAAAGCAAGGCTCCAGAGATTAAGACAACTATGAGGTGGTCATGGGAGGCAGAGGAACGGTTACTGGGTTACTTTGAGTCAGTGTACTAGGCGTTCAAGCAGTCATCTAGGGATCTGAATGAATACACCGGAGTCATAGCAAGCTTTATTAAAACAGCTGCAGATGAGTGTATCTCCACTAAATCATTCAGAGTCTTCCCCAGTCAGAAGCCCTGGATTAACCACGAGATCCAAAATCTTCTGAGGGCCAGATCAGTCTGGAGACCAAGGAAGCTACAAGAGATGCAGGTAGAATTTCGGGAAAGCCATCTCATGGGCAAAGTGAAAACTCTGGCCAAAACTTGAATCTTCAAAGGATGCTCGACAATTGTGGCAGAGCTTGAATGCCATCAACTCCCACAAAGTTAAATCAACCTCTATTGGAGACAGCAAGTTTTCCCTTTTAGGTGAACTCAATGTCTGCAATGCTCGCTTTGACTGTCAGGCCATAGAGAAACCATCTCGAATGCCCACTTCTCCTGATGATCCTATGATCTCCGTCTCCGAGGCTGACATGCGGGCTGCCTTCAAGAGAGTGAAACTACAGAAAGCAGCTGTACCAGATGGGGTACCTGGCCACATACTAAAGACCTGTGCTGACCAATTGGCTGGTGTGTTCACTGAGATCTTTAACCTCTCACTTTGGCTATGTGTGGTACCCACCTGCTTCAAGCAAGCTTCAATTATACCAGTGCAGAAGGAGAGTGTGGTGACCTGCCTCAATGATTATCACCCAGTTGCACTTACATCCACAGTGATGAAGTGTTTTGAGAGGCTGGTGATGAAACAAATCAGCTCCTGCCTGAGAGGCGACGTGGATCCATTCCAATTTGCCTACCAGAGCAACAGGTTGTCAGCAGATGCTATCTCCTTGGCTCTTCACTCAATCCTGAAACATCAGAACAGCAAAGATGCTTGCATCAGGATGCTTTTTATCAACTACAACTCAGCATTCAATATCATCATCTCCTTGATACTAATCAATAAACTTTAAGACCTTGGCCTCAATATCTCCTTGTGCAGTTGGATTCCATGATTCTAGATGCCCATCAGTTAAGATTGACAACAACATCTCTTCCACTGGCTCCATCAACACAGGTGCACCACAGGGCTGTGTGCTTAGCCCCCTGCTCTACTCCCTTTGCACCTATGACTGTGTGGCTAAGCATAACTCCAACACCATATTCAAGATTGCTGATGATGCCACTATAGTGGGCCGAGTTAAAGGTGGTGATGAATGAACATACATGAGGGAGGTTGAAAATTAGGCTGAGTGTTTCCATACCAATAATCTCTCACTCAATGTCAGCAAAACCAAGGAACTGATGATAGATGTCAGGAAAGAGAAACCAGAGGTCCATGAGTCAATTCTCATTGGAAAATCAGAGGTGGAGAGGGTCAGCAACTTCAAATTCCAGGGTGTTACTATTTCAGAGGACCTGTTCTGGATCCAGCACACAAGTGCAATTGTGAGGAAAGCATGGTAGCTTTCATAGGAGTCTGTGGAGATTTGACATGACATCTGAAACCTTGACAAACTTCTATAGATGTGTAGTGGAGAGTATATTCACTGGTTGTATCATGGCCTGGTATGGAAAAACCAGTGCTTTTGAATGGAAAATCTTACAAAAACTAGCGGATTCGGCCCAGTCCATCATAGGTAGAGTCCTATCAACCACTGAGCACATCTACATGAAACAATGTCACAGGAAAGCAGCACCCATCATCAGAGATTCTCACCATCCAGGTCATGCTCTCTTCTTGCTGCTGCCAACAGGCAGAAGGTACAAGCGCCTCAGGACTTATACTCTGAGGTTCAGGAACAGTTACTATCCCACAACCATCAGGCTCTTGAATAAAAGGGGATAACTGCACTCATTGGCCCATCATTGAAATGTTCCCACGGTCAATATTCTCACTTTAAAGACTCTCAACTTATTAACTCATGTTCTCATTATTTATTGCTATTTATTTATATTTGCATTTGCACAGTTTATTGTCTTCTGCACTCTTGTTGATCTTTCATTGATCCTGTTATAGTTACTATCCTATAGATTTGCTGGGTATGCACACAGGCAAATTAATCTCAATGTCGTATACCATGACATATATGTACTTTGATAATAAAATTTATATTGAACTTTTAGTTAAATATATTTCAGAACTATAAGTTAAAATAACATTCAAATGGTAAAGGACATATGTTGCAATACCTTTAAACAGTATACAATAATATGCAGAGGCTAGAGTGGACTATCTGGGCAGCCTCCTGTGCTCACAAGAATTTTGTTATCGTTTTCCTTAACAATTCTCATCCTTTGATGTTGAAATTGCCTGTGGCAATATTGCAAAAGCACTCACATTTTTACTTAACTCTTCTCATCCCACACAAGGGTCAGTATTCATTTCCTTTAACATGGCTTGCAACACATTTACTATAACATTTTTTAAGATGGCATCCCCATCTAGGGCTATTCCAGAATACTTAGAAATACATTATGTAGGTGTTCTCTGTACAGTGGATTCCAGTTAAGTGGGCCATTGTTTAATCAGGGTAGCTTGCACTTCTGCATCCACTGGACACTACACTGCGTTTAAAGTGATCAGTTTTTAAATGATGTCAGTTACATGCATTTCTGTTCAAAAAGGAGTCATTTCAGTCAGAGATAGTTAGCGAGAAATAAGCATTAAGACAATTCAGAATTATTTTGCTTACTGTGGTTTCAAGAATTGAGGCTTGGAGATGCCAGAAATGGCCGGAAGTGAAAATGAAACTTCAACAAGTTAGGAACCATGATGAATTTGAAGATAACAACAATCATCTTCAATGTTATAATGAAAGTGAAGATTTGGAGGATGCAGCCATTAAAGCATTGTATGAAGGTAGTCCATTATTTACACTAGGTTTTTATGCTGATTTTTTTCATTTACAGTCAATCAAAAGAAAACAGCACGTACACTGGGTGAATTAGTCTGTCAATAATGATTAGGAACTAATACGCAGTTTTATAGTATTGTAGTAGTACTGGTAGTATTCTAATTTGCTCTGTATTTCATTTAAATACATAATTTGTAAGTCAGTTAAATGGTAGTTTGTCTTTTTATAATACCCTTCATCTATTTCCTTGAAACTTTGGCTAGTTGGGGCCACCACTTAATTGGGCCAAAATTTACTGGTCTCAATGTGTCCCAATTAATTGGAATACACTGTATTTATTAACACTATAGTCTGTCTTTTGTATGACACTCATGTCAATCTACAGTGCAAGGGAAACATTTTCTTAAACTCTTCCTAGATTAGTTCAGGGTACATCTACAGGTTCTTCCCACCCCCCCCCCCCCATCAGAAGCAAGAGCGTTCCTATGAAACCTTTCATAAGCCGAAATGTCGTAAAGTGAAGAAGCAATTACCATTAGTTTATATGGGAAAAATTTTTGAGTGTTCCCAGACCCAAAAAATAACCTACCAAATCATACCAAATAACACATAAAATCTAAAATAACATGAACATATAGTAAAAGCAGGAATGATATGATAAATACATAGCCTACATAAAGTAGAAATATTGTATGTATGGTGTAGTTTCACTTATCAAAATTGGGAAGACAGCAAGCCAAAATCGAATTGGAGAAAAAAAATGGGCACGTACACACATACGCATGTACACGCATGCACACACAACTGCCTGCACAAGGCTTTGGGGTCATGGTAGTCTTTCTCAGGGTAAACACACGTATAAAGTGGGCGCCTTTTTTTTGTAAAAGCAAAAATCCTCTTTGTTAGCGAAAACAGGTGCTAATGTAGGTCTTTCGTAATAGCGAGCAGTCATAATGCGAATGTTCGAAAAATGGGGGCCACCTGTAATTCAATATATGCTGCGTCTAATACTAATTGTTTCTTTTTAAGTACTGAGGTAGACATTATTATCCTTTCCCTCTTCTTCTGTGTCTTTTCATATGTCATTGATAATAATCCTGGTACTGATTCAGATTCTTTACAATTGTAACATTATCTCACAACTCCTATACTTGAGCACTGATGGATGAAGGACAGTGTGCCAAACATCTTCCTCACTCCCTGTCGGCCTGTGAGCTGGACTTCCAATTGTGTTATCAGAAAAATTGGAAGCTGTGCCTTGTACTGTACATCTATGTTCAAATCATTAATCAAAATGTGAAGTTATCAGAAAATGAGTGTTGATTAAATCAACACTAGCATGGGTTACTGTATATTATATATAAAGAGAGAGATGTGTTACTGATAGTTGTGCTGTAATGGAAACCTAGAATGTATCCAGTAATGATTGGCCTTTAAGTTGCCTTTCCCTTATGGTCCTCTCTCCTCTCCTATCAGATTCCTTCTTCTCCAGTTCTTTACTTTTCCCACCCACTTGACTTCAGCTATCAGCTTCCTCCTTCCCCTCACCCTGCCTTTTTACTCTGATGTTGTCCCTTCCTTTTCAGTCCTGGAGAAGGGTCTTGACCCAAAAAGTTGACTGTTTATTCTTTTCCATAGATTCTGCCTGACTTGCTGAGTTCCTCCAGGATTTTCAGTGTGTTGCTCTAAGTTCATAGCTGGGTTATATCCATGCTCCTGGTACAGTAGTGCACAGATTTTGTGAAAAGTATGAGAGGGACAGAACTGTGTGAGTGATTATGGACCAGAGGATCAGAGCATTGAAAAATCAGTTAGACCATAAGACCATAAGATATAGGAGCAGATGTAGGCCATTTGGCCCATTGTGTCTGCTTCGCCATTCATTCATGGGCTGATTTAATTCTTCCAGTCATCCCCACTCACCTGCCTCCTCCCCGTACCTTTTAATGCCCTGGCTAATCAAGAACCTATCTATCTCTGCCTTAAATGCACCCAATGACTTGACCTCCACAACTGCTTGTGGCAACAAATTCCACCGATTTACCACCCTTTGACTAAAGTAATTTCTCCTCATCTCTGTTCTAAATGGACGTCCTTCAATCCTGAAGTCGTGACCTCTTGTCCTAGACTCCCCTACCATGGGAAGTAACTTTTTCATATCTAATCTGTTCAGGCCTTTTAACATTCAAGCCTTACAAAATATTAGAGTTCTTTGTTAAATGTCATTATATGGGATACCAGTGCATAATTTTGTGAAGAAGATAGATAAAATAAACCACTTAATTTCCTTTAACAAGGATTCAACATTATTGGTAGAAATTATAGGTAGAAGAATCTGGACTCACTGCAGGTCAACAGCAGATGTAATCTTGATTCTGACTTGAAGCATCTAGAGAACATCAAACCATGCATAGGTCAGTCTCCTGTTTATTGATTACATTCAATACCATCATCCCTTAGTACTAATCATCAAACTTTTAATCCTGGGCCTCCATACCTCTTCTGCAACTGGATTCTCGACTTTCTGATCAGGAGACCACAGTCTGTCTTCTTGGGTTGTCCATTGGAATTCGATGACGACGTCCACTCCTTTAACGTTGAGATCTTTGACAGACAGACATATAGACAGACATACTTTATTGATCCTGAGGGAAATTGGGTAATCTTTGATGACTATACAGTCCTATCCTGGACCCACGAGTTTTATTGCAGGTTGGACATGTGTATGTGGTAGTGGTGGTAGTGATGGCAACCATGGTCGCATTTCTCCTGGCTCTCTTCTGCTGCCTTCTGGTTGTTCTTTCCATCTCCAGAATATGAACCCCATCCCTACACAGCTGTCACCAAGTGTTACGGTCAGCAGCAACATCCTCCAGGTCCTCAGGTCTGATCTTGCACTTCCTTAAAGCATTCTTCATCCGATCCTTATAGTGCTTCTTCGGCCCTCCAGCTGAGTGTTGACCATGATGTAGCTGGTCGTATAACACTCTGCGGGGTAGCTGACATGGGGGCATCCTTATCACGTGCCCCAGTCACTGCAACTGACTCTGGGTGATCATGGCCTCAATACTTCTGCAGTTGGTCTTTACAAGTATTTCAGTGTGAGGCACCCGCTCACACCAAGTAACTCCCAGGATGCGCTGAAAGCAGCTTATGTGGAAGCGCTCCAAGGACTTGATGTGATGGCTGTAGATTACCCAAGCTTCACAGCCATAAAGGAGGGTGGTGACATAGACCATTTGGTATACAGGTATAGACCTTTGTGGAGGGACGAAGGCTCCTGTTCTGAAAGACTCTACGCTGAAGTCTCCCAAAGGCAGCTGATGCCGGTTTAATGTGGCTCTGGATGTCGTTGTCAATGCCGCTATCCTCAGTCTGTACAGATGAGTCATAACATCTCTTCCTGACTGGCTTTTAAGGATATGCACTTGGCCCACTACTCTACCCACTACTCTTCTCTCTCTACACTAGGGCTGTGTGGGTAAGAAAGTATCCTGATAGGGTGCATCTCAGCCTGGTATGATGTCTACTCTGCTTTGAACAGATAGAAGCTACAAGGAATTATTCTGTTGCACTAAAGGTCATCAGTGTCTGTATTCTCAAGATATGGGAAGTAGTCCATACTTTCCAGAGTTGTGTCTGGAGCCAGTGTTGAAAAGTAGGGACAAGTTGTTAAAGGGTCAATACCTTAAAGGTTTTAACTGTAAGGCTGAACAGCAATTGTGTTAGGCTCCTGTACATTGGATGATAATCATGTCAATAAATCTGGGATCGATCTGAGCAAGAGAACAGATGCAGCAACTTCCAAAATACTTCTATTTTTTGCCAATTTGGTGTTGAAGTCTAAGATTTGGTGTTGAAGTCTAAGATGAGTTAGAGCAGACAGCTGTACTGCAGCTCAATTTGGTCCATTAGTATCATAAAAGATTACTTTACTCAAAAGTAGCTTCATAGTTAGAATAATTTATCAACATATGCTCTGTTCATAGATATTGTTGGATATTGTTGCAAGCATTGGTTGAAGTTTCTTTTATTCTTTCCTTTTTCATGTCTTTTCTTGACATCTATATCATATAGGGAAAGGCTTTGCATAAATTCCTTGTGCTTCACTTCCACAGAAACAACGCATTCCTTTCAAAGATATGTAAATCAACTTTGTTACATATTCATACAAGGCTTCACTAGATAAAGGCTTTATTTGTTCAAAGCAAAAAAATTCCAGTGAGTCTGGGAACATCCATGGCACCTCTTGTCAAAGAGTATAATCCTATGATTTACAAATCAAATAAAAAAAATAATTAATTTGCAAAATTAATGTAAATTACTAGCTCAGAGAATGACTAATTTACTAAATATCTGACATGGTAAATAACCAGACCTAACATATTTGAGAAACACTTAGTAATTGAATCAAAAAGGAAAGCAGATAATGTTATACAATGATTAAAGTATTATGAAGATTGATAGCATTTTGCTTTCTTTTGGCTGAACACCATAGTTCAATACATGGTGTAGCTTAATGTTTTAGATGATTAATGTGTATGACATATAAAAAATCTCAAATCAATGAACCTCTTTCCAGCTATGTATTTCTAGTTGTTGAAGGTCAACCTATCTTCCTGCTTTAATGTTAATACTTTTGTACCTGGTTTACTGTAACTGTGGTTCTAAAATTGCAGGTGAAGCATCAATAAACCTGTATTTATTTTCTACTGAAAAAGTACTATAGATCAAACACTAGCATCACACCCAAAATGCTGGAGGAACTCAACAGGCTAGGCAGCATCTATGGAAAAGAGTACAGTCAACCCTTCATCAGGACTGGGAAAAAAAGATCAAATACTTGCCACTTACATTAAAGATATGGGCCGAGAAATTCTTCAGTGCTTTAGGCTACATCCGGACTACACTGGATAAATCCGTAACTGAAGCTTTTTCTTTTCGTTTTTACCCTCCGTCCACACTAAAACAGCGTTTTCGTCCCCCGAAACTGGAGCTTTTCAGAAACGCTTTCTAGGCTGGATATTTTTGAAAACGCTGTTCGGGCAGATCAGTGTGGACGGGGTAGCCGGAGACTTCTGAAAACGCAATCAGACGGCAGCGCGCTATTTCATTGTTTTCTTGAATGCAACCTAACAAATTCGGGACAGATGGCAACGAGACTGAAGCCAGAAGAGTTAGAAATGTACTCACCAAATACTTTGACCCATAACTTACTGAATAAATAAGTATACTGTACTCACTTTACCCTGTTTTCTGTCCTTGCTTTTATGAAGGTGGTTTACCTATTTATGCAAGTACTTCTCTGACAATAGATGTGTAACAGCCTAATGTAACATTTTATGGAAATGCAAGATAATACTGATACAGACATGCTTTATACATTTAACAAGGTGCTTTATTAATGCAACAGAGTTAGTCAGTTTTTCAATGTTCGTTGTCAGCCCGGTCAATTGGTGGCATTTGGTAAGTAGGTAATTACTTTTTTTTCTTTACTTGCTTGATAGTTACATTTTATGATAATTAGTGAGTGCAACTGGGCAATACTTTGTCATATTATTAAATTAAGTATTATATGTTTTATTGTACCAGTTAGACACTGAAATGTAGTGATAGACTATAATCTTGTTAATGTCTTAACTATCACTATATTTCTGTGGAGATCTGGAATTCATATATTTCTTTCATCTTGGTTTAGTGCTTGACATCATAAGAAACCCTATTCATATATATGTCACACCCAATTTGTGTACCTGTTCATTACATGAATGGGGAAAGGAAGTTGCCCAGTACGTGAAATGAGCAGGTACACAAATTGTATGTGACATATATAGAGAGAGGATATAGGAAAAGGCAAGCATTTTGTCAGCTCCGGCACCTAAAAAATTAGCACTGCACCCCTGGGCATGGACTAGATGGGCTGAAAGGCCTATTTCTGCACTATACTTCTCTATGACTCTATGATTTTCTTCCATTTTGTAGGTAGAAAAGAGAAGAAAATATAATATAGTGGAATCTTATAGATTAACACTGTGTGTAGTTATACAGATTTGCCTTCTGATTTTGTGAAGGTTCAGGCACTGCTTTTTTCAGACCCTATCAGACATCAATGATGGAAAGGTTTGCCACCTATGTTTTTATGTATGTTCCTCTGATACAATCCAATCAGTTCTGAACAAATTATTACCTTATTCATCATCATCATTGTGTGCTATGATATATGGCATAAGCCATCATGGTGACCATGACTGTTCTTGGCAAATTTTGCTACAGAAGTGATTTGCCATTACCTTTTTCCGGGCTGTGTCTTCACAAGATGGGTGACCACAGCTATTCTCAGAGATTGCCTGTCTGGTGTCAGTGGTTGCATAAGCAGGACTTGGGTATGCACCAGATGCTCATAAAACCATCCACCACCTGCTTCCGTGGCTTTATGAGACCCTGATTTGGGGCCTAAGCAGGTGCTACACCTTGCCCAAGAGTAACTTGGAGGCTTGCAGAGGGAAGGAGCTCCTTACACCTCCTTTGATAGAGATGTATCTCCACCCCACCACCCAACCGGAAAACTGTAAATTGGTAAAAACTATCCAACCATAAAAACAGTATAGTGCAGAGCATTGAAAAACAGTCCCAACCTGATCCTGCCTTTTCAAGAAAAACAGCTTCAAATGTCAAATCCTAGTAATTTTCTTGCAACCTTTATGAAGTCTTAAGATTTAATTGGTCCCAAAAGTACAGAAAAAACTCTTTGCCTCACTTTTTCTGACAAAAAACAGTTTACCTCCTTAGTAATTCATACTTAATGGTCATTATGCCTCGAACTCTCTTATTGTCAACTTTCATGTCCCAAAAAACCTTTTGAAGTTTCACATCACAACACAGTTTGTGTGATTGAGTTAGACATGCATATGAAAATCTGTTAGCAATTCAGACATTTTTATTTAATAGAAACTCAGCTTGAGAAAAGAAATATAAGGAATGAACAATTTTAGTAAATATTTGTAGCACTGATGACAAATTAGTTTTGCAAGTATGATAAGAAAGTGTTACTGAAATATCATTCTTTCATACAGTATATTGTTTGATTTTACTTCAGCTAATTATTACTAAATTTTTACTGAAAATCCTGTACTGAAGTCAACTTGCAGAATGTTTTCAAAATTATCCTTAATGTTACTCTCCATTTTTCAAATAATTCACAATAATAAAATATTCTTAACTGCAGCAGAAAACTCATAAGACCATAGGATCGTAAGATATAGGATCATAATAGGACCTCTTGGCCCATTGAGTCTGCTCTGCCATTTCATCATGGCTAATCCATATTTTTCTCTCAGTCCCAATTTCCTGCCTTATCACCCTTCATGCTTTGACCAATCACGAATCCATCAACCTGCATAGGGTTGTGCGTACTATTGTAATGATACAATAATCAACCTTTACACTTTAAGGTTGTAACTATAAATGAGTTTCAGTAAGATAAGTGGATGGAATGCATTAATGACTAGACAATTGTTCTCACAGATATTCTGGATAGGAGCAGGTGGTCCAAACTTCTAAGCCACATTCTGTTCTGTCCCTCCACTCAACATTGAGCAGAAGCTATCTGTAGTCCATCTGGTAGTTTTCAGGCACGTTTTAGTTCCCACCTCTGAGATGTAGGTTATTGGTGCACGCCCTCTATTGCATACTGTGGAAAGACCATGACTCTAATGCTGACTGTGCTTTGGAAACCATGCAGTAGTGGGCAGTACATGGCACCATCTAGCAAGATTTGGCTGAAAGCATCTTCAGTCAGTGATGATATGTGGTTGGTGCTTTATTTATAAATATGCCCATTGGTTGCAAACTGACCTTCACTTTAAGCAAATATGGTTATCAGCGGCAACAAGTTTTTTCCAAGTGGCATCCACAACATGTGTTCAAACTTGTGATTTGAATAGCACTGAATATTAAATGAGTGAGGAAAATAACCAAAGCCACATGGAATTATTGTGCCTTTGAGCTCAAGACTCCCTTCAACATTCCACTTTTATTCTTACATATATTAACACAAAATTGTCAGCAGGAATGAATAACAACTTTGGGTTGTTGCTGAATGATTTAATGCAATTGTCACTTGGATTTTATAATTATATTGTTCTTTCAGGATTCTTTAAATTTTCAAAACTCACAGGGACTGGTGTGGCAGAGTCTGGGGAAATAGAGTACGATGAGGAAAATAAGTTGACATGCAGCTTCTCAGCGGATGAATTAACTCATGTCTTCAAGCGACCTAGAAAATATTTAGTTATTTATACCGCATATTAAAGGCACCTCATTATAGCATGAAGAGGAAGCTTTAGAGAAGTTGCGGAGAAGATTTACCAGCACATCAGGATGTCATAGGTTGAGCGAGCTAAGGCTTTCCTCTTTGCAGTAATGGAAGATGATAAGTGGCTTGAAAGAGGTATACAATACGATAAGAAGTATAGATAGAGTGGACAGCCCGAGTATTTTTTCCCATGATAGAGATAGAGATGAGGGTCCAAATTTTAGGGTGTTTGGAGGAAAGTATAGGGAGGATGTCAGAGATATGGAAGGCCATTTGGGAAGGAAGCATTAGGTTATTCTGAGCCTACGTTAAAGGGTTGGAACAACCTTGTGGGCTGAAGAGCTTGTACTGTGCTAATACTGTTCTGTGTTCTACGTTATGAAGTGAACATCTCCACAAAAAAAAGCTGAAGCAACTTTTCTTCATATTTTCTTCAGTTTTGTTATTACTGTGTACCAACAATAATATCCTCAAGGTCACCATTGGTAAGAAAACTCATCTGGACCAAAACATAAATAACATTACTAAGAGAAGGTTTGTGTCTTGGTACCCTGTGGTGAGTGACATACCTTTTAATATCCCAAAGCCTTTCCACTATTTACAAGGAAGAAGTCAGGAGCAGAATAGAATATTCTACCAGTTGAACAACATTTAAAAAGCTAAATATCAGCTGGTAAAAATAACTTACTTAAATGTCAAATCACCTACAATTTTAAATACTTCTATTAGGAATTTGTCAGTTTCCAATGCTCTCAGAAGAACAATCCAGAAGATGCAAGTTTTTGGTAAGGATTAACAAAGTGCAGCTGCCTGCTTCTGGCTCTTCTATTGCTTTTCAATATCCTCACTTCTCCATCAGATTCTTCTGCTTTAATTAACATTTTTCTTGAGATGGCAATGGTGAGACATTAATTTGAACCACTGTGATCATGATGAAATGCTCTGACAATGCTGTTCATAGAACATTTCAGGAATGGGAGCCAGCCATGATGCATCTTTGATATATTTCCATGTACGGATGGTGAAGGACTGAAGGAAGAACCTACTTGTTTGGTGCACTTGTCCTATCAACCAGTCACTTTCTTTGGCAGAGGTTAAATATTTAAGAAAAGAGGAAGGCAGCAGAAAGGAAATTACAGACCAGTCAGCTTGATTTCAGTGGTTGAGAAGATGTCGGAGTCAATTGTTAAAGGCGAGGTTATGGTGTACTTGGTGACACAGAACAAGACAGGATAAAGTCAGTATGGTTTCCTCAATGGAAAATCTTGTCCAACAAGCCTGTTGGAATTATTTGAGGTGATTACAAGTAAAATAGATAAAGGGGATGCAGTGGATGTTGTATATTTATATTTACAGAAGTCCTTTGACAAGGTGCCATACATGAGGCTGCTTACCAAGTTAAGAGCCCATGGTATTATGGGAAAGTTACTTGCATGGTTAGATGATTGGCTGACTGGTAGGAGGCAGCAAGTGGGAATAAAAGGATCTTTTTCTGGCTGGCTGCCGGTGACTAGTGGCGTTCTACAGGGGTTGGTGTTGGGACTGCTTTTTTATGCTGTATATAAATGATTTAGATGATGCAATAGATGGCTTTGTTGCCCAGTTTGCAGATGATACAATGATTGGTGGAGGGGCAGGTAGTTTTGAGGATACAGGTAGAATGCAGAAGGACTTAGACAGATTAGGAAAATGTGCAAGAAAGTGGCAAATGAAATATAATGTTTGAAAATGCATGGTCATGCACTTTGGTAGAAGAAATAAATGTACAGACTATTTTCTAAATGGAGAGAAAATCCAAAAATCTGAGATGCAAAGGAACTTGGGAGTCCTTGTACGGGACACCTTAGAGGTTATCTTGCAGGTTGAGTCTGTGGTGAGGAAAGCAAATGCAATGTTAGCATTCATGGCACAAGGTCTAGAATATGAGAGCAAGGATGTGATGCTGAGACTTTATAAGGCACTGGTGAAGCCTCACCTTGAGTAATGTGAACAGGTTTGGGCTCTTTATCTAGGAAAAGATGTGCTGGCATTGGAGATGGTTCAGAGGAGGTTCACAAGGATGATTCTGCGAATGAAGGAATTATCATATGAGGGACATTTGATGGCTCTGGGCTTTTACTTTCTGGAATTTAGAAGGATGTGGGGGGGGGGATTTCATTGAAGCCTTTAGAATATTGAAATCCCTAGACAGAGTAGATGTGAAAAGAATGTTTCCCATGGTGGGGGAATCTAGAACAAGAGGGCACAGCCTCAGGATAGAGGGGCATTCATTTAAAACACAGATACAGAGCAATTTCTTTATCCAGAGGGTGGTGAATTTGTGGGATTTGTTACTACAGGCAGCTGTGGAGGCCAGGTCGTTGGGTGTATTTAAGGTGGAGATTGATTGGTTCTTGATAGGAGATGGCATCAAATGTTATGGGGTGAAGACCGGGGAGTAGGGCTGAGGAACGGCAAAAAAATGGAACAGGCAGGATTGAATGGTAGAGACCAAATGGCCTAATTTTGCTGCTATGCCTTGTGGTCTTATGGCCTACAATTTAGGAGTTGCTGAAAGTGTAACTTAGTATGGTGTGACATTCCAGTCAAGGAAGTTATTTTTTTGTGGCTGATAGCAAGCTTTGTAAATATTGTTGAACAGTGGAGAGTATTCCATTATTCATGAAGTTAGATATGGCCCTTGTGGTTAAAGGGATCGGGGGTATGGAGAGAAAGCAGGCATAGGGTACAGGGTTCTGAGTTGGATGATCAGCCATGATCATTCTGAATGGCGGTTCAGGCTTGAAGGGCCAAACGGCCTACTCCTGCACCTATTTTCTATGTTTTTATGTTTCTATGTTTCATTGAAGATAGTCAAATCCATTTTCCTTTCCCACCCAGAAGATGGAGAAATTTCTGTACTTGGCACTGTAACATTTGCAGGCTTCCCCGTGGTTGAGTGCCATTGTTAAAAATGCATTGTAAACTCTAAGACTAACTCATGCAAAAGAATATCCATAATTTCTTGGTTTGGCTGGTATGCTATCATAATCAAAGTGACCTGAAAGTCAGGTAACATTTGTGGAAAGTCAAACAAAGTCAACGTTTTATCACACCATTCTGATGAGCAATCTTCTACCTGAAAAGTTAGATAGATAGATAGATAGATAGATACTTTATTCATCCCCATGGGGAAATTCAACTTTTTTCCAATGTCCCATACACTTGTTGTAGCAAAACTAATTACATACAATACTTAACTCAGTAAAAAAAAATATGATATGCATCTGTGCTTCTCTTTCCACATATGCTGGCTGACAAGTTAAATATTTTTCACATTCTCTGATTTTTTTAAATCTTCAAGTAACTTGCAGATTTATTTTTGCATTTTTTGTAAAATTAAAGTCATTAATTTGTATCATAGGAATTGTCATACTACCTTCATTCTGGTATGCAACCTTTTCTAAAATTGTCATGCAACGTGAAAGAGAGGCTACAGGGCAACAGGATTGTTGACACAGAACTTCATGTGGACCTCAAGCATATTGTGAATGGCACACTGCAGTTTCAGTATGCATTCCACTGATGTGCTGAAGTTGTGTTTCTGCTTATGCTGCTCTCAATGATCCTGCTCCATCCAATAGAAGAGCTGTTAGTATCTGTCGTGCTTTGCTGCTGTCACCACCTCATCATTCAGTTGAAACAGCCAAATCGATAAGCCGCTGAGGAATCTGACCATGGGGAAGGAGGAGGAGAAAATGTAAGCTACAACATAGATACATCAAGTTCTCTACAAAAACAAAAATAAAATGCACCAGAAAGGCCAGTAAAATGAGGAATCCTCAGGTAGTATAAACTGAGCTGAACTCCAAAAGTTAAATTATAATGAAAACCAGCACTGTGATCGAGAGACTTTTGTGAATTGATGGAATGTCTTCAAACTATGAGGAAAAACTGACAGGGCAGATGGAGGAAAGCTTGTTTTTGATTGATTGTGATTTGATAAAGGCTAGATACGGTGCTTTAGTGCAGAAACCTGGTTTTACTGAAGCTCAAAATTTACTTCCAGATATGGTGGTTATGCTGGATTACTGGTTAACTTTAAACCTAAGTTTTCTGGTTAGAAAAATTATTAATGTTTATGAGCTGATTATGTGAGGGTGGGGCTGGTTCTGTTCGCTCCTCCGCAACATTCACCCCACTCTCCACGGCGCGGAGGCAGAGGTTGTATCCTGCTCCGGTCTTCCTATCTGCGAACTTCTCAACGATTTGCCCCGCTGTGTGATGAACTGAAGCTGATGCTATGGGCCTGCTCCAGCTGCTCTCGGCTTTGGGTTTATGGACTCACTTTAGTTCTGGATGCTGTTACTTTCTTTAACTGTTTGCACGATCTTTTTCTCCCTTTCAGTGCATTGGGTGTTCGCCTTTTTTAAAAATTGGGTTCTTTTGGGTTTCTTGTTTTGTGGCTGCCTGTAAGCAGGCAAATCTCAAGGTTGTATTATTTATACATACGTGATAATAAATGTACTTTGAACTTGAACTTTGAACTTTGAACTAATCGAGCTCATATAGACGGTATGGTTATGGTTAGGGTACATGTCTTTCTGCCAACAGATTGGAAAATCATATATTTATGCAGCTGCATTACAGTTTTAATGCTTACAGTAAGACTAAAATGAATTAATATGAGGTAATATGAATTAACTTTGAAATGAGGACTGAAGGAAAGCAATGCATAATGGACTAATACAGTATAATTCACAATATATGTAGTTTGTTACATGCCGATCATGCTTCCTTGCATATAGCTAAAATTGAACTTGAAATACTGATAGTTTTGTTGATACGTTTTTCTTCTCGCCCCCATCTCCTTTGGGAATATAACTAAGTTAGACTGCAGTATCTGAATGGTAAGAATTGAGTCAATGCTCTGGAATGTACAATTACATATTCTGAGCATTGCACTGTGAATGTAATAAGAGGCACCATGAAGATAAAGATACATAATTGATAAGATTGCATTTAACTGCTTTGGATGACTGTGGTCAGGAAACTCAAGGTGTGTGAAAAGTCAAATTGGCTTCCAGCAGGGAAGAAAAAATGTTTTATTCTGTGGGATGAGTAAAGAAAGCAGACAAGCTGAAATATATTAAGTGGATTCTTATTTCAAATAGAAATGAATAGATGAAGAACATGTTAATTAAAGCTGTAGTAAATGTCACATTAACCAGTAGAACTAATGCACAGGCACATATCCAAGTGGTATCTGGTTTCATCTCAGTATCGACATTCCTTTCCAAACTGCAACACCAGCTGAATGCCTTTAGCTATCCTTTTTTAGAATGTAGATTTTCTCATGGGATGGATGGAGGTAGAAACTAATAATATTTTTCTTGCACTATCAACCACAGTCTTTCTCAGCTATAAGCTCTCAGGGATCTTGCAGTTCATATATTTGAAAAAAATAGTATGCTATTCCTTGAGAGAAAGTGTGGACAGCTGGAATAAAGTAAGGAGTTGAATGGCATACACAGCCAATTTATGGTCAGTGGCCACTTTATTAAGAATAGGAGGTACATAATAAAGTGGCCACTGAGTGTATGTTCACAGTTGTTAGATTCTGATGTTTTTGATCAGAGATTTTTCAGAAGTCAAGAGCGAGGCATAAAATTTGGTACTCACAGTCGTTTATTAAGCACTACAAAAACAAAGGAATTGAGGAAGGAAGACACCAAGAAAGAAGGTGCAACAGGAAAGAGAACAAAGAAAAGTGTGTGAGCCAATGCACTCTGCTCTTCTCATACCAGTTTGTTAATTCCATTGGATTTCCATAGATAACAGACAATCCATTCAAATTTTGTAGAGAAGAGGTAACCAATCGTATAGTCCCTATTGAAATAATACAATACTCAAGACAGAATTCAGAAGATCTTTGACTACTAGGAAGCACACTGAAAATCGCATATACATAGTTAATTATATAAAAATACAAACAAGCATAAGTTAAACTGCAAAGAAAATAACACCGATATAGCCTAATACAACATTCCCCTCTTGATTCTAAATCACATATTTAGAATCAAAGGGGGAATGATGGATTACAATCACATATTTAGAAACATTACATTTAGAAATTCAGAGGCAGAAAAACTGTGATATCTATGTAAGTATTAAATAATCAAAATTTACCTTTATTATGAAACTATCAAAGGATTGATAGGATTATATCAATGTTAGGTAGATTGTCTTTGTAAGTAGCTCCCTTACATGAGTTTGAACTGCTCTATTAATGATAACCCTTATACAAGTAAAAAAGATGCAAATTATGATTAGACATATCGGGATAAATAATATGACTTGTAATATTGAGTAATCCCAGTTTCTGAGACTTAAATTAATCCAATCAAAGAAATCCTATCCATCAGACTGATGTATTTTAGCTGCATCTCTCTGAATATGATCAGCTGAATTAGTTCTGTCTTCAGACTCGCTAGGTATGTAAGTACGACACTACTGTTAAGAGAAGACCTAATGCCATACGAGTTTGACGAACCATTTTACACATGGCAATTGTTTCTGTGTTATTTTTTCCAAGGCTGATGTTACTTTTCCCAAGCGTTATTGCTGATGCTGATGTTGAAAGGAGTATAAGAGAAATTAAAAACACCCCTCTTATGTTTTTAATCTCATACTCTTTGCAACATCATAAAATCGGAATAAAAATGATGTGATATGATGTAAAAGTAACAATGATCTGGTTTGTTTCATTTACGTCCAGACTCGAGAAGCAAGGATAAAGTCTGTATATATCTCATAGCAGGAAGGACATACTCCAAATAAAAATATCCTAACCAATTACATCAAAGAGAGGTATAAGCCCTATTTCTGCACATAAAGTAAGTATTATTCCATGAATTTAGACCATTTCTTATTAATCAATAGGAACCTTGTTGAAATGTAATGCTTTTCTGATGGACCATCATTGAAGATTCCAGAATCATTACCCCATTTTAGGACAATGTAGAGTGTCATGGCACAAACTATGCCAAACTGGAATGGTGCCTTCTGAACTCAAACAAAAGATAGCTTTCATAGTGAACACATGAATAAGAGGGTCCAAGTCTGAAATGTCGACTGTACTCTTTTCCATAGATGCTGCCTGGCCTGCTGAGTTCCTTCAGCATTTTGTGTGTGTTATATGAATAGATATAACAGCTTTGCCATGAACATTAGATGCAGATATAGAGATATGCCAAGATAAGATATGAGTAGGGTCAGATATGATAGACCCTAAATCTCGCTGATTATATTTACATAAATAATCTAGTCCTAGACAGTATGTGTCCCCCCAAAAAATAATGAATCACAGGCATTATGTCAATATCGCTACTGCTGGATTGTGATGATGAACTTTGCTTAAGGAAGAGGGTGCCTTTTGCCCTACTGAGTAAACTTAATGTTTGACTTTTGGTTATGTCCAGTATCTTGAGCATACTGTGTGATGGTGATTCATATACCATTCTTCCATAGTCCAGTACAGGTGGCCCCCGTTTTTCGAATGTTCGCTTTATGACACCTTGCTGTTATGAAGGACCTACATTAGTTACCTGTTTTTGCTAACAGAAGGTGTTTTCACTTTTATAAAAAAAGGCAGCACGCACCCCGAGTGGCCAAGCTCCTACCCCGGAACTGCATTCTAGCCAGCATTGCTTAAATACATGCCTGTGAGCATCTGTGCTTTATCTAAATTTATTTTGTACATCTGTTAGCAAGATGAGTTCTAAGGTATTGAAAAAGCCTAAAAGAGCTCGTAAGGATGTTACACTTAGCATAAAACTAGACATAATTAAGCGTTTCGATCGTGGTGAACAAAGTAAGGACATTGTCTGCGCATTGAACTTGCCTGCGTCTAATATTCACACTATTTACACACAGAGAGAAAGAATCTTGAAAGCTGCCGATGTTACTGTTGCTTCTGCTGGTAGCAAAGTGGTCTCTCTTAGTCGGCATTCAATAATGGATAAAATAGAAACTCTATTGCTTGAGTGGATTGATGGGTGTACAAAGCGTGGTGTTCCGTTAAGTTATCTTATACTTAAGGAGAAATCAGTTAGCCTTTTTTAATAAGCTGAAGCAGAAAGCACTGGACGATGGTGGTGAAAGTGTTATGAAAGTGGAATTTAAATGTAGTCAGGGGTGGTTTGATCTGTTTCTGAGGCGAGGGCAGCTTCATAGGTTAACGTTTATGGGAGACAGTGCTTCGGCTGATACTGAAGCTGCCGAAAAGTTCCCAGCAGAAATGAAGAAAATAATTACAGAAGGTAGTTATTCATATAAGCAAGTGTTTAACTATGATGAAACTGCAATTTATTGGAAAAAAATTGCCAAACAAGACATTTATTTTGATAGAAGAAACTGACAGATGAAGAGCTAATACAATTGCAAGAGGAATGGATAACAATCGAAACTGAACGTAGTAGCGAATCGCCCAAAAGTGAAGTCGTCCAGGAACTGAACGTGAAGCAATTGTGTGAGATTTTCGCTGCGATTGACAACGCTGCAATGCAAAAAGTATGACTTCAATTTTGAAAGGGTATGTAGGTTTAGGGCATATTTGCAGGATGGTTTGAGTGCTTACAAAGAACTGTGTGATAGAAAAATGTGCGAGGCTAAGCAGTCAAGCATACTGTCGTTTTTCAAGTCTTCCACATCAGCCACAGCAGACGACGAACCTCGGCCTTCAACATCGAGGTAGGCAGACATAGAAGACGTTAGTGACCTGCCTAATTCCGGTAAGTGAAGCTATACTGTACATACATTATTTCTACTTTATATAAGCTGTGTATTTTTATGTGTTATTTGGTATGATTTGGCAGCTTCATAGCTTAAAGGTTACTGGAGGGAGTGCTTCTGCTATGCTAGTAGCACTATGTAGTGAGATTATACGCTGTGTAGTGAGATTTTCGCTACGCTAGACAGTGCTGAAATGATTGCAGAAAAGTATTTCTACTTTATTTAGGCTGTATATTTATCATATCATTCCTGCTTTTACTATATGTTACTGTTATTTTAGGTTTTATGTGTTATTTGGCATGATTTTGTAGGTTTTTTTTAGGTCTGGGAACACTCACAAATTTTTCCCGTATAAATTGTGGTGAACTACATATACCTGTCTGGACACGCCCCTCTGCTGACTGCTCCTGTGGCTCCTCCCACAGACCCCTGTATAAAGGCGATTGGAGGCACTGCTCCCCCCTCAGTCTCCAGGATGTTGTGTGATGGTCTCTTGCTGCTAATCATGGTCTCTTGCAGCTAATAAAAGCCTATTGTTCGCCTCCCGACTCCGAAAGTTAT
Source organism: Hemitrygon akajei (assembly GCF_048418815.1). Lineage (NCBI taxonomy): Eukaryota > Metazoa > Chordata > Chondrichthyes > Myliobatiformes > Dasyatidae > Hemitrygon > Hemitrygon akajei. The sequence continues at coordinate 112,592,031 of NC_133125.1, forward strand.
TGATGGTGCATCAATTTTATTAGCTGCAATTTTAAAACATTGAGAGCATTTTATGACCAGATAAATTGGACATTGATCCTCAATCTCCCGAAGCAGCCATTGCCTTTGAACTCTGGCTTGCATGCTTCCAATTGTACCTGGAAGAGATTCGCGTGACTGAGGGAGGAGCAGTGCCTCCAATCGCCTTTATTCAGGGGTCTGTGGGAGGAGCCACGGGAGCAGTCAGCAGAGGGGCGTGTCCATACAGGTATATGTAGTTCACCACATAAATAAATGATAATTGTTTATTCACTTAACGACATTCCGGTTTATGAACCATTTCATAGGAACACTTTACCTTCGGATAGCGGGCGAAACCTGTATTGATTTTATTAATCCTATATATATATATATCTTCTAATGAGTTCCTATCAATTCCCCATTTGTTCCTATAAAATACCTCATAACATTTAGCACTTTCTTACTTTTGGTTATTTCCCTAATATGTGTTGAGCAGGTATGTCCTTTATCAAACCAAATTCCTAAAAATGTAAAGGTATCTACACTTTCTAATTCTATATCATTAAGTTTTTGTTTTAAATATTGTTTTATCCTCTTGCAAGGGAAATGCATTATTTTGGAATTCTCTGCTGAAAATTTGAATACCCAGTTTAATACCTAATCTCTCGAATTTTCCACATAATAAATACCACAGTCCCAGTTCCTTCCCACGTAACTCCATCATCTGCGAATAATAATACTCCAATACTACTATTTATATTAGAAAATGTATCATTTATCATTATAGCAGTTAAAATGGACAAACAATACTTCCCTGAAGTGTACTTGACATAGATTTGTTTACTTGACATAGATTTCCCAAATCGCACCATGATAGACCTACCAATGTATAAAATGTTCCATCTAATTTAGCATTTGACCTTTAATTCCTAATCTATATAATTTGATGTTCAAACCTTCCTTCCACATCCTACCATATGCTTTCTCTACATCAGAATAGACTTCTACTGCACTTTCTCTCTTCAATTGAGGCTTACTCACCTCATGTTCTAGTCATCAAACTGGATCCATGGTTCCTCTTCCTCTCCTAAAGCACTGATATTTTATAATACTCCATCTTGTTTCATTGTAATATGTCCACCTGCTATTAATCCTTTTTCCATGGTTTTATGTAAATGTGAGGTTAATACCATTGGTCTATAACGTGCTGGATTGTTAAGATTTTTGTCTGGTCTGTGTACTGTATTTGAACTCTGATTGCTTCCTTCCATACTTCACTAGGTTTTCTTTTTCCCTGTACATGATTAAATAACTTGATTAATCTGATCCTTCCCAGGGGATGTTTCATTGTCTCTCTAAAAACACTATTCAATTCTGACATGAGGGTTCTTAAATGAGGGTGACATTTAATGCACCCTCATCATTTCCATCTGTCTCTAATGCTTCCTTACTTCATGCTCCCAAGTTCTCTATTAATGTTTCTTCCCTTCTCTTTTCCCTGTTCATACAGATGTTCTCTTCCGCATCTACCACATCTCTGCCTTCCTTTTAACACACCGCGACCACATGCCCATATTTATGAGATATATAACACATCAGTGGGGGTGGAACAGAGGCTCTTGTACTACAGCACATGAATCCAATTGTTACTTTTTCTGGTAAGGTTGAACCCTGAAATGTTAACATAACAGATGTGGAACCAACCTTTCCTCCATTCTTCATTGCTTTCAATTTTTTAAAATTTCAGTCACCAATCCCCCTTTAATCTTTTTCTTTAGTTCCTCTAAGTTTTCTCCAGCTGTTAATTCCATTATCACCCCTTTAACACCACTTTTTCCCTAACACTCTCTTTTCTATAACCTCTTTTTCCAAAATTTAGTACCTTCATTGTTTTGTGCCCCTGGTCTGAAATTTTACAAACAACCAACGGTGATCTTACACGTACAAGAAAAAATCTGCAGATGGTGGAAATCCAAGTAACACACAAAAAATGCTGGAGGAGCTCAGCAGGTGAGGCAGCATCTATGGAAAAGAGCACAGTTGATGATTCAGGCCAAGACCCTTTGGCAGTTTGAAGGGTCTCATCCCAAAACACCAACTGTCCATAGACGCTGCCTGGCCTGCTGAGTTCCTCTAGCATTTTGTGTGTGGTGCTCCTTCACGCAGAATATTTACCATACTTATATCTCCTATACCTTCTTTAGATTGTCAGTCAGTGCTATTGGACTCAATATGCTTACTTCACTCCCTTGTTTAAACTTAAACGTTACTTTATTTACTTCTTCTATCACCTTCCTTCAAGTCAATCATTGTTCTCTATCATCATTATCATTTTCTCCTTTATTTCCACTTTTCCTACCTGTCTGTAGTTTCTTCCCTTATATCCTCCTCTTCCATTCCACCACTACTACTTGCCATTCCAAACCAGTCATAGCTCAGATTACGCATGAACCATGGGACTGAGATTAAGAGCCGAGGGGTAATGTTACAGCTATGTAGGACCCTGGTCAGACCCCACTTGGAGTACTGTGCTCAGTGTTGCTCACCTCACTACAGGAAGGATGTGGAAACTATAGAAAGAGTGCAGAGGAGATTTACAAGGATGTTGCCTGGATTGGGGAGCATGCCTTATGAGAATAGGTTGAGTGAACTTGGCCATTTCTCCTTGAAGTGACAGAGGATGAGAGATGACCTGATAGAGGTGTATAAGATAATGAGAGGCATTGATCGTGTGGATAGTCAGAGGCTTCTTCCCAGGCTGAAATGGCTAACACAAGAAGGCACAGTTTTAATGTGCTTGGAAGTAGGTACAGAGGAGATGTTGGGGTAAGTTTATTTTTACTCAGAGAGTGGTGAGTGTGTGGAATGTGCTGCCGGCGACGGTGGTGGAGGCGGATATGATAGGGTCTTTTAAGAGACTCCTGGATAGGTACCTGGAGCTTAGAAAAATAGATGGCTATTGGTAACCCCAAGTAATTACTAAAGTAAGTACATGTTGGGTCCAGCATTGTGGGCCGAAGGGCCTGTTTTGTGCTGTAGGTTTTCTATGTTTCTATGTACAGGTGTACATTTCAGAGTGGCCACTAAGTGCATCTGTTTGCATGCACATCATGGAAACAGGATCATTCAGTTTCAATGCCTGTCTACTTGCATTTTAAATGTTGTCGGTACTTTGTTTCAAAGTTCTCTCAGGCAATGCAGTCATTGTACTCATTCCTCTCTCTGTTTGTAAAAAAATGTCACTTTAAGGTTCCTTCTGATGCTCATAACCCTTACCCTAAATCTATGCCCTCTTTTTATATTCAACTTAGATACAGGGAAAGGTTTTCTGTAGTCTACCCTATTTTTAGTCCTCATTATTTTTATACCTCAAGTAAGTCCCTTCTTAATCTCCCCCACTCCAGGGAAAATGGACCAAGACTCTCCAGTTTCTCCTTATATCTGAAATGCACCGTCTTGGTAAGTCTCCTCAGCACCCATTCCTGTCATAAAATTTATTTCCTGTAGCACAATGACCGGACTTAATTTAATGAAATTGGCCTTCCCTCAGTTTAAGACCTGTATTCCTGGTCTACCCCTATTTTTTCATAACTAGCTTGAAATATGTGGAGCTATGATCACAATCTCCAGAATGCTCCTTCACTAATGCTCCTACAGTCTGTTTGCCTACATTTTCCAAGATAAGGTCCAGTAATACTCATTTCCACATTGGTCTATCTACATACTATTCTAAAATATTCCCTGTTATGTTTTGTTACTCCAAAGCATAACACAAATCAAAAAAGAAACATGGTAGTCCAGGATAACTCGTCTATGCTTAGTCTTTACTTTAGTAAGGTGCTTTTTATTCATGTGCTTTTACATATAACCTGTAATGAATTATGTAAACACAAATAATGCCTTATCAAATACTTTCTCAAGTATTATTGAAATATTAAATGCAGAACACTCCTCCCCGCTTAGCTTTAAATTCCAACTCAATGTAGAATGCATCTCAAATTATATACATACATACATATTCCAGTATTCTATATAATACAATTACTACATAGACATCCACAGCATAGTAAATTTTAAATTGTCCTTTTCAGGCTTAAAGATTTAATCACTGTGGAGGATTTTTTACTTTTGTGGCCTAACAGTTTTCCTGACAAAGGTGGTTACTCTGCTTGGCAGGTGAGACTTGTGGGTGTCAAACAATCTCAGGTTCTTGGACCTCCCCTGCAGTGGTTATAGGAGTTGACTCTGGGACTGCAGGAAGTGGTTCTGAGAGCTCTGTCAACCTTTCTTCACTAACAATTGATTCTGCTCTTCTCAACTGATTGATGTGTCATCTCCAGGTGGCATCAGAGGCAATCTCCACCGTGTAGAAGAGTGGTCCAGTTCTGTCCTTAAACTTTCACAAGTACCCACTTTTGATCACCTCTGTAGTCCTTCACCAAGATTACTTGTCCAAGAGTGAAATGTCAAACCTCTTTATGGGAGGAGCCCTCAATTTGTCTCAGCAGTTTGTCCTGCATACTACTTCTGAGATTGGGTTTGTGCAGATCCAAGTGTGAGTGCAAGGGACAGCCCTGGGAGCAGAATAGCTGATGAGTTTTCACTGTGGAGTGTGCGGCAATCTGATATGCAAGGAGGATGCTGACGAGCTTCTGATTCAGTGTAGTGTGTTCTGCTGGCATTGCTCACAGTGCATTCTTTAGACTCTGGACAAACCTTCTCACCAAGTTATTTGTAGCTGGGTGGTACAGTACAGATGTAATATATTTTATTCCATTCATTTTCAGGAATGACTGAAAGTGTTCTACTTCAAACTGTGGACCATTGTCACTGACTAAGTGCTCTGGAACAACAGACCTTAAGAAGAGGCTTCACAACACATCGACAATGATCACTATCGGGAACACTTCTGGCCAATTTGTAGCTACCTCCACTAGTACCACGAAATTTGTGCCCATGAATTTTCTGGCAGACTCTGCATGAATCCTCTACCAGGGCAATGCAGGCCATTACCAGGGATGGAGAGGCACTGTCCTTGGAATTTTTGGGATGGGTTGGTATCCTTAACAGTGCTTGGCAAACTGCTGAATCTGCTGCTCTAATGCAGGTGGCGTTTCCAGACAATACTTCAAGCTAATTCTTCGATTTTGACCATGTCTAGATAATGACATGTACTGTAGCTCCTCCAACACTCTCAGCTTGGATGGTAGAACAGCTCTCAATCCCCACATAAGGCAAACTCTATCAAAGGCAAGATCATCCACCCGGTGCTGGTAAAAACGGGGGAGATGGAATTTCTGCTGCAAAATACAGCCATTTTGGGTGGCTATGTAGACCTGAGATGGTGTGGGGTCTTTTCTGGTTTATCTTTGGATCTTCTCTGCCATAATAGGGAGACTTCTGATTTGAATTAAGGAGAATACATGAAGAGGAGTGTCCTCTTCTGAAAATCTTTAAGGTAATTCCTTTTCTAAGGCTAAATGGAACAATCCATCGGGAGTTCAATGATAAATCATCCTCTTGAATTTGACCTTGTAATTGTGTTCTCTAAGAAAAAGTTTTTTTTTGTTCTCTGTGTTCATGCTGCTGCCGTTAGTGGAATTCTCTTCTGTGGATTGAAGATAGACGCTAGTGGTTGATGATCAGTAATGAGGGTAAACTCTCTCCCATAAAGGTATTGGTTGAAATGTTTTACACCCCAAACTAGACTCAAGGACTCTCTATCATACTTTGTGTGACATCTGACTTGACTGCACTTATAACATAAGGTGAGAAATCTCAGTCAAGCTTCACTGGATGATGTGAATCATAGTGTTTATGTATAATGTTGTCTCAGCCAATCATGGCCTCACAATGCTGGCCCTCCTGTTTTTACCACATACAAACCCAATGTGGCATGTTGGTTGTTGTATTTTATTGTTGTGAATGTCATTCCCTCAGGAGTTACAGTATATTTTCTCCAATACAAGTTCTTAGTTGGATATATGCAGGCTTCAGTTCAGTATCTTTGAAATGCCATTCAAACTCATTTTGGGAATGACTGGAACAGCTGAGCCAGTGTCCAGTTCCATTTTAATTAATTTGTTGTTTACTTCTGATGTAAGTCATATTGCTTGTCTCCTGTTAGTTTTCACATGCTAAATGTGAAGGCTTCCCAGTCTTGAATCACTCTCAGCATTATTTTTATCTTTTCCCCTTCCAGAGCAGTCCGTTTATTTTGCCTGCCTGATATGCTCTTTGTATGTGTTATACATTGTTGCATTTTCTGCAAGTTTCACCTTTAAACCTGAAGTGGATTGATGTATGTGAGCCCCTGCCACACTGGTAACATTATTTGTTCGGCCAGGCAGGTTTCTGTTTAGACATTGCAATTTTGTTCATGTTCACTCTCATTCCTTACTGCAACTCAATTGTGTCTCTGGTTGCTGTTTTCATTGATATAGCAGTTTCAACTGCTCTTTGAAATGTGAGTTGTGCTTCAGTTTTCAGCCGTTTTTGAATGTTTTCTTGTAAGATTCCACAAACTAAACAATCTCTCAGTGCATCAGTAAGCCCATAACTGAACTGACAATGCTCAGACAATTTGTTCAATTAAACTATATAAGCTGAAATGGACTCCCCTTCCTTTTGATTCCACTTTTGATATTTAAAGCATTCTGCTATCAACAATGATTTGGTACTAAATGTTCACATGTTACTTTCACAATATCAGCAAAACTTATTTTGGGTGGTTTGGTTGGAGCAGTCAAACTTCTAAGAAACTGTATGTCTTTCCACCCAATGCCCTCAACAAAACTAGCTCCTGCTTTTCATTGGCTGCTTTATTTGCTTCAAAATACTGTTCATTTCACTCAGTATACAATATCCATTTATTTGTTGTGCAATCTATCTTTCTGATGTATCCAGTCACTCCTGCTTTTCTCATTTATAGTTATTATCACCCAGTACTCACTGATTATGAACCCATGAATTCCATCCATTTTTTGCCTTTTTTGTAAATTCAACATCTTTCTGTCCCTGTGATGAAATAACAGTATTGTGCTTCAACAGGTAGGTAGTCATCTCAGATCTGTTTTAAAATTTCCTTGTCATCACTGTTATGCTTTGCAACTCCAAAATATACAACTAATTGAAAGAAAAACACGGGAGTCTGAATTAACTCATGTACGTTTAGTTTTTGCTTTGGTAAGACACACACTAATGATCATGAATTGTAATTTAACCTGTATTGAATTATGTAAACAACAAAGAATGCTTAGTCAAACAATATATTTACAACTTTGTCAAATACTACTGAAATATTAATTCACAACACTGCTGGAGACAACTCGTAATGTCTGTCTCCTTTGAGCTTTTTGTGCTAAGACAGTCACAGTTAATATTTGAGAAATTGATCACATTTCTCTGCTATTTAAATACATAATTTTTATTCTTCCTCTATTTTAGCTGATCCATAATACATCCACATCAAAATGATATCTCACAGTTTGCTCTGAATTTCTATCCTTATGGGGTCATTTCAGGAGCCTTCTATCATATCTTCCCTCAGTATTCAAGTAGTGCATCCCTTACCAAAAGAGCAATGCTACCTCCTCTTTCACATGCCCTTCTGTTTCACATGAAAATGCTGTTCACTGGGAGTCAGTCCTGCTTGTTTTTCAACCCTATCTCAGTGATAGCACATTTCTACTTGTGAATTGAAGCTTGACATTCACCTATTTACAAGGAAAACTCCTTGCATCAAAATAAATGCAACTTAGTTTAGCCTTCCCTTTATGTTCATTTACAAACCTGCTCCATCTACTGGAATTATTAACACTTTGTCCTCCAGATGACTGTTCTTCCCCATTTGAAATTCTGCTCTGAGTCCTAATTCCGGTCAGCTCAGGTTCAAACTTCTACAGTAGTTCCAGCAAAAGCCTACCTAATATATTTTATATCCCCGTATCCGTTTGTTCATTATGTGCCACTGTGACAAGTTAAAGGATAAGACACTAAAGATCTGTTGTTCAAAAATTGTATAAAAACAGTGTAAACACATGTTAAAAAGGGCTAAAATACTAACAGGTATTTAATCCATTTCATTGTTTCTTTTATTCTTTATTGTGTAAAGTTAAGCCCTAATTGTATTATCAGTGATCTGCAGAGTAGCCTTGATCTGCTAGCCTGAGGTCGATTGCTTCTGTCTCCACCTACATACCCAGGGGACATCGCGGTACTTTCTTGACTTGAGTAAATTCTCATTGAGGAAACCACATCACGTCTTTGTCGTGATTATTTCTCCCTGTAACACCACATTGTATAACATGGACAAAAATGGTATTTCCATTGTTCTTGGCAATTTTTTTTCTTCTGGGCAGTGCCTTTACGAGATGGGTGACCCCAGTCATTATCAATACTCTTCAGAGATTCTGGGGCTGGCATCAGTAGTCACATAACCAGGGCTTGTGATATGCACTAGCTGCTCATGTGACCATCCACCACCTGCTCCCATGGCTTCACGTGACCCTGGTCGGTGGAGGGAGGTGGAGTTGTTTGGTATTGGGGCTATGTGCAGGTGCTACACCTTACCCAAGGGTGACCTACAGGCTAACAGAGGGAACGAGTGTCTTATACCTCCTTTGGTAGAGATGTATCTTTACCCCACCACTCAGTATACTCATATATAACTTCAAAATATACTAATATTGGGAATTACTTTTGATGAAAATTATGGCCAGTTTGCCTCTCAATTTTACAATATTGACAGATAAGGATTCTTAACAACAAACAACGCTGAAACTTCAATGTCTCTTTCAGAATTACCACAGAAACGTTTCTGAATAGATTATTGTTCAGCGTGATCTCTCTTGTGCCCTTTTGTCATATGCAAAACGAGGAAAATGTATGAAGCTGGAATTAGAATATATTGTGCATGTTTTTACATGTGCAAAATGGTCAAAAATGAGGCCTGATTTTGAGGCCCACTGTCATGGTATTCAATACCATCCAGTTCCAGAGAGGTTACTTGAAGGTGCATCACCCCACCACCTATCCACCTTCCTGTCTATTTCAGTCATATGTTTGGGGCATAGAATTTGGCTCCGTGACGCTGAGACATCAGTCATAGTATTCAAAGTGCTTCAGTGGAAATTCAGTGGCATTTTCAAGTTAATTGGCCAAATAATCATAGGCAAATGGTGCTCTAATGGTTATTTTTCCAGCTGTTGTTTGATTTACCAGGAATCTTTTTGGTCTTCTATGTGATGGGCTGTATCATACTTTTTTGCTCAGTATAATTCAGAGGTTGTTGGGGTCAATGGTATGTGATTAAATGACATGCTGGCATCATACACCGGGGTGCTTTCTTCAGTTACTTAATGAGGTAACCGTAGCCTTGGGTCAGGAGCAGGTGTCGTCAGGTGGTGCCCAACCTTCAACCCTTAACCACTACACTCTTCAGTTGGCGAGTCAGCAAAGGTGCTCAAGTCACTGCCCATTTGCTGCTGAGTTCCAGCTCAACTCCTCTTCCCTGCCGCATATCCAGCAAGAGGCTCTTTCTGCCTCCTCCCCCATCCTGTGAGCTGTTTGGTTCTTGCTCTTTTCATCCTCTAAGCCGACCTTGCCGGGATCCCTCTGCAGCCATTCTCCACAGGGAATAGCCAACATTTGCCTTTCGTCCTTGCAGTTCCGTACCTCTGCCTGGACCATGTCACGCCTAGCCCTTGCACTTGTACTTCCCCATCGTTGAGCCGAGGTCTTGCCATCCCAGGCATGCTTTGACGATAATGCTTCTCAATTGCAGGGTGCTCCCTGCCTGATCAGTGGCTGAGATGGTGTCCCACTTTTGTTCCGATCTTGTTGTGAATCCTGCTTGGTTTATTAGCTTGTCACCAGAGCCCTTCAGTATTAACCCAACTCTACCTTTCCCACTTTGACCTCCTCCACTACTGGTGACAACGGCAGCTGCAGCTGGCCTGATCTTATTTAGAGCCCGACTGAAGAAAACCTTGTGGGGATCCCTAGCCACCTCCACAGGTGCTTGTTGACTCTCCGCTTGATGCCTTCTACAGTGGTCATGGGAACTCATACACTGTGGAAAGCCAGGGCAGCCTTGGTAGAAGACCATGTTGGTACAGCCATATCTTAAATTTACCAGGAAGTCTGGTTTTGTCAATCTTCTTCAGCCTCTCTTTTGTCTGCTTTACAGTGTCAGTGATGTTGGCACTGTCCATCATTGCTGCATTAAACCACTTTCCAAGACACCTTACTGGGTTGTCATCAATGGATGGAATGACTTCTCCCTGTACTTGAAGACCAAACTTGCTAATAATCTTGCCATTTTTGATCACCATGCATCTGGACTTCCTGCCCTTGAGGATCATCCTAGACCAGGTAGCTACGTCGTCCAGGGTTTCCAAAACAAAACCCTTCTTTTGTTTGGTCATGGGTTACAGTGGTCACTGTGATGTCATCCATGAACCCCCATATTGCAGGTTGTCAGATGATAGGCTCCGACGCTGGGCCACTGGTTACATCTGCTGCTGTTGATATGAGGTTCATCCCCATGAAAAACAAGAAGGGGGAGATGGTACAGCCAGTGCAATTTCCTTTTTCGATGTCTTGTCACCTGGTTGTGAAGTGAGCTGAAGTGAAGTGTAGCTTGAATCTTCCTGGGTAGCTGGTCATCACGTCTCGGGTTATTGGCGGGATATGGCATTTGTCGAAGCCAACCTGGATGAGGACGTGTGGAATTGATCCGCTAGGTTTAATCAGATGACTGTTAGGGCACCTTTTTTCTGCCTGGCCTCGTGGATCAATTAGCTAATTATTGAGATGTGTTCAAGGTACCCAGAAAAACCCAGGTGCAACATTTCTGGATGGATGTGTTGATATAGTGGTTCTCCATTAAGTAAGAGGTCCACCTTCTTGCAAGCACCAAGAAGAATGTTTTGCACTCCACGGTAAGGAGGGAGATTGTCCTAAACTGGGTAACTGTGGAGGAATCTTCTTTAACAAAGCATCCTTCAGACATTTTCCAACTTGGGGATAGAGCCTTTGGTCCAAATCTTCATCATTTATCTTCTACAACCTCCTGATTTCTTGAAGTTGCCGGACAATAACAGCTAAAATACAATTTAGAATTTAGAATATGGATTTTTTTCTAAATTCCTATATTATGACTGTACAAATTATCATTGTAAAATAGCTTAAATGGATTTCTAGACTTAAATGGTCTTAATTAATATTGAGCAATTATGTTAATTATGTTATTGGAAGTCAACTAATTAAATATTGGATATTTATCCTCGTTTTCACAAAACTTTATTTCATAAATATTTCACCTATCTGCAGTCAGCTTTTTAACATCAACAAAGGGATTCATGATCTTATCATTTGACTTTCTTGAGTATTATCATATAGTGTTCTCAAGATGCCAAGTTCTGATGAATTTCCTGTCAATAATTGCTAATTATTATTTCAAGGACATCGTGTTTATTGATGCAAGAATAACAACACCAATTGAAAGCATGCCAGAAGTAACTTCAAGTCTTCGTGTGTATTAGTAAGATTGTAAACATCAAAGAAATCGAGATCTATGCACATAGTTTGACACTGGGACAACATCATGGCCCTGTGTGACTTGCAGATGGAGCTCAGTTCATAGTTCATCTTATTACAAATAATTCTCCTTTCCAAAATAGATTGTTTGATCATATTCAGAGGATAATAATCCAATCCAATTGATCAAATTCACTCTGATCTTATCTGAGCTCATATTTAAATGAGCAATAAATCCCCAGTTTCATTCAACAATATCATGAAAAATATTATGCATAATAAATAAAGTTGCCAGTAATTTGTATTATTTATGTGAGATATATATTTGTATATAAAACATCACTACACATGAATTATAGGTTCATAAATTCATTCAGTGTGGATAAACAAAGAAAACATTTTATTGTACTAAATTCAAAAAGAGATTGCAAGACAATGTTAAAAGAAGTGTGACTAATGCTGAAGTCATATACATTGAAATATGACGTGGAAAAATTTCAGACTTTTGAATTCGAACGGCCCAGTTTTTATCAGAAAATTCCCCACACCGATGTTGAGATTTCCTGAAATACAGTGCCTATAAAAAGTATTCCACGCCACCCCTTGGGAAGTTTTCATGTTCTATTTTTTTTTACAGCATTGAGTCACAGTGGATTTAATTTGGCTTTTTTTGACAATGATCAACAGAAAAAGTCCCTTTCTTGTCAATGTGAAAACAGATCTCTACCAAGTAATTGAAATTAATTACAAATATGAAACACAAAATAATTGATTGCATAAGTATTCACCCTCTCCCCTTTAATATGACACACAATCATCACTGGTGCAGCCAGTTGGTTTTAGAAATCATATAATTAGTTAAATGCAGATCTGTCTTTGGAGACCTGTGTGCAGTCAATGTGTCTCAGTTGACTGTAGTAAAAATACACCTGTATCTGGAAGGTCCAACTGCTGGAGAGTCAGTATCCTGGCAAAAACTACACCATCAAGACGAAAGAGCACTCCACGCAACTTCGCAAGTAGGTTATTGAAAAGCGCAAGTCAGAAGATGGATACAAGCAAATTTTCAAGTCACTAAATATTCCTTGGAGTATGTTTAAGTCAGTTATCAAGAAATGGAAAGAATATGACACAGCTGTAAATCTGCTTAGAGCAGACTGTCCTCAAAAGCTGAGTGAACATGCAAGAAGGGGACTAGTGAGGGAGGCCACTAAGAGACCTATGACAATGCTGGAGGGGTTACAAGCTTCGTGGCTGAGATGGGAGAGACTGTGCATACAGCAACTGTTGCCCGGGTGCTTCACCAGTCACTGCTTTATGACAGAGTGGCAAAAAGAAAGCCACTATTAAAAAAACTTAAATGAAATCTTGGCTAGAATTTGCCAGAAGGCATGTGGGAGACTCTGAAGTCAGCTAGAAGAAGGTTCTGTGGTCTGATGAAACCAAAATTGAGCCTTTTGGCCATCAGACTAAACACTATGTTTGGTGTAAGCCAAACAAAACACATCATCAAAAACACACCATGCCTACTATGAAGCATGGTGGTGTCTGCATCATGCTGTGGGGATACTTCACTGCAGCAGACCCTGGAAGGCTTGTGAAGGTAGAGGGTAAAATGAATGCAGCAAAATGCAGGGAAATTCTGGAGAAAAAACTCGATGCAGTCTGCAAGAGAACTATGACTTAGGAGATTTGTTTTCCAGCAAGACAATGACCTCAAGCAGAAAGCCAAAGCTACACAGGAATGGCTTAGAAAAAAAACAAAATTAATGTCCTGGAGTGGCCAAGTCAGAATTCAAACCTCAATCTTGTTAAAAACATTTTGAAAACCCAAGTATACAACATCTATTGATTCTCCTTTGCCTACCCTGCTTGTTATTTCTCAAAGAATTCCAACAGATTTGTCAGGCAAGATTTTCCCTTGACGAAACCATGCTGACTACAGCCTATTTTATCATGTGCCTCCAAGTACCCTGAAAGTACATCCTTAACAATCGACTCCAATATCTTCCCAACTACTGAGGTCAGGCTAACTGGCGAATTATTTCCTTTCTTCTGCCCCTTTCCCTTCTTGAAGAGTGGAATGACATTTGCAATTTCTAGTCCTCTGGAACCATGCCAGAATGCAGTGATTCTTGAAAGATCATTACAAATACATCCACAGTCTCTTCAGCCACCAGTTTTAAAATCCTGGTGTGTCCGTCAGGTCCAGGTGACTTATCTACTATCAGAACTTTCAGTTTCCCAAGCAGCATCTTCCCCGTCATAGCAACTGCATGTACTTCTTCCCCTGGCACTTTCAAACATTCGACATACTACTAGTGTCTTCCACAGTGAAGACAGTTGCAAAAAGAGTAAATGATTCAGGAATTACAGGAAGAGCTTATTTCACATTGTTTTATTAACCATTTAAATGAAAAATAAAGTTTGCTTCCTCACTAAGTGACAAGGGAAGTGAAATCTCTTGTGAATAATCAAATAGTGTTACAAGTATTATTGCACAAAATAGATCATAATTCAATTAATGTGTACAGTGGATTCCATTGTCCCAATGTGTCATAGCTAATTGGAAACCACTACATTCAGTATTCTCAAGAGGGAGGGTGAGCAGCCGGATGTCATGGTCCATGTAGGGACCAATGACGTGGGTAGGAAGAGTGAGGAGGTCCTGAAAGGTGAGTTTAGGGAGTTAGGTGCCAAGTTAAAGGACAGGACCTCCAGGATAGCAATCTCAGGATTGCTACCAATGCCACGTGCAGGTGGGTTTAGAAATAGTAAGATAGTGCAGATCAACACGTGGCTGAAGACATGGTGCAGGAGTGAGGGCTTCAGATTTATAGATAATTGGGCAGTTTTCCAGGAAAGGTGGGACCTGTTCCGGCGGGACAGTTTACATTGGAACTGGAAGGGGACAAATATTCTTGCAGGTAGGTTTGCTAGAGAGGCTCCAGTGGATTTAAACTAGATACGAGGGGGGAGGGGAACCAGAGAGTAGGAACAGATGTAGGGGAGAAAGAAGAAAAAGAAGACAGTAAAATTCTTTGTACTATTAGAGATAAACAGAGAGGAAGAGGTGGAGAATTTCTTAAATGCATTTATTTGAATGCTAAGAGCATTGTAAGAAAGGTGGATGAGCTTAGACCATGGATTGATACCTGGAAATATGATGTTGTAGCTATTAGTGACACATGGTTGCAGGAGGGGTGTGATTGGCAACTAAATATTCCTGGATTTCATTACTTCAGGTGTGATAGAATCAGAGGGACAAGAGGGGGAGGTGTTGCATTGGTTGTCAGAGAAAATATTACAGCGGTGCTCTGGCAGGATACGTTAGAGGGCTCATCTAGGGAGACTATTTGGATGGAATTGAGGAATGGAAAAGGTGTAGTAACACTTATAGGGGTGAGTTATAGACCACCTAATGGAGAGCGAGAATTGGAGGAGCAAATTTGCAAGGAGATAGCAGATATTTGTGGTAATCACAGGGTGTTAATTGTGGGAGATTTTAATTTTCCACACATAGACTGGGAAGCCCATACTGTAAAAGGGCTGGAAGGATTGGAGTTTGTAAAATGTGTGCAGGATAGTTTTTTTACAGTAATACATAGAGGTACCAACTAGAGAAGGGGCAGTGTTGAATCTTCTGTTAGGGAATGAAATAGGTCATGTGACAGAGATATGTGTTGGGGAGCACTCATTCCACTGAGATGTAACACTGAGCCTCATAGGAAGTCATTCTTACCTGTGGCCATCAAACTCCCTCGGAGTGTCAGACACCCTGTGCCAGTAGGCTGCTCCTGGACTTATTTCCACTTGGCATGATTAACTTATTATTATTTAATTATTTATGGTTTTATATTGCTATATTTCTTCACCATTCTTGGTTGGTGCGGCTGTAACGAAACCCAATTTCCCTCGGGATCAATAAAGTATGTCTGTCTGTAGTTCCCTGAAGGTGGAGTCTCATGTGGATAGGGTGAAGAAGAAAGCTTTTGGTAAACTGGCCTTTATAAATCAGAGCATTGAGTATAGGAGTTGGGATGTAATTTTAAAACTGTACAAGGCAATCATGAGGCCAAATTTGGAGTATTGTGTACAGTTCTGGTCACCAAGTTATAGGAAAGATGTCAACAAAATAGAGAGAGTACAGAGGAGATTTACTTGAATGTTACCTGGGTTTCAGCACTCAAGTTACAGAGAAAGATTGAACAAGTTAGACACATAGACTGGGAAGCCCAAACTGTAAAAGGAATGGATGGTTTGGAGTTTGTAAAATGTGTGCAGGATAGTTTTTTGCAGCAATACATAGAGGTACCAACTAGAGAAGGGGCAATGTTGGATCTTCTGTTAGGGAATTAAATAGGTCAGGTGACGGAGGTATGTGTTGGGAAGCACTTTGGGTCCAGTGATCACAATGCCATTAATTTCAATATAATTATGGAAAAGGATAGAACTGGACCAAGGGTTGAGATTTTTTATTGGAGAAAGGCTAACTTTGAGGAGATGCGAAAGGATTTAGAAGGAGTGGATTGGGACAATTTGTTTTATGGGAAGGATGTAATAGAGAAATGGAGCTAATTTAAAGGTGAAATTTTGAGGGTACAGAATCTTTATGTTCCTGTTAGGTTGAAAGGAAAGGTTAAAAGTTTGAGAGAGCCATGGTTTTCAAGGGATATTGGAAACTTGGTTAGGAAAAAGAGAGATATCTACAATAAATATAGGCAGCATGGAATAAATGAGGTGCTCGATGAATATAAAGAATGTAAGAAGAATCTTAAGGAAGAAATTAGAAAAGTGAAAAGAAGATACAAGGTTGCTTTGGCAAGTAAGGTGAGAATAAATCTGAAGGGTTTCTACAGTTATATTAATTGCAAAAGGATAGTGAGGGATAAATTAGTCCCTTAGAGAATCAAAGTGGACAGCTATGTGTGGAGCCGAAAGAGATGGGGGAGATTTTGAACAATTTCTTTTCTTCAGTATTCAATTAGGAGAAGGATATTGAATTGTGTAAGGTAAGGGAAACAAGTAGGGAAGTTATGGAAACTATGATGATTAAAGAGGAGGAAGTACTGTCATTTTTAAGGAAAATAAAAGTGGATAAATCTCCAGGTCCTGACAGGATATTCCCTTGGACCTTGAAGGAGGTTAGTGTAGAAATAGCAGAGGCTCTGACAGAAGTATTTCAAATGTCATTAGAAACGGGGATGGTGCCGGAGGATTGGTGTATTGCTCATGTGGTTCCATTGTTTAAAAAGGGTTCTAAGAGTAAACGTAGCAATTACAGGCCTGTCAGTTTGACATCAGTAGTGGGTAAATTAATGGGAAGTATTCTTAGAGATGGTATATATAATTATTTGGATAGACAGGGTCTGATTAGGAACAGTCAACATGGATTTGTGCGTGGAAGGTCATGTTTGACAAATCTTACTGAATTTTTTGAAGAGGTTACAAGGGAAGTTGACGAGGGTAAAGCAGTGGATGTTGTCTATATGGACTTCAGTAAGGCCTTTGACAAGGTTCCGCATGGAAGGTTAGTTAGGAAGGCTCAATTATTAGGTATTAATATTGAAGTAGTAAAATGGATTCAACAGTGGCTGGATGGGAGATGCTAGAGAGTAGCAGTGGATAACTGTTTGTCAGGTTGGAGGCCGGTGACTAGTGGTGTGTCTCAGGGATCTGTACTGGGTCCAATGTTGTTTGTCATATACATTAATGATCTGGATGATGGGGTGGTAAATTGGATTAGTAAGTATGCAGATGATACTAAGGTAGGTGGTGTTGTGGATAATGAAGTAGGTTTTCAAAGCTTGCAGAGAGATTTATGCCAGTTAGAAGAGTGGGCTGAACGATGGCAGATGGAGTTTAATGCTGATAAGTGTGAGGTACTACATTTTGATAGGAATAATCCAAATAGGACATATATGGTAAATGGTAGGGCATTGAAGAATGCAGTAGAACAGAGTGATCTAGGAATAATGGTGCATAGTTCCCTGAGAGTGGAATCTCATGTGGATAGGGTGGTGAAGAAAGCTTTTGGTATGTTGGCCTTTATAAATCAGAGCATTGAGTATAGGAGTTGGGATGTAATGTTAAAATTGTACAAGGCATTGGTAAGGCGGAATTTGGAGTATTGTGTACAGTTTTGGTCACCAAATTATAGGAAAGATGTCCACAAAATAGAGAGAGTACAGAGAAGATTTACTAGAATGTTACCTGGGTTTCAGCAACTAAGTTACAGGGAAAGGTTGAACACATTAGGTCTTTATTCTTTGGAGCATAGAAGGTTGAGAGGGGACTTGATAGAGGTATTTAAAATTATGAGGGGGATAGATAGAGTTGATGTGGATAGGCTTTTTCCATTGAGAGTAGGGGAGATTCAAACAAGAGGACATGAGTTGAGAGTTAGGGGGCAAAAGTTTAAGGGTAACACGAGGGGAAATTTCTTTACTCTAGAGAGTGGTAGCTGTGTGGAATGAGCTTCCAGTAGAAGTGGTAGAGGCAGGTTTGGTATTGTCATTTAAAGTAAAATTGGATAGGTATATGGACAGGAAAGGAATGGAGGATTATGGGCTGAGTGTGGGTCAGTGGGATTAGGTGAGGGTAAGCATTCGGCATGGACTGGAAGGGCCGAGATGGCCTGTTTCCATGCTGTAATTGTTATATGGTTATATATCAATTAATTAATTTATTTTGGCTCAATTAAATAGCTGCACCAATTTGCTGAAGTTTCAAGGAAATAGTTAAAAAGGTATTAGAGAGACAAACTAATGTTTAACTGTGTAACAAATTATGCATTTAAATGAAATACAAAATAAATTAGAACACTACCAAAATGGCTACATTACTATATAACTGTGCATTAGTTCCTAATAGTTATCGATGGAGGAATTCATTCAGTGTTCTTTTGACTGACTGTATATGAACAAAATCAGCGTTGACACATGGTGCAGATAGTAGACTACGTTCAAACCATGCTTTTGATGATTACATCCTCCAAATCTTCATTTTCATTGTATCATTCAAAATGATTGTTGATATATTTTAATTTTTCATAGTTCCTAATTTGTTGAAGTTGTGAGATCGATTCATTTTCACTTCCAGCCATTTCTGGCATCTCCAAGCCTGAATGCCTGAAACTGCAGTGAGCAAAACAGTTCTGAATTGTCTTATTGTTTATTACTTTTCCACTATCAGTGACAAAAGTTGCTGCTTTTTGAACACAAACATGCAAGTAATGCTATTTAAAAACTTTTCACTCTAAGCACATTGTGGTGTCTAAGACACAAGATGTGCACGATATTGATGCTAATGAGAAACCATTTACCGACTGTCACCTGCCGCCATTAAATGAAGGGAACGCTGGCTACTTTTTCAATCAGTTTTTGTTCATTAAGATTTGTCCCAAATAAGTGGCTGCCCTGATAAACTGATGGCCTAATTAACTGGAATCCACTGTGTCTCATTTGCTGCACTTATCTTGCACAATTGGTGATGTGAAGTCTATTTATTTAGAATGATCCTGCTGGGATAATGGTTCATTTTTGGTAGGGCCAATGATGAAATATTGTTGCTCATAGAAGAATGATCGGAAGAGGTGGATATTGCTTTCTCATGATCATATTCTCAATTCTCCATGTTCTGATGGTAATTAGGAATGTTTGATAAATATTGGCCTTGCCAGTGGCAAACACACCCATGAGTGAAGAATTTAAATAATCTTCTGAAACTTCCTTCTCAAATTCAAACTTTAACTATGAACTGTGTCAAAATTATTGGAATACTTAGGTTAATAATTTATATTTGAGGAAGACTGCCAGAAGCAAAGTAGCTATCTACATGAATGACAAAGTCTCAGCCCAAAAGGTCAACTGTTTATTCATTTTCATAGATGTTGCCTGACCTGCCAAGTTCCTCCAGCATTTTGTGTGTGTGGCAATATACATTTCTGGTCTCATAATTGCCTGCACCAACTAGGAGTGTGTGTATCATATTAAGACACTATCTAATTTATATTTTTTTCTTCTTCTTCTGTGCATGATCCTACTGACTATCTACATTGTATTCTGGTTGGTCTACTGCTGTCCTCTTACTAGAGGATCAGTTAGTTGTACCATTGCAACAGATAAGATCACTTGAAAGTAAAGCTGTTCTCAATTTCTAGGAATCTTACCAGTTTTATTTCCAAATGTTGGAGTGTAATTGTTAGAAGACACACACTATAGATTCTGCTTTATCATTACTTTTGTCCATCTTGTAATCTCTTTCTGCAACAGAGCTTGGAATAGAGCAATGACATAAATTACAAAGTTCACAGATAGCAGTGTTTGTGTAACACAATTTTGAAACTAATATTACTGATTAGCTTGCTGTTATCTATAGAGGTGGATAAGTTATTTCACTCATCACCATTTTGATTAACAAGTGAAATATTTTACATCCAGTTCCATAAAGGACAGTCCACTATGCAAGCAACAGTCTTTCAGCACTGAAAAAATGATGTACTATCTTCTGACAAGCAAGTGGCTGCCCTAAGGGGAAGAGATAGACCTGGACTGGCCAATGAAAATCTCAAACATTGCAGGTTCCACTGCTGTGATGTCGTTTGTAGACATCTTATATTGAAAAACAAGTGCTAAAGAGATTGAAAAACCACCAGTAAAAGAAATGAAATACCTGCTGTTCACCAAAACTATCAGCAATGTTTGCGAAATTGTTCACCTCCAGGTTAACCCATTTTTAACTGGATAGATATAGTTCCTTCAGAATTCTGTGAATGAACTTCTAGCTTTATGCCTAGCAATTGGAATTCACCCTCCTTTGCTTTTGTCAGTGGTTAGTTGTAATACCCAATCACCAAACCTACAAAAAACACTGGTCAAATTTACTTTTAAATAGCACAGGGTGGTAAAGTAGCGTAGCGATTAGTCTGATGTTTTACAGTGCCACTATCTGTGAGGATTGACTACGTGGGTTTCATCTGGGTGCTCCAGTTCCATATCCATTCAAATTAGGAGGTTCATTGGTCATATCCGTGTAATTGGGCCGTGTGTGCTCATTGGGCTGGAATTACCTGTTTCTGCACTTTATCATTATATAAATAAACAAACAAACAAATAAATAAATAAATTGGTTCCCCATCCAGAACTTGCACTGCCAGCTGTTTCCCATGTTGGTTTCTGGGAAGTGAATGAGTGCCATAAAGGACTTATCCTATGTTAATTGTTCTATTATTTCAAAAGTAAACTTTATTCATAATAAAATACAAAAACAAATCAAATTACAACAAAATCTTATACATTCTTACTGTGATTTTACATTCAGTAGCTTTAAAAAAACAGAACCTCTGATTTAGCTCCCCTGAGGTGATACAACATTCCCTGTTCAAGTCAGCTCCTCTGTGTTGCATAGTGGGAGGATCCTAGATTGTGGTCCTTCCCCAGAGAGCTTTTGCATTGGCTACACCAACATTCAATGCATTTCTCAGCTCATTTTCCTACAGCCTGGAAAGTGCCAGTTGGCAACGTTCCCTTATGGAAATCTGTAAGACCAACAAGTAATGAGCAAGCCAAAAATCGTCTTTCACAGAGCTGATGATTTCTGGAAATACCTCATGTCTATCCTTGTGTGTCTGTGGACAGCATATAGGACAAGTCCTGTATATGATTTTTGCCTGTGAGTCGCCAAGACAGTGTCATAACGATGGACTCTGCTGTGGGTCTGCATGCCCTTTCAGGCGAGCTGCAGAACGTGTTTGGCAATTACACTTGTGAGATGCATGTTCCAGCCAATTAGTATTTCATTATGGTGGCATTGTGGAGACCTCGGCCTTCACCCTGCCTTGTGCAGTTCGATTCTGGACTTCCTGTCAGATCGCTGGCAGGTTGTAAAAGTGGGCTCCCTCACCTCTGCCCCTCTGACCTTCTACACAGGAGCCCCCTTCTCAAGACTGTTTCAGCACCCTCAGCTCCAATCTGCCAATTAAATTTGCTGACAATACTACATTGATTGGCCTAATCTCAAATAATAACAAGGCAGCCGTCAGAGAAGAAGTCATCACCCTGACACAGTGGTGTCAAGAAAACAACCTCTCCCTCAACGCAGCAAAAACAAAGGAGCTGGTTGTGGACTACAGAAGGAGTAGAGATAGGCTCACCCCCATTGAGATCAATGGATCTGGTGTTGAGGGTGAACAGCTTAAAGTTCCTCAGCATACACATCACTGAGGATCTCACGTGGTCTGTACACACCAGCTATGTGGTGAAAAAGGCACAACAGCACCTCTTTCACCTCAAATGTTTGAAGAGGTTTGCATGAGTCCCTAAATCCTAAGGAATTTCTCCAGGAGCACAATTGAGAGCATCTTGACTGGCTGCATCACTGCCTGGTATGGGAATTGTATTTTCCTCAATCCCAAGACTCTGCAGAGAGTGGTGCAGACAGCGCAGAGCATCTGTAGATGTGTATTTCCCACTATTCAGGACGTTTACAGAGACAGGTGCGTAAAAAGGACCCGAAGGATCATTGAGGACTTGAGCCACCCCAACCACATACTATTCCAGCCACTATCATCTGCGAAATGGTGCCGCTGCATAAAAGCCAGGACCAAAAGGCTCTGGGACAACTTCTTCCACCAGGCCATCAGACTGATTAATTCACGCTGATACAATTGTAATTCTAAACTATATTGACTGTCCTGTTGCACATACTATTTATTACAAATTATTATTAATTTCACATTGCACTTTTAGACAGAGACATAAGGTGAAGATTTTTACATGCATGTATGTGAAGGATGTAAGTAATAAAGTAAATTCATTTCAGTTCATTTAACTCCATTCCTCTTGTTCCAGTCTTGCTGAAACTTGATCAGAAGTACAGCAACATCTACACTCTCTGCTTACCTGTCATGGTGTCAGGAACGGGGCCAGATGGACCCAAATGCAGGACGCAGACACTGAAGTACTAGGGGGAGGACAGGATGGGGGTGTCATGGCATTTAAGGGTAGAGCTGGGGTTCAGGTAGATAATGTGTCAGGCAGGCAGAGCGGAGCCTGCTCCCGGAGTTCAGGCTGGCAGAGCAGATCCCACAGTTCGGGGCAGGCAGGCAGGCAGATCCCTCATGACGGGACTCAGGGATCCCGGGCAGGGCGGCCTCCCAGGCGGGAACACAGCAGCCTGGGCCAGTCGTGGACACCTGGGCAGATGCGGGGCGCAGTCCATGGGAATCGAAGGGAGGAAAGGGTAGGAGTCCCTAGGGCGGGCCGCATGGATCCCGGGCAGGGCCGCCTCCCAGGCGGAAAACACAGAGGCCTGGGCCAGTCGCGGACACCTGGGCAGGTGCAGGGCACAACCCTTAGGGAGCAATAGGTGGAAGGGGCAGAACCCCTGCCGGGCAGTGGCAGTCCGGCCGGATCTGCCCAACGGAAGCACGGGTAAGAAGGGGCAGAACCCCTGCCGGGCAGCGGCAGTCCAGCCGGATCTGCCCAACGGAAGCAACGGGTAGTATGCTGGGTCCAAGGTGAACAGCAGGACTACCGTGATACACCGGTAAATTGGGAAAGGCAACCGACAGCATGGCAGCACAAGCAAGGAGAATAAGGCGGAACCGCGGGAGCATCGCACAGGAGAGAAGCAGGGGAACAAGACCAACCGGATAGAGCATATACAGAACAGTCCAGCAACCAGGGCAGAGCAGGATTCCGAGCAGGGCAGCAACCAGGGTAGAACAGGATTCCAAGCAGGTGGCAACCAGGGCAGAACAGGATACAGAACAAAACGACCACCCACCTGGTCCCAGTCCTAAGGCCCCTTATAAACACCTGCAGCTCAATGAGTCACAGGTGTGCCTCTTTGAGCCTGGAAGGTCCTAACTAGTTCATGGGTGACGGGAGGGACAACTGCAGGACCCGGAGTCCAGAGCACTCGGACTGGACCGAGACCCGGAATGTGGATTGCGGACCGGACCGGACCCTGACACATGGTTCTGATCATTTATTCCCTATCTTGCTCCTAATTTCCTTTGATTGTGCAATGGTTCCGACCATTAATTTTCCAATGGCTTCTAATTCGCTTTGATGACAGCACACCTGGTTTCCATCTAGAACTGCAGTACAAGAACCCTGGCATCACAACCACTAGTTGCCAGATTTTTGGCCGTCTTCCTGTGAGTGAAATACATTTCCTGACTGCTTAGAACTGTTTGTTCTAAGGTTAGCTCCAGTTTCAAGGTTTACCTATGAGACTCCATCCCTCTGAGTCAAGGCTCTGTGTTAAGTCTCTGAGTCAAGATCCCTCCGGTTTGCTGTTTGGCGTTTATGCCAGTGTAAGCATCCAAACTCAATCTCTGTGCCTGTGTCCTGCACTTGGATTTTCTCCCTTTGCTCCTTACAATATTGCCTTTGTCCTTGTTCTAGAAAAGGAGTCTCCCATTTTGATGGACGCTGTAAAGATTTGGTATTCATTTAGTAGTAAGTTACTACTTCCGAGCCACTATGTTGGTGTTTACTTTCAGTTTAAGAGTTTCAGTTAATGTTGGCCTAGCGTATATTCTTTTTCCTTTTTGTGCACAGTTCTTAGTAAAGGTCAATGAACTGTTCATCCTCTTTAGTGTCTCTCCCTCTGCACTAGGGCCTTAACTACACACTTGTGCCAGTGGGGATGCTTGCATCCTTTCCCATGAAGTCTTAATGAATATATAGTATGAAAAGTGGGGGATGACTCTAATCTTCACTGCAGCCACTCTGAGAGGAGTGTGCATTACGGTGATATTTCCACAACATAGGAAGGATCTAATTGGGAAGAATCCTCTCACTACCAACCAAGTAAGGTCTAGGTATTGGTTGGTGAACCTTGGCAATGGAGCATTTTGCCAGATAATTTGAACTGTTTGCTCAGGGAACCACCTATGTATACACAGAGCTCCGCAGTAGCCATAGGATGCCCATGGTGATCACTGCCTTATGGATTTGTGGTCAAAGGTGTTTGTAAGAACTTTTCTGCAAAGGACTGAGGGGGTGGTAATCTTCAGGTGACAGGTATGTTGTGTGGCAATGGGGTCATAAGTATTATCTGCAACAGCAGGGAGACTTGGACATAGTGACATAGAGACACTGGAGCCTGCATTTGTACTTCGGTTTATGTGTGGCCTGATGCAGCTGCACACAAGTGTGATGATCAGGATGAGGCCAATACTGGGTGCTCTCTTGCCCTCATTTGCTGTTGGACTTGTTTCCATGTCAACTGTTCTTCAACAGAATACGACAGAGGGGGAGGTGAGGTCAGAGACATGGTGGCTGGGGAAGACTTTCAGAAGCCACATCACCACTTCCTCTCAGCCTCAAAGTAATTGTGCTCCTTGCCCTTGTCAAGCACAGATATCTGCAATTAGAAGTCTCTGCAAATACACTTACACAGGGAACATATCTGCTACTGACACAGTCATTATTCACAGATGGAATGGGAGGGCGGAACAAGAACAATTTAGTTCATGTGTGAGTAGTAATCTAGAGGACTGTGAATGAAAGCTATTCAGTCACTATTAAGAAATGAATGTCACGCACGACGATGGTACTTATGAATGATAGAAAGCAAACAATGTCAGGTTTATCCAAACTCACACCTCACCGTGTTCAGTCCATTTTTAGAGTGGGCAGAACTTCATCACAATACATGGAATCGCATTATAATATTAAGAATGTTACTTTGTTGTGCTTTTTGCATGGGGCCAATTTTTATTGTTGCCTCTTCCTCGAGAATATGTTGATTAATGTTAGATTCCAAAAGAACAATGTGGGTTTTTAGAACCTGTAACTATGCTAAGTTACTGACTTAATATTACTTTACAAACAAATATACATAAAAATTAGGAGCAGAAGTAAGTTACACGCACCCTGAAGTGTAATGAACAGTACAGTATTTTACCCTGAACAGTATTTTACAAAAGGAGCTTCCATACCAATGGTGGCAATAAATCACTCCCAAGTCCAATTCCAGTTCCAAGATATTGAATGAATGGGAGGCTGAGTAAACCATCCTTGCTTTGAATTGCTTATCAAGAATCTAACTAAATCTACCTTAAGAAGTGTCTTTTTCACAGACCTTTGAAGAGAGTTCCAAAGACACAATCTTCTGATAGGAAATAAGATACTTTATTGCCATAAATTGGATAATACCTTATTTTAAAGCAGAGAGTCTTGTTTTTATATTCCATGAGAAAAAAGGTCCTGTCTCAACATTCACTCTGTCAAGATCCCTGAGGGCATTACATGTTTTATTCAAATTACTTCTCATTCTCACCTTCGGCAGGTACAAGCAAAACCTGTCTGGCGTTTCTTATAAGGCAGCTAAGTTATTCTAGTTATTAAGGAAGAAAGTTAAAACATCAAAAATTCCTCGGAGCATTTTCTGATATACTTATATTCTTTTTTAAATAAGGAAATCAGTTTGCCTAAGGTTTCCCAAATATTAAGCTTTGATTGTGTGTCTATTCTGTATAATTATTTTTATAATTATATCCTGACAAAGTCTCGGATATATAAGTTCTGACGAAGGGTCTTGGCCCGAATCGTCGACAGTGCTTCTCCTTATAGATGCTGCCTGACCTGCTGTGTTCCACCAGCATTTTTTGTGTGTTGTTTTAATTATTTTTATTATTATTTTATTTTTTTAAAGGGTAGCCTAAATACTAACATGCAAATTAAGGGCTTACTCTCTAAAACTGTTTTATTTATAAAACATTACATTTTAAGCTTTTAGATAAAATGCTTAGCCAGAAATTTAAATGGGAGCCCTCTTGGTTACAAGTGTGCAGTCCTTTAAATGGAATTTATTTCTCCTAACACCAGATAATAAGCATATTCTTGGCTGTGTAAATATAACAAAAGCACATCACACCCACTATGTTAGAAAGATTTTGATCCTTCTCATTCTGTGAATAGATCTGAGATAAAGAGAGAAATGGAGCTTATTGAAGAGCAAAGGCTACAAGGGCAGTCTGGTTTTTAAAATAGAGAGTTGGAATGAATTACTTACAGCCAGAATTCCCATTGTGTCACTTTTTGCACTGTCATCTGTAAGTGGCTCTGAAGTATAGTCTAGCCTATCCCATTAGTCTTTATACTAAATCTGTGCCAATTTTCAGCTGTTCAGCCTGAGGAAAGCCCATATAATAAATTTTTGTGTCCTAAATGTCTAATTTTAATTTTTGTCATTTCCCCCACTTCATTGCCCTTCCATGTTCAAATTGCAAGGGGGTTTTCAAGGCCATACAATGGAAAATGAGCTTTTGTTGAGGAGCATGCTAGGACAATTTATTGATGAGAATCAGACTAGACGGAAAATTAGAATGAATGA
Organism: Hemitrygon akajei; assembly: GCF_048418815.1. Lineage (NCBI taxonomy): Eukaryota > Metazoa > Chordata > Chondrichthyes > Myliobatiformes > Dasyatidae > Hemitrygon > Hemitrygon akajei. Next base: position 112,618,923 of record NC_133125.1, read on the forward strand.
TTTAGATTGCAAGGTAGATTTGCACACAACACCCTCTTGTTATGTGGAACACACATGGATTGACGTCAATTTTCAAGCACTGCCTGGTGAAATTGAATTGCAACCATTTGTACTTCAACCATTCATTGATTCTTCCTAAGAGCTTTATTTATTTCTTGTTCTGAATTCAGGCATTCTGTAAAACAGAATGATTCAAGGAACCATTTAAATGTCACAGAAACTTGTGAAGTCCATTCTCAATGCTTCTAATTCTAAAGCTGATACCATTAATCTATTAGAGAGTGCATTTCCAGTGCAGAAATTATAATCACTTTATCATGATAGACAAAAGCCATGAGAAATAATAGTGGTTCCATTTCCATAATATCAGTCCATAGCCTCCTCTACTGTCACAATAAGGCCACTCTCAGGTTCTGTTTAGGCAGCCTCCAAAGCTGATCACATGAATTTCAATTTCTCTAACTTCCAGTAATGTTTCCCACTGTCGGTCTTCCCCCTTACCTTTTCTCATCTCCTTACTCACCTATCACCTCCACCCGGTGCCCCTCCCTTGGTCCACATTCTTCTCCTATCAGATTCTTTCTTCTTCAGTTCTTTACTTTCTCCACCTATCATCTTCCATCTTCTTACTTCTTCCACCCTCCGTCACCAACCTGGCTTCACCTATTACCTTCTAGATTGTACTCTTTTCCCACCCCCTACCTACTTATTCTAACTTCTCTCTCTTGGCTTTCCAGTCCTGATGAAAGGTCTCAGCCTGAAATGCTGGCTGTTTATTCCTTTCTTGTCAGTACCTCTAGTTGAACTCTGTCTTTTTGTGTGTTTTCCCCCCGAGGTGTTAGTCTGTGGTTCTGTATTGTCATGTGCTCCTGTCCCCACTCCTGCTCTACTCCAGTCCCGGATTCACTGAGTACTCCATCTCTCAAGAAACACACACAAAATGCTGGTGGGACGCAGCAGGCCAGGCAGCATCTATAGGGAGAAGCACTGTCGACGTTTCGGGCCGAGACCCTTTGTCAGGAAACGTTGGCCCGAAACATCGACAATGCTTCTCCCTATATCTGCTGCCAAGCCTGCTGCATTCCATCAGCATTTTGTGTGTGTTGCTTGAATTTCCAGCATCTGCAGATTTCCTTGTGTTTACTTTGTCTCTCATCTGCTTCTCATTATTACCTGTATTGCTGCCACCTGTGTCTCATTGTGCTCCACCTATCATCTGCCTCTCTGTTTATTGCTCAGTGTATTTCAGTCCTGTGCTTTCACCTGTTTGTTGCTAGAGTGTGTCAATGAATTTTCATGAGCCTTTCTGGTATTTGTATCTGTACACTGTCTGTCTCCCAATTTTGGTTTTTGGATTTCTCTGGCTGCTTTGATCTCTGCCTGAACTTTGAGGCTGACTTGGTTTATACCTTAGGATTTGTTACTCAATTAATATCACTGTGTGCACAGTACTGGGTCTGCAATTGGATCCCTGCTCCAGTGTCCTGACATTTCTATAGCTGCTGCCTGCCCTGTTGAGTTACTTCAGCATTTTGTATGTGTTATTCTGGAGTTCCAACATCTTCAGAATTTCTTGTGTTTAAGCATATGCCAGTGATCATAGTCTGTTGGTTAAATTGAAATATCTAGTTTGAACATAGTGGCTGAACATCCACAGCCCTCTATGGAACAGCATTCCAATTTTGAAAGTAAAGCCCTAACTAGATATTTTGGAAAGTTAATGTAATCAGGCCAAGTAAACATAGTTTTATGAAAGGTACACCTTATCTGATATAGCTCTTAAAGGATATAACCAGGCGTGTCAGTGAACTGGGTCCTGCAGATATGTTATATGTAGAATTTCAAAAGGCAGTTGACAAGTGCCCACAGAAATGGCTGGAGCAATAGTATGTTACTATTGACTGAAGATTAGTTATTGCATAGAAGGCAGTGAGTTAAAAGGAGCAGTTCTTATCAGGTTGAAAGCTATTGGTCCTCAATTATTCATGATTTATAATAACCATATATTAACAAGCTTGTAAGGTTTCTGAATTTGCTGATGACAAATATAGGTGGGAAGACACATTTTGATGAAGTCACTGGGGTTCTGCAACTGGATATTGATAAATAAGTGGGCAAAAACTCACCAGCCCCTTTCATCAGATTTCTGTAGAGTTCATGAACCCACAAACTCTATTTCATTATTTCTATTTTTGCATTATTTACAGTGGTTATTTTGTCATTTATAGTAACTTTAGCTCTCCGCGCTACTGTTGCTGAAATCATGTCATATAATGATATAATAATCTTGATCCTGAATTCTGAACTTGACAAATTGTGTTTGATGAGGGTAAATGTGAAGTCATATGTTTCAGTAAAAGACCACAATGGCAGGTTTTCATCTAAATGAGGTGGATTACTGATGAACAAAGTACAATCATTTAGTTGTCCTTGTGCACATATCATGAAGAAGCTAGCAAGCAGGCGTAGCAAATGGTTAGAAGGCAGTCGCAGCATATTGGTTTTTATTCTCAGAGGCACAGAGTTTAAAAATAGAAAAGTATTGTTAAATTATATAGGGTGCCAATGAAGACACAGCTGGAGTTTTATAGAGTTTTAATCCTCTTATTTAAGAAAGGATATACAGACCATTCTGAAAATCCAGAATAGGTTCACTTGGACTAATTATTGGGAAGAGGTTGTTTTATCCTGGGTGACTAAAAGCATACGTTCTCTGATATCTTCAGGAATCCGAAGGTTGTGATAATGCTATGGTCAACCAGCATCAAGGGTGAGACCTCACACATATCAAAATGGATGGTTGATTTTAGCAGTGATATCCATTCCACTTGCAACCCCTCAGAAAATGAAGCTTGCAGCAAGACACATCGTGATTATGTGGATAGTCAGAGGCCTTTTCCCAGGGCTGAAATGACTAACATGAGAAGACTGAGTTTAGAGGTGCTTAGAAGTAGATACAGAGGAGATGTCAGGGGTAAGCTTTTCATGCAGAGAGTGGTGAGTGTGTGGAATGGGCTGCCAGCGACGGTGGTGGAGGCGGGTACGATGGGGTCTTTCAAGCGACACCTGGATAGGTATATGGAGCTCAGAAAAATAGAGGGCTATGGGTAACCTGAGGTAATTTCTAAAGTAAGTACATGTTCGGCACAGCATTGTAGGCTGAAGGGCCTGTATTGTGCTGTAGGTTTTTCTCTTTCAATGTTCCTAAGATCTATACAACATTCAGGCACAGACTATTTTTTTGGCAACTGATACTCCTATTACAAAGTTCCAGAAAAATAGGACCCTAAGACCACTGGAGCAATATTGGGCCATTCAACCCATCTAGTCTGCTCAGCCATTCCATCATGGCTGATTTCATGACACTGCTGGTGATAATAAATCTGATTCTGATTTATTATCCCTCTCAACCCCATTCCCTGGCCGTCTCCCTTTGATGCCCTGACTAATGAAGAACATATCAGCCTCTGTTTTAAATATAACCAATGACTTGGCCTCCACAGCCATGTATGGCAAGAAATTCCATAGATCCACTAACCTCTGGCAAAAAGGGATTTCTCCTCATCTCTGTTCTAAATGGATATCCCTCTATTCTGAGGCTGTGCACTCTGGTATAGACCTTCCCACTGTAGAAAATATCCTCTGCACATCCACTCTGTCTAGGCCTTTCAATATCCTATGGGTTTCAATGAGACTCCAGTGAGTACAGGCCCAGAGCCATCAAATACTCCTCATACATTAACCCCTTCATTCCCAGAATCAGTCTTGTGAACCTCCCCTGGACCTTTTCCAATGCCAGCACATCTTTTTTAGCTAGTACCTCCAACAAAAGTGTCAATTTTTGACTTTCAATGACATGATAATTCTGATTCTCCCACCACCAACATCATGGTGGTGACTATAAACTGAGAATTCAACTGGACATACCACATAAATAATATAGTTGCAAGAAGACTTCACTGGCTGATATCCCAAGGCGAGAGACTCATCTCCTGACATTCAAAAGTCTTTCCACAAACTACAAAGTACTCGCCAGTGTAACATTCTTCCCTGACAGCATTTAGAATGCTGAACATCATTCAGGATTGTGGGATTTGAATGGTTGGCATCCAATCCAGCGTCCTATCACTCTGACATTATGACTGGAAAGTATGATATCTTCCTTAAATTTTAACAACTTGGCTCTTTAACAATGCCTCCCAGGTTTGTAGTATTTACCTTAAAAAAAAGAGTTAGCAGGAAGCATATGGGAATATTAGCATCTGAAGGTCCCCCTCCAAATCACACATTATTGTGCCCTGGAAATAAATTGCCACTCTCTCTCTGATATTTGGGCTATGTCTGGGAACAATCAACACCTAGCTGATGCCTTCACTAGACGGGCTACAAAATTTCAAGAAGCTTTCCTATCATTATTTTCGTAATGGCATTTAGACATGATTTCCAAATGCTGACATTACCAATGGCTCCTGCATCCCAAAAACTGAACAAGTGAAAAATAAATTTTTAACATGAGTTGCTGGGTGGAACAGAAATCCATTCCTATCTGACTACAGTCTCCTAAACAATCCTCCACTACCAACAGTTAAGCATCTAGCCCTTTGTCAAAGATCAGCCCTTGCAAATTGTTATCAAAATCAGTTCACTGCCATCCCCACCTCAGTATTAATCACCATGAAGATTCACATCCAATTGTATCCCTTCTAATGACTGACCTGAGAACTGTAATGGGCTGTCTGGTGTTTAGTGAACTAATGTGTGTCTATGGAATCCTCAGGAGGTGCCCACATGCCCACACAGACTTCCTGACATTGAAGATGGAACTTGAGTATCACAGGTACTTTGATAGTATCCAATTAGGTGTAGGAATAGTTTTGAAAACCTAGGAAGATGCTTTCATTAAAATTTGCACATTCTTGCGATAAGTATTTGTTTAAGCAGTTAAGTTAGCTTCAATTTCCTCATCTGTAATTTTTTCACATAATAATAAAGATTATTTCCTCCTCACTACGGTTACTTGTTTGGCAGGCTGTTGATATAAGAAATCATTTTTGTATTAATCTCATTCCTGAAATGGAGATATATCATAGTAACTTTCAGTATTTTTTCCTTGAATGAGCAGTCCTGAAACATAATAATAGCTGCAGTTCTATCATCAATTGAAGTTGCACTTTAATTTAAAAACAGGTTTTGTTCTCAAGTTTAATCTTTATACTTAAAAAAAAATTATGTTATCATTGTAAAATTATGGGTGAGGTGGTGATGTAGCAGGAGAGAACCATTAAAAACTCAGAACTATTACCACGATTATTATGTTGCTACAGTAACATACGACATGCAGTGTCCACACAGAAGGCAGCTTGTCTGAAATAATTAATGCAAGTCAACTATGAAATTTCTGACATGAATAAGGTTATTGAAGGAGTTATCTGGATGACCTGTGGAGTGCAGATCTCCTTAGCTTTGACATTTATTTTCAGTTAATTCATTTTTGGTGTCTGGTCCTTGAGAAAACAGGTATCTAGCTTATACTGCATGTCACTTGGGATTGCAGGGAGGTGATTTGAAATAATTCTCCTGAAGCTAAAATGGATTAAAAGAAGTAAAACAAAGAGCAGTACGGAATACAAAAGAGAATTAAATGACTAAAATAAAACTAAAAAAAGTAAAATTAAATCTGTGTGCTATCTGTATTAATATGTCACTATCCTGAGGAAATATTAAACAACTGTCAGTGCAATTAGTGACTTAACATTGCCTGACAAATATAAGTGTAGGGTCACGTCCCGTCACTTTATGTACTACTGGAACAAAAAACATTCTTAAATATTCATTTTTGTTTAATTTTGATGTTAATATGGATGAGCAGTGTCAATTATGAGATCCAATGCCAACACAGAATCAATTTCTGTTCTGGGAACCAATGTTAAATTTGCTGAACAATTCCCGAGCTGATATTGATTCTCAGAACTAACACTGTTACTTTTGAATCTACAGCATGCATCGTTTCTATGTTAGTATTCAGAGCATTAATGATATTAAAATGCATTTTATTTTGTATGACCACATCTTCAGAAGAAAATATGACATCTTTTCTTTGAGAAGCAATAATGGAGAAAATGGTTCATCTGACCATTGTGTACTGTATAATCCCCAATAAATATTGCAAGATATTTCATATGGATGTATGCTACCTGTAGATAATTTTGCTCAAATGGCAGTCTTCCTTCCTGACTCATTCTGTGAGAACAGATTCCTGAGAAGTTGGGAGTGGAGGCAACTGTTGTTAGCCCTTACATACTGTTTGGGTCAAATTTGACCCGTTTTGACATTTGACAGCAGTAAAAACACCCTAAATGCCATTTTTTTTTTAGCATTTCCTAAAGTGACCCAAAATGTGCAAAAATGAAAATATTTAAAAATGTTATACTTTTGTACAAGCGCTACAAATTTTTGTACATTGAGGCTGTTCCGGGTCAAATTTGACCCGTATCTATTGACATGGATTTTAGATCTCTGAAACATTAATTAAGGATTAATCACCCATCTATTAATGTCAGATAGGCTATTTATACATTCTAAATAGCTCTGTGGTTCAAAATTTGGTATAGACACTAGTTATGAGGGGATTCTTGGGCCGGGTCAAAATTGACCTGGACCATACTGTGAAGGTATAGAATATGAACTGTATGTAAGGGTTAGGGGATGGAGGTGTGCTGTTCTTCCTCCACTGCAAAGCCAATAGTTCAGCTGTCTCTGATATTTGTTCCCTAATTAGTCAAAGCTTCATCCTGAACACAAGAGATTCTATAGATGCTGGAAATCTTAAGCAACACACCCAAAATGCTGCAGGAACTCAGCAAGTGAGGCAACATCTATGGAAGGGAAGAAATAAACAACATTTCAGGCTGAGATATTTTGAGTCCTCATGAAAAGTCTGTCTATTTCTCTCCATAGATGCTGCCTGACTTGCTTAGCCCCTCCAGAATTTTGTGTGTTGCTATAGTTTCATTTTGAAATTGGCAATAATATTGACGTGTTTGAATATCTGTCACTTACTATATTTCTTTCAGAGCACCAAGCAGAAGAATCTAAATGTTGCATCAAAAAGTACCTCTAGGCAATCTGAACATGCTGTTTTATATCTTATATTTTGTAAAGTTGTAAACGTGATGACAGGAGAAAAGGAAATGAAAATGAAGATACTAAACCTAAGAAAGTTTTCACTTTTTCACAAACAGAAAAGATTCTGAAAATGCTGGAAATCCAGAGGCAACACATACAAAATGCTTGAGAAGTTTAGCGGGTCAGGCAGCATACTATGGAGAGGAGTGAACAGTTGATATGTTGGGTCAAGACACTTCATCAGGACTGGAAAGGAAAGGGAAATAGCCAGAATAAGAAGGTGGGGTGAGGGGAAGAAGTACAAACTGCCAGGTGAAAGGTAAAGTCAGATGAGGGGGAAGGCAGAGGATACACGCTGTCTGAATGTCTCTCTGATGGAGCACCCTGGCTCTGAGATCATTGTTTTTATTTACCAGAGACCGTACATTTGCCAGCAAGGCAGTCGGTAATGACAGTCAAAAACCTTTTTTTTAAAAAATACACTTGCAGCTGCAAGTAACAGCCATGTTTCTGATGAGCTGTCCTCCCAGTGAGGATCTTACAGCCACAGTCAGCATTATTTCTGTCAGTTTTAATCAGCAATAGATTATTCAATTGCCTAAATCACCTTTATTAACTGTACGGGCCTTGGATGCAGTTGTAATTCTCAACTGCAGCAGGCTGAAACGGGAGTATTTAATGGTATCCATTGTACTGCTCCCCCATGAGTTCACCTTTTTGAAGGCACCCTGGAAAAGCAGAAGGACTGAAGTAGAAGGAATCTGAGAGGTGAGGAGAGAGGATCAGGGAGAAAGGGACAAAAGGAGGGCAAAAGAGGGAGGTGATAGGCAAGTGAGGAGAAGCAAAAGGGTTAGAGGGGAGCCAGAATGAGTAATGGTAAAAGAGGAGGCCATCGGAGTTCCTGGCTTTTGTGGTGAACAGAGCAAAGGTGCTCGATGAACTCGTCTCCCAATCCATGTCGCATCTCATGGCAGGCCACACTAGGAGCACTGGATACTGTTGATGACCCCCAACAAACTTGCAGGTGAACTGTTGCTTCACCAGGAAGGACTGTTGGGGCCCTGACTGTTGGTGAAGGGGCAGGTGATGCATTTGTCCTGCTGACAGGGCTAAGCGCCAGGAGACAGATCGGTGGGGAGGTAGGAATGGACAAGGGAGGCATGGAAAGAGCAATCCCAGTGAAAAGCAGAGAGGACAAGGTAAAGAGGAAGTTGTGTTTAGGGGTAGGAACCCATTAGGGATGGCAGACATTATGGAGAGTTATGTGCTGAATGCAGAGGCTTATGAATTGAATTGACATTATTTCTTACATCCTTCACATACATGAGGAGTAAAAATCTTTACGTTACATCTCCATCTAAATGTGCAATGTGCAATTTATAGTAATTTGTAATAAATAGTATGCACAACAGGACAGTCAAAATAGCTTAGAAATACAATTGTATCAGCATGAATTAATCAGTCTGATGGCCTGGTGGAAGAAGCTGTCCTGGAGCAGGTTGGTCCTGGCTTTAATGCTGCGGTAACATTTCCCAGATGGTAGCAGCTTGAACAGTGTGTGGTTGGGGTGACTCAGGTCCCTAACGATCCTTTCGGCCTTTTTTTATGCATCTGTCTCTGTAAATGTCCTGAACAGTGGGAAGTTCACACCTACAGATGCGCTGGGCTGTCCGCATCACTCTCTGCAGAGTCCTGCGATTGAGGGAATTACAGTTCCCATACCAGGCAGTGATGCAGCCAGGATACTCTCAATTGTGCCTCTGGAGAAATACCTTAGCATTTGGAGGCTCATGCCAAACTTCTTCAACCGTCTCAGGTGAGAGAGGCGCTGTTGTACTTTTTCACCACCCAGCTGGTATGTACAGACTACATGAGATCCTCGGTGATGTATATGTTGAGGAACTTAAAGCTATAGACCCTGTCAACCCCAGATCTATTGATATCTATAGGAGTGAGCCTGTCTCCATTCTTCCTGTGGTCCACAACCAGCTCCTTTGTTTTTGTGACATTGAGGGAGAGGTTGTTTTCTTGACACCTCTGTGTCAGGGTGATGACTTACAGGCTGCCTCATTATTATTTGAGATTAGTCCAATCAATGTAGTATTGTCGGAAAATTTAATTAGCAGATTGGAGCAGTGGGTAGCAACACCGTCATGGGTATACAGAGAGTAAAGGAGGGGGCTTAGAACATATCCCTGAGGGGCTCCTGTGTTGGGTCAGAGGGGCAGAGGTGAGGGTGCCCACTCTTACCACCTGTCAGCGATCTGATAGAAAAGTAAGGAAAGATGTTAATGGTGGATATCCAGGAAATGGAGGAGATGCGGGTAAAGAACACCTGAGATGTTCTGGAATGGAAATCCTCATCTTGAGTACAAATGTGGCAGAGACAGAGGAACTGAGAAAAGTATTTTTGCAAGTGACATGGTGGGAGGAGATATAGTCAAGATAGCTGTGAGCATCAGTGGGTTTTTAAAAGATGTCAATAGACAGTCTGTCTCCAGAGATGGAGTCAGAGAGATTGAGAGAGGGAAAAACAATGTCTGGGATAGATGAAGTAAATTTAAGGGCAGGGAGGAAATTGGAGGCAAAGCTAATAAAATCGATGAGCTCAGCATGGGTGCAAGAAACAACATCAAAGCAGTCAGCAACGTAGCGCAGAAAGAGTTGGGATCATCACCACTGGAGACTGATGTATGAACTGTTCCACGTAGCCAATGAAAAGGCAGGCATAGCTGGGGCCCATGGAGGGGTCCATGGCTATATCTTGGGTTTGGAGAAAGAGCGAGGAGCCAAAGCAGAAGTTGTTGAGTGTGAGGACCAGTTCCATCAGATGGAGGAGAGTGGCGGTGGATGGTAGCTGGTTAGGTCTGTTACCATTTCATATTCTCTTTTGCTCCTTCTCAAATGTGTCCTTGAGCAGAACCATAACAGATCGATTGTGAGAATGTGGCAAGTAGGCATATATGTTCTGCTGATTGATCATGTGGTGAATCAACTGGGCCTCATATGTGTGGAAGGCCCACTCTTTTTGCATGTGTTTTCAAGGGTGCACGGTTTTGTCGTGGTGGGTATAGTTTGTGGCTCCCACCCTGTGAGTTGCCCAGCATGTATAGTGGCTAATATGACTCAGTAAAATGTTGAATCCTACTACTCTGTTATCATTCTTGCTCTGTAGCAGTTGAAGACGAAGATCAAAACGAGAATGGCCACTCTGCTCTGAGTGCCCTTTCCATTTTAGGCCACAGCTATGGCAAAATCAATCCCTTATACCTGAGCAACTCACACAGAATGCTGGAGGAACTCAGCAGGCCAGGCAGCATCTATGGAAAAGTTAGCACTTCAGACTGAGACACTTCATCAGGACTGGAGAAAAATGATGAAACCTGGTTGCAGTGCGAAAAAAACTTGCATGCACTTGGGAGAATTCAGGCAGAAGTACTTAGGTGCTCTGCACTTACAGATCAAATCCAAACTGACAAATGTGTTTGAGGCTTTGCACAATGTTTGGAGGATGCACTTCAATATTTTCATGGCAGACTTCAGGATCTCACAGCTGTGCCAGACCCCCATTAAAAACAAAGGTAATTTCAATACAAGATTGATCCTAATGATGCAGAAATGCAAGAACAAAGATATTCCCCCAGGCAAATTCAAAGAAATTATGTTTATTCAAGCATTAATTCTTGAAGTCTGCTATGGGAGAAATCAGGAGAGCCTTATGTCTGAAAAGCACAATTTGTCCTGAGACAAAGCATGCTCCACAGCTTGCCTTCGGGAGATAGTCTAGAGTGGCATGTAGTGAATCAATCTGGCCTGTTACTACTTGTGCAGGATTTTGAGGGTGCATGGTTTCATCTCAGTGGGTTTGGTTCATCGCTCCTGCACTGTGAGTTGCCCAATGTATACTAGTGATTAACATAACTTAGTAAAAACATTTAATACTACTGCAGTGTTTCCTGTTCTTGCTTCACACTTATATAACAAAGAGAAGATAGTAGGGTAAACAGGCGGGGCGAAAACTGATAGGAAGAAGGTGCTAGAAAGGTTGTCTATCCTTAAAGTAAAATAGCTATTAGGTTCAGATGTCATGTATCTGATGCTGCTGAGGAAGCTTGGATGAAAGTTACAAGAAAAGCTTGCTTTAATAACCCAGTCCTCCCCACATGCAGGGAAACTGCCAGTGGAGTGAAACAGAAATTTGTTATTTTTCTGCTTGGCAAAGGCAATGTTACACTAGTGAAGCAAGAGGCTGCAGGTTCCGGAATCTGGATTGAGAAAACAAATTGCTGTAAGAACTCAGGTTGGTAACTTTATGAGAGGAATGGAATTGTTGATCTTTGAGGTCAAGACCCTGTATCAGGACTGAGAATGAAGAGGGAAGATAGTTTATAAGGAAAAGGGAGGAGGAGATGGTGAGCGAGTGATGGATCCAGTAGGTGATATGTGGATAAGGAAGGGTTGAGGGATGATAGGCTTGGAAGTTGAGAATAGGCGGATGTTAGACAAACAATTAACAATTGAGATTTAATTCAGAGAAGTGTGAAGTGACATATCATGGCAGAAAGAGTAGAGATGTGGGACAGTTATAATGAAAGTGCATAAACAGACGAGACTTGACTGTTCTAGTGTATAATTTTTTGTAAGTGGCTAGGAATGTTAAGTGGTTCAGAATCCGTATGTTTCTGGCATTCATTAATAGAGGCAAAGAGTACAAAGAAATTACACTGAACTAGTTCAAAATACTAGTCAGGCTTCAACTAGACAGTAGCCAATTCTCATCCTATTGATGGGATGAGAAGGCCCCGTGGAGAATACAGAAAAGACCATATAATTGGACAAGGAATTCCAGGTATAAAGCTAGAATTGAGAAGCTGAGCCTGTTCTCCTTGGAGAAAAGAGCTGTAACAGTGTGGTGCTAAATGTCACACTCCCTTGGCACTAAACACTACACTCCCATGGTGATAAACGCTACACTCCCGTGGCACCCCATAGTGCATTGAAATGTTCTAATTTATTCTGTATTTTGTATGTGCTGCTTGGTACCTTTTTAACTATTTCCATGAAACTCCAGCTAATTGGGAAAATTCCAATTAGCTGAAGGAAAATTCAATGAATTTTCATTTTATAGTTATGGTATCATGATATGCCTGGTAAGGGGCTCATGAGTTAAATTCTCACATGACAAAACAATAACTTTCTTGTCAAGTATATAACAGAGAGAAACATGTTCCTAGATATATATTTACTTGTTTGGCTTGAAGTTATTTTCTACTAGATCCATTAGTGATGAGCACACTTAAGTCAAATATATAAATCATCAATGGAGAATAAAATAAATACCTGCCAGCCACTATATTTGATATATGTTTAGAAATTTCTTACAAAATGAGAGAGAGATTGAATAATTTACTTAAATGCTAAGTAGGTTTGGTGAGACTGATGTCTCTGCCTGCCCAGCTAGATTTATAAAATCCAGATATGAATTATTGTTGGCTGTGCAAAAGTCTTGATTAAACATTTTTAGTAAATTACAAAAAAAAAATCCTTATTCTGCGCTGAGATGAAGTGGAGAGACTAAGCAATGTCACTGTAACAGAAACGGTTGGATTATGGATAGTCTGCATGGCTTTGGGCGTGGGAGGTTATGTCTAACCAAACTTACTGAGTTTTTTGAAGACAAGTCAATGAAGACAAGGCATTGGATGTTGCCTACATGGAGTTAAGCAAGATATTTGACAAGGACCTTCATGGGAGGTTGGTCAAGAAGGTTCAGTCACTCAGCATTCAAGATGAGGTAATAAATTGGATTAGACATTGACTTTGTGGGAGAAACCAGAGGGTGCTAGTAGATGGTTGCCTCTCTGACTGGAGGCCTGATCCGGATCATTGATATGGTTTGTCATCTATATCAATGATCTGGATGATAATGTGGTTAACTAGATCAGCAGATATGAGGATGACACCAAGATTGGGGATGTAGTGGACAGTGAGGAAGGCTACAACACATTGCAGTGAGATCTGGACCAGCTGGAAAAACGGGCTGAAGTTGGCAGATATAATTTAACCCAGACAAGTGTGTGGTTCTGCCCTGTATAGGACCAACCAGAGTAGGTCTTACAGTCTGAGTGGTAGTGCTCTGAGGAGTGTGGTAGATCAAAGGGATCTGGGAATACTGATACATAATTCATTGAAAATGGTGTCACAGGTAGGTAGAATCATGAAGAAAGCTTTATGGCTTTGACCATAAAGCCAAACATTGGCCTTCATAAATCAATGTCTTAAGTATAGGAGACAGATTGTTATGGTGAAGTTGTCTAAGACGTTGGAGAGCCTTATTTGGAATATTGAGTGTTGTTTTGTTTATCTACCTACAGGAAAGATGTAAATAGGTTTGAAAGAGTATTGAAAAAAATTATAAGGATGTTGCTGGGTCTGGAGGACCCACCCAAGTTATAAGGAAATATTGAATACATTAATAATTTAATCCTTTGAATTTAGAAGCTTGAGAGGAGATTTGTTAGAGAGGTATACAAAATTATGAGGGGTATAGATAGGGTAAATGCAAGCAGGCTTTTTCCACTGAGGTCATGGGTTAAGGGTGAAAGGTGAAAAGTTTAAGGAGAACATAAGGGGAAACTTCTTCACTCAGAAGGTTGTGAGAGTGTGGAATGAGCTGCCAGCATAAGTAGTGCATGCAAGCTCGATTTCAACATTTAAGAGAAGTTCGGGTAGATACATGGATGGCAGGTGTATGGAGGGCTATGGTCCTGGTACATGTTGAAGTCAGTAAGCAGTTTACATGTATGGACTCGATGGGCCAAATAACCTGTTTCTGTGCTGTACTTTTCTATGACTCTATATTCAACATTTCTGCAATAGTTTTCATTTGAAATGTTCTTGGCATGTTTTGCTGCAACAAGACAATGTTATAATGGTTGATGTTGTTGAGTTAACTCAGGCATTGACAGCCTTGGCAACCAAGGCATGGCCAGCAGTGTGGGAACAATTACAATCAAAAAAATCAGCTCCAGGGCAATTACGAATGGCCCATAAAAACTGACTGAGCCCTTAATTCTGAAATTCTATAAATGAAAAAAAATGTATTCATTGAAGTGTGGTAATGAGGATCCTCATAGAGTCTGAAGCTTCACACTGCTGTATAATAATTCTGCAATTACATGTATAAACCTTTTGAAAATTTCAAAATGAACTGATTGAGAAGAACTAAAAGTTACTGTTCTTCAAACAATCACAAAATAATAATCTGAATCTCATTTTCACCCAGACAAAACCAAAAGAAATTCCCCACACAAAAACTGTCAGAATCGGAATCAGAATTAGATATGCCATGAAATTTGTTGTTTTGCAATATGTAACAAAAAACTATAAATTATATTATATGTGTGTATATGTGTATGTGTGTATGTGTATATATATATATATATAAAAGAAGTGCTAAAAGAGAGCAAAGATAGTGAGACGATGTTCATAGGTTCTGTCCATTCAGACTTCTGATGGTGAAAGGGAAGAAGTTGTTTCTGAAACATTTAGTGTGTGTCTTCAGGCTCCGATACCACTGCCTTGTTGGTAGCAATGAGAGAAGGATGGGCATGTTCTGAGTGATGGGGGTTCTTAATGATGGATGCCACCTTTTTGTCGCATCACCTTTTGAGGAGAGTTTCTGGGAGCTGATGTCGGGGAGGCTAGTGCCCATGATGGAGCTGCATGAGATTACAGCTTTCTGCAACTTCTATCAATCCCATAAGTTGGTTGCTTGCATAAGTTGGTTGTCACAGGTTTTAAGAGCCCTACCAATTACTCTATCAAGGCCTGAAGCCTTGAAAGGGTACACCCTCTTGAAAGATGTTCTGACATCATCGTTTGAGGTAAAGTTCACAGGGTCACTAGATGCTGCAGAGATTCACATAACTGTAGTCTTATTCTTCAATGGATTGGATTGCACCTCTAACTTCAATTGAAATTGTTTCCCCTCTTAAAATAGATTACATAGGTCGTATCTCAACTTCTTGTATAGTTTTGGATCACCAATCTTGAATGTCACAGATCTCACCCTCAGCAGACTACAAATCTCCTGGTTTATCCACAGCTGTTGGTTTGATATAGCCAGTGTGTTCTCATAGGTACATACTCATCCACACGGGTCTTGATATAGTTGGTAAGCACTGTGATGTATTCACTTAGATTCAAAGATAATTTCCTGAAGATTGTTCAGTCCACTAATTCAAAGTAGTCCTGTAAATGCACTTCTGTCTCCCTTGATCATACCTGCTTGATCCTCACCCTGGTGCTGCGATCTTTAGTCTTTGCCTATACACTGGGAGTAGAAATACAACTATTTTGGACTTGATTGGACTTTCCAAAGTGTGGGTGTGGGATGGCATGGTAAGTGTTCTACTTGGTGGTATAACAGTGGTCAAGTGCGTTGGCTCCTCTGGCTCCACAGGTGATATGTTGGTGGTAATTGTTCAGAGACTTCTTCAACCTGGCCTGGTTGCCATGAAGGCATCCAGGTGCACTGTTTCTGACTGCTGATCGCACTGCTCAGCTCCTCCAGTGCCTGCTGGTGTTGGTCTGAAGTGGAATGTACACTGCTATCAGGATGATGGCGGAAATCTCCCTCAGCAGATAAAATAGATGATATTTGAGCCTAGATGTTCCAAGTTGAGAGAGGAGGATTGAGACACAATTGCCACAACAGCATCACAATGAGTTAATCATGCAGCACACTCCACCTCCTTTACCTTTAAATGACTGAGCTGTACTTTGATTGCAGAGAATGTTAAAGCCATTGGTCTGCAGCGCTGTATCAAAGTAATTAATATCCCGAACTATTTCAGAAAATGCAGGGACATTCTAAAATGTAATTAAATTTAATTAATGTTTTAGAAAGTGAGCATTATTGGTAACTCAGAATTTATTGCCCAACCCTAAATCTCTTCAGCTGTTGGTTTTGAACTCACCTCCCAAATACTGAAGTGCTTCTGCTGAAGGAGGGTAGGAAATTCCAAGTGTTGATGAGGGATTGCAGGAATGGTGTAAAACTTAGAAGAGAATATGCAAATGATGATGTTCTATGCACCTGCTTCCCATGTTGTGGTGAACTACATATACCTGTCTGGACTCACCCCCCGCTGACTGCTCCTGTGGCTCCTCCCACAGACCCCGGTATAAAGGCGATTGAGGCCTGAGCCCGGCCTCATTCTCCAGGATGTAGCATGGTGGTCAACTACTGCTTGTTCTTTCTTCCAGTCAATAAAAGCCAATATCTCGACTTCACGTCTCAGAGAGAGTCATTGATGGTGCATCACATGTCTTTCCTGATACAGTGGTTGTGAGTTTAGGACACACTGTCAGACCAGCTGAAGTGTTCACATTGCTGCTCTAGTTCAGGTATTGGAGAGAATGAACAGTCAGGAAAGTGACTGACATACCAGTCAAGCAGACTAAAGTCTTTGGGGCCAAAATTGCAAATTCCAGGCAAGTTTGAGAATGCCATCATGCTTCTCACTCGTGTCTGAGGTTCTAAGGATGTTGATCACCATGTAATGTTCAACTCTGACTTGCTCTTGCAGCCAAATATTTTATCTGGCTAAGCCCAAGCAGAGCTTGATAATTTCATCAATTTCATTGTTACCAACTTCTACGCTGCTCTCAAATTCAACACCACTGTCCCCTTTCTCCATCTCAGGAGACTGACTGTCCGCCAATAGTTATTGTAAACTAACTGACTCTCACTGTAAACTATAGTTACTGTCAACTAGCCGACTAGACTAATTCTCCACACTGCCTCTTGTAAGGACACAATCCCATTCTCTCGGTTTCAGATCCATTCCAGTGTTTCAATTTCCACTGCATTCTAACATGAAACTTTCTATTCCAAGGCATCTGAGATGTCGCCCTTGTTCAGAACTGAAGAAGTTTTATTTGGCCGAACTAATTCATTTTCAGGTCTTAGGCATTTGTGAGTACCCAGGTGTGATGGCTGGGGACTTGGCAAGTAATGCCATTAGATGTCTAGATAAGTAGTTCGCATCCATATTTTTGGAGATGGTGATAATACTTGTCTAGAACTTTTTTGATTCAAATGATAAATGCCATTTCTCAGATTATTTTGCTCCAGCATAGCCTTTCCTCAAGGGAACTAAAGGGTACTTAAAGATCAAGATCTCCAAACAGTACAAGCATGAATCTCTCCCGCAGAGTAGTCATCCCAGCCCTGCTGTATGCTTTTTGATTCCTGGACTACCTGAAGCAGGCAGCTCAATACATTGGGAAAATACCACCAATGCTGTCTTTGCAAAGTCTTTCAAATTCACATGACTAATCTAAAAATCTTTTCTTTGGTCATCAAATCTGGAAGTGAGGCCTTAATTTCATTCAGTCTGTTATCATGGGCAAACAACATGATCTGCATGGCAAACCCCAGCCTTCTCAAATAGACATGTGATTCCAAACTCTGTTATGAAAAGAGATTACAAGGAAATAGAGGAAAGGAATCAGGGATATGCTCGAATCCTGCTTAAAGGAATGCAACATCTCCAGTAATTCCTGGGAGCATCTGGGCATGACTGTTCAGAGTTGACAGGGTGCATTTAGGATGCTATTCAGAGTTTAGAAGCCAGGCATTGGGAATACACAGAAGCTCAGGAAATGGTTAAAATAGTGGACCTTTCTCATAAGTTACAACCTGCTCCTGCTATGGAAGAGTCCACAGTTCCCATATTTGCTTCAGTAGCTACCTCAGAACTCACAGAATTGGAGTGGAAGTAGGTGATCCTTAATTCCAAGGAACTCCTAAGAAAGAGACACTTGAAATCCAAACTGACCCTGCTGACACTCCCTCCTGTATCCCGTGACTGCACAATTCCCTGAATAAAGCTGTAATGAGAGTCCTTGATGCGGATGGCTTGGAGACAAATGCTGGCATATCCGAGGCGAGGATGGAGATTTGGTTTCAAATTAGATCGAGAATCAGAGCATCAAAACAACACTAGACTAAATCATGAGTAGGCTTCTGATTGAGCAACGAACCTCAGTTTAGATGCTCATTAAGTGCTCAATCCTGGGTGTCTAAAACTTGATTGCCAATTAGTGGGACAGTCCTGAATCTTTAAAGAGGCCACAGCAGCTAGCCATCTCTGGTAAGTTAGACGTCTGAACCTTGGAAGCTAGTGCAGATGGTTTGTGCCATAACAGAAGCTATACTTGACATTTCATTATCTGAGGATTGTTCAGATCTGCTTGGACATGCGTCAGTTGACATTCATCATCTGGCAATATTTGGGAGTACTATGCCACGATCGGAATAATAGAGCATGGTGACCATTGATTTAATTAATACATTAATACAACCAAGAACCAGCTTTTAAATGCAACCACAACCTACAAGGAGTGTTCAGTTTTGAAATTACAAAGACAATTGCCTTAACAAACATCACTCTTTGCTAAGGGAGCAGATACCAGCGTACAGCAGAAGACCACTTACGCTTTGGAAACTTACAATAAAATACTGGATATCTCAGAGGACACCTACATAAAAGGGATATGGGGAGAAGGCTGAGGGGGAAATTGATCAGCCATGATAAAATGGCAAAACAGGCTTGATGGGCCAAATGGCCTAATTCTGCTCCTATATGTTATGGTCTTATAAAGATATAATTTAAATGTTGAGAGAAAGTAAATCTGACATTCTCAATCATTGGTCACATGTACCATTGATCTGTGTACCTGCTGCAGTACTCCACTGCACTGAAAGGAAAGAGACACATCCATCGATATAGAAAGACAATAGATGAAGGAATAGTTGTTGAGATCAGACACCTAATATTTTGAGCTGAAGTATTTTATCCCATTGTAACAGTGATAAAGAGGCCCTGTGTTGTCAGCTCTGGAGTCTGGATCACACGAAGTTCCAACTGGTGATATTCAACTAAGAACAAGAAACATACATTTTAAATGTAGAATTCTATATGTTCTCATGGAAAATATGCATAATCTATGCATTGTAATCTTTAAATCACATATAATCACTGTTGTTTTCTTTATATCTAAAGGGTATGAAATATGATCTATTGGGAGTTAAATAAAAGCACAGAAGGTCAGGCATCTCCAAAGGAAGGAAATAGTGAGTCAGCATTTTGAGTCGAGATGTTTCATCTGAATTGGGGAGATGGACAATATGAAAAGGTGAGATGAAGGGGTGGAGCATGAGCTAGTGAATAAAATGTGGATCCAGGAGAGGAGACATTCTTCCACTGTTTTCTCCTTGGTACTTACTTGTGCTGAACAAACAACTAATCTCCAGTTAGAACAAATCTACAGTTTTGGAGTCTAAGTGACATTGTCAACACATCATATTAACCTTATGATATTATCTATTCTCTGTCTTCTATTTAAAGATGATTTGGTTCCACTTGGATTTTTTTGTGTGCTCTCAGATGGCAGGTGGGTCCAATATAGAACTACAGATTCTTCTGTAGATGGTGCAGGAAGTAACTATTAAAGGCAGGCTCGCAGATAGTTTGGTCTTCTCTATGTTCCTAATACACAGATTTAAGGCTTTCAATGTCACTCCAAAAGCTACTTCTCAGCTTTGATGGTCATGGACCAAAGATTTCCAGAGAATTAGACTTGTTCAAAGAGTATTTGAGAACATCTTTTTCCTGTAACTGCAAATCTGATTGTCATTCTTTACAGCATATTATTTATCACCCCTAATCGAACCTCTTGACATTCCACTGATAATGAGCTACCAGCAGATGTCAGTTTTTTCACTGCTACATATTGCCCACCAAACATCTTTTTTCCCATTCTATTTTAATGTATTTAAATCTGCCCCATTGGTTTGGAGAAGCTACATGTGGACAGTGCCAAATGTCATCCTGAAAAACAAATAGCCATAATATTATTTACTAAGTCATTAAACAAATGCAATAAAATTCAACTGTAACCTTCCATTTATTACAGCTTGTGGACTGTGTTAGAATAGCTCATTCCCTTAGACAGAATTTTCTTAATCATTTGAAATACCTGCTCATCATTCCTCAAAGTTTGTTTCCTGCCCCTTTTACCTGAAGAGTCTCTTCACCATTTTGCTATGCTCTGGGATTGGCTTGAGAACAGTAAACTATGAAAAAATATCTAAAGCTGATTTGGAATCATTTGAGACAACTCAATCAGAATCCAAGAATGAAAGTTGGCAGAATCATGTGCCTAAGTTACTCAATGTTGAGGAACCTTGTCAAAACAAACCCACTCACTCCTGTGAATGTATTCACTGATCTATTTGTGAATCCTTTTCAAAATTCAGCTAAATATTCTAATTGGAAGGGCCAGGTTGATAGATTTTTCAAATGCTGGAAATGTCAGAGACATACACAGTACAGATACAGGGTCTTCGGTTCAGCCCATCCACACAGACTAAGTTAGGATCAGTTACTTGCATTTGACCTATAACTCTTGAAGTCTTTGCTTTCCATATACCTGCCCAAATGTGTTTTGAACATTGTAAACAATTCCTCCTTTACCATGGCCTTTGGCAGATTGTTCCACAGATACCCACTGCCCTCTGTGGGAAAAATTTGCCCCTCTGTTCCCCTTTAAATGCTTTTATGGTGTAGCTTAAGACTTCTCGACCCTAGCACTGTTTACCTTATCCCGATGCATCATGATTTTATATACCTCCACAAGGTCACTCCGCAGCTTCCATCACTCCACGGAAAGTATGTATTTCCAGTCTCTCCTTATAACTCAAGCCCTCTCATCTTGATAACACACTCTTGAATCTTCTCTTTTTCAGCCTAAAGGCATCCTTCCTATAACTAGACCAGAACTCCATGTAACATTCAGTGGTAACGTAACATTCTGCCTCCCTGTTGCGTCCCCACTTTCAGGGAATTATGTACCTACACGCCAGGCTCTTCATTCTACAGCACCCTTGAGGGCCCAGCAATTTGCTGTCCATGTGCTGTCCTTGATTTTTTTATTCCCAAAAAAACAATACTTTGCACTTCTTCAAATTAAATTCCACCTGCCATTCCCTGACCTACTTTCCCGGTGGATCTAAATGTTGCTGTACTCTTAGATAACATCCTTCAGTGTCCACTATACCATCAATTTTGGTGTCATCCACAAACTTATTAACAAAGCCATTACATTCTCATACAATTCATTAATATAGATGACAAACAACATTATGCCCAGCACAAATCCCTACAGCACACAGCTGGTCACAGTCCCTCCAATCAGAAAAGCAATCCTTTTCTACCAGCCAAAGAATTTTGCATCTAATTGGCTAACTTACCCTTCATTCCATGCGACAGAACCTTCCAGACCAGAATATCATGTGGGATCTTCTCAAAGGCCTTGCTAATGTCTACTTTGGCATCATCGGCTTGTACGATGAGCAGCATCCAAGTGGCATGTCATTCTCAGTTTCTGCAGCTGAACACCTTTGCTAAAGGCTGTTTGTGCTGCCCTTCAAGCAATTCGTTTATGCTTTTCTATGTGATTAAACACATTCAGCTTTTATTTTGAAATGAGCAGCTTCTGGTCTGTATTAGGTCACTTCGTGTAGAGTCAGGAAGTGGTAAGTAGGAAAGCACATTGGCTGGTGGAAGGCTAGGGGTTTATGTTAGGAGCTAAAGAAGTTTCTATCCAAATCTATCCTATTATTTCCCCAGCAGATGCATTGTTCATTAGTTGATGTTATTGTTTAGAAGTAATTTAATGTGTCGATAAGATTTTGCTAATGTAGAATAATATCTTAGAGTTTATTAGACGCTAACCTAGATGCTAATGGTTTACACATGTTATTTACCTGTAGTATTTACTTGTCAGAATCCAATAATATTTACCTGTAGGAAACTTAACTAACTTCTTACTTACCTGTGTATTCTTACTTGTGTGAATGGAACAATGAGTAATTGCACTGTATTTTGAAGTTTTTCAGTTTCACTCCTTATTCACTATGCCATGTCATTGAGTCTGCAATAAAACAATGAGCTAGGAGACTATACCCTGACTCTCATGTCATTTTAGAATGGAGTTTGGTTGACCGTCTAGTTGATGTTACAACACCTCAGTAAGGGCAGTGCAGTGAAAAGCCGAGATCACTGGTGCTTCAACAAATGCGGCTACAAGTAAAACCTCCTAACGTCTAAAAAACTGGCTCTTGGAACAGAAACAGGATGATAATGTTTCCATATCCAGCTGTAGGAGTTCCTGTACATCAGCCTCATCAGCTTGTGCAACAGCAAGGGCACATGCCAAGGCAGAGGTGGCAAAAATATGCACTTCACCTACTGAGAAGGAGATAAAGATTAACATGGAAGAAGTTGAATGGCAATAAGAAGAGGCAAAATTAGAGGACCAACTAAGGGTACTTACCCTTCACCGAGAGGCAGCGATGAAGTAGGAAAGGATTAGCACAGCAGTGGCAAAAAAAGATGTTGCAGAATGTAGAGGCAAATTTGTGAAAGCACAGCTTCAACTTCGCATGTCACAGAACCAAACAGCTTTTCCTGCCTCTTCCCAATTTCCCGATGGCAGCTTTATTCTCTAGCGATCTCCTTCAGAACTTGACTCATGCTGACAACTTGACAGAACTGAGAAGCCACCCATTGCTGTTGATACAGTAATACACTCAAAATGCTGGAGGAACTCAGCAGGCCAGGCAGTATCTATGGAAAAGAGTAAGCAATCAATGTTTTGGGCCAAGACTCTTCAGCAGGACTGGAATAAAGAGATGAAGTCAGAGTAAGAAGGTGTGGAGGGGAGGAAGATGTATAAGGTAGCAGGTGATAAGTGAAACCAGGAAAGGGGGAGTGGTGACGTAAGGAGTTGGGAAGTTGATTAGTGAAAGAAACAAAGGGCTGGAGAAGGGGGAATCTGATAGGAGAGGACAGAAGGCCATGGAAGAAAGGGAAGGGAGAGGAGCACCAGAAAGAGGTAATGGGCAGGTAAGGAGATAAGGCGAGAGAGGGAAATGGGAATGGTGAAGGGGAGGAATTCTGAGAAATCGATGTCCATCTGCCAGACTACCCAGACAGAATGTAAGCTGTTGCTCCTCCAACCTGAGAGTGGCCTCATCGTGCATTTGTTTACTGACAATACATTTATCGTTTCCTTCAAACCGCTTCCCAAAGAGTCCAATACAAATGCCCACCACAGGGAGAATAAGCAACAGATGGATGCTATAACAGCTCACTACCCCCACAACGAGTCACTGAACACTACATCCCAGTTGTATGTCCCCCAGAACGAGGCAGCTTCTGCCAGCCTGGCACCTGTAACAAAACACTTTGTACAACACCTGGTTCGTGGTGACTTAGTGAGCACGACCCTTTACCAGTTCGGTGACACACCTGAGAGCCACAGAGTGTGGTAGTCATCATTCAACAATGTCACAAGGGAGCTGGGCCTCACAGTGACACAAGTGTTGGAGCTACTGACAAAGAATCCAGGGAGTATGTCAAGAGGATATGCTCAGTGCATATAAGTAACCCTGTCACAACTCTTAGAGAAGGCCTGGGAATGGCTCAGGAGTGTTACACCGCACAAGCAGTTATTGAGGAGTCTCTAGGGAGTTAGATGATTTTCCTAGAACCTCTGTCAAAGACCGCATCAACTAGAGGGAACTGGAAGACCTTCTTATAGAACTACAGCGTGCTAAGAAAGAGAGGCATTTGCTGGGTTTGACCTACCTGGGCACTGCCCGTGGTGTTGGCTTCATAGTGGAGAAACCCCTTCCATGGACTCCAGGAAAAATTGATAACCACTGGCTTGAGGTTCAAGAAAGAAAATAGTGGCTATTTTTCCCCATTCGATTACTTTGTCAGGCTCATCTGCTGTGAGGTACGCTAAAGAAATTACCCCACCTGCACTGTTCCAAGTAGCAGCCGTGCACCAGGGAAATCAGATTGATTTACCTTCAAGAATTGTGACACAGAGCTGCATATCTGTCCGCAAGACAGAGATCCCTTCAGCCAAGGATTTGCACGTGGGATCCTCTGTAAAACAAGAGCAGTGTGCCAGGGAAGAACTGCCTCATTCATAACAAGCCACAGCCACTCAGGAAATGCAGAAGCTTTACAGTAAAGACTCTCAATGAAAGAAAGGACCTTCTCAAAGATAATGGAATTTGCTTTAAGTGCTGCGCCTCAGTGGCTTAGTTGGCAAAACATCGACTGCAAAGCCACCGTGAAGTGCACAGAGTGTGATGGTTGCTTGGTTGGCATCCATCTGTCTTGAAGGACAATGGGAGATGATCATCATTATCACAAGCTTGGGCAGAAGGTATGGAAATCCTGAGATGCCCAGACATCCAAGATCCCCCTCTTGGCCTCACCAATGTAGTCCAAAAGAAAGCTTATGAAGCAATGCATTTGGTACCAGCTTGGCTGCAGTAGCTGCCAGAAGGATCTTCAATGACGTCCAGCTGCCTTAGGGGCTCCACTTTGGATTTGCTGTTTGGGTTTATTCCCATAGCCTTCTTCTCTTCTGCACAAGTCCATGTAGCCGAGCAGCAGGGTGTGTCCACCCACTGGTGGGCCTGAGTGTTATGTGTGCAGGGACCAGATCTCCTCCTCATCCTGTGTAGTCTGGCCTGAGTCTGTGTGGAAGAAATTTTGTTACTAGCTAGATACTAAGGGGTTATAGAGTTTTTTCTTCACAGCAGTGTTCTGTACCTGAACTGTGGAAGAAAATACCCAGAGCTGAACACTGTATTGAGCAAGGAAGGGTTAATGATTTTCAGATGTAAAATCAGAGTCTACTGTGACTAATGTACTCTGTGCTGCTGACAATGTGCCTTTCAGTCAGGCTGATTAAAATAACTATGTTTGTATTTGTTGTTCATCACATGTCTGATATGCTCTTTTAGCCTGTCTGATATACTCTTTTGAGAAATTAACACTGAAGTAAATGTGTAACTGCTCAAGGACATATCCTGCAACTTTGCTACTTAGCAGAACTGCCATTGAAGTTCCTCCTTCTGATTTACGGATTTTTCTCTTGTATGCTTGGGATATAAATAAGAGTGTGACCCATCGTCAGACAGAGTCTCGGAACTCCGCTTTTAGCAGGAGGAGCTCTCCATGATATCAGGCTACAATAAAGACTTTCTGAGGCGATCTCCCTTCGTGTCTGAGTAATACCTTTTCCGCAACAGTCTGAAAGGAGTTTAGTTTCCATGTGTCCTCAGTGAGGAGGCACTACAAGAGGCTTGCTGTTGCATAGACTATGTACTAGCAGAGAGAGGCTTACACATTCAGCTCTCCTTTTCTCAAGTCTGCTAGCCAGCTGTGGAAGCTGAAAGTGTGAGTGACAAGCACTAACCACTACACTACAACACTAGATGCATCACAACAACCATTGTGACACCATTGAGTGTGATAGCACTCACCGTAACACAGCCATTCACCCACTTCCCAGCACCTCAAGCCCTCAAGACTTCAAAGTACTTATCAGACCACGGCGGGTGGAAGAAGGGAACCCTCCTATCAAGGCTGCTCCTAAGAAGAAGGAAACCCTTCTATCAAGGCTGTGGTTAACTCCCAATGCAGCAAGGTTTGTGGTCCAGAGCAGGTAGCTAGGTCTTGCTCAGGGATCTGTCTTGTTAGCGTCTACTCTCAAGGCTAGCATGAAGGAGCTATCAGCCTGTACATCATACTTGACAACCAAAGTAACTACTCATTGTCCAGGTCAAACTTCTTTCTTTTCTTTTTATATCTTTTTATTAATTTTAAACAAACATAAGAGAAACATAGATACAGAGAGTTTGAGAATACATAATTAATAGGTTAAAGTATAAATACAAATAGATGATAATCCATATATAATAACCTCCCAAACTCCTAGTAATTACGAAAAAAGGAGTAAATAAGAAAAAAAAACCCTCCAAAAAAAAAACCTAACCAACATGGGCCATTGCATTATGTCAAATATACACAGCAGCATCAATAACTCTGTACCTCCGTCCAAATAATTAAGGATAATAAAAGTAAGGTTTAGGAAAAGTCAGTTTAGCTCATATGAAAATGTTGAATAAATGGTCTCCAAGTTTCTTCAAATTTAATTGAAGGGTCAAAAACAACACTTCTAATTTTTTCTAAACTCAAACAAGAAATAGTTTGAGAAAACCACTGAAATATGGTTGGAGGATTAATTTCTTTTCAATTCAATAGGATAGAAGGTCAAACTTCTTTGAGCTGCTCGATGTTAAAAGCCACTGAACTCACTCAGAACCTGTGCTGGTACGATTGAGACATTTGGGAGGAAGGCAGAGGGCTTCCAGTTTGCATCACTTAATGGTAAGGTCAGACTTTCTCTTTTGCCTCTAACTGTGTGCAGCAAGATACTCAATAATTACTCTGAAATACCAACGCCATTTCAGCTCTTCACCATCCATGTCTGAGAAGTGAGGCAGCACACATTCCAGAGCTCGACCCCAGTGCAGAGATCTTCACTTTGCTCGGGAGAGTCAGACAGTAGGTCAATTGACCACACGATGCCCCTTTCACACAGAGTGTGGATCTGGGCTGGTTGGCAGTGGGAGATGTGTGTTTGAAGATGCACATCAGCCAAGTGAGAGAGATCGAATCACCTGGGACTGTACGCTCTGGAGTTCAGAAGAATGAGAGGAGATCTTATAGAAATGTATAAAATTATGAAAGGGATAGATAAGATAAAGACAGGAAGGTTGTTTCCACTGGAGGTGAGACTGGAACTAAGGGATATAGCCTCTGGATTTGGAGGATTAGATTTAGGATGGAGGTGAGGAGGAACTGCTTTTCCCAGAGAGTGGGAATCTGTGGAATTCTCTGCCTAAAGAAGCTGTGGAGGCTAGCTCAGTACATATATTTAGGACATATTTACTGGATAGATTATTGCATTGTAGGGGAATTAAGGGTTATGAGGAAAAGGCAGGTAAGTGGAGATGAGTCCATGGCCAGATCAGTCATGAACATGTTGAATGGAGGAGGAAACTCGATGGGCCGGATGGCCTACTCCTGCTCCTATTTCTTATGTTCTTATGTTAAGTGTGGGCACATCGAAGACTAGTGTGCTGGAGAATGGCTGTCCTTCTGTTCTCATCCCCTGCAATGGCTTCATGCAGCTGAAGGAGAATGTCAGTCACAGTGGGGAATGACGCAACAGTCTGCCCATGCTCAGCAGGGTAATAGAGGAGACACTTGGACAAACCGTATTCAATCAGACAAAGTCTGACAATAAACATCCATCAAAAATACAATTTTCCTGAAAAGAATGGACAAGGAAGTCTCCATGGATGTGACAAATAGCCATGCTACTCCTCTCCCTTGTGGAGTTCCTCAGCAGTGCTTATCAAACAATTGGGTAAAGTCCCTTAGCCACCTCATCTACCTACAGCAAACTCTGAAAAGACAGGCAGAGATGAGAGAGCAGTTTGTTGCCTTTATGGGCAAGATTTTTGAGAACAACCATGCTGGAGTAGCGCCTCTGCTGTAAGGAAATGAGGAATGCCGGTACCTGCCAACTTGTGGAGTCTAGCATCCTCAAAAACCTGCTCAGATCCGAATGGTATTTGACTCCAACACCCAGTATTTTGGCACATCTTTCACCTAGGTGCTCCTCACAGGCCCAGACCTCAATATTTCCCTTCTGAGGGTTTTGATCCACTTTCATGTTTGAAACAGGTTGCTATGCTTGAGGACATACAATAAATAATCCATTGTTTTTTTTTGTCACAGGAATTACCTTGGGTTTTTCTTGTACAGGGTCAATGACATGGCCAAGGATGTCATCAACTATAGAATGAAAGTCCACATTTTTGCCAATAGGCCCTCCCCAGCTGTTGCTATCTGCAGGCTTAGACGAGCCATCCGAGAAGGTGCTCGTGAACATGGAGCCAACATCGTTCAGTTTGTGGAATGTAATTTTTATGTTGACGACGGGCTTGTGTCTATACCTACCGATGACCTCTCGCAGAGGCCCCAATCATTTCTCAGTCAAGCTGTAGCTGCATAAGTTTGCTTCAAACAGTGACGATGCTATGAAAGTGTCCCCACATGCAGACTGTGCAGCAATTGTTAAGGACATGGACCTCAGTGGAGAAGCCAGAACTATGCAATGCAGTTCGGGACTCCAGTGGGAGAGTAATCGGCATCTTCACCTTTGCAGTATCAAGCAGCAGCAAGCCATTCATTCGGCACAGAGCGCTGTCCTCAGTGAGCAGTGTATTTCATCCCCTGTGTTCGGTGGCTCCTGTTTCTACCCAGGGAAAAGCTCTGCTTCTGGAACTTCCTGCAGACATGTGTAACTGGGACACGGCCATCCCAGAGGAGAAACTCCACAAGTGGGAAGACTGGAGGGACTCGCTGCAAGATTTAAAGCAGCTATACATTCCTCGAACAACACACCATCCTCTCTCTTCAAACCAGGTATGTGTTGCTTTGTTATTATAGTTGTAGTATACTGTAACTTTGAAGATGGATGGAAAATTTTCATTAAGTCAAATCTTTTGTAACCTTGGGAGCTCTTAAATGTATAAAATGCAATTAGATGGGAAATTACCCCTATAGGTCTCAGTCACCTAGTGCTCATTGCCAACCTTGGTCTACTCTGAAATAAGAGAGAAAAGTAGCAGTTTCAAATATACACCCTACCCGTTCTCATGTCTGGTACATTTTGTTTAATGCCTTTCAGTGATTTTTTTTTTACCTCTAATTGCAAAATGTTTTTAAAAAGGGGCTGATAACCTTGCTTAATCATACTTGTTTAAAAATATAACAGGAAAGGAAGTGTATCGTATGTTACATCTTGTGCCTGGGCAACCTTATTTCCTTTCACTGAAGGTCACCAGTCTGTGACTGTATCATCATTCCAAGACGTTCCCTCAGCAACTCAGTCACCTTATCTAGGAAGTCACTTTTTATGCTGAATCTCATTGCTTTCCATTTCCCAAAGAAGACAGATATCAGACATTATAGCAAAGTATTTAATAGTGACCTCACAAAGGTCAGGAGAGGAGCGTTCTGCCCTTAGGGCAATTCATTTAGGTTTTTCTATGGCCTTAAACACATTCAGGTTTTATTTTGAAACGAGCAGTTTCCGATCTCCATGAGGTCACTTCCAGTGCAGGCAGGAAGTAGTAAATCGGAGAGCACATTGGTCGGCAGATGACCCGAGGTTTATGTTAAGAGCTGAAGAAGTTTTATCTAAAGCCATCCTGTTGTTTCCCTAGCAGAAGTGTTGCTTTTAAGTTGATTTCTTATTTACCTGTGTATATTTACTTGTGTGAATGGAACAATGTGGTAATGGCCCTGTATTTTGGTGTTTTTCAATTTTGTTCCTTGTTAACTATGTCATGCCATTGAGTCTGCAATAAAACTAAGCAGCTAAGAATCTATATCTTGACTCATGTCATTTTTGAATGGAGTTTGGCTGACTGTCTAACTGATGTTACAACACCTCAATGAGGGCAGAACTTCAATAGGTTTCAATAGGTACATTTAATGTCAGAGAAAAGTATACAATATACTTTATTTTTCTAGTCTTTTGTTAAAGACTTCTGAATAATTAATAAATAACTAGAATAAAAACACCATAAAAAGATTTAAATACATTTGAATTTTTTGAACAATACATTGAATTCAAATACAGGTTTCCCCCACTATCCGAAGGTAGGGCGTTCCTGTGAAACCGTTTGTAAGCCGAAATGTCATAAAGCGAAGAAGCAATTACCATTAATTTATATGGGAAAAATTTTTGAGCGTTCCCAGACCCAAAAAATAACCTACCAAATCATACCAAATAACATATAAAACCTAAAATAATACAAACATATAGTAAAAGCAGGAATGATATGATAAATGTATAGACTATATGAAGTAGAAATATTGTATGTACAGTGTAGTTTTACTTATCAAAATCGGGAAGACAGCGAGGCAAAATCAGTTTGGAGAAAAAAAATCTGCACATACACGCCTACGCACGTACACGCATGCGCACACAACTGCCCGCACAAAGCTTCACGGTCATGGTAGTCTTTTTTGGAGTAAACACACATATAAAATGGGTGCCTTTTTTTCGTAAAAGCGAAAATCCTCTTTGGTTAGCGAAAAACAGGTACTAATTTAGGTCTTTTGTAACAAAGAACTGTCGTAAAGCGAACGTTCAAAAAATAGGGGCCGCCTGTATTGAGGAATCAAGAGCCAAATTTTATCAAGTGAATAATAATATTAAAATATCTCATGCACATGCTTGCCCTTGGTTTTTTTTCCCATAAGGCCAATCACCAATTTAATTGATTGTTTTGGGTTTCCTATTCTAGCTAACCCTGGGCTAAATCACGTGAAGTACATTCACACTCTCTTTTCATCATTTGCATCCTTAACCAATGGGCTCAATGGTGAATCCAGCACAGAAGAAAAGGTCAATATAGATGAAATGTCAGATATATCAACAATAGATTGTTTCCCACTCAATGTGTATACACTGATATCTGGAGGGTAACCTCAACCAATGAAATTATTGGAGAAGATCCTCGGGGATAGGATCTTCGTATATTTAGGAAAGTTAGACTTATTAGGGATAGTCAGACTGGCCTCATACAGGAAAGGTCATGTCTTACAAATTTGATTGAGTTTATTGTGGATGTAACAAAGATGAGTGTAGGAAGTGGATATTGTATTCATGGATTTTCGAAAAGCTTTTGACAAGGTCCTTCATGGTGGGCTGATCTAGAAGATTAAGTGACACAGGATTCCTGGAGATTTGTTGGGTTGTATTTGGCCATAGAAAACAGCTTATAGTATTATGTGCAGTTCATTGCTGCTTTACAAGAAGAATGTAGGGGGGCTTTGGAGAGGATGTGGAAAAGGTTCACTAGGATGTTACATGGATTAGAGAGTAACAGTTATAAGAGAAGTTGGACAAATTTGTATCACTTTCTCAGGAGCAACGATGGCCAAGGGGTGACATCATAAAAGTATGGGAATTTATGAAAGACCATGGTAGACTCAACAGAGTCAAATATTGGAGGGCAAAGGTGAGAGGGGACACTCTGCAAGATGAATGGGATATGAAATATGCAATATGAAAGCATTTCTTATGAGACATTTAGACAGGGACATGGACAAGCAGTTAACAGAGAGATATAAATCCTGTGTAGGTAGACAGAATTAGTTTAAATTGATATTGTGATCAACATATACATCATGGCTTCAGATGCTTCACTGTTCTGTATTCCATTCAATTGAGCTCAATGGAGTGATTTCCCTTTATACCTTTTGTTCATTTGGAATTTACTTGAAGAACCGCTTAATGTTCTCCAGTTATTTTCCTCATGATCTCTTTTAAAATCTTTACATTTCCAGATATATCACAGCTTAATTTTGTTTAGGGACCTGACAATTCCTTTCATGAACTTTCAAAATATTACACAATTCCTCTTTCATCTTAATGTTTTTAATATTTTACTGCTATTGCAAACTATCCCCATTCTTCTTAATGAACATTAATTTTGGCATTAGTTCCAAATTCAAGATTCAAAGTACACTTGTGATCAAAGTATGTATGCAGTATTCCTCCCTGAGATACATCTTCCCAGAGACAGCCACAAAACAAAGAAACAGCATGGACCAATTCAAAGAAAAACATCAAACCCCCAGGACACCATAAAAAATCAAATCATGCAAGCAGTGAAAAACGAGTGAAAAACACGGAATATAAAACACGAAACTACCAAAGTCATCAAAAAGTCTAGGCATCTTCAATCCAGTTCATTTCAACCCAATCTAACACTGTGTCATATGTTATCTTCAGGCCGCCAAGCCAGAAAACCCTGATCAAAATCACACAAAATAGCAACAAAAATAGGAGCAGAAGAAACCAGAAACACAGTATAACATGAACTAGAGTCCAACCCACAAACTGTGTCTATTAAACCTTGCCCACAAACCAGGACTCTAACACTATCTTCCGGCAGCATTGAGCAAGAGAGATAGAGACGTACACTAGCATCTTCCTCGGGGAGCAACAAGTGAAATGCAAAGAGACACCATCACCTGCAGATAATTTCCCCTGGCATTAATGTATCAATAGATTATCACCTTTAAACTTTTGACCTTCATCCTCCGTTTTCTGTTTTCTAGATCATTTTACTTGTTGCTATTCTGTTAAAATAGCAACTAGAATTGATCTTTTACCTGGATTCTACTTTGTTTTCTACCACTGCATCTTTGAGTATGAGAATGTCATGAACACTAGATTCCGAATATCTTCTTTGTTTAATATTCTCTCCTCACCTTAGATCTAAAGCTAGCATTACATTAGCTCTTGTAGATTCCATAAACTTTCATTTTAGAATGAGACCCTAAGAATGTCACTCAATTCCTTACTGTGTGCATACTGTACTTCTGCTATTAAGAGGAAGATTGAAATCCTTAGGACTACTATGTGTCAATATGAATAATAAATGAATCTTATCTGTATTGCTCACTTATTCATTTTTGCTTGTTTCTTTTGGTAACCATTTACTCCATGGAGCCATTATATTTCTCATAGCTGCTGCTCGCTTTAAACCTATGTTCATTAAAGTTATACAGCATTGAAGAAAAAACTTCTAATTGCAATGGACACAAGGTTTCTTCCTTCCCATTGCTTTACCTTCTTATCCCATTGAATGAAAGAATATTTTCCTGCTTCTGCTTCTCTCCTGAATGTGATGTGAACATTTTCTGGTAATTAGGAAAATTGGGGAAAGGGAGAAAGCACAATTTGTAAGATACTGGTCAAATCCCTTCCATAAAATCTGGACATTGGACAATGGTTTCTTTTGTCTGGATTCAGGTATTAGAATTGTTCTGACTGTTAGGATTAGGACATAATTCTAGAATTACTGTCTCTGTCAGGACAAAGTGATAAGATCACGGACACCGGTTGTGACTCAGATATTAATCAATGTATCCCCGTCTTTGTGCTTCAATATCAGATAACAAACAATGATTCCCTATCTACATCAGGACTAAGAAACTGGAGAATGGATAATGGCTTTTAAACTCTGTTGAGAATTAAACATTGTACAATGACGCTCCTCATTTGAGAGTTAGGCATAGGAAAATGATCATCTGTACAAAAACCCAGGAAATGGACATCAACCCTTTATCTGCTGAGAGAAGATATCAGACAATTGAACTATTCTGATAATGCACAGGCATTAGATCCTTTTTCCTCTAGCCAAACCTGCAGCAAGATTCTACTGAACTTGTAATTAAACAATGTTGACTAAAATGTAAAAGAATATCTCAAAGAATCATTACTTTACACATGAGCAACCTTTGAAAACCATTGAGTACTGAATATGCAAATCTAGTCTTCAGGGATTGTGAAGTGCATGTTTGAAACCATAAAAAGATACAATTTAGTTAGAAAAGGATCAGATGAATTCAAGAAAAACGTCATAAGGTGACACTATTAGAATGAAGAGAAGTACTTCCTATACAAGAGGATATGTACCCACTCCAAAAGTCAGAAAATGTAATAACTCAGGACAAATGTGTAGGAGGATGAAACAATAACTAGAGGAGATCTATAAACAAGCTACAGAGAATATTTGTTCAAAACATTAAGTTGTTAAAATGAATTTAGAGCCACACAAGCAAATGTTAATGGGAGTTGGGCATGATCAGATGGAGAGGAATTGTGTGCAGATATAAGTATTTGTACTATGGAACATGCAATATAGTGCAATAAGCTGGTCTAATATTGGATCAGCACAGTGGTGCCACTAGTAGAGCTGCTGTCAAAGAGTGCCAGAGTTCAATTCTAACCTCGGGTGCCACCTGTATGGAGTTCGCACATTCTTCCTAAGACCATGCTGCTTCCCTCCAGTTACTCTCATTTCCTCCCACATACCAAGGTTTGTAGTTAGATCACTTATTCACTGTAAAATTGACTCCATTGCTTAGGTGAGTGGGAGAACCTGGTGGAAGTTAATGGATATATAGGAAGAGTAAAAATTGAGATTGATGTAGGATTAGTGTAATTAGCTCCCGGTGCAGCCTCCTCTACATTGGCGAGACCTGACGCAGATTGGGGGACCACTTCGTCGAGCACCTACGCTCCGTCCGTCACAATAGACAGGATCTCCCTGTTGCCATCCACTTCAACTCTGCTTCACATTCCCATTCGGATATGTCCATACATGGCCTCCTCTACTGCCATGATGAAGCCAAACTCAGGTTGGAGGAACAACACCTCATATACCGTCTGGGTAGTCTCCAGCCCCTTGGTATGAACATCGAATTCTCCAACTTCCTTCTCCCTCCTTCCCCCATCCCACTTTCACTCTGCCTCCTCTTCCAGCTGCCTATCACCTCTCTCATGATTCTGCCTTCTTCTACTACCCATAGTGCTTTCCCCTTATATTCCTTCTTCACCTCCCCTGCCTATCCCCTCCTTGCTTCCCCTCACCCACCCCTTGTTCTTTCCTCTGATTGGTTTTTCACCTGGCACCTTCCACCCTTCCCTCACCTTCTTGATAGGGCCCCTGCCCCTTCCTTCTTCAGTCCTGACGAAGGGTCTCGCCCCAAAACATAGACTGTGTGTTTTAACAGATGCTGCCCGACCTGCTGAGTTCATCCAGCTTGTTTGTACGTGTTAGCGTAATGGGTGCTTGATAAGACTTTGTGAATACTCTATCTCTCAATGGCTCAATCACTTTAAAGCTCAATGGTATAGTGGTAAAGCAGTTAACACTCCTACTTGATGGTTCCATAAACCTGGGTTTAGTTGTAACTTCTGGTACTAAGTTCAATAACTAGGTTCAAAAGCAGCCACTTTCCTTCAGCCATTTGCTGAAGGAAACAACTAGCAAAACCTCTTCATTCCAGTTAAGCGTTGCTATGACCACGTCAAGCACTTTGCACTCAAATGTTCTATATGTGTTCTTCCTTGTTAAAGGTGTATCATTTATATTTAATCAATGCTTTTTGTGAATGATGTTTATATAATGCTATGCGCTGGTGATGCTGCTGCAAGTACATAAGTTTTTCGCTGCACCTGCTCACACATGTACTTGTGCATAAGACAATGAACTCAACTTTGACTTATGTCAAGTTTTTATGTTTTCCCTGGGACCACTTGGCTTTCTTGCAGGTGTTCTGATTTTGTCTTGCATCTGAAAGAATGATTGGATACTGCAAATGAACTGAAATATATATAGGTAACTGGAGAGTGAGGGTGAGGTTGCTGGTGGTTGTTGATGAGAGAGGAAAAGGAAATGACAAATTGAGACTGATGGAAAAATTCTGGGAACTGACATAGGCTCAATGGGCTGAATGATCTCCTTCTGCATTATGAGAACTATATAAAATATAGTTTATATTGCATAACTCTACAAGAAGGAAATATAATTTCATATCAATTAGCTGAAATTATATAAACCCTAAAAGAGACAACAAAGACAAATAGGTTGATTATGAATATGATCAAATGAGTCATTTATGCCCTAAAATCAATTGGGAAATTTATAAACAAATGATTTATCCATTCACCCTATCAAGTCATGTAAAAGGGCCCAACTGAGAACAATATTCTGATTTGTTTTATTTCTACAGAGAAAAATAACAATGGCGAAGTGCTTCCTTTCAGAATCAAATTAAACAAGATTATAAAAGCTGAATCTGATTTATGTTCATCAACTGTTACTATCTGAGGAGAGCAACTGAAGTCAGAACATTCTCTAAACCTCTAAAGAGTATAATCAGCTTCAGCAGATGGAAAACAAGAAAAGAAGATTTTATGTAAAATGTTACATTGAATTATCTGGGATAATGACCTGGCTTAATACTAACTTACAAAATAATTCAGAATACTCTGAAATGATAAAGGCCATGTGGGAAAAATGTACCTAGAACCAGAAATATCAAAGGACTGTATGGTACCAAAAATTCTGGAAATAATGTCATAACAGTGGATCAAACTGGAATAAATGACACATGTGATTGTGACTCCAGTGCTTTTGAGAACTGGGGCATAGTAATCCTAAAAGGATCAAGTAAACTAGCAAGCCATAACACCGTGTCCACTAAAAGTAGCATCAAAGAAAATACCTAAACTGAAGCAAATTTTTTTTCAAGTGCTCAAACCAATAGCAAATGGTTTGCTATCCATAACAACTAAGTAAATATTATAGAGTCACAGAATCACAGAACACTACAGCACAGAAAGAGCCCTTGGGCCCATCCAATCCGTGCTGAACTACAGTGGATTCCAGTTAATTGGACCATCGGTTAATTGGGTCAGCCACTTATTTGGGACAACCCGTAAAGAACAAACCTAATCAAGAAAATAATTGGGATTCCTTTTATTTATTTGGGACACTATGACACTTAATTGGGGCAGGAGACTACTGGCAAACAACTTCTAACTAGCATCAGTCATGTTCATTTTGTGGGGCCATTAGACACATCACTATGCTTAGAGCAATCAGTATTTAGGTAGTCTTTAGATGTGTGTGTTTGTGTTCAAAATGAGATTTTTGTCACTGATAGTTGTTAAGAAATAGCAGTAAGACAATTCAGAACTGTTTTGCTCACTGAGGTTTCAAGCATTCAGACAGGGAGTGAAAATTAAATTATTTCACTACTTCAACAAGTTGGGTATACAAAAAATTTGAAAGTATTGACAATCATCTTGAATATTACCTTTGGTCCCTACCAGACATTCAGCTCTCACCTGTGACTCCAAGTAGCTGTTCGCATGCAACAGTGGCCACACCCCAGCTCACCACTTGGACGGGTGGACTAGACCAGGGGAGCTCAGCCGACAGGCCCCACAGCCCCAGTGCGATAGAGATATGCCTGTCCTAGCATGCTAAGTCAGCTCCGGTGGACTGGGAGGATGAAATCTACAGTGAGAGCCAATGGCAGTTCTGCAATGACACGTGGAAAGCAAAGGACCAGATAAGGCACAGAATAAGTCATGGTAAACCAATGCAACCAGGGAAAGTCCCAGTGACATCAGCCTGCCCCACTGGGCCTGGACTTCCGAGGCTGGGAGAGTGGGGTCTCTCCAGTGCAACAGAATTTCCACTTTAAAAACTCTCCTGCACAAGATTCTT
This sequence comes from Hemitrygon akajei, assembly GCF_048418815.1. NCBI lineage: Eukaryota > Metazoa > Chordata > Chondrichthyes > Myliobatiformes > Dasyatidae > Hemitrygon > Hemitrygon akajei. Next base: position 112,656,172 of record NC_133125.1, read on the forward strand.
ATCATCATTGGATATGATGGACAACCACCAGTGGTATTGGTATTGTTCTAATGTGTTCTATATCTCATTTAAATATATAATTTGTTACTCAGTTAAAAGGTAGTTTTTTAAAAATAACTTTTCAACTATTGCCATGAAATTTCAGCTAATTAGTGCAACTGCTTAATTGGGACAAACTGTACTGGTCCCAAAATGTCCCAATTAGTCAAAATTATATATATCTGTGTTGAAGACTTTCCAAGTGTACAACAAGATATTGACCAATTACAGAAGAGGTTTATGAGGATACTGCCTGGATTAGAGAGCATGAGTTATCAGGAAGGTTGGACGCACTCTGGTTGTTTTCTCTGGAGCATCAGAGGCTGCGGGGATATCTGAGGAATTTTTATAAGATTCTGTGAGACATTGAGAGAGTAATGAGCCAGCATCCTTTTCCCAGGGTGCAATTGTTGAATACTAAAGGGCCTGCATTCAGGATGACAGGAGAAAGTTTAAAGGAGATGTATGGCGCAGGTTCGTGGTGGGTGTCTGGAATGGACTGTCAGGGGTAGTGGTGGATGCTGAGACCATTGTGGTGTTCAAGAGGCAGGTAGATAAATACATGAGCATGCACAGAATGGAAGGATTAGGTTCTTTTACAGCAATAAATAATTAGTTCCATTTTGCAATGTGTGTGACACAGGCATCATTGGGTAAAGGGCCAGTTCCTGCCCTGTACTGTTCTGTGTTCTGCTCTACCTTCTTGTTAACTGAACAAGTAGAAAATGAGCACGTAAATGCTTGTAGACAAAATGTGACAACAAATAATTAAATATGTTAGGAGAGACCCTGAAGATTTGTGAGAATTTAAGGAATTTGAATGTCAGCATGCAGATATGGAGAGATGGTTGTTTTAAACTATCACTATGTTCACGTAGTACAGGGGATAGGAGGAGAAGAAGGCTGAGTAATGACAAAGTGTCAGGCGTTAATACTGCAAGAATGGCTCATAATAGATCGGATATAATTATAGCGTATGAAGCAACAGCAGCTTCAGCAAAGCAATATTTTAACACCAGCAACTGTAATCTTATAATGGCTTTACATTTGGCAAAGCTTATTAATGCAATTTTATATTCCTAGAGAGAGGGATCAGCTTATAAAAGATTGAAATATCATTTCCCAGTGAGGAATTATGTCTCCGTGACATATAGTAATCACTCCACAGAGCAAACAATTTAAAGAAATGGAGGAACAGGCAGTCATTTTTGATGCCCTGCAATCTGCTGTAAATATACTGGAGCAATTGTGCAAATTTTCTAAAAGCCCAGCTCAGGTCTATAATACGGTTCAGCACACTCACCAAAAAGCCTAACACATGTTACAAACTACTCATGTGAAACCAACTGGAAGCTGTTCGCCCTCAAACAGAGTGTAATAGAAAATAACATTTTTGGCACAATTTTAGGACACAATTTTTCAACAGGTTTAAAATAGGAATATAAACAGCTACTACAGGTAACATTCATCTGAATGTCTTAGTCGCTTGGTTCCTCAGTGGCTTCCCAATGCCAGAATTACAAAAATGTTGCTAAAATCTCACCCAAAACTGTTTCACAGAATTATCAAAATTATTTGACTTGTAAACAAATTCAAAACACAGTTAAACTTATTTGAAAGAAGCCAGAAAACTTGCTTTTGATTTGACATGTTAATGCTCTGTAGTATCCAGGACATCTTTAAGGAGTGATGCCTCAAAAAGGTGGCATCCATCATTAAGAATGCCCATGACCCAGGTCGTGCCTTATTCTCATTGCTACTATCAGGAAGGAGGTGCAGAAGCCCAAAGGCACACACTCAGTGATTCAGGAATAACTTTTCCCCCTCTGTCATCTGATTGCTGAATGGACATTGAACCCATGAACACTACCTCGATATTTTTAAAATTTCTATTTTAGCACTACTTGTTTAATTTAACTATTATATTTATTGTGTGTGTGTGTGTGTGTGTGTGTGTGTGTGTGTGTGTGTATATATTTACTGTCATCTGTTTTTTTTCTCTATTATTATGTTTTGCATTGTACTGTTGTCACAAAAAAATTCATGACATTTGCCAGTGATATTAAACCTGATTCTGATTCTGGTATACTATTTGAACACAGCATGTTGGACATAACTGACATTCAGTAGTATTCTTTAGAAGTAGTTGTATTTTATACCACAGAATTGGAGCAACATTTTCACGATGAGCTAATCCTATTCGAATCAATTTAATTAGATAAGTCAGAACTATCTCATGAAAAGCTGGTGCATATTTTAAAACAAAGACAAGCGATCATTCCATCACTTTTCAAGTTTTTCTGATCTTGTCTGTACCAACATGAAAAGGAAAATACACGTCCTTGATAATGGCAAGAGTAAAGACAGATGAACAGAAATCAAAAATACACTAAGGCATCTGAAAATTTTCTCTCTGATTCAAATGAATGTTAATCCAAATGAATGAAATATTTTCTTCAGAAAACAGACAAATTTAAACTTTTGAATAATAAGATATAATATATGTATATTCCCTTTCACTTTTTGGTGACATAAGAGCATTTAATGTGTATGTGTATGCAAAAGAGAAATTTCAGCATTTCAGGAATGATTTATAAAAAGTAAGTTAAGACTATAAGATGTAGGAACAGCATTAGGCCATTTGGCTCATCGAGTCTGCTCCACCATTTCATCATGGCTGATCCAATTTTCCTGTCAGCTCCAGTGTACAGCCTTCTCCCCATATCCTTTCATGTCCCAACCAATCAAGAATCTATCAGCTTTTACCTTAAATATACATAGAGGCTTGACCTCCACAGAATTTAACAGATTCAGCACTTGTTGGCAAATGAAATTCCTCCTCATCTTCATTTTAAAAGGACATCCCTCTGTTCTGAGGTTGTGTCCACTGGTCTTAGACTTTCCCATAATAGGAAATGGCCTCTGCACATCCACTCTACCAAGACCTTTTACCATTCAATAGGTTTCACTGAGGTCACTCCTCATTCTTCTGAATTCCTGCAAATACGGGCCAAGAGCCTTCAAATTCTCTTCCATTCAATCTTGGAATAATTTTGTGAACAAAGATGTCTGTTGTTATTTAGTGTTTTACTTTAAATGCAAGAGACAACAATATGTTCATAGACTCATGACCAAGATTTTCAGAATACTATGTATTTTTTTCTTTTTGTAATGTTGTAGATATAATGTAGCATATGCATTAAAATCATGCATCTGAGTACTTTCTTGTCACTGATTTATTCAGCAGAATGTGACTAAATTAAATATTAGTTTTGATATTCATTATTTATTAGCATACTGTGTGAAACATTTAATTGTCTCACATAGTAATGACTGCTGATATATTCATGGTTTATGTAAGTTATGGGAGCCTTTGATTTTCTGTTTTCCCAGGGTTCATATATATAAAAAAATAAGTATATTGCCTCTTTTCCCTTCTTATTTATGATACTTACTTCTCTTTAGGTTGCAATACTTTATCCAAAAAAAGCCCAAAAATAATTTTAGTTAGCTGTTTGATATTAGGCCAGATGTTCACCAATGGCGGGGCAAATAAAATTGGAGATACCACTTTAGAAAACCAGACATCTGTAAAGCAACAATTAAGAATATTTCAAATATCTCACTCGCATTTTAACCAGTCACTCTCGATGAATCAGCGTCAAACCTGCACAGCGCTTTGATGCTAAACAAGAGATAATGTGGCTTCTCTCAGACACATGTTAAAGAAATACATTTTCTGGAAGGAAATGCTCTCCATAATGAGTGGATTATCAAGTCTTTTATAGCAGAAATGGTAACTTTATCTCCTTTTCCAAATGATAGTTGGAAGAAGCTGATTGAACAAAGTGACAGAGCACAGGAGAACCAATTTAAAAATCAAAGTTTTGGAGAAGGTTGGCTGATCGTGGTTCAGAATATCTGGCTTTGTTAATGCGGTAATACCACTCTTACCATTTGATTCATCTTATTTCTGTGAATCCAGATTCTCTAATTTGGCTGTGCTGCAGATAAAGTGACATTCAAGAATAAAACTGAAAGACAATCCCTGTGTTGGTTTAAAAACTCTCAAAGATTGATAAACTGGTTGTAGAAAAGCAGGCACAACTTTCTGAATAATATAGGAGTCTTCAAACTCTGTGCATGAATGTTTATAATTATTATTCTAATTCAGTGCAGTAATCTAAAGGAATATGTATGTTTGTTCGATGTTCTGTAAACCAGTAAAGGTTATGTCATCTTTTCTTGCAACACTGATTCAGTTTTGCAGACACCACTCTGATTGATTTCATGTAAAGGTATTGTTAGGAGACATGCGAATTGGTAGACTAAATGATTAAATTTAGCATCTAGTTTTTTATATGTTACAACATAACATATTCATGGTAGGGAGAATAATTCCCAAAGTCATGTGGGACCAAGAAAGAAAGTTAAGGAATTACTAGATTTCTTGAAGAATCACAGTTTAAGTTGTAGTTAAGATAACAGAATAAAACAGTGGTTGAATTGAGGTAAACTTTACAAAGCTGTATATATGGCAATGGACTTACAGAGATACAAACTGACAGTTAGAATTTGGAATTAATGATGACTAGATTGAGAGGCAGTTCTTTTCAGAAGTGACTCTGACCTTTGATAATGCATTGAAAATTGCCTTTTCAGTGAAACAGGTGCAGTTCATTTTGTATGAACATAATTTCCTATACATGAGCTGTTTTCTCATATAACTTCCTGCACAGATTAGTTTTGATTTGATCTGAAGACAATCATCTCCATTGACTCCTTATTTTCCCTTGAAACAGCAATATCTGTGAATCTTACCTCCAAGTTGCTGGTAATATTAATAAACATTTAGTAGATACATATATTTTGAAGGAAGATTGTGTTTGAGTTTATCTTTGCACCACTAGTTTATTCTTGTTTACACTGCACAATTATGACATGCTGCATATGTATATTACCTTGGTTAACACCAGTTGTGAGAAAAATTGACAACTTTAATATGTTCAGACATGCAACAATTCTGTATTGAATTTAATACATATTTTAGATAACTGCAGTTTCACAGTAAAGAGATCTTATTAAAAATCCTGAGAAAGCTTCCATCTTGAGTGATTTTTGGGAAGTTGTTTAGTTCACTGCATAGCTGTGCACAGTGAGGGCAGTAGAGGCAAGTAAAGTTATGCAGGATATGTGTTATTATGTGTGTACGTAATAAAAAACGGTTCCCAGTATGCAATGTGGGCAGTTCATGAGGAACTGGGAGTGATGTGGATGAACTGGGAGCATGTGCAAAAGTAGGGAACTAATAGCTATCACGTCTAGAGTGTCCAAATAAATGTGTTAGTTTTTTACCCACACAAACTTGTCTTTTTATCAAGAATAAACATAACATGGTGTCAGCAACCGGTGTGAGGTCGAAGTACAAAGCGTAACTGAATATTGCGAGAGACTAAGAAAGAGAGTGCTAGGTTCCAATGGAGAGAAGCTGCTGGCAAGAGAGCATGATGTCTCGAATTTCACCAAGAGATTCAGGTGAGAGAAGCCCAAAAAACTCTGTTATGGATAAGTTAAGTCCTCCTGCACCTATGCAGTTTACCAGCAATCCAGCTGATAACTGGAAACACTTCAAACAGTGATTCAATATATATTTACCAGTGAGCTGAGCCGGTGAGGTGGAGGAAAAATTGTAAATATTTGGTGCAGATTCTTTGGACATCTACAATAGCTTTCAAATTGATGAAACAGCCTTGACACTGGGCACTCTGATGACAAAATTTGAGGAGAATTTTGTCCCAAGTAATAACATCACACTTGGAAGATATGTTATTTTCCTGCATCCAGAAACAAGGTGTTAGCTTTGACCAATACTCAGCTGAGCTTCACACACGGAGTGAGTCCTGTGAGTTTGGAGGTTCAAGAGACTCACTAGTCAGAGACAGAATAGTTTGTGGAATCCCAGCTAATGGGCTCAGAGAAAGCCAGCTCTATGAAAAGGTTTGATGCTAGAAAAAGCTGTGGATATGCTTACGGCAGTAGAGACAACATGAGCACAAACTAAAGAGCTGCAAAGGTCAGAAATAAGAGTGCATGCAAGGTACTGACTGCAAAGCTGGAGCTACCAAGAGAAAGGAGCATATGGTTACTGAAGAAATGGAGGACTTCTTTGTAGATTCTTTACAGACTTCTGGTGCTGATAAGACAGAATGGATTGTTCCAGTGTCTGAATGAGACAGTAAGTCAATTTAAGCTTACAGCAGAATTGTTATCCATGAATGATTACAAGACTCTTAAAGTAAAGAACAAGATTTACCCAGTGAAATTAAAAGTGACTGACTATTGTGGAGAAAATGTTCCAGTTAAAGGATGCTGTGTAGTGACCTTCAAGCACAAGGGACAGCACCTAAAGGGACAGCTACTGGTTGTAGAAAAGAGAGTACAGCCAATATTAGATCTCAGCGCATGTGAATAGCTCAACCTGTTGTAAAGGATCTTTGTCTTGACTTCACAGACTAAAGAAGTCTTCATTCTACTCGTGGAAGAGTATGTAAATGTCTTTGCAGGGCTTGGATACCTACCCAGTACACACAAAATCCATGTAGATGAGATAGTAGGTTCTGTTGTCCATGCATGCAGGAAAGTTCCATTTGCACTTAGAGACAAACTTAAAGAAGAACTAGCATGGATGGAATGGATAAATGTCCTTCAGAAAAGTAAGGAACCAACAGACTGGATGAGCTCCCTGGTCTTCGTGCTGAAGCAAAATGGAGCATTGTGAGTATGTGTAAAGCCAAGAGATCTCAACAAAGCCATCATTTCAAATTGCCATCACAGGAGAAGATTATGTCCCAGTTTTCAGGTGCCAAGTGCTTTAGCAAACTTGATGTATTGTCCGGGTTTTGGCAAGTGAAACTTGATGAAGCAAGTTTCCAGCTGTGTACTTTTACCACACTAAAGGGTAGATATTGCTTTCTTTGGTTACCTTATGGGATCCCATCCACACTAGAAGTCTAGAATAAAACCATCCACGTGATCTTTGAGGGCATACCTGGCATTGAGACCATGAAGGATGACATCATCTTCTGGAGTCCAGCAAGGAAGAACATGATGCCTGACTGAGACAAGTGCTTGATGTGACACAGAATGTCAATTTAAAATTAAATAAAGTGAAAAGTGAGTTTGGTGTTAAGACACAGGCTTTAATAGGGGATGTCATATTGGAAGAGGAGTGAAATCTAACCCAAGAAATACCATCAGCCATTGAGAACATAGAGAGGCCCCAAAGCAAAGAGGAGGTGGGACATTACCTGGTGAAGTTCATCCTTGTGTCAGCACCCTTGAGTAGCAAAATTAGTTGATTTGATCTCTCAAGCAAGAAGAATGTTTCCAGATGCTGAAAAAAAAATCATAACTGAAGAGCCCTCACGGAGGTTTTAAGATCTGGAAAGGTGTACTAGGATCTTGGCTAATGTGGCTTGGTATTGGTCTTGGAGCAGTACTACTGCAGCAGTATGATAACACATGGCAACATGGGGCCTATGTATTAAGGGTTTTAACAAGTGCAGAAGCCACTATTCACAGATAGAGGAAGAGCTTTTCACTAGCATATATGCATGCAAAAGGTTTCATCAGTATATCAATGAACAAGCTTTTTAAGTGGAGACAGACCATAAACCAATGGTTTTAATTATTGAATAACTGTCCCATGAGGATACAGTGCATATTGATAAGGCTGCAGAAATATGATGTGAAGGTGACTTACACACTGGGAAAATAGATATTTGCTGCTGATGCATTGTTGCAAGCAATCAACAAGAAGAAAAAGAGTGACCAAGAGATTAAGGCTGATATACAGGCCTATGTCAACATTATAGTTACTTCTATTCCAGACCTCCCAATAGAGCAGAGGAGACTAGGACAGCAGCAAGGATGGGTGAAATGATAAAAGTACTTAGAGTCAATACAGAAGGGATGGCCAGCAACTAAGAGTGACTGTCCAATGTGTATTCGGGATTATTGTGCATGCAGAGCTGAACTGTCAGTAGTGGAGGATGTGGTCTTCAAAGGGAACAGGTTTGTGATTCCAGTGTCGCTACGCAAGGAAATGCTCCAAAAGGTACGTGAAGAGTGTCTCAGTGAGTAGAAATATAAACAAAGAGCTTGTGAAGTGAAGTGCAGGCCAAGAATAAAAAAGATATCAGCCAGACCATTGTGAGATTTGTCTTACTCACAGACCAAAGCAGCAAGCAGAACTGCTTACATCGCACCCTGTGCCAGGCCATACTTCAAAATTGGATTAGACTTGCTTCAATGTAATGGAAAAAGATAGATAGATGCAGTAGATACATTATTGATCTCAAAGGAAATTACCATGTCACAGTAGCATTACAAGTGCACTGTATACAAATATTAAAAGAGAAGTAAGAAAGAATAAAAATAAGTTACCTTAAAAATAAGATGTACAAGATTTACAAGTCAAAGATGACAATATTTCCAAGATTTACAAGTCCACACTGATCAGATAGTAGTGTAAGAATTGCCATACTATTATACAGTAATGGATGAACATTCACATATAGTAATGTGAACCAGATTCCCAGCTCTGTGACACAATAGAGATTCAAAGATTCGAAGTACATTGACTATCAAAGTTTGTATGCAATAAAGAATCCTAAAATTCATCTTCCCACAGACAACTATGAAACAAAAAAAAAATGAAGGGAGCCATTCAAAGAAAATTATCAACCCTCCCCAAGTAGAAAAAAGCAGCAAAAGAGAGAATAACACAGGATATAAAACAGAAAAATGGAAAGAGTCAAGCATATTCATGACCTGAAGCTGACTGAATATGCCTGAGAGGTCACAAAAGACAACCTCTGAATTAAAAAAAAAAGTAAATCTGAAATCCTGTACTTCTAAAAGCATTGAGCTGAAATTTCTGGTATGGCAATGAATCGTCAAAATCATTGCAGGCTCTGAACCAAACATCTGGGCAAGAGGCTAGCTGAAGGAAATTCCCCTGAGTTCGAGGAACGTTCTTCATGCTACCATAAATGAAAGCAGGTGCTGAAACACGTAGCAAAAAAATAAACTGCAGGAGGAACTCAGTTGATTGAGAAGCATCTGTGGGGGGAAAATTAATGCAGGATTCTAATGCAGGCTCTCGCTGGAAACAATGATGATCCTTTTGCCTCACCGATGCTGCTTGACCCACTGTGTTCCTCAGCAAATTGTTTAATTCTTCATATTGAGATGAGTGACACTGGCTCTAGAGGTGGTCACTTCTGTTTGCAGTTACCTTGTAAGCTATTCTTTAACTTAAATGTTCTTTAAATTTAGATAAAACTCACTCTGACAACAGAATATGGAACATCTCCTTGTGAGGTTCTTCTCAAAATTGTCTTCCCTAAGGCTTCAAAAAATTACATTTGACAACAGCCATCTGAAATTCTACAACTAGACCATGGGACCTCTGGTTTATGAATTTCTGATTTCCAGTCATTAGCTATCAAATCTCAGCATTCTCAAATTTGCTAATACGTTTTTCCCCTGAACTTGTTGAGGACAAACCTAGCCTTTTAGGAACTTACTTATGTTTTACTTACGTAACTTGGTAACACTGTCACATAGCAATGTCCAGAAGAAGGCCTTGACTTTATATAAACAAATTCTCCAAGATTTCCTTTTCTTTCAATACACAACCTGTTTGTAAAGATTAACACTGACCCTCAATTCCCCACGGAATCATGGGATAGGAATTTCATTCAATTTCTGGTCAACTTTGATTGACCATTACTTATGTACTCTTGGCGTAGGCATAACTGGTCAATTCTGATTCACCATGGGTTATACACTCTTGCTGTAGGCATGACTGCATTAATTACCTGATATATAAGGAAAGCAGCTGTTGTTGCATATGGGAGACCCCTTATCATTTCCGGTACTGGAATCCAGGACTTAGATGAATTCTTAATTTATGTGGCCAAAAATTTTTTTTTCATCAACCAGATGCAAGCTGCTCATTCCAGACTGAGAAATATGATTAACTAACTTGCATTAATTTGGAAAGTGCTCATGCAAAATTCTAAAACTGATTGTGGCCTTGATAGACACTGACAAAACATTTTTACAATGTGCAATGTGCAGATTCCAGATATAATATCTTTCAGTCAAGGTGATATTAACCAGGCAAGACATATGCTTTGAGTAATAAGAAGGTAGGATTGAGTATATGGGATGTTGAGAATGTGCTTAACAGTTTTGGGCCCTTATCTAAGAAAGGATGTTCTGGCATTGGAGAGGGTGTTGTGGAGGTTTGTGAGAATGATCCCAGGGAAGAAAGAGTTAATGCATGAATTACATTTGATGGATCTGGCCTGTATTCACTGGAGTTTAGAAGAAGGTGGAGATCTTATTGAACCTATCGAATTTTGGAAGGCTTAGATAGAGTGGATGTGGAAAGGATGTTCCTTTTCTACATTCAAGACTGGGGGGCACAGCCTCAGAATACAAGGACATCACTTTTGGATAGGGATGAGGGGAATTTCCTTTAGCGGGAGATTTTCTTTAGCCACAGATGGCCATGAAGATCAAGCCATTGGGTATTTTAAAGCAAAGGTTCAGAGCTTCTTGATTAGTAAAGGGATCAAAAGAAATGGGATGAAGGCAGCAGAATGGGGTTGAGGGATAGTAAATAAGCCATAATGGAATGGCAGAGCAGACTCAATAGGCCGAATGGCCTAATTCTGCTCCTATGTGTTATGGTCTGATGTTATGGTGACCTGGAGTAGTTCAGTCGTAGAACAAGTACCTACTTCATCTGTTGCCCTCAAGTTGGTTAGCCTGTTGCTTATAGTTTTCTTGAGATTGCTATTGTAGTTATTGTTGTTGCTTCCACTCTTTCTGCAGATTTCCTTTGACTATAGTTTTAAGAAAAATTGGCTTACACAAGAAATATGCCATTCCAAAAGCTTACACACTGAAAACTCCCTTAGAAATATACTGATCAGAGCAGTTCACAGACCCCTATGATGAGAGTACCTTCAGTTGAGTCTCCTTCAATATATTGCTTCCAGTCAATTTAGTCATTGCCTGCAGCTAATTTGGCAGTGTTTTACCCACTTGGTAAACTGATGGATTAAACTTCCATTACACATCGATAGATCAGGGTCAGGCTCTGTCTCTATCCTAGACATATTTTTTCAACAATTAATAAGCAGCCTGCTTTCTTCTGACAGATGATAGATAGATCGATGTTCTTGAGCAGAAATGGGGTTGTGAAGTAAATCAATTACATTTATTGGCCCTCCAACCTGTTGCACACTGTGTGGGATGGATTTGCATCAATTCTCACTGCATTTTTCGCCTCTTCTGTCCTTTAAGCTAAAACTGGAGATTTTACCTTCGTTCCAGCACTTGGTTCCAGAGCCTTGGAGCTGGTAATATGCAACTGAACAAGCAGATTGAACTTCTGCACTCTGATGTCAAATGAAAACTGATCAGTGTTGCACCAATCTTTAATAATTTTTGTGCACGTAATAAAGGCATTTCCATTACTAGGGCAAATTCCTGCATTCTGTAGCAAGTTGATCACCTTTTTCTTTTCTTATGGAAATAGTGTTCTATTCGAATCCAATAAAATGTTTTCACAGTTAAGTATTTCTATTTCTACAGCTTTGAGAGCTTGACTCTCTACTGCGTCCATCTGGATTTTTTTTCACAGCCTGAAATGCATGGCATGTGCCAGAAGACATATTTCCTTTGGCATTATAGGGTAAGTGAAGATAATATGACTCTGTCACTTCAAGTTTGGAGGGTTTGCTGCTACCTTAGGACTCCATGCCATGTAATGAACTAAGGAACATTTATGTATCATGCTTCCATCCTGTTTAGGGCTGGAGTTCCCAACCCTTTTATGCCATGGATCAATATCATTAAGCAAAGGATCCATGGACACCAACTTGTGAACCCCTGCTTTAGAGTCAATTGTCACAACAAATATGTGTTCCATGGATGTTCTGGGGAAGGTGCTCTGATACTCCATAGCACAATGATAAGGAGAACCCAGTACATTAAGCAGGAGCAAGATCAAATGCCTACTATGAGAATCTATATCATGATAGTGATACACTGGTACGCTGTGACTCAATGAATTAAAACAGAATGGTTAATTCCTCAATTTTGAAATAGAAGGTATATTTAGAAGGATTCTAAGTAAGATGGCTGAAGCAACACAAATGAGGTATATTGGCTATTTGGCAAACATTACAAGACATGTGAAACTAGCATGTTGGGATATCTTCATCAAAACAGAGTAATTCTGAGGTTAGGAGTGATACTTCTGAGAAGCAAAAGGTAATGAAGACGTTGATCTGGAGTTACACTCAGACTTTAGGTCATTGTGGTGGTGGGACCCACTCTTAGGGGTTCAGAACTGGCCACTTTTTAATATCCTTTTGGTTGGCGCGGCTGTAATGAAACCCAATTTTCCCCTCGGGATCAATAAAGTATGTCTGTCTGTCTAAGAATGCGGCCTCGAAGTCGAGCGTGCCTCCGGGTCGCTGAGGTTTCAGGGCCCTGTGAACAGGCTGATTCTAAGGCAGTGCCCCCAAATGAACCTTCGAGGGAGAAAACGGCTCTGTACTTGGCGAATTGTGCTCTCTCTCATTGGTGGGGAAGGGATTGTTGCCCATTCCCTGGGTGGAGAGCTCAGGAAAATAATACTATGCTAGATAGACACTTCTAACACCATAAATCTTATACATTCTTTTATTCTTAAAGACCAAATAGTACGGTGCATTATACGTAGTGCTATTACCTTATATGTAAGACTGTTACTTAAGGTTAATGGGGTGTCGTTAACCCAAGGAAGTTCTGTGACTTAAATAACGTATGTATTTTGCTTCAGCTTAGTGAGTCAACTACTACAAAAGATCATGTATTTCCTTGATGCTGTAAGTAAGATCATGTGAAGTTTCAGTCCAGTTAGAAGAAGAAACCAATATACTCTAGATATTTTCATATAATTTCATTATACATTTTATTTTTACAGTTGCTTCTAACACTTCTCTTCACTGAAGCTGCCTCTTCACTGGAATGTGGGGGAGTGGAACTGGAGCACTTAGTTACATCGTCACAGTGAGAATATAAACTCCTTACAGACTGTGGCAGAGATTAACCTTGGTCGCTGATGCTGTAATAGAATTACACTAACCATTACACTACCGTGCCACCTCATTACAATCCGTTTTAATAATTTATCTGCCCTATCTCAACTTCTATGGTTAAATTCCTTCTTTCTTATTTGATGCACCAGCAGTAAGAACTGTAAAAACCCCTCATAGACAGCAGCAAGAAGCAAAGGGTTTGACTCCTTCTGCTGTCGATGAGGAGTTTTTATGTTCTCCCTGTGACTGCGTGGGTTTCCTCCAAATACTATGGTTTCCTCCCACAGTCCAAAGATGTATGGTTAAGGTTGGTGAGATAGGATTAGTGTGGACATACTACGGTGGCACCAGAGGTGTGGCAACCTTTGTGGGTTTCCCCAGCACAATTCTCGCTAATTTGATTTTATGCACTTCACTCTAGTTGTGCCAAATAAAGCTAACCTTTTCTTTAAAAAATAGCATTCAAACATTTCTTTAGCTATAGTTTTGTCAATTTTGCTTTTAAAATCCAGACTGTGGTTTCAATCTTGTAGCTTCCTATTCATTTTTTGAATATACAGTTCTGATCCTATTTTATACATCCTGATAATACAATCTACAGTATACACCTGATGATAATCTGTACTCTTTGGTTGTCCTGTTTTTATCTGAAGCTTAGCAGCCTTGTTATATATGATCTGTTTTGTTTCATTTTAATCAACCTTCACAGTGCCTTAGTCATCCGTTTTGATTTAGCATCCAAATTCTCTCCATTTCACACTTCAATATTTTGCATGGCTCTTCTATTAACCAGTTTCCTGCTTTGCCAGGTTAATTTATACCTGATCACTATTTGTTTACCTGCATAATCCTTTGACTATACCATTTAATTTATGAATGCACAGGATGTATAATCACAAAAATCACTTCTCAGCTCAACGTAATATTGATAAGAGAGGACAGTTATTGTTGAGCAGTTTCTTTGAGAGAAAATCAGCATTATTCAAGCATTCCTTCAGATATGCACCTGTTTGACAGATTTTTGAATTAAGTGTAAATTTTGCTAGGCTGTGATTATTGTTTTTATCAGCTTGCTTCTTTTCAGATCTTGAAATCAACCATACAAGCAAATGCCTTGCGGAGATCTTTGAAGTGACTCGGAATGAATTTTTCAAAGTGCTCATTTGCCAGCTATTTCCACAGTCAGCAAAAATTCAAAAAAGAATGTTTATAAGAGTTAATTATAGCTTATTTTTTGGTGGAATATATGTCAGTAGGCACTATGTGAAGGCAATCTTTGTCTGGCAAATCTAGGAAGTCTAGTTTTTTTTTCTAATATGTGGTCAGGATATATTACTCTAAATAGGTCATCAGTTGGATACGTTAGAAGATGCATTTTTCTTAAAGGAGAAGTACATCTTCCCTTTAAGACAAGCCGCTTAAAAGGCAGGTGTACTTTTTATATTCAAACTTTCTGAAGAAGCAACCAAAGTAATTTAATCAGGGCACTGTGAATTCTCTGATGAATCTATGCTATTCAGGAAACAGAAAATCCTCTTCCCTTCTGAAGTGTGATAGGTGCTGAAAAGAATGAGTCAGCTGGAAATGAAAAAAAAACTGTATGAAGATTCATCAGGAGATCACCCAGAATGAGGACTAGTTATGTGAAGTGATTGCAGAAACTGAGATCTTTCTCCACAGATCAGAAAAAAGGTCTAGCAGAAACCTATTAAAAACAGTTTTAAGTGATATGATTTTGATAGAACAAGTAAGGCAAGACAAGTGCCTCCAGCAAGTGTGACAGTAATTAGGAAAATAAATAGAACTTATTTCAAATTGAGATCTGGCAGGATTATTAATAAATAACTTGAAAGGATGTTAGTATCATATTTGACAAGAACTTTCAAAGGGACAGATGCACTTGCGTTAGAAGAGGCCTAATTTATAGGGTTACAGGGTATGAGAATGAAAAAAAAACTGGCATGCTCACAATTTGATAAGTAACCTCTTTTTATGCCCTAATATTGTATGGAATTTGGTAAAGCAAATTATATGGTCCTGAATCTACAGTGTAAGAAGAAATTTATTGCTACATCAGTGCTACCAATCCATTCTTCCTGTTCACTCCTTTTCCCTTTGAGTGTATCATTCTGCTTTAGCTGCATCACTGTCAATAGATCCCTTTCTTAGTTTTCCATATCTTTCCTGCAAAAAGAAATCAATCTTCACTTCATTTTCTCCAGCTTGCATGCATACAAGTGAAAAAAACTGTTGTCTTCACAATGACTTTGCCTTCTTGTCCACTTTATTTCAGTTCTGCCTCACCTTGCAGAGTTTACCAAGCTGCTTCATATTTATTTAACTTCTTCAAAAGGTTGCCTGGAACTAACTTTCAAATTATCTACAAGAGAATCTTCCAGCTTGCAGGGAACACAAGAAAGAAACAAAAGACCAAATATTTAGCACATTTTACATCACTTAGAGAGAGATACAGAGCATACAGAGTGTCTCAGCTCATCCATAGCTAACAAAATAATTTTACTGCAGATACTATTTCCTACATAATCAGTTTCTACAAACAGCAGTATGAAAAGAGGAGGTATGTTTCAGAAATGTTATTGATTATTGACTGGGACAATAAGGATGTTCCTTTCGATTTTCTGGTATAGAATCCTTCACAAGGAAACTTTTATAATCACTAGAGTGTCATATCAACCAAAAGACAGCTGCCCAATATACTGGAAAGAAATTTGCAATATTCCAATGTCCTATACAGTATAATTCAGTTTTGCTGAAAAATCATGGAGAAAGAAAAATCACTGCAAGTTTAAGGATGACTGTGATTTTATCTTTAGCTGCTCTGTGCTTCTGACAAACTGCCTGTAGAGCAATTCAAACACGCTTATACTCATGCCTGGAAGGTAGTGTCGTAATTTATAATTGCACATGTGGAGAGCCTGAGAGCATGCAGAGTTAGTTCTTCACAATGCCCATGAGGTTTGCATCGGCATTTCTAATGGGAGATCGACATGAGTGAGTGTGTTATTAATCCCACCTCAAGAAGATCTTCTACAAGTAAGTTCCTCAACCCTGCTGTTCATGGGCTGGCAGCTTAGCACTAGAGTAGTAATGGAAGGTTTACTCCAACAGTTTCTTATCCTACTTCATTTGCTGGGATATGGAAATATCTTACTGGAAGACAAATCATCTGTTTTTTTTTAAGGGCATCATTGCTACCTCCTCCACAGTCATTTTGACTTTTTGTCAGCCAGTGACTCAAAAAAAAAGCTAGTCAGGACAATGTATTATAATATGAGGCCAACACTTTTTATTGCCCAGAGCTGTTCGAGACCAACCTTCAAGGAAATCACCACTTCATATAAACAACTTGTCACCAGTTTGGCAATAGCCACTGGGGATGCATTGTGTAGAAAGCTGGCAAAGGCAAATGGAAGCCAAGAAAACAGATCTATGTGCTGTACAAAGAACTAAGCAGCATCAAGGTTCTTCCTCTTGACTGAGTGAAAAGAGACAGACTAGAAATTTAATCAGCAACAACAGAAAATCTGCAGGTGCTGGAAATCCGAGCAACACACACACAAAATACTGGAGGAAGCCAGCAGGTCAGGCGGCTTCCAGGAGAAGAATACAGTCGATGTTTTGGGCTGAAACCTTTTGGTCGTGTTCCTCCAACATGTTTTGCGTGTTGCTCAGCCTAGAAATTTATTCACACAGATTAGCATTTTGATTTTTTTCAGGGTAGAACACCTTGGGGCATATTGCTGGCTTTGTTACACCCATTGGTAAAATTGTCTCCTATATTTCACAGCGAGTTTTGTGCCAATAACAGTTTTTATTTAGCCTGTGACATTCTGAAATGATGTCAACAGCCTTGAAATGCCAGCATTTCTCATTGGTAAGATTTTGAACCACATTGATCTGAAAAATGGCTGTATGTCAGGATGCAACAAGTAATCCCAACCAAGGTGAAAGAGGCTGTCCAGGGTGAATTGGAAAGTATTAATTGACCAATTTGGGCATTTGTATCTTTTCTTCAGCTTGCATTGATAATCTTCATTATATCTATGAAGACTGGATGTTCCTCATTGTAAGAGCACTTACAGGTAGTTCTTGTGATTGTGACTTTAATTGGTATTAGGAAACAGCAGCGAAGGGAATGGGCTTTTTCTGCCAACATACAGATGATGTTTACACATGGTAGCGTGATTATGCTACAATGTGAAAGTATCGAAGAATATTGCAGGTGCTTTCTTTAAACATTCTTCTCCGTGTAAACTCATCTGATTCATACATTAGGGAAGAGAAACGTTTCTGACAGGGTTCTGGATTATATAATTAAACCATTAATGGTGGATCCCTATGCCAATGATGAAGCCTCACTCTGCACTCTACCCGAGGGAAAGGATTGAATTCTGTTTTGCTGGAATAGAAATCTCTATACACACCCATTTTCCGTGATACAATGTAAACTGGTGAATCTTTCAAAGGTCTTCTGCTTTGGGCTACAAGAGCATTAGTAATCTTAAATGCCACGGGCAAAGCAGCCCGGCGTGGCTCTGCAACTACAACTGTGGCAGGTTGGTAACAATTCCTTACAGGACTTCAGTTTCCACACACAACCTTCCTTTGAACGGTGGACTTCACAGAATACTCCAGCTGAATAAGCCTCCCAGGGAAGCTAATTGCCCCAACCTCCACTTATTTCTTCTTCCAGTCAAAATGAGAAAGTGCACATATCACCCTCTTATAGAAATGGCCTTACTGTCATGGAAACCTCCACCATCTGTATCGTAGGTGTTGCTATTAATCAGAAAGTGAACGGGAGTAGCAACATACACAGGTTTAGAATGAATAAGAATCAGATTGGCCTGGTCTTCAGGGTACCTCGTCATCCTTTATGCAAACCATCACTGTTGACTAACACAGTACTTACTTCTTTAGGAGAAAGGCTGAACCCTAGCAACTGTACTTACTGTACAATGTTTTTTTTTCAAAACTGATTGCAGTTCTTTTTAAACACTTTGCTTTTAATCATATAAGTACAAAAACGCAAGAAATGTCAGATGCTGCCATCTTGAGCAAAAAATTACAATACATTGGAGGAATTCACCATGTCAGGCAGCATCTGTGGAGGCAAAGGGATGGTCAGCATTTTGGGTCAAGACTCTGCATCAGAAGTGAGAGAGTAGAGGCAAGATAGCCAGTGTGCAAATGGGTTGGGGAGGGGGAGAGAAGATGAGACAGGCTGGCAGGTAATAGGTGGAGTTAAAGAGAGAGTGGTGGAGAGGTGAAGCCAGGTGAGGAAGGGGAGGATAGTAGTGGCATGGACAGACAGAAGATGGTGTAAAAGATAGAGATACACAAGGGGAAAAAGAAAGAAAAGCAGGGTGGGGGTGGGGGAGAGGGGTGTAGATGTACAGACAGGAGGAGCTGGTAGGTGATACGTGGAAACACAAGATGCTGTAGATAATAGAATAAGGTAAGTAAGGAGGGTGATAAATTAATCCAGATATGGAAGATATGATGGGAAAATGGAACCAGGTAGGGAAGGAGAACAAAATTGGCTGGGTAGTCTGCAGGAGGTTAGAAAAAGGGGTGAAAAATTGGGTAGATCAAAAAGAGAGAGAAAGGACCCTTGGGGCTGAGGGCAATGAGAAGTTGGAGAATTCAATGTTCATACCATTGAGCTGTGGCATATAGAAATGGCCTTAAATGTCATACCATTGACAACCCAACAGAATATGAAGCACTAATCTTTAAGTCTATATTTAGCCTCCATGTGGCAGTGGAGAAGGCCACGGACAGATAGATTGGAATAGGAGTGGGAAGGGGATTTGAAATGACATGCAACCGGTAGTTCAAGATGTCCATTGGGGCACCGAGCATGTGCTCACAAAGTTTTCAGCTGTTGTACACTAGGTGTCACAATGTAAAGCCCACATTAAAAGCACCAAATGCGGTAGATGATGTTCCAGTGGTGATTTCCATTTTTTTTTGCCTAACTTTGCAGGGCTCCTTAGGTCTTTGGATAGTGGTGAGACAAGAGGTTTAAGCTCAATTATTCCACTTCCTACAGTTGCAGGGTGAGATAGCAGGTGACAGGGAGAGTGGGTGGGAAGATGAGTGAACCAGGAAGTCATGAAGAAAATGGTTTCCTGTGGAAACCAGAAGGGGTACAGAGGGGGAAGACATGACTGGTGGTGGGATCCTGACGCAGTTGGTGGAACTGCTGAAGGAGGCCTAATGGTGAACTTTCAGCTTGCATGCAAAATAGGTCTTACTGGAGCAGCTAACATGGAAAGTAGTGTGAATCAATTTATGTTCAGAAGTGAATCAACATCACTTTAACTGTTAAAACACATTACACATTATAACTAAATATCCCAGCCAATATCTAACAAATGGTGCACTTAAATACCATAATGTAGTATAACTAACAGGTTAATCCTGAAAATCTGCAATCTGGCCATCTGTTCATATCTTGATAACATTATTTTCATTCAATTCTATCAATAAAGCTTTCACATCACTCCACACATTGGGAATTCAGCAGCCTTCTTATTGAAGTGTATAAATCCATACCATTTTGAAACTCAGCATCTTAAATTCAATGCCAAAGAAAGTTTTCCTTAGTTATTGGTATGGCCATTTTCAGCTTTCAAATATTGATCATGAGCTGGAACTCGTCCTTGAAAATCTGTTTTCTATTCAGGGAGTCTCCATGTTAACTTGACAAACAGAAGGCAAGAGCATGGTAGCAAATATATTTCTGAAGGAGTAATCAAGGAAGATTGCAAAGTATGATCCTGTGGAGGAAATTAATATTTTGAACTCAACCTGCAAAGCTAAAATGCATTTGAAAATAACCATGGATGATAAAATTATTGATAAAAAGTAATTAAAGTTTAAATGCTGTGAAAATTGCATCATCTAGTGGAAAATTATTTTAAATCTGTCAGGTTTTATTTTGCTCAACTAAGTACAAAAATTGCTGGTCATTTTGTCCTAATAGATACAATTTAGATCAACAAAAGCTGTATAATAGATCCTTAAAATGCTTACGATGACATTTTGGTTCAGTTCAAAGTGGGAACTGAACAATTATTTTTAATTATCCAGAATACATTAAGCATTTTCAAATACTAATGGAATACATGCACACACTGTTCATTCTGAAAGCGGTAAATTTTGTCATCATCATTCAAACATATGGAAATCACAAAAAGCTCAATTAAAGTGAAAGGATATCCAAGGATGCTAGAAGATATTTCTGGATGATAGATGTTGATACCATATTATTTTATTTGTATTGTTTCTGAATAATTTACCATGATCCGAGAAACTTCTGGGGAATACAGATTAATCCCATATTACTTCTGGGACATAAGAAAAAAATATCAGCAATAGGTAAAACCACTGTTACAGTAAATAAGTCTTTTTTTTCCAAATCAATGATATTCAGTTTGAATTTCAGCTTATAAAACCATTTAGCTTTCTATCTTACTGTTACAAGTTGAGCACTTAACAGTTATTTTGTATTACTCAGATACTATTTCAAATTCCAGGTAAGGAAATAGGATATGTGGCAAATTAATATTCTACACCAAAGGGAAATACTTCGGAGAAAGAACAATTCACAATTCATTGCATTATTAAGGGTATACAAAGTTTTAAAACAAAGATCATCCACATTTCCCATGTTCACATAAAAGATCCCAGAATACTATTTAATCAAAAGCAGGCAAGGTTTTCCAGACGTTATGATTCCTTATTGTTTGAACAACATTACTAGAACAGATCACCCCCAGACATTATTGCTTGTAGGACTTTCCTGTGAACAAGCTGGCTGCTAAAATTCCTGAATTATAATGGTGACAACAAGCAGTTCTTGGGCTCCTTGGGTCACTAAGTGTGCTATATATGTATCTTCCTATATATTCCATTTCTTCTTCCTTTCTTCTTTCCTTCTCTCATTTCAGTTCATCATTCTATCTACCTAACAGACAAGCACTGAGTATAGGCCAGGTGCTAAAATAAGCAAAGAATCTAAATTCACCAGCATGAAAAAAATCTGAATATTGAAATATTGAAAATATGTCATGATCTGTTGCAAGTACAAACCAATAGTATGTGCTCAAACAAGATTTGAATAGCAGAATTTTTTGTTTGCAATTTTTTTACAAAATTAAAAATTAGAAGAGAAAATTAAAAGAGAATTAGTAACCACATAGTTTGTGTTTACAGTGCAAAGATGATAAGATTAAATTTCTATGTGACACGTAGAAAGGTGACATACAGTATCTAATTTCTTCTGTTAGTGATTTAGGTAAGGCTGTTGTGCTGAAAGTAATTGTAAAAAAATCTGGTTTAATTATTTCTGTCTTCTTTATTAAAAGTGAAGATTTAGCTGAGGATGTATATTTGTAAAATTAAAAGCAGAAATTGATGGAAATACTTGCATGGTCTCTAACCCAAAGCTTTTCTCTATCCATATCTGTTGCCTAACTATTAGTTATATCCAGCATTTTCTGTCCTGATTTCAATATTTCAACATCTGCCTTTTGTTTTATTTTTCAGATATATTTTTTGCCCTGAACTACTTTTGTTCCTAAATTTGGTGGTAACTGATATATATATATATATATATATATATATATATATGAAGTTTTCTAAATATGCTAAAACTTAAGTAAAATCACTAATAAGCTGCTTTATAGCCATATAAAACAAGGGTGAAGGGTGAAGTAAAGAGCTGGGAAGTTGTCTCTGAAAGAGGTAAAGGGCTGGAGGAGGGGGAAAGTGATAGGAATGATAGGAAAGTGATGGCAGAAAGGGAAGGAAGAGGATATATATATATATTTTTTGTGCATCAAGAACCTGGATTACTAAAATTGCAATTGAATTTTCGGAGTTCAACTGGTTGCCTGTTTTCTTACCTAAAAGAAAGTAAAACTTGCTTTTGAATCTGCACATCAACTCCTGCCTGCATCATGGTTTCTGCAACTGGGTTCATTCTCAATCCTCAGTGGTCGAGGGCTGTATTTATAACTCAGTGACCAGAGTTTGATTCCTGATTGGACATCCAGCACTTGAGACACTGCAGATAAAATGCAATGCTTGAGAAATTCCACGAACAATTTGAATGTATTTCTTTAATCAACACTCTTAACAAATAGACAATCTATGGGAAAAGCAGCACAAAAAAATGCTTGAGGAAATCAGCAGGCCAGGCAGCATCAATGGAAAAGAGTGAACTGTTGATGTTTCGGGCTGAGAGCCTTTATCAGGCCTGGGATAAAAGATGGGAAGTCAGAGTAAGAAGGTGAGGGGAGGGAAGGAAGAAGTACAAGGTGATGGGTGAAACTGGGAAACGACGAGGGGTGAAGTAAAGAGCTGGGAAGTTTTCTGGTGAAAGAGATAAAGGGCTGGAGGAGGGGGAAAGTGATAGGAGAGAGTAGTAGACTGTGGAAGGAAGGGAAGGAAGAGCAGCACCAGAGAGAGGTGACAGACAGGTGAGGAGATAAGGTGAGAGAAGGAAACAGGAATGGGGAAGTGGAGGGGGGAATTGCAGGATGTTCAAGAAATCAGTGTTAATGCCATCAGTCTGGAAGCTATCCTGACAGAATGTAAGATGTTGCTTCTCAAACTGAGTGTGGCCTCATTGCAGCAGTAGAGGAGGCCATGGACTGACATGTCAGAATGGGAAGTAGAATTGAATTGTGTGGCTACCAGGAGATCCTGCTTTTTCTGGCAGATGGAGTGAAGTACTCGGTGAAGTGGTATCCCAATCTACTTAGGGAACAGTTCACTCATGATCAGAAACCCCCCGGAGGATGTAGAAGGTAGCTCTATGCTCATTGCACTCTGGACAAAAATGTGATTGCGTCAACTTGCAGGATCAAGGTAACAAACAACACTGGAGTGAAAATGGTTTCTTTAAACGTTGTCTTTTTTTAATCTCCCCCCTCTCTTCGTTCTTACCTTTTATACTGCATGTAACAGAATGCAATTGCTTTTGACAGCCATTGTTCTCATTAAAAACAAATGCGGTTTCTTTTTCTGACACAACATCCCCTCTCTCTGTTTATTTATAGAATCAAAGAGCAGTGCAGCACAGAAACAGGTCCTTTGGCCGCTCTCATCAATGCCAGCCCGGTTTCCTGCCTTGTCCCATTCCCCTACACGGAGACCATAACCCTCCATATGGGTTTCATTCATGTACCTATCAAAATTTCTCTTACAATTTACAATTGAACTTCTTCTACTACTTCTGTTCCCTCTGCAACTGGATCCTCCATTTCCTCAATGGGAGACCACAAGCTGTGTGGATTGGAAATAACATCTCCACCTTGCTGACAATCAACACTGGTGCACCTCAAGGATGGGTGCTTAGCCCACTGCTCTTACCTCTCTACACCCATGACTATGTGGCTAGGCACAGCTCAAATGCCATCTATAGATTTGCTGACATCCAATCATTGTGGCGATGATGTCTGATCATTGTCTGATCTCATCAGATGGTGATGAGAGGGCATACAGGAGTGAGATGTACCAGCTAATTGTGGGATGTTGCAGTAACAACCCTACACTCAACATCAGTAAGGCCAAAGAACTAATTGTGGACTTCAGAAAGGGTAAGACAAGACAACTCACCAGTCCTCAGGGAGAGATCAGAAGTAGACACACCCATCCTCATAGAGGGATCAGAAGTGGAAAGAGTGAGTAATTTCAAATTACTGGGTGTCAATATCTCTGAGGATCTAACCTGCACCCAATATATTGATGCAGCAATGAAGAAGGCAAGGCAGCAGTTATATTTAATCAGGAGCTTGAGGAGATTTAGTATGTCATCAAAAACACACTCAAGTTTCTACAGATGTACCATGGAGCGAATTCTAACTGGCTACATCACTGTCTGGTATGGGGGAGGGTGGGGGCAACTGCACAGGATTGAAGTAAGCTGCAGAGAGTTGTAGACTTAGTCAGCTCCATCATGAGCACCAGCCTTTGTGGCATCCAGGACATCTTTAAGGAGCGATGCCTCAAAAAAGTGGCATCCATCATTAGGGACCCCCATCTCCCAGGACCTGCCCTCTTCTCATTGCTGCCAGCAGGAAGGAGGTATAGAAGCCTAGAGGAACTTTCTCAATGATTCAAGAACAGCTTCTTTTCCTCTGTCATCCGGTTTCAATGAATGGACATTGAACCATGAACACTACCTCATTTTTTTTTTATTTCTACTTTTGCACTACTGATTTAATTTAACTATTTGATATATGTACTTACTGTGATTCTGTTTTTTTTTACTATTATGTATTGTATTGGTGCTGCAAAGTTAACAAACTTCACAACGTATGCCAGTGATATTAAACCTAATTCTGATTTGAGTTTGTTCCACACTTGCACTATCTTCTGAATGAAGTAGTTCCTCAGATTTACCTTTTACCCCAAACCTATGACCTCTTGTTCCAGTCTCACCCAACCTGAGGGGGAAAAGCCTGCATATATTTACCCTCCATACTCCTCATAATTTTGTATAAGTTTCTTGTTAATCCTTCTATTACTCACTTTAGAATCTTATATCTCTTCTTGGTTTGCTCATCCACAAAATCATCTGACAAGTCCTCTATTTTTGTATCTCCCCTGACACCCTTCTTTTTGGTTTTGCATCCACTCAGCTGGGTTTTAGTCTTTGTGTTTACTTTTACAAGCAGCTGTTTGTCTCCCACTATAAACTCATCCAAAAACCTTAATGCATGCAGAGTAAATTCTGGTTCTTCATACTCACAAAAGCTGAATGCTTGCAACTTTCCTGTAGCTCCTTGAACTCTCTTCCAATTTAAAACCAAGCTACTCTTTGCAAGTAACTGCCTGATAAACATATCAGAAGCTTTCTCAGATACGTTGCCTACAAAAACAGTTGTAACTGGACCACTGCTTTTGCCATTGTCATGATTCCTCTGTTTCTCTGTTTTTGGAACATTAGAACATTAGAAAGTTTTTGATAGGAACAGGCCATTCAGCCCAAAAAAACTTGCCAAATTCCTATTGACATAATGTGCTGAAATAACCATTGAGTTTAAATTTGAAAGTCTTAAAGCTACTACTCTCAATGACACAACTAGGTAGTTTGTTCCATGTGTCCCCATCCTAGATTGCAGGGGTCTTTGTGGTAGCACTCCATGTAAATGTACTCAGTGGTTTGGAAGGTTTTGCCTGTGATAGACTGGGCTATGTCCACCTCTTTCTGCAGACTTTCCCATTTTCAGATATTGATGTTTCCATACCAGATTGTGATGCAGTCATCTAGGAATCTATAGAGCGTTTGTTCCATTAGTCAGTGTGGCTGAAAGATCCAGTCTAGAACTGCAGATATAACAGATTTTTTTAATTAGCACAAGCAAATGCATAGGGCTCACCAAATTACAAAAAACTACACACCCAAAATATACAGATATTTATATCCATTAGGTTCAAAGATAATAGGAAGAGATTAAATATAACTTCAAAATATACAACTACGTTGTTAGTTCAGCAGTTTAGCATGGAAAATGGCCATTATGAACTCAACTTCACTTGACTTCACTTGCTCCACTGCTGAACTGTTCCTACAACCTTCAAGTTAGACCAGAGGCAAGAGTTTAAAAGGAAGACAGCTTTATAGAGTGGGCGCTGGAGGAGCAGGTGACAGAAGAGAGGTAGACAGAGTAGGAGAGCTTTGGCTCAACAGGGCTTCGACAATAAAGGGTTGAGGCGAGGTATGTTACTAATGTAGAATAGAAATAGGAAGTATGTCTGTGAGGCCGATGTTCTGCACTGGGTGTCAGATGTGGGATGTCCGGGAGACTCCCACCGGTGGTGGAGGCGGGTATGATAGGGTCTTTTAAGAGATTCCTGGATGGATACATAAAGCTTAGAAAAATAGAGGGTTATGGGTAACCCTAGGTAATTTTTAAAGTAAGTACATGTTAGGCACAGTATTGTGGGCCTAAGGGCCTTTGTTGTGATGTAGGTTTTCTGTTTCTATGACTCTTCATCTTACGTTTTCTATTTATTGCTAATTGATTTATTATTATTTTTTCCTTTTAGTATTTGCACAGATTGTTGTTTTATTTACACATTGGCTGTTATCTGTCCTGCTAGGTGCGGTCTTTCAATGATTTTTTGAGGATTATTGGATTTATTGAGTAAGCCCACAAGAAAATGAACCTCAGGGTTGTATATGGTGACATATATGTACTTTGAAAATAAATGTATTGTGAATTTTGTTCTTTGAACCTTCATTATTTTAGGTATACCCAGTAGGAAGGCACCTTCCTCCTCTCTGAATTCATCAGAGACTTGCTTCTCTCTGCCTTCATCTTTTTTCGTCCTGTGTTTATTATTTAAATAGACTTTCTAGTCTTTGGTAAAGGTTGTTAAGTCTCTGTATTCACTGATATATTAGTTTACTGCTCCCTGATAATACGATTGTGTGCATTTGTATCACCAGGGAGCAGTGTTGACTAATGGGACTGTCGCCAGCTATTTGTCACATGAACTCTGTCTTTACTGATTCTATGATCTGGTAATCAGTTGGTTTTCACAGAAAAGGTACTGGTGGGGTGGGAGATTTTGTATTTACTGTTATTTCTGACTAAATTTTTGACTTAGTCTCACACCTTCCTCCCTTGAATGCACACTGTCCTATGTTGCCAGAGGAGGCCACACTGGTTACATATCATATCTCTTGTGTGATAGTTCCTCACTACTGGTTAGTGGTATAGAAATATACTCAGTGGCCCTTTTGTTAGTTACCTCCTGTACCAAATTGAGTGGTCACTGAGTGTATGTTAGTTAATTTCTGCTGCTGCAGACCATCTGCTTCAAGGTTCAATTTATTGTGCATTCAGAGATGCTTTTTTGCATACTGCTGATGTAACGTATGGTTGTTGAATTACTTTTGTCTTTCTGTCAGCTTGAACCAGTCTGGCCATTCTCCTATGACCTCTCTCATTAACAAGGCATTTTTGCCCACAGAACTGCTGCTCACTGGATCTTTATTTGTTTTTTGCACCATTCCCTGTGAACTCCAGAGACTGCTGTACATGATTACCATAGGGTATCCGCTGTTTATGAGATGATCTAACCACCCTGTCTGGCATCAACAATCTTTCCACCATCATATTTCTTCCACATTCTGTTCGCTGGCCTGAACACCAACTGAATCTGTTGGACACGTCTACGTGCTTTTATACATTGAGTTGCTGCCCCATGATTGGCTTATTAGATCACTTGTATTGATGAGCAAATATATAGGTGTACCTCGAAGTAGCCACTGAGTATATGTTCTCTGTATTTACACCTTGATTCCCTCTTCAGAAGCCACTATGTGACCACTTTTCTCTCTTCTTTCTTCTGTCTCCCCAGCAAAGGGCACTCTGCAGAACAGGAGGACCTACAGCTATTCATCGTCCATACTTCTTGATAGGCTGAGTTTGATCTTTCCTGAGAATTTTCAGGAAAATTGTATCATTCTAAACTGGATATTCTGCCCCTGCATTTTCCTCAGATATTTAATATTTCTGCATAGCATAGTCCATGGTCAGACATTGACCTTCTGAACTACTAACATTATTGTTCCTCAGTTCCTCTTGTCTTCCCTCAGTCACTTCCTCCATTAAGTTGTGGTATCTCTTCTCACTACTTGCATTCTAATAGTTGCCTGTATACCATCTTCTACATTCTTGACCGTATTGTCCCATGAATTTTAGGCATTTCACTTTAAACAAGAGAAGCAGGTCAGTTAGGTGCACCTGTTCCATTTTTATCATTTCTTTTAATTTATGCCAAAACAAGGCAATTTTGAGTGGGAGTAGCCCGGTCAGAATGCTCTGCTTCTCCCCTAAGGTAAAGGGTTTGTACATGGTGATAGTGAGTGTGAGGGGCTGGCTGAGTCATCAGGGTTCAGGGCCTGCTGTTACTTGATCTCAAGAGGTTGTGTTGCTGTTTCACTTTCTGAGCACTTTGACCAACATCCCTTTAAAGTTCTTTATACTTTTGAGACAAATAGACATAAGTTTTTCCAGTGCAAATGGCATTTTATTTACACACATGCACACAGAAATACATCATCACTGACGCTGGCAGAAACACTCATAGACACACAAAGAGTCCTGATGAGGCTTCTGGAACTGAAATATTGACTGTCCATTTCCCTTTATAAATGTTGCTTGATTTATTGAGTTCCTCCAGTGCTATGTGCGTGCTGTTCCAGATTTCCAGCATCTGTCAGAGACACACATCAACAGGTATACATAGACATACACATCCATACATACAGACATGCAAAACATAAATACTTAATTATACAATAGCTACATTAGGATTAGAATAGCAACTGTCTATCTGAGGTAAATCGCTAACTTGGGAGAATAACTGGCATCCCTGCTGGATTTCCAGAGTCCAATCTTTAAGAATGGTGGTGCCATTTTTGATTTCTTGGTTGGAATCTCCAAAGTAGGCTTTCACTGACCTTTCCGGCTGCTTTCAAGGTTCTTCTCTTCAGATCGCCAGGGTGGAGTTATCACTGATCTGGCTTGCCAGAAACTTCTCTTGGCTTGACCAATTGCTTCTAAGAGAGCCTCTGCTAAGCACTTCAAATAAGCTTTGAATGTCACCTTGAGGTGAGGTGGAGCAGAAAACCAAGGCTCCATTCAGACAGCCTCTCTATCGTTTCTCCTTCCTTGGAGTTAAAGGTTCAATCGCTGATAAATTGACAGTGCTTTGTGATCAATAACTCCTAGCCTACTATAGAATCACTAACCTGTAAATTCAGATTGACTTTGTGACCCAGTTAATTTTGCAGATTTAGATCTCCCACTAGATTAACGTCAAATTGACCAACTTGTTCCAGCGTTTCCCAATCCACCTCATCACTTTCGCTTTTGGTCATTGTCATGGCTGATAACATTGAGTCTTCATCTCTGTGCCCTGTTCCCATTATTTCTCAGACTGCCCTTATCTCTTGTCCTTCAACTGCTCTGTCCCTTCTACCAGCTTCTCATCTCATCTGTCTCTTTCTGACCAAAAGCTCCTTGTATTTGTCCACTTCTGCTAGCACTCTATCTAAATATTCTCCTCAACTCTCTCTTTCTTTCAGTTGCTCTGCCATTTGTGCACCATGCTCCTCCAGCTGTGCCTGCTATCTTGTTCTGTCTAGCAAGACTTCCATGCCAGTTTCAAGATCAAACCAGAAATATGGAGAGAAATAAAACACAATATCCACAAGATATTCCCTTATGTCACTGAAATCATGATATTCTGCTATATTCCATCTATATGGAATGTTACGTGCACTTAATTTCCTTTTGAGTTTTGATACAAAAGTTCTCTTCTACATACATTTAAACACACATTTTTCCAAAAATATAGCTGTGGAGGTAACTTAAATGAGTATATACAGTACATTTCTGTAGCAAACCAAATAATATCTACACATAATCACAAGTCCTTAGAGGCCAAACCACACTAACATAATGGCTCATCTACAGTTGTGAGTGTTAGTGATGGAAGTACACATGCTTCCCACAGTCCAGAATGCTGAGTACTACATAGCAAACCTGGTGATCTTGTCACTCACCCACGTCTTTCTCTCTGTGAAGGAGTTTATGTAGACATTTGCCCCTGGTGGCTCCAGGTGCTGTTCACTATGAATTTAGAATATCGCTCCCAACAAATGCTTATAAGTGTACTGGTTAGTTTAGCCCATATATGTCAAACTCAAGGCCCGCGGGTGAAATCCGGCCCGCGGTGGAATTATCTTTGGCCCGCGAGATAATATCTAATTACTATTAAAGCTGGCCCCAGTAATCGAAGCGCCTATGGTGTATGATATGGCTAATGCTGAGTTTATTCAGGTACCAGGTTTTCAGGGTTTTTAGTGTTTATTTGGCAGTCTTGCTCGGCAGTCTTCTTCATAAGAAATGGAATTTGTTAAGTGAAACACTTTGTAGTTATAGCAGAGACTGAG
Organism: Hemitrygon akajei; assembly: GCF_048418815.1. Lineage (NCBI taxonomy): Eukaryota > Metazoa > Chordata > Chondrichthyes > Myliobatiformes > Dasyatidae > Hemitrygon > Hemitrygon akajei. Next base: position 112,686,388 of record NC_133125.1, read on the forward strand.
ACACATGAGAGCAGGCTGAAAAAACGGAGGCAACGAAAGCTGCGTTCACAAGCGTCCGACTGATCCGGCCCGCATGAAGCTGCATTTTGCTCAATCCGGCCCGTGACCTAAAATGAGTTTGACACCCCTGGTTTAGCCTTTATACTCCTGTTAAAATTAATTTGCCTCATTACAAAGATAGCATTTTCTATGAGCCAATGTAAGCATGCTGTATAATGGAACATATGCAAAAGAATGACTTGCAAAGTATTTCAAAATTCTTTCAAGGTGTCCCAGACCAAGGCAGGAAAAGAACAAATTTTCACTCAGAAAATGCCAAGAAAACTGAAATAAGATAATGACCAGATAAACTATTTTGTTCATGTTTCTTTCTTTAGTGACAATTTTGTCTTTGTCTTTCCAATCTTGACATACTTATGTGTGGGAAAATGAAATTTTATTTGTACAGTTCAGGATCAAAATCAGATTTATTATGACTGAGTTATATGACAGAAAACTGTTGTTTTGTGACTTCAGTACCATGCAAAGACAAAAAAAATTGTAAATTATTAAGGTGAATAAATAGAAATAAAAATAGGAACAATGAAGTAGTCATAAACTCAAGAGATTCTGGAGATGCTGGAAGAGTAACACACACAAAATGCTAGAGGAACTGAACAGGTCAGGCTGCATTTATAGAGAGGAATAAAGAGTTGATGTTTTGGGCTAAGACCTTTTTCCTCAGGACCCTTCATAATAAGGTAGTGTTGATGCAGACATGGACAGTTCATATATCTGATGGCAGAAGAGAAGAAGCTGTTTCTCAATCATTGAGTGTGGGTCTTCAGGCACCTCATTTATAACTATACTGAGAAGAGTGTTGAATTAACACTGCCTTCTGGAGGCACCACCTCTTGAAGATGCCCTCGATGGAGAGGAGGATTATGTCTATAATGGAGCTGGCTGAGTCTAAAACCCTCTGCAGTTTCTTAGGATCCTCTGAATTGGAGTCTCTGTATCGAGCTGTGATGCAACTAGTCAGTATGATCTACACTAAACATTGATAGAAATTTGAAAGAGTTGTTGGTGACATACCAGATCTCTTCAAACTCTTAACCAAGTAAAGACACTGCTGGACCTAGATAGATCCTCAGATGTTCATGCCTAGGAACTCCAAGTTGATTTTCACCACTGATCACTCAATGTGGACTAGTGTGGATTCTCCAAACTCTTCCTTCAAGAAATCCACAATCAATTTCTTGATCTTGATGACATTGAGTGAAAAGTTGTTACAACATCACTCAACCAGCTGATGTATCTCATTCCTGCTTATCTCCTTGTTCCTTGTTGTTATCTGAGTTTCCACCAACAACAGTGGCTTCATCAGAGAATTTATCGATCACGCTTGAGTTGTGGTAAGCCACACAAGCATGGATGTAGAGAGAGTAGAGCAGTGGACTGAGTGCACATCCCTCAATTGCTTGTCACTGAGGAGATGTTGAGAAGAATTTTTCTTAAGTGTGGCCAATACTCTAGCTGTAAGTAACATGATACAAATTTATGGAAAGTAACTTAAGATAATATTGATCCTTTCAATAGCCAGTTACTTAATAACTAGATTTAATATCAAACCAATGATCATGTTGTTCTGAAAAACACAGGAAATGAAAGCAGTTTGAAGGGCTACCCTGAGAAAATCGCTCAAAGGTTCAATTGTTATCAGAGTTTACAACTCTGAAATTCTTCTTCATATAGCCATGAAACCAAGAAAGAAAAGAATGGCAGCACAATCATCAACCGCCAGATCCCTTCTCCTCGCACAAAAAAACTGAACAAGAACAGTCACATCAACCCCCAAACCCTCCTCTACTGCACACAAAATAATGAGAAAAATCCGGTGACGTCTTCATCGAGAATGGCAGCTTAAGTCACTAGCTCCTCCGGAAAAATGCATATTAAGCCCCATTAACCCATCAAATATAATATTTTTCAAAAAATATTTGAACTGAAAAGAGGGGCAAGAATGGGGAGAAGAAACGGAAATTTAAAAAGTGACACTGCGGAGCCTGCGTCCGAGAGGAGTGCAGCGAGCGGCTCTCCTACCCGACCGCGTGCTAGCGAGGCGGCCGCTGGGCCTCATTCAGATGAAGCAGTGAATAACTGCAAAATCCTGAAAGAAATAATGGAGGTCCAGAAAGATATGAAGCAATAGCTCTGTGATATTAAGGCAGAGCTCGCCAGCGTTAATCAAAAAATAGCGGTGGCAGAGTCTCGCATTGAGAAGGTGGAAGATTGCGTTCAAAACGTGGAATGGATACTGAGCAAGACAATAAAAATAATACATCACCAAGAAGGCAAACTGCTTGATCTGGAGGGAAGATCACAGCGGAAAAATATCAGAATCTACAATGTTCCCGAAGGAGCGGAGGGCTCGTCTATGATGGAGTTTGTCGGAAAGTTACTGCAGGACGCGCTGGATCTTCCCCTGGCTATGAAGCTGGAAGTCGAAAGTGCGCACTGTGCATTAGTCCCAAAACCTACCCAGCATAGAAAGCCACGCTCAATAATAATTAAATTCCTTCAGTACAGCACCAAGGCGGAAGTTCTACAAAGGGCCTGGGGTAAGAAGAGAGTGTTTTTAGAGGATAAATTAATATATTTTGACCAAGATTAGCCCCCCGCGGTTCTCCAGAAATGCAAAGAATACTCTGAAGTGAAGCAAGTATTAAAGCAAAATGAGATTAGATTTCAAACTCTGTACCCTGCTAAACTTCGAGTGTTTTATGACAACGGGTCGCGGTTGTACCAGACAGTGGAAGAGGTGACTACAGACATGAAGGCCAGAGGGTTGCCTGTCAGCATGAGCAAAACGAAGGAAAGCCTGGCTGAGGAATTGTCCCGCTTGGCTTGGGAAATAGTGTGAAAAACGAAAAGGCAGGAGATGGGAGGAGGCCGAGAGAAACATATCAGGAAGAGACCGAGAGTTTCCCAAAGACAGTCCTCACCCCCTTTAGAAGAGCCATAAGGTTTGGCTAACTTTAAAAATGTTGAGAAGCTAAACAGAAGCAAAAGTACACGGTGATATACCTATCTCGAGAAATACTTATTATAATGTGGATTTTATATTACTTAGTTGTTATTCTTTATTCGCTCACTTACTCCTTTTTCCCCACCAAAATGAGAATATATATATATATAGGTGTAATATTGTGTGTACATATATATTTTTGTGTGTGTATATATATATATATATATATATATATATATATATGTATATGTACACTTTTGTATATATAGGAGTACACAGGGAAGTCTTTTCTGTGTAATGGATTTGTTCACCGACTTTTATGAATACTGTAAAGGGGGCCCTCAACTCACAAGTAGGAGGGGTTATCCCCCACAGCTAGACATTTCCTCTAGCTCAACACAGGGTCATCTACTAGTGACCTCAGCCATGGAATCACACGTTTGTTGCCATTTTTGTTATTATTTGAGTTTCTTGGTTCTTATTTGTTCAGGGAGTAGATCAATTAAGTTTTATTTTAATTTCAATGATACATTGACAGATAAATACAGATGGCTAAGGACAAGGTAAAATTTATTTCTTTTAATGTAAATGGGCTATTAAATCCAATCAAACATAAGAGAATTTTATCCAAAATGAAAAAAGAACAAGCTCATGTAGTATATTTACAGGAAACTCCTTTAAGTGATAATGAGCATAAAAAACTAAAGAGAATGGGCTTCACTAATCTATTTTTCTCCTCATATAAATCAGGACATAGGAGAGGAGTTGCTATTCTTATCTCAAGTAAGCTAAATTTTGAAAAAAATATTCAAAATGGTAAATAAAGAAGGCAGATATATTCTGGTAAGGGGGAATATAGACGGCAATTCAGTTACTTTATTGAATATATATGCACCCCCGGGAAGTGATATTGGTTTCTTTCAGAAAATTACTGATATTATGGTTACGGAAACAAAAGGTCTTCTGATATGTGGGGAGACTTAAATTTACAATTACAACCAAACTTAGACTCTTCCAATATAAAAACCTATGAAACAAAATCTTTACATAAGAAAGTTAATACACTTTTTGAGGATGTTGGTTTAATTGATATATGGAGGGATCTTTTCCCTGACAGAAGAGATTACACTCATTATTCTGCTGCACATTCTGTATATACAAGAATAGGCTATTTCATAACATTTGGAAAAGACAAAGACAATAGAAACACCTGTGGAATTGGGACAATCGATGTAAGTGACCATGCACCTAAATATTTATCTGTTAATTTTGACCTACAACCAAAGAATACTATTTGGAAACTAAATTCAAGTCTACTCAATGATCCCTACTTTAAGGAACAAATTAAAAAAGAAATTGGTCTCTACTTAGAATTTAATGATAATGGAGAGGTTTCACCTCCCATTTTATGGGATACTCTGAAGGTGGTCTTAAGAGGGAAAATTATAGTGATATCTTCATATAAGAAAAAAATAAGGAATAAAGCATTAGAGGAATTACAAAATAGGCTGAAAGAACTAGAGAAGAAACACAAATTGTATATGGCACAGGATCCATTAGGGGAAATTAAAAGAATTAGGAATGAAATAAATAATTTGGCTACGCAAGAAATCAGGAAAAACTTAATGTTTCTGAAACAGAGACGTTATGAAAGTGGATCGAAATCTATGAAAATACTGGCGTGGAAACTGAAAAAAAGATAGCAGCAAATACAATTCATAGAATTAGGGACCCATGAACGAAAATGATAAAAAATAAGCTAAGTGAAATTCAAGAAGCTTTTGAAGTGTTTTACAAAATGCTGTATTCCAAAGTTCCAGGGGGAAGCATAACCCAAATTAACACCTGTAGTGAACTACATATACCTGTCTGGACACGCCCCCTGCTGTCTGCTCCTGTGGCTCCTCCCACAGACCCCTGTATAAAGGCAATTGAGGTCTGAGCCCGGCCTCTCTGTCTCCAGGATGTAGTATGGTGGTCAACCACTGCTTGTTCCTTCTTCCAGTCAATAAAAGCCGATATCTCACCTTTACGTCTCAGAGTGAGTTATTGATGGTGCATCAATTTTATTGACTGGAAGTTTTAAAACATGGAAACCGTTTTACGTCCGGAATGATTGGATTTGGACCCCCAAGCCCCTGAAGCAGCTCTTGCCTTTGAACTCTGGCTTGCGTGCTTCCAATCATACTTGGAGGAGGTTCGTGCAACTGACCCCGCTGTTATGCACAGAATTCTCCTCTTGAGGGTCACCCCAAAAGTTTATTCATTTATCAGGGACCTGTCGACCTACGAAGGGGCACTGGATGCCCTCAAAAGACAGTACTTGCAGCTGGTTGAACACCGTCTATGCAAGACATCGTTTAACTACCCGACGACAGCGGCCTGGAGAATCGGGCGCCGAATTTCTCCGAGCCCTACAGACACTCGTCCGAACTTGTGATTGCAAAACTCTCACGGCGGAACAGCATGCGGAGCTGCTAGTACGAGACGCCTTTGTTACAGGAATCAGGTCAGTGTATGTGCGCCAGCGGCTGCTGGAAAATGCCGATCTTACCTTACGCTCGGCGATCGAGATGGCCGACACGCTGGAGGCCGCTCTGCACAACGCTGACGTTGTCCAGCCGTGCGATTCCATGAACTCCCCGAATCCGACCACGGTTGTGGCCAGGCGAAAGCCCGAGCTGTGTTACTTCTGCGGACTCGAAAAGTACCCCCGAAAACGCTGCCCAGCTCGAGAAGCGACCTGTTCCAGCTGCGGGAAGAAGGGCCATTTCGCCAAGGTCTGTAAGTCAAAACGGCGAGCGGGGTCGACCACCTGATAGACTTAACCTGTAAATATACTTGTAAGAAACTTCGCCCCATGGGGACTCTCTTTTAAAACAAAGGGGGGGGGGTGAATGTGGTGAACGCCCCCCGCTGACTGCTCCTGTAGCTCCTCCCACAGACCCCGGTATAAAGGCGATTGAGGCCTGAGCCCTGCCCTCAGTCTCCAGGATGTAGTATAGTGGTCAATTGTTGCTTGTTCTTTCTTCCAGTCAACCTCCGTCTCCGGTGCAATCACCACCACCGGCACCTGTGAAATCATCACCACCGGCACCTGTGAAATCATCACCACCGGCACCTGTGAAATCACCACCACCGGCACCTGTGCAATCACCACCACCGGCATCTGTGCAATCACCACCACCGGCACTTGTGCAATCACCACCACCGGCACCTGTGAAATCACCACCACCGGCACCTGTGCAATCACCACCACCGGCATCTGTGCAATCACCACCGGTACCTGTACAATCACCACCACTGGCACCTTGCAATCACCACCACCGGCACCTGTGCAATCACCACCACCGGCACCTGTGCAATCACCACCACCGGCATCTGTGCAATCACCACCACCGGCACCTGTGCAATCACCACCACCGGCATCTGTGCAATCACCACCACCGGCACTTGTGCAATCACCACCACCGGCACCTGTGAAATCACCACCACCGGCACCTGTGCAATCACCACCACCGGCATCTGTGCAATCACCACCGGTACCTGTACAATCACCACCACTGGCACCTTGCAATCACCACCACCGGCACCTGTGCAATCACCACCACCGGCACCTGTGCAATCACCACCACTGGCACCTGTACAATCACCACCACCGGCACCTGTGCAATCACCACCACCGGCACCTGTGCAATCACCACCACCGGCATCTGTACAATCACCACCACCGGCACTTGTGCAATCACCACCTCCGGCACCTGTGCAATCACCACCACTGGCACGTGTGCAATCACCACCACCGGCACCTGTGCAATCATCACCACCTCCGGCACCTGTGCAATCACCACCACCGGCACCTGTACAATCACCACCACCGGCACCTGTGCAATCATCACCACCTCCGGCACCTGTGCAATCACCACCACCGGCACCTGTACAATCACCACCACCGGCATCTGTACAATCACCACCACCGGCATCTGTACAATCACCACCACCGGCACCTGTGAAATCACCACCACCGGCACCTGTGCAATCACCACCACCGGCACTTGTGCAATCACCACCACCGGCATCTGTGCAATCACCACCGGCACCTGTGCAATCACCACCACCGACACCTGTGCAATCACCACCACCGGCACCTGTGCAATCACCACCGGCACCTGTGCAATCACCACCACCGGCACCTGTGCAATCACCACCACCGGCACTTGTGCAATCACCACCACCGGCACCTGTGCAATCACCACACCCGGCACCTGTGCAATCATCACCACCAGCACCTGTACAATCACCACCACCTGCATCTGTGCAATCACCACCACCGGCACCTGTGCAATCACCACCACCGGCACTTGTGCAATCACCACCACCGGCACCTGTGCAATCACCACACTCGGCACCTGTGCAATCATCACCACCAGCACCTGTACAATCACCACCACCTGCATCTGTGCAATCACCACCACCGGCACCTGTGCAATCACCACCACCGGCACTTCTGCAATCACCACCACTGGCACCTGTGCAATCATCACCACCAGCACCTGTACAATCACCACCACCTGCATCTGTGCAATCACCACCACTGGCACCTGTGCAATCACCACCACCTGTGCAATCACCACCACCGGCACCTGTGCAATCACAGCCGGTGCTACGTAGATCGCAGCGACAGATTCGACCACCTGATAGACTTAACCTGGAAGAAACTTCACCACATGGGGACTCTTTTTTAAAACAAAGTTGGGGGGGGGGTGAATGTGGTGAACTACATATACCTGTCTGGACACCCCCCCCCTGCTGACTGCTCCTGTGGCTCCTCCCACAGACCCCTGCTGACTGCTCCTGTGGCTCCTCCCACAGACCCCTGCTGACTGCTCCTGTGGCCCCTCCCACAGACCCCTGCTGACTGCCCCGGTGGCTCCTCCCACAGACCCCTGAATAAAGGTGATTGAGGTCTGAGCCCTGCCCTCTGTCTCCAGGATGTAGTGTGGTGGTCAACCACTGCTTGTTCCTTCTTCCAGTCAATAAAAGCCAATATCTCGTCTTTACATCTCAGAGTGAGTTATTGATGGTGCATCAACACCTTCTTGAATTCTTTAGAGTTACCCACTTTAACCGAAGAACAAAATAGAAGGATGACTGTTGACATAACTGAAGTTGAATTAAAAGCTGCAATTAGTAGGATTAAATTAAGCAAGTCACCAGGATCAGATGGGTATACGGCAGAGTGGTACAAAGAATTTAAAAATGAGTTGATTCCTGTTTTACTCCCCACACTGAACTGGGCTCTAAAAAAGGCACAAATGCCACCCAGTTGGAAGGAAGCGATAATCTCAGCTATACCGAAAGAAGGCAAGGATAAAATTGAATGCGGGTCATTTAGACCAATATCTGTTCTTAATGTAGATTATAGGTTACTTACCTCCATCATGGCCAAACGATTAGAGGAGTTTCTATCCATACTGATATGTAACGATCAGACAGGTTTTATACAACAACGCCAGACACAAGACAATATACAAAGGACACTTCACATTATGGATCATATACAAAAAAATAAAATCGAAGCAATAGTGATAAGCATGGACGCTGAAAAAGCATTTGATTTGGTTAATTGGAATTTTCTTTACAGAGTTTTACATAGATTTGGGTTCCAAGACACAATTATTAAAACTATACAGACACTATATGACAATCCTACTGCTAGGATTAAAATCAATGGATATTTATCAAATAGTCTTACCCTAGAAAGGGGCACGAGACAGGGTTGTGCATGATCACCACTACTCTTCGCGTTATATCTGGAACCATTAGCTCAATACATCAGATAAAATGAAGATATCGGGAATTACTATTAAAGGGACAGAGCATAAATTGGCTTGTTATGCGGGTGACATTTTGATCTATCTAGGGCAACCAACATACTCTTTACTTAAATTAATGCATTCCTTTGAACAATATGGTCAATTATCAGGATACAAGATCAACATAGATAAAACCCAATTACTTTCAGATTACTATAGCCCACCAAGAGAAATTGAAAGTTGATACCCCTGGGCATGGCACACAGAGTCTTTCAAATATTTGGGCATCATTATGCCAAAAGATTTGACAAAATTATCAGAATGTAATTATCAGCCTTTATATAAAAAAATTAAGGAAGATGTGTCAAGATGGAGCCTGATTCCTTTTTTCAGTCTCAGTTCAAGGATTGAGTCTATTAAAATGAATATACTACCCAAACTGTTATATCTCTTTCAGACCCTACCAATAGAGATTAATCAAAATCAATTCAATGAATGGAACAAGATGCTATCAAGGTATATTTGGCAGGGTAAAAGGCCTAGAGTGCATCTCAAAACTTTGCAATTAGCAAAGGAAAAGGGGGGATGGGGCTTGCATTCTCTTAGAGATTATTATTTTGCAGCACAGTTGAGAGCTGTGATATGTTGGTGCAACCCATCATACGACGCTCAATGGAAAAACATTGAGGAGCAGGTACTTCCCATCCCCATACAAGCAATTTTGGTGGATAACAACCTGCAAAGGTACATAAATACTATTGATAACCTGTGGGTGAAATTGACTCTTAAAATATGGAAAACTACTATAAAAGAATATAATCTAGAGGGAGATATTGCAATTCTTAAATGGTGTGCATATGACTCTGATTTTACACCAAATAAATTGGATGCTAGATTTAAGGACTGGACAGCTAATGGAATAACAGTTCTTTGCAACATAATGAACAAAGAAACACTATTCAGTTTTGAAATGCTTAAAGAGAAACACTTATTAGAAAAACAAGATTTTTATCGGTATTTACAGATGCGACAATATGTTAATAAGACGCTTAAAAATGTAACCAAGGCAAATACATGCTTGATAGAGCTCTTTAGAAAAGCACATAATTCAGATAATGGTAGTAGAATCATTTCAAGCATGTATAAGGGGTTGTCAAATCTTAAAACACATTCGACTTCATACATTAAAACAAAATGGGAGAAGAAAGGAGGAATAATTATATCTGAGGAAGAATGGATAACAATATGGAGATATCAATGGAAGTGTACCAATTCACAAAAATGGAGAGAGTTTGGATGAAAAAACTTGATAAGATATTTTATTACACCCTCTCAGAAATCCCATTATGATAGTAACCTGCCTGTTTGCTGGAGAAATTGTGGAAATCAAAATGCAAATCATTATCATATTTTTTGGGACTGCCCTGTTATCAAAAACTATTGGAGGGGGATACACAATCCTCTACAAGACATCTTTAAATGTGAAGTACCCTTGGAGAGTAAGACCATATATTTTGGATATATACTTCAAGAATGGTTGAAAAGAGATAAATTTTTAATGAATACACTGTTGGTGGCTGGTAAAAAGACTCTTACTAGGAAATGGTTATCACAGGAGAGCCCAACTTTAAATACATGGATGGTGTTACGTACCCGTGACACGTGACAGTGGTACCCTTGTCACGTGACTGGGGTTGAAGTTATACTGGACATGAGGTAATGGTCTTGTGATGGTGGAGTGATGTCATTTTCCCGCCAGTAGAGGTCATGTGACAGGTTTTTTCTACAGGGTATAAAAGGAAGACCCACCCTGTCAGGTGGGGCAGTTCGTGGCTAGATTTGCCAAGATGACTTCATGTTACTGTGTGATTTAATGTGATGACGCAGTTTAGTTAAAAATGAAGTTTTATATAATGCCTAAAGTTTAAAAGGTCAGAGCCAACGGTTTCTTTGCTGATGGAGAGTGAAGTTTGGAAGATGGCATCGAGAAGAACCGATTTTCGACGGTGGATTGATTTTGACCTTGTTTGATCCTCATTCGGAAGGATTTCGTTGACTATTCTCGCTGTTGATCCCTGGGATGACCAGAAAGGGTTTGAGAATAGTGTGGAAGAGAGGTCAGTCACTTTAAGCCGTTATATTTAATAAAATTCGACGTGGGAGTTCGACGCTGGGAATCGAAGGACATCGACGTGGAAGAGAATTTAAATCGTTTTAAAAAGTCTCTCCTTTTAAAAGTACCGTGAGCTTTTGAACTGTCGGCATACCATTCTAAAGAACTGTTTTCTTTCAGCATATCGCTTTAAAGAACTGTTTTTTTTCAATACCGTTTTAAAGACTGTTTGAGACTGCAACGCTATTAAGAACTGTTTGAACAGCTGCCAGCAGCTGGATTCGGGTCAATGTTTGAGTTTGTTTACTTTTGAGGGGGTTTGTTTCAGTGTTTAATAAACATGTTATTTGTTGTTAAACCCTTGCCTATCTCATCTATATTTATTGTTGCCTGAATACGTAACAATGGAAATTACAATGGACAGTTACAAAATGGAGAAGATAACAGCATCTGTTAATCATAAGCTGGAACAATTTGATTCATACTGGGAAAAATGGTTTAAATACATAATGTCTCACAGGCCTGATTTTATTCTCACAAATCAATGAATCTGTTGTAAAAATAAAGATCACTCCCTACTTGTACATAGTTCTTTCCTTTTGCTTGTTTTTTCTTTCCATTCTTTTCTATAAGTGTATACCCCAGATAAATACTTTGTGGAGATTTTGTGATATATATGATTATATGATATATATGTACAATGTCTGAAATACATCTTATAGAAATGTTTGTTTGATGAACTTCAATAAAAAAATAAATTACAAAATAATGAGAAAGATCGGGTGAAAAACATAGAATAAAAAAACCCATAAGACTAAGGGAAAAAAGTCCATAGTCCAAGTCCATATCCAAAATGCCAAAAACCTGGGAAACACTCTCTCTGTCCACAGCAGAGCGATGTTAACAGCGATAAAAAGGCAGTATCCTCTGTCCGGCAGCAGAGCAAGCCCCCTGTTGATAAAAAAGCAGGCAACTGGCTTTTCAATCTCTCTCGTCACTTTAATTGGCAAACAATAGAAGCTTTAATCTGCGAAATGGAGTCAAACATCAGCTCACAGCCTTCTTGGCATGAGGTCCCTTCATGCTGGTTCAGCCTCCCAGAATCCCCTTGGAGACTGCAGAGCACTGGAACACCCAAACTATATTCAAACTGCAAATCACAGACTCCAACAGCTCTAGAATCATATTCAAGGTAAAAAAAAAAGTCATAAAGAAGTGAAATATATGATTTCATAATCTATCCGACCAAAGGAGCATTGCACACAGGTGCCATCTTCACCACAAAAATGGACCTGTGCCTTTACTTTCTAGAGCCCTGAAATTTGGGACACCCTCTCAAAACATTTACACCTTGCTGTTTTAATTTTTCTCTTGTGATGGTGCTTAGAAATACCTTTGAATAAGTTTCTGTACAAGCATCTCATTGGCCAAGCATCAATTCTTATTGACAATGACCTGATGAATGAACTTAGAGGGTTTCATTTTAATGAAAGTTCTTTTTCAATGCAAACCATTTGAACTTTTGAACCACAGAATCTCAAAAGAGTGAAGCCAGTACTTACTCAGGTTTAATCAAGGTAATCTAAATACTGAAATCTTATAGCAGTTCCTTGTTCATAAATCCTATGGATTTCGGTAAATTGGGCCATTGGTTAATCAGGCAGCCATTTATTTGCCACAAAACTTGAACAAAAACCAATTGAGATAATAGCTGGGTTTCTCTTCATTTTTTTTGGGACACTATGCTGCTTAATTAGGGCAGAAGATTGTTGGTGAACAGTTTCCAACTAGAACCAGTCACATGCAGTTGTGTGGCTGTTGGACATAACACCGTACTTTGAGCAAACAGATTTTAAATAGCATTAGTTGCATGAGTTGTGCTCAAAAGCAGCAGTTTTTGTCACCGTTAGTTAGCGAGAAATAAGCAGTAAGACAATCAAAGGCAACACGAGTGAATCTGCAGATGCTGGAAATAAATAAAAACACAAAATGCTGGCAGAACTCAGCAGGCCGGACAGCATCTATGGGAGGAGGTAGTGACGATGTTTCGGCCCGAAATGTCGTCACTACCTCCTCCCATAGATACTGTCTGGCCTGCTGAGTTCTGCCAGCATTTTGTGTTGTTATTTAGTAAGACAATCAAAACTGTTTTGCTCACTATGGTTTCAAGTATTCAGGCTTGGTGATGCCAGAAACGACCAGGAGAAAAAAAATGAAACAATTTTACTATTTCAAGTTAGAAACTACAAATAATTGAAGGTATTGACAATCAACTTGAATGTTACAATGAAAATAAAGATTTGAGGATGCAATCATTGACAGCATTGTATGAAAACAGTCCATTCTCTGCACTATGTGTCTGCATTGATTTTATTCATTTACAGTCAAAAGAATGCAACGTGGATGAATTCCTTCAATAAATTTTAGGAACTAATATAATTTTATAGTACTGCAGTAGTATTGGTAGAGTTCTAATTTGTTCTGCATTTCATTTAAATATGATTTGTTACTTAGTTTTCTCTTTATTAAACCTTTTTAACTATTTCCATGAAACTTCAGCTAATTGGTGCAATTGCTTAATTGAGCCAAAATACATTGGTTACAATATGTTCCAATTAACTACAGTAGTAACAAATCAAAATTTTCTCTTTTTTTTATTCTTTTATTCCACCAAGGCAGAAATGCAAGAATAGGATTAATAGGATAGTAATAGGATTTTATATGCCAAATGGTAAACAAAATATATTATTTTTTTACAAAAAATGGGATTATGAAACTTATACAGAATAGTTATCAACATGTTAATTCACTTGCCAAGCTATTAAAATTATAGCAGAGAAATTTTACGACAGTTTTCATGATTAAAATATGCACTGCTTACATTATTTCAGAATATTAAAAATGAGATAGGATTTGTGCAAAATCTGTGTTTTTAGCAACTGAATATTAAAATAATGCCATAGCTTGGAGAATTTATTTTTTTCTGCTTGGTTGGAAAGATTGATCTACACTGAGCTATTAAATCCAAGTGGAAACTTCAGCAAATTCGGAAAATAAAGAACTTATAGATCCTGCTGAGGCACATAATCTGTCTTTTATATACAGTATATAAGAATGAAATCAGGTATGCCCACAAATGCTCTAGAATGCTGTAACTTAATCAGGAACTCCTGATTACCTCTTAACCTTAAAATTAGGTTTATTGAGATATTGAAAGTCGGATACATTCACAAGCCATAGTTGGGTACTCAGTTATAATATTGAAGATGTTTCTCAATAGTCCTTATATTTATCACCAGCATGTCAAAATTTATTCACTTTGATATTGAGTATCTGAAGGAATTTCACGAAAGTCTTCCAGTTTACGATGGTGCCGATGAAGCTCAGCAACTACTTTCTGGTGGCTCGAGATTTGATTTAAGTGCTGAGCCGAATTGGAAAGGTCAGATACTGGCCGAATCAAGGCAGCGGAGCCCATGTCTGAGAGCGTATCGAAGAAGTAACCATAGGTTACTGAGTCCGAGAGTGAGGAATGACCCGCGGATTGGATGGTTTAAGCAGGGGCTAAATTGAAATGGTCAGGGTGTTTGGGTTGAGGCAAGGGATGGGCCAGTTCGGCTCATTGCTCTGCAGGGTTTGCTCATCTTTGTGCTGGACTGAGGCTGTGGTCTGCAACTGGTGGACTTCTGGATCAGCTGCAGCAATACTTGGCTTTACTAATTTCTGTTCTGAATGCTGTTTGCTCTCTTTTATTGTTTACTCAATTTGGTGTTTCTTCTCTCTGCGCATTGGGTGTTTGACAGTTTTCTTTTGTTTTCATAGGTTCTATTGGGTTTCTTTGTTTCATGGCTGCCTGGAAGGAGACGAATCTTAAGCTTGTATATAGCATACATACTTTGATAATAAATGTACTTTGAAAAGGTTTTGCATGATAACACACAATATAATGAGCATTTCATAAAAATGATGGTTATGTTTATTACTAATATGCATTATAAAAATAGATTTTTCAATACAAACCAACATATTATTTTAAGAATAGTCTAGTTTAAATCACTACTTTTATGGGAAATTGGATGTATAATTTAGAGCACTTTGCACATCCTCTAACATTTATTCAGTTTGAGAAAATTTTAATTTCTGGAAAACAAAAAAATGCTTTATAAATTACATTAGATTTTCTTGTTATATTTGCAATATTCAAAAGCCTCATAAACTTCATTAATTATTTGTGGGTTATTATCTTTTTTTTTGTTAGGAAACTTAACATTGAAGATAGGACAGTACAGCACAGTACGGGGTTTTCGGTCCATAATGTTGTGCTGAACTTTTAACCAACTGCAGGTTTAATCTAACCCTAACCTCCTGTATTGCCCTCCATTCTTCTTACAGCTAGGTGCCATTTCTTTTCAACTTTTATTTTAATTTACAAAATAACATTTTACTTTCTTGCAGCAAGGTCTCCAAAACAGAAGAGAGCAGCTACTAGGACTCTGCAGTTTACTGAGGGCTGTTCTCAACCTGAATTGCTTGTTAGTCATAAATGAGGAATAACAGTGTTGGAGAGGATCATAAAAACAGCTATGATGGGAGAATGGGCAGATACAGGAAGAATAGCCATCAGCTGGCCTCACTGACTCAGGGTGTAATGGAGTGAGCCTACTCAGCCTTCTCAGTATTGCTCAGCAAGTTCCATCTCCCAATGGTTACTGATTCCGGTTGGGGTGAAGGTGAGGAGAGAAGGCAAATGAAATATCCCATTCCTACCAGGGAGATAATACCTGCTGCCCTGCAGCAGCTGGCAAATCTAATGCCATACAACCCACTGGTCTTCCAAACACTCATCCATGTATATTGGGAGCCAATAAATCAGGCAGTAGCAACCTGCAGAAGATCCTTAAGAGGTTGTTGGTACTCTTGATTGACAATAAATAATCATATATTTTTTATGAATGTTTCAGCACAAATAGAAAATTCTGGAAACACTAAGTCAAAGGTCATCTAAGGAAAGGTGAAGAATTATTATAATAAAATTGTTAATCTGGTAATGAGGTACTGGGCTTGCATATTTTCATGACTGCTCATTGTTTTTCCAGTTCACTCCCCACAATACATTTTTACATTACATAGCACATAAAATGTTTTCTGGATAAGTTTCAGGGAAGTTTCATTGGAATTCAGATAACACAACTGGTGAATTTAAAGTGACCATGGAAATGGTGGCCCTATTGAGTTTAATGGAAGTATGGGATCTAGCAGGGTGAGCCTGTTTGAAGGGAAAAGAATGAATATCACCTGGGAGGCTTGCAAGAGTGATATCAAGGACCAGGGGCAGCATTTTCTTTTGGGGTGAAGGGTAAACCTGGGAAGTTTAGATACCTCTGGCTGCTGAGGGATATTGAGGCTCTGGTCAAGAACAAGAAGAATGCATACATTAAGTTTAGGAACTCAGGGACAACTGAATCCCTTGATGACTATAATAGATCAGGAATACTCTTAAGAGGAAAATCGGGAGGGCAACAAAGAGAGTATTAGATGGATCTGGCAGGTAAGGTTAAGGAAAATTCCAAGTGATTTGAAAGCTATATAAAAAGTAAGAGGATTGCTAGGGAGAGAATAGGTCTCCTTGGAGATCAGCTCTGAAGAGAAAATGATGTTTGCTGAAGAGACATAGGAAATAGTAAGGGTGTTTTGCAAGACTTTCATATTACCAAGCAGCAGATGCTTGTGAGGCCTCTCTGCACATTGAGGTGGATAAATCTCCAGCTAGGTGTTGGGATCCTTAAATTTCATTGAATATACAAATGGTTTGGATGCAAATTTACAAGGTTTGATCAGTCAGTTTGCAGAATGCACAAAATTAGAAGGTGGTGTTGTTTGTTAAGAAGGTTATCATAAATTATAGGGACATGTTGATAATTTAGAGAAATGGGCTGAGGAGTGACAACTGGGTTTCAATACAGGTAAACAAGGTGATGCATCTCGGAAAATCAAACCAGAATAGACCTTGTATTATGAATGAAAGAGACTCAGGTTGTAAAGGAACAGAGGGACTTAGGGGTACAAGTAGATAGTGCATTGCGAGTGGCATCACAGGTAGACAGGGTAATGATAAACATGCTTACCGTGCTGGCCTTCATCAGTCAGGGCACTGAGTAGAGGAACTGGGACATTAAGGTGCACTTGAATTAAGCTGTTGGTGAGGATGCATCTCAAATTCTGTGCAGTTTTGGGCACCATGGTATAGGAAGGATGTGGTAAAATTGGAAAAAAGTGCAGAAAAGACAGACAGGCATGGTGCTAGGACTGGAAATAATGAGTTATTGGGAGAGATTGGCCAGCTTGTGTCTTTATTCCTTGGAATGTAGGACAATGTGTGGAGACGTTGGAGGAATGTTTAGAATTATTAGAAGCATGGATAAGGTGGATAGTAACAGTCTTTTACCCATGGTAGGGGAGACCAAAAACATGGGAGTTAGATTTAGGGTAAGAGTGGAAAAATTTAAAGGGACTTAAGGAACAACTTCTTCATGCAGAGTATGGTAAGTGTATGGAATGAGCTGCCACATGATGGTGCTGAGGAATTTATAATACTATCATTCAAGAATATGAGCAATGTACTCAGAGCTAAAAATTTTAAAGAATATAATCAGTAATAGTTGCTGTTTGTTGCAATCAGACTTCCATCTGGAAGCTGGAACAGGAGCAGTGTCTGTGGCAGTAAGTCCCAGTGGCATTGAATTTCTTAGCATTTGAATTATTTGAGGTGATCAGAATTCATACAAGCCACAATAGCCCAGTTTCCAGCCCTTTGCTACACTTAAGATTTCTTAGAGGTTCTTTACTCAAGTATTAAAAATCGCTATACCTCACTGTAACTCCTCAGCTTTTTTTCTCCAGTCCTGCTGAAGGGTTTTGGCCTGAAACATCGACTGTACTTTTTTCCATAGATGCTGCCCGGTCTGCTGAGTTCTTCCAGCATTTTGTGTGCATTGCTTGGATTTCCGGCATCTGCAGATTTTCTCTTGTAAATAACTATTTACTTACAGAGAGCTATTTCTCTTCTGAGGTTATAGTTCTAAATTCATTGGAAGGAGATCAAAGGTACTAATAATAAGTAATATCAGAAATCCTGGCAGAGATTGTGCCTGGAGTCATCCATTTAAATCACCCAGTGTGAGTATTTAAGGCAGACGTTGATAGGTTCTTAGTAAGGATGGTTAAAGATAATGGGGAGAAGGCATGAGAAAAGTTATTCATGATTGAATCAGCTCAATAGACTAACTCTGCTCTGATATCTTATGACCTTTTGGATCTTTTTCCCTGAAAATGATTCACAGTGGAATCTAATCTAGTAAATTTAATTTGCTGCATGCATATTACCTCGCAAATAGGCATGTATTGATCCTCTGCTGTTTTGTTCAACATAGCTTTCTCCTGCCGAAGGAATGCTGGTGGCTCTCAAAGATAGGAAATTTGAAACTACTGAATTGACACGGACTTCAAATTTCATCAATCCACCATTCACTGTAAAAACCTTTAAACATCTTGTATTTAATGTGTAACTAGATTTCAACATTTTACTAAATTAGAATTGTAGTTGAACAATTTAAATGAATTCAATACAACAACTTTACGTAAGAGTGTCAAACTTTGGAATATAGATTTTATTTTAACATTTAGAATTGTGTTTGTTCGCAATGTTTCACTTTTTAATTTTAATTGATGAAAATATCTCTGTTTAAGGTATATGAGAAACTTTCTTGTTACTTATTGGTTGCTGCCTGTGCCCAGCCTGTTATGTTGCTCAATAACATCAAACTTATGGAAGCCAGAGACTCTGCTTACTTGGTGTAGATTCCTTGCTACAGTTATTATTAGGTCTTTGTGAACAACTCATTTTGGAGCCACTGTTAAGTACCATAACTTCAAAACTGATTCCAAATTAAAACTCGCTGTGTTGAGATCACTGATGGGTTTGTCTAACTGAACTCCCTATGAAGGGAATATTCAGAGTTCTTCAGGATTAACATAACTCAATGAGACTTCACAGTGCAGCAACAAATTACAAACACAAGATATCCTACGGCATCTGTGGAGAGGTTCTGATGCAAGGTCTAGGCCAAATACATCAACTGTTTATTCTACTTTATAGAAGCTGCCTGACTTACTAGAGTTCCTCCAGCATTTTGTGTGCATGTTACACAAGATTTCCAGCATCTGCAGAATATCTTGTATCACTGAGTAGATCCTGGCTACATACTGGACTGCCTGAAATTGACTGCTTGAAACAGTTGGATTGAATAACAACATATCTTCATATTGTGATTTCATGCATAATATTTTGCCGCTGGTACTCATGAATTTCTGACATACTGCTACGTCTTTCACAGTGTAGACTAATGCAACATAATTAAGTTTGTTTGCTCTTTCTTTGTCCTCCATTACTACCTCTCCAGTGTCATTTTCCAGTGGTCCTATCTCCACTCTCAGCTCTTTACTCTTTATATACCTGAGAAAAACTTCTGGTATCCTCTTTTATATTATTGGCTAGCTTGCATTCGTATTTCATTGGTTTCTCTCCTTAAGACTTCTTTAGTTGCTTTTAGTTAGTTTTTAAACACTTCGCAATGATCTAACTTCCCACTATTTTTTCCTACATCATATGCCTTCTCTTTCTTTTATGCTGTCTTTGACTTCCCTCAAAGTGGGGAGAGTTTTATTCCTTCTCCACGGTTGCCTTATTTCTTACTTTCATCCCTTATTTCTTCATTTTTGTGATATATATATTCTGTGCCTTCTGAATTCTCCCCAGAAATTCAAGCCATTGCTGTTCTGTCATTATCCTGCTAGTGTTCCCTTCCAATCAGCTTTGGCCAGCTCCTCTCTCATGCCACTGTAATTCTCTTTCCTTCACTGTAACACTAATACATCCGACTTGATCTTTCTCCCAACTGCAGGATGAATTCTATCATATTACAATCACTGTCTCAAAAGCATTCCTTTACCTTAAGCTCCCCATTCAAACCTAGTTCATTAAACATCTCCCAATCTAGATTTGTCTTTCCCCTAGTGGGCTCAACAACAACCTGCTCTAAAAAGTCATCTCATAGGCAGTCTATAGATCTAATGGTGGTCTTTTGTTCAATAAGGAAACAAGGGATAATCCAGGAAATTATAGGCTGGTGAACCACACATCATTGGTTGGGAAGATATTGGAGAGGATTCTTAGATATTGGAGAGGACTTATTGGACATTTGGATCAGCCTAATTAATACAGTCTGTTCATGTCTAGGGACAGTCTATTGGTTTTCTGTTCATGTCTTACAAGTCTGATTGAATTTTTTTGAGGGTAGAGCAGTGGGCGTTATCTACATGGCAATTGATAAGGTACCTCATGATAGGCTGATTCAGAAGATTAAGATACATAAGATCTAAGTCAGCTTTGTAGTTTGGATTCAGAGTTAGCTTGTCCATAGAAAATAGGGGTAGTTGTAGGGTGAGTTTTTCTCTTATGCTTGGCATGGCAAGTGGTATTCCACAGGAATGTATTGCACATACTAACTTCAACACAGAAGGCTTACAGTCATCCAGCTTTAATGACTTACATCCACTGAATGTAAGTCATTCAGTGCTTACAGTCATCCAGCTCCAAGCAAAGTAATTGTATATTGCCTTGCACCCAGTTATTCAGTCTCACTTGTCTTCCCATTTTTTTGGGTTCTTTTACCATTTTCCCAATCTAATAGGCAACCTAGAGTGGCAAATCATCTGTACCTTTTGGATGTGGGAGAAAGTGCAGAATATCCAGAGTACACCTGCGCAGAGATCGTGTAAGCTCAACACATAGAGCACAGATGTTAGTATTAACTATGGATCTCTGAAGTGTCAGTTCATAGAATACATTGAAGGCGTTTGTCTATCATAGGACTGACTTTGTCTTTTGAACAGACAGCCATTGTACCTATTGGAAAGAAGATGAATCTTATTTAAATATACAGCTTAAGTTTGACATTAAAGTTATTGTAAGCCTAAATGGAAATGCAGTGTCAACTTCACTATGAGGCTGTACATGTGTAATAAGTCTTGAGGATGTGTAAGCAACTGCACCTATATTAACATGACTGGAAAACCATATGGATTGCTGTGTAGACAGCTATATAGTATGAGGGTCTGCATGCTTCTTAATTCTTGTAACTGACTGGAAGTATTGTGTTAGGGAAACATAAGTTCTGTGATTATGCAGACTGTGAAGCTTAGTGACAGTGACAGAAAGAGATAAGAGACATCATCAGACCTCCTGTGGTTTTAGAATGTTCACAAGGATAAAAATTTCACAATGCTCTTGTAAAATAGACTTATCATATCCAAAGGAGCTTTTAGAAATATGAACATGCATAAATTGGCTGTTTATACATGCAATTTCTTGTCAATGTGGGCTTAGCTTAGTTCACTGACATAGAGACTGTGCTGTGAAGATTGCATTTTTTTCCAGCTAAATGGTTTCCTATTGTGAATATGTAATCAAATTGTACTTTGCAATATCAGTAGCTATAACAGGTTATGATACCTCAGTAAATCATGTAATCCTTTATAACTGTAATAATTGTGCTTAATCACCTGAAATGCAGTTCTGAGTTATGCTTCCCTAATGTTAAAAACTGTGTCAAACAGCAGATGTGACACCAAACAAGAAACCAGAAATCTGGTCAGTCCCTGGAAGTTCTATTCATTCTCATCAAAATGGAGCACTGAACAGATCCTGATCTACTTCAAGTTCGAAAGAAAAGGAAGGATATTGTTGTTATGTTACTTCTATTTAAACATACCATGGGTTACCAATTAAGAATCATATTCTGGAAGAATTAAAGAACTTTTATTAACAGAAATAAACAAACACATCTTAACCCCGCCACATGCTGAAACATTCTGGCAAACCCCGCACATACTCAGTGCTGTCCAAACATGTACTGGCACGTCATTGCACGTGATTTCACCACATCTTCCCTTCCTTAAAAAGAAAAAAATGAAAAAAAACATTAAACAAAACAAATACATAATTCAACAAGTCTCTATCAGTATCTCTGTAGGTTTACTTGTTAATATTTACATGTTTTGTCTTGTCTGCATCCTTTAACTGAATCTCTGAAGAATCACATTTTCTTTGCCTTAAAAAGAAAAACAAATAACAACATTAACCAATAAACAAATCTGTATCAGCTAACAGAAACTCTGAAGTTGGCTCTTCGCTATCTGCGCCATGACTCTTCTTGTGCTTCTTTTTCTTCTTCTTTTCTGCTTTAAGCTTTTCTTTATGTATCTCAACTAAACTTTTTGGTGTACTCTCACACGTCTCCTGGTTAGAATCTGGAATTTCAGGTAAAAAGTTCACACTATCCTCTTCAGCAATCTGCTTCCCTGCTTCTGTTTGGACTGTATCTTTCCTAATTCCTTCCACTTCCATTTGTAATGAAATACGAATCTTCTTTTCTTCATCTAATTTATTCATTAACTGTGTAGTCTCTTTTTTTAAGCTGAGACTTCAGCATTTCAATAAAACTTCACAATTCTGTTACTTGAGCTTTCCCTTCTTGATTTTACCGTGCCCACTGTGAGCATTCTTGCTCCAGCCGGTGATTAGACTGAATCTCATACTCTCTCAGTGTCTCTTTCATTATTGCTTGCATTGAAGCAACCTCTTCCTGCTATTTCATTTTCACATCACCAATTGCCTCCTGTTTGGTTGTCTCAGGCACTGTAGCTACTGCTTTTATTTTCTCCATGTCAGTATTTTCGTAAAGTGCATCTATATAAAATTCCTTACGTTCATCTTCAATCACACTGTGAAAAATGATTAATCTTACCGCAGCTGTAGCAAAGTTTACCATATGCGAAACAGTGATTTGGACGGTGTTCCCGCGCACAGCGATCACATGACTCTTTTTTCAAATGCTGTCTTGCTCACTGTCAATTTTGTCAACGTATTATTATATTTCTTGATATATTTGCACTTTTTTACAGCATCTACATTGCAGCTTTCAACAAAAAGCTCTTCAACCTGCAACATTACGGTCTCAGAAGCTTTGCAGAGCGCGAAAGCTTGTTCAAAATTTCAATCTTGCTCACGCAAAAGCCTCTCTCTCAGAGCATTATCTCGAATGCCACAAACCAGTCTATCTTTAATAAGAAATTCTGTCAGAAATCCGAACTCACATGTTCTACTACGCTTTCTTAACTAAGCAGCATACTGATCACTTATTTCAGTAGCTCTCTGTGCACACGTGAAGAATTTATCTCACTCATACGTTAAATTACGCTTAGGTATACAAAATACTTCAAATCTGTCCATTATTGACTTTAAATTGAAATTATCTCCATCTTCAAAGACAAAATTATTATATATCTCTACTGCGTCAGTTCCGATTACATGGAGCAGGATTGCAGCTTTGGTTTTGTCCGTTTTTCTATCAGATCTGATGGCCGATAAATATATTTCAAACTGTTGCCTGAATATCCTCCAATTCTCAGCGATATTCCCAATCAGGTGAAGTTTTTGTGGGGGTGGCAAACGTTCCATTTCATCAATTACCGTTCAAACTTTTTTCTTCTTTTTTTTCCGATTATCTTTGATTCTCCATTCTCCCGTATTACTCTTCCAAAAGCACTTCTGACACTATGTTATCTTACTTCTATTTAAACATACCGTGGCTTACCAATTAAGAATCATATTCTGGAAGAATTAAAGAACTTTTATTAACAGAAATAAACAAACACATCTTAACCCCGCCACACGCTAAATCTTGCTGGCAAACCCCGTGCATGCTCAGTGCTGTCCAATCATGTACTGGCATGTCATTGCACGTGATATAATCAAAATTGTAGCTTTGGCTCTTACATTAAAATGACTATAGCCTTTTATTTTAATAAGGTTTTTCACTGCAGAATCCCATTTTAACATCTTACACTGAAAAGAATTTAAGAGGCTGTTCATTGGTGAGGCTGTGCAATGTTTAAAAAGTGTTGGGTGCTTTCAGGAAATTTCAGCAAGCTGTAATCATAATGATCAATTAGGCACTCAGTGGATCCAATTAAAAAGAAGCAGGTGCAGTGGGAGCAGCCATTGTGTGAGTAGACAGTGTTAGAATGATCAAACTTTGACTCAACAGGCTTAGGTGAGAAGAGGCCTGGGCAAGCACAGTTGGAGGTTTAAATTAAGTGTAACGCTCACGCGATCGGCTGGTGTATGTCTAGGGGAAAATTCGTCCACCCGCCAAGCCGCGCCTCCCGTATACGTGGATGCTGTGAAATGCACACTGGTACAAACTCACACACACAATATCAAACTGCACACCATGTATGTTTACAGAATACACTTTATAAATCTTACTAGAACTAAGTGATTAATAGCGATACAATATATATGAAGGAAAAGAAAGGAAAGAAAAGTTGCCAAAACTTATCAAGGTTCAGTCAATTAGTGCACAATTGTTGGAGCTCAACCATCGAAGTCTTCGGTCCACTATTCAATCTTCTCCGACCTCCACGACCTGCACACCTGGGACCATCCTTTGTGGTCGACCAGAGCATATCCTGCACCATCCGCCTTCCTCGCAATCTCCCCTCCAACTCCCCAAAAGCCTGCGCAACAACAGCTCACAGAACTCACAAGAAAGAATAACATTTATCCCAATTGGTTAACAAATGAATACAATTCTCATTATCAGTAATTATAACCCAAACAAGCTGCGAGAGAAAGCACTCTCTCATCAGTTACCATAACAAAGAAGCATTCCTACTTTTACTTAACAAAGAAGCCATTTTGATTAACATACGCAGTAACATAAAGAAGAAACCCCTTACATAAGTTTTTCTTTTCTGTTAGTACATAGCTGGCGTGGTGAGAATGAGTCCAGTGTTAGTTGTATGTTCCTTGATGTGGTAACTTTGGAAGACCTCTAATCTCCCTGGTAACTACTGTACACCTGCACAAAATGCATCAAGCTAGAGCTCCTTAAAGACTGTGTTAAGGAAGAATGATAGATAGGATCTACAGGAAGGTAGTCACCCCTAAAAGAGGCAGATACCTGGATGACTGTCAGGAGGGGGAAAGGGAACAGGCATCCAGTACAGAGTAGCCCTGTGGCTGTTCCCCTCACTAATAATATGGCTCTTTGGATACTTGTGGGGTGGGGGGGGGGGGGTTGACCTTCCGGGGAGAGCTGCAGTGATCTGGAACTGAGTCTGTCCCTGTGATACTGAAGGGAAAGGGGGGAGAAGAAGAGTCTAATAGTGATAGGGGATTCTACAATGAGGTACAGACAGCAGATTCTGTGGATGTGAAGGAACCACTTGGATGATATGTTGCCTCCTCAGTGCCAGGGTCAGTAATGCCTTAGATTGGTCCACTGCATTCTGCAGGAAGAGGGTGAACAGACAGAAGTTGTGGTACATATTGATGCCAATACATAGATAGGAAATGGGATGAAGTCCTGAAGAGAGAATATAGGCAACTTTGGTAGAAAGCTAAAAAGCAGGACCTCCAGAGTAGTAATCTCTGGACTGTTTGTCTGTACCACACATCAGTAAGGGTAAGAATAGGGTGATTTGGCAGATGAATGCGTGGCTGAAGAATTGGTGCAGGGGTACAGGATTTCAAATTCCCGGATCATTGATCTCTTCTGAGGAAGAGATAACCTGTACAAAAAGGACAGATTATACCCGAACCCGAAGGGAACCAATATCCTTGTGGGCAAGTTTGCTAGAGCTGTTCAGGAGGGTACAAACTAATTTACTAGAAGATGGGACGGTTGGTATACAAGTAGGTGCAGTATGTAGCGAGACTGTGAGGAAGGACAGGCAGGTGACGGAGAAAATGGTGGCCAGTACAATAAGTAAAATTGTAACAGGAATAAGGTAAAATTGAATATGGAATAAGGTAGCACATTTACAGGTCGGCAGGTATGATGTTGTAGGCATTGCTGAGTTGAGGCTGAAAAAAATCATAGTTGGGAGCTTAACATCCAAGGATCATATCGAAAGGATAGGCAGGTTGGCAGAGAGATAGGGTAGCTCTGATGGTAAAATATGAAATCAAATCCTTAGAAGGAGGTGACATGGAACTAGAAGTGTAGAATTCTTCCGGGTAGGCTTAAGAAGCTGCAAGGGTATAATGGTCCTGATGGGAATTATGTACAGGCCTCTGAACAGCAGCCAGAATGTGGGTGGCAAATTACAATGGGAGATAGAAAAGGCATATAAAGAGGGCAATGTAGTGATAATCATGGGAGATTTTAACATGCAAGCAGATTGAGAAAATCCGGTTGGTGCTGGATTCCAAGAGAGGGAATTTGTAGAACGCATATGAGTTGGCTTTTGTGGTTGAGCCCGCTAGGGTAATGACATTTCTCAATTGGGTGTTATGATTGACCCAGATTTGATTAGGAAGCCTAAGGAAGCAGTGATCATAATATGTTAGACTTCACCCTGGAATTTGAGAAGGAGAAGCTAAAGTCAAATGTATCAGTATTACAATGAAGTAAAGGAAATTGCGGAGGTGTAACCCAGATTAACTAAATTAAACCCAAAGATGTAATGTTAGAAAGTTTCACCTGCGGAGGGATGAAAATGAGATTTTCCGAATTTGGAAAAAAAAAGAGGAATTTTGAAAAAATGGCTATGCAAAAACAAGGTGTCGGTGATGCAGGCATGGACAAGCAATGGAGATGCAGCACACTATAGAAAGTAACTAAGGATATAAGCTGTTAAAAGTGGAATTAGTAGTTAGTATCTCTACCCAACTTACCGGAAATCCTTGGGGTGAAACACCTGGAGGAGAGACAATGTTGATAAAAGGTTCATTGAAGCTGCAACTACAATGAGCACCAGCTCTAGCAAGACGATATCAACAGAGAGTAGTGTCCACGATCTCTACCGGGTAACCGGGAATTAGTTCTGTTAAATCATACAAAGGGAAAGAGTGTATAATTTGTGTGTGTAATATGTTCAGTAGTGTTGTAACTAAGAATGGCAAGGTGATATTGAGTTAATTTGAAATAGAAAATAGAATGTGTATAAAAACTTACAGACTGTAATCCTGTCGTATACAGATCAGGTTTTTTTTTCGTTTAAGTATTGTGAATCGACCCTCCGTGGATGACCCACTATTTCATCCAACAAACCAAGAAACAAGATGATGAGCCACCCGAGGTTGCAGAGCCAGTGCAGGAATGAAATGTTTCGAGACATAGAGGATTTAATATATTTGGATGTGTAAGATTATTTCTCATCTGAATGATCTAAATTTGATTTTCTTGAAGAACTGATTATTTTTGCAACGACTTTGATAAGTGACTGAATGAGATTTAGTTTGTTTAGAAGTTGTGATGTTAGAGAATTTTTCATGAAAAGAGTTAAACTGTGTGTGTATATATATATGTGCACACACACACACACACACACACACAAACGTGTGTGTGTGTATGTGTGTGTGTGTGTGTATATGATTTATATTTATGGTTGAAGTTGAATTTATAGACATACTGACCTGAAATTGGAGTTAACTATAGTACTTAAAAATAGGGATTCAGTTAGCTTCCTAACTAACTAGGGATAAATAAAAAAGCACATGTTAGTCTGTAAACCTTTAAATAGGGAATAACTCTAGATATAAGTAGTCAGAGAAATTAGAGTAATAAAGGTTATTCTAATGAATCATACTGATTCTAACTAAAAAGAAACTGGGTTTTTCATTGATATTTGAGATTTGAAACTTAAAACAAAATGTTGGAATTTTGAATTGTGCTTACTTATGTAAATATTTTGTACGCATTGCTAATTTTTTAAACAAAGTTTACCTCCAGAAGTGTGTGTGTTTTCTGTTCACTGCCTCCTTTCGATACTGAGAGCTTCTGACGGCTCACTAGCACTTGATGTTGTACTATGTAATTAGATTTTTCTCAAATAAAGTGTGGCAACCAATACACAAGATAAGACAAGAAATACACAGATGTTACAAAGGCATGAGCTGGCCAAAGTTGATTGGAAGGGGACAACAGCAAGGATGACGGCAGAGCAGCAATGGCTGGAGTTTCTAAGAGCTATTTGGAATGCACAGGAAAGATAAATTCAAAGATGAAGAAGTATTCTAAAGGGAGAATGAGGCAATCTGGCTGACAAGGGTAATCAAATACAGCATAAAAGTAAATGAGAGGTCATAAAATATAGCAAAAATCATTGGGAAGGTTAAGAGGACTGGGAAGCTATTAAAAAAAAACAACAGAAGGCAACAGAAGCCAAAAAAAGAGAAAAGATGAAATATGGTAATCTAGCCAATATTATAAAAGAGAATACAAAAAGTTTTTATCAAATATATAAAGAGTAAAGGAGAGATTATATTGGATATTTGACTGCTGGAAAATGACTCTGGAGTAGTAGTAAAGGGGACAAAGAAATGGTGGATGAACTTAATGAGTGTTTTGCATCAGTCTTCACTGTGCAATACACTAGTAATGTGCCAGAAATGCAAGAGTGTCAGGGGACAGAAGTGAGTGTTGTTACCAATACTAACAAGAAGGTGTTTGGGAAGTTGGAAGGTATGAAGGTAGATTAATCACCTGGACCAAATGGACTATACCCGAGTCAGCATGAGGTAGTAATCATCTTTCAAGAATGGTTCCAGAGGAGTGGAAAATTGAAAATGTCACTCCACTCTTTAAGAAGGGAGGGGGGCAGAAGAAAGGAGATTATAGGCCAGGTGGCCTGACGTTGATGGTTGGAAAGATGTTCTAGGCTATTATTAAGGTTGAGGTTTTGGGGCACATGGAGGCACATGACAAAATAAACCAAAGTCAGCCTGGTTTCCTTAACGAAAAATCTAGCTGACACATCTGTTGGAATTATTTGAGGAAATAACAGGTTGGATAGAGAACGAAGAGTCAATGAATGTTGTTTATTTGGATATTTAGAAGGGCTTTCACAAGGTACAGGGCATGAGGCTGCTAACTAAGTTAAGAGTCCATGGTATTACAGGAAAAATATTAGCATGGATAGAAGATTGACTGACTGGGAGCTAGTAGAGTGGGAATAAAGGAGGACCTTGCTGGTTGGTTGCTGGTGACTAGTAATGTTCCACAGGGGTCAGAGTTGGGACCGTTTCTTTTCACATTATATATTAATGAATTGGGTGAAGGAATTGATGGCTTTGTGGCCAAGTTTGTGGATATTACGAAGACAAGGAACAGGTAGTGTTCAGGAAGTTGGGTGTCAGCAGAAGGACTTAGATAGATTGTGAGAATGAAAAAAGAAGTGGCAGATGGAGTATACTGAAGTAGAGGGAAGTGCATGGTCATGAATTTTGGTAAAAGAAATAAAGGCAGAAAATTAAAAAAAATATCAGTGGTGCAAAGAGACTTGGGAATACTCGTGCAGTATTTCCTAAAGGTTAACTTCAGCATTGAGTAGATGGTGAGAAAAGCAAAAAAGGATGAGGAGGGATCTTATTGAAGCTTAGTGAATATTGAAAGTTTTAGATGGTGTGGATGTGGAGAGAATGTGTATTATTGTGGAGGAGTCTAGGACCAGAGGGTACAGCCTCAGGATAGAGGAATATGCATTTAGAACAGAGATGAGGAGAAATTTCTCTAGCCAGAGGGTGGTGAATCTGTGGAATTTATTGCCACAGATGGTTGTGCAGGCCAAGTCATTGGGTATATTTAACATGGGGGTTGATAGGTTTTTGATTAATCAGGGCATCAAAAGTTACAGGGAGAGTACAGGAGAATGGGTCAGAGTGGGATAATAAATCATTCATGATGGAATGCTGGTGAAGACTTGATGTGCTGAATGGCCTAATTCTGCTCCTATATCTTATGGTTTATGGTTTTATGGCCTTAGCAAGGGCTTTTATATGGCTGGTGAATTTTCAAATGCTGTAAATGATGTGCAAGAAAAGATGACAGGTGTCATAAAAACAATCTCTCACTCAATGTCAACAAAACCAAGGAACTGATGGTAGACTTCAGGAGAAGGAAACCAATACTCCATAAGCTAGTCCTGATCAGAGGTCAGTAACTTTAAATTCCTAGGCATTACTATCTCAGAAGACCTGTCCTGGACCCTTCATATAAATGTAATTACAAAGAAAGCACAACAGCACCTCTACTTCCTTAGGAGTCTGTGGAGATTCTGCATGATATCAAAATCTGACAAACTTCTATAGATGTGTAGTGGACAGTGTATTGACTGGCTGTATCATGGTCTGTATGGGAATGCCAATGCCTTTCAATGGAAAATACTACCAAAGTTAGTGGATTCAGCCCAGTATATCATGGGTAAAGCCCTTCCAACCATTGTGCACATCTACATGAAATGCTGTTGGAGGAAAGCAAATTCTATCAAAAAAGATCCTCAGCACCCAGGCCATGCTCTTTTCTCACTGTTGCCATCAGGTAGAAGGTATAAGTGTCTCAGGACTCACACCACAAGGTTCAATATCAATTACTACCCCTCAATCATCAGGTTCTTGAAGAAAAGGGGATAACCATATTGAGATATTCCCACAATCAATCATCTCACTTTTAGGACACTTTATCTTGTTATTTCATGTTATTTATTGCTATTTATTTATTTATTTATATTTGCCTTTGTGGTTTCTTGTTCTATGCTCATTTCATTGATACTGTTAGAGTTACTAGTCTAATGAATTGCTGAGTATGTGCACAGGAAAGAAAGATCTCAGGGTTGTGTGTGGTGACATATAGGTACTCTGACAATAAAATGTACTTCAAAATTTGAACTTTGAAAGATACCCATCCGGTGCATGGAAGGAGTTGCATCAGATAAGTTGAGATGCAGAGGGTTAAATAATTGTCTTTGGATTCTTTGTGATGCAGGAGCAGCATAATTATTCTTCTCAGCTTCATAAAACTAATAACATTTGGGCATTCCTCAGCCTGAGTTGTCCAAATCCCTGATCTTTTCCAAACCTTCCTTATTGCATTTTCCCCCGCAGTGTCTGCTGGAAATCATCTACCTGGCTGCAGCTACCAGCTACCTGCCCTCTGCTCTGCCTAACATCCAAATAGTCATTCTGGCCAATTGTCAGTTGGTTACTTGCTAAAATGATTTGGATGAGGCCATATTATCAGGATTGGTATGGCCTCTATATCCCCAGCCTTATTGCAATTGTCAATTATTATCAGCTTCACCTATATAACTTTCCAGTACTGTAAATATTAATTTTTCTGTAAAAATCTCAGCAAATTGGTGTGAGCAGAGTATTACAAAGGATAAAGAGAATTCCATTGGTCATGGATTGTCAATTAAGATGGAGGGAAGATAATTTTGTGATTGCACATAATCTAATATTTCAGAATCAGTTCAGGCTTGAACTATTAAATTCAAATGAAAATAACTTGAGATGATTCAAGTGCATAGAAAAAATATTTTGGCAGGAACTGAACAGGATATTATTGATTTGCTGATATGCAAAATCCAAAATCCAGTCAAACATCACAATGGTGTTCAAAAATTCACAGATAGTGGCAGTGTAATTATATCTTCCTTACTTCAACTTACATTATAATCAATAATGGTATTTATAACTATTGGTTTTAAGTTAACAATTTTAACACTCCTCAAAAACTGAGTGACTGTGCAAGAAGGGGCTAGTGAGGGAGGCCACCAAGAGACCTATAACATCTCTGGAGGAGTTACAAGCTTCAATGGCTGACATGGGAGAGACTGCATGTACAACAACTGTTGCCCAGGTGCTTCACCAGTTGCAACTTTATGAGAGAGTGGTAAAGAGAAAGCCATTGTTGAAAAGCAACTCACAGGAAATCTTGGCTAAAGTTTGCCAGAAGACATGTGAGTACTCTGAAGTCAACTGGAAGGAGGTTCTATGGTCCGATGAAAACAAAATTGAGCTTTTTAGCCACCAGACTAAATGCTATGTTTGGTGTAAGCAAAACACTGGCATCATCAAAAACACACCATCCCTGCTGTGAAGCATGGTGGTGGCTGCATCATGCTGTGGGGATGTTTCACTGCAGCAGGCCCTGGAAGGCTAATGTGTGATGGTTCAGTCCGAAGTCCGTGGTCCGGTCCGCAGACTCCGGACTCCGGGTTTTCCAGCAGTCCCTTGCTGCGGTTGGACTTAACTAGAAACACCTGAGGCTCATATTGGAACTGGGAATATAAGTGTCCCTGGCGTTGAGTGTGGTTGGGGGGTTGTCTTGTCAAGAGATTCATGGCTGGTGGAAGGCTAGAATGGGCTATTGCCATCCTTGGGGCTGTGTTGGTGAGCCATGGCTTCTGGGAGCCTTGCTGGTAGTAGTTGGAGTGGTCATTGTGGTATGGATTCAGCTGTTTACCCAGCCAGCTGGGTGGCTGTTAGCCACTCTGAGCTAGACAGGGATCTGGTTGCTTCTGTAGCCAGCCAAGGCTGCTGGCTGTAATGGCTACTTGGAGCTACCCTGGTGCAGAGATGGAACTGTCTGTTGTTCTTTGGTGTTTGTCTCTTCCTGTCCTTGCCTCTGTGGGGTAAGTCAGGCTGTTCTGCTGTTGCCCTGTGGGAGGATCTATCTTGTCTTGGTCTTGCCTCTGTGGGGTAAGTCAGGTTGTTCTGCCATTGCCCTGTAGGGGGATTTGTCTTGTCCTTGCCTCTGGGGTAAGTCAGGCTGTTCTGCTGTTACCTGATGGATGGTCCTGCTCCACCTTGGTGTGGAGTTATAGATTAGTCCTGGCTTGTTGGAGGATAAGTCCTGGCTCCATGTTGATGTAAAGTTCCTAGTTTGCCCCTAGCTCCAGCCTCTGAGTTCCCCAAGCTCCAGGACTGCAAGCCTTGACCCTTGACCCCAAGTCCCTAGCCAAGCCTCATCACATCCTCGCCTGTGTTTGGGGGTCCGAGCCCAAGGCAAGACCCAAGTTCTGAATCCTTGTCCAGTCTTGGGTTCAGAGTCCACCCAGGCTCCTTGTTCCTAGTCCCTCATCCTGGTCCTGCTTCCCTTGCCTTGACTGCATCCCATCCCATCCTTGGGTTCCATCTAGTCCTGTTTCTGGGACTCTAATGTCTCTGTCCTGCAGTTGTGTCCTGATTCAACACCTGACTTATGACATTATGAAGTTAGAGGGTAAAATGAATGCAGCAAAATACAGGGAAAGCCTGGAGGAAAATCTGATGCAGTCTGCAAGAGAAATGTGACTTGGGAAAAGATTTGTTTTCTAGCAAAACAATGACCCCAAGCATAAAGCCAAGGCTATACAGGAATAGCTTAACAACAACAAAGTTAATATGCTGGAGTGGCCAAGTCAGAGTCCAGACCTCAATCCAAATGAGAATTTATGGCTGGACTTGAAAAGGGCTGTTCACTCTCAATCCCCATGCAA
Organism: Hemitrygon akajei; assembly: GCF_048418815.1. NCBI lineage: Eukaryota > Metazoa > Chordata > Chondrichthyes > Myliobatiformes > Dasyatidae > Hemitrygon > Hemitrygon akajei. The sequence goes on from NC_133125.1 coordinate 112,719,710, forward strand.
TCTGACAGAGCTTGAGCAGTTCTATAAAGAAGAATTGGGAGAAATTGCAGTGACCAGATGTGCAAAAATGTGTCTACTAAATACTGACTTGAAGGGTATGAATACTAATGCAATCAATTATTTTGTGTTTAACAATTGTAATTAATTCAGTCCAATTTGTAGAAATCTGTTTTCACTTTGACACAAAAGAGACTTCAACTGTTGATCTGTGTTAAAAAGCCAAATTAAGTTCACTAATTCAATGTTGTAAATTAACAAATCATGAAAACTTCCAAGAGGGAGGTGAATACTTTTCATGGGCAGTGTACATCCTTTTGTGTATATATTTTAGTGGTTTTTTAAATATTGATTGTATGAGGCTAGGCACAGGAGTCTCTGTATGTAAGGTGACTGACAGGAATTGATAAAGCAGAGGTGGCAGGAGAGTGGAGGGGTGGGTTTGCAAGTGGAGGTGTAGATCAGTCTTACTGCTGGAGAAAAGTAACTGTCTTTGCATCTAGTGGTCCTGGTGTGGAGGCTACACAGTGTCCTTCCTGATGGGAATGGGAGAAACAGTCTATGGGCAGGTAGGTGGTATCCTTCATGATGTTACTGGCTCTTTTCCAGCACAATTCTGTATATATGTCCTTGATTGGGGGGGGGGGGGTAGGCTGGTGCGAGTGATGCTTTGGGTGATTTTGACTACTTGTTGTACAGCTTTCCTGTCTGCTGCTGTACAGTTTCTGTACTGTACAGTGATGTCCTTCTGGTACTTTGAGCAATCCCTCAACTCCAATTTACCCCAAGCTAACCGTTGGACAACTTGCCATGTCCAATTAACCTACCTGGACCGTAGGAAGCAACTGGAGCATGCAGTGAAAATGCATGCATTCCACAGGGAGGATTCCTTACAGAATGGCATCGGAACTGAACTGCAAATTTCGGAATACCCCAAGCTGTAATAGTGTCACACTAACTGCTGCATTACTGTAGCAGCAAACAATGCTCTCATTGCTGCATTGTATGTGAATCTTTAACTCGCTCACCGCCCCGACACATGATGAATTCCCTGCTACATTCTTCAGAAAACAGGAAAGGAGGTACAACTAACATTGGTTTTATCAATGATACTCATAGTATTGCCTGCTGTTGTTCTGCTATTTGTGACAGCATTGGAAAAATAGCACTTGGTTTCTCCAAGATGTTGCTTGCGCACTCTATTTTTGAGCTGCTACAGACTCTTAGCTGGTGCTTTTACAGAGCTAATCAGTCTGAATTGAACCCAGCAACAATGACAAGCTGGGATTGTTTCTGCACCATGCACTAACATACACAAAATTGGAGGAGCTCAGCAAGTCAGGCAGCATCTATGGGGGGAAATAAATAGCCAATACTTTGGGCTAAGACCTTTCCACAGGTAATATTTCTTTCCTTAACTTAAAATTCAGATATCCTTTATCAGAGTAGGGAGTAAATGAGATCCCAAACTTATAAAATTGAGTTTCAGGGCCAATATGATACTTGAGCAAATATTTATATACTACTAAAAGTCTCATGCTCTGTCTGTTTGTGATCTCCAATTAGCGCAAACAGTGCATAACAGCGGCATTTTTTTGGCTATGTCAACATAAAATGAGCTAACTTACAGAATGCAGGCAAAGTTCAGGGTTATATATTCGTATATAATTGCTCATTCGCCAAAATCAACTGCCCCATTTTCACCCGAGAGTCGATCTGCCATGAAAATTGGGATGCGACGCCATGACACATCCACATGGCCAGACTCAGCAGCGACACCAACTGGAGCGAAAGGGGAGGGCAGGGCAGCTCTATTTTGAGCGGTCACATATCAGCATCAGCATGTGCAGGATTGGGACAGATCTAACTGCCACCCATCAATAAGAGATCATTAAATCTTATTGTAATATCATACTTCTCTTTCAATTTTTTATTACTTTTTATTTTTATTCAATATTATAAATAATTTTTTTATTATTATGGTTTTATATTGCTATATTTCTACATTATTCTTGGTGCGACTGTAACGAAACCCAATTTCCCTCAGGATCAATAAAGTATGTCTGTCTGTATTAGTTTCTGCATATGGAATACAGAGTACAAGAAGATAGAAGTCAAAAATAAAAGTACCAAATACATTGTATTAAATATACAGTTACCATCACAAAACCCTGTATTCATAAAAATTAAATTAAATTGAAATATAATAATTTTGTTATACAGAAAAAAATCTAAACCCACTACCAAAGTCAGAGCTGTTAAGAAAAGCAAGAAAAAAGGGAAAATACCTTTATCATATAATAAAATATATTATTAGCCAATTCAAAAATGGTCCCCACAATGTGTAAAAGTCTTGACTAGATTCAAAAACTGAACATCAGATCTTCTCTAAATTTAAGTTTGACATAACATCCTGTAACCCGTAATGACGTACTTCGAGACACCCATTAAAACCCAAAGGACGGTGCTGACTCTATCACATCCATTTAGGAGAGCGCCAACCACATAATCAAGAATAATCAGCCTCCTTTGTTATTACTGCTTCGTATCTTCCATCCAGCATTAGGGTAAAAAAATATGGTCAGCTTAATTATGCCGCAAGGAAAGAGAAGGGGGCCATTATGGTCAAGCGATGACACCAAATGTCATCAGGAAGCAGCAAGGAGAGGGAGAGAACAAGAATCGGATGAGGCCAGGGCCGCACAACTCCAGGATCAAATAGTTAGGATAAAAAAGATGAGAGAAGAAGATACAGAGGAGGAGAGACATGCACATCTCCAGAATGACAACAATAGGCACAGAAGAAGGAGAGAGGAAGAGACAAAGGAGCCGAGAAATGCACATCTCCAAGATCAGAGACAAAGAATAAACAGATGAAGAGACGGAGCATGAAAGGACTGCACGTCTCCAGAATGACAATGAGAGGCACAAGGGTGGCAGATCAACTAGAAATGTTGCCATCAGAAATGTCCTTCGTTAAATGAGGAGGAGCTATATTTGCCTTGCTACTTGCCTTTATTCCTTAGTAAACTGTTTTTTCTTCTTCAGTTTCCAAAGCAAAGCAATACCAATAGCATTCAGGAAAATTTAATGTTCACTCTGGTCACATCAGACTGCACTACCTTTCTCTCAAAGGGTGCCCCAACCAGTCACCCTATTGTCTAGTTTCGATCTAATATTTACTTAAACCATGAGTTATATTCTATACAACATTTAATTGTCCAGAAAGTAATTCATCTGATGGAACTAAACATAGAATTTGCTATACCACTGAATTTTAATTCCATTTTTAAAAGTTCCAAATACAGAGGAAGCCACACTTAGAGCACTGGGTGAATTTGATACTCCTGAGAGATGAGGTGTTGTCTCATCTGGAAGGACTGTTTGGGGCACTGAATGTTCATGAGGGAGGAGGTGTAGGGGCAGATATATCATTTGCCATGCTTGCAGGTGGAAGTGCCAGGAAGGAGATCAGTGGGTGGGAGGTGGGGGAATCGAGTGGATGATGTAGTCAATTAGAGCATTTACGTATTTTTCCCATACTGAGCAACTTTGAACACAAACAACAATACTGCCCCTGAGAATCAATGCTTTTATATTTCAATCATGACAAAAGCTATGGGAATCATTATGAGCTTCCATCGTTCCTATTATTTTGCGTACTGACGATGTGACATTGCCCTTCATGACAATGTTATATTTATCCCTCATGAGGTTTAGTTGAAATATCAAAAGCATTTTCAGTTCATTTTCACTTGTGACATACCATTCACTTTCTAAATGTTGATATCCACTTGTAAAGTTTTTGGTTATTCCTCATCAGGTTTCTGTGGAAAAAAATAATGACAGTTGCACTCTTTACATTATTTTCAGTTAGTATATCTCACTACACACTTGGACAAATGGAATTGCATTCCAAGTTACACAAAATGGATGCGGAGGAGATTTTTGATTGGGTTGAGAAGAAATCCAGTAATAATTTATATTTAAGTCACCTAAATCAACCCCAAAGGCTAGATCACACTGTTGAGTTTTAAAGAATAGTAGAACCATGCATTCTTTCCAAAGTACCTCGATCTCTCTCAGTGATTCTGAAAGCACACTTCTGTGCTTCTCCTACTCGGTCTACTTTTTTTTCCACAGCACGCATTTATTACAATTTGCTGATTGTATGTATGTATACGTCTTTATAAGCACTTTTCATTCGAATCCCTTAAGGGGCAGAGTCCTGAAATCACAACCAGGACCCATGATATATGGCTTTAGACTCTTTTGTTAAGGCAAACATGTAGCCACATCTGGCAGCTATTGAAAACAAAATATGTTTTCCTTTGACAAATATCAAATACAAATGCTGAATGTTATATGTGTAGGCTCTTATGTATTTCTCTGAAATAAGAAATAAGAATAGAAAAGCTAAATGAACCCTCATAAACAGTGGATTTTTATACATTGGTTGGTGAATCAGTGTATCAAAAATCATATTTTATAACACATACTGTATAGTTCCTGAAGACACATCCTTACTCAATACATATGATATTTCTCTTTTAAAACAAATAAAGCATTCATACCAACAAATGTGCACATACTGAATTATTCCATTAGTTGATTATAGAACTGTATATTTTACAAAATTAACTAATTTCTTTAAACATAATATACATTAATAAATTTGTAATTTAATTAAACACACATTTGTTTACATTGTATCCATCTCTGCTGCAAACACTGAACTCTAAATTAATCTTAAAACCACAACAGTTTTATTGCCAGTACTAATAATCCCAAAAATAAAATCTCTCTAGTACACTTCATGTATAAAGAATTACTCATCTTGTACTACAATTGTCATTTGAGGGATTGAAAGATATTGGATCTCAGGGAAGTCTGGTATTATACACAATCTCTCATATACAATTTCTATTACTAATTTGATTGAGACTATGTATTATTTTTGTTATGTTCTCAACTGCACAGGCTTCCAAGGGAACCACAACCTTGTCATGGTTTGGAGGCTTGTGTGCCTCAATGACCTATGTTGGCTGGAATCAAGGTTTTATGCTTTGGCTCTTGGCAGAGTCACCCATGCCAAACAGGTCAAAGGGTAGAGGCCAGCCTAAGTGTGGACCACCGGTCCTCCAGGTACTGGAGTTAAGCTCAGGGCTAACAGCCCTAACTGCTAAAACAAACTTGTTATGGAAACAGCAATGAAGGATCCTTCTACATCTGAGTGTGACGGTATTCCTGAGTCTCCACTCAGGACTTGCATGACTGACAGTGGTGAAACTGAGAGGAAGCTACTGACAAGATCAGGAAAGCCCTGAACACTGCCCAAGATGAAGGACCTTCATTACTACCCTAAACACCAATGTTGTAATGGGCAGTAAATAAGTAAGTCAAATGCAGTTAACTCAATAATATTTTTTCAACTGTGAATCCTTATTGAGGCATCACACCTTTATGCCAATGCACATTTTTGTCTCACACTTGAAGTTCTTACCTGAACTTCAAGTTATTGAAGTATATTACTTTATGTAATATACATAAATGATCTGGAAGTAATATACATAAATGATCTGGATGATGGGGTGGTAAATTGGATTAGTAAGTATGCTGATGATACTAAGGTAGGAGGTGTTGTGGATAATGAGGTGGGTTTTCAAAGCTTGCAGGGAGATTTATGCCGGTTAGAAGAATGGGCTGAACGTTGGCAGATGGAGTTTAATGCTGAGAAGTGTGAGGTTCTACATTTTGGCAGGAATAATCCAAATAGAACATACAGGGTAAATGGTAGGGCATTGAGGAATGCAGTGGAACAGAGAGATCTAGGAATAACAGTGCATAGTTCCCTGAAGGTGGAGTCTCATGTAGATAGGGTGGTGAAGAAGGCTTTTGGAACGCTGGCCTTTATAAATCAGAGCATTGAGTACAGAAGTTGGGATGTAATGTTAAAATTGTACAAGGCATTGGTAAGGCCAAATTTGGAATATTGTGTACAGTTCTGGTCACCGAATTATAGGAAAGATATCAATAAATTAGAGAGAGTGCAGAGAAGATTTACTAGGATGTTACCAGGGTTTCAGCACTTAAGTTACAGAGAAAGGTTGAACAAGTTAGGTCTCTATTCATTGGAGCGTAGAAGGTTGAGGGGGGATTTGATCGAGGTATTTAAAATGTTGAGAGGGATAGATAGAGTTGACGTGAATAGGCTGTTTCCATTGAGAGTAGGGGAGATTCAAACGAGAGGACATGATTTGAGAGTTAGGGGGCAAAAGTTTAAGGGAAACACGAGGGGGTATTTCTTTACTCAGAGAGTGATAGCTGTGTGGAATGAGCTTCCTGTAGAAGTAGTAGAGGCCAGATCAGTTGTGTCATTTAAGGTAAAATTGGATAGGTATATGGATAGGAAAGGAGTGGAGGGTTATGGGCTGAGTGCGGGTAGGTGGGACTAGGTGAGATTAAGAGTTCGGCACGGACTAGGAGGGCCGGAATGGCCTGTTTCCGTGCTGTGATTGTTATATGTTATATGTTATATGTTATAACTTCAAATTTGGCTTCTGATGGATATTGAAGATATTTTTCTCACTCTTTTGAGCCATTTAAAGTTGTAACTACTGTCTTTGATTTTCCCTCACTACATTGTTTTCAATATTAATACTTTGTTCTTAACTGTGAAGTTAGTGTAATAATAGTTTAATGGGCAATTGTGTTGCCATGTGGATTGACTCATGCATTCTATATATCCCACGAGTGACAATACACTTGGTTTGATATTCCAGAGCAAAGTATCTACAAACCAAGTGTATTGTCACTTGTGGGATATATACAATGCATGAGTCAATCCACATGGCAACACAATTGCCCATTAAACCATTGCATTCAATGCGGGATTGATACACTCATTGTAATAAATCCATAAACAGAAGCTTGGTAAACAAAACATCTTTCATTTATTGCATTACTATAATTTTACTCAAATGAAATGGACACTCTATAATATCCCATGCTAATCTGTTCATCTTCCATTTTATCCACAGGTTCTTGTAATGCTAAGTCCATTGCTTCAGCATTCTGGTGAATTGTCTTCCTCACATTGTTCAAACAAATTACAGACTATTCTAAACTGCTCACTACTGATTACTTACTTCAAGGAGAGATGCCTTAAAAAGGTGGCATCCATCATTAAGGATCCCTATCACCCAGGACATGCCCTGTTCTCATTTGCTACCATCAGGAAGGAGGTACAGGAGCCTAAAGGCACACACTCAACAATTCAGGAGGAACTTCTTGCCCTCTGCCATCTGTTTTCTGAATGGACATTGACCTCATGAACACCACCTCACTACTTTTTTGACCTACTTAACTATTTTATATATACACTGTAATCCATGTTTTTCTATTATTATGTATTGTATTGCAGCCCCAAAAGAAACAAATTTCATGTCATATGACAGCGATGTTAAACCTAATACTAATTCTGTTTTTGATTCTGTGAAGATTCCCATTTCCCAGACTAAACAAGATCAATATCACCATCAGGCTAGCGATTCAATTGCCCATCAATTATTAACTGTTACTCCGCGATACCTCACTCTGACCTGATTTACTGACTCTCTTGATTCTATACTCTGGAAGTTTGTCTTTCTACCTCATGGTTAACTCCACCAAAGCTTCTGTCATAAATATAATCTATCCAGTCATCTTGCTGTTATTATTGGACATTATTTATTTTATTTGCCCAAGTCCAAGTCAGAGTTCAGTTTATTGTCATATACACAAGTATGTGCACGGGTGAAATGAAAAACTTAACCTGCAGCAGCATCACATGCTGATAGTATCATTTAAGTATCATTTACAATAAAAGTATACATTAAACAGAAATAATGCTCAAGTTGTATAATGAAGAACACAATTAGAACAAAAAGAAATCTATTTTAGTTCAAAGTGATCAAAGTGGTCATATTGTTGCTAAACTGTAGTGCTTAGGGCTTAGGTCTTTTCTGGCAGGTTCATGAATCAAATGGATTAAGTAAGTAGCTGTTCTTGAACCGGGTGGCGTGGGACTTCAGGCTTCTGTACCTCCTGTCCGATGGTAGTTGCAAAACGTTAGCATGGCTAGGATGGTAGGTGTTGATGATAGATGTTGACTTCTATAGTATCCCATAGATACTACCAATGTTGAGGAAGAATGTACTCTCTGCAGTTTCTTACATTCCTGTCTCTTATGTTGCTACCAGTCAAGATACTTTCTGGAGGACATTCCTCATTGCAAAGTGAAAAATAACTGCAGATCTCACAGGTAAATATCAAACTGCAAACCTTCAAGTTTTGAAAAAGAGAGCCTTTTTTATTATCTTAATATGCTAATGCTGTTATCATAGATCATCTCTCTCAAAGTCTTCATGACCTTTTGACTTCTTGCCACCTAGAAGCTCCCACAATCACCCATTTATTGACTTGTGTGAATGGGGCATATACTCCTTATTTGTTTTATGAACTGTTGGCATGGAAAAAGTTTGTAGATCACATCCACCTTTCTACAACTGAACAATGTAGAGGATAGAGCCACTAGCATCTTCCATTTTTGATAAAGGTTCATTATGAAACTCACTGTGGCAAGAAAGTAAACCTAGAGATATATTTAAAATTAGGTAATGAATGGTGCTTACACTTTTATGGAGAGGGAGAAAAGTATCTTCTAGATTTGTTATGGGGTAAGAATTTGAAAGAAGTATTTACTCCTCTAAAGAGAGTTTTGGTAAGTTTCTAAACCAACTTTTTTCCCTCTAGGCAGCATGATGATCTATAACTCTGCATTATTTTCCCTGAGGGCCTCATTAGTTTCTTATAGATTTGAATTGCCAGTCCCATCATTATATGAATACCTAATGTTAGGCTTGGGTTATTTCATATACTTTTTTAAATTTGGTCTTTTAGTAATTGGCATATTATGCCCTTTCGATTCAATTATTTGACTTTGATCGGAAAGGATGAAATTTCTGTATTCAACCAGATTAATGCTGATCTTAATTCCATCTGCTTGAATGACAACAGAAAACAGGCATAGGTTTTAATGATCTTTTTCATTTTACCGTAGTATTTGGGTTGCCAGTTGTCCTGCCACTCTCCATGAGTGGCAGAAAAAGTGAAATTTATTTTCCTCTATTAAAATATCGTTTTTACTTCCTAATTTTTAAAAAGTTTTTATTCTTTAGTTTTGTTTTCTGTAACTTTGTTGTATTCATGCAGCTCAACATACATGTTAACTTATAGACAAACTGAACTTTTTGCTGTGCATTGTAATCATTGTTCCTCAGTCAAGAAGAAAAATAATTTATTCATAAATACTATATTTGACAATATCAGCATTCAACTTTTCACTCCCATGATGCTCCTGCTGGTAAAATTCTGATGACATCTGCTGAGAAAATTTCTAATGACAAGGGAGGAATTGCTCCACTACAAGGAACATGGAAAATTAAAACTCAATTTTATAGAAAATTGGTTGGCAGACAGGAAAGGATAAAAAAATTGGTTGGCAGACTGGAAACAAAGAGTAGGGATTAACGGGTCCCTTCCAGAATGGCAGGCAGTGACTAGTGGGGTACTGCAAGGCTCGGTGCTGGGACCGCAGCTATTTACATTGTACATTAATGATTTAGATGAAGGGATTAAAAGTAACATTAGCAAATTTGCAGATGACACAAATCTGGGTGGCATAGTGAAATATGAGGAGGATATTAGGAGAATGCAGGGTGACTTGGACAGGTTAGGTGAGTGGACAGATACGTGGTAGATGCAGTTTAATGTGGATCAATGTGAGGTTATCCACTTTGGTGGCAATAACAGGAAGGCAGATTACTATCTGAATGGTGTCAAGTTAGGAAAAGGGGAAGTACAACGAGATCTAGGTGTCCTTGTTCATCAGTCACTGAAAGTATGCATGCAGGTACAGCAGGCAGTGAAGAAAGCTAATGGCATGTTTTACCTTTATGACAAGGGGAGTTGAGTATAGAATGTTACGAAGGATGAACAGCTCTGATGGGCTGAAGGGTGCAGAGCTGCCCATGCCTCCCCCCCCCCCCCCCCGGGAGAATCACAAACCGTTACTGTTACTATGCTGCTAATGCGAGAGAGATGGAACAAAAACATTCCAGAACATCTGCTATTGATAAGAGAAGGGAGAGAAACTTGTTGATTCACCATATTATGACTTCTGAAAGACATGGCTTCTGAGAGGGTTATTTATCTTAAACCATTCTGTTCATTAAAATTCCTCAGTGGACAGCCAGAGTGGGCTGGTTTGATGGACAAAGCCATTCAAAACTGATTGACACCTGAGACCCTGTGAGTAGGGATAAAAGTGAGGTCTGGGGAGACACTCCTCAGACACACCAGGAGACACACTAGTGAGCACTGCTTGTGTATTGGAACCCACGTGAAGGTGTGGGGCATCGGAGACCGAACAAAGAATCGGTCAGTTTAACTCACAGTGTTATAGCAGGGCCGGTGGGAGCTTGTGTGTGTGTCCGCCCTTGCCTGGGTGACGAGTCCACCACAGAAGAACGGTCCAGCTGAAGGATAGAGGGGTCATACCTGAATGGCCACAACAATCCGATGGATCAAGAACATAAAGGAAGGTTTGCCTGACTGTAGCTGTTACTGTTTGCTCGCTCTCTCTCTCTCTCTCTCTCCAACAATTACAACACAATGACCAACATCTACCTCAGCACGTATGAACTGAACTGAACTTTATATTCACATATGACAATTCATTATCCCCTAGACATCGATAGAGCTTGTTTATTATTGATTATTATTATACCCACACTTATAGGTTTAGTATTGCTAATGTGTATTATCTATACATTTGCATTGTTGATATTGATTTGTGTATTTTACTAATAAACACTGTTGAAAATAGTACCACCAGATTCCAACGGATTCTTCTATCTTTGCTGGTTAGACACCCAGTTACGGGGTACGTAACAAGAAGCAAAGAGGTCCTTCTGCAGTTGTACAGGGCCCTGGTGAGACCACACTTGGAGTATTGTGTGCAGTTTTGGTCTCCAAATTTAAGAAAGGACATTCTTGCTATTGAGGGAGTGCAGCGCAGGTTCACAAAGTTAATTCCTGGGATGGCGGGACTATTATATGTTGAAAGATTGGAGCAACTGGGCTTGTATACACTGGAATTTAGAAGGCTGAGAGGGGATCTGATATAAGATTATTAAGGAATTGGACATGCTAGAGGCAGGAAACATGTTCCTGATGTTGGGGGAGTCCAAAACCAGAGGCACAGTTTTTAAGAATAAGGGGTAGGCCATTTAGAATGGAGTTGAGGAAAAACTTTTTCACCCAGAGAGTTGAGGATCTGTGGAATGCTCTGCCTCAGAAGGCAGTGGAGGCCAATTCTCTGGATGCTTTCAAGAAAGAGTTAGATAAAGCTCTTAAAGATAGCAGAGCCAAGGGATATGGGGAGAAGGCAGGAACAGGGTACTGATTGTGGATGATTAGCCATGATCACAGTGAATGGAGGTACAGGCTCAAAGGGCCGAATGGCCTACTCCTTCACCTATTGTCTATTTATAAGTTTGGAATCTCATTTACTCCCTACTCTAATAAAGAATATCTGAATTTTAATTTAAGGAAAGAAGTATTACCTGTGGAAGGGTCTTGGCCAAAGGTATTGGCTATTTATTTCCCTCCATAGATGCTGCCTGGCTTGCTGAGTTCCTCCAACTTTGTATGTGTGTGTTACTTAAGGTTTCCAGAATCTGCAGAAGCTTTTGTGTCTCAGGTTATGTCTTCCTTTGTTTAAAATATGCATCTATCCTTCTGTCCTGCAGACTTGCAACAAACAATAACCATCTGTCTAAATTTCTCATTTTCTTATTAAAAATTGCAAACTGATGATTCTATATAACTTTCCAGAAGAAAATGCTTTTTTCTATTCCAATTTATCAAGCTACTTTGATTTGTTTTTCTTTTAATCTTCTCTGAACAAGTGGTAATAGTCCTACTGTTCAAAATCTCTAATGATAATTGTAGACCTCATCTTTACCATTATAATAATCCAAATTTTCAGATTTCAGCAGTTATAATGATGTATTTTCCCCATTTATATTTCCTAGAGACCTATATTTTGTTTCTTAACTTATTTCATTACAACCTGCTTTGTATTTCCACCATCATCTCTCTTGCCATGAAATTTCAGTTGCTTTCCTCCCAAAACAAAACTAATTTTTATCTTTACCTGTTCTCATTCCCACAACCTCAGCCTCCCCAGTCACTTGAATCTTGACCTTTTCCAGTCTGAATAAAGAGTGGAGTGACATTTGCAATTTTCCAGTCCTTTGGCGCCATGCCAGTGTCCAATGATTTTTGAAAGATCATTTCTAATGCCACCACAATCTCTAACGCTACCTCTTTCAGAACCCTAGAGTGCAGTTTATCTGGTCCAGGTGACTTATGTACCTTTAGATCTTTTAGCTTTTTGATCACCTTCTCTCTTGTAATAGTAACTGCCCCCACTTCTCTTCCTTCACAACTACAACAACAGGCATACTGCTAGTGTCTTCCATAGTGAAGACTGATACAAAATGCTCATTTAGTTCATTAGTCACCTCCTTGTCCCTCATTATTATTTCTCCTGCCTCATTTTCTCATGGTGTTATATCCACTCTTACTTCTCTTTTATTTTAACATACTTAAAAAATCCTTTTACTATCCACTTTGATATTATTTGTTAGCTTGCTTTATTATTTCATCTTTTCCCTTTTAATGATTTTTTAGTTGCTCTCTGTAGTTTTTTTATAAACTTCCCAATCCCACTATCTTCCTACTAATTTCTGCTTTGTTGCATGCCCTTTCCTTTGGTTTTACAATAGCTTTCACTTTCCTTGTCAGCCTTGTCAAATACAAAGACATATGCTAACTATAATCTATACAACATTGTATAGCATTCCAACATTACAAATGCAACAAAATGTGAAACCATTATTTTTAAATTTCCTGTCAAAACTCAATAATGGTGTTAAAATGATCCGTAGATAGCGGAAGCGTAAGTTGAATTGTGACTTTATCACACAGGATCAATTATATTATTGTGCACAATTAGCCTAAATATCTTGAAGATTTGAAGCACCCGTTTGAACATCAGGGGCAGAACCATAATTTTTGGATATGCAGTATATCACCCTTGGTCCTATCTAAGACACAAATATGAAACGGTGGCTGTGGCTGAGAATTACTGTTCCAATTATCTACTTTAGTATTTCTTCTGTCATTTATGAGCATGCTTTTCAGTTCTGCTGAAAATAATGCAGATTTCCTTGTTGTGGATCTTGTTGTTTGTACTTGTTAATGTAAAACAAATGCAGCTATAGAGGAGATGAGCATACAATGTGAATATTTAAAGATCATTGTATGAATTACATTGTTTTGCCAAAGATCCATTCAAAGGTTCATTTAATATCAGAGAAGCCATACAGTATACAACCTGAAATTTGTATTCTTCACGGGCATCTACAAAACAAGAAACCCCAAAGAATGAATGATGCACCAAAGCTGCCCTTACCCCTCCTTTCCATTCCCTCCCATCTCCTTTTGCATAAGCAGCAGCAGGAGCTTTATGTAAAGGACATAATTATATTTGCCTTGTCATTGAAATATCATTAGGTTACTATTTTGTTATTTAGACACTGTATTGATAATTAAACACTGTCAATACAAGTAGGCTTTTAACAACATACTAATTCCTAACTTCTGCTAATTAGCAATTTGGAACCAAAACCAAACTTTTAAAAGTATGATCTAGCACACTTTGAAGAATGAATGGAGACTGTAAAATGGTTATTGCTCTTCAATATAATACTTAAATTGTTTATTCATTAAAATCTAAAATATCAGTTTTGGTATTTGCTGAGTTTATTACAACTTGTGATATACCTCTTGATTTACTGATTACAATATATTTGTTCAGGAAACAGGATGTTTGTACTAATACTGCTCTTTTTGTGAATAAGCCTGAATTTGAATCAAGATTTCCTGAAGTAATTTTATGACTGACAGAATTATTCCAACAAACTGTAAGGTTTATAGCAAGCTAATGTAAAATGAACTCCAACTCCAATTAACACAGATGTTATGATACAAATCCTGCAACATAGAATGAGTGAACAGATCTCATTCCCTTCTAGACACATTGAGTACAAATAAATATATCATTTCCAAAAATATCCCAATGATTCTATAATGCAATCATTAATTCTAATGTTCAAGTGTTACACACATCAAAGATGAGATACAATGCAAATTGATGCACACTCTCACCACAGCTGAAGCCTAGTCTTAGTTCTGCTGCACCACCTGTCCCTGCCCTGTCTCAATCTCCAAATAATTTAAAGATATTGACCCTCTCCACCTCTGATCCTCTGTTGAAGTCTGGCCCACGGACCTCCGCTTTTTCCATCCTATAGTCAATAATCAGCTCTTTGGTTTTTCTGATGTTGAGTGAGAGGTTGTTCTTGTGCTCAGCCAAAGTTTCAACCTCTATCCTATATGCTGATTCATCACCACCTTTGATTTGGCAAGCAAGCAATAGTGGTGTCATCTTTGGTGTCTGTAAATTTTTATTGTCGTACTTGCATAAGCAAGTAAGGAAAGGAAGATCTTTCAATGGAAGTACAGAGTTCAGTAATTCTCAACCATACAGTAGTACCCAAGACAACAGTTTCAAGGTATACACTAGCTTCTTAAAGGTGTGCTTAAACTTATTACTATTACTCAATGATTTCTATCACCCATGCCACAGCATCTTTTAACATCGGGTCTGAAGTCCTACACCACTAGGATCAAGAACAGCTACTTCATTTCAACTAGAACCAACTAGGAAAATGTTAAACACTGTAGTTCAGTAACACTCTCCATTTTGCAGTAAAAAGGATTATTTTGTTCTAATTGTATTATTTCATGCAAACATGCATAATTTGTATTTAATTTACATTTTTCTTGTGAATGCTGCTTATCTGATGCTATGTGCCTGTGATAGTGCTGTCAGTAAGTTTTTCATTGCGCCTGTGAATACTTGCATTTGTGTAAATGATAAAACATTTGACTTGATTGCCAAAAAGTCAAAACTTAGTATTTGTTATAAGGAAGAGAAAATCTGCAGGTGCTGAAAATCCAAGCACCACACACAAAATGCTGGAGGAACTCAGCAGGCCAGACAGCATCTCTGGAAAAGAGTAAACAGAGAAGGATATTGAATTGTGTAAGGTAAGGGTAACAAGTAGGGTAGTAATGGAAACTATGATGATTAAAGAGGAGGAAGTACTGGTGCTTTTGAAGAATATAAAAGTGGATAAGTCCTGACAGGATATAACCTAAGACCTTGAGGGAAGTTAGTGTAGAAATAGCAGGGGCTCTGACAGAAATATTTCAAATGTCATTGGAAACGGGGATGGTGCCGGAGGAGCATAGAAGGTTGAGGGGGGACTTGATAGAGGTATTTAAAATTATGAGGGGGATAGATAGAGTTGACGTGGATAGGCTTTTTCCATTGAGAGTAGGGGAGATTCAAACAAGAGGACATGAGTTGACAGTTAAGGGGCAAAAGGTTAGGGGTAACATGAGGGGGAACTTCTTTACTCAGGAAGTGGTAGCTGTGTGAAACAAGCTTCCACTGGAAGTGGTAGAGGCAGGTTCGATATTGCCATTTAAAAAAAATATTGGATAGGTATATGGACAGGAAAGGAATGGAGAGTTATGGGCTGAGTGCAGGTCAGTGGGACTAAGTGAGAGCAAGCATTCAGCACGGACTAGAAGGGCCGAGAAGGCCTGTTTCCGTGCTGTAATTGTTATATGGTTATATATAGTCAACATTTCAGGTGAAGACCCTTCATTACAACTAGAATAAAAGATTAGAAGTCAGAATAAGAAGGTGGGCGGAGGGGAGGAAGATGCACAAGGTAGTAGGTGATAGCTGAAACCAGGAAAGGAGGAGCGGTGAAATAAAGAGCTGGGAAGTTGATTGCTGAAAGAGATAAAAGGCTGGAGAAGGGGGACTCTTATAGGAGGTGACAGGGGACCATGGAAGAACGGGAAGGGGGAGGAACACCAGAGGGAGGTGAGTGCAGGTAAGGAGATAAGTTGAGAGAAGGAAACAGGAATGGGAATGATGAGGGGGAGGGCAATTACCAGAAGTTCAAGAAATTAATGTTCATGCCATCAAGTTGGAGGCTAACCTGACAGAATATAAGGTGTTGTTCCACAAACCTGAGTGTGGTCTCATTGTGGTGGTAGAGGAGGCCATGGACTGACATGTCGCAATGGAAATGAGAATTGAAATTGAAATGGGTGAATTGAAGTGGAATTGAAATGGGTGGTCACCAGAAGATCCCACTTTTACTGGTGGATCTGTATTTGTCATTTCCAGATTAATTACATCAATTCCCACAGATGTGCCTGATCACTTTCTCGATCATTTCCTATTTCAGATATCTAGCATTAGAGTATTTCACTCTTAGGTTAATTCATTTTTCTTCAATTGCCAGTGCAGGAATGGAAATGGACACAATTTTGTTAAAATCATGTGCTGGGGACTTTTGTGAGGAATCTGGAGGGAATTGTTTAAGTATAAGTGATACAAGAATTAGAGTGGATTTGAGGAAGAATGCTTCCATCCAGAGAGTGGTTGAAATCTAAAACTCGTTGCTTGAGTAATCTCACAAAATTAAGTTAAATAAAGACCTGAATTGCCAGCACATGAAAGGTTGCTCTGCATGCATAGTTTTAAACTTTAATTTTGAACTAAAGTGCAGTAGAGAGGAAATTGGAGAGATAACAAAAATTATAGAGATAAGAATTATAATGATGAGCGTTCTGTATAATGGTAATCTTTCACTGTAAATTTATCTTCCTGTTGAAACAGCAAGTGCACTGTTTCTTGTGTTCAGCTTCTAGTAATCAGGAAATTGGTTCTGTGATCCAAAGAGCTTGAAATTGTTAATGTTATGTTTTGTAACTCCAAAACATAACAGTGGTGATGAGGATGGGATAATGTCTTTCCTGAATATCGGTTCAGATCATCGTTGCTTGCTTTAATTGTTTGCACGATTTCGTTTTTTTCTCTTCACGCACATTGAGTGTTGGTCTTTTATTTTTATTCTAATTTTAAAATTGGGTTTTTTTCGGGCTTCATGCTTTGTGGCCACCTGTGAGCAAACATATCTCATAGTTGTATAATTTAAACTGTACATTCTTCAATAATAAATGTACTTTGAGTCTTTGAACCTTTGATCAGGGAGATTATTCTGCTTAGCAGTTGAGACTTGTGGCTGTGAAACAGTCTCAGGTCACGGGGCCTCACCCATGGTGGTTGTAGAAGTTGACTCTAGGACTGTAGTAAGTGGATCTGAGACCTCTGGACAACTTTCTTCTGGACATGTTGGCATCCCAGACAATGCATGGCAAGCTGCTTGATCTGCATCAAGGGTAATCTCATCACACACCGGCAAAGATGAGCATTCTATAGTTTCTGTTGCACATTCTGGCCACTTTGGGTGGCCATGTAAACCTGCAACCGTGTGGGTTCTTTTCTAGTCTTCCTTTGGATCATTGCTGTGTAATGAGGAGACTTTGATTTGTATTAGGGAGGATATGTTAAGAGGAGTCTCCCCTTTTGGAAAATTTTGACATATTCCTTTTCCATGAGTAAACAGAATAATCCATCAGTGTTCTCATTATCCACTTGAATTTGACCTTGTAATTGTGACCTCCAAGAAACAGAGCACATCTCTGCATTTATGCTGCTGCTGTTAGTGGAAAACATTTCTATGCATTGAAAATGGACACTAGCAGTTGATGATCAGTAATGAGGATAGAACATTTTACATGCCAAACCAGACTCAAGGTCTCTTAGTCAATCTGTGCATAATTTTTCTTTGCAGTGGAAGGCAAAAATAATGCAAATGCTATGGGGCTTTTACTTTCATTACTCATAAAATGTGACATGACTGTACATCTACTATATGGCAAGGCTTCACAGGAAAGCTTCACTGGATGACGTGGATCATATGTCATAAGGGGGGCATAGGCAGGACACAAATGCAGGACACAGACACTGAGGTACTAGGAACAGGACAGGACAAGTTGTGGAGACCATGGCATTCGTGGAAACCGTGGCGTTCACGGAGATCTTGGGGTTCAAGGAAATCTGGGAGTCCTAGGAGGTCTTGAGGCTTGACTTGAGGCTGGAGGCTAGCCTCCTGGATGGGCCACAGAACTCCCAGGCAGGACACAGGGGCCTGGGCAGGTCGCGGGACTCCTGGGCAGGACACAGGACACAACCCGACAGAGGCAAGGAACAAGAAGGGACAGAACCAACCGCAGGGCAACGGCAATCTGGCCTGGCTTACCCGACAGAGGTGAGGGACAGGAAAGGAGCTCAGTCTGGGGTGGCTTCAAGACTGGGGCAAGCTACGGAACAGCAAAATCCATAACTCATTCAAAGAACTCACCTTTCAACAGTGGGTACTCCAAGCAGACACTGACAGGACAACCCCCCAACTACACTTAATCCCAGAGCCCCTTGTATTCACAACCAACTGATGAGCATCAGGTGCAGATGCTTGAGTCCAACCGAACCAGGATGTACCTCAGGTGGAAATGCTTGAGACCAAGCCAAAGCGAGGGACAGTCAGAGGACCCGGAGTCCGGAGTCCGCGGACCAGACCGTGAACCGGAATGCGGACATCGGACCGGACCATGACATCATAATGTGTGAGGACAGTGTCTGATGTCACCATTTCCTTCACCTTTTTGAACGCCACCTCACACTGCTTTGCCCATTGCCATACCTTCACCCCAATGAGTTCAAGGGGTGGAGTACAGTAGCCAGGTTTGGCATGAGCCTGTTATAGTAATTGATAAAACCTGTGACCGAAACTGTGACATATTCTTTGTCCTTGGGTCACCGCTACTTGAACTTTCTCTGCACACTTGTATAATTCCTGTATGTCAATGGTGCAACCAGAAAGTGATGCTTGGTTTAAGAATTCACATGTTCAAATGCTGTTCATAGACTTCAGTTCAGCATTCAACACAATTGTCCCACAGAAATTGATTGGAAAGCTGAGCCTACTGGGCCTGAACACCTCCCTCTGCAACTGGATCCTAGACTTCCTGACTGGGAGACTTCAGTCAGTCTGGATCAGGAGCAGCATCTCCAACACCATCACACTCAGCACGGGGGCCCCCCAGGGCTGTATGCTCAGTCCACTGCTGTTCACTCTGCTGACCCACGACTGTGCTGCAACACACAGCTCGAACCACATCATCAAATTTGCCGATGACACGACCGTGGTGGATCTCATCAGCAAGAATGAGGAGTCAGCTTACAAAGAGGAGGTGCAGCAGCTAACGGACTGGTGCAGAGCCAACAACCTGTCTCTGAATGTGAACAAAATAAAAGAGTTGGTTGTTGACTTCAGGAGGGCACGGAGTGACCTCTCCCCGCTGAACATTGACGGCTCCTCGGTAGAGATCGTTAAGAGCACCAAATTTCTTGGTGTTCACCTGGTGGAGAATCTCATCTGGTCCCTCAACACCAGCTCTATAGCAAAGAAAACCCAGCAGCGTCTCTACTTTCTGCGAAGGCTGAGGAAAGTCCATCTACCACCCACCCCATCCTCATCACATTCTACAGGGGTTGTATTGAGAGCATCCTGAGCAGCTACATCACTGCCTGGTTCAGAAATTGCACCATCTCGGATCGCAAGACCCTGCAGCGGATAGTGAGGTCAGCTGAGGGGATCATCGGGGTCTCTGTTCCCGCCATCACGGACATCTACACTACACACTGCATCCATAAAGTAAATGGCATTATGAAGGACCCCACACACCCCTCATACAAACTCTTCTCCCTCCTGCCATCTGGAAAAAGGCACCAAAGCATTCGGGCTCTCACAACCAGACTATGTAACAGTTTCTTCTCCCCAAGCTATCAGACTCCTCAATACCCAAAGCCTGGACTGACACCTTTAGCCCTATTGTCCTGTTTATTATTTATTGTAATACCTGCATTGTTTTGTGCACTTTATGCAGTCCTGGGTAGGTCTATAGTCTAGTTTTTTTCTGTGGTTTTTTTTACATAGTTCAGTCTAGTTTTTGTACTGTGTCATGTAACACCATGGTCCTGAAAAAACGTTGTCTCAATTTTGCTATGTACTGTATCAGCAGTTATGGTCGAAATGACATTAAAAGTGACTTGACTTGACACTTTTTGCATTTGCTCTGAGCCCAGAATTTTCTAATCTTTTTAACACTGTCTTGAGATTTAAGAGCTAAATCTTATCATCCTTACTGGCAACAATGAGGTCATCCAGGTAATACTGAGTGTCTGAACAGCCTTGCAGCTCCTGGTTCATAGCTTTCTGCCAGAGTGCAGGTGCAGATCCAGACTACGTAACAGTTTCTTCCCCCAAGCTATCAGACTCCTTAACATCCGAAGCCTGGACTGACACCTTGCCCTATTGTCCTGTTTATTATTTATTGTAATGCCTGCACTGTTTTTGTGCACTTTATGCAGTCGTGTGTAGGTCTGCAGTCTAGTGTAGCTTTCTCTGTGTTGTTATTTTTACATAGTTCAGTCTAGTTTTTGTATTGTGTCATGTAACACCATGGTCCTGAAAAATGTTGTCTCATTTTTACTATGTACTGTACCAGCAGTTATGGTCGAAATGACAATAAAAGTGACTTGACTTGACTTGACATGAGATGCTACTCCAAAATAAACCTATTACAAGTGAAAAAGCGCTTTGTGAGTGTTTATGATGAGAAACACATTGGACTCTTTTCCCATGTCCATTTGTTGGTAGGCCACAGCTAAGTCCGCTTTGCTGAAGTGTTTTCTTCTAGAAAAGTTTGCAAAGAAAAAGAGGGGTTTGATCTACTTTTACAGTACTGGGTTGATGGTGACCTTAAGATCACCACGGATCCAGACAGACCCATTCGCCTTGGCTACTGAGATGACTGGCATAGCCTATGTGGTCCACTCAAATTTGGAAAGAATTCTTTCAGCCTCCATGCAATCTAGCTCACTGGTTATTTTATCATGGATGTTTAAGGAACCAGACTGTAAACCATGGATGTGGCATTTTCATTCGAAACTATTGTATCCTTGATATGTTTGAGTTTTCCAATGCCATCCTTGAACTTTGCTGTGGCCTTTGTTACTTCACTTTCAGTTGACTCTATTACAGGGGATGTGGCATGCAAATGGTGGATGGATCTAGCATCAAGTTGTAGTTGTCTCAGCCGGTCATGGCCAACAATGCTGCAGCTCCTGTTTTTACCACATATAAGCCTAATGTGGCTCGTTGGTTGTTGTATTTCACTGTTACAAAAATGTCATTCTCACAGGAGTTATCTTTTCTCCAATATAAGTTCTTATTTGGATATCTGCAGGCTTCAGTTTATTATCTTTGCAACATCATTTTGTGGAATGACAGAAACAGCTGAGCCAGTGTCCAATTCCATTTTAATTAATTTGATGTTCATTTCATGTGTTTTTCCGAAACATGGCTGACGGCTAACATCCCGGATGTAAATGTAGAATTACCTGGTTTTACTACGGTAAGATTTGACAGAGATGCCAAAAAGTGTGGGAAGAAGAAAGGAGGGGGACTCACTGTCTACATTAACGTAAGATGGTGTAACCCCGGGCATGTGAGTACAAAGATCTCCATTTGTGAAAGAGATATTGAGCTGATCGCCGTGAGTATGAGGCCATATTACCTGCCTCGAGAATTCGCAAGCGTCATTGTGGTGAATGTGTATGTCCCGCCGCGTGCCGACGCAACGGTAGCGTGTAACGTCATCAGCTCCGCTGTTGCTAGGCTTCAGACACAGCACCCTGAGGCACTGGTGATAATTACAGGGGACTTCAACCATGTGACTTTGGACAAGACACTACCTGCTTTCTCCCAGTACGTGGATTGCTACACCAGGGGTAATAGGACTATTGACCTACTGTATGCAAATGTAGAGGAGGCATATAGTGCATCCCCACTGCCTTCATTGGGGAAAGCTGATCACAACCTGGTTTTGTTACAGCCCAGATATAAATCAATTGTGATGAGGCATCCCACTACCACACGCTCTTTTAGGAAGTGGACTCCTGAAGCTGAACAGGCCCTGAGAGACTGCTTCGGTACTACTAACTGGGACGTACTGCAAGGGGGGCTCTGTGGGGGCGTTGAGGAGGTCACTGAATGCACAACGGACTATATTAACTTTTGTGTGGATGCCGTTGTCCCTGTTAGAACTGTTCGCTGCTATCCCAATAATAAGCCATGGATCACTAGTCACATCAAAGGCCTCCTAAACCAGAAGAAGAGGGCCTTTAAAGATGGTGATCGGTTGGAGCTTAAAAGAGTTCAGAAGGAACTCAGAGTACAGATAAGGGGGGCAAAGGAGCAGTATAGGAGGAAGCTAGAACAAAAGCTGCAGAAAAAAAGCATGAAGGAGGTGTGGGATGGGATGAAGATCATCACCGGATGCGGTGCAAAGCGGGGGGCGAACATAAGTGGAGATGTGGAGAAAGCGAACCAGCTGAACAACTTCTTCAACAGGTTCGACAGCTCAATCTCATCCTCACCGCAGAAATCCACACCAGGCTTACTTCCCTCACAGGAAAATAGCCACTCACAGGAGACCTTGCCCACGCCCAGGATTATGGCTGCACAGGTGGAAGGTCAACTGAGGAAGATCTGTACCAGCAAGGCGGCTGGACCGGATGGAGTTTCCCCACGATTACTGAGGGCCTGTGCGACTGAGCTGGGAGAACCACTACAGCGCATCTTCAACATGAGCCTGGAGCAGAGAAGAGTACCCAGACAGTGGAAAACATCCTGTATTGTCCCGGTACCGAAGAAACCACAACCAAAGGAGTTGAATGACTTCAGACCTGTTGCCTTGACGTCGCACGTGATGAAGACCATGGAGCAGCTGATAATACAGAATCTGAGGCCACAAACCAGGCACGCCCAGGATCCTCTTCAGTTTGCGTATAAGGAGAAGGTGGGAGTGGAGGATGCTATCACGTATTTGCTGCACAAATCACTCTCTCACCTAGATGGGGTTAGTTGTGCTGTGAGGATTACATTCCTAGACTTCTCTAGTGCCTTTAACACCATCCAGCCCAAGATCTTAAGGCACAAACTAATGGAGATGGGAGTAGACTCTCACATGGTGGATTGGATAGTGGACTACTTGACAGATAGACCTCAGTATGTGCGGTTGGGAGACTGTAGGTCTGACACGGTGGTCAGCAGCACAGGAGCGCCGCAGGGAACCGTACTCTCTCCGGTCCTGTTCACCCTGTACACATCAGACTTCCAATATAACTCGGAGTCCTGCCATGTGCAGAAGTTCGCTGATGACACGGCCATAGTGGGGTGTGTCAGGAATGGACAGGAGGAGGAGTATAGGAAACTGATACAGGACTTTGTGATATGGTGCAACTCAAACTACCTGCGTCTCAATATCACCAAGACCAAGGAGATGGTGGTGGACTTTAGGAGATCTAGGCCTCATATGGAGCCAGTGATCATTAATGGAGAATGTGTGGAGCAGGTTAAGACCTACAAGTATCTGGGAGTACAGTTAGACGAGAAGCTAGACTGGACTGCCAACACAGATGCCTTGTGCAGGAAGGCACAGAGTCGACTGTACTTCCTTAGAAGGTTGGCGTCATTCAATGTCTGTAGTGAGATGCTGAAGATGTTCTATAGGTCAGTTGTGGAGAGCGCCCTCTTCTTTGTGGTGGCGTGTTGGGGAGGAAGCATTAAGAAGAGGGACGCCTCACGTCTTAATAAGCTGGTAAGGAAGGCAGGCTCTGTCGTGGGCAAAGTACTGGAGAGTTTAACATCGGTAGTTGAGCGAAGGGCGCTGAGTAGGCTACGGTCAATTATGGAAAACTCTGAACATCCTCTACATAGCACCATCCAGAGACAGAGAAGCAGTTTCAGCGACAGGTTACTATCGATGCAATGCTCCTCAGACAGGATGAAGAGGTCAATACTCCCCAATGCCATTAGGCTTTACAATTCTACCGCCAGGACTTAAGAACTTTTTAAAAGCTATTATTAATGCTTTTTGAGATAGTGATTTAGATGCATATCATATTTTTTACTGAGTTAAGTATTGTATGTAATTAGTTTTGCTACAACAAGTGTATGGGACATTGGAAAAAAGTTGGAATTTCCCAATGGGGATGAATAAAGTATCTATCTATCTATCTATCTATCTATCTATCTATCTATCTATCTATTTCTGGTGTAAGCTATATTGCTTGTCTCATGTAAGTTTTCTCATTATAAATCTCAAGGCTACCTGGTCCTGTGTCACTATCATCATTATCAGATTTTTCATCAATGGCATGTGGATTAGTGCTCTTTTTGAAACTGCAACTTGACTATTTATCTTTTTCTCTTCCCTGTGCAATCCATTTATTTTTGTCTGCAGGATATGCTCTTTGTATGTGTACTACTTTGTTACATTTTTGCAAGTTTCACCTTTAAACCTTCATTGGTCTTGTATCTGCCTCTGCCACAATGGCATTAAAATTTGTTTGGCCAGTTTAGTTTCTGTTTAGACATTGCAATTTTGTTCACATGCACTTTCATTCCTGGCTGTAACTCAACTGCATGTTTGTCTGCTGTTTCCATTGATACACCAATTTCAACTGCTCTTTTAAATGTGAGTTGTTCTTCAATTATGAGCCATTTTTGAATTTTTTTACAAGATTCCACAAACTAAACAATTTCTCATTGCATCATTAAGTCTATCATGAATCTGACAATGCTCAGATAATCTCTTCAATTCAGCCACATCACTGTAATGGACTCCCCTTCCCTTTTGATTCTGCTTATGAAACCTAAAACATTCTGCAATCAACAATGACTTCATCTCTAAATTTTCCTGAATTACATGCATGTCAGCGAAGCTCATTTTGGCTGGATTGGTTGTAGTGGTTAAACTTCTCAGTTACCTTCCTGCTCTTCCACCCAATGCACTCAGCAAAACTGGCACTCACTTTTAATTGGCTATTTCATTCGTTTCAAAGTACTGCACAGTTTGCTCAATATACAATATCCAGTTTCTTTATGTAATCGAAAATAGCTATTTTTCCAATGTAGCCAGCCTTTTCTGCCTTTTTTAAAATTTATGATTATCACCCACTAATCAGTGTTTTGAATCCATAAACTTGTCCATTTTCAGCTTTTTTTTAAGAATGTATCATTATTATCACCCAGGAATCACTGTTTTGAACATGTGTATTTGTCCGTTTTCTGCCTTTTTTTAACTTGAACGTCACTGCCCCTTCCCAAAGAAGCACATGCTATACTGTTTTTATTCAACCATTTCCCATTGTGTTTTTTTAAATCAAATACCTTGCTGTGGTTCAACAGGAAGATAATCTTCTTGGGTTCAGTTAAAACTTATTAACTGTTGGAGTTACAGAGCATAACAGTTAATTAGATACGTATCACTTTACTAGTTCACATTCCATGAGTTTTAGAGAAGTCTCTCATTTTTTTACACCGTGATTTATAACACATTATGTAAGCTTCATTGTTGCTGATTTCAAAAATTAACCTTTGTTTTATAGAATGATGTAGTGCACTTTGGAATTATGAGCTACTCTAATGTGTCTTTTATAGTACTGACACAATTTATTTCAGTAATGAAGCTGAGAAATGGGAAAGGTTCAACAAGGTTTATGGTGGAAGAGAAAACAAAGAATAATGTAGAAGGGTGAAGAGGTTATGAGATAAAAAAAAGAAGAAAACTGGTAAATTGATAAATTGGCTTATTGTTATCACATGTCCCAAGGTACAGTGAAAATTTGTTTTCCATGCCATCCATACAGATCATTGCGTATAATGAGTACATCAAGGTAGTAGAAGGGAAAACAATAACAGAGTGAAGAAGAAAGTGTTACAGTGTGGTGCAGGTAAATAACAAAGTGGAAGGTCAAAATGAGGTGAATTCTGAGGTCAAGAGTCCACCAGTGGGACAGAAGCTGTCCTGAGCTTGGTGGTATGTTGTTTCAGGCATTTGTATCTTCTGCCTGATGATGGGGGAAAAGAGAGAACATCGAGGATGAGTGGAGGGTATTTCATTGTCATCTACCTTACCAAACCAGCAAGAAGAGGAGACAAGACTCGACGAGGAACGTTGGTTTCTGTAATGTGCTGAGCTGTGTCAATAACTTTCTGTAGTTTCTAGTGGTCATAGGCAGGGCAGTTGTCATTCAAGCTGTGATACATTTGGATCAGATGCTTTTTATTTGTCAAGGTCACCAGGGATTTGCCAAATATTTTTAACTTCCTGAAGAAGTAGATGTGCTGGTGTTCTTTCTTGACCATGATAAATATGTGGTTGGACCAGTTCAACCTATTTAATGTTATTTAAACGTGATATTTAACGTTAGGAACTTGAAGCACTCAATCATCTCGACCAACAAAAGAGCTAATTATTGTTTTCAGGAGGTGGATGGTGCACTGGTTACATCAGTGGCTGAGAAGTACAAGCTCTTTACTTTAAGCTTCAAGTTTCAATCTTAGGTTGGCCATGAAGTGTAATGCCAGGCAATAGAGTGTGGTAATCAGATAAGTGAAAATAAGTAAAGGCATGGAGGAGTTAAACAGAATCTTAATTCATGAGCTTGTGTTGAGCTTCACTGTGGCAGTGGCTGAGAACCAAGTGGGAATGGTATGAGAAGTATAAAGTTAACCGATCTGGGGATGGGTTATGAAGCATTAACAGAAACAGAAATTTCTGAAAATATTTCACATACTGTGTCAGGAGTTTTCATCATCATTCCAGTGAACTTGGAGATATCGATTACCAGTACTTTTTCAGAACCCTAATGATAGTTGGCCAGATTAAAGAAGCAAAGGCAGTGTGGAGGGCAGGATGAAAAGCGTTCAGGACAGAATTGATTAACTTGAATCAATACAGTAAATGAGTAAAATGAGGACAGAGTGTATCACCTCACTGCTCTGTCAGCCAGCTCCTCCTCCTCCCGTTGTTGGTTTATTACCACTGGCATAGTATGTCATGAAACATTTGTTTTGCAGCAGCAGTACAGTCCAATACATAAAATTATTATAAGTTATAAAATTAATAAGTCATAGAAAAGATGAATCATAAAGTGGTGTTCATAGGTTCGTGGACCATTCAGAAATCTAATGGTCAAGGGGAGATGCTTTTTAAAACATTGAGTGTGTGACTTTAGGCTCCAATATCTCCTTGCTGATGTAGTAATGAGAAGAGGGTATGTCCTGGATGTTGAGAGATAGATGCTGCCTTCTTAAAGCACCGCTTCTTCAAGGTGCCCTTGATGGCAGTGGGGTATGTGCTTATGATGGAACTGGCTATATCTACAACCCTCTGCAGCCTCTTGCGACCTCGTGCATTGGAGTATCCATATTAGGGTGTGATGCAATCAGTCAGAATGCTTTAACTATATACCAGTAGAATTTTGCAAGTCTTTGCTGAAATACTAAATCACCTCAAATTTCCAATGAAGTAGAGCTGATGGCATGTCTTCATGATTACATCAGTGTGTTGGGGCCAGGACAGATCTTCTGAGGTGATGGTGCCTACAAACTCATATCTGCTCTCCCTTTCCACCGCTGATCTCTAATGAGGATGCGTGGGTTCTCCTGACTTCCACTTCCTGAAATCCAATTCTTGCTGATGTTAAGTGCAAGATTGTTGTTACCACACCAGTAAACCAGCTGATCTCACTCCTGTATCCCACTCTGTCACCATCAGAAATTCTTCCAACAACAGTAGTGTCATTGCTGACTTTATGAATGGTGTTTGAGTGGTATCTATCCACACAGTCACGAATGTAGAGTAAGTAGAACAGTGGGATAATCACTCATCCTTGATGTGTTCCTGTGTTGATTGTCAGTGCGAAGGAGATGTTCTTATCATTTTACACTGTCTGTGCTATTGAAGTCAAGAATCCAGTTGTAGAGGAAGGTACAGAGGGCCAGGTTTTTGAAACTTTTTGATAAGTACTGAGTGTAAGGTGGTGTTGAACACAGCTGTAAATGTCTAATGTATGTTTTGCTGTTTTCTAGGTGGTCGAAGATCAAGTGGATAGCTAGTGAAATTGCATCTGTTGTAGACTTGTTGTGGCAGCGGACAAATAGCAATGGGTCCATGTCCTTGCTAAGGCAGGAGTTAACTCTAGCCATGACTAAGTCTTCAAAGCAATTCACCACAGCTGATGTGAGTTCTAATGGGCAATAGCTGTTGAGGCAGCTTAACCTGCTCTTCTTGGGCACCGGAATGATTGCTGCCCTTTTGAAACTTCAAAGAGGAGCAGCAGTGACAGGTTGACAATGTCCTTGAACACTCCAGTCAGTTGGTCAGCATGGGTTTTCAGTACTCTGTCAGGTGCAACATCAGGGCCTGATGAGAGTTCACCCTTTTGCAGGATATTCTGCCAACATTCTCTGAGACAGAGATCACAAATGTAAGCCAATAAAAATCTACAGAAGTATGAAATAAATAACAAAAAATATGAAAAGAGGAATCTTAATCAGAATATGTTGAGAACTTCCTCAGAACAAAGATTCATTCTAATCTGCCGTGTGACCTGCTGTGATTTTCCAGTTTCTTTTTTTTTTGAGAGATGTAGCTGGAAGATTGGTCCGTGACAGCTGGTGAGTTGTCCTAAATGAACCTACAGCTCTTCAGCTTCACAATTCAGCTTGCTTCCTTTGTGTCTTCCATGGACGGGAATGACCAGTACACAAACTTTATGGAGACAAATTCCTGTTTTCTCATCCAGGATCTATCTTGTATGGCACTTTCACCATGCCAAACTAGACAGATAGAACAGCACTGATTTTTAACACATAGCATTCATTAAGTGGCCTCAGTTATCATCGGCAGCAGAGTTACATTCCGCCATGATCTACAACATTGTAACCTGTCGTTTTCATTGTTGTGTTTTGTTATCAAGCCAAAGAACCTTCATGGATGAATGCATGCTATTTTATTCCATTCACAGCTTCTTAGAAAATGAAGCAGTACATGTTTGCAAGTTGCAAGACATGTCTAGGTTAAAATGCAACAAATTGCATTCACACCGTACAATGATATCCTCTTAGAAGAGAATAAAGCCTTTCAAATTCAGTGGAATTGCCATCATTGAATCTCCCTAAAATATCATCCTGTGGTTTACTGTTTCCCAGAATCAAATAAATACAAGGGATGCAGGAGTAGGTCAGGATTTGGGTTCTCTATGGGAAGTCAAACATCACCCACATCCCAGGCTTTTCATTCCCAGTACATTCTGAAACCAAAAGTCGAGGATGAACCAGGAGGTACGTTGTCTGCTGAAAGCTAGGTCTGTGGCATTCAAGTCTGGTGACTCAGGTCTGTACCAGAAAACCAAATATGATTTGCAGAGGGCTATTTCAAGGGCAAAGAGACAATTTTAAACAAGGTTAGAGGCAACATTGGATGTACAACAATTCTGGCAGGGTTTGCAGAACATTACTTCTTACAAAACGAAACCCAATAGCATGAATGGCAGCGAAGCTTCATTAGCAGATGAGCTCAATGCCTTCAGTACCTGTTTTGAAAGGGACAATAAAATTACAGTTGTGAAGATCCCTGCTGCATTCGGTGACCCTGTGATTTCTGTCTCAAAGGCCGACGTTAAACTGTCTTTAAAGAAGGTGAACCCTCACAAGGCAGAAGATCACGATGGAGTACCTGGTTATGATCTGAAAACTTGTGCCAACCAACTAATGGGAGTGTTCAAGGATGTTTTCAACCTCTCACTGCTACGGACAAAAGTTCCTACTTGCTTCAAAAAGGCAACAATTATACCAGTGCCTAAGAAGAATATTGTGAGCTGCCTTAATGACTATCGTCGGGTAGCACTCACATCTACAGTGATGAAATCCTTTGAGAGTTTGATCATGATTAGATTGAACTTCTGCCTCAGCAAGGACCTGGACCAATTGTAATTTGCCTATCGCCACAATAGGTCAATAGTAGATGCAACCTCAATGGCTCTTCACATGGCCTTAGACCACCTGAACAACACAAGCATCTATGTCAGGAAGGTGTTCATCGACTATAGCTCAGCACTTAACACAGTCATTCCCAGAATCCTGATTGAGCAGTTACAGAACCTGGGCCTCTGTACCTCTCTCTGAAAATGGATCCTTGACTTCCTAACTGGAAGACCACAATCTGTGCGGATTGGTGATAATATCTCCTCCTCACTGACGATCAACAGTGGTGCACCTCAGACGTGTGTTCTAAGCCCACTGCTCCACTCTCTCTATACCCATGATTGTGTGGCTAGACATAGCTCAAACACCATCTATAAATTTGCTGATGATACAACTATTGTTGGTAGAATCTCAGATGGAGACGAGAGGGCATATAGGAGCAAATAAGCCAACTCGTGGAGTGGTGTTGCAGCAACAACCTTGCACTCAACATCAGTAAGAGGAAAGAACTGATTGTGGACTTCAGGAAGGGCAAGATGAAGGAACACATACCAATCCTCATAGAGGGATCAGAAATGGAGAGAGTGAGCAGTTTCAGGTTCCGAGGTGTCAAGATCTCTGAGGACCTAATCTGGTCCCAACATATTGATGCAGTTATAAAGAAGGCAAGACAGCCGACTATACTTCAATATGAACTTTAAGAGAGTTGGCATGTCAACAAATACACTCAAAAATTCTATAGATGTACCATGGAAAGCATTCTGACAGGCTGCAGCACTGTCTGGTATGGTGGGGCTACTGCACAGGACCGAAAGAAACTGCAGAGGGTTGTACTCAGTGTTCCATTCAGTGTCAGTCACACTTGTATCTGCAGTGGTTATTCTTCAAAGTTACCACTGCCAGGACACACAAAGTGTCCAAATTTATACCCATTCTTTATCCGTTCAAATGTTCCAATGTCATTGGTCACAGGTCATGACCTTTAACATCTTGTTATTGGCTCTGCGCCAAGCCAGCATCGATTTATTGCCCTCTTCCCAGCAAGTGACAGTCAATAACTTATGGCTCTTTGTTCTCATTGAGCTCGAATCACTTCAGGCAGGCAGCATTCACAAACCTGTATGTAATATCCAAACAAAGAACATCTCAGAAATACTGTAACTTCTTATTTGGAAATTATCTCTAGTCCAGCAAAATACCTGAAGCATCATTGTGTCTTCTTTAAGACATTGATCAGGCCAAGCACTTCAAGCTCACAAACAGAGTGTCTTCACAAAATGGCAGCCCCCATCTCCAAGCTCGTGGCAAGAACAAAGACACTGTCCATTGTTCTCTGTTCCACTGTCATCGACTCATTTGAATTCACTGATTTGTAGACTGCTCTTTTTCCCAACAACTGTCAGTCCATTTGCTTCTCCAGCCTCTAATGATGAACAGTAGCAGCCAAATATTCAGTCCTCAGAATGAACTACTCCATCAGCACTCCAGAACCTGGCACCTCTACCAATAGGAAGTTTAATGGTGGTAGCCACAGGGAATCAACATATTGTGTACATTTCATTCTGATTTTCAAACAGCTTTATTGGTATACTACCTTTCATTTATGATACTTGGATTTATTCCTGAAGTCTCTTCCCAACGACATTTCTGGTTATGGGAATGACTTCCACATAGGGTCTCCCGCAGCTCAAAAAAAGATTAACACCAGTTCTGCAAGGGAAGTAAAGAGACAGTCATGCCAACATTCCAAAAAATGAATTAAAAAAGAAGTGGTGAGAAGGGTAGAGGAAGGTGTTACATCTTGTGGGAAATTGTGAAGAGAATTTGCATCATCTTAATATTTAAAATTTAATATAATTTGCATTGACTGTGATTGTATCTCCTTGATTAATAAAGGTTAAAAATGATTGCAAGTATAATATACAATCAGACATAGAAGCAGATATAGAATACTTCTCAGCATTATAAGAAAGAAAACCATCTGGCCTTTTCCTTATTTTGTAGAAACATGAACATATTTAATGGATAATACTATGAATAAATTCCAGCATTTAAATCTTCATACAACTTATTAGAATTATCACATCAAACTATGAGATCATAATGTTTCATGTAAGTGATTATCTATTGTCATTTATGATATCCACTTCCAAAATCGTGGGGAATCCAGCCTTCAATGCGATGACTGCACCCCACCAATTAAGCTTACTCACCACCTTTGACTTGCAATCTCCATACTCTTTGAGAAGTGCTGGCTGTTTGATTTTGCATTTCAATGTAATCGGCTCAGCTGTCTGACCATTGCCCCATGAGGTTTCAGTAGTGAAGGAAGACTGTAGACCTGCCATGATTTAATGTGTCTGTCAGCCACATTGGCATGCTGCTGTCATGGTGAGTCCAGTAAAAATATCATTCTCTAAACTTACATGTAGATATGCCTTATGCAGGTGAATTCACAATATTTCCCATTTATTAATTGTACTGTAATAATTGTAAACATAACTATCAGGAAAATCATCTTATAGCCCACAAGACTAAGTTCCATGTGTGATCCAGAGTGGGTCTTCTTAATAATGCAACAACCATGTGCGTTGTGTGAAGAAAGTTAAACAAGAATGATTGCTTGGTGCATTGGCAGTACCATTTCCCGTTTTCAATACCGTTCCTTCTTGCACATACAAAAAAGGGTACTAGTCACATGCAATGACATCAAAAGGTTGGAAAGCTTATTTTGATGACAGTTATGAGATATTATTCTATGCAGACATCACTTCCAAGCAGTGCTATCCTCACATTTTGAAGCATTTCTTAACAGGGAGATGCAGGTTGTGAAGCATGTGGTTAGTGGTCTTTATGTGACCCATTCTTACATGGCAAGTTACCTTGCAGTGCCTTCTAACTTAGGTCTTCCTCCTTAGTAATTATTATTTGTGTCCCTTCCACAACCTGCACACCACACAACAGACTATCTGAGATACCCCCAATCCTCCTCTGCAGTACATTCTATCTGGTCATCCCTCCCCATAACGCTTCCATTGCTCTTCTCCTTCCAATTGTCTTGCTCCTGGAAATAATTTCACTCACTGGGCATTCCCAATCCTTTTTCTTACCTGTCCCATCACCAAGCAAATGATCTTGATGGACCTCCAAAAGACATATCACCCCTGATCTTCATCCTTCCACAACTTGTCGCCCAATCCATTTTCCCTAACTGCACTCTGCTGCTCAACTCCTGCTACACTCTGCTGATATCTTCTTCTGACAAGCTACATTCTCCTTTCTATGAGGGATGCCCCTGTCATTTTAATGCTTGCTGCAAGAATCCGACTTCTTTACCATAAAAGAACATTAATCTGTCAGTCAAATACAGTACCCACCCTCATCTTAACCTGCCACCTAGTTTTGCCAGTATGATTGAGGCCCATTATCTTTAGTTTTCATGGAGAGCTGTCAACTTAAGAACTCTTACCATGTCATGACACTAATTTTTTGTAAGTTGGGTGACTCAAAGATTTTCATAGTTATAAGTAATCACATTGAGGACCTAAATCTGATGATACATTTATGCAAAACTCTGGTAGGATTCGGTAGGAAACTGCTCCCTGTATTCATGTACACTACCATGCAAGCACGCATTTCAATGGATGTTTGAATCTTTAGGCCACCATGCTCATTTACTCCACATCTATACAGCCTTCTGTATTCAGATAAGAATGATTCACCTAGTTGGTTAATTGGCATCATGATGCATGGATACTTTTGTAGAGACAAAGTTATGACATTGAGTTGAACTTCCGTTATGCAAAGTACTACAGTAGATTTCCTTTTGTTCTGCATTTTAACTTCTGGAAATAACCATGAAAACTGTCACACTTTACAGCAGAAGGCCTTAGGTCGCTCTAAGATATATTATGTTATTCAGTAGCCAGATGGCATATGTTTTTTTTTGTGTAGTCGATGCATTTACAGTAAATGGAGTCTATATTTAATTTAAAATGTGACATGGTGGAATGTGATCTGCATGTGCATTGACTTGCAAAAAGTGTTATGCTTATTAATTTACTTGTTTATTACAAAAGAAGTTCTTATTTAGAATAGAATCAAGTTAAATAAATACACCTAACTAGCCAAACACATTGTAATATATGATCAGAATAACTGATGTTAATAGACAGAACATCAGTAAGTCACTAACAATAATATAGAACAAACACAAAATCCATCATATTGCACTAGTTCTGTCAAGTAACATCATGAAAAGATGATACTCAGTTTTCCCTGCTTTACCCAATAATCCACACAGATGGAGCTCTAATTTAACTTAATTGAAAAATGGCACAATTTAACAGGTTAACACGTTTTTCAACTTTGAAAGCTTCAAGATTTTCTTCAACAGCCACCTGGGAGAATTAGCCAGGTGGCTGAATAATTGTTCCATCTCTCCTAAGGCAACAGGAAAAAGTTAACATGAGGAGTATTTGCTCAGGAATCAATCCTTTGCCTCTAACTTCGCCTAACTTAACAATTGCTGAGAA
The DNA here is from genome assembly GCF_048418815.1 of Hemitrygon akajei. Taxonomy (NCBI): domain Eukaryota; kingdom Metazoa; phylum Chordata; class Chondrichthyes; order Myliobatiformes; family Dasyatidae; genus Hemitrygon; species Hemitrygon akajei. The sequence continues at coordinate 112,754,304 of NC_133125.1, forward strand.
GAACTCGCTGCTACTTAACAAGCTTGAATTTAATTGAGTGTGCTTATTGCTGGCAGCAAGTAATGTTTTCTGCTTGAAATACTACAATTAATTGTCTTGAAATTCTCCAAGGATACCAATGTGAGCCTTTGTGGGTTAAATTAGATCATTTTTTATGATTTAATTGAGTTATTTTTCCTCCTGATTGGACTGTGCAAACCTCTACTGGAACATGTGCAATACAGATAATAAATGCAGAAATAATTGTCAATCAATTGTTATTGTTCAGGGAATGGTTTATTGATTGAAGTAAAGATATTTTTTTATTTGCAGCTTGGTGTGATCCTGTTGATTTGATGATACCTGGAGTGTATTCTAGGTTCTTCCATATGTTTTCAGGGAAATGCTGCTAATTTGAGCTTTTTCCCTTTCGTCTTGTAACTTTCAAAATTCTGACAAAACATTGTTTGACATCTCTGGTTGAGTAATGTAATACTTCATTGGACATACAGCAAGATGTTTGTGGCCTTCCATTTGTGTGTCAGCGCTCCCAGTATTAAGGCTTGTGACTCAGGGCACAACTTATAACAGAGTCAAACCCGAACATAAAAGTAAATATGTAGAGATCACGGATCAGCCGTGTTGTTCCCTTGTCTGATGGTTTTAAAATGTTGATTAATATTCTCACAGTGCAGTCAGATTAAAGCAGCTAACATTGACTTTCACTTCAAAGATGAAAATACACCCTTTGATTTTCATATTAATGATCTGAAATCTTTAAGCAATACAACAAATAAAGCATCTTCATTTTATTTCTTCTCTTCTGATTCTACAGTCCAGATGTTCCAATCCAAATGTATGATGATTGAGGACATTCTAGAAACTATCTATTGCTTTTATGTCAACAAAAATCATTAGATCATTCAGAGATTCTACCATCCAGGCCAAGCACCTTTCTTGCTGCTACCAACAAGAAGAAGGTACAAGAGCCTCAGGACCTGCACCACCAGGTTCAAGAACAGTTACTACCACACAACCATCAGGCTCTTGAACAAAAAGGGATAACTTCACACAACTGCCCATCCATTGAAATGTTCCCATAACCTATGACCTCACTTTAAAGACCCTTCATTTTGTTACCTCATGTTCTCGTTAGTTATTGCTATTTACTTATATTTGCATTTGCACAGTTTGTTGTCTTCTCTGGTTGATCTTTCATTGATCAGATGATCAGAATCAGATTTAATATACCAGCATATGTAGTGAAAATTTGTTAACTTTACAACAGCAGTAAAATGAAATAGATGATAAATAAATAAAGAGGGAAAAATGGGTTACATGAAGTACATATATGCCCATAAAATAGTTAAGTTAAAGTAAGTATTGCACAATAACAGAAATAAAAGAGTACTGAGGTAGTGTTATTGGGTTCAATATCCATTTAGGAATTGGACAGCAGAGACAAGGAAGCTGTTCCTGAATTGCTGAGTGTGTGCCTTCAGGCTTTTGTACCTCCTTTCTGGTAGTAATAATGTGACCTGGAAGCTCGTATCCATTCTTAGAGCTGACTGATTTTACAAGTTTCTGCAACTTATTTCAATCTTGTGCAGCAGCCAGCCACCCCATACCAGATCTTGATGCTGCCTGTCAGAATGCTCTCCACAGTACATTTGTAGACATTTTCAAGCATTTTAGTTAACAAAACAAATCTCCTCACACTCCTAATGAAATATAGCTGCTGTCTTGCTTCTCTTAAGCTGCATCAATATGTTCCATCCATGTTAGGTCCTCAGAGATATTGACAACCAGGAACTTAAAATTGCTCACTCACTCCACTTCTGATCCCTCAGTGAGTATTGGTTGGTGTTCCTTCATCTTACCCTTTCTGAAGTCTACAATCAGTTCTTTGTTCTTGCTGACATTAGGTGCAAGATTGTTGCTGTGACACCACTCATCTAACTGGTGTATCTCGCTCTGGTACGGCTTTTCGTCACCATCTGAAATTCTGCCAACAATGGCTATATCATCAACAAATTTATAGATGGCATTTGAGCTGTTCCTAGCCACACAGTCATGAGTGTACAGGGAGTGGAGCAGTGAGCTAAGCAGATGTCCCTGTGGAGCACCAGTGTTAATTGTCAGTGAGTTGGATATGTTATTTTCATTCTGCACAGATTGTGGTCTTCCAGTTAGGAAACTGAGGATCCGTTTGGAGAGGGAGGTACAGAGGCCTCAGTTCTCTAAGAATAATGGTGGTAAATGCTGTGCTATAGTCAGTAAACAGCATCCAGGCATAGGTATTTGCAGTGTCCAAGTAATCCAAAGCTGCCTGGAAAGCCATTGAGATCACATCTGTTGTAACCTACCGTGGTGACAGGCAGATTGCAGTGGGTCCAGGTCGCTCCTGAGACGGGTGTTTATTCTAGCTATTTTCCCTGCGATAGTTACCATTCTATAGATTGTTCAGTATGCCCACAGGGAATGTATCTCTGTGTTGTGTATGGTGACATTTTTGTACTTTGATAATAATGTTTACTTTGAACTTTGATTCAATCATTATTAATTTTGTGTTGGTAATGCTTCCTCAAAATAACAGATTTTTTTCTCATATTACTCACACAACACTCACTCCCTGCACTTTGACAAGCTGAGTCTTTACACTTTGATCTAATTAAAACACATCGGATTCTGCAGAATCCATGAAGTATGTAAGATTTGCGGGATCTTGAGACATAACAGATTATGAGCAGATTTGCCTGGGTTAATGTGTAATGATGCTTCCCCTGGTCAGGGAAGCTTAGAACAATGGAGTACAATGCTCCCTCAATTGACATCTTCCAGATAGCTCACAGAAATATCTTTTTAAATTATTTTATGTCTGTTTATGGAGAGGAAAAATATTGACTTGTTGAGGGATGACAGTAATCTCATGTTCCACAAACTCTCAGGAGGATGGACGATCAATAGAATGAGGATCATCTCTGGTTACTATACTCACATCATTACAACCTCCCAGTCTTCTGAAGCTGAATCCTTCATTTTGCTTGCTGGACCACAGGTTACACTGACTGTGTAATACCATCATAGAAACATAGAAAACCTACAGCACAATACAGCCTGTCAGCCCAAAAGGTTGTGCCGAACATGTCCCTAGCCTAGAAATTACTAGGCTTACCTATAGCCCTCTATTTTACTAAGCTCCACCTACTTATCCAAAAGTCTCTTAAAAGACCCTATCGTATCCGCCTCCACCACCGTTGCTGGCAGCCCATTCCACGCACTCACCACTCTCTGAGTAAAAAACTTATCCCTGACATCTCCTCTGTACCTACCCCCCAGCACCTTAAACCTGTGTCCTCTTGTGGCAACCATTTCAGCCCTGGGAAAAAGCCTCTGACTATCCACACGATCAATGCCTCCCAACATCTTATACACCTCTATGAGGTCACCTCTCATCCTCCGTCCCTCCAAGGAGAAAAGACTGAGTTCACTCAACCTATCCTCATAATACATGTTCCCCAATCCAGGCAAAATCCTTGTAAATCTCCTCTGCACCCTTTCTATGGCTTCTACATCCTTCTTGTAGTGAGGCAACCAAAACTGAGCACAGTACTCCAAGTGGGTTCTGACCAGGGTCAGATAGAGCTGCAACATTACCTCTCAACTCCTAAATTCAATTCCTCGATTGATAATAGCCAATACACCATATGCCTTCTTAACCACTGAGTCAACCTGTGCAGCTGCTTTAAGCGTCCTGTGGACTCGAACCCCAAGATCACTCCACGCTACCAAGAGACTTACCATTAATGCTATATTATGCCATCATATTTGACCTACCAAAATGAACCACTTCACACTTACCTGGGTTGAACTCCATCTGCCACTTCTCAGCCCAATTTTGTATCCTATCAATGTCCCGCTGTAACCTCTGACAGCCCTCCACACTATCCACAACACCTCCAACCTATCCCTCCACTTCCTCATCCAGGTCATTTATACAAATCACAAAGAGTAAGGGTCCCAGAACAGATCCCTGAGGCACTCCACTGGTGACCAACCTCCATGCAGAATATGACCCATCTACAACCACTCTTTGCCTTCTGTGGGCAAACCAGTTCTCAATCCACAAAGCAATGTCCCCTTGGATCGCATGCCTCCTTATTTTCTCAATAAGCCATGCATGGGGTACCTTATCAAATGCCTTGCTGAAATCCATCTACATCTACATCTACTGCTCTACCTTCATCAATGTGTTAATTCACATCCTCAAAAAATTTAATCAGGCTCATAAGGCACAACCTGCCCTTGATAAAGCCATGCTCACTATTCCTAATCATATTATACCTCTCCAAATGTTCATAAATCCTGTCTCTCAGGATCTTCCCCATCAACTTACCAACCACTGAGGTAAGACTCACTGGTCTATAATTTCCTGGGCTATCTCTACTCCCTTTCTTGAATAAAGGAACAACATTCACAACCCTTCAATCCTCTGAAACCTCTCCCGTCCCTTTTGATGATGCAAAGATCATTGCCAGAGGCTCAGTAATCTCCTCCCTTACCTCCCACAGTAGCCTGGGGTACATCTCATCCAGTCCCGGTGACTTGTCCAACTTGATGCTTTCCGGAAGCTCCAGCACATCCTCTTTCTTAATATCGACATGCACAAGCTTTTCAATCTGCTACAAATCTTCACGATTATCACCAAGAGCATTTTCCATAGTGAATACTGAAGTAAAGATTTCATTAAGTACCTCTGCTATTTCCTCCGGTTCCCTACACACTTGCCCACTGTTACATTTGATAGGTCCTATTCTTTCACGTCTTATCCTCCTGCTCTTCAAATACTTGTAGAATACCTTAGAGTTTTCATTAATCCTGCCCACCAAGGCCTTCTCATGACCCCTTCTGGCTCTCCTAATTCCTTCTTAAGCTCCTTCCTAGTAGCCTTATAATCTTCTAGATCTCTAACATTACCTAGCTCTCTGAACCTTTCGTAAGCTTTTCTTTTCTTCTTGACCAGATTTATTACAGCCTTTGTACACCACGGTTCCTGCACCCTACCATAACTTCCCTGTCTCAGCGGAACGTACCTATGCAGAACTTCACACAAATATTCCTTGAACATTTGCCACATTTCTTCCGAACTTTTCCTTGAGTGCATCTGTTTTCAGTTTAAGCTTCCAATTTCCTGCCTGATATCCTTATAATTCCCCTTACTCCAATTAAACACTTTTCTAACTTGTCTGTTCCTATCTTTTTCCAATGCTATGGTAAAGGAGATAGAATTATGATCACTATCTCAAAAATGCTCCCCACTGAGAGATCTGACACCTGACCAGGTTCATTTCCCAATATCAAATCAAGTACAGCCTCTCCTTTTTTACTTATCTACATATTGTGTCAAGAAACCTTCCTGAACACACCTAACAAACTCCACCCCATCTAAACCTGGGGAGATGCCAATCTACATTAATTATATTAATAGTTTTTTTTCTCTGTGCTTGTCTAACTTTGTTCAGGTCACCTGAGTACTTGTACATATGCAAGATTTCTAACATAATCCAGGTTCTACTCTGTTGATTCCTCGCAGTCTTTACTCACAATACCTGGATCAGATATACATTGCTACTTCAATTACTTTCAGGATGTGTTCGTGAGTATGAGAGGGTTACATAAATCAGCTGTAAAATGGGGTCAACAATTATGGAAATGTGTTTCTTTATTACGCATAAACAATAAATTAGTTTTGTTGTGGGTAAACCTAATTATTTATTAGGTTATTACATTATTCTAGATTATTTATTAAACACTTAGACTACAACGAGATCTAATATTATGTGTTATCTAAACTGAGGGAAATGAGCTCAATATCATATCAGAGTAGGAGATAAAATGGAAGAGGCTTCAGCTGGGAGAATGAGGCAGCTGACAGGCTGTGACTCTTCCTTTTTGAAGAAGCAATTCAAGATTAATTACTTGCCTGCCTCTTCTTCTCTTGGACCATTTTTCTATTGCAGGGGATAACACTAAATATAAGACCCCTTAGTGAGTGACTGCACTGCTAATCTAGATACTGTAATTCTCCGAAACACTTCCACAATATTTGTGATAAAGTTGTTGCAGTCAGGTTTCCTTCAATTGGAAGCAGCAGTCCAGACAGTTAATCTCAAATTTCTTCTTCAAAAAGCAAGTCACAATCTAACCACAGCTGAGCTCATCCTCCCAGCTGTAGTTCTTCAATTTTGGTCCTTCTTCCTTCTGAAGCTCAAATGTATTTGTGACTTCATATTTGTCAGCTTACATTATATCTCATTTTATGATCACTGTTTCATAAATAAAATTGCAATGTTCTGTGCTTAACCTCAATGAAACGCTCATTTAGTGCTCACTGATGAAAAAGTGATGTAAATAACACATCTGCATGTTTATAATGGTATAATGATCACTTTCAGAATAGGTTCAGTTGCACTCCTGTGCCTGAAAGCACATGTTGGGTAAAGTATCGGTGTAATTACACATTCATATACCCATCAACAACCCAGCAATTGTGAACAAGGTGACCATCCTCCACAAGCTAATTGACAGTTAAAATGTGAAGTTATAATGATCCAACGACAGTGGCTTCTGCCTCTGCATTCTAGCCTCCTTTGAAGTTTGCTCTGAAATTATTGTTGGACTGAGGAACAACTGGATCCCATAATCAACAGTAATGTCAATAAACATTGATCCGAAGTAGCAATACAGTGCATGGTACTTATTACGTAATTTGTCAGCAAATAGGTACACTAATTGATAACAAAAACACACATATTACTGTTAACTCTGTATGTTAATTAATCAAGGAAATGTATTTCATTTAGTTTTCCTTCTTTCAAGAAGCATGCTTCCAAGTAATGCTTGTATTTTTTCTTTAAGATTAAAAGTACCATTATAGAAATATTTACTGGATTAATAATGCAGTTGCCTGGATTAAAGATTAATAGGTTCAATAGGTACATTTAATGTCAGAGAAATATATACAATATACATCCTGAAATTCTTCTTCTTCACAAACATCCATGAAAACAGAGGAAACCAAAGAATGAATGACAGTTAAAACATTAGAACCCCAAAGCCCTCCTCCAAATCCCCCCTCCCACACACTAGCAGCAACAAGGCAACAACCCCCCCCCCTCCACCCCCACCAGCAAAAAAGCATCAGCACCCTTCACTGGGCACTCAAGTGTGCAGAGAGCATCAATAAAGACACAGTCTTACAGTACCCCAAAAACTACTCATTTATCTGGTAATTCAACATACCACAAGCTCTTTCTCTTCCTAATAAGGGAAAAAAAGGTATCCCCATTTCACAGCGAGAGGGGAGACATAACAAATGATTAATTGATGAGACTTAAAGTAATGGCACACACAAAAAGTGCTGGAGGAACTCAACAGGTTAGGCATCATCTATGGAGGGGAATAGAACATTCGGACTGGAAAGGGAGGGGGATGAAGCTAGAATAAGCAGTGGGGGGGGGGGGGAGAAGGGAAAGAAATACATGCTGGTTGGTGAGAGGTGAGACCAGGTGAGGGAGAAGGTCGAATAAAGTAAGACACTTGGCGGTGATACATGGAAGAGATAAAAGAAGAAGAAAGAATCTGATAGGAGAGAACAGTGGGACATGCAAGAAAGGGAAGGAGGAGAAGATCAGAGGGATGTGATGGACAGGTGAGGAGAAGAGAAGGGATAAGAGGGCATACAAAATAGGGAATAGGAGAATAGAGTGGGAGAGGCGGAGACTACCAGAAGTAGGCCAAACCAATGTTTGTGACAATAGGTTGGAGGCTACCCAGACGGAATATGAGGTGTTGCTCCTCCAATCTGAGTTTGAGGAGCAGTAGAGAAGGCCATAGACAGACATGTCAGCATGGGAATAGGAATTCAAATTCAATTGGGTGGGCTAGATTATGCCTTTTGTGGTGGACAGGGTAACACATCATATTCTGCCTATGTAGCCTCCAACCCGATGGCAGTTTACACTGTTGAAAGTTTGTATAATAAGAAGTTAAATCCCTAACCAGCAACACGATAAATAACAGGACGGATCCCAATTCCTGTCTTTTTTAATGTACCGAGAGCACTAAACATTGCAATTTGCTGGATCTTTTCTTCAGTTATCAGTACTACCAAATACTGAATGCAAAAGAACATCTGTAATCTTTTCATGAATCATCTTTCTGCTGCAGTAAAAGATAATGTAGTAAAATAGATGTAGAAAACTCATCACTCAGATATTCAAGAAATTAGAGCACAGCATCCAGTAGAAAGCATATTTACTGTGTGCTTCCCAAGGTTAATGATTTCCATCTGATTGTGATGTGTTTCTGCTATGCTAATGCTTTTTTTGTGAATTTCAGCACCAGATTTTTTTTTTTAAATGAGCTGAGCCTGTCTGAACTTTTTGCAGAGATTGTGACCATGGCAATTTATAGTTGTAGATATAAGCACTAGATTTAAAAACTAGTTGGGGTCTGTTAGGATTTTCAGTGGAGATTGTGATGTTTTATGTAATTTTGCACTTGGCTAGGCCCAATGAAAAGAACTTAGGTAAAGTGAAGCGGTCATTGTGTGAATGGAGCAGAGTTAGAGTGGAGAACAATGGGTTTGGTGCAAGAGGCTTTAGTGAGAAGAGGCAGAGACTAGTTCAACATTTCTATCAAGTTTCCACTTCTTTTCTTTATAGTAGCCATGTTGTGTGTTCCTTATGCAAGATTTTGGACATCTGGGAGACATCAAATCTCCATGATTGCTATATCTGCAAGAAGTGCATCTGGCTACAGGTTCTTACAGACCATGGTAGGGAGCTGGCACTGGAGATGAAAGATCTTCAGTTTAATCCAGAGAATGAGGAAATGATAGATAAGCCCTACAGTGAGATAGTCACAAAAACGTTGCAAGAAACAGGTAGCTGGGTGAGACTCAAGAGAGGGAGAGGGAATAGGAAGATAGTGCAGAATGCCCTTGGGTGGTCATTCCCCCCACATCAAGTATGCTACTTTGGATTGCCGTGGCGTGGCGGTGGGGGGCGGTGGGGGGCGGTGGGGGGCGGGGGGGCGTGGTTACAGCCTGCCATGGGAAAGCAGCAGCGACCGAGTCTCTGGCACTGAGACTGGTAGGAGAGAGAAGTGGAAAGCAGTTTTCATAGGGCATAAAGACAGGCAACAGCAACCAGGGTCACGGACGTTGTAGATCAGGTCCATAGCATGGCTCTCTCATCCATTCTGTTCTCCAATGTCTGCTTGCTGAGGGAAACAGGCCTGCAGTTCTCAGAGTCGCCTAATACCGGTGGCCGGAGGTGGGGATGTCGTAAGCGGTGCGCGAGGAAGTGGAAGCGAGGCGAGTGGGCAGGAGTCCGTGCCAGGAAAAAAACAAGCCCTAGCCGGCTGGCCCTCCCGTCCATTCTGCTCTCCAATGGACATTAAATTGGACTACATCTGTGGCAACGAAATACTCAATGGGAGTACAGAAATGGACAGAATCCCAGACGCTGTCATTCAGCTGTTTATTTATGTAACAGATTTTCCCCCAAGCCATCGGACTAGCAACCTACTGCCCTCTGCTATGTCTATTGTCTTGTTTATTATTTATTGTAATGCCTGCACTGTTCTGTGTACTTTATGCAGTCCTGGGTAGGTCTGTAGTCTAGTGTAGTTTTTGTTTTGGTTTATGTAGCTCAGTGTAGTTTTAATATTGTTCATGTAGCACCATGGTCCTGAAAAATGTTGTCTCGTTTTTACTGTGTACTGTACCAGCAGTTATGGTCGAAATGACAATAAAAAGTGACTTGACTTGACTTGACTTAAGGGGTGGGTGTGGGGGTGATGAGCAGTCAGAAGCCATGTTACATATTGTACCAGGAACTTTGGGATAAGGGATAAGGTCCTGAAGGGAGAACATAGGGAATTAGGTAGAAAGATGTAAAACATGACCACAGGGATAGTAATCTCTGGATTGATGCTTGTGCCATGTGCCAGTGAGGGTAAGGATTTGATAATATAACAGTTTAAGGTGTGGCTGAAGAATTGATGCAGAGGGCAGGTTTCAGATTTGTGGATGATTACGATCTCTTCTGGGGAACAGGTGACCTGTACCAGGTTATACCTGAACAGCTAGAGCTGTATGGAAATAACCTAGTTTGACAGGAGGATGAGAACCAGATTGATAGGTCAGAGGATGGAGCAGTTGGTGTAAAAGTAGATGCAGCATGTAGACAGACTGTGAGGAGCGATAGGCGGTGGACAGGAGGTAATGGCAGTCAGGTGAATGGGTTGAAAAGTGCAAGAAGTATTAGGAACAAGGGTGATGAACTTAGAGCATGGACCGATATATGGAAATATGATATTATGACCATTACAGAGACTAGACTTTTACAAGGGCAGGGATGGCTGTTGGATGTTCTGTGAGTTAGACATTTCAAAATCAACAGGGAGCAAAGTAGAAGAGCTGGGGGAGAGGCATTGCTTATCAAGAATAGTATCACAGCTGCAGAAGGGAGAACTTTGTGGAGAGATTGTCTACTGATTCAGTGCAGCTGGAAGTCAGAAACAGAAGGAAAATAAACACTCTACTTGGAACATTGTAAAGCTCCCACAATAAGAACAGAGACATTGAGGAGCAGATCGCGACACAGATCTTTTTGCAAAGGTAAAAGGTTTGTTGTCATGGAGTCTTCGACTTCCCTCATATTGATTGACACCTCCTCAGCACAAAAGCAGCAGATGTGCTGAAATTTGTTAGTTGAGTCTAGGAAGGGTTCCTGCCACAGCCAACTGGTGAACTATAATGCTATTAGGCAGGGACTTGAGAGGGTAAATTGGACAAGTATAACCCGTCCTTGAGAGGACAGGTTATAACAGGGTGATATGCTGGATCATGTTGACATTAAGAGAGAGGATGTGCAGGAACTTCTGAAGAAAACATTAAGATAGTTAAGTCCCTAGTGCAGGTTGGGATAAACCCCAAGTTACTACAGGCAGCTAGGGAAGAGATTGCTGCATCTTTGGCAATGATCTTTGCATCGTCATTGACCATAGGAGTAGTATTAGATCAAACGGTGGCAAATGTTATACCTTTGTTCAAGAAGGTTGATGGGGATAACCCTGAGAATGAATGACTGGTGAGTCTTACGCTACTGGTGGTCAAAATATTGGAGAGTATTCATAGAGACAGGATTTACAAGCATTTGGTGAAATATGGTCTAATTAGAGAAAGTCAATGTAGCTGGTGAGTGCTTTGTCATGCCTCATGAGCCTGATTGAATTCTTTGAGAATATAACATAGCACATTGGTGAATATAGAGCAGTGGATGTGGTATACATGGATTTTTAATAAAGTGCTTGACAATGTTCCTGGCTGTAGGTTTATTCAGAAATGTCTTGCCCGGAGAAGACAATGGTGGTAGTAGATGAAGCATATTTTCCTTGGAGGTCTGTGACCAGTGGTGTTCCACAAGGATCTGTTCTTTTCATTTTTATAGATGACTTGGATGAAGAGGTGGAAGGGTGGTTAAATAAGTTTGTAAATGACAGAAAGGTTGGTGGTGATGTGGATTATATAGAAGGTAGATATAGGTTACAATGGAACATTTATTGGATACAAAGCTGGGCTGGGAAGAGGCAGGTCGAGTTCATTCCATTTAAGTTTGAAGTGATACATTTTGGAAGGTCAAACTTGAAGGCTGAGTACAGGGCAATGGCAGGATTTGTAGCATTGTGGAGGAACATTAGGACCTTAGGGTCCACATTTATAGATCCCTCAAAGTTCCCACACAAGTAGATGAGGTCATGGAGAAGGCATATGCTGTGTTAGCCTTCATTCATCAGGGGATTGAGTTCAAGAACCACGAAGTAATTTTGCAGCTCTATTAAACTCTGGTTAGATCAAACCTGGAGTATTGTAAGTTTAGGTTATTCATTCTAGGAAGGATGTGGAGACATGATAGAGGGCATAAAGAAGATTTACTAGGATACTGCCTGGATTAGAGAGCATAGCTTATAATGATAGGTTGAGTGATCTTGGGCTTTTCCTGAAGGAGGATGGGAGGTGACTTGAAAGAAGTATAAAAAATTATAATAGACATAGATAGAATGGAGAGTCAGAAATTTTTTCTCAGGGCAGAAATGGCTAATGCAAGGGGTTTGAAGTGATTTTGAAGTGATTCACGGAAAGTGTAAGGGGGAAATCAGAGGTAGGTTTTAACACAAGGCTTGCTAGGTGTGTGGAACAGCTATCATGGGTGATGATAGAGGTAGATATATTAGCGATATTTAAGAAACTCTTAGATAGGCACATGGATGAATGAAAAAAGGAGGGCTATGTGGAAGGGAAAGGTTAGATTAATCTTAGAAGTTTAAAGGTCAGCTGAAATTAACTGAAATGTTTATACTGTGATGTGCTGTTCTATGTTCTAAGTACTGAGATTTGCAGACAGGCGCAGTGGCATCCTGTTTACTCAGTACGTTATTTGGATACCACTTTCACAAATTACTTGAACTATGGATGGCAGAAGACATTTACACAACAGTAGGTCTTTATATGAACATGTTAATTGTGCAAAGGTGTCTATTATACTGTCTGACGTAACAGCTTACTGACCTGACAGGGCAAAGAAAGAAAGAAAAATGTACACATATTTAATTTCAATGACCAACAAACAATTAGGATATAGAAACATAAAAAATCTTGCAGATGCTGGAAACTTGAAATAGAAGAGCCAAAATCATGTCAGGCAGCTTCTGTAGGAAGAAAAATAAGTTAACACTCCATATTGATAATGTTTCATCAAAAGCTTAAGAAAAGAGAGGTTAATTTACAAATGTTGTCAGCAATAAGTCCTTGCCTAATGAATTTATAATTACTTTTCTTTTCATCATAGGAGCACTTAAAGTTTCCAGGGCTGCTTATGGTTTCGGATCTTGTCAATAGAATTCAGATAATTATATTTTAAAATAATAGCATTTAGCAGCATTGTTAAAAATGGAAATCACTAAATGCCAACAGAGAAAAAGAGAGTGGAAATATCTGTAATATTTGTTATATATTCTCTTCACTTTCTCTACTTTTATTTTTATCTGAATGTAATTCAAGTTCTCTTCAAAGATATTACTATAGATAATTATGTATAGGTAAGCATAAATATGATTATTAAGTTTTGATACTTTGTTTACGTTGATTTGTCATTTATATAAATATTCAAGGAAGCGAGTACATTGACTGTTTCTTCATGATTACAATATACATCCATAATATGGCTAGCCGCTTGACATCTGGTGACATTCACAATCTGTTAATCAATTCTACAAAGTGTGTATTTGCAATAAAATATACAGGAAGAATTGTTTGATTAAGAGATGATTCTAAGGTTTTGTATATCAGGAGAATCACTATTCCAATATATAGTATACCATTCTTAAATCACAAAAATGAAAGTAAGCATTTCACCATGTATTGAAGATGAGAAGGGGGGAGTTTTTAAGGAGATGTGTGGGCAAGCTTTTACACAGAGAGTTGCAGGTGCCTAGAAATGGCTGTCAGGGGTAGTAGTGGAAGCAGATAGGATAATGGCATTTAGGAGATAATTACAACTGGATTTGGAATTGGTTTATCATTTTCACATGTATTTTCACAGTGAAAAGCTTGTTTTGAATATCATTCATACAGATCAATTCATTACACAGTTTATTGGGGTTGGACAGTGTAAAACAATAACAGATAGATAGATAGATAGATACTTTATAGATACTTTATTCATCCCCATGGAATAAAGAATAAAGCTGAATAAAGTGTAACAGCTACAGAGAAAGTACAGTACAAGCAGATAAGGTACAAGATCATAACAAGATAGATGGTGAGGTCGAGAGTCCATCTTATTGTACGAGGGAACTATTCAATATTCTTAGAACAGTGAAGTGAAAGCCATCCTTGAGCCAGGTTGTATGTGCTTTCAGGCATTTTGAACCTCTGATTCTTTCCATGGTGTATTGATAAAAATTGTCACAACCTGTCAAGTTTCTTTAGCTTCCTGAGGAAGTATAAATTGCATGTAATACAGGGGTAAGGATCATGGATAGGTGGTGAGATTTAGTTAAATTTGTCATTGTGTTCAGTAGAAATTATATGCTAAAGCACCAGATGATGATGAGAGGGCATTCAGGAGCAAGATATACTAGCTGGTTGAGTGGTGTCACAGCAACAACTTTGTACACAGCATCGGTAAGATCAAAGAAAGGGTAATATGAGAGAATGCACAACAGTCCTCATGGAGGGATTAGAAGTGGAGAGAACGAGTAATTTTAATTTCCTGGGTGTCCTTATCTCAAGGACTTAACCTGGACCCAACAGATTGATGCAGCTATAAAGAAGGCAAGACAGAGGAGTATTTCATTAGGAATTTGAGGAGGTTTGACATGTTACCAAAAACACTCAAAAATTTCTACAGATTTACTGCGGAGAGTATTCTAACCAGCTGCATCAACATCCAGTATGGGGGTGGGGGAACTACTGCACAGGATTGAAGTAAGTAAGCTGTAGAGAGTTGTATAATTAGTCAGCTCCATCTTGGGCACTAGCCTCCATAGTGTGCAGGACATCTTCAACGAGTAGTGCTTCAGAAAGTCTGCATCCATTAAGGACTCCCACCACCCACCACCCAGGACATACTCTCACCTCACTGCTACCATCAGGAAGGAGGTACAGAAGTCTGATGGCATACACTCAATGATTCAGGAATAGCTTCTTCCCCTCTGCTATCCAATTTCTGAATGGACATTGAACCCATGAATACTACATCACTACTGCTTTATTTCATATTGTTTGCACTACTTATTTCATTTAGCTACTGCCAAGTTAATACATTTCATGATATATGCCAATGATATTAAACCTGATTCTGATTCTGACTCTGTTGCTGTGTTATACTGTTCTATGTTATATGTTCTGAACTAAATGGGAGGCTATATCATTTCTTAACTTCAAAAACATGGTTAACTTGCTGGGAAAGTTAAAATCATAAACAGGAATCCAATCCAGGATCAATTCAGACTCTTCTGGTCACATGACCAATCCAGTTTCAAATGTGTGGATCAGTCATTGAAGGTTTTATTGAGGAGAATTCATGACATAATTTTCATTTTGCTTATTTATGCATGCCAGAGGAACTCAGACAATTAGATATTATACCTAACCTAATATCCTGTGTGAAGTTTGTGGTGAACTACCTACTGAATCACTAGAAGTTCTGTCTGGATTTAGAACAGCATGGATAATCAGCATGACTTTGTGCATATGAAATCATATCTCACAACTCTGATTATTTTGTAGAGGTGATCAAGAGGATTGACAATGGCAGGACAGCAGAAAATGTCTACTTGGAATTTAGCATGCTTTTTTTTTACAAGGTCCTGCATTGTAGATTGGTCTGGAAGATTCGATCCTGTGGGATCTAGGTTAATTAGATACAACATTAGCTTGGTGGAAGGAACCAATGGACGGTAGTGGAAAGTTACTTTTCAACCAAATGGCATGTAGCTGGTGTTGGATTGCAGGGATCTGTTTTGGGTCCCTTGTTGTTTGTCATACGCAGTATATCGACTACTTGATGACAATGGGTGATAAGTTTGCAGACGACACTGAAATTGATGGTGTGCTGATCAGTACAGGAAGTTGCCTTAGGTTACAGCAGGATCCAGATGAAAGATCTAGGGTTACAGAATTGTCACAAGTTGAAGGTGGGGACCACTGGTAGACAAGCTGATAAAGCACTTGCATCAAATGTAAAAGTTGGGAAATAATGTTGCTCCTATATATAATTTTGGTTAGGACACATTTGGAATATTTTGTGCAGCATGTTGCCCCATAATAGAAATGTTATAGGGAGGGTGCATAAGAATTTTGCCAGGATGCCTGGATTAGAGAGTATTAGTTGAACATAACTGTATTACCTCTTGACCATTTCATGCTCAGGAGTTTAAGTTATGTTTCAGCTGTATAAAATGTTGATGAAACCACCTTTGGAATATTACATGAAATTCTGGTTGCCACACATAGGAAGGACATGATTAAGTTAAAGAGGGTGCAGAAAAGAGTATTGGTGGATGAGAGCTAGGGTGAAAGGTCTGTTTTAGTGCAGAGTAAATCTGTGTCTCTAGACCATGCCCACATACATTTTGGCATGGAGTCCAGGATCCTGAACTTTAACACTGTTATTTTTGATCCATGCTTGCTATTTGGGCACTCTCTTCTGGAAATCCCAACAAGTGAGAATGGGTAGGAGTGTAATAGTGTGTAACAACATTACCATATTATCTCTTGTGACCTGGTCATTCTGTATCTACTAACATTCAGATCAACACCAAAAATTCCATTTCAGTCCTTCTACCTACAAGACACCTCTGCTACCAATAAAGCCTCCACTCCCACATCAAATTACCATTTCTATATTCCCTGCTAATATTCCAATCTCTCCCAGATAAATGTCTTCCTCTTTTTGAAAGAAAGGGCAGCCATTTCTTCAAAGATTTTGGCCATAAAGCAAGCATCAAGGAGGAAATGTTTGAGTACTTGACCTCCACTGTGAAGCTTTCACTTCTTTTATTGGTGAAGTTTGTGGGGTTAGCACTGCTTCATCACCCCAACTGAAAGGAAGTAAAATACATTCTATCCATTTAATTTACTTCCATGTTTTCCATGCAATTTCAGGTTCTTTCCTCCCACCAGCTACCACTGCATTCCCTCGTTAACATTAGAGCCGTTGTCTCAAAGTTCTCAGAGAAAATGTAGCATTTTATTACCCTTCTGCATAATGTTCAATTGAAAAACCTTAAGGCACAAAAATTTGCATCAGAGAGCTCATAAGAAGAGTTTGATGGGTAAACCTGGAAGCTGATAGGCATGCACAATGAGATGTTTCAGATATTATCAGTCTTGCTGACTTTATGTGAATTATCAACAAGGAGGTAAGAGAGTACAAGTGCAATTTAGAGTTTTAGAATAAGAATGCTTGAAATCAGGTTCTTTGACCCAACTTGTCTGTGCCAATAATGGTCCCAAGTAAGACACATTTGCCCATGTTTGGCCCATGCTCCTCTGAAACCCTCCGATTCATGTACCTATCCAAGTATCTTTTGAATGTTGTCATCATACCTGCTGTGTATTTAATATTTTTGTAATATTTGAAATACATAATTTGATTAAGCACTCTTTATTTGTTTACATAATTCATTACGGGTTATATGTTAAAGTAAGTGAATATCATATGTCATTACGCCACCAGGTCGTAAGTGAACAACTCACTGAAGTAACACAGAGTGGACACTTTCCCCATGTTTTTCTTTTGATTAGTTTTTGGAGTTACAAAACAAAACAGGACCTACTTCAAAGTTTTATCGCGGCTCAGTGTGAAATGTTTGAAGCCTGTCCTTCCCATAATGGAAGCGATAACTAGCTCCAGCTCATCATGCTTGGTGATTGATGAGTTTGGTCTCATCATGGCAGTAGAGGAGGCCATGGACAGACATGTCAAAATAGGAAAAGGAATTCAAACTGACGTGGGTAGCCACCAGGAGAGTCACATTGAAATGGGTAGGCATTGAGACAATCAAAGTGAAATGGGTAGCCACAAGGAGAACTCCAACACTCTTTATCCAAAGCAGGTAATATTCAAGGTTGTCCTTTCAGGCTATTTGCAGTCACCTTGGTTATCAGTGAGCTGCACTCTAACAGTTCAATGAGGAAGCATGATAGGACAGTTTAAAACACATAATGCGTATGCATGAGATTGATTAGCCAGTAATTAAATTCATGATTAAGTGTGTGTTAGAATGCCGATTGCCTCATACTAATATCTGGTGATGCTCCTGAATTCTCAGTGTCACCACTTCCCCTTACTGCACAAACAGACATGCTTCTCAATGGGGCTTCTTCATCCTAATTATCACTCCACTTCTCCACCTCCAGAAACTCAAGCAAAGGCTATTGCCTTTGTTAAGCCACAACAAAGAAACAGATGAAAAGGCTGAATACCAAAGCGGCTCCTCTCTAGATAAAGCAAATACTTCAGCCTTTACTTATCAATTATTCACTATTTTTGTGTACAAGGGTTCTCAGGAGGGGTAATCAGAGATCAAGGCCTAAATAGGATAATGTATAAGAGGCCAAAGTTAGTTAGAAGTACGTATCTCCAATAACAACCTCTGAAGCAAAAAAGTTTTAATACTTTGTGCAATCTATCTTTAGTGATAGAACAAACAAAATTGAAAATTGGGGATCACATGAATTGCATGAAGCCTGCAGATGTTCATGTCTATGTCATACAAATGAAAAGAGGGTGTCAGATATGCATCAACTTGAAATGTGCAACTGGACATTATTTTCATAATTTTCCCTAGTGCACGCAGGCTGCTTACGCACAATTAGGCTTTCAGTGCACAAATCAATCTCAGCAACACTTAGAATCTGACTCCGGTAAGTTTTATTTGATAGCTTCTTAACTCATCTTTCTTTTAAATTCCACTTACTATGGTTGCAACTTTTACCCAACCTACCTCCCACTAACTGACTGGCTGATTTAGCCACCATTTTCAGCAATTCCACAATATCCGACACATCAGCTTGTCCATGGTCCACTCCCTGTCTCTAGCTATCCCTCACAACTCAAAACCATTATGACTGCTGATTGCAAATACAGATGCTGCCACAATTATCCATAATCCTCACTATCACTGTTTACGTCTCTGATTTGTAATTTTACATCCAAATACCAATCCTACCATCTGAATATCAGTCCTAAACTCATACAACTAATTTCTCACAATATTGTATGGCTGGAGGCTACCATATGTTTTAAATGTAAACTTTGAATTGACTGGAGGATCTTGCATCAAAATGCTTCACAAAGTGAAGATATACAACTTTGAGAAGGAAAGACTGGAGATGAAGCACAATACAGTTTATAACGTGGTCCACTGTTTGCAGGCTTGTACTCAAAGTTGCAATGCTGCAGTGTATAACCATTCATTTTTGTCCTTCATAATGTCTCCTATAACACATGAGACTATTTCATTTCCTTGGCATATGAGCATCACTGGAAAAACTTAAATGTATTGCCTATTCCCATTGCCCTTGTGATGCTGGTGATTATCCACTGTCATAAACATTTCAGTTCTCAATGAGGCTTTTCTCATAATGCTGATGACTGAGGAATTGCCACTCTATATTGTGCAATCATCAACCAGTATTACTACTCTGATATTATGTTTGAAGGAGAGTGATTGGTGAAGCAGTTCAAGATTATCAGGTCTAAGACATGGCTTGTAGGAATTCTGACTATGATGTCCTAGGGCTCAGATGTTTGATATCTAACACCACATTCATATTCTTCTGTATAAAGTATGATTTCAATCATTGCATTGTCCCCCACCCCCTCGTTTCCACACTCACCAATATCTAACTTGCTGTCAATGGCTGTTATTCTCACTTCACCAATGAATTCAACTCTTTGGTTCAAATTGATTATGACTGTGGTGAGATTTGGAACTTTCAATTATCCTTGGCCACAAAGACAACAAAGGAACAATTATTGTAACTTGCTCTTAACTTTGAACACTATAGTACATAAAATGGCAACCAGCTGCTAGTGAACTGCATTAGAGTTCCTTGCCCTAGACACAAGTGGGCAAGAACAGTTGAAAAAGAAAGCAAGAGAAATAGATTCAACACGTAGACTTGGGTCTAACTGCTCCTGGACGACATATTGTCATAGTTTATGAATGAGCCTTTAACGTAAAAGTGCCTCGCATGCACCACAATTACTGGGTGGACAATCTGCCTGTTTGGCAGCAATTTCAGTACAGTCCAGATGGTGAAAGAGTCTGCTGTTGATCACTATCAAAACTGGAATTGGAATTCAGGGCATTTGGAGTAGCATTTCTCAGAGATGCTCAAACAGGGGCATCAAACTCTTGGCTCTGGCATCTTGTCAGCTTTGACAAATTAATAAACTGAACATATTGCTGGACATGTATTTTGTTTAAGTCCAACAAAATACTTGAAAAATCTCTGTTAGGTCCTTTAGTGGTGTACATTCAATTGTGTACATGTCTTAGATGGCTCTTTCTCTGATGTAAAAATTTGTGTGGCATTATTGAAAGAGGAGGAGAAGATTGTACCTAGTGAGAACTATCCTAATTCATTTCTAATAAAGCAGTAAATACCGGGAATACTCAGCAATTAAGGAATATAATTAGAGGGAGAATCAAAGCTGTACTTTTGAATGTGGTATACTATGTTAAGGAGAAGAAAATTTTAGTGAGGGTTATATAGCGTATCTACTATACATGTACTGTCTTTTGAGTAGTCGCAATCGTGAAGAACTCAAATATCCAACACCCAATCAGTTTTGATAACCTGAATGTATCAGTAAATGTTAAATTACAAACAGGGAGTTTTTGAATACTTGTTCTCTTTTTTATTAATTCCTGTTATCCATATAATTTTAGAACTGCAGAATATTCTCTGAAAGTTGCATAGGCAAATATTATTGTGTAAAGGGAAATAGATCATCAGCTCACCACTATATTGAAATTCCAGCCTTGAATAACCTAAGTGAAGCACGGTGTCCATTGATACTGTGAAACAATAAATGAAGGTCTAGGATAAGTCTAGGATTTAGAACCAAGCATCAGGTGTGCCATGATAAGAGGGCCCTGGGTCTCCAAACCCATAAAGAGGTCAAATGAAGTTCCAGACTGGTTATTCTGCTACTTAAGGTTGTTACAGCTGGGGTTGGCAGTTGTGATAAGCTCCCACTGACATATAGCCTCTATCAACCAAGTCCAGCTCATGGTCTTCATGTATGGCTCAGCTACTCAGCTCGGTGGAACCATTGCTACTGACTGGGGAAGGTGCAAAGGCAGGCTACAGGTGTCTTAAATCTGCTTCAGGCAGATCATGGTTGATAGCTCATCTAGGAGAAGGAAAGCTCTGATCTTCAACTTCCACTGTTTTGCAGCTATTCCCCCTCATGAGGAAGGCTTCAGGAGTTCAATGCAGACTGGCAGCTCCTGCAATGTTGCTGCTGCCAAAATGTATTGGCATCTGTCCTTCCTTTGGATTCATCAGCTGCGTGGAAAGGGGAGACTGCTACATCGCCGATAGCTTGCTCTTCATATCATACTGCCCTGGCTTGTGTGATGGCTTGTATATCATGTAGATGGCTGGGATGTAACATCCATAGCTGATCCTGACCAACGGAGGGCCTCAGTTCTGTTACTTATCAATTCAGACATGGTCATAAGACATTTGTTTTATTAATCAATACCTGAGGTATTTGTGGTTCCAAAGAGTTACTCTCAAAATATGGCTCCCCCACCCCCACCCCTTGCACTCAATCCCTAAACCTTTCAGATACCATGGTGAACTATATTGTCTCATTAAAGGATGTTCATATCCTTTAAGATATGCTCCCTTTTGTCCAGGGAACTGTTTTATACAATCAACATGCTGAGGTGAACTATGTGTGTAACTATTGAGGTTGAACTTGATCATGTGTTTATTTCTTGGGCCTAAAAGATAATAAAAATCCATGTATTGCATGACTTTTATTATAGGAAAAAATTACAGTCAGTTAAAGTCAAAATCAATTTAATTGTCATATACGTAATGCCCTGGTCCATATTTTTACTGTTTTGCTGTATGTTTTTCATTTTGGCAGTTCTGTAAGAGCAGTCCGTTCTGTTTTCAGGCTTGTTTTGGTTACTGTTAAAGATGAGAGGGAGGAGAAATGTGTGCCATCCAATTAGGATGGTCGGATTAAGGGGAGGTTTCTCTGGTGAGGGACACTGAGGTTGGACTTGGGGCTTTTGTTCAAGAGGAGATTCAGAAAGAAGGCACTGGGGAGAACCATTTGTAGCATACAATCCGGTGAGAGACTCATTTGTTCCAGATGGATTGTGAGCGATGTTCGGAAGGTGGAGTGGGAGTTCACATTGACTGAGGGCCCAGCGCGAGAGTGAGAGAGAAGTTCAAGATGAGCTCCAACTTGTGCACATTTGATTGTTTAATTAGAATGGGCCCTTTTCTTTTTGTTATACTTTACTAACCCTTTAGTTCAGATTCATAAATATAATTCCTTTAATTGTATACAGTGTACTGTCTGTTATTTCATGGCATTAATTTGTAACAGGGTAGCATATGACACAGCAACCACACGGACTGGTGTTTGGGGTGGGATTGAGCATGCCTCACTCTGATGAGTTTGGCAGAGCTGAAGGCTGTCTTCCCTAGACTTACGCAGCCAAGGAAACCAGGATGTTTCATTTACAGATGTACATATATTTACAGTTGCACAGATGCAATGAAAAGCTTACTTGCAGCAGCACTACAGGTACATACATAGGTACACAGCATCAGATACATGCTACAAGAGCACTCCAAAATGCTGGAGGAACTAGGCAGGTCAGGCACCATCTACGGTAACGCATAAAGAGTTGATGTTTCAGGCCAAGACCCTTCATCAGGACTCGGCCTGAAATGTTCTTTTTGTTCATTTCCATAGATTCTGCCTGATCTGCTGTATTCCTGCAGCATTTTGTGTGTAATGCTCTCTATTTCCTGCATCTGCAGAATCTCATTATCAAGAGATGCTACAGTCGTTCCAGTGATATTATCTTCCTAGAGAGGTCTAACATTCATATGCAGTACATGATTCCTCAGGTTGGTAGTATTTGCTGTTCCGTTGTGTATATTTTTAGCCAGACTAAATTACTCTTGGATATCTATTTTTAATTTGAATTTCTCAACTGATTGGTGATTTATTCTCCCTCCTCCTTTTTCTCTAGGCTGTTGCAGATGGGTCCTCACGTCAGAGCGCTGTGTTAACAGAAGTCACATACATGTTCAGACTGGTGTCCAGCTGGCCAAAGCCTTTGAAAGCTATCCGAAATTTATCACCTAAACCTTGGCAAGATTTTCAATGAGAACAGGGGAGCATATTTTTAAATTGTCACTTAACTTCTATGAAATTATAGCAAAAGCTTGGCCTATTTCCAACATAAATATAACTTCCTAATTAAAATCCAGCAATAAATTGGAGCAAGGCAACCCCAATGTTATTTTCTGCCATACCAATCATGATCGGAATGTGATTGGTCTTTTAATTTAATAGTATTGTCCATGAAAGTGTTGGCCAGGTGTGCTGTAGTATTATGTATACACCAGGAAATAAGTTGAAATTGACAGATAACTTTCAATTTAGGGCAACAAGTAGAAGATACTTTAACCAGATTTAGCTACAAAACCTAGAAAAGGCAAGGCAGTAAGGACATTTTGGGATCTGGCAGTAATGTTTGCATTAGGTGTTTTTGGAAAATCATGATGATCAATGTGTGATTTTTCCATTCAAAACTTTAAAGAACAGAAATTCAGAGAATATATGAACAGGATATGGTGACTCAATCCTTTGAGTCTGTTTAGTCATTCAATGAAAATCAGATTAATATTCACCTCACTTTGATTTCAGTTGATTTTCAATCTATATCTTTGAGATCAGTTTCAAACTTCCATTCTATGAAGGAGACAGATTCTTGATGTTTATCCTGTCAAACCCTTAATCATTTTAAATACCTTGAATATTTCATCCTTCAAACTTCCCACTCAAGAGAATATCAGTCAGCTTTAACCAATTCTGACTTATCTGAACAATATATGTTTCAAGGATCCACTGCCTGCAGATTTAATTGTCCTTAAAAGGTCAAGTGACAGACTTTGCATTCTTCTATTTTGACTTTCATCTGCCATACCTTTCCCAAATAACTAGTCTGCTAATGGTTTCAGAGTTCTGCATCAGCTTTTTGATTCAAAGCATCAATAATTTCTTTTCTCCCACAGATGTTGTATGACCCAGATGTTGAGATTTTCCAACAACCTGTGTGATGCAACTAGTTTGTCCACTTCGCTTTGTAATATCCTCTTTCATTCAAACAATTTATTGTTCTTTCTAATGTAATACCACCAACAAAAATAGAGACTATCTAATTGTCCATCCTTCATTGCCCCATGCTGCACTCACTTTACAATTATAATTGTGTGCCTTAAGTACTGCTCCAATTTAATTTGCTGATGATACTACATTTATTGGCCAAATCAAAGATGGTGATGAATTGGCATAAATGAGGGAGATTGAAAATCTGGTTGAATGGTGCTATAACAACGACTTCTCACTCAACAACAAAGCCAAAGTGCTGATTATTGATTACAGGTGGATGAAGCAGGAGGTCCACGAAGCAGTTCTCATTAGGGAACAGAGGTAGTGAGGGCCAGTTGCTTTAAATTACTTGTCATCAATATATCAGGGATTCTGTCCTGGAACTAGCAGGTGTGACAGTATGTCTGCTTTGTTAGAAGTTGCATAGATTCAGCATGTCACCAAAAGGTTTGACAAACTTCTATAGAATATAGTCAGGAGTATCCTAAAAGGTTGTATCGTGGCCTGGTATGAAAACACTGATGCCCAGGAATGGAAAGGAATACAAAAAATGATGAATACAGCCCAGGCAATCACCAGCAAAGCCCATCCCACCATTGAATACATTTACATGGAGTAATGATATCTGAAAGCAGTGTCTATCATCAAAGACCCCAACATCCAGGCTAATCCCTCTTCTTGCTACTGCTTTCAGATAGGAGGCACAGATGCCTTAGGTCCCATGCCACCAGGTACAAGAACAGTTATCACCCTACACTATTAGAAGCTGTGATGGCATTGGATTGCTGATTGTGAAGTTCTCAATTCAAATGAAGACCTTCAGCCTTGTCAGATATATTGTGAATAGCCTCAAGTACTCTCACTAAAGGGAGATTATACTGCAACTACCCAATCTTCAAAGACTAGTTTGTTTCCCTGTATATTCTCCATGACAAGTTTATCTACCCATATCCAGCATCTTAGCAGTGGGTCCCCTTTCCCTATCAAGAAGAAGATACTTCCAGCTAACAAAATAGTTCAATCACAGTTCATTTATTTACAGTAATACACATTTGAAACCAAACAACACATTGAAAGCACACTCACAGAGGATTTCTATCTTATACATTTCCAAATTATAATCCATTTCTAAAATACAAAGCGTTTCCTAAACATAAACTATTTCCTAAATGTAAAGCATTTCTGAAACATAAGGTGCAAAGTGCAAAGGATTGAGGATTTCTAAGACACAAGGGACAAAGGATTTCCAAAACATAGGTACAATTCCTATAAACTAAAATGCATTTCAACAAGTTGCAGACAAATAAATTGTCAGTTGCAGAAACTAAAGCTGGAAGAATAGATTCTCATTTACTCTGTGTTCCTTTGAAATTACATCTTGACTGTTCTTACCCAATTCTCTCTACATTTGTACCCTTTTTCTAGCACTTGGATGACTTAATACACCTGTGATATTTCCTCAAATCTCCTTTAAACACAAATTGTCTAAAAGCATTTTGGGAGACATAGATATTAGCTACCATTAATGCTGAAAACTAACTTTTGTGAGCACCTAAACCCTTCCAACTATTAATGTATTAGTTATGGATATGTTAAATGATATTATACATATATTCTGAAATCTTCCTTAAACTAAGCAATTTAAGAGTCAGCTTGTCTGTTTGAAACAACCAATTGTCTTATACTGCATCTCTCAGAGCAATTCGCTTTGTGGTATGAGCCAGCCATCTGAGGCTCCACACAAAACTTACTTGCAAAGCTGTGTTTTAACTTCAAGATGGCTACTGCTTTCCATTTACATTTTAAGAACTAGCCTGACTTTATTTTACAACCATAAACTAGCAAACTATTAGTTGAAAGTTTACTTACATCTGATTTTTATCTTATAAGTGGCAGATGCTCTGTTTTGAAAGCACGTTTAGCAAACATGAGACCAAGAATTCAATATCTATTACACCCACCTCTTGCTAAGTGAAGTTCTCTAAATGACTTTCTTCCTACCAATATCAGCTTCGAGATCAGGACTCCTGCCAGGACTCTTCTTGGAAACTGACTATCACTTCTCCATCCATTCTAGTATGTTATCATTTCTAGAGAAGGCTTTCTTCTCTCCTTCTCTCTGATGCTCAAATTACTCATTGAGCACTTTTCAATGGTAACCCCACCCTTTAGAGTGTTTATTCCCTCAACCTCAACTGGACACATTTCCCAAAACCTCAAAGTAATTTCACCATTATAATCATCCAAATACACATGACAACAATGCATCAATGGTCAATATTATAATTCCATATGTTCCATCTGAAAAATCTTCTTCCCCACAAACAGTTCTTGCCATTTCCTTGATGCAAATTTGAATCACTGCCTCCATTGCCATTAGTTCATCAAGTCTCTCAATGTCTGTCAATAATCTGAAGATAGTTCATCTCTTTCTTCAGGTGCACAACTTTACTTAAGTTTCCTTGTAAATAAGTTACGTTGTCTTCTTTTGCCTAAGGATCAGTAATCTCACAATTAAGTTAAAGAAATTTATATTCATCAGCTACATCATTTCCCAGCATAATAATACACATAAAAATGAAACTCTTACAAAAGTAAGAAAGGGTACATTTCTCCTGTTGAGGATTTTGTCTATACATTAAACTCTAAGCTCCCAGAAAGATGCCTCTACCATGGGAGTAAACACCCATTGGTCTGCTGCAACTTAGCATGAGAGATACCAAACATACAATCTGCATAAACTTCTTCCCATTTTATTGACTCTGGACTCTGTGTATAATTGTTCAGATCTTCATCCTTTACGTTGTTAAGGATTGACCTCACTGAGATGAACTGACACATTTTTCCAATTTCTGTGTTTTCCCAGAAAATTTTAATTGAACAAGGCTATTCTGTCTGTTCTGTCAAACAATAGAATTTTATCAACCAAGTATACAAATTATTCACGTAACATTAAGTATAAAATGAATAATAATAATACGGTGAGGACCTATAGGTACTTGGGGCAACACCTGAATGGCGGACTTGAGTGGAACACCAACATAGAGGCAGTGTACAAGAAGGGTCAGAGTCACCTCTACTTCCTGAGGATACTGAGGTCCTTTGGAGTATGCAGGCCTCTCCTTCACATGTTCTACCAGTCTGTTGTCACCAGTAAAATCTTCAGTGCAGTGGTGTGCTGGGCCAATGGCATCAACATGTGTGATGCTAACAGGCCCAATAAACTGATTAGAAAGGCTGGCTCTGTAATAGGAGTCAAACTGAACACACTGGAGGCTGTGGTAGAACAAAGGACCCTATGGAAAATCCTGGGAATTCTGGACAATGTTTCTCACCCTCTGCATGCCATTTTGGCTGAACAGGGGATCACTTTTAGTAACAGACTAAGACAAAGAGTGCTATATGAAGTCATTCTTGCCCTTGGCCATTAGACTCTACAATGAGCCAACCTATAGCTGGGGAAGTGATGACCCCCTCCTGTTAGACTGTTTGAAGTAACTTATATATTTATTCTTTCTTACTTCTCATCTAATATTTGCACATCTGTGCATTTGTAATGTTACTGACATGCTGGAATTTCCCTTGGGATCTATCTATCTTGTTCTAGCCTTTACTGACAAACATCAAGTCCTTCTAATCTAGAGTATTCTATGTTGCATCCATCAGAAATCATTTCTTACAACGGTATTTGCATTTCTGTCTTGAGATACACAACAGAGATTAAATCTTCAGATTACTCCAAGAAACATTTCTTTTATAAATCGTAAAAAGTGAATGATCTTTATTTGCTATATTTCTCAACAACTTTGGTCATCAGAAATTTCTAATCTTCTGAATGAACTCAAGGATCACATCACTGTTATTACTCTGAGCGTGAGCACCATCAAGGCATAGCTGTATAGACAGTTTTACTCTTTTTTTTTAAAGAATGAAAATTGTTTAGGGCCCAATTGTTTTTTTCTCTCTCTGCCTGTTGATGATAACACCATGTGCCTGAATAGGCAGCAAGAAGTGAAACCTTATCTGTGTATGTAACATTGTCTAGTTAAAGTTCAAAGTAAATGAATTAGTCAAGTACGTATATGTCATCACAGACCACGCTGAGATTCATTTTCTTGTGGGCATACTCAATAAATCCAAAATAGAATAATAACCATAATAGATTCATCGAAAGACCACACCAGCAACCAGTGTGTAAAATACAACAAACTGTGCAAATACAAAAAGAAAAAAATTATTGTAAATAAATAAGCAATAAATATCGAGAACATGATACGAGGAGTCCTTGACAGTGAGTCATTAGGTTGTGGAAACATTTCAATGATAGGGCAAGTAAAGTTGTGTGAAGTATTCCATTTGGTTCAAGAGCCTGATGATTGAGAAGTAGTAACTGTTCCTAATCCTGGTGGTGTGAATCTTGAAGCTAGCTCCTGGTCCTTCTTCCTAATGGCAGCAGTGAGAAGAGAGCGTGACCTGAGTGGTGGGGTCCCTAATGATGGATGCTACTTTCCTGTGATGTCACTCTGTGTAGATGTGCTCAATGGTGGGGCGGGCTGGGCTGTATCCAATACTTCTGTAGAATTTTCTATTCAATGGCCTTGGTGTTTCCATACCAGGCTGTGATGCTGCCAATCAATAAACATACTCTCCACTGCACTTCTATAGAAATTTGTCAAAGTTTGAGATGTTATGCCATATCTTTGCAAACTTGCAAACAATAAATAAACAATAACTGAGCAAAAAATGATTTTGCAAATAAATTATTTAGGAAGTAATTTTATCACTGTAATACTAAAATTTGGCATTATCAATTGGTCTCCAATATTAAAATTTGTCATAGTCTTGTTTCCCAGTTTTACTTGTAGTCGTAGTCTATCTGAATTCATAACAACATCAATAGTTCTGAACTAATTTTCATTGTAAGGTGTTATGAGCACCACAGTATGAAATATTCATGATGCTTTGATTAAGGACAAATAGGAAATCTGTTGAGATACAATAGTCTATGGGATAAAATCTTTAAAAAGCTTATTGGACTCATCAGTTTCAGTTGACCAGGGAGGAAAATATTTTTATTTTATCATTGCATCATCCATCTGATTTTCCCATGCAGACACCTGAATCAAGGGCTTTGCTGAACCACTTAGAATGTTGTCCAGAATTCCAGAAGATTGTCCTGTTACCTTGAGATTGAACAATGAGTGGAATAGTGGCCAAAATTCTAGTCTAAAGGTTTCGATGTCACGTTCCTACGAGTTAAATCGTTCTGTGATATAACAGTATCTGTACTTCTCTTCAAGTGTCAAGGGATTCCTCTATTAGTTTACCTTAGATTTCTGGGCTGGAATATTTCAGTTTTGTTAGGGTATTTCTGTAAATGATTCTTTGCCTTCCCATGTGTCTACGTTTGTTCATTTCATCTGCAATGTGATCAGAGTGAAGGTTTAATTGGACAGCAAGGATTTCATTGTATTAGTTCACATTTTATCAAAAGGTAAGGGCCTTTTAGTTATATTTAACTTAGAAACAGCATTGCTCACAGCTCCTTTTAAATAATATTCTCTGAATCATTAAGATTTAGGTGTGTCCAAGCTGGATCAGAATTAGAATCAGAATCAGAATCAGGTTTATTATCACCAACATGTGACATGAAATTTGTAAACTTATCAACAGCAGTTCAATGCAATACATAATCTAGCAGAGAGAACAAAACAACAATAAAAAAATAAACTAAAACATAATAAAAAATAAACAAGCAAATCAATTACATATATTGAATAGATGATTAAAAATTTACTAAAACAGAAATACTGTATATTAAAAAAAGTGAGGTAGTGTCCAAAGCTTCAAAGTCCATTTAGGAATCAGACGGCAGAGGGGAAGAAGCTGTTCCTGAATCACTGAGTGTGTGCCTTCAGGCTTCTGTATCTCTTACCTGATGGTAACAGTGAGAAAAATGCATGCCCTGAGTGCTGGGGGTCTTTAATAGTGGACACTGCCTAAAGATGAGACAATTTCTGTAGTAAATGTGACTTTGTCAGTGAAAAAGCAAATGGTAAGTAAGGCAGCATTGGACAACATTATTATAAGCCATGCACACAAAATGCTCGAGGAATTCAGCAGGTCAGACAGCATCTATGGAAATAAATTAACAGTTGTTGTTTCAGTCAGAGACCCTTCTTCAAGTCCGGAAAGTAAGGGGTAAATGCCCAAATAAAAAGGTGGGAGGAGGGGAGGAGGACTAGCTAGAAGGTGATTAATGAAGCCCGGTAGATAGGAAAGGTAAAGTGCCAGAGATGAAGTAATCAGAAAGGAAAGGAGGGTGGAACATGGGAGAAAGGGAAGAAGGAGGGGACTCAGGGGGAGGTGATAGGCAGATGAGGAGAAGCAGTAAGAAGCCAAAGTAAGGATTAAAAGAAGAGGAAAGGGGGAAGTAAAAGATTATAGGCGCAAATATTAAAAGTAAAGTACAGCAAGAGCAACAATTATTTCTGGAGCTTGAGTCTGTCTTACTCCAAAAACAACAACACATTCTGAATGTATTATCCTGGAGCAACATATCTATGGGATTGTCCTGAAGTAAACAGGACTTTTTTGTTGCTTTTCAGATCTAAACATTTGTTTTATTTTTTCAATATATCTTACCCCCTTCCCATCGGTACCCATGTACTGCTATAAGGGTTCCACTCATAATAGGGGGAATAAATCCTGCTGGAGCAAGGTTGATGCTTTACTTTCAATTTAACTTACAGCCTTGTTTCCACCTCTAGTTTTGATTATGACGGTCCTATTGTTAGTAACCTGGTATGTTTCCAATTAGGACAGAAACTAGCATTGATATTATTTTTATGGAATTTCTTCTCTTAAACCCAGTTCCCTGTTATGTGGTTTCCAAATTTTCTTTTTAGTTTCTTTTTAGTTTCTCATAAATTCTCTCGGTTCCTTGAGGATAATTGAATTGGGTGTAGGTGATGGTCAGCCTGAATTAACGATTAGGGGTGTATTTAGGTGGACATTGTGCATAAAGGAATACGGTGTAACATTATTGCCAACTCCCCTTCTAACAATTGGCAAAATGCTTATGGACAGCTGTACTTCAGGGACAAGTGTAACCCACTTTTAGACTTTAGAGTAAACCAGGTTTGCCTGGCCTCACTTAATGTCCTGATTCCTTTGCTCCATGGTGTCATTTGATTGTGGATGGAATGTACGCCTGTTTGTTCACACGTGGCCTGAAAGTCTTTACAAATGAAGTCCTTTACCCTCTGTTGGCATGTATGCAAACGGGGATGCCAACATATGGGAATATAGATTTTTGGAGTGCTGTGGTGATTACGATCTTACTACAAGAAGTTGTGGAGACAAACTACATATATCCTGTACAAAGATTTATATTCACTTATAATTGGATTTCCAATTTGGTGGGTTGCATTCGGACGGCGAAATATAATCAAGTTGCCACGCCTGCACTGGAGCAGTTGATTGTGTTTGGCAATACCAGTCAGTTCAGATTGGCAAAAACTTTTTCCTCTACGGTCTCCATCAGTACAGAAACACTGCAGGGACATGTACTTAGCTCCCTGCTCTAGTCACTTTACACCAATGCCTGTGTGGCTAAGTACAGCTCCAACACCATATATAAGATTGCTGATGACACCTCTGTTGTGGGCTGTATCAAATGCAGTGATGAATCAGCATACAGGAGGGAGACTAAAAAATTAACTGAGTGGTGTAATAATAACAACCTATCACCCAATGTCAATAAGACCAAGGAACTAATTGTAGACTTCAGGAGAAGGTAATCAGATGTCCATGAAGCCAGTACTCATCAGAGTATCAGATGTGGAAAGGATCAGTAACTTTATATTCTTGGGTGTCACTATTTCAGAGGACCTGTCCTGGACCCACCATGTAAATATAATCTTGAAGAAAGCACAACAACACCTCTACTTCTTCAGGAGTTTTTGGAAATTCAGCATGTCATCAAAAACCTTGGCAAACTTCTATAGATGTGTGGTGGAAAGTGTGCTGACTGGGAATACCAAACCCTTTGAGCAGAAAATTCTACAAAAGATGGTAGATTTGGCCCAGTACATCATGGTTAAAACCCTCCTAACCATTGAGCATATCTACATGAAATATTCCGAGAGAAAAGCAGCATACATCGTTACAGATCCTCACCACCAAGGCCATGCTCTTTTGTTGCTGCTGTCATCACGAAGAAGGTACAAGAGCTTCAAGACTTGCATAGCAAGTTCAAGAACAGTTACTACCCATCAACCATCAAGTTCTTGAACAAAAGGGGATGACTATACTAATTTAAGGACTCTTTTATCTTGTTATTTCATGCTCATTATTTATTGCTAGTTATTTATATTTGCTTTTGTGCATTTTGTTGTCCATTGATCTTGTTTACAGTTAATGTTCTATAGATTTGCTAAGTACGCTGACAGAAAAAGAATTTCAGTGTTGTATGTACTCTGCTAATAACTTTTATTTTGAACTTTGAACTTTTTCAACTTTGTTTGTCTTGTAGAAGGTGGTCTTGCAACTGCTAATTTATTATAGGCCAGATATTCTTTGCAATTTGCAACAAATTGCATACATTTGCTTAACATGGAAGTCCACAAGTAAAGCATGGCTAATTTCACATGAGTGGCTTATCCGCCACCATAATTGTGCATTTTAAATTGCTATGTATTCTATTTCCTCAAAAAAATCTCAAAATACTTACCGTAAATTCCGGTGTATAAGCTAAGAATTTGGCCCTAAATTTCAGTCCTAAAATTAGGGGGTCAGCTTATACAGAGGGTGCCAACTTTGGAAAAATGAATACACGGAAGACAGGTCGTATTTATTGGCTGTTTTTGAGTCAAATTGGCTCCACTGTTGACGCATGAATTCTTTGGTTTGTTTAAGCTCACATCTAGTGGCTGGAGCACGGACATCAAACCACCAAGGATGACTGCAATGACCGTATTTCAGCTTTCAATGCTGCTTTTGTCTCACCTGACAAGTGCGCTTTGAACACGTCCCAGACAAGTAGCGACTTTTCCTTCCTGAAACCTTCGGGACGTCGATGCCACACCTCTTTAACCCACTTCAAGCAGTCCACTTCGTCCATCCAACAGCGTTCTTGAACGTAAACAACACTCTACAGGAATTTTCTGAACAATCTTTGTTTTTTGTCTCAACACAAGATCACGTCTATTAATAAATCGGGTACACAAACTTTGTGTAGCTTTGAAATTTTCACTGACCACTCGGTGTTTTTCGTCCCATTTCAACGCTTGAACTCGAATCATTTCTCTGGTAACAATGTATCCAGACGATCGCCAGTGATTCACCCACTCTAAAACTTTTTCTTCCAGTTCTGGCCACTGGCATGTTTTCCCACTGTTTACACACTTTGTCTTTGGCATTTCCCTCAGCGTGTCCTCTGCCTTTCTCCACTCTCTCACTTGTTTTCTTGTTTACACTAAACTTATTAGCAGCAGCAGAATTATTTGTTCCTTTAGCAAAATCAACAACCTTCAGCTTGAAGCCAGCATCATATCGCATTTGTTTTAATCTTTTGTAAATGATGGTCGCAATCTCAATACTGAGTAGATGTATTAATCCCGCCACCCTGTGTTATGTTTTAACGAGATTACATGGGCGCTAAATGGTTTCACGGGGGTTACATTTCAGAGGATTCTTTACCATTGGAAACCTAATCCAAAATTTCTCTCCCTGATTTATTTATTAAGAATTAGCTTATAACGCTCTACAATGTGTAGGCCTGTTTTCTTAGCAGATAGTGGTTCACAAATTTTCCAGGGTCGGATTCCGGCAAAGCTGAGTACCAGCATGTGAGATCTTGTGATCTTTTCTGGTTAAATCAAAAATCTCTACAAAAGGGGTTGGCTTATACAAACGTAACATGAAAAAGTCACTTTTTTAACCTTGAAAATAGGGGTTGGCTTATACTCCAGGTTGACTTATATTCCGGAATATACGGTACTTTGCATTTGTGTTCTCAGCTACTTCTGCTGCTGGAGACTTTTTCTGTATTGCTTCTATCGTGATCTTCAAAATTTCAAGTATATTCCCGAACCTTTATTGCTTTAACAATTGTAATTGTTCTAGTCTTATTGTTTATTTTAATGTTGGTTATGTTTCAGTAAGCTTTCTCTACCCTCTCAAAAACCATGATGTTCCATAACTGGTGTTTCACTCTACCCAGTGCATTCCTGTGTATTGTAAACATCTTTCATTTATCTTCACAACAATTAAACATTTCAAACATCAATTATCTTATCCTTTTTGATATTTTTAATGTCTTGCTTTCTGTTGAAATATATTACAAAATACTGTTCACTTAACATAACAGAGGAACAGGAAAGAAATTTTTTTAAGAAGCAACAGAGGTTCATAAACAGTAGAACAATCGACTGTTTGCAGTTAAATCAATTAAGCCATTAGTCTGTAAATTTCCAGATTATGTTGTTTTGTTTCCTTAAAGATTTTGTTTGTCTCATATTTTCCAAACTGCATGCACAGAATGTACTTATCCAAGAAATAAGCTCACCACCTTCCCAAGGTCAATTAACTTTGGAGAATAAATAATAATCTTTCAGCAACATCACATTCTAATTAGCTACTATGAAACACAGTCTAAGAGAGATTCATTTGTGATGTATCTATTTCTGAAAATTTGATTAACATTTCATTACAGCTACAAAATGAGGAATCATGACTGCCATTTACAGAATAATTTTTGCCAGTGGTAGGAGGATTTTAATTTCATCGGCACTAAAAGGCTTTGCTAAGTTTGTATCCATGCGGCAGGCCTCAATCTCCAACCACCTTTGAGTTACATTTTAAGAATTATTTTCCAGCTGTTTTATTATAGGTTCAGTTCCTCAAACTGTCCTTGTGGGCAAGCAGTTACTGCCCACAAACTAAAATCTATTCTTGCCTGTCAACCTTTAGCAGTTGAGCAGTGAACTCAGAGACCAAACCAATTTCAGCTATTAGGTGCTTGTATGGAGGCTCAGCATGGCACTTCAGAGCATGAACATGTGGGAGGAGGTCCCTGTAACCCCCTGTACCAAGAGGATAGATAGGAAGGAGAGGAAATTGCAGCATTCAACTGAAGATCAAAGGGATTTTAATCAATGACCCAATGCTTTCAGAATGTAAAAACTTTACTCATCAAAATTAGTTCACAATACTTGCTTATTGTGCTCCACTTCTCGGTTCCTTCACAGCATAATGATCATTCCTCAATTTTCTGTAAGCAATACATCAGAATCTGCAACTTGTCCTGTCAATGTAAAACCTAATTTCATTGACTGCTCAATAGCCTTTCATCAGAGAAAAAAAAAGTGGCTTTAAGTTACCGAAGAAAGGGAGGGCTGGAGAGAGCAAAGGGCTGGTGAGGAATGAAAGAAATTAATGAACATGTGTTGTTGATTTCAGCTGAGTGTAGTATAGGCCTCCGTTAGTCTCAATAGACCATGGATTTGCACCTTGGAAAGTTTCCAGGGCGCAAGCCTGGGCAAGGTTTTTTTTACTATGGAAGACCAGCAGTTGCCCAAGAGGTAAGTTTCCCCTCTCCATGCCACCAATGTTGTCCAAGGGAAGGGCATTAGGACCCATACAGCTTGGCACCAGTGTCATTGCAGAGAAATGTGAGGTTAAGTGTCTTGCTCAAGGACACACACGTAAGCCTTAGCCAAGGCTCGAACTGACGACCTTCAGATAACTAGACGAACACCTTAAACACTTGACCATGCGCCAACACAGCTGAGAGAGGATAGTTGAAGTGGGAATTTGGATTATATAGAATAATATACTACTAAACATTTATTGGTGCACTGTCAAATGTATCCTGAAAGTTTGCAAAAGCCCTGTACTGCATGTCTAACACTCATAAAAGCAAAAGACTGCAGAGGCCAGTCTATCATTGGCACAACACTCTCCTCCATTGACAGCATCTTCAGGAGGCGCTGCCTTAAGAAGGTGGCATCTGTCATCCTCACTTCTCGATGCTACGATCAGGCAAAGGTCCAGAAGCCTGAAGAAGTAGTATCAGGTCAGAAATAGCTACTTTCCTACAGCCATCAGATTTTTTGAACCAGTCTGTAAAATTCCAAAACTACCTTTGGCAACGAAACACTATGAAACACCACACACACTATCATTGTCTTGACTTCAATTGTGTCTTTGTTTTGTTCATTTGCACTGTATTACTTTTGCAATCTTTTTTCAGTGTATTTTATAATTTTATATATTATTAATATTTTGGTTATTGCCTGTATCTACATGACTGTGATGACGCTGCACACAAGGTTTTCATTGTAATGTATCTCACTGTAAACTTGGTTTGATAATCGACCAAGAGAGTAGTAGGGAAATAGAACAACGTAGGAATTAATGGAGCTTAGGAGGGTTAGTGGCATCTAACGGCATCTCATTTGCTTGCATCTTCAGAAACATCTTTACTATCTCTGTTTTTCCCTTTCAGGATTCTTTTGAAGACTGTGAACTGGGGTTACACGCTGACCACAGTTCTTTGCGAGAATGGGACCCGCTCTCGGGGTTTCATGAATGGCAGTTATTTGGCATGCCAAGGGCTCAACCTAAGAGTTTCATTCACCTTCATAGGACCGAGTCTTTGTGGCTCTGGAGATGGGGGAATTGGAGGTCAGTGTGTCGTGGGAGATGGAAGATCTAAGGCTGTGTGCCCAGAGACCCGAGATCTTTGCGCACAGAGCTCAGAAAAAGCATCACAACAGATTTTTAGCATCATAAACCAGTGAGTTGTTTGTTATGTCTCCCCTCTCGCTGTGAAATGGAGACACCTCTTTCTCCATAATTAGGGAGAGAGAGAGAGCCTGTGGTCTTTTGAATGCCAGGTGAATAAGTAGTCCTTGCAGTACTGCAAGTCTGTGTCTTTGCTGTTGCCTTGCTCACACTTGAGTGCTCGGTGGTGGGTGCTGATGGGTTTTTTTTGATGGTGGGGAGAGGGGGGATTGTTGCCTGCTGTTGCTTATGCGTGGGAGGGACTTTGGGGTTCTAACATTTAACTGTCATTCATTCTTTGGGGGCACACCTCTGTTTTTGTGGACGGTTGCAAAAAAAACATATCAGGATGTATATTGTAAACATTTCTCTGACGTTAAATGTATCTTTGAAAGCTTCAAAACCTTTGAAACCCAAGTCATTAAACCTTACAATACAATGAGGCAACAGCAGCATGCACTGTACAGTGCAGTAAC
Organism: Hemitrygon akajei; assembly: GCF_048418815.1. NCBI lineage: Eukaryota > Metazoa > Chordata > Chondrichthyes > Myliobatiformes > Dasyatidae > Hemitrygon > Hemitrygon akajei. Next base: position 112,791,568 of record NC_133125.1, read on the forward strand.
AATCCCACACCCCAGACAAAGTTATTTGCTGGTAAAGGCCAAGAAGAGCAGTGTGTGGATTCAACAGTAAGACTTGCAGTGGTAACAGCACAACCATGAGAGATACTCTCAACACTAGAGGGAGATGCCAGATTAATCAGCTTCAGTGTTTTTGTGCCTGCATGTAATGGTGTTAGCTCATAGGTATGAAGGAAAATATCTCTAGAACCTTCCAACTGTGACATGAGAGTATTCTGAAGACTTTAGAACTGCATACATAAAGGTTGAGATTCTATCATGAGACCAGTAGAGTGTGGGGTCTTCTCATATACTGCCAGATTCAATTAATTTCAAGCTCATCTGTAATGATTGGCCCAGTGTTGAAAACCACAAGTCAATGAATTGGATAAAGATATTGAAATTTTTCTCAAGGTGTGTTTAAGGTTGTGTTTTGCACTGATCAGAAAAGGTGAATGTGGGCTGCTACTAATAAAGTTAAATTGTGAGTTCTTGTTTCTTGAAATTGTGTATACTGTTTCTTGAAACAGTCCAAGAGATTAAATACGAAGCCACTGTTTTGACCCTTGTTCCAATATAGAACAAATAAAATCAGAAAAATGAAAGCATTAATCAAAGCCTGATGTAATAGAGGTGAGTTCCAATTCATATGGTACTGAAGAACATGGGAATTTTGCTGATTGAATGGTCGACATGTAAGCATGCTGGGACCATTTATCCAGTAAGATATTGCCATGTGGCCAGCAGCCAAGCCATTACAGAGACCAAAAAAGGTACAGTATATTGGTAAAATAAACTAAAGCCAACTTCATATGACCAACTGGTTATTGTGTTAAAAAAAAGGTCAAAAACAAATGTTTCACATCAGTGTTTTCAATGTAAATAGCTTATTCACAAGAATACCTGATGGTTGGTGAAGTTCTCTGAGAATAATAATGGAATTGTTGGTGGTGCAATTGAAAGAGTATTTTTCCAATATTGATTGATTGATCGCAGTATTGTGAAAAAGGATCTGTGCTGAAAGGGTGTCTGTGACAATTAAACTGTGCAGTCCAGACTGAAACCAGAACTTCATGAGATAAAGGAACGCGTTTATAACCATATAACAATTACAGCATGGAAACAGGCCATCTAGTTCATGCCGGTGCTTACTCTCACCTAGTCCCACTGACCCGCACTCAGCCCATAACCCTCCATTCCTTTCCTGTCCATATACCTATCCAATTTTACTTTAAATGACAATACCGAACCTGCCTCTACTACTTCTATTGGAAGCTCATTACACACAGCTACCACTCTCTGAGTAAAGAAATTCCCCCTCGTTTTACCCTTAAATTTTTGCCCCCAAACTCTCAAATCATGTCCTCTTGTATGAATCTCCCCTACTCTTAATGGAAAAAGCCTATCCACGTCAACTCTATCTATCCCCCTCATAACTTTACACAGCTCTATCAAGTCCCCCCTCAACCTATTATGCTCCAAAGAATAAAGACCTAACTTGTTCAACCTTTCCCTGTAACTTAAGTGCTGAAACTCAGGTAACATTCTAGTAAATCTTCTCTGTACTCTCTCTATTTTGTTGATATCTTTCCTATAATTCGGTGACCAGAACTGTACACAATACTCCAAATTCGGCCTTACCAATGCTTTGTACAATTTTAACATTACATCCCAACTCCTATACTCAATGCTCTGATTTATAAAGGCCAGCATACCAAAAGCTTTCTTCACCACCCTATCCACATGAGATTCCACCTTCAGGGAACTATGCACCATTATTCCTAGATCACTCTGTTCTACTGCATTCTTCAATGCCCTACCATTTACCATGTATGTCCTGCTTGGATTGCTCCTACCAAAATGTAGCACCTCACACTTACCAGCATTAAACTCCATCTGCCTTCGTTCAGCCCACTCTTGTAACTGGCCTAAAGCTCTCTGCTAGCTTTGAAAACCTACTTCATTATCCACAACACCACCTACCTTAGTATCATCTGCATACTTACTAATCCAATTTACCACCCCATCATCCAGATCATTAATGTATATGATAAACAACATTGGACCCAATATAGATCCCTGAGGCACACCACTAGTCACCGGCCTCCAACCTGACAAACAATTATCCACCACTACTCTCTGGCATCTCCCTTCTAGCCACTGTTGAAAACATGACCTTCCACGCACAAATCCATGCTGACTATTCCTAATCAGACCCTGTCTATCCAGATAATTCTATATACCATTTCTAGGAATACTTTCCATTAATTTACCCACCACTGACATCAAACTGACAGACCTATAATCGCTAGGTTTACTCTTAGAACCCTTTTTAAACAATGGAACCACATGAGCAATACACCAATCCTTTGGCACCATCCCCATTTCTAATGACATTTGAAATATTTCTGTCAGAGCCCCTGCTATTTCTACACCAACTTTCCTCAAGGTCCAAGGGAATATCCCATCAGGACTCAGGGATTTATCCACTTTTATATTCCTTAAAAGTGCAAGTACTTCCTCCTCTTTAATTGTCATAGTTTCCATAACTTCCGTACTTGTTCCCCTTACCTTTCGCAATTCAATATACTTCTCCTTCGTGTATACCAAAGAAAAGAAATTGTTCAAAATCTCCCCCATCTCTTTTGGCTCCACACGTAGCTGTCCACTCTGATTCTCTAGGGGACCAATTTTATCCCTCACTATCCTTTTGCTATTAATATAACTGTAGAAACTCTTCGGATTTATTTTCACCTTACTTGCCAAAGCAACCTCGTATCTTCTTTTAGCTTTTCTAATTTCTTTCTTAAGATTCCTCTTACATTCTTTATATTCCTTGAGCACCTCATTTACTCCATGCTGCCTATATTTATTGTAGATCTCCCTCTTTTTCCAAACCAAGTTTCCAATATCCCTTGAAAACCATGGCGCTCTCAAACTTTTAACCTTTCCTTTCAACCTAACAGGAACATAAAGATTCTGTACCCTCAAAATTTCACCTTTAAATGACCTCCATTTCTCTATTACATCCTTCCCATAAAACAAATTGTCCCAATCCACTCCTTCTAAATCCTTTCACATCTCCTGAAAGTTAGCCTTTCTCCAATCAAAAATCTCAACCCTGGATCCAGTCCTATCCTTCTCCATAATTATATTGAAACTAATGTCATTGTGATCACTGGACCCGAAGTGCTCCCCAACATAAACCTCCATCACCTGACCTATCTCATTCCCGAACAAGAGATCCAACACTGCCCCTTCTCTAGTTGGTACCTCTATGTATTGCTGCAAAAAACTATCCTGCACACATTTTACAAACTCCAAACCATCCAGCCCTTTTACAGAATGGGCTTCCCAGTCTATGTGTGGAAAATTAAAATCTCCCACAATCACAACCTTGTGCTTACTACAAATATCTGCTATCTCCTTACAAATTTGCTCCGCTAATTCTCTCTCCCCATTAGGTGGTCAATAATACACCCCTATAAGTGTTACTACACCTTTCCCATTCCTCAATTCTAACCAAATAGCCTCCCTAGATGAGCCCTCTAATCTATCCTGCCAAAGCACCGCTGTAATATTTTCTTGGACAAGCAATGCAACACCTCCTCCTCTTGCCCTCTGATTTTATCACACCTGAAACAACGAAATCCAGGAATATTTAGTTGCCAATCACACCCCTCCTGAAACCATGTTTCACTAATAGGTACAACATCATATTTCCAGTTATCGATCCATGCTCTAAGCTCATCCACCTTTCTTACAATGCTCCTAGCATTAAAATAGATGCATTTAATAAACTCTCCACCTCTTCCTCTCTGTTTATCCCTAACGATGCGATCAACTTTATTATCTTTTTCTTCCTTCTCCCCTACATCTTCGGTCTGAGCGCTCCCCTTCTCTATCACCTGCCTATCCTCTCTCACACACTGTCTACTAGCTTTCTCTATTTGTGAACTAACTTCCTCTCTCCTAGTCTCTTCAAATTGATTCCCACCCCCCTCCCCAACCATTCTAGTTTACAGTCTCCCCAGTAGCCTTAGCAAATCTCCCTACCAGGAAATTGGCCCCCCTAGGATTCAAGTGTAATCCGTCCTTTTTGTACAGGTCACACCTGCCCCAAAAGAGGTCCCAATGATCCAGAAACTTGAATCCCTGCCCCCTGCTCCAATCCTTCAGCCACGCATTTATCTTTCACCTCATTCCATTCCTATTCTCACTGTCACGTGGCACAGGCAGTAATCCCGAGATTACTACCTTTATGGTCCTTCTTCTCAACTGCCTTCCTAACTCTCTATATTCTCCTTTCAGGACCGCTTCCCTTTTCCTACCTATGTCATTGGTACCAATATGTACCACGACCTCTGGCTGTTCTCCCTCCCACTGCAGGATATCTTGAATGCAATCTGAGACATCCCGGACCCTGGCACCAGGGAGGCAAACTACCATCCGGGTCTCCTGATCGTGTCCACAGAATCGCCTATCTGACCCCCTAACTATCGAGTCCCCTATTACTACTACCTTCCTCTTCCTTTCCCTACCCTTCTGAGCTACTAATTGGAGTAAGGGGAAATATGAAACTATCAGGCAGGAACTTGGAAGCATAAATTGGGAACAGATGTTCTCAGGGAAATGCATGGCAAAAATGTGGCAAATATTCAGGGAATATTTGTGTGGCAATCTGCATAGGTATTTTCCAATGAGACAGGCAAAAGGATGGTAGGGCACAGGAACCATGGTGAACAAAGGCTTTTGATAATCTAGTCAAGAAGAAAAGAAATGCTTACAAAAGGTTCAAAAAACTAGGTAATGATAGAGATCTATGTACCGTATAACCTACAGTATAATAAGAGAGTACTTTATGTTTTAGTAACACGTTGTTGAATGTGTTATTAGGAGCATATTGAGCATGCGCTATTTGGCGTGTATTGATCTGTATGTGTGTGCTGAGTTCGGTTTCTGCCAGTAAAGAACCATGAACCTTAGCTCCCGTCTCCAGTGTTTTTATTAATAGCATTGTTGTGTAACCAGGCCACATACACAACAATCTAGAAGTGATAAGGCTAGCCGGAAGGAGCATAAGAATGAAGTTAGGAGAGCCAAAAGGGGCCATGAAAAGGCCTTGGTGAGCAGGTTTAAAGAAAACCCCAAGGCATTCTACAAGTATGTGAAGAGCAAGAGGATAAGACATGAAAGAATAGGACCAATCAATTGTGACAGTGGAAAAGTGTGCATGGAACCGGAGGAGATAGCTGAGATACTTAATGAATATGTTGCTTCAGTATTCACTACAGAAAAGGATCTTGATGATTGTAGGGATGACTTACAGTGGATTGAAAAGCTTGAGCATATAGACATTAAGAAAGAGGATATGCTGGAGCTTTTGAAAAACATCAAGTTGGATAGGTCTCCGGGACCATACGAGATGTACGCCAGGCTACTGTGGGAGGCAAGGGAGGAGATTGCTGAGCCTCTGACAATGATCTTTGCATTATCAACGGGGAGTGGGGAGTTTCTGGAGGATTGGAGGGTTGCAGATGTTCTCTTATTCAAGAAAGGGTGTAGAGATAATCCAGAAAATTATAGACCAGTGAGTCTTACTTAAATGGTTGGAAAGTTGATGGAAAAGATCCTGAGGGGCAGGATTTATGAACATTTGGAGAGGCATAATATGTTTAGAAATAGTCAGCATAGCTTTGTCAAAGCCAGATCGTGCCTTACGAACTTGATTGAATTTTTTGAGGTTGTGACTAAACACATTGATGAAGGTGGAGTAGTAGTTGTAGTGTATATGAATTTCAGCAAGGCATTTGATAAAGTACCCCATGGAAGGCTTATTCAGAAAGTAAGGAGACATGGGATCCAAGGGGACCTTCCATTGTGGATCCAGAATTGGCTTGCCCACAGAAGGGAAAGAGTGGTTATAGATGGGTCATATTCTGAATGGAGGTTGGTGACCAGTGGTGTGCCTCAGGGATCTGTTCTGAAACCCTTCTGTTTGTGATTTTTATAAATGACCTGGATGAGGAAGTGAAGATTCAAGATTCAAAAACTTTATTGTCATTCTAACCATACATCAGCTCTGCAGAGCAGAATGAGACAGCGTTTCCCAGGAGCAGTGCAATCATAACATAACAAATGCAACACTAAATAATAAACATAACAATAAATAGTAAAACACAACAGCCACATGTCAGTTAAAAACAAGTTATAACTGTCCAGTGCAAGTTAAAAGTGTCCAAAGCAGAGTCAGGTAGAGCAGCTATTTAGCAGTCTGACTGCCTGTGGGAGTCAGGCAGTGGGAGAAAGGATGGGTTAGCAAGTTTGCTGATGACACAAAGGTTGGAGGCGTTGTGGATAGTGTGAAGGGCTGTCAGAGATTACAGCAGGATATTGATAGGATGCAAAACTGGGCTGAGAAGTGGCAGATAGAGTTCAACCCAGATAAGTGTGAAGTGGTTCACTTTGGTAGGTCAAATATGATGGCATAATATAGCATTAATGGTAAGACTCTTGGCAGTGTGGAGTATCAGAGGGATCTTGAGGTCCAAGTCCATAGGACACTCAAAGCAGCTGTGTAGGTTGACTCAGTGGTTAAGAAGACATACGGTGCATTGGCCTTCATCAACCGTGGGATTGAGTTTAAGAGCTGAAAGGTAATGTTACAGCTATACAGGTCCCTGGTCGGATACCACTTGGAGTACTCTGCTCAGTTCTGTTCACCTCACTACAGGAAGGATGTGGAAACTACTGAAAGTGTGCAGAGGAGATTTACAAGGATATTGCCTGGATTGGGGAGCACGCCTTACGAGAACAGGTTGAGTGAACTTGGTCTTTTCTCTTTGGAGCGACAGAGGATGAGAGGTGACCTGATAGAGATGTATAAAATGATGAGAAGCATTGATTGTGTGGATAGTCAAAGGTCCCACAGCTGAAATGGCTAACACGAGAGGGCAGAGTTTTAAAGTGCTTGGAAGTAGGTACAGAGGAGATGTCAGTGGTAAGTTTTTTATGCAGAGAGTGCTGAGTGCATGCGATGATAGGGTATTTTAAGAGACTTCTGGATAGGTACATGGAGCTTAGAAAAATAGAGGGCTATGGGTAAACCTAGGTAATTTCTGAAGTAAATACATGTTTGGCACAGCATTGTGGGCCAAAGGGCCTGTATTGTGCTGTGGGTTTTCTATGTTTTTCTGTTTCTATGAAACTATCGCATGTAACCTTCCTTCGATTTCATTATTCTCATTGGAGAATTCTTGACTTTCTCCGAGGCTCTAGTCGCAGTGGTTTAATAAGTTAAAAACAACAGCACACTGATTGTTTGATTGCAGTATCATAATCAACTTAGAAGCATCTACAAAGGAATCAAAAGCTCAGCAGGATATTGAAGAGCTTATGATCAGGAAGGGCATCAACAATTACACAAGATGACAGAACATAGCAGCTTATTCATGTGGGAAGTAGTTTGGTGAGCTGATAGGATACTAGATAAATTTTCAGTAACTTGAAATTCTTGAATGTGAAAATCAAGATGCAGCAAGTAGTATGCTGCAGGGATCAATATTATGGCCTCGGCGTTAATGTGAATGATTTAGATGAAAGCATCAAAGATGGAGTCATCAAATGTGTTTATGATTTACAGATAGGTATGAAATTAAGTTGTGAAGAAGGCAAAGGAAGTTTATGGCCAAGTTAAGTAATTGGTATCTGGTAAGTATTCAATATTTGATAAATATCTGGAAAGTGGGTGTAAAAGCGGAAAAAGTTAAATTGCCTATTTTGGAAGGGAAAATGAATAAAAGAAGCATATTACCTAAAATGTGAGAGATTGCAGAATAGTGACATTAAATGGAGATGGATATTATTGCATAATCTGTAAATTGCATAATTAGTGGAATCAATTAGGAAAGCTCATAGAAACTCACTGTTTATTGCTTGGAGAATTGAGTGAAAAGTAGTAAGGTTATATTTCCGTTCTATTTGACAATGTTTAGACTACACATCCAATATTATGCGCGGTATTAATCGCCTTATTAAGAGTGAGTTGTTATTGCACTGGAAGCAGTTAGGAGAATGGTGATTAGACTAATACATGGAATAGAAGAGTTGTCTGATGAGGGAAGAATCAACAGGATAGACTCCATTGGAGATTAGAAAAGTGGGAAGAAGGTGTTGATAAGATCTTGAAGAGTATTGACAGGGTGAATGTACAAAGTGTGCTTCCTGTCATGCAAGAATCTAGAACTAAGTATTAAGAATAAATATTTCTCATTTAAAATAGTGATGAAATGATTTTTTTTCCTCTCTAGAATGCCATGAGACCTTGGGGCTCTCTTCCATAGGGGCCAGTGAAAACAATTGGTGAATATTTGTCATCCAGAGAAAGTAAGAGGTAGATTTCTGATAAACAATGAGGTAAAAGATCACCCTGGGTAGACATAAATGTGGAGCTGAGGTTACAATCAAATCAGTCATGATTTTACTAAGTTATGGAACACTTTTGAAGGGCCAAGTGGTCTTCTCCAGTTCCCAATATCTACGTATGTCCATTTGTTTAAATATACATCAAAGTGGCGGTGAGATGGGCAATTAAAGTTTGTAGGGGCAAGAGAAGCTCAGTTACCTTTACAGATCAAAAAAGGTGTTCTTCAGAGTTGACAACCAATGTGCATTTAGTTTCTCTCATGTAGAGAAAGCCACATCATGAACATAGTAAACTGAATTGGAAACAGTGCAGGTGAATTGCTGCTTTGCTTGTAAGGAATGTTTAAATTGCTGAATGATTTAAAAGTAGGAGTAAAATAGCACGTGTTGAATCTCCTGCAGTTACATGGTTGGGTGGCACAAGGAGAGAGTTAATCCTGATGAATTTTACGGAATGAACCAGGGAATCCTGAATGTGGAGGGGTGGGGTTGATATATCTGGCGGCGGCATTTCATTGACCATGGAAGAAATTACAGAAAATAATCTGTTGGAGGTGTTCAAGTGGAAATTGGTGATCACTGAGATTTTGCTCTTACTCTAACTGGCCAGAGTGGAATATGAGCAAAAATTCAGGAAATTGCTCTGTGTGCTTTTCTTTGAATTCTCTCTCAATTTATCTGTTATATCGTCTCCTGAAGTTAACTCATTTGAACTATTTCTGAGATGTTTAGTTGTGTATTTTTATCTCTAAAGTTATCACGCTTGTTTTTTTTGTACAGAGTACTGTATATTTTTGCTGTGAATATGCCATCAGCCTGCTGGTAAGAAGGCTAAGATATGACCATCTGATTTCTTCATTACCTAAGACAGAGTAAGTGTTTTTTTTTAATAACTAATACATATTTATTTTAAGTTTCCTTCTTCTATGTCCATCAGACTTGTATTCACACCTGTCAAGATCCTATTGCAGAAAGAGTCTCTTTAAATGTCAAAGAATAATAATATCCTTCTAGCTACGATAATTCTCCCAGCCTGGTTGTGACAATGTGGTGGCTTCTGAATTTGTGTTGTCCTGGCGACTGCATGCTTCAGCTACTGATCCATAAATCAAATGGCCTGAATCTAGCGGAATAGTCATCCATTTTGTATCATAAATAAGAAAGGATAACTCAGTTGCTACAGACTTACAGCTGGATGTTTGATTTGTACTGGTATGCTGCCTTTTTAGTACCCTGCTGCATTTCCAAAATAAATATTAAATTTCCTGCTTAATTCATTTCCTGCAATTTTGAAATCCAGATATATATTACTACTAGAGCACCATGCATTTCTGCAATCTGTGAACAATGGGTTGATAGCTTGGTGTGAAGTTGCCTGATAATTTTCAAAGGATAAAACAATGAAGACATTTCGTAACTATGAGGGATTGAATTTCAGTTATCACAGTTAAATAAGAAGTTGTAACATGTTGCTGAGAGATGTATTTGCAAAGGAGTGATTTATTTTAGCTTGGCAACCTGTTGCTATGGTGAATTTCTTGTGGTTCCCTCAAGTTCCTCTGTCGTATCTGGAACATGGCCATTTCTATTTGAAATCAATGTGGTTGCCAGAATGGTGGCATAGGCCAGTAATTTCAATCCAAGCAGGCAGCCAGAAGTAAATGTCTTCAGCTTCTGTAATAACTAGACTGTATAAATATAGTATACAATGTGTATGGGAACATGTTCAGTTATGTGCATGATTAAATTATTGTTAATTATAGTATTCAGGGTAGGCTTTTTTGGAAGAAAAAAATGAGTTTAAACCTTAACTATAATTAAGTTATCCAGTGAGTTTTGTTTCTAAATAGTCAAGAATATTTTTGTTACCATATTATGCAATATCTTCATCTTCTTTGCTGTCATTTCATAACATATCCTGGAGGTATTTTTTTAGTGTTGTGAGTTGTTTAAGTGTTATGAGGTGGATGAGTGGCTCCTGAATTTGATCTTCCATACATGTAATGTAATTGTCAACTGGGTTACCTTGGAGACCCCAACTGCTCTTCAACCGTCTCCAAAAGCTGTATTTCATTTATTAGTGGTTAAGAAGGTACCACAAGTATGTGACATTTCAACACCAGACATGAAAGTCTATGACAAGGAATCATTTTTTAGTCTATGCAATAGGTTTGTCTTCCAGCTATGTGAGTTTATCAATGATATTCTGGCATGACAACCTCAACAAGTAAAACTGTTTATAATCTGAATGTTTTGGCAGTTAAATGGTGAATGGAACACTTACTGTAGGGTATAGTATTCAGGTTTTTGTGCCACCTACAATCAGTTCAGAAGATGCTCGGTCACTCCTGGTGATATCTGCAGAATATCCTTTTTAATAATAATCTTTATATTTAAATAAAGCACAATGTGCTCCAAGTTGTAGCGAGGTTATTCCAAAAGAAACAGCCATACATTGTACATTTAAGATACCATTTATGTTGACAAGAAAGGAAATGGATATTGCATGAATTGTGCAGCTGACAAGTTGGTCTAAATTCATACTAAAAGTGGAAATGGTAACAGACAGTCATAGTGATTAATACCAGGAGTCAAGTACCAGATGCGCGAGTACAGTGTTACTAGAAGTTCAATGAATTTTTGAGGGACTTGTTAATCCTCACACCTGTATCACTCAATCATCAATTACTTCAATTTCTTTCAAAAGAGGCTTTCATGTAACATTTGCAAACTTTAACCTCACTGCCACACAGAAACCTGAGAGCACACTTATACAGTAGCTCTGCAACCATGGCCCGAGGCATCACCCAGTCAGAAACAGAATCAGAATTAGGTTTTATATCACTGACATGTCGTAAAGTTTGTTGTTTTGTGGCAGCAGTACACTGCAATATATAATAATAAAATCTGAGAACTGCTGTAAAAGACTGTATATACAGTATATATTTCTGAAACATAGAGTGAGTGCCTGCAGGGTCCTGTACTTCCTCCCTGATGGTAACCATGAGAAGAGGCCATGTCCTGAGTGACGGGGTTCTTAATGATAGATGCTGCCTTTTTGAGGCGTTGCCCCTTGTAGATGTCCTGGATGCTGTAAAGGCTGGTGCTCATGATGCAGCTGATTTGAGATTATAAATTTCTGCAGCTTGTCTCGATCCTATACAACAACTCCCCCCTCCCTCTGCCCCACCAGACGGTGATGCGGGCGGTTAGAAAGCTCTCTGTGGTATATCTGTAGAAATTTGCAAAGTATCCAAGTTATTCTTTGTCAAATATATAACAAAACTTTTAGTTCCTATCGATTTATATTCCTAATTGATCAACATGTTGGATTATCATTGCAGACTTCAGAAACATTTTGGTCAGCTGCAGCCTAACTCGAAGAGAGTTAGAGCATCAAGAGCTGAGAGATAAACAGTCACAGTTCACAACTTAACAATGCATTGGGCAGAGGAATAGAGAAACAAACAAAGAGGGAGAGTGTTGAGGCCAATGAAGCGAGATGATACGGATCTGCTGTAAAACGATCACGACAATCAATAGCCGGCAACTTCCTTTTCGGGGTTCTGCTTTTCAGCAGCCTGTATGACCTGGCATTTTTGCAATGTTTTGATCTTCGGTGAAGTGGAGTCCTGAAGGGTCAGTATGATTGCGGTGGCACGACGCGTATGGGCTGAATCGAGACAGCGGGGCTAGGCCCAAGAGCGCTGGGCCTGATTGAAAAGGTCAGGTACAGGCCAAATCAAGGTGGTGGGGCCAGGGCCTGAGAGCGAGGAACAACCTGATGTTTGGGCATTGCGGGAGCAGACTTGGGACAAGACAAAGCGGCAGGGTCTGCACCCGAGAGCGAGGAATGGAATAATGTTTGGCCGATTTAAGTGCAGGTCCAGATTGAAAAGATCAGGGTGTTGGGGCCTGAGGCAAGAGATGGGCTGGTGTTCAGCCACTGCTTCACAAGGTTTTCTCATCCCTGTGCTGAACTGAGGCTGTGGCCTGCAACGAAAGGGCTCTTGGACTGGCTGCAGCAATGAACTAGCATTGTGAATGTGGGCTCACTTTACTGAATGTAAGTTCTGAGTGTTATTAGCTTACCTTTTTTTGTTTTTACGATTTCTTCTTTTTTCACACATTGTGTGTTCCCAGTCTATCTTAATAGGTTCTAATGGGGTTCTTTGTTTTTGTGGTTGCCTGTAAGAAAACAAATTTCAAGGTTGTGTACAGTATACATACTTTGATAATAACAACACACACAAAATGCTGGTAGAACACATCAGGCTAGGCAGCATCTATAGGGAGAAGCGATGTCGATGATTGGGGCCGAGACCCTTCGTCAGGACTAACCGAAAGGAAAGATAGTATCTCTTACTATCTTTCCTTTCGGTTAGTCCTGACGAAGGGTCTTGGACCGAAACGTCGACATCGCTTCTCCCTATAGATGCTGCCTAGCCTGCTGTGTTCTACCAGCATTTTGTGTGTGTTGTTGTTTGAATTTCCAGCATCTGCAGATTTCCTCGTGTTTGATACTTTGATAATAAATGTATGTTGAACTTTGAACTTAGACCATTAGATATAGGAGCAGAATTTGTCCATTTAGCACATTGAGTCTGCTCTGTCATTTCATCATGGCTGATCCAATTTTTCTCTCAGCCCCATTTTCTGCCTTCTCCCTGTACTCCTTCATGCCCTGACCAATCAAGAATCTATCAACATCTGCCTTAAATACAGATAAAGACTAGGAAACATAGAAACATAAAAAACCTGCAGCACAATACAGGCCCTTCGGCCTGCAAAGCTGTACTGAACATGTCCTTACCTTAGAAATTACCTAGGGTTACCCATAGCCCTCTATTTTTCTGAGCTCCATGTACCTATCCAGGAATTTCTTAAAAGACCCTACCATATCCGCTTCCACCACTGTCGCCAGCAGCCCATTCCACACACTCACCACTCTCTGCGTAAAAAACTTAACCCTGACATCTCCTCTGTACCTACTTCCAAGTGCCTTAAAAATGTGCCCTCGCCTGCTATCCATTTCAGCCCTGGGAAAAAGCTCTGTCTATCCATGCAATCAATGCCTCTCATTATCTTATACACTAGGATTGAAACATTGACTGTACACTTTTCCATAGATGCTGCCTGGCCCACTGAGCTCCTGCAGCATTTCATGTGTGTTGCTGCATTGCTCCCTGTTACTATTGATGGTGAAGACGTGGATGAGGTGAGGACCTACAAGAACCTAGGGTACACCTGGATGACTGATAAGAGTGGAGCACTAACACAAGGCTGTGTACAAGAAGGGCCAAAGTCACCTCTAATTCCTGGAGTCCTTTAGAAGGCCTCTCCTTCACATGTTCTACCAGACTGTTGTCAACAGTACAATCTTCTATGTGTTGGTGTGCTGGGGCAAAGGCATCTACACGGGTGATGCCAACAGGCTCAATAAACTGATTAGAAAGGCTGACTGTCAAAGGAGTCAAATTGGACACACTGGAGGCTAACCATCAATAGTAATGGATCTAAAACCAATTACTGAGGAGGAGACACAATTTAGGTAGTTGAACTAGGATGTCACATGTTTGTCAGATCAAGAAAAAAAACACTAAAGTTACAAACATTGTTAAGAAGAGCAAAGTACTCAATTGCAGGACTCTGCAGAGAATGGTATGGACAGCCCAGTGCATCTGTATATGTGAACTTCCCACTATTCAAGACATTTACAAAGGCAGGTGTGTAAAAAGAGCCCGAGGGATCAAACTGTTCCAGCTGCTACCATCCATGAAAAAGTACCGCACCATAAAAATTGGTAGCAATGACATAGGTAGGAAAAGGGAAGAGGTCCTGAAAACAGACTACAGGGGGTTAAGAAGGAAGTTGAGAAGCAGGACCACAAAGGTAGTAATCTCGGGATTTCTGCCTGGGCCACGTGACAGTGAGTATAAGAATAGAATGAGGTGGAGGATAAATGCGTGGCTGAGGGATTATATCAGTGGGCAGGGATTCAGATTTCTGGATCATTGGGACCTCTTCTGAGGCAGGTGCGACCTGTACAAAATGGACGGGTTGCACTTGAATCCCAGAGGGACCAATATTTTGGCGGGGAGGTTTGCTAAGGCTATTGGGGAGAATTTAAACTAGAATTGTTGGGGGGGGGGGGGGTGTAAACCGAACTGAAGAAACTGGGAAAGAAGCGGTTGGCTCACAAATAGAGAAAGCTTGGAGGAAGTGTGTGAGGGAGGATAGGCAGGTGATACAGAAGGGATGCGCTCAGACTGACAGTTTGAGATGTGTCTATTTTAATGCAAGCAGTATTGTGAACAAAACGGATGAGCTTAGAGCGTGGATCAGTACTTGAAGCTATGATGTGGTGGCCATTACAGAGACTTGAATGGGTCAGGGACAGGAATGGTTATTTCAAGTGCTGGATTCTAGATGTTTCAGAAAGGAGATGGAGGGAGACAAAAGAGGTGGGGGCGAGGCACTATTAATCAGAAAAAGTGTCACGGCTGCAGAAAAGGTGGACGTCATGGAGGGATTGTCTATGGAGTCTGTGTGGGTGGAGGTTAGGAACAGGAAGGGGTCAATAACTCTACTGGGTGTTTTTTATAGGCCGACCAATAATAACAGGGATATCGAGGAACAGATAGGGAAACAGATCCTGGAAAGGTACAATAATAACAGAGTTGTCGTGGTGGGAGATTTTAATTTCCCAAATATCAATTGGCATCTCGCTAGAGCAAGGGATTTAGATGGGGTAGAGTTTGTTAGGTGTGTTCAGGAAGGTTTCTTGACACAATATGTAGGTAAACCTACAAGAGGAGAGAATGTGCTTGATTTGGTATTGGGAAATGAACCTGGTCAGATATCTTAGTGGGAGAACATTTTGGAGATAGTGATCATAATTCTATCTCCTTTACAATAGCTTTAGAGAGCAATAGGAACAGACAAGTTAGAAAAGCGTTTAATTGGAGTAAGGGAAATTATGAGGCTATCAGGCAGGAACGTGGAAGCTTAAATTGGGAACAGATGTTCTTAGGGAATGGTACGGAAGAAATGCGGCAGATGTTCAGGGGATATCTGTGTGAAGTTCTGTATAGGTACGTTCCAATGAGACAGGGAAGTTATGGTAAGGTACAGGAACCTTGGTGTACAAAGGCTGTAGTAAATCTAGTCAAGTAGAAAACAAAAGCTTACAAAAGGTTCAGAGAGCTAGGTAATGTTAGAGATCTAGAAGATTATAAGGCTAACAGGAAGGAGCTTAAGAAGGAAATTAGGAGAGCCAGAAGGGGCCATGAGAAGGACTTGGTGGGCAGGATTAAGGAAAACCCCAAGGCATTCTACAAGTATGTGAAGAGCAAGTGGATAAGACGTGAAAGAATAGGACCTATCAAGTGTGACAGCGGGAAAGTGTGTATGGAACCAGAAGAAATAGCAGAGGTGCTTAATGAATACTTCACTTCAGTATTCACTATGGAAATAGATGTTGGTGATTGTAGAGATGACTTGCAGCAGACTGAAAAGCTTGAGCATGTAGATATTAGGAAAGAGGATGTGCTGGAGCTTTTGGAAAGCATCAAGTTGGATAAGTCACCAGGATTGGATGAGATGTACCCCAGGATACCCCAGGCTATATTTCTATGTTTTATTGACTGTCCTGTTTTATATATGTAACTCTCGCTTTGGCTAGCTGCTTAATATAGGGGGTGATAGCCCCCGGCCTGATCAAACTTAAGAAATCTCGTTTGGGTGGATGCTATGCGATGTGTCCCCGTTACGAATCAGTACCCCAAAATAACAAACAGTGCACAATATGCGATTAAACGATTGAGCTTTATAATTCTTACTTTGTCTATATGGTTAGTAAAGAAAACAAAAAAAAAGAAAAAGGACCCATTCTCATGAAACAGTCTATTGCGCAATGTTGCAGCTCACTGATAAGCTGGTCGTCCACCATTGATCTCCTCTCCTCTGATTGCCGCTGACCTTCGGACCCTGGCTCCAAATCCACTCTGCCTGGCGGTCTACCAACTCCCTCCATTCGTGTCTTCTCTCCTCATCTCTCTCCTGCAAAAGACCATGAAAATCTCTCTTCCAGACTCACAAGAAAGAACAACATCCCTCTCATTGGATAGTCCTGCATTCCAAAGCCCCGTTATCTCTAGTTGTAACCCAAACATTGCTGCTACAGAGAAACCATTACCTCAGCAGTGAAACATTACAGGGAGGCCATTGCATTAGTAGTGAAACCTTACAGCATGTTACATATACTATTTATTAAAAATTACTATAAATTGCACATTTCACATTCAGACAAAGATGTAATGTAAAGATTTTTACTCCTCATGTATATGAAGGATGTTAGTAATAAAGTCAATTCAGTTAAAAGATTTTCAGCAACACAGTTAACAGTTTGAAACAGGAACTTCTATATGTGTGTGAAATAACCCTGCAATCTGGGAAAGCAGGCTGGTATATATTGGTCCTGAAGAAGAGTCTCATACTGAAAGGTCATCTGTTTGCTCTTTATCGTACATGCTGCCTGACCTTCTGAGTTTCTGCAGCATTCTGTGTATGTGACTTTGGATTTCCAGCATCTGCAGATGTTTTCTTGTTTGGTATTTATTGGTATTGGTATTAGTATTGGTTTATTATTTTCACATGTACCAAAATACAATGAAAAGCTTGCCTTGGCTCCTGTTCATACAGCACTTTGCAGCAGAACAAGGAAAACAAAAACAATGCAGAATAAATTGAAACAACAATAGAGAAATGTGGAGTGCGGATAAACCATAAAATGCAAGCTCTTAACAAGGTAGATCGCATGCCAATGTGTCATGTGACATACTTGCATCCTCATCATCATCATCATCATGTGATGTAACTGCAGCCAAGGCAACACATGACTTGTAGAGTGAAAGGAAAAGGCAGCACTTGAATAAGCAAAGTAAGTCCATGCAGCTGTTGTGTTAACTCAACATTTCTGGGTCTGTCTCGCAGTAATTTTTATTGTCTCTGTGATGCACGTGTGCAGGAATTACGTGAGGAAATGGGATTGACTGCATTGCTTTGAGAACCAGCATAAACTCAATAGACTGAATGATTTCCTAATGAAATATGTAGTGTTAGCCAGTTTCCTTCCAGGTTGAAGGTAATGTTATTTATAACATATTGCAGTTTGCAATTGAGTATTGTTTCAAAGACTGTAATGATATTATCTTTTCTAAAGGAGACTAGAATCATAACCCTATCTCTTTCTGGAGTTTTTATGTGATGTTGTAGGATTGCAAGACTCCCTTCAAGCAATATTCATTCCACCTATTTTATACAGGCTGCTAAGAAGGCACCTGTAAATACAACGGATACCATGAGCTCAAAGTCATAAAGAGACAGATTGCAGAATATATAGTCTCTGATGCTAAGCGTGTATCCTTCCATTAGCTTCTCTTTCCTTTTAGAAAAAAATAGGGAAGCCAATAAGCAATGGGATTTCCTCTTCACATCTCAATTAAGTTTCTGAAATTATGTCCAGTCAGCTGATTGAAAAGTATATAAAGGCCAAGTATTTGGAGGATAGACCACAGTCAACAGCGCACTGACGATGTGTCCTGACGTGATGATGTAACATTTGTAATTAAATTGCCAAGATCGGAGAAAATCCAACCCAACTAATATGGAGGTACTATAGGGAGAAATTGTACACAAGCTAGGAGAGAAGCAGGCTATCCTCTCTGAGTTGCCCTACATAGAGTTGCTAGTGATAAAGCAAAATTTTGGTGTAAGTTAAGAGAAATAATTGAAATTCACGAGAGACATGCTGCAAATGTCTTGGTTAAATTTTAAATGCCCAAGAAATATGTGAGACAATGTGACCTATGGGGTACAGGATGGTACATGAATGATGCGTGCCAGTAACAAGAAGTTTTGCACTTTATGGGTTAGATGAAGCAGTGACTAGGGGAAGGTGAGAGTAATTGGAGGATGATCATATCAGTTGCTCAGAAGGATTCCATGGATCTTGCCTAGCAAAAATATCGAGCCTATGAAGAATAGTCAGGGCAGAACAATCCTGGTTGAGCTAGACCAGTCTTGAACATGTTCATGGAAGGCCTGAGGTCAACCCATCAGGAGCATGGACTCAGGAACAGGAGAGGGATCCACTTACCTTGCAGTAGTTTCATAGGAGGAAGAGATGGACTGGAAGAGAGGAAAGAGAAGTCATAAGTCCATTTAATTAACAAAGCTGCTGTAAGGAGACAAAGAACTTGCTTTGTGTCAGTGATTAGCAAAGAGCAATTACACTAGACACACAGAGCAAGGTAGATGATATGTTACACTGATAGCTTCCCAGATCATGGCTGGAGGCAGATTCCTAATAAGGCAAGGAGTTGTGAGAGTAAGCCACCAGAACAGTAGAAACAACAGCTAACCCATCTCCGTCCAACCTCACCTCTGACTATATTATAAAATTAGTGGACATTGTTCTGGTCAGACCAATCACTGGTGATGGCTTTCATTCCCAGCTCCGGGGGACACACAATTCTACACAACAGCTTTGTTAGGGGTCCACTACTGCAGTCAAGGGCTTCAGTTGCAATAGCTGACCTGCCTTCGTCCTTTATGCTACTTATATTGCAGGTGAGTGTTTGTGGAGTTTTCATGTTCTCCTTCGGAGTGCATGGGTTTCTCTCAGGTGCTCCAGTTTCTTCCCATATGTGAGGGGTTTGTGGGTTAATTGGCTGCTGAAACTTGCCCCACTAGGCAATGTTCCCTCTGACTGTGTGCATGCATGCACACACACATCTTTTGCTATTAGTCCACAAAGGAATTTAAACTGGGCACAAAAAGTTGCCACCCTTTACATCATTGGCATATTAAGTATATTTCATGATCATACACAAATTTTCTGGTTTCTAATGTGGACGGTGTTGACAAGGTGGAGTTTGTGATGATTTGTCTGCCGGTTTTACAACTGGCTTATTCATACTGTTTTTTATTGAAGAAATTATTGATTCACTCTATCGAATTCCAAAGAAGCAAAGTGCGTGAAGCACAAAAGAACTGCTAGTTCATTTAATGCAGAATGGTTTAATGAAACAGTAGAAATTGCTACAGCTAAAGCTCATGAGGTCTGGAATGTGCAGCTATGAGAAATATTCATGTACAAAGCAGAAACTGGTGTTACCTGCGTGCACAGTCACGATGATAAAATTGCTGGAGAATTTGCAAATGGGAAGATGTGAAGTGATATTTGAAAACATGACTTTTTAAAGCATCATTTAGCAAGTAAATCACATAAGGACTGTGTGTAAAAGCCCCGTTGAGAAAATCCTTTATTACCCACCACAGGCCTGCTATGTGTCTTTTTTGAGAGTGCAGATGAACAAGAGCAAAAATGATCAAACCCGGAACAGATCAAAGTTCTTATTGACAGTGTTTTGCTAGCTGTTAAAATGACTACAGATCGTCAACCCTGCCTCCCTGTCTTTATTTTATTTTTTTCTTCTATATTATGTATTGCATTGAACTGCTGCTGCTAAGTTAACAAATTTCACGACACATGCCGTTGATATTAAACCTGATTCTGATTCTAAATACCTCTATATATAAAACTCGGTGCGCACATGTTTGTCACTTGGCAAAAAAATTGCACAGCACAAGATTTTTTGCGCACGCTAGTCATTACAAATTAGAAGGAACATTCTCCGTAGTGTGTGGATGTGAAAAAAATAAAATGGGGTTAGTGAAAATTGATATCTGATAGCCAGCATTGACTTGATAGACTGAAGGGTCTGTTTTCCTGCTGTGGTGTGGCAGCTTGAGAGTTCATTTTGATTTGGACAAAGTGAAAGGGAATGCATAATGAGTGAGAAAATGGGCTCAAAATCTCTTACACATTTGTTAAATGAGTATTAGGAGAATATTTGAATTAATCTTTTTGCTCCAGAATAATAGGATATAACCAACTGAACAACTGTGAATTTAAGAGGCAGTGTCTCTTTAAGAAGTTGTGTCAAAGTGTGCATGTGTGGTCGCCATTCATGTTTTCTTTTCTTGATATGGTCTCCTTTACATCGACAAGACAAAATGCAACCTCACAGAACACAGACACTCAGTCCAAAATAGCCATCCCAAGCTCCTGCGCAGACCAATTCAACTTCCCACTCTGTTCCCACAATGACGCATTCATTCCTGGCCAGAGTGAAGCTCAATGCAGTTTTATATCCACCTGCTAGCCTATAACCCAACGACAGGAGTATTGAGACGCACAACATGCTGGAGGAACTCCGCAGGTCGGGTAGCATTCATCGAAGCGAACAGTCAACATTTCGGGCCGAGACCCTTCGTCAGGACTGAAGAGGGAGGGGCAGGGGCCTATAAAGAAGGTAGGGGGGAGGGTGGGAAGGAGAAGGCTGGTAGGTGCCAGGTGAAAAACCAGTAAGGGGAAAGATCAAGGGGTGGGGGAGGGGAAGCAGGTAGGGGATAGGCAAGAAAGGTGAAGAAGGAATGTAAGGGGAAAGCACTCTGGGTAGTAGAAGGAGGCGGAACCATGAGGGAGGTGATAGGCAGCTGGAGGAAGAGGCAGAGTGAAACTGGATGGGGGATGGGAGGGGGAGGGAATTACATCTGCTCCCAGGATGAGGCTTTCTGTTCTAGGTCATCTCAAATGTCCTCTTTCTTTAAGGATTGTGGATTCCTTTCTGCCATCATCAATGATGCCCTCACCCACATCTCCTCCATTTCCCGCACTTTGGCCCTCACCCCATCCTCCCATCACCACAACAGGAACAGAGTTCCCCTTGTCCACACCTACCACCCCACCAGCCTCCGGATCCAGCACATTATCCTCCACAACTTCCGCCACCTTCAACAGGACCCCACCACTAAGGACATCTTTCCCTCTCTACCTCTCTCCACTTTCCGCTGGGATTGTTCCCTCTGTGACTCCCTGGTCCACACGTCCCTCCCCACGGATCTCCCACCTGGCACTTATCCTTGCAAGCGTAAGTGCTACACCTGTCCCTATACCTCCTCTCTTACCACCATTCAGGGCCCCAAACAGTCCTTCCAGGTGAGACAACACTTCACTTGTGAGTCTGTTGCAGTCATGTATTGCATCCGGTGCTCCCAGTGCAGCCTCCTCTACATCGGTGAGACCCGACGCAGATTGGGGGACCACATTGTCGAGCACCTCTGCTCCGTCCACCACAACAGACAGGATCTCTTGGTTGCCATCCACTTCAACTCTGCTTCACATTCCCATTCGGCCAAACTCAGGTTGGAGGAGCAACACCTCATATACCGTCTGGGTAGTCTCCAGCCCCTTGGCATGAACACTTCTAATAATTCCCTCTCCCTCCCTTCCCCATCCCAGTTTCACTCTGCCTCCTCCTCCAGCTGCCTATCACCTCCCTCATGGTTTCACCTCCTTCTACTACCCATAGTACTTTCCCCTTACATTCCTTCTTCACCTTGTCTGCCTATCCCCTCCCTGCTTCCCCTCCCCCACCCCTTGATCTTTTCCCTTACTGGTTTTTCACCTGGCATCTACCAGCCTTCTCCTTCCCACCCTGCCCCCCCACCTTCTTTGTAGGGTACCTGGCTCCTCCCTCTTCAGTCCTGACGAAGGGTCTCAACCCGAAACTTTGACTGTTCATTTCCATGGATGCTGCCCGACCTGCTGAGTTCCTCCAGTGTGTTGTGCGTGTTGTTTTGACCCCAGCATCCGCAGAGTATTTTGTGTTTACAACAGGAATATTGAGATTTCCAATTTTAGGCAATTCTCTTTTTTCTTTATTTGCCCTCTCTCTCTCTCTCTCCTACTTCTGATCTTCCAGTCCTCTCTTTTTGTCCTCTTTCCTGTCCCTCAGTCCTCCTCCTATCACCCACTTCACACATAGATCATTCCCCCCCCCCCCCCCATCTTGTTCTACTGTTCTTCACCTCTCCATTTTCTATTGTCGTGTATTGGTTCCCATTCTCACCATCTTCACTTATCCAAATCCAGCTCTGGTAGCGCTTTATGTTCCTTCTCAGCTTTCTCCAGCAGCTGCCTCTAATCTTCAAACTTCCCTAGCCCACCTTCCAGCATCTGCCATTGTTTTCCATTTCTCTCTCTTTGTCTGGCTCCATTGAGCATTCACCTGCCATAGTCTTCTGATGTACTCTCGCTCCTCTCCTCTACCTGGCACAAGCTGTCTGTCACATTTATACCCCTCCTCAATCCACCAATCACCTGAAGTCCTTTGTTGCCATTCTCTTCTCCTTTCTCTACAGCCACCCTGCTCTTGAACCAAGATGCTGGCAATTTCTTTCCTGCCATTGATGCTGCTCAACCCATTGAATTCTTCAGGCAGATGTGTGTTACTCCAGATACCAAAATCTGCAGTCTCTATGTCTTCTTTCCTTTTCATCTTCAGAGTGTCTGAAGGAAATTTTGCTTAGGAAATTTACTGCTTATTCTATCACTCGCAAATATTTTCGAAGATACTGAAGGAAGAAAACATCATGCATGAATTTTGGTTTTGTCTTACTTTGATTTAAATTTAAGTTTTTTTAAAAATTTCTTTCCTTTGGAATTAATAAGTAAAGAGAAAGGCCCAGATTCCACACCAGGTGGAAGCCTGGTCAAGATGTTAAAAATGTGTGTATCTATTCCATATTTGAGATACCCACATTCAAGAGAGAGTGGGAAATTAGTGATACTGCAAAATTGATGATTAGTGTGTAATCAGATTAGGGATTTGAGATTGATATTTTGGGGAAAAAGACTGGGACATAATCTTAAATTCTGATTGTCTTAATGAGGGGGGGGAGATGGAGAGGGAGAGGGACTCTGCCTTAAAGTGTTGTTGATCAGTGATGAGGAGATGTTATCCACCCTCACTGATTGAAGTCTGCTGATGAAGACATTGAGTATCCATTTGCAGAGTGAGATACAGAGGCTGGGTCTTGAAGCTCGATGATGAGTTTGGATGGAATAAGTTGTAGTTGATGAACAGCAGGTTGACATATGAGTTCCTCTTGTCCAGATGGTCAAGCACAGAATGAGGAGCCAGAAAAATTGCATCTGCTGTTGAGATGTTGTGGCAGTAGGTTAATTGAAGCTGATTCAGATAATCTTTGAGGCAGGAGTTACCATAAGACATAGGAGCTGAATCAGGCCCAGTATAGTAGGTATGTGTAGAAAATGGAAGACTACAGGAAATCTGGATTGCCCTTTCTTGACCTGTTTCTTAAACAGTTCTTGACATAAATGTAGCCTTGAGTTCACTGTCATCAGAATCCAACAACCTTTCTTTCTTCTATCACTGATTATCCCAGCCTCAATTTGCAACATCCAAAACAAACCACAAAATGATGAGGTCTAAAGTAGGGATGATTTCAAATTCTTCATTCCAGCTTATTTTCCATGTGGAAGCATTAGTTGACAGCTTGGTTTTCCTGGAGCAATGTGTTATTTGGTGGCTGGTCATATAGCAGACTTGATAAGCTCTTGTGTATAGTATAAAAAGGAGATCTTTGAAATCCTGTTCGTAGAAGAATTTTAATGGTTGAGTAATAGATTATTGGTTGCTTTTAAAGTCTGTTGCTGAAGATACAAATATCTAGGTTTTGTTGCTATAAGCATGGTTGATGGGCTAATTTGAAATAGTGTATCTCATGGCAAACCCACTATCATCAACTGATGAATCTCAGGGTTGTATATGGTAACGTATACGTACATTGATAATAAATATACTTTGAACTTTGACTTTGATCTTCAATATTTTAAACCAATCTCTTGTTCCCTCAATATATAATCTACTATATAAGCTTAATAATAAAAATTAGTTCAAAAACAAAACAAAAATGAAAAAAACGATGTAAGTGACAATAGGCTTAAACTTCCTGAAGAAAGGAATTTGACGAACCATGCTGTTAGATTTTATCGTGCACTGTTTGATAGAAAAATGAAACAAAATGTTATATATACTTATTAAACTAATGGTATTTTGGAGTGAGATTGGACAGCTGAATGGCATTACATTAACAATGAACATGTTCTGAAATGTATTTGCAGCATTAATTTCCAGCTAAGATTCTGTGGTGAATTTAATTAGCAATTAACTTTCAAATCCAGAAAATTCTGGTAATTACTGGCAGGGTGAAGACACTATGCCATTTGTGTGAAACAAATAGCAGAAAAGTGTCAAATCTCCAGGGTCTTCTGGAAGTTTGCAACTCGTAACATATTTCTTAATCACTTCAGCTTGATAGCTAATTTGTGCATTTGTTATTAATGAAAAATTATCCAGTAGGATCTTAGCCAATATTAATCAATGGAAGTTTGACATGTAAATACATACTATCATTCTAACATGAAGGAAGCAAGGAAGATTCATAATTAATTCATTATTTGTATCATCATGCATTGACAAAAATAGTATAATAAAAACATTCGTAACCTAGGCAGATACCTGTATTAATTAGTTATTTGGCATATAAGGAGCTGACTTGGATACAGCTAACTTTTATCAATGTCTTAAATGCCACAGTACCTAGAAGTCAACATGAGATAGTTTAAGAAATTAGAGATATCAGTGCTGAAGGGAGTATCATATCAAATAATGTGGCAATAAGTGAGAATTGTGACAATGCTTTCTCAGTGTTGGGAGATCTCTACTTTTAGTGCAATATGACAGCTTTTGATTTGCTGAACTTTGATTAGTATAATGAGGAGTCTACCTCAATCAATTTTCTTACACAAATCCTGATCTTATATGACAATGATCTTTTTAATTATACAGAAAATACTGGGATAAATTGTTGCTTGAGATCTATAGCAGATTTATTGTAGTTTATTCGTTTACATAATGCCCCAATGCATTCATTAGGCACATTGGTTAATTGCTAGATTTTCCACAAACACTTCATTTAATTTTCAAAATTAAGAAAGCCCGCCATTTTAAATACTCATGTGAACTTACTAATGACATTTAATCTCATTTGATGGAGTTCATTAAACCATCCATCACACCAACATGGTATTGCTAATTACTCGAAGTGTAAAGATTAATGATCAAATGTTCTGCTCTCCTAAAAATTCAATTAGAATTTTGTTATTCAGCAAGAACTTCCAGTATTTTAAATTATTTATTTAACAATCTGATCAATATTTTAAACATACACTTTAAAATGGTCACTAACGGATTAGCAGCAAAATTAACATATTTATCCAGAGGCATTAAATAAACAAATTTAAATGACAACAAAATGCATTCTAATTATACAAACATAAATCATTTTAGTTGTGAAAAGCACTTCAGTTCCAATCACTTTTTTAAAGAAGTTACAAGCTCTATTAATTTGCAAGCTCTGGTAAACTTTTTTCTCAAGCTCTTTTTCAGAAAGTGTAAAACATGATTAAAATTTAAAGAATACTTAGTCTCAGGATGCACCAATGCCTTAACAACAAACTCTGAGTAAGGAGTAGTTACAATGGTGTCACTTAACATAGTACTTCATGAATGAAAAGGAAGCTTCAGTCCTTCAAAGAGCTTTACAGCTTGACAGATTTATATTGATCTAACTCAGATGAAATTATTCTCAGATCATTTTCTGCAAGTATGTTTTGTCATGAGGGCAATAGATAAATTCTAGATTAGCATAGATAATCCCATAGAACATTGGGAAAGAATACTGTATTCTTGTTCCACTTCTCAATTCTTTTAGTAATATGACTGTGTCTATTATTACTAATGACAAAAATTAAATTGTTCACTCCCTGTCCTATACTTGACGTTAGCTCAGTACAAACATCAGAAATTAGAGGATGATATACAAGAGCTATTATATACAAATCATGAAAGTTTTAAAAAGCACTTCTGACAGATTCTCAACTAGTTTTGAACTTTTTTCCAAACTTTTAAAGATTCTACTGTTATGATCCCAGCCCCCCCTCCTTTGTGAGAATCGCAAGAGCCCTAGTGAAGGGGGGGGTCAATGACCCAAGAGAAGAGAGAGATACGTGCAGTGTCCCTCGTTTCACGGCGAGGCAAAAGCTGGCGACTGTGGTCATTGTCTCTTGGAGACACCTTTGTGAATTGGGAACTGTACTACGTGTATACCCTCAGGGCAATGTGGGTGGAGAGACGGAGAGAGATTGCATCATCCCAACCTGATTGACATCTGAGACCCCGTGAGTTCAGATAAAAGAGGGGTTGTAAAGACGGCCCCCCAGATGCACCAGAAGACACGCTAGAAATCCTGTGACAGCGTTTAATAGTGACAGCCGGTGGGGGGGACTCGTGTGCGTCCTTTCCTTGCCTGGGATTGGCGACCTCACCACGGAAGAACGGCTTTAGCTACGGGAGAGGCCACAAGTGAATGGCCACCCCCGAACGAGACTCCGACGGATCGAACTCATAAAGGTTGGAAAACCCGCCGGGTAACTGTTCCATTCTATACCTATCTCTCTCTCTCCAACAAAGTGCACCACCGCGACACCCAAAAGACGGCAGCTGGTGGAACTGCAGTGACCTCGAGAGACTTTTATATTTACATCGGACAAAATATTACCCCTAGACAACGATAGAGCTTGTTTCTTATTGATTAGATAGATAGATAGATAGATACTTTATTCATCCCCATGGGGAAATTCAACTTTTTTCCAATGTCCCATACACTTGTTGTAGCAAAACTAATTACATACAATACTTAACTCAGTAAAAAAATATGATATACATCTAAATCACTATCTCCAAAAGCATTAATAATAGCTTTTAAAAAGTTCTTAAGTCCTGGCGGTAGAATTGTAAAGCCTAATGGCATTGGGGAGTATTGACCTCTTCATCCTGTCTGAGGAGCATTGCATCGATAGTAACCTGTCGCTGAAACTGCTTCTCTGTCTCTGGATGGTGCTATGTAGAGGATGTTCAGAGTTTTCCATAATTGACCGTAGCCTACTCAGCGCCCTTCGCTCAGCTACCGATGTTAAACTCTCCAGTACTTTGCCCACGACAGAGCCCGCCTTCCTTACCAGCTTATTAAGACGTGAGGCG
This sequence comes from Hemitrygon akajei, assembly GCF_048418815.1. Taxonomy (NCBI): domain Eukaryota; kingdom Metazoa; phylum Chordata; class Chondrichthyes; order Myliobatiformes; family Dasyatidae; genus Hemitrygon; species Hemitrygon akajei. Next base: position 112,819,026 of record NC_133125.1, read on the forward strand.
TCCCTCTTCTTAATGCTTCCTCCCCAACACGCCACCACAAAGAAGAGGGCGCTCTCCACAACTGACCTATAGAACATCTTCAGCATCTCACTACAGACATTGAATGACGCCAACCTTCTAAGGAAGTACAGTCGACTCTGTGCCTTCCTGCACAAGGCATCTGTGTTGGCAGTCCAGTCTAGCTTCTCATCTAACTGTACTCCCAGATACTTGTAGGTCTTAACCTGCTCCACACATTCTCCATTAATGATCACTGGCTCTTACTATACCTGCGCTTTAGATTGAGTATTGACGACGTATGTTATCTGATGTTTGTATTAACCTTACTTTTGTGCCCCTTTATAAATAAAAACTTCTAAAAGATAGTGCCATCAGACTTCAACAGACCTCTCCATCTTTGCTGGTAAGTGATCCAGTTACGGGATACGTAACACTACCTTGTGACATTCAGAGGAGTATATGCATATGATCATAAAGTATGCTTTTGTTTATTCATTGTTGACATGCTGACAACAGTACTTAGGCCAATACTTATTGTTCATGCCTATTTGCCCTTGAGTTGCATTCTTGAACTCTGCTATCCTTCTTGGGAAGATACCCTTATGCTATAATTGGGCTGAGGGTTTGATCTGGTGATAATGAATGAACAGGGATATGTTTCTAAGTCAGGAATGTGTGTGAGATGGAGAGGAACATCAACCTGTTGTCCTTACCTTTCTTGGGAATGACCTTTGTAAGTAGGTGAGGTGCTGGTGAAGAAGCCTTGGAACATGGTAGTGGTATATTTTGCCATGTTACAGCCATTGTATAGCAGCAATGCAGGAATGAATAGCATATACTTAATTATTAGGAGAATACTTCGAAGTGCTGGTTGAATGGACTTCTTTGTCCTGGATAGTGTTGAGTCACATGAATATTCTAGAGGTGAACTCATTCAGCCAAATTGAGAATGCCTTGCATGTGATAGAAAGGCTTTTAGAAGACAGGTGGTGAGTGACTGTCCACTGACCTGCACTTATATCCAATGTATTTTGATATGGTGTGATTCTGCCAGATAGTGTGAAATTGGATAACGCTATGTTACTGACATAACTATTTTAATTGGTCATTGGCAATGAAGCAAATACAAGAGATTCAGATACTACCTCCAAAAAGCCATGTCACATGCTAAGTGGCCTTTCCAGCCCAAACCTGAATCACAGAAGGATGCTTGACAGCTGTGGCAGGGCTTGAATGCTGTCACCGCGTGTAAAATAAAACCAAGCGACATACGTGACAACGAGGTTTCACTTCCAGATGAATTCAATGACTTTCATGTTTGTTTTGACTGACAATGTAAATAGTGTTACTCTGTACTGCAGTTAATTAATGCCAACTACAAGCAAGTATAGTTAAAAAAACTAAAGTGAAAAAATGCAGTAAAAAAAACAAGTGATCCAGAAGAATCTTGAATCTATAAGGCAAAATGTGCTGCTAATTAATGATTATGTGTTTTTCTGGAACCTTACAAACTATTCACTAAAATGAAAAACATGTTGAAATAAGCAAAAAAAAAGCATCATATAGGAACTCTCATCAAGATATATAATGCAAAAATGCAACAAAAGCACTATACAAAGTCACTATAACAATAATATTTGATTACATCACACAGGATGGAACAGAAATATGATGAAGGATGTTTGTCTTTTGACTTTCAAATTCAGTGTAGGCACTGTAATTATGAGTGTTTAGAACATAGATCATAGAAGAAAACAGCACAGGAACAGTCCATTCAGCCCACAATACTGTGCTGACTCATTTCACTTCCTTAGTCTATAATAGGTATCCAAATTTGCTACCATACATCCCAAAGCCTTATAAATTTAAATGTCTTTGTATTAACCCATCAAAATTCTCTTCTCTAAAGATTTTGTAAAAGTATCTTCTTTTATTTTGTTTTGAGTCCACTCCAGCTGCTATCTTTTTAATTTTATTGCATTTCTTTATAAAATCTAATAATGGTAGGCAGTCTGAGACACTTGACAGTATGATTTGCCCCTTAATCAGTAAGACCAGAAGAGTATGCAGTCTTGTATTATTTCCAGTAAGTATATCCAAGCCTATGCATTATTTCAACAGGATTGTAAGCATTTACTTCCAGGGCTCAACTCTCTGCAGATGGTAAAATCATATCATATTCTCAGATGATCCATTTTGGCAACAAAATACACGTAATCAAGAACAGAAAATATCTCTAATCTTTTCTCCTGCAGTGATCCAGAAATTTACACCATTTTTGTGCTTGAAACTTTTGTATGAGGTATTAGTTTTATTTTAATGGAGACTCTGATCTTTTGCATTGAGCCATCAACTGTCCAGAACAGACAGAAATCATAGAATTTAGAAGCACACTTAACAGTGGCATTACCAAATCCACACGTCTTTGGGCTGTTTGAGGAGACCCGTAATGTCACGGTGCAAAGTTACAAACTACACGCAGTCAGTGCTGAGATCAAGATTGAACCTGGGTTTCTGGAGTAGAGGCAGCAGCTCTACTCACTATGTCACTGTGGTTCCCTCTGGAATGACAGAGCAAGTCAGAAGTGAACAAAAGCACCAGAGTGCTGTGGTTGCTGAAGATGCAAAAACAGATAGTGTGACTGAGCATCTCCTCAGAACAGGGAACTAACAAGCTTGGAGCTTCTCCAAGCTGATCTTAGTTACATGGAAGATCCAAACAAACAAAACTGACTGGTCCAGACATTCAGTCTGAGTCACTTGTCAGTGATGCTAAGCACTTGAAGGATTTCCTTAAGATGTGTGGGATTGTGTTTGGATCTTCGAATAAACATTTTATTTTGTTTGAAGTCTCAGAATTTTCTGTGTATTTTGACACATGACTACTTGGTGAATTCACTTGAGAGAGAAGAAGAGAGACTGTGTGAGCAAGTGACTGAGTGAAAAGTGTTTGTTAAATTGGTGTTGGAAGATATTTAAATTATTTGTCTTGTTCTCCAGGAGTATAAAATGTGAAAGGTGCTGCTACTGTACTTGAAATAGATTCGCAGGACGCTCCACCCAACCGTATTTTCCTTCATTCTTTGGAACGTGTGTGGAAATCAACTTTTGAATCTGAGGTTTTCAGATTTTTTTGCTGAAGTTTTCATGAAAGGAAAGTGCAAGCATAGATTTTTGTTTTGTCCTATCTGTGTTTGAAGTTTGATTTCTTTCCTTTGGAATTGATTGTGCAGATGGACAATATTATATCACAACCTCGGTTAAGAAGTACCATGACAGGGGGTTTAAGTGCAAAATTACTCTAACCAACTTCTGCAGGAGGCCTCTCATTCTGCCAGGCTAAGCCAATATCCACAGGAGGGGGGTGGTAACACTACACTTAAGCAGACCCTGGGGGAATTACCTTCACCTGTATGGAGAAGAGCTGCCAGAGCATTGAAAATAGAACATAGAACTGTACAGCACAGTATATGCCCTTCAGCCCATGATGTTGCGCCAAACTCTTCATCTGCTCTAAGCTCAATCTAACCTTTCCCTCTCACATTTCCCTTTCATCTGTGTGCCTATGTCAGAGTCTCTTAAAAGTATCTAAGGCACCTGTGGAGGCAAGTACCATGTTCCCATGACCCTCTGAGTAAAAAATTCATACCTCTGACATCTGCCCTTTGTGTTCCTCCAAACTTCTTGAAAGATACACTTTGATATTAGCCATTTACACCCTGGGAAAAAAATAAGTCTCTGGTTGTCCACCCTGTTACTGCCTTTTGTTATCTCATATACCTCTATTAAGTCACCTCTCATCCTCCTTCATTGCATAGAGATAAACCTTAGCTCTCTCAACATACCCTCTTAAGACATGCTCTCTAATCCTGGCAGTGTATTCGTATATCTTCTCTGCAGTCTCTCTAATATTGTCTATAATAAGGCAACCAGAACAGACCATAATTCTCCAAGTGGGGTCTAACAGAGTTCTATAGAACTGCAACGTTACCTTGCAGCTCTTGAAATCAATCCCCTGATTAATGAACACCAACTCAACATATGTCTTCATAACCACACTATCAACTTGAGCAGCATCTTTGAGGGATCTTTGGACATGGATCCCAAGATCCCTCTGTCCCACCACACTACTTCGAGCCTCCTATTAATCCTATATCCTGCCTTCAAATTTGACCTTCCACTTCATACTTCTCTGGATTAAACTCTGCATCTTGTTGTAACCTACAACAACCTTCTGCACTGTCCACAATGATACCAACCTTCATGTCATCTACACAGTTACTAAACCACCCTTCCACTTTCTTATAAAAGTCTCTTATGAAAACCCAGAAAGCAGGTTTCCCAGAACAGATCCATCTTGAACACCACAGTTCTCCAGGCTGAATCTACATCTATACTCTGCATTCTATGGGCAAGCCAATTCTGAGTCCACACGGCCCAAGTTTACCTGATCCCATGGCTCCTGACTTTCTGAATGAGCTTACCCTGGAGAATCTTATCAATCACCTTACTAAAATCCACATACATCATTTCCACTGCTCTAACTTCATCAATGTATTTTGTCACATCCTTAAAGAATTCAAATTCGGCTCATGAGGCATAACCTTTCTCTCACAAAATCCTGCTATCACTAAGCAGACTATACCTGAAAAATCAAAGTTAGAATTAAATTTATTTTCAAAGTACATATATTTCACCATATAATACTCTGAAATGTATTTCCTTGTGAACATTAACAGTAAATACAAAATAAAGCACAATACAATCAATGAAAAACTGCACTTGACAGAAACAGACAAACAACCAATGTGCAAAAGCAAAAAAATGTGCAAATACATAAAGAAAAGGGGAAAAAAATATTGGTAAGATGAGTTGCAGGGTCCTTAAAAGTGAGAACATAGGTTGTGGAATCAGTTCTGTGTCAGGATGAGTTACCGTAAGTTATTCCCTCTGGTTCAAGAGACTGATGGCTGAGGGGTAATAACTGTTCCTGAACCTGCTGGTCTGACAGTGAGACTCCTGTATCTCCTTCCTGATGGCTTCTGTGAGAAGGGAGAATGACCTGGATGGTGGGTGTCCCTGATGACTGATGCTGCTTTTCTGTGAGAGCGCTCCTTGTAAATACGCTCAAAGATGTGGAGGATTTTACTTGTGATGGACTGGGCTGTATCTACTATCTTTTGTAGGTTTTTCCATTCAAGGGCATTTGTATTATTTATACCAGGCTACGTTGCAACCATCAGTACATACTCTACTGCTCATTTATGGAAATTTGTCGAAGTTTTCAATGACATAAGGTATCTGCATGTAACACCTTGAGAAAGGTTTTACTGCCAATGTAAGCAACACACACAAAATGCTGGTGAAACACAGCAGGCCAGGCAGCATCTATAAGGAGAAGCACTGTCGATGTTTCGGGCCGAGACCCTTCGTCAGGACCCTCTCCAGAGTGCCAAAAGTAACAACATGTAAGTGCTTCCTTACTTACCTTCCCTTCATTGTCTTCCTATGTTACACAATGTACAGTTTCATTCTCAAATCTTTCATTAGAACTGGTCTTATTTCCGGCAGTGATGAGACAGCCTACAGAGGAGAGGTTGAAACCCTGACACAGTAGTGCTGAGATAACAACCTCTTCCTCAATGTCCAAAAAAACAAAAGAGCTAATTGTGGATTACAGGAGGAATGGAGACAGGCTCAGCCCGATCAATGAGTCTGCAGCTGAGAGGGTGAGTAGTTTCGAGTTAATCGGTATAACATCACCAATGATCTCACCTGCACTATACACACCGGCTTTGTGGCAAAAAAAGCACAACAGCATCTCTTCCACCTCAGGCAAATGAGGAGGTTCAGCATGGACCCCCAAATCCTCAAGACCTTCTACAGAGGAATCATCGAGAGCAGCCTGACTGACTGTATTACCACCTGGCATGGAAACTGCACCAACCTTGATCACCAGGCACTGCAGAGAGTGGTACGGACAGCCCAGCACATCTGCAGATGTGAACTTCCCTCCATTGAGGACATTTATAGCAGCAGGAGCAGAAAGAAGGCCTGGAAGATCATCAGGGACACCAGTCACCCCAACCATAAACTGTTTCAGTTGCTTTTGTCTGGCAAATGCTACCGCAGAATTAAAGCCGGCACCAACAGGCTATGGGACAGATTCTTTCTACAAGCCATTAGACTTTTAAATTTCCATGTCTGTACATTGTAGCAGAGTTATAGTGCAAACTCCTTCACGTTGTGGGATGGATGTAAGGTTTAAATAAATTCTAATTAACTTGTAACATAGATCTGCACACATGTTGCATGAACATTCAGGCATGGTCTGGTACACGGCATACAAATGGATTTCAATGACTGTCTTTGAATATACTCTTTATAATCAGACCACTGACCAGAAACTTACCTGGACCATTACATTAAAAACCTGTGTGACAAAAGCATATTAGATGAGATTTATCTGACTCACTTTTCCAATGACAATCCACTAGACAAGAGTGTGCTGCAGTACTTCCTATTTCTATGAATACAGCTATTGCAACAATCAGAAACCGAGTACTATCCTTGACAAAGACGCAGGCTTGTTTACCACCAATGCAACATCACTGATGTCCAATATCTGCACCATCAATGCAACAGAGCTTCAGTACAAGTCTCTACAAAATACAGTGCAACAAATCACCAGTATTTCATCGACAGTACTTTCTAAATTTCCAATTTTTATCATCTAGAGCTTGAGAACAATAATAAATCAACCATGATAGAATGGCGGAGCAGACTTGATGGTGCATGTGTCTTAATTCTTCTCCTACGTCTTATGGTCTAAGGACTCATGGTTAGCCACAAACATTCACCAGAGGCTTACAGACAGCCTCAATCAACATTTCTACCTTGTCTGTTCTGCTTCCCATTCTTCCTCTTATGAGGATTAGCTTACATTCTCTAAGTTCCCTGTCTATGTTGTATTTGTTCCAAAGACAAAATTTTCCAGGACCTCTGAAATATCTTCCTTCTTCCTGAACTGTAACTTCCCCTCTGCCAACATGGATAGAGTCCTCATCAATTTTCATCAACTCCATTCTCATCCCTCCTCCACCTATACATGACAACAACAGAATTACCTCAGTCTTTACCTTCACCATACACCCTTTGCTTTGAACTTATCCGTTTATCCTTTGCAATTTCAGCTTGCTCCAGCAAGATCCTACCACCAAGTGCATATTTAAATCCCCTCTCCTTTTATAATTTTGCAGGAATCACACCCTTTGTGATTTCCAAGTCCATTCTTCTATCCCCACCAACAACTCTCCCTCTTAGGGCAATTTCCCATGAGACAATAGACTTTACCTGGTTTTCTGAGGCTACAACAGGATGTAGATTAGAAGGAAGTGTTGGAGTCCTGTTGAAGGGTCTTGACCTGAAACCCTTCATTTTTCTCCATAGATGCTGCCTGGCCCACTGAGTTCCTCCAGCATTTTGGTGTATATTGCCTTGAATTTTGAGCATCTGCAGATCTTCTTGTGCTGGATGGAGCAATGTCAGATGGTATTTAAAGCTGACATGTGTGAGGTGATGCATTCAAGGAAGTCAAATGAAGTTGGAAAATATACAGTAAATGGATGTGTCATAAGAAATGTTTATAAAGAGAAGTTGGCATATAAATCCATAGTTTACTGAAAGTGTTAAGGCAGACAGATAGAGTGATGATAAAGTTAAATGGCATACTTGTCTTCATAGGCTAGGATAGAGAAAATAGCTGAAGTATCTTCTTGTAACTTAACAACACTCAATTTCAGCCACACCTGGTACATGCCACCAGTGCAGAACTGGTCACTACACTATAAGGAGGATGTGGTTGTGCTGGTGAGTTTGTAGTAGAGTTTTACCAGGATGTTGTCCAGATTGGAGGAATTTAGTAATAGGGAGAGAATGGAGGGGCAGTGATGGTGTTCTATGGATCAAAGAAGGCTAAGAGGAGACTTGTTAATTATATAGATCTCTGAGTGAATAGGATAGGTAGTCGGAATCATTTCTGTGGTGGTGGGGATGCCAAAGCAAAAGTTTAAAGTATGAAGAAGGAGATTAAAGGGGTTCTGAGGTAGAACATTTTACACACAGAGAATGGTTGTATCTAGATACACTGCCAGAGGAGGTGTTTAAGGCACTGAATTAGGCAAGGCATAGAGGAATATGGATGCAAATTGGCAAATGGTTGTCAAGGACATGCTGGATGAAAGGCCAGTTCTGTACTATATCACTTTGTGACTCTATGACTCTATGACCTCTGCCCTTTCCACCAGCAGCCTGAGACTCTGGCACACACTTTCATATGAAGAGTTTTGTATTTACACACCAGCATCATGTTGATAGAATGGAAGCCCTTGCAGTTGATGAGTAAGCTAGGTGGGTGATCTGGTCATGTCTTAATCACACGGGAGCCAATACTACAAATACCAACTTTCTTTGACTGACATTACTGGATCAATTGATGAAAATCGTACATGCTACCAAACAAATCAATGTATCCCACTAATCCCTGAATAAAATGCCTAACACTTGTGAGTGATGGGGACTTTGGCATCATTGTTAGCACATAAATACCAAATTGATTTAGCAGAGGATTTAATTCCCACTGGTTGGAATTTTCTGTCATCCTGAGGCATTGGTGCAGTGACTTGTTGAGGTAAATTATGTTCCTGTAATCTGGACCTCACTTGTGATCCTAAAATTAGGAGGAATACATTGGTACTGAAGTTAGTGATGTTGTTGGAACTTAAACTGCCCAAGAGTTCAGTGATACATATTGATCCTTCTCTGAATTTCAATGTAACATGTCAGAAGTGGCCTCCAGGCTAATGTGATCATTCACAGGTCCAGTAAATTCAATCTGCAGTAAATTCTTCAACTTAACTGATCAGAAAGATGACTCCTTATTTACTCACATATCCACCTCATTTTACTAATCATATTTCTCCCAATGACCTGCTATTTAAAAGGACAATACTCAAAATGAATTCTTTGTGCTTGCCTTCTCTGTGGCCTTCTCTGACCAGAATGCACTTCACATACCTGCCTTGTCTGGGATTCAGGTATATCTCTAGAACATCTCATGGACCTATGGACTCACTGTCAAGGACACTTAATCTCATGTCTTCAATATTTATTGCTTATTTATCTATCTATTAATTAATTAATTAATTAATTGATTGATTGATTAATTCTTGCTTTTCCAATTTACCGTTTGTTGTCTTTTGCACACTGATTGAACACCCAAGGCCATGCTATCTTTCATTGATTCTGTATTGGTTATTTCTCTATGGATTTATTGAGTATGCCTGCAAGTCAATAAGTTAATGATACTTGGTTAATAATTCAACTTTGAATTGCTGTTAATTGTATTTGCAAGGGGACTCAGAGAGTCCACTTGCCCTTGATAGTGTGTGACCCCCTCGACATTGCAAGCAGTTAAATCTCTGCAAAAGATGATGGATAAATAAATAACTTGCTTGGTTATTGTGAGAAAACTAAAAAGATTAGAAACAAGCATCCCAGGACAAAAGACTGGGCAGTGTCTTCATTGTGAACAGAGGTACATAGTAGTAAGTGGTCTGTAAAGAACTCTGAGACTGCAAGTAGAAATGATAATAGCTTAACTGGAAGTGTGCTGTCAATATTTATTGACAGATCACACAATTGTGAATTGGGAGCTGTTGTGAAAGTTACTGGGAATGACCTGGCTAGATTGAGGTGAGAAATTCTGAAACATGGGTTTATTGTATTTATTATATCTGTATTTCACAGTAGCAGGCCCCTCTGGGCAATGAGACTATGCTGTCCAATTACACCCATATGACCAATTCACTTGCTAATCTTTATGTCATTGGGATGAGGGACAAAAGTGGACCACTTGGAGGAAGCTTACATGGTCACAGACAGAACATAATTACTGACATGGTGGAATTGAACTAAGGTCCCTGGTGCTGTAGTAGTGTTATGCTAACTGTTATGTTACATGCTTCTATAGTGGTATCAAGGGCAGAGAGAAGGGCTTATTATCACTATGGTAGTAATGGACAATTGGAAGCCTAGATTAACACAGTAAAATGCGTAGGTGGAACTTGATTCTGGCATCTACATAAGAGAACTGTCAGGGCCAATCACATCCACATTCCTGTGTCTGATTAACTCAGCTGGGGTTTAAGAATATTGGTGTAAAAATATATAAAAGAAACAACATTGACTACATCAGCAACCACAATCCTGAGCAGCTATCCCAGAAGAAGGAACACACACAAAATGCTGGAGGAATTCAGCAGCGAAGACAACATCAATGGAAGGAATTAAACAGTCAATGTTTCAGGCTGAGAGCCTTAATTAGCACAGGCAAAGGGCATCAGCTTGAAACGTCCAGTGTTCATTCCCCTCCCTAGATGCCATCTGACCTGCTGAGTCATTTCAATATTAGCAAATATTGATGCACTAATCTGAACTTTGAGTGCTTTCTTTGCACATTACATCTGCCAACTCCTTAGAGAGAGCACACCCTTCGTTGTCGCATTCACACATTCAGCAGGAACACTCCTCTGTATCTGAAAGAGAATTGCTTGCATTGTAGTATTCTGCAAACTTTATGCCTGTTAGCCTTCTTGCTAGCATCCATCATTAGGTAAGTTTCCCATAGGAAAAAAAATCTTTGTCAAGTTTCCCTGTGTAATGCTGCATTGAAACCAAAGTTCCACGTAACTTCAAAATTAAGCTCTTGCTCCCAATGCAACTTTCAAAAAGCAGCAATTTCTGTATTTTAATGTCAATGCCATTCTAAATGAATGTACAACATTTCTTAATGTATTTTTAACCTCTTGCAAGAGAGGATTGCATGTAGACTGCTCTATGTGGTTCAGTAAATGCAGAAGAGCATGGGTTGGAGCTCGCTTCCTGGCATGTTTGAAATATTGCCAGGCAAAAATACACCACCTTCACCAACTCAACGTGATAAAATACCGCTTAATCAGAAGTGAACATGCAAATAAAATTTACAGTGCAGTAACAAACTTTTTTTCCAACATTTTTGTTCTTGTGGTGAAGAGGTAGGAAAATTAATCAGAATCAGGTTTAATATCATCGGCATGTTGTGAAATCTGCACCTTTGTGGCAATAGTACATTGCAATACATAAAAATAGAGAAAAAACTGTGATTTACAGTTAATTTTGTTTGAATACAAATCAAAGGCAGTCAGTCCTGAGTCTGGCACTGAATCTCTAGATTCTTACTTCCTCAAATGATACAATATAAATTGGAAAGGTCAAAAACTAGCAGGATCATTCAGGATTTCAAAGGCATTTCTGCTTTTTATTAGCTATGCAAACATTTGGAAATAGTTTTTAAAAATTTTTCTTATCTTTAAAGTTCAGTTCAGTCTATTAAAATCTAATTTACTAAGTGGGGAACTGTATCCAGCGACACCGGCCACATGACAGACGCACTGCCACCTGGCTGGTCGGAGGACACACCACACGCCAATCAATATTTGGTCCCTCCCAACTAATCAATGCACACCTAAATTATTGGTCACCTTAATTGGATTATCTCGCCCAGCCCCATGCTATAAAAGGTGAGACATGTGCCTGGCTCGCTCTCTCTTACAGACCACCTCATTGAAGGTAAGTGCATTGATTTATGTTTGGGAAGGTTTATCGTTTGTCCTGGTAAGGGAGCCGCAGCTATCCAAGGTCAAGGGGGATAGCTGCCGTAGTGCTTTTCCCTTGTTCTTTGTATGTGTAACTGTACCCTGTCCCCACACCTCTTTCTGTGTATTGTACTGCCGACCCGACCTTCCCCTTGTAAATAAATTCCTTATTATTAAAACTGTGTGTGTCCAGGCCTCTACTGTTGAGACTCAAAGAACCAGTTATTTTCCATCACAACAGGAACAGAACTGATAATTACTGTATTTGAAAAGTTGACTGATGCTATATTATCATTTTCTTCTAAGAGGACCATAACCTTGTCGTTGGGTTTGGAGACTTGTATGCATCAATGACCTGGAGAGCTAAGTTGGCTGGAGTCGAGGTCTTGTGCTTTGGTAGGTTCATCTATGCCAAGCAGGTCAAAAGGTAAAGGCCAATCCAAGAGTGGCCCACCAGTTCTCCAGGTTCAGGGCTTCAACTCAGGGCTAGCAACCCTGACTGGTCAAAAAAGTTGTTATGGAAACAGCAATGAAGAATCATTCTATATCTGTATGCAATGGTAATACAGAGGTAGAAGACCTTCACTTTTGCCTTAAATGTCATCAGCATAATGGGCAGAAAGTATTACTACTATTTTATCTGTTCAATTTATAATCATGTCCTGGCTCATACCAGAAAATATCGATTGAATACAATGTCTGAACCAATAAACAAAAAAGCTTGTGAGCTCATTCAAACATGTCACTATGAACTTACTGCTGATCATAAAATTTGATGATGGCTATTAAAAATATAATCAGCCTCCTTGGAGCTGGATATACTTCTGCAATGCATTGTTATGATTTTGAAATCATTACCAGAAAGAAGAGTAAAATTCTTTTTTTGAGAAAATTGGAAAAGTACCTTGGGACTAAACTATGTGGTTCAACATACAAGAGTGATCATGCAGGATAATAGCATGTTCGATAAACAAATAAGGTTAAAGGCATTGTTTTTTTGCTGTGAGACAACAATCTCCTCACACAATGAAAATGCTAGAAATGTTCTCCTTGAGTGCCATCATTTAATTTTGGTTTTGCCCATTGAATATCATCTGAAAATAACAACATATATTTTATTTGCTGACAGTTACTTCCTAGGATGCTTCCCACAAGAGACTGGCTTTTAAAAGTTCCATTGCCCGAGGCAATAAAGAGAGTAATATTGAAAATATTGCATGTGACAATTTTTGTGCGACTCTGTGGTACAACCAAAAAAGTTTTCTTAACTTTTCCTTTTATATTTTAACAATCAACGAATTGATTACACATCGAAAGGTGTATTTTCACAGAGGCAGTACCTGATTGCAATATCTTATTTTACAACATTTCAGTGTGTTCAGGTGAGTCAAATGAATGCTTTGCATTTCTCTCAACCCTCCTACAGTCATAGAAAATTGGTGCATGCGAAATATAATCAGCAGCAGAAAATTTTCCTTAATTTGCGCTATGCTGTCTCCTGCTGTTAGTTAACTCATAGACTTTGAGAGGAAAAGAGGCATTTTACTATAGGCTGGTGAATATTTTATAATATTCATTTTTTTGTGACTCAACCCCTAAATAAGGCAATGTCTAATGAGCAATCCTGATGTAGCCTGCACCAGTTCCAGAAGAGATCCAGCAGAAACAGTTTTGAAAGGTAATATCTGAGTCAAGAGGAACAGAAGTTCTCTACTGGACTGTGCAAGAAATCTGGGCTCTCTTTCCATAAATACTCATTGAAATACACCTCCAATTTATCATAGTACTCAGGACTACTAACACCAGTTAGCCTCCACCTTTTCTCAAAAGCTTGCTCCCATGGCCTGGTCAAGAAATAAGTAGCATTGGGTTTCAGTCTGGAAGTTGAAAACTTGTAAATCTTTTGGTCATTACTTGTCATTGGGAAGCAAGCTTTTTTGCCCTGCACTTACTACTTTATAAATCTTGCAGGAGTTAAAATCAGACTTTCAGCTTCCTTGATGCCAAATTTAAAATCCAAATGCATAATATTATATTGCAGTAATAGATACAGTATGTATTTTTATGAATATTTTTCTTTGACACAAAACATCAAACTGAGCCAAGGAACATGCTTTGTAGATTTTTACGTTTGTTGTTCCTGGATTTTAGCACAGTTATTTTACTGGAAGATCATTAACTTCCCTTATAATTTAATAGATGCAGTGATAATCTACGCATCCAGGCCACACACTCTTCTCACTGCTACCATCAGGTAATTGGTACAGGAGCCCTCGGTCCCACACCATGAGATTCAGGAACAGTCATTACCCTACAACTACCATGCTCCTGAACTTGCATGGATAACTTAACTCACCTCAACACTGAACTGGTTCTACAGACTCACTTTCAAGGACTCTACAACTCCTGTTCTTAGTATTATTGATTTACTTATTTGCAGTTTGTCTTTGCTTACACATTGGTTGTTTGTCAGTCTTTATTGATGCATAATTTTTCCTCAATTCAATTGTATTTCTTTATTAGAGAGAGGGGAGAGAGAAACTTAAAAAGGAGCTTTCATGGGATTTCAGCTTTTTACAAGGTGCAGTCACAGTCGAATCAACAGAGGTGGCCTCACAGGTCAGGGAGAGAAAGATTTTAAAAAGGTTCTTTACGGAACTTCAGCTTTTCTGTTAGTGCAGTCATGATTCATTGGCAAGGGCCAATGAATCATGAATGCAGGGACAAGTGGAGCAGCCATTGTTGGGGTGGACCAGGGTTAGAGTGGGGAGGCTTGGTCTCATCAGGCTTTGGTGAGAACAGGCTTGGGTGAGGCAAGTATCCGTTGAGTTTCTTCTTCTTCTTCTTCTTCTTCTTCTTCCTTCTTCATCTGTTAGTGCATAGTTAGAGAAGTGAGGGGGTTGTGTTGTGTACTTTGTGAATCATGCTGAAAGTAAATTATATTTGGCTGCTTAACATCCAATGATTCACAATGTATCAAAAGGGCAGGCAGGGAGCCAGAGGGGGTGTTGTGGCTCTATGGTAAAAATTACATCAAATCTTTAGAAAGAGGTGACATTGGATCAAAATTGTTGTGGGTACAGTTTAAAAAATTGCAGGGGTTAAAATACCCTGATGGGAGTTATATACAGGCCTCTGAAAAGTAGCCAGGATGTGGGCAACAAATTACAATGGAAGATAGAAAAGGCATGTCAAAAAGGCAATGTTACTATAGTCAAGGGGGACTTCAATATGCAGGTTGGTGCTGGATCCCAAGAGAGAGTGTTTAGAATGCCTACGAGATGGCTTTTTAGAGCAGCTTGCGGTTGAGCTCATTAGGGGATCAACTATTCTGGATTGGGTATTGTGCGACGAACTGGAATTGAATAGAGAGCTTAAGGTAAAAGTTCCCTAATTAGGGTGTTTAAGGTAAAAGCTCCTTTGGAGACAGTGATCATAAGTTGATAGAAATCACCCTGAAATTTGAAATAGAGGAGTAAAGGGAATTTGAGGGACATGAGAAAGGAGCTGGCCAAAGCTGATTGGAAGGGGACTCGCAGGAATGACAGCAGAGCAGCAATAGCTAGAGTTGCTGGGAGCAATTTGAAAGTCACATGACAGATACAGCACAAAGAACAAGAATTCTTACATCAGGATGATGTAATCGTGGCTGACAAGGGAAATCAAAACCAACATTTAAGTAAAAGAGAGAGCATACAATAGAGCCAAGATTAGTGGGAAGTTAGAGGATTGGGAAATTTTTAAAAACCAACAGAAGGCAGCTAAAGAGGCCATAAGGGGGGAAAAAGATGAAATATGAAGGTAATATTAAAGAGAATATGAAAAGATTTTTCAGGTGAGTAATAGAGAGGCAAGAGTAGATAATGAAACGCTGAAAAATGATGCTGACGAGTAATAATGAGGACAATAAATTGGCAGACAAAGTGAATAAGTATTTTGCATCAATCTTCTTTGTAGAAGCACTAACAGCATGCTAGAAGTTCATGTGTGTCAGGGAGAACAAGCGAGTGCAGTTGCTAATACTAGGGAGATGATACTTGGGAAGGAGGAAGGTCTGAAGGTAGATAAGTCATCTGTTCTAGATGGACTATACCCAAGGGTTCTGAAAGAGGTGGCTGAAGAGATTGTGGAAGCAATAGTAATGATCTTTCAAGAAGCAGTAGCTTCCGGAATGGTTCCAGAGGACTGAAAAATTGCAAATGTCACTCCACTTTTCAAGAAGGGAGAGAGGCAGAACAAAATAAACTATAGGCCGGTTAGTCTTGCCTCAGTGCTTGGGAAGATGTTGGAATTGACTGTTAAGGATGTGATTTGGGGGACTTGGAAGCATGCGATAAAATAGGCCAAAGTCAGCATGGTTTCCTTAAGGGAAAATCTTCTTGACAAATCTGTTGGAATTATTTGATGAAATAAAATAATTCAGGGTAGACAAAGGAGAATCAGTGGATGTTGTGTGGTTGGATTGTCAGAAAGCCTCTGACAAAGTGCTGCACGTGAGGATGCTTAACAAGATAAGGGCCCATAGTATCACAGGAAAGATAGTAGCAAGGATAGAGCCTTTTCTGACTGGCTTCTAGTGACTAGTAGTGTTCCGCAGGGGTCAGTGTTGGGACCTCTTCTTTTTCCGTTGTATGTCAATGACTTGGATGATGGATTTGTTGTCTTTGTGACCAAGCTTGCAGATGATATGAAGATCAGTGGAAGGTCAGGTAGTGTTGACGAAACAGGGAGACTGCAGAAGGACTTAGACAGATTAGGAGAACAGGCAAAGAAATAGAAGATGGAATACAGTGTCAGGAAATATATGGTCATGCATTTTGTTAGAAGGAACAAAAAACCCAGACTATTTTCTGAATGATGAGAAAATTCAAAAATCTAAGGTGCAAAGGGACTTGGGTGTCCTCATGTAGGATTTCCAAAAGGATAATCTGCAGGTTGAGTTTGTGGTGAACAAGGTAAATGCAATGTTAGCATTAATTTCAAGAGGACTAAAATATAAAACCAAGCATGTTATGCTGAAGCTTTTTAAGGGACTGGTGAGGTCTCACTTGAAGTATTGTGAACAGTTTTGGGTCTCTTATTAATGAGAGAATGTCCTGACATTGGAGATGGTTCAGAGGAGGTTAATGAGAATGATTATGGGAATGAAAGGGTTATTGTATGAGGAGTGATTGGTAGCTCTGAGCCTGTATTCACTGGAATTTAGAGCAATGAGGAGAGATCTGAGAAGGGGCAGGGGATCTCTTTAAACATCAAATGTTGAAAGGCCTTGATAGAGCGGATGTGGAGAGGACATTTCCTTTGGTGGGGGGGGGTCTAAGACCAGAGGGCACAGCCTCAGAATAGAGGGGAAGTCCATTTAGTACAGATGTGAGGAGTTATTTCTTTAACAAGAGGGTGGTGATTCTGTGAAATTCATTGCCACAGGTGACTGTGGAGCCCAGGTTTTTAAGGTGGAGGTTGATAGGTTCTTGGTTAGTCAGGGTGTGAAAGGTTACAGAGAGAAGGCAGCAGAATGAGGTTAAGAGGGAATGAATCAGCCATGATAAAATAGTGGAATGGAATAGATTAGCTGAATAGCCTAATTCTGCTCTTATGTCTTATGGTCTTGTTTTTCTGTAAATGTTTGCAAGACAGTGACTCCCATGGTGTTCTAATGTTTATTACAGATTAATAAGCATGTCCTTTGTCTTTTGTCAGGTCTTTAAATTGAAAATACATGATTTGTTTTAAAGTAAGATAAATCCAATTTCTTTTTGTGACTGTATTTTACTGCTATCTTATACGTGTTGTAGATGCCTTGTGCTGTGTAAGTTTGTTGGTACTGTGTTTTCCATCTTGGCCACAGAGTAACACTGTTTTGGCTCTTTTCATGGATATTCATGCATGGTTGAATGGCAATTAAATTTAAATTTAAACTTAAACCTCGGTATATGATGACATATGTGTACTTTAACAATAAATTTACATTAACTTTGAACTCTGTGTAATTTTGATTGTTTCACAGGATTAAAAAAATGTCCACTTACCCCAAGAACTTCTTAATATCTAGGTGTCTTTTGTTAAAGTGATTATTATAATGTAAAATATCACATCTTCTAAAACGTTGCCCTTATCATTACCTGCCAAACTTTGTTCTTGTAATGCAACAATTGAGTTTATTTGGTAATTCCAAGTATACAATTTCTAAGAATACTTCAGAATCTCACAATAAATTATTTGATAATTGGATGCTGGAGAAAATATGACTCAAATAAATTTATTGAGATAAACATTCCTAATGTGATGCAACACACAGAATGCTGGAGGAACTCAGCAGGTCAGGCAGCATCTTTGGAAATGAATAAGCAGCTGAGCAGGAAGGGGGAAGATGCCAGAATAAAAAAGCTGGGGGTGGGGTAGGAGGATAGCTTGAAGGTGAAAGGTGAAGCCAGGCTGTTAGGAAAGATAAAGGGCTGGAGAAGTAGGAATCTGATAAGAGAGGAGAGTGGACCATAGGGGAAAGGGAAGGAAGAGAGGCACCAGGGGAGGTGATAGACAGGTGAGAAGAGATAAGATACCAGAGTGGGGAATAGAAGAAGAAGGCGTGGGGAAGGGAATTTTATTTTACTAGGACAAGGAATAGATATTAATGCCATAGGTTGGAGCTACCCAGATGTAATTAAAGCATTGTTCCTCCATCCTGAGGGTGGCCTCACATGGCAAAAGAGAAGGCCATGGACTGACACATCAGAATGTGAATGGGAATTGAATTTGCAATATTTGGTCACTCTGAAGTTTTGGTTTTGGTGGATGGATCACAGGCGTTCAATGAAGCAGTCCTCCAATTTATGATGGGTATCACCAGTGTAGAGGAGGCCACAATGGGAGCATCAGACCCAATAGACGACTCCAGCAGTTTCAAAGGTGAAATGTTGCCTCACCTGGAAGTACTGTTTGTGGCCCTGAATGGAGGTGTGGGAGGAGGTGAATAGGCAGGTTTAGCACTTTGGCTGCTTGCAGGGATAAGTGCCAGGAAGGAGATTAGTGGGG
Source organism: Hemitrygon akajei (assembly GCF_048418815.1). Taxonomy (NCBI): domain Eukaryota; kingdom Metazoa; phylum Chordata; class Chondrichthyes; order Myliobatiformes; family Dasyatidae; genus Hemitrygon; species Hemitrygon akajei. The sequence continues at coordinate 112,837,751 of NC_133125.1, forward strand.
AGGGATGAATGGAAGAAGGAGTTGTGGAGGGAGAGGCCCTTGTAGAAAGTGTAGGTGGAGGTGGAGATTAAGATATGTTTGGTGGTAGGGTCCTTTGGAGATGGCAGAGAATAATGTGTTAGATGCGGAAGCTCGCAGGATGGTAGTTTAATACAAGGGAGTACTCCTTTCCTGTTAATATGGCAGGATGATAGGGTGAGCATGGATGTTTAAGAAATGGAGGAGATGCAGGTGAGGGGGGCATCAATGGTGGCATCAACAGATTCTCTTCTAAAATGACAGTTAATTGTGACATTGCATTGGGGAGGGTCTAGAGGAGGTTCATGACAATGATTCCATGAATGAAAAGATTAACTTTTGAGGAGCATTTGATAGCTCTGAAACTGTACTCACTGGAGTTTAGAAGAATGAGGGAGAATCTCATTGAAACCTATCAAATATATTGAAAAGGCTCGATAGAGTGGATGTGAATAGGATGTTTCTTACGATGGGAGAGTCTAGGACCAGAAGGCACAGTTTCAATAGAAGAATGATACCTGTAAAACAGAAATGAGATGGAATTTCTTTAGCCAGAGGGTGGTGAATCTGTAGAATTCATTGCAACATATGATTATGGAGTTCAAGTCACTGGATATATTTAAAGCTGAAGTGATTGTTTTTTGATTAATACAGGATTCAAAAGTTAGAGAGAGAAGCCAGGATAATGATGTTGAGAGGGATGATGGAATGGCAAACTTAATGGGACAAATGGCCTAATCTGCTCCTCCTGTCTTATGGGCTTAAAAGTTTTGAAACGGAAACCCAATTTTTTTTTCCATAAATAAGTCAACTTTCACTACATACTTCAATAATTTAATGCTAACTTACTTTCTTCTCCTGTAATAAAACAATGCATAAAACTTTGCTTTGAGAGTGACTGCATTTAAAATATTGGGGTCATATATGTGCTAAACTTATGTTGCACATGTACTTTATACAGTGTTTCTGAAATTTTGTTCCCATGACCTCAATAGACCATCAGAAACATCCTAGACTTGCAAGCATATAAAATTGTGTGTCCTTTTATACTAGTTGCTTGTGACGATTGCACATGGAGTCTCAACCTTTTGATAGCTGGATTCATGAACTGCAGCTTGTCTGTGTAGATATATTTTGCATCCTGGTCACAGTGTCTATCTTTTTTGGAAGGGATAAAAGATGGTGGTCGGAGAGGTACATGGACAGGAAAGGTTTAGAACAGGGGTTCCCATCCTTTTTATGTCATGGACCCTTACCATTAACCGAGGGGTTCGTGGATCACAGGTTGGGAACCCCTGATTTAAAGGAATATGAATTAAGCATAGCCAATTGGACTAGCTCAGAAAGGCAACAAGTTTGGCATGGGCATGTTCAGTGGAAGAGCCTGCTTTGATGATGTATAAATCTATGACTCTGTAACTGCATTGGCTCTGCCTCTGAAAAACGTTATTTTCTGATGACTTGATATCATTTTCTGTGTTTCTCTAACATAGATCACTTCATATCTTTCAAACATGCATCTCCCTTTTTCTACAACAGTGTCCTTCACACATCATTCTCTTCATCACTATTTTTTGTGATTGTGTTCATTGCCTGTCTAACTTTGTCACCCAATTCTCCTTTTCTCTATGCTAAACAGTATCTAGATTTGGTACTCAAATCTAGAGCCCTATTTCCCTCTCCACCCTTGATCTATAATGATAGAGGACTGTCAGTCAAACTAAAGTGTAAAGTGGGAAGTACATCTTGGTGGTTTACAGTTTCTTGAAAGTAAATTACTGACCTACTGAAAATGGGAAGATAATTCAAAAAGCAATGTTGCAATCCATGCTTTAGGATTTCACTCTTTTACTGCTACAAGGAAAGGCGCAAATGAAAATAAAGTAACAGACATTTTCTCAAAGTGTTCAGATTGGTTAGTTTGATTAATTCCGATTTATGAAGTCACAGAATGAATACACACACGCGCACACACATATATACATATATACTGAATTACAATATTCACTACCATATGGACATGGGAAGGCAAGGTTTTCAAGCAACCAAAATTAATAATGCAAGAGGGAATGAAATCAACTTGCTAACTAAACACAGGCTAATGAAAATCCAGCTGTCAACTCTAATTGGTCAAAGTACCATTTAATATTAGAGTACGTATTCTATATACAATCTTGAGATTTGTCATCTTGTAGGCAGCCACAAAGCAAAGAAACCCAAGAGAAACCATTAAACAAAAAAGACCATCAAACCCCCAATATTCAGAGAGAAGAAAAAACAAATAATGCAAACAATAAAATTAAGCAAATAAGCCATGAAGCCAGTCATCCCTGCAGCCAGTCAAGTAGCCCGTTAGCTGAAGCCACAGCCTCAGTTCAGGGCAGAGATGAGTAAATCTCACAGAGCAGTAAATTGAACCACCATGACCTGATACTCTGACCCTTTCATCTGGCCTGGTGTTTAAATTGGCTAAATCTCTGGTCATTCCTCGCTCTTGGACTCAGGTCCTATAATTACCATGGCAGTCCACTGCTTTTCCATGGCTTCCAAAGGCTCCTAAAACTTATGAATGAAAATAAGTTGAGAACAGAGTAACAAATGAGAGAGCTATAACTTGACCATGTAATACATCGGTAAGTACCTGATTGTGGCTTTCTGTAAAGGGTTTGTTTAATACTTGTCCTGAGAGATTATATGGACAATCATTTACAGCAGTATCACTGAAATGCAAGTTGTTGAGGTATTATTCAGATAGATCCCAGAATTCTCCTGTTTACTGTAAACTCTGAGTTTGGGTCTGGTTTTCTACAAGCAATTTAAATTGGTAACGATAGCAACCAATTATTATCTCTGAGGCCAAGAAAGGCAACAATCTCAGAAAGAAGTAATCTTGAACCTGGTAGCTTTCTTTCAAATTCAGTTCCAATCATGTCCTGGAAACCACAGCTTCAATGGTTCTGAAAGCTAAATCCCGGGAGTAAATTGGACGCTAGCAACATATTCATGATTTTCCTTAAGAATAACATTGAACTCTATACATAATCAGACCCTGATTTGTGAATATTAATGAAGCCCCTTTTTCCATCATTAGCTATTTTAGCTGAGTCAACACAGTGACAGCAAATGCAAGATGGAACTATAATTCCTCAACAATGATTCTAACTTTCCAGCCTCCTGATTTTCATCAGTTGGATTGTTTTTCAACTGATTTCCAACATCCCGGCCTTCCCACACCCCCTTCACTTGCATCACAATAATCCATTTCTCTAATTTATTCCAAAATTTAATTGAGATCATTAGAAGTGACAAGCTGCACAAAAGAATAGATGGTAAATATGTTGAGAGTGGTTGATTGTTTGCGATGAGAAGATGAAACAATCTCTGGAACCTTGGGTTTACAGCAAGACCACCAAAACTGAATGGCCTTAAGGAAGCCAAATACAGCAAAAGCTATCAGAGCCAAAAATAGCACGGTAGCATAGTGGTTATCTCAACACAGGTAGACCAGGTTCAATTCTTGCTGCTGTCTGCAAAGAGTTTGTACATTCCTCTGTGGCCACATGGGTTTCCTCCAAGTGCTCCGGTTTCCTCCCACAGTCCAAAGACATACCAGTTGATAGGGTAATTGGTCATTGTAAATTGTCTCATGATAAGGTCAAGATACATCAGGGGATCGCTGTGCAATGTGGCCCAAAGGACTGGAAAGGCCTGTCCTGTGCTGTATCCCAATAAAAAAATAATTCATAAATAATAAAACAAGTTGTATGCACGCAGGCACAGACACACACTGATTCGAGCATTTTGCCAACTACTTAAGTTAGACCTACTGATATGTAATGTTTGTTTCTTCTGTGTTCTATTATTTTATACAATTAGGTTAGATTCGGCACCCTCAAAGCTGTAGAATCTGCTTCAGAATCTATACAATATCGGACCATAATTATCATTGAATCCACTGCTTCCAAGTCCACTTCATTTAGTGCTCTTGGTTAGAGATTATCAGGCCCTTGGGGATTTTAGTCAGCCTTCAGCCAAATTAATTTCCACAGCACTATTTCTTTGCTAATACTGACTTTTCCTTCAGTTTTTTGCTCTTACTAGATCGTTCATTACCTTACATATGAGTTCCTCTTTTGTAAAAGGCATGTCCTTAATTGCTCTGTCATTTCATTTCTTTTTCATTTTTGACTGTATCTTCATAACCTTTTACGGTTGGTCATTATGTTCCCTAAAAGTTTAACATCACGCTCTAGTTTCTCCCTTTTAATCAATTTGTACGTTTTCCTCTTTTGCTGTTTTCTAAATTGTTCCCAGTTGTCAGGCCGGCTGCTTTATATGGCAGTTTAATATCCTCCTCTTTGGATCTAATATTATCAGATAAAGTTAGATCCAAAGAGGAGGATATTAAATAGCCAAAAAAGTACTGTCACTGACATGCCTTCTTTGTGATTCACAGACCATGATCAAGCCCATTTTCTTATCTTGTTTTCGTCACAAGAATGATTAATTATTGTAATGGATAAACACATCATTTAATATTATCTACTGTCATCAGTAGTGGTCTCCATTCCATCATTGTCTACTCATGCCTCATACTTTTGCAGTTCCTTTTGTTCAGAATCAGAAAACTAGATTCCAGTTTAACTACTTCAAGATCAGAAACAGAATCAGGTATATTATCCTTGATATACATAATGAAATATGTTATTCAGCAGCAGAAGTACAGTGCAAAACATAAACATTACTGTAAGTTACAAAAATAAATGAACAAATAAATAGTACAAAAGAGGAATTCTGACGTGATATACATGGACAATTCAGAAATCTGATGGAGGACAGCAAGAAACGGTTCCTAAGTGCCTGGTGTGGGTCTTCAGGCTCCTGTATCTCCTCCCTGATGGTAGTAATGAGAACAGAACTTACATCAGATGGTGAGGGTTCTTAATGATAATGCCACCTTCCTTAGGCATTGCCTTTTGAAGATGCCCTTGCTGGTTGGGAGAGTTGTGCCCATGGTGGAGCTGGCTGAAACTACCACTCTCTGCAGAGTCTTTTGACCCTACATATTGGAGCCTCTGTACCAAGCTGTGATACAACCATACATCTGTAGAAATTTGCTAGTCTTTGGTGACATATCAAATCCCATCAAACTCCTATTGAAGCACAATCACTGACTTGCCTTCTTCATGATTGCATCAATATGTTGGGCCCAGGATACACAGTCTGAGTCTTCCTCAATCCGAAGCACTGGAGAAACAATGAAATCTGGAATTTGCACCTTTACTTACTCAGGAGTCAGTGTCAACTCGGCATGCCATCAAAAACTTCGACAAACTTCTATAGATGTGTAGTGAAAAGTGCACTGACTGGCTGCATTATGGCCTGGTATTGGAATACCAATGTCTTTGAACAGAAAATCCTACAAAAGGTAGTGAATTCTGCTCAGTACATCCTGGGTAAAGCCCTCCCAAACATTGAGCACATCTACATGAAATACTGTTACAGGAAAGCAGCATTCATCATCAAAAATCCTCACCACCTGGGCTGTGCTCTTTCTTCACTGCTGTCACCAGGTAGAAGGTACAAGTGCCTCAGGACTCGCATCACCAGGTTCAGAAACAGATACTGTCACTCAACCGTCAGGCTCTTGAACAAAAGAGGACAACTATACTCATCTATTGAGATGTTCCCACAACCAATGATCTCACTTTAAGGACTCTTGTTATTTCATGCTTTCAATTTTTATTGCTATTTGCATTGGCACAACTTGTTGTCTTTGGCCTACTTTTCTTATTGAGCTTGTTTACAGTTACTGTTCTCTAGGTTTGCTGAGTGTGCCCGCAGGAATAAGGATCTCTGGTTTGTACGTGGTGACATGTATGTATTCTGATGATAAAGTTTACTTTGAACTTTGAACCAGGGAGGGATTTTGCAGGAGTCGGTGTGCAGGGATGCGCAGGGGCTGATCTGGAATGGACAGTCAGGCATGGTCCCTAGGCCAGTATAGTCTGGCTGAGCACTGATGGCAGTCAGCCGGCTGGAAGTAGGCACAGTTGACAGCTAAGACAATCCTTTATGCCCACTTTGAAGCTTTCCAGCAGTGGAAACAAGGGCCCTGGCAGATGGGACCTCCACCATAAGCTCCTCCATGGTGATCTATGGGGATCTGGTAGTATGGAACACTTCAAAGGGTGTTATAACTGTGGCAGAAGAGACGTGTGGATTGTGTGACTGTTTGATCCAGAGTAGATACTCCTTCCATGTGGAATAGTTTGGCGCTGTGAAGCATTGCAAAAACTTCTCTAGTTGTTGCTTGGGTCTTTCTGACTGACTGTTGGTCTGCAGATGATAGCCAGAGGACAAACTCACTGAAGTGTAGAGGAGATAGCAGAAGTGGGAGATTAATTGCTTGCTCCAGTCCAATGTAATGCCCTGAGTGAAGCTGAGGAAGTGAACTACATGTTGGAAAAACCAAGTTCACTGTCTCACTGTCTCAAAAACCAAGTTCACTGTTTAGAAAGGCAATGAAGTGAGCTGCCTTGGTGAACTGATTCACTACTGTCAGGATCACCGTGGACCCTTCAAGGTGGAATTCCATGATGAAATCCATGACAATGTGGGAGCAAGGGCACCAAGGGTCCAGCAAGGGCTGCAGGAGCCCCGAGGGTAGCTCTTTGGAGGAAACAGACTGGGCACTTTGAAGGGAGGCAGTGATGAATTGACATGTATCTGTGATACCAGAATGGACACGGCAGAAAATCCAGCATCTGTCGTGGGCCCGGATGGTCAGAGAGGAATGAGGGATAGACCCACTGGTGTGGTTCAAAGTGCACAGTCGCTGGCATGTACATCTGGTTGCCAAGTGTGTAGGCCAGAGCAGGCTCATACTGGAGGATCTAGTTCTCAATGTCCCAGACAGTCAGGGCAAGGATCTGAGAGGATAGAATGATGGGCTGAGGAATAATCTTTTTCAGCTGGATCAAACTTTTGTAATAGGGTGGCTGCCTTGTTGTTCTTGAAGCTGGGTCAATAAAACAGGAAGCTGAATTACTCAAAGAAGAGGGCCCAGCAAGCCTGGCGTGGGGTGAGTGAGTGCATCTGTTGAATGTATATGAAGTTCTGGTGGTCAGTGTCCAGACAGGGAAGGGTTTGGTGTTTCTCATGTCAGTGTCTCCATTCCTCCAAGGCCCATTTGATGCTGAGTTGCCCCCTGTCTCCAAAATGGTGCTGTGTAGGGTTGAACTTGCATGAGAAGAAGGTGCATGGTTGCGTCTTCCCATTTGGTCATCGCTGGGAGAGGAATTAGAATCAGTTTTAATATCACCAGCATTTGCCATGAAATGTGTTAAATTAGATACAACAGTACAATGCTATACATGATAATAGAGGGGAGTAAAAAAGTAAATCAATTACAGTAAGTGTGTGTGTGCGTACATGTACATATAATATGTGTGTGTGTATATTGAACAGTTAATTTAAAAATAGGATGGATCTGACACTCACATCAGATGCGCCCATCTCTACCACAAAAGGTACAGAGGGTTCGGATGGCAGAGAATGAGAGCAGTGGTAAAGCGTCTCTTGAGCTCCTCAAAAGCATGGTCTGTTGGTCCGTGGTAGCAGACCTGGTTATCCGTGAGGTGGGTGATTTGGTGAGGGAGGTGAGGGGAGTTGCAATTTGGCTGTAGATCCTGAGGAAACGGTGGTAGAAGCTGTAGAAACCCAGATGCTATTGTCGTTTGAGGGAGCATGTTCATGGCCATTCAAGAGCGTACTCTTTCCCTGCCTCCAGGGTTATGCCTTGGGGTGAAAGGACTTAATGCAGGAAGGAAATAAATGGGGTGTGATGCTGGCATTCCTCTAACTTGCAGCAGAGTTGAATCTCGAGGAAATGCTGTCAGTCTGAATGGACGTGACAAACATGGTCCTGGCTGTCTTGCAGTAGATGAGGATATCATTGTGGTAGAGGAACACAGACCTCTATAGCATGTCTCAGAGGATATCGTTACTGAATGCTTTGAAAACAGCCGGTCCATTGGAAAGTCCAAAAGGCATCGCTGAGTACTCGTAGTGGCCAATGGGTGTTATAAACTTTGTTTTCCTCTTGTTCCCCTGGTGGAATTAGATCAGGTTGTATGTGTTCCGTTGATGAAGATCTAGGATCTGTGGAGTGTTTTGAATGCACTATCCATCAAGAGGAGATGGTAGCAGTTCTTAATGATGATTTTGTTAGATCCACAGAGGTCAATGGAAGGACATAGACCCCCATTATCTGCAGGAAGAATCCTGCAGAGGTGGTGAACTGGGATGTTTGACAGATGCTGTGCTGGAGTGCTTCAGTAATATAATCATTCGTAGCTTGGGTCACAGGAGGAGAGAGGAGAACAGATGATCTCAGGGAGGGAAGGACCCTGGGATCAGGTTGATAGCAGAGTTGTTTGGTTTCAGATAGCTGGATGCTGTCCTCCATTTTATTGAAAGCACGGGCTAAGTCATGGTATACCTTTGGCAGGTTGGTGATGTCAACAGTTTCCACTGTCTCCAAGATTTATGGGGTAAGGACAACTTAGGTTGCAGGAAGGTGGGTCCCCAACTTAGCAGTGTACCGGATGATCAGGCAAAGTGAGGGTCATGGGCAGAGAGCCAGGGATAACCCAAGATGAGAGCAATTTTGGATGAGTCGATCAGGAGGAATTGGTTAGGCTTGCAGTGCTCTTTGATGCTCATGTGCACAGGCCATTTGAACGCTTGGACCATCCCAGACCCCAATGGACATCTGCAAATGGCCATGATACAGAAGGGGTGAGAGTTACTCTCGGGAGAGAGTCCGAACTGCACACAGAATCCTCCATAACTGTATGGGTTCTGGAAGCATTGATAGTGAGGGTCCTGCAGCCTGAAATGGTTCTGGGAATGGAACTGGCTTTCTGGCTGATGATTTGGAGGGTTGTTCCATAAGGCACTTGTCAATACAGAGGGCCAGAGTGAAGAGGCTTTCAAGGTCAGTGGGCATCTCACAGGTAGATTGCTTCAAGCACTCTGAGGGGCCGTGATAGTAATGGGCCAGCAGCACTTCCACGTTTCAGTTGCACTCTGCTGCAAAGGTCCTGAATTTCACAGTGTAATCCAGCATTGAGCATGAGCCTTAACACAGGCATAATATGATACACCACCTTTCTTCCACTTCCCATCTGGTGAAAAACACAGTGCATCTCAGTGGTAAAATCCTTATATTTGTTGCCAATATTTATCTTATTGTCCCAGTCAGTGGCAGCTGAGGTCACAGCTCATTTGGTCAAGAGTGAGATAACAAAGGCATCAGTCCATAAAATACAGAGGTGGCTGGTGCTCAAAGTGCAAAATGCACTGGGATAGGAAGTTGCGGCATCGACTGGGGATCCAGCAAAGCATTCGGGTACCAGAATCGGGAGCTCTAAGGAGGGAAGATTATTGGTACTGGGTTACTGTATCAAGATGGAGAGTTGGTCGAGAGTGGCAAGCAGATGTTCAGTGATCTGCTGCTTCTGGATCGTGTGCTTACGTTGACAGAAGACTTCCTTTAGGTAAAAAGACTCTGCTGGGTCAATCGCTGGTTCACTCATCCTGTTAGGAAATGTAGGGGAGGCTTGATCCAAACTCAGAGCAGTGGAGACAATTTAGTACTGAGCAGCAGGTTTCAATAGGTACATTTAAAGTCAGAGAAATGCATTCAATATACATCCTGAAATTCTTTTTCTTCACAAACATCCATGAAAACAGAGGAGTGCCCCAAAGAATGAACGACAGTTAAAACGTAAAAATCCAAAAGCCCCCCCCCCAGCTCCCCCTCCCATGCACAAGCAGCAGCAAGGCAATGACCCCCCTCCCCAAACCACCAGCAAAAAAAACATCAGTGCCCCTCCATCAAGCACTCAAGTGTACAGCAAAGCATCAATAAAGACAAGGACTTGCAGTACCCCACAGACTACTTGTTCACCAGGTAATTCAACAAGCCACCTATAGCTCTCTCTGTCCCTAATAAAGGAAAAAGAGGTGTCCCCGTTTCACAGCGAGAGGGGAGACATAGCAAACTCACAGATTTACGATGTTAAAAGTCTGTTGTGTTGCTTTTTCTGAGCTCTGTGCCCAGAGTGTTGGCCCCAGAAAGGCACAGCTCTCCAGACACACAACCCACGGTAGCTAACCTACTGCCTCCGATGTTCCGTGTTTTGTGCAGTGCTTCAGCTAGAGGCACTGTCCTAAATTCAGCCCATCTCCAGAGCCATGAAAATCCAGCACCCTGAAGGCTTGCTAGCCTTCCAGGCCATGTCCTTGGGATATCAATAAGCAGCCGGTCGTGAGGCCCTGAGAACACGTCCCATTCCCGCAAAGAACCAAAGTTAGAGTGTAACTCCAGGTCAGGATCTTCAAAAGAATCTTGAAAAAGGAAAAAAGGAGATATCAGAGATGGAAATAGAGCTGTTTCCAAAGATGCAAGCTAAGGAGTCGCTGTTTAGTGATATCATTATAAAATAGCTTTAATAATGAACTGCAAAATAATAAGCCACAAGTAGCCACAAAACAAGAGAACAGATACTTAGCAGAAAGCAACAAAGATACTGAAGGCCAGGAGCAACTGGTTGAGGCTGGATTGTGGATGAGAGCTGAATTTAACCAGGTTGCATGTTGATGAGGTTGGAGTTGAGTGGCAGGTGACTCCCGTCAGCTGGGTGGAGACAGGGAGGTGCCTACATGAGTAGGCTGAAAAAAAGAGGAAAACGAGTTGCATAGAAAATGGCGGGATGGTGTTGGGGGTGTGTTGGCATGGATAAAACAACAAAGTATTTAATTGATGTTGATGCAGCATGGAATAGGCTCAACAACCCATAATTTAACCCTAGCCTTATCATGAGACAATTTACAATGACTAATTAACCTACTAACTGTTGTGTCTTTGGAATATGGGAGGAAACTGGAGCACCCAGAGGAAACCCACATAGTCACAGGGAGAAAGTACAAACTCCTCGCAGGCAGCAGCAGGAACTGAACCCAGGTCACCTGTACTGTAAAGTGTTGTGCTAACAATTACACCACCTTCATTCCTTCACTTTTCTGCAAATTAAAACTAATGATTTTTCTCTCTTTCCCAGTTCTCACAAGGGTTCTGCAACCTGAAGTGCTTCACTTTCCACTTGCTGAATGTTCTCTGCGTTGTAAGACTATTTTGATATCAGGTGAAAACGTTTCTCTGGCTAAAGTGAGGGTCATTGTGAGGTCACAAAAGATGCTGTAGTACTCCAACAATCACTTTTGCACTTGCTTGAAATTCTTGATTTAAAAACAATTCAAACTCCTTTAATTATCATCTCATTATAATATATGCTTTGCTTAAAGTTAGAAAGTATAAATAGCTTAATTACTGACATCTGTAAAACAAAAGGACAGCAATAGCAACAAGAAAATTTACACTATGCATAATCCTAATTTGAGCTCATTATGCGTAAAAAATAAAAAGTCACGATAATGATCATGTCTCTCAAGCACAAAACAAATGCCCAAGAGTTAATTTTTTCCTTTGAAATCATTTGGCAAAGAAAGGAGCAGTTAAGAAGTTTAACATCACGGAACATTTAATGCACTTTATAACTGCATTTTAAATAAAATGTATATATGTGTACTTTCTGCGTGTTCTATGCCATATTATGGAGACAATTCTCCAGGCATAGTAACATCAAATGCTATCGTATTGACATCACTTGTTCCAAACCCTACCAGCAATGAAGGCTGACAATGGTAAGGGATTCTGAACACTGAAGCAAAACTAATTGCCATCTTGACTCCTCAAGCTAAATTGCACAGAGCCCCTGTGAAATATCTTGCAGTGTGTGTTTTTGCACTTAGGCCATGAAATAAACAAATCAAAATTAAGTAAAATAGTTGGCAACTACTCAGAAATGTGCATTCATTTTCTTTAGAAGTTCTGAGATAGGCTGCCTTCAGGATTTAGTTATTTCTCCTGACTGACCCTGACCATCACAACCTCTGCCCCAGGTCCTGAGCTCCAATGGCTTGATGTTGTATCCACTGTCCAGTTCTTTCTCATATGCTCCTGCTACAGGAGCATACTTTATACATAATTACACACAAAGGTCTTGGATTTGCAATTCTAACACATACTATATGGCTTGATATTGCTTTAGAAAATGACAGTTCATTCCTTAGTTCAGCAGATTAGTTCTACAGCTATTATTCTATTCATGTATTTCAACTATTTTGTCATGCGTAGAACAGTGTACTATGAAATAGTGTCACTGCATTTGTCAAGTATATTACAAAAGCAACTCCCTATCTGCAAGTGCAATGTTTTGAGGATGGGTTATTTTAATTCAGGTTTTTCCTTCAAAGAGAAAAGTGACCACAGGTGCTGGAATTTGGAACAAAATCTCCTCCATGATCTCCATCAGCATAGGTGCACCACAGGGCTGTGTGTTTAGCCCACTGTTTTACTCACTTTATATCTATGACTGTGTGGCTAAGCACAGCTCCAATGCCATATTCAAGTATGGTTGAGTTGTTCTCTGACCTTGGCAATCCAATTTCAAATGTTCCTTCACCATACATGGAGACATCATTAGTGTGCTGTTCACTTGCGGTATGTCCTCTGAATACTTGACTTTTATAGATTCATCAAACGGTCAATTCAGAGGACCTGTCCTAGACCCAGTACATTAGTGCAATTGTGAAGAAAGAACAGCAGTGTCTGTACTTCCTTACGATTCTATGGAGATCTGGTTTGACATTTAAACCTTAGAGAAACTTCAGTAGGTGTGTAGTGAAGTGTTTATTGACTGGCTCCATCATGGCCTGGTATGGAAACACCAAAGCCTTTGAATAGACAATCCTTCAGAAGGTAGTGGACGTAGGCCAGTACATCAAGAGTAAAGCCCTCCCAACCATTGAGCACATCAACATGAAAAGCTGCCAGAAGAAAGCAGCTTCCATCATCCGAGATCTCCACCACCCAGGCCATGCTTTCTTCTAGCAGCTGCCATCAGGTGGAAGGTACAAGAGCTTCAGGACCCACTCCATCAGGTTCGAGAACAGTTTCATTGATCCTGTTATAATTACTGTTCTATAGATTTGCTGAGTATGCCTACAGAAAAATGAATTTCAGTATTGTATATGATATATATGTATTTTGTTAATAAAATTTACTTTAACTTTGTACAAAAACAGAATGCTGAAAGTTCTCTATGAGACGAGCAGCATTTGTGGAGCCAGAAGTTGAATATTAATACAGTTGGCCCTTCTTATCTGTGGGTTCTGCATACACGGATTCAACCAACCGCGGATCGGGAAAACCCGGAAGTTCTCTCTCCAGCACTGGTTGTTTTGAGCATTGTTCATCTCGTGTCTTGTGTACAGACTTTTTTTCTTGTCATTATTCCCTAAACAATACAGTATAACAACTATTTACATAGCATTTATATTGTGTTAGGAATTATAAGCAATCTAGAGATGATTTAAAGTATGCATGAGGATGTGTGTAGGTTATATGCAAATACTATGCCATTTTATATAAAGGACTTGGGCATCAGCGGGGGTCCTGGAACCAATCCCCCGCGGATAAGGAGGGCCGACTGTACTTCAGGTTCAGAGCTTGCATCTGGACTGAGGGGGTAGAGGAACAATTGCTATTATGTAGCATTACAAGGAGGGCTTGAATGGAGAAGTAGAGGTTGGAAGGTGATTGGTGGAACCAGGTGGAGAAGAACATACATAGAACGTAGAACAGTCCAGCATAGAAAATGTCCTTCAGTCTGTACTATGCATGTTGTAAAACTAAACTAAACCCTTCTGCTTGGACATGATCCATATCAATGCATATTAGTGTATCTCTTCAAAAGCCTTTTGAATGCCCTGATGGCGAGGCACAGCCAGATGGGGGAATGGGTGTTGGGACAGACAATGTGAGATGATGGGTGGAATGAGATGGTGAGAGGATTATGGGCAGGTGAAACTAAGTCGGGGAAAGGGATTGAAAAGGTAAACAAAAGGAGTAGAAAAATGGGTGGACAAGTAACTGTGGGAAGAGAGCACCTGAGGTGAGGGTTTCACGTAAATAGAAAATTCAGTGTACATACCATTCATAATTAAAAGCAAAAGTAAGCTATTTGACACTTTGTATTTATTCTGCCTTTCAATAAGATAATGCTTGATCTTAAATCTCCGCGCATTTCCCTTCTAGACGAACATTTCTGAACTTTTCACTTCTATACTTCCCAACAAATGGACATCACATTTTCCAAACTAGCATGCAGTTTCCAGCAACACACACAAAATGCTTTTTTCTTTATATTCATATTTATTATTTTTATTTTTCTGTACTTCAAAGTCAAAGTAAATTTACTATCAAAGTAAAGATATGTTACCATTGTTATGACCCCAGCCTCCTCCTTTGTGAGAATCGCAAGAGCCCTAGTGAACGGGGGGGTCAATGACCCAAGAGAGAGAGCGATGTGCTGAAATTGGACTCAGGAAAATAAGAGAGAAGCCTTAAGGTTTGGAATGTGCTCTGGCCTCTCAGCCAGACAAAAGCCACAGACATGGCCATTGTCTTGGGAGACACCTTTGTGGAATGGGGACTGGACTACGTGCAAACCCTCAGGGCAATGTGGGCTGGGTGATGGGGAAAGATTGCCTCACCCCACCCTGATTGACAGCTACAACCCTGCAAGTCCCGATAAAAGGTGGGCTGCCGAGGCGGCCCCTCAGACGCACCAAGGAGACACGCTAAGAAGACACGATAGCGCTTTCCGTCGGAGCAGGAAGCCATTTTGAAGGAAACCACGTGCGTTAGATTCCGGATCGGGAGTCTGTGGCTGAAACCAAAAGAAAAACCATTTTTAACTAACAACAGGGATTTGCTTCACAAAGACAACAGGCAAGTGTTCCTTTTCTCTCACCAATCTCTCTCTCCAACACGTGAAATGCCAGCGGTTCCCAAACGGAAAAGCCTGCAGATTTCTGAGTGACTTTTATATTTCCAGTGGACTCAGTATTATCCCCTAGACAACGATAGAGCTTATTTCTGATTGATTATTACTATACCTGTGCTTTAGATTGAGTATTGATGACGTATATGATCTGAATGTTTTGTATTAACCATACGTTTGTGCCCCTTTATAAATAAAAACATTTGAAAATAGTACCATCAGACTTCAGTGGACCTCTCTATCTTTGCTGGTAAGTCACCCAGTTACGGAGAACGTAACAAGTGGGGTACTCGTCTCGGGATTTGAAACCAAAGGGGAGTGGCAGTGAATCAGAAGTGGCCCAGAGAGCAGTGGGTGGCGTTGTAACAAAGTGTGTTACGAGGGAAAGCACAGCGGGCATATGCAGCGTTGCCCCCGGAAGGAGAAGGGAATTATGACCAAGTAAAGGAGGCCATTCTCCGGGGTTATGAGTTAGTACCTGAAGCGTATAGACAAAGGTTCAGAAATTTAAGGAAAGGGTGGAATCAAACGTATACCGAGCTAGCCCATGAGAAGGGTGTGCTCTTGGACCGTTGGTGCACCGCGGAAAAGGTGGCCGAGAATTATGGGCGTCTCAGGGAGTTATTTTTGATTGAGGAATTTAAAGGTTGTGTTCCAGAAGAGATCCGGATGTATTTGAATGAGAGGACGAATCAGTCCATCTCAGAAATTGCTAGGTTCACAGATGAATATGCCCTAACCCACAAGACAAAGTTTTCCTCGCCAAAAAGTTCCCAGAGAGACCGTGGGAACGATCGAGGAAGTCCGCCAAGTGAGGCAGAGGTCCCGCCGGGAACTAATGGTAAGGTTGAGGGGGAAAGGCAAGAAAGCTGGAGATTTCCTGGTTTAACCTGTTTTAATTGTGGAAAGGTGGGACATATTGCATCAAAATGCTTTGCTCCGAGAAAGGAGCCAGAGAGATGGAAAGCAGCGGTCCCTATCGGGTGTGCAGTGGTAATCAGAAAATCGGCAAGAGGGTCCCAGGTAAGCAGAGAGCGCGAGGGGTCGGAGATTTATCTGTCACACGGAACCGTGTCTGTGAGGAAGGGGGACCCACCAATTCCCGTACGGATTTGGAGAGACACAGGGGCAGAGCTATCATTAATTAGCCGTAACGTATTACAATTCGGACCTCCGACGGGCGAGGTAGCCCTGAGAGGAATAGGAAAATGGACAGAAAGGGTGTCTTTACGTAGGGTTATTTTGGATTGTGAGCTGGTGTATGGATCAGTTGAAATGGGGGTGCCATCAGAATTCCCGAGAACTGACGTGGATGTCCTCCTTGGGAACGATTTAGCAGGAGGAAAAGTTTGGTCGGCCATGACTATGACCCGCCGACCGCTGCGTGTTGAGGCCCCGCCCATAGCGTCCCCGAGCTATCCCGCATGCACGGTCACTCACAGCCTGTCGAGAGCGGTAGCTGAGAACGAGAGCAGTTTAAAATTGGCCAGTTTTGATTTGGCCAAGACGTCTTAACCGACCCTGTGCCACGAGGGTTTTGAGGGTGGTAAAACGAGAAATAGTAACGTAAAAGGGGGTAAGGGAGAGAAGGTAGATCTTGCCCTTAGCGAAAAAAAGGTCCTAGAGGTAGGAAATAAAGATGAGAAACAGATAAAGCTGTTAAAAGGTCCAGGGTTGGACATGGATGATCTATCTGGTTTGGCAGGACTGTTTGAAGAAGTTGAAAATTCTAAAGGTGTTCCCAATAATGAAATGAGGGCAGTCCTAGATGAAAAGGATGCCATTACCTTGAAGAAGTCTGCTGGGTTGGCAGATGAGGTTGTTTCAGCCCGCGGGGTTGAGTTTACTCCGGAAGTGAGTTTCCCAGAGAGTAATTGGGAGGATCAGGGGAATTTAGAATTTGAAAAGGGTACGGGTATTGAAAGCCTGGAAGAGGCCAATGCCCCGTTTGAGTATGTCCAAGATGGGGATGCACGTGGTCCTGAACCTAGTCATGGAGCTCAGAAAAAGTCTGAGGTATTTGACTCAGCTGGACGAGACAGCCGTCCTTTTGGATCAGATAGACTTGGTTCGGGGAAGAAAGGGTTAACCTTGGGAAGTGTGAGTTCCCAGATGGTTGTGCTGAAGGGGGTGTTCAGAGTTAATGTGGAGTTTACGAATGGGGAGATAACTGTTGTTGTGGAGGAGAACGGTAAATCTGTAGTTCCCAAATCGAATGAAAAAAAATTAAAGTCTAGATTGATGCCTGCACATCGATTACAGGTTGATTTGGAATGTAAAGGTGCCCCACACACTATTGTTATTCAAGAAAGCGCTGTGAGGAAGCCGAAATTTAAATGCGGCCGGAGGGAAAGGTTCAAACTGAAACACATCAGCCTGCATGGTCTTGACAAAAGGGTTAGCTACCTGTGTAGCATTAAAGAATTGGGTGGAAATTCCCATGATGGACTAGGCTGGGGACTCGGAGTTAAGAGAATAACCCTTGTGGAAAGGAAAGGCGGGAGAGTACCTCGCCAAATTACTCAAGTTCCCCACGGGGGGACTCACCGGAAAAGAGGCGACGGTTAATAGAAATGCCATTTTTAAACAGCAAAGCCGGTTGTACGGGTTTGTGCCAAAGCCTGTGAATAATAAAGACAACCCCTTTGGAGACCTGCCGGTGAAGTAACACGACCGAAACGATTAGTATTTGCATAAACTTTTGTAGATGCACCTAAGCTAAGATCACACCCCCTTAGTTTTGTTGCTGAAGAAAATAAATAAATAGGTGGTTATTGAGCTGAAGTTTGATGCTACAAGACTTTAGTACGGTACGCGATGTTAAGATATTAAAGAAAGGGACTCTGTAATTGTTACCTGTTTAGATACTGACTTGAATGTATAACGGTAGTACTCTGTGAAAAGAAAAGCTTGTGTAATGTGTTAGATTCAAAAATCCTGTGAGACTCTGTACCAACTTGTTTTTAACCGCTGGTAAAAAACTTTTAAGAGGGGAGATGTTATGACCCCAGCCCCCTCCTTTGTGAGAATCGCAAGAGCCCTAGTGAACGGGGGGGTCAATGACCCAAGAGAGAGAGTGACGTGCTGAAATTGGACTCAGGAAAATAAGAGAGAAGCCTTAAGGTTTGGAATGTGGTCTGGCCTCTCAGCCAGACAAAAGCCACGGACATGGCCATTGTCTCTTGGAGACACCTTTGTGGAATGGGGACTGGACTACGTGCAAACCCTCTGGGTGATGGGGAAAGATTGCCTCACCCCACCCTGATTGACAGCTACAACCCTGCAAGTCCCGATAAAAGGTGGGCTGCCGAGGCGGCCCCTCAGACGCACCAAGGAGACACTCTAAGAAGACACGATAGCGCTTCCCGTCGGAGCGGGAAGCCATTTTGAAGGAAGCCACGTGCGTTAGATTCCGGATCGGGAGTCTGTGGCTGAAACCAAAGGAAAAAACGTTTTTAACTAACAACAGGGATTTGCTTCACAAAGACAACGGGCAAGTGTTCCTTTTCTCTCATCAATCTCTCTCTCCAACACGTGAAATGCCAGCGGTTCCCAAACGGAAAAGCCTGCAGATTTCTGAGTGACTTTTATATTTCCAGTGGACTCAGTATTATCCCCTAGACAATGATAGAGCTTATTTCTGATTGATTATTACTATACCTGTGCTTTAGATTGAGTATTGATGACGTATATAATCTGAATGTTTTGTATTAACCATACGTTTGTGCCCCTTTATAAATAAAAACATTTGAAAATAGTACCATCAGACTTCAGCGGACCTCTCTATCTTTGCTGGTAAGTCACCCAGTTACGGGGAACGTAACACCATAAACGTGTATGCACTTACAGGGAAAAAGAAATACAATTGAATATTATGGAAAAAATACTGAACAGAAACTGACAAACAACCAATTTGCAAAAGTAAAAAAATACTGAGAACATGTGTAGTAAAGAATCCTTGAAGTGAGTCTGTAGGTGGTAGAATTTGAACCAGTTCAGAGTAGCGTTGAATGAACTTATTCACCTTGGCTCAGGAGCCTGATGGTTGCAGGGTACTAATTGTTCTTGAACCTGGTGGTGTGGGACCAGGGAGACCCATTCCTAATTGCAAAATTGCTCAAGCTGTGCCAAGTTATTGGGGGAGCAGCAGTGGACAGCAATCTTGAAATCCTGCTAGTGATGTTCAATTGGGTTAAGGTAAAGAGTGCAACTGGGCCATTCAAGGGCATAAAATTTCTTCATTTGAAACCGCTCCATTGTTGTTCTGGCAGTGTGCTTTGGGTCATTGTCCTCCTCCACAGATTAAGCTTTCTAGCAAAAAACTAGCATGGTTTTAGTCAGGATCTCTCTGTATTTAGCAGCATTTATCTTTCCGTCAATCCTGTTCAGATTTCCAGTCCCTGCTGCGGAAAAGCATTCCCATAGTATATTGCAACCTCTACCATACTTTATATTAGTGATGGTGTTACCTAGCTGATACAATGTATTAGATTCATGCTACATGTACCACTTAGCATTGATATCACGAATTTCCACTTTAGTCTCATCCAACCTTAAGACCTTCTTTGACATCTCTACGGTATCTTCTAAGTGATGCCTTGCAACGTCTTTATGGGCAAGGATATGCCTTTTTTTTTTTAAGCCAGGTCTTCTTGCTTCCCACTCTTTCATTAATACCCTTTTTGTGTAAGGCCATAGACATTGTGGAGACAAAAACTTCATCTGTTGTTGCAGCTATTGACTACTGCAGCTCACTCAGTGTCTTACAAGTGCCATTTTTCTCTGGTGACTAAGTTTAGAAAGCAGCTTGACCTAGGCAGTGTAACTCTGGTTTCATGATGGACTGCACTGAGGTCCGAGTTACATCCTGTGCCTTTAAGATGGTTTTGTACCCTTTCCCAGATCTGTGTTTCTCTATTATCATTTCCCTGACTTGCCTTGAATGCTCTTTTGTCTTCATTTTGCTTTGGTCTGCTGAATATCAACTAATGGATCTTGCCAAGAGACTGGCAATTTATAGTATTGTGATGAGCTAATTGAAAATAGGTGGTTTTCCAATTTTCTACATCAACAAATCGGGTGAGTTGGTAAAGTAATATATTACACCTAATTAAATAGAAATTTAGCATAGCAATTACTCAGGGGGATAAACAATGCAAAAACCCATGTCAGGATGTAGTTTTTTGACTATAGCTCGGTGCTTAACACTATCATTCCTCCAGTCCTGATCAATAAGCTATGAAACCTGGGTCTCTGTAGCCCCAATTGCATGCAATATGAAGATTTTCCTGCCGAGATGCGCTGGGTTTTGACCATCCAGGAAGTGGATGGGAGGCAGCAGATCTGATACTTCACCTGGAGTTTTGGCTCAGTTTGTAACATGCAGAGAAGTGCAAGACACATTTGCGGCATCACGTTGGGAATCCGTCAAAGCGTTCAGGAATCCAAGGGAGGAGATGGACTGGCACCGGATTTCTGAATCAAGCCGGAAATTTGGCTGAGAGTGGCAAGCACATGGTCAATGATTTCCTGCTGCCACAGCATCATGTCCTCCTATTGATGGATGACTTCCTTTCAGCAAGCATACTCTGTTGGGTCATTCGTCTTATCAGGAAATATAGAGTAGGCTTGACCTAAATGCAGAGCATTGAGAACAATTAGCAGTGAGAGATTACTTTAATAATAATAACAAGATACAAGGGGCCAAAACACAAGAGAAAATGGATACTTATCACAACAAGATAACTGAAGGCTGGGAGCAATTGGTTGGGGTTGACTGGTTCATATGAATGAACAAGAACTGTGGATGAGAGCTGGGTTTAAATGAGCTGCAGGTAATGAGTTGAAAACGAGTAGCAGGTGACTCTTGTTAGCTGGGTGCGGACTAGGTGGTGCTTGGACTGCAGATCTGACACCTATAATATTTCTAAGTACATGTGTAATATTCAGCCTCATCAACAGGGCAACTCTTCACTTTTACATCTCTCTTTCACACCAGTAAGCTGCCACTCCTTTTCTCAACCAAGTTTCTTTAATGGCTTCAATGCCATAATTGTTATCCATTTCACAGAGTTGAGAGTGCTGGCGAATTTCAGCATTGAAGTCTGCTTTTGCAACAGTCATTCACAGCAAGGTTTGGTGTACATGTAACATATTTAATTACTTTGCCAATCCCAATTATATCCCAATCGACATATTTATAACCATATAACAATTACAGCACGGAAACAGGCCATCTCAGCCCTTCTAGTCCGTGCCGAATGCTTACTCTCACCTAGTCCCACTGACCTGCACTCAGCCCATAACCCTCCATTCCTTTCCTGTCCATATACCTATCCAATTTTACTTTAAATGACAATACCGAACTTGCCTCTACCACTTCTACAAGAAGCTCGTTCCACACAACTACCACTCTAGAGTAAAGAAATTTCCCCTCATTTTACCCTTAAACTTTTGCCCCCTAACTCTCAACTCATGTCCTCTTGTTTGAATCTCCCCTACTCTCAATGGAACAAGCCTATCCACGTCAACTCTATCTATCCCCTTCATAATTTTAAATACCTCTATCAAGACCCCCCTCAACCTTCTACACTCCAAAGAATAAAGATCTAACATGTTCAATCTTTCCCTGTAACTTAGGTGCTGAAACCCAGGTAACGTTCTAGTAAATCTTCTCTGTACTCTCTCTATTTTGTTAACATCTTTCCTATAATTCGGTGACCAGAACTGTACACAATACTCCAAATTCTGCCTTACCAATGCCTTGTACAATTTTAACATTACATCTCAACTCCTATACTCAATGCTCTGATTTATAAAGGCCAGCATACCAAAAGCTTTCTTCACCACCCTATCCACATGAGATTCCACCTTCAGGAAACTATGCACCATCATTCCTAGATCACTCTGTTCTACTGCATTCTTTAATGCCCTACCATTTACCATGTATGTCCTGCTCGGATTGCTCCTACCAAAATGTAGCACTTCACACTTATCAGCATTAAACTCCATCTGCCATTGTTCAGCCCACTCTTCTAACTGGCCTAAATCTCTCTGCAAGCTTTGAAAACCTACTTCATTATCCACCTATCTTAGTATCATCTGCATACTTACTAATCCAATTTACCACCCCATAATTCAGATCATTAATATATATGACAAACAACATTGGACCCAGTGCAGATCCCTGAGGCACACCACTAGTTACCGGCCTCCAACCTGACAAACAGTAATCCACCATTACTCTCTGGCATCTCCCATCCAACCACTGTTGAATCCATTTTACTACTTCAATATTAATACCTAACGATTGAACCTTCCTAACTAACTTCCATGCGGAACCTTGTCAAAGGCCTTACTGAAGTCCATATAGACAACATCCACTGCTTTACCCTCGTCAACTTTTCTCGTAACCTCTTCAAAAAATTCAATAAGATTTGTCAAACGTGACCGTCCACACACAAATCCATGTTGATTGTTCCTAATCAGACCCTATCTATCCAGATAATTATATATACTAACTCTAAGAATACTTTCCATTAATTTACCCACCACTGACGTCAAACTGACAGGCCTATAATTGCTAGGTTTACTCTTAGAACCCTTTTTAAACAATGGAACCACATGAGCAATATGCCAATCCTCCGGCACCATCCCCGTTTCTAATGACATTTGAAATATTTCTGTCAGATATACTTTTGCCAGATATTTAAATTTAGATTGCATTGAAAATTCTGAAGGATTAATGAACCATCAGATACCACTTACATATATTATTAAGTATCTTGCTAGCAATAGTTGTCAATTCACAGTAATATTCTCTGCAATTAAGAAATGATGCTAATAAATAACATTAATAACAAATTAATGTCAATAATGGTGATATCAAATTTGAATGTATGTGTGAAACTTAACAGAGAAATACCAGATTTTCTGCTGCAAAGTGGCACCAGGACATAAATGATAAACAACCAGGATACCGATGTGAGATGAAGTTTAGCCTTGAAGTTCTAGAGTCATTGTTTAAGTAAGCTTGACCCACAAACAGGTGACAATATTTACAAGAAAGGGGAAATCTGGGAAAGGAAAAGGTTTGGATGTAAAACTTCCCAATCAGATAAAATGTTGAACAGGTTCTTTGAAGAAGATTTAAAATAGTCAGCTGTTAAATAGGAATGCATGGGCAGTTCACTTCACAGGAGCTGATGTAAAATGGTTGCTGGTCCAGTTTAGAAGAAAAACAAGCAAAGCTTGATATGTCAGTTTAGAAATTGGATACCAATCAGTAAAAAATCCTTAGTTTATAAAATGAATATAGCCAATGCTGTGAATGACATCTTCTTGAAGTATTAGATATTTAAAGATCTCATGAAGACAGCAAGGTGAATTTCTACAGATAACTGTATACTTCTACAGATAAAAAACTCACCTGGATGCACCAAACAAATTTTGAGCCATCAAGGCCCATGGCCCTAAAGAACTTCCAGTCAATATCAGGGAAATTAGAATCACTCACAGCAACCATCTTTTTTCAGATCTTTTCATGATCTGTCTGCATATCTGTTCCCATTCTCCCACTGGCAATTGTGTGGTCAGTATTGTAACCCTATTAAAATGGTCATATCTTTGTTATTGTTGAGTCTTATCCATATGGCCTCTTTGAATAAGCATTTCAGATGTTCTCTCTAAGTAGACCTAACATTCACTCCAGTCCGTAGTGCAACTCCTCAGTTCTTTTACTTACCTGTCTTTCACATCTGATAAAACTGTACCCAGATATCTTGAACTCCCAGACCTGCTCTTCTCTCAACCAAGTTTCTATAATGGCTACAGCACCATAATTGTTATTCACCTCATAGTGTTGAGAGTGGTGGTGAATTTCAACATTGATCCCTACTTCTGCCAACAAATAGCTTCTGAAATACATGCATTCATAGTAAAGAGTGGTTTACATGTAATGGAAGAACAAACCAAGAACAAATGGAAAGACTTGACTATGGGGTATCTGAAGGTGCGTGCATCATGCCATTTAATGCCATCTTTTCCATTCCAGTTTTAAATGAGAGTTGTCACCTCATATTTTTAGTATTATTTGGAAAATTTGATGAAGCATTATTGTTGGAACAGGCCAGAAGAGTGAAAGCAACACATACAACACGCTGGAGGAACTCAGCAGGTCTGGCAGCATCCGTGGAAACGAGCAGTCAACATTTCGGGCCGAGACCCTTCAGTCTCAGCCCAGAACATTGACTGCTCATTTCCACGGATGCTGCCTGACCTGCTGAGTTCCTCCAGTGTGTTGTACGTGTTGCTTTGACCCCAGCATTTGCAGTGTACTTTGTGTTTACAGAAGAGTGAAAAATGGCTGGCTGGTAATCTCATTGCTCTGTAATACTGATGTGATGCCTACACTAAGAAATTCATCAACATTAATTGATAGAATATGTTAAAACTGTTAATGATGCATAAGATTCAAGACATGTAATAGTGGAGAGCAATTTTATCATCTTCACGTTACTATACAGAAGAAATACTGGAGGTGCTTCTGAGGGATAAAAGGTAAGCTGCGAATGCTTGAACACATTCCTGACACCGATTCCAAGAACAAGAGTCAAGTGCTCCTACAATGACAGGTAGTCAGCAAGCAGCCCATCACTAAATCTTTCAACAACATTTTAAAGTTTGAATAATTCTGGAAATGCATAGAAGATTTCTTACTTTGCTAGTGCTAGTTATACCCTCCACAAATGATCCGTCAGGCAGACTCTATCTTTGTCTGCATATGTACAGCAGAAACCATCTTAAGGAGACAAGGATGAAGAAGAGAAGGATCAAGAGTAGAAGTTCCAAGAAAAGATCTTGTTGGATATGTTGTCAGCATCTATTTAATTCATTCATTTGATTAATTTCTAGTCAGAAACCTGACCATCATCAACAAAGCCTACAGAATAAGGTAATGTACTATATGCCTATGTGGTCAGGATGATCAATAGCAAGTATCATTTGCATCATATAACTGCAAGTTAACCCCAATAAGAGGTACATCATCAGGTAGATCCTAAGGTTCACCATTGATTGGAAGCATGCTCAAACCCAGACTCTTAGTGTGGCTGTTAAGAGCGCATCAATTACTGGGCAACCTCGCCTCCTAAATGCAGGGCATTTGCTACCATTTGCAAATCACAAGCAAGGAGCTTGATAGAAAGGTTCCCACTTCATGGATGGATACATATTTATGAAAACTTAAATAGTTCATTACTTCCCTAGATAAATTGACCATTTAATTTTCACAGTTATCTATGCTCCTGAATGTTCTCTTTCTCCAACATTGGTGCACAGTAGCTGCAATACATGTTCCGGAGTTTCCTCCATTTGTCCAGGGCAGCACATCTTCTGGCCTGGATAAGAGCATATTCCACCATCCTGTAGAACATGAAGAAAAGAAATTGCTGAATTGTGAGCTGACTGTAGCATGGTTCCTTATGATCTGTGTCTGGGTAGGTGGCAAATTTCAATGAGGATGGATATTTCACTGGAGAGCAAACTTTCATTCTGTTCCACGTTGACATTTAGACAGAAATGTTTTCTAAAAGTGTGCTGTTGAGAGTTCTTTTTTCCATTCCAAGTACTCTGATCAATTTTCTGTGGTTTTTGCTCATTCTGCCAGACATGCTGAATTCCTCTATCTGACAGCCAGTTATTGAAAAGAAAGCTTGAAGTTAAAAGTAAGTTTTCTGTATGTGCCCTATCATTTTTTTACTGAAGTATGCAAGAGGATGGGCAGGATTCACAAGACAAAGGTTCTCTACCAACCTTCCTTGCTGTGCTACATTGCCTTCTGAGATTAAAAGTCCATGATAAAAACTGGAAAATGTGCTTACTTCCCAAATGTTGGGAATCAGCTCTTGGCAAGTGCAGGCATCAGTGATGAAATTCACGGTTGCTTTCAATGTGCTCATGGGACCTTTGCTCAGTTAAACAAATGACAATATTTGACAATGCAGATAATTTTTAGAGGACAACATATTGTTAATAAGTTACTCCCAATGAGACAGGAAGGTGAAAGTGGAATAGTGACACAAAGATATACTTGCACTTGCAGAAAAATGTTTAGATGACATATTATCCCTGGGAGCATTATATTCTAATTTCTTTGAAGTGTGATTACTGTTGTAATGAAGGAAATACAGCAACCATATTGTGAACAGAAAGCATAGATGTGAAAATGACAAAATGATCCAGATTTGTGATGCAGTTTGAAGGATAAAAACCGGATTGTTTTCCCTGAATTAAGAGGGCAAACGGGCCCCTGCTTTAATATTTCCACTGAAAGATAGCCTTACAAGCTGTCACACACCCTCATTACTACACTGCATGTATCTAACTACAGTATTCTACTGAAGCCTTCTGAGTGAGACTTAAATTCACAGTTTACAATTCAAATATGAATTGTGAATTGTGTTACAGCTCATACCATATACCAGGTAGCATGTCAACTTGAATTTAATCTTTACAGTGCTATGCTTCCCCAAAGTAAAAATGACTGTAGCTAGCATGCATATATTTATCAGTCGAAAGTAAACATCCAATGATTGCAGCATAATTTCCTATGTGTTTCAGTATCATATTTTACATTCAGTTTTTGAAACTGTCAAGGGATTGTCTGTCTGCATGCTGTCATTATAGTCTCTATGTAAGCTAACCGATAATTCTGTAATGAACTATCACTGGAAATTGTTCTTAAGCGTGCTTTCAACCTGCACCGATCCAAACAAAATCTATTCAAAATCGTGGCTTGAAAATCAACTGCTATGAGTGTATTAGGAACACAAAATTCTGGAGGAACTCTGCACATCAGTAGAGAAATAAAGGGTCAATGTTTCGGACTGAGACTGTTCATTAGGATTTCCTCCAGCATTTTGTATGTGTTACATTAATTTTTCAGCATCTGCAGAATCTTTTGGTGCTATCAATGTATTAATTTGTCATCGGATTACTTTTTGTCTCTTGGAACTTAATGCATGAATCTATGATTTTTGTTTTAGACATCTGTCACTTTATTGTGATTACCGGTAGATTGTAATTACTGTTTGGTAATGTCTCATTTGATAAACAACGTTGTGAACCTAGGTATGACTCAGACTGACATTTTTATCTGGTTGAACCTCAGCATTTATCTGCTTTCCCTAGCCCTCTCTCTTTTGTTATAAAAGTAAACAATTAATGTTAAAATTTATCATAATGCGAAACAGTCAGGAAAGGCAATTTATTGGTAAGCTAGCTTGAGAGAGTCCTTACATAAAGTGCAGGTGCTTTCTCAACTGTCCTTTCACTGCTCTTCCTCCAGGTATTCCATACTCTCAGCAGTATTATTAAAAGTAGTAAGATGGTATACATTGACTAATTACTAAATTTGTATTGGAACAAAAAATACTATTAAATGTTAATAGCTTTATTAAATATTATTAAATGAAAAGTTAATGCTAATATACTGCAGTACCAGAGGGCCATCAAGGAATGCTGTGTACTTTGCTTCAAGGAAACCACAAGGTCACAAGACCACAAGATATAGGAGCAGAATTAGGCCCTTTGGCCCATCAAGACTGCTCTGCCATTCAATCATGGCTGATCCGTTTTTCCACTCCTCAACACCACTCCCCGGCTTTCTTGCCATGACCTATGATGCTGCATCCAATCAAGAACCTATCAAGCTCTGCCTTAAGTACACCCAATGACCTGTCCCCCACAGCTGCCTGTGATAACAAATTCCACAAATTCACCACAATCTGGCTGAAGAAATTTCTCTGCATTTCTGTTTTAAATGGAAGCCCCTCTATCCTGAGGTTGTAGCCTCTTGTCCTAGGCTCCCCTATCATGGGAAAAAAACTTCCCACATCTACTCTGTCTAGGACTTTCAAGATTTGAAAGGTTTCAATGAGATCCCCCTCATCCTTCTTAATTCCAGTGAGTACAGACCCAGAGCTATCATTCATTCCTCATATGGTAACCCTTTCATTCCCAGAATCATCCTTGTGAACCTTCTCTGGACCTTCTCCAATGCCAGCACATCTTTTCTTAAATGAGGAGCCCAAGACTGTTCACAATACTCAAGGTGAGTTCTCACCAGTGACTTATAAAGCCTCAGCATCACATTCCTGATCTTGTACTCAAGATCTCTCAAAATGAATGCTAACATTGTATTTGCTTTCCTCACCACTAACTCAGCTGCAAATTAACCTTTAGAGTGTTCTGCACAAGGACTCCCAAGTCCCTTTGCATCTCAGATTTTTGGATTTTCTCCCCATTTAGAAAATAGTCTGCACATTTATTTCTTACTACAAAAGTGCATGACCATGCATTTTCCAACATCTTATTTCATTTGCCACTTTCTTGCTCATTGTCCAAATCTGTCTAAGTCCTTCTGCCTTCTACCTTTTTCCTCAACACTACCTGCCACTCCACCAATCTTCATATCATCTGTAAACTTGGCAACAAAGCCATCTATTCCACCATCTAAATCATTGTTATACAGCATAAGAAGAAGCATCCCAACACCGACCCCTGCAGAACACCAGTAATCACTGGCAGCCAACCAGAAAATTTTTTATTCCAACTTTTATTCCAAATTGCTGCCTCCTACCAATTAGCCAATGCTCTAACCATGCCAGTAACATCCTGTAATAACATGGTCTCTTAATTAGCAGCCTCATGTGTGGCACCATGTCAAAGGCTTTCTGAAAGAAGGTTCACTCCCACTGTTTCGGATGTACGCAGCAGCCCAAATAGCTTCACTATTTTCTGCAAGGACTGGTCAGTTGAGTCTTAAGTGTGTGATTTTGAGAACATACCAGATATATTCAAACCAAAAGCTGTTCGTTCTCTGCTGAGGGCCAGATTAAGAAGTCCAGGTATGAGCAAAAACAATTCCAATTTAAGTTAGAGATGGAGTCAGATGCACATCAGCTCTGGCAGGGTTTGCAGGCCATTACTTCCTATAAGCAAAACGTAACATCATGAATGTCTATGATGCTTCATGCCCAGATGAGCTAAATGCCTTTTATGCACATTTTGTAACATCTTCAGGTGAACTCTTGCATGACCTTAGTCTTGATGGTGCATCTGGTAAGGCACTAATTTTATCTGTACCAATCAAATGGCTGGAGTGTTCAATGACATCATCAATCTTTCACTGTTACAATTAGAGGTTCCTACCTGCTTCAGAAGGGCGACATTCATACCAGTGTCCAAGCAGAACAGGGTGAGCTGTCTCAATAACCATCACCCAGTTTTACTCAAGTTCTTTGAGGGTTTGGTCATGGCCACAATCAGCTCCTGCCTAAGCAAGGACCTGGACCCACTGCCATTTGCCTATTGTCACTATAGGTCTACAGTGGATACAGTCTCACTGGCTCTCCACACGACCTTGGATCACCTGGACAATAGGAATACCTGAGCCAAGATGCTCTTTATTAAATACACCTCAGAGTTCAACACCATCATACCCTTAGTACTAATCAACAGGCTTCAAAACTTGGGCCTCTAGATGTCCCTCTGCAAATGGATCCTTGACTTTCTCATGGGGAGACCACAGTCAGTGCAGATTAGAGAGAGGATCTCCTCCTCACTGACAAGGATGTGTGCTTACCCCCTGCTCTACTCTTTCTACACCCATGACAGTATTGCTAGGCACAGCTCAAATGCCATCTATAAATTTGCCAATGGCACTTCTACTTTTGGCAGAATTTCTCACAGTGATGAAGAGACGTGCAAGAGTCAGATAAATCAACTGGCTGAGTGGTGTCGCAACAACAATCCTGCGTTCAACATCAGTAAGACCAAGGAATTGATTGTGGACTTCAAAAGGGGAAGTCGAGGGAACATACTCCAGTCCTCATCAATGGGTCAGTAGTGGAAAGTGTAAGCAGTTTCAGATTCCTGAGTGTCAGCATCTATCCTCAGCCATGCAGTTACAAGAAGGCACAACAGCAGCTATATTTCATTCGGAGTTTGAAGGGAATTGGTATGTCGCTCAAGACACTTGCAAATTTCTACAGCTGTACTGTGGAGAGCCTTTCAACTGGTTGCATCATTGTCTGGTATGGAGGGGCCGCTCTACAGGATTAGAAAAAGCTGCAGGAAGTTGCCAACTCATGGGCACTAGACTCCCCAACAGAATGGACATCTTCAAAAGGCGAGTCCTCATAAAGGCTGTGTCTGTTATTAAGAAACAACATTACCCAGAATATGGCTGCTTCTCATTGCTACCAAAAGGGGGAGATACAGGAACATGAACACACACAATAACATTTTAGGACCAACTTCTTCCCTACTACCATCAGATTTCTGAATGGGCAATGAATTCATGTACACTACATCACTATATATATTTTTCTCTTTTTTTTGCTCTTTTTTCCTTTCTAATTATTTTTATATATGTAACACTTACCCACAAAGGCTGGTATATGTCTAGGGGAAAAGGAGATCCAGCCACACACCAACCCTGCCTCCTGTACACGCAGGTGCTGTGAGAATCGAGTTTATGCCTCGCTCCCGCCGACAGTATCAAACCCACAACAAATACCGTTATGAAATACAATTTAAAGAGTTTACTAAAATTAAAAGAGTATTAGGCAATACAATATATATATACAAGGAAAAAAACAAAAGGCGCCAACTTATCAAAGTTCAGTCAGGGTAGTGCACTCGTTGGAGCTCAACCAGCGAACGATTCGACCCCTCGTCGCTTGCCTCCGACTTCAACGTCTTCCACCTCAGACTCCCCGGTGGTCTTCTGAGCGCACGTCCACCTTCCTCGGCTCTCCCTCCCGACTGCCTTCACACCCCAAGCCCGCGTAACCCCTCCCCCAAGTTCCCAGCCTCACAAAACACAATAACATTCCCCATTGATTAACAAATGAATACAATTACCATATCAGCCATTCTAAAGCGAAACAACAGCGAGAGAAACATTTAACAGACAAAGAAGCATTCCTACTCATAACAAACCAAAGAAGCCCTTTTTAGTAACATACACAGGACATTGTACATATATATACAATGGATCCTGGTTAATGTGCCATCGGTTAATTGGGGTAGCCAGTTATTTGGAACAACTCCTAAAGAACAAAAACTAAACAAGGAAATACTGGGGATTTCCTTCATTAATTTGGGACACTATACTGCTAAATTGGGACAGGAGACTGTTTCTGAACATTTTCTAACTAGCAGCAGGTACACTTGATGCAACACCATACTTTGAATAAACAGTTTTTAAATAATCATTTGCATGTGTTTTTCTTCAAAGAGGAGCAATTTTTGTCACTGATAGTTGGTGAGAAATAAGAAGAAAGTAAACTCAGAACTGTTTTGCTCACTGCAGTTTCTGTATTCAAGCTTGGTGATGCCAGAATTATCCGAGAGTGAAAATGAGGTGATTTCACTATTTCAACAAGTTAGGAGCTATGAGGAGTTTGAAGGCAACAACAATCATCTGGAAAATGAAGATTTTGTGGATGCAATCATCAACAGCATTGAATGAAGGCAGTCCATTATCTGCACTAGGTGTCTGTGATGATTTTGATTACTTACAGTCAAAAGAACATGACGCGAATGAATTCCTCCACCTTATTACTAGGAATTTATACACAGTTTTAGAATACTACAGTAGTATTGGTTTGAATTTCATCTAAACGCACTATTGTGTACTCAGTTTGTATTTTTTGTATTTTTTAAACTACTTCCATGAAACTTCGGCTTAAATGGACCAAAATATATTGGTCCTAATGTGTCCCAATTAACTGGAATCCACTGTATATATATTTATTATTGCAATGTATAAAATTTTTATTATGTACTGTAATGTACTGCTGCTGCAAAGCAACAAATTTCACAACATATACCAGTGATATTAAACCTGATTGTGATTCTGATTCTTGCTCAAGTATTTTCTGTGTCCTCTTTGGGAATTCCGGTTGTATTTTTGGCTATCATTGAAAATCAAATAAAACTGCAGATGCTTTCACTGACCTGAAACATTCATTGTTTTTCCTTTCCAGAGATGGTACTTGACAGTCTGACTTCTCCCAGCATTTTCTATTTTTGTACTTTTGCCTATTGCGTTTGTTATGTATCTGAATAAATAATTTATGTCAGTGATTAACTGTAAATATCAACCCAATTTGGCCTATGATTCACAAATTAGGAATTATGATGTCATAACCTTTAATAAGAACATTGACCAGTTTAACCATCCCACAGAGGAGCGCAATGTTTATTGCGCTGATTTACTACTAAAAGATTGTAAGATTTAATTCGATGCATAGAGTACATATTATTGATTCCCAACAGTAATCTTATGTAAGGGGCAGAGTGAAGGAAAAGGGATTGTAGATTCATAGAATTGTTGCAATGAATAAGGATGCCTTCCATCACTTGAAGTCTGTTTTACTTTATAGGGACACAAATGATCTTTACTTGAAAGTCAGAACTGAATCTGTATCCACGAGACTTTCAGGTAATTCTTTCCAGATTATAAATGTTATCATAACTGCCAATCATTTGTGGTCAAGGATGATTTCTTATGTGAACAAGGAAGGTGGCTGTTCATAGAGCTGCAATCAGGTTGCCGGACAATTGACACACCATGGCAAATAACCTCCAGTGGTAGGTGAGGCGTAGAGTCTGGGAGCATCAGGAGTATGGAGACTTGTATTGGAATGTGCTATTGGAAAGATGCCATTAAGCCATTAGGGGTGGCATGGTAGTGTAGTGGTTAGTATAATGCTATTACAGTAACCCAGGTTCAATTCCGTCCAAGGTGTTTGTATGTTCTCCCTGAGTCCTCCGAATACTCTGGTTTTCTCCCATGTTCCAAAATCCATGGGTGAGTTGGTCACATAGGTGTAATTGGGCTGTGTGGGCTTGTTGGGCCGGAAGAGCCTGATAACATGATATACCTTTTCTTTTTAAAAAGATGGAGGTGGGGGCAAGATGCAGAGATTTACAAGGATGTTATCAGGACTGTGTTACAGAGAGAGGTTGAGCAGGTGAGGACTTCCTTCACTGGAGTGCTGGAGGATGAAGGTGATCTTATAGAGGTACAGTATATACCATTATGAAATGCATAAGTAGGGTTAATCTGCACAGTTTTTCCACAAGATTGGCACATAAAGAACGAGAGGACATAGATTTAAGTTGAGAGGGGAGAGATTTAATAGAAACTTGAGGAGAAACTTTTTCACCCAGGGAGTGGACAGTATATGGAATGAGCTACCAGTATAAATGGTTGAGACAGGTACATTAACAACATTTAAAAGGCAATGGGACAGATAAATGGTTAAGAAGGATTATGAGAGATGTGGGCCAAGCATGGCTAGATGGGATTAGATAAAATAGGAATTACGCTCAGCATTAACCAGTTGTGCCAAAGTGCCTGTTTCAGTGTTATATGACTCTGTTAGTATAAATGGTTGGTTGGTGGTTGTCACAGACTCGGTGGCTCATTCCAGTAGAGGTATTCAGCGGTTTGTGCAGCACTTGTAGGAAGAAAGGAATTGCTGCCTGTCCAGCTCAAAACCTTGTACAAACACCTGAGGTTGATCAGCAGATTGTTTGTTGCTTCAGTCAAAGCTGAGTTTTGAATAACTTTTAAATCAGATGTGGGTAGAGACATAATAAATAAGATAGCCAACCATAGAACCAGAGAACATTACAGCACAGAAACAGGCCTTTTGGCCCTTCTTGGCTCTGCCAAACCATTTTTCTGCCTAGTCCCACTGACCTGTACCTGGACCATATCCCTCCATATACCTCTCATCCATGTACCTGTCCAAGTTTTTCTTAAATTTCAAAAGTGAGCCTGCATTTACCACTTCATCTGGCAGCTCATTCCACACTCCCACCACTCTCTGTGTGAAGAAGCCCCCCCCCCCAATATTCCCTTTAAACTTTTGCCCCTTCATCCTTAACCCATGTCCTCTGTTTTTTTTCTCCTTAACCTCAGTGGAAAAAGCCTGCTTGCATTCACTTTATTTATACCCATCATAATTTTATATACCTCTATCAAATCTCTGCTCATTCTTCTACACTCCAGGGAATAAAGTCCTAACCTATTCGAGCTTTCTCTGTAACTCAGTTTCTCAAGTTCCAGCAACATCCTTGTAAACCTTCTCTGCACTCTTTCAACCTTATTAATATCCTTCCTGTAATTCGGTGGCCAAAACTGCACACAAAGCATAGACAGAAATGAAAAATTGACCTTATAATAAGATCAGTCACAGTATTCATAAGTCACACAAAGGGCCTGAGGAGTGGAGTTTCCACTCCTTCTCTATTTTCATATGCCCACAAGGCCCTGAAGTCACATGAGGATTCTGGAAGTCTATTTTCTTTAAGAAGGAACAAACACTTCTGTAAAGATCTAAGAAGATCTTTGCAGCAATGGAAAGGAGGATAATGCTTCAGAAAATCTCACAGCCTGCCCAATTTCTCTTTTAAAAATGGTAATTTTTTAATTGTTGCATGAGTGAATAGAGGTTTCTAAAGTAGTCTGGGTTTTATAGGGAAATAGGGTCTAATCATCATCATTTCTCCAACCACTTGCAATATTTCAACTAATATGCCACTTTGATATTTATTGATCTGCATTTACTGAATTGCAATTTTGACCTAGTCACCTATAGATGTGCAGGTGAGAGTTTCCCAGACAGGCTGTTAAGAGATGGGGTTGATTGTGTCATTAATCACTGTCAATGATAATCACAAGAAAATGTTATTGCTCACATCAATTATATCAAACCTGTGTCCTCTCATCCTTAATCTCTTCACTAATGGAATTTGTCCTCTATATTTGCCATATCTAAACCAATTAGTTTGGTACACCTCAATCAATCTTATCTCATTCTTCTCTGCTCCAAAAGAAACAACTCCAGCTTCTCCAGTCTAATCTTGTAGTTGCATTCCTTTAGTGCTGGAACTACCGTAGATTCCGGACTACAGAGCGCACCTGATTAAAAGCCGCTGGCTCTAATTTTAGAAATAAAATCAATTTTTTAATTGTAAAGGCCGCATCGGATTTTAGGCCGCACCGGATTTTCGGCCGCAGGTGTCCCACGTTGTAATATGAGATATTTACACAGAAAGATATTACACGTGAGGATTTTTTTAACTTTTAATTAAATCCATATGGTAACAAAAACAAATACATATTGCAAATGCTTTTTTTCGAACCGTGCCCGTACGCGGCTACTTTTAAATATACGTTGCGTATACTTCTTTACTGAACAACATTCCAATATCTCCTAACGACTGGTAAAAAAATATATATATTGCAGCCTACCAGGAAAAGTTATTGATCACCTTTAACTTAAAAGCAGAGTTCGCTCAGATCCAAAGCCGCTCGCGTAATGCGCTCCCCCCTCCTTTCCGTTTATCGCAAACGGCATTTAAAAGCAGAGTTCGCTCAGATCCAAAGCCGCTCGCGTAATGCGCTCCCCCCTCCTTTCCGTTTATCGCAAACCGGCATTTTCCCACAAGACACCGTGAAACCGGGTGTGACGTCATAGCATCCCGCGATGTAGTACAGAAAACAAATATAGTTTAAACTAAGTAGGCAGCACAATGCTTCGAGTGTTTTCCATGTTGATGAGGGTGAGTACAAATGACTGATTTACAATAATTTAATTGTGAAAGTGCGCTTGATTTATCGTACAATTTCATTGGACCTCTGTGAACTACTCATCAATTTTATTGGTCTACTGTTATGAGGCAAAATGTTTACGAGGCGGCATGAAAAAAATCATGCATTAGCCGCTTCGGATTATTGGCCGCAAAGTTCAAAGCTGTTCAAAATGTGGGAAAAAAGTAGCGGCTTAAAATCCGGAATCTACGGTATTTTATCAGATCTTCTTCATAGGACATTCACAACCTAAAGTGTAGTGACCATAAATGGTGACCATATACTCCAGCTTTGGTCTGATTAGTACAAACAAAATGCTGGAGCAGGGCAGTGATTAAATATACTTTTGAATTACTTTCACCACAATTAGCAGCATGTAAATTTTCTCTTAACAACAGACTACAAAATTACATCGACGATCTTCAGATCTCACGATTGATAATTGAATGTGGTGCAGAAGCAACGAGCTCCAGCGGAACAGTTAAGCACAGCAACTTTAAGGGGCAACGCCTTGGCTGGAAACATGATGGAATTCAAACAAGGATGAAACACTGAGGAATGAGTCCTCCTCTACCCAGCACTATACTGGTATATGTGCAGCCGCTGGAAAATAAAATTAACGATCTCAGGGCAAGGCTGCTGTATCAGAGCAGGTCTCAATTGTTTGTTGCATTGTGGTTAAGAGTGAACATGCTAGATTTAGCTATCCGACTAGAAGGCTTTATGGTTTTCAGAATGGATCGAACTGTGAACTCTGGTAAGGAAAAAGGTCACACCATGTGCATTTTGGTCAATTCTCTTTGGTGTTTGGATGTGGTGGGGGGGGGGGAGCATATTGACCTCTTGTTCCCCTGACTTAGACCACCTAATGATTAAATGTGGACCATTCTATTTGCCTCAGGAATTCTCATCCATGATCCTGACCATAGTTTATATACCACCAGCGGCCAAATATAAGCAAGCACTTGTGAAACAGCATAATGTCGGTTGCAGGCAAGAAACACATCCCAACGCATTTCAAATCATAGTTGGTGACTTTTACCAGTCCTGTTTGAAGAAAGTCCTACCTAATTATCACCAGTACATAACTTGCTGCACAGGAAGTCCCAACACACTAGACCCCTGCTATACTACGATATGGAATGCCTATCGTTCCTTCCTGAGACTATATTTTGGCAAGTCAGATCATTTATCTGTACTCCTAATAGCTGCATATAGATAGCATCTAAAGAGCAGGGCTTCAGAGATCAAGATAACTAAGAGGTGGTTGTGGGAGGCAGAGGAACGGTTAAAGGATTGCCCTGAGTCAGTGGACTGGACCATGTTCAAGCACTAATCAGAGGACCTGAATGACTACACCGGGGTTGTAATGGACTTTATTAAAACAGCTGTAGATGAGTGTGTCCCCATGAAATCGTACAGGGTTTACCTCAATCAGAAGCCCTGGATGAACCATGAAATCTGGAATTTGCTGAGAGCCATATCAGAGGCACTCAAGTCTAGGGATCAAGAATGTTACAAGAGATGCAGGTATGATCTCCTGAAAGCCATCTCTCGTTGAAGTGGAGATTCTGGACTAGACTGGAATCAACAGGGGATGCACGACTGCTGTGGCAGGGTCTGAGTGCCATAATCTCCTCCAAAGATAAATCTTGTGACATTAGGGACAGCAGAGCAGAGCTTTCAGATGAGCTCAATGCCTTCTATGCTCACTTTGACCACTAGAACAGGGAGGAACCATCGCACACCCTCATATCTCCTGATAATCCTTTGATTTCAGTATCTAAAGATGATGCGTGGGCTGCCTTGAAGGGAATGCATCCAAGGAAAGCATCTAGTCCGGACGGAGTACCTGGCTGAGTAATGAAGACTGGTGATGACCAACTGGCTGGGATGTTCATGGATATCTTCAACCTCTCACTCCGGCAGTGTGTGATACCCACCTGCTTCAAGTAGGCTTCAATCAAACCAGTGCCCAAGAAGAGCGTGGAAACCTGCCTCAAAGACTATTACCCAGAGGCACTTCCGCCCACAGTGATGAAGTGTTTTGAGAGGCTAGTAATGACTTGGTCCTCAATCCCCCTTCTGCAATTGGATCCTGGATTTCCTCACTTGCAGACTCCAGTCAGTTTGGATTGGCAAAGACCTATCCTCCATGATCTCCATCAGCACAGGAGCATGACATGGATATGTGCTTAGCCCCCTGCCCTACTCACATTACATCTATGTGTGTGTAGCTAAGTACAGCTCCAGCATTAAAGCTTGCTGATGACATCACTGTTGTGGGCCGTATCAAAGATGCTGCTCAGTGGTGTCATAACAACTCAGTCTCAATAAGACCAAGGAATTGATTGTAGACTTCAGAAGAGGGAAACCAGAGGTCCATGAGCTAATACTCCTTGGAGGAGGAGAGGGTCAGTAACTTTAAATTCCTGGGTGTCATTATCTCAGAGGACCTGTCCGAGACCCATCATATAAATATAATCACAAAGAAAGCACAACAGTGACTCTACTTCCCCAGGAGTCTGTGGAGATTTGGCACGTCATCAAAAACCTTGGCAAATTCCTCTAAGTGTATATAGTGGAAAGTTTACTGACTGGCTGCACTACTGCCTTGTATGGGAACATCAATGCCTTTGAGTGGAACATCCTACAAAAGGTAGTGGATTCAGCCTAGTACATCACGGGTAAAGCCCTCCCAACCACTGAGCACATCCACATGAAGTGTTGCCATAGAAAAGCAGCGTCTGTCGTTACAGATCCTCACCAACCAGGCCATGTTCTTTTCTCACTGCTGCCATCAGGTGGAAGGTACAAGAGCCTCTGGACTCACACCACCAGGTTCAAGAACAGTTGCTATCCTTCAACCATCAGGCCCTTGAACAAAAGGGATAACTACACTTATTCTATTCCTGATGTTCCCGCAACCAAGTTTCACTTTAAGGACTCTTTATCTTGTTATTTCATGCTCTTGTTGTTTATTACTATTAATTTATATTTACATTTGCACAGTTTGTTGTTCATTAATAAAAACACAAAATGCTGGCAGAACTCAGCAGGCCAGACAGCATCTATGGGAGGAGGTAGTGACGACGTTTCGGGCCGAGACCCTTCATCAGGAGTGACTCAGTGGCCTGCTGAGCTCTGCCAGCATTTTGTGTTTTTATTTATTTCCAGCATCTGCAGATTCACTTGTGTTGCCTTTGTTGTTCATTAATTCTGTTTATAGTTACTGCTCTATAGGTTTGCTAAGTATGCCGGCAGGAAAAAGAATCTCATGATTGTATATGGTAAAATGTTCAGTATGTACTCAGATAATAAATTTTACTTTGAACTTTGAAGGCAACATCTATGAAAATGAATAAACAGTAGATACTTCAGGCTGAGACCCTTCGTCAGGATTAGAAAGAAAGGGGGAAGACACCAGAATAAACAAGAAGGAGGAAGGGGAGAGGAAGGAGGGAAAGTTAGAAATTGATAGGTATAGCCAGGTGGGTAGGTAAGGTAAACGGCCAGAGAAGAAGAAATCTGATAGGACAGAATAGTAAAGCATAGGAGAAAAGAAAGAAAAAGGGTACCGGGGGAAGTGAGAGGCAGGTGAAGAGAAGATGTAAGACACCAGATTGGGGAACTGAAGAAGAGAGAAGAGGGAGTGGAAAAGAAAAATGAGAAGAAAAATACCAGAAGGAGAAATCGATGCCATCAGGTTGGAGGCTACCTAGAGGAAATATCAGGTGTTGCTCCTCCATACTGACAGTGGCCTCATCATGTCAAAGACGAGGCTGTGGACTGACATGTTGGAACAGGCATGGGGTTAGGAATTGAAATGGTTAACCACAGTGAAATTCTGCTTTTGGCAATCGATATTTAGTTATGTTTAAAAAAAACCTACTTGATTTTGTATGGTGCACCCTAAAGCACACTGGCCTTCATCAGTCAGAGCACTGAACAAGGATGGTGGGACATTATGTTGTACAAGTCTTTGGTGTCAAGACCACCGGACGTTCTGTCAAGATCTGTTATTTGACAAGAATCCGGCGGTCTTCACAGAAGACAGAATATAATATAAATAGTAAGAGTCTTGGCAGTGTGGAGGATCTGAGAGATCTTGGGGTCTGTGTCAATAGGGCACTCAAAGCTGCTGCGCAGATTGACAGTGTTGTTAAGAAGGCGTATGGTGTGTTGGCATTGATCAACTGTGGGTTTGAGTTCAAGAGTCGTGAGGTGATGTTACAGCTGTATAAGACCTTGGTCAGACTCCACTGGAGTACTGTGTTCAGTTCTCGTCACCTCACTACAGGAAGAATATGGACACTATAGAGAGCGTGCAGAGATTTACAGAGATGTTGCCTGGATTGGAGGGTGTACCTTATGAGAATAGGGTGACTGTATCTGGCATTTTCTCCTTGGAGCGACGGAGGATGAGAGGTGACCTGATCAAGGTGTATAAGATGATGAGGGGCATTGATCGTGGGATAGCTAGAGGCTTTTTCCCAGGGCTGAAATTGCTAACATGAAAGGGCACAGTTTCAAGGTGCTTGGAAATGGGTACCAAGGGGATGTCAGGGGTAAGTTTTTCACACAGAAAGTGGTGGGTGCATGGAATGCTCTGCTGGCAGTGGTGGTGGAAACAGATACAAGAGGGTCTTTTAATAGCCTCTTAGATAGGTACATGGAGCTTAGAAAAAAAGGGGCTATGCGCAAGGGAAATTATAGGCAGTCTCTAGAGTAGGCTACATGGTCAGCACAACATTGTGGGCCGAAGGACCTGTAATGTGCTGGAAATTTCTATGTTCTATGTTCACACTTGGTGTACTGTGAACAGTTTTGGTCACCTTATTATAGGAAAGATGTGGCTAATCTGGAAAGAGTGCAGTATAGATCTATGAGGGTGTTGCCCAGACTAGATGGCCTGAGTTTTAGGGAAAGGTTAGCCAGACTACGCCTTTATTGCTTAGAACATCAGAGTAAGAGGGGTAACCTTACAGAAATGTTTAAAATGATGAGAGGCACAGATAAGGTGAATGGTAAGAGCCTTTATCCCAGGAAAGGGGAATTCAAAACTAAGCATTATAGATTTATGTTGAGAGGTGCAAGATTTAAAAAGGACCCGGGGGGCAACTTTTTCCAGACAGAGGGAATGAAAATATGGATGAGGTGGCAGAGGAAATGGTTGAGACAGGTACAACAGTGCTATTTAAGAAGCACTTGGATAGGTAGTGGAGGAGTGGGGATTAAAGTGATATGAGCCAAATTAGGCTAATTGGGGCTAGCTAATTAGACACCATAGGCAGCGTGGACTAGTTGGGCCAAACATCTTGTATCCATGCTGTATTGCTCTAGACCTTTATAACTCAACAACCTACAAGTTTGTTCTTGTAGCTCTGGGAAAAAAAATAACTATATTAAGTAGTTCAATCCAGAATAGAGCAAATTTGCATTAATACAACTAGTTCTCAGGAAAAGACGGCGCTTGTAGTAATAATATCCAATAAACAATATACCAGCAAGCCACAACATCTGGAAACAAAGTCCCTGAAAACATTCACCCATCTTTATATTCAGCCTTCCTAACACAGAACAAGCATCAAACTGAATGGTTTTTGCATCATCATATAGACCGGGTGGGAGAAGCGCATGTAAATGTAAGAAGGAGACCATTCAATATTCAGATTTATCCAGAAAATTCTACTCATATTGTTACAACTTTAAGGTCTTCTCTAAATGGACAAAGAACTTGTTTGACAGGACATCAGAAATAAAGCATTAACTACAATTCGCATTGCCTGCAAAACCAATGAGTCCGTCTGGTTTTATCAATTAGCATCAAAACAATGGAAACTTATTGGCTCCTTTTCCTAATACTTCCCTGTCTAACACTGTATCACAATGTCTTGCTACTAGGTCTCTCATTTCAGATTTTCTGCAATCATCCTCTCCTATTGTATCTGCTATTTTTCATTCTGCATTTTGAAATAATACATCGCAGTTGATGCTCTCTTCTGTTTTATGACAGTATTATAGATGGTATACAGTTGGGACCGCAGTATAGGTCTTTATGGTAGCATACAAATCCCTTAACATTGGTGCAATCTTAAGAGGAAATTAGCCAGTACAACAAATCTTGTTAACAGTCGATGTGCCATGGAATGAAGAGATTATAGCCTTAAAAATTCATTGTCATTCATAACCTATTGTAAACACCAGAATTCATGTTCCTGGAAAACATTCATGCACAATTTCAATGGCAGTGCATGTATCTGTTTTCCTCCTTTAAGAACTGCATATATGGTGTGTCATAAGCAGTTTGATATAATGCGGTCCTCTAATTCATACACAACAGAATCCAGATTGTGGATGAATTTCCAGCATCTGCAGAATCTCTTGTGTTTATAAATGAATTTGGCTTTAATCCTCTGACATCCTGATATTAGGATGAAGAGACCACGGTAAGAAAGCATCAGTAGTAGGGTCCATTTAAAGCATAACCAGATGAGAGATACTACTTTCATGTGTAGCTTTGAAAGTGAAAGATATAAGATCAAAAATTTCCCTTTGGTTACCAATCAATTTTTTTTCTCTGATTCTTTCAGAGGTACATGTTTAATTATGGCTTAATTCTTTTGAAGATTCACTTGACACATTTAGGACATTGAGCTTCCTACTATACTCAGTTCACTTGCTCAGCCTTTGGACATTCATCTCTTCCACTTTCTCTTCCCACAGCCTTCCCAGTGTGTGTTCCTGTGATTTGCTGGAGCAATTCATTCTACAGTTGAATAGATGTGTGTTTCAGTGGTCTGAACATACAATGGAAATCTGGGGATTTTCATTTTTACGCGGACAAAGACAAATGATAACACAACATGGGAAGGATCAGATGTCATGTTTTTTTTGTATTGAAGGACATGGAAATCTATTTGTTTTACAGTGGACCTGACATGGAAAGAATTTTCCAACAAGTGAAGGGCTGGAAGACTGGTGGGTGACTAATGTTCTTTAAAAAGAGCTGCAAAGAAAAGCTTGAGCACTATAGATCCATAAGCCTAATATCTGTCTTAAGTCATAGAGAGAATTCAGAGGAATGATGCGTACAGGGAGGTGGAAAGACGGCAGTTCATCAGGAATAATTAGCATGCCTTTGAACATATGAGATCATGTCTCACAAATTTGATGGTGTATTTTTTTTTAAGAAATAACCAAGAAGACTAATGAGATCAAGGTGGTAGATGCAATCTATGTGGACCTCAGTAAGAAGGCCTTTGGTAAGGTTCCATATGGTTGGCTATTGTGGAAGGTTAGATTGCATGAAATCTATAGAGATG
Organism: Hemitrygon akajei; assembly: GCF_048418815.1. Classification (NCBI taxonomy): domain Eukaryota; kingdom Metazoa; phylum Chordata; class Chondrichthyes; order Myliobatiformes; family Dasyatidae; genus Hemitrygon; species Hemitrygon akajei. The sequence continues at coordinate 112,880,743 of NC_133125.1, forward strand.
AAGTCGATTAGATACATAATTGGATTGGTGGGAGGAAGCAGAGGGTGATGGTGGGAGAGTGTTTTGAATTGTAAACCCATGACTAATTATGTTTCTCAGGGGATTGGTGTTAGGACCATTGTCATTTATCATCTGTATCAAGAATTTGAATAAAAATGGAAAAGAAATGGGTAGTAATTTTGCAGATAACACAGAAATAAGTGGTGTCATTGACAGTGTAAATGTTTATCAGTATCTACAGAGGAGCCTTGACCAGCTGGGTAAGTGAGCCAAGGAATGGTAAATAAAATGTTGGACTTTGGAAAGACAAATCAGGGTTGGATTTTCACAGACAATGGTAGGGCCCTGGGAAGTGTGTAGTAAAGGCTCCAGGAATACAAGTACATAGTTCTCTGAAAATGGTGTCTCTCACTTTTGGGACACTGGCCTTCATCAGTCAGGACACTGAGCATAGAAGCTGGGAGGTTATGTTGGAGTTGTACCTGTTTGGAATATTGTGTTAAGTTTTGTTGACTCTGCTCTGAAGCATTAAGTCGGAAAGGGTGCAGAAGAGATTTACAAAGATGTTGCCAGGACTCAAGGGGAGAGCTTGATCAGATTTGGTCTGTTTTCACTGAAGCATAAGAGACTGAGGTGTAATAATTGAGGTGGTCAGTATATGGACTACACTGCCAGCGGAAGTGACTAAGACAGGGTCAGTAACACACACAAAACGCTGGAGGAGCTCAGCATTTTGTGTGTGTTACTCAGATTTCCAGCATCTGCAGATTTTGTCTTGTTTGTGTTAAGACAGGTTCAGTAACAACATTTAAGGCATAACTGGATATTTATATGTACAGGATAGGTTTATAGGTATATGGGCCTAATGTGGGCAAATTGGACTAGCTTAGATGGGTATCTGAATTAGTACAGACAGGTTGGGCCAAAGGCCTGTTTCCATGCTGTTGAATCTATGACCTGAATGCAATAAAAAAAACAAAATATTTATTTTCCTCATACAGGCAATCAAGGTCAGTGAATGCATCTTTGGATTTCTTAGTAAACCATATCTCATTAGCTTTCCAAAGCAATTTCTATCATACTTGTTGATTCACACACTTAGTACTTTTATAAACCTCAACCATATCTCATTGTTTGAATGCATTGTTAACTATTCACATAATATTCAGTGGTAAACTGTAGGGCACAGAAGTCCACTATGGGACATTGCAGGTGTTAACTGCCAATCACTGCATTGGAAACAGATACTATCAGATCTTTTATATATGGGTAGTAGAGAGTATATTGACTGGCTGCATAACAACCTGGCATAGAAACACCAATGCCCTTGAATGGAAAATCCCACAAAAAAGTAATGGATATGGCCCAGTCATTCACTAGGAAAACCTTCCCCACCATTGAGCACATTTACATGAAGCGTTGTCGAGGGAAAGCAGCATCCATCGTCAGGGACCACACCACCCAGGCCATGCTCCTTCCTCGCTGCTGCCATCAGAAAGAAAGCACAGGAGGGTCAGGAATCAGACATTCGGATTCAGTACTGTTATTATGCCTCAACTATCAAGATCTTTAACTAAAGGGGATAACTTCACTCTACTTCACTTATCTCATCACTGAAATGTTCCCACAAGCTATGGACTCACTTTCAAGGACTCTTCATCACATGTTCCCAATATTTATTGCTTATTTATTTATTATTATCATTTCTTCATTTTTGTATATGCACAATGTGTTGTCATAGATAGATAGATAGATAGATAGATACTTTATTCATCCCCATGGGGAAATTCAACATTTTTTCCAATGTCCCATACACTTGCAGCAAAACTAATTACATACAATACTTAACTCAGTAAAAATATGATATGCATCTAAATCACTCCCCGGCACTTTAACATATCTTACTCCTGGCGGTTGAATTGTAAAGCCTAATGGCATTGGGAAGTATTGACCTCTTCATCCTGTCTGAGGAGTATTGCATTGATAGCAACCTGTCGCTGAAACTGCTTCTCTGTCTCTGGATGGTGCTATGTAGAGGATGTTCAGGGTTTTCCATAATTGACCATAGCCTACTCAGCGCCCTTCGCTCAGCTACCGATGTTATACTCTCCAGTACTTTGCCCACGACAGAGCCCGCCTTCCTTACCAGCTTATTAAGACGTGAGGCGTCCCTCTTCTTAATGCTGCCTCCCCAACACGCCACCACAAAGAAGAGGGCGCTCTCCACAACTGACCTATAGAACATCTTCAGCATCTCACTACAGACATTGAATGACGCCAACCTTCTAAGGAAGTACAGTCGACTCTGTTTGAACTTGGTTCTTTCATTTGGTTGAACTTCCAAGTGGTCTTACATTGAATCCACTATGGTTATTATACTATTATGGATTTATTGAGTATGCCCACAAGAGAATGAATCTCAGGGTTGTACATGCTGACATATATATGTTTTGATAATAAATTTATTTTGAACTTTGAACTTTTAATAGACGTGGAAATCTAAGCTTGAATAAACCTCTAAACTTATGAATGTTTGACCACTATGATATTGAGCATTCCTTCACAAATATGTGAAATACAGTCCTGATGTTAATGCCTCATCATAAAAATTATCCACTTATGATACCTATAAGCCAAGGCTGCCACTGATAACTCTTTTTTCTCTGAAGCACAAAAGTAGCCATTAAGGATGGTTGTAGGGCCTTTAAGACAAGGTTTCCCAAAGTGGGGTCCATGGGCCCCTCAGTTAATGATATGGATCCATGGCATTAAAAAGCTTAGGAACCTCTGCTTGAAGGAGAACAAACCTACCTTCACCTCTCATGATGGTACGAGCTTGGGACTCCACCAATGTCTGAGTGCAATTGCTTTGCTGTTCAACATAATTCATTCCTAAGATGACACACACTGAAACCAAGACGTGAAGGAAATTAGAACTGTCTTGTAAATCCAGTTGCCACTTCTTTCTTTGCAGGTTTCTAGCTTTCCACCAGCCTTGCTGTGGCCATTGAAGAGAGCTGCATAGAAATATAAGTTTATATTAATATACTTCTATTCTAAACGAAGACATGAAATGTGCTGTTTGTATTGTACATGACATGATTTGATAAATAAGGTTATGGAGGTGGAGTGGATTGATGATGGCACTAAACGGCGACTCCTTTGCTTGCATCTTTTAAACAGCTCTATTTCCATCTTTAATATCTCTATTTTTCCCTTTCAGCTTTCTTTTGAGGACCCCGACCTGGAGTTACACATTGACTACGGTTCTTTGTGGGAATGAGACCCGCTCTCGGGTTTCCATAACTGGCTGGTGTTCGGCATGCCGAGGAGTTGGCCTAAGAATCCAGCTCAGCTTTGGAGGCCTGGGATCTTGGGGCTCTGGAGATGGGCAGATCGAGGGTAGGTGTCATGGCAGAGGGCTCATGTGTTGTTAAGGGAGTCGGAATATTTGTGGTTGTGTGCCCAGAGACTCGAGATCTTTGGGCACAGAGCTTGAAAAAAGCAACGTAATGGACTCTTAACATCGTAAACCAGCAGATTGTTTGTTGTTTCTCCCCTCTCACTGTGAAAACAGAGAGAAAGCCTGTGTCATGTCAAATACCAAGTGAACAGTAGTCTTTGGGGTAACTGCAAGTGAGTGGCTTTACTGTTGATTTGCTCACGCTCGAGTGCTCAGTGGTGGGTGCCAATGCTTTTTTTTGCCAGTGGGGTGTGGGGGATTGTTGCTTGCTGCCACTTACACGTGGGAGCTTGGGGTTCTAACATTTAACTGTCATCCATTTTTTGGGGCACTCCTCTGTTTTCATGGATGGATGTGAAGAAAAAGCATTTCAGGTTGTATATTGTATACATTTCTCTGGCATTAAATGTTCCTTTGAAACCTTTACTTGGAATGTTTTAGGGGATGGTATTTATTATTCACTGTGATCAGACTGTCCTATGGTGGTTATCAATGAGAAAAGCTAATGTGAGGATATTCAATAAAAAATGTTAGACATTGTAGATTTTACACATGTAAAGGCAAACAAGGTTCTTTCCCTTCACTATTGACTGCTTTGTAAAACAGAATATGCTCACTGAATTGGTGAATACAGCAGACAGATAAAATTGAAGGAGAACTGGTGCTAGGATAGGGTAGAAAAGTTCAAGCTTTAAGTTACACACAGAAAATTGTCATTTTGCAAAATTGTCCAGACACCAATATAATGAGAATCATCGTGACTCAGGAGGTTGGAAAGCGGAGTCAGTATGCCAGGATCTGCCTAGGATCCAGTGATGGGCAGCCTAAGGCATGGTTAGATGTGAGAGTTAAGTTAGAGTCTTAAAGAACAATTTTCTAGAAAGGATATTTCACTCTCCAGCAACAGACTAAGTTAAACCAGACTTGAAGGCATCATCCCTGAAGAAGATGGCAGAGTTTGTCATTGAAACATTGGTATAATCAATGCCTATGCTGAGACAAAAGCCTAAGAAGAGTTTATTCATTAAACAAGCCTTTTTTCAGGTAGCATTGAAACAAAACAGCCTTGTTTTTGTGTTGTGAAAGGAACACAAATAAACACAGGTCAGTTTATTTTATACTGTTATGTATTACAGATTCCAATATATCTTTTTCACTGGTGAGATTTTAACAATAACATTTAGTTAGTGTTCATAAACAGTGGACTATCATTTCAGAGACAAGTAAGTCAGTGTTGCTCAGGTGCTTGCAACAAATCAAATTTTCTTTCAGTAATAGTCAGCAATAATTCAGAAATTGAAAGTTGTGTGAACAGTCAAGCTGGAAATAGTGGAAAAAATGTAGTTTGTTTCTAAATATCCTTCAAATATCCCAACATAGCACCGAGTTTACCACAACCCTAATTTTGAAAAAGAGAATGCATGAAACCAGACAAGTGGAGATTCCATGGAATTCAGTAAGAGCTGGTTGGGTGGATTTACTATTGGCTCGATTATGAAGCAGAGGGTGATGGTTGAAGGTTATTTTCTGGAAAAGAGACTGGTAGCTAGTGGTGCATCACCGGGGTCATTATTTGGACTCCTGTTATTTATTATTTATGTATATGATTTGGATGTTAATCCACAAATCTTAATAAGTAAATATGCATATGGCATAAAATTAGTGGAGTTGATAGAGATTGTAGACAAGGGGGACCTTGATTAATGAGTCAAGGAGTGGCGAAAGGAATTCCAGTGCAGATAAGTGTGGGTGATCCAGCAAAGAACTTATACTATGAACGATTGGGCTATACGGGGAGTGATGAGACAGAGGGATCTAGGAGTACACATGCATAGTTCATTGAAAGTGATATCACAGGTAGACAGGATGGTGAAAAGACACTTAACGTGGGAGCTTTCATTAATCAGGAGCAGAGGAATTGGGACATTTTGCTGCTGTTGTATAAGTCATTGGTAAGGCTATACTTGGAATATTGTGTACAGCTTTAATCAAAACACAAACTTTAATCACCCTTCTAAAGGAAAGATGAGGGTAAACTGGAAAGAGCGCAGAAAAAAAAAGTACGAGGATGTTGCTAAGTCCAGAAGGCCTGAGTAGTGGGGAAAGGTTTTTATTTCCTGGAATGTAGGAGAATGAGGGGTGACCTTACAGGAGTGTTATGAGAGGCACGGATAAAATGAATTGTTACTGTCTCTTCTCCAGGGTAGGGGAGTCCAAAACTAGGGGGCATAGAATTAGAGTGAGCAGGAAACATTTAAAAGAGACATGAGGGCCAACTTTTTCACACAGAAAGTTGTGAATATATTTGAAATGAGCTGCCAGATGAGTGGTACCATAGCATCATTAAAGAAAGCAGTAGAGCTTGGAAGGATATGGGCCAATATGTCAAATTAGGACTAGCTAGATGAACAATATGGTTGAATGGAAGAATTACACTGAAGGGATTGTATCCATGGTATAATGTGCTATGACTCCATGACAATCTAACCACTTGGCATTGATGGTGATACATTCATCTGCACATTACAATATTGATGTAAGTATCTACCACACATCCCTAAAGGAGGCAAGGACCTGTCCTCACACTCAGGGCAACATTACAACCAAGCCAAATGCTTGATGGTTACCTATGAGCTACTGTGGTTCACATCAGTAGCAGAATTATTCACCATCACAATCTATAATCTCATGGCATAACTATTTTTTCATTCTGTCATTACTATCAACTCATCAACCAATGAGGTTCTGACCTTTCCGCACCAGAAAGACTAAATGGAAACAGCACTAGGCATACTGAAAACTGATCTCCCAACCTGAAGAAGCGACAACAGATCACACCTGTTCTAAAGAGGAAAAACAATATATGATATATTGGGCAATCCTCTGCAGTCCTGTCAGTTTTTGTTGTGAATGGTAATGGACAATTAGACAATTAAACAGAATCCATGATGATATGATCCCCAACGATTATGAATCTCAGCAATGGAGTGCTGGAGACAAAAAAATATTTAAAAAATAACAACTGTGGTAGTTTGGTTGGCCCTTTAAGCTGACTGAACCATTCAATATGATCATGGTTAAGCTATCTAATTACCTGTCTGTGCCTGTTAGATATTTCACTTATTTCCTGCTAGAAAGCAGTATCAATCATCAAGGATCCCCACAATGCTCTCTTCTCTCCATTGCCATCAGAAAGAAAGCAAAGAATTCTCAGGACCCACATTATCAGGTTCAGGAACAGTTATCACCCCTCAACCATCAGACTCTTGAACCAGAGGGGATAATTACATGAAAATTCACTCACCCCATCACTGAACTGTTCCCACAATCTATGATCTCACTTTCCAGTGTTGTGCTCGATATTGGGGGACAGTGCAGAGCACTCCAGGAGGCCATTGTGCAGGATACTCAACTGAACGTTATTGATAACTCTGTACGGTACTTGAGCTCCTCCCATGAGGGAATAGCTAACTGAGTGTCATAGGAAAAACACTATTAACTACCACTTCATCTCCCCTTCTTAAAAAATAGAAAAACCAGTTATGCACTTCTTGTCCACAGAACAACATTGAAATTATAGTGACTAAAACTGAGTGATTCAGTTCACTTTACTCATAGCATGTAACATATGCTCCTTACATAAACATAAAAGTGAAATGCCAACGTTATAATTGTATCTCTCTTTGTTTTTAATGGTCTCTGTCTCTCACTCTCTCTCTCTCTGCTTTCATCCTTTTTTCATAATTCCTTTTCTTAAAGAAGTCTCTTTTTCGTAAAATGTTTTCAACATTAAAAGACTGTTTAACAAGCAATTAATCTAATGGATGTCACGGTAGACTACCTGAACACTCTGACAAAGGGAGAGGATTATTCTGCCTCTTCAGGCAACACTTGCCCTAAGCTATTAGGCTATGGAAATTATCTCTGTGGTGGGACAGATAAACAAACTGATCTGATATAGGTTCCTGGAAGTGTTGGAGTGGATGTAGTTTCTTGAAAAAGTGTGTCCATCTCAGGTAAGTGGTCCTCCTCATAAGGATCAAGCCACTCTATTTCTTTCTCTACCTTTCATGGACTTTGAAGGCACATGGGTGCACGCCTATTCTGCTTGGTTTCACCTTGTGATGCTCTGATCAAAATGACCATGGTGCATGCTGCCGGACTATTGTTTTTTTGGTGGATTGGTCTGAAACCCAAACAGCTTCACCACTCCTGAGTGGGGACAAAAATTTTGTTCTGTGTCTGACATCATGCATGCTCTTTGTTTTTTTCACCCTGTGTTGTCTCAAAATTTCTCATTTTGTCTATGTCTGGTAAGTGAGGTTGGAGAAGGGAAGGAAGAACAGGCAGGTTTGTTCTTGGTCTCCAGCCCATTGTTAGGTCTGATGGACTGTAGCCATTTACAAGAAGTGTAGAGCGATCAGCGAGCAGTTCTGTGAAGGGGTCTTTTGCACTGCTCTTTCCACTTGTCTATTTGCCTGTGGGTACTGTGGACTGCTTGTCTGGTATTTGAATTCACAGTCCAAAGCAGATTTTGAATTCTGAGCAGCTGAATTGTGGACCGTTTTCTGATACAAGTACCATGGAGAGCGAATACAGATTTCAGGTGCTGTATAACTGCTGTTGATTTTGTACAGTTTGCTGCATGCTTCACATTGCTTTACATAATCTTCCAGCTGCATGCTCAGACTGGGCCACTACACAGATTGCCTCGCTCTTAAGCAACATTTTTCGATGTCTTGACATCCTTGGGGGATTTGACTAATGATTTTTGTGTTCATAGAAGCAGGAATGATGAGTCTGGAGCTCTTTAACAATAAACCATCAGGAATGGTGAGTATGCCTCTTTCAAGCCAGTAAGGTCTGAGTTCATGGGCTCCTTTTGGCAGAGCTGGTCATCCATGCTCATCCATGCTTACATAGCCTTGCTGCAGAATTGGTCTTTTTCTACTCAGCCTGATTTTTGTCCAGTTTACTCTGTGATGCAGGAAAGCCTTCACATACCTGAGCTAAGTAGATGTTGGTATCTTCCATGAGGGGAGAGTTAGCTTCCATCCAATCACTTTTTCATGGCATTCTTGACACAAAGTCTGGTGTTGTGAAAGATTTGCTGGTGACATGTTCAATGTCATAGCAGTATCGTCTAAGCCTCATTCTGAATCTTTGCAGACATGGAGGTAAGTCATCCAAGTGTTTCAAGCTGAAGAGGCAGACAAGTGGCTTGCGGTGTGTTTCAGAGAGGAATTTAGTGCCTATCAACTAGCAGCTGAAGTGTTCACAAGCCCACACAAGACCCTAGTATCAGCATCTCCTTTTCGATTTGGGCATAATGCTGTTCAGTAGGAGTGAGTGCTCTTGATGCATGTCACCGGCTTTCATACACCACTGCAGTATTTCATGAATACTCCTCCTAGAACAAAGGAACAGGCATCTGTTGAGACCTTGGTTGTCTTCTTTGGATCAAAGAATGCGATTGTTGATGGGAAGATAACCTCTGCTTTAGTGATGAAAATTACTTCTCCTGTGATGCATCCCAGGTCCAAATATTTCCGTGAGAGAGTAGTTTATGCGGTGGCTTTGTTTGCTCCTCCAAGCCGGGGACAAACTTTCCCTGCTGGTTTACCATGCCAAGGAAACTGTGTATCTCTGATACATTTGTAAATTGTTCCATGTTCCAAACTCCTGCCAGTTTGTCTAAAACTGGTTGCACTCACTCTGAGAACAATTGGTGGCCTAATGACTTCACCTCCAGCTTTGCAAATTTGCATTTCTTTTTGTACAGTGTGATTCCAGCCTGTTTCAGTTTCTCCAAGGCAGCTTCCACTCTTTTGTCATGTTCCTCACTTGAACCTTCGAAGATGAATATATCGTCCTTGTGGCAAATTTCTCCTTCCATTCCCTCAGAAATTTGGTTCATCCTCATCTGAAAGATTTCAAGGGCTGATGAAATGCCAAAAGGGAATCTCTTGAAGGCATAGCATTCATGTGGTGTGACAAAGGCTGTGAGCTTCTGTGACTCAGTTGCTAAATGGATCTTCCAAAACCCTGAGCTCGCATCCAGTTTAGTAAAGAACTTTGCTCCACCCACCTTCCCCAATGTGTGCTCAACAGAGGGCAGAATAATCTTCTCCCACATTGCATTATTCAATTTTGTTAGATTAACACAGATCCTCACTGTGTCATCTGGCTTGGGAAAAAGAACAATGCCCACACATCAGTCAGTAGGTCCATTCACTCTAGTTTGGTACAACCAGTATCCCAAAAGGTCAACAAGGCTCAGGGCTTCTTGTTTTGTCATGGGAGATACTATGTCTAGGATCTTACTTCTGACCTTATTAAGAATTATCCTATCATCCTTAGTCCATTCTATTCGAGAAAATGAACAGTTATAGCTGGTCCCTGTACTTTATCGGGATTAATTTCCCATCCCCTTGATCACATGTTATTAATCAAAGTATTGAAGATTTTAGAAACTTTTTCTTCAGAGGATCTCCACAATAGCACATTTTCTATATAATGAGCTACTTTAATGCGGGCAGATAGAACACATTCACACAGATCTCATGCCACCACCCCATGGCAAATAATAGGACTTTGGCCATATCCCTGCGGAAGCTGTGTAACAGTGTGCTGAAGGCCCATTCATATAAATGCAAACAGGTTTTGTGACTGCTCGGCAATAGGGATGGAGAAGAAAGCATGAGCCAAATCATTAACTGTGAGTCCCACTAGAAATGACCTCAATCTGGGTCACAACATCTGTGGCTAGCGGAGAGGCAAACCAATTTAACTAGCAATAATCAGTGATCATGCACCATGAACCATCAAGTTAGCAAAAGGCCAAACAGGGCTATTCTAAGGGGCAGGACAAAGAACCACTAGGTTTCAAAAGGACTCAACAGTCTTATTGATTTCCCTGTGTCTTCCTAGGAGATGATTATTGATTGGAAAAGGCATAAAGACAGGTTCCCACTTTGCCTTTCCAACCAGAATAGACCCCTTCCTCATATCTAAGGCAAAATTACCAAAGGGTGGCATGAGAGAAGCTTCCCTGAACAAATCAATTCCTAAAATGCTTTAAGGTACCTGTGAGATGGGGGACAGACCAGGGAGGTCATTCGCCAATACTGAGACAGTCCTTAGTTTATACAGCACCTGTAACCGATTCCCCATATCCCTGAATACACACCCACTCCACTATATATAGATCTAAATTCCCAAGTAATAAGTCCACCACAGTGTCCACCAGGGTGATTCGCCATGTGACCACCAAAGGGTAAAGGGTACATATGGCCTCAGGTCTCCCTCTGGGACGCTGGAAGTATAAGTTGGCATAGGCACAGCGGCAGTCCTGGAGCCTGGGCTGTACCCCTAGGCAACGGCTGAGTAACTCACTATCTAGGGACCAATTTACCCACATTCGGATATAGCTGGGGAATATTCTGCTTTTTTGGATTAACATTACAATCTGATGTAGGAGCCGGAAGGGCAGCCAGTCCCTTTGTCTGGGCTATAGAATGCAACCCACCTGGGTCACAATGCTCATAGTATAACACATAAAGAAGAGCAGTAGGTAACCTGACAATATTTTCCTTATCCAGCCCTGCCTTCAGAAGGGACAGAAACAATTCCTTCCTACTAAAACGGGAAGAGGAGCTCTTTGATACCTACTGCTGAGACACAGCTGCTGACCCCTTTGTAGCAGTCCAGGATTTTAAAATGGCCTTAACCTGTAACTGTTCCTGATCTACATCTGACCCCTGAAGTTGGGCCAATAGACTGATAGTCGCTGCAACAGTCTGACACTCAACTGGCCCTAACAGAGCCAGCAAGACTCCTTACCACCATGAAGATCTCCATTCCATCAGTCGGGTGCATATACCAAGGGAAAAGGGGATGGCCTCGGGGCCATTAAAGGCATTCATATTATAGTAAATGGTAGATTGAGCTGCCATATCATGGAGGCATAAAATAGCCAAAAAGTCTAACTCACGCTGCTGGCATGAAAGTTCTTCAGACATCTTAGCTTTCTCAGTATTTAACTGTCATAACGCAGTCATAAAAATCCACCCCACTTGAGGCAGAGAATCCCTCTTAGAGGGAAAAACTTTATGCTTTAAGGCATTGTGATATTGCACATGGAAGCTTAATATCAGACCATTCAGCAAATCCCTCTGCCAACATTTGGGAGAACCACATTTACACAGAACGTTTGCCAGCGATCGAAAACCTTCAAGAGTTATCCGTTCATTCAGGGACCTGATAAGTCTTGGCTATGGATTCTCTTGACTTCTTTGCCTACCAGCACATTTTCCTGGAGCCTGCTCGCAGTGCCAAAGGGTAATGGGCTGGGCTGATCAGACCCAGAAGACCCAAGCCAATTCAAGTGTGGTAATAAAGGTATAAGCGCAACAAAGTAATTTAAACCTAATCTATTATCATAAATTCCAGTTTAAGATGGCACTACGCAAGGTGTGCAACAGCTTACTAGTAAATCATAAGGCAAGATGTTCGACTAAAAGCATTACTTATAAGATCTTTTCTGAAGCAAATTGTGGAGAATTATCACCACAGACAGTGAGGAGCCAGGCAGAGGCAAGGCTGGTTTGGGGAATGAGCCGTGCTGGGGCATTGTGAGGTGCAACATGTTCGAGTCAAAGAAGAAAACAGAGTTTGTGTCACTGCTGGAGATGGAGTGAGTGATTTGGAGAGGAGCTGATGTGGTAGAGTTTCACTGCCCGTCCACCTAACCGTGTGAGATTCGAGTGCTCCAGTTATCGAGCCAATTTGGCGAGGTGGAGAATGGCTTCAGGCTGGACAGTCCAAGTGTATCAGGGGTCCTGGAACGTGGCACTACTCGGTGTTTGGACAATTTAAATGCTGGCGCCGATGAACTGGAAGCCTGAGTGGCATCTATGGAGGTGGGCGTCAAGCAGATTTCATTTGTTCTCCCATGAATGTTCATTCCTTCCTCTGGGGCACCAAGGCTGTGAACTGATCCAGCTGAATGCGTTTCTGCCCTACTGCTTGCTGAAATGGTCACTGTGGCTTCGGCCTACTTCAACTGCTCTCAGAGTGGAGCTGGGACTCAATCTGGTTTGGGATGCTGTTGGCTTGCTTCTCTTGTTTGCACGATGTGTATGTGCTTTTTTTCCTCTCCCCTTCTCTGCACAGTGGTTTTCAGTCTTTTTTTAAATTGGGTTTTTCGAGTTTCTTGTTTTGTGGCTGCCTGTAAGCAGACAAATTTCAAGGTGTATAAGTTATACAGTTTTGAGAATAAATGTGCTTTGAAACTAAAACAGAAAGCACAAATAAACCACACTAAATACTATGTAGTAAGTTACAAAGATTTCAGGGCTCATGATTCTTAGTCCCCACTTAATTATTGCTGGTGTTGCCGGACTCGATTGTTGCTGTTGTCAGTGGAGCTCGGAATTCTGACTCATGAAATCACTTGGGTCCGTGCTAGAAACTCTTCGCGATTCCTCTGTCTAGGTGAAGACCCAAGAACTGAGAGAAAGTCCCTCAACAAATAGGGGTTCAATCCACAAGCATTGAGAGACATGCAGAGATAGATGACTTTTGTTCTCATCTCACTATTGCGAGGCCAGAAAAGAATCCAGCCACTATTAGCAAACATCTAACAAACCTCCAGAGTTTAACTTGTAAAGACACCTTACATGCTGTAAGTGCACAAAGAGTTAAAATGTTTCTTGGAATTGTTTAGACCTTTATCCAATATTTTTACAAAATTTAATACAGCACAACACAGGTTATCTCCCAGAATTTCAGATGTACAGTTGTCTAACGGCATACAATGCTGTTATAAAGTTATTTATCCTTTCATCTGCCTCCTGTTTACTAGAGTTGAACTTTGTCCTCTCATATATCGCATTTTGTTTTTCTGTGAATTGTTCTTTGAATTTGTTCTGTAGTTTTGTTCTCTTTCTGAGCATCTGCCAGTCCTAATCTATTCATGATGTCATCTGCTTTGGCACCCATGCTGTATATCAGAGTGTTTACTTTATGCTCTTCTGAAGCATGAGTGAGATTTCTTGCAACCCTAAATTTCTCAAAGCATCTGAGCCATCTCATAAAGTCCTTTGGTTTAGAGAAATCAAATTTCTCATGGGTGGGGGTTCTTTATTAGTAAGTAGATGTACGTATTCTATGTATTTACACTATTTTTCTGTTTGTTTATTATTTTATTTGTTTGGACTACAGAAGTCTTCTTTTCCCTCCCTGAGTGTGACTGACTTCTCTGACTTCTCTGCTGTGCCTGTGTATCCAGAGATACCGGCCACGTGACAGATGCACCGCCACCTGGCTGGTCGGAGGACACACCACACGCCAATCAACATTTGGTCCCTCCCAACTAATCAATGCACACCTAAATTATTGGTCACCTTAATTGGATTATCTCGCCCAGCCCCATGCTATAAAAGGTGAGACATGTGCCTGGCTCGCTCTCTCTTACAGACCACCTCATTGAAGGTAAGTGCATTGATTTATGTTTGGGAAGGTTTACCGTTGGTCCTGGTAAGGGAGCCAGAGCTATCCAAGGTCAAGGGAGATAGCTGTCATAGTGCTTTTCCCTTGTTCTTTGTATGTGTAACTGTACCCTGTCCCCACACCACTTTCTGTGTATTGTACAGCCGACCCGACCTTCCCCACACGTATTAACCCTAAGCGTTTTTTGTTAGAATATTGTAGTTGCTTGTATTGACCTGACTTCCCCTTGTAAATAAATTCCTTATTATTAAAACTGTGTATGTCCAGGCCTCTACTGTTGAGATTCAAAGAACCAGTTATAACCCTGGACACTTCTGTGAAATGCCTCAACAGAAACTATTAAGGCAAAATATGACAATCTGGGACACTTATCAGCCAAAGCTTCACATTCTTTGTTGGATGGACTGTCAGTTTCAAAACATTACAAAATCTCTGTAGAATGTTATAGTGATATTGGCACCCTTATGTTTGCCCAACACAACGTAACAGAGTAAACAGTGGGGCATACTGAACACTGTCATGACAGAGCTGAAATCACTAAAATTAGTTAGAAAGCTAGGCAGCAGAAGTGACTTTGTGAGTTGAATTAACCAACCTTGTAGCTAGGAAAACAAAGAAGAAAGATCTGGTGTTTGTAGAGAATTAGAATGAAAGTTGGGCTGCTGAGTGATGTGAAAGCAGAAGCAGAATGACAGAGCTTTAAGAAGCAAAAGAGAAATAGTTGCAGCTAACGTGGTCAGTAATATATGGCAAACTTGTAACAACTGCAGCTATCAGTAAGAGCCATTAGATTGTGAGTTAAGCTTGATGTGGACAGCTTGTGCATTATTAGTGATTCTGAGAAGGTGGTGAATCCAGACTGTGGAATACCATATATTCAGACTAAAGTAGAACCAATAATTGCAGAAAAGAATATGAGACTAGATGTGCAGGAAGCATACCTGGGGAAGTGATTCACTGAAATAAATTATGCTTCAGTGAATATTTTCAAGCTGTCAGGTGCAGCTTAAAGTGAATGAAAAATAAGAGATCCAGTGAAGTTATAGCTGATTAAATTGATGTAAGTAGTTGACTGCATAATTTCACAGATGTAAATATTTAAATTGTTAATGGTTTTTGAGTTTATTTCCCTTAAAGGGTGAGCCAGTGTTACTTTTAAGAACGGAGTGTAGCATATAATTGAATTTGATGCATTTTTGGTCAAGATATTATGGATCAGTGGAAAGTTACAAATTTTAATAGTGTTGTGTTCATAGCCACAATGGAAGTGGATGAACATTCGATGTTTACAGTCCTGAGGGAGGGTCTTGGCCAGAAACATCACCTCTATTAATTTCCAATGATGCTCTCTGACCTGCTGAGTTCCTCCAACATTTTGTTTGTGATGATGTCTCCATGTGTCCATAGCTCTGCTTTTAATTTTGCAAACCATAATGCAAATGAATGTTCAGACACCAAATTCTGGAGTGATGTTAATCTGCCAGACAAGTAGGAAGCTCTTCCAGCATTTCACAACCAGGGGTCATTTAAAATTTTTTTTTCCCAGTTAGTATGTGGACTGTATTTTCTCATTGTCACCTTGTGGGTATGTGGTGTTCCTTGGATTGTTTACCTTTTATGTCTAATTGTTTGTCTTTGGACCGGCTCTGGTTTTTCCACTTTGTGTTTCAGGTGTGTCATTTGGTATCATTGGGGTTGTCTTGGTACTTAACAATTTTATTCAATTTGGGGTAAATAAACTTGAATGGGATTTTTAATGTCTTGCATTGTAGTTGTTGTCTTTGGAGATTATTCTGTTGTCTGGACACCTGGGCTATCTGATTGGTCCTGACTTCCTGCATTATCCAGGGTGTACTTCAGGGCGGCTTACCAACACCTTTTGTTTGGTCATTGTGGATCTTTGTCTGCTGAAGCTCAGACCATGTTCTTCTGTGCAATGTCCGTGATTTCAGTTCTTCAAGACTCAGTATAGTTTGCCTGAGTTCTTTCCAGTTTTATTTGTTAGATTCTGTAATAAATCCTTTGTTTGAATTGCCAAAATCTCGGTAATTCATGCACAGTGACCCTGACAGGACGACCAAGCTAAAATTGAACTCAGCAGGATACAACGTCCATTTTAATCTGGAAAAGCAGTCAATAGGCACGAGCAACAGCTGCAGGAAATTGCCACGTCTCTCTCTGCCATCAAGAAAAATCTAAGAGTTTAGGAATCATTATTGCTGTGACCTAACTGTGTCGCCATTAAATCCCTAAACCTGCCTACTCTGGAGCACTTTGACAGGAGTCCCGAGTCATGCTGCAAGTACATAACCCAGTGTTCTCTGGTGTTCGAACTGATGCTGTGTAAATTTCCAACCAAAAGAAGTAAAATGAATTACATTATTTCTCTCTTCTCTGGTAAAGCTCTTGATTGGGCCACAGCTAATTGGAAGAGAGAGGACCCTGGATGCTTCTTTGTTGACCCATTTATTGGTACCCTTTGATAAATACAAAGAGAATTTAACAACCACCTTGCTTACACTGTCTGCAGATTGCTTGAATCCCAGCAAGTTAAGGGACAGTTCCAGTATTTAGTTGATTGGGAGGGGTATGATCCGGAGTCTGGTTCTGGTCCAGGATATTTTGGATTGTGATTTGATTACTGAATTTTATTGGCTTCACCCTGATTATCCTAAGCCACCAGAAGTTGGTTTTAAGTGGAGGTTCTGTCACAACCAGGGGTCGTTATTTTTTAAAAAAAGGAAAGATTTCTTTTCAGTTCCTATGAGTTGTCTCTTCATGAGTATGCAATGTTCCTTGGATTTATTACCTTCTATGCCTAATTGTTTGTCTTTGGACCAACTCTGCTTTTTCACTTTGTTTTTCAGGTGTCTCATTTGGTATCATGGGGGTTGTTAAATTCTCTTTGTATTTATCACTTTTAATCTATTTGTGGTAACTAAATTGGCACAGACTTTCAATATCTTGTATTGTAATTGTTGCCTTTGGGTGTTACTGCTTTGTCTCGACACCTAGGCTGTCTGACACATCCTGAATTCCTACGTGTTCCAGCCCCTCTTTACTCAATTGTCTGGGTTGTTGTGGTTCCTTGTCCGGTTAGACTCTGACTGAGTTCTTCTGTGTATCATGAGTAATTTTGGTTCTTCAAGATTCTGTATAGTTTGCCTGAGATCTTGTTAGTGTTATAGGTTAATTTCTTGTTTTGTTTGAATTGCAGTATCCCCTGAGATTCCTGCACTTGAGTTTGCACGTGACCGACAAAACATCATTGCCTCTGTCGCAAACCAATATCACACCAAATCGAGTCATTGCTAAAGTGTTTAAATAATGATTACATTTGTACACTACTGGAAACCAAAATCCAAAAAACCTTTTTTCGATAATTTAAAAAGATGTCTCACACTAAACCTCTGGAAGACAAATATTCTTCACTAGCTTGCTGTTATCATACAAATAATTTAGTGCCTTCTGGTGTATATGAGGAATAAACTCCTCTTGGGCTTCCAGCCAGCTACAGGTATTAATTTTAACCAGTGTTTCAATGACAAACTTTGCCATCTTCATTATGGATGATGCCTGGGCATGTCTAGTCCAGAGGTGTATATATATATACTAACCTGTCGTCCATCCCCCCGACTGGTTAGTTCTCATCCAATCAAGTTTCTGCTGTCCCACCCTGTTTACAATTGAATTCCATTTCTTACTTAGAGTGAAACCTTCATCTCTGTTAAAATTCTTCTCGAATTTTATTTTTCAGCAAGGCAGGACACACAGTGGAAACCCACATCAAGAAGAACAAGAGGTGTATCTGTTTGGGTTACCTTGTGAAATTGGCAGTAGCAGAACATTGCATTCTCAATTTCAATGGCCATTGGATTGACTTTGACAGCACAGAACTACTGTGCCGCACCAACAGAGTTTGGGTGGCCTCGTGAAGGAAGCCCTTGAAATTAAACTAGAGAAATACGTGACATTGGTTTGGGACAGAAGCCAAAGGTCTTGCTCTAAGTAAGAATAGGAGTTTGATTGTAAATAAGGTGGGACAAAGGAAACCTGATTGGATGAGGACTAACCACTCAGGAGGGACTGACTAAGAGGATACATAAACCACTGGACTAGACATGCCCAGTCGTACCTGTACCCAGCAAGGAGAGTTTATTCATTATGATTCAACATTGCCTCTCAACAATCCAGATCAATTATATGACCTTCATCAATGTTGATCACTTCTTATATCTTGCCAACATATTGCAATGAAGTACCATCCACCACTGCCTTCAGTGTGCAACCATTTGAGGGAATAAGATAATTAATATTGGAACAAAATTGTTAAACTGGCAGTGAGCTCAGAATCCACAAAGTAGCATAAATCTTGTTGTTCTGCATTGGAAATATAGGGAGTTACCGCAGGAACGGCAATTGATGAATCTATAAACCAATATTCATTAGTAGGATAAATGAACCATTCTCAGCATTCTCTCCTCAACATTAAGATTCACTACAACAGCTCCAATGGCTGACACACTTCTTCAGCATGTTTAGCATTAGACTTCTAAAGCAAGCACTCTGCTCTGAATTCTGACATGGCAAGCTTTGTCCAGGAAAACAAAACACATACAAGGTTGTGCTCGATACCTTCTTGAAAGGATATAACATGCTTACAAATTCACGGGAATACCTGGTCCTCAAAGCATTAAACTGACAGAAGAGCAGCCAAAAATCACGGAATAATTTGAGTTTCTCTGAAAGAAGCTTGTGAAGGTCAAATGCAAGCAATACTGTAAGACGTTTCATATGTCCAGTCTATGGTAGAATGCAACTTGGTTACACTAGCACCCTTAGAACGGCTGTGGAAATATGCCCTGCTTGATCTGAAGGACAGGATAAGTGGAGGAAGAAGCATGAACTGTGTTTATTTTGAGCCATGAAATGTAAGCACAAGTTAAAATGTATTATATGTCATTATGGTGAAACAGAACTGTAACTGTTCTCTGAAGGTGACTTGAGATAAACTAACATGAAGAATGCAAATGCAAGCATTCGAACTGGCACTCAACCTTTCTGATGATAATATGCAGAACAATATGTCTAATATGTAGGTTGTCCTTGCTCTCAGTGACGGGCCCACTGCCTCGCCTCGTCTTGGTTCTGTCACATCAAATTGCCTCTAAGTCCAAAGGGAAGCTACAGACTATTGCTTGCAATGATCATTTAGCAGAAAGAGATGAACAAACTATTTAATTATTTTTCTTGTTTCATCGGCCATCAGCCAGAAGTCACTGTGATTTACCAGTGCCATTTAAAAGCAGAAGGTTTAAGAATCTCCATTATAGATGAAAACTTAGCCTATTCCTTTATGCAATGAATGAATGGACTACTATCCCACAGTTAAGCCTTTATGTGCCTCATATTTTGCTCATAGCCTGTTCATAGTCTAAATTAGCAGTAGTGTCTAGCGTATATTGCCTGTTGATATTGAGTGTCCTGCATGATCCTTTTACATATGAAGTAGTTGCCACAGTTTCAAAATGCATTTTGTGCACTGTAAGAGCAGTATAATATTGGGGATTGATATTATTCCTACATATCAATTATATTATGTGGTGCGTTATTGAGCATTTTAATCTCTATCTATATATATATATATATATACTTTCGTTCCATTTTTGACACATTATGTAATCATTGTGTGATGTGCCAAATCAAATTCCGCTCCATGGATTATTAATGTAATCTTTGAAAATACTCCAATGTACTTTTAAGTACATTTCCATTTTGTGGAAATAGTAAAAACCGCAGTAGGTTTCCAGTGAATTTTAAGCAGCTGCTAGCACTTAGCCAGATAGCAATCACTGCAGATATTGAGTTCTTTGAGAGCCATTGAGGACAGTAGTCTAAAAGCAAGAACAGATGCTGAATCTACCAATAAACAGAAATGCAGCAGAATCGAGTGTAGGCAACACACACAAAATACTGAAAAAAAATTCAGTAAGCCAGGCAGCATCTATGGAGGGCAATAAAGAGTTGCTGCTTTGAGCTGAGACCTGAAGGGTCTGTTTATTCCCCTCCATAAATGCTACTTGACTTGCTGAGTTTTTCCAGCATTTTTGGGTGTGTTACTCAACATTTCCAGCATCTGCAGAATCTCTTGTGTTGAAGAAAATTTGAGCCTCTATTTTATAGAATATGACCATGGCCATGCCAGCTGGATGATGATATTGAACATGTGTCATTGGTTTAAAATATGGCCACTTGTTTGATAAAATAATCATTATACCACTGTACCCTTTCCAACCCATAAAGCCACTGAGAGACAGCTCAATTCTCATGTAACTGTCTGCTTTTCTAACTTGGGTGTTAAATACAATCGGCAGATTGACAATGCCACATCCCCTTCTATCTTCAAGATATTAAAATGCTTCCTTCTTGATATCACATTTACATCATAAATACTTGCAAAAATAAACTACAACAACTGCTAGATTTAAGGACTGGACAGCTAAAGGAATAACAGTTCTTTGCAACATAATGAAAGAAGGAACACTTCAGTTCTGAAATGCTTAAAGAGAAACACTTATTAGGAAAACAAGATTTTTATCAGTATTTACAGATGCGACAATATGTTAATAAGACACTTAAAAATGTAACCAAGGCAAATACATCCTTGATAGAGCTCTTTAGAAAAGCATATAATTCAGATAATGGTAGTAGCACGTATAAGGGGTTGTCAAATCTTAAAACACATTCGACTTCATACATTAAAACAAAATGGGAGAAGGAAGGAGGGATAATTATATCTGAGGAAGAATGGATAACAATATGGAGATATCAATGGAAGTGTACCAGTTCACAGAAATGGAGGGAGTTTGGATGGAAAAACTTGATAAGATATTTTATTACACCCTCTCAGAAATCCCATTATGATAGTAACCTCCCTGTTTGCTGGAGAAATTGTGGAAATCAAAATGCAAATCATTATCATTTTTTTTGGGACTGCCTTGTTATTAAAAACTATTGGAGGGGGTTACACAATGCCCTACAAGACATCTTTAAATGTGAAATACCCTTAGAGAGTAAGACTATATAGTTTGGATATATACCTCAAGAATGGTTGAAAAGAGATAAATATTTAATGAATATACTGTTGGTGGCTGGTAAAACGACTCTTACTAGGAAATGGTTATCACAGGAGAACCCAACTTTAAATACATGGATGGAAATTACAATGGACATTTACAAAATGGAGAAGATAACAGCATCTGTTAATCATAAGCTGGAACAATTTGATTCATACTGGGAAAAATAGTTTAACTATATAATGCCTCATAGGCCTGATTTTATTCTCACAAATCAATGAATATGTTGTAAAATAAAATCACTCCCTACTTGTACATAGTTCTTTCCTTTTGCTTGTTTTTTCTTTCCACTCTTCTATAAAGTGTATACCTCAGATAAATACTTTGTGGAGGGTTGTGATATATATATATGAATATATGATATATGTACAATGTCTGAAATACATCTTATGGAAATGTTTGTGTGATGATGAACTTCAATAAAAAAATAAATTACCGTAAATGCCGGACTACAGAGCGCACCTGATTAAAAGCCACACGCTCTAATTTTAGAAAGAAAATCAATTTTGTACTTGTACAGGCCGCACCGGATTTTAAGCCACAGGTGTCCCACGTTGTAATATGAGATATTTACACAGAAAGATATTACACGTGAGGATTTTTTAACTTTTAATTAAATCCGTATGGTAACATAAACAAATACATATTGCAAATGCTTTTTTTCGAACCGTGCCTGTAACACGGCTACTCTTAAATATACATACGTGTCGGTAACACACAAATTACGTTGTGTATACTTTTTTACTGAACAGTGCACGAACAACATTCCAACATCTCCTAATGACTGGTAAAAAAAATATATATACTGCAGCCTACCAGGAAAAGTTATTGATCGCCTTCTTCATCTTCCTCCTGCGCACTAAAACCATCAAAGTCCTCTTCTTCAGTGTCCGAATTGAACAACCTCAGGATCTCATCACTCACTTCAGTCTCTTCGTTGTCGCTCTCACTTGAGCGCACGCGGTCCTCTTCATCACGCAGCAGTCCAGCCTTTTGAAACCCGTTGGTGATGGTGGATGTTGTGACACGGCTCTACGCATTTAGGATCCACTGGCAGACTTGAGTTAAAGATGCTCTTCGCTTGTGGCCTGTTTTGGTAAAGGATTTCTCGCCGCTCATCATCCAAGTCTCCCACTCAACGCGCAGCGCCACTTTAAATGCCCGGTTCACGCTGATGTCCAGTGGCTGCAAATACTTCGTGGTGCCCCCAGGAATCACAGCTGGAATTGAGTTTGTACTCTTGATGGCAGCTTTCACTGAATCTGTTATATGAGCCCTCATGCTGTCCATAACGAGCAATGCTTTTTTTCTGTGAAAAAATCCCCCTGGTCGCTTGGCGTAGCACTCTCTCAGCCAATCCTTCATTAGACTCTCCATCATCCAACCTTTCTTATTGACTTTCACCATGATTTCTTTTGGGAATTTTTCCTTTGGCATTGTCAGCCGCTTAAAAATCACCATCGGTGGAAGCTTTAGTCCGGATGCTGTGCAGCTCAGAACACAAGTAAAATGCGTTCTCTCATGGCCACTTGTTTTCAGTATGATGGACGAGTCACCTTTTTTATTAACAGTCCGAGTGAGAGGCAGGTCAAACGTCAAAGGTACTTCATCCATATTTATGATTTCATCTGGCCCGATGGAATTCTCCGCTATCGTTGTTTGAGTGAATGTGTGGAAGTTAGCAAGTTTTTCCTCGTGGTCGGGAGGGAGCTGCTGACACAGAGTCATGCATACCCTGACGGACAGGCCTTTTCGTCTCATAAATCTAAAACACCACGATGGCCCACCTCAAAAATCTTTGATTTTCATTTTGGTGGCGATTGCTTTAGCCTTCAGTCTGATCTGCACAGTGGAAACACCGCGGCCGCCTGCTCTCTGTGTGTTAACCCAGTCTTCAAGAAAGTTTTCAAGTTCGGGCCATCTGCTATGATTACCTCTGAAAGCTTTTGTCGTCTTTTTGCATTGACTCAGTTCTTCACGCTGGCGTCTCCACCGTCTCACCATCGATTCATTTATGCCAAGATTACGTGCAGCAGCTCGATTTCCTTCTTCAACCGCCAGATTGATCGCCTTTAACTTAAAAGCTGCATCATATGCTTTTCTTCGAGTGTTTTCCATGTTGATGAGGGTGAGTACAAATGACTGATTTACAATAATTTAATTGTGAAAGTGCGCTTGATTTATCGTACAATTTCATTGGACCTCTGTGAACTACTCATCAATTTTATTGGTCTACTGTTACGAGGCAAAATGTTTTTGGCGGCATGGAAAAAACCATGCATTAGCCGCACTGTAGTAAAGGCCGCAGTGTTCAAAGCTGTTCAAAGCGTGGGAAAAAAGTAGCGGCTTATAATCCGGAATCTACGGTACACAAAAAAACTTGATTCTGATTACTTATAAATAACACACAAAAAATGCTGAAGGAACTCTGCAGGTTAGGCAGCATTTATGGAAAGAAGTACAGACAGCGTTTCAGGCCAAGCCCCTTCATCAGACCTGGAGAACTTTAGAAGATGAGCAGTGAGAATAAGACGATGGGGGGAAGGGAGAAAGAGACACAATGTGACAGGTGAAGCCAGTGGGGGATGGACGGGAGGGGTGAAGTTAAGAGCTGGGAAGTCGATTGGTGAAAGAGATAAAGGGCTGGAGAAAGGGGAATCTGATCGGAGAGGACAGAAGTCTATTGAAGTAAGAAAAGGGAGATGATGGGTAGGTAAGGAGATAAAGTGAGAGAGGGAAATGGTAATGGGGGATGATGAAGGAGGTGGTGGGGTTTTGGATTCCCGGAATTTTGAGAAATCAGTGTGCACACCATCAGGTTGGAGGCGACCCAGCTGGAATGTGAGTGTTGCTTAGATTTCCAGCATCTGCAGATTTTCTCTTGTTTCTGATTACTTAGTTACTTAGAACGACTTTGAGTAGTTGTCAATCAATAGTAAGAAATAACCATAAGACAAAGGAGCAGACGTTGTCCATTTGGCCCATCGAGTCTGCTCCGCCATTTCATCATGAGCTGATTCAATCTCCCCTTTAGTCCCATTCCCCGCCTTCTGACCATAACCTTTGATGCCCTGACTACTCAGATACCTATCAATCTCTGCCTTAAATACACCCAATGACTTGGCCTCCACTGGCACCCGTGGCAACAAATTCCATACATTCACCACCCTCTGGCTAAAAAATTTTTTTGCATCTCTGTTCTGAATGGGCACCCTGCAATCCTCAAGTCATGTCCTCTCGTACTAGACTCCCCCACCGTGGGAAACAACTTTGCCATATCCACTCTGTCCATGCCTTTCAACATTCAAAATGTTTCTATGAGGTCCCCCCTCATTCTTCTAAACTCCAAGGAGTACAGTCCAAGAGCGGTCAAACGTTCCTCAAATGTTAACCCTCTCATTCCCGGAATCATTCTAGTGAATCTTCTCTGAACCCTCTGCAATGTCAGCACATCCTTTCTTAAATAAGCAGCCCAAATCTGTCAGGTCTTACCAGTGCCCTATAGAGCATCAACATCACATTCCTGCTCCTATACTCTATTCCTCTAGAAATGAATGCCAACATTGCATTCACCTTCTTCAACACCGACTCAACCTGGAGGTTAACCTTAAGGGTATCCTGCACGAGGACTCCCAAGTCCCATTGCATCTCAGAAATTTGAATTCTCTCCCCATTTAAATAATAGTCTGCCCATTTATTTCTTCTACCAAAGTGCATGACCGTACACTTTCTGACATTGTAATTCATTTGCCACTTCTTTGCCCATTACCCCAATCTATCCAAGTCTCTCTGCAGACTCCCTGTTTCCTCAGCACTACCGGCCCCTCCACCTATCTTTGTATCATCAGCAAACTTAGCCACAAAGCCAACTTGTGATAACTTATCACAGTGATCAATATTGAATCAACAGAATTAACTTTTAGTTCCAATGTCATCAGAGATTTAAGAGTATGCATTCTGTAATCCTGACACACTGTAAAACAAATGGTTAGTTCTTTGACTTTATTTTCATACCATGGAAAATAAAATATATTGTAATCAACAGCTTCATTTACTGAATTCGTGTTTTACAGTCTATGAAATATTTCCGTAATCTGTAAGAATTTCACTGCTATCACTACCATCTGTTACAACTCCACTTGGATCAGGTCATGGCATTTGCAATGAAACAGTTCACATCTTCATTTCAACTGCATTAAGGAAGAGTGTGTGGGTGCCAGGGCCTTGGGGAATGGTTGGAGAGCATGGGAACTTGGGACACAGGGGTGGTTGGAGATGCAACTATCACCTAGTCAAACGGGTGCTGAATGATCACAACTTCCAAATGGTTGGATAGTGGATAATCACCAGTGCTTTCTTTTCCAAATAAGTGCTACCTACTTTTCACTCTTTTAAAACTGATTGTGCTTCAACAGTAGGCTTTTAATGGCCACTGACCCTGATGTGATTATTTACTGGAATTATCACAAGCAGGTATATTAACCACCAGCCCACCCCCACCCCCAGTGTTGAAATGACCCAAGAATTACTTGTGTCTGAGGCTGCTATTGTACAAATGATAGGGATTTTTATGGTATTTCCTTTGCCCTGATGGTTCTCCATCTTTAATGGCTGGCAAAATGAAGTGACAAAAACTGGTGGAAAGCAAAGTTCAAAGTAAATTTATTATTGATGTATGTATACGTCTTGTACCTAATAAAGTGGCCACTGAGGATCTGTTCATGGTCTTCTGCTGCTGTAGCTTATTCACTTCAAGGTTTAACATGTTGTGCATGTCTTCGGCACACCACTGCTGTAACACGTGGTTATTTGAGTCACTGTCACCATCCTGTCAGCTTGAACCAGTCTGGCCCCTCTCATTAACAAGGCATTTCCGCCCACAGAACTGCCATTCAGTGGATGAGTTTTTTTTTGTTTTTCACACCTTTCTCTGTAAACTCTAGAGTTGTGGTCACCAACCTTTTTAAGCTCAAGTTCCCCTACCTTGGCCTCAGTGAAAGGCAAAATCGACTCCAAATCGATTAGTTATACGCACACACACTGGGGCAGAAAAGATCGGAAGGAAAACCCCGCAACCCAGAAGTAGAAATAATGTGTAAGCACCAGGGGTACCCGTACCCACCCTTTTTTGCACCGCAGACCGGTTTAATTTTGACAATATTTTCTTGCGGACTGGCTGATGGGGAGTGGGTGGGGGGGTGTTAATCATGACCGGAATACAGCGATACTCGAAGCAGGTTCATTATGTCCAGTCTATTCTGCAATTTAGTTTTTGCGGCTCTCGGCACTTATCTTCTGTTCTGCTTGTTCATGTTTTTTCCACTGAAAAAACTGAACGGGTTCATCTTTAAGTGCGGGGTGTTTGGACTCAGGGTACCGAAGCAGTTTTTGAGTGCTTCATTGCCTTATTAGACAATCTCCCGCCCGCCCGCCACCAGGCGCCTTGGCCAGGTGTGGCTATTCCCGTGCCAGGGCCACGGCGGTCACCGTCCGGAGAGAGCAACCGAGCAAAGAGTGTGACAGGACGCGTGCCCGCCCCTCTTGTATGATCTATCGGCCGACAAAAGTTTGTTTCAGTAGATCGCAGCGAGGTAGCTGCTCTACTAACGAAACCCTGAGCTTGAATTAAGTCGTCTGCGAATATTTTAGCACCGGATTTCCCACGAACATTCAGTGTGCTAAAATGGTTTAGTGGCTGCACCCATCTGTCTGCGCTCCAGGCCAGTACCAACGGCACTTCCTGCTGGCCGCTCGAGGCCAAACAGTGATCCCTGGCGCAAGGGTATCACTCCATTTAGGCGACTGATGACCTCGCGTGGGTTCAAGTTCAACAGTGGGCGTGACAGGGAATGAGGAAAGGTGCAGCAGACTCAGATCGTTTCCTCGCAGCCCGGTGATTGGGGACCACTGAAGTACACTGTGTAGTGCGGGGGAGCTACACACATGCGCACTGGACAGAAAGAACGGAACTAAAACCCCGCAACCCGGAAACAATCTCTCAACGGTATTTGTGTATTTATTTTTCTTTTTTTTGGGGGTCTACTGGGAAAGTCTGAAAGATTGACCAGTCGATCGCGATCGACGGGTTGGCGACCACTACTCTAGAGACTGTTGTGTGTGAGAATCCCAGGAGATCAGCAGTGATACTCGTCTGGCACCAACAATCATACCACAGTCAATGTCACTTAGATCACGATTCTTCCCCATTCTGATGTTTGATCTGAACAACTTGGCCATGTCTGCATGGTCCTATGCATTTAGTTGCTGCCACAAGTTTGGCTGGTTAGGTATATGCACTAGCGAGTAGGTGTACCTAATAAAGACCATAAGACTAGGAGCAAGATTAGGCCATTCAACCCATTGAGCCTGCTCCACTATCATGACTGATCCCAGATCTCACTTAAGCCCATACACTCAGTGTATTTTTTCTGCACAAAACCATAGTTGTCCCATTTTTAGCTTCATATTAAGTTGGTGTCAAACTGTAGGTGCTTAAGTACTTCCTCCAAAACATGAAGGCTCTTTTCTTCCCTGTGGCTACTGCAGCCACATTGTCATTCGGTGTGTAAACAAGGCTGAGTCCCTTGCTGCATGATATGGTAGCTTGCTATATAAACACTATTCTTTGTAGTATTTTATGTTCTCTTTTTGTCAACTTAAGTTTGGCATGAGCCTTGGACACATTTAACTTAGTAAAATCACTTTTTCCTGCCGCCTTAACATATAAATCTTGAAACATAGTCAGTTAATAGTAATTCAACACCTAGTAATCCACTAACAGTCATTTAATAAACTTTTCAGGGAGACCTTATGCACCTCAAATACAATCATATTGGGTGTCACCCATTCTCTCTGTGTCACTAACACTAACTGGCAGTCAAATTTATTTATCTCTTTCTTCATTAGAGTTTTCAGTCCAAAGGTACTTGTCAGACTTCATAATGGTTTAAGCCTGGTATTGAAGTGAATTTGAAATTTTGTCTCTGGATGCCCACATGTGAATCTTGAAGAAAATGTTGTTATTATTTCATAGACTTGTTTAATTGTAGGCTTGATGCATTTATGCTGTATCTACTTTTCAAATCCATTCACAAATCTTTCAACCACCCTCCATCAAACAGATGGATTATTAATAGAATTGGCCACTATAGCACAGTTCTGATGCAAAGTTTTAACTGAAAATATCAACCAAAATTCCTTCTTCCCACAGATGTTGCTTGACCCGCTGAGTTGTTCCAGCAGACTGTATGTTGGGTCTTGACTTTCATCCACTATAACGATTCACCTATTCTATTGATCCTTATGATTTCTGGTTTTCAACAGGATAAATTTCCATCTTTGTGGACTGAAATTAACAGAGCTGAGCTATACTGAATATGCCTAGACTCTTTCAATGTCTTTGTGGTTTGGTGTTTTAATTTCTGTAGTACTTTCTCCCTCACTTTTTTCCATTTGCGCGATTTGTGTTTTTTGCGCGTTTTCCTGAAATAGGTTTCATGGTTTTCTGTTTTTGTGGCTGTCTGTGGGAAGAAGAATCTTAGGGTTGTATACTGCAGACAGACTTTGATATAAAATGTACTTTGAATCTTTGAATCTTAATGCTCTTCTGGCTAAATATATCTGAGTAAGTTTCTAGTTACATGTGCTTTACGGTGAGGAAAATTCTGCAGCTGTGTTAATGTCCTGATTGGAGCCATTTGGGCTTGCTGTATTCTATTTAGCTTTGCATACAAAAGTTGCATACTTTTGTTTGTGTTTAATAATTCGATAGTAGGAAGCTGTTGTCAGATTTGCATTTCAGTTCAATAATTTTCACTTGACCTGGACTCCATATCACAGCTCCCACTATGCATTTGCCATATTTACAATATATAAACATACCAGACAAACCAAAATTACTTAATATTATTTGAGACTTATGTGGCTATCATTAATGGATACTCAAGCATTAAAACCTGAGTGACTAGATATGCATATCAATTAGTCCACACATAACTTTGTCCATTAATATATAAACAAGGAAAAAAATCAAAGTTGTAGTGACAGTTTTTTGAAGGCAGCAATATTGTTAATTGTGTCTCCTGTCCTCTTGTGATGGATTATAAAGTTATAATATACCATAACTTCTTCTGGTGCTGGATTGAAATAGTTTTATAACTACTCCATTGCTTTGTTAAGTGAGACTTTAATTGTTCTACATTAGCCTACATCACTAAGTACCTGCCCCTATTACTTCTAAAACGATCACTTCTTGCTTTTATGTATGGTCTTACCCTCAAATTTTCCCACAAAAATTGATACTAATTTAATCAACCATTTCTGTACTTTTGATACAGTGCTTTGTAAGAGTATTCAGCCTCCAAACCCTTGTTCATATAAATAATGATTACAATTCTGTGGTTCAGAATCAGAATTGGAATCAAGTTTATCATCACTGGCATTTGTCGTGAAATTCGTTAACTTAGCAGCAGCAGTTCAGTAATATAAATACAAAATATAAAAGGAGAGAAAAATAAAATAATAATAATAATGAATAAATAAGTAAATCAATTACATTATGTGTATATTGAATAGACTAAAATAGTGCAAAAAAACAGAAGTAATATATATTGAAAAAGTGAGGTAGTCCTCACGGGTTCAATGTCCATTTAGGAATCGGATGGCTGATGGGAAGAAGCTGTTCCTGAATCACTGAGCGTGTGCCTTCAGGCTTCTGTATCTCCTACCTGATGGTAACAGTGAGAAAAGGGCATGCCCTGTGTGCTGGAGGTCCTTAATAATGGACGCTGCCTTTCTGAGACACCCCTCTTTGAAGATGTCCTGGGTACTTTGTAGGCTAGTACCCAAGATGGAGCAAACCAAATTTACAACTCTCTGCAGTTTCTTTTAATCCTGTGCAGTAATGTTCCCGCTCTCTCCTCCTCCCCCCCCCCATACCAGACAGTGAAGCAGCGTGTCAGAATGCTCTCCGCAGTACATTTATAGAAGTTTTTGAATGGATTTGTTGTTATATCAAATCTCTTCAAACTCCTAATGAAGTACAGTTGCTGTCTTGCCTTCTTTATTGCTGCGTCAATATGTTGGGACCAGGTTAGGTCCTCAGAGATCTTGACACCCAGGAACTTGAAACTGCTCACTCTCACCACTTCTGATCCCTCTATGAGGATTGGTATGTCTTGATTCAGTGTGACTGCTGGGATCATAGTAGCCTCTCTCACAAGTGCCATTCTTTTCTGGCCATTAAGTTTAGAGGGGCAGCCTGACCTAGGCAGTGTGGCTGTGGTTTCATGTTTTCCACGATGGACTGCATTGAGCTCTGAGCTATGTTCTGTTACGTTCCCCGTAACTGGGTCACTTACCAGCAAAGATAGAGAGGTCCGCTGAAGTCTGATGGTACTATTTTTAAAAGTCTTTATTCATAAAGGGGCACAAAAATAAGGTTAATACAAACATTCAGATAATATATGTCGTCAATACTCAATCTAAAGCGCGGGTATAGTAATAATCATCAATAAGAAAGAGCTCTATCGTTTGTCTAGGGGGTAATATATTGTCCGTTGGAAATATAAGAGTCACTCAGTTCCTGCAGGCTTCAGGTTTTTGGGGACCGCTGGGTTTTCACTTGTTGGAGAGAGAGAGATTTGTGAGAAAAGAAACTTGCCCGGGTCTTTTGATGAGGCCAATCCGTTGAGTCGGGGGAGTTAGTTCCCCATTGTTAGTTCAAGAAAATTGTTTCTGTGGTACCCGCCACTGGCTCCCAGGCAAGGGAACCGAACACACGTGGTTTCCTTCAAATGGCTTCCCGCTATTACGGGATCGCTAGCGTCTCTTCTGGTGTGCCTGAGGGGGCTGTTCCTACAGCCCCTCTTTTATCCTGACTGGCAGGATTGAAGATGTCAATCAGGTTGGTGGATGATGCAATCTCTCTCTCACCCCACCCACGTTGCCCGAGGGCTTGCACGTATACAAGTTTCCAATCCACAAATGTGTCTCCAAGGAACGAGGCATCCAGCACGTCTCTCTCCCATTTCCTGGGTCCACTGACTCACCCTCCCTTTGGTGCTCTTGCGATTCTCACAAAGGAGGGGGCTGCGCACATAACAGTTCAGTCTCTTTGAGATGGACTTGTACCCTTCCACAAATATGTGCTTCTCTACTGTCATTACCCTGACTTGTCTTGAATGCATTTTTGTCTTAATTTTGGTTTGGTCGGTTGAAAATCTCCCATACTATTGAACCATAGAGAGAGTAGAGGGATCCACCACTTTTCTACATCAACAAATTGGGTGAGCTTATTGGGTAATATACTGCACCTGAGTAAAGTTAGTGTAGTAATTACAAAGGGCATGAATACCTTTTCAGCCTCACAATTTTGATTTTAATTTTTTTGGAAATTTGACAGGTTTTGGAATTTTTCTTTTGATTTGACAATGTACAATGTTTTGTAGATTAACTCAAGAGATCATTTTTTGATATACATTAAATTTAGAAAATGAGATAGTAAAATGTGAAAATAGAGGTGGCAGCTGAATACTTTTTCAAGGTGCTGTATATGAATTTCAGTGTGATGGTATTGTGTTGCTGACTGCGAAGTTCGAAGCTCAAAAGAAGATCTTAAGCCTTATCCGTTATTGTTACCTCTGGGTACTTTAACTAATGGGATGTAATACTGTAGCCACCCAATTTTTAAAGACTAGTTCACTTCCCTGTTTATCCTGCACAGTGAGTTTAGCTGTCAATATCTGCCATTTGAAAGATGGGTCTCCCCCCTTCCTACCAAAGAGGAAATACTTACAGCTAACAAAGTAATTTAAACACTGTTGGGTTATTTTCAGTAATACAGGTTTAAATCCAAACAAGATTCTTAAAACATATTTAAATCTCTCAGAGAATTTCAATCTTATAAAAGATTTCCAAATTACAATCCATTCTAAAGCACAAAGGATTTCCAAACCACAGGTAGAATTCCTATAAACTTAAAGATATATTCACAATTTGCAGACCAACAAATCATCCACCGCAGAAATCAAAGGCAGAGGACTGGATTCTAGTTCACCCCATCTTTCTGTCTTCTTGATGAATAGTTCCTGAACTATTCCTAAAAAGCCTGACTGCCTTCTTAAATTTACACCACATTTCTGCCACTTTGGTAACTTCACACAAATGTGATTTTTTTTTTCAGATACCTTTTCTCGCAGGTGGTCTAAAAACTTCTGAGGACAGAGCTTGCAGATACCCAGAATCAATGTTGTGAAGCTGACTCCCAGCGTACATAATCTTTAAACTATTGACAAATCAGCCATCTGATCTGCAAGCTTCCTAGAACTAAATAACTTAGCCATCATCGTCTGGTTTGATTCAGGCCAATTAATATAGTCCCACTGTGTTACACTGCAACTCGAGCAATTAGCCTTATACCGTGGACTATCATCCTGAGTTGTATAGTACTGTTTGTTTGAAAAGTTTCCCTTTTAACTTCAGAAGCATTACTGCTTACCATTTACATTAAGAACTGAAGATTGAGTCCTGTTTATGACTCCTGCTTATATCAGTTGGCAATTTAACTCAACTTTTTGATGTCTTGAAGTTTCAGCTCCAATGTCTAGAAAGCTGAGCTTGGCAAAAAGGAAGACTTCGTGAGAGCCAGAGGGATATGTCCCTAAGGTCTAAAGAAATCTATTCCAAAATATTGAGGGTATCAAAGGATGAGTTTGCTGGGGCCATAACAGATATATTTGCATGTATCTGCACCCCTTTAGCCACAGATATCGTCCCATAAGATAAGAGCATAGTCGATATTATTCCTTTGTGAAAGAAGGGAAATAGGAATCATCTAGGAAATGAAAGGTTGGTGAGACTTCCATCAGTGCTAAGGAAATTATTGGAAAAGATCCAATAACCAAATAACCATATAACAATTACAGCACAGAAACAGGCCATCTCGGCCCTTCTAGTCCGTGCCGAATGCTCACTCTCACCTAGTCCCACCGACCTGCACTCAGCCCATAACCCTCCATTCCTTTCCTGTCCATATACCTATCCAATTTTGCTTTAAATGACAATACCAAACCTGCTTCTACCACTTCTACTGGAAGCTCATTCCACACAGCTACCACTCTCTGAGTAAAGAAATTCCCCCTCATGTTACCCTTAAACTTTTGCCCCCTAAGTCTCAACTCATGTCCTCTTGTTTGAATCTCCCCTACTCTCAATGGAAAAAGCCTATCCGCGTCAACTCTATCTACCCCCTCATAATTTTAAATACCTCTATCAATCCCTCAACCTTCTACGCTCTGAAGAATAAAGACCTAACTTGTTCAATCTTTCCCTGTAACTTAGGTGCTGAAACGCAAGTAACATTCTAGTAAACCTTCTCTGTACTCTCTCTATTTTGTTGACATCTTTCCTATAATTTGGTGACCAGAACTGTACACAATACTCCAAATTCGTCCTTACCAATGCTTTGTACAATTTTAACATTACATCCCAACTCCTATACTCAATGCTCTGATTTATAAAGGCCAACATACCAAAAGCTTTCTTCACCACCCTATCCACATGAGATTCCACCTTCAGGGAACTATGCACCATTATTCCTAGATCATTATGTTCTGCTGCATTCTTCTATGCCCTACCATTTACCATGTATGTCCTATTTGGATTATTCCTACCAAAATATAGCACCTCACGCTTATCAGCATTAAACTCCATCTGCCATCGTTCAGCCCACTCTTCTAACTGGCCTAAATCTCTCTGCAAATTTTGAAAACCTACTTCATTATCCACAACGCCACCTACCTTAGTATCATCTGCATACTTACTAATCCAATTTACCACCCCATCATCCAGATCATTAATGTATATGACAAACAACATTGGACCCAGTACAGATCCCTGAGGCACACCACTAGTCACCAGCCTCCAACCTGACAAACAGTTATCCACCACTACTCTCTGGCATCCCCCATCCAGCCACAGTTGAATCCATTTTACTACTTCAATACTAATACCTAACGATTGAACCTTCCTAACTAACCTTCCATGTGGAACCTTGTCAAAGGCCTTAATGAAGTCCATATAGACAACATCCACTGCTTTACTAGTCAACTTTCCAAGTAACCTCTTCAAAAAATTCAATAAGATTTGTCAAACATGACCTTCCACGCACAAATCCATGTTGACTGTTCGTATTCAGACCTTGTCTGTCCAGATAATTATATATACCATCTCTAAGAATACTTTCCATTAATTTACCCACCACTGACGTCAAACTGACAGGCCTATAATTGCTAGGTTTACTCTTAGAACCCTTTTTAAACAATGGAACCATATGAGCAATATGCCAGTCCTCCAGCACCATCCCCGTTTCTAATGACATTTGAAATATTTCTGTCAGACCCCCTGCTATTTCCACACTAACCTCCCTCAAGGTCTCAGGGAATATCCTGTCAGGCCCCGGAGATTTATCCACTTTTATGTTCCTTAAAAGCACCAGTACTTCCTCCTCTTTAATTGTCATAGTTTCCATAACTTCCCTACTGGTTTCCCTTTCCTTACACAATTCAATATCCTTCTCCTCAGTGAATACCAAAGAAAAGAAATTGTTCAAAATCTCCCCCATCTCTTTCAGCTCCACACAGAGCTGTCCACTCTGATTCTCTAAGGGACCAATTTTATCCCTCACTATCCTTTTGCTATTAATATAACTGTAGAAACCCTTCGGATTTATTCTCACCTTACTTGCCAAAGCAACCTCGTATCTTTTAGCTTTTCTAATTTCTTTCTTAAGATTCCTCTTACATTCTTTATATTCCTTGAGCAGCTCATTTACTCCATGCTGCCTATACTTATTGTAGATATCTCTCTTTTTCCTAACCAAGTTTCCAATATCCTTTGAAAACCATGGCTCTCTTAAACTTGTAACCTTTCCTTTCAGCATAACAGGAACATGAAGATTCTGTACCCTCAAAATTTCACCTTTAAATGACTGCCATTTCCCTATTACATCCTTCCCACAAAGCAAATTGTCCCAATCCACTCCTTCTAAATCCTTTCACATCACCTCAAAGTTAGCCTTTCTCCAATCAAAAGTCTCAACCCTGGGTCCAGTCCTATCCTTCTCCATAATTATATTGAAACGAATGGCATTGTGATCACTGGACCTGATGTGCTCCCCAACACAAACCTCCGTCACCTGACCTACTTCATTCCCTACAGAACATCCAACACTGCCCCTTCTGTAGTCGATACCTCTATGTATTGTTGCAAAAAACTATCCTGCACACATTTTACAAACTCCAAATCATCCAGCCCTTTTACAGTATGGGCTTCCCAGTCTATGTGTGGAAAATTAAAATCTCCCACAATTACAACCCTGTGCTTGCTACAAATATCCGCTATCTCCTTGCAAATTTGCTCCTCCAATTCTCGCTCCCCATTAGGTGGTCTATAATACACCCCTATAAGTGTTACTACACCTTTTCCATTCCTCAATTCCTCCCAAATAGCCTCCCTAGACAAGCCCTCTAATCTATCCTGCCAGAGCACCGCTGTAATATTTTCTCTGACAAGCAACTCAACACCTCCCCCTCTTGTCCCTCCAATTCTATCACACCTGAAGCAATGAAATCCAGGAATATTTAGTTGCCAATCACACCCCTCCTGCAACCATACTTCACTAAGAGCTACAACATCATATTTCCAGGTATCAATTCATGCTCTAAGCTTATCCACCTTTCTTACAATGCTCCTAGCATTAAAATAAATGCATTTAAGAAATTCTCCACCTCTTCCTCTCTGTTTATCTCTAACAGTACAAAGAACTTTTCTGTCTTTTTCTTCCTTCTCCCATACATCTGTTCCTACACTCTGGTTCCCCTCCCCCCTCATATCTAGTTTAAATCCACTGGAGCCTCTCTAGCAAACCTACCTGCAAGAATATTTGGCCCCCTCCAGTTCAGATGTAAACCGTCCCGCCAAAACAGGTCCCACCTTCCCTGGAAAACTACCCAATTATCTATAAATCTGAAGCCCACTGTCCTGCACCACGTCTTCAGCCACGTGTTGATCTGCACTATCTTACTATTTCTAAACCCACCTGCACGTGGCACTGGTAGCAATCCTGAGATTGCTATCCTGCAGGTCCTGTCCTTTAACTTGGCACCTGGCTCCCTAAGCTCACCTTTCAGGACCTCCTCACTCTTCCTACCCACGTCATTGGTCCCTACATGGACAACGACATCCGGCTGCTACCCTCCCTCTTGAGAATACTGAGAACTCGATCCTAGATATCGTGGACCCTGGCACCAGGGAGGCAACAGACCATCCGGGATTCTCGATCTCTTCTACAGAACCTCCTATCTGTCCCCCTAACTATCGAATCCCCTATCTCTACTGCTCTCCTCTTTTCCTTCCTGAGCTGAGGGTCCAGTCTCGGTGCCAGAGATGCAGCCACTGCAATTTGTCCCTGGTAGGTCGTCCCCACCAACAGTATCCAAAATGGTATGCTTATTGTTGATGTGAACGGCCACAGGGGTGCTCTGCTCTTCCTGTCTATTCCCCTTCCCTCTCCTGACAGTCACCCAACTACCTGTCTCCTGACTCCTAGGGGTGACTATCTCCCTGAAACTCCTGTCTATTTCTGCCTCTGCCTCCTGAATGATCCAAAGTTCATCCAGCTCCAGCTCCAGCTCCCTAACACGGTTTGTCAGGAGCTGCAGCTGGATGCACCTTTCGCAGGTGTAATCATCAGGGACAGCTGTGCTTGCCCTGACTTCCCACATACTGCAAATGGAGCACTCAACTGTCCTAACTTCTGCCTCCATTACCTATTCCTAATCTAATTAGATTAATTAAAAGAGCTTACCCGGCCTTACCTCACCTGGAGTAAAGCTCGTACTCAGCCTCTGCTCGCTATTTAAATTCTCCCACTGCCTCGTGGGCCGACTTTCACGCACTTGCGCAGTTGTGCCCCGTTTAAACTTCGCCTCTGCCTGTTCTCGCCGAAGCCTGATTGAGCCAAAGCCGACCCACTCTGCCTCAGTCCACTCCAATGATGGCCGCTGTATATGGCGGTCTTTCTTTTTAAACCTTTGGCGCGCTACGTCACGCGCCTGTGCAGTCTGGCCTCTTTGTCACGATCAGTTAAAAAAAACCCAGCTTCTCTCCGAGCTTCTTTTACCTCTTCCCTCTCCGTCTCTTGCTGCGATAAGGGAGAGGATTAATTTGTAATTGGAAAACCATAAACTTATTTAAGATAGTCTGCATGGCTTTGTGCTGGGTAGAGCATGTCTCTCAAACATAAGTGAGTATTTTGAGGACGTGACAAATTAATTGATAAGGGTAGGGCAGTGGATGTTGCCTGTCCTGTGGACCTAAGTTTATCACAAGTACCGTAGATTCCGGATTTTAAGCCGCTACTTTTTTCCCACATTTTGAACAGCTTTGAACTTTGCGGCCAATAATCCGAAGCGGCTAATGCATGATTTTTTTCATGCCGCCTCGTAAACATTTTGCCTCATAACAGTAGACCAATAAAATTGATGAGTAGTTCACAGAGGTCCAATGAAATTGTACGATAAATCAAGCGCACTTTCACAATTAAATTATTGTAAATCAGTCATTTGTACTCACCCTCATCAACATGGAAAACACTCGAAGCATTGTGCTGCCTACTTAGTTTAAACTATATTTGTTTTCTGTACTACATCGCGGGATGCTATGACGTCACACCCGGTTTCGCGGTGTCTTGTGGGAAAATGCCGTTTTGCGATGAAACGGGACGGAGGGAGGGAGCGCATTACGCGAGCGGCTTTGGATCTGAGCGAAAACGCTGCTTTTAAGTTAAAGGTGATCAATAACTTTTCCTGGTAGGCTGCAATATATATATTTTTTTACCAGTCGTTAGGAGATATTGGAATGTTGTTCAGTAAAGAAGTATATGCAACGTATATTTAAAAGTAGCCGCGTACGGGCACGGTTCGAAAAAAAGCATTTGCAATATGTATTTGTTTTTGTTACCATATGGATTTAATTAAAAGTTAAAAAAATCCTCACGTGTAATATCTTTCTGTGTAAATATCTCATATTACAACGTGGGACACCTGCGGCCTAAAATCCGATGCGGCCTTTACAATTAAAAAATTGATTTTATTTCTAAAATTAGAGCCAGCGGCTTTTAATCAGGTGCGCTCTGTAGTCCGGAATCTACGGTAGGTTAAATGCAAGATGAACATATACAATGAATAGCTGAACTCTGGAGAAATGAGGTGAAGAAGGGTCTCGAGATGAAAAACCATAGTTGACTGAAATTGGTGATATGGAGTAAGTGGATAAGATATAAAGAAGACATACGGCAGGTTTGCCGTCATTGGTTGGGGCATTAAGTATTAACATTGGGAAGTCATGTTGCAGCTGTATAAAACTTTTGTTAAGCCAAATCTACAGTATTGGGTGCTCTCCTGTTTGTCACACTATAGAAAGGATATGGGACCTTTGAAGAGGGTGCAGAAGAAGTCCACTGGAATGTTTCCTAGATTAGAGAGTATTAGCTCTGAGGAGAGGCCGTACAAACTTCGATTGTTTTGTTGAGAACATTGGAAGCTGGGGATGACCTGTTGAAGGATATAAAATTGAGAGGCATAGATAGGGTAGATAGTCTTTTTCCAAGGGCAGAAATGTGAAAAACTGGAAAGTGTAAATTTAAGGAGAGTGAGAAAAATTTAAATAAATTTGAAACTTTGGAAGTGCCATTCTTGTAGTTTTCCCAGAGTATTGGACAACTTAAGTTGAAGTTATATAGACAAAATGCTGGAGGAACTCAGCAGGTCAAGCAGCATCTTTGGAAAAGAACAAATAGTTAACATTACAGGCCGAGACTCTTCTTCAGAACTGGAAAAGAAAGGGGAAGATGTCAGAATTAAAATGTTTGGCCACTGTGAGGTTCAGCTTTTAACAGATGGAGCGAAGGTGCTTGGAGAAGTAATCCCTGTATTATGATATGTCTCACCAATGTGGAGGAGGCTGCATTGCAATCACCAGATACAATAGACTCCAGTAGATTCACAATTGAAGTGTTGCCTCACCTGGAAGGCCTGTTTGGAGCCCTGAATGAAATGGACAACCGAATCACAGAGGGAGAAATCCCTGTGAAAAACAGAGAGTGGGAGGCTGGGGGGATAGAAAGTAAAGTTGTGTTTGGTGGTGGGATCCCTTTGGAGATGATGGAAGTTGCGGAGAATGATGTGCTACGTTGAATTTCACGTTTACATAATTATCATTCAACCATTAGTTCAAGTTTACATAATTGTCATTCAACCTAACACATGCATACAGTTAAATGAAACAGCATTCCTCCGGGTAAAGTATTCCTATTAGTATCCCAGCACACTTCTATTTCAATTTTTTGAAGGCAAATGCAGCGTTGTAAAATTTTCAGAGATCCTGGTGAATGTAAAGAGAGATCTGAAAAGATCACAAGACCTTTGTGCCTTTCTCTCATGTTTTGAACCATCTAGGACCTTTCACACACTCTTCTCTTCCACTGTTACCCAGCTTTCTCCCCGTTCCTTTATCTGGCTCCATCTGCTTATACGTAAT
This sequence comes from Hemitrygon akajei, assembly GCF_048418815.1. Lineage (NCBI taxonomy): Eukaryota > Metazoa > Chordata > Chondrichthyes > Myliobatiformes > Dasyatidae > Hemitrygon > Hemitrygon akajei. Next base: position 112,920,451 of record NC_133125.1, read on the forward strand.
CTACACAATTAAACCACAGGCCCGTATTTGCTGCACCAGCCATTCTCATCTGTCCTACAACACCCCTTAACTGGTTGCACACATCATCTTCAGCTCTTCGTTGACTTCAAATGACGTGCCAGCCTCCGTTGCCCTCTACTTGTAACCTCCGCTCACTTGGATCTACTTAACACTTGCCAGTTCCTGCCACAGCCCTCCCTCTCACCTTTTTTGCCTGTTTATCTCCCCTTTGCACATCCAGTCCGGCTGCAGCATGTTGACCAGAAGCATGACTTCTTATCTGCTTCCACAGATGCTGCCTGAGTTCATCCGTCAGTTTGATGTTTGCACCATTTTTCAGCACCTGCAATTTATTTTATCAACAAAAAAAAATCATAGTGATTTTAAAGGCAGAACAAGAAATATCACCTGGTAAATTACAGGTTGAAATATCCGGATTCCCAGGAAATTGTGATCAAATTCAATTTTGAGTTTATTGTCATAAAACTCAACCTTGATGTTGATCCAGGTCATAGAAATACCAACATTTTACCAGTTCATCAGACTTTCACTTCACCTGGGGTGCCATCTGCAGGAATTCTGCCCTCAAAGTTTTCCTTTAAATCATCATACCCTCAAAATTTTCCTTTAAATGTCTTTGTTTCTTACCATTATCTGATATTCCTTTGTCTTGATTGTTCTCCAAATGTATAATCTTAAAGTATTCTCTAGGCTGAATTCTATCACATTTATTCTCAACTGAACAGTCCACGGAATCCTGTCTGATGCACAGTTTTCCTGCCTGATCAACATCGTACCTGCAAAACCCATTGCACACAGCCATTTATTAAAAAGACCCAGTTGATATTTATCTTTGTCTAACTTCACTGTGCTCATTTGTAATCAAAATTTCTACTTCTCCTTCGAGGGGTTTGCATTTACTTTCTTGATTAATATGAGACCCTATCAAATGCTTTATGGACATCCATGTGGATCTTATCAAATACAGCCTTCCTTGACCATCCTCAGACAGCTCTAGTGAAAATTCCATCAGTACTAGGGAAATTATTGGAGAAGATACATAGGGAAAGGATTTATTTACATATGAATAATCATGGACTTAATAAGGATATTCAGCATGACTTTGTGCAAGGGATGCCCTATGTCACAAATTCAATTGAGTTTTTTGAGATGATTGATAAGGGTAGGGTAGTGGATGATGTCTACATGGCTTTAGTAAAGCATCTGTCATTGTAGGCTTGTCCTGAAGATTAATTCACATTGGATCTGTATTGAATTGGGAAGTTGGATACAAAATTGAGTAGTTCCTATACAACAAAGTGTAATGGTTGAGGGGTGATTTTATGACTAGAGGTCTGTGATACTAAATGATTTGGATGAAAATATGGGTGGTAAGATAAGTACATTTAGAGGTGATGTGAAATTGGAGGAGTTGTGGATCGTGATGTTGTAAATCAATTGGAAATTTGAGCAGAAATATAGCTGATGAATTTTAACTTGGGTGTTCTCCTCTTCAGAAATCCATATTAACTTAGCTTAATTGACCTTTGTTTTATAAAAGGCTGATTTGTACTGTTCCCGACAACCTCTTCAGTAAATTTATCTTGCCTCTGGTTGTTGGATTTTAACGTAGGATCTAGCTATTCTAATTTCAATAATAGACATTCATTTTCATTAATATTTAGTTATCAAATTGAGAATTGAAGATAGTACAAAACCAACTACCGTAGATGTCGGATTATAAGCCGCTACTTTTTTCCCACATTTTGAACAGCTTTGAACACTGCGGCCTTTACTACGGTGCGGCTAATGCATGGTTTTTTTTCATGCCGCCAAAAACATTTTGCCTCGTAACAGTAGACCAATAAAATTGATGAGTAGTTCACAGAGGTCCAATGAAATTGTACGATAAATCAAGCACACTTTCACAATTAAATTATTGTAAATCAGTCATTTGTACTCACCCTCATCAACATGGAAAACACTCGAAGAAAAGCATTGTGCTGCCTTTATGGCAGTTATTTAGTTTATAATATTTTCGCTTAGTAATTCATTTGTTAGTTAAAGTTAGAAGTGTTTTAACTATATTTGTTTTCTGTACTACAACCCGGGATGCTATGACGTCACACCCGGTTTCGCCGCATCTTGTGGGAAATACCGGTTTGCGATAAACGGGAAGGCGGGGGGCGAGCGGCGGAGTGGCGGAGCCAAAACGCTGCTTTTAAGTTACAGGTGATCAATAACTTTTCCTGGTAGGCTGCAGTATATATATTTTTTACCAGTCGTTAGGAGATATTGGAATGTTGTTCAGTAAAAAAGTATACGCAACGTATATTTAAAAGTAGCCGCGTTACAGGCACGGTTCGAAAAAAAGCATTTGCAATATGTATTTGTTTATGTTACCATATGGATTTAATTAAAAGTTAAAAAATCCTCACGTGTAATATCTTTCTGTGTAAATATCTCATATTACAACGTGGGACACCTGCGGCCGAAAATCCGGTACGGCCTAAAATCCGGTGCGGCTTGTACAAGTACAAAATTGATTTTATTTCTAAAATTAGAGCCAGCGGCTTTTAATCAGGTGCGCTCTGTAGTGCGAAATCTACGGTAATACTATTGAGTAGGTAGTAGGCAGCCATTGATCCCAGGGGATCATGGGTTTGCACCTCTGGTGGACTGTGTCCGCTCCAGGGCGCAAGCCTGGGTGGGAAGATTTGAAGAACCAGCTGTTGCCCATGCAACAGGTTCCCCCTCTCCACGCCACTGATGTAGTCCAAGGGAAGGCCAAGTGCCGATACAGCTTGGCACCGGTGTTATTGCAGAGGTTGCCAGAGTGAAGTTGTAAACAACATCAAACTGCCTTAGGGACCCTGGTTCTGGATATCTTCCTTGGGCTTTACTCCCGAAGCTTTTCCCATGGGTGGGTAGACAGGTTTGAGTGTTTCTATACCTTTCCCACTATGAATTGTCATTCCCTCGCCATTCTGGTACCAAATAGAGGTAAGGAAACATCTGAGGAATAACACATTCTTTTTCTAAATTCCCATTGGTTGTTTTCAGTTAAGAGAAGGTCATTTTTCTTTTGGTATTCCTTCAGGTTCCAAGATGTTTGTTTGTCTTGGTAGAAACAATTCTTTGCTTTGTAGTGTTCTCAGCAACTATTCATGGCAGAGGGATTGTCTTTGATTGATAATCTCTGATCAACAAATGGGGGTCAGGTTTGCACTGTGCACATTTTGTGACCAATCTGCAAAGGTGTATGTACTAAAATGGTTTTTCGATTTTGTGTACAATCACATTTGTACCAAAATGTTTTTTTTTTATTTTGTGTACAATCACAATGGCAAACTTCCCTGAACTTAATTACATTCACTTTTTGTTTTCTGATTCAAGTTTAGAATGATGTGGAATTTTTTTTTTTATTTAGCTTTACTTGATTTCTCTTCCCAACAAGACTTAGTTGCTAAGGTTTGTGCACTGTAGACAAGTATCATAATGATCACAAACAAGAGAAGGCAAGCTGCCTGACCTGCTGAGTTCCTCCAGAATTTTGTATGTATTAATCTGATTTCCACCATCTGCAGATCTTCTCTTGTTTGTTAATGGAGTACCACACTGTGAAGCCTCTTCCAGGCATGCCCACCCTGAAGAGATTTAAAGCTTCCCTTTGATGTGAGTTCAGTGAAACCCACTCTCATTTCTCCCTCTCTGTGATCTCTACTGCCCTCCGACTCTTCTCACCTGTCACATACTACCCTATATTTCTTCCTCCCCTCCCTCCACCTTCTTACTCCCTTCTTATTCTCCTTCTCATTTCTTTTTTGCAGTCCTGATGAAGGGTCTCGGTTCAAAACATTGACTGTTTACTCTTTTCTATAGACGCTGGCAGGCCTGCTGCGTTCCTCCAGCATTTTGTGTGTATTATCATAATGTTCAATGAGTTCTATCAAGTTTGCCATTTATTTTTATCTCATTCTCAATTTTCAAATAATAAAAAAATAAGAAATGATGGCTAATACTCTATGTGGTTGTCGATTTCACATTTACAGCCAAAGTTAAAATTATCTCAGGCTTCCAGGGGAAAACTCATTATTGTGGAAATTAGCAATGAAGTAGACTGCAAAACCTGGATCAGGGTTTCTCAAATATTCTGTCGTCAGCCAGGACTGGGCTGTAATACATCTGTAATAATTTCATTGGGAACATTTCCTGAGAAATTGAAAATATCCTCAAAAAATGACTAGTATTACTGTGCATATATCAAATATCTAGATTCAACCATCAATATTATTAATTTGCAGAAAGGTAGGTAATGTTTTAATAATATGCTTCTTTTCTTTTTCATGCTCTCAATAATGTCTAAATAACAAAATAAATGTATCCAAAATAATTCCATGAAAACCTCTTCAGCTCAATTTAAATTGTTTAAATTAATTTGGGGTGGGGACAGGTTTATGCTTTCCTCCCAACAGTTTTTGATTGATTGTGCTTGCCCAGTTCACAGAAAAGTCTGCTGATCCTGTGGCATAAGGTTTCTGGGGTGTCCTTTGCTAATACCCTCTGTATAATTTGTACAGAAATTTATAAGGTGCAGCAGCTGCTGAGGTCAGCTGGCGAAGACAGAAGTGAGGAATTCAAGGTAGAGAAGAGACTTGCAGGACAGATTTCTGCATATGTAAAAGGCTATTTATAGTGAACGTATTGTCATTTTGTTGACTGACACTGGACCTTGATTTCCATGGGGACCCTGACAGCAGGAAATAAAATGAACTAGACTAAGGATATTTCATCTGTGGTGCCTCATTTGAATAAAATAATGAAGCATCTTGGCCATCTGACAATTGGCCAGATTGGTTTTCTTGCCAATGGGTAGAATTGTGCATCTGGAAATAGGCCAGTGTGAATGATAGACCAATCTACGGGCAGAGATCAGGTGGAGTTGAAAGATTGTCAGAAGAGATTGTTGGTGGTGGATGAGTAGAGAAAAGATCAAAGCCATGATGAGGAGAAAAAGGAAAGATTTGTCAAAGTTTAAGCCAAGGAAGATTCAAAGGAGTTCTTGGGCGATCCACTGAGACATTCCAAATCATCCAAATAAATAAAGTATCCTGTTTCAAGTAGCCTCAAGATAGGATGCCTGATAGAAACTGGTAATATCCAATCCCTGCACACTTAGAAAGAAGGGACTTGCAGTATTTGATTGTCTTTGCCCAAACAGAATAGGAATAATTGAATATTACTTATTCTTATGTTTAAAAGACTGTAGAACAATAAAAAAAAACTATAGGAGTTAAGGGACAACATAAAATTAAAAGGCATGTCCATTGATAGGAACTACAGCAGATATACACTGTATATAAAAATACAGTGAATGAAGAGGCGTGTGTTGACAGTCATCAAAGAGAACATCAGAGGAGCTGCTTCAGATTTTGGCATTGGTATTGGTTTATTATTGTCACATATGTGAGATACAGTGAGAAACTTACTTTTATAAGCCATCCATCCATATGAGCCATATTATCAACCAAAGTACTGTAAAGAAAAAGCAATGCAGGATGCAAAACTACCTCACAGTTAGTTGTGTTATGGCAGCAGTACCGCTTAATGCATACGGCCGGCCCTCCTTATCCGCGAGTTCCGCATGCGCGAATTCAACCAGCCGCGAATCGAGAAAACCCGGAAGTGCTCTTCCAGCACTTGCTGCTCGAGCATTGTTGCCTCGCATCTCGTTCATTTGCTATGTTGTTCCTGTGAAAAAATGGCTCCTAAAAAAGCAATTACGTGGTTAAAGCAATTCCTCAAAGGCTAAGCAGGAGTGTAAAGTGCTATCTCTCACCGAGAAAGTAGAAATATTAGATCTTTTGAAAAATGGCATGTCGCTTTCCGAAGTGGGCCGTAAGGTCGGTAAGAACGAATCGAGCATTCGCACAACAAAGCAAAAAGAAGCTGAAATTCATGGAAGTGTTAGTACTGCTCCTACAATGGCAAAAATGGCCTCTCTGGTTCGTGATAAAGTGCTTGCGAAGACTGAGAAAGCATTAAGTGTGTGGCTAGAGGACATGTCACAGAAGCATATCCCTGTCGATGGCCAAATTATACGTGAAAAAGCTCTTAGTCTCTATGAGCACTACTGTGACGGGGTTGGTGAGAGTGAGAGAAAAGAGCTTTAGGCTAGTAAGGGATGGCTGGCTGCCTATGTAAAGCGCTACAGCCTCAAGAATGTAAAGGTCACGGGAGAATCGGCATCTTGTTCATTCGCTGCTTGTCTTGTCAGCGAGAGGAACATGTCCAGTTTTTTTTCTTGTCAATATTCCCTAAACATTACAGTATAACAATTATTTACATAGCATTTACATTGTATTGGGTGTTATAAGTTCTGTAATCTAGAGATGATTAAAAGTGTACGGGAGGATGTGCTTAGGTTGTATGCAAATACTACGCCATTTTATATAAGGGACTTGAGAATCTGCATTTTTTGGTATCCGCGGGAGTTCCCAGAACCAATCCCTAGCGGATAAGGAGGGCCGACTGTGTAAAATTCTATTGGATACAAAAAGGAATATGTAAAAATAAATAATTAGTGTAAAATGGAGCAAAATAATGAGGTAGTGTTCATGGGTTCATGGATCTTTCAGAAATCTGATGGTGGAGGAGAAGAAGCTATTCCTAAAACACAGAGTGCATGTCTTCAGGCTCCAATAACTCCTCCTTGACGATAGTAATTGTGACTGTGAAGGAAGTCACCAGTGAGACACTGAAGCTGGTGATATAGATATCTTTATTCATTAAAACAAGCAAGCATTCGTGAGGAGGTCCTCTCAGTGGAGTCTGCCAAACTCAAAAATAAATTTCATTTTCATACCCTTAAGTTCAAACACAACAGTAGGCAATTCAATACAATTTCAATAGTTCCCTGACAATGTTCACTTCCAGTCTCTGGCTTGGAGTCCAAGCCCAGGCTCCTAGTTCCCCCTACCATGTCCTGGTTCCGCTATCCTAGTCAAGTCCTAGCCCAGGGCTGGAATCCTTGTCTCATCCAGGGCCTGTGTCATGTCCAGTGTCCTTTCTTCCCCACTTTCCTTGCTTCCTTGATACACCTAGTCCTCTCCATAGTTTTTCAGTGTCTGGGTCTTGCATTTGGGTCCACTCCCAACACTCACCTTATGACAGCATCCACACAAACAAAAGGTTTTGCTTCTCAGATTTCACAAGTTTGGCGGGACCAGAGACTATCATCCCTAGACTAACGCTGCCAACCAAACCTGCGGGTTAGAAGTGTTTGCTGTCTCTGTCTTGTCCATTTTGTTTTTCCCATCATTGAGTCTATGATGGCATCTGCCTTGTTCAAAGTGTCTATTCCCAGGATAGTACCTTCATTGATTGGGCCACCCAAAAATTTGCAGTAAGCTGCGCTCCCTCAATCTCATGTACCTGGATCTGACTTCTCTCTGCCCTCATTGTTTAATCCCCTGCACTGGTAATGTAAGTTGCCCCTCCAGTTCTCAGCAAGGGTAGATCAGTTATTGACACTGATGATCCTGTGTCCAGTGACATATCACATTGCCAGCCCTCCAATGAACCCTTTGTGTACATCTGTGGATGGCCACTACAGACAATGGAGGCTTTGCAGCCATTTGTCTGACCTGGATGCTGTTATCACCAGCTCTGTGATCTGATTGGCAGTCAGATTGGACAGACAGGGTCCCACTATGGTTTTTGTCTGTTTTGGTGGGTGACCCACACATCTTTCTCCCTTTTTAGGGCACTGCTTCCTGATAGGCCACAGCTGTAAGAAATCATCTCCTTTACACTTTATTCATCACAACAATCAGGCATTCTTCTGGAGGCTCTCCAGCTAGAGTCCCTCAAACTCAAATGTACATCACATTTTTATACCCTTAAGATCAAAGTTAACAGTAAGTGATTCAATACGATTTCAATTCTTGCAATGACATCGTTTACTTCAATACATACAGTTGACAATGCTTCATTTGAATTACCTATCTGCAGTGTTCAAACATTCCTGTTGGGACAAAGTAATTGACACGTTTTCTGAAAACTTTTGAAGACAGAGAACTAGATGTTCAAGATTAGTGTAAGTGCGGACTGACTCTTGAGTACACGAAAATCCCAAATATTGATCGCTTATACCTGTGACCATGTTTGATTTGTTAAGCCTGGTGCACAGCTTACTTGGAATTTTTTACAATGGTGTAAATAACCTAGCCACGTTGCCTGGATTGAGACATCTCAATTAACACAACCCCATTGTCTTAAAGTTTGGCTGATTCATTTGCAAACATCTCGTGGTCACCATTTTGCAAACCATATCTCTCAGTGTGTGGGCCAGCCTGTGCTTTTATCTGCAATTTACTGTTTGCTTCTTACAATATACATCAATAACTGAAGACTGGTTCTGGTTTAAATTAATGTCTACTTTCTTCACATAAGAGCGCATGTTCTGGATGGTGAGGGTCTTTCTGCTTGAGGTATTGCCAATTGAGAATGGCCTTGATGTTGGGGAGGCTAGTGCCCATGATGGAGCTGGTTGGGTTTTCAATGCTCTGCAGCCTTTTCTGATCCTGTGCATTGAACCAGATTGTGATGCAACCAGTCAAAATGTTCTCAGTGGTTCATCTGTAGAAATTTGCTTGAGTCTTTGCTGTCATAAAAAATTTCCTCAAACTCCTAATGAAATGTAGGCACTACTTTGGCCTCTTTGTAATGATTGGGTATGTTGTATATGATAAAACTTCAGAGTTGTTGAAAAAGGATCTAGTGTTTTGCCGGCGTATATGAAGAATAAACTCTTCTCGGGCTTCCAGCCAGATACAGATATCAATTGTAACCATCGTTTTGATGACAAACTCTGCCATCTTCATCAGGGATGATGCCTGGGTATGTCTACTCCAGTGGTATTTATACCCCCATTGTCCTTCCCTCCTGATTAGTTAGTCCTCATCTAATCAGGTTTCTGCTGTTCCACCTCGTTTACAATTGAAAACCGGTTCTTACTTAGACCAAGACCTTCTCTTAGTTAAAAAATTTTTTTCTAGTTCAAAGATGTTGACACTCAAGAAGTAGAAGCTGCTCACCCTTTCCACTGCTGATCCCTTGATGACTGGTGTGTTATCCCACCTTCAACTTTCTGAAGTCCACAATCAGTTATTTGGTTTTACTGACATTGAGTGCAAGGTTGCTGTGGTGACACCGGCCAACCAACCAGTCTATCTCACTCCTGTATGCCTCCTCATCACCGTCCAAGATTCTGCCAACAGGTTTTTTGGCTAATTTATAGATGGCATTTGACCTATGCCTAGTCACGCAGTCATGGCGATCAAAGTTCCCATCATTTGGAAACCATTCCTTCTGAGAGGAAAATTCTAAACTCCATCACTTAAACTCAATAAAGGATGAAAATCAGAGGAAGGATGGACCAATCAGCCAAGTGACTATGCTCAATAGACTATTAGAGTTTATCATTAATGATAGATTGACTGAATACCTTGGGCAATTTCAGTTGATGACAGAAAATCAGTAGAAAGATTTTTTTGCATATTCCTTCTTATAGAAGGACAGAGGTTGACTCCAGCTAGAAAATTAGGTGCATTTATGTCACTTTACATTATTTAGAATTCTACCAATCTGGATAGTTTTATCTACTTTCACTTCGAAAAGATTTTTAGATGGAGAAATAAATACTTAGAGCAGTCATTTTTTAAGCAGTAGCAAATTGATCTCTATACTTGCAACATTCCATAAGTCAACATTAATTAAAATTAAAATTTTGATTAAATTAAGTCAAATTAAACTTTGGCTACAAAATCAAATTGGACGTTGGGGATATTACAACAGATACACTTTGTAACTCACCAGAGCCTTTCTATGATCTACAGTAATATGATGGAAATTTCACCAAATGCTAAGATATGAGGATTTTCAAACACTCTCCAGTCTGACACCAACCAGAGCAAAACAGCCACCTGGTTGTTACATTACCACAGCTCAAAGTACATTTTATTGTAAAGTTTCTTTCAGAATATTTTTAAATTTTTACAACGTCCATTGTCATTTGAAAATTCACTTAACCTATCTTTACATAATAATGTCCCTTGCATTATATACGGTATGTATAATATGCATATCTCTATAATATACCTACAATGGATGCAGTATATAATACATAGGTGTGGGTTGGATTTTAGCTTTTAGATTCTTTTATGAACAACAGTAATTATTATCAGCAAGACCAACAAACAGGAAGCCACAGACATGTGGCTGCAGAGCAATGGAAGGAGAAAAGGGTTAAATATCACTGCAGTCAGCTCACAGAAGACATTACCTAGGAAACAGGATGAAGAAATGAATAATGGATTTACTTGGCACATCTGAAATATAAAGCCTCAAGAGTGGTAGCTATGCCAGCTTTGCAGACACCTACAAGAAGACTGCTGTCTCCTAATCATGGTGGCATTGCATTTCTTCTATTGTTTGGTGACTATGGAGCACAGAATTGATATCCTCAGGAGCATGTTTTGGAAAGGTCCGATTTCATTGAGGCTGAAAGCCCACTGTTGCCACTATTCCTACCATCAGCTCTTGTTCACTTGTTAAGTGTAAGTCACTAAAGTGAATCCAACTATTTGTCACCGATGTCCGATAAAGCTGGAGTCAACCCTTCCGAAAATTTCAAGATTGGCTAAATCTGCTAATTACAGGAGACTGTATTGGCGAGAAGATGTGAACTATTCCTGTAATGAAATAAGAAACAAAAAAGTACGCCTGCAGATAAGTCAGCATTAGAGTGCAATAAAGTTAGTAGGTATATCAAGGTCAATGAAACATCTGGTTATCAATTTGAAAAGTTAGCCCTTTCTCTCTCCACAGATATTGCCCACCTATTGAGTATGTTCAGATTTAACTGTGTTATGCAGATGCCCAGCATCTCAAATGTTGCTTAATAAATGATCACTGACAAAGTATTAACAATCTATGAACTATTATTGCAATGATAGTTATATTTCATACATACAGGATTTTAATATAAAATTGTCCAGATGCAGCAGATCCAGTCCAATTCTTTCTCCTGTGGTAGAATGAGAGCCTAGAGCATCAAGGAGATGGAGAGAGCTCGAGGTAGACGTCTGCTTATTTCACAATGTGAAGTGGAGGACGTATAGACCAAGGAAGATTCAGCATCCTTGGTTATCAGAGAAGGGAGCTTTTCCTGCAGTTCAATGAATTAATAAATTTCAGCAATTGATATTATATATTACATAGTCATTTGGACACTTTCAACAGTGCCTGAAATAGAGAAATGGAATATAAAAGAGAGAAAAGAACTGCACTTATATGGTGCCATTGATCAGTCAGGATGCCCCAAATCACTTGACAGCAAATGAAATGGTTTAGAAATATACTCACTTGACAGTTGATGAAGTGATTTTGAAGTATACTCATTTCTGTAATATAAAAATGATGGCAGATAATTTGCACACACAGCATGGTCTCTCAAACAGCAATAAGTCAATGATCAGAATATCTGCCTTTTTTAGTGATTTCTGTCTGAGGAATAATTTTTAAGAGGATGAGATGGAGAATTCCCATGCTCTCTGCAGTTTGGATACTCTGTGTCCAGCTGAGAGGAGAGGGTTTAACAACTCATCTTCATGTCAATCCAGTTATCTATGAGAAACACAAGCACTATCTGTGATTTTATTAAAATTACTGCCAGTAGGTGCTTCAAAGTTAACCATGATTCTGGATAAATTGGGTAGCTGTGACATAATGATCCAGCATATACAGTTTCTGATTTCCAATAAAGTGTGACAGAAATAGTAAAGAAAGGAAAGAAAGCAGGTGCAGAAATGTGATTTAATTAGCATAGGGGCGTATGCTAGCATTTGTACAAAGTAGAAAACCAATAGCAGCCTTTGATGATCATTATACTCTCCAGGTAATTTTCCTCTCTGTTGCAGTTAATAGAAAAGAACCCTTGGACATGAAAATTGTTTAGCAAATCAGTGATTCTGAGCTCACGGCCTGTGTCAGTAGTTAAAGCATCTTCTCCATAACTGTTTCTTGATTTTATGCAAATTATTCTACTTACACCCTCTCTCCCCTCTCTGTCTCTCCCTCTCTCTCCCTCCTGCTCTCTCTCTCTCTCACTCTTTCTCTCTCAATCTCCCTCAATATGTAAACACACCATACTAATCTTTATGTATCAAATCTAGTCAGTGTGGCAGTGCCTATTATACTATTACATATAAACCTGTAATAAATGAGAGGACCTTGCAACAGCAATAAAATGCTGCTAAAACAGGCATATATTCCCAGCTGTTTTGGATTTTATATCAGCCCTGTGAAATTAACTTTATTTCCCTCTTTTTCAGGTCTGACAACAGTTTCTTGACTGAAACATTAAGTCAATTACTCCTTCCTTTGATGCTGCCCACTCTGCTGAGTGTTCCAGTCACTTTGGCTTTGATAACAAAAGTAACAGCTAACTTGCACAAATTGGTTAATCAAAGAAAATTGGACACCAAACTATTTAAGGAGATCTTAGGACAGGTGACCAAAAGAGGCAGATTTTAAGAGCTGTTTTAAATTAAGGAAGAAAGGAACATTCAGGAATAAGTAAGTAGAGGCAGAGTCATGCTGAGAAGTATTTCTGTCTTCTGGAGTGTTGGCAGCTGAAGGCATGGCAACAATAGAGAGATCATTGAAATCACCAAAGTTCAGAAGCCACCCATGGTGAACTAATTCTGAAACAGATTATAGAAGGATGTGAAATAATAATAAAGACTCTGTCGTGTTCTCGCTCAGGTGTTAGAGAATGCTGAACTAAACACCGAGGTAAACCGTCATCAATGAAAACAGGGTCGCAGTAAGATTAACCGTTTACTGTTCACTCTTCCACATTAACGTATGGTGAAAACTGTTGATAAAACAATACAAGATTTGTACAGTATTTGCTTCCGTCTTGATATCACACTTACATCGTAAGTACTTGCAAAAGTAAACTACAACAACTACATTACGTTAAAATGCAGCATACAGTCGGAATCTACCTACGCCATTGACTGCTTTAAATACACTTCAACACAAACTATCCGCAACTCTTTAACTAACGAAAACATAAACCTTATCCACTGTCATTACTTTTAACAGAATCAGCGTTAACATTTTAATTCAACATATCGATTATCTCATGAACTTACGGCGTTGCTTCACTATGTTTCTAATGCGTAGAAGACAACTTTTCTTGCGCTGATCTCGCACATGTGAGCCCCCTCCTTCCCATTTCTCCAAACCGGTATTTTCCCACAAGACGTGGCGAAACCGGATGTGACGTCATCGCATGCCGCGATATATCACAGACAACGAACTTACTTTAAACAATCCTAACTTTAACTAAAAAATGCTACCAAACGAATTACTAAAGCGAAAATATTATAAACTAAACAAACACCATAAAGGCAACACAGACTCTATTCACTTGGATTTCTTTCTGTTTTATGCTTCCTTCATGTAATGTAATCTGTCTCCAGGAAGCCTCTTCCAGTATGGTGAATTACAGGGGAGTTACTAGCATAGATGGAGCATTGGCTAATCAGCAGAAAATAGGGAGTGGGAATAAAGGGATCCTATTTTGCGTAGCTGCCAGTTACCAGTGGAGTTCCACAGAGGTCGGTGTTGGGACCACTGCTTTTTATGATGTATGTCAATGATTTGGACTATGGTATTAATTGATTTGTGGCTAAATTTGCCAATGATACAAAGATGGGTGGAGGAGCGGGTAATGTTGAGGAAACAGAGAGACTTAGATAGTTTAGGGGAATGGGCAAAAAAGTGGCAAATGAAATACAATGTTAGAAAGTGTATGGTCATGCACTTTGATGGAAGAAATAAATGGGTAGACTATAATTTAGATGGGGAAAGAATTCAAAATGCAGAGATGCATAGGGACTTGGGAGTCCTTGTGCAGGATACATTAAAGTTAACCTCCAGGTTGAGTTGGTGGTGAAGAAGGCGCATGCAATGTTGGCATTCATTTCTAGAGGTATAGAATATAAGAGCAGGGATGTGATGCTGAGGCTCTATAAGGCACTCGTGAGACCACATTTGGAGTATTGTGTGCAGTTTTGGGCTCCTTATTTGAGAAAGGATATACTGACATTGGAGAGGGTTCAGAGAAAATTCATGAGAATGATTCCAGGAATGAAAGGGTTACTGTATGAGGAACGTCTGGCAGCTCTTGGGCTGTATTCCCTGGATTTGAGAAGAATGAGGGGGGATCTCATAGAAACATTCCAAATGTTGAAAGGTCTGAACTGATTAGATATGGCAAAGTTATTTCCCATAGTAGGAGAGTCTAGGACAAGAGGGCACGACTTCAGGATTGAAGGACGTCCATTTAGAATAGAGATGCAGTGAAATTACTTTAGTCAGAGGGTAGTAAATCTGTGGAATTTCTTGCCACACGTGGCTGCGGAGGCCAGCTCATTGGGTACATTTAAGGCAGAGATAGATAGGTTCTAGATTAGCCAGGGCATCAAAGGGTATGGGGAGAAGGCAGGGAAATGGGAATGACCGGAAAAATTGGATCAGCCCATCATTGAATGGCAGAGCAGACTCAATGGGCTGAATGGCCTACTTCTGCTCCTATATCTTATGGTCTTATAATTAGAAATAGTAATTATCCTGAAAGAAAAAAGGATGTTTATTCCCAAATGGTGCTGTCATTGGCCCCACAGCAGGAGTATAGCTGCTCAAGGTATATGGTTTGCAAACAAATGTTACCACGAGATGTCTTGTACTCATTAGTCAAATATTGGGCGACTGGTGTATATTAATTGGCTAACGTAAAATCCAAGCATCAGGCACTAGCTAAGTTATTTTGTCTCCAAGCACATTAAAGATGGTCACAGACATATTTGCTGTCTAACAGTAATTGGGATATAGTGTCAAACCTCACAACACTAATTTTGGCTACCTGAGTTCTCCATTCTCAGAAGCTTATAGAAAATCTTTGTGAATTACTTTGTTCCAGCAAAGGTGTTTGAACATTCAGATTTGCCTTCTCAGTTACAGAGTGTTCCTGTTGTAAATATGTGCAGTAATTCTGTGGAACTATTTGTCAGACTCAGTATATCAAAGTAAATTATGTCATTGTAGCTATTGAAATTGTACTGAATTACCTGTTATTATCTTTGTTCTAAGGAGTATAAACACTTGACTTGAGTGCAGAAGACTCTACTGAGAGTGTGTCCAGGAGGATGTCTGCTGGTTGAGATGAATAAATACCTTTTGTCCACCATCTTTCTGATATAGTCATTGTGCTGCTTAGTTCACAGGAGCAACAATCTCAAACTTAACATAAGAAATAGGAGCATGTTGATCTTATACTCCAAGTATGATAATCAGCTTTTGCTATTCTAAATTCTATAATAATATAACACCAGCTTTCTGTACCTTTTAACATTTGATGGGCCTGCCGTCCCTAAAACACAGTTCAGTGAATTTTCACTGCATTCTACCTAATGTGACTGAAACTATATATAATACTACAGATGCAGTTTCATCAAGGCACCAAGATTTCCTTTCTTCTGTAATCAAACCCTCTCCAAGTAAAGGCTAACATAAAGTTTTCCCTCCTAGTTGCTCATTGCAGCTGCATATTATCTTTCAGTGAGTCACAGACTCCTGATGCATTTCCTTTTTCCACTCATGCAATGATCCCAATCTCCACCTTTGAAAATGTTTCATTGAGCACTATTTTTTCCTGTTTTCAATCTAGTAATAAGCTTTTTCTTTTATTCTTTCTTCCATTGGAGAAGTGGAGGTTGACCTGATATTGTTGATCTAGTCTACGGGTAACAAAGACATGATTGAAAGTAAATGAAGTGCTGGAACAAGAGCTTCAAATTGGCATGTGTCAAAAAATCTGTCAATCCCTGCAGTGCCTGCAGGCTCTTTGCAACCTATTAAAGTAAATAACAGCTGGACCTACCAATGAAATCTTTACTTAAGACAATTACTTTGCCCTAACACAGCACTGAGTAAAACAATATATCAAGAATTATTATACAAAGTGCACTCAATCGTACCGTTAAATATGAATAGCCGTAAATAGATTGATTTGTATATTTACTAAACATCAACTGTTAGTAGGTCAATACTTTTTATCAACCACCAAAGTAGCTGCAGTTATACATTTATCTTATTACATAAATATACGTCATAAATTCAATCACAACAGTTTCTAAGGTAGTATAGTGGTTAGCACAACACTGTCACAGGACTAGCAACCCGGGTTCAATTCCTGACACCGTCTGAAAGCAGTTTGTTTGTTCTCCCTGTGACTGCGTGGGTTTTCCCTGGGTGCTCTGGTTTCCTCCAACACTCTGTACACATACAGGTTAGTAGATTAATTGGTCTCATGGGTGAAATTGGGCAGGTGGGGATCATTTGGGTGAACTGGCCTGTTACCATGCTGTGTCTCTAAATAAAATAAAGATAAGTGAAAATGAAGGCTCTTACTTTATGGCTTCACTTTAATTCCATCTTGAATCCTGACTTCAGATTTTAGTTCTTAGAGTGGTGAGTGCGTGAAATGGACTGCCGGTGATGGCGATGGAGACAAATACTATAGGGTCTTTTAAGAGACTTCTGGATAGGTACGTGGAGCTTAGACAAACAGAGGGCTATTGTTAGCCCTAGGTAATTTCTAAGAGAAGGACATGTTCGGCACAGCTTTGTGGGCCAACTGGCTAATATTGTGCCATAGGTTCTGTATGTTTCTATGTTATGGAAACTGGACCAACCTGCTTTCCTGCTGTCCATATTGAAGTAATAGATCCTCTGACCTTTCCTCTCAGGATTAGCTCCAGTGTTTGAAATTCCATTATAACTGTTGTCAGTCTTTCTTGTCACATTTTGGCCAGGCTGACCTCAATATGTCCATGGCTGCTGTGAGATCACTCATTGCATCTCTGGAGCTTTTGCAGTCACGCCACCCACAATTGTCTCTTGAAACATTCAACTCAGTGTCAGTTTAACTTGATCCATTTGGCAACTCTCTGAGCAGAAAATCTCAATGATGCTGAGCTATTTCCTGAAGTTGTGCAGTCTCATTTTCTGTATGCCTGCACCAGGCCCAATTAAAATAATCTCAGAACAGTAGTCTGTACTAAGCCTTTTGATTTCTCTTAATCTGTAGATTCTTATAATTATACTAATGTCATACTGAAAATCCAGCTGAGTTGTTTCCTATTGAGAATTGTAGATCACCCTGTTTTTCAAAGTGGTTCATATGTTCTTTTGGAGCCTCACGCTAAAGAGGCTCCCTGAACATCTCTTCATCTATCCAACAATTTCCCTCTTCGATGGCAATTGAAACATCATCTTGTTTGCGATGGACTCCTTTTAGCAGCATCTCCTTTGAGACTGAAGTGCCTTTGCGCGCTACCAATTCAGAATGTAACATTTTTGAAATGATGTGTGTACTTCAGTTCCAGTCCTGCTAAGGGTCTCAACCCGAAACGTTGACTGATATTCATTTGCATAGATGTGCCTACCTGCTAAGTTCCTCCAGCATTTTGTGTGTGTTCATCTTATTTCACAGACTGGTTGAGGTCACCTAATTCCTGCAAGGCAAAATAGTTTCCCCTGCTTGGTGAATCAAAACTGTAGTGTTGCTCAAGGTTCAACAATTCATTTTCTATTGAACCCTCACATATTTTACCAGTCTAGGCTTGTTGTAACTTGGCTTGACATGTGGCTGAATACATTTGAGAACCCTGTGCCCCTTAATACTGGCTTGCAAATTGCTGGGATAATACATTAGTATGAAGCTTGTCTTGACATGGAAGTTTTTTTCCCCCCAATCTACTTTAACTTCTTTTGAGCAAACACTTCCTTAACAGGTGAAAATTAAAGAAATAACAATGCAGATGTCGGAAATCTGTACAGCCAGAGACAAGATGTCAAGTATTCCATGAGACTTTGGGGGAAGATGCTGAGAGCCATGAAAAAAAGACACAGTGAAGGAAGGTCATATGGGATCAACATCTAACCTTGTCCCAATGTAAAAAAGTAGAGTTGTTCTATCAAAGGCTTGTGGACTATGCTATTGTAACTTATTCCCCGATTAACCATTTAAATAGCAGAATTAAAAAAAGAGGAATGTTTTATAATCTGACAGTTTGCAGAAGGATCATTCTGATAAACTGAAAACCATAGGCACCCCTTAAAATCAACAAAACACTCTAATTTGATAAGAAAACAAGTGTGTTTTGTTTACTCGGACATGGATGTCAATTTCAAAAGATGATCAACCTGGATGGGGCCCAAGTCTAAGTCAAGGAGAGAAAAGGAAACAATGGAATCAATGTGTCCTGTTTATTATGAATGAATGATACTAGTATCATGAGAATCTTGGGCAGGGATACATCAGCAAACTTTCTAGAAAACCAGAAGAAACTATAAAAGAAGGGCCATCATGGGCATCAGTGGATCAGTGCACAAACAACCATCACAGGAGGCTCCTGAGTACAGAACTCAGAGAAGACTACCACCTTCGTTAGACCGAGCTTAGCCAGTTCATTTCACATGAGTTGTATTTCAGTCCAAGCCTTGATTGAGTCTTGCTATTTAGTAGAAGTTAAAAAGTTGGAGCAGTGAATCAAATATGAAACTATTAGTGGTTGTGGCATATTAAATTTTCTAAAACAATGAATGAATATCTGTCAGGTCAAATAACAATTTAACTCTTTCTGAACTCTGCATGTGGGGTCTGTTGGTCTCTAGAGTACACAAGAGTAACCATAAAAAAGCAAATGTCTGTTAGTGAGTAAACATTGAGAATATCTGTCAAGTTATTTGTCTGTCTGGATTCGAGCTTATTGCTTATATGTAAACAGGATGAGTTAATGCAAGAACAAAGAGTTTGTCTCATGGTTGCTCTGTGCTAGTGAAACTTGTATAAATGAAAGATTTTTTCATTCATTATTAAGACAGCAACCAGGGCTGGAAATCAGAATCAGTGCCTGTGACCAAGGGGTGGTTTCACAAGTCAGAATTCGGAGGAGACCCCTGACTGTAGTAACAATCAAGTGGTAACTGCAAATTGTGAGCCCAGAAATCTTTGTGAATTGCTACATTATATTTTGTTTGATTTATTGGTGTTGTTTTTTTTATGATAGTAAATTAGACTAAAGATATTTTGTTGTGCAAGTATGCTAATTACCACATCTCCTGGACACTCGAGTGTTTGGGTCCAGTTAATCCAGCCCATTACACTTCGACACTGCAAACAGGTATGGAAAAATATGGAGGTGAGCAAGCAAGTTGAGCGATACCATATTTATCATGTCTCAGGTAGATGGATAACACTGAGGGTTTGGGATTGCTGTTAATGTTATGAGCAAGGAAGAGTGAGGATAGATGGTGCTAAAAGATTCTCCAGATCCAGGCGGCTTCTTCCAGTTCATCCACAAAACAGGTTATTTCTCTTCTCTTATGTCTTTCATTTCTTTTCAAGATGGTTTTGGTTCTGCGGGAGTCCGTGATCAAACTATGGTTCTTCACAAGCAATGGGTTTTCAGACCGACTGTGTGGCCTAGCGCTTTGCTATCTCGAGGAACAGCCAGGAAGACATGTGCTCTCAGGGCTGGGAGTTTGGAAGTCAGGCACCGGCCTTATGGGTGACCCAGTTTCTCACTGATTTCACCAACAGAAGCAGCAAGATAGCATGTTGTGCGTCTGCTCAAGGCAGGCTGCTGTTGGGGGAAGACCCCTGTACATGAGTGAACTCTCTCACTCTGTTTCGTAGGAGAGCGAGAGCCACTCGGTTCTTGAGATGACGGGTTTGGAGAAGCAACGCAGATAATTGTAACACCAGAACAGGGAGTTTCTGGTCTCCACTCTAATTGTTGCAGGAGCAAACACCCTCTCCCTCACTGGGAGAGTGGGCCTGTCTGAAATACTGAAGTGCCAGTTTGTGGACTGTAGCTTTGATGGACTCTGGATCAAGGATGCCTTGGGGCTTTAATTGTTGCTTGCATGGTATGAGGGGGGGTGTTGTTGGGGTGTCAGTGCTTCTGCTGGTGTGGGTGTGGGGGAGGGGAGGTTGATGCTTTTGCTGCTGCTCGTACGTAGGAAGGGGAGGGGTGCTTTGGGGCTTCATTGTTTCTATCATTCATCTTATAGGGTTTCTTGTTTTGTGGTTGTCTTTGACGAGTACGGATTTCGGGTTATTTACTCTGTGCATACACTGATATTAAAATTTTGAACATTTTTGAACCTTTGAGTAAATG
This sequence comes from Hemitrygon akajei, assembly GCF_048418815.1. Taxonomy (NCBI): domain Eukaryota; kingdom Metazoa; phylum Chordata; class Chondrichthyes; order Myliobatiformes; family Dasyatidae; genus Hemitrygon; species Hemitrygon akajei. The sequence goes on from NC_133125.1 coordinate 112,940,772, forward strand.
GGGGCCTCCCCAAATAAACCTGCCTTTTCGCCATATTCTTCAATGCCCTGGCCAATCAGAAAACTGTCAACTTCCACTTTAGATATATGCCCTCCACTGCAGTCTGTGGCAGAGCACGCTCTCTGCTAAAAAAAAATCACCCCTTACCTCTGTTCTAAAAGGTCACCCTTCACTTTTGAGGCTGAGCCCTCTAATTCTAGATACCCCCGACATAGGAAAGATCCTCTCCACATCCACCTTATCTAGTCCTGTCAATATTCAGTGGGTTTCAATGAGAACCTCCACAATCTTCTAAATTCCTGTAAGTACAGGCACAAAGCTGCCAAATGCTCCTCATATGTTAAACCCTTCATTCCCAGAATCATCCTCATGAACTTTCTCTGAACTCTCTCCAATGTCACCCCATCCTTACCCCGTCTCCTCGCCGAGAGGGTCTCCCCTTTGAACTGCAAGTTCCTGTTAAAGATGATGGCAGAAGTGTGGAGGAAAGAATATACCTCTGGGTTTCTGATCCCCAAAGCTTCCTGATGCGGCTACCAGGTACACTTGTTTAAGAAACAACTTCTTGCCTTCTTCTGGGCTTTAGTAGAGACTGAAACACAGATGGGGGAATTGCCTCATCTCTCTCCATACGTAAGGTAGGGTGTGTAGAGCAGAGTTCAATTGCCAAGCGGAAATGGTATACTACTGTACGATCATCAAAGGGACCGGACAGATTTAGTAAAACACGTGAACTCGTTGCTGGACTACATCACCCACATCTGAAGTTACTCTGGTCGATCTCTTGTCTGTTGCATGGGGTGTTTGCTTTTATTCTGCTGACTCCTCTTCAGCAGCAACACATCACCACATTTATTCCGAATGAATGTCTGTCAGGTTCACCGATGCCTCTGGAAGAATGATTGTCTTTGTTTGAAAGTTGCTGCCTTTTACTCTCTCACCCAACAGGTTCTGAAGAAGGAAGACTCAGGCTACGTCCACACTAGACCAGATAAATCCATAACGGAAGCTTTTTCTCTTAGTTTTGACCCTTCGTCCACACTGAAGCAGTGTTTTCCTCCCCCGAAAATGGAGCTTTTCTAAAACGCTCTCCAAAGTGTTTAAATCTGAAAACGATGATTAGCCGGTGTAGTGTGGATGGGGTAACCGAAGCTTTTTAAAAACTCTGTCATGACGTGCTGGAACAGATGGTAGGCAGCGTGGCTTTTCATAGTTTTCTTGAGCACAATCTCCAACACCACAACAACAATGGCGGATGGCTTCAGGAGACTGTCACTGAGCAGAATGTTACTGTAGCTTTGCAGTATGACACAGAATTTCAACCCCCCCACACAACCTAACAATTTCAGAACAGACGGCAATGAGACCGAAGTCAGAAGAGTTAGAAATATATTCACCAAGTACCTTGACCCATAACTTACTGAATAAATAAGTATACTCACTTTGCCCTGTTTTCTGTCCTTGCATGTATGAAGATGGTTTACCTATTTATGCAAGTACTTCTCTGACAATAGATGTGTTACAGCCTAATGTTACATTGTATGGAAATACAAGATAACACTAATGCAGACATGTTTTATACATTTAACAAGGTGCTTTATTAATGTATTGCTTGTGCAAAAATTCAATAGATACAATTGTCAATACTTGCAAAATGTTATTTTTAAGTAGTAGCTTATGTTTGGTATAGACGTAAAATCGTTAAGGCCGAAACAGGAGATTTGTAAGTTTCACTTTTACTCAGGTAAATATAAAATCACTTTTGCCCAGTAACTTGTTTTATTGCACATGTTAAATACAGCAAAATAATACAGAAAGACATGGCAAAAGTAAAGACAAACAAATGAGGTAACAGCAAATTTCACTTTTGCCCAGTAACAAGCCTTACTGCATTTAGTTGTAGCTGTCGTCCCTTTCATCAGTGAAGCGATTATGGCTGTAGGAAATGTTTCCAATACTGTCCATGAACTCCCTCTCAGTTGCTTCCATACGCTCCAGTATTTGTTTTTATAGTTTTAAGTCCTCCTGCGTGAGAGCCAACAGCGGTCCGTCCTTTGGCAATTTCCTTTTAAGTTTTTCTAGTCTGTAACTGGACAAACATGCTCCAAGTCTTTCATGGCGAGATTCAACACCAATCATGTCGCTTGTTTTCTGTAGATGTGTCTTGCGCATGCCCAGTAAGAGGAGATTCGCCAAATACCCGTTTTAATGTGGACAGAGGTATTTTCAAAAATGCCTGGTGTGGACGCCTATTGTTTTTACGCGAAACCAATGTTTTCAAAATTATTCAGTCTAGTGTGGACGTAGCCTCAGATGGTCGAGTCAATACGCAGAGCTTGTATCAGTGCATACTGTCATTATACAGAAAAGCAATGAAGCCCAGATTTGTATTAATTCTTGGGCTGTTGCTGATGGACTTGTGGTCCATTTACCCTAATGGAACCAGCAGTACTGTTGGCCCCTATGGGGAGCAAAGTTATGGAAGGACATTTGGAGCCGATCATCGCATATTACCATTGTAGATTGTCATTACAGTTACCATGTCAACATCGATATGGAAGATGATACACTGATGATAAAATTTAACACTTACTTGGGTTGACTTGGTGACAACTAGTCCCCAGCCTCAAATACTATTGTCAAATTGCTCCATGGGCCCAAGATTCTTCAGATTATTTGGGGGTACAGGGTATCGTGGAGTGCTCTTGGCAGCAGGGATTGCTCCTTCCCACTGATATAGCTCACACAATGGGACGGAATTGTGGGCTACATTTAGAAATTAAGGACCGACAGCTTTTTAAACAACCCTTGGCTGCCATTCACTGTGGGTGTGCTGCTGCTCAGATTTAGCAAATAGATTACGCCAGTTCCCTTCCTTTACAGAAGCGATTCCAGTACCTCCTCACTATAGTGGACACTTACTCTGCACTTCTGATGGCAATCCCCACTGTTAAAGTTAATCAAGATGGCACCCTTCAGGGATATTAGGACATCTTGCTTCTGCATACAGTGAATCCCATGAAACTCAGTTGGGTAATAGTTCACTCTTTTTGGGTTCTGGGGTACAAATGTGGGCTGTCTTTAATGTTGTATGGTGGGTCTTCCATGTCCTCTATTATCCTGAAGCCAGTGGTCTGATTGAACAAATGAATGGCCTATTAAAATGGCAAATGTGTTTACTTAATCCTGTCCAGACCTTCTATGGATGGTTACTTGTCCTTCCCTGTGCTTTGTATAATTTGACCAAACACCCTTTGAAAGGAGCCCTTTTTGGTAATGACATGACAATCTGTTCCTTTTGTTCCTGATTACCCAACTGAACAGGTGATTCAGCTTTGCAAGGGGTGTAAAGTGTTTGTGACATACCCTTCTTTCCCTCCAGAGCAGGGTGAAATCATAGCTGACAGGTAAGGAAATTCCTACTGGGTGAGGCATGAGGACAGACCCATCCTGTGTGTGTGGATAAGGGTAAACTGACAAAGAGAGGATGAAAACATTTCTGGCTATCTTTCCACTTTTGTTTTTAAAGGTTCCTGTCAGACCGTTGCTTTGTTCTGTTTTAATGCTTGTCTTGTGTTCTTTTTTTAAGGTGTGAGCTATCTGTTGAGACCAGACAAGCCTCTGATAACCTTGAGATTTGTGAAAATGATACTATTGTTTTGGGAAAAGATGCACGTTATGTGGTGTGTGCTAACTGGAGGTCTATAAGTGTGAGGGAATGTTGTAAACCTAGAGTGACTGGCCTCATACGATGTTTTTCTGTGAAACAAGTAAAATGCCAAATTGAGTGTAATCTGACTCTGGCATCCCTGATCACAATGTAGTATTTGTAAATCTTATCAATTCTGTCCAAACTGTCAACAAGATGTTGTCAACACCCACCCCACCTCCTCCCAATAGACAATAGATAATAGACAATAGGTGCAGAAGTAGACCATTCGGCCCCTCGAGCCTGCACCGCCATTTTGAGATCATGGCTGATCAACTACTATCAATACCTGGTTCCTGCCTTGTCCCCATATCCCTTGATTCCCCTATCCATAAGATACCTATCTAGCTCCTTCTTGAAAGCATCCAGAGAATTGGCCTCCACTACCTTCCGAGGCAGTGCATTCCAGACCCCCACAACTCTCTGGGAGAAGAAGTTTTTCCTTAACTCTGTCCTAAATGACCTACCCCTTATTCTCAAACCATGCCCTCTGGTACTGGACTCTCCCAGCATCTGGAACATATTTCCTGCCTCTATCATGTCCAATCCCTTAATAATCTTATATGTTTCAATCAGATCCCCTCTCAATCTCCAGCGTGTACAAGCCCAGTCTCTCTAACCTCTCTGCGTAAGACAGTCCAGACATCTGAGGAATTAACCTCGTGAATCTACGCTGCACTTCCTCTACAGCCAGGATGTCCTTCCTTAACCCTGGAGACCAAAACTGTACACAATACTCCAGGTGTGGTCTCACCAGGGCTCTGTACAAATGCAAGAGGATTTCCTTGCTCTTGTACTCAATTCCCTTTGTAATAAAGGCCAACATTCCATTAGCCTTCTTCACTGCCTGCTGCACTTGCTCATTCACCTTCAGTGACTGATGAACAAGGACTCCTAGATCTCTTTGTATTTCTCCCTTACCTAACTCTACACCGTTCAGATACTAATCTGCCTTCCTGTTCTTACTCCCAAAGTGGATAACCTCACACTTATTCACATTAAACGTCATCTGCTAAGTATCTGCCCACTCACCCAGCCTATCCAAGTCACCCTGAATTCTCCTAACATCCTCATCACATGTCACACTGCCACCCAGCTTAGTATCATCAGCAAATTTTCTGATGTTATTTTCAATGCCTTCATCCAAATCGTTGACGTAAATTGTAAACAGCTGTGGTCCCAATACCGAGCCCTGTGGCACCCCACTAGTCACCACCTGCCATTCCGAGAAACACCCATTCACCGCTACCCTTTGCTTTCTATCTGCCAACCAGTTTTCTATCCATGTCAATGTCTTCCCCCCGATGACCTAAGCTTTGATTTTACCCACCAATCTCCTATGTGGGACCTTATCAAATGCCTTCTGAAAATCGAGGTACACTACATCCACTGGATCTCCCCCGTTTAACTTCCTGGTTACATCCTCGAAAAACTCCAACAGATTAGTCAAGCATGATTTACCCTTGGTAAATCCATGCTGGCTTGGCCCAATCCTATCACTGCTATCTAGATATGCCACTATTTCATCCTTAATAATGGACTCTAGCATCTTCCCCACCACCGATGTCAGGCTGACAGGTCGATAGTTCTCTGTTTTCTCCCTCCCTCCTTTCTTAAAAAGAGGGATAACATTAGCCATTCTCCAATCCTCAGGAACTGATCCTGAATCTAAGGAACATTGGAAAATGATTACCAATGCATCCGCAATTTCCAGGGCCACCTCCTTTAGTACCCTAGGATGCAGACCATCTGGACCTGGGGATTTGTCAGCCTTCAGTCCCATCAGTCTTCTCATCACCGTTTCCTTCCTAATGTCAATCTGTTTCATTTCCTCTGTTACCCTATGTCCTTGGCCCATCCATATATCTGGGAGATTGCTTGTGTCTTCCTTAGTGAAAACAGATCTAAAGTACTCATTAAATTCTTCTGCCATTTCTCTGTTTCCCATAACAATTTTACCCAATTCATTCTTCAAGGGCCCAACATTGTTCTTAACTATCTTCTTTCTCTTCACATACCTAAAAAAAACTTTTGCTATCTTCCTTTATATTCCTGGCGAGCTTGCGTTCGTACCTCATTTTTTCTCCCCGTATTGTCTTTTTAGTTAAGTTCTGTTGTTCCTTAAAAACTTCCCAATCATCTGTCCTCCCACTCACCTAAGCTCTGTCATACTTCCTTTTTTTTTAATGCTATGCAATCTCTGACTTCCTTTGTCAACCACTGAGGCCCCTTTCCCCCCTTTGAATCCTTCCTTCTCTGGGGGATGAACTGATTTTGCACCTTGTGCATTATTCCCAAGAATACCTGCCATTGCTGTTCCACTGTCTTTTCTGCTAGGCTATCTGTCCATTCAACTTTGGCCAGCTCCTCCCTCATGGCTCCATAGTTTCCCCTGTTCATCTGCAACACTGACACCTCCGAGCTGCCCTTATCCTTCTCAAATTGCAGATAAAAACTTATCATATTATGATCACCACCTCCTAATGGTTCCTTTACTGCAAGATCGCTTATCAAATCCTGTTCATTACATAACACTAAATCCAGAATAGTCTTGTCCCTGGTCGGCTCTCGTACAAGCTGTTCCAAGAATGCATCCCGTAGGCACTCTACAAACTCCCTATCCTGTGGTCCAGCACCAACCTGATTCTCCCAGTTCACCTGCATGTTGAAATCCCCCATAACTACTGCGACATTACCTTTGCCACATGCCAATGTTAACTCCCTATTCAACTTGCACCCAATATCCATGCTACTGTTTGGTGGCCTGTAGACAACACCCATTTGGGTCCTTTTGCCCTTACTGTTCCTCAGTTCTATCCACACAGACTCTATTTCTCCTGACCCTATGTCCCCCCTTGCAAAGGACTGAATCTCATTCCTCACCAACAGGGCCACCCCACCCCCTCTGCCCACATTTCTGTCCCTACGATAGCAGGTATACCCTTGTACATTCATTTCCCAGGTCTGATCTCCCTGCAGCCATGTCTCCGTTATCCCAACAACATCATAGTTACCCCTTCGCACCTGGGCTTCAAGCTCATCCGCCTTATTTCTGACACTTCATGCATTCAGATATAGAATTTTTAGCCCATTTCCCCTCTCTCTGTTTGAATCGCTGCCTATTGTGCTTAACCCAGCTCCCCGAACTCCCATTGGGCTATACGCCCCTAGAATTTTGTTGTCCTTCCTAAATTTACTTATTCTTCCTGCACATTTAACTCCATGTTCCGTCAGACCATCCATCAGTACATGTGTCCTCCTTATCACTTGTTCCTCCTCACCTTTCTCTACTACACACTTAATATTCCAGAACCATGTAGTCCCCACCTGTCCTTTATTCTTCATCTTCAGGATGAGGACATCTATTTCAATATGAATATTAAGGTTAATCTTTGGATCTGTAAAATGTTTCATATTTTAATAATGATTATTATATTACTTGTAATCATCCAAGTGTTATTGATATGAATTTTTCATTTTATGCAGTAGAAAGAATTCTGTGTGTCTCTAATTTAAGTAGACATTCACGGGGTGGGATGCAGCATATTAGATTTTCTAAAGCAATAACGAATGCCTGTCAGGACAAATGACAATTTAATGCTTTCTGAACTCTTAGCATGTGGGGCCTGTAAATCTGTAAAGTAAACAATGAGAAGCCATTAAAGTGTGAATGCTTGTTCATCAATAAACACTGAGGATGTTTGTTACATTGTTTGTATATCTTGGTTTATGCTTATTGATTATATGTAAACAGATTGAGTTAATGCAAGAACAAAGAGTTCCTCTGTCTCACGATTGCTCTGCACTTGCATAACTTGTATAAATGAAATAACTTTTTATTCATTCTTTGGACTTCAACCAGGGCTGGAAATCGCGATCAGTACCTATGACCAAGGGGTGATTTCACAGGTTCAAAATTGGAGCTCCCTGATAGCAGTAACAATTAAGTGGTGACTAAAAATGGTGAGTCCCAGGATCTTCACGACTTGCCGAAACCTTTGTGACTTGCTGCAGAGTATGTTGGGTGGTCTATTCGTGTTGGTTGTTTTATGATAATAAATTAGGCTTAAGCTATTTTGCTGTACAGGTAGTCCCCGAGTTATGAATGTGCAACTTACAGACAACTCATACTTGTGAACCGAGGAAGGAGGACGCCGTCCAACATTTTAAGTTGTTGCTGTTGACACTGTGTTGAGTGTTTAACTTTGTATTTGGCTTAAATTTTTCTTAGCAAGATTCACCCTGACCCCGCCCCCCCGTTCTGATCCGCTGGTGGCACAGTGAGATCAGCGCTGGGCTGGAGAATGGAGGTTCCCGAGTTTGATCCAGTGACAGACTGCTCCCGTGCTGGGTTGATGTCGATCCAGTAACTCTCGCACCATCCATGCCGGGTTGATGTCGAGCTCGCAACTCAACCTCATAAAAAAAATGCACTGCCACTTCCAGTTTAAATTCCCACGCGGAATATTGTGGTGGATCAAATATCCAAACCCAGCACAGACCCCACTTGTCCTATTTAACCTGTCTCAGTGCGGACCCGGGGAATTCAGTGCGGTGGTCCTTAAGACCCAGCAGACCTTGGGAGCCGGCAGAGCTTGGGACCCGCTGTCCGCTGTGTTTCTGTTCCATTGACGGGAAGCAATCGCGATTGAAAATAAAGTGGAAATAATAAAGCGTTTGGAAAGAGGTGAAACGCCATTGGTCATTGGAAAATCGTTAGGCTACAGTCGGTCAATGATTGGAACAATTTTAAAGGATAACGGATAAAGTGAGAATAATGGAGCATGTGAAAGGCCCTGCCCTGATGAAAGCTACAATTATTACTAAGCAATGCAGTGGTTTAATTATTGGAATACATACGTTTCTTAAGTGTTTTATATGCATAGAAAGGTAAAATATATACTATATACTAAGACAAGCGTTTGACTGATGCTAAATAATACCGGATGTACTTGTTCCGACTTACATACAAATCCGACTTAAAGACAGACTCAGGAATGGAACTCGTACATAGCCCGGAGAATGCATGTATTTACTTTTAGTCCATTACATCACTTGAGCTTAGGGCAGCAATGAAGTCCCTCCATCTTTGGTGGTGTTCAGAGCTTCCTTCATCATAAGTGTAGCTTGCTTTTGGTTTTCACTGTCAGTCATGCAAGTTCCGGGTGAAGACTCAGGAATACCAGGTGTAGGAGGAATCCTTATTGCTGTTTCCATAACAATTTTGTTTTACTAATCAGCTTCTTTAGCCCTGAGCTGAACCTCCAAAATGGGAGGACTGGTGGACCACTCTTAGTCTGGCCTCTACCTTTTGACCTGGTTGGCATGGGTGACACTACCAAGAGCCAAAGCACGAAGTTCTGATTCCATACAACATAGGTCTCTGGGTCATACGTGACCAAGATGGCGGCACGACACAGTTTGCAGCAGCCACTCCAGAGCTGATATCTGTTATTTGTGAAGCGGGGTGCCGTGCACAATCCTAATCTGATGAATAACAGACGTGGGAGCACGGAGGAATATCTGGAAATCTCCAGGAAGGCCTTCTTCGTTGCTGCTGTGAGGTCCGGCTCTCTGCTGAGAAGAACAGGTCTCCAGTCCTCGGGGTCGCACTGCCAGTGCTCAGAGTACCTGTGCCGGAGGGGATGGTCGGAGGCTCGGAGGTTCAACGGACTCGGAATCCACTGCAGTCAGGGCGCTTTCACTGTGTGCTGCATCTGCAAGACTGGGTCCGACGGAGCTTTCACTGCGTGCTGCGTCTGCAAGACTGGGTCCGGCAGAGCTTTCGTTGTGTGCTGCGTCTGCGAGGCTGAGTCCGGCAGAGCTTTCACTGTGTGGTGTGTCTGCGAGGTTGAGTCCAGCGGCGCCATGAAAGTCCATAGCGAGGGTATTCCCTTCTGCCGCCTGCGTGGGATGACAAGTCTATCGGGATCCTGAGGACTTGTAGAAACTGTGTGGTGGTTTCTTTTGAACTTACAGTCTTTTAACATTTTTTGACTATTTTTACTGTGCCCATGGTCTGTTTTTTTTTATCAATTATGGTATTGTCTGCCCTGTTGCAACTATATGTAACTATATGATTTTGTGTAGGTCTTGTAGCTTTAGTTTTTGGTTTGTTGGGTGGTAGAGTTGGTCTCTTGACTTGGTGTGTCTGGGTAGTCTTGTTTTGTCTGGTGGATTTGGAGCTCCTTTCCGGGGAACGCACTAAGATGGTAGCATAATATTAATACGCAGCAGCTTCTCAGGACTCTGGATTGGGGATTGCCAAACGTTATGTGGATTTTCTGGTGTAGTCTGTTTTGTCGTGTGCTTTTGTGATATCATTCTGGAGGAACGTTGTCTCATTTTTTAACTGCATTGCATTTGCGGTTTCTAAATGACAATAAACTGAAACTGAACTGAACTGAACATTGAGGCACACAAGCCTAGAAACCCGACAGCAAGGTTGTGGTTCTCTTGGAGGTATTTTGCTGTGGTTGTATGCTTATTACCACATCTCCTGGACACTCAAATTGATGGGTTGGATTAACCCAGCCCATTATAGTGATACCCAGGCATACTTAAATAACTCAAGTACCAAATCTTGGTTTAGAATCTCTTTGACACATCAAGGAAATAGAGGCAACATTGGAAATTAAATATGAAAACTACTGGAGTAGTTTTTCAGCAAATCAGGCAGCTTCTATGGAAAGAGAAATAGAGTTAAAATTTCAGGGTAAAAACCCTTCTTTATTTTAGGTAGCTTTACTTTCTGATCATTGTAAAAATCTAACTGCTGGCTTTACATTTGCCCAGAATAGCTACTCAAACTTGCCGTACTTTCTGTTAACGTCACTGTGAAGGACCTTCTGATGTACTGTACAAATCACTGGCAATGTACCAGCAGTCAGTAGCTTTATGATGATTACATTGACATATTGATCAGCTGATTCTGATTTTAGTTTTGATATAATTGATTTATTCTTGATGCTGCTGGTCACTTACGTGCAGTTTAAAAATCCTCCGTTTGCTGTTTTGCATTTGCAGATTGATAGTGCTTCATTCTTATTGTTTCCCACTGAAAACATTCCCTTGGTCTGAGAACATGACTGGCTGATGATATTCTCTCTTGATTCCATGGATCTATCCTTGCATAATAAATTTATGTCCGCATTCTTTTCACTATTCTGCAACATATGCATTTTGCTTGGCTAAATAGCCGTATTTGAGATGGAGATCCTCTACACGGTGGCAGCTGTTGCCACCTAACTACCTTTTGCATCACTCTTGTTCATTGGGTTCAGGATTACTATTACGTTTTTCTACTGCCATCAGCTTATGAACCATATTATCACTAGTGTTACATAAAAGCTAAAAGTCTTTGGCATTTTTAGAAGCCAGCTCTTTGTATTTTGCTGTCCTAAATAACATACTTGAACTTTGCTACGTATTGTGCATTTATTAACTTGCATGAGTATCTGTGGGGCTGCATGCGAACTTGTTTTCATGCCATTTGGTTCAGAAAAATGCCAAAGTTGTAATGTTTTTCAGGTTCTTCCTCTTAAATATTACTAATTAACTTAGCTGATGCTTCATTTCTAAGTTTGCAGCTTTTCATTCTTTATGGGCATGCTGGGTGAATGTAATTCTGCCGTGTCCCTACCTCCTATTTGAATGTTGCATAGTGACTAGAGGTTTGCTGAGTTTAGGTACACTTCTAAGCCTACTTCTATCAATAAAATTGCTTTCTTACAACTTTATAAACCAATATTTTACATAAGCATAACTCTGATCTTATGTTTGATATCAACTATATTTTCTGCCCTGTAAAGCATCTTCAACTGTTCTATGCATAAAGTGAGGGTCTCCAATGCTTTATTAAAATGCGCAGCTCCAGATATATCTAAAATAGGCTTGGGCTGCTAACTTGAATTGTTTCTCTTTTTGAATTCCAAGAGATAATTGGACAATACCATGCACCAGCCTTAAATTCTCCTGTGCTCAAGTCGAATTCACTAGCAGACCAGACTTCAATATTCCTGCACCTTAAAGCAAAAGCATTAAGTCAGTTGATGTCCTTGCTATTTTTGCTACTTCTGGTGATCTTACATAATTTTATTATACAATTCCATCCTCATCACCAATGTAAGTATTTGTAATTTCTCACTGTGGAGACTTGCAGAGTGTGCAAGGTAAGGTAGTAGGGATAGCTCTAAACTGCATTCCAAATTTATGAAGTTATTCTTAAAATATGCATATGCACACAACAATTCACACATTAGCACACACATCGCAAATAATATCACACATATTTACATAGATGGTCATTATTAATGAAAAGGTTAAATGCATCACCAGCATCGTAAGAAATGCAGTAAAAGGTGGAATTACATCTGAACTAAACAGATTTAGTGTCACCAATAGTTTGTTTGCCATCTGGATGGAAGGGAGGCTTCAAAAGACACAAAGGATCCAACATTCAGCAATTTAAAAACAGAGGTGATTACATAAAACATCCCTTGGTCTTATTGAAAATACTTGCATTTGTCTTTTTGACACAGATTGTGAGTACTTGCACAGAGCAGGTACAGGATGTATGTCAGACAGTTGCCATCCTGGCAGCTGGAAGAAATGTTTCAGAGGCAGAGAAAAACATACCTTTTTATGTGGTTTCTGATATAATGCTTCTGAGATATTCAGTGGACCTGTGAGTGAGTTGCATGTTTTCTACATCACAGTAGTGACGATGCTTCAGATGTTCTTCATCAGCTGTTAAGTGGATTGGACTGTCCCGAGATCAAAGAAGAGAAAACATAAATTAAACCTTAACACAAAAATACAACTGCAGATGCTGTGGATCAAAAAATAAGTACACAACGCTGGAAGAACTCAGCAGGTCGGGCAGCATCCGTGAGAAGAGAATAGCCAACGTTTCGGGCCGAGACCCTTCATCAGGAATGGGGGAGAAGAGAGGGCCGAAGCCCAGTAATAGAGATAGGGGAGGGGGTAGGGCCTAGAGGCGCCAGTGGAAAACCAATCAGAGGAAGGATAAAGGGGGGAGGGGGAGGGGATAAGCATGCAAGAACTGTAGAGATAAAGAAGCAGAAAGTTGAAAGGGGAGAGAGGCAGAGAGGGACCTGGGATAGGGGAAGGGGGAGGGGGAGGGAATTACCAGAAATTGGAGAATTTAATGTTCACACCACCAGGGTGGAGGCTACCTAGACGGTAGATGAGGTGTTGCTCCTCCAACCTGAGTTTAGCCTCATCATGGCAGTAAAGGAGACCATGTGTGGACATATCTAGATGGGAATGAGAGACAGAGTTGAAGTGGGTGGCAACCGGGAGGTCCTGTCTATTGTGACAGACGGAGCGGAGGTGCTTGACGAAGCAGTCCCCCAATTTGCGTAGGGTCTCACCGCTGTAGAGGAGGCCACACCAGGAGTACCGGATGCAATAGACGACTCCAGCAGACTCACAGGTGAAGTGTTGCCTCACCTGGAAGGACTGTCTGGGGCCCGGAATGGTGGTAAGGGGGGAAGTGTGGGGACAGGTGTAGCATTTGCGCTTGCAGGGATAAGTGCCAGGTGGGAGTTCTGTGGGGAGAGACGTGTGGACCAGGTAGTCGCGGAGGGAACGATCCCTGCGAAAAACTGAGAGGGGTAGGGGGGGAAAGATATGCTTGGTGGTGGGTTCCTGTTGAAGGTGGCGGAAGCTGTGGAGGATAATGTGTTGGATCCGGAGGCTGGTGGGGTGGTAGGTGAGGACAAGGGGAACCCGGTCCCTGTTGTGGTGATGGGAGGATGGGGTGAGGGCTGAAGTGCTGGAAATGGAGGAGATGCGGGTGAGGGCATCTTTGATGACGCCAGAAGAGAAACCACGGTTCTTAAAGAAGGAGGACATTTGGGATGTCCTGGAATGGAAAGCCTCATCCTTCAGCAGATGCGGCTGAGACGGAGGAACTGGGAATAGGGAATAGAATTTTTGCATTTGGCAGGGTGGGAGGAGGTATAATCAAGGAAGTTATGGGAGTCAGTGGGTTTATAGAAGATGTCAGTGGACAGTCTATCTCCAGAGATGGCGACCGAGAGATCGAGAAAGGGGAGAGAAGTGTCCGAGATGGACCAAGTGAATTTGAGGGCTGGGTGAAAGTTAGAAGGAAAGTCAATAAAATTGATGAGCTCAGCATGGGTGCATGGGTAATGGGTAATCCATGAGTGTGGCGCTGATTAAAGGGAAGCTCTTCAACTACAATGTTAATATCAAGTCCATTCAAACCTTAGTTGCGTAGCTTCAGAATGCAGATGACAATTGTGATAGTGCATGATTAAAGGCCCAGCTGAAGGACAATCTCCCCTTATTCACGGAAGCAAATGAAAACACAGGCCTTACACTGAACATCCATAAGACCAAAGACTTTGTTCAGGCTGTTAGCTCCAATATGTGATTACATCTTCCCCATTTCTGACACAATGTACCAGAAGCAGACACTCTATTCCATGTCCCACTATGGGAAGCATGCATTTGGTGAGCAGAGAAAGAAAATCAAGCCTCTGCAACAAAGCCACCTCAAAGAACTGTAAAATTCCCACTGACACTTGGGAACTTCTGGCTCATGACCAGTCAGAGTGGAGGAGAATTCATATTGACAGTCTCAAGGCCAGGCAGAGGAACACCCAAAACCCCTGTCACAGCAGCAATAGGTAGACAGCCTCCCACTCATCTGCTTTGTCTGTCAAAACGTCTGCTGTACAAATTAGTCACTTCAGAACTCCCAAAACTAGTTATTCTCAATATCACCAAGACCAAGGAGATGGTGGTGGACTTTAGGAGATCTAGGCCTCATATGGAGCCAGTGATCATTAATGGAGAATGTGTGGAGCAGGTTAAGACCTACAAGTATCTGGGAGTACAGTTAGACGAGAAGCTAGACTGGACTGCCAACACAGATGCCTTGTGCAGGAAGGCACAGAGTCGACTGTACTTCCTAAGAAGGTTGGCGTCATTCAATGTCTGTAGTGAGATGCTGAAGATGTTCTATAGGTCAGTTGTGGAGAGCGCCCTCTTCTTTGTGGTGGCGTGTTGGGGAGGAAGCATTAAGAAGAGGGACGCCTCACGTCTTAATAAGCTGGTAAGGAAGGCGGGCTCTGTCGTGGGCAAAGTACTGGAGAGTTTAACATTGGTAGCTGAGCGAAGGGCGCTGAGTAGGCTACGGTCAATTATGGATAACTCTGAACATCCTCTACATAGCACCATCCAGAGACAGAGAAGCAGTTTCAGCGACAGGTTACTATCGATACAATGCTCCTCAGACAGGATGAAGAGGTCAATACTCCCCAATGCCATTAGGCTTTACAATTCTACCGCCAGGACTTAAGAACTTTTTAAAAGCTATTATTAATGCTTTTTGAGATAGTGATTTAGATGCATATCATATTTTTTACTGAGTTAAGTATTGTATGTAATTAGTTTTGCTACAACAAGTGTATGGGACATTGGAAAAAAAAGCTGAATTTCCCCATGGGGATGAATAAAGTATCTATCTATCTATCTATCTATCTATCTATCTATCTATCTATCTATCTATCTATCTATCTATCTATCTATCTAACAATAAAATTGTGGATCATGCTAGGTATATACAGTACCGTGATCTATAGTTGACACAGGCCTCAGGGTGCCAAAATTCAGCAAATGCTAGATCACCACGTGGTTAGATAACTATACTTAATGATGATTTTTTCTGAGGTTGCCTCTTTTATATGGAAACTGCTTTGCAGATGACTTTGACATTGAAAACCTTCAACAGGACCCCACCACCAAGCACATCTTTCCCCCCTTACCCCTCTCAGTTTTTCACAGGGATCATTCCCTCCGCGACTACCTGGTCCACACGTCTCTCCCCACAGAACTCCCACCTGGCACTTATCCCTGCAAGCGCAAATGCTACACCTGTCCCCACACCTCCCCACTTACCACCATTCCGGGCTCCAGACAGTCCTTCCAGGTGAGGCAACACTTCACCTGCGAATCTGCTGGAGTCATCTATTGCATCCGGTCTCCCGGTGTGGCCTCCTCTACATCGGCGAGACCCGACGCAGATTGGGGGACCGCTTCGTCGAGCACCTACATTCTGTCCATCACAATAGACAGGACCTCCCGGTTGCCACTCACTTCAACTCTGCCCCTCATTCCCATCTAGATATGCCCATACACAGCCTCCTTTACTGCCATAATGAGGCTAAACTCAGGTTGGAGGAGCAACACATCATCTACCGTCTGGGTAGCCTCCACCCTGGTGGTGTGAACATTGAATTCTCCAATTTCCGGTAATTCCCTCCCCCTCCCCCTTCCCCTATCCCAGGTTCCTCTCTGCCTCTCTCCCCTTTCAACTTTCTGCTTCTTTATCTCTACAGTTCTTGCATGCTTATCCCCTCCCCCTCCCCCCTTTATCTTTCTTCTGATTGGTTTTCCACCTGGCGCCTCTAGGCCCTACCCCCTCCCCATCTCTATTACTGGGCTTCGGCCCTCTCTTCCCCCCCCATTCCTGATGAAGGGTCTCGGCCCGAAACGTTGGCTACTCTCTTCTCACGGATGTTGCCTGACCTGCTGAGTTCTTCCAGCGTTGTGTACGTATTCATAAATTAAACCTTTTTTTCTGTACCCATTGCATGATGATCTGAAGACTCCTCTTCTGTTCAATGGAAATCACATTGATAGTTTGAAGGCTATTGTGTTTTAAACAATCATGATTCCATATCAAAAGCCTCAGTTATATTTTCCCTCTACCTCTTCATAAAGCCTTTCTGTTTGCCGAAGATGTATTACTCTCAAAGATTAGATAGACGAATCATCCATGATTACAATATCTAAGAACAAAAGTAAATCAAATTTCTGTTGATTAAACTTCTTCTCAATAATGCAGTGGAGAAGTTCAAGCTCAAGTTTATAGTCATCTGACTGTACCAAAACAAAGCAACGTTCCTCTGGACCACAGTGCACCGACACAATATACTAGATCACACACAGCACATAAACCAAAATATTATACAATAAAAATTAATGACAAATAATTCAAAATGCATGTACAGGTGGCTCCCGTCATCCGCTTTACAACACCTGGCTGTTACAAAAGACCTACATTAGTTACCTGTTTTCAATAACAGAAGGTGTTTTCACTTTTACGAAAAAAGGCAGCGCGCCCCGAGCAGCCAAGCTCCTCCCCCGGAACTGCATTCTAGCCACCATAGCTTAAACATGTGCCTGTGAGCATCTGTGCTTTATCTCGATTTATTTTGTGCATCCGTTAGCAAGATGAATTCTAAGGTATCGGAAAAGCCTAAAAGAGCTCGTAAGGGTTTTACACTTAGTGTAAAACTATGCATAATTAAGCATTTTGATCGTGGTGAACGAAGTAAGGACATTGTCTGCGTGTTGAACTTGCCTGTGTCCACTATTCACAATATTTGTATGCAGAGAGAAAGAATTTTGAACGCTGCTGATGTTACTGTTGGTTCTACTCATAGCAAAGTCGTCTCTCTTAGTCGGTATCCAATAATGGATAAAACAGAAACTCTATTGCTTGAGTGGATTGATGGGTGTACAATGCGTGGTGTTCCATTAAGTTATCTTATACTTAAGGAGAAATCAGTTAGCCTTTTTTAATAAGTTGAAACAGAAAGCACTGGACAATGGTGATAAAAGTGTTGTGAAAGTGGAATTTAAAGGTAGTCATGGGTGGTTTGATCGGTTTCCGAGGAGAGGGCAGCTTCATAGCTTAAAGTTTATTGGAGGTAGTGCTTCCGCTGATACCAAAGCTGCCAAAAAGTTCCCAGCAGAACTGAAGAAAATAAATACAGAAGGTGGTTATTTGTATAAGCAAGTGTTTAACTGTGACGAAACTACAATTTATTGGAAAAAATTGCTGAGAACCCCAATCTCTGACGTCTCAGCCTAACACACCATCATCAGTGTGACAGCTGTCTTCCCGATTCCAGTAAGTGAAACTACACTGTACATACATTATTTCTACTTTATATAGGCTGTGTATTTTTCTGTTATTTGGTATGATTTGGCAGCTTCATAGCTTAAAGGTTACTGGAGAGACTGCTTCTGGTGAGAGTGCTTCCACTATGTAGTGAGATTATACATACGCTAGACAGTGCTGTAGTGATTGCAGAGAAGTATTTCTACTTTATATAGGCTGTGTACATTATATCATTCCTGATTTTACTATACATTACTGTTATTTTAGGTTTTATGTGTTATTTTGCATGATTTTGTAGGTTATTTTTTGAGTCTGGGAACACTCAGAAATTTTTCCCATATTAATAAATGGTAATTGCTTATTCACTTTACGACATTCTGGCTTGTGAACTGTTTCATAGGAACACTCTACCTTTGGCTAGCAGGGAAAACCTACTAGGTAAAGCCTGTCCCCCAGTCTGAAAAGAAAATCCCAATTCCTAAGCAGAGCATGAACCTCTGTAGTCAGCCATAGTTCCCGGTTTGTCCTGGCAGTGTAGTGTTTAATCACGGTAATGTCCTCAATGCCCGCTTCTATGAAGCCATTTCCCTATGTAGAGGACAGAGTAATTTTAACAATTTCACAGTAGCTTTTAATAGAACAATTTGGATAAACCCACAGTTCCTCGAAGATGATAAATTTAGTAGACGGTGTCCTTACTAAAAGAAAGAAACACTTGAATGTGAGGGTTTAGAAAAGGTTTATCAGTAAGAGGAAAGTGTTCCCTTCTAAGGAACAACTGAGCAGGGGTGGCCTACACTCACTGGAGTTTTGAAGAATGGTAATTGATAATTGTTTTATTATTGTCACATATAGTGAATACCGAGATACAATAAAAAGTTTGTTTTGCATGCCATCCACACTCCTATCTTCAAATCTTTATTTTACAGTATTACTTTTTAAAAAATAATTCAACTTGTTTGTGTAATTTGAAATGGTTACAATTCAAGAGCCCATGTCAGCAGTGAGCTGTCAAAAGGCTATTGAAATTTCTGGGGAAAAGTCCTCAGGATACAACACCTGAGGCTGAGTTGCTGCTCACAGCCCCCTTCCCCCATGCCTCAAGGGATTGCTCCTGTGTATGGTAAGCCAATTCCACTGGGCTTCCGAATCTGTAAGTTGTGACACTACAACCATTGAACTGCTGGGAGAATTCAGGCCGTATGTCTGGAGGGAGATTGACTGTCAACGTATCTTCATCCAGACTGATGAAGATATGGGAGATAGCCAGTTTTATGTGGTGAGGGGAAAATTTGAAGCAAGAGCTGGGAAATGCTAGGTCGATCCAGGTGAGGCAGAATGAGAGGCACGTGAAGAAGAGAAGACTGGATATAGTGACAGAGGCTGAGAAGTGACAGGCGGGGCAACATGCTTTGAGTTTCACGATATTTTGCCTCGTTAATGTCTGCAGATGCTGAAAGCCCACTGTGCTGGATAGGTTATTTGAAGGAATTCTGAGAGACAGTATTTAAAAAGGCACAACATTTAGGAAGGGCCATTGCACAGTTCTGTTAAGGACCACTTATGTCTGATAAATTCTACTGAATTTTTGGAGATAGTATAAGGAACCTTAATGGGAGTGGAGCATTTAAAGCAAAGTGGAGCAAGTTCATCAAATTGTTTAACAAAATCCCATATAGGCGGTTGATCAAGTAAGTAAAAAAGCCTATAGATATAAGGAAAAAATGAGAAGTCAGATTAAAATTTAACTCTGTGACAGGAAGCAGAAGATAATGGTCAATGCCAGTCTTATTACCTCAAAGTCTACATGCAGTGGGATTCTCTATTGCTCAGTTATGGGTATTGATACCAAGATTTGCTGTGCAGACGTAAGTTCGAGGCTGCAGGAAGATGCTAATAATGAATTGATTAGTTAGCACAACGTTGATTATTAGGATTCATTCAAGTTAATGATAGTCACAATAAATAAAGACGCCAAATAGTATAGAGAGATAGCGTGCATATCCTTGAACCCCTAATGGCAGTGGGATTAGTGGTTAAATTCGTTAAGTAGGTTATTGGATATAAAGGATGCTTGCCTTTATGCCCCAGTAACCTTGAAGATCGTATTAATAAATGCTTTCTGGGTCATTGCTGGAAGGAATATGTTCAGTTCTGTTTATCACACAACAGAAGGAAGAACCTAGCACGGAGTAGGTGCAGGGGAGAATTCTAGGTGTTCTACAGGCTGGAGAATAAGAGTAGTGACAAGTCTGGCGAAACTGAGTACATTATTTAGGAAACAAAATGATACCGAGAGAAGATTTAATTGAAGCATTGCAAGTTGTGATGTTGCAAGGACGTGGCTCGGACGAACCTGGATGAGGACGCAGGTACTGAGGCAGAGTCGTTAGGCGTTAGCACCACTACAAACGGAGAGCCAGTATCCAGGTGAGTCTTGATACAGAGACAAGATTTATGTAGAGAATCCAGGAGACGGTGTAGAACTTAGAACTGACAACCCTAAAGACAACTGCCAGTTCTATGTTCCATGAAATGAGGATACTCACACAAGAGTTGACCAACGAACTGAACCCTTGTTGTGATTCCTGGGTTTTTAGTCCGGCATTTACTGATGGGAAGCAGGTGTGTGTAATTTGCTGAACTGGGAACGATTGGAAATCAGGCAAGGGGTTTGAGGCTCAATTAAAAAGGTAATGGGGAATCGCCAGATGGGACAATGACACCAACCCCCCCCTTTCCACCCCCCCCAACAGGAGCCTCCAGGTAATCCTCCAGGCTTGTCCTGATGGTCCCAATGGAAGTCTTGGATGAGGGAAGGGTCCAGTTTGAAGGAGCGGGGAACCCAGGAATGTTCTTCTGGGCCGTACCCTTCCCAGTTGACCAAGTATTGGAAACCCTTGCCCCAATGGTGCACATCCAGTAGCTGCCGGACGGTGTATGCTGGATGGTTGTTGATGATCTGTGCGGATGGAGGGGATGGAATTGGGAATGACTGGAAATCAGGCAAGGGGATTAAGGCTCAATTAAAGAGGCAATGGGGAATTGCCAGATGGGACCATGACATGTGAAGGGCATTGACTAAGGGAGTAGTCAACTTAATTGAACGAGCAATTGGGAAACATAGATCTGAATCGTTTGGCAACGATAGTAGAAGCAGCTGGGTGGTGGGGGAGGTGGAGGTGGAGAGGATATGTTGGAGTCAGTGGGGATTGAAGAGAAATGTGTCATACCAAACAGTTGTGAACTTTCAGAACTCATGGACCAAGACCAAGCTTATTGGATCTGGGAACTAAGTGAATATGACATCAAAAATGTTGTCTCCCTGCTATACTGTATTTAGCCAATAAGAAAGGTGGTGTGTTGTGGGTAAAAAAAAACTCATGTCGCATTTTGTGAATCTTCGAAGAGAGGCTTGAGAAACACTAACAGATTCTCTGTAATTGGGTCACATAGTGAAAAACTATTTCTGCTCCCAAAGTGCTTGCTAAAATGATATGTGTAGGAATTTCTTTCAAAAGTCGTCTTAGTTACTTGTATTAAATAGTTTATTGCTGCAGAACATTTGTGTGTTTACTTTGAAAAGATTCAAAAATTTGGCTTAACCCAGACTCAGTTATAAAGATTTGAAATCCTTTGTCATTATAGCTTCAGGCAGAAAGGCATAACTAATGGTCAGGCACAGTATAGGACTATGCTGCATTAAAGAGCCAAAGAAGATGAATTAGCTGTGAGAGCTGAAGGAAAAGAGAGCAAAGTAATAAATGTATCAAAATTCTAGAGAAAATTCTGCTCAGCATTTTATCTTTGTTCCTATGATTAATGCCTCTACTTACAGTGATGGCACCTTCATTCAAGGATTGAACTTTCTAATCTAAGAATGATGTTGCAGCATGACAAAGTAATAAAACTGTTCTAATGCTTTTATCACTATCTTTTGAGACAGATGGTTTTGATCTAATCTACACCCTGCCAGATATTCATTTCCATTCTATACTAACACAGTAACAAGCTGAGACTGCAAAATGTGGGCATTGTCTGACAAAGCTACGTAATGGGTTAATGGATGAGCAATAAAAGGAAATATTAAGCAATCAACTTAGTCCAAGGTAAGTTGTTTTAACTTAGTTATCACATATTTCACTGAAGAATCTATTCCACATGTTTGCTGGTCCTAAAAAAACAAACATGTGTACATTTTGCAGAATACATTGATTGTCCTTCACAGACATGAATCTACCTAAGCAGCACATTGGCATGATACTCTTGACAAATTCCTCATAGCACTAAAAATTGTATGAGGACAAATCATTTTATTCAAGGATGAAAGTAGCTGTTGCTGCAAAATCAAGGTATTTGAAGACTGTCATTTTAGAAGCAGGGTATTAAGTGCACATTCAGATCACAAAGTGCTCTTATTTTGTGTCGAAGTGCATCCAATAGTGAAAGGCTTAGAAAGCAGCATTTGCGAAGTGATGCTCTAGTGATGGCTCAATAGAAATATTTTCAAAGGATATTGGGAACAAATCCAGGCTCATGAGATCATAATTGTTGACTTGTGCCTTGACTTCTGAATCCTCTTGAAAACTAGACCAACTCTTAAGAAATGAGTTTGATTGTATATTTGGATCACATATACACTCTCTTTCTCATTACCAGGGACATGCTTCTCTTGATCACTTGCAAATAACATCCAAGTTGGAATCTGCAAAGTAAATGGAACTGCTGGAATGATGAGATCCCATATCAGCATATCTCTCTCCAGCACCAAACTACCATTCACACATTGAAAAGAAGGCTCTGCAAATTATCGTCTTGGATTCATTAAAGAGTGAGGATTGAATGCTTACCTACAGATTAATTTTCCTCTCCACCTGTAGCAACCCATCTCTGATGCACACACATACACATAGCTGAAGACTGTTGTCTGGCCTTTACTTTTCCAACTTCACTTATTGACCCTTCCACTAAAATGCAAAAGTATACCGAACTTTGAAGTATTTTTAAGTAAGAGTCAGAGAGGACTACAACATAGAATCATTCCCTTTGGTCCATCTAGTGCATACCAAACTAGTGCATTCTGCCTAATCCCATTGACCTGCACCTGGACCATAGACCTCCCATCCATGTACAGTACTTATCCAAACTTCTCTTAAATGTTGAAATTACATTTGCCTTCACCACTCCCACTGGCAGCTCATTCCACACTATCACCATCCTTTGAGTGAAGACGTGCCCCTCATTTTCCCCTTAAACCTTTCACTTAACCTATCACCTTTAGTTCTAGTCTCATTTAACTTCAGTAGATAAAGCCTGCTTATATATTCCCTATCTATACCCCACATAATTTTGTATGCATCCACCAGATCTCCTCTCATTCTCCGAAGTTTCAGGGAATAAAGTCCAGAACCATTCAAGCTTTTGCACGTAACACAGATTTTCAAGTCCTGGCAATATCCTTGTAAATTTTCTCTGCAGTCTTTCAATTTTATTCATATCTTTTCTGTAGATAGGTGACCAGAACTGCACACAAGTTCAAGATTAAATCTCTTTCGAACATACATGAATATAGCAAATGTAACAACGTTCCTCCTGGGTCAAGGTGCAAAACACATATGGTTATGGTAGTAAAAAAAAACATACATTTGGAAAGAAGAAAATAATACACCACAAATCCCTAAGTGGCATGGTCTGCTGACTGATGGTAAGTTGTCCTGGTCCAGTTTGTTCTTCCACCAAGTGACCACTGGAGGGCAGCACCAGCAGGAGGGACAAGCCCCCAAGTCAGTATGGATTTCAGCATGCCCACAGAGGCTGCTGCTCTCTCCTGCATGGCCTCTGGTGTCTCCTCCTCTGGACAGCTGCAACAGGTGAACCTGTGGCATGAGGACCTTGTCCACACAATAACTGAGGCCATACAACTGCCCCAGCATTGGTTTCACTAATGAACCAGTGAACTGAACTGGCAGTATTCAACGGGGTCTAGTGACCAAAATTAAAGACAATCGTGCACGACCTTGGCACAACAAATCCAGGCAACAACACGACAGTGGGATGCAAAATGTCCAGCTCCATCACTATCGAGCTGGTGGGTAGACCCTCAGTGCTTGATGCTCTTAGTATCGAGTAGTACTTTGTGATTATTTTAAAAAAAGTGTAAGGGTTCATTTAAAGCATATATAACCCGTTACATGTCATAAACACAAAAATCTGCATATGTTGGAAATCCAAAGCAACATACACAAACAGGCAGCATCTATAGAAAAGAGTAAACAGTCGATATTTCGGGCCGAGGCCCTTCATCAGGACCTGATGAAGGGTGTCGGCCCAAAACTTATATTGTAATGTTCTCTGTTTTATAAAATGAATTGAATTTAAATTATGGAAACAATACTACTTTTCAGTTTATATATTTTTTCTTTCTTTTTTTCTATAGGGATGTTAGGAGGGAGGGGTTAAGGGGAGGGGGGATGGGTAATATACATTTTTTTTTCATACACTTTTATTCTGTAATTACTTCAGTTTATATTTTATAACTACAGATTAGGAAAATAAGCTTCATTGATTTGTTCATAGCTAATGATATATCAGTGGCTGCAAATGAGATCCCATGATTGCGCATTGCCTCCCTGGTGCCTGAGCCAAGGGTATCTCTAAGCTGGCACAGGCCATTCTGAAAGGAGGAGGTGAGCAACCAAAGACTGTGGTCTACACTGGCAGTAAGAGAGATGAGATCCTGCAAAAGGAAGTTAGGGAATTAGACAGAAAATTAATTGAAATCTCATAATCACTCTGTGTGCTGTGAGCCTGGAGCAGAGAAGAGTACCCAGACAGTGGAAAACATCCTGTATTGTCCCGGTACCGAAGAAACCACAACCAAAGGAGTTGAATGACTTCAGACCTGTTGCCTTGACGTCGCACGTGATGAAGACCATGGAGCGGCTGATAATACAGAATCTGAGGCCACAAACCAGGCACGCCCAGGATCCTCTTCAGTTTGCGTATAAGGAGAAGGTGGGAGTGGAGGATGCTATCACGTATTTGCTGCACAAATCACTCTCTCACCTAGAGGGGGTCAGTTGTGCTGTGAGGATTACATTCCTTGACTTCTCTAGTGCCTTTAACACCATCCAGCCCAATATCTTAAGGCACAAACTAACGGAGATGGGAGTAGACTCTCACATGGTGGATTGGATAGTGGACTACTTGACAGATAGACCTCAGTATGTGCGGTTGGGAGACTGTAGGTCTGACACGGTGGTCAGCAGCACAGGGGCGCCGCAGGGAACCGTACTCTCTCCGGTCCTGTTCACCCTGTACACATCAGACTTCCAATATAACTCGGAGTCCTGCCATGTGCAGAAGTTCGCTGATGACATGGCCATAGTGGGGTGTGTCAGGAATGGACAGGAGGAGGAGTATAGGAAACTGATACAGGACTTTGTGATATGGTGCAACTCAAACTACCTGCGTCTCAATATCACCAAGACCAAGGAGATGGTGGTGGACTTTAGGAGATCTAGGCCTCATATGGAGCCAGTGATCATTAATGGAGAATGTGTGGAGCAGGTTAAGACCTACAAGTATCTGGGAGTACAGTTAGACGAGAAGCTAGACTGGACTGCCAACACAGATGCCTTGTGCAGGAAGGCACAGAGTCGACTGTACTTCCTAAGAAGGTTGGCGTCATTCAATGTCTGTAGTGAGATGCTTAAGATGTTCTATAGGTCAGTTGTGGAGAGCGCCCTCTTCTTTGTGGTGGCGTGTTGGGGAGGAAGCATTAAGAAGAGGGACGCCTCACGTCTTAATAAGCTGGTAAGGAAGGCGGGCTCTGTCGTGGGCAAAGTACTGGAGGGTTTAACATCGGTAGCTGAGCGAAGGGCGCTGAGTAGGCTACGGTCAATTATGGATAACTCTGAACATCCTCTACATAGCACCATCCAGAGACAGAGAAGCAGTTTCAGCGACAGGTTACTATCGATGCAATGCTCCTCAGACAGGATGAAGAGGTCAATACTCCCCAATGCCATTAGGCTTTACAATTCTACCGCCAGGACTTAAGAACTTTTTAAAAGCTATTATTAATGCTTTTTGAGATAGTGATTTAGATGCATATCATATTTTTTACTGAGTTAAGTATTG
Organism: Hemitrygon akajei; assembly: GCF_048418815.1. NCBI lineage: Eukaryota > Metazoa > Chordata > Chondrichthyes > Myliobatiformes > Dasyatidae > Hemitrygon > Hemitrygon akajei. The sequence goes on from NC_133125.1 coordinate 112,966,586, forward strand.
TATGTAATTAGTTTTGCTACAACAAGTGTATGGGACATTGGAAAAAAAAGTTGAATTTCCCCATGGGGATGAATAAAGTATCTATCTATCTATCTATCAATCTATCAAGAAGAAGGAGAATTGTACACTTAAATGTGTGGCTGAAGAAAGGGTGCTTCAGATGCATGGGTGACTAGGCTCGCTCCCAGCACAGGTGAGAAATGTACAAGAGGATTGATTGTACCTAAAATAGAGGGTCACCAATATCCTTGCAGGGTGATTTGGTAGTGGTACTCAGGAGGGTTTAAAGCAGGAGAATGGGAAGCAGAGCAATTGGTCAGCAGTGGAGGAGTTGAGGGGAAGACAGGGGTTTATGGCAAGAAAGGCGGGAAGGAAGGAAATGTAGGGCCATGTAAATGAACATGATGGACTGCAGTGCATTTATTTCAATGCAAGGAGTATTATGGGTAAGGCATGTAAACCTGGGATTGGGATTATAGTTCTTTCACTTCTTACAGAATCTTGGTTAAGGGAAAGGTAGCTCAGTGTTCCAGGATTCATGTGTTTCAAAGTGATAAAGCGAGATGTGAAAAGGTTTTCAGATGTAGATAAGGAATAAGGGGAGAAGTTAAATTGGGGAAAGGTTAATTACAACAATATTGCACAGGAGCTCAGAAGAGTATATTGAGCAAGTCCACATCAAGTATTTTTAATGGGCAGCTGGTCAGGATTCAGGACCATAATGTTTCTACAGTCAGAAAGGCAAGGATGTTTTAAATTTAGACAAAAAGGAAAGGAAAACATATGTAAGATTTTGGAAGCTGAATACTGATATGACCTTTGAGGAAAATAAAGGAAGAATCTGGTGGGCCTGAAATACCGTAACCTTTGATACCCTTACTAATCATTAATCTATCAGCCTCCATATTAAACATACCCAATGACTTGCCTTCCACAGAAATCTATGGCAATGAATTGCATACATCAATCACTGGACTCTCTGACGGTGGTGTCTGAAAGGAGGATGCTGTCCAAGTTGCATGCCATCTTGGACAATAATTCCCATCCACTCCATAATGTACTGGTTAGGCACAGGAGTACATTCAGCCAGAGACTCATTCCACTGAGGTGTAACACTGAGCGTCTTAGGAAGTCATTCCAACCTGTGGCCATCAAACTTTACAACTCCTCCCTCGGAGTGTCAGACACCCTGAGCCAAAAGGCTGGTCCTGGACTTATTTCCACTTGGCATGATTAACTTATTATTATTTAATTATTTATGGTTTTATATTGCTATATTTCTTCACTATTCTTGATTGGTGCAGCTGTAACGAAACCTAATTTCCCTCAGCATTAATAAAGTATGTCTGTCTGTCTGTCTGTTATGGCGAAATAAATTCCTCCTCATCTCTGTTCCAATGGGGAGTCGTTCCACTCTGAAGATGTGACCACTGGCACTACAGACTCTCCCACTACAGAAAGCCTCCTCTTAATATTCACTCTGTTTAGGCTTTTTAATATTCCGTTGGCTTAAATGCGGTCCATCCGCACCACTTATTCTTCTAAACTCTTGTGAGCACAGGGCAGAGTTATCAAATGTTCCCCATGTGTTACCCCTTTCCTTAATAGTGTTGCTCAGTAGATCCGTGCTGCAAAGGTAGTGAGACTGCTTGAACATTCACCTGAACATGATGAAAACCGATTGCTGAAATACCTTTTGCAGACCGGTGGACTATCAGGGCCCGAGCATGTCAAACAGTTGCTGGCCTTGCCTGGCCTGGAGGGGTGCTGGGCCTTCAGAGCAAATGGACCACATGCTGTCCATCCTTGAAAATCGCCAACCTACTTTTATTTGTAAAGAACTCTTCATGCAAAAAATAGCTGTTCAAGTTTGTACAGCCTTTGCAATACTCCCGGAAATTACAAGAGGGGGCTTGCTAAAATGTCTGCCAGTCTACATCCAGTAAGGCAGAGGTGCATAATTCCTCCCCCTTTCTCTCAATAAGCCCTGTGAGCAGGACCTTCACATACACACATGCCCACGGCTGAGAAACAGGCAACACTCTATCTATACTTTCATCAGACTCGCTTTGGTAAAACGCGAGGAAGTGCTGATCACCTTGCAGCTGTGACAGTGCCAGGACATCAGAGGTCTGTGAAAACCATACGTTCCAGCTGCCAGTGTTGTCCACTGTTCATTTCAGGGTGACATTTCTTGTGTCAAATGGGTGCTCATGTGAGCAAGCTGCCAGCATCACCTACTGATCAGAAAGCAACGAGTGACACATTCTCGCTAGAGGCCGTTAACAGCAGCAGGATTCAGACCTGAGGGGCACAAGGGGTGACACATTGCATCAGCGGATGACATTACACCTGGGACGTTACACAGGGGTAAGTTTTTTTACACAGAGTGGGGAGTGCGTGGAATGGGCTGCTGACGATAGTGGTGGAGGCAGATAAGATAGGGTCTTTTAAGAGACTCCTGGACATGTACATGGAGCTTAGAAAAATAGAGGTAACCCTAGGTAATTTCTAAAGTAAGTACAAGTTCGGCACAACTTTGTGGGCAGAAGGGCCTGTGTTGTGCTGTAGTTTTACTATGTTTCTACATCCCTGGCAAGTAGCATTAAAAAAACAAGAAGGGACCTAAGGAGAGTGAAGGATCACTTAAGGACAAATGAGGGAACTTGTGCCTGGAGCTAGAGGAAATGGATAAGATACTAATGATTTTTCATATAATTGAAAGGTAGGGAGTAAAGTAGTACCCTAGAATATCAATATATTCTTGGGTATTTAGATATCAAGAAGGAGAAGGTGCTGTTGCTTTTGAAGGTGGATAAATCCCTAGGACCTGAAGGGATTCAGACAGACAAGGCATAAGTTTGCTTGTATCCTATTTAGCCACAGGTGAGATTCCAGAGGATTGGTGAATAGCCAATGCTATTCCTCTGATGAAGAAGAGCAGCTGAGACAATCCATGGAATTACAGGCCAGTGAGTTTTGCATCTGTGATGGAGAGTTATTGTAGAAAATTCTTTGGGATATGATCAACACAAATCTAGAAATAAACCGTAGACTTCAAAGTGATAAGAAGGGGTAGAGCAGGGGAAGTCTTAAAAAAAGTTATTCGAGTTTTTGAGGAGGAGATGAAGATCACTGATGAGAGCAGGACAATAAATGTTGTATACATAGGTTTTAGTAAGGCTTTTGATGAGGTCCCTCATGGTAGTCTAATCTGGAAGATAAGGGCTGATGGGATCTAGAGAGAAATGTAGACAGAATTCAAAATTGACTTGGCCTTACAAGACCAAGGGTGTGTTGCTGTGAATTAGATTCACAGATTTGGTATAGGGGATAGAAGGCACCAACTATGGATAAGTTTTTAACAATGTATTACCAAAATAAAGACAAGCAATAAGACATTCACAAGAACATTAAAATTGCACAGATATTTATCTAAGGGTGCATGAGGCCCTCTATCTACAGCACAATTCAAAGTCTTTCCGCAACACTAGTGGTGGAACCCCCAGTTTGTGGTCAGCAGAGTGAGAGTGAGAGAGAGCAAGCTCCACATGCACTATACTTATACAATACTGGCACTTGGATGCTGGAAGCCGGTACCATGGTGCCAGAAGCAGCCAATGGAAGAGCTGCAGAATTCTTCAAATGGGTCAAACAATAACTAACATAATGGCAGTGTCTTTTGACCAGCAGATAGGATGAACCATTCATTATACAGCGTGCTATTCTGACTGCAGTTCTGTGAACAGTGGAATTCAGCAGGGATCAGTACTGAAGCATCTTTTGTATGAGATATGAACAAATAACTTAGACACAATTATATATGGATTTCAGCAAAGCATTTGATAAGGTACCCCATGCAAGTCTTATTGAGAAAGTAGGGAAGCATGGGATCCAAGGAGACCTTGCTTTGTGGATCCAGATTTGGCCTGCTCACAGAAGGCAAAGAATAGTTGTAGACGGGTCATATTCTGCATGGAGGTTGGTGACCAGTGGTGTGCCTCAGGGATCTGTTCTGGGACCCTTACTCTTTGTGATTTTCATAAATGACCTGGATGGGGAAGTGGGGGATGGGTTAATAAGTTTGCTGATGCCACAGTTTGGGGGTGTTGTGGATAGTGTGAAGGGCTGTCAGAGGTTACAGGAGGACATTGATAGGATGCAGAACTGGGCTGAGAAGTGGCAGATGGAGTTCAACCCAGATAAGTGTGAGGTGGTTCATTTTGGTAGGTCAAATATGATGGCAGAATATAGCATTAATGGTAAGACTCTTGGTAGCGTGGAGGATCAGAGGGATCTTGGGGTCTGAGTCCATAGGACACTCAAAGCTGCTGCGCAGGTTGACTCTGTGGTTAAGAAGGCATATGGTGCATTGGCTTTCAACAACCATGGGATTGAGTTCAAGAGCCCAGAGGTAATGTTACAGCTGTATAGAACCCTGCTCAGACCTCACTTGGAGTACTGTGCTCAATTCTGGTCACCACACTACATGACAGATGTGGAAACTATAGAAAGGGTGCAGAGGAGGTTTACAAGGATGTTGCCTGGAATGGGGAGCATGCTTTATGAGAATAGGTTGAGTGAACTTAGCCTTTTCTCCTTGGAGTGATGGAGGATGAGAGGTGACTGGATAGAAGTGTATAAGATGACGAGAGGCATTCATCGTGTGAATAGTCAGAGGACTTTTCCCAGGGCTAAAATGGCTAATATGAGAGGGCACAGTTTTAAGGTGCTTGGAAGTAGGTACAGAGGAGATGTCAGGGGTACGTTTTTTAGGCAGAGAGTTGTGAGTGCGTGGAATGGGCTGCCGATGACTGTGGTGGAGGTGGATACAATAGGGTCCTTTAAGAGACTCCTGGATAGGTACCTGGAGCTTAGAAAAATAGAGGGCTGTGGGTAACTGTAGGTAATTTCTAAAGTAAGTAGGTGTTTGGCATAGCTTTTTGGGCCGAAGGGCTTGTAGGGTGCTGTAGGTTTTCTATGGTTCTATTTTCTATATTCTAAAATGTCAATGGTAGGATTCATTAATATATAGATGCTACAAAAGTTGTCAGTGTTGTCGGTACTGAGTTAGGTTGTCATACGTTTCAGCAGGATATGGAAATGTGGGCAACAGAAGTCCAAATGTTAAAGTTCGTACATATATTATCAAAGTACATATATGTCATTATATACACAGTAAATTCAAGACACATATTAGAATCACTGAAAGACCGTACCCAACAGGAGGGACAAACAGCCAAAGATAACAAACTGTGCAAATACAAAAGAGAATAATAACAATAATAATTCATAAATAAGTATTATATATTAGGAACATGAGATGAAGAGTCCTTGAAAGTAAATCCATAGGTTGTGGGAATAGATCAATGATAGGTCAAGTGAAATTATCTGCTTTGTTTCAAGATCCTGATAACTGAAGGATAATAACTGTTCCTGAACCTGGTGGTGTGAGTCCTAAAACTCTTGTACCTTCTTCCTGATGGCAGTGGTGAAAAGAGAGCATGGCCTGGGTGGTGGGAATCCCTGATGCTTTCCTGCAATAGCACTCCATGTATATGTGCTCAATAGTGGGGAAGGCTTTACTCATGATGGACTGGGCCATTCTACTATAGTTGGTGAAATTTTCCATCAAAGGCATTGATGTTTCCATACTAGGGCATGATGCAACCAGGTAATGGCTAAAGGGATCAGGGGGTATGGAGAGAAAGCAGGTACAGGGTTTTGAGTTGGATGATCAGCCATGATCATACTGAATGGCGGTGCAGGCTCGAAAGGCAGAATGGCCTACTCCTGCATCTCTTTTCTATGTTTTTATGTAATATACTCTCCACCATGCATGTATAGAAGTTTGTCAAAGTTTTAGACATCATGTCGATTCTTTGTAAACTTCTAAATAAGTATAAGTGCTTTCTTCGTAATAGCATTTATTTGCTGTGCCAAGGACTGAACCTCTGAAATTATATTACCACGGAGTGTAAAGCTGTTGACCCTTGCATCTCTGATCTCCCATGGAGGATTGGCTCATGAAACTCTGATTTCCTCCCACTCAACTCAATAATCAGCTCTTTAGTGTTGCTGACATTGAGTGACAGGTTGTTGTTGTGGCAGCACTCAGCTAGATCTTCAATCTCCCTCTTAACTGCTGATTCATTATCGTCTTTGATTCGGCCAACAATAGTGGTGTCATTAGTAAACTTAAGTATGGTATTGGAGGTGTGTTTAGCCTCACAGTCATAAGTGTGTATAAAGTGTGTAGAGCAGAGGCTAAGCATACCCCCTTGAGGTGCACCTATGCTGATGGAGACTGTGGAGGAGATGTTGTTGTCAATCTGAACTGAGTGGCTGCCAAGAGACCCATTACCTGGTCATTGGATTTGGAGGCTTGCATGCCTCAGTTACCCAGAGAACTATGTTGACTGGAGTCAGGGCTTTAATCCTTGGCTATTGGTCGGGTCACCCATGCCGAACATGACAAATGGTAGAGGCCAGGCTAAGAAAGGTCCACCGGTTCTCCAGATTTAGGGGTTCAGCTCAAGACTAACAACTCTGACTGGTAAAAAAAAATTGTTATGGAAAACCAACGAAGAATCTTTCTACATATGAATGCGACGGTATTCCCGAGTCTCCATCCAAGACTTGCATGATGAACATCCAAGACTTGCATGATGAACAGTAGTGAAAACCAAGAGAATTCAACTGATATGATGAAGGATGGAGCACCACCAGAGATGGAGGACCATCATCGCTGCTGTAACCACCATGGTATAATGGGCAGATTGATTGTTGATCTGGCTATTGTTTGCAAGTGGGGAATTCAAGGATCCGATTGCACAAGGAGGCATTGAGGACAAGGTTTAGAAGCTTATTGATTAGTGTTGAAGGGATGATGGTATTGAATGTTGAGTTGTACTCATTAAGAAACATTCTGGTATAGGCATCTTTGCTGTCCAGGGTTGTGTGGAGAGCCAATCAAATGACATCTGCTATGCCAGTAGGCAAGTTGCTTCTCAGACAGGAGTTGGCAAGTTTTATCAGCTCAAAGCACTTTATAACGTGGATGTAAGTGCTACTGAACAATAGTCATTGAGGTAGGCAACCGTATTCTTCTTTGGTGCTGGTACAATTGAAAATTGCCTGAAACAGGTGGGTATCTCCAACTGACAAGGTACTTCCTGTGCATCGAGAGGCTTTCTGATCTTACCGATGTATTTGGCATTTCCAAAATGAGCCATGTCTCCGTGAAACACAGAACACAGCAATTGCTCATTTTCTCTGATACAGCAATATTGCTCTTAGGTCCTCAATCTTGTTCTCCAGTGACTGTACAGGTAGTCCCCGAGTTACGAACATCCAACTTACAAATAACTCGCACTTACGAACCGAGGAAGGAGAACCGCTGTCCGCCATTTTAAGATGGATCGCAATGCCGTCCGCCATTTTATGTTGGATCGCGACGCCATCCACCATTTTAAGTGATTTAAGTGATCCAGCGACAGACCGCTGCCGATCGCGCTCTCCACTTGTGCCGGGTTGATGTCCAGCTCGCAACTCAACCTCGTAAAAAAAAACTGCCACCTCCAGTTTAAATTCCCATGTGGAATATTGTGGAGGATCAAATACCCAAACCCAGCACAGCCCCCACTTGTCCCATTTAACCTGTCTCAGTGCAGTGGTCCTTAGGACCCAGCGGAACTTGGGACCCGCCGCCCACAGTGTTTCTGTTCCATTGATGGAAAAAGATCACGATTGAAAATAAAGTGGAAATAATAAAGCATTTGGAAAGAGGTGAAACGTCATCGGTCATTGGAAAAGTATTTGGCTACAGTCAGTCAATGATCGGAACAATTTTAAAGGATAAAATGAGAATAATGGGGCATGTGAAAGGTCCCGCCCCGATGAAAGCTACAATTATTACTAAGCAACGCAGTGGTTTATTTATTGGAATACATATGTTTCTTAAGTGTTTTATATGCATAGAAAGGTGAAATATGTACTATATACTAAGACAAATGTTTGACTAGCTGACGCCAAATAATACCGGATGTACTTGTTCCAACTTACATACAAATCTGACTTAAAGACGGACTCAGGAATGGAAGTCGTTCATAACCCGGGAACTGCCTGTACATTTGCTAGCAAGATGATGGGTAGAGGAAATTTCATTACTTGGCATTTCAATCTAGCTTGGAGTATTCCTTTCCTTCCTCTCTTTCAGCCATGCTGAAGTACCTTTGTCTGTTTGAAGGTGCCATACTTGTATACTTGACGGTTAAGTCTGATGAGACCTTCAGAAGATTGTGAAATCACTAGTTCATTAAAACAGTCCAAAAGTACATTGCTTAAAGGGAAATTACAGGCTGCAGATTACAGTGAGAGTAATTCAGAAGAGAAGAATTTAGAAGTTTTGTAAGCATCCTGCAACACATCACTGTGTTTCACCAGCATTATATTGAAACCAAATGGTAGATTGAGTTTAATAAAGATGAATGTGAGGTTTTGGACTTTGTGAGGTTAAATGTAAGAGGAAAGTATACATTAAATGGCAGAACCATTAGCACCATTGATATACAGGGATCTTTGGATGCATGTCCATCACTACTTGAATATGACAAAACAAGTAGGTAGGACAATAAAGAAGGAATATGCATAATTGCCTTCTTTGGTCAGGAGTTGGTACCAAAGTCATGAAGGCATTTTGCAGTTGTATAAATCGTTGGTTATGGCACATTTGTAGTATTGTGTACAGTTCCAAATGCTGCATTACAGGATGTAGAGGCTTTGGAGAGGGTGCAGAAGAGATTCACCTGGAAGTTGCCTGATCTGGAGAATATAAGTTATCAGCAGAGATTGGACAAACTTGAATAGTTCTGTCAGGGAACGAGGGGTAATCTGATCAAAGAGTATACAATTGTGAGAATTGTGAGTAGAATTGATAGTCGAAAGTTGTGTTTCCAAGATAGAAGTGCCAGATAACTTAAAGGTGAGAGGAAGAAAGTCCAAAGGAGATTTGTGAGGCAATATTTTTTCCACAGTGAGTAGTAGGTTCCCAAGAACACACAGCCAAAAATGATGATAGAAGCAGATACAATAGCAATATTTACAATTAATTTGGACAGGCAAATGAATAGGGGGATGTGGATCATATAAAAAAAGAGGGGATTATATTAGCATCATGAATGGAACAGACACCCTGAGCCAGAAGGCCCAACTCTTCTATGCAGTTTGATTGTTTCAGCCAGGACTTCTTAAACTGACATGTATATCCTGCACTCCACCACCACAGAAGTAAAAAAAAAATTCCAGTCTCATCTTACCATGTGAAGCCAATAAAACTCTCTGAATATCATACAAAGTCTGAATTACAACAGCTGTTCTCTCTCAATCCATATCATAACACAATGGATTTCCCATTATTTGCTCAATGTTCGCTGTCAATATATTTTTGGTTTCAATTTTAGGAGCACTTTTTGTTCGCCTGAAAGTGTTGAGAAAAACTATAAATGTGAACCGCCTTCTTCCATTGCTATAGCCCTTCTGGTGCAGGTGTTCCCATTGTTCCCATAGTCCGAGATCCAGGATTTAGACTTTGATACAATAATTACTTGTAATTATAAGCAATATGTTTTCAGTTCAAGTTGATATGCAACTTGGAGAAACACTTGTAGATGTTGGTGTTCCCATGTATGTACAGTCTTTGCTTCTATTAGTGGTGTAGATTGTGGTTTTGGGGAGGAGATTCCAGAGCAGCCTAGGTGTGTCAAAGTAGTGCATTTTGCAGACAGTACATGCAATTTGAAGGCCCTAGTGCACTAATGGTGGGGGGAGGGAAATGAATGTTTAGAATGGCTGATGAGGTTTAAATCAAGCAAACAGCTTTGTTCTGGGCGGTGTTGATCTTTATATATAGCTCATGGAGTCTCTTTTTTTTAATGTCAATTGATCTTATCTGGAGCTGAGTATTCTCAACAAAACTAAACTGAACATCAGTGAGTGTGTTATTAGTCAGTGAGTGTCTCTTGATGCTTATTGATAGCTTCCATCTCTAGGCGGATGATTGAGAGCACACTGATCAGACTGTAGCGCGACAATATTTTTAAACTATCTGGCGGAAAACAATGGAGTAATTTTCCACCAGTTTTTGCTATCACAAGGACTTAATCAAACTGGCAGGTAGCTACCTTCTGTGCAGAGGGGCAAAGACTAAGCTTTTCTTCTCCACATTGACAATTGGGCCAATCAGCACTAAAATGCCACAAAGCTTAAAGACGTACTTTGCAAACAAGCAGATTTTGAATAGTTGATATTTGGTCTTATTGACTGCTCTTTTGCTTTCATGGATTAAATTTGGACATGCAATGTGCTGTTAACAGTGAACAGGTTATCTAAGATGCCTTAAAGTACTAAGAATCTATTCACTTTTTAAAGTAGCATCTGGGATGTTCAGAAGTGCATGACAGGCAAATTAACGGAATAGAACCCAGAACTGTCAGCACTTTATGGTGAACCAATCTTCTTCTTGTCACTTAATGCATGAAATGAATATACTTACACAGGGCTTTCAAAAGAGATATAAATCACTTATCGTGCATTGGTGGCTGTAGGGTGTGCCCATAGAAACATATACACTTTATTAAGTATCACTGCTCATTAAAGTAAATATCTAATCAGCCAATTATATGCCAACAACTCAATGCATAAAAGTTGCAGACATGTCAAGAGTTTCAGACCAAACATCAGAGTGGGGAAGATATGTGATCTAGGTGACTTTGACCATGGAATGATTGTTGGTGCCAGATAGGTTAGTTTGATTATCTCTGAAACTGCTGATCTCTTGAGAATTTCACACACAACGGTCTCTAGAATTTACACAGAATAATGCAAAAAAAATCCACTGAGCTGCAGTTCTGTGGGCAAAAATGCCTTGTTAAAATGAGAGGTCAGAGGAGAATGGACAGACTGGTTCAAGCAGGCAGAAAGGAGATTAACTCAAATAACCATGCATTAAAATGCTAATGTGCAGAAGAGCTTCTCTGAATGCACAACATGTCAAACCTACAACAGCAGAAGACCTCAACCATCCACTCAACATCCACGTTATACAGGAGGTACCTAGTAAAGTGGTCACGGAATGTTAAATGTCTGACTCTGGCTCATGAGTACATATTGGGCATTTTGGTCACAGACTCTTGTCCATTTGTCCTTTCAGGTGGACACCAACTTGATAGAGAATTATGCTTATTGCCCAAGCCAATGTTCATTTTTGAATCATAACTCTGATATTTTCAGCTGGGCATTTTCTGGAAACAGGTACACAATGAACAGTTGTTACACATTTCTGAAAATCAGTTCCACTGACTTTTGTGCTGAAATATATATCCTGCATAATGTTTATAGAACTATTAGAAAAGATTAAAGATATTTGAATTTCACTAAAATGAATTAGCAGCAAAAGATGCTTCTTTTTGTCACTGGCTGACTGCAAATTTCTACAGATATACAGTGCAGAGCATTTTAACAGGCTGCATCACCGTCTGGTATTCTGACTGGCTGCATCACCGTCTGGTATTCTGACTGGCTGCATCAATGTCTGGTATTCTGACTGGCTGCATCACCGTCTGGTATTTTGACTGGCTGCATCACCGTCTGGTATTCTGACTGGCTGCAACACCGTCTGGTATTTTGACTGGCTGCATCACCGTCTGGTATTTTGACTGGCTGCATCACTGTCTGGTATTCTGACTGGCTGCAACACCGTCTGGTATTTTGACTGGCTGCATCACCGTCTGGTATTCTGACTGACTGCAACACCGTCTGGTATTTTGACTGGCTGCATCACCGTCTGGTATTCTGACTGGCTGCATCACCAGCTGGTATTCTGACTGGCTGCATCAACGTCTGGTATTCTGACTGGCTGCATCACCGTCTGGTATTTTGACTGGCTGCATCACCGTCTGGTATTCTGACTGGCTGCAACACCGTCTGGTATTCTGACTGGCTGCATCACCGTCTGGTATTCTGACTGGCTGCATCACCAGCTGGTAAGGTGAGTGGGGGGAGGGGGGAGTTGCTACTGCACAGGATTGAAGTAAGCAGCAGAAAGTTTTAAAATTAGCTCCATCATGGGCACTAGCCTCCACAGTATCCAGGTTATCTTCAAGAAGCAGTGCCTCAAAAAAGCAGCATCCATCATTGAGGATGTTACCAGGGAGGAGGTGTAAGAGCCTGAAAACACACACTAGTGACTCTTCCCTTCTCCCATCCAATTTCTGAAGGACAATGAAACCATGAACACTACCTCACTACTGTTTTATTTCTATTTTTTTGCACTACATAACTATTTCTGTATAATTTAACCATTATATGTACTCACTGTAATTCAGTTTTTTCCTCATGATTATCATGTATATTGTACTACTGCATCAAAGTTAACAAATTTCGCAACCTATGTCGGTGATATTAAAACTGATTCCGATTCTGAATCAGGATGCCTAAAAATAAGCTTGGGGATGTTCCCAGTTATTACAACTGGCTGTCAACAAAACCTGCAGATGAATATCTGAATAAAAAAATATAAAAACATAAAAATCAGAAATACTCGGGAGGACTGACAGCATCTGTGAAAAGGGAAATAATGTTCCCGATTTTGGACTTTGCATCAAAACTGGGAAATAGGGAATACAAGTTACTCTTCAATAGCAGAGCAGGTGGAGAGACAAGGGACTGTAGCTGGTGTTGGATTCAATCTTCTACACCACATCTTAAAAAAAAGCTTTCTTTTGATTTAAAACTAAAATTCATCTATTGAAGTCCTTTTGTTACATAACTCTGCACTGCAGTCAATTTTCAGCAGAGACCAAGAAATATTTTTAACTACCACACAAACAAGATTTTATGGAGCTATAAACAGTGTCGTTTATTAAAGAAAATAACTCACAAATTAACTGCAGAATCTATGTGCAACAATCTATCAAGAGTTATACTACAGTGTATTGATTATTTTTTAAAGTTAATCTACACACACATATAAGAAACCCATACAATGATTGAATGAGCAGTATTTAGTTGGATAATTAATTAAATTTATTGACAGTTGTAAACTCAACTACATGAATTCAGTTGACTTTTTGGAATCTTTCCCCACTAAGAAGCTGCTCTTGTTATCTCTGAGGTATCTGATCTAGACACTAATGTTCCAATAGATCACGTTCTGAAATGAGATCTGATCTACAATTGTTGTTGTGACTTTGAATGCAATGTGATGCACACTCTGCAGAGAGCTGTGCACACAGCTCAGCACATCACATATGGTACTCTTCCTCTGTGACCTCTGTCAGGTAGAAGTAAAAGAAATAATGATGTTAGAATTGGTCTGCGTAGTCTTCGTAAATATCTACACTTCATATATACAGCAGCTGGTGGTGGAGTCATTGAGAATTTTGAGCTGTGAGATAGGTGGTAAGCATTCCATTATGTTCTTGACTTGTGAATTGTAGATTATGTAAAGGTTTTGTTGTGAGCCACCTGTTTCTGACATGCTCTTCTAACCTGGGTATTTATGTAACTAATCCAGTTGAGCTCCTGCTGAAATGTTGATAGTGGAAGACCCAACAATGGATTTGGCAGTAATTATTCAGAGTAGTTTGTATAATTCTGCTTATTTCCTGGTATTTTAGTTTAAGAGATGTTATTGCCACTTTTTAGTCCATGTCTAAATGGTTACTAGGGTCTGTTGCTTCACCTAGGCTTGATTTCTTCATTTTTTGGGAATTCTGAATTGAAAACCATCAACAACATCTAAGCTTATGATGGAAGGAAGGCATTTGATTAGAAGCTGAAGATGCTGACCTAATATCATTTTCCTTAGGAACTCGTTCATTGTTACCCTGTGTCTAGGATGATTGATCTCCAACTGCAACCAAATTCCTTTGTGTCAAGTTGAGTTCAGCTTGTGATTTCTCCATCATGCTCATTGCCTTCAGTTTTACCAGAGATCCTTGGAGCATAATGTAAGAATGTGCATTCTATTGAGGATATTAATGGATCCCATGAACACAGACACAACAATCTCTACTCAGTTGTTTTCTCTTTGTGTATTTGGTTTCAGCTCCCTTATATTGCGGCTTCCTTTATATTAAAAATTCAAAGTTAAAGATAATTTATTATTCAAGAATGTACAGCATATGCAACCATATACTACCCTGAGATTAATTTTCTTGCGGGCATTCACAGTAAATACAAAGAAGTGCAAAAGAATCAATTGGTTGGAATATCTGAGGGCAACTTGGTAGGTTCAAGATAGATACATCCTAAAGATGAAGCAGTAATCTAATTTGAGGATGAAGCAACCTTGGCTGACAAGGGAAGTCAAAGACAGCATAAAAGCAAAAGAGAGACCATATAATATAGCAGTGATTAATGGGAAGTTAGAGGGTTATGAGGTTTTTAAAAAAACAACAGAAAGCAACTAAAAATGCCAGAAGGAGAGAAAAATGAATTATGAAGGTAAGCCAGCCAATAATATAAAAAGATACAAAAAGATTATTTAGATATATTAAGAGTAAATGAAGTGAGAGTGTATATCAGAACACTGGAAAGGTAGTGATAGGAAGCAAAGAAATGGCAGATGAATTTCAAAAGTGTTTTGTGACAGTTTTTACTGTGGAAGACACTAAAAGTATGTCAGAAATTTGAGAGTGTCAGAGGACACAAGTGTGTGTGGTTGTGATTAATAAGGAGAAGATGCATAGGAAGCTGAAAGGTCTGAAGTTTGATAAATCACCTGGACCAGGTGGACTACACTCTAGGGTTCTGAAAGAGGTAACTGAAGAGAGTGTGAAAGCACTGGTAATGATTTTCAGGAATCACTAGATTCTGAAATAGTTCTGAATTACTGGAAAATTGCAAATGTCACTCCACTATTTAAGAAAAGAGAGAGACAGAAGAAAGGAAATTATAGGCAAGTTAGCCTGACTTTAGTAGTCTATTAATGAGAATGATGTTTTATGGTACTTGGAATTACAGGATAAAATAGGCCAAATTTAGCATGGTTTCCTCAAGGGGAAATCTTGCCTAACAAATTTGTTGGAATTCCTTGGGAAAATAAAAGGATAGACAAAGGAGAATCAGTGGATGTTGTGTACTTGGTTTTTCAGAAGGCTTTTGACCAAGTGCTGCACATGAGGCTGCTTAACAAAGTAAGTGTTATGTATTTAATATTTAAGTGATATCTGAGGAATCTTGTATATATAGAAGTGTTGATTAAGCGTTCTTGTTTAACTAATTCATTATGATTTATATGTATATATCATTATGCTACCACGTGATTCTTGCACCCCTTGCTTAATGTGAACATGAAGATAGAATCATATTTTAGAGTCCCTTGTCCTTTGAATTGGTTTAATGTTCTGAAGTTACAAAACAACATTAGCGATGAGGAATTTTTAAAACAAACCCATGACAGCTATAGACCTGTTGAAGTGCAGTAAGACATTCAATCTAAAAAAAACCGCAATGAGAAACAGTGAGTAAAGAACACAGCCCAGCAGGTGCAGAGTCAGTCGTGTTTTTTTTTAAAAAAAGCAGCACAATTCATGTGCTTCTGAAGGGAAGGCATGTTCATGTTTTTTAAAAGAAGTCAGAACAGAGAAGAATTCACGGGTTCATAAAGAGTGAATCCAGGATGACAATAATCATTGAAAAAGCAGAAATAGCTGACTACATCAGAAAAATTGATGCGTTTGATCATAAAATAAATAGCAGGATTTTATATATATATATTGAATGGATTGAACAGTATTTTGAAGCAAATGAAATTGTCAATAAGAAACAATTACCAATTTTGCTGACTGCATTGGGTTTAAAGGCATACAGTTTTCTTTGAAATTTAACTGTTCTAACCAAACAAGCAGAAATGAGTTTTTTTTATATTGTCAAGGTAATGCATGGCCATTTAGAACTAATGCCGCTGTTGGCTGCAGAATGCTTTAGGTTTCATAGGCAGAATCAAGAAGAAGAGTCCATTTCAGTGTAAGTGACTGAACTAAAGAGATAGCCTGGGCATTGTCATATCAGTGATAGCTTAATGATGCACTGCTAGATCATTTAGTTTGTGGACTCTTACAAGAAAACATTCAAAAATGTCACCAATTGAAGCACAAGTTGCATTTAAAAGTGCAGCCAAAATAGCCGTTTCAATGGAAACAGCAGACAGAGATACAATTGAGTTGCAGACAGATATGAAAATGAGCATAAACAAAATTGCAGCCTTTAAACAGAAACTGGCCTGGACAAGCAAACTGTGTTAACATTGTGTCAGGAGCTGACATACACCAGACCAATGCAGGTTTAAAGGCGAAACTTGCAGACAATGCAATGAAGTAACACATGCAAAGTGCATGTCGGGCTGCCAAAAATAAGTGAACTGCAGAGAGGAGAAAATGATAACGTTATTCTTTGTAACTTCGACACACTAAATTAATCAAAGACAAATGAGTCACAGAATGCAAATCTAACTTGTGCAATAATGCCTCTCCTATCAAGGGGATCCCTCTGCTGCCAAGAGAGACGTGTGGCTGTGAAAACAATCTTGGGTTCAGGGACCTCCACCTTGGTGGTTGTGGGAGTTGTCTCTGAGAATGCCTGAAGTGGTTTTGACGGAGATAGCCACCTTTCTTCTTCCTTTTTCTTCTTCTAGTTTGTGCATCTTAATCTTGGGAAGGTGCATTTAGTTCACTGGAGCATTCTCTTATTAATCCTTCTTTTGCTCTCTTTTTGGTTTCCCCATGCACAACATTATCTGATGTATCCTCTGTTTATGTATCTCCTTTCTTTTTGATCTTCCCTTCATCCAGCTGGGCTTTGGTCTTCGCGTCCACTTTTACAAGCAGCTTTTTGTCCCCCACTAGAAGTTCATACAATCGCTTTAATGCACGCAGAATAGATTCTCATTCTTTAAACTCAGAAAAGCCAAATGCTTGCAACTTCCCTGAAGCTCCTTGAACTCTCTTCTAGCTTCAAACCAAGCCACATTTTGCAAGTAACCACCCGATTAACATATCAGGAGCTTTCTCAGATATGTTGCATACAAAAACTGTTGCAGTTGGATCACTGCTTTCATCACTTTCTTAATTCCTCTGAGCAGCTTGGTCTTTCATTAGTCCAAAAGGGACAGCCAAAGTCACAGAAATTGACACCAACACCTGTTTGTCCTCTATTGTACAAAGATTCATGACGTTTGGCATAGAGACAGTGGTGGCATCATAAAGTACTTTGCTTTATTAACTTTCAGTTGACTTTGTTGCAGGGGATGTGGCACACAAAATGGAGGGTGGATCTCCAATCAAGTTGTAGTTGTCTCTGACAATCATGCCCCCATAATACTCGTTCTTTTGTTTTTACCACATACAAGGTCAAGATGGCTTATTGGTTGTTGTATTTCACAGCTACAGATGTCATTCCCACAGGAGTTATCTTTTCTCCAGTGTAAGATTTTAGCTGGATATCTACAGGCTTCATTTTGGTATCTTTGAAATGCCTTTAAAACTCATTTTGTGAAATGACTGAAATTACCAAACGAATACCCAATTCCATTTTAATTAATTTGCTGTTCACTTCTGGTGTAAGCCATATTGTTTGTATATTGTTAATTTTCACATTGTAAACCTCCATGTTAGCTGGTCCTGTGTCACTCTGAACATTATTAAATTTCTCATCAACAGCATGCAGATTAGTGCTCTTTTTGAAACTGCAACTTGATGTTTTTGTTTTTATCTTCCCTGTGTAGTTCATTTATTTTTGTCTTCCCAACATGCTGGGGGAAGCAACAGTAGCCACGCCTCTGGCACTGAGTCTGGAACTGTAGCTCGGAAGGGTAGGGGAATGAACAGGATGGCAGCAGTAACAGGGGACCCTATAGTCAGGGGGACAGATAGGTGATTCAGTGGATGCAAAAAGGAAACACGGATGGTAGTTTGCGTCCCAGGAACTAGGGTCCGCTGTGTTTCTAAACACATACATAATATTCTGAAAAGGGAGGGTGAGCAGCCTGAAAGCATGGTGTTAATGACATAGATAGAAAAAGGGAGGAGGTCCTGAAAAAGGAATACAGTGAGCTAGGAAAGAAGCTGAGAAGCAGGATCTCAAAGGTAGTAACCTCAAGTTTAATGCCTGTGCCACGTGACAGTGAGGATAGGAATAGAATGAGGTGGCAGATAAATTTGTGGCTGAAGAATTGGAACAGGGGGCAGGGATTCAGATTTCTGGATAATTGGGACCTTGTCTAGGGCAGGTGGGACCCGTATAAAAGGGACAGGGAGCAATTGAATCTGAGAGGGACCAATATTCTTGTGGGCAGGTTTACTGGAGCTGTTGGGAGTGGTTTAATTTAATACGGCAGGGGGATAGGAATCAGTATTATAGGGCTGAGGATGAGTCAGCAGGTTTGCAAGCAGGTGATGGATGCAACATGAATGTAGGGAAGGACAAGTTAATGACTGGGTACAAATACAGACAGAACAAAGAGTTAAATTGTACCATAGAGGCAACATTAAAAGGGCGAAGAATATATGGCTGAAGGTGCTGTATTTAAATGTGCACTGCATTCAGAATAAGGTGGACAAACTCGTAGTACAATTAGAGATTGGTCAATTTGACATTGTGGGCATTACTGAGTTGTGGCTGAAAGACGGCCATAGCTGGGAGCCTAACATCAAAGGATATATTTTGTATTGAAAGGACAAGCAAGAAGGCATAGGAGGTGGTGTGGCTTTGTTGGTAGGAGACAGAATTACATCTTTAGAAAGAGGTGACATTGGATAAGACAATGCTGAATCTTTGTGGGTGCAATTAAGAAACTCCAAGGGGAGAAACACCGTTATGGAAATCATATATAGGCTTCCAAATAGAAGCTAAGATGTAGGGTTGAGATTGCAAAGGGAGTTGTAAAAGCCATGTAACAAAGGTAATGATGGAATTGTAATAGGGGATTTCAGTCTGTTAGGGGATTGAAAAAAATCAGGCTGGTGTCAGATCACAAGACAGGGAATTAGTTGAATGTCTATGAAATGGTCTTTTGGAGCAGCTTGTGCATGAGCCTATTCTGGAAAGGCTATCTTAGATTGGGTATTGTGTAATCACCTGGATATTATTAGGGATCTTAATGTAAAGGGTCCAGTGATTATAATATGATTGGATTCATGCTGCAATTGGAGAGAGAGAAACAAACATCACATGCTACAATTTGCCTACCAACACAACCGATTGGCAGATGATGCAATAGCCACAACTCTGCTCACCATCCTTACACATCCGGAGAAGAAGGATGCTTATGTGAGAATGGTGTTCAGCATTCAACACCATAACTCCCCCCCCCCCCCCCCAGGCTTAACAAGAAGCTCAGAGACATCAGCCTTCACCCTGCCTTGTGTAGTTGGATCCTGGACTTCCTGTCAGATCGCTGACAAGTAGTTTGAGTGGGTTCCCTCACCTCTGACGCTCAACACAGATGACCCTCGGGGTTGTGTCCTAAGCCCTCTCCTTTACTTTCTGTATACCCATGACTCTGTCACAACCCACAGCTCCAATCTGCTAATTAAATTTGCTGACGATACATTTTACTTTGCACTTTATTCAAAAGGAATCACAATTAAGATGCTTTGCCTTCAGACTTATGATTAAAAGGCTGAGAGGGTAAACAGTTTTAAGTTCCTTGGCATATACATCACCAAGGATCTCACGTGGTCTGTACATTGGCTGTGTGATGAAAAAAGCACAACAGCACTCTTTCACCTCAGATGGTTGAAGAAGTTTGGTACGAGCCCCCAAATCCTAAGGACTTTCTACAGGAGCACAATTGAGAGCATCCTGACTGGCTGCATCACTGCCTGGTATGGGAACTGTACTTTCCTCAACTGCAGGACACTGCAGAAAGTGGTGCGGACAGCCCAGCACATCTGTAGATGTGAATTTCCCCCTATTCAGGATATTAATATAGATGGGTGTGTAAAAAGGGCCTGAAGGATCATTGGGGACCTGAGTCACCCCAATCACAAACTGTTCCAGCTGCAACAATCTGGGAAACGGTACTGCAGCATAAAAGTCAGACCAACAGGCTCTGGGACAGCTTCTCCCACCAGACCACTAGACTGATGAATTCATGCTGATACAAATGTATTTCTATGTTATGTTGACTGTCCTGTTGTACATACTATTTATTATAAATTTCCATAAATTGCATGTTGAACGTTTAGATGGTGATGAAACGCAAAGATTTTTACTCTTCATGTATCTGAAGATGTAAGTAATAAAGTCAATTCAATATATTAGTATTAGAATGGAATAAAGGGAATTACAGAGGCATGAGAGAGGAGCTTGCCCAGTTGGATTGGAAGAGGATACTGGTGAGGATGATAGTAGAGCAGAGGTAGTTGACATTTTTGGGAATCGTTCACAAGGCGTAGGATAGAAATGTCTCACAGAGGAAAAAGTTCTCAAGTGACACGAGGTAGGCAACTGCGGCTGACAAGGGAAGTTAGGGCTACATGAAAGCCAAGGAAACGGCATACAAGATAACAAAAGTAAGTGGTAAGTTGGATGATTAGGAAGCTTTTAAAATCCAGCAAAAGGCAACTACCAAAGCTAAAAGAAGGAAAAAGATGAAATATGAGGGCAAACTAGTCAATAATATAAAGCAGGAAACCAAAAGTTTTTTTCAATTATATAAAGAGTAAAAGGGAGGTGAGAGTTGATATTGGACCACTGGAAAATGATGTTGGTGAGGTAGTAAGGGGGGGACAAAGAAATGGAAAATTAACTTAGTGAGTACTTTGCATCTGTCTTGACTGTGGAAGGCACTAGCAGTGTGCCAGAGGTCCGTGAGTGTCAGGGAGCAGAAGTGAGTGTCATTGTTATTACAAAGGAAAAAGTGCTGGACAGACTCAAAGGTCCTATGGTGGTTAAGTCACCCGAGCCAGCTGGACTACATCCCAGAGTCCTGAGAGAGATTGCTGAAGAAGTAACAGATGCAGTGGTCATGATCTTTCAAGAATCATTTGATTCTGGCATGGTCCTGGAGGACTGGAAGATTGCAAATGTCACTGCACTCTTTAAGAAGGGGGACAGGCAAAGGAAAGGAAATTATGGGCCAGTTAGCCTAACCTCAGTAGTTGGGAAAGATTTGGAGTCTATTAGTAAGAATGAGTTTTCGGGGTACTTGGAGACTAATAATAAAATAAGTCAAAGTCAGCATGGTTTCTACAAAGGGAAATCTTGCCTGACAAATCTGTTAGAGTTCTTTGAATAAGTAACAAGCAGTGTGGACAAAGGAGAGGCAGTGGATGTTGTTTACTTGGATTTTCAGAAGGCGTTTGATAAGGCGCTACACATGAGGCTGCTTAACAAGATAAAATCCCATGGCATTACAGGAAAGATACTGGCATAGACAGGGGAATGATTGACAGACGGGAGGCAGCGAGTGGGAATAAAGGGGGCTTTTCTGAATGGCTGCCAGTGACTGGTGGTGTTCCTCAGGGGTCAATATTGGTACCGCTACTTTTCACATTTTTTGTCAATGATTTGGATAATGGAATTGATGGCTTTGTGGCAAAGTTTTGTGGATGATACAAAGATAGGTGGAGGGGTAGATAGTGCTGAGGAAGCAATGCAATTGCAGCAGGACTTAGACAAATTGGAAGAATGGGCAAAAAAGTGGCAGATGGAATATAGTGTTGGGAAATGTATGATGATGTACTTTGGTAAAAGGAACAATAGTGCAGACTATTATCTAAGTGGAGAGAAGGTTCAAACATCAGAGGTGCAGAGGGACTTGGGAGTCCTCATGCAAGACTCCCAGAAGGTTAATTTACAGGTTGAGACTGTGGTAAAGAAGGCAAATGCAATGTTGGCATTTATTTCAGGAGGAATAGAATATAAAGGGAAGGAGCCTTTATAAGACACTAGTACGGCTGCACTTGGAGTATTATCAACAGTTCTCGACCCCATATCTCAGAAAGGATATGTTGTCATTGGAGAATGTCCACAGGAGGTTCACAAGGATGATTCCAGGAATGATGGGATTAACATATGAGGACCCTTTGGCAGCTTTGGGCCTGGACTCACTGGAATTTGGAAGAATGCAGGAAATCTCATTGAAACCTACTGAATGTTGAAAGGACTAGCGAGGTTGAATGTGGAAAGCATGTTTCCTATGGTGGGGGTATCCAGAACTAAAGAATGCAGCCTCAAAATTGAGGGCCAACCTTTTAGAATAGAGGTAAGGAGGACTTTTTTTTAGGAGAGTGGTGAATCTGCAGAATTCTCTGCCAAAGACTGCAGTAGAGGTCAAGTCCATGGGTATTTTTAAGCCTGAAGTTGACCATTTCCTGATTGGTCAGGTTTTCAAAGGATATGGCAAGAAGGCAGATGTATGGAGTTGAGTGCGATCTGGGATCAGCCATGATGGAACAGACTGGATGGGCTGAATGGCCTAATTCTGCTCCTTTGTCTTATTGTCTCATGCTCTTTGTATAAGTTCGTCCATTTATGTTTTTGTTTGCTAAACTCGATTGTGTCTTCAGTTCTGAAGAACATGTGCTGCGCTGCTTTTTTAAAAAACTTGACCATCTGCACATGCTGGGCTGCCTATTTACTCATTGCTCCTCACTGCGTTTTTTTAGTTTAACTGTATTGCTGCCTTCAGCAGGACCATTGCCAACTTGTGTTCATCGTAAAAAAAAGTTAAACTAATCCAAAGAAGGACACAGGAGTCTGGGAATGTGGGTCTAACTTGAAAAAAAGTTAAACTAATCCAAAGAAGGACACAGGAGTCTGGGAATGTGGGTCTAACTTGAAGTTTACTTTAACCGAGGTGCACGAGGTACCATATGGTAGCGTGATGACATATGCAATTCACGCATTTTTACATAACCCATCATGAAATATTTAAATTAACAAGAATGCTTAATTAACCTGCACACACACACACAAGATTGCTCTAATACTATTTAAATATTAAAAACTCAAGTTGTAGTCAAAAAGAGCACTAATCTCCAAGCTATTGATGAAAAATTGGATAATGATGAGTGATGCAGGACTGAGTACCTTTGAGATTTTCAATATGAAAACTAATGACAGACATGCAATATGGCTTACATCAGAAATGAATGGCAAATTAATTAAAATGGAATTGGACTCTGGTTCAGCTGTTTCAGCCATTCCACAAAATTGTCATGGTCCCGTCTGGCAATCCCCCATCTTGCTGTTATCTCCTTGATTGGGCCTTGATCCCCTTGTCTGATTTCCAATTGTTCCCAGTTCCATTAATTACAGCACACCTGGTTTCCATCAGGGAATGCAGGATAAGAACCCCGGCATCACAGCCACGAGCTGCTAGTCCATTGGTCAATTCTACTGTGTGTTTCCTGATCCCTTAGGACTCTTAGTTCCTAGCTCTGCACTATTCCCCTAGATATTCTATCTGAACCTTGTCTCTGAGTAAAGACTCTCCTGAGTATCTGCCCCATGTTGGCAACTGTACTAGTGCCTCTCGACCCTGTCTCTGTGCTAGTGTCCTGCACTTGGGTTTGTTCTCAGTCATGTCCTTACAACAAAAATAAGTTTGGATGGTATTTCAAAGATACTAAACTGAAGCCTGCAGTAATCCAACTAAGAAGTTATACTGGAGAAAAAGACTGTGAAATACAACAACCAACAAGCCACACTGAGCTTGTGTGAGGATAAAACTGGAGGACAAGCATTGTGGGGCATAATCAACTACAGCTTGATTGCAGAGACATCCACTATTTGCATGCCACATCCCCTGAAATGAAACCAACTAAAAGTGAAATTGGAAGGGTATTTGATAATGCCATAGCTGTCTCCATGCTGTACACCATGAACCATTGTCAAACAGAGGACAAAAAGGTATAGGTGTCGACCTGTGTGCCTCTGGTTGGAAAGCATATTGGACTAGCGAAGGACCATGCTGCTCAGCGGAAGTGATGAAAACAGTGATCCAACTACAATATTTTGTAAGGTATGTATCTCAGAAAGCTTCTGATATGTTAATTAGGCAGATTACTTGTGAACTGTGGTTTGGTTTTAACCTGAAAGAAAGTTCAAGGCATTACAGGTATAGTTGCAAGCTTTTGGGTTTTGTTAATATAAGGAACCGGAATCTACTCTGCATGCATTAAGGTTATTGCATGAACCTCAAGCAGGAGACAAAAAGCTTCTTGGAAAAGTAGACGCTATGACCAAAATAATGAATGGAAGACTAAAAAGAAAGGAGTCAATGGAGATACAAATACAGAGGATTCAACAGATAATGCTGTGGCTGAAGAAACCAAGAGGAGAGATCAGATTGTCAAGGGAGCAGTGGAAGGATTAATAAGAGAATACCCCAGTGAACTAAATACTCCTTTCCTAGATCAAAGCACACAAAATTAAAGAAGAAAAAGAAAGGAGAAGAAAGGTGTCCAGAATTGACAGAAGCACTTCCTGCAGACTCAGAACAAACTCCTACTACCACCATGGAGGAGGCCTCAGAACCTGAGATTGTTTACATAGCCACAAGTTTCTCCTGCCAAACAGAGTGAGTAATTGCTGTATAATATACTGTGTATATAGTTGATATGCATTCTCTATTGAGTTGGAGTTTATAGTTAAGCAGGGGAGGAGAGCTATGTATTTAGGACTTAAGTAATGTTTTAAGCAATCGTGTGTGCGTGTGTGTATATATATGAGAGAATTACTGTTTGTTCAAATAATCCATTACCAGTTGTATGTGAATGGCATATGTCATCATGCTGCTATCTGATATGTGCACTCTTCACTTAAAGAGAACATGAAGTTAGACTCACTTTGGACTTCTATGTCTCCCTTTGAAATAGTTTTATGTTTTGAAGTTATGAAACATAATAGTAAGAGCCCGTGGTATTACAGGAAAGATAGCAACATGGATACAAGATTGGCTGGCTCGTAAGAGGCAAAGAGTGAGAATAAAGGGGACATTTCCTAGTTTGCTGCCAGTGACTAGTGGTGCCTGCAAGAGTGGGTATTGGTAGGTGCTTTGTATGATGGAGTTGATAGCTTTGAGGCAAACTTTGAGGATGATATGAAGATAAACAGAGGGTCAGTGTTGAGGAACCAGGGAGTCTGCAAAAGAACAAAGACAGATTGAAAGACTTGGAAAGAATTGGCTGGTGGAATATAGTGTAGGGAAGTGTATAATTACGTATGTTGGTAAAAGGAATAAAGACACAGACTATTTTCTAAAGTTGAGAAAATTCAAAAAAGAGGTACAAAGGGACTGGGTAGTTGTGTAGGATTCCCTACAGGTTAACTTGCAGGATGAATCAGTGGTAAAGAAGGCAAATGCAATACTAGCATCAAGAGAACTGGAATACAAAAGCAAGGATGTAATTCTGAGGCTTTTTAAGGCATTGTTCAGACCACACAGTATTGTGAGCAGTTCTGGCTCCTTATCTAAGAAAAGATATGTTGACATTGGAGAGGGTCCAGAGGAGGTTCACGAGAATGAACCCAGGAATGAAAGAGTTAACATATGAGGAACATTTGAAAGCTCTGGGCCTGTACTTGCTGGTGTTTAGAAGAATGATTAGGGATCTCATTGAAACCTATTGAATATTTAAAGCCTATATGGAGTGGAGAGCATCTTTCCTATAGAAGGAGAGTCTATGACAAGAGGGCACAGCCTCAGAAGAGATGGAACTCTGTTTAGAACAGAGATGAGGAGGAATTGCTTTAGCCAGAGGGCAGTGAATTTGTGGAATTCATTGTCACAGATTGCTGTGGAGGCCAAGTCATTGGATATATTTAAAACAAAGATTGATAAGTTCTAGATTAATCATGGCATCAGAGGTTATGGGAGAACACAAATGAATGGGGTTGAGAGGGATAATAAATCAGCCGTTATGGAATGGTGGAGCAGATTCAATGGGCAGAATGGTCTGATACTGCTATGGTCCTATGTCTTGTGGTCTACAAACTACATACAAACAAGAATAGTCAGTAACCAATTTGTTAATGAAGACAACCTGTGCAAATACAAAAAAGAAAAACCAATAATAAATAAATGTGTTTTTAAAAAAAAAACAGTGAACATGAGTTGTAGAGTCTTGGAAATTGTAGCTCTGGTTTGTGGAATCAGTTCAGTGCTGAAGTGAATGAAGCTATCCATTCTGGTCCAAGAGCTTGATGGTTGAAGGGTAATAACTGTTCCTGAACCTGGTGGTGTGGCTTCTGTACGTCCTCCTTCATGGCAGCAATTAGAAAGGAACATTGCCTGGATGGTGGGGGTCCTTGATGAAGGATGCTGCTGTTCAGGTGGCAGCACTACTTACAGATGTGCTCAATTGTGGGGAGGATTTTGCTGTGGTGGATTGGTCCGTATCTTCTACTTTTTGTAGACTGTTCTGTTCATGGGCATTGGTGTTTCCACACTAGATCATGATGCAACCAGTCAGAACACTCTCCACTGTGCATCGATAGAAGTTTGTCAGAGTTTTATATGACATGCTGAATCTTCGCAAGCTTCTCGGAAAGTAGAGGTATTGATCCCAGGACAGATACTTTGAAATGATAATGCCAAGGAATTTAAAGTTACTGACCCTCTGTACCTCCAATCCCCAGATGAAGATTGGCTTATAGAGTTCTGGTTTCTCTCTCCTGTAGTCAATAATCAGTTCTTTGCTCTCCTACTGTCATCTTGGAGTTACAGAATTATCTACTACCAGAACAGTTAATACTGTTCATCTAAACCTATGGAAGCACACATTAATATGTATTTTTATATCTTTGAAGTTGTACTCTGGAGTTGATATTATCTGTTCTAATTGCAATATTATATCCAGAACCATAATGTTTCCATTAGCAAGAATATTATTTCACCACCACCCTTAGTTCTATGTTCTGTGACTTGTTACCTTTGTATGTAACATATCAGCTGCAGCAAAGGCAATGTTTTTCCCCCTCAGCAAGGCAATACTTTTTACTCCTGGGTTTCTTTTCCATTCAAGACCTGTATCCGTCCTCGGATGGACTGTTGTCATATTCAATCTACATTGATATCAGTGTGCCTCAGTCTTCATATCTTTCTTGACTAAATTCACCACTTCTCTTGACGTCTAAGGTTTCCCTGCTTTGCCATCCTTGTTCTTTATTCTCATTGGGTCATATGTGTACTGTACTCTGTGCAGATGGACTTGAAAACCTCCACTTTAATGCTCAACATTACCTGTTGGACTATTAAGACTATTGGAATAGTCCTCAAAGTTGAGGTAAGTGCAGGATTTTGAAAGTCATTGACAACCATGGAATGAATTCTGGGCTATTGTTTTCATTCTAATCTGAAAGATCATTTTGAAATGTATGAAAAAAACCATGCAGAAGGGCACATCTTTAAGAACAAACCAACAAATTTAATGTGATAATCTGGCAAATTTGGACTGCTTGGCATACTTTCAAGACTGTCATTCACTGATTTGCAGCAAATTCTAATTCTCAGATATTTCTGACTGTTTTACAATTTACTCATTTAATGTGGTGTTTATCCAATCCAAATTATTAAAATTTCATATGTCTGTGTTTAACCAAGCACAGAGATCCTTTTAGTTTTAATTAAGCAGGTGAAGTGCAACTTTCATTAAAAACCCAAAACATTGTTCAGTTACATGTACTACTTTCATCTCAGTAAAGCTGTCATAGAAAACTCATTAATAATTGGTCTTTCAGAACACAGCTCATAGGCTAATACCAATAAGGTCTAACACATAATTTGAATGGCATTACTTGTCAGAGACAGATGAAAGGGGCAATGTGCTTATCATTATGTTTACAAAGTGAATCTTGTGTTTTTCAGTTTTGATAAAAGTCAAGTATGAGTAAATGAGTTGCATCAAATATTTGAGCATGTGCAACCATGAAAAGCACTTCACCACTGTTTTCCTTTTTAATTCCAGACAAGTGGAGCTCTGAGCTTCCTTTTCTGACCCAAAATATATTTATTCTACTTGTGATTGAAAGGATCAAATACATTTATCACCCCTGAGATTTTCAAATGAAGCGAGATAGAAGGATGTAACAGTTAAAGAGTTCACATGGAGAAGAAAAATGATTTATCTTGTGAATTTTAGATTTGAATACCAAAGATAATGTGATGACTGATCTCCAGCTTTGTATTTTGTATATGAATTAACATTCATTTCCAAGTTCCTAACAGACTTTAAGAAAAAAATCTTTTTTTTTGGTAAGGCCGATGCAATAACATGTGCGTCTTTATCTCTGTGACTTTCTACTTCTCACAAGATTCTTATCCCTGAATTTTTTCAGAGAGCTAATTGGATACGGATTTAAGGTCTCACGTCTAATGAAGAAATAAAGGAAGTTTACTGCTCATCCTATGTTTTCTTGTTTCTGTGCTGTACTGCTTTTTGCTTCAGAAAGTTGTGATAACCAGAAGTTACATCTCTTAATTATTTTTGAAGCTTCTGAAATATTTTGTTTAACTTGGGCAGCTGAAGCACACTATTAAAAATCTCCTCTGTTCAATAATGTTTTTGAGGTGGTGTTGTGCAGCAGTTACTGTTTCAGGTCCTCAGGTTTAGAGTCCTCGAGTCATAAATTCATACAGTCAAACTAATCCTGCAGCTCACATTGCCATGCCTGGCCTCAACGTACCAAACATACTTGTTGCCTGCTGTTCCAAGGCATTACATTTGCTCATCTGAATACTTCAATAAAGTTCTGAGTACCTCGTCATTTTTCAGTGCAATGCATCTTTTGGTTGGCAAGAAGTATCCTTGAAATCCTTTAATTCTTCTGCTACTCAGTTTAAATCCCTATATGCTATCTTACCTATTTATGCCCTCATAATGCTTTTTGCCTCAATCAAGTCATTGAGTCAGAGTTATACAGCCCAAATAAGGCCCAGGATGAAGTTGCACCAGTTTACATTGGGAGATCAGCAATGGAGAGAGTCAGCAGCATTAAATTCCCAGGAATTCAAACAATGGATGACCTATCCTGTGTCTGGCACATCGATGCAATCCTAAGGAAAGCTAGCCAGCATCTTTAATCTCCTATGAGGCTTGGCTTGTCACTAAACACTTAGAATCGGTGTCAGGCTTATTATCGGTGACATATGTCATGAAATTCATTGTTCTGTGGTAGCAAGACATAACAAAGGACTAAGGTTCCAATGAAAAGTAAACATGCTAAAGAGGAACACTGAGGTAGTGTTCACAGGTTCATGGACTATTCAGAAATCTGATGACAGAAGGAAATACACTTTTCCTAAAAACATTAAGGGTTTTCAGACTCCTTGACCTCCTCCCTGATTATTGTAATGAGATGACATGTTCCGGATGGTTAGGGTCCTTAATAATGGATGCCCCCTTTTTGAGGGTCTGTCTTTTGAAGATGTCTTCAATGGTCTTGAGGCTTGAGTCCATGATGGAGCTAGTTGAGTCTACAACCCTCTGCAGCCTCTTTCAATCCTGTGCATTGGAGCTTCCATCCCGGGCTGCGATCCAATCAATCAGATTGATTGCCACCATGCATTTGTTGAAATCTGCTAGAGTCTTTGGTGACATACCAAATTTCCTCAAACTCCGAATGAAGTACAGCAGTTGGCACTCCTTTGTGATTGAATTAATATATTGGGTCTAGGATAGATACTCTGAGGTGTTGATGCACAGGAACCTGTATTTGCTCATGCTTTCCACCACCTTCAATGATTAGTGTGAGTTCTCCTGGCTTCCTCTTCCTGAAATCTGCAATCAACTCCTTGGTTTTGCTAATGTTTCTTGCAAGGTTGTTGTTGCGACATCACTCAACCAGTTGATCTATCTCACCCTGTACGCCTCCTTCTCACCATCGGTGCTGTTATCAGTCCACTTATGGATGACAGTTGAGCTGTGTCATGCCACGTAATCATGAGTGCGGACAGAGTACAGCAGGGACAACCTTGAGGTTGATCGTCAGCAAAGAGACGTTATTACTTGTTCGCACTAACTGTTTTCTCCCAATGACAGTCAAGAATTCAGTTGCAGGGAGAGACAGAGGCCCAAGTTCAAATTTCTACTGGTGTACTATTGACATTATCCTGACTGGTTGCATCATAGTCTTGAACAGAAATTCAAATGCGCAAGAATGTAAGAAGCTGCAGAGACTCTGTCCAATGCATCAAGGGCACACCATTCCCCACCACCAGCAGTATCTACAAGTGCCACTGCCTCAAGAAAGCAACATCTAACATCGGAGGTCCCTACTATCTGAATTCTGCCATCTTTTCACAGCTATCATTGGGGATTCAGTGCAGAAGCCTGAGGCCTCTTACCACCAGGTTCAAGAACAGCTACTTTCCTTCAGTCATTCAGTTCTTGAAACAAATGGCAAAACTGAGGAATGGATTGCTTCCACAAGGAACCAACACAGATTAGAATGGGTTAAATGGTCTTTTTTTATTGTTTTAAGTATTAAAGAATGAAGATATTTGGCATAAATATTTCCTTCTGCAGAATGCCTTGTCAATGATAAAATAATCTCTGTAGAATGTTCTGGGAAGAGGTATAATTAGATTTATTTTCTAACTGCCCATTGCTTTCAGGTCAGTTTTAATTTAATGGTTCACTCGATACTGCAACTAAATGAATTTATGGTTCCTCATCTAGCATGCAAAAGTTAATTTTCAATACTTCTGCTTCCAAGAAAGGAATCAATAGCTTTTTAACATTGCAGGTATTTTGAAAAATAATTTCTTACAACAAAATGAATAAATACCACAAACAAAGAAGTTAATCTGTGGAAATGGATGGTGAAATGAATTGAAGAATGGGGTGGATGATGAATAGGAAATGGTTATGTGATGGTTATGGTTCTTCCTTGAGCTTTCTTTTTGTTATAAAGAGACGTTACATAAAATGGCCCAGATTGGCATGAGGTGGCAAGGATGTTGTTGGCTTAAGAACAGGAATCATTCAGATTATACTTACAATAATGTACAAACATATGCAGCTGCATTTTGCCTGTGGTTTCCCTTTCATTATAAGAGATTGGAGAGGTTTTGAAGGTTGAGGTTTTGGGGGAGGGGTTTGAAGAAGAATCTTGAGAAATTAGGTAGAGAGAAGATGGTTGCGTGCGGGCAGGAAAGAATTACAAATTGGTGGGACAATTAATGGGAAACATTGAGATGGCCAGTGAAAGAGACTGAAAAGTGTGGGAAGATACTAATACTAGCAAGAGGATCAGGGACAGAGACAGGAAGGGGGACTATTGAAAGGCTTTGAAAAGAGATTGAATAGGATGAGAAGTTCAGCTGATTGGAAGATCAACAAGTTTATAGATGTAACAAAGCACAGATAAAAATGGTGCTAATCCTTCCAAGGAACCACAGAGTACTTTGTACAGGAAAGGAGTCCAATTGCTCAGAATGAGATAGAGGGAAGAGTGGTGTTTGGCAGGTCAATATGTTAAGTGAAAATAAGAAATTAAAAAGTAATATCCATTTGTGGAAGTTATGGTTTAACTTCTAAGGAGGCACGGGGAGATGGAAAAACAAACATAAAAACCTTATGGAAGAATCTGCCCAAACTCAAAGATATAGGGATGATTAAATGTAAGTTTAGTGATTTCAATGCATAGTTTGGATTAATATTTTGGGTGTGAACAAATGTTTCCATAGAATTCTATATTTACAATGGGTGAGCATCTTAACTGACAAGACCAAATAACTTTGTTTGAACAAGTTCACATTAAGAAGTAATTAGTTTAATTAACCAGTTGATTACTAATTTCATTGGTTTGGCACAACATTGTGGGCCAAAGGGCCTGTTCCTTTGCTGTACTTTTCTACATTCTGTATTCTATGGTTTAATTTCTTGTGGTCATGCCAAAGATATTTCTGTTCAGTGGCTTCCTGCTATGATGTGATAGCTAGCTCCCTTCCGCGACAAGGGGCATCAGAGGCAGCTTCTTCACTCAGAGTGTTGCATATTTGGAATGAACTGCCACAAAATAGTGGTTGAGCTGGGCTCATTAGCAACTTTTGAAAGCCACTTGCATACATACATGGATGAGGTTTAGTGAACTTTAGGCCAAAAGCAGTAAAGTGACACTACCTTGCTGAACAACACAGTCAACATGGACAAGTTTAGCTGAAGGATCTGTTTCAATGCTGTTTAAACTTTGACAAGGTTTTATTGCAGCTACAGTAAATCCAAATTCATTACAGCTTGTAAGGTAAGTTTGGAAGTAGTTTAAAGGCTGGTTATTACTTCTGTTAATAATTACAGTACTACTAACTCTCTGACACTGGATTATTACTCTCCAACAACTCTGCATAGCTTAATCTCTCAACTGCACAATGTACAAACTAGCATTTTATTAAAATAACTCTTCATTTGCAACCTCTTTCTACAGACTAGGCCGGCACCATGTTTCATTTCTGACCCTATGATCGCTGACAATTAACATTGGCACTCCACAGGGACTAAGCAGTGCTTAGTCCACTGCTCTACTCTCTACACCCATGACCATGTGGCTAGGCATAGCTCAAACAGCATCTATAAATTTGCTGATGATACAACTGTTGTTGGTAGAATCTCCGATGGTGAAATGCCAGTTAGTTCAGTGGTGTTGCAGCAACAACCTTGCACTCAATGTCAGCAAGAGCAAAGAGCTGACTGTGGACTTCAGAACAAGATGAAGGAACACAAAGCAATCCTCATAGAAGGACCAGAAATGGAGAGAGTGAGCAATTTCAAGTTCTTGGGTGTCAATATCTCTAAGGACCGAACCTATTGATGCAACATATTGATGCAGCTATAAAGAAGGAAAGACAGTAACTACGTTTCATTAGAAGTTTGAAGAGATTTTGTTTGTCACCTAAAACACTTGAACTTTTACAAATGTACTGTGGTGAGCATTCTGAATGGCTGCATCACCATCTGCTATGGGGTGTTGGGGTGGGGAGGGGGGTTGCTACTCCACAGATTGAAGTAAATTGCAGAGACTTGTAAAATTAATCGGCTCTATCATGGGTACCAGCCTCCATAGTATTGAAGACATCTTCAAGGGGCGGTGCCTTAGGAAGGCAGAGTCCATCATTAAGGATCCCCACCACCCAGGACATGCCCTCTTCACATTGTTACACTCAGGAAGAAGGTACAGAAGCCTGAAGGTATGGACTCATTGATTCAGGAAGTACCCCTTCCGCTCTGCCCCACCCGGATTTCTAAATGGTCATTGAACCCAGGAACACTACCTCACTACTTTATTTCTTTTTGCACTACTTATTTGAACTTAAACATTTAATAGACATATATACTTTCTCCAAATTTTTTTATCATGTATTTCATCATACTGCTGTTAAGTTAACAAATTTTGCAACATTAGCCAGTGCTATTAAATCAGATTCTGATTCTATTGCTGAAACTGCTCAAATAACATCCATTACAGTTTATAGAAGGACCCACAATATACCTGCTCATAGTGGAATTTCCAGCCGTGTGTCTTCCACATCCACCTTCAAATCTGCTTTGTCAGTTACTTTGGAATGGTGAATGAGAAAGTTGAAAGGTTTTTAGAGTAGACAGTGGGTTTACTCTAGAGTGGAATGAGATCACAATAATGTCTGAGTTGCATAACACCAGTGTGGGAATGTAGAAGGGCTTTTCTATATTACAAGTATGACATTTCTGCATCAGGAGTGCATCCAATGAAACTGGTTGTCAAGCATCACTTCAGAATATTTTAGATGTGAATTGGAAGATTTCTGTCCAAGGAATTACTTTCATTTGGGCAGATCTCTATCATGTGTGCTTAAAAGCATCATAAGTCGTGTACCCTGAAACATCAAACCTCTGTACATTGCTGACAAGTACTTTGAAACACTTCGCTGCTTCACAGAACACTTTTGTTGCCACAAGCACTCTGAGTACAGCTGAGAAGTTTGACTGTGGAAACAATTTACAATGACTGCTTATGTGAAAAATCCTTGTAAGCAATTTGAGTAAGAGCTTTAGGTTAGATATTGCAGGGGCCGCAAGAAAGGTAAGAGAGCTTGAAAGAGGAGGGAGACAGGAGCTCTTGTTTGAAGATGCAATCCACACGCAATGTACAGGGATAAACACCCACATCTTAATCACTCAAAAGCGATTTCTCTCCAGGTAGTCATATGGGATGCAGGCAACGATTCAGAGGCAGAACACCAGTCAGAAACATTTACCTATAATTCCAGCATTGGACGTCCATCTGTGTAATGTTTTGTAGCTTGCTGCTCACCACAGCAATGTTACATTACTGTCCCTTCAGCTACAAAGATCTGTCTTTGAAAGGACAAGGATTTGTCAGCTTTTGATCTTCCGTAAAGTTCTGGCTGAGAGAGATTGAGGCACCAGACATTGCGCAATCTCTACAATCTGGAGCAACTCATGAAAGGAAGACTTGTACTCTCTCAAAACATAAGTTGTCATTGACAATGAGTTCTTGTGCTGTACTGTCTGAATGCACTATAATCCCTTTTCTCCCCTTAAAAGCATCCTTCAAACTTGCGTTCAAAGTAAATTTATTATCAAACTATTTATATGTCACCACATACTACCTGGAGATTCATTTTCTTGCAGGCATTCATAGTAGAATACAAAGACTCAATGATGAAATTACATATAAACAAAGACTGACCAACAACCAATGTGCAAAAGAAGACAATCTGTACAAACATAAAATAGTTAATAATAATAATAATAAAAATAACAGCTAAGTAGTACTACTGAGAACAAGAGTTGTAGTGTCTTTGAAATTGAATCTATAGGTTGCTATCAGTTCTGGGTTGAGGTGAGACAGACTGCATGTATTCTTTTGGGTAGGCAACATCTTCCACAACTCTTGTCTTGATGTTTACTATTGTCTTTGTAAAGTATTTTTGATCTCAAAACTGAAGTTAATTATTGCCAAAACTTCAGTTTTTCTCTCACAGATATTGTCATTTATTTTGCAACCATAAATAAGTTTATGAAGATGGTGCTTTCAAAGCCAGGCATTTTCACATTATATTTTACTTAATTGAAATTTAAAATCAGCAAGGATGTTAACAAATGGTCAATCTGATCTTAATAGTTTCAGCTCCTATAAGTTAGATTAAAATTTATTCCTTGGTATACCAGCTGGTATGCCATGAATGATCTTGTACTTGGGGGTA
Organism: Hemitrygon akajei; assembly: GCF_048418815.1. Lineage (NCBI taxonomy): Eukaryota > Metazoa > Chordata > Chondrichthyes > Myliobatiformes > Dasyatidae > Hemitrygon > Hemitrygon akajei. The sequence continues at coordinate 113,001,801 of NC_133125.1, forward strand.
GGTTTTATAGCAATAGAACAGAAAAGTGTTTTTTTCTGGATTGGAACTGGCCAGGTTAATCTCATACATGACTGTTACAATGAAATAGTAAAGACAACTTTAATCTCATCCTACTTCCCAAAAAAATCTCCCATTCTGTAAATGAAATGTCACTTTATTGAGTAGAATTTATTTATGTTTTGGAGTTTTCCAAATTTCAATATTTATCAAGTCTAATGTGTGTAGTAATCCTGTAGGCAGAGTGAGTGACTCTATCAATAGGTTGGATAGCTGTGTACCCAAGTAGTGGAATACAAAGTTTCACACTACCTCAGTACATGTGACAATTAACCAGTCCTGAGTGAAACCTGACCTGTAAATGAAGAAGCCATGAAGACAGATAGAGGGGAAGAGAGTATGTGTGAGAGAGATAGAGAGATGAATAGGTAGATAGATGGATAGCAACAACTAGCCTCCTGTGCCTTCTGATTATCCATAGTCCTGAATTCATGATATTGTTGTAAAATAGACAGTTTTAATGTCTTCAGCAGATATATGGAAATGGTAATGTTTATTTTATGACATATGGCATTTTGTGCAACTATGTGGTTGACATTGTGTAAGAGCAGCTAAGCAGAGCTGATTAGTTAGGAAGTTTTTCAGGTTTTCATTTTCCCACTATTGTCATGTGCACTTTCAGCTTCTAATCTGAAATCCTATTGAAACAAACGACAATAACCTATTGTCATTACTGGAATTGTATTTAGTCACCTCAAATGTAATCCAAATTATGATTTTGTAACATTGAAAATGTGCCAACTGATGGACACTAAAACTACAGAGAGAGGAGCAAAAGAAATTAAATTGTTACCTCAGGCCAGCAGAAGAGCAGTGGAAAACGTAATACAAGATCAAGGGGGATGAATTGCTTTATGGAAGCAAAATAATTATTAATAGTATGACTTCCCAGCCACAAAGACAATGCAGTCAGCAAAGAATGGCCAGGTCAATAGCTAGAAGTTGTTTCTAATTTGACCTCAAGAAAGTCGTAAATATAGACAAGATTCAGCTCTGACCATAGAGAAAGGGAAGGATATCTTAATTTCAGTTATTTTAAGAATACTGTAATCTCTCCATCTCAAGTAGCAGAATGTTATCACAGATTTAAGAATACTATTTATTTTTGTCATTTAATAAAAACTTCAGTCAGGATGTGCAGTTGGACAGGAGATTGTGTCTGCAAAAAAGAAACCAGGATGTGAGTCAGCTAGCCCCGTGTTCAAAGCCTGGAGTATGGTGTCCTGTCATCAGTGAGTCCAGAGTTTGGGAACTCGTGTTTAGTGTGTCCAGAGTTTAAGGCCTGGATTTCAGGGTTTGGTCATTGTCGAGTCCAAGGATCAATGCCAAATATCAAAGCCCAAAGGTCTATCCGAGGTTTAGAAGTTGAGGCCCAAAGGCTGAAGCCCAGAGTCTGAGAGTCTGTGTCCACTGGGGAAGTTGAAGGCTGATATCTGCATATCTGAGTCCACGAGGCTGGAGGCCTGGTCATCCTGGGGCTGGGGGACTGTCTGTATATGTGAGTGGATGGATGGGTGGGAGGAAAGGGGCCTATTTTGTTATTGTTTTGCTGCTCGTGTTCCGTTGAACATTGTGGCCATTCTAAGCTGATACTGGAATGTTTGGTGACACTTGTGGGTCCACAAGTCATAAACCCCCATACAGTAGAATAATGCTGAAAGAAGTCCAATGACCTTGCCAGACTTCATTTGGACACTGCGCTGAGGTGGGCAGGAGAACCCGATAACTGCTAGTTAAAACTGCCCAATGTATCACTGGCAACAGCTTACCCACTATCAAGGACATACAGTGTATCATAAAGTTGCAGGAAAAAGACCAGCAAAGACATGAAGGATCCCACTTATCCTGCTCGTAGATTGTTTGTCTCACTCCCATCAGGGAAGAGGCTACACAGTACCAATGCCAGGGGCACTAAGCTCAAAATCAGTTACTTCTTCCAAGAGGTCAGGCTGATCAGCAACTCTACCCGTTAACCCACCCCACCACCCACAACCACCATTACATCCACATCAGCCATTGCTCTCCACAGCCCGTCAGCAACCTTCATCCATCCCCAAGCACTTTATGTACATACAATCAGTTTTACATATAATCTAACCTTGTGTATATATGCCCACATTCACCAGCTACTTACACACAAAGTTTTATAAGGATTGCTTTTATATTTATATATCTTGTGTTCCTTTATGCTTATTAGGTCTTTATTTGTGCTGCATCAGATACAATTTTTTTTCCTTTACCCTCGTGTACTGAAGAATAAACAATCTTGAATCTTAGGAAGACATACTGTAGTGATTTGCATCCTATGATTCACATCTGCAGAGGAACCGTTGCAGAAAATGTACTTCATGTGAGGTCTAGGTTCTTTAAATGGAGTGTCACTTATTGGAAAAGCTATTGATATTCAAGTGATATCCATTGCAAGATAGGAGAGGATTATATACATCATTTTCCCCCTCCTGATTGATTATTGCTGTACTTCCTTAGGTTGGCGTCATTCAATGTCTGCAGTGAGATGCTGAAGATGTTCTATAGGTCAGTTGTTGAGAGCGCCCTCTTCTTTGTGGTGGCGTGTTGGGGAGGAAGCATTAAGAAGAAGGACGCCTCACGTCTTAATAAGCTGATAAGGAAGGCGGGCTCTGTCGTGGGCAAAGTACTGGAGAGTTTAACATCGGTAGCTGAGCGAAGGGCGCTGAGTAGGCTCCGGTCAATTATGGAAAACCCTGAACATCCTCTACATAGCACCATCCAGAGACAGAGAAGCAGTTTCAGCGACAGGTTACTGTCGATGCAATGCTCCTCAGACAGGATGAAGAGGTCAATACTCCCCAATGCCATTAGGCTTTACAATTCAACTGCCAGGACTTAAGAACTTTTTTTAAAGCTATTATTAATGCTTTTTGAGTTAGTGATTTAGATGCATATCATATTATTACTGAGTTAAGTATTGTATGTAATGAGTTTTTGCTACAACAAGTGTATGGGACATTGGAAAAAATGTTGAATTTCCCCATGGGGATGAATAAAGTATCTATCTATCTATCTATCTATCTATATTGATGCTAATATTGTACTGCCAAGTCAAGTCACTTTTTATTGTCATTTCGTCCATAACTGCTGGTACAGTGCACAGTAAAAATGAGAGAGTTTTTCAGGACCATGGTGCTACATGAAACAATACGAAAACTGCACTGAACTACGTAAAACAACACAAAAACTACACTAGACTACAGACCTACCCAGGACTGCATAAAGTGCACAAAACAGTGCAGGCATTACAATAAATAATAAACAAGACAGTAGGGCTGTAAGGTGTCAGTCCAGGCTCTGGGTATTGAGGAGTCTGATAGCTTGGGGGAAGAAACTGTTACAAAGTCTGGTCGTGAGAGCCCAAATGCTTCGGTGCCTTTTCCCAGACGGCAGGAGGGAGAACACTTTGTATGAGGGATGCGTGGGGTCCTTCATAATGCTGTTTGCTTTGCGGATGCAGCCTGTAATGTAAATGTCCGTAATGGCAGGAACAGAGACACTGATGATCTTCTCAGCTGACCTCACTATCCGCTGTAGGGTCTTACGATCCAAGATTGTGCAATTTCCAAACCAGGCAGTGATGCAGCTGCTCAGAATGCTTTCAGTACAATCTCTGCAGAATGTGGTGAAGATGGGGGGCTGGGAGATGGACTTTCCTCAGCCCTCACTGAAAGTAGAGATCAATAGGATCATTTGGTTTTCCATTGGAACTTTAGTTAGATTCTTAATAAATGTTCTGTAATTGAGACACTTGCATCCAATGGGGTTAATAATCTGCCTCCTTGACTCAGCTGGGAATGAGACTGAAGATGTTAAGCAGGGACATCCTCATGTTTGCCAACTTATTCCATCTGCTCCTTTTGTTCCTTGTTGCCCTCTGCCTGGAATCAGCTGCTATCAAAAGCTTGCAATGTTAAGCACCATGCAGCACCTGATCTCTGAGCTTTTGTCTAGGTATGTGATCCAATTTCAGTTTCACCTGAGTGAAATTCAGGTTGGTGGAGTTTTTTAAAAAAAAAAGCAATATGGTGGACAAAGAGCTCTGTTCTCTTAACCTGCAAATACCTATCTCTTAATTGTGTCCTGTCGCGAGTTGGCAGCATACACCTTTCACAAACAATGGTGTTTATTTATGCAACCCACATAACATCAAACTGATTACTGCTTCTAAGTTACAACTGAAAATGGTTTGAAAGCTGGTTCTTGTTTGTAGTAAAATCTACAAGTATCTGGGAGTACAGTTAGACGAGAAGCTAGACTGGACTGCCAACACAGATGCCTGGTGCAGGAAGGCACAGAGTCGACTGTACTTCCTTAGAAGGTTGGCGTCATTCAATGTCTGCAGTGAGATGCTGAAGATGTTCTATAGGTCAGTTGTGGAGAGCGCCCTCTTCTTTGTGGTGGCGTGTTGGGGAGGAAGCATTAAGAAGAGGGACGCCTCACGTCTTAATAAGCTGGTAAGGAAGGCGGGCTCTGTCGTGGGCAAAGTACTGGAGAGTTTAACATCGGTAGCTGAGCGAAGGGCGCTGAGTAGGCTACGGTCAATTATGGAAAACCCTGAACATCCTCTACATAGCACCATCCAGAGACAGAGAAGCAGTTTCAGCGACAGGTTACTGTCGATGCAATGCTCCTCAGACAGGATGAAGAGGTCAATACTCCCCAATGCCATTAGGCTTTACAATTCAACTGCCAGGACTTAAGAACTTTTTTTAAAGCTATTATTAATGCTTTTTGAGATAGTGATTTAGATGCATATCATATTATTACTGAGTTAAGTATTGTATGTAATGAGTTTTTGCTACAACAAGTGTATGGGACATTGGAAAAAAAATGTTGAATTTCCCCATGGGGATGAATAAAGTATCTATCTATCTATCTATCTATCTATCTATCTACACAATACCTGTATGATTATGGCTGTTAATCCCTGATGGGACAACTGTAGGATGTTTCGGCATTCTATTCTAACCCTCAAATATAAACATTCATCCAAAGAATTTTCTGTTTTCCTCTTTTGTTGGTGAATTTCCTTGTAACATTTAACATTGTCATAAATCCACCTGCAAATTGCACCTACATTAATGGGCTTAGAAGAGGCAGACAATCTTGAAAACAATTTTGATAGCTGCATAACTTTAAACAGTTATTTTTATTGTGCTGATAATTATTTCAAGATGTAACTCAAGTGAATATAAATTATCAAATAATGCTGTCAAGATAAAGCAGCTATTAATGACTACAATTTTAATAAAAAATATAAAAAGATTCAACTTAAACTATAGAAATCTACCAAGCAATTTCAGAAATCTTTTAATGTATTTTTTAAGGAAACTGTCTTAAGCAAGTAGGGAAGTTATGGGAACTATGACGATTAAAGAGGAGGAAGTACTGGTGCTTTTAAGGAATATAAAAGTGGATAAATCTCCAGGTCCTGACAGGATATCCCCTAGGACCTTGAGGGAAGTTAGTGTAAAAATAGCAGGGAAATATTTCAACTGTCATTAGAAACGGGGATTGTGCCGGAGGATTGGTGTATTGCTCATGTTGTTCCATTGTTTAAAAGGGGTTCTAAGAGTAAACCTAGCAATTATAGGCCTGTAAGTGTGACATCAGTGGTGGGTAAATTAATGGAAAGTAATCTTAGAGATGGTATAATTAACTGGATAGACAGGGTGTGATTAGGAACAGTCTACATGGATTTGTGTGTGGAAGGTCATGTTTGACAAATCTTATTGAATTTTTTAAAGAGGTTACTAAGAAAGTTGATGAGGGTAAAGCAGTGGATGTTTTCTATATGGACTTCAGTAAGGCCTTTGGCAAGGTTCTGCACAGAAGGTTAGTTAAGTTCAATCTTTTGGTATTAATATTGAAGAAGTAAAATGGATTCAACAGTGGCTGGATGGGAGATGCCAGAGAGTAGTGGTGGATAACTGTTTGTCAGGTTGGAGGCTGGTGACTAGTGGTGTGCCTCGGGGATCTGTATTGGGTCCAATGTTTGTCATATCCATTAATGATCTGGATGATGGGGTGTTAAATTGGATTAGTAAGTATGCAGATGTTACTAAGATAGGTGGCGTTGTGGATAATAAAGTAGGTTTTCAAAGTTTGCAGAGAGATTTAGGCCAGTCAGAAGAGTGGGCTGAAAGATGGCAGATGGAGGTTAATGCCAATAAGTGTGAGGTGCTACATTTTGGTAGGAATAATCCAAATGGGACTAGCTTGGTAAGTGGTAGGGCATTGAAGAATGCAGTAGAACAGAGTGATCTAGGAATAATGGTGCATAGTTCCCTGAAGGTGGAATCTCATGTGGATAGGGTGGTGAAGAAAGCTTTTGGTATGCTGGCCTTTATAAATCAGAGCATTGAGTATAGGAGTTGGGATGTAATGTTAAAATTGTACAAGGCATTGGTAAGGCCGAATTTGGAGTATTGTGTACAGTTCTGGTCACCGAATTATAGGGAAGATGTCAACAAAATAGAGAGTACAGAGAAGCTTTTCTAGAATGTTACCTGGGTTTCAGTGCCTAAGTTACAGAGAAAGGTTGAGCAAGTTAGGTCTTTATTCTCTGGAGCGTAGAAGGTTGAGGGGGGACTTGATAGAGGTATTTAAAATTATGAGGGGGATAGATGGAGTTGACATAGATAGGCTTTTTCCTTTGAGAGTAGGGGAGATTCAAATAAGAGGACATGAGTTGAGAGTTAGGGGGCAAAAGTTTAAGGGTAACACAAGGGGGAACTTCTTTACTCAGAGTGGTAGCTGTGTGGAACGAGCTTCCAGTAGAAGTGGTAGAGGCAGGTTCAGTATTGTCATTTAAAGTAAAATTGGATAGCTATATGGACAGGAAAGGAATGGAGGGTTATGGGCTGAGTGCAGGTCGGTGGGACTAGGTGCGTGTAAGTGTTCAGCATGGACTAGAAGGGCTGAGATGGCCTGTTTCTGTGCTGTAATTGTTATATGGTTATATCATTATATGGTTATAAAGTTGACTCATGCTGGTCCAGCAACAAAAGAGAGCTATATTTCCTTGATTAATGCTCAAGTCCAGTTTTCTGCTCAAAACTGACTGCGATTTTGCTTTCTGAATACATGTGGAAGTATCTTATGGATATTGGACTGCTGATCATGAAAATCACCATGAAGTTTCCATATTATAAACCATTTTTTAAAATTGCCTGTATTTGTTATTTCAATTCTAATTGTAGTCAATTAAAATGTTGCCCGCAACATAAGCTGAAAAGTTTTTTTTATCTTGTCCAGGCATGCCAGGACATACTTAAGTAGGGCAGATGCTGCATGGCAGGACCCAGATTTTAGAAAGGTTATAAAAGCATCACAAATACACTGTTTTATCCATAGCATTTACGTGTACATCTGTTTGTGATCAAATTGTGTGTACTTATTATGGTAAAGTAATTGTATTTTCAGAGTATTTATGATGGAAAAATGTCTCGCCAATGTTGTAACAGCCATGATGCTTTCTGTTATCAATGTGGTGAGTATACACTTAAGTCTCAAAAATGGAGCATAACTCCTCTTGTTAAGAAAGCCTGTGAGTTCTAGTTTGGGTGTAAAATTGGTGACCAAGACAATGCCTGGACTCCTGACATTTATTGTGCAACATGCACTGTTGATCTTAGTTTCACTCAGAGCAACCCAGAAATCAATGCCGTTCACTGTTCCAGAAGGATCATGTGACAAACTGCTACTTCTGAATGACCAGTGTGTCTGGTTTCTTTGCTGAAAACAAGGAATCCATTGAATAACCCAATCTCCCTTCACTCGTGAGACCTATGCTGCATGACTATAGTCTTTGAGTGCCAGGTCACCACTCATCATCTGTTACTCCAAGGAGAAAAGGCTAAATTCACTCACCCTATTCTTGTAAGGCATTCTCCCCAATCCAGGCAACATCCTTGTAAATCTCCTTTGCACACTTTCTATAGTTTCCACATCCTTCCTGTAATGAGGCGACCAGAATTGAGCACAGTACTCCATGTGGGGTCTGACTAGGGTCCTATATAGCTGTAACATTACCTCTCAGCTCTTAAACTCAATCTCACAGTTGTTGAAGGCCAATGCACCTTCTTAACCAGCATTGAGTATCCTATGGACTTGGACCCCAAGATACCGCTGATCCTCCCCACTGCCAAGTGTCTTACTGTTAATGCTATATTCTGCTATCATATTTGACCTACAAAAATGAACCACCTCACACTCATCTGGGTTGAGCTCCATTTGCCACTTCTCAGCCCAGTTTTGCATCCTATCGATGTCACGATATGGACATGTCGAGTGAGCCACATCTGATGTAATCTGAGATAAATGACTTGGTCAGAGACTTAGGTTTGTCAAAGGCAAAAGCAGAATTCAAGACTGCAAGAATGGGATCTGTTGTCTCCAGACACAAAACTTCCACGAGGATTTCAATATTTGAGACAGATGTTTCCAAGAATAACTAATGCCAAGATTAAGGGAAGCATTCTTCATGGTTCACAAATCAAACAGGTTATCAATGACCTGCAATTCAGAGTTTCTAGTGGGACTAGAGAAAATTGCATGAAAGGCATTCAAGTCTGTTGTTGAAAATTTTCTTTGCAAATACAGACACCAAAGTATGTGCAAACACGAGGAAATCTGCAGATGCTGGAAATTCAAACAACAACACACAAAATGCTGGTAGAACACAGCAGGCCAGGCAGCATCTATAGGGAGAAGCACTGTCCTGATGAAGGGTCTTGGCCCGAAACGTCGACAATGCTTCTCCCTATAGATGCTGCCTGGCCTGCTGTGTTCTACCAGCATTTTGAGTGTGTTGTTGACCAAAGTATGTGCAGCAGGTTGACAACGTACTTCAAGCATACAAAACCATGAAGTGCAACATATCATTTAAGATTCATTTTCTGCATTTCCATACAGATTTCTTCCCCACAAATCTTGGCACTGTCAAGTGACGTGCTTGTGGAAAGATTTCACCAGAACATTGCTGTTATGGAAAAACAGTATGAAGGCAACTGGAATCCACAATTCTGGCTGATTATTGTTGGATACTTAAAAGAGAAGCCCCAGACAGGGAGTACAAATGATTATTTGAACAATTGCAAAGCATCAGCACTGTTATATAAATGAATTACATGCAATAAAAGTTAATTTTGTTTCTGAATTCCTATGTGATGCAAGTTGTCTGAAATTTTATTTGTGTTCAGCTTCAAGCAGTTTATCATATTCACAGAAGATTTCTGAGGAAGCAACAGCTTTGGGGGGAAAAAGAATTCTGTCCAGTATTTTTTTTTTCTCTCATCAAAATAACATGAGTTGGGAGTTTTTTATTTGTCTGTTTGAAGAAGCATAAGTGTGTAGCCAGGAGTTCTGGAAAAGTAGTCCTGAACATAGCTATTCTAATATTTTATAGCAATTTCTAAAGTTTTTCCAGTTAGATTTACCAACTTATTTTTAATGGAAAGGATGGTGGAAATCAGTTTTTTTTAGGTCTGTACTTAATCTGATCCGTACACAGTCCTGATGAAGGTCTCAGCCTGAAATATCGACTATTTACTCTTTTCCATTGATGTTGACTGGCCTGCTGAGTTCCTCCAGCATTTTGTGTGTTGGAAAAGTTTTACTGTAGTTTGACAATACTTCAACTTATTGATAAAGGGTACGTGCTGAGTGGGAAATCAAACTGGAGTTCAGGCTATTTTGTAATGTGCTGGAAATTGACAGCTGCTACTTGGGCTGGAAAAACAGGTTCTCATCTTTACTCTATTTTTAAACTGGGGAAGTGCAATAGCTAATGTGGGACATGTATGATTGCCAGTTTAAACACACTGTCCATTTTTCAGATTATACAATATACTGTATCTGACAGATCAAGAAAGAAATATAATCTGGTGTAGGTTAGATTAAGACTTGCATCATTATTATTTGAAGGATATGTTATTTTTCTGAGGAAGAAAGAAAAATGGGTCATTCATTCGCGGGGAAGAAAAATATTAGAGCTACTTGATAAGTAGAGAGATCCTTCATCGCTTTTGAGATCCTCTGATGCTTAAGTACTTTGTGAAGATTCGGGGTGCACCTTATTGTGATGTTTATTGATCTATTTTCATGCTTTTTCTTGAAGAATAAATATTCTGTTTCCTGTAGACCCATAATGTTGCTTTATAAGGAAGTAGGACAGCGATCCTAGGAACTCACCTAAAATCTGCAAGAAAATATTAGCAGCGCATTTATACCAGCATAGTCATAGAACACTACAGCACAGAAACAGTCCCTTTGCCCCCATATAGTCCATGTGAAATTATTAATCTGCCAACCCCAACCACATGCACCCAGACCATATCCCTCCGTACTCATGTACCTATCCAAAATTCTCTTAAATATTGAACTCAAACCTGCATACACCACTTGGCTGGCAGCTCATTCCACATTCTTGATATCCTCTGAGAATTCTCTCTGATGTTACCCTTAAACATTTCACCTTTCACCCTTGACCTCTAATTCTAGTCCCTGTTGAGACTGTGATCAAAGTTAACCGTGGGGGGGGGGCGGTGGGAGGCACTGAAGCTGGTGATGCACAAGTCTTTATTCATCATGACTAGCCAGAGACCTTCAGTGAGTCTTTAAAACTCAAAAGTACATCAATTTTATACTCTTCAAATTAATAGATGATTCAATACTGTGACAAGAATTACCCCTTGTAATAATGATCAGCGAGGCACAGAGAATATGTAATTATCGACAATTACCTTTATTGTCTCAATGGAAGAACACATGAACTTGTACAACTTTTACAAACACGTGCACACCTAATAAATTCCCCTGACCTCCCATGACCAGTCAAAGAACAGAAATATAATACCAGTTAAAAAGTTTATGCTGCTTGCCATATGTTCCATATAGTCCCATTTCCAATCTCCATATCTGTGGGGTTCTCCTCATTCAAGATGGTTGTTCCCTTACAGAGTTACTGCTGCCTGCACTCCTGAAGATCTGCTTTTATATTTAGTCTTTACAATTTCAAATGTTACATTACAGTGTCATTGACTAAAGGTCAGGTATCTGACCTTTAGCATCATTTTATTGGCTCTGGTCCAGACCAGCATGCATTTATTGCTCTTTCCAGCAAATGACTACTGGTAATTTATGGCTCTTTGTTCTCAATCAGCAACCAGCTTGAATCACACAGAGCAGATAACAGACTCCAACAGTCAAAAACCTGCATGTTATATCCAACTAATGAGCACCTCACAAATAACTTATTTGAAAATGATCTCGAGTCCAGCAGCTTACTGGGAGCATCATTATGTCGACTTTAAAACACCAATCAAGCCAAGTGATTTAACTCACAAAATGCAGAAAACAATCTCATAAAATGGCAGACAACACACACAAAATGCTGGTGGAACACAGCAGGCCTGACGAAGGGTCTCGGCCTGAAACGTCGACAGTGCTTCTCCTTATAGATGCTGCCTGGCCTGCTGTGTTCCACCAGCATTTTGTGTGTTGTTTGAATATGCAGCATCTGCAGATTTCCTCGTTTGCTTAGAAAATGGCAGCCTACATCTCCTCCCTCACGGCAAGAACAAAAACAATTGGCGTGTTTGTTTCCACTGCCCTTGAATCAGCATTGTCCTTTGAATTCACTGATTTGTAGACTGTTGCTTTTTGTCCCAGCCAATAACACAATTTCAATAGTTATAATGACATTATTTAACTCAATACTTGGGGTTGATGATGCTTCCTTTGAATTGCATAACTACAGTGGGAGACACGTTTTGAAATGTTCTAATCTTCCAGAGGACCAATTTTGTTCCTTACTATCCTTTTGCCCCTAATCTATCTGTAGAAGCCCTTGGAATTCTCATTCACCTAATCTGCTGGAGCAACCTCATGCCTTCTTTTACCATCTTGATTTCTTATACTTCTCAAGCACCTCATTTGTTTCTTCATGCCTATACCTACAATGCACCTCCTTACTCATGGCCTCAAGATCTCTCAAAAACCATGGTTCCCTGATCCTGTTATCCTTGCCTTTGATTCTGATAGGAACATACAAACTCTGTCCTCTCGAAATTTGACTTTTCAAAGCCTCCCACTTGCCAAGCACATCTTTGCCAGAAAACAACCTTTCCCTCTACACACTTGCCAGACCCTTTCTGATACCATCCAAACTGGCCTTTCTCCAATTTAGAATCTCAACCCCAGGACCAGACTTTTCCATTTCCATAATTCTCTTCAAACTAATGGCATTGTGATCACTAAATACAAAGTGTTCCCCGACACAAACTTCTGTCACTTGCCCTGTCTCATTCCCTAATAGGAGATCTAGTATCTCACTCTCTAGCTGGGACATCTATGTACTGGTTAAGGAATCATTCTTGAACATATTTGGCAAACTCTATCTCATTTGACAAACTGTATCCAATCTGCTCCTTTTACAGTATTGGAGTCCGAGTCAATATAGTTTGAAGTTAAAATCATCTATTATCACAACCTTGCGTTTCTTGCAACAACTTGTGATCTCTCTAAAAATTTGCTCCTCTAAATCCCACAGACTTGTGCATGGTCTAACATCTAATTAATTTGGTCATCCCTTTCCTCTTCCTCCATCCACCTTTATAACCTCAGTAGACAAGCTATCCAGTCTGTCATGTCTGAGCACTGCTGTGATATTTTCTCTGACTAGTAATGTCACCCCTTGCCCTGTAATCTCTGCCTCATTATCATGTCTAAAACAACAGAACCCTCAGAGATTGAGTTACCAGTGCTGCCCCTCCTCCAACTAAATCTCACTGATGACAACAATGTCATACTTCCATGCACTAAGCCCATCCACTTTTCCTACAATACTCCTTGCATTGAAATATACACAACTTAAAACATTAGTCCTACTATACTCAGCCTTCTTGATTCCTGACTTTGTATGTAGGCTTAGCAGCAACTTCCTGCACAAACTCCTCACTATCTGGTACTCTGGTTCTAAATCCCCCTGCAACTCTAGTTTAAATGACCACCCCTCCCCACCCCCCTTGCAGCAGTAACAAACCTTCCCACTAGTTCCCTTCCAGTTCAGGTGTAAACGATCCCATCTGTACTGGCCCATCTTCCCTGGAAGAGAGCCCAAATGTCCCATACATATGAAGTCTTCCCTACTGCACCAGCTCCTTAACCATACATTAAACTCTAAATCTTCCTATTTCTGGCCTCACTAGCACATGGCACTGGTAGTAATCCTGAGATCACATCCTTGGAAGTCCTGTTCTTTAACTAAACACCTAACTCCCTGATCTCACTTTGCAGGATGTCGTCACTCTTTCTAGCCACATTAACAGTACCAACAAGGACCACAACCATATAACCATATAACAATTACAGCACAGAAACAGGCCATCTCGGCCCTTCTAGTTCATGCCAAATGCTTAATCTCACCTAGTCCCACTGACCTGCACTCAGCCCATAACCCTCCATTCCTTTCCTGTCCATATACCTATCCAATTTTACTTTAAATGACAATACCGAACCTGCCTCTACCACTTCTACTGGAAGCTCGTTCCACACAGTTACCACTCTGAGTAAAGAAATTCCCCTCGTGTTACCCCTAAACTTTTGCCCCCTAACTCTCAACTCAAGTCCTTTTGTTTGAATCTCCCTTTCTCTCAATGGGAAAAAGCCTATCCATGTCAACTCTGTTTATCCCCCTCATAATTTTAAATACCTCTATCAAGTACCCCCTCAACCTTCTTTGCTCCAAAGAGTGAAGACCTAACTTGTTCAACCTTTCTCTGTAACTTGGGTGCTGAAACCCAGGTAACATTCTAGTAAACCTTCTCTGTACTCTATTTTGTTGACATCTTTCCTATAATTTGGTGACCAGAACTGTACACAATACTCCAAATTCAACCTTACCAATGCCTTGTTCAATTTTAACATTACATCCCAACTCCTATACTCAATGCTCTGATTTATCAAGGCCAGCATACCAAAAGCTTTCTTCACCAACCTATCCACATGAGATTCCACCTTCAGGGAACTATGCACCATTATTCCTAGATCACTCTGTTCTACTGCATTCTTCAATGCCCTACCATTTACCATGTATGTCCTATTTTGATTATTCCTACCAAAATTTAGCACCTCACGCTTATCAGCATTAAACTCCCATCTGCCATCATTCAGCCCACTCTTCTAACTGGTCTAAATCTTTCTGCAAACTTTGAAAACCTACTTAATTATCCACAACGCCACCTATCTTAGTATCATCTGCATACTTACTAATCCAATTTACCACCCCATCATCCAGATCATTAATGTATATGACAAACAACATTGGACCCAGTACAGATCCCTGAGGCACACCACTAATCACCGGCCTCCAACCTGACAGTTATCCACCATTACTCTCTGGCATCTCCCATCCAGCCACTGTTGAATTCATTTTACTACTTCAATATTAATACCTAACTATTGCACCTTCCTAACTAAACTTCCGTGCGGAACCTTGTCAAAGTCCTTACTGAAGTCCATATAGACAACATCCACTGCTTTACCCTCGTCAACTTCCCTTGTAACCTCTTCAAAAAATTCAATAAGATTTGTCAAACATGACCTTCCACGCACAAGTCCATGTTGACTGTTCCTAATCAAACCCTGTCTATCCAGATAATTATATATACCATCTCTAAGAATACTTTCCATTAATTTACCCACCACTGACGTCAAACTGACAGGCCTATAATTGCTTGGTTTACTCTTAGAACCCTTTTTAAACAATGGAACCACATGAGCAGTAGTTACGAGCAGTGGTACAACCTTGGGCTACTCACTCTCCCGTTTAAGAATGATGTGTATTTGATCCAAAGTGTCTCTGATCCTGGCACCAGGGAGGCATCATATCATCTGGAAATCTTGTTAACACCCAGAAACTCCTGTCTGCTTCCCTAACCAATATATCCCCTATCGCCACAATTTGCCTCTTCTCTCCCTTCCATTCTGAGACAGACAGTGCCAGAGACCTGACCACCGTGGCTTTCCGCTACTCAGTCATCCCTCAACAGTATCCTGTTATTGAAGGAAACAGTGTTACTCTGCACTGATTGTCTATGCTCTTCCCACATTCTGTGAGTTACCCAGTTACTTGTGTCCTGCACCTCGGGTGTAACTACCTCCCTGCGTCACCTGTCGATCAACCCCTCAGTCTACTGAATAATTCAGAGTTTATCCAGTTCCAGCTCCGATCCTTAATACAATCTGAGAGAAGCTGCAGCTGGATACACTTCTTGCTCATGTAGTTGTCAGGGACATTGGAGGTCCCTGTCTTCTCACATCCTGCAAAAGGAGTATTCCACTCTCCTGTCTAGCATACCCATGCCTGTAACTGTTCAACAAGAAAGAAGGAATTAAAGGAAAAAAATTCTGCCTATTGTCTCCACCTCTCCTTGTTGAATCCTTTGAGACAAAGCCAGATTCCTCACTCCAACACTGACCCACTCATTCAATGGCTGCTCCACTTGAACCTAACTTCTATTTATTGACCTAAGCACCTAATTGTGTATTATCCAATATCTCCAAGGTAACTGTGGCATGCAGAATGATCCAACTGATCCCCTTCCTTTGGAAATCTTTCCCTGCCATGCGATCCAATATCTCCAAGGGAACTGTGGAGTGCAGAATATCCCAACTGCCCCTACTCATCTCTTTTGAAATCTCCCTCCCGCTATGCAATCCAAAGTCTTCAAAGGAACTATGGCACACAACACCTTTATCTTCTTAACATCGTTAAAGTCATGATTCAAGAGCAGGAATATTAGACACATTTTTTTTGAACTAATTGATGTTTTCAGATCAGAAAGACGGAAGAATGTGATCATTGGTTTTCATCATTAATTAGTACTTCAGTGTATTCAGGGAACTTTCAACATCCCTTAAAAGCACTGAAGAAGTTATGATATGAACTATCAAAGACACTTAGTTCATTAAGCATGAGAAAAATATAAAGTGTACCTCAATAGTTAATGCATGGTATTTTGATCATGTGTAAAATTGAAGACACTGCCCAGCTGAGACAAATCAGAAAAGTAATATCTCCCTTATAATAAATTTTAAACAAAATTACAAGATGAAACCAAGAAAAGATGGGAAGGAAATGTGAGTTATGGCATGAGATCATAACAATAATCATGAAGGAGAGATATGCCACTAGAAGAGACTTGAGAAATATATAAAGATGCTTTCAATCAGCATGGATCAATTTGAAATTATGGCCAAGAAAGAAATTGTAAAGTGCTAAAAGGTTTGCATTTGATTCACACATCAGAATTAAAACATGCCTGCCTGATCTGACAACAGGATGCACCTAAAGCTTGTGTTCCTATCTTATTACCATGAAGGAGAATGCACAACAAATCAACCTGTACCATGGTGAACAGCAAGAGGGAAACACCAACAATGATTCTGTGCCAAAATATATTTAGGAAGCTAATTTGTTCTGCTCATTGCAATTTTTGCACTATTCGGTGAGACTGCACTTTTAATCTCACACATTAGTCCATACTGTCATGTCTATTACTCATCAACAATCTGTCAACTGTAACACCTTAACATTCATATACTCAATACTCACTCACTTATCTCCACCCTGAAGATCACACTCTCTCTTCATAGTCCCCAACTATGAAATTATGGCTGCTAAGTCACTTATAAAATTTGTATGCTACTCACTTTTGCACATTGGACATCTTTAGCACATCAGCACTAGAATCAGAATCACGTTTATTATCACTGACGTGATGAGAAACTTGTTAACAGCAGCAGCAGTTCAATGCAATACGTAATATAGAAGAGAGAGAAAATAAATAATAAATTACAGTATATGCATATTGAATAGATTGAAAAATGTGCAAAAATTATAAATACTATACATTTTTTTGAAAAGTGAGGTGGTGTCTAAGGGTTCAATGCCCATTTAGGAATCGGATGGCAGAGGGGAAGAAGCTGTTTCTGAATCGCTGACTGTGTGCCTTCAGGCTTCTGTACCTCCTACCTAATGGTAACAGTGAGAAAAGGGCATGCCCTGAGTGCTGGAGGTCCTTAATAATGGACTCTGCCTTTCTGAGACACCGCTCCCTAAAGATGTCTCAGGGAATTTTGTAGGCTTGTACCCAAGATTGTGCTAACTAGATTTACAATGCTCTGCAGCTTCTTTCGGTCCTGTGCAGTAGCCCCTCATTACTAGACAGTGATGCAGGCTGTCAGAGTTGCAGGAATACAACTGTATTAGAGGATAGAGTGCCATCATTTCCTGTTACACCATGATCAATTGTATGATCAACTGTTTTAGAGATAGTGTCATCATTTACTGATCAGTTGCTATATCAATTGTTTGACCAATTACATGATCAACTGTGCCATCACTTCCTGTTCCACATGATCAGTTGCAATATAAAAAGTGAGGCTGGTGGTGTGCTCACAGATAATTTGGAATTCCAGTCTTGTGCTTTGTTCCATTTGGAGGGCCAAAAACTACCACAGGCAAGGCCTGAGTTGGTGGAGACCACAAAACTGCTGGGGGATAAAAAAGAGTTCCTTGTTATGGCACTCCCTGCAGGGGCTAAGATGGTGGTATACCACCATGAAGGAGCTGAGGATTGTTTTGGTGTTAGGTCCTCATAAGGTGAGGTGATATATAAAGACCTAGAGGAGGACTGTAGTGTGTTAGTGGAGTGATAAAGATTGATGGGGTGCGTGGGACTTCTGAGACGTCAGAAAACCAGAATAAAATGCCAAGGATTCTGGGGAGGTTCAACTCCTATGCATGGGAAAGCAGGGAGCAGTTAATGTTCCACAACAGAAAAGGTGAACAACTCTATTACAATATGGAAGACCAAACAGAGGCAAGTCATAATGATAGGGTCTCCGGCACAGAATCTCTCTCTGTGACTCAAAGGGAAGGGGTGGGGGGCGTGGGAGAAGAGGCACACTGTGGTGATGGGGATTCATTAGTTAGGGGAACGGACTGAAGGTTCTGTGTGTGAGAACAACAATCCTGGATAGTAGGCTGCCTCCCTCATGCCAGGGTCTGGGATATCTCAGATTGAGTCTTAAGTGGGAGGGTGAACAACTAGAAGTCAAGGTGCACGTCGGTGCCAATGACACAGCTAGGACGAGTAATCAGGTTCTGCATAAGAAGTTCAGGCAGTTAGGTGCTAACGTAAAGGGCGGGAACTTCAGGGTTGTGATCAAAGGATTGCCACTTGTGCCACATGCTAGTGAGGCCAGACTGAGAAGGATTATAAAGTTTAATATGTGGCTAAGGAGTTGCTGTGGGAGGGAAAGCATAAGATTTATGGGTTATTGGGCTCTCTTCCAGGGAAGGTGTGATCTGTACAGAAGAGATGGTTTGCATCTGAACTGGAGGGGGACTAACATCCTAGCAGGAAGGTTTGTTAATGCTGCATGATGGGGAGTAAACTAGATTTGCAGGGGGATGGGAACTAGAGTGCCAGAACAATTAGTGTGGCGAGATTGTGGAGGCAGATGTTGATAAGACCGCAGACAAAATGTTGAGCATGGTGCGACTGGTTGCATATATTTCAATGCCAGGGGTTTTGTAGGAAAGGCACATAGTAGTGCTGAAAATGAGGTAGCTGGCTTACAAACAAAGACAATGGTAGGAGAGGCTTTTGATAGGGCAAAATTACAGTTAAAATGATGAGTTGCAATGTAAGAGGCAGACAAAATTGAAAAGGTGCATAGAGGACTGTCATATTTGAATGCACTCAGTACACAGAATGGGGTAAATTAATTTGTTGCAGAGTGGCAGGTATGATGTTGCAGGCATCCCTGAAATAATATTATAGCTGCAAATTTAATGTCCAAGGATACACATTGTATCAAAAGGACAGGCAGGAAGGCAGAGGGGGCGGTAAGAAATGATATCACATCATTAGAAAGCGGTGACATAGGGGCAGAAGGTATTGAATCATTTTGGGTGGAGCTAAGGAACTGCAAGGGGGAAAATACCCTGATGGGAGTTGTATACAGGCCCCCAAAGAGTAGTAAGGATGTGGCCAACAAATTACAGTTAGAAAATGCATGCCAAAAGGGCAATGTTACCACAGGTTGGTGCTGGGGGGGGGGGGGGGGGGGTTTAAAGAGTGCTTATGAAATAGCTGTTTGGTTGAGCCCATTAGGGGATCAGCTATTCTCGATTGGGTATTGTACAATGAACCAGAATTGATTATAGAGAGCTCAAGGTGCAAGAACCCTTAAAAGCAAGTGATCATAATATTATCAAATTCACCCTGAAATTTGAGAAGGAGAAGCTAAAGTCAGTTGTATCAGTATTACATTGGAGTAAAAGGAATTACAGAGGCATGAGAGAGAAGTTGGCCAGAATTGATTGGAAAAGAACACAGGCAGGGATGACGGCAAAGCTGCAATGGCTGGAATTTCTGGAAGCAATTCGGAAGGTACAGGATAAATACATCCCAAAGAGGAAGAAATATTCTGAAGGAAGAATTATTTAACTGTGAAAACAAGGGACTAACAAGGGAAAGCCAACATAAAAGCCAAAGAGAGGACATATAATAGAGAAAAAATTAGTGTGAAGTTAGAGGATTGGGAAGCTTTTAAAAACCTACAGAAGACAACTAAAAAAAAAGCCATTAAGAAGGTAAAGATGGAACATGAACGTAAGCCAGCAAATAATCTTAAAGGGGGCACCAGAAGTTTCTTAAGATACATGAAATGTAAAGGAGAGGTGAGAGTGGATATTGGACCACTGGAAAATGATACTGGAGAGGTTGCAATGGTGACAAGGAAGTGGCAGACAAACTGAGACTTGCTTGACAAATCTGCTGGAGTTCTTTGAAAAAATAACAAGCAGGATAGGCAAAGGAGAATTGGGTGATGTTGTCTACTTGGATTTTCAGAAGGCCTTTGACGAGGTGCCTCACATGAGGCTGCCTAAAAAGTATGAGCTGATGGTATTACAGGAAAGACTCTAGCATGGAAAAAGCAGAGGCTGATTGGCTGGGGTCAAAGTCTGGGAATAAAAGAAGGCTTTCCTGGTTGGCTGCTGGTTACTCATGGTGTTCCACATGGGGTCTGTGATGGCACTGAGTCTTTTACATTATATGACAATGATTTGGATGATGGAATTGATGGCTTTGTTACAAAGTTTGCAGACTATATGAAGATAGGTGGAGGGACAGGCAGTTTGAGGAATTAGAGAGGCTACAGAAGGACTTAGACAGATTAGGAAAATGGGCAAAGAAATAGCAGATGGAATATAGTGTTGGGAAGTGTATGGCCATGTACTTCGGTAGAAGAAATGAAAGGGTTAACTATTTTCTAAATTGAGAGAAAATACAAAAAAAAACTGAGGTGCAAATGGCCTTGGGAATCCTTGTGCATGATGCCCTGAAGGTTAATTTGCAGTTTGACTCTGTGGTGATGAAGGCAAACGCAATGTTAGCATTCATTTCAAGTGGACTAGAATATAAAAGCAAGGATGTAACGTTGAGACCTTATGGAGTGCTTTGAGCAGTTTTGGGCCCCTTATCTTCAAAAGGATGTGCTGAAATTGGAGAGGGTTCAAAGGCGATTCACGAAAATGATTTCGGGATTAAATATGAAAATCATTTGACGGCTCTGGGCCTGTATTCACTAGAATTCAGAAGAATGGAGAGTGACCTTGTAGAAAACTATTGAATGGTGAAAGGCTTTGATGGAGTGGATGTGGAGAAGATATTTCCTGTGGCGGGAGTGTCTAAGACCAGAGGACACACTCTCAGAATAGAGGGGCATCCTTTTCAAATGGAGACGAGGAGGAATTTCTTTAGCCAGAGAGCAGTGAATCTGTGGAATTCTTTGCCACAGTCAGCTGCGGAGGCCAAATCTTTATGCATATTTATGGCAGAGGTCGATAGATTCTTGATTGGGCAGGGCATGAAGGGATACGGGGAGAAGGCAGAAGATTGGGGCTGAGAGGAAAATTGGATTGACCATGATGAAATGGTGGAGCAGACTCAATGGATCACATGACCTAATTCATTTCCGATATCTTATGGCTTTATAGTCTAGTATTTTATGAACTAACCATTAGCTGATACTAGACATGGAAGGCATCCAGTGTGTGAATGTTGCAGTGAAAATTCAGAATATATCATCCAAGCTAAGACTGTAAACATCAAAGTTATGGATATCTTGTCAAGGAAAACTTGAGTGTGTTTCTGCACTTCTACTATCATCCAGAATTTCTGGAACAGTATTCTAGGAGACTGACATTAAATGCCTGTTCTTTCACAGTATCACACCTTGGAATCCCATCCTCTCCATTTGGGAACATCTCAGCCAATTGCCCAATTATTGAAATGTTCCTACAACCAATGATCTCACTTTAAGTACTCTTCATCTCATTGCATCAAGTTCTCATTATTTACTGCTATTTACTTACATCTACATTTGCAGAGTTTGTTATCTTTAACACTTTGGTCAGTCTTTCATTGATCCTGTTATAGTTACCATTCTATAGATTTGTTGAGTATGCCCACAGGAAAATGAAACTCAGGGGTGTGTATGGAGACATATATGTACTTTGGTAATTAAATTTACTTTGAACTTTGCATGCTGGTGCCCAAGGCATGAATTTTTACTCATTGCATCAATACCCAGTGCTGATGGATGCCATGATTAATGGCCACTTACATCTTCTTCCGTGGGAAATTAATGGATTTCCACTAGTCTGGATGCATCTTTTGGAGCCTCCCTGTATGAACATGTACAGATGTAGGCAAATAAAGGACAAGCACCAGTAATATACAAAAGGTGAGTAGTCCATAACTCCTGGCCTTATGCCTAGTTATGGCACATATGGTCTCGAATGATGATTTGACTGGGACTTGTTTTCATTACAGAGAAGGCACAAAGTTAATCCATATCTAAAGAAAGGTAACATTGGGCTATGGAGAAATTAGAATTTTAATCACACTTTGATCACAGGCAGCACTGGCAGATCAGCATTCCCTAATTATCCAGGCGAATGTGGTGGAATCTGCCTTCTTCACCAGCCCCTACCTTTGTGATGAGTACAAATATGTGGGTAACAGTCAGGAGAGGGAAGGGCAAGAGTCAGATACTAGAGAGTACCCCTGTGGCTGTCCCCCTTAACAATAAGTACTCCTGTTTGAGTACTGCTGGGGGGGGGGGGGGGTTGGTTGTCAACCTACCTGGGGGAAGCAACAGTGGCCACACCTCTGGTACAGAGTCTGGCCCTGTGGCTCAGAAGGGTAGGGAAAGGGAGAGGATGGCAGCAGTGATAGGGGACTCTATAGTTAGGAGGTCAGACAGGCAATTCTGTGGACATAGGATAGAAACACAAATGGTTACTTGCCTCGCAGGTGCCAGTATCCAGGATGTTTCTGATTACATCCACGACATCCTGAAGTGGGAAGGTGAACCGACGGAGGTCGTGGTACATATTGGTACCAAAGACATAGGTAGGAAAATGGAGGAGGTCCTGAATACAGACTACAGGGAGTTAGGAAGGAAGTTAAGAAGCAGGATCTCAAAGGTAGTAATCTCAGGATTACTGCCTGTGTCACATGACAATGAGTATAGGAATAGAATGAGGTGGAGGATAAATGCGTGGCTGAAGAATTGGAGCAGGGGGCAGGGATTCATATTTCTGGATCATTGGGACATCTTTTGGGGCAGATGTGACCTGTACAAAGAGGATGGATTGCCCTTGAATCTGAGGGGGACCAATATACTGGCAGGGGGAGTTACTAAGGTTATTAAGGAGAATTTAACTAGAATTGCTGGGGGTGGGAACCAAACTCAACAGACGGAGGAAGAGGCTGTTGGCTCACAAATAGAGAAAGCTTGGAGACAGTGTGAGAGGGAGGATAGGCAGGTGATACAGAAGGGATGTGCTCAGACCGATAGTTTGAGATGTGTCTATTTTAATGCATGAAGCATCATGAACAAAGCGGATGAGCTTTGCGCATGGATCAGTACTTGGAGCTATGATGTTGTGGCCATTACAGAAACTTGGATGGCTCAGGGGCAGGAAAGGTTACTTAGAGTGCCAAGCATTAGATGTTTCAGAAAGGACAGGGAGGGAGGCAAAAGAGGTGGGGCATGGCACTGCTGATCAGAGATAGTGTCACGGCTATAGAAAAGGAGAAAGTCATGGAGGGACTGTCTACTGAGTCTCTGTGGGTGGAAGATAGAAACAGGAAGGGGTCAATAACTACTGGGTGTTTTTTATAGTCCACCCAATAGTAACAGGAACATCGAGGAGCAGATAGGGAGACAAATTCTGAAAGGTGTAATATTAACAAGGTTGTTGTGATGGGAGATTTTAATTTCCCAAATATTGACCGGCATCTCCCTAGAGTGAGGGGTTCAGATTGGGTGGAGTTTCTTGGGTGTGTTCAGGAAGATTTCTTGACATAATTTGTAGATAAGCCGACAAGAGGAGAAGCCATGCTTGATCTGGTATTGGGAAATGAATCTGGTCAGGTGTCAGGTCTCAGTGGGAGAGCATTTTGGAGATAGTGATCACAATTCTATCTCCTTTGCCATAGCATTGGAGAAGGATAGGAACAGACAAGTTAGGAAAGCGTTTAATTGGAATAAAGGGAAAAATGACTCAGGCAGGAACTTGGAAGCATAAATTGGGAACATGTTCTCAAGGAAATGTATGGCAGAAATGTGGCAAATGTTCAGGAGATATTTGCGTGGAGTTCTGCCTACCGTATATTCTGGAGTACAAGACAACCTGGAGTATATGCCGACCCCCCATTTCCAAGGTTAAAAAAGTGACTTTTTCATGTTACCTTTGTATAAGCCAACCCCTTTTGTAGAGGTTTTTGATTTAACCAGGAAAGTACTCAGCTTTGCTGGATCCGGACCCTGGAAATTTTGCAAACCAGTACCTGCTAAGAAAACAGCCCTACACATTGTAGAGCGTTATAGGCGAATTCTTAATAAATAAATCAGGGAGGGAAATTTTGGATTAGGTTTCCAATGGAAAAGAATCCTCTGAAATGTAACCCCCGTGAAACTATTTAGTGCCCATCGTAATCTCGTTAAAACATAACACGGGATAGTGGGATCAGTACGTGTACTCAGTATTGAGTTTGTGACTACCATGTACAAAAGATTAAAACAAATGCGATATGCTGCTGGCTTCAAGCTGAAGGTTGTTGATTTTGCTAAAGGAATGAATAATTCTGCAGTTGCTAAGAAGTTTAGTGTAAATGAGAGAGAGAGAGTGGAGGAAGGCAGAGGACACACTGAGGGAAATGCCAAAGACGAAATGTGCAAACTGCGGGCAAACATGCCAGTGGCCAGAACTGGAAGGAAAAGTTTTAGAGAGGGTGAATCACTGGCGATTGTCTGGATACATTGTTACCAGAGAAATGATTTGAGTTCAAGCGTTGAAATGGGACAAAAAACACCGTGAGGTCAGCCAAAATTTCAAAGCTACGCGAAATCAGTGCACCTGATTTATGAATAGATGTGATCTTAAGCTGAGACAAAAAACAAAGATTGCTCAGTAAATTCCCGTGGGGTGTTGTTTATGTTTAAGAACACTGCTGGATGGACAAAGCAGGTTGCTTGAAGTGGGTTAATGAGGTGTGGTCTCGACGTCCCGAAGGTGTCAGTAAGTAAAAGTCGCTACTTGTCTGGCACAAGTTCAAAGTACACTTGTCAGGTGAGACAAAAGCAACACTGAAAGCTGAAAATACGAACATTGCAATCATCCCCGGTGGTTTAATGTCCGTGTTCCAGCCACAAGATGTGAGTTTAAACAAAGCAAAGAATTCATGCGTCGACAGTGGAACCAATTTGACTCAAAAACAGCCAGTAAATATGACCTGTCTTCCGTGTATTCGTTTTTTCCAAAGTTGGCACCCTTTGTATAAGCTGACCCCCTAATTTTAGGAAAGAAATTTAGGGCCAAATTCTCGGCTTATACATCGGAATTTACGGTAGGTACCTTCCAATGACACAGGGAAAGGATAGTGGGGTACAGGAACCATGGTGTACAAAGGCTATTGTAAATCTAGTCAAAAAGAAAAGCTTACAAAAGGTTCAAAAAACTAGGTAATGATAGAGATCTAGAAGATTATAAGGCTTGCAGGAAGGAGCTTAAGAATGAAATTAGGAAAGCCAGAAGGGGTCATGAGAAGGCCTTGACGCGCAAGAATAAGGAAAACCCCAAGGCATTCTATAAGTACGTGAAGAGCAAGAGGATAAGACGTGACAGAATAGGACCAATCAAGTGTGACAGTGGAGAAGTGTATATGGAACTATAGCAGAGATACTTAATGAATATTTTGCTTCAATATTCACTATGGGAAAGTATCTTGGTGATTGTAGGGATGACTTACAATGGGTTGAAAAGCTTGAGCATACAGACATTAAGAAAGAAGATATACTGGAACTTTTGGAAAGCATCAAGTTGGTAAAGTCTCCGGGACCGGATGAGATGTACCCGAGGCTACTGTAGGAGGTGAAGGAGGAGATTGTAGAGCCTCTGGTAATGATCTTTGCATCATCAATGTAGACAGGAGAGGTTCCGGAGAATTAGAGGGTTGCAGATGTTGTTCCCTTATTCAAGAAAGTGCGTAGAGATAGCCTAGGAAATTATAGACCAGTGAGTCTTACCTCAGTGGTTGGTAAGTTGATAGGAAAGATCCCGAAAGGCAGCATTTATGAACATTTGGAGAGGCATAATGATTTGGACTAGTCAACATGGCTTTGTTAAAGGTAGGTCGCGCCTTAAGAGCCGAACTGAATTTTTTTGAGGATGTGACTAAACACATTGATGAAGGTAGAGCAGTAGATGTAGTGTATATGGATTTCAGCAAGGCATTTGATAAGGTACCCTTTGCAAGGCTTATTGAGAAAGTAAGGAGGCATTGGATCCAAGGGGACATTGCTTTGTGGATCCAGAACTGGCTTGCCCACAGAAGGCAAAGAGTGGTTGTAGACGGATCATATTCTGCATGGAGGTTGGTGACCAGTGGTGTGCCTCAGGGATCTGTTCTGGGACCCTTACTCTTTGTGATTTTTATAAATGACCTGGATGAGGAAGTGGAGGGATGGGTTAGTAAATTTGCTGATGACACAAAGGTTGGGGGCATTTTGGATGGTACGAAGGGCTGTTAGATGTTACAGTGGAGCATTGATAGGATACAAAACTGGGCTGCAAAGTGGCAGTTGGAGTTTAACCCAGATAAGTGTGAGGTGGTTCATTTTGGTATGTCAAGTATGATGGCAGAATATAGTGTCAAAGTCCACAGGCCACTCAAAGCAGCTGCACCATTTGTCTCTGTGGTTAAGAAGGCATATGGATCATTTGCCTTCATCAACTGTGGGATTGAGCTCAAAAGCTGAGAGGTAATGTTAAAGCTATATAGGACCCTGGTCAGACCCCACTTGGAGTACTGTGCTCCGTTCTGGTCCCCTCACTACAGGAAGGATGTGGAAGCCATAGAAAGGGTGCAGAAGAGATGTACAATAATGTTGCCTGGATTGGGGAGCATGCCTAATGAAAACCGGTTGAATGAACTCAGCCTTTTCTCCTTGGACTGACAGACAATGAGAGGTGACCTGATAGAGGTGTATAAGCTGATGAGAGGCATTGATCTTGTGGAAAGTCAGAGGCTTTTTCCCAGGACTGAAATGGCTAACACGAGAGGGCACAGTTTTAAGGTTCTTGGAAGTAGGTACAGAGGAGATGTCAAGGGTAAGTTTTTTATGCAGAGAGTGGTGAGTACATGGAATGGGCTGCCGGCAATAGTAGTGGAGGCAGATACGACAGGATCTTTTAAGATACTCCTGGAGATAAGTACATGGAGTTTAGAAAAATAGAGGGCTATGGGTAACCCTAGGTAATTTCTAAAGTAAATATATGTTCGGCACAGCATTGTGGGCTGAAGGGCCTGTATTGTGCTGTAGGTTTTCTATGATACTTGTGAGTAGGGACTTACTGGAATTTAACCCAGCACCAAAAAATCTGTGCAATTCAAAAGGCAAAATTGTATGTGTCTTGGAGGTGAACTTGCACACAGAATATTTATTTAGCCACAGACCTTATCCTACTGGGTGGTAATGCTACTGCCAAATGAGCCTTATATTTTGTACTAAACTATAATGAATTGCTGGTGAAGGCAGTGAATATTCATTGAAAAGCATGGCTGTGGATTGTCAATCAAGTCATTTAATTTGTCTTGGATGATGTTGAGCTTCCTGAAAGTTGAAGGCTGCACTAATCCCAATATGGCCTTGTACATGGCAGGTCGTGCCTTACCAACTTGATTGACTCTCTTGTCACTTTGTCAAAAATTCAATGAGGGTAGGGCAATGGATGTTGTATACGTGGATTTTAGTAAGAGGTTCAACTAAGTACCTCATGGGAGGTTAATCCAGAAGATTAAGATGCATGGGGTCCCTGGTGATTTGGCTGTTTGAATTCAGAACTGGCTTCAGCAGTGAAGACAGAGGGTAGTGGTTGCAAGGACTTAATTGAGCTGGAGGTTTGAAATTAGGGGTGTACATTAATGACCTGCATGAAAATGTAGATGAGTGGGTTAATATGTTTGCAGATGATACCAAAATTGGTGGAGTTATGTATAGTGTAGAAGAATGGCCAAGAATACAACACGATACAGATCTTTGCAGATATGGGCAGAGAAATAGCAGATGGAGTTTAACCCAGATGAATGTGAGGTGCTGCTCCTTGGTAGGGCAAAAAGAAGGAGACAGTACACTGTTAAGGGCACAATCCTTAACAGAGTTGCTGAGCAGAGAGAGATCTTGTGATCCATGTCATGGTTCTTTGAAAGTGGCTATACGGTGGAATCACGTACTCCTTTTTTTCACAGTAGAGCTCAAAAAACAGGGAAATTCGTAAAGAGTGAAACACTAAAAATTAAAAAAACCTGAAATACCAGCCACTCCAAAGTATTCATCCTCCTTTGTTCAGTATATTGTTGAACCACCACTCAGTGCTATTGCAGCCTGTAGTCTTTTTGGATAAGTCTTTATTAGCTTTGTGCAACATGTTGGAACAAGATTTTCCCTTGTAATATTGCTCAAGGTGTGCCATGTTCGTTGAGGAGCAGCAGTGGACAGCAATCTTTAGACCTTTCCAGAGATGTTCGATAGGGTTAAGGTCAGGACTCTGACTGGGTCACTCAAGGATATCAATATTCTTCATTTGAAGCCATTCCATGGTTGCTCTGGCAGTCCTTTGGTCATTGCCCTGCTAGAAGTCCAACTTCCCTTCCAGTTTGTTTTTGGCAGAGGCTATAACCATATAACAATTACAGCACAGAAATTGGCCATCTCAGCCCTTCTAGTCCATGCCGAACGCTAACTCTTACCTAGTACCACTGACCTGCACTCAGCCCATAACCCTCCATTCCTTTCCTGTCCATATACCTATCCAAGGCTTGTAGGTTTTTATCCAGCATCTCTTTGTATTTAGCAATATTCATCTTCCCATCAATCCTGACCAGATTTCCAGTCCTTGCTGATGAAAAGTATCCCCACAGCATGATGCTACCTCCACCATACTTTACAGTTGGGATGGCGCTACCCGGGTCAGGATTCTTTGATGTGCTTGACAAAGTAGGACAAAGTCAGCATGGTTTCAGCAGAGGGAATCTTGCCTGATAAATCTGTGGAATTCTTTGAGGAAATAACAGGCAGGATAGACAAAGGAGAGTCAATTGATGTGGTTATCTTTGATTTCAGAAGGCCTTTGATAAGATGCTGGTCATGAGTTTGCTTAACAAGATAGGAGGCTATGGCACTATTGGAAGAATGCTAGCATACAGGGAAGATTGGCTCACCAGCAGGAGACAAATAGTTGGAATAAAGATGCCTTATTCTGTTCAGCTGCTGTGTATAGTGGTGTTCTGCAGGGTTTGATATTCGGACAGCTTCTTTTCACATTATTTTTCAATGATTTGGATGACAGGATTGATGGATTTGTAGCCAAATTTACAGATGATACAAAGATGGGTGGAGGAACAGATAGTGTTGATGAAGCAATGTGTCTGGAGATGGACTTGGACAGATTGGGTGAATGGGCAAAGAAGCAGCAGATAGAATACAGTGTAGAGAAATGTATGGTCATGCATTTTGGTAAAAGGAATAAAAGCATGGACTATTTTCTAAATTAGGAAAAAAAATCACAAATCAGAGGACAAATGAACTTTGGGAGTTCTTCTGCAGGATTCCCTAAAAGTTAATTTGCAGGTTGGGCCTGTGGTAAAGAAGACAAATACAATATTACCATTCATTTCGAGAGCTCTAGAATATAGGAGCAAGGATGTGATGCTGAGGCTTTTAAGTCAGACAGCACTTGGAGAATTGTGAGAAGTTTTAGGCCCCCTTATCTCAGAAAATACTTGCTGGCATTGGAGAAGCTCAAGAGGAGGTTCACTAGAATTATTCTAGGAATGAAAGGATTAACATTTGAGGAGGATTTGATGGCTCTGGGCCTGTACTGACTGAAATTTAGAAACATTAGAGTTTCTCATTGAAATCCATCAAGTATTGAAAGGCCTAGATAGAGTGAACGTTTCTCATAGTGGGTGAGTCCAGGACCAGAAGGCAGAGACTCACAATAGAGGCACGTCCATTTAGTGCAGAGACAGGAAGGAATTTCTGTGGAATTCATTGTCACTAATGGCTGTGGAGGGCATGTCCTTGGGTATACTGTATATAAAGCAATTGTTGATAGTTTCTTGGTTAGTCAGGATGTTAAAGGTTACAAGGAGAAGGTGTCACAACCACAGATTTGGCAGTGCAGCAGATAGGGCAATTGCGCTCATGAATATGCACATGTCAGCTAATTATTATTTCATTGTGATAGTATTTAATTCAACTCTTTCCATCATATTGCTGCCTGTTTGCATTCGACCTTTCCTGAGAAATTGGAGTCAACTGACTCTGAAGACCAGTGGTATTCGTTTTTTTATTTACTTATTCCTTTCAGCCGCAGTGTAGGCTTTGTTTTGCATTTGAGAGTTTAGGTTAATGGCCCTGTTTGGCCTAGCGATTATTGTTTTCTTTTCCTTTTAACACTGTTCTCATTAAAGTCTGTGAACTATCGACCTGCTTCAGTGCCTCTCGCCCCGCATTTGGGCTATATCCGAACCCGATGACAGGAGGCAGGAGAATGGGGTTGAGAGAGATAATAAATTAGCCATGATGGAATGGCAAAGCAGACTTGGTGAGCCAAGAAGCCCAATTCTGCTCCTATGTCTTATGGTCTTGTGTTCATGTATTATAACCTCTCAAGATATGTAGAGTTAAATCATTACAGAATAATTAAATCTGTTTCATAACATTACCTAAACCTCTCCAAAGTCATTTTCTGGAAATTAATGGCTTTTGCAGGTGTTGCAAATGTAGCTGAGTAAATGGGATATGGTATCTGTCCTAGTGCTGGCCCAATCGGATAATCACATTTCAGGAATGGGTAGGATGTCAGCCCAAGGATAGAAATAAAATTCTCTTATGAGTGAATTTCTACTTTACAATGCTACTCACATGGTATAGATCCACTCTGAATTGAGACTGAGAAAAATGTTTTTTTATTGTGGTAGTATCACTTCAATCTTGGTTTTCTTTTATAGAACAGCTTTAACAGTGAACCAGCTCCTGAGAATTAAACTACAAATCTTGTACACAATAAAACTTTATTAGCAGGAAAATCATAGAGCTTTATAACGCAGGGAGCAAGAGCCTTCAGTATTGCAATGGGATAAATAATTTTCACCTTTCTCAGAGAACTGACATTTCCATGATTTGAAGGTTAAATCAACACATCATCTTTTGTCAAGCATAATTTACAAATCTGATATGATGTTCAAATGTTTGGGAGACTGGCAATATCAACAGAGCTCAGAGAATGAAACAGTTTGTGACTAGAAACAGAGATTCTACTTAATCTGTTTCTCACCCATCGGTGTTTAATGAACCAAGGAAATATGGGAAGAACAGTATAAAGACTATTACTCAGGGAAGCTCTTGACATATTAGCAGGCAATAAAAAGACAAAAAAAACCTCTTTGTACCTAACAGTCGGCCACAGATGAATTAATATTCTAGATGTACTCGACAGCCTGGAATTTAACTGGTAAAATCCCAAGCAGAATATTAAGAGTAAAATTTTAAATTGTGACTGAAACGATGGACCATATTCTCCTGTAACAAGAAAATAAATGGTATGTACTGTAAATGTAATCATCTAGGACAAAGATTTCACCTTTAATTCAAGCTTTCACGTTTGAATGTGCTGATGTACATTTCATGTAACATTACATGCAGTACATGTGATGTTGCAATTCTTGTAACATCACAGATTCAAGCACTATTAGTTTCTACAGGTTAGGGTTGCAATGAAGGTCTTCCATCTCTGTCTGTCCCTACAGTCGCACATAGATATAGAAGGATTCTTCATTGCATTTTTTCACCAGTGTGGGTTGTTAGCCCTGAGCTTAACCCCCGAGACTGCAGGACCAGTGGACCATTAACCCATTGGCCTGTTTGGCCTAAATGACCCTACAAAGAGGCAAAGCTAAATCCCTGACTCCACCACGTAAGCCTCCAAACCCTACAACAGGGTTGTGGTCCTCTTGGATGTGTTCACTATAACTGCATGCACAATTAAATAATTATCAGCGAGCCTTACATGCTCAGACACATTGAATGGCCAGTTCAGCTGGTACCTCCAAAGTTGACAACATCTTTGTATACTTTAGCGAGTCTCACCTTTTTTGCAAAACAATAACTACTATGGAAATCGTTAATAGTTTCAGTTTGTTAGAATTTTTTTTGAGAACTAACATGACCTGGTTTTTATCTGCCAAAGTCCCAAGAGAGAATGGCTGTGTGACTTCAGATCCTCTTTCCTGGAAATCAAGTGGTTCAGTTAAACAGAACATTGATTTTTTTTCTGCTGGAAATCATTTAAAATACATGATATAAAATTCGTAAGGGAGACGGTAGTTTAGCATGTAATTATGAAGACATTAATAAAACTTTTCAAGACTTTTCCATTGAATTTTATAAATCTCAGTTTCCAGTTGATTCTTCTAAATTGAATGCTTTTTTACAAAAGATTGATTTTCTTCTTGATGCTCCTCTTGATGCAAACTCTTGATGCTCCTATTACTGAAAACGAAATTCAGGAAGGTTTTCTTTTCAATACAATCTAGTAAATCCTCTTACTTGATGCTCTTGATTTTCCTCTTACTTGATGCTCCTCTTGATGCTCCTATTACTGAAAACAAAATTCAGGAAGGTTTTTTTTTTCAATACAATCTAGTAAAGCTCCTGGACTGGATGGTTATTCTGTAGGATTTTATAAACAATTTGAAAAATTGCTTTCTTCATATATGTTGGAAATGCTTAAAGATTCTTTTTTGATAGGACAGTTACCTCCCACATTTTATGAAACTTCTATTTCTATAATTCTTAAGAAGGATAAAGAACCTACTGACTACTTCATATAGACCTATTTCATTATTAAATGTGGATCCTAAAATTCTTTCAAAATAATGGCTAATCGGCTGGAGAATTTTCTAGCTAAAATTATCTCTCAAGATCAAACCGGTTTTGTAAAGGGCCGTTATTCCTTCTCTTAATGTTTGTAGACTGTTAAATGTTACATATTAATCCTTTTTTAAGACTCCACAATGTGTTGTCTCTCTCAATGCTGAAAAGGCATTTGACAGAGTTGAATGGAAATACTTATTTAACATTTTAGAGAAATTCGGCTTTGGTATTAATTTTAATAAGTGGATCAGAATGATATATAAAAGCCCTATTGCTACTGTTATTACTAATAATTGCAGATCTCCTTTTTCTCCGCTTTCGCGGGGTACGAGACAAGGATGTCTGTTACTTAATTTGGTGCTGGAACCCTTGGTTATTGCACTTCATGAAGCTAAAGGTATCCACTGAATTTTAATAAATGGGAATATTCATAAGATCTCCCTTTATGCTGACTATCTCTTAGTTTATATTTCGAATCCTGCAGAATCGAATTCCTAGTTTATTGAAACTATTAAATGAATTTGGAGAGTTTTTGGGATATAAACTAAACCTTCATAAAAGTGAATTATTTCCCCTAAGTGATTCTGCTTCTCTATATGATGACATTCCTTTTAGAGTTACGGACTCATTTAAATATTTAGGTATTATTTTTATTATTAAAAATTATAAAGACCTTTATAAAGCTAATTTGGTTCCTTTAGTGAATTTTATGAAACAATTATTTTATAGATGGAATCCACTTACACTTCCATTAACCAGCTGAATTCATGCAGTTAAAATGATGATTTTACCAAAATTTTATATGTATTTCAAAATATCCCTTTTTTTAAACTTAGAAGTTTTTTGATCAGGTTGACTCTATTATTTCATTTTTTTTTTTTGGAATAATAAAAGACCAAGAATTGGTAAATAATCATTTACAAAAATTGAAAAAGGATGGAGGTCTTGCTCTGCCTAATTTAAGACTGTATTATTGGGCTGTTAATATACATAATATGTGTTTTTTGTTATATTGGGCTGATAAAAATGAATGACCACCTTGGGCTGATTTGGAAATGAATGCTGTGAAGCAGTTTCACTTAACCTCATTATTAGAAGCTTCTCTAGCTGTACAACTGGCCAAAATTATTAATTTAAATTTATACCCTGTGATTAAGCACTCATTACGAATTTGGTTTCAGTTTCATAACTTTTTTAATCTCAAAAAATTTAAACTTTTTAGTTTAATTTATCAAAATTATTTATTTAAACCTTCATTAAGTGAATCTACCTTTCTTCGGAGAAATAATGGAGTTTATTCCTTCATGGATCTATTCCAAGATGGCTGATTGATGTCCTTTGAGAAATTAGTAACTAAATACTCTCTTTTGTATTCAAATTGTCTCCAGGTCAGACTCTTCTTACAAGAATATTTAGGTAATTTTCCATATATACAGCATTCTGACCTGTCAGATATTATTTTAAAAATGAACCCTCTAGTGAAAGGTTTTATTAGGAAAATGTATAATTTATTGTTACAACAACAGAATTACCCTTCACTTAAGATTAAGCAAGATTGGGAGAGAGAGGGTAACATGACCTTGATAACAGACGATTGGTTGCGGATTCTGAAGTTGGTTAAATCTTCTTCGATTTGTGCCAGTCACTCTTTAATTCAGTTTCAAATTGTACATCGTTACTATTCAACAAAGGAATGTCTAAAATGTTTTCTAATGTTGATAGTGTGATAGATGTAAAACGGAGACAATCACATTGACACGTGTTTTGGTCGTGTTCTGTATTGAAACATTTTTGGAAATCTATTTTCTCTACAATTTCTAAAGTTTAAAAAATTAATTTACAACCTAGTAACTTGACAGTTTTATTTGGTATAATCCCTCAATATATTCATGGTATTTCTTCATCAGTCCAACATGTAATTGCATTTGTTACATTATTGGCCAGAAGGGCTATTTTGTTGAAATGGAAAGAAACCTTTGCTCCTACTTTGATACCATGGTTCTCTCAGGTGCTGCTATGTCTTAGTTTGAAGAAAATCAGAAGTTGAACTTTTGATCCTCAGTTTGATTTTGAGAAAAAGGTGGGGTTCATTTGCCCGCTACTATCATCTGATTTGAGTTAATTAATATGGTTTCCTTCCAATTTTTGTTTAAATGGATTTGAGTTGGCGGATTGATGTTTTTCTTCTTTGGAAGCTTGTATGATGTATAGCTCCGGGGTTGTGCTCCCAATGGGGTCTTATTTTTTTTGTTTTTTTTAGTCATTAGGGTTTTTTTCCCTCTTAGTAGGGGTTCTTTTTTTCTTCTTTCAAAAAAAAATTCTTAACACTTTTTTTCTTATTATTGATATATTGCTTAGCTTTGTTAATCAGTTATTTGCTAATTTAATTCTTCATTGTACATAATGACATATTGACTAGATTACCTTAATGTATTTTTGTTGATCTTTAACAATAATTAATTAAAAAAATTTAAAAATGAAATCATGTAAAATACAAAATTCTGTTGAGTGGTCAGAAGAGAATTCCGAAATACATTTAGGCCTTGCAATCTACATTCCCAATTATCTGGAAGGTGACATTAATTTTTATTCTGATTTGATAAGTATGCAAATAGATTAAGAAAGTGCAAGCATTGTGCTACGTACGTCAGAGTTTGGTATTCACTTCAAGTAATAGTGTCTTCTCTGCCCTCTGTCTCTGCTTAGAGCATAATTGCTTTAAAAATAAAGCAGCTCCTTGATTATGAGCTGATTCTGCAGTATCAACGTGATCAATGAAGTTGAAGAAGGAGTGTCATCACCAAACAAGCAACAAACAATAAATGATACCATCGATATCCCAATGAAGAGCCTTGGCCTGAAATGCTGTCTTTTCAGTCTCCTCCATAGATGCTGCATGACCTGCTGAGTTCCTCCAGTATTTTGTGCGTGTTATTCTGAATTTCCAGCATCTACAGAATCTCTTGTGTCTGTACAGTATCTTATTTCATGTGGCCAGAATTCCTTCCCTAAATCAAACTCTTCTAATGGTAAATGAAATGCAAGGTTTTATTGCTGTAATAAATTCTCTTATTCCTTGCCCATTACAACCAGATGTGATTTAGAACATTGCTGCATTAACTTCTGACATCTTGACAAGCAAATAACTTGGAAAAAGGTTTATGGTGAGATCTTTTACTTAGCTTCAGTGAATACAATCATATTCTAAACTTGAGCACATGGATAGGGTAGTACCCGCATACAGCTCATCTGTGACAGGCCCAATCACTCTTTTATATGCATCCTAAATCATCCTAAATGCATCCTAGTGGTCACTTTGCCTTTATCAAGCCATCTGTCAGCAATGTTTGATGACCTGCTGGTGAACAGCAGTAAAACTCACTTGCATCATCTTGGCTTCTGTACTCTGGTTAGCCTATTTTCCCTCCACATCCCAAAGCAATGTGGGTTGCTAAGATAATTAGCCCTGGTATGGCTTGGTGATAGAAAATGGGATGAGTTGACTACAATGGCTTACAAGAAAAGATATTGTAGGATAGGGTTTACTATGAACACATAGATGCAACAGGCAAAATGGTCGTCTCCTGCATATTTAGGAAGTATGGAAATATGGTAAGCAGCTGGAGAACCTCAGCAGAGCTTCCTGTAAAGTCAATTTACAGGAACATGCTGATTACTACCACACACACTCATCTCATTCTGAAATACCTTGTTTATTCTATTCTTATCCTCCAATTCCTGTGGACAATGTTTGAACAGCACAGATTCTTTCCAGGTGGATCACCTATCCCAGAGCAGAGTTGAACAAGTTGGCAATGGCCTATGATAGGATCTTTTAATCTACATGCAACAGATAAATGTGTCTCCAATTCCTTACGTCCTCCCCTTCCCCATTCTTCACGTTGATATCCTTCTTCATGGATTCTCATAAGATGTCAACCAGAAGTATAGTTCCATACATTTCTTAGAGGTGCAGGCCCACCCAGTCCCACAGAGCTGAGTACAATTCAGCCAATAAGCTGTTGCTTCTAGCTGTTTTAGTCATGCTAAGGGAATGCCTGGAGACAGTCAGCTCCTCTAGGATCAATGGGTGACAATGTGGGCCTTCTCTTCAATGATTAAATCTAGTCCTGGTAACCAGAAATGGCTCTGACACTATCTGCAATGTCCTGCAAATAACACATCAAGCACTTGCTTTCTTAATGATGGAGGAATGTCAACACGGTAGCACCATAGTAAAAAACAACCTGCTTGAACTGTGAGCTCCTTCCATCAAACCTGCTAAAGTTTCAATTCTATGGATGACTCATTTTTCCATTCATGAGTTACCATGTCCACCACTTCTGATAAAACTAGGTCAGTAGCAGTGTGCTTCCAGGTCTGCACTCCAATTATCGAAGCTGTAGGAACTTCCTTAAAGTAGAAAATCTCTTTCAGAGAAGGCTCTGTAGTGTAACAGCTAAGGGAAGTCCATCAGCATTCGAAAGGTGCTCAGACCTCCTGCAATTTATATTGTACTGATGTGCAGATAGTAAAAGAACCCAATGTTGCATTTGTCTAGCAACCAGGGAAGGAATGCCCATATGTTGACCAAAAATTGATGTCAAGAGGCAATGATATGTTGGTTATGTAAATTGTCGACCAAAGAGAAATTAACAGAAATTCTTAACTCCAATGATAATTGAGTGCTTCCTGCTCAGTCTGGGCATAATGGCATTCTGCCTTGCTCAATGTCCTTGATGCAAAAGCAATTGGACGCTCTTACCAGATAGCATGATGTGTGAGATACATAACTGCCCCCACAACATAAGGTGATATGTCAAGCCATCTGCATGGGCAATGGTGGGCTAAATGCTTCTCATTGTGACAGAGCTGTTTTGGCCTTTTTAAAAGCCTCTTCACAGTGATCTGTTTAGTGCTCGCATGTTGATTTATTTAAAAGCTCATGAAGGGGTTTCAGCATGCTAGCTACTATAGGTTAGGAACAAACTTTGCGTAGTATGTTAGTAGTCCAGAGAAGAATAATACTTGATTTATAAGTGATGGAGCCTCCACGATTGCCTTTACCTTTGATGGTGCCTTGTGAAGCCCTGATTTGTGATCACATGGCCCAAATTTTCAATCAAAGTTTGAAAGAATTCACACTTGTTCTTCTGGACCCTTAGCCTTATCATGAGCCTTTGCAGCGTAGCATCCGGGGTTTGTAGGTGCTCACACTCATTTTTCCCAGTAATGAGTAAGTCACACAAATAGCATTGCACCCCTGTTAATTCAATCAGGATCTGGTCTATAGCTCACAGGAAAGGTTCAGGTGATTCCAACCAGAAGTCTTCAGTACCTGAAAGTGCCTTTGTGAGTCACTGTGGTCAACAGTTCCTGTGACAATGGCTCCACATGCATCTGCAAGTACGCTTTAATGCAAGTCAATCTTGCTAAATTTCTGCCCTTCAGCCAATCCTGCAGAAAGGTCATCAATCAGGGGAAGCGGGTATTGTTGAGCCATAAGTGGTTACCTTGAAGTCTCCACAAAGCCTTAAAAACCCTTCACTTTTTAGGATAGGAACCACTAGAGTTGAACATTTATTTCCAAATGCTGGAAAGGGGGAATATAGCTACATCTGAAAGATCCTTGCTGTACTTGTGACCCTGTGACCTCTGTCTCAGAGGCCGATGTTAGACTGTTTTTAAAAAGAGTGAACCCTCACAAGGTGGTGGGTCCTGATGGAGTACCTGGTAAGGCTCTGAAAACCTGTGCCAACCAACTAGCGGGAGTATTCAAGGACATTTTCAATCTCTCACTGCTACGGGTGGAAGTTCCCACTTGCTTCAAAAAGGCAACAATTATACCAGTGCCTAAGAAGAATAATATGGGCTGCCTTAATGACTATCACTCAGTAGCACTCACATCTACAGTGATTAAATACTTGGAGTGGTTGGTCATGAGTAGAGTAAACTCTTGCCTCAGCAAGGACATTGACACACTACAATTTGCCTATCGCCACAATAGGTCAATGGCAGACACAATCACAATGGTTCTTCACACGGCCTTAGACCACCTGGACAATATAAACACCTATGTCAGGATGCTGTTCATTGACAAAGCTCAGCATTTAATGCCATTATCCCCACAATCCTGATTGATTAAGTTACACAGCCTGGGCTTTTGTGCATCTCTCTGCAATTGGATCCTTGACTTCCTAACCTGAAGACCACCATCTGTGTGGATTAGTGATAATATTTCCTCCTTGCTGATGATCAACACCGGTGCACCTCAGGGGTGTGTGCTTAGCCCACTGCTTTGCTCTCTCCCTCTCTCCCCATGACACTTAGCTCAAGTACCATCTATAAATTTGTTGATGATACAACATTTGTTGGTAGAACTCAGATGGAGATGAAAGGATGTACAGGAGTGAAATGTGCCAACTAGTGAAATGGTGTCGCAGCAACAACCTGGCACTCAACACCAGTAAGATGAAAGAGCTAATTGTGGACTTCAGGGAAGGGTAAGATGAAGGAATACATACCAATCCTCATACAGGGATCTGAAGTGGAGAGAGTGAGCAGTTTCAAGTTCCTGGGTGTCAAGATCTCTGAGGATCTAACCTGGTCGCAACATATCGATGCAGCTATAAAGAAGGCAAGACAGCAACTATTCTTCATTGGGAGTTTGAAGAGATTTGGTATGTCAACAAAAACACACAAAAACTTCTATAGATGTACTGTGATGTATAGATGTACTGCATTCTGACAGGCTGCATCACTCTGGTATGGGGAGTAGGGTGGGGCTACTGCATAGGACCGAAAGAAGTGGCAGGGGGTCATAAATTTAGTCGGCTCCATCATGGGTACTAACCAACGAAGTACCCAGGACATCTTCAAGGAATGGTGTCTCAGAAAGGCAGCGTCCATTATTAAGGACCCCCAGCACTCAGGACATGCCCTTTTCTCACTGTTACCATCAGGTAGCAGGTACAGAAGCCTGAAGGCACACATTCAGCGATTCAGGAACAACAACTTCTCCTCTGCATCTGATTCCTAAATAGTCATTGAACCCATGAACACTACCTCACTTTTTAAATATATATTTTTTCTGTTTTTGCACGGTTTTTAATCTTTTCAATATACATATACTGTAATTGATTGATTGGTTGATTTATTTATTTATATTTTCTTCTATATTATGTATTGCATTGAACTGCTGCTGCTAAGTAAACAAATTTCACAGAACTTGTCGGTGATAATAAACCTGATTCTGATTCTGGTTCTGATAACTTCCTGTGGACCAGTCTTCACAATGCAGCCTCTACCTTTAGTTTGTGGGCACAGTGAACATATCTTGCCATCAGGTATTGGCCACAGCTTTGGCAATCTAAACCCTTATCCTTATAGGATTTAGATTGCCGAAGCTGTGGCAAAAAGAAACATATTCAATGAGACTGTAAAAGTAAAAATATACTGTCAACGACAAACTCTGTAATAAAGAAAAATGACTTTTGGAAAAACAAAATAAAACATGTGAACAAGATGGATCATACTGAGGATAGACCATTTTAGGACACAAAGATGACTACTGGTTGACCCCTGCGGTTGGATGGGGTAACAGTGAGAATCTGTCAGCAATAATCAAAGATTTAAATGAATAGTGGTCCTTTAAGACTTTAACTATGTCACTGTCACAGAAGGCACCTCTCATTGCCAGACAAGCAAGGTCTTGATGTTTGTTTGCCGAAATCAGTGATGAAGCATTTTCCCCAATAGTTTGAACCATTTGTTCAGGAAACAAACCCAGAGAGCCTGAAGCATCTCTGACACATGGTGTTTGCGGTACATTCCATGATGACCACTGTCTGATAGACTTGTGGTCCACAATGTTTACTTGGAAGAACTCTTCCACCAAAGACAGGTAATGTGTCAATGTCAAACCGATTGGGGCATTGTCCAGGAATGGGGTCAGCTCTATCTTCCTCAACACCAGGGGCAAGTAGAACCTTAGTATGTCATGACACTTGGTGTCCATGTACTTTTGATCCACACTGTGCTGGATACAGCAAAACAGAAAGGTGCTCATCATGAAGAGGGCAACATTACGTACACTTCTGCACTCATTCTCAGTGAAGTGTGCATTGTGAGTCACTGGACACACTCCATGACTACTCCGTGACACAAGTCACACCTGCACCAAGTATAGCAGCCCTAAGAGCATATTGCACCAGATGACCAAAGTCTTCCCAGTTATTGACAGAAAGCATCATTTCCACAGACCCAGTTTTTGTTTGACCTTCCAAACCCACTCCTGCCAATTCTTGTTACCAATCTCAGCCCCTCCAAAGCAAATGCCCAGCACTTTCAGGTAGTCTGACCGGACCATGACAGGGTGAGTTTAACTTAACTTCATATAGTGCAAAATGAACTGAATGTAAAGAAGTGATTACAACTGGAGCCACTAATCTCACTCCTTCTAGTGCCTATGACTAAATGTGTATATCCCCCAATGTTCTTTCATTTAATCCCTGTTTGTAGCCATCAGTATACAAACTGAAAATATTTGGGAAGGCTGAGTTGATTTTCTAAATTTTCTTTTCCTGAAATTAGGAATGTGTTTTCTGTTGACTTTTAAAGAAAATAATTTTATATATAATATCACAAAGAATAAATAAATATAATATAATACAGAACATAAATATAACAATATGAATTAAATATTGGTTATCCATTAAATTATCTTGACCACAACATACATTCCCTTACTTATGGACAGCCTAATTACACAGCATTTCGTGCTGCTGCCTGGCAGTGTCCCTGAGATCTGGGTTCAACTTTGACCCGGTGCTCTGGATTCATTCCACACCCTAAAGATGTGTTAAAGGGTTAACCGGCCAATACATGGTTCTTTAGTACAAGCAAACGGCATAAATTATCAAGAGGTAGTTGGATAACATGTTGCAGAGCTACTGTACAGGGAAGTAAAGAGAGGGAGAATAGGACTGATAGGATTGGTTGCTGGGAGGCAGCATGGACTCAGTGGGTTGAATCGCCTCATTCTGTGTCATGATGTGTAAGCCTTTTCATTTATATTTCATCCTGAATCATCACAAATTCTGTACACCTTGTCAGATTGAATGTAATTCTAATGTAATTCCCCTTGTTTAACATTGAAATTGCATTGTGCAAAGTAGTTATCTCAGTAATGCAATTAGCTGGAAATTACTTGTTGTATTAGCAAATGAATGTTTAATCTATTTGTGTGGTTTCTTTGCTTTAGATATTTTAGTTCAATTGTTCATCCATTTTTCGTAATGGAATGATAGATAATTATCAATTCTTATTTCTAACCAGTAAGTGGAATCCAAGCCTAGATCCAGCAATCTCAATTCTCCTTTAATCTTTTACTTCCATTTCCCTGAACAGACCTGAAAAATCAGATTTGCATTAGCTCACGTCAGTCATACATGCATGATGCACAAGTTCATGGACCATTCCGTATCAAAATGGTGAAAGTGCAAAAAATTTTAAATGCTATCTGCTAATA
Organism: Hemitrygon akajei; assembly: GCF_048418815.1. Taxonomy (NCBI): domain Eukaryota; kingdom Metazoa; phylum Chordata; class Chondrichthyes; order Myliobatiformes; family Dasyatidae; genus Hemitrygon; species Hemitrygon akajei. The sequence goes on from NC_133125.1 coordinate 113,044,009, forward strand.
AGATGTCCTCAGTCTTAATAAATTACAATCAAAATGGTTAGTAACTTTTTGTCTAAATCAAGGAATGACTTTATTTGCTATAGAGACATTGGGAATTTGCTGTGATGTGTTGGTCAGGGCAACACACCAAAATATAATTGAAGTTCAAAGTGTGGACGTGCTACTACATTTGTACAAAATTTGGAGTATTTCAATCAGTTTTAAAATCAGATACGAGGAACTACATATTGATTTGGAAGCAGCACAACGCAGAGAAATTGGAACGACACCCGAATGTAAAATAATGAGAAATGATTGCTTTAGACCTGCTTTTGCAAATGAAGCCGGAGGTTTTATCAAAATTAGATGATGAGGAAGAGATTCAATTGGATTGAGAAGAAATAGCTATTATCTTAATTAGAGAACAAAAGAATAAGGGGGCATATATTGAAAATTATAACTTGGCAGTTTAGAAAGGACATCAGAAAAAATATTCACACTGAAGTCTGCAGAAATCTAGAAACCTCAGTGAACTTGGAAATTTTCAATCCATACTGAGATTGCCAAAAAGAGAATGTGATAAATAGGCTTAAAGTAAAGATCAGCAGAGCACTATTTGAACTTTGAACATTGAAGTAACCTGGATTGAAAGTTGGATGCTGGTTTGATTCATTGGTCAGTGAATTGGACATGTTTGTTCACAGTTTACTTCTGAGTTTGCTGACCAGTCAGCAGCAGGTGGTTGAAGACCCAAGCAACGATATTTTAAAGTCGGGGAAGAGTTAAAGCTCCTGTTTGAAGAAATTGAAGTTAGTTACCAAAGGCAATTAAATTTAAGCAAATAATTGACTTGGGGGGGGGGAATCCTGTGTTCCATTCAGCATTCTTAACTTGATTGTAAGTTCAGAACCCCTGCTTTAACAACAGATCATCAATATTTCTGTTAAAAATATTGATAGTTTCATTTGGAACTGCCACCAGTTATTAGCAAGATCCTGATCATTACTATTTTGCATCGATTTTTTAAATCCTATTTGGACTTTGGTAAGGCCTTTGTCAAAACCCCACATTGGAGGCTGGTCCAGAAAGTCAAGTTGACTAACATTCAAGATGAAGTTGTAAAAAGAATTCAGTTTTGTCTCTTGACTGAAGCCATAAGTCTAGTGGTGTGTCTCAGGGATTAGTGTGGAGTCTATTGTTGATTGTCACCTATGTAAGTGATAAAGATGATCAAGAGGTAAACTAGATCAGCTAACATGTGGATGACAAGATTCTGCAAGGAAAGCTAACATATCTTGCAGTGTGAGCTGGACCAGCTAGAAAATATGGCTGAAAAATGATGGAACTTACTGCAGGCAAGTGTGAGATGTTGTACTTTGGGAGGCCATACCACGACAGAACTTACACTGAGGAGTGCAGTAGAACCGAGGGTTCTTGGAATACAGATCATAATTCCTTGATAGTCACATCACAGATAGATTGGTTCATAAAGAGAGCTTTTGGTACATTGGCAATCAGATATCATAAAAGAGTCCAGCAGTTTGCAAGTTATGATGAAGTTGTATCAGACATTGCTAAGGCTGAATTAGGGATGCAGCCCTGGTCACCTATCTACTTTAAATATATCAATAAGCTTGAAAAAAATTAAAAGTTGCTGTTACTTGACATGAGTGATAGGGAAAGGATGAATAAGATATCCCTTGGAACACAGGAGAATGAGGGAAGAACTTGTTTAGCAAAGTTAGCTTGCAGGTGCAACAGGTTATTAAGAAGGCAAACGGAATGTTGGCCTTCATTGCTAGGGGGATTGAATTCAAGAGCAGGGATGTCATGCTGCAACTATACAGGGTACTGGTGAGGCCGCACCTGGAGTACTGTGTGCAGTTCTGGTCTCCATACTTGAGGAAGGATATACTGGCTTTGGAGGCAGTTCAGAGGAGGTTTACCAGGTTGATTCCAGAGATGAAGGGATTAACTTACAAGGAGAGATTGAGTTGCCTGGGACTAAACTCTCTGGAATTCAGAAGAACATGAGGGTATCTTATAGAAACATACAAAATGTTGAAAGGGATAGATAATATAGAAGTAGGGAAGTTATTTTCACTGGTAGGTGGGATTAGAGGATTCAGCAGAGAAGATTTAGGACGGAGATGAGGAGAAACTGTTTTTCCCAGAGAGTGGAGAATCTGTGGAATTCCCTGCCCAGGGAAGCAGTTGAGGCTTCACTAAATATATTTAAGATACATTTAGAAAGATTTTTACATAATAGGGGAATTAAGGGTTATGGGGAAAAGGCAGGTAGATGGAGCTGAGTTTATGGACAGATCAGCCATGATCTTATTGAATGGTGGGGCAGGCTCGATGGGCTGGCTGTCCCACTCCTGCTCCTATTTCTTATGTTCTTATGTTCCTATGTAGCAGGTAAAATAGTGAGCAATATAGATAGGGTAAATATATGTAGGCTTTTCCCCCTGAGATTGGGTGAGACTAGAATGAATGTTCGTAGGGTTTAGGGTGAAAGATGAAGTATTTAAGGGGAACCTGAGGAGGAAGACCTTCAGTCAGGGAGTGCGGAATAAGCTGTTGGAAGAACTGGTGATTGTGGATTCAATTGCATATCTAAGAGAAGTTTATATAGGTTCATGAATGAGAGAGGTATGTGGGGGCATGTTTCAGGTATGGGTCAATGGGAAAACAGATCAGCATGGTCTAGATGGGCTGCAGGGCCCGTTTCTATGTTGTATCACTCTATGACTGAATGTATGTGTGTACTCATTCCTGTTTGCTTTCTGCAAGCTAATTTGTAAGTTGCTAATCATAAATGGAATTTCATTATTCAGATTCAGATTCAGTTTATTGTCATTCAGAAACCACAAATGCAATGCAGTTAAAAAATGAGACAACGTTCCTCCAGAATGATATCACAAAAGCATATGACAAAACAGACTACACTAGAAAATCCACATAACGTTTGGCAATCCCCAATCCAGAGTCTGGAGAGGCTGCTGCACATCCATGAGGAAACTTAGGGAAGACTCAGAAATTCAGGGAATAAGCTTATTTACTTGAAGGTACAGGTTTCATTAGATAGTAAGGTGGGGAGCTGAAGATGGTAGAGCTGGAGTTGGATATGTGAATGTAGTTGTTGCGTGTGATGTAAGTCTGTGTGTGTCACCAAATCATATCTATATGTATACCTCAGACATTTCAGAACCCCATGCATTTCAAACTATAAGAACAATTAAATCATCTTCCTCTCTTTCACCTTCCACTTCTTCCACATTTCTCTTGGAGGATCTGACTTATTCAGCTTATTCATTCTCCATTTCTAAATTTTGCAGTTCTATGGCCAAATCCAGCCTATTCCTGCCACTGAGTCTAATCCAGAAATTACAACCTGAGATGTCCTTCTCTTCAGTTTCTTCCCTATCTCCCAGTACTCACTCTGCAAGATCTCATACTCCTCTCCTCCTCACTCATTGGTGCCAGTATGCACCATGATCTTTGGCTGCTTACTGTCCCTCTTGAGAATTTTCTGCAGGTGCTCTGAGATATCTTGGACCCTAGCATCTGCGAAGCAACACACCATCCTGGTATGTCTTTCATGGCCAATTTGTGTATAAGTAACCATATACTACCCTGAGATGCATTAATGTGGGCATTCACAGTAAATAGAAGAAACAGAATCGAATCGAGGAAAAACCATATACAAGACAGATAAATAACCTAAGTACAATAAACAACATACGGTGCATATGCAAACAGAAAAAAATAAACAAAACTAAATAATAATGATAATAAATAAATGAATAAGTAATAAATATCAAGAATATGAGATGAAGACTCTTTGAAAATGAATCCATCGTTTGTGGGAACAGTTTGGTGTTGGGCTGAGTGTATTTGGGTGAAGATATCCCCTCTGGTTGAAGAGTCTGATGGTTAAACAGTTATGCTCCTGTACCTCCTTTCAGATGACAGCAGTGCAAAGGGAGCATGGCCAGGATGGTAGGTGTCTTGATAGATGCAATGTTGCTGTAAGAGTGCTCCTTGAAGATATAAACAATGACAAGGAGGACTTTATGCATGATGGAGTGGGTCGAAGGTTCAAGGGTTCATTTCATTGACAATGTGTCCATGTATAATACAACTCTGATTTTGGTCTTCTCTGAAAAGCAATGAAATATAGAAAAAACATTGGTGCTGTTGAAAGAAAACACATCAACTCCCCCTAGCATGAAAATGAAAAAAAAAAACCAAATCTCACAAACCCCCAAACACCTTCCCCCTCCCTCACACAACAAATCACCTTCATGGTAAATGGCAACTGAACAACAAAGACCCCAAACTTCCAACACCTGCCCTCACAAAAATATATAACATCAAATTCCCCAACCGACTCCTTGCAGAAAGAAGCAATGACAAAAACATCAAATTCCCCAACCGACTCCTCGCAGTAAAATGCAGCGACAATAACATCAAATCCCAAATCCCCTCCTTCACAAAAAGCAGCAAGAATAGCATTAAATCCACCAACCCCTCCTTCGCAGAAAAGAACAGCGAAAAAAGCATCAAAACCCCCCCAATCCCCTCTCTTACACAAAAGAAACAAACAGATTGCCCATACAGGAAAACACAGACAAGAAGAGCAGTGAAAAGCTTAAAGAGCAGTAATGCAATTGTTTTCAGATACTTACAATGGATAATGGAGCGGAGTCGCTGCATGTGTTGTGAGTTAGCACATTGCAGAGCTTTGTGTTCTTTAAAAACGTTAGTAGCAAAACACTATTCAGAACGAGACAACAGAAATTTGTTTATACAACTATTGAGCTCAATGCTATTGTGAATTAACCAGTAGTATTTTGTAGGGCACAGATAGAAGCCAGTTCCTTATCCAAATTTTAGCTTTATCAGCTCTTCCTTACCCTTCCTTTTGTGCTCCTGGTTTTGCCCATCAATCACTATTCCCCAGGGGAATGAAGTTCAAATTCAAGTGTACATGTACATGTGTACATGTACACCTCCAAGTGAGACAATGCTTCTCCAGACCAGGCCGTAAAACATAGTAACACACATATAGCACACAATAATTTAGGAAAGCAGGAATTAAATCTACTGGTGAATTATGCATAGAAAAACAAAGTAAAGTACAAATTATCCGGTGACACTTCAAATGTAATGCTGCAGGGAGTTCAGAAGCCTAATGGCCTGAGGGATGAAGCTATTTTCCATCCTGACAGTTCTTGTTTTTAGGCATCAGAGTCTCCTACCTGATGGTAGAAAGCCAAAGAGGATGCTGGATGGATGGTGGGATCCTTGATAACACCAACGGCCTTGTGTATGCAGCACTTCTGATAAATTTCCCTGGTGGATGATAGGGAGACCTCTATGGTCCTCATGGCTATTCTCACAGTCCTTTGTAGGGACTTCCAGTCTGAAGTTCTGCTGCTCCCAGAGCAGATGGTGAAGCAGCTTGTGAGGATGCTCTTAATGGTGCTCCTTTAAAATTCATTTAAGAGGAGAGAACCTGGCTTACCTCAATTTCCTCAGGGTGGAGGTGCTGCTGTGCCTTCTTATCCAGAGAGGTGTTATTGAGGGAGCAGGTGAGGTCATCTGTAATGTGAACTCCCAGAAGCTTGGTACACCTAACTCTCTCTATGGAGTAGCCATGTATGCATCGATGGTTAATCTTGACCTTTGTAAAGTCCACAATCATTTCCTTAGTTTCCTCCACATTCAGACTTAGACTAAGGTTGTTTGCTGAAGTGAAAATGAACTGCTTCTGGAGATTGAACTGAAATGCTGAGATTCAAGCCTAATTAAAAACTGATTTGTTTCCCAGTATTCCATGTTTTCAGGATAAACAGATAAAACACATACCAACCTCAATACAATGTGAAGACCAATCCAATTATATGCAAGCTAGAAATTTGTGTGAAACAATTCCCTATACCATTTTTCAATTCAGGAAATTATGAGGATAGATATTTACAGCTGTTCCTTTTTATAATACCCAGAATTTTAATGAGAATGCATATTATTTCAGTCTAAAAGTTCAGAACTTGAAGTAAATTTATTATCAAAGTTGCCATATATTAATTTGAGATTCATTTTCTTACAACAGTTACAAGAAAAAGAAATACAACTGAATTTTATTTAAAAAATTCATAAACAAAACCTGATAACCAATGTGCAAAAGAAGTCAAACAATGCAGTTAAAAATAATACTGAGAATATGAATTGTAAAGAGTCCTTAAAAGTGAATCTGTAGGTTGTAATCACTTCAGAGTACTGATGAATTAAGTTATCCACACCAGTTCAACAGCCTGGTAGTTAGAACCATGGAACATTACAGCACAGAAACAGGCCTTCTGGCCCTTCTTGGCTGTATTGAACCATGTTTCTGCCTAGTCCCACTGACCTGCACCTGGTCCATATCCCTCCATACATCTCTCATCCATGTACCTGTCCAAGTTTTTCTTAAATGTTAAAAGTGAGCCCGCATTTGCAACTTCATCTGGCAGCTCATTCCGCACTCCTGCAACTCTCTGTGTGAAGAAGCCCCCCCCCCCAATATTCCCCTTAAACTTTTCCCCCTTCACCCTTAACCCATGTCCTCTGGTTTTTTTCTCCCCTAGCCTCAGTGGAAAAAGCCTGCTTGCATTCTCTCTATCTATAACCAACATAATTTTATACACCTCTATCAAGTCTTCCCTCATTCTTCTACGCTCCAGGGAATAAAGTCCAAATTTATTCAACCTTTCTCTGTAACTCAGTTTCTCAAGTCTCGGCAACATCCTTGTAAACCTTCTCTGTACTCTTTCAACATTATTAATATCCTTCCTGTAATTCGGTGACCAAAACTGCACAAAATACTCCAAATTCGGCCTCACTAATGCCTTATACAACCTGACCATAACATTCCAACCCTTATACTAAATACTTTGATTTATAAAGGCCAATGTACCAAAAGCTCTCTTTACAACCCTATCTACCTGTGATGCCACTTTTAGGGAACTTTGTATCTGTATTCCTAGATCCCTCTGTTCTACTGCACTCCTCAGTGTCCTACCATTTACCTTGTATGTTCTACCTTGGTATATCCTTCCAAAGTGCAATACCTCACATTTGTCTGTATTAAACTCCATCTGCCATTTTTCAGCCCATTTTTCCAGCTGGTCCAGATCCCTCTGCAAGCTTTGAAAAAGTTATGGGTAGATAACTGTTCCTGGACCTGGTGATGTAGTACTTAAAGGTCCTGTACTTTCTGCTCAATGGCAGTAGCCAGAAGAGTGTATGGCTTGAATGCTGGGAGTTTGCAGACTCCTTCCATATTGTACCATGAAATGCTTCTGTAGTGCAAAAGAATAAACTATGAATAGGTCATATTGTCCTTAAGGCATGTTACTTGGTTGATATTGTATCTAATATACCCTTTCCCAAGCCCTATATTTTGACTGTCAAAAAAAGTTCATTAGTCTGGCTATTGCAAAAGCTCAGTGACAAAGCATCCATGAGTTTTGCAGAAACAACTTCTGAATAATGGCAAAGCTATGTGAATTTATACTTTTCCTTATATTGCCATGGACTAAAATTAGAAATAATTTTCTTCAAAACTGACAATTTTTTTTCAAATGTACTATGGCGATCATTTTTACTGGCTGCATCACCACCTGGTATGGTGGGGGTGGGGGGTGATGGTTGTAGCTACTGCACAGGATTGAAATAAGGTGCAGGGAGTTATAAACTTAGTCAGCTCGATCATGGCACTAGCCTCCTTGGTACCCAGGACACTTTCAAGGAGCAATGCCTCAAAAAGGCAGCATCAATCATTAAGGACCCCTCACCCAGCAAATGCCCTTTCTCATTGCTACCATCAGGAAAGAAGTACAGGAGCCTGAAGTTACACAGTCAATGATTCGGGAATAGCTTCTTCCCCTCTGTCATCGGATTTCTGAATGGATATTGAATCCATGAACACCACCACGCTACTTCTTTAAAATTTATATTTTTACCGTAATTCACAGTTTGATTTGCTGTATTATTATGTATCGGATTGATATGCAGGCACAAAGGCAACAAATTTCACAACATATTCCAGTGAGAATAAACCTGATTCTGATCCTGATTTTGATAATTCTTTGGACATGATACACATCCACTTCTTTGGACAACATTTATGCCAGGACCACTAAACTCAAGAACAGCCATCAGACTGATTAACACTTCCACCCATTCGGCCACCCTGCCAACCCCCACTGTTATGTTTGTTCTTTGTAAAGGCAAACAGCGTGGGCAACAATTTATTAACAATCATGGTTTCTAGCTCCACACTTCAGCGTGCACACCCAGTTCACCAACATCACCTCTTGTTCCAGGTGAACCACCTGCATTGTACATTGGGAGCTGAAGTATTTATTATGTATACATGTAATAATACAACTTCCTCCTTTAAAGCAAACTAACACAATACTCTGCCCTCATAAACCTGCAAGAACCAATAATGCTTTCCAACAAAGATATTTACATTAACTTCAATTGTAATGAGCTTTCCACCACAGATATTTATCTTAACTACAATATAGTCCCTTACAACTTTCAATCAATCTCTCATGTGGTTTAATAATCCTTTGTGGTCCACTATTTTTCTCCACGGATGTATTGCTTTCACTTTCTGTGTTAATATTAGTGTCTTCACCTCTGCTGGCCCATTTGGTGTACAGACGTGTCACAGCTATGGGTTGGAGCTTGTGGTTGTAGATCTACAAGGTTCCTTGCCAGAGATCCACCTTTCTCTATCTGGATCTGGTAGCAATGTGGTGCAGCTTCCTCTTGCATATATCCTTGCATGGACCATGTGCCAGAACCGTGATGTCAGATTTGCACTTGCTATTCAGTTTCAGGACAGGAAAGGTTATCGCTGTCTTGGCGTGATACTGTTTCTGTTTTTCTTTCTCTTTCTCCTCGCGCTTCATACTTAGACCTCAGAATCAACTGCAGAGAACAGTGTGTGAATGAAAGTGTGTTGTTCAAAGCGAACACCACAGGTATTGAGTCCAGCTTGTAAACACAAACAATTCAGTGCTGATAAATATATGCACGTGGAGGATGAACACACACATACAAACGCCACTTACCCATTAAACAAGTTCTCCATGGTTAGGTCAGGAGAAGCTAACTGCTTGCAGAAGGCAAAAAAAAAAATGACAATGACACCCTCAACACACTGCTTTGGAAATGTGGGCTTAATATAGATAATTAGGAATTTCAGCTGAATAGAGAAACTACTCTGGCAATGTATGAAGGACACTTCAACCTTGAAGAGGATAAGGAAAAATAGTAAACCGGAAGTGAAGTAAAAACAAATGTTAATGAATAAGGCCAAGCCTTCCCTTGTCCATGCTGTATGTCATCTGCCTAGGGGTTTATGTCTTAACGCTTCAGTTCTTCAACTGTATAGCCTAGAGATTACCATGATTCTGGATGAGGATAGCATGCAAAGCAATATTCTCATTCTCTGAGGGATGAAGCAAAATACATTCAGGCTGACGTCCATTAGAAGGAGAGTCCATGGATGGTTCCACTGTCCTCATTTTCGTGGTAGTGACAGTAAGAGGTAGGAACAGGATCAGCTCATTTGACCCTTTGCTACAGGGTCCATACATGTGCAAGTTAGTGCAGCTGCAGTCTCTATGTAATTGTAGTATGATGTCTTTACACTTGTACTCAAATCCTCTTGCAATTAGGAGCAGCACAATGCTTCACCATACCAACAACCTGGGTTCAATTCCTGCTGCTGCCTATAAGGAGTTTATATGTTCCCTGTGACCGTGTGAGTTTCCTCCACGTGCTCTGGTTTCATCCCTCAGTCCAAAGGTGTACCAGTTGGTAAGTTAATTGGTTATTGCATATTGGTCGGCTGGTGGCACAGGGACATCAGCGCCAGACTCCGGAACGGAGGTTCCTGGGTTCGAATCCTGTCGGGTTGTTCCCGAGTATGCTTTCCATCTGTGCTGGGTTGAACATTGAGCTCACAACTCGACCTCGTAAAATAAAAGAAATTGCTACAAAATGTCTGTGTGAGGAGGGGCGCGCCACACAGACTTTCATTCCGTGCCTTGTAAGACATGAAAATGCCCGACGCTGGCCTCTCAGGCCTGAGTCAACATCATCATCATCATCCAGTGATTAGACTTGGATTAAATTAGAGGACTCCTGGGTTAGCGTGGCTGGAAGGGCTGGAAGGACCTAATCTCAATAAATAAATAAACAAACAAACAAATAAATAAAGACCAACATTCCTTGATTTCCTAACTGTTTGCTGTATGTCTATTTTATCTTCCAGCACCAGACAAGAGCACCTTGGATTGTCTAAATGCTAACATCATTTAATGGGGCAACACGGTTGGGAAGTGCTAAGCAAAGCACTTTACACCACCAATGACCCGGGTTCAATTCCCTCCACTGTATGTAAGCTCTCCCCATGACCGCACCGGTTTCCTCTGCGTGCTCCAGCCCTCACCCACATTCCAAAGATGTACGGGCTTGTGTTAGGGTTAGTAAGTTGTTTGACATGCTATGTTGGTGCCAGAAGAATGCTAACCCTCATGAGCTGCCCCCAGCTTATCCTCACATTGGGCTGGTTGTTGATGCAAACAGTACATCTCACCGTGTGCTTCAATTTGCATGTGACAAATAAATCCAATCTTTAATCTTTATTCTTAATTTTTCAGCAATGTTGCTTTAAACAATTGGAATAGGGATCATATAACTGTAAAATCTAGTGTAGCCCTTTTTGCAGCCCTTTTTTGAAGTGCTGACTGGGAGTTTAATTTTCAATTTCCCTCTTAATGATCCTCCAGGCAGCTCGTCCTAGCATTGACATTGATTTTTTTCTTTATTTTAAACCGCAGTCAACTGGCATTGCTACTTGCTGCAGAATCTCATCAGTTCAAGTTTTCCAGCAAAAATCACTCCGCCATCCTCTCTACCCCTTTCTTCTATTTTAAGATATTTCTTAACATTACCACTTCGACTACACTTATTGTACATCTATTTTAATATCCTCCTGTCAGGTTCCATGCCAAATATTACTTGACAATAATCTCACAGAGCCTTTGAATGCTCCACACTGATAAAGGGAGCTACTGTTTATGAAACTAAGTTGTCATGGTCATAGGATCCACACTATTACGTTTGAAATGACAACAATTTATGAAAGCGAAGCTGATAAAAAATATCAACCACAGAATAATTGGCCTTCAGTGCTATTTTTCTGAAAAAAAATCCGCCAGTAAGTATAAGACACTAGAAAGCATCTTGGTTAGATTTATTATTATGTTCAATAGCTCTGCAAATAATATTCAATATTGTATATTGTCATTCTTCCCAACACAAGTGTAAAATAATTGTTACTCAGGATCAAATGTAGCATAACAAAATCACATACATAATACAATTTTAAAAAGCATAATAAATACAAATATAAAAGTAATCCTATGAAATACACTGTATGCGCGACTGTTATTTATATACATAGACTGACTGTATGTACAGAAAGTGATGTATATGTAGTGGGGATGGGTGTGTACATAATGAAGAACTTCAGTTATCAGAGTGCAATGCAAGCGGTTCACTTGGATTCGGAAGTGATGTTGGTGAACTGGGAGTGACTGCTAAAGTGTAAAGCTGGAAGCCATGATTGCTAATAAATAGTTCTAATATTGTTACCCATGCTGTTGGTCTTGACAAACGTAGCATGGTGTGAGAAGTCATCATGAGCAATGTTCCTTATATTTTCCTGTGCAAAATACTTGATTTATAATGAGAGTTTTGGCCACGGGTAGTTTCCTTGATACTGATGAATAGTCCAGACAGTTGTAACTACCTGAAAATGGTTCTTAAGGTGGTCTACTTTGTGATATTTCTAATACACTGGCATGTTTATCAGCATGCTTGTGCTCAGTGATTGATGTCTTCTGTTTCAGATTTGACAGGCAGAGGGACAAGATTTATATTTGATTTTGATTATGAATAATGAGAAAATATATTGTTGTACTTTCATTGTTGATGGGCATACTCAAGATAAATCAGAATCAGAATCAGTATCACTGGCAAGTGTCATGAAATTAGTTAAGTTAGCAGCAGCAGTTCTGTGCAATGCATAATGTAGAAGAAGAAAATGAAATAAATCATCAATCAATCAATTATAGTATATGTATAATAAATAGATTTTAAAGTTATACAGTAACAGAATTGATATATATTAAAAAAGTGAGGTAGTGTTCACCCAGAGGGGAAGAAGCTGTTCCTGAACCGCTGAATGTGTGCCCACAGGCTTCGGTACCTCCTACCTGATGGTAACAGTGAGAAAAGGGCATGCCCTGGGTGCTGGAGGTCCTTAAGAATGGATGCTGTCTTTCTGAGACACCTCTGCTTGAAGATGTCCTGGGTACTTTGTAGGCTAGCACCCAAGATGGAGCCGACTAAATTTGCAACCCTCTGCAGCTTCCTTCGGTTCTGTGCAGTAGCCCATCCATACCAGACAGTGATGCAGCCTGTCAGGATGCTGTCCGTGGTACATCTATAGAAGTTTTTCAGTGTATTTGTTGACATGCCAAACCTCTTCAAACTGTTAAAGAAGTATAGTTGCTGTTTTGCTTTCTTTGTAGCTGCATCAATATGTTAGGATCAGGTTAGTGCTCAGAGATCTTGACACTCAGGAATTTGAAACTTCTCACTCTCTCTACTTCTGATCCCTCTATGAGGATTGGTAAGTGTTCCTTCATCTTACCCTTCCTGAAGTCCACAATCAGCTCTTTCATCCTACTGACATTGAGTGCAAGTTTGTTGCTGCAGCACTACTCCACTAGTTGGTATATCTCGCTCCTGTATGCCTCATCTCCATCTGAGATTCTACCAACAATGGTTGCGTCATCAGCAAATTTATAGATGGTATTTGAGCTTTGACTAGCCACACAGTCATGGAAATAGAGAGAATAGAGCAGTGGGCTAAGCACACACCTCTGAGGTGCACCAGAGTTGATTGTGAGCGAAGAGGAGATATTACCACCAATCCACACAGATTGCGGTCTCCAGTGAGGAAGTCGAGGATCCAATTGCAGGGGGAGGTACAGAGGCCCAGGTTCTGTAACTTCTCAATCAAGTTTGTGGGAATGATGGTGTTAAATGCTGAGCTGTCGTCGATGAACAGCATCCCGACATAGGTGTTTATATTGTCCAGGTGGTCTAAAGCTGTGTGAAGAGCCATTAAGATTGACCTATGGTGGCGATACACAAATTGCAGTGGGTCCAGGTCCATGCTGAAGCAGGAGTTCAGTCTAGTCATGACCAACCATTCAAAGCATTTCATCACTGTAGATGTGAGTGCTACTGGGTGACAGTCATTAAGACAGCTCACAATATTCTTCTTAGGCACTGGCATAATTGTTGCCTTTTTGAAGCAAGTAGGAACTTCTGTCCAAAGCAGTGAGAGGTTGAAAATGTCCTTCAACACTCCTGCCAGTTGATTGGCACAGGTTTTTTGAGCCTTACCACATACTCCATTAGATCCTCCATCTTGCAAGGGTTCACTCTCTTTAAAGACAGCCTAACATTGGCCTCTGAGACAGAGATCACAGGGTCACTGGGTGCAACAGCTTTAGTTATATTTTCACTTTCAAAGCGAGCATAGAAGGCGCTGAGTCATCTGGTAGTGAAGCATCACTGCCATTCATGCCATTGGGTTTTACATTGTAGGAAGTAATGCCTTGCAAACCCAGCCAAAGTTGTCGTACATCCAATGTCGCCTCCAACATCATTCAAAATTGTCTCTTTGCCCTTGATATAGCCCTCTGTAAGTTAAACCTGGTTTTCTGGTACAGACGTAGGTCGCCAGCATTGAATGCCACAGATCTAGCCTTCAGCAGACAGCATACTTCCTGGTTCATCCATGACTTTTGGCTTGGATTTTGGTTAAATATTTAGTAACTTTCAACAGAATGTCCGTAGCTCACCATCACCTTCTCAAGGAGGACAATCATGGTTGATCTTTCCAGTGATGCCCACATACCGTGAATAAAGAAATGCATTGAAGGTCTATAAAAACTTTCTGCTGTCAATCATGATCTTGTATGTAAAATTTGCATGCAAGATGCCATGAAATGAAGCTGTGACAGTTCCATGTGTGTTTACATGAGGATAAAATCACAAAGTATGATCCTTCATGTGATGTTGTCATGTCTGTAGGCATTCAAAAGCATCACATTATGCTGATGGGATCAATGATGAGATGAGCAAGTTACGTTAGATGAGTGTATGCCAATGACACTATCATTAGTTATCTTAGTTATCATCATTTCTTCCAGAAAAGCTTCATCCAGAGAAGAGCTACAATTAATATTCCACAACATCAGCAAGCAGCTAGTCTGGCAATGGTCTGTGTTTTTTGAACATCAAAGACGTGTGGGCTTCTGAAGAGGTCATCATAGTTAAGGGATCTTTGACCTACCCTATACCAATGGAAAATCGACACGTTCACATTACATAAGAACATAAGAAATAGGAGCAGGAGTAGGCCATCCAGCCCATCGAGCCTGCCCCGCCAATCAATAAGATCATGGCTGATCTGTCTATAAACTCAGCTCCATCTACCTGCCTTTTCCCCATAACGCTTAATTCCCCTACTATCTAAAAACCTATCTAACTGTTTCTTAACTATATTTAGTGAGGAAGCCTTAACTGCCTCCCTGGGCAGAAAATTCCACAGATTCACCACTCTCGGGGGAAAAACAGTTTCTCCTCATCTCTGTCCTAATTCTTCTCCCCTGAATCTTGAGGCAATGTCCCCTAGTTCTAGTCTCACCTACCAAGGAAACACCTTTCCTACTTCTACCTATTCTATCCCTTTCAAAATTTTGTTTGTTTCTATAAGATCCCCTTTCATTCTTCTGAACTCCAGAGCGTATAGTCCTAGGTGACTCACTCTGTCCTCATAGGTTAACCCCTTCATCCCTGGAATCAACCTGGTGAACCTCCTCTGCACTGCCTCCAAAGCCAGTATATCCTTCAATAAGTATGGAGACCAGAAATGCACACAGTACTCCAGGTGCGGCCTCATCAGTACCGTGTATAGTTGCAGCATGACTTCCCTGCTCTTGAATTCAATCCCTCTAGCAATGAAGGCCAACATTCCGTTTGCCACCTTAATAACCTGTTGTACCTGCAAGCCAACATTTTGCGATTCATGAACAAGCACTCTCTTTCAATCTTTTTATTAATATTTAGAATATTATGAATGAGATACAATTCAAATAATGGTAAGGGATTACAAATATATAGACTCCCATTATACATAAAGAAATACATAAACAATGAATACAGCATAAGTAAGTTTCCCAAAACATAAACCATATAGTATATATATGAACAAGGTAAGTTTAGATATTCCATAATATATAGTATAAAAAAGAGAAAAAAAAATCTATCTAAGAAAGTTAGCTAATCTACTAATCTAGTATCAAGAAAAAGAAAAAAAAACAAAGAAGAAAAAAAATAAAAAAAACTTTTAAAAAGAGAAAAAAAAAGGGCTGTTCATAGTATCTCACGAGTATACATAAACATCAATGACGTCAACTCCGATCCTCTCAACATACATACGATTAAAGCTGAAAAAAAACCAATAAGCCCGGCACAGGGCCATTACATCATATGAAATGTTCCTTCGTTCCCAAATTCTCTGTCTTCAGATACTTTGGAAAGTTTGTTTGAATTAAACCCTTTTCAAAAAGGGCTTATATCAAAACTTTATAATATAATTATGAAGATACGTTCAGTGCCCTTTGATAAGACCAAAAATGATTGGGAAAGAGAACTTAATCTTATTATTCCTATTGAGAATTGGGATAGAATTCTTAAATTAGTTAATACATCATCTATATGTGCCAAACATTCATTATTACAATTTAAGGTTGTACATAGGGCCCATATGTCCAAGGATAAATTAGCTCATTTTTATTCTCATATAAACCCTATTTGTGACAGATGTCATTTAGAAATCGCTTCTTTAACTCATATGTTTTGGTCATGTCCACTTTTGAGAAAATATTGGAAAGATATTTTTGATATTATTTCGGCGGTATTGAACATTGATTTACAACCCCATCCTATTACCGCAATTTTTGGTTTACCGATGATGGACTTACTTCACTTATCTCCTTCCGCCTGTCGAATAATTGCTTTTCTCACTTTGATGGCTAGAAGATCTATTTTGTTGAATTGGAAGGAAATTAATCCTCCCACGGTATTTCATTGGCTTTCTCAAACTATGTTATGTCTAAATTTAGAAAAAATTAGAAGTGCTGTATTTGATACTTCTATTAAATTTGAAAAGATATGGAGACCATTTATTCAATATTTTCATATGATGGAACAAGCACTCTCAAGTCCCTCTGCACAACAGCATGCTGCAATCTTTCACTATTTAAATAATAATCTGCTCTTCTATTATTCCTTCCAAAGTGGGTTATCTGGCATTTATCAAAGTTGTATTCCATCTGCCAGACTTTGGCCTACTCACTTAACCTATCTATATCCCTCTGAAGACTCTTCACATCCTCTGTACAATTTTCTTTCCACACCATCTGGAAATCCAAGCATACGACATCCACCTATTCCTGTCTATCTACTGCACTCATTATGTCCTCAAAGAACTCCAATAAGTTTGTCAAACAGGACCTTCATTCAGGCAGACCAGCCATTCCAAAATTCAAAAAAAATGTTCAAAGTTCAAAGTACATTTATTATCAAAGTATATATATTTATCCATCCTTGAAATTCATCTCCTTATTGGCAGCCACAAAACAAAGAAGCTCAATAGAACCATTAAAATAAAAGAAAACCATTCAATACACAATATGCAGGAAAAAAACAAATCATACAAACAATAAAAGGAAACAAATAACATTCAGAACTGAGGTTCACAAAACTGAGACTCAAGCCAGGCATATTCAGTTGCAGACCACAGCCACAGAAAAGTAAACTGTGAAGCAACGAGCCGAAGTTCAGTGCAGGGATGATTCTTTCATGAGATTGAAACAAACATGATCATCTTTGCTCTTTCATGTGAGATTCTAGTAGTATTTGTTCTATGTATTAATTATCATCTGACCTTCTGAACAAAGATGTCCTTAGCAGCAATGGAAGGTTGCTGATTGATTTGACTATTCAAGTCAATATATTGGATTGTTTAGTTGATGGGCAGAATAATCCCCTGATCTTGATGTGGAGTCGAATTGCTATCTAGAGCCCTGTAATTAGTAGCTACTTTATTCTGTGCTGATGAAGCAAAGTTTAGTCAGGGGAAGAGGAGTGAGATTTATTGATCTGTGCCATTTGCATGTTTCTTTGCCAGAGCTTAGACTCAGGAGGAGTCTGGAGGAGGAGGAGGAGGGAACAATAAAGTTGGCTGCGTCCTGATCAACACAGTACATTGCTCTGGCATGCTTTGTATTGTTATAACTCTAATGGGTTCAAGATTGAGAGCCATTCTGGCAGAAGGAACAAAGGAAAAAGAAGAAAAAAATTGCAGATGACATGGAGGAGCACAAAATCCATTTTGGTAACTCAGCCATTCTGGATGATAATCAATCCCATCTGTTGTATAATCTGATGAACTATTAGATTCAGTGAAAACTGTGACTACATGATGTACATTCCATGATCTAGGATCCATTATAACTCTAACACTAGCACCTCAGTTACTTCCTAATGGAGAACATAAAAGGTAATGCAGAGGTCCATTACCTGCAGTAGCTCCATGGGGTCTCACTGCTGATCCACTCTCTGATGTTAGGAAGCCTTTTACTTCCACACCTACAACAGAATCTTCCTGGAGGTCAGATGCCACTCTGTCAATGGATTCATCATTAAGACTAATGATAGTAATGGACTATTCTGAACCACGACATAGATCTTTCTGTTTTTGGCCTGCCATTGCTGATCTACCAGTAGCAACTCCATGACTGTTCTTCATTTGAATAGGACATCTGAACATCATTTAAAGTTATTTTATCAATTGTATTATTTTTTAAATAGTTAGGTTCATGTAATTTCCCCTTACATATTGAAAATCCATTTCAACTTTGAAATATCTGTAAAATATCAGAGTTACTGATGACTCTGAGGACTGATTGTCATGTCCCACCTTACCACTCACACCCTGCACTGCTCTGTTTGTGAAGGGGTGTGGAATGAAGTCTTCTACTCAGCCCATCGTTAGTGCTGCAACAGGTCAGAAGGATTTCTTGCTTTGTGGCTGCTTATAAGTAAACGTCTCTCAAGGTTGTTTAATTTATACATTCTTTAATAATAAATGTAGTTTGATTGTTTTGACTCCTTTGAGTGACTGTGAGATGTGTGTGGGGATCAGCGCAGATGGTCAGGTAATGTGTTTTAATCCCACCACTAATTAATTGACAATTACATTTTAAAATGCTTCAAACTTAATATATGGAACATAACCAACACTTAAAAAATGCCTATCAATTTACCTTGATGCT
The DNA here is from genome assembly GCF_048418815.1 of Hemitrygon akajei. Taxonomy (NCBI): domain Eukaryota; kingdom Metazoa; phylum Chordata; class Chondrichthyes; order Myliobatiformes; family Dasyatidae; genus Hemitrygon; species Hemitrygon akajei. The sequence continues at coordinate 113,062,542 of NC_133125.1, forward strand.
TTCTGTTTAATATTTATTAGAGGTCCTCTTGGCCTGAAAAGTTGACTCTATTCCTTTCCATAGAAGCTGCCTGACCTACTGAGTTCCTCCACCATGTTGTGTGTGTGTTACTCTGGATTTCCAGCATCTGCAGTATCTTTTGAGTTTATGATTTTCTGACTTCCCTCCCCCACCTTCTTATTTTGCCTCCTTCCCCCTTCCTTTCCAGTCCTGAAAAAGGGCTCAGCCTGAAACATAAACTCTTCATTCCTTTCCATTGATGCTCTCTGACCAGCTGAGTTCCACCAACATTTTGTGTGTGCTACTCCTGCATATTTAAGTTTGCTGAAAAGTCTTTCCGATATCCTTTAAGGTGGTTGTAAGTGCATTTAGGTAACAAAGATATACCTCAGACTCTACACTCACAGTGAGTTTTAATAGTCTGCCTGTTGGCTGACAGACACCTCAAGTAACAGGGAGGAAATAGTAACGTTAACATTGGGGTAAAAAGCTCACTTAAAGATGGATTTTAACCATTTCTCCAACACTTTCAACACTTTCTACCTTATTTTTCCTGACCTTGTTTCAAAGAAGATTAACAGAATTTTCCAAGACATTTTGAGTACTGTAATGCTTGAACTTTTATAATTAAATTATAGTTTATAAATGGAGCTGCTTTAAAACCCTTTAATTGAAATGATTAGCTCATGAAAATTTATTCATCATTTGCCTCATATTTCTTATTATTTGTGTTTTTCATTTTAAACTCTGCTAGTTACATTTAATTTGATTATTTCATATTTGTCATCAATTTGAACAGTTTGTTCTTATTTTCTACTATAAAGACTAATGCAAAGCAATTACTCATGCCTGCTACTTCCAAACTTTTCACTTGCACTGTATGTAATTGACCTACAGTAAACCTAGACATTCACTATCTCTTAAAACTCTTGTCAGTTTCCTTATTTTGTCCTTTATTTCTCGCAATCTTTTTGTCAAATTATCTTCCTGGATCTCCTTGTAACTATTGAATTTGTCCTTTAATTTTCCTCCCTTCCTTTGTTAACAAGGAATTAATTATAAGACTAGGGCTGCTTTATGGTACAAAAACTTCTCTGCAGAGTTCTCACTTTGCTGTGGTAGATTTATCAATTAATTTTTCGACCCAGTTTATTGTTCGATTTTTATGTCATTGTCCAATGTTCATTTAATATAAATTTTAATGTGTTTCATGACTCAAGCCCAATATTAATCCCTTCGTGCCATGGTCACTCTCAGCTCTGTGTGTCATTGCTCTTGGATTGTGGACTAATTGAGTCTTATTACTCATCACTAAATCTAATATAGCCTAAATTAGTTAGAATTTGGCTAATGCAAGTTAATTTAGGCAGCCTGAAGCAAATTTTTACAGCTCTTGATTTCAGTATTTTCCATTTCTGTTTGATTTCAGTAGCTGAAATCTATCCAACTCTCTCTTACTCTCTGCTTTATATGCCAGATTGCTGTACTGGAATGCAATGTAAGAGTGAATAAAGATATATAATGTCCTACGCAAAGTATTTAATTATTTTACATGTTAATAATTAAGATATTTATTAATATTGTTAGTAAGTATGCATTCCCTGCACAAACAAGCATAAATTTGCATCAGAAAAGTAAAATCTTCTTATTTATTTATTGCTGGTGCTTCCCTTAGTAACCACAGAATGTATGCCTTGATGTCACACAGGACTTGTTAATTTGTTTGCAATTTATAATTTGTACCTGAACTGATATTGTAATAAAGTCTAATTTTGACTGCACCTGTCTTCTCCCACTGATGTGATATGCAGTTGTTTGGAATGAATATTCATGTGCCATTGTACAAAATCTCACGTTGTTCATAATTATTGGCTGGTCTATGTTGGCAATGTTCATATAGCAGAGCATGATTGCAGTATGAACAAATGCGATACTGAGGTATTTGAGATCTGATTCTGAGAGAGGGTTGGGCATCATGGGGAGGAAAAAAGAGGCAAACATTTGGTGATATCATGAATAAAAAGATTCTGCTATAATTAGCAGCGGAACTTCACTTTTTCTTCTGTTTCTTTCCCATTAAGTGGCGTGACACCCTTCAGGCAATTGATTTATGCTTTTTCTCTATGTGATTAAGCATTTTCATGTTTACTTTTGAAATGAGCAGTTTCAGATCTGTATTTGGTCAGAAAATAGGAAGAAGGAAAGTACTTTGGCTGGCAGAGGCCAGATGCTTATGTTGGAGCTAAAGAAGTTTCTATCCAAATCCATCTTGTTGTTTTCCCAGCAAAAGAATTGCTTTTCCCTTATTCAATGCTCCTCATTCACTACGTCAAGCCATTGAGTCTGTAATGAACCCAGGGAGCAAGGATGCTATATCTTGACTCTCAAGTCATTTTTGGATAGAATTTGGCTAAATGCCTAGTTGATGTTCCAACACCTCAGCAAGAGCAGAACAGATGACTAGGTTGTGGAGCTGACCATCTACTTACACCAAAATCCTGTGGTAATCTCCAATGAGAAATCAGGCAGTCATGGTTTGGAGCATGGCAATTGGAAAAGAGGAAGGAATGAAGCAATGATTGAGGCATGGTCAGAGAAGATCAGAACATGGCAGCAAGGAGGGCAAAAGAAGTGGAAAGAAAATTAACAAGTAGTTTGATGGCACCGTTAAAATAATAAAATTATTTATTAAAACATTTTAAATCATTAAAACAATGATTTTCAGAGGATTAATAAAAACATGATAATGGCCTACAGGAGAAGGACTTAGTCAATAAGATATGTTATGAAAATGAAAATCAGAGACTTGAAGAAGAAATGCTAGAACTTAGAACATTGACATCTGAAGATGGTCCCAATGGCAGAGCATTTAAATTCAGACTTGTTCTTTTCACCTCAATTTGAGGAGTACAGATGACTAGAAAAGGGACTTAGACCATAACATCATAAGGTATAGGAGCAGAATTAGGCCATTTGTCCCATGTCTGCTCCACCATTTCATCATGGCTGATCTAATTTTACGCCTAGCCCCAATCTCTGCTTTCTCCCCATAACCCTCCATGCCCTGACCAATCAAGAATCTATAAACCTGAAATATCTGCCTGAAATATACATAACGACTTGGCATCTACAGCTGCCTGTGGCAAAGAATTCCACGGATTCACAACTTTCCAGCTAAAGAAATTCCTCTTCATCTCCATTCTAAAAGGATGCCTCTGTATTCTGAAGCTATGTTCTCTGGATTTCACTCTCCCACCAAAGGAGACATCCTCTGACCATTCACTCTATCAAGGCCTTTCACTATTTGATAGGTTTCAATGAGGTCACCCCTCATTCTTCTGGATTCTAGTGAATACAGAACAAAAGCCATCAAACACTCTTCATATAATAAGCCATTCAAATCTGAAATTATTTTTGTGAACCTCCTTTGCAACCTCTCCAGCTTCAGCATATCCTTTCTAAGACAAGGGGCCTAAAACTGCTCTCAATACACCATGTGAGGCACCACCAGTGCTTTATAAAGTCTCAGCATTAGAAATGAATGCTAAAATTGCATTTGCCCTCCTCACTATAGACTCAACCTGCAAATTAACCTTTAGGGAATCCTACAGAAGGACTCCCAAATCCCTTTGTGTCCCAGTTTTTGTATTTTCTCTCCATATAGAAAATAATCAACCTTTCATTTCTTCTACCAAAGTGCATGACCATACACTTCGCGACATTGTATTCCATCTGTTACTTGACCCATTCTTCTAATCTGTTTAAGTTCTTCTGTAGCCTCTCTACTTCCTCAAAACTACCTGCCCCTACACCTATCTTTGTATCATCTGCAAAATTTGCAGCAAAGCCATCAATTCCATCATCTGAATCATTGATATGTATATAGCATCAAAAGAAGCTGTCTCAACACAGACCCTTGTGGAACACTGCTAGTCACTGACAGCCAACTAGAAAAGGTTCCCTTTATTCGCACTATTTGCCTCCTGCCAATCAGCCACTGCTTTATCCATGCTCGACTCTTTCCTGTGATTATGAGTTTGTAGCTTGATTCTCCTTTGTCTATCCTGCTTGTTATTTCCTCAAATAATTCCAACAGATTTGTCAGACTACATTATCCATTGAAGATACCAGAAGCCATACAGTATCATGCACCTCCAAGTACTCTAAGAATTCATCCACGATAATAAACTCCAACAAGGTTGAGCATGGTGCGACTAGTGTCCCCCTCCAGTTCAGGTGCAAACCATCCCTTCCAACTTGTCCCACTTTCCAGGGAAGAAAGACCTATGATCCAAAAATCTTATGCCTCCCTTCTACACCAACTCCTTAGCCAAATATTAAACTGTATGATCCTCCTAATTCCAGCCTCACTTGCACATGGCATGGGCAGTAATTCTGAGATCACAACCCTGAAGTTCCTGTCCTTTAACTTAGCACCTAACTTCCTGAACTCTCTATGCAGAAACTCATCACACATCCTACCTGTGTCATTGGTACCTACATGACCATGACTTCTAGTTGTTCACCCTCCCACTTGCGGGTGCTGAGAGCTCGATCCAAGATATCCCAGAACCTGGCACCTAGAAGGTAACAAACCATCCAGGAATCTCGTTCTCACCCACAGACTCTCCTGTTCATTCCGCTAACTAATAACTCCCCTATCACTACAACATGCCTCTTCTCTCCCCTTCCCTTCTGAGTCACAGAGGCAGACTCAGTGTCAGATACCCAACCACTGTGACTTCACTTTGTTCAGTCACCCCCTCCAATAGATCCAAAGTGACATTCCTGTTGTTGAGGGGGATGACTACAGGGGTACTCTGCACTGGCTCCTTAACCCCTTTCCTCTTCTTGACTCGGTATCCTGCACCTTTGGTATGACTAACTCTCTGTATGTCCTATCTATCAGCCATTCAGCCTCCCGAATGGTTGAGTGTTCATTCAGTTCCAGCTCCATCTCTGTAGTGTGAACTTTTAGAAGCTGCAGCTGGATGCACCTTGCAGCGGAAGTCATTAGGGTCACTGGAGATCTCCCTGCCTTCCCATGTCCTGCAAGAGGAACATTGCACTATCCTGCTTGGCATCTCTACTGTCCTAGCTGAGCAGATTTAAAGAAGGGAAGGACAAAAATTACTTGAGCTGTTCTTTTCTTTTGCTTTAGCTGACTGAAGCCTCGAACAGCTAAAGCCTGAAGATCACCACTCCGACTGTCCACGCAGATGAAGGCCACTGCAATGATGGCTGCTGCTCCTACCTCTACCTTCCTTTAATTTTCTCTTGCTAATCAATCCCAAATGCTGATTGATCGCTGGTAGAAGTTCTTCTTGGCTCTGACTCTGTGAGATAGTAGTCTATTAAAGGATCTGGAAATAATGAGAATTTTAAACTTTGAGCTGCTTCTTTCAATGGTCAGTTAACACCAATATGATCATTTCATGGTGGGGTGTATTATGTCAGTTATGTATTATGTTAGAGTCAGTAAAACTTAATTAAGCTGTTCAAGACTGGGGGAGATATGTTGGATTCTACTGAAATATGAACATTGCTGCTTCTGTAACGATCCACAAGACTGATCAGCTCTTTCCTCCCTTTGGCTGTAGTATATCCAAAACAGTGAAATTCGATCAGAAATGGCAGCTGAAATCTGAGAAATGGAGCTTAGTTAACATTTTAGAGTCTTTCCTAACTTGGTTACTCCCTAATCTAATGTTTAAATCATAGCAGCCATTCCCATGTTAATTTGGATTTCACATAATTGTTGTTTTAACTGCACAGCCCCTTATCCTAACCCTTGCCTGAACATTCAGTTTCATCTTGATCATTACATCCTGACAATGTAAGGTTTCATGAGGAATCTTGAATTGAGAACCCACAGATCAAGCAGTCATTCAACTCAACGTTGCGTGTTGAATTTCTGCTAGGTACGGATAGCCTATTGTGCTTTATCATCACACGCACATCCACATGTGGAGAAGCGTGTGCTCTCACACACACACACACACACACACACACACACACACACACACACACACACACACACACACACACACACACACACACACACACACACACACACACACACACACACACACACACACACACACACACACACAATCTTGGCTGACTTGAAGATCTCAGCTTGATAAGTTTAACTTGGATGCATGGTTTAAAGGTTTGTAGTCAGCTGCCTTCAGCAAGTTTGCATAGCTAGTGGCTAGCAAAGAAAATGACAGAGATCTTTCAACCTAAGATGCTATAGAACAGCTGAAGTCAGTGCAAACATCTTTGAACAGGATGTAAGCCACAGAAGAATTATGGCATTTTTATTTAAGCAAATACAAGTTTTTTTTATTCTGAACCCCGAGTATGTAATGTCATTGCATAAGTATCAACGTGGTTCTGATTTGTCCAAGTTTGCTCTAGTATGGCTTTTGTAAATGCATGTATAAGGGGAATACTCAGCAAGTTATACACTGCAAACACAGCTGATAAATTCAGTCTTTACTCCATCTAAACCAATTTGTTGGCTAATAGTTCAATATTTCCTATTCCTTTATTATACAAGGAGAATGGAGATGATGCAATAAGAAAGGAAGATTATGTCAATGAAATCATCACTGGTGTATTGTTTTGGATTATAAGATGGACACAGTGACGGGCCAACTTGCAGAATGAAACATTCTAAGATGTCACTTTGATAAGTTTTGTCCAAAATCATCAAGAACTATAGAATAAGTAATGTTTAGATTAAGTGGGGTAGGTAAGGAGTTAAGTTAAGGATCAAAGCTACTGTGTGTAAGGTACAAACTACTGGAGTCCAATTAGTGAATAGTTGTTGCAATACTTTATATCATACCTTTGTAAATCTCATACAACACTACATAAACTATAATATTTGTATTAATATAAACTTAATTATTACATATTTACATATGGTTGGATTCCAATAACCTTTAGAACATTTTCTGAAGGAAATTAATGTATGTCAGGTTTTACTGTGGTTTCCAGAGGCAGAATGAGCTGAAGAGCCACTTTGTTCTTGGGAAATGAATTATCCATTGAAGAGATAGGGTGTTGCATGAAGATCTGTGAACCACTACAGACATCAATGTTGTTTCTTGATCTGAAGAACGTATGACTTCCTGACTGATTGCACAAGTGATTTGCACTGCTTCGTCAATGGCTGTTTCTATGTCCACTTTAGAATAAATTCATGATCACATATTTCTCCATTATGTTCTAATATCTCTCTCCCTCTCTCCCACCCACACCAATCTAGTTAATGTTTTAACTTTTGATTTTCCTTCAGTTCAAGCAAACTCTTATTTACCCTTCTAGACTTGAACTATCTCATCTCTGTGTTGTACTTAATTAACCTCCTTTTCAAAAGGAAACTAGTTAACACAATGTTTCATGATAAACTCTGTTGTCACTGATTAACTGGACTCTGAAAATTTGCGGTCTTTCTTCAATCACAATTTATTTGTGCACAAGGAGAACAGGATAACCTCTGTCACCACACTGTCCTGAAGTCTGAACAGAGAAATGGCATTTTTAAACACAATTGACTGGCAATTACAGATAATGTACCAATTGGTAGAGTGTGTACTATATGACTGGTGCATGTAGGTAACTAAATAATGTCCATTTACAGATGCAAAAATGGTCTTCGGGGAAGACTGTGTTAGCGAGTAATTGGGTGTTATGTGAATATAGCAGATATTAATTCAAGCAAGAACCAGTCCTCAGCTCATAATGTAGATTTTAAATTGCGAACAGTAAATTAAAGTTAAAGGCATACCTTGTAAATAAACATCACTGTCTTGGACAACAGGCTAGCCCATAGAATAAGAGATATGATTTGCAAAATGGTAACCATGAGAAATTATGCATTAGCCAAATAATAAGACTATGGACTTATGCTAATTGGCCTGCATCAATCCAGTTAACAATGGGTTTAAGTCATTTTCACTATTGTAAACCAGTTCAAGGAAGCTTGCAGACCAGATTCATACTATCAGTTAATAGCTGATCTATCAATAGTTGGGCATCTGGATCACTGTTCTCAGAGCATTTAGAATATCATGTTAATTAGTTTCTTCCAGCAAAGGTGCTTGAACATTGTCTCCCATCACCAACATTATCAGCTCTGGGGATCTCCCATCCACTGCCACCAACCTCATAGTTCCCACACCCCGCACTTCCCATTTCTACCTCCTACCCAAGATCCACAAACCTGCCTGTCCAGGTAGACCCATTGTCTCAGTTTGCTGCTGCCCCACCAAACTCATTTCTGCATACCTTGACACTGTTTTATCCCCCCTTGTTCAATCCCTTCCCACATATGTTCGTGACATTTCTCACGCTTTGAATTTTTTCAAAGGTTTTAAGTTCCCTGGCCCCCACCGCCTTATTTTCACCATGGATGTCCAGTCCCTATATACCTCCATTCCCCACCAGGAAGGTCTCAAAGCTCTTCGGTTTTTTTTGGATTCCAGACCTAACCAGTTCCCCTCTACCACCACTCTCAGCACGCATGCTGAGCTTGTTGACTTCATTAACTTTGCCTCCAACTTTCACCCTGTCCACAAATTTACCCGGTCCATTTCTGACACTTCCCTCCCTTTTCTTTATCTTTCTGTCTCTATCTCTGGAGATGGCTTATCTACTGTTATCTACTATAAGCCTATGGACTCTCACAGCTACCTGGACTATTCCACTTACCACCCTGTCTCTTGCAAAAATGCTATCCCCTTCTCGCAATTCCTCCGTTTCCGCTGCATCTGCTCTCAGGATGAGGTTTTTCATTCCAGGATGAAGGAGATGTCTTCCTTTTTTAAAGAAAGGAGCTTCCCTTCCTCCAACATCAACTCTGCTCTCAAACGCATCTCTCCCATTTCACACACATCTGCTCTCATCCCATCCTCCCGCTACCCCTCTAGGGATAGGGTTCCCCTTGTCCTCACCTACCACCCAACCAGCCTCCAGGTCCAACATATAATTCTCCATAACTTCCGCCACCTCCAATGGCATCCCACGACCCAGCACATCTTTCCCTCCCCTCTTTCTGTTTTCCACAGGGATCGCTCCCTACATGATTCCCTTTTCCATTCATCCCCCCCATCCCTTCCCACCAATCTCCCTTCCGGCACTTACCCTTGTAAGCGGAACAAGTGCTACAGCTGCCCTTACACTTCCTCCCTCACCACCATTCAGAGTCCCAGACAGTCCTTCCAGGTGAGGCGACACTTCACCTGTGAGTCGGCTGGTGTGGTATACTGCTTCCGGTCCTCCCAGTGTGGCCTTTTATATATTGGTGAGACCTGATGCAGACTGGGAGACCATTTCTCTGAACACCTATGCTCTGTCCACCAGAGAAAGCAGGATCTCCCAGAGGCCACACATTTTAGTACCACATCCCATTCCCATTCTAATATGTCTATCCATGGCCTCCTGAACTGTCGAGATGAAGCCACACTCAGGTTGGAGGAACAACATCTTATATTCCGTCTGGGTAGCCTCCAACCTGATGGCATGAACATTGATTTCTCTAACTTTCGTTAATACCCTCCTCCCCTACTTACCCCATCCCTTATCTATTTATTTATTATTTTCCCCCCTTTTTTCCTTTACTCTCTCTCTTTCTCTCTCTGTCCCTCTCACAAATCTCCTTGCCTGTTCTCCATCTCCCTTTGATTCTCTCCTCCCCCTTTCTCCCTAGGCCTCTCGACCCATGATCCTCTTCCTTCTCCAGCTCTGTATCCCTTTTGCCAATCAACTTTCCAGCTCTTAGCTTCAGTCCTCCCCCTCCTGTCTTCTCCTATCATTTTGGATCTCCCCCTCCCCCTCCCACTTTCAAATCTCCTACTATCTCTTCTTTCAGTTAATCCTGACGAAAGGTCTCAGCTCGAAACATCGACTGTACTTCTTCCTATAGATGCTGCCTGGCCTGCTGCGTTCTACCAGCATTTTGTGTGTGTTGCTTGAACATACAGAAATATCTTATCAATTACAATGTGCTTCTACTATAAACAAGTACCACAAAGGCACCATTTGTCAACTAAATTACAAGAACATAAGATCAAAAGATATAGGAGCACGATTAGACTATTTGGCCCATCGAATCTGCTCACCATTTCATCATTGTTGATCCAATTTTACTCTCAGCCCCAGTCTCCTGCCTTCTCCCTGTACCCATTCATCCCCTGACCAATGATGAATCTACCTACCTCTGCCTTAAATATATGTAAGGATGTGGCTGCCACAGCTGCCTGTAGCAAAGAATGCCACAGATTCACCACTCTCTAGCTAAAGAAATTCCTCGTCATCTCCTTTCTGAAAGGACTCCCCTCTATCTGAGGCTGTGCCCTCTGGTCTTAGACTCTCCCACAATAGGAAATGTCCTCTTCACATCCATGCTATCAAGGCTTTTCACCATTTGATAGGTTTCAATGAGATCACCCTTCATTCTTCAGAATTTTAGTTAATACAGGCTCAGAGCCATCAAATGCTCTTCATATGACAAGCCATTCAATTCTGGAATCACTTACGTAAACCTCTTTTGAACACTCTCCAGTTTCAGCACATCCTTTCTAAGAGTATTGCGCACACAATACTCCAAGTGAAGTCTTATCAGTGCTTTATAGTTTCAACATTACATCCTTGCTTTTATATTCTAGTCCTCTGAAATGAATACCAACATTGCATTTGCTTTCCTCACCACAGAATCAACCTGCAAATTAACTTTTAGGGAATCATGCACAAGGACACCAAGACACGTTGCTCCTCGATTTTTTTGTATTTTTTCTCTATTTAGAAAATCGTCAGCCCTTTCATTTCTTCTATCAAAATGCATAGCTGTACACTTCCCGACACTGTATTCCATCTGTCATTTCTTTGTCTAAATCCTTCCCTAACCTCTCTAATTCCTCAAAACTACCTGCCTCTCCACCTATCTTCATATTGTCTGCCAACTTTGCAACAAAGCTATCAATTCCATCATCCAAATCATTGATCTGTAATGTAAAAAGAATCAGTCCCAACACAGCCCCCTATGGAACACAACTAGTCACTGGCAGCCAGCTAGAAAAGGCTCCCATTATTCCCACTCTTTGCCTGTAATACCTTGGGCTCATAGCTTGCTAAACAGCCTCATGGGTGCCACCTTGTCAAAGGCCTTCTGAAAATCCAAGTAAAAAACATAAACTGATCCCACTTTTCTATCCTTCAAAAAATTCCAACAGGTTTGTCATGCATGATTTTCCAGTGAGGAAGCCATGCTGAATACGGCCTATTTTATCATGTGCCCCCCAGTACCCTGCAACCTCATCCTTAATAATTGACTCCAACATCTTCCCTATGGCCTGTAGTTTCCTTTCTTCTGCCTCGTGACATTTGTAATTTTCCAGTTCTTCTGGTACCATTCCAGATACTAATAATTCTTGAAAGATCATTTCTAATTCCTCCATAATCTCTCCAGCCACCTCTTTCAGAACTCTGGGGTGTACACAATTTCATCCAAGTGACTTATCTACCTTCAGATCTTTCAGTTTCCCAAGAACTTTCTTTCTAATTCTGGTAACTTCACACACTTCATGCCCCCTGACACCTGGAACTTCTACCATACTGCTAGTGTCTTCCACAGTGAAGACTGATGCAAAATACTTATTCTGTTTGTCCACCATTTCAGGGTCCCCAGCATCATTTTCTAGTGGTCCAATATCCACTCTTGCCTCTTTTTTACACTTTATGTTCCTGAAGAAATTTTTGTTCTGATATCCTCTTTTGGTATCCTCTATAATATTATTGCCTAGCTTACTTTTGTATTCTATCTTCAACTTCTTGATGGTATTTTTGGTTGCCTTCTATTGGTTTTTAAATGCTTCCCAATCCTTGAACTTCCACTAATTTTTGCTCTATTATATGCCCTCTCTTTGGCTTTTATGTTGGCTTTGATTTCTTGTGTTAACCATGGTTACGTCATCTTTCCTTTAGAATACTTCTCCCTCTTTACATATCCTGTGCCTTCCGAATTGCTTCCAGCAATTCCAGCCATTAGTGCCTTACTGTCATCCCTGCCAATGCACTTTTCCAATCAATTCTGGCCAACTTGTCTCTTATGCCTCTGTAATTCCCTTTACTCCAATGTAATACTGTTACATCTGACTTGAACTTCTCCTACTCAGATTTCAGGGTGAATTCGATCATATTATAATCACCTACCCCTAAGGGTTCTTCTACCTTAAGCCCTCTAATCAATTCTGGTTCATTGCACTTTTCCCAATCCAGAATAGCTGATCCTCTAGTGAGCTCAACCATGAGCTGCTCTAAAAAGCCATCTCTTAGGCACTCTAGAACTTCCCCCTCCTGGAATCCAGGACCAACATGATTTTCCCAATCTACCTGCATACTTTTTTTTATTGAGTTTTCAAATAATTACAGAAAGAAAAAAAAATATAAAAAATATATATATACCCTTCCCCCCTCCCCTTAACCCCTCCCCCCAACATCCCTATAGAAAAAAAAAGAAAGAAAGAAAAAAAGAGAGTGCCTGGATATCGGAAGATCCCCACATGCTCCATGGAGTTCGCAATAACTTTAATATATATATTTATTTCTTTCCCCAAATAACCAATTATTTCATCTTCGGAGCACCTATATATTTAATCTTGTCTTTTGTAAATAAGGGTGCCAAATTTTCAAAAATGTTTCATATTTATCTCTTAAATTATAAGTAATTTTTTCAAGTGGAATACAGCTATAAATTTCATTCTTCCAACGACCTATACTTAAGTATGCATCCGATTTCCAAGTAACTGCAATAGCCTTTTTGGCTACTGCCAGTGCAATTTTTATGAATTCTTTCTGATATTTATTCAATTTGGGTTTCGGTTTTATCCCTTCAATATCGCCTAGTAAAAATAATATTGGATTATGTGGAAGTTGTGTTCCAATAATTTGTTCCAATAAAACTCTTAAATTTGTCCAAAAAGGTTGAATTTTAGAGCAAGACCAAGTAGAATGTAAAAAAGTACCGATTTCTTGGTTACATCGGAAACATTGATCAGATAAATTTGGGTTTAATTAATTTATTTTTTGTGGTGTAATATATAATTGGTGTAAAAAATTATATTGCACTAATCTTAACCGGACATTTATAGTATTTGTCATACTATCAAGACATAGTCTTGACCAATTTGTTTCTTCAATTTTAATATTCAAGTCACTGTCCCATTTTTGTCTTGACTTGTGGAATCCTTGTTTAATTGCCTGTTTTTGAATCAAACTATACATACAAGAAATAAATTTTTTAATCTTTCCTTTTTGAATTAAAGTTTCTATTTCATTAGATTTCGGCAATAACATTGTTTGACATAATTTTTCTCTTAAATAAGCCCTTAATTGGAAGTAACAAAAAAGAGTGTTGTTTGATACTTTATATTTATTCTTTAATTGATCAAATGACATTAATATACCTCCTACAAAACAATCTCTTATGTATCTAATCCCTTTTTGAAACCAATTATATAAAAGTTGATTATCCATTGTAAGAGGAATAAGTCTATTTTGAATTAAAGATCTCTTTGCTAATAAAGATTTCTTTGTCTCATCATCAACATTTATCTTATTCCATAAGTCAATCAAATGTTTTAATATAGGAGATTCTTTCTTTTCCCGTATCCATTTAGGTTCCCATTTATATATAAAATCTTCTGGTGTATTTTCTCCTATTTTATCTAGTTCTATTCTAATCCATGCCGGTCTATCTTTTTCAAAAAAAGATGCAATAAATCTAAGTTGATTTGCTTTATAATAATTCTTAAAATTTGGAAGTTGTATCCCTCCTAGATCAAATTTCCATGTCAATTTTTCCAACGATATTCTTGACATCTTACCTTTTCAAAGAAACTTCCTCATATTTATTTAACTCTTGAAAAAACTTCTGGGGTAGCTGTATTGGTAGTGATTGAAATAAATATTGTAGTCTAGGGAATATATTCATTTTTATGGTATTTACTCTACCTACTAATGTTATTGGTAATACCATCCATTTATCAAGATCTTCTTGAATTTTTTTCAATAATGGTAAGTAATTTAATTTATATAAGTTTTTTATATCATTATCAACTCTTATACCTAAATATTTTATACCATTTGCCGGCCATCTAAATTGAGTTATTAATCGACATTGACTATAATCTCCTTTAGTAAGAGGTAAAATTTCACTTTTATCCCAATTTATTTTATAACCTGATATTTTCCCATATTCTTCTAATCTATAGGATAATTTACGCAACGAGTGCAATGGGTTTGTTAAATAAAGCAGAACATCATCAGCAAATAAGTTAATCTTATATTCTTCCTGATTAACTCTGAAACCCTTAATATCTGGGTCCATTCTAATTAATTCAGCTAATGGTTCTATCGCCAACACGAATAAAGCAGGTGATAATGGACAACCTTGCCTAGTTGACCTTGTTAACTGAAATGGTGTTGAAATTTGACCATTTGTCACTACTTTAGCTTTGGGATTAGTATTTAAGTTTTTAATCCATTTTACAAAAGATACTCCTAATCCATATTTTTCCAATACCTTAAATAAAAAATCCCATTCCAATCTATCAAATGCTTTTTCTGCGTCTAAAGGAACTGCCACACTCACTTCCTCCCTCTTTTGTGCCAAATGAATTATACTAAATAACCAAGTTACATTATCTGCCGATTGTCTATTTTTAATAAATCCTGTTTGATCCATATGTACTAATTTTGATAAGTATTTAGATAATCTGTTAGATAAGATTTTTGCTATTATTTTATAATCAGTATTTAATAAAGAAATAGGTCTATATGATGCTGGCTTTAAAAGATCTCTATCTTTTTTTGGCAATACTATTAAAATAGCTGTCGAAAAAGATTCTGGAAGTTTATGCGATTTTTCTGCTTAATGTATTAACTCCATAAAAGGAGGAATTAATAAATCTTTAAACTTTTTATAAAATTCAGGCGGAAAACCATCTTCTCCTGGAGACTTATTACTTTGAAGTGATCCTAGGGCTTCTTCGACCTCTTTCAATGTAAAAGGCATATCTAATCCCTTCTGTTCTTCCGTATTTAATTTTGGAAGAGTTATTTGTGATAAAAATCTTTCTATCTTGACATTATCATTTTATGATTCTGATTTATACAACTCAGAATAAAAATTCTTAAAAATTTCATTAATTTCTAAAGGTTTATAAGTAATTTTATTTACTCTTGTTCGAATTGCATTTATTGTTTTAGAAGTCTGGTCTGTTTTTAACTGCCATGCAAGGACCTTATGTGATCTTTCACCTAGTTCATAATATCTCTGTTTAGTTCTCATAATTGCTTTTTCTGTTCGATATGTCTGAAGTGTATTATATTGTAACTTCTTATTAATAAGTTGTGTTCATTTTTCTTCTGTCATATTTCTTTGAGATTCTTTTTCTAATTTTGTAATCTCTTTTTCCAATTGATCAATTTCTATCATATATTCCTTCTTAATTTTAGAAGTATAACTTATTATCTGACCTCTCAAATATGCCTTCATTGCTTCCCACAATATAAATTTATCAGCAACTGAATGTGAATTTGTATCTAAAAAGAACTGAATCTGCTTTTTCATAAAATCACAAAAATCTTGGCGTTTTAGTAATATTGAATTAAATCTCCATCTATAAATTGATTCCTCTTTATCTATCATTATCATTATCAAAGGAGAATGATTTGACAATATTCTCGTTTTATATTCCATATTTTTCACTCTATCTTGAATATTCGTTGATAATAGGAAAAAATCTATCCTTGAATATGTTTTATGTCTATTTGAATAAAATGAATAATCTCTTTCTTTTGGATTAATTCTTCTCCATATATCAATCAAATTTAAGTCTTTCATCAATGATAGAGTTAATTTTACTACTTTTGATTTTGTGACAACCTTTGTTGATCTATCTAAAACTGGATCTAGACAAAAGTTAAAATCCCCACCTATTAATATTTTCTCATGTGCGTTAGCCAAATTAAAAAAAAACCTCGTATAAATTTTACATCATTTTTATTTGGTGCATAAATGTTCATAAGAGTCCATAGTTCTGAAAAAATTTGACAATGTATAATTACATATCTCCCTGCCGAATCAATTAATACATTTTGTATTTTAATTGGTAAATTTTTATTAACCAAAATTGCAACTCCTCTCGCCTTTGAATTAAATGAAGCTGCAATAACATTTCCAACCCAGTCTCTTTTTAATTTCTGATGTTCTATGTCTGTTAAATGTGTTTCTTGTAAAAAAGCTATATCTGTTTTCATTTTTTTTATGTATGTTAAAATTCTTTTTCTTTTCACCGGTCCATTAAGCCCATTAACATTAAAACTTTAAAAATTCAGTAAATTAGTCATTATTTTTAATTATGTTACTCCAGTCTATAATAATACCTGATCTTTCAACTTTCATGGTATCTTGGGAAATCTTTTTAAAATTCTCCATGTTGCTATGTGTGTCCCCACTGATCATCCAGGCAGAAAGATAGAAGAAAAATAGAGTATAAAGAAAAAAACAAAATACCCCCCTACTAATGTTGTGAAAAAAAAAGAACACAACATTACCCCCCTCTGTTGTACGGGTCATGGCAATCACCACGATTACACACGTGAATCCCGCAGTAACCGATCCAAAGCTCCCCAGCCCCCCCGCAACATAAAAAAGTATATATATAAGAAGAAAAAAAATACTGTTCTCAATTAGTATTTCTGAAATTTTGCTTTTCTCCCCAGTATCATCCTTATGTGTCCATCACTTCCATTCACTGTCTCTGTCTTCATCTTTAATCCATTACACTTGGAGATCTCTATGTGTAATTAGAAAGTATTTGGAAGTTTTTGTGCGAACTCCTCCGCTTCTCGATAATCGGTAAAAAACCGGTAAAAAGAGGTAAAAAGAGTTTCTTCTTCCATTTCCAATTTTTCAGGGATCCATTTTTGAAAAAAAATGATTGGATCTTCTCCTTCTATATCTTCTTTAAGTCCAACAATTTTAATATTGTTTCGTCTACTAAAATTTTTGAGCTTATCAATTTTTTCCATAAATTGTTTTCTTTCTGATGTCCAGGCAGTAATATCATCTTCCATTTTATTCATTCTTTCAACCATGTCTTCCTTTGTAGTTTCCAAATCTATAATTCTCTTTTCCATTTTTTCCTGTCTTTTTGTCATTTTATCAAACATAATCTCCATATTTATCACTTTTTTTGATTACTTTTAATGCATTTAATTTTTCTAATTTACGCATTATTTGCATCAAAGTCTTTTCTATATTTCCAGAAGAACTTTTATCTCCATCTTCGTCTGATTTTTCCAGAGAATCTGACTCTCCCTCAGATTCACTTTCACTTTCGGTTTCAGTCGTAACTGGGATTTGTAGTTCTGGTTGCTCTCGTTTGCGCATGCTCCTTCCTTCACGTTTGCGCAGTTCTCGTTGGTCTTTTTCTTTAGAAATGGTTGATGTTGCTGCAGTTTCCTGTTCTGTATCGCTGGTGGTATAATGTACCTTAGCCCACGGTTCTTTGGCAGAAGTGGGCCTTGATTCTGTTCCAACTTGCGTTGTCTTCACGGTAGTAGTTTTCTTCATCTTCTGTTTGTGAGGCATAACTTGAAACAATCCGGAGTACTTTATAAGTAACTTTTTAAAAGTATTAACTAACTTTTCTTCACTTAAACGTTAATTTATTGATTTTTTACGGGAGAGCTGGTTTCCAGCGTCTCGATCCTACGTCATCACGTGACGTCCCCCCCCCCCCCCAATGTCTATTGTAACATTGTCCTTTTGGCAAGCATTTTCTATCTCCCATTGTAATTTGTAGGCCATATCCTTAGTACTGTTTGGGGGTATATATACAACTCCCATCAAGGTCTTTTCACCCTTTCTGTTCCTTAACTGTATCCACAATGATTCAACACCTCCCAATCTTAGTTCACCTCTTTCTAATGATTTGCATTCATTTTCTTTTAACCAACAGAGCAAGGCCACCCCCTCTGTCTTCCTGCCTATCCTGTAAATAAAATGTGTATTCTTAGACATTAAGCTCCCAACTATAATCTTTCTTCCATGATTCGGTGTTGCCTACATCATCATATCCACCAATCTGAAGACTGTGCTGCAAGCTCATCTACCTTATTCAGATACCACCTTCGGTCCTATATTTGCCCTTTTCAATTTTGTCACTCCATACTCAACCCTTAGATTACCAACCTTGTCTGAGGTCTCACCAACATCTGCCTCCACTACCTCTCCACGAACTGTTCCAGCAGTTTAGTTCCCATCCCCCGCAACTGTCATTTAAACCCCACTGTGCAGCATTAACAAATCTTCCTTCAAAGATATTAGACACCCTCCAGTTCAGATGTAAACAGTCCCTTCTGTAAATGTCCCACCTTCTCTAGAAGAGAGCCCAATGATCCAAAAGTATTATGCCCTTTCTCCTACACCAACTCCTTAGCCACATATTAAACTGTATAATCTTCCTAATTCTATCCTCACTAGCGTGTGGCACAAGTCACAAATTTCTGAAATCACAACTCTGGAGGTCTTGCCCTTTAACTTTGCACCTAACTCCCTGAAATCCCTTTGCAGAACCCAGTCACTCATCCTACACATGTCATTGGCACTTACATGAACCACGACTTCTGGCCAGTCACTCTACCACATAAGAATGCTGAAGATTCAATCCGAGATATCCAGATTCTGGCACACTGGAGGCAACCTACCATCTGGGAACACGTGGAAATGTGCAGATGCTGGAAATCCAAGCAACACAACAAAAATACTGGTGGAACGCAGCAGGCCAGGCAGCATCCATAGGGAGAAGCACTGTTGACGTTTCGGGCCGAGACCCTTGGTCAGGACTAACTGAAAGGAAAAATAGTAAGAGATTTGAAAGTAGGAGGGGGAGAGGAAAATGCGAAATGATAGGAGAAGACCGGAGGGGGTGGGGTGAAGCTGAGAGCCAGAAAGGTGATTGGCAAAAACGATACAGAGCTGGAGAAGGGAAAGGATCATGGGACGGGAGGCCTAGGGAAAATCTTTACCATCCGGGAATCTCGTTCTCACCCATAGAACTTCCTGTCCTTTCCCCTAACTAATGAATCCCCTACCACCACAATTTGCCTCTTCTTCCCACTTCTCTTCTGAGTCACAGAGGCAGACTCAGTGCCAGAGACCCAAACACTGTGACTTTCCTCTGTTAGGTCACTCTCCCCTCCACCCCAACGGTATCCGTAATGAGAGGGTTGGCCACAGAGGTACTCTGCACTGGCTGCTTAACCCCTTTCCCTTTCCTGACTATCACCCAATCTCCAGTGTTCTGCTGCTTGCGTTTAACTACCTCTCTATATGTCTATTACCCCTTCAGCCTCCTGAATGATCTGGAGTTCATCCAGTTCCAGCTCCAACTCTGTAACACGGTTTGTTAGAAGTTGTAGCTGGATGCACTTCTTACAGTTGCAGTGGTCAGGTACCCTGCCTTCCTTCATCCTGCAAAAGGAGCATTTCACTATCCAGCCTGACATCTCTACTGTCCTAACTCAGCAGACAGAAAGAAGATCAGGGAAAAAAAAACATTTCTCTTTCCTCTGCATTCTCTGAGTGAAGACTCTCTTCACGGAAGCTTCAAAGAGCGATACACTTAAGTTACCACTCTGACTATGTCCACTCAGATGAAGGCAGCTGCGATGATAGCCATTGTGCTTGCCCCTGTCTTCCTTTAATTTGTTCTTACTAATCAATCCCACATGCCAATTGACTGCTGGTCAAAGCACTATTATACTTCCACGAACTGCTCCTGACTTTTACCCTCAAGCAGTAGACCTGTTTGAAGTTCCCTTCTCTCCAATTATTGAAGTAAACAAATCCATTGTAACTACTGAAATTGTATTGAATTATCTAGTGTTAACTTTAATCTTAAGGGTATAAAAATGTGCAATATACTTTTGAGTTTGTGAGACTCTACCTAGAGGATCTCCAGAAGAATGCCTGTATATTTCAATGCATAAAGACTTCTATAGCATCAGCTTCAGAGTTTCTCCAATGACTTAGATCGTAGTCACAATGGGCATGGCAGCAACTGGAACCAGTGGTAACTTTCAATGTTACACCTTTAGAAAAGCATACACTTGGCTGCTACATTTTTTGCTATTGTTGAGAATTCGGGTGCACATCATTCTTTTTCAATTATACTCATCATTCTTTATAGTCTTGCACATAGTCCTCTAAAATCTATTCTGACCTATCATATTTGAATATTATTAGTTCATCAATGGAACTTGGGAAGTATTAGCAGCCAGATCACATTAGGGAACCAAGTGTCCTAAAAGATCTGTTGTTGCTGTCTTGACAACAGAGTCAACACATTTGTTGCCTTCAGCTGTTTCATTATTCCCATTAGTATGAGTCACACATTTTACAATAGCAATCACTGTAGGTAATTGAATAGAAGAAAAAGATTTATAGTTAATTCACTGAGTTTTATCAGAGTTCTTGAAGAGTTTAGGATCCCACGTGGATTCCATTGTCATGTGCTACTCCAAAGGCATTAAGAGAATCACTGTAAATGCTTACAGGATGCAGGCAAGAAGTTCAGTTGCTTGAGCGGAATAGGAGGAAGGTAGCTGTACCACCTCAGCTGTTATATGAGGTGCACACATCGGATATCCACTAAAATATTTCCCAGGTTTAGATCGGGAGGAGAAGCTCTCAAGAAAGAAATGACATGAGGGATTTCATTAGGTGACATTTTGTAGCATGCAGAATTATAATTGTACAAATTCTTATGTATAGTTTAGGAAAGAATTATTTAAACCCCGAGACGGAGGTGCTGGTGGTGGTGGAGGCTGAAAATGACTGTTATCAAAATTGCCTTGTCGCTAAGGATGTCTTTGAGCTCAGTGGCCGGGATGTCCGCAAACAAAAAACATACCCCTTGCAGACATCCCCATCTTTTACCTCTTCTGTGTTCACTGCTCATTCCCCATGTTTGTTGAATCAAAGAACCACGTAAGTATAATTAGGCTGTTCAAAACAAAAACAAGTCACAAATGGGTCACAAGAGTCAAATGCATATAAAGCAGGCAACTTTAAAACCAAGTTTACAGTGAAAATGTAAGCAGAAGTTAATCTGATAATGATTAGTCAAAACTTGGTCACTGTCATTTTACTTAAATGTAAAACAAAACTATAAGTTAAATACCATTCAAATTGTATTAGACAGCTGTCACAAGGTTTTTAAGCAATACATACAATGCTACCTAAAGGCTATAATGGAGTAGTCAAAGAGTACAGTACTTCTCACGGAAGTGTTTCCTTCACCCCCCCCCCCTTAACAGTTTTAATTCTTTGATGTTGTAATTACCTTTGGCAATATTATAAAACGCTCACAATTTTACCTAACTTTTCTCATCTCACATCAGTTAACCCTAAACAATGGATTACAACTCATTTACAATGGCATTTATTAAGGTGGCTGTCTCTGCTCCTAGGGTTAATCTGAAATATTTTTAAGTATATTGCAATACTTTCGGCATATACAATAACATAATTGTCTTTTGTATGGCAAAGTGTACATTATCTTTTACCAATCTACAGTGCCAGGGGAACATTTTCATAGACCTTCTACTAGAACATTTCAGGGTACATGTAAATTAACATTTAAACTAACATTTGCTCTTCCCCTCTGCACCCTTCCACCTCCCATTTCCCACTGTGCTACTGTGAGCCACTGCCTGTGGCAGGGATCAGAATCAGCTTTAATATCACTGGTATATGTCATGAAATTTGTTGTTTTGTGCAGCAGTACAGTACTATATATAATAAAAAACTACTATAAACCACAATAAGAAATATATATATATAAAATAATTAAATTAAAGAAGTGCAAAGCTATTAAAACTAGTGAGATAGTGTTCATATGTTGGTTCATTATCCATTGAGAAATATCATAGTGTAGGAGAGAAACTGTTCCTAAAACACTGAATGTGTGTCTCAGGCTCCTGTAACTCCTCCCTGATGGTAGTAACAAGAACATAGCATATCCTGAGTGATGAGGCTCCTTAATGATAAATGAGTCTTTTTGAGGAATCACCTTTTGAAGATGAGCCTGTTGCTAGGGAGGCAATTTCCCATGATGGTGCTGGTTGAGTCTGTGACCTTCTGCAGCTTTTTCCAGTCCAATGGAGTGACCCTTCCATACCAGGCAATGCTGCAACCAGTTTGAGTGCTCTCCACCATACTTCTACATACAGTATAGAGATCTGTTACAGTCTTTGATGATATCTGAAATCTACTCAAAATCTTTATGAAATATAACCACTGGTGTGCTATCTTCATAATTGCATCGATAGGTTGGGCCCAGGATAGATCTTGAAACTACACACCTTTTCCTTTACTGGTCCCTCAATGAGGACTGGTCTGTGTTAGTTTGACTTCCCTTTCCTGAAGCCCACAATCATTTCCTTGGTCTTAATGACATTGTATGGAAGGCTTCTGCAACTATTCATTCATACACAATAAAGGCACTCACCCACACTTTGGAGCATGTATTACACACTTATAGTGCACTGTGTAGGTGCAACGCAGTCTGAAGCACATTCTTCATGCACTCATGGCATACAAGTCAGTCCAGAGCAGCCATTTTGTCTGTCCATGGGATACAACCCAGTCCAGAGCACCCTCTTTTTTTTGTTGCAGCTTTCCTAAAATGCCACTAAGGTATTGATGTACCTTCCAGAGCAAAGTCAGTCCTCTGCTTGAATATTAGCTGCCTAGGATTTAAGGCTGATAAGCTACTGGGGCTGAATTCCATTCTCGTTTGTAACTAAGTCAAGAGTTAGCCAATATACTTGGAGCATCCATGCAACTGTCATGGCCAATTAACGTACTCCAATAATTTGCATTTGTTCCGCAATTACACTTCAGTTATTCGCGTGCAGGGAGAACAGCAAGATCCCTGTCACCACATTGTTCTGAAATTTGAACAGAGAAGTTGTGGCAACCCACTTTCTACGCAGGTGAACCAGCTCACAAAATGGCCCACGCATCGGCAGAGAGGCCAGCCCCAAAATGGCGTTGGGCCGCCTTCTTCACCAGCAAGGGGAGAAAGCCAGCGCGTGGGAAGAGACTTTTGTAATGCACCTCTGACGTCATTTCTGCCCAGAGAGGGTGGAAATAGAACTGCGTAAAAGCCAGTGCCGCGAAGTTTGAATGAACTAGTCTCGAGTGCAACTTACAGAGTGTGTGTCGTTATTTCTAGCTGTGTGTAGCACATCGCTACAAAGTGACATTTTTATACAGAGTTGACCAGCAGTAATGGATATTGACTGTAACCTGTGTACGTTCCTTTGAATCCCTTATTTGCAAGATCAATCACCATTCACAATACAGGAGTTAAAAGTCAATAGAAACTACAAGCTAACAATACTTTGAAGTTAAAGTAATTGTGATGTGAAATTTTGATGTGCATGCCTTTCATCCTTCTATTGCATCCTCATCATTGTCTCTGTTTGCCAAGTAGCTCCAGACAACTGGTATGTCAAGGGAAGCAATGCTCTTCAAAGACCTTTCTTCATAAATCTTTCTAACCTGAAAATTATCTTAACCCTTAGCGTGCTGCAGCTTCGACAACTTGAACCAACTTCGAAAACTTCTCTTAAAAATGCGTGAATGTTTTGGCTGTGACAGCGGAGAGCGGATGGCTCAGGAAATTAGTGTATGTTTGATACCCTTCCTCTGCATTAACTATGTCGTCAAATGAAACCTGAAATTAGGTTTGTTTTTAATGCTATTTTTTTAAGTATACGATAAATTGATTCAATTAATCTCAGCTCTTCAACTGAATGATGTTGTACATGACCACTGTCAAATTTAAAGAATTGATATGGACTAAAAAAAAATGCAGTTTCTGACAGAACATGTGAAGTTTCAGAAATGGGCATCTCACCTGTCTGCACATTAGCAGAAGTGTTTTTGATGATCTTGTTGTCCTGACAGATTGTACATTATAGCAGAAAATCTTCCAGATCTTTGTCACCACCTAGCCAGTATAGAAGGTTTCTGGTGTTACTGCTGCGACTTTGAACTGAATGACTTGAAAGACACTGAAGCTGATGATATAAAAGCCAAGCAAACATTCACCATGAGATACTCTCAGTCAAATCTCCCAAACTCAATGTACATCAAATCTTTATACTCTTGAGAACAGAAATAACAGTGCCTGATTCAATGTAATTTCAATAGCTACTATGACATTGTTTACTTCAGTATTTCAAATCTGACAATTTTTTCCTTTGAATTTAGAATGTAAGAACACTTAAACTGATAAGAGACCTCTGAATGTTCAAAGTCTTAAGTTTAATCCTCAGGCACATAAAGTAATTCATATAATTGGTCTAAAAGCAGTGGGCAAAGAACCTCCAGACACACAAAATCAGGGTTGTGAGGGCAGACAATCTGAATATCCAATATTGATAGAGCAAATATGATTATGATCATGTTTGATATATTGGATGACAAAATTCACCTGTTCTGAAAGCATTCATGATCTCAGCCATAATGATCCAAATTAACCTGGGACCAGGGTCTTGATGAATCACATAACTAGGGCTGTGGATAGGGCTTTAAAATAAAAAAAAGAGCGGGTGTCTTCAACAGCCTGGAAAAGTGTGGACAAAGTAAAAAGGAAGGAGAGCACAGGAGAAGTTACTGACATCTCCAGAACACAAAACAAAATGATAGTTTAGAAAGGAAGAATAATTCAATCTCAGGCAACATGGAGAAGATATTATAAAGAAGGATGGTGAGTTTAGGATTGAAATATTATATTTAAATGCAGTCAGAAATTGTAAGGAATGATGTTGTAGGCATCACTGAGTTGTGGTTGAAAGAAGATCACAGCTGCTAGGTGACCATCCAAGAATACACACCATATCAAAAGGACACACAGATTAGCAAAGGCAGAGATGTGGATTTGCTAGTAATAAATGAAATCAAATCTTTAGAAATAAGTGACAGAGTATCAAAAGATATAGAATCCTTATGGGTAGAATTAAGAAACTGCAAGCATAAAGAACCTTGATGGAGGCATATACTGGCTTCTGAATTGTAGCAGGGATATGGGATACAAATTACAGTGGGAGATAGAAAAAAATCATGTAAAAAGGCCAATTATACAGTGGGGGGTTTTCTATATGGCATTGTAGATTGGCAAAATCAAGATGGTGCTGTATTCCAAGAAAATGAATTCATAAAATGCCTACTAGATGGCTTTTTAGTACAGCTTGTGGCTGAACCAATGAGGGCAGAGGCAATTCTGAATTGGGTGTTGCGTAATAAAGCAGAGATGGTTAGTCAGCTTAAGGTAAAGGAAGCCTTATGAGGCAGTGATCATAATATGATAGAATTCATTTTGCAGTTTGAGAGGCATAAGCTGAGATCAAGTGTATAGGTATTACAGTTGATTAAAGATAACTACAGGGGCATGAGTGAGGAGCTAGCCAGGGATTGACAAGATTTTAGAAACTATTATTAAGAATGATGTTTCATAGTACTTGGAGACACATGGACTGAAGTGAGCTTGGTTTCCTTCAAGGGAAATCTTGCCTGACAAATCTGTTAAGATTAGGTTGTGAATAATGTTTCTAAATATACCTATTTTGAATTGTTCTCACTGTAATCTGCAGCATATAATTTCCCTTTAAGCAATGTACTTTTAAAGCAACTTACTGATCTTAAGATATCACGACCTTCTGAAGGACTTGATTGACTAAGCAGGCGCAGCTCCTTTAAGTGGGCAAAGATTCATCGCCACGGCTGGAACTGATGCTGGAGGGGTATTTCCAAGCCAGGCTGAAGAACAGACAGATGAGGCCCCCTCTACTCAGCATCTCGTTCACGAATGTGCAGTCGCTGGAGAACAAAATTAAGGACTTGAGGACAAGGTTGCAGTATTGGAGACAAATGAAAGATTGTTGAGTTCTATGTCTGAGCGAGGTATGTCTTTCTCCCAGGAACACCAGAAGCAGTGATAAAACCATAGGGCCTCTCAATTTACCATATGGTCCAAACTGCTGATTCAAAAATGGCAAAAGGTGGAGGTATGTGTTTCATGATAAAGTGTCAGTGATGTTCTGATTTGGCAGTTTTGTCGAACTCGTGTTCCTCCAACCTTGAACACCTATCAATCAATTGCCATGCATTCTAAACAGCTCTCCATAATTCTAACCACAGTTTCCTTTCTACCAGCAGCTGGCAATAATCAAGTACTTGAGTATCTGCATGATGACATCTTCAGATATGAAAAAGTCCACCCCAATACATTTCAGATCATATTCTGGGACTACAACCAGGCTTGTTTGAAGAAAATCCTGCCCGATTATCATTAGCATATAACCTGTAGCACCAGAGTTCCCAACACACTCGACTATTGTCATACGAAGATAAGGAATGCTTACTATTCCATGCTCAGACCACATTTCAGTAAATTGGATCACTTGGCCGTCTTTCTCCTACCAGCATACAGGCAAAGGCTAAAGAGCAAAGCTTAGGACAACAAAGATGTGTTCGCTGGAGACAGAGGAGCAACAACGAGATTGCTTTGAGTCAGTGGACTGGACCATGTTCAAGGACTCATCTCTAGATCTGAATGAATACACCATGGTTGTCACAGACTTCATTAAAACTGTTGTACTTGAATGTGTTCCTGTTAAATCATTCAATGTCTTTCCAGTCAGAGGCCCTGAATGACGAATGAGATTCACAATCTTTTGCGGAGCAGGTCAGAGGCAGTCAAGTCTGGTGACAAATAAATTCACAAAGGGTGCAGGTACGACCTCCGCAAAGCCAACTCATGGGAGAAATGGCAATTCCAGACTAAACTTGAATCAACAAAGGATGATTCCCTGCTTCTCCATCTCCCACACCCTTGTCCCTCTCTCATGTTATTTCCTTGCCTGCCCATCGCCTCCCTCTGGTGCTCTTCCCCCCACCCTCCCTTTTACCTCTTTCTTCCATGGCCTTCTGTCTCTTTAACCAATCAACTTCCTAGCTCTTTGCTTCATTCCTCCCTCTCCAAGTTTCACCTATTGCCTAGCATTTCGTTCTCACCTCCTCCCACCTTTCAAATCTGCTCCTTAGAATTTTTTCCCTGGTCCTGCTGAAGAGTTTCGGCCAGAAGCGTCAACTGTACTTTTTTCCATAATCTCTTTTTCAATATCAGCAAGACTAAGGAGCAGACTATTGACTTCAGAGGCAGGAAACCAGAAGTCCATGAATCTGTCCTTACTGGAATATCACAGATTCTGTGGTGTAAGTATTTGAAGGACACGTACAATTATGAGGAAAACATGGCAGTACCTCTACTTTTGCAGGCATTTGTGAAGATTTCACATGACATCGAAAACTTTGACAAATTTCTAGAAAGATAAAGTGGCAAGTACTTTGACTAGCTGCATCGCAGCCTAATATGATAACACCAATGCCATGTACAGAAAATCCCACAAACAAGTAGTGGATACTGCCCAGTCCATCATGGGTAAAATCCTCCCCACTACTGTGCACATCTACATGAAACACTGTTGCAGGAAAGCAGCATCTATCATCAGGGAAACCCACCATGCTGGTCATGCTCTCTTCTCACTGCTGCCATCAGGAAGAAAGTACAGAAACTTCAGGACCCACACCACAAGATTCAGGAACAATTATTACTCCTCAACTATCAGGCACTTACACCAAAGGTGATAATGACACTCAACTTCACTTGAACCAGCATTGACAGACAGACAGTCATACTTTATTGATCCCGAGGGAAATGTTCCCATAGCCTACAGGTTCAGTTTCAAGGACTCTTCATCTCATGTTCTTGATATTTATTTCTTATTGATTTTTTTTTGTATTTGCACGGTTTGTTGTCTTTTGTACACTGGTTGAACACCCAAGTTGGTATGGTCTTTCGTTGATTCTATTATAGTTAGTATTCTATTATGGATCTATTGAGTATGCCCACTGGAAAATGATTGTATATGGTGACGTACATGTACTTTGATAATAAATTTACTTTGAACTTTGTGGTCAAGTTTACAGATGATATAAAGATAGGTGGAAGACAGGTAGCACTGAGGAAGAAGAGAAACTGCTAAAGTACTTAGACAGATTAAGATAGGGTTTCCCCAACCTGGGGCCCGCAAGCCCCTTACTTAGTGGCTTTGGTCCAAGGCATAAAAAAGATTGGTGACCCTGGGATTAGGAGAATGGCCAAAGAATTGGAAGATGGAATACAGTGTGGGCAAATGTATGGTTGTGCACTTTTATGGAAGGAATAAAGGCAAAGAGTATTCTCTAAATAGAGAGCAAATTTGGAAATTGGTAGTGGAAAGCAACTTGGGAACAATAGCACAGGATTCCCTAAGGGTTAACTTGCAGGTTGAATCGGTGGTGAGGAAGGCAAATCCAATGTTAGCATTCATTTCCTGAGGAATATATTATCAAAGCAAGTATGTAATACTGATACTATAAAATTGAGACTGTAAGGCATTGATCAGACCACAATTAGAACATCATGAGCTGTTTTAGGACCCATATCTAAGAAAGGACGTGATGGTGTTGGAGAGGATCCAGAAGTGGTTGATGAGAATTATTTCAGGAATGAAACGGTTAATGTAGAATGAGTGTTTGTTACTCGGGGCCTATACTCACTGGTTTAAAAGAATATGGGAATTTCATGGAGATTTGTGACATATGTGATTATATGATATATATGTACAATGTCTGAAATACATCTTATGGAAATGTTTGTTTGATGATGAACTTCAATAAAAAAAGTAAATTACAAAAAAAAAAGAAAATTACTGAATATTTAAAGGCCTACATAGAGTGAATGTGCAGAAGATATTCTGAATAGTAGGAGAGTCTAGGAGCAAAGGGCACAGCTTCAGAATAGAAGTATAGCCCTTTAGAACAGAGATGAGGAGGAATTTCTTTAGCCAGAGTTGGTGTCAAATATTTTGGGGAGGAGGTACGAAGGCAAGAGAATAGGGTTGCCAGAGAAAATAAATCAGTCATAATGGAATAGTAGAGCAGCTTGATGGGCCAAATAGCTGAATTCTGATCCTATATCATATAACCTTATGGATGCTGCCTGGTATGCAGTAGTCCAATAATGTTCTTCTGATATTTCTATTATGTTAGGTATAGCTGATGCATGTGTGAATGTCTCATGATCACATTACATTGCAAACCATTTCTCTTAAGAAACCAGCCTTCTATTGTGGGACAGCACTCCGTGGTCTGCAGACGGTACTGTTTGTTTTCAAAGCTGTCCTTCGATTTTCAAACTGCTTACTGCATGCAGTTTGCACTTAGAAATGAAAACTGGTTATTCTTTGAAATTAATGCCTGATGTACTCACATAAGGTTATAGCTCTGAATCCCAAATTACTCTGCAGAATATCTGGATATTAAAAATATAAATATAATTTTCTAAGATTACCTTTCTTAGGACACTGGGATTTTCAAACAACGCCATTGAAACTACTTGGTTTACATTCATACTTGGATATTTTTCTGTCATGTAAAGTGTGAGGATACAAATGCTTTTGTGTTCTTCTGGCCATCGCCTGCAATATGACACACAACTGATATTGCAGTGTTCACTGAACTTGGCAATTAGCTTACAGACATTTCATCACCAGTCGAGGTGACATCCTCAGTGTACAGTTGTTTGTGTTTCTCTCTGGGAGTGCTTCCATTTATATAGGCCCCCTTCACTTGCCTTGGTCCTGAGTGGCTACTCCTTCAGTTGACCCTTGAATTCTATTGGCTTGTGTTTCTTTGGTACTTAAGGGTTTGTAGATGGCATATAACCATATAACAATCACAGCACAGAAACAGGCCACCTCGGCCCTCCTAGTCCGTGCCAAACTCTTAATCTCACCTAGTCCCACCTACCCTCACTCAGCCCATAACCATCCACTCCTTTCCTGTCCATATACCTATCCAATTTTACCTTAAATGACACAACTGAACTGGCCTCTACTACTTCTACAGGAAGCTCATTCCACACAGCTATCACTCTCTGAGTAAAGGAATACCCCCTCGTGTTTCCCTTAAACTTTTGCCCCCAACTCTCAAATCATGTCCTCTCGTTTGAATCTCCCCTACTCTCAATGGAAACAGCCTATTCACGTCAACTCTATCTATCCCTCTCAAAATTTTAAATACCTCAATCAAATCCCCCCTCAACCTTCTACGCTCCAATGAATAGAGACCTAACTTGTTCAACCTTTCATATTACAATATGTTTGATATTGAGGCCAGTGACTCAGGGGCTACATAAGCATGAACTCTCCCAGAGAGTAACATCAACAACTGCAACTGGTGATATCACCTCAAATTTTGATGAAACATTTGCAAGCTAATTGCCAAGCTTGGCAAAACACCACAACATCAAGCACCTCAGCCCGAGCTACCAACATTCACCACCATCCTACATAATATATGATCTCTGCAGTTTAAGACTCCACCGCAAGCTTTAGTTTACTTGTTTGAATATTTTAGTAGGGATTTGTACTTGTACTCTACAGTATATGTGTGCTCTTTGCTAATTCTCATTCCATATTTTTATCCTTTAAATCATCTGGTGGAGAGGTGCAAATAAAATAAAATAACAAGTCTGAATTCTGTTATTGTTGCTTTTTTAATTTTAAAATGGTTTTAACCTTGTCCTTGACCAGCCATAAATCATTGCCACCATTTTGAATCTGATTTAATTCTTCAAGAATCTTTTCCAAAATGAGTGATCTTCCTGGGTAGTAGTGACAATAAGGTTATTCTTGTGGTTATAAGGGTCAACCTGGATGCAGGCTCAAAGGTCTAAGCCTTGTAGAATCACGTCATAGTCAACAGGAAAATTTTTGATGTCAATTTGAAACAGCTGGTAATTTTATATAAAATTGAAGATCTTTGTATTTGTGGTGAGATAGCATTTGCCTTGTCTTTCACTCAGTTAAAGATATGCATGTGACTCCTGTTGATTCTACATAAGGATCTTGAGAGATCAACTCCGGTGTTTTTTCTTGCTGACTGCTTAGTTGAGCATCTTGTCAACTGTGAGCATAATCACTGTTTGGCTTACCAGTTCACTGTGAATTATCTCTGCTAAGATTTCATTCTTCACTCGCTTGTTCAATTCTTCATCCTTCAAAGTCCTTTGCAAATAACACCATGATTAATGTTTGCAATATACTGGCTTGGGATCAGGCAAATGAGATTTGTGCCTTGTTAGTAGTGACACTAATGTAGCCATTCTTAAAAAAATATCCTTATATTAATGTGGTAACCTTTCTGAGAATGATTTTTCAATATCTGCATGGACATCGAACATAACACTCCAAGGAATCTTCTGTTTCATCAGCCAATGCTAGCCTAATTATGTTGGTTATTCCAAGTTATTAGCTATGACTACCACGAGGTCTGATTATTTAGTCATTAGAATATAAGGTAGATTTTCTCTGGCCTTGATTCTCAGTAGCTTGCATGTGTGGGGCTTCAATCAATCTGTGCTTTTTGTCAAAGGCGGCTGACTAATTCTCCTGGTTATAAGTACCTCTATCCGTGATATAAAAAATATCAAGGCAAAATGTATTTATGAAACTAAATTACCTGGAAGAATACAGTAATTGAGAATGGAGAAGTAGTATGGGAATAAAACAATTAAGCAATCAACAAAATATACCAGAAACACCAATAATGAGATGAAAGAAATATTATTTTGCTTCTGCTATTACCAGAGGGATAGTTTAGGAGGACATAGAATGCTGCAATGAGTTATGATTTGAGCAGGTTCAAAATATACAAAAAGATGATATATCAAATCACTTGATCAAAGCCGGAGAGTCCTGTGAAATGTATTTTTGTATTTGCACAGAATCTGAGGAAGATGTAGCAGATTTATTTCTATGCCTAGAAATGTGTGGAAACTTGGACTCTAGCAATGTATCCATGGTGAATCAGTAGATGTAACATACATAGATTTGTAAAAGGTTCATAATTGATAAGTGTAAGGTCAGAAAATGGGAAATTTGATGAAGTATGGACAGCTGACTGGGGATTCAGGATAAGAAACAGTCAGAGTAACAGGTAGCCAATCACAATGAAATAAGATGAGGCATGGTGTTTTGCAAGAATCGGTACAAAGGACATTGCTCTTCATTTCTGTGAAGACTTTGATATCACAAGTATACTTCCTAAACTTTTGAGATATACCACTTGTGGGGATTGGGTTCTTGTAGTCAATACTAAAGAAGACACAATCAACTTACAGGGGAGCATTCATAAATTTGCAAAACCAACACACACATATCAACTTAGGTCAAATCTGGAGTATTGCATACAGATTTGGTCGCCCCATTGTAGGAAGAATGTTGAGACTTTAGAGAGGGTACAGAAGAGGTTTACCAGGATGCTGCCTGGTTAGAGGGCATATGCTATCATGAGAGGCTGGATAAACTTGGGTTGTTTTCTCTGGAGCAGTGGAGGCTGAGAAGAGATCTGATAGAGGTTTATAAGATTATGAAAGGCATAGGTAGACAGGGAGTATCTGTTTCCCAGGGTTGAAATGT
The DNA here is from genome assembly GCF_048418815.1 of Hemitrygon akajei. Classification (NCBI taxonomy): domain Eukaryota; kingdom Metazoa; phylum Chordata; class Chondrichthyes; order Myliobatiformes; family Dasyatidae; genus Hemitrygon; species Hemitrygon akajei. Next base: position 113,095,221 of record NC_133125.1, read on the forward strand.
CTAAGGTCAGAGGGCATGTTTTGAAGGTGAGAGGCGATAGGTTCAAGGGGGTGTTTTTTTACTTAGTGAGTGGTGGATGTACAATACTGTGGGCTGAAGGGCCCATTCCTGTGCTGTACTGTTCTATGTTCTACGTTCTAAATTAATTACATCAACAATAACTGTATGGCAGTATATTTTGGTGAGAAAGGTGATGAAGTAACTTATTATTTGAAAACTCTGCTGCAGAAGTACAGAATTGCAAATAAGTTACTTTTTTAATCCCTTTTTAATTAAGTTTGTTTCAGGTCTTGGTTAGATTACTCTTGAAGTATATAGGATAGGACAGCACAAGAATAGGCACTTTGGCTTACAACATTGCACTGAACTAATTGAACTCACAATTAAATGCTCCACCACATTAATTGCTTCTGTTTACACAATGTCCTACCCTTCCTTAAAGCACATGCTTTCTAATTCAGACACCATCCTGGTAAACTTCTGTACCCTCTCCAAAGCTTCAACAGCCTTCCTATAATGGAGCAACAGCAACTGAATGCAGCACTCCTATGCAACCTAACCAGACATTTAGAAAGCTGCAAAATAGCTTCCAGACTCGTGAACTTAATGCCTTTCCTCATAAAGGCAAGGATTCCATATGTATTTTTATACTACCCTATCCATTTGTGCAGTCACTTTCAGAGAATTATGGACTTACATCCCAGGATCTCTCTGTAAACGACACTATTAAGGGTCTCACTATCACTATCAAAGGAGTGCCCCTTGGGACTGCTTTGATTTGGTGAATTGGATTGTATTTAGGAATTCATCTTCGAGTCCGAATAAGTACGCCACATTTGTCACTGACTTCATTAAAACCTGTGAGGATGAGCGTGTGCCTACAAAAACCTGCTGTACATTCCCAAGCCAAAAGCTGCGGATGAACTAGAAGATTTGTCATCTGCCGAGGACAAGGTCTGTGGCATTTAAGTCTGGTGACCTAGGTTTCTACAAGATATCCAGGTATGACCTGTGGAAAGCTACTTCAAGTGGGAAGAAAATATTCCGAGTAAGGTTGGAGGTGACATTGAATGCACATCAACTCTGGCAGGGTTTGCAGGACATTACTTCCTACAAAGTAAACATCAACTTCAAGAATGGAATCGATGCTTCACTACCAGACAAGCTCAACACCTTTTATTCCTGCCTTGAAAGTGAAGCCCCCTGCTGCACCTGGTTACCCTGTGATCTCTGTCACGGAGGCCAAAGTCAGGCTGTCTTTCAGGAAGGTGAGTCTTTGCAAAGTGGCAGGCCTCGATAGAGTACCAACCAACAAGTGATGGTATTCAAAGATATATTCACTCTCTCACTGCTATGGTCAGAACTTCCCACTTGCTTCAAAAGGACAACAATTATACCAGAGCCCAGGAAGAATAGTGTGAACTGCCTTAATGACTATCATCCAGTAGCACTCACATCTACAGTGATGAAATGCTTTGACAGGTTGGTCATGGCTAGAATCAACTCTTGCTTCAGTAAAGACCTGGACCCACTGCAATTTGCCTACTGCCAAAATAGGTCTATGGTAGATGCAGTTTCAATGGCTCTTCACACGGCCTGAGAGACCTATGTCAGGATGCCATTCATTCACTACAATATGTTCCCTCCTCTACCCTCTATCTAGTTATCCCCTTGCTTCTGAGGCATGCATAGAATGCCTTGAGATCCTGTTTAAACCTACTCATTTTTCACGTTCTGCACCCTCCCCAACCCAGTTCTCCAACATCTCTAAATTCCCTCCTTAACATCCTTTCTAGAATTTTAATTCTCAAGTGCTCTGCTTGATGTTAGCTTCCTAAATATTTCACATCATTCCTTTTCCACTTGACTAAATTCACCACCTCTCTCAATATCCATAGTTCCCTTAAGTTGCCATCTTTGTCCTTCCTACTGGAACATACCAGTCCTGTACGCTGTAATTAGTATTTAAACATGTTCTATATGTCAGATACGGGCTGGTTAAAAACCTGCTGATCCAAGTTAATTCTCCTTAGGTCCTGCCTAATAGGCTCATAATTTGACGTGACACAATTTAATACTTGCTCAAAAGGCCATCCTTATAGATATATTGAAACTTAAGTAGTTATGATCACTGTTTCCTAAATATTCTCCCTGTGAAAGGTCAGTCAGCTGGCAAGGCACGTTTCACAATACCATGTCCAGTATGGCCCTTCATCTTGTTGAATTATCTACATACTGATTTAAGAAACATCTTGAGTGCACCTAACAAATTCTGCCTTATCTAAACTTGCATTTATAAGTTCAGAATCTATACTGGGGAAGTTAACACTAGTTTTTTTTGCACATTTGTCTAATCTGCCTGCATATCTGTTCCTCAATGTCCTTGCAACTGGAGGGGATATTGAGGGGCATCTGTTGTATAATCCCATCATTGAGATTGCAGCTATGATGTTGTTTCTGATTAATGATGCAACTCTACCCTCCAGCTCCCCATTTTACCTCCCTTTGTATTATTTTCTAAAACATCAACATCTCAGAGTATTAATTATCCTGTCCCCCTCTCATCAGATCTGTCATAGACACTACATCAAAGGTCCATATTGACCCATACTCTAAATTCATCATCCTTACCCTTAAATGTTCCTAGCATTAAAATAAATACATTTCAACCTGTCCGTCCCTTTATACCCAATAACTTGCTCTTTCCTGCCCTTCCTTACAGAACTATTGGTCATGACATCTACCTTTCTCTCAACCCCTCCATTTTCTAACCTTTTGATTCAGTTCCTATCCCCCTGAAAAATTAGTTAAAACCCATCCAAGTAGCACTGGTGAAACTTCACACCACTTCCCTCCACTTAAGGTGCAACCTGTCCCTCTTGTACAGGCCATCCCATGTCTCAGAAGAGGTTCCAATGATCCATGAACATGAAAATCTGCCCTCCTCACAAGCTCTTCTGCCATCCATTCCTATCCTCTGTCTATTCCTGTCCTAACTGGAACTTGAAACTAGGGCTGATCCAGAAACTAGTACTTTCCAGATCCTGCTTTTCAGCTTCTATCTTAGAAATCTGTGAAGATTTGGCATGTCATCTAAAACTTTGACAAATTTCTTTAGATATGTGGTGGAGAGTATATTGGCTGGTAGCAGCTCGGCCTGATATGGAAACCCAACATCCTTGAATGGAAAAGCCGAAAAACATAGTGGATATGGCCCAGTTCATTACGGGTAAAGTTCTCCTCAGCATTGAGCACAGCTACACAGAGCAGGGAAAAGCATTATCATTATTCATTATCAGGAACCCTCACCAACCAGGCCATGCACTCTTCTCACTGCTGCCATCAGGAAGAAGGTACAGGAGCCTCAGGACATGTTTGTTCATTCATTCTTCCAATGATGACAACCATTCTGATCATCTGGGATTTGTAGGGGCTGGACTGGTTTGTGAGTTCTCACTAGAGAACTGATGTATTGCTTTCTGAGTGTCAGCTAAGGTTGGTGGAACATCCAGTGCCTCACTGACAGATACTTCAGCCAGGAGATAGAAGGCTCCATCATTTAAAGTTGAAGGATGATTCACAACACTGTTAAAGTGCGCATTCCACTTATGAAGTATTTTCTCTTTGTCCATGATTAGCATGATCCCATCAGCTCTAAGGACAGGGCTGATGCTGATGATGTAGGGTTATAGTGTGGTGTAGAATCATACCTCTCTGCATATGCCTGGATCTCATCAGCTTTTATTGCTCAACCAGGAATTCTGCATTTTGCACAATTTATGCTGTACAGCTCTTCATATGCTATTGAAGGGATCCTTCTTTGAGATGGATTTAGGGTAGCTGAGGAATGCAATGTTTTGTATTCAGCAGCTGCCCAATATCAACACACTTTAAATCAAACCACTTCTTGTTCTTTCTGGTAGCAAGCAGCAGAATCTCTGTAGCGGTGTTGTAGCTCAGCTCTTGAAGTGTTGACCAAGCAGTTTTCATATTCTGATAGTCCAGACGAGTGGAGTTTAAGCAGTCTTACAGAGTGTCAACAAAAGACTGGTTTACGTTGCTGCTTTTTAGCTTGGAGATGTTCAGCCAACTTGGGGCTCTCTTTCCCTGTAAGCGTATCTTGGGCTGGTTATGGATGTTCTGTTTAGAAGTGATGAGATGGTGTGCTGTCCAACATTCAGCTCCGCACATAGATTTTGTTACCCTTATTCCCTGCCTGTCTTTCTTACTGATGCTGACGTTGTTAATTAGATACTGGTGCTCAGACTGGGAATGCATCCATGAAGTTCTGATATTGGTAGGAAGGTGGAAGACAACGTGGGTGATCACATTAATTCATGTTCAAGACACGTCTGGAGTAGTAGAAGACCAAAACTGTATTTCCCAACATCCCCATCCCAGAAAGAGATGTCAAAACCTACTCTTGTGTTGAAGTCACCAAAGATGATAAGCTTGTTCACTTTGGGAACAGTGCAAATAACAGTGTGCAGTTCTTTATAGAACTTGTCCCTGACATCATCTGGGTTGGCTATGGTTGGGACGATGGTAACATGTTTCCCACCATGTTGCGGGGGAGTTGCATGATCAAGAGCTGGTCGTTCATGTCCTTTGGAGGTCCAGCAAGTTTACCAGCAACCTCCACCTTCAAACCACAGCTTCATGTTTGTCTTGCTTTCTTCTTCCACCCTAAAAGAATGTATATCCTGTCCCCCCCCCCCACCCGCCCAAACAGAGTTCATCATCTTCTGCAATCTAGGTTTCATTCAGGGATGTGATATCGAAGTGAAATCAGCCTAACTCTCTCCCTATTGGAGCTGTTCTTCTCTGAGATCTGTCAGTGTTGACTCTGTCCAACATTGTGTGCACATTCCAGACACCGAGGGTGAATGGAATAATCCTTAATTTTCTTTTTGATCTATTTCGACCACTATGATGGGTTCCCACCAGTTGTGGCAAACTAGCCAAGGTAAGAATGGAGCAGGCAATGTCTAGGTCTCTTTTTCTAGCTGCTTCCTCTTCCCATAGAGGTGAGTAGTGTATTCTTGAAAAGGGCTTCTCAATGCCAGTGGATAACACTGAGCCACCAGTCTGCAGGTTTGCAACTGAAGTCAAAGCTGGCAAACAGAGTTGAAGTTCATGGCTCCACAATCTCTAAGGCCTTGCACAAAAAGAAGATATATGGAAGAGTGGCAAGGAAGAAGACCTGGCTAAAAAAAATAGTATACCCTTGTCCATAACAACTTTGTAAAGCGTCACTTGGAAAATACTGTAAAGGTATGGAGGAAGGTCTTGAGGTTGGATGAAAATTAAGTAGAAATTTTTGGCCTCAACTCTAAGCGATATGCATGGTGTAAATCTAATATTATGCATCAGCCAGATAACACCATCCTTACTCTAAAGTACAGTGGAGGTAGCATCATGATATTGGGACTGAAAATACTATCTGGATCGCTGGGAAGATGAATGCTGCTAAATGCAGAGATATCCTGGATAAAATCCTGCTAGCCTCTGTCAGAAATCTTAATCTGAGGATGAAGTTCATTTTTCATCAGGACAATAACCAAAAGCACATGTCAGAGAAACCATAGAGTGCCTTCAAATTAATTAATTGATGTTCTTGAGTGGCCCAGTCAGAATCCTGACGTTAAGTCAATTGAACATCCCTGGCATAACTTCAAGATTGCTGTCCACCACCACTCGCCAAATAAAATGGCACAGCTTGAGCGATTTAGCAAGGAGAAATTGGCAAATCTTGTTCCATCATGTAATATAAAACTAATAGAGATTTACCCAAAAAGACTACAGGCTGTAATAGCTGGGAGAGGTGGTTCAACTAAGTACTGAGCAAAGGAGGATGAATACTTTTGAACTGCTGACATTTCAGGTTTTGAATATTTAGCTTTTCATGCTTTACAATATTCCCTGTTTTTGGGCTGTTTTGTGGAAACAGAGCACGTGATTCACAAATAAAAATTCTCAGTTGAATTGATTAAAATCACTGTTTGTAATACTCATTTATGTGAACAAACAGTTGGGGGTTGAATACTTTTGCAAGGCACTCTATAGAAGGTGTGTCAAGATATAATTTGTTAGGTTTTCTCTGATTTGATACCCTATTTTCCCCTTGTTGATTTTTTGTATGTTAAGAAGTAATTTGTCCTTGCTTATTTATCCTATAATATCATATCCGGATGGTTATAATGGGTTGCCCTATCTGTAATAATGTATCAGTCATAATAAAATTTGTAGGATTCGGACTCTAAAACTGGGTCAGGCTTGTATTTATAGTTTGATGCATTTTATGAGTTTGTATTTTTAAAGCAAGGATGTATGGGGTGTCCAGGGAGGGGTAGTACCTCTGGTGGAGGGGCTTGTTGTGTCCATTCCAGGGCAGCTCGCTCAGCTTTGGTCCTCACTGGACACCCAGCTCTCACCTGTGGCTCCAAGTAGCTGTTTGCAAGTGACAGCAGCCTCAGCCCGGTACACAACTTTGACCGGAGGTCTTAACCAGGTGAGGGTAGCCGACAGCCCCATACCCTTGTGAGATAGGGACATTCCTGTCCTAAGATGCAAAGTCAGCTCTGGTAGACTGAGCAGATGAGATCTACAGTGAGATCCAATGGCTAGGAAGATGGTACTGTAACTCTCTGCGGAGAATGAAGGGCATGATGGGGCACAGTTATGTTCAGCCACTGCAACATAGGAAGACCCAACTTGTGATGCTTCTTCATATCATTGGACATGGACTTCTGAGTTTGAAAAAGTGGAACTGCTCCAGTACAACAGCTTTTCCACTTTAAAAACTCTCCTGCACAAGTTTCCTGTCATCATCAGATATGATGGACAACCAACACCATTTTAAAGCAAGATTTTGATGTATGATGTTTGGCACTTGATTGTGCCTGTGGGAGTAATCAGATTGAATTAAACTGCTGCTGGATCCAGTAATGTGTTGGATTGTTTCTGGTTTCTCTTGGCATTTTCTGCATGTCTCATCTTGAATTTGTTGGTTTTTTATATGTACTTTCGATAATGTCGTATGCTAACCACCTGGTCCTGCATTACAACAAGGTACCATTCTGCTTCTGAGAAATGGTCTCCAACTTTGAGCCAGCCGTTCGATGCTTTCTTGTCAATGTCTAGTCTGCTCAGATCATGGGGATGTCTTCCATGGAGGATCATGCTCTTCCATTGGTTAACTTTTTCTTCTGTAGTGATAATTTCTTCATTTTTCTGGGTTGTTCTTTCATTTAAGTGTAGTGGTGTGTATTTCTACCAGAATTGTATATACTTGCATGGAGTGCAGAATCCAGTTTTCATTGAAGTTTTATCTGACTTTTGTGTAAATTTTGTATGCCTATTATTCCTCTTCCCCATTCTGTTTAAATAAGTGTGTTCGAATTTACATAGTGTTTTCTAATATTTGTCATTTCAGTTCTTATTTTTCTTTGTATATTTTCTAGATCTGTTTCAGGCCAAGGTATTATGCCAAAAGAATATGTTAATATGAGTATGCAGAGAGTGTTTATTGTCTATGTTATATTTTGCTATTGAGCTTTGTTTGACAGATTTTCTCAAGCCTTCATGTAAATCTGTCAAAAGCTTTCCCTTTATCGCAGAGTGATCTATTTTCTTTCCTTGTTGATATCTCAGACACACATAAGTTTCATATTCATCAATGGGTTCTATTGTATTCTGCTGCTCTGTTTTATAGTCTAATAGCCCCGTTGCACCTTTCTTTAAATTACCGTAGATTCCGGATTATAAGCCGCTACTTTTTCCCCACATTTTGAACAGCTTTGAACTCTGCGGCCTTTAATCCAGAGCGGCTAATACATGGTTTTTTTTCATGCCGCCTCGTAAACATTTTGCCTCGTAACAGTAGACCAATAAAATTGATGAGTAGTTCACAGAGGTCCAATGAAATTGTACGATAAATCAAGCGCACTTTCACAATTAAATTATTGTAAATCAGTCATTTGTACTCACCCTCATCAACATGGAAAATACTCGAAGAAAAGCAAGACCCGAGCGCGTCAGACCCGAGCGCATCAGACCCGAGCGCGTCAGACCCGAGCGCATCAGACCCGATCGCGTTACGCAAGCGCGTCAGACCCGATTAGACCCGATCGCATTACGCAAGCGCGTCAGACCCGAGCGCATCAGACCCGATTAGACCCGATCGCGTTACGCAAGCGCGTCAGACCCGATTAGACCCGATCGCGTTACGCAAGCGTGTCAGACCCGAGCGCATCAGACCCGATTAGACCCGATCGCGTTACGCAAGCGCGTCAGACCCGATTAGACCCGATCGCGTTACGCAAGCGCGTCAGACCCGATTAGACCCGATCGCGTTACGCAAGCGCGTCAGACCCGAGCGAAAACGCTGCTTTTAAGTTAAAGGCGATCAATAACTTTTCCTGGTAGGCTGCAGTATATATATTTTTACCAGTCGCTAGGAGATATTGGAATGTTGTTCGTGCCGTTCAGTAAAAAAGTATATGCAACGTAATTTGTGTTACCGATACGTACGTATATTTAAAAGTAGCGGTGCGGCCTAAAATCCGGTGCGGCCTTTACAATTAAAAAATTGATTTTATTTCTAAAATTAGAGCCAGCGGCTTTTAATCAGGTGCGCTCTGTAGTCCGGAATCTACGGTAAATGTTCCGCGCTTCCCAGGTTCAAAAGTCATGTTTATATCCTTAGAAAATAGTTCTCCTGTTTGAATTCATTGCTTTTGCTTTAGTGATGAAGGAGCATATAATTTCAAAACGTCCATGCACAGAAGATGTGTCAAGGTATAATTTGGTTGGTTGTCTCTGATTTGATACCCAATTTTCATCTGATTCAGTAAATTAGAGAGCAGGTGTAAAGTGAGGCATAATTATTAGGTGGGCTTAGAGAGTTGCCCTGAAAAGTGCCTTGGTTTAATTTGATGCCGTTCTTTCTTGGTTGTTCATAGGTAGAGTGAATATAGTACTCTGTTACCTGTAATACAGTATCACCCCAGAGGAACAGATTTGGGTAAAATGGCTGCCACTACATGTGTATCACATCTGCCACGTTTACCCCTGTGTGCTGACTAGATTTCAGAAATCAGACTTGTGTTGCTATAATATTTGTGCCAGGTGATAGATCGATGAAATTCCTTGGCATTTTTAAATTCTATTTCTGCCAGGGCTGCAATTTTGCAAGCCAGGTCAAACTTAGGGTTTTGTTGGATTAGCAACTTGACTGGATAATTTTGGTATTTAAGACACAAATCCACCGTCGAATCTACCAAAAATGCAGTGTCTGGATAGATACTTTAATACAACAATCTGTTCACTGCCTGTGTTTCTCCTTTGTTTAGTGTTTACATCATATGTACAATTACATCAAATGTAAAATAATGAAGTACAGAAGTTGGGCACCCAAAGTAAAAACAAAATGCTGGAAATATTCAGTAACTCAGGACTGAAGCATCTGTTGCTTGATCCACTGACACTGCCTGCTAGGTGTTTACAGCATTTCCTGTTTTTATTACATGATTACCTCACATTTACGTTTATTTATATAAAGATATATCTCAAAAGCCATTTTAAGAACGCCTTCAGTCTACACTTCAACGGTTTGAAATTTAACATTTAGCTACAGGGTATTTTCTGAGTTTCAAGAGATTTGATATAAAAAAGGATATTAAATATCTAGTCAGTCAATCGTGTAGCAGCAACTAAATGCATAAACGCATGCAGACATGGTCAAGAGTTCAGTTGTTCAGACCAAACATTATAATGGGGATGAAATTTGATCTAAATGACTTTGACCGTAGAATGATTGGTGGTGCTGGATGCAAAGACTCGAGTATCTCAGTAACTGCTGATCTCCTGGGATTTTCATCCAGAAGTCCCTAGTGTTTACAGAGAATGGAGCGAAAAGCAAGAAACATCCAGTGAGTGTTAGGTCAGAATATCTCAGGTAACCATGTATTACAACAATGGTGTGCAGAAGAGCATCTCTGAATGCACAACATGTCAAGCCTTGAAGTGGATGGACTATAGCAGCAGAAGACTACAGGCATACCCTCAGTAGCCAGTTTATTAGGTATAGGAGGTACCTACTAGGTATATAGATGTTGTGATTTGTAATTTGTCTTGGAGCTGGGGATGTGATGGAGTTAAAAGGTATGTACTGTAATCTTCAAAAGGTTTTTTATGGAGTTCTGAACCACCTTGTTCAGACCGCAGACATTCAGCTGGATGCTATGAGGAAATAGTCTGCTGTTACAAATGGCATCTAGGAAACTTTTGCTGCCACCAAAGGATTTCCCCTATTCTGCAAAAGCCAGGACCTGAGAATTAGCATACACTGTTGTCATTTGGGACCAGGCTGCTACAGTGGGGGAATGGAGCATCTGAATTGGCATGAGTTTGAGAGCACTGACGGTACCTACATGAACTCGATGACCTGTGTCACAAAAGGTACGTGGCTAAAAGCAGTCTTGACTGTCCCCCATTGAGTTGTTTAGATGTATGTTAAGTAAAAATCTTTGCAGTGCATTTCTTTGTTGCTGTTTGCTTTGTTTATCAACTTTATGCCATACCTTCTTCTCCTGCTGGGCAGTGTCCATAAAGGCTAATTTTCCCTCAGCATAATTGTTGTTCAGATGGAGTACACATTGAAGAAACATGCAGCCCACTCTGGGAGGTATCTCTGGGTTCTCCTGGAATGGTGTAGATACCATCATCTTGATGACATTACTGGCATTCTCCACCATCATTCTATAGCAAATATTACAAATGTATTTATTTATTGAGATACCTCACTGAATAGTGAGGCCCTATTCTGGCCCTTTGAGCCACGTCACCCAACAATTGCCTAATTTTAACCATAGCCTAAATCACAGGACAATTTACAATGACCAATTAACTTATTAACAGCTACGTCCTTTGGATTTGTGGGAGAAAACTGGAGCACGCAGAGTAAACCCATGCCATCACGGGAAAAACATACAAAGTCCTTGAAGGTAGTGGCAGGAATTGAACCCGGGTTGCCTGTATTGTAAAGTGTTGTGCTAACCACTATCTATCATACTGCCCTATAATTTGGATTACATTCGACTGAGCATTATCAGACATCAAAGCAAAATGAAAAAGATAGACCTTTTGTCCCCAGGATTTGATCAAACACACAGAATATGACTGAAATACACAAGAAAATAGGAGCGGGTGCAGATCACAATGCCCCTCAAGTCAGCTTCGTTATTCATTATGATCATAATTGATCTCTAATGACCTCAACTCCTCTTCTGCGCCAAAACACCTTAACCCTTGATCTTTCAAATATTTATCTATCTCCATATTAATGTAACTAATGCTCTGGCCTTCACAACTCTCCGTGGCTGAAAGTTCAAGGGGTTCACTATCTCCCTGAAAAAAATGTATCTGCATAGCCCAGTTTTAAATGACTGGCCTTTGTACGTGACTGAAGTAAACACCTCAGCATCAAATTTCTCAGTCCTCTTTGGGATGTCGCATGTTTCAATATAGTTACCTTTATCAAAACTTCCAGGAAAACAAGCCCAAACTGACCAGCTTCTCATTATAAGAAAACCCTCAGCTCTCATTCCAGGAAGTAGCCTGATACTGTATATCTCCTTTGGACTTAATTAACATATTTAAATTACCCCTCTCAGTTAATTCTGGTGCAGATGTTTGATGCAAGACATTTTATCTAGCATTAATGGGGAATTGGTGCAACTTTGCACTCTTCTACTGATTCCAAGAGCTCCATCATCAGGGAGAGATGAGGAAGTTACCAGTGACCAATGAGAAAATCTGCAGATGCTGGAAATCCAAGCAGCAAACACAAAATGCTGGAGGAACTCAGCAGGTCAGGCAGCATCTATAGAAAAGACATCCTGATGAAGGGTCTCGGGTCTGAAACATTGACTGTTTACTCTTTTCACAGATGCTGCCTGACCTATGAGTTCCTGCAGCATTTTGTGTCTGTTACTACCAATGACCTACTTTCAGCAAATTACAGTCCCAATCGAGTGGTATGCTTGGAAGCTGCTTCTCTCTGTGAAAGATGCTATTAATTCAAGATTCCTCAGAATACTCTATTGGAGCTTTGTATCAATAATGATATGAAGAAATAAAAGGGACCCAATGGTTGAAATTTTAGAGTATGTCAAGATGATTCAGGACTGTTTGTCACCACATTTCTCTCAAAAAGAGAAAAAGATATATAGATATTTAATTTGACACCACTGTAAAAATTAGTATTTCACAATTTACTATTTAGGCCTATATATTTCCCATAATGTCAGTTTTGTGGATTTGGCTCTGTTGCATACAACATAAGAACTAAATATAAAAAAAATACTATTATTGATATTTTATCATTAAGTTAAAAGTGTGTGTACAAATTGAAGAAAAAATATTAGCTTATACTGTAATGAAATAGCTATTTTGGTCATGTTCACATTCAGAGTCCTGTAATGTGCTAAGTTTCCACAAGATGTCAATGCAAGAATGTTAGCTGACTTTCGACCAGAAAACATAGTCAACCAAAACATTTTTCAGATCAAAATCATGAACGACTGATGTTTTCCCAGTCTTATGTAGCATTACATTCTTAACTATTTCAGTATTATTTTACCTCTTTAACTGGAGTAATAATATTCTATTCATGCTAACCCCCTCAATGAAAACTTACATCTTGGTTTGAACAAAAAACAGTCATTGCTGGTGTTTTGTAACCCAGTATGTCACAAACATGAGGAAATCTGCAGATGCTGGAAATTGAAGCAACACACACAAAATGCTGGTGGAACGCAGCAGGCCAGGCAGCATCTATAGGAAGAAGCACTGTTGACGTTTCGGGCCGAGACCCTTCGTCAGGACTAACTGAAAGAAAAGTTAGTAAGAGATTTGAAAGTGGGAGGGGGAGGGGAGATCCGAAATGATGGGAGAAGACAGGAGGGCGTGGGATGAAGCTAAGAGCTGGAAAGTTGATTGGCAAAGGGGATGCAGAGCTGGAGCAGGGAGAAGATCATGGGATGGGAGGCCTAGGGAAGAAAGAAAGAGGGAGGGGAGCACCAGAGGGAGATGGAGAGCAGACAAGGAGCAATTGTGAGAGAGAAAAGGAAAAACAAAGGGAAAATTAATTAATTAATAAACAAGCAAAGGAGTGATTGTGAGGGGGAGAGAGAGAGAAAAGGGGAAAATAATAAATAAATAAATAAATAAATAAATAAATATTTCCCCCCTTTATTTTATCTCTCTCTTTTTTCTGTATCACAGTTTGGTTGCACCCATTATCTGATCCTATACATCTGTCAGCAGCAGTCCTTTTTATTTTCCCCTTGCTTTCCAAACACTAAAACACTGAAATTAACTAAAATGATTCTGCTTTATTTGAAACATCCCATTTCACCCAAAAAAATTAAAGGAAGCTAACGACTTTATTCTGTGACTAACTTTTCCAGAATTTAAGGACAATGCTGAACAACTTTTGTTTCAGTCTGTTTTTTGAATGATGACTGCTAAGCCATGAGATTTTGTATAAGCATGATTAGGGTTCATTGGCATATTAATCACTGAAATACATTCTCTGGGTACACCCCACCTTCTTTTTCTGACTTCTTCCCCCTTCCTTTCCATTTTTGATGAAGGATCTTGGCCCGAAACGTTGACGGTATTTCCCCTCCTGGGACGCTACCTGTCCTGCTGAATTCTTCAAGCATTTTCTGCATTGCTTTGGGTACTGATGTTTGTTGTAGGAATCCATATTCTGATGAGTATCACAAAGCTCACCATTGAAATAGACCCTTCAGCGAAACTCATCCATGCCAACCAAGATGCCCACCTAAAATTGACCCATTTGACCACATTTGGCAGATCATTCCACATATACAGACCCTTTATGTGAAAAATAGCTCTCAGGTCCCTTTTTAAATTTTTCCCCTCTCACCATAAAACCAGACCTTGTCAATTTTACTCCCTTTCCCTGGTGGTATAAAGAGGCTGTGTGTATGCTGCCTTTATAATCTCCTTGAGATTTTGTACTCCACAATGAGATCATCCTCAGTTTCCTATGCTCCAAAGAATAAAGTCTTTAATCAAATTCAGTGTTCGAATCATATCTTCGGCCCACGGCGGCATTTCATCAGATCTTTCCTTTTGCATCTTTCCTTTTCCGTTGCCTTTATCACTAGGTTCAGACAAGTTCTTCCCACTCCTCAAAGGCATATTGTTCCCCTTCAAGAATCAGCAACAAAGAATTTTAAATTCAAAGTTTAAACTGGGGGGGGGGGGGGAGGAAAAAAACTAGGAGCAGCACAGAGACTGCTGTTACTCCATTCATAGACAGGCGCAGTCTCCTAAAGAATAAAGTCCTACTTTGCCCAAACTCTCCCTACAATTCAGGCCCTCTATTCCTGGCAATATTCTCAGAAGTTTTCTTTGCAATTTTCCAGTTTAATAATGCCATGCTGTAACAGTGTGACCAAAGCTATGCATAAAACTAACTTAATGATACACATTGTATTCTAAGTTGACTATCTACATGTTTGTGTATCTCATGAAAGGTGTAAAGAACAGATTTCATGTCACAGTTACTCTGCAAAACTATTTAGATAAGAACATGGAACACACACAAAATGCTGGTGGAAAGCAGCAGACCCAGCAGCATCTATAGGAAGAAGTACAGTCAACGTTTCGGGATGTTACTGTCAATGTCGACTGTACTTCTTCCTCTGGATGCTGCGTTCCACCAGCATTTTGTGTGTGTTGCTTGTATTTCCAGCATCTGAAGATTTGCTCATGTTTGCGTAGATAAAAACATCAAAGCTAGGCAAAAAAGCATATCTTTTACTAATGGACGCAGTGAATATTTCTATTTTTTAAATTTATCAGGTAGAGTTGAGAACACTGGACACAGTAAAGTTTAGGGGAACCAAATAAAAAACAGCCTAGCCACAGATCTAAACTTAACACTCCAGAGTTACGACACCATTCAACCATCCTTCTTGTTGTGACTGTGATCAAAGTCACTGGAGAGACACTGAAGCTGGTGATATAGAAGTCTTTATTCAGCACAACAAACAGGCATTCATGTGAAGACACTCATGGCAAACTCTCACAACCTCAATCATACGTCACATATTATACCCTTAATATAAATAGCAACAGTAAGTGATTCAATGCAGTTTAAATAGTTAAATGTCATCACTTATTTTGATACATTAGGTTGACAATGATTTCTTTGATTGCATATCTACAGTGGGAGATACTGCTGAATTGTTGAAACAAATTTGCTGCAGCAAACTAGTTGCAAGCTGCACTAATTTATTTACAATCTCAATGGTGCAAATTCTTAACCTCAATGAACATAACCCCATTGTTTTAGCATTTGTGGTACACATATGCAATCTTGTGGTCTGTGGCAATTTTCACTTCAATTTACTGCTTGCAATTTACATTAAGAACTGAGAGATGTTCTTGTTTGAATTAAGAACCATGTTGGCTCTATTGTAGTAGCAGCATGCTAGATTATGACTCCATAGTTCATTTTCATTGGTTGTTAGTAATGATGACAGTTTGCCTCTCTGGATGATGTTGGTACACCAGATGAGACTTTAACAAGAATCTCATAGACTGTTACATTAGCATAACTCCAGAATACCCCCTAATTTATATCACTCATGTATGCCTCCTCTTCACTGTCTAAGGCTTTGTCCATACTAGACCGGATAATTTTGAAAACGTCAGTTTCACATAAAAATGATAGGCGTCCACACTAAGCATTTTCGAATATACTTCTGTCCAGATTAAAATGGATATTTCGGCAAATCCCCTCCTACTGCACACATGCAGGACACATCTACCAAAAACAAGCGACATGTTTGATGTTGAATCTCGCCATGTAAGACTTGGTGAGCGTTTGTTCAGTTACAGACTAGAAAAACTTAGGCTACGTACACACTACACCAGATAAATCCATAACCGAAGCTTTTTCTCTTCATTTTTCGACTAGGAGTTGAGGATGCCATTGTCTACCTGCTGAACCGTGTCTATGCCCACCTGGACAAGCCGGCGAGCACTGTGAGGTTCATGTTTTTTGACTTCTCCAGTGCGTTCAACACCATCCGCCCTGCTCTGCTGGGTGAGAAGCTGACAGTGATGCAGGTGGATGCTTCCCTGGTGTCATGGATTATTGATTACCTGACTGGCAGACCACAGTACGTGCGCTTACAACACTGTGTGTCAGACAGAGTGGTCAGCAGCACTGGGGCTCCACAGGGAACTGTCCTGTCTCCCTTTCTCTTCACCATCTACACCTCAGACTTCAACTACAACACAGAGTCTTGCCATCTTCAGAAGTTTTCTAATGACTCTGCCATAGTTGGATGCATCAACAAGGGAGATGCAAGACTATGGTGAGTACAAGGCTATGGTGGGAAACTTTGTCACATGGTGCGAGCAGAATCACCTGCAGCTTAATGTGAAAAAGACTAAGGAGCTGGTGGTGGACCTGAGGAGGGCTAAGGTACCAGTGACCCCTGTTTCCATCCAAGGGGTCAGTGTGGACATAGTGGAGGATTACAAATTCCTGGGGATACGAATTGACAATAAACTGGACTGTTCAAAGAACACTGAGGCTGTCTACAAGAAGGGTCAGAGTCATCTCTATTTCCTGAGGAGACTGAGGTCCTTTAACATCTGCCGGACGATGCTGAGGATGTTCTACGAGTCTGTGGTGGCCAGTGCTATCATGTTTGCTGTTGTGTGCTGGGGCAGCAGGCTGAGGGTAGCAGACACCAACAGAATCGACAAATTCATTCCTAAGGCCAGTGATGTTGTGGGGGTGGAACTGGACTCTCTGACGGTGGTGTCTGAAAAGAGGATGCTGTCCAAGTTGCTTGCCATCTTGGACAATGAATCCCATCCACTCCATTATATACTGGTTAGGCACAGGAGTACATTCAGCCAGAGACTCATTCCACCGAGATGCAACACTGAGCGGCATAGGAAGTCATTCCTACCTGTGACCATCAAACTTTACAACTCCTCCCTCTGAGTGTCAGACACCCTGCGCCAATAGGCTGGTCCTGGACTTATTTCCACTTGGCATGATTAACTTATTATTATTTAATTATTTATGGTTTTATATTGCTATATTTCTTCACTATTCTTGGTGCGGCTGTAATGAAACCCAATTTCCCTCAGATCAATAAAGTATGTCTGTCTGTCTTTTACTCTCCGTCCACACTAAAACGGCGTTTTCGTCCCTCGAAACCGGAGATATTCAGAAACGCTCTCCAGAGTGTGTAATTTTGAAAACGCCACTTGGCTGGAGCAGTGTGGATGGGGTAACCGGAGAAATCTGAAAATGCTGTCACGACGTGCCGGAACAGATTGTGGCAGCAGCGCGCCATTTCATTGTTTTCTTGAACGCAACCTAACAATTTCAGAACAGACAGCAACGAGACTGAAGCCAGAAGAATTAGAAATGTACTCACCAAATACTTTGACCCATAACTTACTGAATAAATAAGTATACTCACTTTGCCCTGTTTTCTGTCCTTGCTCATATGAACGTGGTTTATCTATTTAGGCAAGTACTTCTCTGACAATAGATGTGTAACAGCCTAATGTAACATTGTGTGGAAATACAAGATAACACTGATGCAGACATGCTTTATGCATTTAACAAGGGGCTTTATTAATGCAACAGAGTTCATCAATTTTTCGGTGTTCGTCATCAGCCGGGTCAATCTGTCCATGAACTCCCCGTCAGTTGCCTTCATATGCTCCACTATTTGAATTTTTTTACTTTTAAGTCCTCCTGCACGAGAGCCAACAGCTATCCGTCGTTTAAGTTTTTCTAGTCTGTAACAAACGCGCACTTTCACAGCGAGATTCGATATCAAACAAATCGCTTGTTTTTGATATATGTGTCCTGCGCATACGCAGTAGAAGGAGATTTGCTGAAGTATCCGTTTTAATGTGGACAGAGATATTTTTAAAAATGCATAGTGTGGACGCCTACGCAAAACCGGCGTTTTCAAAATTATTCAGTCTAGTGTGGACGTAGCCTTAAACGATGGACAGCTGTTGGCTCTCGTGCAGGAGGACTTAAAACTAAAAAAAAACAAATACTAGAGCATATGGAGGCAACTGACAGGGAGTTTACGGACAGATTGACCCGGCTGACGATGAACATTGAAAAACTGACTAACTCTGTTGCATGAATAAAGCCCCTTGTTAAATGTATAAAACATGTTTGCATCAGTATTATCTTGTGTTTCCACACAATGTTACATTAGGCTGTTACACATCTATCATCAGAGAAGTACTTGCATAAATAGGTAAACCACCTTCATACGAGCAAGGGCAGAAAACAGGGCAAAGTGAGTATACTTATTTATTCAGTAAGTTATGGGTCAAAGTGTTTGGTGAGTACATTTCTAACTCTTCTGGGTTCAGTCTCTTTGCCGTCTGTTCTGAAATTGTTAGGTTGTGTTCAAGAAAACAATGAAATGGTGCGCTGCCATCACCATCTGTTCCGGCACGTCATGACAGCATTTTTAGATTTCCCCGGTTACCCCGTCCACACTGCTCCGGCCAATCCGGCATTTTCAAAATTACACACTCTGGAGGGTGTTTTAGAAAATCTCCGTTTTCCAGAGAGGAAAACACTGTTTCAGTTTGGACGGAAGGTCAAAACGAAGAGAAAAAGCTTCAGTTACGGATTTATTCGGTCTAGTGTGGACATAGCATAAGATTTTGCCCGCAGCTGCCTCATCAATGAATTTACAGGGTGTTTGATCTATGCAAGCTACACAGTCATTGAGTGCAGAGAGACTAGAGAAGTAAGCACACATCCTTGAGCTGGAGCCGTTGCTTTGATTGTCAGCAAGGAGGAGATGTTACTTCCAATCTGGACTGACTATAGTCACATGATGAGAAAGTCAAGGATCCAGTTGCATTCGGAGGTAGAGAGGATGATGGTGTTTGACACTGTGAAACCTCTCTCCTTATTTACATACTAATCTCCAAATGACTTTGACAAGGCCTTCACAAAGTCATCTTGGCTAGGAGTGAACTTCCTTTGACCAAATTGAGTGCCTGGATTAATCTCGTGTTTATCTAGATTAATCTCAAGTGTTTATTGAATTTTATTCTTTCTTTGTCATAATTATACAACTGAGTACATTTTAAAAGGTGTTTTTAAAGTCAGTCACGTTGGTGAGTCTACAGCCACACATAGGCCGGATTGGGCAAAAATGACAGATTTCCTCTCCTGATAATGTTGATACAACAGCTGGGACTTTAACAACAATTTTATAGACTGTGCTCATCATGTACGAAAACCAATGAAAATGAACTATGGAAACAAAGTATAGCATATTGCTACTACATTGAAATTACATGGTGCTACCAAGGATGAATTTATGAGCATAGGATTTTGCTGACTTAAAATTGAGCTCTGACCAGTGAACCAATCTGGACATCAGAAGTTTGAGAGGAGTGGAATTCTCTCGGGTCCACTGCCTGAGCAGGAAAAGGCAGTTGCGGATCACGGCAGCATAATTGAACTATGACCAGCGTCCAATACGGACATCACAAATTTGTGAGGAGGGGAATACACTCAGATCCATTGCCTGGGTAGAAAAAGGTCGCAGTAGATCATGGCAGCATAATTGAGCTCTGACCAGCGACCAATTGAAGTTTGAGGTTGATAGCAAGAGCAGATTACTCTAAATATATAAGTCAAATCATGGAAAATATCCCTGAACATGAGTGCGTGAACCATGTTTTCATAAAGGATGTGATTAACAGATCTTATTCTGTGGAACTGTGGGTGGAGTGAAGGTGAATGCACTTTATGAAAGTAGTTGGTGAACTGTACTCCAACAAAAGTCTGGGTGGAACTGTGAAAGGGAGCTGGCTCAGAGAAATTGAGGACGGTGGATTCTAGCCACTGCTCAACTTAGCAATGTCACACTTACTGGTCCTAGTTTTGCTGCTCATTTTTACAACTCTCCTTGGCATTACGAGGGCTGAAAAGAAAAGAGCTATCTGGACCATCAACAGAGGCTGTGATGACTATGGATCAAGAGGTGTGACCCATAGATCAGTGCTGCTGGGACACATGCCTGATCAACCCTGATTGGGTCACCTGGGTGAGAGTGTCTGATGTTGAAAGACCCAAAACACCCAATGACCCCAGGTTATCTCTCTGATGATATGTCCCAGCGTATCCTAGGATGTATCTCAGCATTAGCAGCAACGACAAAATGGGGCTGCGTAATTGGCACCAATTCTGATTTGTCAGTTCAGAACTCAAAGTGAAGAAAGCACACTATAACTTTTTAAGTTTATTAAGTAAAACAATTTAGTAAGTTAGTTCTCACCACCATTTCAGAGAGCAGTGAGGTTTAGAAATGCATTGGAGGAAATCACGCTGTGTTGGAGTGAGCCATAGAAACTTGAAGACTTGGATTTCAGCATTGTGCTGAGAAATTATTCCTTGTTCTTTCACATGATGAAAACTTGCATAGCATGAAAGTTTACTTCGACTTCATTATGGATTCCTGACCTTCATCTAAAGGAAAGATTATTTTAAGTTAATTTAATTTAATGTAGTTTAATCTTTACAACTATCTCCAAGAGTTCTACTGTATGCATAATTAAGTTTATTTTTTCCTTTTTTAATATTTTATTTTAATTGTTTGAGTTTTGATATTTCTTTAATGCTCCCCTATGTCACCATAATCAGTCCTCTGCCTCCGGATAGGGTAAAAATGGGAAAAGGGAAATTTGGCTCACAGGGAGTCATCAATATTTGAATTCTTTACCCCAGAAAGTGTGAAGCTCATAGTTTATATCCAAAGCTGAGACAGATAGAATTTCAGTCTATAGGGGAGGACAAAAGAGATGGAGCCAGGCACCACAAAAGCCTATCCTGTTCTTAAGGATGCAAGTGGATAGGAACATACAAGGAAAGCTGCGATCTAGCACGTATCTTCAACACCATTTCGGTTGTAGAAACATACATACATCCACAACATTTTAGCCTCTGTGTCACTTTGTGTTTCTCCACTGGGTTGCTCAGAGCTTGTGAATCCACACGCATAGCATGATTATGTTTGCACCTTGCGTTTATTGGCAAGAATCACGCTGTGGAAATATGATTAAGCCTACAAAATATGTTAACATCTTTCTAATATGCTATTATTACATTGAAGCTGACAACTGTCTCTCCTCAGAGGTTTGTTCACTCTGTACAGCTGGGCACAAACATAGCATGCCCACAGAGCTCGACGGAACAACACAACCCGCCATCAAGGATGTGCAGTGCCTTGCAAAAGCATTTAGTCCCCAAACTTTTGTTCACGTAAGTAAATACTACAGCTGAGCACCTTTGGGTTAAGTGTGGAATTTGGTGGATTGCAAGCAGCTTCCTGATATGCTGTCAATTAGCAGCTCATTCAACCTCCCACCTGTTCCCAAACTCCTGCACTCACAGGAATTAAAATTCAGTCCTATCATTCTATTCTTCCTTTATGAATGTTTCAAATTTAAACTACCAGAACTTTCCAGAAAGTATAGGTAACAGAAACAAAGCAAGATATTAGCAAATTTACCCTCTTGCAATGAGTGGAAAATCATGATATTTTAATCTTTTTAAAATTAGAATGAAAATAATCTACTTATTTAGTAAATTTGCATGAGCGTATTTGAGGAAGAGTGGGTGAAGATTATTCAGTTATATAACATGAGATACAACTTCCAATACAGAACCTTGTCATTACTAAATGTCTTCTGGAGGGTCACTTCTATTGTGCAAAAGCCAGAGCACTTATTTGTTAGAAGTAGTTAGTAAATTGAGCCATTTTCCTTATTTAGCTTTATTTGAATTTGACAGGAAGCTACCGGTGTATTAATGGCAGCTCACGCAGATCATGGAGAGGAGAAAGCTCAGCAGTACCTCGATAAAGTACAACATTCCTGAAGGAATGGAGACAGTGATGCCATGAGGGCTGACGCTGGGGGTGGGGGGGATGGAGGGGGATCAATGATATGGAATAACTGTGGAAATTTACCTATCTGAAGAAAATAGTTTTAGTGTTGGGAGATATATTAATCTACCCTTAATCTCATATAAATCACTTAATTCTTTTACTTTTTGTTCATCAGTGCTTTAGGTGCTCTTGCCAAGTACCATTTAAAGCAAGGGCTTTGCTCACAATGCATTCCTTGTCTTGTGGACCACGTTGATTCCTAGGAATACAATTAACAAGGTGAAACACACTTGCACATAGTGGGGGTGTGGAATCACCTTTTGCTTACTGCAGGGAAAGCTAATTTTGCTTGGACCAGGATGAGTTAAGTGAAAGGTGTTGTAATGGGAATTCTGGGCTGTGCTGTCACCTAGTAGTGACAAGCTGGTGTCGAGCAGGTACTGGCCTTTAAGTGCCACGCTATCGGTCTCATCAAGGGTAATAAATAATGTTCACAATCAGTATTGAAGTAAAATGCAATTGATGTGATGATAGCGCAGCTTTCTGTGTAAAACAAAATCTTGTGTGATAAATATTACAGATGTCAATAATCACCTCTTTTTTGCTGTCGGATAATCCTGTTTTACAAGTCGCCATGACTGCACAGCAATTGTAATGTAAAACAAATCACACAAAATGCTGGAGGAATTCAGCAGGTCAGGCAGCATCTATGGAAATGAACAGTCTGTCAACTCTTCCGGCTGAAACACTTCTTCAGGACCGAGAAGGAATGCGGAAGATGCCAGAATAAAAAGGTGAGCGGAGGGGAAAGCGACTAGCTAGAAGGTGATAGGTGAAGCCATGTGGATAGTAAAGGCTGGAGAATAAGGAATATGAAAGGAGAGGAAAGTGGACCATTGGAGAAAAGGAGGGAAAATGGGACCCAGGGGGAAGTGATGCAATGTAATGGGAGTTAAATAAATATAGATCTTTTTAAAAAAGAATTTCCTCCGTTTTAGCTAAATTTAGCATCTGTGCTTATTTTCCATTGCCTACAAATATTTTTTACTGTGACAGTCATGAATGGTTTTTAATAATAAATACTTCAGGTACTTAGAGCATATGTTTCTACAAAAAGGAAAGTTAAGGGGTCTAAAGACTAAATTTCATTGATGGCATGGGAGACAAGAAAAATGCTGAAAATAAAGAAGAGTATGATGTATATTCAATGAGTAAATCCAGTGACAGCCAAATCAGGTCTTGCAAACTGAAAAAGGGAGTTAAAGGGAAAATGAGATGAACAAAATTTGGGGCAGCATAGTAGTGTAGCGTTTAGCACACAGTTCAATTCACATTCTGGTTTCCTCCCAACATTCCCAAAGACATACAGATTAAAAGCTTAATGGATCACATGGATGTCATTTGTTGGTATTTGCTCATAGGCTAAAAGAACCTATTACTGTGCTGTATCTTTAAATAAATAAGACAAGAGCATCAGAGTATTATTTAACATAAAATGAAATCCAAAAGTCATGTAAATAGTTATGTAAGTAATAAGTGTGTACTGGGAGAAGAGGATAGAGTAATGAGCCAAAAGAATATTATGAGGAGGAGAGAACTGGACTGATAATGGATTGAAGACTCTCCTTCAATGTTAAACTAAATTACAACAATGAGATTGTCTTTTGGAAGCTGTCATGAAGTGGGTCAAATAGAGTGTCCATGGTTCATTCAGAAATCTGATGGCAGAGACAGAGAAGCTGTTCCTAACTCATTGAGTGTGGGTCTTCAGGTTCCTGTACCTCCACTCCAATGGTGGTAAAATGAGGAAACATATCTTGGAGGCTGAGGTTCCTTAGTCATGGATGCTGCCTTCTTGGGAGACCACCCCTTGAAAATGTCCTCGAAGGTGTGGAGTATTGTGACTGTGAGAGAGAGAGAGGGAGAGAGACTGACTGACTACAATCCTCTGCAGCTGTTTCCAATCCTATTCATTGATGCCTCTATGTAATGCAGCCAGTCAGAATGGTCTCCATGTTACAACTAAGGAAATGTGCAAGACTCTTAATGTGACATACCAAATCTCCTCAATCTCCTTACAAAGCAGGGCCCTGTAAGAGGGACATACCCTCTTCATGATTGCATCAATGCATCAAGGTAAGTATTCTGGGACGTTAATTTCAAGAAATTTGAAACTGCTGACTCCTTCCACCACTGAGTCCTCTCTGAGAACTGATACATGTTTTACCGACCTCCTCTTTGTGCAGTCCAGAGTCAGCTCTTTGATCTTGCTGATGTTGAGTGTCAGGTTTTATGTTGCAGCAACACTTAACCAGGTGAACTACCGTAGATTCCGGACTACAGAGCGCACCTGATTAAAAGCTGCTGGCTCTAATTTTAGAAAGAAAATCAATTTTTTACTTGTACAGGCCGCACCGGATTTTCGGCCGCACCGGATTTTCGGCCGCAGGTGTCCCACGTTGTAATATGAGATATTTACACAGAAAGATATTACACGTGAGGATTTTTTAACTTTTAATTAAATCCATATGGTAACAAAAACAAATACATATTGCAAATGCTTTTTTTCGAACCGTACCCGTAACGCGGCTACTTTTAAATATACGTTGCGTATACTTCTTTACTGAACAACATTCCAATATCTCCTAACGACTGGTAAAAAATATATATACTGCAGCCTACCAGGAAAAGTTATTGATTGCCTTTAACTTAAAAGCAGCGTTCGCTCAGATCCAATGCCGCTCGCGTAATGCCGCTCGCCCCCCTCCTTCCCGTTTATCGCAAACTGGCATTTTTCCCACAAGACGTGGCGAAACCGGGTGTGACATCATAGCATCCCGCGATGTAGTACAGAAAACAAATATAGTTAAAACACTTCTAACTTTAACTAGAAAATGAATTACTAAGCGAAAATATTATAAACTAAATAACTGCCATAAAGGCAGCACAATGCTTTTCTTCGAGTGTTTTCCATATTGATGAGGGTGAGTACAAATGACTGATTTACAATAATTTAATTGTGAAAGTGCGCTTGATTTATCGTACAATTTCATTGGACCTCTGTGAACTACTCATCAATTTTATTGGTCTACTGTTATGAGGCAAAATGTTTTTGGCGGCATGAAAAAAATCATGCATTAGCCGCACCGTATTAAAGGCCGCAGTGTTCAAAGCTGTTCAAAATGTGGGGAAAAAGTAGCGGCTTATAATCCGACATCTACGGTAATTCTTGTTCTCTTCTTCGTCGCCAACTGAGATTTTACAATCAACAGTGGTAAAAGTGGAAGTGGAGACTGAATGTACAACTTCCAAAGGAAGCTGTGTATCTGCATACAAATTATAGAAAGAAGTAGAGCATGTATAGCATGTAGGTCCTTGGGATTCATAAATTGAGGTAGTGACAACAAAGCAGAGGTTATATGATGGAACTGTACAAAATTCTTATTAGAACAGAAATAGAACGTTGTATTCAGTTCTGGTTGTCACATTTAACAATGGGAAGGAAGGACCCATAGTGAGTATTATAAATGTTTACCAGAATGTTCCCATGAATGAGGAATTCCAATTAAATTCATTCAGCAGGCTTTGGTCTTGTCTATGAAATTGCAAAACTGATTTCTTCAATCATCTTAACTAATCTCGATAATATTCCTATAACTTCATTCAACTGAACTTTAACATAAGTTCCATGAGATTCAACACCAGTTTGTGCATTCTCTCCTCATAATTTTATTCTAAGACACCTAATAACTATTGCAGTAATTCAGTACTGCATACCTGCTGAAGCTGATGCAATCTTCTAAAATTTGTGCTCAGTAAAGTTTGCAGTATAATGTCTTGACTTTAGCTTACCCATGGACAAAGATAGAAACAGATGGTATTGGAAAGTATTTAATTGGGGGGAGGGCTAATTATGAAGGTGTTAGGCAGGATCTTCCGAGTGTGAACTGGGAGTAAATGTTCTTATGGAAAACACAATGGAATTGTGGAGGTTGTTTAGGGAGCACTTGATGGGGTTCCAGATTGGTTTGCCCCACTGAGATAGGGAAAGGATGATAGGATGAAAGAACTGTGGCTGACAAAATACTTGGAACATTTATTTAAGTGTAAGCCTACTTAAGGTTTAGGAAGTAAAAATCAGGCAGAGCTCTTGAGAGCTGTAAGGTAGCCAAAAAGGTACTTAAGAAGGGGACATATGAATGCCTTGATGAGTTTGGATTAAGGAAAGCCCCAAGGCATTCTACATTTATGTGAAAAAATGTGTGACTGATTAGAGTAAAGGAAGGACCACACAGGGATAAATGGGGAAATGTGCCTGGAGTTGCAGGAGTACTGGAGGTCTTCATAAATATTTTGCTTCAGTGTTCACCAGTGAGAAGGACGTTGATGAATGTGATGTCAGCATGGAATAGACTAATGTGCCAGAGCATGTCAAGGTTAAGAAGAGGCGGTGTTGGAGCTTTTTAAAAACATTAGGATATACACAGAAGCCAGATGGTTTATACCTGAGGGTTACTGTAGGAAATGAGGGAAGAGCTTCCTTGGACATTGAGGATGATCTTTGCATGCTTATTTGCCATTGGAGAAGTACGAGAGGATTGGAGGATGGTAAATGTTGTTCCTTTGTTCAAGAAGGATAATTGCTGGGAATTATAAACCATTGAGTCAGTGATGGGCAGACTAATGGAGAGGATTTTTAGAGATAGGACATTAGCATTAGAATGCTTATTTTAAGCATAGTCTCATTAAGGGCAGTTTGAATGGTTTTGTGAGGGGCAGGTCACAAACCTGATAAACATTTTTGGGGATGCTTTTTGGATGAGAGAATGTTTCTTATGAAATTGAGCAATCTAGGACTTTTCTTTGTAGAGAGAAGGAGGATGAGAGGCAACTTGATAGAAGTTCACAAGAGGCATGGACAGCCAATGCATTTTCAACAGCGTGGTAATGGAAAATGCCAGAGGACATCCTTTTAAAATTTTTTTTATTGAAGTTCATCAACAGAGGACATCCTTTTAAAGTTAGTGGAGGAAACTATGGTGGAGATGTCAGAAGTAGGTTTTTTAAATAGGGTGGTATGAGCCTCCAATGCATTGCTAGGGGTGGTGGTCGTAGCAGATACATTAGGGGCATTTAAAAGACTCTTGGATAGGTACATACTGTAGATTATGACAAATGGAAGGTTATGGGTATGTAAGAAGGAAGACTTAGGTTAAATGTGGAATAAGTTAAAAGGGCAGCACAACATCATGGGCTGAATAGCCCATGCTGCACTGTACTATGTCCTATGTTCTATTGTTGATGAGGTCTAAGGCCTTGGTCAGACCACACTTGCAGTATTGTGAACGGTTTGTGGCCTCTCAAGTGGAGGAGATGGTTCAGAGGGTGTGGTTCAGGAAAATAATGCTGGAGTGACAAGATAAATGTATGAGAAGCATTTGACAGCTCTGGTACTGTACTCATTGCAATTCCAAAGAATGAGGGGGAACCCATTAAAACATATCGAATATTAGAAGGCCTCGGTAGAGTGGACATGGAGAGGATTTAGTGGGAGAGTCTAGGATAGGGAGCACAGCCTCAGAGTAGAAGGATGGCCCTTTCAGAGATGAGGAGGAATTAGGTTGTGTGGGATTATAAATCAGCCATGATGGAATAGCAGCAGACTAGATGGGCTGATCAGTCTTATTCTGCTCCTATGTCTTATGGTCTCATGGTCTTTTTATTTGTGTGACTTCAAAGTACTTGGTTCTCTTGGTAGAAAAACTAACAAGAAACATATTGGATTTGTTTCTATACTTTGGACTCCAAGACTATTTGGATTTTTGTTCTGACAAAAGATTCCAACCTGCAATATTGACTCTGTTTCTCTTTCTGTTGATGTGGCCTGACGTGTTGTGCATTTCCAGTATTTTCTATTTTTATTTTTACTACTTCAACCATGTAGAAAATTTGTTTGTTTGGACAGATTGTGCAAACCGCTAGAAAATTAATGCAAAGGTAAGCACACTGATCACTTTTGCATGGTATGTTCTAACATGGAAGCCAGCCCACACTGAAGGTCAGATGCTGGCATCTCCATGCTGTAATCCAATATTAATTGAAAATTGCAAGGAAGTAGTTTGGTTCCTGTCACTCAAAATTAATGAGTTTAATCCATGTCTACACAAGCCTTCAAGTAAAGTTATTTTTCATTAATTTTTACATTAAGGAAAGTACTTTTCAATTATTTTAACTGTTTTTAAAAATGTCAGATTGCCAAACAAAGAAAAAATTGGTCTTTGAGATCAGTGAGCTTTTAAAGGGCACTGGAATGGTTTGGAGTGGGTCTAAGGAGCCTGCCCTGAGGATTAGTCCTTACTTCTGATACTTTCTCACCACATGCAGAACTCCCTGCATTCATGGAAGGCTATGCCAACAAGGTTTGGCCCATTATCCTGTAAATTGTGTGTATCTACAGATATGATGCAGGGTATGAAGATGAAGAATGGTTAGTTCGAGTATATGTCATTCAATAGGATGACTTCAGAACTGAAATACTTCTGTTATTTCTTAGTAACTCAATTTACAGTATTGCTAGCTTGTAGTTTGTTAAGTAGGGCACTAGAGCAGATTTTGTCGATATATTTCTTTTGGAAACTTTTGATTTATACTGAAGTGGGATAAGAATAGAATCACTTACACTTTCACAGGACAAGAAGAAAATAAGTTTACAAGACATGCGAACAGAATTAGGACATTCAAGCCGTCAATTCCACTCTGCCATTTCACCATGGCTGTTTTATTATCCCTGTCAATCCTATTGCCCTGTCTTCTCCTCATAACCTTTGGCACCCTGACTAATCAAAAGCCTATCAACCTCCACTTTAAATATACTCAATAACTAGTAATGATAAGAATTACAGTCTTCTGAGCCATTTCATTGCAAGAACAGACACAAAAGAAGTCCGTCTTTACAATGAAAGCTACTTACCAATAGGTTTTACATGGACAGGTGATCTAAGTTGTCCTATTCCATTGTGCCTTGTCTGTGGTAAACAGCAAGCACAAGTTTCACATGCTAAGCCAAGACTGGAGCCTGATCATTACACTGAGTGAGAAAATGTTTTCTCAAAGGCTTGTTTAAAATTGTGTCTTAGGCTATATGTTTATCAATATTGCTTTGGCTTCTGGTTTTTAGTAACTTTACTATTCAACATCGTCAGAAAATTTTCATACTGTAAATAGCATTCATTAAAATCAATTTACAATCTTTGTTTAAATTAAATCTACTGAGCCTAATTTTAGATATATTAAATCCTATTTTGGCTTAAGCCAGTTGTTTAACAGAAATTTACTATGTTTGCCTTATGAGTTTTAAAAATTTATGAAAGAGAAAGAAAGAAATTAATTTCAAGAAAAGTAAGCTAACCTTAACTACCTAGTTTTTTCAAGAATGGTTGGCTATAATTCATTCTCTACTCAAAAGAACATTGACAATTATTTCTGGATTATTGTATCTATAATTTACGGATCATGCTAATGTACTGTGAGCTCCAGGTATAATAATTTTTAAACAGGGGTTCCCTGAGATCTGAAAGTTATTTCAAGGGTTCCTCCCAGGCAAAAACATTGAGAAAGCTGTATCATATTATGCATTCTCTCTATACGATATGTATATACATGCAAACTTGGCTTATTAGCCAACTCAGCTAACAGCCATGTGACTCAGCGGTGAAGAGGTCTCCTTTCACAAACAATACACATCTAGGGTCAGTATGATTTGAGGTGCAATAAAATAGGAATGTCGTGATATTCCAATTAAAGAAACCTCGATTTGAGTGAATGCTGTATAAATACTGCCCATACACAATTGTCAGTCGGCAAGAAATAACAGATTGTACACCACACAAAATTATAAAGAAAGTATATTTACAGATTTCAGCTTTATTGAACAATTAGTAGGAAAGAGAAAAGAAACAAATAAATAGAAGGGCCCATTGTACTGAACCCAGTCCAATGTGTACATAAAGTTGGAGCTCTGGCATCCTGAACAGTGCATGCCAAGCTGCTGGATATGCTGATCCATTCCAAGCCACCAAACAAAGCTTTGAGCCAATGCTTTGACTTTCACTACACCTAGGTAACTAGCATGTAGCTCCTTCAATACTTTACCTCTCATCTTTGATAGTATAACAACTCTCAATCCGCACGTAAGGCAACCTCCATCAAGTGCAAGTTCACGCTGGTGCTGTTAAAATGGAGAAACTGGAGTTTCTGCTGCACATTCCAGCCATTTTGGAAGGCCCTGTAGACCTGCGAGAGTTTGGGGTCTTTTCTGTTTTCCCTTCGGATTATCTCTGCCGTAATAGAAAGACTTCTGATTTTCAATAGGAAAAATATGTCAAGAGGAGTCTCCTTTTTTGTAAAGTATTTTGGGTCTTCCTTTCCTAACAGAAAACATTACAATCCATCAGCGTTTCCATGATTAGTCATCCTCTTGAAAACTAACTGACTTTGATTACAGGTTGACCTAAAACTAACAGGGAAGAAATAGGTAGTAATAAAAGTAAATGTGCAAAGGCCGCTGGTGCCATGTCATAGAGAAAAGACACAACCTCGAGGCCTGCTGATCTACCAACAAAGGCTTTGATGAATAAACATACTGAGAAAAGGGTAAAGAAGTATAAGAAAACTAAGCAACTCCTAGATGAGCCTTAGTGCCTCCAGGCCCCGCAGTAGACAAGGTATGGATGGAAACTGGGGACAGCAGGTATGTGATTACTTTTTCTAGTGATTTCTGTGGATGGAGTCATAGAGACAGTCCAATGGAGGCTCTTTTGATTTGAAGAAAATTCATTACCGGAATGGTGAAACCAAAGTAGGGGACAGGGACCCAAATTGGGATTTGGAATATATGAAGAGGTGTTTCAATAAGTGGGAAGAAACAGTCAAAAGGCACCAGCCACCAAAACCTAAACCTCAGATAAATGAGGCAAAAACACAAAAAAAGAATGGAAGTAGATCCTCCTCATCCTCCCACTCTTTCTCCTCCTGCTAGACTCTATCCTTGATGATGGGCTCCTGGAAAGTCCAGTTTTGGAAATAGCAATATTTGGGATGGACACTGCACAACATTGAGCCAGGCAGCTCCAACGACAAATACAATTTGTCTCAGTCCCATTCCTGGAAACAGCTTCCCTGATATGAACAGTTTTCCCCATTCAATGCCTCGAGTAAAGAGAATGCTTCTGCTCCCGTGGAATGGGAACAGTCACCACCTGTGTACATTCCACAGGCTGTAAGGATGCAAATGGGGTCAAAGATCAGGAGAGTGCACTCTATGGAGCAGGTAGCAGGACAGGACCTAGCAATGGCCATGAGGAAAATGAGTTACCTGATAGTACAACCCAAACCCAGGTACCTCAAATAGTGGTAGGAAATATATACCATTTCCTTTAACTTTTTGAAAGCCACCTCATTCTACTCTGTCCTTTGCCTTTTCTTCTTCATCTTTAGTAATGAGTTCAAGGGCCGGAGTACAGTAGCCAAGTTTGGCAAGAAATGTTATAGTAATTAACAAGTTCTAAAAAGGACAGCAACTGGAGCAAGTCCTTTGGCGTTCAGGCTTCTGCAACTGCTTGAATGTTCTCAGCACATTTGTGCAATTCTAGGGCATCAGTGGTGTGACCACAGTAAGTGATGCTTGGTTTAAAGAAGTCACACTGTTACCTCATGCTCTGAGCCCACGATCTACTAATCTTTTTAAAACTATCTTAAGGTTTTGGAGATGTTCCTTGTCATCCCTACTGACAACAGTGATGTCATTCAGGTAACACTAGTGCCAGAGCTGCCTTGCATCTCCTGGTCATAGCTTTCTGCCAGAGTGTAGGTGCAGAAGCTACTCTAAAAATAAACCTTTTATTGCAATAACAACCTTTGTGGATGTTTATGATGGGAAAGACTTTGGACTCTTCTTCCATCTCCATCTCTACATAGGCCTCAGCTAAGCCTATTTACTTAAGTGTTTCCCTCCAAAAGGGTTTGCAAAGATATCCTCCATCCTGCGCAAAGGGTACTTTCATTATGGGTTGATGCTGACCTTAACATCACCACAAATTCTGACAGACCTATTCTTCTAGGCTGCTGTGACCACTTACATTACACATGGGCTCCACTCAGCCTTAGAAAGAATTCCTTCAGCCTCCATGTGATCTAGTTCACTGGTTACTTGATCACGGATGGTATAAAAGACCAGATGGACTTTGCAAAACTTGGGTACATCATTTTCATTTTTTACTATTTTACCCTTGATATGTTTGAGTTTTCGAGTACCATCCTTTATCACTGCTGTGGCATAATCCAATAAACAATAGACAGTAGGTGCAGGAGTAGGCCATTCGGCCCTTCTAGCCTGCACCGCCATTCACTGTGATCATGGCTGATCATACACAATCAGTACCCCGTTCCTGCCCTCTCCCCATATCCCTTGACCCCGCTATCTGTAAGAACTCTATCTAACTCTCACTTGAATGCATCCAGAGACTTGGCCTCCACTGCCTTCTGGGGCAGAGCATTCCACATATCCACCACTCTCTGGGTGAAAAAGTTTTTCTGTATCTCTGTTCTAAATGGCCTACCCCTTATTCTTAAACTGTGGCCTCTAGTTCTGGACTCACCCATCAGTGGGAACATGCTTCCTGCCTCCAGTGTGTCCAATCCCTTAATAATCTTATATGTTTCAATCAGATCCCCTCTCATCCTTCTAAATTCCAGTGTATACAAGCCCAGTCGCTCCAAACTTTCAACATATGACTGGGGAATTAACCTTGTGAACCTACACTGCAGTCCCTCAATAACAAAAATGTCCTTCCTCAAATTTGGAGACCAAAACTGCATACAATACTCCAGGTGTGGTCTCACCAGGGCCCTGTACAGCTGCAGAAGGACCTCTTTACTCCTATACGCAATTCCTCTTGTTATAAAAGCCAGCATGCCATTAGTTTTCTTCACTGCCTGCTGTACCTGCATGCTTGCTTTCATTGACTGATGTACAAGAACACCTAGATAATCCAGTACCTTTATTAACTCACTTTCAGTTTACTCTGTTGCAAGGGATGTGGCATGCAAATGGTTGCAGTTGCAATTGTTTTGGCCGGTCATGGCCCCACAATGCTGGCCCTCCTGATTTTAATATATTGAAGCCCAATGTGGTTTGTTGGTTGATGTATTTCACTGTTACGAAAATCATTCTTGCAGGAGTTATCTTTTCTCCACTAGAAGTTCTTAGGTGGATATCTGCAGGCTTCAGTTTAGTGTCTTTGAAATGCCATTCAAACTCATTTTGTAGAATGACTGAGACAGCCAAGCCAGTGACCCATTCCATTTTAATAAATTTGCCTTTCCCTTCTGGTGTAAGCCACGTTGATTGTCTATTTTTAGTATTCACATTGTAAATCTCAAGGGTACGCAGTCCTGTGTCGCTCTCATCATTATCAGGTTTTTCATCAACAGCATGCAGGCTAGTGCTCATTTTGAAACTGCAACTAGACTTTTAACTTCTTCTCTTCCCTGTGCAGCCCGTTTCTTTTTGTATTCCTGACATACTCTTTGAATGTTTCCAACTTTGTTGCATTTTCTGCAAGTTTCGCCTTTCAATCTGCATTGGGCTGGTATATATAAGCCCCTGTCACAATGGTAACACAATTAGTTCAGCTAAACTGGTTTCTGATTAAACATTGTAGTTTTGTTCACACTCACTTTCATTTCCGACTGCAACTTATTTACTGCCTGCTGTTTCTATTGATACAGCTATTTCAACTGCTCTTTAAATTCTGGGCTATGCTTCAGTCAGGAGGTGTTTTTGAAATCATTCTTGTAAGATTTCACAAACTGACCAATCTCTTGGTGTATCATTAGGCCCATTACCGAACTGACAATATTCAGACAATCTCTTAAATTTAGCCATGTACGCTGAAATGGAATCCCCTTCCTTTTGATCCCACTTATGAATCCTTCTGAAATCAACAATAGTTTCAATTCTATATGTTCCTGCAGTATTTTCACAAAGCAGCAAAGTTCATTTAGCAGTCAAACTCCTAAGCAAACTATATGCCTTTAATTCCAATAGACTCAGCAAAACTGGTATTGTTTTCTTATTGGCTACTTCATTTGCTTTAAAATACTTCTTAATCCATTCAGTATACATATTCCAATCAACTCACAATGCATTATATAAAACACAAAGACTGCTCAATCAAGCAATATATTTACAATAGTACTGAAATACAACTGAAATATTAAATATACAAAGGGTTTTTTATGCTAAGCTCCCTAAGCAAATCAGAACACCCAACACCAAAACACAACACCCAATCTGGAATTACCACTCCCCTAGTGGGCTCAACCACAAGCTGCCGTAAAAAAGGCAATTCACAGGCATTTTGCAAATTCCCTCTCCTGGATTTCAGCACCAACCTGATTTTCCCAACCTATCTGCATGTTGAAATCCCCCATGACTATTATAACATTAGCCTTTTTACATGCTTTTCTATCTTCCATTGTAATTTGTATCCCACATCCTGGCTACTGTTTGGAGGCCTGTATATAACTGCCATCAGGGTCTTTTTACCCTTTCAATTTCTTAACTCTACCCTCAAAGATTCTATATCTTCTGCTACTATGTTACCTTTTTCTAAGGATTTTGATTTCATGTTTTTTACCAACAAAACCAGCCCATCCCCTCTTGTCTACTTGCCTGTCCTTTCGATACAAGGTGTCTTGTTGAATGTTTATCTCCAAACTATGATGTTCCTTAGCCAGAGATGCCCACAACATCATACCTCCCAATCTCTAAGTGCGCTACAAGATCATCTACCTTATTCTGCATAATGCATGCATTCAAAATGTAACACCTTCAGTCCTGTATTCATCACCCTTTTCAATTTTGCCCCCATAATACACTTCAACTGAGTCCACTGACTGCAATTTTGCCCTATCATCTGCCTATCCTTCCTAATAGTCTCACCAGACTCTGCATCTACTTGTATACCAAATTTCCCATCCTCAGCTCGATCACTTTGGTTTCCTTCCCCCTGCCAAGTTAGTATAAACCCTCCCCAACAGCTCTAGCAAACCTGCCCACTAGGATATCTGTCCTCCTTGGGTTTTGATGTAACTTGTTCTTTTTGTGCCTATCATACCTTCCCCAGATGAAATCCCAATCATCCAGTAATCTGATACCCTGTCCCATGAACCAATTCCTCAGCCACACATTCATCTGCCCAATCATCCTATTCTTACCCCCTCTAGTGTGTAGTATAGACAGAAATCCAGAGATCACTACCCTGGAGGTCCTGTTCTCCAGCTTTCTACCTAACTCCCTATCTTGACTGTTCAGGACCTCCTTCCTTTTCCTACCTACAGCATGTTGTTCTGGCTGCTCACCCTCCCCCTTTAAAATGCTGTGGAGCTGATACAAGACATCCCTGACCCAGGAACCTGGGAGGCAAAATATCATCCTAGTTTCCTTTTCACGTCCACAGAATCTTCTGTCTGCTCCTCTGACTATAAAATCCCCTGTCACTACTGCACTCCTCTTCTTCTCCATTCCCTTCTGATCCACAGAGCCAATCAGTGCTAATCTGGCTCTATGACTCAGAATTGGATCTTGAATCCATCTGAGTGTTTGTTCATTGGATTGTAAGCCTAACACTTTAATTTCTCACCAGTTATGGTGGTTAGACTCTCAGCTTTTCTATCTGCTAAGGCTGTCAGCTCCTTTTTGCTTCAGAATGTCCTTGATATTCTGAAATTGGTAGAAGCAATTATGTGTTCCAGTTGTCATTAAGAAAAATTAAAAAGTAAAAAAAATAAGCATTGCAAATAATTAGAACAAAATAGAATTATTTCACAAAGATTTTCCAGTGTTTCTGCTTAAATAGTTGTTGAAAGAACTTAGTTGAGACAGTTTGATTTTATATGGGAGTGCTGGATCTTGCATATGGAATCATTGGCAAAATCCAACACAGTCTTAGCCAACATGTCTTTGGATAAGCTGCCTCATCAATATTGTTTACTTTGCACAACCAATAAACATGGAAATGTGTTTTTGTTCCCTGAATGGTGGAAGCCATTCCCTGCAGGATACCACAGTCACATGCTGCCAATTGGAGTCGTTTCTGATAATTATTTTTCTTGGTTTTTCACCAGGTCAATAATTAAAGAAAAGAAAGATTCTAATCTAGATATTTGAAGAGAGAGCAGCAATGACACAACAACCTCCTCAAGCATTCTCTGGAAATTCACTGAGGTAAGATTGTGTTTGTTGCAATGCTGACATATGGGTATGGTGCAGTGGTACAACAAAGTCAGTGATGCTTTTACTTTAGCAGGCACCAGTCACACCTCAGGACTCCCAAGGCCATAAAGAATGAAGGTGGTCTAAGTGCATTGAATCGGATGTCAGTTCACTGACACATGGGCTGGGAGATTCAGCAGGGATGCATTTCTTCATAGAGAGATCCACATCATAGTGCAGGCCAAGGCTCTATCAACAGAAGAGCAATCTGTTTGACTTGCTTATCTTCCACAAAGAAAAACTTTAAATGCTGGCAGGTATGGGAATAATTGCTGATAGAATACTGCAAGATATGCCCCACTTTCTTAGTTAATGGAAATCAATATTCAGGCAATTAGGCTTATTCTGGTTCAAAGTTTTCAGTGAAATTCATGAAATGTTATGCGTAAACATTGTTTATAATAGGATGGTTTGTGTCTGATGCCATATGTTTTGCAGTGCTTCTGTTGTAAAAGTCCTAGAAGGGCACCATACAGAAACAGGTAGTTACAAAAATTATTACTTGCCATTACTGCAAAAGGGTTAGAGTGGAGAAGTAAAAAAAATTGTTGCAACTGCACACAATTTCTATCAGACCACTTTTCCAATACTGTGTGGAGTTTTTATCTCTGTTCCTATAGAATGATGGATTTGGTGAAGTGTAGATTACTAGATTGATTCAGGGGAAAAGGAAATTGTTCTATGAAAGCAAATTGAGTAAGTGCTTCCTCTAGCTATTTGGAAGAATGAAAGGTAATCACTCAGATGCAGATGATTCTGAGGAGGACAGGCAGGAAGAATGATGCGGTGTTTTCCTCTAACTAGAGATTGTAGAACCAGAGGGCATGATGCCAAATTAATAAGTCACTCATTTAGGACTGACATAAGGAACTGTTTTTTGTGCAAGGATTGAAAGTCCTTGTATTTTTCTACCTAAGAGACAGTGGATGTTTGGTTATATTGTTTCTTTTCAGTACTAATAAAATCTTCGTAATTTACAGGAGGTTATTTACTTCAATGTTAAAAGCAGACAAAAATGAAGTATTTACATTACTCCTACTTCCCAGCTTTCTGTCTATAGACCTGTATATCACAGCATCTCCAATTCTCATCCAGATATCGTATCTTCCACTCCAGCTACATTAGCTACTCCAGCTACACTCCAGCTTGCCCTTTCTGCCGCCTCCAACAAGATTCTGTCACCAGCTACCTACTCCCCTCTCCTTTTAGCACTTCAGAGAAATGACTCCATTTGTGAGATGAACATCTCATTTTTAATCTGGGTATTTTTCTGGGCAGATCACAGTGTTGAAGTTTGCAGATAAGTTTGTTTTCCAATTTAAGTCAAGGGGCAGTGTGGTTATGTAGTGGCTAGCACAACGATTTACAGTACCAGTGACCTGAGTTCGATTACTACTGCTGTGACCACATGAGTTTCCTCTGG
This sequence comes from Hemitrygon akajei, assembly GCF_048418815.1. Classification (NCBI taxonomy): domain Eukaryota; kingdom Metazoa; phylum Chordata; class Chondrichthyes; order Myliobatiformes; family Dasyatidae; genus Hemitrygon; species Hemitrygon akajei. The sequence goes on from NC_133125.1 coordinate 113,132,995, forward strand.
ATGCTCCACTTTCCTCACACAATCCAAAGACGTATCGGTGGGTAGGTTACTTGGTCATTGTAAACATTTGGGTGGTTAAGCTAGGGTTCGATCGGGGGATTACTGGGCAGTGTAGCTCAAAGTGGCAGAAGGACCTATTCGATGTTGTATCCAAGCAAATAAATAATTAAAAGGCTGACCACTTTTGTCTAGCATCCACCTCTTCCTTTTTCTTTCATTTGTGTATTCCGGCCTGCAAGGCATGCCCTAGTAGACCAGACAATGCAACATCAGCAACACATTATACAAAGCAGCTTAACTTCTTAATGGTTGCATTATTTCACAAAATCAGAGAGTTTCTCCATGTCCTAGCCAGTGCCCTCCAACACCAACTTAATTTCTGTCTTTTCCAATTCTGATAAGTGGCCTAGTATCTGAAACATTTACTGATTGCCCTGTCCTGCAACCACAAACCCACAAATCCCACATCATATTAGATAATAATAATAAATCTGATTCTTATTCTCTTTCCATTGATGCTATCTGATCAACTCATGTTTTCCAGTATTTTGTTTTCATCATCCTTTGTGCTGATTAACTAATCACCTACTACAATCAGTATATACCCTAGATGTCTAGCTCAGTCAATGCTGCTGCTGTCAATCTAATCATTAAAATCTTCCACCCAGAGAGCACTGTGTTGCTGTTTGTCTCAGCAATATTTTAAAAGAGAGTAGGCTTGATGACCAATGTTCCCTCTAATTTTTAGTAGTCAAAGTCCGCAAAAATCTTATGTTGTGCAATTTTTTTTCCTTTGACAGAAGTGTGTGCACACTGAATGCACACATGGCACAGTTTATGTAGGTTTACAAAATATTTGACATAAAACTGCACAGAATAACAACAAAATAACATATATATTTAAGTCACTCAGTTTGTTTCTCTCTCCTGTCTTTGGCATTTACCCATTCTTTGTAAACTCTATCTAGACTAATAGAACTTCCATCCAATTGATAGCTTTTGATTCACACTAACATATCCAAATGGCATTCACCTAAATGGTTTCTCAGCTTGTTTTTGAGTTGATTCATTGGGCTAAAACCTCGCGCACAGTCCGCACTAAACACAAGGAAGGTTCCCCCAATGTCCATCTACTGTGCAGGGTCACAAAGCAGTTCATTTTGAAGTACAGATGCCATCATTTGAGCAAAGTTTGAAATCAGTATGGATTTTATTTTTTCTTGCACGTTAAATTTGAAATCATCAAACTGTCTATTACAGTATTTTCAGCTAGAAAATCATGATATTTTAGACATAAGGCATTAACTTGTTCATCGTCAAATGTGAAGTTTATGGTATGAACACTGTCCGCCAAAGATGGCTGCTGCCGTGATGCAGCTGTACAAACTGGAACAGGAAAGGTGAGGTGACATAAATTAGTGACGTGCATTGTGGTATTTGATAAACCAACTAACTAGTTAACAGAAACATTTAGCTAAAAGTTTATTTTCAGTAAGTATACTTACTACATTATTTTAGGTAACTAACCTTTTATGCGCACATTAATTTCCTTTGTTGAAAAATGTGTTTGCGCGCACATGCGCACAGCTTAGGGGAAACACAGCTGAAGACTCCAATGCTCTATTCCTAACTTCATCCATTGTTTCACAGTATTGATGGCTGTTCTAGTCGAAATTCCCTATTCCACATTTGTCTTGCATCAGTACAGTTATAGTTTAGATTTTCAACATTCTTTTATTTTTGTTGCCTTTTAGGTGGTATTTGTACAACTGACCAATCTATGCCAGAATCTCTCATTTGCTCTTTTCCAATATTTATCAAATTTATCAATTTGCATGCATGTACCTGTGTAGAGGAAAAATAATTGCCTTGTGCATTTCCAAGTTACTTATATTGAGTGGCTTCCTGCTGTGAAACTGCAGGCTGCTCCTTCAGTAGGCAATACCATCTATTTGTAAATTCAAAATAGGTTACTGCTTGGAAGTTGATCAAAGATTGTTTCATTATTAATTGTTACTATATACTATACTAACGATCTAAGGATTTTACAACTCATTCTCAATATTACTTATTATTATTATTGTTGTTATCTTTTGTAGGGCTCCCAGTACCAGTAGCTGTGGTGTTAACTGTTCAAGCTAACAAAATGGCTTCTCTGTATTGTTATAATGAAATGGCTTCTCTGTAATGGTACTTAATGCTGTAATGGGTTTTTGTGTCTGGAATGTCTGGGTTATAACTGTAGATAAGGGGAGAAATAACCAATGTAGTATTGTTATGCTATCTTGTATCTGTGAGCTGAGTGGGAGTTCGCAGTCTTTTTCGGGAGGCGAGCGAGGAGGACAGATGTGTGAGGAGCGGACTGGGTTCCCGGGCGGCGGATACTGGACGTTGGTGGTTCGGACGGTGGCCAAAGGCTCGGAAGGTCATTATGGATGGAACTGGAGGTGTGAGCTCCAATGTATTAAAATACTATGTGCACAAACTGATAAACTTACTGATTTGGTGCCTTTAGGTTATCTGTTTCTACTAACCCATCACTAAGAAGTAACTAAAGTTGCAATTATTTACTCGCCTTTGATGTATTGTCTGATATTTGTGTTGCAAGCGTGTACTGGGGGTGCATTACACTGTATTTACACTGAAGTATTGCACTATTGGAGGGGCAATGGCAGTTCACCCTAGGCGAACAAGGGTAAATTGGGGCATGAATGCTGCACTTTCTTTTGTATTTGCACAATTTGTTATTTTTTGCCTTGGCTCTTTGTCCAGCTTTGATTGTATGTAGGATTTGATTGATTCTATTTGGTTTTTCTGTGAATGCCTGCAAGAAAATAAATCTCAGGGTAGCATATGATGACATATGCATGCTTTGATAATAAATTTACTTTGAGCTGTATTAACTATATGTTCTCTAGCTATGATTTATTCCTTATTGTCCTGCTTTACTTGCTCCTGGCCTTCAGTCAGTATTTTGCATCTCCTAGGCTTCCCCAGCAGTGGTAACTGTCTTTGGATCAATAATGTAACATGCAATGCACTGCAGTGAAGCCTCCATGCCTGCTTGTCACGTACCAGAGGGTGACAAAATCTCCTCCTTATATTTGCAAGCTTTTGACTTGTGTTGTACTTAAACAAAACTGGTGTGGACAGAGTATGATTTTGTTTGAGAAACCTGGAAATATAATGTACTCCTGGCTCCCTTATAGTTACCATCTGGGTGTAGCAATATATCTGCAAACCAGAAGTCTTTATGAAGTTGTAGCTTTTGTAAAATAAAATGCGACAAAATGGGGTCTAAGAAATCCCAAGGTGCTCTGCTGGTTTCGATGATAAACTTACAAATGTGATATGTTATATGAGAGGAAACTGTTTTATAACAGACAACTTATTTTATGGCCGGAGGAGATGTTTTGACAACAGGAGTAAACAGGATGGAGCTTCCACATATCAAATGTGAGAATGGGATAAGGATGAAGATAACAGAGGAATGTAATGTTATGTAATGGAGCAGCCTAATCAATGTTCTTGTAAAAAAAAGGTACAGAAGTGCTTTGGCTGAAATGTGATATCGGAGCTACTTCTCCACCTGAAGCTTGACTGGAAGTATATCTCTCCTTGCAAGTAAAATAATAAATGCATTAATAATATGACCCACTCTGAATTTTTTATAATTTGTCTTGGTATATTAGAAGACCTAGTTGAATGGTACACAACAGAATTTGGAAGTTTCACTGAGATTCGCTTGTCTAGGTGCGACAGCGACACGGGATATTCTGAGGACAGAATTGCCTATGAGAAACTCCTTGGGAGTAGTGGCCGCTGAAGGAAAATTAAGTTTTTTTACCCTCGGCAGTCTAATTTCACTTATGCCTCGCTTTCACCCCATATGCTGCGATCAATACTATGGTCGTGAGTAGATCAGTTTCTCTTCTCAAGGTTGCAACACATGTGGCATGATGACAGAAACTTTGAGTAACGACAATCAACACTGGTGCAACTCAGGGGTGTGTGCTTAGCCCACTGTTCTATTCTGTCTATACCCATGACTATGTGGCTAGACATAGCTCAGGTGCCATCTATAAATATGTTGATAATACAACCATTGTTGGTTGAATCTCAGATGGAGAGGAGAGGGCATATAGGAGCGAGATATACCAACTAGTGGAGTGGTATTGCAGCAACAATCTTGCACTCATCATCACTAAGATGAAAGAGCTGCTTGTGAACTTCAGGAAGGGTAAGATGAAGGAACACATGCCAATCATCATAGAGGGAACAGAAGTGGAGAGAGTGAGCAGTTTCAAGTTCCTGTGTCAAGATCTCTGAGGACCTAACCTGGTCTGAACATATTGATGCTGTTATAAAGAAGGCAAGACAGTAACTATACTTCATCAGGAGTTTGAAGTGATTTGGTATGTTAACAAAAACACTCAAAAACGTCTATGGATGTACTATGGAAAGCATTCCGACAGGCTGCATCACTGTCTAGTATGGAGGGGTGCTAGTGCACAGGACTGAAAGAATCTGCAGAGGGTTGTAAATTTAGTCGGCTCCATCTTGGGTACTAGCCTACCAAGTACCCAGGACATCTTCAAAGTGCAGTGCCTCAGAAAGACAGCATCCATAATGGACCCCTAGCACCCAGGGCCTGTCCTTTTCTCACAGTTACCACAGGGTAGGAGGTTCAGAAGCCTGAAGGCACACACTCAGAGATTCAGGAACAACTTCTTCCCCTCTGCCATCCAATTCCTAAATGGACATTGAGCCCGTGAACACTACCTCACTTTTTTTAATATATTATTTCTGTTCTTGCACGATTTAAATCTATTCCATATATGTACGCTGTATTTGTTTACCTATTATTATTTTTTCTTCTTATATATATATTGTATTGAATTGCTGCTGCTAAGGTAATCAGTTTCATAACACATGCCGCTGATAATAAATCTGATTTTGATTCTGATTCTGAAAGAGGTTGATCTAGAATCTGGGATACATGAAAGAGATATGCACAAAAGTATTGGATTTTTTTAGCACCGGGGACGCTCATTCTGCTCAACCTAGTGTCGGGGACGCATGAAATATTTCTGAGATAACATGAGAAAACCATCCAATAACAAAAAATAGAGTCAGGGACACTGGGCACCAGAATTAAATACTAAAATTTTTTAAACCCTACAGGATGCTGTAGTGAAAACTGGTAAGTTGTTAGAATATTGGCAAATCTAAATAGAACAAAATAATGATAAAGTAAAACACGAGGCAGTTTGCATCTTTCCCTAATCCTGAAAGAGAAATCAGCACATGAAAAAAATACACCAACTGGTGATTCTCCACTAGGCGCTCATTGAGTGTGGTTAGATTTGGCTTCTCTCCATTACCATTATTTTTTTTTAACCCATGATCACCCTTATTTAATCTATTTTTAGCTACACTAGAAGATTTTTACTTCTGAAGATTTTTCGAGCTTTGATTGTGATTTTGCATAAATGGGCACAGAAATTACAACAATGAGTACAAGATCTAAAGGGCTAGATCCAAAAAAGCGGGGAAGATGCCGACGGTAACAGTAAGAAGAAAAGAGGTGAACCTAAGCCAACTGAATTAACTTATGAGACAATGTTGGATCTTTTAGAAGCACAATCTACTGAACTGCACCAAAATAATAAAGAAGACTTTAAGGCACTCCAGGATTCTTTAGATGCGCTTGGTCATGAAGTTAAACAACAACAATCCAAAATCACAGAACTACAGGACGAAGCTTGGAAGAGAGATCATAAAATTGATTACTTGGAACAACCTCTGTCTTCGACAGTTAAATAGTTAGAGAGTTTTAAATCCAAGATTATTGATCTTGAAAATTGATCCAGAAGACAGAATCTACGTATAATCAGTCTCCCCAAAGATGTCGAGAAAGGGAAACCTTTAAAATTCTTTTCTCAACTTTTAAAGGATGCGTTTAAAACCTCCGAATTTCCAAATGACCACTTATTACTCAACCGTACCCACCGCTCCTTTCCCCGAAAACCGGTCTCCGGATCGAAACCCCGAGCAGTGGTTGTCCGGTTTCATTATGTGCATGTTAAAGAACATCTTATCTGCATTGCTCGTCGGCATGGTATGATTAAATTTCAAAATTAACCATTCCGTCTCGTGGAGGATTATAGTCCAGAAGTGATGAAGGCGCAGTTGGGTTTTAAATCTCTGATGTCGCAATGCAATGAAAAGGGTCTCAAACCAGCGTTGTTGTACCCTGTATGCCTCAGAATTTCCCCTTCAGAAGGACAACGCCGTATCTTCCTTTCTACAAGTGCAGCTCAATGTTTCTTGGATGAACACTATCCATCTGCTTCGGATACTCAGCTTTAATTAATCTATGGTTTTTGTAGTCCTAGCTTTGTTACTTATATGCCTTTCTTTTTAAAGCCTACAATTTTCCTATGAAGTTCGATCTTAATAAGTTTAAGATTTTTGTTTTTAGTTACTAGTGTAGTTATACTTTCCATTTTATCTATAGTTTTTTTTGGTTGATGTACTCGTCTTTTTTTCCCTTTTAATTTTGCTAATTTTTTTTCTGAATTATTTGATTTTTGGCATTTTTATTAATGATTTGATGGTGGATTTTTATTATTTTGGAGGAATATCTCGTTTCTCTTTTTGTTTCATATATTCAAGATGGTGGTTTGTTTTTTCTTATCTTGTATTTCCTCTTGTTCTTTTACCTTGTCATTTTCTTTCTGCATTCTTCTTCCCATAATGCCTTTTTGTTTTTTTTGAAGTGTTATCTTTTATTGCCTATGTTTTTTTTTCCCAATTAATAATATGCTGATGTTTACTCTTTTTTCCCTTTTTTAGAAACCACTTTACGAAGATTGTTATAGCACAATCTTTAACTTTTTTTTGGATTTTGGGTGGTCTTGTTTTAACATATACTTTTGGAGTTGCCTTCTGGAGAAATGGGGATAGATTTAGTATTATTTTTCTTTCTGGCCTCCTTTAGGCTTAGTCTTAGGCCTTTGTGGGTGAAGGGTAGGGTGTTTTCCCATGTTATTTTTAGTTTTCTCGTTTGGGCTGACTTAAAACTACAAAGTTGTCTGCACTGTTGTCACCTCTGGTTCCTCCCTGAGCTTTTGTTCCTCTTCCGAGTTCATGAGTTCACATTATGGTTAACTCTTTACATACCAAAGGGTTGATTCTATGAAATTATGGTGCAGGTTATTAATTTTGTCTCTTGGAATACAAATGGTTTAAACCATCCAATTAAACGGAAGACGACTTTTAAAGTATTCTGAAGACTGAATGCTCATATTATTTTTGTATAAGAAACTCATGTGAGGAAAGAGGATAATCAGCATTTTTTCAGGTTTTGAGAGGGTTAACAGTTTCATTCGAATTTGCATGCTAAAGTGAGAGGAGTTTCAATTTTTATAGATTCCTCAATTACATTTGTTCATCATGATACTGTTTCAGATCTGAATGGCAGATTTTTGTTTATTACTGGGTTACTTTTTAATAAAAAAGTGGTTATGGGTAATGTTTATGCTCCAAATGTGGATTATCCCAAATTTTCTAAGAATTTATTTACTGCTTTCCCTAATCTAAATGAATAAATGCTGATAATGGGTGGTGATTTTCATTGTTGTTTAAATCCCTCGATGGATAGATTCATATCTACTCAGGCCTTACCAAACAAGTCAGCCACTCTTATCAATTCCTTCATGAATGATCCTGGAATTTTGGATATTTGGAGATTTCTACACCCCAAGGATGAAGTGTTTTCATTCTTTTCACATGTTTATCATTCTTACTCTAGAATTGATTACTTTTTTATTGACTCTCGTCTCATCCCATCTGTAATTGACTGTAACTATGACATTATTGCCATTTCTGATCATGCTCCAATGAAACTTTCTATCAAATTAATAGATACAGCTCCTAGTATTAGTCAATGGCGATTTAATTCCAAAGTGCTTCAAGACTCGGATTTTGTTAAATTTATGAAGGAACAGATGGATTTCTTTTTTTCAACTAATTTTATGGAAGAAATCTCTGACGGGACACTTTGGGACACTTTTAAGGCATATATCCGTGGTCAGATTATTTCCTATTCTGTTGGTATGAGGAAACGTATTAAGAATGAAACGTTATTATTGGTTGATAAGATCAAAGAAATTAATAAGAAATATTCCATCACTCCTAGTAAGGAGCTTTATAAACAAAGAGTCGAGCTTCAAATGGAACATAATTTTATTACTTACATCCTCGATTGAAAATCAATTAATGAAAACCAGAAGTGAGTTTTTGATACATAGTGATAATTTCGGTAAATTATTAACTAATCAATTGAAAATTGCCTCAGTTAAATGCCAAATTATTAGGATTCGTAAACAAGATAATTTGACAGTTAATCATGATGAAATAAACAAATTTTTTCAAGAGTTTTATACATTTTTATATAACTCTGAATTTCCCAATGATCCTAATTTTATGTATGACTTTTTAAGGAAATTGAATTTTCCCGAAACTATCACCGGAAGAAAGTTTAATATTAGAAACACCCATTACAGATGAAGAATTAAAAGGTGTTTTTTTCAATGAATTCTGGTAAAGCACCAGGTCTAGATGGTTATACAGTAGAATTCTTTAAATGCTTTTCTTCTATTCTCTCTCCTTGGTTAGGTAGAGTTTTTAAAGAAGCAATTAGATTAGGTAATCTAACACAATCATTTTATAGGGCTTATATTTCTTTAATTTTAAAAAAGAATAAAGATCCTACTGATTGTGCATCATATAGACCGATATCTTTGTTGAATGTAGATTCTAAGATTTTTTCCAAGATATTGGTGACTAGGTTGGAGAGGGTGTTACCTCGAATTATATCTGTGGACCAAACTGGAATTATTAAAAACTGTTACTCTTCTTTTAATATTAGGAGTTTAATGAATATTGTTTACACTCCTTCACGTAGTTCTCCAGAATGTGTTATTTCATTTGACACTGAGAAAGCATTTGATAGAGTTGAATGGCCATATTTATTTACTGTGCTTCAGAAATTTAATTTTAGTTCGACATTTATATCTTGGATTAAATTGATATATCATACCCCAGTAGCTTTGGTTAACACTAATAATCAAAGAGCTCCCTTTTTTCGCTTATTTTGGGGTACCAGGCAAGGTTGTCCTCTTAGTCCATTACTATTCAATATTTCTCTGAAACCTTTAGCAATTGCTATTCGAGAATCACCTAATATTTTTGGCATTACTCGCGGGAATGAGGTACATTAACTATCATTATATGCAGATGATTTATTATTGCATATTTCTAATGCTGAGGAATCTATTCCTGCAGTTTTATCTTTGTTGGCTCAGTTGAGTAATTTTTCGGGTTACAAACTGAACCTTAATAAGAGTGAACTGTTTCCTCTCAATATGCAGGTTCCAATTTATGGACGTTTACCTTTTTAGATTGGTTACCGACTATTTTATATATTTAGGGGTTAAAATGACAAAAAAAAAGATTTATTTAAGGCTAATTTTTTACCTTTAATTGATCAGATTAAATATTTATTTACCTATTGGTCACCAATGCCTTTGTCATTGATAGGTCAGATCAATGCTATCAAGATGATTATATTACCTAAATTTTTTTATTTATTTCAAGCGGTACCAATTTTTATTCCGAAATCTGTTTTTGATAGTGTTGATTCTAAAATTTCTTCATATATATGGAAGAATAAAAATCCTAGGCTAGGTAAAAGATATTTACAGAAGTCTAAATAAGAGGGTGGTCTGGCACTACTGAATTTTAGATTTTATTATTGGGCAATTAATATCTACTATTTGAAATTTTGGCTATGGGACTTGGATATAACTTCAAGTCCTCATTGGGTAAATCTTGAATGTAAATCTGTACAAGGGTTTTCATTGGGTTCTATTTTAGGGACTTCACTTCCCTTTGCTCTTTCTAAATTGTATAAACAATTGGATAGTCCAATAGTTAAATACACTTTACGAATATGGTTTCAATTTCGGAAATTTTTTGGGTTGAATCAATTTATTTTAGCAAGTCCTATTATATCTAACTTTTTTTTTCTATCCCTCTACTATGGACCAAGCCTATTTGACTTTTAAAACTAAAGGTATATTACCATTTTGTGATTTATTTTTGGATAATTGTTTCATTTCCTTTGAACAATTATCTAACAGATATAATTTACCTGGATCCCATTTCTTTAGATATTTACAGGTTAGAAACTTTTTAAATACCATCATACCTACTTTCCTGAATCTATATTCTATGGATAGTTTGAATTTTTTTTTAGATTTAAATCCTTTTCTGAAAGGCGCAATAGCAAGTATCTACAATATAATTATGAAAATTTGTTCAGGTGCATCTAATAAAATTAAAAGTGATTGGGAAAGGGAACTTAAGCTTATCTTACCTATCGAAAAATGGGAAAAAAATCCTCCATTAGTTAATTCATCCTCTATATGTGCTAAACATTCGTTGATACTGTTTAAAGTAGTGTATAGGGCCCATATGTCTAAGGATAAATTAGCTTGTTATGTTATGGATTCAAGCAACAATAAATATATGAGTGAGGCAGGGGTCTTTATAACAAATAACATGTTTATTAAACACTGAAAAACAAACCCCCAAAAGTAAACAAACCACTCACGTAACCGGAAATCAGCTGCTGTGCAGCAGCTTAAACAGTTCCTAAAGCAATGAAGCTTAAACAGTTCTTAAAGCGATGTTGCAAAAAACAGTTCTTCAAAGTAGTATTGCAAAAGTTCAAAATGTTCACAGTCCATTTAAGGGAGAGACTTTTAAGACGATTTAAATTCTCTTTCACGTCACGTTGTTGCAGTTCCCAGTCGAACTACTTTCCCATGAAGAATTTTACGAAGATGAAGTGAAACGGCTTAAAGGCACTGACCTTTCCTTTACAGAACTGTTCACAATCCTTTCTGCTATTTCACAGGGATTAACATGAGAACAGTCAACGAGTTCCTTCCGAATAAGGATCAAACAAGGTCGAACCTGCTTCACCGTCAAAATCGATTCTCCTCGATCTTTTAACTCCCGATCTTCACTCTCCACTGATTCTCAACTAGCGGTATTATAAAGAAACTGCTGGCAATGACCTTTTAAACTTTAGGCATTAAATAAAACCTCATCTTTCAACTAAACTGTGTCATAACATTAAATCACGCAGTGGCATGAAGTCAGCATGGCAAATCCAGCCACGAACTGCCCCTCCTCACAGGGAGGGGTCCTCCTTTTATACCCTGTTAAAAAAAAACCTGTCACATGACCTCTACTGGTGGGAAAATGACGTCACTCCACCATCACAAGACCATTACCTCAAGTCCAGTATACCATCAACACCTGTCACATGACAAGTACACCACTGTCATGTGTCATGGGTACGTAACAGTTATTATTCTTATATAAGTCCAGTGTGTGGTAGATGTCATTCTGAGGTTTGTAATATGTGCTTTTGGACCAGAAAGAGGGGAAGAAGATTAATCTGGAAATATGGATTGGAATGATGTAGCAGATAAGGAGACTAGATATAGTTATGATGAAGATCCTCCAGCTAGTTACTATCAGTGAAGGAGGAGCTGGGGCAGGAAATCAAACCAATTCAGATACAGCAGCTGAGGGGTATTGTTTAGGATATTGAGACATATGTTTCCAGACAGTTGTTCCAAGTAATTAGTTACCAGAGAGCAACACACATTCTAGGTGATAAATGAGGAAAGGAGATTGATTATAATGTACTTGCATCTGAACATACACTCCACTTTGTCAGAAGCACAGTGACATGCTCGGGGAATAAATGACGAATTAAAGAATGTGATACTGATTGTTATGGTTAATAACAGCAGGAACCCAATAGACAAGTTACATAAATGTTCCCAATGGAAAGGAGAACTTCCTGCTGCAGTTGTGTCCCATTTATGGCATATGCACCAAGGGGTGTATGGATCAATATTAGACTGAGATCATTTAGAACCAGAATCCACAAATAAATGGTTCAGATCACGTGTCTCATAGAATCTAGAAAGCTGTTGGAACTGTTTGAATCCTGAGACTCTACACATACTGAGGCATAGGCACTTAGGAAAATGGTTAGAGCATGGAAGAAGGAGCTGCAGGAGGAAGATTTTAACTTTAGGAATACTCTGGAGGTAACTAAGGTGTTTTCCTTTGAGAAAATACAGGGGATACCATGTGGGGAAATGCAGGTCAGGGGAGAAGCTAGCAGAGAGATTATAGAAGAGAAGTACCGTAGATTCCGGACTACAGAGCGCACCTGATTAAAAGCCGCTGGCTCTAATTTTAGAAAGAAAATCAATTTTGTACTTGTACAGGCCGCACTGGATTTTCGGCCGCAGGTGTCCCACGTTGTAATATGAGATATTTACACAGAAAGATGTTACACGTGAGGATTTTTTAACTTTTAATTAAATCCATATGGTAACATAAACAAATACATATTGCAAATGCTTTTTTTTTGAACCGTGCCTGTAACGCGGCTACTTTTAAATATACGTTGCGTATACTTTTTTACTGAACAACATTCCAATATCTCCTAACGACTGGTAAAAAATATATATACTGCAGCCTACCAGGAAAAGTTATTGATCGCCTTTAACTTAAAAGCAGCGTTTTCGCTCCGCCGCTCGCCCCCCGCTGTCCCGTTTATCACAAACCGGCATTTTTCCCACAAGACGCGGCGAAACCGGGTGTGACGTCATAGCATCCCGGGATGTAGTACAGAAAACAAATATAGTTAAAACAGTTCTAACTTTAACTAACAAATGAATTACTAAGCGAAAATATTATAAACTAAATAACTGCCATAAAGGCAGCACAATGCTTTTCTTCGAGTGTTTTCCATGTTGATGAGGGTGAGTACAAATGACTGATTTACAATAATTTAATTGTGAAAGTGCGCTTGATTTATCGTACAATTTCATTGGACCTCTGTGAACTACTCATCAATTTTATTGGTCTACTGTTACGAGGCAAAATGTTTTTGGCGGCATGAAAAAAAACCATGCATTAGCCGCACCGTAGTAAAGGCCGCAAAGTTCAAAGCTGTTCAAAATGTGGGAAAAAAGTAGCGGCTTATAATTCGACATCTACGGTAATACAGCCCTGAAGTGTGCCTCCACCCAATCAAGGAAGCTGTTGTTGGGGGCAATACAGCTCTCAAATCTGTTGCTTCAACAGTGGTAATGTGCCCACAACTGTACAGCAAATGGTTCATGTAAGTCCTAGCAAATGAATCAGAGATTGTAGTAACAGAAGAGTCAGAATATGTTGGGTTTTTGGTTAATGTGGACTTTAAACTTTTTGAATGTTGTATTGTGCATGGTGAATAACTTACAACATTTCTTTGTTTCAGAATCTTAAAGTAACATATTTCTTCATTATTATAAAATTGTAACTAAATATTGTGATAACAGTTTAATCCTTAGGAACAAGAGATTTTATGAAATGGTTTAAAGTGTGAATGGATTTGCATGTGAAGTGTGGCCACAACTGAGTTCATTTGAGTGTAAGAAAATGTGTGTGTGTGTGTGTGTGTGTGTGAGAGAGAGAGAGAGAGAGAGTAAATATTGTTTTATGAGACTATGCCTTTAGGAGTTTGCATCAATATTTTTTATGTGTGACACCCACCCAGCAGTTTATCCTCTCTTCCATGTCCTTTGAAAAAATGTGTGAAAGCTTTTCATAATGGGAATTAACTGTGTATTTTAAGTTTTTAAATTGTTTGCAATGAAGAACAGTACATACATTTTTTGTTTGTTTTATCTTGTCTGTTGTTTTTTTTTGGTTGGTGTTTCTTCATTTCATGAAATTTATTTTAGGGAAACAGATTCCATACTGGTCAGGTGTAATCTGAGTTGACATAGAAATTTGTGCATCTGTGCTCTGGATATAAGGTGTTCTGAAGGAGTGATCATTTACGGGAAATTGCTCATAGGAAGATAATAAAATTGGTAATTTGAAATTAACAACTCTGGGAAGAGTCAAACATTTTTGAGAACAATTATAAAAGCTGCTTTACGACTTTTCTTTTATAGCTTTCTTTTATAGAATGTAATAGCTTTCTTTTATAAAATATAAGTGATGTTTCCCGAGACCTTTCACATATTGATTTTGAGTTTCAGATTCCTTGGGAAATAGTTTTGATGCAATCAGTGTTTTGTCTTGTAAATTGCAAATGGAGGAAGGTAAGGAGTTTCCCCAGGGGCCCTACTCTAATGCACAATCTGTATGACCTCCTGCCAAACCACCCCCCCACCCCCAAACCAGGAAGCCCGTGAGCAGGACTCCCTCCACTTTTTACATAAACTATCTAAGAAAGGTCATAAAGTATCAAAGCAGAAACAACAGTTTGTATAACCAGAAGTTACTTATCTGGGACATACCCTATTCCAGTATAGGTCATTGATTAAGATTCAGATTGAAGTTCTATTTAAAGTCCTGCAACCAACTACTCATAGGGAAATGAAGCATTTCCTGTGAGAGACTGGATATTGAAGACAGTGGATTTTAGATTATACTGCTATTATTAGGCCCTTCCAGAAAATACTGTATCTCTTCTCTGTCAACCAGATCCATTATATTCCAGAAGCTGAGGAAGCATTTGAACATATAAAAGAAGAAATGAAACCTGCATAGTTTTGGGCCTTCCAGTCTATAGAACAGAGTTTCACCTTTTGTTTACTATGAATGGTTTGTTCAGATCATGTTGACTCAGTATCAAAGTTCAAGGGTTCATTTAATGTCAGAGAAATGTATACAATGTACATCCTGAAATGCTTTTTCTTCGCAACAATCTACGAAAACAGAGGAGTACCCTAAAGAATGAATGACAGTTAAATATTAGAACCCCAAAGCACCCCCCAGCTCCCCCCTCCCATGGGTAAGTGGCAGCAAGCAACAATCCCCCTCCCCCCCACCGGCAAAAGTAAAGTGCACCCACTACCAGCACTCAAGTGTAATCAAAGCAATAGCAAAGACACAGACTTGCAATTACCCCAAAGACTATATTGTTCACCCGATAATTCGACATGCTGCAGGCTCTCTCTCTCTCTCTCCTAATAAGGGAGAAGGGGGTGACTCCATTCCTTTTTCCAGCAAGTAGGGAGACATAACAAACAACTTGCTGGATTACGATGTTAGAAGTCCATTATGTCACTTTTTTCAAGCTCTGTGCCTGGAGATCATAAGGATCCCGGGTCCCCAGGCACACAGCTGATGTTCTGACTCCCCCAACGACACACGGATCTTCTGTGGTGACACCAACCCTTGATTCGCCCGCCTCCAGTTACTCAAGATCCTAGGCTTCTGAAACCATGCCGAAATCTTAGGCCGAGACTTTGGCATGCCGAATAGCATGGAACCCCGAGAGCGGGTCCCATTCCCGCAAAGAACCGTAGTCAGCGTGTAACTCCAGGTTAGGGTCTTCAAGAGAACCCTGAAAGGGAAAAATAGAGATATTAAAGATGGAAATAGGACTGTTTTCAAAGATGCTAGCAAAAGAGTCGCCGTTGGGCACCATAACTACTTAGCTCTGCCTCATGGGGAAAGATAAAAGCTAATTGTTTATTTCAGTGCTCAAACCCAATAGCCAGGGGTTTCTCGGATTGTCTTCCAGCAGCAGCAGCCTTTTGCCTTGCCGTTCAGCACATTTTGCCTCACTATGCCATGTAACACCTTAATTCTGCTAGGCAAATATGACATGAAATTGAGTTATTAATAAGCCCAAATGTTAGAATTACTCACTGTGCAACTCTTAATATGGCCACTCTTCTCCCCACAGAGGAAGACAATGATCCACATAGCTGTGAAATTGTTACTCGAGAAAAACGATCTAGTGCCTTCCCGGCAAATATGACAAATAAACTCTGCTTGAGCTAGGAACTGAGTACAAATATTGATTTTAGCCAATGGTTTCAGTGACAGTCTCTGCCATCTTCATCAGGGATGATGACTAGACATGTTTAGTTCAGTGGTCTATATACCCCGTCTTCCATACTTCCTGATTTCCAATCAGGCTTCCATTGTCTCACCTTGTTTACAATCGATTTCCAGTTCTTATTTGCAATGGGAGTTTCATCTTTGTTAAAATTCTTCTTCTCTAATTTTATTTCAATGACTTCCTTCACCAGCCAGTCCTAAAAGTCATTGAGGCAGCACAGTAGTTTAGTGTTGTTGAATTGTATCCTATAGCCATTGCAAATGCAATGTCCTGCTGCCAACGATCTCTCCAGGTAACACAATGAGTTACACCTCCTGTGCTACTTGATTTGAGTTTCCACCGTGCATCACATCTGTTACGTTAGAAGTAGTAAAAGCCCATGTGGACCTTACTGATACTCCTATTGTTAATGTTGATATAATTTTCTTTGTTGATGGTTCAGCTTTACGTAACAATATAAGAAAAGCTGGGTTTTAAGCAGCAAGATGGTATATGGCTTCACCTCAATAAACTCACTGTGGCCACAGGTAAATTGGTACCATGGTGTGGTGAACTAGATATACCTGTCTGACTGCTCCTGTGGCTCCTCCCACAGACCCTGCTGACTGCTCCTGTGGCTCCTCCCACAGACCCCTGTATAAAGGCGACTGTGGGCTGCTGCTCTCCCTCATTTTCCCCAGGATGTAGTGCTGTTTATTCTTCCAGTCAATAAAAGCCAATATCTCACTTCCTAAGTCTCAGCGTGAGTTATTGATGGTGCATCACATGGATTGCCCAATGTGTTCCTAAATTCACACATGCGAGCAAGAGGGGAACGATTGGTCAAATAAACTAAATTTGGTATGGCCCTGGAGTAGCTCAAGTTGCAGAACAAATCTGTAGACAATGTATGAGATGTGAGATGTACCCTACATAATCCAAGAAAACTGGTATACTGTGTTTATAGAAAGTATTGACCTGCCTTGGAAGTTTTCATGTTTTATTGTTTTACAACATTGATTCACAATGAATTTAATTTGACCTTTTTGACACTGATCAACAAAGAAGCCTCTTTCATGTCAATGTGAAAGCAAATCTCCACAAAGTGATTTAAATTAATTACAAATATTAAACACAAAATAATTGATTGCATATGTATTTCACCCACTTTGTTAGTAATTAATAGATGCAACTGACAGCAATTACAGCCTTCTATTTCTTTGGGTAGGCCCCTATCAGCTTTGCACATCTGGATACTGCAATTTTTCCTCAAACTTCTTTGCAAAACTGTTCACACTCTGTCAGATTGCATGGGGATCGTGAGTAAACAGCCCTTTTCAAATCCAGCCACAAATTCTCAATCAGATTGAGGTCTGCACTCTGACTTGTTCACTCCGGGACATTAACATTGTTGTTTTTAAGCCATTCCTGCATAGCTTTGGCTTTATGCTTGGGCTCATTGTCTTGCTGGAAAACAGATTTTCTCCAAAGTTCTCTTGCAGACTGCATTAGGTTTTCCTCCGGGATTTCCCTGTATTTTGCTGTATTCGTTTTACTCTCTACCTTCACTAGCCTTCCATAACTTTCTTCCAGCTGACTTCAGAGTCTCCCACATGCCTTATGGCTAACTCAAACTGAGATTTCATACAAGTCTTTTTTCAAGAGTGTCTTTCTCTATACCACTCTCCCATAAAGCGGCTCCTGGTGAAGCACCTGGGTAACAGTTGTTGTTTGCGCTCTCTCTCCAATCTCAGCCACTGAAGCTTGTCACTCCTCCAGAGTTGCCATAGGTCTCTTGATGTCCTCCCTCACTTGTCTCCTTCTTGCATGGTCACTCAGCTTTTGAGGATGGCCTGCTCTCGGCAGATTTACAGCTGTGTCATGTTCTTTCCATTTCTTGATTACTGACTTAACTATACTCCAAGTGATATTCAGTGACTTGGAAATTTTCTTGTCTCCATCTCCTGACTTGTGCTTTTCAATAAACTTTTCATGGAGTTGCTCGGAGTGTTCCTTTGTCTTCGTGGTGCAGTTTTTGCCAAGATACTGACTCCCCAGCAGTTGGACCTTCCAGCTACAGGTGTATTTTTATTACAATTAATTCAATCAATTGAAATGCCTTGACTGCACATGATGACCTCCATTTAGCTAATTATGAGACTCCTAAAATCAATTGCCTGCACCAGTGATGATTTGCTGCATCATATTAAAGGGAGGGTGGTGGTAAATACTTATGCAATAAATCATTCTCTCTTTAATCATTTTGTAATTAATTTAGATCACTTTGTAGAGATCTGTTTTCACTTTGACATGCAAGAGTCTTTTTTGTTGATTAGTGTCAAGAAAGCCAAATTAAATCCACGGTGATTCAATGTAGTGAAACAATAAGACACAAAAACTTCTGCTGGGGGTGTGAATATTTTTACAGGCCGTGTAGGTAACAGGGGTCGTAATCTGCTATCAGATGGCATTTTTGTACACTTACGGAGATAATTTATTGAATTCTCTTAATGTAAAGGGTATATGTATGTACTAGTCATTACAGATGTGCGCTCACAATGGTTTGAAGCATTTCCTTGTAGAAAGAATGATGTAGTTACAGTAGCAAAATGTTTGTAAAAGGACATAATCCTGTGATTTGGGATCCGCTGGAAAACCATTTAGTGATTACGGTACCCATTTCACTGGTAAAGTAATTTAAAAAGTATGCAAAGCCTTATAGGTGAATCAACATTTCAATTCTCAGTCAGAGGGCCTAGTGGAAAGGATGACCAGAGCAATTTTAGTAAGATGTGAGAGGAAACTGAACTAAAGTGGAATCAGGTGCTGCCTTTGGTTCTGTTAAACATTTAAGCCACTGCTAATAGAACCATTGGTTTGTCCCCACATGTAATGATAATGAGACAGGCCCTACATCTGCCATCGAATGCGTCGCTTGGAGTTAAGCAGATGGATGTAGGTAACCTGGGTGAGAGTATTCTGAACTATTGTTTCACCCTAAAAAACATTACCAGATATCATCAACAGGTAAAGGAAGCCCAGCATGCGTTACCAAATGCTAAGTGCCATAACATCAAGCCCAGAAATTATGTGATGGTGCAGACATTTAAAAGAAAGGATTGTTTGGAAGCTCAGTTTGAAGGACCATTTCAGGTATTGCTGGTTACTAATACAGTTATTATGGTAAGAGAAAAGCTGCTGTGGATTCATGCTTCTCACAATAAGAAGATGCCGAACAGCATGAATAAAACTATACAATCACTGAGAGTCCTAATGACGGTGGTTGGATTAGCCCTTGTCTTTTCCCTGACAGATGCCATTGCTATGAACACTTTCATACAAATGACTTACGCATATGCAAACAGGACCAATGTCTCAAGCTGCTAGATTTGCATGGCTTTCCAGGCTCATGTAAAAAATAGGTGTACCATTTTACCTGTGCATTTCAATGCAGCAGAGGTGAACTGTTGCTTCAATTAGTCCAAGCCCTCTGCCCTGAATATGGTTTCTTTCTGGTACAACTACGATGGGACTCCCATTGATCCCCTTCCTCCCTTTATCAGTACAGCCAGAATGTCATTTCGGGGAATTAGTGATATGAATTTGAAAACAAGGATTTTTTCAGAGAATGATATAAACCCCTATATGACAACACTAACTCCAAGGTAAAAGGACATAGTCTTGACCTGAGGAAGGTAATACCTGCCTACTCAGTGATAATTCTAAAGGACCAAGGATGGGAAAGAGTAAGTATAAAACCACTTGATATCAAATGCAGGGAAATAGCCAGCTTCATAGTATATCAGGCAGGGCACCATGGGCACTGAATGGCATCTATTGGATCTGCAGTGACCAGGTATACCCTTGGCTCCCATATAGATGGTCTGGATGTTGTTATTTAGGACATATAGTTCACTTTATGCATCATATGTATGATTTGAAGTATGAGGAGCATCGAGTGAGAAGGAAAAAAATGAGCTATTATAAAGATGGAAGATTTTGGATGATAGCATTCCCTGTCTATGAAACAGGTAAAGCAGCATGGGAACTGTTTAGCACTAGAAAAGTTAGCAAATGAACACATATACCTTTCATCAAACCCAACACAACAAGCAATATCTTAATTATTGGCAAAATTGGTGGTGGTCTGTTCAGTAGCATTGAAAAAATTTGGACTTTATCTTATTCAAGAAAGGAAGCATGTGTGCCCTGAGTGGAAAAGTATGTTGTACTTACATGCCAGATGAATACAAAGACAGCTCTCATTGTGCATCATATTTGAGAGGCCATTGAAAAGATTAAGAAAATGGGAGATCATTTTCATAATTATAACACTCCAGGAGAAGGATGGTGGGCGACTGTCTTACATTATGGAATAACCATTGGCATCATAATAATATCTGTTACTCTTTTGCGATTTTTGAGTAGTATAGCAGGATTAAGAAGGAGAGGATATTGAAACTGGGTACCTGTTGATCTGGACTAGGAAAAGGGGATTTTGTTTAACTGAAGTTCTGGGACTGTATCATTATTTGAATCTTTGAAATCATTGGTTACTGTACTCATAATTTATAACAATTGTGTCTTGATGATTATGGTGCTGTCATGAAATAACAAAAATGAGGGAATGTGGAAATATATCAGTAACTCTTAAGTCTTTATGAATTTGTAACTTTTGTAAAATGTAATGTGACAAAATGGGGTCTATGAAATCCCAAGCTGCTGTGCTGATTTCAATGAGAAAACTTACAAGTGCATTTGTAGTTTATGGAAGGAAACAATTTTCTTTTGTGCCAATTTGTTTTATGGCCAGTGGGAAAGTTTTGACAACAGAGGAATCAGGATGGAGCTTCCAAAGATCAAATGTGAGAATGGGATAAGGATGAAGATAACAGAGGAATGTAATGTTATGGATCACTGTTCTTGTAAAAAAAAGTATAGAAGGGCTTTGGTTGAAACAGAAGGTTGGAGATATTTTCCCAGACCAAACTTGGCTAGTAGTATACCTCCCTGTGTGAGTAAACTAATAAAGGCATTAATAATGTGATCAACTCTGAATTTGATGCAGTTTGTTTCTGTATTTTAGTAGACCTAGCTGAACGGTACACAACACAGGTTATGCTAGCTTTTGAAATGTGTAGAATCGCTACTGATGAAGTGTCATGTGCTTTTTAGAGGCATTGTATTGTTTATGGGAGATTCTACTGGTGCTCCTTGGGAGTAGGAGCTTCTTCTACTTGATGAAAAAACTTGAGGGAAACCAGCATAGGCAAATGATGATGGAAACTGGCTTCCTATAAATGCAAGCAATATTGATGAATCCCAATGACAATGATGCCACATAATCTACACTGATATGAAAACAGATAGATAAATCACGTTCACAAGAAAGTCTACAGGTGCTGGGATCCAAATCAACAAAAACAAAATGCTGGAGGAATTAAGCAAATCAGGCAGCATCTATGGAAATGAATAAACAGTTGACATTCTAGGCCAAGACCCTTCTTCAGGACCGGAAAGGAAGAGGGTTGATGCTAGAATGAAAAGGTGTACAGAGGGGAAGGAACATTGCTGGAAGATGATAGAAGAAGCTAGGTGGCTGGGAAAGGTTAAGGGCAAGAGAGGAATTAATCTGCTTGGAGAGGAGAATGGACCATCAGAGAAGTTTGGCTGGGGAGAAGAGGCAAGAAATGAGAGTGGGGAATAGAAAAAATGTGTGGGGGGGGGGAAATTATATTTTACTGGAAGGAGAAATCTATATCATCCTGTCTAGTTGGAGTCTACTCAGACGAGACATAAGGCATTGCTCCTCCACCCTGGCGGAGTGGCTTCAACATGGCACAAGAGGAGGTCATGGACTGACATGTCAGAACAGGAATGGGATTTGAAATTAAAATGTTTGGCCAGTTGTAAGTTTTGCACTTTGTGGATGGAATGGAGGTCTTCAATGAAGCAGTACTCCAATTTACGACAGGTCTCACCGATGTAGAGGAGGCCACATTAGAAGCACCAGACACAACAGGTAACCCTAACAGATTTGTAGGTGAAGTGTTGATTCACCTGGAAGGACTGTTTATGGCCCTGAGCCTTGCCAGATGTAGGAGGGTGATGGTGAATGGGAACTAGTTGGTTCTGTTATTGTGAAAGAAGTAGAAAGCTTAAAGGCTTTCTTGATGAGTGATAGAAGTGTATAGGAACTAGTCATCCATGGTGAAAGTGAGGCAATTAGACCAGGGAATTGAAAATTCATGAGGAGATTGAGAGCATGAGAAATAACATGGATGTAGGTGGGTTTAGAATGGAGTCAAGGTTTGAGGACACGAGTTCAAAAGGTTAGGAGCAGGCAGACACAATCAACTTATTTGGACAGTCAAGTTTGTGGATCTTGGATAGGAGGTGCAAGTGAGCAGTGTGGGGTAAGGGAATCACTTTTTTGTGGGTTCAGTGACTGGATAAACTCTAATGTAGCAGTGACTAGCAAATTGGTGTATTCACTGTTAGCTGAAGTACAGTCCGTGGACTATAGAAGGTATTTTCAATCATTACAGTCTGAAACTTTCCACGAAGATATCTTCATGTCAGCAGTGAGTCTTTAAAATGGCTGAATTATCAACAGACTAGTACGATGTGCTCTTCATTTCATTGAGAACTCTCAATGACAGTTGCAGTGCAGACCTTTAATCTTCATGTTACTTTGGCCCTGATGCAAATGGATAGTGACATTGCCAGAGGCACAAGCGATGACAGGAATAGTGCAGAGTGCAATTCAAGATAAAATGTCTGCAGGTACAGTCTAGTCCAGGTGGGTGTTCTTTACATGTTTACCACCTTCAAAATCACATGCAGTGCAGTGTACATTCTCGGCTCTGCTATTCAGATACAAATCATCAGTTTGAAAGGTCTCTTGATTCTGTGATGAAATATTGTGATAACATACTGTATTTTTGTGATTGTATGGTTTATTTTTATTTCAAAGTTACACAGTTTATTTCAAATTTGAAGTAGTCAAGTAGAACATAGAAATTTAGAAAAATAGGACATAGTAGCATCTGATTATCTCAAGAGAGCTGGGCACCAGCTGTTGAGAGCTAACCTGACCAGGTCAGCAGTACCATCATTTTTCCTAGCCAATGTATGCTCAATAGAAGATAAAATAGATGAGACTGAGAATGAATGCAGAGAAAGGCACGAGAAACTGCTGTGTTCTGGTCTTCACTGAATTGTGGCTCAACAACAACATGCCCGACTTGACATTTCAACTCAACAGGATGACTCAGTTCTGCACAGACAGAAACTCCCTGTCAGGGAAACCTAGAGGAAGTGGTATCTGTGTGTATATTAACAAAGGTTGTTGCACAAATTCACCAGTAGTCATCAGTCACTGTACTGGGACAATTAAATGTCAGCCAGAGTTTACTGTTGTGTCCATCACCACAGTCTACATCCCTCCCAAATGTGAATGCCAAGGATGCACTGCGAAAGCTTTACAGTATCATCAATTTCCAGAAAAGAAGCATCCAGATGTTCTTTTTAGAATTTCAGTAAACCTCAATTGTGTTAAACTGAATGACATTTTACTCAAATTCCACCATCTTGCTTATACAAAGAAATGTGCTCACGAAGCCACCCCACCACCTTACAATGACCTCTATAACCATATATCCATAATGTAATCCCAGCATATTGACCGTTGTTGCTGAAAGTGGAGAGAACATTTAAGAGGACCATCACTATATGGTCTAATGAGCCAATATCTATATTTCAGGATGGTTTTGAATGGATCAATTGGCTAATGCTCAAGGACACTAGCACCAATGGAGAAGACAAAGACCTCAAGGAATATGCCTCATCTGTAACTGTGTAGACAATGACAGCACCTCAGGAATGGTCACCTCATGACCCAACCAGTAACCATGGCTGAATGCAGAGAATCGCTTCCTACGTAGGAACTTGCTTTCAAGTCTGGGGACAGAATAGCTCTCAAGGGGGCTTAAGCAGGAACATCTGATTGACTCATCCTGGCTGCTGTCTTCACATACTTCAAGTCAACCACCATTATCCCCGCAACAAAGAACTCTATACCTTCAGAACTAAATGATTATTGCTTCGTGGCACTGATGCCAAACATTGTGAAGTGCTTTGAATGGCTCAAATCCTGGTTCCAAGCAAGTAACCTCTTCCTCAGTGTCAACAAGGGAAAAGAGATGGCCATTGACTTCAGGAGAGCTTAAACCACTCAAATCCCAATTTACATTGTTGATACATCAGTAGAAACTGCAAGCAGTTTCAAAATCCTGGGAATGCTTATCTTGCACAACTTCTTAGTGTCCCATACACTTAGGCAGGATAGTTGAATACTTCTCTTACAGAATGTGGAAAGGCTGGGAGATCTCCAGTGTCCCTGGTATGTTTGTTCTTAATATAGACAAGTATCATGTATAAACATGAGAAAATGTTATTTCTAAAATGGCTTTAGCTCCACACTAAGCACATGCAACCAGATCACCATTGTTACTTCTGGTTCCACATGAACTGCTCATATTTCCTACTGGGAACAAAAGTTCTTTATTATATACACACACACAATAACACATCTTTCCCCTTAAAAAAACAATACTATGTCCTCATAAATCTGCAAGAAATGATAATGCTTCCCAACAAAGATATCTGCATTAACTTCAAATGTAACGAGTAAATACAATACCTTATTCACTCAACAACTTTCAATCAGTCTCTGGGGTGGTTTGATAATGCTTTTAGGTCTGTTATTTGATTCCAAAGATGTATTTCTTTCACTTGCTGTATGGCAACTGCAATTACCAGCCGCACCATCAACCGGGCATATTAAAGTGTACTGTAACCGACCATCCTCCTGATAATCTGGCAAATGACTGAGTTGTTGCATTACACCAGCCTAAGTAGAAGGGGCTGGATAACTGGATTGTGCCATTCTGCTACAGCCAGAGGATTGTTCTCTGGAGCTGCTTCACTTATGCTGTATCTTTTTAAGGAGAGGAATGTTTTCTCTCCCCTGCAGTTTACTATGGACTGGGCAGCATCGAATATAAACCTGCAGTCAGGAGATGAGTGATGTCTCTTGGTTTGAGGAGTTCTTACCATGTTGTTGTAATCAAGGTCTGTTTTGTTTAGCTGATTCAAGTTTGAACTCTAGAACAGTCCTGTTGAGTTTGTAAACATGTTGGATAAATAAAACCCCTATTTTTTTTTCACCTTTACCTGCTCTCCCAGTTTTATGCTTACCCTGGTCCTTCACATGCTGCATTTATATTAGTGTCTTTCTGAGAAATGTAATCCATGTGTTCATTTCTTTTACATCCTTCTGCCAAGATCCTACCTGTTTGTCACTTCTCTTGTTCAGGCTGTATGACCATAATTCACTGTATGTGCCCCACAATGGAGCCCTAGACTGCATCCATGTGATTACTGAGTGTCTGGACAGCTTCCAACTGATTCTGTCTCAATTCACAGAACTCCATTTGTTGAATGCATCATGTCATAGATAGCAACTCCTCCTGTGTATTTGTGTTGACCTTGTTGCAGATATTCTTGG
Organism: Hemitrygon akajei; assembly: GCF_048418815.1. NCBI lineage: Eukaryota > Metazoa > Chordata > Chondrichthyes > Myliobatiformes > Dasyatidae > Hemitrygon > Hemitrygon akajei. The sequence continues at coordinate 113,158,554 of NC_133125.1, forward strand.
GTACAGTCTGGTCTTCCTGTCTTCCATTTTGTTTTTCCCCTTCAACTTCAGAGAGGATCCAGTTATTAAATGAAAGTAGATGAAAGACAGATTTTAAACCAAAGATGCATGATGTGGAAGCAAGGCTGGTGACTTTTTCATCCTGATCACTTTGTTCAGCACTGGCACTCTGATTGTCATGTTGGTGTAGCTGATACAAATGTCTATGGAAGGTGGAGTTCTTGTGCTTCTTTGCATGACTGATGGGTGGGTATCTTTGGTCTATGAAGCCACTATGAAAATTATTTTCACACGGTTGTGTTTTTTTTTAAATGAATTAAGCCCTAATATTGGCTGTACTCTCTTTTTTCTACAATCAGTAGCTGTGCATTTAAGTGCTGCCCCTTGTTTTCAAAGGCTACTATATAGCTTTCCTTTACTGCAACATTCTCTCCAATATAGCCAGTAACTTTTAAATTTGCTGGATAAATCTTGCTCTTTACTCTGCGAGTCTTTTAAAATCATCTATGGATAACAGATTTAACTGGGCTCTGGTGTCATAATGGAATTACTGTCTCATTCACAGTGACTCAACATTCCATTCTGTCTTACCAGCATCAGCAGTCTCTAGAGAATCTACAAAGATGACCTCCATTTTCTCATCAACTGCGTGACCTTTCTCTTGGTACCCCCTGCTTTGCAGCACTTTGAAACTCTTCCTATTTCCCACAATTATTGTAGGATTTTCCTTAAGCAGGACGCATCTTTGGAGAGTGCCTGCATCCGTAAATGATGCATTTGCTGTTTGAGACTTCCTTTTAGCTTTGCTGTTGCTATGGGAAATGCCTTGTGCTCTGCCCCAATGTTTTCACAGCATGCACTGTTGTTTCTGCCCTCTACAGCTCCTTGAATTGTTCTTGTGTGGCCCTGCAGATATTCACAGCTCTTTGCACCATTAAATCTTTTTCATGGAGTAATCTTTCCCTGAGCCCGTTATCTAGGATTCTGCAAATTATTTTGCCTCTCAAGTGAGTTTCCCAAATCTTCAAACTCAAAAGTAAGTCATAGGACTTACTTAGTGTGTGAAGCTAACAACTTGTTTCTGCTCACAAGGAAAATAAATATATCTCTTAAATGTGATGCTTTTACTTGGGACAAAATACTTCTCTAATTTTGTCATCAGAGTGTCCAATGTAAAGGCTGTCTCATCAATTTGAAAGCTGCTATAAATGTTCAAAACATCTTTGCCTAATACAGGCAGAAAAATAGATGCTTTCAGTTTTTCATTGGCCCCTCCTGCTCTGCGAGCCACTAAATAAATATTGAATCGCCGTTTGAAGCGTTTCCAGTTATTTGTTAAATTTCCAGTAAACTGCATGGGTGTGGGAGAACTTAAGTTATCCTTGGTAGAAATTCTTAGACTCTCACCTGAATTTTTTGGTGAACGTTAGGACACAACTTGCCTCACTGACCATCTCACTTGCTGCTAGTACCTTCTGCACTCAAACAGTCTAACAGAAAGGGATCATCACTTTCCCATCTATAAGCTGACCTATAATAGAGCCGAATGGTCGAGGGTAAGAATGATCTCATAAGGCACTCTTTGGAGCAGTGCAGTTGCCTTAGACTATTATTGAATATGCTCATCTGTTCAGCCATGCAGAGAGTGAGAATATTGTTCAGAATTGCTAGGATTTTCCAGAAAGTCCTTTGTTCTATCACAGCGTCCTGTGTGTCCAGATCCAGCATTTCTAATCAGTTTATGGACTGTTTGTCCTATTCCCACCTGTGGCGAGGTGATGTAACATCCACACCAGGACCACTAGAGTCAAAAGTAGTTACTTCCCCAAGCAGCAAGCAGATGAGCATCTCAACTCTTTACATTTGTGCACTGGAAATTGCATTAAACTATCTTGAATCTTGATTTGGTACTCCCACTCAATTGCAACATCACAATTGCCTCAAAATAGGTTTGCCCTGAAGATTAAAATTCAAAGATCAAAAGTAAAGTTCAAAGTAAATTTTATTATCAAAGAACACATAGGTCACCATATGCAACCCTGAGATTCATTTTCCTGTGGGCATACTCAGCAAATTTATAGAATAGCAATTACAACAGAATCAATGAAAGGTCAACCAGATTACAGAAGACAACAAACTGTCCACATGCAGATATAAATAAATAGCAATAAGTAATAAGTACATGAAATAATGAGATAAAGTGTCTTTAAATTGGTTTGGAGAACATTTCAACGATGGGGCAAATGAGTGTAGTTACCCCCTTTTATTCAAGATCCTGATTGTTGAGAGGTAATACCTGTTCTTAAACCTGGTGGTGCAAGTCCTTATGCTCTTGTATCTTCTATCCGATGATAGCATTGGGGAGAGACTGAGACCTGGGTGGTGAGGATCTCTGATCAAGGATGATGCTTTCCTATAACAGAGTTTCATGTAGCTGTGCTCAATGATTGAGAGGACTTTACACATGATAGCCTGGGCAGCATCCATTAGCTTTTGTAGGATTTTCTGTTCAAAGGCATCGGTGTTTCCAAACCAAGCTGGGATGCAGTCAGTCAACAGACTCTCCACTACACATTTATAGAAATTTGTCAAAAGTTTTAGATGTCATGTTGAATCTCCTAAGGAAACTCATAGAATAAAAGATTCTGGAACAACATAAATAGAAGAAAATTAAGATACAGGTTATGAAAATGTTGTTTTTGGCCTGGAAGACAGAGTGTAATGGACTTCCCTGGAGCAGATACTGCAGCCAGTGTTTTTGTCAATATATGCTAATAAATTAGACAAATTAACTAGGTGTTTATTTATAGTAACAGGGATATCGAGGAGCAGATAGGGAAACAGATCCTGGAAAGGTGTAATAATAACAGAGTTGTCATGGTGGGAGATTTTAATTTCCCAAATATTGATTGGCATCTCCCTAGAGCAAGGGGTTTAGATGGGGTGGAGTTTGTTAGGTGTTTTCAGGAAGGATTCTTGACATAATATATAAATAAGTATGCAAGAGGAGTGACTGTACTTGATTTGGTATTGGGAAATGAACCTAGTCAGGTGTCAGATCTTTCAGTGGAAGAGAATTTTGGAGATAGTGATCATAATTCTATCTCCTTTACAATAGCCTTGGAGAGAGATAGGAAACAGACAGGTTAGAAAAGTGTTTAATTGGAGCAAGGGGAATTATGAGGCTCTCAGGCAGGAACTTAGAACCTTAAATTGGGAACAGATGTTCTTAGGGAAAGGGATGGAAGAAATGTGGCAAATATTCAGGGGATATTTGTGTGGAGTTCTGTATAGGTACATTCGAATGAGACAGGGAAGTTATGGTAGGGTACAGGAACCGTGGTGTACAAAGGCTGTAATAAATCTGGTTAAGAAGAAAAGAAAAGCTTACAAAAGGTTCAGAGAGCTAGGTAATGTTAGAGATCTAGAAGATTATAAGGATAACAGAAAAGAGCTTAGGAGGGAAATTAGGAGAGCCAGAGGGGGCTGTGAGAAGGCCTTGGTGGGCAGGATTAAGGAAAACCCCAAGGCATTCTCCAAGTATGTGAAGAGCAGGAGGATAAGATGAGAAAGAATAGGACCAATCAAGTGTGACAGTGAAGAAGTGTGTATGGAACCGGAGGAAATAACAGAGGTACTTAATGAATACTTTACTTCAGTATTCACTATGGAAAAGGATCTTGGTGATCATGGTGATAACTTGCAGCAGACTGAAAAGCTTGAGCATATAGATATTAAGAAAGAGGATGTGCTGGAGCTTTGGAAAGCATCAAGTTGGATAAGTTGCCGGGACCAGATGAGATGTACCCCAGGCTACTGTGGGTGGGGAAGGAGGAGATTGCTGAGCTTCTGGCAATGACCTTTGCATCATCAATGGGAATGGGAGAGGTTCCAGAGGATAGGAGGGTTGAGGATGTTGTCCCCTTATTCAAGAAAGTGAGTAGAGGTAACCCAGGAAATTATAGACCAGTGAGTGTTACCTCAGTGGTTGGTAAGTTGATGGAGAAGATCCTGAGAGGCAGGGTTTATGAGCAATTGGAGAGGTATAATATGATTAGGAATAGTTACCATGGCTTTGTCAAGGGCAGGTCATGCATTATGAGCCTGATTGAATTTTTTGAGGATGTGAATGAACACATTGACAAAGGAAGAGCAGTAGATGTAGTGTATATGGATTTCAGCAAGGCATTTGATAAGGTACCCCATGCAAGGCTTATTGAGAAAGTAAGGAGGCATGGGATCCAAGGGTCATTGCTTTGTGGATCCAGAACTGGCTTGCCCACTGAAGGTAAAGAGTGGTTGTAGACGGGTCATATTCTGCATGGAGGCAGTGACCAGTGGAGTGCCTCAGGGATCTGTTCTGGGACTGTTACTCTTATTGCTTTTTATAAATGACCTGGATGAGGAAGTGGAGGGATGGGTTAGTCAGTTTGCTGATGGCACAAAGATTGGGGGTGTTGTGGATAGTGTGGAGGGCTGTCAGAAGTTGCAGCAGGATATTGATAGTATGCAAAACTGTGCTGAGATGTGGCAGATGGATTTCAACCCAGATAAGTGTGAAGTGGTTCATTTTGGTAGGTCAAATATGATGGAAGAATATAGTATTAATGATAAGACTCTTGGCAGTGTGGAGGATCAGAGGGACCTTGGGGTCTGAGTTTATAGGACGCTCAAAGCAGCTGCGCAGGTTGACTCTGTGGCTAAGAAGGCGTATGGTTTATTGGCCTTCATCAATCATGGAATTGAACTTAGGAGCTGAGGGGTAAGGTTGTAGCTACATAGGACCCTGGTCAGACCCCACTTGGAGTACTGTGATCAATTCTGGTCGCCTCACTATAGGAAGGACGTAGAAGCCACAGAAAGGGTGCAGAGGAGATTTACAAGGATGTTGCCTGGTTTGGGGAGCATGCCTGACGTGAAAAGTTTGAGTGAACTCAGCCTTTTCTCCTTGGAGCAACGGAGGATGAGAGGTGATCTGATAGAGGTGTATAAGCTGATGAGAGGCATTGATCATGTGGATAGTCAGAAGCTTTTTCCCAGGGCTGAAATGGCTGCCACAAGAGGAAACAGGTTGAAGGTGCTTGGGAGTAGGTAAAGAGGAGATGTCAGGAGTAAGTTTTTTACACAGAAAGTGATGAGTGCGTGGAATGGGCTGCTGGCAATGGTGATGGAGGTGGATATGACAGGGTCTTTTACGAAACTTTTGGATAGGTACATAGAGCTTAGAAAAATAGAGGGCTATGGGTAACCCTAGTAATTTCTAAGGTAGAGACATGTTTGGCACAACTTTTTGGGCCAAAGGGCCCGTATTGTGCTGTAGGTTTTCAATGTTTCTATGAGTTTTGAGGTCACAATTTCCAAATGTATAACTAATGGAACATTTAGAAAGGTAGCGAGCTGTGAAGAAAATAACACAAGACACTGGCATATTGGTTGATTGTTAATGAATGAAATTTAAGGCTTAGAAATGCAAAGTGTCACCTCCTGGTAAGAAGAGAGTCAAAATAAAACAGAGGGCAAAATATAAAGTTTTTTTTTAAAAGGAAAATGAACTTCACTGATTACAGGATTTGTAATTTAATTCAGTTGAATGGGTAGCAGTTCTCATGCAAGCCAGCTTTGGCATAAGGTACTAGTTTGAAACGCTGACAACTTCACTCTCATCATATCATTGTTCTGTTAATAGCTCAGTGGTGAGTCAAGCACTAATGCCAACACATCAAAACCTGAGCTTAATTGGACTTCCATGTTCGACAATTCGTGCATGCAAAACTGAGATGAGATAGGCTGCCGACAGGAGGTATCGAACTATTTTTCAAGCAAACTCTAGCTTAAATGTAAGGTTGATCTAGGCCCTGGACTCTGTTCACAGCCAACAGATGCAACCTGACCTGTGTTTTTTTCTTGTACATTCAGCTTTCAATTTAAGGGCACACCACTGTAATACTGACTGGCTGATAGTGTAGTGGCATCCTTACCAGACTTTGAGGCGAGTTAGCAACTCAGCCTTGTAAAAAACTGACAAATGCTAAAGAAGTGACAAGTTTGCCACCCTAGGCAAGGCATGGAAAGTTACACTGTAATACTGGCTCGATCAAATAAAAAAAATCCTGTTCTCTGTATTTCTATTTCCTGTATTTAAGGTCAAGTAGATGATTATTAACATTCACATGCAAAGTCTGCATCACACTGAAAAAGAATGAAATTAACTCCAGTTTCCTTTGATGTTCTACAGCCTCACATTTTCTCTGGCCTTAATTACTACTTGAATAAAATCTTTTTCTATAATCTAAGCTACACAGAACAGGATGAATAAATTAATAATGGAGATAATATGTTGGACATCATCTTGAATAGCCTTAAGAAGCATTACTATAGCAACTTCCCTAATCATTCCGTTTGGATAGAAAGGTAAATCTTAGTCATTTTTAGTATACCTTAAAATGGTAAGGTATTTGAATTTGAAGTATAATATTTACTCCTTTGTCTGATCAACCATCAAATTAACTAAGATTTTATATTCCTGATGTACTGCAGGAGAATTTGACAATGTTAATTTAGTAATAAACTTGTGGCTTAATTATGATCTTTTGAAGCTGACCTACTTCCTCTGAGTAAGAAAATTAGCACTGAGCTGTTCAAATTCAGATTAGTTTTCATTCTGCAAGTGGTGTGCAATGACACAGAGAATCTTGAACTCTTGTGGAGCAATGGTTAAAGAGCATTGTTATTTAGTAACTCTATGAATATGAGAAGTGTAAAGTTGAAAGATTATTCAGAAAGTGTGAACTTGAAAGAAGAGCATCTAGGAATGAATTACTGCTACCGATACACTTAAAAGTGTGACCTGTATGGTATATCTAACCGTACAGTCACAATTAGCTTGCTGTCTGATTCCTTATTTTATGTTTTGTATTCCAGACAAGGGTAGTCAAATATCTGGGCTACTCCACAATAACATATTGAAGTGCGAAGAGATCTAGTGCTTTCCCAGTGTATATGACAAATAAACTCTTCTCGGGCTTCTAGCTGGGTGCAGGTATCAATTATAACCAATGTTTCAATAACAATCTCTGCCACCTTCATCAGGGATGATGCCAGCGCATGTCAAGTCTACTGGCATTTTGTATTTTGTATTTTACTTTTAAAATGTCAGCAGACTTGACTTGCCCAGGGATTATTCCTGAAGAAGATTGCAGAGTTTGTCATTGAAACGTTGGAAGCCTGAAAAGTTTACTCATTATGTGTTAAAGCAATTATAAATATAAAATACTGAAGAGCTTATATTAGGGCAAACATGGTAGCATAGTGGTTATTGGAGTATAAAAGTTGCATTGTTTGCTGTGTAACCAAAACTATCTAGTCTGAGTTTGCTATTTGCTATGCATGTATCCAATTGAATGTAAAAGACAATGGTGTGTTAATGAGAGGTAGCTAAGAGATGTAGATTAGAACATGATTAAGTCAATGGGTAGAAACAATAGTGGCGGATGTACTTGTGAGACGCAACTGTAGACCAATTGGATATGCTAATGCAACTAAACCAGGAGATTGCTATAAAAAATGCTATGTACAAGGATCGGTGGGCAATCAGCGACTAGTTCAATGACTGTCTCAGCCTTGATTTGCAAATTTAAATTTAACCCTTCTTGAAGAATCTTCTGCGTCTCCTGGTCATTTGTGGGGCACGATAAACCACGACACGGTTAGCACAACTCTTTACAGTGCCGGCGAGATGGGTTTAGTTCCCACCGCTGTCTGTCGGGGATCTGTACATTCTTCCTTGTGGGTTTCCTCTGGGTGCTCCAGTTTCCCACATTCCAAATACCTACCAGTTGATAGGTTAAGATAGATAGATAGATAGATAGATACTTTATTCATCCCCAAGGGGAAATTCAATGTTCCTCCAGTATGATATCACATAAACACAAGACAGACCAAGACTAACTGACCAAAAAAACCACATAATTATAACATACAGTTACAACAGTGCAAAGCAATACCATAATTTGATAAGAGCAGACCATGGGCACGGTAAAAAAAAAGTCTCAAAGTCCCAGATAGCCCATCATCTCACGCAGATGGCAGAAGGAAGAAACCTCCAACGTGGCAAAACTTCCCGATGCAGCCTCTGGAAGCAACCGAGCACAGCCCAACTGTGAGTCCGTCCGAAAACTTCCGACAACTTCGTGCCTCCGACCAGCCCTCCGACACCGAGCACCGAGCACCATCTCTGCCGAGTGCTTCAACCCCGGCTCCGGCCACCAAGCAACAGGCAAAGCCGAGGATTCGGGGCCTTCCTCTCTGGAGATCTCTCCGATCGCTCAGTAGCAGCGTCAGCAGCACAGGCATGTCAGAAGTTTCGCCAGATGTTCCTCCGTGCTTCACACATCCGTCTCAATCAAATCAGGATTGTCCCCTGATTAGGCAAGGGTTAAATCGGGGATTGATGGGCAGCACAGCTCGAAGGTCTGGAAGGGCCTACTCCGTGCTATATCTCAATAAATAAATTACGCTGGTTAATAGTTTTAACTGCTTTAATGATCTTTTCCTCCATTTAAAAGATTTGAATTCAGTCAGAACATGAACAAATACACAATTCCCATTTGAATTAGCTGATGAACTGAGTATATCCATATTGTAACCTCCGATTTCAATAAATGTTCAGCTATTTATTCTTGCATGAGCTATTATATTGGAGTGTAACTTAAGTCCACTTGAAATCTATCTAAACTCAGGCCATTTGCATTGCTTTAAAAGCAGAGTTGCCTTTTGTATACAGTCCACATTTCACAACTACACAGGAGGCCAGTGAGGACAACAACTTTGTACAAGTTGTACAACACTGAATACTGCACTGGCTTAGCACTTGTGATTGTAAGAAGCCCAGGCTCTGAATAGCCTTGCAAGACCTGGCATTGATTTCTTCATCCAAGGAACATTCACTGGAGATGACACTGCTGAGGTATTTTAATTACTTTGCTACCTTCAGTGTTGTGCCTTTGATAGTGATGGAAGGTGCCACTGCAGCCGATCCAGGAGCAGGCTGAAGTAAGGCCTCTGTTCTGTCCAGACTGGTGGTGAGGTCAAACAGACACGAGGTTCTGCAAACTTGCCAATAACCAGCTACAGATCAGACTCAGTGTGGGCCATTAGAGGACAGTTGTCTGCAAAGAGTGCTTTGAGGATGACCCTTTTACCCATCTTAGATTTGGATTTTAGGCAACATAGATGAAACAATGATCCATTAAGTCTGTACTGTAAGTACACCCCGTGTTCAAGTTCCCTGTCTGCATGGTTAAACACGCAGGTGAAAAAGAGGATCAACAGAGTAGGGGCAAATACACACCCTTTCTTCATGCCATTTGGGATATTTCACAGCTCTAAGGATTCCCCATTTGAGATCCATTATGGGTATCACTGGAATGACTGTATCACAAACCTGGAAGTCCTCAATAGGGCAAAGACTACCATTATTGAAACCATGATCCTGAAAGCACAACTTCATTGGACTGGACATTTTAGATGCATGGAGTACTCCAGGCTCACTAAGGAGCTGCTTGATGACCAGTTGTCACAGGGTAGCAGAAGCCATGATAGACCTCGGAAGAGGTACAATCACTGTGTGAAAGACAGCATTACTTATAGTGGGCTTTGTCCCCAGCATCTGGAACATCGGGCATGAAACAGAACTGGTTGGCACACTTCGGTTAAACTTGCTCACAGCAGCTTAGAAGGTGGGTACCACACAGACTTGGAGACTACCTGACAGAAGAGAAAAGCTGGAGGAATCAGGACAATTCCCTTGTTCCCATTGTGAGTTCAAGAGTTGACCTCTACAGTCACCTCCAAACACACATCAGATGAGCCGCACAAACACGATCGTCATCATCAACGGAGAACCAATAGAAAGAACAGATCACTGGAAGAAATTAGTAGACTGGGAAACAACTGTAGAAAGGTGTTGATCTAAGTTTTGGGTTGAGACCCTGCCCCGGAAGTTTTCATTCTTCTTGCATACGAGTCTTTTGGGAACATCTGTCCCCGGAATATAGCCCAGCAGTGATGATAAACAAGCTTCAAAGATATTACTGTGCAGAGTCTTTGGGGAAATGTTAAAAGTACTTTAAAGATTGGAATCACATTTCTATTCAAGGTCTTAGACATGGCTTAGGATATTAATATTTGTGCTTTGGGGCACAATATAGGTAATTCAGGTCATTAAGAAGATTCATTTTTCCATGTAAGGTCTTTAGGAGCATTTCTCAAGAATTAACTTCATCTAGACCAAACAGAACTCAGGCATTGGGGGTCTATGCCTAGTACTGTGGTGCTGTTATAACATTAGCCATTGGGTCCAACAGTATGGTTGGCTTAGTGCAATGTTCAAAGGCCTTGGCAGACCTTTCTCTCCTCTTGATAATGAGCATGGACTTTCTTAAAGGCATCCTAATAAACCAGCCATTTTCTGCCTATCCATAAGCCACCCCTGATAGTCCTTAACAGCTTTCCTCACCAATATAAAATAAACATATTCATATTTTAGGGTAAATATCCTTGGTCAAGCCAGGTCTTTAAGCTGAAACATCAGTTCTGCTTTCTTTCTGTAGATTCTGCCCAATCTGTTGTGAGTTTCATTATTTTCTGCTTTGCTATTTTTAGATTTATAACATCAAAGGTTTCTTCTACATTTTCATGCCTCACAATATATCAGTCTGCAACTTGTACAACAGATGTATGTTTATCTTTCTATTCGTGCATTCTGCCATCTATTTGATCTATTTTTCCCATTATTTCACTCATGTCCAGTGTCTCACTGCATGCATATTCCATGGCACTCTTACCCTCCAGTTTGCATGCAATATCAGTATGTGAGCGATTATATTTGTGAGTTCATTCTTTCTCATCAATTTCCTCTTTACCCTGCCTGTCTAGCTGAGCTGAAATTCTTGGCAACTGAAATAGAAACAACATACAAATATGGCAGGAAGCAAATACAAGGTGTGCAAGTGAAATTTGTTAATCAGAAATTTAGGATGAAGTGTAAAGATAAGAATATAAGTTTTTGTCCTAATATCTGCGATTGAGATAATTTCCCATTTTACACCTCTGCTCTGTGTTTCCCAGCCCCCTTGCCCTCTTCTCCATTGCAACACAATCTCCTGTTTTCACATCCAGGCCTTTTCCCTTTGTTCTCTCCCGTTCCCCTCCACTCTTCTATTCTCCCTCTCTTGCTGGCTAGAATCACAGGGTTGTTTGGGAATACATTTGCAATTAGTGTACGGTGGGTTCTTCATTTTCATTTTTTCATTTTCAATCTTTTTTCATTGATTTTTTAAAAAAAAGAGTAAGTACAAATCAGAGAAGAAGTTGTATCAAATACATAAATGTACAAAACAGCAAAAGGGATGTATACTGTCAAAGTCATGTAAATATTATATTGGACTATTATATATCAACAAAGAATCACAACTCCTCTTGGCAATTCATACAGAAAAAAAGACTGGAAATTTTTTATAACTAAAGAGAAAAAAAACACTAAACTAACCTAAAACAAAAAAAAAAGAAGCCTTGGTAGTCCATTTGAGGATAAAGTTACAAGAAAAAGAAGAAAACATCCTTTTGGTCAGATCTGAAACTGGACAGAGAGAGAAAAAACATACTTTTAAAAATTTGTAAAAATTTTAACTAAATAGAAAAAAATTAAATCATATGAAAATATTGAATAAAAGGTTGCCAGGTTTGCTCAAATTTAAAAAATGTATTGAATGTCCGACTTCTAATTTTCTCCAAGCTTAAACAAGACATCATGGAGGAGAGCCAAAAAAAAATACAGTAGGTGGATTAGAATCTTTCCAGTATAACAAAATAGCTCTCCTGGCCAATAAAGTTGAAAAGGCTATCACATGTTGAGCGGAAGCAGGAACACTTCCTGCTTCCTTTGGAATAATCCCAAAGATTGCCGTAAGTGAATTAGGTTGTAAATCCACACCTATGACTTTTGATAATGTTCTAAAAACATCTCTCCAAAAATTATTTAACTTTGCACAGGACCAAAACATATGAGTTAGGGTAGCCATCTCAGCATTACACCTGGGCTCTTAAGGATTTGGGTAAACACTTAATTGCAGTGTTTCCAGTTGGTCATGTCTTTGTAAGAAAATATGGTCCTGGGAATGCCCAGTGATAGATTATCTTTTGAATTCTGTTGATCCCTTGGATTTAAATTTAGCTTGGATATAGGAAGTAAAAGGTGGTGGTTTTTCTTGGAATGAATACTGGTGACTAGTGGCGTACTGCAGGGGTTTGTAGGTTGGGAACCTTGTTACTTACGGTATTTATATAGATGATGTGGATGCAAATGCACAAGGCTTATCAGTAGGTGGATGAAACAAAATTAGATGTTATTGATAGTGAAGAAGGTTATCATAGGTAACAAGGGGTTTTTAATTAGGGAGGTGGGCTGAGGAGTGGCAAATAGAATTTAATACAGATAAGTATGAAGTGATGCACTTTGGAAGTTATACCAACATATGACTAATGTTATGAATAGTAAAGCATTAGAGTGCAAAGAAACAGAGGGACTAAGGACTGAAGATGCATAATTTGCTGTAAGTGGCATCACAAGTAGACAGTGTTGATAGAAAGAACTACAGTCTACAAATCAGTGAATTTGAATGCATTAAGGACAGTGGAAGCACACAGACCAATGTGTTGCAGTATAAAGTTGTTGCTGAGGCCATATTTGGGATATTTTTAGTCACTCTAATATAGAAAAAAATGTGGTTGATGCACCATCAATAACTCACTCTGAGACGTAAAGGCGAGATATCGGCTTTTATTGACTGGAAGAAGGAACAAGCAGTGAGTGACCACTATACTACATCCTGGTGACAGAGAGGCCGGGCTCAGACCTCAATCACCTTTATACAGGGGTCTGTGGGAGGAGCCACAGGAGCAGTCATCAGGGGGCGTGTCCAGACAGGTATATGTAGTTCACCACAGTGGTTAAACTGTAAAAAGTGCAGAAAAAATTTACAAGCATTTTGCCAGGACTAGAGATCCTGATTTATAGGGAAAGGTCAGCCAGCTGGGTCTTTATTCCTTGTAAAGTGGCCATTAGAAAATTCTGCATGGTGCCAAACAACCCAAAAATAATCATTGTCATGCTTCACTTATGAGTCAAAATGGATATTAACATATATAATGCTGAAAAATATTTTGTAGTATAATTCTCAGTCAAAATAATAAAATTTAATGAAGATAATAATGTTTTACCTTTTAATGTTGAAATTTGCAGAATATTATTAAATAAGTGAATGCCTTAAAATTAGTAGAAATTATTCCACAAAGCCTCAAATGTTATTGTTAAATTTATTAACTCCTTAGCTTATATTCCTTTAAGTTTTACAAAACTGGAATTGTTAATAAGATAAATAATTTATTGCCCTATTTTACAAATATCTTCTGTTTTATTTATAAGGTTAGGCACAGTTTGAAAGGTTGATTTTTGATATGATCTGGACTTCTTACAGATTTATGCAGTTAAATGCAGACACTAGACATTGTGGATGATGAAATATGGAGTAGTAGACAATCAGCTGGAACAACTCAGCTGGTCAAACATCATCTGTGGAGAAAAAGAATTGTTGATACTTCAGGTCAAAATCTTGCACCAGTCCTAACTCCAGAGGTGTTTACATTTGTTTGTTGAGGTCAGAAGTACACACTTGCTTTAAAATTGCAATCCTTTTAAATGTGGTCCAAAATGTTTATTTGCTCATTTAGGAGGGTGATCTTGATTATCCCTTTAATTCGAAGTTCAATATCTTGGTGAATTGGTTTATTATTGTCAAACCTACTGAGGTATGGTGGAAAAAAGATTGTCTTGCATAACGATGACTAAATCTACATTCTTCATCAGGGATGATGTCTGGAAATGTCTTCTCCAGTGGTAATTATACCTTCAACATCCATCCCTCCTGATTGGTTAGTTCTCATCCAATCAGGTTTCTGCTGTCCCACCTTGTTTGCAATCGAATTCCAGTTCTTACTTAGAGTGAGACCTTTGTCTTCATAAAAATAACTTTCCTCTAGTTTTATTTCAATGGCTTCCTTCATCAGGTGGTCTCAAAAGCCATTGGTGTGGCACAGTAGTTTTGTGCCGTCAAAGTCAATCCTATGGCCATTGCGAATGCAATGTTCTGTTCCCGCTGATTTCTCCAGGTAACCAAAATGGACAAAGTACTGTTTCAGAGAAACATAGAACATAGAAACATAGAAAGCCTAAAGCACAATACAGGCCCTTCAGCCATGAAGCTGTGCTGAACATGTTCTTACCTTAGAACTACCTAGGTTTACCCATAGCCCTCTATTTTTCTAAGCTCCATGTATCCATATAGGAGTATCTTAAAAGACCCTATTGTTTCCACCTCCACCACTGCCACTACAGTCCATTCCATGCATACACTACTCTTAATGTAAAAAAAAATATCCCTGACATCTCCTCCGTACCTACTCCCCAGCACCATAAAATTATGTGCTCTCATGCTAGCCATTTCAGCCCTGGGAAAAAGCCTCTGACTATCCACATGATCAATGCCTCTCATCATCTTATACACCTCTATCAGGTCACCTCTCATCCTCCGTCACTCCAAGGAGAAAAGGCTGAGTTCACTCAACCTATTCTCATAAGGCTTGCTCCCCAATCCAGGCAACATCCTTGTAAATCTCCTCTGCACCCTTTCTGTGGTTTCCATGTCCTTCCTGTAGTGAGGTGACCAGAATTGAGCACAGTACTCCAAGAGAGGTCTGAACAAGGTCCTATATAGCTGCAACATTACCTCTCAGCTCTTAAACTCCATCCCACAATTGATGAAAGCCAATGCACCGTATGCTTTCTTAACCATAGAGTCAACCTAAGTAGAGGATTTGAGTGTCCTATGGACTCAAACCCCAAGATCCCCCTGATCCTCCACACTGCCAAGAGTCTTACCATTAATACTATATTCTGCCATCATATTTGACCTACCAAAATGAACAACTTCTCACTTATCTGGGTTGAACTCCATCGGCCACTTCTCAGCCCAGTTTTGGTCCTATTGATGTCCTGCTGTAACGTCTGACAGCCCTCCACACTATCCACAACACTCCCAACTTTTGAGTCATCAGCATATTTAATAACTCATCACTCCACTTCCTCATCCAGGTCAATTATAAAAATCACATAAGGAGGGTTCGCAGAACAGATCCCTGAGGCACACCACTGGTCACCGGCCTCCATGCAGAATATGACCCGTCTATCACCACTCTTTGCCTCTTGTGGGCAAGTCAGTTCTGGATCCACAAAGCAATGTCCCCTTGGATCCCATTCCTCTTTACCTTCTCAATAAGCCTTGCATTGGGTATCTTATCAGGTGCCTTGCTAAAAGCCATATATTCTACATCTAATGCTCTTCCTTCATCAACGTGTTTAGTCACATCCTCAAAAAATTTCAGTCAGGCTCGTAAGGCACGACCTGCTTTTGACAAAGCCATGCTGACTATTCCAAATCATATTATGCCTCTCAGGATCTCCTCCATCAACTTACCAACCACTGAACTAAGACTCACTGGTCTCTAATTACCTGGGCTATCCCTACTCCCTTTCTTGAATAAGGGAACAACATCTGCAACCCTCCAATCCTCCGGAACCTCTCCCGTCCTCATTGATGATGCAAAGATCATTGCCAGAGGCTCAGCAATCTCCTCCCTCGCTTCCCACAGAAGCCTGGGGTACATCTGGTCTTGTCCTGGTGACCTATCCAACTTGATGCTTTCCTAAAACCCCAGCACATCCTCCTCCTTACTATCTACATGATCAAGCTTTTCAGTCCACTGTAAGTCATCCCTACAATCGCCAAGATCCTTTTCCATAGTGAATACTGAAACAAAGCATTCATTAAGTACCTCTGCTGTCTCCTCTGGTTCCACACACACTTTTCCACTGTCACACTTGATTGGTCCTATTCTCTCACATCTTATCCTTTTGCTTTTCACATACTTGTAGAATACCTTGGGGTTTTCCTTAATCCTTCTGCCAAGGCCTTCTCATGGCCCTTTCTGGCTCTCTAATTTCATTCTTAATCTCCTTCTTGCTAGCCGTATAATTTTCTAGAACTTACCTCATTTTTTGAACCTTTCGTAAGCTCTTCTTTTCTTCTTGACTAGATTTACAACAGCCTTTGTACACCACGGTTCCTGTACCCTATGATCCTTTCCCTGTCTCATTGGAACGTATCTACACAGAACCCCACACAAATATCCTCGAACATTTGCCACATTTCTTCCGAACGTTTCCCTGAGAACACCTGTTTATTATGTTTCCAAGTTCCTTCCTGATAGCCTCATATTTCCCCTTACTCCAATTAAGCACTTTTCTAACTTGTCCGTTCCTATCCCGCTCCAATGCTATGGTAAAGGAAATAGAATTGCGATCACTATCTCCAAAATGTTCTCCCATTGAGAGGTCTGACACCTGAGCAGGTTTATTTCCCAATACCAGATCAAGTACAATCTCTCCTCTTGTAGGCTTATCTACGTATTGTGTCAGGAAACATTCCTGAACACATCTAACAAACTCCACCCCATCAAAGCCCCTCACTCTAGGGAGATGCCAATCAAAATTTGGGAAATTAAAATTTCCCACCACAACAATCCTGTTGTTATTACTCTTTTCCAGTATCTGTCTCCCTATATGCTCCTCGATGACCCTGTTACTATCGGATGGTCTCTTGAAAACACCCAGTAGAGTTATTGATACCTTCCTATTCCTAACTTCTACGCACAGAGACTCCGTAGACAATCCCTCCATGACTTCCTCCTTTTCTGCAGTCATGACACTATCTCTGATCAACAGTGCCACACCCCCACCTCTTTTGCCTCCGTCCCTATTCTTTCTGAAACATCTAAAGCCTGGCACTTGAAGTAGCTGTTCCTTCTCCTGCACCATCCAGGTCTCTGTAATGGCCACAACATCATTGCTCCAAGTGCTGATCCACGCTGTAAGTTCATCCGCTTTATTCATAATACTCCTCGCATTAAAATTGACACATTTCAAACCATTGGTCCGAATGCTCCCCATCTCTATCACCTGCCTATCCTCCCTTTTGCACTGTCTCCAAGCCTTCTCTATTTGTGAGCCAACCTCCCTTTTCTCCATCACTTCAGTTCGGTTCCCACCCACCAGCAATTTTAGCTTAAGCTCTCCCCAATAGCATTTGCAAATCTCTCTGCCAGGATATTGGTCCCCCTGGGATTCAAGTGCAACCTGTCTTTTTTGTACAGGTCACAACTGTCCCAGAAGAGGTCCTAATGATCCAGAATCTGAATCCCCACCCCTTGCTCCAATCCCTCAGCCACCCATTTATCCTCCACCTCATTTTATTCCTATACTCACTGTCAAGTGGAACAGGCAGTAATCCAGAGATTACTACCTTTGAGGTCCTGCTTCTCAACTTCCTTCCTAACTCCCTGTAGTCTGCTTTCCCTTTTCCTACCTATGTCTTTGGTACCAATGTGTACCACAGCCTCTGGCTATTCTCCTTCCCACTTTAAGATATTGTGGACACGATCAGAAACATCCCGGTCCCTGGCAACTGGGAGGCAAACTGCCATCCATGTTTCTTTCCTGCATCCACAGAATCACCTGTCTGACCCCCTTACCATAGAGTCCCCTACACTGCTGCCATCCTCTTCCTTTCCCTACCTTTCTGAGTCACAGGGCCAGACTCTGTGTCAGAGGCACAGCCACTGTTGCTTCTCCCAGGTAGGCCATCTCCCCCAACAGTACTCAAGCAGGAGTACATATTGCTAAGGGAGACAGCCACTGGAGTACTCACTAGCACTTGATTCTTGCCCTTCCCTCTCCTGACTGTTACCCACTTATCTGTTTCATGCAGGAAGAGATCAAAAATGGCATTACTGGTGATATCCACATCCCATGAATGAATAAAAGGAACATCTAAGTCAAAGTGAATTTGTTCATCAATATAAATTTATTATTGAAGTATGTATGAGATTCATTTTCTTCTGAACATTCACGGTAGATACAAAGAAAGCAAAGAATTATAAAGAAGGTCAGCACAGTGGCATAGTGGTTAGCATGACCCTGTTACAGCTCAGGATGTTCCACAGTTCGGAATTCAATTCCAGTTCCATTCTGTAAGGAGTCTCTGTATATCCTCCCCATGAGGTGCATGGGTTTTCTCTGGCTCTTTCAGTTTCCTCCCACAGCTGATTGTCATTGTAAATTGCCCTGTGATTTGGTTAGGTTAAATGGGTTTGTCAGGAGTTGCTGGGATGGCGTGGTTTGAAGGGCCAGAGGGACCTATTCCACAGCTATAACGTTAAACTAAAATAAATTACAATTGAATCCATGAAAAACTACACAAAAACCGCCAAACAACTAATGTGCAAAAGAAGACAAGCTACATAAATACAAAAGTATAACAATAATGAAAATTATAAATAATATTGAGAACATGAATTGTAGACTCCTTGAAAATAAGATCATAGGTTGTGAAATCAGTTCAGTGTTAAGGTCAGTGATGTATTGTATGCTAGTTCAGGAGCATAATGGTTGAAGGGTTATTACTGCTCCTGAACCTGGTGGTGTAGGACCTATGGCTCCAATACCTCTTACCTGATAGCATCTGCGAGAAGAGAGCATGGCCAGGATGGTGGGGGCTCTTGATGATGCATGCTGCTTTCTTGTGGCAACATTACTTGTAAATACGCTCCATGGTGGGCAGGGATTTTCCTGTGAAGGATGGGGCAGTATCCACTACTTGTTTCCATTAATGGGCAACAGTGTTTCCATACTTGGTTATGATGCAACCAGTCATGATACTCTCCAATCTGCTCTATAGAGGTTTATTGAAGCTTTAGATGACATACTGAATCTGCAAAAAAACTTTTGAGAAAATAGAGACGCAGTCATCCCTTTGTCATAATGCCACTTATGTGCTTGACCCCAGACAGATCCTCTGAAAGGATAATGCTGAGAAATGACCCACTCCACTTCCGATCCCCTGATAGGGACTGGCTCATGGACCTCGAGCTTCTTTTATTTGTAATCAATAATCAGTTCTTTGGTTTTGCTGACATTGAGTGAGAGGTTTATTGTTCAATGATATTTCAATCTCCTTCCGATATACTGAATCATCACCGCCTTTGATTCAGCCGTAAACAGTGGTGTCATCAGCTAACTAGAATATGGTGCTTGAACTGTGCCTAGCCTTGCAGTCACCAACATAAAGTGAGTAGAGCAGGGCCTAAGCACACAGCTTTGTGATACACCTGTGCTGCTGGAGATCATGGAGGAGTTGTTGCTGCCAATCTAAATGACTGGCGTCTGAAGTGAGGAAATTGAGGGTCCAGTTACACAAGAGTGTATCAAGGCCAAGGGCTTGGTGCTTATTGATTAGCTTTGAGGGGATGATAGTATTAAATACAGAGCTGTGGTCAATGAAGAGCATCCTGATGTATGCATCTTCACTGTCCAGGTGTTCCAGGGCTAAGCGAAGAGCCAATGAAATTGCATCTGCTGGTGCCCTGTTGTGATGGTAGGCAGATTGGAGTGGATCGAAGTCACTCCTCAGGCAGCAATTGATGTTTCTTGACAAACCTCTCAAAGCACTTCATTGCAATTGGATGTAAGTACCACTAGTTAATAGTCATTTAGACAGGTTACCACATTCATTTTTGGCACCTGTATGATTGAAGCAAATTAGCACCTCTGACTGCTGAAGCGAGAGGTTAAAGATGTCAGTAAACGCCCCAGCCAGATGATTAGCACAGATCTTCGGTACACGGCCTGGTGCACTGTGTGGGCCAGATGCTTATTGTGGGTTCATCTTCCTGAAGGGTGGTTTCAGATCAGCCTCAGAAACTGAAATCACAGGGTCCTCAGGGCTGTGGGAGTTCGTGGAAGTTCCTTCATGTTCTGACAGTCAAAGTGAACATAAAAGGGGTTAAGTTCATCTGGGAGTGAAGCCTTTTTGTTACAAATGCTACTTGGTCTTATTTCATAGGAGGTGATAGCATTCAAACCCTGCCATAGTTGTCAAGCATCCTTCTGTGATTCAGGATTGGTCCAAAATTGTCACTTCCCATGTAAAATAGCTTTCTGGAGATCATGCCTGGGTCATTTGTACTTCCCTTGGTTACTAGACCTGAACACTGCCAATCTAGCCTTCAGCTGATTACGGATCTTTTGCTTCATCCAGGGCTTCTCGGTTGGGGAAGACTCCAAATAATTTTCTGAGAACACACTCATCCACGAGTGCCTGTATGAAGTCTATGACAACTGTAATGTATTCATCCTGGTTCACTGACAAGTTCCTGAACATGGTCCAATCCACCTACACGAAGCAATCATTTGTACCGCTTAATGTTGAGGCCAAATAGTTCCACTTCAGTCGCTTCCAACCTCAAGACCTTCTTCCACATCTTTACGGTATCTTATAAGTGATGTCTTGCAAAGTCTTTACAGGCAAGGATATGATTTTTAGTGGTACATGTGGCATAAATCTAATACCTGTGCACCAGCTGGGTAACACCACCCCTACTCAAAAGCATCATGCAGTGAGGATGTTTCTCAGCAGCAGGGTCTGGAAATCTGGTCAGGATAGCTGAGAAGATGAATGTTGCTACATACAAAAAGATCTTGAATTAAAACCTACCAGTAAGCTTAAACTGGAGAGGAAGTTCATCTTTCAGCAAGACAATGACCCAAAGCACACTGCCAAAACAATGATGGAGTGGCTTAAACTGGAGGAAATTGATGTCCTTGAGTGGCCCAGTCAGAGTCCTGACCTTAACCTGATAGAACATATCTGGCAAGTCCTCAAGATTGCCATTCCCCTGGCACAGCTTGATCAATTTAGCAAGGAGGAATGAGCCAATCTTGCTCCATCAAATTGTGCAAAGCTAATAGAGACTTATCCAAAAGACACTGGCTGTAATAGCTGTGAGAGGTGGTTTGACTACCGTAGATTCCGGATTATAAGCCGCTACTTTTTTCCCACATTTTGAACAGCTTTGAACTCTGCGGCCTTTAATCCAGAGCGGCTAATACATGGTTTTTTTTCATGCCGCCTCGTAAACATTTTGCCTCGTAACAGTAGACCAATAAAATTGATGAGTAGTTCACAGAGGTCCAATGAAATTGTACGATAAATCAAGCGCACTTTCACAATTAAATTATTGTAAATCAGTCATTTGTACTCACCCTCATCAACATGGAAAACACTCGAAGAAAAGCATTGTGCTGCCTTTATGGCAGTTACTTAGTTTATAATATTTTCGCTTAGTAATTCATTTTTTAGTTAAAGTTAGAAGTGTTTTAACTATATTTGTTTTCTGTACTACATCCCGGGATGCTATGACGTCACACCCGGTTTCGCCGCGTCTTGTGGGATACCGGTTTGCGATAAACGGGAAGGTGGGGGCATTATGCGAGCTCATCAGACCCGAGCACATCAGACCCGATCGCGTTACGCGAGCTCATCAGACCCGAGCACATTAGACCCGATCGCGTTACGCGAGCTCATCAGACCCGAGCACATCAGATCCGAGCACATTAGACCCGAGCACATTAGACCCGAGCACATCAGACCCGAGCACATCAGACCCGAGCACATTAGACCCGAGCACATCAGACCCGAGCGAAAACGCTGATTTAAGTTAAAGGCGATCAATAACTTTTCCTGGTAGGCTGCAGTATATATATTTTTACCAGTCGCTAGGAGATATTGGAATGTTGTTCGTGCTGTTCAGTAAAAAAGTATATGCAACGTAATTTGTGTTACCGATACGTATGTATATTTAAAAGTAGCCGTATTACAGGCACGGTTCGAAAAAAAGCATTTGCAATATATATTTGTTTGTTACCATATGGATTTAATTAAAAGTTAAAAAATCCTCACGTGTAATATCTTTCTGTGTAAATATCTCATATTACAACGTGGGACACCTGCGGCCGAAAATCCGGTGCGGCCTGTACAAGTAAAAAATTGATTTTATTTCTAAAATTAGAGCCAGCGGCTTTTAATCAGGTGCGCTCTGTAGTCCGGAATCTACGGTAAGTACTGAGCAAAGGGGGATGAATACTTTCAAATGCTGACATTTCAGTTTTCAAATTTTGAATTTTTCATCCTTTACAATTTTCCTATTTTCTGGACTCCACTTTCAAAAAAAAGGAACATGTGATTCAGAAGTTAAATATCTCAGTTAAATTGATCAAGATCAATAATTATAATACTCATTCAATTGACAAAAGGTTGGAAACAGAATAGCTTTTTCAAGGAATAGAAACATAGAAAACGTACAGAACAATACAGGCCCTTTGACCCACAAAATCGTGCCGAACATGTTCCTACCTTAGAAATTACTAGGCTTACCTATAGCCTTCTATCTTACTAAGCTCCATGCAGCCATCCAGGAGTCTCTTAAAAACCCTATAGTTTCTGCCTCCACCCCCGCCGCCAGCAGCCCATTCTACGTACTCACCACTCTGCATAAAAAAAATTACCCCTGACATTCCCTCTATACTTAATTCTAAGCACCTTAAAACTATGCCCTCTTGTACTAGCCTTTTCAGCCCTGAGGAAAAGCACCTGCCAATCCACATGATCAATGCCTCTCATTATCTTATACACCTCTATCAGGTCACCTCTCATCCTCCGTTGCTCCAAGGAGAAAAGGCTGAGTTCACTCAAACTTTTCACATCAGGCATGCTCCCCAAACCAGGTAACATCCTTGTAAATCTCCTCTGCACCCTTTCTGTGGCTTCTATGTCCTTCCTATAGTGAGGCAACCAGAATTGATCACAATACTCCAAGTGGGGTCTGACCAGGGTCCTATATAGCTTCAACGTTACCTCTTGGCTCTTAAACTCAATCCCATGATTGATGAAGGCCAATGCACAGTATGCCTTCTCAGCCACAGCATCAGCCTGCACAGCAGCTTTGAGTGTCCTATGGACTCAGACCCCAAGATCCCTCTGATCCTCCGCACTGCCAAGAGTCTTACCATTAATGTGTTATTATGCCATCATATTTGACCTACCAAAATGAACCATCTCACACTTATCTGAGTTGAACTCCATTTTCCACTTGTCAGCCCAGTTTTGAATCCTATTAATGTTCCATTGTAAATCCTGACAACCCTCCACACTATCCACAACACCCCCAACTTCTGTGTCATCAGCAAATTTACTAACCCATCCCTCCACTTCCTCATCCAGGTCAGTTATAAAGATCACAAAAAGTAGAGGTCCTAGAACAGATCCCTGAGGCACCACTGGAGGTTACTGGCCTCCATGCAGAATATGACCCATCTACAACTACTCTTTGCCTTCTGTGGGCAAGCCAGTTCTGGATCCACAAAGCAACGTCCCCTTGGATCCCATGCCTCCTTACTTTCTCAATAAGCCTTGCATGGGGTACCTTATCAAATGCCTTGCTGAAATCCATATACACTACATCTACTGCTCTTCCTTCATCAACGTGTTTAGTCACATCCTCCAAAAATTCAGTTTGGCTCGTAAGGCATGACCTGCCCTTGACAAAGCCATACTGACTATTCCTAATCATATTATACCTCTCCAAATGTTCATAAATCCTGCTTCTCAGGATCTTCTCCATCAACTTACCAACCACTGAAGTAAGACTCACTGGTCTATAATTCCCTGGGCTACCTCTACTCCCTTTCCTGAATAAGGGAACAACATATGCAACTCTCCTATCCTCTGGAACCTCTCCCATCCTCATTAATGATGTAAAGATCATTGCCAGAGGCTCAGCAATCTCCTCCCTTGCTTCCCACAGTAGCCTGGGGTACATTCCACCCAGTCCCGATGACTTATCCAACTTGATGCTTTCCAAAAGCTCCAGCACATCCCCTTTCTTAATATCCACATGATCAAGCTTTTCAATCCACTGCAAGTTATCCCTAAAATCGCCAAGATCCTTTTCCATAGTGAATACTGAAGCAAAGTATTCATTAAGTACCTCTGCTATCTCCTCCAGTTCCATACACACTTTTTCACTGTCACACTTGATAGGTCCTATTCTCTAATGTCTTATCCTCTTGCACTTCACATACTTGTAGAATGCCTTGGGGTTTTCCTTAATCCTGGCCGACAAGGTCTTCTCATGGCCCCTTCTGGCTCTCCTAATTTCATTCTTAAGCTCCTTCCTGCTACCCTTATAATCCTCTAGATACACATTGTGACCTATTTTTTTGAACTTTTCGTAAGCTCTTCTTTTCTTCTTGACTAGTTTTACAACAGTCTTCGTGCACCACAGACTTTGTACCCTACCACCCTTTCCATGTCTCATTGAAATGTACCTACTCGGAACCCCATGCAAATATCCCCTGAACATTTGCCACATTTCTTCCGTATGTTTCCCTGAGAACATCTGTTTCCAATTTATGCTTCCAAGTTCCTACTTGATAGCCTCATAGTTCCTCTTACTCCAATTAAACGTTTCCCTAACTTGGAAGCAGCCGTGACACTATCCCTGATCAACAGTGCCATGCCCCATCTCTTTTGCCTCCCTCCGTATCCTTTCAGAAACATCTAAAACCTGGTACTTGAGGTAGTCTTTCCTGCCCCTGCACCATCCAAGTCTCTGTAATGGCCACAACATCATTGGTCCAAGTGTTGATCCATGCTCTAGGCTCATATGCTTTATTCATGATACTCCTCGTATTAAAATAGACACATCTCAAACCATTGGACTGAGCACGTGCCTTCTCTATCACCTGCCTATCCTCCCTTTCGCACTGTCTCCAAACTTCCTCTATTTGTGAGCCAACCTCCCTTTCCTCCTTCACTTCAGTTCGGTTTCTACCCCTAGCAATTCTAGTTTAAACTCTCCCAATAGCCTTAGCAAACCTTCCCACCAGGTCCCAATGATCCAGAAATCTGAATCCCTGCCCCCTGCTCCAATCCCTCAGCCACTCACTTAACCTCCACCTCATTCTATTCCTATACTCACTGTCACGTGGCACAGCAATATTCCCAAGATTACTACCTTTGAGTTCCTGCTTCTCAACTTCTTTTCTAACTCCCTGTAGTCTTTTTTCAGGACCTCCTCCCTTTTCCTACCTATGTTGTTGCTACCAATATGTACCATGACCTCTGACTGTTCTCCTTCCCACTTCAAGATAACGTGGATGCGATCAGAAACATCCCAGACCCTGGCACCTGGGAGGCAAACTACCATCTTCATTTCTTTCCTGCGTCCATAGAATCGCCTATCTGACCCCCTAACTATAGAGTAACTGCTGCTATCCTCTTCCTTTCCCTACCCTTCTGAGCCATAGGGCCAGACTCTGTGCCAATTGCTATGCAATTCATTGTCCATCAGTTTAATGGTTATGATTGTGTAGTCTGGAAACCCTCTACAATATTCCCATTTTATTCATTTTTGTTGCATGAATTCCAGATATAAGGTGAAGTTAGTGCTGCTGACTCAGATCTCAGCACTTGGTTTCAGTCCTTACCTTTGGTCTTCTGTGCAGAATTTAGATGCTCTTCCCATGACTGCAGGCACTCTGGCTTCTATTCTCCTCTCAAAGGGGTACTGTAGATTAATTGTTGATGGCACGTGAGAGCAAAAGAATGAAAGAGGAATTGATGGGCATGTTGGAAACCACATTTTTTATATAATATTTTTATAAGATTTATGCTTTATAACAAACTGGTATTTTTCACAGTATGTGGTGGTTCATCCCCACTTACTGACTTAAAGCAGTATAGCAGTTAAATTAATGGTTTATCACTTTCACATTTTTCATTGGCTCAGTCTTAGCACATTACCCATTTAATATAATTGTTTCAATTATGTAGCCTATTAACTAGCTTATTTTTATCTATGGAATTTTCTTTATCTATAATAGCGATGATTTTTTCAGAAGTGCCATCTTTTGTTTTCGCATCCTTTGCTGTTCCTTCATTTCTCAGCTTTTTATTTAGGTTGTTTAGTATTTATGTGTTTATTGTTTAAAATAAACGATTGTTAAAATCAAGTCTGTTCATTATTCCTGACTTCTGGAAGAACCCAAAGGATCAGAAAATGTACAGAGATCCAATGGGCATATATGAAAGTGTAAATTGCAGAGACACAGTTAAATGATGAAGGGGAATGAGGCTGATGGGGAATTATTCTGTTTGGAATCTATCGTGGAACCAATAGGCTGAATGTCCCTTTCTGTGTCATGGTACGAAAGTAAGTAACTGAGTTAAATGCAGGATTTATTTTCCTTACAATGGACACTGCTCTTCAATTAACTAATTGTAATTGTGGTTTATTGTGATGTGTCAGATAGACATGATAGATGCAATTTAAATGCAATTTCCTTCATTATTAATTTCAGAACAACTCAAGCCATTCAGTAAGTTTGTTATTCCAGTCACCCAAGCTGGAATTATGCAGTGAAATGAAATTTGATACAATTTGTTTCCCTGCTTTGCTAATTTGAAGTCTGCATTAATGAACATGATGGTGACAACCAATTAAAATAACCCGGCATTCAGCAGAAGAAATCTCCCACCTCGTGATATCATTAATGAGATATGGATTTGTTGGTGATTTGGGAGAGTATTTGCTTGTTTACGTTTGCCAGCTTCATTGTTGGGTACTGTTGAAGCTTTACAGTTTACAACTAATGTGGTAACTTATTGAAAAGTGTAAAATGTCCCAAGGACTATTCCATTAGGATAGATATGAGCTTTAATTTTCCTATTTCTACAATCTGAGTGGGAGATGGAAGAGAATTGAGACATAAAACATATGGAAATGATAAGGATGAGAACTTTGATCCATATTTTCTGTCTTATTCTCACAGCAAGATCCTTTCCAAGTGCAATATTCTCTGAGGGTGTTTTGGCTCCAAAGAGAGAATAAAGTTAAGTACAGAGTCAAAAGAGATATTGAAATATAAAATTCTTTATGACCCCTTCAGAAGAGCCAATCCACTTACATTGAAGTGACAACGTGTGAATCATGGTACGTTTCACACCCTCAAATCACTGCCAGATTAAGAATTGGTTTTCAAAGTACTTGCAACAGCTTCTGAGGCCCATTAGTCTCCATGGAGAGAAGTTGCTTTGGTATGAATTCATGCATATTTTAAAACAAAATTGAAAAAAAATTAATTTTGACTCTGAGAAAATTGCATTAACAGCCCATTGTACACCTTGAAAGGAATAGCATAGGCTGCTGATGTGATATTTCCTATTTTATGATTTGCTTAGAGAAAAAATTACCCCAAAGATTCTGTTTCCTTTTTTTATGGTAAAATGTGCAGTTCAATTGGCCTCAGTAGATCATCGGTAGTATGTCAATAAGCCTTAATCTGAACGACAAGGGAACAAATTTAGACTCTTGAAGTTGATAACTGGTGAGGGGTTTAGGAAAAGGCTGCAAGATGGCTCCTAATGAAATACTGCCACGGTTTTGCTGCATTAAAATGATGGGACCAGATTAGTTCCTTTGAGATATTAACACCCAGGAACTTCAAATTACTCACTCACTCCACTTCCGATCCCTCTTTGAGGACTGGTGTGTGTTCCCCTGTCTTACTCTTTCTGGAATCCATTATAGGCTCTTTTGTTATTGATTTTGAGTCCAAGGTTGCTGCTGCAACATCACTCAACTAGCTAGTATATCTAGCTCCTTTGCGCTCTCTCATCTTCATCTGAGATTCTGCTAGCAAAGGTTGTATCATCAGCAAATTTATAGATGGTATTTGAGCTGTCCCTAGCCACACAGTCATGGGTATATAGAGAGTAGAGCAGTGCATTAAGCACACATCCCTGAGGTGAATTGTAAGTGTTAATTGTAAGTGAGATGGAGATATTATTTCCAGTCCACACAGTTTTCAGTCTTCTGGTTAGGAATTTGAGGATCCATTTGTAGAGGGAGGTACAGAGGCCCAGGTTCAGTAGCTTTTCGATCTGGACAGTAGGAATAATGGTGTGAAATGCTGAGCTGTCGTCCATAAACAGCATCTTGACATAGGTACTTATAATGTTCAGGTGATCCAAGGTCACGTGGAGAGCCAATGAGATTGCATACGCTGTAGACCTATTGTGGTGATAGGTAATTTGCAGTGGGTCTTGATCCCTGCTTAGGTAGGAGTTGATTCTAGCCATGAATAAATTCTCAAAGCACTTCATCACCGTAGATATGAATGTTACTGGACGATCATTGTTAAGGCAATTCACACTGCTCTTCTGGAGCACTGATATAATCATTACCTTTTTGAAGCCTGGGGTAACTTCTGATGGTAGCAATGAGAGATTGAAAATGTCTTTGACCACTCCTGCCTCTTGGTTGGCACAAGTTTTCAGAGCCGTACCAAGTATTCCATTGGAATCTGTCACCTCTGGAAAGAGCCTGACGACAGCCTCCAAGACAGAAATCACAGTCACTGGATGCTGCAGGGATTCTCATAGCTGTAGTTTCTTTCTCCCTTTCAAAGCAAGCATAAAATGCATTGAACTCATCTCAGAATAAAGCATCACTGCCAGAGGAGCTCACTGTTATACATAATAGTTGCCATTGTCCAGTTTTGGCCATGAATTAGCACAGATTACTTGCTTTCCTAGTGCTAAATAGAAACTAAAAATAATCTAGTGTTCAACCTCCACCCTAAATGTTGGGCCCCAGCTGCAAGAGGCACACTGTTGTTCTATCAGCAAGTGGAAAGGGATTTCAGCCCGTGTATAAGCACAACATGAAACTTTCTAAATTCTACCAACAGTTGTCCACTCACATTCATCTGAGGTTTTGAGTTGTGTTATGTTAATAACAGTATCAGTATGTTTTGAATCCCTACTGAAATTACACACTGGAATGCCTGTCTGGGAATATCCATAGGTTTTCAGAATGCAATTTCTGCCAGATGTACCTTCTTAGCAACAAAAGCAGTAAACACATTGTGCTTATGCAGTACCTTGCCTTGGAAATTAATTTCAATAGATCAAATTGTGGAAAAGGAGTACAATATGCTATTGGACTCAATAGTTGGTAGAGTTCGACACCATGAAAGCTATTGTGCACAGGAGCACAGTGTATTCTGCCAGCAGCATGAATTTCTGGGGAGGTTTGTATAGAGGAATCTGGCATGGTCATATGGTTAATGGCATACATTGTAACAAATAATATTCATATTTCTCTCAATAAGGTGAATTAATTTCCTCAAAAGTTTTGAAAAATGCATTCCCATCAAAACCTAACATGGCTTCAGATGTAAGAATTATTTAAATTTCATCACAAGTACAATTGCTATCCAATCTCTTATAGACTAATCAAAGGTACATTATAATCTATATGACTACTGGGCTGTTTTTTACGGTATTTAAGCAAGCTGAAATAATACCCAGTGCACATTCCTGAATTCATCATAAATAGATGGATGGATGGATAGCTAGTACTGGACTTTGGATGATAAGGTCAATTTCAATGTTCTACTTTTCTTGTTAAATGGACAGAAAACATCGGATAGTAAATTAGATAGAGCATGGAACCAGCATGAGCTAATTCACTATTCACCTGATTGCTAACTCAGGACATATATTAAATTCATATTTAAATTCTTCCTTTAACCAGATGCATAAGCAGATACCAGTATTGAGAGTAGTTGTACTCAGTTGAAGGATGATTGCACTGCCTAATCAAGAGCTGCATTAAAGCTGCATAGGTGGTAACAGAAATGTAGAAGGCAAATTTGATCTCAGAACTAACAAAGAATAGTGACAAATGAAGAGTGAGTTCCAACTTTTTTCTGCAATCCTATTTTGGAGGGTGGGAAGTCATTGTCCAATAAAAATTGTTTTTATCTGCAGAGAAACTTCCAAACCCAAGTTCATTAGTGGTGGATGACTGTGAATGTTGAATATCAGGAGTCAGATCGCAAGGACTTTATATGTGGTCCAGATCTATAGTGGCTGCCACTTCTAACACTCCTGTTCTTGGGCTTTTTCTCTGTAATTTCTTTCACTTAGATACATCACGGTGACAGGCCCTTCCAGCCGAATGAGCCTGTGCTGCCCAGTTACATCCATGTGGCCGATCAGCCTACTATCCTACACATTCTTGGAATATGGGAAGAAACCAGGACATCTGGAGGAAAACCAAAAGGTTGTCGAACCTCTTTGGTCCTAAGTTATCGATTTCTTGACTTCTAATTGATCTTCGTCCCTATCAGGGATATATCTTCCCTCTTCCATTAGCTTTTACCCTTCCTTAGTGATAGACCCTCCCTCTTCAATCCTTATCCACTCTTCACCACCCATATTCCTGGAGCCTTCCATTAGTGCATGTCACCATATTTTTGTGGGAGTTGAAAACTCTCCATGTAAGGTTCATTGATCTGATATTCTAAAGAAATAACTCGTTCCCTAGCCAGATTTGTTGGCCAAGTTAGAAAGGATAGCGTCCTTGTGAAATTTGACTTTGGTCCAACATTAGCTAGGATAGCACAGTAGCATAGTGGTTAGCATTACGTTTTACAGTACCAGTGACCCAGGTTCAATTCTGACTGGTGCTGGTAGAGAGTTTGTACGTTTTCCCTATGATCACGTGGGTAATCTCCAGGTATTCCGGTTTCCGCCTGCAGTCTAAAGCGTACCAGTTGGTCATTGTAAATTGTCCTGTGATATTAATTTAGGGGTCTGAACGGCGCAGCTCAAAGGGCCAGAAGAGCCTACACTGCACTTTATCTCAATCAATAAATAAATAAATGGATGAACAGATAGCTAGATAATTCCAGTATCCCAGGAGGTAATAAACCTCATCCCACAACCCTGGAATTTAGGGGTTAAAGGATCTGTATTTTTCTGGCCAAATTGGGAACCATGTCAAGGAAACTGCAATTCTCCTTTATTGTAGCTTGTCAGTCCTGTCAGTATGTCAGTGAAATTTGTGTCCCATTCACCAGTCTTTGTAAGCATAGTCACACAGATCCAGGAGTGAGACGGTGTAGCAAACAGATGAGTCATAGTGTGCAACTGAATAGCATTAATAAAAGTGAGAAATTGATGGCTAAATCATAATATAAATCACACATTTCTTCTGTTTATTCTGCTTAATGTAAGCAATTCCATTGACATTGATTTCAGGTATCTTCAAGACATGTCAGTCTTGGAGCCGCAATTACAGTTGAACCATGTATTAATGGAATCGGATTACTATGTAACATTTAATCTAAAAAGGAACATCAGAAGTCTGATAATAAAAGCCTTTTCTGAATACAGCAGCCTTTAATTCTGTAGGGTTCTGGCCAAAATTATTTAATTATTACAAACAACACACACAAAATGCTGGTGGAACATAGCAGCCCAAGCAGCATCTATAGGGAGAAGTACTGTCGACGTTTCGGGCCGAGACCCTTTGTCAGGACTAACTGAAAGGAAAGATACTAAGAGATTTGAAAATTGTAAGTGGAACAAGTGCTACACCTGCCTTTACTCTTCCTCCCTCACCACCATTCAGGGCCCCAGACAGTCCTTCCAGGTGAGGCGACACTTCACTTGTGAGTCGGCTGGTGTGGTATACTGTGTCCGGTGCTCCCGGTGTGGTCTTTTATATATTGGTGAGACCCGATGCAGACTGGGCGACCATTTCACTGAACACCTACGCTCGGTCTGCCAGAGAAAGCAGGATCTCCCAGTGGCCATACATTTTAATTCCACGTCCTATTCCCATTCTGATATGTCTATCCATGGCCACCTCTACTGTCAAGATGAATCCACACTCAGGTTGGAGGAACAACACCTTATATACCGGCTGGGTAGCCTCCAACCTGATGGCATGAACATTGATTTCTCTAACTTCCGTTAATGCCCCTCCTCCCTTTATTACCCCATCCCTGACATACTTAGTTTGTTTTTTTTTCTCTCTCTCTGCCATCACCCTGCCTGTTCTCCATCTCCCTCAGGTGCTCCCCCGCCTTTCTTTCTCCTGAGGCCTCCCGTCCCATGATCCTTTCCCATCTCCAGCTCTGTATCACTTTCGCCAATCACCTTTCCAGCTCTTAGCTTCATCCCACCCCCTCCAGTCTTCTCCTATCATTTTGCATTTCCCCCTCCCCCTTCTGCTTTCAAATCTCTTAGTATTTCTCCTTTCAGTTAGTCCTGACGAAGGGTCTCAGCCCGAAATGTCGACAGTACTTCTCCCTCTAGCATGTTGCCTGGCCTGCTGTGTTCCACCAGTATTTTGTGTGTGTTGTTTGAATTTCCAGCATCTGCAGATTTTCTCGTGTTTGTTATTTAATTATTAACTTGTTTTATGGGCATTTATCTTGCTCCTAATGACCAGGCTAATGGACATTCCAAAAAATTATTTAATAATTGCATTTTAGTGCTTATTGAAGTGCCCACTTTGTACTGGGTTGTAGGTTATGACTAGCTTACATGAACAGGTGAATATTAAACAGGACACAAACCAGCTTTCTATTCATGGAAAGCTTGGATAGGTGCCAAAGGATTCAATCTGCCATGGAGGAATAAACTACTGGTGACAATTAGCTAGTCAGACAGCATCTGTGGAGAGAAAAACAGAGTTAATTATTTTGGGTTACTAACTCTTCATCAGAACTAGAAAGGAGATAAAATGAGTTTATTTTAATTTGCTGAGGATGGTGGGGTGGAAAAAATAAAGAGAATAACCTGTGATAGAGGTGAAGATCATGGTTATCCACATTAATATTTTGGTGTTATGCAGTTAATAATTGAAAGAGAATGTCATAGAGTTGAAAAGACAAAAGCCAAAAAAATATTAAACTTAAGAAGATCTGAGACAAGAGTAAAGGTCTGAAATCTTTGAATTTTCAGTCATTGGCTCCATGGCCTGCAACATACCTTCATTAAAAACAAAGACTCAAGAGACTACAGCTGCTTAGAATCTGAAGCAAGAAATAAACTGCCAGATGAATACAGCAGGTCAGGCAAAAAGGACATTTGATGTTTCAGGTCATGACTCTGCATCTAGTCAAGATGTAGGGTCTCAACTCAGAATGTCATCGGACCTTTTCCCTCCACAGACGTTGCTTAGTCTGCTGAACTCCTCCAATAATTTGTTTCTTGTTTTACCTTGATAAAAAATTAGATTCCAATAGATTGTGTTTAGCTAAGATTGTTCAATTCCAATGAGTGCAATGTGGCTGAGTCTTGCTGTAGGCTTTGCTTTCATTCTCGGGGCTGAAGGATGTATTTGACGTCCAAATCAATTGCAGATTTAAAAACATGTTTAATTTTGTTATATTGACTAAAGTGAACATTTCTTATGGATTGATGAAAATATTTGCTTAATGAATTGTTTAGGTCAGTGAGTTGACTGCATTCATTACCTAGATCATGAGCAAAAGGTTGCAAACACTCAAAAAGAGTTATTTTTAAAATAATCATTTGCAAGGTAGAAACTTTCTGGAAATCCAAGTCATTTCATTGTAATTACCTTCACTGTGGCACCTTGTACAACAGTTTTCTGATTCTTCACTGAGTTCCCATTCTGGTCTTTGCATGCAATCAAGCAGTATTTTATAAGTTTGCCAGGCTTTCTGCTTCTTATGTTGGGAAATTGGTCTGCAAAGTCCATGCCAGGATGATCCCAGTAAAAAAAAAACACAAGTTCATTCATTGTTCTTTAAGTAATAATATTATGGCTGCAGTATAGTAAGATATCGAAGGGATTGTTCTTGCAATTTCTGTTTGCCTTCATGTTTTAATCATTTAAAGGTATTCTGTGATTTTCTGTAATTCATCACTTTAAAAAAATTAACTTCTTTCATTGTTTATTTGGGGGAGTGTAAGGACATTCAAACCTGTATTGGCTTTCACAGGTAGTGAACTAAATCATGGGTTTGTCTTCTCTGGATAGAGTTAAACTGTTAATCCAACACAGACATGAATTTTGTGCTGGACCAACGGATTTCCAGACCATTGGATTTTTTTTTCAATACACAAACAATTTTCCGACTTGCATGGAAAATACATGGGAAATAGAACTAGGTAAATATCAAGGGATTGAAGCTACAGAAAGCATAAGAACTGCCCCCACTGACCGCCCTCCCCCTCCCCCAACCAAGTGGAATAGAGAGGACAGGGAGAAAAGTCAGAGTGAACTTGCAGGGAACACAGTAAATATCACTCGGTGAGCCAATTGCCGAACCACTTGGATTTCCAGATAGATGGATTCAGATTATTGGAGTTTTTCTACATATTTTAGTTGATTAAGTGACTGGACTTGTTGCAGCCCACTTGATTGTCTGTGTAATTACATTCAAGACCTTGAACCTTCCAGATCCTAGAAGCCTATATCAGCTAATTTCAGCCTTCAGTAAAGTGTGTGACCTCAGCAGCAGATGAATCTCACAAAGCAATTTCCTGTTTCAGAAAACTTTGGGCTGTTACTTTACAATTGTCAGCAATGAAGAAATTGGGCTGATGCACTTCTAAGTTCATCAATGTCTGAGATAAACTGCAGAAAATACGCTTGAGGAATATTTAGTTATATGCAAAAAAATTCTAGTTATATTAGTTCCATTAATAATTTTATCAACTTTTTTATAACTTTCTTTAGAGGATTAAAAGGAGAGTGTGAGATTGTCAAACTGAAAATAATACTTCACAAGCTAGTCTGAGCAGAACCAAGTTCACAGGTTTTAGCAGGATTTTAAAACACATTGATAATGGCTTTGAAAAAGTCTGTTTGATATGGGTGGAAAGAATTAAAAAATGGCCAGGAATGTCAAATCTAAACTTAGCCTGCTGTCATTACATGGACTTCCAATT
The DNA here is from genome assembly GCF_048418815.1 of Hemitrygon akajei. Lineage (NCBI taxonomy): Eukaryota > Metazoa > Chordata > Chondrichthyes > Myliobatiformes > Dasyatidae > Hemitrygon > Hemitrygon akajei. Next base: position 113,193,404 of record NC_133125.1, read on the forward strand.
TAAAAACCAAAGGTTTGTGGCATCTAATTAGCTGTTTCTGGAAGATGGATACAATAATCTATACATATTAACAATTTTTTAAGCATTCAGTAAGATTCCCATTCAGGATTTTAGAAGGAATTTCCTTACCAAACAACGGTGAGAATATGGAACTCATATATGGAAAAATTGGGTAAAATTGTACTTTTCCCAAGAAAGAAAGGAACTGAGGAACAATGAAATTAAGAGGGACATAGATAAGGTAGATAGTCATAGTATTTATAGCAGTCATGTATCTGTTCTCTATCTGCATTGCATTCTGTGTTGTGCGTTTATTATGTCTATTATGGTAACTAGTCACATGAGTAGGAATGTGGTAAAAGTGAAGGGAATAAATTATGTATTCTTGCTTATTCTGTGGCAGTTTGTAGCTGGGGAACTGATGGATATTGCATCATTTGCTGACCATTCAATAGCGCTCAACAACATTTAATTAGGTAGATAGATAGATAGATACTTTATTCATCCCCATGGGGAAATTCAACATTTTTCCAATGTCCCATACACTTGTTGTAGCAAAAACTCATTACATACAATACTTAACTCAGTAATAATATGATATGCATCTAAATCACTAACTCAAAGGCATTAATAATAACTTTAAAAAAAAGTTCTTAAGTCCTGGCAGTTGAATTGTAAAGCCTAATGGCATTGGGGAGTATTGACCTCTTCATCCTGTCTGAGGAGCATTGCATCGACAGTAACCTGTCGCTGAAACTGCTTCTCTGTCTCTGGATGGTGCTATGTAGAGGATGTTCAGGGTTTTCCATAATTGACCGTAGCCTACTCAGCACCCTTCGCTCAGCTACCGATGTTAAACTCTCCAGTACTTTGCCCACGACAGAGCCCGCCTTCCTTATCAGCTTATTAAGACGTGAGGCGTCCTTCTTCTTAATGCTTCCTCCCCAACACGCCACCACAAAGAAGAGGGCGCTCTCAACAACTGACCTATAGAACATCTTCAGCATCTCACTGCAGACATTGAATGACGCCAACCTTCTAAGGAAGCTTAGTCTACACATATACGTATAAGATTAATTGTTTCAAGACTGTATGTTTTCTAGTTGCTAATAGAGGATCAAATAAAGGATTCAACTTTTGGAATATCATTATTAGAGCTGTGGGCTCATCATGCAAGTATAACAAGTCTGTGGGGTCGCAGGCAGTGACAATTGTTTTGGTTTTGTTTTTTTATTTGCCACTACATTCTGTCAGCAGAAGTTTTATATGTGTCACCAAATGAACATCAGCATTCAGATGTGTCAGTGAAATTAGGTTCACCACAGCCTGTAGCAGTTTGTGGCAAGTAACAACCTTTTGTTGGTTCATGTTGTATGTTTGGGTTTGAAACAGGTTTGAATGGTCAGTGCAGTGCTGACCAGCACTATCCAGTTGAGGACTAAAAGCTGTAAACTGTATAGTGGTATTTACCTGAAGAGTTCAACCCTCGGTTGAAAAGCTGAATTGAATTTGTGGTTGTTTTATTGCTTTGGGCACTTGGAAAACAACACGAGTCCAGCTGGAGACGGTGACCTTGAAGTCAAGACAAAGAGAGAAATTAAACAAACATGCCATGTTGAAGGTCAGTTTGTTAGAGGAAATGAAAGTATTTCCCACACTGCAGGGTCCTGTTTTTCATCTGCAGCTATAAAAGCGCTTCCCATTTGAACAATAACTAAAGTTAACATTCCCTTCCCCTCTGAGGTGTGCTGAACTCAACATCAGCAAAACCAAAGAGCTGATTGTTGACTGCAGAAGGAAAAAGCCAGAAATCCATAAGCCAGTACTCATCAGGGATTGGAGGTGGAGAAGGTCATTAATTTTAAATTCCTTGACATTATCATTTCAGAAGATCTGTCCTGGGACCAACATATAAGTGCCATTACAAAGAAGGAATGGCAGTGCCTCTGCATTCTTAGAAGTCTGCGCAGTTTTGGCATGTTGTCTAGATCCTTGGCAAACCTCCACAGACACACAGAGGAGAGTATCCTGACTGGTTGCATCATGGCCTGGTAGAGAAACACCAATGTTCAAGAATGAAAAAAAAACCTGCAGTGGTGGATACTGGCTAGAGTATTGGGGGGAAAACACTCCGCACCATTGAGGACATCTAGAAGAAGCATTGCTAGAAAAAAGCAGTATCCATTGTCAAGGACCCCAACCATCCAGACCATGCTCTCTTCTCACTGCTGCCATTGCAAAAGAAAGTTTAGGAGCCTTAGGTCCCACACCACCAGGTTCAGGAACAGATATTACCCTTCACCCATCACACTGAACTGATTCCACAACCTATTGACTCACTTTCAAGGACTCTATAACTCATGTTCTCAGTATTAGTAATTCTTCTGCATTTATTTATTTATTTATTTGTTTGTTTGTTTGTTTATTTATTTTCATGATTTATCTTATTTTACACATTGTCAGTCAATGTTTCTGTGCAGTTTTAAATTGATTCTGTTGTACGTCTTTGTTCTACTGTGAATGTCTGCAAGAAAATGAATCTCAGGTTTATATATGGAGACATATACATACTTCGATAATAAACTTGCTTTGAAATTTGAACTTTGAATTCTTAGCATGAGCAAACAGATATTCATTGCCCTTTCCTTCTCCTATCTGGGTATGTGTCAGTTACTTGTTATAATTTTATTATGTTGCCAATCTAGAATTTTGAATTACACTCCAAGTTATCAAGCACAATTTTAGAAGAGACAATGGGATTACATTGAAAATGTTTCTTACTTCAATGGTATATCAGGAATTTTGCATTCAATATTGGGATACATTTGAGGCAGTACAATACAGATTTCAACATTTCTCCACAACGATCTCTGTAGTTGAAATCCTGGCTAACAGTGTGTTGACATAGAATACAATTTGTAAGCAAGTATGTTCTTCAGACACATAGCTGAAGTACCCATCCAATCATTTAAAACAGCTTCTGACTATTTTGAGCTTATTTTGTTTCTGTTCTTGCGGATACTCAGAAACACATGGGTCAGTAGTGAATGAAAAGAACAGATGCGAACAGATCTGACAAGAAAATAACAGTGATGTCCAATTTAAGTAAGTACACTTAATAAAAACAGAGTTACTTACCATTGTGTCAAAGCTGTTGCCTCCCTCACACTGATCTCAAATGCACAAAAGCAGTCCCACATGAAAAAAAATTAAGCAAATGTTCAAGAGTACACAGAGAACTACACCAATCAATATGCTGATGAGAAAGAATGGTGCTAAGACTGTGAACTTGTACTTCACAATTGAAATTGGAAGCAGATAATTGGCACCTTGTGGTGAATGGACGCGTACTATTGAATTTCTTTGTTTATCTCAGCAAACTGGTATTAACAATATTGTTTTAATAATGTTGTCTGTGTCATCTATTGCTTCTATATTTGATGGCATTGAGGATGAGAGTGGTTGTTGGACAATTTGATATTTAATGTAGAGATATTTGAAAAGAAAGCTGAACACAAGCTACGATACAGTTACGTTGGAAGTATCCATATATTTGCTCTTTGCTCTACTTTTTTATTTTTCAAAATTGATATTTTCAGCCTCTTTTCCTTGATTTTCTCAATTTTTTTTCTATACTTTTATTTCTTCCTTGGATATTGTCCTACCACTAAAATTCCCACCAGATCTTTGTGTTTATAATATTTTATTTTATTTCCTTTTATGGAATACAGGTAGTCCCCGAGTTATGAATGTCCCACTTATGAACAACTCGTACTTACGAACCAAGGAAGGAGAACACCGTCCGCCACTTTAAGTCAGATCGTGATGCCGTCCGCCATTTTAAGTCATTGCCATTGACACTGTGTTGAGTGTTTAACTTTGTATTCAGCTTAACTTTTTCTTAGTAAGATTCACCTTGACCCTGCCAACACCCCCCCCCCCCCCACCCCGGTTCCGGGTCGGCTGGTGGCGCAGTGAGATCAGCAAGTTCGATCCAGTGACAGACTGCTCCCTTGCCGTGTTGATGTCGATCCAGTGACTCCCGTACCATCCGTGCCATGTTGATGTCGAGCATGCAACTCAACCTCGTAAAAAAAACACTGCCACCTCCAGTTTAAATACCCACGCAGAATATTGTGGAGGATCAAATACTCAAACCCAGCACAGCCCCACTTGTCCCATTTAGCCTGTCTCAGTGTGGTGGTCCTTAGGACCCAGCGGACCTTGGGAACCGGCGGAGCTCGGGACCCGCCGCCCGCAGTGTTTCTGTTCCATTGACGGGAAGAAATCATGATTGAAAATAAAGTGGAAATAATAAAGCGTTTGGAAAGAGGTGAAACGCCATCGGTCATTGGAAAAGCGTTAAGCTACAGTTGGTCAACGATTAGAACAATTTTAAAGGATAACGGATAAAGTGAGAATAATGGAGCATGTGAAATGCCCTGCCCTGATGAAAGCTACAATTATTAATAAGCAAGGAAGCGGTTTAATTATTGGAATACATACGTTTCTCAAGTGTTTTATATGCATAAAAAGGTAAAATATATACTACATACTAAGACAAACGTTTGATGAACTGATGCTAAATAATACCAGATGTACTTGTCCAACTTACGTACAAATCCGACTTAAAGACGGACTCAGGAATGGAACTTGTATGTAGCCTGGGGACTGCCTGTACAACCATTATATCAGTCAACATGTTTTCTTCTGATTTCCTTTCAAGCAGTTCACAGGACTCCAACAAGGCCCCTTTCATATTTGTCCTATTTTTAAAATACATAAAAAAAACAATACTGATACTCAGCAACCGAGGAAAGAATTCAAAGTATATATATTATCAAATAATGTATGCAGTATACATTTTTATACTGAGATTCCTCTTCCCCACAGATAGTCACAAAACAAAGAAGAACCATAGAACCCGTTCAAATAAAAAAAATCAGCTCCGCCTTCCTCCATGTACGAAAATAAAACAGATTGCGCAGAAAGCAACAAAATTAAATGAGCAAAAACACAGAACATAAAACACAAAATCAAAAGGCATATTTCAGTCAGCTCAGCATTGGTTATCTGCAGGCCACCCCAGTTTGAAAATCGTTCAAAAAGTAGCAACAAGGGAGTGACCAGAATGCATCATAATGTGAGTTAGAGTGTAATCTACAAACTGTGTCGATTAAACCTTGTTCCCTCATCATCCTCCGTCGGCATTGAGGGAGAGAGAGACCATTTGAACACAGCGGCTTTGTTGCAGTGTGGGGCAAGGGTGCTGGAGGAGGACCCAAATGCAGGGCAGAAACACGTTTCATAAGGCTAACTAAATAGAGTTTATTACTATTTGCAAGGAGAGCCGTGACGCAAGGATAGAACAGAGAGAAATCAAGGAGAGCAAAGAGGAAGCGGGAATGGGCATAATGGACGAGGACTCAGGCCTGGGACTAGGCTGGGACTCAGGGTCTGGGGGCTAGGACTTGATACTTGGAACACCAGAGCCAGGACTTGATACTTGAGACTTGAAACACCAAACACAGAGCCGGGACCCCTCCTTGGGAACAGGATGTAGGGCCGGGGCTTTACACAGAGCCAGGACCCCTCCTTGGGAACAGGATGTAGGGCCGGGGCTTTACACAGAGTCAGGACCCCTCCTTGGGGACAGGACATAGGGCCTCATACACAGAACACAAACGACAGTCCACTTGAGTAATGGCAAACGACCTGCCTACTGAGTGAGATACGAGACGACAAAACAACGACAGTCCATTTGAGTAACGGCAAACGACCTGCCTACTGAGTGAGATACGAGATGACAAAACAACGACAGTCCATTTGAGTAACGGCAAACGACCTGCCTACTGAGTGAGATACGAGATGACAAAACAACGACAGTCCATTTGAGTAGCGGCAAACAGCCTGCCTACTGAGCAGGACACGAGATGACAAAACAATGGATGGTACTATAACTGGGCCCAAGTTTGCTCCAAGTAGTGGGAACTCTTGACTCACCCTGGCGGGTTAACCTTGCCCGGACCCGCTCTGGCAAGGGAAGGCGGCTTGCTGGCACTTACTTCAGGAGGAGACTTGGCTTGCTCCGGCAAGAAACTTAGTCGGCTCCAGCTAGATGACTTTGGCTCGCACTAGCTTCAGTGATTTTGTTAACGCTCCATAACGCTCTTGCCCTGAACGACTGAAGCCAGAGACTTATAAACTGCTGGTTCAGTCGAGACTTAAGTTGCCTTTAATCACCAAGCCCGAGGGACACAGGAAAACCAGGAATTAAAGGGAAACAAGGAGTCAACGGTCTGGATCGTAACACAAACTAGGTAAATTTAAAGGGAACCTGATCCGGATCGTGACAGGCCTTCCCTTGGGAGCAGCAAGTGAAAGGAAGAGAAAGGCTATCACATCCGGTAGTTGCTCCAGCAGCAGCAAGCAAGAGGCTGGTAAGCACGCTGAATGCTCACTCGACCTCGCCCGCCTCAGTGATTTCAGTCTTTCTTGGTGCTTTGCTTGGTGAGACTGGCGAGAAATGGAGTTGATCAAGGGCCTGCGACCCGTCTCCAGGCTTCCTGGCCTTCCTGCCACATGGTTCGTTCGCAGCCTTATGGAACCCTCTTGGAGTCAGCAAAGTGCCAGGTCACCTGACCAGCCTGAAGACATGCCCCCCGGAGTATAGATAACAGGCTTTAACAGTAGCAGAACCACATCTGGAATAAAAGGAAGAGAAAGGAGTTGCTTCCTGAACCACCTTGAGGATGCCACCTTTGGTAGTGTTGTTTGCTGGCGCCATCCTCTTTAGATATTAGTGATTCTTAAATTTTAGAACAACATTCCTTAAAAGGTGATTTGAGTTCTTATATTTTCTTAGGATACAGAAAGAAACCATTTGACAATCCTATGCTTTTCCTCAGAACATTCCCCCACTTGTTTCTCTAGAACTACTGTATTCATTCTTCCCCGCCCACCCTAATTCTCCTAATCCCCATCTACACTGAGGTCATTTCTGGCAACCAATATACCTTCCAACACCCAGATCTTTGGGAAATGGGAGGAAGTTAGAGCTCCCGGGGGGAAAACCACGTTAAAGGAGAAACTCAACACAGATTGTTCCAGAGTTCAGGGTCAAAACCAAGTTACCACAGCTCCTCCATGTCGAGTTTCTCCTACAATATGGGTTTCCCCAGGAGCTCTAATTTCTTCCCATATCCCAAAGATCTGGGTGTCGGAAGGTATATTGGTTGCCAACACTGTCCTCACACAACATCTTTGTTAGGAATTTAATCAATATTCTTGAGCTTTTCCCGTGTCACTTCCAGGGCAAGGAGCTCTGTAGATTTTGGAGCTATGTCGTCCGGTATACTATATACTGTACTGCTGCAGTATGTTTGGATGTGGGTTGCATTGATAGTTACCTTTATTCCAGGGGTCCTCTTGTTTATCAGGCATGCTAATGAATGGCAGCTGAACATACAGTATACTCTGAATCCAATGGATTTGCCACTGCTTCTCATTTGTACACACACCTGTCTACAAACATAGAAATGGGCCTTCATGAGACAAATATTTCCGTTCTACCAGCCCCACCTGGTTCAGCATTTTAAAGCCTGATGAATGGATAAACATGAAAATAGGTCCTTTGCCTTGCACCAAACCTCCAAGACTGAACCACATACTGATTCCGTTCCTCGTCCCCACTCAACAACAGTTGAATTTCCAGGACTCAATAGCTCTGACAGAGTCATCACTCCCATCACCCCTCTGATTACTGGCTCTCCTTAATTTGTTACATTTAATATTCCTTTTATGTGGTGGAAGAATTGTTAGGCACTTATCTTAGAAGTTTAAAGTTCAATGTAAATATATATCACCATATACATCCCTGAGATTCATTTTCTTGTAGGCATACACAGTAAATCAACGAAGCACAATAAAATCGATGACAAACTGCACCCAACAGGATGAGCAAACAGCCAATGTTCACAACATAACACACTGTGCAAGCACAAAAGAGCAAAAATATAGAATAATAAATAAATAAGCAATAGAATTTTAATAGCACAAATAGGATTATCTCAGTAAATGAATAAAAGATAAAGAGGTGGACTGACTATAGGGATGCTAGTGAGGCTTTCAAACCCCGGAAAATATTTCATTACTGTATTACCAACCATAACAAGCATTAATTTTTTTTACCTTGCCACGAAATCCACAAGAAATTAACTGTGCACTTGGAACTGTGATGTTGACATGCTGACTGTGATTGATGTTCTGTCAACAAAAACATGTTGGAAGAGTGCACAACTGATTGATCTGCAGTTGGAAGAACAAGCATCTCAGATGTAGCCATTCATTATTGCTTTTTTTCTGACTTAGAGGTAGATTCTGAATTCATTGACAGCGTCAAATAGTTGTTAGCAAATTGATAGTTCACTTAATATTTCCAAAATCCGTAATGAGTGGAGTTTAGAATGTGATGCTGATTTACAGTAACCAGTGTTCTGTGTTGCAGCAAAGTCAAAATCTACCACAGATGTTTCAGCTGTTTAAAATTTTTAGTCATTGTTTTCAAAGTTTATTTCACTTAGTTTATACCCTAGAATGATATATTAAGGCTTCAAATGTAAGAATTATAATAGTATACAACAATATATATGCAGAGCACTTAACTGCGTTGCAAAGTTACAGTGCAGAATAAGTCAAACAGTGTAACTCCAAAATCTGTAATTTTAGAAGAGTCAGAAAAGCTCATGCAAAGACCATGATTCAGAAATGGTTCACATATTTATGAATGTGGTTTTGTGTACACATGCAGAAAAATAGAAACAGGCTAGATTTGGCTTTTTATTAAATTAAGAGAACGTTACTCAAAATGAGTAAGATTTAACAAACCTGCAAATGCATATAACCTACTACGATCATAAAAATTAGATTTGTTCCTGAATGATCAAATCCAAACAGGAGATACTAAAAGTTATGCATATTTTCCAAAACATATGCATATATTAAAAAAATTGAAATCTTTTTTCCAGATTGTAATTAAACACAATTATAAAATACAGAAGGAAATATAATACAGAAATGCAATACATAATATAGAATAATAGTGAGGGATAAAATTGGTCCCTTAGAGAATCAGAGCGGACAGCTATGTGTGGAGCCGAAAGAGATGGGGGAGATTTTGAACAATTTCTTTTCTTTGGTATTCACTAAGGAGAAGGATATTGAATTGTGTAAGGTAAACAAGTAGGGAAGTTATGGAAACTATGACGATTAAAGAGGAGGAAGTACTGGCACTTTAAAGAAATATAATGATGATAATATTTTTTATATTTAATTTAAACTATTGACCAAGAAGTCAAATGAAAATCCACCTGTTCAGTAAAATCTGGCATGCAATTACATTTATTTGATAACAGCCAATGGTTTCTCAAGAGCTACAAAGGCCTTTCGGAGGAATTTGTAGGCAACACATTTCTCAGCTGTTGATGGGTAAAGAAGAAAAGATCAATTCCCTATAAATATGAACAAAAGCATTGTACATGTAAACTGAATTCCTAACAGATGAAATGGTAGCTAAAGAGATTTTGGATTGGTTGTAATTCATCCTCTTAGCACTCTCTGTAACATCTCTTGAGAGGTTCTTATCAGTGGTGATATGAAGTGTGATGATGTGATTTCAGGATAACATAAAAGCAGGAATAAGAATGTAATCAGTACTCTGTTTGTTGATGATGGGAGTCTGAGGAGAAAACAGCCCAAATGCTGACATCTCCAGCACTGAAATTAAACAGGCTCCTGCATTGCTAACACCTAAAATGAGCCTTCCCTGTAACCCCTTGTTCTTTTGTATTGTTTGTGTTACTGCTTGAGCCATCAGCCTTTGGGAGCAGAAGAATTTTTCTCTTCCTGTTCACAACCTACATTAAGATCCCCAAGTAGTAGAAATGAGGTGCATGAAAAACTATAGGGAAATCTTGATCAGCTGATAGATAATCCAATAAATGGCAATTGAATCAGAATCAGGTTTATTATCACCGACAGGTGTCGTGAAATTTGTTAACTTAGCAGCAGCAATTCAATGCAATACATAATATAGAATAATATAGTAATCAAGGATAGTGAGGGATAAAATTGGTCCCTTAGAGAATCAGAGTGGACAGCTATGTGTGGAGCCGAAAGAGATGGGGGAGATTTTGAACAATTTCTTTTCTTTGGTATTCACTAAGGAGAAGGATATTGAATTGTGTAAGGTAAGGGAAACAAGTAGGGAAGTTATGGAGACTATGACGATTAAAGAGGAGGAAGTGCTGGTACTTTTAAGGAATATAAAAGTGGGTAAATCTCCAGATCCTGACAGGATTTTCCCTAGGACCTTGAGGGAGGTTAGTGTAGAAATAGCAGGGGATCTGACAGAAATATTACAAATGTCATTAGAAACGGGGATGGTACCAGAGGATTGGCGTATTGCTCATGTGATTCCATTGTTTAAAAAGGGTTCTAAGAGTAAACCTAGCAATTATAGGCCTGTCAGTTTGACGTCTGTGGTGGGTAAATTAATGGAAAGTATTCTTAGAGATGGTATATATAATTATCTGGAAAAACAGAGTCTGATTAGGAACAGTCAACATGGATTTGTGCGTGGAAGGTCATGTTTGACAAATCTTATTGAATTTTTTGAAGAGGTTACAAGGAAAGTTGACGAGGGTAAAGCAGTGGATGTTGTCTATATGGACTTCAGTAAGGCCTTTGACAAGGTTCCGCATGGAAGGTTGGTTAGGGAGGTTCAATCGTTAAGTATTAATATTGAAGTAGTAAAATGGATTCAACAATGGCTGGATGGGAGATGCCAGAGAGTAGTGGTGGATAACTGTTTGTCAGGTTTGAGGCTGGTGACTAGTGGTGAGCCTCAGGGATCTGTACTGGGTCCAATATTGTTTGTCATATACATTAATGATCTGGATGATGGGGTGGTAAATTGGATTAGTAAGTATGCAGATGATACTAAGGTAGGTGACGTTGTGGATAATGAAGTAAGTTTTCAAAATTTGCAGAGAGATTTAGGCCAGTTAGAAGAGTGGGCTGAGTGATGGCAGATGGAGTTTAATGCTGATAAGTGTGAGGTGCAATATTTTGGTAGGAGTAATCCAAATAGGACATACACGGTAAATGGTAGGGCATTGAAGAATGCAGTAGAACAGAATGATCTAGGAATAATGGTGCATAGTTCCCTGAAGGTGGAATCTCATGTGGATAGGGTGGTGAAGAAAGCTTTTGGTATGTTAGCCTTGATAAATCAGAGCATTGAGTATAGGAGTTGGAATGTAATGTTAAAATTGTACAAGGCATTGGTAAGGCTGAATTTGGAGTATTGTGTACAGTTCTGGTCACCGAATTGTAGGAAAGATGTCAACAAAATAGAGAGAGCACAGAGAAGATTTACTAGAATGTTACCTGGGTTTCAGCACCTAAGTTTCAGGGAAAGATTGAACAAGTTAGGTATTTATTATTTGAAGCGTAGAAGGTTGAGGGGGGACTTGATAGAGGTATTTAAGATTATGAGGGGGATAGAGTTGACGTGGATAGGCTTTTTCCATTGAGAGTAGCGGAGATTCAAACAATAGGACATAAGTTGAGACATAGGGGGCAAAAGTTTAAGGGTCACATGAGGGGGAATTTCTTTACTCAGAGAGTGGTAGCTGTGTGGAATGAGCTTCCAGTAGAAGTGGTAGAGGCAGGTTCAGTATTGTCATTTAAAGCAAAATTGGATAGGTATATGGACAGGAAAGGAATGGAGGGTTATGGGCTGAGTGCGGGTCAGTGGGATTAGGTGTGAGTAAGCGTTCGGCACGGACTAGAAAGGCCGAGATGGCCTGTTTCCGTGCTGTAATTGTTATACGGTTATATATCTAGAAGAAGAAAAAAATAAATTGATAATTATAATCATTCAATTAAATCAATTACAGTATGCATATATTGAATAGATTAAACATTGTGCCAAAAAAAACAGAAATAAACTATATTAAAAAGTGAGGTAGTGTTCAAGAGTTCAATGTCCATTTAGGAATCGGATGGCAGAGGGGAAGAAGCTGTTCCTGAATCACTGAGTGTGTGCCTTCAGATTTCTGTACCTCCTACCTGATGGTTACAGTGAGAAAAGGGCATGCCCTGGGTGCTGGATGTCCTTAATAATGGACGCTGCCTTTCTGAGACACTGCTCCTTGAAGATGTCCTGGGTACCTTGTAGGCTAAAGATGAAGCCGGCCAAATTTACAATCCTCTGCAGCTTCTTTCGGTCCTGTGCAGTAACCACACCTCCCCCCCATACCAGACAGTGATGCAGCCTGTCAGAATGTTCCCCACGGTACATCTATAGAAGTTTCTGAGTGCATTTGTTGACATACCACATCTCTTCAAACTCCGAATGAAGTATAGCCGCTGTCTTGCTTTCTTTATAACTGCATCGATACATTAGGACCAGGTTAGATCCTCAGAGATCTGACACCCAGGAACTTGAACTCTCTTTACTTTTGATCCCTCTATAGAGCTTAATTCAGCTGAATCTGTGCATTTGAAAGAGAAAAAAAGAGGAATAAAAGTTGTTGCATGTTTTGTTAAATTACTTGTCTTTGTTGTGATCTTGCACTCACATCTGCTGTGGTGAAGTGGTTTGAGAGTTTGATCATGGCTAGGATTAACTCCTGCCTCAGTAAGGACCTGCACCCCCTGCAACTTGCATACTGCCACAAAACGTCTACAGTGGATGCAGTCTCACTGGATCACCACTTGGCTTAGGACCATCTGGACAAATACTACACACATAAAGCTGCTATTTATTGATTACAGCTCAGTGTTCAACACCATTACTCTCTCAGTACTAATAAACAAATTTCAAATTCTCGGCCTTTATGTCTCCATCTGCAACTGGATTCTTGGCTTCCTCATCAGGAGACTACAGTCAGTGCAGATCAAAGATAACATCTCCTCCTCACTGTCACTCTTTAGGGATATGTGCTTCACCCGCTGTTCCACTCTCTCTACACTCATGACTGTGTGGCTAAGCACAGCATAAATAACATCGATAAATTTGCTGATAACACAACTGATGGCAGAATCACAGATGGTGATGGGGGGAGGGGATACAGGAGTGAGACAGATTGCTTGATTCTTCATACATTCATAGTAGTACAAAGAAATAAAGCAGAATCACACAAAGACTGACAAATAACCAATTTGCAAAAGAAGAAATACTGTACAAGTAAATAATAATAAATAATTAAGTAAGCCAGTAAATAGATAGACTGAGAACAGGAGTTGTAGAATCCTTGAAAGCAATTGCTAAGTTGTGAACTCAGTTCAGAGTTAATGTGAGGAGCCTGATGGTTGAAAGTTAATGACTATGCCAGAACCTGGTCATGCTGAACCTAAGGCTCTTGTGCCTCCTTCCCAACGGCAGCAGCAAGAAGAGAACAGTGCCTGGATGATCATCTTTGCAAACGAGTATGTATGTTAGTCAAAAGTGGAAACCTCTGCAAAATATTTGGGTACAATAGTCAAAAGTTCTAGCAATGGACATTAGACTCCATGTAGCTCAGTCAAATTCCCAGAGGTGCAGTTTTCAGTCTGACAATGCCTGTTCAAAATTGTTCTCATATGACTTTGACTGAGCCATATAGAGCTTGAAGATGTAGATGTAATAGCTCTTAAATCTGTAAAGGGGAAGCCTAATGGGACAATTTCTTTGAACTAATAATTCCATTCGGTATAAAGACAATAGCAGGTGATTGAATACAATTTCTATAGAGGCAATAGCATTGTTTATTTCAATACTTTGGGTGTGGATGAATGATTCCATTCAATTACATATTAAAAATGGAAGCACATCTTAACTGACAAGACCTGCTTTGAATATTCAAACACTTCTGTTGAGACAAGGTAGTTCATTTCAACATCCTAAGAGCATCTGATTGACAAAATCAGATATTCAAAAAATATTTCTTTTTTCAGTATGATGAATGGTAGTTCTTTGGGTGCAAAAATGCCGTAGTATGAATGAAAGAACTATGATTAAATTACCAAGTAGCAGAATAGCTAAATTGACACCCCTCATAATCTCATCCAGGATTGAAGACACAAAGCCGGTTTTCTATTGTATTCCATTTTCTGTGTTACAATGATGCAAACCTCAGGATGTCTCACTTCTAATGTCTTGATTTAATTTATTGTATCTGTGGTAAACTATGTATACCTGTCTGGACACGCCCCTCTGCTGACTGCTCTTGTGGCTCCTCCCACAGACCCCTGTATAAAGGCGATTGGGGCACTGCTCCTCCCTTAGTCTTCGAGATGTAGTGCTCCCTTTTCGTTGTTAATAAAAGCCTATCATTCACTTCCAGTCTCCTAGAGTTATTGATGGTGCATCAATTTTATTTACAGCGATTTTAAAACATGGAGAGCATTTTACGACCCGACAGATTGGATCTCGATCCTCAATCCCAGGAGGCCGGCAACGCTTTTGAACTCTGGCTAGCATGCTTCAAATCGTATCTGGAGGAGATTCAAGTGACCGAGCCTGCCACGATGCATAGAGTTCTCCTCTCCAGGGTCAGTCCACGGGTCTACTCCATGATCAGGGATGAATCAAGCTACCAGGGCGCGATGGACGCCCTCAAAAGACAGTGCCTGCGGCCGGTGAACACTGTCTACGCAAGACATCACTTAACGACGTGGCGGCAGCGGGCCGGAGAGTTGAGCGCTGAGTTTGTCCGGGCCCTACAGACACTCGTGCGGGCCTGCGACTGCAGGGGACTGACAGCGGAACAGCATGCAGAGCTCCTGGTAAGAGACGCCTTCGTCACGGGGATCAGGTCAGTGTACGTGCACCAGCGGCTGCTGGAACACACCAATCTTAATTTACATTCGACGATCGAGCTGGCCGACATGCTGGAGGCTGCTCTGCACAACACTGACACTCTCCAGGCACATGATCTCCTGCCGGCCTCGTGGACGCTGCTGACCCCGCAACCCGCCGGCGAATCGACCATGGGTGCTGCCACTCGTGTGTCAGCGAAGTGTTTCTTCTGCGGACTCGAGAAGCACCCTAGAAAATGCTGCCCGGCCTGAGAAGCTACTTGCTCCAGCTGCGGAAGAAGGGCCACTTCGCCAAAGCCTGTAAGTCCAAACCGTGAGCGGGGTCGAGCAGAGCCGTGTGTGTGGATTGGGGGTCATCATCTTGGTCGCCGCCATCTTGCCTGCCCGCCGCGTGCTTACCGGGCATCCCACCGCGCCGGACCAAGACGGCGATTCAACTCTGGCCTCCGTGACCCTCGACCAAAGCACTCCACACCAGCTCGCAAGGTCAATGATGGACAGCCTGGTGGAGGAGGACAGGACTAGCTGCCTGTTTGACATGGGCAGCACTGAGAGTTTTATTCACCCGGACACGCTGTGGACTCGTGACACGGCTGGTAAGCCAGAGGGTCGCCATGGATTCAGGGTCGCATACAACAGACATCCGGGGGTGGGGGGGTGGGGATGTGTGGCGACACTAGTGGTGCAGGGCACAGAATATCGGGACTTTGTCTTACTGATCATGCCTCAACTGTGTGCCCCTGTGCTATTGGGGGTCGACTTCCAGAGCCACCTAAAAAGGGTGACTATGGAGTATGATGGGCCCCTCCCACCACTCACTGTCAGAAATCCTCAGCTCTGTGGAAATTCGTCATATACCCCGCTACTGACCACACACACACACCGACCTGCACATCCCACCCAACACCATGCTGACAGCCGCACTACAGACACCACTTGCAGCCTCTCCACCTTCAAAATCCCTCCCCCACCGCTGTTCGCCAACCTGACCCCCGACTGTAAACCTGTGGCAACTAAAAGCAGGAGGTACAGCGCGGGAGACAGGGCCTTCATTCAGTCAGAGGTGCAGCGGCTGCTCAGGGAGGGGATCATTGAGCCAAGCACAAGTTCTTGGAGGGCCCAGGTGGTCGTTGTTCAGAACGGGCAGAAAAATAGAATGGTCGTGGACTATAGCCAGACCATCAATAGGTTCACACAGCTTGACGCATACCCCCTACCCCGCATCGTGGATATGGTCAATCAGATAGCTCAGTACAAGGTGTACTCGACCGTAGACCTAAAATCCGCTTACCATCAGCTCCCCATCTGCCCGGAGGACCGCCCCTACACCGCCTTCGAGGCGGGCGGCAGGCTCTATCACTTCCTGCGCGTCTCCTTCGGTGTCACGAATGGTGTCTCTGTCTTCCAGAGGGAAATGGACCAGATGGTGGACCAGTGCCAGCTGAAGGCCATGTCCCCATATCTGGGTAACATCACCATCTGCGGTCACGACTGGCAGGATCACGACACCAAACTCCAACAATTTTTCCAAGCGGTCAAAGCTTTTAACCTTACCGATAACAGGGACAAGTGTGTGTTCGGAACCACCCGACTTGCTATCCTTGGGTATGTCGTGGAGAACGGAGTCATTGGCCCTGACCCCAACCATATGTGCCCCCTGTTAGAACTCCCTCTTCCCAACACCCTCAGAGCCCTCGAACGGTGCCTGGGCTTCTTTTCCTATTACGCCCAATGGGTCCCTCACTACGCAGACAAGGCCCGCCCCCTGGCCAAGTCCACCACATTTCCCCTCTCAGCCAAGGTCCGTGCGGCCTTCAGCCGCATTAAAGGGGACATTGCCAAAGCAGCAATGCATGCGGTGGGTGAGACCATTCCCTTCCAAGTAGAGAGTGACGCCTCCGACTTCGCGCTGGCTGCTACCCTCAACCAGGCAGGAAGGCCGGTAGCGTTCTTCTGTCGTACCCTCCAAGGCCCTGAAATTCGGCACTCCGCGGTGGAGAAAGAAGCCCAGGCCATAGTGGAAGCTATTAAGCACTGGAGGTACTATTTCACCGGCAAAAAGTTCACCTTGCTGACTAACCAGTGCTCAGTTGCATTCATGTTTAGCAACCAACAGCAGAGCAAAATCAAAAATGATAAAATTTTGAGGTGGAGAATCCAACTTTCCACCTACAACTATGACATCCTGTATTGGCCTGGAAGGCTCAATGAGCCCCCTGATGCCCTATCCCGGGGAACGTGTGCCAGCGCAAAGCTCAACCGGCTATACGCCCTCCATGCAGATCTTTGCCACCCGGGGGTCACCCGACTTTTCCATTTCGTGAAAGCCCGGAACCTGCCTTACTCCCTTGAGGAAATCAGGACGATGACCAGGGACTGCCAAGTCTGCGCTGAGTGCAAACCTCACTTCTACTGTCCAGAAAAGGCACAACTTATCAAGGCCACCCGCCCCTTTGAGCGACTGAGTGTCGACTTTAAGGGCCCCCTTCCCTCTACTGACCGCAATGTGTACTTTCTTAACATAATTGACGAGTACTCGCGGTTCCCCTTTGCCATCCCCTGCCCCGATACCACTGCCACGTCCGTCATAATGGCCCTGCGCCAGCTCTTCACTCTGTTCAGATATCCCTGCTATATCCACAGTGATAGAGGGTCCTCGTTTATGAGTGACGAGCTGCGCCAATACCTGCGAGCTAGGGGTATTGCTACTAGTAGGACCACGAGCTATAATCCCCGGAGGAATGGACAGGTGGAGAGGGAGAATGCCACGGTGTGGAAGGCCACACTCTTAGCCCTTAGGTCAAAGAGACTGCCGGTCTCTCGCTGGCAGGAGGTCCTCCCCAGAGCATTCCACTCCATCCGCTCCCTGTTATGTACATCCACCAATGCCACCCCTCATGAGCGACTCTTTCTTTTCCCAAGAAGTCGGCCATCAGGTCCACCCTACCGGCTTGGCTGATGTCCCCAGGGCCAGGGCTGCTCCAGAAACATGCCAGGAGCAATAAATACTCCCCGATGGTCGAGAGGGTTCACCTACTTCATGCGAACCCCCAATATGCCTACATGGTCTCACCTGATGGGCGGGAGGACGCGGTCTCCATCCATGACCTGGCGCCCACAGGAGCAGCAGACCCCTACCCCGAACACTCCATGGTGACTATGAACCCCGTACCCACCGATGTATATATCCACGAGACAGTCCTACACAGACTCCTCAAGACACTCCCATACCGGGCGCCACGCACACGCATGAGGAATTACTGGTGCCTAACGGGCTGGCACCTCAAGTCAGGCCAGAGCCAGCACAACCACCATCACCGGTGCTACGTATATCGCAGCGACAGACTCGACCGCCTGATAGACTTGACCTGTAAATATACTTGTCAGAAACTTCACCCCGTGGGGACTCTCATTTAAAACAAAGGAGGGGTGAATGTGTTAAACTATGTATACCTGTCTGGACACGCCCATCTGCTGACTGCTCCTGTGGCTCCTCCCACAGACCCCTGTATAAAGGCGATTGGGGCACTGTTCCTCCCTCAGTCTTTGACATGTTGTGCTCCCTTTTCGCTGTTAATAAAAGCCTATCATTCACTTCCAGTCTCCTAGAGTTATTGATGGTGCATCAGTATCCAATGAATATATATTTGTTGACAGAATATCGTTATACCAGATGACTGGAAAATTGCATATGTTACTCCGCTATTTAAGAAAGGGTAGGAGGCAGCAGAAAGGAAACTATAGACCTGTTAGCCTGGCATCAGTGGTTGGGAAGTTGTTGGAATCGATTTTTAGTGATTAGATTACAGAGTATCTACAGACACATGACAAGATAGTCCAAAACCAGCGTGGTTTCTTGAAAGGAAAATACTGCCTGACTAACTCACTGAAATTTTTTGAGGAAATTACAAGCAGGGTAGACAAAGGAGATGCAGTGGATGTGGTGTACTTGGATTTTCAGAAGGCCTTTGACAGGGTGCCACACGTGAAGCTGCTTAGCAAGGTAAGAGCCCATGGAATTACAGAGAAGTTACTAGCATGGGTAGAGCATTGGCTGATCAGCAAAGAGTGGAAATAAAGGGATCCTATTCTGGCTGGCTGCCAGTTACCAGTGGAGTTCCACAGGGGTCAGTGTCTGGACCACTGTTCTTTACAATGTATGTCAATGACTTGGACTATGGGATTAATGGATTTGTCGCTAAATTTGCTGATAATACAAAGATAGGTGGAGGAGTGGGTAGTGTTGAGGAAACAGAGAGACTTAGTTTAGAGAAATGGGCAAAGAAGTGGCAAGTGAAATATAATATTGGAAAGTGTATGGTCATGCACTTTGGTGGAATAAATAAATGGGCAGACTATTATGTAGATAGGGAGACAATTCAAAATCAGAGATGCAAAGGGACTTGGGAGTCCTTGTGCAGGATACCCTAAAGTTTATCCTCCAGGTTGAGTAGGTGGTGAAGAAGGTGAATGCAATGTTGGCATTCATTTCTAGAGGTATTGAATATAAAAGCAGGGATGTGATGTTGAGGCTCCTCTATAAGGCACTCATGAGATCACACTTGGAGTATTGTGTCCAGTTTTGGGCTCCTTATTTTAGAAAGGATATACTGACTTTGGAGAGGGTTCAGAGAAGATTCACGAGAATAATTTCAGGAATGAAAAGTTTACCGTATGAGGAACATCTGGTAGCTCTTGGGCTGTTTTACCTGGAGTTCAGAAGAATGAGGGGGGATCTCATAGAAGCATTTTGAATGTCAAAATGCCTGAACAGATTAGATATGGCAAAGTTACTTCCCATGGTAGTGGAGTCTAGGACAAGTGGGCACAACTTCAGGCTTGAAGGACGTTCATTTAGA
The DNA here is from genome assembly GCF_048418815.1 of Hemitrygon akajei. Taxonomy (NCBI): domain Eukaryota; kingdom Metazoa; phylum Chordata; class Chondrichthyes; order Myliobatiformes; family Dasyatidae; genus Hemitrygon; species Hemitrygon akajei. Next base: position 113,213,128 of record NC_133125.1, read on the forward strand.
ACAGAGATGCAGAGAAATTACTTTAGTCAGAGTGTGGTAAATCTGTGGAATTTGGTGCCACGAGCAACTGTGGAGATCAAGTCATTGGGTGCCTTTAAGGCAGAGATGGATAGGTTCTTGAATAGCCAGGTCATCAAAGGTTATGGACAGAAGGCAGGGGAGTGGGGATGACTGGAAGAATTGGAACAGCCCATGATTGAATGGTGGAGTAGACTCAATGGGCTGAATGGCCTACTGCTCCTGTATCTTAAGGTCTTATGGTCTTATACAGGTATGTGTTAAAAAATTGTTTTGTAATTTTCCAAAGAATACCTATTAAGTGGTCTCCTGCTGTAAGCTGGCAGTCTGCACTATTTACAGAGAGCAGTATTTCCTCACATGGGTGTCATTTTATTTCTTGTTGGTTGTATTTGAAATCAATTTGAAGGCTGATTCTTGTGTGTATTAATGGAATACACTTTTCTCCTCCCTGACCAAGTTGGTAATTCACGATGGTGCACGGTGAAGCTCTGCAGGATACAGACAAAACTTATAAATATACTTTCATACGTACGTCTTTGAAATTACTCCCACTACAAACTACAGCAGGTAATTTCTCTGTAAGCAATATGCTTTTAAATCAGCTTAATGATCTACAGATATCACAATCGTTTGAAGGACTTGTCAGACCAGCAGGTACAATACCTTTAAATTGATAAAGGTTCTTCTCCATGGCAGGAAGAAATGCAGAGGCTTGAAGCCTCTTCTATCCAGCACTTTTTTTTTTAGCAAATGTGGCCTGTTGTTAAAATTGTTGTGACTCTGACTGGAGAAACTGAGGAAGATGTGAATATGAAAGTTTGTATTCATCACAACAAACAGACATTCCTTTGGAGACCCTCTTTTTTTTATACCCTTAAGGGCAAAAGTAATGGTAGGTGATTTGATATAATTTCAATAGTTACAATAACATTACTTACTTTGGGTTGCCTGTGCTTCCAAGAATTTCAGAGTTGTATTTTTTGATAATAAATGAACCTTTGAATACTGCAGCTGCAGGAGAGACCTCTCTGAGTGCACAAGTACCTTTGTTAGGACAAACTAATTCGCACAGATATTCTAAAAATGTCTGAGGACTGACAGCCAGATGCCCAAGATTATTGTGTTATGAGAGCTGACTCTCCTGAGTACACAGATCTCCCAGCTGTTGATAGATCAGCTATTTGATGCGTTAGCAGATATCAGTCTGATGTGCAAGCTTCCTTGATTTTGGTTTCAATAGTGCAAATAACTTAGCTACAGCTGCCTGGTTTGATATAGGCCTATTTAACATTGTCTTAACATTTGGCCCCATTGTCTTAACGTTTGGCTGATGCACATGTAAATAATCATGATCATCATTTTGCAAACCATCTCTTTGCAGCCAACACCCCCCCCCCCCCCCCCGCTGTGGACCAGTAGCCTGTGCTTTGTTAGATAATACAGTTTGTTCCCAAAACTGTCCTTGGAATTTCAAACTGATAATTGCTTGCAATTTACTTTAGAAACTGAAGACTAGTTCTCACTTGAATTAAAATCTGCTATATTCATATAATTCCATAACTCCAATAATCCCCAACGCAAATGACATCAGAAATACGGTGGTCATGAATAAATTCACAATCAGTAAGATAATTACATTGAAGAAAGAATTGCAGACAAGAATATTCGTGAATATGACAATCCATCTGGAGAAATGATCCACAGGATTATTGGTGCCTGGCGTGATTACTTCAGTGCAGTTTTTAGTGAAGACTTCAGTGAATAATGAGACCAGAATTTATGTGGATTTTTAGAAAGCTGAATTTAAGTCAGCACATTAATGTAAAGAGTTAACTGATTGAATGGTTTTAGATTCTTAATTCTTCATAGTTTTTAATGAGTTTAGTACATTTTTAAAAGTCAAGGAAAGTAATGAGTGTAATGTTACGTATTCAGGCAACAATAAATATATGTGAGTTAGGCAAGGGTTTTTATAACAAATTTATTAAACGTTTATTAACCACTGAAAACAAACCCCCCAAAAGTAAACAAACACAAACGTAACCGGAAAACAGCTGCTGTGCGGCAGCTTAACAGTTCTTAAAGCGATGCAGCTCTAACAGTTCTTAAAGCGATATTGCAAAAACAGTTGTTTAAAGCGATATTGCCAAAAGTTCAAAATGCTCAGTCCATTTAAAAGGAGAGACTTTTTAAGGCGATTTAAATTCTCTTCCACGTCGTTTTCCTTCAATCCCTGGCGTCGAACTCTTCCCATGAAGAATTTTATGAAACGTAACGGCTTAAAGGCACTGACCTTTCCTTTATCACACTGTCCTCAATCTTCTGCTATCCCACAGAGATTAACACGAGAACAGTCAACGAAATCCTTCCGAATGAGGATCACACAAGGTCGAACCTATTCCACCATCGAAAATCGATTCTCCTCGATCTTTAACTCCCGAACTCTTATCTTCACTCTCCACTAGCAGTATTGTAAAGAAACTGCTGGCAATGACCTTTTAAACTTTAGGCATTAGATAAAACTTCATCTTTCAACTAAACTGCATCATAACATTAAATCACGCAGTGGCATGAAGTCAACTTGGCAAATCCAGCCACGAACTGCCCCACCTCACAGGGTGGGGTCTTCCTTTTATAACCTGTAAAAAAAACCTGTCACATGATCTCTACTGGCGGGAAAATGACATCACTCCACCATCACAAGACCATTACCTCAAGTCCAGTATAGCTTCAACCCCAGTCACGTGACAAGGGTACCACTATCACGTGTCACGGGTACGTAACAGTAAGTATACATTCAGGCTTGAGTATGGCTTTACTTTCAATCAAAGATAACTTAAAAAAGGAAAAACATTTTGAGGCTGCCAATATTAGACAAATAAACTCTTCCTGGAATTCCAGCTGGGTACAGGTACCGATTTTAATCGACATTTCACTGACGAAATCTACCATCTTCATCAGGGATGATGCTTGGGTTTGTCTGGTCTGGTGGTATATATACCCCCATCGCTCAACCCTCCTGATTCATTAGTCCTCATCCAATCAGGTTTCCGTTTGCCGATAATCTGGTATTTCTTAATACCATCCACTAACCCATAAATAATCTCAAATCACAGTTTATGCGGGTCAGAGATGACCTGAGACTCAAGCTGGCTGACATTTACAGGGTTCTCTGTGAATACAGAGTAGCATACATTGGCTGGATGGGATGCATGTTGGAAACCTGCATCAAGGAGCACTGGAAGTGTATCCGCTTTGGTTACCAGGAGAAATCAGCAGGAGCAGAACATTATATTCACAATGGTCATAGAACTGACTTCAACAGCACAAAACTACTGTGCTGCATAAGTAAGATGGGACAGCAGAATCCTGATTCAATGAGGTTGAACCAGTCAGAAGGGATGGATGATGGGAGTATATGTACAACCGAACTAGACATGCCCAGGCATCATCCCTGATGAAGATGGCAGAGTTTGTCATAAAAACATCGGTTGCAATGGATGCTTGTACCTGGCTGGAAGCCCGAGAAGAGTTTATTTGTTGTCTACCCCAGGAAAGCATTAGATCCTTTTTGCCATTACTAGAGCTTAAATTAAAATACTTTCTTCTTCAAGAGTGTAACATTGCTGAAACATGAGTGGAGTTATGATTCACTGTATGACTGTAATTAGGATAAACTTTATACCATACAGAAGATATATCTTTTAATAGATGTGTTTTGATGAAAATCAAGAGCTTACTTGGATATAAAAGAACAGCTGCATTAGTATTTGCCACAATGTATGTATCATAAGAATATTTAAATATAATCAGTATGCTTGGAGCTGTATTAGAAATCATAAAAATGGGCTGGGAGATAATTGTGTATAATTAATACATATCCATTTAACTCAGTGCAAGCAGCACAGAATCATGTGGCCTGTTTATTAAGTTAACATTGTTATTCATTGGTTATCTCCACCACAAGATGGTCAAATTCATAAATAGCCGACAACAGTTACAGTAAGTATCTGGTGTTTAAAGACTCTTTAGAGCTTTTGTCAGGAAGATGCATTGCAGCTGTAGCAATAATAAATTATACTCTGTTTGAGCAGAGAGTCTTTGTAATATTACTGATTCAGTATTGCACTGCAAATTACAAGGTGTTTTTGAAGTCTCCAGCTCAGCCTTCAATGTTAATATATAGAAATTCAGTACCACAATAGCATTCACTGCCTAATCTATAATAAGTATCAAAACAGGGCTCTTCAGGCTTACTTACAATTCCCAGGGATGGTATTAACTTTTCTCATAATAAAGCCTGTAGCTTATAATCAAAAAAAAAGACACGTGAGAACTTATATTCCTTGACTAAAAATTATTGACCCAAGGCCTGATATTAGCAAATACTTTGAAAGGCAAAGTGTACAGGTCATATCTAACAACTTTTCTATATCTGGCAGGATTTAGCTACAGAGTAGAACGAAGACCACTTTGTCAGTGGTTATTAAGGTCATTCAGTGTACCAAAAGCTTTCAGAGGACTGCACATCACAGATTTGCTCTGTTAGAAGAGAGGTGAATGTATTTCATTCCAGAATGCGACATATGAAGAGAGATGCAGCTTTGTGAGTATTTTTTGATTTTCTCACAGCAACACTGACTTGCAATTACATACCTGCAATTCTTGGTTTTGAGGGCAGAATATGTCAACTCTGATCATACAAAGCATATAACAAAAGTAAATAGCTGTTATTCCATCATCTAGATCTCTAACATATGGCATGAAAAGTAGTGAACCAAACACTATCCCCTGTCAGACTAGTCACCACCTGCCAACAATTAAAGTCCTCTTTTATTCCCACTCTTTTCCTTCTGCCAGTCAGCCAATCTTCTGTTCGTGGTAGTATCTTTTCTGTAATACCATAGGCTCTTATCTTGTTTCGCAGCCTCACTTACAGCACCCTGTCAAAGAACTTCTAAAAATCCAAGTAAATAACATGCACTGACTCTTCTTTATCTATCCTGCCTGTTATTTCCTCAAAGAATTCTAGAAGATTTAACATGCAAGATTTCCCCTTAAGAAAATCATGCTGACTTCAGCCTATTTTATTGTGTGTTTCTAAGTACCACAAAACCACATCCTTAATAATGAAATGAAATGAATGAACTCAAATATCATGCCAACCACTGAAGTCAGGTTAACTGGGCTATGATTTTCTGTCTTTTGGCTCCCTCTCTCTTGAAAAGTGAAGTGACATTTGTGATGTTCCAGAGGACCTGGAAAATATCCCAGAATCTAGAGATTCTTAAAAAGTCATTATTAATGCCTCCACAATCTCGTGATCTACAGTATGTCTTTCAGAACCAAAGGATAATGAGATTGGGTGGTGCTGAATTGGAAACTAAGCCATCAGATGCTGCATTATGGGTTCACAATGTTTCTAATTCAAGCCTTGTGACACGTCTGCCAGTGCACCATGCACTTCATTGTGTTTAATCATCTACAGACAACCAAATCGAATTCTTCATCGGAAACGTCCGCAGCAGAACTTACCTGTAATTTCATCACTAGGAAGCTATATGTGGCTGCAAAAAAATTCTAACCCAACCTTATCGTGTTCTCTTTTCATCTTTATCTAACTTAAAGCAATGCAGAGTGCCGTTTTCAGAGCCAGGGCCTGCGTTTTTAAACTGATCTGTGTCTGTCCCCTCATTCTTCTAAAATTACTTGATAATTTGAAAAGAGATAGGATTGAGGGTTAAAGACACTCCTAAAGAGAAGGTGGTAAGAACAAGTGGTTCCTACTTACGGTATATCAATGGCAATTGTGAAATGAAAATTAAATTGTCATATGAGAAGGAAAAACAGTTCTAAGAATGCCATCATCTTGTGATTTATGTCCTGCCCCTGGGCAAGATTCTGGAATTGTCTCTCCATTTATTGCAGACCACTTACTGGCATGTGAGTAAACTGATGCATCTATGACTGACCTTACTGGTGGACATAGGTATGCTCCAACCTGTTCTGCCGCAGGACAAAATTGTGACCGTGAGCTTTGTCCATTTGGATTTGAAGAGCTACCAGTGTCTACACATTGTGATCTACAGTATGAGCTTGATACCATTCACAGAGTTGAGTGTCAGTGACGATGATGGGGCTTGGGAGTAGTATTTATAATTCTGAATGACAGATCATTGTCAGGTGAATGAGACAAATTAGGTGCCTGAAATGGAATTTGTCCCTGTTGGTGCAGTCGGTGGGAAGTGGCATTTGTAAGTGTGTTTAAAAATCTTAACCATGCATGTACTGTCACGAGCCCTGCAGCTCGCCACAGAGCATTGAGGAGCTCGGGTTTTTGAGCACCTGCATTTACTAATCAATATCTTAACTAGAGTTCTTAAGCCCTTGGGTTTTCTGTTTATTCTTGACAAGTTAATTGTGGCTAGCACATGCTGCCCTTGTTCCATGATTATTTAAAGAGGATTCTAAATCAATCTTCATAAGCCCTAATCATAAGAGCTCAGTCTTTGCCAGCTGCTGGATTAAGAGGTGCTAGAGCAGAAGAGAGAAGGAGGAACAGTTGGAATATTCAGAATATGGGGAGAAGTTTACGACTTTAAATATAAATTGGCTGCGTACTGGTTAACACTTTTCTGTTCATGCTGATATATGACCTCCAGTTATGTAAATTGGACTAACACAAACTTAGTTGCATCTATTGGACCCGGGACTTGGTTCAGAAACTAGCCTTTTTCCTTATTCGTCAGGCATGGTAGATGAAAACTAATAGGCACAGCACACTGACTGTGCTTAAAGGAGCTAACAGCTCCCCAGTTGTTAGAACCAATATCATAACTTTTTGTTGCTGGTCATAAGTTTATTGTACACGCTGTCTGAAGGAGATCCTTCAGTTGTGTGCCGTTTAATGAGGCAAGCATGCAGCTAATCACAGGAAGACTCTTGCCTCCAGAAAGCAATGTTGAGATTACTACCGTAGATTCCGGATTTTAAGCCGCTACTTTTTTCCCACATTTTGAACAGCTTTGAACTTTGCGGCCTTTAATACGGAGCGGCTAATGCATTATTTTTTTTCATGCCGCCTCGTAAACATTTTGCCTCGTAACAGTAGACCAATAAAATTGATGAGTAGTTCACAGAGGTCCAATGAAATTGTACGATAAATCAAGCGCACTTTCACAATTAAATTATTGTAAATCAGTCATTTGTACTCACCCTCATCAACATGGAAAACACTCGAAGCATTGTGCTGCCTTATGGTAGTTATTTAGTTTATAATATTTTCGCTTAGTAATTCATTTTCTAGTTAAAGTTAGAAGAGTTTTAACTATATTTGTTTTCTGTACCGCATCGCAGGATGCTATGATGTCACACCCGGTTTCGCCGCGTCTTGTGGGAAAACACCGGTTTGCGATAAACAGGACGGCGGGGGGGGGAGCGGCATTACGCGAGCGGAGCGGCGGAGCCAAAAAGCTGCTTTTAAGTTAAAGGCGATCAATAACTTTTCCTGGTAGGCTGCAGTATATATATTTTTTACCAGTCATTAGGAGATATTGGAATGTTGTTCAGTAACGTACTGTCGATGCAATGCTCCTCAGACAGGATGAAGAGGTCAATACTCCCCAATGCCATTAGGCTTTACAATTCAACTGCCAGGACTTAAGAACTTTTTTTTTAAAGCTATTATTAATGCTTTTTGAGTTAGTGATTTAGATGCATATCATATTATTACTGAGTTAAGTATTGTATGTAATGAGTTTTTGCTACAACAAGTGTATGGGACATTGGAAAAAATGTTGAATTTCCCCATGGGGATGAATAAAGTATCTATCTATCTATCTATCTATCTATCTAAAGAAGTATACGCAATGTATATTTAAAAGTAGCCGCGTTACGGGCACGGTTCGAAAAAAAGCATTTGCAATATGTATTTGTTTTTGTTACCATATGGATTTAATTAAAAGTTAAAAAATCCTCACGTGTAATATCTTTCTGTGTAAATATCTCATACTACAACGTGGGACACCTGCGGCCTAAAATCCGGTGCGGCCTAAAATCCGGTGCGGCCTTTGCAAGTAAAAAATTGATTTTATTTCTAAAATTAGAGCCAGCGGCTTTTAATCAGGTGCGCTCTGTAGTCCGGAATCTACGGTAGTCACACTCTCCTGTTTCCTCAAATAGAGCATACTGTAGCTATGTCTATATGCAACAGTGAGCTGTAAACTGTGACTCTTAACTAATGCCTAACATTGCTCTCCTGGAATGAGTCAAAAACAAAGATCTTAGGGGCAACAGTGATTCAAAGACCGATGGAGAGAGAAAGCTGGAAGTCAGTCTATGACTCAGTGAATTCTCTTGGGGGGGATCTTAGCCCCCTGCTATCCCTTCTTCATCAACTTTTTCTGCCAAGCTATGTCAGAACAATCTGCACCCCAATTTTCAGTGTTTGTTGATAAATGTATGGAGGACAGCTCCGGTGACAGGTCAATCCCTAAGAAACCTTTAAATTTCATAAGTGCATTGTCCTAAACCAAATAAATTTTTATGCACCTGTGGTAAACTATGTATACCTGGCTGGACACACCCCTTTGCTGACTGCTCCTGTAGCTCCTCCCACAGACCCCTGTATAAAGGCGATTGGGGCACTGCTCCTCCCTTAGTCTTCGAGATGTAGTGCTCCCTTTTCGCTGTTAATAAAAGCCTATCATTCACTTCCAGTCTCCTAGAGTTTATTGATGGTGCATCAGCACTACTTTCAAAATTTCAGATGAAGTAAATTAATTGGATTCAAAAATCACACGAGTAGAAGAATTAACATTCCGGATTTTGCCAAATTCAGCAACACGTAGAGAAATGTAAATTGATAATAAAGGATTTGAAACCAATGTTGAATAATAACATAATGAAAATAAGAACTGAATTGGAAATCAGTCATTTGCAAATTACCAAGGTTTATGTAATAAAACAGAAATGGTCAAAGGGTGTGAGTCATGAAGTTTTCAATAGATGGACAGACAGAGATGTTTTTATAAAGCAGTGTTAATAAGGTGCTAGAAACTTGGTCTAATTTATCAGCCATGTTAAATTATACCACATTCTGTAAACTTGATCTGTTAACACTGCATATCAATAGCGAGTCAGCAAGTTTGAATATTGCATTTTACATCAGCTCTCTTGTATTCATGGTTATTTGTATAATTCAGAAAAGAACAGGAATTTGAGAGCAGTGACATTCTTCTTATGCTAGTTTGGAACAAAATCAGGGTTTCTAACATTTATTACGCCATGGATGAATACCATTAAGCAAAGGGTCCATGGAGCCCAGGTTGGGAACCCCCGGAATAGATAATGTATGACCTAATTCAATAAAACTTTGTCGTTTGCAGTGCAGACTTTTATGTGATTATATCAGTTCAGACAAGTAAATGGCTAAAGCCCATTACTTCATGTAGTAATTACTGTATGTAATAACCATTACCAGAAATAATGGAAAGCAAGACTGATTAAATTATCATAAATTGAATGTAAGATTTGATTGGTTTTAGACATAAAATTGATAACAACTCAGTAAAAGTATAGAATCAGATTTTTTTTCTTATTCCATTCCAATGACATTGAAGAAGAATATATAGCTTGGCAGAGATACGTTAATACTGCTCAGGCTGGAAATGAATAAAGCCGTGATGCCCATGACCATTCATTTCTCTGTAGGTGCCTCTGACACCAAACTTTAATTTTTCACATGCACATTCAATCAATGGAGACACCTGACAAACAAAAAGTCTTCTTGTTGGGAAAAGTGCATGCTGATGTTCAAGGTTTTCATCATCTTCTGTGCTGCAGGTGACAGTGGCCAGCTTGGGGCTGTGTCATTTTTTCAGGGGAGTTGGCACCCGCATCAATAACAAATCAAAAATTGCTTTCACAAAGCAAGACAAATAGACAAGCATCTATTTTACTGCCATCATCCCTTCATCCTAAAGTGTCATCTCAAGTAATCTTATTCTAACTAATTACTGAAATGTCAGATATCACTTACTGCCTGAATGCTGCAATAGAGATTGAAAAGAAATTTCATACAAAGATAACAAGATCAAAGAATCTATTTCGATCAGCCATTGACTTTGGTTCAGTCCCTGTGGGTAAGAGGAGTGAGCACTAGCATCAGTAAAAAGTAGCTAAAATATTTTCTCAAAGAAAACTGAATTTATACAGGCATAAATTAAAGAACCATTGCAAATAATGTCTTTCTTACACCATTACGTGGATTGCAGTATTATCTGGATACAGAAAGAAGAGAGTTTCACCAACATAGGTTTTTTTTAGTTTAGTTTAAATACCATGCCTACGGACACTACGTAATCATCTAAAGAAATTCAGAAACTAATTTTTTTGTATCAATATGCATGTTTACAGACACTAAACATGGATGTACATGGTATGTGCACCCTATTTTCTAGCTTACATTAAATGAAATTGAAATAATGAGTTAAGTAGTAATTATCAAAATAACAAAGCATCATATCTGAATAATCAAAATTCTCAGTTACTTAAGGCCTGTTAATGCATCAGCAAAAGACACGTGGTTCAGCTACAAGGTCAGAATCAGAAACAGGTTTAATATCATTGGCTTATGCCCTACAATTCTGTTAAATTTGTAGCAGCAGTACAATGCAATACCGAATAATAGGACAAAGAGGGTGAATTACAGTAAGTACATATATATTAAATAGTTAAATTAAATAAATAGTGCAAAAATAGAAACAGAAAGTAGTGAGGTGGTGTTCATGGGTTCAATATCTTGTTGTTCATTGCTATGTTTCGCACAAATGCCAGAGAAGATTGAAAAAGACAATTCTGTTTTATGTCATAAAACAATTGCCACGTACATGACATGCAGTAATTATAGAGCGTACCCGGCATGGTATACAGTAATGTACAGAGCATACCTAGCATTGTATACAAGAATGTATAGGGCATATGCGGCATGGTATACAGTAATGTATAGAGCGTACCAGGCATGGATATACTGTAAAGTATAGAGCTTACCCGGCATGATATACAGAAATGTATCGACAGCATGGATATGATGCAATATCTTCACCACTTATTTATAAGACAATCAATCTGCACTGCATTCCAGCATTTAATCATTTAAACATATTGCATAACTACAGACCTATTCCAACACTGGGCCACTGCTGACTGCAGAAAGAGAAATAGGATTAATGTTTTCAGCTGAGTACTTGCAGTATTTTCTGTTTTTCTACTTCGGACTTCCAGCATCTCAGCTTTTCTGAATTTCATTTTAATGAGCATCCTGCTTGCAATGTTTAGCTCTCAGGGTACAACTCCGAACAGTTATATAGCCTGAGTAAAGTACAATTTTCTGCTCCTTTTGGGAGGCTTTAATTCAATTTAAGTATGTATGTTATGTTGCAAAGAGTAACCAACCTGAATTACATGAGCTGTAGGACTTTCGAAGGAGTCAATCCAGTAAAACTTCATTTGCATTACTAGATATGAATTACAATTGGTATTCTGAATTGGATTTGGAATTGGTGTCACGGTGTATTCCCAAAGGCCTGGACCCAGATGCGAAGGCATGGCAGCCTTCCTCTGTCGTTGTGGTCACCGACCCAACCCAGGAGCTGTGGACTCTGAGCTGTTCACAACTTGACCCCAGAGCAGAGGAAAGGTGGATCCCCAGGAGGGACTAAGCAACACCATGAAACATTCATTCTCTCCAACATAATGACTTCGCTAAAGCACTGAAAGAGAGTCTTCTTTAGATAATCATAGAATGTGGGAAACCCATGCTGGTCACAATTAACGATTAGTAAATACAGGTGCTCGAGAACCTTAGAAGCTCAATGCTCTACAGCAAGTCATAGGGCTCGTGACAGTTGGAATATTATTGTCACACCTACCAAAATACAGTGTAAAGCTTTTGCTGGTGTGCCATCCAATCAGATTATTCAATACGTAAGTACTGTGCATGGAGTTGGTGAAAAGGAAAGCAGAATGCAGAATATCTTGTTTCAATGATAGGATAAATGCAGTTCAGGAAGAAAAAAAAGCAAGATCACAACAATGAAGATTGGGGGATCAAGACTTCATCTTCTAGCGTATGAGAGGTCTGTTCAAGAGGCTGATGACAGTGGGATAGAAGTTGTGCTTGAGCCCAGTGATATGAGCTGTCAAGCTTCTGTATCTTCGGCTTGGTTGCAGGAAAGAGAGGGTGAAGACAGAACGACTATGGAGGGAAGGATAATTGATTATGTCGGCAGCTTTTCTGAAGCAGTAGGCAGTTTCAAGAGAGTCGTTGGAGAAGGGATTGGTTTTGGCTGCTTCCATTACTCTCTGCAACTTATTGCAATCTTGGGCAGAACAGTTGTCCTAGGAGGCTGTGATGCAAACTGATGCTTTCTATTTGCATCTGTGAAATTCGGTGAGAGTCAGAGGCATGGCAAGTTACGTTTACCCTGATTTCTGCATTAGTAGAACTGAATGCATAGAATAGGCTACAGTTAGAAATTTAAGTCCTTATTCAAATTCAAACAGAAGCATTCAGAAATTCTCCTTGCTTCGTCTCTATCAGAGATCATTGATGCTGCTCAAATCTGAGCCACTATCCAACTTGCATTTCCCTTGGCATAATCTGACATAGTATGAAAAAACAACTTGCTCCATCAAAGATGCATTGAGAATGAAACTATTAAGCATTCATATGTTAACATTTGCACAGTGCAATTTCAAATCATATATTTTTAATTATCCACTGATTTCCCCTACAGGTAATACTGGAGATAGAGTGTGCTTCTTCTTTCGACCTTTAATTAAATGCAGCTGGACTAGCCCTTTGCAAAAGTCCTTGGATTTTAGAATTTCAGATAGAGCATTGCCATGGTTACCATTTGAAATTTAAATATTTGCAGGAATATTCAAACATCAAGGTTCAAAATCTACTGTTCTGGATAGCTACTTTAACAACTGCACTTCAAAGACTAATTTAAATAATGTCAAGTTGTCTGAAAGAAGAAAGGTCACACTAGAAGTTGAATTAACCTGAGTTTATCTAAGAAACCTAGTACTTAGCCTGGATTAACTCAAACATTTTTCTTGATAAACCATTAATCATCAGTGATACTAGAATAAGGAATAAATAAGGTAATACCTAATTTTGATTGGAAGCAAAGGTTATTTAATATTTTTGCTAACGTAGCCCATACAACAATACAATTGTCAGGAAGGGTAGAGCAGACTAAACCCAAATGTGGTGCAGTGGAGATGATTTAGCAGCAAGTGATCATGTTAATAATGATTGCAAAATAACAAGCCACGAGAGGCTACAAAACACAGAGAATGGATACTTAAGACACCAAAGCAACAGGGTAACTGAAGACTAGGATCAACTGATTGAGTTTGGCTGGTTTGATGGATGAACAAAGATTGTGGATGAGAGCTTGGTTTAAATAGGATGATGAGTTGGAAATAAGTGGCAGGTGACTCCTGTGAGCTGGTGGAGACTGCTTTGTGGGCTGAAGGGCCTGTATTGTGCTGTAGGTTTTTAAAAAAATTCTTTGACAAGGTGTTTTTGTGGTATCCTGAAATTTTCAGCAAACTAGCCTCTCGAGAATGCAGTTACGGCCAAGGCAACAACACTGGAGCAAACTTGGGGCAGGAATGAATCTTTGTGTCAGGCTAAAGCAGTAGGGTCTGGGACTGAAAGCAGATAATGAACCAATGTTTGACTGAATTAAATGCTGAGCCAGATAAAAAAAAGATTAAGGTGATGAGGCCAACCTAGTGTTCAGTGCACTACTCCGGGAGGTTTTACTCATCTAAGTACTGAACCTGGCTCCATGGTTATGGTCTGTTGTCATTGATACTCACCTCAGCAGTGAACCTGGCTCCATGGTTATGGTCTGTTGTTATTGATACTCACCTCAGCAGTGAACCTGGCTCCACAGCTATGGTCTGCAGTTATCAGACTCCTGCAATGGGTGCACCACTGAACTAGCTATGTGTCTATTGACTTACGTTTGGGTACTCAGCGGTTCCTGTTCTGTGGATTGTTTGTTTTCATTTTGTAATTGTTGGCGCGATTTGTTCTTTTTTCTCACATTGGATATATCACTGTCTTTGTCGTGTGGGGTGGGTTTTTCTTGTGAATTCTATCATATTTCCTTGTTTTGTGACTGCCTGCAAGAAGCTGAATCTCAAAGTTATATATGGTATACATAGTTTGATAATAAATGTACTTTGAACTTTGACTTTGGTGCAGAGTTGCATGCTGAAGTCTATGGCATATGAATTACCGGTATAAGATCGGTGTTTGTCCGCATCAGACTATATTTGCGATCTGTCAAATTTCATTCTTTTTTCATGGTCATGATTAAAGGGATTATATTTCCATAAATTCTATGAAGGTATAGTTGCCTGGATGAATAATTTCTATAGATTCGCTTAAAATTATGATCTTCCATTATGCCTCATCTCTCTGATTTTTGGTGCTTTTCCTCTTCTAAGATGGAAATATTGTACCTCTGAGATTGCAGCCTACTTTCCTTCACATTTTCCTTGCTCTACTCAGTCATATTTCTCCGTCATCAAATGATGTTATCACTTTAAATGGAGTGTCTGCTTTCGTACATTTGGTATGTCCAGTCTCTGCTGTCTCTTCTTAAAATACAGCCTCAGCAGATTTTCACTCTGAAATATTATTGCATTTGTCTGAAAGTACCTCTTACACACTAACTCTTAAATCTATCCCAAACCAGAAATTGGACTCATTTATAATCACTTTGTTATTGACATCAATGGATCTGGGGTTGAGAGGGTAAACAGCTTCAAGTTCCTTGGCATCCACATCACCGAGGACCTCACGTGGTCTGTACACACCAGCTGTGTGGTGAAAAAGGCACAGCAGCGCCTCTTTCACCTCAGACGGTTGAGGAAGTTTGGTACGGGCACCAAATCCTAAGAACTTTCTACAGGGGCACAATTGAGAGCATCCTGACTGGCTGCATTACTGTCTGGTATGGGAACTGTACCTCCCTTAATCAGAGGACTCTGCAGAGAGTGGTGCAGACAGCTCAGTGCAACTGTAGTTGTGAACGTCCCATGATTCAGGACATGTGCAAAGACAGGTGTGTAAAAAGGGCCTGGGGTATCATTGGGGACCCGAGTCACGCCAACCACAATCTATTCCAGCTGCTACCATTTGGGAAGCAGTACCGCAGCATGAAAGCTAAGACCAACAGACTCCAGGACAGCTTCTTCCACCAGGCCATCAGACTAACGAACTCACGCTGATTTGAGTGTATTTCTATATTACATTGCCTGTTCTATTTATTATAAATTATTATAAATTACTGTGATTGCACATTGCACATTTAGATGGAGACATAACGTAAGGATTTTCACTCCTCATGCATGTGAAGGATATAAGAAGTAAAGTCAATTCAATTCAATATAATTTCTGTTGGAAATTATTATCTGACATTAATCACACTTAAATCTATCTGGAATATATTTGCCTATTTTCTTAGTTAATCCAGCTTCCTTTGAGTGGAATTTATCATGATTACCTTTCTAACATGATTTGTATTTTACAGAAAATGTCATATTGCTGTTAAATCACAAACAAGAAAAAATCTGCAGATGGTGGAAATCCAAGCAACAGGCACAAAATACTGGAGGAACTCAGCAGGCCAGGCAGCGTCTATGGAAAAGAGTACATTGACTGTATTCTTTTCCATAGATGCTGCTTGGCCTGCTGAGTTCCTCCAGCATTTTGTGTGTGTTGTATATTATTATTAGACATGTTTTTCCATGTTCTTGTGAATAGTAAGGGATGTAGAAAACCAAGTTGCATGCAAGATTGTTGACTAGACAAATTACCTTATAATCAAACTACAATCATTTTGTTCTACCTATTGTCAATCTATTTTTCAACCATCTTTATTTATTTTCCCTGAACTGAATTATTGTGACAGAGATAGATTATATTGTTCGAGTATAGCAATTTGACATGTGTCTTGGGAAAACATTTCTTGTCCAGTATTTGAGAGGTCCATCTTAAGAAGGAAGATTATCTAGCCATTTGTTGACTCTCAGGCTTAGAAATTAATTTGGACAAATAAAAAATGCTGGTGATGACTGAAACTTACACTAGATATTGTTGATGTCTTAGAGCCAATTGGGAAAGTTGACTCCTTATTTTTCAATGTAGTTTTTATGCATCCTGACACATATAAATTCTAAAAATGATAATACCAATCATGCAACATGTCAATTCTCCTGGACTCATGTTTTCTATCTCACAATTTTGAAAAATTAGTTTATATTTACCCGGAAGATAATTTTACTAACTATAGTAATTTTCTTACTAATTGCTAATGACCATATTTATTTTACTAATTTCAATTTCCCCTCAGACTATGGAATTTAGAGGCCCAACAATCAAATTGTATCCTTTGTCCACACTTGGACTTCCTGAGACCTCAAATGAAGCCTCACATGTTTATGTGGATTGCCTTGCTGTGGAGTTCCAGGCCACACCATGTGTAGCCTCCTAATTTCAGGATTATTCCACTGCTGAAGTGCTGTCATATCTCACAGTCTGAAACTTACAATCACCTTAAGCAGCTCTCCTTAATTACAATCTCAAAAAGTGAAGAATTCAGACCCCTTTACTCTCAGTGTCCACTTAATAAGGTACAGGAGATACTTCTGTATGTTGGTGATCTTTCGTTGCTGTAGAATTCCACTTCAAGGTTCGACATGTTGTGCATTCACTAATGAACTTCTGCCCACCACAGTTGTAAGGTATTCATATTTGAGTTACTGTCACATTACTGTCTGCTCCAACTGATCATTTTTCTCTGACCTCTCTCATGAACAAGGCATTTTCAACCAGAGAACTTCCACGCACTGAATGATTTTTTGTTTTTCACACTGTTCTCTGTATATTCTGGAGAATATTGTGTATGAAAAACCCAGGAAATCAACAGTTTCTGAAATACTCAAACCATCCTTTCTGGCACCAGCAATCATTCCATCGTCAAAGTCACTTAGATCACATTTCTTCCCTATTCTGATGGGTAGTCTGAACAGCAATCGATCCTCTTGACTATGTCTAGCTACTTTTATGCATTGGGATGCTGCCTCATGATTGGCTGATTTGTATTACCTAGCAGGTGTAGAGGTGTACCTAATGAAGTGGCCACTGAGCATAAATATACCATTGTATATTCCTTAGCACACAAAGGCCTGCCTGCTGCCTGATTGGCCTCCTTTTAATCATGAATAAAAAAATAATGGAAATAATTTTACTGTCATAAAAATATTACCTGTTCACCAATAATTGCACATTTTGGCTTCTGTCAAAGCCACTCAGCACTTGTATTTATCAGGAAAGAGTCTGTAGTCAGTTACATTCCTAGCACTTCTCTGAGAGTTAGGACAGAAGACAACATATAATTTTTCCTGCATAATTTAAAAATATTAGAAGTCAGCTGGGTTACACTGACTGTAACACCCAAATTTGCAATATGAACTCATAATGACCAAAGGCCTCTCTCTGGAAATATTAATTTTATAAATTCGGCCATAACTTAAATCTTGATTCATAAAATCAATTCCAGCATTAACTTCTTGACCATTGTTAATCGTGTTATCAGTGTAAGGAATGAACTCTTTGTGACTGCTTCTTAACTCTTTGATCTTTATTAATATAATTCCATGAACTGCTCTTTAACATTTTCCACTTTACAAAGGATAAGTTAATAAATCTATGAATTTCCAGTTTCAGATGGCACTGGTGAATTTCGGCAACTTCTGGCTGGTGGCCAATGATGAAGCAAGGAAGACAGCTAAATACTTTGTTAATCACTCTTTTTCTGTCAAACAATCATTGCAAACAATAGTCTAACTTCCCTTTGGACTTGGAGGCAATTCGATGTGGCAAAATCGAGGTGAGGTGAGGCACTGGGCCAGTTGCCAAGAGCAAAGAAAACCTGAGGTTTGATAGATTTAAGTACTGGGCCAAATTAGGATAGTCAGGTACAAGTCGAATTGAGACAGCGGTGTCCAGGCCCCAGAGCATAACAAAGCAATTGAACTGATGTTTCGATGATGATTTAAGTGCTGGGCTGAATCGAAAAGGTTGGCAGATGGTAGGGTCCAGGCCCTGGAGTGTATTGATGTGACTGAACCCAATGTTTGGACGATGTTTTAGGTTCCGGGCCGGATTGAAAAGCTCAGGGTGTAGGGCCTGAGGTGAGTGTTGGGCCGGTTCAGCTCACTGCACTACTGTGTGCTGTGTGCTGTACTAAGGGTCCGTGGACAAACACCTAGTGGATTTCAGCTCAGAATACTACTTGCTTGTGTTTATTGTTTGCATGATTCTTTTTTTTTCCTCTCGCACATTGGGTGTTAGGCAGTCATCTTTTTTATTAATGGCGTCTTTTAGGTTTCTTTATTTCATGGAGACAAACCTTAAGGGTTTACAATGTATACATACTTTGATAATAAATAAACCTTGAACTTTAAATTCAATCTCCAATCCCTGTTTTCATTAAGAGCAAATGACTGCCAGAAATAATTGAGTTTAAAGTGTAATATTTTGCCAACATTATGAAATAGAGAAAAAAAAATTCTCCCTGGAGTAAAGCACAATATTAACTTATTGTAGGTCACATTCCATCATGAAGAAACTTTGAGAACTTCCTGTCATTACTTACCCTGGATATGCTGATACGATATGCATTTATTTCCAAGATGGAGGCGCGACGCAGCTTGCAGCGGCCACTCTGGAACTGATTATCTGTCATTTGTGAAGTGGGGTGCCGTGCGCAATCATAATCGAATGAAAACGGACGTGGGAGCATGGAGGAACATTGGGAAATCTCCAGGAAGACCTTCTTTGTTGCTGCTGCTGCTGTGAGGTCCAGGACTCTGCTGGGAAGAACAGGCCCCCAGTCCTCGGGGTCGCATTGCCGATGGCCATTGGCGGGGCCGTCTTAATACGCTTGGCAGAGGATAGAGCTCAGAGAAGCTGTGCCGGAGGGGATGGTTGTCGGCTCGGAGGTTTGACCAACTCGGAGTCCACTGCGGTCAGGTCGCTTTCGGTGTGTGCTGCGTCTGCGAGGCTGGGATCGACGGAGCTTTCGTTGTGTGCTGTGTCTGCGAGGCTGAGTCGGGTGGTGCCGTGGAAGTCCATAGTGGGGGTATTCCCTTCTGCTGCCAGCGTGGGATGGAAAGTCTGTCGGGACCCTGGGGACTTGTGGAAACTGTGTGGTGATTTCTTTTGAACTTATAGTCCTTTAACATCTTTGGACTATTTTTACTGTTCCCATAGTCTGTTTTTTTATCAATTATGCTATTGTTTGCACTGTTGTAACTATGTGGTTTTGTGCAGGTCTTGTAGCTTTAGTTTTTGGTCTTGTTTGTCTGGTGAATTTGGAGCTCCTTTCTGGGGAACGCGCTAAGACGGTAGCGCGATATTAATACGCAGCAGCCTCTCCGGACTCTGGATTGGGGATTGCCAAATGTTATGTGGCTTTTCTAGTGTAGTCTGTTTTGTCATTGGCTTTTGTGATATCATTCTGGAGGAACGTTGTCTCATTTTTTAACTGCATTGCATTTGTGGTTTCTAAATGACAATAAACTGAATCTGAATATGAATTTCAGAGCTACAAGTGTTTACATTACTCTGCATACAATGTCTTTCTTTCTCCTAGGATAATCCATTATTGGACACTTCCATGACATGACGGCAGGCCATGTGCAGGAACTGACTGAGAGAGTCAAAGACCTCAGATCTCCAAGCTACACAATCATCCATTTTTCATTTGTATTAAGCCCCAAACCAATGTCCCATTTTTTTTTTTGCATCTACTGACTAATTAACTATCAGTACACTAGCTTTCAATTTCCAAATTCCTTCCAGTCTCCACCAACAATCATCAACTAGACTAATCGCCTCCACCCCTCTTCTGGTCAAGATGGTGTCGAGCTACATTCTTTGTTGAGGTGGTGGCTCAGACTTAGTTCATTTCAGGTTCATAGGGATGGTTTTATGGACGGAGAGGGGAGTTAGGAGTCAGGTTAGGACTTAGAGACTGCAATGACGGGGAGTTAAAGGTCAGGCCAGAGTTTAGACCGCCACTCCATCCTCCGTGTTCAAAGGCCAGTGATGTGAGCATGTGACAAGGGACAACCATAGACAGATATTGAACTGGCAACTGTTGTAGACAGAGGCCATTGAGGCTGAAGGCTGACGGCCTTCTGGGTCAACAAATTCTCCCATGTTGGCTGAGCCCAGGGATGGAGGTACGAGCCAGCAGGAAGCACAAGGGCTGGTGACTACCTTGGTACATGAGCCTACAAGTCTGGCATTTGAGAGGTGGAGTTAAGGATCCCATCATTGACATACTGAAGATCAAAGCCTGAAGGTCAATTGGAAGTCTGGAAGTCGAGGCCCAATGGCCGAAGCCCCTGGTCTGCATATTCACTGGAGAAGTTGGAGGTCCAACATATTGTATGCAAGTATGAGTCCACTGGAAACTGGAACTGGCTGGTCCAGGGGTAAGAGGACTGTGAGTGCATGTGAGAGGGAGGGAAGAAAGGGACTTGTTTTGCTGTGTTATTGTTCTTTGCTGTTTTTTTTGTTGCTGTTGTTGTTTGTGTTGTACTGTTGAACAATGCAGACATGTTATGTTGGTGTCAGAATGTGTGACAATACTTGGAGGCTGCCCCTAGCACATCCTTAGGATGTTTGCTTGTTACCACAATTGATGCATTTCATAGTATGTTTCAATGTACATGTGATAAATAAATGAATATGAAGCTGTATCAGAATCTCCACTTCAAATTATAGTCCATACTATTCATGATCACTAGCCTATTCTTCACATCATTAGGCCTTTAGGCACAGTGAGCCTCTAAGCCTACCTTGGAACACATACAACAATCAATATTTGTCACTGAGCATAGAGATGGTGGCCCACTTGAGTTAAGCTAATGCTCCATAATAAATGTACTGAATTTTCAAGGCAGCTCATTGCCCAGAAATTAGGTGGGGTTTTTTTCTGTACTATCATGCACCTGAAAGTAGGTATCAGTTTAACCCAGAATGAACTCAATTGCAACAATGAAAGTAAAAATGTAAATTGCAAATTTTGATTTAAACTTATTTTCTCCAAAAATAAGTGCCACACCTGAGGAAAGGAAAACAGTTAACATTATAGTGACAGACGCTTCGTCAGAATGGGTACTGAATGTTTCCAATGTTTTCATCTTTGTCTTTTGCAATTGTCAGCATGACTAGATACCATTCTGGAAATTTATGGTTTGCGTGTCAGACAAATAGCCAATATTGTCAATCATTGTGAAAAGCAAAATAGGAAGGTTGTAGGCATAGGTTAAGTTGTTGTTTGGTACTCACAAACTAGTAAGTCTCCATTTGTGTTTCGTCTCTAACAGTGCCATTTGAAGGGCTACTCATACTGAAAGGACAAGTTTTCCAAGCTGTTAGAGATTTCTCAAGATTATTTGCTCAAGGCACAGATTGCACTACAGAAACCTCTGAACTCAGCTGCCATTTCAGCACCTGTGGAGTGTTGAGCCTTTGAATGAATCACACAGAGACTGGATTTGTAGATGTAACAATCCTCCCTGGGTTTCATCACAACAAACAGACATGCAAGGG
Organism: Hemitrygon akajei; assembly: GCF_048418815.1. Classification (NCBI taxonomy): domain Eukaryota; kingdom Metazoa; phylum Chordata; class Chondrichthyes; order Myliobatiformes; family Dasyatidae; genus Hemitrygon; species Hemitrygon akajei. Next base: position 113,234,867 of record NC_133125.1, read on the forward strand.
GACCTGGTTAGTGAATCTCTCTGAAATGAAAAAACATTTAGTTTCTTTAACCTCCTAAGCATAATGGTAGGTGATTGAGCACAACTTCAATAGTTGCAATTGTAGTGTTTACTTCAATATTTTTGGCTGTGGACAACAGGTTCCCCAGAAGTTCATATTTATAGTAGGAGCACAGCTTAAATGGCAAGACCAAAACTGAATATTAAAATGCCTAGTTGGAAGTTCCGTTACCCCAAACAGTCTTTGTTTATCATTGTACTGAGGGATAGCCACTGGAATCTCAAACACCTTAAATATCGTTTGACAATTATGACCATGTCATATACCGCTGGAAAAATAACCATTCTGTAGACCTCCGTGACCTCGTCATGGAGATTCTGATGTAACCTGATCAGCACTGTCATTAAGCTATGTACGTTACAATGCAGCAACTGGAGCATATCCAGTGCCTAAACGCTGGTTTCAGTCCCCTTAGAGTCCACCTCATCCATGTCAACTGCAATGCCAATCTATATTAAGCTCAATTGCCCATATACGCTTAAATACCATCCTAGCCAGTTACCTATCAAAATGCAATTCGTAATAGTATCTTTGTCCACTACCTCCTCAGTGTGAAAAAGTTACCCTGTAGATCTTCTTTAACATTCTCCCCTCTCACCTTAAGTAGGTGAGTGAGAAAGAGAGACATTGTTGCAAGATGGGAACCATGTGTAAAGAACAATTCTCATCGCAAGACAGTTTTATTTGAGCCAATAGAAAGAAGGGAACAGCCATAGTTGGAGTGGGCTAGTTTTAGAGGCTTTGGTTTAAATGCCTTTGGCAAGAACAGCCTTGGTCAAACACAGCTGAAGATTCTAAGTAAGCTACTGGTTAAATCTTTTTTCTCTCTTTCTTTGACTATTAAAACATAATGAGTGCACTGAGATTGGATACAGAGTTAGTGGTACATTTGTTGTGTGAGACTGTGCTAAAGAGCTGGAGCTGCAGCTCGATGAGAGCTCATATGATAGAATGAGGTGCTGATATATAGGAGCTACAGGAAGCTAGTCACCCCTAAGTTTCTGAAGGCTTGTACCCTAGGTGATTGCCTGGAGGAGGAAGGACTAGGTAGTCAATGCAGAATATCCCTATGGCCATTACTGTGAATTATAAGTTTATCAATTTGGTTATTGCTGGTGGAGACAACCTGCCAGGGAGAAACCACAACTGAATCCGGCTCTGTCAGGAATGTCTGGGATTGGGTCTATGGCATCCTGTGGAGGGAAGGTGAATAGCAAGAAGTCCCACAACAGACGTGCAAAAAGGGAGGAAGTACTGAAGAAAGATTATAGTGAGTTAGGAAGCTGAACATCAGGACCTTTGGGATAAATATCTCTGGATTGCTGGCTGTGCCACATGTCAGAGAGGGTAAAAATAGGACAATTTGGCAGATGAACGCTTGGCTGAGAAATTGGTGCAGGTAGTATTTCAGATTTCTGGATCATTGGGATCTGTTCTGGCTAAGATAGGACCTATACAAAAAGGAAGGGTTACACCTGAAGCTGATGGGCCAATATCCTTGCAGTCATGTTTGCTAGAGCTGTTGAGGAGGGTTTAAACTAATTTGGCAGGGGACGGAAACTGGAATGATAGGGCTGAGGATGGGACCATTGGTATTCAAGTGGGTGCAGTGTGTAGTGAGACTGTGAGGAAGGATATGAAGATAATAGGGAAAAGTTGCAGACAATGGGATGATTTCAAGTGTAACACGGGTGCAAGAACAAAAAGGGTGATGAACAGAGGACTGAAGATGTTATAATTGAATGAATGCAGTATATGGAAAAGGGTAGATAATCTTGTAGCACATTTAGATTGGCAAGTAGGGTGTTGTAGGCATCATTAAGTAGTGGCTGAAATAAAGTCACAGTTGGGAACTGAACATCCCTTGTTTGGAAAGGACAGGAACTTAGGCAGAGAAGGTGGCTTGATTCTTTCGGTTAAAAATCAAATCAAAACCTTAGAAAGAGATGAAATAGGATTAGAAGATGTTGAACACTTTTTGGGTAGAATTAAGAAAGTGAAAGGGTATAAAGACCCTGATGAATGTTACTTACAGACCTCTGAACAGTAACTAGGATGTGGGGAATGAATTACAAAGGGAGATAGAAAATGCATGTAATAAAGACAATATTGTGATAATCATGTGGATTTCAATATGCAGGTAGATTAGGAAAATCATTATGGTGCTGGATTCCCAGACAGAGAATTTGTAGAATGCCTACAAGATGGATTTTAGAGCAGCTTATGGTTGAGTCCACGCGGGTAAAGGCAATTCTAGATTGGGCAGTGTGTAATGAACCAGATTTGATGAGATAGCTTAAGGTAAAGTAATCCCGAGGAAGCAGCAACCATAATGTGATAGAACTTACCCTGCAGTTTGAGAGGGAGAAAATAAAATTAGATCTAACAGTATTACAGTGGAGTAAAGGGAATTACGAGGGCATGTGAGAGGAGCTAGTCAAAGTTGATTGGAATAGGACACCAGCAAGGAAGATATCAGAACAATAGTGGCTGGAGCTTCTGGAAGCAATTCGGAAGGCACAGATAGATACATCCCAAAGATGGAAGAAATATTCTAAAGGGAGGATAATGCAATTGTGGCTGACAAGGGAAGTCAAAGACAGCATATAATATAGATAAAATTAATGGCAAGTTAGAGTATTGGGAAACTTTTAAAAACCAACAGAAGGCAACTAAAATACCATTTGGAAAGAAAAGATGAAATATGAAGAGGTATGAGGGGAAGCTAGCCGAAAAGATAAAAGAGGATACCAAAGATATTGTCAGATATATAAAGAGTAAAAGAGATGGTAGCAGATATCTGACAGCTGGAAAATGATGCTGGAGAGGTAGTAATGGGGACAAACTTAATAAGTATTTTTCATCATTCTTCACTGAGGATGACTCCAGCAGTGTGCCCAAATTCAAGAGTGTCAGGGGCAGAAATGAGTATGGTTGCTATTACAAAGGAGAAGGTGCTTGAGAAGCTGAAAGGTCTGAAGGTAGGTGAGTCACCTGGACCAGAGGGACTACACCCCAGGGTTCTGAAAGAGGTAGCTAAAGAGATTGTGGAAGCATTTGTAATGATTTTCAAGAATCACTACGTTCTGGAATGGTTCCTGAGGACTGGAAAATTGTAAAGATCACTCACTCTTCAAGAAGGGAGGGGTGCATAAGAAAGTAAATTATATGCCAGTTAGCTTGACTTCAGTGATTGGGAAGATGTTGGAGTCCATTTTTAAAGATGGTGGCACATGATAAAATAGGCTAATGGTAGCTGGTTTCCTTAAGAGGAAATCTTGCCTGCCAAATCTGTTGGGATTTTTGAGGAAATAACAGATAGCATAGACAGAGAAGAGTCAGTGGATGTGATTTGCTTGGATTTTCAGAAGGCCTTTGACAAGGTGCACATATAAGGCTGCTAAATGAGATAAGAACCCATGGTATAACAGAAAAGATGCTAGCATGGATAGAAGATTGGCTGAATGGCAGGAGGTAAAGAGAGGGACTAACGTGGACAATTCTGGTTGCGTGCCAGTGTTCGGATCACTTCCTTTCACATTATTCATCAATGACTTAGATGTCAGTATTGACAGTTTTGTGACCAAGATTGTGGACAATATGAAGGTGGGTGGAAGGGCTGTTAGGAAGTCTGCAAAGGCCTTGGGTTCAGATAATGGGCAAAAAGTGGCAAGTGGAATATACTGTAAGGAAGTATATGGTCATGCACTTTTGTATAATAGACTATTTTATGAATAGGAAAAAAATTTAAAAAATCAGAGGTGCAAAGGCTCTTGGGATTCTTTCTGCAGAATTCCCTAATGTTTAACTTGCAGGTTGAATCATTGATAAGGAAGACAAATGCTATGTTAGCATTCATTTCACGAGGACTAGAATACAAGAGCAAAAATATCATACTGAGGCTTTATAAGGCATTGATCAGACCGTCTTTTAAGTATTATGAGCAGTTTTGAACCCCTTATCTGAGGAAATATGTGATGGTATTGGGAAGAGTCCAGAGGAGGTTCAGAAGAATGATTCTGGGAATGAATGGGTTAACATATAAGGAGCAGTTGATAGCTCTGGGCCTGTACTCACTGGAATTTAGAAGAATGATGGTGGGGAGGGGGGATTCTCATTGAAACCTGTCAACTATTGAAAGGCCTTGATAGAGTGGATGTGGAAAAGATGTTTCCTATCGTAGGTGAGTCCAGGACATGAGGGCATAGCCTCAGAATAGAGGCATGTCCATTTAGAAGGAGAATGAGAATCAGAATCAGGTTTATTATCACTGGCATATATCGTGAAATTTGTTAACTTAGCAGCAGCAGTTCAATACAATACATAATATGGAAGAAGCTAAATAAATAAGTAAATCAATTACAGTATACGTATATTGAATCGATTAAAAATCATGCCAAAACTGAAATGATATATATTTAAAAAGTGGGTTGTGTTCACGGGTTCAATGTCTATTTAGCAATTGGATGGCAGAGGGGAAGAAGTTATTCCTGAATCACTGAGTGTGTGCTTTCAGGCTTCTGTACCCCTTTCTTGATGGTAACAGTGAGAAAAAGGCATTTCCTGGGTGCTGGGGGTCCTTAATAATGTATGCTGCCTTACTGAGACACAACTCCTTGAAGATGTCCTGGGTACTTTGTATGCTGGTACAGGTTTCCCCCGCTATCCAAAGATAGAGTGTTCCTATGAAACAGTTCGTAAGCCGGAACATCATAAAGTGAAGGAGCAATTACCATTTATTTATATGGGAAAAATTTGTGAGCGTTCACAGACCCAAAAAAAACCTACAAAAACATGCCAAGTAACACATAAAACCTAAAATAACAGTAACAAATAGTAAAAGCAGGAATGATATGATAAATACACAGCCTAAATAAAGTAGAAATACTTTTCTGCAATCATTTCAGCACTGTCTAGCTTAGCGAAAATCTCACTACACAGCGTATAATCTCACTACATAGTGAAAATCTCATGCAAGCGCTCTTGGCAGAAATGCTCGGCGCAAGCGTTCTCAGCAGAAGCACTCTCTCCAGTGATCTTTAAGCTATGAAGCTGCCAAATCATACCAAATAACACATAAAAATACACAGCCTATATAAAGTAGAAATAATATACGTCCAGTGTAGTTTCACTTACCGGAATCAGGAAGACAGTGAGCACACTGATGATGGTGTGTTAGGCTGAGTCGTCGGAGGCTGGTGTGGTGGAAGGTAGAGGAGACTGCAGTCTCATCTCATTGTTGTCTGTTTCCATCAGGGCAAGCAGGTCACTAACGTCTTCTATGTCTGCCTGCCTCGATGTCGAAGGTCAAGGTTCATTGTTTGCTGTGGCTGATGTGGAAGGCTTGAAAAACGACTGTATGCTTGACTGCTTAGCCTCGCACTTTTTCTATCACATAGTTCTTTGTAAACACTCAAACCATCCTGCAAATATGCCCTAAACCTACATACCCTTTCAAAATTAACGTCATACTTTTCTGTAATCATTGCAGTGTTGTCAATCACTGTGAAAATCATGCTTCACGTTCAGTTCGTGGACAACTTCACTTTTGGGCAGTCGCTACTGCGTTCAGTTTTGATTGTTATCCTTTCCTCTTCATCAGCTCTTCATCTATCAGTTCTTGGTCAAAGGATGTCAAAACCTCTTCAACATCATCTTCATCAACTTCCACAAACCCAGCCTCCTTAGCCAAATTCACTATGTCCTTACTTCGTTCATCACGATCGAACCGCTTAATTATGTCTAGTTTTACGCTAAGTGTAACACCCTTATGAGCTCTTTTAGGCTTTTCTGATACCATGGAACTCAACTTGTTAACGGATGCACAAAATAAATCGGCATAAAGTACAGATGCTCACAGGCACGTGTTGGAGCAATGCCAGCTAGAATGCAGTTCTGGGGGAGGCTCTGCCATTTTTTTGCGCACTGCCTTTTTTCGTAACAGTGAAAACACCTTCTGTTAGTGAAAATAAGTAACTAATGTAGGTCTTTCGTAACAGCAAGGTGTCGTAAAGCAAATATTTGAAAAACGGGGGACACCTGTACCCAAGATGGAGCCAACTAAATTTACAATCCTCTGCAGCTTCTTTCGATCCTGTGCAGTAGCCTCCCCTCCACCATACCAGACAGTGACGCAGCCTGTCAGAATGCTCTCCATGGTACATCTATAGATGTTTTTGAGTGTATTTGTTGACATGCCAAATCTCTTTAAACTCCTAATGAAGTATAGTCACTGTTTCGCTTTCTTTATAGCTAGATCGATATGTTGGGATCAGGTTAGATCCTCAGAGATCTTGACACTCAGGAACTTGAAGCTGCTCACTCTCTCCACTTCTGATCCCACAATGAGGATTGGTATGTGTTCCTTCATCTTACCCTTCCTGAAGTCCACATTCAGCGCTTTTCTCTTACTGACGTTGAGTGCAAGGTTGCTTCTGTGGCACCACTCCACTAGTTGGCATATCTCACTCCTGTATGCCCTCTCATCTCCATCTAAGATTCTACCAACAATGGTACTATCATTAGCAAATTTATAGATGGTATTTGAGTTATGCCTAGCTGCACAGTCATGGATATAGAAAGAGTAGATGAGAGGGCTAAGCACACACCCCTGAGGTGCACCAGTGTTGATTGTCAGTGAGGAGGAGATATTATTGCCAATCTGCACAGATTGTGGTCCTCTGGTTAGGAAGTCGAGGATCCAATTGCAGAGGGAGGTACAATGGCCCAGGTTCTGTAACTTCTCAATCAGGATTGTGGGAATGATGGTGTTAAATGCTGAGCTATAGTCGATGAACAGCATCCTGACATAAGTATTTTTATTGTCCAGGTGAACTAAAGCAGTGTGAAGAGCCATTGAGATGGCGTCTACTGTTGACCTATTGTGGGATGAGCAAATTGCAGTGGGTCCAGGTCCTTGCTGAGACAAGAGTTCAGTCTAGTCATGTCCAACCTCTCAAAGCATTTCATCACTGTAGATGTGAGTGGCTACTGGATGATAGTCAGAGACAGAACAGAGATGAAGAGGAATTTCTTTAGCCAGAGGATAATGAATCTATATTGATTCATTGCCACATTCATGGCCAAGTCATTGAGTATATTTAAAGTGGAGGTTGATATGTTCTTGATTACTCAAGGCATCCAAGGTTACACGGAGAATAAAATTGAGAGGGATCATAAATCAGCCTTGAAGGAATGGTGGAGCTGACTTCATGTGCTGAATGGCCTAATTTTGCTCCTTCGTCTTATTGTATTGTGGTCTCTTAAACCTGCTTCATATAGTTCTAGACTTCCCTATCCAGGGATTAAAGATTCTGTCTATTTCTCCTATCTATTTCCCTCATGATTTTATCAACATCTATAATGTCATCACTTCCCCTCGTAAATTCCTGTGAGGATAAATCAAGCCCGTCTAATTTCATCTTATAACTACAGCCCTACTTTCCAAGCACAACCTGTTGAATTTCCTGTGCACTTTCTATTACTACCGCTTACAGTGCGGTGACCAAACAGTACACGGGTGCTAAACGGGAGTTTACAACTGTGCAAAATGGTGTGAAGAGTTATATAAGACAAGATCTGGTTCTCCTCAGTGCCCATTTCCATGTGCAAGCTAACATTTATGAAATTGGACAAAACATTTCTGAAATGTTTTTGTCCAATTTCATAAATTTTTGATCAATCTATCTTTCCAAATGACAGAGAAAATCCAATATCTGAGCATTCATGTTGTTGAATTTATGCTGTCTGCATTTTTTGAGTCAATCATAGCTGTAGAATGAAAGGAAAAAATTCTCGGAATGGTATGCTTGTAAATGATCCAATGTTTCCATAGCAACATTGTTCCCTTTGAAACTAGCATTGCTACCCCATTCCTGAGGGAAAAGGTCTTCACATTTTTCACAATGTCAACCCATTGCTGAGGTAAAGGTTCAGCCCCATTTGCCTTCCTCAGGTATTCCCCTTGTATTAATACACAAGAACTGGAAAGGAAAGGATGACAAATCATTGTCCTGCAACGTTTGGTTAATGCTGCATTCAAGTTTGTTTAATTGTGGGTGTGAGTCTCATCGAAGTAAGCCAGGATGAGGAATATAATGTAGATGCATTTAGTGTTTAGTATTGACTGAGAAACATTTCATATGTGGGTGTTAAATTTTATATTGATTTAAACAGTGAATGAGGTGAAAGGTATTCTTATTAATCCATCCTATATGAAAACAACTTATCAAATTTGAGCACTTGTGAAGCTTGTTTCAGTATGCTGACTTGACGCTCTGAGCCTGCTAACCACTCAGAGTCACTTAGCTGAATCGCTTTTCCCTCCATAAATGATGCCTGCCCTGCTAAGTGTTTCTGGCATTTTCTGTTTCACTATCTATATTCTTGGAGATATGCTCCAGGCGTTAATTTCTCTCATTATTTTTCACACTGCCTTTTTATACTTATCTCTGACCTTGTGTGGATCCAGGGCGTCTTTCCTTTCTGCCTCAGGCACAATTGTTGAAAATCTTGGTGCCTGCTCCCTTGATTATTCAGTACTTTGATCTCGGACTCCATTGGTTGTGGTTTCAAGTCCATCTCCAGAGCCAGGAGAACTAAGCCTTGATTGACATTCCTCAAGCGGTGAATGCTGTCATGTTGGAAGTGCTATTTTTAAATGACAAATTTAACCAGGACTCCATCTGAGTATTCAAATGAATGCAAAGCATTTTGTTCAATGTAAATGTTATTATCAGAATACATATATGTCACCATACACAGCCCTGAGATTAATTCTCTTGTGGGAATCCTTAGCAAATCTACAGAATAGTAGCAATAACAAAATCAATGAAAGACCCCAGCCAGGACTTTCAAGCAAAGTGCAGAAGACAGCAAACTGTACAAGTGCAAATATAATCATGAATCTGAGACAAAGAATCCTCGAAAATGAATCCATTGGTTGTGGGAACATTGCAATGATGGGGCAAGTGAAGCTGAATGAAGTTATCCACTTTTGTTCAAGAGCTTGATGGTTGAGGGGTGGTAACTATTCTTGAGACTGGTGGTCCAAAACCTAAGGCTGTTGTACTTTCTTCCTGATGGCAGGAGCATGACCTGGATGGTGGGGATCGCTGATGATGGATGCTGCTTTTCTACGACAGTGTTCAATGGTTGGAAGGGCTTTATATGTGATAGTCTCGGCCAAATGCACTACTTTTTGTAGGGTTTTCCATTCAAGGGCATTGGTGTTTCCATACCATGCTGTGATGTAGCCAGTCAATATACTCTCCACTACACATTTATGGAAATTTGTCAAAGTTTTAGCTGTTATATTGAGTTGCTGCAGACTCCTAAGGAAGTAGATATACTGCCGTGCTTTCTTTGTAATTGCCCTTATATGCTGGGCCCAGGACAGATCCTCTGAAGTAGTAACTTCTAGGAATTTAAAGTTGCTAACCCTCTCCACCTCTGATCCTCCAATGAGGACTGTCTTGTGGACCTCTGATTTCTCTCTCCTGAAGTCTACAATCAGTTCCTTTGTCTTGCTGACATTGAGTGAGAGGTTGTTATTGTGGCACCACTCAGACAGATTTTCAATCTCCCTTCTAAATGCTGATTCATCACCACATTTGATTTGGCTCACAATATTGGTGCACGAGTGCGTTAGAATAAACCAAACTGGAGCTGTTGCACTTCCTGCAGACATAATGTACCTTGCCATTTTAAGAGGTAGAAAATGTTTAATTATCACTAGCAACTCCTATTATTGGGATGCATCCAAAAGATCTGGAGGTATGATTCTGATGTAAAACAACAAGTGCAGATTTAACATGAGATCTAACGATTTATCCACTTGGTGTGGTTTAATGAAATGTTGTGAACCTCATCTTAACTCCAAGAGAGCAAAAACCAGGATACTATATAAAATACTTCTGCATGAATTATGTCCTCATAGTTATGGTTCATTGGAGCCTTTTCATTTAATTACCTGACAGTCCAAAATAACATTGATAATACAGATATTCAGTCTTGTTATTAAAATTTATGTGACAATCTATGGGTTGTGGACAGTGATAGTGGGCAAACTCTTGTGAAAAAACTCAAACCAAAAGACAAGTGGATAATGTTTTCCAATGCTACTTTCTTGACTCAGGGAGTTAAGGTACAGGCTGCTTGAAAATTGATAATTTTTCCAAAACACAAAAGATTCTGCAGGTTCTGGAAATCCGGCATAACACATACAGAATACTGGAGAGACTCAGCAGGTCAGGCAGCATCTATGGAAGGGAGTAAACAGTCAGTTCGGAATTGAAACCCTACATCAGGAATTTTTACAGAACTTTTTATTTTGTTTGCTTCAGATTAGGCATGATGCAACAGCACTTTGAATTTGGAATTACTGTGCTGATCTTCTTTGAATCGTATCCTAAGAGGTCAGGACTTAAGAACATGAGAAATGGAAGCAGAGTAGGTTATCTTACCACTCAACTCTGCTCCACCATTCAATATGATTATAGTTTATCTGATCATGGCTTCAATTCCAACTGTCCAGCTATTTCCCATAATCTTCTGCTGTGGCCTTATGACCTGCACATCACCTGCATCCCATCTCCCTCCTCGTTCCCTTTCTTCCATGGTCCATTGTCCTCTGCTATTCGATTCCTTCTTCTTCAGCTTAATCCTCTTCCACTTAATCCCTCCTAGTTAATTCATCCCGACTCCCCCATCCACCCACCTTCCTCCTCACCTCGTCTCACATATCACCTACCAGCTTGTACTTCTCCCTCACCCAACCCTTTTTTTCCCCCTGATGACTGCTCCCTTTCTTTCAAGTTCTGATCAAGGGTGTCAGCTCGAAGTGTCAACTATTTATTTCTGTCCATAGATGCTGCCAAACTTGCTGAGTTCCTCCAGCATTTTGTGTGTGTGTGTGTGTTACATTGGATTTCCAGCATCTGCAGATTCTCTTGTAATCTCTCCTGCCTTATATAGTCTTTAACTTCCCTTCATGCAAAAAATCTGTGAATGCAGGAGTTGAAAGTATTCAAAACTCAGGTGTCACTGCTCTCTGAGAGAGAGAAGTTTAAATACACATGCTGATCACAAAAGTTTTGGTGGATTACAACTATGTACCCATTATCTCTTCAACATCAATTTTAGAGATCCCAACTTATAGACTATTTGGGATTTATCATACCTTGGTTCTATTAGTTTTCTGGTTTCCTCAGCCACCTCACCCTCTACCCCTTCCCTCATGCTAAGTGATAATGATTATTATAACTTTCTCCCTAGATTTTGGTGGTGACAATTATTGGAATGATTTTATTCTCTTCTATCATTAACACAGCTCAAGATATTTGCTCAATCTTGGTAATTTTCATATTTTTTATTACCAATTTTGTTGTTGTATCCACTGAGGCACTGAGGTGTCAATATCTACACGAGCTGTTTTATACACCTGTACAATCTCTTCCTATGAATTTTAAATATCTTGCTGGATTCCTCATATGATCTCTCTTTTCAAGTAACTTGTTAATGCTTCTTTAATTTTTCTTGAAGTATTCAATTGTCTGGCCTAATCTGCAACATTATATGCCTTTTCATTCAATTTTATACCATCTGCTTTAAGCAGACCACTATCTTCTCAGAATCTAAGAAAAGCAAAGTAATGACTACTGGCTGCTGGCTCAGGAATCTACCATCATGATGTCCTTCAAGAGGCTGGTCATGGCAAGTCACTTAACCTTAGCTGATCTTTCGGCGGGCTTCAATCATCTCGATCAGTTGTTTGTTTGTGAGATAGCACAAGAATAAAAAAGAGTTCTGGCCTTTCAGGACTTTCTGACAGGCTTCAATCATCCCAAACATTCAAAAAGAGCTCAGGGCCTTTCGGGACGTTTTGGTGGACTTCGATCATAACAATCTGTACAAACTGGGCAGGTTACACCTAAACCTGAGTGGGACCAATGTCCTTTTGAGCAGGTTTGCTTGAGCTGTTTGGGGAGGGTTTAAACTAATTTGGCAGGGGAATGGAACTGTAGTGACAGGGCTGAGGGTGGGCAGTTGGTGGATGCAGTGTGTAGTGAGACTGTGAGGAAAGGTAGGCAAACGATAGGGCAAAATTGCAATCAGTGAAATAGGTTAAAGTGTGCCTTTAAACTAAATAGTAGGTTTAAATAGGTTTCAACTCAATAGTTTGAAAAGGGAAGAAGAGTGCAAGGGAGGACATGAAAGCCTTCAGAATAAATAAAAAACAAAAAGTTTAGAAAGTGATAAGAATTTAACTTCCGGGACAAAATCAAATAGGATGATGAATATAGGACTGAGGGCGTTATATTTGAATGTGTGGAGTATACAGAATAAGGTAGATGATCTAGTAGCACAGAAATAAATTGGCAGGTAAGACATGACAATCACTGAGTCACGGCTGACAGAAGATCATAGTTGTGAGCTTAACATCCAAGGATACACATCGTATCGAAAGGACAGGCAGGTAGGCAAAGGGGGTGAGGAGACTGTTAGTTAAAACACGTCAAATCTTTAGAGAGAGGGGATATAAGATCAGAAAATGCAGGGTCCTTACCAGTAGAGTTAAGAAACTACAGGAGTTAAAAGACCCTAATGGGAGTTATATACTGCACATGCCTCCAAACAGTAGCCAGAATGTGGAGTACAAATTACAACAGGAGATAGGAAAGGGATGGAAAAAGAGCAATGTTATGATACTTATGGGAGATTTCAATATACAGGTACATTAGGAAAGTCAGGTTGATGCTGAATCCCAAGGTAAGTAATTTGTAGAATACCTTCAAGATGGCTTTATAGAGCAGCTTGTGTATATTGTTGATGCATTCTCTGTTGAATTGGTTTTTATAGCCAAGCATGGAGCAGTGTTGTGTATTTAATATTTAAGTAATATTGGAGTAATCTTGTTTGATATATTGTTTGATTAAGCATTCTTTGTTGTTTATATTATTAATTATGGTTATGAGAGAAATATGTGAATTGCATAACACCATCACGTGAGCATATTATACGAGTGTGCCCCATTTAAGGAAAACACAAAGTTAGACTCACCTTTTAGACTCCCGTGTCTTCCTCTGAAAATTTTGAAATCTAACATTTTGAAGTTTCAAAGCATTACATGAGGGATTTTTATGCAGTAGATCATGATTCCTGAAAGGAGGAACAAGTAAAGTGAGTAATAGAGGTTTAAGGGAGGAGCTGGCCAGAGTTGATTGGAAAGTGAACCTGGTAGGGAAGACGGCAGAATAACAAAGGAAGGAGTTGCTGTGACAAGCTTGAAAGACCCAGCAGAATTTCATCCCAAGGCAGATGACACTAAGGGGAGCATGAGACCACCATGGCTGACAAGGGGAATCAGGGAAAGCATAAAACCAGAAGAGAATATGGCAAACCTTAGTGGGAAGTGAAAGGACTGGGAAGCCATTACAAACCAGCAAAGGACTACCAACAAGAACTCAGCAATGACACGATGAAATACAGAGTAAATTAGATAAGAATACAAAAGAAGATTGCAAAAATATTTTTAGATACGTAAGGATATTAAAGAGGCTTAAGCGATCATTGGACTACTTGAAAATGATGCTGGAGAAGTACTAAAATGAAATGGAGAAATGTGGACATGAGAAGAATGTGTCCATTGGTCGGAGATTCAAAGATCCATGGCCACAGCCTCAGAATAAAGGGATATCCTTTTAAAAGTGAGGTGAGAAGGAAGTCCTTCAGCCAGAGGGTGGAACTATATGGCTCCAATCCACGTACAGTGATCACTCATCTCAAAATAGTCTCTCCTCATGTCTCAGCGGAAGTTTGTTTCCCAGTGTTGCTGTAAAGACCTTGTGACCTCATGAACATATTCATTAGAAGAGTGCAGCTTTTCCATCGCTAGCTTTATTGTACACCTAGCCTAGAATGGACTTGTAAGCAGCACTTCACTGTATTGAGCAGAACTCCATGATTTTCTTTGAATTATACATTGGGAACTTTTGTATCCATTGAGATGGCAGAAACCTTATAAGAAGGAGGATTCTGCTTACAATGCAATACCCCCTTAGAAGTACACAGACAAGTCATCCGAGATAAATAGAACCCTTTGTTCTGTCTAGTTATCTACTACACTTTGTACACTCAGAGCTAACTAGCTGCAGCCAAGTTTCATGACTCTTTTTTAACTTTATGTTACAAAATGCTTCTGGATCAGAAAAGTGAACAGTTAATTAGGGTTGCACACAACTCATTATATCTAGAATGCTGTTCCTGTACAGATCAGTGAACCAGTGCCCAGAGGCTAGACTGCATCTACTTTGGTTGCAAATGAGTTTGAATGCAATGTTGCACCTCATATCTGACAGACCTGTGTTATGAGTGCTGAACAGACCTGATGGAAATGGGGTGCAGAGTTAACCATTCCCCCCCCCCCCCCGCTTGAGAACTATGAACTATTGCTATTGCTATGCTGCTAACGAGAGAGAGAGAGATGAAGCACAGAGGCAGGAACATCTGCTACAGATAAGAGAGAGAGACACACATTTGATTTATGTATTATGGCTTCTTCCTGGATTGTTTACCTTTCGCTGCAAGGACGTTACTTTGCTCGTTAACATTCCTAAGGAGACAGAAGGAGTGGCCTGATTTGATGGACATGGTCATTTTGAGTTGATGGATGGCTGATACCCCGTCAGTGGGGATAAAAGGCAGGTGTGGGGAGACACCCCTCAGACACACCAGTGGACATTGACCGAGTGTCGTGCACCCACAGGAAGGTGGGGGCTTCAGAGACCGAATCAGGAGATCGGTCAATAAAGCTCACAGTATGATGTTGGGGCCGGTGGGGACTTGTGTGTGTGTTCACTCATGCCAGAGTGACGAGTCCACCACAGAAGAACAATCTAGCCGAGAACAGAGGGGTCATAACCGAATGACCACAACAGTACAACGGAATCAGAATACAACAGAAGGTTTGCTGGCTGCAGCTGCTCAATCTCTTGCTCGCTCTCTCTCTCTCTCTCCTACAAATTGCAATACAACAACCGCAACTACCTCAGCACACATGAACTGAACTGAACTCTATATTCTCTTATGACAATTCATTTACCCCTAGACATTGATAGAGCTTGTTTATTATTATTGATTATTATTCCTACACTTCTATGTTTTATTATTGCTAACCTGTTTTATATGTATATTTGCATTTTTGATACTGTATTGTGTAGTTTACTAATAAACACCTTTAGTTTTCAGTACCACCAGACTCCAATGGATTCTTCTATTTCTGCTGGTCTGTAAATGCAGTTATGTGGTACGTAACACCTGTGACAGAAAATGGACAGGATTTGGAGTCATCTAACTAGTGGGTGTAAATGAAATGGGCCCAGAGATTTTTCATAACAGAGAATAACATTTATCAAAAAAATATTGCATGGTGTGTTTTGTTTTTGAGGTGCACACTAAAAATTTACTAAAACCAGTTTGAAAAAGAGGATGGTCAGACCCCACTTGGAGTTCTGTGCTCAGTTCTGGTTGCCTCACTACAGGAAGGATGTGGAAGCCATGGAAAGGGTGCACAGGAGATTTACGAGGATGTTGCCTGGATTGGGGAGCATGCCTTATGAGAATAGGTTGAGTGAACTCAACCTTTTCTCCTTGGAGTGAAGGAGGATGAGAGGTGACCTGATAGAGTTGTATAAGATGATGAGAAGCAGTGATCGTGCGGATAGTCAGAAGCTTTTTCCCAGGGCTGAAACGGTTGCCACAAGAGGACACAGGTTTAAGGTTCTGGGAAGTAGGTACAGAGGAGATGTCAGGGGTAAATTTTTTACTCAGAGAGTGGTGAGTACGTGGAATGGGCTGCCAGCAACAGTGGTGGAGGCGGATACGATAGGGTCGTTTAAGAGGCTTTTAGATAGGTATATGGAGCTTAGTAAAATAAAGGGCTACAGGTAAGCCTAGAAAATTCTAAGGTAGGGACATGTTTGGCACAACCTTGTGGGCCGAAGGGCCTGTATTGTGCTGTGGGTTTTCTATGTTTCTATTGTTTCTTTCTACGATGGGATATACTATATGCATAAAGATTTCAGAAATGGTACTTTAACAATCTAATTATTATCAATACAATGTCAATGAAATTTATTGAACAGGTAATTGAAAGATTTATCCTGAGGACTTTAATTCTTTGGCCTGATAAACTGCTCTAAGAAATAGTTATTTCCTAAAACATTTTTTTTCCATTCTATTTACTTGTTTTTCTTTCTTTTTCCTGTAATGGAGATACATTGCCAAACTGTATCAAAGTCTCTTTGATGCCATAGAAGCCGTGAAAGCAAAGCCCCTTCAATGATAACTTTCCGAATCACTTTAAATGATGTTGCATGAGTTCCCATCAGAAACAAGTACAACGGTTTGAAAAAAAATTGGCATGCAATATTTTATCAGATATACTGGCATGTATTATTTTATACTTGCTCTAAGGGTCAAATGATTCCAAGATGAAATGTCCAATTGTCCATCCTTACTTTTCTCATGAGAACAATTAGCCAAATATGTAGTGTAGGAGAGAAAACACATACAGAGCAGAATAGGTCAGGCATGTTCCGTATTTGAAAGCTGTTGATATCAATGATTGAGCAGCTTTAGAGCAAAGAGCATAGAACAGTACAGCACAGGAATAGGTCCTTCAGCTCACCATGATGAGCTGAACCAGCTGAAACTTAAAAAGACCCCAGAAACTAATCCCTCCTACCTACAGAATATCCATATCCTTCGATCTGCTTCTCATTCATGTGCCTATCTCAATGTCTCTGAAAAGCCTCTAATGTATTTGCTTTTACTACCACACCAGGCATCACATTCCTGACCCCCACCACACTTGGAATAAAATACTTAACCCAAACGTCCCCTTTGAATTTACACCCAGGGTGGGTGAGGGGAGGTTTGTTTAGGGGTAAGATATAAAAGCAAAATGGAGGAAAATGTAATCCATTATGTATTCTGCATTGTGTCATTCCTTCAATAAAAATATATTAAAAGAAAAAAAAAGAAAGAATTTACACCCTCTCACCTTCAATGCATGCACTCTGGTATTAGACATTACTATCTTGGGAAAAGGATGCTCCCTGCTTACTCTAGATAATTTATCTGGTATCGGCCCACAGATAATCTAATTAACTAAATACACTTTATTTTCTAATTTCCATAGAAGAAGATTGAAACACCAACTTTGGAATTCAGCATTGTAACCATAAGATCATTATGTCTATATAACATCTCACTGCAACAAGCTGCTGTTCCAACATGCCTTAAAACCTTCACTACCAACCCAGTGCCCTACAAATCAGTGGTGAAGTGCCTGAATGACTACCACCCTGTAGCGCTGACACCCATAGCCATGAAGTGCTTTGAGAGACTTGTGCTCTCACACATTAAGGCTATAATTCCACCTGATCTGGACAACAGAGGATGCAATCACAACGGCCCTCCATATTGCTTTGACTCACTTAGAGGAACTGAACACTTAAGTGAGGATGTTATTTGTGGACTTCAGTTCTGCATTTAACACAGTCATCCCCCATAAACTGGTCAGCAAACTGAACACTCTTGGCCTTGGTTCCTCCCTGTGCTCGTGGGTTATGGACTTTCAAACAGACCGACCACAGCAAGTCAGAGTTGGTAAGCACACCCCCACCACCCTCATCTTAAAAACAGGCACCCCACAGGGCTGTGTGCTGAGCCCTATGCTCTCCACACTCTTCACACATGACTGCACCCCAATCTACACCTCCAACTCCATAATTGAATTTGCAGACGATACCACAGTGATCAGCCTGATCTCAGACAAGGATGAAACAGCCAACAGGCTTGAGGTTGATCATCTGACGGAGTGGTGTAAGGACAACGACCTCGTTCTTAACACTTCTAAAGCAAAAGAAATTATCATTGACTTCAGGAGATTAAAGGACAGAGTACACACCCCTCTCCATATACATGGAGAGGTAGTGGAAAGCATGGAAAACCTAAAGTTCCTTGGAGTTATGTTGTCAAAACAACTGACATGGACCACTAACACCTCGCTGCTTGTAAAAAAGGCACAACAAAGACTCTTCTTCCTCAGAAAGCTGAAACAGGCTAAACTCCCACAAAAACTGTTGCTTAACTTCTACAGAAGCACAATTGAAACCATCCTGACCAACAGCGCCACAGTGTGGTGTGCCAGCTGCACAGCCGCTGAGCGACAAGACCTGCATCGTGTGGTGAAGGCGGACCAGCGAATTGTCAGGATGGAGCTCCCAGGACTGGACACCATCTATTCCAGCAGACTCAGGAGGAAAGCAATCAGCATAACCAGAGACACCACACACCCCGGCCACTCCCTGTTTGACCTGCTGCCATCCAGCAAAAGGTTCAGGACACTAAAAGCCAGAACAAATAGACTGAGGAACAGCTGCTACCTCAGAGCTGTGGCCTCCATCACACCACTCCCACAGAACAATGACTGAAACTGTGAGCAAACACATGCACACACAAGGACTCAAATACTTGCACTAACGGCACTTTGTGCATTACTGTGATATTTTGGTGCTGCTGCAACTTATTTTCTGCTACTTATCTATTTAATACTGTTTTTTTTATTACTGTCTTGTTTTTATCTACTGCTTTGTTTGATTGCCTGAGGGGAAGCCAACCAGAGTTTCATTGTACCTATGTACAGTATAATGACAATAAAGATTGTTCAATTCAATTCAAACATGCTCTGTACTTTGCAAAGATAATTAGGAATACAAAGTTTTACCATGTATGTCATATTTTCCGGCAATAAATAACAAGCAACTCATCATGGACAAAAATTAATTTTGTCAAAATTATTCTTTCTTTTTACAATATTTTTATTCAGAAGAAAAAAAAGATTTACAGAGTGCAACACATAGATGCATCTCAACATAACTTGTGTACATTCATATATTGTAATAAAATTGATCAAAATGTTATAGCATAACACATAAAGGTATACCACTCTGTAATCAAAAATTTAAAGATAGGTCATACATCATAAAATAAATTTTTTATATATAAAAAAAGTCAACCCCCTACCAACTACCAAAGAAAAAAGCTGATGGATGACAATGGATAATTAGAAAAAAAAACATATTCACTTAAGAAGAGAAGATAAAAATATACATAAAAGTCTGTGCACTGTTAAACTTTATAAATTGGAAAAGTAATTTAGGAAAGGTCCCCAAATATCATAAAAAGATTGTTTCGAATTTAAGACTGAGCAGCGGATCTTTTCTAAATTTAAATACGACATAATATCACGTAGCCATTGAAGATGTGTAGGAGGGGTAGACTCCTTCCATTTAAGCAAGATTGCTCTTCTTGCTAAAAGAGAGGTAAAAACTAAAACCTTTAGGTTAGCAGTATTTAAAGTTATATCTTCATTTGCAATAATACCAAACAAGGCAGTAAGGGGATTTAGGTCAAATTGGACCCTAAAAAGTTGTGAAAAGGTATGGAATACTTCCTGCCAAAAATTTTGAATTGTAGGGCAAAACCAAAACATATGAATTAAAGAGGCATCTGCAGAGTTGCATTTATTACAAAGTGGAGAAACATTCAGGTAAAAACTGGAGAGCTTCTGTTTAGAAATGTAAGCTCTATGAACCACTTTAAATTGTAGAAGAGAATGACGAGCACAGAAAGATGGTTTATTAACCCATTTAAGAATTTTATTCCATCTATCATCAGCAATCTGACAATTTAGTTCATCCTCCCAAGCTTTTTTTATTTTATCTAAAAAGTCTTGTCTAGAATCAAGCAACAAGTTATAGATATCGGTAATAGAACCATTAAGAAAAGGTTTTAAATTTAAAAGATTGTCCAGTAAATTTTTATCAGGACCTATAGGAAAAGTAGCTAATTGGAAACGTAGAAAATCTCTAATTTGAAGATATCTGTAAAAATGTGATTTTGGGAGTGCAAATTTATTTGACTAATGAAGCAAGAGATCCTGAGATAAACAGGTCCCAAAAACACTTACTACCTAATTCATCCCAATCTTTAAAGACTTTATCAGTCATGGAAGGGATAAAGAAATAATTAAGGAGAATGGGAAATGATAATGAAAAATTCGCTAAACCAAAAAATTTTCTAAATTGAGACCAGATCCTTAAAGTTTGCTTAACAATTATGTTATCTGTTGTTTTATTTGCTGAAAAAGAAGAGCATGATCCAAGAAGAGAGACAATAGAGGAATGTTTTACAGAATTAACTTCTAAGGAGACCCATGATGGGCAATCTTTACGATAAATATAATAGGACCAGAAAGTAATATTCCTTATATTGGCAGCCCAATAGTAAAACCTAAAATTGGGTAGGGCTAGTCCACCCATCTCTTTATTTCTTTGTAAGTGAACTTTACTTAAATGAGCTTGTTTATTATTCCAAATATAAGAGGTTAAAATTGAATCTAAAGAATCAAAGTACGTCTTAGGAATAAAAATAGGTAAGGCCTGAAAAAGATATAAAAATTTAGGAAGAATCTTCATTTTAATCGAATTAATTCGGCCAATTAGGGATAAAGAAAGAGGGGACCATTTAGAAAAGCGTCTTTTTCACATAATTCAATAAGGGGTTTAAGTTTTCTTTGAATAAATTCTTGAAGTTTTTAGTAATTGTTACACCTAGATATGTAAATTGACTTGTAACAACTTTGAATGGAAATTTGACATTTGATGATATTAGGTCATTTAAAGGAAATAGCTCACTTTTATGTAGGATTAGCTTATATCCTGAAAAAGAACTAAACTGGGAGATTAAAGAAAGAACCAAAGGTAAAGAAGTTTCAGTGTTAGAGATAAAAAGTAAAATATCATCAGCGTATAATGAAATTTTATGAGACATACCTTCCCTTAGTATACCAGAAATGTCCTTAGATTCTTGAAGTGCTATTGCTAAGGGTTCTATAGCTAAAGCAAAAAGTAAAGGACTAAGAGGACATCCTTGTCTAGTTCCCCGCTGTAACTTAAAGGGCTTAGAAATTTGGGAGTTAATAATAACCTGAGCGGTAGGAGACAAGTAGATTAATTTAACCCAACGAATAAAATTAGGCCCAAAATTAAACTTTTCTAAGGTCTTGAAAAGATAATTACACTCAATCCTATCAAATGCTTTTTCTGCATCTAAGGATAATATACACTCTGATATTTTTTTGGATGGTGAATATATCACATTCAATAACCAATGTATATTAAAATGTGAATAACGATTTTTAATAAATCCTGTCTGGTCATGTGATATAATAGATGGTAGAATATTTTCAAGTCTTCGAGCTAAGATTTTGGATAAAATTTGTCAAAATTATTGATGACCTAAAAATCAAATAAAACTGTTTTTGTATTATTTAATGCACTTTCTTCATACATTATGTCATGCAGATAAATAAAGAATGTTGTAGTTTCCTCATTGAAATTTTAGATGGTCTCAATCAGCCCAACATTATTTCACTTTTGAAGGTCTTAACGTTCAAAAGAAATTTTCATAAACAAAGACTGTTTGGGCAACAGTGAGCAAAACTCCAAGTTTCAAGTTGGCAAGTATAAAATAAGTCTGGATCTCAGTGGAAAATGCTAAATTGGGAGAAGACTGATTACAACATTATGAGGAGGGAACTGGGGATCGTAGACTAGGAGCAGCTGTTATTGGGTAAGCCCACATCTACCGCATGGGCATTATTTAAAGGACAGCTGGTCAGAATTCAGGACCAACATCTTCCACTGATAAATGGCCTCTTAATGATCTGAGTATTGGTACAGTGTGAACAGTGGAATTTATGTTTGAAGTTGTTGGTTTGGGGTTTACATAGTTACATTGATGTTTATGTAAAGACAATAAAATGCAAAATTTGAATTAATTAAGAGTTGTGAATTGCCAAACCCAGACCAGTTGATAATAGTCAACAGGCTGATTAGTAAGTTTGCAGAGAAAATGGACATTAGCAGAGTTGTTCAAAGCAGGATATGGACCAGTTGGAAATTTGGGCAGAGAAATGGCAGTACTACTACTACTTTGACTCAGAGCTAGGGGGCCGGCATTGGGCACAATGATGGACTTTCCCCTCCTCTCTCTCCCTCATCAGTATGTTCAGATCATCTACATTAGCCGTGCACTATCTTCTAGGAGCGTGTTGACCATAGTCTTGGGAGGGCGCCCAGGGTTCATCCTCCCGTGCTTGGGCTCCCATGTGATGACTAGGCTGGCAGGTAGCTCAGGGTGGCATAGACAGTGCCCTGCTAGTTGCAGTCTTCTCGCCTCAATTTTAGTGGTGAGCATCAGTAGGTCGTCATAGAGCTTGACATTCGTCATGTGCTGTTGCTAACTCACGTCAAGAGCCATCCGGAGCATTCGTGTATAGCAACCATCTAGTGACTTTCTCATGGTCTTGGTGAGTGTCCACGTCTTGCATCCGTACGTGAGAATGGACTCTTTGACTGCTATGCAGACCCTCTTTTTGAGCCCTCTGGTCAAGTTTGACCTCCAGATTTCCTTCATGTTGTTCATAGCCCTCCATGCCAGTCCCTTCCGTGTCTTTATGTCCTTCTTCGAACTCATCATTCTTGACCAGAGGTACTTGAAGTATCATTCTTTACGGTCTTGAGAGTATCATTGTCGCAGTACTCAGTCTCTGTCTTTTTAGCGTTTAGGTGAAATCCAACTTTATTGCACTCAATTTCCACTTTTGTCAGTAGCTGCTGTACTTCCTCCATCTGGTCAGAGAGCAGGACTATGTCATCTGCAAAATCAAGATCTGTGAGCATAACTGGTCTGACCTTTTTGGTTCGTCCTGGTTTAATGGTAAAACCAAGCTTGTCATGATCTTTGGTAGCTTGACTTAGAGTGTAATCAAGGACAATTATAAAGATGTAGAGTGTCAGAGTGTCTCCTTGCAACACACCAGCTAGGAACTCGAACACTGCTGTTTCTCTGTCTGGTGATACAACTTTCACCATGGTCTGGGTATAGCTGGACTCTATTACTCTCAGTAGATGGTCTGGCACTCCGTAAGCTTTCAGGATCTTCAGAATTTTACCTCGGTGAATGGAGTCAAAAGCTTTGCGAAAATCGATGAAAGTAAACACGGCTGACTTGGCAGAGGGTATTTAATATCAACATGTGCAAGGTGTTGTACTTTGAGGGTGTAAATAAAGAGGAAAACTTAGAGTAAATGGCAGGACCCTTATGAACACTGATGGGTCTTATGTGAAACAACATAGCTCACTGAAAGTAGCATCAAAAGTAGTTTATATTATACTATATTCTACCATATAATGGAGCAAAATGTGTATAAATATTTCAAAGGGACTGTCGCGCCAAAAACATCTTAACATCCTCACACCTCTCCCACACTCTCAAGACATACAAACAAGCTGGATGAACTCAGCAGGTCGGGCAGCATCTGTTGAAATGAGCAGTCAACGTTTCGGGCCGAGACCCTTCGTCAGGACTGAAGAAGGAGGGGGCAGGGGCCCTAGTAAAGAAGGTGGGGGGAGGGTGGAAGGTGCCAGGTGAAAAACCAATCAGAGGAACAATCAAGGGGTGGGGGAGGGGAAGCAGGGAGGGGATAGGCCAGAGAGGTGAAGAAGGAATGAAAGGGAAAAGCACTATGGGTAGTAGAAGAAGGCAGGATCATGAGAGAGGTGATAGGCAGCTAGAAGAGGAGGCAGAGTGAAAGTGGGATGGTGGAAGGGAGAGGGAGGGAATTACTGGATGTTGGAGAATTTGATGTTCATACCAAAGGGCTGGAGACTACCCAGACGGTAGATGAGGTGTTGCTCCTCCAACCTGAGTTCGGCCTCATCATGGCAGTAGTAACCAGGTGGGAGATCTGTGGGGAGGGACGTGTGGACCAGGCCTGTCCTCCCCACAGATCTCCCACCTGGTACTTATCCCTGCAAGTGTAAGTGCTACACCTGCCCCTACACCTCCTCTCTTACCATCATTCAAGGCCCCAAACAGTCCTTCCAGGTGAAGCAACACTTTACTTGTGAGTCTGTTGGAGTAATCTATTGCATCCAGTGCTCCCGGTGCGGCCTCCTCTACATCGGCAAGGCACGATGTAGATTGGAGGACTGCTTCGTCGAGCACCTCCACTCTGTCCACCACAACAGATAAGATCTCCCGGTTGCCACCCACTTCAAGTCTGCTTCACATTCCCATTCGGATATGTCTATACATGGCCTCCTCTACTGCCATGATGAGGCCAAACTCAGGTTGAAGGAGCAACACCTCATATACCGTCTGGGTAACCTCCAGCCCCTTGGTATGAACATCGAATTCTCCATTTTCCGGTAATTCCCTCCCTCTACCTTCCACCATCCCACTTTCACTCTGCTTCCTCTTCTAGCTGCCTATCACCTCTCTCATGATTCTGCCTTCTTCTACTACCCAGAGTGCTTTCCCCTTTCATTCCATCTTCACCTCTCCGGCCTATCCCCTCCCCCACCCCTTGATTGTTCCTCTGATTGGTTTTTCACCTGGCACCTTTCACCCTCCCCCCACCTTCTTTATAGGGCCCCTGCCCCCTCCTTCTTCAGTCCTGACGAAGGGTCCTGGCCCGAAACGTTGACTGCTCACTTCAACAGATGCTGCCCGACCTGCTGAGTTCATCCAGCTTGTTTGTACATCTTGATTTGACCACAGCATCTGCAGTATACTTTGTGTCTCCCACACTCTACTTTCTACAGTGATAGCTCATTCCATGATTCCCTTGTCCATTTGTCCCTGCCCTCTAATCTCTTCCTGCACATATCCTTGTAAACAACAGGAATGCTACACCTGCCTGTCCACCTCCTCCCACACCTCCATTCAAGGCCCCAAACAGTACTTCCAGGTGAGAAGCTGTGGGGATTACCTACTGTATCCGGTGCTCCCGATACAACCTCCTCTACACTGGTGAGACCCAATATAAATGGGTCGACCTCTTTGTCGAGCACCTCTGCTCCATACCAAAGAAGTGGTATTACACAGTGGTCACTGCCATGTTGGTCCATGGTTTTTTCTTCTTCCACTATGCGGCCACTCTCAGGGTGGAGGAGTAATGCCTCAGATTCTGTCTAGGTAGCTTCCAACCTGGTGGCGTGAACATCGATTTCTCCAACTTCCGCTAATTTATTTTTTTCCTTCCCCTTCCCTCTTCTTCTATTTCTCAATCTGGCCTCTTACCTCTGCTCCTTACCTTCCTTTTTTCTAGCCCTTGGGCTCCTTCTCCTTCCCTTTCTCCCATGGTCCATTCACCCCTCCAATGTTTCCTTTATATTCAGCCCTTTTCCTTTTCCACCTATGACCTCTCAGCTTCTAGCTTACTTAATTCCTTAGGTCTGCTCTGTGTTGTATGTCAATAAATAAATAAATAAATACTTCAGCAGCCCTTCTCTCTCCCACCTTGCTTCACCTATCACCTTCTAGTTTGTCTTCCTTCTCCTCCTCACCTTTTTATTCTGGCATCTTAACTTTTCTTTTCCAACCCTCATGAAGGAACCCAGCCCAAAACATCGATGGTTTAGTCATTTTCATAGACACTGCCTGACCTACTGAGTTCTTCTAGGATTTTGTGTAGATGCTCTAGATTTCCAGCAGCGTCAGAATCTGTTGTGTTTGTGCACGCATATGTGCCTTCATTGGTTTAGTCATTGAGTATGAAAATTGGAAAGCCACGTTGTAGATGAATAAAACTTTGGTTAGGCCATTTGTGGAGTATTGTGTATTGTCCTGGTTTTGTGTTACAAGAAGGATTTAAGAGATTTTTGGAAAAGATACAGCAGAGGTTCACTGGGATGTTGTCTGGATTGCAGCCTATTGGAAAAGGTTGCATTGTCTTCTGTTGAGCATCAAACATTAACAGGCAATTGAACACAAGTATATACATGAATGAGGCACACAGATAAGGTAAATCATTTTTCTCCCAGGGTCAAATACTGGAGAGCATTGGTTTAATGTTAGGGGCAGAATGTTTAAAGGAGATGCATTGCCAGGGGAGGTGATAGAAACAGAGATGATAGCAGCATTTAAAAAGAACTTAGTCAGTCCCATGGATAGACAGGGAACGGAGACCATTTGCAGAGTGAATGGATTAGTTTAAATTGACATCATGTTCAGCACAGACACTGTGGCTCTTCTGTGTTCTATGTATGATTTGTATAAGAATTCAATTATATTGATGTCCATTAATTTTACAGTTCTTGCTTCCCCATTTTCTATTATAACACATAATTTTATCAGTTGGAACATAGTCTCAAGTTTTGATTCAGTGACGATTATATCTTTCTTGATGGGTCCCAACCATTAAGCAGTCAACTCTAGTTTTGACATCATTGATTCAAGTCAAACACACAGATTCATCTTCTTCACAGTTCAGCTTTTGAGGACTACACAGAGCAAAATTGTTAACTCTACAAGACATTGTGACACCTGTGATCCATTTACTGCAGTTACCAATTTGAAAATATGTTGTGCTCAGATAGAAATTAAATTCACAGCTGAGCTCAAGTGTAATTGAATGGTGCAGTGATTCACAGAGTTCATTTTAATTTTACCTTCACTGTTCAATACATAGAGATTTATATACAAAAAATGCATCTTCAAGCCTACTATCAAGAGATGTGCAGATGTGATCTATATGTTTATCGCTGAGTTTTATGCAGTAGTTTGTAATTGTAGAAATTTTGTCAGTAGTGTACTGATTATGTCAATAGAGTGGAATTATGAAAAATAGACTCCACTTCACTAACATAGTTAAAAAGGGTTGCTTGACATGAACTGTGTGGATTTGGGAAAATGGATGCAGCTCTTAAATTTGCAAGTTTGAACAAAATATTTGATTAGTCTCTCAATGCTATTACCTGACTAATCAGGCATTCACTAGAGTAGGTAACAACATTATACAGTATCACTCTTAAAGGCAAGTTAACAAGAAGAATAAAATGAGGCAGAAAGTATTTACAATGAAAATAAAAACTGTGACCACAAATGGCACTGTAGTTGCAGATTTCAGCCATTTAAGGCAGGCTAAATTGTAAACATTTGTGAAACTAGTTTACGTGTGTTTTCTTTTAACCTACCCACCAATTCCACCACCATTCTTGTTTCCTCTCACACCTTGTCTCCTTACCTGTCCATCATCTCCCTCCGGTGCTCCTCCCCCTTCCCTTTCTTCCTTGGCCTTCTGTCCTATCCTGTCAGATTTCTGCTTCTCCAACCCATTATCTCTTGCACTTTTCAGCTCTCTACACCCCTTTCCCCTCTCCTGGATTCACCTTTCACTTACCACTTTGTATGTCTTTCTCCCCTTCTCCACCTTCTTATTCTGACGTTTTCCCCTTTCCTTTCCAGTCCTGATGAAGGGCCTTTATTCCCATTCATAGGTGCTGCCTGACTTGCTGAGCTCCTGCAGCACATTGTGCTTCTTGCTCTAGATTTCCAGTATCTGCAGTACCTCTTGTGTCTACTCCTTTATTATTTCCTGCCAGTCACCTTATGTACAGTCTAGCATCACTTTATGGATATACAATCAATGCATATAAGCTATATTACATATTTATATTTATTGTGTTTTTCATTATCAATTATGTTTTTTAATCTTTATCTTCTGTGACTTTTTTGTACTGCATCAGATCTGGAGTAACAATTATCTCATTCTCCTTTACACTTGTATACAGGAAATGACATTTAACAATATTGAATCTTGAATGTCTTAAATCCACCTTTCTCTACAAATATGCATCGTTCCAGCTTTTTTCTCTTTGTTTTTGAAAGTGATAGGCTACTTGACAATCTGCAAAGTCATGTCTGAGAAGGTTAATTCTGAGTTTTCTGGAAAACAAAAGGATTATGAGCCTCCTTACTATCATTCAAATTAATACAAATGAATACTAAGTGTATAAATTTCAGCGTTTCCAAGATGGCAAGGCTCCTTCCTCACCAAGATCAGAAAATTATTGCACCCTTCCCATTTTCATTTAAAACTTTCTTTTCTTTCCTCCTCTCTTTGGGAGAATATTTAACAGATTGATAACAACAGAATTCAAAAATCATTCTTCATAGACTATTGTTTTTCATTTTAAATTACTGTTGACTTGTCCCCATTTCTCTTCCAACCATGCACACTAAGAATGTTTCATCCCCTGTTAGCATTTCCATCTGTCTCTTTTGCTGACTTCTTTTAGCCTTTTGTTTTAAATGAGGTGCTGATGAAAGATTATTTCTACAGCTTCATCTCTTTCACAACGAATGTCAATCTGGCTCCAACTCACCTCTCATGGAGTTCAGCTCAGATATTATTCTTAACAATTCAGATGCACACCGGACTTCAAGAATGTTTAAGCTAGTCAGTCAATGCAATTTGGTCACAAGTGACATTTATTTTCATGTGTGAGCACATCGGTGATTTCAACGTCCTTCTGAGATAACACTGACTCTCTCCATCTCAAATCTGTCCTGCTGCACAGGTCAGCTGCCATGATCAGTACTGCAACAGTGAAAAAAAAATCACTTTGCTTTCACATATCAAAGTTTACAAATGAAACTCCCTTTCTTCCTTGGCGTCTCAGGAAATGGTTCGTTAGCCTTCAATGGATGTTCTCCAACTCATGGTGAGAAACCCACCTTTCTCCGGCCTTGTAAGTCTAAGGTATACACAATCTGGTCCCGCCAAACCCGAGAGATTGTGAGAATGCTGTGTGATTTGCTGCCCTGTTACAGCTCGTTACAGGAAATTACAGATTATACACGGTAAGCAATTAAAAGGGGTATATTTATGAACATTAACTGAAGAGTTAGTAGAGAAAATAAAAAAAACAAAAAGGGTCCATTATAATTAAACAGCCAAATGTGCACACGTTGGAGCTCAAATCTTCCAAAAGTCATTTTCACTGATCCCCAGTAGACTCTGTCCCTTGGCTCCATTGAATCACTGTCCCCTCCAGATCAAATCCTATCACCAGTTCACCCCAGTGCCTTCTCTCTTCATATCCCACCAAACAAAGACCAAAACTCCCATGGGTGTCAGGCACAAAAAAAAATGCTCCCCCAGACTTCTCTTCTGATTGGATGGCCCACATTCCTAAGCAACCCTTATCTCTAACAATAACCCAAACACTGTTAGGAGTGAAACTTTTACCAGGGCGTTACACTCTTCCCCCACCAAAAGTAGACATGCCCTCATGACATTGGAATAATTTATCATCCCCTCATTGATAAGACAGTGTTCAAAGGAATTTTATGATGTCAGAACCTCCAATCCATTTGTAAATGGTGACATATCTCACTAGGGGAATAGGGGCAACACTCTGTTCCCCCAGTGTGACATAGGTCAGCCAATCTGGGGGCTTTCCTGACTTTTTGAGACTACTTTATCCCTCATCTATTTCTCCAGTTTCAGACACTCCCTGAGATCTTTCCTGCCTTCATGGAGAGGCCATTCGCTCTCTATTACTCGTAGCTTCCGACAACTCAGAACCCCTTGTCACTTGGCTGAGTTGCCTTCATGCCCAGTTACTTTAGAGCAGGGGTGTCCAACCTTCTACATTCCATGCGTCAAATTTTTCACGCACGAGTTCGGATGTGCCATACAACTCTTACACCCCCATTCAATTCTTGTAAAAATAAGTTACTATAGACATATTTAGCATTTTTACATGAATAGGTTAATTTAATATAAAAACAAGATAAACATTACATACCTTAATGAGACTTTTAACAAATATACTTTGCCTTTTGACTTCTTCCTTTTTCTTAATCACATATTCTTTCTGTAACTCAGACCCAAGCACTAGCTTCAGTTTTTCTATTTCAGTCTAATGTTGTGTTTTATAGTGTCTATTAAGATATTAAGGTCATGTTTCTATTATGTGAGAAAATGTTTTCACAAACAATGCACAACGGTTTTCCTGACAGACCAGGTATAAAGAAGAACTCATTTTCCCACTGTTCACTGAATTCATGCTTACTATCACTTCCTGCTTTTCTTTTGCTCAATTTCTTTTACACTGTGATGGGTAACTGAATGTAAAAACAAGGCTTAATTTTCAAAAAAGTACAAAACTGCAAATGTTCACAGGGGTTAATTGTAAACTGACTGGCAAAAAGCCTGTGACGCACCGCTGATGCAGACGCCTGGTGCCTCAGGATCAAACACGAATCAAACGTGTATCGAACAGTTATGGAACTACTGCAGAACAAAAGACTTTCTTTCCTAGTTTGACTCATTGAACATTTTTAAAAAAATTGAAAACAGACGAATGTGAAAGAAGATAACATATGCCAAAAGATGTGCATGAAATAATAAAATTGCTAAAACTAATTGCTAAGTTTTAGATTTATTCTCAGTAAAACCCATTTCTAGCTCTAAGCTACTTGAATTCCTGTTATAGATTTTTTTTTCTACAAATCGGTTTTTGGTTTATACCTTTTGCATGAGTAGGCTTACTTTTTTATTATTATCACTGGGGTGCAATGCGCCACTTTTAATCATCCAATGCGCCACTTTTGGTGCATGTGCCATAGGTTGGCCATCCCTGCTTTAGAGTCTAGACTCCTGTCATTGTCCAGCTGCAAACTTACCTGCCCGCTGCTAGTTCCCTCCATTTCATCTGCATCGGCATGGGGAGGTTTGGGAATCTCTTCGTCAATTATTGGGGTGCTTGAAAAGTGTAGCATATACCACACCCCCATGTCCTCATCCTCTGAATCTGTACCTTATTCAATGTTTAGCTCCCTTTCAGACCTTCCCGCTGCTTGTCCTTTTGTTTTCCCACATCGCCGCCAAGTCTTCTTAATAGGTGTAGGGTCCATGTCAGGCTCTAGGTCAACAGGTACCCCTTGTCCCTGAGGTAGAAGGTGATTCTGATGGAGAATCTTGACAGCTCCATTTCCATCCTTAAGTTTCACCTGGAAAATTGGTATGTTTAGCATCTGACTCTCCACTACATAAGGTGTAGCCACCCAGCGGTCAGCCAACTTATGGTTCCCTGGTAGCCCCCAATTCTTTATGAGAACTCTGTCTCCAGGCATCAGTTGGGAGAAACTAACCTTTGGGTCAAATCTCCTCTTATTTCCTTGAGTGTGCTTGCTCACGGAGACCTCTGCTAGTTCATGCACCTTTTGTAATTCCCTCCTCATATCAGACACATTCTTCAGACTAGTCTTCTATGGCAAATCTTCCCCACCAGTCTCAAAACAGAGGTCAACAGGCAACCTTTCTTTGCACCCAAACATCAGATAATACAGCAAGTATTTAATAGCTTCATTCTGTGTACAAGCATGTCTAGCAATGTCTATTTAAACCTCTTTGGTTGAGGATCACCCTGAGGGTGATAAGGCATAGTTCTCGACTTCTTGACTCCAAGCATGCTCAGTAACTCATATATGAGCTTCCTTTCAAATCCTTTCTCTGATCACTTAGTCTCCATCTGGGAGGCCATAATGAATGAAATACTCTTCCCTTAACACGTTGGCCATGGTGGACACTCTCTGATTCTTTGAAGGGAAGGCTTGAGCATATCTGGTGTAGTGATCAGTGATAACCAAGACATTCATCATGTTGCTGGGATCAGGCTGTATGGAGAGGGAATCCATACACATAGATCAAGTGGCCCCGCACTCTGCAAATTGGATAACGGTATAACCTCGTTAGCAGCGTCTTCCTCCGTATACATCAAATGCATGACTTTTGGACCTCCAGCTTCATTCAGGGCCAGTAGAACTGATCTCTGAGCAATCCATAGGCCTTGTCAAATCCCAAATGACCTGAATCATCATGAAGTGACTTCAACACAATCCGCCAACACTTTTCAGGCAGAAGCAACTGGGAACAGTGAAGCTTGTCTGGAGGAGGCACGACCCAGAGTAGAATCTGGTTCCTCAACTCCAGTTTGTGCCATTCTCTCAGCAGTAGAGATACAACAGGGTGTTTCATCTTTTCTGCTTGGATCATATCCCTTTTCGCAACCGTTGACCAAACAGTACCCATTGGGGCTTATGCAGGATTGAGTTTGTTGGATGCTTTGTGATTGCCCTGAGCATAGATCAAAAGGGTTTAGGCCTGTGTTAAACTATTGTCTGGTAAAGAGATTAAGATACGTAGTTATGGACGCTGCAGGGATTGATGATTGGTGTGAGTCAAAGAGATTACCTGTAGCTAATGCTTGTGTATTGACTGGAGTGGATATTCATAGGCCAGATGAATTTTTGCTTATGATCTTAAGTACCATTAAAGCATTAGGAACAATTACAATCATGGAGTGGAAGCTTGACAAAATGGCAGGCAAAAATTTTGTTTTAATTCTGCCTGGTACTATTGGGGTCCCGTGAAAAGGTGGGGGCCATGGGGCACCCATACTTTCCGAGAGGAGGGGAGCATAGGCCAAGGTGCCGAATTGGAAGCTGAGTTTCCCGTAGCTGGGGGCAGAGACTTTAAAGACAAGCTTCTTTTGTTTCTATTGAGTGAGGGGGAGGAGTGGTCTGATGTGGAAGATCTAATGAGTCCTCCAGCGAGGGGTGATAATGTCCCTGGTGAATAAATGGCCAAGTGCACCCTTGGAGAATCCCAATTATCATAGGCTAAGGATATTCTTGGAATGATATCCACCCCTGAGGGCAAGGAGGAATATGAAACTTGGGCAGAGCAGAACTCTCAGATGCTGGATGATTGGAAGTGCTCTGATAATGTGAAAAGACAGCAACTGGTAGAGAGTCGGAGAGGGCCGGCTGCTAATGTAGTGAGATCCTTAAAGACAGAGAACCCACTGGCTACTTCTGCAGGCTACATGCAATTACTAGAAAATGTGTTTGGCATGACAGGAGCCCAATGGAGCTTATGACAGTGTTTAGGAACATGTGTCAGGAAAAGGGGGAGAAACTTCCTGCCTACATTTCTTGGCTAGAGAGACAGCTGAGTAGCTTTCAGCATAAAGGGACCATCACAATGGCTGAGGTGAACCATTAAGTATGGACCAAATGATGAAAGGCGCCCAGTCACAGAACATAATCACTTTCAGCCTCAGATTGTCTCATAAAACATGGCCTCTCTCTCATTTGTTGAGCTGATCAGAGAAGTAAGAGAGGAGGAAAATGCAATGAGTTTGAGGCCTCCATCAGCAGGGTACAGCCCTCGATAGGAGCCTCCATTGCTGAAGTGACCACTGATATCCCACAACCAGATACTGCTCCTACCCTTCGACAAAAATTCAAATATTTCATTAATTCTCTTCCAGTTTCCTTACCACCTCATGATCCATCCTAGGCTCTTCTTACCCCTTGTTGGATTTTCATTTCTTCAGGTCAGAATATAGATCAGAGACAAAGAAGCCCATAAGCTTAAGTCCCCATAAGCATATTATCTACACTCATATCTTCAATTTCAATATTATATAGAATGTAGGTAATTGACCTACCAAGTCTGTGCCAGCTCTTAGAGTAATAGCTTTATTGCCATTGCTCTATTTATTACTTCCTTCCTTCTGTAATGGAGAATGCCTAGTAAAATTTCTCCGTGGACATGTGCATTTACGCAAACAACACACACACACAAACATTGCCTTCTCATTCTGCTGTCATTGCTCTGAGCGTGCGCTCTTCAATGCGCTCCTCTGTATGTTCTATAATGGGTCCTAAAGGGTTTGGCTTTATAGTGCCTTTTCCACCAGACATGATGGAAGATTCCTTTTCTTTAGTAATTGGATGTATATATAATGTTTTTATAGTGTATTTAAGGTAGATTCTGTTTATATTGTAATATGATTCTAACTACTGTTCATTGCAGGGTGTATCATATTCTGATTCATGTGTCCTCTTAAGTTAACTAAACGGGTAATTAAAAAACTGGGCTCATCACTCTCAGTAGCAATGAGAAAGAGCAATCGAGCTGTCAGAAGTTCACAAAGTGTGGAGTTATTATTGAATGTTTCGTTAAATATTTTTTCATAAATATTGGCATTTTTCTTTTGCTATTTTGGCTATTCTTTTTTGCAAGTTTGATTTTGACACACTTAATAAACACATTTGCACTAAAGTGCTAAGTGACTCAAGCCATTCTCTTCTTCATTCATAACCCATGTTTCATAATATATGACGGCAGCAGTGGGATAAAACTACACCGGAGGGGATGGGGGGGGGGGGGGGGAAGAAATTGCAGTGTGTTCACTCAGCAAAATGATAAGGCAATGTTTGTGTGTGTAAATGTGCATGTGTACGGAGTGTGTGTACCGAGCACTCTCCGCCACACCCACTAACCTAATCCCTGTCATATGCCGATTAACTTCCCCATTCCCTGATTCTCCTGCCACCTGCCTACACCATAGGTAACTTATAGCACTCAATTCACCCACCAAACAGTGTATCCTTGGGATGTTGCCAGAAAATGGAGCAATCCAGGGAGAACCTTGCAGTCACAGGGAGAACATATAAACTCAAATGAACCTCTGAAATGTCTCCATCTTCTGCAGCTGCAACTTACCCTCTACCATGCAGGAAGAATATTCCTGCTAGCTGTGGATATAGTCTATCAATAATGGACAACACACATAAAAAGAGGGATGAACTTAGCAAATCAGGCAGCATATATGGGAGGGGGGGAGTAGATAAACAGTTTCATAAGGAAACCCTTTATCAGGACTGGAAAGGAAGGAGGCAGAAACCAAAATGAAAAGCATAGGTAGAAGGGAAGGAGTATAAGCTGGCAAGGTGAGTTTAGGTGCAGATGAGGGGAATTTCTTCTAATGTGTGTTGAACCTAAAATATTCCCTCTCACAAAAAGTGCTCAAGCACCAATTCACAACGATAGATATCTTTCAAAAAGCTGGAGGATTAAGGGTTACTCTCTAGGGGTTGGTGTTTGTGACGTCTGTGTGGTCACATGTAGATGAGATGTAAATTTCTAAGGGTGATTTGTCAGGAAATCAGTAAATAACAGGTACATGAGAAGGAAATGAGATGATACATGTGTAAAATATTAACTTCTTTCTATGGCATCTTTTATGAAGTGAACTTTCAATAAAATTGGGGAGAAGGGCATCATTCATTTGGAGAGACACGATAGAAATAATCTTCGATCTGTATCATGGAGAGCATGTTAGTGATTTGTGCATCATTAAAGGTAATGCTACACATTGGATGGAAATGAGGTCACACGATGGAGCTGAAACAAGGCATTTATCAATACAAGATTATTAAGAAGAGAGAAGAGTATTGGTATGCAATGCAAAAATTAAGATCAACCCCACTCCATCACCATTCCAGAAAGCACTATGAAGCTAGAGTTTATCCTTGCCACCCATTACTAATGTTGTACCACAGGGATCAGTGCTGGGACTTGTATTGTTTGTTATTTATATAAATGATTTGGATGCAAATAAATGAGGCATGGTTAGTAAGTCTTCAGATAATTGTAAATGGATGGTATTGTAAGCAACAAACAAACCTCTCAAATATTACAGGGCAATATTAATCAGCTAGGTATAGAGCATATAAATAGTATTTACCACCCTTGGAAGTTTTCATGTTTTATTGTTTTACAACATTGTTTAACAGTGATTTAGTTTGGCTTTTTTGGCACTTAGCAACAGAAAATGACTCTTTTGAGTCAAAGTGAAAACAGATCTCTAAAAAGTGATCTAAATTAGTTACAAATATTTAAAAAAATTGATTGCATAAGTATCCACGTCCCCCCCTTTAATATGACACACCAAATCACCGCTGGTGTGGCCAACTGGTTTTAGAAGTCACATATTTAGTTGAATAGAAATCTGTTTTTGGAGACCTGTGTGCAGTCAAGGTGTTTCAATTAATTGTAGTAAAAATACACCTGTATCTGCAAGGTCCAACTGGTGGTGATTCAGTACCCTGGGAAAAACTACACCATGAAGACAAAAGAACACTCCAAGGAACTCTGCAAAAAAGTTATTGAAAAGCACCCGTCGGAAGATGGATGCAAGAAAATTTCCAAGTCACTGAATATATCTTGGAGTACAATCATCAAGAAATGGAAAAAAAATGGCACAGCTGTAAACCTGCTTAGAACTAGCTGTCCTCAAGAACTGAATGTCTGTGCAAGACGGGGACTAATGAGGGAAGCCACCAAGAGTCCTATGACAACTTTGGAGGAATTATAAGCTTCAGTGGCTGAGGTGGGAGAGACTGCGCATACAACAACTGTTGCTCAGGTGCTTCACCAGTCACAGCTTTATGGGAGAGTGGCAAAGAGGAAGCCACTGTTGAAAAAAAAAAACATGAATTCTCAGCTAGAGTTTGCCAGAAGGTATGTGGGAGAGTCTGAAGTCAGCTGGAAGAAGATTCTATGGTTTGATGAGATCAAAATTGAGTTTTTTTGTCATCAAACTAAATACTCTGTTTGGCGTAAGCCAGACACCTTACATCATCAAAAACATACCATCCTGACCGTGAAGCATGGTGGTGGCTGCATCATGCTGTGGGGATACTTCACTGCAGCAGGCCCTGGAAGGCTTGTGAAGGTAGAGGGTAAAATGAATGTAGCAAAATACAGGGAAATCGTGGAGGAAAACCTGATGCAGTTTGTTCAAACAAAAGGTGTATCCATGGGCACTCGCAGGGGTCCCAACTATGCCTGCCTGTTTGTCAGCTACGTGGAACAGTCTATGTTCCAAGCCTACACTGGTGACCGTTACACGCTTTTCCTACACTACATCGACAACTGCATTGGTGCTGCTTCCTGAACTCGTCGACTTCATCCACTTTGCCTCCAACTTCCACCCTGTCGTCATATTTACCCGGTCCATGTCCGACACCTCCCTCCCCTTTCCCAATCTCACTGTCTCTGTCTCTGGAGACAGTTTATCCTCTGGTGTCTATTACAAACCCACAGACTCTCGCAGCTCCTGGACTATATCTCTTCCCACCATGTAACTTGTAAAAACGCCATCCCCCTTCTCTCAATTCCTCCGTTTCTGCCACATCTGCTCTTGGGATGATGCTTTTCATTCCAGAATAAAGGAGTTGTCCTCCTTTTTCAAAGAAACGGGCTTCCTTTCCTCCACCATCCATGCTGCCCTCTACCACATCTCTTCAATTTCACTCATGTCTCCTTTTACCCCATCCTCCTGCCACCCTACCAGGGACAGGGTTCCTCTTGTCCTCACCTACCACCCCACCAGCCTCCACGTCCTGCAGATAATTCTCTGAAACCTTTGCCATCTCCAATGGGATCCCACCATCAAGCATCTTTCCCTCCCCCCCCCCACTTTCTGCTTTCTGCGGGGATCGCTCCCTACGTGACTCCCTTGTCCATTCATTCCTCCCCACTGATCTCCCTCCTGGCACTTATCCTTGCAAACAGAACATGTGCTACCCCTCCTCTCTCACTACCCAAACAGTCTTTCCATGTGAGGCGACATTTCACCTGTGAGTCTGTTGGGATTATATCCTGTGTCCGGTGCTCCTGGTATGGCCTCTTGTATATTGGTGAGATCCAATGTAGATTAGGAGACCACTTTACTGAGCACCTATGCTCTGTTTGCCAGGATAAGTGCAATCTCCTGGTAGCCACACATTTCAATTCTACTTCCCATTCCCATTCCAACATGTCAGTCCACATTCTTCTCTACTGCAACGACGAGGCAACACCTTATATTCCATCTGGGTAGACGCCAACCAGATAGCATGAAAATCGATTTCTCAAACGTCTGGTAACTGCATACACCCCCCCCCCCATTCTTTCACCATTCCCTATTCCTGTTTCCCTCTCTCTCTGCCCATCACCCCCCTCCAGTGCTCCTCCTCCTTCCTTTCCTTCCACGGTCTTCTGTGCTCTCCTCACAGATTCCTCCTTCTCCAGCCTCTATCTCTTACACCAATCAACTTCCCAGCTCTCTACTTCACACCCTCCCCTTTTCCCAGATTCACCTATCACCTACCACCTTGCACTTCTTCATCCCCGCCCAGCCTCCACCTTCTTCCTCTCTCTTCTCCTCATTCTTTCCAATCCTGATGTAGGGTCACAGCCTGAAACATCAGCTGTTTACTCTTTTCTGTAGTTGCTGCCTGGCCTGCTGAGTTCCTCCAGCATTTTCTGTTTAAGGCTAATTTGACCTATCAGATCTGGAAAGTTATTCCAGTCATTTCAACTTTTTATACGGTTGTAAATCAAAGCTTATACCAATAGACAAACAAAAGAACCTACAATTGAACCTACTGAGTTTTTAATAAGGTCTGTGGATTTTGGGTTTTAGCAGCAGGTGTGTTTTTGTTAAATATAGACACACATGCAAGACTGTTGGTCCTTCTTTGATATTTTGCTGAAGATAAGAAGACCCAATTCATCAACTTTGCAAAATCTACTCTGCAAGGAAAGATAAATTGCATGGCACAACTAATTATAAGGACTTTATATTTAGAATGTCTGAAACCCATTTATACTTAACTAACTACGTTTTAATTCTTGTCACTATCGAGCAGAAGGAATCTGGCCATGTGGATTTCCAACAGCAAATTGTTCAAATAATCTAACATAAATGGCTAGGTAATTTAACTTTAGTATTAATTAATGACTGAATACCACACCTTATCAAATTAGGTGCATTTCTCTGTTTAGTTATGTGGGTGCTGCAGTATAGATTTTCAGTTTGATAATTTATCCAAAAAGGTACTTCTAATGGGGCAACATTCCCTCGGTACAGATGACAGGCTCTGTCCTGATTACCTGCTGATGTGGTATATGAATGCACCTAGAGGGAAGCTTTGAGCCAAGGCTGTAATTTTGTGAACAAAGCTCTTAAGGATTCCAGCTGAGGTTCATTGACAAAATAAAGCAATTTAAGTATTAATCAACCTAGAAAAGAATATCTTTCTGCAGGATTAACATAAAACTAATAAATAATTTGTGGTGTATTGTACATATCGAAGCAATGATGCCCTCATATTCAATATCTCATGATCAAATTATGTTGTGCTAACTGCTAAAATTGCTTACCTTATATTTATGGTCCCTTGTGGTTTATCAATTTTGCCTCAAACACAGGTTGCTATGGCAGCATAACTGGTGCTTCTGCCTACTTGCCTACTTGCCCAGGAACATTTCATTACAGTAGCACATTTAGCTCATGTTGGAGGAAAATGACATTTAGCAATGCCAGTTGAGTTCTTCTACCTTAGAAATTCAGTAAGCTTACTCCTTTCTTGTCACTTGTAGAGAGGGCCAAATATTGATTATTAAATGAATCCAGAAATATCATTAAGTGAGGGATTTCAGCCCCAAAATCTGTTGTTATTAAACTATGCCCTTGACATAAAAACCACAAAGCAATGTTCCAAAGAATATCTGTTTATGTTGCTGGCTTCTTCAAAGCAACAGCAGGAACCATCTGGCAAATATACCCACCTGCAGTCACAAGTGTCTTGTTTACTCAGGCCACTAAGTATACCTATACACCTAGAAAAATCATGCAGTAACAGAAGTCAGCTTGTATCTTAACTCTGGCTGAATTCTAGATAGTGTATTATAACAGGGGTGGTGTTTAACTATGTTGCTCCTTTCATTAATAAATGTAGAGTATATTCCACAAATGTGAGATCCTGTGAGATTTGTTGAATCTTAAGCTTTGGGTACTACTGACAAGTGTAGTGCTTTGATAATCTCATCTGTATCAGTGATATTTGACAGCTAGTCCAGGGAAATTCTAGAGTCATCAATTTGGTGTAGAGAAGTTATTTTAATAGATACAAGAGGTACCGTAGATGTCAGAAATATAGAACAATGCATACAATCTGTTGGCGAAGCTTAGCAGGTCAGACAGCATCTATGAATGGCAATAAATAATTGGCATTTTGGGCTGAGATCCTACATCAGGACCGGAAAGGAAAGGTCCTTTCCAATCCTTACCCCTTCCTTTCCAGTCCTGATGAAGGGTCTCGGCCCAAAACGTCAACTCTTTATTCCCAACCATAGATATTATTTTAATAGATATTGTATATATTTTTTCAAATAATGCAAATCCTCTGTTACATTGAGATTTGAAAATTGGTTCTAATATTAATGAAGTATACACTATCACAGCGGTATTTAGTGTCTATAAAAAGTATCCCCCTCCACCTCACAGAAGTTTTCACATTTTATTGTTTTACAACATTGAATCACAATGGATTCAATTTGGCTTTTTTGACAGTGATCAACAGAAAATGACTCTTTTGTGTCAAAGTGAAAACAGAGTTCTAGAAGGTGATCTAATAAATTACAAATAAAAATCACAAATAATTGATTGCATAAGTATTCAGCCCCCTTAAATATGACATACTAATTCAACGCTGGTGCAGCCAATTGGTTTTATAAGTCACATAGTTAGGTAAATGGAGATCTGTTTTTGGAGACCTGTGTGTGCAGTCAAGGTAGTTCAATGGACTGCAGTAAAAATACACCTGTATCTGGTGAGTCAGTATCCTGGCAAAAACTACACCATTACAACAAAAGAACGCCTTAAGAAACTCTAGGAAAAGGTTATTGAAAGGCACAAGTCAGCAGATGGATGCAAAATGATTTCCAAGTCATGGAATAACTTTTGGACTACGGTAGAGTCAATCATCAAGAAATGGAAAGAATATGACACAGCTGTAAATCTACCTAGAGCAGGCTGAACTTAAAAACTGAGAGAGAATGCAATAAGGGAACTAATGAGGGAGGCCACCGAGAGTCCGCTGACAACTCTGGAGGAGTTATAAGCTTTAGTGGCTGAGATCGGAGAGACTGCACACAGCAGTCACATCTTTATGTGAGAATGGCAAAGGAAAAAACACTGTTGTAAAAAAACTCACATGAAATCTCGGTTAGGGTTTGTTAGAAGGCATGTGGGAGTCTCTGAAGTCAGCTGCAAGAAGGTTCTATGTTCTAATGAACACAAAATTGTTTTTTTTTGCATATGCCAAATAGTGCACATCATCAAAAGCACACCAACCTACTATGAAACAGAGTGGTGGCTGCATCATGCTGTGGGGATGCTTCACTGCAGCAGGCACTGGAAGGCTTGTGAAAGTAGAGGGTAAAATGAATGCAGCAAAATACAGGGAAATCCTGGAGGAAAGCCAAATGCATTCTGCAGGAGAACTGTGACTTGGGAGAACATTTGTCTTCCAGCAAGACAATGACCCCAAGCATAAAGTCAAAGCTACACAGGAATGGCTTAAGAACAACAAAGTTAATGTCCTGGAGTCAGAGTCCAGACCTCAATCCAATTGAGAATTTACGGCTGGACTTGAGGGGTTGTTCACTCACGATCCCCATGCAATCTGACAATCTGACAGAGCTTGAGAGTTTTGTAAAGAAGAATGGAGGAAAATTGCAGTTTTCAGATGTGTAAATCTGATAGAGACATAGAACATAGAACATAGAAAACATACAGCATAGACCTATCCACACAGACTCAAGGCTGTAATTGCTGCTAAAGGTGGATCTACTAAATACTGATTTGAAGGGGAAAATACTTAAGTCATCAATTATTTTGTGTCTAATGTTTATATTTAATTTAGATCACTTTGTAGAGATGTTTTCACTTTGACATGAAAGAGTCTTTGCAAAACTGGATGAACAATGACAGAAGAAAAACACAAATCAAGTTGTTGGTGTTCATCTGTCATTAGATTCCTTCCCTTCATTCCCTTGGATTGGTTATTTGCCAGCCTGGAGCAACCATTATATTACTGTAATTGTATTAAGACAGTGCATGCATTCATTAAATGGCAGTGCTTAAATTTACAAGACAGAAGTTAAATTATGTAAACTCTACAGTTGCCACTATTTCAACATTCAGGTTCCTGGATATCATTATTTTGCAGGACCTCATATGGGAGAGCTATATCTCTTTCATTGATAAGAAGGTTTGGTGGAGGATGTATTTCTTGCAATAATTGGGAAAATTCCATCTTCCCCAGAACGTATTGTGCAATTATACACTGCCATTATAGAGAGCATCCTCATATCAGCCATTAATGTCTGGTTGGAGCAGCGAGCTTTCGCAATATATGGAAACTATAGCAAAGAACAGAAAAGGTCATTGGGTGCAGTCTACCATTAGTTTAGGATTTGTACATGTCGAGGACAAAGAAACGAACAGCAGAAATCATTGAGGGCACTATGTACCCCGCAAATTGCCTTTCTTTTCTGGAAAGCGCTATAAGGTTATTAAAACAAAATATTCACATTATCTTAAAATTGTCTTCCCGCAAGCAGCCAATCAGATCAACCATTCTAGTTAGCTCCCTCTATCTACTACCTCAGTCACTGCACTGCATTGTAAACACTTTAAACCACTTTTTGTAACGCTGCTGACATTGTAAATACATACTGGGATTTATGTATTTATGCACATTTTATTCCATATGCATCTTTTCATCTCTAACTTCATATTTTTTATATAAAAGTCTTTATTCTTTATACTGTTGAATGCTGCTGTATTTTATTGCACGTTGCACCAACACACAACAGCAAATTCCTAATACATGCAAATGTACATGGTGAATAAAGTTGACACTTGATTCCCTTGTTAAGAACTTCTGGTAGCATAGCAGTTAGCACAACATTATTACACCTTGGGGCGTTCCAGAGCTTGGAATTCAATTCCAGTGTTGTTTGTAAGGAATTTGTGTGGTCTCCCAATGAAACACATGGATTTCCTCCGGATGTTCCAGTTTCCTCCCACAGTCCAAAAAAGTAGTTTAGTAGGTTAATTGATCCTTTCAAATTGTCCTGTGATTAGGCTAGTGCTAATTAGATGGGCTACTGAGCAGTGCAGCTTGTTAGACCAGAAGGGTCTGTTCTGCACTGTATCTCTAAACAAATAAAACCAGAAGACCATAAGATTTTGGAGAAGTAGGCCATTTGTCCCATCGAGTCTGCTCTTTCATTCAATCATGCGCTGATCCAGTTCTTTCAGTCATCCCCACTCCCATGCCTTCACCCCATACCCTTTGATGCCCTGGCTAAACAAGAATCTATCTATCTCTGCCTTAAATATACCCAATGACTTGGCCTCCACAGTTGCTCGTGTCAACAAATTCCACAGATTTACCACCCTCTGACTAAAATAATTTCTCTGCATCTCAGTTCTAAATGGATGTCCTTCAATCCTGAAGTCATGCCCTCTTGTCCTAGAATCCCCTACCATGGGAAATAACTTTGCTATATCTAATCTGTTCAGGCCTTTTAACATTCGGAATGTTTCTATGAGATCCCCCCTCATTCTCCTGAACTCCAGGGAATACAGCCCAAGAGCTACCAAATGTTCCTGATACGGTAACCCTTTCATTCCTGGAATCATTCTTGTGAATCTTCTCTGAACCCTCTCCAATGTCAGTATATCCTTTCTAAAATAAGGTGCCCAAAATTACACACAATACTCCAAGTGTGGTCTCACGAGTGCCTTATAGAACCTCAACATCACATACCTGCTCCTATATTCTATACCTCTAGAAATGAATGCCAACATTGCATTCACCTTCTTCACAAACGACTCAATCAGGAGGTTAACTTTTAGGGCATCCTGCACAAGAACTCCCAAGTCCCTTTGCATCTCTGCATTTTGAATTCTATCTCCATCTAAATAATAGTCTGCCCATTTATTTCTTCCACCAAAATGCATGACTATACACTTTCCAACATTATATTTCATTTGCCACTTCTTTGCCCATTCCTCTAAACTATCTAAGTCTCTCTGCAGGCTCTCTGTTTCCTCAACACTACCCGCTCCTCCACCTATCTTTGTATCATTGCTAAATTTGACCACAAATCCATTAATACCATAGTCCAAATCATTGACATACATTGTAAAAAGCAGCAGTCCCAACACCAGCCCCTGTAGAACTCCACTGGTAACCGGCAGCCAGCCAGAATAGGATCCCTTTATTCCCACTCCCTGTTTTCTGCCGACCAACCAATGCTCCACCCATGCTAGTAACTTCCCTGTAATTCCATGGGCTCTTATCTTGCTAAGCAGCCTCACATGTGGCACCTTGTCAAAGGCCTTCTGAAAATCCAAGTACACCACATCTACTGCATCTCCTTTGTCTACCCTGCTTGTTATTTCCTCAAAAAATTGCAGTAGGTTGGTCAGGCAGGATTTTCCTTTCATTAAACTATGCTGGCCTTCGTCTATCTTGTCATGTGCTTCTAGGTACTCCGTATTCTCATCCCTAACAATCAATTCCAAAAACTTCCCAACTACTGATGTCAGGCTGACAGGTCTATAGTTTCCTTTCTGCTGCCTCCCACCCTTCTTAAATAGCGGAGTAACATATGCAATATTCTAGGCATCTGGTGCATTGCGAGAACCTATTGATTCTTGAAAGATCATCGTTAATGCTTCTGCAATTTCTTCAGCTACTTTCTTCAGAACCCGATGGTGCATTACATCAGGTCCAGGAGATTTATCCACCCTCAGACCATTAAACTTCCTGAGCACCTTCTCAGTCGTAATTTTCACTGCACAAACTTCACTTCCCTGACACTCTTGAATGTCCAGTACACTGCAGATGTCTTCCACTGTGAAGACTGGTGTAAAATACGCATTCAGTTCCTCTGCCATCTCTGCATCTCTACTTACAATATCTCCAGCGTCATTTTGTATTGGTCCTATATCTTCACTTGACTCTCTTTTACCCTTTATATACTTAAAAAAGCTTTTGTTATCTTCTTTGAT
The DNA here is from genome assembly GCF_048418815.1 of Hemitrygon akajei. NCBI lineage: Eukaryota > Metazoa > Chordata > Chondrichthyes > Myliobatiformes > Dasyatidae > Hemitrygon > Hemitrygon akajei. Next base: position 113,279,626 of record NC_133125.1, read on the forward strand.
ATTGTTTCATAATACATCTTCTTCCTAATGACCTTCTTAGTTTCCTTCTGCAAGTTTTTAAAAGCTTCCCAATCCTCTATTTTCCCACTAGCTCTGGCTTCCTTGTATGTCCTCTCTTTTGCTTTTACTTTGGCTCTGACTTCACTTGTCAGTCACGGTAGTATCTTTCTTCCCTTTGAAAATTTCTTCTTATTTGAAATATATCTGTCTTGCACTTACCTCATTTTTTGCAGAAACCCCAGCCATTGCTGCTCTGCTGTCCTTCCTGCAAATGTCCCTTTCCAGTCAACTTTGGCCAGTTCCCCTCTCATGCCATTGTAATTTCCTTTATTCCACTGAAATACCGACACATTGGATTTTATTTTTTCCCTCTCAAATTTCAAAGTGAACTCGATCATATTGTGATCACTGTTCCCTAAGGGTTCTTGAACCTTTAGCTGTCTTATCACCTCCGGATCATTGCATAACACCAAATCCAGCACAGCCAATCCCTTAGTGGGCTCAACAACAAGCTGTTCTAAAAAGCCATTCCTTTGCTTTAGACCTTCTATAAATTCTCTCTCTTGAGGTCCAGTACTGACCTGGTTTTCCCATTCCACTTTCATGTTAAAATCTCCAACAATTATCATGACATTGCCTTTCTGCCATGCCTTTTCCATCTTCTGCTGTAATTTGTAATACACATCCCGGCTGCTGTTTGGAGGCCTGTATACAGCTGCCATTAGGGTCTTTCACCCTTGCCATTTCTTAACTCAACCCATAGGCATTCTACACCTTCTAATCCTATGTCATTTCTTATACACATCACCCTGTCTACCTACTAACCTATCTTTCCGATACACCGTATATCCTTGGATATTCAGCTCCCAATGGCAGCCGTCCCTTAGCCACGTTTCAGAGGTGGCCACAACGTCATACTTGCCAATCTGTAGCTGAATTTCAAGATCGTCCATTTTATTCCTCATGCTGCGTGCATTCAAATATAACACTTACAATCCAGTATTTGTTGCTTTTTGTTTTAATTGCATCACACCTCTTTTGCCCTGTAATTCATGTCACTGGCTGTGATTAATCCTCATCTCCTGCCATACTTTCTATAATCTCTGTTGCACGCTATCTTTGATTTATCTCTGTTTTGCCTTTCCTCATCCCTATCACTCCGTTTCCCCTCCCCCTGCCAAATTAGTTTAAGCCCTCCTTAACAGTTCTATTAAATGTGCCCACTAGGATAAATGTAATCTGGCTGATTTAAAGTTCCAGGATGACTGTATTTCTGTTGCATTGCTGCAAAGAAGGCATATTATCATATACGATTAAAAACACATAGAGCAATCAGCAGGTCCATGTGTAAGCAAACCAGCATTCAGAGAACATGTTAATTGGTGGCCCAGTCTATTTCTTCTGATGTACCATACAATCAAAATTTTCCTAATTAACATACACAAAATGTTGTGGATACCAGTTTCTGCCCTCTTCCTTTCCGGTCCTAATTGAAGGGTTCTGGCCCAAAACATTGACTGTTCATTTCCCTCCATAGACGCTGCCTGGCCTGCAGAGTTTCTCTTGCATTCTGTGTGTATTGCTCAAGATTTCCAGAATCTTCAGAATCTTTTGTGTCTCCTTATATTTCCTACCTAACATCTTTCCTGATATCATCTCATTGCTTTTTATGGGACTTTGCTGTGTACATATTGTTTACCATTTTCCTTAATGTTGTAGCTGTGACAGCTCTTGAAAGACACTTTATTACCGTAGATTCCGGACTACAGAGCGCACCTGATTAAAAGCCCCTAGCTCTAATTTTAGAAATAAAATCAATTTTTTAATTGTAAAGGCCGCACCGGATTTTAGGCCGCACCGCTACTTTTAAATATACATACGTATCGGTAACACAAATTACGTTGCATATACTTTTTTACTGAACAGCACGAACAACATTCCAATATCTCCTAGCGACTGGTAAAAATATATATACTGCGAGCCTTTAACTTAAAAGCAGCGTTTTCGTTCGGGTCTGACGCGCTTGCGTAATGCGATCGGGTCTGACGCGCTTGCGTAACGCGATCGGGTCTAATCGGGTCTGACGCGCTTGCGTAACGCGATCGGGTCTGACGCGCTTGCGTAACGCGATCGGGTCTAATCGGGTCTGACGCGCTTGCGTAACGCGATCGGGTCTAATCGGGTCTAATCGGGTCTGACGCGCTCGGGTCTTGCTTTTCTTCGAGTATTTTCCATGTTGATGAGGGTGAGTACAAATGACTGATTTACAATAATTTAATTGTGAAAGTGCGCTTGATTTATCGTACAATTTCATTGGACCTCTGTGAACTACTCATCAATTTTATTGGTCTACTGTTACGAGGCAAAATGTTTACGAGGCGGCATGAAAAAAAACCATGTATTAGCCGCTTCGGATTAAAGGCCGCAGAGTTCAAAGCTGTTCAAAATGTGGGGGAAAAGTAGCGGCTTATAATCCGGAATCTACGGTAGTTGTAAGTTTGGCAATGTGATCAAATCAATAGAAGCACTATTTAGCTGCAAGTATTCCAGTATTTTTCAAATATTTTTAAGAATTTACACAGTTAGAAATTGCAGTCTACTCAGCACATCTATAGATGTCTCTGCCTTCTTTTCAAATTCACTGTAGCCAACTTCACTTGCTGTTCCTTGTTAATGCAGTATATTTTTTCAAGGATCTTTAATATCGATTTGAGTAGGGCAAAGAAATATTGGCACAAACAGTGATTAAATTCTCTTAGTACTGTCTTGGAATGTCAACCTAGATTAGAACTCTACTGTTAGCATGTTAATTTAATCCAGGAACCATACTGAGAAGAAGAGTTGTAGTTATACAGTATTGTAGTCACATTACTTGGTGAGAATGTTGACAATTAAATTAACAGAATATATGATTCAAGTACTGCAATTAGTCTCAGAACTCCTGGGTTAAGTATGACAAATTGAACTAGTGTATGGAATGCAGATTGCAAGGTAGCTTTTCATCCTGGACTGCAAGTGGCTGAGAGATCTATCAATATATAAATGGATGTGTTAATCTTTCCACACAGCACATTAATGGCAGCTTTAGTCTTGGGCTCACAGTTTGAAAAATCAGAAGTACCTGAGGGAAAAGCTACCAGATGTTGCTGAATGGTCATTACACGTTTCATTCACACAAGGAGAATTACAACTAAATCCAAGAATAGGGTCACACATGAATTTAAATATCCCTTTGGAAGTGCATTTCCTCTTGTTCTTAACAATAGTCGAAAAACGCAAGACTGCTGTGACTGTGATCGAAGTCACCAGAGGTCACTGAAGCTGGTGATATAGAAGACTTTATTCATCGTAACAAACAGGCATTCTTCTGGATACTCTCATCACAGAGACTCAGAAACTCAAATGTACATCACATTTTTATACCCTTAAGATCAAAGGTAGCAGTAAATGATTCAATGCAATTCCAATCACTACAATGGCATTATTTACTTCAATACTTTGGGTTGACAATGGTTCCTTTGAATTGCATATCTACAGTGGGAGACATGTCTGATTGTTCAAATAACTTTGGTGGGACAAACAAACTGCAAGTTTCCCTAAACTTATTTACAATGGTGCAAATTACTTAAACCCATAGTTGCCTGGATTGCTGCAGACAAATTAACACAAACCCATTGGTTAATGTTTGGCTGATACACATGCAAATGCCTCAAGGTCACCATTTTCCAAACTGTATCTCTTAATTTGTTGGCTATCCTGTGCTTTTATCTTCAGTTTACTGCTTGCAACTTACAATAAGAACTGAAGACTGGTTCTTGTTTGAACGAATTTCTGCTATATTCACATAACTCCAGAATAATCCCTGGCACACCATCCTCTTGGCCTCTGGACAGAAGATCTGTCCCAAGAAGGTTAAACTTGTTGCTGTTGGTTTGCTCTGTCCTTCAAAATGTTAACCCAGTTACAGTGGTTCCTCACGTATTCATATAATCTTACTAAATTGGCTCTAGTTCTTTCTTTCCCTACATTTTCTGTTGCTTCATGTTCTTATTTTCTGTCTTTGCCCCATGATCTGCACACTCATTTGCTAAATGCGCCTTACACTCCCCTTCATGGTGTGTCTTTACTTCAATTGCTGCTACCTCTGCAGGCAGCTATACTGCTTCTAACAGTTCTTGTCTGTGTTTAGCCCCTATCCTTTCTTTGTCCTGACACTATCTCCTAGCCCTTCCTCGGGGCTGCTGTCTCTCTGTGAGCCATGTTGTCAGTCCTGTGGATCATATATGTTCTTTATCCCTATCTTGTCCACGTTATTTCTCCATTTCCTGAGTTATGATAGCACTGGCCTTAGTGTGTCTATCTGCAGGAGAGTACCCTGAATGTTTGGGCACACCAAAAAATCCACTCCCTCAGTCTCGACTACCTAATGCTCACCTCTCAGCCCTCATTATTTCACCCCTGCACTGGAAATGTAAGTCAACTCTCCAGTCATCAGCATAGGTAGATCAGTTATCAACACTCCAGCATAGTCCATTTGACCCATGCCTCTTCATGGGACTCATCATGTACTGATAGAATGGGTCCACTCAAGGAAAAAGAAAAACATTTGTTCTTGGGAGTCAGTAACAAGCTGAGGTACTAAATGAGTTTGTTGTGTCAGTATTTACTGAGAAGAAATTCAAGATGGAGGAAACAGAGAGGGGCATGCTATAGTCCTGGGAAACCTTGAGATTTAAGAGCAAGTGGGCTTCTGAAAAGCATTAAGTTGGATATGTCCCCAGGGTCTGATGGCAGAGCTCACACAGTATTGAGAAGTGTGCTAGGGGTTTGATGAGGATCTTTATGTCTTCACTAGCAATAGGCGATGAATCCCAAAGGATTGGAGAAAGTAAATGCTATTCCTTTGTTCAAGAAGGGAAATAAGGAACATCTGGATTATTCTAGATATGTAAGCCTCACCTCAGTGTTAGGGAAGATATTAGAGTAGATACTGAGGGAGAGGAATTTTGCACATTTGGAAAGCCAAAGCCAGCTAGGGGACAGACATTATGCATTTTTGGGGCCTTACGAAATTAATTGTGTTATTTGAAGAGATGACAAAGGTGTTTGATGGGGGTGGACATGATCTATATGGATATTAGTAAGAAAATTGATGAAGTCCCTCATGATAGATTGATTAAAAATAATGATGCATGGGATTCAGGATGAACTGCAAGTTTAGATTGAAAACTTGTTTGCCCATAAAAGACAGAACTGGGGTGGAAGGCGGTTATTCTGGCTGGTAGTTTGTGACCAGAGGTGTTTCTCAAGGATTGGCACAGGGTCTTCTGGGTCCATAGAGTGTAGAGTATCTGGAGTTCTTGAGCACCTGTATTTACTAATCAATATCTTAACTAAAGTTGTTAAGCCCTTGTGCTTTCAGTTTAATCTTGTCAAGTTAAGCGTAGCTGGCACATTTCCCAGATTCTATGATTACTTAAAGAGATCTCCCATTCAGTGCCTTAGAGAGGTTGAATTGTATTGCTCAGTCACTCTTCCAAGCCTCTGATTCGGATGTTTAACCTTTTGTTTCCATCTCTTCCTGGGGATCCTGTTGTTCCTCCACACCTGGATCCAGTCTTTTGTGAGTGCACCTTGACAGAATTACCCCACTCATATGGACCCAGCGGAGGCTCTGAGCTTCTCCAGTCTGTGTTCAAGATATTTTACTGAGGTTCTCTGGATCAACAAGGTTCGTAAGGTCTCCCATGTTATGCTTTTTTTTCCAAGTTATATGTCATGTTTCTGAGTCAGATGCTATGTTTCTGAGCTATATGATCTTGCTATGCTTCCAAGTGAAATGTACTGTCTCTGAGTTATATGATTTTGCTATGTTTTCAGGTTATATGCTTTGTTTGCAAGTTATATGCTATGCTTTCAGCTCCAGTTCTGCTTTGTTTTTTCAAACCTGTCTTGACAGCTCCAGATCTGTTCTGGATTTTCTAGCCCTTTTCCACCTGATCTGCCTCAGGAATATCAGAGCTGTTCTACATTTCCCAGCACTAACTCAAGCTGCAGCTCTGCCTTGTGTTTTTTCAGATCTGCCTCAGCAGCACCAGAGCTGTTCTACATTTCCCAGCACTGCCTCAAGCCCCAGGTCTGTCTGCCTCAAGAGCATCAGAGTACTGCTTTGAGCTCCAGGGTCTAGCTTGTGTTTTTCAGACCTGCCTTGAGAGCTTCCCGGGCCATCAGGTGCTGGACTTGAGGAGGGAAGGTACTGTCATGAGCGCTACAGCCTGCCATAGAGCATTGAGCTCCTAGGGTTTTTGAGAACCAGTATTTACTAATCTATATCTTAACTAAAGTCGTTAAGCACTTGTGGTTTCAGTTTAATCTTGCTAAGTTAATTGTAGCTGCTTTCCAGATTCTATGATTATTTAAAGAGGTCTTCCATGCAGTGCCTCAATGGGATCATCGTGTCAGAGAGGATGAATTACCTCGTGGTGTTGGTCAGTCACTCTTCCAAGGCTCTGAATCTGACGTTTAACCTCTTCCTTCTGTCTCTTCCTAGGGATTCTGCCATCCCCATGCATCTGGGTCCAGTCCCTTGTGAGCGCACCATGACAGTAAGATGTATCAATGACTTGGATCAAGATGTAGATGGGCAGATTATCAGGCTTGCAGATGACACCAAAAATGGTGGAGTTGTGGACAGTGTAAAGTTAAGTCAAGTCACTTTTTATTGTCATTTCGAACATAACTGCTGGTACAGTACACAGTAAAAGTGAGACAATGTTTTCCAGGACCATGGTGCTATCAAATAATAGAGCGGGATGATATCAGTTATGATATGGGCAGAGAAGTAGCAGATAGAGTTTAATCTGGGCAAATGTGAAGTGTTGTACATCCCAAATCTGTCTCCTGAAAGGAGAAAGTGTACTGTTAATAGTAGCCCCTTAATAGCATTAAAGAACAAAAGGATCTTAGAGCCCAGATCATAGATCACTGAAACTGGCTAAACCAGTGCATATTATGTTAAAAGAGTGAATGGAACACTTGCCTTCATTGCTAGGGGTGTTGATCATAAGAGGAAGGAAGTGTACGGTCAACTTTAGTCATGCTGTTCTTGAAGTACTGTGTGCAGTCCTGGCTGCCCCATTACAGGACAAGGTGGAGACTGTGGAAATAGTGGGAGGTGTTTTACCAGGTAGCTGCATGGATTAGGGTCTGAACCAAAGGGACAAATTAGGCAGATTTGGGTTGCTCTCCCTTGAATAGTGGTGGCTGAAGGAGAGTCATGGAATCAGAATCAGATTTAATGTCACTGGATATGTTGTGAAATTTGTTAACATTGCAGCAGCAGTACAATGCAATATATGATAAATATAGGGAAAAACTGTACACATTCTTTATAACTGTATTGCAATATTCTGTTACTCATTTTTCCTTGTATTACCTTGATGTACTGATGTGGTGAAATGACCTATATTGATGACGTGCGGATCAAAGCTTTTCTCTGTACCTTAGCACAGTGTGTTAATAATAAACCTATTTACAATTTAACAACTTGGAGAGAGAACAGTGTTATGCTCCAGGTCATTAACTTGACATGTTCATTCTGTTTCTCTCTTTTTATGGTGGTGGGCTCAGCGGTCTTCCTAGCTCTCCTACTGTCTCCTGACATAAATCTGATTCACTTCCATGTCTGTATCAGTGAAAGGGAAGATGCATTGCCGCTCTTCTTGCTATCTCTTTCTCTTTAACCACAGCCAGTGTGTTGCTGCTGAGCACTACAATGTGTGCTGGAAGACATGTAGAGGTCAGAGGAGCCTGGATGACCTGGTGAAGAACTGTGCCCTTGGGAGGATATTCTTGATACCAGAGCACATTGAGACTCTCAGGGCTACAAGCCAGGTGCTTGTGGCATAAGATGCCTGTTAAAACGTGACAGGAACTCCTGAATTCTGACACAATAGGGAACCTGTGATGTTGGCACATGTTGAACACACTCTGCCTGCTCCTGTGGGCTGAAAAATAGATTTAATAATGCATTTGGGTAACCTCTCACTCACAGCAGGGACTGGGAAACTGAGTCAGGGAAATATATAGTACAAGAACAGACACTTTGGCTCAGAGAGTCCACAATGACCACCACCTATCTGTTAACACTAGTCCTACATTAGTTAGTCCTTGTTTTTAAAATTTCTTCTTGAACTCTCAGAAACTCCTCCCAGAATTTACCATTACCTGCAGACAAGAGACAATCATAATGGACAGTTAACCTACTGACCTACAAACCTTTGAGGAGTAGGAGGACACTGGAGCACTTAGAGGAAACCCAAGCAGGCATCTACCAGCCTCTCACTCGCTGCTACCACAGAAGGTGTCTGCGTACGGTGCTCTCTCACTCTCTCTCATTCACTGCTCCCAAGGGAACGTCCTGTTGTTCTCTAACTCCATCAATGCTCTTGGTGGATGGTGTCACAGCAAGGTTTAATCGATGCGGACTGAAGATTTGTACTCTATTTCAGGTTTATAATGTGTTCTAGTTTCTCATTCTGGTTCTGGTCACACTTTTTTTGTTGCTACTTTTGGGCAAATTTTGAATCGGGGTAGCCTACAGATAATGAACATTGAGCTGAACTGTTCTGAAATTTGCCTTTTGATTTTGTGTTTGAAATTCTGTATTTTTGCTCTTTTTTTGTCATTGTTGGGAGGGTGGGGGTTATGTTTGATATTTTTCTTTGAACAGGCTGTTTCCATGTTTCTTCTTTGTTTCATGACTGTGAGGAAGATGAATCCCAGGGTTCTATACTGCGTACATACTTTGATAATAAATGCACCATGAATCTTGATGCTGTGTTTCTCAGCTCTACCTATGCCCCTTCTGCAGCTGGCTCCATGTACCCATTATCTCACTGAGCACGTGGTTGCACCAATTGTTCACCGTCAGCCCCAGCCTTGCCCCTGTCTCTCTCTGCTCTACACTCTCAGTCCTGAAGGTGTGTCTCAACCTGATCCCCCTTGCCGCGACAGAAACTGCTTGACCCAGACAGTTCACCAGCAGTTCTCTTTTTACTGGGATTTTTAATATTTAGGTCTCATTTGAATAAAAAAGAGCTGTATTTTCCCAGACCTGACCTACATTGTTAAAAATCAATCATGGCTTTACCAGGTTGACTACTGTTGGCATTTGCTCAGGGACGTTTGAGCCTTATGCCAGAGGAAGTGTGCCATGAACAACACAAATTCTGCCAAAACATAAGAAGACAAATTACCTGACAGACGCTGAGGCAAAAAAAGAGCAAACTTGCTCTATTTCTGATTACCTGATGTCCCACTGCTCTATGCCTTCCTTTTTGAGTGTATAGACTATTTTCTATTCCAATATTTTTTAGTTGAATCAATCACTTTTTAGAAGTCCTATGTTATAAAACATCCATTTGTTAAGATTCCTTTGATTCAGGTAAATAATGAATGGATAGCAAGGAATGTTTCCTTGTTTAATTCTTAATCTGTGCAGTTTGCTCATTTTGCCTGAGTAAATGTTAACTTGGTGTAATTAAGTTCATAGAATATTTGCTAGAATTCCTGCTGTTACTTTAATGATGGACCTCTCAAGAGAGGTAAATGTATTTAATTCTGCTTCCTTTTTATTATTATCAGGGATGATAAGTGAAAAATTGCTACTTGAATTAGCTGCTGGAGGACTACTGAAGCCTTTAGATCCTTGCAATTATATACACTTCTAAGAAAAGGACCAGATGAAAACTTGTTCAGACAGACATCATAACTTTGATTCTTCATTCGATATATTCTCAGATTTAATGTTTTAAAATAGATTGAGTACCTAATTTTGGTTTAAATTGTGCCAAATAATGAAACTGAAAATAAAAATAATTCTGCAGATTCTGAAAATCTGGAAAAAAAACACGAAAACAATGGAAATGCAGGTCAGACAGCGTTTATCAAGCCTGTACACCAGGCACTTTCCAGGCTCCACCCAATTAACACAAGTCAGCTGCCACTCATCACCTGATGCCAATTTTAAACTCTGCTCTCATCCCCAGTCCTTTATTCACTGATCCAAACCAGCTAGCCTTAACCAATCACACACAGCCTCTGGTTACCTTGTTGCCTTGTCATGTTAACTATCTGTTCTCTCTTGTTCTGTGGCCCCATTATGGCTTGCTATTTTGCAGTTTAATGATGCAGTATTGCTTACTGCTAAATCACTTCCACCATTCTGCTTTAGGGTCAAGCCTCCTCTACATTTCCTAGCAGTATCAGTGGAAGGAGAAACAACTAACATTTCAGTTTCAAGACTTTTGGAAAGAATACAGGCCTGAAACCTCGTCTCATCTGAAACTGCATCACTGCCTGGTTCGGAAATTGTACCATCTTGGATCGCAAGACCCTGCAGCGGATAGTGAGGTCAGCTGAGATCATCGGGGTCTCTCTTCCCACCATCACAGACATTTACACTACACACTGCATCCGCAAAGGAAACAGCATTATGAAGGACCCCATGCACCTCTCATACAATCTCTTCTCCCTCCTGCCGTTTGGGAAAAGGCTCCGAAGCATTCGAGCTCTTATGACCAGATTATATAACAGTTTCTTCCCCCAAGCTATCAGACTCCTCAATAACCAAAGCCTGGACTGACACCTTGCCCTACTGTCCTGTTTATTATTTATTGTGATGCCAGTACTATTTTTGTGCACTTTATGCAGTCCAGTGTAGGTCTGTAGTCTAGTATAGCTTTCTCTGTTTTTTTTATTACGTAGTTCAATCTAGTTTTTTGTACTGTGTCATGTAAACCATGGTCCTGAAAAACATTGTCTCATGTCTACTATGCACTGTACCAGCAGTTATGGTCAAAATGACAATAAAAGTTGACTTGACTTTATTCCCCTCCTTAGATGCTGTCTGACCAGCTGAGTTTGTCCAGCATTTTGTATGTTTTGCGTAAGATTTCCAGCAGCTGCAGAATCTCTCATGTTTAAGAGAACATATAAGTTAGTTTTAAGTAGCAGAGAGGGTAGGGGAGGGTTCTGATTGGAACAATGCATTATCTATCTCCAATAGGGTAGAGATTGGGAAATCTTATGTGGAGATTAAGGAACACTTTTCTCTGTGTAAAACAAAGAGAAATAAAAAACTGACAGATTCAAATTGAAGGGAAGTAGATTTATAACTCATTGTAACAGTGTTAGAGGACCAGACAAGAAGACCAGAACAGGGGTGGAATGGTAGACTATAGTGACAGGCAACTGGAATTTCGGATTCACGTCAGTGTACAGAGTGTAGACAATCTGTAAAACACCCAATCTCCATTGTAGAGGAGGACACATTGTTAGCACTAAATGCAATACACTAGACTGGGAAAAGAGGAAATCAGTTACTGTTTTTCCTAAAAAAGATCCCTAGATCATAGAGGAGAGACGTGGAAGGACAGGGACTGCACCTCCTGTAGCAGCCTGGGGGGAAAACCTTACTATAAGTGTATACCTCAGATAAATACTTTGCGGAGATTTGTGATATATATGATTACATGATATATATGTACAATGTCTGAAATACATCTTATGGAAATGTTTGTTTGATGATGAACTTCAATAAAAAAATAAATTACAAAAAAAAAGAAAGCACGTGCACAAATTGGCAATAATCTTCTAAAAAGTTCTCTCCTGTGCCATGGTAATTTTGAGCTTTATTATCATTGATTAATGAATTAGTAACGATAATTATGGTCTAGTTTAACAAAAAAAAGATGACTCCTATTGCTTATTTTCATGTTTTCATTGTTTTACTATTAGTAAAAACATAACAGAGACAGACTGAAATAAATGAAGTATTGTAAAAAAATGTTTTTTTTCTGTTATTATCACTGAATCTCCAGTGTTCACTCGCAAATGACAGAAAATAATACAATTTAAGTAGAGAGAAGCCAATGGCAAATGGGATAACCATTTTCTATCCAAGTACTGATGAGTCTACAAAGTGTGTGCCGATTTTAAAATGTTATATATTCTTGCAGTTGTCTAGCTGGTGTTAAGCCAGCATGGGATGTTTCCTGTGAAAACATTTTAGTGCTGTTAGGTTCTAAAAAAATCATTCAGATTCATTTTATTTATCACGTGTACATTGAAACGTACAGTGAAATGAGTTGTTTGTATTAACAAAAGAAACCCCTAAAGAGGTGCTGAGGCCAGACTTCAAGTGTCGCCACACATTCCAGCACCTACGTGTGTAGCACGGTCATAATGCTTGCCAGAACAACACAAAACACAAAAGAACAAAAAGCAACAGAAGACAACAAAACAACAGCAAAATAAATCCCATTTCTCCTTCTCACCCACCCATCTACAGACATACACTGTCATCCATCCATAGGACAGGCACCCTCTGGTCTCCAGCCTCTGGAGGATTCAAGGATTCACAGACAATGGGCTTCAATATTCTCAGTTGTCACGCAGACCTAGGTCTCCTGCCACTGGGGTTTGGCTTCTGGACTTCCGATCAACCATCAGGTTTCAATCTTCAGTGTCGACTCAGGACTCACAGATCACGACGAATGAGGACTCTAACCTCCAGTGCTCGAACACCCAAATCGACAATGATCAGGACCATAAATGTGAGGCGTTGATCTCCACTCTCCCTGACTCGTGTATCTACGGAAGGGGAGTAGAATCATTGTCACTCAATCCTCTTGTCTACATGGTGGTCTGATCCCAGAACCCACTGACAACTTGCTAAGCTGGGGTGGGCATCAGCCCTCTTCTTCACTGGAGTCTGTCTTTCTTCCCTTCCACTCTCCTCCCACTCTCCGCATCTCAGACCCTCAACTCCCATTCCCCCATAAATCTGTCCCGTCTCCTCCCACCCTACCCCATCTCCTCCCCTCCCTCCCAACCATGCTGTGAGGAGGCCCTGTGCATCATCCAGTCCTGTTCTACACCGGCAGGTCCTTGCCCTGATGGATGTCTAGAGGCCATTGCTAGTGTCACCCTTCAACATGCTGGAGGGGGCAGGTGATGTAGCCCTCCTTCCCCAAGTTAAAGTGTAGCATTTCCCATACCAGGTGAAAATGGTGCCGAACTTCTGTTGTTTCATCTGTCACTAAAGATAATTATTATCGAATAGGTTCAAGGTTTATTATCGAAGTACAGTACATTTATCAGTATATGCTATCCTGAGGTTCATTTTCTTGCAGGCATTCACAGTAAACACAAAGAAACACTATAGAATCAATGAAAAACCGCATACAACAGAGATAGACAAGCACCAAAGTGTAAAAATCAACAAACATGCAAATACCAAAAGTAAGTATTGAGAACATGAGTTGTAGAGTCCTTGAAAGTGAGTCCATACATTGTGAAATCAGTTCGGAGTTGGGTGAGTGAAGTTAGCCTGATGTTTGAGGGATAATAACTGTTCCTGAACCTAGTGATATGGGACCTGAGGATCTTTCCCCATCACAGCCACCAGGAGCGCATGCCCTGGATGGTGGAAGTCCTTGACGATGGATGCTGCTTTCCTGCAGTACTGCTCCTTGTAGATGTGCTCAATGTTGGGGAAGGCTTTTCCTGTGACGGGCTGGGCTGTTTCCACTACTTTTTGTAGGCATTTCCATTCAAAGGCGTCGGTGTTCCAAAGCAGGCTGTGATGCAACCAGTCAGGATATTCTCCACTTTCCACCAAGCATCTATAGAAGTTTGTCCAAGTTTTAGAATCTACACAACTTCTATGAAAGTAGAGGTGTTGCCATACCTTCTTTGTAATGGCACCCACATGCTGGACTCAGGGGAGATCCTCTAAAATGATAACACTGACGAACTTAAAGTTCCATACACCACCCACCTCTGATCCGCTGACCGAGGTGTGGCTCATGCACTTCTGGTTTTAACTGTTTTGTTTTGCTGATAAGAAGTTATTGTGGCACTATTGAGACAAATTTTCAATCTCCCTCTTACATGCCAATTTGTCTTCTTTGCTACAGCCAAAAGCAGTGGTATCATCAGCAAACTTAAATATGGCATTAGAGCAGTACTTAGCCTGAGTCACAAGTATAAGGTCAGTTGAGAAGAGAGTTAAGCACACTGTCTTGTGTTGATGGTGATTGTGGAGGAGGTGTTGTTGCCAGTCCAAAACTGATTAGGATCTGCAAGTGACGTAACTGAGGATCCATTTGCACAAGGAGATAATGAAGTCTAGGTATTGGAGCATCTTGATTATTTTTTAGGGGATGAAGGTGATGAATGCAGGGTTGTAGCTAATAAAGGTGTTTTGATGTGCGCACCTTCACTGTCCAGGTGTTCCAGAGTAGAATGAATTGGAGAGGATCCAAGTTGCTCCTCGGGCAGGCGTTGATATATTCTGGTTCAGATGCTTTCCGTGGATTCAGCCTCCTGAAGGCAGCCACACTTCAGCTTCAGGACTGATTTCATAGGATCATTGGGGGATTTAGGGGCTCAGATGGATTCCCCATGCTCTGACAGTCAAAGTGAGCACAGAAGGCATCAAGCTCATCTGGAAGTGAAGCCCTGCTGTCTCCCATGTCGCTTGATTTTGCTTTGTAAGAGGTGATGGCATTCAAACCCTGTCTCGGGCAGGAGTAGATACGTTTCATGACCAATCTCTCAAAGCACTTCATCACAGTGGAGTTAAGTGCTACTGGAGCCTGAATAACCACACCAGATTGAACAGACCAAGCTCCATCTCTTTGTTCAGCCAGTGCTTCTGTTTGGGAAAGATTGAATGATTTAATGAGAACAAGCTTATCCGTGAGTGACAACTATAAAATTTGTAACAACTATGGTGCATTCGCTCAGATCCTCTGATGAGTCCCTGAGCATGGCCCAGTCCACCAACCTGAAGCAATCCCATAGCCACTCTTCTGCCTCCTGTGACCACCTCTTTGTTTTTCTTTTCTCCAGAGCTTTGCTCCTTAGCCACTGCCTGTATGTAGCTTGGAGGACAGCCGGATGATCAAATCTTCTGAAATGTAGTCTCGGGATGGAACTGTAGACTTTCCTAATTGTTTTGTAACAATGGTTGAGTATGTTGGGGCCATTAGTGATACAGGTGATAGGCTGATGAAAACTGGGCAGCGGTTTCATAAAACAAGCCTAACTGAAGTCCCTGGCAATGATTTGAAAGGCACTGGGTAAGCTGTTTCTTGCTTGCTAGTTACATCACACTGAGAGATCTGGCTTTGGCGGTATGTTAATTACAATGAGGATCATGGAGGAGAACTTTCTTATCAGTAGCCCTGAAGAAGGGTCTCGGCCCGAAACATCAACTGTTTACTCTTTTCCATAGATGTTGCCTGACCTGCTGAGTTCCTCCAGCATTTTGTGTGTGTTCTCTTGGTAAGTAAAATGGATGATACGTAATAATTAGATGTCCCAGGTTGGGAGAACAAAAGTGAGACAAGACAGTTATGCCCGAGCACCACGAAGAGTTTATCATAAAATATAGAACCCACCTCTTGCCTTTTCTAATTCAGCAGCTCGGTCCACCTGGTGGATTGAGAACCTCCTCTGACCGAACTGGTGTACCTGGCATGTCCTTAGTGAATCATGTCTCCATGAAACAGAGAACACAGCAATCCTTCATTTGCCTCCTGACACCTTGTAGTCTTCCTCTCCGCTCTCTCTTCTGGCTATGATGATGGTCCTTAGAGGTACTGTACCTGCATAGCTGAGAGACAAGTCTGCTGAGTCCTTCAGAAGATTGTGAAATTGCTAGTTTTACTGGATGGTTCAGAAGTACATTACTTCAAGGGAAATTAGAGGCTGCAGATTTCAGCAATGGTAGTTCAGAAGAGGTTTATCTAGATGTTTTGTGTGTATGAATCTTTTGTAAATGGTGCAGTTTAAAGAATCAGGGAGCAATACTGAATGTTGCATAACAATCAAATTTTTATGTGTTCTCTCTTTGGCATGAATGCTGTAAGTTTGCCCCTCCTGATATAGGGAGTGGCAGGCAGGAATGGAGGAGCAGATCAAAAAGAGCGAGTGATCCTTTCAAATGCTGCACGCAGAGGAGAGGAGAATATGTCCACTCCACTGTTATGTTGAAGTCCCAAGGAAACTAGAGGAATATGTTCTGATTTAAGATCCTAGTTCTCTTTCCACTGATGCTGGCTGACCTTCTAAGTTTTTCCACAGCTTTCTGTTCTATATTGAACCATCCCTCTTATGATCCCAAAAATAAATCACTGTGTTCTGCACATGTACTTCAGAACTATTTCTGAACAGTTAGCAACAGAGAAAGTGAAGCAGATGTTAACATATTATGATACAAATATTGAAATTTATGGACAAAAAGGACTAGCTGGATTAACTTAAAAGTAACAGTTATGCTGCATCCACTTTAGAACATTAGAAATGAACCTTTCCTTAGTTCACGTCCTCTCTTTCTTTATTTTCCAAAACACTGAATGTTGCACATGAAGCAATAGTTATACTCAAAATCATACACAAGGCACATTTTAAAGTAACACATTGACATTCAGTGGAAGAACAGTCAATTCATGGTATAACAAAGTAAATATTACACTTGGGAATTTGGTAATCTACTCAACCAATGAACAGGTTCTAAGCTGCTCAGGAAAATATTTACTGACTGCATTGAGTTTTTCTAATTCCCCGGACTGCTGAACTATGCACACAAAATATAGAGGAAGAAGTTCCTAATCATATATGTAATGTTTTCAGCATGTACTTTCTCCTTTAGTAAAAAAAAACATAAGTAGACCAAGTTTTTTTAAACAGTAGAAAATGATCGAGTGCAGAGGGACCTAGATCTGAATTACTGAAAATTAATGTGAAATTACAGCACGGAATTAGAAAGGTAAATGTTGCATTTTCCTTAAGGCAAGATATTAAGGGTACAAGTAACGATGTCAGAGACATATAGCACAGCATCAGGTCCTATGACCCAACTTGTCCACATCAACTAAATTGCCTACTTCAACCAGTGCTGTGAATGGCCCATATTGCGACAAATATTTTCCATCAATGTTCCTGTCTAAATGTCTTTTAAGTATATTTGCACCTGACTCTGCCACCTCCTTTGGTAGCTCACTCCACTTTAGCACCACCCTCTATATAGGTCCCTAGGAAACCCAAAAATCTGTACATTGGTCTCCAAACCTAAGGAAGGGTAAGTTTGCATGCAGGAAAGGTTCATGACACTGATTGTTAAGACAGTGAGTTGTCTGAAGGACAGAGATTAAGCACACTGAGCTTGAGCACTCTACAGTTAGAATGATGAGAGGTCATTTTATTGAAATGTACAGATTTCTTACTGGCCTTGACAGGATAGATGCAAGGATCATGTTTCCCCTGGCTGATGTGTCTCAAACCAAGGATCATGTTCTCAAAAAAGGGACTGACCATTCCAGGACCAAGATGCAAAGAAACGTCCTCAGCTGAGATGACGTGGGTGACAAGTTGGGGAGGGCTGGGGTGGTGAAATCTTTGCTCAAAAGTGCTGTGGAAGCTCAGTCATTGTGGGTATTCAGAGACTGACTTTTACATATTTAAGGATGAATTGAATATGAGTTTAGTAAAGAAAATTGCACAGGGTAAAGAATCAACAATGATCTTAATGAATAATTGGAACAGATAAAAAGGACAGGCCAAGTGACTTGATGCTTGTTTTTTTCATGTCTGCATATTCTGTTCTAGATGTCCTGCTTTATTAATAAGTGTGTTAAAATCTACCTAATAGAACTCAAAATATAGTTTCACATGCAATGAACAAATAATTGACAGGAGTATTCACTTCACAACACAGCAACATGGCAAATGTTTGACCATGAAGAATTATACTGACACTAGTGATTAATGAACAGAAATGATTAAGCTGTCGTGGAGGTGATACACAATTAAGTTTAGTCAGACTATAATTACTGAATCATTATGTCGTTTATTTACTAAATCTTTAGGCTCTTCCTCAACGTAACCTACAGTTTGAGAGCCAGTACAATTATTCTCTGCCTAATTCCATTTTAGAACAGGTCAGGAAATGGGGAACTTTCACTCCCACCCATAAAGTGAAAGAGAAACTGAGGTTATATAACACAAGTGGCATTCAGTGAAAGGTTTGTGTTCCAGCATGTAATATCTGGGAACTCATTTGTTGTG
Source organism: Hemitrygon akajei (assembly GCF_048418815.1). Taxonomy (NCBI): domain Eukaryota; kingdom Metazoa; phylum Chordata; class Chondrichthyes; order Myliobatiformes; family Dasyatidae; genus Hemitrygon; species Hemitrygon akajei. The sequence goes on from NC_133125.1 coordinate 113,297,764, forward strand.
CTGCTTGCAAAAATAAGTACAAAGAGATAGAAGTATCAACAGCACAACTCTTATTGAAGGGAAATGCTCTCAAACAAATACCAATATCTTTTGCAGCAATGTATCAGACTAATACCTAGTTCAAGTTCAAGTATATTTTTATATTCCCAGGTATCGATACCATAAAAATGAGCTCATTACAGCACATTAAAAACAAAACAAACAAGTTAACATAAACTTCATTTATCATAAATTATACATAGTTTATACATGCTGAAAAAAATAAACAACAATATAAACATAACAACAAGTGCAAGCTTAAGAGAATGGGAAGAAATACAGTCCAAGGTAGTGTTTGGGTTTGTCAGGTCAGTTCAAGAATCTGTTGGCAGTGGGGAAGAGCTCTTGTTGAACTTTGAGGTGTAGTTACGTAGGCTCCTGACAGCAGCATCAAGAAAAGCACATGGCCCGGATGACTAGAGTCCTTGATCATAGACGTCACTTTCCTCTTCTGGATGTCTTCAATGGTAGGGTAAGATGTAACCGTGATTGAACTAGCTGAGTCCACCACTCTCTGTGGTCTCCTGTGATTCTATGCATTGGCATTTCCATGCCAAGCCATGACACAACCTTTCAGAATGTTTTCCACTGAGGAAGTTTGACAGAATCTTTAATGGTATGCTGAATCTTCTTAAGCTTCTAAGAAAGTAGAGACACTAGCCTTCCTTCGTCATGGTTGCATCGATGTGCTGGGCCCAGGATAGGTCCTCTGACATGTTGAAACGCAGGAATTTGAAGTTGTTCACCCTTTACATGGCAGGATTTCATATGTTCACCTGACTTCCCCTTCAGTTCCTTGATCTTCCTGACATTGAGTACAAGTTCATTGTTATCACAAGATCACAAGACAAAGGAGCAGAAGTAGGCCATTCGGCCCATCGAGTCTGCTCCGTCACTCCACCATGAGCTAAACTATTCTCCTGTCTAGTTCCAATTTCTGGCTTTTTTCCCATATCCCTTGATACCCTGACTAATTAGATACCTGTCAATCTCCTCCGTAAAAACCCTCAATGATTGGGCCTCCACAGCTGTATGTGGCAACGAATTCCATAAATCCACGACCCTCTGGCTAAAAATATTTCTCCTCATCTCTGTTTTAAATGGGTACCCTCTAATTCTAAGACTGTGACCTCTTGCCCTGGACTCACCCACCAAGGGAAACAGCCTTTCCACATCTACTCTGTCCAACCCTTTCAACATTTGAAATGTTTCTATGAGATCCCCTCCCATTCTTCTATACTCTAATGAATACAATCCAAGAGCTGACAAACGCTCCTCATATGTTAGTCCCCGCATTCCAGGAATCATCCTAGTGAATCTTCTCTGAACTCTCTCCAACATCAGCACATCCTTTCTAAGATAGGGGGCCCAAAACTGCACACAGTATTCCAAATGAGGTCTCACCAGTGCCCCATAGAGCCTCATCAACACCTCCTTACTCTTATACACTATTCCTTTTGAAATTAATGCCAACATGATACTACTCAAAGAGCTCTCTAGTCTATGTCTTCCCATTATAGTTTGTGACTCCACCAGCAGTGGCATTATCAGTGAATTTGTAGATAGTGTCAGATCTATGCTTAGTCACACAGTTGTAGGTATTGATAAAGTAGAGCAAGGGTTAAAGCATACAACCAGATTGGTATTGGTATTCATTATGTAGCAAGATACAGTGAAAAGCCTGTCTTGCATACTGTTAATACAGATCAAACCTTCACACTATGCAGTGCATTGAGCTAGAATAATGTAAAACAATAAAAATACAGAATGAAGTGTAAAAGCTGCCTAGAAAATGCAGTGCAGGTAAATAATAAAGTGCATAATAATGATGAGATAGATTTTAAGGTTTTGAGTCCATTCAAGAGTCTGATAACAGTGGGATGAAAACTGTCCTTCAACATGGTGGTGTGTGCTTTCAGGCTTTTGTATCTTCTGATCAATAGGAGCGAGGAGAAAAGAGAATGTCCGGGTCTTTGATTATGTTGGCTGTAATTATGGCAGTGAGAAGTATAGACAGAGTTCATAGAGGGGAAACTGGCTTTTGGGATGTGCTGAGCGCTGTCCACAGCTCTCTGCAGTTTATTGTGGTCATGTGCAAAATAGTTGCCATAGCCAAGCTGTTATGCATCCAGACAAAAATTGGTAATGGACGACAGGAACATAGAAAATGTTTTTGGCTTCATGAGGAATTAAAGCTGTTAGTGAGCTTTATTGGCCGTGAGATCAATGTTGTTGGACCAGGACAGCTACTGGTGATCTTCACACCTAGGAACTGAAAACTGAAAATAGAAGAATTGCAGATATTGGGTTTTCCAGTAGTACTGATGGGTCTCACTATAAAGGTTTCCAACATTTTCTGTCTTTATTTCAGATTCTCAGTGTCTGCAACTTTTATTTTTTTAATTTTCACTTTGGCACATTGAGTCTTTTGCTCCACAGCTTATTTCCGGACTCTTGTTGCCACACAGTTATTTCTGTGAATCTTTGGAGTCATCCTGCCTAGATAAATCACCTTCTCTCTCCCTGAGCTGCCTGTGACAAGTAAGTAAGTATTTGGGTAATGCTTCTGATTTGAGTTACTCAAGCCACATTGTCTTTTACTGGACCTGGACTCAGAGCGTCTTTTCCATCAGGATATTTTATTCTGGCAAGTAGATTGCATTGATTTGCAAGTCTGTTTCTCGACATCTCAGTTATCTTGATGGGACATTCTATAATTAATACCTCAGTATTTTGCTGCTATTATGATGCAATACTTGCTTTGCCCGTTGAAATTAGTAAATCATTCAACAGTGAAATAAATATTTGCCCGGTGCTATTGATTACCACATGAACAATAAGTGTGTGAATCCATGACACACAAAGCATTCTCTCAATGTGGGTTTTATACCTCTGAAAGTGCAGCCCTCATTTGTATTATTCACTGACACTTCAGGTCATCTGCTATTCCTAGTGGCCTTTGACCTATGTTGCAGATATGTACAAGTAAGCTTTCCTTGAGTTTTGATGATAGGTAACACTTGCAGTTCTTGGCAAAAATGCCCAAATCATCACCATATAGCATTTATATTGCACTAAGTCTATTCCTTCATCAGAATTCCTGTCCACACTGAGAGTGCTGCCTAAGATTGTCATACTCCCAAATTACAATTGCATTTTCTCTTACAGGCACAGCTATCTCCATAGCTCGCAACAATATCATTTGAATCATAATACATGGGAGCAGAACTGGGCCATTCAGCCCATTGACTCTGCTGTCATTTGATCATGGCAGATTTAATTTTCCTCTCGACCTGTTCTCCTGCCTTCTCACTCTAAGCTTTGACACCCTTACTTATCAAGAGTCAATCAACCTCTGCTTTCAATATACCAAACCGACATGGCATCCACAGCATCTTAGCAATGAATTGCATATATTCACCAACCTCTGTCTCAGAAATTCTTCTGCATCTTTGTTTTAAATGGACTACCTTTCATTCTGAGGTTGTCTGGTTCTAGACTCTCTCACTACTGAAAACATTTTCTCCGTCCACTCCGACTAGACCTTTCAATATTCAGTTAGTCTCAGTGAGATCATCCCTAAAGCTTCAGCAAGTACAGACCCAGAGCCATCACACATTCCTCATATGTTAGCCCTCACACACATAGAAGCAGAATTAGGCTATTCAGCCCATTGAGTGTATTCTACCATTCCATCGTGGCTGATTTATTATCTCTCTCAACCCCATTCTCTTGCCTTCTCCCAGTAACCTTTTGATGACCTTACTAATCAAGAACCTATCAACCCCCGCTTTAAATATACTCAATGACTTGGCCTCCAGAACCATCTGTGACAATGAATTCCACAGATTCCACTAGATCCTCACCAACACCAGCACATTCTCACTTTCCTTCCATAAATATGGGGCCCAAAATACTCCATATGTGGTCTGACCAACAACTTACAAAGGCACAGCATTACATTCTTTCTTCTATGTTCTAATCCTCTTAAAATGAATGCTAACATTGCAGTTGCTTTCCATATTACAAACTCCACCTTCAAGTTAACCTAAGTCCTGAACTAGGACTCCCAAATCTTTCGCATCTCCAATTTCTAAATGTTCTCCTTATGTAGAAAATTGTCTATTCTTTTATTCCTTCTACCAAAGTTCATGACCATGTATTTCCATTTTTGCATTCGATCTACTTTTTTTTTGCCCATTCTTCAAAACGATCTAATTCTTTTTCCGGACTCCTGCTTCCTCAATGTTGCCTGCCCCTCCACCATTTTGCTTGGCAGTGTACATAAATATGGTTGAAATGACAATAAACTTGAACTTTTGACCTTTGTTCCTTTTTCCACTCAGATCATTGCTTGGCTGTCTTCTCAAAAAAGCAGCATCTAAAATTAATTGTTAATATACCGAGGAAAGAGCTGAAGGAATGGCCCTGGGTAAAGCTGAAACAAAGATCGTTCCACAAAAGAACACACATTGCTTGAGCTCACATGAGGGGGTCATTGCTACAGTTTTGATCTGGAAAATGTGAATGCAGCTGGAAGGGAAATCAGAACAAAAAAAAACTACAAATGGAGGAACTCAACAGGTCAAGCAGCATCTATGGAAGCATATGGATGCAGTAAATTTTGGGTCGCAATCCATGCCCCCATCTCCACCCCGCTTCACTGCTTCAGCTCTAGAGGGGAGACAGGCGGTATTGAGCAGTGAGGAATGGAGTGAGGCAGGAGCTGCCAGATGGGGAGGGACTGATGAGCTGAAGATTCAACAAGGGAGAGGGGCAGGGGTGGATGTAAAGTTAGAGGCTGGAAAGTGAAAGGACTAAACATTCTGAAATCTGATAAGGAAGGTTAATGAGCAGAGCCAGATACAGGGGTATAATGGACAGAAGGAGTGTTGTGGTCCTGGATAGTGGTGAGGGAGAAGGTGTCAGAATGGGTGTTGCACCTCTTAAGGCTGCAGAGGAAAGTACGAAGAATTGGTGAAGGGTGAGTAGAGTGGTTTGGTGGGGAGGGGTGAGTGAACCGGTGAGCCATGGACAGAGTGGTCCCAGTAGAAAACAGAAAGGGATGGGGATGGAAATGTGACGAGTTGTGGTATCATTTTGTAGCTGTTGGAAATATGGAAGAATAATGCTCTGAATCCAGAGGCTGCTGGGCTGAAATGTAAAGACTATGGAAAGTTTATCTCTGATCATTCTTGGGGGAGGTGCAGTGAGAGCAGAAGTGTGGGAAATTGAGGGGCTATGGATGAGGACTCCATGTATCATGACAATAGGGAAGCCCCCCCCCCCCATTTCCTGGAGGTATCCTGAAATAGAGTCTCATCTTCAAGAACAGATGTGGTGGAGCCAAAGAAACTTGCTTTCTTACAGGAAACTGGGTGAAAGGAAGTGTAGCATTGGGAGTCTGTAGACTTACAGCAAATATCAGCATATAGTTTGTCTCCTGAGATGGGAAGGGATGTTATTTAATATGAATGAATATGGTTGGGAAAAGAACCAAAAATGACACATGGAAACATTTCTGCAATGTGTGGTTGGGTTCTAAATTGTACTGCTGGTGTAATTATGAAAGCAGTTTTAATTATAGCTTTCAGAAGGAAGATGGATAAGTATTTGAAAGGAAAGCAAACAAAAACTAAAAACAGGGCAATGGGGAAAAACAGGGGAGTGGACCAGCTGGAACTTACTGTCAGAAAATAGAATTAGACTCAATAACCAAAGGCCTCCATCTGCACAGAGACCATTTTGTTATTTAATTGCTGTTTCTTGGTGTGACATTAACAGAATATTCAACCATTAAAATTGTGACACAAACAGTCCCAAATCTCACATTTTCAATCTTCCCAGAACAGCTGCCTCCACCTAATTGAACACTGACAACTCTAGTCTGCAAGGCCAATCATGAGTTCAAGTTCAAGCATATAAATGCCATGAAAATTAGCTTTTTGCAGCAGCAGCACAGTACATTACAAATATGACAAACATAAATTAACATAAATTATACAGCACACAATAAACAAAAAAAATAACATTATTACAAGTTAAAGGAAATAACGCCCAAGATAGATTTAGGAATTTTCAGAATGTTTCCAGAATCTAATGGCAGTGGGGAAGAAACCATTGTTGAATCTTGAAGTATGGTTTACAGGCTCCTGTGCCTCCTGTCTGATAGCAGGAATTGGAAGCAGGCATGGCCCAGGTGGTGGGGGTCCTTGAAGATGAACAGTGCCTTCTTGAGACATCACTTCTTATAGATATCCTTCCTAATTGAGAAAGATGTACCTGTGATGAAACTGGCTGAGTTCACCACTCTGTTCTCTATAGCCTCTTGCATTCCTGTGCATTGGAGCTTCCATGACAGGCCTTGATGCAACCAGCAGGTTTCCATCTAACATCTGCAGAAGTCTTTGAAGACTCGTCAATCACTTTAAACTTCTAAGATAGAGATACTGACACCTATGTTGTTGGTCAGTGAGGAGCAGATGAAGTTTCTGACCTGTACTGATTTTGTTTTCCCAGTGAGGAAGTTGAAGATCCAATTTCAGAGGAAGCTACAGAGGTCCAGGTCTTGGAGCTTGACAATAAGATTTGAGGTGATGATGGTTAGAATGCTGAGCTGCCTACCAGTCCTCAAAACATAAAATAAACTTGTCACATGATTATTTTAAGTCTGAGCAAAAAAAAATTGGGCTTCATCTGAGTAACGCAGCCTGTTTCTAAAGTATTGATGCCACAGTAAGCCAGAGATATGGAAAATGCATCAGTAAATACTATGGGAATAGAATTCCATCAACAAGTGTTAAAAAAATCCAATGTAACATGGCTTCGTGTCTAATGAAGAGATGCTGAATGCAGAAAATTTGTATTTTCAAAATCTTATATGCAAAATAGGTCATTGTGCATTTTGATACACATTACTATTTCTCAAATCCTAATAAGTAGATCAAAAATTCAAATTAACTGGAAATCCAAAATAAGCTTGAATGATGATGGAAGAAAATGAATTGTCAATTTGCTCAATACATTAATTCACAAATAAATCAAGGTTGGCATTCATTTCTGCCCAGATTGCTAGTTTTGATGTCATCAAATTAACCACACCACTTTTAAATAATTGATTTTTCTTTTCAAAATTAATGACAATCTGGTAACATTTTATCACCGAATCAAACAGCACACAAGGAGTCCTTTCAGCTCATCGAGACTGACTTATCTTGAATTTGTCTTCACAATAATATTGCAAGCTATTTTTCATGAAACTATCCATTTCATTTTAGAAACATTGGCTGACTTTACTTACACCGTCTTTGGAGGAAGCAAATTTAGGTTGGATTAATCCTGATGCAGCTGTAACCAGCTGAACCAGCCTGAGAATATTGCTTTCCAATGATGATAAAATGCATGGATTAATTCAACTCCTCATCAATAAGCTCACTGTTTTCACCACAGGCTATTCTTTAAGGTTGTGTGGAAAATTAAGGAATTAAGGATATTCAAAACATTCAGTGTAATTTCTTAATTTGTATACATGCACTGGCATCATACACTGGGTGGTCTCTTAAGTTACCTGATAAGGTAACCGTAGCCTTTGGCCAGGAGCAGATGTCATCAGGTGGTACCCAACCTTCATAGAGTGTTTCAACCTTTAGCCACTACACTCTCCAGCTGGTGGCTCAGCAGTGGTGGACAAGTTACTGCCCAGCTGCTTCTGACTTCCAGATCAATGTCTCTTGCCTGCTCCATATCCTGCAAGAGGCTTTTTCTGCTTCCTCCTCAATCCTGCAAGCTGCTTGGTTCTTGTTCTTTTCATCAAGATCCAGCAGATACTGCAACCTCCATGCCAAACTTGCTGGGAACCCTCCACAGCTGATCTCCACGGGGAATAGCCACTTCTGCCATCCTTTGTCCCTGCACTCCTGGACAGAGGGCTGGTATTTCAGTGTCTTCCTCTCATGATCCACCTCGCATCTTTCCTCCCCTGGTACTGTGAGCTCCACCTGGATGATTTTCTTGTCTTCGGTGGACCACAATAAGATGTCTGGTCAAAGTGCATGGTTTGCAGCTTCCTCCCCACATTGACCCTTATCTCCCATGATTTGGCAGTTTGCAGCAGCTTGGATTGAGGCCTCTTTGATATGACTGACGTGGCCCTCTCCTTGATGAAAATGACTGCCCTGTTTGCCTCTTTGCCAGCTGGACTCTTTTTACACCTCTCCCGCTCTAGTGTGTCAGCAAGAGACAGCAGAACCTTGTTGTGGTGCCACCTATACCATCCTTGTGTTAAAGCTGTTTTGCATCCAGACAGCATGTGTGCCAGTGAAATCCCCGACCACAAAGCTTGCAGTTAGATTCCTTTCGCAGTCCCCATGTGTGCAGCTGGGATGTTGGAGGGAGGCTGTCATACACGGACCACAGGAGAAAAGAAATGCAGGATGTTCCAGTCTTCAAAACTCTGATCTTGCACTTGGGAAGATCCCATTTCATCCAGGCACCCTGTAACACCAACTCCACTGCCTTTGATAACTGCCTTTTATCCGTGGGGTTCCATACCTCTAGTTGGACAATGACATGTCTATCCCTTGCACTTGCACTCCCCTATCATTGGAAGTATGCAAAGCTGAGGACTTGCCATTCCCGGCATTGGTTGCCAATGATGTCTCTGAACTATGGGGAGCTCAATGCATGGTCTATGCCCAAGTTGGCGGCCCACTTCTGGCCTGATCTGGTTGTGACTCCTGCTCGGTTTAATAGCTAGTCGTCAGAGCCTCTAGAGGGTTAACACTCTCCACACTTTGCCACCTTGAACTCCTCTACTACCAAAGACAATGGTAGGTAGCTGCCCTGATATTATGTCGAGCCCCACTGAAGCAAAGCTTTGAGGGGATCGCCAGCCAGCTCCACAGGTGCTTGTTGACTGTCCTCTCGATGCCTTCTACAATGGTCATATGACGTGAAAAGCCAGAGCAGCCTTGGTAGAAGATCATGTTAGTAGAGCCATGTCTTAAATTTACCAGGAACTCTGGTTTTGTCAATCTTCTTCAGCCACTCTCCAGTCTGCTTTACAGAGTCAGTGATGTTGGCGCTATCCGTCATTGCTGCATTAAACCACTTTCCAAGACACCTTACTGGGTTGTCATCTATGGATGGAATGACTTCTCCCTGTACTTGAAGACTGAACTTGCTAGTAACCTTATCCTTTTTCATCAGAATGCATCAGGACTTCCTGGCCTTGAAGGTCATCCTAGGCTGGGTAGCTACATTGTCCAGGGTTTCCAACTTTGCAAATGAATCCCTTTCACATATGGGTGGTGTTCAAGCTCTATTGCATAAATACCATTGTCATCAGTTCAAATATCAGTGGCAGCTTCCTGCTGCAATTCCTTCAGAAATGTAAGTTACTTATACTTTGTACTTTATACTCTGCACAAAACTTCATTCTAAATATCATAGAAACATAGAAAACCCACAGCCCATAAAGCTGTGCCGAACATGTTCTTACCTTAGAAATTCTCTAGGGTTGCCCATAGCCCTCTATTTTTCTCAGCTCCATGTACCTGTCCAGGAGTCTCTTAAAAGACCCCATCATATCCTCCTCCACCATTGTCATGGGCAGTTCATTTCACACACTCACCTCCCGCTGCGTAAAAAAAAACTTACCCCTGACATCTCCTCTGTACCTATTTCCAAGCACCTTAAAACTGTGCCCTCTCATGATAGCCATTTCAGCCCTGGGAAAAAGCCTCTGACTATCCACATGATCAATGCCTTTCATCATCTTGTACACCTCTATCAGGTCCAACTCTCATCCTCTGTCACTCCAAGGAAAAAAGGCCTAGTTCATCAACCTATTCTCATAAGGCATGCTCCACAATCCAGGCAACATCCTTGTAATTCTCCTCTGAACCCTTTCTATGGTTTCCACATTCTTCCTGTAGTGAGGCGACCAGAATTGAGCACAGTACTCCAAGTGGGGTCTGACCAGGATCCTATATAGCTGCAACGTTACCTCTCAACTCCTAAACTCAGTCCCACGATTGATGAAGGCCAATGCACCATATGCCTTCTTCTTAACCACAGAGTCAACCTGCACAGCAGCTTTGAGTGTCCTATGCACTCAGACCCCAAGATCCCTCTGATCCTCCACACTGCCAAGAGTCTTACTATTAATACTATATTCTGCCATCATATTTGACCTACCAAAATGAACCACCACACACTTATCTAGGTTGAACTCCATCTGCCACTTCTCAGCCCAGATTTGCAACCTATCAATGTCCTGCTGTAACCCCAGACAGCCCTCCACACCATCCACTACACCCCCAACCTTTGTGTCATCAGCAAACTGACTAACCCATCCCTCTACTACCTCATTCAGGTCATTTATAAAAATCACGAAGAGTAGGGGTCCCAGAACAGATCCCTGAGGCACACTATTGTTGACCAACCTGCATGCAGAATATGACCCATCTACAACCACACTTTGCCTTCTGTGGGCAAGCCAGTTCTGGATCCACAAAGCAATGTCCCCTTGGATCCCATGCCTCCTTACTTTCTCAATAAGCCTTGCATGGGGTACCTTATCACATGCCTTGCTGAAGTCCATATACACTAACTACATCTACTGCTCTTCCTTCATCAATATTTAAGTCACATCCTCAAAAAATTCAATCCGGCTCATAAGGCACGACCTGCCTTTGACAAAGCCATACTGACCATTCCTAAACATATTATGCCTATCCAAATGTTCATAAATCCTGCCTCTCAGGATCTTCTCCATCAGCTTTCCAACCACTGAAGTAGGACTCACTGGTCTATAATTTCCTGGGCTAGCTCTACTCCCTTTCTTGAATAATATACTTTCACCTCCCCATTAACTGACTGTCTAAACAGTCTCAGCCTTTATGGTTCCATGAATCCTCGAATTTAGTGTTAGAACATAAAAGGTAGCTCAGGAATAGGCTCTTCCACCCACAATATTGTGCCCAACTAAATCAAGTTGGTAATCAAGTATATAACTAAACTAATTCTTTCTGCCTAAATAATATCCATATTCCAACAAAATGCTGGAAAAACTCAGCCAGCCAGGCAGCATTTATAGAAAAGAGTAAACAGTTAACATTTCAAGCCGAAACCCTTAATCAGGACTGAAGAAGGATCTTGTCCCAAAATGTTGACTGTTTACTTTTTTCTATAGATGCTGTTTGGACTGCTGTGTTCCTTCAACATTTTGTGTGTATTTCTTTGGATTTCTGGCATCAGCAGATTTTCTGGTGTTTGTAAGTATCCCTTTCACTCCATTCTCTGAAAATTTCATGTGCCTAAGTACCTTTAAACACCTCCATTGGATTTTCTTCCACCACCAGCTCAGGCAGCACATTTCAGTCAACCAAACCTCTCATCTTATAAAGCCCTCATCATCTTATAAACCTCTATTTGGTCTCCTCTCAACCTTCGCTGCTCCAGAGAAATCTTCCAGAATGATTTGTCCAACTCTGGTTATAGCACATGCCGTCAATCCAGGCAACATCCTGGTGAATCTTTTCTGCACCCTCTCCAAAGCCTCCACGTTCTTCCTATAATGGGGTGACAGAATTGTACACTATACTCTAAATGAGCCTAATCAGAGTTTCATAAAGCTCAACATCACTTCTGGATACTGAACTCAGTGCCTCAACTCATAAAGGCAAGCATGGCATACACTTTTTAAACCACCCTATCAACCTGTAAGGCCACTTTCAAAGAGCTGTGGAGTTGGAACTCTCTGCACATCAACACTGTAAGTGTCTTGCCATTAACATTGTGCTGTCCTCATATCTGAACATATTAAATTCTATCTGCCTTTTACTTATAACCATATATAACCATATAACAATTACAGCACGGGAACAGGCCATCTCGGCCCTTCTAGTCCGTGCCGAATGCTTACTCTCACCTAGTCCCACTGGCCCGCACTCAGCCCATAACCCTCCATTCCTACATTTGCCTACATCTGCAACTGATCTATATCCCACTGCATTCTTTGTCAATCTTCTACACTGTCCACAATGCCAAATCTTTGTATCTTTTGCAAATTTACTAACCAGCCATCTATATCTTCATCCAGGTCATTTTTATATTATCACAAACAGCAGAGATGCCAGTACCGACATCAATTGTCACAGATATCCAATCACAATAAGTCCCATTGACCACTACCCTTTGTCTTCTGTGGGCAAGGCAATTCTGAATCCAAATGGCCACATCACTGTGGATTCCATGCATCTTAATCTTTGGATGAGTTTACCATTAAGGTCTTTGTGAAAGCCTTTCTGAAGCATAATCCTACCATTGTGGATATGTTATTGTGCAGATACATGTACTAACCTAACAATGGCACAGCAGATAACTGATCTTGTATACAAAGCTTGCAACTGCTATACAATATAGTATAACGGTACTGGATCTATACACAAATCATGCTTTAGGATTCCACACATTGTTTAATGCACATTAAATGGCTCAAATATATCTTCTGAGAATTCAGTATTTTTCTCACAAGATTCCAAAACGTATTTTCATCTTTACACCAGTGTTTCCTCTTGAGTACACTTGAGCTCATGGTGAGATGTATTTATGTAAATATAAATATGCTGTGAGTTGTACAGCTTATCATTAAAATGCATTGCACAATATCTCCATAGTAACTATTACAGCTGTATCATTTAATGGCACATAAATCCTATAGAAGCTAGGTGTTCAAAATTCATAAATTTCTAAATGTTGACAGATGTGTACATCTTTAAAAAAATTCATAACCAGCATTGCCAAGAAAAGGAAAACAAAATCAATAAAAAGGCTTTCTCCTGGTGCTGTACTATGGGAAATAAAAAGAAAGGGAGTCAAAAACTTCCTGCCATAATATTAGGAGTGCAACATTCTGAGGCTGTTTGAAATAGTGGTAGTGCAGGCAGGGTAGCAGAAACATTTTAGGTTATACAGACTCGGGCTTCATCTGTCTCGTGAAGATCTGCTTCTCCCAATTCAGATTTGTAATGCTTGAAATTTAGATGAAAGAGTGTTTACCTTATTCAAACATATAAAAATGGGAGGGAGTTTGACAGGATTGATGATGAGATGTTCTCACCAGTGGAAGAGTCACAAACAAAGAGATGTGGCTGGGATGGCACGGTACTGTATTGGTCATCACAAAGCTATACAGTACCAGTGACTGGGGTTCAATTCCCACTGCTGCAGGTAAGGAGGTCATACATTCTCTCTGTGACTGCCTGGGTTTCCTCTGGCTGCTCCAGTTGCTTCCCACTGTCCGAAGTGTACAGGTTGGAAGGTTAATTGGTCATTGCCAATTGTCCGGAGGATTAAATTGTGGAATTGCTGGGCACTGTGGCTCAAGGGGTCTATTCCATGCTGTGTCCCAATGAATAGCTTTAAAATAAGGGGGCATTTATTTAAACCTGAGGAGCTTAGAAATTTCTTTGCTGGAGTTATACAGAAGGCCTTTGACAAGGTGGCACACATGAGGCTGCTTAACAAGCAATGAGCCCATGGTATTACAGGAAAGATTGTAGTGGAAAAAGTAGTGGCTGATTGGCTGGAGGCAAGGAATGGGAATAAAGGGAGCCTTTTCTGTCTGGTCGGCAAAAATAAGCCAGGTGCGATCGGAGCTGCCATTGTGTGAGTGGGACAGTGTCAGAATGGGGAAGCTTTGGCTTTGCTCATCAGGCTTGGGAAAGGTAGGTATCTGGTACGTTTCTTCTTCTTCCTTATTCTTCATTTCTCATGTATTAGGGCACAGTCAGTGCAGTGAGAATGGCTCCAGCGTTGTGTTGTGTTCTTTATGTGAGATGTAGGAATTCTGGGAGACCCTCAGTCTCCAGGGTAACCACATTGGAACCAGGTGCACCATGCTGCGGTTCCTCAGAGAATGTATTAAGGAACTGGAGCTTCAACTTCATATGGGAGACTGGGGAATTGATGGATATGAGCTACAGGAGGTAGTCACCCCTGGGTTAGAGGAAACAGGTAACTGAGTGACTGTCAGGAGAAAGAAGGGAAATGGGCAGGCAGCACATTGACCATTCCCCTCAATAATAATTATACTGTTTTGGAAATGTTGAGGGGGACGACCTAGCAGGGGCAGCCACAGTGACTGATTCTCTGGCACTGAGTTTTGTGCCGCGGCTCAAAAGAGATGAGTGTTGAAGTGGACTGCCGTAGTAATAGGAGATTCCACAGTTAGAGGTATAGAGGTGGGATCTTGAGGACGTGATGGAGACACCCAGATGTTATGTTGCCTCTCAGATGCCAGGGTCAGGGATGTCTTGGATTGGGTCCACACCATTTCAAAGGGAGAGGGAGGAGCAGCCAGAAGTCTTGGTATATATTTGCATCAATGCCATAGATAGAAAAGGTGAGAAGGTTCTGAAGAAAGATTTTAGGGAGCTAGGTAGAAAGCTGAAAAATAGGATCAGCATGGTAGTAATGCCTCAATTGCTGCCCATGGTAGATGCCAGTGAGCATAAATATTGGAGTATTCGGCCAATAAATTTGTGGCTAAGGAACTGGTGCATGGTGCAGGGGTTCAGATTCTGGATCTCCTCATAGTGATTTCCTCTGGGAAAGGTATGACATGTACAAAAGGGATGGGTTACACCTGAGCCTGAGGGGGATCAATATCCTTGCCGGCAGGTTTTGCTAGAGCTGCTAGAGTTGGTAAAGATTTAATCTAATTTGGCAGGGGTACGGAAACCAGAGTGAGAGGGCTGATGATGGGGTAGTTGGTTTGCAAACAGAAAGTGTATAATAAATCAGCTAGCAAGGACAGGCTAATGATATGGTAAAATTGCAATCAGCTGGATGAGTTGCAATGTAAAAGGGCAACAAAATCAAAAATGGTGATGAAAACAGTACCGCAGGCATTATATTTAATTGCAAGTAGTATACAAAATAAGGTAGATTAACTTCTTGCACAGTTAGAGATTGACTGTTATGACATTGTGACTTAAAGAAGATTATAGCTGAAAACATAGCATCCAAGGACATTGAATCAAAAGGATAGGTAAGTAGGCAGAGGGGATGTGGTGACTCTGTTGGTAAAAACTTAAATCAAATCCTTGGAAACAGGTGATATCAGATCAGAAGATGTAGAATCATTTTGGTTAGAGGTAAGAAACTGGAGGGGTAAAAAGACCCAGATGGGAGTTATATACAGACCTCCAAACAACAGTAAAGATGTGAGCTACAAATTACAAAGGGTGGTAGAAAGTGTATGCCAGGACACTGTTATGATTGTTGTGGGGGAATTTTGTTATAGTGGTAGATTGACAGAATTAGGCTGGTACTGGGTCACAAGAGGGGGGATTTGTAGAATACATACAAGATGACTTTTTAGAGGTGCTTGTGGTTGAACACACCAAGGGATCGGCTATTTTGGATTGGGTAGGTGCTGGATCCCAAGAGGAGGAACTTGTAGAGTGCACACAAGATGGCTTTTTAGAGCAACTCATGGTTGAGCAACCAGGAAATCAACTATTATGGATTAGGCAATGAACTGGAATTGATTAGAGAGCTTTGGGGGGTAAATGATCATAAATTGATGGAATTCACCCTGCAATTTGAGAGTGAGATGCTAAAGTCAGATGTATCAGCATTGCAGTGGAGAAAGGGGAATAACAGAGGCATGAGAAAGAAGCTGGCCAAACTTGATTGGAAGGGGACATTAGCAAGGATGATGGCAGAGAAGCAATAGCTGGAGTTTTTATTGCAATTCAGAAAGTGCAGGATAAATAAATCTGTGAGAGAAAGAAATATTCTAAAGGCAGAATAATGCAACCATTGCTGACAAGGGAAGTTGAAGCCAACATAAAAGCCAAAGAGAGAGTACATAATCAAAGAAAAATTAATGGGAAGTTAGCGGATTGGAATACAAAAGATAAGCTCGCCAATAATATTATAGAGGTTACCAAATGTTTCTTCAGATATACTGTATAAAGAGGAGAAGAAAGCCAAGAGTAGATATTGGAATACTGGAAGAAGATGAAATAATAATGGGGGACTAGGAAATGGCAGGTAAAGGGAATAAATATTTTGCATCAGTCCACTGTGGAAGACACTAGTAGTATGCTGGAAGTTCAATAGTGAAGTTGCCCTTACTAGAGAGAAGGTGCTTAGGAACTGAAAGATCTGAGCGTAGACAAGCCAAATGGACAAAATGGTGTACACCCCCAGGTTCTGAAAGAGGGGGCTGAAGAGATCTTTCAAGACCAAATAGATTCTGGCATGGTTCCAGAGCAGTGAAAAGGTACAAATATCACTCCACCCTTCAAGAAAGGAAGAAGGGAGACTAGCAGAAAAAAAGAAATTATGTGCCAGTAATCCTGACTCATTGGTTGGGAAAATATTGGAGTTGATTGTTGAGGATGAGATATCAGAGAATTTGGAGGCACATGATAAAATGGGCCAAACTCATCATGGTTTCCTTAAGGGAAAATCACGAGTGACAAATACATTGGAATTCTTTGAAGATATCTCAAGCAGGATAGAGAAAGGAGAATCAGTAGATGTTCTGTACTTAGATTTTCAGAAGGCATTTGACAAGGTACCATACATGAAGCTGCTTAACTAGTTAAGAGCCCATGGCATTAGTATGGATAGAGCATTGGTTGATTGGCAGGAGGCAAAGATTGGAATTAAGGGAGACTTTTCTTGTTGTCTACAGATGACTAGTGGTGTTCCACAGGGGTCTGTAATGGTACTACTTATTTTTCTCTTAAATATAGTATGCCAATAATTTGGATGATGGAGCTGATGGCTTTGTGACCAAGTTTGTGGGTGATATGAAAGTATGTGGAAGGGTAAGTGGTATTGAGGAAGCACAGTGGCAGCATAAGGACTAACACAGATTAGGAAAATGGACAAAGAAGTGGCAGATGGAGTGAAGTGTTGGGAAGTGTAAGATCATGTACTTTGGTAGCAGAAATAAAAGTGCAGACTATTTTTTAAATGGAGAGAAAATAGAGAAATCAATGGACTTCGGAGTCCTTGTGCAGGATTCCCTGAAGATTAATTTACTGGTTAAGTCAGTGGTGAGGAAGGCAAATGCAATGTTGGCATTTATTTCAAGAGGACTGGAATATTAAAGCAAAGATATAATGTTGAGACTTTATAAAGCACCGGTGAGACCTTACTTCGAGTATTGTGAGCAGTTTTGAGCCCCTAACCTAAGGAATGATATGGAGAGGGTTCAAAGGAAGTTCACGAAAAAGTATCTGGGATTGAAAGGTTCATCATATGAGAAGCATTTGATGGCTCTGGGACTGTTCTCAATGGAATTCAGAAGAATGAGAAGAGATTTCACTGAAACCTATCAAACCTTGAAAGGCCTTGATAGAATAGATGTGGAGCAGATATTCCCAATGGTGGGTGAGCAAGGACCTGGGGGCACAGCCTTTGAACAGAGGGACGTCCATTTAGGATGGAGATGTGGAGGAATTTCTTTAGCCAGAGAGTCGCAAATCTGTGGAATTCATTGTCACAAACAGCTGTGGAGGCCAAGTCTTCAGGTATATTTAAGGTAGAGGTTGATCGATTCATGATTAGTCAGGCATGAAGCACTATGTGGGGAAGACATGAGATTGGGACTAGGAGGAAAATGGATCATTCATGAAGTAATGGTGGAGCAGACATGATGGGCCAAATGGCCTACTTCTTCTCCTATATCTTATGGCCTTACATGATGCCTATAGCTTTATTAAGAACAGGTAATCTAGAAGGTTAACCCATCATTTGTGGAGCTTGTGCTTGAAAGCAATTTACAGGAAATTTCATATGATCGCTATTATTCTGATAGAAGTCTACTAATTTGGAAATTGGTCTAGGCTTTATTCACACATATGATGTCATTTTCAATTTCTGCATTGTTCACCTAAGTGCTTAATGCAGGTTTTCAAAATCATGCATCACAGTTAAATCCTGCTCACTGCCAGAATAATGCACTAATGTCCTGGGGTGACATGTAGCAACTCAAAGGATAGGACACAATTGGAGAACAATTATAAATGGAATATGATATGACCAAACACACTAAAGACTCATATCCCCTGCACTTCTGTGTTTTCCTATACCTCCACACCTTTACTTCCCATGGTAGATTGTGATAAAGTTGTAGCAATAGTCACCTCTGCAGGCAGATGGCACTTTTTGGATCACATCTTAATGTAGTGAAAACCTCCTTGATGATTTGGTAAAGGGAGTTTGTTTCTCATGCAACTGGGTAGCAGAAAATGCTAAATAAATATTAGATCCAGTTATTGAGCTGTTTTCAACAACACTGTTTCCAGACCATGACACAGAGAGGACCATGACTTTGTGAACAAACATGGATAAAACACGTGACAAAAAGAAAAATGTTAAAAACTTCAGTATAAAAACTTCCAACAACAGATATACTTGGAAAAAACGTTTGCATCACATTTTATATTCAGGACCAAGGAGACTGCTTGGCAATAATTAAATCCAACCATTTAATTAAAAGGAGATCTATAGTTATAAACTCAACATTTAACTTTGAATGTTGAACCAAGCAGCTATGGCAAATGCATGCCATTCAGTAAATATCAGTGAATAGCAAGATTTTTTTTTTGTAGAATGTGTTGCAGGGCAGAGCCACTAAGTTAATAATTTCCTGACACTGAAAATATAAGTGCTTCTGCTCCTGATATACAGTTCCTGTAACATTTGCCCCACCAGATTCTGTCCGTCGGGTATCAGCTTCGCAATATTACAGTATTGATTTTTTTATTGCATCGGAGGATCTCTCCAGGACATAACACATTGATGCAATCATGAATAAGGCATACCAACACCTTTACTTCATTAGGACTTTGAACAACTTTGGTATGTTACCAAAAGGTCTTTTAAATTTCTGTTGACGTTTAGATGTGAACATTTTGACTGGTTTCACATTAGCCTCGCGTGGAGACTACAATGCAAAGGATTGCAAGAGGAGGGTTATGGATTCAGTCATTTCTATCATGGGCACAACCCACCCCACCAATAAGGACAACTTCAAGAGGCCATGCCTCAAGAAAGTGGCATTCATCACTAAGGATCCTCACCACCTGGGGTATGCCCTTTTCTTCTTCCTACCCTCAGAGATGAGATACAAGAATCTGAAGACCCACACTCAGCAATTCAGAAGCAGCTGCTCCCCCCCAGCACCAAATTTTTGAAACATCCATGAGCCCATGCACACTATCTCATTATTCCATTTTGCACTGTTTATTAATTTTATAAATTATATTAATTTCATGTCCCTGTATTGTACAAATTACATTTCATCCAGGTCAGTGATAAAGCTGATTCTGATTTACCGACATTAGTTCAATCCAGTTTCATTCTTAATTATATCTTTGTGTTGCTTTAATTTATGTGGTGTCTGAAAATCTGTGTCAAAGAAAATCTTGTTCAGTCCTACCGAAGGGTTTTGACCCAAAACATCGACGTAACCCTTTTCCTAAATGCTGCCTGGCCTGCTGAGTTCCTCCAGCTTTTTGTGTGTGTTGCTCGTATTTCCAACATCTGCAGATTTTCTCTTGCCTATTCTACCCTTGTTTAGCTATCACCTAACTCTTTCTATCACCTGTTGTGGCCTAATGCTGTGTGACTTTAAAAATCAAAAGTTGAAAGTATGTCAAGTGCCTCAGAATATTCAAGCTAAGTTGTATGCCTACAGTATTAGGAATGAAAAAATCAATATCACCTTGAAGAGGTTAGTTTATGATAATTTCATTATCTAAAAACCTGGCTGATATGCTGAATTTCCCAATATGTTTTGTCAGGAGAAAAACAAAATATGTTGGTGGATCCAGAGAGGCATAAGTAGCATATGCAGTTATTCTATGCTGGGAGAGGGGATTATTGCAAATTATGCCATATTTTTTAGATAGAAGGACAGCTTATTGTTTGTGTATAGAAGTGGAATGTTACAGAAGCAGATTATACTGGAAATATTCAGCAGATCAGTTAGAACAGGTAGTATGAGAAATGGGTCTGAGAATTGCTTATTGCCAGCATGTTTAGTGCAGAATATATGATTTTCTTCAGTTCCATGAAGGTCTTCATGACATCACTACAAGAGTACAATGATAGGTGAAGGACTGACAAAAGCAGATTAAAGTTTTTTTGGAAGTCCATGAACACAATGTTGAGAATCTGTTTCTCTCTCAACAGATGCTGTCTGCCCTGTTGAGTAATTCCAGCATTTTGTGTTTTTATTTCATATTTCCAGCAACTGTGGTATTTTGATGCAACTGTTTGTGATGGAAATATGACAGTTTCTGAAAGAGACAGATAATCTAGAACCATCACTGCAAAACTGGCTGTGATTTTAAATTAAGATCTGACACAATGATGTTAAAATATATCTTCTTCATTTTTGCAAATGTATTTCAGTAAACAAGTTCCCAAATATTCAAACTTGACTAACATCGAAAGAATATCTAAACTATGAGTTAGATGGCTTTATAGTAAGTTCCCAATATATTTGGTATCCACTTTTCTGCTATCCTATGCAGATAAATTCTGTCATAAGTAACTTCCAATGGTGATAAAATTTGTAATAAAACTACAAAAAATACTTTCTTGAAACAACTATAAGTTGACAATTGGCTTCTCTTTTCATGAAACAAAGTGGAGAGACTCAAAACATCCTTGAGTGTGGGGTGATTTGTCATTTACCAAATATATTCCTCCTCACAATTCTCTCGTGTAGATACATGTTATTTTATTGTATGCAAATTTGGTCTCTTAATTTTGCTATTCAAGAAAGAGTGCAGGAGGATGTTCGGAAAACTAACAGGATGTAGAGTTGCTAGAAATGATTGGAAAGCAAGATAAAAATATGACCAGGTCTCTTTCTTTACTTTTTCCAGTGAAGGGACAAAGAGGCTAACAAAAGCATCTGCATAGCATCCCAGTGAAATTGCTCGACAGCAGAGCTTTGAGATTTATTTCTGGTCAATTGATATGCTGCTTTCACCAACAAAGTCACATGTCCAGGTGGAATTATTTTTAATTTAAGATTCTACTTGTTTCATTTTCCACCATAGATTCCAGATTATTAAGTTTAAACAAAATGCGTGTGATAACATTTTCAATGAATGTATGTTCAGCAATTTTCTGCCAATCAGAATGGACAAGAGATTAAATGAGATCAGACATGATCTTATTAAATAGCAGAACAGATATGAGGGATCATGGGCTCCACTCCTGCTTCTAAACTTTATATTCATAGCTAAAACACAGACAATGGGTCAAAGCTAAAATGTAAACACACTGGGTCTGTAAATTGCTTATTACCAGCAAGTCTAGTGCAGAATGCATGGTTTTCCTCAGTTCCATGAAAGTCTTAATGAAAGCAGTACAAGAGTACAACGGCAGCTGAAGGACTGATAAACTTATGAGTAATGCACTCTCAAAGCTTTTTGTATTTGTTGGTGAAGCGTATGACTTATATTTTTCATATAAATTCATTGCCATGACAAGACCTATCTGTTGTGGGTGATATTGAAATGTCTTTTGGAACTGTAGGCAGATCCAGGCAATGTTCCTTCTAATATTTTTTTACAGCTGCATGGACCAACCATTTTCCATTGAGCAGGAAATTTTTGCATGACCTGAAAGTTATACAGTAATTTAAATGTTCTTTTGTTATATGCATACTATGAAATTTAAGAATGTAAATTGAAAAATTACGTAGGTTTAATTGTATCAATTAATTGAACAGTATAACAAAATACAGTAAAACAAATAAAATATTTCATGTTTCTTAAACTTTTTGTTGTCTCTCTTTATTAGAAATTCATTGTCCATAAGCACCGTCCAGATAAATTTTGCATCCAGATGAAAGATACATCTTAATCTTCATTAGATCATCAAAATGTTCCACTTCTAGTCTGTTACATTTGATTGAGCTCATAAGACTAAGTTACATTTGCAGTCATCACTTGAAGCTTGAAATGCTCCAAAGGTGTCAACAATAGTTGACAGTTCTTCAAATCCATCATTTCTAACCATGTAGTTCCATGTATCAGTGAATGTCTTAATTGAACCAGTCTTAACTTTGTCAGAAATTACAAATTTAAAATCACAGTTTACTGTGATATTTTTGAGGCAGTGCTTTTATCATAGTTCATAATAGTAACAGAGTATTTTTTTTTTGTCAGTTGATCATGTTTACAATAGCAACAGAGTCAAAAGCTTACCATTCTCTTAACTCATTGTCAGGAAATCTATTTAAACACATGTTGAATGATTCGAATAAAAGGTGTAGTATCAACATCACAATGTATAGATGCAAGCAGATCTTTCACTTTGTCACTCCATGAAATGGTATCATCAAGCTCTACCAGCTTCCATTCTGTGTTTATTGTTACAATTTGCAACAGCGATGTAAATTGACAATAGTTTGTGGGTGAATAAGTGGGGAAACAGAATGAATGAGATTACTCTGTGAGACGGTGTAGACTCTCTATGCTAATGGACTCCTACAATGTTACAAGTAAATATGAAATACCATAAAAATTTTCCATTACTTGTTGATGATTGGGAGTAGATTAACACACCACTATTTAGCCAGATTAGATTTGTGCAGTTGTTTTTGAGTTGAAGATATATGTGAACAAACATCCATAATGTTGGTAGAGGCCATTCTTGTAGCCACTGGAATAGTCTGGTTGAAATCATAGCAGGTTCTGCTGCACCTGGGCTAGGTTTGCTGGATATAGTGCTCCCAATCATTTCATAATGTCGTGAAGCATTATCTGAATCATTGAGGCGGTGATTACATGGTCCTTGGGAGAGACTAGATTGAATTCATCCTCTTGACATACACTATCTGTATGATAATGATTGGCTATATTTTACCTTTGTCTTTATCAGCTCAGTTTTCCATTTCCACTCATGATTGGATTTGGCAGGACCAAGAGGTTCACTTTTTCAGTGGAAACATTGAACATAATTGAAAGTTCAATGTAAATGTATGATCAAAGTACATTAGGGCATTCCACCCTGAGATTTATTTTCTTGTGGGCATTCAAAGTAGACACATTGAAGCACAATGGAATCAATGAAAAACTACACACAAAGATGGAGCAATAAGCAATGAAAAAAAAATGACAAACTGCATGAATACCAAAGGAAAAGCAAACAGTAAATAAACAAATAAATGAATAAGTAAATAAATATTGAGAATGTGTGTTGCAGAGTCTTTGAAAGTGAGTCCCGAGGTTTTGGAATCAGTTCAGTGTCAAGGTGAGTGAAATTATCAGATTACACCTATGTGACCAATCAACCTACTAACCCTATATGTCTTTGGAAACTGGATCACCTAGAGGAAACACTTGTGCTCATTGGAAGAATGTTCAGACTACTTTTAGACATAAGCAGAATTGAAATCGAGTCACAGGTGCGAAATAGTGTTACACCAACTGCTACACCATCATGCTCTTTGACCCCAGGGAAGAGGGGAAAAGAGGGAGTGGTGAAAATAGGAGGATTCCATTGAGTGAGCTGCATTCCATTTGACATCGGCAATGGAGAGATGGCTGCTTTTCATGATGGACTTGACTGCATTCACAACTCTTGGAAATTGCCGAGGTCTTGTGCAGAGCAGCTGTGATGTATCCATCTACAAGGCATACATCTGGAGCACAATTGCCAGTAAATCTAAAGGCACCTGACAGAATTCATTGGGAAAGCAACCCAATGGATTAGCACCACATCAACCAACTACATTCCTTCCTCTATGAGCACACAGAGTAAACCATCCTCAAAACACACCCATCTCACATGAACAGAAGCATTTGAAACAGTTAATTAATGAGGCCATGTCTTATGTCTTCATGGTTTTGGTTCATTCACCATCTGCAGCAAACACTATCTGGCAGCTATCTCATTCAGAACTTGGCCAGAGCAGTCAGTGTCAATGCCACTGCTATTCTCTTGGCTGTACATACTGAAAGTCCAAAACTCAAAATACATTCTGTGCTCTTGTTGTTCTGAGTGCTTCTTTCAAATGTTCAACATAGATGAATGATCAATTGAGGGAACTGTTACTAGCAGGTGATTCCCAGTTCATGTTTGATCTGAAGTACTGAGAGATCATGGGAATCAGAGTCAATTATGAGGATTCCTGGGACCACTTTTTCTTGGTGGTATACCATGGTTGGGGCTTCTAGTGTGTCTGTTCAGTTAGTAAGACAATGGATCCCAAGGGTATACATTGTGATGCCCTTTGTTTCAATTTCTCATTGGCTCTCTCTGGTCAGTATATAATTTGCAATAATATAGAATCTATATGGTCTATTTTAGATTGCAGTTGGAATTAGAAAATCCAATAAGACATAGAAGCAGAACTAGGTCATTTGTCCCATCGAGTCTGATCCAGCATTCCATGATGGTTGATTTATTATCCTTCTCAATCCCATTTTCTTGTGTTCTTCCCATAACTATAAATATCCTGACTAATCAAGAACATATCAGTCACCACTTTAATTATTCTCAATGTTTTGGCCTTCATAGTCATTTGAGGCAATGAATTGCACAGATTCACAACACTCCAGATAAAGAAATTCCTTGTCATCTATTCTAAGTGATTGCTCCTCTATTCTGATGCTGTGCACTCTGGTCCTAGTCTCATCCACTATAGGAAACATCCTCCCCATATCCACTCTATATAAGTCTTTCAATATTCATTAGTTTTCAATGTGATCCCCTCCCTCATTCTTCTAAACTCCGTCAAGCACTGGATCAGAACCATCAAACGCTCCTCATATGTGAACCCTGTCATTCCCAGAATCATTCTTGAGAACCTCCTCTGGACTATCTCCAATACCAGCATAACTTTTGTAAGATAATGAGTTCAAAACTGTTCATAATACTCCAAGTGTGGCTTGACTTATGCCTTTCAAAGCCTTCATATTTTATCTTTTCTCTCCTTATGGCTTTTTAGTTGCCTTATGTTGCTTTTTAAAAGCTTTATAATCCTCTAACTTCCCACTAATTTTCGCTCTATTATGTGTTTTTTTTTGTTTCATATTGTTTCTGCCCTTCCCTTGTCAGCCACAGTTGCCTTATCCTCCCAACAGAGTACTTCTTCATCATTGGGATGTCTTTATCTTGCATCTTCCAAATTGCCCAGGAAAAAAATAGCCATTGCTGTTCTGCCATCATTCCTGCTAGTGTCTCCTTCCAATCAGCTTTGGCCAGCTCCTTGCTCATGCCTCCATACTTCTTTTTATTCTGCTGTAATACTGGACTCTGACCATATCTTCAGCCTCTCAAACTGCAGGGTTAATTTTATCATATTATGATCATTGGCTCTTAAATGTTCCCGAACCTTAAACTCCCTAATTAAATTAGGTTCATTACACAACACCCAGTCCGGAATTGCTTTCCCCCTGCTAAGTGCAACCATGAGCTGCTCTAAAAAATTATTTCGTAGGCATCCTACAGATTTCCTCTCTTGGCATCTAGCACCAACCTGATTTCCCCAATCTAACTGTGTATTGAAATCCCCCCCATGACAATCAGAACATTGCCCTTATTACATGCCTTTTTTTTATCTCCTATTATAACTTATATATCACATCCTGACTATTGTTTGGAAGCTGTATGTAACTCTTTGGTTGGATATAACTTGCAAGTTTGTGGGGATGTAGTGGACAGTGAGGAAGGCTATCATGGCTTGCAGTGGGATCTGGATCAGCTGAAAAATATTGGCTGAATAACGTCAGATGGAATTTAATGCAGACAAGTGTGAGGTGTTGCATTTTGGTAGGGCCAACCAGGATTAGTATTACATTGCGAACAGTAGGACACTGAGGAGTGTGGTAGAATGATGGAATCAGGGAATACAGGTCCAAAATTCATTGAAAGTGGTGCCACAGGTAGTTAGGGTTGTAAAGAAAGTTTTTGGTACATTTTCCTTCATAAATCAAAGTAGTGAGTACAGGGGATGGGGTGTTATATTGAAGTTGTTTAAGACCTAGTTTGGTCTAGTCTAGTTAAGACCTAGTGAGGCCTAGTTTGGAGTGTTGTGTGTAGTGCTGGTCACCTACCTACAGGAAAGATGTAAGTAAGGTTGAAAGACTACAGAGAAAATTTACAAGGATGTTGCAGGGTCTGGAGGACCTGAGTTATAATAAAAGATTGAATAGGTTAGGACTTTATTCCTCGGAATGTAGAAAATTGAGAGCAGGTTTGGTAGAGGTACACAAAACTATGAGGGTATAGAGTGAGTAATTAAGCAGGCTTTTTCCTCTGAGATTGGGTGGTACCACAACCAGAGGTCATGGGTTCAGGGTGAAAGGTGAAAAGTTTAAGGGGAAACTTCTTCACTCAAAGGGTGGTGAGAGTGTGAAACGAACTTTCAGTACAAGTGGTGCATGCGAGCTCAATTCTAATGTTTAAGTGAATTTTAAATAAGTACATGAATGGTGGGGTTATGGATTGCCATGGTCCCACTGCAGATCAATAGGAACGGGAAAATTAAATGGTTTTGGCATGGGCTAGATGGGGCAAAGGGCCTGTTTCTGTTCTGACTTTTCTAAACTGGCTGATAGATGCAGTATTCTCACAGCTTTCATTTCATATTTTCATCATCTACCAATTAGTTACTTTTCGATTGCATATTTATGATTGAGGCTCAAGTAGAAGAGAATTACAGCGGAGGCAATATCATGGAATCGGTATAATGAGTTTCCAAGGACTTGGAGCTGAATTTAATATTCCAAAGACAACATATAAATTCATGCTCTGAATGCAAATGATTCTCAATATTGCTAAAAGCTGTTTATATCCCCGATATTCAACCAATTTAGTTACAGAGGAAAGCTCCTTCTTCTCCCCCAACATTCTTTCTCTGGCTTCTGCCTCCTTTTTTTCCAGTCTGAAGTGTCTTGGTCTAAATCATCAACTATTTTTTCCCCTCCATGGATACTGCCTGACTTGCTGAGTTCCTCCAGAATATGCGTTTTGCTCAAGATTTCCAGCATCTGCAGAATCTCTTGTGTTTCATATTTTTTCAAACTTCATCTTGTGTACCCTTAGTTCCATCCAGCAGCAGATCTGTAGGAGTGCCTGCAAGCTCAGTTTCAATTTCTCCACACTGTGGTGAAACTGTCACTGCTGCTGCCTCACATCTCTCATGACCCCTATTCAATCTGGACCTCTGTGCTTCCCCACAGATGCTGCCCAGCTGCTAACATTTTCAATTATTTAATTAAATTTTGATTTCTGACTTCCAGCGCGCATGGTATTTTTCTTTTGTTTGGCATTGAAGCAATGTCATTTATTTTCACTTTTAAACATGAAGAACTTATAATCTCTCCAGAAAATGAATTACTGACTGCATGAAGGTGTCAGGAAATCTATGAAATAAAATGTCAGAATTAAGTTTGGAATGCCCAGAGGATTCCTAAAAATCATCACCTTACTTAAGAATATATATTTTGTTTTTTTTTTCAAATTCCCTGATTAAGCACAATTAACTTTTGTAAGCTTTAATTTTTTTTTGTAATGAAAATGATTGAATATTGGGAATATCTACAGATTAAAATGTGCCGTATCTTTAGAGCACTTAACTTTCTGTCTTGCTCCCTCCTGTCCTTGCATTTCATAATATCTGTATTCAGAGTTGTTTCTCATTTGACAGCCTTTTGGGGCTGTGTCAAACATTAACAGATTTCTCTTCTTGTACGAGTAAGGACATAGGACTGAATTTTAATATGTAGGAGTAAATAGGTTTGGGCATGAGATAAAAACCATCCAGAGTGATATTGTCGAAAGAAAGTGGCACCAGCCCATAAATTTTGCCATTCAGCTGGAGAATTTAGACTCTGTGTGAACAATCCCCTAAGGAAAGGACAGTTGTCATTTTCAATATGTTTAACAGTCAATTTCAATAAAATCATCATGGCTTTTGTAATTTAACAGAGGATTCACTTATTTTCCAGGCTTTCCACATGTCCCCAGTGACAGCAAGACAAGTGCACAATGGCACCTCTGTGGACTAATGACATGGTATGGAGTTATGTTAATAAACAGTGACATATCGCAGCTGCTCTCTTGCCGACTGCTATAAAAGGTTCTGTTCATAGCCCTTGTACTCTGAAAGGTTACTATGATACCTTTGGAGGTTTGTATGACAAATCCTCACTCCAGAGCTCTGATATAGCAGGTCAGTATTGATGCTGCTTATGCCTTGCTACTTTGACTTGGAAGTGAGGAACAGTCGATCCTACAGCCCCTGCACCAGCTAAACTTACAACCTGCCTGCTTCTCACAGGCTTGCAGCTCCACAAATGAGAGAGCTCCAGAAAAGTGTAATAGCTTTCAGTTACCTGTACAAAATCCAGGCAGAGCACTCAGTGTCTTCAGAGCATTAGCTTTGATATGCCAAGTGATGACATACATTAGCAATCTGTGGAAACAAGTTGCGCTTGCAAACAGATTTGATGGCAATCAGTGTTTTCACTGTCCTTGAACATCTCCTCTGAAGTCCTTGGCAAGTCTTTGCCTATGAGATTTGGAAGTTATCAAGACACAGAAAACATGAAGTCATTGCTTGTTTGCCAGGATAGGCAACCAGGTACACTCTTTATGTTGTGATTCCTATGAGAGTGAGTAGGTGCTTGGGTTTGTACTTCACTTCACACAGTGCATGGTATCATGATATATCCCAATTAAGCAATTCAGCTAAGGATTTAATATATATAATTTAATATATTCTAACAGGCAGCTTTCCTATTAATGTGCAGTTTGTATGCAACTATTAAAATAACTTTAGACGATCCTCCTCCTTCAAAATCAGGGTTTCCTTTCCTCCACAATTGCTGCTACCCTCACCCACATTTCCTCTGTTTCCCAGACATCTACTGTCTTAACAAGGATAGTGTTCCTCTTGTCCTCACCTACCACCTCACGAGCCTTCACATCCAGCACACCATTCTCCACAACTTCCGCCACTTTCGTTGGGATCCTACCACCTCCACTCGTTGCTTCCTGGAAGGATCATCTTCTCTGTGATTCACTTGTCCATTCGTCCCTCCCCATTAATCTTCCTCCTGTCACTTATCCCTGCAAGGGAAACAAGTGCTACATCTGCCCATCCAACTCTTCCCTTACCAATATTCAGGGCCCCAGGCAGTCCTTCTAGGTTTGGTAACACTTTACCTACAAGTACTGTATTCAGTGCTTCCAGAGCAGCTCCTGTACATTGGTGAGACCTGAAGTAGATAGAGGGACTGCTTTATCATGCAATTTTGTTCCATCCATAACAAGCAGAATTTCCTTCTGGCCAACCATTTTAATTTCAATCCCCATTCCCATTCCAACATGTCAGCTCATGGGCTCATCTGCTGCCAAAATGAGGCCACTTTCGGGTTGGAAGAGCCTCTCCTCACATTCTGTCATAGCCTCCAACATGACTGAATGAGCGTTGATTTCTCTAACCTCCAGTAATTTCTCTCCCCCCTCCTCTTCTTTCATTTTCCATCCCCATAATGTCTCCCCTCTTGCCCCCTTTCTTCTGCCTATCATCTTCCTCTGGTACCCCTACTACTTCCCTTTCTCCAATGGACCACTCTCCTCTCCTATCAGATTGTCTTCTTCTGTCCTTTACATTTTCCACCTATCACCTCCCAGCTTCTTACCAGCACCTCTCCCCTACCCATCTACCTTCCACCCCAACTGACTTCACCCTTCAACTTTCAACCTTCAAATTAAAATTGAAGAAACAAATTGGTCAAGACTGTGTCTTGACAGTATGACAAATACAATAAATGTTCGGTTAAGATTAGTGCAATATAATTTTTTACATCAATTATATATTACACCACAAAAAATAAATAAATTAAATCCAAGTTTATCTGATCAGTGTTTCCGATGTAACCAAGAAACTGGTACATTTTTACATTCTACATGGTCTTGCTCTAAAATTCAACCTTTTTGGACAAATTTAAGACTTTTATTGGAACAAATTACGGGAATAAAACTTCCTCATAATCCAATATTACTTTTACTAGGTGATATTGAAGGGACAAAACCAAAACTCAAACTTAATAAATATCAGAAAGAATTTATAAAAACTGCGCTGGCTGTAGCCAAAAAGGCTATTGCAATTACTTGGAAATCAGATACATATTTAAGTATAGATTGTTGGAAAAAAGAAATCTATGGCTGTATTCCATTAGAAAAAATTACTTATAACTTAAGAGATAAATATGAAACATTTTTGAAAATCTGGGGCCCTTATTTACAAAAGACAGGATTAAATATATAGGTGCTCTGAAGAGAAAATTAATGGCTACTTGGGGAAAAAAAAATAAATATATATACTAAAGTTATTAAGAACTCCATGGAGCATGTGGAGACCTACCAACAACCAGGCACTCTTTCTTTCTTTCTTTTCTTTCTTTCTTAATTTTTTTTATATAGGGTAGTTAGGGGGGAGGGATTAAGGGGAGGGGGGAAGGGTCACATATCTTTTTTTTTTCTTCACTTGTAATCATTTAAAAATTTAAATAAAATTTAGAAAAAAAAAAAAAAAAAAAAAAACTTTCAGCCTGTACTCATCCTCCTACCCCTGCCTTTTTATCCTGGCTTCTTCCCCACTTCTTTTCCAGCCTTTATGAAGGTTTTGGCCCAAAATGTCTACTCCTTATTTCTCTTCCATAGATGCTATCTGACCTGCTGGGTTCCTCCACGTTTTGTGTGCATATTCTGGATTTCCAGTATCTGCAGAATCATTTGTGTTTATCTTTACATGGATTTCTGTAGAGCAATATGGAACATTAAGAACAAGGGATCCAAAACATACTGGTAAATTAGATCCAACATTGACTTGATGATAAGAGGCAAAGGGTATTACTTGATGGGTGCTTCTCTGAATGGAAATCTGTAACAAGCAGTGTATAACAACGAGTGGTGAATGGGGTCATAGATGGTGTGATGAATAAATTTGCATAGAAAATGAAAGTTGATGGGAGTCACAGCTAGCAAAAAACACTGTTGAAGGATACAATGGGGCATAAATCAGATGGAAGGTTGGGTGAATTTAATCCAAACGTAAGATAACATATTTAGGAAGTATAGAGTGGTAGTAACTTAAGAACAATAACATAATAAGGGATATAGGGTGTAGGTCAACAACTTGCTGGAAATGGTGGCAGAGGAGAATAGTGTCGTCAAAAAGGGATTTGGAATGCTTGCCATGTATACCAAGACACAGAGTATAAAAGTTAGACATCAGGTTCAGGTTCATGTTCCAGTTCAAGTTTCATTGTTATTCAGCCAACTAGGCACATGAACGCAGCCAAACGAAACAATGTTCCCCTGGGGTCAAGGTACTGCAAAACACAGAACCAACAGTCACACACAGCACATATCACATATAGCACATATGAATAAGATACCAGAACATACAGTTACATAAAGTATAAAAATAAAAATATAGCCCAAGTTCCTGAGTGCCATGGTCTGTAGATTGATGGCGTATGGATGTTGTTCTGAAGTCACGCTTCTGCAGAACAAGCCCATAGGAATTCCTCATCTCACACAAGTGCAGCCTCATCTCAATCATGTTGCAGTTATATAAACAATTGATCAGATCACATTTTGAGTATTGTGTACATTCCTGGTCATCTCACTATAAGAATGTGGTAGCAGTAGCAAGAATGCCTAAAAGATTTGCTAGGATTTTGCCTGAAATGGAAGGCTATAATTACAAGGAAAGTTTGTGTAGGCTGGTTTTATTTTCACGGTAATTTAAGAGTCTGAGGATGGCCTTATAAAGGCTTATAACTTTATGGATGGTCATAGATCCATCATCATAGAACACTGCAATACTTCAGCCCATCTAGTACATGACAAACTATTGATCTGCCTAGTCTTATTGACCTGCACATAGACCATAACACTCCATACACCTTCCATCAATGTACCTATCCAAATTTCTCTTAAATTTTAAAGTCAAACACAAATCCACCACTTCTGCCAGCAGCTCATTCCACATTCTTACCACCCTCTAAGTGAAGAGATTCCACCTCATGTTCCCCTTAAGTAGTTCAATTTCCGCTCTTACAGCATGACCTCTAGACCTAGTCTCACCCAACCTCAGTAGAAACAAGCCTGCTTGTATACACCTCATAATTTTGTATACCTCTATCAAATCTCCCCTCATTCTCCTATGTTTTAGGGAATAAAGTCCTAACTTATGCAACCTTTCCCTATAACTCAGGTCCTCAAGTCTTGGCAAAACCCTTGTAAATTTACTCCACACTCTTTTAATCTTATTGACATCTTTCCAATAAACAGATGACCAGAACTGCACGCAGTACTGCAAGTTAGGTCTCACCGATGCCTTATACAACTTCAACGTAATGTCCCAACTTCAATACTCAACACATTCATTTATGGATGTCAATGTGCCAAAAGCTTTATTTACGGTCCTATCTAATGTGTATTCCCAGATCCCTCTGTTCTACCGCACTTCTCATTGCCCTCCTGCTCAGTTTGTAAGTCCTCCTCTGGCTGGTCCTTCCAAGGTGCAACACCTCACAAGTCTCCATTAAATTCCTTCTGTTATATCTAATCCCAGTTTCTCAGCTGTTAATGTTCCACAAGATCTGAAGGAACACCTTGTTAGGTCCGGGGGATTTAGCCACCCTAATTTGCTCATGGCAACAAACACCTCCTCGTCTGTAATGCGTATATGGTCCATGAACTCATGACTGTTTTGTCTCATGTTTATAGATTCTGTTTCCATCTCCCAAGTGAATACAAATACAAAAAATCCACTTAAGATCTCCCACATCTCTTTCAGCTCCATGCATAGATGACCACTCCGATCTTCAAGGGGACCAATTTTGTCCCTTATTATCCCTCTGCTCTTAACATATCTGTCCGAGCCCTTTGGATTCTCCTTCACCTTGTCTGCTGAAGCAACTTCAAGCCTTCTTTTACCATCCTGATTTCCTTCTTAAGTATTGACTTGCATTTATTATATTCATCAATTAATTCATTTGCTCCTTGTTGCCTATACCTTCTATGTACCTCCTTCTTCTTCTTAACCAGGGCTTCTATATCACTCAAAAAGCAAGGTTCTCTAAACACGTTACCCTTGCTTTTTATTCTGACAGAAACATACAAACTCTGTACTCTCAGAATTTCACTTTTGAAGGCCTCCTGCTTACCAAGCACATTTTTGCCGTAAAACAACTTGCCCCAATCAAACTTGTCAGAGTTTTTCTGGTACCATCAAAATTGGCCTTTCTTCAGGTTAGAATCTCAACTTGAGAACCAGACCTATCCTTCTCCATTATTATATTGAAACTAATGACATTATATTCACTGAATGGAAAGTGTTCCCCTATCAAACTTCTGTCACCTACCCTGGTTTACTCCCTTAATGGAGATCTTGTATTGCACTCCCTCTATTTGGAACCTTTATCTGTTGATTAAGGAAACTTTTCTGAATGCTTTTGAATAAAGTGCTCTATCCTATTCAGCCCTTTTCCAGTGTGGGAGTCTCAGTCAATATAAACCATATAAACCATATATCAATTACAGCACAGAAACAGGCCATCTCGGCCCTTCTAGTCCATGCCGAACGCTTACTCTCACCTAGTCTCACTGGCCCGCACTCAGCCCATAACCCTCCATTCCTTTCCTGTCCATATAGCTAACCAATTTTACTTTAAAAGACAATACTGAACCTGCCTCTACCACTTCTACTGGAAGCTCGTTCCACACAGCTACCACTCTCTGAGTAAAGAAACTCCCCCTCGTGCTACCCCTAAACTTTTGCCCCCTAACTCTCAACTCATGTCCTCTTGTTTGAATCTCCCCTACTGTCAATGGAAAAAGCCTATCCATGTCAACTCTATCTATCCCCCTCATAATTTTAAAAACCGCTATCAAGTCCCCCCTCAACCTTCTACGCTCCAAAGAATAAAGACCTAACTTGTTCAACCTTTCCCTATAACTTAGGTGCTGAAACCCAGGTAACATTCTAGTAAATCTTCTGAAAAAAATATGTGGAAAGTTAAAATCACTCACTATCACAATCTTTTGTTTCTTGTAACAGGTTTCAACCTTTCTACAAATTTGCTCCTCTAAATCCCACTGACAATTGATTGGGTGGTCTTATAATAATCCCACTAACATGGTCATCCTTTTCTTATTTCTCAGTCCCACCCATATAGCCCCAGAAGCTCTAATATAAACCATCCTATCTGTACCTTCCCCACCCCCGCCCCCGCTGCTTCCTGCACCATCTCCAAAGTCATGTGTTAAACTGCACTATCTTCATATTTCTGGCCTCACTGGCATGTGGCACCAAAAGGAAACCTGAGATCACATCCCCAGAGGTCCTGTCATTTAACTTAACACCTAGCTCACTTTACAGAATCTCATCACCCTTCTTTCTCATTTCATTTGTACTGACATGGGCCATGACCTCTGGCCGCTCACTCTCCCTCTTAAGGATGCTGTGGAATCAGTCTGAAATGTCCCTGACCACAGCACTCGTGAGACAACATGTGATCCAGGAATTGTGTTCTTGTCCACTGTATCTCCTGTCTATTTCTCTAACCAGTGAATCACCTATCACTACAGTTTACCTCTCTCCCTCCTTCCCTTCTAAGCCATAGAGGCAGACTCAGTGCCAGAGACAACAGCGATGTGGCTTTCTTCTGCAAGGTCATCCCGCCAACAGTATACATATTGTTAGTGGGCAACAGCCTCAGGAGTACTCTGCACTGGCTCTCTATCCCCTCTTCCCTTCCTGCCATCACCCTGTTACCTGTATACTACAGCTTGTGTGTAACTACCTCCCCATGTGTCCCGATGCGCAATCCCTCAGCTTCCCAAATGATCCGGAGTTCATCCAGCTCAAGTTCCAATTCCTTAACACAGTCTGTAAGAAGCTGCAGCTCGATGCGCCTGCAGGTGCAGTCACCAGGGACACCAGAGGTCTCCCTGCCTTTCCACATCCCACAAGCGGAGCATTCCACTATCCTGCCTGGCATCCCATTGTTCTTACTAGAAAGAAAGAAAGAAAGAAAGAAAAATTCAACAAAAGATCTACCAGCAACCTCCACCTCTCGTCACAGAAGCATCTATGAGCCAAAGCCTGAACTCCTTACTCTAATACTGGCCTACTCACACAATGGCCACTCTGTTTAAAACTAATTTCTTTTTATTGGACCTTGCCAAGTATCTATTTACACACACAGCAACATCACTTAGTGACAAGTAAGATAAGAATGATCACCTTTTGAAATCTCTCTCACTATGCACAATTCAATGTTTCCTCATGATGTGCAGTGCACAGAATTTCTTGACTGCCCACCCTTGCTTCTTTTGAAATCTCTCTCTCACTCTGCATACTCCAGTGTCTTCAAGTGATGTGCAGCAAGCAGAACATCCTGGCTGACCCTGCTTGCTTCTTTTGAAATCTATAACTATCTGATGGACCTTCACGGAGGCAGTGGAGGCTGGCAGAGGCATTTGGACAGGAACCTGGACAAGAAAGACATAGAGGGATACGGGTCCCCTTCTAGAAATAAATGTGTTTAACATAAATAAGCATCACATTAGGTGTGGGCTAAGGGGACTCACTTCTA
This sequence comes from Hemitrygon akajei, assembly GCF_048418815.1. Taxonomy (NCBI): domain Eukaryota; kingdom Metazoa; phylum Chordata; class Chondrichthyes; order Myliobatiformes; family Dasyatidae; genus Hemitrygon; species Hemitrygon akajei. Next base: position 113,333,484 of record NC_133125.1, read on the forward strand.
TGCTGTTCATCTCTATGATTTATATCATTCTGCCTTCCTTCACCTCATAAAATGAGCTCATAATGTCTATGCATAATAGCTTGCAAGATTGTAATTGCTGAAAGAAAATTAACTTCTGTTTATTTGTACCCCCAACAGTTTTCGTATCACATTGTCACATTTGCATTAGCACAATCATAAACTTAATTCCTTCAGAAAAGTTCTATTCACTTCCCTGGGTTCTAGTTCTGAGCCTTTTACCAACTGTGCCAAGATGGCACCAGCTGGCAATGTGACATAATGGCGATGTCCTGCATGCATACAGTTCACTAAACTACTTCTTCTCTTTCTTTTAAATATACTTCTACTACTGGGTGTGACTGGAGCCTGTAATTTACATTTTGATAATGTGTTTTTAGGCCAACTGAGTGATCTGGAGCTTTTGCTGTCTTCGAGGGAATTCATCGTGATTGAGAGTGCGGCAGAGTACAGAGCACGCACCCATCACAATCTCCAATTTTCAATCAATTTGACATAAAAACATAAGAACATAAGAAATAGGAGCAGGAGTAGGCCATCTGGCCCATCGAGCCTGCCCCGCCATTCAATAAGATCATGGCTGATCTGTCTATAAACTCAGCTCCATCTACCTGCCTTTTCCCCATAACCCTTAATTCCCTTACTATGTAAAAATCTATCTAACTGTTTCTTAAATATATTTAATGAGGAAGCCTCAACTGCCTCCCTGGGCAGAGAATTCTATAGATTCACCACTCTCTGGGAAAAACAGTTTCTCCTCATCTCCATCCTAAATTTTCTCCCCTGAATCTTGAGGCAATGTGCCCTAGTTCTTGTCTCACCTAGCAATGGAAACAACTTTCCTACTTCTATCTTATCTATCCCTTTCAAAATTTTGTTTGTTTCTATAAGATCCCCTCTCATTCTTCTGAACTCCAGAGAGTATAGTCCCAGGCGATTCAATCTCTCCTCATAAATTAACCCCTTCATCCCTGGAATCAACCTGGTGAACCTCCTCTCCACTGCCTCCAAAGCCAGTATATCCTTCCTTAAACACAGAGACCAGAACTGCACACAATAGTCCAGGTGCAGCCTCGTCAGTACCCTGTGGAGTTGCAGCATGACCTCCCTGCTCTTGAATTCAATACCTCTTGCAATAAAGGCCAACATTCCATTTTGCCTTCTTAATAACCTGTTGTACCTGCAAGCCAGCTTTTTGTGATTCATGATCAAGCACTCCCAAGTCCCTCTGCACAACAGCATGCTGCAATCTTTCATGATTTAAATAATACTCTAATAATTTAAATTATTCCTTCCAAAGTGAATGATCTTGCATTTATCAATGTTGTATTCCATCTGCCTGACCTTGGCCCACTCACTTACCCTATCTATATTTCTCTGCAGACTCTCCACATCCTCTGTACAATTTGCTTTTCCACTCAGTTTAGTGTCATCAGCAAATTTTGTTATGCTATACTCAGACCCTTCTTCCAAATCATCAATGTAAATGGTAAACAGCTGCGGGCCCAGCACCGACCCCTGTGGCACCCCACTCACCACTGACTGCCAACCAGAGAACCACCGATTTATAACAACTCTCTACCTTCTATCAGTTAACCAATCCACTGTCCAAGCCAATACACTTCCTCCAACTCCATGCATCCTTATCTTATTTATAAGTCTCTTGTGTGGCACCTTATTGAACGCCTTCTGGAAATCCAAGTATACGACATCCACCTGTTCCCCTCTATCCACTGCACTCATTATGTCCTCAAAGAACTCCAGTAAGTTTGTCAAACAGGACCTGCCCTTTCTGAATCCATGCTGTGTCTGTCTAATGGAGCCACTCCTTTCTAAACGTTTCACTATTTCTTCCTTAATGACAGCTTCAAGCATTTTCCCGACTACAGATGTTAAGCTAACTGGCCATAGTTGCCGTCTTTTGCTGACATCTTTTTTAAAAAGTGGCGTGTCATTTGCTGTCTTCTAATCCGCCGGGACCTGCCCAGAGTCTAAAGAGTTTTGATAAATGATTACTAATGCATCTGCTATAACCTTCGCCAATTCCTTCAACACCCTGGGATGCATCCCATCAGGACCAGGGGACTTATCTACTTTCAGGCCCTCCAGTTTTCTCATCACTATCTCTTTAGTGACAGTGATTTTATGGAGGTCTTCACCTCCCATTTCGTCCATAACATCATTCTTTGGCATATTAGACGTGTCCTCTACAGGGAAGATCAACACAAAATAGTCATTCAATGCTTCAATCATTTCCTTATCACCCAATATCAACTTCCCCTTATTGTCTTCCAAGGGACCTACGTTGGCTTTAGTCACCCTCTTCTGCTTTATATATTTATAAAAACTTTTCCTATCTGTTTTTATATTTTGTGCTAATTTACTTTCATACTCTATCTTCCCTTTCCTTATTTCTTGTTGAGTTGTTCTCTGTTGCTTTTTAAAGTTTTCTCCAGTCTCCCACTACTCTTTATGACTTTGTAAACATGAGCTTTTAATTTGATGCTGTCTTTTATTTCCCCGAGTTATCCAAGGCTGGCTCTCCCCACACTTACTGTCCTTACTTTTGACTGGAATATGCTTCTGGTGAGCACTGTGAAAAACCTCTGTGACGATTAAGTCATTGGGCGAGATTGGAATCATCGAGGATGAGAGTGGAAGGCGAGTCGGTGTTCAGTGCCTTTCTGCCTGAGTCTGAGCAATCACCTTCTCCCTCTCGCTCGCTGCTGCTGACGGAAGGCGCAGTCGCCCTGGGTCTTCATCAAGGTTTGGTCAGCACGGTTTGTGGATTGGACTCTTTTCAGAGTACTCTGCAGTTCATGTTATATGTGTTTCTGGTTTCCGTTTACTCCTTTTTTTATTGCTATTTTGTGTGATTTTAATTGGGGGGCAGGTGGGGGACTAGCTTAGTGGTCTGAGGTCAGCAAATGATACAGTATTACATTGAACTGAAATTAACTAAACTGAACATTCCTTGACTCTTTCAAGGACTCTGCAGTTTGATGTTTGATATTGTGTATTATTTGCTTGTTTTGTTCCACTTGCATGATTTATTTGTTTTTTTTGTGCGACAGATGTTTGATGTTTTCTTTGAGTGGGTTCCATGGTGGTTCTTTGCTTCGTGGCTGTCTGCAGGAAAACGAATCTCAGCATTATATACTGCATATGCACTTTGATAATAAATGTACTTATAACTTTGAACCAAGACAAACTGAAGAGCCATTTTAGCTATCTTTGCTGGGAAATTACATTATCAGCAGAAGGAAATATATAAGACATTGAAATTTTATATTGAGTTACTCTTGGATGTCTGAATAAAGTAACCATTAATTCAAGTTTAGCATTTTATTCTTGTGGAAGCTAGTGCTTTGGACACTGACCATATGCCAGTAATTATTCAGGATTAAGCTTCTCAGCTTAGATCTGGTCTAACTGAAAGGTACTTGGAAGCAGCTGCTAGTTTGAAGTAGAGAACTTTTCAGTCCTGAGGCATTATAGTCAGTGAAGTTAGACTTTGTGATTAGAGTACACATTTCAGATGTGATATTATGTGATTAAAGTACACACTTCAGAGGTGAATTAGAGGTGCATGCAAAGAAACCACTAGCTTGAATCAAGGGAAGTTTACAATTCTCTTTTAAGTGCAGTATAGGAGATAGCAGAATAACACATTAACTGCCCTTAACAATCTGAGCTTCCTTAGATCATATTAAGACTTGTTCTTTGAGTCCAAAAGACTGTTTTGGATTATCTTTAACATTTTGGCTTCCTCCTTGCTGCTTTTTCTTGACTTTTAAAATGAAATAAAAGGTTTGGGCAGTGCACGTGATCTTGCAAGGGGTGCATCAAATGATCAGAATGGTTTAACTTTCTTTACATATCTTTCAAGGACTTTCTTACCTTTGATCTTGTTGTTTGTAACTACCCTCAACTATAATCAGTTTACACAGAGAGAATCTGTATTATGTGACCATGACCTTTATTAGTTCAGTTAACCACAAGCTTGCAAATCGTACCAAACTAATCATCGGTGTGCACATCCACTAAGTTTCTCGGAGTCTCCTTGAACTGTCAAATAACAGAAAAGCTAATAGCTGGGATGGGAATATCATGCTCTTCTTGACCCCGACTTAATGTTCGTGTTTCCGATGTGAGGTCAACCACTCCTGCAATGCTTGGTCTCCAGTGTTTTTGCTGCCTCAATTGCTGAAATCCTCTAATCTTATCAAATCAAACTATTGTGTTTCGATTTTGATGGCTCAGGATTCTCTGACTGACTGATCTGTCTCAAGGCTACAAACAATATTACTGTAATGCTCTTCCACCAGGCATGTTTATTATCTCTCGTTCTTTGGTCTTTCTGATCTGACCAGTTGAAACCAGTTCAGCCTGATCAGCCAAACACTGGGCTCAGGTTATTTCATGTACAAGCCTGCCATTTCTACCAAAGCAGCTTCTTATTTGGGAACGATACCAAGTTTAGCAGATTATTGACAGGAACCAAATCATGTCCACTTTCAATTGTTCTGATTTAGCCTTCCCTGAACAAGAACAAATACAGTCTCTCAAAATGACAGCCTCCGTTCCTTCGACCACATGGCAAGAAAAAAAATTAGACTTGTCTGTCTCCACTGCCATGAGCTTATTCCAGTTTGCTGATCCTTTCTAGCCAACAATAGAACATAGAACAATCTTTGTCATGTTTGGCTGACCTGTCCAATCTTACAAACTAATAGACTAGATAGTCTAGAGTCAGCAGGTTTAACATCTTTGTAAAAGCATAAAGCTACAAAGATGGGACAAATTATTTTTGGTGTTCCAGGTAGCACGAATACCAGTCTGAACTCTGTTTTGTTTATGAAGCATGTGTGCATATTTTGAGTTGAGAAACTTATTATTTTGCAAATTTGGATGCTACGAAAGCAGGCATATCATCCAAACATTCAGGACTTGTGCAGAAGAAGCTGTTGATTACATAGGTCCTTCAGCAAAGATGACTGATGTTCTGTCTGCTAAACTGTGCTAATCTGAAAATTAAGAATGTGTAATCTACCTGGCAGTGATGAGGAGGGTCTTCAGTACCTTTTTGAAAGGGACTCTGATCAGCTCATGGGAAGTTATTGTCTAAGTTGTAACCTGGTAAGTTTGAGGGGCGAACACTAAGAATGTATTTGAAGGAGATTAAGTACATTTCTTGTACCCAAGAGTGCTATTGCTCAGATACAAAAGATTTCTTTTGTATGCTTCCACAGGAATTCCAAGGGAGAAAGGGCAGCCAAGTTGGCAAGAGTAGAATGAACGTGCTGGATTTGAACTTGATATTGTCCAGGCAGTTCTTCAGAAGTCAAGAATGAGGCATGAATCTTGTGTTTACTTTTGTTTTATTAGAGGTACATAATAAATAAATAACAGTGAAGGACTGCAAGCAAGTAACACAGGAGCAGGTAACTAACTCTAACTGTAATCAATTTAAGAAACTGCTTCATGGTCTGTCTCTGTACTTGAAAACTGCTTCAGGCTGAACAGATGAGGAATCTTCTTTGATAAGAACAGTGGATGACACAACAAGGGCAGTCTTGATTTATGCTGCCGTGCTTATTGACAAAGAAACTACTGGAGTATACAACCAACTCTACTGCAAATGACTAAAAATCCACTGAACAGTTAAGACAAACAGGTTATTATACAAAACATATAAGCAAGCATAAAGAAAAATAAACCACCATAAAAATGCCAATTTAGACTCTAATCAAACAAGGGAAAAGGATTTGGATAAGAGGACTCATTTTTTCAGATCCCACAAGCAGCAAAGGTCATTTGCTGGCTTTCTGAGATACAGGCATGAAAAGGGTCAAGATCTCCTAGGAGATGCTTACAGAGATTTTCTGCATGACCAAGGTAGCACTACAGTTACAGAGCCATGTTGGCCACATTGCTGTTGAATAGTCACTGTGACCATTTTGCTGTTACTTCCAGCACCTGGACCAACAAGTTCTGAATACTGAACTTCTGAATACCAGTACTCACCCAAACCACTTCTCCCACTTCCAACACTGTGGTAAGTGATCTCCTATTGTCAAGTGATTGATCCTTCTTCTCCTTGCCCCATGCCTGAGGGTCTACTTTGCAAATGTTAGTCTCCAGAATTCTTACTGCTCTTTCTCTGAAACTCTTCATAATTATTTTATTTTTTCTTTATCAGTTCTACATCATTATACTTTGTTTCTATTGTTTCTGATTTACCAGGCTAGCCTGTGTTCACTTTTCACTGTAAAGGCTTAAAGGTAGCATTACCTCATTGCTTTTCTCCAACATAAAGTTCAAACCAGGGGCAGCTGGAGCAGGCCACAACTCAGCCTCAGTTCTACAGAGAGTGGCAAGCAGAACCAACCCAGCCTTCACCTCTGGTCCTGATACCTGGCTTTTTCCATACATCCAGACCAGTGTTTAAATTCTCCATTCACTGGGCTGTCCTTCACACTAAGAACTGGGCCCTGTTGCTTCAATATACTCTGGGCCTGGACCCTGATGCTACATTCCGGTCTGTACTTAACCTTTCCAAATCGACCTGGCGCTTAAATAGATCCAACCCCACTCTTGGATGGGACGGGATCTGAAACTCTTCTTTTTTTCTTTCCGAATTTTCTCTGCTTTGCACACATCGATTCCATCTTGACCTCGCTCTGACCACCTCTCCTCAAACATGCCTTGACCTCGCTCTGATTCTGTCTTGTACCCCCACTCCTCGACCCTTGAGTCTGCATCGCTTTTGCTCACCTCTTCATTGTTTGCCATGATCATTTGCCACAATTCTCAACCGAAAGAGTGTTATTAATGAAGTATTTAGTTGTATTTCTCACTTTATGAACTGCCAGTAAGCTGTTACCTGTTTTCAGTAGCAGTATCTTAAACTGGAACATCAGGGAATGCCTCTGATGTCACCATTCTTTTCTCTTTTTGCCCAGACTCAAGCCATTACAAATCAGGCATATCCTTTTCAACTCAGACTCTGGGCTCAGGTTGTTTCAGTTCACGGACCCAGTCGCTCCTTTTTATAAACCTGTTTAGATTCTTCTTCTTATCAAAGAACATCCCACAAATATCTTCCTATTTGCAGATGATGTCTGATTAAATTATTTGTAGTCCCTTCATTATATCCCCTTTTGATTGCTTCAATCCATATAAAAAGATAATTCACAAAATCAGTTCATAATATGGTGGTTAGAAGAATTGTCTCACAAAACAGCAACCTCTACTTCTTTCATTACATGGCAAACACAAGGGCGTTAGTGTTGTCTACTACTGTGCTGTCCTTGACCAGCTGCTTTAGCTAGTTTTAATTTCTTCTGGCCAACAGCTCAGTGTGTATTAACTCTCAAATGAATGTTTTAAAGATAGTTTCCCATCAGGGTATTTACGAATGCCTTGTTCCTTGTGCTCCTGAGCCCAACAACCATTTGTTTGGTTATTAATGTCACCTTTCTGAAACCTATTCTTCGTGCAATTTCACTGATGATACTAAATCAGGTACAAACTGAACAAATTACTTCTCTCTCTCCATGGCTAGGCTACAGGGGTATTTCTCTTAAAAATGTCCTTGGATTTCTCCAAAAGAAAGTTATCAAACATATTCTTACTGTACTTATCTTGATTGTAACCGGAATGCACTTGCAGATCTTTTTATTATCAGATCTTCCTGGACATCATCTGAAAGCGAACTCTCTGCTTCCTTCTATCACTTCCTCCTTTTAATCTGATGCCTCCCAGTAGTTGTGATTTAATCTTGTTCGTAAGCACTAGGGGCACATATAAACTATAGGATAAAGTTCACATTCAGTGCAAATTATTGATATATATTTTGTTTGATATTTTAGTAATTCATCTTGCCAATATGACAGAAGGGACTTGTGCAATTTCAAGGCAATTTAAATTTTAAACTATTCTTGGTTTGGTAGTTTTATCCAGTATGAAGTTCAATTTTTATTTCTTAATCAAATCTATTCCTTGACGTGCAGCAAGACCCCAAAAAACTTGCTTTTCAAATTGACATTGTTCCATTACACTTCGGGCAATTTTTCTCGAGTACTTTGTTATGAAAATAACAAACAGCCTTGAATGTGTTGAGTCCCAGTCTGAATCATTGTTGTAATCAATGTCTGCAGAGAAGTTTTTAATTTCCTAAAAGTACTGCACTTCTTGCAATGCTGGTGGCACAGTGACATCAGCGCTGGACTCCGGAATGGAGGTTCCCAGTTCGAATCCAGTCGGGTTGTTTCCGAGTACGCTTTCCATCCGTGCTGGGTTGAATGTTGAGCTCGCAACTCGACCTCATAAAATAAGACAAATACTGCAAAGTGTCTGTGTGAGGAGTGGCGTGGCACACAGTCTTTCGTTCCACGCCTTGTGAGGCATGAAAATGCCCGAGCTGGCCTCTCAGGCCTGAGTTGACGTCATCATGCAATGCTACTGTCACCTATTTAATAAAAACAACAGAATCCATTTGGGCTCTGCTTATGAGCATAATTGATTAAACTGTGTTATTGGTACTCACTAAAATATTGTATTTGAATTAAAATGTTGGAAACTAGGAATGCAAACTTCTCATCAAGGAACGCAACTTTTTAAATTGAATTTTATTTTTAATCACCTCTTTAGCACATCTCAATAACTAAATGAGCAAAAAGCACTTCAAACATTCCAAATTTGCAATTCAAATTCTTCAAAATTGAAAAAGATAACAGCTTCAATTTTTAATATGTAATATCCCCATGTCTGAAATTAAAGACTTCCATATAATTTTCATCATTAATCAGAATTGTACAAGCTGATTGTGAATTCAGGTTACTGTGATTTCTTACAGGATTTCAATTCGGAATATATTTAATAACTTCTAAAACCAAATATGAAAGATAGAGATAGAGATAGGCAGAGAGTACAACTGCAACATTACAGTACATTATACAAAAAGAGATGGTAATTGTCTGGTCAATAGCTACATCGTTTCAACCAACATCCAACATTCACTGCGTTCCACCCATTGCTCTCTCTCAACTTTGCTGCCCTTAGACCACCTCTTGCTCTGTTCTGATAACAGGTATTCACTAGGAAATGTTAACTGTTCTCTTTTCATACATTCTGCATTGTGCTATTCTCAGTTTTTCCAGCAACTTTATTTTTAAAATTCAGATTACCAACATAGACTTCAGTTCAGCATTCAACACAATCATCCCTCAGAAACTGATAGGAAAGCTAAGCCTACTGGGCCTGAACACCTCCCTCTGCAACTGAATACAGACTTCCTGACTGGGAGACCTCAGTCAGTCCAGATCAGAGGCAGTATCTCCAACACCATCACACTGAGCAAGGGGCCCCCCAGGGCTGTGTGTTCAGTCCACTGCTGTTCACTCTGCTGACCCACGACTGTGCAGCAAAAGGCAGCTCAAATTATATCATCAATTTTGCCGATGACACGACCGTGGTGGGTCTCATCTTTCCCCCCCCTCACTATAATCTCCCCCCAGCCCTACCTTTCTCTCTCTTTTATTTCCCATAATTCTCCACCTTCCCCTAGCCCATTTCCCTTCAGCCTATCACTTCCCAGCTCTCTACTTCATCCCTTCCCCCACTTCTTATCTCCCCTTGACCATCCCATGGTTAGTTTTCAGAGTCACATAGCAATAGATTACTCTTTGAATTAGCCATTCCTGGTGGTAATTATATGTGATATTCTTGTTCATGGTGCGCTGTAGTTTCTTTATCCACTTCAGTTGGAGTTGAAATGAAAGTTGGAAGTTTCTGTGATTTATATTACCTAGTCCACCAAAATTATTCAATGGCAATAATTGTGCCTAGCTGCAGAATTTATGATCGGAACTGATGTTTAATCAGAAAGCCTGGATTCTTTGATTTGCTTGTATGGTTACCAGGTCTTAACTGCTATGCCAAATAGATCATATGACATAGAAGCAGAATTAGGCCATTTGGCACATCGTCTGCTACATCATGATTGATCCATTTCCCTCTCAAACCTATTCTCCTGCCTCCTACCCATAATCTTTGACACCATTTCTAATCAAGAACCCTATCAACCTCTGCATTAAATGCACCTAGTGTGCACCTCCCACAGATGCCTGTGGCAACAAATTCCAGAAATTCATCACCCTCTGGCTAAAGAAATTCCTTGTCATCTTTGTTCTAAATGGACATCCCTCTACTTTGAGGATGTGCCCTCTGGTCCCAGACTCCCACACCAAAGGAAACATTCTCTTCACATACACTGTATCTAGGCCTTTTAACATACAATTGTTTTTCATGAGATCCCTCATTTTTCTTCTAAATTCCAGAGAGTACAGGCCCAGAGTCTTCAATCACAGCTCATATGATAACATTTTCAGTCCCAGAATCATTCTCATGAACCTCCACTGCAACCTCTCCAATGTCCTTTCTTAAATAAGGGGCCCCAAACTGCTCACAATACACCAAGTGATTCTTCACCAGAGCCTTATGCTGCCTCGGCATACATCCTTGCTTTTATATTCTAGTCCTCTCGAAATAAGTGCTAACATTGCATTTGTTCACACTGTACACATCAGACTTCCAATATAACTCGGAGTCCTGCCATGTGCAGAAGTTCGCTGATGACACGGCCATAGTGGGGTGTGTCAGGAATGGTCAGGAGGAAGAGTATAGGAAACTGATACAGGACTTTGTGATATGGTGCAACTCAAACTACCTGCGTCTCAATATCACCAAGACCAAGGAGATGGTGGTGGACTTTAGGAGATCTAGGCCTCATATGGAGCCAGTGATCATTAATGGAGAATGTGTGGAGCAGGTTAAGACCTACAAGTATCTGGGAGTGCAGTTAGATGAGAAGCTAGACTGGACTGCCAACACAGATGCCTTGTGCAGGAAGGCACAGAGTCGACTGTACTTCCTTAGAAGGTTGGCGTCATTCAATGTCTGTAGTGAGATGCTGAAGATGTTCTATAGGTCAGTTGTGGAGAGCGCCCTCTTCTTTGTGATGGCGTGTTGGGGAGGAAGCATTAAGAAGAGGGACGCCTCACGTCTTAATAAGCTGGTAAGGAAGGCGGGCTCTGTCGTGGGCAAAGTACTGGAGAGTTTAACATCGGTAGCTGAGCGAAGGGCGCTGAGTAGGCTACGGTCAATTATGGATAACTCTGAACATCCTCTACATAGCACCATCCAGAGACAGAGAAGCAGTTTCAGCGACAGGTTACTATCGATGCAATGCTCCTCAGACAGGATGAAGAGGTCAATACTCCCCAATGCCATTAGGCTTTACAATTCTACCGCCAGGACTTAAGAACTTTTTAAAAGCTATTATTAATGCTTTTTGAGATAGTGATTTAGATGCATATCATATTTTTTTACTGAGTTAAGTATTGTATGTAATTAGTTTTGCTACAACAAGTGTATGGGACATTGGAAAAAAAGTTGAATTTCCCCATGGGGATGAATAAAGTATCTATCTATCTATCTATCTATCTATCTATCTATCTATCTATATAACAGCGTAACATTTTACCCATCTGATTTTGACAATATATACTCAGCAATGCTCCTCAGACAGGATGAAGAGATCAATACTCCCCAATGCCATTCGGCTTTACAATTCAACCGCCAGGAGTAAGATATATTAAAGTGCCGGGGTTAGGACTCAATGTATTTAAGTAAACTACTTAAGAACTTTTTAAAAGCTATTATTAATGCTTTTTGAGAGGGTGATTTTAGATGCATATCATATTTTTACTGAGTTAAGTATTGTATGTAATTAGTTTTGCTACAATAAGTGTATGGGACATTGGAAAAAATGTTGAATTTCCCCATGGGGATGAATAAAGTATCTATCTATCTATCTATCTATTTGCCTTCCTCACCACAGATTCAACCTGGAAATTAACCTCCAGGGTATAATGCATGTGGACTCCCAAATCTATTTGCACCTCAGATTTTTGAAATCTTCTCACCATTCAGAAAATAGTTTATGCTTTTATTCCTTCTACAAAATTCATGACCATAAGCTTCCCGACACTATTCCATCTGATACCCCTTTGTCCATTCTCCTAATCTGTCTGAGTCCTTCTGCTGCCTTTCTGCTTCCTCAATACTACTTGCCCCCCCCACCTATCTTCATATTGTCTGCACCATCTCCCTAGTAATAGTGTTAAGTTTTTGCAAATAAAAAAGAAAGGCATTTTATTTTTAATGAAACCAATAACACATTTTTTTGAACTCCAAGACCTAACAACAAAAGCGTGTTAAAAATCCTTAAAAATCACATCAGACCATCCTCTTGAAGTGAAACCCCAACCCAATGTCGGTGGCTGTGAATTATGTATGTTTCTCCCAATTTCATTACGCTACACTGTCTCCCCCCAGAATTCACTAAAATTGGCATTATGAGCCTGTCTGGAGCCCGATTCGGGTCCTGTATTCAGTGGATGGAGGAAATGCAGGTGCCTCTGGCTCATTCGAGGTAGATTGACATGCTTGTAGTTATGTAGTTAGTTATCGTGGTACAATACTCCAAATTTTGTTGAGCCTGTTTGAGGTGATCTACTGAAATAAATTCAGGTTTATCACTCCTAACTATGATAAAAGACTTTCCTTCTCATTCCAAAACGTGGAAAAGGCCATCATAAGGGGGCCTAAGGTGTATGAAAATAAACAAGGTGGAATGTAAGTCAACAGGAACCCAAGAGTGCTGTACACCACGGTGGGAGGTAGGAATAGGTGAAAAGGAATTGACTTTACTGAGGAGGATGAAACACTGAAATTACCTGGCACTCATAATGGCTGCCCATATGCCAACCCAGCCAAAGACACCTACTGGTCGTCTTTTGGAGCAGCTCTGAACCCCAGCAGGGACCTTGGGAGTCGATCGTGCCAAAACTCATTGGTCAGAGCAGACTTTAGGAGTGGTGAAACCACTCACATCAGTCTTTGTACTGCGAGTGTTACACCAGAGTGTGATGTAGCCTAACACTGAGGTTCTGTGCCATCACAGCCCAGAGGTCTGAAATGAATTGGGGACCATAGTCAGAGGAAATATCAGATCCATGCCAAACCAAGTAATCCAGGTGCTGAGGATGCACGAGCCACGTCTGTGGCCATCATCGATGCTAAAGGGACAACATCTGACCTCCTGGTGGTACGGTCTACCATGGGAAGAAGGTGACTGAAACTGGGTGGGGGTGGGGGAAGAGCACCAACAAGGTCCACAATAACATGGTCAAACTGTTGCTCACGGACCTCAAAAAGTCCCAATGGTGCCTGAACATGATGGTTAATTTTTGCCTATTGGCACTCCTCACAAACTGCAGTCCAATCACGCACATCCTTTCTGCGGTCATGCCAAACACACTTTAGTGCAAGCAATTTCTCTGAGGCTTTACGGCGCGGATGCTAGAGGCCATATCTGGAGTTGGAAACAGTCCGTCTCCAGTTTGCAGGCACAATGGGGTGAGAGTGACTAGTTGAGACACTGCAGAGGGGTAAAACCCCAGCTTCCATGTCAGCCAACCTCAAGACCGTGACTGCTGTTCCGTAAGCGTGGACCTGTGGATCAGTAACTTGGTTAGCTGCCATAGCGGCTTAAACAAGTCCTATGTGTACGGTCACAATGGCTGTCCGTGAGAGGCAATCAGCCACGGCATTATTTTTCCGCTTGATATGTTGTATATCCATTGTGAATTTGGATATGTAGGCCATTTGGCTTTGCTACTGTGTAGACCAAGGTTCTGATATTTTGGCCATCGCGTGCATGTGGAGTTTATAGTTCACATACACTGTGAAATGACGACCCTCAAGAAGAAATTGGAAAAGGCGGACAACCAGATAGAAACCGAGAAGCTGACAATCAAATGTGCTGTACTTTCTTACAGGGGAATGAAGCTGCTGACTGAAGAAGGCTAGCGGCTGCCACACACCTCCAACTAACTGTTCGTGCACAACACTCACAGCACAGTCTGAGGCATCAATAGTAATGGCTATGGTTGCACTGGGGAGTGGGTGCACCAGTAAGGTTACATTAGAAAGAGCTTGTTTGCCATCATCAAATGCCCTGGCCATGTTCGCTGACCAGTCAAGCACTTGACTAGAGGTATTGCCTCTAAGTGCACTATACAGGGGGAGAATAAGTTCAGCAGCTCGCAGAATGAAGCAGTGATAGAAATTCGCTATACCTAAAAATTCCCACTGTTTATTTTTCAAGTGCAGGGCAGTGTGAAATCCTTAGTAGCAGCTAATTTTGCTTGGAGGGGTTTTGTACCTTTTCCGGAGGTGCAATGGCTGAGAAAGTCGATGGTTGGCAACCCAAACTAGCATTTGGTAGGGTTAATAATCAACCCAAGTTGGCTTAAGCACTCAAAAAGTGTGCAAAGATGAAATACGTGTTCACATTTGCATGCACTGGTGTCAAAAAGGACACCTAAGTCGTTTAATACAGAGTCAATCAGCCACAGGAAAGTGCTGTGTTTTTCAGTCCAAATGGCATGTGCAGAAACTCAAAAAGGCCAAACAGGGTTATCACAGCTGTTCGGGCAATCTCCTCCGAGCACACATGCACTCAATGGTAGCCCCTAACTAGATCGACTTTGGAAAAAATTAACTTTCCAGCTAAACGTGCTGTAAAGTCTTGGATGTGTGAGACAGGTTAATGATAGGGGGGGACGGGACCTCATTAAGGTGTTGGTGATCACCACATGGGCAGTAACCATGATCGGACTTAAGGACCATAATGAGGGGCAAAGCCCAGGGGCTGTTCGACTGGCATACATTGCAGAGTCTTTCCATGATGGCCTTCACGTTTGCCAGCTTTTTCTTGGTCCAGTCTACATGCTAGTTGTGGGAATGTGGTGCTCGGCTCCATATATTGTGAATGTAGTGGAAAATGTGGACTTGGGGAGATTTGGGAATTTGCCCAGCAGTCAGGTAAGTTTACATGTATGCACTTGACAGTCATGGGGAACTTACTGGGGAGCAGGGTAACAACCCAAAGTCCTTGACATCTACAAACCAGCAGTTCTTAAGATCACCCAACAGTAGTCGGGGATTCAGGAAATCTGCACTGAGCAGAGGTCTAGCCATTTTAGCCAGAATGAAGTCTCGTGTGTAATGATGACCACTGAAGCAGAGGGTCACCTGTTATGTCCTGTAGGTCTGGATCCAGCTGCCGTTGGCACCCTCCAGGAAGGTCTTTTGCCTTCTCATCAATAGGCGATGCTGGCAGCACACTCACTTGAGCAACCGTGTCACTTAAGGAGTGTCTCCATGAAAGGGTGCCCATAATAAACAGTAGACGTCCCTGGCAGCTGGAACCCACAGTGTTCACAGAACTCTGATGTCCTAATGGGCTGGCACTGTTGAACCTGCAAGCTGGTTGGCACTTCCTAGCGCACGTACCAAAGCAAGCATGGTTCCTTGACTTCTCTAGTGCCTTTAACACCATCCAGCCCAAGATCTTAAGGCACAAACTAACGGAGATGGGAGTAGACTCTCACATGGTGGATTGGATAGTGGACTACTTGACAGATAGACCTCAGTATGTGCGGTTGGGAGACTGTAGGTCTGACACGGTGGTCAGCAGCACAGGGGCGCCGCAGGGAACCGTACTCTCTCCGGTCCTGTTCACCCTGTACACATCAGACTTCCAATATAACTCAGAGTCCTGCCATGTGCAGAAGTTCGCTGATGACACGGCCATAGTGGGGTGTGTCAGGAATGGACAGGAGGAGGAGTATAGGAAACTGATACAGGACTTTGTGATATGGTGCAACTCAAACTACCTGCGTCTCAATATCACCAAGACCAAGGAGATGGTGGTGGACTTTAGGAGGTCTAGGACCCATATGGAGCCAGTGATCATTAATGGAGAACGTGTGGAGCAGGTTTAGACCTACAAGTATCTGGGAGCTGATTAAACGAGAAGCTTGACTGGACTGCCAACACAGATGCCTTGTGCAGGAAGGCACAGAGTCGAATGTACTTCCTAAGAAGGTTGGCGTCATTCAATGTCTGCAGTGAGATGCTGAAGATGTTCTATAGGTCAGTTGTGGAGAGCGCCCTCTTCTTTGTGGTGGCATGTTGGGGAGGAAGCATTAAGAAGAGGGACGCCTCACGTCTTAATAAGCTGGTAAGGAAGGCGGGCTCTGTCGTGGGCAAAGGACTGGAGAGTTTAACATCGGTAGCTGAGCGAAGGGCGCTGAGTAGGCTACGGTCAATTATGGATAACTCTGAATATCCTCTACATAGCACCATCCAGAGACAGAGAAGCAGTTTCAGTGACAGGTTACTATCAATGCAAAGCTCCTCAGACAGGATGAAGAGGTCAATACTCCCCAATGCCATTAGGCTTTACAATTCTACCTCCAGGACTTAAGAACTTTTTAAAAGCTATTAATGCTTTTTGAGATGGTGATTTAGATGCATATCATATTTTTTACTGAGTTAAGTATTGTATGTAATTAGTTTTGCTACAGCAAGTGTATGGGACATTGGAAAAAAGTTGAATTTCCCCATGGGGATGAATAAAGTATCTATCTATCTATCTATCTATCTATCTAAAACACAGGCCTGATGGTGTCTTTATGCTGAGGATTTTGTTGACTGGGCTTATTGAGATAGAGATATGAGGAGGAATGAAGCACCACTGCCTAGGTGACTGTAGACTAACAGCCATCTTAGTGAGCTCCCTATAGTTCTTCACGAGTGCATTAGTGAGGGCTATGCAAACTTGAGCAGGTATTTGCTGCATGAAGAGTTCTTTAAAAATAAAACAAGGATGGTGATTTCCCAGTAGAGACAGCATGTTGTCCATTTGCTCCAAAGGTCTAGCATCGCTGAAACTGGGGTAAGGACATCAACTGTTTGGTGCACTCAGACTCGGATAGTCCAAAAGTCTGTAAAATGTTTGTTTACTGCAATTGGTATATATCGTGTTCAGGCAGGTTATTTATGCAGACTCACTAGACTCTCGCGGCCATGGAAATGATAAGCAGAAAATGCAGTAGAATATAGAGTCATCCACGGCAATCTCTCGCTGAGTGAACTGGACCTCCGTTTGTACAAACCAAGCAACAGCATTTTGCACTCAGAACTCCAGCAGCTGCAAAACAACTGCATTGGCTGACATGCTCAATATCTCTGGAATCATCCTAGAGCATCAGGGTCACCAATGTCGGCTTTCGCAAATAAAAGAAAATGACACATCTTATGTTTAATAAAACCAGTAAGACATTTTATTGAACTCAAAACCTAAAAATAAAAGTGTGCTAAACATCCTTACATAAAAATGTCATCACCTCAGATCAGCCTCTTAAAATGAAACTCCAACTCTGTGTCAATGATTGTGAATTTTTTACATTTCGCCATTTATGTTACTCTACAATAACAACTGCACTCACTTCTGCCCGCTGACACTCTTGAACTTCCAGAATACTGCCAGTGCCTTCCACAGAGAAGGCTGAAGCAAAATACTTATTCAGTTCATCTGCTATTTCAATGACACCCATTACTATCTCTCCAGTGTCTCTTGCTAGCAGTCCAATATCTACTCTTACCTCTTTTTACTTCTTTATATATCTGAAAAAAACTTTTTTGTATCATTTTTGGTATTATTTGCTAGCTTACCTTCATATTATAGTTTTTTTACTTGCCATCAATTGGTTTTTAAAAATTTCCCAAACCTCTATCATTCCATTATTTTTTACTATATAATATGCCGTTTCTTTTGCTTTTATGTTGGGTTTGACTTCCCTTGTCAGCCACAGTCGAGCTATCCTGCCTTTAGAATACCTCTTTTTCTTTGGGATGTATCTATTTTGCACTTTATGAATGACCCCCAGAACCTCCAGCCACTGCTGTTGTGCCATCATCCCTAGTCATGACCCCTTCCAATCAACTTTGGCCAGCTCCTCTCTCATGCACTGTAATTCCCTTTACTCCACCGTAGTGCATATACATCTCTCCTTCTCAAATTACAGAGTGAATTCTATCATATTGTCATCACTATTTCCTAAGGATTCCTTTATTTTAAGCTCCCTAATCATATCTGGTTCATTACACCACACCTAATCTAGAATTGCTGATCCCCTAGTGGGCTCCATCACAAGCTGTTCTAAAAAGCCATCTCAGAGAGATTCCACAAATTCTCTCAACACGTACAACACGCTGGAGGAACTCAGCAGGTTGGACAGCATCCGTGGAAATGAGCAGTCAACGTTTTGGGCCGAAACCCTTTGTCAGGACTGAAGAAGGAGGGGGCAGGGGTCCCATAAAGAAGGTGGGGGCGGTGGGTGGGAAGGAGAAGGCTGGTAGGTGCCAGGTGAAAAACCAATCAGAGGAAAGATCAAGGGGGGGGAGGGGAAGCAGGGAGGGGTTAGGCAGGAAAGGTGAAAAAGGAATGTAAGAGGAAAGCACTATGGGTAGTAGAAGAAGGCAGATTCATGAGAAAAGTGATAGGCAGCTGGAAGAGGAGGCAGAGTGAAAGTGGGATGGGAGAAGAGAGGGAGAGAGAATTACTGGATGTTGGAGGATTCGATGTTCATACCAAGGGGCTGGAGACTACTCAGATGGTATATGAGGTGTTGCTGCTCCAACCTGAGTTTGGCCTCATCATGGCAGTAGAGGAGGCCATGTATGGACATATCCGAATGGGAATGTGAAGCAGAGTTGAAGTGGGTGGCAACCGAGAGATCTTGTCTGTTGAGGCGGATGGAGCGGAGGTGCTCGACGAAGCGGTCCCCCAATCTGTGTCGGATCTTGCTGATTTAGAGGAGGCTGCACCAGGAGCACCGGATGCAATAGATGACCCCAACAGACTCTCAAGTGAAGTGTTGCTTCACCTGGAAGGACTGTTTGGGGCCCTGAATGGTGGTAAGAGAGGAGGTTTAGGGACAGGTGTAACACTTACATTTGCAGAGATAAGTGCCAGGTGGGAGATCTGTGGGGAGGGACGTGTGGACCAGGCAGTCATGGAGGGAACGATCCCTGCAAAAAGTGGAGAGGGTAGAGAGGGTAAGAAGTGCTTAGTGGTGGGGTCCTGTTGAAGGTGGCGGAAGTTGTGGAGGATAATATGCTGGATCTGGAGGCTGGTGGGGTGGTAGGTGAAGACAAGGGGAACACGGTCCCTGTTGTGACGGGAGGATTGGGTGAGGGCCGATGTGCGGGAAATGGAGGAGATGCAGGTGAGGGCATCATTGATGATGGTAGAAGGGAAACCACGATTCTTAAAGAAAGAGGACATTTGAGGTGTCCTGGAATGGGAAGCCTCATCCTTGGAGCAGATGCGGCGGAGACGGAGGAACTGGTAATAGGGAATAGCATTTCTGCTTTTGGCAGGGTGGGATTTCTCCCAGGATGAGGCTTTCCGTTCCAGGACAATCTCTAATTGCGCTACCAGATCACCTACCTATTTCATGTGCAGCAGGCATTCAAATACAACTCTTTCAGTCCTCTATTTTTCACCCTTTTAAATTTTGTTCCTCTTTTCCACTGCAACTTATCCCACTTACTGCAATTTTGCCTTATCATCCGCCTGCCTTTCCTGACAGTCTCACTATACACTAACTCTGCTTGTAACCAAGATCCGTATCATCAGCCCTATACTCCAGTTCCCATCCCCTTACCAAACCCTCCTCAACATGCTTGCAAGGATAACGGTCCACTTTGTAAGCACGGCTGATTAATGCTCCATTCAATGTGTCTGATTTATTTGGCTTGGTTTTTGTGCAGAAGGAGAGAATTGGAGGTTGATGTGCCTGTTCCGTTTTTGTTCGCTGTTTTTGTGGGGAGGTAAAATCTGGGGTTTGATGATCATTCTGGCTTTCTTTTCTTTCTTTGTTTCATGGCTACCTGGAGAATTGAAGAGTTGTACACCTTGATAATAAAATGAATCTTTGTACCTTCAACTTTATTTACAATTACAATAATTAACTTACCACCTAAAAACGAAGCAGGTTAAAATGTGGTTCAGAAACATCAAGCAGCTTAAGACTTACAGTAACTTTTAGCAGATAAGGTATTAAGTATCTTACAAGATTAAGTCCAAGCTGGTTAGCAAAGTGAAATAGCAGCTCAGAATTCCACCAATCTGTATGGGTTGTAGCACCAGGATTCCTTCTGAAAGCAGTGACTCATACACCACATCAACTCCTATGCAGTGCTTATCTTACAGTCTTTTTAGAGGGAAAATCTTCAGCTGTTAATGTTTATAGCATTACTAATACTTACATAAGTTTTATTTTTAATAAGCCCAAACTAAGTCAGTACTCAACCTTGTTTATACTTGTATTTATAGTTCATGACTGACAAAACCTCTTTTACTATTTATTATTAAGGCCTAGACATACTATACATCCTTTGACAATGGTGCACTACTGTATTCAGTGCCTCCTTTGCCTGATAAAGTGGTCACTGAGTAGGCCCTCTGCTGCTGTAGCCCATCCACTTGAAAGTTGGACAGGTTGTGTGTTCAGCGACACTATTCTGCACACCACTCCTGAAATGCTTGGTTGCCTGGGTAACTGTTGCCTTCATATCTGCTTGAACAAGTCTAACCCTTCTCCTCTGACCTTTCTGTTTATCAAGGTGCTTTCGCCCACAGAACTGCCACTCACTGGATGTTTTTTTTTTGTTTTTCACAATATTCTCTTTTAACATTAGAGACGGCGGTGTGTGAAAATCACAGAAGGTCAGTAGTTTCCAAGATATTCCAACTACCCCGTCTCGCACCAACAATCATTCCTCGGTCAAAGTCACTCAGATCACATTCTTTCCCATTCTAATGTTTGGTCTGAAAATAACTGAGCCCCTTGACCATGCCTGCATGCTTATATACATTGCTTTGCTGCCACATGATTGGCTGATTAGATATTTGCATTAATGAGCAGGTGTACAGGTGTACCTACTGAAGTGGCCACTGAGCGTTTATATTAATAGAAGGCAATGGAATGGATTTCAGAGGCAGAGTAAAATGCTTTCACTCTATTATGTAGTCTATTTAGTACCACCACAATAGGATAATTTGCCAAAGAAAAACATGTTCACATTTCAGGTGTTGCCTGAGAAATGACTCATTAGTGTTGTTGGTGATTTCACTGTAAAGATGATCCTGCCATATTTCTAGCTTCAGTTCATTTTCTATAATGTCCATAATGCATATCAGGCATTTTAATGTCACTTGTTTACAGACATTTTATGTTAATATTCTCTAAAGCCCACAAATACTACTGCTATCATCCATTTTATGTGATATTTCTGATCTAAATAAGTACTTCCTTCCAAAAATGTGAATGGAAGCTATAATGAATCTTTTGTAAGTTTACACTCATATGCTATTTGGTGTTTTCTATATTCGATAAATTATCATGCTTATCCAGATATATACAATATAAGGTTGTAGGAATTTGACCAAATGCACTTCATTTAATTTCTTAAAAAATAAAAATGGCGCATGAACACTACTTTGTTACAGGCAGTCCCCGGGTTATGAACGAGTTCCATTCCTGAGTCTGTCTTTAAGTTGGATTTGTACGTAAGTCAGAACAAGTACATCTGGTATTATTTAGTGTCAGTTAGTCAAATGTTTGTCTTAGTATATAGTATATATTTTACCTTTCTATGCATATAGAACACTTAAGAAACGTATGTATTCCAATAATCAAAACATTGCATTGCTTAGTAATAATTGTAGCTTTCATCAGGGCAGGGCCTTTCACATGCTCCATTATTCTCACTTTATCCTTTAAAATTGTTCCGATTGTTGACCGACTGTAGCCTAACGCTTTTCCAATGACCGATGATGTTTCACCTCTTTCCAAACGCTTTATTATTTCCACTTTATTTTCAATTGTGATTGCTTCCAGTCAACAGAACAGAAACACTGCGGGTGGCAGGTCCCAACCTCTGCCGGCTCCCGAGGACCGCTGGGTCCTAAGGACCACCGCACTGAATTCCCCGGGTCCTAAAGTCCACCGCACTGAGACAGTTTAAACAGGACTGTGTGTTACGCCCCTGAAAAACGGGGTGAAATAATCATGACAGGGACGTGATGTGTCTTCATTGAGAACTTTTACTCAGTGAAAGTTAAGACATCTAACACCTAGTTGCACAGTGGTGTATTTAGGCTGAGGAAAGGGAGGTTCTTCACCAAGGTCTGTGGGACAGAAGCGTTGAATGTTAAACTGAAATCCAGGATCAGAGTTCTGTTTTATGGGTGTATCAGGACCAAGAGCATGAAGATGCTATGGCATCTGTTGTAGAGTGGTCATGTCAGTAATCATATTGATGAGCGTCCAGTGCGGCATGAGGGGAGTTTCTGATGTGTGCTGTTACCATCCCCTCAAAGCATTTCATAATGATTGATGTCAGAGCGACTGGGCAATAGTCTTTAGATCTGAAGTTCCTTTGGTACAA
This sequence comes from Hemitrygon akajei, assembly GCF_048418815.1. NCBI lineage: Eukaryota > Metazoa > Chordata > Chondrichthyes > Myliobatiformes > Dasyatidae > Hemitrygon > Hemitrygon akajei. Next base: position 113,355,939 of record NC_133125.1, read on the forward strand.
ATTTAAAGGTGGCTGATTCAAAGTGTGTGGGGACAGCAGCCTGGATAAATGAAGAGCTGAAAATGTCCATAAAAGTCGTCAGTGAGCTGGTCTGTTTATATCCTCCTGCACTTTTAAAGTGACATCAATGGCTGTATATTTCTGCAAAGTAAACCTTGTAGAAGGCATTAGGTTCTGATGTATTCCTGAACTAAGACTTTCCCATGGCTTACTGTAGAGTGACTGGCTGTAGGAGAGCTAAGGTGAGCAGTGCAGCCAATTAACACTGATTTGCAGGGCTGAGCTTTGTTCCCTGACCTATATTTCTGAGGACCAGTAGCACCTGCTTCATGTGTTGACCAATGAGAGAGTCTGAAAGATCCATTTTATGTATCAACCTATGAAGCAGGTGCCAGTTCCCAGCAATGGCCATACTCATTGTACTGGCCTGAGCCCCGTATCCAAATGTCTGCATGGCTAGTCTTGGCTGGTCCTCAGAAGTAGCCACACGGATAATTACTTCCTGCCGCATTCTCCATTCAACATGTTCCCTACAGCTTCCTACCACAGTGGCGTTATCTTTCAACATTGACTTCATTGACTGCATCTTTCATGACTTCATGATGACACAATCTGAGCACTAAATAAGGTGCCTGTGTAAGGTTAGAATTCTTTGGAATAAAGCTCTACTGCAAATTATTGAAACAGTAATGTCACTTGAAAGTACATGTAACATAAAACTTAATTTGCCACTCACAGCTTCAATCTGCTAATTAAATTTTCTGACAATACTACACTGATTGGCCTAATCTCCAATTATAACAAGGTAGCCTACAGAGAAGAAGTCATCACCCTGACACAGTGGCGTCATCAAAACAACCTCTCCCTCAATGTGGCAAAAACAAAGGAGCTGGTTGTGGGCTACTGGAGGAATGGAGAGAGGCTAACCCCTATTGACGTCAATAGATCTGGGGTTGAAAGGGTAAACAGCTTTAAGTTCCTCAGCATCGACATCACTGAGGTTCTCACATGGTCCGTACGTACTGGCTGTGTGATGAAAAAGGCACAGCAACACCTCTTACACCTCAGATGGTTGAAGAAGTTTAATATGGGCCTCCAAATCCTAAGAACTTGTTACAGGGGCACAATTGAGAGTATCCCAACTGGCTGCATCACTGCCTGGTATGGGAACTGTACTTTCCTCAATCACAGGACTCTGCAGAGAGTGGTACGGACAACACAGCACCCTGCAGTTGTGAACTTCTCACTATTCAAGACATTTACAAGGACAGGTGTGTAAAAAGGGCCCGAAGGATCATTGGGGACCTGAGTCACCCCAACCACAAACTGTTCCAGCTGCTACCATCTGGGAAATGGTACCACAACATTAAAGCCAGAACCAACAGGCTCCAGGACAGCTTCTTCCAGTAGGCTATCAGACTGATTAATTCACACTGATACAATTGTATTTCTATGTTATATTGACTGTCCTGTTGTTCTCACAATTTATCACAAATGACTATAAATTGCTTATTTAGACGGAGTCGTAACATAATAGTCTTTACTCATATATATGAAGGATGTAAGTAATAAAGTCAATTCAATTCAATTCAATTTATATTTCCTGCTAATGTTGATTGACATGTAATCTTGCTATTCGAACTGAAGGATATTGATCCAGCTGAGTTTATCTGAAGACAATGTCAATTTATATCATGCCTGGCACAGGTTGTGGCATAGTAAGTGTGGTTACCACAATGCTTTACCATACCTTCAACCTGGGTTCTCCCCATGACCGCATGGGTGCTCCAGTTTCCTCCCACAGTCCAAAGAAGTATGGGTTAGTAAGGTAATCAGTCATTGTAAACTGTCCTATGGTTAGGCTCGGGTTAAAGTGGGGGAATGCTGAGCAGCATGGCTTGAAGGGTTGAAGGGCCTATTTCGTGCTGTTATTCCAGCAAATAAATAAAGAAATAGGGGAGATCCAGAGGAATTTAATTGTTTAATTTGTGAGACATACTTGTGAAGTAAGTTGACAACTTACAGATTTTTAAGACAAGCCAGAGGGAATATTTGTAATAAACATAAACACTCCGTAAGCATGTATTGATGAATAAATATTTAGTGCTCTCCTGCTGATTACTATCCTCGTTTCCTATGCAAATGTCATTGCTGCCATGAGAAGAAATATTAAATTCATATGTGCATTTTTTAAGTTAAACAAATAATTGACTTGTAGAACAACTGATAAAACACCTTGGCATCTTAGTAAAGATCTGTTCCATTATCTGAAGTCCACACTATCACATGGTAAAACAGAATCAAGCAGGTGATGTCACGTATATTGTGCATTGGTTGACATTGTTATGCATACTCAATGGACACCAGATGTGTGCACATTATACATTTACTGAAACAGTATAAGTTAAAATTATCCTGTGTGCATAACAATCAAAATCAGGTTTAATATCACTGGCATATGTCATGAAATTTGTTAACATAGCTGCAACACAATGCAATACATGATAAACATAGAATAAATACATAAATAAATCACAGTAAGTATATGTATGTATATTAAATATCTATATTTTAAAAAGTGCAAAAATAGGAAAAATAGAGTAGTGAGGTAGTATTTATGGTCTTCATGTCCATTTAGAAATCCAATGGCAGAGGGGAAGAAGCTGTTCCTGTTGAGGATGCACAGGAGTCTCACCCACACATTCGTCCGTAGAAAGTTGCTCACTCAGCTTTGTCATCTGTTCAATTTAATAGTTGAATGCACTTTATGTTGAATTATATATCTAAAACCATAAAAAATGAAATATTTTTGAAAATAATACATCATTAAATATCTGTTACATAAATGAATAAATTATAAAGTATTTCAAACAATTAAAGAGAGTAAAGCACATGTGAATATTTTACCTTTTCTTCTAGCATTGGTAAATTGCCATCAATGAAGTAAGTATGTAAGATCTTGCATCAGGTCTAAATGTTAGAGAATTCCAATAGATTCCTCTCTATTCTTAGGACTTCCTGTGAAGACCAGTGACAGATTGCGAACAAAAATCACTGATTCCAATGTTTTATTGATAAAATTTAGTCAAATTTGTCATTTGACAGTTTTATATCTTTATCCCAAAAGATTAGACAGACAGCTTGTTTGTGATAGATTGTTTTTTTACCTAGGAAGATTAGTATCCGGGTTATTTTTGGCAGCATACCCTGTATCCATCGGGTAACTTTTCCCATGAAGATGCACAATAGCTAGTAAGAATCTCCTCATGTTTTGTTGAATATTGCCTTTGGACAGTTCTGGAGTATTTGTATCTTTATCTTAGGAATTATATCTTAAAAGATGTGTATACCATAAGGTTGATGAGGCCTGGAGCAGGCTAAGGAGACTGTGCTAATTAATCCTAAAAGTAAGAAAGTTTGTGAAGAAAATCCATGGATTGTCTTGAAGATTCAGGTAATTTTCAGGGCTATAATCTTTTCCTTGGAATAACATTCTCACTTCTACCTTGCTTGATGGACAGTGTTCTGGATGAGCCACCACAGTACAGTCGGCCCTCCTTATCCACGAGGGATTGGTTCCAGAACCCCTCGCAGATACTGAAATTCATGGATGCTCAATCCCCTTATTCAACTTGTCCCAATATGGTGAACCTTAGGACCCAGCCGAACCCCAGACCTTACTTAACCTGTCTCAGTGTGGTGGACCTTAGGACCCAGCGGAACCCCAGACCTTACTTAACCTGTCTCAGTGTGGTGGACCTTAGGACCCAGCGGAACTCCAGACCTTACCTAACCTGTCTCAGTGTGGTGGACCTTAGGACCCAGCAGAACCCCAGACCTTACTTAACCTGTCTCAGTGTGGTGGACATTAGGACCCGGCACCAGAGCTCTGAATGCGCAGTGTTTCTGTTCACGAAAATAATCACCATCACGATTGAAAATAAAGTAGAAATAATAAAGCGATCGGAAAGAGGTGAAACATCATCGGTCATTGTAAAAGCGTCAGGCTAAGTTGGTCAACAATCGGAAAAATTTTAAAGGATAAAGTGAGAAAGGCTCTGCCCCGATGAAAGCTACAATTATTGCTAAGCAACAAAGTGGTTTAATTATTGGGTTTTGGGGTTTTGGGTTTTTGATCCTCCTCCACATCAACCCGGCATGGTGTGCTGGCACTCGATAGCAGTCTGTCACTGGATCGAACTCGGGAACTTCTGTTCCCGAGCCCGGCACTGAAACATACATTCTTGAGTGCTTTATATGCATAGAAAGGTAAAATATATACTATATACTAAGACAAACATTTGACTAATTGACGCTAAATAATACTGGATGTACCTGTTCTAACTTACTTAGTAAGAGAACTTCCGATTTTATTCGATCCCAATCCACGATAACCCACGCACATCCTCCCGTATATCTGAAATCATCTCTAGATTACTTATAATACCTGATACAATGTAAATGCTATGTAAAATAATTGTTATACTGCATTGTTTAAGGAATAATGACAAGAAAAAAAGTCTGTACATGCTCGAACAACAAGTGCTGGAAGAGCAATTCTGGGTTTTCGTGATTCGCAGTTGGTTGAATTTGCGCATGTGGAATTCACGGATAAGGAGGGCTGACTATATAGGTGCCCTTTCAAATAGTTGCATACCCAGAATATGTGAAAACAAAGCAATTAAATTATGTAAGGCTCTTTCCTGTAACTTTTTAGATCATTTTTTGCAAAGACCCTGGATTATTTGTGCCGAACATTAAAATTACAAAGTGCTTGCTGTAAGCCTTATTTCTCCCCCAAGGTTGTTTCTTCATTCTTTTCTTAAATAATATATTCTGTCATTGATTCTAAATCAACTTTATCTATTAAATTCAATTCGCAAGCCAAATATTGAAGCCCAGACATCTCTGCACATTCTGAAAGGATATATGGATATATCGTGAACAATAATATTTCCCTGTTGGCTACTTTAGCAGATTGAGTTGAAATAGATTAATGTGTCTAATAAATTCGCAAACAAGGGAATTAAATAATGCATTGATATTTCCTATATTATTCTTGGAACAGTTTTTTATGCCCAATAAGGTACAGTTTTTGCAGAGTTGTAAACTGTAAATACTACAGCTGAGGAAAATATCAATAACATTTAATTTAAAATGCAGCTTAAAAACATCTTAAAATAGCTCCGATCAGCTCTCTGATTGGTCAACCTGAAGACAAGATAAAACAAAATACATGTGGCTGAAAAGTGAGTTTAATTTATTATATTTCCATCTTTGCTGGAAGTATTACCAAATATTTCATGCTAATTGCATAATTGTGTAAACTAAGTCATCTGAGTGGCTCTTTTAGAACATAAAAGCATATAAAAAGAAACAAAGAGCAGATCATAAGACTCTTTACACCTAGTCCACCATTCAATACAATCATTACCACAATATCATTTCATTCTTTTCATGCCCAGAAATTTGTCAATGCCTGTTTCGAATGAAAATAACCACTGACATCGACGGACTCCAAAACATTTCTCACTATCTGAGGCTACATCCACACTAGACCGGATAATTTTGAAAATGCCGGTTTCGTGTAAAAACGATAGGTGTCCACACTATGCATTTAAAAAAATATCTCTGCCCACATTGAAACGGAGATTTCGGCGGATCTCCTCCTACTGCGTATGCGCAGGACACATCTACCGAAAACAAGCAACATGTTTGGTGTTGAATCTCGCTGTGAAAGACAGTGTGTGTTTGTTCAGTTACAGACTAGAAAAACTTAAACAACGGGCAGCTGTTGGCTGTCATGCAGGAGGATTTAAAAGTAAAAAAAACAAATACTGAAGCGTATGGAGGCACCCGACAAGGAGTTCACAGACTGTATGACCCAGCTGATGACGAACATTGAAAAACTGACTAACTCTGTTACATTAATAAAGCACCTTGTTAAATGTATAAAACATGTTTGCATCAGTATTATCTTGTGTTTCCATACAATGTTACCTTAGGCTGTTACACATCTATTGTCAGAGAAGTACTTGCATAAATAGGTAAACCACTTTCATACAAGCAAGGACAGAAAACAGGGCAAAGTGAGTATACTTATTTATTCAGTAACTTATGGGTCAAAGTATTTGGTGAGTACATTTCTAACTCTTCTGGCTTCAGTCTCATTGCCGTCTGTTCTGAAGTTGTTCGATTGCGTTCAAGAAAACAATGAAATGGCGCGCTACGGTCTGACAGCGTTTTCAGATTTCTCCAGTTATCCCGTCCACACTGATCTGCCTGAGCAGTGTTTTCAAAAATACCCACCCTGGAAAGCGTTTCTGAAAAGCTCCGGTTTCGGGGGACGAAAATGCCATTTTAGTGTGGATGGAGGGTAAAAACGAAGAGAAAAAGCTTCAGTTACGGATTTATCTGGTGTAGTGTGGACATAGCCTAAGTAAAGCAGCCTTCATCATCAAAGACCACAAAAATAAAACGCCAGGCATTCTCTCTTCTTTCTCTTCCTACTGGGCAGAACATACAAAAACCTGAAAGTACGTACCACCAGGCTCAAGGATAGATTCTACTCAATGTTATGCGACTTATGTTAGGTTACCAAGTTGGACCTCACAATTTACCTCTTTATGGCTTTGAACCTTATTGTCTGCTGGCATTGCATTCCTGCTGTAACATTAACCCTTGTTAGTCTGTTATTATCTTCCCTTGTACTACTCACATAAATAATTGCAATTAATTGATATGTATGGACACACTGCAAAACAAAGTTTTTCACTGTATCTTGGTACATAAGACAATAATAAAACCATTTTACCAGTTACCTCCATTTCTAGACCCCTCATTCTGAGGAAGTATCCTCCATGCATCTCCCCTGTCAAGTCATTTAAGAAATTTTTATGCTTCAATGAGTATTCCACGTTCCATGTTTTCTTGTAGCCTTATTCCAGTCTGTGAAGTGTATAAAATATACATCCTGAAATTCTTTTTCTGTGCAAACATCCACAAAAACAGAGGAGTGCCCCAAAGAATGAATGACAGTTAAAACATTAGAACCCCAAAGCCCTCCCCAACTCCCCCCACCACACACAAGCAGCAGCAAGGCAGTGAGCCCCCTACCCCCACCAGCAAAAGCATCAGCGCCTTCCACCGAGCACCCAAGTGTGCAGCAAGCATCAATAGAGACACAGATTTGCAGTACCCCCAAGACTACTCATTCACCCAGTAATTCAACATACCACAGGCTCTCTATAGACAATAGACAATAGGTGCAGGAGCAGGCCATTTGGCCCTTCGAGCCAGCACCGCCATTCAATGTGATCATGGCTGATCATCCACAGTCAGTACCCCTTATTCTTAAACTGTGGCCTCTGGTTCTGGACTCCCCCAACATCGGGAAAATGTTTCCTGCCTCTAGCGTGTCTAAACTCTTAATAATCTTATATGTTTCAATCAGATCCCCTCTCATTCTTCTAAATTCCTGTGTATACAAGCCCAGTCACTCCAATCTTTCAACATATGACAGTCTCGCCATCCTGGGAATCAACCTCGTGAACCTACGCTGCACTCCCTCAATAGCAAGAATGTCCTTCCTCAAATTTGGAGACCAAAACTGAACACAATATTCCAGGTGTGGTCTCATCAGGGCTCTCTCCCTAATTATGGAGTAACAGGCTCCACATTATAGATTACTGGTAAATCATCTCTACTGATTTCTAAGATGATAGGTTGAGTGAATGAATGAATGATATTATGACTGAATAAGTATGCCACATTTGTCATGTGCATAGCCTCCGTCGGTCGTGGTCGACCATGGGGACTGCACCTCTGGTAGTCACTGGTTTGTTGAGTAGCATCGACTGTGGCTATTGAGGCCAATCCTGGAACGGCAGGCTCTGCCACAGTTGCTGCATGTGTAGGGCGTCGTGGAATTGTTGTCTGCTGTCTGCTGTGCTCTCCGTTTAGCTCTCCGCTCCTCAAACTGACTCAGGATCACCCTTTTGCCTTGGTCTAGATGTTGCTGAAGAGTGCCTCGCCATTTGTTGTGGTCATCTGCTGTATCCTCCCAGCACTCTGGGTTGATTTTTAAGGCTTTCGTGTCGCGCTTGCAGAGGTCCCTGAAGCAAAGCTGGGGTCTACCAACGTTCCTGTTGCCAGTTGCTAGTTCTCCATAGAAGATGTCCTTTGGCAGTCTACTATCCTTCATACGATGGACGTGGCCCAGCCAGCACAGTCTGCATTTGTCTTAAAAGCGTGAACATTGTAGGAAGTCCAGCGTGGGAGAGCACATCAGAGTTTGGGACTTTGTCTCTCCAGGTGATGCTGAGGATGTGGCGAAAGCTGCACAGGTGAGAACTATTGAGTTTCCTCTTGCACCCAGACCCACGAGGAGAGTCAGGCAAGGATTGGTGTTGATTTGCCAATACGCCTATTGATTTCAGCATCGACAGAGAGAGTGTCGTTAATAGTCGACCCTAAGTATGTGAACTCGTGGACCACTTGTAGATCGTAACTGTCAATGGAAATGACCGGTGTCTCCACTATGTTCTGGGCAAGGACATTTGTTTTCTTTAGGCTGATGGTAAGCCTGAAGACCTTGCATGCATTAGAGAAGCAGTCCATCAGAGGTTGTAGTTGCTGTTCGGTGTGCGAGGTTATAGCAGCGTCATCGGCAAAGAGCATGTCACGTATTAAGATGTTTCGCACCTTTGTTCTTGGTCTCAGGCATGCAGGGTTGAACAGCTGCCCATCAGACCTGGTGTGCATGTAGATGCCTTCTGTCGATGTCCCAAATGTGTGCTTCAATAGCATAAAAAAGAAGATGCTGAATAATGTTGGGGCCAACATGCATCCTTGTTTGACTCCACTATCAATAGCGAAGGGTTCTGATGAGCTGCCGTCGTACTAAACATTAGCCCTCATGTCATCATGGAATGACTTAACGATACTTTGGAGTTTTGGGGGACAGCCGATCTTGAGGAGAATCTGAAAGAGCCCATCCCTGCTGACAAGGTTGAATGCCTTGGTCACATCGATGAAAGCAACATAGAGGGGTTTCTGTTGTTCCCTGAACTTCTGCTGGAGTTGACAGAGAGAGAAAATCATGTCAACAGTTGACCTCCTTGAGCGAAAACCACATTGGGACTCAGGGTAGATCCGTTCTGCCAGTTTGTAGATATGCCAAAGTTATACGAGCAAGACTTTACCAACAATACTCAGGAGGGAAATACCCCTGTAGTTGTTGCAGTCGCTCCTATCACCCTCATTCTTGTACAGTGTGACAATTTTGGAGTCGCGCATATCCTGTGGTACGGCTCCTTCCTTCCAGCACTGACAGAGGACCTCGTGTAAAGGTTGGAGGAGTGAGCTCTTGCAGTGTTTGATCAGGTCTGGAGGAATCCCATCATTGCCAGGAGCTTTTCCTGGGGTCAGACTGTCAATTGCCTTGCTGAGGTCCTCATTGGTTGGTATGGAGTCGAGTTCATCCATGACTGGTAGACAATCAATGGCATCAATGGCTGAACTAACAACAATATTTTCCCTCGAGCAGCGTTCCATCTGCTTGCTTTTATCGGTGATTATTTCACCGTTGGATGACTTTAGGGATGCTGTCTTGCTCTGCGATGGGCCAAGGGCTTCTTGATGCCATCATACATCAATCTGATGTTGCCTGTCACAGCTGCTGTTTGAATCTCCTCACTGAGCTGGAGCCAGTACTCATTGGCGCACTGCCTTGCAGTCTGTTGCACTTTCCTTCTAGCAGCTCGAAGTGCCTGGAGAGTTTGGTCGGATGGTGAGCGCTTGTACTCTGTGAGAGCTGCACACTTGGCTTCGATGACAGGAGTCAGGATGTTGGACTTTGCCTCAAACCAGTCACTGCTGTTTGTGATCTTTCTCCCAAAGATAGAGAGTGCTGATTCATGGACGATGTCGCCAAGTATGACCTTGTTCTGTTGTAGTATCTCCTTGTGAGGAGGTAGTCATAGCACCCTGTACTGACTTGGCAAACTGGGTCAACCTTTTCTGACTGTTTCATCTCTGTTGTGTTGATGCGAGGTTTTCCAGTTGGCTTGGAGTGGTGGATTTTCTTCGGACATAGTTTGATCTTGCAGCATACTAAAGCATGATCCTTATCGCAGTCTGCACTGTGGGATGAGCCGGTGATTAGTACAGAGTTGATGAAAGAGCGCCTGGTGATGATCATGTCTTGTTGGTGTTAATGTTTGGACCATGGATGTCGCCATGAGACCTTGTACTGTGACTTCGTCTGAAAGTAGGAGTTAATTACACACAGACCGTGATAGGAGCAGAACTCCAGGAGACCATATAACCATATAACAATTACAGCAAGGAAACAGGCCATCTCGGCCCTTCTAGTCCGTGCCGAATGCTTACTATTGTCCATTGTCATTTATTTTGCCAATTCTAAAGTGGCCAAGGCGAGACAGCCAGGAATTGTTAACGACTCCCACTCTGGCATTGAAGTCACCAAGGAGAATGAGATGCTCATCACTGAGAATATTCCTGACAACAGCTTCCAAGTTGTCGTAGAACATGTCTTTTGCCTCAGAGATGGAGTTCAAGGTAGGGGCATACACACTGACGAGAAATACTGGGCCATGACTGGTGTGTAGGTGGAGAGACATAAGTTGATCCATTTTCTGGTGGCTCCATCATTTCAAAAAGGAGTTCCTAATGGCAAAACTATGCTTGCAGGGCATATCTTGGTTCTTTCCTTGCCAGAAAAATGTATAGTCCCTTTCGTTCAGTGTGCCTGAATCCGCCAAATGTGTTTCTTGTAGGGCAGCCATATCTACCTTGAGCCTTAGTAGCTCGTTGGTAATGACCGCTGTTTTTTGTGCATCTTCGATATCCTTGAGGTTTTGGTCAAATCCAGTCATCATTGTAGGGACATTCCAACATCCCAACCTGAGGGGTGTTGTCTTTTTCAGTTTGTTTTCTTTCTTGTCTGGTGCAGTAGTTACAGTCAGCTCTTCATGGAATAATCCATTATCCCCATGCACCCAATGAGGAAGACTGACTGTGGCGGGACAGCACCTTATCGGCTGGGGACTGCCCAGCTTGAGGTGGGCGGTAACTGTCCAGTGAAACGTGATGGTCTCTCCCATCATCGGAAGCAACCCCTGGCACCATGCTCTATGCCAATCAAGCATTATGACTTATAACCGGTAACTACTGCTTCCCGTGTTTCTCCGATGATATAAAACGAAGCTGGAGTGGCTCTCTGAGGTGCAAGCCAGGGCAGAGTTGATAACGAGATCCGTCTGTTGCCCATGTAGTGGGACCACCCTCTCCATGCTGACGACACGTCCGAAGGAACGATGAAAGTCGATACAGTTTGGTGCCAGCAGCATCGCAGGAGTTGCCATGCCGGTGCTGGGTACAGCAGTCAGCCACCTTTGGGACTCCGACTCCGGATTTTTCCTTGAGGTTTACTCCCAAAGCCTTTCCCGTGAGCGGGTATAGCCGCAAGACAGCGGAGGTTTGAAATCGGAGTTTTCCCTCTCCTAGATGAGCTACCATCCGTGGTTAACGAACCCCATCTGCCCGGAGCAACTGGTTTTAAGGCATCAGTGGTCCGCCTTTGCCCCTTCTCCTGTCAGTGAGAACAGCTCCACCGGGCATAAGAACTATGCCACACGTGAAGGCCAGGAGTTGGACTTGGTTGTCAGAGACTGTTTGAGACGCACACCATGAAGAGCATTTGTTTAGCAGTGGGAGCTCGTCCCCGCTACCACCCTTTGGCTATGACTACCTTAGGAACCACCACATTTGTCAGTGACTTCATTAAAACCTGCGTTGATGAGTGTGTGCTTACAGGAACACACCTTACATACCTAAAGCGGAAGTCGTGGATGAACCAGAAGATACGTAGTTGGCCGAGGAATAGATCTGTGGCATTCAAGTTTGGTGATCCATCTATACAAGAAGGCTGAGTACGATTTACAGAGGGCTATCTCAAGAGCAAAAGAATAATTCTGATTGAGGATAGAGATGGAATTGGATGCAGGTCAAATCTGGTAGGGTTTGCAGGTCATTACTTCCTACAAAGTGAACCTTTTTTTGTTTTAGGCTGGTTTAGTGTTTTTTTTCTTCTTATACAATAAAATTTCCAATCTTTTTTTTTCTCTTTATGACTTGTCAAGAGGAGTTGTGATTTTTTGTTTATATATTATATACAACAGTGTAATAGTATATTTAATTGAATTTAACAGTATACACTTTTTTGTTGTTTATACGTCTTTTGTATTATGTGTTTGTTAAAACTTCTCCTCTGATTTGTAATTTTTTTTTGCTGGAAAACCAATAAAAAAAGATTGAAAATGAAACTTAACATCATGAATGTCTGTGATGCTTCACTTCCAGATGAGCTCAATGCCTTCTATGCTTACTTTGATCATCAAAACATGGAGAAACCATCACAAGCTCCCACATCCATCGATGATCTTATAATTTCAGTTTTTGAGCTCAACATGTGAGCAGCCTATATGATGGTGAACCCACGAAAGGCACCCAGCCCGGGCAGAGTATCTGGCCAAGTACAAAGATCAACTGGCTGGAGCGTTCACTGAGATCTTTACCCTCTCACTTCAGTAGTCAGAGGTACCCACCTACTTCAATTATACCAGTGCCCAAGAAAACCTTGGTGGCCTGTCTCAATGACTATCACCCAGTAGCACCTACTGTACATCTACAGTGATGAGGTTTTTTGAGAGGTTGGTGTTGAAACACATTAACACCTGCCAAAGAAACAAATTTGCCTACTGGAGTAACAGTAGATGCCATTTCATTGGCTCTTCACTCAAACTTTGGAAAATCTGGACAGCAATCATTGATCACAATGGTCTTTATTGACTACAGCTCAGGATTCAATATCAACATATTCTCAAAACTAAACAATAAGACTTGACCTTGGCCTCAATACCTCCTTGGTCAATTGGATCATTGATTGTCCTCACTTACACATCCCAGTCAGTTCAGATTTGCAACAATGTCTCCTCCACAATCTCCATCTGCAAGGCTGTGTGCTTAGCCCCTTGCTCTACACACTTTACACACGTGACTGTGTGACTAAGCAGAGCTTGAAAGTCATATTCAACTTTGCTGATGACACCACTGTCATAGGACACCTTTGATGGTGGTGAAGATCAGCATATAGGAGGAAGATTTAAAATCTGGCTGAAGTCTTAACAACAACCTCTTACTCAATATCAGCGGGATGGAGCTGGTTATAGACATCAGGAGAGAGAAATCAGAGTTCCATGAGTTAGACCTCATTGGAAAATTAGAGGTGAAAATGGTCAGCAACTTTAAATTCCTCTTTGTTAATATTTCAGAGGACCTAACCTGAGCTCAGCACACAAGTGCAATTACAATGAAAGCACAGCAGCACCTCTAATTCCTTAGGAGTTTGTAGAGACTCAGTATTAATTTAAAATTTTGACAGACTTCTATAGGTTTGTACTGGAGATTATTTTGACTGGACTCATCACAGCCTGGTATGGAAACACCAATATCCTTGCACTGAAAATCCTACAAAATGCATTGAATATTGGCCAGTCCATTACAGGTAAAGCACGCCCCACCATTGAGCACATCTACATGAAACACAGTAGCAGGAAAACAGCATCCATCATCAGGGACTCGCACCACCTAGACCATGCTCTCTTCTTGCTGCTACCATCAGGGAGAAGCTACAGTAGTCTCAGGACTTACACCACCATGTTCAGGAACAATTACTACCCCCCAGCCATCAGGCTCTTGAGCCAAAGGGAATAGTTCCACTCAACTTTACCTGGCCCAACAATGAAATGTTCCCACAACCAATGAACTCACTTTCAAGGACTCTTCATCTCATGTTTTCGATATTTATTTATTATTACTATTTCTTTCTTTTTTGTATTTGCGCATTGTTGTCTTGCACTCTGGTTGAACACTCAAGTTGGGAGGTCCTCCACTGATTCTGTTATTGCCATTATTCTATGGATTTATTGAGTATTCCCACAAGAAAATGAATCTCAGGGCTGTATATGGTGACATTTATGCATTTTAATAATAAATTTACTTTGAACTTTGCAGCAGCACTGATCTTGTGATCTCTGTATTGGAGGTCAACATCAGAACGTCTTACAAGAGGAATAACCCTTGCAAGGTGACCCGATGGTGTAATTGGTAGGGTTCTGAAACACTGTGCCAACCGGCTGGCAGGTATGTCAAAGACATTTTCTATCTCTCATTGCTACAGTTGGAAATACCCACCTACTTCAAAAGGGCAACAATCACATCAGTGCCCAAGAAGAGCACTGTGAGCTGCCTTAATGAGTATTGTCCAGTAGCACTCACATCTACGGTGATGAAGTTGTGAACTCTGCCAGCTCCATCATGGGCACTAACCTGCCCAGCATCCAGGACATCTTCAAGGAGCAATGCCTCAGAAAGATAGCATCCATCATTAAGGATCCAGATCACCTAGGACATGCCTTTTTCTCATTAGTACCTTGAGGGAGGGGGTACAGGAGCCTGAAGGCACATAGTCAATCATTCAGGATTTGCTCCTTCCCCTCTGCCATCAGATTTCTGAATGGATATTAAACCCATGAATAGTACCTCACTACTTTTTCCTCCTTTTGCACTACTTATTTAAATTATCTCTTTAAATACAATTATACACTTCTTACAGTAATTTACAGTTTTTATTATTATATATTGCAATATACTGCTGCCACGTAACAAAAAATTTCATGACTTATGCCAGTGATTTTAAACCTGATTCTGATTCTGAAATGCCAGCTAGATGGCTAATGTCAAATCAGTAGCAGTATTTGCTTGAAGTCATCCACTGTAGAACTTTGGTTCCATTAAAGTATGAAGGGAATTAAAAAGAATTGGGAAAAATAAAATGAAATAACTCTGGAGATCTGCCATCCACCTCCACCAGCTTCACAGTTCCATTACCCTGCACTGCTTGTTTCTACCTCCTATCCAAGATCCACAAACCTGACTGTCCAGGTAAACCTATTGTTTCTGCAGCTGCTGCTCTACTGAATTCCACATACCTTGACTACATTTTATGACCTGTGGTTCAGTCCCTTCCCTCCTCCATCTGTGACACTTCACTTTCAATTCCCTGGATTTGATTGCCTCATTTTCACTGTGGATGTCCAGTACCTAGGCATTTCAATATCCCCTTAAGGCTTTAAAGCTCAATAGACCTGACCTGACCTGACTGTACTCTGACCTGACCAGTTCCCCTCCACCAGCACCCTCACACTCAACAATTTCTCTTTTGGCTCCTCCTACTTTCTCCAAACTCATGGTGTAACCATGGATACCTACATTTTCCAGCTTTGCAAGCCTTCCCTAGTAATGCTCCCCAACATTTTCTACGCTACATTGACAACTACATTGATGCTGCTTCATGCACCTATGCCAAGCTCAGCAATTTCATCAACTTTGCCTCCAACTTCCACGCTACTATCTCTGGAGATAAATAATTTTACCAATATCTTTTATAAACATACGAACTCCCATGGCTATCTTGACTATAGCTCTTCCCACCCTGTGTCCTGTAAAGAATGTCACTTTCCTTTCTTAGTTCCTTTACCTCCATCACATCTGTTCTCAGGAAAGGCTTTCCATTCCAGAACATCAGAGATGTCCTCCTTCTTTAAAGATCAGGGTTTCTCTCCCTACACCATGGATACTGACCTCACTCACAGCTCCTCCATTTCCCAGATATTCATCCTCGACACATCTTCCTGATCCTCAGTTGAAGGAAGTAGGTACCTGGGTGACTGTAACGAGAGGGAAAAGAAAAGGGCAGCCAGTGCAGGGTACCCCTGTGGTCACCTTATTTGATTTTGTCCCCATGTTGCACTGTAATTTAGTCCTATCATCTGCCCTGTCCTTTTTGACAGTCTCACTGCACACTGCCCCTAGTTGTATCCAACCCCCCCAACCTCAGCCTTATTATTCTGGTTTCCATTCCCCTGCAATTTAATGCAGAGATGGTAAAAAGTGAAATCAGAACATTAGAAAAAGTGATATAGGATCAGAAGATGTAGAATCCTTGTGCATAGAGTTAATAAATTACCAGGGCAAAAAACAAAACCTGACATGAGTTATATAGAGGCCTCCAAACATTAGCCAGAATCTGATCTAACACTTTACCTTTCCTACCTATCATGTCCTTGCTTCTTACTTTATTCCCCTTCCCCCACTACCTGGCATTACCTGTAATCTGTTTGCTTGCACTCCTTCCTCCACCTCCACCTTCTTATTCAGGATTCTTCGTCCTTCCTTTCTAGTCCTGATAAAGGGTCTCGGGTTGAACGTCAACTGTTCATTCATTTCCATAGATGCTGCCTGACCTACTGCATTTCCCCAGCATTTTGTGTGTGTTGCTCAGTATGGAATCAGTTTAACGTTAATGGATGCTTGATGGTCAGTCTGTACTCAGTGGACCGAAGGGCCTGTTTCTGTGCTGTAGACTCCATCACTCCATCAAATGGAATGTAACATGTGTGCAGACAGTACCATATCACACGGTGACCATCCCGTTATGAATGACTTGGTGGAATTTTTCTTACTTATTCCATGAAGTGCACACTGAAAGCAAGTAAGTGGCTGCAAAGATAGTGGTTCAGAAATGAAATCTATCAAAATTTTCTGCATTTTATGGAGATTCTAGAAGACTGGAAGATATCAGGAGTTCCACTATTATTCAGGCAATGAAGAAGGAAAAGAGTGCAGAACTACATTCCAGCTAGCTCAAGATTTGTCATGGGGCAAAAGCTGGAAAACCTTAAAAATATATAAGAAAACGGAATTGTTTTACTGCATTAAAACTGATTGAGCTGTGCTGATATTGGCCTAAAACCTTCTTTGTAATAATTCAGAACTTTTGACATTTACCAAATTCAGTTTTTGAAGATTTCAAAAATGGAAGCATTCAAGTGAGCAACAGATGGCTTCGAAGTCTTTGCACAGTTGCATACTTCTCTTCAAAAGAACTTCGTAATGTAGTTATTCATATCTCTCCATTATAGCAAATGAAGTGAAAATTTAGATAGCTGGGTAATCTTCCCCATCTCTGTGAATAGAAGAGTATTTTAATATTCCACCTCAAATTTAGTAACCATTTGAAACACTGCCAGTGGAATCCCTGCGGCTACTGTTCTTCCAGTTTAATAGATACATTGCTCCACTTCGTTGAGAATTACAATTCCCCATGAATAAAACTTTGAATATTCCAATTATCTCAGCAAAGGGGAAGACTGGATTCATCTGCTCTTAAATTACTTGAATAACTTTCAAAAGACATACAACTGGCAGTGTTCAGCTTCATTGAGGAGAACATGAGCATAATTTATCCACCATCTGATGACAAACAGGCACCATGCATTTTGCATAAGCAAATCAAAATTAGGGATGCCTACTTTGCAACTCCAATCAATATTTCTGAATACACCGAGTTGTTTTTTTAACCTGTATTATTGATTTGGAACATTAAACAGACATTGAGAATGCATGCCATGAACTGATGGTAAGCCTGCTGCATATGCAAATCAAGAGTAAAAGACATTATTTCAAATGGCTTTACCATTAGGATTGTGAAGAACTATGCAACCATACAGCACTACCTTGTTATTCCTGAATGAATAAGTGGCAAGAAAATAAAAATAAGAAAAAACATTATGTGCCAAGGGGCCTATACTGTACTGTCCTGTTAATTTATTTTGTAATTTATCATGATTATATGACTTTGCACTTTGTTCGGCTGCTGCAAAACAACAAACTTCATGACATTTAAGTCAGTGATGATAAAACTGACTGTGATTCTAATTCTCTGTAGTTATAGTGGATAGTTCCTTCAGTCGCTCAATAACCTAATAATGTCACTCACAGGACTGGACCCAAGTGTGGAGGAACGGCAGACCACTATCCTGGTGGGTGTTGGCAAAAACTCAAGTCAGGTGCGGTGGATGGCAGAGTCAGTCACGGTCAGCATTGGCAGGACTGGAAACAAGTGCCAAGGAACGGCAGACTCCTTCTGAAATGGTGGTTGCTGGCATCATCTCAACCAAAGAGCAGAGGAACAGCAGACTCCCCTAATAGAGACGGAAAAAGAGGTTAGCCTCAGAGGTACGACCAAGCGACACCATAAGACAAATCATTCTCCAACACACAGTTGGACTCTGCTAACAGAGCATAACAAGAGTCCTCTGTAAATAATCATAGAACGTGGGAAACATGTGCCAATCACAATTAACTTGACAAGATTATACCGAAAGGACCTGGGCTTAATGGCTCTAGCAACTGGTAAATAGAGGTGCTCGAGAAACCTCAAAGCCCAACGCTCTACAGCAAGCCACAGAGGCCCGCAAGGCTCATGACAAATAACCTTTGTTTATCATATTTCTGTATGATACTTAGGCACAGTATTCAGCCTTCTTTGCACAGGCATCATTTCAATTATACCCCACTCTTCTTTTCCTTCAACCTATTGTATATAGGGAAGCCAATTGCAATGGATGTCAGACCACTACCTGGAAAGTTATTTGTCTTTTCTGCAGAGCTACGAGGAAAAGAGAAGCATCTGAAAATAATTCAGCAGCCTAACAATAGCAGTCACCCGGACCCAAGAGAAGCCACCGTCAAGTGCATCTTCTAAATGTGATGCTTCAAAACGGCCTCATCCATCATTGAGGATGTCCATCACCCACGGCGGGCCCTCTTCTCATTGCTACCATCAAGGAGGAGTTACAGCTTGAAAGTACACACTCAACATTTCAGGATCAGCTTCTTCCCTTCTGCCATCAGATTTTTGAATGGACAATGAAACCCATGAATATTACCTCAGTATTTTTTCCTCTCTTTCTGAACTACTTTTTAAAATTTATTTTTTGTTTTTATACAATACATACTTATTGTAATTTATTGTTCTTGTTATTGTTATGTATTTCCTTGTACTGCAGCCACAGAACAACAAATTTTATGACGTACACCAGTGACAGTAAACCTGATTCTGAGCCATCAAGTTTCCAAAATGTTCCGAAGAGATGAGTGAACAAACTTACAGTATTTATTCAACCAGTCACTCTATGAAAATGAAGCACAAACTTATTTCATGACTATGATGTTGTTTAAATGTTGGAGCATAATCTTTATTCCTTTTTTGTGAACTTATGAGTATTATTTCAACTCTTGTTTCCAAAAATCTTCAAGCTGATGGGGATAAAAATGCTGAATGGCAAGTTCAGATTCAAGGCATTTCTAGGTATTGGTGTTAGCAGATGCATAACCCTGTCCCTCTGTGTTTTGGTCAGTGTTTCTTAAATCCATTATTAAAAGCAATTTTTATGTTACTTCATACTGGTTTACAGAACAAAAATATGAAGTAAAGAAAAATCTAGCCATGGCTTCCTGACTTAGAGCATGTCTGGTCTTTTCTTTGGCTTTTGTCCATTTGATTTTCTGTGCAAAGATTCTGTGGTGTCTTTGTATAACATATTTATCAGGCAGGTTGAATATAGTAAATCAAGCAAAACTGGAAAAGTTCATTTGCTTAAATACAAAAATTGTATTTTGACTTTGATGACCTTCACATCATTCGAACAGCACATAAATAATTATGGCACAGAAATTCCTTGGCATCTAGAAGGGCTGGTTAAAACAAGAGGAATAGAGCAGAACAATTATATTTTTCTTCAAGGCATAACCATGAAAAATTCTGTTCAGGTGAGGCTCAACACATTAGTGTTGGTGGAGAAAACTTTGCATATTGATTGAAGAATGAGTTGACAAAAAGAAAAAAATTACAGGTCACAGGTTGGAGCATGAGATGCCAGGATGGCTGCAAGTTGAAACACCTTTCAGGGACAAATCAAGGCATCAATGGATCTGCAAAAGTATTTGTTAGTAGAAGATGGTTTTGCAGTAAGTTGGTGGACTCAAGTTCGGAACGGGATGATGGAGGGGGATTGTTTGAAGGACTGGTACCAAGTGAGTTTCTTGTTAGCCTTGTTATGATATTGCACTGTATTGCTTACCAGCACTGAGCATTTTTTGGTAGATTTTATACTTTATTCTGCATTGTTATAGTTTTACCTGACTCTAGCTCAATGCACCATGTAACAATTTGATTTGTATAAACTGTATGCAAAGTAAGCTTTTTTGCTGTTACTTGGTACATATGACAATAATAAACCAATAGAGACACCTAGGTGGTATGTTGCCTCCCTGGTGCTAGTATCAGGGATGTCTGGGATTGTGTCCATGGCATTCTCAAAGGTGAGGGTGAGCAGTCAGAAGTCTTGGTACATATTGGCACCAATGACATTGGTAGACAAGGTAAGGATATCTTGAAGAGAGATTTTAAGGAGCAAGGTAGAAAGTTGAGGAACTGGACCTTCAGGGTTGTAATCTCTGGATTGCTGCCTGTGTCACAGGCAGTGAGGGTGAGAATAGGATAATTAGACAGGTGAATGTGTGGCTGAGGAACTGGTGCGAGGACAGGGGCTCAGATTTATGAATCATTGGGATCTTTTCTGGGGAACGTATGATCTATACAAAAAAGAGTGGTTACAACTGAACATGCGGGCAGGTTGGCTAGTGTTGTTTGGTGAGGTTAAACTAATTTGGCAGTGGGGGTGAGAACTGAAGTGACAGAGCTGAAGATGAGGTTGCTGGTTTATAAACAGTGGCAATGTGTAATGAGACTACTTAAAAGGAGAAGCTGATGATAGAGCAAAACTATGGTCAACAGGATGAGTTGCAACGGAAAAAAATGGACAAAATTGAAAAAGGAGAACACAGGACTAAAGGTGTTATATTTGAATGCGTGTAGTATATGGAATAAGGTCAATGATCTTGTAGCACAGTTACAGATTGCCAGGTATGATGTTGTAGGCATCCCTGAATCATGGCTGAAAGAAGATTACAGCTGCGAGCAACGTCCAAGGATACACATTATACCGAAAAAAAAAGTAAGAAGGCAGAGGGGGGACTTGGCTTTGTTGGTAAACAAAAAGCTAGAAGGAGGTGGCATAGGGCAGAAGGTGTTGAATCGTTGTAGATAGATCTAAGGACTTCAAGGTTAAAAAGACCCTGACGGGAGTTATATACAGTCCGCAAAACAGTAGAAAGGATGTGGTCTAAAAGTTACAATGGGAGATAAAAAATGCATGCCAAAAGGGCAATGTTACAATAGTCATGGGGGATTTCAATATATAGGTAGATTGGGAAAAACAGGTAGGTGAGGGATTCCAAGAGGGGCCAATTTTGAGCAGATTGTGGCTGAGCCCACGAGGAGATCAGTTATTCTGGATTGGGTGCTGTGCAATGAACCAGAATTGATTAGATAGCTTAAGGTAAAAGAACCCTTAGGAGATCCAGAAGCTTTTAAATACCAACAGAAGGCAACTAAAAAGTCATTAAGAAGGTAAAGCTGGAATACGAAAGTAAGCTAGCCAATAATATTAAAGAGGATATCAAAAAAGTTTCTTCCATATGTAAAGCGTAAAAGAGTGGCAAAAATGGATATTGGATCACTGGAAAACGATGCTGGAGAGGTAGTAATGGGGGACAAAAACATGATGGATGAACTGAATGAGTATTTTGCATCAATCTTCACTGTGGAAGACACTTGCAGTATTGTGGAAGTTTCAGTTGTCAGGGATCACGAAGTGTGTGAAGTTACCATTACTAGAGAGAAGGTTCTTGGGAAACTGAAAGGTCAGAAGGTAAAGAAGTCTTCTGGAGCAGATGGGATACATCCCAGGGCTCTGAAAGAAGTGGCTGAAGAGATTATGCAGGCATTGGTAATGAACTTTGAAGAATCACTAGAGTTAGGAATGGTTCCAGAAGACTGGAAAATTGCAAATGTCACTCCACTATTCAAGAAGGGAGAGAGGCAGAAGAGAGGAAATTATAGGCCAGTTAGTCTGACCTCAGTGGTTGGAAAGACGCATTAAGGATGAGGTCTCGGGGTACCTGGAGGCACTTGATAACATAGGCCATAGTCAGCATGGTTTCCTCAAGGGAAAATCTTGCCTGAAAAATCTGTTGGAATTCTTTGAATAAATAATAAGCAGAATGGACAAAGGAGAATCAGTTAATGTTTTGTACTTGGATTTTCAGAAAGCCTTTGACAATCTGCTACACATGATATTGCTTAAAAAAGCTCATGGTATTACAGGAAATATTCTAGCATGGATAAAGCAGTGGCTAATTGGCTGGAGGCAAAGAGTGGGAATAAAGGGAGCCTTTTCTGATTGGCTGCCGGTGATGAGTGCTGCTCCACAGGGATCTGTGTTAGGACCAATTCTTTTAATATTATATATCTATGATTTGGATGATGGAATTGAAGGTTTTGTTGCCAAATTTGCAGATGATATAAAGATATGTGCAGGGGCATGTAGTTTCGAGGAAATAGGGATGCTACAGAAGGACAGACAGATTAGGAGAATGGACAAAGAAGTGGAAGATGGAATACCTGTACAGTGTCAGGAAGTGTATGGTCATGTGTTTTGTTAGAAGGAATGAAAGGATTAAATATTTTCTAAATGGAGAGAAAATACAAAAATCTGAGGCACAAAGGGATTTGGGAGTCCTTGTGCAGGATTCCCCAGTGGTTGATGTGCAGGTTGACTCTGTGGTCTGGAAGCCAAGTGCAATGTTAGCATTCAATTCATTTCAAGAGAGCTAGAATATAATGTTGAGGCTTTATAATGCACAGGTGAGGCCTCATGTAGCATTGTGTGCAGTTTTGGGCCCCTTATCTTATAAAGGATATACTAAAACTCAAGAGCATTCCAATGAGGCCCACAAAATTGATTCCAAGATTAAAAATGGCTTGTCATATGAGGAGCGTTTGATAGCTATGATCCTGTATTCACTAGAATTTAGAAGAAAGATAGAGTGGTTGTGGAAAGGATGTTTCTTTTGGTGGGAGTGTCTAAGACCAGAGGATGCAGCCTCAAAATTGAGAGGCATCCTTTTAGTACAGAGATGAAGAGGAATTTCTTTAACCAAAGGGTGGTGAATTTGTGGAATTCATTGCCATAGGCTGCTGTGGAGGCCAAGTCTTTATGTATATTTAAGGCAGAGGTTGATAGATTCTTGATTGGACAGGGCATGAAGGGACATGGGGTGAAGGCAGAGGATTGGGGCTTAGTGGAAAAATGAATCAGCCATGATGAAATGGCAGAGCAGGCTCGATGGGCTGAATGCCCTAATTCTGCTCCTATATCTCATGGTGTTATGGGTGATACCAATATTTAAACTGAACTTTCATGAAGCTGATTCCTAGCTCAAACTACTCCGCCTTGTTTAAGCAATGAAGCAGACCATACATTCATTGTAATTAGATTTTTCCCCATACATATGCTAAAAAAAGCATATCCTTGCCCATAAACACTTTGCAAAGTGTCACCTAGAAAATACAGATGTGGAAGAAGATCGGTGGTCAGAAGAGGCTGAAGTGGAATATTTTGGCCTCAACATTAAGTGGTATGTGTGATGTAAATGTAATACTGTACAGCAGCTAGGTAACATTATTCCTACTGTAAAGTATGGTGAAGGGAGCATCATGTAGTCAGGATGATTTCAGCAGCGGGGACTGGAAATATGATTAGGATTGATGGGAAGATGAATACCACTAAGCACAGAGAGATCCTGGATAAAAACCTGCAGGGTCTGCCAGAATTCTTAAACTGGGGAGGAAGTTTGTCTGTCAGCGGACAACGACCCAAAACACACTGCCAGAGCAACCACAGAGTGGCTTCATATGATGAAACTTGATGTCCTTGGGTGTCTCAGTCAGTGTCCAGACCTTGACCCAATCATACATCTCTAGCAAGACCTCAAGATTGCTGTCCACCACCACTCTCCAAACTACCTGGCACAGCTTGAGCAATTTTGCGAGGAAGAATGGGCAAATCTTGCTCCATCACATTATGCAAAGCTGATAGAGACTTATCCTAAAGCACTACTGGCTCTAATAGCTGCACGAGATGGTTCATCTTAGAACTGAGCAAAGGGGTCTGAATACTTTTGAACTGCTGATATTACAGTTTTTTTAAATTTTTAACTGTTACACAAAAAAATTCAGTTAAATTGATAAAAATCAATTTATAATACTCATTTATGTGAATAAAGGTCTGGGGGTTGAATACTTTAAGGCAGTGTATAGTGCCAGGAATGCAAATATCACTGTATTGATGTCCAGAAGTCATTGGGAAACACAAAGTTCTGGCTCTATGTCAGGATCAAGTTGCACAAGTAAGCAGCTGAACTGTGTACTGAGCACTGGCTATAATTCAAGCATGCACAGAGAGATTTTTTTTATCAAATGTCAAAACTATTGATGGTGCAGATCAATCACTGCAAATCATTGAAAGAAACTTGTATGAGTACATCTAATTCAAATCTGTAAGCTGTCCTTAACTGGAAACAATCATAAGATGAAATAGCATAGAAAATTGTGCTTCAGCCTACAGGGTCCATGCTGTTCTTCAATGATCCATTTACACTAATCCTACATTAATCACATTTTTATAATTCTTCTTATATTCTCAGCAGCTCCCACCAGATTATACCACTTACATTCAAATTAGGGACAACTTGCAATGGACAGTTCACCTACCAACCCCAATGTTTCTTCTGGATGGTCTGGTTTCCTATCAGAAAATTCATCTGACCGCAGGGATAATGTAGAAGCTTCACGCAGAACTCAAATCTTTGGAGCTATGAGGCAGCAGTTCCATGAGTTGCACAACTGTGCTACCCATCTCTCATTGAATCCTTTCTTGTTTGGTGACAATTCCTTATAAGCACAACCCTTATGAAACAGTAATAACTGATCTTCCACTCATTGGGTGGCATAAACAGACAAAGCCATGAGCTTCAGAAAGCTGCAAGAAGTAAGAAAATTCTGCATTTATCCATATTCTTTTCTTCTTGGTGTTTAGAGACTTATATGCTGTGCATCTCAGTGGAAAACCACTAGTGATTTTTACTGAACTCACGATCTTCTGCAGAAAAATGTGAAGTGGCATCAAATGTGTAAAATCTACTTATGTCAAAGGAAAAATAGCTGCAC
The DNA here is from genome assembly GCF_048418815.1 of Hemitrygon akajei. Lineage (NCBI taxonomy): Eukaryota > Metazoa > Chordata > Chondrichthyes > Myliobatiformes > Dasyatidae > Hemitrygon > Hemitrygon akajei. Next base: position 113,381,059 of record NC_133125.1, read on the forward strand.
TATGCTGACATCCACAAAAGGAGGTGTAAGGTACTCCTTCCCTACGCTTGCCTGCAGGTCACCCTTGGGCACTGTATAGCCCCCCCCCCCAATCAGGGTCACGTGAAGCCATGGAAATCATGTACTGGGTACTGATGGTCAAATGTGCAGCTCGTGCATATCACAAGTCCTGGTTATGCGACCACTGATGCCAGGCAGACAAGCTCTGAAGGGTATTGATAATGGCTTGGCTCACATGTCTTGTAAAGATACTGCCCAGAAGAAGGCAATAGTAAACCATTTCTGCAGATAAATTTGCCAAGAACAATCATGATCATGGAACAATCGTGATCGCCCATGTCATACGATGCAGCACATAATGAATGAATGAGTATTTAAGTCCAAGCCATACCTCTTATGATTTAATACAAAAAGTGATAATTAGAACAGCAAATCAAATGGAACATCATTTGAAGTCAGTGATGGTACATATAAATGCTTAAATAATTTGTGTTAATAAAGATTAAGTGGGGCTAAATTTTGCTTTTGAGTTTCTTTGATCAACACATCAGTTAATAAGAGGTAATAGGTTCAACAGACTGCTAATGTGAGCTTTATCCCCCTCCTGACACTCACAGGGATCCTGGGCACATACATCCTCTCTCTGATACCAGTCTAATAGCTTCAATGCTTTTGTCACACATTGGGACCACAGCAGCTGCAGTCAATGGATAGAGGTTTAAAGTGTGGCTTAAACCCTCACCCAGACTTTCTGTAGTCAATAGAAATTGGATCCAGAATTAGCAGTGCATCTCCAAAAGATTCTGCAGCAGACTATAGAAATCTATGCAGAAGATGTGACTGGCTCTTTAAATATGTTGCAACATAGAATGCTATGAAAATGTGGTTCTATTGTCATTGATAAACAACTGGTGTGATCTGAAACAATGTGATCTAATATTTTCAGCCGAATTCTACGTAAACATTGCACAAGAACTGACCACACTCTGTGCTCATCTTAGACAGAAAATGGGTCACTTATGAAAGTATCTAGCAGCAAGAAATACATGTATGCATTTGAAGAGTAGCATGCATTTGATACAAAACCTTTGAAAGCAGAATCACAACACAGAAGAAATTCCAGACAATGCAGTTGAAAGGTGTTGCAACTAATGCCATAGAGATAGTACAGCAGACTTTGCTGAATGGACCTCCTCCATAGATTTGCCAATGTTGACAGTTTTTCAGGATGCTATACCAAAAATTAATAACACAAAGGAAAGCATCTGCTGTGCTGATTTTCACGAGCGTAAGAGGAGTAATGAAAGATTTTCAAGACTCCACAAAAACATTTCCACCAACTGTTCACTGCCTCATTTAAATCTGTGCTTCGAATTTATTTCCAACGAGATTTCCCCTGGGCGTACCCTCCACAATCAGCTGGCAGCTTATTAATCTCATTCCAAGTCTAATCATGAAAATGGTTCATCCTGCTGCTAGTGTCATTGTACAGTTGGCACCGTCCACACTGACCACCCCCCCACCACACGAAGCTTGTTCCAAATGAAAATCAATCCTAACAAGTGAAGCATGTTCAATACACACTTCCAATAGTGCAATCCAAGATGATGGGATCAGTTGCAATAAAGCTGGATGATTGTTGCTGATTTCAATCTGTTTAAAATGGAAAACAAAAGGATGGGAATAAAAAAGTTCATTTTCAATAACCTTAAACATTCTTCTTTAATTGCAAATATGTACATAGTATATGTATTTTTGCCAGTGCTGTGAAATTTTATAGCCTGTCAAATATCAGTTATAATCTATTTTACAATAAGGAATAATTGTTACACCTAGAAAGGCATTGACACTTCCAAAATGTTACTTGGCTTGTGATTGTTATACCATAAAGTGTTACCCAGGAAAGCATTTCATTTAACATAGTATTGATCTTATCCCTAGTTAAAAGTATTAATTACAAATCAGAAGTAAAAATTGCTCAAAATTCTACTTCACCATTATGCAGTTTGTATGCTTTAATTGATTTTCACTCTAACAATATATTCATAATAATGGAGCAAATAATAACAATGATTGGAGGGTATTTGATCTTCCTTATATATTTTTTTTCTTGAAAAATAAAGTATTTCTTATTTAATGCCTGTTCAGACTGTTACAGGAGTATCCATAATCTAGAGATAACTCCTTGAAATATTATCATAGCACCACATAAAAAATGGCCTGTTCCATTCTTTTGAATCTGAATACACAGCTTATTTAAAATGGGTTAATACTGTCAGAAGTATTTGGGGAAATAAAAAAATATTCACATATTTACAATTCTAAACTAATACAAGAAACCGTGATTTCTCTGCTTGCATTCTTTTCCAAATATTAAATGTAACAAACTTAAATCAGTTTATTCCAACAGTTTGATGATGCAGTCTGAGAGTTTCCAGTATATTTTGTTGTTCTTTCTTTAAATGCAATTTGCAGAATTAGACTAAGTCCTTAATTAATCAAAAAACATACTTATCTAAACTCTTTTTAGTTATGTAAGCCTATGATTCATAAGCCAAACCTGCAGCAAGTTACTTACTGCTGCAGAAACGAGTTGCCCAGTATATTCAAAGGTGGATAAATATTGCAGCTTTAAAGAACAACATACGCATTGACTGTTGGTTTGCAATCAATATTGTGCCCTGGAGACACAAGAGGTTGCAACTGCTGGAATCTGGAGTGGCACACAAAATGCTGGAAGAACTCAACAAATCAGGCAGCATATGTGGAGGAAAATGAACAGTCGACATTTTGGTTCAGGATCCTTCATCAGGACTGAAAGATGAAGTGGAGATAGCCCATATAAAAGGATACAGGGATGGGGTAGGGCAATAGCTGTCAGGTAACAGGTGGATTCAGCTGAGGGAGTTGATAGGCAGATATGGGAGGGGGAAGTGGGAAAGATGACAGAATTTGGAAGGTGATTGATGGAAGGGAAAATGGGCTGAAAAATCTGGAAACTAATAGAGAAAGGTTGGGCACAGAGTTAAAGAAGGGAGGTGAGGAGGGAATCCAATGGGATGAACATGAGAACGATGGGCAAATGCAGAGAGTCAGGGAGGGGAAAGGGATGTGGTGATAGGGGGCAGGTGGAAAAGAAAGAAAGAGAATAGAGGAAAGGGACAGAAGAGGAGCAGCTCCTGGAAGCTGGAGAATTCAACATTTGTACTGTTAAATTGGAGATTACCCAGGCAGTACATAGAACACAGAACATAGAAATCCACAGCACAATGTTGTGCCGACCATGTAACCTACTCTACAGACTGCCTAGAATTTCCCTAGTGCATAGCCCTCTATTTCTCTAAGCTCCATGTACCTATCTAAGAGGCTCTTAAAAGACCCTATCGTATCTGCTTCCACCACTGACGCCAGGAGTGCCTTCCATGCACCCACCGCTCTCTGTGTGAAAAACTTACCCCTGACATCCCCTTGGTACCTATTTCCAACAACCTTAACACTATGCCCTCTCCTGTCAGCCATTTCAGCCCTGGGAAAAAGCCTCTGGCTATCCACACGATCAATGCCTCTCATCATCTTATACACCTCTATCAAATCACCAAATCAAATATCAAATTAAATTTTTAGTTTCAGCTTAACATTATTTTCATCAAGGTGAAATTCAACAGTTGCATTAAGCAGTTATTTTGCACACTCGTCTTCCATTTCAACTTGTGCTTCTAAAGGGCAAAAAAAGTGTCTGTAACAGATTGGAAGAATCTGTCAAAAAGTAGAGTACTACCCGACAATCTCAATGGGTTAAAGTAAAAAGATTGTGGCTTTCTCACAGATCAGAAGAAGAATTCATTTAAAATATGTTTACTCCCTTTCATTGTTAAAGGTACTGCAGAGAATATCTAATAGGTTAATTCCTAAGGCAAACTCTTTATCTTATGACAAAAGAAAAATAGGTTAGTTCTATTTTCTTTGGAGTTTAAAAGAGTGATTACCTTATTAAAACCTTTCCAGATACAGAAGGAGAATGACAGACTGGCTGCTGCATGAATGGATGGTGGAGAAATCTAAAAGCAGGAGATATTGTCTCTGGAAATAAGGAGATGAACTGAGAAATGGAGAAAACTTTAACCGAGAGATGCGGAGGCTAGGTTGCTAGGTATATTCAAGGCTGAGGCAAATTTATGGATGTTAGGTGAATCATAACTAATGGAGAGCAAGCAGAAGAGGTGGGGTCATAAACAGATCTGCCACGAGGAGGGCATGTGCTCTCATGAATTTATTATCCATTTCCTAGGATATTATAAAACAAGTTCTATTAATGAGTTTCTGCTTAACATTTTTCCTCAGGATGAAATTTCATTTGCAGTTTCAACTAACATTAGTTTAGTGCAGAATTTGGCAGGAAAATAAAGTGCATGAAATAAGCCAAACTCATTTCTTTCAAGCATATTAATCGGTCACCTCACTACTGGAAGGATGTGGAAGCCATAGAAAGGGTGCAGAGGAGATTTACAAGGATGTTGCCTGGATTGGGGAGCATGCCTTAAGAGAATAGGTTGAGTGAACTCGGCCTTTTCTCCTCGGAGCAACGGAGGATGAGAGATGACCTGATAGAGGTGTACAAGATGATGAGAGGCATTGATCGTGTGGATAGTCAGAGGCTTTTTCCCAGGGCTGAAATGATTGCCACAAGAGGCACAGGTTTAAGGTGCTGGGGAGTAGGTACAGAGGAGATGTCAGGGGTAAGTTTTTTACTCAGAGAGTGGTGAGTGCATGGAATTCGCTGCTAGCAACAGTGGTGGAGGCAGATAAGATAGGGTATTTTAAGAGACTTTTGGATAGGTACATGGAGCTTAGAAAAATAGGGGGCCTTGTGTAAGCCCAGTAATTTCTAAGGTAGGGACATGTTCGGCACAACCTTTGGGCTGAAGGGCCTACATTGCGCTGTAGGCTTTCTATGATTCTATGTTTTGTTAAGAAAGAAAATTCATAAAATATTCTCATTGAATGAAGATAATGTGTAAAGTTGGAGAAATCCCCAGGGACTGACCACAGTCTTGGAAGAGATTTTGAAACTTTGTTAGTTACATGCAAAGTATGAGAAAACTAGAGGGTGGCTAATATTGTGCCTTTATTTAAAAAGGGCTGAATGGACAATCTAGTGAACCACAGGCTGGCAAGTCTTACATTAGTGGTTGAAAACTCCCCTGGAGAGGGTTTTGAAAGGCAGGATTCATTTGTCTTTGGAAAGGTGAGGTCTGATTATTCATACAACAACACACACAAAATGCTAGTGGAACACAGCAGGCCTGATTATTCATAGTCAGTTTGGCATTCTGTGCGGTAATTTCATCTCATGGATTTCACTGGGGCTACATCCACACTAGACTGGATAATTTTGAAAACGCTAGTTTCGCGTAAAAACAATAGGCGTCCACACTATGCGTTTTAAAAAATATCTCTGTCAACATTGAAACTGAGATTTCGGCGAATCTCCTCCTACTGCGCATGTGCAGGACACATCTACCGAAAACAAGCAACATGTCTGGTGTTGAATCTCGCTGTGAAAGTGCGCATTTGTGTAGTTACAGACCAGAAAAACTTAAAACGACGGACAGCTGTTGGCTCGCGTGCAGGAGAACTTAAAAGTAAAAAAAAACAAATACTGGAGCATATGGAGGCAACCGACAGGGAGTTCACAGACAGATTGACCCGGCTGACGACGAACATTGTAAAACTGAGTAACTCTGTTGCATTAATAATGCACCTTGTTAAATGTATAAAACATGTCTGTATCAGTGTTATCTTGTATTTCCATACAATATTACATTAGGCCGTTACATTTCTATTGTCAGAGAAGTACTTGCATAAATAGGTAAACCACCTTCATACGAGCAAGGACAGAAAACAGGGCAAAGTGAGTATACTTATTTATTCAGTAAGTTATGGGTCAAAGTATTTGGTGAGTACATTTCAAACTCATCTGGCGTCAGTCTCGTTGCCGTCTGTTCTGAAATTGTTAGGTTGCATTCAAGAAAACAATGAAATGGCACGCTGCCGTCTGACAGAGTTTTCGGATTTCTCCAGTTACCCCGTCCACACTGATCTGCCTGAGTGGCTTTTTCAAAATTACACACTTTAGAGAGCGTTTCTGAAAAGCTCCGGTTTCGGGGGACAAAAACACTGTTTTAGTGTGGACGGAGGGTAAAAACAAAGAGAAAAAGCTTTGGTTACGGATTTATCCGGTGTAGTGTGGACATAGCCTGAGTTTTTTGAAGAGGTGGCCAAGAGGGTTAACAAAGACATGATTATAGGAATTGTCAGAATAAAGTTTAGCAAGATGTTCCACAAGGTTCTGCATGGTAGTCTGAACCAGAATGTTATATCACAATGGATCCAGGGTGAGCTAGCCATTGGATACAAAATTGCAGTAGGAGGCAGATGAAGGTAGTGATCTTATTTTTCAGATTGGATCTCGTCAATGGTGGTATGCTGTAGGGATTGGTACTGGATCCCCAGTTGATTGTCATATATATTAACAATTTACGATTATATATTAGCAATTAACAATGGGATGCCACAGTAGCATAGTGGTTGTTATTCCATTTTGCACCTTGTGCCGCATTGGTGGCAATATTTTGCTGTTTCCTTAGCATCTGTCTGTTTTTCATGAGGCGGAGTTGCTAGTTCAATGCTCAACCCAGCAAAGGTGGAAAGTGTAAAAGGAGCCGGCCGGATTCAAAACGCGAAGTCTGGCACTGATACAACTACACCACTGACCAGCTAGCATAGCAGATAATGTGGCGCTATTACATCTTAGAGCATTGAAATTTGGAGTTCAATTCAGTCATCCTCTGTAGGCAAGTTTGTACATTCCTTCCTGCGTGCACATGGATTTCCTCCAGGTGCTCTGGTTGCTACCCACAGTCCAAAGACATACCAGTTAGTAGGTTAATCAATCATTGTAAATTGTCCTGTGATTAGGCTAGAGTTGCTGGGCAGCATGCCTTGGTGGGCCGAGAAGGGACCATTCTGTGCTCTACCTCTAAATAAATAAATAAATTGGGTGAGAATATAGATGGCTTAATTAATGAGTTTGTGGGTGACACCAAAATTGGTGGTATAGCAGACAATGAAAAAGGTTGTCTAAGCTTAAAGCAGGAGATCGATCAACTGGGAAATTGTGTAAAGAAATCACTGACGGAATTTTACTCAGATAAATAAAAGTTAAGCATTTTGGGAAGTTAAGCAAAGGCAGAACATATACAGTGAATAGCATGACCCTAGAAAGCGTTATAGAATAGAGAAAGCTATGTATACAAGTATATTGTTCCATAAAAGTGACAGTGTTGAAGAAGGTACGTATATTGTATGCTTGCCTCAATTAATTGTGGCATAGAGTACTCGAGTTGGGATGTCATGTTACACTTGTACAAAAAAATAGTTAGACCACGCATGGAGTACAGTGTTCATGTCTGGAAGCACTTCTATAAAATTTTGTTCTAGCAAGTTGACAAACAGTATTAGCAATGAATATACCATCCTTCTCATTAATGGGATTGTTCTAAATGGAAATAATTCTAAAAGAATAAATTCCAATGAAGTTTCCTGAGAAATAATCACAACATCTCAAGGTCTATTTCATGGGCAATGCAATAACTGATGCTTTCCAGAAAATGTATCACGTTGGTTAGCATATCAATACCCGCACATTACATGAGTAAATGCATCTTACAAACGTTTGTATATCCACCTCTCCCATTAGCTCAGCCTTTGGAGATGCATATTAGACTCTTCTAAGTGATTCTCTCATTTGTACAAATGGGAAATAATAAACAAGAAGTTCATAAATAGGAAAATGTTGCAGTTTTTCAACAAATGTATTTGGAACATTTAGAAAATATATTTGAATAAGAACCAGTTTGTGAATTATTTTTTAATCCTTAACCATTGTTATGTAATCATCCAGTGTGGATATCAATGTCATTAGCCGTATATCCTCCTTCAGCATTCCATATTTACTATTACTATTGATGAGGATGTGGTGAGGACCTACAGGTACCTTGGGGTGTACCTGGATGGCAGACTTGAGTGGGAGCACCAACACAGAAGCTGTGTACAGGAAGAGCCAGAGTCAACTCTACTTCCTGAGCAGACTGAGATCCTTTAGAGTAAGCAGGCCTCTCCTTCACATGTTCTACCAGTCTGTTGTCACCAGGACAATCTTCAATGTGGTGGTGTGCTGAGGCAATGACATTAACACAGGTGATGCTAAGATGCTCAATAAACTAATTAGAAAAGCTGGATCTGTTACAGGAGTCAAACTGGATGCATTGGAGGCTGTGGTAGAACAAAGGACCCAATGGAAAATCCTGGCAATTCTGAACAATGTTTCTTACCCTCTGCATGCCATCTTGGCTGAATGGGGGATCACTTTTAGTAATAGACTAAGCCAACTGTGCTGCTTCAAACAGTGCTATTTGAGGTCATTCTTACCCTCGGCCATTAGGCTCTATAAAGAATCAACCTATAGATGGGGAATTGATAACCCACTCCTGTTAGACTGTTTGTGGTAACTGTTTTTTTTATATATTCTTTCTTACTTCTCTTCTAATATTTGTATCTTTGTATATCTGTGCACTTGCAATGCTACTGTAATTTCCTTTAGAGTCAATAAAGTAACTATTTTGAGTCAAGGAAGAATGGAACAGGGACAGAGGTCATTCAGTCTCCAGAGTTCAAATCAGCCATCAAGCAGCCAGTCAGATTTATATGTCATTCATCCTATCAGTTCCCCAGGTTCCAGGACTCCCCTACAAATGAGGAGCAAGTTAGTAGCCAATTAACTTAGCAACATGTTATGAGGCAAGGGATGGAACTCAAGCACCCAGAGAAAACTCACATGGTCACAAGAAGAGCATGAAAATTCCACACAGTTCACTGGAGCTCTGGGACAGCAGTTCTGCTTACTGCATGACAGTGCCACACTATTTAAAAGCTTAATATTGGGATTTAATAGCTTATCATCAGTAGAGCCAATTCTGACTGGATTTTGGGACCACAACATTCAGTAGGCCCTTTATAGAATTCGTGATTGCTGGATAGCTACCTATGATTACATCTACCATCTATCATTGAACCCAAAAACGTACAAGTGGCAGCAGATGAGAAATTCTTAATGGGGTTGTACAGCACAGAAACAGGCCATTTGGTCCAGCTCATTGATGCTGACCAAGGCACCTTCCTGAGCAAATCCCATTTGCCTGCATTTGGCCCATATCCTCTTAAACTTTTGCTATCCACTTACCTGTCTGCATATAATTTTTATATAGATATTTTTATTGAAGCAAAAACAAACATATTTTTATAAACAGATACACATAAGAAAACAAAACAAAAAACAGACTAAATATTCCCTCCCACCAACCCCCCCCCCCCCCCCCCCACCTACAACCCTGGTATGGTAAAAATATCTTCCTCATTCACAACTGAAAAATACCAAAATAAAATTCTATCAAGTAAGGTATGAGGTCCTAATGTGTATTAATAAAGTGTATATTACTACACTAAGCAGATAGTAGGAGCATGGGAAAACAGGTATCCATACTAATTCATTAGCCAAGGAGGTGTATGATGGTAATAAGGCCAAAAAGGAGCCCCATATTTTTTCATATGTTGCTGGTTTCCTCCTCACACTATACAAGATCTTCTCAGGTTTACTAAAGGATGTTAACTCGTTCAACCACTGCTTGTGTGAGTGAGGAAATTCAGATTTCCAGTTTTGTAGGACACACTTTTTCCCGGCTGTCGCCGCAAGCAATATAAAGTATCTTTTATTGTAGTTAACATTAAGAACTTGTAGATCTCCCAAAATCCAGACCTTAGGAACAAATGAAATTTCAGTTTTTATAATAGCTGAGGTTATTCTAACAATGTTTTCCAAAAGTCTTCCAGATGAGAGCAATTCCAAACCATATGAAGTAAGTCTCCGTCACAAGATTTACATCTCTGACAATTAGGAGAGGTGTTATGGTATATTTTGTGCAGTCTATGTGGGGTGTAGTAGGTCCTGTTAAAGATATTACACTGTATTTGTCTATGTTTAGTTGAAATTAACACAGTTTGAGACACTTGAAGGATATTACACCAATCAGCATCATTGTAATTGCATTCAAGATCTGATTCCCACTTATTTTTAATATCACTCTTAGTATAGATTGGCAAGTTACTGTTTAGAATAATATAAATAGATGACGTAAGACCCTTTGTAGTGTACACGGCTTCACTAAGCAAGTGCTTTTCAAATGGGGTTCTATTGGAATTTGTGGATAGCCTGTATAGCTGCTACAGACCCAGTGTCTAATCTGAAAATATTTAAATAAATTATGATTTGATAGATTAAATTTACCAGACAATTGTTGTAAATTTGCAGTTATTTTGGCTATATAAATCTTCAACCGTCTTTATACCACTGTTAACCCATTTTGTTTAGAATTCCATTTGCAATCAGGTGGGGGATATTGAGGAGCTTTCCGAAATAATGAGATATTTATACCAATAACTGCATGAGCTTCTTGCCATACTGCAAAAGAATTTAAAATTATAGGGTTCTTAGTAATATTTAAGAGTGCTTTCTTAGATGTTAAAAAGGAAGAACTTTTAAGGGAACATTTTTTAATTGATGTTGTTCAATAGGAAGCCATCTAGTCTCATTGTTCTCAGAGTGCAACCAACACCATATGGACAGAATTGATGTGCAAGGTAATAACATTTAAAATCAGGAAGATTTGATCCTCCCTTGGAGTAAGGGTCTGAAGGGTTGAGAGCTTGACCCTAGTGACTTTACCTTTCCATAAAAAGCTGGACATTGATTTGTTTAAATCGTTAAATAGACTTTTGGGAATTTTAATTGGGACAGATTGGAATAAATATAGAAATTTGGGGAGTATATTCATTTTAATTAAGTTCACTCTTCCAATTAAAGATAATGGCAGTTCCCTCCAATAATGGCAGTTTCTGTCAATCTAATTTAACCCGATTCAATAATTTGATGTACCGGTAATCATCTTTAAGGATTTTGTCTGCGGATCTCCTTATTTCTGTGCCTAAATATTTGAATCCATTCCAGCACCATTGCAAGGGTTTGACTAGGTTCTTAATGTTATTATCCTGTATCTTACAAGACTTGACTTCACTTTTTGAAAGGTTTAATTTATGTCCAGAAGCAGCACTGTATTGTTGGAAACATTGTAGAAGGGAGGGTAATGACTTTTCTGGGTCAGACAGGAAAACTAAGAGATCGTTGGCGTAAAGGGCTAGTTTGTATTCATTTGAGCCAAATTTAATGCCGGTAATGGTGGAATTAGAATGAATAGCAATAGCCAGCGGCTCAATAGCTATTAAGAATAGCAGCGGAGCACCTGGACAACCTTGGCAGACTCCTCTTGATAGCGGGAATATAACCAGCAGGACTCCATTAGTTAGAATTTAAGCATTAGGACCAGCAAAAAATGTTTCAATGTATTGAATAAATCTCTCTCCAAAATTCATTGCTTTAAAAGTTTGCAAAAAGAAGGTAGGTTCTATTCTGTTGAATGCCTTCTCTGCATCCATTGACATTATCAACATGGGATCATTTTGCATATGAGCCTCTTCCATTATGTGAAAAAGTCTCCGTACGTTATCAAATCCATATCAATTTCTGACAAAACCTGTCTCATCAGCATTAATGATTTTAGGGATAATGTCATCTATTCTTAATCCAATTAATTTTGATAAAATCTTGTAATCCACATGTAATTTAAACAATGTGATTGCACCCACCTATACCACTTATTTTTATACCTCATGCTACGTATCTACCACCCTCTGTGTGAAAATCCTGCACCTCAGTTCCTCTTTAAGTCTTTCCCCTTTCACCTTAACCTATTGCCATTAGCTTTAGTCTTCCCTACCCTGGGATAAAAGACTGTGACTGTCTAACTTATCTATGCCCCTCATAAATGTATAACCTCCATAAAGTCACCCCTTAGCCTCCTTCACTCAATCTCCTGTTGTAAGCTTAGTCAGCCTTCTTTATTGTTCACTTTATCACTATTTTTGATAAAATCAGATAATTTACTAATCATGCCACCAAAATTATTTGGATAACGCACCTTCCAATCCAATCACAAGGTTCCAAAGTCAAAGGATATGTTTCATCTTTCATTAAGAAACTAGCAAAACAAGCAATCTTGAACCGATTAAAAACTAATGAAACTAAAACTAGTGATGTAACAAAATAAACAGTCTTAGTGTAATAAACAGAACCAAGCTTCTTCAACATAATTAAGCTAACTTAAGTGGACTTAAACAAAGTTAAGCTATTTTAAAAATAATTAAGCAATTTTAAATGGTTAATAAAAAAAATATATTACCCCAGTTCAGTCCTTTAGCTCCAGACTGAACTAAAGACAAAAACATGAAAATGTAACTAAACCTGTTTGCTTCTATCATGCCCCCACCCAGGTGACTAACTTCCATAACAAATATAATAAACGTGCAAAACATACAGTGCATATAGAAAATAGATACATGGCTCCAACTTCCCATCAAAATCATGAACACGTATGACAAACAATTGGCACTGATCCCTGTAGCACATCACTACTCACAGACCTTCAATAAAAAAGATCAACCATCCCCTGGTGCCTTCAGTCTCCTGCCACCAAGGTAAGTTTGTATCTATTTGGATAGCTCAACTTGATACCATGTGATATAAACTTCTAAACCAATCAACTTTTCTGTTCTCAACAATTTTCAGTTGACTTGAAAGGTTACAATGATTTACTGTAATGTTTCACACTACTTCATTTTCTCTTTAAAGTATAAGCTTTAAAAAAGGTTGGGAAACCCTGCTTTATGGTTTTATGATTGGAATCACTCTAGATTTATTTGCATTTCTAAACAAATAATCCCTAAACATTAGCATTTCTGAAAGCTTGGGTGAATGAATACTGGCTTGCTGGAGTGTTGTCTATTGTTTTTCCATGAATTTTGGAGACTTATGGACAAAGTGTGGTATGGTATAGTATTTCTTTTATTGAATGTTAAGTGCTTACTTGCTGCAGGCATGCAAAAGTTTCTGGATTCCAAATAGCTAATTCTGCAAGCTATCAGACAATGATCAACTAGTGTAATGATTCAAGTTATGTAATTTTCATTCTCATGTCTGCAAAATGGTATTATGCAAAATTCATAAGTAAATACAGTGGATTTTGGTTAATTGGGACACATCAGGTCCAGTACATTTTGGCCCAATTAAGCAGATGGCCCAAATAGCTGAAGTTTTATGGAAATTTAAAAAAAGGTATAAAAAAAAGACAGCTACCATTTAACTGGGTAACCATTTATACACTGAAATAAAATACAGAATAAATTAGAACACTACCAATACCTCTACATTACTATTAAACTGTATTATGTGCATTAGTTCCTAATAACTACCAACAGAGGATTTCATCCAGTGTATGCTTCTGTGTTCTTTTGATTGACTGTAAAGGGACAAAATCAGCACAGACACCAATGCAGGTAATTGACTGCCTTCATACAATGCTTTTGACTATTGCATTCTCAAATCTTAACTTTCATTGGAACGTTTAAGATGGTTGTTGATACGTTAAAATTCTTCAAATTTCATATCTTATTGAAATAGTGAAACTGATTTACTTTCATTCTGAACCATTTCTGTTGTCTAAAAGCATGAATGTTTTAAACCGTGGTGAGCACAACAGTTCTGAATTCTCTTAGTTCTTATTTCTCACCAACTATCAGTAACAAAAGTTCACTGCTTTTGAACACCAACACATGCTATTTAAAAACTGTTTACTCTAAGTGTGGTGTAGGGTCTATAATGGCCACAAAAGTGCAGGTGATTGACGCTAGTTAGAAACTGTTCTACAACAGTCTTCTGTTCCAATTAAGTGGCGTGGTGTCCCAATTAAACAAAGGGAATCCCAATCATTTTCTCAAATAGATTTTGTTCTTTCAGAATTGCCCCAAGTAAGTGGCTGCCCTGGTTAACCAATGGCCAAATTAAATGGAAGCCACAGTATTGAATAATCAAGTGATGTCAAGATTCTGGCACTAGAGTTGGTTTTTGATTTTAGAGCTGGTCGGTGAATTTAAACAAAAATAATTCAATGATTTATTTTTCTTTTGTCTCTTCCTATGAATGTCTGGATGTAGTCATGATCAACTTACTTCCATCAAGTACAAGTCATGAGGTCAGGATTGGGAAATCTCTTTTAGTGAATTCAAATTCTGGCTTCCTGTAGAGAACACCTATCAATCCCCATATCTGCAATGCAGCTTCTTTATCCTCTGTTCCAGATGTGACATACATTGCTGCTGTCTGACTGATATAGAGAGTGTGACTTTAAGGTCTGAAACCCTTTTAGAATGGGTCATAGTGGAGTGCCAAGATCGTGCTGAATTGAGTGTTGTCTCCTTGGTAACCATGGCATCCCATCTTATACCATATTTCAGATTGAAAACTATCCTAGAAGTGTTTCAAATCTATTTTGGTTCAATTTCAATACTTCTATGTGCACTGAACACAAAGAAGGATGCAATTCATTTTTGTGGCTCTTGGTTTTTTTTCATGACAGCTATTGGAGATGGATGTATCTATTTAGTCAAATGAGTTATGAAGGAAGAGGATAGAGTGATGTCATTAAATATTTGTCTAGACTCTAGAGTTAACTAATGCTGTTTTAAATATCAACATGGACATTTAGATTTTGTTTACAATACAGAGGTTGCTGAAAATAGAAGGAACTGATCTTTAGGATTTATGACTGTTAAATCAAATATTAATCTAGCAACACATTGCAATCCTATTCCATGCTTGAATCATTACCCATCAGTGTTGAATACTCTCAAGAGCCTTTTGCAAGTGAATCTAAATATCAGCTCCATTTATGAGCTTCATTATGTTTTTGCACAGAACCTTTTAATGCCACCTCTAATAACAATACATAAGATGGTTGGATGACTATGATGTAACTTTTAATTAAGTTTGATTTTTAGTTAAAAACAATTACAGGCGAGATCTTCTTGGTTCTAAGATCCCATTTCTTAGGCACTTACTCAAGAGGAGTGCTTGCATTTTAGTTGTGTGAGTTCTGAAGTAGCTGATGAGAGCAATATGTGAACTCCTCCACATATAGACCACAAGGTGTTTGAATGGGTAGATGGGTTGTTCATTAGTTTGTAAAATTATGGGTTACTTCTCCTGCTTCTCTGTCATCTCAATGTAAGTATTTGATGTTCTCAGTACAAGTACAAATGCACCTGTTCAACATGATGGGTTAAAAGTACACATCATTGATAGTTTTCAAAATATTCAGCAAATTTATCAGACGTCATTAATGATCACAAATTGTAAGATGATTTCAGGTGCTCTTCAATTAACCTTGCAAAAGTAATATCTCGTTGTGAATCTTGCCATGATCATCAAAAAAATGGCTAGATTTATGGTTGTAATAATTAAGCTTACTATGTAAGACAGAGATAGTACTTATAAGGAAGTGTATAGCATGAACTTTATAAAAAAGAGCAGGTATCAACAAAGTAAAACTCTTCAGCCTGCTCCACCATTTAGTAAGATAGGGGTTGATAGATAAATGACCTTAACTTCACTTTCCTGTGTAATCCTTTTAACACTCAATTTCCCACTACACAAAAAAAAATCTATCAATGTGTTTAATGAGACTGTATCCATGGTTTCTGGTGTAGACAACTGCAATGATTTGCAAATTTTGAGAAAAAAATAACCCCTCATTCTCAATCTTGGGTGGCTAAACTCTTCTCTGAAGACTGTACTCCTTAGCTCTAGGTTTCCTCACCAGGGAATATTTTACTAATTGGTCATACTCCCACATAAATATCATATTTTTACGTCATTTAAAAAAATACAATGAATATACACTTGCAGAGCACAACCTTTCCTCATTAAACCAGATTATTAATTGGATTAAGTTATGATTAAGAGTTATAAATACAGCTGGATAAATATAACTGCTAATTACATGCAATCACTAAACATACTTAAGGCAAACATCAACAGATTTTTGGTCCATATTGTTGTACATTTAATATTTCTGCAATATTTGAGTAATACCAATATATGGCTTGATTAAGCATTCTTGCTCATTTCAGTAATTCATTATGGGTTATACGTATAAATACCTGAATTGCATACACCATAACAGAACCATGTGATAAGTACATACCTCGCTTAAAGTAAAATATGAAGTTAGTCAAACATTTTGATCTCCCATGTTTTCCTTTGAATTAGTTTAATGTTAAAATGTTACAAAACATAACACAGGTTTTTAAAAACTGAACATGTTGAAGTGCAGCGAGATGTTAGAGTTAAAAATAAAGCTGAGTGAACAGCATATAGTAAAAATACAGTGCAGCACAGCACATGCAGAAATGATTGAGTTGAAACAAAAGCATAAATCAGAATCATTCACAGGTTCATAAACAGTGAGCACTGGGTGATAATAATCATAAGTTTTAAAAAAAGCAGAAATGGCTGGCAACATCAGGAGGATGGATGTGTTCAATTGCTCATTAGATAATGGCTCATGTAGACTGAAATAATTAAACAGCATGAACAAATGAAACAGCTAATCAGAAACATGTACCAGTTCTGCAGAGTGCAATGGGTTTAAAGGCATACACTTTGCTTCGAAGTTTGAATGCTCCAACCAAACCAACAGAAATGAGCATTGCTGACATCATGAAAGTAATGCAGGAACATTTAGACCCAAAATCTCTATTAATTGCAGAATGCTTTAAGTTTCACAAGCAGAATCAGAAGGAAGGAAAGGCCATTTCAGTGTATGTCGCTGAAATGAAGAGATATCTGAGTATTGTCAGTTCATTGGTGGTCTTAATGATTCTCTGAGGTATCAGTTAATTTGGGGAAACTTAGAAGAAAGCATTCAAAATCAGCTCCTAAATGAAGCACAACTTGCATTTAAAAGAGCAGTTGAAATTGCTGTATTAATGGAAACTCCAGACAGAGATGCAATTAAGTTGCAATCAAGAATGAAAGTGAGTATGAACAAAATTGCAGTGACAAGACAGAGACATGCCTAACCAAACAAATTGTATTACCACCGTTTCAGGGGCTCATATACAGACTGCAAGCCACAAATTGTAAAAAACTCTACAAAGTAGGAAACATACAAAAAGCATGTTGGTCAGACACAAATAAACAGACTGCACAGAGAAGAGAAAAAGTTAAAAAAGTCAAATTGCAGTTTTGGAAAGAGATGCAATCTGCATGCTATTGATGAAAAACCTGATAATGATGACAGTGACACAAAACTGCGAACCTTGAGATTTACAGTGTGAAAACAAACAATAGACAAGCAATACAGCTTACGCCAGAAGTAAGTGCAAAGGTATTTGATGGCATTTTGAAGATACTGAACTGAAGCCTACTGATATCCAACTAAGAACTTATACTGGAGAAAAGATAACTCATGTGGAAATGACATTGTAACAGTGAGATACAACAACCAACAAGCCACATTGAGCTTGCATGTGGTAAAACAGGAGGACCAGCATTTTGGTGCTGTGATTGGCTGGAACAACTGCAGCTTGATTGGAGATCCATTCACTATTTGCATGCCATGTCCCCTGCAACAGAGTCAATCGGAAGGAAGCAAATTAAGAAAGATACTGGGTATCTTCTGTAACAACAACTGTCTCCATGTCAAAGATGATGAACTGTTGCCCAACAGAGGACAAACAGGTGTTGGAGCCAAACTCTGTGGCTGAGTTTGGAAAGTATATTGGACCAAGGAAGGACCATGCTGCCACAAGGAATCATGAAAGTGGTGAAAGCAGTGGTCTGGCTACAACAGTTTTTGTTGGCAACATATCTGAGAAAGCTTCTGATATGTTAATCAGGCAGTTACTTGCAAACTGTGGCTTGATTTCAAGCTGAAAGAGAGTTCAAGCAGTTTCGGATAAGTTGCAATTATTCGGCTTTTGTGATTATAAAGAACCAGATTCTACTCGGTGAGCATTAAGGTGAGCATGACCTTCAAGTGGGAAACAAAAATCTGCTTGTAAAAGTAGATGGAAAGACAAAGCCCAGTTGGAAAAGAAACAGAGGATTTATCAGATGATGTTGTGGATGTGGAAACCAAGATTAGAGATCAAATCATAAAGGGAACAACAGAAAGATTAATAAGAGAATACGCCAGTGAACTAAATGCACCTTCCCAAGATCAAGAGAAATTAAGGGTTATGGGGAAAAGCCAGGTAGGTGGAGATAAGTCTATGGCCAGATCAGCCATGATCTTATTGAATGGCGGAGCAGGCTCTACAGGCCAGATGGCCTGCTCCTGTTCCTTTTTCTTATGTTCTTATGTTAAGATGCACTATCTAGAAGACAAAGAAGGAAGGAGAAGAAAGGAAGGTGACCAAAACTGTTAAAACCACTTCCTGCAGTCTCAGAGTCACATCCTACAATCACCACAGAAGTGCCCCCAGCACCTGAGACTGTTTTCACAGCCACAAGTCTCACCTGCCAAGCAGAATGATCCCTATTGTCAGGAAAGACATTATCCCATAACAGTAAGAAATCCTCCACAACACTTGAATCTTTAGGCCTAAGTGGGACGGTTTAAAATGTTTTATGCTGTACATGTCTGTAGTTGTGTTGTACATTAGTTATATTGTAGTATATTGTGTGTATAGTTGAGATGCATTCTATGTTGAGATGGAGTTTCTAGCTGAACAGGAAGAAGTATTCCTAAATATATATTGTTTGATTTAGCACTCTTGTTTTTTTTAAATAATTTATTTCAGGTTATATGTATAAATTCATGAATATCATACATCATCACGCTACGACATGATAAAGTTACACACAAAATTAGACTCAGAATTTGGACTCTACGTGAATCTTTTTGAATTATTTTAATGTTTCAATGTTACAAAACATAACACATATGAGAGTCCATTATGAGAAAGAAATGGATAAGTGGAGCAAGGCTAATATCAGATGGGCTATGATCTTACCTAATGGGAGATCGGTGTCCAGGAACTGCATGGTCAATTTCTGTTCCTGTCCACAATGATCTTATGAAACAAATACAACTTCACCATCCTTCAATGAAGTGTGCATTGAAGGCACGAATATCTTAAAAGTAAATGCTAAACAATGGACAGTGCTCCAGGTGAAGCCTTGTATAGCTCTAATAAAACTCGCTTCCTGTTATATTCCATATTCCTTCCAATATTCAAAGAACAAAATTCCATTTGCTTTCTACATTAACTGTTCTACTGGCTTGCTAGTTTATGGTAGCCCTTAGTATTATGAAAGATCCCACCCATCCGTCCAGAACCCTCTTTGAAATGCTACCTTCAGGCAGAAGACTCCAATGCATCAAGACAAGAACGGTCAGGATGGGAAACAGCTTCATCCCTCAGGCCATTAGGCTTCTGAACTCCCTGCAGTATCACATTCAAAGTGTCATCAGATAATTTGTACTTAACCTACAATACTTAATTTAAGCATTTTACTTTGTTTATCTATATATAACTCATCTGTAGATTTAATTCACACTTTCCTAAGTTATTGTGTGTTTTGTGTAACATTGTTTCGTTTAATGGTAAACTTGTACAGTATATAGTTAAATGGCAATAAAGTTGTCTTGAGTCGACTTAATGAGTTCTCGTATGGATTTCACTGACTCCCACCCTTTTAAAATTTTCTGACATAATTCACATAATAAATCTTTTATATTTATTCTTCCCTCTTTTAAGTGCAAAGCATCATATTTGTCTTTGTGATAGTCCACTTGACAACTTTTACTTGGAAATTGGAATTCATCCTCTTTTAGTAGATTAAACATGGTGTTGGAGCACACTTCCATTTCTAGAACAGTAATTGCAAAATTAATCAAAATACATGAAAAATAGACCATTGCATATTGAGCAAAAAACAAATTGCATATGCTGAAGTGAGAGGTTGAAGATTCCTTTAGGACCTCTCTGCAGATCTTGCAGCTGGGAGACAAGTCAGTACTTAAGAAGTTCTCCACATTACTTCCACAGACTAATAGCAGTATTTTTAGCAATGTGGAGGAACAGACAGATCTTGGGGTCTGTCTGTGGTTTCCTCAATGTGGCCAATCAAGCTGATAGGGTGGTTAAGAAAGTGTATGGTTTATTGGCCGTCATCAGACAGGGGATTGAGTTCGAGCTGAGAGGTAATGTTACAGCTCTTTAAAACTCTGGTTAGAGCACACTTGGAGTAATGTGCTCAGTTCTGGTTATTTTTGGACAGATGTAGAAGCTTTAGAAATGGTGCAGAAGAGATTTACTAGGATACTGCCTGAGTTAGAGAACATGTCTTATGTGGAAAGGTGGAGCGGGTTAGGGTTTTTTCTTTGGAGCGACAGAGGATGAGAGGTGACTTGACAGTTGTGTACAAGATGATAAAAGATATAAATTGAGTGGATGGGCGGACACTTTCCCCCAGGATGGAAATGGCTAATATGAGGGGGTGTAATTTTAAGGTGAGTGCAGGGGGGATTTCAGAGGTAAGATTTACACAGAGTGCAAATACGTGGAATGTACTTCTGGGGTAATGGTAGAAGCAGAGCAAAAGAATTGATCGGGTTAGGGCAGCAGACATTATTCACATGGACTTCGATTTTAAAAAGGTCCTACATGTGCTGGAAAATGAGATTTGAGATTATATAGCGACAGCTTGACATAGTCAATTGGATACAAGATCGGTTGGGAGGAAGGAGTCAGAGAGTGGTAGTGGAAGGCATACTTCAGACTGAAAGCCTGTGACCTGTAGTATGCTACAGGCATTGGTGACCAGTTCACTAATATTTGTCATATCTATTAATGAAATAAATAAAATATAAATAATATATTCTGTAGATTTGCGGATGATGCCAATATTGATAGTGTGGTGCATGGGGAAGAAAATTGTATAAGGTTTGACAGGATCTAGTTAAACTCAGAAACTGGGTGCAGAGATGGCAGATGGATTGTAACTCAGACAAATGCAAAATAATACATTTTATTGAAGTTAAACCAGGGCAAGAATTACACAATAAATGTCAGGTCTCGGGGAAGTATTGTAGAACATAGGTGGACAAGGTGGTTAAGAAGACCTTTGGGAGTCTTGCTTTCATAAGACAGGCAATACGCCCAGGAATAGGTAGATCATCTTACAGCTGCATAGGATACTATTAAGATCACTTTGGATTATTCAGGCCAGAATCAGATTAAAGGAACCTATTCCACCTTAGTTGTCTCCAACCTGATGGCATGAACATGAATTTCTTTAAATTCCTGTAGCCACTCCCCTCTATCACTTCCTTTTTTTCTTATCCTGCCAAACACTTTCACTCTATTTCTTTCCCCTCCCTATCTCTCTTCCATGGTCCATTGTGTTCTCCTATCAGGTTTCCTCTTCTTCAGCACCCCATCATTTCCGCCTGTCATTTCCCAACTTCTTACATCATTCACAGACTCCTCTCTCCTTCATCTACCTATCATTACACAGGACTTCCCCCACTTGCCACCTTTTGCTCCATCCCTTTCCTTTATACTTTTATACTAGTTAACAACCTTCTTTCTATCCAGTCCTGATGAAGGGTCTTGATCCAAAACATCAACTGTCCATTTCCCTCCATAGATGTGAGTTGATCCATTGAGTCCTTCCAGCTTTTCGTATGTTACTTTGGAATTTTGCTTGTAGTTCTGTTTACCATTCTATAGGTAGGATGTGATTTAGTAAGCAATGTTGCAAAATAAAATTAATAGGAATGTGCCAGGAATCGAGTTACAATGAGATATGAGGTAGGGATTGTTTTCTTTGTAGCAAAGGAGGCTGAGGCTTGGTTTATAGAGGTTTCTAAATTCATAAGTAGCATAGATAGGATGCATGGTCACCACCATTTACCAGGATAGGGGACTTGATGTCAAGGGCAAATGGATTCAGTGGACTCTTGATTAGGTACCGGAGGTACCTAATAAAATGGCCACTGAGTGTTGGTTCAAAGGGGAAAAATTTAAAGGGAACCTGGAGGACAAGTTTTTCAGGCAGAAGTTGGTGGGTAAGTGGAATGAACTGCTGGATGTAGCAGAGGCAGGAGCATTTGCAATATTTAAGATATTTGAGCAGATTTATGCTTAGCAAAGGTTTAGAGGGATATAGGCAATGTGCATCAATGGACTAGCTGAGGAAAGTACCTTGGTTGGCATGACACATTGGCTCGAAAGATCTATTTTTACTCTGTAGTAAAAATTGTAACTCTCATATAGCCACTGTAGTTTAAATGAAACATTAATTGTCAAAATGTTAATAACTTGCAACATAAATGCTTGTTTCCTATACTCAGATGTGTTGGTCATTTGGTCTTCAAACTTCAATATCTAAGTTTTCAATTTACTTCTTAAAAAGTTTAGTTCAGGTCTTACAACATACAACAGTATAGCACAGGAACAGGCTCTTCAGCCTTGAATGTTAGAACACAGAACAGTACAGCACATCAGAAAGCTATTCAGCCCACAATCTTGTACTGATCTAGCAACAGCAAATCAAAAACACCCAAACACTAATTTCTCCTACCTACACCATGTCCATATTTCTCCATCTTCCTTATATCCATGTGCCTGTCCAAACATCTCTTAAAAGCCTCTAATGCATTTTGCTCTACCATAATACCAGGCAGCGCATTCCAGGCATCCAACCCTCTGAGTAAAAAAACGGACCCTTTACACATCCTTTGAACCTACCCACCTCACCTTTAATGCATGTTCTCTGGTATTAGACATTTCTATCCTGGGAAATGAATACTCTCTGTCTACTCTATTTATGCCTCTCATAATCTTGTAAACCTATATCAGATCTCCCCTCAGCTGTGATATTGTAGTGCTACTCCCCCCCATACCTTTTACCCCCTTCTCTATCTTTTCTAAAACTTTGAAAACCTTGCACATTAATTTATTTGGACCCGAAAAGAGACCTCGCAATTAATATTTAAATGTGAATTTTCCTGCATATGCTAGTCACAACTCTTTCTATTGAGTTGCACACTATGTCAATGTCATTAAATTGAACAGTGTTAGTTTTCCCCATATGCACAATAAATCTCAGCTCTTGGAAGCATTTAGCTAAGGCATTATCATGAGCGATGCGCAAATATAAATGTAGACTCATCTGCAAATCAATTATCTGTCATTCACTGCAGAACTGTCTGGTGCAAAGGCAAGAACAACAATAAAAAAATGTCTGGTGCCATTGAAAATACGTTACACAATTTTCATTTCTTTTGACTCATAAACAGAAGCTCCAGCTTGACCTGCAGTTGCTGCTTAAGTAGGCATGCTTATGAAGTACTTATTGCAGTAGCACATTACAGAAACTTCTACCTTCTTGGATATTAGGCTTCCCTCTTAAGTGTCAAGTGAAGCACTTAGAAACAGTTAGACAGTTAAATATGTTCCTTGAGTTATTATACATTTTCTAGTGCTGTGTGTTACATCTAAAATTCCCTTTGGTAATCAATCTGGAATGTTTCCAAGTTTAATTTTGCATGCACCAAACATGGAACAAAAAATTGCAAAATAATCTCTCTACAATTATAATGAAAACAAATTTATTTTATGTTAATTTCCAATGGTAATTAACCTACAGGACACAGTAAAATTCACATGATGATTAGAATTATAATTAAATTGCAACAGTAAGTTCAAAAAAGTTGCATATATCACAAGCAATAGAGGTTTAAAATGCAAATGATTGCTCTTAGCCTTCTTGGCAGATATTACAAATGTCTCCTGATTAAATTGAATGATGATGCAGAAATTTACAAAGAAAAGTTTACTTCCATTTTCAACACATAATTCATGGCTGCTGGGCATTAACTTATAAACATAAACAGGTATTTAAAACTTCATGAATCTACACACAGAAGGATAAAAGCTCTGTCTCCCAACTGAGATTACAATCATGTTTTGATCCTGTTACTTTCCCCAGTAACTGGGTGACTTACCAGCAAAGATAGAGAGGTCCGCTGAAGCCTGATGATACTATTTTCAAACGTTTTATTTATAAAGGGGCACAAACATATGGTTAATACAAAACATTCAGATTATATACATCGTCAAAACTCAATCTAAAGCACAGGTATAGTAATAATCAATCAAAAATAAGCTCTATCATTGTCTAGGGGATACTGAGTCCAATGGAATATAAGAGTCACTCAAAGTCTGCAGGCTTCCCCATTTCGGGAACCGCTGGCATTTCACGTGTTGGAGAGAGAGAAAAGGAACACTTGCCCGTCGTCCTTGCGAAGCAAATCCCTGCTGTTAGTTAAAGCGGTTTTTCCTTTTGGGTCCAGCCACAGACTCCCGATCCGGAATCTAACGCACGTGGCTTCCTTCAGAATGGCTTCCCGCTCCGACGGGAAGCACTATCGTGTCTTCTTCGTGTGTCTCCTTGGTGCGTCTGAGGCCCCACCTCGGCAGCCCACCTTTTATCTGGACTGGCAGGGTTGTAGATGTCAATTAGGGTGGGGGCGAGGCAATCTTTCCCCCATCACCCAGCCCACGTTGCCCTGAGGGTTTGCACGTAGTCCAGTCCCTTATTCCACAAAGTGTCTCCCAAGACAATGGCTATGTCCAAGGCTTTTGTCTGGCTGAGCGGCCAGCCCACATTCCAAACCGTAAGGCTCTCTCTCTCTCTCTTGCGATTCTCACAAAGGAGGGGTTTGAGGTCATGAAAATCCCAATCATTGTCAACTTAAATGAGGTAAAACTAATGCAATGCATTGCCACAGAGGGCTGTGGAGGCCAAGACATTGGGTACATTTAAAGTGTAGGTTGATAGGTTCTTGATTAGTAAGGGTGTCAAAGGTTCCAGGGAGAAGGCAAGAGAATGTGGTTGAGAGGAATAATAAATCAGCTATAATGAATGGCGGAGATTAGAAGGGCCGAATAGCCCAATTCTGCTCCTATACTATGTCTTATGGTCATCAATTTAATTGGACAAGTTCAAGCATTAATGTTTCAGAAGTACATTGCTAATAAAGAATTGTAACAGATTAAAAGTGGGATCACTTAAGTTCTTAAACTGCCACTGTTTTATTCTACTTTCTACCCAATCTGCTAATTTACACATTTAATCTTCCAGTATATTAATTAATGCATTGTTCCTTTGCTGGAGTGTTGTCAAAATGTAAAGAAAATGTATATGTGAATAATGCTTATAGTTAAATGTAACTAAATGTTAAAGGGAATAGCAAACTAGCACTGGCATCATTCTTATTAGTAAGGTACACTCTAAAGGCAATATTGAGATAAACTGTCTAGACCATAAGATATAGGAGCAGAGTTAGGCTATTTGGCCCATTGAGTATGCTCCACCATTTTATCATAGCTGATCCATTTCTCTCTCAGCCCCAATCTCCTGCCTTCTCACCGTATCCCTTCATGCCTCGACTAACCAAGAATCTATCAAACTCTGCCTTAAATATACTTAATGAATTGGCCTCCACAGTTACTAGTGGCAACATTCCACAAATTCATCACTCTCTGGCTAAAGAAATTCTTCCTCATCACTATCTTAAATGGACCTTCCTCTATTTGGAGGCTGTATCCCCTAGTCTTAGACTCTCCCACCATAGGAATCATTTTCTCCACATCCACTTTATCGAGACCTTTCAACATTCAATAAGTTTCAATGAGATCCCCCCTCATTCTTCTGAATTGCAGGCCCAGAGCCATCAAGCACTCCTCATATGATAAGACATTCAATTCCATAATCATTCTCGTGAACTTCCTTTGAACCCTCTCCAATGACAGCACATCCATAAGGTGCTCAAAACCACTCACAATACTCTAAGTGAGTACTCACCAGTGCCTTACAAAACCTCAACATTATATTCTTGCTTTTATATTCTAGTCCTCATGAAATGAATGCCAATATCACATTCATTTAGTAAGCATAGTAATCTTTGTTTAGTAAACTTTGATCACATTTATCCTGCCAGGCAAGATTAAAATGAATTCAGAATTGTAGACTATAAAGGTAAGAACTCTGGATTGAGTGTTATGTAATGAACCGGATTTGATTAGGAAGCTTAAGGTAAAAGAACCATTAATTTGCATTGATCAATATATGATAGAATTCACCCTGCGGTTTGAGAGCGAAAAGATAAAGTCAGATGTATCAGCATTACAGAAGACCAAAGGGAATTACAATACTTATGTAGTAAAAGAAAAGTCAAGGAGGAAGTTAAGTGTATTAGGAATAAAAGTGTGGTGTTAAATTAACCACACTTAATTTAGGTGACATAGAAGATACTCTTAACACATATTTTGCTGAAAGTATTCACCTGCGAAGATGTTATCAATATGTCAGTAAGTGTAGAGAAAAATAAAGTTGTTTTATGTGACTTACAGATCTTAGAAAGACTGAAATCTCTAGGGCCAGACAACATATATCCAAGGGTATTTAAAGAGGTCTGTGATTATGTATCCAAACTACTAACATGTACTTTTCAAAAGTCAGTGAAGACTAGTGAAACCTCTATGGACTGGAAATGGGCTAACATTGTTCCAGTATGTAAGAAGGGTGAACACACTGACCCTGGTAGCTATAGACCAGTGAGCTTAACATGTATTGTACGTAAGATAATGGAAATATTAATAAAGAATAAGTTGGAAAAGCAGGTGATAGGAACAGGCATGTTAGCAGAAAGCCAGCATGGGTTCAGAAAGGGGTAATGATATTTTACTGATATGAAGGAGTTCCATGAAGAGGCAACTAAAATTTATGATAACAATAGAGTGGTTGATATAATTTACTTAGACATTCAGAAGACTTTTGACAAGGTTCTCCACAAGAGGCTAATAATCAAATACAGGAGGTAGGGATTCAGGGCAAGGTGTGTGAATGAGTGCAGAATTGTTTCTAAAACAGAAAACAGCAAGTTATGGTGAGAGGATCATTTTCACACAAAGAAGATGCTAAAAGTGGGGTTCTGCAGGGATCAGTTTTGGGGATGCAGCAGTTTCTAACTTACATTAATAATTTGGATAGGCACATAACAAATAGACTAATAAAGATTTCAGATGACACAAAATTAGGGGGAATGAGCTGATAACATTCTGACAGCAGAATCAATAAACAAAATCCAGACATGGGCAGATAAAATTATCATTCCATTGTTGAAATGTAGCGGAATAGATCAGCCACTCATGCAGAAGCATGATTTCACTGCGATTGTGAGATCCTCTTCAGTGGAGGTGGTTGGAGGTGTTGTGGAGAGTGTGGAGGGCTGTCAGAGGTTACAGTGGGACATTGATTGGATGCAAAACTGGGCTACGAAGTGGCAGATGGAGTTCAACCCAGATAAGCATCAAGTGGTTAATTTTGGTAGGTCAAATATGATGGCAAAATATAGGATTAATGGTAAGACTCTAAGCAGTGTGGAGGATCAGAGGGATCTTGTGGTCTGAGTCCATAGGACGCTCAAAGCAGCTGCGCAGGGTGACTCTGTAGTTAAGAAGGTGTACGGTGTATTGGCCTTCATCAATCATGGAATTGAATTTAGGAACCAAGAGGTAATGTTGCAGCTATATAGGACTCTGGTCAGACCCCACTTGGAGTACTGTGCTTAGTTCTGGTCGCCTCACTACAGGAAGGATGTGGAAGCCATAGAAAGGGTGCACAGGAGATTTACAAGGATGTTGCCTGGATTGGGGAGCATGACTTATGAGAATAGGTTGAGTGAACTCAGCCTTTTCTCCTTGGAGCAACAGAGGATGAGTGGTGACCTGATAGAGGTGTATAAGATGATGAGAGGCACTGATCATGTGGATAGTTAGAGGCTTTTTCCCAGGGCTGAAATGGTTGCCACAAGAGGACACGAGTTTAAGGTGCTGGGGAGTAGGTACAGAGGAGATGTCAGGGATAAGTTTTTAACTCAGAGAGTAATGAGTGCGTGGAATGGGTTGCCGGCAACAGTGGTGGAGGCGGATACAATAGAGTCTTTTAAGAGACTTTTAGTTTGGTACATGGAGCTTAATAAAATAGAGGGCTATAGGTAAGCCTAGTAATTTCTAAGGTAGGGACATATTTGGCACAACTTTGTGGGCCAAAGGGCCTATATTGTGCTGTAGGTTTTCTGTTTCTATGCTAATAAAAAGTGATCTGAGTGACTTGGTCTTACAATAATCCAAATGCCACCTTCCATCAACCAAAAATATAATGAAAGCACTCACAATTCAGCAAAAGACCTTCTCTACGTTAACCATTTTATCATGCTGCTATAATCCAACAACTAGAGGGAAATGAACAATTGAATCATATGTTTTGGTCTAGTCAGGTTGCATTTTGGACACCACATGTCTCTTTTCTTGGAGAATATCCTACATACACAGAATATAATCAAAAAGGTAGAATATAGAGTAGAACCACCTACAATTTCACTATTTATAAATTCATTCTATCTAATGAGTTACTTGCTCATTGCAGAGGTTTGTAGAGCATTTCCAATGGAACATCAACAGTGGATGGTGACATCACATGTAGAAGCATGTTCTGTTCCGTTAATTCATTTCTGGTAACAGATGAGGAAATGCCACAGGTCAGAAAATCTTCATCTTGTTTCTTTGATGATTCTCTGTACACTGCCTTGATAGGATTGACCAACAGGTCACTTCCGTTCATTTTCTGATAACCACCTTCTTTCTGTGAGATCTTATACAAATACGGGGTTATTTACTTAAAATGGTTATCTTCCTGTTGTCATGATGTTCCTTTGCTTTGCTTGTCTGGAATGCACAATAATGTTATGCTTTAAACTTACCAAATCCAAATGCATTCTGATGCATCAAACTGTCAAGGACTTCTCCAGGTGCCTGTCCTGTAATTGAACATGATATATTCCAGGAGTAAAATGAGATACACACAGCATTTGTTAAAAATTCATCTCATTTAATCTTTTCAGTCTATCTACACTGCTTCTTCTGCCATTCTGCCTGAAGTTGCATGGATTGGAACAATGAATATTTGTTTGACTTCTGAGACATTTGGAAAATTGAGTATTCATAAAGTTGTTGCAGTTGGAAATTCCCAGTGACTTCGAAAGGGCAACAAGCGTACAAGCATCCATGAAAAACAGAGCGATATGCTTCAGTGACTATCGCCAAGTTGCACTCACATCTACTATGATGAAGTGCTTTGAGAGTTTGATCATGGCCAGCATCAACTGCCTAAGCAAGGACACATTCCCAATGCAATTTGCCTATGACCACAGTAGGTCTACAGTGGATACAACCTCATTGGCTCTCCACGCATGCATGGGAATAGCAATACATACGTTAGACTGCTGCTTACTAAATGCAGCTCAGTGTTTAACACTATCATACCTGCAGCTCCAAAACCTAAGCCTTTGTACCTCCAACAGTAATTGGATCAATGACCTCAAAGGGAGACCACAGTCAGCGTGGATCGGAAATAACATCTCCTCTTTGCTGCTAATCAACACTGATGCACTGCTTAGATGTGTGCTTAGACCACCTCTATACTCTCTCTACAATCATAGCTGTGTGGCTAGGAACAGTTCGAGAGCCATCTACGAGTTTTCCAATGACACAACTATTGGCACAATCTCATATGGTGATGAGGTAGCTGATAGTAGTGACATAGATCAGCTGATTGAGTGGTGTCACAACAACAAACTTGCACTCAATGTCAATAAGGCTGAGGAATTGATTGTGAATTATTATAGATTGTGGATCAAGGTAAATGAACCTAGCACAGTTACAGAAATAGCACAGTTACAGACTGGCATGGATGATGTTGTCAGCATCACTGAATCATGGCTGAATGAAGATTATAGCTGGGAGCTTAATATCCAAGGATACACGTTGTATCAAAAGGGCAAGCAGGAAGACAGAAGGGGTGGTGGTACTGTTTTGGTAATAAATGAAACCAAATCATTAGAAGGAGGTGACATAGACTCCTCAAGGTGTTCAATCATAGTTGATAGAGCTAAGGAATTGCAAGTGTAAAAAGAAGATGATGGGAGTTGTAAACGGAACCCCGGGCAATAGTAAGCATGTAGTTTACAAATTACAATGGGAGGTAGAAAATGTATGCAATAAGTGCAATGTTACAGTAGCCATGGGAATTTCAATTTGCAGGTAAATTGGGAAAATCAGGTTGGTGATGGATTCCAAGAGGGTCAATTTCAAGAATGCCTGCGAGAAGGCTTTTTAGAGTAACTTGTAGTTGAGCCCACTAGGAGATCAGCTATTCTGGATTGGGTGTTATGCAATGAACCTGAATTGATTAGAGAATTTAAGTTAAAAGAGCTCTTAGGGGCAAGTGATCATAACATGATCAAATTCACCCCAACATTTGTGAAGGAGAAGTCAGACATATCAGTATTACAGTGGAGTAAAGGGAATTACAGAGGCATGAGAGAAGAGTTGGCCAGAATTGTTTGGAAAAGAACAATGGTAGGGATGACAGCAGAGCAGCAATGGCTTGAATATAATGCATAAAAGAGAGCTGGAAGTGGATGCCATACTGCTGGAAAACAATTCTGAAGAGGTAGCAATGGGGGACAAGGGAATAACAGACACATTGACAAAGTATTTTGCATCAGTCTTCACTGTGGGAGACACTAGCAGTATGCTGAAAGTTCCAAAGTATCAGGGGTCATAAGGTGTGTGAAGTTACCACTGCTAGAGAAACGGTTCTTGGGAAACCAAGGTAGATGGTGTATACCCCAGGGTTCTGAAAGAGCTATCTAAAGAGGTTGTGGAGGCATTAGTAATCATCTTTCAAAAATCACTAAATTCTGGAATGGTTCTGGAAGATTTGTAAAATTGCAAATATCACTCCACTCTTGAATAAGGGAGAGAGACAGAAGAAAAGAAATTACAGGCCAGCTAGTCTGACATCAGTAGTTATGAAGAAATTGGAATCGATTGTTAAGGATGGGATTTCAAAGTACTTGGAGGCACATGATAAAATAGGCTATAGTTGGCATGGATTCCTTAAGGGAAAATCTTGCTGAACAAATCTGTTGGAATTCTTTGAAGATATAACAAGCAGGATAGGCAAAGGAGAATCAGTTGATGTTGTGTACTTCGATTTTCAGAAGGCCTTTGTCAAGGCGCACATATGAAGCTGCTTAAAATGTACGAGTTACCGGTATATTACCGAGTTTCCTGTAATTACCGGTGATTCGTGAAAGGATATGCTAAAATGTGTCACCCATTGAATCAGCTGATGTGTGGCTATCCACCGCTGGGGAAGAAAAGGAAGAGGGACCGGGGGCAAGACGCAGGAGGATACCGGAAGCCAGCGGAGCCTTTTGGATTGAGATGGGATGATAAATGTGAAGAGGCGTTCCAATCTCTGAAGAGGGCGCTGACCCAGGCCCTGGTAATTACCTGTAATTACTGGTACAGGTAATTACAGTTGAAATGACAGGAAAAATTGCTAGTGTAACACTTAAACGACAGGCTGGTGTATGTCTAGGGGAAAATTCCAGCCACCCGCCAAACCCCGCCTCCCGTATACGTGGATGCTTTGGAATACACGCTAATGCAACATTGCACACACAATATCAAGCTCACACCAGGTACGGTTACAGAATACACTTTATAAATCTTACTAGAACTAAGTGATTGATAACGATACAACATATATGAAGGGAAAGAAAATAAAGAAAAGGCGCCAAAACTTATCAAAGTTCAGTCAATTTGTGCACATCATTGGAGCTCAATCCTTGACCCTCTGACCACCCTTTGCTCCTCTCCAACCTCCACGACCCGCGCACCTGGGACCACACTCGGTGATCGACCAACAGTGCCGTACCTGTCCGCCTTCTCCCCGACTGCTGAAAAGACCATGCAATCCCAGCTCCCAGACCCACAAGAGAAAATAACATCCAACCCAATTGGTTAACAAATGAATACAAACCCCGTTATCAGCAACTTTAACCTAAACACGCTTCAAGAAGCTTTGAGAATGCTCTGCAAGAAAACACTCCCTCACCAGTTAGCATAACTAAGAAGCAGTTTTACTTTTAGCAAACAAAGAAGCCATTTTGATTAACATACACAGTACATTCTCTCCCCACCAACAAAAGTCATGCCCTCATGACATTACCAGAGTTCCCCAATGCTTCTTGCAAAACACAAAACCCAACCCAGGTGCAGAAAGAAGTGCCATAACTGCACAGGGCGGTAGAGATCATACTCGGTTCTCCTGGCACCACATATGTCAACCACTTCTCTACCACCCTCCACACAGTGCCAAGGCCCGGGTCATTTTGCTAAGCAGCTGCCACTTCCCCTGGACTTAGTTCCGGCAACTGTTTAGTCTTCAGTGCAGTCAGGTCACAGTAAACTTGGGGCGGGCTGTCATCGAAAGCCCCCAAGGGGTCCACTGCTCACTCCGGCCTTCCCCTTCTATCAGCCTTCACGGTGATAGCAAACTGACACCTGGCTTTCACTCCAGGGGCAGGAATGCTCTCCCACTTCTCGTCCATCTCCGGTTCCCCAGGTTCACCATAAGGCATACAGAGGAACAAAACAAAGATAATCTATTACATTCATGGTCTTTATATTTAGTAGTATTGGGTGGAGGGGTGGAGATACATCTCTACCAAAAGGACATTTAAGGGACTCCTTCCTCTGTTAGCCTGCAGGTCACCCTTGGGCAACATGAGGTACCTGCTTAGCCCCCTCCGATCAGGAACATGTAAAGCCATGGGAGTAGGTGGTGGATGGTCGTATGAGCAGCTGGTGCATATCACAAGTCCTGGTTATGCAACCACAGACACTAGGCAGACGATCTCTGAAGTGTATTGAAAATGCTTGTGGTCACTAATTTTGTAAAGACACTGCCCAGAAGAAAGCAATAGCAAACAACTTCTGTTGAAAAATTTGCCAAGAACAATCATGGTCATGATACCATGATCACCCTCTTCATATAACGAACAAACAAGTGTCAACTTATCGTTTATAAAAACACCAATTCCATTCATGTGGCCCCCTTGGGTGGTGATGCACCATTTCAACATCTGAGGGACTTCCCTACCCAACTCAGCCCCTCCATGTGTGGTAGTGGAAGGAGCCTATTCCATGGTCCTTCTCCACAGAGCCTTCACATTGGCTGCCCAAAGCTTCAGTGCATCCCATCAGCATGTAGCCCTGCAGCCAGGAATATCAGCATTCCCTTATGGACATTTCACTGTGCTGGAAGAACAGACAAATTACAGGCAGCCCTTTTAGAGGGATATCTTACTGAGTTAATGATCGCCGGCAGTACTTGATGAACTGCAGTCTAAATTGCTATTAACACCAACTTAACTTTAACATTTTGAATATATACCAGGTAAAGTTACAGAATTATATATTCATAATATGAATTTGAATATTCAAAACTGGTGCCTGTTTCAAAATCCTCTAAACATCCTTTTTGCTATGCTGTTGAGTGTTGACTCTACAACTAACCAAACAATCTGTCCTCAATTGTGCCTTAAGTGGCAGGAATTAGCATCCATTAAACCTTTAAGAATGTGCTAACAGTGGAAACATTCATTTATTGTATTTCCTCATGTAGTTTCAAAGGGACAGAAATGGCCCCACACTATATAAAGTATGAGTTGGAAGTTAGATTGTGTACAGGTTTTATTTCCTGTTGACAAGTTCTCATTTTAGTTGATCTATAATAATTCTATCCAGATAAAGCATTTCCACTGACCCAATATTTGTTTGACCATCCCAATCCAATCCAGCCACCTTTTGTTACACTCCTCAGCCCCTCTGAATCACACCACCTGATGGTGAAGGAGACATTGGATTGATTGTTGAAAAGCATCACCTTGCTCTGACTGTGATTGACTCTGACCCCTGATAGCAATGAAAACTGGTTGCAGATGCTAATTAATCTCTGCTAAGTTAACAAACTTCATGACACGTGCCTAGGACAATAAAGCTGATTCTGATAAAGAGTAATTTAAAGTGAGTTTGTTGGTTGTGGAATCGGTTCAGAGTTGTGATTGAAGTTATCCGCACTGATTCAGGAGCCTGGTGTTTGTAGAATGAAAGCTGTTCCTGACCTAGTGGTGTGGGAACAAAAGCTTCTGTATCCCCTGCCCAATAATGGTAGTGCGAAGAGGGCATGGACTGGATGATGGGGTGGGGAGTTGTGGTCTTTGAAGATGGGTGCTGCTTTCTTGTGGCGGTGTTCCATTTAAATGTACCCAATAGAGCAGAGGGCTTTGCTTGTGATGATGTGGGCTGTATCCAATCTTTCTATAGACTGTTTCTGTTCCTGGGCATTGGTGTTTCCATACCAGGCTGTTATGCAACAGTTAAGATACTCTCCACTGCGCATCTATAGTTATTTGTCTAAGTTTTGGTGGTATGCCTAATCTTATGCAAACTTTTAAGAAAGTAGAAATGCTGTGTGCCGTCTTTGTTCTTTGTGCCTCTTCGTCTTCAGTGATTAAGAAGTTGCCTCTGCTCAGTGGAATGCCCACACTGGATGTGCAACTATCACTTCCTCCCAATGCCTGAGCATCAAGTTTGCTCCAGTATTTTATCATGGCTGGTTTATTATCTCTCTCAAATCCATTCTCCCTGTAACCTTTTACACCTTACTAATTAAGAGCCTATCAAAAACAAGAGAAAATCTGCAGATGCAGGAGGAACTCAACAGGCCAAGGAGCATCTATGGAAAAGAGAACAGTTGACGTTTTGGGCCAAGACCCTTCATCAGAACTGGATAAGTCTGCTTTAAATACACCCAATGGCTTTACTACCACAGCCATCTGTGGAAATTAATTCCATAGATTCACCATTCTTGGTCTAAAGAAATTCCTCATCTTATTGAGATATTGTGGACAGTAGGACCTTCAGGGCCTTTGAGCCACAGCACCCGCCAATCCTCGATTTAACCTAGCCTCACTTCTCTGAAGCTTTTAGGTCATCTGTGTAAATTACTTTGTTGCAGTAACGATGTTTACAGTGAAGGCCTTTTGACAGTTATGGTGCGTTCTCTTGTAAATATGTAATTCAGTGGAACTGTTTGTCAGATGCAAAATATCAAAGCAAATTATGCCATTGTCACTTCTGAAATTGCATGAAACCACCTGCTGTTACCTTTGTTCTTAAGAGCATGCAAAATTCGATGTACTTTCAGTTCAAGTGAGATTACTGAGTGGGTCTTCTAAAGAATGCTTCCTTGTTGTCATGAGTTATAAAAGACCTTTTATACCACCAGCGTCAGTACGCCGAGTGAGTCAGTTTATCTGTCACGACAGAGATCATCACAGTTACAGGTCAATGTATTGCCTGTCTCTGCACTCCAGCTGGGGCCAATTGAGGTGTCTCCGTATATCCACCAGAAATAACCTGCAGGGGTTCATTGTCTGTGAAAATCAGAAATTTCTGCTGGACAGGTATTTATGAACCATTGCTACTTCATGAATTCTACGACCTACCCACTCACTTTAACTTTCAAGGCAACTTTACAACTCATGTTCTCAGTTCTTTTTAACTTACACAGTTTGCCTTCTATTGCACATCCGTTGTTTGTCAGTCTTTGTTTATGTACAGTTTTTTATAAGTTCTATTGTGTTTCTTTTTCTGCCTGCAAGCAAATGGCTTTCCAGGTAGCATATTGTAACATTCATACTTTGATAATAAATTTACTTTGAATTTATATTTTGAATTTGAAACTTCTTCAATAATTATGGCGTACAGCGATAGATTGTTTCTGAGACAGCAAAAACCCACTTTTTACTCAATCATATTCTTGCTTTTCAGAATAACTGAAACATACAAACATTCCAAGTTCTCCGTTTGCTTCTGTACACTTGTTCCAACAACATTAAACTTTAAGCCATTGTTCCATGGAAAGCGCCTCGGGCTAATGCTATCTCAAATGCAGTCAAATATATCGGAACAGTCACAGACAAGTATTTGTTCTTGAGACTTCACTTAGCCTTTTGTCTATATCAATCGGCTAGTAAGTGTGATGTGTCAAGAGTTTTAATAGACTGTCTTCCTCCTATTTGAGTCAACAAATGATCAGTTAGTAATAAATGATGCCTGTATATATTTGAAACTCTGTTGATTGTTACCGTGTAATCTCCACACATGTTAATGGTGTTATTTATCTTCAGGACAGGAAAGATTGGAACAGTCCAATCAAAAATCTCAATCCAGTAGGTGATATCTGTCTCCTGTAGTCACTTCACCTCTTCCCCAAACTTTTCCTTCAGCCTTTAAAATGCAGGTCATCAGCCTTTTTCTTTGACATCAATCTTGGCTTTTATATCTTGAATGGTTCCAAAATCACCAGAACACATTTCAGCTATTTGTCATACACAGCTGGAACTGATAGATCCTTCACATACTTGATATTTTGTTCTTGCTTATTAAATTTGATCTTTGAGTCTAACCATTCACAAAAGAAAGTTTTGCATCACCTTCACCACTTCTCAATTTAGCTTTTTAAATATCTTGATTCTTTTCCCAATTATCATTTAGTCACCGCCAGTTAAATTCCAGTTCACATATCGCCAGTTAATTTCCAATTCACTTATCACCAGTTTTGCAGTACCAAGGTCTACATCCAAAGATACGACTACTCTTTTTACCTTCAGTCATGAAGAAGAATCTCAGCCCAAAATGTCGAGTTTTTCTTTATTCCCATAGATGCTACCTGATCTGCTGAATTCCTTTAGCATTCTATATGTGTTGCTCCAGAAAGGTTTCATGGAATTATAAAAGTGTGCATGATTTACATAATTCACCATTTTTGATACATTGTAGCGATGTACTACATACAGAGCTAGAGACGACACGCAGTCGGTAAGTCGTTTCGAGACTAGTTTATTCAAACTTCGCGGCGCTGGCATTTAATCTCTAGCGCCCGCCCTCTCCGGGCGGAAATGACGTCAGAGGTGCATTACCAAAGTCTCTCTCCGCGCGCTGGCTATTTGTGAGCCGGTTCGCCTGCGCAGAAAGTGGGTCGCCACAACATTCTCTTTTCACTGGACATCGTCTTTTGAATGCTGTACAACTTTTGGTACCACATTACTAATATGTTGAAAATTAAGTTCTATATGAGTTGGTAGGAATTAGGTAGAAACACGGAAATGTTTATTGCATGAAAATGCACATTAGATACTGAAATGGACACACTATTGTAATCAAAGAACAAACATACAAGACAGAAATAATATCTAATAAGGTAGCTTTTGTAGCTTAAAAGTTTTAATAGAATTTTTTAAACAAAACTTTAAAAGCAGCAATTTATATCTCTGGTGATATTGACAAGAATCATAAAATGTATAATTGGAAATTTATTCTAGGCCCATATACTAGAAAATAAGTACAAAGTGTGAATAAAAATAAAGTTTGTTTAACTTTTTATAAATGTTTAAAATTCAACATTTCAAGAAAACCAAACCACTTCCCCCCCCCCCCAAAATGATGTATCGTGTACACCGGCATCAAGATGGTGTCAGCGTACAGTGCTTCATCAGTTGACATCTTCTGGATATTTCACTTCTTTTATGTCCTTTACATTTATTTATTGTGTTGAATGTGAGTCTGGAACTGTTGGAGCCTGCGATTTGCAGATTACAGATTGTTTGGGTGTTTCAGTGACCTGCAGTATCCTAAGGATTCCAGGAGGCAGAGGCAGCATGTGGGAACATCGTGACAAGAAGTCTGTGAACTGATGTTTGACTCCATTTCACCAATTAAAGCTTCCATTGTTCACCAATTAAAGGGACGAGGAAGATGGAAATGCTGGCTGCATGCCTTTTTATCGCTGGTGAGATCGCTCTTCTTTGGAGGGTGGAGACTGCCTTTTTGTCGCTGGTGAGATTGTTCTGCTATGGAGAGGGGAGATTGCTTTTTTTTAATCACTGGTGAGATCACTCTGCTATGGACAGAGAGAATGTTGCCCAGGTTTTCTGCATCTTGGCTGTGGACTTGGACGGTGGACTTCTTTCAGCCTGCGTTTTAAGGCTGCTGCATCTCCTGCCTGATGGAGCTTTGAGAAGAGGGGCATGGCCTGGATGGTGGGGGTCCCCAATAATGGATGTTTCTTTCCTGAGATATTGCCTCTTGTAGGCACCCTCGATGGTGGAGAAATCTTGGTGCACTCAGCCAGTTCTGAGTCCACTATTCTCTGTAGCTTCTTGTGTTCTTGTGCATTGGAGCTTTCATACCAGACCATGATGCAGCTAGCCAGAATACTTCCTGCTGTACATCTGTAGATGTCTGTCAGACTGCAAAGACATGCTAAATCTCCTTAAGTTATTAAGGAGCTAGAGTCACTGGCATGCTTCCTTCATGGTTGCCTCCATGTGTTGGGCTCATGGGTGACTCCATGAGTTCTCCAAGACAATGACACCCAGGAACTTGAAGCTGCTCACCCTTTCCATCACTGAACTACTTTGCCTGAGTTATGTGTGATTTACTTCCGATAGGAATTCAGGTTTCTAAATGAAAGATAAGAAAGAGAACGTGAATGTATATTGTCTTACATGCTGAAAGAGCATCCCAGACTGCTTCCCATTTGAATCACAGTCACTGTTATGTAGAAAATGAACCATCCTGTTTACATTTGTCAAGGTCAAAAACAACAGCAATGACTTGCAACATGCGAATTTTCATAGAAAAAGCAACACAAGGCTGTTCACAGAAGCAGTATCATATTTTAAAAATCATGGAGTTACTTAAGAAAGGATTAGACCAAGTTTGTTTAAAACTTTGTCAATTATTTAAGAAGCAATATTAGGAATTAAGGAGAAATTGAGGGGTTTTGCGAGAAGTTCAAAGTTAGGATCTTGTTAACTTTAGAGATAACTACGATAATATACTGTATGTGATATTGGTTGTGTATAATGTTCATTGTATTAAGACTCTTATCCATTAAAAACTATGTCATTTGATTAACTGTTCCCTGCAATGCAATATGTTCCCAAGGCAGATAGTGAAGCATCTAAAATAAATCACATCCTCTTTTATCTGTGCTTGCCATTCCAGTGAGCATCAGTCTGTAAACTCTGCAGAAGGCTTCATTAGAGATACCTGTCACAGGGATAGCCAAGAATACTCTCCAGGAAGAATGAAACATCTGTTGAGGATGACAAGCAACATTCCAATGAAAGGAATAAAGACTGGAAGACAAGAAACATTCCAAAGAAAAGAAAATACTTCGAACTGCGAAAGCCAGGTGGTTTGTATACCTGTGATATGACTAAGCAACTTGAGGAGTGTAAGCCATATTAATGACACATCATATATGTTGACAAAAGGGAAACTTCAATTTCAAAATTAAAGTTAATGAATAAGCCAACAACGTCAACACTGTCAAAGCTGCAGACTGCTTTGACAGCAATGTATTTACTAAGGTGCCATTCATATGAAAATTGAAAATGTATCCTGTTGAGCCCTGCAAGTATTAGGACAAATGGAATGCATAGTCTATTATAATAGAAAGTAAGATAAGGTTACTAAGAGTAATGGTAAATTCTGTCTGTTATAAAGAGAATGAGTGAATGCTGGAAAGGATTGAGAATGGATAGGACATGATTCCTTTAAAGGAACTGAGGAACAATTAGTGTGGCACAATGGTGCGGTTAGTACAGCAGCTGCCTCAGAACTCCAGAGAACAGGGTTCAATCCTGATCTTAACACCATAAACATAGGAGCAGAATTAGGCCATTCAGCCCATCGAGTCTGCTCCACCATTTCATCAGGCTGAGCCATTTCCCACTCAACTCCATCTCCATCCTTCTCCCTGTAATATTTCACACCCTGACTAATCAAGAACCTATCAAACTCTGCCATCAATACACCCAATGACCTAGCCTCCACAGCCCTTTGTGACAACGAATTTCACAGATTCACCACCCTCTGGCTAAAGAAACTCTTCCTCATCTCCATTCTAAATGGATGTCCCTCTATTCTGAGGATCTGCCCCCTGATCCTAGATCCCCCATCATAGGAAACACCTTTTCCATATCCACTCTATCTAGACCTTTCACAGTTCAATAGGTTTCAATGAGCTATTAGAACTATGTTCTAATAGTTCTAGTGAGTAAAGGCCTGGAGCCATCCACCTCTCCTCATACCATAAGCCTATGATTCCCAGAGACTCCTCTGAAATCTCTCCAATGTCAGCATATCCTTTCCTAAATAAAGGGCCCAAAGCTTCTTACAATTCTCAGAATTACATCCTAGCTTTCATATTCTAGTTCTCTTGAAATAAATGCTAACGTTTCATTTTCCTTCCTCACTATCAACTCAGACTCAAGCCAACATAAAAGCAAAAGAGAGGGCATATAATAGAACAAAAATTAGTGGGAAGTTAGAAGATTGGGAGCTTTTAAGAAAACAACAGAAGGCAACTAAAATACCCATAAGGAGGAAAAGATGAAATATGAAAGTAAGTTAGCTAATAATGTCAAAGAGGATATCAAATGTTTTTCAGAGATATAAAGAGTAAAAGAGAGGTGATAAATAGATATTGAATTGCTGGAAGCTGGCACTGGAGCAGTAGTAACGTAAGACAAAATAATAGTGGATGAATTGATTAAGTATTTTGCATCAGCCTTCACTGTGGAAGGCAGCAGCAGTATGTCAGAAGATCAAGAGTGTCAGGGGGCAGAAGTGAGTGCAGTTGCCATTACTAGGAAGAAGGTGCTTGGGAAGCTTAAAGGTCTGAAGGTGGTTAAGTCAACTGGACCAGATGGTGAACACTCTAGGGTTCAGTAAGAGCCAGTTATAGACACTGTGGAGGCATTAGCAATGATCATTCAAGAGTCAATAGATTCTGGCATGGTTCTGGAAGACTGGAAAATGGCAAATTGCACTTCACACTTCAAGAAGGGAGGGAGACAGAAGAAAAAATGATAGGCATCAAAGGAATCGATTGTTAAGAATGAGGTTTTCTGGTACTAGGAGGCACATTATAAAATAAGCCAAAGCCAGCATGTTTTCCTGAAGGGAAAATCTTGCCTGACAAATCTGTTAAAATTATTTCAGGAAATAACAAGCTGTATAGACAATGGAGAATCAGTGATGTTGTGTACTTGGATATTCAGAAGGCTTTCGATAATGCACTACACATGAGGCAGCTTAACAAGATAAGAGGCCATGGTATTACAGCAAAGATACTAGTGTGGATAGAGCATTAGCTGATTGGCAGGAGACAAAGTGTGGGAATAAAGGGAGCCTTTCTGATTGGCTAGTAGTGTTCTGTAGGGGATCAATGTTAGATCGTCTCCTTCTATGTTGCATGTCAATTATTTGGATGATGGAATTGATGTCTTTCTGGCTAAGTTTATGGATGATACAGAGATAGGTGAAGGGTCAGGTAGTGTTCAGGAAACAGGGAGTTTGCAAAAGGATTTAGACAGATTAGGAGAATGGGCAGTTGTATACAATGTCAGGAAGTGTATGGTCATGCACTTTGGTAGAAGGAATAATTGAGTAGTCTAATTTCTAAACGGGGAGAAAATTAACAAAATTGAAGTGGAAAGGGCCTTAGGAGTCCTTGCACAAATGAGATAAAATTTGGAAATGCTAGAAATCCAATCAATGCACACAAAATTCTGAAGGAAAAAATATATTTTCTCTAATCCTGATGAAGAATCTCAGCCTGAAACATCAACTGTACAGATGCTACCTGGCCTGCTGAGTTCCTCCAGCATTTTGTGTGTTGTTTGGGAATACTTGTGCAGGATTCCCTAAAAAATGTTAGCTTGCATTTTGAGTTGGTGATAAAGAAAGCAAATGCAATGTTAGCATTCATTTCAAGAGGAGTAGAATATAAATGCAATTATGTAATGCTGGGTCTTTATAAAGCACTGCTAAGGCCTCACTTGGAGTATTGTGAGCAGTTTTAGGCCCCTTATCCAAGAAAGAATGTGCTGAATTTGGAGAAAGTTCAAAGGAGGTTCATAAAAATGATTCCATGACTGAAAGAATTATCATTTGAAGAGCATTGGATGGCTCTGGGATGGTACTTGCTGGAAGTTAGAAAATGAAGGAGGATCTCATTGAACCCTATCAAATGTTAAAAGGCCTGGAGAGTGTGATTTTGCAAAAGATATTTCCTATAATTGGGGAGAGTAGGACCAGAGGGCATAACCTCAGAACAGATGCAGGGGTTCCTTATCTGGGGTCCATGGACCCCTTGCTTAATGGTATTGGTCCATGGTGTTAAAAAATTTGGAAACCCAATTCTGCTAGCAGCTCATTCCAAACTCTCATCACCCCGAGTGAAAAATTCGCCCTTAGGTTTCCCTTAAATATTTCACAATTAACCAATGATCTAAAGCTCTAGTCTCATCCAATATTAGTGGAAATAACCTGCTTGCATTTATTCAATTTATACTGCTCATTATTTTGTATATTTCTATTAAATCTCTTCTCATTCTCCTATGCTCCAGAGAATGGTCCTAACTTACTCAACCCTTTCTATAACTCACTTCTTCAAGTCACAACAACAACCTTATAAATTTCCTCTATAATTTTTCATTCTTATTGATATCTTTCCTGTTGGCAGATGACAAGAACTACACACAAAACTTCAGTTTAGGCTTCATCAATGTGTTATACAACTTCAGCATAAATTCCCATTTCCAGTACTTACTACTTTGATTTATGAAGGCCAATGTGCCAAAAGCTCTTTTTGACCTTGGCTACATCTAACTCCATTTTAAAGGAATTATGGATCTGTATTTCCAAATCCCTTTGCTCTACTACACTCCTTGGTGTCCTACCTTTCATTGTGTTAGTCCCACCCTGGTTTGCCCTCAAGTGTAAAACCTCATACTTGTGTACGTTCATTTCCATCTGCCATTTTTCCAGCTGGTTCAAATCTCACTGAAAGCTTTGATAGCCTTCCTTGCTGTTGGACTATCCCTACAATCTTTGTGTAATCTGCAAATTTGCTAATCCTGTTTATGCTTCAAAGGTTCAAAGGTCAAATTTAATGTCAGAGAAATGTATACAAAATACATCCTGAAATGCTTTTTCTTCACAAACATCCATGGAAACAGAGAAGTGCCTCAAAGAATGAACGACAGTTAAACGTGAGAACCCTAAAGTCCCCCCCCAGCTCCCCTCTTCTGCGCGTAAGCAGCAGCAAGTAACCATTCCCCCCCCCCCCCACCAACACAAAAAGCACATCGGTACTGTCACCCAGCCCAAGCTTGTGCTAAGCAATAGCAAAGACACAGACCAAAGTTACCCCAAAGGCTTCGCATTTTATCCGACATTCAACAACCGACAGGTTCTCTCTCTCTCTCCCTGACAAGTGGCAACTCCTTTGCTTGCATCTTCGTTAACAGCTCTACTTCCACCTTTGATATCTTTATTTTTCACTTTTAGGGTGCTTTTGACGACCCTGACCTAGAGTTACACACAGACTTTGGTTCTTTGCGGGAAGGAGACCCATTCTAGGGGTTCCATGACTAGCCATTATTCAACATGCCACGGGATTGGCCTGAGAGTCTCACTTGTGTTTGGAAGCCTAAGATCTTGGGGCTCTGGAGATGGGAGGATCAAAGGTCGGTGTCACGGTAGGAGACTCGTGTGTTGTCAGGAGGGGCCGGAAAATCATTTGCTGTGGGCCCAAAGACCTGAGGTCTTTGCTATCTTCAGACTCAGAGCTCGAAAGCAGTGAAACAGACTTTTAAAATTGTAAACCAGCAGTTGTTATTATGTCTCCGGCTCACTGTGAAAATGGGAGTCACTTCCCTCTCTCTTGCCAGGGAGAGAGAGAGAGAGCCTGTGGGTTGTTGTATGTCGGAAGAAATGCGAAGCCTTTCTTTGGGGTAACTTTGATCTGTGTCTTTGCTATTGCTTAGCACATGCTTGGGATCGGTGATGGTACCGATGTGCTTTTCTTTTGCTGGTGGGGGGAGGGGGATCTTTGCTTGCTGCTGCTTATGCACAGGAGGAGGAAACTGGGGGGGGGGCGAATTTGGGGTTCTCATGTTTAACTGTCATTCATTTTTTGGGGCACTTCACTGTT
Organism: Hemitrygon akajei; assembly: GCF_048418815.1. Taxonomy (NCBI): domain Eukaryota; kingdom Metazoa; phylum Chordata; class Chondrichthyes; order Myliobatiformes; family Dasyatidae; genus Hemitrygon; species Hemitrygon akajei. The sequence continues at coordinate 113,425,196 of NC_133125.1, forward strand.
TTCGCCGATGTTTGTGAAGAAAAAACATTTCAGGATGTATATTGTATACATTTCTCTGACATTAAATTCAACCTTTGAACCTTTGAACCTTTATCATTCAAATCATTTTTGTAGATGATAAGCAATAACAGATCCAGCACCAATCACTGGTCAGAGAAGCAACCATCTATTACCATTCTTTGATTTCTCTCACGCAGCCAAAGTTGAATCCAACTTATTACCTCATCCAGAATGCCAAGCATCTGAAATACCTTGTCCAGCCTCCCATGTGGAACCTTGTCAACGGTCTTGCTACAGTCCATGCAGACAACACCTTTCCTTGTAAACTCCTCGAAAAATGGCTAAACATGACCTACCACATATAAGGCCATATTGACAATTCCATTATCAGTCTTTGTCTATCCAAATACTTACAGGGCTTATAAAATGTATTCACGCCTCTTGGAAGTTTTCATGTTTTATTGTTTTACAACATGGAAATACAGTGGGTGGACTTTTTGACCCTGATCAACAGGAAAAGACTCATTTGTGTCAAAGTGAAATCAGATCTCTACAAAAGTTAAGTATTATTATAAAACACAAAATAATTACCGTAGATTCCAGATTATAAGCCGCTACTTTTTTCCCACATTTTGAACAGCTTTGAACTCTGCGGCCTTTAATCCAGAGCGGCTAATACATGGTTTTTTTTCATGCCGCCTCGTAAACATTTTGCCTCGTAACAGTAGACCAATAAAATTGATGAGTAGTTCACAGAGGTCCAATGAAATTGTACGATAAATCAAGCGCACTTTCACAATTAAATTATTGTAAATCAGTCATTTGTACTCACCCTCATCAACATGGAAAACACTCGAAGAAAAGCAAGACCCGAGCGCGTCAGACCCGAGCGCATCAGACCCGATTAGACCCGATCGCGTTACGCAAGCGCGTCAGACCTGAGCGCGTCAGACCCGAGCGCATCAGACCCGATTAGACCCGATCGCGTTATGCGAGCGCGTCAGACCCGAGCACATCAGACCCGATTAGACCCGATCGCGTTACGCGAGCGCGTCAGACCCGAGCGCATCAGACCCGATTAGACCCGATCGCGTTACGCAAGCGCGTCAGACCCGAGCGCATCAGACCCGATTAGACCCGAGCGCGTCAGACCCGAGCGAAAACGCTGCTTTTAAGTTAAAGGCGATCAATAACTTTTCCTGGTAGGCTGCAGTATATATATTTTTACCAGTCGCTAGGAGATATTGGAATGTTGTTCGTGCTGTTCAGTAAAAAAGTATATGCAACGTAATTTGTGTTACCGATACGTATGTATATTTAAAAGTAGCGGTGCGGCCTAAAATCCGATGCGGCCTTTACAATTAAAAAATTGATTTTATTTCTAAAATTAGAGCCAGCGGCTTTTAATCAGGTGCGCTCTGTAGTCCGGAATCTACGGTAATTGCATATGTATTCACCCCCTTCAAGTCAGTATTTAGAAGATGCACCTTTGGCAGTAAGTACAGCCCTGAGTATGTGTGGGTGGGTCTCTGTCAGCTTTGCACATCTGGACACTGCAATTTCCCCCCATTTTTCTTTACAGAGCTGCTCAAGCTCTGTCAGATTGTACGGGGATCAAGAGTGAACAACCCTTTTCAATTCAGCCACAAATTCTCAATTGGATTGCAATCTGGACTCTGACTTGGCAACTCTAGGACATTAACTTTGTTGTTTTTAAGCTCTTCCTGTGTAGCTTTTGTTTTGTGTTTGGAGTCATTATCTTGCTGGAAAACAAATCTTCTCCCAGGTCAGGTATCATAGCATTTAGACAAGGACTGTTAGGATGGGTAACAATGAGGGTTATTGAACAGTGACCAAAGATAAAAATGAAAATCTCAAATAGAAATGAAAGCATTGGTGATTATATTTGGAATTTCACCACAGATCTTGGTGAACAAACTCCTTCTCCGCAGACTAAATATGACACTGTGCAACTGGGTGTTGAACTTCCTAACCAACAGTCCTCGGACAGCCAGGTCGCACAACCAGCCCTCCCTCCACATCATCCTCAACATGGATGCTCCACTCATTACTATATACACTGCTCACACATGTCTGCATGGCCAAAAACTCAAGTAATCACATTGTTAAGGTAGCTGATGACACAAGAGTGGTGAGGCCCATCATCAACACTAACGAGATGGCCTACAGTGTGGAGATGGAAGAGCTAGTGACCTGTTTCTGGGCAGATAACTTCTTCCTCAATGTCAAGACAAAGGAAGTACGTAGTTGTGAACTTCAGGAGAACTCGCACCTCTCTCACTACAAGCAGTTTCGAACTCCTGGGAGTGCACATCTCATACAATCTCTCATGAAAAAGAATACATAGGAAAGCTCGCCAGTGTATCTACTTTCTGAGGAGGCTAAAGAGAGTGGGACTGTGTACATCTGTACTTAAATTTTTCTACAGAAGAAGAGTAGAGAGCATTCAAGCAAGCTGCATCACTAGTTGGTATGGAAACTGCATTGTGGCAGACAGTAAGGCTCCATAACAGGTAATCAAATTGACCAACACATCATTGGCACAAGCCTACCCACCATCAAGGACATATGTACAGAAAGATACTGGAAAAGGGCCAGTAACATCCTACCTACTCTGCTCATGGATGACTGTTTGTCCCACTCCTATTATGGAAGAGGTTACATAGCATCCGCACTAGGAACATCAGGCTCAGAAACAGTTACTTTGCCAAAGCAGGAAGGTTGATGAACACCACTAATCCTTTACACCACCCACCACATCTCCTGTTAGCCACCTTATGTACAGACAATCTCATACCTGTTGTCACTTTATGGACTTACATTCAGGCTATGTACAGCATATAATCTTAAATTATGTATTTAAATTTATGCTGATTTCTATTATTGTGTTCTTTATCTTATTGTGTTTTTTGTGCTATATTGAATCCAGAGTATCAACTATTTTGTTCTCCTTTACACTTGTGTATTGGAAATGAAATTAAACAATCATGAATATTGAATTGAAGATGGGGAATCGGTACAGGTTGAGAACGCACTGCATGAAATGAGAACAGGAGCATTACATTTAAGAATAACTTGAAGGTTCGCTGAGGAGGCATTACCAGCATAATAGAACACTTTGACTGGCACAGGCACAAAGAGCTGGTTAGACCCCACTGTGCTGTCAGTTTACAAAGTTTGTTTGAAGTTTGAGAGCCAACAACAGAGGCACATTTGTCAAAGGAAGAGATCAGTCAACAAGTGCAAGATAGTACCAAGGTCAGGGAGGTCTCTGATTGGTAACCAGCATTTAAAAATGGGAGGGTAAACAGGCATAAGTTATGGTACATATTGGTACCAAGGACTTAGGCTGTAAAAAGGAGGAGCCTCTGAAGAGAGAATATATCCCTGAAGAGGGACTAAGGTAGAAAGCTCATAAGCAGAACCTCCGGGGTAGTAATGTCTGGATTGCTGTCTGTGCCATGCACCAGCAAGGGTAAGAATAAATTAATTTCCTTACACCACTCTGCTTGTTTCTACCTCCTACCCAAGGTACACAAACCTGATTGTCCAGATAGACCCATTGTCTCAGGCTACTCCTGCCCCACTAGAACTCGTGTCCGCATACCTAGAATCCATTCTATCCCCGTTGGTTCAGTTCCTTCTCACCTGCATACATCAGTAATACATTACATGCTCTCAACCTCCTCAACAAATTTCAATTCCCTGGCCCTGACTGCCTCATTCCCTGTTCCCCACTTCTGTTCCACAATAAGGTCTTAAGGCTCTCCACTTCTTTCTCAACAAAAGACCCAATCAGTTTCCCCGCATGCTCCCTTTAATCTTCATACCTTTCATGCATGACCTCCCAATCTCAGTGGAAAAAGTCTGCTTGCACTTCCCTTCTACCACCCTCCTCTGTCTGGCAGAACTCAAACTCAATAATTTCCCCTTTAGCTCCTCACATTTTCTGCAACCTCAAGGGGTAACCATGGGCACCTACTTGGGCCTCAGCTATGCCTGCCTCTTTGTTGACTACATGGAACAATCCATGATCTAAGTCACCCCAACTCTTCCTCCACTACATTGACAACTGCATTGGTGTTGAGCTCATCAATTTCCTCAACTTTGCCTCTAACTTCCATCGTAACCTTAAATTCACTTGGTCCATTTCTACAACTTTCTCCTTAACAGATTTCTCTGTCTCTATCTCTGAAGAGAAAGTATCAACATCTTTTATAAACCTACTGATTCCCACAGCTATCTTCACTATACCTGTTCCCACCCTGCCTCCTGTAAAAATGCTATTCCCTTTTTACAGTTACTTCATCTCCACCTCAGTCATTCTCTGGATAAGGGTTTCATTTCAGGGATGTTCTCGTTCTTCAAAGAATGATAAGACGTTTTGATTGAGGCATGATTGAGCAGGAGCATGGGCATCACAGAGTTAGACCAGCGGGAGGAATTTAAAAGCAGAGCATTTTTTCTTCAGTGGTTTGATCGAGGCAAGACTGAACAGCTGTTTGGACGTCAGCGAGTTAGACCGGTGGGAAGAATTTAAAAAGAGGACAGCTTTATAGAGCGGCATTGGAGTAGAGGGAGTCAGAGTAAAAAGTCTTAGGCTCAACGGGGCTTCGGTGATAATGATTTCAGGCAAGCTAAATTACTTGTGAAGAATAGGAATAGGAAGTATGTCTGTGAGGCCGGTGTTCTGTACTGGGTGTCAGACGTGGGATGTCTGGGAGACTCCCAGCCTCCTGGACGGCCACATCTGTGCCAGGTGCAAAGAGCTGCAGCTCCTTAGCGACCAGATTAGGGAACTGGAGATGCAGCTCGATGACCTTCGCCTGGTCAGGGAAAGTGAGGAGGTGATAGAGAGGAGCTACAGGCAAGTAGTCACACCAGAACCTTGGAAGACAGAAAAGTGGGTAACAGTCAAGAGAGGGAAAGGCTAGAGTCAGATACTAGAGCGTACCCCAGTGGCTGTTCCCCTTAGCAATAAGTACGCCTGTTTGAGAACTGTTGTGGGGGGCAACCTACCTGGGGGAAGCAACAGTGGCCGCGCCTCTGGCAGAGAAGGGTAGGGAAAAGAAGAAGATAGCAGAAGATTTTTGACCCCAAGATCCCTCTGATCCTCCACACTGCCAAGAGTCAAACCATTAATACTATATTCTGCCATCATATTTGACCTACCAAAATGAACCACCTCAAACTTATCTGGGTTGAACTCCATCTGCCACTTCTCAGCCCAGTTTTGCATCCTACCAATGTCCCACTGTAATCTCTGACAGCTGTCCACACTACCCACGACACCCCCAACCTTTGTGTCATCAGCAAATTTACTATCCCATCCTTCCACTTCTCCATCCAGGTCATTTATAAAAGTCACACAAAGGGTCCCAGAACAGATCCCTGAGGCACGCAACTGGTCACCGAGCTCCATGCAGAGTATGACCCGTCTACAACCACTCTTTGCCTTCTGTGGGCAAGCCAGTTCTGGATCCACAAAGCAATGTCCCCTTGGATCCCATGCCTCCTTACTTTCTGTAAAAGCCTTGCATGGGGTACCTTATCAAATGCCTTGCTGAAATCCATATACACTACATCTACGGCTCTACCTTCATCAATGTGTTCAGTCACATCCTCAAAAAATTCAATCAGGCTCCTAATCATAACCTGCCCTTGACAAAGCCATGCTGACTATTCCTAATCATATTATACCTCTCCAAATGTTCTTAAATCCTGCCTCACAGGATCTTCGCAATCAACTTACCAACCACTGAGGTAAGACTCACTGGTCTATAATTTCCTGGGCTATCTCTACTCCCTTTCTTGAATAAAGGAACAACATTCACAACCCTCCAATCCTCCAGAACCTCTCCCGCCCTATTGATGATGCAAAGATCATTGCCAGAGGCTCAGCAATCTCCTCCCTCACCATCCACAGTAGCTTGGGGTACATCTCATCCAGTCCCGGTGACTTATCCAACTTGATGCTTTCTAAAAGCTCCAGCACATCCTCTTTCTTAATATCTACTTGCTCAAGCTTTTCAGTTTACTGCAAGACATCACTGCTATCACCAAGATCCTTTTCCATAGTGAATACTGAAGTATTCATTAAGTACCTCTGCTATTTCCTCCCGTTCCATACACACTTTCTCACTGTCACACTTGATAGGTCCTATTCTTTCACGTCTTATTCTCTTGCTCTTCACATACTTATACAATGCCTTGGGGTTTTCCTTAATCCTGTCCGCCAAGGCCTTCTCATAGCCCCTTCTGGCTCTCCTAATTTCCTTCTTAAGCTCCTTCCTAGTAGCCTTATAATCTTCTAGATCTCTAGCATTACCTAGCTCTCTGAACCTTTTCTAAGCTTTTCTTTTCTTCTTGACTAGGTTTATTAAAGCCTTTGTACACCATGATTCCTGTACCCTACCATAACTTCCTTGTCCCATTGGAATGTACCTATGAAGAACTCCACACAAATATCCCCTAAACATTTGCCACATTTCTTCCATACTTTTCCCTGAGAACATCTGTTTCCAATTTAAGCCTCCAATTTCCTGCTTGATAGTCTCATAATACCTCTTACTCAAATTAAATGCTTTTCTAACTTGTCTGTTCCTATCTCTCTCCAATGCTATTGTAAAGGAGAAAGAATTATGATCACTATCTCCAAAATGCTCTCCCATGGAGAGTTCTGACACCTGACCAGGTTCATTTCCCAATACCAAATTAAGTACAATCCCTCCATAGCGTCCACCTTTTCTGCATCTTCTGCCTTCTTTTCCAGTCTTGATGAAGGGTCTCGACCCAAAACTTCAAGTATTCATTAATTTTCATAAATGCTGCCTGATCTGCTGAGTCCTCCATGCTTTTGTGTATATTACTATGAATAGGATGATTTGGCATATGAATCTGTGTCTGAGGGATTGGTGCAAGGGGCAGGATTTCAGATTTCTGGATATTCAGATCTCATCCGGAGAAGTTATGACCCGTAAAAAAGGATGGTTTACACTTGAACCCAAGGCAGGCTGACAGGTCTGCTGGAGCTGTTGGGGAGAGTTGAAACTGATTTGGCAGGAGGATGGGAACCGGAATGATAGGGCTAAGAATGGGACAGTTGGTGTACAGGGAGATACAGTTTGTAGTGAGACTGTGAGGATGGACAGGCAGATGATAGGGAAAATTTGCAGTCAGTGGTATGAGTTGAAGTGTGACATGGTGGCAAAATCAAAAAGGGTGATGAATACAGGACTGAAAGTGTTATATTTGAATGCACACAGTGTATGGAATAAGGTAGATGATTGTGTAGTGCAGATGGAGTTTGATAGGTATGATGTTGTGGGCATCACTGAAAGAGGATTATAAGAGCTTAACATCCAAGGCTACACCTTGCATCAAAAAGACAGGCAGGAAGACAGAAAGGCAGAGGGGGTAGTGTGGCTTCCACGGTAAAATTAAATGAAATCAAATCATAGAAAGAGGTGACATAGAATCAGAGGATATTGATCCTTGTGGGTAGAGTTAATAAACTGCAATGGTAAAAAGACTTTGATTGGAGTTATATTAAAACTTCCAAATGGTAGCCAGGATGTGGGATGCAAATTATAACAGGAGATAGAAAATACATGGAAAAAGTACAATAGTCATGGGAGACTTTAATATAGGTAGATTGGGAATATCAAGTTGGATCTGGACACCAATGGAGGCATTTCGTAGAATTTGTAGAATAACTATAAGAAGGCTTTTTTGAGCAACCATCTGGAGCTCAGTCAATGCCATGTGGAGTTTAGCTCTTGTTAGGGATACCCATGACAGTAAGGTCAAGGGGGAGGATCCAGACAAGAGTAATCCAACCAAGACATCAACAGCAGGATCTCCCAGAGGCCACACATTTTAATTCCACGTCCCATTCCCATTCTGATATGTCTATGCATGGCCTCCTCTACTGTCAAGATGAAGCCACACTCAGGTTGGAGGAACAACATCTTATATACTGGCTGGGTAGCCTCCAACCTGATGGCATGAACATTGACTTCTCTAACTTCTGTTAATGCCCCTCCTCTCTTTCTTACCCCATCCCTGATATATTTAATTTTTTTGTTTTTTTCCCCCTCCGTTTTTCTTTCTCTCTCTGCCCATCACTCTGCCTGTTCTCCATCTCCCTCTGGTGCTCCCCTCCCCCTTTCTTTCTCCCTAGGCCTCCCGTCCCATGATACTTTCCCTTCTCTAGCTCTGTACCCCTTTTGCCAATCACTTTTCTGGCTCTCAGCTTCATCCCACCCCCTCCGGTCTTCTCCTATCATTTCACATTTTCCCCTCCTCCTCCTACTTTCAAATCTTTTACTATCTTTCCTTTCAGTTAGTCCTGACGAAGGGTCTCAGCCCGAAACGTCGACAGCGCTTCTCCCTATAGACGCTGCCTGGCCTGCTGCATTCCACCAGCATTTTGTGTATATTTGTGTTGATTTTCTTTTCCATTAATTACAATGTGACATAAACAAACATCCTGCAACAGGGCTGACATCTTGCTGGCATTATTTGCTTTTCTGGGTATATTTCATGATCTTGGGTACTTGCAACTCATTTCACTTTTGTCCATCCTGTTCGATCTGGAGATGATACTGTCCAGCAGGTTCTTTAGAACTCAAGAATGAGGCACAAAACTTGTGGTTACAGCTATTTTTCTAGATATTCATAGCAAAGATGACAGTAGAGCAGAGCAGCAGGTAAGTAACAAACTGTAACCAACTTACTCTACTGTAATTGAGGAGGATAGAGAACAAAGAACAAATGACTTGCCTCTTGGTCGATCTTTAAACTGAAAACTAGTTCAAACTAGATAGATAAGGAAATTCTTTTAAAAAGAACAGCATTTGAGAGAAAAAGTACAGCCTATAATTTGCTTATGTTGCAATGACACAGGCTTACAACCAAAACAAATCTATAAAAATACAGAAACAGCTATACTACAAATTACTGAAAGTTGACTGAAAATTTACAGGCAAGAAGGTGATTATAGATGTAATGGCTACTCGAGCACCCAACACCACTTAGAGACTAGGCATTGTGGTGTGGAGTGTTGTGGTGTTGGTAAACCTGGTTGACATGTCATCCATAGAAGCCAATAATAATAATGTTCCAAGTTAAAGAAATATATATTAAATCCTGCATTAAGAAACTCACAAAACAAAAAAATCTTGAAACAATGAAACTAATGAAACTAAAAGTAGCGATATTTAACGTATTTAAAGTGGACTTAAGCAAAGTTAAACAAAAATGTTATGCAACATTAAACGGTTAACAAAAAGACTTCATCCTAATCGACTCCCTAGTTCTAAACTAACCAGAATGACTCGACAAAGCACGAATACGTAATTAAAACTCTTTGCTTTTACCATGCCCCCAACCATGTAACTAGCTATCATAATAAACATAATGAACGTGTAACATAGAATACAAATAGAGAACACATGCTTGGCTCCTATAACACAATCATAAAAGCAGGCATAAAGATGGTTAAACTGCAAGTAAAATAACAATATAGACACTAATCCAACATTCCTCCTCTGTAGATCTGTAGTCTAGTGCAGTTTTTTGTGTTGTTTTACATAGTTCAGTATGGTTTTTGTATTGTTTCATGTAGCACCATGGTCCTGAAAAACATCTAATTTTTACTATACAGAAATATATACAGTCAAGTTCTGGTTTACTACCAGCAGTTATGGTCGAAATGACAATAGGAAGTGACTTGACTTGATTTCCAATACTTAGAAGACCTTTAAATATTTTAAATCTTCCAATACATTCTACTTTTGTATTTTGATGGAAGATCATTAATCTAAAACATTACATTGATTAATTATTATGTTTGTCACATGCACTGTTCTTGAGCCACAAGACCATAAATTATAGGGGCAAAATTAGCCCATTCAGCCCATTGAGTCTACTCCACTATTCTATCCTGGCTGATATATTATTTCCCTTAATCCTATTCTCCTGCTTTCTCTCTGTAACTGTTGACAGCCTTATTAATCAAGAACCTATTGACCTCTAGTTTAAGTGTACCTAATGGCTTGACATTCACAGCTATCCAAGGCAATGAATACCACAGATTCACCACTTTCTGGCTAAAGAAATTCTCTTCATTGATGTTCTAAGTGATGTCCTTCTATTCTGACGCTATGCCCTTTGGTCTTAGACTCTCCCACTGGAAGAGACATCCTCTCCACATCCACTCTATCTAGGCCTTTCAATATTCAATAGGTTTCAATAAGATCTCTCCTCATTCTTCTAAATTCTAGTGAATACAGACCAAAAGCCATCAAGAGCACCTTATATTTTAACCCTTTCATTCCCAGGAACAATCTCATGACCCTCATCTGGACGCTCTCCAAAGACAGCACATCTTTTTTTAGATAAGGGACCCAAAACTGCTCACTATATTCCAAGTGCAGTCTGACAAATGCCTTATAGAGCCCCAGCATTACATCCTTGCTCTTATATTTTAGTCCTCTAGAAATGAATACTAACATTGCATTGTCTTCATTACCATTGATTCAACCTGCAAGATAACCTTTAGGAATTCTGCATGAGGACTTCCAAGTTCCTTTGCACCTCTGATTTTGGAATTTGTTCCCCATTTAGAAAATAATCTATGCCTTTATTCATTCTTCCAATGTGCATGACCAGGTACTTTCCTACACTGTATTCCATCTCCTTTCCTCATTCTCTTATCAGTCCAAGTCCTTCTGCAGACTCCCTGCTTCCTCAACACTACTGGCCTCTCTACCTATCTTCATACTGTCTGCAAACTTTGTCACAAAGCCATCAATGTTGTTATCCAGATCACTGAGTCAGGTGGGTTGTCCATTCAGGCTCTTGTATTTTATGCCCAGTGGAAGAGGGGAAGAAAGAATGACCAGTGTAAATGGGGTCTTTGATAATGTTGACTGCTTTTCCGAGGAGTTGAGAAGTGTAGACAGTCTATGCAGAGGAGGCTGGTCCCTGTGATGTGCTGAGATGTGTTCACAACTCTCTGCAGTTTCTTTTGGTCTTGGGAAGAGCAAATGCTATGCCAGGCTGTGATGCACCCAGACTATAAAAATGGTTGAATTTGAGTGGACACGCCAAATTTCTTCAACCAACTGATGAAGTGGAGGCACTGGTGAGGCTTCATGGTCATGGTGTCTACATGGTTAGAGCAGGACAGGCTATTTGTGATGTTCAGTGCTAGAAACTTGAAACTCTCAACCCTCTTGGCCTTAGTGCCATCCTCTAGACGGGAGCATTTACATTGCTCTTCTTCTTGAAGTAAATGACCAGCTCTTCTGTTTTGCTGACTCTGAGGGAAAGGCTGTTCTCATGACACCATGTCACTAGGCTCTCCCTCCCTCTCTCTGTAGTACTCCAACTCATCGTTATTTGAGATCCAGCCTACTAGGGGATTATCATCTACAAACTTGAATCTGGCCATGCAGTCTTGAGTGCATAGGAGTAAAATAGGAGGATGTGGATGCAGCCTGGTAGGGAAACTGTATTGAGGATAATCATGTTGGAGATGTTGCTGCCTATCCTTACTGGTTGTGTTCTGTTGGTCAGGTGACCAAGGATCCAGTTGCAATGGAAAGCGCAAAGCCTGAGGTCTAGGAACTCGGAGATGAGTTTATTTGGAATTATGCATTGATGGTGGAGCTGTAGTTGATATATAGTAGTCAGGTATAACTACCTTCACTATCCACATGCTCCAGGAAAGACCAGGAAAATGGCATTCATTGAGGTTCTGTTTTGGCATTTGGCAAATTGTAGTAGGTTGAAGCTAGGAGGCTGGAGTTGACGTCTGCCATGACCAGCCTCTCCAGGCACTTTATTATGGTGGATGTTAGACCCACTAGCTGGTTGTCAGTAAGGCACATTACCTTATTTTTCTTAAGGTACTAAGATGACCATGGTCTACTTAAAGCAGTGGGGAAACCTCAGATTGAAATATGGAGAGATTTAAAAATGTCTGCAAATGTCCCTGCTAACTGATCTGTGCAGGGTCTAGAAACATGCCTGTGGAAGTCTAATCTGATATTTTCCACGCTGATGGTTGGTACATGTGCTTTGGAGGTTGTCTGAGAGGGTGGTGACAAGCCATTCCTCTTCTGTTCAAGACAATCATAGAACATATTAAGTTCATCAAGAAAGGATACATTGTTATCAGGAGTGCTGCCTGACTTCATTTGTAGCCCGTTATAGCATGTAAGCCCTGTCATGACTGATGGCTGACCTCAAACTTGAACTTTGATTGGTATTTTCTCCAAACATTTTTGATAGCTCTACAAAGATAAACATTGACTGTTTCTCCCAATACATATGTTGCCTGACCTACTATTTATTAAAATGTTTTTAATGTTTTTTTTTGTTTCAGATCTAAGGTAATTGAAAATGTAATGATCTTGCTGCTCTCAGGTGTGTAGGAGTTAAAAAATGTACAAAATACTCTGTTTTAAAAGATGGATTAACATATCTCATAGGAGAAATGAATAGGAAGATGATAAAAGGCTTGTATGTCATACTCACCTTAGCTCAACTCAAAAAGCAACCTCGTTCAATCTTTTTAACACATATTGCAGTTGAAAGAGCCACATGAGTCTGGAGCTATAGATGTAATATGCATTTATTTAGCACAAGAAGCCACACAGGGGAGTCCTGCTGGAAGGAGCTCTCCAAACTCCAGTTTTTATATTTTTTAAATACAAAGGTTATAATAGTTGATCGAATCCAAATTCAATAGTTAAGTACTATGTAGCTAAACATAAACATATGAATAATAAATAATTCCATTGTATATACTCAGAAAGAGCACATCTTAAATTACAAGACCAATTTAAAATATTTAGACACCTTAGTGAAACAAAGTAGCTCACCTTGACATTCTAAAAGCTTCTGGGAAAAAGAAACACATAACCACAAGACACACTTCTTGGACGACTATATAGTAAAGAATGACTCATGAGTGGTACAAAACACCCCAGGAACAAATATGACAATATTGTGTTTAGTGGCAAAATAGTCAGAACTGGAGCTTCTCTTGATCTCATTGTGGGGCTGCAAACACACGTCCCTCTTTGCCTATGTCATATCTTAGCGTTTCACAGACTCTAATGGCCTGTTATAATGCCTCTACCTTCACATATTGTTTCATGGTATCGATGGATGTCTCCCTTCCTTTTCACTACAGATATGACTGGAATTCAGTTGCAGTCCAATTTCTAGTTAACTATCAATTAATAGCCTTGTTTTCGATACATTTAGCCATTTCCTGGCCATGTCACATTGGTTTTGACAATTTATTTAAACAGGTGTCTTTAAGCATGTATCTACTGGAAAATTAACATCACAATCATAGCTCTAAACAGCTTCCCTGGTGAGCTAGGAAAAGATAATGGTTTCCTAATGCAACAGTCCTTGAAATTACATAAGAACATAAGAGATAGGAGCAGGAGTAGGCCAATCGGCCCCTCAAGCCTGCTCTGCCATTCAACAAAATCATGGCTGATCCAATCTTAACTCTAGTTTTCACCGAATCCCACAAGGCAACAGTGCCAACCAACAGGGCACCATGCCGCCCATTTTATTTTATTATTCATCCCGCCCAAACCCATGTGATCACCCGGGGAAAAAAACCCGGGGAAAAAATCTGGAAAATTCCTCTCCAACCAATCCAGGCTATCGAAAACTGGTCTAGGAGATCACATGGCTGATCTAAACCTAGCCTCATGTACACTTACCTGCTCGCTCACCGTATCCCCTAATGCCATTTTTATCCAGGACAATGTCTATCTCCGTTTTGAATTTATTGAGTGTAGTAGCTTCCACAGCTCTCTGGGGCAGCAAATTCCACAGCCCCACCACCCTCTGAGTGAAGAAATTTCTCCGCATCTCAGTCCTGGAACGGCATCCCCTTATTTTAAGATTATGCCCCCTAGTCCTAGTTTCACCCATCATTGGGAACATTCTCCCCGCATCCACCCGATCAAGCCCCTTCACAATCTTATATGTTTCAATAAGTTTGCCTTAAATTCCATCACTTAAATTGCCTAGTCCCATCAACCTGCACTGGGACCATAACCCTCCATACCCCTACTATCCATGTACCTATCCAAACTTCTCTTAAACATTGAAACTAAGCTTCTATGCTCCACTTGCACTGGTGGCTCATTCCACACTTTCACGACTCTCTGAGTGAAGAAGTTTCCCCTCATGTTCCCCTTAAACTTTTCACCTTTCACCATCAACACATGACCTGTAGTTGTAGTCCAACCAAACCTCAGTGGAAAAAAAACCTGCTTCTGTTTACCTGATCTATACCTCTCATAGTTTTGTATACCTCTACAAAATCTCCCCTCAATTTTCTACATTCTAAGCGGCAAAGTCTTAACTCATTCAATCTTTCCTTATAATTTTGGTCCTTCAGACCCAGTAATATCCTTGTAAAATTTCTCTGTTTTCTTTCTACCTTATTTACACCTTTCCTATAGGTAGGTGACCAAAATTGTACACCAATTAGGCCTCACCAACATCTTTTACAACTTCAACATTACATCCCAACTCCTATGCTCAGTACTTTGATTTATGAAGGCCAATGTGTCAAAAGCTTTTTTTATGACCCAATCTACCTGTGATGCCACTTTCAATGAATTATGGACCTGTATTTCCAGGTCTATTTGATCTACCACACTTCACAGTGTCCTACCATTCACTGTGTAAGACGTACTCTAGTTGGTTCTACTGAAGTGCAGCACCCCACCCTTGTCTGCATTAATTCTATCTGCCATTTTCAGTCCATTTTTTAGCTGGTTTAGATTCCGCTGCAACCTCTGGTAATTGTCCTCATTCTCCAATACACCCACAATCTTGGTGTCATCCTCAAAGTTGCTGATTCAATTCTCCACATTATCATCTAGATCACTGATATAGATGGCAAACAAAAATGGACCCAGAATTGATTCCTGTGGTACTCCATTAGTTACAGGTCCCCAGTCAGAGAGGAAACAAATTACTACCACTCTCTGGGTTCTCCCACAAAGCCAATGCCTAATCCAATTTATCACCTCATCTTCAATGCCAAGCAACTGAATCTTCTTGATCTTCTCAAGTGGGACCTTGTTAAATATCTTGTCCATACCTTGCCATCATCAACTTTCCTGGTGGCTTCCTCAAAGTGTTCTATTAGACTGGTTAAACATGACCTACCATGCACAAGCCATGCTGACTATCCATAATCCATCCGTGTTTGCCCAAATACTCATACGTCTAGTGTCTTAGAATACCTTCTAATAACTTTCCCACTGCTGATGTCAGGCTCACTGGCCTAAAATGTCCTGGGTTATTTTTAGAGCCTTTCTTAAACAATGGACCATATTGGCAATACTTCTATAGTCCGTACTCCACCTATCGCTAAGGATGATTTAAATATCTTTGCTAGGGTTCCAGCAATTTTTGCACTTGCCTCCCATGGGGTTCGAGGGAACACCTTGTGAGGCCCTGGGGATTTATCCATCCTAATTTGCCTCAAGACAGCAAACAGCTGCTTTTCTGTAATCTGAATAGGGTCCTTGCCCTGACTGCTGCTTTGCCTTGGTTCAAAAGAATCTGTGTCCATCTCTTGAGTAAAATACAGATGCAAAGAATCCATTTCAGATCTCCCACATATCCTTTGGCTCCACACATAGATTACAACTCTGATATTCTGGAGGACCAATTTTGTCCCTTGCAATCCCCTTTCTCTTAACATATCTGCAGAATTCTCAAGGATTTTCCTTCATCTTGTCTGCTAGGGCAATCTCATGCCTTTATTTAGTCCTCCGCATTTTTTAAAGAATTCTCTTGCAATTCTTATACTCCATAAGTATCTCATTTGTTCCTACCTGCCTATACCTGCTATTCAATTCTTTTTTTCTTAACCAGAGCTTCATTTTCTCTTGAAAACCAAGCCTTCCCACAACTTTATACTCTCAAAAATTCACCTTTGAAGGTTTCCCACTTACCAAGTACACCTTGCCAGAAAACAACCTGTCTAAATCCATTCTTGCTAGATCTTTTCTGATACCATCAAAATAAGCCTTTCTCCAATTTGGAATCTCAACTCGTGGACCAGACCTTTCTTTTTCCATATTTACTTTGAAACTAATGGCACTATGATCACTAAATGCAAAGAGTTCCCCTGTACAAATTCTGTCAACTGCCTTGTCTCATTCCCTAACAGCAGATCAAGTACTGCACACTCTCTCATTGGGTTTATACATACTGATTAACGAAACTTCCCTGTACACATTTGACAAACTCTATCCTATCTAGTCTTTTTACACTATGGGAGTCCCAATCAGTATGTGGAAAGTGAAAATCACCTACTATAGCAACAGCAAAATAGAGACCAAGTTATCAAGTACAGGAGAACTTAATAACGAGTCCTGTAAGCTACAACGCTCCCAGGTGGAAGATAAGGTGGTGTTCATTAAAGTTATATTTAGCCTTGTGATGTTTGAGGAAGCTATAAATAGAGAAATCAGAATTAACAGAATTTAGAATTTTGTCTAGTGTATCACAATTCAATATCCACAATGTGGCCTCCTCTACATTGAAGAAAACAAACATAGATTGGGTGATTATTTTGCAGAGAACTTGTGCTTAGTCAACAATAATGAGCTTAAGCACCTGGTAACCTTTCACTTTAATTCATTATCCCACTTGCCCTATGACTACTCTGATGTGGCCTCATACTGAATTCTTCACTGTTCAATAACTCATTCTTTTTTTTGGTTAGTATCAGAACTAGCCAATTTTGCATGCTATCATTTTAGCTCTGTTTTGCTTTTCCTTTTCTCTGTACAGTGTGACCTGTTTGGTATATCCCACAGTCCTACCATTAACAACACATTATGGAGTCAAGGACTTTCACCCTATCAAAGGTATACCCTTGTCCCGAATCTCCTACTTCCCTCATCACCCTAAAAACTGAACCAATTTGTTTTCTGTTGTTCCCAACTCTGATTGAGGGTTTTTGTGCCTAGAAGATGAACACTTTCTCAAACACACACATACTGCCTGACCTGTTGAGTGTTTCCAGCATGCTTCAGACACTATAGTTTGTTTGTTTTTTTTAATTTTCACGTACTCTGCTAAATTTGTTGCAGCATATTAATCACATTAATATGATAAGTCCTGCTATCAACTTCATAATCAAGATGTCTTGTTGGCAATGGCCATGTTATTTGAGTGAGAAGACAAAGTCATTCAGAAGAAGATAATTTTCATTTTCTCAGGATGAAATATATCGAGCAACAATTCTTATGACTTTATTGATGGACAATACTGTAATGTTATCTCAGCATTTCACATCAGCCGCCTGTAGGGGTTGTCCTAGTATTTGTAAAGTGAGATGTACTTTACCTGCCTGCAAGAAAACATGCAGAAAACGTGCTGTTTTAATTGTGCTTTGGGAAACATTGGATAGAATTCAAATTTATTAACTTATATTACAATTGTGATATGAGCCGTTTCTGGTAATAAGACCATAAGACCATAAGACAAAGGAGCAGAAGTCAGCCATTCGGCCTATCGAGTATGCTCCGCCATTTCATCATGAGCTGATCCAATCTCCCCTTTAGTTCCATTCCCTCACCTTCTCACCATAACCTTTGATGCTCTGACTACTCAGATATATATCAATCTCTGCCTGAAATACACCCAATGACTTGGCCTCCACTGCCGCCCGTGGCAACAAATTCCATAGATTCACCACCCCCGGCTAAAAATAATTTTGCATATCTGTTCTGAATGGGCACCCTTCAATCCTCAAGTCATGTCCTCTCGTACTAGACTCCCCCACCACGGGAAACAACTTTTCCACATCCACTCTGTCCATGCCTTTCAACATTTGAAATGTTTCTGTGAGGTCCCCCCTCATTCTTCTAAACTCCAAGGAGTACAGTCCAAGAGCGGTCAAACGTTCCTCATATGTTAACCCTCTCATTCCCAGAATCATTCTAGTGAATCTTCTCTGAACCCTCTCCAATGTCAGCACATCCTTTCTTAAATAAGGAGCCCAAAACTACACACAGTATTCTAAGTGAGGTCTTACCAGTGCCTTATAGAGCCTCAACATCACATCTCTGTCCCTATACTCTATTCCTCTAGAAATGAATGCCAACATTGTATTCGCCTTCTTCACTACTGACTCAACCTGGAGGTTAACCTTAAGGGTATGGTTCACGAGGACTCCCAAGTCCCATTGCATCTCAGAACTTTGAATTCTCTCCCCATTTAAATAATAGTCTGCCCGTTTATTTCTTCTACCAAAATACATGACTGTACACTTTCTGACATTGTAATTCATTTGCCACTTCTTTGCCCATTTCCCCAATCTATCCAAATCTCTCTGTAAACTCTCTGTTTCCTCAGCACTACCAGCCCCTCCACCTATCTTTGTATCCTCAGCAAACTTAGCCACAAAGCCATCTATTCCATAATCCAAATCGTTGATATACAATGTAAAAAGAAGTGGCCCCAACACAGACCCCTGTGGAATACCGTTGGTAACCGGCAGCCAACCAGAATGGGATCCCTTTATTCCCACTCTCTGTTTCCTGCCAATCAACCAATGCTCTATCCACATATGTAATTCTCCCATAATTCCATGGGCTCTTATCTTGTTTAGCAGCCTCATGTGTGGCACCTTGTCAAAGGCCTTCTGAAAATCCAAATACACAACATCCATTGCATCTCCCTTGTCTAGCTTACGTGTAATTTCCTCAAAAAATTGCACTAGGTTTGTCAGGCAGGATTTTCCTTTAAGGAAACCATGCTGAGTTCTGCCTATCTTGTCATATGCCTCCAGGTACTCCGTAACCTCATCCTTGACAATCGACTCCAACAACTTCCCAAGCACCGATGTCAAGCTAACAGGTCTATAATTTCCTTTTTGCTTCCTTGCCCCCTTCTTAAATAGCGGAATGACATTGGCAATCATCCAGTCCTCTGGAACCAGGCCAGAATCTATCGACTTTTGAAAGATCATTGCTAATGCCTCCGCAATCTCCACTGCTACCTCCTTCAGAACACGAGGGTGCATTCCATCTGGTCCAGGAGATTTATCTACCCTTAGACTATTCAGCTTCCTGAGTACTTGCTCTGTCGTAATTGTGACTGTGCATATTTCTCTTCCATGACACCCTTGAATGTCCAGTATATTGCTGATGTCTTCCTCAGTGAAGATTGATGCAAAATACTTGTTCAGTTCCTCCGCCATCTCCTTATCTCCCATTACAATTTCTCCAGCATCATTTTCTATCAGTCCTCTATCTACTCTCACCTGTCTTTTACTCTTTATATACTTGAAAAAGCTTTTAGTATCCTCTTTGATATTATTTGCTAGCTTCCTTTCATAGTTCATCTTTTCCCTCTTAGTGACCTTCTTAGTTTCCTCTTGTAAGCTTTTAAAAACATCTCAATCTTCCGTCTTCCCACTAATTTTTGCTTCCTTGTATGCCCTCTGCTTTGCTTTTACTTTGGCTTTGACTTCTCTTGTCAGCCACGGTTGCATCCTTTTTCCATTCGAAAATTTCTTCTTCTGTGGAATATATCTGTCTTGCACATTCCTCACTTCTCACATAAACTCCAGCCACTGCTGCTCTGCCATCCTTCCTGCTAGGGTCCTTTTCCAGTCAACCTTGGCCAGTTCCTCTCTCATGCCCCTGTAATTTCCTTTACTCCACTGAAATACCGACACATCGGATTTCGGCTTCTCTTTCTCAAATTTCACAGTGAACTCAATCATGTTGTGATCACTGCCTCCTAAGGGTTCCTTCACTTCCATCTCTCTAATCACCGCTGGTTCATTACACAATACCCAATCCAGTACAGCCGATCCCCTAGTGGGCTCAACAACAAGCTGTTCTAAAAAGCCATCTCGTAGACATTCTACAAATTCTCTCTCTTGAGATCCAGTGCCAACCTAATTTTCCCAATCCATTCGCATGTTAAAATCCTCTACAATTATCATACCACTGCCCTTCTGGCAAGCCTTTTCTATTTCCTGTTGTAATTTGTAGTCCATATCTCTGCAGCTGTTTGGAGGCCTGTAGATAACTGCCATCAGGGTTCTTTTACCCTTGCGATTTCTTAGCTCAACCCATATAGATTCTGTACCTTCCAATCCTATGTCAACTCTTTCTAATGATTTAATATCATTTCTTACCATTAAAGCCACGCCAACCCCTCTACCTACCTGCCTATCCTTCTGATACACCGTGTATCCTTGGACGTTCAGCTCCCAGAGACATGCATCCTTTAGCCACGTCTCAGTGATGGCCACAATATCATACCTGCCAATCTGTAACTGTACAACAAAATCATCCACCTTATTCCTTATGCTGCGTGCATTTAAGTATAACACCTTAAATCCAGTATTTAAGACTTTTTGCATTGATTGCACTACAACTTTATTGCACTGCAACTCATCCCAATGGCTGCAAATTTGCTCCATCACCTGCCTGTCCTTCCTGACATCCTTACTGCTCACTACTTTAGATCTATTTCTGTTTTCCCTCTCTTCTGCTCCATCATTCCGGTTCCTATCCCCCTGCCAATTTAGTTTAAACCCTCCCTAACAGTTCTATTAAACCTTCCCACCAGGATATTGGTCCCCCTAGGATTTAAGTGTAACCTGTCCTTTTTGTACAGGTCACACCTGTCCCAAAAGAGGTCCCAACGATCCAGAAACTTGAATCCCTGCCCGCTGCTCCAATCCCTCAGCCACGCATTTATCCTCCACCTCATTCCATTCCTACTCTCACTGTCGCATGGCACAGGCAGTAATCCCGAGATTACTACCTTTGTGGTCCTTCTTCTCAACTGCCTTCCTAACTCCCTATATTTTCCTTTCAGGACCTCTTCCCTTTTCCTACCTATGTCATTGGTACCTATATGTACCATGACCTCTGGCTCCTCACCCTCCCACTTCAGGATATCTTGGACGAGATCAGAAACATCCTGGACCCTGGCACCAGGGAGGCAAACTAACATCTGGGTCTCCTGATCGTGTCCACAGAATAGCCTATCTGACCCCCTAACTATCGAGTCTCCTATTAGATAGATAGATAGATACTTTATTCATCCCCATGGGGAAATTCAACTTTTTTTTCCAATGTCCCATACACTTGTTGTAGCAAAACTAATTACATACAATACTTAACTCAGTAAAAAATATGATATGCATCTAAATCACTATCTCAAAAAGCATTAATAATAGCTTTTAAAAAGTTCTTAAGTCCTGGCGGTTGAATTGTAAAGCCTAATGGCATTGGGGAGTATTGACCTCTTCATCCTGTCTGAGGAGCATTGCATCGATAGTAACCTGTCGCTGAAACTGCTTCTCTGTCTCTGGATGGTGCTATGTAGAGGATGTTCAGAGTTTTCCATAATTGACCGTAGCCTACTCAGCGCCCTTCGCTCAGCTACCGATGTTAAACTCTCCAGTACTTTGCCCACGACAGAGCCCGCCTTCCTTGCCAGCTTATTACTACCTTCCTCTTCCTTTCCCTACCCTTCTGAGCTACAGGGCTGGACTCTGTGCCGGAGACACGGCCACTGTTGTTTCCCTCAGGTAGGCTGTCCCCCCCAACAGTACTCAAACAGGAGTACTTATTGTCAAGGGGTACAGCCACTGGGGTACTCTCTAGTACCTGATTCTTCCCCTTACCCCTCCTAACCGTGGCCCACTTGTCTGCCTCCCGTGGCCCCGGTGTGACCACCTGCCTGTAACTCCCCTCTATCAACTCCTCACTCTCCCTGACCAGCTGAAGGTCATCGAGCTGCAGCTTCAGTTCCCTAACACGGTCCCTTAGGAGCTGCAGCTCGGCGCACCTGGTGCAGATGTGGATGTCCGGGAGGCTAGGAGACTCCAGGACCTCCCACATCTGACACCGAGAACAACAAACTGCCCTCACACTCATACTTCCCCTTTCCTCAAATAACAGGAAAAACTGAAACCTAAATCTACCTCGCCTCGCCCACTTCCACCTAAGCCCGTTGAGCCAAAGCCCTTAAGCCTTTATTCTGCTCCTGGCTCACTCCGCTGCCCGCAAAATGATGCTGTATAAGGCTGCATCCTTTTTAAATCTTCCCCGCTTTACTGCCCGATGTCACACGCCTGCGCAGTCTCACCTCTCTTAACTCCGATGAGAAGAAGAAGAAAAAAATCAAAATGGCTCCCGCCGCACTCCCGTTCTGATCCTCCGACTTCCTTCTCCAAAATCTTTTACTTGTTTGCACAAAACTTTGCTTCCTTTATAAATTAATATTTAAATATGGCTATATTTTCCCAATTATTTTAATTGGTCTTCTTTCAAGCTCTTCTGTTTGAATGCATACTCTGGTTTATCAGAATTTCCTCCTCAGTGTTCCCTTTCCCATTTTCTCCTGCCACTCTGAGCTAATGATTAGGGATGTTCGGTAACTAATGGGCCATAAGAAATGTAGAAAAAGCCACTGGTCTAATCAAGTGAAAGATGTTCTTAGATGAGTATAATGATCTGAGAATAATAGACTCTGACAACCTTAATTCTGTTGGCAGTGAGTAGAACACCTATGTCTTACATATGGCACAGCTTCTGCCTGCTGATTCACAAATCTGAATTAAAGTCCATGGAAGTACAAATCGAGAGAGATGTGAATCAGGTTAACAACATCCTATCAGTCATTTTTTTCAATTACAAACTCACAGTCTATCTGTGTGTTCCAAACTTACATGTATTAGGTATTCAGTAGAAACCTGATTCATAATGCCAGTTCTAACTTCATTGGCAAGATGCTAAATATCGCAAAGCATTCTGACAGCAAACAGCAAACCATGCCCACAAAAAATACTGCAACATGCCAAATCCTCACTTTGATTGGCTGACAAAACTGTCAAAGGCTTTGAGTGTTTGTGTTGTCGTTGGACCTCTTCTACTTTAACTGGCACAAGTTCAACAGGCAGAGTCCCCAGCATTCCCAAACAACACTGCTCCAAGAATCAACTTCCCATAGTTTTAACCTTGTGTTTGTAGAAAGTGTGATTGAAATGTCAGAAACTCCTCATGACTGTAAATAGTTTTGTTTTTGGCCCAGCCTCAAAGTAAGCCCATCTGTGGAACAAGCTTATCACATTCTCTCATGGACCCCGTCTTCTTTTGAAGGATTTCAATAAAACAACATTTTCAACCAAGAGTTTGTCTACTTTCTTGATCATTCCATGTATAATATGATATTTTTTCTATTTTTTAATTTCTTTTCCATCTTTATGCAAAGATTTTTAGAACTTTCTTTACATTCATGGCATTTTATAAATGTTATACTAATGTATAAGAAGAAAATGTGCAATTTGGAATTTAAAAAAAGTTTTAAACCATCATACCACTAGTTAATTATATAGTCTACTTTAGTACCTCTTAAAATATGACAGTTAAGGCATTTTAAATTTACAGATAATGTTTATAACAAAGTAAATCATGTTTGGTTAAACAAACACTTGCTGAGAATTTCAAAGTACATGTATTATCAAAGTTATACAACCTTAAGATTAGTCTCCTTGTAGTCAGCCACAAAACAAAGAAACACAAAAGAACCCATTAAAAAGACAGGCAAACACCCAGTCTGCAGAGAGCAAGAAAACAAATAGTGCAAGCAATGAACGTAAGCAAATAGCTTTTAGAAGGAAAGTGAGTCCTCACACATGAAACCTGAAGCAGCAGGAGCAGACCACAGCCTCAGTTCAGAGCATAATAGAGAAAACGTCATGAAGCCCTGAGCAGGCCACAGCCTTAGCCTCAGTTCATCACATTAGCGGAGGAAATGTTATGGAGCCCGTACACATGAAGCTCGGAGCAGCTGGTGCAGGCCTCAACCTCAGCCTCAGTTCAGAGCATAGCAGAGTAAATGTTATGAATCCCAGAGCAGCCGGATCAGGCCACAACCTTAACCTCAGCCTCAGTTCAGAGCATAGCAGAGTAAACGTCATGAATCCTGGAGCAGCTGGAGCAGGCCGCAACCTTTGCCTCAACGTCAGCTTGGAGCATGGCAAAGTAAACATTGCAGAGCTCACAGCCACAAAGCCCGGAGCTGCTGGAGCAGGCCACTACCTCTTCAGTGCATCAAAGAGTGGAGTAAACATTACAAAGCAGCAAGCAGAACTGGCTCGACTTTCGTCTCTGGTCCCAAAACCCTGCCTTTTCAATCCATCTGGCCCGGCGCTTTTTAATTATCTAAACATCAGGTTATTCCTCGCTCTAGGACTCAGATCTCGTTGCATCAATATGATCTGGGCCTCAACACTGTCACCGTGTTTTGGCCCGTACCCAACATTTCTAAATCAGCCCGATGCTTATATTATTTTAATTTTGCTGTCAGTTCAGATGGACAGACCTCAGATGTGCCTGCCTCTGCTCCAACTTTGCTGCACTCTGCTCGCCCTGACTTTGCCTCAAATATGCCTTGATGTCACCTTGACCTCGCCTTGCACTCAAACGCATCAACCCTCGACTCAGCCACACCTTCGCTTGCCTCTCCACTGTTTGTGGTGATTGTTTACCATAGATTTTTTTTACAGAAAAAGTGTTATTAATGAAGTATTTAGTCATATCTCTTGTTTTTGTAATTGCCAGTAAGTGGTCGTTCGCCTTCAGCAGTGCCATCTTAAACCAAAGTAATCTGGCAATCCCTACAATTAGATCAATGCAATACCAAGTGGTGGGCCCAAGGACCTGTTTTGGTGCTGCATAAAAACAAAGCTATTGTTTTCTATAAAGACCTTACAGCAAAATCTATAGTAATCTTTTTGAGAAACACACACAAAGTGCTGGAGGAACTCAACAGGTCAGACAGCATCTATGGAAAGAAAGAACCAGTCAATGCTTCAAGCTGAGACTAATCTTCTGAGTTTATAGCATTAATTTTTCCTTGTGAGTTTTATTAAAGAATACTCATTACAAAATAGTTGACTTAACATTTCGGTGTATAGCACATGAACATAACTAGATACTTATTATTGTTTAGGAGCATAAACAAGGCAGACCCCAAGAAATAAATTTATTTATTAAGGACGCCATGATGGTGTAGCAGTTAGCGCAGCACTAATACAGTTCAGGCTGTTCCAGAGTTCGGAGTTCAATTCTAGCGGCATCTATAAGGTGATTACATGTTCTTCTCGAAATGTCGTGGGTTTCCTCCAGGTGCTCTGGTTTCCTCCCACAGCCCAAAGACATACTGATTAGTA
Organism: Hemitrygon akajei; assembly: GCF_048418815.1. Lineage (NCBI taxonomy): Eukaryota > Metazoa > Chordata > Chondrichthyes > Myliobatiformes > Dasyatidae > Hemitrygon > Hemitrygon akajei. Next base: position 113,450,496 of record NC_133125.1, read on the forward strand.
GATGAATTGGTCATTGTAAAGTGTTATGTGATTAGGCTCAATTTAAATAGGTGGGTTTTTGGGAGGTACAGCTCGGTGGGCCAGAAGGATCTGCTTCTCTGCTACATCTGTAAATAATATAAGAAATAAACTCACTATCATGCAATATTACTCATGCATATTGTAGGTATCCTGCCTGTCCATACAGCTTTCAAGTTAATTTGAAGATATGTCACACACTTCAGTAAATATAATACCAGCAAAAACTAACATAATCAGTATGTAGGTTGCCATGAATACTCCAAAGCCCTGTAAAATCAAGTTTTATTTTCAGTCTTTACTGATTTCAATTTCATTTACAACTATTAGCCAAAATTAAATCAGATACCCATTTGTAATTTTTAAGATGCCAGTTTCTACATATAAGAAAACCATTAAACAGAAGTAGACCGTGTCGCCCCCCCCCCTCAAATCTGCATTGCTATTCAATAAGATACCAGCTCATTCAAATTCTCTTAAATCTGCTAACCTTCCCAATCCCTAAAACTCAGGACTTCATTATCCACCTTAGCTTTGAATGCCACACCACCACAGCTTCCTTTTTCAAGAAAATTCAATGACTCATCTCAGTCTGAGATTATTTCTTTTATTTATTCTGCGATTATGTCCTTTGGTCCTTGACTCTCCAAAGAGACAAAACATCTTCTGAGCACTCAATTTCTTAGATAGAATCTTCTACGATTTAATAACATTCTTTTGAATTCCAATAAGTACAGATTCAACATTTTCAATCTTTCTTCATAAAGCAACTTTTTCATAACTTGGATAATCTCAGTAAATTTTCTCTATACTGCTTCCAAAGATAATATTTTTTTTATTAAGTTGCAGAAACCAGAACATACGCAATACTCCAGATGAGATCCCATTAGTGCCTTGCTCATCCCTAACATTTATTCCCAAGCCACCGGAAATAAACACTAGCATTCTATTTGACCTCCCAGTTACCTGCTCCAAATATATGCCAGCTTTATAAGTCAAGTCTATTTTCATTTAACTATATACATATATACCATCAAACGAAACAACATTTCACCAAACGAGGGTGTAAAGCGTGATAGTACACATAACAAACATATAACAAACAATAACTTAGGAAAGTAAGGTTAAAATCTACAGATGAATTATGCATAAATAATCAAAGTAAAATGCAGAAATGAAATATTGTCAGGTACAGAACCGATTAAAATTTTGAACGTGATGCAATAGGGAGTTCAGGAGGCTTATCGCCTGAGGGAAGAAACTGTTTCTCATCCAGTCTGTTCTTGTTTTTATGCATCAGTGTCTCCTGCCTAATGGTAGAATGTCAAAGAGGAGGCTAGATAGATAGGTGGGATCCTTAATAATACTAAGGGCCCTCCATACGCAGCGCTCCTGGTAAATCTCCCTGATGGATGGTAGGGAGACCCCTATGACCCTCTTAACCATTCTCACAATCCTTTGTAGGGTCTTCCTGTCCAATGTCTGGCTGCTCCCATACCAGATGGAGATGCAGCTTGTCAGGACACTCTCAATGCTGCTCCTGTAAAATGCAGTTAAGATAGGGGAGAGGGGCAGCCTTGCTTTAATCTCCTCAGGATGTGTAGGCTCTACTATGCATTCTTGTTCAGGAAGGTGATATTAATGGACCAGGTGAGGTCATCCATGATGTGAACTCCCAGGAACTTGATGCACTTAACTCTCTCTATGGAAGTGCTATTTATTTGCAGAGGGGTATGGTTCATCTTCTTCTTCCTGAAGTCCACAATGACTTCCTTGGTCTTTTCCATATTCAGACTCAGGTTGTTCATCTCACACCCAGTCCAGCAGCCACTCCACTTCCTCTCTCTCGTTGATGAGGCCACCCACAAAGCTGATGACACGGCTTGAGCTGCATCCTGCGACACAGTCAGGTGTCAGGAACGTGAACCGCCCTTGGGAGTGCCAGTGCTCAGCAGAGTGGGACTAAAGATGTTACTGCCCACACAAACTAACTGTGGCCTTCCTGTTCAGAAGTCCTGTTCTGTTTATAAGTTTTATAAATGAAGACCACAATTCCCTCTGTACTGTAATTTTCTGCAATTTTTCCTTTTCAGTTATTAATGGCTGATGGGGCTTTATTCTATAAATAACACCTCTCAGAGGAATGCATTTGGGGAAGGATGACTGATCAAACATCAGAAGTCAAGTCTTATCGGGTCCCCAACTGTCCATGAGTAGATACAAGACTGAGCTGTGAGTTAAGCAGAAAAAGAATATACTGTAGTGGAAACACTCACCAGCTGTGGATAAACAAAAGCAATATTTCATTTCGAAGAATGTGTTTCTGCTTCTCTTTCCATAGGTACTGCTTGGCCCATTGAGTGTTTCTATAATATTTTGTTTTAGGCTTGAATTTGCAGCAGCTGCAGTTTTCTTTTTAGTATCAGCTCTTTGCGCAGATGAGTAAAGAGCAAAGTAAAGAGTTCCTGGTGTCAGTTATTACCCAGCTATTACCTCAAGATGATTATAAACTCAAATTCATGGACAGTATTTAACCATGAAAAGAACATCAGTCTTGTGTTACTTGGTGAAATCTAAAGGGAGGACTTCTGCACAACCACCAGTAATCAATTATTGACTTGTGCACTTAAGCAGCTAGAGGAGATACCAGTCCACTACACCTCTGACAATGCATTGGGAATTGCTTCGACATTAAAGACAAAACTTCATTTGTGTAATTACCCCTTTCATGATAATATTCTTAATTTCAGTTTTGAAGTAAATCCTACAATTCCAATCTATATTGAAATGAAGTAAGATATTTATTGTACGTTGCAAGCAATTGAAAGCTTGGATGATTAAAGAGGAATTTACTTAACGGGATGGCAAACATTTCAAATGTTTTTGGCGTACTTTAAAATGTATTTCACTCTAGTAGCTGAGTTACAACAACTTAGAGACATGACAAGAATCAATGAAGAAAAGTTGAACTTTGATGCATTATTGGTTCTGCAATAGTAATTTATCAGTATGAAGGCTGCTGGAACTTGAGATTTTAATTTATGAAGTACTTATGAGTGATGATTAAACTCATAAGAACATTCACAAGAATGATCCCAGGAATGAAAGTCTTAACACAATTACCGGTAGATGTCTCTGGCCCTGTGCTCAATGGAATTCAGAAGGATGAGCCATGATTGAGCAGTTGGGAAGAGTCAATGTGTCAAATGGTCTAGTTTGTCTTCTACATCTCATGGTCTAAACAGATGATTAACACTGGCATTTAATCATCCTGAAATTCCTGCATTCAAACATTGATTACTGGATGAGATAAAATCTCTGCATGCTCTCTGATTCCCATAATTCAAATCAATGTGACTTGCCTTCCTATTTCATTGTATGTATTGTCTCATTTTTAACCAGACTCTTGTAACTTCGGTACTCTATTTGGTTCAGAACTGAGCATCCAGCCCAAATGTGGTTCATCACGAATATTGGTTATTTTCACCCCATAAGCATTTGCATGATATTCCCTTTCACCTTCATAGGATCAGCCAACATGCTTTTGAAATATTTTTTTTAACTTGACTACAACAATATTCTCCTCACTAACTTCTTATGTTCCATCATCCATAAGTCAGAGGTTGTTTAAAAAATTTCAATCTGTATCCTGACTTGAACCAATATTTGTTGACTCATTATAACTGTGGTTACTGCCCCTTCTGATTCCTACTTAGCAAAATTTTGAATATGTTATCATGGTAAAATGTCCTAATTATGTCACCTTTCCTCTTTTCTCTAGTATCCTGTTCTTCAGCCTTCAAAAGATTCAGTGTTTCTCCAACTGCGCCATATTGGGCATTATCTTCTTTCTTTTCAGATTTAGATTCAGATTTTACCACTGTATTCAAGCCCAGCGATCTGAAACTCTGTCATTTCCTTAATAAACACATCTACTGCTCCCTCTTTTATCCTTTTGGACACTATTTAACATTTTTTGTCATCTGCTCTGAAATCCCAGTACTTGGCTCAGTGTCAATATCTCTGTGAATACAATCCTACCAAAGAAAGCAGGGATACAGAAATGTGTCACAGTCTGAATCAAGTATTTTCTGATCTTTCTTTATGCTACAACAGTTTTGACCCTGCAGTTAGGTACTATTGAAACAGGTCCATGGCAGACGTCACCCCTCTGGCCATACAATCATCTCTAGAATAAATGGATAATAAAGATACTTACATTAGTCTCCTATTATTGAACTATTGCTCTGCCTTCAGTACGACAATTCCAAACAAATTTATTTCCAAACTCCTATACGTGGGACTTGTGTTTGGTTTTCTTGTCACCTTGCGTGGCAACTTTGAGGGATCTATGGCCATTGACTCCAAGATCCCTCTGTTCCTCTACACTGCTAAGAATTCTGCCATTAACCCTGTATTCTTCCTCCAAATTTGATCTTCCTAAATGCATTACTTCATACTTTTCTGGGTTGAACTCCACCTGCCACAACTCAGCCCAGCTCTGTGACCATGGCTGATGTAGATTCTTCACAAATGGAAATAAATTCTGCAGTATGGAAAAGACTCTAGAATGTATAACAGCTTAGTGCCCTATTAAAGAGCTGCAGTCTGTGATCTATAGCATAGTAACAAATAAATACAAGTGCACTGTTCTTGTTCTACACTAGTTCTTTAAAAGAACATTTAGCAAATGAGTGCACAGTCCTCAATGTTTTACGAAATTTGTTTGAGTATAATTTTCATCTTGCCAAGTGGAATTTTCTATTGCTTTCTTGCTTTGTTCTGCGTTTGGAAGTCATTGTATCAACCTGACTGCTGCATACAATTTTAACTTACTTGGGCAAGGAGGAATAAGTCCAGAGCCAAATTCCACTTATATTCCTGGCTCGATTCTCATGCATAATACATTGATTCTCTTGCATTGATGAAAATATGACTTTTATTATTGTTATTTCATGATGTTTTAAAATTTCTAATCAGCAGCATTATACTAGTGAATAGTTCAATGAAAAACAGTGTGATGAAAATCCTTCACTATGATAATTATTGATTTCATGATTTCTTTATTAAACATTCTTCATTAGCAATATGGAGGCAGTCTTTAACCATTTATGTTCCATTATGTCATTTTTTGACTGTGATCAAAGTTGCAGAAGCTGGTGATATAGAAATTTTTATCTATTGCATGCATCATTCTGGAGACACTCTTAGTAGCAGCTCACAAACCCACAAGTACATCATATATATATTGAAATTTGTTAACTTAGCAGCAGTGCAATGCAATACATAATATAGAAGAGAAAAAAAATCAATCAATTACAGTAAACGTATATTGAATAGATTAAAAACTTCCAAAAAAACAGAAATACTGTATATTTTTAAAAATGAGTACGTGTCCAAGGGTTCTATGTCCATTTAGAAATTGGATGGCAAAGGGGTAGAAGCTGTTCCTGACTCGCTAAGTGTTTGCATTCAGGCTTCTGTACCTCCTACCTGATAGTAACAGCGAGAAAAGGGTATGCACTGGATGCTGGAGGTCCTTAATAATCGACACTACCTTTCTGAGACAAAGCTCCCTGAAGATGTCCTGGGTACTTTGTAGGCTAGTATCAAAGATGGAGCAGACTAGATTTACAACCTTCTGCAGCTTCTTTTGGTCCAGTAGCCCCCCCTGCCATACTAAGAGCTGTCAGAATGCTCTCCACGGTACATCTATAGAAGGTTTTGAGTGTATTTGTTGACATGCCAAATCTCTTCCAACTCCTAATGAGTGTCTTGCTGCTGTCTTGCTTTCTTTATAGCTACATCGATATGTTGGGACCAGGTTGGATCCTCAGAGATCTTGTCACCCAGGAACTTGAAACTGCTTACTCTCGCCGATTCTGATCCCTCTATGAGGATTGGTATGTGCTCCTTTGTCTTACCCTTCCTGAAGTCCACAATCAGCTCTTTCATCTTACTGATGTTGAGTGCCAGGTTGTTGCTGCATGCCACTAGTTGGCATACCTCACTCATGAATGCCGCCTTGTCACCACCTGAGATTCTACCAACAATGGTTGTTTATGTGTGTGTGTCTGTGTGTGTGTGTGTGTGTCTGTGTGTGTGTGTGTGTGTGTGTGTGTGTGTGTGTGTGTGTGTGTGTGTGTGTGTGTGTGTGTGTGTGTGTGTGTGTGTAGCTAGAGGGATGTGAAGCATACAAGAACCAGTAACACCCAATGTCATTTCCGACACAAAGTATGTATTAGTTCTATATTGGGCGATGACCTATCACCATTGCTCAGGTTTGAATGCTGAGACTGTAGAAGCTTACAGCAAAGATTCAGAATCAGGCTTATCCTCACATTACATGCTATTTCCTGTTTTGTGGCAGCAATACAGTGCAAGGTCATGAAATTACTATAAATTGAACATAAATAAATAAAGAATAAAGAGAAAAGGAAGTATAATATATGGATCGATTTCTTTTAAAGCAATGATCCTCCCCGTTAGCACTATGTATTGATCTGTTGTCCACGCATGTGCATTGTTCCCTCCCTCTCTCTCTCTCTCTCTCTCTCGCTGCAATGTGAGTACACCAGTTAAGGTCATTTCCCACATGCATGCTTTTATTTTATTGATATGCAGTTGTGCAGAGACACAACAAATTGGCGACGAATTGGCTTCAGCTGGGAAAGCTGATGAATTTGATGGCTGCAGTGAAGGGAGGGAGTCGTTCATCAAGAACGTTCAACTGTATTGTGACACGAACAATGTGGAGAAGCAAAAGAAAGCCGCTGTACTTAACTTAACGGGTGCAAGGACATACAGTCTCTTAAGCAACCAAGTAATCTCTGAAAAGCAGCAAACAAGGGGTTCGATGAAGTTACAATTACAAAATTACAATTTTACAAAATCACTCGAGTCCTAAACTGCTGGTAATAGCTGAGAGATTTAGATTTTACAGAAGGAACCAGTCAAACGATGGAAGCATTTATGAATATATTACAGAACTGTACAAACTTTCCCAGTACTGTGACTTTAGAGGTGGATTTGCTGATGCATTCAGGGACAGGCTTGTACGTGGAATGCATAGTCAAAGCAGTCAAAAGAGGCTATTATCCAAAAGAGACCTAACCTTGGAACAGGCACTGACTATTGCAATATTGTTAGAGACTGCATCAAAGGTTACAGCAGAACTACAGAAAAGGAGGTTAGAATGTGAAATGCACAAAATGTCCCTGACTGGTGTAAAAAGCCAAAGATGTTATTTATGTCGCTAATCCTCCCATGATGGAAACAACCGTTGGTTCAAAGAAAAATTATCCTGGTGATCAAGAAAAGGAAGGCCAGAGCCTTTTGCGTATGTAGGGATTTCAAGGTGAGCATCAACCTGGTACTGCGTACTGTGCAGTACCCCCCTGCCATGAATAGAAGATATTTTTGCATCTTTGGAAAGTGGGAAGAGATTTTCAAAGATTTACTTGTCACAACCCTATCTGCAAATGGAGATTGAGGTGTCAAGCAGGAAGTTCCTCACTATCAACACTCACAAGGGACTGTTCCAGTATAATCATCTCATCTTTGGCATAACATCAGCTCCAGCAATTTGGCAAAGAGCAATAGACCAAGTGCCCCAAGATATCTCAGGAACACAATGTTACCTAGATGACATGTGACTGGCAAAAATGATGACGATCACTTCTGGAACCTTAGTAAAGTGCTTAGCAGGCTGAGTAAGTATGGCCTGCACACAAAGAGGAAATGTGAGTTTTTTAAAGAATGAAATCTCATATTGTGGACATGCCATTGACAAGTATGGCTTACATAAGTCACAAGAGAAGACTGAAAGCACCCAACCCAGAAAAAGTGTCACAACTCAGGTCATACTTGCCTTTGTAAATTACTACCACCAGTTTCTCCCAAGCATTGCTACAATGCTATATACATTGAATGTACTGTTGCATTGAGGAGCAAAGTTGAAATGGTCAGAAAGATGTGAAAGAGCAATCAAAGAAACAAAGAGTCTAACAATATCTGATGAACTGCTCACCCATTATGACCCATCCCTGCCCATCAGACTGGCATGTGATGTATTCCCTTAATTCATTGAAGTCATTTTATCACAGACTATGAAAGATAGATCTGAATGTCCGATTGTGTTTGCATCAATATCATTGATGAGTGCAGAACTATGCACAGATTGACCAAAAGACCCTTAGTCTAGTATAGAGAATAAAGAAGTTCCACCACTACATCTACAGACAAAAGTTTATGATAGTGACAGACCATCAGCCCCTTGTGTCCATTTTCAATTGCAGGAAGGGAATCCCAGTGATGACTGCTACCCGGTTACAATGTTGGTCACTATTCCTAGGAATCCACTCTTATGACATAAAGTTCAAGGATACCAAACAACACAGGAATGTGAAAGAACATTGAGGCTGTCTACAAGAAGGGTCAGAGCTGTCTCTACTTCCTGATGAGACTGAGGTCCTTTAACATCTGCCAGACGATGCTGAGGATGTTCTACGAGTCTGTGGTGGCCAGTGCTATCATGTTTGCTGTTATGTGCTGGGGCAGCAGGCTGAGGGTAGCAGACACCAACAGAATCAACAAACTCATTCGTAAGGCCAGTGATGTTGTGGGGGTTGAACTGGGCTCTCTGACGGTGGTGTCTGAAAAGAGGATGCTGTCCAAGTTGCATGCCATCTTGGACAATGTCTCCCATCCACTCTATAATGTACTGGTTAGGCACAGGAATATGTTCAGCCAGAGACTCATTCCACCGAGATGCAACACTGAGCGTCATAGGAAGTCATTCCTGCCTGTGGCCATCAAACTTTACAACTCCTCCCTCAGAGTGTCAGACACCCTGAGCCAATAGGCTGGTTCTGGACTTATTTCCACTTGGAATAATTTATTTTTTATTATTTAGTTATTTATGGTTTTATATTGCTATATTTCTACACTATTCTTGGTTGGTGTGACTGTAATGAAGCCCAATTTCCCTCGGGATCAATAAAGTATGTCTGTCTGTCTGTCTGTCTTCCAGTATTGGCAACGGAAGAAGAAAATACTTCATACCGTGACCTTGCGGTAGTGTTCCACACCGTATTGGTGGACCACCTGCCGGTAACAAATTCCTAAATACAAAGGGAACCAAAGAATGACCTGACATTGTCAAAAGTCTATGAAATCACAATGCAAGGATGGCCTGTTCATGGGGACCCTATCTTTCCAGAGTTCTCAGTGAGATGAGTCTAACTATCAGTATGTCAAAAAAACTCTGATGTGTGGATCTCATTATGTGGTTCACTCGAAGTGCACACCAGAGTGTTAGAAAATCTGCATGAAGGACATCTGGGTTCAGTCCAGATGAAGAGTCTCACCTGGAGCTAATTGTGGTGACCAGGAATAGATCAATAGATTGAAAATTTGACCAAAAGCTGTTCAGGATGCCAAAAAGGTTCGAAATGCACTCCTACAGGCATAGTTACACCCATGGGACTGGCTGTTGTCACCATGGTAGAGAGTGCTTATCGACTTTGCTGGTCCATTCATGGATTTCATGTTTCTGATTGCTATGGATGCTCATTTGAAGTGGCCAGAAGTTATACCAATGAAATCAAACACCTCAGCAAGACTGTCTCCACCCTGAGGAGTATCTTTTCCCGGAATGGCTCACCCAAACAAATTGTGAGTGACAATGGACCACAATACACATCAGGAGTATTTGAACTGTTCATGAAGGAAAATGGCATCAGATATTTCAAGTCAGCTCCTCACCACCCTGCAAAGAATGGGTTAGATAAAAGGTTTATCCAAATCTTCCAGTAGTCCATTAAAGTGTTGAACAAGGAGGACATTTTTCTACAGCGCAAGTTGGACAATTTCTTTTTGTGAATTGTGACACTGTTCATGTGATGACAAATCAAATACCTGCAATACTGTTCATGAGCAAGAATCTGAGCTCTTGCATAGACCTCCTGAACCTTTGCAGGGAAGTACAGAGTAAACAGTTCAGCTAGTTGCCAAGTGAAGCAGCGAGGAGCTTCGAGGTTGGACATGACATCCTGGTGTGTGATTACTGAGAAGACAAGTGGACACCCAGTAGGATAGCTACAAGAACAGAACCAATAATGTACACAGTGGATGTCGGAGATCAGACATGGAGATGCCATGTGGACCAGACACTGGATGCTCATCAGAAGAACACACTTGAGTCAATTGCATCCAACAAGACGGACACATTAGAGTCACTGGACTTACCTCTCAGTGATGATCATGTCACTGACAGCAATGTGACACCATCAACCAAGAACGTTGACTTAGAACAAGACTCCTACCGAACCTGATGCAACTCCACAGGTCCAGAGGTGTGATGAGAACATTATTGTTGATAAAACTCCTACCAAACCTGATGCCACTCCATAGGTCCAGAGGCGCTATCCTGGAAGAAACAGAGCGCCACCCAAAAGACAGAATCTTTAGAATTGTGAAGTTAGTTATGGACTGTTATTATGAAAGCATGTTTATTTGCTATATGGGTTTATGAAAGGGAAATTCAATATTTTGTACATATACATGTACATGTGCATTAATCTAAATAAGGAGGAAGTGTAATGTATGGATCTATTTCTTATAGAGCAATGGCCACCCCCTCCCCCTTAGCATTACATATTGATCTGTTGTCTGCGCTCTCTCTCTCTCTCTCTCTCTCTCTCTCTCTCTCTCTCTCTCTCTCTCTCTCTCTCTCTCTCTCTCTCTCTCTCTCTCTCACACACTACAATGTGAATACGTCAGTTAAAGTTATGATTTGATTGATATGTAGTTGTACACAGGCAGGACAGGAATAATGTGGTTAGTGTTCATGGACTATTCAGAAACCAGATGGCAGAGGAGAAGAATCTTTGAGTGTGTGTCTTTAGGCTTCTGCAACTCCCCTCAGATTGTAGTAGTGAATGAGGGCATGTCCTGGATGGAGACACTACTTCATAGTGGATGTTTCCTTCTGGAGACATTGCATCTTGAACACCTCCTTGATGCTATGGAGGTTTGTGACCAGAATATAACCCTCTTCATGGAGTTTTCCACCCAACAGCCAAACCTGAAACCAAGAAGTCATTACTCTTCTGGTCAAGATGACATCAGCAAGCAACATCTTCCAGATAGTCAATTATTTCAGTTTCACTTTTCCTACATCTTCTTCTTATTATTTCTATCTTAATTGTGTTTCGGTACAGAGGAGATATCAGGGTAAGATTTTTACGTAGAGAGTGTTGAGTGCATGGAATAGGCTGCCGGTGATGGTAGTGGAGGCGGATATGATAGTGTCTTTTAATGGAGCTCAGAAAAATAGTGGGTTATGGGTAACCCTAGGTAATTTCTCAGGTAAGGACATGTTTGGCACAGCTTTGTGGGCTGAAGGGCCTGTATTGTGCTGCAGGCTTTCTATGTTCTAGATACTGTTGGAGGCTGTGAATTTCAGTTTGGAGCTTGATCGAATGATTTAGTGCTCTGCTGTCCCTAAGGACTTTCTAGGAGAGGACCAGGAGCATGAGCTACCTGAAGCAGAAGACCTCCTTATCGGAGGAGAAGGAGGCTAGGTCAGCAGTCACTCTTCACAAAGGCTGCATCACATCAGCAGTCGGGAGGCCATGGGATAGCAGTCACTTCCCACGGAAGGACTGAGTTTGAGGTGTCGCACTGCTCGATGCTGACAGATATGTGATTATTGTCTGGACTGTAGTTTATATGGCGTCCTTCAGTTTTCTGTTTTTTCTCTTGTTGCAGTTTTCTGGGTAGATGATAGGTCAGTTTTTGTGTGAGGGAGGGGTTGGGAGTTGGGGTCTGACCTTCTTGGTGTTTTTCCATATGGGCAATCTGTTAGTGTGAGGGGGGGGGGGCTGGGAGGAGTGGTTACGGTGTGCCAGTTTTCTTTCTTTTTCTTTTTTGTGTGGAGTCGGAAGCTTGATGTCTTTCAATAACCTCTATGGTTTTTCTGTACTTTATGGCTATCTGGAGAAGATGAATCTCAGAACTGCATCCTGCAGATATTCTTTGATAATAAATTTAATATTTGAACCTTTGAAACTCCTTGCTGTCGGGGTTGGTGCATAAGATTTACCTCTTCTTTGCCTAAGAATACAGCAGTCAAGATGAAGTGTTGTAGCAGAACTTATTCCCAGTGTCACCACAAGCCAAATCAAAAATTTGAACTCTTGTAATTGAACAAGTAAGTATACCAGGATCCCAAAATAACAGATATATGAAAATTCACCCCAGCTGAGCTGTAGCTTGCATGGATGTATGAAAAATTACAAAAAACGATTGTGTTAGGCAAGGAAAAAGAAATTACAATTGATTAAAGTACATTTGAGATAAAATTTTTGTTGGATGAAGTTATCTGAAGTCTGATGATGCAGACAGTGAGCTTTCAGTGTTGTGAAGGAGGACATCACTGCGGTAGAAGTACAACATGCTGACAGGTATAATAGAAAGGGAAATGTGGACATAATTTGGAAGAGCAGATTGTTCAGGAAATGCAGAGCATGGCATCTGAAGCCGTTGTGAATATACAAAACTGATGTGAGAGTTGTTACAACATTAGGAGTGAAAATGAGAAACGAACGTAAAGAGTTTAAATGGGACAGATGGAATATAAATTGTGAGATGAAAGAGCATATTTTTAGCATTGCATGATGGTGTAAAACAGTCTGTACTGGATCCTATAATGCATTTATATCCTATAATGCCAATAATGCATTTTTTCTGATTATCATTTCCATTAAAATAATGCTATTAACTGGAAAACAGGCATGAGGCCAGATTGGGCATTAGGAGATTAACCATTAATGTGATCTGCCTGACTTACATCCTGGTTAGGGAGCAGAAAAAATATCAGTCGTAATGTGTCCAATCTCTTAATGTGCTTTTTCCTAAACCTTTTTATTGAGCCTTTAATGTTACAATATTTTATCCAATCAGAGAAAGAAAATAAACCCTCTAAGATTGCTGTCCAGAGGCACTCATGGCTTCCTTTGAAATTGAAGTAGTGTCCTTTGAAGAAGGCTGCAGATCAAAGAGGTCCGTCCATCAGTCAAATAGAAATAGGGTGATAAACTTATTTCGAGATACTCTGGTAAGTTCCTAATGCTTTTCATATCTATTGAATTGCAAATGGCTTACCTAAGAATACAAGAAGGGAGCACTCTGTAAGTTTAGCATACATTTAATATTTTTAAACTGCATGGAAAGTTTTTCTGAAATTAATTTGAAAGGTTGTGATTAATCAACTCATTAAAACTTAGATTCACTGAAATATTTTTAAAAATTTGATCATTCTAAAGTAATTTCACTCAAGGAAATAAAGTTGAAAACAACTCAGAACAGTTCCCAACATTAAATGAGAACCCCAAATGAAAATAAATGTCTTTACCTTTTCAGACATATCCTGCATGTGATGAGAATCCTGATTAAAGCTTTGTGGCTACGATAACTGTTTTGGGGAGAAGTCAAAGGGGTTGGAAGTTGAAAAAGCTTCATTAGTAATTTCTTCAGCTCATTGATACTTTGGTTTGCTTCAAACTGTCTTGGCCAACATCAGATTCTCAGCAGATTTCTGGTGCATGACTACTACCCCCCTGCCCTGTATGAGGGATTTCAGGATTCATTTTCTGATATCATATCACCAGGGACAAGACAGATTGGATCAGGTGTAACAGACATGTGTAATACAAATTTAAGTAGCAATCAAGACATCAGATTTGCAAACATACCACATAAAATATCATTTGATAATGTTCATAAGAAGCATTTTAGGATAGCTTACTCATAAAAGGCTTGGTCTATAAAAAGGTTTATTTTTAGTGTAATGTTTGTGCGAGCTTAGCATCAGAATTTGTTAATTATCTGACAGTCCTTGAAAAGCTGTAGAACACACCTGTAACTTGGATTGTGATCTCCCATGTGCATGACAGGTGAGCACTGTATATTAATACATGGGAGTGTGATCAAACAACAAGCAATTCATGTCCTTAGATTACCTGGGCAAGATAGAACTGTGCAAACATTGTACACTGAAGCAAGTGATGACCTAGGGGCTGAGGCCTGCTTGGCTGAACATGAAGTGAGCACTAAACACAACTTGAGCTTGATTGACAGAGTACAAGATTAACACTATGAGTCTTAAAAGTGTGAAGGAACAGCGGGATCTTGGGTTCCTTCAAAGCTGCTGCACAACTTGATCAGTTAATTCAACAGCCACGAGGGAATGTTCAAGCTTAAGTCCAAGTTGAAGTTTATAGTCATTCAACCATACAAATGTATGTAGATAAACTAAAGAATGGTCCTTGGTGTCCAAGGTGCAAAACGCAGTACATATACTCACACACAGCACATAGAGCTACAACCAAGAGCATACAGAATAATAGTAGTACCAGTCCACTGACGATTGACAGGTTGACAAATGTATGAGGTGCATGTCTATGTAAGACAGTGTAATGTTACAGACGCTATTATAATCAAACAAGTAGCATAAATAGGTGAAACAGCAGCAATAAAAGATGAGAAGTGACTGGTGCAGAATCAGAGTGTGTGTGTGGATTGGGGATTTGCTGGTGTGAGTGGCATCAGGCCATTCAGACAGGGTGTACATGTTCGCTGGCTGTCGTTTCAGTCTCAGAGACTGACACATGAGCAGACATCAGGAGGGCGAGCCCTCGAAAATCATCCAGGTAGGATTGTTCAGTAATCTACTTCCGCATATCACTGTTGTAATGTGTAGATATCTGAGCTTTTGTCATCTTCCTGTCAGTTTGAGCCAGTCTGGCCATTCTCTTCTGACCTCTCTCATTTACAAGGTGTTTTCACTCGCAGAACTGCCACTCACTAGATGTTTTTTTTTCTGTGTGCCTCCCATTACTGCCTCTTAGTTGTTTTGATCTCTGGAGCTTTGCTTTTTAGACTCTGTCCGTATGCAGGTAGTAGGAGTATAGCCAAATGGTCCAATTTGCCAAAATACCTTCTAGACAAGAAATGACAGGCACTCCTTATCATAGTGTAGCAGTGGTCCAGTGTGTTGGGACTTCTGGTGCAGCAGGTTACATACTGGTAATAATTGGGCAGGGTTTTCTTCAAGCAGATCTGATCGAATTCACCTACTATAACTTGAGATGCTTCAGGATGGGCTGTTTCTTCCCTGCAGATGATATCACACAGTTTCATGAGTGTTTGCTTATAAATGGCCACTGATGGTGTATAAACTGTGGTCAGGATCATGAATGAGAACTCCCGAGGCAAATAGAATGGTCTACATTTGATCAGTAGGTGTTCTAAGTCAGGAGGACAAGAGGTCGACATAACCCCGATGTCCGAACACCAAAGAGAATTGACTAAAAAGCGCACACCACCACCTTTTTCCTTACCAGAGTTCGTGGTTTGATCCATTCCGAAAAGTGTAAAAAATTCTGATCTGACAGCCACGTCTGGCATGTTCACTGACAGCTAAGTCTTGATGTGACAAAAAATCGAGATCTGCCTCTGATACAGCAGTCTCACCTTATCAATCTTATTTTCCAGTGACTGCACATTCACCAACAAGATTCAATAGTCCAAAGTTATATTGAAATCAATAGATAGAGATGCAAAGTATATCACAAAGGGCCAGAAGAGGAGGATTTAGTAAAGCACCATGAACAATGAACAATAAAGCCAGAAGCATTAAGTATTGGCTAAAATCATCTAGAATGTATCCAAGAAGAGGACATAGTTAAATATCTAGCACAACGTTCGATTGCTGACATAGCTAAATTCATGCAGATAGCCAATTAGAGAAGAAAGAGGTCCACAGAGAGACATTGCAGCCCAGTGATGGTAGAAGGGATCCTTGGTGAAGGACTTGTTGCTGCCTTACTTGATTGTAGCTTCCTTAGACAGTCTTCCTGTGACAGATTTCTGTCTACAGCCTTGGCATTGATAGATTAGGCATATAGAGGAAATTTCTAGTTCTGCAGGAGTTCAGGACCAGAGAGCATAGTCTCAGAATACAAGGACATTCCTTTAAAATAGCAGAGAGGGGGATTTCCTTTAGCCAAATGGTGGTTAATATGTGGAATTCATTGCCATAGACAGCTGTGGGCACCAGGTCATTGGATATATTTAAGAGAGAGGTTGATAGGTTCTTGATTAGTAAGGGCTTCGAAGATTATGGAGAGAAGGCAAAAGCATGGGGTTGGAAGGGATAATAAATCAGCCATGATCAAATTCTAGAGCAGACTCGATAGGCTGAGTGATCTAATTCTGCTACTGTCTTGTAATAATTATAGCAGTAGTAGTAACCATAATAATAATAATAGTAATAATAATAATAATAATAATAATAATAATAATAATAATATAAGACCCTGGGAAAGGTTTTTCTGTAGATGCACTGCTAATGTAATGGATTTTCTGTAGCAGCAGTGTTTGGGTTATGACAAGAGATAACGAGGGCTTTGGAATGTTCGCTGTCCAGTGATGGGAGTGTTTTACTTATTGTGTGCCTGAGAATGAAGTGATCTGAGTCTTTTGTTTGGTGGAAGATGAAGAGAGAAGACGCCTGAAAGAAGTGGACTTGGAGTAGGGCCGTGAGTTGACAAAGTCCGAGGGGGAAATATCTGGAGGACCACCGGAAGGGAAATCATGAGCCCTAACGTGCGCTTTAGACTGTTTCATTAAAATGGGCACTTTTCTTTTTGTTTTTCTTTACTAACCCTCTAGTCAAATTAAAAATTATAAAGCTAAATCACTTAATTGCATATGGTGTACTGTCTGTTATTTCGTGGTGCTGATTTGTAACAAAAGAACACCACGCAAACAAGAGGTTTTGCACCTCAGGCTTCACATGTTTGGTAGGGCCAGAGACTGTCTTCCCTAGACTAACGCTGCTGGCCAAACCTGAGGGTTATAATAATAATAATAATAGCCTGGATATAGTAATACAGGATAAACAAGCAAGAACAACTTACTTAATAGATATAGCCATTTCAAACACACATAATTTACAGAAATCAGTAAGTGAAAAACACCAGAAAAATGCTGAATTACAAGAGGAGACTGAAGGACTTTGGAACAGGAACAGGGTATACATTGTCCCAATAGTGATATCTATAACTGGTATCATCCCAAAGGCACTGCACAATAGCATTGAACAATTAGGGCTACACAGCAATATGTATGTAAATCTCCAGAAAGCCACAATACTAAACCATAAGACCATAAGACATAGGAGCAGAATTAGGCCATCTGGCACATTGAGTCTGCTCTGCCATTCAGTCATGGCTGATCCTTTTTTTAGCCGCTTCCCCAACCCCAGCGCCAATTGTTATGGACGGAACTATCCGACCAAGCAGGACCGTGGTATCAGAGAAAATGTATCCGCAACAAGAATGAGACTAGACCACGGATCACAGTATTACACTTGTTTATTGGTAAGGTAAAATATTAGCATAAATGACACTTCATTGCGGAAAGCGGCTTAGCTTAACTACCCACGGCTGTGCAACTGCCCTTTTCCCGATACAAGCAATACTTATCAACGTGTGGTTAATCCCACTCCCACACGACTCATACGGGGCCAGGAACAGGTGTGATGAAGCACCCACGCCAGCGAACGCGGTCTTCACCTGGGATGTTTCGTCCCCACCTGGGGTTCCTTCTGGTCTTGCTAGTTGTTGTCCTTCTCCACGGACTGCATATCGTCCTCTCCCTGTCTTCCTCTCCCTGTCGTCTTTCTGCACCTCACAGCCCCTGGCCCCTTATATATCCCCCCACACTCAACAAATTCATGCTGACCTCTTAGAACAATGAGAACAATATATATTCTCTTAGAACAATGACATCCTGTACAATGCCTCTACATGCCTACACGGACAAGGATATCCTGTACAATGCCTCTACATGCCTACATGGTACAGTTACCACAGGACAATATAGGACGCGTTGCGGTTGACGAGCTGGGACCGATTGCATTGTCCCATTTCCTGGCCCGACGCCATCCGTTCTGCTACATTAACAACCCACTACCTCACCAAATACCACACGCTCAGTGGATATAGCAACCCATTAACCTCTCAAGTCCCATGTTCTTTTCCTACAATACACCAGTTCATGGCCTTCTCCCCTTTGATGCCATGTCCAATCAAGAACCTATCAATTTCTACCTTAAATACACCCAACAACCTGGCCTCCACAGCTGCATGTGGCAATAAACTCCACAAATTCACCACCCTTTGGTGAAATAAATTTCTCCGCATCTCTGTTTTGAAGGGGCGTTCCTCTATCCTGAGGCTGTGCCCTCTTGTCCTAGACTCTCCCACCATGGGAAAGTCCTTTCCACATCTACTCTGTCTAGGACTTTCAACATTCGAAAGGTTTCAATGAGATCCCCCTTTATCCTCTGAATTCCAGCAAGTACAGACCCAGAGCCGTCAAACGCTCCTTGTATGTTTACCCTTTCATTTCTGGAATCATCCTTGTGAACCTCCGCTGGACCTCTCCAATGCCAGCACATCTTTTGTAAGATGAGTGGCCCAAAACTGTTCACTATACTCAATGTCAGGCCTCACCAGTGTCTTATAAAGCCTCAGCATCACATCCTTGCTCTTGCATTCTAGATCCCTTGAAATGAATGCTAACATGGCATTAGCCTTCTTCACCACCGATTCCACCTGCAAGTTAACCTTTACAGTGTTCTGAAGGGCTCCCACATCCCTTTGCATCACTGATTTATGGATTTTCTCCCAATTTAGAAAATAGTCCGCACAATTATTTCTTCTACCAAAGTGCATGACAATGCATTTTCCAACATTGTATTTCATTTGCCACTTTCTTGAACATTCTCATAATCTGTCTAAGTCCTTCTGCATTCTACCTGTTTCCTCAGCTCTACTTGCTCCTCCACCAATCTTTGTATCAACTGCAAACTTGGCAACAAAGCCATCTACTCCATCGTCAAAATCATTTATATACAGCACAAAAAAAAGTGGTCCCAACATCGACTCCTGCGGAACATCACTAGTCACTGGCAGCCAATCAGAAAAGGTTCCTTTTATTCCCATCACTGCCTCCTACCAATCAGCCAATGCGCTAACCATGCCAGTAACTTTTCTGTAATACCATAGGCCCTTAAATTGGTAAGCAGTCTCATGTGGGGCACCTTGTCAGAAGCCTTCTGACAATCCAAATATACCACATCCACTACATCCCCTTTATCTATCCTGCTTGTAATCTCCTCAAAGAATTCCAACAGGTTTGTCAGGCAGGATTTTCCCTGAAGGAATCCATGCTGACTGTACTATCTTGTCCTGTGTCAAAAAGTACTCCATCACCTCATCCTTAACAATTGACTCCAACATCTTCCCAACCACTGAGGTCAGGCTAACTGGTTTATAATTTACTTCCTGCTGCCTTTCTCCTTTCTTAAAGAGCAGAGTGACATTTGCAATTTTCCTGTCCTCTGGCACCATGCCACAGTCCAATGATTTTTGAAAGATTATTTCTAATGCCATCACAATCTCTAATGCTACCTCTTTCAGAACCCTAGGGTACAGTTCATCTGGTCCAGTTGACTTATGTACCTTTAGGTCTTTTAACTTTGTAGGAACCTTCTCTCTTGTAATATTAACTGCACCCACTTTGCTTCCTTCACACACTACAACATTAGACACACTGCTGGCGTCTTCCACAGTGAAGACTGTTGCAAAATACTCATGTAGTTCATCAGCCATCTCCTTGTCCCCAGTTATCATTTCTCCTGACTCATTTTCTAGCAGTTCTATGTCCACTCTCATTTCTCTTTTATTTTTAACATTCTTGAAAAAACTTCCACTATCCACTTTGATATTATTTGCCAGCTTACTTTCAAATTTCATATTTTCCCTTCTAATGATTTGTTTAGTTGCTCTCTGTAGATTTTTAAAAACTTCCCAATCCTCTACCTTCTCACTAATTTTTGCTTTGTTGTATTCCCTTTCTTTTGCTTTTACAATAGCTTTGACTTCCCTTGTCAGCCATGGTTGTACTATTTTATCATTTGAGTATTTCTTCATTTTGGGAATACATATGTCATGCATTTTTCTCATTTTTCCCAGAAACACACGCCATTGCTGCTCTGCTGATATCCCTGCCAGCAGCTCCTTCCAAATTGCTCTGGCCAACTCCTCTCTCATACCACTATAATTTCCCTTACTCCACTGAAATACTCCTATGTCAGACTTTACTTTCTCCCTATCAAATTTCAAGTTGAACACAATCATATTGCTATCACTGGTTCCTAATGGTTCTTTTACCTTAAGCTCCCTAATTGCCCCCATTTCATTACATAACACCCAATCCAGTATAGCTGATCCCCTAGAAGGCTCAACAACAAACTGCTCTAAAAAGCCACCTCTTAGGCATTCAACAAACTTATCACCAACCTGATTTTCCCAATCGACCTGCATATTAAAATCTCCCATGACTACCGTAATATTGCCCTTTTGACAGGCCTTTTCTATTTTCTGTAGTAATCTGTGGTCCACCACTCAGCCATTGTTGGGAAGACTGTATATAACTGCCATCAATGTCCTTTTACCTCGCAGTTTCTTAACCCACAAGGATTTGACATCTTCTGAGCTTACATCACATCTTTCTACTGATTTGATGCCATTCTTTACCAGTAGAGCCACACCACCCCCTCTGCCTACCTTCCTACCCTCCGATATAACGTGTTACCTTGGACATTCAGCTCCCAACTATAACCATCTTTCACCTACGATTCAGTGATTCAGTGATAAACACTCTGAGAATCGTCTGAAATGTCCTAGCAATTGACAAATGAGTGCTCTTGTCTGTGCCTGCACCACAGGTTTTACCAGCTTGAGCTGAGAAAAATTGAATTTTTATAAATAATAATGTAGCATCTGTGCCCCCAATTTACCCCTAGTTCACCTAGGGTGAACTGCCGTTGCCCCGCCAACAGTGCAATACTTCGGTGTAAATACGGTGTAATGCCCCCCACAGTACACGCTCGCAACACAAATACCAGACAATACACCAAAAGTGAATAAATAATCACAACTTTATATTTATTTCTTAGTGATGGTTAGTAGAAACAGATAACCTAATGGCGCCAAATCAGTAAGCTTATCAGTTTGTGTACATAATATTTTAATACGTTGGAACTCACGCCTCCGGTTCCATCCACAACGACATTCCGAGCCTTTGGCCACCATCAGAACCGCCGACTTTCAGTATCCGCCACTCTGGAACCGCTGTCCGCTCCTCACATATCCGTCCTCCTCGCTCGCCTCCCAAAAAAGACCACGAACTCCCACTCAGCTTACACATACAAGATAACATAACAATTCTCCATTGGTTAGTTCCCCCCTTATCTACAGTTATAATCCAAACATTCCAGATACAGAAACTCACTACAGCATTAAGTAACATTACAGAGAAGCCATTTCATTATAACAATACAGAGAAACCATTTTGTTAGCCTGAACAGTTAACAGCATAGTTAATGGTACTGAGAGCCCTACAATAATAATAATAATATATATAAAGCACTTTTCATACAGACAATGTAGTTCAAATTGCTTTACAATGGGATAAAGTGCAAACATAAAAATACATTTAAATAAAAGACAAAAAGATGTTAGTTAAAAACAATGGTAAATAAATAGGTTTTGAGCTGGCGTTTAAAGGTGTTAACAGAGTCGGCATCATTTACAGTCTGAGGTATTAAATTCCACAGTTCTGGATTGTAGTTCAAAGAAGCTGACCTGCAAAGTATCTTTTGAGGGAGATTGTTTAAATTTATGAGATGGGCAGAAGAAGACCTGAGAGTCCGAGCAGAATTATAAATGATTCTGTGTTGTACTCCCTTGCTGGAGCATTAAGAGCTTTAAAAACAAGTAACAAAACTTGAAAATCAATTCTAAAAGATACAGGAAGCCAATGCGGAGTAGTTAGGATGGGAGTGATATGTTTCCTCATTCTCGTTTTAATTAAAAGTCTAGAAGCGCATTTCCGAATGAGTTGAAGTTTGTCAATAGATTGCTTTGGAAGGCCAGTAAAAAGTGCATTGCAGTAATCTAATCTCTTCGATATAACAGCATTTATGAGGTTTTCTGCATCATTACATGACAGAAATTATGTACCTTTGCAATAGTTCTTAAGTATAGAGATGGTCTTATGGTTTAATGGGATGTGTTAGGGACAGGATATACCGTAGGTTTACTGGAAGCAGTAGTCAGTTTTTAAATTAAAAAGGATAGTTTTGTAAACAAATTGTACTGTCTACAGAGCACGGGTTTTGGGTGCATTGCAGGAGGCCGTTCAAGATATATGGTACTATCTAAATATATATAGTTAGAGTGACCACACTGTACTGTAGTATTTTATGTGTTGCACTGTACTGCTGCCACAAATAACAACAAGTTCCATGACATATGTGACTGATGTTAAAACTGATTCTGATGTGAGTCTCTACTGTGGACTGAGAGTAGAAGGGGGCAGGGAGAGGGGAAGGAATGGGAAGCACCAGAGAGACATTCTGTAATGATTAATAAACCAATTATTTGGAATCAAATAACCTTGCCTTGTGTCTCAGGGCTGGGTGCATCTGCAACTGCCCCAACCCCACCCCTGGCACTCTTTCTCTACCACCTGTCACACACCCCTCCCACTGTGCTCCACCCTTGATATTCCCAACACCGTTTGTTCCTGTAAGATTTACAAACACACTCTCCATTCCATGTTGACAAATAGGGTACAGGGCAAAAGTCTTAGTCAGACTAGCTATATATTTATGCTCACAACTTTTGCACAGTACTGTAGTCTATAAATCAACCTGACTAGGAGACATTCTCATATTCATCAGTCCAACACAAGTCAATCAAATTATGTTAATGGACCAACGTTGAATCAGCATCAGATATCTTCAATTAAATTATTTTGATTCTTGGTGATGGAGATGAAGTTCCAGAGCAGATTTATTTTGTCACTTAGCACATCAAACATGATTACAGACATATTTTCTCTGTCTATCAGTACCCTGTATCCTGTGTGTCAACGCCCACAACACTAATTTGGGATATCTAGGTTCTCTGACCTCAGAAATTTTTAGATCATCCTCATGGATTGTTTTGTTCCAGCAAAGGTGTTTGAACTTGAAGACATCTCTTGTCAGTTACACTTTGCTCCCCCTGTAAATATATAATTCATTTGAACCATTTGTTGGACAGAAAATATTGAAGTAAATAATGTCATTGTAGCTAGTGAAATGATATTGAATCACATGTTGTTATCTCTGTTCAGAGTATAGAAACTCAATGTAATTTGGTATTAGAGAAGATGCCACTGAATGGGCTTCCAAGAGAATACCTTCTTGTTATGATGAATAATGATCTTTTGTATCCAGCAGTCTGTCTTCCATGCCTTCACCACAATGACAACACTGTATCACAGTATTCTCTTCCTCTCAATCCATCCGCCTTCCTTCCTTCTGTATTAGGTATCATGCCTTCCAGAGATTAAGCTGTAAATTCTATCTTGATGTGAAAACAATTCACACTTCTGTGAAATTACATCCATTTCAGCTGACCTACCTTAGAATGGAATCTCCTGGGTATGTAGTGGGACAGCTGTCAGTGCACAAAACATAGCTAATTGAGGACCTTCTTGTAAATTAAGAAAATCTCCTTCTCAGCAGCCTAGCTGAAGCTAACTTGAGTCCACCATGCAGTGCTAACTCAGCCTTCTTTTCTATATTCTTTAAGATCTCTAGACTTTGATGTTTTCTTCTATGCAGTTTGTGTTTCTCTGCCTCCTCCTTCTTTCAATTTGTGATGAGGATTCAGAGTTGCTTGGTAATCTTGTTGTTCTGGAACTTAATATTATCCATGAGGTGTTGCACTCCAGGAGAGTCCTGTCAATTTGGACTGGATGCAAGCCATGATTGTCAGCACATTTCTGATCCAAAAACCATTTACATAATAACCTTTCCTCAGCAATAATTGGAGGCAGAGCTTGTGAGACTATTTATTCATATTCTCTCAGCACAATGGTGTTGAGTGGTTTTGCAGCAACAACCTTACACTCAATGTCAGTAAGACTAAGAACTGATTGTGGACTTCAGGGGAAGTAAGACAATGGAATACACACCAGCCTACATAGAGTGATCAGAAGTGGACAGGGTGAGCAATTTCAAGTTACTGGGTGTCAGTATTGCTGAGGATCTAACCTGGCCCCAATATATCAATGCTGCTACAAAGAAGGCACAACAGTGGCTATATTTCATTAGGAGTTTGAGAAGATTTCGTATGTCAACAAAAATACTTGATAATTTCGACACATGTACTGCAGAGAACATTCTAAATGGCTGCATCACTGTCTGTTATGGGAGTGTGCCCAGGATTGAAGTAAGCTGCAGAGAGCTGTAAACTTAGTCAGCTCCGTCATGAGCAATAACCTTTGTAGTATCCAGGACATCTTCAAGCAGCAGTGCTTCAAAAAGGCAGCTTCCATCATTAAGGATCCCCACCACCCAGGTCATGCCTTGTTCTCATTGCTACTATCAGGAAGGAAGTACAGAAGCCTGAAAGCACACACTCAACAATTCAGGAACAGCTTCTTCCCCTCCGCCATCCACTTTCTGAACCCATGAACAGTACCTTACTATCTTTTAATTTCCATTTTAGCACTACTTCAATTTACCTATTATAAAAATATTTACTGTAATTCACAGTTTTTTCTCTATTATTACATATTGCATTGTACTGTCAACAAATGCCGATGATATTTAAACTGATTCTGATTATTGTCTGTATTCATCAATCCACAATTAGCTACATTTTAAGTACAGTGAAAATGTAAACATCGAGCAGAGATGTACTTAAAATCTGGATTTTTTTATCCTATGCTTCACTAGTGAACAATCAACACATCTGCGACAGATGATGGTGGAAAATGCTCAGAGACATTGTTCCACTAGTCTGTTGACACTATGTCAAAGGACTGAATGGCCTTTCTGTTGTGCATTAACCCAGGTGTAGAATGACTGTGCCAGCAGCAAACATTATACCAATCATGTTACTTCTTGACTGCATATAAGGCAATTTGTGAATAAGTGTGCTTTGACATAAGTGGTTCTCAGATTTCTTTAAAACAAAGCAAGAAGCCATTATGTTCATAGAGTCCATGCTGGCCACACCATACATAGTAAATCTTTTGCAGCTGGTCGTCCAAAAATAGAAGAAAATTGTTTGGTAGCTGGCAATCTGAAAACTTATTCCGAAACAATGGAAAGCACACAGGTAAAGGCTAGTGGTGAGTTTTGTAAGGATCTTTATTGAGGTCAGATTTCAAGCAGCTGGAGCTGTGGGACTTATGGAGAGGAGTGCACATGTTGAATGCTGATCAGCTTGAGTCATGTCAGATGATCAAAGATGCAGTCCTGAGGAGGCAAACTTGTGGAGTGAAATTCATAATTCTCTATTTGGAGTTTGCTGCAGCACAGGTTCAGAAGTTTGAGGAAAAACTGAGGATCATCAGCAGAGAGCGTATAGCAGTGAAGAGGTTAGGCTTTCAAAGACCTCAGAAATATTGCATTTTTGCATCCTTCGGTGCTACCGACAGTGAGCGTGGTTCCACTTCAAGGAGCAGTGCTTCAAAAAGGCAGCTTCCATCATTAAGGACCCCCACCACGCAGGTCATGGCTTGTTCTCATTGCTACCATCAGGAAGGAGGTACAGAAGCCATCAGGAGGAGCTGCAGGAAAATCTGAAATGCAGAGCTCTGAAGCCCCACTCTCCACTATCCTCATGGCTCATCTACAGTCTCTGTAAGATAAAACTGAAGGCCTGTGAGCTTTGCAGCATCAGATGGACATCATATCCTGCTGCGTACTTTGCTTTTCAGAGACATGGCTCACACCCAGCATGCTGGACACAGCATTTCAGCTCGAGCGCTTCACCTTCTACCACATGGACTGGACAGCAGCATCAGGCAAAAGCTGAAGTTGCAATGCTTGGTTCATGATCAGCTCATTGTGGTGTGCAGTCGTGGAAGTTCTATCTCAGTCCTGCTCCTCCAACCTGGAACATCTGGCAAACAAGTGTCATCCTGTCTATCTGCTGAGGGACATTTCTGCCACCATCATGGTTGCATAATGTGTATTTCTCCACTGGCACTGAAGGAGCTGAGACCATGACCAGCAGTCTCAAGCCAGCACACCCTGATACCTTACTGATCATTGGGGAAACCATAACTAGGCCCAGCTGAGGAAGTCTCTGACAAACTACCACCAAAGCATCACCTGTACAATCAGAGGAGCCAACACACTTGGCCACTGCTTCACCACCGTCATGATCATTTACTATGCCATCCCACACCTACACTTTGGCAAGTCTGAACACCAGGCTGTACTTTCACTCTGGACATACAGGGAGAGACTAAGGATGCATCACTGGTGCTGAGGTCCATGAAAGGTATGTTCAAGGGAGGTGGAGGACTATTTTGGACTACTTTGAATTAGTGGACAGGATTATATTCCGGGATTCATCTTTGGATCTGAATGAATAGTCCAGAGTTGTCACTGACTTAATCAAAACCTGTATGGATGAGTGCATGCCTTTAAGAACATAGTGGGTATACCTAACCCCCAGGTGTCTTCGATGAACCAGGAATTAGCGGTTTACTGAGGGCTAGTTCTGTAGTGTTCAAAATCGGTGATCCTAATCTATGCAAGAAGTTCCGGTACAACACTTGGAAAGCTACCCTTAGAACTAAAGAGCAATTCTGAAGGAAGTTAGAGGCAAAATTGGATGCATGTCAGCTGGGCAGGGTTTGCATTCCAGTACTTTCTACAAGGCAAAACATTACATCATAAATGATTGTGATACTTTATTCCCTGATCAGCTGAACACATTTTATGCATGCTTTGAAAGTGAGAAGAAAACACTACGTGTGTGACTACCGGCAGCATCTGGCAACCCTGTGATACCTGTCTCATAGGAGGCCAATGTCAGAATATCTTTCAGGAGGGTGAAGCCTTGTAAAGCATCAGGCCCAATGGTGGACTCGCCAGCTCACTGGAAGTGTGCAAGCCAACTCATTAGAGTGTTGAAGGACATTCTCAATTTCTCACTGCTGCAGTCAGAGGTTCCTACACGATCCAGGATTCATTTATACTGGTGCCCAAGAAGAGCATGGTGAGCTTTCTCATTGACTAATGTTCAATGGCGCTCACAACTATGGTGATGAAGTGTTTTGAAAGATTAGTCATGGCAAGAATTAACTTCTGCATAAGCAAGGGCCTGGATTGGCCTCAGTATGCCTACTGCCACAATAGGTATATATTATAATTTATAGAATTATTTTTTAATATATTGCACTGTATTGCTGCTGTAAGTTAACAAATGTCATGATATATGTCAATGATTCTGATTCTGAAATTCTCTTCCAAACATATCCCAATAAACTCAGAATCAGAAGCAGGTTTATCATCGCCGACATTTGTCGTGAAATTTATGGTTTTGTGGCATCAGTACACATAAAATATGTGATAAATTACACTAAGAAATTAATTTTTGAGTTGCCATCAGTGTCCTGTCCACTTGAACCAGTCTGGCCTTTCTCTTCTGACCTTTCTCGTTAACAAGATGTTTTCACCCGCAGAACTGCTGCTCAATGGATTTTTTTGTTTTTGTTTTTTGCACCATTCTCTATAAACTCTAGAAAGTGTTGTGTAATGATCCCAGGAGATCAGTAATTTCTGAGATACTCAAACCACCCCATCTGGCAGCAACTTTCAAATTCACATAGGCCACATTTAATCCCAATTCCGATGTTTGGTCTGAACATCAACCGAGCCTCTTGACCATGTCTTAATGCTTTTATGCATTGAATTGCTGCCACATGATTGACTGATTTGATACTTGAATTAATAAGCAGGTATGCAGATGTAAACGATGGAGTAGCCACTATGAGAACAAAAATATCAGCTGAAATTATGATCATCTGCCATCATTTGCCACCAGTGGATGCAAGCCATCAATAATGAGCCGATACTATAATCTGGAGCAACACTCAAAATACTGCAGAAACTCAGCAGGTCAGGCAGCAACTATGGAGGGAGATGGACAGTTGATGTTTTGGGTTGAGACCCTTCATCTGGACTGAAAGAGAAAGGGGAGACAGCCTGTATAGAAATGGTGGAGGGAAAGGCTGAAGCAAGCACTAGAATGTGACAGGCAGATACAGGTGGCAGGGGTGGAGGGTGGTGGGGAGATGTGGTGGTTGACTAGATAGGTAAAGGGAGAGTGGGAATGTTGTCAGATGTTGGGAGCTGATAGTGACAGAGGGTTGGAGATTATGGAATCGTGTGGAGAAGAAGTGGAGCATGAAATCAAAGGAGGGAAGTGGGGTGGCAGGTAGGTATAGTGGGGGGGGGGGAGGAACCAAAGAGAGAAGTGTCTGGGTGTTGGGCAGATGGAGTGGGTGAGGGATGGGCAAGAGGCAAGGAGGAAAGCAGGATAGATAAGGAAGAGAGAAAAAAGGAACAGAGTGGAGCCGTTAGAAGAATTTAATGGATTCATTGTATGTTCATCCCAGTGGGTTGCAGACTACTCAAGTAGAACATAAGGAGCTGTTTTGATAGTTTGTAGTTAGGCTCATCTTGACAGTAGATGAGACCTGGAATGGACAGGTCGATGTGGGAAAGGGAGAAGAATTAAAATAGCTGACAACCAGGATATATATCCAGATGGCCCTAGCAGAGAGAGCTATAATGTTCATCAAAGAGTTAGTCCAGGTCACATCCGTGATCACTGATGGAACGCAGGCCACAATGGACGTATGTATTCCATTCTTAGATAATTTTGTATGACTTTTCCTAAACTTACAAAGAGTGCTGAAGCACAGTTTAGTGTGAACTGTTTATTAAAGTATGGCTTAATCAGTGCAGAGTGGCAAAGATTGCAGCAGTTAGAATAGCTGGCCATTGGCTCCAGTGACCCAGGTTCCAGTGAACTGCCTGTGTGGAGTTGGCATGCTTTCTTCTGATCATACAAGTTTCCTCTCATGTTTCAAATATGTGCTGGCCAGCTCATAGATGACTGTAAATTGATCCATTTGTGAGTGGATAACAGGAGAATAAGGGGAAGGTTTGCGGTCATTGATAAGTAATTATGAGAAAATAGATTGTAGGAATTATGGGACTGGGAACTCTGACGGACAACAAAGACTCATTTAGCTGAATTGACTGCAATGCCAATTGAAAATAAAATATGAAGCTTTCAAAGTACAATTATTTCAAATGACGGAAAGATATTGGCCAATTTGTCACTCTGTTGTGTATGAAAATCCCCATTTCCCATGTCTGGCTTGATGTAATGGTGCTTTTCATGATGAATCCCATCACTCTAGAGTTTAACCATTGCGTGGATTCACTTTCTGGTGACTCAGCACATCTTCCTTCATTGCTCGCCTGCCTGTGGCTCATCAGTGCCAACTGTCTCCTTCTGAAAGACGACTGTTTAAACTAATGTCTCCTGCAATACCAGAACAAGTATTTAAATAAAGATTTTTTGGAGTTCAGCTCAAGGATAAAGTGTGATCTTCCTCCTCCACATCCTCCTCTGCTACCGCTCCACCCGTCTCACCCTCTTGAGCTGGATGGGTACAGTAGAAAAATGAGAGTTTTAATGAAAAAGAAAGAAAAATGTGAGAAACAGGAGATAGAGCTTAGGAGGGATAATGGCACCTAATGGCGACTCCTTTGTTTGCATCTTCAGAAATAGCTCTATTTCCACCTTTAATATCTTTATTTTTCCCTTTCAGGGTTCTTTTGAAGACCCTGACCTGGAGTTACATGCAGGCTTCAGTCCTTTACGGGAATGGGAGCCATTCTCAGGTTCCATGTCTGGCTGTTATTCGACGTGCCAAGGGTTTGACCTGAGAGTGTATATTGTGTTCGGAAGCCTGAGATCTCACGGCTCTGGATACAGGCAGATCGAGGGTCGGTGTCATGGCAGGAGACTCGTGTGTCATCAGGGAGGCCAGAAAATCTTTTGTTGTGGGCCCGAAGATCCAAAGTCTTTACGATCTTCAGACACAGTGCTCAAAAAAAGTGATGAACCAAATTTTTAAAATCATAAACCAGCAGGTTATTGTTATGTCTCCTGCTCGCTGTGAAAATGGGGGGGGGGGGATACCTCCCTCTCCTTTGCCAGGGACAGAAAGATCTTGTGGTTTGTCAAATTTCAGATGAAGTGCAAAGATTTTGGTGTAACTTTGGTCTGTGTCTTTGCTATCGCTTAGCACATGCTTAGGCTTGGTGATGGTACCAGTGCACTTTTTTTTTGCTGGTAGGGTAGGGAGTATCGTTGCTCATTGCTGCTTACATGTGGGAGGGGGAACTTGGGGGGCTTATGTTTAACTGTCGTTGATTCTTTGGGGCACTTCTTTGTTTCTGTGGACGTTCGCGAAGAGAAAGCATTTCAGGATGTATATTGTATACATGATGTTAAATTTGACCTTTGAATAAAAAATATAGACCACATATACAAAAAAAAACAAAGCTCCCATGTACTTGTGATCCCTTTTTACAAGGTATTTGGCATGCATGCAGTTACCCTCCGACACAACTTTGTTATTAATCAATGAATAAGTGATGATAGGATTGGTTAAACTCATGAAAATGGGAGTGATTCAGGGCTTTGTTTGCTGTTCCTATAAATTCAACTGTGCTTTGGTTACAAACACCAGAGATTCTGCAAATGCTGGGAATCCAGAGCAACACACACAAAAGGCTGAACAGTCTCAATAGGTCAGGCAGCATCTACAGAAGTGAATAAACCGTTGCAGTTTCAGGCCAAGACTCTTCATTAGGACTGGAAAGGAAGGGGGAAGAAGCCAGAATAATAAATTGGGATAGTGGAACAAATACAAACTAGAAGGTGAATGTTGGTGGTGTTAATGTTATCTTAGTTATTCTACGTATGGATGCCTCTCTACGGTTTCTGAGTCTGAGATTTTTAGTGTAGGGTAATGTGCTGCCCCAGTCTATTTCTATTTCTGGAAAAAGTAGCTTCACTGCTGCATTATCAGGCTTATTGGCCTCCTGGTCTCTTTAGAGCCTTTCAACTCTTTAATGTCCGTTTGGACTTTGTGGACCCAGATCTTCAGGTTCCAAACTGTAGTAGATGAGTCACAATCATCCCCCATCCACTCAGCTGTCATTCTATGAACCAAATCCACAGGCTTGGTAAATGGAGATGCCTTAAGGTCTGAAACATTGATGTGCTAGCCGTGAAGCATAATACTGGGAACACAATAAAATTCAATCAGTGAGTATAGTCATGTGTGCCGCATCCCTTATTTAGAAATATTGTCATAATAGAACACACTTATGATGTTGTACTTGCACAATTTGGAAGTATTGTCAAGATAAAATGTACTTATACTGTTCTGCTGGGAGCACAACTGCAGTCCAGGATATCAAAACAATGGTATGAATTGAAAGAACTACAAAACACATTGCTATTTAAAAGCTTCCATAAGAGATCAAATTATTTCTACTGCATGTATTTTGCATTCCATTTTTAATTTGCATAAAATTACCCATATCTGTCAGATGTATACTGATGACTGTGTCAATATCTCTCTGAGGATTGTCAGTAAGTTACCAGATATGTTTCCTCTCTGGGTAAAATGGCTGGCCTGACTTTGGCCCAGGTTAAGCTGTTTGGCCCAAGGAGGGTCACAGGTTCTCTTTGGTTTGTTGGTTTCCAGACAGCCTCGCATTTCACATTTATGAACATGGGTCCTGATTTCCTGAGTATTAGGTACTATCTTCACTCTGCTGAGACAACTATTTAATCCAAGAAGTAAGTAATGAAAACTTAGCTTGCAGATGTTTCATCATCAGTCAAGGTGACATCCTCAGTGAGTATTTGATGGTGTTTCTCTCAGGGAATGCTTGCATTTATATAGACCCTGTTCACTTGCCTTGGTCCTGATTGGCTACTCTTTCAGTTGACCTTTGAATTTTATTGGCTCACATTTCTTCCCCTTTAGCAGCTCATAGATGATGTCTATTTGTCTATTTTGATATGTTTGTTTAGAGAGTTATCAGAAGAGAACACACTTCTAAAAATTCTCATGACTGCATCTTGTTTCTCTGTGCCAGAACCTCCACGGTGTCACAGTTAAAGTGGTGTTCTTCTTGGTCCTCACGTACTGAGATCAGCAACAGGAGATCATGTCTCAACCACCAGTTTGTGTTCTGTAAATGAGTTGAGAGTTTATGTCCGGTCTGGCTGACATAGTTCTTGTTGCTGTCTCCACAAGTGATCCTGGAAACCACATTCCTTTTGTTGGTTGACTTTACTGGTACCGTGGCTCATGAGCTCATGAGACAAGCTTCCTTAAACTCTCAACTCATTTATGGGAACATAAACTGGCAGTATGAAGACATGATCCACTGTTGCTAAAACCAAGAAGGATATCACTTTAATTGGGACACCGTAGAGCTTCTGGTGCAGGCAAACATGAAGCAGGAATGAGAATATTTAGAAGCATGGTTCTCTTCTGATAATTCCATAAACAAACATATCGAAGCAGACACCATCTATGAAACCCTAAAAGTCAATGAAACAGGAGCAAATGAACTGAAAGGGTAGCCACTCAGGACTGAGGCAAGCAAACAGGGGCCTATATAAACGTGAGCACTCCCAGAGAGCAACATCAATACTACTTACTGAGAATGTCACATTGACTGGTGATGAAACATGTACAAGATAATTGCCAAGCTCAGCAAACACTGCAACATCAAACACCTCAATGCGAGCTACCAACATTCACCACCATCCTAAGTAATAAACATATCTGATCATTTTTTTACCTTTGAAATTTGGGTATAATTATTCTTTCACCTCTGAAGAAATGGCCACTGTGAATGTTCAGTACATCTCTCATATGAAGGGATTTTCTGAGAACAAGCTACCTTATGTTGTGTATCTTTATATAAAGTCTGAATCACTCATTTCAGGGACTCCACTGTCTCACCTTAGCTGGCAGCTTCCACAACTTCATTCTAAAAAAATTGGAATATCTCCAACCATGTTAATTATTTCAGGCTTATTAATAGCCCCACTGCCTTGTTGGTAGCCTCGGGAGAGACAAAGGCCAAGGAAGTAAACCCAAACATCAGTTCTAGAGTGGAGACCCTAAAGTGGCTAGATGTCATTGAACATCCTTCAGGCAGCTCCTGCAGCCAAGCTGGTGCCAAATGTGTTGCTCCATATGCTTTCTTTTGAACTATACTGGTGAGATTAACAAGGGGATCTTGACGACTAGGCATCTCAGGATCTCCATACCTTCTTCCCAGGCTTGTGATGATGACAATCAACACCCATTGTCCTTCAAGATGGATGAATGCCAACCATTAACTAATGTATCCCTTATATCCTTAAAAGCAACTATTCCAATTGTGATGTGAATATGTATATCTTTCCTAGGGTGAACCAAACATTTACATTAGATGTTTTTTTTACCAGAGTTAAGGACAACAAAGAGGTGGTCCTGGGAAGCAGGGGAGTGGCAACAGGATAGTTTTGAGTTGGTGGATCTGGCTATGTTTAAGGACTCATCAGAAGACCAGAATCAATGCAGCATAATTATCACAGATTTTATTAAGACATTCATGGATGAGTGTGTCCACACGAAGTTATTCAGTCTTCCCCAACCAGAAGCCTTAGATCAAGGGTTCCCAACCTAGGGTCCACAGACCTCTCGGTTAATGGCTGGAGTCCTTAGCATAAAAAAGATTGGGACCCCCTGCCCTAGATGAATAAGAGTTTCACAACCTACTGAGAGCTAGCTTAGTGGTTTTTAGGACTGGTGTTCTGCGGGAAAGTACATGAGGACCAGGTTTGACCTCTGGAAGGCCATTTTGCATACAAAGTGACAATTCTGAACAAAACTTGAATTACTGAGGGACGCTCGCCAACTGTGGCAGAATTTTAATATCATCACTTCCTCCATTGTGAGTAAGTCAGAGCAACATAAATGTCAATGAGGATTTGCTCTCAGATGAGCTCGAAGCCTTTTAAACTTGCTTTGATTGACAGAACATGGAGGCACCTTCACATGCCCCTACAGTCCCTATGACCTCAGTTTCTGAGTCCAATGTGAGAGCATCCTTTAGGAGGGTGAATTCACAGAAGGCATTAGACATTATATGTGGCCAAGTACTGAAGACCTGTGCTAATCAAATGGCTAGAGTGTTTACAGATAGCTTCAACCTCTCACTTATGGCAGTTTGAGGTGCCCACCTGCTTCAAGCAGGCATCAATCATACTGCTGCCCAAGAAGAACTTGGTAACCAGCTTAACAACTATTGTGCTGTAGCACTTACATCCACAGTGCATATCATCTTCTTCCTGAGAAGTAACCTGGATCCGTTCCAATTTGCCAACTGTCGCAACAGGTCAACAGATTTCATTTCATTGATTCTTCACTAAGCCCAGGAACATTTGAGCAGTGAAGATCCAGATGCTCTTCATTGACTAAAGCTCAGCATTCAACACAATCATCTCTTTGCAACTCAATGCCACCGGTCAAGATTGGACTGAGCAGTGTTGTTTGTTGATATTGTGGCTTTGACTTAACTGCTTTTTAGGTTTGTAGGGATGGTTTTCAGAGAAGTGCAAGGAGTTAAGATCAGGTTAGGATTTAGGTAGGATGAGAGGATCTTAACTTACTCCCCTTGACCTCTAATTCCTCTCAAGGAGAGAGGTCAAGGGGAGTAAATTAAGAGACTGGACAGGAGACTGACTCCAGGCAGGGACAATCCGCAAACAAATGTCAGTGATCCCAGAGGTCTGGTTGGCTGACACTGAAGGGACCAGTGAACTCCAAGTCAGTGAGTTCCATTCCTGGGTCAAATGTCCATGTGGGCATTGAGTGATAGTTATGGGCAGATGTCGTAAAGGCTGGTGACTCCCCCAGGACTGTCTGTGTCTGAAACTCCAGGTCCGAAGGGCCGTGCAAGTTCAGAAGTTGAGGCCCAAAGTTCAAGCATGTTGTTCATGAATTGTGGGGTCAATACCCATTCGTTGGTGAAGTCCAAAGTTCAAAGCTGAGTTTCGATATCCAGAGCACAGTTTAAAGATGACGACCGAAGGGAGAGGCTCGAAGGTGCCATAAAGGCCCAGGAGATTTAGTTTTGATGTCCTTGTAAGTCTGGAAGTTGAGGCCTGAAGTTCAAACCAGTCATCAGTGAGGTGAAGTCTTAAGTTGGAGACCTGATGTGTTCAAGTTTGAGAGTCTGAGTCTATGAATGGGAGGCCTTTCTGTTTGTGTGAGGTGTGGGGTTTCAAAGGTTTCAAAGGTACATTTAATGTCAGAGAAATGTATACAATATACATCCTGAAATGTTTTTACTTCGCAACGATCTACAAAAACAGAGTTTCCCCAAAGAATGAACGACAGTTAAATGTTAGAGCCCCAAGGTACCCCCCAGCTCCCCCCTCCCACGTGTAAGTGGCAACAAGCAACAATCCCCCCTCCTCCTACCAACAAAACAAACCATTGGCACCTAATACTCAAGCATGAGTGAGGCAACAGTAAAGACACAGACTTGCAATACTCCAAAGATTACTAGTTCACCCGGTATTTGACATACCACAAGCTCTCTCTCTCCCCCTAATAAGAAAGAAAGAGATGTCTCTGTTTCACAGCGAGAGGGGAGACATAACAAACAACTCACTGGTTTTCAATGTGAAAGGTCTGTTGCATCACTTTTTTCCGAGCTCTGTGTGTCCGAAGATCTCAGGTCTCTGGGCACACAGCCTTAGATCTTCCATCTCCCATGACACACATATCTCCTGCCCGGACACCGAGCTCCGATCACCCCATCTCCAGAGCCATGAAAGCTCAGTCCTCTGAAGACGGGCGAAGCTCTTAGGCCGAGCCCTTGGATTGCTGAATAACGGAAAATTCATGAAAACCCGAGAGCGGATCCCTTTCCCACAAAGAACTGTATTCAGCGGGTAATTCCAGGCCAGGCTCTTCAAAAGAGCCCTGAAAGGTAAAAATAGAGATATTAAAGATGGAAATAGACCTGTTTTCGAAGATACAAGCAAAGGAGTCGCCGTTAGGCACCACACACAAAATGCTGGTGGAACACAACAGGCCAGGCAGCATCTATAAGGAGAAGCGCTGTCGATGTTTCGGGACGAGACCCTTCGTCAGGACTAACTGAAAGGAAAGATAGTAAGAGATTTGAAAGTAGGAGGGGGAGGGGAAAATGCGAAATGATAGGAGAAGATCAGAGGGGGTGGGGTGAAGCTGAGAGCCAGAAAGGTGATTGGCAAATGGGATACAGAGCTGGAGAAGGGAAAGGATCATGGGACGGGAGGCCTAGGGAGAAAGAAAGGGGGAGGGCAGCACAAGAGGGAGATGGAGAATAGGCAGAGTGATGGGGAGAGAGAGAAAAAGAAAAAAAGGGAGGGGGGAAACAAACAAACAAAAAACTGATGGGGTAAGAAGGGGAGGAAGGGCATTAACGGAAGTTAGAGAAGTCAATGTTCATGCCATCAGGTTGGAGGCTACCCAGCCGGTATATAAGGTGTTGTTCCTCCAACCTGAGTGTGGCTTCATCTTGACAGTAGAGGAGGCCATAGATAGACATATCAGAATGAGAATGGGACGTGGAATTAAAATGTGTGGCCACTGGGAGATCCTGCTTTCTCTGGCAGACAGAGCGTAGGTGTTCAGCGAAATGGTCTCCCAGTCTGCGTTGGGTCTCACCAATATATAAAAGGCCACACCGGGAGCACCGGACGCAGTATACCACACCAGCCGACTCACAGGTGAAGTGTCGCCTCACCTGGAAGGACTGTCTGGGGCCCTGAATGGTGGTGAGCGAGGAAGTGTAAGGGCAGGTGTAGCACTTGTTCCACTTGCAAGGATAAGTGCCAGGAGGGAGATTGGTGGGAAGGGATGGGGGGGCTGAATGGACAAGGGAGTCGCGTAGGGAGCGATCCCTGTGGAAAGCAAAAGGAGGGGGGGGAGGGAAGGATGTGCTTGGTGGTGGGATCCCGTTGGAGGTGGAGTAAGTTACGGAGAATTATATGTTGGACCTGGAGGCTGGTGGGGTGGTAGGTGAGGACAAGGGGAACCCTATCCTGAGTGGGGTGGGGGCAGATGGGGTGAGGGCAGATGTGCAGGAAATGGGAGAGATGCATTTGAGAGCAGAGTTGATGGTGGAAGAAGGAAAGTCACTTTGTTTAAAAAAGGAAGACATCTCCTTCGTTCTAGAATGAAAAGCCTCATCCTGAGAGCAGACGCGGCAGAGACGGAGGAATTGTGAGAAGGGGATAGCATTTTTGCAAGAGACAGGGTGGGAAGAGGAATAGTCCAGGTAGCTGTGAGAGTCTGTAGGCTTATAGTAGATATCAGTAGATAGACCGTCTCCAGAGATGGAGACAGAAAGATCAAGAAAGGGAAGGGAGGTGTCAGAAATGGACCAGGTAAATTTGAGGGCAGGGTGAAAGTTGGAGGCAAAGTTAATGAAGTCAACAAGCTCAGCATGCGTGCAGGAGGCAGCACCAATGCAGTTGTCAATGTAGCGAAGGAAAAGAGGGGGACGGATGCCCGTATAGGCTTGGAATATGGACTGTTCCACAAAGCCAACAAAAAGGCAGGCATAACTGGGACCCATCTTTGGTTTGGAGGAAGTGGGAGGAGCCAAAAGAAAAATTATTGAGAGTAAGAACTAATTCCGCTAGACGGAGGAAAGTGGTGGTAGAGGGGAATTGGTTAGGTCTGGAATCCAAAAAGAAGCGGAGAGCTTTGAGACCTTCCTGGTGGGGGATGGAGGTATATAGGGACTGGATATCCATGGCGAAAATAAGGCGGTGGGGGCCAGGGAACTTAAAATCATTGAAAAAATTCAAAGCGTGAGAAGTGTCACGAACATAGGTGGGAAGGGATTGAACAAGGGGGGATAAAACAATGTCAAGGTATGCAGAAAGGAGTTTGGTGGAGCAGGAGCAAGCTGAGACAATGGGTCTACGATTTCCTCATGTTTGCCATTAGGCACCATTAGTCTTCCTGAGCTCCTCCTCGGCCTCCTAATCTCCTCCTTGTGGGTGGATGTGTTATCCTAATATATCATTCTGTTAAGACCAAATTTAACTTGTCTTCACAGATTCTTCTTTCCTTTATTATGTAAACTTCATTATTTGAAGATTTCATAAGACACAAAAGCAGGATTAAGCCATTCAGCTCTCTATCTGATCAAGGCTAATTTATTTTCTCTCTCAACACTATTCTTCTCCCTTCTCCCTGTAACCTTTGGTGCCCTGACTAATCAATAATCTATCATCCTCTGTTTTAAATAAATCCAGTTTCTTGGCTTCCACATCCATCTGTGGCAATGAATTCCACAGAATTATTGCCCTCTGGCTAAAGAAGCTCCTCCTCTTCTCTGTTCTAAATGGACATCCTAAATACTACTGGACTCCTGGTTTGATGTTTGATCATCTCTGTGTTGACCTCTTGCTTTTTTTTGCCATTTGCGCAATTTTATTCTTTTTTCATTAGTTGAATATTTGACATTTTTTAAAATGGGTTCCATGGTGGTTTTTTTTGTCTTATGGCTGCCTGCAGGAGAGTGAATCTCTGAGTTATATTCTATATACGTACTTTGATAATAGATGTACGTTGAAGCATTGTATCTTGGATGTCCTCTGGTCTTTGCCTCTCATAGTATTAGAAACATCCTGTCCACATCCATCCACTCTAGCAAGGCCTTTCAGTGTTTGGTATGTTTTCTATGAGATCCTCTGCTGCCCCCCCTATTCTTCTAAACTCTAGTGAGTACTGGCCCAGATTCATCAAACATTCCTTGTGCTGCCTTAATGGCAGTTATTTAGTTTATAATATTTTCGCTTAGTGATTTGTTAGCAATTTTTAGTTAAAGTTAGGATTGTTTAAGTAAATTCATTTGTCTGTAATATATCGCGGCTGCGATGACGTCACATCCGGTTTCGCCGCGTCTTGTGGGAAAATACCGGTTTGGGATAAACGCAAGGGTGGGGGTCGCTCACATGTGGCAGTTCAGCGCCAGTAGGTAGTTCTCTACGCACCAAAAACACAGTGAAAGCAACGCTGTAAGTCATTAGATAATCGATATGTTGAATTAAAATGTTAACGCCGATTCTGTTAAAAGTAACGACGGTCGATAAGGTTTATGTTTTCGTTAGTTAAAGAGTCGGGATAGTTTGTGTTGAAGTGTATTTAAAGCAGTCAATGGAGCAGGTAGATTCCGACTGTATGCTGTACTTTAATGTAATGTAGTTATTGTAGTTTTACCTTTGCAAGTATTCACAATGTAAATGTGATATTTAGAAGGAAACAAACACTGTACCAATCTTGTATTGTTTTATCAACAGTTTTCACCATACGTTAATGTGAAGAGTGAACAGTAAATGGTTAATCTTACTGCGACCTTGTTTTCATTGACTACGGTTTATCTCGACGTTTAACTCGGCGTTACGTTACACCCGAGCGAGAACGTTACAGTGAAAAAGCGACATTATCAGTTGTTTCAAGTGCAGCAATGTCAACTCGGTCCAGCATCAAGTCGTTGCCAAAGTCGTTGCCATCCTGCGACAGGTGCAGTAGGGCATCAAGTAAGGCCACCCAAGCAAGAGCTAAAGCAGAAGCCGCTAATGTGCGAGCGTGCTTTGCCAAACAAGAAGTAGAAGTAAAAATGGAAGCGGCTGCCAGAGAAGCCGAAAACCAAAAGGAAGCGGCTGCCAGAGAAGCCAAAAACCAGAAGGAAGAGGCTGCCAGAGAAGCCGAAAACCAGAAGGAAGAGGCTGCCAGGGAAGCCGAAAACCAGAGGAAAAAGACTGTCAGGGAAGCCGAAAACCAGAAGAAAAAGGCTGCCAGAGAAGCCGAAAACGAGTTGGAAAGAAAAAGGGTAGAGGCAAAGTTAGAAGTGCTGAAGCTAGAACGAGAAGCAGCAGCTGCCAGGGTGGAAGCAGAGTTAATAGAAGATGCTGAAGAAATGCATGATCCGGTTGATGGAAAATCTACTTCAGAAAAGATCAGGATGGAACGCACAAGAGACGATGTCCAATCTCAAATAAGCTGGAAGATTCGTTCTTCCGCTCCACACTTATTAGATAATGTCCCACTTCATGAGGAGTCTCAGAGAGGCCCGACTGCACCACATCCATCCGAGGAAAGCAATTTACCCTCGCAACCCCGCAATGAATCCAGGAATGAAAGGGCTCACGACAAGCACTTCTCGACACCAAACTTACCAGATTTGGGGAGAAGAGAGGCAAAGACCGAGTCCAGGACAGCAAATTCCATAACAGATGTACGCCCTCAGTCGTGTACCTGCAGACATGTTCCCTCAGCCCGCATGCCACTTGCAGACGAACCCGTAGCACGGTATTTAGCACAAGGGATCTCGTCACTTCAGGACTATACCAGTTCGACGATAAACCTGAAAATTACCGTGCATGGCACTCCACATTCACCAACGCTATCGACGGAGTCCAGCTCAGAGCAACCCAGAAGTTGGATCTTATGGCAAAATGGCTGGGAAAAGAATCATGCGAACAGGTGAGACGCATACGTTCAGTGTACATCAACAAACCCGAGCTAGCATTGAAGAAAGCATGGGAGAGACTTCAGGAGGGCTATGGAGCCCCCGAAATTATTGAAGCGGCGCTATGCCAACGTTTGGGAAATTTTCCTAAGGTGTCAGCCAAGGACCACACTAAGCTAAGAGAAT
The DNA here is from genome assembly GCF_048418815.1 of Hemitrygon akajei. NCBI lineage: Eukaryota > Metazoa > Chordata > Chondrichthyes > Myliobatiformes > Dasyatidae > Hemitrygon > Hemitrygon akajei. Next base: position 113,491,336 of record NC_133125.1, read on the forward strand.
TCGGAGATTTACTCATGGAGATTCAAGGGGCCAAAGAAGATGGCTACTCAGCTGGTCTAGTATACCTAAACACTCCAACCGGGATTAGACAACTTGTGGACAAACTTCCATTTGGGCTGCTGGACAGGTGGTTGTCCGTTGCCTCAGAGTACAAGGAAGAACACAGAGGTCGATTTCCTCCCTTCGAGTATTTCACTAGGTTTGTGTGCAAGGAGGTGAAGAAGCGAAATGATCCTAGCCTCATAGGTCCAGGAAGCAGTACAATTTACACCAAGCCAGATAAATCCTCTTTGAATAATTTCAACGTTATTAAACCAGTCTCAGTGCTTAAGACTGAAGTCTTTACAACTAACAACGACCCTAGCAAGAATTGTCCATTGCATAACAAACCCCACCCCCTAAAGAAATGCAGAACATTTAGGGAAAAACCCCTTGAAGAGAGGAAGGCCCTTCTCGAGGAGAAAAGAATATGTTTTAAATGCTGTTCCTCGACCTCTGACTGTGCTACAGAGTGTACGATCGCCGTGAAGTGCCCGGAATGTAATAGCACTAATCACGACGGGGCCATGCATCCCGGCCCGTTACCGCGAACCGACAACGCTCCTTCACCCCCACAACAGGATGACGGGGAGGGAGAAGCTCACTCCAGGACAACTGTTGTCAGCTTGAGCTGTACAGAAGTTTGCGGTCAAGCTCAGTCAAGCCGTTCTTGTTCAAAGATCTATCTCACTAAGGTGTACCCTAAGGGAGCCAAAGACAAGGCCATCAAAGCCTACGTAATTCTGGATGATCAGAGCAATCGCTCACTAGTCAGTCCAGAGTTCTTTAACTTGTTCAACATTGAGAGTGAGCAGTTCCCATACTACCTTAGAACTTGCTCAGGCAACATGAAAACTTACGGAAGGAAGGCTGAAGGCTTCCAGATCGAGTCCCTGGATGGTAAAGTCCTCATCTGTCTCCCTCCACTCTTAGAGTGCGATGAAATCTTGAATAACCGCACTGAGATCCCGACGCCAAGTGCAGTGCTACACCAGCCACATCTCCACCACATCGCCAAGCACATCCCAGAACTGGATCCAAAAGCAGAAATACTTCTGCTATTAGGGAGAGATGTTCTCCGGGTACACAAGGTTAGGCAGCAGGTCAACGGACCACACGATGCCCCCTTTGCGCAACGCCTGGATCTGGGCTGGGTGGTGATAGGAGAGGTGTGTCCTGGCAACATACACAAATCGACGGTTGACACACTCAAGACCAATGTGCTAGAGAGTAGCCGCCATTCGATTCTTCAACCCTGCACAAGTTCCATGTGTGTCCAGGAAGCACAACAAGGCTTTAACAAGCGCAAAGTAACTGACGAGACGCTGGGTCAGTCAGTCTTCGCTCAAACGGAGCATGATAATAAACTTGCTCCATCGGCTCAAGACGCCATCTTCTTAAAAACAGAGGACACAAAGCAATGGAGACAGGTCCAGGCCCTAGCAAATCGGTTCTGGTCTCGTTGGAGACAGGAATATCTACCTTTGTTGCAACACAGACAAAAGTGGACAGAACCCCGCAGGAACCTTCAAGTTGGAGATTTAGTCCTGCTCAGGGACAAGCAAATCGCCCGCAACTGCTGGCCAATGGCCAGAATCACTGCCACATTCCCTAGTAGGGATGGACATGTCAGGAAAGTCGAGTTGAAAACTACTGACCAAGGCGATGTGAAAATTTACCAAAGGCCAGTTACAGAAGTCATTCTACTTCTACCTAATGACTGATTTAGAGACTGAAGTTTGTATTATGTTCATTGTGACCTTACGAAGGTCAAGCGGGGAGTGTGCTGCCTTTATGGCAGTTATTTAGTTTATAATATTTTCGCTTAGTAATTTGTTAGCATTTTTTAGTTAAAGTTAGGATTGTTTCAGTAAATTCATTTGTCTGTAATATATCGCGGCTGCGATGACATCACATCCGGGTTCGCCGCGTCTTGTGGGAAAATACCAGTTTGGGATAAACGCAAGGGTGGGGGGCGCTCACATGTGGCAGTTCAGCGCCAGTAGGTAGTTCTCTACGCACCAAAAACACAGTGAAAGCAACGCTGTAAGTCATTAGATAATCGATATGTTGAATTAAAATGTTAACGCCGATTCTGTTAAAAGTAACGACGGTCGATAAGGTTTATGTTTTCGTTAGTTAAAGAGTCGGGATAGTTTGTGTTGAAGTGTATTTAAAGCAGTCAATGGAGCAGGTAGATTCTGACTGTTTGCTGCACTTTAATGTAATGTAGTTATTGTAGTTTTACCTTTGCAAGTATTCACAATGTAAATGTGATATTTAGAAGGAAACAAACACTGTACCAATCTTGTATTGTTTTATCAACAGTTTTCACCATACGTTAAAGTGAAGAGTGAACAGTAAATGGTTAATCTTACTGCGACCTTGTTTTCATTGACTACGGTTTATCTCGACGTTTAACTCGGCGTTACGTTACACCCGAGCGAGAACGTTACATTCCTCATACTCCTCATAGTAGCATAGCAGTTAGCATGGTGCTTTATTCTCTTATTGTTTTCCACAACATATGGCAGTGATATTAATTTGTTTCTGATTCTGACAATCAATGTGCAAAAGACAAACTGTGTAAACACAAACAAACCATAACTATGTAAATAATACTAAGAATATGAGTTGTACAGTCCTTGAAAGTTAGTCCATAAGTTGTACAATCAGTTCAGTGCTACAGTAAGTGAAGTTCTCCACTCTGGTTCAGGAGTCTGATGGTTGAAGGATAATAACTGCTCCTGAAACTGGTGGTGTGGGATCTAAAGCTTCTGTCCCTCCTTCCTGATGGCAGCAGCAAGAAGACAGCATGGCCTGGATGGTGGGGGTCCTTAATAATGGATGCTGCTTTCTTGCAGGTGTCTGCAATGGTGGGGAGGGTGTTTCCTGTGATTGGACTGCATCCACAGTTTTTGTTGGCTTTTCTATTCTTGGTCATTGGTGCTTCTACAGCAGGTCTTGATGCAACCAGTTTGGATACACTCCTGTGTGCATCTGTTGAAATTTTTTAAAGATTTAAATGACATGTGAATCTACACAGACTTCTAAGAAAGTAAATGCACTGCATGTCTTTTTTGAAATGGCACTTATGTGCTGATCCCAGGACAGACCTTTTGAAATGATAATGCCAAGGAAATTAAAGTTACTGACCAGCTCCATCTCCAATCCTCTAATGAAGATTAGCTCATTGACCCCCCCCCCCGGTTTCTTCAATTTCTTGATGATTAATTGTTAATGATCATAGTTAATAATCATAGTTAATGATCAGATCTTTGGTTTTGCTGACATTGAGTGAGAGGTTGTTGTTGTGATACGACTCAAATAGTGAAATCTCCCGACTTCATACTGATTCATCAGCAGCTTTGATTAGTCCATACATTGGTGTTGTCAGCAAACTTAAATATGGCTTTGAAGCTGTACTTAACCTCACAGTCATACGCATAAAGTGTGTAGAGCAAGGAGCTAAGCTCTCAGCCTTGTGGTGCACTGTGCTGATGGTGATCATAGAGGAGATGTTGCTCCCATTCCGTACTGACTGGGGTCGGCAAGTGAGGAAATCAAGGTTCCAGCTGTACAAGGAGGTATTGAGTACCAGGTCCTGGAGTTAATTGATTAGTTTCAAGGGGATGATAGTGTTGAATGTTGAGTTGTAGTTATTGAAGAGCACATTCCAGATGCTCCAGGGCTGAGTGAAGAGCCAATGAAATGTCATCAGCTGTTGACCTGTTGTGTTGCTAGGCCAATTGGAGTGGATCCAAGTCACAACTCATGCTTATCTCAGTGTAATTCAATAGATCACAGATCTACAATCAAGCCAAACTGTGTTTAGAAAATACATCAGATGTCTCCCAATTATCTCATCTCTATTATATCATTTCATCCTGCTTCATAACTATATGAATTTAGAAGCCCATTATCATTAAAGAACTCGGGTCATAGAGTCATAGAAAAGTACAACACAGAGCTAGCCGAACTAGTCCAAAGTGTTATTCTGTTGTATGTTTGACTGCTAGCACATAGAACTATGAGAAATATTATGTGCTTAACAGTATCAGACCATAAGACAAAAGAGCAGAAGTCGGCCATTCAGCCCATCGAGTATGTTCCGCCATTTCATCATGAGCTGATCCAATCTCCCCTTTAGTCCCATTCCCCCGCCTTCTATTTGAAGAGATGATGGAAATATTTTGCTACGCCAATAATCTAAGTATTATTTTCAAAGACTTTTGTGAATAAATCCACACTTGGAACAACCCATTTTGCTCCTCTTTGGTTCTCTCCAGCATTTCCTTCGCATCACAGGCAGATTTTGGAAATTCATTGGTTCCACACACAATATGATGAGAAATTGCATGGTAAATTTTGAAGAGAAAAGGCCTCAAAATTACTTTTACATCACATCCACCAGATCCTTTAATGCAGGTTCAGTTAATTACATCAGGTTTGCCTGCAAAGTTAAACTCACAAAGTGTTTTATTAAAGAGCACAAAGACAGTGTTATTTTATACGCTTTATCCCAGATGATAACTTGTTGCACTGAGTTCCACCCTAAATATTGTATCAAAGTTTATACATAAGCCTCATACATACTACTATAATATACAATATTATAGTACAATGTGCTGCAAGATTAATTTTCTCTCTTAATCAATCAGCAAATTATTGTGGGTCAGAATTTGCTGAAGTCCAGCCAAGGTGCCAAGTTTAGTTTTGAGAAATGCAGTTGATAGCGCGCAACCTTCTTGAGAGTGAAGGATTTGGTAAAAACTCTTCTTTGGGGAGAAAGGACCATCTGTGATCTGTGTCAGTGAGCCATGATGAGATTCGGCATGTCAATACAGTTGATGTTAATTTAACAGTTAGCTGGATCACATGATGAAGTGGGTGCTAGTTCCACATGGAAAGGTTATACAGCCACTCTCAGATTCTCAAGACGGAAGTTGAATTAGTGCTGATGGTCAAAAGCTGATGCATCTCAATTCTCACTGCCTCTGAAAGTGTGTAAACCTCTGGTGGCCCTGGAAATAAGGAGCCAGGTTCACTTTGCAGCTCATATGGATTATATGAATAGATCACTGACATTTACTAATAAAGGTTATTTTCTTATTTTTTATTTTTTTCTTCTACATATATTTAAATTAATTTACAGGGCTTGAATGTATTACAACTAATTTTAAAATTCACTTGTAAGTATATTTAAAACATTATTTGAATGTATGGTCAATGTCAGTGAACTTTTCTGACTTATATATACTAGATGTTTAGGTGTTACTTTGGAGAAGACATTCTAGTCCTCATTGAGGGATCAGTAGTGGAAAGCTCGGACAGCTTCAAGTTCATGGGTCTTAATATCTCAAAGCATTTCTTCTGGATTTAGCATACTGATGCAATCACAAAGAAACTCTACAAATTTCTACAAAAGTATGGTGAAGAGCACTCTGACTGGTGCCATCACAATCTGGTATGGAAACTCCCAGGCACATGATTGCATAGGCTGCAGAGACATAGATTCTTCAAGTTCCATCACTAGCACAACCCTCCCACCATTGAGGACATCCTCAAGAGGCAGAGCTTCGATAAGATGGCATCAATCATTAAAGACATTCACCATCTGGGAAATGCCCTCTTCTCTTACCATCAACGGGAAGTGGGTACAGGAGCCTAAAGCCTCACACTCAGTGTTTAGGAACAGCTTCTTCTCCTCTGCCATCAGATTCCCTAACATTCTATGAACCCATAAACACTAACTCATTATTTGTCTTTTGCATTATATATTTATTTTTTGTAACGTATTATAACGTTTATGTCTTGCATTCTACTGCTGCTGCAAAGCGACACATTTCACAACCTGTCAGTGATGATAAACCTGATTCTGATTTTGATTTTGCATCAGCCTCCAGAAGCCCACTCCACCCTGTGGAGGGGACACGTAATGCAGACCTCCAGCAGAATGATGCACTGAGATGTGGGAATGGTCTTAGTGTAGGGGCCAAATGTGGGCAATTGTTCGGATAGTGTATAATTTGGTCGAATGATTTGTGAATGTATCTCCCAGCATTTTTCTGATGATAAGGGTGATTTGATTTGATGTAGGCTGAGCTTCCTTTAATGTATCAATGTGCCTAGGGCCATAGAGTCGCACAGCTTGGAAATTGGCCTTGTTACAATGATTACTTCTTAAGAACAATGATCAGTTAAACACAGAGACAATTTATATTTACTAACAAATGCTTCTATTGGCTCAGTTCATAAGCACATGAATTTACATAACTGAATACCTGTGTGCCTGACGATTCATAAACAGTCAGAAAATAGGAAAAGTAATGCCGAGGAAAGGAGTCTGCACTGGTCAGGCACTCCTCGTGGTCCACCGCATCTGCGATCATTGGTATCTGGAGATTTGTCGCTGCCTGTGGTCCTCAAGTCCTTCATTCTTATTCCATCCCTAATCAGATTAATCTCTGATGCTTCAGTTACATTGGCTCGAGGTTATCTGACTGACCCGTGTCAGGTTTCATTGTATGTAGCCCAGGGCTACAAGCAATATTGTTTTATGGCCGTCGCCTTCAATTTTGTAACTTTGGTGACATCTTTTGTTCTATTCAACTCTGCGCTGACTCTGGGCCCAGATAACGAGATTACTTCTGCAAACTTCCAATTTTAAACAATAAGCAGCTTCTTATCTGAGAGTGGTCTCAGGATTAACAGATCGTTTGAAGAAGCTCCTTGAGCCTATGTTCAGTTGCACTGATTAATTTATCCAAGAGCAAGAATCTGTTCATCAAACAGTTCACAAAATGATGTCTGTAAGGATAGTGTCACAAAATGGCCACCTCCATTCCTGTTCACTGATTGTAGTCCTTTCTGGCCACTAACCTGCTGGCCCAATAGTCTGCACTAACTATCAATCATCATTTACACCACAGTTCTACAGAAAACTTAGGGTCACACATGTGGACTTAGTGCAGGTATGAAGTTATACCCACTAACTGCATTTGTTTTTCTCCAGTGTAAAGGATACTATGAACATAAATACAGTATATCAGACTGAAGAAATACAGGTGAATCATACCTTTTCTTGATTTTGGAAGCATTGCAGATTGATCGTGTGCATTTACAGAAGTTGATTGATTTTTTTTGCACTCTGCAGAACCTGCTTCAGGATTGAAAGATTTTGAAAGATAGCACCACTAAGTTGCAACTATTTGCATGCAGCTCTAGTGGGAATCATCAAATATTCCTGTTTAGGACTGCTACAGCTGAAATCCACATCACAGCCATGTAGCATTGTTTTATGACATTTAAAAAAATGTAAAAATATATAGCAATACACAAAATTGACCAACTTCAGATGCAGACTTGGTTCACAAGCACAGTTCCCATTTAAGAAAACAGAAGTGGGTACAGCATATTGGTTTACAGATATAATTGAAACACAGAAGCTTTAGACCTGCTCTCACTCTCATTACTATCCTGCTGATGAATATATAGTCTCTGGAGAATAAAACTGAAGACCTCAGAGCAATATGGCTTTATCAGAGGGACATCAGGAACTGCTGTGTACTTTGATTCAGGGAAGTATGGCTATACCCTACCATTTTGGATGCAACGCTACAGCTCGATGTCTTCCCCATTCTCTGTAAAGAAGGACAGCTTAGTCTCTTAAAGGTAGAGGAAGTAGAATATGCTTTACGATGAACTCATTGTGGTGTCTCAATCTTGCTCACCTGACGTGGAACATCTAGCAGTCAACTGTCATTGATTTTAGCTGGTGAGGGACTTTTCTGTCATCATCCTGAAAGCAGCGTACATTTCAACTTAGGCCAATGTCAGCCAGGCACTACAGAAGTTGGGTATCATAATCAGCAGGCATGGAACCACACACCTTGAGAGGTTAGTTGTGGCTAGAGTCATCTCTTGCCTAAGCAAGGACCTGGACATGCTGTAATTTGTCTATATTGCCATAATAGGTCTACAGCAGATGTTAATCTCACTGGCTCTCCTCTCAGCCTTGGATCAACTGGACAATAGTAATGCCTACTGTACATTAGGCTGTTGTTTATTGATTACAGCTCAGCGGTCAAACCAATCATTCCCTCAGTTCGACTCAACAAATGCCGAAAGCAGGGCCTCTGTACCTCCCTCTGCAACCGGATCCTTGACTTCTTCACCTGGAACCCACAGTCTGTGTGGATCAAAAATAACATCTCCTTCTTGGTGACAACACGGACACATCTCAAGGACGTGTGCTTAGCCCACTGCTGTACTCTCTCTTTACCCTTGATTCTGTGATTAAACACCGCCCAAATGGTACCTATAAATCTGCCAAAGGCACAACCTTTATTGGCAGAATTTCAGATGCTGATATGGAAGCATATAGGAGCAAGATACTGTAGATCTGCTGATTGAGTGGTGTCACAACAACAACCTTGCACTCAGCAGCAATAAGAGCAAGAAATTGATTGTGGACTTCAGGAAGGGGAAGACCAAAGAGCACGCAGCAGTCTTCATCAAGGGATCAGCAGTGGAGAGGGCAGGCAGTTTCAGATTTCTGAGTGTCAAAGTCTCTGAGGTTCTATCCTGGGCCCAACATATTGAGTCATTTGCAAAGAAGGGACAGCAGTGATTATATTTGAAGAGAATTGGTATGTCACCAAAGACACACAGAAATGTCTACAGATATACTGTGAAGAGCATTCTAACTGGCTGCATCACTATCTGGTATGAAATGGCCATTGCACCGATCAAAATAAGCTGCCGCAAGCTGTAAATTCCATTAGCTCCATCATGGGTACTAGCCTCCCCAGCATCCATGACATGTTCAAAAGGTGATGCTTCAGAAAAGTGAAATCCATCATGAAAGACCCCTATTACCAAGGACATACCCGCTTCTCATTGCTACCATCAAGGAGAAGGTACAGGAGCTTGAAAACATAATTTTTCAAGAACAGTTTCTTCCCCTCTGACATCAGATTTCTGAATGGACAATGAAACAATGAACATTACCTCAATATTTTCTCCTTTCTTTTTGCACTACGTATTTAATTTAATTTAATTTTCTTTATGTATTTTTAAACATTTATAGATATTATTTTTATGCATTACAATGTACTGCTGCTGCAAAGCAACAAATTTCATGATATACGCCAGTGATGTTAAACCTAATTCAGATTCTCAATTGCACTATGAAGGAGCTGTAGGGTAAATCTGGTTTTGGGAATCTTATGAGAAATTTGAAGTTTGATAGATCCTTGGAGGGCAATATGCTTTGGATCAGTAACCTCTGTTGAATTTGAGCAGTGACAGCAGTAGGGTTTAATTACTGGCACTGTCTATTGGATGAGTATCTCTTTGCCGGTCACTTCTCATTTTGAGTTTATTTCTGTTTTCTGTCTTTGCCTCCTCCTGCCCAACAGACATCAATAACCCGAATCTTTGCTTTTTCCAATAATGAACAAAAGTGTGTGACAATGAGAGATCTTTTTTCTTTAAAATTCAGTTGAGATAACAATCAGTGTAGAAATAAGATACACAGCCGCTCAAGTCTGCAGTGCCAATAAATAAGATATTGATTGATCCATTTTTTCATTTCCAAAATGGAATCTAAATCGATCAGGCAAAAACTTTGGGTCAGAATACAACCTCTCATGAAAGTCTGCATTGAACTACTGTTTCTTGCGTGTCTTGCATCAGATTGTAGTTGCCATTCAAAGTGATTTACATGTGTGCGCCTCTTGTGAAATCAATGTCAAAACAGGTGACATATGTGATGTTTTCCTCATTAGCACATTTTGGTAATGAGTGATTTCAACCTGAAACAAACTGATATTAACCAACATTACGATTGCACTTCTTAAAGAGAAGATGTTCATTGAAACCATCCTGTACTAACTGTGCATGTTGGCAAGCACTGTGCATGTAGGGGAGCACAACTGATATATTGCAGGTTTTGAATCCATTATGAACTAAAAGGAAAGGAAAAGGGAAAGAAGGACAAAGCCAAAAGTGATGCTGGGGATCTGACCCTAGAGTGAACTCACATATTTAATTGCGATTGTAATTAGCAAGAAATCCCAACTTTTGGCTACTACACTAAACCTCACAACATTCACAGATAAAATTCACACTGTGCACACATTTCCAGCTATTCAAATGTTGTAGACATATGTACCACTGTTTGCAGCACATAAAAATACTTACTAAATAGATTCATTAAATCATGACTCCTACCCTTGGTCCCTAGATTGGTAGATTTTAAATTGTGTTATGGATATTCACTTTGCAGGGCCCAAGAGGCTTATTTCTATCCTTAGCTTTCTACAGTACCAGCATGACACTTCCAATTGGTCAGCGTTGTGAAGAAGGTAAACTTCTGACAGATATTCTTTGGTTAGCTTCTTCTTGTGAACAAGAACCAGTCTTCAGTACTTAATGTGGATTGGGACGATAATCAGTTTGAAGTGAAAAGCACAGCTTGGCAAATTGAGTGACAGAACACAAACTGCTAGTCCACAATGGTCGGGTGGGGTGGGGGTGGATTTATTGACTTTGAAGAAATATTGTTTGCAAAGTGGAGTGAGTAAGAGACTTTTAGTCTGGATTGTAGGACAACAATGTCATGCTAATTGATCTACATTGAACCAGGGGACCATAGCAAAGACATTTGCACCACTGTCCACAGAAGCTTTTAAACCATTGTATGAGTTACTTTGTCCCAGCAAAGGTATCTGGAAGTTATCACATACAGATGTTGTCATCTAGTAGCAAAACAGTATAACTGTTAGAAAGCTTTGGGGTTTGTTAGGAATGACAAGGAGAATGACAGAAAGATGAGGTGATTTCTCAGCCATCAGTTTCAGTGACTGATGACTTATTCATCTGCAAATCATTGTTATGTCCTTTTGGTTTGTAAGAATTGCAACTATGTTTGGAAATCCTTTGCAGTTTGTAAATCTCTTGTAACTTGGATTTTTTTTATAAATCATTAATACTCTGAGTGTTACATGTGTTAAGAACTAGTTGTCTAAATTTAAATGTGTCTCATTAATTTTTTTTTAAAAAAAGACTGTGTTTCAACTAGTTAATTAGCTGGAAGAATCTCCTCTTTTGTCCTCTTTTGTTCACAATCTTGCCCCTATTGAGACTCAAGTTATTCTGTTCACATCATTCAACCAGCGGTACACCATATCATCATTATTTTTGATGAGGCCAACCACCATTGTGACATCAGTGAACCTGATGATTTGGTTTGAACTGGATCTAGCAGTGCAGTCATGCGTGACGAGTAGTGGCTGAGCATGCAGCCATGAGGGAGGAGAGGGTGGCACAAGTGCTCAGCTTAGTGGCACTAGCGATGCTGCTGCCAACATGGACTGACTGTGGTCTTTCTGTCAAGAAGACCAAGATTCATTTACAGAGAGAGGTGTTAAAATCCAAACACTTTCTGCACCATTTCTTTTGTAAAGGCCTCAGATGTGGCAGTCTATAGACAAAGAATGATGAACATACAGACAGAGATCCCTGTCTAAAGAAAACTTGTGAGCTGCCTGTGAGCAAAGTAGGATCTAACCCCAATCTGATGCATGACTTCTGCCAAGGTTACAACCCATTCTTTCCAGCTGAGATGTAAAGTGCTCTTCATCAACAACTGTGTATGCAGCCATGATAACAAGCACAGTAGAAACATCTTTTATTATAACACAAGCAGAAACCACACAGTGTACAGAATGCATGTTGTACTGGAAGCAATACGAATGTCTGCAAGGACAAGTCAGGGAACTCCTGGCCGGCGAGTTGAGTATCAATGGTGGGAAATTTGTTGCAAGTGATGCTGAATGACAGGGTAAAGGCAAGGACTGATTGGAAATAGTTAGCATGGCTTTGTGCATGGGAAGTAATGTCTCATGGATTTGATTGAGCTTTTTAAGAGACAACGGAGAGGATTGATAAGGGAAGCATGATAAACTTTGTCTGCATCAGGAATTCCCAATTTAGGATCCACAGACCCCTTGGTTAGTGGTAAGGGTCCATGGCATAAAAATGGTTGGGAACCCCTGGTCTACATGAACTATAGCAAGGCCTTTTACAAGGCCCCATGTGGTAGGATACTCTGAAAAGTTTGCTATCATGGGATCCAAGCTGAACTAGCAAATGGATGAAAATTGACATAGTGGTAGAAGTTAGAGGATGGTATTGGAGGAGTTTTATTCATACTGGTGACCAGTGCTGTGCCACAAGGATTGGTGCTGGATCCCACTGTTACTTATCACATACATCAACAATTTTGTCAACATAGTTAATAAGTCTGCAGATGACACCAAAAGTGCAGAGGACATAGAAGAAGATATCTAAGATTACAATAGGATTTAAACTAGGGAAGTGGGCCAAATAATGGCAGATGGAATTTAACTTGGATCAGTCCAAGGTATCACATTTTGGTTAGAGGACAAATTTATGTACTGAGGCAACAGCCTACTGGCCATCAAGGACAGAAAAGTGCCAAGAAAAGGGTGTCAATATCATGAAGAATCCCACCTACCCTGCTTATGGACTGTTTGTCCCACTCTCATCAGCAAAGAGGCTACATAGCAACCACGCCAGGACAACCAGAATCAAAAGCTGTTACTTCCATCAAGCCATCAGGCTGATAAACACTTCAACCCATTAACCCACCCACCATCACTATATCATTTCCTGTCAGGGTCACCTTATATACAGGCACTCCTATGCCTAGTGTTATTTCATGTAGGTACAATCATTCTATGTATATAAGCCAATGTTATGAATTTGCAGTATACTAATGTGTTTCTTTCTATTCTGTTCTTAATGCTTATTGTGTGTTCTTTTTACTGCTACATTGGATTTGGACTATCAATCATTTTGTTCTCTTTTACCCTAGTATGTTGAAGAATAACAATATACAATGCTGAATCTTGAATTTTGGATCATGAGTGGCACCTTCGAGATAAGATCAAGCTTGAAGTAAAAACAGGAAATCTGAGAAATCGTCGGCACATCAGGGAGAAGCTGCAAACAAAGAAACCGATTGATGACCATTCATTGGAACAAAGAACAATTATACATCAACCTTACATACATCAAGTTGCAAAAAAGGGGAAGAGTGCAGTGATTAAAGGGAATGCCTGTGATAGGGAACTGTTGCCTAAGGTACCCACCTGGTATCCTTCACACCTCCATCTTCTCTGCAATATTTACAGCATGTGTATTTTTATTTCCATTTTCCAGCATTTGTAGTTTATTGCTTTGCATTAGCTGAGAACAAAAAGATGCATATATAAAAATAAGGTTTGCTGTATTAGGAGAATCTGCTAAAGGGGAAATGCAGTCAATATTTGATAAAAAAAAACTATCTGGGGATGCAATTGTTGTGTTTTGTCCATTCCAAAGATCAGACTAATTCAAGGAAAAACTTGGGAGTCCAAGAATGCAGATCTAACTTCAAGTTTACTTTAGTCATGTATCACATTGTAATGTGATGCTATATGCATTTCACATATTTATACATATAATCTGTAATGGATTATTTAAACAAACAAGAATGCTCAGTCAACCAACATATATACAAGATTATTCACATATTACTGAAATATTAAATGCAAAACAGCAACAGAAAGTGTGTCTTCATAAAATAGCAGTAGAAATCTGGAATTTTACGTTCCCAATATCCAAATTGCCAAGGTTATCTGAAATGCTGAAAATGTTTCTGTTAGGCAAGGGTGTTGAGAGAAAATGAAATACTGTAACTAAATGAAGATCAGTCAGCATCTAAATGAATGGTGAAACTTCTTGAGAAGTTGTCTTCGTTTCAAAGGTAGTTCTACTAGAACATTCATGACTATCATAAAATTTTCTTCAGTATTCAAGCAGCAACTTGTTAATCAAAATCAGAAGTCCATTGCTGAACGTGAATGATAGACTAATAAGTTTCTGGAATTTCCTTAGAACATAGAAGGAGTCCATTCATTCCACAGGGTCAACTACAGTTCTCTAAGCAATGCCAGCCCCTTATTTATATTTCTGCATCCTGTTCTCTTGCACCTGCCCATTAACATCCCACTGTGTCTGCTTCACTGAGACTATGTTACAGTAGTCAATTAACCAAACTATGAGTGTGCCTCTGCCATCGAAGAGGAAACCAGAGCACCTTCAGTCTTAACCAGACGTTCCACAGGACAAACCCACAACTAAGCTGTAAGTATGTCTTGCTTATTTGCACTTTGCTTTTCTGACCATTTTAGCACTGGGTAACTCAGGGACTGAAATAAAAGTGTCCAAGAGCAGTGATGCTGAAATATTATAAAGATCCATTTAAATGAGACAAGAACACCCTAGACAGCCAGGAATGATACCGATCAAACACGCCAAGGGATCCCATTCTCATTCAAAACAAACACACTCTTCTTAAGACTGGAACTCAAAGGCCCTTTTAATCCCTGCAAAACTAGTTTAGTGCAATCCAAATTCCAGGTCACAATTCACTGAGTAACCTTTAAATTAAATGGTTGGCTTCTCATTTGATCAACTGCCAACTCATAGTTTAAGTTGCATTGAATTAAAAAGGAGATTGGTAACAAACTCTTACTTTAGAGCCTAAGATTAAATAATAATAATTAAATACAGAAATTTCCTACTGAATAATATAAATTTTAGTTACGTAATAAATTTTATAAAATCCTTTGCGTTGTCTCAATGTATATGTGTATACATATGTAGGCTTGTATATATATGCTGTGCTTTCAGGATTTGCCAATCAGTTAAATTTCTTTTGGAGCACAGTGTCATGTAGCAATTCCTTAGCTCAAGATAACTTTGTTAAACAGGTCACTGGTGTGATTTTGTGCTGCTTCGTTCATACTGGAGTTTTCAATTATGATCCCAGTGCAAAAGCAAAGAAGGAAGCCACTCTAACAAGTTGGACAGCTTTTATGATCAGTGTCAGAAATTCATTTTCTC
This sequence comes from Hemitrygon akajei, assembly GCF_048418815.1. Taxonomy (NCBI): domain Eukaryota; kingdom Metazoa; phylum Chordata; class Chondrichthyes; order Myliobatiformes; family Dasyatidae; genus Hemitrygon; species Hemitrygon akajei. The sequence goes on from NC_133125.1 coordinate 113,506,354, forward strand.
TCAAGCAACTACCATTTATCCACATAACAGAACTACAAAGCTCCAGTCCTTAAAAAGATAACCAGAAAGCCAGACCATACTGTGGCGAGGAGCTGACAGATGAGTGTGGGGTGACACTAATAAAAGTGTAATAATCTCAGAGTTGCTTGCTTCACCACCCCCCAAATGTAGAGTTTGCAATGAATGAAACTGACTCCCACATTGAAGTCCTTCAATATGCATGGAGGTTGGTGGGGTGAAGCGTGGCAAGAAACCATCGAAGGTGGCAACAAGAGAGAGCAAACAGGAAGTAACAAATCAGGTATTAGCCAGGTGTGTGAATCATAGGAGTATTGGCCACCTAGTGTTCAATTTTTCTCCCATCAACTAACATGCCCAGTCACATTTGCAAACTCAAAAGATGCCCATCTCCAACAAATATCTCACCACGTACACAAACCCACAAACAATCTGCTATACTCAGAGACCCAGCAGATTTTGGGCATGTTCGAAATCCAGACCGGTACACATAATATGCTGGATGAACTCAGCAGGCCAGGCAGCAACTATGATGCTGCCAGACCTATGGGAGGTATTGCCTCTGAGAGAGTTCCAGGAGACGAGACTCGAGACCATGAAGCTTGAAGATTGGGCACGAGTGCAAGGTTCACTCCATTCCTTGCAGATCTCACCAATTAAAGTGTCGGGGAAGACTGAGAAACATCAAGGTGAGTGCAGAATGCGAGCACATATTCACCACCGTCTACCACCTTCTTGCTCACTGCATTCGAATGATCTCTCTCTCCCTCGATGCTGTCAAAGGAGAGTTATGGGTCTGCAGTTTGGGGATTGGACTATAGTTCACATTATTCTGTGCTTTGGTTCATTCTTTTTGTTGACGCTTGTGTGATTTGTTTTCGCATGTGGGGCTGTTGATGTTTTTCTTTGAACAGGTTCCATGGTTTTCTTTATTTCATGGGTGTCTGCAGGAAGATGAATCTCAGGGTTGTATACTGCGAACATACTTTGATAATAAATGTACTTTGAATCCTTTGGGTTCCTCCAGCATTTTGTATGTGGTGCATCTGCCAGACTCACCTGCATCTCTTCCTACCCCCAGTAATCACCTGCACTCAGAGACAGACCTCAGACACCCCTTTCCAACCAATATAAACAAATCAAAGGGAGCCCCAGAAACACATAACCGCATTCAGAGGTATCTAGGTATCTTCCCCCCCCCCCCCCCACCCCACTCTCACTTGCATGCACACGGAAATCGCTCAGTGGAAGCAATATCATTCTTGTTTTAGCATGAAAGCCCTTTCTTCAAAGTTCAAAGTAAACTTATTTCACAGCAAATTGATTATCGACATTCGTATGTTACCATATACCATCTTGATCTTCATTTTTACCGGCATTTACAGGGAAAAAGAAATATAATAGAATTTTGTGAAAAACAATATGTAAGCAGACAAAGCCTGACAAACATCCAATTCACAAAAGATGATAAACTGCAAATAAAAATAATACTGAGAACATGAGTTTAAAGATTCATTGAAAGTGAGCCTGTAGGTCATCAAATCAGTTCAGAGTTGTCGTAAGTGAAGGTGAAGTCAGAAGTTATCCAGTCATGTTCAGAAACCTAATGGTTGACAGGTAATGATTGAATCTGGTGGTATGGGACATAAGAGTCCAGATATTAATCCTGCCCCAAAATCTCAGATGATGTTAATGATAAGGAAGTATTCAAAAGGTTAATGCAGAATGCCAATGATTTTCTGAGCGAAATGCATGACTTGTCACAAAAAAAATGCACCAAATCGTATTCCTATGAGATTTTTGGAGCAAGGAAAGCAACAGTTCTGGTCTGGAGGCTCCTCACATTTTTATTGTGCCAGCAGCACTGAACTGTATTGCTGGACTGCAGCTAATGACAAACCAAGGTTTGGGCTCCCTGGAGTCACAGAAAAGAAGATTAATTGTTCAAGATCTACGGTGACTCAAACTGATCCTGTCAAGCTTGGTTAACCGTTAAGTCACAGTCAGGTAGAATAGAGAGATCCCATCTGGGAACAAATTATCTTGCTTGTTGAACCGAGAATTAATTGCTGGGATTTGGTTAATGCATTAATTGTGTGATTTGGTTCCTTGAAATGGATGATGTCTGTACCCTGCCCTGTAAGGGATGAAGCATCAAGCTAGAAAACAAAACTATATCAGGATATCATAATTTCCACCCCACCACGTATCTCTGACAATGATCCTTCATCTTTTTTTGAAGCTCTGTAAATGAAATCTAGTCCCGTTACTCTGATTTCCTGACAATTGTGATGGAAATATTTGTTTCTGGACTCAGTTCAAAACTCATTCTACAACATAACTTAAGAAGAGAAATTCCAGGAAAATTCATAATGTTATTTGTCTGATTATAAAGTCTGGTTCAACAGACAATAGACAGTAGGTGCAGGAGTAGGCCATTCGGCCCTTCTAGCCAGCACCACCATTCACTGTGATCATGGCTGATCATACACAATCAGTACCCTGTTCCTGCCCTCTCCCCATATCCCTTGACCCCGCTATCTATGAGCTCTATCTAACTCTCTCTTGAATGCATCCAGAGACTTGGCCTCCACTGCCTTCTGGGGAAGAGCATTCCACATATCCACCACTCTCTGGGTGAAAAAGTTTTTCCGAATCTCTGTTCTAAATAGCCTACCCCTTATTCTTAAACTGTGGACTCTAGTTCTGGACTCACCCATCAGTGGGAACATGCTTCCTGCCTCCAGCGTGTCCAATCCCTTAATAATCCTATATGTTTCAATCAGATCCCCTCTCATCCTTCTAAATTCCAGTGTATACAAGCCCAGTCGCTCCAATCTTTCAACCACGAAATGGTAACTTAACTTGCCTAGATCTTGGTAATTTAAATGCAGGCAACAAATTGTTGCCTGTTCTTTGATCAATTCAACAAAACAAAATTGTTGATTTAATTAAAGGGTCACACTTCTAGTAAGATGGCAACGCAGATTTGGGTTGGCCCTGCCCATCAGTGCTGCTCTCTGGTGTTCACTTGGTGGAATACAAGCCAGAATGCATTTGTCTGCTATTGTACTAGTGTGTGGTGATTGGACTGTTGTGTGCTTGTTCTTGCCGACAACATCCCATGCACCATCAGTCGATAGGATATGACACTCAGGAACTTGGTCTATAATATATATTTTTTTGTGTGTGACAGTATGTTTATTGCTATCATAATTGTATGTGCTATATATGCCTTGTGCTCCATTTGCCTTCTTGATTACCAGTTGCACCTGCAAACCAACCTTTTGTGATTCATGCAACAGGACTCATATTCCTTCTGCACAACTGCATGCTCCAATCTTTCATCTTTTAAATAAAAACATGATCCAATTGTCCTTCCATCATAGATAACTCTCATTTACCAATGTTATACTCCATCTGTCAAACTACTGGTTACTGACTTAATTTATCTATATCTCTCTGCATCCTCTGCACAGCTTGCTTTTGTGTTTAATTTGGTGTCATCATCAAACTCAGAAACGCTACACTCAGTCCTCTGTTCTAATTTGTTAATGTTTCTACTGAACAGTTGTGGGCTCAGTATTGATCTTTGTGGCATTCTATCCACCATTGACTGCCAACCAGAGAAACACCTATTTATCCCAACTCTCCGCTTGCATGTGAATTAATGTTCTTTCTGACCCTAAAAAGTATATATTTTTTTGTTCTCTGTTGCCTTGTGCAGTCCATTTAAGGACTTCTAGTTAAGCTGCATGGTGCCATGTGGCAATAGGCCATCAATATCATGAATCCTTTATCAACAGAGCTTCGAAATGCTAACAAAAATGTATTGATATATATATGTACTTTGATAATAAATTTATTTTGAACTTTGAACTTTATTATAAGTCCCAATGCAAATTTGAGGGGCAAATTGTCACCTTCTGCAGGGGGGCGCACTTTAGGAACAGAATGCAATATTGATTTCTCTGACATTAGATTATTCACACACTTCCGTTTTGTCTGCAACACAATTGGCATTTTCTGCCCATCATCATTTCAGATCAGATTTTCCTGTTTTTTATTGCAAGGTCTAGCTTTCTAGGAACATCCCACAGCTTTCTGTTAGCAACGCAATACATTGACAGAACTTAATCTGAACTTAACTGCTACTTCACTGTCAGAGATTTTAATTTATTCTGCTGACCCTTCCCCCATATTTTCTGCAACCTGGGAGTATTTTTTTCCTTTCACTTCCAGTTCTGATGAAGGATCCCAGAAATGAAACACTCAACCTACTGCGCTTTCGCAAATACTACCGAAGCTGTTTAGGGTTTTCACCGTATTTTGCTTTTTTATTTCAGACGTTCAGCATATGTGTTTTCTTATATTTCCAGAAGGCTCCATACGTTTTAGCCAAATTCTTGAGTCACCTGATTCAAAGTGCACACAATAAACCCAACAGTAGAGTTGCAGTTCACTAGCTTGTTACTGCCTAGTAATGAAGAATCAGGAATCAAGATATGCCAGTGAGACTGATGAACTATACTGGTAATACTTCTGGATGTCCTTGTTATAGCAATGTAGAGAAGAAGACAGATATGCAAGATGACCTATCAGGAAATCTTAAGGAACATCAGACAAAAGGCTGAAAAGTGATGAAGTAGCCTTAGTCCAATAACTTGATCTATTTCTTTCCTCTGAAGGGTTTGTTTCTTTTTTTTTTGTTCATACTGACAGTAACAAAAAAACTTCTACAAACATTGTAAAATACATTCCTGAAGATTGCAGAGTGGATGAAATACTGTAGTGCAAGGGTGATGTTATTGTGAAATATTCTCCTGGTAACTGGGATCGGTGCGTTGCCATGGTAATAAGAGATTTGTGAGCTCAATGATGACGTGAGTCGGAAGGAATTGAAATACTCTTCTAATTTGTCTGCTTTGATGTGCATATATCATCTGCTATGGCATGATCAGCAGTGAAGAGGTTGCATCAACTTAAAATAGAAAGCAGCAGAAATGAATTCCTAGTAAAGAATCCATGGACAGGATCAATCCAAAATGTAAGTTTACAACTTCCTTACTGAAATGCAACAGACCTGGTGAGGTGTCCTTGTATTCTAAAGGGCTGAAGTTATAAGACTCCACTATGACCTATGGTATCAGTTAAACAGGAATGCATTATATAGAATCCCATGCAGGAAGTTCAGTCTTAAATCTCCATAAAACATTTCCACCTCTTTAGCTTTGTTAAAATTCACCACACATTGATTTGGATGTCTTATTTCCGATTTCCGTCTTTCACATCAGCAAGTTCTATGATTGAGAACTTTTATCATTTTTTTTTCTAATGAGTGCAGGAACAGGCAATATCAATCAGAAATTGTCAAGATATGATGCTTGATTAGCTAGGGTGCCCAAGACTTTTGCACAATACTGTAGTAACTGGATGTATTGCACCCTACAGCTGCTCCCGCAAAAAATGATATACGTGAGTGATGATAAATCTGATTCCGATATGGGTCTCTATTGTGGACTGAGAGTGGAAAGAGAATAAGGAGACGGGAATCATGGTTGAGAAAAGGAGAAAGGAGACGTGAGGGAGCAAGAAGCACTAGAGATATTCTGTAATGATCAATAAAACAATTGTTTGGAATCAGATTACCTTGTCTAGTGTCTCAGGGCTGTGTGTGTCTACATCCGCGCCAACCCTTGCCTCCGGCACTCCGTCTCTGCCACCTGTCCAACACCCCTCCCACAGCACACCACCCTCGCCATTCACAAGATCCTTTGTTCCTGCCAGATTTACAAACTCACTCTCCACTCCCCGTTGATAAATACAGTACTGTGCAAATTTTTTAAACACCCTAGCTATGTATATGTGCCTAGGACATTTGTATAATACTGCATGTCTACTCTGTTTAATCATTTCTCAAACAACAAACAGAGAATACCTGGAATTAATTTTGCAAACTGCATACCTTCCACTGCCTGTATATATTTTCTTTGGTAAGGCAACAAGATCTATGCATAGGATGGTGTGTGTGTGTGTGTGTGTGGGAGGGGAGTGTTGGAGGGACAGTTGGCATAAAAGGAGTGTCAGTGGTGGCGGTTTGCACAGGTGCAGCCACACCCAGCCCCAAGACATAAGGCGGCCACTATATTCCAAACAATTGGTTTATTGACCATTACAGAATGTCTCTCTGGTGCTTCCCGCACCATCTTCTCTCCCTTCCTCTTTTCCCAACCTTGATTCCCCTCCTCCTGCCCCCTTCACATTCTCAATCCACAACAGAGATCCAAATCAGAATCATGTTTATCATCACTCACATATGTCATGAAATTTTTTTTTTTTTTGTGGCAGCAGTACAGTGCAATACATAAAATTACTACAGTACAGTGTAAATGCCTTAGGCACCCTAGAATAATATATGTACACAGTACCATATGATAGATGATTAGTTGAAAATGCTGGTCAGGAGTTCAACATAGTTTTACTGATTAATATTTGATTTTCTTAAATATGGATTTGTTGGAATATATGCAAAATGTAATCCGACTTTGTTAAAATCCATTCACAGCTCTGACAAAGTCTACGAGAAAGCAATAAAAACTAGGAAGGTCCACAGAGCAATACACTGTTTTATTTTTAAGGAATATGAGTTAAGAAAGAAGGAGGTTTTCAACAAAAGGCACAGATGCTATTGGGCATATCTACGTGAAAGGTTGCCGTAGAAAAGAAGAGCCCATCATCAAAGATCTGCACCACCCAGGCTCTTTTCTTGCTGTTGCCATCAGGTAGAAGGTACAAGTGTCTCAGGACTTGCACCACCAGGTTCAGGAACAGTTATTACCCCTCAACTATCAAGCGCTTGAACAAAAAGGGATAACTATTTCTGGTGTTCCCAAAACCGACTGTTTCACTTTAAGGACTCTTCATCTTGTTATTTCATGCTCTCATTATTTATTGCTATTTATTTATATTTGTATTTGCACAGTTTGTTGTTCATTGATCCTGTTTAGCTACTTTGCAAAGTTTGCCTTTAGGAATAAGGAATCTCAGGGTTGTAAGTGGTAATGTATATGCACTCTGATAATAAATTTTACTTTGAACTTTAAGCTTTCTTTCCATAATTTGAAATAAAAAGAGAGAATGCTGGATGGACAGACAAGATTACTGACTTGAAATGCTAAGCAGCAAATATCTGCTGGAAGAACTCAAAAGATTGACCAGCATCTGCTGGGGGAGCAAGAGAAAGTATTGTCAATGTTTCAGGTCACAACTGTGCTTTGGGAAAAAGAGGGAGGATAGTCAGTATAAACAGGATTGGATGTTCGGGGGTGGGGGTGGCACAAGTGAGACAGGGACTATTAGGTGATTGGTGGACTGAGGAAGGATAAAGGGTAATGGGCAGATCAAAATTTGAATGAGATTGGGAGGAGGAAAGTTGAAAATAGAGGCAAGAGAATGAGTAGATAGGGTTAAATTGTAAAAAAGGCAGATCGAGCCAGGTGTGAGAAGGGGAGGTTGAAGCTAGGAGAGTGATAAGCAGGAGCACGAAGATCAACGATTTTGGAATCAGTTAAGTAAAAAAAAGGTGATAATAGATACCTTAAGAGGAGAGGTGAAGGGAAAATCCTGCAAGAGGATTAAAACTTTGTAGTCGGAGCCCATGGGTAATGCCAGGACCTGTGATGATTTTAAAATCATACATGCCTCAATAACCCAGGGAGTTACATTGGCTGGAGTCAGGGTGTATGTTTTGGCTCTTGGCAGGGTCTCCCAGTGCAAACAAAGGATAAAAGACAGACTAAAAGTGGTCCACTGGTTCTGCAGGTGCTTCATCTTGGGGCTAACAACCATGATGGGTAAAACAAAACTGTTACAGAAACAGCAATGAAGAATCCTTCTACATATGAGTGTGACAGTATTTCTGAGTCTGTATCTGGAACTTGCATGACTGATGGTAGTGAAAACTGAGCTACTCACACGATGGAGGAAGTGCTGAATGCCTCCAGGGATGGAGGACCTTCATTGCTGCCCTAAATGCCAGTGATGTAATGGGCAGTAGAGAGAGGGCAAATGAAGCCAGGTACAGGAAGGGGAAGTTGAAGCTAGAAGAGTGGTAAGCAGAAACATTAAAGACAACAGTATTAAAATAAGTAAGAAAGGTGACAATGGGTAGTATTAGAGGAGAGGTGAAGAGCAAATGGAACCAGAGCTAGATGGAGGAAGGTAGTGAAGTTGGTGGGTGAAAGGTGCTGGTAGCAAGGTAGCTTGAATGAGGTAGTGAAGGAGGACAAAAGTGAGTAATAGTCGTGGAGGAGGGGAAAGGGGCTAAGAATCTTTCTGTTAAAAGGGCAGTGCACACAGTTGCAATGGTCTCTTCATATCGCTTTTATGATTGCAAGACTTTCCTGGATAGTAAAAACATCAACTACTGCAGGTCTTCCCCATTAGCAAATAGTTAGATGGCGATAGAGATGGACTTGTTGCATACTGTGTTGTCTCAGGGACTTGTTATGTACCATTGTGCGGAGGCAATGCCCTGTCCAGCAAATGGTGTAAATGATTGTCTTTGATGATTTTATTGTGATCACAAGACCTTGTTGGACATTGGTAAAGTAGAAGACTGTAAATCCAGTTCTCTAGTTCATTGGTAAGACTGGCTGCAGAGGAGCTGTGTTGCCTCAATATTGCACAGACCTGGCCTTCAGGTTGAGGTATTACCTGTTGCAACTGCCCAAGGGAGGAGGCATCAGAAGCTGTGCAGGAGAGAGCAGAGGCCTCTGTGGGCATGCTTGAATTTGTGCTGCTCTCCAGTGTTTGCTCGGCGTAGTATAAGCTGAATTGCATTCTTCTGTGGCTGCACAAGTGTGTGATGAGGAACTGCTGCTCGTCCTTGCAGATACGTGGCTCCAGGACAACATCTCATGCACCATCAGACTACAGGCTACGCCACTCAGAGATTCGGGCTATTTTTTGTGGCCGCATGTTTTTCTGCCATTGTAACTGTATGTTCTATCTGTACCTTATGCTGTGTGTGACTGTTGGGACTGCATTTTGCATCGTGGCCCCAGAGAAACACTTTCGTTTGGCTGAATTGATATGTGATGTTGAATAACAAATAAATTAAACTTGAACTTTAATTTGAACGATGGGAGGACCTGAAGAGGATCAGAAGTAGAGTGGGGGGAACACACCAGAGGTGAGGGTTATTGAAATTGGAAAACTTACTGTCATTACAACGGGTTGTGGTTAATCCATCCATTCCTGTACATCAAGTTCAGCTTCACTCCAGCAGGGGAGACGGTTCAAGATGGCCAGGTCAGTGTGGGAATAGGAAAAGTAATTGAAATGACATGCAGTTGGGAGGACAGGACAGCCATTGCAGACTGGGAGTGAAGTCGCGCTGTAAATCAATTGCCTGGCCTGAGTTTGTACTTGGAAGGGCTGTTTAAGTCACATGATGGTTGCAAGGAGTAAGTATAATGACAAGTGTTACACCTCCTGCAGCTGCAAGGGAATGTGCCAAGATCAGGGACAGCTTATTGAGTAGGGATGAACCAAACAGGTATTCACAGATGAAGTGTTCCCTGCAGAAGCTGGAAAGGGGTGAGGCAGAGATGTGGCTAGCACTGTGATCTCATTGTAGTTGTCAGAAATGGTGAAAGTCGATGTGCTGAATGTTGAACCTAGTGGGGTGGAAGGTGAGAACTGGGGAGACTTCATAAACACAAGTTTCTGCAGATGTTGGAAATCCAAAGCAACACACATAAAATGCTGGAGGAATGGAGCAGGTCAGGCAGCATTTATGGACACCAATAAACAGTTGACATTTTGGTGAAGACATTTCAACAAGAGTGGAAAGGAAGGAGGCAAAAGCCAGAATAAAATAGGTGGGGAGAGGGAAATGATCATAACCTGGCAGGTGTTAGGTAAGACTTAGTGAGGGGGAAGGTAGTTAGGTGGGGAAGGACACAGAGTAAGAAGCTTGGTGAGTAGAGTTGAAGTAAAGGACTGAGGCAGAGGAGGTTCACATGAATGATTCAGGAAATTAAAGGGTTAACATATGAGAAGCATTTGATGGCTCTGGGCCTGTACTCACTGGAGTTTAGTGGAATGATGGGTGATCTTATTGAAACTTATTCAATACTGTAAGGCCTAGACAGAGTGGATATGGAGAAGATATTCCTATAGTGGTTGCCTAGGTCCAGACAGCACAGCTTTCAACTAGAGAAATGCTCGTTTAGATCAGGGATAGGAAGGAATTTATTTTGCCAGAGGGTGGGGAACCAATGGAATTCATTGCATTGCTGTCTGTGGAGACCAAATCATTGAGTATATTTAAAGCAGGCGTTGATGGGTTCTTGGTTAGTCAGGATATAAAAGGTTACAGGAATAAGGTAGGATAAGAAAGATAATAAATGAGACACAATCAAATGGTGTTGCAGACTTGATGAGCTGTACAACTTAATTCCACTTCTCTGTTTTATGTCTTTATTTTAGGTGACATACACAATGGATATGTTTATAAAAACAACTGTAGATGCTTCCAAATGGTAAAACTTGGTGTTTTTCATCCTAGGAAGACAGGATTTGTCATTATCAGAAGCACAAGCATCATAGCTGTTGTGATAGTCATTAACTCCCTAAGGAACTTGGGACATAGATAAGCCATATTTAATGAAATGACTACCAAACTAGCAACCTTATGACCACTTTGACTATTTTGTACTACAATGGACTTTGTTGTTCCTTTATTCTAATTGTGATGTTTTTTGTAAAAATTGTGTATATTTTTTATTTATTGGAAGGTGTAGAATAGATTCTGTACATCCCAAAGAAGAAGTATTCTGAAGGCAAGATGACACAACTATAGTTGACAAGAGAAGTCAAAGTCATTATAAAAGCCAAAGAAAAGGGATTTAATAGAGCAAAAATTTGTGGGAAGTTAAAGGTTTGGGAAGCTTTTAAAAACCAACAGAAGGCAACTAAAAATACCATAAAGAAGCAAAAGATGGATTACAAAGGTAAGCTAGCCAATAATTTTAAAAATGATACCAGAAGTTTCTCCTGATGTATGAAATGTAAAAGAGAGGTGAGAGTAGATAGCAGACTGCTGGAAGATGATGCTGGAGGGGTAGTAATGGGAGACAAAGAAATGGCGGAAATACTGAGTAAGTATTTTGCATCAGTGTTCACTGTGTAACATATCAGCAGTACGCTGTAAGTTCAAAAGTGCCAGGGGCTGGAAGTGTGTGAAGTTGCCATTATTAGGGAGAAGGTTCTTGGGAAACTGAAAGACCTGATGGTAGAAAGTCACCTGGACCTGACGGTGGATATACCAGAATTCTGAAAGAGGAAGCCGAAGAAACTGTGGAGTTATTAGTAATGATCTTTCAAGAATCAATAGATTCTGGCATGGATCCGGAGAACTGGATAATAGCAAATGTCAAATGCTGTGTACTATATCTTATAGTCTTAGAGTCTCATTTATCGAGATTCAGCACAGAATAAAACCTTCTGAGTGGCAGCCCTTCGAGCCATGCCACTCAGCGATCCCCCGATTGAATTAAAGCCTAATCACGGGACAACTTACAATGACCAATTAACCTACCGACCAGTATGTCTTTGAACTGTGGAGGAAACCCATGTGATCACAGGGAGATCTCCTTACAGGCAGCGGTGGGAATTGAACCCTGGTCATCTGTACTGTAAAGCATTGTGCTCACCGCTACGCTACCGTACTGGCCTCAGTTTAATTTACGTCTTTCAGGTGTGTGCTCTTTATTCAATTATTTGTGCCTGCGATGCTGCTGCAGATAAGTTTTTTTTAAGACATTGATCATTCCTGCATTTAGCTGGCTATTTCCATTCCTAAGCATTCATTTAAAAAGTTTTAAAGAGAAATTTGGATAGGTACATGAATGGGAGGGGTATGGCAGCCTGTTGTCTGGGTGCGTGTCAATGGGATCAGGCAGATTAATGGTTTGGCATGGACTAGATGGGTCGAAGGAGCTGTTTCTGTGCTGTAGTGTTTAATGACTCTGTGACTGAGCACATGGGAGACAATGGATGAACTTTGAGACAGAATCCCTTTCAGCCATTAGCTTTCTGATAAAATTTCTATCGTGTAGAGCATATCAGCATTATGGCATGTGTTGGAGAAAGTAGCTTTGTTCACTGCCCTGCAGAGAAAGCAGTTTTCCCTGTGTACACACTGTGCCAAAAAAACTTCTAATTAATATGAGGATCCTAACAACACTATCAGACCTCAGATTATACATCTTAACAAGACTCTCATTTCCCTGCAAGGAGCATTAGCTGCCGAAATTGACTTGATGATCACAGTAGGCAGCATTTAGGTATGATGTTAGTTGGAAGTAACTTGCAATTGGAGTCTAGCCGGTGCCTCATTCACATTCAGAGTGGTTGACGAAGTGTAAAGCCATATGGACTTATCTCTCTTCATCTCAAGTATTCTATTTTCATGTTTCTTTTCCATGTGACATTATGGAAGCCATAATTATCACTTAGTTCTCAGTATGTCCTCCTGACAAGTGTGATTGTAGAGATATTTCAATTTGTGTTCTAACTTATAAATATTCTGTTAATGTAATGCAAGCAAATTGTTGTTAATGTGCATTGCTGAATATTTCCCAGTATCTTTGAGAGACACTGAGACAGTAATAACAGGAGTGAAATATTCTTCCATGCATCAGGAGCAGAGCTTTGCTTTTAACGTTTTATGGCAGTGATTTACAATTGGTTTATTATTGTCACATGCACCAAGATACAGTGAAAAGCTTGACTTGCATACTGTTCATACAGATCAATTCATTACCCAATGTATTGGGGTAGTACAAGGTCAAACAATAACAGAATGCTGAATAGACTGCAACAGCAACAGGGAAAGCTGAGTGAAGGTAAACACTAACATGTAAGGTCATAATGAGGTAGATTGTGAGGTCAAAAATCCATTTTAAAGTACTAGGAAACCATTTAGTTTTATCAGCCCAATGAAGGAGGGGAGTCGGGAGAATGCATAGGGTAGCTAGGGTCTTTGATTATGTTGGCTGCTTCACTGAGGAAGCGGGAAGTACAGATGATGTTCATGGAGGGGATGCCGTTTTCTGTGATGTGCTGAGCTGTGTCCACAGATCCCTGCAGTTTCTTGCAGGCACTGGCAGAGCAGTTGCCATACCAAGCCATGGTGCTTCCAGAGATAATGATTTCTGTAGTGCATCGATCAAAAATTGTTAGGGATTGAGGGGGATATGCCAACTTTCTTTAGACTTCTTAAGTAAACTTTTTTAACCATGGCGTCAATGTGGCTGGCCCGGGACAGGCAAATGGGGGTTATTACTCCGACAAACTTGAAGTTCTCAAACCACTCAACCTCAGTACCACTGAAGTAGAGAGAAGCATGTGAACTACCCCTCTTTCTGAAGTCAATGAAGCTTCTTTCTGAAGCTCTTTTGTTTCGTCACCGCAGAGAGGAAGGCTATGGTGAATGCATCTTCTTAATAAGCTGTCTCTCAACTTCCTGTACTCTGGCACACTATTATTTGAGATATGGCCCACTACGGTAGTCTCACATGCAAACCTGTAGTTGGAGTTAGAGCTTAACCTGGCCAAGCAGTAATTAGCGTACAGAGAGTGGAGCAGATGGTTGACGACTCAGCATTGTGGGGCATCGCTGTCGAGAATAATCACGACAGAGGTGTTGCTACCTGTCCTTACTGATTGTGGCTTGCTGTTAGGTAGTCAAGAGTCCAATTGCACAGAGATGTGCAAAATGGTAAGACAACAGTGCATTTAGACACAGCGGCCCCTCAGAGGCCAAAGTTGTTTTGTTTTCTTTGTTAAATGTGTTTTTTTATGATTGCAAGAAAACCACAGCACTGAGCAGCTCTATGATCTGAGTAGCTGGCCAGGATGTCAGTGGAGCCCGCCAGCTTGTTGCCGGAAGACCCAGCCGGCATCGGAAAAGGAGCAGGCCGTTGTGTTGGAGCAGCTGCCCGGGATGTTGGAGGAGCTGGCTGGGATGTCAGAGGAGTCGTGTTTCTGACTACTACTCGAAGGCATCAGAGATGGTGCGTGAAGGTGGCATGCAGTGTAACCATGGATAATTGTTTTTGACATTTCTCTTGCAATTGCAAGACCCTGTTGGACATTGATAATGCACGATGCCGCAAGCCTGTTTCCCTCCTTTGGTGGAACAGGTGGCGTGGGAGCTGCGTAGCCTTGGCTGTAGCGAGGTCTAGGTCTTAAACTATGGCCTTGCTTGATACTGTGGTCCAAGTGAGGAGACACTGGAGGCACTGTAGCCTGGTGTCCGTGCTTGATTGGGGGCTGCCCTCCAGCGTTTGATCAGTGGAACAATAGGCCGGATGCCAGGAACTGTACCATAATTTGTGGGACTTGTCACTCTGGGTATTAGACTATGTATATATGCTTATTTTGCTTGACTAGGTTGTTTTTTTGCTTACTATTTTGAATGTGCTGTGCACGTTTTGCATCTTGGCCCCAGAGGAATGCCGTTTCATTCGGCTGTATCCATGTATAGTTGAATGATAATTAAACTCGATTTGATTTGATTTGATTTGCCTCCCAGGATTTGGAGTTTTTGTGATGAGAGTGCTTATAATTATAGAGCTGAAGGCATAGCTGTAGTCAATAACCAACAGTCTAATGTAGGTGCCTTTATTGTCCAGATGCTCTGGAGATGACTATAAGGCAGATGATGGTGTCCACCATAGACCTGTTACAATTAAGGAGGATGTCAGTGGGTTGGAATTTGTCTGGAAAGCTGGAGTTAAGGAATCCCATGAACAGTCTCTCAAAGCACTTCATGATGATGGATGTCAGAGTCAGCAGATGTCATGAAGAGTGTCATTACCTTACTTTTCTTCGGTATTGGGACTATCCGGTTTCCCTTAAAGCAGGAGGAAACCTCAGATTGAACCAGGGAGAGGTTAAAAATGCCTACAAGTATCCCCCTACCTGCTGATCAGCACAGGATCTAAGGATACATTATGCAGCAGACCCAATTGGCTGAAAGGCCTAATTCTGCTCTTGAGTCTTTTGGACTTATAGTCTTATGATACAGCCAAAAACATCATCAAGACTAAATGCTTTAAGCAGGTCCACTCCCCAGAAGACTAATCTTAACGTTCATAATAGTGATTATAGGTTCCTGTACACTGGAGGTTATTGGGATGGGTGGTGACATACCAATCCTTTACTTTTCAAAACACACTTAACATGTATTGAACTCATCAGGAAGTGATGTGCATTGTCAGCGATGCTAGCTGACTTTGTTTTGTAGCCTTTTATAGCATATAAGCCCTGCTACATCTGGCAGCTGGTCTGGGACTCCATTTTGAGATTAGATTAGATATAATCAGCTTTATTTTTGTTTTTGCCTCTTACCCTATCAAAACATACATTCAAATGCATCGATCTTGTCAAATCAAATCAGCGAGGATTGTGTTGGGCAGCCCACAAGTGTTGCCACAGTTCCGGCATCAAAAAAGAGTGCCAACAACTCACTAACCCTAATCTGTATGCCTTCGGATTGTGGAAGAATCTGCAGCACCCGGAGGAAACACATGTAGTTATAGGAAGAACATATTGTGACATTCTGGGTGGGGGCATGGTCAACAACCCACCCCTGCATTTCTAATGACCAGTACTGTTTATCATTCTTGTGTTAAAATGCTTTTATGGGATGATGGTGAGAAGTTCCAGTTCATTTATTGTTACATTTTAGCTTGGGTTATACAGTAATTTACTTGTGTATTTGTGGGTCACCCTAACTGTAACCGGGTGTGTGATGGTCACCTCCCTCGTCAGTGTGAGACTGGTTGGATTCACTCTCCAGGTCATGGTGCCCGGTCTGTTTTGTGTTTATCACCATAAAACGGTTGTTGAGTTAAAGAGCTTCGGTGTCTGTCATTATGGACCAAATGCTTGCCACAGTATATTCACTTTACAGATGGTGATGGAAATTCAATCCCAGTCTTAGAGCTTGTGCTGTAATAGTGTTACACTAACTGCTCATCCCCCTATGACACAGTATCTCTTCATATAGAAATGGTAATGTCTCTTGGCATTGCAAATTCTTGTAAAGATCGAATGATGCTGATTCTTCACTTGTGAAGATCAGGAATTCCCACCTGTGTTATGTAGGTTTACAGTGAAGTTCATGTGCGCGGACGAATTCCACTCTTTAGACCGGGGGACATTCCACAATAGCACAGTGAGCTGCGACATCTGTGGTGACCGCAAGGCTGTAGGTTGAGTATTGGAGTTTTCCTTACCCTAGACGGACCGCCTGGCAAGGCTAACAAGTCCAACCTACCTGCGTTTGGAATTAGAGCTGTCCTTTTCCTTCGCTGGCTGCCAGCCAAGGCTGATGAGACGAGCTTGCCTGTCCAGTTGTACTGCTGGAAATTCAATTGTTCCATGACATAGCAAATTCAGTAAGAACAGGGAGACCACATAAAGGCATTGCTATGGGAAACAGTAGTGTAAAAGAGGCCATATACAAGTGACCTCCTGTTGTGTAAGTCAAACAGTGGTCCTGCGGCAATCACTATACCTGGAAAGGAAAGGCTATGGGAGATGTTTCTCCTTCCTTAACTGAGCAGGACGTCCAACCCAGGACTCATGCATCCCCTGTAAAGATCAGGGTCATCTCATTTGAACATCACACTTCTAGTCTTCAGTAGGGAGTAGATTTTCTGGTTTATCCATGCTTTCTGGTCTGGGAAGTTATGCATGTGAAGTACTATTTAGACAACACAATGCCCATGAACAGTTGAAAGAGATCAGAATTAATTAACTGAGCTTTGTAAACAAAGGCCAAGTTGCTGAATATTATCTGAATGCAAAGTTTTTTAAGAATAAAATGCATGTTGAAACTACTCTATTGTAATTCAGCTTGGTTTTTTTCCCATAGCCTTAGAAATATAACAATAAGCCCAAAAAACTGATGTCTGTGGTATCGTGAAGGAAAGAGAAGATCAAGCATATTGAAGGCTCAAACTACAATTGTCATTCAGAATATGCATGATTCCTTGCCATGTATTCTCGATCTCTATTGCAACTGTAATAGTCAAATACTACTTTTATTAAATGGAATTTTTAAACACAAGGAATTCTGCAGGTAAATGAAATCTTGAGCAATACACACAAAGTGCTGAAGGAATTTAACAAGTGAGGCGGCATCATTGGAGAGGAATAAACAAATAACGTCTCAGCCTGCAACACTGACTATTTATTCCCCTCTGTCACCTTGTGTGTGAAATAGATTATGCCATAGGTTGCATGATTCAGTCATGTATAGGGAATCACCTCAAACACTCAACCTTTGGTCCAAAGACATAAGTTTAAGTCCCATCATAGCAAGTGCTGAATTGAAACCCAGCTTATCCAGACTTTTAAAAAGAACTAATTATGGTGAATGTTAAAATCTACCTGGTTAATCAACTCTCTTCAGGGAATGAAACCTACCATCTTAGACTGTATGTTGCTCTTGACACATTTGTATGGTTGATTTATTTCTTCTCTCATTTCAGTAATGGAAGTGGGTGGAAAGTAAATACCAGCTTTGCCGGTGATTTGAATGAATGAAAAATAAAAGGATATTAAATCATTGACTCTACCCATGGTGCATGGAGGGAGAATATTTCCAGAATGGCAAAAATGCAACTCATTTTGGTGACATTTAAGAAGGGTTGGAAATTTGAATGGGTCATCCAAGTCATGATTCAGTCCAGTGCTAATCACAGCTGGTGCATTTCCATGACTTCTTTTTGGGTATAATATTGTAGAGGAAATTGAATCACTTTGTTCCAGGAGTGAATGGAACTTGATGGTTGTCCTGGAATAACCCTATTTTATCATTATGGAAGAGATTTCAATGCAAGTTAAGTTCCTTCACTAATCATTATATTCCGAAACCTTCTCAAATTTAGCAATTTGGCCACATTCAAGACTGTTGTATTAAATTCCTTGCAGATTATTACAAGGGATGTCTTCTGTATCGGCCATGTGAAGCAAATCACTTATTCCAAATCTGTCAAGTTAAATTCGAACAAATTCTTGGATTTTCAGCTGACCTTCTTGTTCCTTATGGAAAGTAGTAGACCGCACATGTAATTCTCAGAGGACCAGAGAATAAGCTATCAATATGAAATAATTTGTTCATTTATGGTTCAGTTACAGAGGATTATGCTAGTCTGTGTTGACTTCCAGAAATGGTCTTAATACCTAGATGTTGCAAAACTTATCCATCATCTCATGACAATCCTTTCAGCAAAATCAGATAGTACTTGCCAAGGAACTATGGTTACTCACTGCATGCATGCCTGATGAGAGCTTTCCTTAACCCCACCACATCTAAAAGCTCAAGTACAATTATAGTCATTTGAACATTTTCAGGCACCCTATTTGTCAGCTGAGTGAAGGATGCTGTAACTGAATATTCTGGTAGTTTCTATAACTTGCCCGCCCCCAGAACCTGTCCTTTGAACAAAGTGAGCTACACGGAGCACCAGGTGGCAGTGTGGAAACTATTGCTATGGGGGGGGGGGGGGAGAAACTGATGGAAAGAATAATCAGCAAATAAATTAGAAGTGAGTGAAGGGGCAAGAGAATCAAGGAGGGTTGGATGATGCAGTTTTGGAAACTGGAATCAATTGATTGATTTTCAATTAACAGGTGATACCACTTTAATTTGTGTAATACTGTTGGAATAAGATATGTTGAAAATTTACAAGTAGTTTTAAGATTGATGAATTGTGTTAGACGTGAATTGGAAATGATATGGATAGCACCAAAGTACAAATGAAAACCAGACTTCAGAGGAAAACCAATTGACAATATGACATCTACTAATACTTTAAAGACATCAAAACCAGTCATTGAAATTGAGACGTTCTAGTTTCACATTATTCTAAATTATGCAATCCAAAATAATAACTTAATATACCCACACTGAAGTCCCAGTATGAGATCAGAAATAAATTAATTAGTAAATTAATCACCTTATGTATATTAATGATATATTACTGCCACTTAACACATAGTTCAAGACATAGTTTATTTATTTATTTATATTTATTTATTTACAAACTCCTTTTCCAGAAAAGTTGGGATATTTTCCAAAATGCAATAAAAACAAAAATCTGTGATATGTTAATTCATGTGAAGCTTTATTAACTGACAAAAGTACAAAGAAAAGATTTTCAATAGTTTTACTGACCAACTTAATTGTATTTTGTAAATATACACAAATTTAGAATTTGATGGCTGCAACACACTCAACAAAAGTTGGGACAGAGTTAAAATAAGATTGAAAAGTGCACAGAATATTCAAGTAACACCGGTTTGGAAGTCTTCACATTAAGCAGCCTAATTGGTAGCAGGTGAGGTATCATGACTGGGTATAAAAGTAGCGTCCATCAAAGACTCAGTCTTTGCAAGCAAGGATGGGTCGTGGCTCACCCCTTTGTGCCAAAATTTGTGAGAAAATTGTTAGTCAGTTTAAAAGGAACATTTCTCAACACAAGATTGCAGAGAATTTAGGTCTTTCAACATCTACAGTACATAATATTGTGAAAAGATTCAGAGAATTCAGAGACATCTCAGTGCGTAAAGGGCAAGGTCAGAAACCACTGTTGAATCCGTGTGATTTTCGAGCCCTCAGACGGCACTGCCTGAGAAACCGTTATGCTACTGTGACAATTATAGCCACCTGGGCTCGGGAGTTCTTCGGAAAACCATTGTCACTTAACACAGTCCATCGCTGCATCCAGAAGTGCAACTTGAAACTGTATTACGCAAGGAGGAAGCCATACATCAACTCTATGCAGAAACGCCAGCAAGCTCTCTGGGCCCGAGCTCATCTCAGATGGACTGAAAGATTGTGGAACCTTGTGCTGTGGTCAGATGAGTCCACATTTCAGCTAGTTTTCGGAAAAAACGGGCATCGAGTTCTCCGTGCCAAAGATGAAAACGCCCATCCTGATTGTTATCAGCAAAAGGTGCAAAAGCCAGCATCTGTGATGGTATGGGGGTGCATCAGTGCCCACGGCATGGGTGAGTGGCATGTATGTGAAGGTACCATTGACTCTGAGGCATATATTAGGATTTTAGAGAGACATATGTTGCCATCAAGGTGATGTCTCTTCCCGGGACGTCCATGTTTATTTCAGCAGGACAATGCCAGACCACATTCTGCACGGGCTACAACAGCATGGCTTTGTAGACACAGAGTGCGTGTGCTTGACTGGCCTGCTGCCAATCCAGATCTATCTCCTATTGAAAATGTATGCCGCATCATGAAGAGGAGAATCAGACAACAGAGACCACGGACTGTTGAGCAGCTGAAGTCTTATATCAAGCAAGAATGGACAAAATTTCCAATTGCAAATCTACTACAATTAGTATCCTCAGTTCCAAAATGATTAAAAAGTGTTATTAAAAGGAAAGGTGATGTAACACAATGGTAAATATGCCTCTGTCCCAACTTTAGTTGAGTGTGTTGCAGCCATCAAATTCTAAATTTGTGTATATTTACAAAATACAATTAAGTTGGTCAGTAAAACAATTGAAAATCTTTTCTTTGTACTTTTGTCAGTTAATAAAGGTTTACGTGAATTAACATATCACAGATTTTTGTTTTTATTGCATTTTGGAATATATCCCAACTTTTCTGGAAATGGGGTTTGTAGATATACTGCATGGCAACAGGTCCTTCTGGCCCAACAAATCCACACCACATAAATGCACCCATGTCAACAATCAACCTATTAACCTGCACGTCTTTGGAATGTGGGATGAAACCAGAGCACTCAGAGGGAACCTATGCTTTGACGGGGAGAGCGTACAAACTTCTTAAAGAGAGTGGTGAAATTAAACCTATGTCACTGGCATTGTGATAGCATTACTCTAACCACTATGCTATGGTGCATCCCATTTATGCTGTCAACTAATGCTCTGGGTATCACCCGTCAGGTTTAAGGGTTAGTGGTCAGAACTCTTTAGACTATCCACAGGTATTTAAATATTCTGTAAGTTGTCTGCAAATTTTAGAATAGTGTAAAATAAAAATATCTCATGCTCCAGTTGTAACCTCTATAATTCTACAAAGTTACTTGTGTACATCCAAAATGTAGAAGCTAATTATACTGTATCTACAATTGGGACTATTGAAACTACTTAGTCACTTACTGTAATCTTGCTTAAAGAGTATAAAACTTTAATATCTTTTTGAGTCCAAAGAGCTTCTCCAGAGATTTTCCAAGTAGGAGCTTGTTGTGTATTTAATATTTCAGTAGTATTTGAGTAATATAGTAAATATATCATTTGAATAAGCATTCTTCATTGTTTACATAATTCATTACCGGTTAGAGGTAAAAGTACAGGAATGGCATACATTATAACACCGCCATGCCATAAGTGTTTGCCTCACTAAAGTAAAAGGAGAGTCCTTTATCCCTGGGGATCCCATGTTTTCTCTTTTTAAGTTACAAACCATAATAGTGGTGATGAATAAGTGTTAAAATGAACCTGAGATAACTACCTTCCTGTTGAATTGCAGCATGCTTTTTGTTTGTCATGAAGAAAGCTAGACATGTTTAAAAAGAGGCAGAAAGTGGATGAAATTCATGAGTTCATAAACAATGAATACTAGGTGAATGTAATAATAAGTAAAAAAAAAACAAAAATGACTGGCAACATTAGAAAGATAGATGTGTTCAACTGCACAACAGACAACTGGATCATATATATTGAACAAATTGAGCAATATGTTGAAGCAAATGAGAAGCAAGTGCCAGTTTTGCTGAGTGTAATAGGTAGAAAAGTATACTGTTTGCTTAGATGTTTACAGTGACAGCTCCAACCAAACCAACTGATATTTTGAATGTAATGCAGGAATATTTAGAACTGAAACCATTGTTGATTTCAGAATGCTTTAGAGTTCATAAGGGAAATCAAAAGGAAGGGGAATGCTTTTCAGCTTATGTGACTGAATTGATGAAATTGTCTGAGCTGTGCCAGTTCATTGATGGGCTTAATGATGCAGGGAGACACAATTTAGTTTGTAAAATCTGAGAAGAAAGCATTGAAAATGTTTCTAACTGAATCATAACTTGCATTTAAAAGAACAATTGAAATAACTGTATTAATGGCAACCACAGACAGAAACTCAATTGAGTTGCACTCAGAAATGAAAGACAGTGTGAATAAAATTGCAACCACTAAACAGAAACCAGCCTGGCTGAACAAATTTGATTACAGTTGTGGCAGGGGCTGACATTTACTAGACTCTTGCTGGTTTAAAGGTAAACATGCAGAAAATACATAAAGTAGGACACGTACAAAGAGAATGCTAGGTGGGTAAAAATAAATGGATTGCACAGGGAAGAAAAAAGGATAAAAAGTCAAGTTACAGTTTCAAAAAGAGCACCAATCAATAATGCTGTAGGTGAAAAAACTGATAATGATGACAGTGATACAGGTCTGGGTAGTCGTGAGATTTAAAATGTGAAACCTAACCAGGGACAAGCAATATGGCTTACACCAGATGTGAACGGCAAATTAATTAAAATGGAGTTGGACACTGGCTTGGCTGTTTCAGTCATTCTACAAAATAAATTTGAACAGCATTTCAAAGATACTGAACTGATGACTACAGATATCAAGTTAAGAATTCATACTGCGGAAAAGATTGTAGATCTTGATTGGAGATCCATCCCACATTCTCTTCAATAGAATCAACTGAAAGTGAATTAAGAAAGTCACTGGATGATGCCACAGCTGTGCACCATACCACTTAGATGCAAATGGACTGACAGAAAGTTTTGTCCAGAATCTTAAGAACACACTGCGAGCAGTGCTACACCACGCTAACACTGAATGAGAAGCCCGCCAATTTCCTCCTTACATATCATAATGCAGTACACTGCAGAACCAACAACTTTAGAGCTATGCCGTTTCTGAGTTGTCCATTATGCTCAGGCTTCTATCTAAGAAACATAGAAAACCTACAGAACAATATAGGCCCTTCTCCCCACAAAGCTGTGCCAAACATGTGCTGAACTGTGCATTAGAAATTACCTAGAGTTACCCTAGCCCTCTATTTTTCGAAGCTCCATGTACCTATCCAGGAGTTTCTTAAAAGACTCTATTGTATTTGCCTCTGTCACCGTCACCAGCAGCCCATTCTGTGCACTCATCACTCTGTGCATAAAAAATGTGAAATTGAGAAATGTGAGATGAGCATAGAGTGCAAAGGGAGATAAAGGAGAGTTCGAGTAAATGTTACAAAAGTGAACAGAGGATATAGCTACTATCAGTTCGGACAAGAGGAAGGAAGGGGTTATTGCATTATGATAAGAATCCATTGTGATAAGCTACACGTTCTCCATTTTCACATTTGTACAAATGTCTCTGCTCTCTTTTGGGGAGAGAAACAGAGAGAAAGAAAGAAAGAAAGACGGAGCATAACTGACTCTTCTTTCTCTAGTGAACTGAACTAAGTCCATTTTTCATTGCCTTCAGGTATTAAGGATTATAATTCTAAATATGACATTTTTAATTGCTATTAGACAAAGAATTTAATGTTCTTTTAGCAATGATGGAGAACCAAAATTCCCTTGTCATTCTTTTCGACAGAAACACCATTAGGAAGGCTTCTGAGAATACTGGTTTCCATTCTCTACACGTTGTTCTTTCAATAGTCCTCCAATGAAATATCACCAAGGAATGAAAATATCTTTGAAGAAGGACAATTTGATTTTAAATTGGCCTCTGGCTGATTTATTAGAAATACAACTTTAAAATCTCCCCAAGTGTTTTCTTTTCAGGTGAGATATTAATGACACCTAAGGGTTTCAGTACTTCAGGATTATTATTGGAAGCAGCAGATATGTTTCAAAACTTAAGCCTAAGTTACTATAGTAAAAAAGAATCCCTTTCCTCCCTTCATATTTTGAGGATGATTCTAAGAAAAATTTGGTGGTGGATCTAAGTTAATCCAAAATTAAAGACATGTTTTATGCTTTCTATTCTTGTGATAGTTTTCATCATAAAATAACATAGATTCAATTATGTTTCTCCTCTACTTTCACAGTCTAACACAGAGTGTTATATTTTTCAGACAAGAGGAATTTGACCAATGAGCTTAGTTGACCTCAAAGGATTTTCTATTCATAAAATTAATGGGCAGCAAGGTGTCCATTTCCTTCTAATTAACAACTTCTACATGAAAATATAAAATGTGTCATTGAACCATGTGATTGCTGATTGTGCAATTTCATTAATTAAACATTAATTATGTAGATAAATAGTCATTGCACCATTTTTTGTTGAATAAAAGATCGCTGACTCATGCAGTTACATTATAGTGATGATAAGCTGTGATATATTCGATAATTTATTTTCATCATTGAAACTTGTCTACTAAATTATCTCTTCAATACTTTTCTACATGTTATACGAACAGCAGCTGATCATAGTATACTGAAATTATTTTATGGAATGTGTAGCTTTTATATTTCTTGTTATTAAGTTATTCAAACAAATTCACGGAATGTAGACGGTGTATGCTTGGTGAGTTCACAAAGGATTTAGCATGGAATGTTAATCATTGACATCAAAGATTCAATATATACCAGCAGTCTTCATTGAAGTACTGAAATAAACAGGTGGAGCATATTTCAATTTTAATTTATATTTATATTCATTGATTCTGGGACATAAGAACATTTCCCAATTTTTTTATTGTACTGTGTTCTCACAGCACCATTGTTAATTAGAATTGTTCTTCTCTAGGTTGGCATAGATGCCTAGATATCCAAATACCCTGGTTAAGGCATTGGATGTACCCCCAGAAATGAAAAAGTGGAAAAAGCCATCTAACCACTTGTCCTTAAAACAATCTGATTGGGTTGAGTTGTTCTCCAATCTTGACAATTCATTTGTAAACCTTTTATCACTATATGAGGAGGCATCATCAGTGTGCTGTTACTGAACAACCCAGAAAGAATGTGCTGTCTAGAGATTGGAAGTGAAACACACTCATATTTCCCTGTTCCTGCTGTCCCATATGTCCCAAAGTCCCAAGCAGCTTGTAGCATGGGTCTCACAAAGAGGAATATCCACGCCTCATGCAACAAATAAATTGCCAAGATCA
Organism: Hemitrygon akajei; assembly: GCF_048418815.1. Lineage (NCBI taxonomy): Eukaryota > Metazoa > Chordata > Chondrichthyes > Myliobatiformes > Dasyatidae > Hemitrygon > Hemitrygon akajei. The sequence continues at coordinate 113,531,570 of NC_133125.1, forward strand.
GAGGATTACTCAGCCCAACCATCGACCACCAGAGCTATACTCTTTCCAAATTATTTCCATTAATACAATCTGTTCAACTAATCAATTATCATTCTGATATACTATGCAACTGTACGGGCCAATATTGTTAAGATAGCATGGTTGTGTAGCGGTTAGTACAACATGTTACAGTTCCAGCAATCCCAGTTCAATTCCCACCCCTGTCTGTCAGAACATTGTATGTTCTCCCCGTGACTGTGTAGGTTTCCTCGGGGAACTCCAGTTTACTTCCAGAGTCCAAAGATGTACTAGTTGATAAGTTAATTATCCATTGTAAATTGCCCCGTGATCAGGCTAGGGTTAAATTTGGATCGCTGGGTGGCATGGCTCGAAGGGCTGGAAGGGTCTATTCCAGACTGGATTTCAATAATTAAATAAATATCCTTTCTAAAGCTGTATTGAATTGACACAGAGATCTATCCTCAAAACAGGTTAAAACTGAACATTGCATTATTTATTGTGTCAATCACAGAGTCAGGTTATAAATCTTACAGTTCATAAACTTAAATATTATTGAAAAGTTATGTAGTTATTATTTCATCACTGTGTTTTACTTGGATCAAAGGGAATCAGATTGAATAGCAGGCAAGACAAGGAAAGTGGACAGATGTCTATCATCTTTAGTATTTAAGTGAATCTGCCTGAAGCTATCATGTACCCATTTACAGATTTGTGTTTATACATATTATATCAAATAGTAGTTCACCTTTTATTTTAGGGCACATCGATGCCCCAAGAATCAATTTCACTGATGATATTTGACATTACTAAACCAGATACCTGGATAAAAAGACTTACAATGTTTGACTGTCAGCTAGGAATTTTGGAGATGAACCATGAAATCTGCAACATTTTACTTGTTGAAACTGTGTAGTCTGACAGATTGGGTAGGTGATCATGTTTATGGTGTGCAGCCTCTGATGCCAATGCAAAATAATGAATGCATTTCTATGCTGATGTATGAAAATTGGGTTATAAATATAACTTACTCCAGTTAGTGACTGCTGAGGGTAAAGATGCTGCTTGCCATGAGGTGAGAAGGAACAATAAATTTGAGTACAGCAGGTTTTTATTTTCAGTATAAATAAACTACTCTGAGTTGTTTTCTAGCACCTGAACAATGTGATTTAAATATAAATTATAGTTGAAGAAAATTCTACTGTGACAGTTTGTACAATCATTCAGAATTTAGTATGTCCAGTATTTTATTACAGTGATGGCAGCATTTATCACAGAATTACACCAGGATGTGAACTGCCATTAAAATGTCACTTGCTGCTATGTATTTGAAATAGAAGTCTTTAGTCTTTAGTTACCTGACTCCGAGAATTCTGCTTTGCAAAGTCAGGCCAATTTACCAAAGCTGGCAAAATGCAAGCAATAGTGAAGGCACATTAATGCTTGATGAATGTCTAAAGGCAAGGGCAATTATATGTCTTACATTTTATGCCACTGTAGAAATGTTTCGGTACCAACATGTGTATTCATGCAAGGAGTTCTCTTTAAATTTCATTAACTAATTTCTCAAGGTTCATGCTGAAAAGTTTTCTGTAGATAAAGGCCTTCTGAAACTCCTGTGAACTGGACTCTAGAACTGATATCAGTCATCAGCAGTTGTACAGCTGTTTGTTAAAGTTAAAGAATAAAGTGCACTCCAGAAACTTCTTGGGAACTTGCCTGTATCGCAATCTTGTGCCATACGACAGAAGTCAAACTCAAGCTGGAGGAGCAACACATCATTTTTTCATCTGGGTAGCCTCTAGCCTGATATCCTGAATCCTGATTTCTCCAATTTATTGTAATTTCTTCACTCCTCTCTCTTTTTCCATTCATCATTCAGGTCACCCTCTCGCACATTCTCTTCTCCTCACACACTCATCACTTCCCTTTGGTTGCCCTCTTCCTTCCCTTCCTTCCATGCTCCACTGTCCTTTCCTGTAAGATTATTTCTTCTTCAGACTTATATGTTTTCCACCTATCACCTCCTAGATCCTTACTTCATACGCCCTCCCTCACTCACCCACCCACCTTCCCCCGCACTTGGTCTCAACTATCACCTGCCAGCTGGAACTCCATCCCTCCTTCCTATTCTGGTTTCTGCTCCCTTCCTTTCCGGAGATGATGAAATGTACCAGCCTGAAACATCAAATGTTTACTCTCCTGTATAGATACTGTCTTACTTGTTGAGTTCCTCCAGCATTTTCTATGTTTTTCCTCAAGATTTTGCTGCCCCCTATGTCCCTAAATCCCAAACAGCTTATGGCACGGGTCTCACACAGAGGATGGTCCATGGTTTATGCAACAGCAAGCTTAAGAACCAGGGACAGCTGGACACATGCCTGTCACTGTCCAACACTGAGTGAAATACTAGTTGCATGTGTCATTGGGATGCAGAACAGATGTGAATAGATTTCTCATGATCTATCACTGTGGTACAGTATCCGTATGAACAGCCTCACTCTGTATCATTGGCATGCAGAACTGTTGGACACAGATCTGATGTGCAGCATTAGCAAGGATAACTCTGTCAGCATATAACACTGTGTTTCTGATTAGAAAGGACTGCATCCATCAAACTACAGCATGCTGTCCAGTTCTGCTGAACATATTTCAGTCTTTGTACTCCTTCACTGCAAAAACAATATCAAATAGTTCCTTTAAAGATCAGTTATAACTAAAATGGGTTATAAGATTGTGGAATTATCGTTGTTATCATGGCTCTCCTTCCAAATGATATCCTTGTTGGAGGTAGTCATGCATGCACCATTTTGAGGTTTCTTCAGTATGAAGATGGAAGAAACAGATTCTGGGTTTGTCTCTGATAGGAAGGCGAATAAAACACTTTAGAAGGTACATTTACCTTGCTATATGATTTTCTTAATTATTTTAAGTATTTCCTTTTATATTTATTCTTCAATATTGAACTTATATCAACTTCGGGTGGGCACAAATTCCTACTGTGTGCTATGTTTTGATTGGACCATTCATTCTCACCAGTCAGAAGCTTCGTGCTTCTAAAAGGAATGTTGAGGAACAAATACTGCAGTTAATGAAAATCTAGCAAAGTACAGAAAATTCTGGAAAATGGTGTTCATTTAAAATGTCATTTACTTGATACGTGAAATTCAAACATGACTTAAAAACCTGGAACTCTGAAATAAAAACAGAAAAACAGGTCAAGCGGCATCTGTGCAAAGAGGAACAGAGTTACCACTTCTGTCAGAACAGGGGACGATAACAAATTAGGCCTACATTTTTCTGTAATTAAAAGTAGCTGTTTACTCTCTTTGATTTGAAACATTAATTCCACGAATGCTGCCTATCCTGCCTGGTATTTCCAACTTACTCTGCCCTACAAGGATGGCATGTGATGTACGATGGATGAGACTGGTCTTGATGGAACCTGGAGCCGTTGATGTAATGGTCAGCTTGACATGTTACAAAGGAACAGGAGACATCATTATTCAAACAATTCACTCTTTGCTAGTTGGCTGACATTCCTCTGATTTCCTGCCCCAGTATCACCACACTGCAGTCCATCCCAATCACTCCCCATCTAGCACTGCCACCACACTCCATACCAACCACCACTCTCCCCTCACTGCAGCCCCGTTCTAGCCTAATGTTCAAGCCAAACTCATTGACATTGACAGGATGTAGATCTAGGCTGGGAAGCAGCAGATGGAGTTCAATCCGGAAAAGTGTGAAGCGATTCATTTTGGATGGTTGAATCTGAAGGCAGAATACAGAGTTAATGGCAGTATTCTTAGCAGTGTGGAGGAACAGATGAATCTTGGGGTCACATCCACAGATCCCTCACAACTGCTTCACAAGTTGATAGCATTGTTAAGAATGTGTATGGCATGTTGGCCTTCATTAGTTAGGGGACTGAGTTCAAGAGCCCAGAAGTAATATTACAGCTCTATAAAACCCCAGTTTGCCCACACTCAGAATAGTGTGTTCTGTTATAGTCACCTAATTATAGGAAGAACTTAGAAGCTTTAGAGAGGGTGCAGAGGAGATTTACCAGAATATTCTCTAGGCTAGAAGACATATCTTACAAAGTGAGATTGAGTGAACTAAGCTTTTTCTCTTCGGAGTGAAGGAGGCTCAGAGGAGACTTGATAAAGGTTTTCAAGATGATAAGAAGCATAGATAGAGAAGATGGCCAGAGACTTTTTTCCCAACACAGAAAAGACTAATGCAAAGGGGTATAGTTTTAATGTTATTGGAGGAAAGTATAGGAGGGATGTCAGAGGTAAGTTCTTTACACAAAGTGTGCCAGGTGCATGGAATGCCCTGCTCGGGTGGTGGTAAATTATGGGTGTTTAAGAAACTTCTAGGCAAATGGAAGATAGGAAAATGAAGGGTTATGTCGGAGGGAAGGGTTAGTTCGATCTTAGGATAGCTTACAATTTCAGCACAACATCAGAGGCCTAAGGGCCTGCATTGGGCTCTAGTGTGTTATGTTATAAATTGTCAATAGCTTCATCAGATGGCTTGACAGAAAATGATGATAACAACTAACTTGATTTCTGAATACAAAAGAACAATTGTAGATGTGAATGATAAAGCTGCTTAGCCTTTGATTATTTTATTAACGATCAGTACAGGATATAGCCTAAAAAGAGAGATGTCAGGAAATATCGAGGAAGCTTGACCAGAATGCAAAGCAGCAGGGGCAATTTAGTGGTGAGTAATAACTTTGATAGTAAACTGCAAAATAACAAACCACCAGGAGCCACAAAATAAGAGAGAACCAATACTTAACACAACAGGTAACTGAAGTTTAAGAACAACTGGTTCATATGAGTGAACAAGGATTGTGGATGGGAGCTGGGTTTAAATAGGCTGCAGGCAATGAGTTGGAAATGAGTGGCAAGTGACTCCCGTTAGCAGGTTTGAGACTGAGAGGAGCCTGCACATGCAGGCCAGACAGGACACGTCCCCTCCAACTACAGGCGGTCTTCTATGGTCCAAAACAGATGGGTCCAGAGGAACACCCAGATGAGTAATGGATCCAAAACATAACTAGATGGCACCCAAGATCTCTTCTCTGGGCTTCCCAGTTGACTAGGTACTGTACACTCTGACCATGATAACGTGAGTCCATCTACCAGCAGACCATGTACACTGGGTCACCTTCCACTATCTTAAATTCTGGAGGTGCAGGCTCAGGTAGTCCGTGGACAACAAGCTTGAAGCAGGACACATGGGAGGTAGATGTGATCCTGAGGGATAATGGTAGGTGAAAATGGTAAGCGAACAGATTGATGTGATGGGTAATCTTGAAGGTACCAATAAACTGGGGAGAGAGCTTGTGGGAGTCGGAGTGTAGGGGCAGGTCTTTGGTGAATAGCTAGACACGGTCCCGAGACTGGAGTCGTCGGACTGGCACCACTGGGAGGTTGGCCTGGTGGCAGTAGATGTGGTTGATAGCTAGGATGGCCTTCCGTGCACTCCACCAAGCATTCCAGCAGTGGTGAACCAAGGTCCTGGTGGGTGGAATCTCCTCCATTGTTTCCTGTGGAGAAGCCAATAGGCATTGGTCACTGTGAAGCATGTCAAAGGTGACATACCTAGGGCAGAGGAGATGTGTAGGTTGTGAAGCATTTTGACAATGAGCAGACACTTCTTCCATGTGGAAAGGTTAGAGGCAGTGAAGCATCGGAGAAATTTTCAAATGCTGAATGGCTCTTTCTGATGACCATTGGTCTTGGATAATAACTATATGGTCTGATAGATGATATTTCTAATAACTAGAGGGCGCCTTCACCTTTCATATTTTTAACATTAATTTCTTTGTAACATTTAAAATGTATATACTGTATCATTCATAATAATATTTTAAGTACAAGCCATGTAATTCTATTTACACCACAATTACATTTTGTTAATTTTCCTTTATATACATTTCTTTGTAAAAAGTCTAAGAAGTTTCTACACTTGTTCCATCTCCTCAGTAAGCAGCACGTTTGAGTGGAAACGTTCTAAACTTTGACTTTTCTTTATTGGATCTTTACAGTCGCTCTACCAGACGTCCATGCTTTCCTCATATCTCTGCATTGGCTTTGTGGACAGAATACATGGGAAAATTTCAGATGGAGCACAGGGCATCATTCACTCATGGCTTTCCAGCAGATTTGACTCAATATACATCTCTAGGGACAGCCTGTTGAGCAGTGTGTAATGTATTACTCGACTGTCCAGGAAAAACATGACAAGAAATATTGCATATCTTTCCAGACTTTCTTGACAAACACGCATTACAAGGTAAGGAATGAAAATTGGTCCTTAACCCACCATTAGATAGATAGATAGATAGATACTTTATTCATCCCCATGGGGAAATTCAACATTATTTCCAATGTCCCATACACTTGTTGTAGCAAAAACTCATTACATACAATACTTAACTCAGTAATAATATGATATGCATCTAAATCACTAACTCAAAAAGCATTAATAATAGCTTTAAAAAAAAGTTCCTGGCAGTTGAATTGTAAAGCCTAATGGCATTGGGGAGTATTGACCTCTTCATCCTGTCTGAGGAGCATTGCATCGACAGTAACCTGTCGCTGAAACTGCTTCTCTGTCTCTGGATGGTGCTATGTAGAGGATGTTCAGGGTTTTCCATAATTGACCGTAGCCTACTCAGCGCCCTTCGCTCAGCTACTGATGTTAAACTCTCCAGTACTTTGCCCACGACAGAGCCCGCCTTCCTTATCAGCTTATTAAGACGTGAGGCGTCCTTCTTCTTAATGCTTCCTCCCCAACACGCCACCACAAAGAAGAGGGCGCTCTCAACAACTGACCTATAGAACATCTTCAGCATCTCACTGCAGACATTGAATGATGCCAACCTTCTAAGGAAGTACAGTCGACTCTGTGCCTTCCTGCACAAGGCATCTGTGTTGGCAGTCCAGTCTAGCTTCTCGTCCAACTGTACTCCCAGATACTTGTAGGTCTTAACCTGCTCCACACATTCTCCATTAATGATCACTGGCTCCATATGAGGCCTAGATCTCCTAAAGTCCACCACCATCTCCTTGGTCTTGGTGACATTGAGACGCAGGTAGTTTGAGTTGCACCATATCACAAAGTCCTGTATCAGTTTCCTATACTCCTCCTCCTGTCCATTCCTGACACACCCCACTATGGCCGTGTCATCAGCGAACTTCTGCTCTGTTACACTCTATGGTCACAATTCTGGCATGCAGCCTTACACTCAGAAGGAAACAACTGCTGTAATCCACTGAAGAAGCAAATTACATCTGCATTAACATAAAATATAGAACATAGAACTGTACAGCACAGGAACGGGCCATTCAGGCAACAATGTTGTTCTGAACTGTCTAAAAAGCAAATCAAAAACACCCAAACACTAATCCCTCCTACCTACACCATGTCTGTATTCTTCCATCTTCCGTATATCCATGAGCCTAACGAAACATCTCCTAAAAGCCTCTAATGTATTTGTCTCCATCACCATACCAGGCAGTCCACTCTAGGCATCCGTGAGTTTGAGTAAAAAGCTTACCCCTAACATCCCCATTGAACCTATCCCTTCTCACATTCAACAGATGTCCTCTGGTGTTAGACATTTCTACCCTGGGAAACAGATATGCCCTGTCCACTCTATCTCTGCCTCTCAATATCTTATAAATCTCTGGCATATATCCCCTCATCCTCCAGGGCTCCAGAGAAAACAACCCAAATTTATCCAACCTCTCGTGATAGCACATGACCTCTAAACCAGGCAGCATCCTGATAAACCTCCTCTGCACCCGCTCCAAATCCTCAACATCGTTCCCTCAGTGGGATGCCCAGAACGGTATGCAATGGTCCAGGTGTGACTGAACCAGAGTTTTATAAAGTTACAGCATAACTGACTTTTTAACTCAATGCCTCAACAAATAAAAACAAGCCTTCCGTAAGCTTTCTTAACCACCCTATCGACCTGTATAGCCACTTTCAAGGAGCTACGAACTTGGATCCCAAGATTTCTCACCTCAGCAGCACTGATAAAGATTTTGCCCTTAACAGTGTACTGCCTCCTTGCGTTTTCCCTACCGAGGTGAAATACCTTATATTTATCGGGGTTAAACTCTATCTGCCATATCTCAGACCATATCTATGATTGCTATGTCAATGAACTTATTATTTTCAAAAAAAAACTGCATTCAAAGCAGTTTCCCATTCTGAAAAATAACTAATAAAGCTAGTTCTGTTATCTTGAATATAAGAATGATATAGTGCCTCCACAATTAACATTATAGTCCTGCACCTCCTGATGTGCCTTTGAAATGGTTAAAGTCAGCTTTGCTGTAAAGTGGGAGATGACTAAAATATATAATTCCCTCATTAGTTCTGCCACTTGAATAGAATTATAACATTGGCACAAACCCTTCGCCTGACAGTTGACAGATGATATTTCAAAATAATTTACATTTGACTTCAATCCTTTTTATCTCCTTTAATGTAGATTGAACTTCATAAATAAAAGATCTAGAATATTTTATGGGCCTTCTTACCAAAGGAAATGAACAGTGGCAGCAGTGGACTAGAAAGTGGACCATGCAATTTTCTTCTATGTCACTAACGTACAGTATATTTTTTAAATGTTATTTCAGACTGATAACAGAAACAAGATAATCATAATAGGCCTGAAGAATGTGAAGAGAAATATATGGATATAATTAAAATGAATCAACTTTCATTATCTCTTTCATAATAAGGGCAAAAAAGTTACTCAAAGTACATTTATTATCAAAGAATGTATAGATTTTCCAACCTTGGGATTTGTTTGCTTACAGTCAGCCACAAAGCAAGAAACCCAAAACAACTCAATTTAAAAAACCTCCTGATGCACAGAGAAAGAGCCTGGGGTGGAGGTTAAGTTGTCCTAATAGAACCCAGGCCGTACTGCTGCAAAATTGGCTCAGCAATCCAACCTCACACGCAGGTTAGTTGGACGGGCATCAAAGCTCCTCTGCCTCAGCTCCTCCTCTCCGAATCACTTACTCCAAATCCATCTCCATTGATTTTGAAGCGCACCAGCACAGCTCATACCTCAAATTCATTTCTCCTTCGCTCACCTCTTCATTGTTTACAGCGATAGTTTATCACAATTTACTTCAGAAATGGTGTTATTAATAATGTTTTCAGTCAAATTTCTTGTCTTTCTAACCACCTGTTGCTTGCCTTCAACAGTGCCATCTTAAACCTGAATCAATTATAAACTATTCTGGATATTATACCATCTGTAGCCTTCAACCTGATGGCATGAACATAAATGTCTCTAAATTCTGGTAACCTCCCCCTCCCCCTTCCGTCTTTTTCAATTCATCACTCTGGCTCCCCTCTTACCTCTTCTCTTCTGCTCACCTGTCTACTATCTCCCCCGTGCCCCTCTTCCTTCCCTTTCTCACTTGGTCCACTACCCTTTTCTATCAGGTTCCTTCTATCTCAGCCCTTTACCTTTTCCACCAATCACCACCCAGCTTCTTTCTTCAAACCCCTTCCCTACCAACCAGGCTTCACCTGTCACCGTCTAGCTGCTGCTCTTTTCCTTCCCTCACCTTCTCATTCTGGCTTCTTGCTCCTACCTATCCAGTCCTGATGAAGGGTCTCAGCCCAAAATGTCATCTGTTTATTCATTTCCATAGATGCTGCCTAACCTGCTTAGTTCCTTGAGCATTTCAAATACAAAGAACGTTTCATTATTATTAAAGTATGTATATACTTTACCTACCTTAATGTGAGGTGCGTACTTATCGCTTGACTCCATGTCCTTCTTTCAATTAATTTTATGTTTTGGAGTTTACAACCCAGAGATTTGTCTCTTGGCAGGCAGCCATGAACCAAAGACACCCCAAAGACACCCCAACAAAAAGTATTTATAAAAAAAGACTGTCGAACACCCAATGTGCAGAGAATAAACACCACATCATGCCCATAAAAAATAAAAGAATAAAATAACCCATAAAGAAGACTGTCGAACACCCAATGTGCAATGAAAATAACATCATGCAAACAGAAAGTATGAGCAAAATAGCATTTCTGAACTGCATATTTCAGGAGAGAGCTGAGTAAATGTCGTGGAGCCGTGATTTGTACCAGACAGTATCTTGCCTCAGCCTATGACAGCCTGCTCTTTTCAATCTGCCCCAGTACTTAGCCTGAAAGGGGTTCTGCCACTTGGAAATACTGGACTTTGCCGCTCAATTCGGTCTGTAGATCTCCATCTGAATATCGTGCTCAGTCGTATCGATACACTTTGGGGCCAGGACCCTGTGACTTCGATTCTGCCTGTACCCGACCTTTCATGCTCTTCCATACTCGCTGTGATGAGCCTGCCGCCTTGCCTAGCCTCGGTTCTACCATATTGAATTGCCTCCAAGTCCATACGGAAGTTACAGACTATTACTTGCAACGATTGTTTGCCGGAAAAAGTGTGGTTAACAAAGTACTTAGTTGCGATCCTTGTTTCGATAGCCGTCAGCCAGAAGTCGCTGAGGTTCACAAGCACCATCTTAAACTGAATGTTTTGTGTGTTGTTGGCCAGAGGAAAAAAAGCTATAAATCAGTGAACAGGAATGGGGCAAGGGCAGTGGAAAAGACCAAACAAAAGTCTTTGTCCTTTCCATTTGATTGAAAGAACTGCAGGACTTTTTGTTCTGTTTGGATTGCTTATATATAAGCTTGTCAATCTCAGTAACAATTGCTAAGGAGCTTTGCCTCTAACCTTATAAGACATAGGAGTAGAATGAGGCCTTCTCGCCATATCCTTTGATGCCATCCTCAAAAACTGAGTGACCGTGCACGAATTTACAGTCCTTTAACATCTTGGACTATTTTTACTGTGCCCATAGTCTGTTTTTTTTTTATCAATTATGCTATTGTTTGCACTGTTGTAACTATATGTTGTAATTATGTGGTTTTGTGCAGGTCTTGTAGCTTTAGTTTTTGGTCTTGTTTTTGTCTGGTGGATTTGGAGCTCCTTTCCGGGGAACGCGCTAGAAGGTAGCGCGATATTAATACACAGCAACCTCTCCGGACTCTGGATTGGGGATTGCCAAGCGTTATGTGGATTTTCTGGTGTAGTCTGTTTTGTCATATGCGTTTGTGATATCATTCTGGGGGAACGTTGTCTCATTTTTTAACTGCATTGCATTTGTGGTTTCTAAATGACAATAAACTGAATCTGAATCTGAAGAAGAGGACTAGGGGAGAGGGCATCAAGAGACCTATGACAACTCTGAAGGAGCTACAAACTTCAGTGACTAAGATAGGAGAGACTGCACATACAACAACTGTTGCCCGGGTGATTTACCTGTCGCAGCTTTATGAGAAAGTGGTAAAGACAAAGCCAGTGTTGAGAAAAAATCACATGAAATTTTGGCTAGAGTTTGTCATAAGGCATGTAGGAGACTCTGAAGTCAGTTGGAAGAAGGTTCTACGGTCTGATAAAACTCAAACTGAGCTTTTAGACCATCAGACTAAACGCTATGTATGGCATAAGCCAAACACCACACATCATTAAAAACACACCATCTTTACCATAAAACATGGTGGTGGCTGCATCATGCTGTGGGGATGCTTCACTGCAGCAGGCCCTGGAAGACTTGTGAAGGTAGAGGATAAAATGAATGCCACAAAATACAGGGAAATCCTGGAGGAAGGCCTGATGCAATCTTCAAGAGAACTGCAGCTTGGGAGATTTGTTTTCCAGCAAGACAATGACCCCAAGCATAAAGGCAAAGCTACACAGGAATGGCTTAAACCAACAAGTTAATGTCCTGGAGTGACCAAGTCAGAGTCCAGACCTCAATCCAATTGAGAATTTGTGGCTGGACTTGAAAAGACTGTGCACTCTTAATCCCCATGCAATCTGACAGAGCTTGAGCAGTTTTGTAAAGATAAACTGGGAAAAGTTGCAATGTCCATAAGACCATAAGACATAGGAGCAGAATTAGGTAATTTGGCCGATCGAGTCTGCTCCACCATTCAATCATGGCTGATCCTATTTTTTCTCCTCCTCAACCCTATTTCCCAGCTTTCCAGATATGCAAAGCTGATAGAGACCTATCCACACAGACTCAAGGCTGTAATTGCTGCCAAAGGTGCATCTACTAAATACTGACTTGAAGGGAGTGAATATTTATGCAATCAATTATTTTGTGTTTTATATTTGTAATTAATTTAAATCACTTTGTAGAGATCTGTTTTCACTTTGACACGAATGAGACGTTTTCTGTTGATCTGTTTTCTGTGACAAAAAGTTAAATTAAATCCACTGTGATTCAATGTTGTAAAACAATAAAACATGAAATTCCCCGGGGGGGGGGGGTGGTGAATACTTATATAGCTTTATATCATTATGTATTGCAATGCATTACTGCCACAAAATTTTAAAAAATCACAACATATGCCAATAATACTAAACTTGAGTCTGGTTCTGATTCTATAGCTTCCCAATGTGAGGTTTATTCGTTGTTAATTACCTGGATTATCCCCAATTTCTTTCCTTCTTGAGCAAAAGAAATAACATCTGCTATACTACAGATACCAGCACCTCATCTATTGCTAGTGGGGACACAGAAATCCTTGTCAAAGTTGCAGCAATTTCCTCACTTGCTCTTTCAATATTCTGGGATGTATGTCATCAGGCCCTGGAACCTTATCCACATTAATACATCCAAAAGACCCAGCATTACCGCCTCTTTAATCTCAAAATGCCTTTGCACATTAGCATAACCCACTCTGTTTTCACTATACTCCATTTCCTTTTCCTCGGTAAATACTGACACAAAGGCTTTTTCTGACACCTACCACAATTTTTCTCTTTTATCCTTAAGTGGACTTACTTCTTCCTTTGTTATCCCTATTTTCTTAACATAAGTACTAAATGCCTCGGAGTTGTCCTTTACAATGCTTACTAAGGACATTTCATGGCCTCTTTTGGCTTTCCTAGCTGCCATCTTGAGCACATCCCTGCAAACTTTATATTTCACAAAATCCCAGTCTATCAGCAGCTTCCTAAACTTTATATGTGCTTTCTGTTCCTTCCTGACTAAATTGAGAACTCTCAGCTCGTCCATTTTTTTACTTATCTGACCACACTTTGTCCTACCCCTTACCAGGACATTTCCATCCTGAGTTCTGGTCAGCTGGTCTATAGATACATCAGCTTAATTGTACCTATCTTATTTCTGAGCTCCACCAAAATTACTTCGATGGATGAGCCCTCCAGGGTGTCCTCTGTGAGTACTGCTGCGACATTCTCCTTTATTAGCTGTGTAAAACCTAAGCCTCATTTAATCCCCCCCCCCCCCCCACACACACACTATTATATCTCAAACAACAAAACCCTGGAATGTTTAGTTTACACAACCAGGTCTTTAAAATGGTGATGATGTCATCATTCCATGTCGGTGCTAAATTCATTTATGAAAGAAAAAGTTGCAGCTGGCAGCATGGATACACTGTCTAACATCTCATTCACAGGGCAAGCTCTTATTTGTTGCGTGATTATTATCTTCACGTCTCCCACAGGCAGCATTCCCTGCCAGTGTAGTTGCAATTGAAGAACAAAGCGCTCTTCCTACTCCAGCACTCTATTCACTATGCACACCTCCCCTTATAGCTGAAGTCTTCAATATGCCATCATATACATAGGACTCACCAAAATCAGATATGCACATTTCCTTAATCTCTTATCAGTTTACTGTAACTGTGAACGTAGCCCCATGGATCTAGAGTTGTAAATGTGAGAGGATTTTATTCAGCACAACCTGCAGCTTTGCTTGGAAGGAGCTTTGTACTCCAGAACTTAATCGAAAGAAAACCAAAGGAGCTCAGGATAATGTGTCCACTCCACTTTTACTTTGGTAAGGTGCGTATTTATGACGTGGTGACATAATGATGTACACCATTCCTGTACTTTTCCATATAACCCATAATGAAATATGTGTACAACAAAGGATGCATAAATAAACAATATATTTACAATATTACTCAAATATTACTATAATATTAAATACACAACATATAGACCCACAGCATAGTAAATTTTAAATTGTCCCATTTAGGTCTAAAGAATCAATCACTGTGCAGGATTTCTTTCTCCTCTGGGATAACGTTTTCCCTGATAAGGTGAATCACTATGCATGGCAGGTGAGACTTGTGGCTGTGAAACAACTTCAGGGTCCAGGATGTTTCTGATCGCGTCCATGAACAGCCAAAGGTTGTGGTACATATTGGTACCAACGACACAGGTAGGAAAAGGAAGGAGGTCCTGAAAACAGACTACAGGAAGCAAGGGCCTCCTCCAAGATTGTTGCAGGATTTGCCTCTAGGCTGCAGGAAGTGGTTCCTACAGCTCTGGATACCTTTGGTCTCTTACAATTAACTCTGCAGTCCTCAACTGATTAATGTGTCCTCTTCAGAAGGAATCTCCACTGTGTAGGAGAGTGGTCCACTTCTGTCCTTAATCTTTCCGAGTACCCACTTCTGATCAACTCTGAACAAACAGTCTTGCAAGGGGCTACAGGAGTGAAACATCAAACCTTCTTGTTTGAGGAGCCTTCAATTTGTCTCAGCTGTTTGTTCTGCATACTCCTTTTCAGATTGAATTTAAGGGGATCAAGGCACGACTGCGCAGGCATGTGGAGGCCAACGAGTTAGATGGATGGGAAGAATTTAAAAAGAAGACAGCTTTATAGAGTTGGCATCAAAGGAGTGGGCGACAGGGTAGGAGGGCTTTGGTTCAGTGGGGCTTCAACGATAATGGGTCGAAGCGAGGAAAGTTACTTGTTCAGAATAGGAATAGGAAGTATGCCTGCGAGGCCGGTGTTCTGTGCTGAGTGTCCGATGTGACATGTCCGGGAGAATCACAGCCTCCTGGACGGCCACATCTGCACCAGGTGTGCTGGGCTGCAGCTCATTAGGGACCGGGATAGGGAACTGGAATTGCAGCTCGATGACCTTCATCTGGTCAGGGAAAGTGAGGAAGTGATAGAGAGGAGCTATAGACAAGTAGTCACACTGGGGCCTCGGGAGACAGATAAATGGGTAACAGTCAGGAGAGGGAAGGGCAAGGGTCAGATACTAGAGAGTACCCCAGTGGTTGTCCCCCTTAACAATAAGTAATATCTGTCTGAGTACTGTTGGGGGAGATGGCTTACCTGAGGGAAGCAATAGTAGCTGTGCCTCTGGCACAGAGTCTGGCCCTGTGACTCAGAAGGGTAGGGAAAAGAAGAGGATGGCAGCAGTGACAGGGGACTCTATAGTTAGGAGGACAGACAGGTGATTCTGTGGATGCAGGAAAGAAACACTGATGGTAGTTTGCTTCCCAGGTGCCAGGGTCCAGGATGTTTCTGATCGTGTCCAAGACATCCTAAAGTGGAAAGAAGAACAACCAGAGGTAAGGGTACATACATTGATATTAACAACATAGGTAGGAAAAGGGAGGAGGTCTGAAAACAGACTACAGGGAGTTAGGAAGGAAGCTGAGAAGCAGGACCTTGAAGGTAGTAATCTCGGGATTACAGCCTGTGTCACATGACAGTGAGTATAGGAATAGAGTGAGATGGAAGATAAACCCATGGCTGAGGGATTGGAGCGGGAGCAGGAATTCAGATTTCTGGATCATTGGGATCTCTTTTAGGGCAAGCATAAACTTTACAATAAGTATGGGTTGCACTTGAATCTAAGGGGGAACCAATATCATGGCAGGGAGGTTTGCTAAGGCTCTTCCAGCTGTTATTTCAGGCAAAATAAAAGCAGGTATTGAGTTAAAAATGCATTTGTGAATAAAATACCCAAATCAAGGAAATGTCATCTTTAAACTTTGATGCGCCTTAGCTATTAACTAAATGGCTTTACAAGCACTTGGGACTTGTCTACTATGGCCATCTGAGCTTCTAGCTGCCCACCATTTTAATTCCATTCCCCATTCTCACAATGATGTGTCTGTTCTTGACCTCCTCCACTACCAAGATGAAGCTAAACACAAACTAGAAGAGGAGCACTTCAACCTTGGTATTCTACAACCTAATGGCATGGACCTTAAATTCTCCAATTTCAAGCAAACTGCTCTTGCTCTGTCCCTTTGTTTTGCTTATCTGATCTGCCTACTTTATCCTACACCCTCCCCAGTCCTAAACACCCTGTTTATTTCCCTCCTCCAAACACTCCATTTGCCCATTGCACATATGCTCATTCATCCTCTCCCCGCCATTATTGCTATTTGTCAATCATACCTTCCATATGTGATTCCATGTTCCACCTTATTTTCCAATCAGATTCCTTCATCTGCAGTCCTTTGTTGCCTCCACCTACTACCTCCCAGCATCTTGTCACTATTTCCTCTCCTCTCTCCTCCATCTACCAATCATCCCTCCTCACCCCAATCCACCTATTACTTGGAGCTCTTGATTCACTTTTCTCTCTACCTCTTTACACTGGATGATTCCCCTCCTCCTTTCAGTCCATTGGAAGAGTCTCAACCTGAAACATTGACTATCATTTCCTTCCATAGAGGCGACCTGACTTGCTGAGTTCCTCTACCATCTTGCTTGTTGGTTGCACAATTGAAAACCCAATATCCCAGCATTTGTGGGAAAAATTAGGGCTCTGTGAACGTACACACTGGGTGGAGAAATTGTTGCGTATTTGCTGTCCTTAATCATCTCTTTTCTTCTTTTTGTGGTTTTTCATTTTTTAAAACACAACAAAATGCCAAATGCACTAGGCATTAAAAAAGGTTTCTAAGATGTTAGGATTTGTTCCAAAACTGTTTGAAAATACCGAATAATTGTATCTTCATTGAATTCAAACCACCAGAACACTTCAAATTGTAAACAACTGGATAGCTACTTCAATCAAATTCGAGCTGTGTATCTGAACTATTGACTTGTTTACAGATTGGTATTTCATCTGTACAATAATGGAGTTATGTCAGGCTATTTCAGCAAATAATATAAAGACAGTGAGATGAAACAGGGAAGGTATTGGCACATACATCAAAGATAGAACAGGACAGCACAGCAATTCAAAAGATTTTAAGTACATTTATTATCAAAGTTGTACATGTCGTAAACAACCCTGAGATTAATTTTCCCACAGACAGCTATGTGACAAAGAAGCATCATTGAACAAACACGCAATGTGCTAAAAAGAACAAATAGTGCAAACAACAAAAAAACGAGTGAAAATCACAGAATACAAAACACCGAACCACAGAGACATTGAACAGCCTGGGAATGTTCAATTCAGTTCAGTTCAGTGTTGTGCCATTCACTGACTGCAGGCTGTTCACCACCAGTGTCTGTACCAACTATGATGCCAACTTAAACTAATCCATCTACCTGCACATTCAGAGCCTTCATTTCCTTCCTGTAGTGCAACACATTATTTTGACCTGAGTATTCTTGAAGTTCATTATAAGCCTGCAAAATCTTAATATTGTTAAAGAGATATAAGGGAAATATCAGATTGACAAAAAGGGGAGCAACATGCAGTACTGTGCAAAAGTTTTAGTCACCCTTGATTTTTTATATAGTTTCAGATGGTATGGCCTCCACAGAGCCTTGTTCTCAACATCACTGAGGCTGTCTTGGATTACTTGGAGAGACAGAAGCAAGCAAGAGAGGCAATGTTTGGAGAAGAACCGTGGCAAATTCTCCAAGATGTTTGGAACACCCTACCAGCTGATCTTCTTATAAAACTGAACGACTGTGTACCAAAGAGAAATGATACAGTTTTAAAGGTAAAGGGTGGTCACACCAAATATTGATTTCATTTTGTTTTTTAGCGTTTAGTGCTCTTTATAGTTTTTCTTATATTTAGAAACTTTTAATTCCATTATTTTTGAAAGCATCTTTGCTTTACTGAATTTTTTTACATGTGGCTAAAATGTTTTGCACAGTACTGTATAGTTCAGGCTGAATTCCTTTTTATTCAAGACTTAGGAGGTAGAGTGTAAAACCTAGTGTTAGGTCAATGGAGATGCAGTTACAGCTGATAATGGTTAATGGAAGTTTACTTTTGACCTATGGCCTTTCAGCATTGGTGTACTAGTCAGAGTTGTGCCTCATTGGATCTTTGTGGTTGTCCTGTGAGACAAGATGTAGGGAGAGTGGATTTAATAGCTTGAGCCTTTCCATTAAAGTTACTGCAATCTCTTGACCCCAGGAGCTTCATCACAGAATAGGTCATTTTATCTCTTCTCATTTATTAATCTATGGTTCAAAATTTTGACAGAATGGGTGGTAATTTACTGAGTGGGTTGTTATAGACTCGGGCAGATAGGGGAAAAATCCATTCTTACACAGTACCTGCAGATTATTGACCACTTAAAGGATTGCTAGGAATATTAGGAATCTTTTATGACCAATCTCATGATGTTGCAGTCTGACTGCTATGTATTACTTCCAAACAAAACCATAAGAGCTACACTATTACAGTTCTGGACATCAGAGTTCATAGTTCAATGCCACTGTCCTCTGTATGAAGTTTGTACGTCCTCTCTGTGGTATGTGTGAATTTCCTCTGGGTGCTCCGGTTTCATCCCACAGTCCAAAGATGTACTGGTTAGTAAATTAATTGCTCATTGTAAACTGTCCCGTGATTAGGCTAGGGTTAAATCGGGATAACTGGGCAGTGCAGCTCAAAGGACTGGAAGGGACGATTTCATTCTGTGTCTCTAAATAAAACATTAAATTTTTGAAAGCGTCTTCACTTTACAGAATTTTTAAAAAATGTGCCTAAAAAGCATTTCAGGATATATATTGTATGCATTTCTTTGACATTAAATTTGACCTTTGAACCTTTGAAATTGAAATAAACACTTAGAATATGGATAAAACACCCTGGAATTCAAGTGGCATCATAGACTCACAAACATATTAATTGGGCATCTAATTCCTTCCCAATGTCATTTGCAGTGTGATTTACTTGTAAAACTACAGTTTCAGCAAGAGTCAGGGAATCATCTCAAATTTAAATGCTTGCCCATTCTTTTCTCAGAGAATGTTCTAATGTAAGTGGGGTTCAGTGTTCAGTAATTGTGTGAATCAGTTGCAATTACCTAATGAATAAGATCCTACTCAAATTGATTCTTCATAGATTCCACAAAATATGCAAACTCCTTAGGGACAGCGTCAAAATTGAACTCCAAACTCCGTAACACCCTAAACTGTAACAGTGTGCATCAATTTAAACATTTTATAGCACTTCCCCTACTAAATCAATAATGTGAGTTGACCTTGAATATTAATCAAAACCAGAATCAGGTTTAATAGTTTAATATAACCAGCATATGTCATGAAATTACTTTGTCTTTGCCACAGCAGTACAATGCAATACAAGATAATAGAGGAAAAACCTATGAATTACAGTAATTATTCATATATTATAGAGTTAAGCTAAATAGGTAGTGCAAAAATTAATTTAAAAAGTAGTAAGGTAGTGTTCATAGGTTCAATGTCCATTCAGAAATTGGATGGCAGAGGGGAAGAAGCTGTTCCTGAATTGTTGAGTGTGTGCCTTCAGGCTTCTGTACCTCTTTACTGATGGTAGTAATGAGAACAAGGCATGACCTAGGTGATGGGTGTCCTTAATGATGGATGCTACCTTCCTGAGGCATCGCTCCTTGAAAGTATCCTACGGAAGCTAGCGCCGATGATGTGTAAGTTTGTAAGTCTCTGCAACTTATTTTGATCTAGTGCAGTAGACACCAACCCCTGTCCTTATTAGATGATGATGCAGCTAGTTAGAATATTCTCCACAGTACATCTGCAGAAATTTGTGAGTATCTCCTCAAACTCCTAATGAACTATAGCCATTGACGTGCTTTCTTTGCAGCTACATCAATAAGTTGGGCCAAGGGTTGATCATCAGAGATATTCACATCAAAGAACTTGAAGTTGCTCATTCTCTTCACTTCTGATCCTCCCATGAGGACTGTTGTGTGTTCCTTCATCTTACACTTTCTGAAGTCCACAATTGGTTCTTTTGTCTTACTGACCTTGAGTGCAATGTTGTTACCATGACAACACTCAACTAGTTGATATATCTCACTCCTGTATGGTCTCTTGTCAACATGCCTTATCAAAATAAATATTAATTTTCCATTTTTTGTTTACCTTCTTTGTAATTATGTCACTTTTTTTTGAATTTCATTCCAGAATTTAGAAAGGGCCTTACAAACAAATGATCCCCTGGCATAAGTCAGTGCTTTGAATGATTTGAAGAGATGCAATTAAAAGCAAATATAGGTAATGTCTCTGCAAAGGTAAATGTTGTGACTACTTTGCTCATTTGGCGATGGTTTTATCTTTGAGCTAGAAACTTGCTTTTCCAGCAGTTGCATGCACTGTATAATGTCTGATAGAACGGAAGTTTTGTTTCTAAAGCAGTACAGAGTGGTACTGACTTCTTGGTGGTGAAAAACAATTGTTCTACATGTTCATTATGTGGAAAAATGCCTAAGGCATTTTTATAAGAATAGACAATTTGTTTTATTTGCAAGCTGTGAAGGACATAACATGTTAATATCATTATAGTCACAATGATTTTCTTATGCATAATATTGTTCACTACCATTCTCAGTCGGCATGATCTGCACTAATTTCAGCTGAGACCACAAAAGTCATTCAGTTAGGACAGCATATGGCTTGTAATATCCTGAGCTCAAGGGAATATGGCAGCAAAATCAGGAGTACAGTTGTGTACATGCTCCTCAATCAGTCCTCAGTGTTTTCTATATTGCTCACTTTGGGATTTCTTTGTGCTAATACACATAACACTGACAAGGCAATTAGTCCTGGAATCCATGCTGGTTGCAGAGGATTAAAACATTTGGTAAGCTTGCAAGTCCTTTTTCAACCCATTTAATGCAATCATTAAAGCTGAGCTGACGTTTCTGGTGCCTGTGTTCTCCAGTGAACTTTTTTTATTTTATGACAAACGTAGTTCTTTTTCTGCAGCACAAGGTTCAACAGACTCATCTTTACAAAGGAATAGAAGGTCAGGCTCAACGACATTTGCTAGATGAAGTTGTGAGTTGGCACCAACTGAATAATGTGATCCATTCCCGATTTATGAGATGTTTCCAGTACTGAATAAAGGTTTACCAGATCATTTCCCCAATTAATCCTATTAATTCCAAAATCCCAAACTGCTACTCCTGCCCATACACCTCCTCCCTCACTTCCATTCAGTGCTGCAAACAGTCTTTCCATGTGAGGCTTCCAGTAGTCTGCTGGGATTGGATTGTCTATTGTATCCAGTCCTCCTGATGCAGCCTCCTTTACATTGGTGACACTCGTCATAAATTGAGGGACTGCTTCAACAAACACCACCACTCCATCAACCAAAAGAGGAACTTCCCAGTGGCCAAGTGTTTGAATTCTGATGAGTAGCCTCTAACCTGAGAGCAGGAATATTGATTTCTCCTTCCGGTAATAAAAATTTCCATTCCCCTTCCCTCTTCTTCTAATCTCCATTCTGGCTTATTACCTCTACTCACCTGCCTATCACCTCCCCCTGGTGCCCCTCCTCCTTCCTCTCTCCTTTGGTCTACTCTAAGATTCTTTTTTTTTGGCCCTTTCCCTTTTCCATGCCTCTTGGCTTCACCTATCACCTTCTAGCTAGTCTTTTTCACTCCTTGTACCTTTTATCCTGGCATCTTCTCCCCTTCTTTCCAATCTTGAAGAAGGATCTTGGTTGAAACACTGGCCGTTCATTTCCATAGATGCTGCCTGGTCTGCTGAGTTCCTCCAGAATTGTGTGTGTGTGTGTGCATCTGCAGAATTTCTTGTGTTTTGTTCCTGTTATCTTGTCCTGTCTTCTTCCTTTGGTATCTTCCTCTTCTGCCAAAGTTTGGTAGAAGAACAAAGTCTCTTATTTGACTCTAGCTGAAATTAGAAACATGGAATCATAGAAATCTATAGCACATTACAGGCCCTTCAGCCCACAATGTTGTTCTGATGATATAACTATTTTTCTAAGCTCCATGTACCTATCTAAGGGTCTTTTAAAAAACCCTATTGAATCCACCTTTACCACCTTCACTGACAGTGCATTCCATGCACCTACTGCTCTGTGTGAAAAAACTTACCTCTGATGTCCCCCTTGTACCTTCTTCCAAGCACCATAAAACTAGGCCCCCCTGTGTTAGCCATTTCAATCCTGGAAAAAAACCTCTGTGTATCTACACAATCAATGCCCCTCATCATCTTATACACCTCTATCAAGTCACCTCTCATCCTCTGCCACTCCAAGGAGAAAAGGCTGAGTTCACTCAACCTATTCTCATAAGGCATGCTCTCCAATCCAGGCAACATCCTTGTAAATCTCCTCTGCACTCTCTCTATAGTATCCCCTGGTGATAAAATGCAACCATCTCTGACACAGATTAAATTGCCTTAGGTTTGTTCATCACCTTCAATGTTGATGGTTTCTGGTGTTCCACATTGGGTTTGGTTTCATCTGCAATAGCCATACATACATCAAGAGGCCCTATAGCTTTATTACCTTTATTTTCATGCAAGTTTGGAGGATGTCAAATTTTATAATCCAGCTGGCTAGCCATGATTGATTAAATTAGTTAAGCTTCCTTACAATAAACCAAAAATGGTTCCATACTCTTTTAAAATGACACCTGTTCTGTAGCCACTAGAACAAAATGATATTAGAATTTCAAATAGCTTCTCCATTACCACTCTCCAATGCCAGGATTATTTGAAGGGCAATGTTATGAGAAAGAATAACTTATGGAAGTATCACAGTCTTCCTTTTATCCATAATTAATAACATTTCTGTAGCAGCCTGAGATATAAGCAATCATGGATATAGAAAGGTCCAGCGTAGCATTATATCACACTAACCTCTCTAATTAACTGTGTATCTGGAAATATCATTATCTACACTCTCAGAGTATCTGTAAAAATCCTTACTCTGAGAGGAATCTGCACAAAATATTCATAGGTATATACACCATTAGATCGCCCTAAAAATGATTTCTGAGTCTTAAGGTACATCAAATAATGGAAATGTTTTTTTTTAATTCACTATCCCTATAATTTACACCTACACTATCTCATCCTGCACCATAATAACTATATTGACAAGGTTGATTGACACCTGTCTTACCTGGCCCGTCTTATACAGTATCAGAATTAGGTTCATTATCAGTGGCATGTCATGAAATTTGTTGTTTTATTGCAGCAGTTCAGTGCAAGACATAAAAAAATACTGTAATTTACAATAAAAATAAATAAATAAAATAGTACAGAAGAAAATGAGTGAGGTAGTGTGCATAGGTTCACGGATCATTCAGAAATCTGATGGTGGGGGGAAGAAGCTGTTACTAAAACATTAAGCGTGAGTCTTCAGGCTTCTGTAACTTCTCCATGAAGATAATAATGAAAAGAAGACTCGTTGCAGATGGTAAGGGTTTCGTAACTCCAAAACATAAAATTAATTGAAAGAAGGACATGGAGTCAGGCGATAAGTACGCACCTCGCATTAAGGTAGGAAAGAAATTTATGCAATTCGTTCGGGCTCTCTTATTTTTCTTTCTATTAGCTTTTATGTTTTAGAGTGACTAAGCTTAACACTGAATGATGGA
The DNA here is from genome assembly GCF_048418815.1 of Hemitrygon akajei. Classification (NCBI taxonomy): domain Eukaryota; kingdom Metazoa; phylum Chordata; class Chondrichthyes; order Myliobatiformes; family Dasyatidae; genus Hemitrygon; species Hemitrygon akajei. The sequence goes on from NC_133125.1 coordinate 113,555,247, forward strand.
TGCCACCTTTTAATGATGCCCTCAATGGTGGGAAGGCTTGTGTCTATAGTAGAGCTGCCTGAGTCTACAGCGCTCTGCAGCCTCTCTTGATCCAGCACATTGTAGCTTTCATACCAGTGCGTGATGCAACCAGATAGAATGCTCTCCATGGTACAAATTTGCTAGTCTTTGGTGACACAACAAATCTCTTCAAGCTCCGAATGAAGAATACACACTGGCATGCCTTGTCTGTGAGTGCATGAATACATTGGGCTCAGGATATTCTTCGAAGATTTTGATGCACAGGAATTTAATGCTGCTCACCTTTTCCCCTGCTGACATCTCAGTGAGGTGTGGTGCATGTTCACCTCACTTCCCCTTCCTGAAATACAACTGTACATCAAGTAAGAAAAAAATCACAATTCTGAAAGCAGTTCTAACCAATCTGTTGTTAGTTAATTTCCTGCAACAGGAAGACAGAAAAAAAAAATCTGAAAGAAATGGCAATGAAGATGAAAAGTGCTATTTTTCTATCACATGATGAGTTAATGAGTAGCATAAATTTCCAAATGTGCCAATAGTTTAGACTTACAGAGAACAGTGGAGTCACAGTTAGACAGGATGATGAAGAAGATTTTTGGATCGCTGGTCTTCGTCAGTCAAGTCATTAAGTATAAAGGTTGGAAAGTCATGGCGTGGTTCACAAAAATACTGGTGAGGCTCCACTAGCAGTAATGTGTTTAGTGCTGATCACTCTGTTATAGGAAAGAGCACAGACAAGATTTGGACAGATTTTGGCAGGATTTGAGGAACTGAGTTATAGGGAGAGGTTCGAAAGGGTGGGACTTCATTCCTTACACCACAGGAGACTGAGAGGTGATCTTAGTAAGGTGTATAATATCATGAGCGACATAAAGAAAATAAATGCACTCAGATTTTTTCCTCAAATTGGGAAATCAAAAACTAGAGGGTATAGGTTTAAGATGAGAGGTGAAAGATTTCACAGGAGCTTGAGGGATGACATTTTTTCCAGAAATGGTAATAAGTGTATGGAATGAGCTGCAAGAGAAGGTTGTTGATGTACAATAACAAATTTTAAAAGGCAGTTGGAAAGGTACATGGGTGAAAAAGATTTAGAAGGTTATGTGCCAAAGTCAGGCAAGTGACATGAAGACATCTTGCTTAGTGTAGGCCACTTGGGCTAAAAGACCTGCTTGCATGCTATATGGAGACATCAGGATGTTCTTCATTGACTACAGCTCAGCATTCTATCATCCCCTCAAAACTAATCAATAAGTTCCAAGACCCTGGCCTCAATACCTCCTTATATGACTTGATCCTTGATTTCCTCACATGTGTACCCAAGTCAGTCAGGATTGGCAACAGCATCTCCTCCACAATCACCATCATCAGAGGCACATCACCAGGCTGCACAAGAGCAATCCTTGCTCTACTTGCATTATTCTTGTCGCTGTGAGGCTAAGAAGAACTCCAATGACATATTTAAGTTTGTTGAAGACACTGCTGTTTAGACAGAATCAAAGGTGGTGACAAATTAACAAATAGTATGGAGAATGAAAATCTGTCTGAGAGGTGCCACAACAATGGCCTCTCACAATGTCAAAAACACAAAGGAGCTGATATTGACTACAGGAGCAGGAAACCAGAAGTCCATCATTGGGGGGGATCAAAGGCGGAGAGGATCAGCGACTTCAAATTCCTCAGCGTTATCATTTCTGAGGATTTCTCCTGGGTCCATCACTTACGTGTCATTACAAAGAAAGCATGGCAGCAGCTCTGCTTTCTTAGAGGTTTGTGAAGATTCAGCTATAAAACTTTGACAACGTTTTATAGATGTGCAGCGGAGTGTACATTGGCTGGTTGCATCACAGCCTGGTATGGTAACACCATTGCCCTTGAATAGAAATAAAAAGTAGTGGATACAGCCCAGTCCATCATGGATAAGGCCTCCTCAGCATTGAGCACAACTACAAGGAGCTCCATCATCCAGGATACACTTTATTCTTGCTGTCATTCTCAGGAAGGAGGTACAGGAGCGTCAGGACCCACACTATTGTGTTCAGTAATACTTACTACCCTTCAGTCATCAAGCTCTTGAGCCAGAGGAGATAACTGAACTCAACCCAACACTGAATTATTCCCATAACATATGGACTCACTTTCAAGGACATTTCATCCCATGTCCTCAGTATTTATTGATTATTTATTTATTTATTCTTTTTGTATTTGCACAGCTTAGTGTTGCTTGCACATTGGTTGTTTGTGCATTTTCATTGATTCTATAGTGGTTTCTGGTACCTATTGCAAATGCCTGCAAGAAAATGAATCTCAGGATTTTATATAGTGACATAAATGTACTTTGACCATAAGTTTATTTTGAACTTTGAACTTTGACTAAGAATTTGCTGTGAAAGCATCTTGGAACTGATTGTTCAAGTGTTGACCATCAATAAAGCCTCACTGAATTTAATTGCGTTATAGAGGTGGGTAGAAAAATGAACGGCTATGAAACTGCTAAGAAAGATTCTGATAGATGGTAAAGCTGTAGCCCTACAATTACTGCTGATAAAGTTTATATATGCCTCTGAATATCGCTACTAAGGCCACATAAAGTTTTAGAAAAGAAATAAACAAGCAGCATTAATAAATATTAGTGTTTCATAAAATGTGTATTTAAAATACTTACAAACAACTTAAAATATATAATGACAAAGACAAATAATTAAAAATAATATAACTGTCTCTTCATTCCTCACTGTATCTAAAACTGCATTGAACTGAATGGGCTGGAGGATCCTATATTGTCTTACATGTAGAGTCACACCATCAATATTAGGGATCCAAGAAGCTCCAAATCCACCAGTGTGCTTGGGAGTGGAGGGACATAATCAGAGAGAATATACCGGTAGTTAATATAGGAACCACTGATATAAGGAAGAATGGAACTACAAAGTATTTGCTTAGGAAACTTTGATGCTTACTAGCAGTCATCAATTTAGTAATTACAAGGTTCAACTATAGTGTAAACAAGCTGTAGCACCAATTTTAAACAGAAACAGCCATTTGACACAAGTGGTCCACTAAACCAACCATGATACATACGTATAATTGTATTTGTTCAGTATTGGCATAGAGGCAGTGTGAAATAACCATGAAGCTTTCTGGGATGGTTGACCAAACCTATAGGAGAATTATGCTTACTCCGGTTGCACTTAAAGCAAAAAAAAATCACTATCACCAGAGCAATTTGAATGTTGGTACATTAATGATATTAAACAACATTTGGATGAGTACATGGATAGGAGGGGTTTGGAGAGATAATAGGCCAGACTTGGGCGAATGTGTTCTGCCTGGTGGGCACCATAGCCAGCAGGGATAAATTGGGGTGAATGGACTGTATCTATATTGAAGGGCCCCCTGACTCTCTGAGTTATATCAAAACTGAAGGGCAAAAGACCACGCTGAACATATTCCAAACAACACCTTCAGATAACAACAAAAGTCCAATCCATAACACAATGATGAGATCAATGAACTTGAGGGTGGTGTGAAATATATCAGGTGATGCTGAACAGCCATTGTTACTTGGGAAATGCAATGAATGGGCAGGGGATTAGAATGTGTGGGTGCTTTAGAATAAAGGCATTTGGTACAATTGAAATACAATGCTATCTCTTTGAAACTCATGCATATAACAATGGGAGGTCCTAGATAACGCTTTACAGTGCCAGTGACCCGGGTTTAATTCCCACCGCTGCCTGTACTTTCTCCAGGATTTCCTACAGGTCCTGCGGTTTCCTCTACCTGTCCAAAGCTGTACCAGTTAGTTGGTTAATTGGTCATTATAAGTTGTCCTGTGATAGGGTGAGGGTAAATCGGGGATTGCTGAACGATGCAGCTCAAAGGGTCGCAAGTGCCTATTCTGTGCTGTAGCTCAATAAATAAATTTTTAAAATATATATTATATGGACTTTTTGCCTTACCATGTCATCATAGATAGTTATTCAGATATCTCCTCTTGCCATGTCACACTTGGTGGGCTATTAATCGCTTGTCAGACATTGTCATTATATATAGAGCAATACATCTCCACATATTTGATTTGACTATAATTGATTTTTGGACAATTCCTTTCATCTGATCTCATTTGCACATATGAAAAATACAGGAAGAAATGTTTGTTAGATCTTCGGAAAGTGTATCTTCAAAACAGCAATTAAATTCTGGTGGCACTGTGTTGTTTGAAAATCAATAGCAAAACTAATCCATCAGGTTCAGATCTTCCAAAAACATGAGAAAGTCTGCAGGTTCTGGAAATCCAAAGCAAATGCACATAAAATGCTTGAGGAACTCAGCAGGTCAGGCAGCACCTATGGAAAAGAATAAACAGTTGACGTTTTGGGCCAAGATCTTTCTTCAAGACTAGAAAGGAAGGGGCAAGGTGCCAAAATAAAAAGGTGGGAGGAGGGGAAGGAGGATAGCTAGAATGTGATTGGTGAAGCCAGGTGGGTAGGAGGGATAAAGGATTGGAGAAGAAGGAATCTGATAGGAAAGGAGAGTGGACTGTAGGAGAAAGGGGAGGAGGAGGAGATCTAGGGGGAAGAGATAGCCAGATATGAAGAGGTAAGAGGCCAGAGGGCAGAAAAGAAGAAAAAAGGAGGGGGAAGGGAAAAGAATTACAGAAGGAGAAATCAATATTCATGTCATCAGGTTGGCGGCTACCCAGATGGCCACTAAAGGCAGAACTTCCCAATGGCCAAGCATTTAAATTGTGATTCCCATTCCTGTTCTGGCATGGCCTCCTCTTGTGCCAAGATGAAACCACCTTCAGGGCAACACCTTCCCCCTTCCTTTTCAGTCACGAGGAAGGGTCTCGGCCTGAAATGTAAACTGCTTATTCAGTAGATGCTGCCTGACCTGTTGAGTCTCTTCAGTATTTTGTGTGTGTTGCTTTGGATTTCCTTATGTGCAAAAGGGCCCTGAATGTGCAAACACTTCTGGGAGTAAATGAGCTAATTTGGCAATGAAACCCGACAATTATTTGTGAGGTGCTTACATAAATTTACATGAAAACCAATCATTAACTGCGATTAATAGCCCCACCCATGTAGAATATCTGTAAAGTAAAATTGCATTTCTCAATTTACAGAATATAATTATGCACCAAAACTGTGGTGGCTACATGGAACTTAAATCCCTGTTGCTATGTTTTAGTAAGCATGGAGTTCTTTATTTCTCATACAACTCTATCCTAAGTCCAAGCTTTTACAGGAAGGTGAATGTTTCCTCCTGTATTAGCTTCTTCATTCCTGAGCTAGATTCAAAGTGGCTATTAATGGAGTTACAACTTGATTTATCCTGAATCATCCTGAAGCTGTCTTTCTTTAAGTGTTTTGTTCTTTTCCTCCACGGTAATATTCAGCTGGGATGTCAGCTCACAAGGACAAATGCAAAACTGCCAGTATCTAGTACTAGGTTATTGTTTTCTTAAATAAGGGTTTCTCATTTAAAACAGAGGTTAGTATTTTTTCAGAGGATTCTCAGTCTCTTCCTCAAAGGTTGGTTGAAGCATAAATGTGTTAAGGGGCAAGGAGCCCCTTTCAGGGAAAGTAAGGATGGTCATTTGAGATTAGAATTGATTCAGCAAAGATTGTTTTAAATAGTCAAATGGCTTGCTATTGTTTCTAATTAGTATGCACGTATCAGTCTCAAAGCAGATTTACTGTTTAAGGTTGTTGTTTGCTTGAAGAAGCACTGATTTTGAGATTGCATAGGTAGGTTTGCATTTCTCAGGCTACACTGGTGCTGACATACGTTCAGTGGGCACTTTTATAGGTACACCTGCACACATGCTATTTAATGCAACTATCTAATTAGCCAATCATGTGGCAGCAACTCAATGTATAAAACCATGCAGACATGGTCAAGAGGTTCAATCATTGTTGTTCAGAAGGGGGGAAAATCTAAGTGACAGACTGTAGAATGATTGTTAGTGAGAGACAGGGTGGTTTCAGAAACTGTTGATCCCTCGGGGTTTTCACACACAACAGGCTCTGGAGTTTAGAGAGAATAGAGTGAGAAACAAAAAGCATTCAGTGAGCAGCTTTGGTAATGAGAGAGGTCAGAGGAGAATGGCCAAACAAATCTCCGGGCATGGTGACATCTATGACATACATATATTTGATTAAAAAATACTTTGAACTTTGAAACTATTTCAAACTGACATGAAGGTGACAGTAACTCAAATAACCACACTTTACAACAGTGGTGTGCAGAAGAGTATATCTGAACACACAATACGTTGGACATTGATGGGCTTCAGCTGCAGAGGACCATGAACATACACCCAGTGGCCACTCTATTACATATAAGATCTCCCTAAGAAAGTGGCCACTGAGTGTATGCTTTCAATGTGAATGGGATTCCTGCACAACCACAGGTCTAAAAATTGATGACTGAATCCTGAAAGTAGAGCTTTTATTGGAATCCATCACCAATGTGTGAACGGGCTGCAGCATTCCAGATATAAGCCTGAACATCCAACTGCTGAACTTGTGCCAAGCAGTAACTGCAGTATTATTAACTTAAATCTTCATTATTTGCTTCTTTTTCAAATAGGTATGGATTCATCTAACTGGATAAAACCCAGGCATTCATCTGAGACCCCACGAAAAGACATGAAGTCTAACTCTAAAGCATGAGCTCATAAAATCTAAGTAACTTACTGTAACCATTTTGGGTGAAAGCAGGTACAACGCTAATTTGTTTTCTGAATGCTCCTCCTATAAATTTTCTTGAATAGCTTATTGTTCAAAACTGAAAGGTTAACATATTAATATGCATCATTTTATGTTTGCAATTTCTAATAAATGGTTACAATAAGTTATTTAGATTTCATCAACATTCACTCTAGGTCTAGACTGTCAGTTGGTCATTGTTAATACAAATGCAAACATAACTTGCGTATTTTCAAGAAAACGCCATTCTACAAATTAAAGTTCAAGTAAGTTCACAAAAAAATCATAGTATTGTTCTGACATATTGAAGAAAGTGGATTTTTTTCCCCTGACACTTGAAGGAAATATGAATTTGGGGCGCTATATAATACAAATAAAGATTGTGATAAAATCAAGATGAGAAGCAAAATTGCAGAATGAGTGCTTGGATGATATCAATAATTTGGATGACAGAATTAATGGTTTTGTGGCCAAGTTTGTGTATGATACAAAGATAGGTGGAGAGGCAGATAGTGTTGAGGAAGCAGGCAGTCTGCAGAAGATCTTAGACAAATTAGGAGACTAGGCAAAATGGCAGATGGATTACAGTGTCGGGAGTGTATCGTCATGTACTTTGATAGAACAAAAAAAAAGTATAGGCTATTTTTTAAATGGGGAGAAAATTCAAAAATCTTAGGTGCAAGGAGACTTGGGAGTCCACGTGCAGGATTCTCTAAAGGTTAATTTGCAGTTTGAGTCATTGGTGAGGAAGGCAAATGCAACATTAGCATTCATTTTGAGAGGACTAAAATATATTTAAAAAAACATACAATGCTGAGGCTTTATAAGGCGATGGTGAGGTCTCACTTGGAGTATAGTGAGCAGTTTTCGGCCCCTTATCTAAAAATAGATGCACTGACATAGAATAGGGTTCAAAGGATGTTTATGCTACTGATTTCAGGATCGAAAGGCTTATTACATGTATAGCAGTTGTCAGCTCTGGGCCTCTACTTGCTGGAGTTTAGAAGTGTCAGGAGGGATCTTATTGAAACTTATTGAATGATGAAAGGTCTAGATAAAGTCAATGTGGAGAGGATGTTTGCTATAGTGGGGGAGTCTAGGCCCAGAAGACACAACCTCACAATAGAGGGACATCCATTTAGAACAGAGATGAGAAGGAATTTTTTTAGCCAGAGGATGGTGAATTCGTTGCCACAGGAGCCTGTGGAGGCCATGTCGGTGAGTCTATTTAAAGCAGAGTGTGTTGCCTTTATGGCAGTTATTTAGTTTATAATATTTTCGCTTAGTAATTCATTTGTTAGTATTTTTTAGTTAAAGTTAGGATTGTTTAAGTATGTTCGTTGTCTGCAATATATCGCGGCATGCGATGACATCACATCCGGTTTCGCCGCGTCTTGTGGGAAAATACCGATTTGGGGAAAACGGAAAGGTGGGGGCTGACATGTGCGAGTCCAGCGCAAGAAAAGTTGTCTCTCTATGTATTAGAAATCACAGTGAAGCAACGCTGTAAATTCATAGATAATCGATATGTTGAATTAAAATGTTAACGCTGATTCTGTTAAAAGTAATGACGGTCGATAAGGTTTATGTTTTCGTTAGTTAAAGAGTTGCGGATAGTCGTGTTGAAGTGTATTTAAAGCAGTCAATGGTGTAAGTAGATTCTGACTGTATGCTGCACTTTAATGTAATGTAGTTGTTGTAGTTTTACCTTTGCAAGTATTTACGATGTAAGTGTGATATCTAGAAGGAAACAAATACTGTACCAATCTTGTATTGTTTTATCAACAGTTTTCACCATACGTTAATGTGGAAGAGTGAACAGTAAATGGTTAATCTTACTGCGACCCTGTTTTCATTAACGACAGTTTACCTCGGTGTTTAGTTCGGGTTCTGTTACACCTGAGCGAGAACACTACACAGAATTTAATAGATTTCTGATAAGATGGGGTATGGAAGTTTTCAGGAAAGTGGGTTGAGAGAGAAATGGATCAGCCATGATCAAATGGCACGGAAGACTTCCTGGGCTGAATGGCCTGATTCTGCTCCAGTGTCTAATGGTCTAATGCCAAATGTGAGGTGATGCATTTTGATAAAGGAATAGAATTATGGGTAGACAACAGAAAGGACACCAAGGAAATGGCTATTGTATTGAGAAAAGACAAAAGAAATGTGCTGCACAGACTCACTGTTTCACCAGAAGGTCAATTTTGTCGGTATTATGATGGGGGATGGAATGGTCTGCTGTCGTACACCATTTTAACATTGGCTTCATGAACAATCAAAGCTAAACTCTTAATTTGCATATCAGCAGTCTCAGCCTATATGAGAGCTGCCTGACTATAATCAAATAGCGAGAGAGACCAACCTGCTGGAAATATTGGTCAAGTTCCCCAGCTGAATAATGTTTTATTGCAACTTTAGACAACCTCATTCACTGACATTATACTACTAGTGTTATGTCAGTGTTATGCGCAGTCGTAGTCCTCCAGTCTGGAAAACACTCTCAAACATGAGAAAATCTGCAGATGCTGGAAACCCAAAGCAACACACACAAAACGTTGGAGGAACTTAGCAGGTCAGTCAGCATCTATGAAAAAGAGTAAACAGTTGACATGTTTGGCTGATACCCTTCATCAGGACCCAGGAATTCTCATCCTGCTGAAGGGACTCAGCCTGAAATGTTGACTGTTTATTCATTTCCATAGTTGCTGACTGACTTGCTGAGTTCCTCCAGCAATTTGTTCAAAGTTTAAAGTGCACAATGCAAAGTATATTTTATTATCAAAGTGTGTGTAAGTTATACAACCTTGAGATTCTTGCATGAAACAAGAAACCTGAAAGAAACCAATTTTAAAAAGACCAACACCCAATGTGCAGTGAGAAAAAGAAACAAATCAAATCAAATCATGCAAACAATAAAGCAAAGAACAGCTTCGCATTTGTTTTCCTCTTCATTGTTTGGGGTGATTGTATACCAAAATATTCCATATAAATGTGCTATTAATAATTTAGTCAAACTTCCAGCTTTCTGATCCACCAGTAAGCTGTCACTTATGTTGAGCAGCGCCATCTTAAACACTGTCCACTACCACACTCCGCCTCCTAGCACAAAGCAAATTTTATATCCATTTGACTAGATGCCACTGGATGTCACGTGTTCTAACCTTCCAGACCAATGTACCATGTTGGACCTTGTCAGAAGCCTTGTTAACATCCATGCTCACTTCTTCAAAAATCTCTATTAAATTCATGAGATACGAATTCTCCCACACAAAGCCGTGCAGACTAGAGAGTCAAAAGATATCCTGCTCTGTAATATGCAGAAGTTATGTTCACATTACTTATTCAAATCAACAATAGTCAAACAACATTCTAGAATGAATATTGATGTAAAGACAATGCTGAGGCATTTGTAAATACATTTGGCCGCCAGAGGTGAATAATCGGGGTTAGCTTCCTTCTGAAATACTGTATGCATGTGTATGTGTGTGTGTATAATATATATCTATATATATATATATATAGATATATATGAGAACTGGATGCATCAAAGCCTATGAGAGCATTCAACATTAATCCATGGTACTGAAAATTTCATCCCTTGAATTAACTATACTTTTAGCCAGGCTATTCCTACTTAACAATGTGAAAAATAGGCCAAAAAATCTCCTGATTTACTTACAACTACAATTCCAAAGCTGTTTAACATTTCTGAAGCTATTGATCTACTCATCCATACCATCACTTCCACTTTTGATGGTCCACATTCCATTTAATTCATCATTTTTGCTTATTCTACCTACTCCCATGAAACAACCTTCATGTCACTCACGTTTACCCAAAGGATAAAATGGAAATTTTCTATAATGAGATAGCATACATAAACCCATACCAATTTCAACTGTCCAAAAAGATTTGCTTTTCAGAATAATACTGTGCTGTAAAATATACCAAATTCCTTTTTGGTTTTGTAAAGGGTTTTAAACCATTTTTCACTGTCTGCTCATCAACAGCTCCAACAACAAACCTGAAGATCCTGATTAGAAAAGCTGCGACTGTTTGGTATGCTGTCTATGCCACTTCTCTTTTTCCCTCTAGAGCATGAGTTCCCAACCTGGGATCCATGGACACCTCAGTTAATGATAGGGGTCCATGGCATACAAAAGGTTGAGAACTTCTGCTGTAGAGCACTAGGCCAGGTATGAAACATTATCCTTGTACTGGTTCAAATATCATCATTTTCTTTTATTTACATTCCATCTCCTTGCCAGTCCTGCAGAAAATTACCTTATCCATGAGGCTCATCCTATGCATGAGGCTCACCTCCACAAAACTGTTTAACACCCTTTTTTCCCTCTGGTTGCTATTAACTAAAATTGTAAAGCTTCTCTGTCCTTGGATGCTATTCCACTTCCTTCAATCTGATAACATTACTTCTCTTAAATTAGCTTTTTATATTGTTACTCCTGCAAATTGCAGACACGACTTATTCCTTTATCACACCAAAAAGCTTGAATGTTCTCTAGCCTCAACAATTTGATTTCCTTTCAAGGCTTCGTAAATGTACTGTAGGTGTTGATTTATTCCTGCAGTCCATTCAGGTGGAAAATTCTTAAATTCACAACCACTCGGAGAAGAATTTCTCACTCATCTGCATCTTAAATGGACATTGTAATCAGTTTATGTCCCCTAGTATTTCATTTTCATGTGTAGAGAAAAATTTCTCACATCTGCTGAGGTAATTGCAGCATTCTCTGATTTTATCTAAGGTCTCTTGCATTTATTTCAGATTTCCAACACCGACCGACAGCTTTGTTGCTTCTCTAAGCAGAACCAGAGGCATTGGCATCAGTGGAAGGCAGACAGGGCACCACCAAACGCGATAAGATCTTTCTTGTTGCATGGGGGTTGTTCTTAATTTTTGAACGATAAAAGAGAGATAGGGTCTAGTGTGGCTGTCATTGCTGGAGCGGCCATTGTTGAAGTCGGGGCTAGCTTCAAAGTGGGAACTTAGGGGCTTTGATGAAAAGAGGCTGAGGACAAAGAAACAGATAAGAAGGATTGGTTTTTCATTTTGATATCGCTGATTTGGTCTTGGTTGCCTATAGTACAGTGCAGGCATGATGGCCGATATGGCAGTGTAATTCTCCCTCTGGAGGATGTGGAAACTCAGGGAACCTGATGGTCTCCCTGATGACTACACCTGTGGGAACTACAGCCAACTCCAGCTCCTGAAAGACCATGTTAAGGAGCTGGAGCAGGAGGCGGATGAACTAATGATTGTCCGGAAGGCAGAGCAAATGATAGAGAAGACTTTTGAGCAAGTGGTTACACAGAGACTACGGAAGTCAGGGAGTAAATGGGTGAACACTGAGAGAGGTAAAAGGAGAAAGTAATCAGTGCAGGATCCCCTTTGGCCATTCTCCTTAGAAACAGGTATACCCCTTTGGATACTGATGAGGGAGATGACCTATCTGAGCAAGGCAGCAGCAGCCAGACCAATAGCACTGCGGTCAGCTCTGAGCTTCAGAAGGGAAGGGTGAGGTCAGGTGGAGCAATTGTCATAGTGGACTCAATAGTTAGGGGGACAGACAGGAGATTCTGTGACAGCAAAAGAGTCACCAGGATAGTGTTTTGCCACCCGGGTGCTAGGGTTCAGGATGTCTCTGAGCAGTTGAAGAATATTGTTGAAGGGGAGGGTGAGCAGCCAGATGTCATGGTACATTTTACACAGAAACATAGAAAACCTACAGCACAACACAGGCCCTTCGGCCCACAAAGTTGTGCCGAACACATCCCTACCTTAAAAATTACCAGGCTTACCTATAGCCCTCTATTTTACTAAGCTCCATGTACCTATCTAAAAGCCTCTTAAGAGACCCTATCATATCCGCCTCCACCACCATTGCCGGCAGCCCATTCCATGCACTCACCACTCTCTGAGTAAAAAACTTACCCCTGACATCCCCTCTGTACCTACTGCCCAGCACCTTAAACCTGTGTCCTCCTGTGGCAACCATTTCAGCTCTGGGAAAAAGCCTATGACTATCCACACGATCAATGCCTCTCATCATCTTGTACACCTCTGTCAGCTCACCTCACATTCTTCTTCGCTCCAAGGAGAAAAGGCCAAGTTCAGTCAACCTATTCCCATAAGGCTGCACCTCAATCCAGGGAACATCCTTGTAAATCTCTTCTGCACCATTTCTATGGCTTCCACATCCTTCCTGTACTGAGGCGACCAGAACCGAGCACAATACTCCAAGTGGGGTCTGACCAGGGACCTATATAGCTGCAACATTACCTCTCGGCTCCTAAATTCAATTCCATGATTGATGAAGGCCAATAAACCATACGCCTTCTTAACCACAGAGTCAACCTGCGCAGCTGCTTTGAGCGGCCTATGAACTCAGACCCCAAGGTCTCTCTGATCCTCCATACTGCCAAGAGTCTTACAATTAATTCTATATTCTTCCATCATATTTGACCTACCAAAATGAACCACTTCACACTTATCTGGGTTGTACTCCATCTGCCACTTCTCAGCCAGTTTTGCATCCTATCAATGTCCCGCTGTAACCTCCACACTATCCACAACATCTCCAACCTTTGTGTCATCAGCAAACTTACTAACCCATCCCTCCACTTCCTCATCCAGGTTATTTATAAAAATCATGAAGAGTGAGGGTCCCAGAACAGATCCCTGAGGCACACGACTGGTCACCGGCCTCCATGCAGAATATGACCCGTCTACAACCACTCCTTGCTTTCCGTGGGCAAGCCAGTTCTGGATCCACAAAGCAATGTCCCCTTGGATCCCATGCCTGCTTAGTTTCTCAATAAGCCTTGCATGGGGTACATTATCAAATGCCTTGCTGAAATCCATATACACTACATCAACTGCTCTTCCTTCATCAATGTGTTTAGTCACATCCTCAAAAAATTCAATCAGGCTCATAAGGCACAACCTGCCCTTTACAAAGCCATGCTGACTACTCCTCATCATATCATACCTCTCCAAATGTTCATAAATCCTGCTTCTAAGGATGTTCTCCATCAACTTACCAACCACTGAGGTAAGACTCACTCGTCTATAATTTCCTGGGCTATCTCTACTCCCTTTCTTGAATAAAGGAACAACATCCGCAACCCTCCAACCCTTCAGAACCTCTCCCATCCCCATTGATGATGCAAAGATCATTGCCAGAGGCTCAGCAATCTCCTCCCTCACCTCCCACAGTAGCCTAGGGTACATTTCATCTGGTCCCGACAACTTATCCAACTTAATGCTTTCCAAAAGCTCCAGCGCATCCTCTTCCTTAATATCTACATGCTCAAGCTTTTCAGTCTGCTGCAAATCATCACTACAATCACTAATATCCTTTTCCATAGTGAATACTGAAGTAAAGTATTCATTATGTACCTCTGCTACTTCCTCTGGTTCAGTACACACTTTTCCACTGTCACACTTGATTTGTCCTATTCTTTCTCATTTTATCCTCCTGCTCTTCACATACTTGTAGAATGCCTTGGGGTTTTCCTTAATTCTGCCTGCCAAGGCCTTCTCATGGCCCCTTCTGGCTCTCCTAATTTCCTTCTTCAGCTCCTTCCCAGTAGCCTTATAATCTTCTAGATCTCTAACATTACTAGCTCTCTGAGCCTTTTCTAAGCTTTTCTTGTCTTTTTGACTAGATTTATTACAGCCTTTGTACACCACATTTCCTGTACCCTACTATAACTTCCCTTTCTCACTGGGACATACCTATACAGAACTCAACACAAGTATCCCCTGAATATTTGCAACATTTCTTCCATACTTTTCCTTGACAACATCTGATTTAAATTGAAGCCTCCAATTTCCTGCCTGATAACGTCATAATTCCCCATACAGCAATTAAAGACTTTTCTAACTTGTCTGTTCCTATCTCTCTCCAATGCTATTGTAGAGGAGATAGAATTATGATCACTATCTCCAAAAATGCTCTCCCACTAAGAGATCTGACACCTGACCAGGTTAATTTCCCAATACCAGATCAAGTACAGCCTCTCCTCTTGGAGGCTTATCTACATACCGTGTCAAGAAACCTTCCTGAACACACCTAACAAACTCCACCCCATGTAAACCCCTTGCTCTAGGGAGATGCCAATCGATATTTGGGAAATTAAAATCTCCCATCATGCCAACTCTTTTATTACCACACTTTTCCAGGATCTGTTTCCGTATCTGCTCCTTGATATCCCTGTTACTATTGGGCGGTCTATAAAAAACACCCAGTAAAGTTATTGACCCTTTCCTGTTCCTAATCTCCACCCACACAGACTCTGTAGACAATCCCTCCATGGTGTCCACCTTTTCTGCAGTCATGACTCTATCTCTGATCAACAGTCTCTGTAATGGCCACCACATCATATCTCCAAGTACTGATTATTGCTCTAAGCTCATCCACTTCGTTCATAACACTCCTTGCATTAAAATAGACACATCTGAAGCCTTCGGTCTGAGCGCGTCCCTTCTCTATCACCTGGTAGAGGTCCTGTGCAGAAAGTTTAGGGAGTTAGGAAGGAGGTTGAAGAGTGGGACCTCCAACATCGTAATCTCCAGATTACTCCCGGTGCAATGAGCTAGGGAAGGTCAGAACAGGAAGATGGCACAGACAATTGAGTGGCTGTGACAGGGTTTCATGTTGTTGGATCATTAGAACCTTATAGGGGAAGGGGTGACCTGTCCAAGTGGGAAGGGTTGCGCCTGAACTGCAGGGGAACCAATATCCTGGGAGGAAGATTTGCTAATGCTAGTGAGGAAGGTTTAAACTAGATTTGTATGGGGTGGGAACTGAAGTGAAGAAGCAGAGGATGGAGCGGTGGGTGCACAAGTAGAGACAGCTTGCAGGGAGTTTGTGAGGAAGGATAGGCAGATAACAGAGCAAAGATACACTCAGCCAGATGGTTTTTGAAGTGCCTAGTTTAATGCAAGTTGGATGAACTTAGAGCATATATCAATAAGTGGAACTATGACATTATGGCCGTTACAGAGACTTGGATGTCTTGTGGGTAGGAATGGCTGCTGAGCGTGCTGGGCTTTAAATGTTTCAAAAATGTCAGGGAGGGAGGCAAGATAGGTGGGGATGTGGCTTTGCTAATCAGGGATAGTATCACTGCTACAGAAAAGAAGGAAGTCATGGAGGGACTGCCTACTGAATCAATGTGGGTGGAAGTCAAAAACAGGAAAGAGGCAATAACTCTACTGGGAGCTTTTTATAGATCTCACAATAGTAACAGAGATACTGAGGAATAGATAGGGGGGAAGATTCTGGAATAGTGCAAAAATAATAGGGTTGTTATGATGGGTGGTTTTAAAGTTCCTAATATTGATTAGCTAGAGCAAGGGGATTGGATGGGATGGAGTTTGTTAGGTGTGTTCAGGAAGGTTTTCTGATTCAATATGTAGATAAGATGCAATATCTAGAGGAGAGGTTGTACTTGATCTGGTATTGGGAAATGATCCTGGTCAGGTTGTCATGGTCCATTCTGGCAATCCCCCACCTGGCTATTTACCTCAGGAATGGGGCCTCAATCCCCTTGTTTAATTTCAAACCGTTCCCACGTTCCACTAACTACACACACCTGCTTTCCATCGGCAAATCTAGGATAAAAACCCTGTGATCACAACAAGGAGCTGCCAGTTCGTTGGTCGACTTCGGTGTGAGTAACCTCGTTTCATGGCTCTTAGGACTGCCAGTTCTAAGTCTAACATTGCTCCTGGATACCGATTCCACGCTCGCTACGTCAAGAACACCTCCTGATTCTGCCTCCGTGCCCGTGTTCTGGACTTGGGTTCGTCCACCGCCTCGCTTGTATAACAGAATGATCTGGCCATAATGAACCAGCAGACACTGATCCCATACAGCAGGCCCTCGCCAGCCAGGGCTACCTACTGGGCGCCCACGACCAACTACTTAGGGAGGTCACGGAAAACCTTCAGACGCTGTCCACGAATGTACGGAAGGCCAGTGAGCAGGCGGATCGAGTTTCGGCTTCCCTTTCTCTGTCCCCTCCAAGAATCCCGACTACCCAAACCGCACCGCTCGGGATGGCGCTGCCCCAGGGATCAGCAACACAGTCCTTTTGAGAGCCATACGTAACCGAGCCCGCACCCTGCGCCGGGGACCTGGGAAGGTACCAGGCCTTCCTGTTACAATGCTCTCTGGTCTTTGAGCTACAGCCACGTACCTACACTTCAGATAAATCCAAGATTGCGTACATCTTGGGGCTGTTACGAGGGGATGCCTTGGCTTGGGCAACTGCGATATGGGATAACTGACAGGAAGTTTGTTCCTCCTTCCCCTCCTGTGTTGCTGAAATGAGGAAGGTCTTCGAACAACTCATTCGTGGTAAGGATGCCACTCAATGATTGCTGACTCTTTGTCAGGGTTCGCGAAGCGTAGCAAGGTATTCTATCGAGTTCCGAACCTTAGCCGCAGTCTCAGGGTGGAATGATGAGGTCCTATGGGAAGTGTTTCGACAGGGCCTCTCAGACAAGATAAAGGATGAACCGGCAGCGAGGGACAACACAGACTGTCTGGACTCTCTGATCTCCCTAGCCACTAGATTAGATAATCGACTTCAAGAGCGGCTGAGAGAAAGAACCAGTTGCCCCACTCCTCAGGGAAGCCCACAGTCCACCTTACCAGTCCCAACCAGCCTCCCTTCCCCAGCCGCTCCACGTGTAGCTCCTGCTCTGACTGTCCACACCACCCTGGGGAAGGAAACGATGCAGCTGGGATGGAACCTGCTCTCCCCGGCCAAACAACTTCAGAGAGCTGGGGATTGATTCTATTGTGGCCAGCCAGGACATTTCCGGGATACCTGCCCTCAGTGGCCAAAAGGGAGGGCACCAGTGAGAAAAGGAGGGCGCCTGGTGAGCCAGACAATACTCCCTTCAGCCCTTCAGACTCAGAAGCAGATCCCGGCTACTGTGAATTACCAACGACAGTCTCTGTCCCTATCCACTCTGGTGGATTCCGCTGCCGAGCGCAATCTGCTGGATGAAGACATAGCCTTCCAGGCTGGAATACCTCACGAGCCGTTAACTACACCCCTGGAGGCCCGGGCCCTGGACGGAAAACTGCTGGCTCGGATGAGCCACCACTGACCTTGATCCTATCTGGCAACCATCAGGAGGAGGTACGATTCAGTCTCATTCATTCACCTCAAGCCCCGGTAGTTCTAGGGTATCCGTGGCTGACCCAACACTATCCCCACATCCACTGGTCTACCGGGGAGGATAGCCAAATGGAGCCAGTCTTGCCACGCCAACTGTCTGCAGTCAGCCCCATCTCCCAGCGAAGCTACTGTGACTCCACTTGCCCCGTAACCCCTCGACTTGTCCAGAGTCCCCACAGAGTACCATAACCTGGGACTGGTATTCAGTAAACAATGGGGCCTTTCTCTGCCTCTGCACCGCCCGTATGATTGTACCAATGACCTTCTCCCCGGGGCCTTGCTATGTACCAGTCACATTTTTAACCTATCCCGACCAGAGAGAGAGGCCATGGAGAAGTACATCACCGAGTCCCTCGCAGTATGCATTCTCGGACCTTCATCTGCCCCAGCAGGTGCCAGTTTCTTCTTTGTAGAAAAGAAGGACGGGTCGCTTCATCCTTGTATTGATTACAGAGGCCTAAACAGTATAGCAGTTAAGAATGAGTACTCTTTACCCCTCATTAGCTCGGCTTTTGAACCATTGCATGGAGCCACCATTTTCTCAAAGCTGGACCTTCAGAAGGTATACCATCTCGTCAGGGTGAGGGAGGGAGATGAGTGGAAGACTGCCTTTAATACACCTCTGGGTCACTTCGAATATTTGGTCATGCCGTTTGGCCTCACCAATGCTCCCACAGTTTTTCAAGCCCTCATTAATGGCATACTGAGGGACTTTATTAATTGGTTTGTTTACCTCGATGATATCCTGATATTTTCTAGCACCCCTCAAGAACACGTTCACCATGTCCGTCAAGTCCTCCAGAGACTGTGGGAAAACCAATTATTCGTGAAGGCAAAGAAATGTGAGTTCCACGTTCCTTCGGTCAGCTTCCTGGGTTATATCATGGAGAGCGGTCAGGTGAGAGCAGACCCCGAGAAGATCCAGGCAGTGGAAGAATGGCCTAGGCCCACGACCCACAAACAACTTCAATGATTCCTGGGATTTGCAAACTTCTACCGCAGATTCATCAGAGACTACAGTCGAGTGGTGGCCCCCCACTTACCCAGCTTACCTTGCCTACTACCCCCTTCTGTTGGGACTCCGAAGCTGACTCGGTGTTCACCAACTTGAAGAGGTGTTTCACCACCGCACCCTTCTTGGTCCATCCGGACCCAGAATTCATTGTCGAGGTGGATGCCTCTGACTACGGGATAGGAGCAGTCTTGTCCCAATGATCAAGTTCGGATGAAAAGCTTCACCCCTGCTCCTTCTATTCTCGTTGACTGTCCCCCACCAAGCAGAATTACAACGTGGGGAATCAGGAACTCCTGGCTGTCAAACTAGCATTGGAAGAATGGAGGCACTGGCTGGAGGGGGCAGAACAACCATTTGTGGTATGGACTGATCATAAAAACCTGGGGTATATTCAGATCGCCAAATGTTTGAACTCCTGCCAGGCCTGTGGGACTTTTTTATTTGGACGGTTCAAGTTTTCCCTCACGTACCGTCCAGGGTCCAAGAATGGGAAGCTGGACGCGCTCTCCCGCCAATACAACTCCAAGGAGGACATTTCCAGCCCAGGGACTATCCTCCCACCATACTGCGTGGTGGTAACCCTCACTTGGGAGATCGAGTCCAAAGTAAAACAAGCCCAACGGGATGACCCCGACCCCGGCAATGGACCCGGCGATCGCCTGTATGTGCTCGTTTCCGTCAGGCCTCAGGTTCTCCAATGGGAGAACACATATCAGTTCGCCTGCCACCCCGGGAGTGATTGGACCCTAGCACTCCTGAAAAGACATTTTTGGTGGGCGTCCATGCAGGTGGATACCCATTCCTATGTCTCCCCATGTTCCATCTGTGCCCAGGGAAAAGCCTCTCATCAGCCACCTGCGGGTTTATTTCATCTTCTACCTGTCCCTGGTCATCCCTGGTCGCACATTACCCTGGACTTCATCACCGGTCTACCTCCTTCACGTGGGAACACCCCCATACTCACCGTGATAGACCGGATCTCCAAGGCGGTGCACTTCGTGGCCCTCCCTAAACTCCCTCTCATGAAACCACAGATCTTCTCGTCCGCCACGTCTTCCGCCTCCACAGAATCCCCGCAGACATCGTCTCCGATCAAGGTCCCCAGTTCGTCTCACAGGTATGGAAGGCCTTCTGTCAAGCCTTAAGTGCGTCGGTCAGCTTTTCATCTGGCTTCCACCCCCAGACGAACGGGCAGACGGAACGGGTCAACCAAGACCTGGAGGCGACGCTACGTTGTGTAACGGCAAACAACCCATCGACCTAGAGCGACCACCTCCCGTGGGTTGAGTACGCCCAGAACTCTCTGGTGAGCTCTTCCATCGGAAGGTCTCCATTCGTGTTCCCCGGGGTACCAACTCCCGCCGTTCTCCACGCAAGAAGAGGAGATTGCAGTACCGTCAGTCCAGGACTATATCGATCGGTGCCTTAAGGTTCGGGAGGAGACATACACGGCCCTACTTAGATCAGAAAAATCGCAATAAGAAGACGGCCGACTGACACTGGACTCCGGCGCCTGAGTACCAATCGGGGCAGATGGTCTGGCTTGCATCCAAGAACATCCCGCCCAAAAATGAGCAAAGAAAACTCGCCCCTTGCTTGCTGGAACAATTCAAGGTTGAAAGTGTTATCAATCCCACAGTGGTCCGCCTAAAACTGTCAGGATCTATGCGTGTCCACCTGACTTTTCATGTTTCCCAGTTAAAGTCAGTTTCCATTAACCCCTTGTGACCCTCAGCTGAGACATCCCCACCTGCCCGTATCATCAACAACCAGCCAGCATACACCATCCGAAGACTACTGGATGTGTGCTGTAGGGGCAGGGGTTTTTCAAAATCTGGTAGATTGGGAAGGGTATGGTCCAGAAGAGTGTTCCTGGGTCCTCTGCTCCTTCAACTTAGACCCTTCCCCCATCCAGGATTTTCATTGGGACCATCCAGACAGGCCTGGAGGATCGCCGGGAGGCTCCCGTTGAGGGACAGGTACTGTCATGGTCCCTTCTGGCAATTCCCCACCTGGCTATTTACCTCAGGAATTGGGCCTCATCCCTCATTTAGTTTCCAATCATTCCCAGGTTCCACTAACTACATACAACTGCTTTCCATCAGCAAATGTAGGATAAAAACCCTGTGATTACAACAAGGAGCTGCCAGTTTGTTGGTCAGCTCTGGTGTGAGTAACCTTGTTTCATGGTTCTTTGGACTGCCAGTTCAAGTCTAGTATTGCTCCTGGATACCGATTCCATGCTTGCTACATCAAGAATGCCTCTCAACTCTGCCTCTGTGCCTGTGTTCTGCACTTGGGTTTGTCTGTGGCTTTGCTCGTGTAACACAGGTGGGACAGCATTTTGGAGGTAGTGATCACAATTCTGTCTCCTTTACCATAGTACTGGAAGGAGATAGAAAGCAGATAATTTTGGAAAGCATTTAATTGGACTGGGGGGAATATGACACTATTAGTCAGGAGCTTGGGAACATTAATTGGGAGCAGATGTTCTCAGGAAAACACATGGTAGAAATGTGACAAATGTTCAGGGAAAATTTACATGGTGTACAATGGATGTAGAAAATCTAGTTAAGAAGAAAAGAAAAACTTATGAAAGGTTTAAGAAACTAGATTTTGTTAGAGCTCTAGAAAATTACAAGGTTGCCTAGAAGGAGCTTAAGAATGAAGTTGGGAGAGCCAGAAGGGGCCATGAGAAGGCCATGACGAGCAGGATTAAGGAAAACCCCAAGGCATTCCACAAGTATGTGAAGAGCAGGAGGATGAGCCGTGTGAGAATAGGATTAATCAGGTGTGATAGTGGAAACGAGTGCATGGAGCCAGAGGAGGTAGCGAGGTACTTAATGAATACTTTGCTTCAGTATTCACCAGGAAAAAGGACCGTGACAATTGGGGGGATGACTTACAGTGGACTGAAATGCTTGAGCATATAGACATTAAGAAAGAGGATGTGCAGCAGCTTTTGAAAAGCATAAAGTTAGATAAATTGCTGGGTCCTGCTGAGATATACCCCAGGCTACTGTGGAAAGTGAGGGAGGAGACTGATCTTTGTATCATTTTTAGGGACGGGAGAAATACTGGAGGATTGGAGGGTTGCAAATGTTGTTCCACTGTTCAAGAAAGGGAGTAGAGATAACCCAGGAAATTATTGAGCAGTAAGTCTTAGTTCAGTAGTGGGCAAGTTGTTGGAAAAAAATCTTGAGAGACTGGATTTATGAACATTTGGAGAGATATCATCTAATTAGGAATAACCATCATAGCTTTGCAAAGGGCAGGTTATTCCTTATGAGACTGATTGAATTATTTGAGGATGTAACAAAACACATTGATGAAGGTGGAACAGTGGATGTAGTGTACATGGCTTTCTGTCAGGTATTTGATGATGCTCCCATGCAAGACTCCTTCAGATAGTAAGGAGGCATGGGATACAAGGAGACCTTGCTTTGTTAATCCAGAATTGACTTCCCACTGAAGGCAAAGTGTGGTTACAGTTGGTTCATATTTTACATGGAGGTCTGTGACCAGTGGCATTCCACAGGGATCTGTTCTGGGACCCCTCCTCCTTGTGATTTTTTTATAAATGACCTGGATGAGGAAGTAGAAGGGTGGGTTAGTAAGTTTGCTGATGACACAAAAGTTGGGGGTGGTGTTGGTAGTCTAGAGGGTTGTCAGAGGTTACAGCAGGACATCGATAAGATGCAGAACTGGGCTGAGAAGTGGAGATGGACTTCAACCCAGATAAGTGTGAAGTGGTTCATTTTGGTAGGTCAAATTTGAAGACGGAGCATAGTATTAATGGTAAAACTCTTTGCAATGTGGCAGATCAGAGGGATCTTGGGGTTTGTGTCCATAGGACACTCAAAGGTGTTGCACAGGTTGACAATGTTGTTAAGGTGGCATATGGTGTGTTGGCCTTCATCGACCGTGGGATTGAGTTCAAGAACCGTGAGATAATGTCACAACTATGTAAGACCTTAAATAGACCCCACTTGGAGTACTGTGTTCAGTTCTGGTCACCTCACTACAGGAAGAATATGGATACTATAGAGAGAGTGCAGAAGAGATTTACAAAGATGTTGCCCAGATTGGAGAGCGTGCCATATGAGAACAGTTTGAGTGAACTTGGTGTTTTCTCCTTGGAGCAATGGATGATGAGAGGTGACCTGATAGAGGTGTATAAGATGATGAGAGGCATTGATCCTATGGATAAGCCAGAGGCTTTTTCCCAGGGCTGAAATGGCTAACACGAGGGGACATTGTTTTAAGGTAGTAGGTACAGGAGGGATGTCAGAGGTAAGTTTCTCACACAGAGGGTGTTGGGTGCATGGAAGGCACTGCCAGTGACAGTGGTAGAGGTGAATATAATAGGTTCTTTTAAGATGCTCTTAGATAGGTACATGGAGCTTAAAAAATAAAGGGCTATGGGGTAGGGAAAATCTAGCAGTTTCTAGAGTAGATTACATGGTCGGCACAACATTGTGAGCTAAAGGGCCTGTAATGTGCTGTAGATTTCTATGTTCTATGTAACCTTTCTTATTTAAAAAAAAATCGCTATGCATTTTTCTAAACTTCAGAGAACATACACTTGACCTGCAGTCTTTTCTTGTAAGACAAAGTTTCATCCCAAGAATCAACCCAATGAATCCTGACTTCACTGCCTTCGAGACAAGTAGTCATCCTTAATTAAGATCAAAACTCTAAGTGTGGTTTCATCAAAACCCCTAGAGATTAATTCATGAGCATTAATTAATAACATTAATTAATTATTGATATTAATTTAAATTAATAATTAATGTTAATAGTAATTACTATTAAATAGTTAATCACATTAATTAACTTTTCACAAAATGCATCTGGGATATGCATGGTAGCAAAAAAAGTACCCTGAAGATTCTGCTAAATTCTTTTCCTGTTCCCTCTCGGTTTAAATTCATTTTATTTTAAACAAGTTATAAAATTACAACTTCTTTTGAATTATTCAGATTCAGCCTTGAGTGGGTGTGACAATGCAGACTTGTAATATTGCTTGGAAATTCCAATTACATGGAATAACATGGACTCACATTAGTAATTCAAAATAAAAGAAAGCATTAGAATAAGAGAAAGGTAAAAGAAAAATGTAAATCAGGCTGAATACAATACTTAATTGGATAATTGAAATTAAAAACGTGAAAGGCCCATGTAAACTGCTATAAAGTTTCAAATATAAGGTTGCTTGAAAAAAAGACTTTCTGCAGTTCAATTCCATATTCACCTGGATTCTTCCAACATCACCAGCGATGGACATTAAGCAGTAGGGTTTGTCAACTTATGACTGTTGCTCTCAGTGTTCACGTGTTTAAAGCTGAATGCCAACTTGTTATTAATTTTTCACAATTTTGTCAAAGAAAATACAATCCATATCACTAATAGGCAGACAGCATCATTTCTAAGTTCTACCAAAGTTTACAATTCAGCAATGAGCATGCATGATGCTGAACTGTCAGTGTTTGGATATAGACAAGTGTGGAGGGGGGGGAGAGACTGACTGAGGTGGGCCAACACTTCACTGACTTTAATGAGAACTGTTGCAGAATGAAAAGGAAAAGAAAACCAATAAATGTTGGGCCAACAGGGCCATTAACTAAAGCTCTCAAATTGAAAGTTAATGCCAACACTGCAACTGGAAGCAATAACTGAAAACTAAATGAATACCGCTCCTTAATAGCATCAGTCAAAATGGCAGTCATCTCTCATGGAAAAGGATGTGGGAAAGCAGGAAGCATAAACATTGCTGTGCTTTTGGTCAAGTCTCACCAAAAGTAGAACAGAAAGAAATGAGTTAGATACCATCATAATGGAACATTAATTAGCCGAAACATGCATGCTCACGATCATGATTGTCAAACCTACTTCACAGCACACTTGTGAGGGTGCATAGACCCTGCATCAAAGTCTATGGTTGTGACATAAACTGAGGGACACTTGGGGGGTGGGGGGGAAATATTATCTGGATCTGTTGACTTAATTTCACCCTCCAGAAATATTGATAAAAGTCTAAAGTAGTGGTTGCCAACCTGTCGATCGTGATCGACTGGTCCATATTTGAGACTTTCCCAGTAGATCCCGAAAAAAAAAAGAAAAATTAATGCACAAATACTGTTGAGAGATTGTTTCTGGGTTGCGGGGTTTTAGTTCCGTTCTTTCTGCCCCGCCACACACTACACAGCGTACTTCAGTGGTCCCCAACCACCAGGCCGCGGACCGATACCGGGCTGCGAGGAAACGATACGAGTCAGCTGCACTTTCCTCATTCCCTGTCACGGCCACTGTTGAACTTGAACACACGTGAGGTCATCAGTCGCCTAACCACAGTGATACCCTTGCGCCAGGGATCACTGGTTGGCCTCGGGTAACCAGCCATCTTGCGCAGCTGACGAGAAGTGCCGTTAATGCTGGCGTGGAGCGCGGACAGATGGGCGCTGCCGCTGAACCTGTTTACCACACCGAATGTTCGTGGGGAACCCGGTGCTAAAATATTTGCAGATGACCTAATTTGGGCTCAGGGTTCTATAAGTAGCAGACTTATAAGTAGCATAATAAGCAGCTACCTCACTGCGATCTACTGAAAGTCATCCCTTGAGACAAACTTCTGTCGGCCGATAGATCCTACAAGGGGGAGCGGGCGCGCGCCCTGTCTCACTCCTCGCTCGGTCGGTCGCTCTCTCCGGTTTGCGACCGCCGCGGCCCCAGCATGGGGACCTCCAGCCCTTACCTCGTCCTCTCACCCCAGCCACAACCAGCCACACCTGGCCAAGGCGGTGGGCGGGCGGGAGGCTGGAGTTCGGGCCCAGAGGCTGTCTAATGAGTCAATGAAGTACTCAAAACTGCTTTGCTACCCTGAGTCCAAGCCCCCTGTGTGTGATATGTGGAGGCAAGCTGTCTAATGAGGCAATGAAGCCCTCAAAACTACTTCGGTATCCTGAGTCCAAGCGCCCTGCACTTAAAGGCAAATCCATTGAGCTTTTTCAGCAGAAAAAACGTGATCAAGCGGGACAAAAGCTAAGTGCTGAGAACCATGTAAACTAAATTGCGCAATAGACTGGACATAAGGAACCCCCTTCGAGTATCGCTGTATTCCGGTTGTGATTAATAGCCCCCCCACCTCTGTCAGCTGGTCCGCAAGAATATTGTCAATATTAAACCAGTCCGCGGTGCATAAAAGGGTGGCGACCCCGGTGTACATACATTATTTCTACTTTTGGGTTGCGGGGTTTTACTTCCGGTCTTTTCTGCCGGTGCGCATGCTTGTGACTAACTGATTTAGAAGGTCGATCTTGCCTTTCACTAAGGCCAAGGTAGGGGATCTAGGGCTTAAAAAGGTTGTTTACCACTAGGCTAAAGCATAACAACACCTTTATTTCTATGTTGATATGTGGAAACACGATTCTTTCTATTATATTTGTTTTGTGTTTGATGACTAACAGTATTATAAATGAAGTAATTCAGCAACAAAGACAGATTTGTCATAGTATACTGCCGACACGCTAAGTGATTTTTCTCTACAGCTTTTCTGAAGAGAAATGGGAGGGAGAGGCTAAAGTAAATGTTGGTCCCTTCAAGGATGAAGTTGGGAAGATAATGATAAGACATCTCAAAGATAGTACTGTAGCGGAGTGCTACACACAGCGCTGGAATAACGACACGCAGACGGTGAGTTGCAGTTGTATTAAAGCTTTATTCAAACTTTGCGGCCTCGCTTTTAAGCCTTCCTGTTTCTGCCCTCCCCGGGCGGGAATGCTCTGGGGGCGCATATTCATAGTTGCTTCCCGTGCGTGGGCTTTTCCCCTTGCTGGTGAAGAAGGCCTGGCGCCCTTTTTGGGGCCAGCCTCTCTGCCGGCGTGCACCATTTTGTGAGTGTGGTGAACTACATATACCTGTCTGGACTGCTCCTGTGGCTCCTCCCACAGACCCTGCTGACTGTTCCTGTGGCTCCTCCCACAGACCCCTGTATAAAGGCGATTGAGGCCTGATGCCCGGCCTCATTCTCCAGGATGTAGTGTTGTTCATTCTTCCAGTCAATAAAAGCCGATATCTCGCTTCTTACGTCTCAGAGTGAGTTATTGATGGTGCATCAGAGAGCCGGTTCGAGGAAGCTGGAAAGTGGGTCACCACATAACCCCCCCCACCCCCAAGAACCGGCGATACACCCCCCAATGTCCACAGTCTGAGTCGGTCTCTGTTTGGGAGGTCTGCCTCTGTGCCGTGGTGCCTGAGCCCCGACTGGCTGCGCCAAGTCCACATGGGCCGGTTTGAGTCGGTCCACTGTGAAAACCTCCTCTTTCCCCCCAATGTCCAGCAGGAATGTGTATGGAGTCAAAAACTCACCGCCTCCAGGCTGCGGGGACGATGGGGCGAGGTTGGCCAGTAGCCGTGTCGCACAGGAGGGTCCTCTCACCTGGGCCTATGGGGAGGTCCTGGAGCTGCAAACCGGAGACTGCAGTCCTGTAACTAGGGATCTCATCGTCTACCTGCTGCACCTCCGCCAGCACTGCATAGTCCACCCCCTGGGACAGGGCCTGGATGGTAGGTCTGGATAGTGCGTACGCCACGACATTGTCCTTTCCCGAGACATGCCGGATGTCTGTCGTGTATTCGGAGATGTAGGACAGATGTCGCCGCTGGCGGGATGAACAGGGATCGGACTCCTTCGTGAACGCAAAGTAAGCAGTTTGTGGTCCGTGAACGTGGTGAAGGGCCTACCTTCTAAGAAGTACCGGCAATGCCGGATTGCCAGGTATAGCGCCAACAGCTCCCAGTCGAAAGCACTGTATTTGAGTTTGTGTGGTCATAGGTGTTTGCTGAAAAATGCCAGGGGTTGCCAGCGACCAGCGATGAGTTGTTCCAGCACCCCACCGACTGCCGTGTTAGATGCGTCCACTGTGAGGGCGGTAGGGACGTCCATTCTGGGGTGCACTAACATCGTGGCATTTGCCAAGGCTTCTTTGATTTAATGAAAGCGGCTGCAGCCTCCTCGTCCCAGGTAATGTCCTTGCCCTTACCCGACATCAGGGCGAACAGGGGGCTCATGATTCGGGCTGCTGAGGGGAGGAAGCGGTGTTAGAAATTCTCCATACCCACGAATTCCTGCAGGCCTTTGAGTGTGCTGGGTCGGGGTAAGTGGCGGATTGCGTCTACCTTGGCGGGCAGAGAGGTTGCCCCGTCTTTAGTAATCCTGTGGCCCAGGAAGTCGATGGTATCGAGTCCGAACTGGCATTTGGCTGGGTTGATTGTTAGGCCATATTCACTCAGTCAGGCATAGAGTTGACTGAGGTGGGACAGATGCTACTGACGACTACTGCTGGCTATGAGGACGTCGTCCAAATAGATGAATGCAAAGTCCAGGTCGCGTCCCACCACGTCCATGTGCCGCTGGAATATCTGTGCGGCATTCCTTAGGCCGAACGTCATTCGGAGGAATTCGAAAAGGCCAAATGGAGTGATGAGTACTGTTTTGTGGATGTCGTCCGGATGCATCGGGATTTGATGGTATCCCCGGATGAGCTCTACCTTGGAAAAGATCCTTGCAGGTTTGCTGCAAAGTCCTGAATGTGCGGCACAGGGTAGCTGTCTGGTATTGTAGCCTCGTTCAGCCTGTGGTAGTCGCTGTATGGTCTCCAATCCCCTGTCGCTTTGGGCACCATGTGCAGGGGGGAGGCCCATGGGCTGTCGGACCGCTGTATGATCTCCAATTCCTCCATCCACTTAAACTCCTCCTTCGCCAGTCAGAGCTTGTCCGGGGGAAGCCTTTGAGCACGGGCATGGAGGGGTGGTCCCTGGGTCAGGATGTGGTGATGTACTCTGTGTCTGGGCATGGCTGCCATGATCTGCGGTGCCAGAACTGATGGGAAATCCACCAGGATTCTGGTGAATTCATTGTTGGACAGCGTGATGGAGTCCAGGTGTGGGGCCGGCAACTTGGCTTCACCCAGGGAGAACGTTTGAAAAGTCTTGGCGTGGACTAATCTCTTCTCTTGCAGGTCGACCAGCAGGCTGTGAGCTCGCAAAAAATCCGCCCCCAGAGTGGTTGGGCCACGGCGGCCAGTGTGAAGTCCCACGTGAACCGGCTGGAGCCGAACTGTAGCCACACTGTACGGGTGCCGTAGGTCCTTACTGTGCTGTTGTTTGCTCAGTGTGGGTCCCGGTTCTCTGTTGCGGGTGTCGTAACTCGTCGGAGGTAAGAAGCTGATCTCGGCCTCGGTGTCGACCAAAAAGCGGCATCCCGACTTTTTGTCCGAGACATACAGGAGGCTATCCCGACGGCCAGCCGCCATAGCCATCAGCGGCGGCTGGCCCTGGCGTTTCCCGTGAAGTTGCAGGGCGGGCTACAGCAGCGGGCTTCTGTGCCCCACCGCTGGTGGTAGAAGCACCATTGTTCGTTGGCCTCCGCACTCCTGCCTCTGAGTCTTTGGGGTTCTGCTGCCGGGCCTGGTCCGGTCTGCTGTTGGGCGCGTGGATTGGTGATCTGTGCGACGGACACCCCACTCTCCTTCTTGGCTTTCCACAGTAAGTCTGCCCGGGCCGCCACCGTCCGGGGGTCTCTGAAATCCGTGTCGGACAGCAGCAGGCATATGTCCTCGGGCAGCTGCTCTAGGAACACCTGCTCAAACATGAGGTAGGGCTTGTGTCCTTCAGCCAGGGCCAGCATCTCGTTCATTAATGCTGACGGTGGCCTGTCTCCCAAACCATCCAGGTGCAATAAGCGGGCAGCTCGCTCGCGCCGTGAGAGTCCAAAAGTCCTTATGAGGAGGGCTTTGAATGCTGTGTATTTGCCATTCCTCAAGGGGCGACTGTATGAACTCCTCAACCTGGGCGACCGTCTCCTGGTCGAGGGAGCTCACCACGTAGTAGTAACTTGTGGAATCCGCGGTTATCTGCCGAATGTGAAATTGGGCTTCTGCTTGCTGGAACCAGAGGTGAGGTTGCAGCATCCAGAAGCTTGGCAGTTTTAACGAAACTGCATGAACAGATGTGGCGTCATTCATCTTCGGTCCAAATATCATTTGGGCCGTCGGAGTCACCAATTGTAGCGGTGTGCTACACGCAGTGCTGGAATAACGACACGCAGACAGTGAGTTTCAGTTGCGTTAAAGCTTTATACAAACTTCGCGGCCTCGCTTTTAAGCCTTCCCATTTCTGCCCTCCCCGGGCGGGAATACTGTAGGGGGTGCATATTCACAGTCCCTTCCCGCGTGCGGGCTTTTCCCCTTGCTGGTGAAGAAGGCCTGGCGCCCTTCTTGGGGCTGACCTCCCTGCCTGCGCGCTCCGTTTTGTGAGCCAGTTCGAGTGTGCGGAAAGTGGGTCACCACAGTATATAATTATTTTGGATCAGCCTTCTCAGTCAACAAAAGTACTAAAAACACCCTGTGATAAGAGATATTTAAGGAACTAAAGGGAGACAGAAATTTAAAACATTTCTGGCAGGAAAAAAAATTAGGCAAACCAATGAAGTTAAATGCTAAAATGTACCTTGAACCTGATGGCAGGTGTCCCCAAATCATAAAGGAATTGGCTTCAGAGAAAGTGGATACTTTGGTTGTCAATGACCAGAATTCTGGAAAGGTCCTTGCAAACTGAAAAACTGCAATTATAATATTACTATTTTAGAAAGCACCAAGTCAGAAAGCAGGACTCAATAAGCTGAGCGTCCTAAAGTACACTCAATTGCCACTTTATTAGGTACCCTTGAACCTAATAATGTGGCAACTGAATGTGAATGTACATTCATGGCCTTCTGTTGTAAGGTTCGATGTGTTGTGATTTCAGAGATGCTCTTCTACACACCATTGTTGTATGTGTGGTTATTTAAGTTACTGTTGCCTTTCTGTCAATGGGAATCAGTCCGGTTATTCTCCTATGACCTCTTTCATTACTATAGTACTTTTGCCCACAAAACTGACACTTATTGGACATTTCTGCACTATTCTCTGTAAACTCTGACCTACTCAAACCACCCTGTCTGGCACCAGTAATCATCTCAGGATCAAAGTAACTTAGATTACATTTCTAATCTATTCTGATGTTTGGTCTGAACCTCTTGACTATGGATGACTGGTTTTATGCATTGAGTTGCAGCCACATGATTGGCTTGTTAGAAATTTGCAATAACGAGTAGGTGTACATGTGGACCTAAAGAAGTGGCCAATGAGTGTATGCCATTCGGAAAGTAATGATATCCATTGTTAACAATATGATAGCGACTTATTTATTGCTTATCCGACCTTAAGACCAGAAGATATAGGAGCAGAATTAGGCCATTTGGGCCATCGAGTCTGCTCCACATTTCATCATGACTGATCCATTTTTCCTCTCTGACCCAATCTCCTGTCCTTTCCTTGTATCTCTTCATGCCTTGGCAAATCAACCTCTATAATCAACCTAATCTATCAACCTCTGCTTAAATATATATAAAAACTTGGTCTTCCCTGCTCCCGTGGCAACAAATTCCACAGATTCACCACTCTCTGGCTTAAGAAATTCCTCCTCATCTCTGTTCTAAAAGGATGCCCCTCTCTCTGAGGCTGTGTCCTCTGCTCCTAGACTCTCCCACCATAGGAAACATCCTTTTCGCATTCATTCTTTCAAGGTCTTTCACCATTTGATAGGTTTCAATGAGATCATCTCTCATTCTTCTGAATTCTAGTGAATATCTGCCAGCCATCAAACACTCTTCATATAACAAGTCATTCAATCCTGGAATCATTTTTGTGAACATCCTTTGAACCCTCACCAGTTTCAGCACCTCCTTTCTAAGAAAAGGGGCCTAAAATTGTTTAGAATACTTGAAGTGAGGCCTCACCAGTGCTTTATAAAGCATCAACATTACTTCCTTGCTTTAATATTCTAGTCCTCTTGAAACGAATACTAACATTGCATTTGCCTTCCTCAGCACAGACGCAACCTACAAATTAACCTTTAAGGAATTCTGCACAAGGACTCCCAAGTCCCTTTGCACCTCAGATTTTTCAATTTCCTCTCCATTTAGAAAATGCTTTAATTTCTTCAACCAAAGTGCATGACCATACACCTCCTGGCACAGTATTTCATCTGACACTGTTTTTCCCATCCTCCTAGTCTTTCTAAGTTCTTCTGTAACTTCTCTACTTCCTCAAGATTACCTGCCTCTCCACCTATCTTTGTATCAACTGCAAACTTTGCAACAAGGCCATCAATTCCATCATCCAAATCATTGACATATAATGTAAAAAGAACTGGGCCCAAAGCAGAACCCTGTAGAACATCACTAGTCACTGGCAGCCAACCAGAAAAGTCTCCCTTTATTCCCCCTCTTTGTTTCCTGCCAATCAACCACTGCCTTATCCATGCCAGAATCTTTCCCGAAAGAGATAGAGGTGGAAATCTGCAGAGCTTGAAATGGACAATTCATTAAGATAAATGTTGATTAAGAAAACAATGCCAATCAAGGTAGTTACATGTTAGTCAAATGTCTATTGGAAATCCCTTGACCATTAAGGCAGAAAAAATTGTAATGGGGCATCTATGCAGCAGAGTCTGTCTGAATGTGGGAGACAAACCCTTAAATGTGAACAGAATCTTCATGCAGTGCTTTGATTTAAAGCAGTTACAATTCCTCCACTCCCATAGATGCTGTTCCATGCACCGAGTTTCTCTGGCAGATTGCTTGTTGCTTTAGACTGGAGAATTAGATGTAAATCAGATGCTCCAGATAGAGATTTTACTGTTGGGGAAATCTAATAGACAGAGTAAAAATGTAATTGTTGAAATTTATAATGTTGCTTGTTTTGTCATATATTGATTAAACAATTTGTATCTGTAAATAGCTGTTCAGTGATACAATGTTTTGCACGTAAGTAGTAATGGCTCATACAGATTTATATGGGTTTATTACACTTTTTAAGGAGAAGTAGTGTACTATTTGTAAAGACTAATAAATATATTTGTAAGAACTGAACTCACCATTAATTTTGTCTTTGAATTTTACACCAGCCATAACAACTCATTGAAAATTGACAGCCTTCAATAAGGGAAATTCTGTTGGTAGCTCTATCACTTGATTAGCGGTGAAGATCCTACATGGGACAAGGAGGTGTTAGAACACTCTGGGATCAGAGATCTTGAAACACTGAAAGGTCAGAGGCCTTGAAATATTGGGCTTCATTACTCTAAATAATAGGAGGTTAATGCCAGATTGTTGGAGCTTGGGCCCTAATGAAATGGAGGGGAAGTGCTGGGTAGGGTTAGATACTACTATGAAGCCAGTGAAAAGTATAGGATTTACCATAGTGGAATCTCACTTTTCATTAGTTTCAGAATCTAATACTACGTCTTCCAAGCCAATTTGTCAAGGACATGCTCAAAGTGGTAGCTCCTAGATCAACATTGCCAAATTTCCCTAGAAATGCTCCAAAAGAAGAATTGCACACAATATTGTTCTTGCCCAACTGAAGTGGAATTTGCATCTTCTTCTCCATTATAGATCATTCTGCATCAAGAGATGATAACTCACCAGCTGAATTTCTGGAATGTTGCCAAATGACCTAGAAATATTCTCTCATTGCTTTTCACTCAAAGTAAACGATAAATGAATTCCAATGTTTGAGTGACTGGATCTCTGTGTAAGTCACATCAAAGACTCTTGCCTTAAGAAAGATACTCAGAAGTTAGCATCTTCACTGCCATTTGTATACATCAGACACAGCAAGTCTAAAAATGTAAAACAGAAAACTTTTCTGTTGTTAATATAATGTAGATTGATGCCATAAAACACAGTAAAATCAGAACAATGATGTCCGATTTACTCTAGATTAATCAGAAAAAAATTATACTGAAAAACCAGTGAAATTCCTTTGCTTCTTGCTACGCCATAAAATTTGATTCTTATCAGAGTAAGGGCAAATATAGGAAATTTGGGCTCTCTTGTTTCAAGATGAGGTGGTCTTCGTGAATAGAATTAATTTATTGAGATAGAGCACGGAATATGCTCTTCTGTCCCAATTTAATTCTAGCATTGAACAAATTACAATGACCAACCAACCAGTACATTTTTGGACTGTGGGAGAAAATCAGAGCACCCAGAGGAAGAAATTCTGGTTGCGGGAAAAAGGTACAAACTCCATTCAGACAGCAAGAGGAACTGAACTCAGGTCACCTGTACTGCAAAGCCTTGTGCTAACTACCAAGCTACCAGGCTGTGTTGAGGTAGGGGGATTAAGAAAGATCAAGAAAATGTGGATGTGTGATAGTTATGGTATGTATTTCACTCACAAACAAAACTCCTCAATCTATTAAGCCACATATTTTCTTCTGCCACTTCAGTTCTGTGCTTCGAGCAAAAAGTGAAAATACGAAGTGATACTCATCTGCAATTGAAAAAGTTTAGCTCAAGTCACAACCTTGGACCTTTTGTTGAATTTAATTGCAATATGTTAAGAAGTGTGTTTAACCATTTTAAGAACAGTGGTTCCATTTAATTGGGACACATTGTGACCAGTACATTTGGCCCAATTAAGCAGGTGCCCCAATTTGCCAAAGTTTTATGGAAATGATTGAAAAGCTATAACAAAAGGCAAACTACCATTTAACTAATGAAACATTATGTATTTAAATGAAATACAGGACAAGTTAGAACACTATCAATACTACTGCAGTATAAAATTTGTTTAATTTCCTGATATTAGGAGTTCCAACGTTTCCTGAAAGGAGTCCGTATGTCTTCCACGTGAATGTGAGTTTCCTCTGGGTGCTCTGGTTTCCTCCCACTATCCAAAGATGTACTGGTTCATAGGTTAAGTGGTCATTGTAAATTATCCTGTGATTAGGTTAGTGTTAAATTGGTGGTTGCTGTGTGGCATGACTCAAAGGACTAGAAGGGCCTATTCTATACTGTATCTCTAAATAAAAAAATACAAAATAATATAATCAATGGAGGAATTAATCCAGTGTATGCTGCCACATTCTTTTGATTGACTGCAAATGAACAAAATCAGTGCAGATGCCAAGTGTAGGTAATGGACCGTCTGCATTCAATTTCAAAGTAAAGTAAAATTAATTGTCAGAATGCATACATGTCACCACATACAACCCTGAGATTCCTTTTTCTTGCGGGCATACTTAGCAAATCTATAGAGCAGTAACTGTAAACAAGGTCAATGAACAACAAACTGTGCAAATGCAAATATAAATAAATAGTGAAAAATAATGAGACATGAAGAAATAAGGAGTCCTTAAAGTGAGACCATCGGTTGTAGAAACACCAGGAATAGAATGAGTGTAGTTATCCCCTGTTGTTCAGGGCCCTGGTGGTTGAGGGGTAGTAACTGTTCTTGAACCTGGTGGTGCAAATCCTGAGGCATTTGTAACCTCTACCTGGTGGCAGCAGCGAGAAAAGAGCATGGCCTTGTTGGTGAGGATTTTTGATGATGCATGCTACTTTTCTATGACAACGTTTCGTGTAGATATGCTCAGTGGTTGGGAGGGCTTTACCCGTGATATACTGGCTGAATCCACTACTTTTTGCAGGATTTTCCACTCAAAGGTATTGATGTTCCCATACCAGTCAGTCAGTCAGCACACTTTCCACCATATATACCTAGATAGGTTCGCCAATGTTTTTGATGTCATGCTGAATCTCCACAGACTCCTGAGGAAGCAGAGGCGCTGTTGTGCTTTCTTTACAATTATATTGATATGATGGGTCCAGGACAGATCCTCTGACATAGTGACATTCAGGAACTTAACGTTACTAACTCTTCCCCCTCTGATCCTTAGATGAGGACTGGCTCATGGACCTCTGGTTTCCTTCCCCTAAAGTCTACAATCAGTTCTCTGGTCTTATCACAAACAAAAGAAAATCTGCAGATGCTGGAAATCCAAGCAACACACACCGAATGCTGGATGAACTCAGCAGGCCAGGCAGAGGCTGCCTGACCTTTTGAGCTCCTCCAGCATTCTCTGTGACTTGGTCTTATTGACGTTGAGTGAGAGGCTGGTATTATTACATCACTCAGCCAAATTTTAAGTCTCCCTCCAATATACTAATTAATTTCCAATCTTTGATATGGCCCACAACTGTAGAGTTATCAGCAAATTTGTATACGGTGTTAGAGATGAACATGGCCACACAGTCATAGGTGTAAAGTGAGTTGAGTAGGGGGCTAAACACATATCCCTGTCCAGTGCTCCTGTGCTGCTGGAGGTTGGGAGGAAATATTTTTGCCAATTCAAAGTGACTGGTTCTACAAGTGAGGAAATCCAGGATCCAATTGCACAAGAGGGCATTGAGGCCCAGGTCTTGGAGTTTACTGATTGGTTTTGAGGGGATGATAGTATTAAATGCAGAGCTGTAATTGATAAACAGCACCCTGATGTATGTATCTTTGCTATCCAGATGTTCCAGGGTTGTGTGAAGAGCCGATGAGATGGCATCTACGGCATTCGGACAGCTTCGGTAGGCAAATTGGAGTGGGTCCAATTCACCATTCAGACAGGAGCTGATATACTTCAACAACAACCTCTGAAAGCACTTCATCGCTGTAAATGTACGTGCCACTGGGCAATAGTCATTGAGGCAGGTTACCATGCTCTTCTTGGGCACTGGTGTGATTGAAGCAGGTGGTAACCACACTCTGCCAGAGTGAGAGGTTGAAGAAATCCATGAACACACATGAACAACTGGTCAGCACAAGTCATCAGTACTCAGCCAGGTTCTCCATCCTTGGATTTGCTCTCTCAGAAGCAGTCTGTATGTCATCTTCAGATACTCAGACCAAAGGATTATTGGGAGTCATGGGAACATGCGATGGTTCCTACTCATTCTGGTGGTCAAAATGAATGTAGAAAGCATTAAGTTCATCTGGAAGCAAATCTTTGCTGTCCCCTATGTTGCTAGATTGAATTTTCTAGGAGTTTATCGCATTGACACCTTGCTACAGCTGCCAAACATCGCTAGTTGATTCCAGTTCAATCTGAAATCCCCACTTCACCCATGAGGTGGCTTTCTGGGAGATCATACCTGCACCTCTTGTAGCATTCTTGATCTCTAAACTTGAATGCCTCTGATCTGACCCTCAACAATTCATGATTTCATTATTCATCCAGGGCTTCTGATTGGGTTAACCCTGAACTATTTCATGGGGACATGTTGTTTTAATGAAGTCTGTAACAACCCTAGTGTAGTCATTCAGGTCCTCATAAGTTCTTGAAC
Source organism: Hemitrygon akajei (assembly GCF_048418815.1). Classification (NCBI taxonomy): domain Eukaryota; kingdom Metazoa; phylum Chordata; class Chondrichthyes; order Myliobatiformes; family Dasyatidae; genus Hemitrygon; species Hemitrygon akajei. The sequence goes on from NC_133125.1 coordinate 113,592,445, forward strand.
AAGGCACAGTTCACTGACTCAAAGCAATCCTATAACCTGTCCTCTGCTTCCCATCTATCCATTGGTTGTCTTGATATCCGGAGCCTTGCTTTTTAGGCTCTGTCTGTATGCAGGTAATGGAAATACAACCAAATGGTCCAATTTTCCAAAGCGTTGTCTTGGAAAGGAATGAAAGGCATTCCTTATCGTAGTGTAGCAGTGCTCTAGTGTGTTGGATCCTCTGGTGCAACGGGTTACCTGCTGGTAATAATTGAGCAGGGCTTTCTTCAAACAGGCCTGGTTAAAGTTATCAACAATAATTTGAAATGTGTTGGGATGGGCTGTTCCTTGCCTGCAGATGATATTATGCAGTTTTGCGAGTGCTTGCTTATAACCAGCTGCTGGTGGTATGTTACCTGTAGTCAAGATCATGATGAGAATTCCTGACGCAAAAAAAGGTCAGGGGAACAAGAGGTTGACTTTATCTCAATGTCACTGTAGTGTTCTCACTCAGGTGTAACGGAATGCTGAACTAAACACCGAGGTAAACTGTAGTCAATGAAAACAGGACCGCAGTAAGATTAACCGTTTACTGTTCACTCTTCCACATTAACGTATGGTGAAAACTGTTGATAAAACAATACAAGATTTGTACAGTATTTGTTTCCTTCTTGATATCACATTTACATCGTGAATACTTGCAAAAGTAAAACTACAACTAGATTACATTAAAGTGCAGCATACAGTCAGAATCTACTTACGCCATTGACTGCTTTAAATACACTTCAACACAAACTATCCGCAACTCTTTAACTAACGAAAACATAAACCTTATCGACCGTCGTTACTTTTAACAGAATCAGCATTAACATTTTAATTCAGCATATCGATTATCTCATGAACTTACGGCGTTGCTTCACTATGTTTCTAATGCGTAGAGAGACAACTTTTCTTGCGCTAATCTCGCACATGTGTGCCCCCTCCTTCCCGTTTCTCCAAACCGGTATTTTCCCACAAGACGCAGCAAAACCGGATGTGACGTCATCGCATGCCGCGATATATCACAGACAATGAATTTACTTTAAACAATCCTAACTTTAACTAAAAAATGCTAACAAATGAATTACTAAGCGAAAATATTATAAACTAAACAAATGCCATAAAGGCAACACACTCCCCGCTTGACCTTCGTAAGGTCACAATGAACATAATACAAAACTTCATTCTCTAAATCAGTCTTTAGGTAGAAGTAGAATGACTTCTGTAGCTGGCCTTTGATAAATTTTCACATCACCTTGGTCGGTAGTTTTCAACTCGACCTTCCTGACATGTCCATCCCTACTAGGGAATGTGGCAGTGATTCTGGTCATTGGCCAGCTGTTGCGAGCGATTTGCTTGTCCCTGAGCAGGACTAAATCTCCAACTTGAAGATTCCTGCCAGTTTCTGTCTACTTTTGTCTGTGTTGCAACAAAGGTAGATATTCCTGTCTCCAACGAGACCAGAACCGATTTGCCAGAGCCTGGACCTGTCTCCATTGCTTTGTGTACAAATCCTTATCAGAGAAGTCCCCTGGTGGAGGGGGGGCTCCTGCCTTCTGCGTAAGGAGCATTGATGGCGAGAGTATGAAGGGGTTTTCTGGGTCAGAAGACACGGGTAGGAGTGGTCGTGCATTTATAATGGCTGTGACCTCTGCCATTAGTGTGCACAGTACCTCGTGGGTCAATCAGGTGCATTGCTGCATCTCAGGTTTCCTTTTCAGGGTTTTTTGCAAGGGTGTGAACCGCTTGACTGCCTGCTCTTTGTTGTTTGGCAAGCACTGGCGTGGTTCTCTGAAAGGTAGTGGGGCGACCCAATTATTTGCTTCATCTCTGAAGACCTTGGTGTCCTTTGTTTTTAAGAAAATGGCGTCTTGAGCTGATGGAGCAAGTTTATTATCATGCTGAGTTTGAGCGAAGACTGACTGACCCAGCGTCTCATCAGTTATTTTACATTTGTTAAAGCCTTGTCGTGCTTCCTTAATACACGTGACACTTGTGCGGGGTTGAAAAATTGAATGGCGGCCACTCTCTAGCACATTGGTCTTGAATGTGTTAACCGTCAGTTTGTGTACATTGCCAGGGCACACCTCTCCTATCACCACCCAGCCCAGATCCAGGCGTTGCGCAAAGGGGGCGTCGTGTGGTCCATTGACCTGCTGCCTAACCTTGTGCACCCAGAGAACATCTCTTCCTAATAGCAGGAGTATTTCTGCTTTTGGATCCAGTTCTGGGATGTGTTTGGCGATGTGGTGGAAATGTGGCTGGTGTAGCACTGCACTTGGCGTCGGGATCTCAGTGCGGTTATTCAAAATTTCATTGCATTCTAAGAGTGGAGGGAGACAGATGACAACTTTACCATCCAGGGCCTCGAGCTGGAAGCCTTCTGCCTTCCTTCCATAAGTTTCCACGCTGCCTGAGCAAGTTCTAAGGTAGTATGGGAACTGATTACTCTCAATGTGGAACAAGTCAAAGAACTCTGGACTGACTAGTGAGCGATTGCTCTAATCGTCCAGAATTACATAGGCTTTGATGGCCTTGTCTTTGGCTCCCTTAGGGTACACCTTAGTGAGGCAGATCTTTGAACAAGAACGGCTTGACTGAGCTTGACCGCAACTTCTGTACAGCTCGAGCTGACAACAGTTGTCCTGGAGTGAGCTTCTCCCTCCCCACCGTCCTATTGTGAGGGTGAAGGAGCGTTGTTGGTTTGCGGTAACGGGCCGGGATGCATGGCCCCATCGTGATTAGTGCTATTACATTCTGGGCACTTCACGGGGATCGTACACTCTCCAGCAAAGTGAGAGGTCGAGGAACAGCATTTAAAACATATTCTTTTCTCCTTGAGAAGGGCTATCCTCTCTTCAAGGGGTTTTTCCCTAAATGTTCTGCATTTTTTGAGGGGGTGGGGTTTGTTATGCAGTGGACAATTCTTGCTAGGGTCGTTGTTAGTTGTAAAGGCTTCAGTCTTAAGCACTGAGACGGGTTTATTAATGTTGAAATTATTCGAAGAGGATTTATCTGGCTTGGTGTAAATTGTACTGCTTCCTGGATCCATGAGGCTAGGGTCATTTCGCTTCTTCGCCTCCTTGCACACAAACCTAGTGAAATACTTAAAGGGAGGAAATCGACCATTGTGGTCTTCCTTGTACTCTGAGGCAACAGACACCCACCTGTCCTGCAGCCCAAATGGAAGTTTGTCCACGATTTGTCTAATCCCGGATGGGGTCTCTAGGTATACTAGACCAGTTGAGTAGCCATCTTCTTTGGCCCCTTGAATCTCCATGAGTAAATCTCCAAGCTCTCTTAACTTAGTGTGGTCCTTGGCTGACACCTTAGGAAAGTTTTCCAGACGTCGGTATAGCGCCGCTTCAATAATTTCGGGGGCCGCATAGCCCTCCCGAAGTCTCTCCAATGCTTTGCTTAAGGCTAGCTTGGGGTTGTTGATGTACACTGAACGTATGCATCTCACCTGTTCGCATGATTCTTTTCCCAGCCATTTCGCCATAAGATCCAACTCCTGGGTTGCTCCGAGCTGGACTCCGTCGATAGCGTTGGTGAATGTGGAGTGCCATGCATGGTAATTTTCAGGTTTATCGTCGAACTGGTATAGTCCTGAAGTGACGAGATCCCGTTGTGCTAAATACCGTGCCATGGGTTCAATCGTAAGTGGCATGCGGGCTGGAGAAATATGTCGGCGGGTATATGACTGAGGGCGTACATCTGTTATGGAATTTGCTGTTCTGCATTCAGTCTTTGCCTCTCTTCTCGCCAAATCTGGTAAGTTTGAAGTACTTGTCATGAGCCCTTTCATTCTTGAATTCATCGTGGAGTTGCAAGGGTAAATTGTCTTCCTCGGATGGATGTGATGCAATCGGGCCTCTCTGAGACTCCTCATGAAATGGGACGTTATCAAATAAGTATGGAGAGGAAGAACGAGTCTTCCAGTCTATTTGAGATTAGACATAGTTGCTTGTGCGTTCCAATCTGATCTTTTCTGAAGTAGATTTTACGTCAACCAGATCATGCATTCCTTCAGCATCTTCTATGAACTCTGCTTCCACCCTGGCAGCTTCTGCTTCTCATTCTAGTGTCAGCACTTCTAACTCTGCCGCTATCCTTGCCCTTTCCAACTGGTTTTCGGCTTCTCTGGCAGCTTCTTCCTTTTGGTTTTCAGCTTCTCTGGCAGCCGCTTCCTTCTGGTTTTCGGCTTCTCTGGCAGCCGCTTTCATTTTCAATTTTGCTTCTTGTTCGGCGTACAACGCTCGCACCTTGGCGGCTTCTGCCTTAGCTCTTGCATGGGCAGCCTTACTTGTTGATGCCCTACTGCCCCTGTTGCTGGATGGCAATGACTTGATGCTGGATCGAGTTGTCATTGCAGCACTTGAAACACCTGATAATGCCGCCTTTTCACTGTAGTGTTCTCGCTCAGGTGTAAGAGAATGCTGAACTAAACACCGAGGTAAACCGTAGTCAATGAAAACAGGATCGCAGTAAGATTAACCGTTTACTGTTCACTCTTCCACATTAACGTATGGTGAAAACTGTTGATAAAACAATACAAGATTTGTACAGTATTTGTTTCCTTCTTGATATCACATTTACATCGTGAATACTTGCAAAAGTAAAACTACAACAACTGCATTACATTAAAGTGCAAGCATACAGTCAGAATCTACTTACGCCATTGACTGCTTTAAGTACACTTCAACACAAACTATCCGCAACTCTTTAACTAACGAAAACATAAACCTTATCGACCATCGTTACTTTTAACAGAATCAGCATTAACATTTTAATTCAGCATATCGATTATCTCATGAACTTATGGCGTTGCTTCACTATGTTTCTAATGCGTAGAGAGACAACTTTTCTTGCGCTAATCTCGCACATGTGTGCCCCCTCCTTTCCGTTTCTCCAAACCGGTATTTTCCTACAGGATGCGGCGAAACCGGATGTGACGTCATCGCATGCCGTGATATATCACAGACAACGAATTTACTTTAAACAATCCTAACTTTAACTAAAAAATGCTAACAAATGAATTACTAAGTGAAAATATTATAAACTAAACAAATGCCATAAAGGCAACACAGTCATATTCCAATGAGGATTGACTAAAAAGCATATCCTGCTATCTTTTTCCTTACCAGCGTTCATGGTTCAATCCATTCTGAAAATCATAAAACCTTCTGGTTGGATATCCACAGCTGGTGTGTTCACTGTTCACCAAGTCTCAATGCAACAGATATTTGAGATATGCCTCATCTGCCTCTGATACGGCAGCCTTACCCTGAGATCGTCAATCTTATTTTCCAGCAACTGCACATTTGCAACAAGGTGCTGGGTAGAGGAAGCCTCATCACTCTGCACCTCAGCCTGGTTTGAGTTCCATCTCTCCTGCCGCGTTTCCAGTCACGGTGTTGTCACTTAAACGTGCCACACTTAACATGACTTTTGCTCCACTTTCGATTGTCATTCGTGAGACCTGAATATCAATGATGTAATTTTCTAGTTTGTTGTTAAGAGGAAATTTACATGCTGCAGATTGCAGTGAAAGCAATTCAAAATAAATATTTATAAAACATATTTAAGAGGAAAACAGGTACATTTTTCTGCAAACAATGTTATTGATGATTGCATCCTCCAAATCTCCATTTTTGTTGTAATATTCAAGATGATTGTCGAATTCTCCATGGATCCTAACTTGTTGAGTTAGTGATAATTTAATTTTCGCTCCTGGTGTTTGTGACATCTCCAAGCCTGAATACTTGAAACTGCAGATGAGTAAAACAGTTCCAAGTTGCCTTTCTGCTTATTTATCACCAACTACTAGTGACAAAAATCACTGCTTTTTGACCAGAAGTATACATACCGTAGATTTCGCACTACAGAGCGCACCTGATTAAAAGCCGCTGGCTCTAATTTTAGAAAGAAAATCAATTTTGTACTTGTACAAGCCGCACCGGATTTTAGGCCGCAGGTGTCCCACGTTGTAATATGAGATATTTACACAGAAAGATATTACACGTGAGGATTTTTTAACTTTTAATTAAATCCATATGGTAACATAAACAAATACATATTGCAAATGCTTTTTTTTGAACCGTGCCTGTAACACGGCTACTTTTAAATATACATACGTATCGGTAACACACAAATTACGTTGCGTATTCATTCCAATATCTCCTAATGACTGGTAAAAAAATATATACTGCAGCCTACCAGGAAAAGTTATTGATCGCCTTTAACTTAAAAGCAGTGTTTCGCGCTCGTCTAATGCCCCCACCTTCCCGTTTATCGCAAACCGGTATTTCCCACAAGACGCGGCGAAACTGGATGTGACGTCATAGTATCCCGGGATGTAGTACTTCTAACTTTAACTAGAAAATACTAACAAATGAATTACTAAGCGAAAATATTATAAACTAAATAACTGCCATAAAGGCAGCACAATGCTTTTCTTCGAGTGTTTTCCATGTTGATGAGGGTGAGTACAAATGACTGATTTACAATAATTTAATTGTGAAAGTGCACTTGATTTATCGTACAATTTCATTGGACCTCTGTGAACTACTCATCAATTTTATTGGTCTACTGTTACGAGGCAAAATGTTTTTGGCGGCATGAAAAAAAACCATGCATTAGCCGCACCGTAGTAAAGGCCGCAGTGTTCAAAGCTGTTCAAAATGTGGGAAAAAAGTAGCGGCTTATAATCTGACATCTACGGTAACTGACGCTATTTAAAAGATACTCACTCTAAAGAGTGTAGGGTTTAAAGGCCACACAGAAAGTGTACACATCTGATGCTAGTTAGAAACTGTTAGGCAACCGTCTCGAGTCCCAGTTAAGCAGCATAGTGTCCCAAATAAACAAATCCCAACTATTTTCTCAATTAGTTTTTGTTGTTTAAAAACTGTCCCAAATAAGTGGCTGCTCCCATTAACTAACTCATACTCTATAAGCTTTCTTAATGTTTAAATATCTTTTAAAGGGTATATTATTTTATTGTTTAAGGTGTTTGCAAATGTCAAAGGCCTCCTGAGATCTGCCCAATAATTACTGGAGATTAGACCTCATCATACAAGTAATGATTCCTGTGTTCCCTGTGCCCAAAACTAAGGATGCATTTTCTGCTTGCATGGTTATATCACTCACTTATCAGAGTAATTGGCTAGTTGTAAAGTGTTATTTTATGCGGTTTATAATCAGACTGGAGATCATTGTCATTAGCTTAAGTATTCATGTCTCCAGTACATGGTAAGGACAATAATAATATTCAAAACGTAATTAAAACATTAGAGACCATTTTAAATATATTATCACACAGTGGGAATCTCCCAATAAAAGTCATTGGGCCTAAAGTGGATGTGTTCATGCTCTGCAGCCTTCTCATTAACATGATTACAGACTCCAGCCTGTGGTATCACTCTCACATATTGATAATGACTCAACAGGGGGGCCCAGTTTCAAGAGTACTCAACATCAGTTGAAGTTAGCCTCGACTATTTAATACCACACTACATTTCTTACAGGCGGAGGTGAAGCTGGGGCTGAGGGGGCAGTGTGACATCATCAAATGATGGGAGAATGACAGAAAATGCTGCTCAGTAAAGCAAGCAAATCATACAGTTGGAAAGGACCTGATTCATACCTTTCGATGTTGCACTGAGGGTTCTTGTATTACACAGAACAAAGAAGAGTACAGTACAGGAACAGGCCATTCGGGCCACAATGTTCTGCCAAACCAGCTAAAAAGCAATTCCAAATCACCCAAGCACTAATCCCTTCTACCTACACCATGTCCAAATCCTTTCATGTTCTTACATCCACGTGCCTATCCAAATGTCTCTTAAAAGCCCCTGATGTATTTGCCTCTACCTCCACACCCTGCAGTGCATTCCAGGCATCCACCAGTCTCTGAGTAAAACAGGCAGGCAGACAGACAGACATACTTTATTGATCCCGAGGGAAATAGTGTTTTGTTACAGCCGGACCATCTAAGAATAGTGAAGAAATATAGCAATATAAAACCATAAATAATTAAATAATAATAAGTTAATCATACCAAGTGGAAATAAGTCCAGGACCCGCCTATTGGCTCAGGGTGTCTGACACTCCGAGGGAGGAGTTCTAAAGTTTGATGGCCACAGGTAGGAATGACTTCCTATGACGCTCAGTGTTACACCTCGGTGGAATGAGTCTCTGGCTGAATGTACTCCAGTGCCTAACCAGTATATTATGGAGTGGATGGGAGTCATTGTCCAAGATGGCATGCAACTTGGACAGCATCCTCTTTTCAGACACCACCGTCAGAGAGTCCAGTTCCACCCCCACAACATCACTGGCCTTACGAATGAGTTTGTTGATTCTGTTGGTGTCTGCTACCCTCAGCCTACTGCCCCAGCACACAACAGCAAACATGATAGCACTGGCCACCACAGACTCATAGAACATCCTCAGCATCGTCCGGCAGATGTTAAAGGACCTCAGTCTCCTCAGGAAATAGAGATGACTCTGACCCTTCTTGTAGACAGCCTCAGTGTTCTTTGAACAGTCCAGTTTATTGTCAATTCGTATCCCCAGGAATTTGTAATCCTCCACTATGTCCACACTGACCCCTTGGATGGAAACAGGGGTCACTGGTGGCTTAGCCCTCCTCAGGTCCACCACCAGCTCCTTAGTCTTTTTCACATTAAGCTGCAGATGATTCTGCTCACACCATGTGACAAAGTTTCCCACCGTAGCCTTGTACTCACCATAGTCTTGCATCTCTCTTGCTGATGCATCCAACTATGGCAGAGTCATCAGAAAACTTCTGAAGATGGCAAGACTCTGTGTCGTAGTTGAAGTCCCAGGTGTAGATGGTAAAGAGAAAGGGAAACAGGACAGTCCCCTGTGGAGCCCCAGTGCTGCTGACCACTCTGTCTGACACACAGTGTTGCAAGCGCACGTACTGTGGTCTGCCAGTCAGGTAATCAATAATCCATGACACCAGGGAAGCATCCATCTGCATCACTGTCAGCTTCTCACCCAGCAGAGCAGGGCGGATGGTGTTGAACGCACTGGAAAAGTCAAAAAACATGACCCTCACAGTGCTCGCCGGCTTGTCCAGGTGTGTGTAGACACCGTTCAGCAGGTAGACGATGGCATCCTCAACTTCTAGTCGAGGCGGATAGGCGAACTGGAGGGGTCTAAGTGTGGCCTAGCCATACGCCGGAGCTGCTCTAGAACAAGTCTCTCCAGGGTCTTCAAGATGTGGGAGGTCAATGCCACCGGTCTGTAGTCATTAGAGCCACTGGGGCGCAGCGTCTTCGGTACAGGAACGAGGCAGGATGTCTTCCACAGCACAGGAACCCTCTGGAGACTCAGGCTCAGGTTGAAGACATGGTGAAGTACTCCACATAGCTGGGGGGCACAGGCTTTGAGCACCCAGGGGCTGACACCATCCGGGCCTGCAGCCTAGCTTGGCTGGAGACATTTCAGCTGTCTTCTCACCTGTTCAGCTGTGAAGCCCACCGTGGTGGTTTCAGGTGGGAGAGGGGTGTAGCCATGAGAGCAGGGTGGGGGGCTGTGAGGAGGGGTAGGACGGCAGAGTGGAGTATGTGTTGGTTGGGGGCCGACAACAGATGAATCATGTGGGGATTGGCAGGGGCCACAGTGTCAAATCTGTTGAAGAATGGGTTAAGTTTGTTGGCCCTGTCCACACTGCCTTCAGCTCCTCTGTTGCTGGTTTGCCGGAACCCAGTGATGGTCCTCATCCCACTCCAGACCTCTCTCATGTTGTTCTGCTGGAGTTTCCACTCAAGCTTCCTCCTATACCTGTCTTTAGCCTCCCTGATTTTGGCTTTCAGGTCCCTTTGTATTGTCCTGAGCTGTCCTCAGACCTCAGTATTACCTCTCACAACCCTTAAATGTACTCCCTCTCAACTTCAAGGTATGCCCTCTGGTAGTAGGCATTTTTACTGTGGGAAACAGATACTCACTCTCTGTCCACTATAACCTTATGAATCTATGCCTCTCATAATCTTATGAGCCTCTATCAGATCTTCCCTCGGCCTCCAGCAAAACAATCAAAGTTTATCCAGCCTCTCGTAATAACTCATGCCCTCTAAACTAGGCAGATTCCTGGTAAACCTCCTCTGCATCCTCTACATCTTTCCTATAGTGACACCAGAGCTGTGCACAATACACCAGAGGCGGCTGAACCTGAGTTTTATACGATTGCACCCTAACTTCCTGACTTCTGTTGGAGTTAAAAGGGAATAGGTATGGAATACCAAGGGAAATGCTAGCAAGAGGTATTTCAGCAGACAAAAGATATGATTTGTATGCTAAAAACTGGATACTAGATACTAAATACTGCAGAATGATCCATCAACTTACATGCTTGAGGAAGGTCAGTGAATATATAGACACTAATCACTACCCTCAGACACAGCTCAATGCACCACATTGCCTTTATTCACCTATCACTAATCTTAATCAATAAGGACTCAGAATTAACATTAGTATTCTTCACAATACCCCATACATTTAGTGCTGCTGCCAGCCTCGTACGCATATCTTGTGGCGGACACTCTGCTTGCAACTTAATCCTGGCAACCACATTGCAAATCCACAATACAAACACACTTCCCTCTCACAGGATAGTCATTGGCAGCAGAACTATATCATTTCACCTACATGGAGGAAAATTCATTGGCTATAAATGAGCCAATGAGACACCAGTTAATTCAACTGATTATCCTGAATGCCTCATACTATTAATCCTTCACATATTCCATTTCCCCTTTACTCATTACTTCTTCATTCATAATTACAGAGGGGAGGGGATCATTCCTTATCACAACCTGAGCTTGTGTATTCCCCTTTCAGAGAGCTGAACCCTAAGATCTGGCCTGGAAGTGACACAAGAGCCAGAAGATATTGAGGACGAACTTGTGCATAACCTACTTTGAGTCAGTAGACTGGCACACAGGCCAGATGAGTATATCACCACCATCAAAGACTTCTTTGCAAATGTGTTGAGGACCGTAGACCAAAGAGGGCAATCCAGGTGTTCCCAAACCACCAACCATGGATGAAATGAGAGATCCACGTGAAGTCTAGGACTGCAGCGTTCAAATCAGGTGAGGCTGAACTTCACAAGAAATCATGATACAACCTCTATGCATGCCAAGAGACAATAAAAGTCCAAAATAGATTCCCAGACCAGCTTTACATTCTGGCACGTTCTACATGGTAGAACAGACTATAAAATAAATTCAGAAAGTATAGCTGGCAACAACGCAACCCTTTCCAATGAACTTAACACGTTCTGTACATTTTGAATAGAAGGGGATTGCAATCTCTATTGAAACACCAATGAAACTGAACCCAGTCACTGTTGCAGGTGTAAGATCAGTTTTCTGAAGAGCGATCCAATGGAGAACAACTGGCCTGGATGGTGTCCATGGCTGTGTCCTTAGATCCTGCACAGATCAGCTGTCCTGGGTATTTTCAGACCTTTTTAACCTCTCCCTGCTTCATTCCGGGGTTCCCACCTGCTTTAAGAAGACCATTATCATCCTGGTACCTTAGAAATGCAAGGTAACATGCCTTAATGACTACCATCCAGTGACTCTGACATCTATCATTATGAAGTGCTTCAAGAGGTTGGCTGCGGCACGTTAACTCAAGCCTTCCAGACAACCTCGACCCACTGAGCCTTGATGTGCCATAGAAAACATCCTTTCCAGATGTATCATGGCTTGATATGGCAACTGCTCTGCCATCACCACAAGAAACTGCAGAGAAATGTGAGCACAGCTCAGCACATCACAGAAACTAGCCTCTCCTGCATGGAAACTGTCTGTACCACTTGCTGCCTCTGTAAAACAGCCAGTATAACCAAAGATCCTATGCCTTGGGCATTCTCTCTTCTTCCCCCCTTGCCCCCACCCCCGCTCCCATCAGGCAGAAGATACAAAAGCCTGAACACATTTACTACCAGGCTCAAGGACAGTTTCTGTCCTATTGATGTAAGACGATTGAATGCTTCCCCTAATATGATAAGATGGACTCTTGACATCACAATCTACCTCCTGTATTCTTGCACTTTACTGTCTATCTGTACTGCACATTTTCTGTACTGTATCACTTTATCCTGTTTCTATTATTCTGCCTATATTATTGTTTAACCTGGTATTTCTTCAATGCACTGTTGTAATGAATTGATCAGTATGGACAGTATACAAGACACATTTTTCATACTACCTCGGTACATGTGACAATCATAAAATAATCTACCTATTAAATTTACTAATGGTGATGTCACACTGAAGTTAAACTTAACCTTCCCAACCAGCTTCTGAAATAATTACAATTTTATATCTTGGAGGCCGGTCTAGGTATGTGATTCTCATGTAGTGGACTAGTTGTATATGGCTTGCAGCCGGATCAGGGGAAAGGGTGGCTCATGGGTTAGCTCCCAGGACAGCTGATGTTGATGTGAATTCTACTGCAGAAGGCTCAAGGGAGAGATTTAATATGAAAATCAAGAAAACAATCTTGATCATTATATAAATTTAAATAATCTCCTATCTCTTTGTCCAAATTTACAGATTATAGATTATGTAGAAGTTTAGCACCTACTTTGTGAAGGGGCATACAGATTTTGGCCATTTTCAGTATGGTTTTAAGGAACTTCAAAAGCCCATATCTGCCAATTCATTCATGGTTCTGTTTGATGGTCCATAATTCAGCAAATACGCACTCACATTTCTTCAGTAATTGCCCTTTCAGTTAGTTTCTCTATGAGTGTGGGCTCAGACACAAGAGACCTCACACACTACATACACTGGACAACAAAGATTTTGCTTTCTGAATACCTTTAGCAGTATCTTATGAATTTTGGACTACTGATCATGAAAATCACCATGAAATTTCACTATCACACACCATTTTTTGAAATCACTTACATTTATTATTTCAATTCATAATTCAAGTCAATTAAAATGTTGCCTACAGTGTAAGCTGGAAAGTTTCTTATCTTGTCCAGGCACGCTTGGGCATGCTTAGGCAGCATGGCTTCTGCATGGCAGGACAGGTTTTAGTAATAATTATTGGGTTCAGGACTGTAAGGGTGGAATTTGCTATCACCAGGCACAAAAATTTCCATGAAGGATTTTGATATTTGAGACAGTTGCTTCCCAGAAAAACTGATGCCAAGATTAAGGAAAGCATTTTTGTTGGTCCACAAATCAAACAGGTCATCAATGACAGGCAATTTGAAGAATTTCTCGTGGGACCGGAGAAAATCACATGGAAGGCATTCAAGGAAGTTGTTGAAATATTTCTCAGCATCTCCAGAGCACCAAACTACCTGCAGCTGGTTGAAAGCATGCTTCCAGCATATAAAAGCATTAAATGCAACATGTCACTAAAGATTCATTTTCTGCATTCCCATTTAGACTTCTTCCCTGCTGTTAGTGATGAGCATGGTGAAAGGTTTCACCAGGACATTGCGGTCATGGAGAAAAGATACCAGGGCAACTGGAATCCATCAATGCTAGCAAGTTATTGTTGGACACTTAAGCGAGAAGCCTCGGACACTGAGCACAAATTACAATCATTAACAAAATATTTTTAACTTAGTTGAACTATTGCAAAGCATCAGCACCGTTATTCAATTAAACACATTATATTCAATAAAAGTTAATTTGTTGTTTCTCCAAATTCTTACGTGATACAAGTAGTCTAAAATTATATTTGTGTTCATCTTCAAGCAGTCTATCATAAACAAAAATAATTCTAAGGAAGCAGCACTTTTGAAAAAAATTGCTGTCCTGTGATTCATTTTTCAGGGCACAAGAACTAACCTTGACTTGTTAGCATGGCCGCATGACCTTTCCAAGGTGGTGGGATTGTTTGTGACAAAGTTAATCTGTTAAGCATTATTTCTTGCTCAGCCTCTTGTTGTAAACAAGAAACAGTCTTCAGTTCTTTATGTAAATTGCAAGCAATACTCACTCTGAAGTTAGAAAGGCAGTTTGGGAAGCAAACAGCATACTCTACAGTGCACAGAAAGAATCGGGATTGTTCAGAATGACAAGAAGTATTTCAGAAAGTTAAGGTGACAGAAAGAAGAAATAGAATTCATTCTTCAAACTTCTGTGATGGATGACTTATTTGTCTGCAACTTATTGTTATGTTCTTTTAGTTTCTAAGAATTGTTCCTCTGTTTGGAATTCCTTTGTAGTTTATAAATATTTTGTAATTTGAAAATCTTTTTATAAATCAGAAGTCACTGTGGAGTTTTAAATGTGTTTTAAGAACTATTTGTCTAAAATTAAACATGTATCATTAAAAACTAAAATAAGCTGTGTTTTAACTATTTTGTTAACTGGAAGTATCTCCTCCTTGGTAGGGAGGTGGGTACTGGCAACATCACACAGAGACTAGACAAGAATTAAACTAGTCTTTAAGAGGAGTTTGATACAGTATAATCTGCCTGCTTGTCTTTGCTTCTATCAATGGTCTGGTTGACCATGCCTGAACCTATACTGGATCCCATTCCCAGCCCAGCACGAACTCTTAAACTTAATAGTGCAGAGATTCAGCCATGAATCCACAATCTCATTATCCACCTCTGGGAAAAAGATAATATATTATAGTTATGACACCCTTCAAGTAAGGAATCATTATCTCTGTTTCCTCATATTCTTCTCATTTTCCCCAATAAATAGAATATCTGCCAAGATCCTCCTCAGCCATCTGAACAATGGCCATGGAGCTGCTGCCTGAACGGTAGCATGGATTCCATCATCCACTAGCACAGTGATTATGATTTTCACTGCACAACAAGTCAAAGGAAATGCTGGGGGTGCACACAACTTACTTTAACTTCATCAAATTTCACTTGTGAAAACATTTCCTACATTAGTGAAGTTAATTTCAGAAGTAACATGAAACTGTTCAACCTACAGCTCCAGGACAAAGATTCCCCAAGCCTCTCTCATCGAGCTGCAGTAGGCAGATATTGCTTGCATTTGCATGTACTTAGAGGCTGAGCTCCAAGCCATCAGTCAATGAAGCATCCCTAAAGAATGCATTTTCCTCTCTCCTCCCTCCCTTTGTGCATAAGATTCAAAAGCTTGAAAGCATGTATTATCAGTTTCATGACAGCTTCTATCCTGTTGAAAGATTATTGAATGGAGTACAAAAACATTGACTCTTAATTCACAATCTACCTCATTAAGGGTCAGAAACAGACCCAGGAAAACATGGTCCACTTACTATTGCTTGGGAGGCTAGGCATAGCACACATCCAGAATGGAATTTACCATTGACTTTAATGTATCAGGTGTCTTTGTTTTATTGACAAAAAGGGCATTTGAAAATGCAACCTCACACATGACAGAAAAGTCAGTGATTAAAGTATTAAAAGCTAATTTTATAATGCCATTGCTTTAAAAAAATATTTCAGCAGGCCATATTTGTGAAAGATTTATTTGTACTTAAGCTAACAGGTCTAACACCTTTAATGTGGCAACCTCTTATACGCTCACAGAGGAGTATGGGTTGGTAAGTTTTTTTAATTATGTTACAAGACGCATGGAGGTGTTAATGCAACTCTCAGCAATGTTTATCCAATTAAAATGTTTTAACTGACTACAACACTTTAAAAGACAAGTAGTTAATCACATTGCCATGGACTTAGTAATAGAGGGATACAGCTTAGAAACACACCCTTCAGCCCACTGATCCTGTGCCAGCCATGGGGAATGGCACATTCTCATTCTCATTCTCATCCACTCCTCTTCTCCCCAGTTTTCATATGAGGAACATCTGATGTCTCTGAGCCTGTACTCAATGGAGTTCAGAAGAATGATGGGGGACCTCACTGAAACCTATTGAATGTTGAAAGGCCTCATGAGAGTAGGTTTGGAGAGAACATTTGTTATGGTGGTAGAGTCTAAGATTAGAGGACATAGTCTCAGAATACAGGGACTTCCATTTAAAATGAAGATGAGGAGGAATTTCATTAGCTAGAGAATAGTGAATCTGTGGATTTGTTGCTACAGGTGCCTGTGGAGGCCAAGTCATTGGGTATATTTAAGGTAGAAGTTGATAGATTCTTGATTAGTCAGGGTATGAAGGGATATGGGGAGAATGCAGCAGATAAAGGTTGATAGGGAAAATGGATCAGCCACGTTGAAATCGCAGACTCAACGGGTCGAATGGCCTAACTTTCTACCTATATCTCATGGTCTAAGGGTCTACCACTTACCTATACACTAGGGGCAACGTACAATGACCAAGTAACCTACCAACCTGCACGTTTTTGGGGTGTGGGAGAAAACATGGGCACCCGGAAGATATCCTCATGGTTAGAGTGTGAATGGCAAACTCCAAGCAAACACCACTCAAGGTCAAGATTGAACCTGAGTCTGTAGCACTCTGGCAGTGACCCTACCAGCTGTAGCACTGTGGAGCTCTTTCTGTCACACAAACAGCAAACTAGGTAAATGACATATTTCCTTTCGTAAACAGTATTAGCAGCTTAGTGCTTTCAGTGACTTGGGACTCATGATAAATATTACTTTTTTTAAAATTCCTGATTTACTTAATGAACTGGTTGGTGGAATTTCAACTCTCTTGTTGTTTTATGAACTAATAGTAACATAGACTATGAAGTCACTATTAGTCCAGTAACGTTGTCGTTAACCCTGCCAGAACTATGTTCTCATGATAAGGAAAACTTTATTAATTCAGGAGATGCAGATCCACAAGATTAGCTTCTTGAAATTTACTTTGAGCAAAGTCTGATGTACATGAAATCTGAAATCTGAATTGTTTAGGAAATGTGAATTAAAATGCATGGCATACTCCGTTGTTGGTTTTATAGAAATCTCACAGTCATCTACTTTCAATGTTATGCCAGAAATATTTAACTGTGCAGCGCAAATGGCTGCTTTCCACAGACTGACAAAGATGCAACATGACAAACACAGAATTCTGACCCGTCGATGGACTGGGTGGATCCTAGAAAGCTAAAAAAGCAGTGCATCAGGGGAATCCTTATGCGGAGGATATAGAAATCTGATCTTGGACACTATTGGACAAGACAGTCTGTCAGATTTTTTTGCAGAACCAACAGTTCAGTGCATCCTTTTATTTTAAAATTTATTTGCTATATTTTGGTGTTTTTTAAAATATTATTTATTTATTTTCCTCATGAGAAGTAGCTTGCTTTGCTCCTGTCATTGGAATAAATGAAGGCAATATTGCAGGAATAGCAAAGAATTGGACATTGTGAAGCGAAGTCCTATCTCTAAAATAGATAGCCTATGTAAATTGGAAATATATTATAAATTTCATGCTTTGTTTAGGTAAAGAATATCAAAGTTTTTTTCAGTAGATCTCTGGACATTGATGTATCCCATGGGTTAAATAATATTTTTATGGCATGGAAGTTTCATTTTGTTTACAATGAGTCACCACATACTGTTATATTTTAAAATTCCACATGTATTCCATTATTTCCCAAATCATGGTTTGTATTCAGCTCTGTAAGGGAATACTTATAGTTAGTTTTTTTTTTATTTTACAGATATGCATTCTGAAACTTAGCGAGTTGTATTTGAATTATGGAAATTTTAAAATCAGCAATTAATATGACAGGCAGACCCTAATACTTGGGAAATTACATTTTGGGATGTAAACATAACATTGAAGACTTGTGGTGTGGATTGGGTGCAGGAGGAGAATGGAATTAATGGACAATGTGGCAAAATAACCTGGACCTCAAGAGATGGAATGGACGTGATCTAGAATGTCAGAGCCATATTTCTATCAGTCAATGATTAATCCTTCGACAAACAGAAGATTAGTGCTTTCAACAGAACTAAAATATTGAACTTTTCTATATGATATTTCTGACTAATCTGATGGATGTGCTGCACTTTAAAATGATTTTTTTATTTTTTATATGTATTATTCAATATACTGGCCATGGACAGTCACTTTGAATCTTTGTAAGTATACAAAGTAGATTATAAATACATATTTTCTTTGAACTGTTGAACTCTGTACTGCATTTAATTGTTTCACTCTCTACAACTTTACCAGTCTTTAAACTTGGCATCACTATTCTCTATCTCTGCAAATGACATGTCTGCCAACAATATCGTTAAAATACACAAAAAATACATTAATGATACAGCAATTTTGTTAACAATGCAGAGGTCTTTTTAACAGAATTTTCAGCATTTGTAACACTGTTGTTTCATCTTTTTCAATACTTATATCATAACTGTAGGCTTCACGTAATTTATTTTCTATATTTTTGTCTTCAGTTCTAATCCTTATTCATTATCTATCAGCACTGATAGATGTATTGGAGGACAGATGAGAAGAAATAGAATAGTCATTGTTGCTGTAGATCATATTCAGTACATGTTTTCTCGGACTATAATTCTCACACAAATCAAATTATAATTTATGGTGCATATGTTGTCAACATGATCACTTTTTTTCTTACAACTCACTCTATTTGTAATTTAATGAATAATGTTTGTTGACAGATTATGACATTCTATCATCCACCTTCCTCACATTCAATGTCTTCCCTATTTCAAAGGAACCTATCTATTTCACCCTTACCTTGAATGCTAATTTGAATCTTTTTACTGTCCCTCCTTTCAATATCCACCCTCCAGTAGATCATTTAAATCTACAGTACGTCTTAAATCACTAACATAGGTTAAAATCAATTAATTATTTATTCTGCCTTCCATATTTGCTCCATCTGGTTGTCAGGACTCGCACCACCAGATTCAAGAACAATATGAACCCTCAACCAACAGGCTCTTGAACAAAAGAGGACAACTACACTCATTCTACTTCTGGTGTTCCCACAACCGATGGTCTCACTTTAAGGACTCTTTATCTTGCTATTTCATGTTTGTTATTTATTGGGATTTATTTATATTTGCATTAGTACAGTTTGTTGTCCACTGATTCTGTTTACAGTTCCTGTTCTGTAGATTTGCAAAGTATTCCCCCAGAAAAGGAATCTCAGTAGTTCGGTGGTTCCACTTAATATCAGCGAAATGTATGCAATGGTCCTGAAATTCTCACTCTCCGTAGACATCCACCAAAACAGAGGAGTGCCCCAAAGAATGAGTGACAGTTAAAACGTTAGAATCCCAAAGCCCCCCCCACTCCCCCTCCCACACCCACCCACTTCCACAAAAAAAATTCAGCACCCTTCACCCACCAAGCATACATTAAAGACTGTGATCTACAGAACCACAGAAACTAATCTTTCACCCGTTACTTCAACGTGCCACAAACTCTCTCTCTCTTTCAGTCAGAGGGGTGAATCTATGGAACAGTTGTAGTAAGAATTTAAAAACAAGTTTAAAAGATTATTTAATGAACAAATATAAAATACATGATTTAATATGAATGGGAGTAATGTAAATAAATGATATTTGGAATTGGATTTTGTGTTAAAAGATTATGAATTTTTTTGTTTTTGATGTGATGATTGACACCAAGTATGTTGTTGTATAAGTAAGAGGAGTAGACGTAATAAGCTGCAGCTTCAGCCTAAACCCATTCCGTCTGTTTTAAACAATATCTATGTTTTTGTTGTAATTTTGTCCCATGAAATCATCGTTATGAAATCATTGTTGTAAATGATGCTTTTTGTTATGTTTGTACTGACTGAAATAAATTAATTTTATTCATTCATTCATTCATTCACTCTCTCTCACACCCTAATAAAGTGAAAAAGAGGTGTTCCCTTTCACATTGAGAGGGGAGACATAACTAAACAACTCACTGATTCACAGTGTTAAAACTCTGTTGTGCAGCTTTTTCCCTAAGCCTTCCATCCAGAGAATCAGCAACAATTCCTCTCCCACAATAATGAGACAGAGAGTGCAATTGGCCGAATACAGGGCCTCTGACAGCTGATCCGCTGTTTCCGATGTTCCATTTTCTCACATGATGCTTCTGATAGCAGCACCGGTTTAGAATCAGTCCATAAACAGGGCTGCGAAACCTTATAAACATAAGGCACGCTTGTCTTCTATGCCGTGCCCTCAGTTTATCAAAGAGCGGCTAGGCTTGAGCCCCTGGGATTGGGTCCCACCACTGCAAAGAACCGATGTTTGAGTATAACTCCAGGTCATGATCTTTAACAAAACCCTATCCACTTCTGAAAAGGAAAAAGAGAGACATCAAAGGTAGGAATTAAGCTGTTTTCATAGATGAACATGAAGGAGTCGCTATTGACCGCCATTGTAACTCTGCCTCAGGGTTGTATGTGGTGACCTGTATGTACTCTGATAATAAATATTACTTTTTCTGAACTTTAGAAAGCCAATTTTCAAGTAGGATTACTATGGGACGAATCAGAAGTGAGCAATGATTAAACAATCATAAGGTACATAAAAGGATTTTTTTCTTTTTGGAGCAATGGAGGATAAAAGGTGACTTACATAACAGACCTCCAAGAGCACCACAACCTTGTAATTTCGAGGTTTGCATGCCCTCAATGACCTGGACAGCTATGCTGTCTGGAGTCAGGGATTTAAGCTTTGGCTTTTGAGAGGGTCACCCATGCCAAACAGGTCAAAGGGTAGAGGCCACACTAAGAGTGATCCATCCGTCATCCAGGTTCGGGAGTTCAGCTCAGGGCTAACAACCCTGACTGATAAAACAAACCTGTTATGGAAGGAGCAATGAAGAATCTTTCTACATCTAAGTGTGATGATATTACTGAACCCTGAACGCCACCAGCGAGGGAGGACCTTCATTGCTGCCCGAAATGCCAGCGGCAGAACGGGCAATAGAAAGACCTGATAGAGGTGTGTAAGATTATGAGAGGCATAGAGTGAGTGGACATTCAGCACATTTTTCTCAGGCCACCATTGACTAATACCAGAGGACATCCAATTAAGTTGAGCAGAGGAAAGTTTTGGAAAGATGTCAGAGGTAAGTTTTTTTTAACACATAAAGTGGTGAGTGTCTGCAACACATTGCTGAGCTGGTGGTAAAGATTGACCTGATCGAAACATTTAAAAGACACATATAGGCACAAACAGTAGATGTAAGAAAAATGGAAGGTTATCAGCTGCGTGGGAGGGAAGGGTTAGAATGATAATAGAATATGTCTATATAGGTCAACACAACAAAGTGGGTCGAAGAGCCTGTCCTGTGATGCACCGTTCTATGTTCTACATTCTATGTCCATATAAAATGTTCATAGGGAAGAGAGGTGTTTGATGATTGATGTTTGCTACTTTTCTTTGAACGGATGGTTCCATGGTTCTTCTTTGTTTTGTGGCTGTCTGTGGGGAAGATGAATCTCAGGGTTGGTGTACTGCATGCAGTCTTTGATAATAAATGTACTTTTTGAACTTTGAAAAAGTAATGAGGTGGAATGTCAGCATTGTGAAGCAGATAAAGCCGGGGCAAAACAATGGAAGTTGAAGATACGGGATTTAACAGAGAATACTGTTGGGCAAGATTGACAAAGGGCTGATAACACCATCACACTTCCTTCTGACTAGACCTCAACGTTGGTTCCAAATTAAAAACAGAAAGTGTTGAAAATAATCAGCTGGTCAGCTGGCATCTACAAAGAGAAAAAGTGTTAGTGTTAATGACTCTTCATCAGAAATGACTCTGGTTTTCACTTATAGATGCTCACTGACCCGTTGAGTATTTCTGTACCTTTTTATTTTTATTTTTGATTTCCAACAACCTATTATCAGTCATCTCTAAATACACAGATGATTCCACCCAAAATCCAGTAATGGATTATCAGGTTTCATCTAGTTAAATATTAGACAATTTTATTGTAACCTTTGATCCCCTCCACAGCATAGTCTGCTTCCCAACCACCAACATTCTTGTTGTATGAGGAAAGATTGAGTAGACTAGCATTGTATTCCCAAGAGTTCAAATGAAAGGAAATAAATCTCAATGAATCTTGCAAAATTCTTGCACAGCTTGACAGTCTAGATGCAGGGTGACTAAAGTACTAAGAACAAGGTATCAGAGTCAGAATCAGGGTTATTATTATCACTGACATATATCATGAACTGTGTTGTTTCGTGGCAGCAGAATAAAATGCAATATATAAAAAGACTCTAAGTTCCAATAAAAAAAATAAATATAGGAGAGGAAAACAGTAAGGTGGTGATCATGGGTTCATGGACTGTTCAGAAATCTGATGGTGGGGGAGAAGGTGTCAGTCTTCGGTACATCCTCCCTGATAGAAGTAGTGCGTAGAGGATGTGTACTGGATGGTGAGGGTCCTTCTTGAGGCACCACCTTTTGAAGTTGTCTTCAATGACGGGGAGGCTGGTGTCCATGAAGGAGCTAGCTGAATCAACAACCTTGTGCAGCCTCTTTCAATCCTCCCATAGCAGGCAGTGATGCAACCAGCATTACAATTTCAAAGTAAAGCACTAGCTGTCTAGGACTGAGTTGAGGATATATATATATACATACATATTCTCTCTAAGGCAGTCTTTATTAGTTTTTTGATACTGAGGGAGTCAAGGAATACAGGGATAATGCAAGTTAATGATTTTGTGGTCAAATTTTGGCCATGATTATAATGGATAGTAAAGCAGGCTGTTTGTTTTCTTATTTCTTATCATATCTCCTTCTGAGCATTTTCAGATGAGCCATATTTGATCACAGAATGAACTTTGGATCACGTACCTGTGTCATCACAAAAAGTCACATATCTTACATAATTCCAAATCCATAAAATCACTTGCTACTACCTCTGTTGCTGTAACCCTTCTCCTTGCCTAAGCCATTTATCTTGAATTACCCCTCATAACGCTGAAATCATCTACAGCCAGAGAGTGCATTTCCGAACTGTCAGTACCCATTACCCAAGGCCTGCTGACCTACACTGCCATCCAGTGAAGTAATGCTTTCGTTTCGGAATTCTTATTTTGCTTTCCACTGCCCATCACTCTCATCCTCCCCAGCCCTAGAGGCCTCTAAGTCATTGTTGTTTTATTTAAAACTTTGAATATTGTTTTGAAGTTCTGCCCGTTGGTACCTCCCTGAACTTAGTCACTCAGAGATTGGAGGCTTTTCCTTCACATGCCAAGACCCTGAGCACTAAAATATTTCCCCAAACACTTCTGGCTTCAAGGTATTTCTTATAAGCAACTCTTCATCAAATGGCATGTTCATTAGCCCTATGAACTCTTTTATTTGTCAAATTTAGTTTGAAATCATTCTTGTGAGGTGCCTGGGGTCATCTTAGTACATAATAAATGTTATTAAATGCAAGTTATGCTATTATTTCAAATTGCTCTATAAGCAATGGGTTATTTTTAAAATATAGTAATTGTCATTGCACAAGAATACAATGACAAGAAGGCAATTTCCATAGCTCCACTTCCCCACATGTCAGTGAAACACACAATGAGCTAATCTGATGAGCTACCATTCCATCCCTCGCCTACACATTGATAAATCAAACACTTGGCTATGCACCTTCTGCCTGCATATAAATAGAAACTGAAGAGTGTGACACTGGTGAAAGTGTTGGTGGAGTGAATGCATCATTGCTTTAGGTTAGTGGACTGGATCACATTCGAGAAGCCGTCAGCAGACACAAATAAAAATGCCAGTCGTCACTGACTTCACATAGACATGCATGTATGAATGTTCATCCATAAAAATATTATGCATCTTCCCCAACCAGAAGCCCTGGCTGAGCCAGGTGACTTGTAATCTGCTGAGAGCTACATCGGTGATGTTTACAGTGACCTGGAGTCATATAAGTCCAGGTACAACCTTCGAGGGCCAATGCAAACACAAAGAGGGAATTTTGAACTGAGCTGAAATCACAGGTAGATGTTCAACAGGGATTACAAAATGTAACTGCCTTCAAGATCCGGTCATGTATCTTAAGTAGCAATGACCCATCACTCCTAGTTGAACTTAATGCCTTTTATGCACACTTTGATAGAGAAAATTTTGACACACCCACACGTGCCCCCACAGCTCCAGATAAGTCTGTAATTTCAGCCTCTGAGGGAGATGTCCAGGCATCTTTTAAATGGGTGACCCACGAAAAGCATCTAATCCAGTGTACCTGGCCAAGTACCAAACATTTGTATGGGCAAACTGACTTGAGTATTTACAGACATATTCAGCCCTTTGTTTCTGTGGTCAGATGTTCCTATCTGTTTGAAAAAGTCATCGATTGTGCTGGTGCTCAAGGAGAACATGATAATTTTCAGCAATGACTGATCAAACATACAGTATGTCAAACTTAATGAAGTGCTTCAAGTGATTGGTTATGGTGTGAATCTCTTTCTGCTTCATAAATTACCTAGATATGTTCAGATTTCCTGTCACCATGACATGCCAACTACAGGTACAATTTCTTTGCTCGAGGTCATCTGAAGATCAGGAGCTCTTACACCAGGCTGCTGTATGTTGACTATGTCTCAGTACTTAACACAATCATCTTCGTCAAACTCATTATCAGGCTTCAAGATCTAGGCTTCTGCAACTGGATACTCAACTTGCTCATTGGCAGACCTCAGTCAGTGAGAATCGGTAACAGCATCTCCTTCTTGTTGACCATCAACACAGGTGCACCTCAAGGCTGCAGGCTCAGCCCCCTGTTCTACCCTCTATATGCATATGACTCTGCAGTTAAGCATATCTCCAATGCCAATTTCAAATTTGTCCATGACACTATTGTTGTTGGACGAATCACAGGTAGTGACGAGCCAACTTACAGAACTGAGTAAGACATCTTGTTGAGTGGTGCCACAACAGCAATTTTCTTGCTCATTGTCAGAAAATTTTAAAAAACTGATTGTTGATCTCATGAAGGGGAATGAGGGTAAACATGCTCTAGTCTACGTTGAGGGATTGGTGGTAGAAAGTGTCAGCAGCTTTAAATTCCTGGGTGTCTGCATATTGGATGACCTCTCAGAGGCCAGTACACAGACACAATCTTAAGATAAGCGTACCAAAGTCCTTACATTCTTAGGAAATTAAGGAGGTTCATCTTGTCACTTAACACATTATCAAACTTCTACAGATGTACTATTGATAATATCTTGACTCATGCATCATGGTTTGCTATGGCCATTTGAATACACGGGACTATGAAAAGCTGCAGAGAGTAGGGGTCTCAGCCCAGTACATTACTGGCCATCCATTGCCAACACTGGTGGTATGAACAGGAAGGTAACATCCACCCCCATCTCCACCCCTTTCACTCTCAATACAGGAGCCCCTCAGGGCTGTGTACTAAATCCCCTCTTTTACATCCTGAATATTCATGACTGTGTCACCACCCAGAGCTCTAATCTGCTGATTAACTTTGCTGATGACACTACATTGATTGGCCTTATCTCAAACAATAACAAGGTGGTCTACAGGGAAGAAGTCATCTCTCTGACACAGTTGTGTCAAGAAAACAATGTCACAAAAACAAAGGAGCTGCTTGTGGATTACAGGAGGAATGGAGATGTGCTAACCCCTATTGACATCAATGGATCTGGGGTTGAGAGTGTAAACGGCTTTAAGTTCCTCAGCATCCACATCACCGAGGATCTCATGTGGTCACAACAGTGCATCTTTCACCTCAGACAGTTGAGGAAGTTTGGTATGGGCCCCCCAGATCCTAAAAACTTTCTACAGGGGCACAACTGAGAGCATCACTGCCTAGTATGGGAACTGTACCTCTCTTAATTGCAGGACTCTGCAGAGAGTGGTGCGAATAGCCCAGCGCTGATTTGAGTGTATTCCATGTTACATTGACTGTTCTATTTATTATAAATTACCGTGATTCCACATTGCACATTTAGACGCAGACATAGCATGAAGATTTTTACTCCTCATGCATGTGAAGGATGTAAGAAATAAACCAATTCAGTTCAATTTAATTCAATTCAAGCATCAAATATCCCTCCATCCAGGCCATAGTATCTTCTCAAAGACACCATCAGGCAGGAGGTACAAAAGCCTGAAGATCCACACCACCCGCTTCAAGAACATGGATTTCTGGTAACATAGTGAACAAATTTGCAGATGACACCAAGATTGGGGACATAGTGAATAGCAACCGCTATCAAAGCTTGGAGTGGGATCTGCATCAGCTGGAAAACTGGGCTGAAAAATGGCAGATGGAACTCAATGTAGACAAGTGTGAGGTGTTCCATTTTGAGAAGACAAACTAAGGTAGGACTCACATGGTGAATAGTAGGGCACTGAGGACTGCAATAGACCACAGGGATCTAGAGATAGAGGTCCATAATTCCTTGAAAGTAGTTTCATAGGTAGATAGCGTCAGTAAGAAAACTTTTCGCACATTGGCCTTCATAAATCAAAGTATCGAGTACAGGAGTTGAAATGTCACATTGAAGCTGTATAAAACATTGGTGATGCCTGATTTGGAGTATTATGTGCAGTTTGAGTCAACTATCTATCGTAACAATATCAGTAAGATTAATAGAATGAAAAGAAAACTTACGAGGAAGTTGCCAGTGTTATGTATCCCGTAACTGGATCACTTACCAGCAAAGATAGAGAGGTCCGTTGAAGTCTGATGGCACTATCCTTTAGAAGTTTTTATTTATAAAGGGGCACAAAAGTAAGGTTAATACAAACATTCAGATAACTTATGTCGTCAATACTCAATCTAAAGTGCAGGTATAGTACTAATCAATAAGAAATAAGCTCGATCGTTGTCTAGGGGTAATATATATTGTCCGATGTATATATAAAAGTCTCTCGAGGTTACTGCAATTCCACCAGCTGCCGTCTTTTGGGTGTCGCGGTGGTGCACTTTGTAGGAGAGAGAGAGAGATAGGTATAGAATGGAACAGTTACCCGGCGGGTTTTTCTAACCTTTATGAGTTCGATCCGTCGGAGTCTCGTTGGGAAGTGGCCATTCACTTGTGGCCTCTCCTGTAGCTAAAGCTGTTCTTTCGTGGTGAGGTCGCCAATCCCAGGGAAGGAAAAGACGCACACGAACCCCCCCATCGGCTGTCGCTATTAAACGCTGTCACAGGATTTCTAGCGTGTCTTCTGGTGCGTCTGGGGGGGCCATCTTTACAACCCCTCTTTTATCTGAACTCACGGGGTCTCAGATGTCAATCAGGTTGGGATGATGCAATCTCTCTCCGTCTCTCCACCCACGTTGCCCTGAGGGTATACACGTAGTACAGTTCCCAATTCACAAAGGTGTCTCCACAAAACAATGACCACAGTCGCCAGCTTTTGCCTTGCCGTGAAACGAGGGACACCGCACGTATCTTTCTCTTCTCTTGGGTCATTGACCCCCCCTTCACTAGGGCTCTTGCGATTCTCACAAAGCAGGGGGCTGGGATCATAACACCAGAAATTGAGGACCTGAGTTATAGGGAAAGATTGAATATGTTAGGACTTTATTCTCCAGAGTATGGATAGGATAAATTCAAGCAGGCTTTTGCCACTGAAGTTGAGTGAGGCTAGAACTAGATGTCATGGGTTAAGGTTGAAAGGTGAAATGTTTAAGGAGAATATGAGAGGGTAACTTCTTCACTCAGATAGTGGTGAGAGTGCAGAACAAGCTGCTAGCAAAAGTGGTGGATATAGGATCAATTTCAACATTTAAGAGAAATTTGGAGAGGTAAAGGATGGGAGGGATATGCAGAGCAATGGTCTGGGTGCAGGTCAATGGGACTAGGCAGATTAATAGCTTGGCATGGAATAGATGGGCTGAAGGGCTTGTTTCTGTGCCGTAGTGTTCTATAACTCTATGACTCTGCTTCCTTGAACCATTCAGTTCTTGAACCAACCAGCAATCTCTAATCACTACAGCTTAGCAACACTATGATCACTTTGATCACTTTGCACTGAAATGGACTTTGCTTTTCCTTGTTCTAATTGTGTTTTCTTCTAAAAATTTAGTGTGCAATTTATGTTCAATTTATGATTTTGTTGTGAATATATCTTACATGATTAGGAATATATTTTATACATGCCTGTTATTCTGCTGTAAATAAGTACATATCATTGTTTTTGGATATAACAATAAACATGACTTTGCTTTGTTTATCCAGGTTGTACCCTAGAAATCAGTGAAGTTATCCACTTTCTTCAAATCGCACTACAGGATTTTTTTTTTACATCGAATTGGGCTTGAGGAATGGGCCACAATAAGTTTGAGGTGCTATAAAGGATTTTGATTCAACTAACTGATCCTTCTGTCTATTCATCCATGCTAGCAAGGTTTAAATCAATTTGAGGCTTAACTTGAATTAGTATGCCACAAGAAAACTGCTGGTAGCAAACAGGTGTCCTACTGTGACGCAGAGTTTCTGGATCGTGTCAATCATAAAAGAAATTCAAGTGTTTTCATCCCCAGAGATACTCACGGCATTTCACCTTGTGTGTAGTTTAACTGCAGGGCTGTTCCTTAACAAAGATTTAGAATTTTTTTCTGATTAACATATGGAATATGATTTTCAGACAAGCAGTCTAACAATAGTGCTGTGGTTTTCAACAATATTGTGGATCTGCACACATCTACAGATCTTGGACTGACACAAATGCAAGTTTCTCATGCGTGTCTGAAATTCCTGATGCTGAAGTTTGGTGAATAAAATAATAAAATTAAATTCTTGTGGATGGCAAGAACAGAACATACAGCTCTTGAAATAACTATCCATTGCATAGGGAATGCTTGTCAAGTAGAAAGGCAAATATGATAGAAATGTCATGTAACTATGGAAATTAAACATTTTTGTTCTAAAGGAACAATAGGCATTTAGAAAAGAAATGATTAAAATTCATATGGTTGAAATGCATACCACTTTGGGTAATTTGCAGGTATTTGCTCAATAAAATATTTTAATAAAATAGAATTACTTTTATGAGCCACAGTGCTTTCAAGTAGCTCAGTGTAAACACAATTTAGGCTACTTCTGGCATTTACTGTCTGCGAGTTATAATAAATAAGATTAAACAGTCAACAAGAGGAGCTTATGGGATAAGGTCAGATATCATGTTACGGTATTTGCTCTTATGTCTGCTGTGCATCACATCTCATTCACAACCACCTTGAGAGTGACTTTGGATTAAGTTGAGCCCAATGCTGTAACTTCAATGAAGCACACTTGGAATCATATCAGCAAACTGAAATAAATGAGGTATTACAAGAATCTGCTCCTTAATAATAATGATCAGAGAGACCCAGAGAGAATCTGTATGTAATCGTCTCACCATAGCTCATAATAAATTAGGCTTGTTAACTCTCTCTGGCTAACAGCCACATAAATCAGCGATGCATATGTAACCGGGTGACCATGGAATCTTATTCCTTATCATTAAAAGTGTACTTAAGCATCCATCTGGGTAATACTAGAATAGTTGCCTGTGCCTTTAAGTGGAGACGGTGATGTCATTACGTGTGTGCGAGATAGTGGGGAGACCATTTTGTTTTCTGCAGAAGCAGCTGGTGGGGCTTTGGGATTAAGTCCTCCCGGAGATAGTGGGTATGGTGAGGAATTGTGAGAATTAATTGACGATATCCATGTGAATTCGTTTATTCTTGTTAGCAAATCGAGAATATCAATTATTGAACTTGCTTTATATGTGGATGCTTTAGATTTTCACAAGTGCAGGCATTGGTGCTGGATAGCGTGGCTTGTGCAAAGTTCCACACCAGCCAAGGAGGTCAGTCTTCCTGTAATTTAACTACCAGGCAATAGCGTGTAAAAGTTGTGCCAAAGTGTACCTTTTGTCTAACTTTATTGTATCATGACTGATTGTGAATGTAACAGCATAATGTGAATGTTTAGTCTCTGTTTGGAAGTTAAGCAATTGTGTCCTAAAAGGAAGTAGACGTCTTAGATGAGATATATTCGCTTACATTTTCGCTGCTATGTATAAGGTCCAGGGTTGGGGGGATTCTAATGTTGTCTGTATTGTGTTCCTTCAGAATTGCCACAACTGTATTAGTACTGTATTAGATTTGTGCGGTTTGCTTTATGTATTTTTATGCTGCATAGGTAATTCATCGATACACAAGGATACGGATCGAAGGTTAAACTGAGATTGTAATGGTAGGAATTGGTTGTAAATTTGTTCATTTTGTTTTAAGGCCCTCTTCTGGCACTAAAGCATATAAAACAGATAGAGGAATTAAAACCCAAAAACGTATTTGTTGTCCTGAATGTGTACTTTTCCCCAGGCTACAAAACATAGGTACAGAGAGATGGCGATCCCCAATAAGCAACATAAATCTAGGGTCGATATGATTCAGGTTCAACCAAACAGGACAGTTGGAGTTGTTCCACTGAGAGAATGCAAGGTATGGTGAATACTTTATGAATACTGCCCCATGCAAAAGTTAATGTTTGCCAGGAAATAGCAGAACTTACACTGGCATAAACTTAAAGTGGAAGTATATTTGCAAATATTTCAACTTTAACAAACAAGTAACAGAAAAAAAAGTTCCATCACAGTTAAACCAGTCTATAATCTGCACTTAAATGTTGGAGCTCATTGCTGGGCAGTCGGGTGCTTCACTTTAATTACTCATGGCGATAAACCCACGTTCTGCGGGAAAGACACCAGCCTCAATCAAACTTCCTTCAAGGTCCATTACAAAGCAGCAGGCTAACACAGATGCATTGGCGCTTCCTCCATCGAACCATTTGTCTGCACAAAGAACTTCTTACAACGGGGCCTGTCCTTCGGGCGGGGTTCTGCAAGCGTCTTCTGCTGTCTCAGCTCCGCACCTCACTTCTTCTCCAACTCCTGCAAAAAGACCCAAAACCAACCCACTTTCTCCTAGAAATCCGATGCTGTCAATCTCTCTTGAATGTCCCATGGCATCCCACTGGACAGAATGTTATCACAACAAACCCAACTGGCTCACGCAACATCCCTAAGCTTATCAAATGATTCCTTAGCAGAAACCAAAATACTGGACTGTAAATCTTAATTAACAGCACATACTTCATTTTACAGAAAAGATGCAGAAAACAAATTACCTAAAAGCATATCAGTAGTAATACAAAAAAACATGTTCTTAACCAGTCCCCTACCAAAAATAGTCATGTCCTCATGACTTTGTAAGGCTTTGGAACTTATCAATCCATTATTAATAACACAGTTTTCAAATGAATTCTAATCCACTTCTGAATGGGTGTAACATATCTCACCATTCAGACTGACAACACCCTGATTTCCAAATGCATCATATATCAGCCTGTGGGGGGACTTCTGAGACCTTCTTATCTCCGTTTCAGTTTCTTCATTCTCAGACTCTGTTCATGTTTACCTGGGGATGCCACGCCCTGTCTATCTCTCGTACCTTCTGGCAGTTCCGTTTCTGCGGCCCCCTGACTAAATTCAGCTTCATCTCCAGTTATATCGGAGTCCAGTTCCCTTTCACCATCTGATATCACTTCTGGTTGTCCACTGGTAGTATTCCCCACTATGCTCAAGTCTGAACTGAAAGATTTGGACATCTCTTCATCAACTCCTCTTGAACATTCCCATTTCCCCATCTTCTGAATCTGTATAGCATTCAATGGATTCATCTGGTTCCTCTTCAGATCTTTCCACTGAAATCTCACTATTGTCTGACTGACTTATTTTCAGCTTGTTTCTTTCCTTTCCTTCTTCTCTATTGCAGAATTCTTCTACCAGGTTTAGATTCTGGGTTAATATATACTCCCTGCCCAAGATGTAAAAGATGGTTCTGATGGAGAACTTTTACAGGACCATTTCCAGCTTCTCAGTTCAGCCGAAAAACTGGAAAGTTTTGCATCTGACTCTCACATAAGGTGAAGAAATCCAGTGGTCAACCAACTTGTGCTTCCTTTGTGGTTCTAAATTTCTTATTAGAACTCAGTCTCCAGAGCTTGATCATTTGATTGTATCACTTCTTGTTTTCTTCTTTGATTAATCGCTCGTTTACCTTTCAAAGATTTTCCTGTTCTTCATACTCCCACTTGAAATGTCCATCCTCTTCACAGTTATAACAGAAAATACTGGTCACTGCCCTAGTTAAAAGACCCCATTCAGCAGTATTCCTCTGCTTATTAATTCCTACATGTGGGTCTGGTCTCTGAGTGGTGGCATCTCATTTAGCTGCAGCACTAGCAGACATCAAAAGAGATACCTTGGCTTGCAGGTTTTCCACTTCATTTTGCAAAACCTCTCCTTGTGTGGAATCAGTGGTCACATTAGCAGCAGGGGCTACAACTGAAGGCATTACCCAACTGCTGGAAACATCCCATTCCTTCAACTTACTTTCCTCCTCTCTTACTTCTCTAAGTAACTTGGCATAAGATGAGGGGGGAGGGTGCATCTTGTCGGTCAGTCGAACGCGTAGACAGCACACACTTCACACATTGCTCCACCTTTCTCTGATTTATCTCAGCCCGTTGAATGGCCCCTTAACAGCACAAAGAATGCAACTTTTTATATAGCCTGTAAAGGTAGGCAGAAATCTTCTCACCTTCCTCCTGGAACGTGTGCCTAAACTTCATCATAAGATCAGCTGTGCTGTCCACCATGCCAAAAGCAATTTCTAGTGCTTGCATATGGTTAACCGATTTAGGATTTTCTGCTTTACAAACCTCATTATGTCAGCGGCTGGACCCTTTAAACTCTTTACCAAGCTCCATTTTTTCATACTATCTGAGCACTGCCATTTATCCATAAATGAGATGTTTTCACAGCTCAACCCTCATATTCCTCTTCCACATCAGGTGTGGGTTTGACCCTAACCCTAACCCTAACTCTCAGCCTATCATAAGTTTGGCTGTCTACAGTTAGAGTTTGGCATTTATCAGTCAGTGATGTAGCCGAAAACCAGCTCAGAACAAAATTAACAGCTCAAAGATCTATTAGACTTTTCTCATCAGACAAAGTCTTCCCCTCACTTCACAGAAAATAGAACAACTTTCCTTAAAAATCTTCACCCTCAGTTAGATTCTTGGCAAATCTAAAGATATGAACTGGCCATGGTCCTGCTTCTCCAGGTACTCTCTTCTATCGGGCAGTGTGAATTCAGTCATGTAACAGGTAGTATGGACTAAAACAACATCTTTACCAACCATTTCATTAAAATACCAATCAATCAGTGTAATTTTCCCCAATACCTACACGGAACTCAACATTCTATATGACAATTCATTGGTACTCTGACAGAAACTTTCCTCAGAACACAAGCATTTCACAGCACCCTTAATAACGTACCTTAATTATGATGCACTTTGCTTTCCACAAAACACCAATTTAAACACAGGCTTAAACACAAATAAACCACTTAACCAGTACTTATACAGCATTCATCATGGAATAAAGCCCCCAGAAATATAATCCTCTCACCGTGCCTCGTAACAAATTAGGCTTATTAGCTATCCCAGCTTAATAGCCGCGTAACTCAGCGATGCATGGGCATGGTGAGACAGCCATCTCCAATAAGCAACACACGTCTGGTATCGGTATGGCTCAGGTTCAACCAAACAGGAAAGTTTGAATGTTCCGTTGATGGAATACAAGTTATGGTGAATGCTGTATAAATACTGCCCCATGCAAAATCTATTGTTCACCAGGAGTTAACAGAAATTACACTAGTATAAACTTAAAGTAGAAGTATATTTGCAAATATTTTGACAGAAAAAGTGGCAATTGCAGTTAAATCAGCCAATAAAGTGCAGATAAACTTTGTAGCTCACTGCTGTGTAGTTGGATGTTCCACTTTAATTACTCATGGTACTGAGCCCTTCTGGCTCTCTTAATTTCATTCTTCAACTCCTTCCTGCTAGCCTTATAATCTCTAGATCTCTATCATTACCTTGTTTTTTTGAACTTCTCGTGAGCTTTCCTTTTCTTTTTGACTAGATTTTCAACAGGCTTTGTACACCAGAGTTCCTGTACCCTCCCTTTGCTTCCCTGTCTCATTGAAACATACACACACAAGTATCCCCTGGACATTTTCCACATTTCTGTCATGTTCTGAGATGTTCTGAGAACATCTGTTCCCAATTTATGCTTCCAAGATCCTGTCTGATATCTTCACATTTCCCCTTAATCCAATTAAACATTTTCCTAACTTGTCTGATCCTATCCTTCTCCAATGCTATGGTATAGTAGATAGAATTGTGATCACTATCTCCAAAATGCTCTCCCACTGAGAGACCTGACCCCTGACCAGGTTCATTTCCCAATTCCCAATACAATAAAATATGTTCTTAACCTAAGCATTATATGTATTTATGTCTGAATGGAAGAGCTCATGAATTTACACAACCAAGTATGTGTGCACACCTACTAAGTGTTCCCAACCCTCCACAAACAGTCAAGGAATAGAGAAGGAGTCTCTAATAGAAATCTCCACTTTTCTGTGGGGTCTTCCACATCAGCAATGGTAAGTCTCTGGAGAAATTTGGTGCTACTTTGCATTCAAAGCCTCTGCTTTTATATTCATTCCTCCTCAGTCCAAATGTTGTGTTTCAGTGTTATTGGCTTTGGATCATCTCACTGACTTATGACAGCTTCTTATCAGCTCTGGTCTAAGCCTGCATCCATTTATTGCCCTTCTTCCATAAATGACAGCTGATAATTTATTCTCTATCAGTTACTAAACCAGTAACCATCTTGAATCACTCAAGACAGACACATACTCCAACATTCACCAAACTACTTGTTATATCTAATCAAAGAACACCTCACAAATAACCTCTTATTTTGAAGTTGTTTCTGGTCCTGGAACATCATTGTGTCTAATTTCAAACATTGACTAAGCCAAGCAAAATCAGTTCACAAAATGAAAGATGTCGAGCAGCTTCACAAAATGCAGCCTCCATTCCTTCAACTGCTTGGCAAGAACAAAGACTATTGGTGTTACCAGGTTCGGATATGGCCCATGTGCAGAGTCAGAGACACTGAAGCCGGTCGATAGTTCTCAGACTTTAGTGCAAACAGTGTTAAAGGGAAAATTAAACAATAAACACTAAGCCAAACAGGGCCATTAACTAAAGCTCACAAATGGAAAACAAAGCCTGCACTGCAGCTGAAAAGAACATCTAAACATTAACCGAATACTGCTAGTCTTCAGAGTCAGTTGACTTGACGGTCCAATTTCTCAGGGAAGGCCGAATGCAAACAAGCAGTGAAGTGGTGCTGTACTCAGCCCAAGTCTCGACAAGCACTATGACGACAAGTATGGAGTTCAATACTATCATGATTCAATAATAATTAGCTGACACATGCATATACCCAAGTGCAATTGCCATATCTACTGCACTGCTGAATCTGTGGTTATGACAATTGGTCTGTCTAACTCCACTGTCCTTGATTTATTAAAATTCACTGATTTGTAAACTGTAGTTCTTTCTGGCCAACATGAGCAATCCAGTATTGAACCAATCAAATCTTTAGAATATCAGTGATAATTTAACCATCTGACCTGAGCCCAACAATAGTTATGACCACAACTTACATGCTTTTGTAATCAGAATGTGTTTGGGTTGCCACTAGTGCCATCCAGAGGTCACCTGCTAACATGCTGATTCAGGGTTTCAGTGTACTCTGCTCCCCGGAATGTTCACTATGCCAATGGTATCTCTTGGAACTTTGTATGGGCGGATGACCCCTCTACAAGTGATCCAGACAGCATCAACACATCTAGATTTCTAAAGCCACAGGTTGTAGCCAACTTGTTTCTTATTTCCCAAATGCCCTCACCTTCACTGTCTCCTCATCCCTCACAATTCCCAGTTCCTTCCCAGTCCTTTAGTTCTCCAGCCCTCCAAAGTTATCAAAGTCTCTAGTGCATCGTCATCTTTTCTGATCTTCAATTCCTTTGTAATGG
Organism: Hemitrygon akajei; assembly: GCF_048418815.1. NCBI lineage: Eukaryota > Metazoa > Chordata > Chondrichthyes > Myliobatiformes > Dasyatidae > Hemitrygon > Hemitrygon akajei. Next base: position 113,628,335 of record NC_133125.1, read on the forward strand.
TTGAAACAGCATCTGATGTCAGTGAGTCTTCAGTAGACCTGACCTAGACATTAAAGCCAGCAAATAAATTTGGGAAATCAGAAATGTGCATATGAAGATGTAAACCAGGTTATCATTCAGCATGAGGCTTTGGAATTCACTGTAAATTACATATTTATCTGACTGGGCACTCCTTTTATTCTACTGGGAGTGAGCTGGGGATTTCCATTCTAATTACTTGTTATTTTTTCATATTTTTATGACATAGAAGAAGATTCTTCAACTTGTGTAAATGCAGGCAGCTCTGATAGCAATCCCTTCATTTCCATTCTTCAAGTCTCCCTCATATGCTCATTAACTCTAACCTGCTCTGGCATAGTGACTGGCTCTAAAGCTCAGAAGGGAAGGGTGCAATCAGACAGGATGAGACTGAGGGAGTCTTGTTGGTGAGGGGGAGAGAGAGGAGACTCTATGACTATACAAGTGACACCAGAATGATGTGTTGTCTCCTGGGTGCCAGGTTCAAGATTCTTATAGAGCAGTTGCAGATGATTCTTGAGGAAAAGATGTGATTGTATATTTTTATATATATGATACAAGTATAATGAGGGATGAGTTCCTGCAGAATGAATATAAGGAGGTAGGTAAGAAGTTAAGAAGCAGGACCTTGAGGATAGTCACCCCTAGATTACCTCTAGGGCCACGTGATAGTATGGTCAGAACAGAAGAATAGCCTAAATGAATCTGTGGCTGAAGCAGCACACACAAAATGCTGGAGGAACTCAGCAGACCAGGCTGCATCTATGGAAAAGAGTACAGTCAACGTTTCAGGCCGAGACCCTTCAGCAGGTGAGGAGTAGATTTAAAAGGAGAGAAACACAAGGTGGTGGGTGAAACCTGAAAGGGGGGGATGGATGAAGTAAAGAACTGGGAAATTGATTGGTGAAAGAGATACAGGGCTGGAGAAGGGTGAATCTGGTAGAAGAGGACAGAGGCCATGGAAGAAAGGAAAGGGTGGAGACGTACCAGAGGGAGGCAATGGGCGGGCAAGGAGATAAGGTGAGAGAAGGAAAAGGGGATGGGGAATAGTGAAGGAGAGGGGAAGTGGCATTATTGGAAGTTCAAGAAATTGATGTTCATGCCATCAGGTTGGAGGCTCCCCAGACGGAATATAAGGAATAGGGCTGAAGAGCTGGTTCAGGGGGCAGGGTTTTACGCTCTTGGTCCATTGAGACCTTTTTTGGGGTAGAGGCAACTAGTACAAGATGGATGGGCTGCACTTGAACCAGAGAAGGGGAGGGTCACTTTAGTGGGGTTGCATTATAAACCCCCAATTGTCAGCATGAACAATTGTCAGCATGAGGGCAGCTGTGTAGAGAAATTGCTCGCAGTTGTAAGACTAAGACAGTGTACTGGTCGAAGATACTAATTTTCCTGGTAATGACAGGGTCACCCAGAATACTAAGCGGTGCAATTTGTGAAAGGTGTCCAGGAAAGTTTCTTGACTTCATATATAAAGTGTCCTATTTGGGAGAATGCTGTTCTGGACCTCCTCTTAAGATATGAAGTAGGTTAAGTAATGGAATTAGCAGTCAGAGATGACTTTGGCTTTAGCAACTGCAGCATAATTCCATGATTTTTAAGTTAGTGATGAAAAAGGATAGGTTAGGTCTATAGGTAAGGGTCCTAAACTGGAGCAGGGATAACTTTGGCGGGGCTAGACAGGCTCCAGAAGATGTTGAATGGGTGAGACTGAAAGGAAAGGAATGAATGGCAAGTGGGATACTTTTAAGAGTTTGATAGCAGGTGTCTAGGATAAGTATATTCCTGTTAGGGGGAAGGGAAACTAGTGAGTTTAAGAACCTGCACTGCTGGGAGATATTGATGTTCTGGTCAAGTAATAGAAGGACGTATACATAGCATTAAGGAGGTCAGGACTGAATGAAAGCCTTAATGATGATAAAAAAGATTAAGAATCATCTTAAAAGGGAAATCAGGAGGGCAAAGAAAGGGTATGAGACCAATAGACACCGACACCATATCCTCCGTGGAGCATCAAGCGAAAGGGAGAGAGAGAGACTATTCGTATGTAGGCACTTTCCTCCAGGAGCATCGACTGAGAGGGAGTGAGAGAGTAAATGTTCACACCCAGCTGGATGGTGTTGGACACCCACCCTCCTTCCACTCTCATCCTTGTTGATTTCAATCATCTTGGAGACAGCAGAGTACCAGATCACTCAATCAGCTCGAAAGCACACCAGCAAAATGTAGATCACAGGCTCTAACAGTAGCAGAACCACTTTTGAAAGAAAAAGTGAAAGAAGTAGTTTTGTGAACTGTTTGAAGGATGTTACCCTTGGTTGTGATGTTTGCTGATATCGTCTTCTTGGCCTTCTACACTATCATCAACTCAATCAAGCTTTGTGTCATCTGCAAAGTTATGTATTGTCCAGGTCGTACAGTCATGTCGCTTCTAATTGTAGAAAATGCATTATGGAAGACTAGTTTTGAACTGTCAGATCAATTTGACATACAGGGGCTACTTATAATTTGATCAATCCATTTGAAAAACATGTCAGTTCCCACTGGCTTGGAAATATAATAAAGTATATTGGGAAACGTAGAGAAAAAGTTAACATTGCATGGAATATTGGGCTGCAGTACCATCCCATCATGAGATTGAAATATGCAAATTTAAAACATACTAGGAGAAACTGAAAAATGCAGATTGGCAATAATACTTGTTTATACGGTCTTCTTAACCACCTGCTTATTCTACAAAACTATGCAATAAGGTTTAGATACAAGTTATTTACAGTATTTTTAGTCTCTGAAGTGAACAAATATTAATCTGAGATAAGTATAGAAAGTATTATTTTCCTGTGCTCAAAACTGTTTCATAAATTTGTTCATGCAATTATAACAAAATATTTGTCATAAACATAACTTGGTATTCTACATATAAATGTTTAAAATGCAAAGGTTTCTTCATTGAAAACAACAATTTCAGTGTTGTTTTTCAATTGGCTTGCATGGATATAAGACCATAAGACCATAAGATATAGGAGCAGAATTAAGCAATTTGGCCCATCGAGTCTGCTCTACTCTTTTATCATGGCTGGTCTATTTCCCTCTCAGACCCAGTCTCCTGCCTTCTCTCCTTATCCCTTCAGGCCCTAACTAATCAAAAATCAATCAACTTCTGCCTTAAATATTCCCAATAACTTGGCCTTTTCAGCTGCCTGTGGCAACAAATTCCATAGATTTACCACCCACTGTCTAAAGAAATTCCTCATAACCTCTGTTCGAAATGGACATCCCTCTATTCTGAGGCTGTGCCCTCAGGTCCTGGATTCACACACATTAGGGAACATCTTCTCCACATCCCTACTCTCAAGTCCTTTCAACATTTAATGAGATCCCCCCTCATTCTTATAATTTCCAGCCAGTACAGGCTCAGAGCCATCAAACACTCCTCATACGATAACTCTATTTTTAGTATCGTTCATGTGACCATCCTCTGAACCCTGCCTAATATCAGCACAAATTTGTTTGCTTTGAAAGGGAGAATGAAGCTGTAGCTGTGAGGTTCCCTGCTGTATCCAGTGACTCTGTGATCTCTGTCTAGGAGGGTGAACCCTGCAAAGTGACAGAGTTGATGGAGTACCTGCTAAGGCTCTGAAAACCTGTGCCAACTAACTGGTGAGGGTATTGAAAGACATTTTCAATTTCTCCTTGCTAGTGTCAGAACTTCTCACCTGCTTCAAAAGGGCAGCAATTATACCTGTGCCCCAGAAGAGCTCTGTGAGCTGCCTGAATGACTATCAGCCAGTAGCACTCACATCTACAATGATGAAATGCTTTGAGAGATTGGTTATGGCTAGAAGCAGCTCCTGTCTCAGTGCAATTTTCTTATCACCAAATACGTCTACAGTGGATGAGATGTCAATGGCTCTCCACTTGGCTATAGATTTCCTGGACAATATGAATAGCTATGTCAGGATGTTGTTCATTGACTATAGCTCAGCGTTTAACACCAGCATAGTAAGGGAATGATTAAATCAGGTCTGATTAAAAAGCTATAGAAGCTGGGTCTCTATACCTCCCTCTGCAAATGGATCTTCGACTTCCTCACCGTTAAACCACAGTCTGTGCACTTTGAAAATAACATCTCCTCCTTGCTGACAATTAACACTGGCCACTTCTTTGCCCATTCTCCTAATCTGTCCAAGTCCTGCAGATTCACTTCTTTCTCAAGAAAAGAGGTGCTCCTTGTTACATTACATGACACTGACTTGGTTGATGGAATTGATGGCTTTATGGCCAAGTTTGCAGATGATATCATTTTCTTTTTTCTGCCTCTCTCCCTTCTTGAAGCATGGAGTGGCATTTGCAGTTTTCAAGTCCACTGGAATGATGTTATAATCTAGTGACTCTTAAAAAAATCATTGCTGATACATCTACCATCTCTTCAGTTACCACTCTTTCAGAACCTTGGGGCTAGTCCATTTCGGTCATGTGACATATCTACTTTCAGACCTTTCTGCTTCCCAAGCACCTTCTTCCTACTATTAGCAACTGTACTCACTACTGCCAGGTTACAGTCCTAAACTTCGGGCATACTGCTCATGTCTTCTACAGTAAAGACTATTTTTTCAGTTGCTTTCTGTTAGTTTTTATATCTTCCCAATCTTCAAATGTCCACTAATTTTTGCTCTATAATGTGCCCTCTCTTTTACTTTGTCTTTGACTTCCCTTGTCAGTCACAGTTCTGTCATCCTGCCTTTAGAATACTTCTTTAGAATGTATGTATTCTGCATCTTCTTAATTGCTCCAAGAAACTCTAGCCATTGCTGTTCTGCTGTCATCCCTGCTAGTGTCCCCTTTCAATCTATTTTGGGCTGCTCCTCCATCATGCCTCTATAATTCCTTTTACCCCACTATATTACGGATACATCTGACTTTAGCTTCTCCCTTTCAGATTGCAGGGTGAATTCTTTCATAATATAATCACTGCCTACTAAGGGATCCTTTACCTTAAGCTCCATATTCAAACCTGGTTCATTACACAACACCAAATCCACAATTGCTTTTTCCCCAGTGGACTGAACTGCAAACTGCACTGAAAAATCATCTCATAGGGATTCTACAAATTCTCTTTTGGGATCCACTACCAACCTGATTTTCACAATCTACCTGCATAATGAAATCCCCCATAATGATCATAATATGGCCCCTTTGACATGCCTTTTCTGTTTCCTGTTGTAATTTCTAGCCCACATTCTGGCTCTTGTTTGGAGGCCTTTATATAACTCCCATCAGGGTCTCTTTACTCTACCCACAAGGATTCTACATCTTCCAACCCTATGTCACCTCTTTCTAAAGATTTAATTTCATTTTTTACCAACAGAGCCACGCCACTACCTCTACCTGCCTGTCCTTTTGATAAAAGGTGGATGTTGAGCTCCCAACTATAATCTCCTTTCAGCAATGACTCAGTGATGCTCACAAATCCATACCTGCCAATCTCTAACTGCGCTACAAGATCATCTATGTTATTCGGTATATGTGTGCATTCAAATATAACTCATCCAGTTCTTCTTTACCTCCACAGGGAGGAGGTTCACTGCAATATTTATCAACTTCAGTTCTGTTTTCATCACTCTTTTCAATTTTGTCCCTATGTTACACTGTAACTCATTCCACTGACTGCAATTTTGCCATGTCCCCTGTCTGTCCTTGCTCACAGTTTCTCTGCACACTGCACCTGCTTGTATACCAATTGCCCCACCTCAGTCTTGTCACTCCAGTTCCTATCATCCTGCCAAATTAGACTAAACCCTCCACAACAGCTTCAAATGATAAGATGATAGTATAAAATGGTGACGATAAAATGAATATTCACAGTCTTTTACCCAGCGTAAGGAGTCCACAACTAGGGGGATATAGCTTAGATAGGGATAGTCAGGGAACTGAACATAGAACTGGGACATTATGTTGCAGTTGTATAAGACCACACTTGGAGTACAGTGTATAATTTTGGTCACTCTTTTGTACGAAAGGCACAGTTACACTGGAAAGAGCCACAAGCAGAGATCAACTAGGTTAGGTCCTCATTCCTTGGGGCATAGGAGAATGAGAGTTGACTTTTGAGAAAAGTTTAAATTTATGAGAGGCAGAGATAAGATGAATTGTAGCAGTCTTTTCCCCGATGTAAAGAGTCTGAAAGTAGGGGGCCATGGTTTAATGCGATAGGGGATAAAATTTAAAGGGACCTGAGGGACAACCTTTTCACACGGAGGGTGGTGGAAATGTGGAAAGGGTGGCTAGGACAAGTGGTTGAGGCAAGTGAAATTGTATCATTTATGAAGCACTGGGAAAGGTACAAGGAGGGGAGGAGTTTGGAGGCAAACGGGCTGAACAGAGGGAATTGGGACTCATTAGGCGAGCACCATAGTGGTCATGGACTCATTGGGCCAAAGAGTCTGCCTACATCACCTATTGCTTTATGACTTTATGATTTTATTAATCTACTTAAACAAAAGTAATTTACATCAACCACTTAAGCTATCAACCAACATGTCTTTGGGGTACAAAGGAACCTTGGCAAAGTCCACAGTAACAAGGAGAATTTGCAAATACTGTACAGACAGTGCTGAAGGTAAGGATAAAATCTGCATTTCTAGAGTTTAAAGGTATTCACTCTGTCTGCTGCAAATCCATTTAACCTCTGTTGGCTGTACAGGAAATCTGTCCACTGGGAGCTCAATCATATGGAATAGTAAATTTACCTTTTAGATACAAATAACCTCAGGAAATCCGTATTGGCAAGCCTAAGAAGATGTTATAAAAATTGATTCTTTTCAACGTGACCAATATAGTCACTATCTAACTGACAGAGTGTCAAGAACTGGACAAAAATGAGAGTTGTATAATTGTACTATTCTGATTGCAATTGAGTAAACACCAGTACACGCTTCAGCATCTCTAAACTTTGGTACCTAGGAACTCCATTGCTTAATTAGAATTATTTTATTTATTCTCCCTCCTTCCTTGCACAGTGCAAATACATTTACTTCTTTGAACTTTGGAAGAATTGGACACATGTCCTTATGGATTTTATGCACCGGTTTTAAAAAGCGAGCAGGGCTGTTGGGATTTGTCTGCGGAATGGGAGATCATGGAGAAGTAGGAGACAGTTTGTTGTGGACTTCATGTGCTAGTTTTGAAATGCAAGCAGGGCCTGTCAGGACCTATCTGAGGAATGTGCGATCGTTTGGTTTATTAGTAGCTTTGCAAGAGCCGATAAAACCGCTTAAGTGGAGAAGATGTTTTGGGAGCAGCCAGGGTTAGAGTGGGAGGCTTTGGCTCAGTAGGTTTCTACTAGAACAGGTGGAGATTAAGGTGCTGAGTCATTTGGAATCACTTATTTTGGTTGTCGAACTTGAGCTTGAGAAGTTAGAAGTTAGGTATGAAAAACTCAGCGAGATAAGGCTGAGTGAGTACAAAAGTCAAAAGATTTCAGAGACAAAGCACAGGTAAGATCAGGTAAGCCTTTCTTGTTGTTGTCTGTAAGTCCTCAGTGCTGAATTCAGTGTAGACAGGATGATAGTTAAAGTGGTGGAATGTTCCTCCTGTACGGTGAGTGATTTCAGGCTATCTGACTGTCTCTGCAGGAAGTACCCCAACTTCAGCTCATGACTGACAATGTCAAGAAAGTGGAGCTGGAGATAATTACATTCAGGACCATCCAGAAGGCTGAAAAATTCACGGGTGGAACTTTTACTGTGGTGATCGTACTTAGAATGCAGGCTTCAGATTGTACATGGGTGACCACCAGGAGAAGTAAGGGGAGTAAGCAGTCACTGCTGGGCTCCCCTGTGGCCATTCCCCTCAGCAACAAGCATGCCCATTTGGATACTGCTGAGGGAGATGAACGATCAGGGCACAGCAGCAACAGCCAGGCCAATAGCGCTGTGGCCAGCTCAGAGGTTCAATAGTGAAGGATAAATTCTGGTAGAGTGATAGTGATATGAGACTCGAGTGTTACGGGGACAGACAGGAGAATCTATGGCCACAAAAGACACACCAGTATAGTTTGTTACCTCCCAGATTCTAGGGTCCAGGATGCCTTGAACCAACTGCAGGATATTCTCAAGAGGGAGGGTGATCAGCCTGCTGTCGTGATGCATATTGGCACCAATGGCATAGGTAGAAAGGGGGAAGAGGCCCTGCGCAGTGAGTAGAGAGTTATGGAAGAGGCTGAAGAGTTGGACTTCCAAGGTAGTTATCTTTGAATGAAAGTACAGATGAATGAGTGGCTGAGGAACTGGTGCAGGGAAACCTTTTCTGGGGCAGGGGTGACCTGTACAAGAGGGATGCATCTGGTCCTCCTGTAAAAATTGGCTGGAGTAGGGGGAGGATTAGGGGGAGGGGTAGGGTAGGGGGAGGATTCTCACTCACCTCAGTCTCCGCAGGAAGTAATGAGGCCACTTTACCCACTAGCTTCAGAGCGATGGTCACATTGAACACAGAGCTGAAGTCAATAAGCAGCTTCCTGGCATATGAGGCACCATTTTCCAGGCGAGACTGGGAAGAGTGGACAGCAGAGGCTATGGCAACATCAGAGGACTAATTCGAGTGATAAGCAAACTGAAAGGATCAAATTTAATATGACCCATAACCAGCCACTTAAGGTACTTCATTAGTGCTGAGGCCAGTGCCACTGGACAATAATCATTGAGGTAGTTTACTGTTGCCCTCTTGGATGATGGTGGCTGCCTTGAAGTTTACAGGGACGGTGGACTGTTTCAAAGATATGTTGAAGATGTCTTTAGAGCCTCAGTTAACTGGGCTGCACATTCCGTCAGGTATGTAATCAGGCCTTACAGCTTTACGTGGGTTGACCCTGTCTAGGGTCTTCCTCATGTCAGCTGTGACTAGATAGGGTGCCCTCCTTGAAGAGAAGGGGGGAATTGTTACCAGTACATTGCTTTGTGCTTCAAACTGAATGAAAGATACATTTGGCATCTCAGTAAGAGAGGCATCACTGTCATTGTGGATGTGGTCTGTTATGGTCTGAATGCCCTGCCACACTTGCCTCGTGTCTTTGGTGTCAGGTGCAAAGGGACTTGGGATACCTTGTGCAGGATTCCTAAAGGTTAACTTGCAAATTGAGTCAGTGGTAGTGAAGGCAAATGCAATGTTAGCAAACATATCAAGTGGACTAGAATATAAAAGAAAGGATATAATGCTGAGGCTTTTTGTAATGCTGTGGTGGTTCATGAGAATATTTCTGGGAATGAAATGCTTAACATATGAGGTGCGTTGATGGTTCTGGGCCTGTACTCACTTAGAAGAGTAAGGGTTGATCTCATTGAAACCTACTGAATATTGAAAGGCCTAAGTAGAGTGGATATAGAGTACATGCTTCCTCTTATTGGGGAATCTAGGACCAAATGGCACAGCCTCAGATTAAAGAGCGTCCTTTTAGTACAGAGATGAGGCAGAATTGCTTTAGCCAGAGGACAGTGAATCTTTGGAATTCATTGCCACTGATGACTGTTGGGTATATTTAAAGCAATGTTTGATTGGCTCTTGATTAGTAAAGTTTATCAAGAGAAGGCAGGAAAATTGGGTGGAGAGGTATAATAAATCAGCCATAATGGAATATCAGAGAAGACCTGATGGTACAAATGGCCTAATTCTCCTCCTATATCTTATGGTCTTGTGGCAAGTCATTTAATTAATGGTTAATTATTTTGACAAACTGATGAGGGAGTTGATGTGGATGTTGTCTACATGAATTTTAGTAATGCATTTGAAAAGGTCCCTCAACCAGATGTGAGGCTCATCCAGAAGATTAAGATGGTGAATTGGCTGTTTGATTCAGAACTGGCTTGCCAACTGAAGAGAGTAGAGATTGAAAGGTTTTGTTTTTGCTGGAGGTCTGTGATTAGTACTGTTCCACATGGATCTATACTGGGAACTCTGCTGTCTGCAATGTAGGTATGGTGTATAAATGACCTGAATGAAAAAGTTATTGGGTGTGTTAATAAGTTTGCAGATGATACAAGGTAGTTTTGTGGACAGCATAGAAGAATGGCAAGGACTGGAAAGAAGGATATAGATCTGTTGCAGATATGGATGGAGAAAGAGCAGTTGGAAATAAATGTATCGAAATGTGAAGTACTGCACCTTGGTGGGTCAAGTGTAAAGATACAGTACTCTGTTAAGATACTTAACAGTGTTGATGAGCAGAGGTATCTGGGGGTCCAGGCTGGCTACACAGGTTGATGGGTTGGATGAGAAGGCCTATGGCATGCTTATCTTTATTCACTGATGTATTGAATTAGAATCAGAATCAGAATCATGTTTATTATCACCGGCATGTGACATGATATTTGTTAACGTAGCAGCAGCAGTTCAATGCAATACATAATCTAGCAGAAAGAGAAAATAATAATAATTAAAATTAAAATATAATAATAAATAAACAAGTAAATCAATTACATATATTGAATAGATTAAAAAAGTGCAAAAACAGAAACACTGTAAATTAAAAAGAAGAGAGGTGGTGTCCAAAGATTCAATGTCCATTTAGGAATCGGATAATTTTAAAAAACGAGGTTGGAGGTGACATCAGGTGCACGGCAACTCTGACAGAGTCTGAAAGACATTACTTACTACAAAGCGAAACCCAATAACATGAATGGCAATGATGCTTCACTACCAGATGAACTCAATGACTTCTGTGCACACTTTGAAAGAGAGAACACAACTACAGATGTGAAGATCCCTATTGCACCTGAGGACCCTGTGATCTCTGTCCCAGAGGCCAATGTTAGACTGTCTTTAAAAAGACCGAACCCCCACAAGGCAGAAGGTCCCGAAAACCTGTGCCAACCAACTGGCGGGAGTATTCAAGGACATTTTCAACCTCTCACTGCTATGGGTAGAAGTTCCCACTTGCTTCAAAAAGGCAACAATTATACCAGTGCCTAAGAAGAATAATGTAAGCTGCCTTAATGTCTATCACCCAGTAGCATTCACATCTACAGTGATGAAATGCTTTGAGAGGTTGGTCATGACTAGACTGACCTCCTGCCTCAGCAAGGGCATAGACCCATTGCAATTTGCCTATCAATAGGTCAATGGCAGACACAATCTCAATGGCTGTCCACATAGCTCATCATTTAATACCATTATTCCCACAAACCTGATTGAGAAGCTGCAGAACCTGGGCCTCTGTACTTCCCTCTGCAATTGGATCCTCGACTTCCAACCACAATCAGTGTTGTTTCCATTGGTTTTAAGCAGCGATAGTTCTTTTCAATGCATTATGACATCTTTGTTGATTGTACTGACCTTGGAAGCAATTGTGCTTTTTAGCTGTAACGGGAATATTTAATTGTATCCATTGAGAGTACTGCTGCTTCTCGAGTCATGCCCAGGAGCTCTGGAAATAAAAGTTCAAATGTTAGGAAGTTATGTTGCAGCTTTAGAAAAACCCTAGTTGGGCAGCATCTGGAGTATTGCATATTGTTATGACCGCCCCACTATTGGAAGGTGTTGAGGCTTTGGAGAGGGTATCAGAAATTTACCAGGATGCTGCTTGGATTACAGGGCATGTGCTATAACAAGAATTCAGACAAACTTTGGTTGTTTTCTCAGGAACAATGAAGATTGAGGGGAAATCTGATTGAGGCTTATGAGAGACATAGACAGAGTATTCGGACAGTATCTTTTTCCCAGGATGGAATGTCCAATACTAGGTGGCATCTATTTAAAGTGCGAGGGGTTAATTTCAAAGGAGAAGTGAGGGGAGTGAATTTCTTTATACACAGAGATTAGTGGGTGCCTGGAATGCACTGCTTGGCATGGTGGTAGATATAGAAACACAAGGAATTTTTAGGAGTCCTGACAAAGGGTCTCCACCGGAAACGTCAACCGTGCTTCTTCCTATAGATGCTGCCTGGCCTGCTGTGTTCCACAAGCATTGTGTGTGTGTTGCTCCAATTTCCAGCATCTGCAGATTTCCTCATGTTTGAATTTTTAGATGTTTTGATTGGCACATGAATGTGATTAAACTAGAAGGATAAGGATATTGTGCAGGCAGAAGAGATTAGATTAATTTGTCAGTTGATTATTAACTTAATTGGTTGAGTACAACATTGTGGGATGAAGGGCCTGTTACTGTGCTGTACTGTTCTATGTTCTAAAATGAATATCAATACATTCACCTTCTCGCTGATCTCCTGCATTACTCCTTATCACTCTTTCTTGGCAGTTTTCTGTGCCTTCTATTGCTGAAACCAACATAAAATAGTAGCTTAATTAAATTTCCCAGCAAATCTTTATTCTGCAATTTTTCCCCACTCTCAGCTTATGAGGGATACACATTTATGAAGCTTTTAAAATCTCTTTTTCAAATTTCTTCTTAGCCTAATTTGTATTCTGCTTTCTCCTTTCTTATCAACGTCTTGGCTCTCTTTTGCTGAATTTTGAAGTTTGCCCAATCCTTTTCCTAATTGCTTTAGTGACAATATCATCACCATTTTCTTTGAACTAATGTAATCTTAAACTTATCTTGATAAACATAATTGAACTATATTTCCCATTGCACTATTTGCTTAGTGGATATATATTCCTCATAAAGTATGTATTAATTTTTAAAAGTTAAGCAAGAGTATATTACAATTATGACTTTCAATGTCATTTCACAATCTACTGTAGGCAATTTACTCCTCACACATTCTTTGCCTTCTTTATTTAGAGGTAAGACAGACAGGGAGGAGCTAAAGATGGTGCCCGAGGCTTTTGCGGTCCTGGGTGACATCTCCAGTCATGTCAGCGGACAGCTTAATTTCTTCTCTTCTCATGGCTCTTTTTTACTTTTCATGGAGGCTGGGGTCCTGTTGGCATCTGTGATCCGCAGCTGTACTCAAACTATGGTTCTTCATGGGTGGTGGTTTGTCACACTTAGAACTCACCAAGCGGCCTGGTGTTTTGGTATCTCTAGGTATGGCCTGGAAGACATGAGTCTTTGGCTTGTGGCCTCATGGACGACCCGATTCCTTGCTGATGCCACCTGAAGCAACGAGACAGTAGGCAGTGTGCGCTGCTGTTGGAAGGCCCCTGCACACTTACTCACTCACTCACTCTCTGTGTGTGTCTCTCTCGATGCTGAGAGTCTGTTCCCCTGAGTAGGGGGAGCTCAATTAAGCAATGTGGTAGGTTGTCGCATCAAGCTGCTAGTCTCCCCTGTCATTGTTGCTGGAGCGGTATCTCCTTTTCTCTCACTGGCAGGATGGAGAGCCTGTCTGAGACATCGAAGTGTTGGGATGGACAGTATTTTTTGATGGACTCTAGAACGTGGTCTCTGGAGGCGTTGCATGGTGGATGATGGGGTTGATACTATTCCTGGAGAGATTGAGGAATGGGGGGGGTGAGGGGTTGTTGCTTTTGCTGCTGCTTGCGTGTGGGAGGAGGAGGGGACTTTGGGGTGCTAACATTTTTCTGTCATTTATTCTTCTGTTTCATGGACTGTGTAGAACAAGCACTTCAGCTTGTATACAGTATGCATTCATTGATATTAAATTGAACCACTGAACCATTGAAGACCTGATCTTATATTGAACTAAGTTACTTTTGTTCTTTCTATACAAATCCATAATGTCATGATGAATGCTCCTGAAGGCTCTTTAACGGCATGATCATCAATTGACCCTCTCATTGCACAATATTAGATCTAAAATACAAAATTCCTTGCCAGTTTTTCAATATGTTGACCTGGAAAACATCCTTACTCACTTCATAATTTAATTTTCCCCACTAATACGGTTCCTTTTTAAAATATTTATATTTTGGGACACAGGTGTCACGAGTAAGGCTAGATTTTCTAATTGCCAAGTTAGTAAGGGGTATCCAGGGAGGATTAGCATCTGCAATGGAGTGGCATATCATGTCCATTCTGAGGCTGATTATTCATATTTGGTCTGCACCAATCACTCAGCTCTTACTTGTGGCTCTGAGTAACTGTTCACATGTTTGCAGCAACCACACCCCAGTTCACCATTTCTGAAAGTGGGCTAAGTCAGGTAAGGGTAGTTGGTGGGCTTCATATCCTGGTGAGGCAGGAACATGCCAGTCCTGGCATGGACAGTCAGCTTTGGCAGACTGGGTGGATGAAATCAACAGTGAGATCGTATGGCATGGAAGGCTGTTCTGCAATGTTTCATGTAGAGCCAAGGAAATGACAAATCACGGAAGTCATCGCGATCCACTGCAACTAAGGAAGATCCCGCTTGTACTAGTGGTCCTGGATCTGCAAGGTTAACAGAGTTAAACTCCCCCAGTGTAACAGCTTTTTCTTTTCAAAAGCTGTGCTGCATAGGTTTCTTGGTGCAGTTCACATCATCTGCACAACAGAGGAACTGCACAAATCTACCAGTCATTGTCAAACGGATCACCGATCAATCAATCATTGCTTATGACTCAAGGGGAAAATGCAGTGTGAATGGATTTATTTTGTGTCTGCTACTTTTGTTCTTTTGGATGTTAAAAGTTCTCCAATTTACCAGTTTGGAAAATCTTGGTGGATTAAAATTCTTGTTAAGAGGGCACCATGCTCAGATGCAGCAGCCTCTAAGAGACCAACCAAAGGTGTTATTGTCTTTTCAAATGTTTTTTTTTACGACTCAAGACTCTGCTGCATAATAAGAACTTAAAATAATGCAGTTCTACCCAATCAGTGAGTCGCTTGCTACAGAGAGGTGATGGAGTCAGTGTATGAAGTTGGTACGCAGTCTAACAGTGAGTGATTCCCTGAGTCTTGTTTCTGTGATCACGAGACCCTGTTGGACATTGGTAATGTGGAATGCTGCAAGCCTGGTTCACTGGTTTATTGGCGAATGGTAGGAGAAATGCGTGGCCTCAGTTGTAGTGAGAACTAGGCCTCAAACTGCAGTCTTGCCCATTTGCAACCATCCAGAAGAGAGGCACTGTTGCTCTTCTCCAGTGTTCACTCAGCAGAAGACAATTTATATTTTGTTCCACTGCAGACTGTTGCAACATTCATCGACTTAGGGACTTGGACTATATTTCTTTTACGTTAACGTATTGTACTCTGCTACCTAATATGTGCCATGTGTGCCTTGTGCTGTGTATGGCTGTTGATTTGTGTCTTTCACTTTGGCCCCTGAGTATTGTTCTTTTGTTTGGCTGCATTCATGGGTACTCACGTATGGTTGAATGATAATCAAACTTGAACATAGCAAAGGTGAGGAACTGCAGTGTATTGAAAATTGATTTTTCCAAACTGTAACATGAAAACTATCATTTCTGGACAATTTTGTATCAATCAGAAAATCTAGCCAGTCACTATCCCACATTAATAACTCTTATGCCTTAATAAGAGTTCATTGCTGATATCTGACCTGAAATGATAACTTTATTTCTCGTTTTACAGATTTTGCTTGACTTGCTGGGTGTTTTAATTATCTTCTGATTTTATTGCAGACTAACAGTATGTATTTTGTATTATTTAAATTTGTATACTGGTTAGTCTTGCACTATTTTGGTGTGTTGTAGGGAACGTTAACCACAATGTCCTTGGAGTATCCATTATTAGTGATGCCTGGTGTGACAAATATTAATTAATTTCTTCATTATCTCAAATCTGCATTCTTTGGCTACTGACATTACAGTGTCACAATTTTGGATAATAAACTCCCAACAAATCCATTCATAATTTTGAGCTATTAAGTCTACTTTAATCTTACTTACACAGGAGAGGAATCCCATCTTCTGAATCTCACCACATAATTAATGCAAGTTTTTGAAATCATTCCTTTATTTTTCTCTGTCTAAAGCTTCAATCTTCTTGAAGCAAAGTTTCAAGAACTAGAAATGATGCTTCAGATGAGCCCTTACCATGAAATCCTTAGCATGATATCCTTGCTTTTGTATTATATGCAAATATTTCAGAATTTATCGTCACTGACATTGTATTGAAACTTGATGTTTTGCAGCTGCAGTACAGTATTCATTTATTATTAATAAGTAATAGAATGTATTTATTTATTGTCAGCATTCAGCATGGAATGGGCTGTTCTAGCCATTCAAACCACACCACCCGGTAAGCCCTGATTTAATCCTAGCCTAATAATGGGGCAATTTACAATGAGCAAGTAACCTACTAACTGGTATGTCTATGGACTGTGGAAAGAAACCAGAGCACCTGGAGGGAACCCATGCTGTCATGGGGAGAACGTACAAACTCCATGCAGTCAGCTACAGGAATTGAACCTGGGTCACCAGTACTGTAAAGCATTGTGCTATATCACAGGGTTAAAAATAAATAAATAGTGCAAAATATTAATAACAAGGTTTAAAATGATTTTAACAGCCTGTATACTCTGCTTTATCAACTTCAAACATGTTTGTGTTTCTGTTGGTTTGTGTGTGTGTGTATCTAGACTTTTCTCAGTTTTCACTTTCAAAATTCTACCCAAACAAAAATAAGTATGAAATATAACGACCTTTTACTATTTTATCAATAAGATAATGATCGGATCATTCAGTTTTATTCTTGTAATGACAACTGTGGTATATTTATTGGTGAGGTCAACAAAATGGGATGAAATTTGTTTTCCTCTGAGAGCAGATGGACTTGAAGTAAGATGAGTTAAACTTAAAGTGGCAGCATCACTGAAGACAGAAGCAGAGTTGATAATCTGGTGATTAGCCTATTCATTCCCTGAGACTTTCTACCTTCTTTAAAAATGTGAGGCAATTTGAATGCTCAACTGAGTGCTCATTTTTAATATTTCTAGATAACAAGTGGAAACTAGACTGTACTTGATTAGGTTTAATTGTAATGAAAGGTGTTCTGTAGATGGAAGAAGAAATATTGTCATCCAATTATGATCCAGCTGCAGGAACAATATTTTAATGGTTTTTTTCCACAGCATATAGAAAACCACTTAACTCCTCCGTATCTTATCAATGTCTCGCTGTAATCTCTGACACCCCTCCAGACTATACACAATATCCCTAACCTCTGTGTCATCAGCAAACCTACTAACCTACTTCTTCATCCAGGTCATTTATAAAAATCATAAAGCGGAGGTGTTCAAGAACAGATCCCTGTGGAACACCACTGATCACCATCCTCCATGCAGAATACGAACTATCTATAATCATCCTTTGCCTTCTGTTGGCAAGCCAATTTTGAATCTACAAAGCAAGATCTCCTTAGATCCCATGCCACCTTGCTTTCTGAATGAGCTTTTCATGGGGAACATTGTCAAATGCCATACAGAGATCCATATACACTACATCCACTGCTCTACCTTCATCAGTGTGCTCTTTTACATCCTCTAAGAATTCAATTAGGCTAGTAAGGCATGACCTGCCCTTGACAAAGCTATGTTGACTATCCCGAATCAGATTTTGTCTCTCCAATTCTCATATATCCTGCCTCACAGGATTTCTTCAACAACTTGCCCACCACTGAAATAAGACACACTGGGCTATAATCTCCTGGGATATCCCCATTCCCTTTCTTGAATGAGGTAACAACATTTGCAACCATCCAATCCTCTGGTACTTCTTCCATCCTGATTGATGATGCAAAGTTCATTGCCCAAAGTTCAGCTATCTCCTCCCTTGATATCCAATATTATTTTCAGAAGTTCAGAAATTTTCAGTTGTAAATTCATTTTTAGGAAAACCTGAAAATGTAATATAACCATTCTGCAAAAATGATTTTAGATAATATTGACTGAACCTTTAATCACCAGGAACGTATGGGTTAAAGTTGCATTCTAAAACTTACTTTACTAGAAATAGTAAGCCCTGGGGGCCCCCCAGTGCTGTGTGCTCAGTCCACTGCCATTCGCTGACCCATGACTGTGCTGCAACACACAGCTCAAACCACATCATCACGTTCGCCGATGACACGACCGTGGTGGGACTCATCAGCAAGAACAATGAATCAGCTTACAGAGAGGAGGTGCAGTGGCTAACGGACTGGTGCAGAGCCAACAACCTGTTTCTGAATGTGAACAAAACAAAAGAGATCGTTGTTGATTTCAGGAGGGCACGGAGCGACCACTCCCCGCTGAACATCGATGGCTCCTCGGTAGAGATCGTTAAGAGCACCAAATTTCTTGGTGTTCACCTGGCGGAGAATCTCACCTGGACCCTCAACACCAGCTCCATAGCAAAGAAAGCCCAACAGTGTCTCTACTTTCTGCAAAGGCTGAGGAAAGTCCATCTCCCACCCCCCTCATCACATGAATCCTCATCACATTCTACAGGGGTTGTATTGAGAGGCACTCACGACCAGACTATGTAACAGTTTCTTCCCCCAAGCCATCAGGCTCCTCAGTACCCAGAGCCTGGACTGACATCAACTTACTGCCCTCGACTGTGCCTATTGTCTTGTTTATTATTTATTGTAATGCCTGCACTGTTTTGTGCACTTTATGCAGTCTTGGGTAGGTCTGTAGTCTAGTGTAGTTTTTGTGTTGTTTTACGTAGTTCAGTGTAGTTTTTGTATTGTTTCATGTAGCACCATGGTCCTGAAAAAGGTTGCCTCATTTTTACTGTGTACTGTACCAGCAGTTAGGGTCGAAATGACAATAAAAAATGACTTGACTTGATATAATCTGCTTTTAATCTCTTCCGTTTTCAATAGAATCAAACAAAGCAATGACAGATGAAGCTTTCAAGCTGCGGCAGGACCAAAAAAAATAGTCCTTTTAGAATTGTTACTTTTGGGTAGTATCCTTGCAAGTTACAACAATTCAAATACTTACACTGGAGTTTTGCTAAGCATGATGTTTTGGCCTGTTTCCGCAAAGCTCGCAAGCAATGAATAACATTTATATGTTTCTCTGACTTCGTGAAATATTCCTTACAGCTTTGTACATTTGAGCATTTTCAGAGCCTATTTTTGCCTGTATTGACTAACTAGGGAGTGATGGAGTCATTATAATTCTAACAATTAGAAATCAATATCTTCATCATCCTAAATCAGAATCAGAATCAGGTTTATTATCACCGGCATGTGATGTGGAATTTGTTAACTTAGCAGCAGCAGCAGCAGTTCAATGCAATAAATAATCTAGCAGAAAGAGAAAAAATAATAAATAATAAATAAAATAAAAAACTAATAATAAACAAGTAAATCAATTATGTATATTAAATGGGTTATTAAAATCTGCAAAAACAGAAATACCATATTCCTGTATTAAAAAATCTTATGATAATTAAATGCTTTGTGTAGTGGCAAAAAATCCTTATGTATTGAACTCAGTTCATGGGAATAAGTATTTCATTCAAATTACTAGTAGATCTTTTCTGCCAATAAAATTATTGCATAGAATTTGACTTCTGCTTAAGCTGTGCTGGTAGGTTCAAAGTTCAAAGTTTGAACTAAATTTATCATCAATATACATATGTACATGTTACATATACTACACTGAGATTTATTTACTTGCAGGCATTTGCAGAAAACAAGTAAATACAATAGAAATTTATGAAAAACTATACATGAACAAGCAAAGACTCAAATACCAATGAGCAAATGAAGAAATGCACAAATAAAATTAACACTGAAAATTTGAGTTCTAAGGTGTCCTAAAAATGAGACTGTAGATCATTGAATCTGTTCAGAGCTCTGGTGAATGAATTTATCCATATTGGTGTCATGTTACTTCTGTTTAAACATGCCATGAGTTAACAGTGAAGAACCATATAAGGGAAGAATTAGATAACTTTTATTTACAGTAATAAACAAACATGTATTAACCCAGCCACATGTGGAACGTTCTAGCAATCCTGCGCATGCTCAGTGCTCTGTCCAATCATGTTCTGGCACATCATTGCACGTGATATCACCACATCTTCCTTTCCCTAAAAAGAAAAACAATTAACAATGTTAATCAAAACACACCTGTATCAGATAACTGAAACTCTGAAGTTGGCTCTTTCTTAAGATCTTTGCGAATTCTTCTTAACACTGCTCCCTCCTGCATTTGGATCATGTATGATCTGGTTTGGTCCATGTGTTCATTTTATCTTGTATCCTCACTTTGCCTTCCTGTCCTTCAGACAAACATCTCCTTAGTTCAGTCAATTCACGTTCCACTTCCATTTGTAATGAAATCCGAATCTTCTTTTCTTCATCCAATTTATTCATTAACTGTGTAATCTCTTTTTTTTATGCTGAGACTTCATCATTTCAATAATACTTATCAATTCCTTCACTTGTGCTTTCACCTCTTCCTTATACTGTGCCCACTGTGAGCGTTCTTGCTCTAGATGGTGATGAAACTGAATCTCATATTCTATCAGTGTCTCTTTCATTATCGCTTGCATTGAAGCAACCTCCTCCTGCCATTGCTTTTTCATATCATCAATTGCCTCCTGTTTAGTTGTCTCAGACACTGCAGCTGCTGCTTTAATATTCTGTATGTCAGCATTTGCCTCCGTGAGCTGGACCTGCCGTCGAGTTACATCACCTTCCGCTGACTGTAATGCAAACTTCTGATGCTTCAGCTCTGTGTCACTATCCAAAACTATAACTCTTTTCACCAAATTAAGTCTTCCACAGGCAGATAAACCCAGAATAAACTGTACATTTTTTGACACGTCCACAAATGAAAGCATGTGCACAATATTTTTGCGTGATACCTTTGCCATGCATGTTCCTTTAACTGGAATGTCTGCACCTGAATACCCAGTCACTTTTATATTCATCTGATGTAACTTTGGTCTTGGCTTTAAAGCATTAAACACAGATTCTGCAACAACATTTACTTGCATTCCAGTAACAAGTTTAAATAGAATATTGTTTTGATTCTCTTGCAATGGAATAGTTCAGTCATTAGAAAAGCATATAATTCAGATAATGGTAGTAGAATCATTTCAAGCATATTATTTCATCATATGGGGTTGTCAAATATTTAAACACATTCAACTTCATACATTAAAACAAAATGGGAGAAGGAAGGAGGGATAATTATATCTGAGGAAGAATGGACAACAATATGGAGATATCAATGGAGGTGTACCAGTTCACAGAAATGGAGGGAGCTTGGATGGAAAAACTTGATAAGATATTTTATTACACCCTCTCAGAAATCCCATTATGATAGTAACCTGCCTGTTTGCTGGAGAAATTGTGGAAATCAAAATGCAAATCATTATCATATTTTTTGGGACTGCCCTGTTATCAAAAACTATTGGAGGGGGATACATAATGCCCTACAAGACATCTTTAAATGTGAAATACCCTTAGAGAGTAAGATCATATATTTTGGATATATACCTCAAGAATGGTTGAAAAGAGATAAATATTTAATGAATATACTGTTGGTGGCTGGTAAAAAGACTCTTACTAGGAAATGGTTATCACAGGAGAGCCCAACTTTAAATACATGGATGGAAATTACAATGGAAATTTACAAATTGGAGAAGATAATGTTATGAAACCAGTAACTGGTTTCACTTACCAGCAAAGATAGATATGTCAGTTGAAGTCCAATGGTACTATTTTCAAAAGTTTTATTCAAAACTTTTATTCAAAAGTTAAAGGGGCACAAAAATTAAGGTTAATACAAACATTCAGATAACATGCGTCAATACTCAATCTAAAACGCAGGTACATTAATAATCACTCAGAAATAAGCTCTTTCGTTGTCTAGGGTATAATACTGAGTCCAATTGGAAATATAAAGAGTCACTCTGAAGTCTGCAGGCTTTTCCCTTTTGGTTTCACGTGTTGGAGAGAGAGAAAGATAAACGGAAAAACTTGCCCAAAACATCCGTGGAATCAGGGGAGCGATCTTCCCCGTTGTTAGTTAAAAGCGATCTTCCGTTGGTTCTAGCCACAAACTCTGCATTCGGAATTTAACGCACGTGGCTTCCTTCAAAATGGCTTCCCGTTCCCACGGGAAGCGATATCGTGCTTCTCGGTGTCTCCTTGGTGCGTCTGAGGGTCGTCCTCTTTCAGACCCTTCTTTATACTGCCTCACGGGATCTCAGGTGTCAATCAGGTTGCAGGTGATGCAATCTCTCTCTCAACCAGCCCACTTTGCCCGAGGGCTTTACAATGTCCCTGCGAGTGGGCACGTCTGCAGTTCCCAGGTGTCTCCTGAGAACAATGCCACAGTCGCCAGCCTTTGTCCCAGTGGAATGCGGTATCCAGCACGTCGCTGTCTTTCCATTTCCTGTGTCCATTCGGTATGTCTCTCTCTCTCTCTTGCTCTCTCTCGGGTCATTGACCCCCCTTTCACTAGGGCTCTTGCAATTCTCACAAAGGAGGGGGCTGGTATCATAACAATAACAGCATCTGTTAATCATAAGCTGGAACAATTTGATTCATACTGGGAAAAATGGTTTAACTACATAATGCCTCATAGGCCTGATTTTATTCTCACAAATCAATGAATCTGTTGTAAAAAAAATCACTCCCTACTTGTTCATAGTTCTTTCATTTTGCTTGTTTTTTCTTACCACTCTTTTCTATAAGTGTATACCCCAGATAAATACTTTGTGGAGATTTTGTGATATATATGATTATATGATATATATGTACAATGTCTGAAATACATCTTATGGAAATGTTTGTTTGATGAACTTAAATTAAAAAATAAATTACAAAAAAAAGGAATAGTTCAGTCATTCTTACTTTGTTTATTTTCACAAAGTACATCAATATAAAATTCTTCACATTCATCTTCAAGCACAGCATTTACTTGTTTCATTTTATTTTCCTTCTTTCTACTTTTACAACAGTGTGAAAAATGATTAATCTTATCACAGCCATTGAAAATTTTACCATATGTGGGACACTGATTTGGACAATATTCCCAGGCACAGAAATCACATGACTTTTTCTTTCAAATGCTGTCTTGCTGTCTGTCAGTTTTGTCGACGTATTATTATATTTCTTGACATATTCGTACTTTTTTACAGTTTACATTTCATTTTTCGACAAAAAGCTCTTCAGCCTGCAACAACATGGTCTCAGAAGCTTTGCAGAGCACCAAAGCTTTTCAAAATTTAATTCTTGCTCTCTCAACATTCTTTCTCTCAAAGCATTATCTCGAATGCCACAAACAATTCTATCTTTAATGAGGGAGTCTGTGAGCATTCCAAACTCACACATTTTACTATGCTTTCTTAACTCAGTAACATACTGATCAATTGTTTCAAAAGCTCTCTGCGCACATGTGAAGAATTTATATCGCTCGTATGTTAAATTACGCTTACATATATAAAATACTTCAAATCTGTCCATTATTGACTTTAAATTGAAATTATCTCCATCTTCAAAGACAAAATTATTATATACTTCTACTGCATCATTCCATATTACATGGAACAGAAGCATAGATTTGTTTTTTTCAGTTTTTCTTCATAATCGATCGCCGATAAGTACAGTTCAAATTGTTGCTTGAATATCCTCCAAATTTCAGCTACATTGCCAGTCAGTTGAAGATTTGATGGGGGTTGTAAACCTTCCATTTTACTGTTTACAGCTTGAACATTTTTTTTCTTTTTCTTTTTTTCGATTATCTTTGATTCTCAATTCTCGATTCTTCTGTGTTATTCTTCCAGAACCCCGCCTGACACGTGCTGGAACATTCTAGCAATCCCGCGCATGCTCAGTTCTCTGTTCAATCATGTACTAGCACATCATTGCACGTCATATCACCACAACTGGTTCAGGAGCCTGATAGTTGTAGGGTAATAACAGTTCCTGAACTGGGTGTTGTAGAACCTATGTCTTCTGTACCTACTGCTCGATTATCACAGAGAGAAGAGGGTATTTCCTGGACGGCGTTCTTTTTGTGCCACTGTGTTCCATGCATGTGTACCTAATGATGAGAAGGTCTTCACCTGTACTGGACTAGGCTGTATCCATCACTTTCTGCAGGGTTTTCTGTTCCTGGGTGTTGGTATTTCCATACCAGCTGTAATGCAGCCAGTTAGGATACACTCCATTGTGCATCTATAGAAGTTTACCAAAGTTTTTGGTGAATCTAAGCAAACTTCTAAGAAAATAGAAGCACTGTCATGCCTTCTTTCCGATGACTCTTCTGCACTGGTACCAGGACATAATGATCCCAAGGTTTAGTAAAGATCTGCCTTTTTTTTGTTTTTGCCAATATTTCTTCAAAATTCATTTTTAATTGTGTTGAATTTCATTATTTACTCAATCTAATTGGGTCAGCAATGTATTGGATCAGCAAAGGTTATGGCTACTTTTTCTTGGAAAGTCAATGTCTTTCTATTGTGACTATAATCGGCGTCACATTTGATATACTGAAGCTGTTGATGCAGACGTCTTCATTCATCATGACAAGCAGGCATTCATCTGGAGATCTTCTCTGTAGAATCTCACCAACTCAAAATTCATCAGATTTGTATACCCTTAAGATCAAAGGTAACAGCTGGTGATTCAATACAATTTCAATAGTTACAATGACATAATTTATTTCAATATTTTGTGTTGACAATGCTTCCTTTGAATTCCATATCTACAGTGGGAGACAGCTCTGAATGTTCAAATACCTTTTCAAATACCAAATACCAAGAGCCGGATGCCCAAGATTACTATTTGTGTGATCTGCCTCTCTGAATACACAAATACAAATACCCCAACAATTGACAGATCAGCAATTGATGTGTTAAGTGATATTCTGGTCAGCAAGCTTCCTTGAACTTGCTTACTATGGTACAAATTACTTAAACCTATAGTTGCCTGGATTGATGCAGGCCAATTAACACAACCCCATTTTCTCAACATTTGGCTGATTCATGTGCAAAGGCCTCATGGTCACCATTTTGCAAATTAGTGTGTGGGCCAGCCTGTGCTCCACAGACAATAATGTTCATTTGCAAAGATATACTTTTATCTTAAATTAATTGCTTGCATTTAAAATTGACATTAAGAACTGAAGACTGGTTCTTATTTGAATTAATATCTGATCTTTTCACATAACTCAGAATACTTCCAAATGATCCAATTTCAATGAGTGGCATTTATATATCATTCAACATCCTTTACTCTCAGCCCCCAACCCCAATACTAGCAAGATGACAAATAATTCTAGACCCCATATAACAAGCTGAATATCCCTTATGAAACTGAATAAGATGTCCAGACATTCCTCATTTCTTTACAAGACTGCATAAGCCCCCTATTCTACACCCTCTACAGACTGGAAGGAGATAGAGAGTCTAGTGTCATGATGTCGTAACAACAACATCATCACAGTCAGCAAAACAAAAGTGCTGGCCATTTTCTTCAGAAAGATGGTGGTGGTTCATATCTTCCTTCTTAAATCAATGATGTTGAAGCAAGGACGCTTGAAAACTTCAGATTCCTAGACGTGAACATCACCAATAGCCTATTCTGGTCAAATCACATCGATTCCATAATTCAGAATCAGAATCAGAATCAGGTTTAATATCACCAACAAATATCCTGAAATTTGTTGTCATGAGGCAGCAGTACATTGTAATAAATAATAATAATACTGTAAATTACAGTAAGTATACATATTACAAGAGTTAAATTAAATAAATTCTACAAAAAGTGAAAAAGTGTATGAGGTAGTAGTGTCCATGGTTTCAATGTCTATTCAGAAATCAGGTGGCAGAGGGAAAGAAGCTGTTCCTGAATCATTGAGTGTGTGCACTCAGGCTCCTGTACCTCCTCCCTGATGGTAAAAAGGAGAAGAGGGTATGTCCTGGGTGATGGGGCTCCTTAATGATGGATACCAGCTTTCTGAGTCATCCCTTCTTGACGTTGTAGTTTTATTCTCCCTTTCAAAGCATGCATAAAAAGCTTTGAGCTCATTTGGGAGTGAAGCATCACTGCCATTCTTGATGTTAAATTTTACCTTGTAGGAAGAATTGGCCTGCAAACCATGCCAGAGTTGATGTGCATCTGACTCCACCCCTAGCCTCAGTTGGAATTATTCTTTTGCTATGAGATAGCTCTCTGTAATTCAAATGTGGCTTTCTTGTCCAGTCCAGGATCACCAGACTTGAATGCCACAGATTGACGATGCCACAAGTCACAGAATTTTCAAGCTGGCCTGCCGAAAACTTCCCAGAATGATGGGAAAGGCAGTAAGTTGTGTTATTTCATGCATATTGATTATGTTGCTTAGTTCATATAGAGCCTGTTTGAAATAGGCTTGAGGTATAATATACACCATTCCAAGATAAAGGCTGTAAGCTATAAAATGAAAGACACTTGATTGCTAGATATTTGTGCAACATGAGGAGTTAATTATAAAGCATACTCCACCTCCTTTATCTTTGAAAGTCTTAGCAATCTTATGCTGGTGGTGAATCGTGAAGCCAATGAGCTGTTTCACTGCATCCGGAATGGCTGGGAGATAACCAAGAATCCATGAAACAAAAAAATACAACAGTTCCTGATGTCCCTCTGGTATAACAATCTTGCTCTGAGGTCTTTGATTTTATGTTATGGAGACTGTATGTTTGCCAACAGAATAGAATGCAGTGGAAGTTGAAACCCTCTTATGTTCAGACAAACTTTCAAGCCTCTCTTCCATTGTCTTAAAGGGGAACCATGACTAAGAAAGCTGAACAGCACCTTTTGTTCTTCAGGAGGCTGAAGAAATTTAGCATGTCCCCTTCAACCCGCACCAATTTTTATCAATGCACCGCAGAACACATTCTATTCAGATTCATTACACCTTGGCACGGCAACTGCTCTACCAGAGACCGCAAGAAGCTGCAGAGAGTCGTGGACACAGCTGAGCACATCACAGAAAGCAACCTACCCCCCCCCCCCCCACCCCCATGGACCCATGCTTTCTGCTGCCTCAGTTAAGCAGCCAACATAATCAAAGACCCAACACACGCTGGACATTCATTCTTCTTCTCTGCACCCCATCCCCATCAGGTAGATGATGCGTAAGCCTGAATGTATCTACCACTGGACTCAAGGACAACATCTATCACACCATTATGAGATAACTAAATGGACTTTTTGTACGATCTATATATTTTTTATGGCCTTGTACCCTTTTGTCTGCCTGCACTGCACTTTCTCCGTAGCTGTAACACTTTATTCTGCACTTTGTTCTACTCTCAATATACTGATATGATAAAATAAATTGCATAATGTCATGCAAAATATTTTTCACTGTACCTCATTATACGTGACAATAAAAAATATACCAATTTAACAATTTACCTGCTGGAGTTCGACAGAAGTTGCATGCAGCAAACTGGACATTCTTATAATTTAGCCAAAGGGGAGCAACAGATAAAGAAGATGAAACAGAAGATGCAGAGTAAAAGTATTGGGCTGTGATAAAAACATTGGATCTGTTTCCCTCTGAATGGGAGCTACTAATGACCAAAGCTGATGTACCAGATAATAGTATGTTAAGGAGACCTGCAGAGTAAAAACACAATTAGGGTTGATAGTCGGATGCAGTACCAAGAAAGTGCTGCCTTGTCCAAACTTCTGTCTGTTACTATAACCAAACTTTTGCCTGTTCTCATGGAGGAACATAATATATTCCAAGGCATTCTGTCAAAAATAAAAAAGAATTAACCTTGGCTCCTTGGCCATTATTTATCCTATAACTGACATCATTGAATACTTGATTATCTGAACACTACAACATTCCTGTCTATGCAAACTTGGTGTCAGCAAATAGGTTGCTGTTTGCCCTACAACAAAATAGAAATTACACTTCAAAACTAACTCTCTAACCATAACACACTTCTTCCTCATTAAACTATTGTTCTCAACATTCAAAGTCTCCCTTGAGAATAATAACAATCATCACAAAGTGCTTTGAATGGACACTCACCAATGTCCATAGCAACAGAACTGCTCTACGACAGATGCCATAGCATCTGCCATGCATCTGGCCCTAACACACCTAGAAAACAAGGACACTTATGTCAGAATGCTGCTTCTGGATTTTCAGTATTCACCACTATTCTCCCACAGACATGAGTGAACAAACTCCCAATCCTCGGTCTAAATACGCAATTGTGCAACTGTCCTCAGAGGGTGAAGATGCTCTGCCGTTTCTTCCTTTACAGCATCCACAACAAGTGCCATCCTCCAAAGGCTGTGTGCTGAGCCCATAGTATAAACTTTGCTCAGATATGACCGCATGCCCAGATACCCGATTAATCACATTGCCAAGTTCGCTGATGACAGGACAGTGGTGGGGCTCATCACCACTGACGATGAGACAGACTACAGAGAGGAAGTGGAGGAGAAAATAACCTCGTCCTCAATGTCAATGCGACAAAGAAGATGGTTATCGACTTCAGAAGAACTCGAGCTACTCACGCCCCTCGTTGCAGCATCAGAACATCAGTGAAAGCTGCATGCAGTTTAAAACTCCTGGGGCAGACACCTGGCACAGCCCTTCATTGTCCCAGAACATATGCCGCACAATCAGGAAGGATCACCAATACCTTTACTTTCTGAGGAGGCTAAAGAGAGTTTGACTGTGCACATCAATACTCGTCATTCTGCAGATGTGCAATAGCGAACATTTTGAAATGTTGCTTCACTGTGTGGTGCAGAAACTGCACTGCGGCAGCCAGGAAAGCTCTAAACTGGATAATCAAAACTGCCCGTGTAGTCAAAACATCACCGGCATCAGCCTACCCACCATCAAGGACCTATGTACAGAAAGGTCCTGGGAGAAGGCCTGTAACATCATAAAACATCCCACACATCCTGCTAATGGACTGTTTATCCAACTCGCATCAGGAAGGAGGCTACATAGCATCCAGGGCAGGGCCACTAAACTCAAAAGCAGTAACTTTCCCCAAGCAGTAAGGCTGAGCATCACCTCCAGCCACTAAACCACCCCTCTGCACACCCAATTACCACAACCTTATAACTTTTCTGTCAGTCAGCTTATGTTGGCACTCTGGTGGCTCTTGTCACTTTTATTCAACCCATATACTGTATATTGGCTGTCTTATATATTTATAGTGTTTTTTTATTATTGTGTGCTTTATCTTTTGTGTTTTGTTTCTGCTGTATCAGATCTGGAGTAATTATTATGTTTCTCTCCTTTACACTGGTGTAGTAGAAACAACATTCAACAATCTTGCGTCATGAAGGATTCTTGACAATGGCTTGTGGCAACCAACGATAACCACAGTGGTTCACTGGAATAATTCATATATACATACATGTTAAAATGTTTATTTTAGTGATGATACAAGTTTCATTTTTCACCTTAGTGACAGTTGGTAACTCAACTGAAAGACATCATTTGATCTTTTAAATAATCTATTGGTTCCAGTCTTCAAGATTTCCTGTTTTTCTACCTGCCGCTGTTTTCAGAGAGAGAAGATATAAGAATAGTACTTTTAATGACAAATTGCTTCCCAGTTCCCTCCAACATGGCTAAAATTTAAAGTTTTATGCTTCTCCTTTATCGTGATTGCTCATCACAGGAAGATTCATAGACCTGAAGTATTGTGTTTCTATCCACAGCTCGATGCTAGCTGAACTGGTGAGTGTTTCAAACATTTTCTGTTTTCATTTCATACTTCCAGAATTCTATAACTTGTTTTTAAAGGCATTTGACTCAAATATCTAATTTATTAACTATTTTTCATATTATTGACTCTTTGTTGAGACAAGCGTTTCTCGTCAGTTCTATGCTGTACCAGAATCAAATGAAATTCCACTTTATGAAAACTAGCTGAAGTAAAACCTTCACATATGTATCCAGAGAGCTACGTAAGTGGCTGTACTGTGTCACTTCAATCTGCCCTCTGCATCTGAATCACTGAAACAAACAAATGGTAGCCCATTTGGCATTCGCAGCAAGCCAATGTGTAACCCACAGGAATACGTGCACAATAATCATCATCATTATGTGCTGTGTCTTATGATGTGGGCAATCGTGATCCATGGTCATGACTGTTCTTGGCAAATTTTTCTACAGAAGTGGTTTGCCATTGCCTTCTTCTGGGCAGTGTCTTTATAAGATGGGTGACCCTAGCCATAATCAATACTCTTCAGAGTAAGTCTGCCTGGTGTCAGTTGTCGTACAAGCCAGGACTTCTGATATGCACCAGCTCCTCATATGACCATCCACCCCTGTTCCCAAGGCTTCACATGACCCCGACTGGAGGGGCTGAGCAGATACTACATCTTGCTGAAGGTTACTTGCAGGCTAGTGGAAGGAAGCAGCACCTTATACCTCCTTTGGTAAAGAATTATCTCCACCCTGCCACTCAATGTATACAGTGATAAATGCCATATAGTCATGCGAAAGATGATTGAGCACATTCTGAAGTCTTTCTGTTTATTCAAATGTGATGTATCCCTGCAGCACTTAACGTGATGGGGGTCAATATCCATGTTGGTCCATGCAGATCCTTGCTATCACCCTTCACTCTTATTTTAAGGTAATTGCACACCTGAACAAGCCCTTCAGCACAAGATGATGTGCTGAATTAATGATTCCTGAAGGAACCAAACCTTTCTGTCTGCTCATGATCCCTAGCCCTCCATGTCCTTTTCCAAGAGCCTCTTAAAAACTATATCATACCTGTGACCATCACCACCCATGGCAGTCCATACCAGGCATCCAGCATGCTTAATATAAAAAATATTCCACACGTATCCTTTGAACTTAACTGCTCCCCCCTCCATTTTAAATGGATATCCTCTACTATTAGACATTTCAATACTGGTAAACAGATAGCCAATAGCTGTCTATATATGCCTCTCAAAATTATATAAACTTACTTCAGATCCCCACACAGCCTCAGTTGTTGCAAGGAAAACAACCCAAGTTTCTCCACCATCCTCTTACAGCACATGCCCATTAATCCATGTCACATCCTGATAAATCTCTTCCACACCCTCTCTAAAGCTGCCACGTCCTTCCTACAGGTGGTGGCCAGAATTGGATGTAATTAGCTGAAGAGGAAAGAGAGAAGGAAGAAGAGAAAGTAAACAGCACGGATAAATGGGTAATCCTGCTGAAAAATATTCCATGAAGAATGTATAGAGTGTGATTTCAGGAACGACAATTCCAATAACTCATTCACCTTACTTTCTTCCTGTCAGGGGTTATTGCCATAATTCATGGACCACATTGGAAAAGTAAATACTACCAGACGATGCAGCTTAAATTTGTAACTTAAGGAATTTTTAGTGTTATTAGTATTGTCAAAAATTATCCTTGTTCATTATTCCTTTGCTTCCACATTTCTTCGAGCTTCTGTGGAACCTGCTGTTTCGCAGTGAGAGAAGCGTCAGTTGCTCCTTGATGATACCAAGCAGTTCTGGCCCAGAGAGTACAGTTGTGGGTTGCTGTACCTCACTGCGGTAGATATCAGTACGAGGCTGGCTGTCAAGCTGACAGACAGCAGGTGGTGTAGTACTAGGAGCATAACTGCTGACACCCTGATGGCAGTTTCATGCTCCATTGAAGTCACTGATGCGACTTCAGGGAGATTTTTCTGTTGGAACAGTGATTGCTGAAGTGTCATAACTCTCTCAAGGTCCTTAATTCCACAGACAATATGGTAGCAATTGGAAATCTTGCTGCAGCTCTGAGTGGTTTCATTACTTTCTCTGCACAAGAGCTGCTGAAGCATCCATCCATGTAGATCTGACAAGTGCAACTTACTGTCAGAAAATCAGTGACCTGACATATTAGTTCCATCTTTCCACAGGTGCTGACTGGCTTGGAGTATTTTCAGTATTTTCTGTTTTAATTGAGCATACTTACGGTTGATCTGCCTTTACCTTGCTAGAAAAGAATCAATGGCTGAACCCTCACAGCTCTCTCCCATTTCAAAAGTTAATTTGTTCTGATTGAAGGAGTTTCTCCTCATCTTAGTAGAAAATAGCGTCCCCCTTTATTTCTGTTACCTCGTCGATGATACCTCAGTGGCCACTTTCTTAGGTAACCTACAATTTCCTGAGGTGTATTGATCTCCCAAATCATGGCCATTTTTACCCTGTGCCATCAGTATAAATTACCTTTGTACAGCATAAACAATAATAATGCATCCAATGCCATTTTTATTTATGTCTCCTTTCGTAAGCAGCTTACACCTTTATATGGTGTTCCCTTGGACACAGATATCCTCTAATCCTAAAATTCTCACAACCCTTTCTTGTCCTTTTATTTTGGTCAGGAAATCTAGAACGTGCCTGTGATTTATAAATTATTGAAGGGGTTGTAACTTTGAAAAGGTAAGAATTAGTTAGCAGTTTCAAACTGCTGGGAGTGCATATCTCACACAACCTCTCACAGTTCCAGGAAACATCCTACGCAGTCAAGACAGCTCACCACGCCTCTATTTTCTGAGGAGGCTGAGATGAGCTGGGCCTTGCACATCCATACTGACGTCATTCTACAGATGCATGGTAGAGAGCATCCTGATAAGCTGTGTCACTGCTTGGTATGGAAACTGCATGGCAGTGGGGTGGACAGAATGTCTTGACAATTTGTAGTCAAAGCTGCCCAACACATTATCGATGCCACCTTACCAGCCATCAAGGACATACAGTATATACAGAAGGGTGCTGGGGAAAGGCTAGTAACATTATGAAAGGTCCCGCACACCGTGCACATGGACTGTTTGTCCTACTGCCATTAGGGAGGAGGCTACATATCATCCATACCAGGGCCACCAGACTCAATAGCAGTTACCTACCCCAAACAGTAAGACTGTATCAACACTTCACCTATTAACTCTCCACTGCTTTATTATTTCCTGTCAGTTTTCTTATGTACAGCCTGGTGTCACTTTATTGACATATAATCACTCTATATACAGTATATAATTTATTATATGTATTTACATTTATGGTGCATTTTATTATTATTATGATTGTGTCCTTTATCTTCTGTATTTTTTTGCTGCATCAGATCTGGAGTAACAATTATTTCCTTCTCCTCATACTTGTGTACAGGAAGTGATATCAAACAATCTTGAATCTGGAATCTGGAATCTTCTCTGTATCAAAAAAGATGAGCTAAATTAGTGAAAAGGTTATCACAATTTCTCCTTCCAGTAATAGGCATGAAGAATTGAAGATTACCAAGAGAGATTAAAAGTGGTAAATCTTCATGTGTTTGAATACATACCAATGGGGGCTGTTTCCTGGAAGAACTTCTGGAGATTGAATAATGTATGGCAGGCACTGTCAGTAGTAATATTTTGAATAGCTATAAATGGCTACATAGTTGACACTCATTTAAGCTCAAATATACAGATAATTTTATTTTAAATTTATCTTTGGGCACCAAACCTATCTCTGGGTTTAAAATTTAACTTCCTTGTCTTTGTTTAAGTGATACCAGGAGCAGACCCACTTTCTGATATCATGAACAGACCCACTTTTACCTGTGAATAATGCAGAAATACAGACAGCTATGCTCCATCTTGCACAAAAACAAATGTGACCAGAATCTTTCAGCAAACCATTGATTTTTTTATTCATTGCTGATTCTGCCTGTAACATTTTCAGCATTTCAGTTGCAGGTGATGTGTATATATGAACTTAGGTAGAATCATTTTAATTGTAGCATATAATTTTAGCTAAAATGTATTTAATAAATCCTTATTGAGCTACTATTGGTAGCATTGACCAATTGTGGCTGTCAGCAATGAACTTTATTTAAGAGCTTAATTGTAAGCCTGCTGTCTGATTCACGTGTATTTCTATTTTGTACCCATAACTGTTCAGTGGTTGCTGAGCAGAGGAATAGAACCTGCACCTGTAGAAAAGGATATATTCTGAATGAGTAGGTGACAGAAGTAAGTAATTGTGAAGAATCTGTAAACCTTGCCTTGCCTTACATTTACTTGCAGTCCTTCTTTCCATGGGACATGAAGATCTGCCAAGGTCTTTTCTTCTCATAGCCTTCAAGTTTTTTGATCTTTGCATAATTTTTCATTTCTCTCAGTTATATTTCTTCCCCATCATGATGTTGCTTTCCACTGCTGATCAAGCTGTTCCCATTTGTTTCTCATTTTGAAGTATTTACCTCTGAAGTGATGCTTTATTTTTAGCCGTAATTATTTCACTTCACTCGATTAGAATTCATCACTGACTGAAATGATGATAAATCACATATAGTTTCATTGAACTATTCACTAAACTATTTCACTGAACATTAATCATGATATAGACCGGAATAAAAATTACACATAAAACTGACCGCATTTTAGTGTCTGGTTTGCAGCCTCATGCAAGTTTATGCTGTGCATGAAAAAATGATAAATCTGTTCATAATTGATGGCCAAATATGATATTGCAAAGAAATCCTGCCTATTATATTTTTGGATAAATACATGAAATCAATCATGCAATTATTATTTGGAACATTATAGAATAATACCTGCCTGTAAAGAGACTAATCTCAAGGTTCTATAAAGTATACATGCTTTGATAATAAATGTACGTTGAACTTTGAAGAACTTGCAAACTACTTGCAGTTATTCAATAAGGTAAAGAAAGTTAAGCCAAAGAATCAAAGACTCATACAGCATGGAATTTGGCCATTTAGCCAAAAGTCATTGACTATTCCAATCAAGGTGTCTTCCTGAGTATTACCAAAGATCAAAACCCAAAGGTAAATTGGAAGTCCAGAAGCTGAAGCCTGATGGGTCTACGTGTCCGATGTCCACTGGAGAAGCCGGAAGCCCATTATCTGTGAGTTCACTGGAGGCCTGTCTTGAGGTTGGATGTGTGGGTGGAAGGGAGGAGAAGGACTCGATTTGCTATTGTTGTTTTCTTGCATGTTGTGTTCTGTGCTGTTCTGCCAAGCATTGTGAGCATGTTGATGTTGACGTCAGAATATATGGCGACACTTTCAGGCTGCCTCCAACACATCCTTAGGTTGTGCTGGCTGTTAATGCAAATGACACATTTCACCATGTTTCAATGCACATGAAATAAATAAATGAATTTGAATCTAAATCTGAATCAACTTAAACCTATGCCCTCTACAGTAGATTTAGACTTTCCAACCCTTCTCAGAGTCCGGCAAACAATATAGCAGGTATGATTTACTAACATTTTGTACAGCTGAACTATGATTTCCCAACTCTGACACACAGTATCCTGATCATTTACATAAAGCAAGTGTGCTACATGCCTTCTTCACTATCTCTGTTTACCTATGTCACTATTTTCAAGGAAATGTGTGATTGTATCTCACTGTTTTTTGGTGTTACACCACTCTCCAGAAACTGTGCATTTACTGACTACCGCCTGCTATGGCTCGCATCTATTTGCACGTGAGTGAGTAAATTTCAATCTGCCATTCCTTGTTACTTTCCAAGATAATCTGGATCCTGTCGTAACCATAGACAACTTTCTTCACTGTCTGCTATACCACTAATTTTGGTGTTATCAATGGATTTACTAATCATGCTACCTCACAATGTTCAATATATCTGACAAACAACAATAGATACACTACTGATCACAGGCCACTGATCCAACAAGCAATCCTCAAGTACCAACCTCTAACTCCTACCACCAATCCAATTTTGCATCCAGCTGGCCAGTTCACCCTGGATTCCATTTAAGTCAACCTTCTGGACCAGCCTAGCAAACAATAGGCTTGCTAAAATCCATATGGACAATGTCCACCAATCTGCCCTCATCAATCCTCTTGGTCAGCTCTTTAAAAACCTCTAACAAATTTGCAAGGCGTGATTTCTAATGTAGAAAGCTGACCATCTTAATAAAATAACACCTTGTGCTTAGGAAAATGAGTAATATTTCAGAGATTTAACTGAAATGTCCTTGCAGGCAATTTGTCATTAGAAATTTATGCTGAGACAACCATTAAATACAAGAAATATTCTGACTTTTAAGATGACCCTGAAGGACAGGCTTAATGTATTAATAAATCCCACTCCAGTAAATGGGTTCTACTTTGACTTCTGACTGATTGACAGAGTGCAATAGTCAGTCTCAACTCCAGTGGTGAAGGAGCTTGCATAATTCTGAAGCCTCAGCTTAACTTTAACTTAGAATATAAGCTAAAGTGAGCTTAGCACATACCCCATCCTTTAACTTTAAATCACAGAAGTGTTTAAATGAGATAAATTTGAAGAGTGATTGCCATTAACAAGAGCAGGATCCTTGCTTACTTGTGTGGACAGGACAGTGGATCTTGCTCCTTCCAGCGCTGGTCCCATACAAATAATTCAATGTGCATCTTTTCTTCAAGCTCTTTGAATCCATTGTTTTGTAACAAATCAAGTTCTTACCAACATCTGAGGATACAAGAGGAGCTAAAGTTGGCACCAGAGGGCGACTTCTTCTAGTTCATCTGTAAAACAGTTTAAATGCTTCTCAATGATGTTTCTCCTTTCTTTCTCAAGGTGGCTTGGGTCCTGTAAGAATCAGCAATCTTCAGCTGCACTCAAACAACGGTTCTTCACGATGGTGGGTTCCCACTCTCAGACTACAGCGAGCTTTTTCAATATCTCCAGGAGCAGCCTGGAAGTTGTGCAGCTTTGAGGTGTGACCCTATGGATGACCTGATTTCTCGCCGGTGTCACGGGAGATCTGAACATTGGGACAGTAGCAAACACTGCTGTCAGAATCAGCAACGCTGCAGTGTAACATCGAAACAGGGAGCTCCCTCTCACTGAGGCAGGTGCCCTCGTTAGTGAGAGAGAAAGAGAGCCTGTGGATGTCAAGGTGTTGGGATGGACAGTGGTTTTTTTAGATGGATTGGATCATGGTCTCTTTGGGGTTTTGCTATTGCTTGCATGGTGGGTAGTGAGGGGAAGGTGCTTTTGCTGGGGTAGGTGGGGGAGAGTTGATGCTTTGCTGCTGTTTGTGCATGAGAGGAGCAGTGGGGGCATTGGAGTTCTAATGGATTTCTCTTATTCATTCTTTAGGGCTTTTCTTCTGTTTCATGGATGTCTGTAAAGAGTAAGAATTTCAGGTTGTATACTGCATACAGTCTCTGGTAATCTCTGAACTTCAACATAAAATAGCACTTGGAATCCTATTTGCATGACAGAACTATGGCTGAGGTCCAAATGTATTATACAACATCTACTTTCATGTTAAAATGTTGTGAAAACTCAAGTATTCCAAAAGCTGAGAGCTGAACCACATCCACAATAGAGATCACTCCATTGCCAATGTTAATTTGGGAGAAAGATTGCCAACTCCACTTTGAGGCCCATGGAGAGACCACCACAAGTTAGTGTATAAACATGTGAATATCTTTTATTGATGCTGGACTATGCAGTGCCCTGAAAAAGTATTCAACCCTCAGAACTGATTTCACATTTTTCATTTTTTAAAAATTTAAATATATTGCAGTAGGATTTTTGAGCTAATCTACAAAACATTGTGCATCATGTCCAATCAAAAGACACAAATCCAAAACTTGTGAACAATTTACTAAAAATTAAAAACCAAAATTGTGTGACTGAAAATGTACTCATCCCCTTTGCTATTACTACACTAACTTTCCCCAGGTACAATACTGTATATTACTTTACTAATTCACCCAATTTGTTGATGTAGAAAATCGGAGATCACCCCTCTGTCTGTAAGGTTCAACAGTATGGTAGATTTTCAACAGACCAAACCAAAATGAAGACAAAAGAGCATTCAGGACAGATCAGGGAAATGATAATAAAGAAGCACAAATCTAGGGAATAGTATAAGACTATCTCAAAGGCACAGAGCAGACTTTATATGAAACTACTGTCACACTGCCTAGGTCAGGATGCCCCTTTAGTCAGTGGAGAAGGATGCTACTTGTAAGAAAGGTTAGTCTGATGTCTACAGTCATTCTGTGAGCTGCTGAAGTCAATGGCTGCAACTGGTGATGAAGTTAATGGCTCCACAATTTCAAAGGCCTTGCTGAAAAAGGGTATTTATGGAAGAGTGACAAGGAAGAAGCCCTGACTTAACAAAAAGCATATCCTTGCCCATAAAGATGTTGTAAAGTGTCACTTAAAAGGTCATTTAAAGAAGTGGAAGAAGGTTTTGTGGTCAGGTGCGACTAAAGTGGAACACTTTGGCCTCAACACTAAGCAGTACATGTGGTGTAAATCTAATACTGTGCATCAACCAGGATATGCCATCCCTACTGTAAACATGCTGGAAGAAGCATCATGCTTTGGAGAAGTGTTTCAGCAGCACGGACTGGAAATCTGGTCAAGATTGATGGGAAGGTGAATGCTGCTACTGTAAACACAGAGAGATCCTGGACAAAAGCTTGCTAGCCTATGCCAGAATGCTTAAACATTGACATTCTAAGAATAACCTCTTATATACCAAACACTGACATTTTTCCAATATGACAATAACTCAAGGCACACTGCCAGAACAAATGGAGTGGCTTCAAATGAAGAAAATTAATGTCCTTGAGTTACTCAGTCAGAGACCTGAGCTTACCTTGATCGAACATCTCTGGCAAGACTTCAAGATCGCTGTCCACAGTCCCTCCCCGACTAACTTGGCACAGTCTGAGCAATTTTGCATGGTAGAGTAGGTAAATCTTGCTTCATTCCTTTGTGCAAAGCTAATAGAGACTTATGCAAAAAGACTACTGGATGTAATAGCTGCTAAAAGTGATTCAACTAAGCACTGAGCAAAGGGGGATGAATAGCTTTGAACCACTGACATTTCAGAATTTGAATTTTTAGTTTTTCAGACGTTACAATTTTCCCTGTTTTGGGCTCTACTGTGAAATATTTGGACATATTTTTCAGTGATTCTGTTTTCATCTCTCTGTCTGACAATCTGTTCTGCATGCTCTCTGGTCTCTGAGTGTAACGGTCCCCTCAGATCCCCTCTAAATCTCTTACCCTTACTCGAAAATTATGGCCTAAATTTTTATATCACCTTAGATAAAGAGAAAAGTTTTCTGCAGTGTAAAATATCAATACCCCTTACAATGCATGTTTCTCAATTAGACCTCCTCTTTAACTCTCCACTCCAGAGAAAATAGATCTAATCTCTCCAGTCTCTCCTCAAAATTGAAAGAGTCCATCCCAGGGACCATCCTGCTGAATTTCTTCTCCACCCTCCCTAGTGCTATCACATCATTCCTGTTGGGGTGTGATAAGAAATGCAGACAGAACTGCGGCTGAATTAGGACCAATGTTTTACGAAGTTGTAATGTAACCTTCCCGCTCTTTGATTGAGTGCCCTGACAAATGAAGTCCAGTATCCCATGTGTCATGTCAGCCAATGTTATCAACCTGCTATGCTACCTTCAGGGATTTTTGGACTTACACTCCAAAGTCCCATGGTACACTCAGTACTCCTCAGGACACACCCATTCATGGTGTATGTCCCAGCTTCATTACTGCTCCCAGAGTACATCATCTCACATCCATCAGGATTCTTCACCATCTTAGTCCATTACACCCACACATCAATTTCACCCCCTTGTGCAAATCTACGCTCCGCATGGTTAACAACCATGCACAGATTGCTCCTGTTGTCCCTTAGGGAGCATATTCTGATCCTAGTTATTCTCTTGCCTTTAATATACTTACAAAATGGCTTCAAATTTATCTTAATTCTGTCTACCAGTGATACCCTGTCACCATTACATGTAAAATTTTGACAATTTTTTATAAGTATGTGGTGTTGAATATATTCACCTAGTATAGAAATACCAATGCCTTTGAGTGGAAAATCCTACAAAAAGTAGTGGACACAGCTCAGTCTATTATGGGTACAGCTCTCCCCACCATTGAGCACATCTAGATGGAGTGTTATCACAGGAAAGCAGCATCTATCATCAACCAACCAAACCATGTTATCTTCTCACTGCTGCCATCAGGAAGGAGATGCAGGAGGCTCAGGGCCCACAGCACCAGGTTCAGGAACAGTAATCAGGCTCTTGAACCAGGGGGGATAACTTCACTCACACCCATTCGCCCAATCACTGAACACTTATCATAACCTATGGACTCACTTTCAAGGAATCTTCAACTCAAATTCTCAATATTTATTGCTTATTTATCTATTATTTTTTTTCTTTTGTGTTTGTAATTTGTTATTTTTTGCACACTGATTGTTGTCTACCCTGTTGGGAGTAGTCTTTCATTGATTCCATTGTGTTCCTTGGATTTACTATGTATGCCCAGAAGAAGACAGGAATTGCAGAGTTGCGAATGGTGTCGTATTTATATTTTGATAACAATCTTATTTTGAACTCTGGACTTTGAATTAATTGTCTTCCTAATCTCCCTTTTAAACACCACATTACACATTTTATAATCTCTGTCTTTGGTTTGCCATTCCTGTTAAATGCTTACTTTTTTTTCTTTATCCAATCCTCAATATTTTTTGACACCTCAAGGTTCCCTTTGTTTCTTACTCTTGGATTTCACTCTTCTTTGAACATTTCAGCCCTGAAATCTCACCCTTTTTTTCCCCTTTGAATGCTTTCCACTGTGCAGGTGTAGTCTTACCTGCACTTGGTGTGGTTTTATCTACTGTTTCTCATTTTAGTGAAATTGGCCTTTTCCCAAATTAAAACAGTATTCATGGTCTATCCCTTTCTTTGTCTTTAATAACTTGAAATATATGGAGTTGTGATCGTTATCTGCAAAATATTTCTCTACTCTTACTCCCTCCTCAAGGCTAGCTAACTACATTCCCCAAGACAGTAATGCTTCTTCCTTCATTCATCTATCAGCATACGGTGTCAAAAAGCTCTCCTGGACACAATTCAAATAAATTGCAATTCTAGATAATAATATTGGTCAGAAATTGTGAAACAGGGGCTAATCAAAGGACAAGACACTTCTGGAGATTAAACAGTTTGGGTTTTCAGGGACTGATAATTTTGAAGAGTCATTGGATCAAAAAGTTTTGGACCTTTAATATGGTAATGACAAGGAATTTAAAGTTACTGACCTTCTCCATCATTGACCTCCTAATGAGCACTGGCTCATGAACCTCTGGCTTCTTCTACCTGCAATCAATAATCAGTTCTTTAGTTTTAGTTATATTGAGTAAAAGGCTATTGTTGGGCACCATTCAACCAAATTTTCAATCTACCTCCTATTGGTTACCTTATGTGCAATCTCACCCCTTAGTACCATGATCAGTCCAAGCCTCAACTTCCACAAGATCCTGACATCATGAGCCACAAGAACCAATGAATTCACCAGTGCCCCATCTTCTAAAACTTCTTGATACAATAACTCTTCAAAATCATCAGTCCCTGAAAACCCAAGCTGTCTAATCTCCAGAAGTCGCTTATATGAAATGAGTTCCCAGAGGAGGTGTCTGAGGCAGGTACATTAACAAAGGTACTTGGCAGATACATGGATATAGGAAAAATTCTCAAACTAGGGTTCACAAATCCATCTATTAATCGTAGGGGTCCATGGCATAAAAAGGTTGGAAATCCCTGGTTTAGAAGGATATGGGGCAAACACGGTGAATGGGACTAGCTAAGATGGCGATTTTAGTTGGCATTGACCAGTTGAGTTGAAGGGCCTAATTTCATGCTATATGACTCTATGTCTTTCTCTTGTGTGTTCCATAGGATGCAAGAGCCTCTCAAAGTTCAACCCTTCATCCTCAACGTGAGAAGTGGAAATGGGTAAGGCTGGCCAACAGGGCTCTCACTATAGGCCATTCACCTGTACAGTGAATACAATGGATTACAGAAACATTGATGAACTCCAACCATACCATCGGCTTTGGACAATAAAGATGGGTGGTCATCAATAGCTTATGCTCCACTGAGAGCTAAGGACACAAGAAGTAGAGGATGTAAGAGCTTGGACTCAGGGCTCTATTGAAGTTTGCTGCATGGTCCCACAAACTAATATAACCTAAATGTTATGGTCAATTTTAAGCCTAAGTTATTTAAAAAGTATATAATTTTTAAAAACATAATGTTTTAATAAGAATTGACTGGACAAGTATTTTCTTTCCCCTATTGCTTTCATTGAGCATATAGTACTTATTATAGTATCTGCCTCTGCTTCACTGCTTCGCACAGATCAGCATTTGGTTAGACAGGATTAGCAGTATCAGCAGTAGCTGGAGGAATTGGGACTCTCAGCAACTGGATCCATCGGGAGTCAGTAAGTGAGGAGCTCCCTCGAGAAAGTGCCAATGGTGCCTACAGAATCAAATCAGGATGAATTTGTGCATCACGAGTCAATTTGTTGCTTACCTTGAGCAGCCTGTTTAACGAGCAACTGTAGTTTGACTGATGCTATCAAGGACAACACCACCATTTAAACTAGATTCTCCTAAAACTATCCTCTGGGTGAGGATATGTCTCTCCAGGTTGGAAAGTATAGGCAAGGCTCACAGAGCAGCAAACTCTAAACAGTTATAAAAAGACCATTAAAATCCACAAACACCACAAATAAATTAATAAAAACATAAACACCACTATATTACGACAATAACAATATGCAACATGATTGAAGTTGCAGTAAAATGCGACAAGATATATTCAAATTTGACCTCTTTTTTCTGAACATCACAGCTTTACCTCATTATGATCTTGTATTTCATTATTTACCTGCACTGTAATTTTTCAATAGCACTTTTACACTTTATTTTACATTGCTATTGTTTTACCTTATTCTACCTCAATGCACTGTGTAATGATTTTATCTCAATGAACAGCATGCAAGAGAAGCTCTTTGTTTGTATCTTGGTACGTGACAATAATACCAGTACTTTAATCCCTAAATGTAACCATTTTACTAACATCCTTCCTCACTCCACAAGTCTGTTTAAAGTTCTCTTGCAAAGTTCAAAGTAAATGTATTATGAAAATATGTACATGTCATTACGTACAACTCTGAGATTGATTTACTTGCAGGCATTCACAGTAGAAAAAATATATACAATAGAATCAATGAAAAGCTGCACACAAAGTCTGACAAGTAACCAATGTGCAAAAGAAGACAAGCTGCACAAATACAAAAAAATAAATAGATATGTACATACAGAAATAATGCTGAGAATATTGGTTGTGGAGTCCCTGCAAGTGAGTTCATAGGCTGTCTTTGGTGATCAGTTTAATGTTGAGGTGAGTGAGATTATCGATACTGGTTCAGAGCCTGATGGTTGAATGGTAAAAACTATTTCTGATGCTGGTGGTACGGAATCTAAGTAACCTTTTTGCAGGTATTCTTGCAATATTACTGACTCTTTAGTTCCAGGTGATCTTAGACTGACCTTGTCCTGGTGCCACAATTCTAACCAAACCTCCTTGATTGCTCCCTCCTTCTTGGAATACTCCTTCCTTATAATTTAAAAATCACATCCGAGACTATCTGACACGTCTTTGATTTTGATTTTACCATCTTCATTCTTTCTGCCAGTTACAAGATTGCAATTTTTCCCAGATGGGCATGTTTAATGCTCAACCATTAGCAATAAATATTCTTTAAGGAGAAGCTTTTGAGTTTATCAGCATTCCAAAAGTTATTGCTGAGCTTTTTCCCTGATTTTGCATTTAAACTTGCCAAGTGAGCACTGACCTAGCCACAGCAGAGCCAACTTCTTATTCAAGGGCTGATTGGTAGTTTGTGACATTGTCATGTAACAGAAATCGAGAAGAAAAGCTAGAATTTATATAAACAAATAATCAGTAATTTCTTATCATCTCATCACTTAATTTAAAAGTTCAGCATAATCACTGGATTCTATACTGAATCTTGGGTTAAAAACTTTAATTAATTTCTGTTCATTTTTACTTGCTGTGAGTTATGTATTCTTGCTGAAAGCACAACACCACCCTGTTTCTTTTTCAAGAGAGCACTCTAAAAACATTCCCCATACCTCCCATTCCAAAGAGAACAGCTGCACCAAATAAATTACTAATACCAACCTGTCTAGAGCAAACCATTATGGAGAAAGCTGTCTTCATGAGCAAGCTCTGGGATGCGCTACAGCGGCTGGTTTAACACACTCCAGAGACCAGTTGAAAGCATATGTGCTGCAGTCAGAGTACAGAAGCCAAGACCTGGATAACAAAAAAAAAGACTTCAAAATCACCAACGTCGTGATAATGTTAGATCACTTTATGTACAAAGGCCTAGCATACTGATACAATTACAAAGAAGGCACGCCTGAAGCCACACTTCATTGGGAGTTTGAGGAGACTTGGCATGTCACCAGAAACTCTAGCAAATTTCTACAGTTGTACCATGGAGAGCATTCAGACAGGTTGTATTGTCACCTGGTACAGAGGCATCAACACATCAGATTGGGTAAAAGATGTAGAAGGTTGTCGACTCATCATGGACACTAGACTCCTCAGCACTGAGGACACCTTCCAAAGATGGTGCCTCCAGAAAGCAGCTTCGAACATGATGGACTATCAGATCAGGATATGTTCTCTTCTCATTTCTACCATCATAAGTGGAGCTAGACTGGACTGCCAACACAGATGCCTTGTGCAGGAAGGCACAGAGTCGACAGTACTTCCTTAGAAGGTTGGCGTCATTCAATGTCTGCAGTGAGATGCTGAAGATGTTCTATAGGTCAGTTGTTGAGAGCGCCCTCTTCTTTGTGGTGGCGTGTTGGGGAGGAAGCATTAAGAAGAAGGACGCCTCACGTCTTAATAAGCTGATAAGGAAGGCGGGCTCTGTCGTGGGCAAAGTACTGGAGAGTTTAACATCGGTAGCTGAGCGAAGGGCGCTGAGTAGGCTACGGTCAATTATGGAAAACCCTGAACATCCTCTACATAGCACCATCCAGAGACAGAGAAGCAGTTTCAGCGACAGGTTACTGTCGATGCAATGCTCCTCAGACAGGATGAAGAGGTCAATACTCCCCAATGCCATTAGGCTT
Source organism: Hemitrygon akajei (assembly GCF_048418815.1). Lineage (NCBI taxonomy): Eukaryota > Metazoa > Chordata > Chondrichthyes > Myliobatiformes > Dasyatidae > Hemitrygon > Hemitrygon akajei. The sequence continues at coordinate 113,673,183 of NC_133125.1, forward strand.
TACAATTCAACTGCCAGGACTTAAGAACTTTTTTAAAGCTATTATTAATGCTTTTTGAGTTAGTGATTTAGATGCATATCATATTATTACTGAGTTAAGTATTGTATGTAATGAGTTTTTGCTACAACAAGTGTATGGGACATTGGAAAAAATGTTGAATTTCCCCATGGGGATGAATAAAGTATCTATCTATCTATCTATCTATCTATCTATCTATCTATCTATCAAGTCAGTGGTACAGGAACCGAAAGACACACACCTAACATTTCAAGAACTGCTTCTTCCCCTCTTTCTTCAGATTTACAAATGGTCCTTGTACCCATGAACATTACCTCACTACTTTGCTCTCTTTTTTTGTATGATCTATTTATTTTTATTGTAATTTTTTAATGTTTGGCATAGTACTTCTGCTACCAAGAAACAAATACACATACATCAGCGATAATAAACATGATTCTGATTCTGATAAACCAAATTTTGATTGAAACGCAACTTCTTTCAGCTTTCTCGAAGCCCCTGCCTAGCTCTTCTAACTCCCATCTATCCATGAGCAGATGAACAGTGAAAGTGACAAGTTACATCTCCTCTAAATATCTTTATTTATCCATTCAGAGGATGTGGACATCAGAAGCATCACTGACTGAGAAGACAGTTAAACCTTGATCAGATTGGAATTATATAAAGACTAGACCATAGAGATGGCAGACTTCCTGCTCTGAACAACGTTGGTGATCTAAACAACAATGTATTGGAGGAACTCAGAGGCTTAAAAAATATATATATTTATTTTATTTAGTGATTCAATGCGGAACAAGCCCTTTTTTGTTCTTCGAGACATGCCACCCAGCAATCGACTGATTTAACCCTAACCTAATAATAAGACAATTTGCAATTATCAATTAAACTCATAACCAGTAGGTCTTTGGACTGTGGGATGAAACCAGAGTACCTAAAGGAAGCCCATGTGCACATGAGGATGCTGGAATTGATCTGCAGTCTCCGATGCTCTGAACTGTAATACCATTGTGCTAACTGCCACACAACCAGCATGCATGAAGGGAAATGTACAGGCAATGCTTTGAGTTTAGACCCTTCATCTGGACTGGAAAGAAAGCAGAGATAGCCATCATAAACAAGTTGAGAGTAAGGGATGGAGCAAAAACCAGCAGGTGATCCAGGTGAGGGGAGTAGTGATGAACAGGTGAGGGAGCGAGCAAAGCAGGAATGATGTACAAAGCTAGGAGGTGACTGGTGGAATAAAAATGGGTTGAAGATGATGAAATGTAATGGGAGAGAACAGTGAAACATGGAAAATAGGGAAAGAGGTAGGGAGGTAAACCAGTGGGAAGAATAATGATAGATGGGCATATGAAGGGGGAATGGTTATGGGAAGAAAAAGAGATAAGGAGATGGGGACGAGTTGGATTAGGAGGAAAGAGCAAAAAAGTTATCATCCAAGTCTTTTCTCCTCCCCAATCCTGTGTCCTAGCCATTATTCATGTAAACAATATTAATTTCAAGTATGTTGTAAAACATTAATGATATGTACTAGCCATTATCAAGTCAAATAGAGTACGTCTTTTATTCTCACTACATGTCTTAAGATAAATTTTATTACACTCTGTTTAACAGAAGTTATTTGAAATATGATACCATATCATCATTTTTAGCTCTTATCTTCAAATGTTGCAGGATTTTTGATGAATGAGTGAATAAAATCTTTTGATTCATACAGTGAATTTTGTATTCTACATCCAATGGAATTTAATATAAATTTGAGTTTAAAGTTGTTATGGAAAGGGACAAGAAAATTCAAGGTGTGAATCCATGCCTGGAAGAACAGCGACTTCAATTGTTTGGAAGATACTATGTAATTTCTAGTTTACAAGACAGAAATATGTCTGAGTACGAACCATACATATTATTCAAAAGAAAATAAGGGTCATCCAAGGATATTAAAGGAAATGTAGATTAAAATAAAACTGAAATATTGGTTTACAGCAAATGACAGGGAAATGAAACCAAACAAATTAAAGAGTTTGTATCAAATAAAGCCAAAGAAGATGTTGTAGAGAAGATTAGTGAGTAACATGAGAGAAGAATTAAATCATCTATGAAGATGTGAAAGGTTGAAAGGTCATTGAGTGTTAGAACAGGCTTCATACAAATAGAGATTGCTTATTTGAGGCAGAGGGCGACACTACCTTGGGTGCTGGTAAAATCATTGTTTTGGTCTTCATGAATGAAGAGAATTCAGTAAACATTGCATTGAATGTGTATTGTAGTGTGTTGAGTTAAGTCTTGATGCAAAGCTAATGCTAAATAGTTGTGCATTATTTAGGGTTTAAAAATACTCCTGTTTCTGATAAGGTGCATTCTAGGTGGTTGGTGGAAGCTCCTCTGGAGTCTGAAGAAATTTGTATCACAATGCTTTTACTTCTCTTGGATATGGCAGTGAGCATCAGAAGACAGATGATGTCAAATCTAAAACTGTTGATCACATATATTGCTGGAAAAGTTACCAGACTATAAAAAGGACAAAAATAATTCCTATTTGAAAAATAAACATGAATCAATTTGGAAAAGCTGCTCAAATTTGTAGAAATGAAATCATACCTGCTTAACCTAATTGACTTCTTTGATAAACTAACAAAGAAAGATGAAGAAGTTATTGGAGCAGATCTTAAATATGTTGACCTTGAAAAAGCACTTGATAATTTGCTACTTAACAGATCTATTTAGTAAATAGATATATGATATTAAAAGGACAGTGGAATGAAGGTATGTAATTATCCAAGGGAAGCGATGAGTATTTCTCCAAATTGTCTACAGATTGGGGAAAAAGTCTGCAAAGAGGCCTTTCTGATTGACGTAAAGTACATTGTTTACAGCTTTGGATGGAAAGATATAGTACTGTGCAAAAGTATAAATAGAGAATAATAAATAGCTATGGTACCTAAGACTTTTGCACAGTACTACTATATATTGGTTAATCTAGGAAAGTGATAGGGAAACAGAAATAAGAGTACTTGTTTTGTGTTAGCTCAGTATACTAAGTGTTATTTGGTAGCTGGAAAGATAGATTTACTATATAGTACTGTGCAAAAGTCTTAGGCACTCTAGTTATATATATGTGCCTAAGACTTGCAGAGTATAGTATTTTCATAATGGGAATAACTATTTCAAGTATGTAGATGGTACAAAGTTGGTAAAGTGATAATTAGAAAGCAAGATTATAGTAGGTCTGAAGGACATAGACATACAATTGGCACTCCTTATCCGCGAGTTCCGCATGCGCGAATTCAACCAGCCGCGAATCAAGAAAACCCGGAAGTGCTCTTCCAGCACTTGTTGTTTGAGTATTATTCAAAGCCTGGAACAAAGCTGCCGAGTCACCCTAGGGGATAACAATATGCCTACAACCACTACAAGATTTGTTTGATGATGCAAAAAAAAAGAAGAGACAGCTTCCTATAACAATGTTTCTAACTAAAGCATTTGCAATTCTGAAGACTTGACGTTCAACGCATGAAGATCCTCAGCCCTCAACCTCCACAGTTCCTGACTTTAGTATTATTGAGCCTCCTACAAGGCATCCTTATTCCCTAAACAAGACAGAGTAACAACTCCTGTACAGGTATTACAAGTTTTACTCGTTGTTTGATCATTGTTCACCTCACGTCTCATTCGTTCACTGCCTGTGTTGTGAGCGAGAGGAGCGTGTACAGTTTGTTTTCTTGTCAATATTCCCTAAACAAGACAGTGTAACAGCTAGTTACATAGCATTTCCAATGTATTAAGTGTTATAAATTCTGTAATCTAGAGATGATTAAAAGTTTTACTCGTTGTTTGATCATTGTTCGCCTCGCGTCTTGTTCATTCGCTGCTTGTGTTGTGAACAAGAGGAATATATACAGTTTTTCTTTGTCAATATTCCCTAAACATTACAATATAACAACTATTTACATAGCATTGACATTGTATTAGGTATTATAAGTAACCTAGAGATGATTTAAAGTATATGGGAGGATGTGCGTAGGTTATATATAAGGGACTTGAGCATCCACATTTTTTTGTAGCCGTGGGGGGTCTGGGAACCAATCCCTCGCAGATAAGGAGGGCCGACTGTATTAATAAAGTTAATAGAAACATGGTGGATGGAATATAGAACAAGTAGCTGCAAGGTGAAAAATTTAGCTTTTCTCAAGTCACAGATTGCCATAAGAGATGAGGAAAAAGTCTTTCATTGAAAAGGGACAATTACAATATAACTTATCTTGGTGAAACATGTAACTGCCATAGAACTGAACAATCCACTGACAAAGTAGAAACACTGTCTGCAATATTCTCCATGTCATTTCTTTGCACAGACTGTAAAATTTTCAGTCTTCACAGTTCACAGCAAATGGTTCTTAACAATTGTCTTCTGGAGCTATTCAGCGCTTCAAGGTGAAGCTTTAACATCTCAAAGCTGTACTCGAGCATAAGCTGTGCTTTGAAATAGTAATAGAAAAACTGGGATGAAATATTGAAAGTTATCAAGTTTGAAGACAAAATACCAGCTTTATATGGAACAAAAATACACTAAACATAGTTGAAAAAAAATTAAACCAATGACTTATCTCAAGGTCGGCAATGCTTATTTAAAAGGAGAGCTTCATGGGCGTTCAGGCTTATTCTGACGGCCCAGTCAGCTGCAGGAGCAGGCCACAGCGATGACATTCCTCGCAGGTCAGACACACTTGTTTAAAAGTATAGATGAGACAAGTGGGATAGCTATTGTCGGGGTGGCCATTGTTGGGACTAGGGCAGTGGTGAGAGTAGGAGATTCAGGCTTTGGCTCAAAGGAGGCTTCAACTCGAAAGAGGCGTTGGCTTTGCGTAAGCTTCTGTTGAGGTCACCTTTTTGTTCTCTCTTACTGTACCTGTGTAGTAAATGTCTGTTGTGTGTTCTTCATACTGGATGTTGGAGTCCTGTGAGACCCAGAGTCTGCCAGGGAACTACATCTGCGTGAACTGCATCCAGTTGCAGCTCCTTGAAGACTGTGTTAGGGACCTGGAGCAGCAGCAGGATGACCTACCGCTTGTAAAGGAGAATGAGGAGATCATCGATCAGAGGTACAGGGAGGTAGTCACCCTTAAATTGCAAGAGGCGAGTAGTTTGGTGACTGTCAGGAGAAGTGGAAATATGAATAGACAGTTAGTGCAGAGCACCCCTGTGACTATTCCTCTCAATAATAAGTATACCGGTTTGGATACTGTTGTGGGGATGACCTCCGAGGGGAATGCTATGGAGACCAGGTTACTGGCACTGAGCATAGGTCTGTGGTGCAGAAGGGAAAGTGGAAGAGCCAGGGTCAGGGATGTCTCCAATCGCATCCATAGCATTTTGAAGAGAGATGGACAGCAGCCAGATGTCTTGGTAATATTGGTACCAATGACATAGGAAGGTAAAGCAAAAATGTCCTGAAAAAAGAATTCAGAGAACTAGGTAGAAAGCTGAGAAGCAGGATCTCTAGGGTAGTAATTTCCAGATTACTGCCCATATGCCACGCAACAATGAGGTAGAAACTGGATGATTTGGCAGATAAATGTGGGGCTTCTGGTTCTTGGATCATTGGGATCTTTTCTGGGTGAGGTAGGACCTGTTCAAAAGTGACGGGATGTACCTGAACCCAAGGGGGCCAATATTCTTGCAGGCAGGTTTGTTAGAGCTGTTGGGGAGGGTTTAAACTAATTTGGCAGAGGGGTGAGAACTGGAGTGAAGGGACTCAGGAAACGACGGATAGTGAAAAAGCAAAGATAACATGCAGTCAGACTGTCACAAAGGGCAGGCAAATTATAGGATAAGATTGCAGACAACAGGATGAGTATTGGTACATTAGGAACACTATCAAAAAGGGTAGCAAATACAGTACTCAAAGTGTTACTGTATATCTCAATGCATGAAGTATAAGAAATGAGGTGAATGAGCTTGTTGTACTATTACACATTGTCATGTATGATGTTGTGGCCATCACTGAATTGTGGCTGAAGGATGGTTGTAGTTGGGAGCTAAACATTCAAGATTACATGTTGTATCAGAGGGAAAGGAAGCTAGGCAGAGGGGCTGACATGGCTCTGGTGGTAAAGAATGGCATCAAATCTGTAGAAGGATATAACATAGTATCAGAAGTTGATGAATCAATGTGGGTTCAAATAAGGAACTGCAAGGGTAAAAGGACCCTGATGGTAATTATATACAGGTCTCCAAACAGTATCTTGGATATGGACTACAGATTACAACAGGAAGTAGAAAAGGTGTGTCAAAAGGGCAATGTTATGATAGTCACAGGAGATTTCAATATGCACATCAATTAGGAAAATTATGTTAGTAATGGATCTCGAGAGAGAGTTTATTGAATGCCTACGAGATAGCTTTTTGGAGCAGTTTGTCATTGAGCCTACTAAGGGATCAGCTATACTGGATTGGGTGCTATGTTAATTAACCAGAGGTGATTAAGCAGCTTATGGTAAAAAAAAACCTTAGGAGGCTGTGATCACAATATGAGTGAGTTCAACTTGAAATCTGATTGGGAGTAAGTGGTCTGATATAGCAGTATTTCAGTGGAGTAAATGAAATTACAGTGCTATGGGCGAGGAGTTGGCCAAAGTAGGAAGGAGATGCTGGCAGGAAGGACAGCAGAGCAGCATTGGTGTGCAGTTCTGGGAAAGATGAGGAGGATGTATTCCAAAAACAAAAAAAAACTGTAAATGGCAAAATAGTACAACAGTAGCTGACAAGGAATTCAAACCTTATGTAAATGCAACAGAGAAAGCATACAACAAAGCAAAAATAAGTGAGAAGACAGAGGATTGGGAAGCTTTTAAAAAATGTAAAGAGAACAACTAAAAGAGTCACTAGGAGGGAAAAATAAAATATAAAAGCAAGCGAGCAAACAAATCCAAAATGGATATTAAAAGTTCTTTCAAGTATGTCAAAAATAAAAGAGTGGATATAGAACCTCTAGAAAATGAGGCCAGAAAAATAATAATGGGGACAAGGAAATAGAAGATAAACTAAATGAGTATTTTGCATCAGCTTTCACTGATGTGCCAGTATTGAAGAGTGTGAGGGAAGAGAAGTGAGTGCAGTTGCTATTACGAAGGAGAAGGTGCTCAAAAAGCTGAAAGACCTAAGGGTACATAAGTTACCTGGAACAGATGAAAGAGGTAGTGGTAGAAATTGTGGAGGTATTAGAAATGATCTTTCAAAAATCATTGGAGTCTGGCATGGTGCCAGAGGACTGGAAAATTGCATAAGTCACTCCACTCTTTAAGAAAGGGGGAAGGCAGCAAAAAGGAAATTATAGATCATTCAGCCTGACCTCAGTGATTGGGAAGATGTTAAAGTCAATTTTTAAGGATGAGGTGATGGAGTACTTGGTGACACAGGACAAAATAGAATAAAGTCAGCATGGTTTCCTGAATGACCTGATGAACTGCTCGCCTGATGAACCTGTTAGAATTTTTTGAGGAGATTATAAGTAGGATGGATAAAGGAGATGTAGTGGATGTATATTTAGATTTTCAGAACACCTTTGACAAGGTGCCACTTATGAGACTGCTTACCAAGTTAAGAGCCCATGGTATGGTTAGAGTATTGGCTGATTGGTAGGAGATAGTGAGTGGGAACAAAAAGATCCTTGTCTGGTTGGCTGCCAGTGACTAGTGGTTTACCACAGGGGTTGGCGTTGGGATTGTTTCTTTCTATTAATAATTTAGCTAATGGAATTCATGGTTTTGTTGCCAAGCTTGAAGATGATACGAAGATTGGTAGAGGGGCATGTAGCGTTGAAGAAACAGAAAGGCTGCAGAAGGACTTAGACAGATTAGGAGAATGGGCAAAAAAGTGGCAAATGAAACACAATGTTAGAAAATGCCTGGTCATGCACTTTAGTAGAATAAATAAATAGGCAGACTATTTTCTAAATGGGGTGAAAATCCAAAAATCTGAGATGCAAAGGGATGTGGGTGTCCTTGTGAAGAACAACCTAAAGGTTAACTTGCACTTAGAGTTGGTGGTGAGGATGGCAAATGCAATGTTAACATTTATTTCAAGAGATCTAGGATTCAAGAGCAGGGATGTGATGCGAAGGCTTTATAAGGCACTTGTGAGGCTCAGCTTGAGTATTGTGAATAGTTTTGGTCTCCTCATCTAAGAAAGGATGTGCTGTCATTGGAGAGGGTTCCAAGGAAGTTCACAAGGACAATTCTGGGAATAAAAGTGTTATCATACAAGGAATGTTTGATAGCTCTGGATCTGTACTCGCTGTAATTTAGAAGGATGAGGGAGGATCTTATTGAAGCCTTTTGAAAGGCCTAGCATGGTAGATGTATGAAAGTATGTTTCCCATGGTGGGGGTGTCTAGGACAAGAGAACACAGCCTCAGGATAGACAGACATCCATTTAAAACAAAGGTGCGAAGAAGCATCTTTAGCCACAGGGTGGTGAACTTGTAGAATTTATTGCCATATGGAGCTGTGGAGGCCAGGTCATTGGGTGTATTTAAGGCAGAGCTTGATAGGTTCTTGATTGGACATGGCATCAAGGGTTATGGGGAGAAGGCTGGGGAGTGAGGCTGAGGGGAGGAAAAAGGATCAGCCATGATTGAATGACCTAATTAGGTCATCCAAATGACCTAATTCTACTCCTATATCTTATGTTCTCAGCACTGAATGGATGCATCTGTGGCCTGCAGCCATTGGTTACTGGGTTGGCATCACTTGCCTCAGGGCTCTGTGGCTCTGGACACACTTTCAGGGACTCTGAGGTTCATTATGTGTGTATTATTTGCTTAATTTTAATAACTCAGCATGATTTGTTCTTTTTTTGAACATTGGATGTTTGACTGTCATTGATGTGTAGGGTTTTTCATGAATTCAATTGTGTTTCTTTGCTTTGAACTCCCTCAAGAAGATGGATCTCAGGGTTGTATATGGTATCTTCTTCTTCTGCCTTTCAACTCCCAAGTGAGCATAGGCCATCAACAACATCTTTTCAGATCAACCTGTCTTGTGCATGTGTCTCCAGCTGTGGCCATGTCATTCCCACTCTCCTGGTGTCGGTTAACACTTCCTTCCTCCGTGTGGACTTGGCCTCCCTCAATTTTGCTTCCCCTGAGGATTTCATGTGAGAGCTTGTCTGGTGATACTGTTTTGGGGCTTCCTCAACATGTGACCTATCCAGCACCACTTCCTTCTCTTGATCTCTGCCTCAGCTGGTGTCTGGTTGGTCCTTTGCCATAATTCTGTATTGTTCACATAGTCTGATGTTTCACATGTTAGCCCCAAAATCTGACGTAGGCATTTGTTGATGAAGGTCTGGATTTTTCTCATTACTTCTGATGTCACATGGTATACAGACTTTAATAAATTTACTTTGAACTTTAAATTTTGAACTCTGAAAAACTTAAGAGGATGTAATTGGCAGTTCTTATGGAACTAAAAGTAGTTTTCCATGAAGCTATATGTTTTAAACCAGCATAAAAATTTCTTCTGACAAGTCAAGCAAACAAAAAATAATAAAAAAAAGATTTGTAAGGTATTAGTTTGAACATTAAAACAGAGTGGACCATTTCTGTATGCCAATGTAAATATTTCTTTGATTAAATTATTCAAAACATGCATAATGGCTTGATATTTAATTGATTACAAATACATAAAAGTATATATTGAAGAAAATAAAATCTGAATTTATTTTAATTAAATGAATCAATCACTAGTGTGAAGGATGAGTCAATAAATTTGAAGTAAAATGTAGTACTGATGAATTTAACCACATCAATCAAAATTTAAGGGTTGTCAGTCACAATTGTAATCATTCAGAGAACATGATTTATCTCAATCAAATAAATTGTTTTGCTTAAGTTAATCTAAAACAATCAAAACAAAAATAGTTTTATTTAGTTTAGGCCATGCAGGTCTTTCCATTAGTGGATGGTTTTGGGGCAAGAATTATACAACTAAGGTATGTGCAAACATTTTTTTTCACAGTGAGTGGTTATAATGTAGGCTTTGCTGCCTGAAAAGTCATTAGAAGCATAATTAATCAGTGCCTTCAAAAGGGAAGTGGATAGACACTTGAGAGGAATAACTCAGTTTGGTAAAAAGCAGGGAAAAGAAATTGATGAGATTACTGTCTGAAAATCTGGCATAGTCAAAGGCCTGAGTTTACTCCTTTTGCACCTTGAAAGTTATATAAATGTATACAAATGACCATTTCTGTTAAAACTGAATGCTGAATTTAAACAAAAGGTATCAGTATTCTATTCAAAAGTTCAAAGATGAAAGTTTCAAGTAAATTAATTATTAGTGTATCAATGAAAATCTACACACAAAGATAGACAAAGACTACATATATATAAATATATATATAAAATACCATCTGATTTTAAAAAAATCTACTTTTAAAATAATTACACACAAATAATTTGCAGGACAATTTTTCAAGAAAGTCCATGAAATGTGAAATTTGTGAGTGCCTTATTGTTTGGCATGAGAGCTCAGCTGTAATTAGAAATGTATTTTGGGCTCTTTCACAGGTTGGACTGTGGCCCTTAATTCAATTGCTCCATGTGACTAAAGTGTTAATGCATGCTTAGAAAATTCATTACATTGTGATAGATGAGTAGAATAGTTTTAGTCGAGTTTTTAGGCTTTGTAAGAGACCTTAAGCCTTAGTTAAATGATGTACGATCAAGATTTGGGACCAGAACATACAAAAGTCAACAATTTATATTGTGGCTGAGGACACAGATTGCAATTACATTAGGTGACTGTTCATTGTTTCTTACATGAAATACTAAAGCACAAGATTTCTTAGTAAGGTTCTTACTCCTGAAAAAATATTCAAAATTATGCTTGAGTATCTCAATCTAAATCTGAATCACTATCAGAACAGATTTGTCAATATGAGGCTAAGTACAGCTCCAATGCCATACTGAAGTTTGCTGGCAACACAGTTGTCATTAGCCAAATCAGAGGTGGTGATGAAGCAGCATATTTGGAGGAAGCTTAAAATTCTGGCTGAATGATGCCACAACAACCTCTCACTCAATGGCAGCAAAGCTGAGGATCTGATTATTGACGACAGGAGAAGGAAACCAGAGCTTCATTAACCATCAGGCTATCAGAGGAAAGGGTTTCCTCAGCATTATCATTGCAGAGGTTACGTCCTGGGTCCAAGACGTAAGTGTCATTACGAAGAAGGCACAGCTGCACCAGTAATTTCTGAGAGGTTAGTGATGATTCGACATGTCACCTACCCCTCTGACCAACTTCTATAACGCACAGTTAAAGAGTACTGTATACTGACTGGCAGCATTGTGGCCTGGTACGGAAGCACCAATATCCTTGAATGGAAAAGCTGACAAAAAGCAGCCCATTCCACCATAGATAAAGCTCTCCCCACCACAGGGCACATCTACAAGGAGCGCTGTTGCAGGAAAGCAGCATCCATCATCAAGGACCCCCACCACCCAGGCCATGTTCTCCCCTTGCTACTGCCATCAGGAAGGAGGTACAGGAGCTTTAGGTCAGGTTTAGGAACTGTTATGACCCCTCAACCATTGGGTTCTTGAATTAGAATGGATAATGTCACCCACCCCAACACTTAACTGATTCCACAACCTATGGACTCACTTTTAAAGGTTCTACAACTCACGTTGTTGAGATTATTTAATCATTATTTTTTCTATTTTGCATTTGTGTAATTTGTTGTCTTTTGCACATTGGTTGCATTTACAGTGAATTACCACAAGAAAATGAATCTCAGGGTAGTATTTGGTAACATTTATGCACTTTGATAACAAATGTATTTTGAATGCTGAATGTTTTGGAGGCCTGAAATTTTATTAACACAGGAGGAATCAGTTGTGAAGCAACACAGATGAACAATTTGTTCAGAGACATCAGGAAAGCATAAGTTGCAATACTTTGTTAACAACTTGTTTTCTTGGAAATGCTGTGGTCTTGACTATGATTATATTGTTTTATTTTAAGATAATTGCATTTAGTTTGTTCACTTCCTGACAACAAGCCGAGATAAGCAAAATCCCCAGACCCACTGATATTTTGGGAAGATCACCTACGAGTTGAAGAAAGGAATATATTTGGTGATGTGGTGACCCACTTTCTGTGCAGGCGAACCAGCTCACAAATAGCCAGCGCACGGGAGGAGACTTTGGTAATGCACCTCTGATGTCATTTCCGCCCGGAGAGGGCAGGCGCTAGGGATTTAAATGCCAGCGCTGCGAAGTTTGAATAAACTAGTCTCGAAACGACTTACCGACTGCGTGTCGTTATTTCAGCGCTGTGTGTAGCACGTCGCTACAGTGGTGACCCCGACAGTCCAAACGTGATTTGGACCAAAGATGACAGACTCTTCATTTGTTCACGCAGTTTAGCTAAAACTGCTGACTTTCTGGACGCTGCGACCACGTGTGGTTTAGCCAAGCAGAAGCCCAGTTCCAGATTCGTCAGATATCCTCTGATTCCACCCATTACTACCACGTGGTGAGTGCCCTTGACCAGGAGACGGCCGCCCAGGTTGCGGATTTCATACAGTCGCCCCCGGAAGAATGCAAATATGAAGCATTCAAAGCACTGCTCATTGGGACCTTTGGCCTCTCACGGCGTGAGCGGGGTGCCCGCCTGCTTCACCTGGACGGTTTGGGAGACAGGCTGCCGTCAGCATTGCTGAATGAAATGCTGTCCCTGGCTGACGGACACAAGCCCTGCCTCATGTTAGAGCAAGTGTTCCTAGAGCAACTGCCCGAGGACATACATCTGCTGCTGGCCGACACAGATTTCAGCGACCCCCGGAAGGTGGCGGCCCGGGCAGACATGCTGTGGAAAGCCAAGAGGGAAAGTGTGGCGTCTGTCAGTCAGATTACCAGGTCACGCGCCCAACAGCAATTTCAGGTACTTCTTACAAGGCAGGCCGTTCACCGTGTTCACAGACCACAAACCGTTGACCTTCGTGTTCACGAAGGTGTCCGATCCCTGGTCGGCTCGCCAGCAGTGACATCTGTCCTACATATCCGAGTACACGATGGATATCCAGCATGTCTCGGGAAAGGACAACGTTGTGGCGGACGCACTCTGCAGACCAGCTGTCCAGGCCCTGTCCCTGGGGGTGGACTATGCAGCACTAGCGGAGGTGCAGCAGGCAGACGATGAGGTGCCCAGCTACAGGACTGCAGTCTCGGGTTTGCAGCTGCAGGACTTTCTCGTAGGCCCAGGTGAGAGGACCTTCCTGTGCGACACGGCTACTGGCCAACCTCGCCCCATCGTCCCGGCAGCCTGGACGCAGCGAGTTTTCGACTCCATACACGGTTTGGCCCACCCATCTATCAGGACAACCATCCGACTGGTCTCCAGCAAGTTCGCGTGGCATGGACTTCGCAAGCAGGTCAGTGAATGGGCCAGAACGTGCGCGCAGTGCCAAACAGCCAAGGTGCAGCGGCACACTAAAGCCCCGCCGCAGCAGTTTGAACCCACCCACCGGAGGTTCGACCACATTCATGTGGATATCGTGGGCCCCCTACCAGTGTCCCGAGGAGCGCAGTACCTCCTAACTATGGTAGACCGGTTCACGAGGTGGCCAGAGGCGGTCCTGCTCACCGACACAACTGCCGACTCCTGCGCCCGAGCACTGATTGCAACCTGGGTAGCATGCTTCGGGGTACCGGCCCACATTACCTCCGACAGAGGCGCCCAGTTCACCTCCAGCCTGTGGTCGACTGTGGCCAGTCTGTTGGGAACGCAGCTGCACCACACAACTGCCTATCACCCACAGTCGAACGGACTAGTGGAACGTTTCCACCGTCATTTGAAGTCAGCTCTCATGGCCCGCCTGAGAGGACCTAACTGGGTGGACGAGCTTCCCTGGGTCCTGCTTGGAATTCGTACAGCGCCCAAAGAGGATCTGCACACCACGTTGGCCGAGTTGGTGTACGGCACACCCCTGGCCGTCCCAGGAGAGTTCATACCAGCCCCAAGGGGGCAAGAGGAAGAACCCGCAGCAGTCCTGGACAGACTACACAAAAGGCTCGGCAACCTGGCCCCCGTACCAACTTCACAGCACGGACGGACCCCGACCCATGTACCCAAAGACCTGCAGAACTGTAAGTTTGTGTTTGTACGAAGGGGCGGACACCAGGAACTGCAACAGCGGCCGTTCGAGGGGCCGTTCAAGGTGATCAACAACAACAGGTCCACGTACGTTCTGGACATTGGGGGGAGAGAGGAGGTTTTCACGGTGGACCGACTCAAATCAGCGCATGTGGACTTGGCGCAGCCGGTCGAGGTTCAGGCACCGCGGCGCAGAGGCAGACCTCCCAAACAGAGGCTGATCCAGACTGTGGACAGACCCACTGATATTTTGGGAAGGTCACCTAAGAGATGAAGAAAGGAATATATTTGGTGATGTGGTGACCCACTTTCTGCGCAGGCGAACCGGCTCACAAATAGCCAGCGCACGGGGGGAGACTTTGGTAATGCACCTCTGACATCATTTGTGTCCAGAGAGGGCGGGCGCTAGGGATTTAAATGCCAGTGCCGCGAAGTTTGAATAAACTAGTCTCGAAACGACTTACCGACTGTGTGTCGTTATTTCAGCGCTGTGTGTAGCACATTGCTACAGTGACATATTTTCGGACTAACTTTCTTTCTTTAGTAATTAAGCCTCCAATGTGTCTGCTGAAATAATGATTAGGGACATAAGTAAATGATTGTTTTTCACTTTATTCTCCAGTGAGCTACCCTCAGTTGACATTAAAGGATAATATTTATGCTACTGGCACGAAATTTCTTTTGGCCACTCTGTGCTAAGAGCTGAACCCTGTGAATACTCATTAGCTGTGGCTCAATGTAGAGACAACCCAAATGAGGCATGATTTCATGCCTCCGAATGAGTCATCCCTCCTTGACTTCGTTCTCTGTCTTACCTGCTGATGATTGACCGAATCACCTTTCCTGACTGCATTGCCTTGAGTTACAGAGATGGGGTAAGGTGCAGAAATGGGCTCTTCACCCCGCTGTGTTTATGGCAACCAGTACATTCAGTGGCCATTTTATTAGGCACCTCCTGCAAATAATAAACTGGCCTCTGAGTGTACAGTATGCTTGTGATCTTCTTCTGCTCCAGGTTATCCACTTCAAGCTTCAATATGTTGTGCATTCATAAGTGCTCTTCTGAACATCACTGTTTTAACTTGTGGTTATTTGACTTAGTGTCACCTTCCTGTCAGCTTGAACCTGTCTGGTCATTCTCCTCTGACCTCTCATTAACAATGCATTTTCACCAACAGAACTGCTGCTACCTAGATTTTTTTTTTTGTTGGTTTCTTTGGACCATTCTCTGTTAACTCTAGAGACTGTTGTGTGCGAAAATCCCAGGACATCAACGGTTTCTCATGACTGAATGTTCCTCAGTTATGAGATACTCAAGCCACCCAATCTGGCACCAACAATCATTCCACTGTCTAAGTTACTTAGGTCACATTTCTTCCCTGTTCTGACATTTGGTCTGAATGACAACTGAACTTGTTGACCATGTTTGCATGTGCTTCAATGCACTGAGTCGCTGCCACAGGATTAGTTGTTTAGATATTTGCATTAACAAGTGTAACTAATAAAGTGGCCGTCAAGTGTACATCTAGGAGCTAATCCCATTTGTCTGCATTATGTCTGTAGCCTTGCTGTTCAATTGTGTGTCAAGATGCTTATTAAATGTTACGATTGCATAAGCCTCCAGAGCCTCACCTGGCATCACCTTATTATATGGCTGCAAATTCTTACCTTTAGGATAAAGTTCCACAAGCCGTAGACAATCTAAATGCATTTTCTCCCCTGATCTAAGACTAAGCTTGTACTGGATTTTGCCTGCCAGCTTGACCAAGCAGAACTTTCCTTTATGACTGGTATATGCACCTACCATGTGATTACAAATTCAGTGTTTCAAATGCTTAATTGTGAATTACATTCCAGTTAGTGATGAAAATCCCAATAGAGACAAGGATTTTAGTAATTTTAGATACTAAAAGTATTGATTGAGGAAGCATGGTAACATAATGGTAAGCAAAACAATTTACTGTACCAGCAATCTGGGTTCAGTTCCCGGCACAGCCTGTAAGGAGTTGATATGTTCTATGTGTAACCGCATAGGTTTCCTCCAGGTGTTCAGGTTTCCTCCAAAGACATACAAACTTGTAGAAAAAATTGGTTATTGTAAACTGTCCTGTGATTAGGCTAGAATTAAAATTGGGGGATTGCTGCATAACAGGCTCAAAGGGCCAAATGTGTATGTCCATGTTGCATGTCAAAATGTAGTCATACTTTTGGTGTAAATTGTTTACTTACACACACACACACACACACACACACACACACACACACACACACACATTTTGACTCTCTTGAAGTATGAATGAAGCATGCTGGAAAACTATACATGCAGCCATTTTCTGAGCAGCAACTGAGCAGCACTGCTTTGAATTAGTATCGTGCAAACTTTTATGATTTTCTGCATTTACTTTCATTACATCAGTATGGCGATTTGAGGGTAGGCAGTTTATGAGTTCTTTTGTTAACAACAGGATCTGTTCTCATAGGGTAAGAGATCAGATATTGTTTAATTGAAACCGTGTTCTGAGCTGTGTCAAACTTTCGGGGGCAGGTTTCGGTGGGTGAAGAGTGGTAACTTTGCTTCTTCTCATCCTGGGACAGCCTGTCCAGATTTTGTACATGTTGATTTCAACAACTCCATTTATACAATTATTCTTATGCTTCCGAGGGAAGGTTAGGTCCAAAGAAATTCTTAAAGGTCTTTATAAAAATAAAGCAGATCCTATTGGTTTGTTACCTGAAAAAATCATTCAAAATAATTTGGTGGAACGCCTTCTTAGCAGAGCTTTCAAACAAGGACTTAGATCTTGCTTGCTTCCTGCATAGCTGCACTTTCAGTGCCACCTCATACAATCCTGAGGGGGCCTATGACGGGGAATATGACTTTCTGAAATCTATACTGGATTGTTCAATTATCAAGAAGATCCTGAAAAGGATATCATGGTCTATGTGGAGGTTCACATTATGTGCTATTTTGAGAACTGTAATCCTTGCAAGCAAATGGAATCATACTGTCAATGGAGAGAAAGAAACACCTGCATTATGCATTTGCAGGTTTTATGAATAAAGTATGAACTCAGAAAATGACTTTTAGACTTTAATTATGGATGAAGACTAAATTGAGGGCTCTTCCACTGTTGCAAGTCGAGAGACTGAAATCCACGTGAAATCAAATGCAAAATTGCATACATGCAAGCAACAATGCATACTTGCTTAAATAACTAGATGACATGGCCTGTGTTGGGAATGACAATATGTCCTCTCCAGATAACCAATGCCCAATTTATTCACTGCCTCTACATATAAATGAGCATTTAGGAGACTGGAGGAATGGGTTTAGTACAAGCTGCAAGAATCTTCTGCAGTGTGGGAACTCAGTTTATAGCAATGTCTGAAGGCAGAATAAAGCAGTCTGGCTTAACTACGTTATTCTTGGTTAGACTATCTTGTTATTTGCATATATTGTGGAATAACTGCATTTCAAGATTGCAAAGTATATATGTATTAGGAACAATTCTCAAGAATTGGGCACTTTATTAGATGCCCGTATGAGAAGCCACCGGTGAAAGTGGGGTTGATGTGCTGCTCTGATGATGTGTTTATAAAAAAGAGGTTTTCAATTTCCAGTGCCAGCTATCTTGCTGGCAAACGTACACTCTCTGGTAAATAAATTTGATTATTGCTGAGCTAGGTTGCTGTATCAGTGGAACATTAGAACCGCTTGTGTCCTTTGTTTCACGGAATCTCGGTTAACCACTTCCATACTGGACGCAGCAATTTGAATGGATGGGTTCACAATATACCGTCAAGATAGTTTGGTTGAGTCTGTCAAAAGCAGAGGTGGAGGTGTATGTCTCATGATCAACTCCTCGAGGTTTACTAATGTGCCAGTGAAGTCCCAAAATTGCACCCCGGACCTGGAATACCTTGCACTTAAGTAGCAGCCATTTTACCTGCCATAGGAGATTTCAGCGATCATTTTGGTACATCCCACCCCAGGCCAATGTCAAACAGACTCCAGAATGAACTGAGTGATGTAATCAACAGGTATGAAACAGCATGTCCTGATGCCTTCACCATCATTTTGGGGGATTTTAGCTGGGCCAACTTGATAAAGTCATTAATAGTTATTATCAACAAATCGCCTGTATTATCAGAGGAAATAGCACACTAGACCACTGTTAGACTAAGATCACCTGGCTGTACTTCTACTCCCTGAGTTTAGGCAGAGACTGAAGACTGAAGCACCAGTAGTGTAGGACAAGAGGGAATAGATCAGAGAAGCACGGGGGGCACTTACGGGACTGCTTTATGGCTCTGAAAACTTACTGTACATTCCCAAACCTAAGGGCTAAATCTGTGGCATTTACATCTGGTGACCCAGATCTGTATAAGAAAACCAGGTATGACCTGCTGAGGGCTATTTCAAGAGCCTAGAAAGAGTTCTGAGAGAGGTTGGAGGCAACATTAGATGCACATCAACTCTGACAGGGTTTGCAAGCAATTACTTCCTGCAAAGCTAAATCCAACATCATGAATGACAGTGATGCTTCACTACTAGACAAGCTCGTTTTTATGCTCGCTTTGAAAGGGAGCACAAAACCCACAGCTATGAGGATCCCTGCAGCATCCAGTGACCTGGTGATCTCTGACTTGGAGTCCGACATTAGGCTGGCTTTCGAAAGGGTGAACCCTCACAAGCCAGCAGGGCCCATTAGAATACCAGGCAAAGCTCTGAAAACATGTGCCAACCAACTGGTGGGAGTATTCAAAGACATTTTCAATCTCTCGCTGCTACAGGCATAAGCTCCCATCTGCTTCAAATGGGCAACAACTTAACCATTGCCCAAGAAGAGCAGTGTGAGCTGCCTTAACGACCATCATCCAGGAGCACCCACATTTACATTGATGAAATGCTTTGCAATGTTGGTCATGGATGGATTCAATTCCTGTCTCTGGAAGGACCTGGAATCACTGCAATTTGCCTATCGCCACAATAGGTCTATAGAGTAGACACAATCTCAGTGGCTCTCCATGTGGCCTTGGATCATTTGGACAATGTAAATACCTCTGTCAAGATGCTGTTTATTGACTATAGCTCAGTATTTAACACCATCATTCCTACAGTCCTGATTGAAAAGCTACAGAACCTAGGCCTCTATACCTTCATCTGCAAAACGATCCTAAACTTCCTAACCAGAAGAGCACAATCTGTGTGGTTTGAAAATAACATCTCCACCTCACTGACAATCAACACTGGTGCACTCTCTTTACATTCATGACTGTGTGGCTAGGCATAGCTCAAAATGCCATCTATATATTTGCTGAAGATATGACCATTGCTGGCAGAACTTCAGGTAACGACAAGAGATATAACAGTTAGTTTAGTGGTGTTGCAGCAATAACCTTGCACTCAACGTCAGGAAGACCAAAGATCTGATTCTAGACTTCAGAAAGAGTAAGACAACGGGACACAAAATAATCCTCAGGGCAATCAGAAGTGTAGAGAGTGAGTAATGTCAGGTTCCTCAGTTCAGTATCTCTGAGGATACCTAACCTGGATGCGAAGTATTGATGCAGCTATAAAGAAGGCAAGATAGCAGCTATATTTCATTCGGTGTTTGAGGAGATCTGGTGTGACAACTAAAACTTTCAAAATTTCTACAAATGTGCCA
Source organism: Hemitrygon akajei (assembly GCF_048418815.1). NCBI lineage: Eukaryota > Metazoa > Chordata > Chondrichthyes > Myliobatiformes > Dasyatidae > Hemitrygon > Hemitrygon akajei. The sequence goes on from NC_133125.1 coordinate 113,693,026, forward strand.
TGGAGAACATTCTGACTGGCTGCATCACCGTCTGGTATGGGGGAGGGAGTGGAAGCTACTGCGTAAGATTGAAGTAAGTCACAATTATTGAGCCTTAGAAATAGACAGTATTGAACCTAACCCACTACACTCCTGCTGACCAGTAAGTACAGTACCTCCTAAATTTCAATGACTGGTCATTCAAGTGCTTCTCTAGAAACTTCTTAAATATTATGAGAGTACCAGCTAGCGATTGAAAAGATTCTCTGGATCTTGATCTCTTTATTGCTAATTGCCGACGGGACATCAACCGTCTCGACTTCACCACACCATGTCCCAATTCCAACCTCACTCCTTCCGAACGCTCTGCTCTCTGCTCCCTCCGCACCAATCCCAACCTCACTATAAAACCTGCTGATAAGGGGGGAGCTGTTGTAGTCTGTCGTACTGACCTCTACCTGGCCAAGGCACAGCGACAACTCTCTGATACCTCCCCTTATTTACCCCTTGATCATGACCCCACTAAGGAGCACCAGGCCATTGTCTCCTATACCATCACCAACCTTATCAGCTCTGGGGATCTCCCATCCACTGCCACCAACCTCATAGTTCCCACACCTCACATTTCCTGTTTTACCTCCTACCCAAGATCCACAAACCTGTCTGTCCAGGTAGACCCATTGTCTCAGCTTGCTCCTGCCCCACCAAACTCATTTCTGCATACCTTGACACTGTTTTATCCCCCCCCCCCCGTTCAATCCCTTCCCACCTATGTTCGTGACACTTCTGATGCTTTGAATCTTTTCAATGATTTTAAGTTCCCTGGCCCCCACCGCCTTATTTTCACCATGGACGTCCAGTCCCTATATACCTCCATCCCCCACCAGGAAGGTCTCAAAGCTCTTCGCTTCTTTTTGGATTCCAGAACTAACCAATTCCCCTCTACCACCACTCTCCTCCATCTAGTGGAATTAGTTCTTACTCTCAATAATTTCTCCTTTGGCTCCTCCCACTTCCTCCAAACCAAAGGTGTAGCCATGGGCACCCGTATGGGTCCCAGTTATGCCTGGCTTTTTGTTGGCTTTGTGGAGTAGTTCATGTTCCAAGCCTATATGGGTATCCATCCCCCTCTTTTCCTTCACTACATCAACGACTGCATTGACGCTGCCTCCTGCACACATGCTGAGCTTGTTGACTTCATTAACTTTGCCTCCAACTTTCACCCTGCCCTCAAATTTACCTGGTCCATTTCTGACACCTCCCTCCCCTTTCTTGATCTTTCTGTCTCCATCTCTGGAGATGGCTTATCTACTAATATCTACTATAAGCCTACAGACTCTCACAGCTACCTGGACTATTCCTCTTCCCACCCTGTTTCTTGCAAAAATGCTATCCCCTTCTCACAATTTCTCCACATCTGCTCTCAGGATGAGGATTTCATTCCAGGACGAAGGAGATGCCTTGCTTTTTTAAACAAAGGGGCTTCCCTTCTTCCACCATCAACTCTGCTCTCAAACGCATCTCAAACGCATTTCCCGCACATCTGTCCTCACCCCACTCGGGATAGGGTTCCTCTTGTCCTCACCTACCACCCCACCAGCCTCCGGGTCCAACGTATAATTCTCCATAACTTCCGCCACCTCCAACGGGATCCCACTACCAAACACATTTTTCCCTCCCCCCCCTTTCTGCTTTCCACAGGGATCGTTCCCTACACGACTCTCGTGTCCACTCGTCCCCCCCCCCCCCCCATCCCTTCCCACTGATCTCCCTCCTGGCACTTATCCTTGTAAGCGTAACAAGTGCTACACCTGCCCTTACACTTCCTCCCTCACCACCACTCAGGGCCCCAGACAGTCCTTCCAGGTGAGGCAACACTTCACCTGTGAGTCGGCTGGTGTGGTATACTGCGTCCAGTGCTCCCGGTGTGGCCTTTTATATATTGGTGAAATCCGACGCAGACTGGGAGACCATTTCGCTGAACACCTACGCTCTGTCTGTCAGAGAAAGCAGGATCTCCCAGTGATGACACATTTTAATTCACATCCCATTCCCATTCTGATATGTCTATCCATGGCCTCCTCTACTGTCAAGATGAAGCCACACTTTATATACCGGCTGGGTAGCCTCCAACCTGATGGCATGAACATTGACTTCTCTAACTTCCGTTAATGCCCCTCCTCCCCTTCTTACCCCATCCCTGATATATTTAGTTTTTCCCCCCTCCTCTTTTTTCTTTCTCTCTTTCTGCCCATCACTCTGCCTGTTCTTCATCTCCCTCTGGTGCTCCCCTCCCCCTTTCTTTCTCCCTAGGCCTCCCGCCCCATGATCCTTTCCCTTCTCCAGCTCTATATCCCTTTTGCCAATCACCTTTCCAGCTCTTAGCTTCACCCCTCCCCCTCCGGTCTTCTCCTATCATTTCGCATTTTCCTCTCCTCCTCCTACTTTCAAATCTCTTACTATCTTTCCTTTCAGTTAGTCCTGACAAAGGGTCTCGGCCCGGAACGTCGACAGTGCTTCTTCTTATAGATGCTGCCTGGTCTGCTGTGTTCCACCAGCATTTTGTGTGTGTTGCAACAATGTTTATTTGTTTTATTACTAAGTGGGCTTCAATGTACTTGTTAAATATCTAATTCATTCTTCTGTGTATCATTTGAAAGATTTATTAGATCCTCTGCCTGTGTTCCCAATCAGTCCTCACATAGATACCAGAGGTGGAGATCATCAACAATTTCAATATCTCTGAGGACCTAACCTGCTCCCAACATATCAATGCAGCTATAAAGAAAGCAAGACAGCGGCTATATTTTATTGGGTGTTTGAGAAGATTTGGTTTGTCACCTAAAACACTTGAAAAGTTCTGGATGTAACATGTACCATAGAAAGCATGCTGAGGAAATTCATAAAATTAGTCATCTCCATCATGGGTACTAGTCTCCACAGTATCCAAGACATCTTCAAGGAGCAGTGCCTCACGAAAGTGGTGTCCATCGTTAAGGATCCCCACCATTCATCATATGCCCTCTTCTCATTGTTACCTCATTCTCATCGGGAAGGAGGTACAGAAGCCTAAAGGCACAAACTCACCAATTTAGGAACAGCTTCTTCCCCTTTGCCATCCAGTTTCTTAATGGACATTGAATCCATGATGACTACGTCACTACTTTTTAATTTCTGTTTTATGTTGTACCACTTATTTTAATTTAACTATTTAATTGACATATATATGTCTACTGTATATATATATATCTACTGTAATTCATTTTTCTCTATTTATTGATATTGTATTTGATTGTATAGCTGCCATAAAGTTAACAAATTTCACAGTAAATGCCAATGATAAACCTGATTCTGACACCTGTACACCTGCTCATTAATGCAAATATCTAATTGGCCAATCATGTGGCAATAACATAATCAAAAAAAGCATACAGATATCAAGAGGTTCTGTTGTTGTTCAGTCAAAATGTCAGAATGGTATCTAAGTGACTTTGACTGCAGAATGATTGTTGGTACCAGACAGGGTGGTTTGAAAATCTCAGAACTTCGCTGATTTCCTTGGATTTTTACGCACACAGTTTCTAGAGTTTGCAGAGAATGGTATGAAAGCAACAAATATCCAGTGAGTGGAAGTACTGTGCGTAAAAATGCATTGTTAATGACAGAGGTCAGAGGAGAATGGCCAGACTGGTTCAAACTGACAGGAAGGCAACAGTAACTCAGATAGCCACACTTTACAACGGTGCTGTGCAGAAGATACACATCCAACCTTGAAGTGGATGGGTTTCAACAGAAGACCATGAACACAGTCAATAGCCACTTTGTTAGGTACAAGGAATATCTAATAAAGTGATCACTGAGTGTATATTTACAGTGGTTCTATGCTAAATTAATTATGTTGAAATAAAAGAATAATACCTGGAAATATAGTTGCACCCAGGGCACGTGTACAAATGCATGTCACTGTCTCACGTGGATGGAGCCAAAGTGATAATCCATGTGGGCTAGCAGTGACTGAAAGGAGAGGGCAGGCCTTTAACAAGTAAACTCATCACAAAGTATGCTATCCCTAAGCTATGTTTCATATGTAAATTTGTAAACTTAGAATATCACTATGTTTATTTAAGTCTTGGTTATAAACTAGATATTGTAAAGCTCTCCTTCAAGTTGTTGTTTCAAGGAAGAGGTTAAGAGCCAACCCTGTTGCAGGAGCCAAAATAATCTTGATCTTTCCAGAATCAACAGATTCTGGCATTGTATCGGATGACTGGAAAATTGCAAATGTTATTCCGCTATTTAAGAAGAGTGGGGGGCAGCAGAAAGGAAACTAGAGACCTGTTGGCTTGACATCAGTGGTTGGGAAGTTCTTGGAATCGATTGTTAGGGATGAGATTATGGAGTACCTGGAGGCACATGATAAAATAGGCCAAAGCCAGCATGGTTTCCTGAAAGGAAGATCCTGCTTGACAAACCTACTGCAATTCTTTGAGGAAATTACAAGCAGGGTAGACAAAGGTGATGCAGTATCCATGGTGTTCTTGTATGTTCAGAAGGCCTTTTACAAGGTGCCATACATGAGGCTGTTTAGCAAGATAAAAGCCCATGAAATTACAGGGAAGTTACTAGCATGGGTGGAGCATTGACCAGACGGCAGAAAACAGAGAGTGGGTACAAAGGGATTCTATTCTGGCTGGCTGCTGCTTACCAGTGGAGTTCCACAGGGGTCGATGTTGGGACCACTGCTTTTTACAATGTATGTCAATGATTTGGACTATGGTATTAATGGATTTGTGGCTAAATTTGCCGATAATACGAAGATAGCTGGAGGAGCAGGTAGTGTTGAGGAAACAGACAGCCTGCAGAGAGACTTAGATAGTTTAGGGGAACAGGCAAAAAGTGGCAAATGAAGTACAATGTTGGAAAGTGCATGGTCATGCATTTTGGTGGAAGAAATAAACAAGCAGACTGTAATTTAGATGGGGAAAGAATTCAAAATGCAGAGATGCAAAGGGACTTGGGAGTCCTTGTGAAAGATACCCTAAAGGATAACCTCTAGGTTGAGTTGCTTGTGAAGAAGGCGAATACAATGTTGGCATTCATTTCTCTAGGTATAGAATATAAGAGCAGGAATGTAATGTTGAGGCTCTATAAAGCACTTGTGAGACCACACTTGGAGTATTGTGTGCGGTTTTGAGCTCCTTATTTTAGAAAGGATATACTGACATTGGAGATGGTTCAGAGAAGATTCACAAGAATTATTCCAGGAATGAAAGGGTTACTGTATGAGGAACGTCTTTCAGCTTTTTGGCTGTACTTCCTGGAGTTCAGGAGAATGAGGGGGGATCTCATAGAAGCATTCCGAATGTTGAAAGGCCTAAACAGATTAGATATGGCAAAGTTACTTCTCATGGAAGGGAATTCTAGGACAAGATGGTACGGCTTCAGGGTTGAAGGATATCCATTTAGAACAGAGATGTGGAAAAATTACTAGAGACAGAGGGTGGTAAATCTGTGAAATTTGTTGCTACGAGTGGCTATGAAGGCCATGTCATTGGATGCATTTAAGGCAGAGATAGATAGGTTCTTGATTAGCCAGGGCATCAAAGGGTATGGTGTGAAAAAAGGAGAGTGGGGATGACTGGAAGAATTGGATCAGTCCATGATTGAATGCCGAAGCAGATTCAATGGGCCTAATGGTCTATTTCTGTTCCTATATCTTATGGTCTTATGGGGTTATAATGCTTGCTTCTTACTTGCATTACTTGACAGTCCATAAATTGATCAAAAGATTGTCAAGGTATTTGCTGATAGGCAGTTAGAAACCTAGAGAACGGAGTTTAGTCAAGATGGCGTTAAACAGCGACTCCTTTGCTTGCATCTTCGGAAACTGCTCTATTTCCATCTTTACTATTTATATTTTTCCCTTTCAGGTTTCTTTTGAAGACCCTGACCTGGAGATACACACTGACTTTGGTTCTTCATGGGGATGGGACCCACTCTCGTGTTTCAAGACAGGCCGTTAACCGACATGCCAAAAGCGTGACCTAAGATTTCTGCTTGCCTTTGGAGGCTTAGTGTTTTGGGGCTCTGGAAATGGGCAGATCGAAGGTCAGTGTTCTGACAGACTGGTGTGTCCTGGGAGCTGGAAGATTTTTGGCTGTGTGCCCAGAGACTTGATATCTTTGGGCATAGAGCTTGGAAAAAGTAACGTAATGAACTTTTAACATCATGAACCAGTGAGCTGTTTGTTATGGCTCCCTTCTTGCTATGAAATGGAGAAACCTCTTTCACCCTTATTAAAGAGAGAGAAAGAGGGAGAACCTGTGGTATGTCGAATACCGGGTGAAACACAAAGTCTTTGGAGTACTTCAAGTCTGTGTCTTTGCTGTTGTTTTTGCTCATGCTTGAGTGTTCGGTGGTGGATACCAATGGTATTTTTGCCAATGGGAGGAAGGGAGATTGTTGCTTGCTGACACTTATGCATGGGAAGGAGGGGAGTTGGGGGGAACTTTGGGGTTCTAACATTTAACAGTCATTCATTCTTCGGGGCACTCCTCTGTTTTTATGGATGGTTGCAAAGAAAAAGCATTTCAGGATGTATATAGTACACATTTCTCTGACATTATATTACCTTTGAAACCTTTGTATATAACTCAATATGGCAATGCACTTCTTTCCCAGGATTCAGGATCTGTGATTGACTTGGAGTAAATTTGAATCTTCTGCATCTACTTGGGATTCCTGAACATTGATACAATTATGTAGGATTAAATATGACAATTTCCATTTAGTTTTAAATGGAAGACCCAGATTATTTTCTTACCTAAACTGTTTGGTAAATATCCATGCATATAACGAAAATAATCAGTTTTCAGCCTTGTACTCACAGATAACACTGAACAACAAAGATTTTGCTTCCTGAATACTTCTGAGTATATCCTAAAGATTTTGGGCTGCTGATCAAGAAAATTCCCTACCAGGCAGAATTCAAGTCAAAATAATGCCAAGATTAAGGAAAGTAGTTTTGTTGGTCCTAGAATTGAAAATACTCGTGGACTAAGATGTTAACTGTCCTGTGCTATCATCAGTGGGATCATCAATTGATTTGCCACCTGTCTTCAGGAGTTTCGGCCCACTTATGATCAAGACTCCCTCAAGGTGGTAGGCCAGCAGTGCTAAAGCACCACCTCCCACAGATGAGCTTAACACCTTGGCATCTGCCTCTATCAGAGTTGTTGGTCGCTTCCATCCAACAGATAGTCTACTCTTCAGGTGTCTATGCAGCTACTGAAGAGTTTACAAAAGATGGATACACTATCCAACTATCTGCCCCTCTGGATGTACTTAGTCCACACCCATGATTATCCTGCCTCTGCTGCATCAGCTACAGCCCTGCTGGTTGACTTGATCTCTCTTAACTCAACTAAACCAAACCTGTACTCAAATCAAACAGGTCATCAATTTGAAGAATTTCTAGTGGGACCAGAGAAAATTGCATGGAAGGCATTCAAGGATGCTGTTGAAAGTTTTCTTGCCAACTACAGAGGACCAAATCACATCCAGCTAGTTGAAACATGCTTCAAGTACACAAAACTATGAAGTGCAACATGTCACTAAAGATTAATTTTCTGCTTTTCCAATTGGGCTTCTTTCCTGCAAATCTTGATGCTGCTAGTGAAGGGCAAGGTGAAAGTTTCACAAGGTCATTTTGTCATGAAGAAATGGTATCAGGACAACTGGAATCCGTTATTGCTGGCTGATTACTGTTGGACACTTAAGTGAGAAGGCTTAGACACTGAGTACAAATGAAAATCACCAACAAAACATTTTTAACTTAGTTGAACTATTGCAAAGCATCAGCACAGTTATGCAATTATGCACATTATGACAGTTAATTTCTTCTTTCTCCAAATTCTTACATGTTACAATAAGTCTGAAATTATATTTACGTTCAACTTCAAGCAGTCTATCATTACCACAGAACAAAAATTCTGAGGAAGCAGCACTTTTTAAAACCAAATGTTGTCCAGTGTAATGTGTTCTCTGATGAATTTCAGGATTCAACTGATTTTTAAAGGGCAGGTGACAGTTTTAGCCTCTTCTTATGAGGTAAATATTCCTCAGATATAAATTATTTTCAAATTTCTAATCTGTTTTCCTAGTGCAGTTGAAAACATTCCACTTTAGCTTGCTGCTACTGCTTGAAGGAGAGCTGAATGGAACAACATAATTCTCTGATCATCCTCTGGTTACGCTATTGCACAACAATACTCTAGAGTTTGCAATTATTTATTGATAAACAGGATTGCAAGGTTTCATTATTAATTACCATTTTACCATTTCCCGTCAAACTTGTCTCAACACGGACTCTGTTGCAGGGTCTACACATCTGTTCAGGCAGGCTGAACAACAGGTTTGACTACTGAGCTCATGAGTATGCACATTCCAGCTAATTACTGGTTAATTATGTTGGCATTTAACTCCCTTCTTTTCATTCTCATCTTTTCGAGACTTGACCAAAAGCACAGCAGCATTTACACTCCCTGCTTAACCTCGTCCTTGTCCAGGAAAGAGAACTACCATTTCGACAGACACTGTAAAGGAACTGTATTTAATTAGTATTTAAGTATTGCTTCCAGCTTTGATGTTGGCTTTTAGCATTCAGTTTGATAGTTTTAGATAATGGCCCGTCTGGCCTTGCATATAATGTTTTTCTTGTTATCTAAATTCTACAACATTTCTCATTAAAGTCGGTGAACTGTTGACCCACTGCAGCGTCTCTGCACTTGGGTCATATCCAAATGTTCTGACAAAACTAGATTCCCCATTAGGGAAGGTCTCAGAGCTGACAAGTCTTTTGTATGATGTATACAGATAAGAAGTTCATAATAATTTAGAACTATTTCCAATGCTCCACACAGAAAAGACAAACTTCGCATTCTATTTATGGCTTGAAGTTCCAAAGCTAAGAAAGTAAGCATGATTTCATTTCCATATGATGCAAAGCCTTTTTGTTTCCAGGATGTCAACTGATGTGCAGACAAAGAAATACAAGAGCTAAAGTTTACAAGTTTAATCGGTTTATTAATAATCAGATTACTTGAAGTACACAGGCATTCATATATCCCTTAGAACTGTTACTGATTTCTCATTCATATCACTGTTCTAGACTTCTACTTCAAAACTCAAAATTTACAGAGGTGTATAAGATGATAAGAGGCATCGATAAAGTAGGTGGACAGAGATCTTTTCCTAGGGTGGAAATGGCAAATATGAAGGGGCATAATTTTAAGGTGATTGGAGGAAAGTATAGGTCAGAGATAGTTTTTTTTTACAATGAGATTGGTGGGTGCATAGAACATGCTGCCAGGGTGGTGGTGGAGATGGGTACATTAGGGACATGACTCTTAGATGGGCAAGTGAATGATAGAAATATAGAGGGCTACGTAGGAGGGAAGACTTGGATTGATCTTCGAGCAAGTTAAAAGATTGGCACAACATCATGGGCCAAAGGGCCTGTACTGCCCTGTAAAGTTCTATATTTTATGTTTCTGAAGCTTGTGTGAACTCTGTGAGATGAACTGATCATGCTTAATTTAATTGGTGGCAGCCTGCTCTGAGTTCTGAATTCAGGAGTCTCCCTCTGCTACGGTTGTTTTTAAATTGCTACTAAAATGTTGCTAATTTTGTACATTTTCTATTGATCTATCAGAATTTTCTGGACCTTCATATATCTTGCAAGGACATAGGCACATATTTGAAATTGTTCTGCCAATGAACTGGTGTTTTTTCTTGTTGCCTTCCTCCTTAGCTCAGGATGGCTCACAAGAACACTACCTTTCTCTGACTACTTTTGATTCAAGCTGAACTCACAAATGGGTCTTCATCCATTGGCACAGGATTACCTACAGCAGATCCTGAACCTATTGACTTCAGAATCCTTTACCCCAGGCAGAATACAGCATTAATGGTAAGACTCTTGGTAGTGTGGAGGATCAGAGGGATCTTGGGGTTCAAGTCCATAGGACACTGAAAGCTGCTATGCAGGTTGAGTCTGTGGTTGAGAAGGCATTCGATACATTGGCCTCCATCAACCATGGGATTGAGTTTAAGAGCCGAGAGGTAATGTTACAGCTATATAGGACTCTGGTCAGACCCCACTTGGAGTACTGTGCTCAATTCTGGTCGCTTCACTACAGGAAGGATGCGGAAACCATAGAAAGGGTGCAGAGGAGATTTAAAAGGATGTTGGATGGATTGACCTCATGCTGGGGCTATACGGCGTTGAGGCCCCTGGGTGGTGGATGGGGGATCCCTCGTGTGAGGGGTGCACCGGATAATATGGAAGAACCAACATAGCCTAGGAGAAGGAACTCCGATTCCAAACCCGGGTAGATAGGACTCGTTAGCCTTGGATGGCAGCCGATCTAGGAGAAGGTAAACCCTGATTTCAAACCCGGGCAGGTGGAGCTCGTTAGTATGGAAATGCCATCGCCTAGGGGAAGGTGACCCCGACAGAAAACCCCTGGTCCTCCAGGTTGGAGGTTGTGCCAACACAGATGCCTTGTGCAGGAAGGCACAGAGTCGACTGTACTTCCTAAGAAGGTTGGCGTCATTCAATGTCTGTAGTGAGATGCTGAAGATGTTCTATAGGTCAGTTGTGGAGAGCGCCCTCTTCTTTGTGGTGGCGTGTTGGGGAGGAAGCATTAAGAAGAGGGACGCCTCACGTCTTAATAAGCTGGTAAGGAAGGCGGGCTCTGTCGTGGGCAAAGTACTGGAGAGTTTAACATCAGTAGCTGAGCGAAATGCGCTGAGTAGGCTACGGTCAATTATGGATAACTCTGAACATCCTCTACATAGCACCATCCAGAGACAGAGAAGCAGTTTCAGTGACAGGTTACTATCGATGCAATGCTCCTCAGACAGGATGAAGAGGTCAATACTCCCCAATGCCATTAGGCTTTACAATTCTACCGCCAGGACTTAAGAACTTTTTAAAAGCTATTATTATTGCTTTTTGAGATAGTGATTTAGATGCATATCATATTTTTTACTGAGTTAAGTGTTGTATGTAATTAGTTTTGCTACAACAAGTGTATGGGACATTGGAAAAAAGTTGAATTTCCCCATGGGGATGAATAAAGTATCTATCTATCTATCTATCTATCTATCTATGAGCTAACAACCCGTTCACGTAAAAGAAGCAATGGTTACAGAAACCGTCAACAGATTGTCAACCACTAACCCAGATCTCGGGAAAAGCAGGGCCCCATTCAGGAGGCTGATGACACGCTGCAACCAAACCCGTCAGGAAGCTGCAGGGCTGACAACCCTCCTTCACCTGAGGAAAACCCATAATGGAGGTTCCAAAGCTGCTCTCACAGAAGAAATCTATCCTAATCGGAACATGGAATGTGAGATCGCTTTGGGAGACAGGTAGGTGCGCACAGGCAGTGAAGGAAATGAACCAATACCACCTCACACTCCTGGGCATGTGCGAAGCAAGGTGGAATACTTTTGGTGAGACCAAACTGCAGACGAGAGAAACTCTGCTCTATTCCAGCAAAGAAAAAGAGGAAGACCCGCATGAGGCTGGTGTGGCCCTGATGTTGTCCAAAGAAGCATCCAGAAGTTTGATAGAATGGGAACCAGTGTCCGACCGTATCATCACAGCCAGGTTCGAGTCCAGATTCCAGAAGGTATCCATTATCCTGTGCTACGCCCCAACTAACAACGCAGAGGAAGAAGAAAAAGATCTCTTCTACACCCAGCTTCAAGCAGTAGTTGGACAGGTACCTAATCAAGATATGTTGATCGTCATGGGAGATCTGAATGCCAAAGTAGGCAGCGATAACACTGGCAGGGAGAGAGAGATGGGCCAGAATGGTTTGGGGAATATGAATGAAAATGGAGAACTCCTTACCGACTTCTGTGCCTTCAACGAACTGCCATTGGAGGTAACCTCTTTCCCCACAGATGCTGCCGCAAGATAACCTGGGTCTCGCCTGACCATCAAACAGAGAACCAGATTGAGCACATCATAGTCCGCCAGCGCTGGAGAAGTTCATTGCAAGATGTGAGAGCCAAAAGAGGAGCAGTTATTGGATCTGACCACCATTGGTTGTTGCAAAGCTGAAGATGAAGCTGTCAGCCAAGAAGAAGCAACAGAACACGCGAATAAAATTTGATGTTAGAAAACTACAGACGGAAGAGAACAAGAAAGATTTCCACATCACCTTGCAAAATCGCTTTGGGGCTCTTCAAATAGAGGAACAAGATGAGAGAACAGTGGAACACGCCTGGATTACCTTCAAGCAGGGCACTGTAGGAGCCTGTGAAGAAGTACTGGGAAGACCACCAGTCAACAGTAAACCTTGGATCAGGGACGAGACATGGCAGAAGGTGGAGGAGAGGAAAAAGCTCAAACAGGAGTTGAATCAGGCCAGAACCCGGCAACAGAAACAAATCGCCGCCAACAGGTACAGCGTGATGGCCAAGGAGGTGAAGAAACAGCTCAGAAAGGACAAGAGGTCACACTTCAATGAAATAGCTGAGCGAGCAGAAACAGCGGCCAGTAAAGGGGACCTCAAGGCACTCTACACGACAACTAAACTTTTGAGAGGGAAGAAAAGCAATTTCAACAGACCTGTTAGAGACAAGACAGGCCATCTGCTCACTTCGGTTGAAGATCAGCTGGCGAGATGGAAGGAACACTTCCAGGAAGTATTGAATAGACCACCACCACTGAACCCACCTGACCTGGAGCCTGGAGACCCACTCAACATCAATATAGGTGAAATCACCAAGCAAGAAATTCGAAAAGCCCTGAAAAGCTTGAAGACCGTCAAGGCTGCTGGAGAAGACAACATTCCTGCAGAAGCATTGAAAGAGGGTGGAGAGGTTATGGTGGACCATTTGCATATACTGCTGAATTTGATATGGAGAACAGGAGAGATCCCAACAGATTGGAAGAAGGGCCTCCTTGTGAAGCTGCCAAAATCTGGAGATCTTTCACTGTGTGGCAAGTGGAGGGGGATCACCTTGTTGTCCATTCTTAGCAAAGTTCTCACCAGGGTCATCTTGGAGCAGATGAAAGACGCCATTGACCAGAGACTTAGAGATGAGCAGGCAGGGTTCAGGAAAGAGAGATCATGCATTGACCAGATAGCTACACTTAGAGTCATTGTGGAGCAGACAATAGAATGGCAAACTCCACTATATGTGTGTTTTCTTGATTTTGAGAAGGCATTTGACAGCCTGGACAGAAAGTCAATGTGGAGCATCTTCCGACACTATGGTGTACTGGAAGAGATGGTAAATATCATCAAGCAGCTTTATGATGGCTTCTCATGCAGGGTCATCCACGATGGAAGACTGTCCGAAGAGTTCCTGGTCACTACTGGAGTCAGACAGGGATGCCTGCTGTCGCCTCTACTTTTTCTTGTGGTACTCGACTGGGCTACAAGAACAGCCTATGCTGGCTCAGAGAGAGGCATCCAGTGGACGTTAACAGGGAAATTGGAAGACCTGGCTCCGTATATTCAGCTCCAATGTGAAAGCCATCCTGCTATATGGATCTGAAACATGGAGAATCACGAACACCAGCTGCAACAAGATCCAGCCCTTTCTCAACAAATGCCTCCGGCAGATCCTCCGCCTCAAGTAGTACGACAGAGTGTCAAACCTAGACCTATGGAAGAGAACAAACCAAGAGCCCATTGTATTCCAGATAAGGAGGAGGAAGTGGAGATGGGTCGGCCACACCTTGAGGAAGAGCTCGTCAAATGTCACTGGACAATCACTCAAATGGAATCCACAAGGGAAGAGAAGAAGAGGTCGCCCAAAGCAAACCTGGAGGCGTAGGCTTTTGGATGAACTGAAAGCCGCCGGCCAAACTTGGGAGACTGCAAAAACATCTGCTAGAGATCGCAGCAAGTGGAGGACTTTTGTTGAGGCCCTATGCTCCATAAGGAGCGAAAAGGATTAAAGTAAAGTGCATGGATTGGGAAGCATGCCTTATGACAATAGGTTGAGTGAACTCAGCCTTTTCTCCTTGGACTAACAGGTGATGAGAGGTGACCTGATAGAGATGAACAAGATAATGAGAGGCATTGATCATGTGGATCGTCAGAGACTTTTTCCCAGGGCTGAAATGGCTAATACGAGAGGGCACAGTTTTAAGGTGCTTGGAAGTAGGTCCCGAGGAGATGTTAGGGGTAAGTTTTTTATGCAGAGAGTGGTGAGTGCGTGGAATGGGATCTCGGCGGTGGTGGTGGAGGCAAACATAGGGTCTTTTAAGAGACTCCTGGATAGGAGCTTAGAAAAATAGAGGGCTGCCGGTAACCCTAGGTAATTTCTAAGGTAAGGACATGTTCAGCACAGCTTTGTGGGCCGAAGGGTCTGTATTGTGCTGTAGGTTTTCTGTTTCTATGAGACTTTTGTTATGAATGAGGAGCAACTCTGATGGGCAGAAGGGTACAGAATCGCCAATGACCGCCCCCCCCCCCCCTTTTTGAGAATCGCAAGATCGCTATTATTTCGGGTCTGATACCCAGGAAATGAGAGAGATACACAGCATGTCAGGAAATGAGAGAGAGACAACGCCAGAATACACAAGGTGGAATGTCTCCTATTGACAAAGAGAGAGATTACTGCTATTGTCTCTTGAAGGAGGAATTGTGTATTGAGTACTGTACTATTCATTGAAACCCCTCAGGGGGCAGTCAGAGTGGTCTGGTTGAGGGATTGCATCATCCCAACCTGATTGACATCTGAGACCCCGTGAGTGGGGATAAAAGTAGGGTCTGGGGAACATCTCTCAGACGCACCAGGAGAAACGCTACGAGACCGGTGGGGGCTTGTGTGTGTGTCCACCCTTGCCTGGGTGACGAGTCCACCATGGAACGGTCTAGCTAAAGGATGTGGAGGGGTCATACGTGAATGGCCACAACAACAACAAATCGAAGGATCCAGATCGTAAAAGGAAAGTCAGCAAGTTAATAGCTGTTACTGCTTTTTCTCTCTTTCTCTCTCTCCAGCAATTGCAACACAGTGATCAACAATGACTGCAGCCTGTATGAACTGAACGGAACTTTATATTTCCATCGGACAATTCATTATCCCCTAGACAACGATAGAGCTTATTTCTTATTGATTATTATTATACCCGCACTTTTAGGTTTAGTATTGATGACGTATATTATATGTATATTTGCATTGATATTATTTTTGT
Source organism: Hemitrygon akajei (assembly GCF_048418815.1). Taxonomy (NCBI): domain Eukaryota; kingdom Metazoa; phylum Chordata; class Chondrichthyes; order Myliobatiformes; family Dasyatidae; genus Hemitrygon; species Hemitrygon akajei. The sequence goes on from NC_133125.1 coordinate 113,708,237, forward strand.
GTATTTTTACTAATAAATACTGTTAAAAATAGTATCATCAGACTTCAACGGCCACTCCTATCTTTGCTGGTAAGACACCCAGTTACGGGGTTCGTAACACTTTAAACAGGATATCTTTACTCTATCATTCTCATTCTGTCCCCAATTCAGTCACCACAGAACCTGTACATCCCATAATAGATAGATAGATAGATAGATAGATACTTTATTCATCCCCATGGGGAAATTCAACTTTTTTTCCAATGTCCCATACACTTGTTGTAGCAAAACTAATTACATACAATACTTAACTCAGTAAAAAAAATATGATATGCATCTAAATCACTATCTCAAAAAGCATTAATAATAGCTTTTAAAAATGCCACTGCTAACTCAGCTGTCTGCTTTACTTAGTTCATGCATACAAGGTGTTCACCTGAATTTGACTTCTTGTTCCATTAGGTCTTGAAAAGATTTAATGTTTATCCATTTGAAATCAGTGATTAAAATGGTCACAGCACATACCAGGTTAACAGAGTAGTACTGAACCAGGTTAATGAAGGTGTGGACCAGATCAAAGTGGCAGGATTGAATAATACTGAATCTCCAGTATTGAAATCAACAAACACAAGAGTGATATTTTGCCCATTGTCTGCATACTATCATCCTAATATGAAGTGACATGTTCTTCATTATCTTGATCCACGGAAAAAACACAGGCGGGGACCTGATCAACTCTGGCTGGGTCACCTGATATTGAAAGGTTTGAAACACTTGATGGCCCCCATGGACTACATGACCTCACCCCCAGGTTATATAACTGATGATGTGTCTCAGTGCATACCAGATTAATAAAGTCAAGTATTGTTGGACCAGGTTAATGAAGGCATGGGCCAGGTCAAAGTGGCAGGGACAAGTGACACTGAAATACCAGTTGCAAGAACAACAAACAAAAGAGAGTCATTTTTTAAAATCTCACATTGTTGCATTTAACAGCAATCTCCTTTAGAACTAAATATCAACCCATTCTGATCAGCAAATGTTTAATCCATTACAAATGAGACAATTTTTACAGTTTAGGATGTCATATAAATGTTCAGCATATAATTTTTCAGGCCAAGAGTATATGATAACTCCTCAGTCTAATGATAATGTCACTGGTAAATGGGATAAAATTTCTGTCATTTGAGATAGCCGGTTTACACTGGTAAAGTGTTTGGTTGAATTGGAATGTCAAAATTCAATGTCAAAGTTATCAATTGAGTGGAAAGTTTGGCACGGTAGAACATAAAACATTACAGCCCCTTCAGCCCATAATGTTGTGCTTTTAATCTACTCTAAAATCCATGAATACCACTTCATTAATGTGCTTTGTCACATCCTCAAAGAATTCAATCAAGCCTTGAGATATGACCCGGCCCTCTAAAAGCTATGCTGACTAGCCCTAGCCTGACTATGCTTCTCCAAATATGTGTCAATCTTGTCTCTATGGATCTTTCTAATAATTTGCCCAACACTGAAGTAAGACTCACTGGTCTATAATTCTCGGGATTATCCTTATTTCCTTAACATTTGTGACCCTGTAATCATCTGACAATGCTCCTATGGCCAGTGAGGATGCAAAAATCATCACAAAAGATTCAGCAATCTCTTTCATTGCTCCACGTCGTAACCTGAGATATACAGGTATCCCGTCCAGCCCTGGAGATTTATCTTCCATAATGTTTTTCAAGGTTTCAGCAAAAATCATATCAAATCAAATCAAGTTTAATTATCATTCAACTATACTTGGACACAGCTGAACAAAACCACGTTCCTCTGGTTTCAAAACATGCACAACACATTCAAACACAAGGAAATCAGCAGATGCTGGAAATTCAAGCAACAACACACACAAAATGCTGGTGGAACGCAGCAGGCCAGGCAGCATCTATAGGGAGAAGCAATGTCGACGTTTCGGGCCGAGACCCTGACAAAGTTAGTCCTGACGAAGGGTCTCGGCCCGAAACTTCAACATTGCTTCTCCCTATAGATGCTGCCTGGCCTGCTGTGTTCCACCAGCATTTTGTGTGTGTTACAACACATTCAAACTAGTGAGCAAAAATGCAGAGTCGCACAAAGAAAACACTTATTGTATATTACCTAAGAGCCTGAACAACATGTCCCGCAAATTGATGGTACATTTTCCAGCGCTGCAATCTAGCCTGTCATTCCATCAATCAAACACCTGAGGGCAGCACCAATGGGAGATTCCACCCCCCAACCGAGATGCCATGTTGTACCCCCTCTGATGTCTCCTCTCCCGGACTGCAGCAGCAGGCAAGCCCATGGCTTGAGGCCTAGTCCTCAGTACAACCAAGGCCACACAGCTCCCATGCTGCCTGTCAATCCACCAAACAAGGGAAACATGCCTGAGGCATCTTACATTATCAAGTTTGCAACATCATCTTGCAATCACAAGAGAAATGTCAAGGCAATCACACACAGTTACACTGCATGCCACCTTTGTTCACCAACTCCAATATCTCTGTTGCAGCTCCTCCAAACCCAATCTGGTTTATGGAGCAGAATATGTTAGTTGTGCCCAGGAAGAATTCTTCTTGGACACACCTAACATATTCTGCTCCATTAACCTTTTGCACTTAGGAGGTGCAATCAATTTTACAGAAATTGAAATCACAAATAACAGCAACCCTGTTATTTTTGCACCTTTCCAAATTCTGCCTTCTAATCTGATCCTTGGAGTCTCTGTTGGTATTTGTGTGGTGAGGGTCAAGATAATAAGTGATTACTCCCTTTCTCCTTCCACCAAAAATGACTCAGAAGACAACCCCTTCAGGACATCCTCCATTCAGGACTGTCTCTGTTGCTTTTGAAACATCTAAATCCCAGTCATCCAGCAGCCATTCCTGCCCTTGTGACAAAATCTATGTGTATGCATATGTTAAGATCTTGCACAGAGCATCCATGAGAACCAAAGTACCCAGTTGACGGTGAGCCACCATTTGATGTCATGATAGCTTATCCAATCTCCCTTTTTTTGGCATGAACATTTCCTTGGGTCATGAACACTTATCACTGGTAATGTGATTTTTGTTTTTCAACTCCACATTTGGTTAGACTCATTCCCTTCATGCTACAGCTTGGTGAACTGATTAGAAGTGAGAGATTCCATAGCAGAAGTATCAAGAGAAGAATTATGTTTCATTGATTGTGTCAATCTTCTTGACAGATTTTGTTCTTCATCTTTCCAGGTAAGTAAGACTGCCTCATCGCATTATTGTGAGCTTCAGGATGAGAGAAAGAGACACTGAATGCACAGATGGCTTATGTTGCAGCAGATCCAGCGTCAACTTTGCTCTTGCATTGAGTCTTGATACAAGGTCTCAACGATGTTATGCAACATGAGCTGTCAGAATTGGTTGACTGCTTCATGCTATAAAGGGTTGCTATTTTACACTTTAGTGTTATGAATATTACCTTTCACTTTTTATCACACAACTCAGTTTTATCTTGAAAACACTGTAAGATGAAAACAGTGCCTATTGGAATAGATGTGAATGGAACCAGGGTAAAATAATGAGCAGTCCTGCTCTGGACCTTACATAAGGACAAGTTTATTAATGAAGTAGCTGAAAAGGTAAGGCAAGGTAAGTAGCTGGGACTGTGATTATTGACCACGGTATAATCCAGTTCCACATATAGGGCCAAAAGTCCATTAGACATAGGAGCTGAATAGGCCATTTGGTCCATTCAGTCTTCTCCATTTCATCATGGCTGAATTAATATCCCTCTGAATCCCATTCTCATGCCTTCACCAAAAAAACCTTTAATGTCCTAATTAATCAAAAACCTATTGACCCCTGCTTCAAGTATACCCAATTACACCGACTGCATTGCCATCTGTGGCAATGAATTCCACAGGTTCACCGCTCTCTGGCTAAAGAAATTATTCCTCATCTCTGTTCTAAATGGGTATCCATCTATTCTGATGCTGGGCCCTCCAGTCCTAGAGCCCTCCATTGAAGGGAACATCCTTTCTACATTCACTCAGTCTAGGCCTTTCAATATTTGATAGGTTTCAATGAGACCCTCTCTCATTCTTCTAAACTCTAGTGAGTACAGGCCCAGAGCCAACAAACGCTCCTTATATGTTAACCACTTTCATTCCCAGAATCATTCTTGTGAACCTCTTCTGGATCCTCTCCAATGCCAGATAATGGGCCTAAAACTCTTCACAATACTCCAAGTGCTGTGTAACCAAAACATTATAAACTCTCAGTATTACATACATATTGCATTTGTATTCTAGTCCTCTCGAAATGAATGCCAACATTGCATTTGCCTTCCTTACCACTGACACAACGTGCAAGTTAACTTTTAGGGAATCCTGCACAAGGATCTCTGTTTATTGAATATTCTTCCCATTTAGAAAATAGTTCATGCCTTTCATCCTATGGCCAAAGTGCATGCATATGCACTTCCCTACGTTATATTCCATCTGCCATTTCTTTTCCCATTCCCTTGGTCTGTCTAAGTCCTGCAGACATTTTGCTTCCTCAGCACTACCTGCCCCTCCACCTACCTTTGTATCATCAGCAAACTTGGCCGCATAGCCATTATTTCCTTCATCCAAGTCACTGACATACTGTATGATATGAAAAGAACACTGACTCCTCTGGCAGTCCACCAGAAAAGTTCCAATTTATTCTTACTCTCTACCTCCTGCCTATCAGCCAATCTTCTAACCGTGCAAGTATATTTCCTGTAATGTCATGGGCTTTTATGTTGTTAAGCATTCTAAAGGCCTTCTGAAAATCCAAATAAACAACATCCATTAACTCTCCTTTGTTTATCTTGCCTGTTATTTCCTCAAAGAATTCCAACAGATTTGTCAGGTAAGATTTCCCCTTAGAAAACCATGTTGACTTTGGTCTATTTTATCATGTCCCTCCAAGTACCTTGAAATCTTATCTTTAATAGTAGTCTCCAACATGTTTCTAACCACTGAAGTGGATGGCTATAATTTCCTTTCTTCTGCCTCCCTCCCTTCTTAAGGAGTGGAGTAACATTTTCAATTTTCCAATATTCATGAACTTAGAATATAGTTAACTGCTAGAAAGATAATTACTAATGCCTTCACAATCTCTTCAGCTAACTCTTTCAGAACCCTGGGGTGTAGTCCATCTGCTCCAGGTGTCTTATCTACCTTCAGTCTTTACAACTTCTCAAGCAAGTGTCAAATAACAACATTTTTAGTATATTAATTAATTTTAAGAAAACAAATTTTCCATTCATTAGTACATTTATCATTACGTTCATTTGAATTGTTAAGTGATTGGGCTAAATTTCTCTGGACCCAACATTCACTTCACAATTGCATCCTAAACTAACCCCAGTATTGTGCTTATTTTTGTTGCTGTATAGTTCACAAATACTAGACTGCTGGTGATGGAAGCTTAAGGTGATTGATGGCGTTCTGACAACTTGAGCTGGAAAAGGCCTTTCTGCTGTTTTGACATGGGAACAGTTATTTCAAAATGATGGCACACATTTAACAAATTAAATACAAATGAAAATAATGCAAAGTTAGATATTTAAAAAGTGCAGTTTAAGTTACAACAATTAACTAAAACATTAATATTAGTTAAAATAATGTAAAAATAAAGCAATTTATTCTTCAAGTAATATTTTAGCGAAGGACATTATCTGCTTAGCAGAGTACTAAACAGGAGTGCCAATGTGTTGTAACATGCTTTGCAATTGGCTGTCTGTGCAATGTAACCCAGTGATTTCCAGTTGTTAAAAAAAAGCATGCTTTTAACTTAACTCAACTGTATTTTCATTGCCTTTCATTTTATCTTCAACTGTAAAATTAAATAAAACTTTTTTTACTCCTTCTCTGGTGTTTGCTGAAGGGGTTGAATACCTGTGCTTCATGAGTGCTGACATTAACAGCTTGTCTTCTAGTCCCTATTACTCAGTACAACTTGCTTTCTGTGTGCTAGTGTTCCAATGTTTATAAATATACCATTTCAATTATAATATGTCTTCTATTGTAAATCTAAAATTGCAGTATCATTTTGAAATGTACTAAAATAATAATGTTTGATCCATTAACTTTTTTTTTCCTTTTACTTTTTTTACAAAAATAAATTTGATTCTGCCATTGCTTCAGACATATTGTGATGATATTCTTTATCGGGGAAAAAACTGTCAGTTCAGTATAAAGGTTCATATGCAATCACTTGCCACGTATATTTGGATATGAAAAGTTATTTTCTTTTGCATGTGCTAAGTCTTTCATAATTCAGTTATATAATTTTAGTCCAACACCCCAACTGGCACATCTGTTTTTCTGGTCTGCTCAATTTTTCTCTGTCTGAAGGAGCAGCAAATGCTAAGCAAACCTCAGTGGTGGTAACATGGGATGAATATATTCAATCGGAAATCTTAAAACCTGTGAGGCAAAGTTTGTCTTTGGTCACAGTAATGAGGGAGTATGGGTGTCAGTTCTACCCAACAATGCACCCTCCATTTCATTGACTGCAATGGAAACAAAGTATAAATGTCACTACATCTGATGGTTACTATTTTAGAGATCACAGTTCCTCCCATGAATCATAAATGGACAGCCAGTAAAAGACACTAATAAAATATCAAATGAATTTCTTCAAAGAATTGTTAAAAATCATATTTCTATCGTTAAATCAGGATAGTCCTATGAACATCGCTTGTATCATGGTAAATGTTTTGTTTTTTTAATACAAGACAAAGAATAACCTTATTAATACAATGGCTTTTTCTGTGTTTAAAGTGCCAGCGGTTGCAAATAAATCTCTGAAAAGATCGAAGCTTAAGTTACTCCTAAGTGTTAAACAAAGTTTCAAGAAACACCTGAAGTGTATATAATATGTCGCAATCTGAATTTGGGGAAAAATCCCAATCTCATATTTGCAAATTTCAAACACGTAAATTTGCATATGACAATATAAAATAAAGCTCCGGCAGTAGCTGGACATTTGAATCTTAAGCAGGTAATGACTGATGCCTGGAAGTACATACAGTTCCAGTTAGCTGTGCTAAGATCTGCACGTGTATATCACTACTGAATTACATTGACTTCAATCAAACCAGAATTTGCCAGAAGGGTGCATATACAACAAAGGGCATTGTGGACTTGGATATGAAGGTCTGGTGCATTTTTGACTGATCATATTGATTGAGATGACCTGATTAAGGAACAGCAGCAGATGCAGTTGCATTTTCAAAAGTTAATTTGGGAAGATTTTGATGAAATGGCTTGCAGATATGTCCATGTACAATAGATTTCAGCAGCCTGGAGGGGGGTTAGCTGATGTTAAAGAGGCCTGGAGCTATGATTAATACATGTGGTGTCCTTATGGGATCTGTCATGGGGTCATTACTCTCTTTTTTGAGAGAGAAAAAACTGAACATGAGATTTGCAGAAAGAAACACAATATCAAATTTATTGAAAGACTATCAATAAAAATGGTTAACTCTGAAACCAAGTTCACATAATTTTGCAGATTAGTTTATTGGGCAGAGAACTGTAAATATAATTTAATGCTGGAAAAAGATGGGAGATTAATTTTGGGAGGAAGAATTGGAAAATGCTTGTACTTTAAAAGGTAGCTCAAGGGTATCAAAACACAATTTCAGTTTTTAAAAGCCAAAATGACAAATTGACCAATCTATAAAATATTAAAATATTGGGCTTCCAGATTTTATAGATAGGGTGACAGAGTATATAAGTGCACACAATCATTTAATTTGACTGTTATTAGAATATTGCGAGACAAATTCAACAGATTGCCATTTACTTTTCCCACATGAAAGGGCATTTCAATTTTCTGTTGCGAACTGTTGTGAAATCCTACCTGCATCAAAAGGGCAATGGATGTCTAACTGACAGATGTAAATTTGTGATGAATGGAACGACTGCCTGATAATATGTATTCCACACAATTCACATGATTTATTCATTCCTTTAATCGTCATTGCTCTTTGGCAACAACATTTAGCAAAAATATAGCTGAATCTTCTGGAGTAAGTGAATAACTAGTTGTCACTTGACACTGCTAGCATCATTTATGTCTATATCTTGCTGTGTTAGATGTTATTGCTGATGGCATCAATTGTGAAAAGTTATCTTTTGGAGAAGCAAGATAAATCTTGTGCAGTGGATTGAGCACAAATATTATTGGCAGTATGGATATGCCAAAATAAGTGCAGAAAATAGTGGTGGAACTAGCAGAGTGAAAGTGGTGAAGCCTTGTAAATTGCAGATGATTATCGAGATCTGAACAGAACAAAATGAAAGAGGCTAGAGGAAAGAGCAAAAAAAAGAAGATACACACATCCAGCTAGGAATGGCAGATACAGAATAGCTCTGATAATCTGACCAAAAGAGAAGACTAGATGCAGTCACTGGAGACTCTGAAGCTGGTGATATAAGGGTCTTTATTTATCACAAGCAAACATTCTCCTGGAGATCTCCTCAGTAGTATCTTCGAACTCAACACACATTAGGTTTTTATACTCATAAAAACAACATTAACAGTTGATCCAATTCAAATTCAATAATTACAACGATATTGTTTACTTCAATAGTTAGTCTAACAAATGGTTCCAATGAATTACATATCTAAAATGAGAACATACAATGGTAACTGACAAGATATCTTTGAATGTTCAAACACCATTACTAACCCTTACATACTGTTTGTGTCAAATTTGACCCGTTTTGACATTTGACAGCTATGATGATGTTGGCATCTGTTAGTCTCACGAGACCAAAGATCTGCGCCAGGAAAGTCTTGCTTCAGTCTGTGTTGATAGAGCTGAGTCTGTTGTGGCTGTAGAGGCCCACATGGGAGTGACAGTCTCATCTGCAGTGACTGCACTTGAAGGCGCTGTCCTCTGGTGTTGTCTTGCTGCTGTTTTTTCTGTGAGTGCGCTTTTCTTCATCAGCACTGAGACTCAGAATATGCCTTTTCTGCTATTTTCTGCAGTCTGTTTGGGACCATTCAGGTGAAGACCTTCCCAACAATGCTCAGCAAGGAGATTCCCCTGTAGTTGTTACAGTCGCTTCTGTCCCTTTGTTCTTATAAAGGGTGACAATGTTGCAGTCTCACGTGTCTTGCAGCACTGCTCCCTCTCTCCAGCTCTGGCACAGTAGTTTGTGCAGGTGGTTTAGTGAGATGCCCTTTATGCACTCGATGGCCTCTGGTGGAATCCCATCGATCCTGCTGCCTTCCCAGTGGGCAGGCTGTCGATGGCTTTACTCAGCTCTTCGGCAGTTGGCAAAGCATCCAGTTCCTCTATGACAGGCAGGCATTCCATGGCATCTAGCGTGCTGTCCAAGATGCTGTTTTCTCTGGAGAAGAGCTCAGAGGAATGCTCCAACCATCTCTCCATCCGCTTGCCTTTGTCCTTGATGGTCTCGCCTGTTATGGTTTTCAGTGATAATCACAAGACGCTGCCACCTGAGATACATGCTCACGTCTCGCTCCTTTCAGGGTGCCAACTGCGACACGGATCACTCTCTGGTTTGCTGCAAGATCAGACTTTGGCCAAAGAAGATGCACTACGCCAAGCCTCCAGGCAAGCAGCGCACCGATGCCAGTAAAACACAACACCCAGACAAAGCCGTGGAGTTCATCCTACTCTGGGTTGGACCGATGGCTTTCTTGATCCCCGTACACTCCACAGATGTTGCCTGTGTCAGATGATGACTGAATGCTTTTGCATAGTTGTAGGCAGTAGTCAGTTGCACAGCGTCTGGCTGTTTCCTGGGCCTTGCTTCTTGCTGTCCTTAGTGCTTGCCGTGTTGCCTGGGTGGGGTGGCATTTGTGCTCTAGTAGTGCAACACGCTTAACCTCGATGACAGCAGTGAGCTTACTTGAGCTCATTTCAAACCAGTCCTATGTCTTGTTCTGTTTCTTCCCGAAGGCCTTGAGTGCAGTGCTGTGGATAGTGTCCCTGAGAGAGTCCCATCTCTGCTGAGCATCTGCTTCTGGTGGGTCTGCAAGGAGAGCATCCTCCAGTCACTTGATGAACTCCGCCGTTTTGTCTGGACGTTGTGTCTTACTGGTGCACTGCTTGCCTGGAGGCTTGGCATAGTGCATCTTCTTTGGCTGAAAACTGATCTTGCAGCAAACTAGATCTGTGTCGCAGTCGGCACTCTGAAAGGAGCGAGTCATGAACATGTTTCTCAGGTGACGGCGTCTTGTGATGATCAGGTCTAGCTGGTGCCAGGGTTTGGAGCAGGGATGTCAGCAAGACACTTTGTGCTGAGCTTTGCTCTGGAAGTAGGTGTTGGCGACACACAATTTGTGGAGCATGCAAAGCTTGAGCCATCGTTGCCCATTGTCATTCACACTGCCAATCCCATATCGTCCCAGTCAGCTTGGCCAGGAGTCATAGCCGGCACCCACTCTGGCGTTGAGGTCGCCAAATAGCAGCAACAGTTTCTGACTTGGGATCTCCTGCATCATCATTCAGAGCTGGTCGTAGAACCCATCCTGTGTGTCTTGTGTAGAGTAGAGGGTTGGGGCATTGATGCTGACAAGGTTGACAGGCCCATCGGATGTGTGGAGTCGAAATGAGAAAATCCGCTCCGTCCCTTTCTCCCCAGGCTCTACCATCTTCAGCAGTGAGTTCTTCATGGCAAAGCTGACACCATGCTCTCTGGTTTCATCTAAGCCCTTCCCCTTCCAGAAGAAGGTACAGTCTCTCTCATGCAGGGTTCCCAATTCTGAGAAACATGTCTCTTGGAGCGCTGCGATGTCCACTTGGAGTCTCAGCAGTTCACTGTTAATCTCTGCTGTCTTGCTGATCTCCGGAAGGTCATCTGGTATACCAGTGGTCATGTTCTGTATATTCCAGCATCTTAGTCTGAGTGCTGGCTTCTTTTTTTGTCTTCGTGTTGTGCCTGGTGCAGGGTTTACAATCAGCAGTTCGAGCTACTTGTATCCCTAAGTCCCACATACCCAGCGGAGTGGGCCAACTGTGGTGGGACAGCTCCTAATTGGCTGGTGGCTGCACAGCTTGAGGCAGGTGGTAGCTGTCCAGTGAGATGCGATTCAGATTCAGATTCAGATTCAGATTTAGTTTATTGCCATTTAGAAACCACAAATGCAACGCAGTTAAAAAATGAGACAACATTCCTCCAGAATGATATCACAAAAGCATGTGACAAAACAGACTACACCAGAAAATCCACATAACGTTTGGCAATCCCCAATCCAGAGTTCGGAGAGGCTGCTGCGTATTAATATTGCGCTATCGTCTTAGAGCGTTCCCCGGAAAGGAGCTCCAAATCCACCAGACAAACAAGACCAAAAACTAAAGCTACAAGACCTGCACAAAACCACATAGTTACAACAGTGCAAACAATAGCATAATTGATTAAAAAAAAACAGACCATGAGCACAGTAAAAATAGTCCAAAGATGTTAAAAGAATCTAAGTTCAAAAGAAACCACCACACAGTTTCCACAAGTCCTCAGGGTCCTGATAGACTCATCATCCCATGCAGGCAGCAGAAGGGAATACCCCCGCTATGGACTTCCACGGTGCTGCCCGACTCAGCCTTGCAGATGCAGCACACAATGAAAGCTCCATTGAACCCCTGACGCCTTGCTCTATGCCAATCAAGCACAGGCTTATAACCAGTAGACTGCTGCTTTCCATGTTGTGCTGTCACAGTGAAGCGATGCTCGAGTGTCCTCTTCATGGCGCATGCCCGGACAAGGTTGTATGGAAGACCAGCAGTTGCCCAAGCAGCAAGTCTCACCTCTCTACACGACCGATGTTGTCCAAGGGAAGGGCATCAGCTTGGCACCAGTGTCGTCGCAGGAGTTGCCAGAGTGAGGTTGAAGGCAACGCCGGACTGCCTTAGGGACTCCAGCTCCGGATTTGTCTTCAGGGTTTACTCTAGAAGCCTTTCCCATGAGTGGGTATGGCCATAAGGCAGCGAAGCTTTGTAATCTGAGTTTTCCCTCTCTTAGATGGACTACCTTCCCAGGCTGACAAGCTCCATCTACCCAAAGCACTGGTTTAAAGGTGCCAGGTTTTCATCTACAAAACCGCAAACTCATGCTGTAGATTTAGGGCTGAAGGGTTCCAAACCCAGCAATGAGAAACATTTTGATCTGGCTGGGATGGAGAGATTAATTGATTGTGCAGCTACCCTCCCAGACGCCAGCTGAACAGAGGCTGATGTCTCCTATGACAGATTTGCTTGACAAGTACAGCATGATTACTTCATGTAGCTGCAGCTCTCTATCCTACATACGCTTTCCTCTGTAAAATACACTGCAAAGTGGAATGGGATGGACCAGGATTATAGCAGATTATTCCAGCTCTAGCTTGAATCTGTTTCATCATGAAGTGCACTAGGTTGCAATCTGAACCAATACAATTTTAGTGCAAAAAAAACCTTCCAATTTTGGGGCTCAGTGAAAAAGGCAGAGATAAGACAGACCAAGAGAATTTTGCGCCCAAAACATCATAAATTAGCTCAACAGAAACAGCAGTTTCTGACAGCAGTAAAAACACCCTAAATGCCATTTTTTTTAGCCAAAATTTGATGACTTTTCCTAAAGTGACCCAAAATGCACAAAAATGAAAATATTTTAAAATTTTATACTTTTGTACAGGTGTTACAAATTTTTGTACATTGAGGCTGTTCCAGGTCAAATTTGACCTGTATCTATTGAAATGGATTTTAGATCTCTGAAACATTAATTAAGGATTAATAACCCATTATTAATGTCAGATAGGTTATTTATATATTCTAAATAGATCTGTGGTTCAAAATTCGGTATAGACACTAGTTATGAGGGGATTCTTGGGCTGGGTCAAAATTGACCCGGACCATACTGTGAAGCTATAGAATATGAAAAGGTTACCTGGGTTAAGACAAGGATAGACTAAATCTTCTGAACACAAGGAATCAAGGCACCCAATATTGTAATTGATATACATTTCTATCTCATGTTTGTTAAATTTGCTTTCGAAATAGCAGCTTCCACTGGAAAGGTCACAGACAGTTGTAAGTAAACTTTCAACTATATTGCTTTGTTTAACTTATGGGTGTAAATGCAAGTCAGTCATTAGTTCTCGAAACATAAATAGCAAGCAGCTTGAAGTTAAAAAAGCATTCCTCATAGAACAACTTTGCAAATAGGCTCTGTATTTTGGAAATGCTCTGCCTATAAAGAGACACTACACCTGCTTTATTACTGCTCAAGAATAGAGTATAAGACAGTGGGTTGTTTAATTTGGGTTGTTTCAAATAGACAAGATGACCCTTAAATAGCTTAGTTAAGGTAACTTGTGGAACCAGATGGATAATATAGTTTAGTACATTAATAATTAATGTGTTTATAGTTGGAAGAGTTTTATGTACTCAGAAGTCAGCTTTACAGCATTAATGGTAACTAGGATCTATGGGTTTAAAAATGCTTTTAAACCATTTGTGTTAAAAGGATATTTGAAAAAATATCACACTTCTTGCAAAGTTACTGAAGTGGGAGAAAATGGATATAAATATAGAGTGCAGTTCCCAACTATGAGTAATTGGGTAAACAACATCAAAAAACGTGAATCAATTACTCCAGGAGGTTTGGTTTCTGAGAGGGACAACTTGTTTGTCTGTATCTTTGGTATGCTTTTTTTTAGTTTTTAGGAATTGCACCTGTGTTTTGGAACTCCTTAATCCTTTCTGTTTGAGAAATGCTTTATGCTTTGAAAATGGTTTGTGGTTTAAATGTGTTTTAAGAGTGTTTTGTGGATTTAAACATGTATAATTACAAATAAATTATCTGTATTTTGAACTACTTGGTTAGCTGGAAGTATCTTCTCCTTGGTAGGTGATGCACCATCAATAACTCTCTCTGAGACATTAAGACGAGATATCGGCTTTATTGACTGGAAGAAAGAACAAGCAGTAGTTGACCACCATACTACATCCTGGAGACTGAGGGCTGGGCTCAGGCCTCAATCGCCTTTATACCGGGGTCTGTGGGAGGAGCCACGGTCTGTGGGAGGGGCCACAGGAGCAGTCAGCAGGGGGCGTGTCCAGACAGGTATATGTAGTTCACCACAGTAGGAGAGGAAACCCACTGATCAAATAGTGGGTATTGGCAGCTAAACTCTCTGTGGAGAATAAACAGGAAAGTGAACTAGTCTTTGAAGAGTAGGTAGTTACAGTAGATGCTCCCTTTAGTGAGGGTACTTGTAGCTATTTATATAGAATAGGATTTAAAGTCTTTGTTTGAGTTTAGAATTTCATGGGCAACAAACCCAATACCTCACAATATTAATGTTATGAGGGCTGACTCATGTTATGAGGGCTGAGTACATAAAATATCCCAACTATTGATAGACAGAGGAATATGCATAGAGACATGCTCTATGTATTTCCTGACAAAATAACTTAGCAGAAGGTGTGTGATGCCAGATTTGATGTAGGCCTATTCTGTTTGGTTGATGCATATAGGAGTGTCTCATGGTCATGTCAGTTTGCATACCACATCTCTTGAAAAACCAGCCTCCTGCTATGCATCAGTGGCCTGTGCTCTGTAGACAGTAGTGTTTGTTTACAGAACTGCCATTTTAATTTAAAACTGATTACTGCTTATGATTTATGTTCAAACAGACATAACTGAAGACTGGTTCTCGTTTGAATTAATGCCTGTATATCCACATAATTCCATACTTCCTAAAACCCCTGCACTTACTGCGAATGGCAAAATTTTCTTTCGTTCAGCTTGCAAGCGGTGTACCTACTCGTCAGACAGCCCGTGATAGTGTCATGTTGGCTATATGAATGTTTAAGTTTCTGAGCTGGTCAAAGTTGCAAAGATTCATGCACCTTTGTAACATATGTGGAATTATAATGCAGATTACTGATGCATTCTTCACCAGGTTCCATGAATTTGTTATCTGCAAAGTAGGCAGACAAGTCTGTGGGGTCTTGCATGATTGCATAACACCCCAGTATAATGTAAATGTGTGTGTGATTAATGGTGGGGACTCAGTGGGATGAATGAGGTGTTTCAGTGTTATAGGCCTCTAACTCTATGAGTGGGAAGAGCATCAGGAAACCAGTAGGAGATAGGGCTATATCCCTGTCAACTACAGGAGCTGTACACAAATGAAGGACTTGGTTAAATCAAATCCCATTTTTTTTAAACCAGTATCAGCTGTCCGTGGAATCTCAGACGGTGATGAGGAGGAAGACTAGAGTGAGACAGATCGGATGGCTGAGCGGTACTGCAACAACAACCTTGCACCCAACATCAGTAAGACCACGGAAATGACTGTGGGCTTCAGGATGGGAACACATTGAAAGAACAGCAGTAGAAAAGATGAGCAGTTTCAAGTAGTTGGGTGACAACATTTCTAAGGAATCCTCGACTCAACGTATTGATACAATTACAATGGAGGCATGACAGCCACCATATTTTATCAGTTGTGTGAGGAAAATTGGTGTCACCAAAGACTCTCATAAATTTCTATAGATTGACCAAGGAGTGCATTCTAATTGGTTGCATCACCGTCTGCTATGGAGGGGCCACTGCACAGGGTTGGAAAAAGCTGCAGGAAGTTGCAAATTCAGCCAGATCCATCATGGGCACCAGACTCACCAGCATCCAGGGCACCATTAAAAAAGGTGGCATCCATCATGCAGTACCCCCACCAGCCAGGGCATGCCCTCTTCTCATTACTATCATCAGGGAGGAGGAATAGGAGTCTAAAGATACACACTTAACATTTTGGGAGCAGCTTCCTCCCTCCAGCAACATATTTCTAAATGGTCCATGAACCCACAATCACTACCTTACTATTGTTGCTTTCTTTTCACACTCTTGTTTTATATATGCATTTCTTATTCTATATTATGTATTGTTCTGTAATGATGCCACAAAACAACAACTATCACAACAATTCTCAGTGGTACTGTTCTGATTCTGATTCAGATATTTCTATCCACCACCAGTAGCAGGCAAACAAAAAGTGAGACATTGATTGATTTCACTCAGACCAAGTTTCCGAAGTGGAGTAAAAAGAAAAGATTAAAGAGGTTAGCTTTATTTGTCAAACATACACCAAAACAACAACCAGCAAAGGATGTGGCGAGGTAGCCCGCCAGTGTTGCTGTGCTCCTGGCAACACTGAAGTTACTTACTATCCCCAACCATAACCCATAAGTCTTTGGGATGTAGGAGGAAAACAGAGCACCCTGAGATACCCATGTATACATAGGCAGAACATACAAACTCAGATAGCATTGGGATTTAAACCCTGACTAATGGTTGCTCATGCAGTAAAGCGTAGCACTAATCACTACACTATTTTGTCACCATAGCACGGGAGGAAACTGCAACCTCTGCTACTAGCTGTGCATGAAATTCTGTGTGTGAAAGCTGAGGAAAGAAAAAAGGTCAATTTCAAAACCATTCAGTCCATCAACTCACATAATTTAAGATGGTCTTTGCTGAGTTTCCTTCATACAGTGGCATGCAAAAGTTTGGGCACCCCCAGTCAAAATTTCTATCACTGTGAATAGTTAAGGGTGTAAAAGATGAACTGATCTCCAAATGTCATAAAGTGTTAAAGATGAAACATTCTTTTCAACATTTTAAGCAAGATTAGTGTATTATTTCTGTTTTGTACAATTTTAGAGTGAAAAAGAGGAAAGGAGCACAATGCAAAAATTTGGGCACCCCAAGAGATTTGCGCTCTTAGATAACTTTCACCAAGGTCTCAGATATTAATTAGCTTGTTAGGGCTCTGGCTTGTTTACAGTCATTGTTAGGAAAGGCCAGGTGATGCAAATTTCAAAGCTTTATAAATACCCTGACACCTCAAACCTTGTCATAACAATCAGCAGCCATGGGCTCCTCTAAGCTGCTGCCTAGCACTCTGAAAATTAAAATATATGATGCCTACAAAGCAGGAGAAGGCAATAAGAAGATTGCAAGCATTTTTAGGTGTTTAATTGAATTCATTTGAAACCCCCATTTGACTGCAAAAGACCTTCAGGAAGATTTAGCAGACTCAGGAGTGGTGGAGCACTGTCCAGCGACACCTACACAAATAAAACCTTCATGGAAGAATCATCAGAAGAAAACCTTTCCTCTGTCCTCACCACAAAATTCAGTGTCAGATGTTTGCAAAGGAACATCTAAACAAACCTGATGCATTTTGGAAACAAGTTCTGTGGACTAATGAAGTTAAAATAGAATTTTTTGGCTGCAATGAGCAAAGGTATGTTTGGAGAAAAAAGGGTTCAGAATTTCATGAAAAGAACACCTCTCCAACTGTAAAGCACAGGGGTGGATCGATCATGCTTTGGGCTTGTGTTGCAGCCAGTGGCACGGGGAACATTTCACTGGTAGAGGGAAGAATGAATTCAATTAAATACCAGCAAATTCTGGAAGCAAACATCACAAGGTCTGTAAAAAAAAAGCTGAAGATGAAAAGAGGATGGCTTCTACAACAGGATAATGATCCTAAACACACCTCAAAATCCACAATGGACTACATCAAGAGGTGCAAGCTGAAGCTTTTGCCATGGCCCTCACAGTTCCCCGACCTAAACATCATTGAAAATGTGTGAATAACCTCTAAAGAGCAGTGTATGCAAGACGGCCCAAGAACTAGAAGCCTTTTGCAAGGAAGAATGGGCAAAAGTCCCCCAAACAAGAATTGAAAGACTCTTAGCTAGCTATAGAAAGCATTTACAAGCCAAAGGGGATGATACTTGCCAAAGGGGGTGTTGCTAAGTACTGATCATGCAGGGTGCCTAAACTTTTGCTTCGGGCCCTTTTCCTTTTTTGTTACTTTGAAACTGTAAAAGATGGAAATGAAAAAAATAATCTTGCTTGAATATTAAAGAAATGTGTCATCTTTAACATTATGCCTTTTGGAAATCAAGTCATGTTTTACTCACTTAGCTATTCACAGTAACAGAAATTTTGACTGGGGTGCCCAAAATTTTGCATACCACTGTATCTGAGGGAAATTAGAAAATAGATATTTATTGCATTTGGTTATATACAGTGATAGAGAACTACTTGTTATCTTCTGATTACTGAACAACGCTCTCTTTTTAAATTCAAGTGTCTAGGAAGGATTATAACCATGTGTCTAGAGATTTATTATATTCCTTTGCCATCAATTTAATTTTTTTTATCCTGTACACCAGGCACACATTTGATATTTATGGCAGTCACTGTGCTCTGTCAATAAATTAGACAATATGTTAAATGCAGTTCCCCATTGATAATACATTACTTGACTTTTCTACAAGACCATAAGACTATAAGATATAGGAGCAGAATTAGGCCATTCAGTCCATTGACTCTGCTCCACCTTTCCATCATGGCTGATTTATTATCTCTCAACCCCAGTCTCCTGCTTTCTTCACAAAACCTTTCATGCCCTGGTTGATCAAGAACCTATTGACCACCAGCTTAAATATACCTAGTGACTTAGCCTGCACAGTCATCTGTAGCAATGAATTCCACAAATTCACCATTTTCTGGCTAAGTACATTTTTCTCATATCTGTTCTGAACGGACATCCCTCACTTCTGAGGCTGAGTCCTGCAGTCCCAGACTCTGCCACTACAGGAAACACCCTCTCCATATCCACTCTATCTAGTCCTTTCAATATTTGATAGGTTTCAATGAAATCCCCTCTCATTCTTCTGAACTCCAGTGAGTACAAGCCCAGAGCCATCAGACACTTCTCATTTGTTAACCCTTTTCATTCCTGGAATCATTCTTGTGAACCTCCAAGAAACCCTTGACAATTTCAGCTTATTCTTTCTCAGATAAGGGACCCAAATTTGTTCACAATCATCCTAGTGCAGTCTGACCAATGCCTTATGAAGCCTTAGCTTATATTGTTGCTTTTTTATTCTAGTCATCTCAAAAAGATTGCTAACATTGCATTTGCTTTTCACACCACGGACTTAACCTGCAAGTTAACCTTAAGGGGATCCTGCAGAGAACTCCCAAGTCTCTTTGCACCTCTGATTTTTGAATTTTGTCCCGATTTAGAAAATAGTTGATGTTTTTATTTCTTTTACTAAAGTGCATGACCATACAGTTCCCTGAAATATATTCCATCTGCCATTTCTTTGCCTATTCTCCTAATCTGTCTAAGTACTCTGTGAACTCCCTGTACCTCAACACTACTGACCCTACCATTATCTATCTCTATATTGTGAGGACACTCAGTCCTCGTTTATTGTCATTTAATAATGCATGCATTAAAAAATGATACAATGTTCCTCCAGTATGATATCACAAAAACACAAGACAGACCAAGACTAACTTACAAAAACCACATAATTATAACATATAGTTACAACAGTGCAAATCAATGCCGTAATTTGATAAGGGCAGACCATGGACATGGTAAATGAAAGTCTCAAAGTCCTCGATAGTCCATCATCTCACGTAGATGGTAGAAGGAAGAAAAACTCTTCCTGCCATGAACTTCCAGCCCCGCAAAGCTTCCCGATGCAGCCTCTGGAAGCACCTGACCACAGCCAACTCTGAGTCCATCCGAAAAACTTCAAGCCTCCAATCAACCCTCCAACACTGAGTACCGAGCACTATCTCTGCAACAGGCAAAGCCAAGGATTCGGGGCCTTCCTCTCTGGAGATTTCTCAATTGCACAGTAGCAGCGGCAGCGAAACAGGCATGTCGGAAGTTTCACCAG
The DNA here is from genome assembly GCF_048418815.1 of Hemitrygon akajei. NCBI lineage: Eukaryota > Metazoa > Chordata > Chondrichthyes > Myliobatiformes > Dasyatidae > Hemitrygon > Hemitrygon akajei. Next base: position 113,727,986 of record NC_133125.1, read on the forward strand.
ATGTTCCTCCGTGCTTCTCATGTCCGTCCCCATCAAATCAGGATTGTGCACGGCCCCTACTCACAGATAACAGATATTCATTCCTGGAGTGGCCACATTCGCTGCCGTCGCGCTACCATTTTCTCTATCAAAAAACTCAAACTTGGCAACCAATCAATCAATTTTTCATCCAAGTCATTGACGTATAATGTGAAAAAAGCGGTCCCAACACTGACCACTGCAGAACACTAGCCACTGGCAGCCAACTAGAAAAGACTTCCTTTATTCTCATTGCTTTTCTTCTGTTAGTCAGCCAATTTTCTATCCAAATGCAAATATCTAATCAACCAATCATGTGGAGGTTACTCAATACATAAAAGCATGCAGACATGGTCAAGAGGACTAACCAATAATAGGAGGGATGGTCTACGGGGGTATAAATACCACTGGACTAGACATATCTCTGAAGAAGATGGCAGAGTTTGTCATCAAAACGTTGGTTATAATTGATACCTGAACCTGGCTGGAGGCTCAAGAAGAGTTCATTTCTCAAAATCACTTTACACTTGTCTTCTTAATATCCATGTACCATTCCTTTGCCCACTTTCCCAGTTCAACCATGCATTCGCCTCCTCTAGCTGAAGATGGTTTGACTTTGTCTTTGACACTTTCGTGCAGAACAGTCATCAACTAGCTATTCCTTTAAGCACTTCAGTTGCCTATCACGGTTTAGTGGCAGGATTGTGAACCTTTGCTCTGACCTATTCATTGTTGGGTTACTTGGCTCTGTCTGTTGTAAGGTGTTTTTGAAGTTGCAAGTATTGATGAATAACTTGTGTAGTCATATCGCATTGAGTTGATAACATTTTACTAATCTTATTCTATAACTAACTGCTTTTTGTACGTATAGTGCAATAATGTTTAAGTTTAGACAGTCCATTCAATCTCTTTTTCTTCTGTGCGGATCTTTCTGCTCTGTGTTCGGAGGCATACAGTAAAGAAAAGCTGTTTTTGCACTTTCTAATTTTCTTTATAAATCAGGAATCAACTATTTGCTACTTCAAATAATCAGCTATTGCAAACACTCCATAATCAGATTAAGTGAATGAGAGAAAGAGGCCATTACATAGTTTTGTGAACCAGAAATTCTATTGTGCTTGATTTGGAACAGGGAGAATAATCCCTGCCAAATAAGATAATATCTGTCTTGAAGAATATTGTTGAAATAGTGCTCTGTGGAGTAAATAAAGTTCTCTGATCCACTGGATTTATAGGCAAGTTGTACAAAGCAGATAAATAATGGAGCAAATAGATTACATTATGTATTGATCTAGCAGTATTATAAACGTCAGTGTGCTTTGCTGGTCAGAATCAGAATCAGGTTTAGTATCACTGTATATGTTGTGAAATTTGTTAACTTAGTGGCAGTATATCTATATATATATAAATAGTTAAATGAAATAAGTAGTGCAAAAACAGAAATTAAAAAAAGTACTGAGATAATGTTCATGGGTTCAATGTCTATTTAGAAATCAGATGGCAGGGGAGAAGAAACTGTTTTTGAATTCTTGAGTGTGTGCCTTCAGGCTTTTGTACATCCTTCCTGATGGTAACAATGAGTAGAGGGTGGAGGGGATCCTTAACAATTGATGCCACGGTTCTTAGGCACCACTCCTTGAAGATGTCTTGGATACTCTGAAGGTTTGTCCCCTGACTAATTTTACTAATTTCTTCAGAATGCTTTCTATAGTACATGGGATCTGGATCTGTACTGGGTCCAATGTTGTTTGTCATATACATTAACGATCTGGATGATGGGGTGGTAAATTGGATTAGTAAGTATGCAGATGATACTAAGGTAGATGGTGTTGTGGATAATGAAGTAGGTTTTCAAAGCTTGCAGAGAGATTTAGGCCAGTTAGAAGAGTGGCTGAACGATGGTAGATGGAGTTTAATGCTGATAAGTGTGAGGTGCTACATTTTGGTAGGAGTAATCAAAACAGGACATACATGGTAAATGGCAGGGCATTGAAGAATGCAGTAGAACAGAGTGATCTAGGAATAATGGTGCATAGTTCCCTGAAGGAGGATTCTCATGTGGACAGGGTGGTGAAGAAAGCTTTTGGTATGTTGGCCTTTATAAATCAGAGCATTGAGTATAGGAGTTGGGATGTAATGCTAAAATTGTACAAGGCATTGGTAAGGCCGAATTTGGAGTATTGTGTACAGTTCTGGTCACCGAATTATAGGAAAGTTGTCAACAAAATAGAGAGAGTACAGAAAAGATTTACTAGAGTGTTACCTGGGTTTCAGCACCTAAGTTACAGGGAAAGATTGAACAAGTTAGGTCTTTATTCTTTGGAGTGTAGAAGGTTGAAGGGGGACTTGATAGAGATATTTAAAATTATGAGGGGGATAGATAGAGTTGTCATGGATAGGCTTTTTCCATTGAGAGTAGGGGAGATTCAAACAAGAGGACGTGATTTGAGAGTTAGGGGGCAAAAGTTTAAAGGTAACATGAGGGGGAACTTCTTTACTCAGAGAGTGGTAGCTGTGTGGAACGAGCTTGCAGTAAAAATGGTAGAGGCAGGTTCGGTATTGTCATTTAAAGTAAAATTGGATCGGTATATGGACAGGAAAGGAATGGAGGGTTATGGGCTGAGTAAGGATCAGTGGAACTAGGTGAGAGTAAGCGTTCGGCACGGACTAGAAGGGCCAAGATGGTCTGTTTCCATGCTATAATTTTTATATGGTTATATGGTTATCTAAATCAATTCTTCAAAATTACTTTAAAATTATAAATTAATCATTTCTGAATTATATGTCATTCTCGATTCCAGTAGTTACAATTAATCTTCTCCAATGGGTCTCAAATGAAAAAATGGTTCCAATAGACATTAACCCTAAAAATTCTGCAGGTGCTGTATATCCAGAGCAACACACACACAATGCTTGAGGAATTCAGCTGGTCAGGCAGCATCTATGTAGGGGATATAGACATAAACATTCCTATGGAGTAACTTCTCAGGTTTGAAAATGCAAGCTTTAAAATTTTGTTGTATTTGTCTTCTGTTGTTAAAGCAAATACAACTTTCTCCCATCACTTATAATCGATAACTTAATGTATATTTACATGAAATGTTATATGCAAACAAATATAACTTTCAAACACATCATAGGAAATTCAATATTTCCTCTGAATATTCATTCCAGCATCTTTATAACCTGACTTGATCAATAGTGATTATTAGGATTTCTAAAGATTGTCAGATAAAAGCCATGACATAGTGTTTTTATCTATAACGCTATGTGAATATTATAGTCTAAATAACAATCAAATGAACATGAAAGGCTTCCTAATTAGCTTACCATTTATAGCACTTTCTGTTCTTGTTTCAAAAACCACAAAGGGGGCAGATAGAGGTCTTACTCTCTCACTGCCTCTCCATCCTTACAACTTTCTCAGTGGACGGACCATGTTTTCCTCAGGCACGTAGGAGTATTTAAATTTAGTTCCATTTCTGGATTTGGCTGCCACAGTCTATCTCTAAAATACAACATCCCTGCTTTAATAATGCTTTCCTACCAGCACCACATTGTACATATTTATTTATTTATTCATGACTTATTCACTTGTTTTGAATTGAATCTCAGGGTTCTATATAGTGACCATAATGTACTTTGATAATTACTTTCCTTATTTAGCGATACAGTCTGGAATAGACCCTTCTGGCCCTCTGAGCCACACTGTTGCAGAACCCCTAGCAATCCTAATTTAACCATAAGCTAGTCACAACAAAGTATACAATGACTATTTAACCTACCTGATACATCTTTAGACTGTGGAAAGAAGCCAGAGGACCTGGAGAAGTCCCACACATTCCACGAAGAGGGTGCACAGGCTCTTTACAGCAGAAATGGACTCATGACTCCGATGCCTCGAGCTGTAATTTTGTCGTGCTAACCGCAACGCTACCGTGGCACCCAGTGAACAAAAATTAACAAGACAATCAGGGCAGTATCAATGTCACAATACCCTGATGACAGGAAGGAAATGACACAAAAGGCAGATGTCTCTGGGAAGGTTCTCATAGCTATGGCTGGGAATGTCAGCTGATGGCACAGGTGAGTGGAGATCTGAGAGAGATGTGTTCAACAGGTTGAGCAGGAGCTCGAAGCTGTGACCTTTGTTCGGGAGAAGTTTCACTAAGGCACCTACAAGAGAATACAATCTGTGATAGTGATCAGATCAGTCAGGAACATTGCACTTCACCTTTTCAAAAGAGCAGCAAGAATACTTGTAAGGGTGCAGACATAAAACATGTAGATCTGATAATGTCCATTGTCCCAGCAAAGACATGCATATAGCTGATGAATTTAACTGAGACTACCTCATGAGATTCTTGGCATACTGAATTTCAAGCAGAGAACTTTGAAAAACACAATCGACTCACTCCTGGCCATTGCAGTGGTAAACTGAAGTTAGTACCAATCAGACTCTGAAATTACAGTAGCTTAAATAAGTGCTTCCAACAGCGTGGAAAGCCTCACAACAGAATGCTACCCTTGTTGTCAGACCATTATGCAATGTGAGGAATAGGTTGAGCACTTAAGGTTAAAGAGTTTCTATTCTTACCTACGTAAGTTTGACATGGTCACACCTGAGAGGGAATTAGCTGCATCAGCAGAGTGAACAGAAATATTCATCAGCCAGCCATAAGTGGGATATTAGCAGAAGTTGAGAAAAAAAAAACAATCAAAGAAACACTTTGCTCTTCAATAGATGGAATAAAAGTCAGTTTGGATCTACTTCACTGTGATGGGATAAAGTATTGGGTGGCAGTGGGTTTTTGGGATATTGACTTCTTTAAAAACTACCCAGTCATTCACAAGCTCAAAGAAATGTCTTTAACTTGCTGATCATGGATAGTGGGCCTGTATTCACAGCAAACAGTGATGTGAACTTCTGAATATTATTACCTCACGCTGTGTAAGAAAAGGCAAATGGAGTGTAGGTGGCCACAGTCTGCTGGAGGAGGCTGAATCATCAGCCAGCCTTTGCATTACCCAAGGTGGATGATGAGAAGAGCTGGGTAGGGATACCTGTATGAATGAACATGAACTCTATTCTCAGCAAAATAAACCCTGCTTCATCCACTAGTGCAAAAACAGCATGGGAGAATAGCTGGAAGAAGGCAAAAGAAGAAAGGCACTCTATTAGAATGGAAGGCTGCCATCACCAAATGTTAGGGACATACTATAGACATACTAAAATCCACTGAAGGATGCCTTATATGGCCACAGGCAGTGGTGACATGTCCCAGTTATTACTGTCAAACAGCACTTACATCAACCATAATGAACTGATTTGGGAGGTTGGTTAAGGCACAAATCAACATATACCTCAGAGGTCACCTAGATCCACTCTACTTTGCCTACTGCCACACTAATTAACAGAAGATGTGATTTATCTGGCTCTACACGCTGATGTGGACCATCTAGGCAGCAGAAATGCAAACATCAGGCTGCTGTTCAGCAAGTACAGATTGGCATCCAACACAATCACCACCTCCCAGCTCTTCATCAGGCTTCAAAACCTGGACCTCTGCACCTCCCTCTACAACCCAATACTCAACTTCCTCACTGACAGATGTTAATCATTAAGGATTTGTAACAACAACTCCTCCTCACTGATCAGCGAGGACAGGATCTTGTTACTAATCCATTTCTTTGCAGAAGGTGAGGTAATGATGTCTGGTTATTAATCTGTCAGTCCCTTGAGAAGTTCATGCCAGTATCTGCTGTGAATAGAGACCCACTATGCATAATCAAGTACACCTCAAGGCTTTGTGCACCACAAGATTTAATCCACACCACACGCATCATTTTGTGGTTAAGCCTACCTCCCATGTCATCTTTCAAGTTGCCAATGAAACTGTTGTTGTATGGATCAAATCAAATAGTTAAAATGGTTCAATTTAATATCAGAGAATGTATACAGTATACAACCTGAAATTCCTACTCTTCCCAGGTGGTGATGAATCAGCTTACTGGATCAAGATAGGACTGCTGGTTGAGTGGTACTGCAACAACAGCCTCTCGCTTAGCTTCAGCAAATTTAAGAGCCCATTGTTGACTTTATGAAGGGGAAGAAGAGCCAATATTGGAGACAGTCAGCAGCTTTACACTTCTAAGAGTTAACATATCAGATTACCTGTCCTAAGGCCATCATATAGTTACAATCACAAGGAAAGCACACCAGCATCTTTAATTTCTCAGGAGGTTAAGGAGGCTTGGCTTGTCACTGAACACTGTAACAAACTTCTACAGTTGTACTATCAAAGGTCTCCTGACTGGTAGTATTAGTTCTGGTACTGCCCTGCAGTTTGAATCCACAGAAATATAAAAAGCTGCAGAGTAGTGTACTCCTCACAGTACGTCACACACACGTTCTTGCCCGCCACTGGAAATATCTCAGGAAGGCAAAATCCATCATTAAAGATAGATCTGCACCAAGAGGGCCATGCCATATTTTCACAACTACTATTGGACAGGAGACAGAGAAACATGAAGACCTATATGATAAGCTTCGAGAACAGCTTCTTCCCTTCAACCACTTGGATCTTGAACCAACAGCACAACTCTAATCACTACATTTTGGCAACACCATGACCATCTTGACAATGATGTAGTACTAAAAAGACTTTTTTTTTTGCTCTAATGGAGCGCTTTCTTTAAAATTGAGCATAATTTATCTTTTTCTTTTGACTGCTGCTTCTACAGAATGGTATTGTTTGCCAGTGATGTTGCTGCAAATATGATTTTCATTGCAACTATGCACAAAAGTACTTGTGATGATGGCAATAAATTCTCACTGTGAGTCACCATACTCCAGGTCATATGAGGTTATCCAGATCATGTATCTAATTTTGAGGCTTTATAAGACATTGGTCAGACTGCACTTAGATTATTGTGAGCAGTTTTGTGACCAATACACCCAAAGGATGAGCTGACATTAAAGAGGGTGCAGAGGACCTTGATGAGAATGAACCCAGAATAGAAAGGGGTAATGCATGAGGATCATTTGAAGGCTCTGGGTCTGTACTTGCTGGAGTTTAAGAGAATGGGGACAGTTCACTTTGAATCATATTGAATATTGAAAGGCCTAAACAAAGTGTTTGTGGAGAGGATGTTTCTTCTAGTGGGAGAGTCTAGGACCAGAATTGAAGGACGTCTTTTTAGAACAGAGATGAGGAGGAATTTCTTTAGCCAGAAGCTGATGACTCTTTGGATCCATTGCCATAGATGGCTCAGGAGGTCATAGTCTTTGAGTGTATTTAAAGCAGAGATTGAGAGGTTCCTGATTAGTGAGGGTATCAAAGGTTGTGGGGAGAGGTTAGGGGAATGGGGTTGAGGGAGATAATAAATCAACCATGATAGAATGCTGGAGCAGACTTGATAGGCCAAATGGGCCAATACTTCTCCTATGCTTTATGGTCTTTAGGTCCTATGGTTTTGACAGAGAAAATCTCATATTGGAGGAGCAGTCACCACATCAGGAAGTTTACCACATGATTGATTATGTCAAGGAAGAACAAATGGCTAAGATCCAATCTACCTGGATGGTCCACTGATCCATGTATCAGTAAGACTTCATGACAATGTATAGAAATACAATACCAACTGCACAACCCTAATCATGACGGTTTAGTTTTCTTTGTCATCCTTTTGTTTTTCTTATTATTCAAGGAGGAATGTTACAGAATACTATGTAGATTTTTCTTTTCACAATACCATGTGACCAAGTGTTTTTGTACGTACATTCATCCAAATTTTTGTTAGAACATCCCAGATGTCTTGTCACTGGAGAGAGGTCATAGAGGTCATTGTACTGCAAGGTATTGAAGTAATAAGGTTTTGCATAAAGTAATTTCTTTTATAAAATATTTTTATTCAATTAAAAAAATTTAAATAGGCTTTATTCATAATGAAAATTATGTATCAAGAAGTGTACAAATTTTTCACTCATGATCCTGACATTCAGTAGTGTTTATTTATTATTTTTAGAAACTCCAGCACCATAACCACTCATGTGGCCTCCAGAGGTGAAACACCATTTCGTTGTTTGATGGACTTCACAGCTAAACCCCTCCATGTGTAGAGTGGAAAGAACATACACTTTGATGTTTCGCCACAGAGACTTTGCATTTGCTGCACCAGGCATCAGTGCATCCATTCAGCCTAAAATGCAATATACCAAATTGGTAGCATTCTCTGATGAACATCTCTCTGTGCTGGAAGACCAAGAGGTTTTGGGCCTACCAAAGAGCATCTTTCACCAAGTCACTGGCCATCCAACAGCACTTGACGTCTACCTTGGCATGTGATCATGGCTCAGAGAAATCTCTGTTATGCAACTCAACTAACCACCCACTGAGGGGTTTTACATCACAAATCTGGCACTTCATATTTAGGTGCACGTTGTATCAATCCCACCATGTTATTCTACCCTTCTAGCTGAACCAATGTTCTTGTCCTCAATAGATTGGAATCGTAGGATGACGTACATAAAAGAAATCAGGAGATATTCTTGATTTAGCATTGTGGTAGAAAAGATCAATTGTGAGCTTACAGGAGGTGGGGATGGACATATAAATGCAACACTCTGTTTCTGTTTATTTTGTCCTTGTGACATAGGTGGGTAAGAGAAAAAAGGTACTGTAATTCATGATGCTAATTTACCAATCATGGCAGTGATAGAACTTCTTATGGCTCATTTCTGTAGTCTTGTGAGTTAAGATAATAATTGGCATTACTGCTAGCCACCACTAGGTGGCATGTAATGCAAAACAGAATGGGTTCTGAGGTATCCTCTATCAGCTACTATCCTTAAATTCCTAAAAGAAAATCCGTAGTAAAAAGAAAGTTGATGTGTACATTCTCAGCTGTACCATATTTTGTTTCCCTCTGAATATAAATTATGGCTCAAAAGCTAGATGGAGTGCTCTGTGGATCGGGCAGTATCTGGAGAGAAAGAAATTAATTTCTCTTACTCCCATCACTTTACATCCTGCCTGTTTGATCCTCAGTTTGCTGCCAAAGAAGGCAGATTCAAGTAATTTTTGGGAGTTTCCTTTTTGTTCAAATGTTTAGCCTTAATTTTCACATGTCAGCGGTTGTCCTAAAATTTATGCAAATAAACCTTCCAGAAACTAGAGTGTGAGTTTCTATGTAAGACAGCCCATAATTTTGATTCCAAAAAGAAGTAATTCATTTCCAAGGCATTCAAGGTCATAGCATGTTTAATAGCTATTTTTACTTGCTTTCATATTTGTCAAATATTTCCATTTAAAGATAAGTAATGTCATAAATGTGTCAAAAAGCTAGTTCTAATGCAGTGCTTTTGGATCAATGGATGCTCTCCAGCAAATGTTTTTGGTATGCATAAAAGTGTCTGAATTTTAGTTCAATTAGTCAAAGTGGAAACTTAGTTCACAATAACATAATTGAGATTAAAAGCATGATAACAGAAGTAAGTTCCACTGCCTGTTGCAAGAAATAAATCACATTATAACAACAGATAGCAAGGAAATAATGTGAAAATATACATTCCTTCACTGATGTCAATTATTTATATTTTAATTTGTATTCAGGAGCAGCACCTGATTACATCAACCAGGAACTGGAGCATGTACCATTTTGCACACAGATATTTAGCATAGTAAGTTATGTTAATGCCATATGCAAACCCTTCATTGATCAAAGGAACGAGTCAAGACTTTTTTTGTGGAGAACTTTTATTGCAATGATGATCTAGCAAATGTTCTGAATCATGTGCGGTTTGCATTATATTCTTCCAACTACTAATTTGTTCTGCATTGAACTTAGCTACTATTATTACATGGTTGTCTGAAATATTGATGATCAAGCATATGGGTTATGATGGTCATGGTTGCACCATCAGAGCTACCAGCTTTCAGATTCAACCAAGGTCTTATCTTCTCTTTCAGATGAGTTAAAAGGTGGCAAGGTGCTACTTCAAAGAAATATCAAAGGAGATTATATTTGTTTTCTTGATCAATATATACTCCCTAATCACCAAAAAAAGACCAATTTAGAAATTATCAGCAGTTGCTTTTGAGATCTCTGGTGTGCAAATTGTTTACTGCCCTCCCTACACTACTTGAGTCAGTGCACATTTGGGGAAAAAATGTACTTTGGCATGACCTGAGTCAATAACAGATGCTGTGCAAGTCTTTCCAATTTAACAACATCTCATGTCTAAAGAAATGCAGTGAACAGAGAAAGGATAATCTATTGCTGTTCTAGTTGATTTATTGTAGCTTTTGAGCATCCCAGATTTGTGTTGTTTTACTTTCAGTTAGGGGTGTTGAGTAATTAAAAATATATAATCATGATCCAATATGCAAAGAGAAAACTAAGCAATTGAATATTACTCAGGCTTTTAACTGCACTGTCAAACAATTACAGAATGTCAATATATTGGTCTGTTCCAAATGAAAAATGCTTTCTTATTTTTCTGAATGGCTTAATGGAGATGTTTTGGCCCCTATAGCCTTTGATACTAGAAGATACAGGAACAGAATTAGGCAATTTCATCATTTTTGATTCTTTTTCCCTTTCAGCCCCAATCTCCTGCCTTCTACACATACCGTTTCATGTCCGACCAATCAAAAATCTATCAGCTTCTGCCTTAAGTATACTCAATGACTTGGCTTCCACAGTCATATAGTCCAACAAATTTAATAGCTTCACCACTCTCTGACTAAAGACATTTCTCGTCATCTTCATTCTAAAATGATGCCTCTCTATTCTGAGGCTATGTTCTCTAGTTTGAGACCCACCCACCATAGGAAATATCTTCTCCACATCCACTCTATCAAGGCCTTCCAACATTTGATAGGTTTCAATGAGATCACCTCTCATTCTTCTGATTTCTGGTGAGTAAAGGTGCAGGGCCATCAAACACTCCTCATGTGATAAGCCTTTCAATTCCCAAATCATTTTGTGAACCTCTTTTGAACCCTCCCCAACATCAACACATCCTTTATTTGAAAAGGACTCCAAAACTGCAGACAGCACTCCAAGTGAGGCCTCACCAGTGATTTATAAAGCCTCAACAGTGCATCCTTGCTTTTATATTCTAGTCCTCTCGAAATGAATGCCAACATCATATTTGTCTTCCTCACAACCGAGGCAACCTAAAAATTAACCTTTAGGAATCCTGCACCTTGTGGTCTTTTCTTTATTTCAGCATCCTTCTAGTTGTACAATATCTTGAGATTTGTATTCATCTAGCCTTTCATGCATCCCTGCTTTTCTTCACTTCAACACCAGCAACCATATGACTCATTATCCAAAAGTTTGATTGCTCTCACTAGTTTGTAATGATAATGTTTTCTGGAGAATATGAAACTGGAGAATATGAATTTTCTGGAGAAAATAAGAAGGATTTGGAGAGGAGATCTTAGGGCCTTGTTGAGTCTGGTCTATGTTAGAATGTTCTCCATTATTTCAAGGTAGTGATTGCTGAGTCTGATTAATATGGAAATGGGTCAGTTTTTGTTTAGTATGAATTATCATTGGAAGGGACCTGCATTTCTCACATGGTATAGACCTTCAGTGAAAGACAGGAGAATATGAAAGAGAAGGTGTAAAGGACACAGAGATAAACTGGAGATAGGGTGAAACTAAGAGAGAGAAGGAAGGAGACAGACTGGTAGAAGAAGGGATGGTTGGAAAAGTACTGGGAGGACAGATATAGGGGAGGGCTGTAGATGGCACAGAGGAGTGATGAGTACAGAAAGGAAGGTAGTAAGAGAATTACTTTGGGAGAGGAAGAGGAGGGAATGAATAAGGGGAAGATAGAGAAGGAATTATGAGAGTAAGGCAGAGATAAGAACTGAGGGAGAGGATTGAAAGAGCTAGAGGAAGAGGAATCAAAGATGGATTGAGATAGGCAGAGATGATAGAGAGAAAGAAAGGGAGGACACAAAGGAATGCGAGCTATTGTGCATTTGATATTTCAGTAATATTTGAGTAATATTGTAAATGTATTGTTTGGTAAGCATTCTTGTTCATATAAATAATCAATTTATTGTAAATAGCATATGTTGCCACAACACATTACAAGCGTATGCCTCGCTAGAAGTAAAAACGAAACTAGGACATATTCTCCTAGGCTCCCATCATTTTGCTTTCTATTTGTTTTATGTTTTGGAGTTACAAAACATAACAGTGGTGATAAGAAAGTTTTAAACAAACCTGAGATGATTACCTATCCATTGAAGCACAGCAAAACATATGTTTTTAAAAAGTGCAATGAGAAATGATCAAGTATAAAAGCTACACAGCATGTACTTCTTTGGCAAGGAACAGAGATATTTGTGTTAAAAAGGCAAAAAATTTATTAATAAACAGTGAGTACCAGATCATAATAATAATAAATTAATGAAAAAGTAGAAATGATATTGGAAAGGTAGATGTGTTTAATTGGACAAGAGTTAACTAGAATATGTATATAGAGTATATTGAGCTATATTTTGAAGCAAATGAAATAGCCAATGAGAAGTTATTTGGCTGAGTGCATTGGGTTTAAAGGAATACAGTTTGCTTAGAAGCTTATTTGTTCCAAGCAAACCAACCAAAATGAGCTTTGCTGATACTGTAAAAATAATGCAGGAACATATCAAACTGAAACCATTGTTGATTGCCAAATACTTTAGCTTAATAAGTGGAATGAAAAATGAAAGGGAACCCATTTCAGCATCTGTAGCTTAATTGAAGAAGTTGTCAGAGCATTGTTAGTTCAGTGGTAGACTTAATAATGCACTGAGGGATCATTTAGTTTATGGAATCTTACTAGAAAGCATTCAAAATTACCTCTTAGCTGGAGGATTGCTTACACTTAAAAGAGCAGTTGAAACAGCTGTAACAATGGACACGACAGATAGAGATGCGATTGAATTGAGTTAGGAATGAAAGTGAGCATGAATAAAACTGTAATGTTTAAACAGAAGCTGGCCTCGCCAAACAAATTGTGTTACAATTGTGGCATGGACTCATATACACCAGAACAATGCAGATTAAAGGACAAAACTTACAGGAAATGCAACAAAGTAGAGCACGAACAAAGAGCGTGTTGGACAGATAAAATTAAATGTACTGCACAGGGAAGAGAAAAAGATAAAGAAAGGTAAAGATGCAGTTTCAAAAAGAGCACTAATCAGCATGCTGTTGATGAAAAATCTGATAATGATGAGAGTGAGACAAGACTGCGTAGCCTTGAGATTTACAACGTGAAAACTAATAATAGACAAATTAAGCGGCTTACACGAGAAGTGAATGGCAAATTAATTTCAGTGGAATTGGACACTGGCTCAGTAGTTTCAAAGATACTGAACTGAAGGTACTGAATTGAATACAATTAAGAACTTGGGAATGATATTCATAACAGTGACCTACAATACCCAACAAGCCCCATTGAACTTGTATGTAATAAAACACGAGAACCAGCATTGTGGGGCTGTGATTGGCTGAGACAACTACAACTTGACTGAAGATCCAGCCACCATTTGTATACCACATCCCCTGCAATAGAGTCAACCGAAAGTAAATTAAGAAAAGTGCTGGAGGTTGCCACTGCAGTGTTGAAGGATGGCTGTGGAAAACTCAAACCTGTCAGGGGTAAAATATTGTTAAATTGAAATGCTACATCCAAGTTTTACAAAGCACGTCCAGCTCTTTATACTAGCTGTGATAAAGGAGCCAGTGAGCTACATCGCATGGAGGCTGAAGGAATTCTTTCCAAAATTGAATGGAACTCATGGGCAACATCTATGTTCCCTATCAGTAAGAAAAATGAGTCTGTCGGGATCTGTGATGATTTTAATGTCATCTTCAACCCAGTACTGAAAGTAGATCAACACTTTCTGCCCAGGATAGAGGATATCTTTGCAAACCTTACTGGAGGAAAACACTTCAGCAAAGTGGACTTAGCTGAGGCCTACCTACACTCAAAAAGGGCTTTATCATGACTATAGGCTTATTTTTGGAGTAGCGTCTGCACATGCACCTGCACTCGAGCAGAAAGCTGTGGACCAGGTGCTGCAAGGCTGCCCAGGTACTCAGTGTTACCTGGATGACATCATTGTTACCAGTGAGGCCAACAAGGAACATCTCCAAAATCTCATGAAAGTGTTAAAAAGATTGGAAGATGATAGGCTCAGGGCACAATGCAACACATGAAAATTCTTCAAAGGTTCAAAGGTCCAATTTAATGTCAGAGAAATGTATACAATATACATCCTGAAATGCTTTTTCTTTGCAAACATCCATGAAAAGAGAGAAGTGCCCCAAAGAATAAACAACAGTTATACGTAAGAACCCCAAAGTCCCCCAGTTTCTCTCCCTCCCGTGCGAAGCAGCATCAAGCAACAATCCCCCCTCCCCCCACTAGTAAAAAAAAGCATCGGCACCCACCACTGAGCACTCAAGCGTGAGCAAAGACACAGACTTGCAGTTACCCCAAAGACTTCACATTTCAACCAGCATTTGACATACCACAGGTTCTCTCTCTCCCTAACAAGGGAGAAGTATTATAGTCCGGTCCGGAGCCCACATTCCGGGTCTTGATCCAGTCCATGGATTCCGGTCTCTGGATCTTGTAGCCGTCCCTCCTTTCAGCCTTAAAGCCCAAATAGGATCAGCTTGGCTTAAGGAGGCACACCTGATGCCTATTGGCTGGCACGTGTATATAAGGGGATCTGGGACTGAGTCTAGTTGGAGGTTGTTCTGTCTAGTTTGTGCCATTTGCCTGGCTTGGAGTACCCACTGTTAATCATCTAGTTCTGTAAGTCTGTTCTTGTAGTTACCCTGGACTGAGCTCCCTTCTGATCCCTTGCCTCTGTCAGGTAAGCAGGCTGGACTGCTGTTGCCTGGTGGGGGACTCTGACCCTTTCCTATCCCTCTCTTCTGATGGGTTGTGCTGTGTAACCTGCCCAGGTGCCCTGTGACCTCCCCAGGCCCCTGTGTTCCTGCCTGGGAGGCTGGGCCCTGCCCAGAAGTAATGTGGCCTGGCCAGGGGGCTATCCTCCCAGGATGCATTGTCCCATAGACCCATCCTTCAGCCTAGCCAGGGGTCCTACCTTTGCTATGAACTCTCTGAACCCCAGGATCACCCTTGCATGCCATGGTCTTCCCATCTTGTTCTATCCTTTAGTTATTCCTGTCCTGCCCCTAGTACTTCAGTGCCTGTGACCTGCATTTGGGTCCAGTCTCCACGTCCCCTTGTGACAAGGAGCTGGCTCCATTTTTTTCCCAGCGAGCGGGGAGACATAACAAACAGCTTGCTGGTTTATGATGTTAAAAGTCTGTTACGTCATTTTATCTGAGCTCTGTCTCAAAGATCCCGGGCCTTTGGGCACACAGCAGAAGATTTTCCGACTTCCCCGACGATACATGGGTCTCCGGCTGTGACACCAACCCTTGATCCGCCCATCTCAAGAGCCCTGCAATCCTAGGCTTCCAAATCTGAGCCGGACTCTCAGGCTGAACCCTTGGTGTGCCAAACAATGGCCAGTCCTGAAACCCTGAGAACAGGTCCCATTCCCTCAAAAAATCTGTTAGCGTGTCAGGGTCTTCAAAAGAGCCTTGAAAAGGGAAAAATAAAGATATTAAAGATAGAAATAGAGCTGTTTCTGAAGATGCAAGCAAAGGAGTTGCTGTTTAGTGCCATCTTAACTTTGCTTCGCCTCTGTCTTTAAACCAAGCATCACTTACTATGGTTACACCATTGACACAGGAGAATTAACCAAGTGTTGTGCTCAGAAAATTCAAGAAGTAGTGGATGCCACAAGGCCAAAGGATGATTTGTAATTGTGCATACTCTGCTTATTTAAAGATTCTCAATTAGTAAAGATCACAGGGTCCTTGTGTGTTTCAGAAAGGATTCATCTTGCTGTGTTGCTCAGTCAAGCTACCAATATTCATTTTGGAATTCCTCTGAATAAACTCTTGTTTCTGTCTCGAAACTACTGTTCCTCTTCACCTGGTTTCCATTGTTTGCCAGCACACACCATGATAGTCTTTTGTGTTCAATTAGTCATTTGTTTTTTTAGTTACAAAACTTAACAGCAGCAATGAATAAAAATATGAAAGTAGTCCAAAAGAAAATGATGAAAAGGACAAAAGAGAAAAAAATAGTCAGCAGAAAGGGAAAGGGGAGAGAACAAGAGGAAAGGAAAACAAGGATATAGAGAAATGTCCACCAGTACTAAAGCTTGGAAGTCTTCTTCCTCGCTCTCATCCAACTCTCTGCATCTCCCACTTCACACTTTCTCTGCCATCCTTCTCTTTTTGTGTTTTCTATTCCCTCACTTTTCTCTCTCTCTCTCTCCATCTTCCTGTATATGTTTAACATATTAAAGAAACAGGTTGACTTGCAATTGGAATTCAATTCTAATATAATTTAAACAACAACAAGTATGCTACAAACTGGTTGACACTCAGTTTACTGGCTAAACCAAAATTTATTTTGTGTAATGATTAGAATAGATGGATGTGCATTTTGAAATGAGAAATGGTATAATGCAGTATGTATAAGGATGATGCAGGGGAGCGGAGAAAGGACAACAAGTTAGCCCAAAATAGTCAACATACTCAAATTTTCTACATCGGCTTGAAATTCCAAGAGTTCTGTAACTATTAACACTTATATGATTCAACTTAAATAAACATTTAAATAAGCAATTAACACTATTTAAACAAGACATAGCTAAAAACAATGTAAATGATATATCTCCAGAAATGTCATTTTACTTCATTACAGAATCTGGGTGGAATCCAGCTGGCAGGTCCTTAATGTAAGCACTAAAGAGTTGAGTTAATTTTACAGATTTAACAAATTTTGGACTTTTGCATTTGTGTAGCATTTGATGATACTTATTCTGAGCAAAGTTAGTTGTTTTTAGTAGTATTTTCCAGCAAGTCTAGCTCTGTTATACAACACTACATAGAGTATAATGCCTATAAAAAGTATTCACCCTCCTTGGAAGTTTTCATGTTTTATTGTTTTAGAGTATTGAATCACAGTGGATATAATTTGGCTCTTTTTAGCACTGATTAACAGAAAATGACTCTTTCATGTCAAAGTGAAAAAAAAACACTACAAAGTGAACTAAATTAATTAGAAACATAATACACAAAATTGTTGATTGCATTAAGTGTTCATTCCCTTTAATATGACACACCAAATCATCACTGGTGCAACCAACTGGTTTTAGATGTTACGTGGAGATCACCTGTGTGCAGTCAAGGTGTTTCAATTGGTTATAGTAAAAATACACCTTTATCTGGAAGGTCCAGCTGCAGGTGAGTCAGTATCATGGCAAAGTCTACACCATGAAGACAAAAGAACTCTCAAAGCAGTTCTGCAAAAAGGTTATTGAATAATAGGTCAGGAGATGGATATAAGAAAATTTCAAAGTCACTGAATATCTCTTGGGGTACAGTAAAGTCAATCACCAAGAAACAGAAAGAATTTGATATGGCTGTAGGTCTGCCAAGAGCAGGAAATCCTCAAAAACTGAGTGACCATGCAAGAGAGGAATGAGTGAGAGAGGCCACCAGGAGACCTATGACAGCTCTGGAGGAGTTACAAGCTTTGATGGCTGAGATGGGAGAGCCTGTGCATACATCAATTATTACCTGAGAGCTTCACCAGTCACAGCTTTGTGGAAGACTGGCAAAAGAGAAAGCCACTGTGGAAAAAAAACTCATGAAATCTCAGCTAAAGTTTGTCAGAAGGCATGTGGGAGACTCTGAATTCAGATGGAAAAAGGTTTCATACTCTGATAAAGCCATAGTTGAGCTTTTTGACCATGTTACGAACCCCGTAACTGGGTCACTTACCAGCAAAGATAGAGAGGTCCGTTGAAATCTGATGGTACTATTTTTAAACATTTTTATTTATAAAGGGGCCTAAAAATAAGGTTAATACAAACATTCAGGTAATATACGTCGTCAATAGTTTATCTAAAGCACGGGTAGAGTAATAATCATCAATAAGAAGTAGCTCTATCGTTTTGTCTAGGGGTAAGAATATTGTCCGATGGAAATATAAAAGTCTCTCGAGTTCATGCAGGCTTTTAGCCTTTTGGGGACTGCTGGGTTTCACGTATTAGAGAGAGAGAGTTTTGGTGAGAAAAGAAACTTGCCAGTCTTTTTGGACGCAAACTGTTGAATCGGGAATGTGGGTTCCCCATTGTCAGTTTGAAGTCCTTTTCGGTGTTATCAGCCACTCGTTCCCCAAGCCAGGGGAAACGGACCACACGTGGCTTCCGAATAGCTTCCCGTTATCACTGGAGCGATGAGCGATGGTGTCTCCTTCTGGTGCGTCGCTAGGGGACTGCCTCCTGCAGCCCCTCATTTATCTTGACTTGCAGAGTTGTAGATGTCAATCAAGGTGGGGTGATACAATCCCCACCCCACATTGCCCGAGGGTGTACATGTAGCCCTGATAGCTGGCACGTAGCATAGGGTCGCAATCCACAAAGGTGTCTCCAAGAAACAATGGTCAAATCCGTTGCGTTGTCTTTCTGAGGATTCTCTCTCATTTCCGGGGTCCAAGACCTGAATTAATAGCGATCTTGCGATTCTCAGGAAGGAGGGGGCTGGGATCATAACACCTCCCCTCTTAAAAACGTTTTTACCAGCGGTTAAAAACGGAGTGGTACAGAGTCTTACAGGATTTTAGAATCTACCATAATACAAAAGCATTTCTTTTAACTACAGAGCCATACAGTTATACATTTAATTCAGCATCTAAACAGTTAACGATTACAGTGTCCCATCCTTTACTAGCTTAACATCTTGTACCTTACTAAAGTCTTATAGCCTCAGACCAACTTAATAACCACCTATATATATATTTTTTACAAATCTAACGAGTTGTGATCCCCGACGGGGAGCCAGGCAGGCTTTCAAGGGGTTTGTCTTTATTATTCACATGCCTTGCTGAAATCCCGTACAACCGGCTGGGCTATTTAAAAATGGCGCCCTTTATTAACTGTCGTCTCTTTTCCGGTGAGTTCCTACGGGAGGAACTCGAGTAGTTTGGCGAGGTAAACTCCCACCCGCCTCGTTCATAGGAGTTATTTTATCAACACCGTGTCCCAGACTTAGTTCATTTCCACCCAATTCTTTAGTTTTAAGCAAGTTGCTAGTTTTCTCTTCAGGACCCGTCATGCTATTAGTTTTCAATTTAAGATCTGCAAGCGATCCCTCTTTGTTCAAACAGCATTTCAAATTCTGCTTTTTCACACCACACCCTTGAACAACAATAGCGTGTGGGGCCCCGGCAGCTCCTGGCTTACTCTGTAAGCGAGCTGCAGGGTTTAAAATTTCTTCATTCGATTTGGGAACTACAAACTTTCCGTTCCCTTCAATAATAATATTTCCCCTCATGTTCGAGTTCCACTTTAAGTTTCACCACCCCTTCGAGTACAAACACCTGGGAGCCCTCACTTCCCACAATTACCAGGGTTAACCCTGTCTTCACTGAACCCAGTCTATCTGACCCAAAAGAACGGCCGTCTCGTTCAGCTGAATCAGATACCTCAGACCTTTTCTGAGCTCCGTGACTAGGTTCAGGACCACGTGCATCCCCTTCTTGGACACTCTCAAATGGGACATTGACCTCTTCCAGGCTTTCAATACCTGTACCTTTTTCAAATTCCAAATTCCCTTGCTCCTCCCAGCTACTCTCTGGGCAACTCCCTTCCGAAGTAAACTCAACCCCGCGGGCTGAAACAACCTCATCTGCCAACCCAACAGACCTCTCCAAGGTAATGGCATCCTTTTCATTTAGGACTGCCCTCATCACATTATCGGGAACACTTTTAGAACTCTCAACTTCTTCAAACAGGTCTGCCAAACCAGACAGATCATCCATGTCCAACTCTGGACCTTTTAACAGCTTTATCTGTTTCTCATCTTTATTTCCTACCTCCAGGACCTTTCTCTTCACTAAGGGAAGATCTATCTCCTCTCCCTTACCCCCTTTCACTTTACTACTCCTCGTTTTACCACCCTCTAAACCCTTGTGGCACAGGGTCGGTAAAGACGTCTCAGCCAAATCAAAACTGGCTAGATTTAAACTGCTCTCGGTCTCAGCTGCCGCTCTCGACAGGCTGCGAGTGACCGCGCATGCGGGATAGATCTTAGGATCTGAGGGAGGGGCCTCAACCCTCGCAGGCTGGGTTGTCAGCTTCACGGCTGCACCCATCTTCCCACCCGCTAGGTCGTTACCCAGAAGGACGTCCACGCCTTCCCCCGGCAACTCCGGCAGGACCCCCAGTTCCACTGGTCCCGACACCAACTCACAATCTAGAAGGACCCTATGCAAAGGCATCACTTCGGTCCATTTTCCTATTCCTCTCAGGGCTACCTCTCCCGTCTGAGGTCCGAACTCTAACACCTTACTGCTAATCAATGATAGCTCAGCCCCACTGTCTCTCCAGATCCGTACTGGAATTTGTGGGCCTCCCTCCTCCACAGACACGGTTCCTTCGGAACTAACCGTCTCACGCCCTTCCTGTACTCCATCTACCGGGGGCCCTCTCATCAATTTTCTGATCGACGCAATACAGCCTATAGTGATAGCTGCTTTCCCTTTTTCTGGCTCTTTCCTCGGAGCGGGGTATTTAGATGCAATATGTCCCACCTTTCCACAATTAAAACAGGTTAAACCAGGAAATCTCCAGGTTTCTGGCCTGTTATCCTCACTTTTTCTGCTAGCTCCCGGCTGAGTTTCTCCCTTAGCCGGCGGGCTTTCCCTACTGTTCCCACGGTCTCTCGGGTAACTTTTTGTCGAGGAAAACTTTGTCTTGTGGGTTAGGGCATATTCATCTGCGAACCTAGCAAATTCTGAGATGGACTTATTCGGCCTCTCATTCAAATACATCCGGATCTCTTCCGGAACACAACCTTTAAATTCCTCAATCAAAAGTAACTCCCTGAGACGCCCATAATCCTCGTCCACCTGTTCCGCGGTGCACCAACGGTCCAAGAGCACACCCTTCTCATGGGCTAGCTCGGTATACGTTTGATTCCACCCTTTCCTTAAATTTCTGAACTTTTGTCTATAAGCTTCAGGTACCAATCCGTAAATCCGGAGAATGGCCTCCTTTACTTCGGCATAATTCTCCGCTTCTCCCTCCTCCATGGACAATGCCGCATATGCTCGTTGTGCCTTCCCTTTTAACACACTTTGTAACAGCGCCACCCACTGCTCTTTGGGCCACTTCTGATTCACTGCCACCTTTTCAAAAAGCAAGAAATAACTATCAACATCCGTCTCCTCGAACGGAGGTACTAACCTCAACTCCCGACTAACATTAAACCGCTCCTCTCGGTCTGACCCTTGATCTCTTCGCTCTTGCCTTAACTTCTCCATCTCCAAGTCATGTTTCCTCTGTTTCTCTGCCTCCTCATACTCTCTCTCCCTCTCTTTTTCAGCTGCTTCCAGCTGTTTTAACTGAATTTCATGCTCTCTTTGCCTCTCGGCTCGGACCTGCTCTTTTTTCACCTCTAACCCCTTTAGTTGGAGCTCATGCTCCTGTTTCACCTCTAATTCCTTTAGCTGGAACGCCTGCTCCCTTTGTTTGTCGGCCCTTTCTTTCTCCTTCTCAGCTGCTTCCAGCTGCTTTACTTTAATTTCATGTTCCAACCTTAATTTCTCCAACTTTAACTAAATGCAATGCTTGGCATAAGCCAAACAGCACAGGATCAAAATCACGCCATCATTACTGTGAAGCATGGTGGTGGCTTCACTGCAGCAGGCCCTGGAAGGCTTGTGAAGGTAGAGGGTAAAATAAATGCAGCAAAGTACAGGGAAATCCCAGAGGAAGACCTGATTCAATCTACAAGAGAACTGCTATTTGGGGGAAGATTTATTTTCCAGCAAGTATATGACACCAAGCATAAAGCCAAAGCTACACAGGAATGGTTTAAAATCAATAAAGTTAATGTCCTGGAGTGGCTAAGTCAGAGTTCAGACCTCAATCCAATTGAACATTTGTGGCTGGACTTGACAAGTAATGTTCACTCACAATCTCTGTGCAATCTGACAAAGCTTGATCAGTTTTGTAAAGAAGAATGAGAAAAAATTGCAATGCCCAGATGTGCAAAGCTGATAGAGCTCTATCTACACAGACACAAGACTCAAGGCTGCCAAAAGTGCATTTAGTAAATACGGACTTGAATGGGATGAATACATATATGATCAATTATTTTATGTTTTTCATTTGCAATAAATTTAGATCACTAAATAGAGATCTAAAGATGTAGAGATCTATTTTCACTTTGACAGGAAATGGTCTTCTTCTGTTGATCAGTGTCAAAAAAGCCAAATTAAATCCACAGTGATTCAATGATGTAAAACAATAAACATGAAAACTTCCAAGGAGGTGAATACTTGGTATAGGCACTGTATATTCTCTATACTGGCACATCTTTGTAAAGTGGGAGGAATTTAGAGCAACTAGGATAGACCATAGGACCATTGGAAGAATGCATAGTTCCCAGAAGATCTGCCACAAATCAGCCTGTCCCTTTTATATAACGTACACTTGGACAATACAAGTTTAGAACGAAACATTGAAAATCTTGAATCATGCCAGAAGCTATTTCTCGATAATGGCAAATACTAATGATGAAATTGACCATTGACTTCAATTGGCCAACACAGCCTTTGACCCTGTGCAGAAGTAATTGGTTGAAGGGGATCAATGCAAACAAGTGAGATCAGTTTATATAGCTATGATAGTTGGCATAGATGAGATGCCAACACTGTCTGTCTCTATGATACGAAATTCCATGTTTTGAATATCATAATCTTAAAGTTAGCAGAAAACGTATGGTTTACTGAACAATTTTATCAGTTCTTTAATTTATATCATATTTAATTGTTTTCTTTTCTTTAAAAAAATCTTTAATATTGCTGCTTAGTTCAAATTCTTGAATTCCAGGTTCATATTTGTTCAGTAAAGGTAATATATTTATGACTAACCGAACTGGAGGAACTGCCCAATGCAATTTCAGCAGTAATATAACTTTCCCAGGTGTGTAATCTATCCATTTTATTATACAATTCCGCCATGTGGTTTCTTTAACTGGAGCCAGGCTCTCAGTACTTTCCTATAACAATCTCCATTTCATGCTTAAGTAGCTCAAGCAGAACCAATAAAAATATACAGAAATCCTAGTCAGTCTCAAGGTCTCAAAATAAACAACTTCTCTGGGATGGATGACATTGATCCCTAAGGACTCTGGAAGACTGATGAGAAGATTTGTGAAACGATTCCAGTAATTACAAAGGGGTCAGAATATATTGCAGAGCTCACTGAGAGTTTTGAAATAAGCAATGTAGGCTTTCAAACTACACTTTACATTTTTCAGTATGGTAGATCATTAGATCTGGTAGTTTTCTGAGAATTCAGGGCAAACACCGAAATAGTTAAGACATTTGCTGAAAGGTATATGTGTGATTTTTGGAGATAAAGTAAATTAATGTTGATTCACTGATTTATTGGTGTAAAATTGCTTATGACTCAACAAATTTGTTTCATTTATGTTTGAGCTCATCAAACATAATTTTTAGTCTCATTTACATTTGAATTGAATGGAAACTGGGGAGCTGCTGCTGATATTGAGCACCCAACTCTAAAACTCTAAAAATAAACAGAAATAGAGAAATGGATAAATAGATGTATCAAGTGACAAGATAATGCGAGTATATATTTAAGATGTTGCACTGAAGAAGAGCATTTGACAAAGATCCATTGAATGATGTTCAGATATGGAGAAATTGAGAGAAAGTGAGATTCGAAGCTCAAGCAACAGAATGCAGCAATCGGCAGTACAGAATAGCCAAGGATATTTCTGAAAAAGCTGTGCTCAAACTGTATCATACAAGTCAATAACAAGATGTAATGCAGATATTCAAACAGGGCAAAGACAAGAACAATTATGCTGATTTTTTGTATGGTGGAGGTATTTCCTAAATTTGAAAAGAGTCAATTGATGGTAGCAAGGTATAAATATTCAAAACAGGAAATTACATGCACAGAAAGGTTCAAGAGAATCCAGTACTGATATAGAAATGTCATTTCAACAAATTATGAAAGATATTTGGATAAGCATACGGGCATACTGTATGCAGTCCCAGTAAAGTCATTCAAGATTCCATACAATAACTGTAGCATAGTTCCATTTGAAATGATAAGATGGATCAAATAATCTTGTTAGTCCACATTCATTTCCCAATATTGTATTCAATTACCTTTTTATTAATTTTAATTTTAGCCGCTCTCAAAAAAGAATTATCAGGGTCTAGTATTGTTGGAAGAAAAAACAGATTAAGAACACCTTATATACCGGCTGGGTAGCCTCCAACCTAATGGCATGAACACTGACTTCTCTAATTTCCGTTAATGTCCCTCCTCCCCTTCTTACCCCATCCCTGATATATTTAGTATTTTTTTGTTTGTTTGTTTTCCCCCCTCCCTTTTTTTTCCTTCTTCTCTCTCTGCCCATCACTCTGCCTGTTCTTCATCTCCCTCTGGTGCTCCCCTCCCCATTTCTTTCTCCCTAGGCATCCTGTCTCATGATCCTTTCCCTTCTCTAGCTCTGTATCCCTTTTGCCAATCACCTTTCTGGATCTCATCTTCACCCCCCCCCCCGGTCTTTTCCTATCATTTTGCATTTTCTCCATCCCCTCCTACTTTCAAATCTCTTACTATCTTTCCTTTCAGTTAGTCCTGACAAAGGGTCTCGGCCTGAAATGTCGACAGTGCTTCTCCCTATAGATGCTGCCTGGCCTGTTGCGTTCCACCAGCATTTTGTGTGTGTTGGTTGAATTTCCAGCATCTGCAGATTTCCTCGTGTTTGCAGATTAAGAAGTTTTGTTACTTTGAGCCTTTTCCTTAAAACAATTGTATTTTATCAGCATCTAACCAGTCACGTTCATATTATTGACAGTTTAGAAGTGGTGAAGTCAGCAAGAGAGATACGAATGAAAGTGAACCTGTGGTGTCAACGCATTTCTGAGGCCTGACTTACTGATTCAGATGATGTCACCGATGAGCGAGCTGTGACAGTCAAACAATAAGAAGTCGTTCAAGGTTAATGTATCATTAAAGACAACTTTCAGCTTTACAGATTATTCTGATTTTAAGTCAGTTTTCCAATGTGTGCCATTGTTCATTTATTTTTAATACCTTACATGTTTTTGCAGTTTTTTGTGGTTTTAAACTGACGGCAATGTCTCAACAATACCAGCATTTGAGCAGGGATGCCACCTGCTCCTGACACCTTCTCAGCACCTTGTCATTTTGCCATAAAATTTTTGCTGTGGGATGGAGTCCCTGACAGGTCAATAACCGAGTCATAGTTGAGAAGCTCTTCGAGGCGTTCCTTCAGCAAACGTTGACTTTTTCCTGTCCCTGATCTTCTTACCACTGCAATTGGTAAAATAGGACCCAGGGTGTTTGGAGCATTGAAAAATCCACATATACCATGGGTGTCAGTAAATTATTGAACCTTGTGCTCTCTCAATCCAACATCTGTTACAGTTTTTCAGCAGGAAGCAGGAACAGGCAGGGGAGTGATCAGTGCAGCAGGCAACATTATTTGTTATGGCATGACTGATGCTGATGCAAATATCGTTGTGGTCCGTGGAGTAGATGATAATATAGTCTAACAGAAGCCAGCAGGAAATGTTGCCATGCTGCCATGATGACAACTGCTTGGCCATCTCATAAAATCAAGCACATGTTATAAAAAGATCCTTGTCAGGTCAAAATTGATCTCTAACCTCACCTCATTGCAAAAGCAGACATTCATGATTAAAATCATTACTGCTGTTAATGCACAAGTAGCCCTTGGTTGATTGAGGAAATGAGGAACTCAGATCCGGTGCAAAACTCTACTGGGCAGCAGTGATCCCTGTCCACCACTACACATCCAAGTACCACCACTGGCATCTCCACAAGATCCTTCAAATTAACTCACCGTAGTTTCAGTATGCCAGCAAGCAGACTCCCCAGACGAGGATTTTATTTTGGGTACTGTGATGGAAGAAGATTACAGGCGGACTGAGAGAAAAAAATAAAGGAAGTGTTCAAAATAGGAAATGATTCAAAGGTGGTGCAACATTCCCATGGGCACCTGGAAAGCTCCGATCGTGCCTGATCAAGTAGAGAAGGGGTATTCAGGATGATTGGGGCCATGCATTGGGAGCACACAGAAGCACTTTGCAAGTGAAGGAGCGAATCACCTCATAAACAACCCTGCCCTGTCAATTAACTTTTGTGGAACATTCCACAATTCCCATATTATCCCCATTAGCCACCATAAGTCCCAGAAAACTGAAGTGGAATCAAGCCATCTTGAATCCCTCGAGACAAAGGTAACACTGACTGACAATAATAGTATTAATTAAAATCTATCTATTGATAAAGATGCTGAATGTTTTCTATTAATATTATTCCAGCCCTACTGAAGTACAATCATATATCAGTTTTTGCTTGTAGTTTTCAGATAAATGCATGCATATTTCTAATACATAAAGCTTTTATCTTCATTTGCCATGAGCATACTTTTCACAAGGAAATTGCTACTGTATGCCTTGAATTTGCAGTCCAAAATCTTTTACCTGTCTAAAGTGCGCCATATCATCTACCATCTTCTAGCTTGCTTCTTTTCCATTCCTTACCTTTTATTCTCACATCTTCCCCCTTCTTCTCATTCCTGAAGAAGGGTCCTGCTTCAAAACGCTGACTGTTTATTCTTCTCTATTGATGCTGCTGGACCTGCTGGGTTCCTCCAGTGTTATGTGTGTGTGCCATAATTTGATTCTTTTGCATAAACTTACAAGCATCATGTATTATTCTTAATCCAGTCCCATTCACGTTTGCACTTTCTCATGTGATAACATCTGTTCAAATTATTCTGTGCAAAATTGAATATCACATTGCTAGTTTCCAATGTATTTTAATATTGGAATCAGAATCAGGTTTAATATCACCAGCATATGTTGTGACATTTGTTAACTACACAGCGGCAGTACAACGAAATACATGATAAATAAACATAGAGAACAAAAAATGAGTTATATTAAGTTTATATATAAGGCTATTAAGAAGTTAAGTTAAATAAATAGTGCAAAAAAACAGAAAAAAAAATGTAGTGAGACAATGTTCATTGGTTCAATGTCCATTTATAAATATACATCCGGACTTTGAATAACAATTTCAGAAGGTTAACTAAAGAGCAAAATTTGTTTGGTTTTGATTGCTAAGTTTTTCATTTATTTTTTAGGCTCCAGAAAAAAGCAACAAATTGAAAGATTACTATTCCATCATATAAATTGCCTTCTGCTGCCAGGAACGTTATTAGCCAATACCTGTGGCATCTTGCAAAACAGAACATGCAGGAGAGATTAACAGTGCAGAAGGTTAGTAGCTTCACCCACAGGCAATCTGTGGCAGTGGTTTATGTACTTAAAGTAGTTCTGCTTCGAAGTGCTGCTACTCTGCTGCCTCACTTATTTTAAACAAGGACAACTAAGAAATCTATATTTTTACACTAAATAATTTAACACTCAAAGGAATATATTTCAACACAGTGCCTTATGATCATGCGTGAAAAAGACCTTGCATGATAGAACAGCAAGGAGAAAACTGAAGACAAGATTCTCCGACTCAAAACTGACAAATATCTATCATCATTTCATCCACCTTGCTTTGTGTTTTGCATTCTCTACATCGCTCATCTTGCTGTCATCCTTTTCCTGCTGATAATCAATGTAGTTGTGAGTTTCTTCACGCACTACCAATAATTGAGCATTAGACACTCAGCAATAAGATAAGATGAATGGGGAACCTGATTTATCTACATCTGATTGCTAGTGTAATCCATTATATTTACCAACATCAAATTTGTGTTTGCAATGGAATTTGAGTAGGTGCTCAGGTAATTGGCTTGAAAGCAGTCTAATGATTATTTCAATGTAAGGCCTCTGTAGTAAGTTCAGGATATCATTAACCATGTCTATCTTCTTATCGACACACACAAAAAAAAACTTCTTGTAGATCTAAGCAATTTATTTTGTCAAAATTTAGAACAATGTTCTCCTTAATGGAGTTTTGTTTTAAGCTATGAATTTAATGGATTGGAAAGGTCCTCTAAATTATTTTTAATGAAGTGGTTAAAACATTTTGTTATTGAAGTAATGGATAAAGAAATTTCATATTAGGATCCAGACATGTTCATTAGAAATAATCTGTAACACAATTTATTTGCAGAACAGCCAAAGGCACAAGTGTCATCATAAAAGGAAATGGATGTTAGTTTTTTGAGAAAGTTAATACCTAATGTAAACTCAATATCTAAATGCTAAAATAAAATGCTATAATATTAGGAAATACTGTTTCAAATGATAAAACACATTACTTTCTGAGTTGTTGAAGGATTTATTGGGTTATTGTCTATTTTTCCTGCAGACAGAACTCAAGCCACTAGACTATTAAATTCACATGTCTATACATTACAGCAGATTCATAATGCAAAGATTTTTACTCACGTTGTGGGATGGATGTAAGATTTAAAATAAATTCTAGATTCTAATTACGAAATTTAAGATTCAAAGATTCAAAGTACATTTACTCTTAAAGAATGTATAAATTATACAACCTTGATATTTATTTCCTTACAGATAGGCACAAAGCAAGAAACCCGAAAGAACCCAATCAAAGAAAAAAAAGTCTACATCCAGATGTGTAAGAGAAAAAGAAACACAAATCCTGCAAACAATTGAAGCGAACAACACCATTCTAAACCTAAATGGAGTCCTCAGATCTGACTCCGGAGCAGCCCCAAATTAGGCCCAAAGCCTCGCTTATCAGTTCATCATAATAGCGGGCATGGAACACAGCAGCTAGTGCAATTTTCATAGCGTCTGTGCCAAGGAGAGAGGAGCGAACATCGCAAAGAATGAGCATAATTGGTTCTCGTCTCGGATCCTGACACCCTATCTTTTCAGTCTATCTGGGCCTGCATTTAAATTGACCAAACAACAGAAGAGCAGAAGGCTCTGGCGCCTTGGAGGGAGGTGTGAACATCACAGAGAGTGAATAAAATCAGCTCCTGCCTCTGATCTGGGCCGGCACTTAAGTTGTCTAAACAGTGGATCATACCTTGCATTAGGACACGGTTACTGTGAAGGGCTCAAAGCCTAGTCAATGCCACCCAGCAGCTCATTCTGGGGCAATAATTTACTGCCTAGCCTGAAGCCACCCTCAAGGTCTTCAAATCTTCTCTGCCGTGACTTCTCCTTTTGGTGCCCAGAACAATTCAACATCACACCCGGGCCAGCTGTATGGGCATTGGATCTCCTCTGCCCCAGCCCTGACTTTTCCTCTCCAAATGGCTCACTCCATCTGCATCAATTCTACAACATACCCTTTCGGCTCATCTCCCGAAGTTGCCTCACTATCGCTCACCCCTTCACTGTCTGCAGCAATAATTTAACACAATTTACCTCGGGAAAAGGTGTTTCTAGCGACGTTTTCAGTCGAATTTCTTGCCTTTCTAACTATCAGTGAGCTGTCACACATGTTTGATAGCGCCATCTTAACCAGAAGTCCAGTTCAATTAGGATATTAACAAATAAATTTTCTCTGATTGGATGATCCATCCCACACTGCAGGTTCTCCCTTCTGTAGCATTATCCACACATCTGTAGTTACCGTCTGCAAGCCCACATTTGTCATCAAGCTTTAATTCATCCTTTGAGGATATGCCAGCCGTGAGTAGGCAACAAGCAGGAGATGCTGAATGTATGTGTTCAGATTACCTCAAATCCCTTCTCATAACTCACTGCTTGAAAAGCTATATCAGAGTCTAGTTTATTCTCATTGACATCTATTGTGAAATTTGTTGTTTTTAGGCAGCAAATCAGTTCAATACACAAAAAAAACTACTGTAAGTTACAATAAAGAATGTAAAAACATATAAATTAGTAGTGCAAAAATAGAGCAAAATAGTGAGATTCATGGACCATTCAGAAGTCTGATAGTAGAGGGGAGAAGCTGTTTCTAAAACACTGACTGCTCATTGTGATAGTAGAAATGACAGAAAGGCAATATCCTACATTGTGGGCGTCTTTAATGATGACTGCTACTGTTTTGAAGCATTGTCTTTCAAAGATGTCCTTGACCGTGCTGAGGCTAGTGCCCGTCATGGAGCTGGCTGAGTTTACAACCTTCCTGAACTTCTGATCCTGTGCATTGGCACCACCATACCAGACGGTGAAGCAACTATTTCAAATTCTCTCTACGGTACATCAGTATAAGTTGGCATGAGTCTTTGGTGATATATGAAATCTCCTCAAACTCCTAATGAAATGGGTCCTTTTTGTAATTGCATCGATATGTTGGGCAGAAGATACATATTCAGAGATGCTGACACCCAGAAATTATTAGGAATATCCAAAAAAAATTACAATACTTTGACATAAATTCAAAATGTAAGCTTTCTCAAGTAATAGGAATTAATACTACAAAATACCACAAATACATGAAATATCTATAAAAGCATGTGAGCTCCCTTACATATTGATCCTTCTGGTTTAAGATGGCGCTGATGAAGGTCAGGGGCTACCTGCTGGTGGTTAACAAAATAAGGATTACAACGAAACATTAATACAGTTTTTCTGTAAAAAGAGTATGGTAAATGATCACAGCAAACACTGAACATGTGAGTGAAGGCGAGGCTGAGCTGAGGGCCGAAGCATACAGGTGCTAGGCGAAGTCGGGGCAAGATTGAGGCATGTTCAAAGTGAAGTCAAGGCATATTCAAGGTGAGGTTGAGGTGAATGGAGTGGAGGGAATGCGGATTCGAGGCCAGTCCACCTAAACCGAGGTGAGGTTTGATCGTTCTAAGTGCTGGGTCGACTTGGAAAGGTCGGGCAGTGGTTGAAATGTGGTGGCAGGTTATTGGCCCAGGGTGTATCGATGCAACACGGCCCAGTCTTGGAGGGAAGAACAACCAACGTTTGGACAATTTAAGCACCAGGCCGGATGGATTGAAAAGGCAGAGAGTCAGGGCCAGAGGCGAGGTTGGTTCTGCTCGCTGCTCTGCAACATCTACCCGGCTATGGGGTTGAAGCTGCATCCTGCTCCAGCTGCTCCTGGCTTCATGGCCGTGAACTCCACGATGTTCACTCCACTCAAAGCTGAACAGAGGAAGAGGCTGTGGCCTGCTCTGACTACTCCCAGCTTCTTATCTGTGCACTCATTTTTGTTCTAAGTGCAATCTGCTTACTTCCATTGTTTGCACAATTTATTATTCTCTGCACATTGAGTGTTCGTCGGTCTTTCTTTTATGGGTTCTTTTAGGTTTCTTTGGGCTGCCTGTAAGGAGATGAATTTCAAGGTTGTAGAATTTAAACCAACTTTGATAATAAATATCCTTTGAACTTTGGACTTTGAAGTTGCAACCCTATTCGAATCAATAGATTTGTGCTATATATGCTAGCCATGGACATTTAAAGAAAACTGAAGAGATGATGTGATATGCCTCCAGCCTTCTAGCTTCAAATGAATGTGCTCCTTCCCTGGTCAAATGGACTGGCATCAAATCTCAGTTCCTCTATTGCTAAGATCCAATGAGTAGGGAAAGGAATGAGAAATGGGCTGATCCACGTTGAATAGTTTCTTATGAGTAGTCTGTAGAACTACTGATGAAAGCAAAGTACATTACAAGCCAATATATCTCTGGTCATCATGTCACATTTTGTTAAGTTTCTAAGTTGCATAGAAGCAGAAAATCAAGTTATGTTCCAACCAGCTGAAAGACAAGAAATCAACAAAAAGCTGCAGATGCTGGAAGAAATAATAATAATAAAAAAGAAAATGCCAGGTGTGTTCACCAGATCAGGTACCATCAGTGGAAAGAAGAACAATTAACATTTGGGCTCTGGAATACTTCATCACAAATGGGAGAGGAAACATGTGATTCTTTGGTGGTAGAGGAGGTGTAGGTGTGATATGGGTACAACTAATGGAATGTCTCTGATGAGAAGAGACACAATGGGTTAATGGGGGTCCTTAGAGTAGCAGTTTTGCACATTTATCTGTGCAATGCATTGCTGTGAGTGAATTATGGCGTATGCCCAATAGTCCTGACTATGTCAAAAAAAAAGAGAAAATCTGAGTCAGAATGATGGTGGACAGAATTGGACAGAATTTACAGAATCTGTAAAACTCTTTCACAGATGGAAAGAAAGTGAGTTACATCAGATTGGAACATTTATGAGTGACCCCCATGGGCCATGAATGGATGGGTAGAGTATGATGGTTTTACAGAGAGAACATGAGTTGAGGATGTTTTGTTTACCTTGTCAGTTGCACAAATACAAGCATGACTAATAACACTTAAGCATCCTTAGTTCTGGTCTGTAATTGCCATTGGCCGACCAGTTTTGGAGCAGCTGCAGGTAATGAATGCTGACTGAACTGAACTGAAATATGCTTTTTGATTTTGTGTTTTTATATTCTGTGTCTTTATGTTTGTTGCCATTTGTATGCTGGAGGAGGGGCATTTGATGTTTGCTGTTTTTCTTTGAATGGATTGGTTCCACGGTTCTTCTTTGTTTCATGGCTGTCTGTGGGGAAGTTTTAGCTTTCCCATTAGTTCTGAAAGTTGTCTTCACTCTGCAAATTATTTTTGAAATAGATGCAAAAATGCATCAAGCAAAATGTCAGTGGGACAATGATGCAACTTTTGTCAGATGAAGTTTGGCTCAATTGGAGACTCATGCGTTAACTACATGACTAGAACTACTATGGAGCCAACAGAAAACGGCAGTAGATTTATATGGGGATCCAAATTTGAGAAGCATTTTCCAAAGTTCTTTCAAGTGAGGCAGTCAAAGGGTTAGGAGAGGGCAAAAATAAACACAATGCTGTCTTATGGATTAGTAAGGCATGAGGGATTAACTGGAAAGATGAAAAATTTTGAAGTGTGTTGTGTTAATTGACATCTGATATAAGATGTATATAACTTTCGCAGGAGTGAGAGGTTTATAGGAACAAAGTCTTCAAAGCTGAAGTTGCAGGACTGAAAGTGTAAAGAATTTGAGATCTATCACACATAAACGGAGAAAGGATGTGGCAATTGGGAGGTTATCTCCCATGAACGTAGTAGTCTGCAACTGTCCACTTTCCAGAAAGTCACCTGAAAGCCTAGATTGACTTTTTTCATTCTTACTCAAAAGTCTGAACTCTCAAAACCAATATGCAGTCTTCTAATTTATTTCAGTGCAGAACATCACTGCCACATTGCATTATTCACAGACTGCCCCCACCCCCTGCATTGTCTGAAGGTCCCCATCCTCTTCAAAACCTTATTTATTAATTAAAATATTTTTTGAAAAATTCAATTGTTTCTGTACAGTAGAATGATCTATTAATTGTGATAATTTCTAAATATTAGTGGTCAGCAGCCCAAAATTTTCAGTCTCCAGTTTTTATACACTTTCCATTAAAATCATGTATCTAGTTAAATTGGAGGTTTTGATGAAAGATTAATTTTGCAGTTGCAATTATATTCTCACACAGTTTCAGAACATAATTAAAGGTATAGAATATTGGAAATATGGAAGAGTTCATAGAGTATCTGTAGAAAAAGTAATGGAATTAGCACATCAGGTTGATGATTTTGTAGGTTGAAATAAAAGGATCCTTGTCTGGTTGGCAGCCAGTGATTAGTGGTGTTCTGCAGGGGTTGGTGTTGGAACCACTTCTTTTTATGCTGTATATAAATGATTTAGATGATGGAATAGATGGCTTTGTTGCCAAGTTTGCAGATGATATGAAGATTGTTGAAGGGACAGTTAGTGTTGAGGAAACAGGTAGGCTGTAGAAGGACTTAGACAGATTATGAGAATGGGCAAGAAAGAGGTTTGGGAGTCCTTGTGCAGAACACTCTAAAGGTTAAGTTGCAAGTTGAGTCGGTGGTGAGGAAGGAAAATGCAATGTTAACCTCTTTGCATCTCAGATTTTTGGATATTCTCTCTGTTTAGAACATAGTCTGCACATCTATTTCTTCTACCAAAGTGCATGACCATGCATTTTCCAACATTGTATTTCGTTTGTCACTTTCTTGCCCATTCTCATAATCTGTCTAAGTCCTTCTACAGCCTACCTGTTTCCTCAACACTATTTCAACTAACTGCCTCCTACCAATCACTCAATGCTCTAACCATGTTAGAAACTTGTCTGTAATACGATGGGCTCTTAACTTGATAAGTAGCCTCATGTATGACACCTTGTTAAAGGCCCTCTGAAAGTCCAAACATACAACATGCACTGCATCCCCTTTATCTTTCCTACTTGCATTCTCCCCAATGAATACCAGCAGGTTTGTCAGGCAAGATTTTACCTTAATGAAACTATGCTGACTTTGTCCTAGTTCAGAGAGAACAGTGACGACTGATTAACAATTGATTAATAGCCGTCTGTAGGTAAAAGGAGTTGAATGAGGACAGGGAGAAGAAAATAACTAAGATAATTCTGAAAACTTGAAGAAAATAGTAAGAACAGCTGTAGGAAAACAATATTGGAAGCATCCAGCAGATCTGGCAGCATCTATAGAGAGAGTATAAAACATAAAAGTTAGCTCCATGTATTGCTGGTGCCTAATGAGAACTTGCCATTTCTGACACAAACTGGAAGAATCGTTATCTGAAATTGTTGACTTCAGGTCCTGAAACTTGAGGACTGTACATTGCCTTGCCAGAAGATATTTCATGGTAAAATATTCTTGGTTTTAATCTCCTGCTTCCTTTCAATTAATTCTTCTTTGATAATGATGGAAATTTTATCATCAATGTAATAGTAGTATAGGGTTCCACCTGCTATCCGAAAACAAAGTATTCCTATGAAACCTTTCGTAAGCCGAAATGGCGTAAAGTGAAGAAGCAATTACCATTAATTTATATGGGAAAAATTTTTGAGCGTTCCAGACCCAAAAAATAACCTACCAAATCATACCAAATAGCACATAAAACCTAAAATAAAACAAACATATAGTAAAAGCAGGAATGATATGATAAATACACAGTCTATATAAAGTAGAAATAATGTACGTACAGTGTAGTTTCACTTACCAGAATCAAGAAGATTTAGCCAAAACGGATTTGTAGAAAAAAATAGGCATGTACACACATGCGCACACACCTGCCTGCACAAGGATTCACGGTCATGGTAGTCTTTTTCAGGGTAAACACAAGTTTAAAGCGGGTGCCTTTCTTCATAAAAGTGAAAATCCTCTTCGGATTTATTTTGGTTAGCGAAAACATGTCTTACATAAAAGTGAAGTGTTGTAAATCGAACTTTCATAAAGTGGGGGGCACCTGTAATTAAATATATGTCCTTGCATCTGTGTCTCAGATCCAATTGTTCATGTGAGCAGATGACACACAGCAGAGCTGTAGTAAATTAGGACAACTAAATTCCTACATGTACAAAGAGAATAAACTGAGTACGTACACAACGCATTCCTGATGAAGGGTCTCAGCCCGTAACGTTGGCTACTCTCTTCTCACGGATGCTGCCTGACCTGCTGAGTTCTTCCAGCATTGTGTACGTATTCTTTGATCCACAGCATCTGCAGTTATATTTTTGAATAAACTGAGTGCTGGTATATGAAGGATATATTTTCTTATTAGAGATGTTACATTGATCATTATATTCACTGGCTAGTGACTCAAAATGTGGGTGAATAAAACTGATCATGAATTATGAATTCAGATATTAGAAAGACCTTGAAATGAGTGAGAAAGAAAACTATTTCAGTAGCTACAGATTTCCTGAATGAAGAGCCAAAGCCATATGGAGTAGCAGGTTATACTCACAGATCTAAATTAAAAGTATCACCTTTGGAGTACTAGTGATGCCTATTGAGCAGCCTCACTTAGTACAGTACATGGTACAAAGGAACCTCTTATTTCCACAAGCTGCTGTAAAACAGAAAATACTATAAATCTTAAACTCAAGTGATAAAAAAATCGATTTCTATAATGTAGACAGCCTATCATTGTAATGAATGATGCATTCCTTGAAGAAAGCTGTCACTTTATTGGTAAATGCTAGAAAATTTCATCAATCAGTTTAGATCTGTAGAGAATGTATTAGAGTTAACTTTTCAGCTCTACTAAATAATAGAGATACAAATATTGGAATATTCATTGTCAAAAGGAAAGATTTTGATGGGGGTTTTGGGGTTCTAATGTTTTCTGTCATTCATTCATTCATTGATCTTTCTGTTTTGTGGATGTCTGTGAAGAGTAAGAATTTCAGGTTGTATTCTGTATACATTCTCTGATGCTATATTGAACCATTGACCCATTGGAGTAGAAAAGATCAAATGAGAAAAGACATGTTAAAAGATGGTAATGAAGAAACAAGAGGTCATTTGAAGGAAGCGTGAATGTGTGCACCAGAATAATTATCAAGAAGGTTAATGAAAAGGAGGAAACCTGAATTAAAATGCTAAAAATACTACTTCTCTGGAGTGACTGATTTCACTCAGTTTGAATGTCAAATTCTGCAATTTGCTCATTGGAGATTTTCCACATTCTCTCACTGTGCAGCTTTGGAGTGTGCAGTAAAATTAAAGAGATAGGCAACTGAAAACTTAGCCCACATTTGTGGACTCAACAGAGTTGGTCCACAAAGTGTGGCATCCATTAGTCTTGTGATACCGTGGATCTGTGCCCTCTCCAGGGCGCAGGCCGGGGCAAGGTTTTATGGAAGACTGGCAGTTGCCTATACAGTGAGTCTCCCCTCTCCATGCCATTGATTTTGTCCAAGGGAAGGGCAAGGGTCAATACAGGTTGGCACCAGTGTCATCGCAGGAGTTGCCAGAGCGAGGTTGAAGGCAACGTCGGACTGCCTTAGAAACTCCAGCTCTGGATTTGTCTTCAGGGTTTACTCCCGAAGCCTTTCCCATGAGTGGGTATGGCCGCAAGGCAGCGGAGGTTTGAAATCAGAGTTTTCCCTCTCTCAGATGGACTGCCTTCCCAGGCTGACGAGCTCCATCTACCAGAAGCATTGGTTTTAAGGTGCCAGGACCTGCCTTCGCTCCTTCTCCTGTTAGTAGAAACAGTTCCGCTGGGCTTAGAGGAGGAGTGGTAGTGGGGACAAGCTCCCACTACCTAAAAGTGCTCCTCACAGCATGCACCTCAAATAGCCTCTGACAACCAAGTCCAACTCCTGGTCCACAAAGAAAACACCTAAATTTACATGGTTTTCCCTATATAAGCATCCAAGAACAAAAAATAGCAGTAAGGACAGAATATTAAATTATTAGTAAATTGCTGCTTCAGCTAGGAAGAACTTTCAGGAATATGGACAGTGACAAAAGCAAAATATAAGGAAATTACGAAAGGCATTATGTTCAACAAATCAAATCAAATCAAGTTTAATTATTACTCAAGCCATGTATAAATACAACCGAACGAAACAGCATTCCTTTGGGGCCAAGGTAAAACATTCAAAATAGCAAGCAAACATTTGAAAACAGTGAGTAACATAATCAAAATAGTGAGCAAAGAATATTCAGTTGGAAAAAAAAAACTTATATATAGTCCAAGACCCAGTGTGACAGTGCCCAGCAATTGGTGGTACGTCTCCCAGCAGTGTACAGATGCACATAATCCAGCCCTTCATTCCACCACTCAAACCAGGGAGGGCAGCAATGGGAGAGGCCAGGCCCCTGCCAAGCTTGGACACCCTGCTGTGAACACTTCCACATCTCTCACCTGATCTTGAGGCTTAATCTTCACTAGAATCAAGGCCACCCAGCTCCCATGTAGTCTGTCCCTCCACCAGACGAGGGTAACAGGCCTGTGGCAACTTACATTATCACTGTCCAACAGAGTCTTGCAATTGCAAGCAAAATGTCTGAGGCAATCTCCCACTGTTATATTGCACCATCTTCGATGCTTCCAAGTAGTGGGCAGCACCACGGTCTGCAGCCAGGTCAGCTCCTCTGTACCCACGGATATCCTGACCTGCTCTGTCAGCATCTCGGCTGGCTCTATTTCCACCATCCCAGCCTCGGACAGCTCTCTCTCCACCATTGGAGCTGGCTCCTTCAATACCCTTTTTGCCGACACCAGTCCAACTACTCTGATCACCAAGCAGCTGACTGATTGAGTAGCCCAGTAGCACCCAATGGTCTTGGAGTAGAATTGTCTTTGAATCTTAAAAAAACAGATTTACAAAGAAAAAAACACCTTTGGTTGGCCTCTGAGAGGCTGTTGTGTTCGCTGTTGCCATCAACTTACCTGAAGGTTTTTTGGAGTGCATTGATAAAATATGGATAACAGGAGAATAAGTGGATAAACTGTACCTCAATTTCAATATTGAAGCTTGTGCCATGTCTAAAGTTAGCAGAGTTAAAATGTACTCATGAAGTTCAAAGTACCACATTATCATGGATAGGAGACTGGTTCGCTAATAGGAAGAGCCAGTAGCTAATAGGAACAGACAGTTGAAATAATTAGATCTTTATCTGCTTGACAAGTTATACAAGTAAAGTATCACAAACTTAACCCTGAGGTCTTAAATTCTTCAATCTATATTAATGATTTGGATGAAAAAATGCAAGTACTGTTACCAAATCTGCTGAAGACTCTATCATAACATGGAAAAAGTAAGTAATGGAGAGGATATAAAGAGGCTATGCGGGGATATGGATGAATTAAGTGAGTAGGCAAGGATCTGGCAATGTGGTTTATAATGTGATATTGTCCATTTTAGCATGAAGAAAGTAAAATATATGCATGTTATGTAAATGATGAAACATTGCAGAATTCTAGAATGCATATGAAACTGGGTGTCCTAGTTTATGATTTGTAGAATTCTGCAATGTTGTGTAACTTTAAGTGAGGAAATTTGCATTTCTTCGGAAGTTTGAATGCGGCATGACTGCGCAAGTGTGTGAAAGTCAACCCGTGAGGCAGCGGGAGAATTAAAAAAGCAAGCAGATTAACGGAGTGGATGACGGAGTAGAGGGAGACAAAGTAGGAAGGCTTTGGCTCGAGAGGCTTCAGCGAGCAAAGGCTGAGGATGAGCTTCACTCCAAGTGAGGTAAGTCTGGGTAAGTTCCTTTAATTAATTTAATTACCTTAGGAGTAGGTAATGAAGGCAGCAGTTAGGGCAGTTGAGTGCTCCGTTTGCAGTATGTGGGAAGTCAGTGCGAGCACAATTGTCCCTGATGACTACATCTGTAAAAGGTGCATCTAGCTGCAGCTCCTGACAAACCGTGTTAGGGAACTGGAGCTGGAGCTAGATGAACTTCAGATCATTTGTGAGACAGAGGCAGAAATAAACAGGAGTTACAAGGAGATAATCACCCCTAAGAGACAGGAGACAGGTAGCTGGGTGACTGTCAGGAGAGGAAAGGGGAATAGACAGAACGAGCAGTGCACCCCTGTGGCCATTCCCACCAATAATAAGTATATCATTTCGGATACTGTTGATGGGGATGACGTACTGGGGACAAGTTGCAGTGGTTGCATCTCTGGCACCAAGACTGGACTCTCAGCTCAGAAGGGAAGGAG
Organism: Hemitrygon akajei; assembly: GCF_048418815.1. Lineage (NCBI taxonomy): Eukaryota > Metazoa > Chordata > Chondrichthyes > Myliobatiformes > Dasyatidae > Hemitrygon > Hemitrygon akajei. The sequence continues at coordinate 113,767,677 of NC_133125.1, forward strand.
GGAAAAGAGGAAAAAAGTAGTGATAAGGGATTCAATAGTAATTGGGACAGATAAGAGGTTCTATGGAAGAGATCGAGAATCCCTGATGGTCTGTTGCCTCCCTGGTGACAGGGTCTCGGATCGAGTTCTCAGTATTCTCAAGAGGGAGGATGAGATGACATGGGTAGGAAGAGTGAGGAGGTCCTGAAAGGTGAGTTTAGGGAGTTAGGTGCCAAGTTAAAGGACAGGACCTCCAGGATAGTAATCTCAGGATTGCTACCAGTGCCAGGTGTAGGTGGGTTTAGAAATAGTAAGATAGTGCAGATCAACAAGTGGCTGAAGACATGGTGCCAGAGGGAGGGCTTCAGATTTATAGATAATTGGGCAGTTTTCCAGGGAAGGTGGGACCTGCTCTGGCAGGACAGTTTACATCTGAACTGGAGGGGGACAAATATTCTTGCAGGTAGGTTTGCTAGAGAGGCTCCAGTGGATTTAAACTAGATACAAGAGGGGAGGGGAACCAGAGTGTAGGAACAGATGTATGGGAGAAGGAAGAAAAAGAAGATAGTAAAGTTGTTTGCACTGTTAGTGATAAACAGAGAGTAAGAAGTGGAGAATATCTTAAATGCATTTATTTTAATGCTAGGAGCATTTTAAGAAAGGTGGATGAGCTTAGAGCATGGATTGATATCTGGAAATATGATGTTGTAGCTATTAGTGAAACATGGTTACAGGAGGGGTGTGATTGGCAACTAAATATTCCTGGATTTTGTTGCTTCAGATGTGATAGAATCGGAGGGATGAGAGGGGGAAGTGTTGCATTGCTTGTCAGAAAAAATATTACAGCAGTGCTTTGGCAGGATAGATTAGAGGGCTCACCTAGGGAGACTATGTTGGTGGAATTGAGGAATGGGAAAGGTGTAGTAACACTTATAGGGGTGTATTATAGACCACCTAAAGAGGAGCAAGAATTGGAGGAGCAAATTTGCAAGGAGATAGCAGATATTTGCAGTAAGCACAGGGTTGTGATTGTGGGAGATTTTAACTTTCCACACGTAGACTGGGAAGCCCATACTGTAAAAGGGCTGGATGGTTTGAAGTTTGTAAAATGTGTGCAGGATAGTTTTTTGCAGCAATACATAAGAGGTACCAACTAGAGAAGGGGCAGTGTTGGATCTCCTGTTAGAGAATGATGTAGGTCAGATGACAGAGGTATGTGTTGGGAAGCAATTTGGGTCCTGTGATCACAATGACATTAGTTTCAATAATGATCACAGTGACATTAGAAGGAGTGGATTGGGACAATTTATTTTATAGGAAAGATGTAATAGACAAATGGAGGTCATTTAAAGGTGAAATTTTGAGGGTACAGAATCTTTATGTTCCTGTTAGGTTGAAAGAAAAGGTTAAAAGTTTGAGAGAGCCATGGTTTTCAAGGGATATTGGAAACTTGGTTCAGAAAAAGAGAGAGATCTACAATAAGTATAGGCAGCATGGAGTAAATGAGGTGCATAGCACTTTTGGATAGCTTTCACAACTTCTTCAGCACTGTTATTGTTTTACCTTTTTACATTAATGCATTGTGTAATGATTTGAGCTGTATGAAAAGTATAGAAGGCAAGCTTTTTACTCTATCTTAGTAATTAGACAAAAATGAACTGATACCAGTACCAATGTTCATAATCTAATGACATTGTTCCTTGTGAGAAAATGAATGCAAAGTATGCAATTAGCTGCACAGTACTTCCATTATAACTGCGTCTTCACTTCAAAAAATTCTTGACCTACTGAAATAAGAAAAAAACTCTTTCAGATCTTATAATTAATATTATTCTCTGATTCTTTATCCAGATTAAGGACTCTTTTTTTTTCTTCAAACATTTATCCAATTCTGTTTTGAATCTAATTTGCTTTCATTTTTGCAGCAATACATAGAGGTATCATCTAGAGAAGGGGTAGTGTTGGATCTCCTGTTAGGGAATGAGATAGGTCAGGTGATGGAGGTATGTGTTGGGGAGCACTTAGGGTCCAGTGATCACAATACGATTAGTTTCAATATAATTATGGAGAAGGATAGGACTGGACCCAGGGTTGAGATTTTTGATCGGAGAAAGGCTAACTTGAGGAGATGTGAAAGGATTTAGAAGGAGTGGATTGGGACAATTTGTTTTATGGAAAGGATGTAATAGAGAAATGAAGGTCATTTAAAGGTGAAATTTTAAGGGTACAGAATCTTTATTTTCCTGTTAGGTTGAAAGGAAAGGTTAGAAGTTTCAGAGAGCCATGGTTTCAAGGGATATTGGAAACTTGGTTCAGAAAAAGAGAGCGATCTACAGTAAATATAGGCAGCATGGAGTAAATAAGGTGCTTGAGGAATATAAAGAACGTAAAAAGAATCTTAAGAAAGAAATTAGAAAAGTTAAAAGAAGATATGAGGTTGCTTTCGCAAGTAAGGTGAAAATAAATCCAAAGGGTTTCTACAGTTATATTAATAGCAAAATGATAGTGAGGGATAAAATTGGTTCCTTAGAGAATCAGAGTGGACAGCTATGTGTGGAGCCAAAAGAGATGGGGGAGATTTAGAAGAATTTCTTTTCTTTGGTATTCACTAAGGAGAAGGATATTGAATTGTGTAAGGTAAGGGAAACAAGTAGGGTAGTTATGGAAACTATAATGATTAAAGAAGAGGAAGTAGTGGCACTTCTAAGAAATATAAAAGTGGATACATCTCTGAGTCCTGACAGGATATTCCGTAGGACCTTGAGGGAAGTTGGTGTAGAAATAGCAGGGGCTCTGTCAGAAATATTTCAAATGTCATTAGAAACAGGGATGGTGCTGGAGGATTGGCGTATTGCTCATGTGGTTCCATTGTTTAAAAAGGGTTCTAAGAGCAAACCTAGCAATTATAGGCCTGTAAATTTGATGTCAGTGGTGGGTAAATTAATGGAAAGTATTCTTAGAGATGGTATATATAATTATCTGGACAGACAGGGTCTGAATAAGAACAGTCAACGTGGATTTGTGCGTGGAAGGTCATGTTTGACAAATCTTATTGAATTTTTTGAAGAGGTTACAAGGAAAGTTGATGAGGATAAAGCAGTGGATGTTGTCTATATGGACTTCAGTAAGGCCTTTGCCAAGGTTCTGCACGGAAGGTTAGTTAGGAAGGTTCAATCATTAGGTATTAGTTTTGAAGTAGTAAAATGGATTCAACAGTGGCTGGATGGGAGATGCCAGAGAGTGGTGGTGGATAACTGTTTGTCAGGTTGGAGGCCGGTGACTAGTGGTGTGCCTCAGGGATTTGTATTGGGTCCAATTTTGTTTGTCGTATGCATTAACGATCTGGATGATGGGGTGGTAAACTGGATTAGTATATATGCAGATGATACTAAGATAGGTGACGTTGTGGATAATGAAGTAGGTTTTCAAAGCTTGCAGAGAGATTTAGGCCAGTTAGAAGAGTGGGCTGAAAGATGGTAGATGGAGTTTAATGCTGATAAGTGTGAGGTGCTACATTTTGGTAGGACTAATCAAAATAGGACATACATGGTAAATGGTAGGGCATTGAGGAATGCAGTAGAACAGAGTGATCTAGGAATAATGGTGCATAGTTCCCTGAAGGTGGAATCTCATGTGGATAGGGTGGTGAAGAAAGCTTTTGGTATGCTGGCCTTTATATATCAGAGCATTGAGTATAGGATTTGGGATGTAATGTTAAAGTTGTACCAGGCATTTGTAAGGCCAATTTTGGAGTATTGTGTATAGTTCTCTGGTCACTGAATTATAGGAAAGATGTCAACAAAATAGAGAGAGTACAGAGAAGATTTATTAGAATGTTACCCGGGTTTCAGCACCTAAGTTACAGAGATAGGTTGAACAAGTTAGGTCTTTATTCTTTGGTGCGTAGAAGGTTGAGGGGGGACTTGATAGAGGTATCTAAAATTATGGGGGGGATAGATAAAGTTGACGTGGATAGGCTTTTTCCATTGAGAGTAGGGGAGATTCAAACAAGAGGACATGAGTTGAGATTTAGGGGGCAAAAGTTTAGGGGTAACATGAGGGGGAACTTCTTTACTTAGAGAGTGGTAGCTATGTGGAACAAGCTTCCAGTAGAAGTATTAAAGGCAGGTTTAATATTGTCATTTAAAGTAAAATTGGATAGGTATATGGACTGGAAAGGAATGGAGGGTTGTGGGCTGAGTGCAGGTCGGTGGGACTAGGTGAGAGTAAGTGTTCGGCATGGACTAGAAGGGCCAAGATGGCCTGTTTCCATGCTGTAATTGTTATATGGTTATGTGGTTATATGAAATTGAGGATCCAGTTACACAAGGAGGTATCAGGGCCTAGTTCTTGGAGCTTACAGATTAGTTTTGAGGGGGTGGTAGTATTAAATGTTGAACAGTCAATGAAGAGCATGCTGATGTATGCACTTTCACTATCCACAAATTTCAGAGTTGAGTAGACAACCAATTAAATAGAATCTGCTGCTGACCCGTTATGCTGGAAAATAAAATGAATGATTGTTTGTCTGTCTTTGTGCATAGGGTTTCATTGAATTTATTGTATGCATTGTTCTACATTAATTCCTGCAAAAAAATGGATCTCAGAATAGTATTTGGTGATGTAAAAGTCATTTGATAATTCACATATTTTGAGGTTTGAACTTGAAAATCTGTATGCCTTCTAAATATGAAAGGAATCTGGAGGACTCATTCAGTTAAAGAGAGACAATATACTTCACACAGATTGCAAATCAAGATCAGACCCTTTTCACTGGAGCTGTGCCACTGTGATTTTAAGGACATTAATCAGTCTATATCTGATCAACTGCAAATGGCATCAGTGTTCTTATGAAAGGAAAAATGTTAATAGATTGGAAACAGTTACAAGAAGGTTTATTTGGCCAATACTTGGAGAGGACACATATTTTATTGAGCACAAACAAGAGAAAAGCTGCCGATGCTGGAAATCCAAGCAACACACACAAAATGCCAGAGGTACTCAGCAGGCCAGGCAGCATCTGTGGAAACAAGTATTGTCGGCATTTCGGGCCGAAACACTTCAGCATGGTTTTTTGAGAAGAGGTTCAATGGGCTAGATACCCATCTGCTGGAGTTTGAAGGAGTGAAAAGTAGATGAAAGGGGATGGATGCTGGAAAAATATTGATACTTGTGGGAGAATCTCAAACACGGGCCACTGTTTAAAAATATATGTAACCCTCTTGCCGTTGCTTGTAACAAACTAGGCTCATTAGCTATCTGTGGCTAAGAGCCATGTGACTCAGTATTGCATGGGTAATGGTGAGGTGGCCAAACCACAATAAGCAACACAGATCTAGGGTCGGTATGATTCAGGTTCAACCAAACAGGACAGTTGGAGTTGTTCCACTGAGAGAATGATAATGGTGGTGGATTCTGTATAAATACTGTCCCATGCAAAGTTATCATTCACCAGGAAATAATGGAACTTACACTGGCATCTACTAGAAGTGGAAGTGTATTTGCAGATATTTCAACTTTAAGTAACATTTAACATAAAAAGAGTCCATCACAGTTAAACCAGTCTATAGTGTGCACGTAAATGTTGGAGCTCATTGCTGGGTAGTCGGGGGCTTTGCTTTAATTACTTATTGTACTGAATCTAAGTTCTGCTCGAAAAACACCAGTCACAGTTTAAACTTCCCCTGAACACCTTTACAAATGAACTGGCTAACTCAGTATTGGCACTTTCCTCTTGGAACCATCTGTCTTCACAGAACACTTCATATAATGGCGCCTCTCGCTTGGGCAGGGTTCCGCAAGCAACTTCCCTTGTGCTCTTCTCCGCACCTCCTTCTTCTTCCAACACCTGCCAAATGAAAGACTCAAAACCAGCCCACTTTCACCTCGAAATCTGGTGCCGCCAGTCTCACTTGAATGTTCCATGGCATCCCACTGGACAGAATGCTGTCAAGAAGCAGAGCCAGAATCAGGTTTATTATCATCGGCTTGTACTGTGAAACTTGTTAATTTAACAGCATTAGTTCGATGCAATGCATGAGAATATAAAAAGGAAAAAATAAGTAAATCAATTACTGTAGGTATATTTATGTGTATCAAATAATTTTAAAATAGTGCAAAAACAGAAATATATTAAAAAAGGGAATAATATAATGTTCATGAGTTCAATGTCTGTTTAGGAATTGTATGGCAGAGGGGGAGAAGCTGTCCCTGAATTGCTGAGTGTGTGTCTTCAGGCCTCTATACCTCCCTCCTGATGGTAACAATGAATAGAGGGCATGCCCTGGGCACTATGGAAGCTAGTACCCAAGATGGAGCAGGCTAATTTGATGAATTTATGTAGCTTCATTCTGTCCTGTGTAGTAGTCCAACCGCCCACTCCACCATACCACACATGGACGCAGCCTGCCAGAATGCTCTCCAGGGAACATCTATAGACGTTTTTGAGTATTTTAGGTGACAAACCAATTCACTTCAAACTCCTAATGAAATATAGTCTGCCTTCTTTATAGCTCCGTTGATACATTGGGACCAGGTTAGATCCTCAGAGATCTTGACACCCAGGAACTTGAAATTGCTCAATCTTGAGTAGAACTAGAACAGCTCTAGGGCTAGAAACTGAAAGAAGAGGGAACACAAATCAGGATTGTGCAGGAAATGGAACAATGTAGTTGGGAACACCATCAATAGAGATATTGAGATGGTATGGAAGAGACATCATCAGATAGATCTAACACTGGGAGATTAATTGGGAGAATGGTATGAAATCCTATTCATCATGGCTGTGCAGTTCCTCATTACCTTAGTCCTATATCAGTTCAATATGAATACCATTCTTCCTTCCTTAAATGCAAATCTACCTAATTCTCCTTCAACACCAAAATGTATCTAGCTTAATACTCTACTTGTTTGAACAATTTGTTCAATTTCTCTTTTATTCCACTTACTTTGAAATCAATGGTATAACTACAGGCAGTCCCCAGGTTATGTACGAGTTCCGTTCCTGAGTCCGTCTTTAAGTTGGATTTGTACGTAAGTCGGAACTAGTACATCCGGTATTACTTAGCGTTAGTCAAACGTTTGTCTTAGTATATAGTATATATTTTACCTTTCTATGCATATAAAACACTTAAGAAACATACGTATTCCAATAATTAAACCATTGCGTTGATTAGTAATAATTGTAGCTTTCATTGGGGCAGGGCCTTTCACATGCTCCATTATTCTCACTTAATCTGTTATCCTTTAAAATTGTTCTGATTGTTTACCGACTGTAGCCTAACAATTTTCCAATGACCGATGGCATTTCACCTCTTTCCAAACGCTTTATTATTTCCACTTTATTTTCAATCGCGATCACTTCCCGTCAATGGATCAGAAACACTGTGGGCGGCGGGTCCCGAGCTCTGCCAGCTCCCAAGGTCCACTGGGTCCTAAGGACCACCACACTGATTTGCCTGGGTCTGCACTGAGACAAACTAAATGGGACAAGTGGGAGCTGTGCTCGGTTTGGGTATTTGATCCTCCACAATATTCCGCGTGAGAATTTAAACTGGAGGTGGCAGTTTTATTTTTTTTACGAGGTCGAGTTGCGAGCTCGACATTAACCCGGCATGGGAGCGGTCTGTCACTAGATTGAACTCAGGAATCTCCGCTCTCCAGCCCGGACTGACCTCACTGCGCCAGCAGCTGACCGGAACGGGGTGGGAGGTAGGGTCAGGGTGAATCTTACTAAGAAAAATTTAAGCCAAACACAAAGTTAAACACAGTGTCAATGGCAACGACTTAAAATGGCGGATGGCGTTGCGATCCAACTTAAAATGGCGGACGGCGTTCTCCCTCCTTGGTTCATAAGTACAAGTTGTCTGTAAGTCAGACGTTCGTAACTCGGGGGATACCTGTATAATAGAATTAATGCTAACTTGCTTCCCTTCCTGTTGCACATGTAGAATATTAAGCATTTCTCTTCTATTTACCTGCCCTCCATCATCCCATTGTCTTGCACCTCTGCATCCCCATCAGTGCTTATTCCTTTCTCACACTGAACAAAAAACTTCATCCCAACCTCACCTTGTATATCCTAACCATTCCATTCCCTACTCAGACTTTTATACTCTAAGAAGGAAGCCTATACTAATCCTAGAATGGGTGCATTATCTTATGAAGAACGCTTGAAGGTGGTAGGTTTACATCTGCAAACAAGAGAAAATCTGAAGATGCCGGAAAACGAAGCAATACACACAAAATTCTGAAGGACTCAGCAGGCCAGGCTACAGTTTAGAAGAGTGAGGTTGACTTGATTTTATTTATAATATCCTGAAGGATGTGATGAAAACATTTCAGTATCAATTGACTTCCACATTGCTTTGCCTATGCTTTCTCCTACCCTGCTTCTTGTAAGAATTTGATAAAATGTTATGAATATTTCTATTTATATTGCATTCGTTATGATGGCAAAACATGCCATACAAGTGTATCCAGCAAATCTTCCTTCTTATTCAAGTTGTAGATTCTTCTCTTATAGCTGACAGGGCTTTCAGCCATGTCCATACTATCTCCTGCATGCCTCTTCTTATTGTTCTGCCTCCCTTTCAGAACTAGAGTAGAGTTCCCCTTGTTCTTATTGATCCTCTCACAAGCTGTAATGGTCACTAGTGAACTCAAGTTCAGGAATCACAGAGACTTCAACAACTCAAACAATACGAAAGATTCATTAAGAGATTTACCAGCAACGCTAACAAGAGCTCAGGCAAACTATACAGAATCCTGATTAAATTTAATCACTCACAATACAGAGAGGAACTCAGTCTGAGTTTCACCAAACAAGGAGCTATAATGACTGAGTGAAGAGGGGTTGGCATGCCCCCTAAAATACACGCTGGAGCATGTAGGAATGGAAGGCATTAAAATGCTGTCCTAATCAAATTACCCCCAAATTGAATGAAAGTGATAAATGCAATGCGAGCTTAACAATCCCCATGTTACCAAATGAGACACCTGCAAAACAAAGTGAAAAACCAGAGCTAGTCCAAAGACAATTCAACATTAAAGGTAAACACAGCCTGGCGAGCATGTTGTTACTAGAACAATCTTCAATGTGGTGGTGTGCTGGGGCAATGGCATCAACACAGATGATGCCAAGTGACTCAATAAACCGATTAGAAAGGCTGGCTCTGTTATAGGAGTCACACTGGACAAACTGGAGGCTGTGGTAGAACAAAGGACACTACAGAAAATCCTGCAAATTCTGGACAATGTTTCTCACCTTCTGCATGTTACCTTGGCTAAACAAAGGAGCACATTTAGTAACAGACGAAGACAACTGCACTGCTCCAAAGAGTGCTATATGAGATCGTTCTTATCCTCAGCTCTATAATGAGTCAACCTATAGTGATGACCCCTTCCTGTTACACTTTTTAGAGCTAACTTATTTTTTATTCTTTGTAACCTCTCTCCTAATATTTGTAAATCTGTGCACTTGTAATGCTACACTGACACTATAATTTCCTTTGGTATCAATGAAGTATCTATCTATATATCTATCTACCTAAACAATCCAAGGAACACTGCATACCCATGAGGTGACACTGAGAAAATACAGTGCACATACTAACTGAAAAAAACCTCCTTTTTCTTTAAAAATGTCCACTGATTGTGACATTAGCTGTGAGGTTCAATGGAGTGTCCTTGCAATGTATGGTATCTCCAACATGATGCCACCACTGAGCATGAATATGATGATGCTGCCAGTGGGGTTTTCACTGACAATAAACTTGATTTGACTTGACTTGAAGAATAGTTTGCCCTACCATTCTCTTTCAGTATTTTGAAGGAATTGTTCGCTCTGATATTCTTCTCCCACTCTGCCAATACTGACTCTCCTTCTCACTATGTTGTCCTGGACAAATACAGAACATATAGCACATACTTTTCAATTCCCACCTTCCCACTTTCTGGTACCACAATCAATCTTTCCTGCTAATGCAGTGATTTGTTTGAACTTCTATTAATTTACTTCACAGCATAGCTTCCTCTGCATTGGATAAATTAAAAGGAGTTGAGGTGACCATTCACTGTAACCCTTCAGTCTGCAATACTTTCATTTCCAATCACTTGTCCTGTTAATTCTCCAACTTAGACCTACTTGTTCACAATCTCCTACCCAACAAAAAGGAAACTCAGCTAAAGATTAAGGATCAGCATCCCTTCCGCAGGCTGGGAACACGCTAACTTCCAATCTCAAAAGTGAGTTGAATGATGTTGGTTTATGGTACTCCTAGTACACACTGAGTACCCCTTATCCGAAATACCAAAATCTGAAAAACTACGAATTCCAAAATGTTTTCGAACACTGATGTGATGTCACAAATGGAACATTCCACAAGGTACAGAGAAGGTTTCCAGCCATTGTGCAGGTGTCTGTTCCGAGAGGTGACTTCTCATATGTGATGAACAGAAGTGAATGAAAAATTTGAAAAAAATTGCATAAAATGAAAAAAGATCTCGGTCATGTATTGAAGTGTAGATTCGTCAATGTTGGAGTGAATATATGCTGCTAAACAGAAACAAGCAAAAATCTATATCATGTTCAACTGGAAATTGAAGGTAATAATTGTGAATAGTCAGCAGGCTGGGTGCATACATTTAGGAAAAGGCACAACATTAAACCTTTAAAGATTTGTGAATGATTATAAAGCATCTGCTGATCACGGGGCAGCATAAAAGTACACTGATGAGCTTGTCAAGATTGTCACTGATGAAAATTTAACATGCTGAATGGCTACATCAGTACATACGTGTGATGAGCATATGTGAGACAGCTGCACAAAAACTCAGAGTTGGAAATGATAACGATCCGAAGCTATCACATTATATATTCCAAAGTCAAAAAGAAAACAAAATCCGAAACGCTTCTGGCCCCAAGCATTTCCAATAAGTGTACTCAACCTGTATTTACATATCAGATTCAAAACAACCACTACATTTTTATAGTGCATTTCAGATAATTACTTAGTTTTTCTTTTATATCTCCTCCAGATTGATTTTTTTTTCTCCCTGACTTGTTCCATTAAGTCACTAAATGTTTTAGGAACAGCTTCTTCCCCTCCTTCATTGGATTTCTGAACAGTCCATGAACCCAAATCACCACTCTGTTTATGTTTTTTGTTTGTAACTAATACTAATTGTTATGTCCTGTACAGCTACCACAGAACAACACATTTCAAGACTCAAATCAGTGAAAATATATCTGATTCTGATTATCATGTGTTTTTAACTTGTATTTTCAATTCTTTTGATATTTGGATTTTCTGCTTTTGACTTTATCAAAGACAGTACATTTTTATTCCTTTTTTTCCTCCTCCTTTTGCACACCTAAAAGTTATATCCAACTTTTTACCAGTTGCACTGAAAGGTCACTCAATGGAAATTTTAAGTCCTGTATTTCTCTCTTCAAAGAGATTGCCTGAACTGTAGAGTGTATTCAGTACATCCTGGGTTACATTCCTGCAGAACCAATTTTGATTAACCGAATCTTTGCTTTGAATGGCTGTCACCATTGAGTGAGGGTTTTCATAAATTATTGAAAATCCATCCTCTTTATGACATTGATGAATATGACAATGATGATGACGGTGACAGAATTCCTGGTAGAGTCATTGGTGAATCAGAGTGGGCTTTCTAGAATTTTTCTCCCTTTGATATATTCAAAGAAAGTATTTTATCCCAAGGAAATGATGTTATAGGGGATGGTAATGTGGGCTGTATCAAGCTGACCTTCAGTTTGCAGTGCTTCAGAGAAACATCTACCAACTACAGTGCGTGGATCAATTCATTCATAGCTTTCATTTTTGCAGAGAATAAGTTGGACTTTTTGATACTGTCACATCTATTCCCCTCCTATCTTCCTTAATCCATCACTGAGTCCAGGGAAGGAATGGAAATACACCAGTGACCTGGATGACAATGAAGCTCTCAGCATGTATCAATGCATGGAGCTCTAATATACAGTCTGGTCATGGAACTGGCATGGGCATAGGCACTGAGCATGATTCAGAACTGTGAAGAATTCATTACAAATTTGTTTGATATTGTGAGGAAAGTTGTTTGCCAAAACATAATTGGATCCTCAGCCAGAGATTGAAAAGCCCTAGATTTAATTTTGAATTTCCATTCCAAATGGGAATCAAGCTGATTCAGGCCAGCACAGACAAATACCGTGGAACAAAATAGCTTGTTATTCATCAGAAGTATTAGAGGTTTATTGCCTGCTGCAGCTTGGCTCTGTGTTTAAGGTGATTTATGGAAAATCAATGGAACTTGAATATTTTAGAAGTTCTAAAAGCTGGAGCTAAAGTAAAATATATTTTCTTTCCTTGGGGATACAGGTTATGCTTCCAGCTGGTTAACAGCGTTAAGTATTAGATAAAAAGCTTTTGGATAGATTTATCAGGAAACAAATTGTTTGGTTGTTGTAGGCATTCTTTTTTGCCCTGTCCTAAGTAACTACATAAACATACATTTTCTGATAATGCTACACTGGTAAATCACTGAACTGTTCAGTAGTTTTGCTGACACAACTTTAGCCACTATCTCAAATAAAATAGTTTTAAACTTTGAGCGTAATATTCCAAGACCCACTTTTCTACACTTGAATGCAAATATGACTGCATCAATTGATCAAAAATAATGCCTTCTTAATAAAAAATACTCTGACTCATTAGATAATTTCATGAGCACAATATAACAGATTGGGTCAATAATCTTCAGAGTTAAAAATATGACAAATCTTACTGAGTCAATAATTTTCTGAATTAAAATTATGAGAAATGACTCTGCTGGAGATTAACAGGGAGATTTTGAGGGTAATATCGACAATGAGAGGATGCTTCTTCTGATGGGCGAATTGAGAAATAGAAGGCTAACATAGCTAAAGATGTTTCTCAGTGAAGTCTGAGGTGGGAAATTTCCCTTTCAGATAGTTATAGATACTTGGAACCCCTTAGCCTAGACAGTGCTGCATGCTGAGTCATCAAGGACATTCATGGTTGGGGCAAATACTTTTCAAACAAAAAAAAAATCTCCACTTCAAACTTGCTTAAACAAAGCATTATTTAAAAAAAACAGGTTATATTTTTTAGTGCTTGTTAACTTGTCAATTTTCCAGCAGAAATGTGATATAATTGTGGGCACAAATATGTCCTCGGGCTCCAAGCTTTGATGCACTGTCACTGCTCACTTAATAAGCTTTAATTTTAATTCCAGCATAAGGTACAGCACACATTGGTGCTACAAAGTAAGCAATCAGACAAACTTTAATATCATTGCTTACCAGAAAATTAGATTCTTGGCAGTGTCTCTTTATTTCTATGTTTTTCATAATCAAAGATCCCACTCACACAAGGATTCTCTCATCTCCACTCTCCCACGAAGCAGAAATACCAAAGTTTGGAACTCATACCATAAGGCTCAAGGAAAGCTTCCACCCCACTGCTATATGAATATCGAACAGTCCCCTAATATGCTAAGATTGAATTTTGATCTCCCAGTCTACCACGTTTTGGCTTTGCACCTTATTGTCTACCTGCACTGCACTTTGTCTGTAACCATAACACTTTATTCTGCATTATGTTATAATTTTACCTTGTACTACCTCAGTGCCTTACTGAAATGAAATTATCTGTATTGATGGTATGCAAGACAAGTTTTTCACCTTATCTCGGTACATGTGACAACATTAAAACAATTTGCCAGCTTAATTAGAATTTGGAGTTAGTTGAGGAATTAGTTTCATTCCTAACCTAAGTCATATTTCATTAAGACAGCCTCAGTTCCCTACTGAAATGTAACACTTACCCAGCAGGCTGATATATGTCTAGGGGAAAAGGAGATCCAGCCACTCACCAACCCCACCTCCCGTACACGCAGGTGCTGTGAGAATCAAGTTTATGCCGCGCGTACACACACAATATCAAACTCTCACCAGATACCGTTATGGAATACACTTTAAAGATTTTACTAAAACTAAAATGCAATACAGTATATATGAAGGAAACAAAAATAAAGTAAAAGGCGCCAACTTATCAAAGTTCAGTCAGTTTAGGACACATCGTTGGAGCTCAACCATCGAACCATTCGACCCCTCATCACTTTCCTCCGACCTCCACGTCCTCGCACCTGGGACCACCCCGGTGGTCGACCGAGCAGTGCAGCACACGTCCACCTTCCTCGGCGTCTTCTTCCCGACTCCCCTGAAAAAACCGCGAAAACCCCCCAAGCTTCCAGATCCACAAGACAAAATAACATTCCCCATTGGTTAAAAAATGAATACAATCCCCATATCAGCAAGTCCAAAGCTAAACAACTGCGAGAGAAAACACTTATCAAACATAAAAGCATTCCTACTCTAGCAAACCAAAGAAGTCATTTTGATTAACATACACAATACATTGTACCGAAATAATAAGGTGGCTACTTACAAGGACAGTAAAACCCCACGGTACAGGATAGAAAGTTATTTGGGTGATGTTGTGACTGTAACTCAGTTGCTAGAGAAACTGGTAGGTGTGAAAGGCTCTATATTTGCAGTAGGAACACACCGTAACCGGGGGAGAAAATCTGAAAGTTCAAACAGCTTCAGTTGGACGAACTATTTCATATCATGTTTTCTAATTTTCTTTCCATTTCACTTCATTCCAATAATCTCCAAAATAATTTGAAATACTTCAAAAACTGCAGAAAGTATTTGAGATCACATTCTTGGACTTTATTCTGTTTTCTGAATAGTTTTTCATGTAACACAAACAATCCACCATTATACCTTAAATGCTAGAGATTCCACAGATGCTGGAATTGCAGAGAAATACTTACAAAGTGCTATAGGAATTCCACTGGTCAGGCAGCAGCTATGGAGGGGAATAAAGAGTCAATGTTTTCAGCCTAGATCTGACACCAGGAATAATAAAGAAGGGGGAAGTTTCCAGAATAAGGTGGGGGAGGGAAAGGATTATAACCTAGAAAGTGATAGTTGTAGCCAGGTGGATGGGGGAGGGCTGGTGAATAAAGAAGCTGGGAGGTGGTAGGTAGAAAAAGTAAAGGGCCAAAGAAAAAGAAATTTGAGAGGAGATGGACAATGGTTGAACGGGAAGGAGGGGGAACACCAAGAGTAGGTGATAAGCAGATGAGGAGAAGAGAGGAGGTAAGAGGAGAACCAGACTTGAGAACAGAAGAAGAGGGGAAAAATTACTGGAAGTTAGAGAAATTGATGTTCATTCCATCAGTTTGCAGACTACTCATACAGTATATGAGGTGTTGCTCCTCCAATATGAGAGTGACCTCGTAGTGGAGACAGAGGAGGCAATGAACCAACATGTCAGAATGGGGAGTGAGGATTGAAATTAAAAAAGTTAACCATGATTGTTGCTGATGGAGCAGAGATGCTTGACAAAGCAATCCCCCTATCTACAGCTGGTCTCACCACTGCAGAGGAGGTCACATCGGGAGCACCAGATGCTGTAAGACAACCCCATCAGATTTTCAGGTGAAGTGCTGCCCCATCTGTAAGGACTGTTTGCGGCCCTGAATGGAGGGAAGGGAGGAGGTGAATAAGCAGGTGTAGCACTTCTTCTGCTTGTAAGGATATGTAACAGGAGGGAGATTGGTGTGCAGGGATAAAGGGACAAGAGAATCACAGAGAGAGAGGGCTATCTTAGTTTGTCTGGTGCAGGTTACACTGGAATTTCCACCAAATAGTAATATTTAAATATAAGGAGAAGTTCGATACTTGATTATATGAAGATTGCTGTGGAACTGCAAGTTTTGTTTTACCCAGGAAATTATCCAAGTTATCCATTTTTTATTGCCGGAATTGCTGTAATAGGTAATGGAATCTCTCAATAAAAACTTCAGGCCATCCTAAACTAGTTTGAATTCAGTCAGGATATCTCTGCCACCATACTGATGACCTTCAAAAATAGATATGGAGAGTATTCCTGTTGCAGATTCCTCTGGATAGTGTAAAGAACCTGCTGGTAGTCAATACGCAAACAACTTTGAATAAAGACTTGTGTATTTAATATCTGAGTAACCTTATATATATACATATTTAAGTTGATTAAGCATTCTTGTTGATTTAAATAATTCATTACAGGTTATATGTATAAATATGTGAATTGCATAAGTCATCATGCTACCATGTGAAACGTGTGCACTTCGCTTAAAGTAAACACAAATTTAGACCCTCATTCCCAGACTCTGGTATCTTCCTTTGAATTAGTTTAATGTTTTGAAGTTATAAAACATAACATAAAGTCAGAACAATCTCATTGAATCTCACCTCAGCATGACTTAGTGGCTTCAGGTTTGGAGAGCAAGTTGTTAAAAACTTGATGATAGACATGCTGCAAAAAATCAAATGTATTTCAAAAGCACAGATGAAGCAACTGGTGCCTCATGCAATATGTAGTTTTTCTGTAAATTTGACTCATAGATCACACTTCACCAATGCCCCACACCTTTTGCTGTCAAGGAAGAGGAGGTGAGAAAGCTGTTCAGGAAGCAAAAATATCAAGAAGACTGTTGGACCTGACTCTGTCTCTCCTGCCATCCTTAAACACTGCACTAAGTAGCTGCCTACAGTCTTCACAGGCATTTTCAATCGATCTCTTAAACTATGCACTGTTCCAGCATGTAAAAATCTCCCAAAATATCAAAGATTACTTGACTCAATGACCCCATGCCAGTTGCACTCACATCAGTCATAATGAAGACTTTTGAAAGGCTGGTCCTGTCATATTTCAAAGCTTCTTTTTCTGAAATCTGTCACCCCTACTGGGGAATAAACTGCCGGCAACAACTCGCCAGGGTACTCAGTCCTAGGCCGAAAGCTGATCGGCCCCATGGCTTCTGCTTTCAGCAAATGACTTCATACGTCTCCCCAGGATTTGCTTTCTCTCCCAAGGATGAGGAAGTTGGAGCTTCTTTTGATGTTTCTGTAGCTCTGGGCTTTTACAGGATGGGGCTGCTAGCCCCATGCCCAACCCTCCTACTTTTGCAGCCACCCATAGCAGAGTTATCTTTCAAATCCATAACTCAATATTTTGTAGATCCACTGCAGTTTGCCTACAGAGCCAACAGATCTGTAGATGATGCAGTTAACATTAGTCTACACTTTATGCTACAGTATCTTGCGTCTCCTGGCACATATGTCAGAATTGTCTTTATTTATTTCAGTTTAGCCTTCAATGCCATTATTTCTGATCTTCCACAAGAGAAGTGAGCCAAACTTAACGTAGCAGGTCCCATCTGCAGATGGATCATAAATTTCCTCTCTGATAAGGGGAATTATGTTTAATGAGGTCTTCAGGAATGTATGGGACACTGGAGGGTGTTGGACTTGAAGACTTTTAGAGCACCTGAATGGGTTAATTGTTGTTTAATAAGCATTATCAATCATTTAGAGTTCCTTGCGTTTTACTCGAGTGATTCACTCTTTGTAATATGATCTCCCAGTGATTAAGCTTGTTAATTTTATTTGGATAGGCTCGGGAATTCTGTGTCACTTGTATTATTTATGCAGATGCCCGATTGTCAGTAATCGCAGGGTTCTACTTTTGCAAATGTTACTTCCCGCGATGTCACTAGGCTGAGCCACAAAAGTTCTTTTGAAATTATATGAATAAACTCTCGTCAGTGTCTCTACATCAGAGTCTGTCTTTCCTCTGGACTTGTGTTCTGATATTGCCAGCGCGTTCATGAAAGCATAAGACACTTGGCAAGCACATCTCCACATCCCGCTCACTCAGCTCTGGTGTGTCACTGGGGTGTATTCTCTGCCCTCCTCAGAGAAGGCTCTAAGTAAGTCACTAATAATTTTTTTTTCATCCTCCTTTGTCCATTAGTACATAGATAATGCACTCAGAATGGTTGCAGAGTTAGTGTTATGTTCTTTGTGTGCGATGTGGGAAGTCTGGGAGACCTCAAGACACTCTGATACCAACACCTACATGAAGTGCATTGAGTTGCAGCTCCTAAAGACCATGTTAAGGAAATGGATCTGAAGTTTAATGACCTTCGGCTCATAAGGGAAAATGAGGAAGTGCTAGGTAGGAGCTACAAGGAGGTAGTCACTGCTAAGTTGCAGGAGACAGGTACCTAGATGACAGTCAGGAAAGGGAAAGGAAATAGGTAGGAGAGCAAAGTACCCCGTGGATGTTCCCTTCGATAATAAGTACACTGTTTGGATAAAGTTGAGGAGAATGAGTGGGTGTCTGAAACTGAGTCTAGTTCTGAGGATCGGAAGGGAAATGGGGAAAAGAAGAGTGCACTAGCGATTGGGAAATTCATTGTAAGAGGAGCAGACAAGAGATTGTGTGGATGTGAAAAAGACACCCAGATGGTATTTTGCCTCCCAGGTGCCAGGGTCAGGGATGTCTCAGACTGATTCCACTGCATTCTAAAGGGTGAGAGTGAGCAGCCAGAAGTCATGGTACATATTGATACCGATTACATAGGTAAGATAAAGTAGGAGGTCCTGAAGAGAGAATGTAGGGAGTTAGGTTGAAAGTTGAAAAACAAGATGTCTGGGTTGGCAATCTCTGGACTGTAGCATGCGCCATGCACCTGTGAAGGTAAGAACACGATGGTTTGGTAGATGAATGCATGGCTGCAGAATTGATGGAGGGGTATTTCTGTTCTGGGGAAGGTATGACCTATACAAAAAGGACAAGCTAGACCAGAACCTGAGGAGGACCAATATCCTTGTGGGCAGGTCTGCTAGAGCTACTGGGGAAGGTTTAAACTAATTTGACAGGGTGATGAGAACTGGAATGATAGGGCTAAGGATGGGACAGCTGGTAGACAAGCAGGGGCAGTGTGTAGTAAGATTGTGAGGAAGGACAGGCAGATAAAGGTGCTAAATTGCAGCCAGTGTGATCAGCTACAGTGTATCATGGGGGCAAAGTCAAGAAGGATGATGGATACAGGACTGAGGTGTTATACTTGAATGCATGCAGAATATGGAATAAGGCAGATGATCTGGTAGTGCAATGAGAGATTGGCAGTTACAACATTGTGGGTATTACTGAGTTGCGGCTGAAAAAAGATCATAGTTGGGAGCTTAAAATCCAAGGATTCGCCTTGTATCAATAGGGCAGGCAAGTAGGCAGAAGGGTTAGCACTGTTGGTAAAAACATCAAATCAAATCCTTAGAAATAGGTGAAATAGGATCAGAAGACACAGAATCCTTGTGGGTAGAATTAAGAAACTGTAAGGCTAAAAATATCCTGATGGGAGTTATGTACAGGACTCCAAATGTAAGATACAAAATGCAATGGGAGACAGTAAAGACATGTAGAAAGGGCAATGTTAGGATAGTCACGGGAATTCAATATACATGTAGATTAGACAAATCTAGCTGCTGCTAGATCCTAAGAGAGGTAATTTGTAGAATGTCTATGACATGGCTTTTTAGAGCAGCTTGTGGTTTAGCCCACTTGGGCAAACACAGTTCTGGATTGGGTGTTGTGTAATTAACTAGATTTGATCCATGAGCTTAAGGTCAAGGAACCTTAAGGAGTCATTAATCGCAATCCCATGGTTTCTTTGTTTCATAGCTGTCTGTGGGAAGACGATTCTCAGTGTTGTATACAGTATAAATATGTTGATAATAAATGTATTTTGTAATATGATAGAATTCACCCCACTGTTTAAGAGGGAGATGACAGAGTCAGATTTATCAGCAACAAGTGAAAATCTGCAGATGTTAGAAATCCAAGCAACACACAAAATGCTGGAAGACCTCAGCAGGCCAGGCAGCATCTATGGAAAAGAATAAACAGTTGATGTTTCAGGCAGAGGCCCTTCATCGGGATGGGTGAAGGGTCACAGCCCAAAACATCAACTGCTTACTGTACTCTTTTCCATAGATGCTGCTTGACGTGCTGAGTTCCTCCAGCATTTTGTATGTGTTGCTCAGGTACAGTGAAGTAAAGGAGCTGGCCAGCATTGATTGGAAGGGGGCACCAGTAGGTTAGAAAAGATGGAATGTGAAGGTAAGCTAGCTAATAATATAAAAGGAGATACAACTTTTTCAGATATGTAAAGAGAAAAACAGAGGCGAGAGTGGATATCAGACTAATGGAAAATGACACTGGAGAGATAGTAGTAGGAAGCAAAGTAATGGCAGATGAATTTACTAAGAATTTTGCATCAGTATTTACTGTGGAAAACACAAGTAGTATACCAGAAATTCAATGGTGTCAGAGAGCAGATGTGAGTGTAGTTGCTCATACTAAGGGGAAGGTACCTTGGAAGCTGAATTATCTAAGTTAGATTAGTCATCTGGATGACATGGACTACTCTCTGGGGTTCTAAAAGAGGTAGCTGAAGAGATTGTGGTGGCATTAGTAATGATCATTCAAGAAATGCAAAGATTTAGGAATGGTTTAGGACGACTGAAAAAATGCAAAATTCACTCTACTCTTTAAAAAATGAGGGAGGCTGAAAAAAGGAAATTAAAGACTGGTTAGCCTAACTTCAGTGGTTGGGAAGATTTTGCACTCCTTTATTAAGGACGAGTTTTCAGGGTACTTCAAGGTTCATGATAAAGTAAGCCAAAGTCAGCATGGTTTTATTAAGGGGAAATCTTGCTTGACAAATTTATTGGAATTCTTTGAGAAATAATAGGCAGGGTTGACAAAGGAGAGTCAGTGGATATTGCTTGCTTGGATTTTCTGAGGGCCTTTAACAATGTGCTGCAAGTAAGGCTGCTTAACAAGGTAAGAGCCCGTGGTATTACTGGAAAGATACTAGCAAGAACAGAAGGTTAGCTGACAGGCAGGAGGCAGAGAGTTGGAGTAAAGGAAGCCTTTCCTGCTTGGTTGCCAGTGACCAGTGGTGTTCTCCAGGGGTTGGTGTGTGGACTGCTTCTTTACGTGTTATATGCCAATGATTTGCATGACAAAATTGAGAGCTTTGTGGCCAAGTTTGCAGATGATGTGAAGATAGGTGGATAAGTGCTTGCAATATTGAAGAGGCAGGAGTCTGTAGAAGGACTTAGACAGATTGGGACAATGTGCAAAGAAGTGGCAGATGCAATATTGTGTAGGGAAGTGGATGATCATGCATTTTGGCAGAATAAATAAAGGCATAGGCTATTTTCTCAAAGGAGAGAGAATTTAAAAATCTGAGGTGCAAAGGGAATTAGGAGTCCTCATGCAGAATTCCCTGAAGGTTAACTCCCAGGTTGAGTCGGTGGTAAGGAAGGCAAATGCAATGTTAGCATCCGTTTTAAGAGGACTAGAATACAAGATCAAGGTTGTAATGTTGAGTCTTTAAAAGGCATTGTTCATAGCACACCTGGAGTATGATGAGCAGTTTTCAGTCCCTTATCTGAGAAAAGATGTGCTGACATTTGAGAGATCTGAAGAGGTTCATAAGAATGATTCCATGATATAAAAGATGAACACATGAGGAGCATGTGACGGCTCTGAGCCTGTACTTGCTGGGGTTTAGAAGAATGAGGGAGGATCTCATGGAAATCTATTGAATATTGGAAGGCCTTATAGAGTGGATGCGGAGAGGATGTTTCCTCTAGGACCAGAGGGCATAGGCTCAGAATAGAGTGAAATCCATTTAGAACAAAGATGACGATGAATTCCTTTAGGCAGAGGGTGGTGAATCTGTTGACTTCATTGCGACAGACAACTGTGGAGGCTGAGTCCTTGAGAATATTTAAAGTGGAAGTCAAAGACTCTTCATTAGTCAGGGTGTCAAGGGTTATGGGGAGAAAGCAGGAGAATGGGAATGAGACGGATAATAAATCACTCAATGGGCTGTGCGATCTAATTTATTCCTATCACTTATGGTCTTATGGTCTCCTTTTTTTCTGTACATCAGCAACTGTACCTCCAGTGATTCAGCAGTTGAACTGATAAAGTTTGTGAATGACATCAGTGTCATTAGAGTAATTATCAGAGACGATGATTCCAAGTACCGCCACAATGTTACCTCTCCAGTGTCCTGGTGCAGTCACTACAATTTGGAGCTAAATGCCCTCAAAACCATGGAGATACATATCAACTTCAAGAGAGACATGTCTCCACTCCACCCACTTACCATCAACAACTACAGTTAGCATTGCTTCAACATTCAAGTTCTTGGGCATCGTTATTTTGCAAGACTTAATGTGGAAGAAAAATCTCTCCTTTATTAACAAACATTCTCATCAGATGATCTACTTCTTATAGCAGCAGGTAAAGTTCCATCTTCCTCAGAACATACTGGTGCAATTGTACACTGCCAGCATAGACAACATCCATTAATTAAATATATTACTGTTCAGTGTTTTTACTTATGTGCATTTAAGTCATTTTGGATGTTGAATGATGACTGCTTTAAAACATATTTCCTGCTTTTGGCTACCCTGCATAGTCTTTGTGGCTTCCAATGAATCACTTACAAGACACCCACAAATAGTTGAAAAAACTAAGCCAATTTGTAAAGCAAATAATTTGGAAAATTGATATGAATCAGGTTCAAGAGTTGAAACTACACTTTTATTTCTTGTGTTTAACTTTGAAATGAGTGCATAGCCCAAGGTATGCAATCCTTGTTAACACAGTTAATTTTGCCCTTGGCTGCTGTTCTTGATTGTAATTTTATTCATGATTCAGTCATTTAAAAATCAAACCAATGCATAAAACCAAAACTAATATATACTACACCAACAGAATAAATTAAAACTACTGAGCAACTACAAAGTTTAGAGGCTAAATTCAGTTAAGTCAAATTGGTTAATTTCTCTAACATAGAGTGTTTGATATTTCTTTATGTGGTGTATTGGGAAGTGTTGATTTTGATAATGTGAATAATTTCTGAGAATTACTCACATGGGGCATGTTTTGTTTTAACAACGCCTGGATAGAGAGTGATGTTTTAGTCAGTACATGAAGTCATAAATGCTGATGTTTATTCACATAAACCAACAACAATCCAATGGTTTCTTTATTCTAAGAGTAGAGAATTATGACAGTTGTTTTCATTTGCTGTGTGGAATCATTTGCTTGCAATAATCTTTAAAGCATTTACTGTCTGAATTTATCTTTCTGTGTTTGGGTTAATTGCTCATTGTCATGATTTGAATGTGCCAGGAGGGATTAATACAGAGACCAGGAGCTTCAGTGCATGCAATTCCACTGAAAGTGTCGCAGTGAACCTAAGCAAGTAGGGCAGTGATTGTTATCAGGATGCTATGGCAATAGAGGAAGGAATATTCTTCCAAAGCATGCACAGAAGTACAGCAAGGAAGGGGACCTAAAGACAACTAACATGATAGATGTGAAAGGAAGTTCCATTCAAGAGCGCACTCCTAGAACCTCAGCAATTAACATTGTGTTGTGACTGACTGAACTGAATCACATGGAAGCTATAACCGCAAGATTTAGAAGTCTTTCTTCAAATCCACATTCCTTCTGAAGAGAATCCAGTATCTCTTTCTGACACAATATTTATATTTTTAAACACAAAGTATTTATATTTTTAAATATAAATATATTTATATTTATAAATATAAAATAATTATACTTTTAATTAAAAATTAGATGAGAACTCAATGGCGATAATCACCTAAAGTTTAGCATTTTGAATGTAGACAGGTAACTGTGAAAGTACAGATTTATAATGATTGCACATCCCAAATCACAGTATTTCTTTGAATATTCAGCACTGGTGGCTAGTCCAAAAGCTTCTTCGCACAAACACTGGACATTCAAAATATATAGAACATTCAACTAGACAGAATATGAAATGCTAAACAGATCTGCTCTTAACTGTGCATTAAGTGGCCACTGATCTCATGCTGAAATTTTCAATAAGCTCAAATTAACATAAGCATTCATTTATTGTCTTTACCTGTGATACAGAATCAGAATATCCAATGCAAAATGATTGGTTTCAATAGTATCAAAGAATCAGTTGAAGTTAAGTTGTTAACAGGTTTAATTTCCTGAAGACTGGTTCTTATTTTAACTAATATCTGCTATTCACAATTTCATATTGCCACAATTATCCATAATGAATGGCTCTATTACCATCAATTCCAGGTAAGTTGATTGACTTTGATTTTGCTAACATAGAAGACTGATGAGGTTAGCATGTTTGATGTAATTTGGATGTATGGATACTAGACCATAAGACAAAAGAGCAAAATTAGGCCATTCAGCCAATCGAGTCAGCTCTGCAGCTCGATTAGCAAAAACTTTCAGAATCAGGTTTAATATCATCAGCATATTTTGTGAAATTTGTTAACTTTGTGGCAGTGGTACAATGAAATACATAATAATTGAAAAAGACTAAATTACAGCAAGTATATATGGCAAGTAAATAGTTAAATAAGTGATGCAAAAATCACTTTCAGAAACTGGAAGGCAGAGGCGAAGAAGCTGTTCCTGAATCATTGAGTGTTTGCCTTTACATCTTTGTTTCTCCTTCCTGAGGGTAACAATGAGAACAAGGTATGACCTTTTTGAGGCATCGCTCCTTGAAGTTGTCGTGGGTACTGCGGAGACTAGTGCCCATGATGGAGCTAACTAAGTTTATGACTTTCTGCAGCTTACTTCGACTCTGTGCAGTAGAAATACCCAACACCCTGCATCCACCCCCCACACCAGATGTTGAATAAGTCAGTTAGAATGCTCTCCATGGTATATCTGTAGAAATGTTTAAGTGCTATTGGTGACACACCAAATCTTCTCAAACTCCTAATGAAATATAGCCGCTGCTGTGCCTTCTTTGTAGCTGCATTGATATGTTGGTTCCAGGTCAGATCCTTAGAGATATTGACACACAGCAACTTGAAATTGCTCACTCTTTTCACTTCTGATCCCTCTGAGTACTGGTGTGTGGTGCCTCGTCTTACCCCTTCTGAAGTCCGCAATCAGTTCTTTGGTCTTACTGACGTTGATTGCAAGGATGTTGCATGACACCACTCAGCTAGCTGATATATCTCGCTCCTGTATGCCCTCTCATCACCATTTGAAATTTTGCCAACAATGGTTCTATCTTCAGTAAATTTAGTGATGGCATTGAGCTGTGACTTGCCACACAGTCATGGCTGTAGAGAGAGTAGGTAGTGGGCTAAGCACACATCTCTGAGGTGTGCCAATGTTGATTGTCAGCAAGGAGCAGCTGTTATTTCTGATCCACACTGCTTGTGATCTACTGGTTAGGAAGTCAAGGATCCAGTTGCAGACGGACGTAAAGAGGACCATGCTCCGGAGCTTTTCAATCAGAACTATAGGAATGAATGTGTTAAATGCTGAGCTGTAGTCAATAAGCAGCACCCTGACCTCGGTATTTACAATATCCAGACGATCCAAGGCCACTTGAAGAGCTAATGAGATCATGTCCACTGTAGACCTATTGTGGCGATAGGTGGATTGCAGTGGGTCAAAGTCATTGCTGAGACTGAAGTTAACTCTCACCATGGCCAAACTCTCAAAGCACTTCATCATTATAGATGTGAGTGTTATTAGACATGTGAGAGTCTTTAAGGCAGGTCACACTGCTCTTTGTGAGTACTGGCAAAATTGTTGCCCTTTTGAAGCAGATGTGATCTTCTTGCTGTTGCAATGAGAGATTGAAAATGTCTTTGGATACCCTCACCAGTTGAATCTGAATCATAATCATGTTTTTGATGACATATGAGATTAAATATATTGTTTTCTCTTCAGCAGTCCAGTGCAAAGGTAGAAGTTTGCTATAAATTACAAAATGAATAAATTGTGCAAAAAATGAGTAAGACCATGAGGCCATAAGATCTAGGAGCAGAATTAGGCCATTTGCCCGTCGAGTCTGTTCTGGCATGTAATTATGGCTGATCCCATTTTTCTCTCAGCCCCAATCTCCTGCCTTGACCCTGTATCCCTTCATGCCCTGACCAATCAAAAATCTATCAACCTCTGCCTTAAATATACATAAAGAGTTGGTCTCCACAATGCCCGTTGCAAAGAATTCCACAGATACTTTACTCTCTGGCTACAGCAATTCATCCTTATCTCCTAAAAGAATGTCTCTCTATTCTGAGGCTGTGTCCACTAGTTTTAGACTCTCCCACCAGAGGAAACATCCCTCCATATCCACTCTATAAAAGGCATTTATCATTTGATAAGTTTCAATGAAGTCAACCTCCATTCTTCTGAATTTGAGTGAATAAAGACCCAGAGCCATCAAATGCTCTACATATGAGAAGCCATTCAATCCCGGAAACATTTTTGTGAAGCTCCTTTGAACCCTCTCCAGTTTCAGCATATCGTTCCTAAGATAAATAAGGGGCCCAAATCTGCTCATAATACTCCAAGTGAGGCATCACCAGTGCTTTATAAAGTCTCAACATTACATTCCTACTTTTATATTCTAGTCTTCTTGAAATAAATGCTAACATTGCATTCCTCACCACAGACTCAAAACTTCAAATTAACCTTTAGGGACTCCCAAGTCCCTTCTTGCTTCAGTTTTTTGTATTTCTTCTCCACTTAGAAAATAGTCAATACTTTCTTTTATTCTACCAAGGTGCATGACCATACACTTCCTGACACTATATTCCGTCTGCCAGTTCTTTGCCCATTCTCCTAATCTGTCTGTCTTTCTATAACCTCTCTATTTCCTCAAAACTACCCACCCCTCCACCTATCTTCATATCATCTGCAAACATTGCACCAAAGCCAATAATTCCATCATTGGGATTATTGGTATTGATATGTAACGTAAAAAGAAATGGTCCAAAAGGGAACCCTGTGGAACACCAATAGTCACCTGCAGCCAATGAGAAAAGGCTCCCTTTATTCCCATTCTTTGCCTCCTGCCAGCCAGCCACTGTTTGATGGATGCTAGAATCTTTCATGAAATACCATGGGCTCCTTGCTTGTCAAGCAGCCTCATGTGTGACACCTTGTCAAAGGCCTTGAGAAAACCCAAGTACACAAAATCACCCAGTTCTCCTTTGTCTATCCTGCTTGTTATTTCTTCAAAAAATCCCAGTAGATTTGTCAGGCAAGATTTTCCTTTGAGGAAATCCATGCTAACAAAGGCCTATTTTATCATGTGCCTCCAAATACTCTGAGACCTCATCCTCAATAATTGACTCCAATATCTTCCCAACCACGGAGGTCTGACTAACTGGCTTACAGTTTCCTTTCTTGATGTGTGGAGTGACATTGTAATTTTCTGGTCTTCCAGAACCATTCCAGAATCTAACGATTCTTGAAAAATCATTACTAATGCCTCCACAATTTCTTCAGTCCCTCTTTCAGAACCCTAGGGAGTTTACCATCTGGTCCAGGTGACTAATCTAACTTCAGAACCTTCAGCTTCCCAAGAACCTTCTCTCTAGTTATAACTTCACATACTTCATGACCCCTGACACCTGGAATTTCCACCATACTGTTAGTTTCTTCCACAGTGAAGACTGACACAAAATACTTATTCAATTCATCCGCAGTTCTGTTGTTAGCCTATTACTACTGCTCCAGCATTGTTTTCCAGCAATCTGATATCCATTCTTGCCTCTCTTTGGCATTTTCAGTGTCAGAAGAAACATCTGGTATCCTTTTCAATATTATTGGCTAGCTTGCTTTCGTATTCCATCTTAATGACTTTTTAGTTGCCTTCTGTTGGTTTGTTAAAAGCTTCCCTATCCTCTCACTTCCCATTAATTTTTGCAGTATTACATGCCCTCTCTTTGGCTTTTAAGTTGGCTTTGACTTCTCTTATTAGCCACTGTTATGTCATCTTTCATTCGGAATATGTCTTCCTCTTTGGAATGTATACATCCTGTACCTTCTGAAATGCCTCCAGTAACTCCAGCCTTTGCTGTTCTTCCATCATCCCTGCCAGTGTTCTTTTCTAATCAATTCTGACCAACTCTTCTCTCATGTCTCTGTAATTCTCCTTACTCCACTGTAATACTGACTTTGACATCTCCTTCTCAGATTTCAGGGTGAATTTGATCATATCGTTACCAATTGCCCCAAAGGTTTTTTTTTAACATTAGCACCCTAATCAATTCTGGCTCATTGCACAACACCCAGTCCAGAATAGTTTAGCCCCTAGTGGGCTCATCCATGAGCTACTCTAAAAAGTCATCTTGTAGGCACCCTAGAAATTCGCCTTCCTGGAAACCAGCACCAACGTGATTTTCCCAATCATTATGCATATTGAAATCCCCTATGACTATTGTAACATTGTCCTTTTCTCATGCATTTTCTATCTCCCATTGTAATTTGTAGACCACATCCTTATTACTGTTTGGGGGTCTGTACACAACTCCAATCAATGCCTTTTTACCCTTGGAGTTTCTTAGTTCTATCCACAAAGATTCAACACCTTCCGACACTATGTCAGTTCTTTCTAATGACTTAATTTCATTTTTTCCTCTGTCTTCCCGCTTATCCTTTCAACATAACGCGTATCCTTGGACATTAAGCTCCTGGCTATTATCTACTTTCAGCCATACTTCAGTGATGACTACAAAATAATACCTATCAAGCTGGAACTGTGCTGCAAATTCATCTACCTTATTCCCTATACTGTGCACTTTCAAATGTAACTCAACAATGAGATAATATGGGTTCAACAGCCATTCAGAAATCTGATGATGGAGGAGAAAAAGGTATTTCTTAATCATTGAATGTGGTTCCTCAGACTCCTGTACCTCTTTCATGATGGTAGTAGTGAGAAGAGGGCATGTCCCGTATAGTCAGGGTCCTTGGTGATAGCATTGATGCACTGCCTCTTGAAGGTATCCTCAGTGGCAGGGAGAGTAGTGCCAACGAAGGATCTATTGAGAAGGCTGAAAATGACATATTTGTCAGAGAAGTAAAGGTTATCATATTCAATGGAAAATGACAAATTACTTCACCAGCAGAAACCAAAAGGTTTGATCAATCTTTATATGACTAGAAGGCAGTCTGTGTGTTACTGCCAGGCTCAGTGCCATGTCTTTTGCTTTTCATGAAATATATCAATGCTTTGGATGTAAATGCAGGAGATATAAGCACAAAATTTACAAACATTACCAAACACATGTTGTGAGGCTGTCCCCAGATAGCAAAACATCGACTTGCCTAGGAAACATAACAGTCCTGTCAAATCAGGCTCTGCTCCCTCAGATCTCTTCTGGCAATGAGATATAACACGCTGTCATTCTTCACCATGCTCTTCCTTGTAGAAGCCTCAGAAGGTTATGATATGAGAAACATGAAGCAAGTCTGCACAAATCTCAAAACCTCAGCTGAGCACAGCCTGATACACCCCTGACTGATGAAAGCTGCAATTACCAGAGCCACAAAAGAAAGTTTCAGAAACATGAAAGTTAAGTGTTTATGGTGACCTTGTCTACTATATGTAATTTACTGCTTGACATAAACCTTCATACATTCAGACCTGATCTGTTAGACAGTGATCACAACTGTTAAGGTATAAGAATTGGGTCAAGTCTATTGTTCTGAATGAACACTGTTAGGGTGTACACTGGAGTTTGGGTAAGTAGCAAATATTAATTTCAACAGGAACCAGTCTCCTGATCTGAACATAGACTGCAGATTTAAAACATAACTCTGAACAATGGTCTTCCTAGAGCTGCAGACTGGGGTCAATTGTAAACAAAGAAACACTCCACTTGACCTCAGATGCCTGCATATATATGATTCTATGGCCCAGAATCAGTGGGGATGAACATTCATTTCGAATGCCTGGAGTGTGGATGTGAAGATGGAGGTGTTTGAAAATTATATGTAACTCAAAGGGAGAATTGTAGATACATTGTAACTACAGAATTGACCTATTGTGACCTTTGATCTACAGCATATAAATATATTATGTAATATTGAGTAAGCAGGCCTCTTCTTCCAAAAGTGTCTCGGGTAGAATGACTGCTTGTTTTCCTGAATAAAAATTTCTATACCCAACCGTTTCAGTGTCTCCCAGATGCATTCTCTTTATGAGTGCTTTTTAAAAAATATATTTTTAATTAAATTTTTAAGAGAATTACATACAATGAATAGAATAATAGAGTAATGAAAATTAATGTCTAAAAAAAAGAAGAAAGGAAAAAAAAAAGAAGAAAGAAGAAAGAAAGAAAAATTGCCTGGATATTGGAGGATCCACACATGCACCATGGAGTTCAAAATAACTTTAGTATATATCTTTATTTTATCCCCAAATAACTAATAATTTTATCTTCAAAGGACCTATATATTTAATCCTATCTTTTGTAGATAGGGGTGCCAAATTTTCAAAAATATATCATATTCATTTCTTAAATTATAAGTAATTTTTTCAAGTGGAATGCAGCTGTATATTTCATTATTCCAACGGTCCATAGTTAAGTATGAATATAATTTCCAAGTAACTGCAATAGCTTTTTTGGCTACTGCCAATGTAATTTTTATTAATTTTTTTGATATTTATTCAATTTAGGTTTCGGTATTATCCCTTCAATATCGCCTAGTAAAAATAATGTTGGGCTATGTGGAAGTTGTATTCCAATAATTTGTTCCAGTAAAAGTCTTAGATTTATCCAAAAAGGTTGAATTTTAAAACAAGACCAAATAGAGTGTAAAAAAGTATCAATTTCTTGATTACATTGGAAACATTGGTCAGATAAATTTGGGTTTAATCTATTTATTTTTTGTGGTGTAATATATAATTGAAGTAAAAAATTGTATTGTACTAATAATCTAAGTCGGACATTTATTGTATTCGTCATACTATCAAGGCATAGTCCTGACCAATTTTTTTCATCAATTTTAATATTCAAATCAGTTTCCCATTTTTGTCTTGACTTATGAATTCCTGATTTAATTGTCTGTTTTTGAATCAAATTATACATACAAGACATAATTTTTTTAATTTTTCCATTTTGAATTTGAAGTTTCTATTTGATTAGGTTTTGGCATTAACATTGTTTGACCCAGTTTATCTCTTAAATAGGCCTTTAATTGAAAATAACAGAAAAGAGTGTTATTTGATATTTTATATTTATTCTTTAATTGATCAAACGACATCAATATACCTCCTTCCAAACAGCCACCTATATATCTGATCCCTTTTTGAAACCAGTTATATAAAAATTGATTACCCATTGTAAAAGGAATAAGTCTATTTTGAATTAGTGTTCTCTTCGCTAATAAAGATTTCTTTATCTCATCATCCACATTTACCTTATTCCATAAATCGATCAAATGTTTTAATATAAGAGATGCTTTCTTTTCCCGTATCCATTTGGATCCCCATTTATATATAAAATCTTCTGGTATATTTTCTCCTACCTTATCTAACTCTATTCTAATCCATGATTTTCTCCATCAAAAAAAGATGCAATAAATCTAAGTTAATTTGCTTTATATTAATTATTAAAATTTGGGAGTTGTAACCCTTCTGGGTCAAATTTACATGTCAATTTTTCCAACGATATTCTTGACATCTTACTCACATATTTATTCAACTCTTGAAAAAACTTCTGGGGCAGTTGTATTGGTAATGTTTGGAATAAATATTGTAATCTGGGAAATATATTCATTTTTACAGCATTAACTCTACCTACTAATGTTATTGGTAACATCATGCATTTATCAAGATCTTCTTGTATTTTTTTCAATAATAGCAAATAATTTAATTTATGTAAATTCTTTATATCATTATCGACTCTTATACCTAAATACTTTATACTATTTGTCGGCCATCTAAATTGAGTTACTAATCGACATTTCCTATAATCTCCTTTAGTAAGGGGTAAAATTTCACTTTTATCCCAGTTTACTTTATACCCTGGTATTTTCCCATATTCTTCCAATCTGAAAGATAATTTATGCAACGAATGCAATGGGTTTGTTAAATAAATCAGAACATCATCAGCAAATAAATTAATTTTATATTCCTCCTGGTTAACTCTGAAGCCCACAATATCTGGATCCGTTCTAATTAATTCAGCTAATGGTTCTATCGCCAATACAAATAGGGCAGGTGATAATGGACAGCCTTGTCTAGTTGACCTTGTTAACTGGAATGATGTTGAAATTTGACCATTTGTCACTACTTTAGCTTTGGGACTAGTATTTAAGGTTTTAATCCATTTTATAAAAGATTTTCCTAACCCATATTTTTCCAATACCTTAAATAAAAAGTCCCATTCCAATCTATCAAATGCTTTTTCTGCATCTAAAGCAACTGCCACACTCATTTCCTCCTTCTTTTGTGCCAGATGAATTATGCTAAGTAACCGAGTTACATTATCCGCCGATTGTCTATTTTTAATAAAGCCTGTTTGATCCATATGTATTAATTTTGGTAAATATTTAGATAATCTATTAGATAAAAATTTTGCTATTATTTTATAATCCGTATTCAGCAAAGAAATAGGCCTATATGATGTTGGTTTTAACGGATCTCTATCTTTTTCTGGTAATACTATTAGGATTGCTGTCGAAAAAGATTGTGGAAGTTTATGTGTTCTTTCCGCTTGATATATTAACTCCATAAAGGGAGGGATTAATAAATCTTCAAATTTTTTATAAAATTCAGGCAGAAAACCATCTTCTCCTGGAGATTTATTACTCTGAAGTGATCCTAAAGCTTCTTCAACCTCTTTTAAAGTAAAGGGCATATCTAATCCTTTCTGTTCTTCCAAATTCAATTTTGGAAGTTATTTGTGATAAAAAAAAATTCTATCTCAGCAACCTCATTTTGTGATTCTGATTGATATAATTCGGAGTAAAAATTTTTAAAAGTTTCATTAATTTCTAAAGGTTTATAAGTAATTTTATTTGCACTTGTTCTAATTGCATTTATTGTTTTGGAAGCCTGCTCTGTTTTCAACTGCCAAGCAAGAATCTTGTGTGATCTTTCACCTAATTCGTAATATCTCTGTTTAGTTCTCATAATTAATTTTTCTGTTCGATATGTCTGGATTGTATTATATTGTAGCTTCTTATTAACAAGTTGTCTTTGTTTTTCTTCTGTCATATATCTTTGGGATTATTTTTCTAATTATGTAATCTCTTTTTCTAATTGATCTATTTCTACCATATATTCCTTCTTAATTTTAGAAGTATAACTTATTATCTGACCCCTCAAATATGCTTTCATCGCTTCCCATAATATAAATTTATCATCAACTGAATATGAGTCTGTATCCAAAAAAAAATTGGATCTGTTTTTTCATAAAATCACAAAAATCTTGATGTTTTAATAAAATTGAATTAAATCTCCATCTGTAAGTCAATTCCTCCTTATCCATCATTATCATTGTCATTGATGAGTGCTTAACCTATTCCTATCCACCCTTTCCCCTTCCTCTCCCATTTATGTTCAATAGCTGGCATTATGTTGCCTGACATTATCTACTCTTTTATCCCTTGCTCAGATAAGCAGCAGTTCCTGAACCAATTACTCCTTATCTGTTGATAACACTGATCAGGTGCCCAGTAAGATGCAGTGATGCTTTTTAACCTCTTCTCGTTTTTGTATAGACTTCACAGAAGATATATTGATTATGTTACTTCAGCCTAATGAAAATAAATGTCCAGTTTCTTTGTGCTTTTTTGTTACACTCCTGTTCAATTGCTCACTTAAAAATGCACTTATTAACAGCTCCAGCCACCAAATGGCCACATTTCATTCGATAAACTACAAGAGACAATTTAATTGATGATCAGATCAGAGATTTACTTATCTTTGTACTGGCTATTCTTAACGTGAGCTCAAACCTCTTTATTAAGATGGTGTTTTATTTTAAGCATTGGTCCATCTTATGAATTATCTGTGAAGCTTAGAGACTCCTAAACTCTGAATATATCAGATAAAATCATGCCTGTAGTACCAGATACTATGCATCAATCTCCATACCCCCTGATCCCTTTAGCCACAAGGTGTAAGTCGGACTGTGAGGCAGCGGGAGTATTTAAAGAGAACAGTTTGTGGAAGTAGGTCATTTTCTTCAGCAGTTTAACAGGGGCACAACTGCGCAAGTGCGTGTAAGTCGGACCGTGAGGCAGCGGGAGTATTTAAAGAGAACAGTAGACGGAGCGGGCGACGTTGTAGCAGGCGACGGAGTAGAGGGAGACAGAGTAGGAAGGCTTTGTCTCCAGAGGCTTCGGCGAGCAGAGGCGGAGGACGAGCTTCATTCCAAGTGAAGTAAGGCCGGGTAAGTTCCTTTCAAAGGAGAAAGTTTCAAAAGTTGAGGCAAGTATTGGGTAGGTCATGGCAGCTGAGATCGGCCCCGTGGTTTGTTCATCCTGCAGCATGTGGGATATCAGGGATACTTCCAGTGTCCCTGACGACTATGTGTGCAGGAAGTGTGTCCAGCTGCAGCTTCTGGCAGACCGCATTGAGCATCTGGAGCTGCGATTGGATTCATACTGGAGCATCCGCGATGCTGAGAAAATCATGAATAGCATGTTTAGTGAGTTGGCCACACCGCAGGTAAAGGCTACACAGGCAGAAAGGGAAGGGGTGGCCACTAGACAGCGTTGCAGTAGGCAGGTAGTGCAGGAGTCCCCTGGGGTCATCTCCCTCCTAAACAGATATACTGTTTTAGATACTATTGGGGGAGATGTCTCATCAGGGGAAGGCAGCAGCAGCCAAATTCATTGCACCATGGGTGGCTCTGCGGCACAGAAGGGAAGGAAAAGGAGTGGGAGAGCTATAGTGATAGGGGATTTGATTGTAAGGGGAATAGATAGGCACTTCTGCAGCCGCAAACGGGACTCCAGAATGGTATGTTGCCTCCCTGGTGCAAGGGTCAAGGATGTCTCTGAGCGGCTGCAGGACATTCTGGAATGGGAGGGTGAACAGTCAGTGGTCGTGGTGCACGTAGGTACCAATGATATAGGTAAAAATCGGGATGAGATCCTACAAAGTGAATTTAGGGAGTTAGGAGATAAACTAAAAAGTAGGACCACAAAGGTAATAATCTCTGGATTACTACCAGTGCCACGTGCTAGTCAGAGTAGAAATAGGAGGATATTTCAGATGAACACGTGGCTTGAAAAATGGTGCAAGGGGGAGGGATTCAAATTTCTGGGGCATTGAAACCAGTTCTGGGGGAGGTGGGACCGATATAAACAGGACGGTCTGCACCTGGGCTGGACTGGAACCAATGTCCTAGGGGGAGCGTTTGCTACTGCTGTTCAGGATGATTTAAACTAATGTGGCAGGGGGATGGGAACAAGTGCAGAGAGACAGAGGGGTGTAAAATGAGGGTAGAAGCAAAAAGTAGTAAGGTGAAAAGTAAAAGAGGCAGGCAGGCAAATCCAGGGCAAAAAGCAAAAAGGGCCACTTTTCAACATAATTGTGTAAGGGCTAAGAGTATTGTAAACACAAGCCTGAAGGCTTTGTGTGTCAATGCAAGGAGCATTCGTAACAAGGTGGATGAATTGAATGTGCAGATAGTTATTTATGAATATGATATAGTTGGAATCACAGAGACATGGCTGCAGGGTGACTAAGGATGGGAGCTCAACATCCAGGGATATTCAATATTCAGGAGGGATAGACAGGAAAGAAAAGGAGATGGGGTAGCTTTGCTAGTTAGAGAGGAGATTAACACAATAGAAAGGAAGGACATTAGCCTGGAGGATATGGAATCGATATGGGTAGAGCTGCATAACACTAAGGGGCAGAAAACGCTGGTGGGAGTTGTGTACAAGCCACCTAACAGTAGTATTGAGGTTGGGGATGGCATTAAACAGGAAATTGGAAATGTGTGCAATAAAGGAACAGTAGTTATAATGAGTGACTTCAATCTACATATAGATTGGGAGAACCAAATTGGTAAGGGTGCAGAGGAAGAGGATTTCTTGGAATGTATGCGGGATGGTTTTCTGAACCAACATGTCGAGGAACCAACTAAAGAGCAGGCCATTCTAGATTGGGTATTGAGCAATGAGGAAGGGTTAGTTAGCAATCTTGTCGTGTGAGGCCCCTTGGGTAAGAGTGACCATAATATGGTGGAATTCTTCATTAAGATGGAGAGTGACATAGTTAATTCAGCAACAAAGGTTCTGAACTTAAAGAAGGGTAACTTTGAAAGTATGAGACGTGAGTTAGCTAAGATAGACTGGCAAATGATACTTAAAGGGTTGACGGTGGATATGCAGTGGCAAGCATTTAAAGATCGCATGGATGAACTCCAACAATTGTTCATCTCAGTTTGGAAAAAAGAATAAACCAGGGAAGGCTGACGAGGGAAATTAGGGATAGTATCAATGTCCAAAGAAGAAACATATAAATTAACAAAAAAAAGCGGCACACCTGAGGACTGGGAGAAATTCAGAGACCAGCAGAGGAGGACAAAGGGCTTAATTAGGAAAGGGAAAAAAGATTATGAGAGAAAGCTGGCAGGGAACATAAAAACTGACTGTAAAAGCTTTTATAGATACGTGAAAAGAAAAAGATTGGTCAAGACAAATGTAGGTCCCTTACAGTCAGAAACAGGTGAATTGATCATAGGGAACAAAGACATGGCAGACCAATTGAATAACTACTTTGGTTCTGTCTTCACTAAGGAGGACATAAATATTCTTCCAGAAATAGTAAGGGACCGAGGGTCTAGTGAGATAGAGGAGCTGAGGGAAATACATGTTAGTAGGGAAGTGGTGTTAGGTAAATTGAAGGGATTAAAGGCAGATAAATCCCCAGTGCCAGATGGTCTGCATCCCAGAGTGCTTAAGGAAGTAGCCCAAGAAATAGTGGATGCATTAGTGATAATTTTTCAAAACTCTTTAGATTCTGGATTAGTTCCTGAGGATTGGATGGTGGCTAATGTAACCCCACTTTTTAAAAAAGGAGGGAGAGAAAAACTGGGGAATTATAGACTGCTGAGTCTAACATCGGTGGTGGGGAAAATGCTAGAGGCGGTTATCAAAGATGTGATAACAGCACATTTGGAAAGAGGTGAAATCATCGGACAAAGTCAGCATGGATTTGTGAAAGGAAAATCATGTCTGACGAATCTTATAGAATTTTTTGAAGATGTAACTAGTAGAGTGGATAGGGGAGAGCCAGTGGATGTGGTATATTTAGATTTTCAAAAGGCTTTTGAAAAGGTCCCACACAGGAGATTAGTGTGCAAACTTAAAGCACATGGTATTGAAGGTATGGTATTGATGTGGATAGAGAATTGGTTGGCAGACAGGAAGCAAAGAGTGGGAGTAAATGGAACCTTTTCAGAATGGCAGGCAGTGACTAATGGGGTACCGCAAGGCTCAGTGCTGGGACCCCAGTTGTTTACAATATATATTAATGATTTAGACGAGATAATTAAATGCAGCATCTCCAAGTTTGCGGATGACATGAAGCTGGGCGGTGGTGTTAGCTGTGAGGAGGATGCTAAGAGGATGCAGGGTGACTTGGATAGGTTAGGTGAGTGGGCAAATTCATGGCAGATGTAATTTAATGTGGGTAAATGTGAGGTTATCCACTTTGGTTGCAAGAACAGGAAAACAGATTATTATCTGAACGGTAGCCGATTAGGAAAAGGGGAGGTGCAACGAGACCTGGGTGTCATTGTACACCAGTCATTGAAGGTGGGCATGCAGATACAGCAGGCAGTGAAAAAGGCAAATGGTATGTTGGCATTCATAGCAAAAGGATTTGAGTACAGGAGCAGGGAGGTTCTACTGCAGTTGTACAAGGCCTTGGTCAGACCGCACCTAGAATATTGTGTGCAGTTTTGGTCCCCTAATCTGAGGAAAGACATTCTTGCCATAGAGGGAGTACAGAGAAGGTTCACCAGATTGATTCGTGGGATGGCAGGACTTTCATATGAAGAAAGACTGGATCGACTAGGCTTATACTCACTGGAATTTAGAAGATTGATGGGGGATCTTATTGAAACGTATAAAATTCTAAAGGGATTGGACAGGCTAGATGCAGGAAGATTGTTTCTGATGTTGGGGGAGTCCAGAATGAGGGGTCACAGTTTAGGGATAAAGGAGAAGCCTTTTAGGACCGAGATGAGGAAAAACTTCTTCACACAGAGAGTGGTGAATCTGTGGAATTCTCTGCCACAGGAAACAGTTGAAGCCGGTTCATTGGCTATATTTAAGAGGAAGTTAGATGTGGCCCTTGTGGCTAAAGGGATCGGGGGTATGGAGAGAAAGCAGGTACAGGGTTCTGAGTTGGATGATCAGCCATGATCATACTGAATGGTGGTGCAGGCTCGAAGGGTCGAATGGCTACTTCTATGTAATCTCACTCCTACTTTTGTACTCTCACCACAGCTGTCACACTCCTTACCTTAATTATCAAGCTATTGTTGTCAGTCACATCTTCATCTGTGTTGTCCACCATTTACCAGATGTATTACAGCACACTCCACCCACTTGCTCAACGGCATCTCCACCCTCTACCCCACCCCAAAGAAATCTGTTTCCGGAGGAACAAAGGGAAAGGCAACACAGGAAATAGCCCAGTCTTTGATTTCACCTCCTTGTATGATCTAGTATGCCATGGAAAACATTTACTATTCCTTCAATATTCATTCAAAGTTATGGAATTTACCACAGTGACCAAAACAATAGAGATCTCAAACTTTAAACAAAACTTATGGTGTATCAGGCATTGATTATGTAGCTCTTGGGCTAACTACAATGGGCATACTGGTACTGAAAAAGAAAAACACTATCAGTGTCTCAGTAAAATCCTTCAAATTCTTGAGAAGGGCAAGCGAACCAATGTTTGTCTCCTCTACTAGGTCAATGTCCCAGTGTTGAAAATTTAGTTACACTTATTTGCGAAGTGTCCTTTACTCACAAATCCAGTAGCAGACTTCTAAAACAGACAAAACTATTCTGAGTTCGGTCATGGGACGAAATTACCATGTGGACAGTAGATCAGATTCACGGATGTGCTCAAAGCCTTCTTGAAGAAATGGACTAATCCCAACACTGCTGGGAATCTCTGACCCATGATGACTCTAAATGGAGAATGGGTAATCAGGATGGTATTCAGAATCTTCAGGCTATGCATCACAAGACTCAGGAACTCTGCTGTGGAAGAAGCGTACAGCCTCACAAACTACCTGTCCACATGCTGCATCAGCAGCCCCCAACTGTGGAAGAGTTTGTGCTTCAGAGGTCACTTTGGAGCCAAGAAAGCTGGAGGGGAAACAAGCCAACCCCTATTCTAAGGGGCAGATTAAGGTTCAAGAATTGAACTTACTCAACAGCAATGCATATGACAAGCATATAAAAAAAATAAATGATCAGTGATGCCTACTTCACAAAATGAGAAAATAATATGTTTCTTTTTCTGTCCATTCAAATTCTCTTGCCACTTTATTACAATTTATTACAAACTTATGAAACATCTGTTAACATTTCGCTGTATTAATGATGCTAAATTGACAGCTTTTTCATAAAGGTTTTGCATCAGATTATCTGATATCACAACGAGCTTGTATTAAGAAATACAGTATGTGTACTTTCCTATGAGTTTAGTCCAATACAGAATGGAGGTACATAGAATGAAGTGACATAGGATAAGAAGATTTAGAATCCTTGTGTGTAGAGGTTAGAACAGGGGTGGGCAAACTTTTTGACTTGTGGGCCACAAAGGGTTCTAAAATTTGACAGGGGTGCCGGACCAGGAGCAGATGGATGGAGTGTTTTGGTAATACACCTCATAAGAGAAAATAAAATATCATGGGATATGTAGAAAACATGTGCTTTAATTTCAATTGAAAATGAACAAATGCATTACAACAAAATATCTGTCTTTGAAGTCCCATGGTATTTAGCTATTTATTGAAATGACTTTTAAAACACTGAAAATTAAATGAATAAAATACAGCTTTTTTTAATAGTAACAGTTATTATTTTAAAGCACTGAAAATTCTGTTATCCTTCAAGATATTATCATCATCACTCTCCTCCTGACTGTCTTTATTTCAAAAACGGTAGGAGATGCAGGTCTACTTGTCCTGCTCCTTCTTATTCAATTGTCCCCTGTGCCAAAACTCAACAACGACCAGTGTCACTGACAGAACAGTGACAGCGCGCCAGTATGCGGAGCGCGTTATTTGATCTGGAGCTCATTTTTAATTTTGAGAACGTACGTGCACCTGCGCACTACTCATGTCCATCACTTAACAGAAATGACATGTAACATGTAAGGCTTATTGAAAAAAATATTTTCAAATGCATTTTTTTACATAACACAATGAAGAAACTTATTTTTAATTTCAGTGGGAACAGTGTTGTTGGTCTCCCTTTTTAGCCAGCGCATCAAAGTCTGGATTTAGTTTTGTTGTGGCGATTCTCAGGATGGATCTGAGGTGTTAACAAGGTTTATTAATATAATTTCATCAAGTTCTGCGGGCCGGATTAAAAAGCTTAGCGGGCCGCATATGGCCCGCGGGCCGTAGTTTGCCCATGCCTGGGTTAGAAGCTGTAGGAATAAACACACCCTGATGGGAGTTATATATAAGCATCCAAAATGCAGCCAGCATGATTGGAGATAGAAAAGGTATGCAATAAGGGCAATGTTATGATGGGCATGGGGGTTTTTATTATGTGGGTAAAAATCAGGTTGGTACTGGATCCCCAAAGGAGGAATTTGTGGAATGCATATAAGGTGGCTTTTTAGAGCAGATTCTGGTTCAGCCCACTAGGAAAAGTGCAATTCTGGATTACATATTGTGTAATGAACCAGATTTGATTAGGAAACTTAAAGTGAAGGAAAACTTTGAAGGAAATAATTATAGAATTCACACTGCAGTTTGAGAGGTTAAAGTTAAAATAAATGTATTGATATCACAGTTGAGTAACAGTAACTACAGAGGCACAAGGGAGCAGATAGCCAAACTTGATTGCAATGAGACACCAGCAGGGATGGTGGTACAGCAACAACGGCTGGAGTTTCTGTGAGAAATTTGCAAAAAACAGCATCATTTCCTCCCAAGGAAGACAAGCATTCAAAAGTGAACATAATGCAACTATGGTTGACAGGGAAGGTCAAAGACAGCATAAAGGCAAAAGAGTGGGGATTCAGCATAGTTTGTGGGATGTGTGAAGGTTTGGATATGTATACATTTTCAGGAAGTGCATTCAAATGCAGCTTCTTACTGAGCACTTTAGGGAACTGTGGCTGGATCTGGATGACCATTGGTTCATTTGGGAGAATGGAAAGTGATAGATAAGTGTGACAGGAAGGTAGTTATACCCAAGTTCCAGAAGGCAGGTAGCTAGGTGCTTCAAGAGAGGCAAATAGAATAGGCAGAAAGTGCAGAAAGTGCAGAGTTCAACTGTAGATTTTCCCTTCAATAACAAGTATATAACATACTGATTCCCACGGCTACCTTGACTATACCTCTTCTCACCCTGTCGCCTGTAAAAATATTAATCCCTTTTCTCAGTTCATTTTTCTCCACTTCATCTGTTCCCAGGATGCAAATTTTCTTTCCAGGACATCAGAGGTGGACAATTCCCTTCCTCCAACATTGATGCTGCCCTCACCCATATCTCCTCCATTTCCCTGACATCCTTGCTCACCCCATCTTCCCTCCACTTTAACAGGGATGGAATTCCTCACCTGCTATCCTAGGTGACTCCACATCCAACATATCATTCTTCACAACTTTCACAATCTTCAATGGGATAATACCACCAAACATATTTTTACTACCTCCAACTCTGCGCTTTCAAATGGGGATTAGTCCCTCTGTAATTCCCTTCTTCTTCTTCCATCCCTCCCCACTAATCCCCCTTCCGGCACTTATCTCTCCAAGCGACAGAAATGCTGCAGCTGCTCATTTACCTCCTCCTCACATCTATTTAGGGCCCCAAATAGTCTTTCCAGGTGAGGCAACACAGCAACTACTAATCTGTTGGGGTCATCTATTGTATATGGTGCTCCTGATGCACCTCCTCTACATTGTTGAGACCTGGTGTACAAAGGGGGAGAGTTCTTTTTTGAGCACATCAGCTTCATCTGCCAAAAGCAGAATTTCCCGACACCAACCATTTCAATTCCATTCCCAATTCCTATTCCAACCTGTTGGCCATGACCTCTGCTTTTTCCATGATGAGGATGATGAGGCCACTCACATGTTGGAGGAACATACATCAAGACTAAGAGGATAACACAGGAGAGGGTAGGACCACTCAAGAATGAGCATGAGGTCCTTAATGAGTACTTCAAATCAGTATTTACCAAGAGGAGGGTGTGGATAGTATTGAGCACCTCCTCCCATCTGCCAAAAGTAAAATAACCTGGTGGACAAATATTTTAATTCCTATCCTCATTCCCATTCTGACATCTCGGTCCATGACTTCCTCTTTTCCATGATGGGGGGGGGGGGGAGCACTTTCAGGGTGGAGGAGCAACATCTCTTATTCCATCTAGTAAACCTCCAACCTGATGATATGAACATTAATTTCTCCTTTCGGTATTTTTTGCTCCCTTCCTCTTCCCTCTTCTATTCCTCACTTTGGCCTCATACGTTTTCCTCACCTGCCTATCACCTCTCCCTTGTGCTGCTCCTTCTTCTCTTTCTCCCATGGTCCACTCTCCTGTCCTATCAAATTTCTTCTCCTCCAGCCTTTCCTACCCGCCTGGCTTCACCACTCATCTTATAGCTCATCCTCCCTCCCTTACCCCCCCCCCCCCACCTTTTTATTCTGCCATCTTCTCCCTTCCTTTCTAATCCTGAAGAAGAGTCTTGAAGAGGCCCGAAACGTTGACTGTTTATTCATCTCCATATATTCTGCCGGAGTTGCTGTCTTACTCCAGTATTTTGGGTATGTTATTCAGGATGTCCCCCTTGTGCAGATTATCTTTTCTAAATTGAATGCTGTTCGGGGTGAATAGCCTACCACAAGAAAGCTGCAGCAACCAGGTCTCTGGCACTGAGTCTGGGTCTGTGGCTCACATGGGAAGGGGGAAGAAGAGGAAAGGTGTAGTGATAGGGGATTCATTGTTTAGGGGAACAAATAGGAGGTTATGAGGTTCAGAACCAGGATCTCGGATGGTACTTTCCCTCCCAGGTGTTAGGGTCAGGGACATCTTAGGCGAGTCCATTTTGATCAAAAATGTAACATAGAAGCATAGAAACATAGAAAACCTACAGCACAATGCAATTCATTCAGCCACAATGCTGTGCCAAACATGCACTTAGTTTAGAAACTACCTAGGGTTAACCATAGCCCTTTATTTTTTTAAGCTCTATGTACTTATCCAGGAGTCTCTTAAAAAACCCTATCATATCCACTTCCACCACAGTCACGGGCAGCCCATTCCACACACTCACAACTCTCTGCCTAAAAAACGTACCCCGGACATATCCTCTGTACCTACTTCCAAGCACCTTAAAGCTGTGCCCTCTTGTGATAGTCATTTCAACTCTGGGGAGATGCCTCTGACTATCCACACAATCAATGCCTCTCATCATCTTGTACACCTCTCATCCTCCATTGCTCCAAGGAGAAAAGCCCAAGTTCACTCTACCTATTCTCGTAAGACATGCTCCCCAACCCAGGCAAAATCCTTGTAAATCTCCTCTGCACACTTTCTATAATTTCCACATCCTTCCTCTAGTGAGGTGACCAAAACCGAACACAGTACTCCAAGTGGTATCTGATCAGGGTCCTATATAACTGTAACATTACCTCTAGCTCTTGAAGTCAGTCCCCTGGTTCTGACTTCCAGAACCATGGTTGAAGAAGCCCAATGCACCATATGCCTTCTTAACCACAGAGCCAACCTGCACAACAGCTTTGAGTATCCTACGGACTCAGACCACAATATCCCTCTGATCCTCCACACTGCCAATTAATACTATATTCTGCCATCATATTGGACCTACCAAAATGAACCACCTCTCACTTATCTGGGTTGAACTCCTTCTGCCAATTCTCAGCCCAGTTTTGCATCCTATCAATGTTCCGCTGTAACCTTTGGCAGCCCTTCACACTATCCACAACACCTCCAACCTTTGTGTCATCAACAAAGTTACTAACCCAACCCTCCACTTCCTCATCCAGGTCATTTATATAAATCACGAAAAGAAGGCGTCCCAGAACAGATCCCTGAGGCACAGCACTGGTCACCAGCGACCATGCAGAATATGACCTGTCTACAACCACTCTTTGCCTACTGTGGGAAAGCCAATTCTGGATCCACAAAGCATTGTCCCCTTGGATCTCCTGCCTCCTTACCTCCTCAATAAGCCTTGCATAGGGTACCTTATCAAATGCCTTGCTAAAATCCATATACACTACATCTACGGCTCTACCTTCATCAATGTGTTTAGTCATGTCCTCAAAAATCAGGCTTGTAAGGCACGACGTGCCTTTCACAAAGCCATACTGACTATTCCTAATCATATTATGCCTCTCTAAATGTTCATAAATCCTGTCTGTCAGGATCTTCTACATCAATTTACCAACCACTGAGGTAAGACTCACT
The DNA here is from genome assembly GCF_048418815.1 of Hemitrygon akajei. Taxonomy (NCBI): domain Eukaryota; kingdom Metazoa; phylum Chordata; class Chondrichthyes; order Myliobatiformes; family Dasyatidae; genus Hemitrygon; species Hemitrygon akajei. Next base: position 113,812,113 of record NC_133125.1, read on the forward strand.
CATCTATAATTTACTGGGCTATCTCTACTCTCTTACTTGAATAAGGAAACAATATCTGCAACCTTCCAGTCCTCCGGAACTTCCCCCATCCCCAATGATGATGCAAAGATTATCACCAGAGGCTCAGCAATCTCCTCCCTCGCCTCCACTTTAGCCTGGGGTACATCTTGTCCGGTTCCATTGACTTATGCAACTTGATGTTTTCCAAAAGCTCCAGCGCATCCTCTTTCTTAATATCTACATGCTCAAGCTCTTTAGTCCTCTGTAAGTCATCCCAGCAATCACCAAGAACCTCTTCTGTCATGAATACTGAAGCAAAGTATTCATTAATTACCTCGGCTATCTCCTCCAGTTCCATACACACTTTTCCACTTGATTGGTCCTATTCTCTCACATCTCATCTTCTTGCTCTTCATATACTTGTAGAATGCCTTGTTTTTTTTTTCTTTAATCCTGCTTGCCAATGCCTTCTCATGGCCTTTCTGGCTCTCCTAATTTCATTCTTAAGCTCTTTCCTGCTAGCCTTATAATCTTCCGGATCTCTATCATCACCTAGTTTTTTGAATCTTTCGTAAACTTTTATTTTCTTCTTGACTAGATTTTCTATAGCCTTTGTACACCACTGTTCCTGTATCCTACCATCTTTTCCCTGTCTCATTGGAACGTACCTATGCAGAACACCATGCAAATATCCCCTGAACATTTGCCACATTTCTGCCGTACATTTCCCTGAGAACATCTGTTCCCAATTTATGCTTCCAAGTTCCTGCCTGATAGCCTCATATTTCCTCTTACTCCAATTAAAAGCTTTCCTAACTTGTCTGTCCCTATACCTCTCCAATGCTATGATAAAGGAGATAGAATTGTGATCACTATCTCCAAAATGCTCTCTCAGTGAGCGACCTGACTACTGACCAGGTTCATTTCCCAATACCAGATCAATTACAGCCTTTCCTCTTGTACGCTTATCAATATATTGTGTCAGGAAACCTTCCTGAACACACATAATAAACTCCACCCTATCTAAACCCCTTGCTCTATGGAGATACCAATCAATATGTGGGAAATTAAAATCTCCCACCATGACAACCTTGATATTACTACATCTTTCCAGAATTTGTCTCCCTATCTGCTCCTCAATGTCCCTGTTACTACTGGGTGATCAATGAAGAGCACCCAGTAGAGTTATTGACCCCTTCCTGTTTCTAACAGAGACTCATAGACAATCTCTCCATGACCTCTTCCTTTTCTGCAGCCGTGACACCATATCTGATCAATAGTGCCATGCCCCCACCTCTTTTGCCTCCATCCCTGTCCTTTCTGAAACATCTAAAGCCTGGCACTTTGAGTAACCATTCCTGCTCTTGAGCCTTCCACATCTCTATAATGGTCACAACATCAAAGCTCCAAGTACTGATCCACACTCTAAGCTCATCTGCTTTGTTCATGATACTTCTTGCATTAAAATAGACACATCTCAAACCATCAGCCTGAGTGTATCCCTTCTCTATCACCTGCCTATTCTCCCTCTCACACTGTCTCCACGCTTTCTCTATTTGTGAACTAACCTCCTCTTCCTCCATCTCTTCAGTTCAGTTCCCACCTCCCAGCAATTCTAGTTTAAACTCTCCCCAATAGATTTAGCAAACCTCCCTACCAGAAGATCGGTCCTCCTTGGATTCAAGTGCAGCCCATTCTTTTAGTACAGATCACGCCTGCCCCTAAAGAGGTCCCAATGATCCAGAAATCTGAATTCCTATCCCCTGTTCCAATCCCTCAGTTGCACATTTATCGTCCAACTACCTTTTTTCCTATACTCACTGTCGTGTGGCACAGGCAGTAATCCTGATATTTCTACCTTTGAGGTCCCGCTTCTCAACCTCCTTCCTAACTCCCTGTAGTCTGTTTTCAGGATCTCCTCCCTTTTCCTACCTATGTCGTTGGTACCAGTATGTACCACGACCTCTGGCTCTTCCCTCTTCAGGATATCATGGATGCGATCAGAAACATCCCAGACCCTGGCACCTGGCAGGCAAACTACATCCGTACTTCTTTCCTGCATCCACAGAATCGGCTGTCTGACCCAATCGTTCAAAAGGGTTGAAAGAATACTCCACCTGAGGAAATAACTTACACAAGGAAAAATATTTCCTACAAATTCACCCCTAAGTAAGGCCATCTAGAAATGAATGTAAAATATAGGAAACTCGCATATTATCTTTGCTTCGGCTGGCATTGAGAGAAACTATGAATTTTTGATCCCTCTGTAACTATCCATCAACTCCAGAAGAAGATGGAACCACCAAAAAATGTGACTAAAGGCAACATCTTCCAAACGGTTCTCAAAACGACTTCTTTCATTTCTTTTATGACATCTTTTTCTTTCATGTGTGATTCTGCTGCTGTTGGAGACTGTGATATACATTTTTCTGGTATGTTTTGGGGTCAATTAAGTGATCTGGCACTTTGCTATCTCAGAGCGGATTCCAGGAAGTTTTTGAGCAAGGCATGGGGCCTTGAGGCCAAGAGGCCTGGATACAGGCACAAGCCCATGATCAACTCCATTTCTCACCAATTTTGCTGATTAAGACATCAACAGAGAAGATTGAAATCTTCGTGGTGAGAGCAGATGGTGAGTGGGTGTTTAGTGCTGCCTACCAGTTTCTTGCTTGTTGCTGTCAGTGGAAGGTGTCTGCATGACGGTCTCTGTTTCTCTCTCTTTCCCTCTCGTTCACAGCTCACGAAGGAATTTTCTCTCTCTCCTTCAATACTGTCAAAAGACAGTGGTGGAGTTCTGCGGCTTGGGCAAGGTTTAATCGATGTAGCTTCTGGATTGGACTCTGTGATTCATGTTATGATGTGTTTCTGGTTTCTGGTCGCTCCTCTTTTTTTGTTATTTTGGGCAATTTTGAATTGGAGTGGCCAGCAGGTAAGGAACACTGAGCTGAACTGAATATGCCTGGACTCCTTCGATTTTATGTTTTACATTCTGTAATTTTTGCTTGTTTTTTTGGTTGCCTTTTGCACAATTTGTTCTTTTGTGCATGGGGGTGAGTGATGTTTTTTTTGAATGGGTCCGATGGTTTTCTTTGTTTCATGGCTCTCTGTGGGAAAGACAAATCTCAAGGTTGTATACTGCATACATATTTCGATAATAAATGTACTTAAAACCTTTGAATCCTTTGAATCTTTGAAATTCAAATCACAACCAGAGCTTCAGATATTTGATTGTGAAATTTCTACTGTCAACTCTCAACAGATTTCTCCAACTGAGCACAAGGCAATAATAAACCTCAACCTTTTGTTTATGACTTTTTGATGAACCGCACGCATGGGTGTGAAGGTCATGCATCAGTTAGCGTGACATTCTTGCAGCTTGGGATCTGCTGGAATTTGGTGTCCAAGTCCAGCACCACGCTGTAAGTCTCTGTTCATCTGCTTTGTGAAATGTGTGAGTTCTTCTCAGGTGCTCCAGTTTCCTCACACAGTCCAAGGACATACTGAGTAGGTTATCTGGTCATCGGGGTTAATCAGGTTGTGGAGTTGCTGGGCAGCATGGTTCAAAGGGACAGAAGGGCTTTCTCCAGACAGTACTACTAAATAAAATATTTTTAAATATATATTGTTAAAATCAAAGGATGGTGGCAGAGCCATCTTTATTGACTATTTTTATCGCTTGTTTGCAGTTGTGGGCTTTATTCTTCAAGTGTTTTTGCTCTATGGCAAATTGATAACAAAAAAAAAGAAAAATGTTCTGACAAAATATTATGTGACCTAAAGATTCACATGTGGTAAGCTGTGCTTCTATTACATTTGATGTTGGGTATGTGTCCAGAGAAGGAGAAAGGATGCTTTCAAAGTAACCTTGGAGACTCAGTGTTAATATCTCTTATAGATACATCAAAATATTCCAGTAAAAGGGTGGATCATTTGGATTTTATTATCAGTGGTGCCAATCAGAAAGTTTGCCATGCCCTGGAATCTAGCAGTTCCTGATTCTTTTTTATGCCATGGAGCCATACTGTTAACCAAGTGGTCCATGGGTCCCAAGTTGAGAATCCTTGTCCTAAATGGTTTTGTCTTGAATATTTTATTTAAATCCTGCTTGAATTTTTTTTATAGATGGCAGACAGTCTTTGAAAGATCAGGAACTGAGCTACTTATCAAGTATCCCATGTTGGGAGTCAAAGAGATGATATAATTTATCCAGTTGTTCTGATTCTGCTCCTGATCTGAGTATTAAAAGACATCAGCTCAAACCTGGGTGTTGTTCAAGTCTGACTGTAAGTTAACCTGGATTGCTTCATTGAGGACAAGGAAATTTACTTATACTTACCTACTTCCTGATGAAGGATCTCAGCTTGAAATGTCAACGCTTTATTCCTCTCCATAGATGCTGCCTGTCCTGCTGAGCTCCTCCAGCATTTTGTGTGCATTGTTCTGGATTTCCAGCATCTGCAGAATCGCCTGTGTTTCCACTTTGAATGTAGTGTAGCACTCCAATGACCTTCATCATCTGAAATCAAAGTGAAGTGTTCCGGTGGAGACTGAGCTGCATCTACAGTAGGTTAGCAAATAGATATCTCTCAATATTGATGTAACTACTTCCATTAATTCATCCGTAGTTCAAAGTGCTGATGATTAGCCGGGGTAGAACAATTCTGTTTTATTTCTGCATGTGAGACATATTTAGGTTATATTGCACTGGCCTCACTGCTGTGCTGGAGTAATTTTTCTGGATAAGCAAGTTGCTCTGTGGCACATATGTTTCAGCACTGCAGCATCAGTGTTTTATGTTATATGCAGTGAACTGAATAGACTGTACTTTACTGCCTACATGAGCAGGGATATTAGAAAGAAACCAAATAAAATCAGTCTCAGATCATTTAACTAAAATGCGAAAAAACATTCCAATTTTGTCACCCGCTCTTAACTTCTAAGCTGCATCATGCATAGAGCCTTCTCCTCTTGTTAATTGCTTGGCTGCCTCTGTGGCATTCCTCAGCTTGACATACTGATGTGAGAGCACTTTACTTTTGAAGAAAATGACAAGTCCATATAGAAAACCAATAAAACTGTAGCTGGAATCTAAAATAAAAATAGGCATGCTGGAGAACTCTGCCAATCTAAGTAGCGTCCATAAAAGTGAATGAATGAAATGAATGAAATTAATTTATTACGGTCAGTACAAATATAATAAAAAGCATCATTTACAACAATGATTTCATAGGGCAAAATTACAACAAAAAACATAGATATTCTTTAAAACAGACGGAATGGGTTTAGGCTGAAGCTGCAGCTTATTACGCCTACCCCTCTTACTTATACAGCAACATATTTGCTGTCAATCATCACATCAAAAACCAAAAATTTAATAATCTTTTAACACAAAATCCAATTCCAAATATCATTTATTTACATTACTCCCATTCATTTTAAATCATGTATTTTATATTTGTTCATTAAATAATTTTTTAAACTTGTAGTGTATGTTTTTAAATTCTTACTACAACTGTTCCATAGATTAACCCCTCTGACTGAAATACAATGATTTTTTTAAACATTTATTCTTATCTTTTGTTTTGGAAATATACATGTTCCTCTCAAATCATGTTGACTTTCTGTCATTTTAAACAACCTTTGGATATCTTGTTGTAGCTGTCCATTTTTTACTTTATACATAATTTGTATTATTTTAAAATACACGAAATCTCTGAATTTTAAAGTGTTTCGTTGAATAAATAGTGGATTGTTGGCTCATAATAACTTGTCTTATTTACAATTTGTATAACTTTCTTCTGGAGTAGAAAAATTGAATTTGTATTTCAATCACATTCCAGGTCAACACCCCTTGCTCATAAAAAGCTGCAGCTGCTGAAAATCAGGAAGGAAAGATACAAAACTTCAGAAATAATTAGCAAACCAGGCAGCATCTATGGAGGGGGAAAATGATGTCCAATTAGCTGATTTAAAATATGTGAAGGCCAGGTATTTGGAGGACAGACCACAGTCAACAGCGCACTGTTGATGTCTCCTCATATGGTTATGAAATGTTTGCAATAAATTGCCAAATTCGGAGAACAACTCAACCCAACCACCAACGACCTGAGCTACACATCTTCCGAGTTATCTCCAGAGAAGAATACGCTCTGAAAGAAGATACTGACACAGATACTGCTGGATTTGTTTACTAATCCCAGCATTTTTTATTGTTATTATAGTAGCAGGCATTGTCTGTAAGATAAAGGAAACTGCAAATTATCAATTCAACTTTAGTTGCTTTGACATATGCTGATTAATGGTGCAATCTTTTTTTTTATAAATTTTTTTATTGAATTTTCAAATGGTTACAGAAGGAAAAAAAATTATCAACCCTTCCCCTTCCCCTTAACCCCTCCCCCCAACATATCCCTGTAGAAAGAGAAAAAAAAGAGGAAAGAAAAGAAAGAAAGAAAGAATGCCTGAATATCGGAAGATCCCCACATGCTCCATGGAGTTCATAATAGCTTTAGTATATATATTTATTTCTTTCCCCAAATAACCAATAATTTTATCTTCAGAGCACCTATATATTTAATCCTATCTTTTGTAAATAAGGGTGCCAAACTTTCAGAAATATTTCATATTTATCTCTTAAATTATAAGTAATTTTTTTCAAATGGAATGCAGCTAAAAGCTATATCTATTTTCATTTTCTTAATGTATGTTAAAATTCTTTTTCTTTTCACCGGTCCATTAAGCCCATTAACATTAAAAATTTAAAAATTCAGTAAATTAGTCATTACTTTTAACAGGGTTACTCCAGTCTATAGTAATACCTAACTTTCCAACTTAGTAGTACCTTGGGGAATCTTTTTGAAATTCTCTGTGTTGCTATGTGTCTCCCCCCCCCCACCCCCCCGATTGTCCAGGCAAAGAAAGAAAGATTAAAGAAAAATAGATTATAAAGAAAAAAATACCCCCCTACTAATGTTGTGAATAAAAAAAACACAACATTACCCCTCTCCGTTGTACGGGTCATGGCAATCGCCATGATTACACACGTGAATCCCGCAGCAATCGATCCGAAGTTCCCCCAGCTCCTCCGTAACATAAAAAAGTATATATAAGAGAACAAAAGATAATATCAGTACTCTCGATTAATATTTCTCAAATTTTTACCTTTCTCCCCCTGTATCATATAATTAAGAATATATTTAAATATTCTTCTGTCCTTAAACATCCATCAACTCCATTCACTGTCCCTATCTTCATCTTTAATCTGTTTCACTTTTAAATCTTTGGCTGTGGTTAGCGAATATTTGGGAGTTCTTGTGCAAATTCTTCCGCATCCCGATAATCAGTAAAAGATCTTCTTTTTCCATCATCCAAAAAAATTATCAGGGTTGCGGAGTGGCGCAATATAAATTTATAACCCTTTTCCCATAAAACTTTTTTTACTGGGTTAAATTCCTTCTTTCTCTTCAAAAGGTCATAACTTATATCACGATAGAAAAGAACTGTTTTCCCTTCTATCATCAATGGCCCATTTCTCTTTCTGGCACATTGGGCAGCTGCCTTCAGGATCTTTTCTTTATCTTGATATCTTAAGCATTTTATCAAGATTGATCGTGGGTTTTGATCAACTTGAGGTCTTGATCTTAATGCTCTGTGAGCCCTTTCAATTTCAATTAACTGGGTTCCTTCTTCCATTTCCAAAATTTCCGGAATCCATTTTTGAAAAAAAATTTTGGATCCTCTCCCTCTACACCTTCTTTAAGTCCAATAATCTTAATATTATTTCGTCTGCTAAAATTTTCAAGTACATCCACTTTTTCCAACAACCATTTTCTTTCTGATGTCCAGGCAGAAATATTATCTTCCATTTTATTCACTCTATCAATGATGTCTCCCGTTGTTTCTTCCAAGTTTTTAATTTTCTTGTCCATTTTGTCCTGTCTTTTCATCATTTTATCAAACATAATCTTAATATTTTTAATATCTTTTTTATTACTTATAATGCTTTTAATTCATGCATTATTTGCACCAAAGATTTTTTTATGTCTCCAATATCACCTCCAAACTCTTCCTGTTGCTCTTCTTTGTTTGTCTCTTCATCTTCGTCTGATTTATCCAAAGAATCTGATTCCACCTCATATTCACTTTCACTTTCAGATAGATAGATAGATAGATACTTTATTCATCCCCATGGGGAAATTCAACTTTTTTTCCAATGTCCCATACACTTGTTGTAGCAAAACTCAGTTCTGATTCAGTTCTGATCATAGCTGGGATTTGTAGTTTGGGTTGCTCGTGTTTGCGCATGCCCCTTCCTTCACGCATGCGCAATTCCTGTTGCTCTTTTTTTTTTGGAAACGGTTGATGTTGCCGCAGTTTCCTGTTCTGTATCGCCGGAGGTAAAATGCACTTGAGCCCGAGGCTCTTTCATGGTGGCCGGCCTTGATTCTTTTCCAACTTGTGTTGTCTTCAAAGTAGTAGTTTTCTTCTGCTTCTGTTTAGGAGGCATATCTTAAGACAATCCTGAGTATTTTATAAGTAATTTTTAAAAAGTATTTACTAACTTTTCTTCACTTAAACATTATTTTACTGTTTTTTTACGGGAGAGCTGGATTTCCGCGTCTCGATCCTACGTCATCACGTGACATCCCCCAATGGTGCAATCTTGAAATAAAACAATATTGATCAAATAAATATTGACACTTGATGCATGGAATTAAGTAGTGCTGCTGAATTTGAATTACACATAAAGAATTCACTTTCCCCACACTGTCAGTCATTGTGATGTGCATACAGTATGAATCCCAATAATAATGTGTCCTCTCTGAAGCTGGTTAGGATATGTTTAACAGAAACTATTGAGGAGTGATTGTTGGTTTGATTGCTGATACTGGTGAGTAAGTAGCTAAATTTAAGCGTAATCCATGAAAGAGATAGTGCTTTAGCGAGAGGCTGGATAAACTTGGGTTGTTTTCTTTGAATAGGCAGAGGCTGAAGGGAGACCTGACAGAGCTTTATAAGATTATGAAAAGCATAGATAGAATAGTGTTATGAAACCAGTAACTGGTTTCACTTACCAGCAAAGATAGATATGTCAGTTGAAGTCCAATGGTACTATTTTCAAAAGTTTTATTAATAAAGGGGCACAAAAATTAAGGTTAATACAAACATTCAGATAACATGCGTCAATACTCAATCTAAAACGCAGGTACATTAATAATCACTCAGAAATAAGCTCTTTCGTTGTCTAGGGTATAATACTGAGTCCAATTGGAAATATAAAGAGTCACTCTGAAGTCTGCAGGCTTTTCCCTTTTGGTTTCACGTGTTGGAGAGAGAGAAGAGAGATTGTTAGGAAAAGAGAACACTTGCCGTTGTCTTTATGAATCAAATCCTCAGCCTCAGAGGATTTGGCTTCCCTGGTGTTAAATAAAAGCGGTTTTCCGTTGGTTCCAGCCACAAACCCCGCATTCGGAATTTAACGCACGTGGCTTGCTTCAAAATGGCTTCCCGTTCCCACGGGAAGCGGTATCGTGCTTCTTGGTGTCTCCTTGGTGCGTCTGAGGGTCGTCCTCTTTCAGACCCTTCTTTATACTGCCTCACGGGATCTCAGGTGTCAATCAGGTTGCAGGTGATGCAATCTCTCTCTCAACCAGCCCACTTTGCCCGAGGGCTTTACAATGTCCCTGCGAGTTGGCACGTCTGCAGTTCCCAGGTGTCTCCTGAGAACAATGCCACAGTCTCCAGCTTTTGTCCCAGTGGAATGTGGTATCCAGCACGTCGCTGTCTTTCCATTTCCTGTGTCCATTCAGCCTGTCTCTCTCTCTCTCGTGCTCTCTCTCTCGGGTCATTGACCCCCCTTTCACTAGGGCTCTTACAATTCTCACAAAGGAGGGGGCCGGTATCATAACACCTCCCCTCTTAAAAAGGTTTTTACCAGCGGTTAAAACCCAGAGTGGTACAGTCTTACAGAAATTTTGAATCTAACACAATACAGAAGCTTTTCTTTTCACTACAGAGTAATAGTTATACATTCAAGTCAGCATCTAAACAGGTAACAAGTACAGTGCCCCTTTAGTTAATATCTGAACATCTTAATATCTTAAAGTCTTGTAGCATCAGACTTCAATTCAATAACCACCTATTTATTTATTGTTTTCAGCAACAAAACTGCGGAGGTGTGATCTTAGCTTAGGTGCATCTACAAAAGTTTATGCGAATACTAATCGTTTCGGTCGGTTTACTTCGCCGGCAGGTCTCCAAAGGTCTGTCTTTATTATTCACAGGCTTTGGCGCAACCCGTAAAAACCTGCTTTGCTGTTTTAAAAAAAAATGGCATCCCCATTAACCGTCACCTCTTTTCTGGCGAGTCCCCCCGTTGGGACTTTGAGTAATTTGGCGTGGTGAACTCCCGCCCGCCTCGTTCATCGGGGCTATTTTTTCAACACCATGCCCCAAACTGTCAAGACCCTTCAGGCTATTTGTTTTTAATTCCAACTCCTCTTTCAGGTAGCATTTCGAATGCAACCTCTTCACACCCCACCCTGGCGTAACAATAGAGTGGGAGGCCCCGCTATTTCCCGACTCACTCTGTGAGCGATCTGCCAGGTTTAAAATTTCTTCCTTCGACTTGGGAACTACAGACTTTCCGTTTCCTTCAATAACAATCCTCATTCCCCCCTTAAATTCGGCATTAACCTTGGCCCCACTCTCGAACACAAACACCGTGGAACTCACACTTCCCACGGTTACCAAGGTTAACCCTTTTCCTACTGAACCAACCCTATCTGATCCACAAAGACGGCCGCCCCGTCCCCCTGAATCAAATACCTCAGACTTCCCCTGAGCGCTGTTACCAGGTTCAGCACCACGTGCGCCCCCATCTTGGACACACTCAAACGGGACATTGGCCCCTTCCAGGCTTTCAATACCCGTACCTTTTTCAAATTCTAACGTCCCCCGATCCTTCCAGCTACTCTCTAGGCAGCCCCCCGTTGGGGAAGGCGCAACCCTGCGAGCTGAAACAACCTCCTCGGCCATTTCAGCTGACTTCTCCACAGCAAGGATACCCTTCCTCTCTAAGACTGCCCTCATTTCACTCTCGGGACCATCGAGAACACCTTTAGAACTCTGAACTTCTTCAAACAATTCTGCCAAACCAGACAGATTAACCATGTCCAACTCTGGACATTTTAACAACTTTATCCGTTTCTCAACTTTAGTTCCTACCTCTAGGACCTTTCTCTTCACTAAGGGCAGGGCTATTTCCTCTCCCTTACCCCCTTTTACTATACTGCTTTCTGTTTTACCACCCTCGGAACCCTCATGGTACAGGGTCGGTAAAAACATCTTAGCCAGATTACTGCTGGCCCGATTTAAACTGCTCACTGCTTTTCTGGACAGGCTGCGTGTGACCGCGCATGCGCGATAGCTTTGGGACTCTAGGGGCGGGGCCACCGTACTCGCCGGTCGGCGGGTCGGCATCATGGCTGCCCAAATCCTCCCTCCTGCTAACACACTTTGTAACAACGCGACCCACTGCTCTTGTGGCCACTTCTGGTTCACTGCCACCTTTTCAAAAAGCAAGAAATAACTATCAACATCCGTCTCTTCGAACGGAGGTACTACTCTCAGCTCCCGACTAACATCAAACCGCTCTCTCCTTAGCTCCTCCCTCTCTTTCTCTCCCCGCTGCTGCTCTCTCGGCTGCTGCTAACTCTCTGATCCGAATTTCATGCTGTCTTTGCCTCTCAGCTTGATCCTGCTCGTTTTCCACCTCTAAGCCCTTCGCCAAATTTAACAAGTCTGATTTGGTGCTCACCTCTAGCATAAATTCACACACGTCCATCTTTGCTGGTTTTTCTGTCTGGCTACCTGCGTACCAGATTGACTTACAATCCCGATTGACTGACCTCCCCCTTTTTGGTGTCAAATCCCGAGACGAGAACCCCACTTGTTACGAAACCAGTAACTGGTTTCACTTACCAGCAAAGATAGATATGTCAGTTGAAGTCCAATGGTACTATTTTCAAAAGTTTTATTAATAAAGGGGCACAAAAATTAAGGTTAATACAAACATTCAGATAACATGCGTCAATACTCAATCTAAAACGCAGGTACATTAATAATCACTCAGAAATAAGCTCTTTCGTTGTCTAGGGTATAATACTGAGTCCAATTGGAAATATAAAGAGTCACTCTGAAGTCTGCAGGCTTTTCCCTTTTTGGTTTCACGTGTTGGAGAGAGAGAGAGATAAATGGAAAAACTTGCCCAAAACATCCATGGAATCAGGGGAGCGATCTTCCCCGTTGTTAGTTAAAAGCGATCTTCCGTTGGTTCCAGCCACAAACCCCGCATTCGGAATTTAACGCACGTGGCTTATTTCAAAATGGCTTCCCGTTCCCATGGGAAGCGGTATCGTGCTTCTTGGTGTCTCCTTGGTGCGTCTGAGGGTCGTCCTCTTTCAGACCCTTCTTTATACTGCCTCACGGGATCTCAGGTGTCAATCAGGTTGCAGGTGATGCAATCTCTCTCTCAACCAGCCCACTTTGCCCGAGGGCTTTACAATGTCCCTGCGAGTTGGCACGTCTGCAGTTCCCAGGTGTCTCCTGAGAACAATGCCACAGTCTCCAGCTTTTGTCCCAGTGGAATGTGGTATCCAGCACGTCGCTGTCTTTCCATTTCCTGTGTCCATTCAGCCTGTCTCTCTCTCTCTCTTGCTCTCTCTCTCGGGTCATTGACCCCCCTTTCACTAGGGCTCTTACAATTCTCACAAAGGAGGGGGCCGGTATCATAACAGTAGACAGACAGTATCTTTTTCCCAGGGTTGAAATGTCTAATACCAGAGGGCATGCATTTAAGATAAGAGGGGATAACTTCAAAGGAAGATGTGAGGAGAGTGGTGGATGCCTGGAATGTATTGTCTGGGGTAATGCTAGGGAAAGATATATTAAGGACTTTTATGAGATGTTTAGATGGGCTCACGAATGTGAGGAAAATAGAAGGAAATGGACATTGTGTAAGCAATAGGGATCAGTTTTTTTGGCCATATGATTACTAATTTAATTGGTTTGGCACAATGTTGTGGGATGAAGGGCATGTTCCCGTGCTGTGCTGTACCGTTCTATGTTTTATGTTCCATGTCTCTTTAAAGCTCAAAGTTCACAGTCAATTTATTATCAAAGTACATATATACTCAGTGGCCAGTTTATTAGGTACACATGCTCGTTAATGCAACTATCTATTCAGCCAATCATGTGGTAGTAATTCAATATATAAAACATGCAGACCTGGCCAAGAGGATTCAGCAGTTGTTCAGAACAAACACCAGTATGGGGAAGACACATGATCTAAGTGATTTTGATCACGGATTGATTGTTGGTGCCAGATGGGGTGGTTTGAGAAACTCCTTGGATTTTCCCATGCGACATTCTCCAGAGTCTACGGTCAATGGTGCAAAATTCCGGACTCTGGATTTTCCAGCTGTCCCTTGCTGTGGTTGGACTTAACTAGAAACACCTGAGGCTCATATTGGAACTGGGAATATAAGTGGCCCTGGTATTGAGTGTGGTTGTTGTTGTTTTAAGATACTCATGGCACAGATGGCTGGTGGAAGGCCAGAATGGACTCTTGCCATCCTTGGGGCTGTGTTGGAGAACCATGGCTTCTAGGAGCCTTGCTGGTAGTAGTTGGAGTGGTCATTGTGGTATGGATTCAGCTGTTTACCCAGCCAGCTGGGTGGCTGACAGCCACTCTGAGCTAGACAGGGATCTGGTTGCTTCTGTAGCCAGCCAAGGCTGCTGGCTGTAATGGCTACTTGGAGTTACCTTGATGCAGAAGTGGAACTGTCTGTTGTTCCTTGGTGTTCCAAGATCTAAGATGGTGGTGTGTCGCAGCTTGCAGTGGCCACTCCGGAACTGATTATCTGTTATTTGTGAAGTGGGGTGCTGTGCGCAATCATAATCGATTGAAAACGGACGTGGAAGCACAGAGAAACATTGGGAAATTCCAGGAAGACTTCTTCATTGCTGCTGCTGTTGTGAGGTCCGGGACTCTGCTGGGAAGAACAGGCCCCCATTCCCGGGGTTGCGTTGCCGATGGCTGTTGGCGGGGCTGTCTTAATACGCTCGGCAGAGGATGGTGCTCGGAGAAGCTGTGCCGGAAGGGACGGTCGTCGGCTTGGAGGTTCGATGGACTTGGAGTCCTTTCGATGGACTCAGGTCGCTTTTGGTGTGTGCTGCGTCTGCGAGGCTGAGTCATGCGGCACCTTAGAAGTCCATTGCGAGGGTACTCCCTTCTGCCGCCGGCGTGAGACGACAAGTCTGTCGGGACCCTGGGGACTTGTGGAAACTGTGGCGATTTCTTTTGAACTTACAGTCCTTTAACATTTTGGACTATTTTTACTGTGCCCATAGTCTGTTTTTTATCAATTACGCTATTGTTTGCACTGTTGTAATTATATGTTGTAACTATGTGGTTTTGTGCAGGTCCTGTAGCTTTAATTTTTGGTCCTGTTCTTGTCTGGTGGATTTGGAGCTCCTTTCTGGGGAACGCGCTAAGATGGTAGTGCGATATTAATACGCAGCAGCCTCTCCGGACTCTGGATTGGGGATTGCCAAACGTTACGTGGATTTTCTGGTGTAGTCTGTTTTGTCATGTGTTTTTGTGATATCAATCTGGGGGAACATTGTCTAATTTTTTAACTGCATTGCATTTGTGGTTTCTAAATGACAATAAACTGAATCTGAATCTGAATCTGAATCTGTTTGTCTCTTCCTGCCCTCCCTGTGGAGTAAGTCTGGCTGTTCTGCTGTTGCCCTGTTGGGGTGAATCTGTCTTGTCTGGTCTTTGCCTCTGTTGGGTAGGTCAGGCTGTTCTGCCATTACCTGATGGATGGTCCTGCCCCACCTTGGTGTGGAGTTATAGATGAGTCCTGGCTTGTCGGTGGCTAAGTCCTGGCTCTATGTCTGTGTACTGTCCTGTCTCATGTCAGTACCTTGTTAAAGATGAGTCCTGGCTTGTTGGAGGATAAGTCCTGGCTCCATGTTGATGTACAGTTCCAATTCTGCTCCTCGCTCCAGTCTCCGAGTTCCCCAAGCTCCAAGCCTGCAGCCTCCAGCCCCCAGCCCCGACCCAAGCCTGCAGCCTCCAGCCCCCAGCCCCGACCCAAGCCTGCAGCCTCCAGCCCCCAGCCCCGACCCAAGCCTGCAGCCTCCAGCCTCAAGCCTCAAGACCCCAAGTCCCTAGCCAAGCCTCGTCACGTCCTCGCCTGGGTTTGGGAGTTCGAGCCCGAGGCAAGACCCAGGTTCTGGGTCCTTGTCCAGTATTGGGCTCGGAGTCCACCCCAGTCACTCGTCCTGGTCCTGCTTCCTCTGTCCTTGGGTTCCGTCTCGTCCTGTTTCCGGGACTCCAGTGTCTGTGTCCTGCAGTTAGGTCCTGATTCAACACTTGACTTATGACAATTATTTTTTAAATGACAAGATCGAACCTACCTCTACCACTTCTACTTGAAGATCGTTCCACACAGCTACCACTCTGAGTAAAGAAGTTCTCCCTCGTGTTACCCCTAAACTTTTGCCCTCTAACTCTCAAACATGTCCTCTTGTTTGAATCTCCCCTACTCTCAATGGAAAAAACCTATCCATGTCAACTCTCTCTATCCCCCTCATAATTTTAAATACCTCTATCAAGTCCCCCCTTAACCTTCTATGCTCCAAAGAATGAAGACCTAACTTTATAAGATGTCCTGGGTACTTTGTAGGCTAGTGCCCAAGATGAAGCTGACTAGATTTACAACCTTTTGCAGCTTCTTTCAGTCCTGTGCAGTATCCCCTCCATGCCAGACTGTGATGCAGCCTCTCAAAATGATCCCCCACAGTACAAATATAGAAGTTTTTGAATGTATTTGTTAACATGCCAAATCGCCTCAAACTCCTAATAAAGTATAGCTGCTGTCTTCCTTCTTATGACGTCAATATGTTGGGACTAGGTTAGATCCTCAGATATCTTGACACCTAGGTACTTGAAGCTGCTCAATCTCTCCACTTTTGATCCCTCTATGAAGATTGGTATGTGTTCCTTTGTCTTACCCTTCCTGAAGTCCAGAATCAGCTCTTTCGTCTTACTGACATTGAGTGCCAGGTTATTACTGCAGCACCATTCCACTAGTTGGCACTCCTCGCTCCTGAACACCCTCTCGTCACCTCCTGAGATTCTACCAACAATGTTGTATCTTCAGCAAATTTATAGATGATATTTGAGCTATGCCTAGCCACACAGTCATATGTATACAGAGAGTAGAGCCAGTGGGCTAAGTGTTGAGGTGTGCCAGTGTTGATTGTCAGCGAAGAGGATATGTACCAATTCACACAGACTGTGGTCTTCTGGTTAGGAAGTTGAAGATCCAGTTGCAGACGGAGGTACAGAGGCCCAGGTTCCGCAGCTTCTCAATAGGATTGTGGGAATGATGGTGTTAAATGCTGAGCTATAGTCGATGAACAGCATCCTGACGTAAGTGTTTGTATTGTCTAGGTGGTCTAAAGCCGTGTGAAGAGTCATAGAGATTGCATCTGCCGTTGACCTATTGTGATGATAGACAAATTGCATTGGGTCTAGGTCCTAGCTGAGGCAGGAGTTCGGTCTACTCGTGACCAACCTCTCAAAGTATTTCATCACTGTCGATGTGAGTGCTACCAGGTGATAGTTGATGAGTGAGAGATTGTTGTCATGGCACCATTCAACCAGATTTTCAATTCAAAGAAATCACAGGTTTATAGGGGCTATGGGAGTTTGTGAAGGAGCCTCCATGTTCTTTCATTCAAACCAAGCATAAAAGGCATTGAACTCATCTGGGAATTAAACCTTGTTTTCATTTAAATTGCTTGATTTTGTGTTGTAGGAGATGATAGCATTCAAGCTCTTCCACAGCTGTTAAGCATCCTCCTGTGATACAAGTTTGGTCTGGAATTACCAGCTCACGTGTGAGATGCTTTTCTGGAAGTCATACCTAGACCTCTTGTACTTTCCTGTGTTGCCAGCCTTGAATGCTACTGATCTAGCTCTAGGCAGATTGGGGATCTCTTGGATCATCCTGAAATTCTGGTTGAGAAGACTCTGATTGATATTGTGCAGGCACAATCACCCATGACTATCTTTATAAAGTCTATGACAAAAGTGGCTCATTATTTCATTATTTCATGTCTTCTGATTAGTCCTTAAGCACGGCCTAGTCCAAAAAACCCAAAGCATCCTGTATCCATTCCTTTGCCTCCTGTGACCACCTCTTTGTTGTTCTCATCTCTGGAGCCTTGCTCTTTAGCCTCTTTCTGCATTAAGGCAGGAGGCAGATAGCCAGATGATCGTATTTCTGGAAATGCAGTCTCGGGATGGAAAAGTAGACATTCTTGAAGATGGTGTAGCAGCAGTCAAGTGGTGCTGCATGTACCCTCTATTTTGGTAATGACCAACCTTTAAGGTGCTGTACCTGCATTCCTGAGAATCAAGTTTACCAAGTCCTTCAGGAGATCATAAAATCGCTAGTGCTTTTAGTATGCTTCTTAACGGGAAATTACAGGTTGCAGATTGCACTGAATGCAATACAGAATATGTATGTTGTTTTTATTTATTACTATTTATTTATTATTGAGATAAAGCATGGAGTAGACCCTTCCAGCCCTTTAAACCGTGCTGCCTAGCAAACCCCTGATTTAATCCTAATCTAATCACGGGACAATTTACAATGAGCAATTAACCTACCAATCAGTACCTCTTTGGATTGTAGGAAAAGACCGGAGCACCAGGAGGAAACCCATGTTATCATGGGGAGAACATACAGACTCCTTATTGGCATCGACGAGAGCTGAACCTAGGTCACTGATACTGAAAAGCACTAAGCTACCATGCTGCCCTAATACCTAATACTTTTATGAGCTGCCTGCAAAAGACAATCAGATATCATCAGCTCTCTTTGTTTACCTTAAAACTTTGTATTGAACACCCGGTCCATCTCACAGACCTCAACCACTACATAATTTATAAATCATTAATTCTTATTGAAATTTAAGCTAGGGTTACATCATGCATTAAGGCAACATCATCAGTCTGGTCTAAGCTTGGCAACGTCTACCAATATTTGCATTATTATTGGAAGCAGCAAAATAATATTTAAAATGGAGTTCTAATTATTCTATATTAATGGGACATCTCATTTTGGCAGCCACACCCTATTAATTATCTAGCTGACTCCCTTCTATGTTTTTATATCTTCCTTATACCTTCATAAAATAAATGAATATGAAGGATTGAGAAATACCCTAAACCGTAAGAATAACACAGGGAAGATACACAATTCTACTAAAGCTGTGATTTACTTATTTGCAGTCTCACATATGTTCATGCCAGAAATATGGTTGTACTATGCAACATGATTAATGCAAAATTGCTGTACAGATGAGACCCTGATTTATAATTTTCTCCAAAAAAAATGTCGAAGTTAATTATACATATGTCATGAATGAGCAATGCTCCAACAACTTCAGACAAGGGCACATGAGTGTTAAGTACATAAATTTGAAAGTTCCTCATCTAGAATAGACCGATGCTACTTCATGAATGCAAAATACTACTTGATTTCTCTGTGCTAAAATCCATTAAACAGTTTTCATTTGTTATTATTGCATAAGAAAATCATTGTGTATCCAAATACTCTACAAATAATGTAATAAGTGTTAATTATTGCCAATTAACTTTATTGTCCCTGATTATTGAGGACCATAATGATGGAGATTTATTCTTTTAGGACCAGGAAGTTGGAGATATTAAACTGTAAATTGTATATACTGTATTTAATTCAATGGTCTTGAAGGCATTATGATGGAACAGTGGAGTAAAATAGATGTAAATGACTTTGATCTCATGTTTTGTTTTTCCATTACAAAATAAGAGATTGCAGACAAAAATAATTGGCAGTTGGGTCAGTGATCGGATGATGAATCAGGAGATAGCATCATGAAGACAAGCTTAATTAGAGTTTAGCAGAAGTGATGGGACTAGATCCAACGGGGAAATGATTTTGCAGGGAAGAAATTGAGGTGAAGACAAAAGGAAGTGGGAAGGATTCAGAAGGTGAAGGATAGGAGATGCTGACAGAAAGAGGATGAGTGAGAAGGTGATGGGTGGGGTACAAGGTATGTAGTTGTATGTGGTGGCCACTAGTTATAAATGTTTAAAGGAAACATTCTTGTGGAATTGGACATTATAGAGATCTGGGCAGAGTTGTGCCTTCATTACGAGTATTGAAGATCCGGATGGAAAAACCAAAAGTGTACTTCCAACTTTTTCATAAAATTCTACAGGTGTTGTATTGAGAGCATCCTGAGCAACTGCATCACTGCCTGGTTCGGAAATTGCACCATCTCGGATCACAAGACCTTGCAGCGGATTGTGAGGTCAGCTGAGAAGATCATCGGGGTCTCTCTTCCTGCCATCATGGACATTTACACTACACACTGCATCTGCAGAGAAACAGCATTATGAAGGACCCCATGCACCCCTCATACAATCTCTTCTCCCTCCTGCCATCTGGGAAAAGGCTCCAAAGCATTCTGGCTTTCACGACCAGACTATGTAACAGTTTCTTCCCCCAAGCTATCAGAATCCTCAATACCCGAAGCCTGGACTGACACCTTGCCCTATTGTCCTGTTTATTATTTATTGTAATGCCTGCACTGTTTTTGTGCACTTCATGCAGTCCAGTGTAGGTCTGTAGTCTAGTGTAGCTTTTTCTGTGTTTTTTAAAAAATTACATAGTTCTGTCTAGTTTTTTGTACTTTGTCATGTAACACCATGGTCCTGAAAAACATTGTCTCATTTTTACTATGCACTGTACCAGCAGTTATGGTCGAAATGACAATAAAAGTTGACTTGACTTGACTCGAAAATTATTCTGCACAGTACATAAAATTCCCTAAATAATCCATTTCTAGGCAACATTTATATATTTTCTTTCTCATTTCTATTTCTTAATGAATTATTCAGTCCGAAATATCAATTTGTCCCTGAATAGATATCGAATCACTTAACGAAACTTACTCCTCAGACAGTTAGTTTCAAAAGCCTACAATCTGATTGGTTTTGTATTTATAAATCTGGTTTCCATATTCATCAAGTTATTTAATCCTCAGCCTGTCTTGTTTTTTTTATTATTCTCTGTTTTTCTCCCCCCATAACTTTGATTTGAAAATGTTTGAAGTGCACATTAAAGTACAATGTAAATTTTATTATCAAAGTCCACATATGTCACCGCATATAACCCTGAGATTCATTTTCCTGTGGGCATACTGAGCAAATCTGTAGAATAGTAACTATACAGGATGAATGAAAGATCAACCAGAGTGCAGAAGACAACAAACTATGCAAAAGCAAATTTAAGTAAATAGCAACAAATAACAATAATATGATAGAATGAGATAAAGAGTGCTTAAAGTGACATCATTGGTTGTGGGAACATTTCAATAATGAGGCAAGAAGTGCAGTTATCCCCTTCTATTCAAAAGCCTGATAGTTGAGGGGCAGTATTTTTTTTATAATTTTTTTTTAATTGAATTTTCAAATAGGTTACAGAAAGAAAAAAAAATTATCAACCCTTCCCCCTCCCCTTAACCCCTCCCCCCTAACATATCCCTATAGAAAAAAAAGAGAAGAAAAAAGAAAAAAGAAAGAAAGAGGCAGTATTTATTTTTGAACCAGGTGGTGTGAGTCAAAGTCAAGTTGAAGTCAAAGTACATTTATACAACCTTGAGATTCATCTTCTCAGAGGCAGATACAAAAAAGAAACCCAGCAGAACCTATTAAAACCCATTAAAACAAAATAAGTCCCTCAAACACCCAAAGTGCAGAGAAAGAAAGGGAAAAAAAGCATGCAAACAATAAAGATAAGCAACTAGCATTCAGAACTGACGTTCATAAAAGTGAGATTACACAATGATATTTGCAGGCCACAACAACTATTCGGTGCAGAGATGAGTAAATATCAGGGAGTAACAAGCTGAAGTTCAGCACGGAGACAAGTTACCCTTGCAATCTGAATCGGGCCTACGCCTTGCCTCCAGCCCCGGCACCCTGCTCTTTTCAATATAACCCAGTGCTTAAATCGTCTAGACCAGTGGTTCCCAAACTTTTCTATGCCTCACACCCCTAGGAAATGTTTGATTAATGTTCGCACCCCCCACAAAAGTAATATCACATTTGAAGATGAAGAAGTCTAATTTCTAATTTTTGAACCACATACAATACCGCGGGTGAACAAATTGAACTTTAAAAAATAAGCTTTTAACTCAGTGCATAAAATGCAAATATAAATTGAGCAATTAGATTCTAATTTATTCAGAAAAAATTGTAAACAGTAAAATCAATCCCAATTGTGAACATAAAATTCAATGACTTCTTTGCTCCTTCTTCTCATTCATGATTTTGTCAAAACGTGGAACTTCCTTGCTGACTGCGATCCGCAGGTCTGCCTGTGGATTCAGGTGATTCCTAGATTTTGTCTTGATTGACAAAAGAGAACCGAGTCCAGATTCATACAAGTATGTTGTTGCAAATAGAATGAGGACACGGAGTGCTTTTCCACCAAGTCTTGGGAACATATCCAGTGCTGCACACCAAAATTCCTCCAAAGTCTTGCTTTCAAATTGCATTTCAAGAGCTCGATTTGTCCGCAAATCAATAAGATCTTCCTTCAGCTCTTCATCATCTGACATTTTCTCCAAATTGTAGGAATATGGATTCATGATCCATTCTTCTGAAATCTTCAGGTCTTCAGCAGCAAAATATCCATCAAACAATTCTGACAGCATTTCCAAATGAGCCACAATTTCTTCACGCACAGTAGGAGTTATGGATCCAGCATCATCAACCATCTCTTCTAGTGAAGGAAAATTTGAGAGACTGCCCCTTTCCATCCTTCGATGCCAAATACGTAACTTTTCTTTGAAGGCATTCAACTTTTCACAAGCCTTCAATATGTTTATCCCTTTTCCTTGAAGAGAAACACTCAGGTTCATATGAGTGAAAATGTCAGCTAAGTAAGCCAGCATTTGGGTGAATTCCTGTGGTTCCATTGCCCCAACCAGATCACATTCACGTTCCTCCAGAAAAACTTTGATTTCTTCCCGCAGCTCAAAGAAGCAGGTTAAAGCTTGTCCTTGTGACAACCAACAGACTTCTGTGTGGAAAAGCAAAACTGAATGCTCACTTCCCAGATCCTCACAAAATGATTTGAAGATGCAATGGTTCAAAGCATGCCCCCTGTTCCAGTTGATTATCTTCACACAAGTATCAAGGACTTTCTTCAAATTTGGAGGCAATGTTTTTGATGCCAAAGCATGCCAATGAAGAAAACAATGGGTAACTTGCAAGTCTGGGATCTCCTTTTTCATCAATGCAGAAAAGCCAGATTTATTTCCAAGCATTACAGATGCCCCATCAGTGCACACAGAACCAATGACTTTGATATCTTCTTTTGGCAAAGAAGTCTTTCACCAGCTGCATCACATCCTTTGCAGTTGTGTTTGTTTTCAGATCTTTACAAAACAGGAAATCTTCCTTCACAGCACCATCATTGACATAGCTCACTAATGTGATGAGTTGACTACAACTGGAGACATCAGTTGACTCATCCAACTGAATAGAGATTTTAAGAGGACTACTCTGACATCTGAGATGACTTGGTCCAAAATATCTTCACTCAAATCACTGATTCGGTTGTGAATGACATTATTTGATAGGGGCACCTGTTCAAATTTTTTTCTTGCTTCTTTGCCCAGGATAATTGTTGCCATTTCCAGTGCACATGGCTTGATGAGATCTTCCGCAATTGTATGGGGCTTCTTGGATTTGGCCACTTTATATGCCACTTGGTATGAAGCAAGAAGTAATGGTTTTTCAACAGAAATTAAACCTAATTTTGGAAGAGTTCCATTTGAATCAAAACAAGCTCTTTTGATTTTCAATGACCCAACATCATGTCCTTCAATATCAGCTCCGCCATGCTTGTTCTTGAAGTGCTCTTGAAGCTTGAATGGCTTCAGTTTGGAATTGGAAAACACAACGCTACAAAGAATGCACTGGGGTTTTTGCAAGCCATCATTTCCTGTTGCACAAGTGAAACCAAAGCACACATAGTCATCATTCCATTTCCTTCTTTTTGACATGATGAAGGGTTAATGAAGGGTTAAGGGTAAAGAGAAAAATATGAGCTAATATGAGAAAAACTATCTGACTAAGTCAGGGATGACCGCTTTACTCAGCCAGACACGCCTATAGCAAAGTATCACGAGAAATATGCTTTTGAATATTATATTACGACAATATCTGCGGTTACGCCAAGATAAATCATCAGGTGGAAATGCTACGGGGACGCGACATGACTTATTAGGCTACTCTCTACTGAATTTACACACCTATTTCTGATGATTACCAGAGACATGAAGTACCATCACACGATTCAAAGTCCTCAGTGCTAACCATGATACCTCCTAACTAACACAATTCAAAATTATCAACAATTCAGGAAAAGTACCTTTTAAGAGAAAAAAAAACCTTTGAAATTCAAAAACTTCTTTAATGTATTGAGACAAATACGAATGAATGACTTCAGCTGCTTTTTATCAAAATGTGGCTTTTTGAAATTTTGTAATTGAATAATTTTCCTACTGCGGGTTTGGTTTTAACGCGAAGTCGTTACTTGATAGTTGATTGGGGACGTATAAAGACTTCGGCATTATGAGATGATTTTAAACTCTGAGATGTAACCTTCTAGCTAACATTGATGAGACTCCTCATCTCTGAGGTGTAACTCCCAGGTAACACTGATGAGACTCCTCAACTCTGTGGTGTAACTTCCAGGTAACACTGATGAGAATCCTCAACGCTGACTCGGGCAGTGGGAGACTGGAGTGAGTTTATGTCTCTCTGGACTCGGGCAGCAGGAGACTGGAGTTTGCTTGGGACAAACATTACTACCACTTCTCAAGGCACACTGGCAGCTGGCTGAGTGATAACTCGTGACTCATCACTCAAGGACACAAGCCACTCTTTGTCACACCCCCTGAAATCCCATCTCGCACCCCCTGGGGGTGTGGGCATCCCAGGTTGGGAACCCCTGGTCTAGACCTTGCTCTCAGACCCGGACCATGCTACTTTGATATGCTCTTGGGCCAGTGCCCCACCACTTCAATTTGACAATACAGAACTTTTTCAATTTGGCTCAAAGCTTAAATCGATCAAACCTTGGGTCTTTCTTTGCTCTTAGGCCTGGATCCGGGTCACGCCGCCTCAGTTCTGCAAAATTGAATTGCCTCCAAGTTCAATCCAGGAATGGCCAAACATTGGCTCATTCCCTGCTCTCTGGAACAGGCTGCAACACCTTCATTCAGCCCATATACACCATGCACAGACGTTCTGCACCTTCAAGACTTCAGTTCCCACTGCAAAAATGCCAGATGGTACAGACAGTTCAAAAGCACAACTCCATCAGGGGAGTTACAGTTTATTGCTTGCAGTGATTGTTGTATTTATGATGTATTTTGTTGTATTCTTTGTTTTATTTGCCACCAACAAACAGTCGCTGAGCTTCCCAGTGCCATCTTAAGAATTCTGAAGAGTTTGTACCGCCTACCCAATGTCAGCAGTGAGAAGAGAAGATGACCTAGCAACACACAAAATGCTCGAGGAACTCAGCAGGCCAGACAGCTTCTAGGAAAAGAGTACAGTCGACGTTTCGGGCTGAAATCCTTCGGCAGGACTCTTTTCCATTGATGCCGTCTGGCCTGCTGAGTTCCTTCAGCATTTTGTGTGTGTTGCTCGGATTTCCAGCATCTGCAAATTTCCTCCTGTTTGAGAGAGGGTGACCTGGCTGGTATGGATCTCCGATAATGGACAATGCTTTCCTATGATAGCATTTTATAGAAATGCTTTCAGTGGCTTGGAGGGCTTTACCTGTGCTGTACTGGGCCGAATCCATTACCTTTTGTAGGACTTTCCTTTCAAAGACATTGGTGTTTCCATATCAGGCTGTGATGCAGCCAGTCAATACACTCTCCACTACGCATCTACAAAAGATTGTAAAAGTTTTAGATGTCATGCTGAATCCCCACAGACTCCTGAGGAATCAGAGGCATTGCAGTGCTTTTTTTCGTAATGCAACTACATGCTAGGTTCAGGATGAGTCCTCCAAGATAGTAACACCCAGGAATTTAAACTTGCTAAGCCTTTCCACCTTACATTGTTAATATATGTCAGTGTAATAGTGGACACGGTAAAATCTTTTTCTCTGAAGGTGTTTTCATTCCAATATGATTTGAACATCAAATAAATTGACATTTCCATAATGGGAGACTAGACTAATCACTATATCCACCCATCTATGGACTTTGATTAAATAGACATGATAATGCAAGTACTATCAAGTGTGGGGTTATGTCAAGTTCATAAGTATTTTTTTAGTTAGAAAATATAGAGTACTCAGATTAAACTTGGTTAAGTTGCAAGTATGATGAACAGGGAAACAAATTCTTGTGACCAAGTTATTCAACTCACACAAAATAATGGACGATTCAGCAAATAAGGCAGATTTTATGGAGGGGAATAAACACAACATTTCAGGCTACGACCTTTGTTTCAGGACTAGAAAGGAAGGCAGCAGAGGCTAGAAAGAGAAGGTAGGGGGAGTGGAAGGAACACAAGCTGGCAGGAGCAACCAAGTGAGCGGGAAAGTGCATGTGTGGAGGAGAGGAGATGAAGTAGAACCTGGGAGGAGATGAGCAGAAGAGTGTATCATGAAAGAAAGGGAACACAGACAGGAATTAGAGGGAGGTGATGGGAAGGTGGTGAGATGAGAAGGGGCTATATAGTAACCAGTGTGGGGAATGGATAAAGAGAGAAGGAGGGAGGGGATGGCAGAGAAATCCATGTTCAGGAGGCTAGCCAGACAGTTTAGGAAGGGTTGCTGCAGCAATCTGAGCTTGGCCTTTGGAAGTTGAGGAGCCCATGGACAGAGATGCATATCAGAATGAGAATTTTGATCTGTCAAGGTTGTGCATCTTCACTCCATTTGCCGCAACAAGTGGGAATTTTCAGTGGCCACCTATATTAATTCTACTTTCATTACCATTTTGACGAATAAGTCCATGGTTTCTTCTGCTGATCTCAGGTTGGAGGGGCAAAGTCCCATATTCCACCTGAGAAGCCTCCAACCTGACAGCATGAACATTGATTTCTCTAAACTCTGAGCACTTCTCCTCCCTTTGCTTCTCTGTTTTTAAATTCCTAATTATGACTGCCCTCTACTCACCTGCACATCATCTCACTCTGGTGCTTCTCCTCCTACCCTTTCTCCCACGGTCCACTTTAACCTCCAAGCAGATTCCTTCTTCTTCAATGTTTCACCTATCACCTTCCAGCTTCTCATTTCATCCACACAAATTCCCCCTCACCTGGCTTCACCTATCACCTGCCAGCTTGTACTCCTTCCCCCATGTTCTCATTCTGGCTTCCTTCCCCTTTCTTTCCAGTCCTGATAAACAGCTTTGGCCTGAAATGTCAACTGTTTATTTCCCTCCATAGATGCTACCTGACCTGCTGAGCTCCCCCGGCATTTTGTGTGTTACTCAGAACGGGAATGAGAGATTCCCTCCTTCTCTAACAGACAAAGTACAAGGGCAAATAATAACAGAATGCAGAATAAAGTGCTCCAGTTACAGAGAAAGTGTAGAGCAAGCAGACAATAAGGTGCAAAGCAATAATGAGGTTGATTGTGAGGTTGTGTCCATTTTATTGTACTCGAGCACTGTTCAACAATCTTATATTAGTGGAACTGAAGCCATCATTGAGCCTGGTGGGATATGTTTAGGAAGCTTTTGTGTCTTCAATTTGATGACTGGGGAAAAGAGGGAATGCCTGTGCTGTGTATTTAATACCCAAGTGATGTTTTGTGTAATCTTGTATACTGCATATATTGGTTGATTAAGCATTCTTGTTCTTTTAAATAATTCATTACAAGTTATATATATAAGCACATGAATGACCTGTGTTGTGACATTACAACATGATGTGTCTATTCCTTGCTTAAAGTAAACAGGAATTTAGACCCACATTCCCAGACCCCTGTGTCTTCTTTTGAATTAGTTTCATGTTTTGAAGTTACAAAATGTAACAGCGGCAACGAGGTGTTTTTAATACAAACCTGAGACAGTAACCAACCTGTTGAAGAGCAGTGAGATGTTCAAATTAAAAAGTAGCTCGGAAAGGCATGTTTGGGTTAAAAGCAGCATAGCTTATGTTCTTCAAAAGATAAGACATGATCGAGTATTAAAATAAAAGTAGGAAAAGGAGCAAAATCACAGGTACATAAAGAGTGAGTACCAAGTGATAATAATCATTAAAAAAAAAGCAGAAATAGCTGGCAGAATTGACACATTTAATGATAACTGGAATATGTATACTGAGTTACTTCAACAATATTTTGAAGCAAATGGAACAACCAATGAGAAATGGGCCCCAATTTTGCTGAGTGCATTCAGTTTAAAGGCTACAGTTTGCTTCAGAGTTTAACTGCTCCAACTAAACAAGCAGAAATGAACTTTGCTGATATTGTCAAAGTAATGCAGGAACATTTAGAACTGAAACCATTGTTGATTGGGGAACACTTTAAGTTTTCCTAAGCGGAAGATAAAGAAGGGGAGTCCATTTCAATGTGCCTGGTTGAATTGAAAAAGT
Organism: Hemitrygon akajei; assembly: GCF_048418815.1. Taxonomy (NCBI): domain Eukaryota; kingdom Metazoa; phylum Chordata; class Chondrichthyes; order Myliobatiformes; family Dasyatidae; genus Hemitrygon; species Hemitrygon akajei. The sequence continues at coordinate 113,839,885 of NC_133125.1, forward strand.
TGTCTGAGCATTGGGAGTTCAGTAATGGTCTTAATGATGCACTAAGAGATTGTGGAATCTTACAAGAAAGCCTTCAAAAATGGCTGCTAACAGAGTACAGCTTTCATTTAAAAGAGCAGTTGAAATTGTTGTTTCAATGGAAACCACAGAGAGAGGAGTAATTGATTTGCAATTAGGAATGAAAGTGAACGTGAACAAAATTGCAATGTCTAAACAGAAACCGGCCTGGCTCAGCAAATTCTGTTACTGTTGTAGCAGGTACTCACATTCACCAAACAAATGCAAGTTTAAAGATGAAATTTTCAGAAGATACAACAAAGATACACATACAAAGAGCATGTTGGGCAGACAAAAATAGATTGCACAGAGAAGCAAAAAAAACTAAAACATCAAGTTGCAGTTTGAAAAATAACATTAATCTGCATGATGTTAATGAAAAATCTGATAATAATGAGAGTAACGTAGGACTGTGTAGCCTTGAGATTTACAATGTGAAAATTAGCAATAAACAATCAAACAAGAGAAAATCTGTAGATGCTGGAAATCCAAGCAACACACTCAAAATGCTGAAGGAACTTAGCAAGCCAGGCAGCATCTGTGAAAAAGAGTACAGTCGACGTTTTGGGCAGAGACTGGAGAGAAAAAAAAGCAAGCAATATGGCTTAAGCCAGAAGTGAACAGCAAATTAATTAACATGTAATTAGACAGTAGTTCAGCTGTTTCAGTCATTCCACAAAATGAGTTTGAATGGCAATTCAGAGATACTAAACTGAAGCCTGCTGATATCCAACAAGAAACATATACAGGAGAAAAGATAAGTCCTGTGGAAATTACATTCATGAAATACAACAACCACCAAGCCACAATGAGTTTGTATGTGATAAAAACAGGAGGACCAGCATTTTGGAGATGTGAATGGCTGAGTCCACCACAACTTGATTGGACATCCATCCACCATTTGCATGTCATATTCCCTGCAATGAAGTCAACTGAAAGTGGATTAAGTATAGGACTGGATGATGCCACAACAGTCTTCATGCTGAACACCATGAACTGGTGTCCAACAGAGGGTTGGTGCCATCCTCTGTGCCTCTGGTTGGAAAACATACTGGACAAAGGAAGTTCCATGCTGCTCAGAGGAATTGTGGAAATGCTGAAATGAGTGGTCCAACTACAATAATATCTGAGAAATATCTGGTATACTAATCAGGAAGTTACTTTCAAAATGTGGCTTAGTTTTAAGTTGGAAGAGATTTCAATGAGCTTCAGGAAAGTTGCAGTGTTTGGCTTTTGTGAGTTTAAAGAACCAGAATCTACCCTGAGTGCACTAAGGTTATTGCATGAACTTCAAATGGAAGACAAAAAGCTGCTTGTAAAAGTAGATGCAAAGATCAAAGCCTAGCTGGATGAACGGAAGGCTAAAAAAGAAACAAGTCTATTGAGACATGAAAACTGAGTATTTGTTAGATGATGTTCTGGATGAGGAAACCAAGAGGAGAGAGCAGAGTATAGAGTGGTCTCATTTGAAAACTTGCTGAAGGTGTTAGAGCAGAATCTGTCCATACAGTGAAGAGAGTAGAGGGGATAGATGGGAGGATTAAAATGCCACTCAGTCTACTACAAGCAGTTCTGATCACCAGTCCTACAGGAAAGATGTGATAGTGCTACAGTGGGCTCAGAGATCACCTGTAGGATTGGTGATCCTACAGGTACAGTCATTGGCGAGGGTCCAGAGGAGGTTCATGAAGATAATTCTAGGAATGAAAGGGTTAACATATGAGGAGCATTTGACAGCTTTGGGCCTGGACTCATTGGAATTTAGAAGGATGTGGGGGGATCTCATTGAAACCTACTGAATGTTGAAAGGACTAGATAGTTTCCTACAGTGGGGACATCTAGAACTAGAGGGCACAGCCTCAAAATTAAGGGGTGACTTTTTAGAACAGAGGTAAAAAGGAATTTTTTAGCTAAAGAGTAGTGAATCGGTGGAATGTTCTGCCACAGACTGCAGTGGAGGCCAAGTCCATGGGTATATTTAAGACAGAAGTGATCGTTCCTGATCAGTGAGGGCATCAAAGGACATGGCGAGGAGGCAGGTGTAGGGGGTTGGGTGGGATCTGGGTTCAGCCATGTTGAAATTCCAGAACTGACTCAATGGGCTGAATGGCCTAAATCTTCTCCTATGTCTTATGGTCTTATAGGATATTCATCAGGATATTCCTTGAGATGGAGGACTTCACTTATGAGATAAGACAGGAGAAGTCAGGTCTGTTCTCCTGGAGTGGGGAAGATGATGAGGGAACATTATTGAAGTATTTTGAATTATGAGACATATACTTTACATAGGTTAGACTGCAGGAAACTTTCCTTCATATCAGCGGTAAATGAAACAAGCAGGCACAGATTTAGGTAAGGACAAAGGGATTCAGAACTTTTATTCGGACAACTTCCTTTGTTCTGCAGGTAGTGAGTACAGTGACTGGAATGCACTGACTGAAGAAATGGGTCAAGCAGAGTCATCAACAGCTTTTATGGTGTCTAGATGAATTCTTGAATTGCTTAGGGAGAGAAGCCTTTGGAGCAAGTGCTAGGAGATGGGATTAAAATGGAAGTATAAAAAAGAAAATCTATGGAATTTAGAGAGAGAAATCAGAACATTACAAGTGCAGAACATGAAGCCGAGAAAACGAAATGCTGCTTTTTGTAACAGCAGTAGTGCACTTTGGTTTGATAGCTGGTGTTAGTGGAATATAATCAGTGAAGGAAAAAGTAAAAGCTTAAACCACTAGGAATGTGCAAAGCCTTAAAAAAAAGCATCAGAACAATCTTTGTTTCTTGGGGATTGTGCGATTTTGCCCAAGATTTCTTCCATATTTAATTATTTATGGTTTTATATTGCAATATTTCTACACTATTCTTGGCTGGTGCGACTGTAACAAAACCTAATTTCCCTCGGGATCAATAAAGTATGTCCGTCTGTCTGTTTGTCATATCTTACAAAGGTACTCCAATCATTAAATTTCTTATTGGAGAAGGATGTGAAATTGCTATAAAACAAGAAGAAATAAAAATGCATGTAAACAATGCAAGCAAAGCATAGCAAGTGAAGGCCTCCTTATTCATGACAACATGAATTAAAGTTTGTGCAAGATGTGCTGTTATAACAGTGGTGATGTGATCAGGCACATGATAGAAGACGACCAAGTGAATCATAATACTTCTGTTTCTCGCATTGTCATGAGTGCAATTACTGTTTTCACAATTCAAGAGGGATGTCTGGATAAGTACATGGATGCTAGAGGCATGGAGAGCTATGATCCATATTCAGGTAGACAGGACTATGCAGAAAAGCAAGTCGGCAGGGACTACATGGGCCAAAGGCCCTTTTTCACTACTGTAGTGTCTATCACTGCATGAAAGTCTTGGAAAATAATTTTGCCTGGAGAAAATCTATTTACTCATGATACCTTTGACCTCTACGCAATGAACATGGCAGTAAGATGTCATGGAGATGTAACAAGGGCACCCACTGCCTCTCAGTGCCAGAGACACAAATTCAATCCTAACCTCAGGTACTATCTCTGTGGAGTTTGAACTTTCTCCTGTGACTGCATGGACTTACTCTGGATGGAATTGTTTTCTCCCAAACCCAAAGATGTACAGGTTAATACATTAGTTGTCACTGAAAATTGCCCGTAGTGTGGAGATCAATAATACAATCAGACTGGAAAGGCACATCAGACATGATGGACCAAATAGCCTAATTGGTGCTCCTATGTCTTATGGTCTTATCGGAGAAGTTAATAGAACATAGGAAGAACTAAATTAATGTAAGATTTGTATAATAGGTGGTTGGTGTATAGCGTGGACTCAGTGAACTGAAGGTCCTGTTACTGTACTATACAAGTCATTAATAAAAATATTAGGTGTACTTTCTGTGATGTCTACAGCACTGGTAAGGCTGCCAGGATGGTCAATTCTTCAATCATAACACATTTAATAAAATGTAAATCGGACTTTCAAGCGGAACACCTTCAGCTGAGTTCTGTTGCAGCTATCACATGAGAAGTGTGATACAGGAAGTAACAGGATGAAGTATATGACAAATATAGTAGTTAAGACTTTCCAGAAAATATGTCTGAACTTACAGACAAAGCACAATTGGAGTTAGTGTTGAAAGGACTAATCAAAGAGTTAACAGCATTTAACCACTGTAGGGAGGAGGATTTAAATTTGTTTTGCCACTGGCTCAATTTGTGGCCACATGAACACGAATGTGGCAAGAGGGGATTCAGGATGATACATACTACAGCATGGGATAGGTTTTGTTGAAATCTCAACTTGAGTACCCGGGTAGAGTTAAAATGAGAATATTTGAAACACTTTATTACTGCTTGAATAGAGACACTGAATCAATGGTGACGAAATACACTTTTCCCAAAACTCTGGACTTGAAGCTGTGTGAATGGCAATACCCCCCTGATTACATCTACACTGCTCTCAGACATTATGAAATAAAATAATATTAAAAACGGTCCAATATTCTCATATTATCCGGAGAAGTTGCCATACACTGAGGAATGATATTGAACAAAGAATTGGGTTCAGGGGCTACAATTGAGTTGCAGTATCAATTGATGATGTTACCAGATCATCTGATGACCTAAAGACAAAATTAACTTGTTCAGTCTTGAGGAGAAATGAGGAAATCTATTACACCACTAAATATTGTTGAGAGATGCCAAATAAATGAAGGATAGGGAGAAACTGCAGGAAAATGAAGAAGTGTACAGTAGAGAGATATTTCTTCTTGCAAAAAGCAATAAATCTTTGAAGTTCTGTGCACCAGTGAGATGTGGAGGCACATAAGTCACTCCACGACACAGAGAATTGGAGCTGATGGAGAGCAATAAAAATCTTCTGGTTGTTGGAGGAAAGAAGAGAATGTTGTCACCATCACAGTGAGGAGCAGGTAACAGGTTATTGCATGGAAAACAAAGGAATGATTGATGATTATTATGAAAACAAAACTCAGAGCATGAGATAAAGTTAGCCAAATATTTAAAAATTCTATTGATATTAAACAAAGAATTAACAAAGTGAATGCTATTCCAATAGAAAGTAACAATGTGGAATTAATACAAAAAATACAATTCTGGTGGAATTCTTTGAGGACATAGCAGACGGGATAGACAAAAGAGAGTCAATGGATCATATGACTTAATTGTTCAGAAGGCTTTTGACAAGGTACCATACTTGAAGCTACTAGGATTCTAGCATGGACAGAAAATTGGTGGACTGGCAGAAGACAAAAAGTGGAAATAAAGGGAACCATTTCTGGTTCGCTGTCAAAGATAAGCAGTGTTTCAAACGGATCAATTTTGGGTTTGCTACTTTTCTCGTTATATATTAATGATCTAGATGATTGAATTGATGGTTTGAGACAAGGTTTGTTGATGATACAAAGACAGGTAGAGAGGTAGCTAGTGTCGAGGAAGCAAGGAGTCTACAGAAACACTTAGACAGATTAAGGAAATGAGCAAAGAAGTGATAGATAGATACAGTGTAGGGAAGTGGATGGTAGAAGGAATAAAGGCATAGAATACTTTCTAAATGGGGAGCAAATTCAGAAATTGTAGAAACAAAGGGACTTGGGAGTCCTCGTGCAGGATTCCCTAAATGTTAACTTGCAGTTTGAGTCAGTGGTGAGGAAGGCAAATGCAATGTTAGCATTCATTTTGAGAGGACTAGAATATAAATAGATATAGAATATATCTATTTATATATTCTATAGAATATATATAGAAATCTGAGCATCATAGGGTGTCATTCCTACCTGTGGCCATCAAACTTTAGAACTCCTCCCTTGGAGTGTCAAACACCCTGAGCCAATAGGCTGGTCCTGGACTTATTTCCACTTGGCATAATTTACTTATTATTATTTAATTATTTATCATTTTATATTGCTGTATTTCTACACTATTCTTGATTGGTGCGACTGTAAGAAAATTCAATTTCCCTCAGGATCATTAATGTTTGTCTGTCTGTCTGTCTAAAAACAAGGATATAATGCTGAACCTTTATAAAGCATTTGTGAGACCTCACTTGGAATATTGTGAGCAGGTTTGGTCTTGTACTCACTGGAGTTTAGAATAATGAAAGGGAATCTTACAAAAGCTCCTGAATATTGAAAGGCTGAAATGGAACAGCCATGGAAAGGATATTTCAAATAGTGGGAGAGTCTAGGTCAAGAGGGTAGAGATTAGAAGGACATCCCTTTAGAACAGAGATGAGTAGAGTTTCTTTAGCCAGGGGGTGGTTGGTGAATCTGTGGAATTCATTGTCGCAGACAGTCATGGAAGCTAAGTTATTGGTATACTGAATGCAGAGTTTGATACATTCATGATTAATAAGGGCATTTAAGATTATTGGGAGAAGACAGGAGAATGGGTTTGAGAGGGAAAACAAATCATCCATGATTGAATGGCGGAGCAGTCTTGATAAGCCATATCACTTTATTTTGCTCCTGTATCTTATGGTCTTCTGGTTTTATAATGGAAAGCAAGGAAGTATCAGATGAATTAAACAAATATTTTTCATCCATATTAACTGCAGTGCTTACAAGTAAAGTCCTTCAAAATAGCTCTGAATAAGGAATTGGGATAGCAGAACTTGGGGAAAATTATAGTCAATAGAATTGTAGAAGTTTGGAAAAGTTTCAAGGAGATATGCAAGACAAGATTTTTCACACTGAGACAGATAGGCAGCTGGAACATGATGCTAAAAAAAAGTTGTCCAAACAGATGCAATAGCAAAGGGCATTTACAGTAGATATATGCATGAACATGAATTTGGTGGAGGGGTATGAGCCATGTGCAGACAGATGAGATTACTTCAAATGACATCAAGATAAGGTCACATCAAATTTTCCAAGAGTGGAAAATAGCAAATTAAATTATTTTATTCTAAAAGAAAGGAATTCCTTGATGTTATTATTTCAGAGAACCTTTTCCCGGGGTCAGCATTTAAGTGCAATTATGAAGAAAGCATAACAGCAACTCTACTTACTTAGGAGTTCGCAAAGATTCGGCATGACATCTAAAACTTTGACAAACTTTGACAGATGTGTAGTAGAGAGTATATTGACTGGCTGCATCACAGCCTGGTATGGAAACACCAATGACCTTGAACAGGAAATCTATGAAAAGTAGTGGATATGACATAGTCCATCATTGATAAAGTTCTCCACACCAATGAGCACATCTACATGAAAGCAGCATCCATCATTAAGGACCCCGAACATCCAGGATATGCTCTCTTCTCACTGCTGCCATCAGGAAGAAGGTACAGAGCCTTAGAGCTCAGACCACCAGGTTCATGGACAGTTATTACCTCTCCATCTTCAGGCTCTTGAACCAAAGGGGATAACTTTTCTTTACTTCACTTGCCCCATCAGCGAATTGTTTCCACAATTTATGGACTCACATTCAAAGACTCTTCATCTCACATTCTCAATATTTGCTCATTGATTTATTGTTATTATAATTTCTTTCTTTTTTATTCACACAGTTTGTTGTCTTTTGCACATTGGTTGAATGCCCAAGTTAGTATGCTCTTTCATTGATTCTTTTATGGTTATTATTCAATGGATTTGCTGAGTATGTCCACAAGAAAATGACTCTCAGTGTTGTATATGGTTATATATGTGCCTTGATAATAAATTCATTTTGAACTTTGAACCTTGAAGACTGTAAACAGGAAAATACAGTCCAGTTAGCTTAACCATTCTTAGAGGGAAAATCTTGGAACCAATATAGAAGGATGTTATAAAGCACTGAAAAGGAAATCAAGTTAACCTGCATAGCTGACATAGTTCTGTGAAACAAAAATCATGCTTAAACAATTTTTGAAAGTTCTCTAGAGATGTAATGTGCTGTGGATAAAGTCGAAGGATTTCAATAAGCTGTTACATAAATTGTTATTGCTGAAAATAAAAGTTCCTTGTGTAGGAGTTAGTGTACTTAGTTTGACTGAAGATTGACAAATAAACAGAAAACAGAGGTAGACATAACCTGTTTCGTTTTTAGTTGGCAAGTGATGTGCTGCAGGGGTCGGTTTTGTGGCCTCATCATTCAACCGTTCTGTCTGGACGCATATTGGCCTGATAGGGAAATTGCTTTGAGCGTGACCATAAGAAACTGCATGGATGTGAGCACAGGAACCAGCCCCCCTGCCTACACTTTTCACTGCCTTAGTAAAGAAGCCAGCATAATCAAAGACCCTATCCACACCAGATGTCTTGCACTGGGCAGAAAATGCAAAAGCCTGAAAACACATTTTATCAGGCTCAAGCACAGTTTTTATCCTGCTCTTATAGTCATAAACAGACCTCTGGACTGCTACGGCGCATTCTTGGTCTCACCTTGTTATGATCTTGCTCTTTATTGTCTACCTTCACTGCACTTTTTCAGTAGCTTTTGTACTTCATTCTGCATTGTTACTATTTTACCTTATTCTAGGTCAATGCACTCTACTCTGTGTAATGATTTGATCACCATGAACAATACGAAAGACAAGTTTTTCACTGTATTTTGGCACATGTGACATTAATAAACTAATACCAAATGTAAAAGACTGGCATGAAAATGCTGAATGTATGCTTATTAATTTTATTGATGACACAAGATAAGTAGAAATATTAGATGTGCAGAATAGGACTACAAAGGGATATTGATAGGCTAAGTGAGTGTAAAAAGAACTGGCACATAAAGTAAAATGCGGGAAGTTGGAGGATTATTTATTTTGGCATGAAAATAAAAAAATAAGTATATTGCATTGCTGGAATACATCCTAAGATGTGCTGGGATACATCATCAGTGATGTAACATGGGACAATTGGGTATTTCAGATTTTTCTGACACCTTCACCCAGACGACCCAGCCAGGGTCAATTAGGCCCCAACGTGTCCCAGCAGCACTGGTCTGAGGTTCACACTTCTTGATCCATCATCAGCTGGACGCTTGCTTAGCAGCCTCGGTGATGGTCCTGATGACTCTTCATTGCACCCCCTGCAATGTCAAAAAGACAGTAAGTAGATCCAGGTGGCCTTGGATCACTTGGACAACATCTATACCTATGACAGGCTGCTGTTTTTTTTAATTACAACTCAGCATTCAACACAATCATGTCCTCGGTACTGATTAGCAAGTTTGAAAACCTGGATCTCTGTACCTTCTCTGAAACTGGAGCCTTGACTTCCTCATCAGGAGACCACAGTCAGTACAGATTGGAAATAATATCTCCTCCTCATTGACAATGGTGCATCTCAAGGGTGCATTCTTAATCCACTGCTCTGCTCTCTTTACACCCATGACTGTGGCTAGATAGAGCTCAAATGGTATCTATAAACTTATTGATGACACAACTGTTACTGGCAGAATCTCAGATGGTGATGAGGAGACTTAAAGGAGTCAGATATATCAGCTGGTTGAGTTGTGTTGCAGAGTTGAGTTGTGAGACTTAGGAGTGAGACATATCAGCTGGTGGGGTGGGTTGCAACATCAACATTGTACTCAATGTCAGCAAGACCAAGGAATTCATTGTGGGCTTCAGGAAAGAGAAGTCAAGGGAACACACACAAGTGCTCACTGAGAGACCAGCAGTGACAAGGGTGAACAGTTTCAAGTTCCTGGTTGTCCAACATTTCCAAAGATCTAATAGGGCCCAATTACAGTTACAGTACAAAGAAGGCACAGCAGCGGGTATATTTCACTAAGAGTTTGAGGAAATTAAGTATGTCACAAAAGACATAGGCAGGTTTTTACAGATGTACTGTGGAGAGCATTCTAACTAGTTGCATCACCACCTAGTATGGTGCAGACACTGCGCAGGAGCAGAAAAAAGATCAGCCAGCTCCATCATGTGCACTAGTCTCCCAAACATTGAGGACATATTCAAAAGGCGTGCCTAAAAAAGTGACATCCATCATTAAGGACTCCATTGACCCAAGATATGCCCTCTTCTCTTTTTGCACTAATTAATACACACACACACACACACACACACACACCCACACACACACACACACACATATTTCATGTAATTCATAGTTTTTTCTGTATTGCACTGTACTACTGCCTGTAAAACAATCAATTTCTTGCCAGTTTATTACACATTACTGCATGAACATCAGTTAGGATTTCCAAAAGATTCCCATTAAGAGTTTGGTCAACAAAGCTAGGGCCTATGAGATCCAGGACAAGTTGACAAATTGAATCCAAAATTCAATTTATGTCCAAAATGCATATCAGGACTGTGTTTTTTTTAAAATCCTCCATAGATTCTGCCTGACCAGCTGAGTTTTTTTCAGCATTTTGTGTGTTGATCTGGATTTCCATTCTCTGAGAATCAGTTGTGTTTATAGAATGGTAGTAGAGGGTTGTCTTTCTGATTTGATGTTTTTGATTCATGGTGTTTCACAGAGACTGGGATTGAGATCCTTGCTGTTGTTAATGTATTTGAATGATTTAGCTGTGGATGTAAGAGAAATGGTCAGCTAATTTGTGTGTGACATAAAGATTGGTGAGGTTGTTGACAGTGTAGAAGGTAGTCTTAGGCTACAGGGTGAAATTTATGCATTGGTGACATTGGCTAAGAAATGGCAGATGGAGTTTAATCCTGATAAATATGAAGTGATATACTTTGGGAATACTAATGGAGCTAGGGCATACACTAGGAATCGTAAGATCCTAGGAAATATTATGGTTAAGAAAACATATGAAATGTTGATCTTCATTATTCATCAAATTGCATACAAGCACACCCAGATTATGCTCCAATTTTACAAAATAATCATCAGATTTCAGCTGCAGCACTGTGCCACACTATAGGATAGATATGATAGTGCTGGAGAGGGCACAGGTAAGATTCACCTGGTTGTTGTCTTTGATGGAATATTATAGCTATGAGGAAAGATTAGAGCATTTAGAACTGTTTTGCCTGGAATAGAAATTGTAAAGAGTCGACCTATTTAAGCTATATAAAATTATGAGGAGAGAGGAGACTGAGAGAATCTTTTCCCCTCATTAAGGGAAAATAAAATTAGAGAACAGAGACAAAGGGGAAGGCATAAGAAATGGAGAAGGGGCCTGAGAGGCCCTTTATCATCCAGAAAGTGGTACATAGATTGTACTGCCTAAAATGACTGGTGGAAGCAGAGTTGCTGACAAATTAAAGTGTTGCTTAAGCTGACCATTTGGATCACTTAGTCATTGATGAACTACACACCAAGTGTTGGAAGATGAGATTAATATAAATGTATTAATTTATCAGCATGGACATGGTAGGCCAAATGGTCTATATCCATGCTGTATGACATTCTGCTTCCATAACATAAATGTGAATAAGGAGTATGAGTACAATCAGATTGACCACATTTTTACTGAATAGGATGGGGTGGGTCAAACTTGTAGAGCCAAATAGCCAATTATCTTTCTTAATGCCAATGTTTGTATGTCAGTATGCACATTGACAAAGCAGAGGGCTCTGTGGGGTTGGCATGGGCATGCTGGAAATGTTAATTAGTCTGATGGAGCATTATCTTTCCTTTATTCATGGAAGAATTGAGAAGAAAGGGATGAAAACCTTGTCTTTATAAAACATTGCACAGGCGCCATTTGATTTACCACAATGTCAGAGGAACTTTAAGGCCTTGGAAGGGATATCAATAAGATTGATCTGAGTGGTACTCGGAATTAATGTTTTCAGCTATCCTGAGACATTCAAGAAACTGGAGAGTGAAAGTTAAGTGAAAATTAATGGAAAAGTTCAAACACATGAAGGGTTTTGATGTAGACATAAAACAACTAACGACTTTAAAATCGATTTCTTATCCTAAAACAATTAGCAATATAAAGAAAAACCCCTACAGTGCCTAATAAGATGCAATAATCAAATATTTGTTTATTCATTTGTTTGTTTGTTTATGTTTTTGATTGATTGAGACACAGCACGGAATAGTCCCTTCTGGCCCTATGAGCCATGCTGCACAGTAATCTCGGATTTAATCTTAGCCTATGTAGTGTTCTCATGCAGGTGTAGAAACTCTGAACTAAACACCAAGTTAAACCATAGTCAATGAAGGCAAGAATCGCAGTAAGATTAACTGTTTACTGTTCATTCTTCCACATTAACGTATGGTGAAAACTGTTGATAAAACAATATAAAATATATACAGTATTTGTTTCCTTCTTGGCATCACATTTACATCGAAATATTTGTAAAAGTAAAACTACGTTTGTACAACAAACTATATTACATTAAAGTACAACAGACAGTCAGAATCTACCTACGCCATCAACAACTTTAAATACACTTCAACACAAACTATCCAGCAATGCTTTCAATAGCACAAGAAAATAAACTTTATCAACCGTCATTACTTTTAACAGAATCAGCGTTAACATTTTTACTTCAACATATCGATTTGACATATGAACTTATGGCATTGATTCTATGATATTTCTTAGTGCGTAGAATGAAACTTTCCTCGCGCTGATCCTGCACACACAAGCCCCCCGCCTTCCCATTTCTCCGAACCGGTATTTACCCACAAGACGCGGTGAAACTGGGTATGACGTCATCGCATGCTGCGATACATCACAAAGAATTTACTTTCAACAACCTTAACTTTAACTAGAAAATAATTACAAATGAATTACTAAAGCGAAAATGTAATAAAGCTAAACAAATGGCTTAAGGGCAACACACTCCCCACCTGACCTTTGTAAGGTCACTGAACATGATACATAACTTTATTCTCTAGATCAGTCTTTAGGTAGAAGTAGAACAACTTCTGCAACTAGTTTTTGGTAAGTTTTCACATCACCTTGGTCAGAAGTTTTCAACTCAACATTCCTGTCATGTCCATTCCTACCAGGGAATGTGGCAGTGATTCTGGCCATTGGCCAGCAGTTGTGGGCGATCTGCTTATCCCTGAGCAGGACTAAATCTCCAACTTGAAGATTTCTGCGAGGCTCTGTCCACTTTTGTCTGTGTTGCAACAAAGGTAGATATTCATGTCCCCAATGGGACCAGAACTGATTTGCGAGAGTCTGAACCTGTCTCCATTGCTTTGTGTACAAATACTTATCTGAGAAGTCCCCAGGTGGAGGGGGAACTCCTGCCTTCTGTGTAAGGAGCATTGATGGTGGGAGTATGAAGGGGCTTTCTGGGTCAGAAGACACAGATAGGAGTGGTCACGCATTTATAATGGCTGTGACCTCTGCCATTACTGTGCACAGTACTTCGTGGGTCAGTCGGGTGCGTTGCTGCAGAAACATTGAATCAAGAATTCTTCTGGCGATACCAATCATCCGCTCCCATGCACCTCCCTGGTGAGAGGCATGTGGTGTATTGAATTCCCAGTTGCATCCCTGCTCACTGAGGTACTTTTGCACCATTTTGTCCATCCCGAGCTCCTTGGACACTCCAACAAATTTCGTGCCACAAACAGACCTTAACTGTTTTGCAGGGCCGCTTAGTGTAACGAACTGCCCGAGAGCATTAATGCATCTAAAGATGTATCTAAAGATTCGATGACCTCAATGTTCACCGCTCTTGAACGCATGCAGCTGAACATGATGGTCCACCATTTGCTCTCTGCTTGTCCTCCTCTGGTGCGTCTAGTGATGATAGTTCAGGGACCAAATACATTGAGCCCTACATACGTAAAAGGAGGGCAGGCATTGAGACGTTCTGGTGGGAGGTCCGCCATACGTTGAACTTCTAGCTTCCCTCGCACTTTCCGGCAGTTTACACATCTATGGAGTACTGAATTGATCAGTGTTTTGCCTCACAAGATCCACAGTCCCGCTCCTTTGGTTGCTCCCTCTGTCAAATGATGGCCCTGATGCCTTATCTGTTCATGGTGATGGCGTGTGAGCAGTAAGGACATGTGGCTGTCTTTGGGCAGGATTACTGGGCTCTTTTCTGCTGTTGAAAGGTGAGAGTGTTTTAATCGGCCTCCAATGCAAATGAGTTTGTTCTTCAAGATCAGATTGAGTTTCCTCAAAGGGTTGTCCTTTGGTATTGGTTTATTAGCTTAGAGAGCTGAAAACTCCCTTGCAAAAGCCGCTCTTTGAGTTGCTTTAAGGATGACGTCCTTTGCCTGGGCCAATTCATCCACAGTGCGAGGCAAGTCACATTTGTGCCATCCCTTGCATTTACTATTTCAGGATGAGTGTTTGTGGGATCTGGACATGTGAATGAGGAACACAAGTTGTCACACTAAGGAATTCAAAGTGGAGAATCACTGTCAGTATTCAGCGGTACGTATTGATTCTTCCAGGTAGGTGACTCCAGTTTGTATTTGAGGCCAAATTTCCGAGTCTCTTTTGGGTTCGATCAGCTCAAGTATCTTGCTTGTTTGAGTTCTTTCCGCTGATGGAGCAAGTTTATTGTCATGCTCAGTTTGAGCGAAGACTGACTGTTCCAGTGTCTTCTCAGTTACTTTACTCTTGTTAAAGACTTGTCGTGCTTCCTTGATACACATAAAGCTTGTGCAGGGTTGAAAAATTGAATCGCGGCCACTCTCAAGCACGTTGGTCTTGAGCGTGTTAACTGTCGATTTGTGTACATTGCCAAGGCACACCTCTCCTATTACCACACAGCCCAGATCCAGGTGTTGGGCAAAGGGGGCGTTGTGTGGTCCATTGACCTGCTGCCTGACCTTGTGCACCTGGAGAACGTCTCTTCTGAGTAGCAGGAGTATTTCTGCTTTTGGATCCAGTTCGGGGATGTGCTTGGCAATGTGGTGGAGATGTGGCTGGTGTAGCACTGCACTTGGCGTCGGGATCTCGGTGCGGTTATTCAAAATTTCATTGCACTCCAAGAGCGGAGAGAGACAGATGACAACTTTACCATCCAGCGACTCGAGCTGGAAGCCTTCTGCCTTCCTGCCATATGTTTCTACGCTGCCTGAGCAAGTTCTAAGGTAGTATGGGAACTGAATACTCTCTACGTTGAACAAGTCGAAGAACTCTGGTCTGACTAGTGAGTGATTGCTCTGGTCATCCAGAATTACATAGGCTTTGATGGCCTTGTCTTTGGCTCCCTTAGGGTACACCTTAGTGAGGCAGATCTTTGAACAAGAACGGCTTGACTGACCTTGACCGCAAACTTCTGTGCAGCTCGAGCTGACAACAGTTGTCCTGGAGTGAGCCTCTCCCTCCCCGCCGTCCTGTTGTGAGGGTGAAGGAGCTTTGTCAATTTGCAGTAACGGGCCGGTTTGCATGGCCCCATCGTGATTAGTGCTGTTACATTCCGAGCACTTCACGGGGAACGTACACTCTCTAGCGAGGTGAGAGGTAGAGGAACAGCATTTAAAACACACTTTTTTCTTCTTGGGATGGGCCATTCTTTCGTCAAAGGGTTTTTTTCTAAACGTTCTGCATTTTTGAGAGGGTGGGGTTTGTTGTGCAATGGACAATTCTTGCTAGGGTCATTGTTAGTTGTGGAGACTTCAGTTTTACGCACCGAGGTTTATTGATGTTAAAATTATTCAAAGTGGATTTGACTGGCTTGGTGTGAATAGTACTGCTACCTTTCTCATGAAGCTAGGGTCGTTTCGCTTCTTCGCCTCCTTGCACACAAACCTAGTGAAATACTTAAAGGGAGGAAATCGACCACCGTTCTCTTCCTTGTACTCTGAGCCAACAGACATCCACCTTTCCTGTAGCCCAAATGGAAGTTTATTCACGATTGGTGCAATTCCGTATGAAGTATCGAGATATGACAGGCCAGTTCAATAGCTGTCTTCTTCAGCGCCTTCAATCTCCATGAGTAAATCTCTGAGTTCTCTTAATTCAGTGTGGTCCTTGGCTGACACCCTAGGAAAATTTTCCAGCCGTTGAAATAGTGCCGTTTCAATAATTTCAGGGGCCGCATAGCACTCCCGAAGTCTTTCCCATGCTTTGCGTAAGGCTAGCTTGGGGTTGTTGACTTACACTGAATGTATGCGTCTCACCTGTTCACATAATTCTTTTCCCAGCCATTTTGTCATTAAATCCAACTCTTGGGTTGCCATGAGCTGGACTTTGTTGGCTGCATTGGCAAATGAGGATTACCCTGCACGGTAATTTTCAGGCTCATCGTCAAACTGATATAGTCCTGAAGTGACGAGATCTCGTCGTGCTAAATACTGTGCCATGGGTTCAACTGCAAGTGGCACACTGGCTGGTTGGGGAATATGCTGATTGGCATATGACTGAGCGTGTATGTTTGTCATGGGATTTGCTGTTCTGAATTCAGCCTTTGCCTCTTCTCTCGCCAAATCTGGTAAGTTTGGTTTCGAGAAGTATTTGTCATCAGCCCTTTAATTCTTGAGTTCGTCGCAAGGTTGCAAGTGTAAATTGTCTTCCTCAGATGGATGCGATGCAATTGGGCTTCTCTTTGACTCCTCATGAAATGAGACGTTAGCAAATAAGTATGGAGAGGAAGAACAAATCTTCAGGTCCATTTGAGATTAGACATATTCGCTAGTGCATTCCAATCTGGTCCTTTCTGAAGTAGATTTTACTTCATCTAGAATGTGCATTTCTTCAGCGCTTTCTAATATCTCTGCTTCCACCCTGGCAGCATCGGCTTCTCGGCGTAGCACCAGCACTTCTAACTCTGCTTCTATCCTTACCTTTTCCTACTGGTTTTTGGCTTCACTCGCAGCCGCTTCCCTTTCTCTGGCAGCCCTTTCCATTCTGTTTTCGGCTTCTATGGCATCCTTTTCCGTTTGGTTTTCGGCTTCTCTGGCAGCCTTCTCCATTTTCAGTTTTGCTTCCTGTTCAGTGTATGACGCTTGCACCTTGGCAGTTTCTGCTTTAGCTCTTGTGAGGGCAGCCTTGTTTGCTGATTCCCTACTGCCTGGCGCTGGATGGCAATGACTTGACGCTTGATCACATGGCCATCATACCATTTGTAGAAACACCTGGTAATGCCGCCCTTTCACTATAGTGTTCTCGTGCAGGTGTAGAAACTCTGAACTAAACACTGAGTTATACCATAGTCAATGAAGGCAAGGATCACAGTAATATTAACCATTTACTATTCACTCTTCCACATTAACGTATGGTGAAAACTGTTGATAAAACAATACAAAATATATACAGTATTTGTTTCCTTCTTGGCATCACATTTACATCATAAATACTTGTAAAAGTAAAACTACAACAAACTATTACATTAAAATACACCAGACAGTCAGAATTTACCTACGCCATCAACCACTTTAAATACACTTCAACACAAACTATCCAGCAATGCTTTCAATAGCACAAGAAAATAAACTTTATCAACCGTCATTACTTTTAACAGAATCAGGGTTAACATTTTTACTTCAACATATCGATTATCATATGAACTTACGGCATTGATTCTATGATGTTTCTTAGTGCGTAGAATGAAACTTTCCTCGTGCTGATCCTGCACACACAAGCCCTCCGCCTTCTCGTTTCTCCAAACCGGTATTTACCCACAAGACGCGGTGAAACTGGGTGTGACATCATCGCATGCCACGATACATCATAGAAAATGAATTTACTTTCAACAACCTTAACTTTAACTAGAAAATAATTACAAATGAATTACTAAAGCGAAAATGCAATAAAGCTAAACAAATGCCTTAAGGGCAACACAGCCTAATTATGTGATCATTTACAATGACTAATTAACCTACCAACCGATATATCGTTGGACTGTGGGAGGAAACCCATGTGGTAAAATTACCTTTTAAACAGAATTCAATATATGTTTGAAATATTAAGAAAATGAAGAGCTAAGTTGAAAGAATGGGCAAGTAGGACTAATCAGATTTGCCTGTCCAAAGTTCTTGCTCTAATATAATGGGACAAATGGCTTCCTTCTCTCATGTATCATCTTATGGATCTACATATAAGAACAAAAGAAACAAAAGCTTTTTTTTTATCTGACACTTTTTATCACATAATAAGATCATGCCTAATCTCCTAGTTCAGCTTCACTTTTTTGCACTAACCCCATAACCCTTGATTACTTTAATATTCAAAAATATGCCAATCAAACACTTGAATACATCTAATGATTGAACCTCCCCAGCTCACTGGATTGAGAATTTCAAAGATTCAATCCACTCCTGAAAATCCAAATTCACCACATCTGCTGGTTATACCAAGTACACTTTTCTAATTATACTAATTCTAATTATATACAGTGCCTATATGAAGTATTCGCCCATCCCCTTGCAAGTTTTCATGTCTTATTGTTTTACAACATTGAATCACAATGGATTTATTTTGGCTTTTTTGACACTGATCAACAGACAAAAAGACTGTTTTCTAGGGGAAAAACCGCTCACCAACCCCACCTCCAGTACACGCAGGTGCTGTGAGAATCAAGTTTATGCTGCATGCACACACGCAATATCAAACTCACACCAGATACCGTTATGGAATACACTTTAAAGATTTTACTAAAACTAAAAGAGTACTATGTAATACAGTATATATGAAGGAAAAGAAAATAAAGTAAAAGGTGCCAACTTATCAAAGTTCAGTCAGCTTAGTGCACATCGTTGGAACTCAACCATTGAACCATGCGACCCCTCGTCACTTTCCTCCGAGCTCCACATCCTTGCACCTGGGGCCACCCTGGTGGTCGACCTAGAAGTGCAGCGCACGTCCACCTTCCTCGGCATCTTCTTCCCGACTCCCCTGAAAAGACCGCGAAAACCCCCAAGCTCCCAGCCTCACAAGACAAAATAACATTCCCCATTAGTTAACAAATGAATACAATCCCGATATCAGCAAGTCTAAAGCTAACCAATTGCGAGAGAAAGCACTTATCATACAAAGAAGCATTCCTACTCTTAACAAAACAAAGAAGCCATTTTGATTAACATACACAGTACATTGAACAATTATACAACCTTGAGATTCATCTCCCTACAGGCAACCACAAAACAAAGAAGCCACAAAACACCCATTAAACAAAAGCCCATCAAATATCCAATGTGCAGAGAGGAAGAAAAGCAATTATGCAAATAATAAAAGTAAGTGAATAGCATTCAGGTCAAAAGGGAGCCCATCGAATCAAAGCCTGGGGCAGCCGGAGCAAGCCACTACCTCAGCCACAGTTCAGTGCAGAGTGGAGTAAACCTTTTGGAGCAGAGAGCAGATCCGACCTGACTCTCATCTCTTGTCTTGACACATTGCCTTTTGAATCCATCTGGCCCAGTGTTTAAATCATCCAGATCTCGAGTTGACCACCTCGGGTCCTCACACTAGGACCCAGGCCCTGTCGCATTGACCCACACTAGGCCTGGATTCTGCTGCCATGTTTTGGCTTTCCAAATCAGCTTGGCGTTTAAATCGATCAAACCTCACTCTTGGTTTAGGTGACTGGCCCTCAAATCTGCCTCCCCTCCTCTCCGCAGCACCCTGACTTTTCCTCGACCTCTCCTCGACTTCGCCTCATGCCCGCATGATTTGACCCTCAACGCAGCCTTACCTTTGCTCACCTCTCCATTGTTTGTGGTGATCGTTTACCATAAACTTTACAAGAAAAAGTGATATTAATAAATATTTAGTTGTATTCTTTGTTTTGTTTGCCACCAGTAAGTAGTTGATAGACTTCACCAGTGGCATCTTAAGCAGGAACTTCTTTGCTTTTATTCTAGTTGGAAATCAATGCTAATTCTTATGTAAGTAAAAGAGTTTGATTGGTTCCATCTACAGATTGGTAAAAGAAATGAAAAATAAATTTAACTTGACCTAACCATTGGGAAAATAATGCAGCTATATTTCCTCCCTTTATAAAATGCTGCAAAAAGGAATAAGTAAACTTGAGATGCCAGTCCAGTCTGGTTTGTTACTGGGCAGATTAGGTTTAAGTAGTCTCTTCAGTCACAGACATTACTTAATGTATTACTCATTTTGAGGAAAGGCTGTGAAGGTACCTCAGACCCTCCGACGTCAATCATCCAGCAGAAAGCCAGGATAACTATAGCATTATTAATATTCAGATATCTTTAGTTATGTTGTTTGCATTATTTTAGCAATCCAAGAATCCACGTAAGTCCTCTCTATTGTTTCAGATAGAGTTTTTTTTTCTTAAATCATTGAATTCATATTCCCTGGTCAGAAGATTTTCTTCTTTTAAAGGCAATAATGATCAAAATGCCCTCAACTGGAAATTTTTCCTATGTATCTCTGCAAAACAAAAAAAAAGTGTTTTTTTTTTAATTTAGCTTGAGGCCTGTCAATTAAGCATTCCTGCCCGTCATTGTTTGCTTGAAGCTCTGAATGAATACTTGGTATGTCGATATGCTACATTTCAGCATTTTAAAATTAAAGAGATTACATATTTAAATAAAATAGCAGAAAGAGCTGATCTGAAATTGTTAACATTTTCATGCATTTGTATGTGAATAAAATGCATTTTGTTTTTTTGTTTTGTTTTGTTTTTATTGTTAAATACTCTGCAATGTGCAAGTCATAATAAACATGCTATCATTAAAGCAATTTAAAGGATATTTGGCCCTGAAAAATCATGGCGTAGTAACATAGTCAACATAATACTGTTACAGCACCTGCAACCTGGGTTCAATTCAGCCGCTGACTGTAAAGAGTTTGTGCGTTCTCCCTGTGACCAGATGGATTTCCCTCAGATGCTCTAGTTTCCTATATGGGTCAGTAGGTTTCAATTGGTCACATGGGTTTTATTGGACTGGAAAGATCTGTTACCATACTGTATCTCCAAACAAGTATCTAAATGAATATATGTTTAACAAGTTGTGCTTAAGGGTGAGTGTAGAGTGCCAGTGCCAGTTACATACAAAGCTGCCAGATGGGACCAATAACATAAGCGATTCTGATGATGCTGAAAATCCAAAGCAGCACACACCAAATGCTCGAGGAACTCAACAAGTCAGGTAGCATCTATGGAAATGAACTAACAGTTGACGATTCCAACAGAGACCCTTAATCGGGATTGGAAAGGAAGTTAGCCGAAGTCAGAATAAGAAGGCAGATGGAGGGGAAGAAGTGCAAGCTGGCAGGTGAAAAGTGAGATCAGGTGAGTGGGTGGGAGAAGGGACATGAGCTAAGAAGTTGGAAGGTGATAGGTGGAAGAGGTAAAGGGCTGAAGAAGAAGGCATCAAATCAGAAAGGAGTTTGGACCATGGAATAAAGGGAAGGAGAAGGGGAACCATAGGGAGATGATGTCCAGATGAGGAGAAGAGAAGAGGTGAGAGGGAAGCCAGAATGAGGAGTGGAAAAGGAAAGAAGGATAGAGGGGATGAAATTACCAGAAATTAGATAAATCAAAATTCATACCATCAGATTGGAGGCTACCCAAACAGAAAATAAATTTTTGTTCCTCCAAACTGAGTTTGGCCTCATTGTGGCAGTAGAGGACGCCATGGACAGACATGTCAGACTGGGAATGGGAAGATGAAGTTAATTGGTTGCCACCAGGATATCCTGCCTTATGCGGCCAGCAGAGCGAATATACTCAACTAAGTGATCACCCAATTTGAGTCGCATCTTAGCAATGTAGAGGAGGCCACACTAGGGGCACTGGAAACAAAAGATGATCCCAACAGCCTTACAAGTGAAATATATCCTCACTTGCAATAATTGTTTAGGGCTCTGAATGGTGGTGCGTGAGAAGCTGTAGCAATTATCATGCTTGTAGAGTTAAGTATCAGGAAGGAGATCAGTAGGGAGGGACATGAACAAGGGAGTCATGTAGACAGAGTTGCCTACAGAAAGCAGAGGGTGAGGGAGGGAAAAATGTGCTTAGTGATAGGACCCCATTGGAGATGATGGAGGTTATGGAGAATTTAATGCTAGATATGGAGGTCTGTGGGGTGAAAGGTAAGGACAAGAGGAACCTTCTCCCTATTAAAACAGATGCAGAATGGGGTAAGGGCAGATGTGCAGAAAATAGAGGAGATGTGGGTGAGGGCAGCAAACAATGGTAGAGAAAAGTACAGGCTGGCTACACCTCACTGCACATGAATAACTCCTCCTTGGAGGGAGTTAGGAGCCCCAAGTTTCTGGGAGTGCATTCAACGGGTGATCTCACCTGATTCTCTCAACACCAATTCTTTGGACAAGGAAGCACAGCAGAATCTTCACTTCCTGAGGATATTGAGGTGAGTGAGATTCCCTTCCCTCATTCTTTTTCAGATTTTCCAGGAGCACCGTCAAGAGTATCCTAACTAGATGTTTCACTGTCTAGTATGGGAATTGCAAGGCATCTGACTGCAAATCCCTACAAAGGATTGTGTGGACTGTGGAGAGAATCATTTGGATCATTCTTCCACCCATTAGAGACTTATCTGGAGAGCTGCACACACAGGGCCCATAGCATTCTCAATGATACCTCCCATCCATTCAGCAATCTCTTTGACCCCCTACCATCAGGTAGGACATAACATAGAAGTAGGACAAGAATGTTATGATGAGAAACAGCTTCTTCCCCCAGGTCGTAAAACTACTGAATTCCCTGCTATCACTCAGGTCTCATCATATATGATGCACTGGTAGTATTATATTATTTACCTTTTAACATGTGTCATAATGCATTTTATTACTTGTTATTTTATTTGTCGTAATATTACCTTATGTGTTGTGTGCGTCAGTTATATGTTCTGTGTTGTGAACCTTGATCCTGAGGAAAGTTGTCATATTTGGTAGCATATGTGCATGCAATTGAATGGTAATAAACGTGAATTTGAACTCGAATTAGTGTGGAAAGAGGTATAGTCAATATAACTGAACGTCAATAGGCGTGTGAAAGATATCAATGGATAGTCCATCTCCTGAAATAGAGACAGAGTAAAAAAAAGGAGAAAAATATCAAAGACAGACGAAGCAAATTTGAAGGCAGTGTGGAAATTGGAGACAAAGTTAATCAAATTGATAAGCTCAACGTGGATGCAGGAAGCAGAATCAAAGCACTGATGAATGTAGCTGAGGAAAAGTTAGAGAGTGTTATCAGATGGGATAGTGTTCTATTGTGCTTGGGGGATCAAGACGCAACATATAACATATGCAGAAGTCTTTATAATGCAAGTTCTTGCCATTGTGCTGAGTGAGATCATGCAGCAAGTTCATTGATAGTAGATAAGTAGTTGGAGAATGGTCAGATGGCATGAATATATAACAGTAAATCACAGGGACATGAATCCAAAACATTACATCACAGGATCATGTATCTAGAACAGTATGTCACAGAGGCATAGATTTAGAGCAGTACATCACATAAATGTGAATATAGAACAGTCCATCATGAGGATGTGAATTTAGAACAGTGCATCACAGAGACATTAACCCAGAACAGCACATCACAGGAACTTCAATCTAGAGCAATGCATCACTGGGACATGGATCAACAGCAGCACATGAATCTAGAAAAACACATGACAGGAACATGAATCAGGAACAGTATATCAAGAAACATGAATCAAGAATGGCACATCACAGGGATATGCCTAGTACAGTATATCACATTTGCACAATTCTAGAACAACAATTGATGTTGACGTGAATCTAGAACTGTATACCACAGAGACACGGGTCTAGAACAGTGCACCGTTAAGGTATTAATCTAGAACCACACACAATGGGAACAAGAACCTAGAACAACCCATCACATGGGCACAAATATAGAACAGTGCATTACATTAACATGATTCTAGAGCAGTACATCACATTAACATGAATCTAGAGCAGTACATCACAGGAACATAAATTTGTCAACAGTTAATTCATGAAAGAATGCCTAACAAAGGTAATTTAAACAAGCTTCTGTGAATGTTAGAAATGCAGAACATGCTATTAGTACACAATACAATCTACAACATGTGAAATAACACTCTGTTGCCAGTTGATGAACTTTCATTATATTGTATTGAACAATACCGACCTGAAGAATGAAGGAATTGGACTTCTTGGTTCCTTAATAGCAGGTTATTTATGGTCTGCCCCTTTAGGTGACTTGGAAGCAAGGCGCCAATCTCTTATTCGTCAGTGAAAACCTGCTACAGTGCATCTTTGCCTAATGACAAACTGAGCACCGTGTGATTCATACTTCCCATACTCAGTAGCTTCCAGGTATATACTTATCATCAACACAGACAACTCCATCTAATTTTGTAACATACCCAACTTAGTATAGATATTCAATGCAATTGCAGGCATGTTAAAAATGTGCATTTAGCGGAGCACAAGAATATTGTAATAGAATGTTGAGACCCTAAATTTGTATAATCTGTTAAGATTGGTTACACGTTCTCTGAAAAATATAGTTTATTGTTTCAATAATTATATTTCAGTAGTTCTAACTCAATCTCATTGCATACTTTCTTTAAATAAATAAAACTTGCTATAAATTATATATTATAACAGTGAAGTCACATTTCAATTTCCCCTTTTGAATGAACACAGGGACAAGCTTGAGCCTGTTCTTCCATAAAACCCAGTTTGAAACTAAGCCATAATATATTATTGTGATATTGCTTCAAAACAGTCAGTCCTTTCCATTACATAAATCTAAGCACTCCACCTCCCCCCCGCCAAACTCACTTCATCTCTCCAAGTGACAGCACTCATCCCAGTAAACTCCTTGTGCCTGGCTATTGAATGCTATATACATACAATCTCTTGCTCTCATTCTCAAGGCTGTATAAAATTGATTTCTGACAGTCATGGAGGTGATACTGCTTAATGCACTTCAACAGTATATTGACAGAATTCTGAACTATTACTTGAGTTGCAAATAAGTGCAGCCATTAGCCATTACCATTTACATCACTAAGATTCCTGAGGTTGCTACTTCATTCAAATCAGGCTCGTGGGTGTCCTCTCCAGTACTTATATCTTCACACTTCTGTCTGTGTTTGATAGGGAACAATTCCGTCTTTCAGCTAAAAGACAGTTTGCTTATTAGAAATAGTATTATCTGGGCAGTCAAACTGGATACATTCCTTTGGCCTTCTGTCATGAAGCTATTTGAACCAAGGAAGCAGAAACCTCTTTGTACCTCTAGCTATGCTTTTCTTGTGAGAGATGCCTATTGGTTCCAGCATCAATTGTCTATACTGATTAGAAAGTCCCAGAGAAAGCAGAATTCCAGTGCAATTTTATCCCTGTTGGATTCTGGTCAGGGTCACATGGAAAAGCCATGGCTTTTACTCTGTGAATCTTGTACAAAATGCATCTGTCTAGCAAATAACCAAATCTTGCATACCATCAGAATAGTATCAAGCAAATCAACATATTATTCGGCACCACACACAAAATGCTGGAGGAACTCAGCAGGCCAGGCAGCATCTACGGAAAAGAGTACAGTCAACATTTCAGGCTGAGAACCTGAAAGGCACAGCATTTTGTGTGTGTTGCTTGAATTTCCAACATCTGCAGATTTTCTCTTGTTTGGTATAATCTAGTACAATGGTCAATGCCCATAGGGGGGTCAATAGTTTACTAGTATTGGAAACCCCTGATTTTTAATAATACTTTTTAAAAGATATGTACTTCTTAACAAACACGTGCATTTTTCACACTCACTGGCAGAAAGCAGTATAATATCTGAACTAACAGTTTATCTCCTTTCTCATCTTTGATTGGCTAAGTATTAGCACCTTACCCACGTGATGTAATTGTTTTAATTATGTAGCCTATTAACTAAATCATTCTTATCAAAGGATTTTTTCTTATCTTATTATAAAAGTAGATTTTTTTTTCTGAAGAAACATCTTTATTCCTTTGTCATTGTTTCTCAGCTCTTTACTTAGCTTGCTTAGTATTTGTATGGTTGTTTGTATTCTAACATAAACTGAACTCTCAACAACAAGACTGCTCATCATTCTTGACTGCAGGAATCAGAAAATAAACAGATTTAATACCAGTGAAAAATTGTGCTGCAACATTGTTCAGGTAGACCTGCCCAGCACCTAAATGTGATTGAACCAGCATGGCTTAAAGTAATGGTTAAGTTAGTTCATTAGTCTAGATAGATAGATAGATACTTTATTCATCCCCATGGGGAAATTCAACTTTTTTTCCAATGTCCCATACACTTGTTGTAGCAAAACTAATTACATACAATACTTAACTCAGTAAAAAAATATGATATGCATTTAAATCACCATCTCAAAAAACATTAATAATAGCTTTTAAAAAGTTCTTAAGTCCTGGCGGTAGAATTGTAAAGCCTAATGGCATTGGGGAGTATTGACCTCTTCATCCTGTCTGAGGAGCATTGCATCGATAGTAACCTGTCACTGAAACTGCTTCTCTGTCTCTAGATGGTGCTATGTAGAGGATGTTCAGAGTTATCCATAATTGACCATAGCCTACTCAGCGCCCTTCGCTCAGCTACCGATGTTAAACTCTCCAGTACTTTGCCCACGACAGAGCCCGCCTTCCTTACCAGCTTATTAAGACGTGAGGCGTCCCTCTTCTTAATGCTTCCTCCCCAACACGCCACCACAAAGAAGAGGGCGCTCTCCACAACTGACCTATAGAACATCTTCAGCATCTCACTACAGACATTGAATGACGCCAACCTTCTTAGGAAGTACAGTCGACTCTGTGCCTTCCTGCACAAGGCATCTGTGTTGGCAGTCCAGTCAAGCTTCTCGTCTAACTGTACTCCCAGATACTTGTAGGTCTTAACCTGCTCCACACATTCTCCATTAATGATCACTGGCTCCATATGAGGCCTAGATCTCCTAAAGTCCACCACCATCTCCTTGGTCTTGGTGATATTGAGACACAGGTAGTTTGAGTTGCACCATATCACAAAGTCCTGTATCAGTTTCCTATACTCCTCCTCCTGTCCATTCCTGACACACCCCACTATGGCCGTGTCATCAGCGAACTTCTGCACATGGCAGGACTCTGAGTTATATTGGAAGTCTGATGTGTACAGGGTGAACAGGACCGGAGAGAGTACGGTTCCCTGCGGCGCCCCTGTGCTGCTGACCACCGTGTCAGACCTACAGTCTCCCAACCGCACATACTGAGGTCTATCTGTCAAGTAGTCCACTATCCAATCCACCATGTGAGAGTCTACTCCCATCTCCGTTAGTTTGTGCCTTAAGATCTTGGGCTGGATGGTGTTAAAGGCACTAGAGAAGTCAAGGAATGTAATCCTCACAGCACAACTGACCCCCTCTAGGTGAGAGAGTGAAGTTAGTCTAACTAACTTCATTAGTTTACAGGCTAGTTGTATTAACTTAGATTCCAGTTGCCAGATATATATTGACTTGCTGAATGGGGCTCTGCTGCAATTAAAGTGAATGCCTTCCTGGATCTTATAGGAGGGCAGTAAACCAAATCTTGAAGAATTGGTCCTGAAGAAGGGGCTTGGCGCAAAATGTCGACTGTTTACTCTTTTCCATAGCTGCTGCCTAACTTGCTGAGTTCCTGCAGCACTGTGTGTGTTTTGCTTAGTAAACCGAATTGCTGTGTCCCTGAAATTGCAGAAAAGACAATGAGCCTAAGGGTAGCCAATTTATTTCCCTGAAATGAATGAGATAGGTTTTCACAATATGATCATTTTATGATGTTGTTACTTAAATCAGCTATTTAAAGTAAAATCAGAATTCAATTAGCAGAATTAAAATTTTCCCGCTGTGCTAGTCTTGTTTGAATCTACTTCTTTGGATTGTTAGTGCATGTCTCTGGAAGTGTGTAACGTAGTCACTGTGCTACCATTCCCACAGAAGATTTTTATTCTTGTGCAGGCCCAATGAACAAACTTAACCCCATTTAGTTTAGCACATTATTGTGGAAACTACGGCATTTTATTTTTATTTTCATGTTTAATGGCAGCATTTGCTGTTCAAAATATGCTTAGGCTTTTTTTGGCTCAGTGCATTCATTTTTGTTGTTATAAAATTGCCACTAACGCACTTAAACAAATCAAACTTACTTCCATAGGTTATTAAGCACAATGCTTTAATATTGAATACACAGATGACAATACTCCACCATAATGAAAAAAAAATCAAGAACACCCACAGAAACTAAACTTACAGCAAAATCAGAAAAAAAATCATGAAATGTCATAAAAATACTCTTTTTTGTGTTCTGCATCTGAAGCAAGCAGTTTGATAATAGTGGCTTATTTGCCTTAGATCCATTTTAGATCAGTGCCCAAGAACTCTGAATGACTGATTGATGAAATGCATGGATTTTTTTTCTACTCTGTGTAACTTTACCTGCTCACACATTTGCATTGTCAAGACAGTCTGTAACCTACCAATATCACTTTTGAACAGGATATCATAATATTTGATATTTTTGACTCAGAATCTAAATTGGAATAGCAATGTTGCCAGGACAGCCTGTAAGCATGGAAGGTGGCATTAGATCCCATAGGGCTACAAAATTACTTTGCCCCCAATTAAGCTAAATACTAATGTGGGAAATCTATATTAGCTTCATCCAGAAGGAGCAATTACTGATTTCACATGAAATGGTAGATACAATATATAAGCAATTGATGTCTTGGGCATTTAACAAAGCTAAGTGTTGTAAACATCGTTGCATTTCTGTAGATATGCTAAAGAGAAAACTTATCAAAGTCATCCCTCATGGTGATAGGCCTAAAAGTGACCTTCCAATGGAAACAGTGACAGGGAATAACAAGGCAGACTCTGATCATGTAATGTTAGGATCGTGACCTAATAGGGCACTCACCATCTCCCAGGTATGACCAGTCATATGATAAATGTTGACGGACAACATCTTATTGGTTACAGTATATCCTCAAATTACAAACAGAATTAGCAGCTCAACACAATTTTAGCCAATGCCTTTCTGCACTGTTTGGAAAACTTGCAGTCTCTATGTAAGTTTTTGCTTATGATGCTCTTTGTTCTTCAGCAAAGAAGAACTTTGCTCTCTTGGAGAATAGAGCATCTAAGATGTCGCCAATGTGATGTCCTGGATGTTTTATCAGTCACTCATCATTGTATCTATTAGTGATTCAGTTGTCACCATCAGATCAAAGGTGGTGACAAATTGGCATACAGGAGGAAGATTGAAAATCTGGTTGAATAGTGTCACAACAACAACCTTTCACTCAACGTCAGAAAAACCATAGAGCTGATCTACAACAGCAAAAAACTGATGGTCCATAAGCCAGTCCTCATTAAGGGATTGGTCATGAGAAGGATTGGTATCTTTAAATTCCTTGATGTAACCACATCAGAGGATCTGTCCTGAGATCAGCACTTGGGCTATCACCACAGTGTCTCTACATTTATTGAAGTTTTCACTGATTCACCTGTAATCTAAAACTTTGACAAACCTCTATAGATATAGTAATCTGACTGGTTGCATCATGACTTGGAGTGTAAACACCAATTCCCAGTGATGGATACATCCCAGCATATCACAGGCAAAACCCTCCCCATAACTGATCACATCTACAAGGAGCACTGGCACAAGAAAACAGCATTCAGCATCAAAGACACCCATCATTCAGCCATGCTCTCTTCTTGATACTACACCAGGCAGGAAATAAAGCTGCCATTCCACTCAGTTCAGGAACAAATATTGCTCAACAACCATCAGGCTCCAGAACCAGTGTGGTTAACTTCACTCAATCTCAACACCAAACTGATTCCACAACCTAAGGACCCACTTTCTAGGACTCTACATCTCTTGTTTTCTGTATTTATTTCACTTGGCTATTTCATTTATTTATCTATCTAACTATCTATTTATTTGTTTATGTGTATATCTATCTGCTTTTTACACAATTGGTTTTCTTTTGCACATTGGTTGTTTATCAGTCTTTGCTTACCTATAGTTTTAAAATTCTGTTGTATTTCTTTATTTTGCTGCAAGTGCCTGCAAGAAAATGAATCTCAGGGTAGTAAATGGTGACATATGCATATACTTTGATGATGAATTTACTTTGAACTCTGAACTTTGAACTTTGAATGTAAGAGTGTGTTGCAATCTAAGAAGTACTGTAACTATGGCCTGTTCATCTTGCTCAGAACCAGAACTGCATTGTCAATATCTGCCTATGTAGCAAGTGGCATTCATCTGCTAAGACTTCCTTACTGGAAAAGAATTGTTGAATACATTTGGCTTCAATGAGATGTAAATAGAAGTGTTGATTAGTACTCAAGGCCTCTTGCAGAGGGTTCTTCTTTCCTTTTCAAGCAGGTTTCCATGTTCTGCAGACAATCTGCTCATTGTCCCTTACATATTCCATTGTCAGGGGAAGAGCAACCTAAACTCCAGGTCTGGCCGAAGTCAATTCCCAAAGACATGAAGTGAGGGCACTCAGTCATACCTTATCAGAATCAGAATGCAGTTTTATATCACTGACATACAACATGAATTTTGTTGCAATATCCTTATACCATTCCTTTTCCAAAACTTCTGCAAGAACAACCAACACCAAGCACTGTCTTCGTCCAAGTCTATGGAATTGAATCCATCACTAGTAGAAAAGTAACTGATGTTCAGTTTAACCACGGCAGGTAGCACTTGTTCATCTTATTGATCAAAGTCAGAATCCCTGATTGATCTTATTGATTTTAGCTGCATCACAAAGATCCAGCCTGACAGAACTACTATCAGCTCAGTAATGCGTACAATCTGATTTGCCTCCTGATATATGAGGACATCTCTTGTCTGAGTACATTTCAAAATATGATGACAGATACAAGACATACTACCGGTATCTGCATGCCTATTGTACATTGTACTTTAGCCAATTTGGCATCAATAACAACAAAACTAATGCTATACAGCTCAATTCATGCACCTACAGTAAATGCTTTTCCCAAATGCCCTAAAATAATTAGGTAAAGATCATTTCTAGTGACTCTAATAAATTATTAATAACTGTCAGAAATAATATAACAGAGAATCTGTGGAATTGAATTTAGTAACACTATTAATGAAATCTTTAAATTTAGAATCTGTTGCCGTAATGTAACAAAGCTCGTAACAATGTGTTGATACTGAATGAAAAAATCGGATCACGTTATGCAACCTACAGTTTCTGCTGTCAAAATAAATCACAGTAATTGTATCTATCTTTGGTAGCTATTGTTCTTACCCAAAATATTGTCATGTTACATAATAAATTAATGTAAATTAATATAAAATATCATATTGTTGTACTGTTCCAAGCTACAGGGGCAATCTGGGATTTCTACTGTCTGCTGAAGGTCAAATCAAAATTACTTTCAGTTTTAATACAGATCTCTGATTAGTTTTCACTGCCCATTATTATTATTTTGTCCAGGTAGAAAGCTAATCACTTTCTTTATTACAGTGTAGTCCATCCCAGGTTAAGAACACTGGTGTTATGAAAACCCCCACATAAACAATGAGCTCTCATTACGTTATTAAACTTAAAAGTCTGATACATGTATATATATTTCTGTTTCTACAAATAGAAGAACTAGTTCTAGCTCTCCGCTCATAGAAGTTGTTCTTTCTTTTCAGTGTTACGTGCTTTTCATGCTATTCATTGTAATGTTCTGGAAATACAGTTAGCATTTTGAACTACTTTTGTGTATTCTCTATCTTGTGGATAAAATTAACTTACAGACATTTGGTGGTGTGGGACTTCAGGCTTCTGTACCTCCTGCCCAGTGGGAGTTGTAAGAAGATATGGCCTGGATGGAGGGGATCATTGATGATGGATGTTGCCTTCTTGAGGGAGTGTCTGCTGTAGATGCTACCAATGGTGGGGAGGATTGTGCCACTGACGTACTGGGCTAAACCCACTACTCTGCACTTTTTAAGCATTCAGATTGCCATACCAGAATATGATGCAACTAGTCAGAAGTTTGTTAGAGTGGTAGCATGCTGAACCTTCTTAAACTCCTAAAAAAATTAAAGATTCTAATGTGCCTTCCTTGTGATCGTATGTATGAGTGGTGCCCAGGACAACTCATCCTGTATGTTAATGCAGAGGAGTTTAAAGCTGCTCATTCTCTCTACCATCAATGTGTAGAATGGCACATGTTCACCCTCTTTCTGCTTCCTTAAAACAACAATCAGCTCTTTCGTTTTATTGCCACTGTTGTTGTTGGGACATCACTCTACCAGGAGACCTATCACACTCCTGTACACACTCATTACCATCTGTGATTCATCTGACAACAATAGTGTTGCCAGCAAACCTGCATGTAGCCCTGGAGCTTTGCTTAGCCACTTAGTCATGTGAGTAAAGAGAGCAGGGCAGGAGGCTAAGCATTCATGCTTGAGGTGCCCCTGTATTGAAAGTCCATGATTCTTCCATTGACATGCATCTTCCTCACAAAGAAAACATCTGAAGTAGTATCTATTGAGTTACATAAAACAAGCTATAACTCACATGGGAACCATAGGTCAGACTTCACAAACAGTGGCTGGTGCATTGCCTGAAGGAAATAATGTAATATCAGCTTAAACTGAAAAATGATGTAGTTCACAATAATATTGTTAAACTCTTCTTCTAATGATGAAACCTTTACTTATCTCTGTAACTGGACACCCAATTTCCTGATTAGCAGATATTCCATCAGTGAGGATTGGTAATATCAGCTCCACGTCACTGGCCATCAACACAGGTGCACCTCAAGGCAGTGTGCTTAACTCCTCTCTACTCAGGTGACTGTGTGGTTAAGCACAGCTCCAGTGGCATCTGCTGATGACACTGCTTTTGTTGGATGAATCACCAGGAGTGATGAGTCCTTCTTTCAAGAAGGAGCTCGATAGGTATCTTATGGATAGGGGAATCAAGGGATATGGGGACAAGGCAGGAACCGGGTATTGATAGTAGATGATCAGCCATGATCTCAAAATGGCAGTGCTGGCTCGAAGGGCCGAATGGTCTACTTCTGCACCTATTGTCTATTGTCTATTGTCTATAACTTACCAGAGTGAGGTAGAATATCTGGCTGAACAGTGATCCAACAACAACCTCTCACTTAATGTGAGCTGGCTGTTGATTTCAGAAAGGGAAAGGGGGGGAAAACATGTGCTGATCTCTTTTGGGGGGTTGGCAGTGAAGAGAGTCAGCAGCTTTAAAATCCTGATCATTTACATATCGGATGAACTGTCCTGGGCCCAGTATGCATGTAACCAGGTGACCGTTGAATATATATTTTTATTGTTAAAGTGCACTTTTGTATTGCCCTTAGTAATGTTAAAATAGCTGCCTGTGCCTTTAAAAGAAAATAATGTCATTTTGCATGTGTGGAGTAGAACGAAGAGTTGCCATGTTCTAGAGAGAATGACGTTCAAAGGCTTTTCCCGGGTTTCGCGAGGAAAGATTTTCGCGAGAAAATTAATCAGCACTGGATTGCGTGAATGGGAAACATTCCTTATCGGCCTACTAGCATGAGCGAGGAGAACTCGTTTTAGGGTCCAGTCTATGTGTATTTGGAAGTTAAGCACATGTGTGACAATAATTGTCACTACCATATTGGTTTTGTATATTTTGTTTTAGTTATTTCCATACTGCATACGTAACAAGGGTGTGTTCCGAAATTAAGCTGAAATTGTAATAGTGTTCGTCATTTTTATTTTGATACCCTCTTTCTGCGTTACAACATCTGAAGCAGATAAAGGAATTAAAAACCCAAAAAAGTACTTGCATGTGTAGTTTTCCCCAGGCTACAAAATATATATACAATCAAAGGAAGGTGTGTCACTGCCTTTAATTTTTTGAAGGTTAAGGAAGTTTAGCTTGTCACCAACTCGCTGACTCGTTACGTCATGTATGGCAATTCAAATGCATAGGAAGTTGCAGAGAAGTGAACTCACGTCATACATCACAGGCACATACCTCCCCACCATCATTAGAACCTACCGTAGACACTGCCTCAAGGAGGCAACATCTAACATCAAAGATCCCTACCATCCAAGCCATACTATCTTCTCACAACTCCCACACAAATAGGTGTCCATAAGTCTTATAATATACAAAAATCACTCAATATGTTAAGCATACCTCTAGAGTATTAAAATGAATGGCATCAAAAGCACAGCTACTAAAGGGAAAGAGAGAACTAGTTCTACCATTTGTACACTTTAAAGAGGTTATGGAAGTTCAGCTTGTCACTAATCTCTCCAATAAACATTTACAGAGATGCAGTGTCTCCCCGTCTGGTCCTCATCCACATCAGGTGTGTTCACCTCTACTACAAAAGATCTGGAGGGGTTCGGATGGCCGAGAATGGGAGCAGTGATGAAGCATCTCTTGAGCTTCTGAAAACAAGGTATACGGCAACAGACCAGGTTATCTGCAAGGTAGGTGACTTGGTGAGGGAGATGAGAGGAGCAAAGATTTGGCTGTAGTTCTTGATGAAATCGAAGCAGAAGTTGGAGAAGCAAAGAAGTGTTGTAGAAGTGTTTGAGGGAGTGTGGTCAGGGCCATTCAATGATTTCACACGCTTTCCTTTGGTCCATAGTTACACCTTGGTGATGAAAGGATGGAACCCAAGAAAGAAATAACAGGAGTGTGTGTAACTGCCAATTCTCTATCATTGCAGTACAGTTGATTTTCGAGGAGATGCTAGCTAAAGACAGAATAGATATGACAGGTCTTGTGAGTACTTGGAAAAGATGAGAATGATGTTGTTCGAAGTAAAATTTATTATCAGAGTATGTATATGTTACCATATTCAATCCTAAGATTCTTTTTCCTGCAGACATATTTAGCAAATCTATAGACCAGTAAATATTAACAGGAACAGGAAGCAACAAATTGTGCAAATGGAAAAATAAATAAATAGCAATAAATAATGAGAGCATAAAATAACAAGATAAAGAGTCCTTAAAGTGAGACCATTGGGTGTGGGAACACCAGAAGTAGAGTGAGTGTAGTTATCCTCTTTTGTTCAAGAGCTTGATGGTTGAGAGGTAATAACTTTTCTTGAACTTGGTGGTGCGAGCTCTGAGGCGCCTGTGCCTTCCACAGCAAGGAAGTCTGAGTGGCGAGGATCTTTGATGATGGATGCTGATTTCTATGACAAAGTTTCATGTAGATGTGCTTAATGACTGGGAGAGCTTTACCCATGATGTACTGGGACAGATCTATTAACTTTTGTAGGATTTTCTGCTCAAAGGCATTGGTGTTCCCGTACCAGGCCATAATTCAGCCAGTCAACACACTTTCCACCATACATCTATAGAAACCTGTCAAGATTGTGATGACATCCTGAATCTCTACTAACTCCTGAGGAAGTAGAGTTACTTTCTTTGTATGCTTTCTTTGCAATTATATTTATATGATGGGTCTAGGATAGGTCTTCAGAGATGGTTACACCCAGGAATTTAACATTACTGACCCTCTCTACCTCTGATCCTCCAACGAGTATTGGCTCGTGGAACTCTGATTTCTCTCTCATGATGTCTACAATCATTTCCTTGATCTTGTTGATATTGAGTGAGAAGTTGTTGTTATTACACCACTCAGCTAATTTTTCAGTATATGCTGATTCATCACCATCTTTGATACGGCTCACTATAGTGGTGTTATCAGCAAACTTGTACATGGTGTTGGAGCTGTGAGCTGAAACCAGGGACATCCTAAGATGACAGGAGTGTTGGGTGAATCAATCAGGAGGAAATGGATTGACTCACAGTGTTCACCGAAGCTTGTGTGCAGGGGCCATGTGTATGCTCTGACCAAGGGGTGTCTGCCAATGACTGTGATGCAAATGGGATGAGAGGACAGGCTGGAAAAGGAGTCCAAACTGCACACGCACAATCCGATCCAGAAAGTTGACTGCTGTACCAGAATCCACCAGCACCTCTGGTGCGCATGGAAGAAGGTAAAGAGAGTGAGTCAGACTTTGGTGCTGGAATGAGAGGCCAGGGAGAACTTATCAGGTAGAAGGCCCCTACTTCTACCAGGTAGAAGGTCTCTACTTGGTTGTGCCGTTTTCCCAGATGCAGTGGGCAGTTGATGTGTGAGTGATCGGTGGCTCTGCAGTAAGTGCACGAATTGTTTCTCCACTGATGCACAAACTCTTTTTGGGGTGGGATGGAAATTAACTGCATGAGTTCTGGAGCCATTGATGATGAGGACCAAATGCAGAGCAGCGGAGGTGATTAAGCAGTGAGAGACACTTTAATAATAAACTGCAAAATATCAAGCCACAAGAGAGAACAGATGCTTAACACAACTAGGTAACAGAATGTTGGGAGCAACTGGTTAAGCCTGATAGGTTTAATGGGTGAACAAAGACTATGGATGAGAGTTTAGTTTAAATAGGCTGCAGGTGATGAGTCAGAAATGTGTGCTGGTGATCCCTGTTGGTTGGATGGAGACTGGGAGGAGTCTGCTTGTGCAGGCCTGACAAACTCCAAAAAGGTAAGAGTTTCTGTTACATCTTTATGGTGTTCAGCTTGCTTTAGTCAACAGATGGGTACACTGGTCCTGAACCTTATTTATTAAATTCTATGTAGGGTTTATCAATTATAATTTAAGGAGATAGCCCTCACTATTTGACAAGCAGCTACAAATCTGACATTAAGTTGTGAAAAGATCAAATTGTGTGACTTGCCATAGTGTAACTTGAGTTATTCTGGAACTAATCTTCTGCCTTTTTCTTGTCATATGGTAATGTTCATCTTTGTCCTTCAATAAATCAGACCCAGATCTGTACTGAGTGGGCACCACAAAATGCTGTTACGTTTTTGTCTTGTTTCAGGGTTGGGTTTCTAGTCACCATACACTGAGTTAGAGCTCAAATTTCTGTCAGTGTAACCATTAAATAAAAATTAAAAAAAAACAAATGGCAATTCACCTTCCCCAAGCTTCTCTAGTCTTCCCAAAGATGTGTGTTGGTAGAACACATACCAGTCCTCAGCAAGATGCCAGTAATGGAAAGGGCAAACAGCTTTCATTTCTTGGGTGTCAACACTTAGGAAGATTATTTCAATTCATCAAGGACTCTATCAAGTTTATTTTGATGTACTTCAGCGAACAGTCTAACTGTTTACATTACCTTCTGGTATGGAGGTACCAATACACAGGATCAGACAAAGCTGCAGAGGCTTGTAAACTCTGCTAGCTCCATGGGAACAAACCTCCTCCCAATGGAGGACATACTCAAAAGGTAGTGCCTCAAGAAGGCAGCATCCACCTTTATGGACCCTCACCATCCAGGATATGCCCTCCTCTCATTGCTACTGTCAGGAAGGAGGTACAGGACACGCACACAACATTTTGGTAACAGCTTCTTCCCCTCCACCATCAGATTTCTGGAGGGATCATGAACACTACATTATTTGTTTTCTTTTTGCACCACCTATTTGTATATAATTATGATTATAACTTAATGTATTTTTATGTATTGCACTATACTGCTGCTGCAAAAGGAAAAAAATGCACAACCTAAATCAGTGATAGTAAACTGGATTCAGATTATAATCCTTGATGCTTGTGGGTTAAGTGTGATTGTTGGACCACCCCTCCTTAATATTTCTTGTCTATCTGCATATCTCCTTGACATTTGAACTCGAGGTTTCACTTACAGAGGATCAGATCCGGGCTTTCAAAATCCATTAATACAGCATTTAAATATTATTTAGACCCTTTAATCCAGTGTGAGAATTTGATATCATTCAATACTGCAGAATAATTGGCTTTCAGGTTGAAGATATTGTACTGAGTAAATAACTATAAGCAACTAGATAACAATGTGGTCACTACCTTGATAACATTGCTTTTTGTTAAATAATGAGGTTTATCTATATGAAAACTTCAGTGAACAGTTAACATATTAATTTGCATATCACAAAATACAGTATGATGAGTAACTTGACATAATAAATTACATCTACAAAAAATTTAAATTGCATTCTATTAAAATTTTGCAGAATGTTTATAAGAAAACCAGGAGTATCACAGGCTAAATCCTGTATTTGAACAAGCATGGATAATCTCTTTATTTGCTTCATAAAAACATTGCTTGGATCCTATGAAAGATGAACATACATTTCTGAGAGTGTGGCTAAATCATGCATTTAATTTCATGGCTATACTGCTATGTTGCCTTCATTGGAGCTGTGTTACTAGTTAATTGGAGGAAATATTAAGACACCTGGATCCTTACTGAGGAAACATGTTGTGGTGACTGAATAAAGAGACACTGAAGCTGTTAGATATAGAAGTCTTCATTCAGCAAAACAAATGCATGTCATACTGGAGACACTTTTAAGAAAAAGAAGCCTCATAAATTCAAAGTACATCACATTTTTTATACCCTTAAGATCAATGGTAACTCAGTCCAGTTTCAATAGTTACAATGACATTGTTTACTTCAATACTTCGGGTTGACAATGCTTTATTTGAGTTGCATGTAATTTTTAAACACCTAAATCTTCACACCAACACTCTGGTTGAGGCTATGTCCACACTAGACTGGATAATTTTGAAAATGCCGGTTTCGCGTTAAAACGATAGGCGTCCACACTCTGCATTTTTAAAAAATATCTCTATCCATATTGAAACGGAGATTTCGGCAAATCTCCTCCAGCACATGCGCAGGACACATCTACCGAAAACAAGCAACATGTTTAGTGTCAAATCTTGCCGTGAAAGTGCATGTTTGTGTAGTTACAAACTAGAAAAACGTAAAATGACGGACAGCTGTTGGCTTTTGCGCAGGAGAACTTAAAAGTAAAAAAAAACAAATACTGGAGCGTACGGAGGCAACCGACAGGGAGTTCACGGACTGATTGACCCGGCTGATGACGAACATTGAAAAACCGACCAAATCTGTTGTATTAATAAAGCACCTTGTTTAAATGTATAAAACATGTCTGCATCAGTGTAAACTTGTATTTCCATACAATGTCACACATCTATTGTCAGAGAAGTACTTGCATAAATGGGTAAACCACCTTCATACGAGCAAGGACAGAAAAGAGGGAAAAGTGAGTATACTTATTTATTCAGTAAGTTATGGGTCAAGGTATTTGGTGAGTACATTTCTAACTCTTCTGGTGTCAGATTCGTTGTCGTCTGTTCTGAAATTGTTAGGTTGCGTTCAAGAAAACAATGAAATAGCGCGCTGCCGTCTGACAGCGTTTTCATATTTCTCCGGTTACCCCGTCCACACTGATCCGGCCAATCTGGCGTTTTCAAAAATATCCACTTTGGAGAGTGTTTCTGAAAAGCTCTGGTTTTGGGGGACGAAAACGCAGTTTGAGTGTGGACGAAGGGTAAAAACAAAGAGAAAAAGCTTTGGTTATGGATTTATCCGGTGTAGTGTGGACGTAGTGGCAATGTCAATCTCCACTGTCTCTTTGCTGCATTCATGCATTTGCAGAAATCTCAGGTCAATGGGTGTTTCCTGCTTTGCAAATGACCCCATTCTGCAGTTCTAAGAACACCATTGTTCTGAGGTGCATCCTAAACTCGATCTGCAATCCACATTCAAATCTGAAGGCTAATTGTTATTGAAGTTAACATTTGTTATATGCCATAACTCCAGAATATACCCTAACACATGCAATCTGAAATGAAAAAAAAAATGCATGTTTATATGGAAGAAGGGGAGTGGGAGTAATTGATCATTTTCAAAAAATAGACGTACACTCAATACCCACTTTATTAGATGCATTCTCTACCTAATAGTATATTGGTTGTCTACTCATGGTCTTCTGCTGCCGTAGCCCATCCATTTCAAGGTTCAATACATTGTACACTCAGAGATGCTCTTTTGCACACCACTGTTGTAACACATCTGTGTTTTTTTTATGCAGTGAGTTTCTGTCACATGATTGGCTGATTAGATATTTGCATTAACGAACATGTGTACACATAAACCTAAAAATATGGCCATTGAATGTAGGTGGGATAAGGCATCAACATTCATTCTTTATTTTCCAGTTCAACGACGTAGTGCATTTAAACCAATGATAATTAGCTTAGCGTTCTAATCCTCTATTGGTAAATACATACATACATAGTGGTAATTATAAATACGTTGATTTCCTTGTTTACAGAAATATAAAATATATCAACATAAATATTATCAGATTTTTTTTCGTAAGCTCCTCTGCTTTTCTGTCATGCTAATTTAAAGCTGCAACTCTGAGAGGTAGAATTATCAAATTTTGTTTTGGAATTAGACAGGCATATCAATTATTATTATGGGTCTTACACGGCAGAAAACAAGAGAGGGGTTTCAGCTTTCCTCTCTTCCTACCCTATCATCACTGACTAATTAAACAAAAGACTTTTTTTAAATTTCAGAAAATATGATATACATTATACTTGAACAAAACATATCATCACCATATCTGGTGAAAATTCTGACTATTTTATCTTTGAAAGCAAATTAAATATTTTAATCATTTATTTCTTTCACGGGAATTTCACAGCACCTTGAAATTTGCTGTAGACAAGATTTCTTACAAGGGTCGAAGAAGGTTGAAAGTTTGAAAGGTTCATTTATTATCAGAGTGTGTAACTCTGAAACTCTTCCCCAGATAGCCATAAAATCAAGAAAGAACAGCAGCACAATCATCAACCCTGAAATCCCTCCTTCCCAGTAAAAAAAAAGAGCAAAACTGGAACAGGGACATCGACCCACAAAACCCCTTCCCCTGCACACACAAAAAAGAAAAAGATAGGGCAAAAAACACCATATAAAAAAACAATAAGAATGGAAAATGTCTCTTGTCCTAGTCCATATCCAAAACACAAGATACCTGAATAACATTGTCCTAGAGGAAACAGGCATTTCCCTCTCCGTAGCAGTGTGATTCCACTGTCGATCAAAAGGCAGTCTCCCCTCACTGTAGCAAAGCAATCCTAGCAGCGATCAAAAGGCAGGCAACTGACAGTGACCTTCTGCATTCACCTCAATGTTTCAATCCCCCTCAAACTTTAATCGGAGAACAAAGGAAGTTTTAATTGGTGAAATGAAGTTGAACATTGGCTCTCACCCTGTCCCGCAGCTCCTTGCCACACAACTTGTGCATGCTGTCTCTGATTCCTGGAATCCTCTTGGAGTCTATGAAACTGAACCACCCAAATGATCTCCAAACTGCAAATCACAGGCTCCAACGGTTCAGGATCACATTCAAGACAAAAAGGTGATGGTTATTTCTTCAGCAGTTTGAATGGGGTACGACTGCGCAAGTGCGTGGACGTCAGCCAGTGAGAACAGCGAGAAGAGTTTAAAAAGAGACACATTTATACAGCCCGCACCGGAGTAGAGGGAGACAGATTAGGAAGGCTTTGGCTCAATGGGGCTTTGGCAATAAAGGGTTGAGGTGAGGTAGGTTATCTGTGTGGAATATAGACAGAAAGTATGTGTGTGAGGCTAGTTTTCTGTGCTCGGTGTCAGAAAAACCAAGAAAAGGAAGTCATGGAGGGGTTGTCTACGGAGTCTCTGTGGGTGGAAGTTAGGAGTAGGAAGGGGTCAATAACTCTACTGGGTGTTCTTTATAGACCACCTAATAGTAACAGGGACATCAAGCAGCAGATCGTGAGACAAATTCTGCAAAGGTATAATAATAATACTCGGTGTCAGATGTGGGAGGTTCTGGAGACTTCCAACCTCCCAGACGACCATATCTGCACCAGGTGCATTGAACTGCTGCTCCTTGGGGACCGCGATAGGGAAATGGAGATGCAGCTCTGGTCAGGGAGAGTGATAGGAAGGAGTGAGAGGCAGGTAGTCATTCTGGGGCCTGAGGAGACATAAGTGGGTAACAGTCAGGAGAGGGAAGGGCAAGAGGCAGATGATAGAGAGTACCCCAGTGGCTATCCCCCTTAACAATAAGTACTCCTGTTTGAGTACTGTTGGGGGAGATGGCCTACCTGGGGGAAGCAACAGTGGTCGTGCCTCTGACACAGAGTCTGGCCCTGTAGTTCAGAAGGGTAGGGAAAAGAAGAGGATGGAATCAGTGACAGGGGACTCCATAGTCAGGGGGCCAGACAGGCGATTTTGTGGATGCAGGAAAGAAACATGGATGGCAGTTTGCCTCCCAGGTGCCAGAGTCCGGGATCTTTCTGATCACATCCACGATATCTTGAAGTGGGAAGGAGAACAGCCAGAGGTTGTGGTACAGATTGGTAACAACGACATGGGTAGGAAAAGTGAGGAGATCCTGAAAACAGACTATAGGGAGTTGGGAAGGAAGATGAGAAGCAGGACCTCAAAGGTAGTAATCTTGGGATTACTGCCTGTGTCACCTGACAGGGAGTATAGGAATAGGATGAGGTGGAGGATAAATGCATGGCCGAGGGATTGGAGCAGCGGGCAGGGATTCAGATTTCTGGATCATTGGGACCTCTTATCGGGTAGGTGTGACATGTATAAAAATGATGGGTTGCACTTGAATCCCAAGGGGACCAATATCCTGGCGGGGAGGTTTGCCAAGGCTATTGGGAGAGTTTAAACTAGAATTGCTGTGGGGGTGGGAACCAAACTGAAGTGATGGAGGAAAGGGAGGTTGGCTCACAAATAGAGAAAGTTGGAGACGGTGTGAAAGGGAGGATAGGCAGGTGATAGAGAAGGGACATGCTCAGACCAATAGTTTGAGAGGTGTCTATTTTAATGCAAAGAGTATTATGAACAAAGCAAATGAGCTTAGAGCGTGGATCAGTACTTGGAGCTATGATGTTGTGGCCATTACAGGGGTGCAGGGGCAGGAATGGCTATTTCAAGTGCCAGGCTTTAGATGTTTCAGAAAGGACAGGGAGGGAGGCAAAAGAGGTGGGGACGTGGCACTGTTGATCAGGGATAGTGTCACAGCTGCAGAAAAGGAGGAAGTCATGGAGGGGTTGTCAACGGAGTCTCTGTGGGTGGATGTTAGGAATAGGAAGGGGTTAATAAATCTACTGGGTGTTTTTAATAGACCACCCAATAGTAACAGAGATATCAAGGAGCAGATAGGGAGACAGATTCTGGAAACTGCTTTGTGGATCCAGAACTGGCTTGCCCACAGAAGACAAAGAGTGGTTGTAGATAGGTCATATTCTGCATGGAGGTCAGTGACCAGTGGTGTGCCTCAGTGATCTGTTCTGGGACCCCTACTCTTTGTGATTTGAAGTGGAGGGATGGGTTAGTAAATTTGCAGATAACACAAAGGTTGGGGGTGTTGTGGATAGTGTGGAGGGCTGTCAGAGGTTACAGTAGGACATTCATAGGATGCAAAACTGGGCTGAGAAGTGGCAGATGGTGTTCCACCCAGATAAGTGTGAGGTGGTTTATTTTGGCAGGTCAAATATGATGGCAGAATATAGCATTAATGGTAAGACTACAGGCAGTGTGGAGGATCAGAGGGATCTTAGGGTCCAAGCCCATAGGACACTCAAAGCTGCTATGCAGGTTGATTCTGTAGCTAAGAAGGCATATGGTGCATTGGCCTTCATCAACCATGGACTGAGTTTAAGAGCCGAGAGGTAAGGTTGCAGCTACACATGTCCCTCGCTTTATGAATGTTCGCTTTATGCCACTTCGGTTTTACAAAGTACCTACATTAGTAACCTGTTCAAGACGTACAAACAAGCTGGATGAACTCAGCAGGAGGGACGTGTAGATAGACCAGGCAGTCACGGAGGGAATAATCCCTGCGAAAAGCAGAGGGGTAGAGAGGGAAAGATGTGCTTAGTGGTGGGGTCCTGTTGAAGGTGGTTTGTCCCTC
This sequence comes from Hemitrygon akajei, assembly GCF_048418815.1. Lineage (NCBI taxonomy): Eukaryota > Metazoa > Chordata > Chondrichthyes > Myliobatiformes > Dasyatidae > Hemitrygon > Hemitrygon akajei. Next base: position 113,883,567 of record NC_133125.1, read on the forward strand.
CCCATAGATCTCCCACCTGGCACTTATCCCTGCAAGTGTAAGTGCTACACCTGTCCCTACACATCTCTTACCACCATCCAGGGCCCCAAACAGTCCTTCCAGGTGAGGCAACAGTTGTGAGTCTGTTGGGGTAATCTATTGCATCCAGCGCTCCTGGTGCGGCCTCCTCTACATCGGTGTGACCCGACGCAGATTGAGGGACCACTCCGTCTGCCACAACAGACAGGATCTCCCGGTTGCCACCCACTTCAACTCTGCTTCACATTCCCATTCGGATATGTCCATACATGGCCTCCTCTACTGCCATGATGAGGCCAAACTCAGGTTGGAGGAGCAACACCTCATATACTGTCTGGGTAGCTTCCAGCTCCTTGGTATGAACATCAAATCCTCCAACTTCCGGTAATTCCTTCCCTCTCCCTTCCACCATCCCACTTTCACTCTGCTTCCTCTTCTAGCTGCCTATCACCTCTGTCATGATTCTGCCTTCTTCTACTATCCATAGTGCTTTCCCCTTACATTCCTTCTTCACCGCTCCGGCCTATCCCCTCCCTGCTTCTCCTCCCCCACTCCTTGATCTTTCCTCATGGTTTTTCACCTGGCACATTCCAACCTCGCCCCACCTTTATTGGGCCCCTGCTCCCTCCTTCAGTCCTGATGAAGAGTCTTGGCACAAAATGTTGACTGCTCCTTTCAATGGATGCTGCCCGAACTGCTGAGTTCATCCAGCTTGTTTGTACGTCTTGATTTGACCATAGCATCTGCAGTGTACTTTGAGTTTAGTAACCTGTTTTTGCATTACAAAGAGGATTTTCACTTTTAAGAAAACTTTTCCCATATAAATTAATGGTTCTTCACTTTATGCCATTTCAGCTCAAGAAAGGTTTCATAGGAATGCTCTACCTTTGTAAAGGGGGGGGGGGGCGGGTGTCACCTGTATATGGAACCCTGGTCAGACCCCACTTGGAGTACTGTGCTCAGTTCTGATTGCCTCACTACAGGAAGGACCTAGAAACCATAGAAAGGGTGCAGAGGAGATTTACAAGGATGTTGCCTAGATTGAGGAGCATGCCTTATGAGAATAGGTTGAGTGAACTCGGCCTTTTCTCCTTGGAGCGACGGAGGATGAGAGGTGACCTGATAGAGGTGTGCAAGATAATGAGAAGCATTGATCTTGTGGATAGTCAGAAGCTTTCTCCCAGTGCTGAAATGGCTAGCATGACAGGGCATAGTTTTAAGGTACTTGGAAGTAGGTATAGAGGAGATGTCAGTGGTAAGGTTTTTACATAGAGAGTGGTGAGTGTGGGGAATGGGCTGCTGGTGGCAGTGGTGGGGGAAATGATAGGGTTTTTAAGAGACTCCTGGATAGGTACATGGAGCTTAGGAAAATAGAGGGCTATGGGTAAGCCCAGGTGGTTCTAAGGTAAGGACATGTTCGGCACAGCTTTGTGGGCCGAAGGGCCTGCATTGTGCTGTAGGTTTTCTATGTTTCTAAAAACAAATGTAAAAGACACAAAGTAAAGAAATAAGTTTTTATGATCTATCCAGAAGTATATATAGTTATCGAGTTCCTAATCGGGAGTAATCATGTCCCAAGACATCTGTTGTTCTCTGCAGTGCACTGAACAATGTGTTAATAATGAACAGTCGTCCCATAATGAAGTTGCAAGGCTCTCTAATCACAATTTTTCATTGACTTTTACAACAGGATTCAGTCAATATTTTTCAAAAGAAATCTTTTTGATTAAAATATTAAGTAATTCACAAGTCTGAAGTTTAAACAAAAACTTGTTTGCATGGCAGTTGTTTTCAGCCTTGTGTGGAGAAATTAGTGGGACAAATCACCAGGACTCCTGTTGAACAAAGGCTGCTAACATCATCCAGCTGTACATTAGTGTTGTAGAATATACTTCTCTCTATCACTATAACATTCAGCCTTGTTGGATTCAACAGTCAATAAACTTAGTTGAAAATCTGGAAAGTTGAAGACTTCAATGCTTAGATTGCTGCTATTCTCATAGTTTAGAATAACTAAAAGTTCTCAGACATCATTCTGAACTATCAATGATACCTACAGTACATTAAACATCATTTATACCTGAAGAACACAGACAAAATTCTGGAGGAACTCAGCAGGTCAGGCAACATCTAAGGAAGGAAATAAACAATCATTTTGTTTCCCCCAGCCAAGACCCTTCATCAGGATTGGAAAGGAAAGGTGCAAAAACCAGAATAAGATGATGAGGGATGGTCAGGTGATAGCTGAGAATATATGTGGTTGAATGTGGGTGCATGGTAGAGGGAACATGATGTAATAATCTGGGAGGTTGAAGAGGTAAAGGGCTGAAGAAGAAGGAATCAAATGATAATGGGAATGGACAATGGACTAAAAGGGAAGGAGGAGGGAAACCAGTGTGAAGTGATACAGTCAAGAGGTCTGAGAGAAGAGAAGGGGTGAGACATTATCTGCAATGGTGAACTGGAAAAGAGAGAAGGGGAGGGGATAAAAGGGGATGCAAGAGAAACTTACTGGTGCAGACTGAAAAGGAGGTGTTGCTTCTTTAACTTGAGTTTGGCCTCATGATGACACTGAGGGATTCCATTTTTTGTGGTGGACAGGACAAAGGTGCTTGACAAGGCAGTTCCATCTCTATGCAGGTCTCTCCAATTAGAAGAGCATGTACTAGGAGCATTGGATACAATAGATGGCCCAAAAAGACTTGCAGGTGAGGGAGGATGTGCAGGGACAGTTGTGCTACGAGGGAGATGAGTAGGGAGGAATAAGTGGACAAGGGAGTCACATGGAGAGTGATCTCAATGGAAGTGAAGTGGAAATAGGCAGCTAAAGATGTGCTTAGTGTTAGGATCCTAATGGAGATGTTAGAAGTTGTGGAGAATGCTGTGCTGGATACAGAGGCTCATGGAATTGGTAGTTAAGGAGAAGGGGAACCCCATCCTTGTTAAAGTAATTGGTGGATGGAGTGAGAGCAGATGTGTAGGTAATTGAAGAGATGTAAATGAAAGCAGAGTCTGATTTTTTTTTTAAAGGGACTTCTCAGATGTTCTGGAATGGAAAGCTTCATCCAGCGAACTAGTGCACTGGAGACAGAGAAACTGAGGGGAGGGAATATCATTTTTACACACAGGGTGAAGAATGGCATTGTCAAGATGACTGTGATTGCAGATATGTAAGTGATATCATTAGATGGAGACAGGGATCAAGAAAGGGAAGAGAGTTGTCAGAGATGGGCCATGTAAATTTGAGGGAAGGATAGATGTTGGAGGCAAAGTTGATGAAATTGCTAAGCTCTTCATGGGTGCAGGAAGCAGCACCAATACAGTCACCAGTATAGTGGAAAAAGAGTTGTGGAGCATTACTAGTGCATTTTTGGATAATACTGTTCAATGTAGCTGACAAAGGCAGACATAGCAAGAGCCCATGTGAGTGCCCAAGTGGGAGAAGCTGAAAGAGAAGGTGAGAACCAATTCTACCAGATGGAAGACAGTGGTGGTGGAAGGGAACTGTTTAGGGCTCTAGTCTAGAAAGATTTAGAGAGCCTTAAGGCCTTCCTGATGGGGATCGAAGTGTATTGGGAATGGATGTCTTGTGTCTATTTATAGCTGAATATCCACATTTCCAACAGTATACAGAATTATCAAAGGTGTTGTTGGCTTCAAAGCAATTTTGCTTTCATTTGAGCAGTATATCACAGACAATAGTTAAGTCACAATAAGTACATTAACAATGATTCATGGAATAACTGCAGATTCAATAATTGTAGACATAAGTTATGCAGTTTCTGTGTGATGCACAACTTTTACAATATTTGCAACATTGCATGCTTATTCTCTCAGCCGATAATCAGTGACAAACCATATCCATAAGCAGCAAAAAAGAAGTTAATTTACATAAGGCAGCTTGTGTCTTACTATGAATATATGGTTGTAAGGTTAAGACCAGCTTTATTTTCACACAATTGCATGATGTTTTAAAATTTGTTTTCACTAATAAATAGCTTGGATACTTGTGCAATTCTCTACTAATATAATGAAAATAATACAAAGCTGGAGGAACACAGTGGTTTGAGCAGCACCTGGGGTGGCAAGAGAGACATCTTCATCTCCCTCCTCAGCTGGATTCACTTATCTACCAGCCTCTGTTTCACCCCTCCCTCTCATCTCTTTATACTGGCAATACTGCTCAACCTGCTGAATTCCGTAGGTGTTGTTTTCTGTTTAGCTCCAGATTACAGCATCTGAACTCTCATTTCTCTAAAAATCATCCAAAATTATTCATTCCCAGAGTCCCCCAGCACATGGCAAATGTAAGGAACATAAACAGATATAGGTCAAAGAACATTACAGCACAGAAGCCAGAGTGTTCTTGTTTCAGCAATTAAAACTGAGTAAAGAGACAATGGTTTCACTACTGAGGGCTGTATTATCACAAACAAGAAAGTGATTAGCAGATCAGTATGGATTGTTGTGTGCATCTTATATTTTCATTTCATAAAGAAAAAGGGAAGATTGCTGAATCTATTTGTATTTCCACTCAGCCTTTGCTTAAGACATTCAAGTAGTTACATCATTTAGGACTTTAATTGGACTCAGAGATACTGATGTCACACTGCCTGTCAGTTCTAAGGATTATCTGCTCAGTTTGTGCAAACCATACTGCTTACTGGCTAGATTAATAAATTGTGAGCAAATACCAGTTCAAGTTAAACCAGGATAGCTTTCTCACTATTAAGGCTTCCTTTCTAAAGAGAGAATGCATTTTGTATTGGACACATGTTGCAGACTCTCTACTAGTGAAGCTATCCTGAGAATCAGTGAAAATTGGCAATATATAAGGGATGAGATGGTGAGAGAATGTTTTATCTGCATGATGAGTTAAACGTCCTAACACATATCATCAAGGTCGGTGAACAAGCCTTAAATTGATATATCCTGGCGATTGCACAAATAGACTTCCCTGAGGCGTCAACAGCACCAGAGGAGAACCCAGAGAAGTAATGGTTTATCTTGATGCATAATGTTCCTTGAATCCCTTTCACCCTCTTCCTGCACTCTCTTCTGATACATGAATAGGAAATAGCATAAGGAGAGTAATCTTTTTCACAGAGCTGATACTGGTTCAAATCTGGAAAGTGAAACATAAAATATAGAACATATAGTACAGCACACAGACAGGCTGTTCAGCCCACAATGCTGTACCAATACAGTTAAAAAGCAAACACTAATCCCTCCTACCTACACCATGTCCATATCCCTCCATTTTCATTACAACCTTGTTCCTAGCTAAATGTCTCTCAAAACCCTTTAATGCATATGCCTCTACCACCATATGAGGGGGGGAAAAAACTTCTCTCACATCCCACTTGAACCTACCCCCCCCCCCCCCCACTCACCTTCAATGCAAGCCCTCTGGTATTAGATATTTCAACCTTGGTAAACAGATACTCCTTGTCTACTCCATGCTTTTCTTAATCTTGTAAACTTCTATCAGATCTCCCCTCTGCCTCCAGCACTCCAGAGAAAAGAAACTAAGTTTTTCTAGCCGCTCGTGATAGCACATGTCCTCTAAACCAGTCAACATCCTGCATAAACCTCAACATCCTCCAAAGCCTCACATCCTTCCCATAATGGTGTGATCAGAACTGTATTTTGTACTCCAGATGTGGCCTAACCAGAGTTTTATAAAGTTGCAACATAACCTCCTGACTTTTGCACTCGATGCCTCAACAAATAAAAGCAAGCATTCCATAAGCCGCCTTATTGCTATTTATTTATTATCTGCATTTGCAGAGTTTGTTTACAGTCCTTGATGTTTATAGTTACTGTTCTATCGATTTGCTAAGTATGTCTGCAGAAAAAAAATCTCAGGGGTGTATGTGGTGACATGTATGTACTCTGATAATAAGCTTTACTTTGAACTTTAATCACCCCATTGACCTGTGTGGCCATTTTCAAGGAGCTATGAACTTGGATCCAAACAACTCCCTGCTCGGCAACACTGTTACCCTTTATCCTTAAGTGGTTCCACCCTCTCCCTAGTTATCCTCTCACTCTTGTTGTATATATAGAATGCCTTGGGATTCACCTTAATCCTACCTGCCAAGGATTATTCAAGGCCCCTCCTGGCTTTCCTAATTCTTTCTTTAGTTATTTTCTGGCTTCTTTACACTCCTCGTGTTAGATCCTAACTTCTGAAGCTTTGCGTGCTTTTCCTTTTTCTTCTGACTAAGTTCATCACCTCTTTTGACATTCATCTCTTACATTTCCATCCCTGGCCTTTCTTCAAACAGGAACATACCTTTTTTGTACTCTGTGTAATAGATCTTTAAACACCCTCCACATGTCTGATGTGGACTTGTCAGAGAAAAGGTGTTCCTAATTAATGCGGCTTAGGACCATACCTATCCTTACCTAAAGCTAACCTGAAAATTAAGGAGTTGTGGTCAGTGTTCCCTTATTGTTCAATCACTGAAAAGTCAGTAACCTGGCCAGATTCATTATCCAACACTAGGTCCAGTACAGTCCCTCCTCCCAAAGGCCTGTCTACATATTGATTTAAGAAACCTTCCTGAATACAATTAACAAATTCTGCCTCATCTAAACCCCTGAGACTAAGAAGGTCTCAGTTTATATTAGGGGAGTTGAAAGCCCCCATAACAACAACCTTATTATTTTACATATTTCCTTTAAACTGATTACATATCTGTTCCTCAATGTCTGTCTGTTTTGTGGCAGCAGTACGTTACAATAAATTTTATTAAAATATTATCAATTACAATAAGACATATAATTTAAGTAGTGCAAAGAGGGGAAAAAGATAGTAAGGTAGTGTTCATGGGTTCATTGTCCATTCAGAAATCTGATTGCAGAAGGGGAGAAGCTGTTCTTTAAATGTTGAATGTGTGTTTTCGGCTCCTGTATCTCCCTTAATGGTGGCAATGAGGACAGTGCAAATCTTGGGTGATGGGAGTCCTTCAGGATGGATGTCACATTTTGAGACATCATTTTTGGAAGGTGTCTTTGATGCCGGGAAGGGTCATGCCCACGATGGAGGAGGCCGAGTTTATAACTTTTTGCGGTTTTCTGATCCTGTGCAGTGGCCTCTCCATACTAGACAGGGATACATTCGGTTAGAATGCCCGCCACAGTACATCCGTGGAAATTTGCAGAAGTCTTTGGAGATTTGCCAAGTCTGCTCAAACTCCTAATAGCCACTGTAACGTCTTTATACATTTATATTACCATCTGCAATGCTGAATAATTGACATGGCATAAATTGTCAATCCCAGGGCTGAAATGGCTGCCATAAGAGGCACAGGTTTAAAGTGTTTGGGAGTAGGTACAAAGGAGATGATAGGGGTAAGTTTTTTACTCAGAGAGTGGTGAGTGCATGGAATGGGCTGCCGGCAACGATGGTGGAGGTGGATATGTTAGGATCTTTTAAGAGACTTTTGGATAGGTACATGGAGCTTAGAAAAATAGAGGGCTATGGGTAACCCTACTAATTTCTAAGGTAGGGACATGTTCGGCACAACTTTATGGGCCGAGGGGCCTGTATTGTGCTGTAGGTTTTCTGTTTTTTCTATAAACAAAAATTAGTCATTTCGGGTAGGTATCACCAAAAGTGGAGTGACTTGAAAACATTCTGGTGAAACACTGACTTTTGCATTTCAATAGTAAATAAACAGCAATACCTACATCAAACTGCTGTTTATTGATTACAACTCAGAGTTCAACACCATCGTCCCTTCAGTATTAATCAACAAGCTATCAAAACTTCAGCTTCTGTACCTCCCACTGCAACTGATCCCTGACTTCCTCAGCCACAGTCAGTGTGATTTAGAAATTACATCTCCTCCTCACTGACAATCAACACAGACACATGTGGATGCATGCCTAGCCTACTGCTTCACTCTCTCTACACTCATGTCTGTGTGGCAAGCACAGCCCAAAAACCATGTATAAATTTGCTGATGACACAACTGTTGTTAGCAGAACCTCAGATGGTGACAAGGGGATGTGGAGAAGTGAGATAGATAGGCTGGTTGAATGGTGTTGCAACAACAACCTTGCATTCAGCATCGGTAACATTAAGGAATTGATTATGGCCTTCACAAAAGGCAAATCGGGAGAACTCTCAGCCATTCTCATTGGGTGGTGCACAGTGGACAGGGAGAGCATTAGTTCTGGTTGTTAAACCTCCCTGAAATCTATCCTAGGTCCAATATAATGATGAAATGATTTAGAAGGCACACCATTGGCTATATTTCATTAGGAGTCTGAATATATCTGGTGTGCTAACAAAGCTTTTAGGAAAATGCTTCAAATGTACCATAGAGAGCATGCTGATTGGTTGCAGCACCATCTGGTATGGAGCTGCCAATGTACAATCGGACTACCTGTATTTGTCACATGTACATCAAAACATACAGTGAAATGTGTCACTTGCATCAAACCAATCAGAGAAGATTGTGATGGGCAAGTGGTAAAGGCGTTCGACTAGCGATCTGAAGGTTGTGAGTTTGAGCCCCAGCTGAGGCAGCATGTTGTGTCCTTGAGTAAGACACTTAACCACACATTGCTCTGGTCCACCCAGCTGAAAATGGGTACCAGCAAACTACTGGTGGTTAACCTTGTCATAGACTAGCGTCCTATCTGGGGGGGGGGGGGGGGAAGTCTTGTACTCTTAACCACTTCATGCCACAGAAACTGACATAAGCACTGGCCTGATGAGCCTAAATCTCGGGACAGACTTTAACTTAAATCTTCAAGTGTTATTACATTACTACACATGTCTACACACTTAAACCTGGGTCCCAGAGTGCCAGACAGATCCCGTACACAGCCCACCTCACTTGGTGCCCCCTCCTCTATCATTCAGCATACATCACTACACACTCACATAGGATTTCCTGGGTGTCCTCTGCGTCCTTGCACAGACCAAATTTGATCTGTGTAAGTGACTTTGACCATCAATGATTGTTGTTGCCAGACAGTGAGGTTTATGTATCTCAGAAGCTGCTGATCTCCTGGAATTTTCATGCACAGCGATTTCTAGAATTTGCGGAGTATGGTGCAAAAACACAAAAATCATCCAATGAGTGCCTTGTTAATGAGAATGTTTGGAAGGGAATGGCCAGACTGGTTCAAGTTGTGGAACCTTGACCTGTTCCACAGGAAATGAAGACCAGGTTCCTGAAGAGCTAGGTCGGGTAAAATAGAGCTTTAATGAAGGCATGCTGGACAAACAATTGTTGCAGTAGACATATTATGAAACAGTTAAAACTGTTTAACTGTATTTTAACAAGAAGAGTTTGAGCCAGGCATTTGATGAAGAGTGAGACCTATTTTCTGCTCATTGACAATTAAACTGAAATTATATAGAGTAACTTAATTGACCACATGTTGCAACAGTGGTGTGCAGAAGAACATCTCTGAATGCATAATACATCGAACCTTATTGTAATTTATAGTTATTTTTATATATTTTCTGACCTGCTGCCGCAATACCCTATTTTCATGACATATCTCATTGGTAATAAACCAGATTTTGATTCTAATTCGATAGAGCTACAAATGTGTTTAAGTACGTCGCAAAATGGAAGAAAAAATTACCAAATGAGCAGCATCCAATAAAAGTAGAAAACAGAGCTCGCATTTCAGAGTGAAGAAACTTGTCAGAATGTGGAAACTGAGAACACAAGTCAGTTTTCAGTTATGAAAGTGATGGGAACAGTTGGATTGAAATATCTCTGTTTGGTGAGATCAGGATTAGCCAGGTTACAGGGCTGTCCTATTAATAAGTGCAATCAGAAGGGGAGTAAACAAAGGGACATGTTAATACTGTGACAAAACCTGCAACCTAAAGAAGAATACTGTAAAAGCCCAGGACATCAGAGTCCTGGTGAGACAAAATGTTGAGCTGATTTCACTAATTTACAAACAGTGATGGGAAAAGACAAATTTATATAATTGAATCAAGATGGAAGATCATGTTCCAATATTGATAATTCAATGTCATCCTCAAACAAAGTACTGGGAAAATATTTGAAAACATTTAAGTAATGAATAATTTACATTTCAAATCCATGTTACTCATTAAGCCTTGTGCAAAACTTTGACCTTTTCCACAGGAAATGCAGACTAGATTGCTGAAGAGTTAGGCCAATCAGGGTAAAATATAGTTTTAATGACATCATGCTCTACAAACAACTGTTGAAGCAGACATTGTGAAGCAGTTAAAATTGTTCAGCTGTGTTGTTTTTGCAAGGAGAGTTTGAGCCAGGCATTTGATGAAGCATGAAACCTATTCTCTGTTCATTGACAAACTGAAATTATAAAGGCAATTGAAAGAGGCCTCTCTGATCTTCTCTCTACAAATGCTGTGGAGCATTCACAGCTTTCTTTCGGCTTTTCATTTCAAATTTAAAACGACTGCAGTTATTTTTTAACCCTGACTTTCAGCTATTTCAGAGCATCTTTATGCAGTGTTGGCAGAAACCAAACTATTCACCTAACTAGATTCATTAATACATATGCTCAGTCAAATGCACGTAAAAAGAGCCAGTAATGTTTAATTATCAATTCTTCTAAAACATGTATACATAAAGGGCCTTACAGTACCAATCATCTCCAAAGATCGCTCAACTTATAGTAGCTTACCTTGTACTGAAGCTGAATGAGAAAATCTTTATTAGCTATTTTTAGGCAGCTGCTGTGTACAACACAAAATGTAAAATTTATCTTGGCCTAGTTTGATGGTAAGAGTTAAACAAAAATGTAGAAGCCATTATGAAAATGTGGACATCTGAAACAATTCCTTAGTAATGTGCAGTACAATGCTAAGTTTATTGCCAGATCTTGCAACAGCATTGACACCATTACATCAGTTACCAAAAAAGGAAGGTTCAATTGAGTAAAGAACAGTAAGATACAATATAATTTGTACAGGAATGTCCTGGAAGTAAGCTTTTATAAGTTTACTATGATACAGCATCTCATACACATTTAAATACATTGCTCTATTTATGAAAGAGGTGCTATGATTTAGTTTTGTGGCAGATGATCATCAAAAAAACTTGTATTTGTTTCATATATATTGATGAAGTAAAAAAGATGTGCTCAAAATTCCCTTTTGTATTCCTTTATATTATTGGCTAACTTGACATTTCATTTTTTCTTTCAATATAGCTTTATTTTGCTGCCTTCTATTGGTTTTCAAAAACCTTCCCAGTCCTCTAACTTCATGCTAATTTTTGATATTATAAGTCCTCTCTTTGCTTTTATGACTTCCCTTGTCAGCCACAATTGCATCATCCTTCCTTTAGAATACATTCTCTTTGTGATGTGTCTATTGTGCACCTTTTGATTGCCTCCAAAAACTCCAGCCATTGTTACTCTGCCATCATCGCTGATGATGTCCCCTTCCAATCAACTCTGGCCAGCTCCTCTGTCGTGCCTCTGTAATTCACTTTACTCCACTGTATTTCTGATTCATCCAACTTCATCTACACGCTCTTAAACTGCAAGGTGAATTCTATCATATTGTGATCATTGCCTCAAGCACCCTAATCAAATCCAGTTCATTGCACAACACCCAATTTAGAATTGCCTTTCCCCTCATGGGTTCAAGCACAAGCTGTTCTAAAGAGTCATCTTATCAGCATTCTACAAATTCCATTTCTTGGGATCTAGCACCAACGTGATTTTCAAAATCTATCTACATATTGAAGTCCCCATCACTATTGTAATATTGTCCATTTAACATGTCCATTTTACATGCATTGTCTATCTCCCATTATAATTTGTAACCCATATCCTGGTTACTGTTTGGAGGCTTGTATATAACTCCAGTCAGGGCTTGTTCTAACCTTGCAGTTTTTTAACTTTACCCACAAGGATTTAACAACTTCTGATCCTATGGCACCTTTTCTTGGGATTGGATTTCATGTTTAACCAGCAGAGCGACCCCACCCCTCTGCCTACTTGCCTGTCCTTTCCATACAATCAGTTTCCATGGGTGTTAAGCACCTAACTGATTTTCTTTCAGGCACAACTCGGTGGTGACTACAACGTCATATCTGCCAGTCTCTAAATGCACTACATGATCATCTAACTTATTCCATAAACTCTGTGCATTCAAATATAAAACCTTCAGTTCTCCATTCATCACCCTTTTCAGTTTCACTCCCATGTTACATTTCAACTCGTCCCACTGACTGCAATTCTCTCTTGTCATCTGCCTGTCCTTCCTCACATTCTCACTAAGCACTGCACCTACCTACTTCTAAACCAACTGCCCAATCCTCAGCCCTATCACTCCACTTTGCATTCCCCTTTCAAATTAGTTTAAACCTACTCCAACAGATCAAGCAAACCTGCCTACAAGGATATTGGTCCCCCTCGGGTTCAGATGTGAACTGTCCTTTTCATAGATGTTGTACCTTCCCTGGAAGAGATCCCAATGATCCAGAAATCAGAAACACTGCCCCCTGCGACAATTCCTCAGCCACGTATTTCTCTGCCAAACCATCCTATTCTGCCTTCACTGGTGCTAACTCAGTAAAATCAAAAAACAGTTGCACCAGTAATTCAGGACAAGTTATTTCTTATCTCAGTATAATTCCAAAATCAAATATAAATATTCAAAGCAAGATCTGACTATGCGTGTGTTGTCATTATGACCTGATGAAAATTCGGACAGATAGCAAGAACATGATCTTCCTATTGAAAATAGTGGAAAATAGTTTTACAATTATTCACAATACACAAAAAATGATGGAGGAACTCATAGATTCAGGCAGAATCTATGAAAATGAACAAAAGGTCAATGTTTTGGGCCAAGATCCTTCTTCAGGACTAAGAAGCAAGGGGGAAGATGCCAGAATAAAAAGGTGGCATGTGGAGAAAGAGGCTAACTAGAAGCCAGGTGGGTGGGAAAGGATTAAAGGCTGAAGAAGGAATATAAGAGGAGAGTGGACCATAGAGAAAATGGAAGGAGTACTGGCAATGGTAAAGGCAGCATAAAATTATATCATGCTCAGGTAGATAAATTTAATGAATAGCTGAATCAGACAAATGAAAATATGAGGCAAGATTATAATCAAGGATTTTGTATCATGTGGAGCTAGGAGATTGAATTAGAAGTGTACATGTAAATCACTTACTTCCTGCAGGAGGTGCACAAGATAATATCAAAATGTTTTGTGATTATGAACATTATTCAGAAATTGATCTAGTGGAGACTATGGGGATAAAAAGATGCAAGATTTTACCCAACTTGACTCAAGAAGTGACACTTGCCTTAAGTTTAGAAATGGATACAATAAAAATGAAACTTTATTTTAAGAAGATGAAAGTGACTCAGAAAGATTGTTGAGAATTTACATTTACAAATAATATAGAGAAGTTAGCTGCTCACTCACTTCAAAAGGAAAAATTATGGATTAATGGCTACCACATAGCATACATAAATGAGCAACATATTTATTTGATATATGCATAGCTGTGCAATGTGGTTGCAGAAAGCAAAGTAAGCAAGATGACTATGCTTTAGTAACTATAAATATCTCTGAGTTATTCACTATATTCCTGGCATTATGTGTAGCTAGAATTAGAACCTACACAAACTACAAATCTTGTCATGACACAGAAGGAGGCAATTTGACCCACAGGTACATAATGCATCAAGGGAAATAATCCCATTAATACCAATTCCCCCTCTCCTTTTGTTTGCTATTTATTTTCTTTCACGTATGCTTATCTACTTCCCATTAATTATTTTTTCTATTAGTCCAAACAGCTGCCAATGATGATGGAAGAAATTGATCAAAGAGGATGTGTAGACTTTGAACACATAGCACCCAAGGCTAAGATCAAATCCAGGTTCAGGAGCTGTGAAGAAGCATCACTAAGGACTGAGCAACCATTCCATTCACTACAGTCAATCATTTTACTGTGATCAAGCAATGGGTTATTCTCTTAAAATAGACAATAGGTGCAGAAGTAGACCACTCGGCCCTTCGAGCCTGCACCACTATTTTGAGATCATGGCTGATCATCTACTATCAATACCTGGTTCCTGCCTTGTCCCCATATCCCTTGATTCCCCTATCCATAAGATACCTAACTAGCTCCTTCTTGAAAGCATCCAGAGAATTGGCCTCCACTGCCTTCTGAGGCAGTGCATTCCATACCCCCACAACTCTCTGGGAGAAGAAATTTTTCCTTAACTCTGTCCTAAATGACCTACCCCTTATTCATAAACCATGCCCTCTGGTACTGGACTCTCCCAGCATCTGGAACATAGTTCCTGCCTCTATCTTGACCAATCCCTTAATAATCTTGTATGTTGCAATCAGATCCCCTCTCAATCTCCTTAATTCCAGCGTGTACAAGCCCAGTCTCTCTAACCTCTCTGTGTAAGACAATCTGGACATCCCAGGAATTAATCTTGTGAATTTACGCTGCACTTCCTCTACAGCCAGGATGTCCTTCTTTAACCCTGGAGACCAAAACTGTACATAATACTCTAGGTGTGGTCTCACCAGGGCCCTGTACGAATGCAAAGGATTTCCTTGCTCTTGTACTCAATTCCCTTTGTAATAAAGGCCAACATTCGATTAGCCTTCTTCACTGCCTGCTGCACTTGCTCATTCACCTTCAGTGACTGATGAACAAGGACTCCTAGATCTCTTTGTATTTCTCCCTTACCTAACTTTACACCATTCAGATAATAATCTGCCTTCCTGTTCTTACTCCCAAAGTGGATAACCTCACACTTATTCACATTAAACGCCATCTGCCAAGTATCTGCCCACTCACCCAGCCTATCCAAGTCACCCTGAATTCTCCTAACATCCTCATCACATGTCACACTGCTACCCAGCTTAGTATCATCAGCAAACTTGCTGATGTTATTCTCAATGCCTTCATCTAAATCGTTGATGTAAATTGTAAACAGCTGTGGTCCCAATACCAAGCCCTGTGGCAGCCCACTAGTCACCACCTGGTGAACAAAATGGTTGAACAACTTTGCTACTTTTTCACAGTGCTCTCAGTTGGTTTAAGCAGTACTGGTGGAAAGCTGCTGTGGATAGTGTGGGATTCCTGAGATATGATGGCTGGGAAATTCCTCAACATCAAGTGTAGGAGGATGGAGATACAGGAGATTGGAAATGGTGGAATCTGGAGCAACACACAAGGTTCTCGAGGAACTTGGTGGGTCAGACAACATCTACAGAAGAAGGTGAATAGTTTGGCTGAGACCCGTCGCGTAGATTGATAGACAGAGGACAAACAAATGGTATAAAAAGGTGGAGAGAAGGGGTGGAGCAAGAACTAACAAATGTTATGTTGATTCAGAGAAAATAGGCAGATAAAGGAGGGGAGAATGGAAATGGTGAGTGAAGCTGGGAGGTGATGGATAGAGGTGACCAGGGACAAAATGGCTTGGTATCTGTAGTTCCTGGATGCAATCCATTTTAATTTTCCTCCCTAATACCACACTAACATGTGTCCTCGGCCTTGCTCAGTGCCCCACTAAAGGTATACACAAAATAGAGGAATAATACATCATATTTCAACTTGGTGGTCTAAAACCTGACAGCATAAACATTGAATTCTCCAGCTTCATGTGAACTGCACCCCTTCTGTTCCATTTTCCTCTCCTCCTGATCTACCCAGTTTTTCCGATACTTACACAGTCTATCACTCAGATTTTTTTTTCTTCCCCCTCCTCAACCATCAGCCCATGACATAAACACTTCTCCCACTAGTTGCCCTCCACAAATTCATTTTGATTCCATGCTTTCCATTAGGTTCCATCATCTTGAGTCCTTTATTGACTCTGTCTATCACCTCCCAGCTTCTTTCACTGCTTCCACACTCCCTTCTCCATCTGCTTGTTACCGTTCCTCACCTGGATCCACCTATCACATGCTAGCTCCTGCTCCAGCCCTTCCCTTCTTCTTGCTATACTAGCTATCTGCCTTGTCTTTTATGCTGATAATGGGCTATAACCCAAAATGTCAACTACACATTTCTTTCCATAGATGCTACCTGACCTGTTGAGTTCCTCCAGCATTTTGTGTGTTATCAAGGCTTGACTGCAGATAGAAGCTCTATGCTATTGTTTGTCTTTTACTGAGTCTATTCTGAACCATTGGCTCGTTTGTCAACTGATATTGACTTTTAATAGCATTAAAAAACATAGAAGCAAGAGGAGGCCATTCACCCTTGTCCCTGCTGCCCAATTAATTAAGATCATAGTTGATTGTCTTTATGTAGAACCATTCTGCTGCACTGATGTAGTATCCCTCACTGTCTAAATATCCATGCAATCTCAGTCTTCAGTACACCCAGTGACTGAACCTCAAAAGTTTTCGGTGAGAATTTGAAGGGTTAACCCACCTCAGGGGAAAAAAATAAACTCTTCTAATCATAGTTCTGTCCCATTTAATTATTTTCAGACTATGTTTCCTCATTTTAAGTCCACTGGTCAAAGGAAATATCTTCCCTGCAGAGACCCTGTGAAAACCATGAGAATGCTACATATTTTAATGAGATCACCTCTCGTTCACTGAAATTTAAAAGTTGAGACTAAGTTTAAATACACCATTGGTACTTCATAGATCCACCACCTCAGGAGTCAATATGCTTAATCTTCTTTGCTCTGCATTTTTAAACAAATAATGCTTACCTTTGGTTGCAATTTTCCTGTTGTGGTATCCTATTGGGGTTCAATATAATTGGAGCAACATGTCTGTATTCTTACGTTCAACTTCTCTTGCAAGAGAGTTCAATGTATTATTTGTCATCTCAATGAGAAACACGAGCAAACCATCAAGTCGATTGTATATAAGATTTTAAAAAAGTGGCTTGCTGTCCCTTGGTATATCAGTTACCTCAGTCTCTATGGTAAAAGAGTCCGTGAACTACCTTTCACTGCTCTGTTAGCATTTTCAAATTGTCTGACTGGACAATTCACCTATTTTACTGAGGATCACCATGCATTTGGTCTTTATGACTACTCATAATTTCAAATTCATAGCTACTGCATGTTTATTGCTTGTAAAATATATTTTTTGATTTATCTTTAACTTCATCTGTAACTTTTACTGTATGTTTGACTATATGACACACTCAGATCTTTCTTTTCCTAATCTACCTCCTTATAATTTTGTTCGGATACACCATATGCTTTCTATTTGGGTGAGGACATTACTGTCACAGAAAACTTTTTTCCAAAGATCATGTCCAAATATTTATAACTGCTTCAGTATTGTATGTCCTAAAACTCCAGAAGTTTTTAGCATTTGGTTGAATTATACAGCGATTAACAGTGTAAGACAAGTTTGATAGTCATCATAGCAAGCTATATATAAGATTTTCTTATATACCTAACCCTATCAAGTTTGACTAATTTCAAATCATATAATTTTCATATTGGTTAATGGCTTTTAAACTTAAGATTTTCCAAAGTAATCTTCATTTGAGAAAAGCTTTTTGTTACTGTGGTCAACGTTTCTTCTTGATATAAGGGAAAGTTGTCTTTGTTCTTCACGCCTTTTCCAGTAAGAATGGATTATCCATATTCACGTTTTGAGGTATATTTATTATCAAAGATTTGTCGTCCTCAGACAGCTATGAAACAAATAAAACCATGGAAGTTGTTCAAAAGGAAAACATCAATCCCCACACACAAAAAACAAATTGCACAAATGGCAATGAGAACAACAACCTCTCTTCCCCCCCCCACATGCAAACAGCAACAAGAATATTAACCCCCCCATGTGTATATTAAAAAAAAAACAAATTGCACAAATGGCAAAAGAAAGATCAAGTGATGAGACAGAATATAAAAACACAAATCCATAAAATAACATAAAAATATACAGTACCATCCTTGGTCAGCATCGAGGGACAGAGAGTGAGAGACCATTCGAACACACCGGCATTCCCTCAGGAGTAACAAGGGAGAGACTGTCATGCACCTTCCTCCGGCAGTAGCGAGTGAGAGGCTGATAGATGACACTGAACACTAGCTCGCCTCAATGTCTTAATCATTGAAGCTTTAGTCAGCAAGATTGGTGAGAAATGGAGTTGATCATGGGCTTGCAACCCATCACTAATCCTCTAGGCTTCGAGGCTGCTTGCCTCCTGGAATCTTCTCAGAGACGGTGAAGTGTCAGATCGCTCAGATGGCCCCAAAATCATACCTTCAAACTGTGGATCACAGGCTCCAATGGTACCAGAAAAACATTTAAAATAAAAAAGAAGACATAAAAGAAGTGAAATAAACTGTTGTGTGGATCATTCGGAAGATGTCACCTAAGGTAGCATTGTTCACTGGTGCCATCTTGACTGGAGTCCAATGTTCAATTTCTGAAAGACGACAATTATTATAGAAACATAGAAAACCAACAGCACAATACAGGCCCTTCAACCCACAAAGCTGTGCCGAACATGTCCTTACCTTAGAACTACCTAGAATTATCTACAGTACGATTCATGTTTTAAGCTTGTTTCCTTTAGCTTACTAACCTCTTGTCACATTTTTATCCCATGGTTATTGCTGATATATTTTAATAGTTTGTTTCACAAAAGATTTGCAGGGTTTTGTTACAATTGTGTTTAATAATACACTTGAATTGATGGCTTTGTGGCCAAGTTTGCAGATGGTACAAAGTTAGGTGGAGAGACAGGTAGTGTTGAGGAAGCAAGGGTCAGCAGAAGGACTGAGCCAGGTTGAGGGAACAGACAAAGAAAGGACACATGGAATACAGTGCAGGGAAGTATATGGCCATACAACTTGGGAGAAATGAAAGCATAGACTATTTACTAAATGGTGAGCAAATTCGGAAATCAAGGGTGCAAAGTGACAGAGTCCTGGCGCAGGAGTTCCTGAAGGTTAACTTGTATATTGTGAGGGTATTAAGGAAGGCAAATGCAAAGTTACCATTCATTTTGAGAAGACTAGAATATAAAACCAAGGATGTAATGCTGAGGCTATTAAGGCTTTGGTCAAAGTACATTTTGAATATTGTGAGCAGTTTTGGACCATATATCTGAGAACAGATGTGCTGGTATTGGAGGAGTTCCAGAGGAGGTTTATGAGAATGATTCTGGGAATGAAAGGATTAACATAACAGGACTACATAATGGCTCTGGTCCTATACTCCTTAGATTTAGAAGAATGAGGGGAGTATCTCATTGAAACCTACCAAACATTGAAATGCCTGGATATAGAGGTTGTGACAAAGAAATCTTCAATAGTGGGAGAGTCTAGGACAAGAGGGCACAGCCTCAGAACAGAAGAATTGTCTATTTAGAACAGATGATGAGGAGTTTAGAGCCAGACGGTGGTGAATCTGAAGTGTTCAGAGCTACAAATAGATGTGAATGCCAAGTCTCTGAGTATTGGTAACAGCTTGAAAGATTATGGGGAGAAGACAGGAGAATGGGGTTGAGAGGGGAAACAAATCAGCCATGACTGAATAGTGGAGCAGACTTGATGGGCTAAATGGACTATTCCTGTTCATAGGTCTTGTGGTCTTAATCCTCAGGTTCTTATTTTGGGGGGGGGGGGAGGAGGGATACATATTTTTTGTATTTTCCTTATGGTTATATTCCAAGTTGTGTTTCGCTGCTCATTTGGTATGTGCCACTGGGTGTTTTTGAAAAGATATGTTTTCCAAAATATTATGCTTTCCCACAATAATTTATTGGTCCTTTCAAACTACAGCTCTCCACTTAGCAACACCTTGACAAGGACAAAAATGTTATTAACAGCAGGAATCACAGTATGAGTCATAAATGATCAATTGCAAAAAGCCAGGTTTACCACCTGTTTTTGTATTGCATGTCAACCAATGAATAATATACACTCAGTGGCCACTTTACTAGGTACACCTGTACATCCGCTCATTAATACAACTATCTGATCAGCCAATCACGTGGCAGCAATTCAATGCACAAAAGCATGCAGACATGATCAAGAGGTTCAGTTGTTGTTCAGACCATACATCAGAATGGAGAAGATTTGTGATCTGTGACTTTGATCATGGAATGATTGCTGGTCCCAGACGGGGTGTTTTGAGTATTTCAGAAACCGCTGATCTCCTAGGATTTTCACACGCAACAATCTTTAGAGTTCATGGAGAATGGTGTGGAAAAATAACGTCCAGTAAGCAGCAGTTCTGTGGGTAAAAATACTTTGTTAATGAGCGAAGTCAGAGGAGAATAGCCAGCTTAGTTAAAGCTGATGGGAAGGTGACAGTAACTAAAATAGCTATGTGCTGCAAAAGAGCATTTCTGAATGCACAACACATCGAACCTTCAAGTGGATGGGCTACAGCAGCAGAAGACCATGAGCCTACAGCTGTACACAATGGCCACAGTATTTAGCATATGTCAATACCTCCAGTTGAACTCTATCTTTTTGTGTTTTCCCCTTAGCCGTCATTCTGTGGTTTTGCATTGCCATGTGCTCTTGTTTGTTTTCATGCCCCATGTGATCCTGTCCCCACTCCTCCTCTTCGCCAGAACCCTGCATCACTGATTACTCAGCCTTTCACCTGTTTCTCATTATTACCTGTGTTGCTACCACCTGTGTCTCATTGTGCTCCACCTATCATCTGCCTCTGTTTATTGCTCAGTGTATTTCAGTCCTGTGTTGCCAGATTGTGACAATGAATTTTCCTGAACCTTTCCGGCATTCGTATCTGAACTCTGTCCATTTGAATATCGACTCTGCCTGTTTCTTGATTCTAGTTTTTTGAATTTCTCTGGAATTTTTGATCTATGCCTGAACTTTGATGCTGACTTTGTTGTCTCTCTGGATTTGCTACTCAGTAAATATTACGGTGTGCACAGTACTTGGTCTGCAATTTGGTCCCTCCTTCAGTGTCCTGACAGCATATCCTAATATGGTGGCCACTGAGTGCATTTTTCATATATACTTGATGACATTCTGTTTTAGTTATTTGTAAAACTTCATAAATCTGTATAGTATTCAAACTTTAATCCAGCAACTAAGCTACAACTAATTTAACAAACTAATTGTTACCTCTTGCCCACCTTTGTTCATAGAATTAGTTGTATTTCTTAATTTACTCTCTTAAATTACCTATTTCAAAACTGATTTTCTTTTGGTTTTCTCATATAGAAAGAGAGCTGATTTGGTTACTGTAAACATTCTTGAAAATGAGAGGCAGTGTTGCTTTGTGATTCTGACTTTTAAATATTTCTATCCCTCAAACAAAGATAGTTCACTTCATTACCTTGGGTATCTATGCCCTTTATCTCTCTCATAATGGAGGTTAGCAGTAGTCATCACAATTACAACATACCTTCCTTATTCTATAAATAAGTAATTTTAATTTACTCGGGCATGAAGGACCTTTTCTAGTGCAGATAAAAAACCTGAAGGTTGCTAGAAGATTCTGTTGCAACTTTGTTTTTCTGACTGCATTCGGGGGGGGCGTGGAAATTCTATAAATTGCTTGGTATTAAGTTGTAATTGGGGAGCAAGGGTGCTCTATCCAAATCCATATTAGTAAGGTCATTAGCAACAAGAATGGATATTGTTCTAATGTGGACAAATAGGATTGTGTAAGGAGCAATGAAGTCAGAAGTGGCATGATGGACTGAGGGAGTGTTTTTATAGTATATGGCTCAATGACTTTAAATAGACACCTTACACATTTTACTTCTGAAGCAGTTATCAAATCTGCATCCTCTCCTCCTCTGTCCCTCAGTAGTTTGGTGCCTATCCCATAAGATACTCATGACAATCTGCAGTCTTTCCACACTGGTGATCAATTTCTAATCAATTCCCTCCGACTTCCAATTCATTTGCTGCTTCCATCATATTTCTCTATCAAGCTCCTCGTAGAATTGGTTGATCCTTCCTGAGACAATCAGCCACATGCTACGTATCGGGTCCAAGGCAAAAGCCTGGTCTACATCAACTCTTTGGTGTATCACCCGTGCATCACTTTCTTTGGTAAGATTACTGTTCTTTTTTGGGTTTTTTTTAAGCCTTTCAAACATATTTATTTGTGTGCAAGCTCAACAAGTGAACATTGGCTTTTATGTTAATTTTATAAATATCAAAAGTTTCCTTAGAGCATTTGAGCAAACATCTCACCCAACATTTTTGATGACATTGAGTGCTTTGATTCTAGATTCTTAGACTTTAGCCATGTCCTTAAGTCATATAATTAAAGGTATGTGTCAGTACCCTGACACGAGAGAGATTATACAATATCAATCTATAGTGCAAAAATTAATTTAGTTAACTAGTTCCTTTTCTGAAGGAGTTAATAATCACTGCTTTGAGTGGTGGGACCCTTCTCCCAACCACAGAGGAGGCGCTTCCAGTTAACAACACAGATTAAACACTGTTATATTATATGGAGCATATTTATTCAAGGAGTAAATGCTACAGAGATTCCAAATGAAAGTACAGCTCTGATAAAATAAGAAAACCATACCAATGAGTTTCACATGAACATGTCATTTGATCCAGTAAGAAGAGTGTGGGAGAAGATCCTTTATAGGTTCAGGCTGAGGAGTTGAATCTATGTCTTTACCTCTGTAACTCCTCCCCAGCCATTCTGCCTTCTAGTATTTATTATGTTATTTTTTTTTCACCAGTTGTCTAGTAATGACCTTATCGGCATATGGCATTTTCACAACAGCATTGATTAGAGCAGATGTCAGGAACCTGGTCATTCTGATTAGATTGCACTTAAGTCAACAATAGGCTTTTTGAGCTTCACTATTGCTTCTCAAGAGGAAAGAGAGCTAGTTAAAAATTAACAATAAATACCTCAAACCTCGGGTAAGTTTTTTTCTCTGCTGTGCAAAAATGTCTGAGGTTAGCAAAAAAAAAACCTGCTGACTCTGGATAGTCAATATCGATCACGAATTCAACAATAAAATGGGTATCTGTTTGAATCTCATAACTATGTTTCTGGAAAGTGAGAGAGTAATGGATATTGAAGAGGAACATGTGTGATTTTTCCCATTATGAACTGGGGGTGTACATAACGTCGAGCTCACCTGGTCCCTCAGCACCACCTCTATGGTGAAGAAAGAACAGCAGAATCTTCACTTCTTGAGGAGGTTGAAGTGAGTGAGGCTCCCCCCTCTGCCCTTATCCACCATTTAAACTAATTTTTATGGGAGCACAGTCAAGAGTGTCCTGACCAGGTGCATCACCATCTGGTATTGGAATTGCAAGGCATCTCATCGCAAGTTCCTACAAATGATTGTGAGAACTGATGAGAGGATCATCGGAGTCTCTCTTCCACCCATTAGAGATACTTGTCAGGAGTGCTACCTGACAAGTTAGAGAGTTAGAGCCCTTAACATTGTCAATAATCCATACCATCCATCCAACAATCTCCTTGTACCCCCCTACCATCAAGTAGGAGGCTCCATAGCATTAGGACAAGAATTGTTAGAATTAGGAAGCAGCTACTACCTGCAGGCCATAAGACTACTGAGTTCTGCCACCATCCAGATCTCATCACGTAAGATGTGCCAGTCGCATTCTACTGTTTGCATTTTAACTTGTGTGGCAAATGCACCTTATTATTTGTTAATTAATTTGCAGTAACATTTCTTTATATGTTAAGTATGTGAGTTAAATGTACTGTTTTGTGTAATTGGTCTGGAGGAACATTGTTTTATTTGACAGTATACATGCTTATGGTTGAATGACAATAACCTGAAATTGAACTTCAAGTAACACACACAAAATGCTGGAGGAACTGAGCAGGCCAGGCAGCATCTATGGAAAAGAGCAAACAGTTGACATTTCAGGCCAAGACCCTTCATTGCATGACCTCCAATACTTCCCAACTGCTCACCTTAGTAAACACCCTCGCTCTGTGTGTGACAAATTTTAGGGATCCCACAACTGACCTCAGCAGTCCTGCTGCCCTCAAGAACCCACAAAATTAGAATGGAGTAGAACCATCCTTGGTCTTTAGGGACTGCCTAAAAATGAGGAGGTTTAAACAGCTGTAAGTACACCTTGAGTCATCCTACATCCCATTACACAAATCTCATCATGTCGTGGACCATCTAGGACAGATAAAGCCTTGCAGTTGCATCCATTTCATTCCTCTTGAGTATGTAATACCTTATAATTAAATCTATCAAAACTTTTCTTTAATCAAAATGTAAAATTCTACTGTTGATGAAAACTAGAAGTGACTTTTGCTATAAAATGCAAGAGAATTAGATTTCATCTATTAATAACTTAAACCTTATTTATGTATTAAATTGACATTTATGTTTTAAATTTGTGAGAAATGTGTGTAGTTTGGCTATTATATAAGCAAAATATGGCATTGGGAAAGACACAGCAAAAGGTTACTTGTCTGCTTATCTAATAATTGGCATCAGACATTTGAGCTCCAGGAAGAGATGGCAGGTTCACTATCCTAGCATGATACAGAGTGAAGTAATGATATTATTAAAGAATTCAAGATGCTTAAGGGTATTGAACTTGAAAAAAAAGTTAATAACTTCAAAAGATATTCTCAGAAATTTGACAAC
Organism: Hemitrygon akajei; assembly: GCF_048418815.1. Lineage (NCBI taxonomy): Eukaryota > Metazoa > Chordata > Chondrichthyes > Myliobatiformes > Dasyatidae > Hemitrygon > Hemitrygon akajei. The sequence goes on from NC_133125.1 coordinate 113,908,158, forward strand.
AAAATCAATTGCCTGAAGTGGGTAGAAAGCAAAGTATTATATATTTGAGTTCTGAAGTCAGCCACTTAAACTAATTTTTTTCATAAACGATTGGAGTTATACATTCTTACAGATGGCAGCAGGACTTGGTTCTAAAGAAGCTGGCAGAGATCCTAGAGACTTGGAGGTAGGATACAAGAAGTAGCTTCGCCCCAGTGGGCCAACAAGTCATCACATTTATTAAGATTGGTAAGCACGCTGAATGCCCCTGCCCAAGAGCTCCTTCAAGACCCCTCTCCAGAGGCAAGGAGCAGCAGCTCAAAGTAGGCATCGCAGTGGGGTGTTCCAACTCTCCCATCCTGTCTATGTCAGCCTTCAATTTCATCCTAATTGGATTAAGGCAAGTGTTGGATGGATAAATCTAGTCAGGACAGAGATTTCCTCCAATGAGAAGGTGCATGGAAGATATCACAAGTATCCTTCAGATGGCTGCATGCAGAAGAAGGCTGCTGGAGGTAGTGACATGAGCAAGGATGAAGATCAAGCCCTCCAAGTCATGTAACCTATTCCTCCCAAAAGAGGTCTGAAGTGACAACATCACCTTTGTTGTAGGGGGCGAGGAAATCCCATGATTGACCTGGCAGCCCATCCAAAGCCATGGGAGGCAGTACGCTTTAGAGTTTTCTGTCAGGCAGATGGGAAAGGTAGCACAGAAACAGCTTGCAGAGGGCCTGGCCAGAATCAACCAGAGCCAACTACCCAGAAAGTAGAAAGTGTGGTGCTACCATTTCACATTGTACCAAAGGGTAAAGTGGCTCCCGAAAATGTGTAAAATTCCCTCATCAACGGCCAGTAGGAGGAATGGGATAGCCAACTCATGCATCTGGAAATGGCTAGGGCTGCCTCGGTGTTTTTTCAGACACTGGGCTCTTTGGGAAGAACTTGTTGAAGCTGCCAATGAGATACATCAGCCTGGGGTACAACAAGCAGGAGAAAACCCAACTAGTCATTGAGCTTCAACATATCCTAGCAGGATGCAACAATGCATTGTCCCAAGGGGACTACAGATAGCATCATTACCAGGTCCTAAAGAAGCTGACGGAGTTTCTAGAGACCTGCAGTTAGGATAGGAGTAGAAGCTTCTCCCCTGTGAGAGGACAACACATCCCTTTTTGTTAAGGCTGATAAGAGCACTGAATATGCCTGTTGAAAAGCTCTTTCAGGACTCCTCTCTACAGGCATTAAGTGGAACATGAGGGCAGATCTCAGCAGTCTGCTGCAGGGTCCAGTGGAAATGACTAGCACATCTCTCCACCCAGACATAGCACTGTGGACCGCGGCTGCAAAGACAGTCCTTCTCATTGAGTTAACCATGCCATGGGAGGAAGGAATAGAGGCTGCACATGAGCGAAAGAGACTGAAGTTCTCAGACCTGGCAGCTGAGTGTAAGGAAGCTGGCTGGGCGATCATCATCTACCCTGTGTAGGTAGGACGCTGGGGTTTCACCTGTGCATTGACGACAAGGTTAGTTTGTGATATGGGCAGTGACTGGAGTGACGCTCAGGAGGGCCACTGGTGAGATGACTAAAGAGGCAGAAAAGGGTAGCTTTTGGCTGTGGCTGAGGAGAAAGGACAGAAATTCGGGGACTGACTAACCCCACTGAGAGCTGCAGGGTGTGGTAGGGAGATATCCTTGCCACTGCTCCACCGGAAGGAGATGCACCAAGGCTAAGGGAGTGAGTGGTGGTTCCTGGCTGATGACCCTGCAGCTGACCCAAGGGCACTCTTGGAGGTGTGGCTGGCAGTAATGCCAAGCAGGAAACATTATCCTCTAAATCTCATTTGGACATAATTCTTCACACTTAAGATGTTCAAAACCAACAGCACAAAATACTAAATCATATATTCCAAAACACTTTTGTAACTTTTCCATTAAGTTTAGCAGCATTCCTAAATTTGCTTCATCAAGTTTTTCTCTCTATTTTCACTGAGTTACAATAATCTTTTTTGTTTTAACTGGACAGAATATGGTAATAGTAAATGCATTTCTTAATATCTTAAGTCCATTAAAATCCTTTATTCATATACAGCAATTACTAAGAATGATTTCCTCTTTCTCTCTGTCCCTCTGCAGTCCTTCAGGATCAAGGATGACTTACTGCCACTCTGGCTTTGTGAGTTTTAAGTATCAGTGTGACCAATGAAAGAACTGCAGCCTCTTCCATGGATGAGGAAAGAGGCATCAGTCAAGAGTAGGCAAGTGGATAATTGCGATGAGCTGCATTCCCTCTCCACTCAAGAGTTTCTGCATTGCCTGGAATACAAAGTATGGTGGTAGAGGCAAATACTTTAAAGGCTTTTAAGAGCCATTTAGATACCGTAGGTACAGGAATTCGAGGAAGATGGAGTGATATGGACATTATGTAAGCATGAGGAATTTTTTTGGGTTTTTTTTTGCTGGTTTGGCACAATATGTTCTCACGCATGAGCTTAAGTTCCTCAGTGCTGTGCCAAAGGTTCTTCTCTACTTTGAGAGATCATGGGCTAGATGTTTCCAATTCTCTTTCTTCCAATATTTTTATTAGTTTCTACATGGAGGAATACAGAGTACAAGAAAGTGTATATAAAAGGTCAGAAAAGATTTTAAAAAACCACCAGTTACATTATATCTGTTCATAATAACAATTGCATTACCCCATATTCATATAAGTTAATCAATAGTTATATTAAACTATACTAATTTATTACAAAAGAAAAAAATCTAACCCCTACCAAGACCGAAGCTGTTCATTAAGGAGAAAAGGTATAATAAGAATTAATAATAGCCAACATCTGAGTTTAAATAATGAATTGAAGGTTTTCAAAATAATTCAGAAAAGGTCCCCACAATGTTTGAAAGTCTTGACAAGATTCAAAAATTGAACAACGATTCCCAATTCTCAGTGGGGATGTATCCATGTTTCTTGGTCACTTGGTAATCTCTTCTAAGAGAGCTGGAAGAGTGGTTGTTTGGCAAGTCATGACTAGCTGACTATAGCCAACTGATTGTAACTAACTTCTCAATGCTGGAGAAATTGGCCAGAGAGAAGACACTGATATTTGATCACTTATTCTTCCAGTGCATTGGGAGGATCTTGCAGATACAGTGATAGCATTTTTCCAGTACCTTCAAATGCCTGCCTGCAAGTGGTTCAAATTTCAGAAAAGAAATTTATGAAGGTAAATAGAAGAATACCTTTACAATATTCCTTCCAGTGGGAATTCACGATGTATGGCCCGAATGAGTTCAGTCCCATTGGCTTGCAGTGGGGTGTCAGGTCTGCTTATACTGACAACTCCCAGCTCGTATATGCAGGCACAGTCTAATCTCCACCGCAGTGGGTGAATACGATTCGCTCGCCACTCATTCCAGATTCATTACCTGCAACCTATTTAACTGCAGTTCACATCTGAAGTCCTTGTTGAATCAGTGAACTAGTCAGCCTCAACCCAATTCTCCAAGCTTCTACTCTCCCTGCCTAAAGTTTACCTTGTTGCCTGTTGTGTAAAGTTCTCTTGCTTTGTGACCCTTTGTGGCTTGTAATTTTGCAGTCTTTAATTAAGGTTATAATTTACAGCAAAATTATCTCCATTGTTCTGTTTTTGTGTCAAACCTCCTCCATACTGTGGCAGGATAAGTGAACTACCGATAGTCAGCAGAGTATGCTCACCTAAAGGAAGTTGTGCACCGGCAGGTGTACATGATCCAAAAGCAGCAGGAAACAATGGACCATCATTCTCGTACAACGTTCTGCCTTGCTGCAGCAAATCTGTGTCAGTCAACCTCCTCAGAGACTGGCGATCTATTGATCCATATCTCAATAGATCGCCAACCAGCTGCTACAACTTCCTTCCTGTGGTGAACTAGATATACCTGTCTGACTGCTCCTGTGGCTCCTCCCACAGACCCCTGTATAAAGGCGACTGTGGGCTGCTGCTCTCCCTCATTTTCCCAGGATGTAGTGCTGTTTATTCTTCCAGTCAATAAAAGCCGATATCTCGTTTCCTAAGTCTCAGCGTGAGTTATTGATGGTGCATCACTTCCTATACATCTTACCCTTAGAACTTCAGCTGCCTCTGTATTCTATGAACTGGGCCAAGATCTCCTTCCTCATTTTCTCTCTTAACTCGGTGAACTCTGACCTGGGCCACCACTAATAGGGATATTAAAGCCACTATTTATAACAAATATGATGAATTCACTGTTGAGATGTGCTGGGTTTTGACCATCTGTGAAATGGAATGGAGGCAGTGAATCTGATACTTTGCCTGTGTTAAGGTTCACGTTCCATGGTGGATTACACTCTGGAATTCAGGACCCTTGCAATAGAGCACCGCTGGAATGCAGGTGGTGCTTCTGTGCCATTATCATCATGGCCTTTCCAAGTGCTTGATAGTTGAGCTGCCTACCCAGGAGATGCCCACGATCCTCGAAAGCTTCATCACTCTGATTCTCATAATAGACAACTGTCTATGAAATGACCCTCCAGAAAGTCAGCCAGGCCCTCAGTCCCGTTCCCAGAACCATTTCAGACTGCAGGACCCTGATCACCAACATCTCCAGAACACATGCAGTTAGGCAGTGCTCCCTTAAATCCCCCTTGAGTGCGAGCATCGCTGTAGAAACAACTTGTGTGTCTGCTGGGAAGCAGCTGACCACCAACAGATTAAATGCCTTCTGCATCCAGGAAATGACACCTCCAGCTAGAGATGAAAGGATTTCTATCTGGTGAGCTCTCCCTGGCCCTTTGTTCCAGCACCATAGCCATCTCACTCTCTCTGTCTTCCTCCATGGTCTGTTTGCTTCTCATGCACAGGAGGCTCGGGTATATTCTGGTTCTGGATTGGACTCTGTATGTGCAGCTTAGACTCCTAACTGAACCTATCTCTCACTTCTTCAACATCACAGCCATTGACGGACGTCTCTTGGGATCTGGGATAGTGAGGGATCACATATGGTCTGCACATGAGTGATGGAGAGCATCGTGAGCCAATCAAATTCCTCCTGATTAACTCAACCAACACTGCTCTCATCTTGGGTTACTCCTGGCTCTCCTCTCATGATCCTCCTGGTCATCTAGTTCACTGCTGAGTTGGGGACCCAGCTGCTGGACCACCTGCCTGCAACCACAGTTGACTTCACCCTGTAGATTCATGGAGACAAATTCAACCTCACCAAACTCTCATGGGAATATCACCTTCAGTAAAAGGTGCTGCCTCATAGACCACACAACCTCCTCCTGGTCACCCGAAAGGCATTCCTCCTGGGCCCATTTCATAGCGAGTAGTCCCCTTCCCTTTTAGAAGCCATCTGTTCTCCCTCTCTCTTCCTAAGACCCAAACCATGAATGGCTATATCACTGAAATGCTAGAACATGGCTTCATTTAACGATTTCAGTCCCCAGCCGATGCAGGATTCTTCTTTGTCAAAAGGAAAGATGGGGGTCTTCTCTGCATAGACTCCCATGGAGTCAACAACATTTCCATTAAGAACTGCTTCCCTCTCCCCTTGATGGATAGCACATTTGAAGCACACCACAGGGCCTAGATCTTCGCCAAGCTGGATCAATGAAATGTGTACAATCTGATCTGCATCCGCCGGAGAGATGAGTGAAAGATAGTGTTCGTAACACCCACTGGCCACTATGAATACTTGATGATATCTTTTGGACTTTGCAACAGCACAGCCATTTTCCAAGTTTTCATTAAAGGAGATCCTCTGAGGCATGCTACACAGGAATATGTTTATCTGCCTTGATGACATTCTCACTTTCTCCAAGGATGCCCAAGACCATGGTTGTCATGTCTGGTTGGTCCTTTATTCTCTCCTCAAAACCAACTCTGCTGCAAGTTAAAAATATGCAATTCCATACCCCAGTTAAGTCCTTTCACCCCAAGGCATAACCATGGACCTACAGAAGGAGCACATTGTTGTTGGCTGGCCCTGACCGCACAATCTCAAACAACTAAAGTGCTTCTTGGGTTCCTCCAACTTCTATTGTTGGTTCATCAGGAACTACAGCCAAATCACAGCTCCACTCACCCCCCTCCCCAAGTTACCTACCTTGGGGATAACCCAATTTGCTGCCACAGACCATGCTTTTGAGGAGTTCAAAAACACCTCACTACAGCTCTCATTCTCCTATCTGAACCCTTATGGATTTTTTGTGGTAGAGGTGGGCGCATCTGCTGCTGTTGCCCGGGCCACCCTCTCCCAGGGAGGACTGGATGGGAAGATACACCTTTGTGTGCCTCCTTCTCATGCACGTCCAATCGTACTCAGCACCACTATGGACTATGGGAAGGGAGCTACTTGTATTGAATGGGCCTTGGGGAAAAGGAGACATTGGCTGATGGAAAATACTGAAATCTTCCTGATTTGGCTGACCATCAAAACCTCATATCCACACAACAGTCCTGCCAACTCCATCCACATTACGCTTACTAGATTTTCTTCTTCATACAATTCAACTTCACCCTCTCCGACCGACACGGTTACAAAAACACAAAGGTGTACATCTTGTCATGACAGTCCAACCCGGCTGAAACAGAGATAAGCCCTCAGCCCATCATTCCATTCTCTCAGATTCTCACACCTGGGACCTTAAGAACCAGATGAACCTGAACCTACAGCACGAGCCCACTCCAGCCAACATACCTGCAAATTGCACCTACTGCTACCAGGCCAACTGCTATTGCAGATTGGCCAGACTACTCCAGCCTGGAGACTATATCTGGCTATCCAACCAAGATCTGCCCCCGCACAATGACTCCCTTGAGCTCTTACCTCAGTTCATTACTCCCTTCAATATCACCCATCATATGAACCGAATCACTTACCGTCTCCAGCTGCTACCAAACCTCAGGATCACACCCACCTTTCACATCTCATACTTTAAGCTCGTTGTTAATGGAAACACATTTCATGTTAGCCCAAATGCAAAAACACTTAGCTCCTGTAGCCTAGCAAATTTAATGGCTTTAAATAGATAATTGAAACCATTGTAGCACTGCCCAGAAATGTCTCTGGATATTCCTGCTAATGACTTTTTAAAATTTTACTAGTTTAATATCACTGAGTATTGATCTGGCCTTGCAAAGCAGGTCTATCTCAATATGAGAGATGATTTATTTATAAGTCTGTTTGTTTTGCTTGTAATATGGGCTGTTCTCTTTTCTGGCTTCAGCATTTTAAACTAAAAAAAGAACTGTCTTTGATGACAGAGAATCTGTTTAACAAAATGTTGGGACTTTTCATTCCTGAGATCCTGAAACAGTCCCCACTGTATATTATGTTGGGGATTTCAGCACTTGGGTAGATGATGAGGAGCCGTTAGTGAGTTAATAACTGTCTGACATGCAGCGAATTTGGAGATAATGATATTCACATGCATCTACTCCCCATGTCTTTTCACTGATGGAGGCTGCAGAGTTGCTGTTGAAAGAGCTGTACAGTGAATCTTGGCAATGACAACCTCTATAGGCTTCATTCTGTTAGGGAATTGTCAGACATGGTGTAATGGAGGAGGGATAGCAAGTATTAATAACATCAAGAACAAACTAGCTTTAAAAGATAAACCTGATCAAATGTAAAGTAAAAGCAGTAATTGGATTTGAATGTTAAAGGCATCTACAAAGCAGAAGCTGCTTTTTCCCTACAAGTGGGGCTGGCTGCTTAAGAAATAGTTTGCAACCTGACATGACCTTAAAATCTTTTCATCTGTATTAGGTGATAAGACAATTACAAGACAATGGGGCTATATTATTTGGCCTGCATCAAACAAAAGCCTAGAACTAAGTTATTTTTCAGAGAACAAAGAGGGCTTTCACACCAACAAAATTTGTCTCTTAATGTATCAAATATGCCCATTAGCTTATTTGCTCCATCAATAATTGGGATACTTATGTACTCAGTGAGTCAGCCCTCGCAATTTTGGGAATTTTGTTCTCTGTCTTCAGAAGCTTTTAGACTATCCATACGAGTTACTTTGTATGGTACTGTCATTTGAATGTTCTGAAGTATCTTGTCAGATCCCATTGTAGATATGTACCTCAATAGAACCATATGTCAGACACAGAACATTGAAGTAAATGATGTCATTATAATTATTGACATTATATTGAATTCCCTGCTGTTACCTTTGTTTTTAAGAGGATATGAAACATGATGTACTTAGAGTTTGAGAGACTCTGCTGTCATGGGCTCCAGGACGATGCTTATCGTGATGGATAAATACATTCATATTCACCAGTTCCTCCAGTGACAGTCAGAGTAACAGCACATGTGACAGCAGTGGAGTGATTGAATTGTTGAAGTGCTGGAGGTGGGAAACAGGCCACCTCTGCTGATATTTTGTTTCCCTAGGAGATGTCAAGTCTTGAAAGCTTTGTTGTAGATTTATTCATCCAGTCAAGTGGAAAATAATCCATTACAGATCTGATGCAACTTGTAGATAGTGGCAGTGCCAAGGGAATCAGTAGAGGATATTTGCCAAAGCAAACACAAGCTCTGACATATACTTGCAACCTCAATATTTATAACTTGCTGGTCAACTGTGACATTAGAATTTTAACAGCAGGAATTCAGCAATGTTAAACGCATTGAATTCTTAGATTAGGTGAAAATGGACATTTTCTGGGACATATATGGTGCAAATATTACTCTCAGATTAGCAATCTATATTTGAAAGGTCTTATTGCTTGCAGGCATAGGCTGTTGCATTTTTCTCTGGAATTGGAACTAGAATTGAACATTGTGTGTATATCTGTAGGAATCCTGCATCCAACTATATAGTAGAACAGACAAAAAGTAAAGGTTCTGAAGACAAGGTCCAGAAGAGCTTGTATGGTAATATTATGAACCTTGGGTAATTGACTTCCAGCAACCATAGAGTGAGATATGACTCCATTCAGCAGAGATCTTGTCCTGATCCCTTGACTTTGATTTTACCAAGGCTTTTTGATGTTACACTTAGCTAAATGCTGCAAATGATTTCAATGCCAGTTGTTCTCAGTAAACCCATCAAATTCAGCTCTTTAAAGTTCAAATTAAGTTTATTATCAAAGTACGTACTGTATATGTCACTGTATACTACCCTAAGATTCATTTTCCTGTGGGAACACTCAGCAAATCTATGGAATAGTAACTATAACAGAATCAATGAAAGATAAACTAGAGTGCAGAAGACAACAAACTATGCAAATGAAAATACAAATATAAATAAATAGAAATAAACAATGAGAACATGAGATTACAAGATAAGATGAAGGAACACACATCAGTCCTCACAGAGCGATCAGAAGTGGAGAGAGTGAACAATTTCCTGGATGTCAAAATCTCTGAAGACCTAACCTGGATGCAACACATTAATGCAGCTTAAAAGGCAAGACAGCATCTATATTTTATTAGGAGTGTGAGGAGATTTGATTTATCAATGAAACCACTCAAACTTCTACAAATGTACTGCAGAGAGCATTCTGACTGGCTACATACTATCTCGTATGGTGAGGGTGAGGGGTGGCTACTGCCAAAGATTGAAATAAATTGAAGAAACCTGTAAAATTAGTCAGCTCTATCAAGTGTACCAGCCTCTGTAGATTCCAAGATATCTTCAAGGCATCCATCATTAAGGATCCTCACCTCCCAGGAAATGCCTTCTTCACACTGCTACCATCAGGAATTTGCCACAGAAGCCTGAAGTCACACATTCAACGATTCAGCGGCAGCTTCTTTCCATCTGCCATCAGATTTCTAAATGGACATTGAACCTGTGAACACTACCTCACTGCTTTTTAAAAATTCTTTATCATGTATGTCATTGTACTGCTGTCATAATGTTGACAAATTTCATGACACATGCCGGTGATATTAAATCTGATTCTGAAACAATACTTAAAGTGAAATTATAGGTTGAGGAAACATCTCAATGGATGGGAAAGTGAGTGTAGTTATCCCCTTTTGTTTAAGAGCTCAATGGTTGTGGGGTAGTAACTGCTCTTGAACCTGGTGGTGTGCGTCCTGAGGCTCTTGCATCTTCTACCTGATGGTAACAGCAAGAAAAGAGCATGGCCTTGGTGGTGGGGACCTCTGATGATGGATATTGGTTTCCTCTGACTGCACTTAATGTGAATGTACTCAATGGTTGGGAGGACTTTACCCATGATGTACTGGACTGAATTCACTACCTTTTGTAGGATTTTCCATTCAAAAGCATTGGTGTTTCCATAGCGGGCTGTAATGTGGCCAGTGAATACACTCTTCACTACACATCTTTAGAAGTTTGTCAAAGTTTTGGATGTCATACTGAAGCTCCACAGACTCCTAAGGAAGTAGGGGCCATGCTGTGCCTTCCTCACAATTGCATTTATGTGCTGGGTCCAGGACAGATCCACTGAAATAGCAATACCCAGGGATTTAAAATTGCATTTAAAGAACATTCAATCAAAGGTTTAAATAAATCTGGACACAACTGGTCCCAAACTGTTTAAAATGAGCATAGGCAATGAGTTTCTGATGAGTAACTGGCATTTGATGGCACATTTGATGACACCTGCCTTTGTATTGCTGTGTGTTTAGACTAGATTGATGGAGAGGTAGTTAGTCAGGCTAGATCTTTCCTTCTACTTTTTGGCATGATATACCTGGGAAATTTTTCATGTTGTCAGTAGCTGTTGGAGTTCTAACAGTTTGGCTGGAACTGGAACTGCTTCTTAAGTATGTTTACAAACTTACCATGTATTAATTTCTACAATAATTAAATTAACTCTTTAGGCTTTGTGTCCCTCAATGGCAAAGGAATTTTTTTTTGTCACAGCAAACAATCCTTAGAGTTCAGGGGTAGATAGAAAAAATTTATTGATATTAGCAAAAAGAAACAATTGAAATCTTAGGGACAGCAGTGTCAACATCAATGGCGAGACTGATAACTGTGTTGAACTAATTTGCTGTTTACAAAGAACGTTAATGTAAGCGTATGTAAAAACAAAATACAATTGACGTAATTGACTATTGGAAATTGAAACCCACTGATTGCACCCAAAGTCAACAGAATTCTTTCGGCTGCATTTTGACACATTGAGAAAGGAATACCTATTATTAAAGCTGTTCTCTACTGGGTGTCAGATGTAGGAAGTCCGGGAGACTTCAAGCCTCCCGGACGGCCACATCTGCACCAGGTGCATCGAGCTGCAGCTCATTAGGGACCAGATTAGGGAACTGGAGATGCAGCTTGATGATCTTCATCTGGTCGGGGAGAGTGAGGAGGTGATAGGGAGGAGCTATAGGCAAGTAGTCACACCGGGGCCTCGGGAGACAGATAAGTGGGTAACAGTCAGGAGAGGAAAGGGCAAGGGTCAGATACTAGAGAGTACCCCTGTAGATGTACCCCTTAATAGTAAGTAATCCTGTTTGAGTACTGGTTGGGGGGGGGGGGGGGGGGAACGACCTACCTGCAGGAAGCAATAGTGGCCATGCCTCTGGCATAGTATCTGGCCTGTAGCTCAGAAGGATAGGGAAAGGAAGAAGGCAGCAGTAATAGGGGACTCTATAGTTAATGGATCAGACAGGTGGTTCTGTGGACGCAGGAAAGAAACTTGGATGGTAGTTTACCTACCAGGTGCCAAGGTCCAAGATGTTTCTGATCGTGTCCACAATATCCTGAAATGGGGAAGGTGAACAGCCAGAGGTTGTGGTACATATTGGCATAAATGACATAGGTAGGAAAAGGGAGGAGGTCCTGAAGACTGATTACAGGGAATTAGGAAGGAAGTTGAGAAGCAGGACCTCAAAGGTAGTAATCTCGGGATTACTGCCTGTGCCATGAGACAGTGAGTATAAGAATCGAGTGAGGTTGAGGATGAATGCATGGCTGAGGGACATTTGCTAAGGCTATTAGGGAGAGTTTAAATTGGAATTGCTGAGGAGGGGGGTGGGAACCAAACTGAAGAGATGGAGGAAGGGGTGGTTGGGTCACAAACGGAGAAAGCTGGGAGACATTGTGAGAGGGAGGATAGGCAGATGATAGAGAAGGGATACACTCAGACTGATGGTTTGAGATGTGTTTATTTTAACGCAAGAAGTATCATGAACAAAGCAGATAAGCTTAGAGCATGGATCAGCACTCAGAGATATGATATTGTGGCCATTGTAGAGAATTGGGTGACTCGGGCAGAAATGGTTGCTTCAAATGCCAGGCTTTAGATGTTTCAGAAAGGACAGGGAGAGAGGCAAAAGAGGTGGGGGCGTGGCATTGCTGATTGGAGATAGTGTCATGACTGCAGAAAAGGAGGAAGTCGTGGAAGGATTGTGTACTGAGTCTCTGTGGGTGGAAGTTAGAAACAGGAAGGGGGTCATTTAATCTACTGGGTGTTTTTTATAGACCACCCAATAGTAACAGAGATATTTAGGAGCAAATAGGGAGACAGATTCTCGAAAGGTGTAATAATAACAGAGTTGTCATGGTGGGAGATTTTAATTTCCCAAATATTGATTGGTATTTCCCTAGAGCAAGGAGTTTAAATGGAGTGGAGTTTGTTAAGTGTGTCATTTCCTAACACAATATGTAGATAAGCCAACAAAAGGAGAGGCTGTACTTAATCTGGTATTGGGAAATGAACCTGGTCAGGTGTCAGGTCTCTCAGTGGGAGAGTATTCTGGAGATAGTGATCACAATTCTATCCCCTTTACCATAGCATTGGAGATGGATAGGAACAGACAAGTTAGGAAAGCATATAATTGGAGTAAGGGGACATTTGAAACTATCAGGCAGGAACTTGGAAGCATAAATTGGGAACAGATGTTCTCAGGGAAATGTACAGCAGAAATGTGGCAAATGTTCAGGGGATATTTGCTTGGTGTTCTGCATAGGTACGTTCCAATGAGGCAGGGAAAGGCTGGTAGAGTGCAGGAATCATGGTGTGTAAAGGCTGTTGAAAATCTAGTCACAAAGAAAAGTTTCAAAAAATTGGGTAATGATAGAGATCTAGAAGATTATAAGGCTAGCAGGAAGGAGCTTAAGAATGGAATTAGGCAAGCTATGTGAAGGCCTTGGTGAGCAGGATTAAATAAATCCCCAAGGCATTCTACAAGTATGTGAAGAGCAAGAGGATAAGATATGAGAGAATAGAACCAATCAAGTGTGACAATGGTAAACTGTGTATGGAAGTGAAGCAGGTAGCAGAGGTGTATAATGAATATTTTGTTTCAGTATTCACTACAGAAAAAGATATTGGCGATTGTAGGAGTGGCTCACAGCAGATTGAAAAGCTTGAGCATATAGACTTTAAGAAAAAGGATGTGCTGGAGCTTTTGGAAAACATCAAGTTGGATAAGACTCTGGGACTGGATGAAATGTACCCCAGGGTACTGTGGGAGGCGAGAGAAGATATTGCTGAGCCTCTGGCAATGATTTCTGCATCATCAATGGGGATGGAAGAGGTCCCAGAGGATTGGAGAGTTGCAGATGTTGTTCACTTATTCAAGAAAACGAATAGAGATAGCTCAGGAAATTATAGACCAGTGAGACTTACTTCAGCGGTTGGTAAGTTGATGGAAAAGATCCTGAGAGGCAGAATTTATGAACATTTGGCAAGGCATAATATGATTTGGAATAGTCAGCATGGCTTTGTCAAAGGCAGATCATGCCTTACGAGCCTGATTGAATTTTCTGAAGATGTTACTAAACATGTTGATGAAGGTAGAGCAGTAGATGTAGTGTATATAAATTTCAGCAAGGCATTTGATAAGGTACCCTATGCAAGGCTTATTGAGAAAATAAGGAGGCATGGGATCCAAGGAGACATTGCTTTGTGGATCCAGAACTGGCTAGCCCACAGAAGGCAAAGTGTGGTTTTAGATGGGTTGTATTCTGCACAGAGGTTGGTGACAAATTGTGTGCCTCAAGGATCTGTTCTGAGGCTCCTTCTCTTTGTGATTTTTATAAATGACCTGGCTGAGGAAGTGGAGGAATGGGTTAGTAAATTTGCTGATGACACAAAGGTTGGGAGTGTTGTGAATAGTGTGGTGGGCTGTCAGAGGTTACAGCGGGACATTGGTAGAATGCAAAACTGAGCTGAGAAGTGGCAGATGGAGTTCAACCCAGATAAGTGAGAAGTTGTTCATTTTGGTAGGTCAAATATGATGGCAGAATATAATATTAATGGTAAGACTCTTGGCAGTGTGGAGGATCAGAGGGATCTTGGGATCCATGTCTATAGGACACTCAAAGCTGCTGCACAGGTTGACTCTGTGGTTAAGAAGCCATGCAGTGCATTGGCCTTCATCAACCATGGGACTGAGTTCAAAAGCTGAGAGGTAATGTTTCAGCTATATAGGACCTTGATCAGACCCCACTTGGAGTACTGTGCTCAGTTCTGGTCACCTCACTACAGGAAGGATGTGGAAACTATAGAAAAGGTGCAGAGGGGATTTACAAGGATGTTGCCTGGATTGGGGAGCATATCTTATGAAAACAGGTTGAGTGAACATGGTGTTTTCTCCTCAGAGTGATGGAAGATGAAAGGTGACCCTATAGAGTTATATAAGATGATGAGAGGCATTGATCATGTGGATAGTCAGAGGCTTTTCTCCCAGGGCTGAAATGGCTAAAACGAGAGGGCACAATTTTAAGGTGCTTGGAAGTGGGTACAGAGGAGATGTCAGGGGTAAGGTTTTTAAGCTGAGAGTGGTGAGTGAGTGGAATGGGCTGCTGGCGATGGAGGTGGATGCAATAGGGTCTTTTAAGAGACTCCTGAATAGGTACATGGAGCTTAGAAAAATAGAGGGCTTTGGGTAACCCCAAATAATTTCTAAAGTAAATGCATGTTTGGCACAGCATTGTGGGCCATAGCGCCTGTGTTGTGCTGTAGGTTTTCTATGTTTCTACACCTATCTAAACAACAAGAACAACATTAGATGTGGTTCTTAGATGCAAAAGTGCTGTCCTCTGCCACAATAGACATAACCAGATGAAGAAGAGAAGAGTTTACATCAGCACCTGTGTACCTTGAGGCTGTGTGCTTAGCCCCCTGCTAACTTGCTTTACACGTATGATTGTGTGGCTGAGCACATCTCCAGTGCCATATTTAAGTTTGCTGATGACATAGGATGAATGAAAGGAGGTGACAAATCAGGAAGTACGAAGGGGATTGAATATATTGCTGAGTGTCAATGGACCAACAACCTCTTATTCAATGTCTGCAAAACCAAGGAGTTGATTTTTGACTTCAGGAGGAGGAAACAAAAAGTCCATCAGGCAGTCCTTATTAGTGGATCAGAGGTGGAGAGGTTCAGTAGCTTTAAATTCCTTTGTGGTTCAGCAGCTTTAAATTCCTTTGTGCTATCATATCAGAGGACCTGTTCTGGGCCCAAAATGTAAGTGCAATTACGATGTAAGCATTGTAGCACATTTACTTCCTTAGGAGATTGTGAAGATTCAGCACAACATCTAAAACTTTGAAAAAATCTTCTATAGATGTGTGGTGGAGATTATACTGACTGGCTGCATCTCTGCCTGGTATGGAAACACCAATGCCCTCAAATGGAAAATCCTACAAATATTTTAAAGTATTGGATATGATTAAGTCTATCATGGGTAAAGCCCTCCCACCATTGAGCACATCTACACAGTGCATTGTCACAGAAAAGGAGTATCCATCAGCAGGGACCCCCACCACTCAGGTCATGCTCTCTTCTTGCAGCTGCCCTCAGGCCAAAGGACTAAGAGCCTTAGGACTCACTAGGTTCAGGAACAGTTATTACCCCTCAACCATCAGGCTCTTGAACCAAAGGGGTTAACTTCAGTTGCCCCATCACTGAGTGTTCCCACAACCTATAGACTTTTTAAAGGATTGTTCAGCTTAAGTTTTTTGTTATTTTATTGCTTATTTATTTAGTTTTCTAATTATTTTTCTCAGCTCAAGATGGTAAAATCCGAGGTACAGGCATTGCCAAACACACTCATTTCTCAATTGCTAGGAACTTTTGAACTTTTCTAGTGATATTTAATATTGAGGTTTGTTGGAGATATACATAAATATTGTGGTGTAGGCCTAATTCTTTATTGCTATTTTGTAGTGACTTTTTGAGAAGATACCAGTTGTAGATATCACAAATGGGATAATATATTCTCTGTCATCGTTCCATAAACTTTCAATTTTCCCTTTTCATTCAGCATATTTCTGGTGTTTTTCAATTATCGATTTCTGTATTTTGTGTGTTTGGAAGGCCTAGGTATATCTATTAAGAAACCTGTTTCTGCTTGTTTATCCTGTAGTATTGTATCCAGATGGTTATTATGAATTGTTCTATCTGTAATATAACACAATTTGTAGGACTCTGACTTTAAAACTGAATAAGGTTTATATTTATGGTAAGACATAGTGTCTTTTATGAGTTTGTATTTTTAAGCAAATCTTTAGTGAATAATGTTTCCCATTTGATTGTATCTGTGTAAATAATGGGATTAAACAGCTGCAGGGTCCTGTAATGTGTTAGATTATTTCTGGTTTCTGTTGGTATTTTCTGCAGTTATCATCTTGAACTTGTTGGTTTTTTATTCTGTAGTTTTGATAATTTTGCTGTTATTATTATGTGTTAGTATATTAATGTTATTTCTTCGAGTACGTGCAGTTTCCTCCCACAGTCCAAAGACATACCGGTTGGTACGTTAATTGATCATTGTAAACTGTCCCATGATTAGGAAAGGATTAAACTGCAGGATTGCTGGGCGGCACAGCTTGAAGGGCTGAAAGAGCCTACTCTGTGCCGTATCTAAATAAATAAATAAATATTTGGGAAGTTAAGGTCACCCATGACAACAACCCTGTTATTTTGGCACCTTTCCAAAATCTGCCTCCTAATAGTGTCCCTGTTGCTACTGGGAGAGGGGGGGGTGGGGGGGGGGGAGGTCTATGGACTATTCCCTATAGAGTGATTGTTCCCTTCTGAGTTCCACCCAGACTGACTGAATGGACAGTCCCTCCATAACATCCACTCTTTCTGCAGATGTGGTACTATACCTGATTAGCAACACCGCTCCCAGTTCTTAAGGTGGAGAAGGAGCAAAGGTTGGTTACTGGTGCCTTAAAACTAGTTACTTTTTGGAGATGGGGCTTGTCAGCCATGGTTAGCAGCTATCTAGGAGAAGGAAAACTTTAATTTCAAACCTCTGCTGTCTTGCGGTTATACCTACACATGAAGAAGGGTACAGTAGTAAACCCCGAAGGGAAGTCCTGACCTGTAGTCTCTATGTTGAGTTCAATGCTGATTGGCAAATCTTGCAGTGCAGCTGGTGCCAAGCAGCATCTATCTCTGCTGTTCATTTGGATTCATCAACTGCATGGAAACGGGGAGTCTGCTACATGGGCAACAGCTTGTCCTCTGTATTGTACTGCCCTGGCTTCCATACTGGTTTGTGTACAATGTAGACAGCTGTGACACAACATCCATGGTCAACCCCGGCTAACGGAGGGCCTTATGAAATGACACTTCCCCACATCTTTTACATCTCCCCTTTCCCTTTTGAAATATCTAAACCCCAGAACTTCCAGCAGCCATTTCTGCCCTTGTGACAGCCACGTCTCTGTAATGGCCACAATCTTGTAGTTCCATGCACTAACCCATATTTTAAGTTCAATAAGACTTTTGTATTCCTGTTGAGAGTACAATGTTGTTGCTTCTCAAATTCATCAAGAAACCACATGCTATGCAAATTATGTGGAAAGCAAGCCTAGAATGGAATAAAAATAATTTTTTATATACAGTAATGTTGTTTACAACTCCAAGGCACCCAAGAATACTTCACACACAAAGAAGTATCTCTGCTGTGCTGCAATATGAAAATGCACAACAGCCGCTTTCTACAAAATCAGTCCCAGAAACATCATTGAGATTAGTGATTCAATTTTCTTGTTAAAGTGATGTTATTTAAGGGACAAATATATTACCAGGACACTGGCAGGATGCCTTGCTTTCTGTGAGGAGTGTTTAAGAATCTTTCATGTTGACTCAGCAGCTGAGATTCATGTTATCTCTAAAGGAACAGTTCTGGCAACACAGCACTCCTTCATACTCTATTGAAACAGCAACTTATTTACCATACAAAGGTCTCATATGTGGGTTATTAACTAACATCTTTCTGTCACAGTCATGAAAGTTGCATCAGAGCTAATGACAGTAGCAATGCCTATTCAGCAGTAAATATCCATTTACAAGTCTAACATGATATTGAAAAGAAAATTGGAGCTTTTAAACAGAAGTATAAACCAAATATTTTCAGATCTGAGCATGATTGAATAAATGATGTTCTGTCATTATAAATAATAATGCTTGAAGATTTTACACGAACACTGCAATAAGGCCTTTGATCTATTATCATTCTCTTCAATGCATTGTGCTTAAAATCAGGTTTAATATCACCAGAGTATGTTGTGAAATTTGTTAACTTAACATCAACAGGATAATGCAATACATGATAATATAGAAAAAAAGTAAATTGATTACAGTAAGTATATATATATATGTGTGTGTGTGTGTGTGTGTGTGTGTGTGTGTGTGTATATAAATTGTTAAATTAAAATAGTGCAAAAGCAGAAATATAAAGAAAAAGTGAGGTAGTGTTCAAGGATTCAATGCCCATTTAGGACTCATAGGGGAAGTAGCTGTTTCTGAATCACTGAGTGTGTACCTTTAGACTTCTGTAACACTTTCCTGATGGTAACATTGAGAAGAGAGCACATCCTGTGTGATGGGGACCTTAATAAAGGGTGCTATCTTTCTGAGGCACTGCTCCTTAGAGACATATTGGATACTACAGAGGCTGGTACTCGAGATGGAGCTGACCAATTTTACAACTTTCTGTAGCTTCTTTCGATTCTGTGCAGTCGCCCCCCTACCCCCATACTTGACAGTGAGGCAGCATTTCAGAATGCTGTCCATGGTACATTTGTAGAAGTTTTCAAGTGTTTTAGATGGCAAACCAAATCTCCTCAAACTTCTAATGAAATATAGCCACTGTCTTGCCTTATTTACAGCTGCATCAATATGTTGGGACCAGGTTAGATCCTTAAAGATTTTGACACCTAGGAACTTGAAATTGTTCACTTCTGATCACTCTATGAGGACTGGTGTGTGTTCCTTCATCTTCCCTTTGTGAAATCCACAATCAGCTCTTTTGTCTTACTGATGTTGAGTGCAAGGTTGTTGCTGCAAGACCATTCAACTAGCTGGTATATCTCACTCCTGTACGCCCTCTCATCTCCATCTGAGATTCTGCCAGTAATAGTTGTATCATTTATAGGTGGCACTTGTGCTATGCCTAGCCGCACAGTCATGGGTATAGAGGGGGCAGAGCAGTGGGTAGGAGTTCAATCTAGTCTTGACCAGTTTCTCAAAGCATTTCATCACTGTAGATGTGAGTGCTACTGGACAATAGTTGTTAAGACAGCTCACAATACTCTTCTTGGGCTCTGGTATAATTGTTGCCTTTTTGAAGCAAGTAGGTACTTCTGACCGTTGCAGTGAGAGGTTGAAAATGTCCTTGAATGCACCTGCCAGTTAGTTGGCACAGGTTGTCAGAGCCTTACCAAGTACTCCATTGCAGCTTGCTACCTTGTGAGGCTTCACCCTCTTTAAAGACAGCCTGACATCGGCCTCCCAAAGAGAGATCACGGGGTCACCGGGTGCCATAGGGATCTTCACAGCTGTAGTTATATTCTCCCTTTCAAAGCAGGAATAGAAGGCATTGAGCTAATCAGGTAGTGAAGCATCACTGCCATTCATGCTGTTGGGTTTCACTTTGTGGGAAGTAACATCATGCAAATCCTGTCAGATTTCATGTGCATCCGATGTCACCTCCAACCTCGCTTGGAATTGTTTCTTTGCTCTTGAAGTAGCCCTTCGCAAGTTACACATAGTTTTCTTGTACAGACCTGGGTCACCAGATTGAAATGCCCTCAGCAGATGATGAATCACCTGGTTCATCATTGGCTTTGGATTGGGAATATACAGCAAGTTTTCATAGGCACAGACTCATCCACATAGGTTTTAATAAAGTCGATAATAACTGGGCATACTCATCCAGAGTTAAAGATGAATCCACCAATTCAAACCAGTCCTGTGCATGCACCAGTGCTTCCTTTGTCTATACCTTCTTGGTCCTCACTACTGGTGCTGTAGTCTTCAGTCTCTGCCCAGCAAATAGAAGTACAGCCTTTTCGAAGTGAGAACATTAATCATGCATGATGGTGGTGTAACCGTGGTCCTGTGTGTTTTTTTTTTCATTTGGTACTATGAGTGATATGTTGTTGGTATTTATTTAGTGATTTTATTTCAGGCTGGCCTGGTTAAAATCCTCCAAAATGATGAGGAAACTGTCAGGGTGTGCTGTTCCATGTACGTTGATCCAGTTGTTCAGAACATCTACAGCCTGATTAACATTGGCCTGAAGTGGAATATATACCGCGACTAAAAACAAAGGACATATGTGGTCCTAATGTCCCTTTGATACAGCAGCCCAGCTTTGAGATAATCAATTTTATTTTTCAGAGGCTGTACATTTGCCAGCTTTGGAGATTACTTGGTCTCCATCATTGTGGTGGCAATTGGAAAAAGAACTACCCAACCCATTCCAGACTTCCAGCAGTAACATTCTGTGCAGTTTGAGATTGTGGGGCAATTGCCCGTGGAGAGTAATGTGTCAGATTTAAGAATCGAGCGAGTCCCATTGGGATATTCTGCAGAGCTTGAGAGCTTGTTGGACATTAGGCACTTGGCAAGGGCCAATGAAAAGAGGTTAGGTTTAAGCTGAGTGGTCATCATAGGAAAGTTATTATAAGAAGGGGCCAGGGTTTGTGCAGGGCGGTGTGACTTTGGCTCATGAGTCTTCAGTGGGAAGAAGCAGAGGTAAGTTAAATTCCTCTCACTCTCTCTGCTATGGACTTGATCTGAACTGACAGGAGCTTCTGTGGATGAGAATGGGATTCCTGAATGGTATGCCTTCCAGATGCCAGGATCAGGGACATCTCACATCAAGTCCATAGCATTCTTATGGGGGAGGGTGAGCAGACAGAGTTTGTTTTCAATGTCATTACCAATGACATAGGCAGGAAGTGTGACAAGGTCCTGCAAAGTGAGTTTCTGGAATTAGGGGCCAAATTAAAGGACTGTGTTGTGATCTCAGGATTGCCACCAATGTCATTTGCTAGTGAGATGAGAGAGAGGAGGATAATGCAGTTTAATATGTGGCTAGGGAGATGCTACAGGAGAAAATGCTTCAGACTTTTGGATCATTGGGCTCTCTTCTGGGGAAGATGGGACCTGCACAAATGAGGCAGTTTGCACCTGGACTGGAGGGAAACTAATATCCATGTGGGAAGGTTTTCATGTGCTGTTCCAACAGTTTGAAACCAGAGTTACAGGGGGACGGGATCCAGAGTGTCAGGGCACCTAGTGGAATGGTTGTGGGGAAGTAAATGGACTCAAAAGGTTGAGCATGGCTGGACTAATGTTCCGAGTTGCATCTATCTCAATGCAAGGAAGATTGCAAGTAAGACAGATGAGTTTGAAGCAGGATCAGCAATTGAAGTTATGAATCTGCAGCCATTAGTGAGACAGGGTTGCAGGAGGTCAGGACCGAATGCTCAGCATTCTGAGGTTCCATTGATTTACACATGCTAGGTGCTCAAGATGGTGCCAAGCTGTGACCCCCAACACATTTCAAACTTACATGTTTATTATTGTTTTTAGGTTCATTGAGATGGCATTGGGCAAAGAGAACATATTTAGGGGTTAGATTTGGGTTAAGGGACAGGGTTTAGGGAGTCTGACTCTCCACTCCTCATCTGAAGGCCAGCAACATGGATGTGGGACATCCATGACTGAATGTCGGATGTCGGATCAGCAGAAAGTGGAAGAGGACACCCTGCTCCCTGGTCAGCGAGTTGTCTGCAGGTTCCAGAGTCAAGCTTTGTCTGGAGTTCCAATGACCTCTTGGATTCACAAATTGGTGAGACCAGAGTTCAGGGTTCCATCATTGGTAAGTCTGGAGATTGAGGCAGCATGTCCTGTGATCGATGCTGAGGATGGAGGCCTAGGAGTTGAATCAGAAGTCTGGAAGTCAAGCCCATTGGCCAAAGTCGAGTCTGTGAATCTCTGCGAGTCCACTGCGGTAGTTGAAATCCAATTTATGTAGGCCCAAGTCCATGTCTGAGTCCACAGGAGGTTTTAGGCTGGAGGTGGGAGGCAGGAGGCCTGTCCTGGTATTAAAGGAGTATGTATGCATGTGGGTGAAAGGAAGGGACAGAGCTTGATTTGTTGTTGTTTTGTTGATTGTTGTGTTCTGTTTTGTTCTGCCAAGCATTGTGGGCATTCTATGTAGTTACTGGAATGTGTAACGACACTTGAGGGCTGCCCCCAGAACACCCTCGGGTGTGTTGCTTGTTAATGCAACAATGTATTTCACTATATGTTTCGATGCACATGTCATAGATAAACCTGAATCTTGATTAGAAAGGGAGGTGTTTAAGGGGAAGGGATGACATTACTAGTCAGGAAAAATATCACATCAGTACTCAAACAGGACAAACTGGAGGGCTCATCTACTGAGGCTATATGGATGGAAATGAGGAATAAGAAAGGGATGACCACATTACTGGGAATATATTATAAACCTCTTAATATGAAAAGCAAATGTGAAGAGAGATACCAGACAACTGCTAGAATCATTAAGCTTGTGTTAGTTGGTGATTTAACTTTACTTATATTGACCCGGATTCCCATACTGGAATTGGACTGGAATTCAATTGAATTGAATCTTGAATTGACTTTATTTTTTACATCCTTCACATACGTGAGGAGTAAAAATCTTTATATTACATCTCTGTCTAAATGTCAATGTACAAGTTATAGTAGCCTGTAATAAATAGTATATGCAGTAGGATGTAAAATCGGAAGTCAATAAAGATTAGAAATACAATTGTGTCAGTGTGAATTTATCAGTTTGATGGCCTGGTGGAAGATGTTGTCCTGGAGCCTGTTGGTCCTGGCTGCAATGGCGTGGTACCATTTTCCAGACAGAACAGTTTCTGATTGGGGTGACTTGGATCCCCAATTATCCTTCAACCCTTTTTAAGCACCTGTCACAGTAAATGTCCTGAGTAGTGGGAAGTTCACATCCACAGATGTGCTGGGCTGTCTACACCACTTTCCACAGAGCCCTGCAATTGAAGGAAGTACAGTTCCCATATCAGGCAGTGATGTAGCCAGACAGAATGCTCTCAATAGTGCCCTGTAGAAAGTTCTTAGGATTTGGGGACTCATGCCAAACTTCTTTAACCGTCTGAAGTGAAAGAGGCACTGTTGTACTTTTTCATTACACAACTGACATGCCCAGATCAAGGGAGATCCTTGGTGATGTGTATACTGAGGAACTTGAAGCTGTTCACCCTCTGAACCCCAGATCCATTGATGCCAATAGGGGTGAGCCTATCTCTGTTCCTCCTGTAGTCCATAACCAGCTCCTTTCTGTTTGCGACATTGAGGGAGAAGTTGTTCTCTTGACCCCACTGTGTCAAGGTAATGACTTCTCCTCTGTAGGCTGCCTTGTTTTTGAGATAAGGCCAGTCAATGTAGTATCATCTGCAAATTTAATTAGCTGACTGGAGCTATGGATGGGATAGTGTTAGTCAAATATGTTCAGGGAAGTTTCCTTAGTTCATATACAAAGCTCCCAACTAGAGAGAGTGTGATACTGGATCTTTTATTAGGAACTGAGCCAGGCAAATGACAGAAGTGTGTAGGGGAAACGTTGATCTAATGGTCATAATTCCATTAGCTTGAAGAAATTTATTGAGAAGAATAGGTTTCATCCTTTGGTTGAGCTTCCAAATTGGAGAAAGGCAGGGATGGATCCAGGTGTCGACTGGGCCAGGTTATTTTATGGCAAAGAGATGTTTGGCAAGTGGGAGGCCTTCAGGAATGAAATTTTGAGAATAGAGAATTTGCATGTTCCTTTTGAAATAAACAAAGTGGTTAACAGGTTTACGAAACCTTGATTTTCAAGGGATATTGAGTCCCTGTTAAGAAGAATGTGGTGCATAGCAGGTATAGGCAGAAAGGAGCAAGTGGATGTACTTGAGGAATATAAGCAAAGTAAGAGAACACTTAAAAGGAAAATCAGGAGAGCTGAAGGAAGGCATGAGGTTGCAGTGGCAGACAAGGTGAAGGAGAAACCCAAGGGCCTCTACAGATATACTAACAGCAAAAAGACAGCAAGTGACAAAATTGATCAACATGTATTCGACACATTGAACCAAAAGAGATGTCGAGATCCTTGATATTTTTTCATCTGTATTTACTTGGGAGAAGGATACATACTCGATAGAATTAAGGCAAAACAGCACAGAGTTCATGGATCATATAGGTGTTACAGAAGAGTAGGTGCTTGCTGTCTTGAGCCAAATTAGAGTGGATACATTCCCTTGGCCAGATACCATCACCCCTCAGATCTGTTGGGAGGCTAGTGGAGAAATTGAGGAGCCCTAGAAATGGTATTTAAAATGTCCTCAGATATAGGTGAGGTGCCAGAGGACTGGAGGATATCTAATGTTCTTCCAATGTCCAAGGAAGGCTCTAAGAATAAGCCCTGAAATTGTAGGCAGTTGAGCCTGGCATCAGTGTTGGCTAAGTTATTGTAAATGATGGGATATTTCAGAACTTGGATAGACAGAACCTGGTCAGTGATAGTCAACATGGCTTTGTATGCAGTAGGGGACATCTAATGAAACTTAAAGAATTTTTCAAGGAGGTTACTAGGAAAGTTGCTGAAGGGAAGGCAATGGTTGTTGTCTATATGGACTTTAGCAAGGTCCTGCATGAGAGGCTGGTGCAAAAGTTCTAACAGTTACCTTTCAGATGAAATAATAAATTGGATTCAAAATTAGCTTTGTGTGAGAACCAAAGAATGGAAGTAACTGGTTGCCTATCTGACTGGAGGCCTGTGCCCACATTGGAAAGACAAACAAGGGTAGGAATTGCACAGTGAATTTGGGCACTGAGGTGGTAGAACAGAGCAATCTGGGAACACAATTAAAGACTTTTGGTTAGCCCTTTTTGGGTACTGGGACCACACATGATATTTTCCACACAGTCAACAACCTTTCTAGGCATGAATGAATGGGCATGGAGGATTATCGTCTGCATACAGGTTGATGCGATAAGGCAGAATAATAGTTTTGCATGAAGTGATAGGTTGAAGAGTCTGTTTCTGCATTATAGTGCTCTATGACTCTCCATCAAAGAAAAACATAGTTTCACAGTTTAAATAAATATGATTTATACTTTTTGAAATTTTTTGTTATCTTCAATAAAATCTTTTCCGAGTGTATCTTTAGCTCAATGTCAACACTTTGGTAATATTGAAATATGACAGATGTGTAGATAAGAGGAATTCATAATGAGGCAGAACACAAAAATGAACATATTATTTCAATGCCAAAATATCTACAAAAAAGTAAAGTGAAGAAAAAGAAATTGGAATTAGGTGACAGAAAAGAGAAACTGTCATGGTCCGGTCCGCTGATTCCTCATTTTCTGTTAATTCCCTTTTCCCCGTGTTCTACTGGTCTCCTTGATTAGGGCACCTGATTCTCATCTGAACCGGCAGCATAAAGACTTCGGCTTACATGTACTCTGGTCTGGACCGTCACCTCAGCCAGTGTGGCAATGCACGTTCCGAGCCACCGAGAATAGTGGACTCTAAGTTGCTTCGGGAATTCTGTCATTTTCGCATCCAGCTGAGTTTTGCTGACCATTTGCCGCTACTCCGAGCCAAGATACGAATTCTGTCGTTTTCGTAGGCAGCTGAGAATTGTTGGCCATTTGCCGCTACTCCAAACCAAGATATGAGTTGTCTGTCGTTGTTGGCTTTTGTTGTCTCGTGTCTAGCTGAGGATTGCGGGCCGTTTGCTGCTACTCCAAGCCAAGACACGAATTGTCTGTCAGTGTTTGGTTTTGACGTCTCGTGTCTAGCTGAGGATTGCAGGTCGTTTGCCGCTACTCCAAGTCCAAGTCCAAGTCCAGGTTTAGGTCCAGGCTCCATGTCCGAGTCCAAGTCCAAGTCCTGGCTCCGTATTCAAGTCCTAATCCAAGTTCTGTGTCAAAGTCTGAGCCCCGGCTCTGTGTCTGAGTCCAAGTCCACGTTCTGTCCAAGTCAAAGCTCCATGTCCAATTCCTAGTCCAAGTCCTGGCTCCGTGTCCAAGTCTGAATCCAAGTCCAGATTCTTGGGCTCAGACTGAGTCCAGTTCAAGTCTGAGCCCAAATCCAAACTCCATGACTGAGTCTAAGTCTGAGTCCCGGCTCCTTATCCAAGTCCAAGTCCAAGTTCAGACTCCGTGTTCAAGTCCAAGTCCAGGCTCCATGATCAAGCTTCAGGTCCAGGCTCCTTCGGGTTGTTGTCCAACATTCATGTCCACGTAAGCATCTAATCCTCGCTCCCCGGCCTTCCTTGCAACTATTAGTAAACTCATTTCTGTTTATGCTACCTTCGTATCAGTGTCCTGCACTTGGGTCTGCTTTCAGTCGCTCATTGTAACAGAAACAACAACCGAAGATTGAAACATATATATTTTTTATTTGCTAATTTTCAATTTTAATTATAATCTGAGTATTGAAAACTCACTCAGGTGAGGCCATTTCACAGGGGTTATCTACTATCAATTAAAAATTACGTGAAATGGACAACTTGTAATGTCTATCCTAAGTTTAGAGTTGATCTAAATCTTAAGTGCTACAAGTTTATTCTCTTCTGTATGCCAAGTTCTTTGATAAGATAATTTTTCTTTATGTTCTCAGAAACTGTTGATTTTAATTACATGTGTCATCATGAGAATTTCTGGATCAATTTACTCTTTGATTACAGTAAGATCTGGTAATATCAGCATTATTTTACTGCAAGATCCAAGCCATTCTTTTTAGACCTTGAAATAGAATATATATATTTTTTAATTATTTAGTCTAAGTGTAATGCTTCACTTGAAGTTTCTCTTCTGAACAACACAATCAACAATAGTAACAATCTGGCCAAGAGAGATCGTTAACATTCATTTCTTGTGAAATGCCAGTGAAGTTTATCTCAGATTGAGGGAGGAGCAGTGCCTCCAATCGCCTTTATACAGGGGTCTGTGGGAGGAGCAGTCAGCAGAGGGGCGTGTCCAGACAGGTATATGTGGTTTACCACACAGATAAACTTTTCTAATTTTCCAAAATGTACATCTGCCATGATCAGAGCATATGGAGATGACTGTAATGCATTCAAGAAAAATAATTACTTGTTAGGAACACAACTAATATTATAACTAAATTCATTATGGTACAGACGTAAACTGGAGATCTGAAAGCCAACAGGAAATGGACTTTAGACATTTCTTGCTGAACTAATTCTTGATGTATGGTTGTGTTACGTACCCTGTAACTGGGTGTCTTACCAACAAAGATAGAAGTGTCCGTTGGAGTCTGGTGATACTATTTTCAACAGTATTTATTAGTAAAAATATACAAAAATAATATCAATGCAAATATACAGATAATATACGTCAGCAATACTAAACCTAAAAGTGCGGGTATAATAATAATCAATAAGAAACAAGGTCTATCGTTGTCCAGGGGATAATGAATTGTCAGATGGAAATATAATGCTCAGTTCAGTTCATGCAAGCTGCGGTAGTTGTTTGTCGATGTGTTGCAATTGTTGGAGAGAGAGAGAGAGAAAAAATGTGTGAACAGTAACAGCTATTATCTTGCCAACCTTCCTTTATGATTTTGATCCATCGATGCGTTGTTGTTGTGGCCATTCATGTATGACCCCTCCGTCCTTTAGCTAGACTGTTCTTCGGTGGTGAACTCGTCAACCAGGCAAGTGTGGACACACACATAAGCCCCCACCGATCTCACTACAAAATGCTGAGAGTTAAAATTTACTGACCCTTCGTTCGGTCTCCGATCTGCTCCCCTGTCTCGTGGGGGTTCTAATGCTCACTAGCGTTTCTCCTGGTGTGTCTGAGGGGTGTTACCCCAGACCTCACTTTTATCTCCACTCACGGGGTCTCAGGTGTCAATCAGGTTGGGATGATGTAACCCATGAAACCAGCCCACTCTGGTTGTCCCCTGAGGGGTTTCAATGAATAGAACAGTACCAACTAAACAATCCTTCTCCAAAAGACAATAGCAGTAAATCTCTTCTTTTGTCACTAGGAGACGATCCACCCTGGGTAACTCTTAGGTGTGTCTCTCTCTCATTAACTTTCATGAGCTGTTATCAATAACAACTGCCCTGGCAGATTTCCTTTGTCTCTCTTACTTCCTTGATAACAGCATCAAAATAGTAGCGATTTGTGATTCTCCAAAAGGGGGGGGGCATGGGCGACTCTGCACCCTTCTGCCCATCAGAGTTGTTCATCCTTCGTAACAGTTGTTAGTGTTGTATATGCATGGTGTAGTATAAAGAATTTCCATGCACTCCAAAGAATTTGAAGGTAGTGATAACCATCAAATTAACCAGTTAGTCTAACCTCAGTGGATGGAAAAGTATTCCTGTCTATTATTAAGGATGAGGTTTCAGGGTACTTAGAGACTAATGATAAAATCAGTCAAAGTCCGCATGGTTTCTGTAAAGAAAAGTCTTGGCTGACAAATCTGTTAGAGTTCTTCAAGGAAGAAACAAGCAGGAGAGGTAGTGGATGTCATTTACTTAGATTTTCCAAAGGCATTTGATAAAGTGCCTTGCAAGAGGCTGCTTAACACAATAATATCCTATAGTGTTACAGGAAAAATACTGACATAGATGGAGGAATGGCTGTTTGGCAGGAAGCAGCGAGTAGGAATAAAGTGGGCCATTTCTGTTTGGCTGCGAGTGACTAGTGGTGCTCCTCAGGGTTCAGTACTTTTCACACTGTTTGTGTCAATAAGTTCGGATATGGCCCAAGTGCAGAGCAAGAAACACTGAAGCAGATCGATAGTTCACAGACTTTAATGCGAACAGAGTTAGAGGGAAAAGAATAAAATAAACTCGAGGCCAAACAGGACCATAAACTAAAACTCTTAAATGGAAAATGAAGCATACACTGCAATTGAAAAGAATAACCAGATATAAAACAAATGCCACTAGTCTTCAGAGTCAGTTGACTCGACAGTCCAATTTCTCAAGCAGGGCAGAATGCAAGCAGGCAGCGAAACATTGCTGTGCTGTGTTCAAGTCTCGACAGGCACTATGACAAAAAGAATGGAGTTAAATACTATCACGATGAAATAATAATTAGCTGACATGTGCATATTCACAAGCGCAATTGCCATATCTGCTGCACAGCTGAATCCATGGTCGCGACAGTTAGTCAATGACTGACATAGCGGAACTGATGGTTTTGTGGCAAAGTTTGCAGATGATACGAAGATAGGTGGAGTGACAGGTAGTGCTGAGGAAGCAATACAATTGCAGCAGGACTTGGACAAATTGGAAGAATGGGTAAAAAAGTGTCAGTTGGAATACAGTGTTGGGAAATGTATGATAATGCATTTTAGTAAAAGAAACAATAGTGCTGTCTATTATCTAAATGGGAGAAAATTCAAACATCAGAGGTGCAGAGGGACTTAAGTGTCCTCATGCAAGACTTCCAGAAGGTAATTTACAGATTGAGTCTGTGTTATAGAAGGCAAATGCAATGTTGGCATTTATTTCAAAGGGAATAGTATAGAAAAGCAAAGAGATAATGTTGAATCTTTATAAGACACCAGTCAGACCACACTTGGAGTTGTGTCAACAGGTGAACATGCGAACAGAGTTAACTTGTTAGCATGTTCACGGATCCTTATCTCAGCAAGTTCTGAGGAAGTTCATAGAGATGATTCCAGGAACGAAGGATTTAACAGATGTGGAGCGTATGGCAACTTTGGGCTTGTACTTACTGGACTTTAGAAAAACATATGGGAATCTCATTGAATCCTACTGAACATTGAAAGAACTAGATAAGATGGTTATGGAGAGATTTTCCTTCCGGTTGGGGTATTGAAAACTAGAGATCACAGCCTCAAGATTGAGGGGTGACCTTTTAGAACAGAAGTAAGGAGATTTTTTTTAGCCAAAGAGTAGTGAATCTGTGGAATGCTCTGCCACAGATGCCAGTGGAGGCCAAGTCTGTGTATATATTTAAAGCAGAAGTTGATAAATTCCTGATTCATCGCAGCATCAAGGAATATGGTGAGAGGGCAGGTGTATAGGGCTGAATAGGATCTGGGATCAGCCATGTGAAATGGCGGAGCGGATTCGATGACTGAATAGCCTAATTCTGCTTCTATGTCTTATAGTCTTAAGGTCTTATGTTGCAATTAAAATGAATATTTAGAGGAAGTAATTACCAAAAGCACTGTTTGAAGACAAACGTTATCTGCACTATGTGTCAGTGCTGATTTTGATCATTTCCAGTCATTCAAAAGAACACATCAGCATACTCTGAATGAATTCCAGATAACTATTAGGAACTCACACACATTTTTATAGTATTGAGGTTCTTTTGATCATGTTCTAATTTATTCTGCATTTCATTTAGAACACAGAAACATAGAAAACCTACAGCACAATACAGGCCCTTCAGCCCACAAGGCTGTACTGAACATGTACTTATTTGAGAAATAACCTGTGGTTACCTATAGCCCTCTATTTTTCTATGCTCCATGTACCTATCCAGGAGTCTCTTAAAATACTCTATCGTATCCGCCTCCACCACAGTCGCCGGCAGCCTATTCCATGCCCTCACCACCCTCTGCATAAAAAAAAACTTTCCCCTGGCATCTCCTCTGTACCTACTTCCAAACACATTAAAACTGTGCCCTCTCGTGTTAGCCATTTCAGCCCTGGGAAAAAGCCTCTGGCTATCCACACGATCAATGCCTCTCATTATCTTATACACCTCTATCAGGTCGCCTCTCATCCTCCATAGATCCAAAGAGAAAAGGCCTTATTTAAGTATATAACTTGTTACTCAGTTAAACAGTAGTGTGCCTTTTTTATACTTTTTTAACTATTCCAATGGTTTAATTTAATATCAGAGAATATATACAACATACAACCTGAAATTCTTACCCTTCATGGACATCTATGATACAGAAGAAAAGCCCCAAAGAATGAATAATAGAAATATCAGAAACTGAAAGCCTCCCTCCCCCTCCCATGCACAAGTGGCAGAAGAAACATCAGCCCTCCCCCTCCATCCCCCCCCCATTTTCACCAACAATAACAACACTCATTCTCCATGCAAGCAATAGCACCAGTCCCCAAAGAGTCCTTGATCTAGAATCTATCAAAAACTACAGTCCATAACCTAGCACTACAGTATCTCAGACAGGCTCTCTCTCACTAATAAGGGAGAGAGAGATCAGTCCACCAACAACGAGAACGGAGTCCAGCAGCTCACTGTTCCGATGTTAGAATCATCAACATTGCTCCTCCAAGTCCCTTGACTGAAAGACCGACTCAATCACCATCAAAAGAGAGAGAGAGAGAGGGATCGCTCGAGTACAGAGGCCTTCTTCCAACAGCAGCACACACCGCCTGCTGTTCTGATGTTTCAGTCTCCCATAATGCTTCAGTCAGCGAAATTGGCAAGCAACTGGGCTGTCCACAGGGATGCTCCCTTAAGCTGCATGTCCTTCAGGCCTTTCCTGGAGAGAGCAAAACACCAGACCACTCTGCTGGTCCAAACAGCCGCTGCTTTCGAAGGACCATAGTTTTGAGCTGTAGATCACAGACTCCAACAGAGTCCCAGTCACCTTGAAAAGAAAGACAGAAGAGAAGAAAAATAAGCTGTTTCATGGATGTACTGGGTCAACGAAAACCACTAGGGTCATCTTTCCTTTGAAACTTTAGCTAATTGTGGGGCAGCCATTTAATTAGGCCAAAATGTAGTGATCCAAATGTGTCCCAATTAACTGGAAACCAACTGCACTTTATAAAAATATGCCCATTGATATTAATTTTAAGGAAAATAGATTTAATATTAGTTAACTCATAAAATTCACATCATGGTTGAACCATTCTTAAACAACATTGATGTAATATTCCTTCCATTTTCAGTTTTGACAGTGTAATGGTTTTTGACAGTGAATAATATAGTAGTCCTTTGTACCCTGAAGCTTTATAAGAGTTTTATCTATCATTGTAAAATCCATATTGAAAAGCTTATGTTGTTTTTGGAAGCTTATTTCAAATTAAGGTTTTATTTTTCAAGATCTATGAGCAATCCATTTATCACATTGAAACAAGTCCGTATTTAATGGAGGAGACTGGCTGAATGCCTAGAAGGGAGATAATAAAATGGTGAAAGATATGGTGGCAAACGGAGCAATCTTTATACATTACTCTATCAAGAACATATTAACCACCATGGAGAAAAATTGCTGCCAGCCAATTAATGCTAAACATTTTAAGGGAAAAAAATAATCAAATACAATATTAAACACCTTATCAAAGTCCATCAGATATGCTTGCTTGACTCACAATATGACTCTGCAAGATATTATCAATAATTATTGGAAAAACAAGTTTTAAAAAAACTGCAATAATGAAACCAGAAAAATAATGTAGCAACTGGGCAGCTTGGTAATGTAGTGGTTAGCACAATGTTTACAGTACAAGTGACTGGGTTTCAATTCCCACCACTGCCTGTAAGGAGTTTGCATGTTCTCCCCGTGACCACGTGAGTTTCCTCCAGGTGCTCTGGCTTCTTCCCACAGTCCAAAGATGTAACAGTTGGTGTGTGAATTGTCCCATGATTAAGCTGAGATTAAATTGGAGGATTGTCAGGCAGAGTGGCTCATTAATAAATTGTCACTGTCAATTGATAAACAAATAAATAAATACACTGGCTTTTGTTGCATCCCTATTTTAAGGAAACTTTGCAGATTATTGTCAAAGTTGAACATTAAGCCAAATGTAAATCTAATATTTCATAGAAATGTAATATTAGTGTTGTGTTACTAGCAAAAAGGAAATGCAAATGTCATATTGAAGATCTGGGGAATTCAATTACAACATTGTATTTACTGCTAAAACTCATCTTCAATTTTAAAAGGCATGGAATTTATCTCTACAGCCTGCATGAATCTGAGACTTTCTGCCAGACAGTCAGTTTGATTAGATTCCAGACTTTGCTTGTAGTTATTGGAGCTGGCAATAGGTTCACTTTGTTTCAGTTCTTAATCCTATTGGCATAGTACTTTTTCCCATTTCCAATCCCTTTCAGTGAAAGGATAATGGATGATTTGATATGGAGCACATGAAAATGCATGATCCCAGAGCCAATGCAATCCAATGACTTGGGAGGATGAGAATTTAATTTTTGTCACGAGAGTGTCTATTCTAGGGAGATCAGATCATGGACTGGAGAGAGGTGCTAAGAATTACTGAAGGTGTATGTTGGGGTGGAGGAGGTGATTGGAATGGCAGGCTAGTTTCTGATCCCATTGCAGTCTGAATGGGCAGAGAATATGATAGTGTGGGAACATGGGAAACTGGATAATGTATGTAAGGATAATCTTACCCTTCTTAACTTACAAGCAGTGCCACAAAGTCACTTGTTATCTCCCTGATGCTTTCCTTTCCAATTCAGTTCAAACCCTGCACATAACACAAAGGCTGCAGTTAAACCTGTAACAAATGGAGACAGAGTCTGCCAAACTTATTATAATATTATGTTATTCAAATTGCCTCCTGAGAGTTTTTGACTGTCCAGTCTTCATTCTCAAATTAGAGGCAGGATGGAGTTCCAAATTTGAAGATTTTTAAAAATTTGACCTCTCATTCGATTCAGCCCACCAGACACCAGCTGTCAGTATCCAGCATCTTGCCTGGTGAAAGCAGAAATTATGAGAATATTATGTATGATTTTCTGATTATAAATTTAAATGATCAGAAATCATGTGGTGTGTGTCCAAATTTTGAGTTTGCTTTTCTGCTCGCCAAGCTCCCCCACTGGTGTAGAATACATGAATTTTAGTCCTTTAATGAAACCTAATTGTTGCTTTCTAAAAGGGCATGTTTTGAATGTATTTTTTTATCTGTGATTAATTAAGCAGTGTTCTGCCAAGGTATTCTAATTAATATGTCTGCAACTGATATTAGTCCACAAGGTGCTGTTTTAGTGTCTGTCTGCCAAAAGGCCGCAGGGAAAATTTTACAATGCAGCACTGCCAGCTCAGAGCTTTGCCTGCAAGGTCTAAATATTGAAAATTCAAATCTCTATTGTGAATGACTTTCTGAGCAAGATAATCAGAAGGACCAGTGCACTCTTGGCAAGCAAAACTCTCTCAGACTTTTGTTAACCATTGCTCACATGGAACTAACAAACGAAATTGAAACAAAATCTAGAAGACAGTGGAATCCGGCTGATCGCATTAGGACCAATACATTTTGGTTCAGTTAAGCCGCTCCTCAAGTAGCTGAAGCTTCATGGAAACAGTTAAAAAATTATTTTAAAAAAGAGAAACTACCATCTAACTGAGTAAAAAATTATGTATTTAAATGAAATACAGAACACATTAGAATAACAGTACCACCACAGTACCACAAAACTGTAGTTCCTAATAGTTATCTTGATAGAGGAGTGTTCAACTTCAGTGCATGCTACTATGTTCTATCAATTGACTGTGACAAAGTCAGAGCAGACACCTGGTGCAGATAATGGACTGACTTCATACAATGCTTTTCACAATTGCATACTCCAAATCTTCATTTTCATTGTAATTTTCAAGATGATTGTCACCACTTTCAAATTCTTTCTAGTCCTAACTTGTTGAAATAGTGGAATTGTATCATTTTCATTCATGGACATTTTTGGAATCTCCAAGCCTGATTGCTTGAAACCGCAGTGAGCAAAACTGTTCTGAATTATCTTGCTGCTTATTTCTAGCCAATTATCAGGGACAAAAATCATTGCTTTTTCAACACAAACCATTTGCTCTAAGCACAGTGTAGTGTTTAGTGGCACAACAAATGCACATGACTGATGCTAGTTAGAAAGTGTTTGGCAACAATCTCCTGTCCCAATTGAGTGGCACAGTGTCCCAAATAAACAAAGGTAATCCCAGCTACTTTTTTCGATTAATTTTTGTTCCTCAAGTGTTGTCCCATATAAGTGGCTGTTCTGAGTATCTGATGGACCAATTAACTAGAATCCATTATATACTTTTCTGTCTTAATCTATATTAGCTACGTGATAAAACATGTTTTGTCCTGTGCTGACTTTAATAAACTAAAATTTTAAATGGCAGCAACAAGGATACCAGGTCCTCCTCTCAATACATGGATTGAACTCTGTTTTATTTGATGTCCTATTACCATATTGACTTGAGGCTGCAGCAAGAAGAGAGTTCTGGTCTCCGCACCAAGTCAAAAGTTTTGTGAAATGGCTTTAGAACCAAAAAAATCGGAGAAAGGCAAGAAAACAGCATTATTGCTAAATAATTGAAAAGTAAGGGAGAAGCAGAACATAGAACTAAAGTGACAGGCTCAGAGTCATGCTTGGAGACTCAATGAAACAAGTTGCCAATCTTTATATATGATTTATATTAGTGACCTGGCGGTGTCCAGAGTATAATGTATCCAAGTATACTTTTGACATGTAAGTAAGTAGGAGTGCATGCTTCAACAAGGATATTAGGACTCTGCATCTGGATATAGATAGGTAGAGTATGTGGGTGAAAACTTGGTAAATGGAGTTAATGTGGGAAAGTTTAAAGTTATGCACTTTGGTAAATCAAGTCATAAAGCAGGCTATTATATAAATGGAGCAAGTTTGCAGATGGGTGAAGTACAGAGAGTTCTAAGTATTCTTGTATAAATAGGCAAAAAGTTAGCAAACAGGAGCAACAAGTGGTAAGGAATGCAAATTGGCCTTTATAGCAGGTGAGTTGGAGTTAAAATGATGGAAATATTATTACAATTTTACAGAGCACTGGTGAGGCCACATGTCTGCATAATTTTAGACTATGCACCTAAAGAAGAACACACTGCTAGTGAAGTCAGTTCAAAAGACATTTGCTTTGATAATTCCTAAAATTAAGTATTTGTCCCATCATGAAATTAGATCTATTTTCTTTTGAACTTAGAAGATTTAAGGTTTATTTGGGTAGAACTAGGCAAAAGGAAGGGTTCACTGGCACTGATAGGATTGTATTACAATCCTCCCAGTAGCCACCAGGACGTTGTGGAACAGATATGTAATCATTTTAAGGAAATGTGTAAAAATAATTGGGTTTTTGTCATGGAGCATTTCAACTTCCCTAATATAAACTGCAACTTTACTGCAATGGATTTAGATGGAGAAGAATTTGGTAAATGTATCCAGGAAGGTTTCTTAAATCAATATATGACAGTCCAATGAGAGGAGGGACTATACTGGACCTGGTGTTGGGTAATGAGCCTGTTCAGGTGACTGACTTTTCAGTAGGTGAACAGTGACCACAACTTCTTAACTTATAGGATTGATATGGATCTTGTGGGAGAGTTTTAAACTGGAGTAGGGCAAATAATGAGGGCATTAGGCAGGAACTAAGAAGCATTAATTGGGAACACTTTTTCTATGGCAAGTCCACATCAGACATATGGAGGATGTTTAATGATTAATTACACAGAGTACAGGAGAGGTATGTTCCTGAAAGAAGGATGGGGATGGGAAGATAAGGGAATCTTGGATGTCCAGAGAGGAGATGAATTTAGTCAAGAACAGAAAGGAATAGTACTGAAAACTTCAGAAGTTAGGATTAAGCAGAGCACATGAAGATTATAAAGAAGCCAGAAATGAACTAAAGGAGGGAATTAGGAAAGGCAGGAAGAGTCATGGAAAGCCCATAGCAAGAAGGATTAAGGTGAATCTCAAGGCATACTATACATACATCAAGAGCAAGAGGACCTAATTAGGGAGAGCCAGCATGGCTTTGTGTGTGAGAGCTCTTGCCTTACCAACTTGATTGAGCTTTTGACAACATGACAAGAGAGATTGATGAGGGTAGAGCAGTGGATGTTATCTAAAGAGATTTTAGTAAGGTGTTTCACAAAGTCCCTCATAGGAGACTAATCCAGAAGGTTATGATGCATAGGATCCGTGATGAATTGGCTGTTTGGATCAGAACTGGTTTGCACACAGAAGTCAGAGGGTAATGGTTCATAGGACATAGAAACATAGAAAACCTACAGCACAATACAGGCCCTTCAGCCCACAAAGTTGTGCTGAACATGTCCCTAACTTAGAAATTACTAATCTTACCAATAGCCCTCTATTTTTCTAAGCTCCATGTACCTATCCAAACGTCTCTTAAAAGACCCTATCATATCAGCCTCCACCACCATTGCCGGCAGCCCATTTCACGCACTCAGAACTCTCTGAGTAAAAAATTTACCCTTGACATCTCCTCTGTACCTACTCCCCAGCACCTTAAACCTGTGTCCTCTTATGGCAACCATTTCAGCCCTGGGAAAACGTCTGACTATCCACACGATCAATGACATATTTGAGTTGGAGGTCTGTAATTAGTGGTGTTCTGCTGGGAACTGTGCTGGAACCTCTGCTATTTGTCAAGTATATAAATGACCTGGATGAAAATGTAGATGGGTGGGTTAGTAAGTTTGTGGATGACACCAAGAATGGTTGAGTTGTGGATAGTGTAGAAGACTGTCAAAGAATACAGCATGATAGAGATTAGTTGCAGATATTGGCAGGGAAATGGCAGATGGAGCTTAACCCAGATAAATATGGGGTTTTATACCTTGTTAGGACAATTGCAAGGAGTAGTACACCACTAATGCAAGTTCCTTAACAGTGTTGCTGAGCAGAGAGATATTGAGATCCAAGATCGTAGCTCCTTGAAAGTGGCTACGCAGGTCAATAAGGTGGTTAAGAAGGCTTATGCAATTCTTGGCTTTATTAGTCAAGGCATTGCATTCAAAAAGAGGTTATGTTGCACCTTTATATAACTCTGTTTAGGCCACATCTGGAGTATTGTGTTCAGTTCTGGTCGCCACACTATATGATGGATGTTGAAGGTGCAGAGGATGCAGAAGAGGTTTAACAGGATGCAGCCTGGTTTAGAAGCTGATTAAACTTGGGTTGTTTTCTGTGGGGCACCAGTGGCTGAGGGGAGATCTGATAGGGGTTTATAAAATTATGAGAGGCATATATAGAGTGGACAGAGAGTGTCTGTTTCTCATGGTTGAAATGTCAAATACCACGAGAAATGCATTGAAGGTGACAGCGAAGTAGGTTCAAGGGGGATGTAAGGGGTAAGTTTATTATTCAGGGAGTCGTGGATGCCTGGAATACATCATCTGTTATGGTGGTAGAGGCAAATAGAGGCTTTTAAGAAATGTTTGGATAGTCACATGGATGTAAGGATGATGAAGGGATTTGGACATTGTTGTTTATGATTTGCATTTAGCTGGTTCGCCCCAACTTTGTGGGCAGAATGGCCTGTTCCTGTTCAGTACTGTTATATTATATATTATATTTTATTGAAACATGTGCTTATCCAAAGTAGACATTTCAGGGTAGATGTTGAGATATTCCCATTAGTGAGAAAAGCTCAAACAAAAGTATCAGGCCAGGTTCTAACGACCTGTACTGATCAACTGGCTGGACAGTTCATTAAGAACTTTAAACTCTCACTCGAGTTACCTACCTGCTTTAAGCAGGTTTCAATTTTACCGGTGCCTAAGAAGAATGTGGTAAACTGCTGCAATGATTATCATCCAGTATCACTTATATCCATAGTGATGAAGAGTTTTAAGAGGTAGATGGATAGATAGATAGATAGATAGATAGATAGATAGATAGATAGATAGATAGATAGATAGATAGATACTTTATTCATTCCCATGGGGAAATTCAACATTTTTTTTCCAATGTCCCATACACTTATTGTAGCAAAACTAATTACATACAATACTTAACTCAGTAAAAATATGATATGCATCTAAAATCACTCTCTCAAAAAGCATTAATAATAGCTTTTAAAAAGTTCTTAAGTAGTTTACTTAAATACATTGAGTCCTAACCCCGGCACTTTAACATATCTTACTCCTGGCGGTTGAATTGTAAAGCCGAATGGCATTGGGGAGCATTGATCTCTTCATCCTGTCTGAGGAGCATTGCATCGATAGTAACCTGTCGCTGAAACTGCTTCTCTGTCTCTGGATGGTGCTATGTAGAGGATGTTCAGGGTTTTCCATAATTGACCGTAGCCTACTCAGCGCCCTTCGCTCTGCTACCAATGTTATACTCTCCAGTACTTTGCCCATGACAGAGCCCATCTTCCTTACCAGCTTATTAAGACGTGAGGCGTCCCTCTTCTTAATGCTGCCTCCCCAACACGCCACCACAAAGAAGAGGGCGCTCTCCACAACTGACCTATAGAACATCTTCAGCATCTCACTACAAACATTGAATGACGCCAACCTTCTAAGGAAGTACAGTCGACTCTGTGCCTTCCTGCACAAGGCATCTGTGTTGGCAGTCCAGTCTAGCTTCTCATCTAACTGTACTTTATAGGGATGAAACGTCAACTCCTACTTGAGAATTAACTTGGATCCTTTCCAGTTTGCCTACTAGCACAACAGGTCCACAGCAGATGCCATTTCTTTGGAAAGTCACTCAATCCTAGAACATTTGGATAGCAAAGAAACAACATCAAAATGCTATTTATTGACTACAGTATATTGACTGGCTGCATCACAGCTTGGTATGGAAACACCAAAGCCCTTGAATGGAAAATCCTGCACAAAAAGGGATATGGCCAAGTTCATCATGTGTAAAGCCCTCCCCACCATTGAGCACACAGAAGACCATAAGACATAGGAGCAGAATTAGGCCATTTGGCCCATCAAGTCTGCTGCACCATTCAATTGTGGCTGATCCT
The DNA here is from genome assembly GCF_048418815.1 of Hemitrygon akajei. Classification (NCBI taxonomy): domain Eukaryota; kingdom Metazoa; phylum Chordata; class Chondrichthyes; order Myliobatiformes; family Dasyatidae; genus Hemitrygon; species Hemitrygon akajei. Next base: position 113,948,123 of record NC_133125.1, read on the forward strand.
TTTTTTCTCCTCCTCAACCCCATTTCCCAGCCTTCTCCCTAGATCCTTTGACACATGTCGGATCAAGATCCTATCAATCTCTGCCTTAAATATGTACAATGACCTGTCCTCCACCACTGCATGTGGCAACAGATTCCACAAATTCACCACTTCTGGCTAAATAAGTTTCTCTGCATCTGTTTTGAATTGATGCCTTTCATTCCTGAGGCTGTGCCCTCTTGTCCCAGACTCTCCCACCATGGGAAACATCCTTTCCATATCTACTCTGTTTAGCCTTTCAACATTCGAAAAGTTTCAATGAGATCCCCCCCTCATCTTTCTAAATTCCAGCAAGTACAGACCTGGAGCCATCAAACGTTCCTTGCATGATATCCTTTTCATTCCTGGAATCATCCTTGTGAACCTCCTCTGGATGCTCTCCAATGCCAGTACATCTTTTCCTAGGTAAAAAGCCCAAAATTGTCTGCAATACTCAAGGTGAGGCCTCACCAATGCCTTATAAAGCCTCAGCATCACATCCCTGCTCTTGTATTCAGGACCTCTTGAAATGAATGTCAACTTTGCATTTGACTTCCTCACCATTGACTCCACTTGCCCGTTAACCTTTAGTATGTTCTGCACAAGGACTCCCAAGTCCCTTTGCATCTCAGATTTTTGATTTTCTTCCCATTTAAAAATTAGTCTGCACATTTACTTCTACTACCAAAGTGCATAACCATGCATTTTCCAACACTATAAATCATTTGCCACTTTCTTGTCCATTCTCCTAATCAGTCTAAGTCCTTCTGCATCCTACCTGTTTCCTCAACACTACCTGCCCCTCCCCCTATCTTCATATCAACTGCAAACTTGGTAGCAAAGCCATCTATTTCATCACCTAAATCATTTATATACAACATAAAAAGGAATAGTTCCAACACTGACCTCTGCAGAACACCACTGGTCACAAGTAGCCAACCAGACAAGAATTCTTTTATTCCCACTCACTGCCTTCTTCCAATCAGCCAATGCTCTAACCATGTTAGTAACTTTCATGTAATACCATGGACTCCTAACCTTTGAAGCAGCCTCATGTGTGGCACCTTGTTAAAAGCCTTCTGAAAGTCCAAATGTACAACATCCACTACATCCCCTTTACCTACCCTACTTGTAATCTCCTCAAAGAATTCCAACAGGTTCATCAGGCAGGATTTCCCTGAAGGAAACCATGCTGATTTTGTCCTATCTTGTCCTGTGTCTCCATCACCTCGTCCTCAACAATTGACTCTAACATCTTCCCAACCACAGAGGTTAGGTTAACTGGTCTATAATTTGCTTTCTGCTGCCTTCCTCCTTTCTTAAAGAGTGGAGTGACATCTGCAATTTTCCAGTCCTCTGGCACCTTGCAAGAGTCCAATGATTTTTGAAAGATCATTGCTAATGCTGCCACAAACTCTAATGTTACCTCTTTGAGAACCCTAGGATGCAGTTCATCTGGTCCAGGTGATTATATACTTATAGGTCTTTCAGCTTTTTGAGCACCTTCTCCCTTGTAACAGTAACTGCACCAAACTTCTCTTCCTTCACATCCTACAACATCTGGCACATTGCTAGTGTCATCCGCAATGAATACTGATGCAAAATACTTACTTAGTTCATCTGTCATCTCCTTATCCCCCATTATTATTTCTCCTGTCTCATTTTCTAGCAGTCCTATATCCACTCTCATCTCTACTTTACTTTTTACTTACTTGAAAAAACTTTTACTATCCACTTTAATATTATTTGCTAGCTTGCTTTCATATTTCATCTTTTGCCTTCTAATGACTTTTTAGTTGCTCTCTGTAGGTTTTTAATCCAGGCAACCTATTCATATTCTACACCTTCACAGTATGGTCCAGGTCAATTTTGACCTAGCCCAAGAATCCCCTCATAACTAGTGTCTATACCAAATTTTGAACCACAGATCAATTTAGAATGTATAAATAGCCCATCTGCTATTAATAAATGGGTGATTAATCCTTAATTAATGTTTCAGAGATCTAAAATCCATTTCAATAGATAAGGGTTAAATTTGACCTGAACAGAATGTAAGGGTTAAAAACTTCCCAATCTCTGTCTTCCCAATAATATTTGCTTTGTTGTATGCCCTCTCTTTGGTTTTTATATCAGCTTTGACTTCCCTTGTTAGCTATGATTGTACTATTTTGCAATTTGTTTATTTCTTCAGATTTGGAATACACACGTCCTGTACCTTTCTCATTTTTCCCAGAAATGCACGCCATTGCTGCTCTGCTGACATTACTACCAAGAGCTCCTTCCAATTTACTCCTCTCTCATACCACTGTAATTTTCTTTACTCCACTGAAATACTGCTACATCAGACTTTATTTTCACCCTATCAAATTTAAAGTTGAACTCAATCATATCGTGATGACTGGTTCCTAAGGGTTCTTTTACCTTAAGCTCTCTTAACGCCTCCGGTTTATGACATAACACCCAATCCAGTATAGCTGATCCCCTAGTAGGCTCAACAACAAACTGATCTAAAAATCCATCTCTTAGGCATTCAAGAATCTCACTTTCTTGAGATTCATTGTCAGCCTGATTTTCCCAATTGACCTGCATGTTAAAATCTCCCATGACTATCATAACATTGCCCTTTTGATACGCCTTTTCTATTTCCTGTTGTAATCGGTGGGCTTCCTCCCAGTCACTTTTTGGAGGCCGATATATAACTGCCATCAGGGTCCTTTTACAAATGCAGTTTCTTAACTCAGCAATGCTTCATGTACATGGAACATTGTCACAGGAAAGCAGCATCCATCATCTAGGATTCCCAGCACACAGGCTGTGCTTTCTTCTCACTGCTGTCATCAGGAGGCAGGTACAGGAGCCTCAGGACTCACAGCACTAGGTTCAGTATTAGTAAGTGCCTGTCAACCATCAGGCTCTTGAACCCAGAGGGGATAGCTTCTCTCAACTTCACTTGCCCCATTATTGAAATGCTCCCACAACCTATGGATTCACTTTCAAGGCTTCTGCATCTCATGTTCTCAATATTCAGTGTTTGTATGTTTGTTTGTTTATTTATTTATTATTTCCTTTTTTCTCTTTTCATTTGCACAGTTTGTTATCTTTTGCTCGCTGGTCTTTTATTGATTCATTTATGGTTATTGGATTTATCGAGTATGCTCACAAGAAAATTAATCTCAGGGTTGTATATGGTGACATACATGTACTTCGATAATAAATTTAGTTAAACTTTGAACTTTAAATGTTGGGACTTATGACCCAGCTTCAAAGGATACTACATTTATGTTCATGATCTTCTGCTGTTGTAGCATATCCACTCGAGGGTCAACATGTTGAGCATTCAGAGATCTCTTCTGCACATCATTGTTGTAACAAGTGATTACTTGAGTTGCTGTTTTCTTCCTGTTGTCTTGAATCAGACAGACCATTCTCCTCTGACCTCACTCATTAACAAGGTTTTTTTCTCACAGAACTGCTGCTCACTGGATGTCTTTTTTCACTTTTTTTAGTCAAAGTCACTAAGATCACATTTTCTCCCCATCCTGATGTTTGGTCCAAACAACAACTGAACCTCTTGATCATGTCTACATGCTCTTATGCATTTAGTTGCTGCCACATGATTAGTTGACTGGTAATTTGCATTAACACGCAGGTGTACAGGTGTATCTAATAAAATGGCCACTGAATATATATTTAAACATCAGAATTGTCTTCCTTGTCCAGAGGTTAATCTACTGGATAATCAGAACACTAATAGACTGCTGTGCCATTCACTTACAATGATTCATGCTGGTGCATTAAGATCACTACTTTAGATTAAGATCTTGGTGTTAAAGTGCAGGGACAGTTACACAAGGGAATGATTCTAAATACAGACAACAGAGCACATCTCAGTGAAAATTTCATCCAACTTAAACATTTTCAGAGCTCAGCTTATGAAAACCCTGATGGAAGAGATCTATTTCAGAGGTAAACAGTCGGAAGTCATGCTACATTTTCTTTACTGATGATACCAGTAGGAGAAGGGATAAGATCCTGCAGTTTAGGGTGCTAGTTAGCCAAGCAGGATCTCAAGTATTTTTATACCTACTTTGCTTTCAGTGCCACAGCCCAGTGGGTTTAGAAATAAAAAGATAGGTCAGATGAAAGTGTGGCTGAAGGGATGGTGCAGGAGGTTAGGATAATCCAGGAATCTTGATCACTGGGACAATTTTGGGGAAAAGTGGTACTGTCTAAGTGGAATGGTTTGAACCTTCACCAGGGTGGGAACAATGTTCTTACTAGAATATTATTGGTGCTGTTGGGGGATGTTTAAACTGAACTGGCAGAGGAAGGGAGCTCACAGTGCTGGTTCACAGACAGAGACAATCACCTTACAGAGAAATACTCAGTAAATCCAATGGGCAGACCAAGTGAGTAAGTACCCGTCAAGGAAATTTAAAGTTAAATCGCAGAGGGAGGGGGAGCAAAGTGGAGGAAGTATTGTAAAGTTAGTCAAAGGTTGCATCATTATTATCAGTATTAAGTGAAGATATCCCAAAAGGCTCCTAAGCCATGATGATGTAGACAGAGATTAGAAGCAACAGGAGTTGTCACTTTACTGATTGTATGTTATAGACCCCAACAGTTAAGAGGAGATACAAGAACAGATCTGTAAGCAAATATTAAACAGCTGTCATAAGAAAAGAGTATTTGTGCTGGGGGTTTTACAATTCTAAAATATTAATTTAATAATAAAGACTCAAAAGGGACTGGAACGTTTGAATAGTGTCCAGGAAAGCTTTTTGACAGAGTATGTGGATAGACCAGGGAACATGTCTGGACCTCATCTAAAGGATTGTAATAGGTAAATGTAGGCATCATTTAGAATCTCCCCTTGACCAGCTACATTCCCCAAGGTGACTCCATATATTTAAAATTGATTATTGGAAAGGATAGGCACAGACCAGTCTTAAATAGGAGAACCCCAATTTCAATAAACCAGGACCTGACGAAGGAAGACTGGGAGCATTGATTTGCATATAATTTTGCACCTACACAGTGGGAAGTATTTAAAGGAAAAATATCAAGAGTTTAGAGTCTTCATATTCCTGTAATGGTCAAAGCTGGTAGTAACAAATATAGGAATCTTGGACATCATGGGATATTGAGGTTTAGATTAAGAATTAAGGTGAGTTTATGACAGGTATTGCAAAATAATGATGAAGGAGCCCAGTCGTTAGTACAGAAGCTGTAGGGGGTTACTCAGAAAGGAAATTAGGAAGGCTAAGAAGGGTTGCAAGGTATCACTGACAGGCAGGATTAAAGTAAATCCAAAGATGATTCATAAGTACTGTATATTAAGGGCGTAATGATAACCATGAGAACCAAGAAGCACCAAAATGTATTGATGAGCGCAAGGTGGGAGAAGAAACTTTGTATACACCTGAGATTCTGTCCCAAATAGGAATAAGGTTCAAAAGGTTATGCCTCATGTGAGAAAATGGGGACGAAACTGGCTTAACATTAAGAGTCACAACAACAATCAGGTGATGGTAAAAAGTTGTTTTGTGATTAGATACCTAGAAATAGTGTCAACCATTGATGGTGAGACCTTTGCTGTTTGTCATAATTGTGAATAACTTGGATGTGAAGTTGAGATGCAAGATCAGTAAATTTGTAGATGACAGAAAGGTGGGCAGGTTTGTTGATGTAATAGTAGCTAATGTTTGACTGCAGACAGATATTGTTGTGATGGTGAAATGGACTGATAAATGGCCGATGGAAATTAATTCAGACAAATGCAGTGGATGGTGTTTGTGAGTACAAATGTGGTTGGGAGATACACCATAAATAATAGATGCAATGTATGGGTCTATTTCTTTTACGACACTCCCCCATTCATTAGCATTATGTATTGATCTGTTGTCTATGCATGCGCTATTGTCTATGCACAAACATTGTTCTCTCACCCTTGCTGCAATGTGAATACAGACAGGCAGACATTATTGATCCCAAGGGAAATAGAGTTTTGTTAAAGCCACCTCCCACATGTGTGCCTTTATTTAATTGATATGTGGTTGTGCACAGACACCTCAAATTGGCAACGAGTACGAACCTGAATGTCAGGAAATATTATGAACTGCACCAACAGTTACAGGGCGGAACAGCAAGAGTTAAAAAGCACAAGAACACTGAAGGACCCATGAGTAATAGTGAAAGACACGCTGAAGTAAAAGTGAATTTAACATGGCGATGGCTTCAGTCGGGAAAGTTGATGAACTTGATTGTGTTAATGTAGGCTGGGAGTCGTATATCAAGAGGGTGGAACTGTATTGTAATGTGAACAACGTGGAGGAGCCAAAGAAAGCACCCACACTTCTTAGCTTAATGGATGCAAGAATGTACAGTCACTTACGCAACTTATTAACCCCTGAAAAGCCAGCAAACAAGATGTGAGACGCAATTGTTGCAATTTTACAAAATCACATGAGCCCGAAACTCCTGGCAAAAGTGGAGAGATTTTGATTTTACAGAAGGAACCAGATGAAAGTATTTCTGAATACATTGCAGAACTGCGCAAAGTTTCCCAGTACTGTGACTATAGAGATGGACTTTCTAATGCATTAGGGATAGGCTTGTATCTGACATGCATAGTCAAAGCATTCAAAAGAGGCTACTACCCAAAAGTACCTTAGAACGGGATTGACCATTGCAATATTGTTCGAGACTGCAGCAAAGGATGCAGTTGAAACAGAAAATGAGGTTAGAATGTGAAATGCACGTTTCCCTGAATAATGCAAAAAGCCAAAAATGTTATCGATGTGGCAAATCCTCCCATGATGTAAATGATTGTTGGTTCAAAGAAAAAGTCTGCAGAAAATGCCAAAGGCAAGGTCACATAGAGACAGTGTGCAAGGCAGACAAAAAGCACAACAGAGTGCAAAGTCTCAAACACAAAACTAAGCAAATGCATAGTCACAGAATGTAAACCAGAATCAGACAACATGGAGTCTGACAAAGGTGAGCTGTCATGCCTAGAACTGCATAATATAACTGAAGCAGATCACAATATAATATCGAGCACAGTAGATGTGAATAGTATAAAACTGAAAGTAGAGCTTAATACGGGGTCAGTTTTGTCTATAATTCCAGAGGCCGACTACAACAGGCTATTTTCTAAGTTACCATCAGAGAAGACCTCAGTGATGGTAAAGACCTACATAGGTGAAAAGGTGCCTCCCAAAGGCAAACTAGAAGTGAATGCACCGTATGGAGGCCAATCACAACAGTTAGATCTCCTGTGGTCTGTACGTACCAGCTGTGTGGTGCAAAAGGCACAACAGCGCCTCTTCCATCTCAGACGTTTGAAGAAGTTTGGCATGAGTCCCCAAATTCTAAGGACTTTCTACAGGGGCACAATTGACTGGCTGCATCACTGTCTGGTATGGGAACTGTACTTCCCTCAATCACAGGACTCTGCAGAGAGTGGTGTGGACAGCCCAGCGCATCTGTAGATGTGAACTTCCTACTATTCAGAATATTTACAGAAACAGATGCATAAAAAGGGCCTGAAGAATCATTGGGGACCCGAGTCACCCCAACGAGAAACTGTTTCTGCTGCTACCATCCGGGAAATGGTACAACAGCATAAAAGCCAGGACCAACAGACCCCGGGACAGCTTCTTCCACCAGGCCATCAAACTGATTAATTCACGGTGATTCAATTGTATTCCAATTCAATGTATTGAAAAGTGAAGGGTGTGAATGGTTGAGAAAAAGCCAACTAGACTGGCACTCAATCAAAGATCTCAGTATGGCATCAACTGGCAACTGCAGCCCAAATTGTAGCACTAACCAGAGGTTCTCACAGCTGCATAATGCTGATCAGAAGTGTTTGAGAAGGGAATAGATAAACAGATCAAAGATTTGGCCAAAAGCTGTTCGGAATGCCAAAAAGTTCAAAATGCACCTCCACAGGTACCATTACACCCACGGGAGTGGCTGTCTTCACCATGGCAAAGAGTACATATTGGGATATTCATGGACTCTCTGTTTCTGATTGCTATGGCCAGACGTTATACCATTGAAGTCAACCACCTCAGCAAAGACTGTCTCCGCTCTGGTGACAATCTTTGCCAGAAATGGATTACCAGAACAAATTGTGACAACAAACAACAACTTACATCAGAAGAATTCCAACTGTTCAGGAAGAAAAATGGCATCAGACATTTCAATTCTGCTCCTCCCCACCCAGCACTGAATGGGTTAACTGAAAGATTTATCCAACTCTTAACAAGTCCATTTAAGCAATGGACAAGGACGTAATTTCTCTACAGCACAAGGTGGACAGCGTCCTCTTTTTGTATCAGAACTCTGATCAAACACCTGCAATGCTGTTCATGAGCAGGAATCTGAGATCTCGCACAAACCTCCTGAAGCAAGAACTCTGGAGGGAAGTACAGAATACACAGTTCAGCCAGTTGAGAAGTGAATCAGCAAGGAGGAGCTTCAAGATTGGACAGGATATCCCAGCATGTGATTACCAAGAAGACAAGTGGACACCTGGTAAGATTGCTACAAGAAATGGACCAGTGATGTACCCAGAGGATGTTAAAGATCAGACATGGAGATGTCATGTGGACCAGACACCGGATGCTCAACCAAAGAACACACCTGAGTCAGATGTATTCAACAAGATGAACAGATTACAGTGACCAAATTTACCTCTCAGTGATGATCATGTTACTGTCAGCAATGTGACACCAGAAACTGAGAGCGCTGTCTTAGACAAGACACCTACCAAACCTGATGCCACTCCACAGATCCAGAGGTGCTATCTTGAAAGAAACAAAGCGCCACACTAAAGACTGAACCTGTAGAACTGTGAAGTTGTATGGACTGTTTCTGTGAAAGCATGTTTATTTGGAATATGGCTTTATGAAATGCAAACTGAATGCTTGGTACATGAACAATTTTGTAGTGGATTAATCTAAAGGAGGAAGTGTAATGTATGGAACTAATTCTTTTAGAATAATGATCTCCCCCCCCCCCTTAGCATTACGTATTAATCTGCTGTCTACGCATGCACATTGTTCTCTCTCTTCCTCGCTGCAATGTGAATGCATCAATTAAAGCCAACTCCCACGTGCGTGCCTTTATTTAATTGACTTGTAGTTGTGCACAGACAGAACAATAGGGTCCTAAAAAGTGCTGAGGAACTGAGAGATCTGGAAACAAGTTAACTTACTCATGAAGGTAACAACATGAGAACACAGAAATAGACCAGAGAACACTGCAACACAGTACAGGCCCTTTGTTCAACATGTAGTGCCAACATTTTACCTATTGAAATATCAGTCTAACCCTTCCCTCTTAGCCCTCCATTTTGTTTTCATCCATGTGCCAGTCTGTGAGTCCCTAATGTATCTGCCTCTGCTACCACATGTGGCGTTGTGTTCTGTACATTTACCACTCTCTGTATAAAGAAAAATACTTCTGACATCGTCACATAATTAAAGTTCCAAGTGAATTTATTATCCAGATACATGTATGTAGCCAGACACCAACCCTAAACCTAGCCCTAACCCTAACCCTGGGATTCATTTTTTTCAGGCATTCACAGTCGAACAAAGAAATACAATAGAATCAATGAAAAACCACACACAGAAGACTGGAAAGTAAATTGTAGAGTCCCTGAAAGTGAGTCCATGCTTTCCTCTGATCACCTTGAAATTTTATCCTCTGGTATTAACCATTGCCTCCCTGGAAAAAAAAAAGCACTGGCTGTCCACACTGTCTATGCCTCTAATCATCTCACATACCCTTCAGAGGTTGCCCCTCATCCTCTTTTTCTCTAAAGGGAAAAATCCAAGCAAGCTCAACTTTTCCTCAATAAAACCATGTGCTCTCCTTTCTAAAGCATCCTTTTAAAAGTTTCCACATCTTTCCTATAATGAGGCAACCAGAACCGAACACAAATATTCCAAGTGTGGTTTATCCAGGGTTTTATGGAGTTGCAACATTAACTTTGTGTGTGAACACAGTCCCTCCCAGAGTAATGAAAGCAAACATACCATATGCCTTCTTTAACACCCTCTCAACTTGCATGACAACTTCGAGAGCTCTAGCTACTTGGACCCTAAGATCCCTCTGTTCCTTCCTACTGCTAAGAATTCTGCCATTAATTCTGTTATCAAGTTTGACCTTCCCAAGTGTATTACTTCACACTTTTCTGGGTTGGCCTCCAAATGTCACTTCTCTGTCCAGCTCTGCACCCTATCTATGCCCACTGAAGCCTTATACACTCTTGTCAACACCACCAATTTAGTGTCATCTGCAAACTTACCAGCCACCTTTCCACTTCCTCATCCCAAGCATTCATAAAAATCACAAAGAGCATGATCCAGGAACAGATCCCTATGAAACATCACTATTCAATGGCCTCCAAGAAGAATACATTGCATCTACTACCACCCTCTGCCTTCTGTGGTTGAGCCAATTCCAAATCAATGCAGCCAAATTTCCATGGATCCCATGCTTTCCTGGACGAGCGTTACATGGGGAAATTTGTCACGTAACTAAAAACCATATGCACCGCATCCACCACATCCACCACTCCACTTTCATCAACTTGTTTTGTCACATCTCCAAAAAGGTCAGTCAGGCTTGTGAGGCATGACCTGCTCCACACAAAGCACTGCTGACAATCACTTATCAGGCAATGCTTCTCCAAATACCCGATTTTGTACTTTTCCAAAATTTACCTACCTCTCTGTTCCTCAGTGTCCCTGTGGTTAGACTCCCAATAGATTAATTATTCCCTTCCTGTATCTGAATTCCACCAACAGTGACTCAGTAAATGATCCCTCATGATGTCTTCCCTTACTATGGCTCTGATTATCAGTTCACTCCTTGCCATTTTTACCTCCCTCCCTGTCTTTTTTGAAACATCTAAGTTCTGGAAAATCCAGCAGCCATGCCTGACCTTGTGAAAACCAAGTGACCATAATGGCCACAGTGGCATACTTGCATGTACAGATCTATGCTCTAAGTTCATCACTCTTTCTCCCTGAAACTCTTTACATTAAAATAAACATATTTCAACCGATGTGACTGATTGTATTTATATACTATTGACTGCCTATCCTTCCTCACACTCTCTCTACACATTGCATCTATCTTTATATCAACTGTTCCATCATCTAACCTGTCACTGGTTCCAATCACCCTACCAAACTGGTTTAAATTTTTTCCGACAATGCAAGGACATTGGTCCTTCATGAGTTCAGGTGTAGCCTGAAACCCTGAAACTCTGCCCCTTACACCAATAGTATATAGTATATTGACTGATTACATCACAGCCTGGTATGGAAACACCAGTGCCCTTGAACAGAAAATCCTACAAGAAGTATATGGCCCGGTCCATCATGGGTAATTTCCACCCCACCATTGAGCACATCCACATGGTGTGCTCTCGCAGAAAAACAGCATCCATCATTGAAGAAGCCTACCACCCATGCCATGCTCTGTTTGCTACCATCAGGAGAAAGGTACAGGGGCCTCAGGACACACACTGCCTGGTTCAGGCACAATTATTACCCCTCAACCATCAAGCTCTTGAACCATTGCAAATAACTTCTCTCAACTTCCCTTGTCCTATCACTGAACTGTTCCCACATTCAAGGACACTTCATCTTATGTTCTTAATAAGTATTGCTTATTTATTTATTGTTATTATTTCTTTTTTTTGTATTTGCACAGTTTGTTGTCTGTGAACATTGGTTGCTTGTCTGTCCTGTTTGGTGTTTCTTGGATTTTCTGAGAATGCCACAAGAAAATGTTTCTCATTGTTGTATATGGTGACATATATATATATATATATATATATATATATATATATATATATATATTTTGATAATAAATTAGTTTGAACTTTGAATTCTTCAGTCACACACTCATCTGTCACATCATCCTTTTCTTAGCTGCACTGGTTTATAACAGAGGCAACAATCCAGAGTTTACTACCCTTGAGATCCAGTTTTTTTAGCTTTCTTCCTATAGTCTCTCTTCAAGATCTCATCTCTCTTCCTAGTTATGACATTGGTATGAATATATACCATAGCTTCAGGCTGCTCACTCTCTCGCTTAAGAAACTGTGGACTCAATCTGTGATATCTCTGACCCTGGGAAAAAGATGAAAGTATTAAGGTTCTGACTAAATTGTCCTAATATCTTCAATTTTTCTATTTGTTTTTTTTGTTATTATATATGATTCTAAGCATTGTTCAAGAAGGACAAATCAAATCCGTTGTGCAGAGTTTAGTGATATTAATGTGGCAGATGGTGCCTTTGCTGCTTCTAAGTTTCACTTGGAAAGTTTGTTAATAGAGTACTGGAAGTGGCTGTCACATGTAAGACTTCCATTGAGCGCATCAGCTGCTAAGTGGTTAAAAAAATGCTCTATTGGTGTTGGTATACTGTGCAGACTTTTGAATTTGCTTAAAAAGCCAAAGGCAATAATATTTTTGAGTGTCAGCAGAGTTTTTCTTTAAATAATGAAGAAAACAGCAACATAACACAATGTGCTCCCAGCTTGACTGAGACTGCATATTTCATAACGACATGGAAAGAAGGCATTTCAGCCCAGTGAGTCCATGTCTATCCACAGAACAATCTCATTTCCCCACTAACTTTCATTTCAATCTCCTCTTAGATTCTACCATTTGCCTACATACCAATGATAATTTACAGTAGCCAGTTGATCTATGATGTGGCTTTGGATTGTGGGAGAAGACTAGAGCACCCGGTGAGAACTTACACAGTCATAGAGAAAAGATGCAGGCTTTACAGGACTGGGTGTTGGAACTGAACGCAAGTTGATGCAACTGTGAGGCCAGGATGATGCCAGGAAAGGCAAAGATGGGAATTGCAGAAATGGTGGTGTAGCTGGAAAGAGATCTGATACAGGGAAAACCAATCCAGCTCACAATAATCATGAACTCAGCCTATTTCATTTTCAAATAAGTAATTGCTTAGTCTACAACATATTTTACTGATCCTGTAATTTACACATAAATAGACAAATGCTAACCAGCTTAGCTGAACATTTCGATGTTACTGCAACCACATCTATAAAAACAGCTCTTTTATTTTCAGATTGCCATGGAGCAACCTAGTTATCTCAACCTGCCTATTCATACTGATTCAGCATTCAGACGGTGATTCTGCATCAAAATACACAAAATGCTGGAATAATTCAGCAGGTCCAGCAGTAGCTATGGAGATGAATGCACAGTCAACAATTCAGGCCGAGACCCTTCTTCAAGACTTTACTTTGAGGGATGCCTACTCCGATGAAGTTTAAATTTCTCTCTCTTTGAGTAATTCTGTATTACCATTTCAAAGTTAGACCTTTGATCAGCATTGTTCTCAACTATCTCCTACTGATGCTGTATAGCATTACTTTCCCTGAATAATCACATGACAATCCTTACAAGATGGAAAGCTGGGCAAAATGACTGAAAAGGAACAAGACAATCATTCTCTCTGGATGCCCATGATTGACCATAGATAAACATAACTGGGGTAGTGGTCCAACCAATCCATCGAAAGCTCTTGGTTTTGAAGAAGACCCTGAAGTACTAGATGTAGTACAATCTGATTCCTGGAGAAGATGCTGACACATCACCTAACTGACTGCTTCATGTTCCCTGCTGAAGGGAAACTTGTTTGGAGTGCTTTCCCTAAAGCTACATGAGCAGCAAACTGAGATATGACAATAATCATTCAAAATTGTTGGAATGTTCTAGGGGCTAAGGAGTGTAGACTGATTGCAGCTTGGAACTCTTCATTCAGAGCAATGTAGTGAAAGAAGTGCTGCTGCAACGTACTGGCAAAAGGCTGCACATTTGCAGCAACAATTGACATGGAAAATGGTGGTCTCTGGAAATTATTGCAGTTTGGTGTGATTGTAAAAGACAGCATGTTCTGGTATTTTCTACAAGTATATATGTCTGATTACTTATCGTACTGCTCTTACAGAGTGTAAGAGTCATAGAAACATAGCACAGAAACTACTACCTGACCTAGCTTGTCTATGTCAACAAAGATTCCCATGTCAGGTAGCATATTTGCATTTGTTTGGCCCATCTGTTTTAAAACTTTCTTATCTGTATACCTGTGATGGATATTTGCTTCCAAGGCCAGTGGGCCTCTTGCACATGTTTACACAGCTCACTTTCTAAGCACAGCAGCTGCCACTTGTCAAGATAAAAACACTTTGAGTAAACTTCCAACTAGAAGACGTTTAGTATCTGGTCATAAACAGGAGGCAGTCTTCCGTTCTGAAAATGTAAATGGAAAGCAGTAATCAGCTTGAAGCTAAAAGCAAGTTTTGCAAATAAGCTCTGTATATAACCAGACTATGGAAAGTAAGATGTAGCTCACAGCATCTAATTTACTGCTACTAGAGTGTAATATAAAACAATGGGCTATTTAATTTGGCTTGTTTCAAAAAAAGACAAAACTGACTAAGTTGCTTTGTTCATGGAAGTTTGCAGAACAGATAGAGAATATCATTTAGCTTATCAAATAACTGATCTATTAATAAATTGAGGATTTTATGTACTCAATGAATTAGTTTCATGGCATTGATTGCACATAGCTAGAAAATATCCCTGAAAATGTTTTTAGAACATTCATGTAAAAACAGTGTCTGAGGAAATATAATATCAGTGTGAAGTCACCCAGGTGTCAAAGAAAAAGATTATAAATGTAGAGAGCAATTCAGGCTGATTAGGGTATGGGTAATGAACATCAAAAAATAAGAAAGAAACACAGGGTGATCTAGACTCAGTAGATATTCTGTTCTCCAGAGATGGAAACAGAGAGATCAAGAAAAGGGAAGGAAGTGGGATCAATACTATCTAGTGATATATTTTATAAACCTTCTGACTCTCACTATCTTCACAATACCTCTTCCCAGTCTGTCACTGGAAATTTCCTTCCACAAATATCAATGCTGTCCTCCATTTCCCACACCCCATGTTCCTGTCACCGTAACAGGGTTAGGGTTCCCCTTGTTCTCATCTAGCACCCAATGAGCTTTCATGTCCAGCACATAGTTTTCTGTAGCTTCTGCCATGTTCTACAGGATCCTATCACTAGGCACATCTTTCCCTCCTGCCACCCCCACAACACTCCACTTTCTACAAGGAGAACAATACAGATGACTCCCTTTTCCACTCATCCCTTCTCACTGACCTCACTCCTGGTACTTAGCCCTGAAAGTAGGAGAAGTGCACCTACACTTCCTCCCTCACCATCATTCAGGGCCCCAAGCAGTTCTTCCAGGTGAGCAACACTTTACCTGTGAGTCTGTCGGGGTCATCTACTGCATCTGTGCTCCTAGTGTAACCTGCTCTACGTCAGTGAGAGCCAGCGTACACTGGGGGCAATGTTTTACTGAGTGCCTTCACTCCATCCTCCACCACAGGAAGAATATCCCAGTGGTCAGAGATTTTTATTCTGCTTTGCATTCCCATTCCCATATGGCCTCCTCTACTGCCACACTCAACTCCCAGATTGGATGAGCTACACCTCATATTCCATCTTCCAACCTGATGGCATTAACATCGATTTCCCTAACTTCCACTAATTTCTCCACACTACCCTCTCTTTCTTCATCCTTTCCCCATTCTAGATTCCCTCTTGCCCCTTCTCTTCTCTTCACCTGATCATCACCTCCCTCCTCCTTCACTGTCTCTCATGGTCAACTGTTCTTTCCTATCAGACCCCTATTTCTTCAGCACTTTACCTCTTCCATCTACCACCTCCCAGCTTCTTACTTCATCCCTGTTCTCCCACCCACCTGGTTTCACCGATCCACAAAGTACACTGCAGATGCTGTGGTCAAATCAACACGTACATACAAGCTGGCAGGTGATAGGTGAAACCAACACGTACATACAAGCTGGCAGGTGATAGGTGAAACCAACACGTACATACAAGCTGGATGAACTCAGCAGGCGGGCAGCATCCGTTGAAATGAGCAGTCAATGTTTTGGGCTGAGACCTTTCGTCAGGAAGAAGGGTCTCGGCTCAAAACGTTGACTGCTCGTTTCAACGGATGCTGCCCAACCTGATGAGTTCATCCGGCTTGTTTGTATTTGTTGGTTTCACTTATCACCTGCCAGCTTGTACTCCTTCCCCTCCCCCCCCCCCCCGATCTTTTTATTCTGGCTTCTTCCCCCTGCTTTTCTAGTGCTGATGAAGGGTCTTGGCCCAAAGCATCCTCTTTTTATTCCTCCCCATAGATGCTGCCTGACCTGCTGAGCTCCTCCAGCATTTAGAACATGAGGTTGTAAGCTCATCTGTCTTCCTGAAATGCAACACCTCACACTTATCCAAATTAAACTCCATTTGCTATTTCTCAGCCCAGTTACCCAGTTGATCAAGAACCTTCCGCAAATCCAGATAACAACCTACACTCGCCTACAGAGGTTTTCAATCTTCTTCTGCCCGTGGCCCACATGACTTTCACTTACCTCTGTTGCCCCCACTCTCCACTTAGTCTCTGTTACTTGATAACATTTTTTTTAGTCAACTGTACTTGTCATTCCAATATACAGTCAATAGAGGTTATAGGTATTATTAAATGTTAAATATAATATTACAGGAGTATATGAAAAAAAAATCAAAGCTCTGATTAGGATGCTTTATTTATAATACAGTACTGTGCAAAAGTCTTAGGTGCCCTAGATATATAGATGTGCCTAAGACTTTTGGGCAGTACTGTATACATAATATTTTTCAAACCAGCAATGAAAAAGCACTTAGTATTGTTACTTTGGGTGTTTAGTTATGTCTTGTGACTGATGCAAACTAGCATCATTTGAATATCTGGTTGCAGCTTAGTGACTTGGTGCTTCATACCCCCATCCCCCACGCACACAGGCTAGGTTGTTTTGCTGTTTCATCGGCATCATGTAGCACAATTTTTCACATTCATTTCATTCAGGGTTCTAATTAAATTACATATAATCATCTCTTTTTTATTTATATATTTTATAATATTTCATTAAAGCGGTAAATTGTCCATACAGAAACTCCTGTGGCCCCCAGTTTCTTGTTTTTTTACTTGGCCCCTACAAAATCCTGCATGGCTCCTTGGGGGACCATATACTCGTGTTAAGAACCACTGCTCTATGACGCCACCTAATTTAGTGTCATCAGCAGACTTACTTGCTATCTCATGTACATTCTCATTCAAATTATTTATATAGATAACAAATGAATCTCAGCCATCTTCCTCCGACCTTCTTCCACTTTCAGCTGATGCAGCACACTCCACTATGCATCCACAGAAGCACCCATTTTGAGAAACTTAGTGCTAAAATGTCAGTGGAGATCGTCTGGTTGTCAAAGGTCCATAGGAACTGGTTTCAGATATCAGCATTCACCCTCAAGTGCTCTGCAGCTGAAAGTAGCGGCTTAATCAAAATGTCTGACTAGCCTTTTCAGTCAACATCCTGCTGAGCAACAACACCATGAAAACCTGATTCTGCTGTGGGCAAGTGTTGGCTGGTCAGATATTAATCAACCTGACCTAGAATTTCCTGTCAACGCTCCAAACAAGTACCGGTTGATGACTGATGTAAAGGCATGCATGTCCTATCTTGAAAATAGGTCATTTCTACATATGCTAGTCATCAGGGGATCTTCTCAGCAGTGCATGCATCGGACACAAAACTTGCAAGAATTTATTTTCATCTAACAATGCAATAATCCAAAAAGTTGAAATTTGGTTTGTTTATGATTTACCGTAGTATTTTGTGTTTATATTTTGTTAATATATCGCAATGCAATTCAGTTCTCTTTCTGCAGAAAAGTCTTTCCATAATGATGATAACTGATTATCACAGTAGGTATTCATGGCTCCTCGTGTGATATTCTGGCAGATAAGAAGCAGATAATACCACAAAAAGTCCTGTGCCAACTGTAAACCTACATTGTTCAGAGACATTTCAAAGTAGCATGATCTGAACAAAGAACTGATTTTAGTAAAATTAAAATTCTTTAGTATAATTTAACAATATTATGCTATCAGTCAGAAATCTATTAATAGTTTTCATACAAAGCTGAGGCTATGTTCTTCAGAGAGATGCTTGTTCAATAGCATGAATAAAATTCCAATATTACCTCCATCTGTTGCTATATTCAACAATAGAGATATGAAGTTCACAATGCTATGAGTCCTCCTGAACTGGCACAGTTATAGAACAACTTCTTCCAGGCATAGACAGAGAAAACCAGTTTCAAAGCTGGTAGAACTACATGGAGAACAGATTCATTTAAAATTAAGATCCCTGCCAACAGCAATGATAACAGTAACCAAAATGCAAAACAGCCATCATTTACATAATAGTTCTAACATTTCCTAAGGCAGTGTGAGAAAAAATCTGCAGAAAGTGGAAAGAGGACACAAATGAATGCTGATACATCAGTTCCGTTGCTAGAGATGGCAATTAAAAGACTGGTCATGAAGTCTGCCTTAAAGAGAAGGTCAAGTGGTCAAGTATCGCAGAGCCTTAGTGAGGGAATTCTAGAATTTCGGGTAAAGATAATTCCTACTTTCTTAATTTCCCACTTTCAACTGATGCCACATACTCAATGGGACATCCACAGAGGACATCCACAAAGTCTTGAGTGTTAAAATTTTGAGGAACAGTGCTGAAGCTGTGTCACGGAAAGATGGCAGATAGAGGATGAGGTGTATAGGAGAGTAGAGTTGGATTCTCAGGGAACATGAATCCACTATTAACCATTCATTGTCTTCCACTTTTACTTGACATAAGCAATGACCTAGATTTTAGCTTGATTGACAAATGGGTTGGGAACAGGTTGAAGGAAAAATATCTAAAAGTGACATTATTTTAGGAAGCTGAATCTTTCCAAATTCAACCAGCAAGTGAGCTGCCCTTACTAGAAAGGTAGAAGCCAATTGCAATATATTAAGATTAATGTTGAAAGAAGATTTACAGTAGATCTTATCTCAATGTTCACAGGCACAAATTAACTATTATATGGGCTCTAGGCTTGAAGACTAATCAGCCAATACATGCTGCAACTTTACAGCTTCTGGTGCAGGACTGCTTAGAAATATTTGGAGTAAACACTGTAAAATTTGAATCATAATTTGAAAACTATATTGTTTAATTTTCACAATTTGTGGGTGAGTATTTGCAAATCTGGAGTTCTACTGTCAGGATCAGAATCAGGGTTATTATGACTGGCATATGTCATGCAATTTGTTGTTTCGTGACAGCAGTATATTGCAATACATAATAATAAAAACTGTATATTACAATAAGACATATCTATAAAAATTATATTAAATAAATAGTATAAAAAGAGAGGTCAAAATACTGAGGTAGTGTTCATGAGTTCATTGCCCAATCAGAAATCTAATTCTGGAGGGGAAGAAGCTGTTTCTGAAAGACTGAGTTTGTGTCTCCAGGCTCCTGTATCTTCTCCTTGATGTTAGCAATGAGAAGGAGGCATGTCATGGGTGATGGGGTCTTTAATGATGGATGCTGCCTTTTCAGGCAATGCCTTTTGAAGGTGTCCTGGATGCAGAGGAGGCTAGTGCCTGCGATGTAACTGGCTGAGTTTACAACTTTCTGCAGCTTTTTATGATCCTGTGCAGTAGCCCCTCCATACCAGATGGTGATGCAACCAGTTAGAATGCTCTGCATGGTACATCTGTAGAAATCTGTATCTTTAGTGACTTACCAATTCTCCTCAAACTCCAATTAAATACAGCTGCTTCCATACTTTTGTTGCAATTGCATCAATATGTTGAACCAAGATGACCCTCATATGCTGAAACCCAGGAAAATGAAACTGCTCGCCCTTTCCACTTCTGATCTCTCAATGAGGACAGGTATGTCCCTTGAAATCCCTTGATTTCCTCTTCCTGAAGTCCACAATCAATTCCATGGTCTTACTGATGTTTAGTGCAAGATTCTTGGGACACCATTCAATCAGCTCATCTATCGCTCTCTTGCATACCTTCTTGTCACTCTCTGAAATTCTACCAATAGTTGTGGCAACTGCAAATTTATAGATGTTGTTTGAGCTGTGCCTGGCCATACCATCATGAGTGTAGAGAGAATATAGCAGTGGGCTAAGCATACTTCCTTGAGGTGCACCAGTGTTTCTTGTCAATGAGGAGGAGATTTTATTTTCAATTCACATAGATTATAGTCATCAAGTGTGGAAGTCAAGGATCCATTGCAGAAAGAGTATAATGGCCCAGGTTTTGGAGCTCGTTGATTATAACTGGGTGTATCATTGTGTTGAAGGCTGAGCTGCAATCAATAAACATGTATTTCTATTGTTCAAGTGATTCAAGGCCAACTTGAGAGCCAGTGAGATTGTCACTGCAGACCTATTGTAGCGGTAGGCAATTGCAATGGGTCCTTGTCCTTGCTTAGGCAGGAGTTGATTCTAGCCATGACCAATCTCTCAAAGCACTTCATCACAGTAGATGTGTCGCTGTGAGATGGACATTGAGGCAGCTCACTCTGTTCTTCTTGGGCACAAATATGATTTTCACCATTTTGAAGCAAATGAGAACCTTCAACTGAGAGATTGAAAATGTCCTTGAACCCTCCACCAGCTGGTTGGCACAGGCTTTTAGAGGCCTACCAGGTACACCATTAGGGCCTAATGTCTTGCGAAGGTTCACCCTCTTGAAAGATGTTCTGCCATCGGCCTTCAAGTCAAAGATTGCAGGGTCACTAGACAGAGCAGGGATTTATACAGGCATAGTTTTATTCTCCCTTTCAAAGCATGAATGTAAGGCATTGAGTTCATCTGGGAGAGATGCATCATAGCCATTCACGATGTTAAGTTTTACTTTGTAAATTATCGGACAAAATTGCAGCCAGCAAGGTGAGAATTAGTGCATTAGGGATGCAGAATCAAAAAGGGTAACAAATACAGTACTCAAAGTGCTATATCTCAATGCATGAAGTATACAAAATAAGGTTGATGATCTTGTTGCACCATTACCAATCATCAGTATGATATTGTGGCCATCACTGAATCATGGCTGAAGGATGGTTGTAGTTGGGAGCTGAACATCCAAGGTTACATGTTGTATCAGAGGGATAGGAAGGTAGGCAGAGTGGGTGTCGTGGTTCTGCAGGTGAAGAATGGTATTGAATCATTAGAAAGATGTGACATGGGACCAGAAGATGTTGAACCTTTGTGGGTTGAGTTAAGAAAGTGCAAGGGTAAAAGGACACTGATGGCAGTTATATACAGTCCTCCAAACAGTAGCTGGGATGTGGACTACAGATTACAACAGGAAATAGAAAAGTTGTGTCAAAAGAGCAATGTTATGATAGTCATGGGAGATTTCAACATGTGAGTTAATTGGGAAAATCAGGTTGGTAATGGATCTCAAGAGAGAGGGTTTGTTGAATGCCTATGAGATGGCTTTTTATAGCAGTTTGTCATTAAGCCTACTAAGGGATCAGCTATACTGGATAGAGTGAAAGGTAATGAGCCAGAGGTGATTAGGGAGCTAAAGGTAAAATAACCCTTTGGAGGCAGTGATCACAATATGACTGAGTTCAACTTGAAACATGATGAGGAGAAAGTAAAGTCTGATGTAGCAGTGTTTCAGTGGAATAAGGGCAATTACAGCTGTATGAGAGAAACGATGGCCAAAGTAAATTGGAAGGAGATACTGGCAGGGATGACAGCAGAGCAGTAGTGATGTGTGTTTCTGGTAAAAATGAGGAAGGTACAGGATAGATATATCCCAAAAACAAAAATACCCAAATGGCAAAATAGTTCAACCATGGTCGACAAAGGAATTCAAAGCTAACGTAAGTGCAAAAGAGAAAGCATACAACAAAGCAAACATTAGTGAGAAGACAGACAATTGGGAAGCTTTTAAAACCTACAGAGAGCAATCATTAGGAGGGACAAGATGAAATGTAAAAAGCAACTAGCAAACAATATCAAAATGGATAGTAAGAGCATTTTCAAGTATGTAAAAAAAGAGATGGGAGTGGATATAAGATGCTAGAAAATGAGGCCAGTGAAATAATAATGGGGACAAGGAGATGGAAGATGAACTAAATGAGTACTTTGTATCAGCCAACACTGTGGAAGATATTAGCAGTGTGCCAGATGTTGAAGCATGTAAGGGAAGAGAGAAGGTGCTGAAAAAGCTGAAAGACCTAAGGGTACATAAGTCACCCAGACCAGATGAACTGCACCCTAGGGTTCTGAAAGAGGTAATGGTTGAGACTGTGGAAGCATTACCAATGACCTTTCAAAAATTATTGGACTCTGGCATGGGGCCAGAGGACTGGAAAATTGCAAATGTCACCACACTCTTTAAGAAAGGAGGAAGCAGCAGAAAGGAAATTATAGACTAGTTAACCTGACCACAGAGGTTGGGAAGATATTGGAGTCAATTGTTAAGGATGAGGTTACAGAGTTCTTGGTGACACAAAACAAGACAGGACAAAGTCAGCATGGTTTCCTTAAAGGAAAATCTTTCCTGCCAAACCTGCTGGGATTCTTTGAGGGGATTACAGGTAGGATAGATTGTTACGTACCCCGTAACTGGGTCACTTACCAGCAAAGATAGAGAGGTCCGTTGAAGTCTGATGGTACTATTTTAAAAAGTTTTTATTTATAAAGGGGCACAAAAATGAGGTTAATACAAACATTCAGGTAATATACGTCGTCAATACTCAATCTAAAGCGCGGGTATAGTAATAATCATCAATAAGAAGTAGCTCTATCGTTTGTCTAGGGGTAATATATAGTCCTTTGGAAATAGGAAAGTCACTCAGTTCCTGCAAGCTTCTGGGTTGTGGGGACCGCTGGGTTTTCACTTGTTGGAGAGAGAGAGATTTGTGAGAAAAGAAACTTGCCCGGGTCTTTTGGTGAGGTCGATCCGTTGAGTCGGGGGAGTTGGTTCCCTGTTGTTAGTTCAAGAAAATCGTTTCTGTGATACCCGCCACCGGCTCCCAGGCAACAGGAACCAAACGCACGTGGCTTCCTTCAAATGGCTGCCCGCTATTACGGGATCGCTAGCGTCTCTTCTGGTGCGTCTGAAGGGCCGTCTCTACAGCCCCTCTTTTATCTGGACTCACGGGGTCTCAGATGTCAATCAGGTTGGAATGATGCAATCTCTCCCTGTCACCCAGCCCACGTTGCCCTGAGGGCTTGCACGTAGCCCAGTCCCCAATCCACAAAGGTGTCTCCAAGAGACAATGGCCATTATCCGTGGCTTTGTCTTGCTGAGGGGCCAGGACACATTCCAAAACCTTGAGGATTCTCTCTCATTTCCTGGGTCCAAGACCCGAATTAATAGCGATCTTGCGATTCTCAAGAAGGAGGGGGCTGCGATCATAACAAGATAAAGGAGATGCAGCAGATATTGTATATTTGGACTTTCAGAAGGCTTTTCACAAGGTGTCACAAATGAGACTGCTTACTAAGTTAAGAGCCTGTGGTATTACAAGAAAGTTACTGGCATGATTAGGGCATTGGCTGATTGGTAGGAGGCAGTGAGTGGGAATAAAATAATCCTTTTCTGGTTGGCTGCCAGTGACTAGTGGTATTCCACAGTGATCATTGTTAGGACTACTTTTTATGCTGTATATCAATGATTTAGATGATGGAATAGATGGCTCTGTTGCTAAGTTTGCGGATGACATGAATATTAGTGGGGAGGGGATAGGCTGCAGGAGAACTTAGACAGATTATGAGAATGGGCAAGAAAGTAGCAAATGAAATACAATGTTGGAAAATGCATGGTAATGTACTTTGATAGAAACCTTTTTTCTAAACAGGGAGAAAATCCAGGAATCTGTGATGCAGAGGGACTTAGGAGTCCTTGTGCAGAATACCCTGAAGGTTAACTTGTAGGTTGGTGGTGAAGAAGAAAAATGCCATGTTAGCATTCATTTCAAGAGGTCTAGAATACAAGAGCAAGGATGTGATGCTGAGGCTTTATAAGTCACTGGTGAGGCCTCACCTTGACTATTGTGGACAGTTCTGGTCTCCTCGTCTAAGTAAAGAAGTACTGGCATTGGAGAGGGTTCAGAGGAGGTTCACAAGGATGGTTCCAGGAATGAAAGGGTTATCATGCAAGGAACATTTGATAGCTCTGGGTCTGTACTCTCAGGAATTTCGAATGAAGAAGGGGGACCTCATTGAAAACTTCTTGAATGATAAAAGGCCTAGTCAGAGTATATGTGGGAGTTTAGGACAAGAGGGCAGAACAGATGTGGAGAAATTCCTTTAGTCAGAGGGTGCTGAATCTGTGGAATTTGTTACCACAGGCAGCTATGGAGGCCAGGTCACTGGGTATATTTAAGGCAGAGCTTGATAGTTCTTGATTGGACTAGTCATCAAAAGTTACAGGGAGAAGGCCATGGAATGGGGATGAGGAGGGAAAAATGGATCAGCCATGATTGAACAGTGGGGGAGACTCGTTGGGCCAAATGAGCTAATTCTGCTCCTATGTCTTCTGGTCTTATGGTCCAACTTGATCTGCTGACCAGGATTTATCAATTGTTATCAAAGTTTCCACTTAAGTTGGACTTATCGCATGCTCATTTCAGGGATTATTTGTCGGGATACAATATATCACATAGGTGCATGATAGTTTGTTAGGGCGGATTTAACTTAGTTAGTTAAGAGTTCATGCTGGAATGAATAGGTATCCAGGATTACAGTTCCCATGTGGGGTTATTGACTGTGTAAATGCAGCAATCATGACACCAGGTCACCTGGGAGTGTTTATCACCTGAGTGGGTTCCAACTAAATGGGTTTTCACTTTGTAAATAATCTACTTTTTATCACTGTTATATGGGTAGAACACCACTGCACTGCACTGAGACCAACAGGCAGTAATACTCATTGCATTACTATGTAGTGAATCCACTACTCTGAATAATCCTTTCCCTTCTTTATATTCTCCTCAATATCAAAGGGGATGGAGATGAAATTAATTCTGCTAGAACTTAGAGATCAGAATGATGCATTGCAAATTGGTAGATGTGCCTTGTGACCTCATTACAAATCTGGATTGAGGGCCCCCTGTGTTTTAGCTGGATTATTGTGGCAAGGCCATTGTCACAGGGGAATACTGACATCTTCAGCTGTTTGATGAGTGGACATGCTATGTGGATATATTACTAGGACACCTGCACACAACCCAAAGTGCCTGGTAGTGTTAGCAATATTTTTTAAAAATGATATGCACTTGAAGTTTGTGCATGAAATTGGGAGGAAATTGATACCCGTAGTGCTCTAAGAAATAATGTTTCAACACACTTTTTTGACAACCAATACCTTTGTAAATTACCAGCTATGCATATTGCCTTGTATCCTTGTTGATTTAGTAGGCTCAGACAGTCTCTTTGAAGTACACCTCTGGTAATGAGACCAATCCTTAAAATAAAGTAGTAGTTAACTTGTTTAATATGAACACCGTTGTTCCAGGTGCCATTTCAAGATTATCTTACAGAAACAGAGCCAGATTCTGATTCATGTGTAACACCCTGGGAGAAGATTCACTGCTAATGTAATGGTGTTTCTGTAGAAGCAGTGTTTGGGCTATGATTAGAGATAATGGGTGCTTTGGAATATGAGCTGGGCACTTTGTTCGGCTGGAGATGAAGAGGGAAGACTCTGAAGAGAGCCAGTCGTAGGATTTGTCCTGGTGTGGGATCATGATTCAATCGAAAAAGTTGCCACAGTCCGCTGAGGATTGGTGAATATTACTTTTGGAAGAGTTGAGCTCCAACTTGTGTACATATGATTTTTTATTTGTAATGGGCCTTTTTGTTTTTTTTTCTTTCTTTTCTGTACTGACCCTTTAGTTAAGATTCATAAATTTGTTTAATCGTATGCAGTGTGCTGTCTGTTATTTCTTGGCACCGAGTTGTAACAGGGTAGCAAATTACACAGCATCCACACAAACCAGGGTTTGGGGTGGGAAGGCCATCTCAATCTCACGTGTTTGGCAGGACTGAGGTGTGTATTCCCTAGACTTATGCAGCCAAAGAAACCAGAGGGGTTTCATTTGTGGGAGTATAGTCCCAGATTGATTTCATTGGCTGTTATGTGATTGCCCTGAGCATTGATCCAGTGGGTTGTGTGTTTGAGCCTGTGTTAAATTATTGTCCAGTAAAATGATTAAGATGTGTGGTTATGGACGCTGCAGGGGTTGATCGGTGATGCAAATCCACGGGGTTACCAGTAATTAATCTGTGTGTATTAACTGGTATAGGCATTCGTAGTCCCAATGAATTGTTAATTTGGACTTTAAGAAACATTAAAGCATTAGGAACAGTTACAATCATGGAGTGGAGCTTTGACAAAATGGTAGGCAAAGACTTTGTTTCAGTTCAGACTTGTGCTGACGTAACGGCAGTGGATCTGCCTGGTAGTATTGGGACGCTGAGAGCTGGAGGGCTGTGACTTGTCCATTATTTCCGGGAGGAGGGCAGTGTAGGTGATCATGCCAAATTGGAAGCTGAGTTTCCCATAGCGGGGGGGGGGGGGGGGTGGAGAATTTAAAGCTAAGCTGCTCTCATTTTTGCAGAGCGAGGGGAAGGAGTGATCTGATGTGGAAGGTCAAATAAGTCCTCCAGTGAGGGGAGAATTCTGAGTTGGTATCAGCCCTTACTTCCCTGGCAAATAAATGACAAAGTGCCCAGGTTCAAAGTCCCAGTTATTGTAGTCTTGGCATTTTCTCAGGAATTATGCCTACCCCTAAAGTGGAAAGAGAGTATGAGGCTTGGGCAGAGCAGACCTCGTGGATACTGGATGAGTGGCAGTGCTCTGATGATGTAAGAAGAGAGCGATTGGTAAAGAGTCTGGGGGAAGGCTGCTGACGTAGTGAGATCCTTAAAGACACAGAACCCCTTTGTTACTTCTGCAGGCTACATGCAAGCACAGGAAAACATTTTTGGTGCAACAAGAAACCTAATGGAGCTTATGCCGGTGTTTCAGAATATGTCTCAGGATAAGGGGGAGAGTGAGTCCCCAGGTGCCTAAGTGGAGAGACCAGTGAGAGAATGGCCTGGGATCTCGGGGGGAACATGTCCCTACCAATATATCCCAGTAAAAACTCTGTTCCTGAAGACTTTGTGGGGCCAAGCTCCAGTGCATCACTACGGATTGAGGGTATACATGACTTGAGGGTATGGCTTGGGCCATACATGACACAGGCTCTCAAGTTACTCTGCTGTACATTCATTTTACGATTGTGCAAGAGAGATCTGAGGTCTTCGTATGGATGACTATAGTTATTGGTTGTTGAATCTGGAGTTTTCTGAGGCAGATGTGGGAGTAGTTGAGGTTCCTGATACATTAGTGTTGCCGAGGTCCTTTTGGTGGATGCTCCAGAAGACAATGAAAAGGAGTCATGCTTACCTGGTGAGGTGTTGGTGAGGCCTGAACTACAGAAGCCATCAGCTGTACAGGTGAGCAGGATGACAGTATTTGTCAGGAACACATTGGAGTGGGAGTTCACCCACAGGTGGGGGATATCGATGGTGCACCTCTTTCAGGTGACCATAATGTCTAGTGCCCCTGCAAGACAAGCTGGGGAGAAGCTCTCTCTGAGAAGGGGAAAGTTGACTGCTGAATAGTTCAACATTGAGACTCTCTGGTACTTGGAAATTGGAAGAAGAGGTTGATAGAGAAGATATTGAAACTGGAAGATGTCTTTTCGACTGATGAATTTGATGCGGGTTGTTCGAAGAACATTCATCACACCATCCGGGCGACAGAAGACACCCCCGCTCAGAGTAAGGTCACGATGACGGGCACCTGCAAAGGAGCAAGATTTTTGGCAGTATCTGAGGAGGCTGAAGAAAGCTGGGGTCATCATTGAGTCCAGAAGCTCTTAAGCGTCTCCAGTAGTGGTGGCCAGGAAGAAGAATGGGAAGGTACAGAGCTCTGGTAACATTCCAGCATGTCATGGAGAAACCAGTGGGGGATATGAACTTCCTTGGCGCGTTGGTGTATCTGAATGATCTCATTGTGTTCGGGACCACCTTGGAGGGATGTGGAGTAAGGCTACTGAAGGTGTTGAGCCCTTGAAAGCTGAAGAGTTAAACTTTCCCTGGACAAGTTCCAGTTCTGATAGACTTCTCTGAACGATGTTGGGCACATAATCTCATGGGATGGAGTAGCTACAGATCCGACTAAGATAGAGGCAGTGACCACCTGGCCAAAGCCCCAGACTATGAGTGCTCTACGCTTGTTTCATGAGTTCTGTGGGTACTATCAGAGGTTTGTGAAGGACTATTCTGAAGTGAGTCACCCTTTAAATCTGATTCTGTGTAGTTACCCTCCCTTGGGGAGAAAGGAAGGAAGACAAAAGGAGAGGATGGTAAAGATTATCTTAGCCCTTTAGGGCCTTTTGGAGCGAGATGGGATGTGAAATGTGAAGAGATCTTTCAGTTACTGAAGAAGCTGTTGACAAAAACACCTGGGCTGGCTTTTGCAGACCCCAGGTTGCTGTATGTATTGCATACAGATGCCAGCAGAGAGGGATTAGGGGATGTTCCGTATCAGGATCAGGGCACAGGGTTGAGACCTGTCGTGTTTGTCAGCTGGAGTCTGTCATCCTCTGAGTGAAACTACCCCACGCACAAACTGGAATTCCTGACATTAAAATGGACAGTAGTGGATAAGCTAGGTGACTATCTATATGGTGTCAAGTTCCAGGTGAGGACAGACAACAATCCATTAGCTTACATCCTGACCTTGGCAAAAATGGATACCGCACACCATCGGTGGTTGACGGTGTTGTCTACCTATAATGAAGATTCAGCTGGGGAGTCAGAACATTGATGTCAACGCATTGTCCTGACATGCGCTTGAAGAGCTGGACAGGGATGGAGAGTGGGAGCATGTTCCTGCCCCAGTTTTCCATCATGGGAAAGGCTGAGGAAAGGCAAAGGCAAAACTGAGCGGCAGATCATTTGGGAGCTTCCGATGGAGCTATTCCACAATAGCAACCTGACTGCTCTGAAGGCAAAGCAGTTGCCAGAATTGAGCCCTGGGGAAATGGCAGCTGCTCAGCAAGATGAACCGTGTGTTGGTACTGTTTGGTCAGCAGTTATGAAAGGGGACATGACCCAAGCAGACAAGATGAAACGCTTTGCATTGTCTCTACTATTGAGAGAATAGCTCAGATTGGAGTTCTGGAACCAGATCCTACACCAGGTCACGTCACCTCCACACCAACCTCAGCATTCCCAGCTGGTTCCACCTGTGAAGTATCAGAGAATTGTGTTAAAGTCACTTTGTGATGATTCTGGCCACTTGGGAGTTGATAAGACCTATGGATTGCTCAGAGATCGGTTCTACTGGCCCTGAATGAAGCTGGAGGTTGAAGAATACTGCAAGTCATACATTCAGCGTATACAGAGGAAGACACTGCCTATGAAGGCTTCTCAGTTATCCCACTTGCAGAGTGTGGGGCCACTTGATCTGTGGTGTATGAATTTCCTATCAATAGAGCCTGATGCCAGCAACACTGTTATTACCGATCACTATACCATCTATTCACAAGCCTTCCCTACCAAGGATCACAGGGTATCCACCGTGGCCAGAGTGTTGGGGAGATGTATTTCATTTATTATGGCCTCCCCAAGCAGATACATATTGATCAGGGATGGGATTTCGAGAGTAGGCTCATACATGCATTACTGAGCATGCTTGGAGTTGAAAAGTCGAGGACTATGCCTTATCACCCGTGGGGTGATCTCCAGCCCTAGAGGTTCAATTGGAGCTTGATAGACATGCTCAGAACCCTGGAGATCAGAGAAAAAAAATGGAGTCAAAACATTGGACATCTGGTCCACTGCTACAACTGTACACAGAAGCTATCGGGTACTCGCTGTATTATCTGATGTTTGGATGAGAAGCGAGGTTGCCCATTGATCTCTGTTTTGGGACTGGTGAGGAAGACCTACCACCAAAGACTTAACTGAAGTACGTGTCTGATATGAGAAGGGAGCTGAAAAGGCTTATGAATTAGCTGAGGTCTCAGCTACCAAGCAGAATCAAGGAAATCAGAGGAAGTATGATCAAAAGCATCATTTCAACAGCGATGTTGTCTGGACCAGTTGCTCTGTTATGTTATGTTTTGTTTTATTTATGGCTGTTCAAATTTCTGATTTTTGGAATGTTAGGTCCTTCAAGATTCTTCTTTATGTTCGGTTTTTCTCCTCTTTGGTCTTCAAGAAGTTCTTTTATATATTCTGTCCATCTGTTTAGAATTTCCTCTTTGCTCATAATTAAGTTGCCGTCTTTTGCCTTGATGCATCCACTTGCTGAGTAAGGTAATTTCCCCGTTAGTTTAATCTCACTGTGCATCATCTTTGTTCCAGAGTTATGGGTTTGTAGCATTTCTATCTCAGAGCATTTCTCATTTAGCCATCTGTCTTTAGCTTCTCTGCATTTTCTTTTTATTGTCTTATCAAGGTGTTTGTATTCTTTGCTGTTTCTTGGTTTGATGGTCTGTTTTTGCTGCATCAATTGTATTATATCTTCAGTTATCCATTCCTTCTTATTTTTCCACTCTTTTCATCAAATGGTTTCTTTTGCAGCTTCAACCATTATGTCCCAGGAAAATTTGCCTCCTTCAGCATGCAGCAATTGAAAATGATTTTTCACCTTGATTCTGTATTCTGTTTTCAGATGAGGGCTGTTTTGTAGTTATTCATAATCCAGTGGCTCTGATCTTTATTGTTTCTTTAATTTTCTCATCTTTATTTTCATTTTGCAAATGACTGGTATGTGGTTGCTCCCACAGTCTGCTCCAGGGTAGCTGTTGGATTGAGCTGTTGAATGACTGAATCTGTTATTGATAGCTATGTAATCGATTTAATTTTTGTTCTTCCCATCTGGGCTTCTCCATGCCCATTTCCTTCTTGGATGTCCTTTAAACCAAGAGTTGGGATTATCTGAATGTTTGTTTTACACCGTGCTATAAGCTTTTCTCTTCTTTTGTTTCTTTCTCCCAATCCCTGGTCTCCAACAATACGGTCTTCTCTTCCCTCACCAACTTTTGCATTGAAGTCGCTCATGACTATGATGACTTCTTGTGACTTGCATTGTTCTAGTGCTTTGCCTAGGGAGTAGAAGAAGTCATCAATTTCTTCCTCAAAGCTTTCCGTTGTGAGTGCATATACTTGAATGACAGAGATGTTGTTTTGTTGTCCTTTTAGTTTAATTAGCATCATTCTGCCTGAGATATGCCAATATCCTAGCAGGCTCTTGGATGTTTCTTTGTCTAAGATGATTGCAACACCCTTTTCATGTTTATCTCCTCCAGAGTATATCATCCTGTAGTTGTCTGATTGGAATACTCTAGTGCCTTTCCATCGTATGTCACTTAGGCCTAGGATGCTGACTTTTAGTCTCTTCATTTCTAATTTTACGTTTTCTAGCTTACCAGCTTGGTGCAGGGCTCGTACATTCCAAGTGGCGATTCGCAGTCTCTGGTTCTTGCAGACAGCAGTGGCACGACGATCCGGGCTCACCTGTCTGTTTACATGATATCCCGTACTGAGCGAGGTGTCCGCACTATTTGGTACTGGGCTCCCATTTACGCTGTTGTCTTCTACATTTGTGTATGTATTAGCCATTGGCTGTACTAGGGATGAAATACAAAAAGTAGATACCCCTTGCTTGCTTCCAATACAGTTTCTTTACAAGACGGGTGACCCTGACCATTGCCCTATTAAAAGAATCTTCTGCTCAGCGTCTGAGAAGCAGGAACCATCGATTATGTTACTCACAACTTGCCTTCTGCTTCATCCATCACCTGCATTCCGTGGCTTCACTGTAACCCAAGTAGGGAGGTTAACAGGTGCTACACCTTGCCTAAGGGTGAGCTGGAGGTAGCTGTGGTTGATGGTAACCTCATTAACCAGAGCAAATGCTCCACAGCCGGGTGTAGTTTATCCTCATACCCAGGAGCCAGACAACATTGTTGTTGAAATGATACTGGCCTCAGAAGATTTTGAATAGAGAAAATGACAGAAATAGCAAATGAAATCTATGATCTCTGGTTAGGCCACACACTTGGAGTACTGTGTCTAGTTCTGGTTGCCTTACTCTAGGAAGGATGTGGAAGTATTGGAAAGGGTACAGAGGAGATTTACCAGGATATTGCCTGGTTTAGAAGGTGTGCATTATGATCAGAGATTAAGGGAGCTAGGACTTTACTCTCTGGAGAGAAGGAGGATGAGAGGAGACATGATAGAGGTATACAAGATATTAAGAGGAATTGATAGAGTAGACAGCCAACGCCTCTTCCCCAGGGCACCACTGCTCAATACAAGAGGACATGGCTTTAAGGTAAAGGGTGGAAGGTTCAAGGGGAATATTAGAGGAAGGTTTTTCACTCAGAGAGTGGTTGGTGCATGGAATACACTGCCTGAGTCAGTGGTGGCGGCAGATACACTAGTGAAATTTAAGAGACTACTAGACAGGTATATGGAGGAATTTAAGGTGGAGGGTTATATGGGAGGCAGTGTTTAAGGGTCAGCACAGCATTGTGGGCCGAAGGGCCTGTACTGTGCTGTATTGTTCTATGTTCTATGTTCTATCATGGGGAGATACCTGATGATTTAAGTAAATCAGTGTTCATCACACTTCCAAAGAAAGAGAGAGCAACAGAATGTGAGTTACATCGTAAAATGAGCCTGATGAGCCACGTGGCAAAAAATATTTTCAGAGTACTCATGACAACAGCAAGATGCTGTATAAAACCAGAAATCAGTAAAGAACAATGTGGCTTTGTGGAAAACACTGGAAACAGAAATGCAATTTTCATGCTACAGATGATCTGTGAATGAACCATCCAGGTACAAAAAGTCATCTACTTATGTTTCATCGACCATACAATAGCTTTTGACACTGTCAGACACCAAGATCTCCTGGAAATGCTTCAAGGTCTTGACATAGATGGGAAAAATATAGGTTTCTTAAGAATCTTATACTGGGACCAGACAGCATCTATCAGAATAAAAGGAGAAGTGAGTGAGTATGTGAATATCATGAGAGGAGTCAGGCAAGGTTGTGTCTTTTCACCCGACTTATTCAACCAGAATAGTGAAAATATCTTGAGAAGTCTCAAAGACATCAAAGGACTCACAATTGGAGGCCATAATATAAATAACATCAGATATGCTGATGACATCGTACTAATAGCTGACTCAGAAACAAAACTTCAAGGACTACTCACTATAGTGGCAGCAGAAAGTAATCACAGAGGCCTCTCAATCAACACCAAGAAGACAGAAAGCATGGTCATCTGCAGAAAGACAAACATCCCACAATGTGTGATCAAGATCGGAAATACAAACATCAAACAAGTCAACAAATTCAGAAATCTGGGCAGCCCGATAACAAGTGATGGCAGGTGCGACACAGATATCAAATACAGAATGGCAATGGAGAAAGAAGCTTTCCAGAAAATGAACACCATATTAACAGACAGAAAGATGAGCATGTACACTAAAAACAGAATACTGCAGTGCTCCATTTATTCTATCCCGACTTATGGAAGTGAATGCTGGACCATTTCCCCAGCATTAGAAAAGAGACCAGAAGCAGCTGAATTATGGTTCTACAGGAGAATTTTTAAAATATCATGGACCACACACACATCAAATGAAGAAGTTCTCACAAGAGCCCAAGCAGTTAGATCACTCAGACCAACAATAAGAGAAAGACAACTCAGATTCCTAGGACACATCATGCGAAAAGGTGAACTAGAAAAACTCACACTCTGGAAAGATTGAGGGGAGCAAACCGAGAGGAAGACCTCGTTTTATGTACATCAAAAGCATAGCCAGGTGGCTACACATCGAGGAAATGGAAGTCATCCAAAGAACAAGGAAGAGGTCTGTATGGAAAACTATGGTCACCAACGTCCGCATCGATATGGTACCTATGATCAAAAGGTTAAGTTCTTCCAACTCATGCCTGGAGACCGAGTCCTCATAAAGAATTTGGGGCTACCTGGGAAGAATAAGTTGGCTAACTGATGGGCTAAATGTACCATTTTTCTGGGTAAAACCATAGGATAGGAATGAACCTGTCAAAATTCTCCATCGGAACCACCTTTTACCTCTGTGACAAGAGGTACATGTTGACCCAGAGATTGACCTGGACCCTACACCTAGTAAGAGAAGTCTGTGGCAATGTGAGGGAACTGAAGGACCAGCATTGTGAAAGATTAGACCGGACCACACCCCTGAATGTGATACAGACTCAAAGATGAGGAAATGGGAGTGTGGTATATGCTCCCTATTGCGGACTTCCCAATAACT
Source organism: Hemitrygon akajei (assembly GCF_048418815.1). Taxonomy (NCBI): domain Eukaryota; kingdom Metazoa; phylum Chordata; class Chondrichthyes; order Myliobatiformes; family Dasyatidae; genus Hemitrygon; species Hemitrygon akajei. Next base: position 113,982,527 of record NC_133125.1, read on the forward strand.
GATGAAGAGATTCCCAACCCTTCTCACACTGAGGCGGGTGAAATGGGGGGAACTAGCAGTCGACAGGCAGGTTTGTGGTTAGAAAATGAAGGGAGGCTGGACTCTAAGGTAACTGGGCATGAAGATGAGCTCAGGCAAGTGACAATGGGACATGGGTTGTCAGGAGACACGATTAATAAACAGGCAGGTGCTTCCCCAGGTAGACAAGAAAGAACCCAAGGAGTATCTGAAGCTGAAGAAGTAGATGATGGGGTAAAGAGGTCCCAAAGAGTCAGGACACCCTCAGACAGACTGGCCTATGTCTCACCTGAGTGTGGCACCTATCACCCTGGTGAGCTATGTCAGTACCATTAATACTGGGGTTGGACATTGTGTTTTGTACGAAGGGGTGACAAATTATCTCAACATCACGTGGACATGACTATTTTGTTGCGGAGTGTGTGTATCACCCTCGGAAAAGTTTCACTGCTAACGTAATGGTCATTTTGTAAAAGCAGTGTTTGGATTATGGTTAGGGATAACAGGTGCTTTTGGAATGTGAGATGGGTCTTTTGTTCAGCAGGAGATGGAGAGAGAAGATGCTGGAGAGAACTGGTCAATGGATTTGACCCGGTGTGGGCCCTGTGATTCGATGGAGCAAGGTGTCGCAGTTGAATGAGGATCGGTGAATATGACTTTTGGAAGAGTTGAGCTCCAACTTGTGAGCATTGGACTGTTTAATTATAATGTCCCCTTTTTGTTTTTTTCTTTCTTTTCTTTACTAACCTTTAGATAAGTTAAGATTCACAAACCTAATTCCTGTGCTGTCTGCTATTTCTTAGCACTGAGTTATAGCAGGGTAACAAATTACACAGCATCCACAGACACCGGGGTTTGGAGTGGGAGAGCCATCTTAATCTCATGGGTTTGGCGGAACCGCGGTTTGTATTCCCTCAACTTACACAGCCATGGAAACAAGTGGGGTTTCACACGTGTTTCTCACATGCACATCAAAATACATATAGAGTGAAATGTGTCATTTTCACTAACAATCAACACAACCTAAGGATGTATTAGGAGCAGCAAAACAAGGTCATTTCCTCATTGACAGCCACCCACCCACCCACACACACAGGCAATCCCCCAACCCCAGGACAGGTTGCCTCCAGGTCTTCAGCCTCCATTTGACTTCCTGACTCACAGACGCCAGGCTCCAGTAGACTTGCAACCTCGCAGACCCAGTGCATTGGCCATGGGTCCTAGATTTACAACTTCTGATTGGCCTTCATGCTTAGATCTTCAGTATCGACCCAAGGACTTGCCGATAATGGGACACTGAATTCCAGACAAACTCAGGACTCGCCAGTACATGTACCTAACTGATCACCAGGCCTCCTGTCTCTTGCCTGCAAGGTCCTTCAATCCTACTAATACCATGAGGGGTTGTTTGACAAATGAAACAGTAATTCTAGATGTTAGTGGAATCAATTGTTGGTAAAACGTATTTATACTTTAATACAAGTTGTAGTTTGAAGTTGATAGACATTATTTTTTGAAGACTTGAGATTTTATGACGAAAGATTTTCACTTGTGATAAATATTTGAAGAAAGTATTTAAGTAAATTTAAGTAATTTGTCTTCTCGTCAAATATTTCTGATAAATTAATGCAACTAGGTCATCATTGAGATTTATCTATGCTTGGTCCCACAATTGAATAATGATTAAAAAATCCATCTTCAAGATGTGGGATAATTGTTGAGAGCAGCATTTATTGCCAATCTTTTGTTGACCTTATATAATTGGTGATGGGCCTTTTTCTTGATCGATTGACTTTAACAAGCAGAAAAAAACGAAGAAGCATAAGATGAGAGAAAGCAATTTCTCCTTTCAGCTAATCCATCTTGCAATTCACCTCAGGCAGATCTCATAGATTAAATGACAGCTTCATGAAAAACCTCCAATCAGTCTGCAAGCAAGTCTCTAACCTTCCTGTTACTTGTCAATTTAATTCTTCATTTCACTCCCATTATAACCTCTCTATTTTCATCCTGGTATTCCACTCCAAAAGAACCCTCTGTGAATTAGACCATAAGACCATAAGCCATAGGAACAGAATTAAGCCACTCAGATCATCAAGTCTGCTGATTCAATATCACTTTTCACCCCATTCTCATGCCTTCTCCCAGTAACCTTTGACACCCTGATTAACCAAGAACCTATCACACTCTTTTTTAAATATACTTAATCTATTGGCTCCACAGCTGCCTGTATGAACTAATTCCATGGGTTCACCACCCTCTAGCTAAAGAAATTCCTTCCCATCTCTATTCTAAATGGATATCCCTCTGTTCTGAGGCTGTGCCCTCTGGTCCTAGACTCACCCACTATAAGAAATACCCTTTGCACATCTACTCTATCTAAGCCTTTCAATATTTGAAAGGTATCAATGAGATCCTCCCTTTTCTCTTGAAGTTCAGTGAGGACAAGCTCAGAGCCATCAAACGTTCTTCTATTCCAGGAATGTTAATCTATTCATTCCTGGAATCATTCTCATGAACCTCCTCTAGACCCTCTCCAATGCCAGCACAGATTCATTTATTTATTTATTGAAATACATCATGGAACAGGCCTTACCATCCCTTTGAGCCAGCAACCCCTGATTTAACCCTAGCTTAATCACGGAGCAATGTATAATGACCAATTAATCTACCGACTGGTAGGTTTTTGGACTGTGAGAGGAAACTGAAGCACCTGGAGGAAACCCAGATGGTCATGAGAAGAACGTACAGACTCCTTACAGACAGCAGCGGGAATTGAACCCGGGTCACTGGTCCTGTAAAGTGTTGTGCTAACCACTTCGCTACTGTGCCGCCTGAAATAAAAGATAAAAAGCCCAAAACTGCTCACAATACTCCAAGTGAGGCCTCATCAGTATTTATAAAGCCTCAACACTACATCCTTGACTTTCATTTTCTGGTCCTCTTGAAATTAATGCTAACATCGCATTTGCCTTCCTTACCACAGACTCAACCTGCAAATTAACCTTTAGAGAATCCTGCACAAGAACTCCAGATTTCTTTTATGCCTCCGATTTTTGTATTTTCTCTCTATTTAGAGAATAATCTACTCTTTCATTTCTTCTACCAAAGTGCATGACCGTACACTTCCCAACACTGCATTTCTTTGCCAATTCTCCTAATCCATCTAAGTCCTTCTGTAGCCTCTCTACCTCCTCACAACTACCTGCCCCTCAACTAATCTTCGTATCGTCAGCAAACATTGCAAAAAATCCATCAATTCCATCATCCAAGTCATTGCTATTGCATTGACAATGAGTCCTGGGAAAATATGTTTCAGAAATGTTAAGTAGCTGTCCAGTGTCCAATCAAGGCTGTCGTTGCAATACTTCTGCTGAGTGTGACTATGAATGTTCATGTGAGGAACTTCCCTTTTATAAAAAAACTTTCTGTATAGAACAATAATCTTTCAGAATTATTATGAATGACACAAATCTGGCACGAAGATTTCAGAAGCTGCACTGAAGCTCTTTGTGGCTATTTAAACTTCACAGAAGGGCATGCTAACAATTGTCATGAACACACATGAATAGCTGGAGGACCTCAGCAGGTCAGGCAGCATCTATGGTCGATGTTTTGGACCGAGAACCTTCTTCAGGACTGGAAAGGAAGGGGGGGGGGATCTCAAAATAAAAAAGTGGGGTGGGGGGACGAGGATAGCTAGAAGGTGATAGATGAAACTAGGTGGGTGGGCAAGGTAAAGAGCAGGAGAAGGAGGAAACTGATAGGAGAGGAGAATGGACCATAGAAGAAAGGGAAGGAGGAGGTGACCCAGGGGGAAATGGTGAGAAGTAGTAAATGGCCAAAGTGGGGAATAGAAGAGGGAAGTGAGAAGGAAGATTTTTATACCAGAAGGAGTAATCCATATTCATTTCAGTAGGTTGGAGACCACTCATACAGACTAAAGATGATGTTCTTGTTGCATTCTGTTAGTTTTTTGTGCTGTGAGGAAGGGAGTTTGGGGGTTGATATTCTTGTTCCATTTGGTTAGTTGTGTGCAGCGAAGGGGTTTTGGGGGCCACTGATTCTGCTGCATTTCATGCAGAGAAGGTGAGAGTTTGGGGGATTGATGATTGGGTTGCCGTTTTTGATGTGTGGGGGATGTGTTTGATGTTCGTTTCTGAACGACTTTCATGTTTTTTTTTGTTTCATGTCTATCTGGAGAGAAACAAATCTCAGAGTTGAATATGGTTACATACTTTATTAATAAATGAACCTTTAAATCTTTGAACTTTTGATAAAGTCTTGCTCCTCCACCTTGAGGGGGGCCTCATCTTGTTGAGATGGGAATGGGAATTAAAATGTTAGGCCATCAGGAATTTCCCCTTTTGGAAGATGGAGTGATGGCTCTCAATGAAGGAGGCCCTCAATTTACAATTGCCAGGCAGTGGCAAAGCTCACTAAATCCAAATGGTTAAAGAAAGTGATGTTTCATTGTCTAGTGAAGCATGAGAATGGACTGGAGAACGAACACAGATAATGGAATAAAATGTGAACTGATCTTGATTTTCCAATAAATAAGAAGGAACTACTAAATGAAGAACAATTGTATTTGAATGCTGATCCTGGTTTCTGCTGAAAAAATGGACTGAACAGAATCCCCACAAGAATGATCCTTATATGCATTTTTATCCTTGCAGATGGAGCTTCATAAAACAAACTGGGTGGAGAGCAAACTCAGATGGCCTCTTCATTCAGATTAGTCAAAGTATGGTCAGCTGCAAGCAAAAAGACATTCACTGTAATAGAGGATCCAAACAAATATAATTTAGTTCTACATGAGGAAATCTGCAGATGCTGGAAATTCAAACAACACACACAAAATGCTGGTGAAACACAGCAGGCCAGGCAGCATCTATAGGAGAAGCACTGTCAACGTTTCGGGCCAAGACCCTTCATCAGGACTAACCGAAGGGAAAGATAGTAAGAGATTTGAAAGTAGTGGGGGGAGGGGGAAATGCAAAATGATAGGAGAAGACTGGAGGGGGTGGGATGAAGCTAAGAGCTGGAAAGGTGATTGGCGAAAGTGATACAGAGCTGGAGAAGGGAAAGGATCATGGGACGGGAGGCCTCGGGAGAAAGAAAGAGGGGGGGGAAGCACCAGAGGGAGATGGAGAACAGGCAAACAACTAAATATGTCAGGGATGGGGTAAGAAGGGGAGGAGGTGCATTAACAGAAGTTAGAGAAGTCAATGTTCATGCCATCAGGTTGGAGGCTACCCAGCCAGTATATAAAGTGTTGTTCCTCCAACCTGAGTTTGGATTCATTTTGATAGTAGAGGAGGCCATGGATAGACGTATCAGAATGGGAATGGGACGTGGAATTAAAATGTGTGGCCACTGGGAGATCCTGCTTTTTCTGGTGGACCGAGCATAGGTGTTCAGCGAAACGGTCTCCCAGTCTGTGTCGGGTCTCACCAATATATAAAAGGCCACACCGGGAGCACCGGACACAGTATACCACACCAGCCGACTCACAGGTGAAGTGTGGCCTCACCTGGACGGACTGTCTGGGGCACTGAATGGTGGTGAGGGAGGAAGTGTAAGGGCAGGTGTAGCACTTGTTCCATTTACAATGATAAGTGCCAAGAGGGAGATCGGTGGGAAGGGATGGGGGGGGGGAGCGAGTGGACAAGGGAGTCACGTAGGGAGTGATCCCTGTGAAAAGCAGAAAGGGGGGGTGGGGAGGGAAAAATGTGGTTGGTAGTGGGATCCCGTTGGAGGTGGCGGAAGTTACAGAGAATTATACGTTGGACCTGGAGGCTTGTGGGGTGGTAAGTAAGGACAAAGGGAACTAAATAATAATTTAGTTATTATTATTAATAAAAAATAAATAATAATTTAGTTCTTGCAGCTTTTGCTAGAACACAGTCTTCTTTTTTCACACCAGTTACTGATGCTACAGGTAATTAGCTGATAATATTGCAACATTTAAACCTACTATTAATTAATAGTACTGAAACAAATCTACCAGATATGACTCTATTAACTGTAAAGGCGCTGATATTTTAAGACAGAACTCGATAATTTAAGGGAAGCTATGACTTCAGTGCTGAGTTCAGTGACAGAGTTAAAGTTCAGGATGTTTCTATTTTAAAATGCATAATTGTTTTTAAAGGACCAGTGTTGCAAGGACGTGGCGGTGGAACGAAGCTGAGTGCTGAACACAGCTCTTGGTTGGTTGGTTGGTGCCAATGGAGTCTCTACCCGGAATCTCGGTTTCAGTGGTGATTTCAGGAACGATGCTAGACTTAGAATGGATAGTCCTAAGAACCATGGAACAAAGTTACTCGTACACGAGTCGACCAATGAACTGGCACCTTTAGTTGTGATCACAGGATTCTTATACTGCATTGCTTGATGGAATGCAGGTGTTCATAGTTATTGGAACCGGGGAATGATTGGGAACTAAACGAGGCAGTTAACGCCCAATTTCTGAGGAAGATAGCCAGGTGCCAGAAGCGACCATGACAATACCCCCCCCCACCCCCAATGTGAGCCTCCCTGCAACCCTCCAGGCCTCTCTGGGTGGTCCCAATTAAAGTCCTGGATGAGGAAAGGGTCTAGGATGAAGGAGCAGGGGACCCAGGAATGCTCTTCAGGACTGTACCCTTCCCAATCCACCAGGTATTGGAGATCCCTGCCCCGACGGTGCACATCTAGTAGTCGTTGGACGGTGTATGCCGGATGGCTGTCAATGAGACGGGCAGGTGGGGGAGTCTCAGCTGGGGGGCACAAGGGGTTGACAGAAACTGGCTTTAACTGAGACACATGAAAAGTTGGGTGAATGCGCATGGATGTTGGCAGCTTTAAGCGGACTGCAGTGGGATTGCTAACCCTTTCAACCTTGAATGGTCCCAGGAAGCGAGGGGCAAGTTTCCTCTGTTCGTTTTTGAGCGGGATGTCCTTGGAGGAAAGCCACACCATCTGCCCGGGTTGGTATTCCGACGCCGGAGTCCTGTGTTGGTCGGCTGTCTTCTTATTCCAATTTGTTGATCTGAGTAGAGGGGTGCGTGTTTCCTCCCAAACCTTACGGCATCGATCAATATGGTCCCAAATCGACGGTACTGCAAACTCCTCTTCCTGCGCAGGGAACAGCAGGGTTTGGTACCCAAGGGAGCACTCAAACGGAGACCTCCCAATGGCAGAGCTCACTAGAGAGTTGTGGGCGTACTCAACCCACGGGAGATGGTCGCTCCAGGTTGACGGGTGGTTTGCCGTTACACAACGTAGCGTCGCCTCCAGGTCTTGGTTGACCTGTTCCATCTGCCCATTCGTCTGGGGGTGGAAGCTGGATGACAGGCTGACCAATGTACCTAAGGCTTAACAGAAGGCCTTCCATACCTGCGAGACAAACTGGGGACCTCAATCGGAGACGATGTCCGCGGGGATTCCGTGGAGGCAGAAGACGTGGCGGATGAGAAGATCTGCGGTTTCTTGAGAGGGAGTTTAGGGAGGGCCACGAAGCGCACCAGCTTGAAGATTCAGTCTACCACGGTCGTATTTCCGTGGAAGGGGGGTAGACCGGTGACGAAGTCTAGGGCGATGTGTGACCAGGGACAGGTAGAGGACGAAGTAGACCTGCAGGTGGTTGATGAGAGACCTTTCCCCGGGCACAGATGGAACAAGTCGAAGCATAAGAGCGGGTGTCCCCCTCCATGGACGGCCACCAAAAGTACCTCCTAAGGAGAGCCAGGGTCTGATCACTCCCGGGTTGGCAGGCAAACCAGGATGTGTGCCCCCTTTGGAGAACCTGAGACCTGACGGAGACAGGCACGTACAGGCGATCGCCGGGTCCACTTCCAGGGTCGGGGTCGGGCTTCCTTTACTTCAGACTTGATCTCCTAAGTGAGGGTGGCCACCACACAGGATGGTGGGAGGATAGTCTTGAGACTGGAGGTGTCATCCTTGGAGTCGTCCTGGCGGGATAGCGCGTCTGGCTTCCCGTTCTTGGATCCTTGTCGGTACGTGAGGGTAAACTGGAATCGTCCAAAAAACAATGCCCAATGGGCCTGGTGGGAGTTCAATCGTTTGGCGGTCTGGATATACCCCAGGTTCTTATGATCCATCCATACCACAAACGGGTGTTCTGCCCCCTCCAGCCAGTGCCTCCATTCTTCCAGTGCTAGTTTGACCGCCATCTATCTATCTATCTATCAGTTCCCGATTCCCAATGTCGTAATTACAGTCGGAGAGAGTAGAAGGCGCAGGGGTGAAGCTATTCATCCGAACTTACCCGTTGGGATAGGACCGCTCCCACCCCGGAGTCAGACGTCCACCTAAACGATGAATTGACGGGATGGGTCCGGATGGGAGCGGTGGTGAAACACCTCTTCGAGTCGGTGAATGCTGAGTCCGCTTCGGAGTCCCAGCAAAAAGGGGTGGTAGGCGAGGTAAGCCAGGTAAGGAGGGTAGCCACTCGACTGTAGACCCTGATGAATCTGCAGTAGAAGTTTGCAAACCCCAGGGATCGTTGAAGTTGTTTGCGTGTCGTGGGTCTAGGCCATTCCTCCGCTGCCCGGATATTCTCAGGGTCTGCTTTTACCTGCCTGCTTTCAATGATATAGCCTAGGAAGCTGACCGATCGGACGTGGAACTCGCATTTTTCCGCCTTTACAAATAACTGCTTTTCCCACAGTCGCTGCAGGACTTGACGGACATGGTGTATGTGTTCCTGGGGGCTGCTAGTAAATATCAGGATATCATCAAGGTAAACAAATACGAATAGATTGATAAAGTCCCTCAGTATGTCATTGATCAGGGTTTGGAAAACGGCGGGAGCATTGGTGAGGCCGAACGGCATGACTAAATATTCAAAGAGGCCCAGAGGTGTATTGAAGGCCATCTTCTATCCGTCCCCCTCCCTCATCCTGACTAAATGGTAGGCATTGCGAAGGTCCAGCTTTGAGAAGATGGTGGCTCCATGCAGGAGTTCAAATGCCAAACTAATGAGGGTAGAGGGTACTTGTTCTTGACTGTTATATTACTTAGGCCTCTGTAGTCAATACTATAATCGAATGGCTAGTGAGATCAGAGTCCAGACAGTCCGAGTCGTCCCTCGCGGTCAACTCATCCTTTATCTGGTCCGAGAGGTGCTGTTGGAACTCCTCCCGTAGGGTCTCGTTATGCCACCCAGAGTCTGCGGCCAAGGTCTGTAACTCAATGGAATACCTGGCAACACTTTGCGAAGCCTGATGAAGAGTAAACAACTGTTTTGCGGTGTCCTTACCGCAAATGGATTATTCAAAGATTTTCCTCATTTCGGCGACAAAGAAGGAGTAGGAGGAACAAACCTCCAGTCGGTTTTCCCATATCGCAGTTGCCCAGGCCAAAGCATCCCCTGGTAGCAGCCCCATGATGTACACAATCTTTGATTTAATCAGAGGTGTAGGTATGTGGCTGCAACTCAAAGACTAGGGAGCATTGTAACAGGAAGGTCCTGCACCTACCTAGGTCCCCGGCATAGGGTTCAGGCTCGGGTACATACGGCTCTCGAGGGGACTGTGTTGCTGATTCTGGGGGCAAAGCTATCCCGAGCGGAGCGGTTTGGGTAGTCGGGGTTCTTGGAGGGGATGGAGAAACAGAAGCGGAGACCCGGTCCACTTGTTCACTGACCTTCTACACGTTCGTGATTAGTGTCCGAAGGTTTTCCGTGATCTCCCAAAGTAGTTGGTCGTGGGCGCCCAACAGGATCCGTTTCTGCTGGGTTCATCATGGCCAGTTCGTTCTGTTGCAAGTGCTGAACACGGGCGCGGCTTTGGTGCCAAGGGAGACTTTACCCGGAGTCTTGGTTTCAGTGGCAAGTTTAGGAACAATGCTAGACTTAGAACGGATAGTGCTAAGAAGCATGGAATAAGGTTACTCCTACACAAGTCAACCAACAAACTGGCACCTTTAGCTGTGGTCACAGGATTCTTATACTGCATTGCTTGATGGAATACAGGTGTTCATAGTTATTGGAACCAGGGAATGATTGGGAATTAAACAAGGTGGTTAAGGCCCAATTCCTGAGGAAGATAGCCAGGAGCCAGAAGGGACCATGACAATCAGTAATAAAGGGAAAAAAATTATGAGACCTGCATTCTTCCAGATCAGTCTTAAATAATTAATTCCTCATAATAGTGTATGGTTGAAAAACAGGTTTCACAATTTCAAGATTGAGGATTTTGAGAGGATGTTTATATCATCATGGGTATGGACTGAGGATCCACCAGGATCTGTTGACCTCAAGATGGGTGCCACCGTAGAGAACAACGAATGAAGCTCCCAAAACATTTGAAGAGTCAAGGGATGGAGAGGAAGAAAATTTAATTCAGAATTCTCCATTTGATTATGAACTCATCATGCATCTGGCTTTGACATTAGTCCTGGGAGGCTTGATGAACTAGGGCAGGTGGCACTGTTCAATGGTAATAGGCGTGTGAGTGTTGCCATCAGCCTTTCAGAATATTACACCAGATAATGTAGGACATTCCCACCATGAAGGCTGAATAGCTTCCAATCAAATGTCCATGGGAAGAGTGGGGAAAGGGCAATATTGCATGTCACATTATTAAAGACAGGTGCTGATTGCATACCATTTTAGCCTCGATGGTTTCCCAACAGTATTCAGGTTTTGGAAGTCCCCAACAAAATATATTACAAAGTTGTTAGGTTTTCAGCTTGCCACACAGCTTGACGATTCAAGATGAAGGCAGAAATGGAAGCCAGCTGATTTTTTTTTTATTCCTATCAGTTTTAGTGGAAGAACAGCTGAGTTAACCACTGTTTTTCTGGCAGTTACCGATCATGGATTCTCACGAGCGGGGGCTGAGTAACACTATTCATAAAATGGCCCATGTACAGGTGAGAACACTCCTGGCCAAAGAAACCAAGGAGATAGTAGAGGAAGCATTATATTGAGCTGAGCATTTTATTGAATATTTTACGTTCAGTCTGCACTTGCCATTAAACATGATGTTGAGCCTGCATTCACTTATAGCTAATCAGCAGGTCCATACTGCAAAGATGCTGGCTGCAGAGCACATGGCAGTGTGTTCCAAAACTCAGCACCTGTGCTCCATAGAAAAGCAAACAAAAACAGACTGATGGTTGACAGCATGAACATCCAACCATTAATTCTGCCACCAACCTCATCACTAAGGTCATAGCTTTCCTTAACTGTTGAGTTTAATCATAAATTATGAGACAATATCATCAATTCTTTTAGACTATACTAATACAAGCTATTTTCCCATGGCTTCAATTCAATAGGAATATTGTGACAAACAGAACCTTTTAGAACAAAGACTTGGTTGAGAAGTGTATTAGTTAGGAGTCAAAGGCCAAAAAGGATCAATGTTGAAAATAGAATGTGATATCGACTTAGTGTATTTTGTGTGTTATTGAACTATTATTGAACAAGTTAATACCTTGAGCTGGGCATCACAAAACTTAATTTGTAATTGTTTTTGCAGTGTTCTTCCTCTATTTCAGTCACTTCCTTTGCTATTCTTGAGATCCTCTCATCAATTGCTATTCTTGTCTAATTTTCACTCTGAAGTTAGTTAATCAAGATAAATGATGTTTTTGTGTTAACTGAGATTTACAAATCTCCTTGGTATCAAGCAGCTGAAATGATTGGTTTGTTTGAACTAACCAGAATATACTTGATTGTTGATATAAATTCCAACATTCAGGGAAAAATAGTTCGCAAAATGTTTCTATTGTTGCCATTGCATTGTTCATTAATTTACCGGTAAGTCAGCATCTGCAAAATAAATTATTTAAAAGTATCAAATTAACAATATTTACACTGATACATTTGCTTCTTTCTCAAGTTTGTGTTGAAGAAAGCAATGGTAATTTTGAAGGTTGATTCAGGCTGAAGAGGAACTGGAAATATTTGTCAAAAACAGGACCGATGAAGAAGTTTGAAGCTGAGATTTACAGAAGAAAGATATGCAGAAGAAATGCTTTGTGATAATGAAAAAGAAGTTGTTTACCAAAACATGTTGAAAATGACAGAGTTTTGATTCAGTTGAAAAATCGGAAGCATTTCAGAGTAAAGTTCACCAGATGTTTAGTCTTGTCTTCACAAAGATTCACAAAGATTTCCAGACCAAGATGCATGGTTCAACAACTTCAGTGCAATAGAATATGTGCATGGGTGAGTGATGCTGTACAATTAAAAGAAAATGTATGCACCTAATAATAATCTAATTCCTTACTCAAACTTACATTAATATACAATCAATTATGCTTGCCACACTTCCATCATTAAAGGACATACCCTCTTCTTATTGCTACCATGAGGAAGGAGGTACAGAAGCCTATAGGCACACACTCAATAATTCAGGAACAGCTTCTTCCCCTCTGCCATCAGATTTCTGAATGGACATTTAACCCATGAACACTACCTCACTACATTTTCTATTTCAATTTTTACACCACTTACTTAATTTATCTATTTGTTATACATACTTACTGTAATTCAGGTTTTTTTATTATGTATTGCATTGTACTGCTGCCGTAAAACAACAGATTTTATGACGTGTGCTGTTGATATTAAGTCTGATTCTAATTTTCAGTTTTCTTGAGTGAAAACCTACAGGGTAGCAGGAGCTTGAATTTGGAGAATATACAAACTCATAAAGTAGCTCAATGAGCCAAGCAGTATCAGTGGAGGCAAAGGGATCATTAACATTTCGGGTTGAGAACCTGCTATCAAGACTGTCAACTAACCCCTTACATCTGCGTATTCTGCTTGACCCACAGAGGCTCTTCAGCAGGGTCTTTGTTTTTCACTCAGTATTGTTCATTTTGTTGAGTGTCTGTAGACATTGCTCTCTGCACTGTGATATTGCCTTACGTTTGTTTTGGTGATGCGGTGTTCATTATTTATGCTGGGGAAGTTGTGTTCTCTTCTACTAATGTTGCGGCTGACTCTTGCTGGTGTTGATAATACTTTTTCCATCAGCTCTACTGTACGCCAGAATTCAATTCTTCCTCAAATGGTGACCTTCTGTACCTTGGTCTCGATGATACACTGCAGTGTTAGTCTTACCAGGTCCAGGATTTCATAACTGGATCTTGCATTCTCTCCACAGCTTGGGTTTCTGCATTGTTACTTTAATGTTGATGTTTCATTTACTCTAATGGTGCTTTTCTTGTGATGCCGTCATCAATCATTTTCTTAACTTTCGGTGTTGTGAGGGATATATTTACTTCGGAAAATGTCGTGTCCTTCTGAGATGTTAGGAAAGTTGATGTTTTTCTCACCATATGTTTACTAGATGCTGGAGGTTGACACTGAGCTCAAAGCTCTCTCTGTCACTGGCTTCTGGAGCAACAATAGCACCAATCTGAGCTTCCAATCAAGCACTCAGATATTAGGTGTCTCTGCTCGTATACAGAATAAGCTGAGGCATTAGCCATTAGATGTCATTAGGCTTCATAAGCATTGAAAAGGAGCTGATGGCAATTTTGGTGTGGAAGCAATTGATTGCAGGTCTCTTAGAAAGTTGTGGATTATGATGGGGCTGAACTCACTCAGGTCCTGTATGTTATGTGCAGGACTGTCAATGTATGTTTCAATTCATCAGTATGTAGGTCGGCCATCAATGCTCATATCTGAGTCCACTGCAGAAGAGCCTGTGTAATCTTGAGCAGTGCTCACAAAATACTGCAGAAGCTCAGCAAGTCAGGCAGCATCTATGGAGGGGAATATACATTCAATGCTCCAGGCTGAGACTTTTCATCAGGACTGAAATGGAAGGGAGCAGAAATCAGAAGGAAAAGGTGGAGGGAAGAGACAGAAGTACAACCCGGCAGGTGATAGGTGAGACCGGCTGAGGGGAATGATACGTGGAAGTGGTAAAGGACTGAAGAAGAAGGAATCTAAAAGGAGAGGACAGTAGACCATGGAAGAAATGGATTGATGAGGGACACCAAAGAGGGGTGATGGGTCAGTGATGAGAAGAGAAGGGGTGAGATGATAGCAAGAATGAGGAATGGAAAAAGAGAGTGGAGGGGAGGAAATTACCAGAAGTTAATGTGCATTCAATCCATTTGGAATATGAGGTACTGTTCCTCCCACCTGAGTTTGGCCTCAGCATGGCAATAGAGGAGGTCATGGACAGACGTGTCAGAATGGGAATGGGAGATTACCTCCTTCCTTAATTTTTGGTAATTTCTTCATGCTCCTCGATCACACACTGCCATCATCGATCTATGCAGCATCAGTAAAACTTGTTATGATACACCTGGTTCACTCATCCTAAGTAGTAATGTAAGATCCAAACATCTAAGGTCAGAGTAACTATATAGATGGTACCCTCTCAAGCTATTGTCCATTCCTAACCTGAATGTGACATTTATTTATTCTTCTGTATTTTCTATCCAATAGTCAAATTCCAATGTATGCCCGTATATTGCTCCCAGTTTTACTATTTTCATTAGTAACCTCTGGTGTAACTCCTTATCAAAGTGTTCTGAAAATCCAAATATACCATGTCAACTGATTCTCCTCACTTGTCACTACCACAAAATACTGCAGCAGATTTATTAAACCTAGATTTGTTTTCAAAATTAACATTAGCTTTAACAATGTTATTACTATTTACTCTAAACCTATTTGCCACTTTCTTTATACTAGATTCTTGCACTTTCCTTATCAGGTTAACTAGTTAGGGAGTGAAGCATCACTGCCATTTGTGTGCTTACGTTCAAATGCTGTTCACTCTTCAATTAATCAACATAGCTGCATCTCCAGGATGGCTGGACCCATTCTCTACTCGCTCTACACACATGACTGTGTGGCTAGGCACAGCTCAAATGCTATCTATAAGTTTGCAGGTAACACGAATGCTTGGTGGTAAAATCACAGATGGTGGCAAGGAGTTATAGAGGAGATAGATAGATCAGCTGGTTGGGAGTGTTGCAACAACAACCTCATAATGAATGTCAGAAAGACCAAGGAATTGATTCAGGATTTCTGGAAAGGGAAGTCAGGAAGCCACAAAAGTCCTCATCGAGAGGTCAGCAGTGGAAAGTGTGAGCATTTTAATCTCAGAGGATCAGTCCTGGGCCCATCATTTGTCACCAGAGATGTACTGCACTTGGGGAACATTTTGACTGCATCACAGCCTAATATAGACTATCCAATGCACAGAATTGCAAGAAGCTGCAGACTCACCCAGCTCCATCATGGCAAACCTCTCACCACCATGAAGGACATCTTCAGGAGTTAGTCACTCAAGAAGGTAACATCCATCATTAAATACCCTCTCCATCTGAGACCAGCTCTTCTTCATTGCTGCCATCAGGGGTGAGCTACAGGAGCCTGAAGAATCTCACTTAAGGATTCAGAAACAGCTTCTAGTCCTTCACCATCAGCTTTCTGAATGGTCCATGAACTCATGAACTCTACCTCATTATTCCTTTATTTTGCACTATCTATTTACTTTGTAGTGTACACTAGTTTTGTTTCTTTGCACCTTACTGTTGCCACAAAACAACAAAGTTCACATTGTATAAAACAGTGATAATAAACCTGATTCTGTTTCTGTTCTCTTCGGTTATAAAACAAGGAAGAGGTTAGAATATGTTTACCTATGCATGCATATGATGATGTGCTGTGCGGCACTGAACTACTATGAAGATTACATGAAGTTGCTGTTAAATCTTGCTAGGATAGTAAAGTTGACGTTATCTGATAAAGCCGCAAATAAAACTTGACATTATTTGATGGAATGAAGCAAAATACATTTTGAACAAAGTAAGTAGCAATTCATGAAGTCAATGGAGTCATTATTTTTTTCTCTCATAAAGTATGCCTGACTCATTCAGCCAGATATATTCGCTCCAGGAAGGCTCAGCTGAAAGTAATGAAACCATCACATCACACAATAGGATGCAACATCACACACACAGCAGTTCGATGTTGATTGAAATGCAGCCCAGATAAACCCACTGTTTGCATTGAAAAAAGATAAACTAATAAAAATCTGTCATTTTAATAACTAAGATTTTAATAGGTTCAAAAATTGCTTGCAACAATATAGAAATTATATTAAATAGTAAACATATTGAGCTAGATTTCACTGTAAAGGTAACAGTAAGTTTAATACTCCTCAGTATGATTGAGTGTAAATCTGACAGCGAGTTCAACAGTTCACCACATCAATAAACACCATCAAATTCTGACAGCATTGTGGGTAAATTACTAAACCAGTACCCAGGGTTTGGACAGCTGATGCAGAATTAACAATTCCATCATGGCAGCTTGTGATTTTAAATTTATACCTTTTGAAAAAAATGTTGAAATATTTGGATTGTTGAGGAACCTGTATAGTTCAATTATCTGTCATCCTTATGTGATTAGGCTATAGGCAGTTCCAAGTCCAGCAAAGGTTTCACTCTGCTAACTTTGGGTGAATTATTGATTACATTTGCTAGTCAAACTTGTAATATATGGAAATATTTTCTTTAGAACAATGTTCCTCCCCTTAGCACTATGTATTGATCTTTTCTCTGTGCTTGTGCTGTTGTCTACACATGCACATTGTTCTCTCTCTCACTGCAACGTGAATACGCCAGTTAAAGCCATCTCCCGCCTGCATGCTTTTATTTAATACATAACAAATCGGCAATGAGTAAAAACCTGAATTTCAGAAAATATCTAAGCTGCACTGACAGTTATGGGACAAAGCAGCAAGAATCAAACAGCACGAGAAAGCCGAAGGATCTGTGAGTAGCAGTGAAAGATGTGCTGACTTTAAAGTGAAAATAACATGGTGATGGCTTCAAAGGGGAAAGTTAATGAATTTCATAGTGCTAATGAAGGTTGGAAGTCATTTATGAAAAGGGTTGAAATCTATTGTAATGCAAACAATGTGGAAGAGCAGAAGATTGCCCCTGTACTTCTTAGCTTAATGGGTGCAAGGGCGTACAATCTCTTACACAACTTGCAAAGCCAGCAAGCAAGTCATTTGACAAAGTTGTTACAATTTTACAAAATCACCTGAGCACTAAATGGCTGCCAATAGCTGAGAGATTTTGATTTTACAAAAGGAACCATTCAATAGATGAAAGCATTTCTGAATATATTGCAGAACTGCACAAACTTTCCTGGTACTGTGACTTTAGAGGTACACTATCTGATGCATTAGGGATAGGCTTGTATGTGACATGCATAGTCAAAGCACTAGTAACAAAAAGAGACATAACCTAACAGGCATTGACCATTGCAATATCATTAGAGACTGCAGAAAAGGATGCAGCAGTACTACAAAAAAGGAAGTTGGAATGTGAGATGCACAACATATCCCTGAATGGTGCACAAAGCCAGAAATGTTATCAATGTGGCAAATCCTGCCATGATGCAAATGACTGCTGGCTCAAAGAAAAGGTCTGCAGGAAGTGTCACAAACAAGGTCACAAAGAGAGAGTGTGCAAGGCAGACAACAATCACAACCAAGTGAAAACTCTCAAACGCAAAACAGAGTAAATGCATAAAGTTACCGAATGTAAAACAGAATCTGACAACATAGAGTCTGACAAAGGTGAGCTGTCATGCCTAGAACTGCATAACATAACTGAAGCAGATCACAATATAATATCGATCTCTATAGATGTGAATGGTTTAAAACTGAAAATGGAGCTCAATACAGGGTCAGTTTTGTCTATAATTCTAGAGCATGACTCTATCAGATTATTTTCTAATACATCATCAGAGAGGATCTCAATGATGCTGAAGACCCACACAGGTGAAAAAGTGTCTCCAACGGTGAACTGAAAGTGAATGTGATGTATGGAGGCCATACACAACAGTTAGAGCTTTATGTACTGAAAAATGGAGGGCCTGCACTTCTAGGATATGAATGTTTGAGAAAAATACAACTAGACTGGTTCGCAATCAAAGCTGTCACTGTGAAATCAACAGGGAATGGCAGCCCAAATGGTAGCATTAACCAGAGACTGGCACAGCTGCTTAACGCTAATGAGAAGGTGTTTGAGAAAGGGATTAGTAAACTCAAAGGCATGAAGGCCAGAATTGAACTGGATGAAACAGCAACATAAAGATTCCATAAAGCATAGCCAGTGCTTTACACACTCCATCCAAAAGTGGATGCTGAACTGCAGAGCTTGGAAGCACCTGGAATTCTCTCCAAGGTTTACTGGAGCAATTGGGCCATGCCCATTGTCCCAGTGATCAGGAAAGGGAAGGCCAGAGTTGTTTGCATATGCAGGAATTTCAATGCAGGAATATCATTTTTTGAGCAGTGATTGTCATAGACTAAAACCAAGGTATGAAGAAAATATATCTTTGTTTTATATTGTTCACTTAATACTATCTTCCTCTCTTCTGTCTTATGTCTCTGAACATAATTTGAAATTGAATTAAATTAGCATTGAACTAGCTACTGTAATTGTGACTTTCTGATTACTGGGGATTCTTTAAACTAACTTTCCCAAAAGCTATTGATAGAGTTAACAACAGTATAACTCAACAACACCTCTACTTTTCAGGAAACTAAAGAAATTTGGCATGTTCTCGTGGACCCTTACCAATTCTGATTGATTCACTGTCGAAAACATCCTATCTGAATGCATCATGGCTTGGTATGGCCACTGTTCTGCCTGTGCCTGCAAGAAATTGCAGAGATGTGAACATGTGTCAGCACATCATAGAAACTAGCCTCCCTCCATGGATTATGTCTGTACTTCTCACTGACTCAGTAAAACAACCAGCATAATCAAAGACTGTACCCACCCCTGACATTCTCCCTTCTCCCCACTCTCATCAGGCAGAAGTTTCAAAAAGTTGAACACATTTATACTAGGCTCAAGCTTCTATTGAACTGCCCACTTGTGCATTAAAATGGACTCTCGATCTCATAATCTAAAATATTACTGTATGTCCTTGCACCTTACTGACTCATTGCACTGCACTTTATCTCTAACTGTAACACTTTATTCTACATACTGTTATTGCTATGTGTGATGATAATGAACAAAGTTACAAACATTATAGAGTCATTATAGAAACAACGTGGAAACAGACACTTCGGCCAAACTAGTCTTGCCATCCAAGCTAGACCAAATTGACTATGTTTGGTCCTTATCACTCTAAACGTTTCTTATCCGTGTACCTGAACACATGTTTTTTAATCTTCCACAATTTGGGGCAAACTGTGTACTATTGTAGAAAAAAAACACAAAAAATGTCCTGGGAACATAAACCTGTAGAATGAGGATTGTATGAAATGTTATTAAATAAGTGAAGGAGATTATAGAAGATAATTTACATGATCATCATCTTAACTGTTCTGAATATCTTGAGAGTGAAAGACAGAACTCCCGACTAGAAAGACACACAAAATGCTGGTGGAATGCGGCAGGCCAGTCAGCATCTATAGGAAGAAGCACTGTCGATGTAGTCCTGACGAAGGGTCTTGGCCTAAAACGTCGACAGTGCTTCTCCCTATAGATGCTGCCTGGCCTGCTGCGTTCCACCAGTATTTTGTGTGTGTTGTTTGAATTTCCAGCATCTGCAGATTTCCTCATACTCCTGACTAGAAGTTTATTTTAAACAGCATGTCCACACTTTAAATTCAAAGGGCAAACATTTCTCATTATCCTAGATCAGGCAGTTGAACATATCTCTTCCCTAACCACCCGCAAACTCACTGCATCTTGAAGATCAGCGTCATCTGGGAATCCCTAAAGTTTGCATCCTTGAGGTGACTTCTAACAAGAGTAATGTTTTGGCAAGAGCAAATAGCATTGGTAAAAACTAACACAGGACACTCCAGTGATCACTTCAGCCTGACACAAGTGAGTGAGATGAGTTCACCAATGTCACTTCCGGTTCCGGGGTGAACCATCTGCCTTTCCCACTGGGAACTGAAGTTCTGTATTACATACACACATAATAACAGAATAAGAGATTAACTTTAGATGGTCCAAGATAACCAAGCCTGGATTGTCTTTAGTGTCCAGTCCTTGCACCAGTTAGATCCCCATCCTGATGTTACAGCAAAGCAAGGGTCAACACTATCTGGACGACAGAGACTTGGATTCAACATTGAAGGGGTCCAGAGATGTGGCCTAGGTAGCATAGTCAGAATTACACAGAGTTTAGAGATGAGGGGAGGCAGGGGAGACTAATTCTTATTTTGAATTTTAAACTGCCTCCCCCCACATTCCTCCTGATCAGTACATAATGAAATCCTTCTGGACAGACAAGCAGATCCTATTCGTTGTCACCCATTTGAAGGAGTGGAGGGATTGATGGTGATCCCAGTCTCACTCTTGCAGCCTTATATAATTTGGTGGACTGACATGTTTCAATCATTAATACCACAGTCAACTTTCAGATACAGGAAGTTCTCTATTATATATCACTGTTGATAATTCTTACTCAACATCACGTAAAACCATGCTGAACTTCCCAGAATGTCTCCTTTATCAGTGAATAATGTGGTATACATCCCTGCATTGACAAGTAATTCATGTTGAACGCAAAATTCAACCCATCAAAAAATACTTATGATATTGCTCAATGACTTTCAAAGTTGATTTATATGCTTTATTAAAACTGTCAGCAAATCAAGTTTAATTTTGCTCAAATTATTATTAAATTAGAAATAGTTCCTTATTGCCAGTGGAGGAGAATTATATGATATATCTCAATTACCTTGTCAGGTGCAGGGAGTCAAAAAGTGCAATGCTTTAACAAGTGTGTAGATTAAGAGGTCAGGCATCCACAGAAGACTCTGTGAACCTTTAGAATTTTCTACCCCTGCAAGTTCGGAATAGCCACACAGCTGAGACCAATCATATCTTGAAAGCTAACTAAATCAAACAATCTTGAGTTAAATACGCGGTCACAATTTTATTGAAAAGTAGAACAATCTTGAATGGCCACATGGTCTACATATTAGTAACCATCTTGTTTTCAAGCTCTTTTTAACTGCAACCTTTTCTTGTCACTTGATGCTTTTAATGCACCGATATTAACAGATTTTCTTGCCTTCCTTCTTCATTCAGCTTACAGATTTCTAGTCTTTAGACAACCCTCTATTTTACTTTGAAGAAATGTGTTGCTTTATACTTAGTTCAGCTAAAGCTTATTTACCATTTTGCCTTGTCTCCAACTATTATAATTGTTAGCTTACTGCTATTAAGAAATTATGAACCTGCTCTACTGCCCTCACAGTGCACGGTGTACAAAGGCAAGCAGGGAGTTAAATACCCTCTCAAAAATCTACCGACAGAAACTTTTGTTAGGGGTTTTAATGAGAAAATTTTGTGAAACTGCAGAAAGTTAAGTAAAATATGTATTAGATTAAATACAGAATTGAGACTTGCCTGAATATAATAATGTTTTGATTATTCTCATTATCAACATTAAACATAGTAATACACACATGCAACATTCTATAGCTATGTCACGGACTAGAATGAATTCAAGGCACAAAAATAGCTTTATAGCAATAAATGATAAACATACTTCTTTCAAAGTACATCTACTAATGTTTACCAATATTAAGAAAGCTTAACACATAGATATTGCCATTTCAAGGACAAATAAAGAGTGGATAGAGATGGATGTTTTTCCATCATGTTTGCTCCAAGTTGAAATCCAAATTTCTTTCTTTTTGTATTTGTACAGTTTCTTGCCTTTTGCACACTGATTGAACACTCAAGTTGGTACAGTCTTTCTTTGATTCTTTAATGTGTTTATTGAGTTTCAACAAGAAAATGTTCATGATGACATATATGCACTTTGATAATACATGTACTTTAAACGTTTTTTGGCTTCTCACTGGCAGTGGACAAGTTGGAGGACAGAGAAGCTGGTGAGGGAGTGAGAAGACCTGCACTTTTAAGCTCAATACAACTGCTGATGATACAGAGCATAGGTGCTGTACAAAATTGTCACCTAGTCTACAACTGTATTTTATCAATGAATGGGAGGTTACATTGTGAGCAATGAATTTAACATTTATGTATGGAGGAGATGCATATGAAACTGCCTCACCTGGAAGGGCTGTTTAAGTCCTGACATAGTGGTGAGGGAGGTGGTGATAGGAAGACGTGTTGTATCTCTCACTGTTGCAGGGAAAGGTGGCATGGGACACCAGAGGCAGGTAGGTGGCGAGGGATAAGCAGACCAGTGAGGCACAGCAACAGTGCTCCCTGTTGCAAAATAGAAGAGGTGGGGTGAGAAGATGTGACCGGTGGTGGGATGCTGGTGCAGCTGGTGGAAATGGTGAAGAATGACATTCTGGATGCAAAGGCTGGTAGAATAAAAGGTGAGGTCCCAGGGAGCTCTATCTCTCTCCACTCTGAGGGTAGGAGATTGGGGTGAGAATAGATGTTCAGAAAATGGAGAAGATGCAACTGAGAACAAGGATTGCAGACATCTAGATCCTGCCCTCTTCTCACCGCTACCTTCAGGTGGGATGGAAATCTACTTGAAGTATCATGCCACCAGATTTAGGAACAACTACTTTCCTACAGCCATCATTGTTCTCAAACCTACCTGCGCAATCCTATCCATACCTCAGCATTGGAATATTATGGACCACCTCTTGGACTACCGTGCAGCTGTCTTTGTATGTGTTTTTGTTTTGCACGAAGCTTTTGTTTTTACAGTCTTTTTTTCACTATGTGATATAATTTTATGTGTAAATTATGTCCGATTTATCTTCACTGTGTTGTCTGTACATTAAGCTTGTGATCCTGCTGCAAGCAAGTATTTTATTGCACAGTGCCTCACTATACATATACCCATCTCCATAACTCAATTTGCCTTGACTTGACATCAATGGTAGTAGAGGGGAAGCCATGTTTCTCAAAAAGGGAGCACGTGTCAGAAGTCCTAGAACAGAAATTTGCAATAAAGATTCAGAAAATTGAACTGCATTCTTTCAGGATACGAGTGGAAGAAGATTTTGACAAAGTTGCAATGGAAGTCGGTGTAACTACGATAGATATAAGTGATAGTTCTCCTAAGATAGAGGCAGGGATATATAAAGGCAGAGAAGTGTCAGAAATGATTCATGAATTTGAGGGCAAGTTATTGCTTTATACCTCAACTCAGTTTTATCCCCCTTGGTTCAGTCCTTTCCTACCTACATTGGGGTCATATTACACACTCTTGATCTTTTCAATGATTTCAAATTTCCTGGCCCCCATCATCTTATTTTCACTATGGAGGTCCAGTCTCTAAACACCTCTGTACCCCATCAGGAAGTCCTTAAAGCTTTCTATTGCTTTCTGGATACCAGACCTAACCAGTTCTTCTCTCCTCCATCTGGCAGAACTGGTCCTAACTCTCAATAATTTCTCCTTGGCTCTTCCCACTTCCTTCAAACAAAAGATATAGCCATGAGCATTCTCATGGGTCCCAGTGATGTCTGCTTTTTGTTGGCTATGTGGAACAGTCTATGTTCCAAGCCTACACTAATATCACTCTCCAAATTGTCCTATGTTACATCGACAACTGCATTGGTGCTACTTCTTGCACCCATGAGGAGCTCATTGACTTCATCAACTTTGCCTCCATCTTCCATCCTGCCGTCAAATTTACTTGGTCCATTTCCAACACCTCCCACCCCTTTCTTGATCTCTCTGTCTCTATTGTTGGAGACAGCACCTCTACTGGTATATTTTATAAACACACTGATTCTCACAGCTACCTGGTCGATACATTTCCCACCCAGTTACTTATAAAAATGCCATCCCCCTCTCTCAGTTTCTGCTGCACATGCACTCAGAATGAGGCATTTTTATTTCAGAACTAAGGACCCGTCCTGCTTCTTCAAAGAAAGGTGTTTCACATCCTCCACCATCAACGCTGCCCTCACCTACATCTCTTCCATTTTGCGCATGTCTGCCCTCACTGATCTTCCCACCAACCCACCAGAGATAGGGTTCCTCTTGTTCTCACCTACCACCCCACCAACTTCCGCTTCTAGCACATAATTCTCCAATGAGATCACAACACCTAGCCCATCTTAAACCCCCCCCCCCCCGCCCAACTTTCTGCTTTCTGTAGGGAATACTCCCTACACAACTCCCTTGTCAATTTGTTCTTCTCCACTGTTCTCCCACCTAGCACTTATCCTTGTAAGCAGAATAAGTGCTACACCTTTCCCTACACACCCACTCTCAATACCAATTCAGGGGCCCAAACAGTCCTTCCAGGTGAGATGACACATTATCTGTGAGTCTGTTGGGGTCATCTACTGTATCTGGTTCTCCTGATATGGCCTCCTGTATATCAATGAGTCCTGACATAGATTGGGAGACAACTTCGCTAAGCATGTATGCTCCATCCAACAGAAAAAGTAGGATTTCCAATGGCCACCTATTTTAATTCTACTTCTCATTCCCATTCCCATTTTGACATGTCAGTCCATAACCTCCTCTACTGCTGAGATGAGGCCACACTCAGGCTGGAGGAGCAACACCTTATATTCCATCTGGGTATCTCCAACCTGATGGCATGAACATAGATTTCTGAAATTTCCAGTAATGGCCCTCCCCCTTCCTTCACCATTTCCCATTCCCATTTCCCTCTCTCACCTTATCTTCTTACCTGCCAAAACCTCCCTCTGGTGCTCCTCCCCTTCCCTTTCTTCCATGGCTTTCCATCCTCTCCTATCATATTCCCCCTTCTCTGGCCCTGTATCACTTTCATTGAATCAATTTCCCTGCTCTTTACTTCACACCTCCCCCTCTCCTGGTTTCACCTATCACCTACCACCTTGCATTTCTTCCTCTCCTCTCCCCCACCTTCTTACTCTGACTTCTCATCTTTTTTCTCCAGTCCTGATAAAGGCTCTGGGCCTAAAGCACCGGTTGCTTACACTTTTAAATAGATGCTGCTTGGCCTGAGGTGAATTCCCCATTGTAACGCCCTGGGAAAGGTTTCACGGCTAATGTAATGGTTTCTCTGTAACAGCTGTGTTTGGGTTATGACTAGAGATAACGGGGGCTTTGGAATGTGTGACGTCCAATGAGGGGAGTGTTTTTCTTTCTTGCATGCCCGCCAGCAAGGGATTTACAGGTTTTTGTTCGGCAGAAGATGGAGAGAAAAAATGCCAGAACGGAGAGGTCATAGACTGCAAGATGGGAGCTGGAATGGGGTCAGGAGTTGATGGCACCCGAGGGGAAATCGATGGAGAACGAACGGACGGGAAAACCATGAACTCCAACATGCATATTGGACTGTTTCATTTAAATAGGCCCCTTTTCTTTCTGTTTTCTTTGCTAACCCTATAGTCAAGTTAAGAGTTATAAACACATCTATTGTCAGAGAAGTACTTGCATAAATAGGTAAACCACCTTCATACGAGCAAGGACAGAAAACAGGGCAAAGTGAGTATACTTTTTTGTTCAGTAAGTTATGGGTCAAAGTATTTGGTGGGTACATTTCTAACTCTTCTAGCTTCAGTCTCGTTGCCGTCTGTTCTGAAATTGTTGGGTTGCATTCAAGAAAGCGATGAAATGGTGTGCTGCCGTCTGACTGCGTTTTCAGATTTTTCCGGTTACCTGGTCCACACTGATCCGGCCAATCCGGCGTTTTCAAAAATACACACTTTGGAGAGCGTTCCTGAAAAGCTCCAGTTATGGGGGATGAAAACACCGTTTTAGTGTGGACAGAGGGTAAAAACAAAGAGAAAAAGCTTCGGTTACGGATTTATCCGGTGTAATGTGGACGTAGCCTAAGATTCACTTTTTTTCCTTGCAGTCGAAGACTGTTTTCATTAAAGTTTGTGAATAATTCTGACAAATAAGCCATCATGTCTAATATTCTTGAGTTGAATATTGGAATGAAGCATTCGAGTCTTCAAATAATTTTTATCATAGTTTCAAAAAGTACATAAAAGCTTCTCAGGCAGTTACCTTTTGAAAGCCATCTGACTTCTGTGTTCATTATTTTCAAGCAAAGTTCATTATTGCAAGGTGAAGCTGACTCATCCAAGTGTAGAGTAAATTCTGTTATGCCAAGAATGTTGCACAAGTGTTTTCCACATTCTCAGACTTTTCGTCTTGTCAGTGAGCGGATGTAACATTAATTATTTGATCTGGCAACTTATGCAAAATCATATTCAGAACCTCCTTTACTGCTGGCAGAAGCAGTTCTTCTCCAATTATATAGGCTTTCCAAATTTAGCATTGAGCATTGAAATGTTGTATGAAGCATGCAAACAATCACTGTTTTGTTGGGAAGTACTGGCAAACATGTTTTCAAGATTTTCTCATTTCTGAAAGCTTTCACAAAATGACTGATAATAAGCCAAGTTATTGTTTGCTTTATCAGAGTGTATTCTCGTCAAATGTTCAATGATCCTGGGTGTTTTCATTGCCTCATTTGAAAAATCTTCTTCACACAGCATACACATTAACTGCTGTTGGTTATTTGGTGCTTGTATAAATCCATAATTTCAGATATTCCACACTATACTGTCTATACTGCTTTTTTATTCGGTCTGTTTCTGCCATTTTCATGATGGATTAATGACCACAGTCAATCACGTATTGTTCAATCCAACCTCAGATGCTGCAAACAATAAATGGTGAAGTTATGACACCCTAATAGCGCGACAAAACTGACTGTCTGCCTGAAGGTACATAAAGTGGGGCAGTGATATCTCAGTTGGGCCATGTGTTAGAGAAATGTGGTCAAGACCATTTGAAAGGGCAGATTCTAAACTTTACCCCATTGAATGCCATACCGTAATTTACAAGAATTGCATACTGAATGATTAAACTCTGGGAGATATACTAGCTAACATTGTACTACAGTAGAGAATGGGTATAATGCATGACTTTTTCAGTCCAGATTTCTCATTATTGATCAAATACAGAAGAGTCATATTGCTTTTCAACAACTATAATGTGCCCTGTACAAAGTCTAAAAGAACAGTGAGTTGGAAAGAGATGAGGTGATCACGTGGCATTGTAATCCATTATGAGGCACTGAGGATCAAATGCTTATAATAAGCCTGTGGTCCCTCAGCTGCCCCTTTTGCTACTGAGTAGACCTCCACTTCCCCATTTATCTTTATTGCCCCCTTGGAAATTCCCACAACCTCTGGGTGGTGGGGAAGGTGATATCACCCACTTTGGGAACCACTGATTTAAGACACAACTAGTATTCAGGGTTGTTAAGGTTTGGATGAGATTTAGTCATCCTCTTAAGGGCTGAACCTATTTTTCTTGTTCTTTAACGTCTTTAATGTTTGAATCTTACATGAACCATGTTTCTCTATTAGTTATTCTGCTTAAACTAGTCAGTATGCGATCGGATACCTGCTTGTAACTGTGAGCTTGTGTGCATTCTATATATTATGTATTGAATAAATAAGAAATGATAATACTATCATTCAATTATGAAAGATGAGAGTGAGTATAAATAAAATAGTGAAGCTCTAATAACAGCTTGATTGTAATGAGGTAATAAAGCAATATTAAAAAAAAAGGATTGTAGCTTCCCTTCTCTCTAGAATTGTAAAATCTAGCAAGCATCCTCTTTAAATAGAAGAACCCTGAAGAGCAGGGTGAGCTGCCTCAATGGCGATCGTCCAGGAACATTCACATCTACTGTGATGAAATGCTTTGAGAGATAGGTCATGGTGGGAATTAACTGGACCTGCTGCAATTTGCCTACAGCCACAACGAGTCTACAGCAGATGTGATCTCACTGGCTTATCACTCAGGCTTGGACCACCTGTTCAACAACAATATCTACACCAGGCTGCTGTTTGTTGATTACAGCTCAGCATTTAACATCATAATCCCCTCAATACTAATCAACACATTACAAAATCTGAGCCTCAGTACATCCCTCAGCAACTGGATCTTTGATTTCCTCATTGAGAGACAACAGTCAGTAGAAATTGGAAAGAATGTCCCCTACTCGAATTCCAATTCAGATTCAGATAACTCAGGTACATCGAAACACACAATAAAATGTGCCAATTGTATTTAACAACTAACACACCCAAGGCTGTGCTGGGGGCAGACTGCAATTGTTGCCACATATTTGTGCAACATTTACAGCTAGATAAGACCTTGGTCAGACGCTATTTGGAGTACTGCGTTCAATTCTGGTCACCTCACTACAGGAGGGATGTGGATACTATAGAGACAGTGCAGAGGAGATTTACAGGGATGTTGTCTGGATTGGAGGGCATAACTTATGAGAATAGGTTGCGTGTACTTGGCTTTTTCTCTTTGGAGCGATGGAGGATGAGAGGTGACTTGATCAAGGTGTATAAGATGATGAGGGGCATTGATCATGTGGATAGCTAGAGGCTTTGTCCCAGGGCTGAAATTGCTACCACGAGGGGCATAGCTTTAAGGTGCTTGGAAATAGGTATTGAGGGGTTGTCAGGGGTAAGTTTTTCACACAGAGAGTGGTGGGTGTGTGAAATGCACTGTCGGCGGCAGTGGGGGAAGCAGATACAATAGGGTCTTTTAAGAGCCTCTTAGATAGGTACATGGAGCTTAGAAAAACAGAGAGCTATGCTCTAGGGAAATTCTAAGCAGTCTCTAGAGTAGGTTACATGGTCAGCACAACATTGTGGGCTGAAGCATCTGTAATGTGCTGTAAATTTCTATGTTCTATACTCTTGCACCAACAGAATGTCTACTGTGTTTAACAAAACAACACATCTAGCAACAACAACAAAACAAAACAAGATCTTGCAGACTTGACCTTCTGACCTCTACCTCCGGACATGGTAATATCGGTCTTCAGATTTGTAAGGCTTGAACTGAAAAAATCCAGATTGATTGCTTCGTCACTGCAGATATCTGCTTTCCTTTCTCTTCTGTACAAGAGATGGCATGACCCCATTTTAAAGAAGAGTAAATAAATGTCCATTGTTTTCATTCCAGGTTTTGTCCATCAATTGACGCTTCTTAGACGCTGATATCGCTGGGCATATCATGAGTCACAAATATATCCTGATGAGGATCTTAATGCTGTGACTGTGACCTGAGTCGATGGAGAAAGACTGAAGCTGTGGACATAAGGGTCTTTATTCATCATGTCCCCTGGAAATGCTCTTGGTAGCATCCTCGCTGACAATCAACACTGGTGCACTTCAAGGATGCGGCTTAGCTGCTGCTCTAATCTCTCTACATTCATGACTGTGCGAATAGGCACAGTTCAAACACTACTGAACTGCTACCAGAAAGCAAATTTCACAACATATATCAGTGATAATAAAGAAAAATAAATCTACATCACATGATAACATTGGCAGTTAGATGCTTTCCTAAAAAACACATGCAGTTACTTTTCAGAGGTTTGATTGTTTGCTATATATCAAAACAAACACTTGGTTAAAAAAGTAGCTGTGATATTACCTTAATGCATTTTTCATGGAGCATTGCCTGAGATGAAATTCTTCTTCCTTCAGCAGGTGTGACTTAAATTATATATAGTATAATAGTAGTCATCAAGGAAGCTTTTACTTGCTAAGCCTGCTTCAGAATGAAAGTAGATGCATGCTGACAAGCTGATAGTAGGGAGAAAAGAAAAGAAAAACTGAGCTCAGAATAAATTAAAGGCTTTGTCATATATAAAAAATTATACAGTAAATCATAACCTGTGTAGTTTAATGATTATTCAGATTTGAAATTTAAAGAAATACATTTTGGGAGTTTATACCTTATCTTCCAAATACTTTCATGCAGAAAAATACTTGCGTCAATTTTGTTTATTTTCATATGTACTGAGAAGAAAAGGCAGTAGTGCATGGGGAATGCTCAGTTATGTGCAATATACCTGTCAAGGTCTTTTCAACCCAGTGAAAGCACAGCAAATCATTTCTAGTTTCCCCAATCAATTAGATTGTCCTCATTAATGTTGTACTTCTTGTTGACGTACTCATTAATGACATCAGCATGCAGAAAGACTGATCTTACAATCTTATGTTTTCACCTTCTCATATTACACTCACCCTTCTTTCCATCCAAGTCCTCATTATATGATATTACTGTCATATGCAAGTGCCCTGTGTTCCTGTAGGGAAAGACTGGAGGAAGACAATATATAGAACTGAGCCCAGCATAATCTCTCAATTTTTGGTTGCAATGGAAGAGACACTTAACTTCAGTAGTTTTAGTCGAGCCTGTCAATTGCAGATGGGGTGATGGGAGCTATTCCTAGTGCTCGTATGAGTCCTGGTGATGGATCCTCCACTTCCTCTGTTTACAGAGCTGGAATTTAGCTTGGTACTAATGTTGGGCACTCAAAATTATGCATCACAAACCCATACGCACGAAAATCTGATGGGCAAATCACACAAACCACCCCGCCCCCCCAGATGTCAAACTAACTTCCAAAGCTGTTAAGCAACCTCTCAGTGGAAGTATTGTGACCAAAGGCTTTCACAGTCGCAGGCAGGAAAGCAGCTGTGAGATGACAGTCCTTATTGGCATATATCCCTGTCATGTGTTCAGCCCCCACAATTGTCAATGTGCTCTTGTCCTCCTTTCAAGAGCAAGATCTAGAAAGACCAGAAACGAACTGTTAATTTGCAACAGCAATGATCATAATGTTGTAATTGAGGGAATGACATAGCAAAATTGATAACAAGCTTTCCCAGAGGGAAACATCTGCCTGCACTGATGTTAAATGCAACCATTGGCTGCAACTAGCTTCAACAAGCCAGCAATGTCATTGGTTTTAATCCCACTTCAATTATTCCCAAACATCCATTATAATTCCAATATTTCACAGCATTCAAAGTTCTACTTCACAACAAAATTCCACTTCCAATACAATATGAAAATGCAAACTTGTATTTGTTGTTTTCTTTTTATATTGACACTATCATAGTGGTTAGCTACAAAGCTTGACTATACCAGTGATCTGGGTTCAATTCCTACCGCTGCCTGTAAGGGGTTTGTACGATCTCCCCAAGACCACATGGCTTTCCTCCCAGAGTGCAAAGACATATCCAGTTGCTAGGTTAATTGATCATTATAAATTGCCCCATGATTAAGTCAGGATTAAATCATGCAATTGCTGGGCAGCATGGCTTGAAGGGCTGCAAGGGTCTATTCCATGCTGTATCTCAATAAGTAAGTAAATAAATAAATTCTCAGTGTCAATGAATGATGAAGCGGGGTCTTCTGGCAGAAAGCAAAGAAATGTAACTACTACTGAAGCTGTCTCCTTTGTACCCGGTGTTTCCTCCACATTTAAATATATCCCCTATAATGTTCTAAGAGCATCAAGAGCCCAATATTCAATATAATAAAATGTTATAATACCTTAAAGGAAATTATAAGCTTGTGAACTATTTCCATTGAAACATACAGGTTTTGAATTGTTACGAATGAGGAGCAACTCTGATGGGCAGAAGGGTACAGAATCGCCAATGCCCCCCCCCCCGGAGAATCGCAAATCGCTACTATTCCGATGCTGTTATCAAAGGAAATGAGAGAGATAAACAGCTCATACAAATTTATGAGAGAGGGGCACAGCACAGGTTGGAATGTCTCCTATTGACAAAGAGAGAGATTACTGCTATTGTCTCTTGGAGAAGGAATCATGTACTGAGTACTGTTCTATTCATTGAAATCCCTCAGGGGGCAACCAGAGTGGTCTGGTTGAGGGATTGCATCATCCCAACCTGATTGGACACCTGAGACCCCGTGAGTGGGGATAAAAGTGGGGTCTGGGGAACATCTCTCAGACGCACCAGGAGAGACGCTACGAGACCGGTGGGGGCCTGTGTGTGTGTCCACCCTTGCCTGGGTGACGAGTCCACCACGGAACGGTCTAGCTAAAGGACGGAGATGGATCAAGATCGTAAAAGGAAAGTCGGCAAGTTACTCTCTCTCTCTCTCTCTCTCTCTCTCTCTCTCTCTCTCTCTCTCTCTCTCTCTCTCTCTCTCTCTCTCCAACAATTGCAACACAGTGATCAACAACTACCGCAGCCTGCATGAACTGAACTGAACTTTATATTTCCATCGGACAATTCATTATCCCCTAGACAAAGATAGAGCTTATTTCTTATTGATTATTATTACACCCGCACTTTTAGGTTTAGTATTGATGACGTATATTATCTGTATATTTGCATTGATATTATTTTTGTGTATTTTTACTAATAAATACTGTTAAAAATAGTATCATCAAACTTCAACGGATACTCCTATCTTTTCTGGTAAGATACCCAGTTACGGGGTTCTTAACAGAATCACCATGCAGAAGTTACACAATTCTGCTTTTACTGACATAAGTTAGATCTCTAAGTGCACCTTATATTTACAGTGCAACAGTCTCGCTATATCATGATCAGATGCTGCTTTATTACTTTATTTATTTAAAAGGATGCTCTGCTCACATTTGGACACACATTGGGCACCTTTGCAATTCACAGCAGGTAGTTCAGATCATTTGAAAGCTCCACAAAATATATTAAAAGTAACAGGAACAACACACACAAAATGCTGGGGGAACACAACAGGCCAGGCAGCATCTACAGGGAGAAATGCTGTCGATGTTTGGGGCCTGAAACATTGACAGAGCCTCTCAAATTTCCAGCATCTGCAGATTTCGTGGTATTTACTCTTAAAAGTAACAGGAATTTATTGTCCTTCATTTATCTTTAAGAAGGGTGTCCACTCAAAACGTTGACTGTTGATTAATTTCTGTAGATGCTGCCTGACTTGCTGTGTTCTTCCAGCTTTGTGTGTGCATTGCTTTATCTTTAAGCAGTCACTTTCAATGGATCTGTAATAGTGACAATTCTGGCAGCACTTCATTGCCAAACTTTCTAGGTGTCATACAGTAGCATTCACAAAAATGTCAATGGTGTCACCTACTGTATATCTGCAGTGTGAAGGATGTGATTTACCATAATTAAGGATGTATTTGAACAATGGTGGCATGTTTGGAGCAGATTAAACAAGAAAGGAAAGTCACATAATTTAACCATATAACCATATAACAATCACAGCACGGAAACAGGCCATTCCGGTCCTCCTAGTCCGTGCCGAACTCTTAATCTCACCTAGTCCCACCTACCCGCACTCAGCCCATAACCCTCCACTCCTTTCCTATCCATATACCTATCCAATTTTACCTTAAATGACACAACTGAACTGGCCTCTACTACTTCTACAGGAAGCTCATTCCACACAGCTATCACTCTCTGAGTAAAGAAATACCCCCTCGTGTTTCCCTTAAACTTTTGCCCCCTAACTCTCAAATCATGTCCTCTCGTTTGAATCTCCCCTACTCTCAATGGAAACAGCCTATTCACGTCAACTCTATCTATCCCTCTCAACATTTTAAATACCTCGATCAAATCCCCCCTCAACCTTCTACGCTCCAATGAATAGAGACCTAACTTGTTCAACCTTTCTCTGTAACTTAAGTGCTGAAACCCAGGTAACATCCTAGTAAATCGTCTCTGCACTCTCTCTAATTTATTGATATCTTTCCTATAATTCGGTGACCAGAACTGTACACAATTTAGCAATTTAGCAATTCAGCAATTCAGCAATTCAAAGTCTTCATTTTGGGTCTGGTCCTTATCCTTCACAAAATATGTCTTGTTACTATGGAAAGTAAGCCTGGGCAATTAATAGTGGAACACAATGACATAGTGTCTGAATTAAGCAGGTGTCTTGCTTCACTATAAAGCATACACAACAATACATGTTATAAGTAAGAAATTGGAAAAGATGGGATAATTTAGAAAATTACCAGGAATATGATATATATATACAGGTTGTTGGAGCTGCAGGCTAACAAATTCCAATCCTTGAATCCTAAGAACATAAAAAGAGCTGGTGAAATAGGTGATCATTTTGTTTTAATTTTTCAAAATCCCTTGGATTTGAGACAGGTTTGAATCAACTGTAAAACTGCAAATTGATCTATTCACTCAAAAAAATGGAAGGACAGAATGCAGGAATCTCAGTGAGTTGTTACAGTACACTTAGAAAAGTTAATTGTATTCAGGCAAAGTCAGCAAGACTTAGTGAAGGAGAAATCAAGTTTAATCAAAGTTTTCAGGGTGCTTTGAAGAAGTAACATGCTGTGGATAAAGGTAAATGTGCTATTTTTAAATTTCCAGAAGGCATTCGATGAGGAGCACATCGAAGATTATTAAGGAAGTAAAAATCTTAAAGTGCAGAAAGTGACATTCAGAATGTTATTCTGTATCTGAAATCTTTTAAGTAAATATTTATGAATTCTGTAGGGTGTATTTCCATTACCCATACAGCTGTAACTAACATAAGGAACAATATCAATACACCGGAAATACAGGAATTCACAGCAAATTTACTGGACTAAGATTAGGACCAAAGGTTTTTTTTTTTGTGAAGAGGAGTCGTACAGACCAAGCTCTAAAGAATAAGATAGGCATTGATTGGAATGTGTTAGATCCCATGGGTTTATCATGAGGTGGATGTGGAATGAACATTTCCTCCTGTTGGAGAGTCACATATTCATATCTGATGTCTCTACTCATTTAGGACAGCCGCCTACTGACATGCATCTCCTCTCTATGTAGAGCAGCTAGCGGCTGAAATATAAAAGTTGTCAGTTTTGCAAGCTGTGCATGGATAACATTCCAGAGTTCTTTGAGAGCAACATTCTCTCCATGAGCGGAGTCTTTCTGCACTCCATGGGGAGATCAATCTGTTTCCTGTTGGCAGGATTGCTGCCCGTTTAGAGCTTCAAGTTGTTCCGCTGTCACAGTCAGCAAATCAACATGAAAGTGCATTGAAGCCTCCATCTGTGCCTTCATATCAGCTGTCATATCAACTTGTAGGCAATGTGTGACAAGAGTGTTGCAGGCCTCCAGTGTGAAGAGTGGGGTTTTCTGGCTAACGCAATCTCATGTGAGAGCTTGGGGCTGGTTTCCTCCATCTTCTTGTCATCACCTACATTCAGTGAGGCTGATGTGATGGCTTATCACACGAGCTTGATTTGCAAACCCATCAGTATTGTCTTGCTAATCTTTCTATAGTGCGATATAGATCCATAGCCGTCCCCTATCTTGGTGTGCCCTTCCCTATCAGATTCCCCGGTGGTACCTGGTGTATATCCCTCTGAGCTAATGTGATGGCCTCTCATGAGTGGTGATGGAAGTGTTCTGTGCCATGGGTGTACTGTTTCATTTTTATCATCATCAACAACAACGTCACTTCATCCTTCTGTCCGTCCAATACATCCTCAGGTTTGGACTGTTCCTCCGGCTCGATGACCTCCTCTCATGAGAGAGAAAACAGGCTGTCTCAATAACCTACAAAGAGAAAGCAGAGAATGATTGCACTGTGTCAGCTGTGATGAAAACACAATGAAATGACGCAGATACACTGATGTAATGCAGCACCAGCTATGGACCCAGTCGAAGGGATTGCACTATTCACAGTGACAGGTTGTTGGTGCAACCTACAGATCGCAATTGCCCTTGTTGATTTCTGGATCTCACCTATCGATTAGTTGCAAGATGGTTTCCCCTATTGCAAGCAAGTGTTAAATTCATGAGCTCTCCTCCTGTGCTGTCTCCCCTAGTCATCACCATCTATGACTAAGTAGAAGTGATAAAGCTTATTGGTTAACTTTTTGCCATGATCATTTCTGTGGAGGTTTAGCTCCTATGGCAATTGGTAGCAAACTGTTATGGGGAGTGGAGGTTGGAGACAGGGTGAAGAGCAAGAGTTGCTGTAGAAGGCGATGGAGTGTATGTTTGTATGTGTGTATGTATGCACAAGTGTAAGAGACAGACAGACAGAGAAAGAAAGAAACTAAATGTCAGCATAATCAAGCAGCATTTCAGCTGATTTAGATCTGTTGAATAAGTTTAGAAAATATCTTCTAATCTTGGTCCAGACTACAGAGATTCTCACTCCAGGCTGACATTATTTCATTATTCTTCTTACCAGGCTCCTCTAATGGGACCCACTGGCAGTGTTCTGACTTCTCAGCTGGTCTTTATTTCACTTGCAGAAAATAGAACTCCCCTGTAGTCAGTTACTCAGTGTGTGTCTCTCCCCCTCCCCCCTCCCTCTCTCACTTCAGTCATCTCACATATTGCAGCTATTTGGTCACCAAAGGGGTATATAGTGAAGGACAGGCACCAATCTATCATTCATATACTGGAAAATGATAGTGGTTCTGGTTCCATTAGAGCTGTGCAACTCCCACTTCTGGGTCAAAATCACCATAGAGCTACTATAAACTTAGTCCAGTTCAATAATTTTATTTTTTGTTGCGGTTTTGATTTGGCATAAAGTACATCAATGGATCAATACACCAATTCCTAGGCTTCAGATTCTAACACCTGACATTATACAGTCAAAGGAGATTAAAATAAGTTCAAACCATTATTGAAAAGAAGTTCTCAATTTTTTTTTGCAAATCTTTCAAATATTTATGAAGAAAAAATAGTTCACTGCTGGATTATCAGCCTCAGTTCGAGCTGTCTGGCTGATTGAGTTTTATATTTTGTCACAGGTCACTTTGACTGATTTTAGAGAAGAAAATTATGTAATGCATCTCCTCAGACAACTCGCCATTTCTGCATAAAGGGCACGATGCAAGATTTAAGTAGATGATATGGCCAAGCATACTTAATGCCAGTATTTACATGTGGATTATTCCATGTGTGTTGTTTATTAATATAGTGTAAAACAGAGATTTATTTGTCTCTGGATTTATAATGATATGGTTATTGAAGTAGAGTCTGCCATTTTAAAATTTTTATAACTACCAACTTACATATCTTGGAATTTTAAGTCAGACCTTTGTACGTCACAGTGCTGCTGATTTTACAGATCTATAAAACAAAGCTTATCCTATGGAACTAGAGTTTCTTAAACTCTGACTCGTTAACAAATTGATCTTTAAATGTACAGAAGATTTGTTACGTGACTTTTAAATACAAATTGTGGAAATAGGGCATTTTCTGAGCAGGTAACTTACCAGTATCAGACGATTTAGCTGTTGCTAATCTTTAGCTTAGAGGATATAATAGATTGAATGCTTTGAGCAGTCAATACATTCACTGCTGCTGTCCCTGTATGTAGTTTAATTGGTTTATACAGCCCATTGACTTTCTGAATTAACAGTGCTCCTAGTTATTTTTGGTTTAGATTATGATCTCTAAAGAAGTTAGAATTCTTATTCGCTAGTCGTGAGATGAAGAATGAAATTAAACAGATTGAGGTTTGGACTAAGAAGTGTTGTTACCATTGTCAGTGACACTGCTGGACAACATGAGTGAAATACACCATTTTTGTCAATGATTCAGATAGGACGCCAAATATGCATCTCCTGGTCCATGCATGAACTCAAAGTTCTTTTGTCTTCAAAGTTCAATGCACATTTGTTATCAAATTATGTATAGATTATGCACCCTTGTGATTATTCTCCTTACGGGCAGCCACAAAAGAAAAACCCAAAAGAACTCATTTAAAAAGAGGACCAGCAAACACCAAATGTACAGAGAGAGAAAATAAAACATAAATTGTGCAAACAACAGCATTCAGAGCTATAATTAGTCCGTAGACATGAAGCCAGGAGCAGCTAGAGCAGACCCACAGCTTCAGCCTCAGTGTGTCACACAGCAGAGCAAAACTTCACAGAGCTCACGACACAAAGCTCGAAGCAGCCAGAGCAGGCCCACAACCTCAGCCTTAGTGTAGCAAAAAGCAGAGCAAATGTTGTGGGACAACAGGCAGAACTGGCCCGACCCTTCCTTCCAGTCCTGACACCCTGCTTTTTCAATCCACCCAGCCTGGTGTTTAAATCGTCCAAACATTGCATCATTCCTCATTCGAATACCCAGGCCCTGTCACATTGATACGCTGTTATTAAGCATAAACACCGAATAGCAGCACAGGAGACAATATCTCTGAAAGGTAACATCAATCATCAGAGAACATGAGAGAATAGGACCAAACAAGTGTGACAGTGGAAAAGTGTGTATGGAACCGGAGGAAATAACAGAGGTACTTAATGAATACTTTGCTTCAGTATTCACTACGGAAAAGGATCTTGGTGATTGTAGGGATGACTTGCAGTGGACTGAAAAGCCTTGAGCATGTAGATATTAAGGAAGAGGATGTGCTGGAGTTTTTGGAAAACATCAAGTTGGATAAGTCACTGGGACCAGACAAGATGTATGCCAGGCTACAATGGGAGGCAAGGGTAAAAAATGCTGAGCTTCTGGTGATGATCTTTGCATCATCAATGGGGACGGGGGAGGTTCCGGAGGATTGGAGGATTGGAGGATTGGAGGTTTGCAGTTGTTGTTCCTTTATTCAGGTAAAGGAGTAGAGATAGCCCAGGAAATTATATTCCAGTGAGTCATACTTCAGTGGTTGGTAAGCTGATGGAGAAGATCCTGAGAGGCAGGATTTATGAACATTTGGAGAGGCATAATATGATTTGAAATAGTCAGTGTGGCTTTGTCAAAGGCAAGTCGTGCCTTATGAGCCTGATTAAATTTTTTGAGGATGTGACTAAACATATTGATGAAGGTAGAGTGGTAGAAGTAGTGTATATGGATTTCAGCAAGGCATTTGATAAGGTACCCCATGCAAGTCTTATTGAGAAAGTAAGATGGCATGGGATCCAAGGGATCATTGCTTTGTGCATCCAGAATTGACTTGCACACAGAGGGCAAAGAGTGGTTGTAGACTGGTCATATTCTGCATGGAGGTCGGTCACCAGTGCAGTGCCTCAGGGATCTGTTCTGGGACCCGTACTCTTTGTGATTTTTATAAATGATATTGATGAGAGAGTGGAGGGATGGGTTAGTAAGTTTGCTGATGACACAAAGGTTGGGGGTGTTGTGGATAGTGTAGAGGGCTGTCAGAGTTTACAGCAGGACATTGACATGATGCAAAACTGGGCTGAGAAGTGGCAGAATGAGTTCAACCCTGATAAGTGTGATGTGGTTCATTTTGGTAGGTCAAATATGATGGCAGAATATAGCATTAATGGCAAGACTCTTGGCAGTCTGGAGGATCAGAGGGATCTTGGCGTCCAATTCTATAGGACACTCAAAGCTGCTACGCAGGTTGACTCTGTGGTTAAGAAGGAATACAGTGCATTGGCCTTCATCAATCATGGGATTGAGATTAAGAGCCAAGAGGTAATGTTGCAGCTATATTGGACCCTGTTCAGACCCCATTTGGAGTACTGTGCTCAATTCTGGTCATTTCGCTATGGGAAGGGCGTGGAAACCATAGAAAGGGTGCAGAAGAGATTTACAAGGATGTTGCCTGGATTGGGGAGCATGCCTTATGAGAATAGGTTGAGTGAGCTCAGCCTTCTCTCCTTGAAGCGACGGAGGATGAGTGGTGACCTGATAGAGGTGTACAAGATAATGAGAGGCATTGATTGTGTGGATAGTCAGAGGCTTTTTCCCAGGGCTGAAATTGCTAGCACGAGAGGGCATACTTTTAAGGTGCTTGGAAGTAGGTACAGAGGAGATGTCAGGGCTAAGTTTTTTACGCAGAGAGTGGTGAGTGCATGGAATGGGATGCTGGTGACAGTGGTGGAGGCAAAAACAATAGGGTCTTTTAAAAGAATCCTGGATGGATATCTGGAACTTAGAAATATAGAAGGCTATGGGTAAGCCTAGGTAGTTCTAAGTGAAGGACATGTTCAGCACAGCTTTGTGGGCCGAAGGGCCTGTATTGTGCTGTAGGTATTCTATGTTTCTGTGTTTCTAACTGCACCATCTGTGTTCTGTTCCCAAAGCCCTCGTCTTAGTGCTGCCATCAGAAAGTTGGTACAGGAGTCTGAACACCCATACCACGAGGTTCTACAGCAACTGCTCTCAATTTGCACTAGCGTTGTCATGTTTATTTTGTGTATTATGTGTATATGCAATTTATGTTAATTTAAGTTTATGTTATGTTTATCATATTTTTAATGCACTGGTGCATAAAACTTACTTTCAAGAAACAAATAAACTTTAAGATCACCCAATTATTAGAGTACAAAAGAAGGCAATTAAGTATACTAAGGTTAGACAAACAACCATGTGCAAAAGGCGATAAACCGTAAGAATACAGAAAAAAAACTACTAGTAATAATAATAATAAGAAGAAGAAAGCCCTTAACTCCGGGTGGAGTCATTCAGACGCCGTCATGATGGCATTTTTTTTTAGCAGGCTTTCTTATTTTTATGAGTTGCCAGCTCGCTGCTCAATCCAGCATGGATAGAAAGCATGCAATGGAGCCGGCTGGATTCGAACTTGGGAGCCTTTGCTCCGAAGTCCAGCACTGATGCCACTATGCCACCAGCCAGCCACTACTAAAAATAAATAAACAATAAATATTGAGAACTTTAGATGAAAAAAGTGGGTCCATAATTTGCGGGAACAGTTCAGTGATGAGATGATTGAAGTTGAGCAAAGTTATTCCTTGATGGTTGAGGCTCAATAACCTGGCGGAGTGTGTCCTGAGACTCCTATACCTTTTTCTTTATGACAGCAGTGAGACCAGAGCATGGCCTGGATGGCGGGTATACCTGATGATGAATGCTGTTTTCCTGCGATCGCGCTCCATGTAGATGTGCTCAACGATGGGGATGTCTTTACTCGTGATTAATTGGGTTATATTCACTGATGTAGAATTTTCCATTCAAGGTTTTTGGTGTTTCCATACCAGACTGTGATGCAACCAGTCAATATACTCTTCACTCCACATTTAAAGAGTTTATCAAAATTTCGGATGACAAGCCAAATCTCTGCAAACTTCTAAGAAAGTAAAGCTGCTGCCATGCGTTCTTTGTAATAGGAGTTACATGCTGGACACAGGACAGATGCTCTGAAATGATAACACTGAGGAATTTAAAGTTGCAGACGGTCTCCATATCTGATGCCCAATGAGGACTGATTCATGAACCTCTGGTTTCCTCCTCCTAAAGTCAATAATCAGCACCTGGGTCTTGATGACATTGAGTGAGAGGTTGTTGTTGTGGGACCGCAGGCAGACTTTCAATCTCCCTCTTATATGTTGATTCATCGCCTCCTGTGATTTAGCCAACAACAGTGGGAAATATGGCATTGGAACTGCACTTAGCCTCACATTCATAAGTGTAAAGAGAGTAGAGCAGCGTGCTAAGCACACAGCCTTGTGGTGCACCTGTACTGATGGAGAGTGGGGAGGAGCTGTTATTGCCAATCCAATCTGACTGGAGTCTGCAAATCCGGGAATCGAGTATCCAGTTACACAAGGAGGTATTGAAGCCTAGCTCTTGAAGTTTATTGATTAGTTTTGGGGAGATGATGGTATTGAATGCTGAGCTGTAGTCAATAAAGAGCATCCTGATGTACACATCTTTGCTGCCCAGAGGTTCCGAGGTTGCATGAAGATCCAATGAAGCTGCATCTGCTGTGGAATTGTCATGACAGTATGCAAATTGGAGCAAATCCAAGTCACTTGTCAGGCAGGAATTGATATGCTTCATCACCAACCATGGGAATGGGGAATGGTGAAGGCGTGGGGGGAAGTTTGAGAAATTGATGTTCATGCCGTCTGATTGGAGGCTACCCAGACAGAATATAAGGTGTTCCTCCAACCTGAGTGTGACCTCACCCCTGCAGTAGAGGAACCCGTGGACTGACAAGTCAGAGTAGGAACAGGAAGTAGAATTAAAGTGGTTGGCCAGCTAGAGATCCCATGTTTTTTAGTGGATGGAGCACTGATAGCCAGCGAAGTGGTCTCCGATCTACTTTGGGTCTCACCAATGTACAGGAGGCCATAACAGGAGCACCAGCTACAGCAGATAATCTCAACAGACTCACCTCCAACTTCCATCCACTTGTCCACTTCTGACACCTCCCTCCCCTTTTTCAGTCTCTCTGTCTCTATCTCTGGAGGGAGCTTATCAACTGAAATCTTTTACAACCCCACTGATTCTCACAGCTACCTGGACTGTACTACTTTCCACCCTGTTACTTGTAAAACTGCCATCACTTTCTCTCAATTCCTCCTTCTCTGCTGCATCTGCTCTCTGAAGGAGGCTTTTCATTCCAGAACTAAGGAGGTGTCCTCCTTCTTCAAAGAAAGGGGCTTCCCTTCCTTCACTTCTAATGCTGCTCTCACCCGCATCTCTTCCACCTCATGCATGCCTGCCCTCTCCCCATCTTCCTGCCAACCCACCAGAGATAGAGATCCTCTCGTTCTCACCTACCACCCCACCAGCCTCTGCATCCAGCGTATAATCTTTCATAACCTCCACCATCCCACCACCGAGCACATCTTTCCCTCCACCCCGCTCCGCTTTCTAAAGGGATTGCTCGCTACGCAACTCCCTTGACCATTCATCCCTCCCCACTGATCAGCCACATGGCACT
Organism: Hemitrygon akajei; assembly: GCF_048418815.1. NCBI lineage: Eukaryota > Metazoa > Chordata > Chondrichthyes > Myliobatiformes > Dasyatidae > Hemitrygon > Hemitrygon akajei. The sequence goes on from NC_133125.1 coordinate 114,024,944, forward strand.
TATGCTTGCAAGCAGAACAAGTGCTATACCTGCCCCTACACCTCCTCCCTCACCACCATTCGGGGCCCTAAAAAGTCCTTCCAGGTGAGGCGATGATTCACCTGTGAGTCCATTGGGGTTGTCTACTGTATCTGATCTTCTTGATGTGGCCTCCTGTCTATTGGTGAGACCTGAATTAGATTGGGATACTACTGCGCTGAGCACCAATGTTTCATCCTCCAGAAATAGCAGGATCTCCCACTGACTACCCATTTTAATTCTACTTCCCATTTCCATTTCCATTCCGACATGTCAGTCCATGGCCTCCTCTACTGCCACTATGAAGTCACACTCAGGATGAAGGAGCAACACTTTAAATTCTTTCTGGATAGCCTGATGGCATGAGCATTGATTTCTCAAACTTCCGGTAATGCCCACCCCCCTCACCATTTCCTTCTTTCACCTTATCTCCTTACCTGACCATTGCCTCCTTCTGGTGCTCCTCCACCCTCCCTTTCTTCCATGGCCTCTTGTCCTCTCCCATTATATTCCCCCTTCTCAAGCCCATTATCTCCTTCATCAAGCAAATTCCCAGCTCTTTACTTCATCATTCCCCCTCTCTGGGTTTCACCTATCACTTTCACTTACTACTTCGTATTTCTTCCTCCCCTTCTCCCCCCCTCCCCCCACCTTCTTACTCTGGCTTCTCATCTTTTTTCTTCAGTCCTGCTGAAGGGTCTCGACACAAAACTTCATCTGTTATTCTTTACATAGATGCTGCCTGACTTTCTGAGTCCCTCCGGAGTTTTGTGTCTGTTGATATACCCGACCATGCATTATATTTTCTTCATATGACCTGATGTACTTATGCATGGCATGCAAAAAAAATGTTTTTCACTGCATCATGGTTCCCATGACAATAATTAACCACTAATGAATTCAGTGCTGTAAAACTGTGAATATGCCAGAGCAAGTCCAATGCCATTATAAAAATGGAGAGTGAAACATTAAAACAGATTCTCAAAACCAAGAGAGGGAGGGATTTGCTAAGGACAGAGCTGAATAAAAGCCTGCTCCATAGATTACATTTCAGTTCTTGCTACATCTGCTTGTAAATGGTGGTGGCAATTAAACAATGAACTGGATGAGAACGGTCCAGGAATACTTCTACATTTAGCAATCACTTAGTCAAAATACAGTTGTAACAGATAAGGTTGAAGGATCGGAAGCCTTTTTTTTAGCAGGAAGTGTGTAGCAGATGATCTATCTCAGCCTCCTTCTGAGGTTTCCATCAAAGATGTCAATTTTCAGCTACTATAATTCACTCCATGTATTTAACTATGTCAAAGGTAACGAGACCTCGCTGCTGCAGTGCCGAAATCTAGTGTTTCAGAGCTGGTCACATCTCTCAACAACTTCTTCCAATATAGTTATGGCGATCATTCACTTTCACTCTGTCTTATTCAATACCCTCCATTGTATAACTCCTCTTACCCCCTCAGCTTTCAGCCTTCACATTCTGTATAATTTAACACCTTCCTCTTTATCCATTCACCATCGACACTGACCCTCGGCTGATACAATGTCTTTCATTGCCACTTACTGCACTGCTTCTATTGAGCCACAACATCATTCAGGAGAGCAACGAATGCAATACACAAGGGAAGTGGATCAGTCCAATGGTGGTCCAACAAAGATAGCACAGCTTTTGGAGGAAGGGGTCTAAAATAGCATAATAGATTTTTTTGGGAAGAAATTCAAGTACAAGAAAAAGAAGTTTTGCTACAAGTGTACCAGCTGCAAATGTGACTATCCGTGAAATGCCGTAAACAGATGTATTCTCTTTATCATAGAGAGAGTGGAGCAAAGGTTGATTCCTGGAATTGTGAAGGCTGCTGTCTGAATGAAGATTAAATGAACAGGTCTGTGTTCTCTGATTTCAGAATAAGAACTAGTTCTCTTATTAAAAGGTAAAATTCCTATTACAGTGGGCAATGATATGGATGATCTGTTGATCAGTATTTCTCCAAATAAATTTGATTGGTTTCTGGAATCCAGGAGAATCAAAGCTTATTAGCATCATTTGGAAAAATGGTATTTAGAAAATCTGAGATGCTAGTGTTGAATGGCAGACCAGGTTTGGGAGATGTTATAGTCTATTCCTACTATTTATCATACTTTGATACATTTTCTGTTACAGATTCTGAGTCATCCTTTCCTAATGTCCTATTCAAATTAAGAAAATCTTATCCAGATCAATTCAAAAATCTCAAAGGTTGATAAATACTTTATAAACTCATCATTCCCTGCCAGATATTTGACAGAGTGAATGAAGAGCACAGCTGCAGAAGTATTTATTCAGAATGGAAAATTGTTCTGTTTTTAATATTTGAGTAATATTATAAATATATTGTTTGATTATGCATTCTTTGTTTGTTTCAATAATTTATTATGGGTTACATCTAAAAGTAAGTAAATGACCTATGTCATCACACCACCACATCACGTGTGCATGCCTCGCATAAAGTAAAATGAAACTAAGACATGCATTTCCTGGCTCTGTGTTTTTATTTTAATTATTTTAATGTTTTGGAGTTGCATAACATAACAAAAATAAGATTAACTGACTATCTGAAGTGCTGCTCAAATTCACCTTCAATCCCCCAGTCAATTTCCTCCTGGAGCCCTATACTGCATTAAAAACATTTTGAGCCATGTTAAAAACTATTTAAAAATTGCTCACCAGGAACCAGAAAAATTACACCAGGAACTAGGAGCTTCCAAAATCAGCAAGTTGGCTTTTGGTCTGCATCCAGCCATAACTCCAGGAGTTGGAGTCACAGAGCAACAAAATATCTGCAAAGTGTAACAAAATATATAACTCTGCATGTCGAGCAGCTCTGTGTGAGGAATTGTTGACATTTTCGGTTAACACACTGCATCATAATCTTACGCAGACAATAATTTATTTCTTTTCACATCTGCTGCTCAACCCATTGAGTTCCAACAGCAAATTGTTTGTTGCTCCAGATTCCAGCATCTGTGGTCTCTTGTGTCTCCTTTGGCACTGGATTTGGTTTGCTCTCAATATTTTTTAATCAATCATTTTTACACCACCCCCCACCCCACCATTCATTTCATGAGAAATTGTTGTCCAGAGAATCTAAGACTGGAAGTTCTGCCACGACTTAGAAAAGGAAACAAAATAAAAGAGACTGGGGATCCAGTGTGCTAAAGAAGATAGAAAGAGAATGTAAAAATAAATTGGCCCAGATTTTCTTTTTAGTAATGAGCTGACAACACTTGCTGCTGACTGAGTGAAAATATGAACATATCTTTAACAGATTTCCCACTGGAAAATTTGAAGAAAGCACGAGGATTCTCTGTGGTGAATAGCTGCACATGAAAAGGTCATCATGCAAGGTGCTGAAAACTATTCCCAAAATATAAAAATAAATGACAGTCAACTAAGTCACCTTAACTTGATCTGTCAACAAATATTTTGCTTAGAATTACATATCTCTGAATCATTCAAAAACTAGATCACATTAAAATGGAAAAAATCTTGAACACATTTTGAATGATCAAAATTAACAAGCCATTAGAGATTTTGCAAAAATTGGATCTACTATTTAATCATATGTTTAAGTTGAAAACTCCACTTAATTTAAAAAAGTCTACTGAGTCTTTCACAGCTGTTCCAATCTATTAAGATCAATGGTAGAATGCCCCTTGGCTTCATGCACTTAAGGTCTGGCCAAAGATTTTCCTTAGAGGTAATTTGTAACTGTTGGATAATTGACCCAAGATCCCACTCACTCACTCACTCACTCAGCACCATGATGAGCCCAGAGTCCGAGTGCAGCCTGGCCACAACACCATCCGGATTTCTGCTATGATATCAGTGGAAATCCCGAAGTTTCCTCCTACATTTACACACTTTGTCCGGTGGTCATGGACCATACGGATCCTTTCTTTGTAGAAATCAGCGTCTTTGACCTCCAGAAGTGATCCAAGCAGGGGTGATTGATAAGTTCCTGGCCTAAGGCAGAAGGAGGTGAGTTATTAACTTCAAACTTTCTGCATAAACACTTGAGTAGTTTGAACTGCATGTGCATGTAACGAGAGCTGTATAACTCATCTCCTCCTACCTTAGGCCACAAACTTATCAATTACCCCTCGTAAGAGAAAGCAAGAAAGTCTGTAAATGCTGGAAAGCAACACACACAAAATGCTGGTGGAACTGAGCAGGCCAGGCAGCATCTATGGAAATGAATAAACAATTGACATTTTGGATGAGATCATCTTACAGAACTGGAAAGGAAAGGGGAAGATGCCAGAATGAAAAGGTGTGAGGGGGAGGGGATGGAGGCTAGCTGGAAGGTGATAGCTGAAACCAGGTGGGTGGGAAAGGTAAAGGGCTGGGGAAGGAGGAATCTGATAGGAGAGGAGAAGGGGAGGACCATGGGAGAAAAAGGAAGGATGAGGGGACCCGGGGGGAAGTGATAGGCAGGTGAGAAGTGTCAGAGAGAGGAATAGAAGAGGGAATGGGAGAGAGAAAAAAGAATATAAGAGCAAGCTACTGAGAAATATAAATAAAAGTCAAAACTTCAACAAGTAAATTATAAAGGGAGACACTAAAGCAAGCATTCATATCTTAAAGACTTGGGAATTAACAGGAAACATAAAAAACAAAAAAGATTGAAGATTTTGCTCCTGTCTTCTGAGATACTAACTGCATCATAAATTGTAGTAGAAAACTGAAGAAAAAATTGATGGAGGAAATGGAAATAATCACAATCATGAGAGAGAAGGTATGAGACATTTCTCTGGGACTGAAGCTGATAAGTACCAATCTGCTTACTCAATTCTTGAAAGACATGGTTGCACAGGCAGTTTTCCCAAATCCCCCAGGTTCTGAAAAAATCCCACTGGAATGGAAACCTGCAAATGTTATGCCCATTCACGAAAGGAATGAAACCAAATGCAGCCTGACATATGTCATTGGAAAACAGCTGGAATCCATTGTTAATGAAGTAGTGGCATAGAGGGAATTCATCAATGCTGTTCATCGACTATAGCTCAGCATTTAATACCATCATCCCCACAATCCTAATTGAGAAGTTGCAGATCCTGGGCCTCTGTACTTCCTTCTGCAATTGGATCCTTGACTTCCCAATCAGAAGACCACAATCTGTGCGAATTTCTGATAACATCTCCTCCTCGCTGATGATCAACAATAGTGCATCTCAGGGGTGTGTGCTTAGCCCACTGCTCTACTCTCTATATATCTATGACTATGTGGCCAGGCATAGCTCCAATAACATCTATAAATTTGCTGATAATACAACCATTGATGGTAGAATCTCAGGTGGTGACGAGAGGGTGTACAGGAGTGAGATATGCCATACCAGTGGAGTGCTGCTGCAGCAACAAACTGGTACTCAACGTCAGTAAGATGAAAGAGCTGATTTTGTACTTACGGAAGGATAAGATGAAGGAACACATACCAATCTTCATAGAGGGATCAGAAGTGGAGAGAGTGAGCAGTTTCAGGTTCCTGTATATCAAGAAATCTGAGAATCTAACCTGGTCCCAACATATCAATGCAGTTTAAAGAAGGCAAGACATCGGCTTTACTTCATTAGGAGTTTGAAGAAACTTTGTATGTCAACAAATACACTCAAAAACTTCTATAGATGTACTGTGGAGAGCATTCTGACAGGCTGCATCACTGTCTGGTATGGGGGAGGGGGGCTTCTGCACAAGTCCAAAAGAAGCTACAGTGAGTTGTAAATTTAGTCGGGTCCATCTTGGGTACTAGACTACAAAGTACCCAGGACATCTACAAGGAGTGGTGACTCAGAAAGGCAGTGTCCATTATTAAGGACATCCAGCTCCCAGGGCATGCCCTTTTCTTCGCTGTTACCATGAGGTAGAAGATACAGAAGCCTGAAGGCACACACTCAGTGTTTCAGGAACAGGTTCTTCCCCTCTACTATCTGATTCCTAAATGGACATTGAATCCTTGGACACTACCTTACTTTTTAATATAGAGTATTTCTGTTTTTGCACAATTTTTAATCTATTCAATATATGTACACTGTAATTGATTGATTGATTTATTATTATTTTATTACATTTTGTTTTCTTCTGTATTATATGTTGCATTGAACTGCTGCTGCTAAGTTAACAAATTTCATGTCACATGTTGCTGGCAATAAACCTGATTCTGATTCTGATTCATTTTAACAAATTTTTTTTTGGAATTATTTGGGGATATAATGGAGAGACTAGAGAATAGCTGAAGCATTTTGATTTCAAAAAGGCTTTCAATTAACTGTTGTATGAAAGATTGCTGTGTGAGGCTTCCTGCAATTGTGAATACTATTTTATCAATGATAGAACACTGGTTAAATAACAGAAAAGGCTGTTTTAGGATAAACGGCTTACTCGTAGGCTGGCAAGTCATAACCTTGGGAGTATTGGAGTCTCGTTTATCTACAATCTATATTAATGATTTGGATGTGAGTTTGAGTATATTGGAATCAGATTTGCTGACAATAAACAGCATGTTATGAGGAATGCAAGAGGAATCTTTCAAAGAGAAATTGATAAGTTGAATGAGCAGGAAAGAAACAAATGATAGATGGGGTGTAATATAAAGAAGTGTGAAGTCATCCAAGTTAGTAGAAAGGATATTGCAGAAAAGCAGAATAATGTGAAATGTAATTGGAGAGACAGAGGACAGGATTCTCAAATTCAAGTTCAAGTTTATCTTCATTCAGCCATATGCATGTATACAGCTAAATGAAACATCATTCCTCTGGTATCAAGGTACGTATAGTCACACATAGCACATACCTATACAGGTGGTTGTAATCCAAGATACACAGTCACAGAATCATATTGGTGCAAGCTCCTGAGTGGTGTGGCCTGAAGGTTGACAGGATGACATGAAGTGTGAGGTATATATTTATGTACAATGTTACTGGGATAATTACAATAAAACAAGCAATTGTATAAATACATGGAACAGCAGCAAAAATGATGCAAAGCGGACAGTGCAGGATGAGAGTGTGTCTGTGAGTTGGGGATTGTGTGCGTGTGGTGGGAGAGGTGGAGAAGGATGTTCAGGCAGGATGTACTTGTTTACTGGTTGGAAGCAGTGAGTGAAGAAGTCTAACAGCCTAAGAGGAGAAACTGTCACCCAGCCTGACAGCTCTGCTTCTTATGCTGTTCTATGGGGACAGCAGGAGGTCAAAGAGATTATTGGAAGGGTGGGAGGGGTCTTTGACAATGCTGGAGGTACTGTGTTTCTAGTGCTTCTAATATATGTCCTAAATGGGGGAGAGAGACCCCGATGATGTTTTCAGCAGTCCTCACTATCCATTGCAGGGTCGTGCGATCTGAGGCATTGCATTTCCCATACTAGGCGGTAATGCAGCTGGTCAGGACACTCTCAGTGGTGCTCTGGTAGAATGTGGTGAGAGGTGGGGGGAATGGGGAGCGTCGCATGCCTCAGTATCCTCATGAAGTGGATTCACTACCGTGTTCTCTTAGCTAAAGAGGTGGTGTTGAGGGACCAGGTTAGATCATCAGTTATGTGCACACCAAGAAATTTGGTGTTCCTGACTCTTTCCTCGGAGAAGCTGTTGATGTGCAGTGGTTAGCCTGCCATCCCAAATCCGCAACCACCTCTTTAATTTTGTCTATGTTGAGACTCAGGGTGTTGTGCTTACACCTGTCTACAAGCTACTATACCTCTTCCCTGTATGCTTTGTCATCATTATTGCTCATGAGGCCAACTGCTGTGGTGTCATCAACAAACTTAATGATTTGGTTCAGAATCAGGTATATTTGTGTGTGTATATGATGCTTGCTGTTTTTTTGAAGCATTGTCTTTTGAAGGTGTCCTCAGTTCTAGTTCTCATGATCCCATGATAAAGTTGGCCAGGTTTATAACTTTCTGCAGCTTTTTCCAGTCCTGTAGTGGCCACTCTGTACCAGATGGTGATGCGACGAGCTAGAATGCTGTCCACGGTACATCTGTAGAAATTTGCGAGTATCATTGGTGACATACAGTACCAAGCCTTCTCAAACTCATAATGAAATATAGCTGCTGATGTGCATTCTTTGTCATGCATCAATATGTTGGGCCCAAGATATATCTTCAGAGATGTTGATACTCAGGAGCATGAAATTGCTCTCCTTTTCACTGCTGATCTCTCAGTAAGGACTGGTGTGTGGTGTGTGTATCCTCGACTTCCCCTTCCTGATATCCACAATCAATTCTTTCGTTTTACTGACGTTGAGTGAAAAGTTTGATGTAACAATGAAATGGTTGTGTCATTGGCAAATTTATAGATGGTGTTTGACCTGTGCCTAGCCACACAGTGTGGGTTTAAGCAGAACAGAGAAGTGGGCTAAGAACACATATTTGAGGTGTGCCAGTGCTGATTGTCAGTGAGGAGATATTACTTCTAATTTGCACAGACTGTGGTCTACCAGTAAGAAAGACAAAGATCCAGCTGCAGAGGGAGGTACAAAGGCCCAGGTTTTGGAGCTGTTGATTAGAACTGAGGGTATGATTGTGTGGAATTCTGAGTTGTAATCAATAAATAGCAGCCTGACATAAGTATTACTATTATCCAGATGATCAAAGGCCAAGTGGAAAGCAAATGAGATAGCATCCGCTGTAGACCTATTGTGCTGATGGGAAAATTGCAGACGGTCCTGGTCCGTTCATTGGCAGGAGTTGATTCTAGCCGTGACCAAACTCTTAAAGCACCTCATCACAGTAGATGTGAGTGCTACTGGGCGATAGTCGTTGAGGCCGTTCACACTGCTCTTCTTCGGCATGGTACGATTGTCACCCTTTTAAAGCAGATGGGAATATAAAAACAAGGATGTAATGTTCAGACTTTACAAAGCACTGGTGAGGCCTCACTTGGAGCATCTAGAACAGTTTTTGGCCTCTTATCTTAGAAAGAATGTGCTGACACTGAAGAGGGTTCAAAGCAGGTTCATGAAACTGATTCCAGGATTGAATGGCTTGTCATATGACCTATGAAAAGTATCTGATGGCTCTGGACTTGTATTCGATAGAATTCAGAAGAATGAAGGATGAGCTCATTGAAACATCCTTGATAGAGTGGATTTGGAGAGGGTGTTTCCTAAGGTGGGAAAGTCTAAGGCCAGAGGACATAGCCTCAGAACAAAGGAGCATCCTTTTAGAACAGAGATGAGGAGGAATTTCTTTAGCCAGAGAGTGGTGAATCTGTGGAATTCATTGCTACAGGAATCTATGGAGGCCAAGTCTTTATGTATATTTAAGACAGAGGTTGATAGATTCGTGTTTGGTCGGAGCATGAAGGGATACAGGGTGAAGGCAGGAGATTGGGGCAGAGAGGAAAATTGGATCAGCCATGATCAAATGGCAGAACAGACTCAATGGGCCAAATGGCCCAATTCTGTTCCTACATCTTATGGTCTTATGGGAACTTTTGACTACAGCAGGGAGTGATTGAAGATGTCCTTGAACACATCCACCTGTTGGTTGGCACTGGCTTTCGGAGCCCTACCTGGTACACCATCAGGGCCTGACACTTGTGAAGGCTCATCCTCTGGAAAGATGTTCTGATTTTGGCTTCTGCGACAGAGATCACAGGGTTGCAAGCTTCAGGGATTCACATAGTTTTATTTTCCCTTTCAAAGCATGCATAAAAGGCCGTCACAGCCATTCATGATGTTAGGTTTTGCTTTGGATGATGTAATGGCCTGCAAACCCTGCCAAAGCCAGCATGCATCCAATTCTGTCTCTAACCTCAATCTGATCCCAAAATAGCCTTTTATAGGTCATACCTGGACTCCTTGTATAGCTCGGGAGCACCGATCTTGAATGCCACAGATCTTGCCCTCAGCAGATTATGAATCTCCTTGTTTATCCACTGTTTTTCATTTGGGTTTGTTAGAACTGGACTTTCCATGTGTTAGCAGTGTGCAGAACACTAGGTTGGCTATTTAGCCCCGAGGATCACTGGTGTTCACCGTGATGGAGTCAGAGGTGTTGAGCCAATAAGGACTGTCTGTGATCTCTTTGTCAGGACATCCAAGATCCAGTTACAAAGGAAGGTGTTGTGATCCATCCTGGACAGTTTTCCCACCAGCTTCTGGGGAATGATTGTATTAAAAGCAGAACTGAAGTTAATGAATAGCGTTCTGATGTAGGAGACACTATTGGTTATGTTGGGACAGGACTCATGACAAGCCACTCGAAACACTTCATTATCCCTGAAGTTAGTTCTGTGGGGAAATGGTGGTGGTTTTGAAGCCTGTGAGATCCAGGGAGATGTAGAAAATATCTGTGAGTGCATCTGCAAGCTGGTCTGCACAGTCTCGGAGCACATGGCTGGTAGGTTGTCAGGTCCTACAACACTGTGTGTGTTTACCCTGGCTAGAGTCTTCTTCACACGAGCTGTGTTCAGACAGAGTGCCTACTCCTTGGATAGTGGTGGGGGGGAGGCTTTCTCACAGGCATATCATTTAATGTATCAACACATGCATAGAAGACATTCAGCCTGTCAAACTGTTTATTAACACACAGGTTGTTCTTAAGTCTGTTATAGCCCGAAAACCCTGACTCATGCATCCCATTTTCCAAAAGTGGCTGTAGATTTTCTGTGTGTCGTTCCATTTTGCCTCCCTGGTGGTGCGGGAATGCATAACTCTTGCTGACTGAGAGCTACATTATCCACTGGAACTGAAGGCAGCATCTCCTTCATTACAGGACCTCTGCTGTCATCAGTGTCTTCTGGTTCGCACGAATGGTGATGAGTTTAATGACAGTGACATCCTTAATGCACTTTGCTATGTAGCCAAATCCGGCATATCCGTTAGTGTTGATATGATGACCACAGGTAGACGCCTCCTTGAACATGTTCCAGTCAGTGTGTTCAAAACAATCCTGTTATGCTCAGGTGGCTCCTTTTAGCTGAGCTCTGATTTCCTTGCAAACTAATTTGGCACAATTTTGCAGTGGCCTGTATTAAATTTACAAGTCCAATATGTTCTTTCCTCTGGTGGCAAAGTCAGCATATTGATAAAATTTAGGTAGGACTGTTTTTAGGTTTCAAAGTTTGAAGTCCCCAGTTATAATGAAAAATCCATCAGGGTGTGTGGTTTGAAGGCTGTTAATGATGTTGCAGAGTTCATGCTGCATTGGCACAGGGGGGAATATACACAGTCACAATCACAGTGGGAGTGAACACTCTTCGTAGGTTGTAGGCCCTCACTTCGCTACTAAAAACATTACCAGCAGTGAACAGAGGATTGCAACAACTGTAGCATTAACACACCAGCTTTATTAACGGAAATACGCAAACCCCTTCTGCAGGTCTTACCGGACGGATATCGCCACATTTCTATACACACAAAAAGAGGTTAGTTCCTCTAGCTGGATGGTTGTGCCTGGGATGTTGCCCTGGAGCCATGTTTCTGTAAGAGTAAGCACTGAGTCAGTTGTGGACAAAGGTAATGTAGTTTGTTTTCCAGAGAGTAAACATTGGAGTGCAGTATTGACAGGAGAGCAGGCCTGAAGGGAAAGGCAGCTTGAAGAGATCAGCCTTTAACCTATAATGGATACAAACACACTTACTGCACTTCTTTTTTCTCCCACATCATTTTCGGCACATCTTCCTCTCAGTGACTATAATAGGCCCACAGCTTAACACGGGCTGGTTGCCAGGCTGTGTTTGTTCCGGGTTTTTATGGTGTAGTTCTATATCTTTAACCATCAGACTACCAGCAGAGGCTTACACCAGCCCAGGTGCAGAGGAGACCAGGGATGAGGATGGGATTGAACAAAGAATCTATACTTGTGGATTGGTTTGTAAAGAACACAGGCTAGAACTCTAGAATCACTACCTGTGGGGTTGGCAAACTCAAGATGGTGCAAAGACAAATAAAACAGAGTCAACTCAAAAAGAGAAGCAAAATAAGGCACAGGTGCACTGAAAACTAAAGCAAGACGAAGGAGAAAATAATCAATTATTAATCAGGGGAAGAGGAACATCAGAGCCTGGAGGATTCTGTTACCCCCGGATGGTCAGACTGAGCATGTCAGTACCACCCCCCTATACCCGGCACCTGACAACCCACTGCAACCTGGGTGGCAACAGTGGAAGTCTCTGATTAGGTCTGGGCCCAGTCTGGCACAGGATGGATGCCATGACCATTTTTCTGGGCCAGAACCTTCCCAATCCACTGAGAACTAAAACCATTCATGAACCATATGGAAGTCCATAAGCCAACAGACAAAGTACACTGGCTGACAATCGATTGTGCGAGGAGCAGGAAGCAGTCTTGGGACTGGAGGCAACGGACTGCACAGGTGGGAATATGGAAGGCAGGGTTGATATATATGGTGTGGGGCAACTGGAGACGGTAAGTAACTGGGTTGATTTGGCGGGGGTACTTGAATGGTGCAATGCAGCATGGTGCCAGTTTCAGTGACTCAGCCCATAGAGGAAGGTCTCTGCTGGAGAGTCAGACCCTCTGATCAGGACAGACTGCCCAAGATTTCCTTTACTTCTGCAGGCAAAGCTGGACCAGTTGTTCAGCAGATGGGACTCCTGCTCTGGAAACGGAGGGGTGGGGGGAATAACCAAACTGACACTTGAAAGTAGTCAAGCCTACAGAAGAATGGCACAGAGTATTTTGTGTAAACATTGGCCAGAGCCGCTGATCTCTCCAAGTGGTTAATTTGCCTGACACAAGGCACCTCAGGAACTTCACCAAGTCCTGGTTGGTCCTCTTCATCCGCCCATTGGAATGGATGTGATACCCCAATGGGAGGCTGACCATAGCTCTAATGTGCCAACAGAAAACCCTCCAGAAGAGGGACGTAAAGTGAGGGCCTTGGTCAGAAACAATGTCCTAGGGAAAACAAGGTTGGCTGAACCTGAGCTGAGGGAAGCTTGGGGAGGGCCACAAAGTGGCAGGCCTTGGAGAACCCATCCACCCCTGCAGTAATCATGGCGCTATCTCACGATGATGGCAAACCAGTAATGAAGTCCATGGAGATATGGGAGCCAGGATGGGAAGGAATGGGCAGTGGGCTTAGCAATCTTTTGTGGATGTGATCTGAGCTTCTTGCTCTGGGTGCAGATGTGACAGGCTGCCACAAATGTCTTGACATCCCCAGCCAGGCACCACTCCACCTTGATGATCTCTGCCATTTGAGCAGTCCCCAGATACATGATTCATGACCCATTGTAGCACAACTGTATGGACCGAGTTGGGGACAAAAAGGTAACCCAGTGGGCCATTTCCTGGTTCTGCCTCCTGCTGTTGAGCTTTCTGATGATGGTTTCAATCTCCCATCAGACTGGACCCACCATACTGCATCTCTGAAGATTGGGTTCTAGGATGGCAACCATGTTTGGAGAGGGGTTTGATTGGAACCAAGATAGTAGGTAATGATAAAATCAAAATGGTTAAAAAAGAGAGACCACCAAACCTGGTGCGAATTTAACTGCTTTGCCTCTTGAATAAAGGTCAGTTTCTTGTCATTTGTCCAGACTTCAAACAGATGCTTAGCTCCCTTTAGCCAATATCTTCACTCATCCAGGGATAATTTGACCACCAACAGCTCTCTATTCCCTATGTCATAATTCTTCTCAACAGGAGAAGAAAGCATAGGGATGGTATTTCTGGTGGGGGTGTTGCAAAAGAACAGCCCCAGCCCCAAAAGTCTGAGGCAGCTGCTTCAACAATGAATGGCAGATCTGTGTCAGGGAGAATAAGTATGGGAGCCATTGTGAGGTGTCTGAGACAGGTATAAGGGCCTGGTCTGTGCAATAACCCAAAACCTCACAGGTCTACTAATGTAGATTTCACTAATGAAGCAGACTTACAGTATTTTTATATTATTAATGTTCAACAGGGTCTTGCAATCATAAGAAAAATATGTAAAACAAACACTTGCATCACTTGATGGACCCAGAGAGACTACTGTAACTAAGGGCACCACCATCTTCCTGATCCCAACTTCCTGCTGCTGGAAGGAGAGAGCCCAGTGTCTATATACTTAAAACACAAAAGATCAGCAAGAAAATACATTGAGCAATTCGTAAGTTAAATGTTGAGAGTACTGAAGTAATGGTCTTACAATTTTATTATGTGTTGGTGATTCCACAATTAGAGTGCTTCAGACAGCTTTGTTGTCCTGATTTCAGGTGAGATATGTTTGCATTGGAAGGAACTCAGGGAATGTTCACAATATTGATTCCTTGGACAAAGTGGTTGCCTTGGGCAAAGAAAAAATTATATTGGATTAGTTTGGAGTTTAGAAGAAGGAGAGGTGATCATATTGAAACCTAAGGTTCTGAAGAAAATTGGTTGAGTAGATGCTGACAGCATGTTTCTTATCCAGAACAAGAATGGCAGATTACAAGGTTACCCATTGAAGTCATACATAAGGAAAAAATTCTTCTCTCAGATGGTCATGGATCTATACTTTACCTCAGAGTTGTGGAGGCTAACTTACTGACTAAGTTGAGATAGAAGAATTTTTAGTCTTCAGAAAAATCAATGGTTATATGGAGCATGCAGGAAAATGGAACTAATGCCATGAAAATACAGGCACTTGCTTGAGGGTGCATGATGTTATTGAATGACAGAGCAGGCATGAAGGAATTTATGACTTACTTAACTTCTTGGTTGTCTGTTTTTAGTTATTTTTTTTGGGTGGGGGGGGCTCTGGATTTTGCTGTCAAGACCAGCTTTTATTCAGCATCACTAACTGCCCATGAGAAGGCAGGCTAACCTCTTGACCTGTGACATTCCTTCAGATGAAGCAAATCCGACAGGGATTCAGAGCTCCAAGCCATAAATCTAGATGAACTGATCTGTTCAGTTTCGGATATGATTGGCATTTTACACTCTCCATTATCTTTCTGATCTCTAATTGCCCAAATAAGCCTATCAATCAAACACCTTAATCAGTATCTTATCAGCATAACAATTCGAGAACACAAGAACTCAAGAACACAAAAAAAGGAGCATGAGCATGTCATCAGGACTCTGATCTTAAGTTAATAAAAGAATAATCTGAATTGTATATGTCATATTTATATCTGAACTGAACATATCTGAGCAGTTTTCTGTAATTGGGTAGATGACAGTATTGCAATTACATTGTAATGGATCAGCTGGTGATGCAGTTAGTTCTGGGACACAGGTCCTCAGAACTGCAGCTTGGTCTTTTTGGTTTAAACTGAAGGCAAGTCTATTGATTTTTTTCTGAATCAATCAATTCACATCTGAGCTGCCCCCTTCCATTAAAATCAACTAGAGAGTATATTTTGCACCTCACTCACCTAAAATCATACCCAAGTAACTTTTTAAGTGTTAATGAATAAGCACAAGCATCTTTCCTGACTTACATGATAAATCCAATATAGATTCTTCTCAACTTCCTCACCTTTTTTTCGTCAGTCCTGCTGAAGGGTCTTGGCCTGAAACGTCGACTGTACTCTTTTCCACAGATGCTGCCTGGCCTGCTGAGTTCCTCCAGCATTTTGTGTGCCTTGCTTGGATTTCCAGCATCTGCAGATTTTCTCTTGATTGCTTTTGAGAGGTCATTTAGGGTCTGTTGGAGAGTTCTCAGTAACTCCTGGTGAAATATTAGCTGTGGGGGTGGGGGGAGTTTTTAGTGCTGATGTACCAAAATCAAGCTGACAGTTTAGCTCAAGGACACTGAAAAACTGATGGAAAATGTGTTTTATGTTGAGAGATGAAGAGGATAGAGAGAACAAGAGAATGTCCAAGGTGTTGTCCAAAGTTGTCAAGCTAACATGTGCTTTAAAAATTGACAATTAGAGACAGAAGAAAAAATAAGCCACATATCAAAACAGAAAATTCCAGCCACATCTATGCAGAGAAAGAAAAGATAATGCAGCACCCTAAAAATCTTAAATTTTGCATTAAGTCTCACCAAGCCCTGATGGAAGGAGTGTTGTTGCTTGAGCTTATTTGAGCATCACTGAGCAGGGTAGGAGGCCAAAGACAGAGAGGTCAGAGCGGGAAAGGTGCACAGAATTAAAATGATAGATAACTGAATTGAATGGATGTTTTGGGAGAGCAATTAATCAGTAAGTTTTCTTTCTCCAAAGGAAACAAGGAAACCACATTGCAAAGATAAATGCAATAGACTAAAATGGAAGAAATATAAGTTTTTTTTATTTCAGGTGTGAAAATTAATTTAATTTGCTTCCAGCCAGATGGTTAATTTGAGTGGTCTACTAAAGAATGCTCATTCACCGTTGTTCAACTTGCAAACAGCAAAATATGAAATTACTCAGTTTCAAATATTCCATCATATAGAAAAATATATTTTTGTCCAGTCAATGGATTTTAAACCAAATGAATACGACTGAGCATCCATAGTACTACAGAAGAAAGATTTCCAAATTCACTTCCCTTAGAGTGAAGAAGTAAAACAATATCAAAAATGAGAACCCTGGTCATAGATTCTTAAGCCAGAGCAAGCATGTCCCCCAGCATATCAAGACCATTAAGAATTCAGTATGTTTCTATATCACATTCTATTACTGTTTTAATCTCTTGAAAATACAAGCTTAATCTCCTTAATCACTTTGCTTATCGGAAGCAGTTTAGTGAGTCTTCATAACACTCCCTCAAAGGCAAATACATGCTTTCTTAGGTCAAAACTGTAAGCAATATTCCAGGTATGATCTCAGTAAGCCCTAACCAATTGCAAAAAAGTTCTCTCACTCCTGTGATCAAATCATTCTAATAAGGCATTACATATAAGTACATTGATAGGTACATGGGGGATATAGAGTACTATGGTCTCAGTGCAGGTTGAGGGGAGTAGGCAATTTAAATGTTTTCAGCATGGACTACATAGGCTGAAGTGACTGCTTCTGTGCTGTACTTCTCTATATAATGAGAATTTCTAATTGCTCTCTGTACCTTCATGTTGACCTTAAGTTACTTGCGTATGCCTGCACAGGTTCCTTTCAACATCCTCACTTTTCATCAACTTAAGATTTCTTTCATGTACAAAAAGGTAGACCCAACTTTCCACATTATATTTTATCTGCCATGTTCTCGCATATTCATTTAAACTCGTCCATATCCCTTTGAAGTGTCTTTGCATCCTCCTCTATGCTCACAATACTTCGATTAGTCTCACCAGTAAACTTAGACAAATTACATTTGGTCCCCAGATAAACCATTGATGTAGAATGTTAAAAGCTGAGACATAAGTGCCAATTCTTGTATTACTCAACTTGCCACAGGTTACCATCGTGACAGGGACATGTTTATTCCCAATCTGAGTCAAACATAGTTGTTACACTTCCCTCTTTCATTTCCGGGCAGTAGGTACTCCATATCCCCACATATCTATCGATGTACCTATACTGTATGCTATGCCTTATTATGAACAATTGAATAGGGTTTGGTGAGATCAAACCTGGAATATTGCTTACAGTTTTGACCTCCTTACCTTTTCTCTTTCATAGCTTCCATTTTGGGCAGACTTCCTAGGCCTGTTGGAAGTGGTTTAAACTAATATGGCATGGGGTTAGGAAACAGTATGATAAAGCTGAGGATGAGCAAGCAGGTTTACAAGTAGGTGATGTACCTAATGAGGCACTGAAGCATTCAGGCTCTCACGACCAGACTATGTAACAGTTTCTTTCCCCGAGCTATCAGACTCCTCAATTCCCAGAGCCCGGACTGACACCTTACTGCCCTATTGTCTTGTTTATTATTTATTGTAATGCCTGCACTGTTTTGTGCACTTTATGCAGTCCTGGGTAGGTCTGTAGTCTAGTGTAATTTTTTTTTTCTGTGTTGTTTTTTACATAGTTCAGTCTGGTTTTTGTACCATGTAACACCATGGTCCTGAAAAAATGTTGTCTTATTTTTACTATGGTACCAGCACTTATGGTCGAAATGACAATAAAAAGTGACTTGACTTGTAACATGAATGTAAGGAAGGACAAGCCAAATACAAGTCCACTAGCGACCTCCTCCAATCATCGCTTACCTTCGGACCTTCGCTCCAAATCCACTCCGTCAGGTGATCTACCAACTCACTTCATTCATGTCTCCCCGGCAAAAGACCACGAATTCTCAACTCCCAAACAGACAAGAAAGAACAGCATCCCACTCATTAGCTAACATGCCCCATTATCCCTAGTCATAACCCAAACATTGCTGATACAGAGAAACCATTACCTTAGTAGTGAAACGTTACAGAGAGGGCACAACTTCATACCATTCAATATATTTTCTCAATCAACAATACCCAACAATATTCTCATATTTTCATGACACTTTGCTTAGGTTTAGGGCTCCTGTTCTGCATTAAAACGACATTTCTCTCAAACTCTAGTTCTACCTTACTATGATCACTCTTCCCCAAAAGATCCAAGACAATAAAGTTATCAACTCATATATCCTTGGATACATTATTGATGGGTATAAATGCATCTTCCCATATTTCCTGCTGATTTTTTTCATCTAGTTTTATTCAGATTGATTCTATTTCAACATCATATTCTATAACATCATTGTTGTTTTTCAATAATGTCTTGATCACTTCCTTTATTAATAGAAATTTTTTCCTTTCTTCCTGTCTTTTGTAAATGTAGATCTTCTATAAGTATTTATTTGCCAGTAAGATTTACCCTCCATAATGAAAATAAGGCTATACCCAATGTTCCATTAATTCACTCATGCCATTAATGTTGTGATACTGCAAGCGTTCATCTGTCGGTTGTGTCAAAGCTGTTTGGATCTGAGTATTTCAGGTACATGCAATTAAACTACTGTATTTAGCCTTTGATGTCATTGTCAATATTACTCAGAGCAAAAACACAAAATGTAAAAGCACTGAAAATTCAAAACATATTAGGCAGAATAAACAGGGTTAACATTTCAGGTTCATGAACTTGCATAAGAATTCCAAACTATAAAAAAATTATTACCGTATAAATATTTATACATCTGAAGGGAATTATTGCTGCTCCTGCTTCCATTTCAAATTTAAAGTTCAAAGTAAATTTACTATCAAACTATATATATGTCACCATATACAACCTGAGATTGTTTTCTTTGCAGACATTCACAGTACAACAGAGAAATGCAATAGAATCAATGAAAACCTATGCACAAAGACTGACAAAAAGCAAAAGTGCAAATGAGAACAAACTATGCAGATAATATAATAAATAAGTAAATAAATAATACTGAGAACATGTAGAGTCCTTGAATGTGAATCCATAGGCCATGGATTTAGTTCAGTATTCAAGTGAGTGAAGTTATCCATGTTGGTTCAGGAGCCTGATGGTTGAAGGGTGAAAGCTGTTCCTGAACTTGCTGGTGTGGAAGCTAAGTCTCCTGTACATCCTTCCTGACCATAGCAGCAAGAAGAGAGCATGGACTGTGTAATGATGGAAGCTGGCTTCTTATGGCAGTGCCTCTTGTTGATATGCTCAGCAATGGAGAGACTTTTACCCGTTGTTGACTGGGCTGTCACCAACAATTTTTGTCTACTTTTTCATTCTCAGGTGTTTTGTTTCGTCACTTCAAAATATTAAACTAATTCAAAGGAAGACACAGAAGTCCGAAATGCTGGTCTAACTCAAGTGCGGTGCACACGTATCACGTGGTAGCATGATAATGTATTCAATTCATGCGGTTTTACATATAACCCATTATTAATTATGAAAATGCACAAATAATGCTTCATCAAACAATATATATATGTCAGGGTCCGGTCTGCAATTTGCGTTCCGGGTTTTGATCCGGTCCGAATCCTCCGGACTCCGGGTCCTGCAGTTGTCCCTCCCTTCTCCCGTGATCTAGTTAGGACCCTCCTGGCTCAAGGAGGCACACCTGTAACTCATTGAGCTGCAGGTGTTGATAGGGGGCCTTGAGACAGGGACCAGGTGGGTGGTTGTTTTGTTTCCTGTTCTTTGCCTGCTCCGAACTCTTCTCTGCATTCTGTTTTCCTGCCCGTGCTCAGATCTACTCCTCATCATGCTTCTCTGCCCCGTACCAGTACTGCCAGGTTGGTCCTCTCCCCCACCTTTCTTCCCATGTGCTGGTCCCGCTTCTCCGCTCGTTTGTGTTGTTCGCGCGGTCGTGCTGTCTGCTGGTCTTTCCTGATTTTCCTGTTATCATGACTGTTGTGTTGGTCACCCTGGACCTATGCCCATTCCTACCCCTTGCCTCCATCGGGCAGATCCGGCCGACCTGCCGCTGCCCGGCGGTGGTTCTGCCCGTTCCTACCCCTTGCCTCTGTCAGGCAGGTCCGGCCGACCTGCCGCTGCCCGGCAGTGGTTCTGCCCCGTCCTCCTCTTCCGCCCGAACCCTGGGATTGTGCCCCGCACCCGCCTAGGGGTCCGCGTCATGCCCAGGCCTCCGGAGTTTCCGCCTGGGAGACGGCCTTACCCGGGATATATGCGGCCCGTCCAGGGAGGGCTCTCCGCCAGCCTATCTAGCCACCTGGACCTGTCTGCCATCCTGCCTGAACCTGGGGACCTGTCTGCCTGCCTGCCTGAACTCCGGGAGCCCGCTCTGCTCTGCCTGCCTGAACTCCAGGAGCCCTCTCTGCTCTGCCTGCCTGGACTCTGGGAGCCCACTCTGCTCTGCCTGCCCGAACACCGGGAGTCCACTCCGCTCTGCCTGCCTGAACTCTATCTATCTGAACCCCAGCTCTACCCTTAAATGCCTTGACATCCCCATCCTGTCCTCCCCCTAGTACTTCAGTGTCTGCGTCCTGCGTTTGGGTCCATCCGGCCACGTTCCTGACAATATACAAGATTACTTAAATATTACATAAATACTAAATACACAACTGTCCTCCCTGCATTGTTATAAACTCCAACTCAATAGAGAATGCATCTCAACTTTATACACAGTGTATTATATAATGCAACTACTATACAGACATCAACAGCTTAGTAACTTTTAAATCACCCCATTCAGGCTAACAATTTAATTGCTGTAGAGGATTTCTTACTCTTGGGAGATAACATATTTCCTAACAAGAGGTATCACTCTGCTTGGCAGGTGAGACTTGCGCCTGTGAAACAATCTCATGTTCTGTGACCTCCTCCATGGTGGTTGTAAGAGTTGACTCTGAGACTGCAGGAAGTGGTTCTGATAGTGGTAGCCACCTTTCTTCTCTAACAATTGAGTCTGCTCTCCTCAACTGATTGATGCGTCATCTCCAGCTGGTATCAGGTGCAATCTCCACTGTGTTGAAAAGTGGTCCAGTTCTGACCTTAATCTTTCTGAATACCCACTTTTGATCACCTTGGTATTCCCTCGCTGGGACTGCTTGTCCATGAGTGAAACATTGAACCTCCTTGTTTGAGGAGCCTTCAGTTTGTCTCATCTGTTTGTCCTGCATCCTCCTTCTGAGTTGGGTTTGAGGAGATCCAAGTGTGAATGCAAGGGACAACACTGGATCAACGTTGCTGGTGGTGGAATGCATTGTATTATGATATGCAAGGAGGAAGTCAGCAGGCTTCTGATTCAGTGTTAGTATAGTATGTTATGCTGACATTGCGCGTAGTGTGTTCTTTAGACTCTGGACAAATGTTTCCACCAAGCCATTTGTAATTGGATGGTATGATGCAGTTGTAGGATGTGTTTTTCCATTCATTTTTTGGAATGATTGAAACTGTTCCCCACACAAACTGTGTCCATTGTCACTGAGTAACTGTTCTGGAACACCAGTCCTTACAAAGAGGCTTCTCAATACATCAACAGTGTGTGAGGCTGTAGTGGAGGCTAATGGAAACATTTCTGGCTACTTTGTAGTTGCACCCACTACTACCAAGAAATTTCTGACCATGAATGATCTGGGATAATCCACGTGAATCCTCTGCCAGGGAAAGGCAGACCATTCCCAGGGATGGAGAGGCACTGCTCTTGGCATTTTCAGATATGTTGACATCCCAGACAATGCATGGAAAGCTGCTAGATCTGCTGATCTATCCCAGACCACCAGACAAAACTTCAAGCCAATGCTTCCACTTTGACCATGCCTAGATGACCAGCATATAGCTCCTCCAACACTTTAGCTCTCAGCTTAGACGATAGAGCAACTCTCAATCCCCACCTATGGTTACCTCCATCAAGGGCAAGTTCATCTCGTCGCTGGTAAAAATGGGGTAACTGATGTTTCTGCTGCACCTTCCAGCCACTTTGGGTGGCTATATAGCATGGGGTTTTTTCTAGGGAGAATACATCAAGAGGAGTGTTTGTTTTTATATATTATTCCAGTATTTCCTTTTCCAATAGTGAATGGGACTATCCATCAGCATTTCCATGGCTAGTTATCCTCTTGAATTTGACCTTATAATTATTTCCTCCAAGAAACTGAGCCAATCTCTGCATTTAGAGATGCAGATCCCATTACTGCTGCAGAACACCCTTCTGAGGACTGAAAATGGACATTAGGTGTTGATGATCAGAAATGGGAGAAAACTCTCTTCTGTACAAGTACTGGTTGAATAGGTTCACACCCCAAACCTGCTCAGGGCCTCTCTATTAACCCGTGATTAGCTTTTCTCTACAGTGGTAAGAGAACATGATGCAAAGGCTGTGGGGCATTCACTTCCATGACTCATAGCATGTGACATAACCATACTTATATCACAAGGCAAAGCGTCACAGGCAACAGTAATGAGTTCAAGGGATGGAACACAGTAGCCGGGTTTGGCAGGGATCTATTATGGTAACTGAAAATCCTAAAAAGGATTTCAGCTGTGACACATCCTTTGGCCTTGTGGCATCCTCCACTGCTTGAATTTTCTTGGAACATTGTGTAATTCTTGTGCGTAAATAGTGTGACCACAGTAAGTGATGCTTGGTTTAAAGAATTCACACTTGTTGTATCCTGCTCTGAGCTCATAATCTTCTAATCTTTTTAAGACTGCCTTGAGGTTTTGGAGATTTTCCTTCTCATCTTTACCAGTGACAATGATGTCATCCAGCTAACATTGAGTGCCTGGGCAGCCTTGCAGCACCTGGTCCAAAAACTAATCCAAAATAAGCCTATTATAGCGATAAGCAGCTCACATTTACTCTCATTATACTGCTCCTCCCATGTATTTCTCAGTTAAGAATGTCATTCCTACAGGAGTTCTCTATTCTTAGTTCTTAGTTGAATATCAAAAGGCTTCAATTTGGTAGCATTTAAATGCTATTCAAACTCATTTTGTGGAATGACTGAAACTCCATCTGGTGACCAATTCAATTTTAATCAATTTAATTTTGAGGATAAGGCATGCTGTTGAATTTTTATTGTCACATGTTAAATCTCAAGGCTACTGAGACTTCCAGTAAGATGGCGATTGTTTAGTCGCTTCAAACTTTTGCTCCGTTATATTTCTTATCTTCGCACTATGTGTCTCCCTTTTTAAACCTAAGTTCGGTATTTTCTTTGTTTTTTTTTATCTGCCTGCAAATACATCTATCTTATAATGGCTATAAAAAATACTAAACTCGGGGAAAAAAGAAACTTCCACGTTTCTGTCGGCCAAGATTCTCTCTATCCTGGAACAGAATTGACAAGACATTCTAACTGATATCAAGACTGGATTTAGAGCCTCTATCAGTCAGCTGGAGTCAAAATTGGACCAGATTAATGCCAGAGTGGATGACCAAGCCAAACATTTATCTCGCAGCGACCTAGCCTCTGAAGATTTAAAACGCCGCGCTCAGCATCTGGAAACTCTCTGCTCCAAATTAACGGAGCAAAACAGCAAACTTACTTCCAAAATGGCGGATCTCGAAAATCGGAGCAGGCGCTGCAATCTGCGAATTCTCGGTTTGCCGGAGGCCACCAAAACGGGTTCTTCCATTGAATTTTTCTCTTCTTTTCTCTGTGAGATTTTTGGGAAAGAATTTCTCCCGACTCCACCTGAGCTAGAAAGAGCTCACAGGGTCTATGTCCCTCGAGCTGTTTTGGGTTCTAGACCACGGCCAATTATCCTGTGTTTCCATCGATATCAGGTGAAAAACCGTTTGATTATGGAGGCACGCCAAAGAGGTACTCTGACCTTCAATAATAATACCATTCATATCGTGGAAGATTATGACCCCAGGTTCTGAAGACGCGTGCCGAGTTCAAAGGCGTTATGAAAGTGCTCCTTAATCGTGGATTCAAACCTTCTCTTCATAATCCTGCCGACCTTCGAATTACGCTTACTAAGTCAAGATGGCTGGAGAATATAAGTGGTTTAAATCAGTTAAGGAGGCTGAGTTGTTTGTTGGAAATCTTCCAGCCATCTTGACTTCTTCGGACCTGGTTTGATTTTCTAAAATGGCTGTTAAGTATTTCTTGAATTAAAGTTTTTTTTGCGAACTCAGACTCTACTTGAATAACTTAGACATTAACTACTGAGATTCTAAGGGTTCTAGTTAGTCTCTCCCTAGACGGTGCGATTTTCTTAAATAGATGATTTAAATTTAATGTTTCCCTGTGGACTTAGATTTTACTTGTGTAATTTACTCTAATTTTGAATAACTTTAACTATAGAGAACTACAATTGGTCTTAATTTGTTTTGGAGGCTTGGAGTTTCTTATTGAAGGTCTCCCTGTCGATTTATAGTATAAGACTTGCCTTTTTTTAAAACGGCTGATATGTACTCTCTTTTAATATAAAATTTCCCCCTTTTTTCCCCCCTTTATCTTTCTTTTTCAATTTTTCATAGTTTCTCATGGGTAGATTAGCTCTTGATTATTTTTTTGTATTAAGTTTTATATTTTTTTCTGATGAAGTTGTTCCTATTTGTAATTTTGCTTTCTAGTGCATAAATTAGTTAGTATTTGCTATATTATTTACACGGAGCTTATGTTAATGTTACGGAACTGGAAGTTGTTTTTGGGTATCATATTTTTTTGTAGAGCTAGCTGCTTTTTTGGGTAGCCATTTAGTGTTGGGTTGCGAGGGTGGGGTGGATTCTCCAATCCCAACACTATTTATTGTTTTTTCTGTTTTTCCTTGTTATTCAGGACATGTTTGTGTCCTGATCTTATTGATTTATGTTTATGTTTTTGCTCCCAGACTGTTATTGCAATGTTTGATTTTATATATGCCTACTACCTTTTACGTATTAACAATTGATAATGGTTAATACATTGAAATTTGTGAGCTGGAATGTAAAGGGATTGAATCATCCTGTTAAAAGAAGGAAGGTCTTCTCCCATATTAAGGAACTTAAAGCTGACATTGCTTTCCTTCAAGAAACTCATATTCATAGTTATGATAATTCTTGGCTTATGTCAAAGTGGGTGGGTCAACATTTTCATTCATCCTTCCCGGCCAAAGCTAGGGGGGGTTTCCATTCTTATTAACTCAAATATTCCTTTTGAGCTCCATGGTAAGATATCTGATACAAATGGCTGTTTTATTATTGTTTCTGGTAAATTATATAAAACTAAAGTTGTATTAGCTAACCTGTATGCTCCCAACTCTGACGATGTTAACTTTTTTGAATGTTTTTTTTCCTCATTACCAGATCTGAATTTATATTCTCTTATATTGGGTGGCGACTTTAACTGCTGGTTAGACCCAAATTTGGATCGATCGTCCCCTGTAACTAGATCACCTACTAAATCTGCTTTAGCTATTCACTCTTTTCTTTCTAACTATGGTATCTCTGATATATGGCATTTCCTTCATCCTACTGAGAGAGATTATTCCTTTTTCTCACACGTTCACCATACCTTTACTAGAATTGACTAATTTTAAATTGATAATCAACTTATTTCATTTGTCTGTTCTTGTGACTATCAGAGTATACTGATCTCTGATCATGCCCCAGTCACTTTGTCTCTAAATTTTCCTGGTCTCCCTCAGAGGAATAAACATTGGCGTTTTAACCCGACTGTATTATCGGATGATGATTTTCTAAAATTTATCAAGGATCAGATAACTTTTTTTTTAAACACTAATACACCATCTGAAATTTCATCCCAGATAGTCTGGGATGCTATGAAAGCATATTTGAGGGGTCAAATAATTTCATATACAGCGAATCTTAACAGAAAGTCCCGTATAGGGCAATTAGACTTAATTAATCAGATTAAAGAATTAGATCAATTATATGCTCAGACCAAAAACCCTGAATTATATAAGAAGCGTGTAGAACTTCAAACTAAATTTGACCTTCTTTCTACTCAACCAGTTGAACGTCAACTTTTTGAAAGTAAGAGTTGCTTTTATATTCACGGTGATAAATCTGGTAAATTTCTAGTTAATCAGTTGAGACGTTCTAAAGCTAAGCAACATATTACAAAGATCCGGAAGGAGAATGGGGATATTACAACGAATCACTCAGAAATTAATGATGTATTTAAAATTTTTTATTCTCGGCTTTATTCCTCTGAATCTCTGAATGAGAATATTTCTGTTGATCCTTTTTAAATTAGCTTGAATATCCCTTCGCTTTCATCTGATTCTAAAGCAAAACATAATGAGCCTATATCATTAGAAGAAATATCTTTTGCAATCTCTGCACTGTCTTCAGGCAAATCTCCTGGACCTGATGGGTTCCCCGTAGAATTTTATAAATCATTCTCTTCACTTCTTTCACCTCAATTACTCTCAGTACTATCTGATTCGTTTAACTATGGTAAATTGCCACCCTCATTTAATGAGGCATGTATTATTCTTTTATTAAAAAAGGGCAAAGATCCAACAGAGAGTTCCTCGTACAGGCCGATTTCTTTGCTTAATGTTGATGTTAAAATTTTGGCCAAAGTTTTGGCTCATAGATTAGAAACTGTTATACCCTCTATTATTTCTGACGATCAAACTGGTTTTATTAAAAATCATCTTCCTTTTTTTAATATATGGTGTTTATTCAATATTTTATATTCACCTTCAACTGGGACTCCTGAATGCGTTATCTCTCTCAATGCGGAGAAAGCGTTTGATCGTATAGAGTGGAACTACCTCTTTGCGGTTTTAGAAAAATTTGACCTCGGTCAAAGTTTTATCTCTTGGATCAAATTGCTATATTTATGTTCTACCGCCTCTGTTTTGACTAATTCTCAACAATCCCAGTTATTTAAACTTAAACGTGGCACCCATCAAGGATACCCCTTAAGTCCCTTTCTTTTTGATTTGGCTGTAGAGCCTCTGGCAATTGCATTTCGAAGCTGTCCTGAATTGATGGAGATCTGGAGGGGGGGGGGGGGGTATTGAGCATAAAGTTTCTCTTTATGCTGATGATCTATTACTTTTTCTTTCAAATCCGTCCACATCCTTACCTCCAATGTTTTCACTTCTTGATCAATTTAGCCAGTTTTCTGGCTATAAACTTAATTTACATAAGAGTGAACTTTCCCCAATTAATAAAGAAGCACAAGTGTTAGCATTCCACGACCTCCCCTTTAAAGTAGTTGATAATCAATTTACCTACCTTGGTATTACAGTTACAAGGAAGTTTAAAGATCTTTTTTGTGAAAATTTTGCCAATCTTTTGTATTCTACAAAACAGAGTTTGTCACAATGGTCACCTCTATCTATGTCCTTGGTAGGTCTTTTTAATGTTATTAAAATGTATGTTCTCCCTAAATTTTTATATTTATTTCCATCTATTCCAATTTTCATTTCTAAAACCTTTTTTGATTCCTTAAACTGTATTATTTTGTCCTATCTGTGGAAAAGTAAGTGTTCTAGAATTAATAAAGTTTATCTTCAAAAATCTAAAAGAGGGTGGCATGGCCTTACCTAATTTTCATCTATACTACTGGGCAGCTAACATTCGTTGTCTTATCTTCTGGTCTTTTTTTCATAGCCAGTCTGATCGCCTGATTGGGTAGCAATGGAGCTGAATTCCACTAAAGATCTAACTATTTCTGCACTTCTTGGTTCTGCACTCCCTAGTAGTCTGTCTAGACTAATTGTTAATCCTCTTGTTAGACATACTTTGCGAATATGGGCCCAGTTTAGGAAATTTTATGGTTTTTATGGTTTTTCCCTTTCTAGTCCTATTTTACATAATCATCTTTTTCTACCTACTATGTATGATTCAACATTTTATGATTGGTATAGAAAGGGCATTAGGTATTTTGAAGATCTTTTTATCGATAATCGCTTCGCATCCTTTCAACAGCTCTCTGCTAAGTTCAATCTACCTAATGCCCATTTCTTTAGATATCTCCAAATTAGACATTTTATCAATCCTTTATTTCCCAACTTCCCTGAAATGCCCGAGAAAAATGCCATGGACTTATTTCTTTCTATTAATCCATTGGGTAAAGGTGTAATATCTTTTATTCATAATAAATTAGTATCCTTACTGCGTGCCCCTGTGGATAAAATTAGAATGGCTTGGGAGCATGACTTAAATATCCCTTTATCTGATGAGGTTTGGGACTCGATTCTCAAATCGGTTAATTCAACTTCTCGTTGAGCTCGCCACTGTCTTTTACAGTTTAAGATTGTTCATAGGACCCATATGTCCAAATCTAAACTATTTCGATTTTATCCTAATATTAGTCCTCTTTGTGATAAATGCAAAAGTGGTGGGGCTTCTCTTATTCATATGTATTGGACCTGTCCTAGTCTAGAGAAATTTTGGAGGGATGTTTTTATAACCTTATCCTGTATTCTAAATCACCACTTAGAACCTAACCCTTTAATTGCTCTGTTTGGTTTCTTGGGTGAGACAGATATACGCTTGAGTTCGACTAAATGTCAAATATTATCTTTTGCTTCTCTCCTGGCTAGACATCTAATTCTTCTTAGATGGAGAGATGTTGCCCCACCCACGCATGCTCAATGGCTTAACGATATCATGTCCTGTTTAGACCTTGAAAAAATTCATTATTCAATTCTTAATTCGGATATAAAGTTTCATAAGGTCTGGGGACCTTTTATTGAGTATTTTCATAACTTTCCTTTTAATTAAGTTTTTTTTTCTGTCCCTTGCTTTCAGCTTTTTTTTTGGTAGTAGGCATTATTATCTTCTGTTTTCAATTGTATTTACAGTTTTGGGGGTTTCAATGTTCTGATTTATATTTTCTACATTTTGTTTTGGTTGGTCTGGAGTTTTTTTTGTGGGGTTGGGGGTGGACACTAACTTTACATGACTTCAACTTGGGTGCTTTTTCAATTATTTTATTTTGTATTATATTACTATTGTATGTTTATCTTGCACTGTACTAATTTCCTATTTTGTTTTTGGGTTTTTTTTTTGTTTGTAATTTTGTAGAAAATGCATTAAAAAATCAATAAAAAAAGGGCTACTCAGTTCTATGCCACCCTCATTATTGTCAGATTTTTCATCAACAGTGTGCAGATTAAAGCTCCTTTTGAAACTGCAACTTGCCTTTTTAACTTTTCTCTTCCCTGAGCAGTCCATGTATTTTTGTTTGTGACCTACTTAGTTGTGTATTCTGCAAGTTTTGACTTAAAATCAGAATCAGGTTTAATATCACCGGCATGTGTGGTGAAATTTGTTAATGTAATGGCAGCAGTACAATGCAATACATGATGAATATAGAAAAAAAAAGAATTACAGTAAGGTTATATATGTAAATTAAATAGTTACATTAAAAATTGCAGTGCAATATCGGAAAAAAAAAGTGAGGAATCTGCATTTGTTTGGTATATACGAACCACTGCCACAACAGTAATACAATTTATCTGGCCAGGCTGGTTTTTGTTTAGACACTGCAATTTAATACACTCTCACTTTCATTCCTGACTATAACTCAATTTCCATTGGAACAGTAATTTCAGTTGCTCTTTTGAATGTGAGTTGTGTGAATGTAAGGAGCCATTTTTGAATGTTTCCTTGCAGGATTCCACAAATTAAACAATCTTTTAGTGTATCTTTAAGAACATTACCAAACTGACGATGGTTCAATTCAGCAGCGTACACTGAAATGGACTTCCCTTCCTTTTGATTTCACTTATGAAACCTAAAGCATTCTGCTATCAACGGCTTCAGTTCTAAATGTTTCTGCATTATTTTGACAATATCATCAAAGGTCATTTCTGCTGGTTTGTTTGGAGCAGTCAAGCTTCAAAGCAAACTGTATGCCTTTAAACCCAATGCACTTCGCAAAATCAGAACTTGTTTCCCATTGGTTATTTCATTTAATTCAAAGTACTGTTCTAATATCTCAGTATACATGTCAATTATCAGTTATGTAATGTAATGTGTCAGTCTTCCTATATAGCCACCCATTTGTGCTCTTTTTTAAATATTTTTTATTGCCCATTTTCACACTTTATGAATACTGAATTCTTCTGTTTGCAGCAGTTTTTTAAACTCAGTATCTCTGCACATGCGGGGCTGCAATTTTTATTTGTTTTTTTTTTAAGTTTGATCATCTCACTGTGTTTTAACAGGTCAGAAACTGTCTCAGGTTCATTTTTTAAAAAGCCATCTCACTAATGTTATGCTTTGTAACTTCAAAACATTAAACTAATTCAAAGGAATACATGGGGGTCCAAAATGGGGGTTTAACTTCATGCTTACTTCAACCAAGTCATGCACGTATCACGTGGTAATGTGATGATGTCTGTAATTCATGTATTTTTACATATAATCTGTAATTAATCATTTGAACACACAAAAAGCTTATTCAAACGATTCACACACAAGATTACTCAAATATTAATGAAATGTTAAATACTTTTTTTTTTCCATACCAGTCCATCAGTCCATGACGCAACCAGAGTCAGGATACTCTCCACTGTACATCTATAGAACTTTACCAAAGTTTTAGATGACATGCCAAATCTGTGTGAACTTCTGTGGAAGTGGAGGCTTTGTTGTGCTTTCTTTATAAAGGCACATGTGTGCTGTTTGCCAAGGAGATTCAAATTATTGAGCCTCTTCACTTCTGATCCACTAATGAGGACTGGCTCATGGACCTCTGCTTTCTTTCTCCTGCTGTCAATATTCACCTCTTTGGTTTTGCTGATATTGAGTGAGAGGTTGTTGTGGCAACATTCAACCAGATTTTCAATCTCTCTCCTATATGCCAATTTGTCACCACCTTTGGTTTGCCCAGCAACAGTGGTGTCATCAGAACACTTGAATATGGCATTGGAGTTCACAGTCATAAGCATAAAATGAGCAGAGTAAAGGGTTAAGTACCCTGTCTTGTGGTGCAACTGTGCTGATGTTGATCAGAGAGAAGGTGTTGTTGCCAGTCTACTGTTTTGTGTTGGCGAGTGAGAAAATCAAGGATCCATTTGCACAAGGAGGTATCAAGGCCTGGGTCTTGGAGTCTTGTGATTAGTTTTGAGTGGATGTTAGAGTTGGATACTGAGCTGTAATCAATGAAGAGCATCCTGATGAGTGTATCAACACTGTCCAGATGTTCCAGAGCAGTTCACTGCTGCCCTAACCTCCATAGAGATGATTTAGGTGATTTTGCATTCCAAATAAAATTTAAAGAACTAGAAGAACTGTACATTAGCCAAGTCATTTTCTGAGAGCCTGTGTGTACCATATTATTGTCCTTTGCTTTCAAAGCCAGATGGAGTACCATATCTTTGAGGGTTGTTGTGTGTTATGTCTATTAATTTGAATGTAATAATCCACAGAAGATTTGTTTCCCATGATCCTGGTTCAGCCAAGATACACACTCTATTGGTGATAAAAACACAATTGCTGCTGAGAACAGAGATTAAACTAGATCAGCAGGTAGTCATTATGTTTTTTTTTTAGCCAGAACCAATGGTTTAAGTGAGATCTTATTTCACTCCTTATAATGAAACATCTGTGATGGCAGATTTATGTAGTCAATTAAATGTGCGAGAGCAGGCTTCCTGGAAATCATTTGAATCCCTTAGCATTTTTTCCTTTGATGTAAAGAAACACCAGAGATTGACGAGTCCAATGGTCAAACATTATTTTACTCAGTTCTAATATGCCCTTCCATATATTTTCTGTCCAAGGCATTATGACTGTTACAGCAGTTTGCACCTTTAGGCCATGCTCACTCAATTAATGGACAGTCCTTAAGAGAGCTTCAGGGCACAACACAGCAGAAGACAGGCCTAGGATACAAAGGATGTTATCAGAATCCCTTGAGCTCCAGCAAGCTTGCACAGACTTAGCTGCATCTTTGGTTGACGACTAAGATCTATTTTTAGGTAACTATGTTGAAGTCCCAGTATAATTTTCACTATGTATTATGAATATTGTTAAACATAATAAAGTGGCAACAGGACAAATCTCAATCTTCAATACATATGGATAGCTCAGAAACATTTTGAACATCCAGGTATCGGAGGACTAGAATGTAGCTCTTGGTGTTCGTTTAACAGCCCGTTGGTTTTGCAGATGTTGAATGAGAGGAAACAGGAATAATCCTGGAAATAATAGACTCCTGAGTCACTTGACAGTGGTAGAGAAGGTATTGGAGTAGAGCAGTAATGGGAGTGGTTTTGGGAATGCTGAAGATGTTCTATAGGTCAGTTGTGGAGAGCGCCCTCTTCTTTGTGGTGGCATGTTGGGGAGGAAGCATTAAGAAGAGGGACGCCTCACGTCTTAATAAGCTGGTAAGGAAGGCGGGCTCTGTCGTGGGCAAAGTACTGGAGAGTTTAACATCGGTAGCTGAGTGAAGGGTGCTGAGTAGGCTACGGTCAATTATGGATAACTCTGAACATCCTCTACATAGCACCATCCAGAGACAGAGAAGCAGTTTCAGTGACAGGTTACTATCGATGCAATGCTCCTCAGACAGGATGAAGAGGTCAATACTCCCCAATGCCATTAGGCTTTACAATTCTACCGCCAGGACTTAAGAACTTTTTAAAAGCTTTTATTAATGCTTTTTGAGATAGTGATTTAGATGCATATCATATTTTTTACTGAGTTAAGTATTGTATGTAATTAGTTTTGCTACAACAAGTGTATGGGACATTGGAAAAAAGTTGAATTTCCCCATGGGGATGAATAAAGTATCTATCTATCTATCTATCTTATGCAGGTGTCTATAGTAGGGCCTCTGCTGTTTTTAATATATATGAATGATTCGGATGAAAACATGGATGGTGTGTTAGTAAGTTTGCAGATGACACAAAGACTGGTGGCATTGCCAAAGGATACAGTGGGAAGGATGAAGAGAAATGACAGATGGAAATTAATCAGGGCAAGTGTGAGATGTTCCACTTTGGAAGACTAAATATAAAACAACATACACAGTTGATGGCTTGACTCTTAACAGTGTTGATAAAACAGAGGTATTTTGAAGTTTAAGTTCATAACCCCCTGGAAGTGACTGCACAACTCAATAGGATGGGAAGAAAGGCATATGTCATGTTCGACTTTATTAGTCAAGGCATTGAATTTGAGGCACAAAGAGCCCTGTTGCATCATTCAGATGTTTCCCATTGTAGTAATGGTGACCTTTTAAAAGAAATTCAAATTGAGCACATAGTAAGATGAGGCATCAGTCTTTTTCCTGATGTTGGGAGATCCAATTTTATTTGAGATTGTTGAAAAAAAACAATTCAGAAGGATTGATGTGATTAGGAACAGGTCACATGCTGAAAACAAAAGCATGTATTGGAATCACAAGTGCAGAGTCAGATTTTCAGAGTGGCATGCTGCAACCAGAAATAGTCACAATCCCTTTTCACTACTGGTTTTCAACCCATTTTCCACCATGCCCTCTACTTTCTAGTCAACCATGAATTAATGTAGGTATTTATGTTGTACATGAGTCCTAACTTTTTGCAATTAATTTCACTGATAATTAATGTACAAGTTCAACAAATTAATAAAAAAGAGGTTGTTAAGTTTGAGATGGCAACTGTGCAAACAGTAAGCAGACCAAAAGCATGTTTTGAGGGAAATTTGATGACTATGTCACTTTTAAACACTACCATTTTATTTTATTTGTACATTGAAATGTCAGGTGTCAAAAACTCATTTGTCCCAATCATGCTGGATCATTGCCCACAATCTGCCCAGACGCAGGTGCAAAGGGCCAAACTTGCTGAAAATCCACAACTTGGAGGGCAGCAATGTGGTTCACATGACAACTGACTTTCAGGTGTAATAACCCCGAAAAGGTGCCCTAATGGTTCCAGATAAATCTTCATCAAATATTTATTTTACAAGTCTGAAATCACTTTGAAATTTAGAGAAACTTAAAATCTATAAAAGTTACTCAATATTGATAAGAATATAAAACTAATTATAAATATAAATCTTCTTGAAAATAATTTAAAGTATTGAACTAGTGAAACAATTTTTTTTAAGTAAGTCTTCTTGGTTAGCTTTTAATTAAAAAGATTTACTATCTACATTGAAACAATAAAGGCTTGAATCCTCCGGTCTGGGACAGATTTGAAAAGATGATTTTCCAAAATAATCTGAGCTATGCCGGCTTGTACCATACTCTACCAACAGAGAATATTGCCATTTATCATTTTCCATAGCTGCTGGTAGATCTTGGACTTCAGCACTTGACATGTATAAACAGACATCTATGTTTTATACAGCCAGTTAAGACAGAACATTGACAGTTCTGCATGGAGCTACAAGTAAAAGCTAGCATAGTCTGCCCTGTCACTACTTTTGTAGGAGACCCATTTATTTAATGATGGTAGCTTTAGGACCAGTGGTCAAATTGACAGAGATATTCCACACTTTACAGCTGAAATGGTTGAACATTAAAAAATGTTAGCAATTTGTGACAAGTTTTGATGAAACACTGATTTTGTTTCTATAACAGTGAGTTATAAAACTTTAAATAACATAAGCTAAATGTCATAACAGTGGCATTGCAAGCTTTGTAGCTGATACCTCTATTATGTCAATAAATGACACATGGCAATATATCTGTGCATGCAATTGCAGATCCAATCATCTTGGATTATAATATTGTTACTTATCAACTGTGTCAGACCAATGATATTTTTTCAAACTATTCTAATCTAGTCCTACAACCTAATAGCAAGTAAACAACTGCCTGTACCTTTTTTTTTAACCTTATTAACTGTCAATTGCCACATAAAATATTACTTACAAGTCAACGCATCTACTCCTGATAATTTTTTCTCTAACAGGAATATTATTTCTGTTAAGCTTCTTGTGCATGGGAGTGAAAATTTATATACAAGGTTGATAAATGACCAGTACTTCTACTTCATAAAATGTAATAACATTTCATGCAGTAATAGGATTTAGGCATATGAAAATTTTAATTTAACATCCAAACATTGAAATATGGTTCATGTCTAAAATAAACCCCGGGCCATGATGTTGCCACACTGATTTAAAAACTGCAGACTTGCATGCATATGTTCTGAAATATTTGCTTTCTTAAATTTGATAAATTGTCTTTGTTCCTCTATAAGACACCATCTACTTATTCACAAAGCTCAATATCGCCTGTCTTTCACAAAAGCTTTATTATTTCTTGGATGGCATTATGAGAATGGTTGCTTCAGGGCTACATTACTTACAGAGTAATTTTGAAGCTTGGGTTAAATTTTCAGATATCGAGTTCAAATCTCACCATAGTAATTTTCAAATTAGAATTCAATTTAAGAAAAAGGACGGAACTGGAAATAAAAAGTTGTCTAGCATTCTGTACATATCCAGCTGGTTCATTTAAGCTTTTTTATGGATGAGCCAGCTGCTTGGTAATCATCAAACTGAAACTGCAGTTACTGGCAAACAGATAGAGAAATCTAACAGCCTTCAACCTTACTGACTTACCTGCCATTGGTTCTGCTGTCCCTGACAACATGAGTAGAAATACCCAGTGCAGGACTCAGCGAGACCACAAAATTGGTATCAGAATCAGAATTGGGCTTAATATCACCAGCATATGTCATGAAATGTGTTAACTTAGAGGCAGCAGTACAGTGCAATGCATGATAATATAGAAAAAAAGGAAGTCAATTACAGTAAGAATATATATGCATATTAAATAGTTAAATTAAAATTAGTACAAAAACAAAAGTAATAATAAAAAGTGATGTGTGTTCATGGGTTCAATGTCCATTTAGAAATTGGATGACAGAGGGGAAGAAGCTGTTCCTGAATCACTGAATGTATGCTTTTAGACTTCTGTACCTCCTTCCTGATGGTAACAAAGGGCATGTCTTGGGTGATGGGGATCTGTAATAATGGATGTTGTCTCTCTGAGGTACCGATCCTTGAAGAAGTATTGGATATTACAGAGGCTAGTACCCGAGATGGAGCTGACTAATTTAACACACTTCTGTAGCTTCTTTCGATCCTGTACAATAGCATCCCCATACCTGACAGTGATACAGCCTGTCAGAATGCTCTCCATAGTAATTCTGTAGATGTGAGTGCTAACGCACGATAATTATTAACGTGGCTCATACTACTCTTCTTGATGCCCTTTTGAAGCAGTTGGGAACTTCCGACTGTAGCAGTGAGAGGTTGAAAATGTTCTTGAATACTCCTGCCGGTTGGTTGGCAGAAGTTTTCAGAGTCTTACAAGGTACTCTATTGACTGCCATCTTGTGAGAGTTCACCGTCCGAAAGAGAGCCTGAGATCGGCCTCCAATACAGAGATCACAGGCTCATCGCATGCACCAGGGGTAGTCATATTCTCCCTTTCAAAGTGGGCATAGAAGGCATTGAACTCATCTGGTAGCAAAGCATTGCTGCCATTCATGCTATTGGGTTTCACTTTGTAGGAAGTAATGTCCTGCAAACCCTGCTAGAGTTGACTTGCATCTAATGTCACCTCCAACCTCACTTAGGATTGTTTAGATAATGATCACGGGTAGATAACCTCCATAATATATGGCACTACCCTTAAGATAAGTGATGGAGCAACATGTACCAAACAGAACAAAATGATCTCACTCCAATGGAAAAAGTAAATGTGTTGAAGACTTGCTATATTTGGTAATAGATAACAGGATAATCCCATCCAATAAAGTTTCAATTAGCCTGTTCTCACTCTTCAGTAAAGAGGCAGAAGGATACATCAGTTATGGTTCAAGCAACTTGGAATCAGCTCATTGATGCAGCTTGTATTCTGTCAAAAACTCTCCTCTCCAGACCAGATTAAATCCTAATTCAAAATTTGGACAAAAGCTGAATTTCTGCTTTGCTTGAAAATAAGGAAGTTTTTGAACAAATCTGACATTAGTAAAACTGAACTCTTTGAAGAGCTAAGCTCACCAAATTCTACAATGACATTGTTATGCCTTCAGATGTCTAGCCCTGTGATTCATATATGTTCCTCAAAGCTTAGACCAACTATCTTCTGCTGCTTAGGTAATTCAACAGCGCACAAAATCACAGCAACTTTCTAACCATCTCATCTTCAAAACATCCTGTGTGAAACCACATCACTCTCCTTTACATTGAGCTAATTGCCACAAAGATGTGTGCCCATCAAAAATGCTTATGAACTGGAGGCTTCTAGGATGGGATGGTCAGAAAGTTCCTGTGATTTATTTGCAACCTTACATGTCTTAAAGCATAATAAATACTTTTTTATGGTTGCGGCAACAAATCTGAAGATGTCCTGTGCAGGAAGACTGGCTTATGGATTTAACCATTAAGCAGTTTCCCATCATTGATTTTTGTGAATGCCAGATGAGTTCCAACTGCCATGTTACCAATTGTTATCATTTCTCAACAGGTCAGACCCTCACAAACAAACAGCCTTGGGATTCCCAAAATAGCTCAGCCTGCAGCCTTGGTGCAGACTATTATAAAAGGTACCATAGCAACATGCACAAAATACTGGAGGAAACCAGCAGGTCAGGCAGCATCTATGGAAATGAATAAACATTCGATGTTGCAGGATGAAACCTTTCTTTGGGACTGAGAAGGAAGGGGGAAGATGCCAGAATTAAAAGGCAAGGGGTGGGGAAGGAGGCTAGCTGGAAAGTAATAGGTAAAGCCAGGTGGGTGGGAAAGAAAGGTCAAGTGCTGGAGAAGAAGGAATCTGATAGGATAGCAGAGTAGACCATAGGAGAAAGGGAAGGAGGAGGAGACCCAGGGGAAAGGAATAGGTAGGTGAAAGGGAGTGAAATGTCAGAGGGGAGAATAGAAGAAGGGGGTGGGTGATTTGTCTACTGCAAGAAAAACTTGATATTCATACCATCAGGTTGAAGGGTACCCAGACAGAATATAAGGTGTTGCTACTCCTCTCCGAGGGTGAAGGATATCATATGATTGATTACCCAAACTTGATGGCTGTTTTTTTTTTTGCAGCTCCACTTTATTAAGATATTTATGTAAAGAGAACTGATCGGCTAAAGCAAGTATGAATTCACTAGAAGAGGAAATTGAAGAAGTAATAATGAAAAACATGGCAAAAGATTTTGAACAAATAATTTGTATTTGTCTATGTATATATAAACATGAATTTTGTATCCAGCTATGTAAAGATGGTGGATTGATTAGTTGCATTCTTCCAATACAGACTAGATTAATTTAGGTTAAGCCTGTGGCACATGGAATATAATACAGTGAACTGTGTGTTTAACCATATATGGAAGTAGGGTAGAAGATCAGAATATGGTTCAAATGGAGTGAAGTTGTAGTGGAATCTGGGTGTTCCTCATAAATGATACACAATAAGTTAGCAGGCAACTACATTAATAAGTACTGAGATGCTAACCTTTATTACAAAGTAGATTGTCAATAAAGTAATGGGTCAGAATAAAGTAGAATTGAGAAACAATTTCTACTCTCAGTGTGGTTTTCTGGAATTCTTTGGACATCGGGTTACTGAAGCTATTGAAAGTGGATATGGAAATATTTTTGGTGTCCAAAGTTCTTGAAAATAGTTTAGAATGTGAGGCAACACGAGTGAATCTGCAGATGCTGGAAATAAATTAAAAAACACAAAATGCTGGCAGAACTCAGAAGGCCAGACAGCATCTATGGGAGGAGGTGGTGACGAAGTTTCGGGCTGAAACCCTTCATCAGGAGTGAAGTAACATGGGATGGTCAAGGGGGGATAAGAAGTGGGGTGAGGGATAAAGTAGAGAGCTGGGAAGTGATAGGCTGGAGGGAAATGGGCTAGGGGGAAGGTGGAGAATTATGGGAAATAAAAGAGAAAGAAAGGTAGGGCTGAGGGGAGAGATTATAGTGAGGGGGGAAAAGAGAGAGAAAGAGAACCAGATTAAAATAATAGATAGGGATGGGGGCAAGGGTGGGGGGCAGGGGTATCAACGGAGGTCAGTGAGTTGGATGTTCATGCCGGCAGGAAGGAGGCTACCTAGGCGGGAGATAAGGTATTGCTCCATCGACCATTGAATGTGAGGCTGTGGCTGAAAGTCTTATCGACATATAGAGCAAATTTGAGATATCACATGGTTTGAGAATAGTTCTCTTTCTTATGATCTTAGGTAATGAATATTGCTCCATAAATATTCAATCTGATTGTGTGCTTGCATTAATGATACATGTAATAGTGTAAATAGAGTAAGACTTGTTTCCTAATGAAAATTGTGATAAATTTTGCTCAATGGGATGCAGTCTCCAACAAGAGAACAGAAAAACCCACTCTGAAGTTCAACCACTGATTAAATGAAAATCCCTAAAATCTGTAAATACGTCAATAGACTATTTTTAAAGTCTAAGCCAAAGTTAAGCTTATTATCATATGCACAAGTTCATACACCTGTAAATCAAAGTACAATTTATTTAGTAGCATCGGAGGTACATAGTATCATATAAGCAGCAATCAAAAACTAAACATAAATTACACACAATTTTTACAAGAAAGAACACAATTGGAACTAGTAAGTCTATTTTAATGCAAATTGTAGCTAAGTTATTAAGAATAGGGTTTTGCCAGTTGGCTCAAGAGCTACATGGTTTAAGCAAAGTAGTAAACCTAGTGGTGAGGGACTTCAGGTTTCTGTACTTCCTGCCTGAGAGTAGCTTCATAAAGATGACATGGTCCAGATGATGTGAACCTTTGATGAGGGTTGTTACTTTCTTGTGATAGTCCCCCCTGTAGATGATATCAAAGGTGGGGAGGAACATGCCCATGATGTAGAAGGGAGACAGGACAAAGCAAAGAGAGGAAATATTAGGTAGTGCACACCAGGGCTTATATTTTGAAGATTATTAGATGATGCAGCTTCTAAAACATTGTAGCAAATTGGAGAAAAATTATCATGCTCTTTATAATACAAAAAAAGGTGAGAAAAGATGGTTGAGGGAATTGACTCTAGGATTGTAGTAAGTGGTTTTGAGAGCTCTGGATACCTTCCTTCTGGATGTGTTGGCACACTCATCCGATGAGTACAGTGTCTGACATCACCATTTTCTTTACTTTTTGAAAAGCTACCTCACACTATTTTGTCCATTGCCATTTCTTCCCAAACTGTAGTAATAAGGTTAAGTGCTGTAGTCGGGTTTGGCAGGAATCTGTTATATTAATTGACAAGTCCTAAAAAGGACCAGAACTGTGACACGTCCTTTGGCATAGGGTCATCTACCACTGCTTCAATTTTCTCAGCACGCTTGTGTAATCCTGGTGTGCCAATGGTATGACTACAATGAGTGATGCTTGACTTAAAGAATTTGCATGGATTGCACCATGCTCGGTGCCCTTAATCTTTCTTTTTTTAATACTGTCTTGAGATTTTGAAGATGTTCCTTGTCATCCTCACTGGTACCAATGATGTCATCCAGATAACACTGATTGCTTGGGCAGCCTTGTAGCACGTAGTCCATAGCTTTCTGCTAGAGTGAAGGTGCAGATGCTATTCCAAAAATAAACCTTTTATAGCGATAAAGCCCCTTACGGATGTTTCTGGTGAGAAACACTTCCTACACATTTTCCATCTCCATCTGTAGGTAGGACTTAGCTAAGTCCACGTTGATGAAGTGGTTTCCACCAGAAAAGTTTGCAAAGATATCCTCTATCCAGAGAAGAGGGTATTAATCTACTTTCAATATCAGGTTAATGATGACCTTAAAGTCACCACAGATTCTGACAAACCCATTCTTCTTGGCCATTGCAACCATGAACATTGCCCGTGGACTCCACTCAAAACTGGAAAGAATTCCTTCCCTACACAGATGGTGTAAGGGACTGGACAGAATTTGCAAAACTTGGGAAAGCCCGTCTGCATATTTATGTAACGCTATTTTATCCTTGCTAAGTTTGAGTTTTCCAGTGCTATCCTTGAACACTGCTATCGCATCATTCAGTATCTTTCTTAATTCTCTTTCAGTTGACTGGATTTCAGAAAATGTGACATGCAAATGGTGGATGGATCTCCAATAAAGTTGTGGTTGTCTCAGCCAATCATATCCCCACAATGCAGGCTATCCTGTTTTTTATCACTTACAAGCCCAATGTGGCTTGTTGGTTGTTGTAATTCAGTGTTACAGATTTCATTCCCATTGGAATTACCTTTTTTCGAATATAAGTTCTTAGTTGGAAACCTCACTTTTTTAATATACAGTATTTCTGGGGTTTTTTTGCACTTTTTAATCTATTCACTATACATACACTGTAATTGATTTATTTGTGTATTTATTATTACTATTATTATGATTTTTTCCCCTCTATTTTATGTATTGCATTGAACTGCTGCTGCTAAGTTAACAAATTTCATGTCACATGCCGGTGATAATAAACCTGATTCTGATTCTGATCTGCAGGCTTCAGTTCAGTGTCCTTGAAATTCTGTTCGAGCTCAATTTGTGGATTGACAGAAACAGCTGAGCCAGTGTCCAACGCCATTTTAATTAATTTGCTATTCATTTCTGGTGTAAGCCATATTGCTTATATCTTGTTAGTTTTCACATCGTAAACCTCAAGGTTACCAAGTCCTGTGTCACTCTCTTTGTTATCAGATTTTTCATCACGGGCATGCAGATTAGTGCTTTTTTGAAACTGCAACTTGACATTTTATCTTTTTCTCTTCCCTGAATAGTCCATTTATTTTCATCTGTCTAATATGGTCTTGTATGTGTCCTACTTCGCTGCATTTTTTTTTGTAAGTTTCACTTTTAAACCTGCATCAGTCTGGTGGATGTGAGCACCTGCCACAATTTGTTTGACCAGTCTGGTTCCTATTTAGATGTTGCAATTTTGTTCATGCTCACTTTCATTTTTGACTGCCACTCAACTGCAACTCATTTGGTGGAATTCTAAATTGAAAGCTTTATTTTAAGATTCCACAAACTAAACAATCTGTCAGTTTATTAAGCCTATTACCAAACTGACAATGCTCAGACAATCTCTTCACTTAAGTCACATATGCTAAAAAGGAGCCCCCTTCTTTTTGATTTCACTTTTAAAGCCTAATGAGTTCTGCAATCAACAATGGTTTCCATTCTAAATGTTCCTGCATTACTTTCATGATATCATCAAAGCTCACTGCAGATGGTTTGGTTGGAGCAGTTAGACTTCTAAGCAAGCTGTATGCCTTAATATCAAATGCACTCAGCAAAATTGGCACATGATTCTCATCGGCTTTTTCATTTGCTTCAAAATACGGCTAAATTTGCTCAGTATACAATACTCATTTATCTCTTGTGCAATTGAACATATCAATCTTTCCAATGTAGCCAGCCATTTCTGCTTCTTTTTTGGAATTTATGATTATTAACACACAGTACTCAATTTTATGAACCCATGACTTTGTCCATTTCCTCCAACCATTTTTTTAAACTCGGCTGACTTTCTCCCCTTGCAAAGAAACAAAAACAAACTGCTCTGTTTTTTTTTACACTGGATCACTTCAACAGGTAAGTAGCCACCTTGGGTTCATATAAAACTTTTTTATTGCCACTGTCGAATTTTGTAACTCCAAAACATAAAAAGTAATTGGAAGGAAAACACAGAGCTGGGAATAATTTGTGTATGTTTGGCTTTTACTTTAAGCAAGATGCACACATACGGTAGTGTCCTAACGTATGCAATTTATGTGTTTTTATATATAGCCAGCAATTAATTATTTAAACAAATAAAGAATGCTTACTCATACAATATATTTACAATATCACCCAAATGTTAATGAAATATTAAATACACAAATACAACAAGCAGTAAAGTAAAAAAAGGGAAGTTCAAATACCTGAGAAGATTTCTTCTTAAAATTAAGTGAAACTGTATTTTTTAAAAGTGAAAATAAAGGTAGAGATAAATTCTTGCTCATAGGAACTAATAAATGATTCCTTAAGATTACCATAGCCAGGGAGTTAGCTCCCACTACCTATTAAATGCTTCCAAAAGTGTGTGCCTCAAATAGCCTCTGACAACCAAGCCCAGCTCCTGGCCTTCACATATGGCTTAGCTATTAAGCCCAATGGAAACCCTTCTACTGACAGGAGAAGGGGCAAATGTGGGTTACTGGTGCTTTAAAACCAATGGGTTTGGGTAAATGAGGCTCATCAGCCATGGTTGGAAACTCGTCTAGGAGAAGGAATACTCTGATCTCAAAGCTCCACAGGTTTGCAACTATACCTAATCAAGAGGAAGGCTTCAGAAGTAAACTCTAAGGAAAACTCTAAGGCTGGCATACTTAAGGCAGTCCTACATCGAGTTCAATTCTAACTAGCAACTCTTACCAAACTACATCGGTCTCTGTTATTCCTTTGGATTCATCAGCTGCATGGAGAGGGATTGCCTGCTGCATGGGCAGCAACTTGCTCTCCATATTGTATTGTCCTGAGTTGCATATTGGCTTGCGTATTCATAGACATTTAGAACACTACATCCATGGTTGACACCGACCAATAGAGAGCCTAAGAAGTAGCAACAACAGGTACAATATATTGCACATTAACAACATCCTCAAAATGTTGGCTTGGATGCACCAGTTGTAATAGGCTTCAGTAGATTAGTATGACATTCCAAGGAGGGCTTTGGGGAACTATACCTGGATGTACCTGCTCTAATTGTTCCACTGCATTTTCAATATTAGGATATATTTGGATTGTCTCTGGAATAGTTAGAGCCCAAAGACTCATTTCAGTTTTATTGGCATCATTAATGCATTAGCATGTGCTGCTTGCATTCCTGAAGCTGTTCTATAATTAATATTTCAATAGAATTATTAACATGAAATATCAGTCTTAATTTTCAGCTGAAAATTTTTATATTGCATTAAGTTATACAAATCCTTCAAACTCATGGTTATATGATGATGAGCTCTTGATATTTCAGAGTTAACTCACCCAGCGATCCATACTGATTTGCGATGTGGGCCAAATTTCTTCCTTAATGGAAATCATTGATTTGTAAAAAAAAAA
Organism: Hemitrygon akajei; assembly: GCF_048418815.1. NCBI lineage: Eukaryota > Metazoa > Chordata > Chondrichthyes > Myliobatiformes > Dasyatidae > Hemitrygon > Hemitrygon akajei. The sequence continues at coordinate 114,069,197 of NC_133125.1, forward strand.
TATACATTGATAAGGCTAGATAGCTTTGGGATTTTGAAGCATCGTGAATTTGTGGATAACCATGGCTGAAATGTATTATAACAAGAAAGAATTAGAGAATAGTTTTAAATGGCATATATTCAGTGATGAATATCACCTTAGTTTTCAGTAAAGCATCACACAAGAAAACAGAAACAAGTTTGTTTGTTGTCTAAAGGTATGGCAGTAGGGATAACCACCTCCTTACTTTCTAATTTATTCAATTGACCAATTGCAAAGTACTATGGATGCTGGAATTTTGCTGCAAAAGAGTATTTTGGAATGTATTAAGTTCTCAGAAGATGACATTTGTAACCTCAGTTAATATTTGAAGTCACTGATATTTGACCACAGCAACATGAAATATCAATAGCAATATATGAGCAGTCCCAGCACCTTCTGCACTTCTAATATACAAGTAGAGTTCCGATGAAATTGCTTTTGGTTCTGTTGGTGAAATCACTTTTTTCATTGTGAAGAATTCCTTATTCCTGTGATAACCAAATTGAAACAGATCATTCCGGAATTAGTTAACAGGTCAGGCAGTATCTATGTGTTTCATCTGATGAGATCATCAAGTGAAGTGTTAGATTTGTTTCTCTCTCTGCAGATGCTAATTATGTTATTAAACATTTCCAGTACTTCTTTGTTTTGATATCAGGTTATTAAAGCAAACTGCAGGTGCTAGAAATCTGGAAAAAATCAGAGAATACTAAAAATATTTAATAACAACATGCCAACTTGTAAAACAGACCACACCAGAGCCTGGTTAAGATCCAAGCTTGGGTGTTAGCAATTGTCAATAAGAATGCTCAACAAGGAAACTAACACTTATGAAACTTACAATCACTACTGGGTCACCAAGCACCAATATTCAACTTGTTACCACTGACCAGAGATTTACTTGCAGCTCTGTGTTTATAGCAATGTGGCAGAGAGTGCTTCTTCTCCTTTGATCCCCATAAACTTTTCATCAGTTGCAAACATCAAGTTAGAATTATTTGAAATAAAGCATCCATAACTTTCACTAGTCACAGAGGTACACACTAGTCAGAGGTGCAACCATGATAACTTACTTATGAAATACTATGATTTCTCTTTCAAAGTAAGGCAAAACCCACAAACAAATAAAAAAAACTGTTGACCAGTTCCACCAGTCGGAGGAAAGTGGTGGTGGAGGGAACTGTTTGGGTCTGGTGTCCAAAAAGACTCAGAGAGCTTTGAGGCCTTCCTGAATGAGGCGTATAGGGACTGGACATTCATAGTGAAAATAAGATGAAGGGGTCAGGGAGCCTGAAATCATTAAAAAGATCAAGAGTGTGTGGTGTCACGGAGGTAGTTAGGAAAGGACTGAAACAAGGGGAACATTCCATATTCAATAAATTCAGCATCACCAAAATAGAATTCAGCAGGCCAGGCAGCATCTATGGAAAAGAGTAAACAGATGACGTTTCGAGCCATGACCCTTTACCATCTTCACCGTCCCCTCTGACGTTCCCCTCTCTGAGGCAGAACATTCTGTCCTTAGTAAGGGCCTCGCCTTTGTCTCCCTGTGCCCACATCTCAATGAGTTCCCCGTCTGCCATGAAGCTGAACTCTTCTTTCACCGTCTCTGTCTCCATGCCTACTTCTTTGGTAAGGACTCTCCAGCCTTCACCGATGACCCTTTCACCCATCTTCAAATTTCCTCCTCTTCCTGGACACCCTCATCTGGTCTTCTGCCTGTTCTGGATCGTTTCATTGCTAAATGCTGACGAGACATCAGCCATCTTGAATTCACCTCTCCTCTCTCCAATTCTAACCTTGCTCCTTCTGAACACACTGGTCTCCACTCTGCCTGCACTCAACCTAATCTCACACCATCAAACCTGCAGATAAGGGGAGAGGGAGTTCTGCAGTAGTCTAGTTGTCTTCCCTCTACCTTGCTGAGGCCAGGAGACAGCTCTCAGATACCTCCTCTAACTTACCCCTTGATCAGGACCCCGCTAAGGAAGACCAGGCCATTGTTTCTCACACCATCACTGACTTTATCAACTCTGGGGATTCCCCATCCAGTCATAGCTCTCATACCCCACACCTCCCTTTCCTACCTCCTATACCCAGGATCCACAAACCTGCCAGTTCAGGTAGATCCATTGTTTCTGCTTGTTCCTGCCCCACCAAGCTTATTTTGGCATACCTCGACTCAGGTTTATTCTCCCTGGTTCAGTCCCTTCTTACCTCCCTCTGTGACACCACATGCTCTTGATCCTGATCTTATTTTCACTATGGATATCCAGTTTTATAGACCTCAATCAGGAAGGCCTCAAAGCTGTCTAGTTCTTTCTGGACATCAGACCCAACTAGTTCCCCTCCAACACCACTCTCCTCCAACTGGTAGAACTGGTCCCTTTATAATTTCTCCTTTGGCTCCTCCAAACAGAAGGTGTAGATATGGGCACAGGCATGGATCCAGCTATGCTTGCCTTTTTGTCAGCTACGTGGAAAAGTCTATGTTCCAATCCTACACAGGTATCACACCCCAACTTTTCCAATGCATTGGTGCTGCTTCCAGTGCCCATACTGAGCTTGTTGATTTTGTCAACTTTGCCTCCAACTTCCACCCTGCCATCAAACTTACCTCATCCATTCCGTACACCTCTCTCTCTTCCCTTTCTCAATATCTCTGTATCTATCTCTGTAGACAGCTTATCTATTAATACCTTTTATAAACCTACTGATTCTCTGATCTACCTGGACTATACCTCTTTCCACTCCGTTACTTGTAAAAATGCCATCCCCTCTTCTCAAATCTTCCATCTCGCCACATCTGTTCTCAGGATGAGGCTTTTCATTCCAGAAGTAAGGAGATGTCCTCATCTTCAACGAAAAAGGCTTCACTTCCTCCAACATCTGCACTTCCTTCACAGACAGACAGACAGACATACTTTATTGATCCTGAGGGAAACTGGGTTTCATTACAGTCGTACTAACAAGAATAGTGTAGACATATAGCAATATAAAACCATAAATAATCTAATAATAATAATAAGAAGAAGAAGAAGAAGTAAATTATGACAAGTGGAAATAAGTCCAGGACCAGCCTATTGGCTCAGGGTGTCTAACTCTCCGAGGGAGGAGTTGTAAAGTTTGATGGCCACAGGCAGGAATGACTTTCTATGACGCTCAGTGTTGCATCTCGGTGGAATGAGTCGTTGGCTGAATGTACTCCTGTGCCTAACCAGTACATTATGGAGTGGATGGGAGACATTGTCCAAGATGGCATGCAACTTGGACAGCATCCTCTTTTCCAACACCACCGTCAGAGAGTTCAGTTCCACCCCCACAACATCACTGGCCTTACAAATGAGTTTATTGATTCTGTTGGTGTCTGCTACCCTCAGCCTGCTGCCCCAGCACACAACAGCAAACATGATAGCACTGGCCACCACAGACTCGTAGAACATCCTCAGCATCGTCCGGCAGATGTTAAAGGACCTCAGTCTTCTCAGGAATAGAGACGGCTCTGACCCTTCTTGTAGACAGTCTCAGTGTTCTTTGACCAGTCCAGTTTATTGTCAATTCGTATCCCCAGGTATTTGTAATCCTCCACCATGTCCACACTGACCCCTTGGATGGAAAGAGGAGTCACCGGTGCCTTAGCCCTTCTCAGGTCCACCACCAGCTCCTTAGTCTTTTTCACATTAAGTTGCAGGTGATTCTGCTCACACTATGTGATAAAGTTTACCACTGTAGCTCTGTTCTCAGCCTCATCTCCCATGCTGATGCATCCAACTATGGCAGAGCCATCAGAAAACTTCTGAAGATGGCAAGACTCTGTGCAGTAGTTGAAGTCCGAGATTTAGATGGTGAAGAGAAAGGGAGACAGGACAGTCCCCTGTGGAGCCCCAGTGCTGCTGACCACTTTGTCTGACACACAGTGTTGCAAGCGCACATACGGTGGTCTGTCAGTCAGGTAATCAATAATCCATGACACCAAGGAAGCATCCACTTGCATCACCCCACCAGGGATAGGGTTCCTCTTATCTTCACCTACTAGACCACCAGCCTCAGCATCCAGAACATAATTCTCTGTAACTTCCATCATCTCCAACGGGATCCCACCACCAAGCACATCTTCCCTCCTCTTTCACTTTCCACTTTCCATGAGGATCGCTCCCTATTCAACTCCCTTGTCTATTCATCCCTCCCCACTGATCTCCTTCTTGGCACATCCTTGCAATTGGAACAAGTGGCAAACATGCCCCTACATCTCCTCCCTCACTACCATTCAGGGCCCCAAACAGTCCTTCCAGGTGAGGGAACACTTGGCCCGTGAGTTTATTGGGATCATCTGCTCTATTTGGTGTTCCCAGTGTGGCCTCCTGTATATCAGTAAGACCCGACATAGGTTGGGAAACTGCTTCGCTGAGCATCTATGCCCTGTTGGCCAGAAAAAGCAGGATCTCCAGTGGCCACCCATTTTAATTCCACTTCCCATTCCCATTCTGACATGTCAATCCATGTCTTTCTCTACTGCGGTGATGAAACCACACTCAGGTTGGAGGAGCAACACCTTATATTCCACCTGGATACCCACCACCTGATGGCATGATAATCAATTTCCCAAACTTTGATAATGGCCCTCCCCTCTCCTTCACCTTTCCTCATTTCCATTTCCCTCTCTCACCTTTTCTCCTACCTGCCCATCACTTCCCTCTGGTGCTCCTCCCTCTTCCCTTTCCTTCAATGGCCTTCCGTCCTCTCTTGTCAGACTCCACTTCTCCAGTTCGTTATCTCTTTCATCAATCAACTTCCCAGCTCTTTACTTCACCCTTCCACCTGTCTGGGTTTCACCGATCACCTACTACCTTGTATTTCCTCCTCCCCTTCCCCACCTTCTCACTCTGACTTCTCATCTTCTTTCACCATTCCTGATGCATGGTCACAGCTGGAAACATCAACTGTTCACTCTTTTCTATTGATACTGCCTGGTCTACTGAGTTCCTCCAGCATTTTGTGTGCGTTGGTTGGAATTCCAGCATCTGCAGATTTTACTTTGTTTGAGACCAAAATAGAAATGTCAGTTTAGCAGATGTTCCTATTAATAAATAAATATCAAATTTTCTCAATCAATAGCACATCTTGTCTTTAGGTTACTGCACAATCATGGTGAAGTATCAACAGTCACAAGAATGATCAAGTGGATGCTGACACAGCAAAGTCCCATTCAAACTCCTATGACTCCTGTAATTATGAAACACGGGATGGCACATTAGCATAACGGTTAGCACAATTGCTTTACAGTGCCAGCTGTGAGATCGGGATTTGATTCTTGCCACTGTCTGAAAGGAGTTTGTACATTCTCTTTATGATGGTGTGGGTTACCTCCAGGTGCTCTGGTTTTCTTCCACATTCCAAAGACATACAGGGAGGGTTAGTGAGTTTTGGGCATACGTTGGGGCCAACGGAGGCGTGGCAACATTTGCGGGCTGCCCAGCTTAATTCTCGTTGACTTGATTTGATGCATTTCATTGTGTGTTTCAATGTACACATGACAAAGAAAGCTAATCTTTAATATTTAAAAATGGTTGAAGCAATGACCTAACCTTTTGTGATATGCTCAGAGTGGAATAGCTGGCCCAACAACACTCCAATATGACGGTTGAATGCATGGAAGATGCCTCTGGCTGCATCACTCATATCCTAAGAACAACTACAAATGTAACCTTCACTGATTTAGTGCAGGTTGATAATGCATTTTGCAAAGTATAAATATAAATCTAGAACGATTATTGTTTACCAACTGGCTTGTTAATTGTTAAGTATGAACTAAATGATGGTCTCCTCATACAAACGGACATAATTACATGATAATGAGAATACAAGGAATAATGACAATTAACATCTGCTGCATTTAAACATCCATTTGGTGCTAAAGTGATAAACAATTATAAGACTTTATAGCTTTTTTTCTATACTGTCTCATTTATTTGACATATGATTCATCATGCTTAGAAGACACACTGGGTGGAAAATTCCACTCAACTGTAATCACTAAAAAGAAGGTTCCATCAGTGAGAAATTAAGTAACATTTCTTCATTAGTTAGCTTTCATTTTCTAACAGCCATATTATAGCAGATTTAAGGAAAATTTAAGAAGTCAAAAAAATAAGCGTACAGCAACAGACACTAAATTTTAAGCAATTTTTAAAAGTTCAACTTTCCATCATTGCATTCACTACTTTGAATCTCGGTATCATTACATATGTGTGAGATCTTCTTGTAAATTTTTTACTCAAGTTGTCAGCATTATGTATTCAAGTAAAGCATAATTATACATCGGTTGTTTCCATCTCAAGTCTCATGTCATACAATTGCCTGGATGACAGGATACTTTGTCAACAAAGTAATCACTACCTCAATTCTCTACACTTAAATATATTTGCTAGGAAGAAGAATCGGTATTTCATACTATGTACTGTAAATTAATTCCCCAGTATCAATTTTTGGAATATGTTAAGCATGTCAGTGTTTTTTGTGAACATACAATCAAAGACCAGAGGTTTTCCTCTTAATAACTGATTGCTAAAGGTCAGAACAACAATTTAAGAAATACTGTGGAAATTTGAGTTGCTGTTGAGATACATAGGCAGGAAGTTTGTGTAGAACCAGCTTCTACCTCTTTTCAAAGTTTCAAAGTGCATATATCATCAAAGAATGTCAATTATATAACCTTAAGATTTTTCTGCTTACAGCCAGCCACAAAGCAAGAAACCCAAAAGGACCCAATTTAAAAAAAAATCGCCCAGTTCGCAGATGAAAGAGGGAAAAAAAACACAAATCATGCAAACGGTAAAAGCAAGCAACAGTATTCAGAACCAAATTGAGTCCATAGCCTTGCAGCCCAGAGCAGCCAGAGTAGGCCCATCCCTCAGTCTCAGTTCATCGCACGGCGGGGCAAATCGTTGCAAAGTTCACAGTCACAATGTTCAGAGCAGATGGAGCTGTTCCACCACATCAGTGCTGTGGAGGGAGGAGTAAATGTCATGGAAGAGTGACTGGGATCGGCCTAACCTTCCCCTCCAATCCTGACACCCTGACTTTTCAGTCTACCTGGACTGCCGTTTAAATTATCCAAGCACCAGGTTGTCCCCCGCAATAGGACCCGAGTCCCACCACAGCGATGCACTCTGGGATTGTACTCCACTGCTGCCCAGCCAGTGGCTGTTCTCAACCTTTACAAATCAGCTTGGCACTTACATTGATCCAGCCTCACTCCCAGGTTTGGAGGATGGACTCCAAAATGCCTCCGCACCAACTCTTCTCCAATTTCTTAGCTCCATCTCCGAATCCATCTCCGTCTCAAACATGCCTCAACCTTACTTCCTCTGGAACATGCCACACTCTGACTTTGCACTGTACCTGCATGGCTCAACTCCCGAGTCAGCCTCACCTTCACTCATCTCTTCATTGTTTGTGGTCATAGTTTACCATGATTTACCACAGAAAAAGTGTTGTTAATAAAGTATTTAGTTGTATTTAGGCCTGGAATGGTGTTGGAGGATGAATGAAGGTGATGAGTGAGAGCTGGTGGTTGAGCCGTTGAAAGGGTTGGATATGCTACTGCAACTGAAGAAGATGCTGTACTCATAAACAGGAACCCATGAGGCAGGCAGAGGAAATTTGGCCCTTTCAGTTTTTTGGTTGGATGCAACTGTGCCCCAGTCAATGGAATTAAATTTTGCTGGATCTCATGCAACATTGATACAAATTGATGCTGTTGCCCCCAGTTGTTTAGTAAACCTTTCTTTTGGTTTGGTGCAATGGTGTATTAAGATCAAGGTGGCAGACAAATGTCCATCCTATCGACTACCAGCTACGGTGCACATAACATAGAGCATTGTTCACTATAGCATTGGATAGGCTATTCATCCCATGATACTGGGCATATCTTAATGTTCTTAATGATAAAGATCCTCCCCACTTACTAGTATACTATGCATACCTTTCCATTCTCTTTATGATCATGTATCTATCACCAACTGCATACTTCCACTTGAAGAGCCTTGAAGAGGTAAAGCCTTAAGATCACCACTCTGACTATATCTACTAAGTCAACGGCTGCTGATCTCGCCCCTGCCTTCTATTAATTTGCTCTTACTAATTAATCCCAAATGCCAATTAGTCACTGGTCAAACCATTATTATGTTGCTGCAAACTGCTGTTGTCTTTATTTTCCTCGGGCGGTGGACCTGATTGAAGCCCCCTCCTCTCCAAATTTCCAATGTCCGGACTATCCATTGGTCAAAGTTCTATTTTGGTTCCATTTCTAGCACCCATTCTGTTTGATTTGAGCACTGTTGTGTTTAGAATATGTAATTGATGTCATAGCTGTGAAAACAATTGTGTTGATTGTTATATCTATAAATAAATTGCGAACTGTCTACCTTCATGTTACAGAAGCTGTACCTCTGCTACACAGCAAGTCAGGCAGCATCTATGGAAATGAATAAGCAGTCGACGTTTCAGGCCAAAACCTTTCTTCAGGACCAGGAAGGAAGTGGGAAAATGCCAGAATAAAAAGATGGAGGGGGAGGGCAACAAGGCTATCTGGTAGGTGACAGGTGAAGCCAGGTGGGTGGGAAAGTTCTGGACCGGAGAGTGGACCATATGAGAAAGGGAAGGAGGAGGTGACCCGTGGGAAGTAATAGGTAGGTGAGTAAAAGGTCAGAGTGGGGGAATAGAGGAGTAGGTGTTTGGTTACTAGAAGGAGAAATTCATGTTCATGCCATCAGCTTGGAGGGTACAAAGACAGAATATAAGGTGTTGCTTCTCCACAATGAAGGTATTTGTCCTTGCAAACAGGAACAGTAAAGAACTTATCAGAACATAATCAGCACAGTGGAACTGATGAAATTGCTAGGTTACTGACTTTGGATGAAATAGGTCTTTTGTTACTTGATGCACTGCATTACTGAGGCAATCGGTATCATTAGTGAGGAATAAGGACATGGCAAAGGGATAATCAACTTTTTGACTGTCTCCATGGAAGAAGACATAGGTGTATAAAAAGGCACAAATAATCTATGAAAAATCAAACACCTGAAAATCTAGTGAGAATGAAGAAAGCGAAGAAGAATTAATTGCCAATAATTTTAAAAAAGGTTCTAAAGAGGTTAGAGAAGGGAATACTTGTTGGAATAATCTACTGGAGTTTGTCTGAGGATGTAATGATCAAAATAGGTAAGGGAAACCAATAGAAATGGTGTATTTAGACTTTCATCAGGCCCTACTCAGAAATTGAACAACGTGGTTAGAATATTTGGAAATAAGACTCTATACTGACATGGAATTTCAGGCTCAAATCAAAGTGTATGAATAGATGGATCTCTCTCAGATTGGCCTCATATGACAAATAGAGTACTCCAGGAATTAGTGTTTGAACTTCATTAAAATTATGAATCTTAAATCAACAATTTGTATAAGACAAATGTCACATTTCCAAATTTGTTGGTGATTTAAAATGAAATAGTATTGTAAATAAGAAGAAGGATGTAAAAATGCTTACCATGAGATCTGGATAAGTTGAAAGATTGGGCAAGATCATAACAGATGCAGTGTAATGTAAAATAAATGTGAATTTATCCACTTTAGTGCACAAAATAGAGAGGCAACATATTTTTTAAATGGTGAGAAATTGGGTAATGTTGATGTTCAACATGAAAGAGGTATCTATACTAATGAAGGAATCAATAAAAATGGCAAATGCTTTATTTCAATACCTACTAATTGTGTACAGATGATATTTACTGCTAAATATATCGGCAATGAAGTGATCGTACTTTTGCTCCCTCAACCTTAAGAAGGAAATACTTGTAACGTTGGAGTCTAATAAAAATTCACAAGACAAGGTTCTGAATTTACCCCACGATTAACTATTAAGTAATACTTAATACTAGTCTCCTGTATTAAGTAGACTAGTCCTACATCCTCTAGAGTTTAGAATAATGAGAAGAGATCTCACCAAGACTTTGAAAAGTCATATAGCATTCAACAGGGTTGATGCTTCCCTTGTCAGAACAGATGAGAATTAAGGGTCTCAAAATATGTAATAAGCCATTTAGGACTACAATGAACACTGGAGATCAGCAACTATCTGCCAGGGGCTAGTCCCCCCATCGATGCTGCACTCCAGTGTTTTCTCCCTGGAAGACAAGTTGGATTGCCTCACTTGCGGTAGACAAAGTGTAAGACAAACTAATTTGCCTTCATCTGCAGCTGAACTAGCAGGAGATGATGTACTGCTGTGTGATTGTTCTTGCAAAAATGTGGCTCCAGGACACTACCCAATGAACCATCAATCTTCCGGCAAAGTGCTAGTACTATTTTTTTGTGATTATATGTGTTATTGCAACTATATCTGCTATGTTCTGTGTGCTGTGTGAGATTGTGTGTATTGTATCTTGCATCTTGGCCTTGGAGGAACAGTGTTTCATTTAGGCTACATCCACACTACGCCGGATAAATCCGTAACCAAAGCTTTTTCTCTTCGTTTTTACCCTCCATCCACACTAAAATGGCGTTTTCGTCCCCCGAAACTAGAACTTTTCAGAAACGTTTTCCAGGGTGGGTATTTTTGAAAACGCTGCTCGGGCAGATCAGTGTGGATGGGGTAACCGGAGACTTCTGAAAACGCTATCAGACAACAACGCGCTATTTCATTGTTTTCTTGAATGCAACCTAACAATTTCAGAACAGACAACAATGAGACTGAAGCCAGAAGAATTAGAAATGTACTCACCAAATACTTGCTGACCCATAACTTACTGAATAAATGTATACTGTACTCATTTTGCCTATTTTTCTCTCCTTGCTTGTATGAAGGTGGTTTACCTATTTATGTAGGTACTTCTCTGACAATAGATGTGTAACAGCCTAATGTAACATTGTATGGAAATACAAGATAATACTGATGCAGACATGTTTTACACATTTAACAAGGTGCTTTATTAATGCAACAGAGTTAGTCAGTTTTTCAGTGTTCGTCGTTGGCGGGATCAATCTGTCCATGAACTCCCTGTCGGTTGCCGCCATACGCTCCAGTATTTGTTTTTTTTTAGTTTTAAGTTCTCCTGCACGAAAGCCAACAGCTGTCGGTCGTTTCAAGTTTTTCTAGTCTGTAACTACTGTTATGATACCAGCCCCCTCCTTTGTGAGAATTGCAAGAGCCCTAGTGAAAGGGGGGGTCAATGACCCAAGAGAGAGAGAGAGACAGGCTGAATGGACACAGGAAATGGAAAGACATTCCACTGGGACAAAAGCTGGTGACTGTGGCATTGTTCTCAGGAGACACCTGGGAACTGCAGACGTGCCAACTCGCAGGGACATTGTAAAGCCCTCGGGCAAAGTGGGCTGGTTGAGAGAGAGATTGCATCACCTGCAACCTGATTGACACCTGAGATCCCGTGAGGCAGTATAAAGAAGGGTCTGAAAGAGGACGACCCTCAGACGCACCAAGGAGACACCAAGAAGCACGATAACGCTTCCCGTGGGAACGGGAAGCCATTTTGAAATAAGCCACGTGCGTTAAATTCCGAATGCGGGGTTTGTGGCTGGAACCAACGGAAGATCGCTTTTAACTAACAACGGGGAAGATCGCTCCCCTGATTCCACGGATGTTTTGGGGCAAGTTTTTCCGTTTTATCTCTCTCTCTCTCCAACACGTGAAACCAAAAGCCTGCAGACTTCAGAGTGACTCTTTATATTTCCAATTGGACTCAGTATTATATACCCTAGACAACGAAAGAGCTTATTTCTGATTGATTATGGTTACACCGGTGTTTTAGATTGAGTTTTGACGATTTGAATGTTTTGTATTAACCATACGTTTGTGCCCTTATTGAATAAAACGTTTGAAAATAGTAGCATCCGACTCAGCTGATCCACCTATCTTTGCTGGTAAGTTACCTGGTTACGGGGTTTTCGTAACAAGTGGGGGCTCGTCCGGGATTTGACACCAAAACGGGGGGAGGTCAGTGAATCGGGCTGTAAGTCCAAACTTAAATCTGGTTACGCAGGTAGTCAGACGGGAAACCAGCAAAGATGGATGTGTCGGAATTTAGGAGAAACCCGACGGTAGAGGCGCTAGGGAAGGCTACAAAATCAGACTTAGTGAGTTTGGCGCAGGCCTTAGACCTCACAGCGGTGAAGCCAGCAATGAAAAAGCAGGAAGTGCTAAGGGTCATACAACAGCATTACGTTGGGAAGAAGGTGTTTACAGCTGAGGATTTGGAAAATATTCCCGAAAGGAGATTAGTGAGTGGGACAAATCAGGCAGAGTTGGAGAAAGCAAGGCTGGAACATGAGTTTAAAATAAAGCAGCTAGAAATAGACGCAGCTCAGAAGGCTGCAGAGAGAGAAGCCGAGAGAGCCGAGAGGGAAAGAGAGCAGGTGTTCAAACTAAAGCAGCTAGAAGCAGAAGAGAGAGAGAAACAGAGGAACTATGAATTGGAGCTGGACATGCGGAAACAAGAGCGAAGAACTCAAGGGGGAGAGAAAGAGGGGTTTGACATTAGTCGGGCGTTGAGGTTGGTCCCCCCGTTCGAGGAGACGGATGTTGATAGTTATTTCTTGCTCTTTGAAAAGGTGGCAGAGAATCAGCAGTGGCCCAGAGAGCAATGGGTGGCGTTGTTACAAAGTGTGTTACGAGGAAAAGCACAGCGGGTATATGCCGCGCTGCCCACAGAAAGGGACGGGAATTATGATCAAGTAAAGGAGGCCATTCTCCGAGGTTACGAGTTAGTACCTGAGGCGTATAGACAAAGGTTCCGAAATTTAAAAAGAGGGTGGAATCAAACGTATACCGAGCTAGCCCATGAGAAGGGTGTGCTCTTGAATCGTTGGTGCACAGCTGAAAAGGTGGCCGAGGACTATGGGCGTCTCAGGGAGCTAGTTTTGATTGAGGAATTTAAAAGTTGCGTTCCGGAAGAGATCCGAATGTATTTAAATGAGAGGACGAATCAGTCCATCTCAGAGATGGCTAGGCTGGCAGATGAATATGCCCTAACCCACAAGACAAAGTTTTCCTCGCCAAAAAGTTACCCGAGAGACCGTCGGAACGGTAGGGACAGTCCGCCGGCTAAGGGAGAAACTCCACCGGGAGCTAGCACAAAAAGTGAGGATAACAGACAAGAAACCTGGAGATCTCCTGGTTTCAACTGTTTTAATTGTGGAAAGGTGGGACATATTGCATCAAAATGCACTGCTCCGAGGAAGGAGTCGGAACGAGGGAAAGCAGCTATTTCCATAGGCTGTGTTGCGTCGATCCGAAAATCGACAAGCAGGCCCCAGACAGATGGAATACAGGAGGGGCGGGAGACATTTAGGTCCGAAGGAACCGTGGCTTTGAAGGAAGGGGACCCCCCAATTCCCGTACGAATTTGGAGAGACACGGGGGCGGAACTATCGTTAATTAGCCGTAATGTGTTAAAATTCGGCCCTCGCACGGGGGAGGTAGCCCTTAGAGGTATCGGGAACCGAACCGAGGTCGTGCCTTTGCATAGGGTCTTTCTAGATTGTGAGTTGGTGTCGGGACCAGTAGATCTGGGGGTCCTGCCGGAATTGCCAGGAGAAGGAGTGGACGTCCTTCTGGGTAACGACCTAGCGGGTGGGAAGATGGGTGCCGCCGTGAAGCTGACCACCCAGCCCGTGAGAGTTGAAGACCCTCCCTCAGAAAAAAAAATTCTATCCCGCATGTGCGGTCACTCGCAGCATGTCGAAAAGGGCCGCTGAGACAGAGAGCGGGTGGAATCTGGCCAGTTTTGATTTGGCCGAAACTTTTTTACCGACTCTGTACCAACGAGAGTCCGAGGAAGGGAAAACGGTGAGTAGGGAGGAACGAGTGGGAAATAGAGAGGAGGTAGACCGGTCCTTAGCCAGAAGAGAGTTTGTACGGGAACAGAATGGTGACGAGGAGCTGGTATCATTGAGAGAGTCGGTTCTCTCCGAGACTGAACTGGAGGCAGAGCCAGAGGGTTATTATCTCCAGGAGGGGGTGTTGATGAGGAAGTGGAGACCCCCTGCGGTGCAGGCCGATGAGGACTGGGCGGTGCTACGTCAGATAGTAGTCCCGAAAGTATATCGGAACGACATTCTTGACTTAGCCCATAAGGGACCTTTAGGCGGGCATTTGGGAATAAAGAAGACCGTAGAGCGGGTTCAGAGGGAATTCTATTGGCCCAATCTGAGGAAAGATGTTACTGAGTATTGTAAAAGATGTCATACCTGCCAGGTGGTGGGTAAGCCGAATCAAGTTATCCCTAAGGCCCCCCTCCGACCTATTCCCGCATGTGAGGAGCCTTTCTCCCGAGTCATTGTGGATTTTGTGGGACCCTTACCTAAAACTGCGAGTGGGCGGCAGTATATCATGACCCTGATGTGTGCCGCTACACGATTTCCCGAGGCCGTGCCTCTGGGTAGTATTAGGACCTCTGCGGTGGTGAAGGCCCTTATCAAATTCTTTACCACCGTGGGGCTTCCCAAGGAGATACAATCAGACCAGGGAAGTACATTCACGTCGAACGTATTTCGGCAGATGATGACCCAGCTCGGGGTGAGGCAGATTATGGCCTCTGCGTACCACCCGGAGTCACAGGGAGCGTTGGAAAGGTTCCACGCTACCCTAAAGACCATGCTTAAAGCTTATTGCCAGGAGAACGTTCGAGACTGGGATGAGGCTTTACCCCTTTTGTTATTTGCCGTAAGGGATACAGTCCAGTGCTCCCTGGGGTTCAGTCCGTTTGAACTGGTTTTCGGTCACAGGCCCAGGGGACCCCTAACCCTACTGAAAGAAAAATGGTCTAACCCGACCGCCCAAGTCAGTGTGGTCGACTATGTGCTGAAATTCCGGGAAAGACTGCGTCAAGTATGCGCCTTGGCAAACGAAAACCTTAAAGCCTCTCAGGAAAAGATGGGTCAGTGGTATAACCAGAGAGCGAGAGAACGAGAGTTTCACGTGGGCGACCGGGTCCTGGTCCTATTCCCGGTAGCTACTCACCCTCTGGGGGCGAGGTTTCAAGGACCATATACAGTGCGTAAGAAAATAGACTCGCTGAATTACGTGATCGAAACCCCCGACCGACGAAAGCCGACCCAGTTAGTTCACGTGAACATGATAAAAGGGTATCACGAACCCACCCCCCCGGTTGTTGGCGCGGCTATGAAAGCCGATGAAGTTGGGGGGGACGGTAAGGAGGAACCAGAACGGTTCGACAAGATAGGTATAGTCCCTACCAGATTAGAGAACTCTGTCGTATTGGCGAATCTTGCGGGTAAAGTTGGCCACTTAAAGCCTGAACAGCGGGAGCAGGTAATACAGCTCGTTAACCGGCATGCAGACTTATGCCCAGATGTTCCCCGAAGGTGTAATGGGACACAACATGATGTGATAGCTACCTCAACCCAACCTATTAAACAAGCCCCTTATCGGATGAATCCTGAGAAAAGCCAGCTGGTAGAGAAGGAGATTGAACATATGCTAGCTGCTGGGATAATCCGCGAATCCTCATCCGCGTGGGCTTCTCCTTGCGTGGTTGTCCCAAAGCCGGACGGGACCATACGATTCTGTACCGATTATCGGAAGGTCAACGCGGTTACCCAGACCGATGCTTACCCTCTTCCCCGGGTGGATGATTGCATTGATCAACTGGGGAAGGCAAGGTACATCACAAAAATTGACTTGCTAAAGGGGTACTGGTGCGTTCCTTTAACGGACCGGGCTCGAGAGATTTCAGCCTTTGTCACCCCGTCTGGGTTGTACGAGTACAACGTTATGCCGTTTGGGATGAAAAATGCCCCAGGGACATTTCAGCGGATGATAGACGCTGTGATAAAGGGGTTAACCCACACCAAGGCTTATCTTGACGATGTGGTAGTTTGGAATGACACCTGGGAGGAGCATCTGAGGGCTGTAGAAAGTTTGTTTACCCGAATGTCGGCAGCCCACCTTACGGTAAACCTCGCTAAGAGTGAGTTTGGTCATGCCACGATCACCTATCTGGGGTATGTGGTGGGAGACGGGCAGTTGGCCCCTGTGCAGGCGAAGGTCCGGGCTATTTCCGAGGTCCCGGTACCCTCCAATAAAAGGGCCCTGAGGAGGTTTCTGGGCATGGTGGGATACTATCGGAAATTCTGTAAAAATTTTGCGGACATTGCGCTCCCCCTTACAAAATTACTGCAGAAGGAGGAAAAATTTGAGTGGGGTCATTCTTGTCAGAATGCCTTTGAAAAGTTAAAAGCCGTACTGTGCCATGACCCGGTGTTAAAAGCGCCCGATCTGTTAACCCCCTTCTCCTTGGCCACGGACGCCAGCGATGAGGCGGCAGGAGCAGTCCTATTGCAGCAAGCGGGGGATGGAGTGGAGCACCCGGTAGCATATTTCTCTCGGAAGTTCAATAGACACCAGAGGAATTACTCTACCGTGGAAAAGGAATTGTTAGCGCTTGTGTTAGCAATACAACATTTCGAAGTGTACATTTGTCCGGCGCAAAGACCCCTAGTGGTCTATACCGATCACAACCCGCTGGTATTCTTGAACAATATGAAAAACAAAAACAGAAGGTTATTAAGCTGGAGTCTGATGCTACAAGAATTTGATATTAAGATCCAGCACATAAAGGGGAGTGATAATGTGCTAGCGGATTGTTTATCCAGGTGTTGAATTGAGTATGCGATGTAGGGCACGGTAGGGTAAGGTATTAAAGAAAAGGGGCACTGTACTTGTTAACTGTTTAGATGCTGACTTGAATGTATAACTGTATTACTCTGTAGTGAAAAGAAAAGCTTCTGTATTGTATTAGATTCAAAATTTCTGTAAGACTGTACCACTCTGGGTTTTAACCGCTGGTAAAAACCTTTTTAAGAGGGGAGGTGTTATGATACCAGCCCCCTCCTTTGTGAGAATTGCAAGAGCCCTAGTGAAAGGGGGGGTCAATGACCCAAGAGAGAGAGAGAGACAGGCTGAATGGACACAGGAAATGGAAAGACATTCCACTGGGACAAAAGCTGGTGACTGTGGCATTGTTCTCAGGAGACACCTGGGAACTGCAGACGTGCCAACTCGCAGGGACATTGTAAAGCCCTCGGGCAAAGTGGGCTGGTTGAGAGAGAGATTGCATCACCTGCAACCTGATTGACACCTGAGATCCCGTGAGGCAGTATAAAGAAGGGTCTGAAAGAGGACGACCCTCAGACGCACCAAGGAGACACCAAGAAGCACGATAACGCTTCCCGTGGGAACGGGAAGCCATTTTGAAATAAGCCACGTGCGTTAAATTCCGAATGCGGGGTTTGTGGCTGGAACCAACGGAAGATCGCTTTTAACTAACAACGGGGAAGATCGCTCCCCTGATTCCACGGATGTTTTGGGGCAAGTTTTTCCGTTTTATCTCTCTCTCTCTCCAACACGTGAAACCAAAAGCCTGCAGACTTCAGAGTGACTCTTTATATTTCCAATTGGACTCAGTATTATATACCCTAGACAACGAAAGAGCTTATTTCTGATTGATTATGGTTACACCGGTGTTTTAGATTGAGTTTTGACGATTTGAATGTTTTGTATTAACCATACGTTTGTGCCCTTATTGAATAAAACGTTTGAAAATAGTAGCATCTGACTCAGCTGATCCACCTATCTTTGCTGGTAAGTTACCTGGTTACGGGGTTTTCGTAACACTACACAAATGTGCACTTTTACGGCGAGATTCGACACCCAACATGTCGCTTGTTTTCGGTAGATGTGTCCTGCGCATGCACAGGAGGAAGAGATTCGCCAAAATCTCTGTTTCAGTGTGGATAGAGATACTTTCAAAAATGCATAGTGTGGATGCCTATTGTTTTTACGTGAAACCAGCGTTTTCAAAATTATCCGGTCTAGTGTGGATGTAGCCTTAGCTGTATACATGTGTATGGTTGAATGACAATTACATTTGAACTTGAAGACAATACAAAAGATTATACAGATGCTGGAAATCCAAAACAAGAAGCACAAAATGTTGAAGGAACTCAGCAGGTCAGACAGCATCTATGAGAATGAATAAACAGTCAACATTTCAGGCTGAGATCCTTCTTCAAGACAGGAATGGGAGGAGAAAGAAGTCTGAATATGAAGGTAGAGAAGGGGGAGGAGTACAAGCTAGAAAGTGATAGGTAATACTTTTTCACCTATCACCTCCCAGGTTCTTACTTCATTCCCCCCTCTTCCAACCTGTCTTCACCTATCACTTCTAGCTTGTATTCCTTCCCCTCCATCCACCTTCTTATTCTGGTTTCTCCCTTTTCCTTTCCGGTCCTGATGAAGCCCAAAACATCCACCTGAACTTGAAGAAATTTTTTTCTCAAAGATGATGAAGTTCAGGAATTCAATTCTGTTGAAGAAAATGGAAGTTTATTAATGGGGATCATTTAAAAGAGAAATCAATGGATTACTAGACAATGGAAGGATCAGGAAAATGGTGAAACTGCAGAAAAATAGATTGATATTGAGTTTTATCCTGATCAGCAATGCTGTATGTTTGAAGGTTAAATGGCCTACCACTGCTCCTGTGTCTTATTCTTCTTGTATTTTATAAACAACTGTTATTATCCATTCCTACCAAGGTAAAAATGTAGTTCAATGTTGAAGCTTATTTATGTACTGAATTTGCAGGGGATTAGATGTCTGTGTTGAAAACAAAGAATAAATATTGTGGAGCTTTGCCTTGGTGGGTTCAACTCAAAATCAAACTCCAACGCAAATCCACTGGATAACGAAATGGGCAGTAAACGGAGAGGAAGTTAGGTGCTGTGTGACTGTGAATCACTGTCAATCAAATGTAAAGATTCCCACAAATGACCTATATTTATCATCTGTTTTACGAAGCTATGTATATTGCAGAAGACTGGTTTTGCTAAGTAACATTGCATCCCCAAGAATTAAAAATTAATGTTACGCTCTGCTAATTTGAAGCCAATTAAAGCTTTGATACTGTTGTTCTTCTCTACTAATCTGTCTGAAAGTAATTCTGAAACTAAGTCACTGCACAGTTTGGAATAATTATTTTGAAAATTGCATTAATCTTCTTCACACATCAATTGAAAAATAGGAAAATAACATTCTTGTTAGGAAGCTATTAAATTGTATGATACTTGTTTTTGACATTAATGAGATGAACTATGAATAATTAAGAATATCTTGGTAACCAAAATGAGTGAATTCTAGACTAAGAGTGAACTTTGGTGTCTTAATCATTTATGAATATCATTCAAAAATTAAATTACAGGATACAGATAAAAAATAAACAAAAACAAAAGAATTTTGTGTGAGAATTTTTTCCCCAACAGTCACAGAAAATATTCATAAGCAAGCTTAATTGAAAATGCTCAGAACACACCATGGAATGAAATGACACATCTAAATGCACAAGTGCATCAGATATAAATTAAAGATGTCAAAACTTAAGATTGTCAGGCATTTTTGTCTTATGAAGCTTTGTCTCTTGAAATAATTGATATTTCATTAGTTTAAAATCAAAAAGAGGCAAAATTAGAGAGCTACAGAAAATGCACATGGTTATGGTCATGTGCAATTAACATACCATGACAATTTGCAACACAGGCAGCTCACCAGCTTTATGCAAGAAATGAAGAGGACAGAAATACCCAACAACCCATAAGTTCTTTTGCAGTAAAATATCACTTCAAATTATATAAATGCTGGGTGAACTCAGTGGTTGCTATTGCTGCTCTAATTGCAACAGGACAGGCATGTTTTGACTAGGAAGCATGTCATTGTAAGTGAAGACTTGCACACTGATGCTTACTGATGGAATATGGCACACCATTTGCCCCTCAGGTAACACTCACTGCTCCAGCTAAGGAAGTACTGGTTTTTTTTGTAACTCCAAAACATAAAACTAATTGGAAAAAAAAGGAGCATGAGGGATGAGTGAAAACCATTTTTACTTTTAGCAAGGTGTACATTTATGATGTGAGGCATGATGACATATGCCATTTTGTACTTCTACTTATAAACTGTAATGAGTGATGTAACAAAAAAGAATGCTTAATCAAACAATATATTTAAAATGTTACTCAAATATTATTGAAAAGTCAAAAACACAATACTCCTCTCCACTTAGCTATAAACTCAAACTCAATACAGAATACATCTCAACTACATACACATTGTGCTATACAAAACAAATACTATACAGAGATCTGTAATGTATATTTCTATTTGTTTAAGAGCAATGGTACTCCCTTAGCACAACATATTGGTCTGTTGTCTGTGTATGTGCTGTTGTCTACACATGCGCATTGTTCTCGCTCTCTCTCTCTCGCTGCTACGAGAATACACCAGTTCAAGTCATCTGCCGCATGTGTGTTTTTAGTTAATTGATATGTAGTTCTGCACAGACACAACAAATTGGTGACAAATACGAATCTGAATGTCAGGAAAAATCACAAACTGCACTGACAGTTAAGGGACAAAACGGCACAGGAATGCCGTCACAGGTGCTAACAATACAAATGTGAGTAACAGTGAAAGACCGGCTGAATTTAAAGTAAAAATAACATACTGATAGCTTCAGTCAGGAAAGTTGACGAATTTGGGAGCACTAATGAAGGCTAGGAATCATATATCAAGAGGGTTGAACTGTATTGTAAAATGAACCAAGTGCAGTAAGAAAGTTCCTACATTTCTTAATTTAATGGGTGCAAGAACGTACAGAGTTTTACACAACTTAGTAACCCCTGAAAAGCCAGCAAGCAAGACATTCAGTGAAATTGTTACAATTTTACAAAAGCACTTGAGTCATAAACTGCTGGTAATAGCTGAGATATTTAGATTTTACAAAAGGAACCAGTCAATAGATTTCTGAATACATTGCAGAACTGCACAATCTTTTCCAGTACTATGATTTCAGAGATGGACTGATGCATTAAGGAACAAGTTTGAATGTGGCATTCATAGTCAAAGCAATGAAAAGAAGCTACTGTTTAAAAGAGACCCAACCTTAGAATGGGCATTGACCATTCTAATATAGTTAGAGACTGCAGTAAAGAATGTAGCAGAACTATAGAAAAGGAGATTACAATGTGAAATATACAAAATGTCCCTGAATGGTGTAAAAAAACAAAAACGTTATTGGTGTGGCAATTCCTCCCATGATGCAA
Source organism: Hemitrygon akajei (assembly GCF_048418815.1). Taxonomy (NCBI): domain Eukaryota; kingdom Metazoa; phylum Chordata; class Chondrichthyes; order Myliobatiformes; family Dasyatidae; genus Hemitrygon; species Hemitrygon akajei. The sequence continues at coordinate 114,090,410 of NC_133125.1, forward strand.
ATGACTGCTGGTTCAAAGAAAAAGGTCTGCAGAGAGTGTCACAGACAAGATCACGCGGAGAAAGTGTGAAAGTCAGGCAAAAATCACAACCAAAGAGAAAAAATAAAATACACAAAGTAAATTTTCACACATTAAAATCAGCAATTGCATAAAGTGACCGAATGTGAAACCAACAACAGTGAGCTTCCATGCCTAGAACTGTATAGTACTACTGAAGCAAATGACAAAATCATAAAACTGAAATGGAGCTGGATAAAAGGTCAGCTTTGTCTATAATTTCAGAGGCTAACTACAACAGACTGTTTTCTAAGATGCCATTAGAGAAGACCTCAGTAATGCTAAAGACCTACTCAGGTGAAAAAGTGTTTCCCAAAGGCAAACTAAAGGTAAATGTGATGTATGGAGGCCAAACACAGCAGTTGAGCTTTATGTATTGAAAAGTGGAGGGCCAGCACTGTTTGGATGTGAATAGTTGAGAAAAATCCAACCAGAGTGGCACTCAATCAGAGCTCTCAATGTGGCAGTAACAGACAACTGAAACCCAAATGAAGGCTGTCACAGCTACTTAATACTAATCAGAAGCTGTTTGAAAAGGGAATAAATAAACAGATTAAAGACTTGGCCAAAAGCTCTTTGGGATGCTAAGAAGTTCAAAGTGCACCCCATAGGCAGCATTACACCCATGGGAGTAGCCATCTTCACCATGGACTCCATGCTTTTGTTAGTTGTGGATGCTCATTCGAAGGGTCCGGAGGTTATACCAATGAAGTCAACCACTTCAGCAAAGACTGTCTCCACCCTGAGGACTGTCTTTGCCATTAATGACTTACCAGAACAAATTGTGAGTGACAATGGATCACAATACATGTCAGAAGAATTCTGACTATTCATGAAGAAAAATAGCCATCAGACATCTCAAGTCAGCTCCCCATCACCCAGCAACAAATGGATTAGCTGAAAGGTTTATCCAAACATTCAAGTCCATTAAAGCGATGGACAAGGAGTGCATTTCTCTACAGCACATGATGGACAACTTCCTTTTTGTGTATCAGAATTCTGTTCATGCAACAGCAAATCAAACACCTGCCATGCTGTTCATGAGCAGGAATCTGAGATCTTGCATGGACTTCCTGAAACTAGACCTCCGAAGGAAAATGTAGAATAAACTGTTTAGCCAGTGACCAAGTGAAGTAGCAAGGAGCTTCGAGATTGAATAGGAAGCTCTAGCGCATGACTACAAAGTGGACAAATGGACACCTGGTGGGATAGCTCCAAGAACTGGAACACTGATGTCCATAGTAGATGCTGGAGATGAGACTTGGAGACGGCATTTGGACCAGGTACTGGACGGTCAACCGAAGAACACACCTGAGTCAATTGCATCCAACAAAATGGACACATTACGGTTACTGGACTTACCGCCCAATGATCACGTCATTGACAGCAATGTGACACCAGAAACCGAGAATGTAATCATTGACAAGACACCTCCCAAAGCTGATGCCATTCCATAGGTCCAGAGGCTGAAAGAAACAGAGCACCATGCAGAATGTAGGTTTATGAAAGAGTATTTGGATGTTTTGTACATATACAGTGTTATGTTGCATTAATCTAAAGGGGGAGGAAATGTAATGTATGGATCACATTCTTTTAGTGCAATGACCATCCCCTCCAGCAGTATGTATTGATCTGATGACTGTGCATGTGCTCTTGTCTACACTTGCACATTGTTCTCGCTGTCACTGTAACATGAATGCGCCAGTTAAAGCCATCTTCCACATGCGTGCTTTTATTTAATTGGCATGTAGTTGTGCACAAACACAACATCATCCACAGCATAGCAAATTTTAAGTTGTTCCATTCAGGCCTGAAGATCTAATTGCTGTGGAGGATTTGATACTCTTGTGGGATGTTGTCTGGTCACTTTGCTTGGCAGGTGAGATTTGTGTCTGTGAAAAAATCTCGGGTTCTTCGGCCTCCTCCAATTGACTCTGGGATTGCAGGACTGGTTCTGACTGCTCTGGTCACTTTTCTTCTGGATGTGTTGGCATCCTGAACAGTACATGGCAAGCTGCTCAACTGCTGATCTTCCCAGGTGAATAAACAGAGCTTTAATACCATGATTCATTTTGACCACACCTATTTGACCAGCATGTACCAAAACTTTAGCTTTCAACTTTGATGGTACAACAACTCCTAATCCTTGCATAAAGCAACGTCCAACAAGGGCAAGTTCATCCTGGGGGTATTAAAGATTTTTTGCTACACTTTCTTACAGTCTTGTGTTGCTATGTTGACCTGAGACAGTGTGGGGTCTTTTCTGGTTTCTCTTGTTGATCATCTCTGCCATAATATGGAAACCTTCAATATGCTTTAGGGAGAATACATCAAGAGGAGTGCCCTTTTCTGTAAGGTTTTCATATAATTCCTTTTCCAAGGGCAAACAGGACAATCCATTAGCATTTCCATGATTAGTTGTCTTACTGAATTCAATCATGCAATTACAAGTTGTTCTCTTATAATTTGAATACAGAGGGTGGAACACACTTCTGTGGGTTAAAAATAGGCACAAGAGGTTAGTGATCAGTAATGAGGGTAAAATCTCTCCCATACAAGTACTGGTTAAAACATTTTGCGTCTCACATCAGACTCGTGGCTCTCTGTCAATCAGAGAGTAATTTTTCTCTGCAGCGGTAAGGGAATGTGATGGGGCATTCACTTCCATCACAAGTGACATGACTGCACATATCCCATAAGGGAAGGCATCACAGGCAAGCTTCACTGGACGATATAGAATATAATGTGTGAGTACAGTGTCTGACATCAACATTTCCTTTGTCTTTTGGAAAGCCATCTCACACTGGTTTGTCTATTGCCATTTCTTCCTGATCTGTACTAATGTGTTCAAGGGGTAGAGCACAGTAGCCAGGTTTAGTAGGTAACTGCTAGAGTAATTGACAAATCCTAACAAGGACCAGAATTGTGACACGGGTAACAATGATGCAATCCAGGCAACACTGAATGCTGATGCAGCCTTCAATCCTGGTCCATAGCTTTCTGTCAGACTGTTGGCACATATGCTACTCCAAAAATAAGCCTTTAGGTGAGAAGCACTTCAGACTCTTCTTCAACCTCCATCTGCAGGTGGCATTAGCTAAGTCCACTTTGCTGAAGTGTTTCCCTCGAGATATCCTTTATCCTGGACTGAGGTTACTTTCGGTCGATGGTAACCTTAAAATAACCACAGATCCCACCAGACCCATTTTTTTTGGCTAATAAGACCACTGGTGTTGCCCATGGGCTTCACCCAAACTTGGAAAGAATTCCTTCAGTCTTCATGCAATCTAGCTCACTGGCTACTTTATCACAGAGAGTGAAAGGAACTGGAGGGACTTTGTAAAACACGGGTGTGGCATTTGTATTTAGCAGTATTTTACACTTAAGTTTTCCAATGCCATCCCTGAACACTCTATGGTATCACAGAGTTCCTTTCTTTATTTGCTTTCAGTTGACTCTATTGCTGGAGATGTGGCATGGAAGTGGTGTATGAATCTCCAATCAAGTTGTAGTTGTCTCAGCCAATCACATCCCCACAACGCTGGTCATCTTTTTTTTATCACATACAAACCTAATGTGGCTTGGTGGTTGTTGTATCCCACTGTTACAAATGTCATTCCATACGAATCAGATTCAAGTTTAATATCACTGACATATATTGTGGAATATGTTGTCTTTGAGGCAGCAGTACAATGCAATACGTAATAATAGAGAAAAAATGAATTACAGTAAGTTACTATAGCTATATATATATATATAAAATAGCTAGATTAAATAAGTAGAGCAAAACAGAAAAAAAAAACAATGAGTTGGTGTTCATGAGTTTAATGTCCATTCAGGAATCCAATGGCAGAGGGGAAGAATGGGTACCTGAATGAATGTGCACTTTTAGACTCCTGTACCTCTTTCCTGATGGTAGTAATGTGAAGAAGGCATGATTTGGGTGATGGGGGTCCTTAATGATGGACGCAGCCTTTTTGAGGCATCGCTCTTTGAAAATGTCCTGGCTGCTATGGAAGCTAGTGCCTGTGATGGAACTGACTAAGTTCACAACTCTCAGCAGCTTATTTTGATCCTGTGCAGTACACCCAGCTCCCCCCCACCATCCATACCAGAAAGTGATGCAGCCATTTAGAATGCTCTCCACGGTACAAATATAGGAACTTGTGAGTCTCTTTGGTGACATAACAAATCTCCTCAAGCTCCTAAAGAAATATAGCTACTGTTGTGCTTTCATTGTAGCTGCATCAGTATGTTGGACCCAGGATAGATTCTCAAGGTTACTGACACCCAGGAGCTTGAAATCCAAGTTATCTTTTCTCCAGTATAAGTACTTATTTGGATATTTGCAGGCTTCAGTTCAGTATCTTTGAACTTAGTTCAAACTCATTTTGAGGAATGACGGAAACAGCCAAGTCAGTATTGAACTGTTAGCTTTCACATCATAAAGCTCAAATCTTGTGTCAATCTCAACAATTTCAGTTTTTTCATCAATGGAATGCAGAGTTGTGCTTTTCTTGAAACTGCATCTTGACTTTTTATCTTTTTCTCTTCACTGTGCACTTGATTTATTTTTTGACTGCCTGACATGCTCTTTGTACAGTATGCATCCTACTTATTGTATTTTCTGCAAGTTTTGCCTTTAAACTTGCAATGGTCTGGTTTACGTGAGCCTCTGCCATAATTGTAACACTATTTGCTCATCCAGACCATATTCTGTTCAAAAGTAGCAATTTGTTCACACTCACTTTCATTGCTAACTACAACTCAATTGCCTCTCTGTTTGCTGTTTCCATTGATACACATTATTCAACTGCTCCTTTAAATGTAAGTTGTGCTTAATTTATGAGCTGTTTTTGAATGCTTTCATGTATGATTCTACAAACTAAATGTTCTGTCAGTGCACGACTAAGCCCACTACCAAACTGACAATGCTCAGACAACTGCTTCAGTTTAGCCTCATATGCTGAAATGGAATACCCTTCCTTTTGATACCACTAAAGAAATCTAACAATTCTGCAATCAACAATGATTTTGTTTCTAAAAGATACCACATTGCTTTCATGATACTGTTATGACCCCAGCCCCCTCCTTTGTGAGATTCGCAAGAGCCCTAGTCAAGGGGGGGGGGTCAAATGACCCAAGAGGGGGAGAGACCTGCTGAATAGACACAGGAAAATGGGAGAGAGAGCGGGAGACATGCTGAAGACCACGTTCCCCCGGGAAGCAGAATAAAGCGACTCTTTGACTATTGTCTCATGAAGACCACGTGTAAAGCCCTCGGGCAAAGTGGGCTGGTTGAGAGAGAGATTGGCACCGGTGATCCCGTGAGGAAGTATAAAGGAGGGTCTGGGGGGGAGGACCCCTTGAGATGCACCAGAAGACACGCTAGAGATCCTGTGACAGCGTTTTGATAGCAACAGCCGGTGGTGGGGTTCGTGTGCGTCTTTTCCTTGCCTGGGATTGGTGACCCCACAACGGAAGAACGGCTTAGCTACAGGGGAGGCCACAGATGAGTGTTCATTCCCCCAACGAGGCTCTGACAAACCGAACTCCTACAGGTTGGAAAACCTGTTGGGTAACTGTTTCATTCAATTCTCTCTCTCTCTTTCTAACAAAAGTGCACCAACGCGACACCACAACGACGGCAGCTGGTGGAACTGCAGTGACCGCAAAAGACTTTTAGATATCCAGTAAACAATATATATCTACATTACCCCTAGACAACAATAGAGCTTATTTCTGATTGATTATTACTATACCTGTGCTTTAGATTGAGTTGTGACGACGTATATGATCTGAATGTTTTGTATTAACCATACGTTTGTGCCCCTTTATAAATAAAAACATTTGAAAATAGTAGCATCAGGCTTCAGCGGACCTATCTATCTTTGCTGAGAAGTCACCTGGTTACTGGGGAACGTAACAATACAAACAATGCTCATTTCAGCTGGTTTGGTTGGAGCAGTTAAATGTATAAGCAAATGGTGTGCTTTCACACTTATCACATTCAGTAAAACTCACATTTGCTTTCCATTGGCTATTTCATTTGCTTCAAAATACTGTCCAATTCGCTTAGTACACAAAATACAGTTATCTCTTGAGCAATTGAACATATTTATCTATTTATCTTTCCGATGTAGCCAGTCATTCCTGCACTTTTTTTTTAATAATTCTTCTCACCTTGTGCTCATTGCTTATGAATCTGTGAATTTGTCTGTTTTCTCCCTCTTTTGTATGGTGCTTGTTTTTAACTCAAATGTCTTACTGTGTTTTTTTTAAAAAATTGATCATCTCACTGTGCTTCAGTGGGTAGGTAGTCATCTCAGGTTTATTTAAAATCTCCTTGTCTCTAAAATATATAACTAATTGAAAGAAAAATAAGGGAGTCAAATAGATGCATGTGAACTTTATTTATACTCTGTTTATACATAAACCAGTGAGGCACACCCTTACGACCTGGTGGCATAATAATGTTTGTTATTTACATACTTTTACATGGAACCCATAATAAATTATGTAACAATGATGAATGCTTGATCAAACAATACCGTGTATTTACAATATTACTCAAATATTAAATACACAACCAGTACCCTTGTGCAAACTTATGGAGTAGTAAGTAAGAGGGTTGGAGAGGGAAAGGAGTGCGCCCTTTTATACCTCCATGGTTCTGAAGATGTACTTAACAGGATGGAGTTTCTGTCTGCCAGGAAAGGGGAGCAGGGGTTTACATGATGGAGCTCCTGGAAGTCGTCAATGTTTGATGAAATTAGCAGAACTTTACAGCACAAGTGGCTGAGGAAGTGATGTAGGGGGCAAGGTTTCAGATTTCAGGATCATTGGGACCTCTTCTGGGGTAGGTGGGACCTGTACAAGAGAGACGGATTACACCTGAACTACAAGGGGACCAATATCCTTGCAGGGAGGTTTGGTAGTGCTATTGGGGAGGGTTTAAACTAAATTTGCAGGGGGATAGGAACCAGAGTGCCACAGCAGATAGTGGAGTGGGGGTGAAAATAAATTATGTTAAAAGTTCATGCAAAGTCACAAATAGAAGGGCTGTGTGTGGTGGTAATAATATTCTGAGGTGTGTCAATTTCAATGCGAGGAGTATTGTGGGGAAGGCTGATGAGCTGAGGGTGTGGATTGAGACATGGAATTATGACATTATAGCCATTAGTGAAACTTGGCTACAGGAGGGGCAGGACTGGCAGCTTAATGTTCCAGGGTTCAGATGTTTCAGACATGATAGAGGCAGAAGAATGAAGTGGGGTGGGGGAGGGTGGCATTGCTAGTCAGGGAAAATGTTACAGCTGTGCTCAGGCAGGACAGATTAGAGGGCTTGTCTACTGAGGCCATATGGGTGGAGCTGAGAAACAGGAAAGGTATAACCACATTAATGGGGTTGTATTATAGACCACCCAATAGTCAGTGAGAATTGGAGGAGCAAATCTGCAGAGAGAGAGCAGACATCCGCAGGAACCATAAAGTTGTGATAGTAGGGGATTTTAATTTTTCACATATTGATTGGGACTTCCATATTGTTAAAGGTCTAGATGAGTTAGAGTTTTTGTTAAATGTGTTCATGAAAGTTTTCTAAATCAATATATAGAGGTACCAACCAGAGAGGATGCAATATTAGATCTCCTATTAGGAAACCAGTTAGGATAGGTGACGGAAGTGTGTATAGGGGAACACTTTGGTTCCAGTGATCATAACACCATTAGTTTCAACTTGATCATGGATAAAGATAGATCAGGTCCTTGGGTTGAGGTTCTGAACTGGAAAAAGGGCAAATTTGAAGAAATGAGAAAGGATCTAAAATGTGTGGAGTGGGACAGGTTGTTCTCTGGCAAGGATGTGATTGGTAAGTGGGAGGCCTTCAAAGGAAAAATTTTGAGAGTGCAGAGTTTATATGTTCCTGTCAGGATTAAAGGCAAAGTGAATAAGAATAAGAAAACTTGGTTCTCAAGGGATAGTGGAACTCTGATAAAGAAGAAGAGAGAGATGTATGACATGTATCGGAAACAGGGAGCAAATAAGGTGCTTTAAGAGTTTTAAAAGTGCAAAAAAAAATTAAGAAAGAAATCAGGAGGGCTAAAAGAAGACATGAGGTTGCTTTGGCAGTCAAGGTGAAGGATAATCCAAAGAGCTTCTACAGGTATATTAAGAGCAAAAGGATAGTAAGGGATAAAATTGGTCCTCTTGAAGATCAGAGTGGTCAGCTATGTATGGAGCCAAAAGAAATGGGAGAGATATTAAATGGGTTTTTTTGCATCTGTATTTACTAAGAAACTGGCATGGAGTCTATGGAAATAAGGCAAACAAGTAGGGAGGTCATGGAACTTATACAGATTAAAGAGGAGGAGATGCTTGCTGTCTTGAAGCAAGTCAGAGTAGATAAATCCCCAGGATCTGACAGGGTATTCCCTCGGACCTTGAGGGATACTAGTGTTGAAATTGCAGGGGCCCTGGCAGATATATCTAAAATGTCAGTATCTATGGTTGAGGTGCCGGAAGATTGGAGGATAGCTCATGTTGTTCCATTGTTAAAAAAAGGCTCTAAAAGTAATCCTGGAAATTATAGGCCATTAAATTTGACGTCAGTAATCGGTAAATTATTGGAAGGAGTACTAAGAGTTAGGATCTACAAGTATTTGAGTAGACAGGGACTTTTTAGGGAGAGTCAACGTGGCTTTGTGCATGGTAGATCATGTTTAACAAATCTATTAGAGTTTTTCAAGGAGGTTACAAGGAAAGTGGATGAAGGGAAGGCAGTGGATGTTGTCTACATGGACTTCAGTAAGGCCTTTGACAAGGTCCCTCATGGGAGGTTAGTTAGGAAGATTCAGTTGCTAGGTACGCATGGTGAGGTAGTAAATTGGATTAGACATTGGCTCGGTGGGAGAAGCCAGAGAGTGGTAGTGGAGGATTGCTTCTCTGAGTGGAGGCCTGTGACTAGTGGTGTGCCACAGGAATCAGTACTGGGTCCATTGTTATTTGTCATCTAAATCAATGATCTGGATGATAATGTGGTACATTGGATCAGCAAATTTGCTGGTAATACAAAGACTGGAGGCGTGGTGGACTTTGAGGAAAGATTTCAAAGCTTGCAGAGGGATTTGGACCAGCTGGAAAAATAGGCTGAAAAATGGCAGATGGAGTTTAATACAGACAAATGTGAGGTATTGCACTTTGGAAGGACAAACCAAGGTAGAACATAAAAGGTAAATGGTAGGGTACTGAGGAGTGCAGTAGAACAGAGGGATCTGGGAATAAAGATACAAAATTCCCTAGAAGTGGTGTCACAGGTAGATAGAGTCATAAAGAGAGCTTTTGGTACATTGGCCTTTATAACTCAAAGTATTGAGTATAAGAGTTGGAATGTTATGGTGAGGTTGCATAAGGCATTGGTGAGGCCGAATTTGGAGTACTGTGTGCAGTTTTGGTCATCGAATTACAGGAAGGATATTAATAAGGTTGAAAGAGTGCAGAGAAGTTTTACAAGGATGTTGCCGGGACTTGAGAAACTGAGTTACAGAGAAAGGTTGAATAGGTTAGGACTTTATTCCCTGAAGAGTAGAAGAATGAAGGGAGATTTGATAGAGATGTATAACATTATGATGGGTATAGATAGAGTGAATGCAAGCAGGCTTTTTCCACTGAGGCTAGAGGAGAAAAAAAAACAGAGGACATGGGTTAAGGGTGAAAAGGGAAAAGTTTAAAGGGAACATTAGGGGGAGCTTCTTCGCACAGAGAGAAGTGGGAGTATGGAATGCATTACATGTTGAAATAGTGAATGCAGGCTCACTTTTAACATTTAAGAAAAACTTGGACAGGTACATGGATCAGAGGTGTGTGGAGGGATATGGTCCAGGTGCAGATCAGTGGGACTAGGCAGAAAAATGGTTTGGCACAGCCAAAAAGGGCCAAAAAGCCTGTTTCTGTGCTGTAATGTTCTGTGGTTCTATGGTGTCATGACTGTGGGAATGCAAGAATTATGGAACAAAACTGAAAGAAGTGCTATGGTCAGAATTGCAAAGGAGAGAACTTCAGCACTGAACTGTGCCTCAAGTGATCCACTTTTGGATCCACTGTAGAGATTCTCCAAATCACTATACATCATTGTACATACCTTACATTGATGGCTATTAACTCAGATATAGGGACATGATGCAGAATATTAAGGAGGCATATTTCGTGAGAAGAAACAAATATTTTCAGGTAGAGAGGAGCTGAAATTGCCATACATATATTAATACTACCTCAGAGGATTCAGATGAAGACAACATGGTGGGAAACATTCATGAAAATCCAAGTCCAGTTCAACATAGAAGAAAAGTAATTGGATTGGTTAAAATGTGCAATGAACCAAGGGGTTGTTTTCACTTTCTTATCCTGAAGTGGAGTCCAGTTGCACTGTACTGGGATCAGTAAAATGGACAATTATTAAATTACAAGTAGCAAATTGAATTGTGTTTCTACTCTAATCCCATCTTCTTATTGAATCTACTTCATCAAGTTCAGTCCATAATGGGTTAAATTCATTATTTGAGAATTTTGAGTTTTAATTACCTGGGATTTTGCACCTTAGAGATGCTCAATAGTTCCCTTTAATATCAAAGAATGTATACAATATACAATCTGAAATTCCTGCTCTTCACAGACATTCACAAAAACAGAAGGGTACCCCAAAGAATGATTGACTGTAAAATGTTAGAACGCCAAAGAACCTCACCAGCCCCCCCCCCCTCCCACGAACAAGCTGCAGGAAGCATTGAAAATACCCTCCTCCCTCCACTTACTACAGCAAGAAACATCAGCACCCACCACCCAGGCAAGAAATAGCAAAGCTCCCAAGAGATACCATGATCTGCAGTACAACAAAACCTAATCATTCACCCAACAATTTGACATGCCATAGGCTCATTCCATTCCTAATAAGGGGCAGAGGGGTGTTAAACAGCGAGAAGGGAGACTAACAAAATGAAAATAAAAACTCCCTGATTACAATAGCAATTCTGCTGCATCTTTTTTTTCCAGTATTCTCCAACTCGAGAATCAGCAACAAACTCTCCCCACCATCAAGAGAAAGAGAGAGAGGGAGAGAAAGAGAGAGAGAGGGAGAGGGAGAGAGATATCCACCCAGTACAGAGATCTCCGACCACCGAACCGCTGTTCACAATGTTCCTTTTCCTCCTGTCAGCAATGCCGGCCTGAAATCAGCTCATCAACAGAGCTACAAAGCCTCAGCACCCTGGAGCCTCGCTCATCTTCTCGGCCGTGCCTTTGGGATAGGAAAATATAGGAGCCCAGGAGTGGGAACAATCACCGTAAAGAACCGCAGTTTGAGGGCAGCTGCAGGTCAAGGGCACTGACAGAACCCCATCCAATTTGAAAAGGAAAAAAAGACATTAAAGGTAGACAGTAAGCTGTTTCCGCAGATGAGCTCGAAGAAACTGCCCTCTAGTGCCATTGTATCTCTGCCAGGGGAGAAATATGTGTTCTGGACTAATGAAAGGTCTGTGCACTTCGTTCCTTTCACATCTGCTGCTTCAGGATCAAATTCCATGCTTGTGCTACTACTGAAATCAAACTCGAGCACATCCATGATGATTACCACACAGATGCTCACTGTGAGGAGGTTTGATCTGCTGAAATGGTAACGAGCCAGAACTAATGCCCCTGTGGTCAACAAAAGCAATCATTAGTCAACTGTTAGAGAGCTTTGCAAAAGACTGCTTAAAAGTTAAAACTGAACGTGTGAGAAAGGAATGCTATCAAAACCAGGCTGGGTGGAAGTTCTTAAATGATGGATTCTCTTTGAAATGTTGTGGTCCAATTTTATTCTACAGCACTCCATTGTAACTGGACAAAGATTATGATTTATTCATTGTGAATAGCAGTGCAAAGTTCCTGGTTAAATTTGACAGTTGTGCAGTTAAATTTCTCGACCACAATGATATAGAGAATGGATAAAGACAGATAAAAAGACCAACGAGACCAAGGAAGTGATTGCAGACTTCAAGAGGGGGAAGTCAGGAGATTAACACCAGTCCTCATTAAGGGACCAGTGGTGAAAAGGGTGAGCAGCTCCAAAGTCCCTGAGTGTCAACATCTCAGAAGACTTATTCTGGGCTTAACATATTGATGCAATCCCAAAGAAGACACACGGCCGGCTATACCTCAAAATGCATTTCATGGGATTTGTAATGTCATCGGACTCTTGCACAGTTCTACATCTGTATGGCGGAGAACATTCTGATTGGTTGCATCATTATGAAGCCTCTAATACACAGTCTTGACAGAATCTGCAGAGGGTTATAGACTCGGTCATCTACATCATAGGCTCAAGCCTCCCCACCATCAAGAACATCTTTGAAAGGTGGTACCTCAAGGAAGTGTCATCCATCACTGAGGGCCCTAGCTCTCTGGGACATGTCCTCTTTTCATTACTGCCATTAGGGAGGAGATACAAGAACTTGAAGATGCACATTCAAATTTTAGGAAGAGCTTCTTCTGTTCCAACATCAGGTTTATTGAACCCTTGAGCATTACTTCATTTTTCTTCTTTTGCACCATTTATGCATTTTTCCTTTTATTGTAAGTTACAGTTTTTTTATGTCTTGCACTGTACTGCTGCCACAAAGCAGCAAGTTTCACAAGGTATGTTAGTGATAATAAATATGATTCTGATTCTGTACAGATTAGGTGTGTTGGCACGTGGCCTAGTGGATAAGGTCACTGGTTTGAGCCTCAGCTGAGGCAGCATGTTGTGTCCTTGAGCAAGACACTTAACAACACATTGCTCTGCGATGACACTGGTGCCAAGCTGCTTGGGCCCTTCCCTTGGACATCATCGATGACATGGAGAGGGGAACAGCCAGACTCCCATACAACCCTGCCCAGGTCTGTGCCCTGGAAACCTTCTAAGGCGCAAATCCATGGTCTCAAGATACTGACGGATGCCTATAACGGATTAGGTGCAATGTTGAGAAAAGCAATGCTTTGTACTATCGTGGAAAGAATAGAAATCAAGAAGATAGTTCTGTATATGTTGGTGCTGATGGGTTTTAATGTGCTCGTTCAAGAGACATATAAAGTTTATTTGTAGAACACAAAATTCAGAAGGCAAAATGTGTGCTGACCTTTGCTGGAAAGAAAACAGATACAAAGCTAATGAAACCTTTCTACGACTATATTTCATGTGCAGTGTGCAACTTCCATAACTAAGATTTTTTTAAACTAAGATAAAAACCCACTTGCAGAGGGAGGATGCACTTTGTTGCATTTTGAAGAAATCAGGACAGCATAAATTCACAGCGTTGTTTATTGGGATGAGGAGATTTAAACTCTCTCCAGCAAATTACTTTACTTGCTAACTTGAGGGAGTGACAGCAACTTGATGGAGCACAAGCTCATTGTCATTTACCAGGCTGACAATACATTTCCTCTAATCCTCCTGCCCCTCAGTGTATTTCCTATTCCCTGTTAATCAAAGTGTTGTTATTCAAGCCAAAATCATGATATAAACAGTCAGGACATTTTATGTCCAGAACTGCATACAATTGTCCTCTAATGTTATTTATTGCTTCTTCCAGCAAAGTCACACTGATTCTTTCCCATTAATCAGGACATGGTAAGTGATATTGTACAGAAATTGTATGCCAACTCAATTCTCTACAACTGAAGACAGTGGAGGTTGGTTTATTAGGTGTACCCAAGGAGGCAGTAGATATCACTTTTGAAAAATTAGAGAAGTGAGGGCTGTGGGAGACTGGGGCAGAAAGAAGATGAGTCTTCAGGCAGATCAACCATAATTATAATGGATAACATAGCAAACTTAAGGAATTAAGTGGTCAACTTATGTTCCTATTTACTTTTGTTCTTAAGTTCTCGTCGAGAAAGTGTCAGCAGCCAATGGATATATTATAGTTGGCACAAGAAATTTGAAGACAAAGTAATCTCTTGTGCATTGGAATTCACAACAGTTACATTTATCATGGAACAAATGTAACTGTGTAACAACTTTTGGAAGATACTACCTGGAGATCAAACATAAGAAGATGAATAGTAAGTAATAAAGGTAAACATGACAAAAGAAGAAACAGGAATCCAATACTAGAGCAAAGTGGGACCAATTTTGACAGTAACATTTTAATTAAAATACAATTCTCCGGAATAAAAGCAGAAAATGCTGTGAATAGCCTTCAGGCCAGGCAGCATTTTTGCTGAGGGAAACAAAGTTAGTGTTTTAAGCTGCTGTATTTTTAACAAAATTGGAAAATATAAGAAATATAACAACTTTTTACATAATTACGGAAACGGAAAAAAGGGAAGAATAAAAAAGTAAAGGGGAGATTCAGTGACTGGTTATATGCTGTACATTCACTGTAATTGTTTCAGTTTTGTACTGGAGCCAGAAACACCCACCAGTTTTCAGCTAATTACAGTAAAATTAAATTTCAATTATGCTGTGTGGATGACCATACAATTTCAAGTCTTACATTGGCACATAATATTCAGTTATTAATAAAAAAGGACCTCCAGGTCTGCTACAGTAGGATGATTATTGAATTTTATTTAAAGATTAGTATGCATAAGCTGTAGCTGAGACTATTTTTATGCAATATTTGCTTTTTTTTTCAACTTAATAGATCACAATATTTTATGATATGTCCTGAGACAGACAATTTTCAACTTCTCTGTGAAATTGGAGCATTGATTCCACATTTTAATTCTGTTTTTCCCCTTTTCAATAGGTTTGCAACATATATTGTTTTTGTTGATACTACTTTAAAAAATTGTAATTATGTGACTAATAGTCCTCTATACTGTTGTTACATTGCAAGGAGTACCAGCATCTGGTTCTTTGGAGTAATAGTATTCAAAATCTCTAAGTTCCTTTTATTAAAAATCAATTATTTATATTTACTTGTTATAATCTGTCATTGTAAAGAGAAAATGTTTCCTCTCTCGACCAGAGACGTTTCCTTTTTGCATATTTCTGTGCAGCTGTTTAGATTCTAGCAAGTATGATTAATCTGTGAAAAGAATAAAAAGTAAACTTAAAATAGGGGCTAGATGACAAAAGGAGAAAAAATAACCCTTGGTTCTAAAACCCTTGATCATATCCCATATGGGCTATCATGAGGTCCACCTGCAGGAGAGGAGCAAATATTTTCTGCACTGCAGCTGCCAGAAGATGATGATTAAGGCAGGCCTTGTCAATGGGAAGCACCGAGATAGATAGATCATTTCTTGTTCCGAGTATCGATGTATTAGAGCAAGGGTAGGTCAATTACCTGGATTTTAAGGTCAATGGTCCTTTAATTGAGCTTGGCATCCCGGTCAAAGCAGAAGTAATGTCTCTTTAGCTCGTTGGTGACAAATTACCTTTAATTACATTGGATTCTGGTTAATTGGGTCGTCAGTTAATCAGGGAAGCTGCTTATTGGCAACAACTCTTAAAGAACAAAAACTAATGAAGAATATAGCCAAGGTTCTCTTTGTTTATTTGGGACACAGTGCTACATAATTGGGACAGGAGACTATTGCCTGAAGAGTTTCTAACTTGTGTTAGTCACGTGCACTTGTGTGGCCATTAGACACTGCACTGTACTTAGAGCAAACAGTTTTGAGTAGCTTCAGTTTTGTGTGTTTGTTTTCAAAAAGCAGTGATTTTTGTAGGGGAGAAATAAGCAGTAGGACAATTTGGAACTGTTTTGCAAACCACTGTTTCAAACATTCAGGGTTGGAAATGCCAGAAATGGCTGGGAGTGAAAATGAAATGATTTCACTACTTCAGCAAGTTAGGAATTGCAAAGTATTTGAAGGTATTGACAATCATATTGAACATTACAATGAAAATGAAGATTTGATGGATGCAGTAGTTGAATGCATTGTAGTGCATTATCTGCACTAGGTGTCTGCGCTGATTTTGTTCATTTGTAGTCAATCAAAAGAACGCGGCAACATACAGTGAAAAAAATGCCTTTGTTGATAGATTAGGATCTAATACAGAGTTTTATAAAACTATTTAATAGTTCAATAGTTCCATTTAATATCAGAGAATGTATACAGTATACAACCTGAATTTCCTGTTGTGCGCAGACATCCATGAAAAAAGACAAAGGTCCCAGAGTATGAGTGACAGCAACAATGTTAGAGCCTCTTTTCAAATCTTTTTATTATTATTATTCAAAAATAACACAGGTACATTGAAGTAAAAACACTTATAATGCCTCAAAAAAAACCATATTATCTTAAAGATTGAAAATTTTTGTGAATTAAAAAAACCCTACTAAGCAAGAAAAGTGAGGAAAAAAAAGAAACCCATTGGGGGTACAACCCCGGAGCCATGCGTCATACAGAAAGCTTCTAAAAATAAACATCAACCGCCAACAAGAAAGAAAGATATATCAAAAAAAAATTTACACTTAGATCGTGGAGGAAATCTATCAGTTAACTGAAATGAAATAACGAGCAAATGAGCCCCATCTCTTCTCAAAATCAAATAAAGGTTCAGAAGTTCGACTTCTAATTTTCTCCAAGCTAAGGCACAGCATCACTTGAGAGAACCATTGTGATGAAGTAGGAGCTGATATATCCTTCCATTTCAACAAGATGGCCCTCCTAGCTATCAATGTAACAAACGCAATAACATGTTGGTCAGACACAGAAATACCATAGATATTTTGAGGAATTATTCCAAAAAGCACAGTCAATTTATTAGGTTATAAATTCATTCTGAGTGCTTTAGAAATTGTTGAAAAGACTGACTTCCAAAACTGTTTTAATATAGAACATGACCAGAACATATGTGTCAGTGTAGTTATCTCAGTTTTACATCTATCACAGTACTTGTCAACATTGGGAAATATTTTAGAACAATGTTAGAACCTCAAAGAAGTATCAGTGGTGTTCTAATTTGTTCTCTATCTCATTTAAATTTATAAATTGTTACTCAGTTAAATGATAGTTTGTTATTTTTATACCTTTTTAACTATTTTTATGAAACTTCGTCAAATTGGGCCAAAATGTACTGATACTGATGTGTCCAATTAACTGTAATCTGTATATACTCCCGGAAAATTTCATTTCCTCTTATATCTTATACAATATTTCATGTTTTATTATATCATGTCCCCATTTAGATCTTCATATAACTTGTTACCTATTTTTGGGCTGAAAGCAACATTGCAAGTTACATCCTTTTCCTGAAATTAAGTGGCATGTCAATAAAATGAAGTGGCAGACAATAGTAAAAAGATCAGATGTGACATGATCTTGACTTCAGCATTTACAAACAGCAGAGGAACATTGTTAAAGTTATTTTACACCATAAGGCAAAGCATGGTTTCTGCAGACCATGCTGCAGACTCATTACAAAAACACTAGTGTTGCAAGTGATGAAAACAACTGTTAACCATAACTTGCTATCTTGACATTGTTGTGAAGCTTAGCTTCAAGTAAATGTGCAGCTGTTTGTGTGTGTGTGTGTGTGTGAGAGAGCGAGAGAGTTACTCTTTTATTAGATATTTGACTTTGTTACTATGGAATTTATGCTTTTTATAGAACAGAGACATTTCTGCACCACTGCATTTTATGAGACCCAGCTGCTTACATCGCTGCATAATATAATTTCATAATTACACAGGTAGAAGTACAAAAATGAAAACACCGGCTGCATGAATTTAAATGAGTTATAGCTCACCACAAACTGGAGAATATCCTAATGCACCATAAAATCTTTATAGTTAAATAAGTTATTGCCATGGATGCATAAATAATATATAAGCAAAATAGAGTGCCGAAGTTACAGATCGATTGCCAAGTGTATTGGCATTTAAAATTCTACTACTGCAAAGTGGAGGGTTTGGTGATGCAAGGTATCTCATTACAGGTGTGTACTGACTGTTCTGAGTAAATAGATGTAGTTGTCAATCCACCTTGCCACTATATATGGGCCCAGCCCAGTCGAATATTCGAGTTATTCATTCTAAATTAAGAGATGTGTGCAAATAAAGGTAAATTAATACACGTGAGTACTGATATTTATTTCACGTCTTCAGGAGCCCTGAAAGCAACTTCACATTTAGAGGGTGGAGCTTAGTTATGATGGCGCTAAACAGCCACTCTTCTGCTTGCCTCTTCGGAAGCAGCTCTGTTTCCATCTTTAATATTTCTGTTCTTCCCTTTTAGGGTCAGAGTAACACGCTGACTTCGGTTCTTTGCAGGAATGGGACCCGCTCTCGGAGTTTCACGACTGGCCATTGTTCGAAGTGCCAAGGACACGGCCCAAGAGCTCAGCTGGCCTTCGGAGGTCCGAGATCTCGTGGCTCTGGAGACAGGCGGATCGAAGGTCAGTGTCCTGGCAGGAGATCGGTGTGTTGTGGGAGTTGGAAGATCCCTTGCTGTGTGCCCAGAGACCTGAGATCATTGGGCACAGAGCTCGGAAACAGCAACGCAACAGACTTTTAACATCGTAAACCAGAGAGTTGTTTGTTATGTCTCCCCTCTCGCTGTGAAACAGGGACATCTCTTTTTCCCTTATTAGGGAGAGAGAGAGAGAGAGAGTATGTCGAATACCAGATGAACAAGTAGTCTTTCGAGTACTGCAAGTCTGTGTCTTTGCTGTTGCTTTGCTCACGTTTGAGTGCTCGGTGGTGGGTGCCGATGCTTTTTTTGCCGGTGGGGGGGAGGGGGAGCTGGGAGGGACTTTGGGGTTCCAGCACTTAACTGTCATTCATTCTTTGGGGACACTCCTCCGTTTTCGTGGATGGTTGCAAAGAAAAAGCATTTCAGGGTGAATATTGTATACATTTCTCTGACATTAAATTTACCTTTGAAACATTTGAACTTG
Source organism: Hemitrygon akajei (assembly GCF_048418815.1). Classification (NCBI taxonomy): domain Eukaryota; kingdom Metazoa; phylum Chordata; class Chondrichthyes; order Myliobatiformes; family Dasyatidae; genus Hemitrygon; species Hemitrygon akajei. The sequence goes on from NC_133125.1 coordinate 114,109,335, forward strand.
AGAAGACCGGGTAAGAAAAAGCTAAGGTGAATGGGAAATAAATGTTTGAAATTTGACAAAGGCTCGGTAGGGAGTAAGTGAAGTGTGCAATAATTGGTCTGATTTTATGGAATGGCTAGAGCGACATAACATATTTGATTATCCCTACAGTTCTGATCAAAAAATTGCAGAACCTGGGTCTCTGTACTTCTCTCTGCAACTGTATCCTCTATCCTTCTTAACCAGAAGACAACAATGTGCGTGGATTGGAAACAACATCTCCAACTTGCTGACAATCAACGCTAATGCACAACAGGGATGTATGCTCAACCCACTGCTCTACTCCCTCTGCACCCATGACTGTGTGGCTAGGCATAGCTCAAATGCCATTTATAAATTTGCTGGTGATGCAACCATTCATGACAGGATCTCAGATGGAGACGAGAGAGTGTGCAGCAGCGAGATATACCAGCTAGTTGAGTGGTGTCATAACAACAACCTCGTACTCAACATTAGTAAGACCTAAGAGCTGATTGTGGATGTTAGAAAGTGTAGAACGAAGGAACACAAATCAATCTTATTAGAGGGATCAGAAGTAGAGAAAGCGAGCAATTTCAAGTTCTTGGGCATTAATATCTCCGAGGACCTAACCTCATTGCAACATATTGATACAGCTATAAAGAACGTAAGTCAGTGGTTATATGTCATTGGGATTTAGAAGAGATTTGTTTTGTCAACTTAAACACTTGAAAACTTCTACAAATGTATGGTGGAGAGCATTCTTACTGGCTGCATCACTGTCTGGTATGGGGGTCAGGGGCTTCTACTCAGGATTGAAGTAAGTTGCAGAAAGTTATAAAATTATTCAGCTCCATCATGGGCATTAGCCAACATAGTATCCAAGACGTCTTCAAGGAGCAGTGCCTCAGGAAGGCAGCATCCATCATTAATGATCCCACCACCCGTAACATACCCTCTTCTCATTGCCACCATCAGGAAGGAAGTACAGGAGCCTGAAGGCACACACTCAGTGATTCAGAAACAGCTTCTTCCCCTCTGCCATCCGATTTCTAAATGGATATTGAATTCATAAGCACTACCTCAATGTTTTTTTTAATTTCTGTTTTTGCACTACTTATTTTAACAACTATTTAATATACATTTATATAATTACTGTAATTCCATTTTTGTATATTTATCATGTTTTGCAATTTCACAACATATGCCTGTGATTTTAAACCGGATTCTGATAATTCCATAACACAGCTGAGGAGAGAATTACCCAGTTTTGTAGTTCCACACGCAGAGGTCAATCATCATCAAAGGCATATTTTCAGTGCCATTTCCTTCAGTGATATGTAGGGTACAAGAAAAAGGAAGAGTTAGAAACATTTAGAAACAGTTAGAAACAGATGAAGTTAGGGGACTGCAGCTGGGGCCAGATAACTTTCGGATCATTTGAAAGAATGAGGAGGAAGTAGTCAGGAGCTACAGAAAGGCATCTGCAGGAGGCAGGTAACTGGGTAACTGTCAGGAGAGGGGAAAGGAATAGGCATATAGTGTAGAGTATCCTATTAGGCTGCTCCCCTCAATAAAGAGTACACTGCACTGGATAATGTGAGGGGGGGGGGGGTGTAGTTGGAAAAGACCTACCTACAGCAACCAGATAACCAGATGCTTGGCATGGAGTCTGGCTCTGTGCAATAGTTAGCCAAATACATAGGAGATCCTATGGATGTGAAAAACACTTCCAGCTGGTATGTTGCCTCCAAAGTGCCAGGATCTGGGAAATCCCAGATAAGGTCCATAGCGTTCTTAAAGAATGGATGAACAGCCAGAAATTACAGTATATATTGATAACAACAAGGGATTAGGTCCTGAAGAGTGAATATAAGGACCTCGATAGGAATCAGTAAAGTAGCAACATTAGGATAGTAATCTCTAGATTGCTGTTTCTTCTACATGCCAGTGAAGGTAAGAATAGGATAATATGGTAGTTGACTGTGCAGCTGAAGAATTGGTGCAGGGAGCAGGGCCAATGGGTCAAATTACAAGCTGGGTTGTGTGTGTGTGTGTGTGTGTGTGTGTGTGTGTGTGTGTGTGTGTGTGTGTGTGTGTGTGTGTGTGTGTGTGTGTGTGTGTGTGTGTGTGTGTGTGTGTGTGTGTGTGTGTGTGTGTGTGTGTACACAAACTGCCAGGAACAGCACCATTAATTTGCAGGACATGTCACTCAGGGACTTGGGAGATGCATATAATTTTTGTGTTATTGTATGTTATTGAATGTGCTCTGTGCCATGTGCTGTGTATGTTTTGCACCTTGGCCCCAGAGGAACACTGTTTCATTCTGCTGTATTCATGCATGGTTGAATGACAATTAAACTTGAATTTGATTTGATCATGTAAGGTGATCGGAGGGAAGTATATCGGGGATGTCAGAGACAGTTCTTTTACACAGGGAGTTGTGGGTGTGTGAGATGTGCTGCCAGGTGTGGTGATAGAAGCAGATATATAAGGGACATTTAAGAGACTCTTAGATAGGCACATGCATGAAAGAAAAATTGAGCACTGTGCGTCAGATTGATCTTAGAATAGGTTAAAAGCTTGCACAAAACAGTGGACCAAAGGGTCTGTACTGTGCAGTACTGTCCTATGTTCTATATTCTAAGCTTACTGTTTAGTTATAGCATTACCGGCCAATGTTTAGATTTTACCAGACCATTTTCTGCATTAAAAATATATCCTTCACACAGGTAGGAATGTACTTCAAAACAAAACAGCAACCTGTTGCCTTAATCATAAAGAGTTTATATTAGAATTTCTTCAAATTAAATTAAATGTTCATTCAAATTATTGAGAACACTAAACTCATTATGAAAAGTTGAAGTTAACTAAAGCCAAATAAAAACATAGATAAATCACTAGAAATAAGTCAAAGTACTGGGTAGTATACCCTCATTGGACTAATAAAGGATGTTACCTGGATTGGGGAGCATGCCTAATGAAAACAGGTTGAGTGAACTCGGCCTTTTCTCCTTGGAGCGATGGAGGATGAGAGGTGACCTGATAGAGGTGTATAAGATGATGAGAGGCATTGATCGTGTGGATAGTCAGAGACTTTTCCCCAGGACTGAAATAGTTGCCACAAGAGGACACAGGTTTAAGGTGCTTGGGAGTAGGTACAGAGGAGATGTCAGGGATAAGTTTTTTATGCAGAGAGTGGTGAGTGCGTGGAATGGGCTGCCAGCAATGGTGGTGGAGGTGGATACGATAGGGTCTTTTAAGAGACTTTTGGATAGGTGTATGGAGCTTATAAATATAGAGTGCTTTGAGTAACCCTAGTAATTTCTAAGGTAGGGGCATGTACGGTGCAACTTTGTGGGCCGAAGGGTCTGTATTATGTTGTAGATTTTCTATATTTCTATGTTTCTAAATGACAATAGTTTGACATATTCACAAGGCTAGACAGCATCCGTGGAGATACAAAACTAATTCGTTGGGTTCATGACTTTCATCAGAAGCAGTAAATGATGGAAGTATTATTCATTATAAGTATTTTTTGTTCATATGTGTGTGCATGAGAAACTGTGTGACCACGACTCATGCATTCTGATTGTTGAGTGAATTTCAGAGGTTCCTCTAAAAACAGGCAGTCAGATGAATACAGGCTAATTGGGGTCAGTTGCCTGAAATGGGACATATTTCTACAACTAGCTAAAGATCCCATCCTGAAACCCTATTCAGAGCAAGATAGGACTGGATCTTTGCCAGTGATATTTAAAGAGATAGTCAGCTGTAAAATCCTATAAAGTGTTGGATTATATTTCTTTCTGTCGATTTTCTGAAATCATTTCAAAGTGTTTGCACAAGCTATTGAGATTTCAGAATAGCTAAGCTACTTCTGGCTAGGTTCTTCCTGGAAGGCATTTTGCCAATTCTGCTTCAGAAGGACTGGATGAATAAATGCAGCAGCAGGTGGAAGGATCGAGCAGAGCTCCTACTACATGGTAAGGAAATAGAATAAGCTATGCCTGTAGGAATCCATTCCATCAGCAGAGTTAATGGCTCTTGGCTAAAGTATCCAGAGCTTTGAGCATGTTGAAGTCATCACAGAGTTGTAATGTCTCCTAGAGCAAGACCCCAATCCACTGCTACAGTTAGCACTATCTTGCTTATTGTAGTGAAAGACAGAGCATCTACTGATTTCTCCAACAACAACAGATATCAATAGTATTGGTTAGGCTATGGTTGATGCTTAAAAGTGGCTAAAATATTTGTGAGAACTATAGACACCTTTGCAAAACTATAGACACCATATTAAACAGTAATTTTTCTCCTTATTGACATACCATGGCCATGGAATTTGTTAACATAGAACACAGAACAGTACAGCACAGGAACAGGTCATTCAGCCCACAATACTATGATGAACCAGCTATAAAATAAACTAAAAACCTCAAAACTGAATCTATCCTTCCTACACAAGTTCAATATCATCCCAGCTTCGGCATATTCATGAGCCTATCTAAACGTCTCTTAAATGCCTCTACCACCATAACGGACAGTGTATTCCAGGCTTCCACCAGTCTGTGAATAAAAAGTATCCCCTTTGAACTTACTCCCTCTCACCTTCAATGCATGCCCTCTGGGGGAGAAAAAAGATACTAGCTGTCTACTCAAAATCTTATAAACCTCTATCAGATCTCCCATCAGGCTCCACCACTCCAAAGAAAACAACCCAAGTTTGTCCAGCCTCTCATGATAGCACATGCCCTCTAAACCAGGCAGCATCCTGGTAAACCTCTTCTGCACCCTTTCCAAAGCCTCAACATTGTTCCGATAGTGGGGCAACCAGAACTGTATGAAATAATAGTGTAATACTTCAAGCTGTAATAGAACAACTTGAGGCATCTTTCTGAAAGCACCTGCAAGTCTATCACCTTGACTTCTATAAAGACAACATATACATTGACAGCTAATACCTTTATGTTGCCTTTATAATTTAGAGTTGGAATTACTGTTCCATTCCTTCATTCCTGCTGGGTGAAAATGGTGGAATCCCTTAGCTAAAATCTCAGAGGGGCTACCTTTATCAAATGGATATGGTGTTTATATAAAATGGCCAAATTGTAAATGTTTCTGATACCCACATAGATTTAAGGACATTCAATATTTCCCATTTTGTTTCAACTTTATTTTGTAAGTTTGCAAAATGTCTTAAAGTATTTGTATTTGGGATGATGATGTAGAATGTTAGACTCCTTTAACAAGAGAATCATACCAACTAAAGTATCTATTAGCGATCCACTGAACTGTTCAATTCTGGATTGTAATCTTTGTGAAAGATGTGTCCAAGCTGATAGACAAGTGACTGAAGTGATGGAATCGGGAAGCTGGCGCCAGACGATTTTGTAGACCCAGGTGACTTCTTCCAGATCATCCATGAAACACTTTATTATTCCTTGCTTATGTCTTTCTTTTCTTTTCAAGGTGGCTGGGATTCTGTAGGAATTCGGGAACTGGAGCTACAGCTCAAACTATGGGTCTCCACAAGTGGTGGGGTTTTGAACCAGCTGTGCGATCTGGCTTTTCATTATGTCCAGCAATAGCCTGGAAGATGTGCGCCTTCGCGAAGTGGCTCCATAGACAATCTGGTTTCTTGCCAATTTCTCCAACTGAAGCATCGTGGAAGACTGAAACATTGGGACAGCAGGCAGTTTGCACTGCTGTCGGTCGTCCTACTGTTTGTTTTCTTTCTCTCTCTCTTTCGCTCCCTCTCTCCCTCTCCCTCTCTCGGGACACGTAAGTTTGTTGCATTGGAACAGCAAGCTGCTGGTCTCCCTCTCTTGTTATTGCATAAGCATTCTCTGTCTCTCTCCCTTGCTGGTGAGAGAGAGCCTGTCTGAGATACTGAAGTGTTGGGATGGACTATATTTTTTGATGGACTCTAGATCAAGGTCTCTTTGGAATCATTTGCTATTACTTGCATGGTGGGGGGGGGGGGGGAGGCGGTGCTTCTGCAAGTGGGGGAGTGGCCGAAGGTTCTGCGGCTGGTTGCGTGTGGGTGTGGGGAGAGGTCTTTGCCTGTCTCTGTGAAGAGTAAGAATTTCGGGTTAATACTGTATACATTTTCAGTTATTAATTTGAACCATTTTATTTTCATGTGTACTGAGATGCAGTTATTTTATTTTTGTTTGTGTGCCATCATGACAGATCATTCCATACAAAAGAAATAATAATTAGTTTGAAAATAATGAGTTTGCAAGTTGGTGCTATGAATCTTCTTCTGATCAACTCCTAGCTAACACTGGAAGGACCTACTGGTCCAAGAACACAAAGTTTGCTAGAATGAACACTCTCCGAGTAACCAGAGATCCAATTGTGTGTTTATAATGACAACTTTTTAATTATATCTTAATCATGACTACCCAATGAGTTGTAATTTTGAGAAGTACTCATTTTCTTTAATGACGCACTTGAATTTAATAATTCCCATATCAGTCAAAGTTCTTTTCTACTATAGATTAGTCACATAGTCAAAGAGTTGTAGGGTAGTACAGAACAGAAATAGACTCTTCAGCCCACCAAGTTCAAGCTGATTAATTGTCAATCGGCTCTAATCTCATTTGCCTGTATTAGGACCATATTCTTCTGTACCTTGCCTACTTCAGAATCAGAACCAGGTTTATTGTGACGTGAGACTTGTTAACTTCACTGCAGCAGCAGTTCAATGCAACACATAGTCTAGCAGAGGGAAAAAATAATAAATGAAATAAAAACAATAATAATAATAATAAATAAACAAGTAAATCAATTATGTATATTGAATAGATTTGAAAAAATGTGCAAAAACAGAAATACTGTAATTTTTTTAAAAACGTGAGGTAGTGTCCAAAGCTTCAACGTCCATTTAGGAATCGGATGGCAGAGTGGAAGAAGCTGTTCCTGAATCACTGAGTGTGTGCCTTCAGGCTTCTGTACCTCCTACCTGATGGTAACAGTGAGAAAAGGGCATGCCTGGGGTGCTGGAGGTTCTTAATAATGGTTGCTGCCTTTCTGAGACACTTTGTAGACTAATACCCAAGATGGAGCTGACTAGATTTACAACCTTCCGCAGCTTCTTTCGGTTGTGTACAGTAGCCCCTCCATACCAGACAGTGATGCAGTCTGTCAGAATGTTCTCCACGGTACAACTATGGAAGTTTTTGAGCGTATTTGTTGACATACCAAATCTCTTCAAACACCCAATAAAGTATAGCCACTGTCTTGCCTTCGTTATAACTACAGCAATATGTTGGGACCAGGTAAGATCCTCAGAGATCTTGACACGCAGGAACGTGAAGCTGTTCACTCTCTCCACTATTGATCTTTCTACAAGGATTGTATGTGTTCCTTCGTCTTACCCTTCCTGAAGTCCAAAATCAGCTCTTTTGTCCAACTGACGTTGAGTGCCAGGTTGTTGCTGCGGCACCATTCCACTAGTTGGCATATCTCACTCCTGTACACCCTCTCGTGACCACCTGAGATTCTACCAACAATGGGTGTATCATCAGCAAATTTATGGATGGTATTTGAGTTATGTCTAGCCACACAGTCATGAGTATAGAGAGAGTAGCGCTGTGGGCTAAGCACACACCCCTGAGGTGCATCAGTGTTTATCGTCAGCGAGGATGTTATCACCAATCTGCACAGTCTGTGGTCTTCCAGTTTGGAAGTTGAGGATCCGATTGCAGAGGCCCAGGTTCTGCAACTTCTCAATCAGGATTGTGGGAATAATAGTATAAGATGCTGAGCTATAGTCGATGAACAGTATCCTGATGTAGGTGTTTGTTGTCTAGGTGGTCTAAAGCCATGTGAAGAGCCATTGAGATTGCGTCTGCCATTGATCTATTGTAGCATAAGGCAAATTTCGATGTGCCCAGGTCCTTGCTGAGGTTGGAGTTCAGTCTACTCTCAAAGCATTTCATCACTGTCGATGTGAGTGCGACTGGGTGATAGTCATTAAGGCACTGGTATGATTGTTGCCTTTTTGAAGCAAGTGGGAACTTCTGCGAGAAGTGAGAGTGAGAGGTTGAAAATGTGCTTGAATACACCTGCTAGTTGGTTGGCACAGGTTTTCAAAGCCTTACCAGGTACTCCATCAGGATCTTCTGCCTGTCAAGGGTTCACTCTCTTTAAAGGCAGTCTAACATCGGCCTCTGAGATGGAGGTCACAGGGTCATCAGGTGCAGCAAGGATCTGCACAGCTGTAGTTGTGTTCTCTCTTTCAAAGTAGGTATAGAAAACGTTGAGTTCATCTGGTAGTGAAGCATCACTGTCATTCATACTATTGGGTTTCGCTTTGTAGGAAGTAATGTCTTGCAGTCACTGTCAGAGTTGCCGTGCATCTGATGTCGCCTCCAGCCTTGTTCGAAATTGTCTCTTTGCCCTTGAAATAGCCCTCTGCAAATCATACCTGGCTTACTGGCACAGGCCTGGGTTGCCAGATTTGAATGCCACAGATCTTGCCTTCAGCAGACGATGTACCTCCTGGTTCATCCACAGCTTTTGGTTGTATATTTCAATGTATGAATGCCACTTAAAACATAATAATTATATCAGATTCTACCACTTACACTGACAACATATTTCATATATCATCAATGTCTACAATACCTTACTCTTTCCTCTCACTCTAAATCTTCTTCTTCTGGTTTATAATACTTTTTACATGGGAAAAATTGTCTATGTGCCTTATAATAATTTTATAAATCACTGTCAGGTTATAATTCCATTTCTTTCAATGCAACAAAACAATCCCAGCCTCTTCAATCTCTCCCCATAATTAAAGTCTACTGATTCAGGCAACATCCTGCTGCATCTCCCCCACACGTTTAGAACTGTATACAATACTGCAAGTGTAGTCTGATCAGGTGTGTTGTAAAGTTGCGGCACAATGTTGCACCTTTTACATTCTGTACTGGGATCAATGAATGAAGGCATTCCATATGTCTTCATCACCAGCCTATCTTCCTGTGTTGCATCTTCCAGGGAACTATGAACTTGGACCATGATGTCTCCATGGGTATGAACGTTCCTCAGTGACATACCGTTTGCTGTATATGTCTATCTCTATTGGAAATGTATCACCTTCCACTTGTATGGATTAAATTCAATCTGACAATGCTATGCCCAACATTAGACAGTCTATGTGTTCATAGGCAGTCTTCTACAGTGTCTGCAAAATTACTACTTGCACATTCTACGTTCACATCTAAGTTGCAAATATATACTGTATCACAAATAGCAAATGTCTCAGCACCAAGCCCTGCAGAACATCACAGATCATAGCCTTCCAATCAGAAACAAAACCTTCCACAAGGTTCATATGTCTCCTTTGACCTAGCCAGGTTGGATCCAATTAACCATCTCATTTTGTTTCCCATGTGCCTAAGCCATCAGGACCAACCTATGACATGGGACCCTGTCAAATGTCTTACTTAAGTCCAAATAGACAACATCCATAGTCCTATCTTCATCAATATCTTTTGTTACCTCCTCAAAAAAACTCAGTCAAGTTAATGATACTGAACTTCACTGGCACAAACCCATGCTATCACTAATAAGTTCCTGCCTTTGCAAAGGCACATAAATCTTGTCCATTAAAAGTTCTCCAATAACTTCCCAACCATAGATGTAAAAGTCATAATTAGCTGCCTATGTTCTGTTGCTTTGAGATTAAAAAATTATCCAGTCAAGGAAACTATATCTTAATTAGTTTATCCTCCTGCTGAAAACAATGGGAGTGCAAATGCATGAGACCTGCAGTTAGATGTGTTTGTCATGCACTCGTTAGCAGTCAGATGGAGCCTGAGGGCATTTAGAATACATTTCTATCCTTCTTCAAATTCACTTCTCCCTTCACTACAGGAGATTGTTGCTCCAGGACCATCTCTGAGAATGTTAGAGGCTTATCCATCATGAAACCCAGGACAAATTAAAGTCTGACACATTAACTGTTAACCCAGATTTCTCTTCCCTCTGTACCCAGTGATCTACAGCGCCATCAGCACACAGACGCAGAACATCAGAAATCGTGCTTTTTTAAAAAATTCTGTGTCCCAGGCATAAAACTGTTCAGCATAATTAAAGAAGAATCTCAGTTTCACTTTATGTTTTGACAAAGAACTTTTGATCTTCCCAGCTTACTGTGAATTCTGCTTGTATTTGTGTTATGGTTTCTTTTCATACTTCAATTCTCAATCTTTATTTGAGTGTAAAGTTAAATTTTCCTGACCCCTCCATGCAGGAATTAACAGCATATCTGACAGAATATAATGTTCCTGCCAGTAGTGGACTTACTGGAGCAAAATTAAACCCGAAATGTTGGGAATTTCCTACCTTGAGAGGACTTGATGAATGGCTGAAACATTTTGCTATGTTTTCTAGGTGCAAACTTGCAACAGATCTGGGGCATCAGCAAAGAGGTAGAAAAAGTACTCATCCAGCCTTTGAATGTTCTGCTCTTACCTTAGGCAGGATCTAAGCCGCTTTGAACTTCCATCCCCCTTCCCTCCAGTTCCCCATTCTGTCTTCCCCACATTCCTGCCAGCCTGAAGCGAATGCCAGAAATTTCCTGCTGAAAGGTTTCAGACCAAAACATCGACTGCTCTTTTTTCCTCAAGGCTGTCTGGCCTGCTGAGTTCCTCCAGCATTTTGTGCGTGTTGCATGAAATTTTAGGTAACTTTCTCCATTCTCCCATTATTTTTACTCACGGAGCCATAAAGATTCCTTATCGGGAGCCTGTTTCAAAACACAAAGTATTCAGGAAGCCAGTACAACGCTAAATGGGTTTAACCACACTTGGAAATCAAATGACATTCTGTGGCAAATACTGTCAAATACTTTTAACATCCTAGTGTTTATGGAACAAGAACTGCAATACCTTCCTCAAATGTGGAATTTCCCAAGTAGAAATGAATATTAGCATCAGAATAAGGCAGTACAGTTTGTAGAGTTGCTGCCTCACAGTTCTCGTGATCTAATATCCAGTGCTATCTATGTAGAATTTGCATGTCTTTCCTATGACTTCTGTGTGCCAAGGTTTCCTCTCATATCTCTTAGGCACTTTAAATTTTCCCTAGAGTGCAGGTCACTGGAATCTCCAGTGACATGATGGGAATGTAGGGAGAATAAGATGTAATCAGTGTAAATATGTACCTGACAGACGGTGCAGAATCAGTGGGAGAAGGAGTCTGTTGCTTTTCTGACTTACCCTATGATTCTAATCCAAAAGCAAAATACGACAGATTCAGGAAAACTGAAATGAAACAGAAACTACAGGCAGTCCCCGTTTTATGTACGAGTTCCGTTCCTGAGTCCGTATTTAAGTCGGATTTGTACGTATGTTGGAACAAGTACATCCAGTATTATTTAGCGTCAGCCAAACGTTTGTCTTAGTATATAGTATATATTTTACCTTTCTATGCATATAGAACACTTAAGAAATGTATGTATTCCAATAATTAAACCACAGCTTTGCTTAGTAATAATTGTAGCTTTCATCGGGGCAGGGCCTTTCAAATGCTCCATTATTCTCACTTTATCCGTTGTCCTTTAAAATTGTTCCGATCATTGACCGACTGTAGCCTAACGCTTTTCTAATGACCGATGGTGTTTCACCTCTTTCCAAACGCTTTATTATTTCCACTTTATTTTCAATCGCGATCGCTTCCTGTCAACGGAACAGAAACACTGCGGGCGTTGGGTCCCGACCTCCGCCGGCTCTCGAGGTCCGCTGGGTCTTAAGGACCACTGCACTGAGACAGGCTGAATGGGACAAGTGGGGGCTGTGCTGGGTTTGCATATTTAATCATCCACAATATTCCACGTGGGAATTTAAACTGGAGGTGGCAGTGTTTTCTTTTACGAGGTCGAGTTGCGAGCTCGATATCAAACCGGCACGGATAGTACAGGAGTCACTGGATCGACATCAACCCAGCACGGATACCTCCATTCTCCAGCCCGGCGCTGATCTCACTGCTCCACCAGCTGACTGGATTGGGGGGAGGGGTCAGGGTGAACCTTACTAAGAAAATTTTAAGCCAAATACAAAGTTAAACACTCAACACAGTGTTCACAGCAACGACTTAAAATGGCGGATGGCGTTGGGATCCGACTTAAAATGGCAGACGGTGTTTTCCTTCCTCCATTTGTATGTACGAGTTGTCCGTAAGTCGGATGTTTGTAACTCGGGGACTACCTGTACTGGAAATAGCAAAAAAGAGAGCTGTGGAGAAGACAACACAGGTACATCTAACAGGCTGTAAAGCTGGGATTTAAAGTGATAGTATAATGAAGCTGGTTATATACTCAAATGTATATCAGGGATTTGTAGAACACCTGTGCATTACAGTGGTCACTTTATTATGTACACCTGTACAACTACTCGTAAATGCCAATATCTAATCAGTCAACCAAGTGGCAGCAACTCAATGTATAAAAGTATGGAGACATGGTCAAGAGATTCAGTTACATCAGAATGGGGAAAAAAATGTGATCTAAGTGACTTGGACTGTGGAATGATTGCTGGTGCCAGATGGGGTAGTTTGAGTATCTCTGAAACTGCTTATTTCCTGGGATTTTCACACAAAAATCTCTAGAGTTTACAGGGAATGGTACAAATACCAAAAGAAAACTACCCAGTGATCTGCACTTTTGTGGGTGAATGCATCTTGCTAATGCGGGAGCACAGAGGAGAATGGCCAGTCTGACAGGAAGGGGACAGTAACTCAAGTAACCACACATTACAACAGTGGTGTGTAGAAGAGTGTCTCTGGATGCACCACACGTTGAACCTGGATGAGAATGGGCTATAGCAGCAGAAGACCATGAACGTAAACTCAGTGGCCCCTTTATGAAGTATTTAATAAAGTTGCCACACAGTGTATAACGCCAATCAATTTAAAATTAAAACAAGGTGGTGTCTCTGAAAAGTCTATTACATTGAGTCTGGCATCTGTAATCAGATCTATGAGGGTATTTTGGGAAATAAATAATAAAATAGAGGGAAAATATAACTAATAAAAGCAAAATCCTAGAGCTTTGCAGAAAGATTGTTGCTTTTTAAATCACTATTGGCCAAAAAAGGATTATAGACATAATGCTGCTTGGGCTAGTTATATTTAATACTGCGTGGATTACTTATCAGGTGTAACATCCACAGACCTTGGGATAATTCTTCCAGGTCGAGGCTACCTATGCCCTAAGTTGCTGAGTGATGACTGCTCAGGAAAATATGTTTTGGAATGTGCTTTTAAAAGAGTCTTCTCTGAATCTTAGGCAGAAAGTTAGGAAGCTGAAAACATTTACACTGAACGAGAAGAAGTTTCAGTTAACATTTTGTTGAAATTTGTAGGCATTTACAGAGCTGTTTAGACTTGCCACTAGGTTTAATACTTGTTATATAGACAGTCCACACAACATTCATTTGCACAAATATGTCAAAGCAAGTCAGGTTAAAAAAAAATGTAGATGTTCCAGTAAGGATTATTTTGTGGGTACAGCACAGGACAAAATTAGCTTATATCATATGATAACATTGATATATAGAATGCTGTTGATATTATATAATAATCTTATATCTACTGTGGTATCATTTTTCATTTCACTTGTAGCATGAATCAAGTATTTTTAATCTCCTAACTAACTGGGACAAGGCTCATTTGTAATATTAATATCACAAAGTTTTTTTTTTACATTGGTTTGCCCTAATTAAACTTGCTGAGCAAGGCATCCCATTACCACTTCACCATTTCCTGCATTCTATATCCCCAATGTGCTCTTCTAAAAAATTCTGTCTTTAAAGATAGTGCTGTCATTGGCTTCTCTCTGTCAATGTGCTAAACACAGCATTGCTAACATTAGTACCAGCTCAAACATTTAATTGACATACTTATCGCAATTAGATTTACAATATTTGATCAGAAGGACAAAAAAGTGTAGATATTGGAAACCTAAAAATATGCCAAAATTGCTGAAAATACCCAAGCAGATTAGGTAGCATCTGTACAGAAAAAAAAACTCTTTTAAATCAATGTCTATTTGTCACTTCTAAAGAAAGATGAGATTTGTTTCTCGCTCTGCTGATGTTGCCTGATCTTCTGAAGATTCCCAGCATTTTCCACTTCTTTAATCCAATTAACATACTGATTTACAAAATGAAATCTAAGCAAAAGCAAGTGAACTGACAGATTGTGCTGTGTATCTCCACCAAAACATTATGTCACCATACCATGCCACGCATGTGCATTCTGAGAATTAATATCAAAGATCCAAAGTATATTTATTATCAATGTATGTATGCAGTCTACAACTCTGAGATTCATTTTTGCCGCAGTCTTAAAACAAAGAAGAACCATGGACTCAACCTGCTCAAAGAAAAACATCAAACAGTCCTCCCACCCACACAGAAAAAATAATCGCACAAACGGCAACAAAAAGTGAGTGAAAACGCAAAATCAAAAGGCATATTTATTTTCATTTCAGAACTTTACACATTTTCAAATCAATATATTATTTGAAAATCATGAATTGTAGAGTAGTTGCACTTCAGCACAGGAAGTAACACTTAGATCCTGCCAGCACTTTATAACTCCTTTTAAAATCTCAGTGCAGTTACATGATTTGCTGTTTCACAATCAAAACAAATCCACAACATACAACGATAAGAAACAATATGACTAATTACTTATTATCTGTTCCACATCACAGCCTTGATAAAATATACTTTGCCTGAAATAATATCTCTATTTCACTCTCTACAGTTATTGGCTGAACTACTGAGTTTTTAGTATTTTCTGTTTTTAGAATTCCAACTTTCTGGCATCCACAGTGTTTTGTTTTCATATACTGGGGCTGGAAGTACACTCCAACATTTTGTGCATTTGTACAGTGTGAATGCTGAGTCCTATTTTCATAGGTATACGTTTGGTATTTGAGTGTATTTTTCCTAACATTTTACCACTTAAACAGGAGTCTAAATGCTTACAACAAAGCTGAAGAAGGATCCTGGTGCAAAATGTCAACTGTTTATTCCTTTCCATAGATGCTACCTGGCCTGCTGAGTTCCTCCAGCATTTTGTATGTGTTGCCTTGAAGTTCCAGCTTCTGCAGACTTTCTCCTGTTTATGAAGGCTTAAATTAAGCAGGATTTCTTCAGCAATGTTTTTAATGTTTATGCGTGAAGGAAAATCACCTGTGAATGTTATATGTTTATTCCCTTCGTGGACTTTAGCTTGAATTTGCAGCACATAATCTCTATATTGACATTTATTTGTTCCCTCATGACAAATTCTTGAAAATAATCTTTATGTGCAATGAATTTTTTAACAAGGAAAATAATGGTATAAATGTTCAAGCAGAATTCAGTCCATTTTTCAGCAGTAAGATTTCCAAATTTTAGCTTTTGATCATTACAGTGCTCTCACCATATCATGTACCAATTATCTGGTACTGGATACTTAAATTAATTGACCTTTTACTACTCACGTGAGATCAGCCCATTTTGATGCAAACTATAGAACCGCACTCTCACACCCCAAATCACTCCGAAGTATTTTTCAGCTTCACCAAAACTCAAGGAATAAAATTCAAGTGGGTGTTATCAATGAAAACAATTGTTACACTAGATTACTGGCCAGGCATTCAAGGAAAATATGTAACTGATGTGTTTAAATAACCAAAGTTAAACACACTGCACTGTTCTGTGCAGTGAAAAAAATATGTTTGTGCATCTTATTTCTGTCAAGTGCAGAATACCAATAGCAGACAATGTCTCTGATAAATCTTATAGTCATTTTTTTTCAAGGATCGGTTGCCTTGGAAACTGGAGTCTGCACTAGATATCTATTCATTTGGTTTAGAGGAGGATGTTACAGTGGGTCGTGTTGCAATTGTTCATAAAGGTTAGACCTCAAGTGAGTGTTCAGAGAGAGATCTGTAGGGAATGAAATAGAGTTCAGCCATAAAGGGAATTGAAGCTAGAATCAGTGTATGTGCAGCAGTTATTTGCAATGTAAAAGCAAAACAAATCGCAAGCAGCCACATTTAGCTTTGCTTTACTAAGAACTATTGTCATTCTACCTTGTAAGCAATATATCTCTGCCACCAGTTTTCCTGAAGTAAACTTGCCTTTCTACTTAAAATGCTAGATATGTAGAGTTTCAGAGTAATAGAGATACACAAGCAGAAATGGGCGCTTTAGACTACCACGTCCATTCCAATCCCTTTGCCCACCTACATAAATTCCAATTGTCTGCATGAGGACCACATCCTTCTATGTCTCAACTTGTCTAATTACCTCTTTAACATTGTAACTGAACTCATTCCACCATCTGTGCTTTCACTCTCTGTAAAAACTAGCCCCACAGATCCCTTTTAAAACTCTCTCTCCTCGTATCAGTTTAAACCTATGCTTTTGATATCTCTACCATGACTTTTTATCCTAACTGTGCCTCTTTACTTTTATATAGTCTCTATCAGGTCATCCCTCAACCTCTTTTGGTTCCAGGCAAAGCAAGAAATCTCTCCCAAGGTGGAAATCTTGCAATCCATGCAATGTCCTGGTGAATTCCTCTGCGTTCTCTGCAGCACAATTACATTCTCCCTATCATGTGGTGATCAGAACTACACAGAATACTCCAAGTTCAGACCTTGCAGTGCAATGTAAACGTGCAACATAGTATTCCAACTTTTAAATTCTGTGCCTTGACCTCTAAAGGTATTCATGCCAGATGTCCTCTTCAACACCCTAAGTTCACAGAGATTATTCACAGAAAATCTATAGCCATTTGTGTGATAGCAGAGACACGAGATGCATGCGACAGGGCATTCAGACCATTACAGAATACAAGCCTGTTATGTTAGAGACTTCAGGTCCTCCCTGCATGTCAATGACAGTGACACTTCCCTTCCTCGCAGGCTGAATGCCTTTTACACATAGATAGATGCACAGAACGGTGCAGCTACCCTCCCTCCACCTGAGGTGCAGGCAATCTGTCTGGGCACAGCTAATATAAGGAAGACCCTAGCCAAGGTCAACCACATAAAGCTGCAGGGCCTGATAACATTCCTGGCCGGGCACTGAGATACTGCGGAGCCCAGTTAGAAGAGGTACTAACAGACGTCTTCAACATCTCTCTGGAACAATCCACGTCACTTCAGGCTTCAAGGTGGTGACCATCATCATAGTGCCTAAGTGGTGATGGTAATTACCTTAATGACTACCTTTCAGTGGCATTAACTTCAACAATAATAAATTACTTTTAGTGGCTGGTTATGGGTCACATTAAAACCTGTCTTGGACGCTTTTTAGTTCACATATTGCTATGACAATGCCATAGATTCTGTTCTTCATTTTATCCTGTCCCCACTGGTAAATGGTGCTTCATACACCAATCCTATCGACTTCAGCTCATTGTTTAATACAAGCAGCCTCCAGTGGGTAAACTGTCCTCATTGGGTCTTAACATTTCTCTCTTCAACTGGATCTTGGACTTTTTGACAGAAAACCACAATCGGTCGGTGTTGGCAGCAACATCTCTAGCTCCATCACGCTGAGCACCACTGCTCTCCAGGACTGCGTGTTGAGCTCATTGCTGTTCACACTGCTGATACGTGACTGCACTGCTCGATCCAACTCAAACCAAATCACCAGTGGCTGGCCTCATCAGCAATGATGACGAGACAATGTGCAGGGAAGTAGAGCGGCTTATAGAATGGTGTGAGCACAACAATGTGAGCAAAGATAAAAAGGTGATTGTGGACTTTAGCTCCATACGCAGCTCCTCAGTGGAAAGAGTTAGGAACACCAAGTTTCTGAGAGCGCACATAATCGACAATCTCACTTGGTCCCTCAGCACCACCTATTTAATCAAGAAAGCACAACAGTGTCTCCACTTCCTGAGAAGATTGAGGTGAGTGAGGCTCCCATACAATCATTCTAAACAATTTTTACAGGAGCACCATTCTGAGTGTTCAGACAGCTGGATTACTGCCTGGTACAGGAATTGCAAAAGGCATCTGACCTACAAATTCCTCTCATTAATCCCACAATTTCTTTGACCACCCCCCAGCCATCAGGCAGGAAGTTTCGTAGCATTAGGCCGTTAGGATAAAATACAGCTTCTTGCTCCAGGACATGAGACTACTGACCTCCCTGACTTACGAAGCACCAATAGCATTATACTGTTTATTTTTTAACTTGTGTCATATATTGCACCTTAAGCTAAATGTCAATCTACTGGGGTATATTTTAATATTTGTTAGTATATTTGTGGTAATATTACTTTGTGTTGTGTGTGGATTACATGTGTACCTTAGTCTGAAGGAACATTGTTCATGTATACGGCTGAATGACAATAAACTTGAATTTCAACTGTGTTACTACTTCCCAGGAACTATGGACTTGAACATTAAAGTCTCTCTGCATGTCAATATCTTCTGTCACCCCACTACTTATTACGTATGTCCTACTCCTATTCATACTACGTAAGGTGCATCACCTTGCACCTGTAAATCTGAGTCCCCTGTGTTTGACCTCAAAAACCAAGGCATAGCTTTTTCTTAAGTAATAGATTTATAAAAGACCAATAAATTTGGGAATCTAAATATATGTGAGCAAACAAAATACAAAAAGCCATAAAATGGTCTCATAAAACGATGGCCTTTTTCTCTAGAGGACTGCAATACCAAGTGAGTAAGTTAAATATCAGTATTATTTTGTGTTGGCTAAATCTCTTCTTGGAAACTTTTTTTAGTTTTGGACACTATGTTTTAGCAAAGCTATGAGATTTAGAGGACTTAAGAAGGTCAAATTATTTTCAAAGTTTACAGTTCAAAGTAAATTTATTATCAAAGTGCATATATATCACCATATACAGCCCTGACATTACTTTATTGCAGACGTACTCAATAAATCCAAGAATCATAATAGAATGAATGAAGATTGCACCCAACAGGAGGGATAAACAACCAATGTGCAAAGGACAACAAACTGTGCAAAAACAAAATAGAAGAATAAAAACAATAAATACTGGGAACATGAGATGAAGAGTAGTTGAAAGTGAGTTCATAGGTTGTGGGAATATTTTTGTGATGGGACAAGTGAGATGAATGAAAATATCCCCACTGGTTCAAGAGTCTGATGGTTGAGGGGTAATAACTGTTCCTGAACCTGGTGGTGTGAATCTTGAGACTCCTGTACCTTCTTCCTGAGGCAACAGTGAGAAGAGAGCATGACCTGGGTGGTGGGGGTTCATGATGATGGATGCTGCTTTCCTGCAACAACACTCTGTGTAGATGTGCTCAATAGAGGGGAGTGCTTTACTCATGATAGACTGGGTTTATCCTTTATGATTTGGAGGTTTTTCTGTTCAAGGGCATTGGTATTTCCATAACATGCTGTGAGGCAGCCAGTCAATATACTCTCCACCACACTTCTATAGAAGTTTGTCAAAGTTTTAGATGTCATGCTGAATCTTCACAAACTCTTAAGGAATTAGAGGCACTGTAATGCTTTCTTCGTAATTGCACTTATGTGCTAGGCCTAGGACAGGTCCACTGAAATGATAACATCGAGGAATTTCAAGTTGCCGACTTCTTCACCTCTGATCCTCCAATGTGGACTAGCTCATGGACCTCTAGTTTTCTACTGCTGAAGTCAATAATCAGTTCCTTGGTCTTGCTGACATTGAGTGAGAGGTTGTTGTTGTGGCACTACTCAGTCAGATTTTCAATCTCCCTCCTAAATGCTGATTTCTCACCACCTTTGATTAGGCCATTGACAGTGGTGTTGTCAGAAAACTTAAATATGGCGTTGGAGCTTTGCTTAGCTGCACAGTCTTAAGTGTAAAGTGAGCAGAGGAGGAGGCTAAACACACTGCCTTGTGCTGATGGAGACCATGGAGGAAATGTTGTTGCCAATCCAAAATTACTGGGGTTTGCAGATGTGGATATTAAGGATCCAATTACACAGGAAAGGTAAGGTCTTGAAGTTTATTGATTAGTTTTAAAGGGATAATAGTATTGAATGCCGAACTGTAGTCAATAAAGAATATCCTGTTGTATGCATCTTTGCTCTCCATGTATTCCAAGTTTGGGTGATAGCTTCTGCTGTGGACTGGTTGTGTTGGTAGGCAAATTGGAGCAGATCTAAGACACTTTTCAGGCAGAAGTTGATATGTTTCATCACCAAACAATCAATGTGGTAGTTAAGATAGATTTATGGATTTATAGACCATGACAACTGGCCCTTCCACACAAATCAGTCATGTCAAACAAGATCCTATGTAAAATAATAATCCCATTTGCCTGCATTTGGCTCATACACTTCCAAACTTCCCCTGTCCATTTACCCATCCAAGTATATGTATTTTTTTAATGTTGTAATTGTAATTACCTCTACCAACTCATTTGAGAACTCATTCTATATACCCTGTGTGAAAAACATGCTCCTCCAATGCCTTTTAAATCTTTCCGTCTCACATTAATCTAGATTAAGTCCCCCATCCTGGGAAAATTATTGTGATTTTATCTACTGTATAAATTTTTAAACCTCAGTGAAACCTCAACCTTGGGTTCTTTCTCTCCAGATTAAACACTTCTAGCTCATCCAATCTCTCCTTATATTTCAATGATTTGGATGAGAATACATGTGGCATAATAAGTATGTTTGCAGATGACACCCATATAGATGGCATAGTGGCCATTTGAAAAGCTTGTTTATGGCAGAGGTCCCCAACATTTTTTTTATATCATGGACCCCCTGCCATTAACCAAGGGGTCAGTGGACTCCAGATTGGGAACCCCTCGTTTAAGGTTACAACAAAATATTGATCAACTGGAAAACTGGGCAACGGAATAGTAGATGGAATTTAACTCAGATAAATGTTATGAGATGCATTTTGGAAAGTTAAAATAAAATCAACCAGTTGTTTTGTTTTCTGGAAATTTATAAAACCTCAATGTCAAATCAGCTCTGAAGATTAGCTTCTTAATTGGCTTTAGGTGAAGGAGGGAGTGGTTCCCAGACTCTGATGGAAATTACATATTTGCCTCCAAAGAGTAGCCAGATTGTGGGGTACATGTTACAATGGGAGATAGAAAAGGCATGTAAAAAAGACAATTTAATGATGGTTATGGGATTTTAATACACGCGTTATAGGGAAAATCAAGTTGATGCTGGGTCCCAAGAGAAGGAATTTGTGAAGGACTATGAGATTGTTTTTTCAAGCAGCTTCTGGTTGAGCCCACTGCATGAGTGAGGAGCTGATCAAGTTGATTGAAGGCAATACTAACATGGATGACAGCAGAACAGTAATAGCTGAAATTTCTGAGAGCAATTCAGAAGGCACAGGATAAATTTATCCCAAAGAGGAAGATGTATTCTAAAAAGAGGATGAGGCAACCATGGCTGACAAAATAATTCAACAATAAAAGCAAAAGAGAGGGCATATAATAGAGCAAAAAATAGTTGGAAGCTAGAGGACTGGAAGCTTTTAAAAACCAATAGAAGGCAACTAAAACAGCAATAAGGAGAGAAAGATTGAAATATGAAGGTAGGATAGCCAGTAATATAAAAGAGAATATTGAAAGTTTTATTCAGAATATAATGAGTAAAGGAGGTGAGAACAGAGGGAAAACAACACTGGAGAGATATTAATGGTGGTCAAAGAAATGGTAGACAAACTCTATAAATATTTTGCATCAATGTTCACTGTGGAAGACACCAAGAGCATGCCAGAAATTCAAGAGTGTCAGGGGGAAGAAGAAAGTGGGATCACTCTTGCAAAGGAGAAGGTGCTTGCAAAGTTGAAGCATCGAAAGGCAGTTAAATCACTTCGGCCAGATGGACTGCACTGCGGTGTTATGAAAGAGGTAGCTAAAGAGATCATTAGTAATGATCTTTCAAAATTTATTGGATTCTGGAATGGTTCTAGACGACTAGAAAATTGAAAACATCATTCCACACTTTAAGAAGGAAGGGAGGTAATAGACAGGAAATTATAGGGCAGTTACCCTGACTTTAGTGGTTTTCAAGATGCTGCCGTCCATTATTAAGGATGAAATCTCAGGGTACTTGGAGGAACATGAGAAAATAAGCCAAAGTCAGTATGATTTCTTGAAGAGGAAAGTTTGCCTGACAAATCTATTAGTATTTTTTGAGACATACAGGCTGGATAGACGAAGAAGAGTCAGTGGATGATGGCTCTTTGGATTTTAAGAAGGGCTTTGTGCCACACATGAGGCTATGTAACAAGATAGGAGCCCATGTTATTACAGGAATTGTACAAGCATGGATAGAAGGTTGGCTGACTGGCAGGAACAAAGAGGGAATAAAGGAGCTTTTTCTCAATTGGCTGCTGATGATTAATGGTGTACCGCAGGGGTCATTGTTGGGACTACTTCTTTTTGCATTATTTGCCAATGATTTGGATGGTGGAAGTGTGGCAAAGTTTGTGAATGATACAAAGGTAGCTGGAGGCTCGGGTAATGTTGAGGAAGTCGGAAGTCTGCGAAAGGACTTGAACAAATTAGGAAGTAGGCAAAAAGTGGCAGGTGGAATATAGTGTTGTGAAGTGTATGGTCATGCACTTCAGAAGAAGGAATAAAGGTATGGATTGTTTTCTGTATCAGAGGTGCAAAGGGCTCTGAGGTCCTCATGAAGGAGTCCCTGAAGGTTAACTTGCAGGATGAGACTGTCTCTATTCAGCGAAACTCAACAGGGTTCTCCCATTCACTGTATATGTCCTGCTCTAGTTTAGCTTCCCAAAATATATCATGTGACACTTGCCTGAGTTTTCTATTTTCTATTCCTTTGCCTACTTTTTGCAGTTGATCAATATTCTGTTGTAACCTTAAATGGCCACTATGCCATCTGCAGACTTGTTAATTATTCCACATGCATTCTCATCCAAAACACTAAACTATATCACAATCAGGAGACACGACACTTATCCCATTTTCACTGGGTTATAAGCCCACAATCTGATAAAACAACCCTCTCCTACCACACTGTGCCTCCTTTAATTAAGCCAATTTTTTATACAATTAGATAGCAGATGCTAGAATCTATGTGTTCTAACTTTCCATAAAAGCTTATCATGTGGGGATTTGTCAAAGCGTGGTTAAAGTCCATGTGGACAATGTCTCCTGCCCCATCCACATTAATTTTCATGATTACCTTTTTAAAATTTGTGAGGTATGAATTCCCATACGCAAAGCCATGTTGATTTATCTCTCATTTGCTCTTGCCTTTCTGAACGTAACTAAATTCTATTACTCAGAATCTCTCATAACTTTCCCACTTCTAATATTCTGTTAGATTAACGTTCTCTTTCCCTCTGACCTGTAGTTCCCTGGTAATTCTTTCTAGTCCCTCTTATATAAAGGTACACCATTATTCATTCTCCAGCCTTCTTCCCTCTCATTTCTGATGCAAGATTTTGATCAAAGGAGCTGACAATTCCTTTTTCCCGCACAGTATCATTGAACTGCACCACTCCCTCAGTACTGCAATGGTCGGCGAACCTACATATCCGTGCTTACGTATAAGGAACAGAAGTTAGACCAACACCTATCTAATGGCATTTGACGGAAGTCTTCTGCCAGCCTAACCAGAGAAGCCCCATAGGCCTGCTGGAAGCATTTATTTAACAGTAATAATAGTGTTCTGTGCAAAGCTTCTATAACGCCAATTAAATTACACAAAAATTGAAGTTGAACAGAATAAATGAGTGTAAGTTTGTCTAAAATAGGGTTTTTTCCAGAATTTTAACAATGCAAAGGAAGCTCAAGCGCTGGAGAAATTGAAGGAGATCATTCAAGGGCTTTGGAACATAATAGTTAAAGGCATACTTATCGTTGGGGCTTAGGGAGTCAAGCAGCAGTGAAACAGGCTTTTCAGTCCATAGAGCCTATGGCGATTGTCAAGGTCTTACTTATAATAATCTTGCACTAACCAAGTTTTATTTTCTCCACACTTCCCTCTGTTCGACCATCCACCTTCATATTAGGGAAACTTGAAGTGGCTAGTAAATCCATATGTCCTTGGGTTGGGGATGGAATCTGGAACATCAGGGGGAATCCTGTGTGTTTTTACAGGGAGAGTACACGCACACACATAAAATACTTGAGATACAGGTAAAACCTGTGACCATGGAATTATGAGGCAGTAGCTTTACAAGCTGCATGACTGCCCAATAAATAAAACTCAGAGATAATCAGGAGTTCAGAAGGAGTGGCGGACAGGTGCTTCAGAAATTTACAGGGTGCAGAAAATTAATGGGCTGAATCATGCTGGCTGTTGGTTCCAAAAGAAACTGCCAATGTTCAGCAGTTCTCAACATAAGCTGACATGATGTAAGCCTGAAACGTACAGTGGCAGGTGTCAGCTCATCTGTCAATCTGTTGCATTGCAGGATTCCATGTGGAGTTCAACGTGGAACTCAAGCAGGCTGGCATGTCCCAAAATAAGGAACGTCTTTCTGTGATCCAGTACTGGCCAGACTTGATGCACTGGAATATACTGACATGGAACCAAGGAGGAAAAAGAGGTGTCATTCTTCTATTATCTATATTTTAATTCTTATAATTATTTTTAGTGTTTAATATGTCTAATCAATATTAATTTCATTTTTATTATTTTTAGCTGCTCTAAAATTATTAGCATCTATTTTAGTATTTTTTAAATGTTGCTGAATAGGAGCCACTTTAAAACACTGTTTGATTTAAATAAATGTGAGGAACTGATTTTAGGCTCGTGCCTGTCAAAGGGTTTTAGGGAGACATGTGGGTGGAATCTGGAAAGTCTGTTGCCTGATGCCACTGAGGTTTCATTACATCTCTCCCTCCTTGGGCTCAGGTAGATATGGGAGGGTGATAGCCACAGGCAACGTGCAGATGGCATGTGGAGATCAGCTCAGATTAACCCACAGAGGAACAGAACCATGGAAAGGTTTCTAAGAATAGGATGGAAACTTTGAACTGAAGCATTAATTAAGTTGGAACCAAGATAAATCATTTAGCCTGGAGAGTGTTGGGGGGGGGGGGGGGGGATGGAGAAGGTGATGGTTGTGAGGTTGGATGGTGGGGGTGGAGAAGTGATAGTTAAACAGGCATTTAATGTTGTTGAGGATTCAGCTGCAGAACTGTAGAACCAACAGTTATGACTGATTAAACTGAGCCACACAGAAGCTGTAACTGGAAAATATAGAACTCTTTATTCACAGTGAACTTTCAAAGAAGAGAGTTTAAGAGAATATCATTCTCCTGACAGAATGTTTTATACCTTTTAAACACAAAAATACAACTAATAATTACTACAGTTTCAATGGCAGTAATCACCTACTTAAATTTAACATCTTGGATATAGTCAGATTGTCATACGGGGGTGGGGGGGGGGGGCATTGAGACTGGACCCAAATGCAGGATGCAGACACTGAAGTAGTAGGAACAGGACAGGACAAAACTAAAGGACGGGACAGGTCGCAGACAGGGCTGGGGAAGCAGGACCAGGACGGGGGACTGGGAACAAGGAGCCTGGGGTGGACTCCAAGCTTGAGACTGGACACGGACCCAGAGCCTGGGCCTTGACTCAGGCTCGGACCCCCAAACCAGGGGGAGACATGACAAGGCTTGGGTTCTAGGAGTTGGAGACTTGGGTTCCTGGAGTTCTTGGAGACTTGGAGAACTGGGAGTTCTTGGAGACGGGTAGCTCGAGGCTAGAGTCTTGGAGCTTGAACTTCTTGGAGACGGGTAGCTCGAGGCTAGAGTCTTAGGGCTTGGAGTTCTTGGAAGTATCCTCCTGGGCAGGATGTGGGGCACAATCCAACAGAGGCAATGAACAGGGAGGGACAGAACCAACCACAGGGTAACAGCAACCAGCCTGGCTAACCCAATGGAGGCAAGGGACAGGAAGGGACAGAACCAACCACAGGGTAATGGCAAATGGCCTGGCTTACCCAACAGAGGCAAGGGACAGGAAGGGAGCTCGGCCTGGGGTGGCTCCAAGACTCAAGGCAGCCAGTAACCTCAGCGGGCTACAGAACAGCCAAATCCATAACTCACTGAATAAGCTAGCCTTCCACCAGTGGGTTACTCCAAACAGGGACTGACAAGACAACCCCCCAACTACACTCAATCCCAGAGCCACTTATATTCCCGGCCAACAAGATGAGCATCAGGTGCAAATGCTTGAGCCCAACTAAAACAAGAGACAGTCGGAGGACCCGGAGTCCGGAGTCCGCGGACCGGAACGTGAACCAGAAAGCGGACTTCGGACCGGACCATGACACAGATAATCAGAATCACAATCAGGTTTATTATCACCAGCATGTGACATGAAATTTGTTATTTTGGCAGCAGCAGTTCAATGTATTACATAATATAGAAGAAGAAGAAGAAAAAAGAATAAACAAACAAATAAATAAACAAATTACAGTATACATATATAGAATAGATTAAAAATCATACAAAAATAAAAATTATATATATTAAAAAAGTGAGGTAGTGTCCAAGGGTTCAATGTCCATTTAGGAATCAGATGGAAGAGGGGAAGAAGCTGTTCCTGAATTGCTGAGTGTGTACCTTCAGGCTTCTGTACCTCCTACCTGAAGATAGCAGTGAGAAAAGGGCATGCCCTGGGTGCCAGGGGTCCTTAATAATGGATGCTGCCTTTCTGAGACACCGCTCCTTGAAGATGTCCTGGGTAATTTGTAGGCTAGTACCCGAGATGGAGCTATTAAATTTATGACACCCCTGCAGGTTCTTTCGGTCTTCTGCAGTAGCCTCCCCACCCCGCATACCAGACAGTGATGCAGCCTGTCAGAATGCTTTCCATGGTGCATCTATAGGGGATTTTGAGAGTTTTTGTTGATATACCAAATCTCTTCAAACTTGTATTAAATTATATTCACTATCTTGCCTTCTTTGGAGCTGCATCAATATATTGGGAGCAGGTTAGGTCCTCAGAGACCTTGACACCCAGGAACTCGAAACTGCTCACTCTCTCACTTTTGATCCCTCTTTGAGGATTGGTAGGTGTTCCTTCGTCTTACCCTTCCTGAAATCCACAATCAGCTCTTTTGTCTTACTGACGTTGAGTGTCAGTTTGTTGCTGCGACACCACTCCACTAGTTGGCATATCTTACTCCTGTATGCCCTCTTGTCTCCAACTGAAATTCTACCAACAAAGGTTGTATCATCAGCAAATTTATAGATGGTGTTTGAGCTATGCCAAGCCACACAATCATGGGTGTAGACAGAGTAGGACAGTGGGCTAAGTATATACCCCCAAGGTGCACTGGTGTTGATAGTCAGCAAGCAGGATATGTTATCACCCATCCACACAGATTGTGGTCTTCTGGTTAGGATATTGACGATCCAGTTGCAGAGGGATATACAGAAGCCCAGGTTCTGCAAATTCTCAATCAGGATTGTGGGAATGATGGTATTAAATGCTGAGCTATAGTCGAACAGCATCCTGACGTAGGTGTGTGTGTTGTCCAGGTGGTCTGAAGCCATGTGGAGAGCCATTGAGATTGCACCTGCCGTTGATCTATTGTAGCAATAGGCAAACTGCAATGGGTCCAGGTCCATGCTGAAGCAGGAGTTCAGTCTAGTCATGACCAACATCTCAAAGCATTTCATCACTGTAGATGTGAGTGCTACTGGGCAATAGTCATTAAGGCAGCTCACATTATTCTTCTTAGGCACTGGTATAATTGCTGCCATTTTGAAGCAAGTGGGAACTTCCGCTCATAGCAGTGAGAGGTTAAAAATGTCCTTGAATGCTCCCGCCAGTTGGTTGGCACAGGTTTTCAGGGCCTTACTAGGTACTCCATCAGGACCTTCTGCCTTGTGAGGGTTCATCCTCTTTAAAGACAGCCTAACATTAGCCTCTGAGACAGAGATCACAGAGTCACCGGGTGCAGCAGGGATCTTCATAGCTGTACTTATATTCTCCCTTTCAAAGCGGGCATAGGAAGTGTTGTGTTCATCTGGTAGCGAAGTATTGCTGCCATTCATGCTATTGGGTTTCATTTTGTAGGAAGTAACGTCTTACAAACCCTGCCAGAGTTGTCATACATCCGATGTTGCCTCCAACCTCATTTGAAATTGTCTCTTCACCATTGAAATTGCCCTCTGCAAGTCATACCGGGTTTTCTGATACAGGCCTGTGAATGCCACAGATCTAGCCTTCAGCAGGCGGCTTTCTTCCTAGTTCATCTACGTTCATCCATATGTAACTTTGGAGAATTACATATTTACAATGGCTGCAAATCTTAACGAGCTGAGCCCCTCTGAATATTCAATACTGGTGTCAGTTCTGAAAGCTTCTGGTCACAAGCGCAAGGTACCCATAATGTACCCCTTTGTCACAGTGTTGAATTGGCTCCATGACTATACAGCTAGCTAAGATGTTGTGACATAACAGACCTGTCCTGAACTGTATATTAAATGACAGAGATACTCATTAAACCATGTGTTAATAGAGGAGATTGTCACTTAATGCCACTCCTGATCTCATGGTAGCACTGATCACTGACTAACAGGAACATTCATCTCTTGTCTTCCCCTGTGTAGTTTCACTTGAACAGAATCAGAATGTCCCATAGCCAATGACTGGTTTCACTGGCCACAAAGTATCAGTTGAAGTTAAATTGTGAACAGGCTTTGCTTCCTGAAGATTTGTTCTCATAATTAATCCATTAATATGCTATCCATAATATCATAATCCATAAAACCCATGATTCAAGTTCAAGTTCAAGTTTATGAACCAAACACTTGTATACAGGTAAGCGGAACATCATTCCTCCAGGGCCAGGGTGCAAAACACAGTATATACAGTCACACAGAGCACAAACAGTTATGACAGCACATACAGTCACAAAATAATATTAAGTCAAGTGCCTGATGATGGTGCACGGGATGTCTTGGACCCACATTTCTACAAGGGCAAGCACATGTTCCTCATCTTGGTCTGAAATGTCGACTGTTTACTGTTTTCCATAGATGCTGCCTGGCCTGCTGAGTTCCTCAAGCATTTCTGTGTGTTGCTTTGGATTTCCAGCATCTGCACATTTTCTCGTGTTTGTGGCCGTCATACCAAATCATTTAAGGAAAGAAGAAATAGAAGGGCCAGCTCGGAGTACTTGGAAATAGTAAAGTTAGTGGGTTAAAAACATTATAATATAGCTGAGGCGGAGATAGAGTTACACATTGCTAAGGAGGTGGAACAGAATGCTTTAGTTGTGAAATCTTGCCTTCCTTCAAATAAAGAAGAAGTAGGGATAGCTTGAATAATGATGCTTAAGGATCTATTAACTTGCATTTGCTTCAGTAGTTTGATTTGCCATTGCATTCTCACCCCGTCTTTACAAACAAGTTCCAAGAGACCACAAAAGCTTGAAGTAAAAAACCTGGGTCATCATCACTCTAGTTAAGTAATTAACGTATGATTGCAGCCAAGACCTCTTCTCCTGAGGGGGCTATTAACAAACAGCTTAACAAGATGCAGTAAAAGCCAGAACTCAGCAGGAATAGAGCAAGCTCCCCAGCATGCTGTCAGTTTCATTCATTTTGATACCTCACCCCTTTGCAGATCTTATGTTCTCCTGTTGTAAGATTCCAAACACTGATTCTGCATAGCATGGATCTTAGGCTGAATCCCAGAGTGTTAAGTTTCTAAACGTTTTGTGGTTATTGCACCAGATTCCAGCATCTCCAGTTTTATGTGTCCCTGGTCATCTTATTGAAATATATAAAATTCTTAAGGAGATTGATAGAGTGAAGGAACAGCTGATATTTCCAGCGAAGGTAATGTCTGAACCGGGGGGGTCATGATCTTAGTTTAAGGTGTGAATCTGAGATTCAGGATGTACAGAAAAGTTACTTGTACAAAGAATGATAATTTTATGGCATTCTTTTCTCCATGCACTGTGCAATCAAGACATGGATTCATAGATGTTGAGAAGTTAGAAGAATCAAGAGATATGGCACTAAGGTAAATGATGAGCTGTCACCTTGTTGAATTCGGCAAGTGGCACAAGTGGCTGAAAAACCAACTCTGCATTATTTATTATTTTATGTTCTTCAGAATGAAGAGGAAGCTTTGCAATAGTGCTGACCTTCCATTGGACCAGAGCTTATCAAAAGTTATTAAGCAGAAACTTTACTGTTGCTTTCTCCATGGGCACTCCCTGATCTGCTCTGTGTATCGTACATTTTGTGTTCTATTTTAACATTCGAGTAGTGAACTCTGCTCCTGAAATTGAACTGATGGGAACATCTAGAGTACAACACACACAAAATACTGGAGGAACTCAGCACGCCAGGCAGCACCTGCAGAAAAGACTACAGTCGACGCTCCAGGCTGAAACCCTTCAGCAGGGCTCAAGCGTACACGTGATTCTATATTGCATGCTTAGTGCTGTGCCGGATATTTGTTTCATGGGCCAGGGGCCTCTACTTTTTTGCCAAGCTCTATTTTCTAAACACAGCAGCTGACACTTCTTGAGATCAAAGTGTCGTTTTTGAGTAAGTGAAACTTCCAGCCAATATTCTTTGTTCAGCTTCTTGTCATAACCAGGAATCAGTCTTCAGTTCTTATTGTAAATGGCAAGCAAAAATCAGTTTAAAGTTGAATTGACAGCTTTGCAAACTGACGCACTTCCTAGAGAACACAGGATTTGTTTCACAGCCCTTGGACTGACGTCTCAAGAGTAGTAGTGTAAGATAATAGGCTATTAATTCGGCTTTTGCAAACTAGACACCCTGGCTAAGTTATTTAGTTCATGGAAGCTTGCAGACCAGATTGATACGATGGCCTAGCATATCAAATGACTAACATGCTAATACGAGGCGTGATTGATAAGTTCGTGGCCTAGGGTAGAAGGAGTCAATTTTAGAAAACCTAGCACATTTATTTTTCAACATATCCCTCTCCTACATTTACACACTTAGTCCAGCGGTCATGCAGCATATGGATCCCTTCTTTGTAGAAGTGGTCCACAGCAGGGGTGATTGATAGCTTTGTGGCCTAAGGTAGAAGGAGATGAGTTATACAGCTCTCATTATGTGCACATGCAGGTCAACTCTTTGAGTGATAATGCAGAAAGTTTGAAGTTAATAACATCTTCTTCCACCTTAGGCCACAAACTTATCAATCACCCCATGCTGTGGACCACTTCTGGAGGTCCAAGACGCCGACTTCTACAAAGAGGGGATTCATATGCTCCACAACCGCTGTAAATGTAGGAAAAATAAATGTGCTAGGTTTTCTAAAATTGACTCCTTCTACCTTAGGCCACAAACTTATCAATCACCCTTTGTAGTTAGAAAGGAGTTAGCTTCACAGCATTAATTGTGGAACTGGGAACTGTGTCTCCAAGAAGCCTTTAGACCAATTGGGTGAAAAGGATATATGAAAAAAATGTCATATATGCATAAAGTCACTCAAGTGGCAGAAGAACAGTAGCTAGAATGTAGATAGAAGTGGCAGAGGGCTATTTCAAAGATGAAGAGACAATTTCAAATGAGGTTAGAGGTGACATCGGAGGTATGGCAACTCTGGCGGGGTTTGCAAGACAATACTCCTACAAAATATTACCCAATAACATGAATGGCAGGAATACTTCTCTACCAGATGAATTCAATGTCTTTTATGCCCGCTTTGATAGGGAGAATAACTAAGGCTGTGAAGATCCCTGCTGCATCTGGTGACTCTGTGATCTCTGTCTTGGAAGCTGATGTTAGGCTGTCTTTAAAGAGGGTGAACCCTCACAAGGCAGAAGGTCCTGATGGAGTACCTGGTAAGGCTCTGAAAACCTGTGCCAACCAACTGGTCTGAGTATTCAAGGATATTTTCAACCTCTCACTGCTATGGGCGGAAGTTCCCACTTGTTTCAAAAAAACAACAATTATACCAGTGCCTAAGAAGAATAATGTGAGCTGTCCTAATGACTATCATCCAGTAGCACTCACATCTACAGTAATGCAATGCTTTGAGACGTTGGTCATGACTAGACTGAACTCCTGCCTCAGCAAGGACCTGGACCCATTGCAATTTGCCTATCGCCACAACAGGTCAATGGCAGACGCAATCTCAATGGCTCTTCACAAAGCCTTAGACCACTTGGACAATACAATCACCTACATCAAGATGCTGTTCATTGACTGTTGCTCAGCATTTAACACCATCATTCCCGCAATCCTGATAGAGAAATTACAGAACCCGGACCTCTGTACCTCCCTCTGCAATTGGATCCTCGACTTCCTAACCAGAGGACCACAATCTGTGCGGATTGGTGATAATATCTCCTCCTCGCTGACAATCAACACTGGTGCTCCTCAGGGGCTTAGCCCACTGTTCTACACTCTATATACCCATGACTGTATGGCTAGGCATAACTCAAATACCATCTATAAATTTGCTGATATAGTGGGTACTGGCAGCTAAACTCACCACAGAGGATAAGTAGGAAAGTGAATTCATTCTTGAAGAGTTGGTAGTTACAATACAACCTTCCCTTAGTGAGTGGATCGATAGTTTTCTATGTCAGATAGGGCTTAAGGTCTTCAACTGAGTTCAGTACTTAGCACTCAGCAAACCCAATATCATCACAGTGCATAAAAAGATAATTAATTTCTACTCACTGTTCTACTGTCTGCTTTATTTGACAAAAGCTTCCCTCAGTGTAGAATATTTTATTAAAAAGAAACATAAGCACATCTACAGAGGTTCCTTACCATTTCTCTCTGTCACTTTATTATCACAATTTGTCTCTACCAACATCTCTGAGAATAAATTTCATATCCATAGATTTAAACTCATAGTGAAGGCAAAATTGTTTTATGATATGATCGAATATGTTCAAGTGTATTTTTAACTGAGTTCATGTCAATTATTGCTGATTCTGGTTGCCTCATCTATAAGGGAAGACAACTGCAAAGTGTTACTTAAAGTTTTGCCTCATAATTCATCTATCAAATAATCTGTGCATGTTAAGGTGGTGTTTATAGTGAATGGCAGAGGAATGCAGTTTGAGGTGTACAATACATTTGTTGAACTTTATCCCCTATAAAGAGTGAATACTTCTAAAAGTGAATTTCAAGGTAGATTGCCATTATTTCACCTCTTTAGGGCATAATAAACTTCTAGCGAAATATCTTCAAAAGTTATTTTTAATTGTACTTTCAGATATTTGCCAGGCTACATATTACTTGCTGTTTTTTGGTAAATTGTGTCTTGTTGAAGCCTTGGTTCTTAAATGGCAATGTTGGGCCATTCAAGCAAATCATTTAAATCTAAATTAGTCATGCAATTCTCTTACACCACAATAAAGTGTGCAATCGTTTAATAGAAATCTTGTAGAAAGAGGTGAAGGAGCTTTCCTACCTATCAGAAATTCCAATAGACCAGAAATTATGTTACCACTGATCGAGTTTTATAAGCGTGCGCGCACACGCACGCACGCACGCACGCACACACACACACACACACACACACACCATTTTCTCATAGTGTTAGAGATTGTGGTGACATTAGAAATGACCTTTCAGAATTCATTGGTGCCAGAGGACGGGAAAATTGCAAATGCCACTCCACTCATTAAGAAAGGAGGAAGGCTGCAGAAAGGAAATTATAGACCAGTTAGCCTGACCTCAGTGGTTGGGAAGATGTTAGAGTCAATTGCTTAGGATGAGGTGATGGAATACTTGGTGACACAGGACAAGGTAGTACAAAGTCAGCATGATTTCCTTCAGGGAAAGTCCTGCCTGATGAACCTATTGGAATTCTTTGAGGAGACAAGTAGGATAGATAAAGAAGATGCAGTGAACGTTATATATTTGGACTTTCAGAAGGCCTTTAACAAGGTCCCACACATGAGGCTGCTTACCAAGTTAAGAGCCCATGGTATTACAGAAAAGTTACTGGCATGGTTAGAGCATTGGCTGATTGGTAGGAGGCGGTGATGGGAATAAAAAGATCTTCATCTGGTTGGCTGCCAGTGACTCGTGGTGTTCCACAAGGGTCAGTGTTGGGACCACTTTATTATGCTGTATATAAATGATTTAGATGATAGAATAAATGGCTTTGTTGCCAAGTTTGTAGATGATATGAAGATTGGTGGAAGGGCAGGTAGTGTTGAGGAAAGAGGTAGGATGCAGAAGGACTTAGGCAGATTAGGAAAATGGGCAAAAACATGGCAAATGAAATACAATGTTGGAAAATGCATGGTCATGCATTTTGGTAGTAGAACTATTTTCTAAATAGGGAAAAAAATCCGAAATCTAAGATGCAGAGGGACTTAGGAGTCCTTGTGCAAAACACCCTGAAGGATAACTTGCAGGTTTGTGGCGAGGAAGGCAAATGCCATGTTAGCATTCATTTCAAGAGGTCTAGAATACAAGAGCAAGGATGTGATGCTGAAGCTTTATAAGTCACTGGTGAGGCCTCAGGAGAACAGTCACTGGGAGAACAGTTTTGGGCCCCTCATCTTAGAAAAGATGTGCTGGCATTGGAGAGGGTCCAGAGGAGGTTCACAGGGATGATTCCAGGAATGAAAGGGTTACTATACGGGGAACGTTTGATGGCTCTGGGTCTGTACTCACTGAAATTCAGAAGGATGAAGGGGAATCTCATTGAAACCTTTCGAATGTTGAAAGGCCTAGACAGAGTAGATGAGAAAAGGACGCTTCCCATGATAGGACAGTCTAGGACAAGAGGGCACAGCCTCAGGATAGAGAGATGCCCTTTCAAAGCAGAGATGTGGAGAAGTTTCTTTTGCCAAAGGGTGGTGAATTTGTTGCCACATGCAGCTGTGGAGACCAGGTCGTTGGGTGTATTTAAGACAGAGATTGATAGGTTCTTGATTAGACATGGCATCAAAGGTTACAGGGAGAAGGTCAGGAACTGGGGTTGAGGAGGAGAAAATAAAAGGATCAGCCATGATTAAATGGTGGAGCAGACTCGATGGGCCAGATAGCCTAATCT
The DNA here is from genome assembly GCF_048418815.1 of Hemitrygon akajei. Lineage (NCBI taxonomy): Eukaryota > Metazoa > Chordata > Chondrichthyes > Myliobatiformes > Dasyatidae > Hemitrygon > Hemitrygon akajei. Next base: position 114,144,347 of record NC_133125.1, read on the forward strand.
TCCCCCATGTCTTATGGTCTTATTTACCAGCTCAGCTCTCCACCGTTTACTTGATACTTCTTGATCCATGATCCTGTGGTCATTGACCTGAATGGATCGAAGAGTAGGTGCTACACTTAAAAATACTCACCCTCTTAGACTGTCACTGGCCACACTGTGGGTTATAAACATATTCTGGATGAGCCCCTAAATGTTATGACTGTGTTCATAGCCACTCCAGAGACACTGAAGTGGGTGATAAAGAAGTCTTTATTCACACAGCAAGCAGGCATTTTTGTGGAGGCACACATGGTAGAGTTTCAGTAACAAAAAAATACATCACATGCTATACCCTTAAGATCAAAGGTGATACAAAACTGATATAATAATTGTATTGTATACAACCACTAGTGATATAATACTACGTCAATAGTTACAATGACATTGCTTGCTTCAATACTTTGGGTTGATAATGTTCCCTTTGAATTTTATATCTACAGCAGGAAACATCTCTGAATGTTCAAATAGATTTGCTGTAGCAAACTAATTGCAAGCTTCCTAGAATGTACTTATGGTGCAAATTGCTGAAACCCATAGATTGCTGCAGTTCAATTAACAGCCCCATTGTTTTAACATTTGGCTGCTGCCTATGCAATATCTTAGTCATGGGCCAGTTTAACTTCGATTTTCTGCTTGCTGTTAACAGTAAGACCTGAAGATGGGCCATAAACTAAAGTCCTCTTCAGTCTGTCACCGTGTTTTTCAGCACCACCTCTCTCCACTACTATTGGCCTGAGCAAACCAAACACTACTTCAACTTCTTTTCTTTCTTTTTCAATCTCTTTATTGATTTTTTTTTAAAAAAGTGTGTATACAAACAGGAGGAGAATATCTCTGGTATATATGTCAATAGCAGTACATACAGAAGGTAAAATAAACAATATCAGAATCAGACATAGTGTTAATCTACAAAGTATAAATTTGAAATAGAATGTATTATTCTCCTCTTAACAATTTATGAAGAAAGGAAGGACTATTAGATATTTTTATGTAAAAGAAAAGAGAGGAAAAAAAGCACTATTCTAAACAGAAAAAAAAGACTGGGCGGTCTATCCTGAGAGATAAACCATGAGAAGGGAGACTCTCTGATCAAATCCAAGGTTCTGAAAAAATGGCTGGAAGAGAATCAGTACAAAAATCAGATCATATGAAAATATTGAATAAAAGGTCGCCAGATATCTTCAAATTTAAAGGATGTATCCAATGTCCGACTTCTTATTTTCTCTAGACTTAAACAGGACATGATAGAGGAAAGCCAATAAAAGGCTTAGGGTTAGGGTCCTTCCATTTAAGTAATACTTCAACTTCATTCTCTGTCCTGTCTGGTATCAGTGTCAACTGTTTCATGTAATTTTTAAAATATTCTGAAGTTGCAATTCTACTTTGCAGGTGGTCAAATTCAGTTTCAATGTTTACTTATTTAGTCAGTTTCAGTGTGGAATAGGCCCTTTCTTCCCTTCAAGCCACATCACCCAATAATCCTCTCGTCTAATCATGGAATGATTTACAATCACCAATAAGCCTACCACCAGGAATGTCTTTGGACTGTGGGAGGAAAGCGGAGCACCGGAAGCACCACATGATCACAGGGAGAATGTACATACTTCTTACAGACAGCGGTGGGAAATGATCCTGGGTCACTGGCATTGTAAAGCGTTGTGCAAATGTGTTTATGTCTTTTTATTTTGATAAAGTTTCAAACTAGTTTTGTAAGAATTACTCATTCAAAATTGGGGTTACACATCAGGTAGTCAAACAAAATTTAGGAACATCCAGCACCTGTTCTCCCTTTATTGAAGATAACCTAACAGGCATTTTCATGAATTGCCACCAACAAACACAAAAATCCTTCTGTATTCTTTCTTCAGGCTTCTAACTGTCTCAATATTTTTATATTACCAACATCTCTAAAGATTTAAGGATAGAACTCTGGATATAGAACCTTTGTTTTATGACAGCATTCACAAGATTATTATTCTGTGGATAGTGGCAATTTGTGTCAGCCCTTTCTCTCTCTGTTTCTCTCTATCTGTCTGTCTGTCTCTTTCTCTCTCACTCTCTCTCTGTCTCTCCCCCACACCCATAATATCCTCACAGATCTTACCAAATCCTCTTCTCTCTGTCCTTATACATTCATAGAATCTTAATTCTTTCAGAATGCATTGGATACTATGTGATCTGACCTTTGTGCCTCCAACATCACAACACAGATTGTACTGCAAAAATACTTGATCCATCTTTGAACTTATGGGTCACAAACTGTGTCTAAAACCACAGCCATCTAGCAGTACTCATGTTGTTTTAATGAGCTATTCTTGGGGGGGTGTCACGTGATGACGTAGGGTCGAGACGTTGAGATTCCAGCTCCCTCACAAAAAGTAATGAAATAGGGTTTAAATGAAGAAGAGTTATTAAATATCTATTAGAAACTATCTATAAGTAACTCAGGATTATCTTTTGATATGGCTCCTAAACTGAAACAAAAGAAAGTTACTACTTCGAAGACGGCGCAAATCGGCAGGGAAAAAGGCCTAGCCACTTCGGCGAAGCCTCAGACTCAAGTTGGATCTCCTTCCGACGAAGTGTATGGCATTTTTGAAGATGCAGGAAAAGAAGTTGCAGCAATGTCGGCGGTCTCTAAGAAGAAACGGCAAGAACAATGCATGCGCGAAAGTATGCTTGAACAGAGATCAGCAAAACTACAAACCCCAACTATGGCTGGAAGTGAACTTGGAAGTGGATCAGAAGCAGAAACAGACTCTGTGGGAAATTCAGGAGAAGAAGAAGAGGAGAAGAAAGAAGAGATTAAAGGAGACATAAAAGATATCCTGATGTATATAACGAATGAATTAAAAGTTATAAAAACAGATATGATGAATGAATTTAAAGTTGTAAGAGCAGAGATAAGAAGGATGCAGAATACACTTGATAACGTGGTGGAAAAACAAAAGAAGATGGATAATAAAGTCAAAGAGATGGAAGTAAAAATAGAAGAAAACACGGAAAGAATAGATAAGGTAAAATATGATAATCTTGCCTGGACAACAGAATGAAAATGGATGTTGGGAAAAATGGATGCACTTGAGAACTTTAGTAGACAAAATAATATTAAAATTGTTGGTCTTATGGAAGGTATAGAGGGAGAAAATCCAATAAAATTCTTTCAAGAATGGATTCCGGAAATTTTGGAAATGAAAGAAGGAAGTCAAGCAATTGAAATTGAAAGAGCGCACAGAGCTTTAAGACCAAGATCGCAACAAGATCAAAATCCGAGATCAATTTTTATAAGATGTTTAAGGTACCAAGATAAAGAAATGATCTTGAAGGCAGCTACTCAAGGTGCAAAAAAGAGAAAAGGGCCATTGATAATAGAAGGGAAACGAGTTTTTTTTTTATCCAGACATAAGCTATGATCTGTTAAAGAGGTGGAAGGAATTTAACCCAGTGAAAAAATCTTTATGGGAAAAGGGCTATAAATTTTTATTGAGCTATCCAGCAAAATTGATAATTTTCCTGGAGGATGGAGAAAGAAGATTCTTCGTTGACTACCGGAAAGCGGAGGAATTTGTACAAGAACTACTTGATGTCAATGGAGAAGACTAAAGAATTATAGAAATGAATTGGACTAATGATGAAAACTGAAACAAGGTTGGATTTGATGGACAATTATAAGAAAAAAAAATGGTCCAGGAGTATTAATTGGGAGTAGAGACATTAATTATTATTATTTTTTCTTTATTAATATATTTTCTTCTTTTTTTTTGCGGGGGAGCTGGAGGAGCTCCTGATCGATAGCTGTGAGTTTCGCATGTACAATCATGGCGATTGCCATGACCCGAGAAATGGGGGGGGTAATGTTCTGTTCTTTTTATTCGCAACATTAGTGGGGGGGGGTACTTTGTTTTTTTTTCTTATATATTAGTTATCTTTCCTCTATTTTTCTTCTTCTTTGCCTGGATGATTGGGGAGAAACTCATAGCAACATGGAGAACTTTAAAGAATTCCCAAGGTACTATGAATGATTAATTTACTTAATTTTTTAAGTTTTAATGTTAATGGAATTAATGGACCTGTGAAAAGAAAAAGAGTTTTAACATATATTAAGAAAATGAAAGGAGATATAGCTTTTTTACAAGAAACATATTTAACAGAAACAGAACACATGAAATTAAAGAGAGATTGGGTTGGAAACGTCATTGCAGCTTCATTTAATTCAAAATCGAGAGGAGTTGCAATTTTGGTTAATAAATTTTTACCAATTAAAATACAAAATGTAATAATTGATTCTGGGGGGAGATATGTGATTATACATTGTCAAATTTTTTCAGAATTATGGACTTTTATGAACATTTATGCACCAAATGAAAATGATGCAAAATTCATACAAGAAGTTTTTTTTGAACTTGGCTGATGCACATGATAAAATATTAATAGGTGGAGATTTCAATTTTTGTTTAGATCCAGTTCTGGATAGATCAACTAAAGGTGCTATAAAATCAAAAGTAACAAAATTAACTTTATCATTAATGAAAGATTTAAATTTGATTGATATATGGAGAAGAATTAATCCAAGAGAAAGAGATTATTCATTTTATTCAAACAGACATAAAACTTACTCAAGGATTGATTTTTTTTATTATCAAAAAATATTCAAGATAGAGAGAAAAGTGTGGAATTATAAAGCAAGAATATTGTCAAATCATTCCCCCTTGATAATGATGGATAAGGAGGAATCAATTTATAGATGGAGATTTAATTCAACTCTATTAAAACGTCAAGATTTTTGTGATTTTATGAAAAAACAAATCCAATTTTTTTTGGATACAAATCTACATTCAGTTGAGGATAAAATTGTATTATGGGAAGCGATGAAAGCATATTTAAGAGGTCAGATTATAAGTTATACATCTAAAATTAAAAAGGAATACGCAGCAGAAATAGATCAATTGGAAAAAGATATTATAAAGTTAGAAAAAGAATCTCAAAGATATATGACAGAAGAAAAACGAAGACAACTTGTTAATAAAAAACTACAATATAATACACTTCAGACATATAGTACAGAGAAAGTAATTATGAGAACTAAACAGAAATATTATGAATTAGGTGAAAGATCGCATAAAATTCTTGCTTGGCAGTTGAAAACAGAACAGGTTTCTAAAACAATAAATGCAATTAGAACAAGTGTAAATAAGGTTACTTATAAGCCTTTAGAAATTAATGAAACTTTAAAAAATTTTTATACTGAACTATATCAATCAGAATCACAAAATAAGATTGCTAAGATAGATAAATTTTTATCACAAATAACCCTTCCAAAATTAAATTTGGAAGATCAGAAAGGATTAGATATGCCTTTTACATTAAAAGAGGTTGAAGAAGCTTTAGGAGCACTTCAGAGTAATAAATCCCCAGGAGAAGATGGTTTTCCTCCTGAGTTTTATAAAAAATTTAAAGATTTATTAATTCCTCCTTTTATGGAATTAATATACCGTGGAAAGAATGCACAAACTTCCACAATCTTTTTTAACAGCGATCATAACTGTATTGCCAAAAAAAGATAGACCCTTTAAAACCAACATCATATAGGTCTATTTCTTTGTTGAACACAGATTATAAAATAATAGCAAAAATTTTATCTAATAGAATATTTAAATATTTACCAAAATTAATACATATGGATCAAACAGGTTTTCTTAAAAATAGACAATCAATGGATAATATAACTCAGTTACTTAGTATAATTCATTTGGCAAAAAAAAAAGAGAGGAAATGAGTGTGGCAGTTGCTTTAGATGCAGAAAAAGCATTTGATAGGTTGGAATGGGATTTTTTATTTAAGGTATTGGAAAAATATGAGTTAGGAAGATCTTTTATACAATGGATTAAAACTTTAAATACTAATCCTCAAGCTAAAGTAGTTACAAATGGTCAGATTTCAACACCATTTTGCTTAACGAGGTCAACTAGACAAGGCTGCCCATTATCACCTGCTTTATTTGTATTGGCAGTAGAACCATTAGCAGAACTAATTAGAACAGATTCAGATATTGGGGTCTTTAGAGTTAATCAAGAAGAATATAAGATTAATTTATTTGCTGATGATGTTTTGATTTATTTAACAAACCCATTGCAATCCTTGCAAAGATTATCCTTTAGATTGGAAGAATATGGGAAAGTATCAGGTTATAAAGTAAATTGGGATAAAAGTGAAATTTTGCCCCTCACCAAAGGAAATTATAATCAATGTCGATTAGCAACTCAATTTCGATGGCCAATGAATGGGATAAAATATTTAGGTATTAGAGTTGATAACAATGTTAAAAATGTATATAAACAAAACTATTTGCCATTATTAAAAAAAAGAGGATCTTGATAAATGGATGATGTTACCAATAACATTAATAGGTAGAGTTAATGCTGTAAAAATGAATATATTTCCTAGATTGCAATATTTATTTCAAAATTTACCAATACAATTACCTCAGAAGTTTTTTCAAGAACTGAATAAATATGTAAGGAAATTTCTTTGGAAAGGTAAGATGTCAAGAATATCATTGGAAAAATTGACATGTAAATTTGATTTAGGGGGGTTACAACTTCCAAATTTTAAGAATTATTATAAAGCAAATCAACTTAGATTTATTGCGTCTTTTTTTGATGAAGAAAAACCGGCATGGATTAAAATAGAATTAGATAAGATAGGAGAAAATATACCAGAGGATTTTATATATAAATGGGAATCCAAATGGATAGGGGGAAAAAAAGAATCTCCTATATTAAGACACTTGATTGATTTATGGAATAAGGTAAATATGGACGATGAGATAAAGAAATCTTTATTAGCAAAAAGAACTTTAATTCAAAATAGGCTTATTCCTTTTACAATGGATAATAAACTTTTACATAATTGGTTCCAAAAGGGGATTAAATATATAGGTGATTGTTTTGAAGGAGGTATATTGATGTCGTTTGATCAATTAAAAAATAAATATAAAATATCAAATAATACTCTTTTTTGTTATTTTCAATTAAAAGCCTATTTACGAGAAAAGCTGGGACAAACAATGTTGATGCCAAAACCTAGTGAAGTAGAAATATTAATTCAGAAAGGAAAAATTAAAAAAAATTATATCTTGTATGTATAATTTGATTCAAAAGCAAACAATTAAGTTAGGAATTCATAAATCAAGACAAAAATGGGAATCTGATCTGAATGTTAAAATTGATGGAAAAAATTGGTCAAGATTATGTTTTGATAGTATGAGAAATACAATAAATGTTCGACTTAGATTAATACAATATAATTTTTTACATCAATTATATATAACACCACAGAAAATAAATAGATTTAATTTAAATATGTCTGACCAATGTTTTCGATGTGGTCAAGAAATTGGTACTTTTTTACATTCTACCTGGTCCTGTTTTAAAATTCAACCATTTTGGATAAATTTAAGACCTTTATTGGAACAAATTATTGGAGTACAACTCCCACATAGTCCATTATTATTTTTATTAGGAGACATTGAGGGGATAATACCGAAACTTAAATTGAACAAGTATCAGAAAAAATTTATAAAAATTGCATTGGCAGTAGCCAAAAAAGTTATCGCAGTTAGTTGGAAATCTGATTTATATTTAACTATGGATCATTGGAATAATGAAATACATAGTTGTATTCCATTTGAAAAAACTACGTATAATCTAAGAAATGAATATGATATATTTTTGAAAATTTGGCTCCTATACTTACAAAAGATAGGATAAAATACACAGGTCCTTTGAAGATAAAATCATAGTAATTGGGGAAAGTAAAAATAAATATTAATATTATTTTGAACTCCATGTAGCATGTGGGGGTCCTCTGATATCCAGGCAATCTTTTTCTTTTTTCTTTCTTTTTTTTCCCTTTCTTTAGATAAGGGTTAAGGGGGGGAGGGTTAAGGGGAGGGGGGAGGGTCAACATTATTTTTCTTACTATTTTATTATCACATTTATTCCTTGTAATTTCTAAAATTTAATAAATAATTTTTTTTTAAAAAAAAGAGCTATTCTTCCTGCAGATATTGCAACAGTGAACTGGGGTTTGGTGATGCCGAGGAGGGGGATCCATCTAGAGCAGAATATCTGGTGGTGAGGGTTTCCCAGATATATCGTTGAAGTGAATCACCAGATGAATTATTTCAATTTTGCAACATTTCCTGGGCAGCCTGTTTGTTGGAAAGCAGCCCTGCAGCAGATGGTGACAAAGAAAGAGATTGGGAACAGAGAGGATCACAGACTGGAGAATGAATGCCAAACATTGTGGGGAGAGTCAGGATCAGGAAATCTCATTCAGGAGTATGCAAGTGGGCAGACTTGTTAGGTTCAGAGAGGTTATAGGTTTTCTCTTGACCCATTACTAGTTACTTAAATTGATTTACCTAATTAAGTCAACTGGTCGTTATCACTTTGAAATTTCTGGGACTACTATGTGATCTGACCTTTGTGCCTCCAACATCACAACACAGATTGCACTGCAAAAATACTTCTTGTAAAATACGTTATTCTGGGATTGAGAAAGGTGCCAAATAAATACAAATTTCATTTTTTCTGCCTTGCTTAATATTTGAAATTCACAGTGTTTTTAGTCAAGTAAATACTGACACCAAACTATTCTACCTTCAGTTTCAGGCACCATTTTGTCACAGACATCATCACTAAGTCACATAGAGTGTACTATAAATAGAAAGGCCTCTTATTGCATTTGATTTTCTGACTACTTCCAGGATTCTTTGGTATTGCATCAAAACTCAGATCCTTTACTATTTTACCTACATTGCATGTGAGAAGCTAATAGAACGGGGAGGATTGTTTTGCATTAAGTCGTATTTTAACAATATTCTCACTCTCCAACTGTTCCCAATCATTCATTAACTAGGCAATATTGTTTACTGTTTATCCCAATGGCAGTCTCATTTTATCCAATCAGAGACATCTTCCCTCTCGAACAACTTTCTTTTGTTGCCTTCCTAGTTCTGATGGAGTTTTGACCTGAGACATTAACTCTGTATATCTTCCTAGAGATGATTCTTGACCTGCTGAGTATTTCCTGCACACTCTGTTTCTATTCCTCATCCATGACAGTTGCTCATCAAGCCATTCCATCACTAGATCCACAAGCTAAATAGAATTTCTCACTGAACAAAACACTTGGGGCTCTCAAGCAATCAATCAACTACCTAGACAGGTTTACCATGCAAGCTTGAGAGTGGCTATGCACAGTGCCAAGTACTCCATCGTTGCCAGCGGAAGTGGTGGATGTGGGTTTGATTTTAACTTTTAAGAGCAATTTGGATAGGTACATAGATAGGAGGGGGTATAGAAGGCTATGGTCCAGCTGCAGGACAATTGGATTATGTAGATTAATAGCTCAGCATGGAGTAAGTGGGCTGTATGTCCTGTTTCTGTGTTGTAATTTTCTAGCACTCTATAACTGTGAATAAAACAAATCTGAGATAGAAGATACAACAGAATTAGAATTGTAATATACCGTAGATTCCGGACTACAGAGCGCACCTGATTAAAAGCCGCTGGCTCTAATTTTAGAAATAAAATCAATTTTTTACTTGTACAGGCCGCACCGGATTTTAGGCTGCACCGGATTTTCGGCCGCAGGTGTCCCACGTTGTAATATGAGATATTTACACAGCAAGATATTACACGTGAGGATTTTTTAACTTTTAATTAAATCCATATGGTAACAAACAAATATATATTGCAAATGCTTTTTTTCGAACCGTGCCTGTAATACGGCTACTTTTAAATATACATACGTATCGGTAACACAAATTACGTTGCATATACTTTTTTACTGAACAGCACGAACAACATTCCAATATCTCCTAGCGACTGGTAAAAATATATATACTGCAGCCTACCAGGAAAAGTTATTGATCGCCTTTAACTTAAAAGCAGCGTTTTCGCTCGGGTCTAATCGGGTCTGATGTGCTCGGGTCTAATGAGCTCGCGTAACGCGATCGGGTCTAATCGGGTCTAATGAGCTCACGTAACGCGATCGGGTCTAATCGGGTCTAATGTGCTCAGGTCTGATGTGCTCGGGTCTGATGAGCTCGCGTAACGCGATCGGGTCTAATGTGCTCGGGTCTGATGTGCTCGGGTCTGATGTGCTCGGGTCTGATGAGCTCGCGTAACGCGATCGGGTCTAATCGGGTCTAATGTGCTCGGGTCTAATGTGCTCGGGTCTGATGAGCTCGCGTAACGCGATCGGGTCTAATCGGGTCTAATGTGCTCGGGTCTGATGAGCTCGCGTAACGCGATCGGGTCTAATGTGCTCGGGTCTGATGAGCTCGCGTAATGCGATCGGGTCTAATGTGCTCGGGTCTGATGAGCTCGCGTAATGCGATCGGGTCTAATCGGGTCTAATGAGCTCGGCTAATGTGCTCGGGTCTGATGAGCTCGCGTAATGCCACCACCTTCCTGTTTATCGCAAACCGGTATCCCACAAGACGCGGCGAATCCGGGTGTGACGTCATAGCATCCCGGGATGTAGTACAGAAAACAAATATAGTTAAAACACTTCTAACTTTAACTAACAAATGAATTACTAAGCGAAAATATTATAAACTAAGTAACTGCCATAAAGGCAGCACAATGCTTTTCTTCGAGTGTTTTCCATGTTGATGAGGGTGAGTACAAATGACTGATTTATAATAATTTAATTGTGAAAGTGCGCTTGATTTATCGTACAATTTCATTGGACCTCTGTGAACTACTCATCAATTTTATTGGTCTACTGTTACGAGGCAAAATGTTTACGAGGCGGCATGAAAAAAAGCCATGTATTAGCCGCTCTGGATTAAAGGCCGCAGAGTTCAAAGCTGTTCAAAATGTGGGAAAAAAGTAGCGGCTTATAATCCGGAATCTACGGTAATGTCAATATCGCAACCCCTAGTCAAAACTCTTCAGTATCAACTGACTGAAATTACTTCAATTAATTTCTGTTTCTCTTCCAAATTTCTCCATAATTGTGTTTCCTTCAGCATTTACAGATGTCTATATTGCAAAATAATAGTTAAAGTAACTATGTTTTTAGCAAAATGTAACGCTTTTTATTTTCTACTTTTAGCTTGATACAAATGTCTAAATTGTGTATGTTTTAAGAGGATGTAAGAAAGCAGTGGAGTTTGGAAGCAAGGCTTCAAATCAAGCACTCCTGCTTTTGAAAAGAGCTTAAAGATAAAGAAGGAATATGCAGTTAGTGCATTGGCTCTTTTTCTTTGAACAAATTTTGTAACATAATTAAGTCTCTTGCCATTTGACTTATTGTCAATAGTTTGATATAAAGCGTTATTTGTGTATGTGTAAGTGTTCTAAATTTGAAAGCATCATTCAACCTCAATATAACTTAAATTGCCTACCATGGTGTTAATAAAATCCATTTCAAAGTTTACTGCCTGATAATGAATATACATTGAATGGCCATTTTTATTGTACACCCGTACACCTGATCATTAATGCAAATACAGTATTTTGCAGCCAATCATATGGCAGCAACTGAATGCATAAAAGCATGAAGACATGATCAAGAGGTTCATATGTCATTCAGACCAAACATCAGAATGGAGAAGAAATGTGATCTAAGTGATTTTGGCCGTGGAGTGTTTCTTGTTGCCAGATTGGTTGGTTTGAGTATCTCAGAAACTGCTGATCACCTGAGATTTTCAAGCACAACAGTCTCTAGAGTTTACAGAGATTTGTTGAAAAAAAACACCCAGCAAGTGGAAGTTCTGTGAATGAAAATGCCTTGTTAATTAGAGAGGTAGTGGAGAATGGCCAGACTGGTTCATGTCGACAGGAAGATGACAACAACTCAAATAATCACATTTTACAACAGTGAGGTGTAGCAGAGTATCTCTGAATGCACAACATGTCAAACCTTGAAGTGGATGAGCTACAGTAGCAGAAGCCCATGAATGTACATTCAGTGGCCACTTTATTAGGTGCAGGAGGTGTAAAGCATTGGCTGTCATCTGTGAAACTTATTGGTAGTGTAGGTTTTTTCCTCTGCCTTCCAAGTTGTAAATTTTCCTTTTGAAGACGATCTATAAAATCTATTTTTTAAAGCAGAAATATTAAAGGATAGCACACCAAGACAGAATTAGGGATGCTGTCTATCTCCAGTATGAATCTCAATTTTAGAAGATGTTGAGTTTAAAAGAAATATAAAGTGAACATGTTTTCCTTATACTTCCCTATCACTTCTTCGTTTTTACCTTCTTGCTTGAATAAGCCTTGGAAAATCCTATGTAAGTCCTGCTTTATTTACTTCAGGTGTCTCAATAAATCCAAAAGCAATATCCTCGAGTAACCTAAAGAAAGAGACAATGTGATGTAATAGAGTTTGGTAAGTCTTCCACTATGCATATACATGCCCAGTAAGGTAATACATTTCCTTATCTGATGTACTACACAAAATTGCAAAATATTTTTGCCTAATGTACCTCTCTGAGATCTGAGTGAGATAAATTCCAAGAGAATATGGGGCTAATTATGACCACAAAAGCCATTTAATACAACAGAATTTGTGTCTATGAAGGTATTCTTGGCTTCTTTACAGAAAAGGTCTATTACAGAAAGCATGGTTTGATAAGAGTGGAAAGTAATCATAAAAGCAAAGTGTTCTTGTACTTGAAACACTGAAGTGTCTTAGAGGAAAAAATAAAAGTATGTGGCATCTGAATGGGAAAGCACTTGTCAAGTGAGTGTGGGAGTTCAGCAGCTTGCTGATGTTAAAAACATTAGAAGATTCTTCACTCCTTCAAGATTTTCTGTGGCTAAATATCCAAAGAACCATTCTGCTGAGAACCCAAAGTGAGAGAAAGAATCATTCAAGTAGAGAAGGGGAGTAAGTATCTTCTGGAACAAACACTTTGCAGATCTCCTCAGCCAAAGCTTTTATGTTGTAGAGAACACCCTTCATTGAAATCATAGCATATAATCTCCAGGAATCTCAGAGTTATACTAGTATGACAGTAGCTTTAAACAACCATCCAAAAGAGAAAAACAAACACCAAAAAAAGATCTCTGGAGTGGACACAATCTTCATTGAAGTACTTAAACATAGTGGGAAAATCTTTCTGGGATGAATTACTGACCCAATCTCTTTCATTTGGGAAGGGGAAACTATGCTGCGGGTTCCTGGAGACACCATAATCATCATAATATTTAAACAGTGAAGAGGCAGAATACAGAAATAAAATAGCATAATGCTATGGTGTCAAGAGAATAGCCTTTCCCTCGATATAGCAAAACAAAGGGGACATATACTTCAGGAAGTGAGGAGGAGAATGTATCCCTCTATGTATCAATGGCGCTGTGGAGGTGATAGCCAAGAGCTTCAAGTTTCTTGATGAAAATATCACTGACAATTTGTTCTGGTTCAGCATGTAGATTCAATGCCCAAGAAAAAATGATGCCTTTATTTCCTCAGAATGCTAAGCAAATCTGGCATGTCTGTGATGACTGTCACCGACTTTTACAGATGCACCATAGAAAACAGCTGATCCAGATGCATCACAGGCTGGTAGAGCAACTGATCTGCCCATGACCTCAAGAAATCACAGAGTTGTGAATGAACCCCAGTGTATAACAAAAATCAGCCTATCCTTCATGGACTCTGTCTACACTTTCAAGGAACATAATTAAAGACCATCCTGGACATTCACAGCTCCACCCTTCACGGTGAGTAGATGATAACAATAAAAAAGCTGAGGATGCTTTTAATTAGGCTTCAGCTCAGCTTCAGTCCTGTTATCATCAGACTCTGGGATGAACTTCTTACATGCTCAAGATGAATGATTAATCTCTCAGTCCACCTTATCATGGTCCTTGCACTGCATTTGACGACATGCACCTCACTTTTTTTTAACTGTAACAATATATTCTGCATTCTGTAGATTTTTCTCTTTTGTATCTGCTTAATGTATTATGTATAGAATGATCTGTCTAGATGATATTCAAATAGAAGCTTTCTCACCGTATCTTACTACATGTAATATAAACAAATTACCAATACCCTGATTTCTGCCTCAGTGAATGTCATTGCAACGATATCTTTCAACCACCATTTCCTAGACGTAGTTCAGACTCTGTCCAACAGGATCAGAAAATGCCGCAGAAAGTTGTAAGCTCAGTCAGTTGCATTATAGACACTAGCCACTCCAGCATCCAGGACACCTTCTAAAGGCCATGCCTCAGAAAGGTAGTATCCATCAGTAAGTAGCCCTACCACCCAGGACATGCCCCCTTCTCATTGCTACCATCAAGGAGGAGGTATAGAACCATATAAAACCATATAACAATTACCGCACAGAAACAGGCCATCTCAGCACTTCTAGTCCATGCTGAACATTTACTCTCACCTAGTCCCACTGACCTGCACTCAACCCATAATCCTCCATTCCTTTCCTGTCCATATACCTATCCAATTCTTTTTTAAATGACAATATTGAACCTGCCTCTACCACTTCTACTGGAAGCTCGTTCCACACAGCTACCACTCTCTGAGTAAAAAAGTTCCCCCACGTGTTATCCCTAAAATTTGCCCCCTAACTCTCAACTCATGTCCTCTTGTTTGAATCTCCCCTACTCTCAATGGAAAAAGCCTATCCACATCAACTCTATCCCCCTCATAATTTTAAATACCGCCATCAAGTCCCCCCTCAACCTTCTACGCTCCAAAGAATAAAGACCTAACTTGTTCAACCTTTCTCTGTAACTTAGGTGCTGAAACCCAGGTAACATTCTAGTAAATCTCCTCTGTACTCTGTCTATTTTGTTGACATCTTTCTTATAATTCGGTGACCAGAACTATACACAATACTCCAAATTTGGTCTCACCAATGCCTTGTACAATTTTAACAATGTATCCCAACTCCTATACTCAATGCTCTGATTTATAAAGGCCAGCATACCAAAAGCTTTCTTCGCCACCCTATCCACATGAGATTCCACCTTCAGAGAACTATGCACCATTATTCCTAGATCACTCTGTTCTACTGCATTCCTCAATGCCCTACCATTTACCATGTATGTTCTATTTTGATTAGTCCTACCAAAATGTAGCACCTCACACTTATCAGCATTAAACTCCATCTGCCATCATTCAGCCCACTCTTCTAACTAGCCTAAATCTCTCTGCAAGCTTTGAAAACCTACTTCATTATCCACCACGCCACCTACCTTAGTATCATCTGCATACTTACTAATCCAATTTACCACACCATCATCCAGATCATTAATGTATATGACAAACAACATTGGACCCAGTACAGATCCCTGAGGCACACCACTAGTCACCGGCCTCCAACCTGACAAACAGTTATCCACCACTACTCTCTGGCATCTCCCATCCAGCCACTGTTGAATCCATTTTATTACTTCAATATTAATACCTAATGATTGAACCTTCCTAACTAACCTTCTGTGTGGAACCTTGTCAAAGGCCTTACTGAAGCCTGAAGACATACACTCAAAGACATTTCTTCCCTTCCGCCATCAGAGATCTGAATGGACATTGATCCAATGAACACTTTCTCTCTTTTGCACGACTTATTTAATTTATTTTTATACAGTATATACTTATTGCAATTTATAGTTTTCATTACTATGTATTGCAATACACTGCTGCAGCAAAACAACAAATGTCCGATATATGCCAGTGATATTAAACTTGATTCTGACTCTAATGTGCATGCAGACCATTTTTGCTGTTTGACAAATCCAAAGTAAATATAGAAAACATTTATAAAAATATTAATAATGTTCAATTTTCTTACTGATTTAATACTTACCAGCAACAATTGTATCTTTTTACAGAGTTTATGGTATTAATGAAAAGAAATTAAGTGTATGTACTTCAGCATGCCAGTTAAACCCTAATTTGTGTGTGATACTCTTCAACCAATTTTACTATATTTGGAGATGGATCAAAAGGCAGATGTCCAAGCTGTTTCCAGTTGACATGCTTTATTGACGCAGGGACCAGTTCCATCAGATACTTCCAGGTGACTGATGAAATGGAACACCGCTGTCTTTTCCCAGTCAGCTTTCCCAGGCAGAGATTACAACTCTCAGGTAATGCTAGGAGTTATGATCTTGGTCTTTCAATGGAAATCTATATATGATAGGCAGATGTCCATTAGGAAATAAAGAGCATGAAGTAATATATTTACAGGTTATCACTGGGTTAAAGCAACTGACTATGAACACCCCCATTTATGAATGAGTTCCCTTAATACTGAGTCCAAATATACATGCAGTAAATAAATTCATTCTTCTCTCTCTGTCTCTGTCTCTCTCTCCCCATCCCTCTCTCCCTCCCTCTCTCTCTCTCTCACAAGATCACAAGATCACAAGACAAAGGAGCAGAAGTAGGCTATTCGGTCCATCGAGTCTGCTCTGCCACTCCACCATGAGCTAAACTATTCTCCCGTCTAGTTCCAATTTCCGTCTTTTTTCCCCATATCCCTTGATACCCTGACTAAACAGATACCTGTCAATCTCCTCCTTCAAAACCTTCAATGATTGGGCCTCCACAGCTGTATGCGGCAATTAATTCCATAAATCCACGACCCTCTGGCTAAAAAAAAATTTCTCCTCATCTCTGTTTCTAATTCTAAGACTGTGACCTCTTGTCCTGGACTCACCCACCAAGGGAAACAGCCTTTCCACATCTACTTTGTCCAACCCTTTCAACATTCAAAATGTTTCTATGAGATCCCCTCTCATTCTTCTATACTCTAATGAATACAATCCCCTCTCCTTCTCCCTCCTTCTCTCTTACTCTGTCTGTCTCTCTCTCCTCTCTATTTATGTATATCCACTTTTAATTTAGAAAATTTAAATAACTCTCATATTTCCTCTGTTGGCTTCAATGCAATGAGAGGTCAGAGAGCAGTTACCAGAGAAGAAGAGGGTGCCTTTTGAGTATAAAACCCACCAGACTTTCGGAGACCATCTTTACTATCTTGGACATGAGGGCCACAGTGGAAAGTAGAGCAATACAGAATGTGCCAGGTTACTTCATGAGTCTTTCATTCTAATTGCTGCCTCCCCTCTGATTTGATCCACAGTACTCTCTCCTACCCACCTGTGCTTTGCTGCATCACCACAAAGACCACAACGCTGCCATAGCGTCAGTATGCTGAGAGATATGTGTCAGGGGAAAATAGCGGCAGCCTACAGCGTGGCCCAAGATGTAATGCGTCTGGGGCAAATGCTAGCCAGAGGGTGGGTGCGTTGATCTTTGTTGCCATGGGGTACCCAAATGAGGACCACTTCTAGGATGCTTCAATGACAAAACTGACATAGATGCACAGAATGGTGCACATGTATGGAGGATTGAGCTTCTTGCTCTAACAAGGAATTGTCTGCTGACTGTAGCCTATTCTAGAGGTAACGTGCACTTCTTTGCAAGAACTTGTCAAGAATCCCACCACAGTGTACTTGGCAGCTCAGGTGGCAGCTGTTGTAAGGCACAGTTGAAGGTGGCATGCCTCAATGCTGTCTGATACCAATCTAGTCAACAGCCCTTGAACTTTGAAAGGAGTAGCAGATGTCACTAAGGAAGCAGTTATGTGCTTTCATTGATATGAGCGATACCATTTGTAGGCAATTTGCTGCATTTATTGGACACGTAGTTGAGCCCATGAGCTGCCAATTTACAGAAGCAAGGGAATGTTACACACCATTACATCTCCCTTTATGAGCAGAGCCATGCCATGTGTGAGATCAGTATTCTACTGGAGTAAGTTGCTGGGAGAGAACATTTTTTACCTTCTACCCAATGCAGACAATGCTTCCTCTTCTGTTCATTTAGGATTTCAGGCTGTCAATGACAAGATGGGATTTTGCCTATAGGCTCCTTTATTCTTCCAGTCTCCTTCATCAGCTATGCCTCATTTCCTTCAGGTTCCAGGTAAGCAGCATCCTTTCCCAGCCTCAATGTGAAGATGACCCCTGGAGACAAAGGAAAAAGAGCGAGTCTCTCGCAGTGCTATTCACATACCCTTAAGGCACCCAAAACTGGATAATGGTGCCTTGGGATACATGGGAACCAATAGGAAACAGCTGCTGCATTCTTTGAATGGGCCAACCAACAAACAGCATGGCAGAAAGGACTTTTGACTGGCAAGTAAATTACACTTCACACTAACATCTGTCCCTTGAAAGATGCAACACTGTGACAATTCAAACTTCAGACTAGTCTGACCTGCATGAATGCTCCACTAAACTGTACGTAAGACACTAAAGTACAATACTCAGTACTATGAATCCAATTGGCACCCCTCTCCTACCAGTGTACTCTACTAGTCTACCAGAATTCTAGCGCCCCAGAAGTCCATACTGGAGTGTAATAACTATGGAACTGGCCTCCCATTTAATTCTTATCCACCAACTGTCTGATGTGATCTGTCAGGTGAGTGTTGTTCCCCTACGTATCAGGAATGGAGTTGCCACATTCTTAACTGGTAGCAGTATAAGTGACATCTTCCTTTGCAAACAGATAATCTAAGGCAATCTGTATCAGAACCCAGAAAAGTTTGGATGTAATATACTGGAAAAGGTTATCATCCAAAATCTTTCGACCACTGAATAGCAGCCCTTCTATGCTGACAAACAGTGTGCTTATCCAGGGCACTGAGGTACAGCACAATATATCCCAGATAGCAGCAGCCGTACCACTCTGTGGGGAGTCATGGGTAGACCTGGGAGCCACACATCTAGTAAATGCCATTCAGTGTCTAGAGTGTGCCCACCTTCACAGCACCATTCGGTGCAGATACAATTGTCCCAGAAAACTGTTCCTGCTCACTCTTGCTGTGTCCCACTGACTGGTTAGACCTGCACCTACACCAACATTTGTTTCCCTTCCCTGTCAGATGGGGCCTTTGAGTTAAACAAATGGTAACATGGCCTTAAAGCACTTAATCCACCGGGGATTACTAAGGATAAATTCCTTAAGCTGCTACCTTAAGGGGTAAGTTTAGCAGGAATAGACCATTCTGACTTGGTTTTCCCCAAAACAGAATGCCAAAACTCAAGAAGTTTGATAACTTCCACCAATAGTCTTTTTCCTTGTCATTGACAGTGATTGGTGTTAATGATATCTCATGGTTAGGATTCTTTATACAAATCCAGCAATCTGACATGTTGATTCTGAATGCATATTCATATGCCATCTGAAAAAATGTGTTATTAGACTGTTATCACCACTGCTGCCAGCATCCACTTTGTCATTCTTTAATGTAGCGAGACACAAACTCACTCGGTCTTGATTACTTGCTGGTTATTTGGATATAAAGCAGTCATAAAAACAACTACTTTTAGGATTGCTCCCAAAATCTTCTACTTCTTCAAAATTTGAATCCTAAATTCCCAATTTAACTATCCACCAATGAGCAATTACTCCAAATGCCCATTTCCTTCTGAAATGTCGGCATCTTATACCTGGACTAAACATGCAAACACACACAGATTTCCAACACCTTAACTTGGATTCCACATGGTCAGTGTGGAATCTGGGTCTCTTGTTCAAACAAATTCCATGGAAAACAGAGAAGATAGCAAACAAAAAATACAGACAATTTGAATCAAAGACTATGCTTATACTTTTTTTCCCTTCAGAACCTTCACAGGTATCTACAAAACTTAGAATAAACGGGTAGTTTCCACAGTTAAAAAAACACATTTTTCAAAGTACAAAGGAAAAGAAGAGACTTCTCTGTGTGGGGTCCTCCGACACTTTGATGTATTCAGACAGCCACTTAAAGGCTTAGTCCTCTTAAAAGATAAGGCTCCTGCAAATCCACTTCAAGTAGCAAAATATGTCAATTGGTCCCCTTTTCTACTGAAGCATAGGATTAATTCAAACACCCTTCCAATACACCTTTTACAAACACAAGCCAGTCTTTGCACTCACACACACTCAAAGAAACACGGATGTGGTCACAATTCACACAACTTTTTTCCAAACTCAAACCATTCACACTTTATTATAAGGGAGCAGGACAAATGACCCCTTCCCTATGGGGTTGGGGCAAGAAGGCACCAGCGCGACCCACCTCTCTAACCCTTACTGCACTGAGGGTCCGCCAGTGCCTCCAGCAAGGGATAAAGGGAACACTGAGCAGAATGCGAGTAATGCTGCAGAGGACAGAAGAAGCCCTCATTAAGAGAAAGTTTGAAGAATGACCTTTTCCCCTTAATGGCCTCCTATCCTCCCTTCCCCTAGCAGTGCATAAAAGGCAGCAGTTGGAAGACCAATTACCTTTTCCTTCAGGACACTGGCTATGAACAATGCCAAAAAACATTTATTTCGGGCCCCCCTCCATGCCCTCCAATTTGCACACCCATACACAGGGACACTCCCCATGCACTCTAATCCTTCTAGCAACCAAGTGGCTGCATTTATGGTGCGTTAAAGACAGCACCACACCTTTAAAGTGGGGAGACATGCCTGCAACCAAATACCATATCATGGCAGGGGCTAGTTCACAATTATCTGGCTGACTCTCACTATCATTGTATAAACCTGCAATTAGAGCCCACTGGTGAGGGGCTCTGGCCCTTCCTCTAATATGCTCCACTCTGCCCGGAGCTTTAAACCCCTCTCAAGGAGGGAAGGGTACCTGACCCCAACTGTTGTTGCCACTTGATCCCTTGATGATGCATAATGCTCATGGAAAGCAAACAACATACGTTGTATGTTTTTGATTGTGTTGTAATGACAAGCTGCCTAAAATGCGCATCTGTCTATTAGATGGGCTTGCTCCAGCATCCCACCCCTCATCCAGAGGCTCTCATGGCTTATGCCTCTAACTATCCCTGAATCCCACCTATTCTTTAATGGAGAATTCCCTGAGCTCTGTTGTCATGGAGGGGCCCATGGTACCACTCCCCACCTATTTCTGATCCTCCTCCTGCTCCTGTCTATCCTGGGAGGATGCCTCCCCCACATGAGTATAGGACTATGAGATCACCAAACTGACTTGTACAGTTTTGGTAACATAGCTCTCTTCCCCATCCTCACCAACCAGCCAGACATCCCCGTACCCCATCCATGTGTTAGGATCATTGTCCACTGCATCAATATTCAGATCTTAGGGGCTACCAATAAGTCCATCGGGCCATCTCTAATTGCTGAACTTTCATTAGCTTACAGGCTACCTCCATACTCTTGCCTTCCAGCTCAGTAGCCCAGAGATACGCTGACTTCCCGCATGATGGCATAGCACTGATGCCTCAGCTCTACCTCTTTCTTAATACCTACTATCTCCTACTCTCTTATGTTGGTCTCATGCTAGTCCTTTACAATGACTGCCAACAGCCAGAAAGCATCCATTCAGTTCCATTTCCTCTTTTGGAACACTACCTGCATAAGTACAGATACAATATGGTGTCCAATTTTCACCCTGCAGGAGTTCAATTGTCTGACTAGTCGATGGGCATCTCATAGTCCAGCATTAGTTTGCTGAGACTCTGAAA
The DNA here is from genome assembly GCF_048418815.1 of Hemitrygon akajei. NCBI lineage: Eukaryota > Metazoa > Chordata > Chondrichthyes > Myliobatiformes > Dasyatidae > Hemitrygon > Hemitrygon akajei. The sequence goes on from NC_133125.1 coordinate 114,165,937, forward strand.
TCCCACACTGCTGTCAGTCCACCCCAGGACTTGGCACTGCTCACACAGGGGTTTTCTCTCTTATATAAACTTCTCAAGATATTCATCCTCTGTTTAACCACCAAAATCTGTTTGTAGAACCAAATGATATGGAAAAGAGTTTCACAGGTTTGGTAAGTGAGACAGAAATTACTGATTAACATTTCTTTACAGACAAACATCTAAGTCGAAAAAGTACTCATGAAACCAACCTAAGTTACAAAAGTAATGACACTAAACATTCAGTAACACTTCAAGCTCACAGGTACTTAATTAAGTCTCACAAAATTACACAACTAGAAAACCTAACATTCAACAGATATTTAGCTAAGCGTGCATGTGTGCCCTTCCCAATGGTTCTTCAGAAATGGTTGCGATCTCAGTGTGAAAATGAGCCCCTGCAGACAAAGGAAAGAGAGCGAGTCCCTTGCACGTGCTATTCCTATATTGCTGAGGCATTCAGAACTGGAAGCTGGTGCCATGTTATGGAGGGCAATAAATGGGACAGAGCTGCTGCATCCCTTGAATGAGCCAATTAACGACATGGACCAGCAAATAAATTAACCCTTTACATCACAGTGGAATCTGATTGACCTACTGATAGAGTATCACCCATTGGAGAAACGTGATGTTTTCACTTCTTGTACCCTGATAGGTTTGTATAAATACTCAGTAATATATCATCATATTTATACAACCCAATGTGCTTGTGCCAATTGCTCAGGACCTAGATGTAACAAAGTCAGCTCACAAAGGATCTTTTGCCTCACAATATCTGTGCTAAACATGATGCCAAATTAAACTAAATTTCTTCTGACTGTACATAATCCACATCCTTCCATTTTGTGGATATGCATTCTCTCAAACACCACTATGATATCAGCTTCCACCATTACCACAAGTAGGCTGTTCCAAGCACCTACCACTCTTTGTGTAAAATGATTTCCTCCCACATCTCCTTTAAAACTTCCCACTTTTGCCTTAAATGCATGTCCTCTGCATAATGTTTTACCATGGTAAAAAGACTTTGAGTGCTTATCCTGTCTTTTCCTCTTATGATTTTATAAACTTCTATTAGCTCTTCCCTCAGCCTCTAACACTTCAGAGAAAGCAACACAGATTTGTCCAACTTCTTGTTACAACTCATATCGTCTAATCCAGTCATCATTCTAGTAAATCTGTCCTGTAAGTTGCCAAAGTCTCCACATCTTTCCTGTAAAGAGGTGGCCAGTATTGCTCACATTAATTGTTAATTAGCATACTTTTTGCATCTGGGAGAAGATTTCAGCATTCAGAGGGAACCCACCATAAGCAAGCTCCACACAGCAAACAACTAAGGTCAGGATTGATTGTCCCTGGAGCCGTGAGAAAGCAGACAAATATCCTTGCCACTGCGCTGTTCTCCACTTCTGTTGGAGACTGAAATGGTACTTGGATCAGGCAAATAAAGAATTGCCCACTTGGCACTGATGGCTGCTGATAATCTACAGCAAGCATTGCCATGTTATGTGGGGGTTAGTTCACTTGCCAGTCGAAAGCTTCTTCCACCATTGCAGTCATTGATTGGCCCATTTGAAGTCTGCAGCAGCTCTTTCTCATTGGTTGCCTTGTGTACCACTGCACCGGTGTCTGGTTTCAGGTACCTCAGGGGTATAAGAACAGCATGTGCAGCCGGCTTGGCCTCTCTTTTCTTTTGGCTCCAGGGGCTCCTCTTCACACAGAGGTCATAACCAGTGCTGAAGATGCATAGGGAAAGTATACTACAGACTTAAACTGCCCGCTTGCTCTCTTCGCTGAGTATCTGTTTGTTGAGTATTTAGTTTTGTAGTTTGTGTAACTTGGGGGGACTTAGATGTTTGTTTGAATCTTTTACTGTGTGTAAGTCAATTATTAATATGATTATTCATAATTCATGTCTTCTGCCTCAATCACAAACCTGTGAACCTGCTTCCACGTTACATTTTGGAGCTGCAAACAGGGTTTGGCTAATAAAGAGGAAAATGAATATATTTAGAAGGTTATTTAAGAGCAATGCCAAGTCCCAGGGTAGACCTACAATAGAGTGGGATTTGGGAGTCTTGTCAACCTATTGATGGGTTATGGAGCACCCATAGATTCATCAGACCAGTTAGATTTCTCTGGGGTTGAAACTGAACACCACGCTACGTTCATGCTTAAAACGCTAAGACTCCCCATGAGAAAGGATAGCTGGAAAGATACTTTCTGTTTGTATTGAGAAATATACCTGGCATAATCACTATATATACCTGAAATATAACCACTATGTACTAGCTATTTACTACACTATGTAATCACTCCTATGTACTGAATATTACTATGTATTATTTTACTAGACACATTTTGCTATGTATTGTTTTACTAGATACCTTGTATTCTCTTAGCTACATACTGTGGCAGTTAAAGAACACCTGTTTTAGCTAGCAGCACTAATTAGCTGAAATGTACTCCATGTATTATACTCAGCCTTTGTTTAGTAAGAGATAACGGTGGCGGACAGGATGGTACGAGCAGAAGATGTAATGTGAGGGAGGTTAAGGAGGCTGACTGAGAAACAACCTTGGCCAGGAATGAGGCCCAAGATGTGAACTGGAAAGAAATACTGGTGGCGCACCGAGAACTAGGCAAGAGCGATTGATTAGTTAATGTATAGATGATATGCAACTAAAAATTGATTGGGTATGCTGATAAAACCGAAATGTAACTGAGATAAGAAATTACTATAAAGAATGCTGTACACCGGAGCTCGGTGGGCTTTCGGTGACAAGTTCATTGATTGCCTCAGCCTTCGTTTGCAAATAAAGGTTTAAACTTCTCGAAGAATCGTCTGCATCTCCAAGTCATTTCAAGTAACCACGACATTTGCAGCTATCATGAGGCACCAGCACAAGATGACTGCAGGCCTGAAGAATGAGGTGGAGGAGCTATATCAGTGTTGCCCACAATGGGAAAGCTCCGTGGTTGGCCTTGACAAGGTCCGCAGAGGTAGAAGACAAGAATATGGAGACAGCCTGTTGGCTAATGAAGGTACAGCAATCAGAGGCTGCCCGGAGGGATAATTGGAAACAGGATCCTGTTAAGGTCCAAGCTTTGATGTGGTGGGGTGATGAGCCCAGCACGTGGATGAGGGATAGGAATATATGGCTGGATAATGAGGATGGGGAACAGAGGGTAGAGTGGATTCCTAGGATTATCCCTCAAAATGATTGCCCTCTCCCCTGCGTACCTGAAACAGTGTAGGCCAGACCAGTAATCATGCAGTTCCATATCCGCCATAGGGGGCAACAACCCGTGGCTTCTTCCTCCCAAAAGAAGAGGAGAGCCAGGAATGTGTAGGGGTGGTACAATGGGCCCCTTTGAGACACCAGGGATCAGGGAGTTCTCCATTAAGGAACTGGAAAGATGAGGGGATAGGTACAGACAGGAGCCTGGTGAGTTTCTAGCTGTGTAGTTATTGCGGATATGGGAGGAGGGGGCTACTGGAGTGAGCCTATCTAATAAAGAGATGGGTGTTTTAGGAAGTGTTTCATCCCCACACGTGATTAATAATGCCCTGAGGATGCTGCTCGCTTCCCTTGAGCATAATGCTTCATTATGGGGTCACGTGGCAGCGATGGTCAGGTTCAGGTACCCTTCTCTCTTTGAATGGGATTTAAAGCCCGCTGGAATGGAGCACAGTAGAGAGAGGCACAACAGCCTTTTGCCAGTGGGCCCTTATTACTGTATTATACAGTGCTAGTGATAGACTGCCAGAGGATGTTAAAATCTGTCAGCTCCTCACTAGAAAGGAGTGGTGCTGTTTGGTGATGGCAGTGGCTCCTCACTAGAAAGCAGTCACTCAGTTAATGCAGCCATTCAGTTGTTGCAGGGTTTGGAGCATGCAGAAGATGTGCGTAGCCAGGTACGGAAGTTGGATAAGCAGATGGGGAGTGGGGGATCCTGCATGGCCCATAAGGAAATAAAAACACAAAATGCTGGCAGAACTCAGCAGGCCAGACAGCATCTATGGGAGGAGGTAGTGACGATGTTTCGGGCCGAGACCCTTCATCAGGAGTGAAGTAACATGGGATGGTCAAGGGGGGATAAGAAGTGGGGGGAGGGATAAGGTAGAGAGCTAGGAAGTGATAGGTTGGAGGGAAATGGGCTGGGGGAAGGTGGAGAATTATGGGAAATAAAAGAGAAAGAAAGGTAGGGCTGGGGGGAGATTATAGTGAGGGGGGAAAAAGAGAGAGAAAGAGAACCAGACTGAAATAATAGATAGGGATGGGGGTAAGGGGGGGCAGGGGTATCAACGGAGGTCTGTGAGTTGGATGTTCACGCCGGACCCATAAGGAAATGTTTTTGCTGTTGCTGAAAGCTGTGGTCCTGAAGGACCAGGATAATTGGGTTCCCACTCCTACCTTCTATGCAAAGTGAGGTCGTGAAAGGGAAAAGGTCATTCTTCAAGCCCTCTCTCAGTAAGGGCTCCTTTTGTCCTCTGCTTGGTTTCTCACATTCCATTCAGGATTCTCTGTAATTCTTGCTGGAGGCAGACCTTCAGTGGCAGCAGACATGGAGGGTCAGTTATCGCCTTTGTACCTCAGCTCTGTAGGCAGGGGGTCATTCAGCATGCATCCCCTCTTCCTTATAAATAGATCATGGGTCTGCAAGAGCAATGTTGCATGAGGTGTGGCCACAAGTTAGTTTGCTTGAGTGTTTTGCCTTTAAGTGTTTAAATTACCGGTACTGTGTGAATGTGTTAGTGTCTCAGGCCCCACCTATTGTCTTTCATTTCCCTTTGTTCTTTGGAAATGTGTTATTTTTTCCTGTGTGGGAATTAACTATCTGTTCTAAGTTTTGCAGTTACTTGCAAGGATTTTGAAGGAAGAGGAGTAGAAGCCTGAACTTTTGTTTTTCATGTCTGTTCCTTATTTGTTTCCAGTGCAATTTGTTTCAGGGAGAAGCCCACAGTCCACTCTGGCCATGTGAAATCTGGGTCAATGAGGTAGAAATCTGGGCATCTTGTTTCCGAATATTAGATACCCACATTTCAGATGGAAATAGGCATTTGGGGAGCAATTCTAGAAGTTGTTGTTGTTTTTGTGGTATTTTTAATTCAAAATACCTGATGACTAATCAGGAATGAGTGAGTTTGTATCTCTCTACATTACAGAATGGCAAAGATGCAGATGCTGGCGGCTATAGTGATGATGCTGATCTGTGGTGGGCAGTCCTATAACACATTACTGCGAATAGCATATAAATATGTAAAGAAAACCAACATTTACTGTTTCTGTATAAGGACTCCTAACTACACCGCAGAAGGGATGCCATTAATATTGACCATTTTTGATGATAAATAAAACGACTGTTGGGGGAAATTATCTAGCTCCTCAGATTTGGCATTCTTTTTATGGGAGAGCCAAGAGGGAGTCGTCTATTGCAGCCAATCTCGACCCAGTGTCTGGTACCAGACTTGAGGCTAAATAGCCCCTGTGGAGTAAGTGCTTTAAGGGCTGGTATTTCCTATGTACCATTTGTTTAACTGGAAAGACCCCACTCTGAAAGTGATATCTCCATCTGACAGGGAAGGGAAAGGAATACTGATGAAGGTGGTATGATAAGGACAGATACAAATCGGATATGGCGAGTGTCAGCAAGAACAGTATCTTGGTATGACTGTGTCTATGCCAAATGGTGCTGTGAAGGTGTGCACTCCCTGGACTCTGGCATTTATTATATATGCAGATCCTAGGCCTACCCATGGCTTACCATGATGTGGTGCAGCTGCTGCTGTCTGGGATATGTGGTGCCATACGTCGTCCATACCAGTGCCCTGGGCGAGCAGCTTGCCCATGCTGGTTGGCAAAGTAAGAGGGCTATTACAGAGGAGGGAGTGTTTTGGACGATAGTCTTTCCCAGCATGGTATGGCCAGAGTCTTCCAGGAACTAAAAACAATGGCCGTAGTCCACTTGCTTGCTAAGAAAGGTGATATTTGAGTTGTTATTGGTCAGCAATACTGCATCTATATTCCTGATAAATTGGGAAAAGATGTTCTCAGGGAAATGTACGGAAGAAATGTGGCAAATGTTCAGGGGATATTTCTGTGACATTCTGCATTGGTTTATTCCAATGAGACAGGGAAAGGATGATAGGGTACAGGAACCATGGTGTACAAAGGGTGTTGAAAATTTAGTCAAGAAGAAAAGAAAAGCTTATGAAAGGTGCAAAAAAAACTAGGCAATGATCAAGATCTAGAAGATTATAAGGCTAGCAGGAAGTAGCTTAAGAATGAAATTAGGAGAGCCAGGAAGGGCCATGAGAAGGCCTTGGTGAGCAAGATTAAGGAAAACCCCAAGGCCTTCTACAAATATGTGAAAAGCAAGAGGATAAGATGTGAGAGAATAGGACCAATCAAGTGTGACAGTGGAAAAGTGTGTATGGAACTGAAAGAGATAGCGGAGGTACTTAATGAGTACTTTGCTTCAGTATTCAGTGCAGAAAAGGATCTTCGCGATTGTAGGGATCACTTACAGTGGAATGAAAAGCTTGAGTATATAGACATTAAGAAACAGCATGTGCTGGAGCTTTTGGAAAGCCTCAAGTTGGATAAGTCACCGGGGCTAGTCGAGATATACCCCAGGCTACGGTGGGAGTTGAGGGAGGCGATTGCTGATCCTCTGGCAGTGATCTTTGCATCATCGCATCATCAATGGGGATGGGAGAGGTTCTGGAGGATTGGAGGGTTGCAGATTCTGTTCCCTTATTCAAGAAAGGGAGTGCAGATAGCCCAGGAAATTATAGACAGTGAGTCTTACTTCAGTGGTTGGCAAGTTGATGGAGAAGATCCTGAGAGGCAGGATTAATGAACATTTGATGAGGCATGGTATGATTTGGAGTAGTCAGCATTGCTTTGTCAAAGGCAGGTCGTGACATGCGAGCCTGATTGAATTTTTTGAGGATGTGTCTAAACACAGTGATGAAGGTAGAGCAGTAGATGTAGTGTATATGGATTTCAGCAAGGCATTTGATAAGGTACCCCATGCAAGGCTTATTGAGAAAGCAAGGAGGCATGGGATCCAAGGGGACCTTGCTTTGTGGATCTAGAACTGGCTTGCCCACAGAAGGCAAACAGTGGTTATAGATGAGTCATATTCTGTATGGAGGTCGGTGACCAGTCATATGCTGCAGAGATCTGTTCTGGGACCCCCTCTCTTCGTGTTTTACACAGCAGCCTCTCCGGACTCTGGATTTGGGGATTGCCAAACGTTATGTGGATTTTCTGGTGTAGTCTGTTTTGTCATGTGCTTTTGTGATATCATTCCGGAGGAATGTTGTTTCATTTTTTAACTGCATTGCAGTTGTGGTTTTTAAATGACAATAAACTGAAATTCAATTCAATTCAATTCAAATCAATTCAAACGACCTGGATGAGGAAGTGGAGGGATGGGTTAGTTAATCTGCTGATGACACAAAGGTTGGGGTTCTACTCCCTCTTCCCAGTTCCTCTGTCTCTGCCCCATCTGCTCCTAGGAGGAGGCCTTCCATTCCAGAACATCTCAAATGTCCTCTTTCTTTAAGAATCATGGTTTCCCTTCTACCATCATCAATGATGCCCTCACCTGCATCTCCTCCATTTCCCGCACTTTGGCCCTCACCCCATCCTCCCGTCACCACAACAGGGACGGCGTACCCCTTGTCCTCACCTACCACCCCACCAGCCTCCGGATCCAGCATATTATCCTCCGCAACTTCTGCCACCTTCAACAGGACCCCACCACTAAGTACATCTTTCCCACTCTACCCCTCTCTGCTTTCCACAGGGATCGTTCCCTCCGCGACTGCCTGGTCCACACGTCCCTCCCCACAGATCTCCCACCTGGTACTTATCCCTGCAAGCGTAAGTGCTACACCTGTCCTTACACCTCCTTTCTTACCACCATTCAGGGTCCCAAACAGTCCTTCCAGGTGAGGCAACACTTCACTTGTGAGTCTGTTGGGGTCATCTATTGCATCCAGTGCTCCCGGTGCGGCCTCCTCTACATCGGCAAGGCACGATGTAGATTGGGGGACCGCTTCGTCGAGCACCTCCACTCCGTCCGCCACAATAGACAGGATCTCCCAGTTGCCACCCACTTCAACTCTGCTTCACATTCCTATTTGGATATGTCCATACATGGCCTCCTGTACTGCCAAGATGAGGCCAAATTTAGGTTGGAGGAGCAACACCTCATATACCGTCTGGGTAGTCTCCAGCCCCTTGGTATGAACATCGAATTCTCCAACTTCTGGTAATTCCCTCCCTCTCCCTTCCTCCATCCCACTTTCACTTTGCCTCTTCTAGTTGCCTATCACCTCTCTCATGATTCTGCCTTCTTCTACTACCCATAGTGCTTTCCCCTTAGATTTCTTCTTCACCTCTCCTGCCTATCCCCTCCCTGCTTCCCCTCCCCCACCACTTGATCTTTCCTCTGATTGGTTTTTCACCTGGCACCTTCCACCCTCCCCCCCCCCCCACCTTCTTTATAGGGCTCCTGCCCCCTCCTTCTTCAGTCCTGACAAGGGTCTCGGTCCGAAACGTTGACTGCTCATTTCAACGGATGCTGCCCGACCTGCTGAGTTCATCCAGCTTGTTTGTCCATGTTGGTTTGACCACAGCATGTGCAGTGTACTTTGTGTTTACAAAGGTTGGGGTGTTCTTGATTGTGTAGAGCGCCATCAGAGGTTACAGCGGGACATCGATAGGATGCAAAACCGGGCTGAGAAGTAGTAGATGTAGTTCAACCCAGATGTGTGAGGTGGTTCATTTTGGTAGGTCAAATATGATGGCAGAATATCGTATTAATGGTAAGACTCTTGGCAGTGTGGAGGACAACCGTGGAATTGAGTTTGAGAGCTGAGAGGTAATGTTACAGCTTTATAGGACTCTGGTTAGACCCCACTTGGAGTACTGTGCTCAGTTCTGGTCACTTCACTTCAGCAAGGATGTGGAAACTATAGAAAGGGTGCAGAGGAGATTTACAAGGATGTTGCCTGGATTGGGGAGCATGCCTTATGAGAACAGGTTGAGTGAACTTGGCCTTTTCTCCTTGGAGCGATGGAGAATGAGAGGTGACCTGATAGAGGTGTACAAGATAACGAGAGGCATTGATCATGTGGATAGTCAGAGGCTTTTTCCCAGGGCTGAAATGGCTAGCACAAAAAGGCATAATTTTAAGGTGCTTGAAAGTAAGTACAGAGGAGATGACTGGAGCAAGTTTTTTATGCAGAGGGTGGTGAGTGCATGGAATGGGCCACCGGCGACATTGGTGGAGGTGGATACAATAGTGTCTTTTATGAAACTCCTGGATATGTACATGGAGCTTAGAAAAACTTAGGGCTATGGGTAACTCTAGGTAATTTCTAAAGTAAGTACATGTTTGGCACAGCATTGTGGGCTGAAGGGACTTCATTGTGCTGTCAGCTTTCTATGTTTCTATGAGTCAGGGAACATCACTCACCTGGCTGATCACCTCTGATTGTCATGGATAAGGTTAAGTGTGGGACCAGCTCATTGGCTATTACACTCTGGGGGAGGGTACCGGGAGGCTGCTCGACACTGTAGTACACTGGGGGGTGGGGGGTGACTATTCGGTTTGCAGTACTAAGCTTCTGTGTTTTATATATAGTTTAGTAGGTGTTCGTGAGGGTCACACTAGTCTAGATAGATAGATACTTTATTCATCCCCATGGGAAAATTCAACTTTTTTTCCAATGTCCCATACACTTGTTGTAGCAAAACTAATTACATACAATACTTAACTCAGTAAAAAATATGATATGCATCTAAATCACTATCTCAAAAAGCATTAATAATAGCTTTTAAAAAGTTCTTAAGTCCTGGTGGTTGAATTGTAAAGCCTAATGGCATTGAGGAGTATTGACCTCTTCATCCTGTCTGAGGAGCATTGCATCGATAGTAACCTGTCGCTGAAACTGCTTCTCTGTCTCTGGATGGTGCTATGTAGAGGATGTTCAGAGTTTTCCATAATTGACCGTAGCCTACTCAGCGCCCTTCGCTCAGCTACCGATGTTAAACTCTCCAGTACTTTGCCCACGACAGAGCCCGCCTTCCTTACCAGCTTATTAAGACGTGAGGCGTGCCTCTTCTTAATGCTTCCTCCCCAACACGCCACCACAAAGAAGAGGGCGCTCTCCACAACTGACCTATAGAACATCTTCAGCATCTCACTACAGACATTGAATGACGCCAACCTTCTAAGGAAGTACAGTCGACTCTGTGCCTTCCTGCACAAGGCATCTGTGTTGGCAGTCCAGTCTAGCTTCTCCTCTAACTGTACTCCCAGATACTTGTAGGTCTTAACCTGCTCCACACATTCTCCATTAATGATCACTGGCTCCATATGAGGCCTAGATCTCCTAAAGTCCACCACCATCTCCTTGGTCTTGGTGATATTAAGGCGCAGGTAGTTTGAGTTGCACCATATCACAAAGTCCTGTATCAGTTTCCTATACTCCTCCTCCTGTCCATTCCTGACACACCCCACTATGGCCGTGTCATCAGCGAACTTCTGCACATGGCAGGACTCCGAGTTATATTGGAAGTCTGATGTGTACAGGATGAACAGGACCCGAGAGAGTACGGTTCCCTGCGGCGCTCCTGTGCTGCTGACCACCGTGTCAGACCTACAGTCTCCCAACTGCACATACTGAGGTCTATCTGTCAAGTAGTCCACTATCCAATCCACCATGTGAGAGTCTACTCCCATCTCCGTTAGTTTGTGCCTTAAGATCTTGGGCTGGATGGTGTTAAAGGCACTAGAGAAGTCAAGGAATGTAATCCTCACAGCACAACTGACCCCATCTAGGTGAGAGAGTGATTTGTGCAGCAAATACGTGATAGCATCCTCCACTCCCACCTTCTCCTTATACGCAAACTGAAGAGGATTCTGAGAGTTGAATTGTTACCATGCTGTGCCATTCGAAGGGTAGTACGTTATGTGTGGCATTGGTTTATTTGTGGTCGAGAGCTGCTTCCATCGTGCTTATCATTGTTTGGCCCATTTGAAGGATGTAGTAGGTCTTTCCCATTAGTTGCCTTGTGTGCCATGGTTTCAAGTACCTCATGAATATAAGAATAGCATATGCTTGGACTCGCTTTTGTTTGGTCTCCAGAGGCTCCTCTTCACAATGAGGTCATGACAAGTGCTGAAGAAGAATTGGGAAAGTATATTCCAGACTTGCACTCTTGGTTAAGTATCTGTTTGTTAAATATTTAGTTCTGTGGTTTGCGTAACTTCAAGGAACTTAGATGTTTGGTCGAAATGATTACTGTTTGCAAATAAATTATTAGGATGCTTATTCATAATCAATGTCTTCTGTCTCACTGACCAAACCCATGAACCTGTTTGCACGATACAGACTGACCTCAGGATGAAGAATTAATTTACACAATGATTCTGCAGATGCTGGAAATCCAGGACAACACACACAAAATTCTGGAGGAACTCAACAGCATCTATGGAAGTGAATAAACAGTCAATGATTGTGCCAAATCCCTCCCTCAGGATTTGAACAGAAGGGGAAAGTCACCAGAATAAAATGGTGCGTTAAGGTTTTCCAGGAAACCTGGCATGATACAGAGAAAACCTCCTCATGGTCAGTGATCAATTGTGCATTGTGAAAATAGCAACCCTTCCTGTTGTTGACAAAGTCTACGTTATTCAAGGCAATTTTTACAGGCATCTGAGTGCAGCTGTTCATGGCTGATATTCATGGGAGGCCATGCATTGTTCTTGCAGGTGTAACTGCTACGATTCTGTGGTGAGTGAAAGACTGTACGAAACATCTGTGGTAGTTTGGATTGATTCACTGCTCAGGAAGGCAGCATATTATCCAGTTGGTAGAGCTGCTGTCCTCACAGCTCTGGCGTCTAGAGCTAAGATCCCTTAAACAACCACCACACCACCACCCTCACCCCTCAACCAACTCTGCAAGTGACCTTCAGCACCTAGTACAAAGTGTCCAGTATTGTACTGCTGCCATTACTGTCACCCCTGAGACACTCTCTGAGTGTCTAACTCAGTAGCACCTTGCTGGAGTAAACCCTGCAATTACTGTTGCACAATTTACAAACTTGGCGAGGTGAATAAGCAATCTGCAGTTAATAGTTAAATTGCCTTTAGAGGTCACTTGCAGCCAGCAAGCACTTCTACCAATTCAGCAAAGCTGTGTTAAAGTGGAAAGAACCTTGATCTAACAAATATTTCTCTACAAAAGGAACAACCAACATAATGGGCATTACATATGTTAGGAGTAAGTGTAAGATCACATGTTCATTTTAGCCCCAATATAGCTATCAAAATCAATTACAATAATATACAAACAATCATGTTAGCTGTCCTTTTCCTTATATTGTAACCTGAGGTGAATTTGATCAGCAATTATACGGATTATTTGAATCATACAGAAAAAATAATCTTTTTCTTTGTTCAATTTAAAAAATTCATTTGGCTTCTGCAGGAACACTTTGTTTACTTAAACTATCACTCATCCATTGTCACTCGCACAGGAACAGACAGAGTGATTGATCACTCAGCACCTGCTGATACCCTGCAAATTGGAAGTGTGCGCCTGGTTGCAAATGCTATTGGCCTCTGCCATCAATTACCAAACAGAACACCCCTCCTCTCCTCGTCAGCATTGTCTGTTGGGCAATAGTTACAATTTGTCATTGATATAACAAATACAATGGTGAAGTTAGATTGTCCACTGTGATTTAGATCTTCAATAATCCACCCAAGATATCTGAAGTTTTTTTTTCGCATGGTTAGCCTTGTTGTTCCCTGAATCCATTTTACAATTCTGCTCTGATCAGTTAGAATCTGATCTGTCACTGATTCATCAGCACCATGAAGTAAGAAGTGAAAAACAACAAGAGCTTGAACTTCTCAGCTTCCTTTTATGAACATAATACACTGGAGATCTGCATTATTTTATCAATTGTAATCATTCTTACTGGGTCTCAGAGCAGCGATCAAATTAATGAGCACTTCTTGACCCTGAAATTCACTGACCACTGTATAGATATAGACGTTAAAGCACCAGAATCAGAATCAGGTTTAATATCACAGGCATATGTCAGGAAATTTGTTGTCTTTGCAGCAGCAGTACAATGCAATACATAATAATACTGAAATAAACTCTGAATTACACTAAGTATATACAGTACATATATTAAATAGTAAAATTAGATTTTTAGTACAAAAGTAAAAATAAATAAGTAGTGAGTTAGAGTTTATGGGCTCAATGTCCATTCAGAAATTGGATGGCAATGGGGAAGATATCTGGATATAACAGAGGCTAGTGCCCATGATGGAGCTGACCAAGTTTACAACTGACTGCAGCTTATTTTGATCCTGTGCAGTAGTCACCCCCCCCAATACCAGACTTTAATGCAGTCAGTCAGAATGCTGTCCATGATACATTTTGCGAGTATCTATATTTTGCAAAGTTTGCGAGTATCTTTGGTGACATACTCCAAATGAAACTCACAATGAAATATAGCCACTGCCATGCCTTCTTTGTAGCTGCATTGATATGCTGGTCCCAGGATAGATCCTCGGAGATATTGACACACCAGAACTTGAAATTGCTCACTCTTTCCACTTCTAATTTCTCCATGTGGACTGATATATGTTCCATCGTTCTACCCTTTCTGAAGTCTACCAGTCAGTTCTTTGGTCTTACTGACATTCAGTGAAAGGTTGTTGCTGCAACACCACTCAACCAGCTGATATACCTTGCTCCTGTACACCTCCTCGTCATCATTGGAGTGTTAAGCTGTGTCTAGAAATAGAAGTGATATTTGGACATCATGCAATAAGGGAAAAGTCCATGTGTATTTTGAGCTTGCAATACTTTGGAATTCTTTAATTCCCAATGATTAGGAATCATGTACTAAATAATACCTGCAACACACACAAAATGCTGGTCGAACGCAGCAGGCCGGGCAGCATCTATAGGGAGAAGCGCTGTCAACGTTTCGGGCTGAGACCCTTCGTCAGTACTAACTGAAAGAAAAGATAGTAAGAGATTTGAAAGTAGGAGGGGGAGGGGGAAATCTGAAATGATAGGAGAAGACAGGAGGGGGAGGGATAAAGCTAAGAGCTGGAAAGATGTTTGGCAAAAGGGATACAGAGCTGGAGAAGGGAAAAGATCATGGGCGGGAGGCCTAGGGAAAAAGAAAGGGGGAGGGGAGCACCAGAGGGAGATGGAGAACAGGAAAAGAATGATTGTGAGAGGGGGAAAATACTCCCCTTCGTACCCCATCCCTTATTTATTTATTTCCCCCTCTCCTTTTTTTTCTCTCTCTGCCCCTCTCACAATCACTCTTTGCTTGTTCTCCATCTTCCTCTGGTGCTCCCCTCTTTCTCCCTAGGCCCCCCGTCCCATGATCCTTTCCCTTCTCCAGCTGTGTATCACTTTTGCTAATCACCTTTCCAGCTCTTAGCTTCATCCCTCCCTTCCTGTCTTCTTCTATAATTTCAGATTTCCCCCTCCCCCTCCTACTTGTAAATCTGTTACTATCTTTTCTTTCAGTTAGTCCTGATGAAGGGTCCCGGCCTGAAACATTGACTGTGCTTCTTCCTATAGATGCTGCCTGGCCTGCTGTGTTCCACCAGCATTTTGTGTGTGTTGCTTGAATTTCCAGCACCTGCAGATTTCCTCATGTTTACATTACTAAGTAATACCCGTTCATTTTTTGACTGGATGACTCTGAACTAGCCCTTTAAAATAACCATTGCTTGCTTACTCTCATATTTTGCAAGTAATTTCCGAAATTACTAGAGTCAGTTCACATGCCATGCCTTTGCTTTTCTTTATTGAGATTTAAAATTCTGGTTTTGGATTGAATTAAATGACTTCCAATTTTTATGTAGCGTTCTATCACTTATGATTTTATTTCCACAAAGTCCCATTAAAACCAGCCAAACAAGTAACTTTGTCTCATTGCGCAATACTGGACTTAAAATAACCCACTCTTTTCTTGGTTGCTCCCATGGAAAAACCTCCCATGCACTCTGTGACATTATCCTCAGGTGCTCTTTAAATACCAAAGCCCTGGTGCCAAAACATGGCCGGTAATTTCCTGATTTATATAATGTCCTGTATTGCCAATAGACAGCACACAGCAATGATTGACAGCAACACACACAAAATGCTGGAGAAACTTAGCATGTCAGGCAGCATCTATAGAAATGAAGAAGCAGATGATATTTGGGCTGAGACCATTCTTCAGGACCCAGAACAAAGTGGGAAGATGCAGAATTAAAAAAAATGGGGGGAGAGGAAGGAGGCTAGCTGGAAAATGATAGCTAATGCCAGCTGAGTCAGAATGTGAAAAGGGCTGGAGAGGAAGGACTCTGACAGGAGAGGAGAGTGGACTGTAGGAGAAAAGGAAGCAGGAGAGGATCAGGGAAGAAGACAGAGTGCGGAATAGGGGAATGGGGGTGGGGGTGAAATTTTTTACCAGAGGCATAAGAGGCCATGTACTGACACATCAGAACAGGAATGGGAATTAGAAGTAAATAGTGTTATAATGCTCTAATTCTTTATTAAGAGCACTATAAATTACACTTAATAAAGGTTTCTTTGTTTATTCTTAACTGCACCTGATCTGATTCCATTTTTAAATTCTTTGCTGCCCTCTACACTGCCCCTTCTTCCATTTAATCCATCTCACAGAAATATTCTTCATTCCGGAATAATTAATTTCTAGCCTTGATGACTTTGCAACCGCGTCTCTTTAAAAGCTATTGGATCGTACTGTTATTTCTATACCTTCCATTAATTCACATAGTTTTTATAATACTGCATAAAATGTGGTCTGACTGCTAATTTTCCCTACTTACTGTATAATTACAGATATATTCTTATATTTGTATGGAGTGTCCTTTTCTATTAAGAAAGTGGTATGTCTACCCATTTTGACATATTATGCTGTTACTGTGTTCGTTTACTTGGACTTATTAAATTTTCCAAGACCATAACCTGCACACCACTCTCCATATGTCACCCCCAACACATACACACAATCAAACTTACATTATGGAAAAATAAAAGTAAGGGTCACATTTATCATACAAATTCAGTGTTGCAATCAAATTTGTGCTATTTTCATATTTACAACGTCTGAAGTTTAAATGCTGTTTTCTGTTTCATAACCCTTGGTGGCTTGAGATTAGCCAGAATCTTTCCACAAGTTAGAATATTTTAGACTCAATATGATCAGTGTTATTGCTCTAGCCAAGATCCATTACTTACGTTTATTACTCATTGTTTAAATTTCTGAGATTATTTTGGAACTTAATGGTCATTAATTGCATTGTTCTGATGTCTGGTATGCGTATGCAGAGGTAATGTTCATTTTTGATTGAAGGGAATCCATAATATCACAGCATCATAAAGGAGAGAAACAAATGGGTTATCAAAATGCCCCATGCTAATTTTGCAAAACAAAAAAAAAAATCACATTTTAATATGCATAACATTTTGAGTAAAACAAGAACATTTTTACTTGAGAATCAAAATAAGGTTATCTACATGCACACAATGCTGTGATCAAATCAACAGACCAAGTATGTCTTGAGTGCATGAGTCAGAAATCAGGTCAGAAATGATGTAGCCTTTTCTCTGATCCATGTTTGTCCAGAGCTTTGAGACACAGGGAACAGCAGATGCCAGAATTTGGAGCAAAAAAAAAGCAAACTGCTAGAACAATTTAATATTCCAGAGCTTAGCTTTTCCACTGAAGATATAGAATTAAGTACACGAGTCTTCTTGACTAAAGTTGATTCTTAAACATGTATCTATTAACTTACTACATATGCCTGAGTTCACTCTTAAACCAAGTAAAATGGGAGTGCCAGTCAAGGTCTCTGATTAACTGTCCCAGATTGACTGGTCAGGCACAGCTACTTACTATGTGGAATTGATTGATCCTGAAAAAATCTACAATTGCTGTATTGTTTCCTATTCATACATTCTTCATTGTGTTTAACTAACAGATCATACGCTCTTTTTTAAACATACAATTTATCAGTGGAACATTTAATTCATAACTCAACTGCTCCCTTGTTTTCCTGTTGATGGGACAAAGAGAGATGTGATATAGTTTCTGCTGAAGCATTTGAAGAAGCTGGATAAAGCATCTCTAATTATGTAGGTAGATATTATATTATTGTATATATAACATTGCTTGTACTATTTGAAAACATTGCACTACCTCATTTTAACTGATAATGAGATGATCAGAAATAATTTACATTTTTGAACCAATGTTTGTTTAATGAATCATATTATCATACTTGACAATCATGCCAGCCCCACATTTTCAATTGAATGTGAGCAATTGATTGATTAATCATTGAAGTGATTTACGTTAAGTAATTCAGGAGATAAATTTATATTAACAGACACCTGGAAATAAATTATATCAATCTGTGGATATTAGAAACTCAGTAGCTCAAGGGGCATCTATAGAGAAAGACATAGAGTTATTCCTTCAGACTTATGATGTTTTTTATTTTCGACAATCTAATTCAAATGAATGGGGTCACTGCCTGTAAGGAGGGCAGTTTTACAGTAAAACTAAGGGCTAGATACAATGCATTGAATGTGCGCAAGTCTAAAGGGAAATGAGCCCAGATTAGCTGGCAGCCAAAGGTAGCCTACAGAATGGTCAACTGTCAGCTTGGTTCAGCTTAATAAAACATCATAAAATTTTGCTTAAATTAATGGATTAAACTACATGCAAAGTAATTTTACAGATCAACTGGCATGTTGCTATCAACTTCCAGGGTAAAGAAAGAAAGTAAGACTTTTCAGGTTTTCTTAAGACTGTAAGAAATGTTTTCTATCTTCACCCAGTGAAAAAGAAATGTGCTACTCATTTTGCAAGCAAAATATTTGACTCAAGTCCTTTTAACCCTTTGTATTTTGGTTTCATTGGATGCACAGAGGATTCCGGATAATTGGAACACATCAGGACATGTACATCTTGGCCCAATTAAGCAGCTACCCCAATTAACTGAAATTTCATGGAAATAGTTAAAAAGATATAAAAAGGGCAAATGACTATTTAACTGAGTAACACATTATGTATTTAAATGAAATACAAACCAAATTAGAACTGTTACAACCATGGATTCGGCAGTGCAGCAGATTCAGCAATTGTGCTTGTGAATATGAGCGTGCCAGCTAATTATTATTTCATTGTGATGGTATTTAACTGCATTATTTTTGTCGCAGCACTCATCAAGACTTGAGCGAAGCACAGCAACATTTCACTGCCTGTTTGCATTTGGCCTTGCCTGAGAAATTGGACTGTTGTGTCAACTGATTCTGAAGACTAGCAGTATTAGTTTTATATTTAGTTATTCTTTTCAGCTGTAGTGTTGGCTTCATTTTCCATCTGAGAATTTTAGGTAACAGCCCTGTTTGGCCTAGTGTTTATTGTTTTCTTTCCCCTCTAACTCTGTTTGCATTAAAGTTTGTGAACTATCGACCCACTTCAGTGTCTCTTGCACTGTACTTGGGTCATATCTGAATGTGATGACAGCAAGTCTCAACAAGCCCTACGATGAAAAGAATGGAGTTGAGTACCATTGCAATAAAATAATAATTGGCTGATACATGCATATTCATGAGTACATTTGCCATATCTGCTGCGCTGCCAAATCCTTAGTTGTGACAAGAACACTACCAATGCCACTACAGTACCATTAAGCTGTACGTTAGTTCCTAATTAACGGAGGAATTCATCCAGTATACCTATATGCTGCCATGTCCTTTAGATTGACTCTAAGTCAGCATGGTTTCCTTAAGGGGAAATCTGGCTTGATAAATCTGTTGGAATTATTTGAAGAAGTAACAGGCAGGAGAGTCAGCGGATGTCTTTTTTTGATTTTCATAAAGCTTTTGACCAGGTGCCACACATGAGTCTGCTTAGCAAGATAAGAGCCCATAGTATTACAGGAAAAATGCTGGCATGGATAGAAGATTAGCTGATTGGTAGGAGGTAAAAAGTCAGAATAAAGGGCCTTTCCTGCTTGACTGCGGGTGACTAGTGATGTGCTGCAGGGGTCTGCATTGCGACTGCTTCTTTTCACATTGCATATCAATGATTTAGAGGAAAGAATTGATGGCTTTGTGGTCAAGTTGATGGACGATGCTAAGATAGGTGGAGGGCAAGGTAGTGTTGAGTAAGCAGGGAGGCTGCAGATGAACTTAGACAGATTGGGAGAATGGGCAGAGAGGTGGTCAATGGAATATAGTGCAGAGAAATGTGCTTTGATAGAAGGAATGTAGATGTGGACTATTTTCTAAATGGGGAGAAAATTTAAAAATCAGAGGTGCAAAGGGACTTGGGAGTCCTTGTGCCAAATCCCCAAAGGGTAATTTGGAGGTTGAGTCAGTGGTGAGGAAAGAGAATACAATTTTTGCGTTCATTTCAAGGGGACAAGCAAACCAAAAGCAAGACCGTAATAAAGCATTGGTCAGGCAGGACTTGGAGTATTCTGAGCAGGTTTGGGGCCTTATCTAAGAAAAGATGCGCTGGCATAGGAGAAGGTTGAGAAAAGATTCACAGGAATGATCCCAAGACTGAATAAGTTAATATAGGAGGAGTGTTTGATGGCTCTGGACCGATACTTGATGGAGTTTAGAATGGTAAGGGAGGGGGCATCTCATTGAAACCTTTTGAATATTGAAAAGCCAAGATAGACTGGATGTGGAGAGGATGCTTCATGTAGTGGGGGAGTCTAGGACCAGAGGGCACAACCTCAGAATAGAGGGACGTTCATTTAGAACAGAGGTAAGGTAAGATCTGTTTAGGCACAGACATTAGCCAAGACATTGGGTATATTTAAGGTGGAGTTATATAGGTTCTTGATTAATGAGGGCATCAAGATTATGAGAGAAGGCTGGAGAATGGGGCTGAGAGAGATAATAAATCAGCCATGATGGAATGGTGAGCTACTATGTTTAATGGTCTTATGATCTTAAACAATATCGGCACAGAGTGGACTGCCTTCATTGAATGCTATTGATGTCTGCATCCTCCAAATCTTCATCTTCATTGTAACACAATTGCCAATACCTACACATTGAAGATGTGAAATGATTTCATTTTCACTCCTGACCATCTTTGTCATCTCCAAGCCTGAGTGCTTGAAATTGGGGGGAGAAAAACAGTGCAGAATTGTCTTTCTGCTTATTTCTTACCAACTATCAGTGACAAAAATTACTGCTCTTTGAACATAAGCTTCCACAACTAACACTATTTAAAAACTTCTTAGCATGGTGTAGTGCTTAGTGGCCACACAAATGAACGTGTCTGACACTAGTTAGAAACTTTTCGGCATGTTTCCCTTGCCCCAATTAAATGGCATATGTCCCCAACAAATGAAGGGAATCCCTGATTTTTCCTCAATTAATTTCTGTTCTTTAAGAGTTGTCCCAAATAAGCAGCTGTGTCGATTAACTGATGGCCCAATTAACCAGAATCCACTGTATTTGCTTCAAATTATATTTCAATTATTTAATTCATTGGTGAAATCCTAATAGTTTGATTCACATCTTAAATTCTAATCCTCATTTATTATACCAGCAATATGATGAGCACAGAAAAATAAATCACATCTGTTTGTGGCCATCATCCAGGATGAAGTCATTATCCTGGCTCTGTTAAGCATTCAATTGTGACTGCATTAATTAAAGACTATGGATCACTGCAAAGAAAATATTGTCACTGTAGCATCCTGACTATAAAACTCCTTCTGATGCCCCAAACATCATGATAAGCAGCAAGTAGCTTTTTTACAATGAGAAAAAGTATGCAAAATCAACTTTGCTGGAAATGGTACATCATCTGAATGGATAGCAAATCCAGTTCACACCTTCACTAACCCCAGACCTAGCTCTGGCCCTGGCTCCACATTTCTCTTGCAATATTACATAGCTCTGCAAAGTCAAATGCTCAATTGGCAATCAGTCCTGATGCTGGGACATCTTCAGACCACCAAGTGGACCCAATTGTGTGACATTATTTAAATAGTGTGATATAGTATTAACTAATATTTTAAAATATTTATTAGTAAATTACATAACAACTTTTAACAAGTCAGCCTTTAACTTTTCCACCTATCGCTTCTGTGGTGAACTACATATACCTGTCTGGACACGCCCCCTGCTGACTGCTTCTGTGGCTCCTCCCACAGACCCCGGTATAAAGGCGATTGAGGTCTGAGCCCGGCCTCTCTGTCTCCAGGATGTAGTATGGTGGTCAACCACTGCTTGTTCCTTCTTCCAGTCAATAAAAGTCGATATCTCGCCTTTACGTCTCAGAGTGTGTTTTTGATGGTGCATCAATTTTATTGACTGGAAGTTTTAAATCATGGAAACCGTTTTACGTCCAGAAAGATTGGATTTGGACCCCCAAGACCCTGAAGCAGCTCTTGCCTTTGAACTCTGGCTTGCATGCTTCCACTCATACTTGGAGGAGGTTCGTGCAACTGACCCCGCTGTTATGCACAGAATTCTCCTCTCGAGGGTCACCCCAAAAGTTTATTCATTTATCAGGGACCTGCTGACCTACAAAGGGGCACTGGACGCCCTCAAAAGACAGTACCTGCGGCCGGTGAACACCGTCTACGCAAGACATCGCTTAGCTACCCGACGGCAGCAGCCTGCAGAGTTGAGCGCCAAATTTCTCTGAGCCCTACAGACACTCGTCAGGACTTGTGACTGCAAAACGCTCACGGCGGAACAGCATGCAGAGCTGCTAGTACGAGACGCCTTTGTTACAGGAATTAGGTCAGTGTATGTGCGCCAGCGGCTGCTGGAAAATGCCGATCTTACCTTACGCTCGGCGATCGAGATGGCCGACACGCTGGAGGCTGCGCTGCACAACGCTGACGCTGTTCAGCCGCGCAATTCCCCGCCGGTTCCGTGGACACCTCAGACCCCGCCGCCGCCGGTTCCCACGAGCGAATTCGCCAATGCTGCTGCCAGTCGTGATTCCACGAACTCCCCAAACCCGACCACGGCTGCGGCCAGGCGAAAGCCCGAGCTGTGTTACTTCTGCGGACTCGAAAAGCACCCCCGAAAACGCTGCCCGGCCCAAGAAACGACCTGCTCCAGCTGCGGGAAGAAGGGCCATTTCGCCAAGGTCTGTAAGTCTAAACCACGAGCGGGGTCAAGCAGCGCTGCGTGTTAGACATGGGGGCCGCCATCTTGCATGCCCAGATGTGGGCGGCCATCTTTGTCGGCATCAACATGCCCCACCCCCGACCCACCGGTGCTTACCGGGCACCAAGACGGCAGTTCAACTCTGGCCACCGTAACCCTCGACCAAAGCGCCCCACACCAGCTTGCAAGGTCAATGATGGACATCCTGGTGGAGGAGCACAGGACTAGCTGCCTGTTTGACACAGGCAGCACTGAGAGTTTTATTGACCTGGACACAGTGCAATGCTGTGGACTCGTGACACGGCCAGTAAGTCAAAGGGTCACCTTGGCTTCTGGGTTGCATTCCACAGACATCCGGGGGGTTGTGTAGCAACATTGGTGGTGCAGGGCACAGAATATCGGAACTTTGCGCTACTGGTCATGCCTCAACTGTGCGCACCTGTGCTATTGGGGCTGGACTTCCAGAGCCACCTCGAAAGTGTGACTATGGCATATGATGGGCCCCTCCCACCACTCACTGTCAGGAATCCTCAGTTTGGTGGGACTTCGCTATATACCCCGCTACTGACCACACACACACACACCGAACCACACGTCCCGCCCAGCACCATGCCGACAGCTGCGCTACCGACACCACTTGCAGCCTCTCCACCCTCAAGATCCCTCCCCCATCGCTGTTCGCCAACCTGACCCCCGACTGTAAACCTGTGGCAACTAAAAGCAGGAGGTACAGCACGGGGGACAGGGCCTTCATTCAGTCAGAGGTGCAGCGGCTGCTCAGGGAGGGGATCATTGAGCCAAGCACAAGCCCTTGGCGGTCCCAGGTGGTTGTTGTTCGGACTGGGCAGAAAAATAGGATGGTCGTGGACTATAGCCAGACCATCAATAGGTTCACGCAGCTTGACGCGTACCCCCTACGCCGCATCGCGGATGTGGTCAACCAGATAGCTCAGTACAAGGTGTACTCGACAATAAATCTGAAATCCGCTTATCACCAGCTCCCCATCCGCCCAGAGGACCGCCCCTACACCGCCTTCGAGGTGGGCGGCAGGCTCTATCACTTCCTGCGCGTCCCATTTGGCGTCACAAATGGTGTCTCGGTCTTCCAGAGGGAAATGGACCGGATGGTGGACCAGTACCAACTGAAGGCCACATTTCCCTATCTGGATAACATCACCATCTGTGGTCGTGACTGGCCGGATCACAACGCCAACCTCCAACGATTTTTCCAAGTGGCCGAAGCTCTGAACCTTACTCATAATAGGGACAAGTGTGTGTTCGGAACCACCCGACTCGCTATCCTTGGGTATGTCGTGGAAAACGGGGTCATTGGCCCTGATCCCGACCGTATGCGCCCCCTGTTAGAACTCACTCTTCCCACCACTCTCAAAGCCCTCAGACGGTGCCTGGGTTTTTTTTCCTATTACGCCCAATGGGTCCCCCATTACGCAGACAAGGCCCGCCCCCTGGTCAGGTCTACCACTTTTCCCCTCTCTGCTGAGGCCTGCGCGGCCTTCAGCTGCATTAAAGGGGACATTGCCAAAGCAACGATGCATGCGGTGGACGAGACCATTCCCTTCTAAGCAGAGAGTGACGCCTCCGATTTCGCACTTGCTGCTACCCTCAATCAGGCAGGCAGGCCAGTAGTATTCTTTTCTCGTACCCTTCAAGGCTCTGAAATTCGGCACTCCGCAGTGGAGAAAGAAGCCCAGGCCATAGTGGAAGCTATTAGGCACTGGAGGCACTATCTCGCTGGCAAAAGGTTCACCTTGCTGACCGACCAGGGCTCAGTTGCGTTCATGTTCAGCAACCAACAGCAGGGCAAAATCAAAATTGATAAAATTTTGCGGTGGAGAATAGAACTCTCCACCTACAATTATGATATCCTGAACCGGCCTGGCAGACTCAATGAGCCCCCTGATGCCCTATCCCGGGGATCGTGTACTAGCGCACAGCTCGACCAGCTATACGCCCTTCATGCACATCTTTGCCATCCGGGGGTCACCCGATTTTACCATTTCGTGAAAGCCCGGAACCTGCCGTACTCCCTGGAGGACATCAGGACGATGACCAGGGACTGCCAAATCTGCGCTGAGTGCAAACCGCACTTCTACATTCCTGAAATGGCGCAACTTGTCAAGGCCACCCGCCCTTTTGAGCGACTGAGTGTTGACTTTAAGGGCCCCCTTCCCTCCACCGACCGCAATGTCTATTTTCTCAATATTATCGACGAATACTCGCGGTTCCCCTTTGCCATCCCCTGCCCCGACACCACTGCCACGTCCATCATAAAAGCCCTGCGCCAGCTCTTCACTCTGTTCAGATATCCCTGCTATATCCACAGTGATAGAGGGTCCTCCTTTATGAGTGACGAGCTGCACCGGTACCTGCTGGCTAGGGGCATTGCTACTAGTTGGACCACGAGTTATAATCCCTGGGGAAATGGACAGGTGGAGAGGGAGAATGCCACAGTGTGGAAGGCCACACTTTTAGCCCTTAAGTCAAAAGGGTTGCCAGCCTCTCGATGGCAGGAGGTCCTCCCTGAGGCACTCCACTCCATCCGTTCGCTGTTATGTACGTCCACCAATGCCTCCCCTCATGAGCGCCTATTCTCTTTTCCCAGGAAGTCTGCCACTGGGACCACCCTACCAGTTTGGCTGACGTCCCCAGGGCCAGTGCTGCTCCGGAAACATGTGAGGAGTAATAAATACTCCCCGCTGGTCGAGAGGGTTCACCTTCTACATGCAAACCCCCAGTATGCCTACGTGGTCTTACCTGATGGGCGGGAGGACACGGTCTCCGTCCGCGACCTGGCGCCCGCAGGAGCAGCAGACCACTACCCCGAACACTCCCCGGTAACTATGAACCCTGTACCCGAGGTGACACCGCGCACACCAAGCCCTACACAGACTCCTCATGACACTCATATACCGGGCGTCTCGCACACGCGTGAGGGATCACTGACGCCTAGTGGGCTGACACTTCCAGTTAGGCTGGAACCAGCACAGCCTCCATCTCCGGTGCAATCACCACCGGCACCTGTGCAATCACCACCGGCACCTGTGCAATCACCACCTCCGGCACCTGTGCAATCACCACCGGCACCTGTGCGATCACCACCTCCGGCACCTGTGCAATCACCACCACCGGCACCTGTGCGATCACCACCACCGGCACCTGTGCAATCACCACCACCGGCACCTGTGAAATCACCACCACCGGCATCTGTACAATCACCACCACCGGCACCTGTGAAATCACCACCACCGGCACCTGTGCAATCACCACCACCGGCATCTGTACAATCACCACCACCGGCACCTGTGCGATCACCACCACCGGCACCTGTGCAATCACCACCAGCACCTGTGCAATCACCACCACCGGCACCTGTGCAATCAGCACCACTGGCACCTGTGCAATCACCACCAGCACCTGTGCAATCACCACCACCAGCACCTGTGCAATCATCACCACCTGCACCTGTACAATCACCACCACCGGCACCTGTGCAATCACCACCACCGGCACCTGTGCAATCACCACCACCGGCATCTGTGCAATCACCACCACCGGCATCTGTACAATCACCACCACCGGCACCTGTGCGATCACCACCACCGGCACCTGTGCGATCACCACCACCGGCACCTGTGCAATCACCACCACCGGCACCTGTGCAATCAGCACCACCGGCACCTGTGAAATCACCGCCACCGGCACCTGTGCAATCACAGCCGGAGCTACGTAGATCGCAGCGACAGATTCGACCACCTGATAGACTTAACCTGTAAATATACTTGTAAGAAACTTCGCCACATGGGGACTCTTTTTAAAACAAAGGGGGTGGGGGGTGAATGTGGTGAACTACATATACCTGTCTGGACTTGCCCCCTGATGACTGCTCCTGTGGCTCCTCCCACAGACCCCTGTATAAAGGCGATTGAGGTCTGAGCCCGGCCTCATTCTCCAGGATGTAGTATGGTGGTCAACCACTGCTTGTTCCTTCTTCCAGTCAATAAAAGCCGATATCTTGCCTTTATGTCTCAGAGAGAGTCATTGATGGTGCATCAGCTTCCCTGTTTCTCACTGCATCCCTCCTCCCCCCACCTATCCACCTTCCCTGTCACCTCGTTTTACCTGTTGCCTTCTAACCTCTACCCCTTCACCTCCCCCACCTTTATTATTCTGATTTATCACTTTCCAGTCCTGATGAAGGATCTTGGCCCAAAACATTGAATGCTAATTCCTTTCCAGAGATGTTATCTGACCTGCCAAGTACTTCCAGTATTATGTTTCAGATTCCCAGCATCTGCAGAATCTCTTGTGTTTATGATAAGTGTTGCATTGCTCTGGCTACATATTCTGTCCTCCACAAAATCATTTTCCCTATGAAATTGCTGGACTCCAGTTCTTCCTCCACTGATTTGTTTTTGAAACCCTAATTCTTTGTTAACTCTTGATTTCCATATAAAATACTCTGCCTACTAGATCCCCAAATTTCACCTGACATGAATGTATTCATAAAGATCAGATGCAGATTGCTCAAATGGCATCATCTATTCACCTGTCATTTATGTGCTATTTAATCTTGATACTCCTGATGTTTCAAATCAAAAGTCTAAGATTTCTTTTCAAATCCTTGCAACCCTTTCAGATCCCAGCTTTGCCGACAGGTCTATCTGGTGAATTCCCAATCTTAATTGCCGTAGTGCTGGCTCTGATATTTGCAGGTACTGAGAATGCAAGAATTGAACACCCCTCCACGAATACTTCTATCTTTCTAGTTCTCTTTAAAACATTACTTTAAATCTCTGTCTTTGGTTTAGTTTTTTAAACCTTCTGTCTCAATGTCCTCAGTAGTTTGGCATTATTTTTTCATAGAACATGTTTATGTAAAGAATATTAAGACTTTTTGCCAGGGAATATTTATGAATACAAAATCTTAAAGTCATCTATTGAAATGTAGTCTAATTGGTTTTCTGGTGACGTCATTGTCGAGAATGACAGCTTAAGTCATTAGCTCCTCTGGAAAAATGCGTATTGAGCCCCATTAACCTGTCAAATATAATATTTTTTGAAAAATATTTGAACTGAAAAGAGGGGCAAAAATGGGGAGAAGAAATGGAAATAAAAAAAGCAACACTGCGGAGCCTGCGTTTGAGAGGAGTGCAGCGAGTGGCTCTCCTACCCGACCGCGTGCTAGCGAGGCGGCCGCTGGGCCTCATTCAGTCGAAGCAGTGAATATGTTCGAAATCCTGAAAGAAATAACGAAGGTCCAGAAAAATATAAAGCAGCAGCTCCGTGATATTAAGGCAGAGCTCACCAGTGTTAATCAAAAAATAGCGGTGGCAGAGACTCACATTCAGAAGGTGGAAGATCGCGTTCAAAACGTGGAACGGATACTGAGCAAGACAATAAAAATCATACATCACCAAGAAGGTAAACTGCTTGATCTGGAGGGAAGATCACAGCGGAAAAATATCAGAATCTACAACGTTCCCGAAGGAGCGAAGGGCCCGTCTATGACGAAGTTTGTAGGAAAGCTACTGCGGGACGCGCTGGATCTTCCCCCGGCTATGAAGCTGGAAATCGAAAGAGCGCACCGCGCACTAGTTCCAAAACCTACCCAGGATAGAAAGCCACGATCAATTATAATTAAATTTGTTCGGTACAGCACCAAGGCGGAGATTCTACGAAGGGCCTGAGGTAAGGAGAGAGTGTTTTTAGAGGATAAATTAATATATTTCGACCAAGATTACCCCCCCGCGGTCCTCCAGAAATGCAAAGAATACTCTGAAGTAAAGCGAGTATGAAAGCAAAATAAGATTAGATTTCAAACTCCGTACCCTGCTAAACTTAGAGTGTTTTATGACAACGGGACGTAGTTGTACCAGACAGTGGAAGAGGCGACTACTGACATTAAGGCCAGAGGGTTGTCCGTCAGCATGACCAAAACGAAAGAAGCCTGGCTGAGGAATTGTCCCGCTCGGCTTGGGAAATAGTGAGAGAATCGAGAAGGCAGGAGACGGGAGGAAGCCGAGAGAAACGTATCAGGAAGAGACCGTGAGTTTCCCAAAGACAGTCCTCACCCCTTTCAGAAGAGCCATAATGTCTGGCTAACTTTAAAAATGCTGAGAAGCTAAACAGAAGCAAAAGTACACAGTGATATACCTATCTTGAGAAATACTTATTATAATGTGGATTTTATATTACTTAGTTGTTATTCTTTATTCACTCACTTACTTATTTTTCCCCACCAAACTGAGAATTATATATATATATATATATATATATCTGTGCATATATGTGTATGTATGTAATGTGTGTGTATGTGTGTATATATACGTATATATGTGTATATGTGTATGCATATATATATTTGTGTGTGTGTGCATATATATATATATATGTATGTATATATAGGAGGAGTACACAGGGAAATCTTTTCTGTGTAATGGATTTGTTCACTGACTTTATGAATACTGCAATGGGGGCCCTCAACTCACAAATAGGAGGGGTTAACCCCCACAGCTAGACATTTCCTCTAGCTCAACAGAGGGTCATTTACTAGAGACCTCAGCCTTGGAATCACACGTTCGTTGCCATTTTTGTTATTATTTGAGTTTCTTGGTTCTTATTTGTTCAGGGAGTAGATTGATTAAGTTTTATTCTAATTTCAATGATACATTGACAGATAAATACAGATGGCTAAGGACAAGGTAAAATTCATTTTTTTTAATGTAAATGGCCTATTAAATCCAATCAAACATAAGAGAATTTTATCCAAAATGAAAAAAAGAACAAGCCCATGTAGTATATTTACAGGAAACTCATTTAAGTGATAATGAGCATAAAAAACTAAAAAGAATGGGCTTCACTAATCTGTTTTTCTCCTCATATAAATCAGGAGATAGGAGAGGAGTTGCTATTCTTATCTCAAGCAAGCTAAATTTTGAAAAAATATTTGAAATGAGAGATAAAGAAGGCAGATATATTCTGGTAAGGGGGAATATAGATGGCAATTCATTTACTCTATTGAATACATACGCATCCTGAGGAAGTGATATTGGTTTCTTTCAGAAAATTACTGATATTATGGTAACGGAAACAGAAGGTCTCCTGATATGTGGGGGAGACTTAAATTTACAATTACAACCAAACTCAGACTCTTCCAATAGAAAAACCTATGAAACAAAATCCTTACATAAGAAAGTTAATACACTTTTTGAGGATGTTGGTTTAATTGATATATGGAGGGACCTTTTACCTGACAGAAGGGATTACACTTATTATTCTGCTCCACATTCTGTATATACAAGAATAAACTATTTCATGACATTTGGAAAAGACAAAGATAAAATAAACACCTGTAGAATTGGGACAATAGATGTAAGTGACCATGCACCTATATATTTATCTGTTACAACCAAAGAATATTATTTGGAAACTAAATTCAAGTATACTCAATGATCCGTACTTTAAGGAACAAATTAAAAAATAAATTGGTCTCTACTTAGAATTTAAAGATAATGGAGAGGTTTCACCTCCCATTTTATGGGATACTCTGAAGGCAGTCTTAAGAGGGAAAATTATAGCGATATCTTCATATAAGAAAAAAATTGAGGAATAAAACATTAGAGGAATTACAAAATAGGCTTAAGGAACTAGAGAAAAAACACAAATTGAATTTGGCACAGGATACATTAGGGGAAATTAAAATAATTAGGAATGAAATAAATAATTTGGCTACGCAAGAAATCAGGAAAAATTTAATGTTTCTGAAACAGAGACATTATGAAAGTGGATCAAAATCTATGAAAATACTGGCGTGGAAACTGAAAAAAATGATAGCAGAAAATACAATTCATAGAATTAGGGACCCAAGACCGAAAATGATAAAAAATAAGCTAAGTGAAATTCAAGAAGCTTTTGAAGTGTTTTTCAAAACGCTATACTCCAAATTTCCAGGGGGAAGCATAACCCAAATTGACACCTTTTTGAATTCTCTCGAGTTACCCACTTTAAGCGAAGAACAAAATAGAAGGATGACTGCTGACATAACTGAAGCTGAATTAAAAGCTGCAATTAGTAGGCTTAAATTAAGCAAGTCACCAGGATCAGATGGGTATACAGCAGAGTGGTACAAATAATTTAAAAATGAGTTAACTAATGTTTTACTCCCCACACTGAACTGGGCTCTTAAAAAGGCACAAATGCCACCCAGTTGGTAGAAAGCGATAATCTCAGCTATACCAAAAGAAGGCAAGGATAAAATGGAATGCAGGTCATTTAGACCAATATCCGTTCTTAATGTAGATTATAGGCTATTTACCTCCATCATGGCCAAACAATTAGAGGAGTTTCTACCCATACTGATACGTAATGATCAGACAGGTTTTATATGACAATGCCAGACTCAAGACAATATACGAAGGACACCACATTATGGATCATATACAAAAAAATAAAATCAAAGCAATAGTGATAAGCGTGGATGCTGAAAAAGCATTTGATTCGGTTAATTGGAATTTTCTTTACAGAGTTTTACATAGATTTGGTTTCCAAGACACAATTATTAAAACTATACAGACACTATATGACAATCCTACTGCTAGGATTAAAATCAATGGATATTTATCAAATAGTCTTACCCTAGAAAGGGGCACGAGACAGGGTTGTGCATGGTCACCACTACTCTCCGCGCTATATCTGGAACCATTAGCTCAATGCATCAGATAAAATGAAGATATTGGGAATTACTATTAAAGGGACAGAGCATAAATTGGCTTGTTATGCGGATGACATTTTGATCTATCTAGGGCAACCAACATACTCTTTACCTAAATTGATGCAATCCTTTGAACAATATGATCAATTATCAGGATACAAGATCAACATAGATAAAACCCAATTACTTTCAGATTACTATAGCCCACCAAGAGAAATTGAAAGTTGATACCCTTGGCCATGGCACACAGAGTCTTTCAAATATTTGGGCATCATTATGCCAAAAGATTTGGCAAAATTATCAGAATGTAATTATTAGCCTCTATATAAAAAAATTAAGGAAGATGTGGCAAGATGGAGCCTGATTCCTTTTTTCAGTCTCAGTTCAAGGATTGAGTCTATTAAAATGAATATACTGCCCAGACTGTTATATCTCTTTCAGACCCTACCAATAGAGATTAATCAAAATCAATTCAATGAATGGAACAAGATGCTATTAAGGTATATTTGGCAAGGTAAAAGGCCTAGAGTTCGTCTCAAAACTTTGCAATTAGCAAAGGAAAAGGGGGGGATGGGGCTTGCCTTCTCTTAGAGATTATTATTTTGCAGCACAGTTTAGAGCTGTGATATGTTGGTGCAACCCATCATATGACGCTCAATGGAAAAACATTGAGGAGCGGGTACTTTGCATCCCCATACAAGCAATTTTGGCTGATAACAACCTGCAAAGGTACTTAAAGACTATTGATAACCCATGGGTGAAATTGACTCTTAAAATATGGAAAAACACTATAAAAGAATACAATCTAGAGGGAGATATTGCAATTCTTAAATGGTGTGCATATGACTGATTTTACACCAAATAAATTGGATGCTAGATTTAAGGACTGGACAGCTAAAGGAATAACAGTTCTTTGCAACATAATGAAAGAAGGAACACTGTTCAGTTTTGAAATGCTTAAAGAGAAACACTTATTAGAAAAACAAGATTTTTATCAGTACTTACAGATGCGACAATATGTTAATAAGACGCTTAAAAATGTAACCAAGGCAAATACATGCTTGCTAGAGCTCTTTAGAAAAGCATATCATTCAGATCATGGTAGTAGAATCATTTCAAGCATGTATAAGCGGTTGTCAAATCATAAAACACATTCGACTTCTTCATACATTAAAACAAAATGGGAGAAGGAAGGAAGGATAATTATATTTGAGGAAGAATGGACAACAATATGGAGATATCAATGGAAGTGTACCAGTTCACAGAAATGGAGGGAGTTTGGATGGAAAAATTTGATAAGATATTTTATTACACCCTCTCAGAAATCCCATTATAATGGTAACCTCCCTGTTTGCTGGAGAAATTGTGGAAATCAAAATGCAAATCATTATCATATTTTTTAGGACTGCCCTGTTATCAAAAACTATTGGAGGGGGATACGCAATGCCCTACAAGACATCTTTAAATGTGAAATACCCTTGGAGTGTAAGACCATATATTTTGGATATATACCTCAAGAATGGTTGAAAAGAGATAAATATTTAATGAATATACTGTTGGTGGCTGGTAAAAAGACTCTTACTAGGAAATGGTTATCACAGGAGAGCCCAACTTTAAATACATGGATGGAAATTACAATGGACATTTACAAAATGGAGAAGATAACAGCATCTGTTAATCATAAGCTGGAACAATTTGATTCATACTGGGAAAAATGGTTTAACTACATAATGCCTCATAGGCCTGATTTTATTCTCACAAATCAATGAATCTGTTGTAAAAAAAAGATCACTCCCTAGTTGTACATAGTTCTTTCCTTTTGCTTGTTTTTCTCTTTCCACTCTTTTCTATAAGTGTATACCCCAGATAAATACTTTGTGGAGATTTTATGATATATATGTACAATGTCTGAAATACATCTTATGGAAATGTTTGTTTGATGAACTTCAATAAAAAATAAATTACAAAAAAAAAGAAATGAAGCCTAATTGTTGATTCATGGCAAATTTTGCTTTCAGCATTTTAAAAATTGCTTCAAGAGGACAACTCTTAAAGTTTTCTAGCTAAATTGCCCCATGATTGACTTTTCCTTCAGGTTTTTAACTCACTTCCTCCAAGGTTATTTCTGAAAGAATGAGAACTACCACAGAAAATTCACTTCCAATATTCCAGCAACACCCATCTGGTTAGTTAATGTACCATAAGTCTCTCTTCAAACATTTTCCATGCACCATATCTAAACTTCTTAGACTTTCTAGGCTATTTCTAAGTGTATTTACTGACAATGTGAGTTTAATAAAAAAAATTCATAAAGAACAATTTGTTCAAGATAATCCAAGACCACACACACTCACAACACCTGTTTCAATGATATAACAGCAAGGTTTTCAGAGACTTCCTTGCAGTGGAAGGCACAGCAAATGGTAATGAGTAAACAATTATCCATAGTTATTACCAGGCAGATACATTGGGTTACACCTGCTTAAGTTTCTGTGTCTTCAAGAAGTCAGGACACAGTACACATTTTAGTTTTCACAGGATTTGGGTACTATTGAGTGAGCCAACATTTATTTTTCATCCTGAATTGCCTCTGTCAAGTCACAATTAAGACTCACCTATATCTGGTGAGTCTGCAGCCATACGTAGGCCAAACTGGAGAAGGATGCAAATCTCTTCCCTGAAAGGCATTAGGGAGCAGGATGAGTTTATTTTTCCAACATTGTCAAATTTACAGACCCAAATCTACTTCATAGCTTTTCCAAAATTCCAGTGCATTAGTAACTGATCAATAAATGATCAGTAGTGTCCAGCAAATGAGTCCTCATTAATTAGATCCCTAATTCACTGAGTTATCAGTTCATTGCAGTCTTCTTCCAAATAGTAGCAGTTTTAAATTCACAGAGTTTATTTTCAATTCTTATCTGCCTTTTTCAAATATTCATACCCAGAAATCTGAGTGTTTCTGATAAGAGTGCTGTGGGCAGGGCTTGCACACATATTCTTAAATGATGCTGGGGGCTTATTATCATTACTGGATTGCAGATGGAAAACACACAAAATGCTGGATGAACTCAGCAGGCCAGGCAGCATCTATGAAAAAGAGTACAGTTGATGTTTCAGACTGAGGCCCTTCAGCAGGACCACTGCCTGGCCTGCAGAGTTCCTCCAGCATTTTGTGTGTGGAGTCCTGCTGGGGGGTCTTGGCCCAAAACCTCATCTGTACAATTTTCCATAGATGCTGCCTGCCATAATGAGTTCCTACGGCATTTTATGTGGGTTGCTTGGAGTTCCAGCATCTGCAGATTTTGTGATAGGACTACAGATGATCTTATTTGTGCTACTCACACCGTATGATGTAGAGAGAAGTTGTACCTCTCTGACCATATGAAAGGGAGCACAGCCTGTCCAAGACTTGCCAGTGAAGAAGTAGTTCAGTGAGGTCAGCTTTGAAGGGTCTGATCGAAAGTGGAGAGCTGTGACAGCTGGGTCTGCGAAGAGAATGAAATGTGTGCTGATAAAGTGATCCCAATACTTACAGAACTGTATGATTAATCCATTGATGAGGGAAGTTAGTGAGAAAGAAAACATACAAGAGGCATTTTAAAGTTGTGAAATGCAGGTCAAAACTGTCACTAAACTCTGAACCAAATGAAGCATGTTGGAAATGCCCAGAAGAAGAGGACATCTGCAGAGAGAGAATAAAATATAAAGTTCATGGCCAGTTCTGAAAGAAAAACTGGTTACCTGTAAGTATCAAATTCAATACTGAGTCCCAACGGGCGCAATGTGTTTTACTGGAAGTTGTGGTTTTGATACTCCAGTTTTCGTTGATCTCATTTGGAACAGTGATGAAGGCCACTAATAGATAAATCAGACTGGAACCAGGTGAAGATTAAAAGAGACAGATGACTGGAAACTCAAGGGGTTTCTTTTGGTCTGAATAGAGGGGGGTTGCTACAAAGTGATCACCCAATTTGTGCTTGCTTTGCTCAATAAGAGGAGACCACAGTGTGAGGACTCAATGTAATGCACTAACTCAGTTTCTTGTGCCTGATTTGTTGAACATTCTGCTTTTAATTAAAGGTTTCAGCTACAAGTTGGCTTGTCTTTCTGAATCTCAGCAGTTTTCTTTAATCCCTTCATTCATCTATTAACCAAATAGTTCATAAACATGAGGATAACCTGACATCATGCTCTCAGAAATACTCCCTTTGCCCTATTCATACTTCCACTATCTTAAAAAAATATTTTCCTTATTTCTGAGTTCTGATGGAGGATCTTGATTTGAAATGTCAACTATGTTTCATCCTCCAGTCAGTGCCAACGATTTCTGCTTCTATTTCTGTTTTTACTCTTCATAAGATCCTGAAGTCTGCTGTTTGCCTAACCCGAAACACCAGGACTGAAAGGTGGCTTCTTTAGATTTTCAGTACTTTGTCAATATTAAACGTTCAATTGATTTTGTGCTTCAAGCACTTCTGGCAGAGATTTAATACAGCTACTAAAAATAATTCACTGTCATTTCTTCTTCTAAGATGTTTCCTCATCATACACTCCTGTGCATGAAAACTTAATTGACTCATTGTCCTTGATATTCACAACAGTTCTAAATAATACCATATTTTAAATTAATTTATGTACTGCTGACTTTATGACAATGATTTCTAACAGTCATGTGTTTGTAATTTTTGTAAATATATAAACATTGAGATGTATATACAAATAGTAATTCATAATAATAATTTTGTAATTTTTAATTTGCTTAAGGATTTCATTGTTGACATTTCTGTGACAAATTATTATATAAATATTGGTCAGTAAGTTTTAGCATGAATTATGATGTTTCAATTCTTGTTGCATGCAGGTAGACCAATAATAATAAATGAAGTTCAGGGCTCATAAGTTGCTGAAGCGCATTGGGTACGTATTGTTTGATATGCTTATGCATTGCTGCATTCACAGGATCTGGATGGTCTGATTTGCCACTTGTTCACTAAATGGCGATATTGCTCATACAACTCACATGCCGACAGGTTGGAGAAATGCGGGATACCTTGCCATTGGGTCTTGAAATTGACAAGGAGAAGGTAGCAGGGCTGGAAAGGTTTCTTAGAGAACAAGCAGTGGGTTGGTGCACGGTTTTCTCAGAAGTCTCAAAGAAGAAGGGTGGAAGGTGATACTTGTATCTTGTCAGGCTGGGTTATGTGTGCATTTTGTCTGTGCACTGTAGGAAACTGTATCATCAAATTGTGGGATATGTTACTCAGGGACAGGGGCGATATATATGTTTTTTTTTGCAGTTATGTTTTTTGCTCATTATGTTGAATATGCTGTGTATGTTTTGCACCTTGGTCCCAGAGGAACACTGTTTCATTCGACTGTATTCATGTAAGGTTGAATGTTAATGAAACTTGAATTTGATTTGGATTTTGTTACTTAATATTGTGAATATTACTGAAAGGAGACCACTGTATATCTCAGTAAAAGTTCATCTTTAATTAGGGGAACAGGCAAGAAGTTCTGTAATTGAGAACAAGATTTCTGGGTGCTATGTTGCTTCCCAGGTGCAGGGTCCAGGATATTGTGGATCAGATCTTCAGCATTCTTAAGTGAGAGGGTGAGCAACTAGAAGTCATGATCCATGTAGGTGTCCAATGACATGAGTAAGATGAGTGATGGGTTTCTGCATAGGGAGTTCAGGGAATTAGAAACATAGAAAACCTACAGCACAATACAAGCCCTTTGGCCCACAAAGTTGTGCCAAACATTTCCCTACCTTAGAAAGGCTGAGTTCACTCAACCTATTCTTTAAGGCATGCTCCCCAATCCAGGCAACATCCTTGTAAATCTCTTCTGCACTCTTTCTATGGCTTCCACATCTTTCCTGTAGTGAGGCGACCAGAACTGAGCACAATACTCCAAGTGGGGTCTGACCAGGGTCCTACATAACTGCAACATTACCTCTTGGCTCCTAGAGTTAGATGCTAAGTTAAAGGGCAGGACCACCGTGGTTGTAATCTCAGGATTGCTACCTGTGTCACATGCTAGTGAAACTATAATTAGGAAAATTATACAGTTTAATATGTGGATGTGATGCAATGCAAAGATGTACAAAATGGAAAAAGGGTGAATACAGGACTGAATGTGTTATATCTGAATGCATGTAGTATGCGGAACAAGGTAGATGAACTTGCAACACCATTAAATTTTTGCATGTATGATGTTGTAGATGTAATGCATGGATCCATTTATTTTAGAGCAATGAAACCCAACCCAACATCTTTAGCACTACATATTTATCTGTTGTCTACACATGAACATTGTTCTCTCTCTCTCTCTCTCACTCACTGAAATGTGAATAAATCCAGTTAAAGCCATCTCCCGAGTGTGTGCCTTTATTTAATTGAGATTAGTTGTGTACAGACACAACAAATTAGCAATGAGTATGAAACTGAATGTGAGAAAATATCATGAACTGCAAAGTCAGCTATGGGACGAAGCAGTGAGAGTTACACAGCACGAAAAAAGCCAAAGGATTCGTGAGCAAAAGTGAAAGATGTGCTGAACTTAAAGTGGAAATGACATGGAGAAGGCTTTATTTGGGAAAGATGACAAATTTGATAGTGCTAATTGATAGCTGGGGGTCATATATCGAGAGGGTTGAACTGTATTGTACTATAAACAATGTGGAGGAGTAAAAGAAAGCCCCTGAACTTCTTAGCTTAATGGGTCAAGGATGTACAGTCCCTTATGCAACCTAGTTACCCTTGCAAATCCAACAAGCAAGATGTTCTATGAAATTGTTACGATCTTACAAAATCTCTTGAGCCCAAAACAGCTGGCAATAGATGAGAGTTTTAGATTTTACTAAAGGATCCAGTCAAAATTTGAAAGCATTTCTAAATACATTGCAGAACTGTGCAAACTTCTTCAGTATTATGACTTTAGATATGGACTTTCTGATGCATGAAGGGACAGGCTTATATGTGGCATGCATAGTCAAAGCACTCAAAAGAAGCTACTGTTCGAAAGAGACCAGATCTTAGATTCGGCATTGCTGATTCCAATATCATTAGAGACTGCAGCGAAGGATGCAGCTGAACTACAAAAAAAGGTTAGAATGTGAGATGCACAAAATGTCCCTGAATGGTGCAAAAAGCCAAAAATGTTATCGATGTGGCAAATCCTCCCATGATGCAAATGACTGTTGTTTCAAAGAAAAGGTGTGCAAGAAGTGTCACAGCCAAGGTCACATAGAGAGAGTGTGCAAGGCAGGTAAAAAGGACAACCGAGTGAAAAGCCTCAAACACAAAACTAAGCAAATGCATGAAGTGACTAAATGTAAACCAGAATCAGACAGCATGGAGTCTAACAAAGGTGAGCTGTCATGCCTAGAATTGCATAGTATAACTGAAGCAGATTTCAAAATCATTTGGATCACAATAGGTGTGTCTGGTATAAAACCGAAAATGGAGCTGGACGCAGAGTCAATTTTATCCATAATTTCAGAGGCTGGCTACAACAGGTTGTTTTCTAAGATACCATTAGAGAAGACCTCAGTGTAAGCTGAAGACTTACACAGTCTCCCAAAGGCAAACTGAAGGTAACCGTGATGTATGGGGGCCAAACACAGCAGTTAGACCTTTACGTATTGGAAAGTAGAGGGCTAGAACTTTTTGGATGTGAATGGTTGAGAAAAATCCAACTAGACTGCCACTCAATCAAAGCTCGCAGTGAGGCTTCAACTGGCAACTGCAGCCCAAATGGTATCATTAACTAGAAGCTCTCACAACTGCTTAATGCTAACAAGAAGGTGTCTGAGAAAGAAATAGATAAACAGATTGAAGACTTGACCAAGATCTGTTTGGGATATCAAAAAGTTCAAAATGCACTCCCACAGGCACTGTTACACTGTGGGAATGGCTACCATCACCATGGTAAAGAATACATATTTATTTTGCTGGGCCATTCATAGACTCCATGCTTCTGATTGCTGTGGATGTTCATTCGAAATGGCCGGAGGTTATACCAATGAAATCAACCACCTCAGTAAAGACTGTCTCTGCTCTGAGAACTATCTTCACCAGAAATGGCTTACCAGAACAAATTGTGAATGACAACGGACCACAATACACATCAGTAGAATTCTTACTGCTCATGAAGAAAAATGGCATAAGACATTTCAAGTCTCCTCCTCTCTACCAAGCAATAAATGGGTTTGCTGAAAGATTTATCCAGAACTTCAAGAAGTCCATTAAAGCAATGGAAAGGAGGACATTTACAGCACAACATGGACAACTTCTTTTTCATGTATCAGACCTCTGTTCATTTGAGTACAAAACAAACACCAGCAATGCTGTTCATGAGCAGGAATCTGAGATCTTGCATAGACCTCCTGAAACCAGATCTACAGAGGGAACTGTAGATTAAGCAGTTCAACCAGTTTCCAAGTGAATCAGCAAGGAGCTTCGAGGTTGGACAGGAAGTCCTAGTGCGTGATTACCAAGGAGAGAAGTGAACACCCAGTAGGATAGCTACAAGAACTGGATTACTGATGTATGCAACGGATGTTGGAGGTCAGACATTGAGATGTCATGTAGACCAGGTACTGGATTTTCAACCAAAGAACACACCTGAGTCGAGTGCATCCAACAACATGGACACATTACAGTCACCGGACTTACCTCTCAGTGATGATCATGCCACTGACAGTAATGTGACACCAGAAATGGAAAATGGTATCATTGACAAGGCACCTACCAAACCTGATGCCACTCCATGGGTCTACAAGCACTATCCTGAAAGAAACAGAGCGCCACCCAATAGACAGAATCTTTAGAACTGTGGAGTTAGTTATGGACTGTTATTGTGAAAGCACGTTTATTTGGAATATGGGTTAATGAAAGAGAAATTAAATGTTTGGTACATATACTATTTTATGTTGCATTCATCTAAAGGGGTAGGAAGTGTAATGTATGGATCTACTTCTTTTACAGCAATGCCCCCCCGCTTAACACTACGTAATGATCTATTGTCTACGCATGCACGTTGTACTTTCACATCCTCAGTGCAATGCGAATACACCAGTTAAAGACATCCTCCACATGTGTGCTTTAATTTAATTGATATGTAGTTGTGCACAGATACAACAAATATAATGGAGCAAAAATTAGTGGGAAGTTAGAGGTTTCAGAAACTTTTAAAAACCAGCAGAAGGCAACTTTAAAGTCATTAAGAAGGTGAAGATGGAATGCAGAAGTAAACTAGCCAATAGTATTAAAGTGGATACCAACATAAAGGAGAGACAAAAGTAGATTTTGGACCCTTGGAAAATGATGCTGGAGAGGTAGTAATAGGGAACAATGAAATTGTGGATGAACTGAATAAGTATTTTTTAACAGTCTTCACAATGGAGGACACTAGCAGTATGACGGAAGTTCAAAATGTCAGAGGTCATGAATTGTGTGAAGTTACCATAACTGGAGAAATTTCTTGGGAAGTGGAAAGGTCAGAAGCTAGATAAATCATCTGTACCAGATGGTGCACACCTGAGGGTTCTGAAAGAGGTGGGTGAAGAGATCATGAAGGCATTAGTAATGATCTTTCAAGAATGATTAGGTTCTGGAGTGGATCCAGAAGACTGGAAAATTAGAAATGTCACTCCACTCTTCAAATAGGGAGAGAGGAAGAAGAAAGGAAAACATAGGCCATTTAATCTGACCTCAGTGGTTGGAAAGATGTTGGGGTTGATTATTAAGGACAAGGTCTCAGGGAACTTGGAGGCACAACATAAAATAGGCCACAGTCAGCCTAACAACTCTGTTGGAGCTCTTTGAAGAAATAACAAGCAGGATAGTCAAAGGAGAATTCTTGGATTTTCAGAAGACCTTTGACAAGGTGCCACACATGAGGCTGCTTAACAAGTTATGAACCCATGATATTATAGAAAAGGTACTAGTATGGATACAGCAGTGGTTGTTGGACTTCTCCATGGATTGTCACCTTGTCGTGATGGAGAAGCTTGTGTGGTCCTGTGATCCTGAGAGCAATGCCGTCTGGAGCTATGCTCCTGGTAGGGTCACCCATGGTGGTAAGGTCGAGGGTGAGGTCCCTGACAAAGAACAATCCAAGACCTCAATGGTGGAACAGACGGATGAAGTTACTTCAAACTCAATGGCTGTGAAGGCGGATCAAGGCTGCAACAAATCCATCAGCTCCAAACATTGTGGTTTTTATGCCTTTGGAATCAGTTGGTTGATTTGTGACGCATCGTAGGCTTCTTGGAATGCAACATCAAGTACACGTTAAACAAACACATGCACAGGCATCTTTGCTCTGTGGGCCACTTCTTCAGAATGAAGACCATCATCCTCGACCCTGAGGGATAGCCACAACGATGACGATGGGCAGGAGGCAAAGAGAGGGAATAACTGGAGAATTTTCTGGCTGGCTGGCATGTAATTTGGGTCACAAATGAATACAGGATGAGCCCCCAAATTTTGTAATTGTGTCAAAGTCACTGGAGAGACACTAAACCTGGTGATATAGAAGTCCTTATTCATCAAGACAAGCATGCAGCCTTCCAGAGGGCCTCTCAGTAGGGTCTCCCACAGTCAAAGTACATCATATTTTAATACCCTTAAGTAACCACAGGTGATTCAATTCCTCATATTAATTCAACAGACGCCATTGTCTGCAAACTGTGAGTTGCTTCCAAGATATTGCTTTGGAAACTGATTAGGTAATCTTTCCTAATAACACTCGGACCACAATACTTCAATGAGCAATGTAACATTCATCAATACTTTAAGGGCATTAAAACCAGCCATTAGATGTGAGATGTTCTAAGTCTTGACCACTATACTGGTAAAGGGAAATATGTGGATGGTTAAGTTAATTAACCATTAAAAGTAGATGGTTAAGTTAATTGGTTCTTACTGAAACAATCTGGATACAATCAGGCTGTCACAACCACAGACTATGCTGTGGGATCCCTTAAAAATATGCAAAGTTTACGTTGATGTTTCTGAGCTGTCGACCCACTTCAGTGTCTCTTTCTCTCCCTGCACTTGGGCCATATCAAAACAGCCTGACACAGGGAAGGTATTAAATGGCCACATCCTATATTACTCCATTATTATTAATGCAAGGCTTATCACTGCCACTTGACATACTGTCTTGTTCAAGACATGCTTGTTAAGTCATTTAATATTCTAGGTGTTTGAACTTCCAGGGAGCTATTCACCAACACTGTAAAAGAGGTTTACATTTTGGTTGTCTGGAGTTTTGTGTTCAGAGACAATATGTCCTATAAGTTGAGATGATGTCCCATTGTAAATATGTAATTCTACTAAGTACCTGTTCACACTTCAGATGGTGAAGTAGGGAATAATAACCACTGTAACTGTATTAATCATCAATTGTTATATTTGTATTTAAAAAATGTAAAACCTCACTGTATTTGAGATTGAGACAGATCCTCCTGAATTTGTGTTTGTCATGCTGAATAAAGACCTTTTATGGCTTCAGCTCCAGTCTCCTTATTTCTCATTCACAGACACAACATTGAATTTCTGTTTCAGTTTCACCACAACAGATGAAGCATTTTTAAATAATGGCACTGCAAAACCCAGAGACTGAGAAGCTATTGCCCGAGCTGAAATGAAATGATAGCTCAGACGCTGGCAGATTATTGGATTATGATTGGACCTATAAGAAGTGGGTGACCAGTTCATTGCTGCAAAACAAAAGAGATTACAGATGCTCAAATCTAGGAGAACAAAAATGCTGGAAGAACTCAATAGATCAAGCAACACTCATGGAACCAAAAGGAATAAGCTCACATGTATCCTGGTGAAGGGTTTCAGCCCGAAGCATCGACTGTAGTCTTTTCCATAGATGCTGCCTGGCCTGCTGAGTTCCTCCAGGTCCCCCCTCCCACTCAGTCTGACATAGGATAAGCTCTAGGTGTGAAACAAAGCATTGTGCAAAGAGCATGGGGTTGCAAGCAGGATTTCAGATGAGTCTGCCATTCATTCAGACATAGAGTCTGCCATCAATCTGCCTCCATAGGCTGCTGCCATCAGATAAATCTGCAGAAGAACAATTGCAAAAGCATGAAGTATGGGGAGCTGGCACCTGTACTTCCCTATTCCCTTAGCCATGATGCAGGGCTTTTTGTTTCCAACATACATTGTAAATCTGCAGTATGTTAAACTCTAAATCATACAGTATGCATTATCACTACCTGTGCTTACAGCACTGTGTATTGCATCCATTTTCACATGCATTTCACTATAGTCTAGCCAGATTTCAGCTCATGGCAACCAGAAAGGAGAAACCCACAAGATTATGCTTGTGGTTAGTGGATGGAGGAAAGCACGGGTGGGTGGGGTTACCAGAATTGCTTGTGCAATATGATGGAAGTAGGCTGTATGAGGGACACTTAGGAATGAGGATATTTCACCCAGAAATGACCACTCTATGATGGCAAGCACCGTGACCTCTCCATTAGACAGAAATGCTATTGCATATGTTCACTTTTAGCTGGGTGCCGCTCACACTAATTATGTAACACCTTGCATGCAAGAAAGATCAAAACAAAAAAAAAAGATCGTTTCACCTTTGTTTGAGTATCAATTAAAAGTAGAAAGTGGATTTTGGGACACAGCGATAGAGCAGTGTCCGAGGAGATTGTGTAGTTGTGGTATCCACTGATAACCATATTTGTAAGGCCATTGAGACCAGAACAGTTCTAGAATCCTGTGTGAAATCTTGAACTTGAGCTACTGTGAATGCCATTGGTCCCTTTCCCATTTGGTTTCTCCATCAAAATGTGCAGGGAAATGTGTTGCTTGTGTTCACAGCCAACACAACCCGAGAATGTGCTTTTTGGCAGCATGCAAGTGTTGCCACACATTACAGTCCCAAAATAATATACCCATAATGTTCAGTATTACAACACAAGCTATAACAAGAACACACAACAGAACAAATGCCTTTCCTCCCTCCATCCACTATTTTCCTTTCTCCTTTTGTGTTCACAATTTTCTTTTTGCTTGGCAATGACTGTTCTTCTGACACTTGTACGTGCAGCTTTACTATCTCCTCCTTGTTAAAAAACACACAAATACTGAAAAGCTTTAACTGGGAAAACTCTCAGTAAAGCTATTGCATCACGTTTTTTAAGCCAGCAATTAAATAAAAAGTGAATTGCACAATAGATGGACTAAAACATGTCCAAAGAACCTTTACACTTTCAAACAAAATACGGATTATTGCCAATAAAATTGGTGCCTGTTTATGGATATTAGCTAACTGGAAAAATGTGAAAGACACACACAAGAAATGCACGGTGACTTTAAGTCAGTACTAACATGATAAAATTCTATTCTGTGCCAGATACAATATGTTTGCCTTCAGCAAATAATTTTCTGAAATTAACCCTGAACTGGGTTTCCATTCTGATGATATTAAGTCAGCATTTATACTCTGAGCTGATCCTGATCCTGATTCTTGGATCAAAGCTGATAATAGAGACCAGTTGAGCTCCAAAACAGGGTCCCCATCACCTGCCACTTTTGAGTGCATGAAGAATTGGTGCACTGCAACAAAAATTCCATTGCTGCAAATAAAGGACTGTCTTAAAGGGTAAAAAGAAACAAAGGCTAACAAGTTGCATCTGGCAGTTCGTCTACAACTAGATGAGATCAATAAATGTTTGCTCCATATTAAAAACCACCTCTTGCTCTAAAACGTTTTTTCTGCTAGCTCCTGGGATTAGCAGAAACAACAGGAAGAATGAAGAAAAAGAGCTGGAAATTCAATCTCAGAGCCATAG
Organism: Hemitrygon akajei; assembly: GCF_048418815.1. Lineage (NCBI taxonomy): Eukaryota > Metazoa > Chordata > Chondrichthyes > Myliobatiformes > Dasyatidae > Hemitrygon > Hemitrygon akajei. The sequence continues at coordinate 114,210,775 of NC_133125.1, forward strand.
GTAATAAGGGTGAAGAACTGTAATTCTGAAAACGTGAAAATGGATAGATATTGTGACAGGATTGCAGTGATAATTGAGAAGAAAATATTTTGTTGTACAGTATATCATACACGTGATATCCAGGGGAGTTTTATAGATAATACAATGTAATTTCAATGTGTTCAGTAGTTTAATGTAAGAAAATGGTGCAGACAAGCAATGGTGAGGCAAAAAGTCATTAGCTACAAGAAGTGACATTAAATTGTGTACTACATTATTTGAAGTCACTTGCATGACTCAAACTCTTTGGACAGCATAAGACACTCTTACCAAAGCAGCCTTAAAGTGGAAAGTTATTACCACAGTGTGCCTCTTCTCCCAAATCCCTACTGAGTCACCAAGGCAGACTCGGTGCTAGAGACTCGCTCTCTGCGACTTTCCTTTGTTAGGTCATTCCCCTCCCCCCCCCAGTATCTGTTGTTGAGGAGGATGTCCGCAGGGGTACACTGCACTGGCTCCTTAACCTCCTTCCCCTTCCTGACTGTCATCCAGTTTCCTGTGTCCTGCACATTGGGTGTAACTGCCTCTCTATATGTCACCCCCTCAAACTCCCAAATGATCTGGAGTTCATCCAGTTCCAGCTCCAGCTCCCTAACAAGATTTTTTAGGCTGGTTGTACTTCTCGCAGTTGTAGTGGCCGGGGATACTGGAGGTCTCCCTGCCTTCCCACGTCCCACTGCAGGAGCCTTGCACTACCCTGCCTTTCACCCCTACCTAGCTGAGCAACTCTAAAGAAAAGAGGGAAAAAAACTTGAGCTTTTCTTTCCTTTGCTTTCTCTGAGTGAAACCTGAAGTGCTAAAGCCTTAAGATCACCACTCTGACAATGTCCACTAAGATGATGGTTGCTGCTCTTGCCCCTGCCTTCCATTAATTTGCTTTTACTAATTAATCCCAAACATTGATTGACCGCTGGTCACTATCCTGCCTGTCATCCCTACTCTCCTAGCTGCTACAGTACAGACATCAATACATGGACAAGTCAAGGTCAGTAAACACGCACGATTTACAGAGCGGGCAGCATAGTCACAGCAACCACAATCAGCTGGGACTGGAGTCAGGATGGAGTACCTGGACTATGTCAAGCAATCTAAGGGGTGTGGCTAAACATAAACAAGATTGTGATCCAGTCAGAATTGACCCAGTTGGAACCCATAACCCACACACAAACATCCCAGACATAAGACCAAAGACCACAAGGTATAAGTGCAGAATCATGCCATCGAGTCTGCTCTGTCATTTCTTCATGGCTGATCCAATTTCCCACTCAGCCGTATTCTCCTGCCTTCTTCACATATCCTTTCATGCCATAACTGATCAAGAATCTATCAGCCTTTGCTTTAAATATACCCAATGACTTGGCCTCCTCAGCCACCTGGGGCAATGAGTTCCACAGATTCACCATTGTTTGGTGAAAGAAAAATTCCTCTTCACCTCCATTTTAAAAGAATAACCCTCTATTCTGAGGTTGTGTCCTCTGGTCTTAGACTCTCCCACCATAGGAAACATCCTCACCACATCTACCCTATCGAAGCCTTTCAGTGTACGATAGGTTTCAATGAGATCACCAGCATTCATCTGAATTCCAGTGAGTAGAGGCCCAGAGCCATCAGACACAAAGGTCTGGATTAAGGGATGGTTCCAGAAGGATGGGTTGTTCTAAAGTACGGCACATCACCCAAGACAGTAAGATAAGCAGATCATATAATCAGAATTCCATAGATCAGAGATTTGAATTTATGAAAACTCAGAAGATGGTGTAATTTTGGCTGATGTGGGGATGACTGAATGTTTGCTTATCTATGACCAATAATTTCTAGCATTCTTTTGTTTCAAAGCCTTAAGGTTAAAGGATCCGGAAGGTGGTTGTGAATGTGTGTTTTAAGATGTTTTAGTAAATGTAACATTTGAGAAAAAGGTAACTAAAACATGGATGGTTTGAGTTTGAAAACTGTTGTGTGAGGTGTGGCCACATGTGAGTTCACTTGAGAGAGAAAGAGAGAGAACGCATGAGTGACTGAGTGCGAAGTATATCATGTGTTTGATAAACCTGTATTCAGGGGCATTTGAATTAGACCAAGAGTAAGATCGTGTTACTTGATGTGGAATAAACTTACAGGATACCTTCTTTAGAAATCTCTGAAAGTGTCTGTGTGTGTGTGTGCGTGTGTGTGTGTGCGCGTGTGTGTGTGCGCATGTGTGTGTGCGCGTGCGTGCGTGCGCGTGAGTGCGTGCGTGCGTGCGTGTGCGTGCGTGCATGCGCGTGCGTGCGTGCGTGCGCGTGTGTGTGTGTGTGCGTGCGTGTGTGTGTGTGTGTGTGTGTGTGTGTGTGTGTGTGTGTGTTTTGGCTTATCTATGCTTTAAGTTTGTGTCTATTTACTTCTTCGGTTTGGAATCAATATTGGAGAGAGAGAGAACCACTGGCCATGTTGAATCCAGGTTAAGGTGATGAAAATGTGAATGCCCCTTTTCTGGATATAAGATTCTCAGATTATAGAAAGAAATTGGAATTTTGGGAAACTGTTGATTTCTGTATACTCAAACTGGGAAGCTGAAATGTATGTTTTTGGAGGTAGATTGGAACACTTGAGAAGTGATTTGAAAGATTGCTTTTCTCAGCAAGAATGTTCCATATGGTTAAAATATATATTTGGTACCAAATTGAATTGAATTGAATTGAGTTGACTTTATTGCTTACATCCTTCAATTTCATGAGGAATAAAAGTCTTTACGTTAAGTCTCTGTTCAAATGTGCAATGTGCAATTATAGTAATTAATAATAAAAATTATGTACAACAGGATAGTCAATATAACATAGAAATAGAATAACATCAGCATGAATTAACAGTCTGATGGCCTTATGGAAGGAGCTTTCCTGAAGCCTGTTGGTTCTGGCTTTTATGCTGTGGTATTGCTTCCCAGATGGTAGCAGCTGGAACTGTTTGTGGTTGGGGTGACTCAGGTTTCTAATGATAGTTCGGGCCGTTTTTACACACCTGTCTTTGTTAATGTCCTGAATATTGGGAAGTTCATATCTACAGATGCACGGAGCTGTCGGCACCATTCTCTGCGGAGACCTACAATTGAGGGAAGTACAGTTCCTATACCAGGCAGTAATGCAGCCAGACAGGATGCTCTCAATCATGCCCTATAGAAAGTTGTTAGAATTTGAGAGTTCATACCAAACTTCTTCAACCGTCTGAGGTGAAAGAGGCGCTGGTATGCCTTTTTCACCACACAGCCAATATGTACAAACCACATGAGATCCTTGGTGATGTTTATGCCCAGATCCATTGATGTCTATAGGGGTTAGCCTGTCTCTATTCCTCCTGTAGTCCACAACCAGCTCCTTTGTTTTTGCGACATTGAGGGAGACGTTGTTTTCTTGAAACCCCTGTGTCAGGGTGATGACTTCCTCACTGTAGGCTGCCTCAGTATTATTTGAGATTCGGCCAATCAGTGTAGTGTCATCAACAAATTTAGTTAGCAGATTGGAGCTATGGGTAGCGACACAGTCATGGGTATACAGAAAGTAAAGGAGGGGGCTTCAGACACAGCGCTGATTCAATTTCTAAGAGAATATGAAAGAGGAGCAGAATTAGGCCACATGGCTTATTGAATTTGTTCCACTATTCCATCATTGCTGAGTTATTATCCCTCTCAACCTCATTCTCCTACCTTCAACCCACAACTTTTGACACTTTGTATAATCTAGAACCTATCAACCTCCGCCTTAAATATACTCAATGATTTGTCCTCTACAGCTATCTGTGGCAAAGAATTCCACAGGTTCACCACTCACTGGCTAAAAAAAGTTTTCCTTCTTTCTGTTCTAAATGGACATCCCTCTATTCTCAGTCTGTGTCCTCTGGTCCTAGACTCCCCATCTATATGAAACATCATCTCCACTTAAACTTTAAAAAATCTTGAGCAAGGACTAAGTCCCTTTGCACTTCTGATATTGACATTTCTCCCCATTTAAAAAATAACTCTATGACTTTATTCCTTCTACCAAGTGCACAACCATACAATTCCCTACTATATATTCCATCTGCCACTTCTTTGCCCAATCTCTCAATCTGTCCAAGTCCTTCTGCAGACACCCTGCTTCAACACTACTTGTGCCTCCATTTATATTTGTATAATCTGCAAACTTGGCCACAAAGCCAACATATAAGAAAAACATAAGCAGTCCCAATACCAGCCACAGCAGAATACCACTAGTTACTGCCAGCCAATCAGAATAGGATGTGGAGAGAACACATTAGCACTATATACAGTGGAATGGTATCTCAAGGGTTGTAATGAAGGCTGGTTCTGGATGCTAGATGTATAGTGGAATAGAACAGCATAGAGAAGTATTAGGAAAACCGATGGGAAAGGATCCGATTTACAGCAAAAGAAAAACAAATTCCCTAATTTTGGAAGCCAAGCGGACTAAGCGGAAAGGAAGAAGAAACATGCACAGATGTCAGAAGGCATTTAGCCTTAATGAGAGTGGACACAAATGAGTTGACTGGACCTGCTATTGAAAATACATTCTGGGAGCAGAAGTGTCTGGGGTGAGATCCTGGAACACATTCAACCTCCCCAAATCCTCCTGTAGATCAATCAAAGGGACTGAGAGACTTGTCAGGTTATTCTGAGAATCTTCTGTCTTGGTTGGGTATGAGAACTGTTGCCTGTGAATGTGAAACGTTTACCTTGCTGGGGCTAACTGACAACAACAAGCAGACATGTTTGATAGTTAGAGTTATTAGAGATTTAATGGGTGAAGAAAGCATGGGATGTATACTGCAGTGAGTCAGCAGGGAAGGAGGCAGCAAACAGAGTCATGAACAACACAACAAATCTGTATTTTAAAGATTGGTTGAATTCATTGGGAGGATAAGTGTTTCAAAGAAAAGGGAGTAGCTGGACTCATGAATCATTTAATAGCCATCTCTGATAAAGTCCAGCAGATAGCCAGTTAGGGATGGTAGTGTAGATATAGGTCTACCTGGGACATGGAACCTGAGGAATTGTGGAGGAGATCATCAGTGAAGGGCATTTTCACTGCCATAATTAATTACTTTATCCTTAAATATTGGCCTTCCTGGAACAGTTTTCTGACTAGGGGTTATTGGAAGAGTAATGGAATCACGTGGATATATCAGATATTAATTCAAGCAAGAACCAGTCTTTAGTTCGCAATGTAAATTACAAACAGTAATTAGTTTCAAGTTAAATGAACACCTTTGCAAATAAACAATGCTAACTGTGGAGCACAAGCTGACCCAAAGCAAGGGGGTAGCTGGTAAGAGAAATGGTTGGCAAAATGGTGACCGTGTGATATTTGCGTATGCTTCAACTGAACATAAAAATGGGGTTATACTAATAGGCCTGCATCAAACCAGGTAACCATTGTAAACCAGTTCAAGGAAGCTTGCAAGCCAGACTGGTAATATCACTTAGCACATCAAATAGCTGAATTATCAATTGTAGACATTACAAGACTCATTCATCACCAGAATGAAGAGCTGGAAAAAAAATTCTCCTGACTCCTCGCCATCACCTATTCGCCAAATTGCCATCAGGGAGAGAATACAAGCCCATCACCACCAGGACTACAGGTCATCTCCAAAGTTTACTTCCTGTAGTTATCCCGCTTCTCAACAAAACTCACTCAGCTGTAATATTCTAACTGTCCCTGCACAACATTCATTAAATTGTCTTTCCTACTCTCCTTGTTTTGTTGAAAGTAATTTAATCTGTTCAGATGTTCGCATTTATTTAAGTTTGAATATTAATGTTTGCACATGTGACCGTTCTGCTAATTGTTAATCGCTCATGGTTGTTTTCACTATTGTCTTGTAAATTGTTGATTGCTATTGTGTTGACTTTTTTGGTTTTGTCCTATGCTTTTTGCTTGGCACCTGACAGTTTCACATACTGACACTGAAGTGATTTTGATTCTGATTCTGAGTTGGGAGATTTGGGTAATCAGAGAGTCAGCTCTCACAAAAGTTCTCACAAAACTAATCTTGGATGTCTGACTCTCAGTCCCCAGAAGTTTCTAGAGGTTCTGTATGAGTTATTTTGTCTTAGCAAAGGTATCTGAACATTCGGAGGTGTCTGCCACTGTAGATATACAATTCAAAGGAAACATTGTCAACTCAAAGTATTGAAGTAAACAATGTTATTGTAACTATTGACATTGTATTGAAACACATATGTTGAGGGTATAGAATGTGACATACTTTGAACTTGGGAGACTCTACTGAGAAACCCTCAGGAAAAAATACCTGCTTGTTGTGTTGAATAAAGACTTCTATGTCACCAGCTTCATGTCATGGAATTTAACATCTTTATGCCAGCAAAACGTTGCAAAACATAAAAACAGAGGAAAACAATTGAGGTGGTGTTCGCGACTTCAATGTCCGGTCAGAAATCAGATGGCAGAGGGGAAGAAGCTGTTCCTGAATCACTGAATGTGTGCCTTCACACTTCTGTACCTCCTTCCTGATGGTAGCATAGAGAAGAGGGCACGTCTTGGGTGATGGGGGTCCTTAATAACGGATACCACCCTTTTGAGGATATCCTGGATACAAGGAAGGCTAGTGCCCATCATGGAACTATGCTCGATCCTATGCACCACTCCCAACAATACCCCCACCACCTCATACCAGAGGGTGATGCAGCCAGTTAGAATGCATTCACTCAAGAGGTTCGTTCCATGAAAGGACCTTAGAAAATCCATATTCAATATGAATATATAAAAATAATGCTGTAACATTGCAAAGGATGCCACTCAATGATTTTGAAACCTGCTTTTAGTTATTATTCTGATGCAGGTTTTATCACAGTAAAGCTTTCCAGCAGCAAAGGCAAGGGAACTACACTATGCTTTAATTTTCTGGTTTGTATTGTATTTTGTTAAACTTGAGATGTTTTTTTTAATTAGCTTTTTACATGAATAAGTTAACTGTGTAATCAGACAGTGTTTAACAGCGAAAATTGTTAATACTTAATGATCCTACTGGAATTTTCAAAGAAAAAAAATTACTGAACTAAAAAGTTACAGACAGAGATGGTTTTGTTCAGAATCTGCACCCAGGTATTTATGGTCATCTTGGTGCAATAATTGGAGAGATGTGCAAAACAGAACACGTATAAGAATAAAGCCATTTTATTTCAGTCCATTTACTTAATTAAGCATCTCATTGAGTGCTTCCAGCAATTTCTTTTTCTATTTTAGATTTTTCAAGTTTAAGTGTTTTGCTCTTGTGGCTCAGAAATTACTTGGCATTATGATGAATTATAGTGCCGGTAGTATTTGCACATGAACAGAATATTATCAGAAATGCCAAACTGTACATACTTTGTGCCTTGTTATTCTGACTTTTGAAAATATTACTGGTGGATACATAAATTATTTTAAAAGATAATTTACACTGCCATAATAGCTTTGTAACCATTATTCTCCATTATTCACACATAATTGTGTTTTTTCACTCACAACACTGCAGCAAACCTCTATGCACAGATGATCTGAGTTTTAATCCTCAGTTCAACAAAAACCTACAGATGAAATCTGATGGAAACACTTAAAATCAAAACAGTTCTGTCATTTCTTTACATCCACCCCTCTCCTCTTCACCACACAACTTATCTTACTATTGTCAGCCAAATATTCAAACCTAACATGTGTGACTCCCTTGAGAAATTAAGGAAATAGCTCTTCACTGAATGGAACTATACATAGCACTAAAATGAGGATGAATGTGGTTGCTGGAAATCAATGCAAGAACTCTTCAGAGCGGTTTCCTAAACCTAATAATTTTCAGATGTCTCTTCAATGACTTACCTTACAAAATTTGAACTGGAAATGCTTGCAAATAATTACACACAAAATGCTAATCCATTTGCAACTCAGGAGACAGATGAAGTCATCATCACCCACACACAGCAATGCTTGGACAGCTTTGTTGATAAATGATGAGTAAACGTGCCCACAACTAGTAGGAATGAACTTCAAACAATGACAGTCTAGCCTCTTGTCTTGACATTCTGAGTTATTACTGTCGCAAGACCTGGGCCACCAGCATGCTGAGTTGACTATTTTGAAGGAGGTAAGTTGAGAATTCAGTAAGAAGCAAAGCTACTGCTTAAAACCTTTGTTCTTCTGAATGACACAAATGTGGAATGCAACTAAATAACATCCAGCTGGATGAATTCAGCTCCACCAGTAATCACAAATGCACACATTATCCAAAATATAGCAGCTCATATGAATGGGACTCCATTCACAACTGATATACCCTCTACTTTTCCCCAAACACTTTTTCTTGGTCTGGAACAATTCAATAAAGTGGACATGACAATCAGTCTTCTTATTAACCATCCACTAAAAAGAAAAGCATAAGATTTTCCAGTCCCAAATTGCTGTTAAAATCTCTTTTCCTTGGAAAAAAAATTCCAGTAATTCTGTTCTGCATCATCTTTAGAGCCTTTGATACTTCTTGAAGTCTGCTTAAGTTTCCAACTCATATTTTAGAACACTTCTCAAGCTACTAACAGGGTGGGTGACAGTCTGAGAAGTATTCTAGTCTGGTACCAAATTTCTCATGCTATTAATAGTGAACTGTCAATGCTCATTGTCCTGACCGTGTAAAAATGACAGCGGTCTTTGTCATCAGCATGAGCAGGAAAATGGAGAAGAAAGGAACTTGTAACTCCAGACTCAACAAGCATTAGTGATTAGCATCATAAACATGAATTATTAAGCTTTATTGAGTAGAGTTGTGATTACTGATGACCAAAATCTCTGACTTAGAAAATCGAATGTGATATGAACAGGAAGTTCTCCCTTGAGCTGAACATTTGAAACCTCCATGGTTTTGGTTTTCTTTTTAATAGATTTGTTCAACTTCCACCTTTATATTGTGTACACTCAGTGAACACTTTATTAGGTATATCTGTATGCCTGCTAATTAATGCAAATATTTAATCAGTCAATGGCAGCAACTCAATACATAAAAGCATGCAGACTTGGTCAATAAGTACAGTTGAAGCTCAGAGAAAATATCAGAATGGCAAAGAAATGTGATCTACATAACTTTGACTGTGGTATGATTGTTGGTGCCAGATGGGGTGGTTTGTGTATCTGAGGAATTACTGATCTCCTGAGAATTTTATGCACAGCACTCACTAGAGTTTACAGAGAATAATGCAAAATACTGAAAAAAACACCCAGTCTGTGAGTGAAAATGCCGTGTTAATGAAAGAGGTCAGAGGAGAATGACCAGTCTGGCTCAAGCTGTCAGGTGGCCCAAGTAACTCAAATAACCATGTGTTACAACAGTGGTATTCAAAATTGGATGGGCTACAGCAGCAGACCACAAACATACACACAGTGGCCACTTTATTAGGTACCTAAATGCATATGTCCCAGTCTTGCTGTAAAACTGTGTCACAAATAAATTTAATTAAGTTAATTTCTACCCATTTTTGGGCTACCAAAGTGCATTAGTGCTCCAAATTTGGATTTGTGCATAAAGCATTTGTGGGGCATATTTTATCAAACACTGAATTTATAAGGTGGCTACTGGGCATGGGATGATTTATGTGGAACAGGTAAATTCACATACTGTTTCTGCTTAGCCTTTTCATTCAGGAATTCAGAACTCTTCTCAATCTTATATAATGGAATACACAGTTTAGAAGGGAAAGAGCTTCTCTTCCTTCACCATCAGTGCTGCCCTCAACAGCATCCCTTATATTTCATGCACATCTGCTCTCACCCCATCCTCCCGCCACTCTACCAGGGTTAGGGTTCGTCTTGTCCTCACCTAGCACCCCATCAGCCTCTGCATCCAGCTCATAATTCTCTGCCACTTCCACCATCTCCAACACAATCCCACCACCAAGCACATCTTTCCCTCCCACTCAGTTTCTGCTTCCCACAGGGATGCCTCCCTAGGTGACTACATTATCCATTCATCCCTTCCCACTGATCTCCTTCCTGGCACTTATCCTTTCAAGTGGGACAAGTGCTATACCTGCCCCTACTTCTCCTCCCTCACTACCATTCGGGGCCCTAAACAGTCCTTCCAGGTGAGGCAACACTCACCCGTTAGTCTGTTGGGGTCATCTACTGTATCTGGTGCTCATGTGTGGCCTCCTGTATATTGGTGAGACCATGCGTAGATTGGAAGACTGTTTCGCCAAGCGTAGGTGCTCCATGTGCCAGAAGAAACAGGACCTCCCAGTCGCCACTCATTTTAATTCCACTTCCCATTCCCATTCTGATATGTTTATCCATAGCCTCCTCCACTGTTGTGAAGAGGCCACACTCAGGTTGGAGGAACAACACTTTTTATTCCATCTGGTAGCCTCCAACCTGATGGCATGAAAACAGATTTCTCGAATTTCTTAAGATAGAAGTACAAAAGTTGTTTCCATTGGTAGGTGATACAAGAACTACGGGACATTGCCTCAAGATTCGGAGGAGAGGATTTAGGACGGAGATGAGGAGAAATTGTTTTTCCCAGAGAGTGGTGAATCTGTGGAATTCTCTGCCCAGGGAAGCAGTTGAGGCTTCTTCACTAAGTATATTTAAGATACAGTTAGATAGGTTTTTACCTAGTAAGGGAATTAAGGGTTATGGGGAAAAGGCAGGTAGATGGAGCTGAGTTTATGGACAGATCAGCCATGATCTTATTGAGTGGTGGGCAGGCTCAATGGGCCAGATGGCCGACTCCTGCTCTTATTTCTTATGTTCTTATGTTTTGGTAATACACACACCCACCCCCCAGTTCTACTCCTCAGCTTGTTCATTTCTCCAGTCCTGCCAAAAGATCTCAGCCTGAAACTTTGACTGTACTCCTTTCCATAGATGCTGCCTGGCCTTCTGAGTTCCTCCAGCACTTTGTGTGTATTACATGGATTTCCAGCATCTGCAGATTTTCTCTTATTTATGACACAGTTTAGATAGATAGATAGATAGACAGATAGATACTTTATTGACCAAAGGAAATTACAGTGTCATAGTGGCATTACAAGTGCACAGATATGCAAATATTAGAAGAGAAGTCAGAATTTTTTTTTAAAAAAAATTACCTTTAGCAGTCTAGCAGGAGTGGGGGGGGGGGGGGGTCATCACTTCCCCGACTACAGGTATAGAGCCTAATGTCCAAGGGTAAGGATGACCTCATAATGCGCTCTTTGGAGCAGCACAGTTGTGTTAGCTTATTACTAAAAATGCTCCTCTGTTCAGTCAAGGTGGCATGCAAAGGGTGAGATTGCCAAGACATCCTGAATTGCCAAGACATTTGTCAGCTCCAAGCATGAACTGCACCAGCAGTGTTACTTAAAGAGATCATTAAATACATACAGGTTAATTGCTGGTTGATTTACTTCAGCTGATGCCATGATTTGAAAAAAAATATTTGGTGTTTTCTAAAGTCAATTCCAGCTGCAAAGCTTTAAAGCACTGATATGTCAGGTACTAAACAGATCAGACACTGATCTCAAAGAGAGGAATTAATGGGAAAATATTCAGTGAATCCACAGGGCCTCATAATCTGTTTCCCAGAACTGTAAAATATACTGTTATTGCATGCACCAGTTGGAGTTCCCAAAATCCCATAGATATTAAAACAATTCCCAAACATACTGGGTGACAAATGTAATGAAGCTGTTGAATAAAATGGAGAAAGAAAATAGGAAACCATGAATCAGTCATCAAACATCAAACATTAAACATCAGCAATGGGTAAATTTCTGGGGTGTGTTAGAAATGATGTGGTAACAGGACACTTTGAAAATATCAATGGGTATGGACTAAATTAACATGAATTTTTGAAAAGGACATCATATTTGAAAAGCTTAATGCTAATTTTTGAAGATGTAACAGAATAAATAAAAGGATCAATGGATGTGCTTCATTTAGGTTTTCAGAAGGTATTTGATGAAATTCCATATAAGGGCTAAGCGTGCAAAATTAAAATATATAGAACTGGGGTAACATACTGCCATGGACTGAGATCAGGTTGACAAACTTACAATTGGAATAAATAGGTCATGTTCAGGGGTTAGTGATGCTACAGCAATTAGTACTTGGGCCCCAGATATTCACAATGTAAATCAGTGTTTGGATAATGAAAATGAATAACTGAATGGAATTGTGAGCTGTAAAAAGGATGCAAAGAGGTTTCAAATCAATACCATAAGATATATAAGCAGAATTAGGCCATTTGACCCATTGAATCATCTCCAATATCCAATTATGGCTGATTTAATTCTATTTTCCTGCCTTCTCTCCATAACTTCTGATGCCCTGACTAATCAAGAACCTATAAACCTCTGCTTTAAGTATACCTGATGGCTTGATCCACCAGAGCTCTCTGTAGCAATGAATTCCACATGCTCATCACACTCTGACTAAATAAATTCCTCTTCCTCTGTTCTAAAAAGGCATCTTTGCATTCTGAACCTGTTCCCTATGGTCCTGATCTACTCACTACTGAAAACATCCTTTCCATGTCCACTTAATCTGTGCCATTCATTATTTGAAAGGTTATAATGAGATCACTCCTCATTGTTCTAAACTCTGGTGAGAAAAAGTCCAGAGCCATCAGTCACATCTCATACATTAACCCTTTTATTTCAGAGATCATTCTTGGGAACCTCCTTTGCACTTTCCAATGTCAACACATTCTTCCTTGGATAATGGGCCCAAAACTGCTCACAATACTCCAAGTCACCAATGTCCTACAAATCGTCAGCATTAACTCTTTGCTTTTATGTGCTAATCCTCTCAAAATGAATGCTAATATGCATTTGCCTTCCATACTACCAACTCAGATGTGATTACAGAATGTGTGCCTACATATGTAAATTTAGCTATTTTAGTAGCAAAATCAGAAAGGCAAAATATACATTGTATATTAATGAATGACACTTTGGAAGTGTTGATACTGAAGGTAAATATGCACGTGCAGCAAGCAATCAGAAAAGTCAATTGTATGTTGGTCTTTACTTCAACAATTGTTGAGTTTCGGAGAAAAGATGCTTTATTACAAAACACCTAGGATCTTGGTGAACCTACAGCTGGAGTTATGGGTTTAATATGATCTATTTACATTAAGAGCAATGCACATAGAAGGAACACAAAAAAAGATTCATCTGACTGACTCCTAGGGTGGTAGATTGTTGTAGGAGGAGAAATCGGATAAAATTGGCCTGTGTGCACTAAGGTTTAGAAGAAAGAGAGATCATTGAAATGTACATAATTCTGATAAGACTTGAAGCAGAATGTAGAGACAGTGTTTCCCATGATTGAATATGTTCAGAACCATAAGCTACAATCACAGTATTGTGACGAACATTTGGCCCATGATGACAGACGAGAAGAGCTTGTTTATCTCAACAAGCATAGTAGCAGACAAAGTGCCATAAGTCGGTGAGAACCAACTCAGTCAGACACAGATGGGGGAGGTGATTATCACACATCCCAGTTACAGTCAGGGTGACCCACAAACACACAGGTGAATAACTATATAACCCAAGCTAACATGTAATAATAAATGAACTTGAACATCCCACCATAATCCCATGATCACATTTTGAAACAAGAACGATTAATAGCGTTGGTCACCAGGAATGCTGGAGCAAGCTGTCAACCATGCTCCCAACTCCCAGAGTGCCACAGTATATAGATAAAGATGAGGAGAACTGCCTTCACTCAGAAGATAGAGAACCTGTGAAATTTGCTATCACAAAAGATTGTGAAGGTTCAGTCACAAAGAAGAAGATGAATAGCTACTCTATCAATGCATATAATGCAACAAAAGGCATGAAGAAGAAGCCGGAATATGCTACTGTGCTGGAACCATTATATATTGAATGATTGAGCAGGGTCTAAGGGCCGAATGGTCAAATCCTGCTCCTATTTTTCAAAGTTTCTGTAAACATCAGTTGATCACAGGGTATATTAGCATATACGCATTCCATATTAAGTTTTAGAATAACACTGGACAACAAAGATTTTGCTTCCTGAATACTTTTAGGTGTATCTTATGGATTTTGGTTTGGTGATTATCTTGATGATCCACAACATTTTCCTATCATTCACCATTAAAAAAAAAAATCACCTATATTTGTCATTTCAATTTATAATTCAAATCACTTAAAATGTTATCCACAATGAAACCATGAAGTGCAACATGCTACCAAAGATTCATTTTCTGCATTCTCATTTAGACTTCTTCCCTGCAAATCTTAGCGCTGTCAGTGATGAGCATGGTGTCTATTCGACATCTATTAAATATACATATACTGTGATGGATTGATTGATTGATTGATTTATTCTTCTATATCATATATTACATTGAACTGTTGCTAAGTTAACAAATTTCATGACACATACCTTTGGTAATAAACATGATTCTGATTCTGAAAGGTTTCACCAGGTTATTCCGGTCATGGAGAAACGGTATCAGGAAACTGGAATCCATTGTTCGACACTTAAATGAGAAGCCTCTGACACAGAGTACAAACGAAAATCATCAACAAAGTATTTCATCATAGTTGAGCTATTGCAAAGTGACAGCTCCGTTATGCAATTAAACACATTATATTCAATGAAATTAATTTCTTGTTTCTCTAAATTTCAATGTGATACAAGCAGTCTGAAATTATATTTGTGTTCAGCATCAAGAGGTCTATCATAAACCAAAAAAATAATTCTGAGGAAACAACACTTCCAAAACAATTTGTTGTGCAGCACAATTTGGAGAATACTCCGAGGAAGTTGAGAGGAAGACTCAATGTTGGGGCCACTGCTTGATTGTCAGGGAACAATTTTTCGTCTTACAGAACTTCAGCAAAGAACACTGTGTGAGATGTCAATGTTTCTACTACAGTCACAACTGCCACCAAAGAAAAATACATGGATGACATTGCCAGTGATTGAAAAGATAATTGTGTTTATGAACTTATATGCTTTTAACCTCTTATATGTGGGAACTGTAGATATTTGCAATGATGTAAAACCTGCTATCTAGTTTTGCTTTTGGGAAGTAAATAAACAAGAACATAAGAACATAGGAAACAGGAGCAGGAGTCGGCCATCCGGCCCATCCAGCCTGCTCCGCCATTTAATATGATCATGGCTGATCTATCTGTAAGCTCAACTCCAACTACCTGCCTTTTCCCCATAACCCTTAATTCCATTACTATGTAAACACCTATCTAACAGTTTCTTAAATATATTTAGTGAAGAAGCCTCAACTGCTTCCCTGGGCAGAGAATTCCACAGATTCACCACTCTCTGGGAAAAACAATTTCTCCTCATTTCCGTTTTAAATCTTCTCCCCTGAATCTTGAGGCAATGTCCCCTAGCTCTAGTCTCACCTAACAATGGAAACAACTTTCTTATTTCTATCTGATCTATCCCTTTCAAAATTTTGTATGTTTCTATAAGATCCCCTTTCATTCTTCTGAACTCCAGAGAGTATAGTCCCAGGCGACTCAATCTCTCCTCATAGATTAACCCCTTCATCCCTGGAATCAACCTGGTGAACCTCCTCTGCACTGCCTCCAATGCCTGTATATCCTTTTTCAAGTATGGAGACCAGGACTGCACACAGTACTCCAGGTGTGGCCTCACCAGTACCCTGTATAGTTGCAGCATGACCTCCCTGCTCTTGAATTCAATCCCTTTAGCAATGAATGCCAACATTCTGTTTGCCTTCTTAATAACCTGTTGTACCTGCAAAATAACTTTTTGCGATTCATGCACAAGCATTCCCAAGTCCCTCTGCACAACAGCATGCTGCAATCTTTCACCATTTAAATAATAATCTGCTCTTCTATTATTCCTTCCAAAGTGGATGACCTCACATTTGCCAATGTTGTATTCTATCTGCCAGATCTTGGCCCACTCACTTAACCTATCTATATCCCTCTGCAAACTCTCCACATCCTCTGTATAATTTGCTTTTCCATTCAGTTTAGTGTCATCAGCAGATTTTGCTACACTACACTCAGTTGCCTCTTCCAAATCATGAATGTAAATGGTAAACAGCTACGGGCCCAGCACCCACCACTGCGGCACCCCACTCACCACTGACTGCCAACTGGAGAAACACCCATTTATAACAACTCTCTGCCTTCTATCAGTTAACCAATCCACTGTCCAAGCCAAAACACTTCCTCCAACTCCATGCATCTGTATCTTATAAGTCTCTTTCTTTTTCAATCTTTTTATTATTATTATTAATATCAACATGATAAGATTAATACATAGATAGTGGGATTACAAACTTACAAATTTAAACTGAACATGAAAGGGTACACAAGCAATAGTTACAATATAGTTAAGTCTTCCCAAATCATGAATGATACAATTATCATATAAACAAAGCAAAACTAGGTATATCATATTATATGAAAAAAAAGAAAAGAGAAAAAGAAACAAAAATTAACCCTAAGAAAAACTAAACAGCCTACTAACTAATAAAGAGAAAAAAAGGAAGAAAAAAATAATAATAATGAATAATGGGCTGTTTATAGTATATATATAAAAATACAAAATCATCAGTGTCGCCAACTCCGATTCTCTCAACATATGTACAATCAAAACCGGAAAAATGAATAGGTTTGGAACAGGGTCAAATTACATCATATGAAAATATTGAATAAATGGTCTCCATGTCTTTTCAAATTTAATAGAAGGGTCAAATACAACACTTCTAATTTTCTCCAAATTTAGACATAACATAGTTTGAGAAAGCCAATGAAATACGGTAGGGGGATTAATTTCTTTCCAATTCAACAAAATAGATCTTCTATCCATTAATGTAAGAAATGCAATCATTCAACAAGCAGAAGAAGATAAATGGATTGAGTCCATCATTGGTAAACCAAAAATTGCAGTAATAGGATGAGGTTGTAAATCAATGTTCAATACCGTGGAAATAATATCAAAAATGTCTTTCCAATATTTTTTCAAAAGCGGACATGACCAAAACATATGAGTTAAAGACACTATCTCAGAATGACATCTGTCACATATAGGATTTATACAGGAATAAAAACGAGCCAATTTATCCTTTCACATATGAGCCCTGTGCACAACTTTAAACTGTATTAATGAATGTTTAGCACATATAGATGATAAATTGACTAATTGAAGAATTTTATCCCAATTCTCAATAGGGATAGTAAGGTTAAGTTCTCTTTCCCAATCATTTTTAATCTTATAGAAGGGCTCTGAACATATTTTCATAACTATACTGTAGAGTTTTGATATTACACCTTTCTGAGAAGGATTTAGTTCTAACAACTTCTCCAAAATACCTGAAGACTCAAGATTTGGAAAGGTAGGAAGTACAGTGTTTAAGAAATTCCTAATCTGTAAATATCTAAAAAATGAAATCTAGGCAAATTATATTTATTAGATAATTGTTCAAAAGACATAAAACAATTATCCAAAAATAAATCGGAAAATCGTAGTAATCCTTTAGTCTTCCAAGCTGAATAAGCTTGGTCTATAATAGAAGGAAAAAAAAGAAATTGGATACAATAGGAATAGTTAAAACAAATTGATTCAACCCAAAAAATTTCCGAAATTGAAACCATATACATAAAGTATGTTTAACTATCGGATTGTCAATTCGTTTCTGCAATTTAGAAAGAGCAAAGGGAAGAGATGACCCTAAAATAGAACCCAATGAAAATCCTTTTACAGATTTAGTTTCCAGGTTTACCCAATGAGGGCTAAAAGATAAATCCCAATCCTTTAACCAACATATCAAATATCAGATATTAATTGCCCAATAATAAAATCTAAAATTAGGCAATGTCAATCCACCTTCCTTCCTTGCCTTCTGTAAATTTTTTTTACCTAATCTAGGATTTTTATTCTGCCATATATATGAGGAAATTTTTGAATCAACATTAGCAAAAATAGATTTCGGAATAAAAATTGGTACCGCTTGAAATATATATAAAAACTTGGGTAAAATAATCATCTTAATAGACCTATCAGAGATAAAGATAATGGTGACCATTTAGTGAACAAACATTTAATCTGATCAATTAAGGGTAAAAAATTAACCTTAAATAACTCCTTATAATTTTTTGTAATTTTAATCCCTAAGTATATAAAAGAGTCATTAACTAATTTAAAAGGTAAATTTCCATAAATTGGAACCTGTCTATTTAAAGGAAACAATTCACTTTTATTAAGATTTAATTTATACCCGGAAAAATTACTAAATTGAGCCAACAATGATATAACTACAGGAATGGATTTCTCAGGATCAGAAATATATAATAATAAATCATCTGCGTATAATGATAACTTATGTATATCCATCCCACGAGTAATGCCAAAAATGTTTGGTGATTCTCTAATAGCAATTGCCAAAGGTTCTAAAGCAATATCAAATAATAATGGACGAAGAGGACAGCCTTGCCTGGTACCCCAAAATAAACGAAAAAAGGGAGATCTTTGATTGTTAGTAAAGACCGAGGCTACTGGAGTATGATATATCAGTTTAATCCAGGATATGAATGTCGGACTAAAATTAAACTTCTCAAGCACAGTAAATAAGTATGGCCATTCAACTCTATCAAATGCTTTCTCCGCATCTAATGAAATGGCACATTCTGTAGTGCTACATGAAGGAGTATAAACAATATTCAATAATCTCCTAATATTGAAAAAAGAATAGCGATTTTTAATAAAACCAGTTTGATCTTCCGAGATAATTTGAGGTAATACCTTCTCCAGCCTGGACGCCAGTAACTTGGAAAAGATCTTGGAATCTACATTCAATAAGGATATTGGTCTATAGGATGCACAGTCAGTAGGGTCTTTATCTTTTTTCAATATTAAAGAAATGGAAGCTCTATAAAAAGATTGTGGCAGTTTACCCAATCTAATTGCTTCTTCAAAAACCCTGCATAACCAAGGAGAAATAGTAGAGGAAAAACACTTTAAAAATTCCACTGTATACCCATCTGGACCTGGTGCTTTCCCAGAATTCATAGAAGAAATAACCCCTTTAATTTCTGCATCCGTAATAAGAGTTTCTAATATTGAAAGATCATCTGATAATAATTTTGGAAAATTCAATTTCCCAAGAAAATCATGCATGGTATTATGATCATGAGGGAATTCAGAATGATACAGGGAGGTATAAAAATCCTGAAAAGATTTGTTTATCTCATCATGGTTAACTGTCAATTCACCATTCTGTTGATGAATCTTAATAATTTGACGTTTAACCAAAGCATTCTTCAATTGATTAGCTAACAGTTTACCCGATTTATCATTATGTATATAAAAATCAGATCTGGTTTTCATTAATTGATTTTCAATCAAAGATGTAAGTAATAAACTGTGTTCCATTTGAAGTTCAACCCTTTTTTTGTAAAGCTCCTTACTAGGAGCAGTCGAATATTTCTTGTCAATTTCTTTAATTTTATCAACCAATAAAAGAGTTTCCTTCTTAATACGTTTTCTCAAACAAACGGAATAGGAGATAATCTGTCCACGTATATATGCTTTAAAAGTGTCCTAAAGTGTTCCGCAAGAAATGTCATCCATGGAATTAGTTGAAAAGAAGAAATCGATCTGTTCCTTCATAAATTTAATGAAATCCGAATCTTGCAATAAGGTAGAATCAAATTGCCATTGCCTAATACTAGAAGCAGTATCCATTAATTTAATAGAAAGTTTCAATGGAGCATGATCAGAGATGGCTATAATATCATAATTACAACCAATTACAGATGGAATAAAATGAGAGTCAATGAAAAAATAGTCAATTCTCGAGTAAGAATGATAAACATGTGAGAAAAATGAAAACTCTTTGTCCTTAGAATGCCGAAATCTCCAAATATCAAAAATTCCATTATCAGTCAAAAAAGAATTAATGTAAGTGGCTGACTTATTAGGTAAAGTCTGAGTGGATATAGATCTGTCCAGCAAAGGATTTAAACAACAATTAAAGTCACCACCCATTAACAACATATATTCATTTAGATTAGGTAGAGAAGTAAATAAGGACTTAAAAAAATCAGGATAATCCACATTTGGAGCATAAACATTAACCATAGCAACCTTTTTGTTAAAAAGTAACCCAGTAATTAACAAAAATCTGCCATTCGGATCTGAAATAACATCGTGTTGGACAAATGTAATAGAGGAGTCAATAAAAATTGAAACTTTGGCATTCGAATTCGAATGGTACTGTTGATACATCCAAAACCTAAAAAAACGTTGATTATCTTCTTTCCTCACATGAGTTTCTTGTACAAAAATAATATGTGCATTCAGTCTTTGGAATACTTTGAAAATCTTTTTCCGTTTAATCGGATGGTTTAAGCCATTAGTATTCCAAGAGACAAAATTAATGGTCTGAGCCATATTTCTAAAATCAACCCTTTGGTAAATAAAGAGTTAATCAAATTATGAACTCATGCACCCGGAAGAGGAACAAAAATAAGGGGCGGACCCGGAAGTGACGGCACCACGGACATTTTAGTAGTTTAAAATCAGCCCAAACGAAAAAACTAAAAAAACTAGTAAAAAGAGCAATGTAGTTAGAAAGGAATCCCCCACCCCCCATCCATGAAATAAAAGCCCTTCCTGAACCTGGAGGAGGCCAGGAAAAAAAAGGAATGATACTAAGTCTACCCCCTTATCACCAGAAGGCAACTCCAAATATACAAAGGAGGGAAAAAAGAGATCCACCCAAACTCCAAAAAAGTAATTAACACTATACTAAAACAAACTTCTTAATATAATTGCTAGTAAAAAAACCCAAAAAGAATATAAACACTAGTAACTTATAAATCAGGTTAAAACCCAAACAAAAAAAAGTTAAAATGTGATAAGAAATGCATTATAGGAAGAAGACGAGAGAAAAAAAATGGCAAAATCAAAAAAAAAGAGCAAGAAATATTTTAGAGAAGAAACCGCCATCTTAGTCACACAGAAAATGAAAAGGATATATATCAAACCGTTAAAAAAATTTCACCTTCAAAGGATTAATAATAATGACCAAAAATAAAGTACAATGGTTAAAGTAAGTAAATTAAAAAGCTTAGTACGTCGAAAAAAAACTTTAATTAGAATATAAAATGTAGAATAAACCTACACCAATAGCCAGAAACAAAATTTGGTTTTGGAAACAAAAACTATCTTGTAACAATCAAAATCACTCATTTATTAGAAACGAGAGTCCAAAGCAGTAGGATAATTCTCATTCAGAAAGCTTCGAGCTTCAGATGTGAAGAGAAAAACACACCGTGGTGTACTCAGAGGCGAGATTCTAAGTTTCGCAGGGTATAAAAGCGCTGGTTTTAGATTTTTCTCATAACATTCGGACATCAGAGGTTTAAAAAGGAGCCTTGCCTTCATTACTTTTGGGCTAAAATCCTCTACTAATTGAAATTGGAAATCTTTAAATTTAACCATCCCTAAACGCCGAGCCACAAGAATAAGATAGATAGATAGATAGATAGATACTTTATTCATCCCCATGGGGAAATTCAACTTTTTTTCCAATGTCCCATACACCTGTTGTAGCAAAACTAATTACATACAATACTTAACTCAGTAAAAAAAATATGATATGCATCTAAATCACTATCTCAAAAAGCATTAATAATAGCTTTTAAAAAGTTCTTAAGTCCTGGCGGTAGAATTGTAAAGCCTAATGGCATTGGGGAGTATTGACCTCTTCATCCTGTCTGAGGAGCATTGTATCGATAGTAACCTGTCGCTGAAACTGCTTCTCTGTCTCTGGACATGCTCTTTGACATGCACATAATGAAATTGAACAATTACAACAGGTGGTTTAGATGAAGAACTTGATGATCGGCGCATAATTCTGTGGGCGCGATCAAGTAATGGAGGACTATCTGGGAATACAGAAGGGAATGTATCCTTTAAAAGTTGAGCAAAATACTTCGAGGGGTCCCCTTGTTCGTTACCTTCCGGGAGACCAAGTATGCGTAAGTTCTGTCTTCTGGACCGATTTTCAAAGTCGACACTCTTGGCTTTAAGTGTTTCCACCTGTTTAATCATCGAAGATAATTTCTGCTCCAGTTTTTCGATTATCAAGTCTCGCTTCCGAGCATCCTCTTGCAAAGTTGTGATTAGAGTTTGCTGCTGTTTAACTACTGAATCAGTCTTATCCATAGAATCCTGGAAAGCCTTCAGATCTTGTTTGAAAGTTTGTTGTTGTTCTTCAAATTTTTCATTTAAGAGCTCCAATAACATATCGTAAGTCAATTCAGTACGCTTAGGATCAGTTTTTTTTTTCTTTCCGTTGCTGTTAGGATCTTCCCCAGGGTCTCACCCTTTAGATCTTAAAGCCATTTCTGTACTCATTTCTTCAAAATTCACAGTAAACTCTTAAAGATAAGTCCAAAAACGTAGCAAGAATCTTTTGGTGTAGGTAAAAGTAAGTTAAATAAGGGTGATCATAGGTTAAAAAAAGTAAAGGTTATGGAGCGAATCTGAAACAGTACTCACTCCATGAGCATCTCCTGGTGACTCCCCATAAGTCTCTTGTACAGCAAGCACCTTATTGAATGCCTTCTGGAAACCCAAGTATACGACATCCACCTCTTCTCCTCTATCCACTGCACTCATTATGTCCTCAAAGAACTCCAGTAAGTTTGTCAAACAGGACCTGCCCTTTCTGAATCCATGCTGTGTCTGTCTAATGGAACCACTTCTTTCTAAATATTTCACTATTTCTTCCTTAATGACAGTTTCAAGCATTTTCCCGACTACAGATGTTAAGCTAACTGGCCTGTAGTTGCCCATATTTTGCCTAAATCCTTTTTTAAAAAGTGGTGTGACATTTGCTGACTTCCAGTCCACCGGGACCTGCACAGAGTCTACGAGTTTTGATAAATGATTACCAAAGCATCTACTATAACCTCTGTCAATTCCTTCAGCACCTTGGGATGCATCCCATCAGGAACAGGGGACTTACTTACTTTCAGCCCCTCTAGTTTTTTCATCACTATCTCTTTAGTGACAGTGATTTTATGGAGGTCCTTACTTCCTATTTCGTCCATAACATTCTTCTTTGGCATATTAGACGTGTCTTCCACCCTGAAGACTGACACAAAATAGTCGTTCAATGCCTCAGCCATTTCCTTATCACCCAATATCAATTTCCCCTTATCGTCTTCCAAGGGACCTACATTGACTTTAGCCACCCTCCTCCGCTTTATGTATTTATAAAAACTTTTGCTATCTGTTTTTATCTTTTGTGCTAATTTACTTTCATACTCTATCTTCCCTTTCCTTACTTCTTGTTTAATTGTTCTCTGTTGCTTTTTACAGTTTTCCCAATCCTCCAATCTCCCACTACTCTTTTCAACTTTGTACACATGAGCTTTTAATTTGATACTGTCTTTTATTTCCTTAGTTATCCAAGGCTGGCTCTCCCCACACTTAATGTCCTTACTTTTGACTGGAATATACTTTTGTTGAGCACTGTGAAAAATTTCTTTGAAAGTATTCCACTGTTCCTCAACTGTCCTACCAAATAGCCTGTGCTCCCAATTCACATTAGCCAACTCCTCCCTCATCCCGTTGTAGTCTCCCTTGTTCAAGCATAATACACTAGTTTTAGATCTAACTATTTCATCCTCCATCTGAATGCAAAATTCAATCATATTATGATCACTCTTTCCAAGAGGATCCCTGACTACAAGATTGTTAATCTTACCTGTTTCATTGCACAGGACTAGATCTAAGATAGTGTTTTCCCTTGAAGGTTCACTAACACGCTGCTCAAGAAAGCCTTCACTGATGCATTCTGTGAAGTTTTCCTCAAGACTTCCTTGACCAACCTGATTCACCCAAACTATGTGGAAATTAACATTCCCCATGACAACTGCCATTCCATTCTTACAAGCCTCATTTTTTTTAAAAATTGAGTTCTTCAATCAAAGAGAACTGACTACTTTTCATAAATTCCGAGCTTCATATTGCACCCAAACAGGCCCTACAGCTCATTGCATTCATGTGGCAGATCAAGTACCAATCTATTCTAATCCTATTGACTGGCACCTAGGCCAAACTTTACTATCCTCTGGAGATCTTGATTTTATTTTACTAGACATTAGGCAGCTATGTTTTGTGGACATGATTCTTCATGGCACAGAGTGACATGAACTGCGTGGAAATGGTTTAATAACATCAAATGCTTACATTGGTGCCAAAAAAATTCTACTATCTCTTTATTGAAATGATGATTGATGAAAAGAAATTCATGATGCAGATCAATAGACAATGCTCATTCTCTGAAGATTGGCTGCTCTAGTGCTATTTTAGCCAACAAAGCAAAACAACCATTTGCTACCCTGTGCAAGAGAATCTCCTGATGACTTGTCTCCTAAATCCAGATCAAATTCACACACAAATATGCAGAAAGTTTTTAATAAAAACCGGAGTCTTTTCTAGTAGAAGTCCTGAAGAACTTGCATGTGATTGGGAAGTTGAGGTATTAGGATTCTATCACCTTTTAGCATATCATTAGACTCTAAACTCAGGAATGGACAACATCTCTTTGAGGCTCTCTTTCTCATGTAAGCATCTGTTAACTTTGAATGTGGATCACCACCAAATGCATGAGAGAGTAAAGTGTATCAGTGGGAGCTGTACAATCAGCTTGGACAATGTAGTTGTTATTATTGAATAGCTATCATCGTATGCAAGCTGTGAGATTTGGATTATGAACTAGTAGCAGTATTAAGTGTAGCAGAGTACAGTGGAGCATACAGGGAAATAGATAGGTGTAACCAGGTGACTGTTGAATATCACTTTTTATTATTAAAGTGTATTTACCCTGGTAATACTAAAAATAGCTGCCTGTACCTTTAAGAGAAAACAGTGATGTCATTATGTATGTGTGGAGTAGATAGAAGAGTTACAATGTTCTAGAGCAAATGTCGAGTACTGGAAGCTGCTTTTCCCAGGCATGGGTGAGGAAAGGTGAATGACAGTTGATGATAACCATGTAAATTTCTGTATACTTGTTTGTAAATTTAGAATATCAGTAATTTGACATGTTTTAACATGTGGATGCTTTAGATTTTCACGAGTAAGGTATTGGTGCTGGATAGCGTAGTTGTGTAAAGTTCCTTATCAGCCTAGTAGGTTAGTCTTTCTAGGAATTTAACTACAAGACAAAATATTGTTAACATTTTTGTAAAGGTTCATCTTTTTCTTACTTTATTATTTCATGACTGAATATGAATGTAACAGAGTAATGCAAACGTGCTAATCTCTGTTTACATAGCATGAGCGAAGAGATTTCGTTTCAGGGTCTAGCCTGTACATGTTTGGAAGTTCAGCACCTGTGTGCCGAAGTGAGTGTACCTTTCAGTTAACATGAGATTTTTTTTGTTGTTGTTGTGTATAAGTTACGGGATTGGTGGGATTCTTATGTTGTTTGTATTGTTTATTTTTAGAATTGTTACTACTGTATTGGTTTTATATATTTTGTTTTACTTACTTTCATACTGCATATGTAACTATTTGATACACAAGTGTGTGGACCAAACTTAAGCTGAGATCGTAATAGCAGGAACTGTGATTTTTTAAAATTCTTTTTGTTGTTTTTATTTTGATACCTTCTTTCTGCATTAAAATATCTAAAACAGAAAAAAAAAAACCAAAAAAGTATTTGTTGTCCCAAGTGTGTATTTTCCCAAGCTACACAGGGATAGATGGAGATATGATATGAGATATGAGCAGTGTCTGAGATAGGACATATGAGCAGTGTCTGGGAAGAGAGGTAGAGCTGGCAAAATATAACATCTGGAGAAGTACTTCATTGATTTTATTTCTTAAAATTAATTTCATACAAAACAAATCCATATCTTAATTCTTCACTCCTGTACACAGCCACCCCCACCTATTTCTATGCACTGCCTGCTGGAGACCATGCACATCCAAATTAGAATGAGAATCAGAGACAGATGTATTTTCACTGACGTATGTTGTGCAATTTGTTTTTTGCAGCAGAAGTACAGTGCAATACTTCAAAAATTACTGTAAGTTAAAATTTAAGAAACATGTGAGGCAGTTTCATTCACTGCCATGGTCCATTCAGAAATTTGAAGAATTTGTCTCTGCAACTTTGAGTTTGTGTCTTCAGGCTCTTGTAATAGTAGAACTGAGTTCATATCTTGGATCATGATGGTACTTATTGATTCCACCTTCTTGTGGCATCACCTTTTGAAGATGTCCTCAGTGATGGAGCAGCTATTCCCATGATGGAGCTGTCTGTGTATACAGCCCTCTGCAGTATGTTTCCAGTCCTGTGCAGTGGTGCCTCCAATCCAGACAGTGATGCAACCACATTACTCCACAGTATATCTGTAGAAATTTGCTAGTCTATGCGAACATTCCAAATCTCCTCAAACTCCCAATGAAGTATAGCCACTGGCATGCCTTCTTCATAATTGTGTAGATATGCTGGACGCTGGAGAGATCTTCAGTGATGTTGAAACCAGGAACTTGCAGCTGCTGACCCTTTCCACTGCTGTCCCCTCGATGAAGATTGGCATGTGTTCTCCTGACTTCATGAAGTCCACCATTAGTTCCTTGGTCTTATTTATGTTGAGTACAAAGTTGTTGTTATGACACCATTCAACCAGCTATCTATCTCACTCTTGTATGCCTCCTCACCACAATCTGAGGTTCTCCTTAACAAAAGTCGTGTTGTCAGCGAATCCATAGATGGCGATTACAATGTGCCTAACCACTCAGTAATGAGCATAGAGAGATTAAAGCAGTGGATGAAGCATGCATTCACGAGATGCACCTGCACTGATCATCATCGAGGAGCAAGATTCAAAACACATTTATAATCAAATAATGTATAAATTATATACCTTGAAATTTGTCGGCTTACAGACAGTCATAAAGCAAGAAACTCCAACTCCAATAACCCAATTAAAAAAAACACTGTGCAGAGAACGAGAGAAAAAAGCACACTGTGCAAACAGTGGAAGCAGGCCAACAGCATTCTGAACTAGACTGAGTCCCAGATCTGCTCCCGAAGCAGCTCCAGTAGGCTCAGGCCAAGCTTTGGTCCCCACATTTCACACAAGCAGGGCAGAAGCGCAGACCAGCCAGATCAGTTCACAGGCTCTTTGAATGAACACTTGAGGGACAGCAAGCAATATCAGCACATCCCTCATCTTCGTATCCAACCCTTGGGCTTCTAGGCTGTCTGTGCTGGCATTTATATTGTCCAAGCACTGAGTAGTTCCATGTTCCAGGACTGGAATCCAGGTGCAGCAACACACCCGGGCTGCCCAGCCCAAAGCCATTCTAGAGCTCACCAAATTGGCTTGGCGCTTGGAGCAATCTGACCTCACACCCAGGTTAAGTGGACGAACATCGAGACTTTTCTGCATTGGTTCCTCTCTAAGATTCTGTCTGTTCAATCTATCTCTGAAAGCGATGTCACCAACTACATCTATGAACCAGACAGCCTAAACACGTGCCTCGCACTGCTCCAGCATGGTTCAACCCCAGACAGGCCTCGCCTCCTCTTGCCTCTTACTGTCTGCATTGGTAGCTCACCACAATTAGCTTCACGAAAGGTGTTATAAGTAGTGATTTTAGTCGCACATCTTTGGTAGCAAGCACCATGTTCAACTGGAATTCACCAGGCTCGATATTATTTCCAACTGCATAAACCGAGAGGAGGTCAAGGATCAGATGTACAGAGAGGTGCAGAGGCCAAATTTTGAAGCTTGTTGATTAGTACTGAGGGGATGATGTTGTCGAATGCTAAGTTGTAATCAATAAACAGTAGCCTGCCATAAGTATTGCCGAGAGACAGTGAAATTGCATCCGCTGCAAACCTACTGCGGTAATAGGCAAAGTGCAATGGGTCTTGCTCTTTGCTTGGCAGAATCACTATCTATCTTTCAGAGCACTTGATCACAGTACAACTCAATGCTACTAGGCAATAGATGTAGAGGCAGGTCTCCATGCTCTTCTTGGGTGTCAGTATGACTGACACCCTGTTTTGAGGCAGGTGAGAACACCCAAGTGCAGTGGTGAAAGATTGATGATGTCCTTGAACACTCCAGCCCATTGGTTGGCACAGGATTTCAGTACCCTACCAGATACACCATCAGGGCGTTATGGCTTGCATGGGTTCATCATCTTGAAAGGTGTTCTAATGTTGGTCTCTGAGACAATTATCACAGGGTCACCAGATGCTGCAGGGATTCATGCAGATTCAGTTGTATCCTCCTTTTCAAAATATGCATAACAGTCATTCAGCTCATTAGGAGTGAAGCATCACAACCAGTTATCTTTTGATGCTTCATCTTGGAGGAAGTATTGACCTGCAAACCTGCCATAACTGGCGTGCATCTGATTCTGTCTCTAACTTCATCTGGAATACTTTTTTTAAAATAATAAGCTCTTCTCAGAATTCCAGTCAGATACAGTTATCAATTTTAACCAATGTTTCGATGACAAACTCTGCCAACTTCACCAGGGACAATGCCCACACATGTATTTTCCAGTGGTATATCTGTCCTCTTTGTCCATCCCTCCTGATTGGTCTGTCCTCATCCACTGTCCCAACTTGTTTACAATTAAATTCCAGTTCTTACTTATAGTGAGACCTTTGTCTTTGCTAAAAATCTTTTTTGCTAGTTTTATTGCCAGGAGGTGGTGGTGTGGACAGTGGATTGAATAAGGACAAACCAAATCAGAGAGATGGACAACAGGGGTATATATACCACCAGAATAGACATGTGTCGGCGTCATCCCTGATAAAGATGGTAGAGTTTGTCAATGAAATGTTGGTTAAAATCGATACCTGTACCCATCTGGAAGCCCGAGAAGAGTTCATTCATCATATACACTGGGAAAGCACTAGATCCTTTTTCATTTTTTTCACATTTAAGAGAGACTTCCTAGGTCATGCTTAGTCTTCTTTTAGAGCATTGGATCACAGTCTTGAACGCCACAGATCCAGCCTTTGACAGACTGTGGATCTCCTGCTTCATCCACAGCTTCTGATTTGGAAATGTTCAGTATGCTCTCAAAGGTATACACTCATTTACACAGGTCTTGAAAAAGTCAATGACAACTGAGGCATATTCATTCAGATCTAAAGCTCAGTCACTGAATATAGTCCAGTCCACTGATTTAGAACAGTCCTGTAAGTGCTCCTCTGCCTCCCTTGGCCATACCTTTGTGGTTCTCATCACTGGTGCTGCACTCCTCAGTTTCAGTTTGCACGCTGGGAATAGAAGTACATGCAGGTGATCAGACTTGCCAAAGTGTGGGCATGGGATGGCATGGTAAGCATTCTGGATAGTGGTATAACAGTGGTCAAGTGTGTTGACTGATAAGTTGATGGTAGTTTGTCAGAGACTTCCTCAAGCTGGCCTGGTTAACATCCTCTGCAACGATTGGCAAGATATCCGGATGTATGGTTTTGTGACTCAAGTGCTCAGTTCTTCCAGAGGTGGAATGTCCACTGCAATCAGGATGACGACGTTAAACTCCCTCAGCAGATAGAATAGATTCCAGGATAGGGGAGCAGGACTGAGATAAAAACACCATGTCTATATACCATGATAAGAATCATAAAGCAGATGCTGGTCTGTAAAGTGTGCAGCGGAGTACCTTGATGTTCTTCTGGTATTGCAGTCTTGCTTTGAAGTCTTCAATTTTATCTTCTAGAGACTACATTACCCAGGGGGATGTTAGGGAGTGGGTGCCTCAGGGCCTTATCTTTAGCTCAGCCTTCTTTTTTATTTCTATTCTGTTAACATAGTTATTCTAAGATAAGGATTTACCTTATGGACCTGCTCTAAACATTTCTGAACACATCCATTTCACATTATACACCCCCACTCCTTTCACAGTAAAAATTGGAGTGCATATCAGTAATATATGACAGCTAACAATACAGAAGGTGTATGCTGTGTACTAATGTAGAAGAAACTGAAACTTCCTTTTTGAGATTGAAGCTTTCTTTTCACTAGGGGAATAAATAAGCTTTTTTCATACTTTCATTTTGCATGCAACCTATCACAGAAACAGACATCAATTATACATTAAGAATGGTAATTGAGCGACTTGTGAAATAAGCAAGTAGTATTATTACAACTCTATTTTGATTGGCCAATTTTATTCTAATTCCATCCTATCATTGCTATGTACAAGCTCTTTTGATGAAATTGTGCATGATTATTATTTTAATTTAAGTCAACTATAATTGCTCATTATAACACAATTAATACTTTTAAAAAGAGGCTTTAACTTGCCTTAATTCCTTCCCACATTGGCTAACCCTTCCATACAACAACTCATTTGTCAATGGGCCAGTCAAAATACTAAGCATTTCTATGTGAGATTTAATTTGGATGAAGCTTCCTTGATGTTATATATTGTGTAGAAATTTAAAAAAACTGGCTCACTCATAAATAAATATTTCAAATGATTCTTTACATTTTATCACCCATGTTCTATATATGGACAAAATGTGGGTAGGAGGGATTACTTTTGGGATTTTTAAATTTACTTTTTAGTTGGTTTTGTACAACGTTGTGGGCCAAAGGGTCTGTTCCTGTTCTGTACTGTTCAATATTCAATGTCCTATTTCACTAATTTGTTATTGAAATACACTCAGATACACTTATTATTATTCTTTCATTTTAATTCTCAGGTTTGGTCTTACAATTTTTTGATGTCTTAAAAGGTTCTAAGATTCAATTAACGTTTATGGACAAAGAATGTATAAATTATATACCTTGAAATTTGTCTGCTTACAGGCAGCCGCAAAGCAAAAATCCCAAATAACCCAATTTAAAAAAGACCGGAAACCACTGTCCAGAGAAAGAGAGAAAATAAAATGCATATCATGTAACTATAGAAGCTAGCCAACAGCATCCCAAATGAGACTGAGACCCAGATCCACTCTCAGAGCAACCGGAGTAGGCCCAAGTCTTGGTCCTCAGTTCATCACACCTGTGGGGCATAGGCGCACAGCAGCCAGATCAGTTCACAGGTTCCAAATAAATCTCACATAGAAGTGCTTGGCATTTTCCATCAATTCAGTTTTGCTTAGCAATTAAATCAAATACTATGAAAGGAATTCAGAAGCAATTTATAAAGCCATATAGTTTTGCTATTGCTGAAAATAATCAAATAATTATACATATGGGTATTAGATACAACATGAGTTGGCATAGCATTTGCTGTCTTTTTCATTATAATGAAGATTAGCAGATAAATCTTAAAAAGCTATTTAAAAATACAATCATTCCTTCTACAATTTTCTCAGTTTCCTTTGATGTTATTCTGCTCTGCCATTACAAGGTACATTATGAAATGGCATCAGCAAGACAACAAACGGAGATATGCTAAGACAAAGAAACCATTGTTTCTTACCAAATAAATATTTTTTCCCTTTTGATATAAATTAGTGACAATGAGCACAAGCATGGAAACAAAAATCATGCTTCAAACTGAAGCAGTGTTCAAATGTTATGAAATTAACTGTAATTTCAAAGAATTTCTTGACATGTATGAATAATAACGTTTTGCTGTTTTCATCATTAAAGGTGAAACATCTCTATCAGAATCAGATCGCTGCCTCGATACTGTTGGTGGATGTTGCCATAGCAAGGTTCAGTCAACACGGGTTGTAGATTTAAGCTCTAATTCAGGTTTATGATATGTTATATTTCTGTTTGCTCTTTTTTGTTACTATTTTTGGACAATATAGAATGGGGGCAGTCTACAGATATTGAACACTCAGCTAAACAGTACTTAAATGTGCCTTTTAATTTTGTGTTTATATTCTGTTTCTTAACGTTCTTTTTTGTTGCCATTTTCACATGGGGGAGCGAGGTTAAATGTTTTTTGAATAAGCTGGTTCCATGGTTTTTCTTTGTTTCATGATTGTGGGGAAAACGGATTTCAGTGTTGTGTATTGCATACACACATTGTTAATAAATGTACATTGAATCTTAAAGAATCAGGATTAGGTTTTTTATCAATGACTTC
Organism: Hemitrygon akajei; assembly: GCF_048418815.1. Classification (NCBI taxonomy): domain Eukaryota; kingdom Metazoa; phylum Chordata; class Chondrichthyes; order Myliobatiformes; family Dasyatidae; genus Hemitrygon; species Hemitrygon akajei. The sequence goes on from NC_133125.1 coordinate 114,242,895, forward strand.
TGTTATGAAATTTGTCGCTTTGTGGGAGCTGTACAATGCAAGGCATAAAAATTATTGTTACTGTCACCCTTCTCTGTTTAAATGAAAGTAAATCCTAGCTTTTTCAATCTTTCCTCATAGTTCTAATTTTCCAGTCCTCATGATCTACCACCACATAATGAGGTGGAGTTCTTTCATGTTCATTAGGAAATCCAGTATTTAATTAGGTAGCCCTCATCACCAGTTGTGGTGAACTACATATACCTGTCTGGACACGCCCCTCTGCTGACTGCTCCTGTGGCTCCTCCCACAGACCCCTGTATAAAGGCGGTTGGAGGCACTGCTCCCCCCTCAGTCTCCAGGATGTTGTGTGGTCGTTTCTTGCAGCTAATAAAAGCCTATCTTTTGTCTCCCGTCTCCCAGAGTTATTGATGGTGCATCACCAGTCAGATATATACATGTGTGGGAAGTCAACAGTGCTGGCAAATTGCACTGCCTGAGATGTCACCTTGTCATGGCTGAAATCAAAATGTGCGAACACATCTGTTATTGATTGTGTCCACGGGTCACGCTTCTTGTTCTTATTGACAGGAAAAGATGGCGCCGGTAACTGGCGACTCTGCACGTGCTCTGCTGAGCAAACTGCCCTCTACACCATCCTATACCCGAGAAACCCTTCTAAACCTTCAGTTTGCTACACCTAGTAAGATCAACAACACCCTGGCGAAGTTACTGACCCAGCTGGAGATCATCGACACACCAGAATTGCTTCAACCCCAGACCGTACCTGGACTCGATCGTCGAGGCCTGGTCCGAGGTACATCACGTTCCCGGAGACCCGCGGCCTGCTACTGTGTTGGAGCACCTGGAGACGTGGCCCATTCCAACTGGTGCCTCTCTGGGGCAGACGAGCACACAGGGGTGATGTCGGAGACCTCAAGATGCCCTGGACGCTTCCCCGGAGCGACCACCGTAGAGCCTCGTTGGTGGCTATCCACAGCTGCCGGAAGTGAGGCCTCTGCCGCCGACCTCGGAAATCGAGCCTGGGGCTTGGCTGGAGCGAGGGACTCCACAGCCGTGGTGCAGTTCACGGATTTGTTTTGGCCGGCAGACCAGCCAAATGCAGTGGTGACTTGAAATTTGAAGGCACAACAAGGATCTCCTGCATCCATTTGTGTCAAGGGAAGTAAGAGTCACCATGGTGTTAACCTCCAAGGCAGGATAATCTGGGCATTGGCTGACTTTTAAAAATGATAAAGATCTCGGAAACCTTGCAAATATATTTTCATCAGAATGATGAAAGCAGAATGCAGTGCCTCAGAAGACTGAGGCTGTGGTTTCTTCCCAGGAAAGATATCTTTGTCTCCTACCCTGAATTTCCCAACCCAACCTGCTTAGTTTGTCATTATCTCACTGTATCTTGGAATCAGGTAGGTTAACTCCAGTAACCTATATCATATGCAGGTGCTGAGATGCATCCTAGGGTGTGCTGGGACTCATCATCAGTGATGTAACCTGGGGTCATTGTCTCGGGTCTTTCAACATCAGACGCTCTCACTCAGGTGACCCAGCCAGAGTTGATCAGGCACTGGCTTGTGTCCCAGCTGCACTGGTCCATGGGTCACACTTCTTGATCCATAGCCACCTGGACCCTCTGTGACAGTCCTGATGACTCTTTTTCTGCAGCCCCCATAATGCCAAGGGGAGAGTAGGTTCTGCACAATGAGCAGCCAGCACAACCCCACATCTATAGGCTTGCATCCTGCTCTCCACCCCACCTCGCACTGCTCTACCAGCTCCTGGTATCTGGCTTTCTTACGCTAAAAAGCCTCCTCAATCCAGTTTTCCCAAGCAACTGTCAGTTCTACCATGGAAAAAGAGACCATGAGACACCATGTGCATGCCAAAATTAATGAAGAAGAATATGTAAGAAAGTAGAAGTGATTATTGACAGAGGACATATAGTAATTCGGATTTATTCTGATACCTGGTAAAAAGGTAAATTATAACAGATTACCCAGTAATTAAATAAAATGTGATTGACACCTGCAAGATAAAATTCATCAAGAATAATTTTTTTCAAAGGATATTGGAAAATGAAACAATCAGAAATTAGTGAGTTTCAAGTTGAATGCGGAACATGTGACATCATCTTACCCTTAGTTTCTGTAGAGAAGTTCCAACGAATCTGGACAAAAGATGAAATATAGCATGGGATTTATCCAGTGCAAATGGAAAATGCTCAGGTACTTCAATATTTGTAAATGTTTATAGGACAGCTTCATGCCTCAATCCTTTGATAATTTGAGGCACATCCTTCAAGGAGAAGTGAAGAGTCTTTTGGAATAGACTCTTCACGGACGGGCATATATTTCTCATTTTAATTGTGTTTCATTTATGTCCTTCAACTCTGTTCTCATCCCTCTCAAACAAACTTCTGTCCACACTTCCAGATATGCGAAAACCACAGGCTCACAAATCTAGTCCCATACACACAAGAGATTCCGCAGATTCTGGACATCCAAAGCAAAACATACAGAATGCTGGAGGAATTCAGCAGGTCAAGCAGTACCTATGGAAATTACTACACAGTCTTCATTTCAGGCTGAGATCCTTCTTCAGGTCTGGAAAGGAAGAGGGAAGATGGCAGAATAAAAAGGTGGAGGGAGGGACATGACGATAGCTAGAAGGTGATAGGTAAAGCCAAGCAGGTGGGAAAGCTAAAGGGATACTCACACTCAACACAGTGTGGCTCCAGCCACACTACTGATTCAGATTAACAGACCTGGCTCTGATCACAACATGACTTTGTTATAAAAAAATCATTCTGCTTCATCAAAGGGACAAGCACAAATTGTCATGGCAACACACCTGGTCCATTTAAATAATATTAACATCTGAGCTGAGAGAGTGCAAAGCTAATTACATCCTCCCACGTCATGAGTGCTGAACCAGTCATGACATTTTTCACTCGATTAACTTTATCAACCTGGCCCTAAAATATCAGCGTCAATGGAAGTGTTGCCACAGAAAGATTAAAGTTGAAGCTCTCAAGGACTCCACAAAAGCTGTGTCTCACTATCAATCTGTCAGTGCCAGCAGACAGGAGCTGTTGGGTGTTCACAGCTTATACAGTGTCCTGAAGTCTGCATAACAGTGACTTAGCTTGTCTACTAAGGGAACTCAGACTGATTTCATGAGAATGACCAGCAGATTGAGAAGCAGTCAACTGAAAAGATAGGGCATTCCCAGTTCAAAAGCTTCATTTGCACAGGAGATTTACAAGGATGTTGCTTGGATTGGAGAGCATGCCTTATGAGAATAGGTTGAGTGAACTTGGCTTTATCTCCTTGGAGTGACGGAGGATGAGAGGTGGCCTGATAGAGGTGTATAAGATGATGAGAGGCATGAGTCATGTGGATAGCCTAAAGCTTTTCCCCAGGGCTGAAATGGCTAAAATGAGGGAGCATAGTTTTAAGGTGCTTGGAAGTAGGTACAAGGGGAATGTCAGAGGTAAATTTTTCACACAGAGTGGTGGGTGCATGGAATACGCTGCCAGCGAGGCGGTAGAGGTGGATACAATAGGTATTTTAAGAGACTCTTGGTTAGGTACATGTTGCTAAGAAAATTATAGGGAATGCGCTAGGGAAGTTCTAGAGTAGGTTACATGGTCGGCACAACATTGTGGGCTGAAGAGCCTGTAACGTACTGTAGAATTTCTATGTTTCTTCTATGTTTCTATCATTATTAAAAATTAAGCAAATAGTTTCACAAACATCAGGAACCAAAGGTCCAGAGGGAAAACCCCAGAAAATAAAGAGCAAGAGGTGGATGCAGAAGGCACCCGAGGCTCAACAACAGCTGGGACATGCACTGTTTCTTCAGCATGGTATAATCTTCAACACCCTAGGTCTCTGAGAGGTAGGAAGAGATCTGAGCCCATTAGGGACAGAGAACCAATAAATACCCACAGGGTGGATCACTGAAGATATGGGTGGCCATGACTCACCACCTGTCAAGGGTTTTCTTGTTTCCATTGCAGAGCATCCTCTTTCATCTATTCTACAACCAATGAGGTTTAGAAGGCCATACCCCAACTTAAAAATAACAGTCTTTATCTCTGCTGAAATCCTGGAAATGATGGTAACAGGCATCAGTCAAAAATCCATAATCTGCTTTTGGGAAGAGGAGTGTATAACATGGGGCCCCAAAGTGCAGTAATCATGACCAACTTCACTAATGTGGACAAATATGAGTGCTAACTACAGAAGGACTTGCCACTGATAAAGTCATTTCAATGTCCTCAATAACTGCTTCAGTTCAGTGACTGAAATCTCTGTATTCACGATATGGATCCTATCCATCCAGAAACACAATCGACCTGATCATCTTCATGTGATAGCTCCCAAGAAATGTGTAGGAAGCAACACCATTCACTCTGCATGGCCTTCATCAAACTCATCTCATGTAATCAATCCATGTGGTATATTACTGAAGATCAGATGGGAAGCCTGATCTTAAGGTCCGATCATGATCTGATATGATCTAAGCCTGATCATGTACCCTTTCCAAACATAAAATATCCCTTTACATTTCTCTGAAGAGTAGGGCCTTCTGCCTGGGTCCTGGGCAATATTTATTTCTCAACAGGCCAAGATAGATGATCCAGAGTGCTGGAAACACTCTGCAGCTCTGGGAGCATTCATGGAGGGAGAAAATCTGCCTGATCTGCTGAGTCTTTCCAACATGTTCTGTTTATATATCAGAGGGTGGTGAACCTGTGGAACTTATTGTCACAGTCGGCTGTGGAGGCCAAGTTATCAGGTATATTTAAAGCAGAGGTGATAGATTCTTGATTGGAAAGGGCATCAAAGCTTATAGGGCAAAGGAGAATGGGGTTGAGGGGGATAATAAGTCACCACTGATCAAATGGCAGAGCAGACTTGATGGGCCGATTGACCTAATTCTGCTGCTATGTCTTATGGTCTTATGATATAATTTACAGTTAGGAAAATCCCTTCAAATCTAAAATATGGAATTTTGTCATTGCATTTGAAATATCTATTACCGCTGTGTCTCAAAACATTTTTTTTACAACTAGAACGTTTTATCATTTCAGCCTTCAGTCTTTTTCTCTTCTGGTCTTCTTCTCTTTCATTATAACATCACACTGCTCAAGTGCAGTATTATCAGTTCAGTTTTGGTATTTTTCCATAAACCTCAAAATGCCGAGTTTTAAAATGGCATGCTTATACCATTACCTTTGCGATAGCACTGGCAAACTATTAACAAGAATCAGATAGTTTGGATATATCTACACTTCTTACTTTTATAAAAGATTCATGTTTTTTCCTCTTTCTGTTGAATACCTGCTGAACAACATTATTTAGTGCTTTTTGAAGCATGTGAAAACAAGCTTCACATGGAGAGTTGCAAGCTTACATCTTTTTATTACTGATGTGGGTAGCAGAAAATTGCTGCAAGCACATGTAACATCAGGACAAATGCTACTTAAAATCACACACTTAAAATAGAACAATACTGCACAGTATCGACCCATTGAGGTACGATGTTGTATCAACTCCTTAACCTACTCTAAGAACAATCTTACCCTTCACTCCCACATGGCTTTCCATTTTTCTTTCATCCATGTGCCTATCTAAGAGTCTCTTAAATGCCTCTGAAGTATCTGCCTCTACAGCCATCACAGGAATTGTGTACCACACACTTACCTCTCTTTTTAAAAATTCTACTTCTGACATCTCCCTATAATTCCCTCCAGTCATGTTAAAATTATGTCCTCTTGTATTAGCCATTTTTGCTTTGGGAACAAAGGCACTGTCTGACCACTGACTGAATGGCTCTTAACAATTTGTACATCTCTATTCACGTCACGTCTTGTCTTCCTTTGCTCCAAAGGGAAAAGCCCTAGCTCACTCATCTTTCCACATAAGACATGCTCTATTCAGCCAGCCAGCATCCTGGTAAATCACCTCTGTACCTTCTCCAAAGCTTCCACATCTTTTCTACAATAATATGATCAAAACTGAACACAATACTACTACTGTGGTCTAACTAGAGCTCTGTAGAAGTGCAATGTTCTACACTTGTGGCTCTTGAACTCAGTTCCACAACTAATTATGGCAAATGCAATATACAACTTCTTAAGCACACTATCAGCTTGTATGGCAGCTTTAAAGAATTTATGGATGTAGACCCTTTGTTCTTCCACACTGCTAAGAATTCTGCCATTCACCCTGTATCCTGTCTTCAGGTTTGACCTTCCAAAGTGTATCACTTCATATTTTTCAAATTGAATTCCATCTGCCATATCTCAGCCCTGCTCCACATCCTATCAGTGTCCCACAGTAATGTACAGCAACCTTATACACCAGCCACAAATTCACCAAATTTCATGTCGCTCAAATGTGTTATAACAATCACAAAGAGCAGGGGTCCCACAACAGATTCCCATGGAATACCTCTGGTCACTCCATCTACTACCTTCTATAGGCAAGAAAAATTCTGAATCCACATATCCAAGTTTCTCTGGGCCCCATGCTTCCTGAGTTTCTGAATGAGGAACCTTATCAAATGCCTTACTAAAATTCATATACACCCCACCCATTACTCTACCTTCATCAGTTTCTTTTGTCACCTCCTCAAGGAATACATTCAGGCTCCCGACACGTGACCTACCCCTCACAAATTTACGCTGACTATCCATAATCAGACTATTCTTCTCCAAATGCTCATAAGCCCTGTCTCTAAAAATCCTCTCAAATCATTTTCCCAACACTAAAGAAAGACTCACTGGTCTATAATTTCCAGGATTATTTTTATTACAAAGGAATAACATTTGCCACCCTCCATTCATCGGGTACTACTCCTGTGACCAACAAGGATGCAAATATCATTGCTAAACTTACAGCCATATCTTCCTTTGCTTCCCATAGTAACCCTAGGTACGCCCTATCCATCCATGAAGACTTAACTATTTTACTGATTTTTAAAAGTTCCATTACATCCTCTTTCTAATGTTGACATGTACCAGCATATCAGTCTGTTCTGTGCTGTCCTCACAGTTGTCAATGATCTTCTAACCAACGAATACGGAAGCAAGTCATTCATTATGGACCTCCCATACCTCTTCTGACTCCAGGCACATCACCTTTTATTTCTGATTGGCCCTCCCCTCATTCAAGTCATCCTCCTGTTCTTCACATACCTGTACGAATGCTGTAGGGTTTTCCTTAACCCCACTCACCAATGCCTTTTCATTTCCCCTTCACTCAACCGTTCTTCCCCTGCCTGAATGGGTCAAAGCTATGCAAGTTTTCTTTAAACAACCTCTACTTTTCTATTGTGCATTTCCCTAAGTGCATTTGTTCCAAAGGTATATGCTCCCCAGTTCCTGCTTAGTAGCATTGTAATTCATCGTCCCCGATTAAATCCCTTTCCCAGCCTATATACTCCTACCCCTGTCCAAGGCTTTGGTAAAGATTCAGATTTTGTGACCACTGTCCCCAAATTGCTCACCTGCTGACAGATCTGACACCTGATCAGGTTCATTGCCTAGTTTTAGATCCAGTTTGACCTCTCCTCTAATTGGCCTGTCCACATATTGTGTCAGGAATCCTTCCTGGATACACCTAACACTTCTTAACCCATCTAAACCTTTTGCAGAAAAGAGGTGTCAATCAATATTAGGGAAGTTGAAGTCACCCATGACAACAACCATTTGTTTTTGCACCTTTTCTAAATCTGCCTCCTAATCTGTTCCTCAGTGTCTCTTCTTCTATTGGCAGGCTTTCTATAAAATACACATGATAGAGTGACTGTTTATTCCAGTTTCTGACTAGCACACACTGACTCAGTAGATGATCCCACCATGTTGTCTGCCCTGCCTGCAGCTGAGATACTATCGCTAATTTTCAATGCTACTCCTCCACCTCTTTTTTCCCTCTCTGTCTCTTCTGAAACATTTCAATCCCAGGCCATCCTGCAGCCATTCCTGCCCTGTGACAGCTAAGTCTCTGGAGTGGACATGCCATAATTCCAAGTACAGGTCATCTCCATGTTCATCAACATAGTTGTCATCAAACTGACTGCAGTTATGCCCAATCCACTGCCTTTTCTTCCTCACAGTCTCTGTGCACTTTGCATCCATCTCTCCACCAGCTGCTCCATCCTGTGACCCATCACTCTGGTTCCCAGTTTAAAGCCTCCACACCAGCTCTTGCAAATCTGCCTGCAAGAATATCAGTCCCCTTAAGTTCAGGTGTAATCCATCCCTTTTGCACAAGTCATACCTTCTCCAGAAGAGATCACAATGATCCACGAATCTGAAACCCTACCCTCTACAGGAATTCCTGAGCCACACATTCATCTGTCATATCATCCTATTCTTACCCTCAGTGGCAAGTGGCACAGGCAACAAGTTTCTTACCCACTCATTAATGTCCTCGTTGCAGGTCAGTGTGCTTCTGTCTAGAGGGTATATTGTGGTATTTCTGAATATTCCTTCTCTACCACTGCAGTCACCATACTTGGAACACAGTTTGCGAGACACTTCATATGAGAACCCTCAGCCTTATCTGAGCCCTGATAGATCTAGGGCAGTCCCATCCATTCAGTGCAGGTAAGTGCATTATTTTCTATTATTTTATTGTAATTAACATTTTAGTTAGTTTATATCAGGGAAATGATTTTAATGCATTTTATATTGATATGCCTAAAATTAGTTTTAAATCTACTTCATTTATCAGAGTTAGAAATGGATGAAAGTTTTTCACAGCATGAACTGTCAAAAGGCCATCAGTGCAGCAGGGGACAGGGCCGCTTAATGCATCACCTGAGACAGATTTTTTTTATTTGCAGACAGCTCTGCTTTGTTTGCAGGTCTCAACAGTGAGATCTTGAACTTGGGCCATAGGCGGTTAGTACAGCAATGAGGATTTCATTGGAGTGAACACAAGATTCAAGCTGGGCAGAGTGATTCAGACAATTTTCTAATCATTACAACAGCATTCTCGACAGCATTAAAACCTCCATCATTCCCGTCTCCTTGCTCACACAGTATTGTGCACTGTCTTGTATTCAGAGCAGCACGTTGAAAATTTCTCCTTTCATTCTCCTGTGCTCAATTTACCAGAAGTTAAATTCACAAATCTCCTATATATCATACATATACAATCTGCTACCTCATCATGAGACTCACCTTCTTCAAACACCTTATAAAATACCCACCAACCGATTTCGTTCTTTTTGCGGAAGAAGGTTGATCAGGCCACCTGGAATAAGAGAAGAGTGATGTAACAATAAATGTAACAATAAGTGCAAGTTATTGCCATTACAATAAATAAGTTTGCAGGATATGAGAATCTTCTGGGATTTAAATTAGTTGGTATCCTGTACTGAGATACAGTGGAAAACTTGTTTTGCATGCCTTCTATACAAATCAATTCATTGCAACAGTGCAAAGAAGCAGTACAAGACAAAGCTACAACAGAATCCAGATTAATGTGTTGCACTGCAAATGAAGTTCACCTCAGGAAGACAGTAAGATGCAAGGTCACACCAACGTAGATCGTGAGGTCAAGAACCCGTCTTATCAGGGCATCTTATCAACAGTGGGATAGAAGCTGTCCTTGAGTCTGGCGGTACCTGCTTTCAGGCTTTTCCAACTGTTGCCTGAATGGAGAGGAGGAGAAGAGCAAGTGTGCAGGCGGCATCTTTAATTATGCTGACTGATTTACTAAGGCAGTAAGAAGTGTCAGCAGAGTCCACAGAGGGGAAGTTGGCTTGTGTGATGTGCTGAGCCATGCCCTCACCACTCCGAAGTCTCTTGTAGTCACAGCAGAGCAGTTGTCATGCCAAGCTGTGATGTTTCTGATTAGGTGCATTGCTAAAAATTGGTGAGTCTCAAAGGGAACATGCTAAAATTTTTAATCTCCTGAGGAACTAGAGGGGCTGGAGAAACTTCTTTGTTGTGGCATCAACATAGTTGGATCAGGACAAGCTATTGTTGATGTTCACTCCTAGGAACTTGAAGCTCCCAACCCTCTCAATGTCAACACTACTGATATAAATAGAAACGTGTGTCCTGCCTTCTTTTCCCCTTCCTGAAGTCAGTGATCAGCTCTTCGGACTTACTGACTTACCTACTGCAGTATGACAGACATGTAGCATCAGCGACACAAGAAAAACAGAAACTGAACATAAATTATATACAATAAAGAATATAATTAGATGCAAGGAAACAAAGCTCATTTTAGTGCAAAGTAGTTATAGAGGTCATAGCGGACACCAGTCCCTTTTAACAATTTCAAAACCCAAAGGGTTACACCCACCTGTGCAAACCACAACAGTCTAGCAACACAGTCACTTTGTTATTTCTTTTTTAAACTGTTTATTTGTTTACTTGCTTGTTTGTTTTTAACTTACAGTAATTTTTATGTCATATACTGTACTGCTGCTGCATATCAACAAATTTCATAAAGCTATGTCAATAATTATAAACCTGATTCTGATTCTAAGTGAAGTCTAGTCTACTTGGCTGTCCACCTTCTTACAACAGGATTACGGTATGGTCAGTGTAGCACGATCAGTGTTTATTCAAGGGCCACCCCATCCCTAAATTCACCCAACATATCAGGTAGTCAACAACAAAATTGAGTTGGAACAGAATAGAAAGTTTCAAAGATGAGTCCTTAGGACCCTAAACATTAAATGGCTTGATCAGCCCTGTGTACAACTGTGAAGAGCCAAATACTACAAACTGCAAAAATCAAACTGTTCTTCTGTACCAAAATACCTTTCTGCTCCGAAGCAAGTAAATCTGTTCCACAGGTTTTGGTTTGTGCTTATGTCCATCTGTGGAAATATTGACTGTTCGTCAATGGAACTAGGTTAAGAAAATCACCACTCTATTCATAATTAATGGAAGCTCACATTTTATTGTCTCTGCACAAACAACAATGGAACTATGTTGACCCTGGGCCAACAACCTAGAACATGAATTCTGCTGTTCCCTCTGTACCAATACTCAAGCGCACAACCTGTCCAATTTATAACACTGGAATAGGAGATCTCCGTTGGCCAGATGATTGATCCTTTCTTCACCCAGCCCTTGGCATGGGAGTTCTTCCTTGCAATGGTGGGTCTTTGAGAGAGTTGTTGCTGATAGCACCACCAAAGTATCCTGTTTTACAGTATATTTGTTCCTAATCATTTCAAATATTGCATTCCAATGTCATTGGCTGTAGAACATCTAATTAACCTTTAACACATTTTTATTGGTTCTGCTCTAGGCCAGCATACAGTTATTGCTCTCTCTCCGCAGCAAATGACAATCAGTAATTTATGGCTCTTTGTTCTCTTCAGTAACCAGCTTGAATCGCTCCAGACAGACATAGACCCCAACATACACAAACTTGCATGTTGCATTATATCAATGGCACCTCACAAATAACTTATAATTTGGAAATTTTATCTAGTCCAGCAGATTACCTGAAGCAAACACGTTGTTTTTACTTTAAAACACAGAAACTGAAGCAACTTTATCTCACAAAATGGAGGATGTAAAACAGTTCTACAAAATGGTGGCCTCCATCTCCAAGCACATGGCAGTAACAAAGAAAATTGATCTGTATGCCTCGACTGTTCTTGACCCATTTGAGTTCAATGTTTTCTTCCATATTGTAAATCCGCAATGGCCAACAGAAGAGTCTACAATTTCCACAATGGCCACCTCAGAACCCACAAAAATAGTGTGAAAACAAGTTACCCTAAGATTACCTCAGAAGAAGAAAGAAAAGATACCTGTTAGAGTAGGAAGTAGAAATAGGTCAGGACTGTATTTGGCATCCCTTGTGATTGAGTAAGTGACACATTTTTAAGTTCTTGTTCACAAAAATTGTTATTAGGACATCATGAATCACTTAGGCTGCACGAGTGAAGTTTCTTTACTGCTGTAAAGTAATTGAACTTTGCTCGTCAATTTACAGAGTCTGTTTCACAACGATTAATGAAGATTATGTCTCTAACCTACAGAAAAAAATGAGCAATTGCATTTATATCTCTGATGCTGCCTAACAAAGTTGTATGTATCAGGGATTAAAGAATTATAATCAAAGGATTATACTACAAACATACTTGGCTCCTGATTTAAATTGTCTATCACCTAGGGAAGAGAACTGATAGGCAGCACACCTGATTGCATGAAAACACTACTTAGCTATTCCGGTTTAGGGGAAAATGTGTCATCCTGGTCTCTGGTCTCCCTCCCATTTGAAGGATCAAAATGTTAGTTACATCCCCAATCAAATTTCAAAGCAGATTTATTTTGAAAGTACATACACTGTACATCACCACATACAACCGTGAGATTCCTTGTCTTCTGGGCATAATCAATAAAACCAATACCTATAATAGAATCAATGAAAGGCTACACCAACAGAGCAGACAGCCAGTGTGCAAAAGACAACAAACTATGCAAATACAAAAACAAAGAAAAAAATATATAAATTAATAAATAAACAATAAATATCAATAACATGAGATGAAGAGTCCTTAAAAGTGAATCCATAGGCTGTGAGAACTGTTCAGAGATGGGGCATGTGAAATTGAGTGAAATGATCTCCTCTAGTTCTGGATCTTGATAGTTCAGCAGTAATAACTGCTCCTGAACTTGGTAGTGTGAGTCCTAAGGCTCTGATGCATTTTTCCTGATGGCAGCCGCTAGAAGAGAGCATAACTTGGGTGGTGGACGACCCTGATGATGGATGCTGCTTTCTTATGAGAGTGCTCTGTGTAGATGTGCACAATTATAGGGAGGGCTTTACCTGTGACGGTCTGGGCCTTATCCACTACTTTTTGCTGATTTTCCATCCAAGAGTATTGGTGTTTCCATATACTCTCCATCACACATTTATAGAAGTTTGTCAGAGTTTTAGATGTCATGATGAATATTTGCAAACTTCTAAAGAAGTAGAGGCACTGCCTTGCTTTCTTAACAATTGTACCCAGGACAGCTCTTCTGAAAAGATAACACCAAGGAATTTAAAGTTACTGACTCTCTCCATCTCTGATTCCTCAATGAGGTCTGGCTCATGGATCTCCTGTTTCCTCCTGAAGCCAATAATCTCCTCCTTGGTCATGCTGAAATTGAGTAAGAGGTTGTTGTTGATGTACCAATCAGCCAGATTTTCAATCTCTCTCCTACCTGTTGATTCATTGCCACCTTTGATTTGGCCTTTGACAGTGTTGTTAGAAACTTGTGAACATAGAAACATAGAAAACATACAGCACAATACAGGCCCTTTGGCCCACAAAGCTGTGCCGAACATGTCCCTATCTTAGAACTACCTAGGCTTTACCCATAGCCCTCTATTTTTCTAAGCTCCATATAGCCATCCAAGAATCTCTTAAAAGACCCTATCATTTCCGCCTCCATCGCTGCAGCTGGCAGCCCATTCCATGCACTCAAAACTCGGCGTAAAAAAAAATTATCCCTGACATCTCCTCTGTACCTACTTCCAAGCACCTTAAAACTATGCCCTCTCATGCTAGCCATTTCAGCCCTGGGGAAAAGCCTCTGACTCTGAAATCAGTGCCTCTCATCATCTCGTACACCTCTATCAGGTCACCTCTCATTCTTCCCCACTCTAAGGAGAAAAGGCCAAGTTCACTCAACCTATTCTCATAAGGCATGCTCCCCAATCCAGGCAGCATCCTTGTAAATCTCCTCTGCACCCTTTCTATGGTTTGCTCATCCTTCCTGTAGTGAGGTGACCAGAACTGAGCACAGTACTCCAAGTGGGGTCTGACCAGGGTCCTATATAGCTGCAACGTTACCTCTCGGCTCTTAAAATCAATACTACGATTGATGAAAGCCAATGCACCATATGCCTTCTTAGCCACAGTGTTAACCTTCGTAGCAGCTTCGAGTGTCGTATGGACTTGAACCCCAAGATCCCTTTGATCCTCCACACTGCCAAGAGTCTTACCATTAATACTATATCCTGTCATCATATTTGACCAACCAAAATGAATCACCACCCACTTATCTGGGTTGAACTCCAACTTCTCAGCCCAGTTTTGCATCCTATCAATGTCCCGCTGTAACCTCTTACGGCCCTCCACACTATCCACAATACACCTAAACTTTGTGTCATTAGCAAATTTACTAACCCAACCCTCCACTTCCTCATCCAGGTCATTTATGAAAATATCAAAGAGCAGGGGTCCCAGAACAGATCCCTGAGGCACACCAATGGTCACCAGCCTCCATGCAGAATATGACCCATCTACAACCACTCTTTGCCTTCTGTGGGCAAGCCAGTTCTGGATCCATGAAGCAATGTCCCCTTCAATCCCATGCCTCCTTACTTTCTCAATAAGCCTTGCATGGGGTACCTTATCAAATGCCTTGCTGAAATCCATATACGGTCGGCCCTCCTTATCCGCAGATTCAACCAACCGCGGATTGGGAAAACCCAGAATTTCTCTCTCCAGCACTTGCTATTTGAGCACGTACAGACTATTTTTTCTTGTCATTATTCCCTAAACAATACAGCATAACAACTACTTACATAGAATTTACATTGTATTAGGTATTATAAGTAATGCAGAGATGATTTCAAAGTACGGGCAGTCCCCGGGTTATGAATGAGTTCTGTTCCTGAATCCGTCTTTAAGTCAGATTTGAAGGCTGAACAGGTACATCCGGTATTATTTAGCAGGCCAGGCAGCATCTATAGGGAGAAGCGCTGTCGATGTTTCGGGCCGAGACCCTTCGTCTGGACTAACTGAAAGGAAAGATAGTAAGAGATTTGAAAGTAGGAGGGGGAAGGGACAATGCGAATTGATAGGAGAAGACCGGAGGGGGTGCGGTGAAGCTAAGGGCCAGAAAGGTGATTGGTGAAAGTGATACAGAGCTGGAGAAGGGAAAGGATCATGGGATGGGAGGCCTAGTGAGAAAGAAAGGGGGAGGGGAGCACTAGTCGGAGATGGAGAACAGGCAGAGTGATGGGCAGAGAGAGAAAGAAAAAAAAGGGGATGGGGAAAACAAAACTAAATATATCAGGGATAGGGTAAGAAGGGGAGGAGGGGCATTAATGGAAGTTAGAGAAGTCAATGTTTATGCCATCAGGTTGGAGGCTACCCAGCTGGTATATAAGATGTTGTTTCTCCAACCTGAGTGTGGCTTCACCTTGGCAGTAGAGGAGGCCATGGATAGACATATCAGAATGGGAATGGGACGTGGAATTAAAATGTGTGGCCACTGGGAGATCCTGCTTTCTCTGGCAGACCGAGCGTAGGTGTTCAGCGAAATGGTCTCCCAGTCTGCATCGGGTCTCACCAATATATAAAAGGCCACACCAGGAGCACCGGACGCAGTATACCACACCAGCCGATTCACAGGTGAAGTGTCGCCTCACCTGGAAGGACTGTCTGGGACTCTGAATGGTGGCGAGGGAGGAAGTGTAAGGGCAGGTGTAGCACTTGTTATGCTTGCAAGGATAAGTGCCAGGAGGGAGATTGGTGGGAAGGGATGGGGGGGATGAATGGACAAGGGAGTTGCGTAGGGAGCGATCCCTGCGGAAAGCAGAAAGGGGGGGGGGAGGGAAAGATGTGCTTGGTAGTGGGATCCCGTTGGAGGTGACGAAAGTTACAGAGAATTATATGTTGGATCCAGAGGCTGGTGGGGTGGTAGGTGAGGACAAGGGGACCCTATCCCGAGTGGGATGGTGGGCGGATGGGGTGAGGGCAGATGTGTGGGAAATGGGAGAGATGCATTTGAGAGCAGCGCTGTTGGTGGAAGAAGGGAAGCCCCTTTGTTTAAGAAGGCTTCCCTTCTTCCACCATCAACTGAAGGAGATGTCTTCCTTTTTTAAACAAAGGGGCTTCCCTTCTTCCAGGTAGCCTCCAACCTGTTGGCATGAACATTGACTTCTCTAACTTCCATTAATGCCCCTCCTCCCCTGCTTACCCCATCCCTGATATATTTAGTTTATTTTTCCCCCATCCCCTTTTTTTCTTTCTCTCTCTGCCCATCACTCTGCCTGTTCTCCATCTCCCTCGGGTGCTCCCCTTCCCCCTTTCTTTCTCCCTAGGCCTTCCATCCCATGATCCTGTCCCTTCTCTAGCTCTGTACCCCTTTTGCCAATCACCTTTCTGGCCCTTAGCTTCACCCCATCCCCTCCGGTCTTCTCCTATCATTTCGCATTTTCCCTTCCCCCTTCTACTTTCAAATCTCTTACTATCTTTCCTTTCAGTTAGTCCAGGCGAAGGGTCTCGGCCCGAAACATCGACAGCGCTTCTCCCTATAGATGCTGCCTAGCCTGCTGTGTTCCACCAGCATTTTGTGTGTGTTGTTTGAATTTCCAGCATCTGCAGATTTCCTCGTGTTTGCGGTATTATTTAGCGTCATTTAGTAAAACATTTTTCTTAATATACAGGTAGTCCCCGAGTTATGACAACTTACAGACAACTCGTACTTACGAACTGAGGAAGGAGAATGCCAATGCCATTTTAAGTCGGATCGCAATGCCGTCCACCATTTTAAGTCATTGCCGTTGACATTATGTTAAGTGTTTAACGTTGTATTTGGCTTAAATTTTTCTTAGTAAGATTCACCCTGACCTCCCCCCCCCCCACCCTTTTCCGGTCGGCTAGTGGCGCAATGAGATCAGCGCCAGGCTCGAAGTGGAGGTTTCCGAGTATGATCCAATGACAGACCACTGCCGTGCCGGGTTGACGTTGATTCAGTGACTCCCATACCAACCATGTGTGTTGGTGTTGAGCTCACAACTCGACCTCGTAAAAAAAAAACACTGCCACCTCTGGTTTAAATACCCATGTGGAATATTGTGGAGGATCAAATACCAAAACCCAGCACAGCCCCACTTGTCCCATTTAGTTTGTCTCAGTGCAGTGGTCCTTAAGACCTAGCAGACCTTGGGAGCCGGCGGAGCTCGGGACCCGCCGCCCGCACTGTTTCTGTTCCATTGACGGGAAGCGATCGCGATTGAAAATAAAGTTGAAATAATAAAGCGTTTGGAAAGAGGTGAAATGCCATTGGTCATTGGAAAAGCATTAGGCTACAGTCGGTCAACGATTGGAATAATTTTAAAGGATAACGGATAAAGTGAGAATAATGGAGCATGTGAAAGGCCCTGCCCCGATGAAAACTACTATTATTACTAAGCAACACCCTGGATTAATTATTGGAATACATATGTTTCTTAAGTGTTTTATATGCATAGAAAGGTAAAATATGTACTATATACTAAGAGAAACGTTTGACTAACTGACGCTAAGTAATACTGGATATTCTTGTTCTGACTTACGTACAAATCTGACTTAAAGACGGACTCAGGAATGGAAATCGTACATAACCCGGGGACTGCCTGTAGAATATATATTTTACCTTTCTATGCATATAAAACTTAAGAAACATACGTATTTCAATAATTAAACCACTGCATTGCTTAGTAATAATTGTAGCTTTCATCGGAGCAGTGCCTTTCACATGCTCCATTAAAATTGTTCCGATCGTTGGCCGACTGTAGCCTAACGCTTTTCCAATAACCGATGGCGTTTCACCTCTTTCTGATCGCTTTATTACTTTCACCTTATTTTCAATCGTGATCGTGAATATTTTCGTGAACAGAAACATTATGGATTCTGAGGTGTGCCAGGTCCTAAAGTCCACTGCACTGAGAAAGGTTATATAAGCATCCACGATTTTTGGTATCCACAGGGGGTCTCAGAACCAATCCCCCGTGGATAAGGAGGACCAACTGTACACTACATCTACGGCTCTACCTTCATCAATGTGCTTAGTCACATACTCAGAAAGTTCAGTCAGGCTTGTAAGCAACGACCTGCCTTTGACAAAGCCATGCTGACTATTCCTAATCATATTATGCCTCTCCAAATGTTCATAAATCCTGCCTCTCAGGATCTCCTCCATCAACTTACCAACCACTGAAGTAAGACTCACTGGCCTATAATTTCCTGGGATATCCCTACTCCCTTTCTTGAATAAGGGAACAACATCTGCAACCCTCCAATCCTTTGGAACCTCTCCCATCCCCATTGATGATGCAAAGATCATTGCCAGAGGCTCAGCAATCTCCTCTCTTGCTTCCCAGAATAGCATGGTGTACATCCCATCCGGTCCCAGTGACTTATCCAACTTGATGCTTTCCAAGAACTCCAGCACATCCTCTTTCTTAATATCTACATTCTCAAGCTTTTCAGCCCACTGAAAGTCATCCCTACAATTGCCAAGATCTTTTTCAGTAGTGAATACTGAAGCAAAGTATTCATTAAGTACCTCCGCTATTTCCTCTGGTTCCATGCACACTTTTCCATTGTCACACTTGATTGGTCCTATTCTCTCATGTCTTATTCTCTTGCCCTTCACATACTTGTAGAATGCCTTGGGGTTTTCCTTAATCCTATCTGCCAAGGCCTTTTCATGGCCCCTTCTGGCTCTCCTAATTTCATTCTTACGCTCCTTTCTGCTAGCCTTATAATCTTGTCAATAAACTTGAATATGGCATTGGAACTGTGCTTAGCCTCAAAGCCTTAAGGGTAAAGCGAGGAGAGTAGGGGGCTAAGTATACAGTCTTGGGGTGCATGCTTGCTAATGAAGATTGTGGAGGGAATGTTGCTAATCTGAACCAACTGGGGTCTGCAAGTGAGGAAATTGAGGATCCAATTGCACTTGGAAGTGTTGGAGCCAAGGTCTTGAAACTCATTGACTTGTTTTGAGGGGATGATAATATTGAATGCCAAGTTTTATTCGATAACAAAAATTCTGATGTATGCATCCTTGCTGTCCAGATGTTCTGGGGTTGAGTGAAGAGCCATGAAATGGCATCTGCTGTGGACCCGTTGTGCTGATACATTAATTGGAGTGGATCAAAATCACTTCTCAGGTAGGAGCTGATCAGATTTTGGGACCAGCTCTGAAGGACAGGAAAGGGGTCTTCAGTTTCTGTCATTTGGCAGAGTTTTGCTTTGGGTTTTGGATGAGAAGGACTTGTTCTCTTAATACAAAAAGAAGAGGAGAATCTAGCATGTGTAATGTGGGATTGAAAGAAGAAAAGGTCTTAATTGGAGGTCAAGCCAGGAATACCTGCTTGTTATCAAAGGCCATGAGGTGAACGGGAGGTTAACATATTTTCCACTCTGAGAAGTGTCTGGCATTAAAAGAAGTAGACAATTGGGAAGGATATACAGTTCAATTCTTATACAAATAAGTGAATATAAGTTAAACAAAAAGGCAGAGTGAGTTTACAATGATTGATGGATATATTGATTATGCTGACATAGCTACATTTGTCCAAAAGTTAGGGAGTCAATAGACAAAACCGGATCATGAAATTTTGTTAACAGACAATAATGAATTGAAATAGATTTGGTAAACATTTAAAAAGACTGCGGTGTAAATTAATGTCACAGCTAACTGTGACATTTGTATGACTTCCAAGGAAAGAGTCTATGCGTCTTAGCAAGATCTAGGTAAAATCATCCATGCATTTATTTTTAGTAGGCTTGACTACTGTAATGGTGTTTTTACAGGTCTCTATAAAAAAATACTCAGACAGCTGCAGCTCATTCAGAACACTGCTGCTAGAGTCCTCACTAAGACCAAGAAAGTCGAACATGTCACTCCAGTTCTCAGATCATGACATTGGCTTCCTGTCCATCAGAGGATTGACTTAAAAATATTACTACTGAATGTTCAAGGAACAAAATACATCTTCGATCTCTTGCTGCACTATGAACCTTCCTGAGCTCTCAGGTCATCTGGAACGGATCTGCTTACAGTCCCCAGGGTCAAAACTAAACATGGTGAAGCAGCTTTTAGTTACTATCCTCCACATATCTGAAATAACCTTCTAGAGGATCTGAAGTCTGCCCCAACTTTAAGCTCTTTTAAATGGAGGCTTCATTTTTTTTTCTTTTTACTGTAGCTTTTAATTAAAATCTCCTGCATTGCAACTTCTATTTATCATATCTGCTTTATTGTGATTTTATTCTCTTCTATTACCTGAAATTTGATGCTTGATTTTTAAATTTTGTTCTATGTAAAGCATCTTGAAGTGTCATGTGCTTGAAAATTGCTACACGATTAAACTTGTTTGCTAAAGTCTAAATTCATATCTTACACACATTATTATGGGAAGATGCCATTTGGGTCCATGCCAGTTCCTAGGACAGCAATCTCATAGAAACTGGCATGGGCCCAAATTACATCCTTCTATAATAATGTTTCTAAGATATGAATTTAAGATTAAAATTTGACAAATCACTGTCTCTCCATTCTAACCTCAACTATCAGCAAATGGGTGGAAGGCATCACTGATGTTATCAAACTGTCTTTATGTGATTCTGGAACTGTTGGAGCCCATGGTTTGCAATTTGGAGATCTTTTGGGTGCTTAAGCGCTCTGCAGTCTTTGAAGGAATTCCAGGAGACAGAAGCAGCATACGACAACCTCATGCTGAGAAGGCTGCGAGCTGATGTTCAACTCCATTTTGCCAATTAGAACTTGCATTGTTCACTGATTAAAGTGACGAGGGAGATTGAAATGGTGGCTGCCTGCCTTTTTAACGCTGGGGGATCACACTGCTGCTGGAGAAGGGAGACTCTCTTTTTATTGCTGGTGAGATGGTTCTGCTACGGAGAAAGAGAATGTTGCCTGGGTTTTCTGCATTTTGGATGTGGACTTGGACTGTGGACTTTCTTCAGTCTTATGGATTTTTTTTTGTATTCTCTGTTCTTTGCCCAATCTTTCTCATTCTTTTGTGTGCGGAGGTGGAGGGATTTGGAGGTTGATGATCACACTGCTGTTCTTTCCATTTTTGGTTTTATGGTTACCTGAAGAAGAAGAATTTCAGCATTGTATACTTTGATAATAATAAATTAACCTTGAACCTTTATTCATCAAAACCCCTTAGTGATACCCAACCTGGGTTTCAGGGAGTTATATTCTCTATGACCTCATTACAGTTTTTGTCAAGATATAAACAACGTACAAACAGTTAAGTTGAATTGACAAGTTGAATGGTAAACAGTAAGGAGTTCTGGTAAAATCATTGTTGATGGACATCAAGGGGGATGGAATCATACTTAGCAAATAGAAGGATGGCCGTGTCGACTCGACTAAAACGCACCACTGAAAGTATTTCTTTCAACATCATTGTAAGCGTAGTGGTGTTCAGTGATTTGTTTTTTAAATTACCATAAGAATAAAAGTAAGGATCTTAGCAGATTATTGCAGCACTTTAAGGCTATAAGGAGAGACCTGACAACTAAAGACCAATTAGCCTAACTACCATGGTAGGTAAGATGCTGGAAAGTATATTCAGAAAGGCTGGGGTTGATCAGGGGTAACTAGCAGTGCTTCATGCATTGGAGATCTTGACTTACAAATTTGACTGATTTTTTAGATGAAGTGACAAGGAAGGTTGATGAGGGGAGGGAGGTAGACACCACACCCATAGATTTCAGTAAGGCTTTACATAAGATTCTGTATGGTGAGATGCTCTGGAAGGTTAGATCATATAGTATTCAAGAAGAGCTGGCAAGCTGGATATAAAATTTGCTGCATCATGGGACATACGGTAAATGTAAAAAATTATTATAGATATAGGTGAAGTAGAAAGCCAGTACCTTTTCCCAGCATGGCAATGGCTAATATGACAGGTCATCATTTCCAGGTGTTTGGAAGAAAGTATAGAGAGGATGGCAGAAATAGTTTTTATTAACTGTACTGTTCTATCTTCTTTTTTTAAAATATTTTTTTTATTGAATTTTCAAATAGTTACAAAGGAAAAAAAAATCAACCCCCCCTCCCCTTAACCCCTCTCCCCTAACATATCCCTGTAGAAAGAGAAAAAAAAAGAGAGAATAAAAAAGAAAGAAAGAATACCTGGATATCGGAAGATCTCCACATGCTCCACGGAGTTCGTAATAGCTTTAGTATATATATTTATTTATTTCCCCAAATAACCAATAATTTTATCTTCGGAGCACCTATATATTTAATCCTATCTTTTGTAAATAAGGGCGCCACATTTTCAGAAATATTTCATATTTATCTCTTAAATTATAAGTATTTTTTTCAAGTGGAATGCAGCTGAAAATTTCATTCTTCCAACAATCTATACTTAAGTATGAATCCAATTTCCAAGTAACTGCAATAGTCCTTTTGGCTACTGCCAATGCAATTTTTATGAATTCTTTCTGATATTTATTCAGTTTGGATTTCGGTTTTATCCCTTCAATATCGCCTAGTAAAAATAATGTTGGATTATGTGGAAGTTGTGTTCCAATAATTTGTTCCAATAAAACTCTTAAATTTGTCCAAAAAGGTTGAATTTTAAAACAAGACCAAGTAGAGTGTAAATTTCTTGATTACATCGGAAACATTGATCAGATAAATTTGGGTTTAATTTATTTATTTTTTGTGGTGTAATATATAATTGATGTAAAAAATTATATTGCACTAATCTTAACCGGACATTTGTAGTATTTGTCATACTGTCAAGACATAGTCTTGACCAACTTGTTTCTTCAATTTTAATATTTAAATCACTTTCCCATTTTTGTCTTGACTTATGAATTCCTTGCTTAATTGCCTGATTTTGAATCAAACTATACATACAAGAAATAATTTTTTTAAATTTTTCCTTTTTGAATTAAAGTTTCTATTTCATTAGGTTTTGGCAATAACATTGTTTGACCCAATTTATCTCTTAAATAAACCCTTAATTGGAAATAACAAAAAAGAGTGTTGTTTCATATTTTGTATTTATTCTTTAATTGATCAAATGACATTAATATACCTCCTTCAAAACAATCTCCTATATATCTAATCCCTTTTTGAAACCAATTGTATAAAAGTTGGTTATCCATTGTAAAATGAATAAGTTTATTTTGAATTAGAGGTCTCTTTGCTAATAAAGATTTCTTTATCTCATCATCAACATTTATCTTATCCCATAAATCAATCAAATGTTTTAATATAGGAGATTCTTGCTTTTCCCGTATCCATTTAGATTCCCACTTATATATAAAATCTTCTGGTATATTTTCTCCTATTTATCTAATTCTATTCTAATCTATGCTGATTTATCTTCGTCAAAAAAGGATGCAATAAATCTAAGTTGATTTGCTTTATAATAATTCTTAAAGTTTGGAAGTTGTAACCCTCCTAGGTCAAATTTCCATGTCAATTTTTCCAACGATATTCTTGACATCTTGCCTTTCCAAAGGAACTTCCTCACACATTTATTTAACTCTTGAAAAAACTTCTGCGGTAATTGTATTGGCAGTGTTTGGAATAAATATTGTAATCTAGGGAATATATTCATTTTTACAGCATTTACTCTGCCTACTAATGTTATTGGTAATGTAATCCATTTATCAAGATCTTCTTGAATTTTTTTCAATAATAGTAAATAATTTAATTTATATAAATTCTTTATATCATTATCAACTCTTATACTTAAATATTTTATACCATTTATCGGCCATCTAAATTGAGTTATTAGTCGACATTGACTATAATCTCCTTTAGTAAGGGGTAGAATTTCACTTTTATCCCAATTTATTTTGTAGCCTGATATTTTCCCATATTCTTCCAATCTAGAAGATAATTTACGCAGCGAATACAATGGGTTTGTTAAATAAAGCAAAACATTGTCAGCAAATAAATTAATCTTATATTCCTCCTGGTTAACTCTGAAACCCATAATATCCTGGTCCGTTCTAATTAATTCAGCTAATGGTTCTATCGCCAACACAAATAGGGCAGGTGATAATGGACAGCCTTGTCTAGTTAACCTTGTTAACTGAAATGATGTTGAAATTTGACCATTTGCCACTACTTTAGCTTTGGGATTAATCTATTTTATAAAAGATACTCCTAATCCATGTTTTTCCAATACCTTAAATAAAAAATCCCATTCCAATCTATCAAATGTTTTTTCTGCATCTAAGGCAACTGCCACACTCATTTCCTCCCTCTTTTGTGCCAAATGAATTATGCTAAGTAACCGAATTACATTATCTGCCGATTGTCTATTTTTGATAAATCCTGTTTGATCCATATGTATTAATTTTGGTAAGTATTTAGATAATCTATTAGATAAAATTTTTGCTATTATTTTATAGTCGTTATTCAACAAAGAAATAGGTCTATATGATGTTGGCTTTAAAAGATCTGTATCTTTTTTTGGCAATACTATTAAAATAGCTGTCGAAAAAGATTCTGGAAGTTTATGCGTACTTTCCACTTGGTATATTAACTCCATAAAAGGAGGAATTAGTAAATCTTTAAACTTTTTATAAAATTCGGGCGGAAAACCATCCTCTCCTGGGGATTTATTACTCTGAAGTGATCCTAAAGCTTCTTCGACCTCTTTTAATGTAAAAGGCATATCTAATCCCTTCTGTTCTTCCGAATTCAATTTTGGAAGAGTTATTTGTGATAAAAACCTTTCTATCTCAACATTATCATTTTGTGATTCTGATTGATACAATTCAGAATAAAAATTCTTAAAAGTTTCATTAATTTCTAAAGGTTTATAAGTAATTTTATTTACACTTGTTCTAATTGTATTTATCGTTTTGGAAATCTGATCTGTTTTTAACTGCCAAGCAAGAATTTTGTGTGATCTTTCACCTAGTTCGTAATATCTCTGTTTAGTTCTCATAATTGCTTTTTCTGTTTGGTATGTCTGAAGTGTATTATATTGTAACTTCTTGTTAACAAGTTGTCTTCGTTTTTCTTCTGTCATATATCTTTGAGATTCTTTTTCTAATTTTGTAATCTCTTTTTCCAATTGATCTATTTCTACCATATATTCCTTCTTAATTTTAGAAGTATAACTTATTATCTGGTCTCTCAAATATGCCCTCATTGCTTCCCATACTATACATTTATCATCAACTGAATGTAAATTTGTATCTAAAAAAAAACTGAATCCGCTTTTTCATGAAATCACAAAAATCTTGACGTTTTAATAATATTGAATTAAATCTCCATCTGTAAATCAATTCTTCTTTATCCATCATTATCATTGTCATTGTCAAGGGGGAATGATCTGACAATATTCTTACTCTATATTCCATATTTTTCACTCTGTCTTGAAGATTCATTGATAATAGGAAAAAATCTATCCTTGAATAAGTTTTATGTCTATTTGAATAAAATGAGTAATCTCTTTCTTTTGGATTAATTCTTCTCCATATATCAATCAAATTTAAATATTTCATCAATGATAAAGTTAATTTTGCTACTTTGATTTTGTAACAACCTTTGTTGATCTATCTAAAACTGGGTCTAGACAAAAATTAAAATCTCCACCTATTAATATTTTGTCATGTGCATCAGCCAAATTCAAAAAGGCCTCATTTGTATAAATTTTACATCATTTTCATTTGGTGCATAAATATTCATAAGAGTCCATAGGTCTGAAAAAATTTGACAATGTATAATTACATATCTCCCCGCAGAATCAATTAATACATTTTGTATTTTAATAGGTAAAGTTTTGTTAACCAAAATTGCAACTCCCCTCGCCTTTGAATTAAATGAAGCTGCAATAACATTTCCGACCCAATCTCTCTTTAATTTCTGATGTTCTATCTCTGTTAAGTGTATTTCTTGTAAAAAAGCTATATCTATTTTCACTTTCTTAATGTATGTTAAAATTCTTTTTCTTTTCACTGGTCCATTAAGCCCATTAACATTAAAACTTTAAAAATTCAGTAAATTAGTCATTATTTTTAACAGGGTTACTCCAGTCTATAGTAATACCTAACTTTTCAACTTTCGTAGTACCTTGGGGAATCTTTTTAAAATTCTCTGTGTTGCTATGTGTCTCCCCCCGCCCCCCCCCCCCCGATTGTCCAGGCAAAGAAAGAAAGATTAAAGAAAAATAGATTATAAAGAAAAAATTAACAAAATACCCCCCTACTAATGTTGTGAATAAAAAAACACAACATTACCCCCCTCCGTTGTACGGGTCATGGCAATCACCATGATTACACACGTGAATCCTGTAGCAATCGATCCGAAGTTCCCCCAGCTCCCCTGTAACATAAAGAAGTATATATGAGAAGAAAAAATTATATCACTACCTTCGATTAATATTTCTCAAATTTTTACCTTTCTCCCCCTGTATCATATAATTAAGAATATATTTAAATATTCTTCTGTCCTTAAACATCCATCAACTCCATTCACTGTCCCTGTCTTCATCTTTAATCCATTTCACTTTTAAATCTCTGGCTGTGATTAGCGAATATTTGGGAGTTCTTGTGCAAATTCTTCCGCATCCTGATAATCAGTAAAAAAAACTTCTTTTTCCGTCATTCCAAAAAATTATCAGGGTTGCCGGGTGGCGCAATATGAATTTATAACCCTTTTCCCATAAAACTTTTTTCGCTGGGTTAAATTCTTTCTTTCTCTTCAAAAGGTCATAACTTATATCAGGATAGAAAAGAACTGTTTTCCCTTCTATCATCAATGGCCCGTTTCTCTTTCTGGCACGTTGGGCAGCCGCCTTCAGGATCTTTTCTTTATCTTGATATCTTAAGCATTTTATCAAGATTGATCGTGGGCTTTAATCAATTTGAGGTCTTGATTTTAAGGCTCTGTGAGCCCTTTCAATTTCAATTAACTGGGTTCCTTCTTCCATTTCCAAAATTTCTGGAATCCATTTTTGAAAAAAATGTATTGGATCCTCTCCCTCTATACCTTCTTTAAGTCCAACAATCTTAATATTATTTCGTCTGCTAAAATTTT
Organism: Hemitrygon akajei; assembly: GCF_048418815.1. Classification (NCBI taxonomy): domain Eukaryota; kingdom Metazoa; phylum Chordata; class Chondrichthyes; order Myliobatiformes; family Dasyatidae; genus Hemitrygon; species Hemitrygon akajei. The sequence goes on from NC_133125.1 coordinate 114,269,713, forward strand.
CAAGTACATCCACTTTTTCCAATAACCATTTTCTTTCTGATGTCCAGGCAGAAATATTATCTTCCATTTTATTCATTCTATCAATGGTATCTCCCATTGTTTCTTCCAAGTTTTTAATTTTCTTGTCCATTTTGTCCTGTCTTTTCATCATTTTATCAAACATAATCTTCATATTTTTAATATCTTTTTATTACTTTTAATGCTTTTAATTCATGCTTTATTTGCACCAAAGATTTTTTAATGTCTCCAATATCACCTCCAACCTCTTCCTGTTGCTCTTCTTTATTTGTCTCTTCATCTTCGTCTGAATTATCCAGAGAATCTGGTTCCACCTCATATTCACTTTCACTTTCGGTTCCGATCATAGCTGGGATTTGTAGTTTGGGTTGCTCGTGTTTGCGCATGCCCCTTCCTTCATGCATGCACAATTCCTGTTGCTCTTTTTTTTTGGAAACGGTTGATGTTGCCACAGTTTCCTGTTCTGTATCGCCGGAGGTAAAATGCACTTGAGCCCGAGGCTCTTTCATGGCGGCCGGCCTTGATTCTTTTCCAACTTGTGTTGTCTTCAAAGTAGTAGTTTTCTTCTGCTTCTGTTTAGGAGACATATCTTAAGACAATCCTGAGTATTTTATAAGTAATTTTTAAGTAATTAGAGAAGGGATTCTTAGTCAGGTGATGCAATCGATGATCTTAGTAGGGTTCATATTTGGTATTGTTTAAATCAGTGATCAGGGAATAGATGATAGCGGTCTGTGAAAGATGCTTGGGAAGGATGTTTTAATCATTGGATATCAATCATGATTCACTAGCTATGGATTATTCTGATGTCCAGATTCCCAGTGGTTGATGAGTTAGTGCCCAATGCAGTATAATTAATGTTTTTTGAAGAATGTCAATAGAAATTTGCATGGGAGGAGGTCAAGCAAGAGACATAACCATGGATGGAGCTGCTCTAGGTAAGATGGTACAACTGAGGGACATGAAGGAGAGTCATATGTGTATTTTACTTAGAAGACGCCTACTGTTATGTTCCCAAGGTAAGTCTGGGAACTGTTCAAACTGTTCTTGATTTTCTGTGAGACTTTAATCTTCTTTAAATTTGTATGTACAGTATATCACATTAAATCACTACAAATTCTCAGTACTTATAAGAACATATCAAAAAGAAGGTACTGTAAATAATTTTGTTTCATGCATTATTATAGACAACTGAATTAAAATCTGAAAAGATTTTTGAGATTTGAATATTTACTTGCAAGAAGGTTGGTACTGTTGTATAATGTCAGAAATACTTGCAAGTAAAGATAATGCACTGTACATCTTTAATAGTGCATGACAGAATAGTTCTGAGCCATTGGGTGTTACTGGCCTGATACACCAGAGGCCCTTCTTTTGTAATCTATGACGTTACTGACTGCCTTCAGTCCTCATTTCAAGTGGTGCTTCATGCTGAAATTTTCATTATTTGTTCATGAAGGGCAGAAGGTGGTCATCAGAAATTTTCTTGTCCAGATATGACCTGATGTCATGGAATTTTCACGGAGCTTGGAGTCAGTGTTGAGGGTTTCCTTATCCTTTCAGTTGTGTCTCACTACACTGCTATTATCAATAATACTGTTGTGCCAGCGAAGCTGGGTAGCCCCAAGTACAACAAAGAATAAATCTGGGACAGCATAATGCCTTCAAGTATGATGCAACAAGCTGAAGCTAGAATTTTCCATCAGACAAAGTCCTTAATTTTAATACGTGCAAACAGCAGAACAATCCAGGGTTGACTGATCTGTGATTGTCTCAATATGCCTATTGCAATCTCTTTTTCTAATTATTTACCCCCATTCTTCAATTCCCTAGTTGGAGGATGGGGGTATTGGGAAGAGATACTTGCAAATATCTCCTCTCAGATGTACAGGATGTGGAAAAAATGCTCCACCTGCAAAAGCCAAACCATACCTCTGAATTTCCATTCTCTCTATTGGAGACTCTATAAAAGCTGATATCGACCCTCTTTTAAGAAACTCAGGCCAGAAGTTAATTTTTCATTGGTCACTGATAAACTCAACCTCAGAAAGCGGCAATGGTTGAAAATTGTGGCTAAAGTATCAACTAGCATATTAGTAAATTTAAAGGTATAACCTGAATGCCATTGGTGAATATATTTCTTGGTTGAATCCAACTACATTGATAGAATGGATGTTTACTTATTTATATGTTTGGAAATACAGTGCACAACAGCCTCTTCTGGCACACCGAGCCATGGCACAAAGCAGCTCACTGAGTTAACCCTGGCCTAATCACTGGACAACTTAACAATGACCAATTAACCTGCTAAGCATTTTGTCTTTAGATTATGGGAAGAAGCCAGAGCACACGGAGTAAACCATAATGCTTCAATAGAAGAATGTATAAAATTTCTTACAGAGGATGCTGGAACTGAACCCCAGACTCTGAGGCCTGAACTGTAATAGTGTCGCAGCAATCACTATGCCACTGTGGTAGCATGTTGTTTAGATTATACAGGTTGCCTTCAAAGTGGAAGAATTGTTCTGAATATGTAAGGCATTTTCTATAAGTCATTGCAATTCTTCTGGTCATTTTAAGCTATGGGAATTTGATGGTTATATGTTTTCATAGCTCAGGTGTTTGATTTGAAATGGTGCATTTACTGCACACAAACTGGCCATTTATGCCAATTGCTCAATGGAGTTTACGCTTCATCAAAAATCTTCCAACCAAGTTCTTCTTAATATATTGCGATATTCATCTATTTCTTTCTTTTTTCCCTCTGACCTTCAGTATGATCCTCATAAAATTATCCATGTAATTTATTTATCTCATCTAATTTACATATGAAACAAATTATTCATTGCCACCACTCTCTCAGGAAGTAAGGCTCTGTTAAGTTGCTCTTTTAAATTTGTGGCCTTTAGCTTTGCTCTCCATTTCTGCACCTGGAACTGTTTCCTAGTCTTAGGGTACCTTCAGCCTTTCTGTCTGCCAAAGAAAATATCCTTGTCCTTTTAGTCCAGTTTGCTCTTCTACTACAATCAGGCTACTGAACTGACGTGAATTACTTCATTTAGTACTACTCTGAACTGATACTATGATCTGCAGAGACATCTTCAAGAAATCTTTACAACTCATAATCTCAGTATGAATTTTTATTTGCACAGTTTGTCTTCTTTTGCACATTAGTAGTCTTTCAGTATTTGTCAGTTTATGCATAGTTTTTCAGAAATTCTATTGTATTTCTTTTGCTTTTCTGTGATGCCTGGAAGAAAATAAATCTAATTGTACAATATGGTATTATATATGTACTTTGATATTAATCTATGTTGAACTTTGCACTTAGAACTATTTGATTTCTGGTATCATTCTTCTAAATCATGTTTGTACCTCTGCATCCTTTCTATAATGTAGTAACCAGAACTGAACGTGGAGCACTATTTGCCATCTAACAAAGATTTCACACAAATTGAACATAAATCTTTTACATTGACAGCTGACTCCAGATAGTTTGATGCCCAGTGTGAGATCCCCAACTACAACCAGCATGCCTACAATTGCATTTCTCACCTTATGACACTGATGACAGGACTCTTCATATAAACTGTGCAATGTAACTGTATTAAGGGTTGTTTCAAATTGACGAAACATCTCAAATATTTGGAATTCAATAAATGCAAAACAAAACATAATGAAAATGTCAATTCAACTTGATATTTAAAATCAGTATCATGCAACAAGTATTTTGTGAAATAATTGTTATTGACAAGTATTTTTTATAGGAAATTAAACAGTGAATGATACTTTGCTATTTAAAATGTACCAAAAAACCCATTCACTCAATTATTGACATACTAGTTGTTTGCAAAACATGTCAAGTTGTCTTAAAAGTAACATATTTTATGCTGTTTAACTGACTCCAGTCATACTGGGCAAGCAATGGGAACTGCTTGAATAAAATTAAACATGCAAACACATTTTATTTTTTCTCCCTGAAGCTTTTTGTTCTTATGTCGTTTAATTATACCAACATGTGGGTCCTTAATAAATTTATTCTTTCTTTGGTATAAAAGGGGTGATTGATAAGTTTATGGCCTAAGGTAGAAGGAGATGAGTTATACAGCTCTCGTTCCATGCACCTGCAGTTCAACTCTTTGAGTGATTATGCAGGAAGTTTGTAGTTAATAGCTCATCAGTTAATAACTCATCAGGGTGATTGATAAGTTTGTGGCCTAGGGTAGAAGGAGATGAGTTAGAAACTTCTAACTTTCTGTATAATCACTCAAAGAGTTGACCTGCATGTGCATGTAACGAGAGCTGTACAACTCATCTCCTTCTACTTTAGGCCACAAACATATCAGTCACCCCTCGTAGATGCTCTGAAGAGGGCTCACTGGCAGAAAAGAGATTATCAAAGAGACCAGCAGCAACTTAAAGGTTCGCATATCAGATTTTTTTTCTGATGTCACACTGCATGGTAACTACCATTTTAGGTTGCAATTTCCATGCTAACTACCATGTACCATCTACTGTACATTAATCCAAATTACCAAGACATGATCCATAGGCTTATGCACTATTAGAGCACCTGCCTCCATGATCTTCTCAGCCAATGCATTTAAGCTTCCAATCATCCTCTACCTGATAGGCTGATTTTCCTCACTTCCCCACTAATCATCTCCTTTCTCTCTTCAGAGGTTTGTCCACTCTCTTTAGATGTCTCATCATGGGAAACTTTTCTCACCGTTCTCCTTATCTATACTTCTCATAATATTGCATGCTTCTTTCAGGACTCCCTCAGCCCTCTCTGCTCCAAGGGACACAAATCCAGCTCAGCTCACCTCTCTTCACAACTTGGAGAATTCCCTCTATATTCTCTCTAAGGCAATCATAAGACCATAAGACATAGGAAGAATTAGACCATTCAGCCCATTGAGTCTGCTCTGCCATTCCATCATGCCTGATCTCGGATCCCACTCAGCCCATACACCTGCCTTCTCACCATATCCTTTGATGCCCTGACCAATTAGGAAACAATCAATTGCCATTATAGATATATGCATAGACTTGACCTTCACTGCAGTCTGTGGCAGAGCATTCCACAGAATAACTATCTGGCTAAAAAAATTCTTCCTGACTTCTATCTAAAGGATCGCCATCAATTTTGAGGTTGTACTGCCTAGGTCTGGATACCCCACCTTAGGAAACATTCTCCCTACATCCACCCTATCCAGTCCTTGCAGCATTCAGTAGATTTCAATGAGATCCTCCCACATTCTTCTAAATTCCAGTAAGTATAGGCCCAAAACTACCAACTGCCTCCATATGTTAACCCCTTCATTCCCAGGATCATCCTTGTGAACCCCCTCTGGACAGACCCAATGACAACAAATCTTTTATGAGATATGGGGTCCAAAACCATTGACAATACTCCAAATGCAGCCTGACTAATGACTTTTAAAGGTTCAGTATTATTTTCTTGCTTTTATATTCTATTTTACTTGAAATAAATGTCAACATTGCATTTGCCTTCTTTACCACAGACTCAACCTCTAAATTAACCTTCTGTGAGTCTTACCTGAGTACTCCAAAGTTCCTCTGCACTTTGGATGTTTGATCCTTCTCCCCATTTAGATAATAGTCTGCACTATTGTTCCTTTTACCAAAGTGCATTATCACACATTTCCCAACACTGTATTCCATCTGCCACCTTTTTGTCCTTTCTTCCATTGTCTATGTCCTGCTGAAATCATATTGCTTCCTCAACACTACCTACCCTTCCACCTATCTTTGTATCATCTCCAAACTTTGCCACGGTGCCACCAATTCTTTTATCTAAATCATTGAAAAAAACAATGTGAAAAGCAGCGGTCCTAATACTGACCCCTGAGGAACACCACTGGTCACCAGCAGCCAACTAGCCACTTCCTCAAAGAACTCTAATAGATTTGTCAGGCAAGATTTCCCTTTACAGAAACCATGCTAACTTTGACTTACTTTATCATTAGTCTTCAAGTACCTTCAAACCTCATCCTTAATAATAGACTCCAAAATTTTCCCAACCACTGACGTAGGCTAACTGGCCTATAATTTCCTTTCTTTTGCTTTCTTCCCTTTTTAACAAGTGGAGTGACATTTGCAACATTCCAGTCCTCCAGGACCATGGCAGAATCAAGTGATTCTTGAAAGATCATGACCAATGCATCGGTTATCTCTTCAGCAACCTCTCTCAGCACTCTGGGGTGTAGTCCATCTGGTCCAAGTGACTTATCCACCTTAAGACCTCATGTCCTTTCTGTGTACCAGACTGCACACAATACTCTAGCTATGGCTTAATGAAAGTCTTATTTTTGTAACATACTTTTTCCTCAACCCACCACTTTTATAATTTATGCCCTGGCTAATAGTAGCCAAAACCCCACTTGTCTTCTTCACCATTTTATCAACCTGTGCAACCACTTTTAGGGACCTTGGACTTACACATCAATGTCTCTCTGTTCCTCAATATCCTTATTGTATGTCATATTTATTATGTTCTGTAACTCCAAAAAATTAATCAAAAGAAAAATGCAGGAGCTGGAGATACTTGTGTACATAATTTCTTTTCTTTAGTGAGGCTCTCACATATGCCATGGTGGAGTATTAGCGTATGCCATTCACTGACTTCTTATATATAACCTGTAATGAATTATGCAACAAACAAGAATACTTAATAAAACATTATATTTACAATATTACTCAAATATTTCTAAAATATTAAATGCACTACACACCTCCCTGCTTAGTTATGAACTCCATTTCAAAACTGAATGCATCTCAAATCAAATATTGAATGTATTGTCTCTAGTCATTTTATATACTCAGTACACTATATAATGCACCTGCTATATGGACATCCACAGCATAGTAAATTTTAAATTGTCCCTTTCAGTCATAATGCTTTATTAACTGTGGCAGATTTTTTACTCTTGTGGGTTAACGTCTTTCCTGAAAAGGGTGGTTCACTCTGCTTGGCTGGTGAAGCAATTGCTTGATCTGGGCCTTCTTCTGTGGTGGTTGTAGGAGTTGACTCTGGTAATGCAGAAAATGGTTCTGACAGTTCTGGACACTTCTTCAGGATGTACTGGCATCCGGAACAGTGTATTGCAAGGTATTTGCTCTGCTGATCTATCCCAGGCCACCAGACAAAGCTTTGAATGAGCATATTGACCAGCACGTACAGTAGTGCTAGAAAGTTAATGAACCTGTAGCACTTTCTCTATTACTGCATAAATATGACCCAAAATGTGAACAGATCTTCATGTAAGTCCTAAAACTAGATAAAGAGAACCCAATGAAATAAATAACAGACAAATATTATACTTGTTCATTTACTGATTGAGAAAAATGATCCGATATTACATGTATTTGTTGGAACGAGTATGTGAACCTCTGGGGCAATGCCTTCTACACAAGCTGTTGGAGTCAGGTTTTCCAATCAATGAGATGAGTTAGAGGTGTGGGTTTTAGAGTTGTCTTGCCCTATAAAACAGACACACAAAGTCAGGTTACTGACAGAGCCTACTCTTCTTGAGGAAAATCTGTTTATGTGCACCATCAAAAGAACTTTCAGAGGACCCTAGAAGAAGAATTGTCAAGGTACATTAAGCTGGAAAAGGCTAAAAATGTATTTCTAAAGACCTGAGTGTTCATCAGTCCATAGTAAGAAAAATTATCTACAAATGGAGGAAACTAGAAAAGACTCCACACTGTCTCAGGTCTACATAGCAATTTAAAATGGCTAGAATATGAGGCAGAAATTCCAGTTCTCCCATTTTAGTAGCACTGGGATGAACTTGCCATTGACAGGAGCTGCCTTATGAGAGGATTGAAAGTTTGTTGTACCATCCAAGCTGAGAGCTAAAGTTTTGGAAGTTCTCAGGAAAGACGTTAACCCACAAGAGTAAGAAATCCACCACAGTGAATAAATCATTATGACTGAGAGGGACAATTTAAAATTTACTATGCTGTGAATCCAACCAATCAGCTGTTTCACTGCAGTTTTCTGTTAAATATTTGCTGACCACTCTAAAGTCTCCTCTAGAATTCAGATCCTTTCTTGTTGTTTGGACTAAGACTGTGATGTGATCTGGAGCCAAATGATTCTGATGAAACTTAATGACTTTGAGTGCCACTGACATTGAGGATGGTGATTTCCTTACCACTTGGTTTTCCCCTTTAGCAGATCAGTTATCTGCTACCAGAATCAGAATCAGGTTTATTATCACCAGCATATGACGTGAAATTTGTTAACTTAGCAGCAGCAGTTCAATGCAATACATAATCTAGCAGAGAGAGAAAAAATAATAATAAATTAAATAAAGCAATAATAAATAAACAAGTAAATCAATTTCGTGTATTAAACAGATTTTTTTTTAAATGTGCAAAAACAGAAATAGTGTATATTAAAAAAAGTGAGGTAGTGTCCAAAGCTTCAATGTCCATTTAGGATTCGGATGGCAAAGGGGAAGAAGCTGTTCCTGAATCACTGAGTGTGTGCCTCCATGACTAAATGTGACGGGACTTCAAATCTTTTGCCCAGATGGTTGGAACCTCTGTCATATTTCAATGCATGGGGCTTTTTTTTTTACTGTTTAATAAGCATTTATTCCTATGTTGTTGCGTCATTAGGTGAGTTCATAATTTTTAGCTCTGCCTAGTGTTTTGTGAGTTTGCATTTAATGCAATCCTCATTGAATGAAGCTTAATCCTCTGGATTGACTGTAATTGTGGAATGAGTTATAAGCATACAGATTGTAGTGGAGTACCTGTGTAATGCCAATGGTCCAAAGTATCTTGTCGATGTCCAGTTCTAAACTGTACAATCTATTCAGCATCTATCCCCTTCTGTACATTTATGCAATGCCTATAAAAAGTATTCACCCCACTTGGAAGTTTTCCTGTTTTATTGCTTTACAACATTGAATCACAATGGACTTAGTCTGGCTTTTTTTAACACTGATCAACAGGAAGGTGCTTCCGTGGCAAAGTGAAAACAGAATTCTGCAAAGTGATTTAAATTAATTACAAATATAAAACACAAAATATTTGTTTTCTTAAATATTCACTCCCTTCAGGTCAGGATTTAGTAGATGCACCTTTGGCAGCAATTACAGCCTTGAGTCTGTGTGGATAGGTCTCTATCAGCTTTGCACATCTGGACACTGCAATTTTTCCCCATTCTTCTTTACAAACCTGCTCAAGCTCTTTCAGATTGCATGGGGATCATGAGTGAACAGCCATTTTCAAGTCCAACCACAAATTCTCAACTGGATTGAAGTCTGGACTCTGACTTGGCCACTCTAGGACATTAACTTTGTTGTTGTTTTTAAGCCATTCCTGTATAGATTTGATTTATGCTTGGAGTCATTATCTTGCTGGAAAGCAAATCTTCTCCCAAGACATAGTTCTCTTGCAGACTGCATCAGGTTTTCCTCCAGAATTTCCCTGTATTTTTGCTACATTCATTTTATCCTCTACCTTCACAAGCCTTCAAGGGCCTGCTGTAGTGAAGCAGCCACCACCATACTTCACAGTAAGGATGGTGTGTTTTGATGATGTGAAAATCATCTGGCTTATGCTTAAGTGGTTCATGTGGCTCATGGCCAAGTGGTTAAGGTTTTGGACTAGCGAACTGAAGGTCGTGAGTTTGAGCCCCAGCTGAGGCAGCGTGTTGTGTCCTTGAACAAGGCACTTAACTACACATTGCTCTAGTCCACCTAGCTGAAAATGGGTACAGGCAAAATTCTGAGGGTTAACCTTGTGATAGACTGGCGTCCTATCCAGGGGGAAGTCTCGTACTCTCAGTTGCTTCACGCCACGGAAACCGGCATAAGCACTGGCCTGATGAGTCTATAAGGCTTGGGACAGACTTTAACTTTAACATGTTTAACATAGCATTTAGTCTGATGGCCAAATAGCTTAATTTTGGTTTCATCAGACCATAGAACCTTCCAGAAATTTCAAAGCCCAGGTGTTACTTGGTACCAAGAGAATCTATAGAGTGTAGAGTAACTGTTGAGGATCCTCAAAATCTACAGCATACAGTACCAGCACTGGTGGGGGTGTCCTGCCAAAGGAATAGAAAATTGGATTGTAATGGGGAAGTTGGCATATTATATGGAAGGCCTGACTCTGTAAACATGACCGTCCTTTTGTATGAACAGTTTAATAGCAATTATGAATACTATTTTTTAAAAGCTGTTTCAACAAGTACATGGACAAAAATAGTTTAGAGCAGTGGTTCCTAACATTTCTTATGCCATGAACCTCTACCATTAACCAAGGGGTCCATGGACTCCAGGTTAGGAACACCTGGTTTAGAGGGGTATAGGCAAAACCTCACTATGTTTGAATTCTGTTGCTAGATCAATGCCGACTAGTTGACCCACTTATATCATTTCTCTGCTTGAATGTAGCAGAGGTAGTACAATTGTATCACCTTGTGATTTCAGAAGGCTTGTTAGTGTCAAATAGATGGAAAGGTACATGGAGCTATAAACACAACAAAATAAACAGAATACATATCACAAACAAGAGAAAATCTGCAGATGCTGGACGTCTGAGCAACACACACAAAATGCTGGAGGAACTCAGCAGGCCAGGCAGCATCTATAGAGAAAAAAAAACAGACAACGTTTTGGGACAAAACCCTTTAGCAAGACTGAGTATCACTGCTTATTCCCCTCTATAGATGCTGCCTGACTTTCTGAGTTCCTCTAGGATTTTGTGTGTGTCACACTTGTGTTCCAGCATCCACAGTATCTACAGTTGTGCTTATAATCTCTGGATTGCTACCTGTGCCACGTGTATATTTGCACAGGGTTAATATGATTAGAGATCTACATGTTTTGGCTCAATGATTGGTGTGGGGGAAATGGGTTTTTGTACTTGTGGGACATTGGCACCAGAATGGGGAAGGAAGGAGCTGCTGCGATGTGATGGGATCCACCTGATCCGTGGTGGGAACAGCATTCCAGTGAAATATATAACTAGAGCAGTGGATAGTGGACAGTACGAGTCACAATGGGAGATAGAAAGGATGTGAGAAAAGGGCAACACATGCAAATTGCTGGAGGAATTCAGCAAGTCATCCAGCCTCTATGGAGAGGAATGAAGAAATACAGAGCTGACGTTTCGGGCTGAGACCTTCATCAGGACTGCAAAGGAAGGGGAAAGAGGTCAGAATAAGAAGGTGGAGGGAGGGGATGGAGTACAAGCTAGAGTCGAAAGTAGGGAAAGAGAGGGAAAGCAGGTGGGTGGCAGCAGGTGGATGAAGTGAGAAGCTGGGAGGTGCTAGCTGGAGAAGGTAAAGGATTGAAGAAGAAGGAATCTGATAGGAGAGGAGATTGGAACATGGAAGGATTGAAAGAAGGGGCACTAGAGGAAGGAGATAGGCAGGTGAAGAGAAGAGAAGAGGCAAGAGGAGAACCAGAATGGTGAATGGAAACTGAGAGGGATGGAAAGGGCAGAAGTAGCCAGAAGGTAGAGAAATTGATGTTTATGGCTTCAGGTTGGAGGCTACCCAGACAGAATATGAGATGTATGTCAGTATATCCTCATCGCAGCAATAGAGTAGGCCATGGACTGATATGTCAGAATGGGAATGGGCAATGGAATTAAAATGATTCACCACTGGGAATCCTGCTTGCTGTGGATGGAACAAAGGTGCTTGACAAAGTGCTCCCCCAATCTATGTAGGGTCATACTGATGTAGAAGAGGCCACACTAGTAGCATTGGAAACAGTAGATGATCCTCATAGACTCACAGGTGAAGTGTTGCCTCACTTGGAAGGACCTGAATAGTAGTGAGGGAGGAGGTGAATGGGCAAGTGTAGCACTTCTTCCACTTGTAAGATTAAATGCCAGGAGATACATCATTGTGTAGGTATGAATGGACAAAGGAATCATGGAAAGCGTGATCTCAGTGGACAGTGAAGAGCAGGGGGCAGGTGAAGATGTGTTTGGTGTAGAATCCCGTTGAAAATAGTAAAAGTTGTGGAGAATGGTATACTGTATGAGGTGGATCATGGGTTAGTAGCTAAGGGCAATGAAACTCTATCCCTGTTAAGGAGACAGGAAGATGTGGGAATAAAGGGGGTCTGGTTGCCAGTGATTATTGGTGCTCTGCTTTGTTGTGACTGCTTCTTTTCATGTCATATAACAATGACTTGGATGATGGAGTTGATGGCTTTGTGGCCAAGTACGTAGATGATACAAAGATATGTGGAGGGCATCTACTTAATCCTAGCCTAATCATGGGACAATATACAATGACGAATTAACCTACTAACTGGTACATCTTGGGACTGTGGGAAGAAACTGGGGAATGCCTACATGCAGATAGAAAGGAATCTATAAACTTGCTTTCAGAGGAATTGAGTTCTGAACTCCAACACCTTGAGCTGCAATAGTGCTGTGTTAACCACTCTGCTACCATGACACTGTTGCGCCATGGGCACATTAGGGGAATAGACAAAGAAATGGCAGGTGGAATACAATGTAGGAAAGTGTATAGTCATGCACTTTGGTAGAAGGAATAAAGGTGTAGACTATTTTTTAAATAAGGATCAGAATCATAAACAGTAGTACAAATGCAGAATCCCCTAAAGGTTAACGTGCAATTTGAGTTGGTATTAAGAAAGTCAAATGCAATGTTAGCATTTTTTTTGAGGGAAATGAGAATATAATTGTATAACTGTCCAGCAGACTGTTCTGGGATATCAGGCCTGTCTGTGTGTGTGGGTGGGAAGGAGGAATAGAGGCTTGTTTTGCAGTTATTGTTTTGTTGTTGCTTGTACTGTTCAGCTACGTTGGTGCCAGGATGTAAGGCAACACTCGTGGGCTGCCATCTGCACCTCCTTTCATTGTGTTGCTTGTTAATGCAAACGGTACATTTTGCTGTGTGTTTTGATGTAGTGTGATAAATTAATCTGAATCTGAATCTCAATAACATCAAGGATTTAATGCTGAAGCTTTATAAGGCATTGACCAGATCACATTTGGAATATTGAGAGCAATTTTCGGCCCCATATCCAAGTAAGAGTATACTAGCATTCGGGAGGCTTACAGGAATGATCCCAGGAATGAAAGGGTTAACATGTGCGTAGTGTTTGATGGTTCTGAGACTGCACTCCCTGGCATTTAGAAGAATGAGGAGGGATCTCATCGGAATCTACTGGATAGAGTGGATGTGCAGAGAATTCTTCCATTAGTGGGAAAGTCTAGGACTAGAGGGCACAGTCTCAGAACACAGGAACATCCCTTTACAACAGAGATGGGTAGAAATTTCTTTAGCCAGAGTGTGCTGAATCTGTGGAATTCATTGACACAGGTGGATGTGGAGGCCAGATCATTGAGTATACTTAAAGTGAAAGTTGATAACTTCTTGATTAGAAAGAGTGACAAAGGTTATGAGGAGAAGACAGGAGAATGGAGTTCAGGGGGAAAATAAATCACCCATGATTAAATGTAGGGCAGGCTCGATGAGTCGAATGGACTAATTCTGCTACTATACATCTTACTATCTTACATACTATCTTACATACAACCAATAATATTCTGAGTGCTTAGACTGATTGATGTTTCCAAAGTAAGCAGAATCATCCATTGAATTTTTGTACCTAAACATTGTATTTATACTTTTGAAGAATAAATGTATCTTTAAAATTTTTAAAAATCCTAAGACAAAGCAAAAAGATTAGTTACAGAAATAAAAAAAGAACTAAGGAGAAAGTGAAGATATACAATCTGCTAGTTGGAGTGGAAGTGAAATTTGAAGGAGCAAGAAGATATGTTAAAGGATGAGGAATGATGGAATGGAAAAATATGGCATCAGATCAAGTGTGAAAATATGGGAAAATAATGGGTCTGATTGCGTTTTAGATGGCTTGCTCTCTCAGTTGTACCCTAGGTTAGCTAGTATACCAGCCAACAGCACTTCTTAAGGTTCTCCAATCATAGCTGCCATGACTTTTCCATGGTTGCAGTGAACCATGATGAGCCAAGATCCTTTAAGATATTGGCTTTAAGGTATTTGAAGCTGCTCACCTTCTCCACTGCTGACCCCTCAATGAGGATTGGTGTGTGTTCTCCTGACTTTCCATTCTTGAAGCTAATAATCAGTTCCTTGGTCTTGCTGATGATGATTGAAAAGTTGATGTGACTCAACTGGGTGATCTACCTCACTCATGTATACCTCCTCATCACCATCTCAGATTCTGCCAACAATAATCCCATTGGTATCTATCTAGATGGCATTTCAGCTGTACCTAGCCACACTATCATGAATGTAGAGGCAGTAGATCTGTGGGCTAAGCTCACATCCTGAGGTGCAACTGAATTCATTGTCAGTGAGGAGGAGATGTTATTTCTGATCCACACCGACTGTGGTCTCATAATAAGGAAGTCAAAAATATAGTTATAGGGGGAGGTATAGAGGTCAGGTTATGAAACTTGTTGATTTGTACTGATGGGATAATTGTATTAAAGCTGTAGTTGATAAGCACCAGCCTGCTGTTGCCCAGATGGTCCAAGGCTGAATGAAGAGTCATTAAGATCAGGTCTGCTACAAACCATTGTGACAGTAAATAAACTGCAGTGGGTTCATTGTCTTGATCAGATAGAAATTAATTCTATCCATGACCAAATTCCTTAGAATAGTAGATATGAGCCCAACAAGGTGATAGTCCTTGAGGAAGTTCACCGTGTCCTTGGGCACCTATAAGATTAATGCATTTTGAAATAAATGGCAACCTCTGATTGCAGAGTGAAAGAGTGAAGATGTCCTTGAACACTCTAGCCAGTTTCTTAGCACAGGTTTTTCAGTACAAGGTACACCATCGGAAAGCTGATGCCTTGTGATTGTTATCCCTTTTGAAGGATGCTATGATATCGGCCTCTGAGACAGAGATCAGAGGGTTGCTAGATGCTGTGGAAATTCACTACAGGTGTAGCTTTATTTTCCCTTTCAATATGTGCATGAAAGTTAATAAATATGAAAGAAAAGGGAAAAGTTACAACTATTTCCCACAAGAAAATGTAATTCAAAGTGTATATGATGACATATAAGTACTTTGATAATAAAATTTACTTTGAACTTTGAACATTATTAAAAATAAAAATCTTCCATCAATGTAAAATGTTATAAGAATTACAATTGAAAAAAAAACAAAAAAACAATAAACATGCCTAAGCAATAAGTATTAAACATACCTAAAAATAAGTGTACCAGTGCTGGAATTGATGGAACTGTGGTCAAAGTAGCAGGCAATTTAGGACAAGGAGCAGTTATTGTCACAGAGACAAGACATCTGCAAAAGGACTTGGACAGGTTGGAAGAGTGGGCAAAGAAGCAGCAGAGAGAATATGGTGTAGAGAAATGTGAGGTTTTGAACAGTGTACAGTATGGAAGTGGACTGTTTTCTATAGGAATAGATATATGAGGTGCATAGGGACTTGGGAGTCCTTGTTGATGACTCTTTCAAGGTTAACTTACAAACTGCACCTATAATTGATAGCAAAGAATGAAAGTGCAATGTTAGCATTCATTTAGAGAAGACTAGAACATAAAAGCAAGGATATCATGTCAAACCATTATGAGCCAATGGTTAGATTGGACATGTAATACTGTGAACAATTTTGCCCCATATCTGAAGAAGGATGTGTTGGATTGGGGAGGGTCCTGAAGAGGTTCACAAGAATAATCCTGGGAATGAAGGGTATAAAGAAAGATTGATGTCTCTGGGCTTGACCCTGATGATGTTTAGAAGGGTGAGAGGGCATTGCATTGAAGCATACCTGATAGTGAAAGGCCACAATAAAGTGGCTGCTCCCATTCGTAGGAAAGTCTAGGATTCAGGGAGCAGTCTCAGAATAAAGGGAGGAATTTCTTCAGCAAGCAGGTGAGGAATCATGGATCATTTTGCCACAGAGAGCTATGGAAACCAAGTCATTGGTTTATTAGTAAGAGATTAATAGTTTTTTGATTGGTAAGTGTTTTAAAGCTTATGTGGAAAAGGTAGTAAAGTATCATCCATGATTGAATGGTGGAGCAGTTTCAGTGGACTGAATGGCCTAATTCTGTCCACGGTCTACAGTCCAAACCTATGCTTTTAATTGAAGTAAATTAAGTGAAACCACCAACCAGCGGGTCCTTTAAGGTTGTCATAGCAGGATATTTGGGGGGGGGGGGGGGATAAGCTCCCACTATTTATCAAATGCTCTCAATGGCGTGTATTGCAAATAGCCTCAGACAACCAAGTCTAGCTTCTGGCCTTTATGTGCGGCTTAGTTGCTAAGCTTGGTGAAATCATTGCTACTGACGGGAGAAGGGGGCAAAGGTGGGTTACTAGCACCCTAAAACCAGTCACTTTAGGCAGATGGGGCTCATCAGCCATGGTTGACAGCTCATCTAGGAGAAGGAAAACTCTATTCTCAAACCTCTGCTGCCTTGCAGCTATATCCACTCATGCTGAAGGCCTCAGGAGTAAATCCTGAGGAAGAAATCCGGAACTGGAGTCCCTAATGCTTTCCTACAGTGAGTTCAATGCTGACTGGCAACTCCTGTGATGCTATTGGTGCCAAACTGTATCAGTCTCTGCCGTCCTTTTGGGCTCATCAGATGTATAGAGAGGGGGAACTTGCTACATGGGCAACAGCCTGCTCTCCATATCATACTGCCTAACCTTGTGTATCTAGACAACTAAGATGCAATTTCCATGGTCAACCCTGACCAATGGAGGCCCCAGAACTATTTATTAATGCATCAGTCACTTTATTTTCCAAATGAGTAAGGATGGCATTGGGGCATTAGACCCATCAAGCTCATGCTAGTTCTCAGAGAGATACCATTTCACTATTTATTTCCCAGTAACATGTTCTGTCACACATGCTTCTCTGAGATTCCTATCAGATACCTACACCGAGGGTAATTAACTAATCTCAATACTAAATCAGAGCACCCGGGGGAAACCGACTGGGTAACTGGAGAATGTGTAAACTCTATCTGGATTACACTACAGAACTGAATCCCAGTTCAAGTTCTTGATGTTAATGTTCATTGCAGGAGGAATGGTGAGTGCAAGCTCTAGATCGATCGGCTGCAGCTGGCATGAGGATGAGGGACCGGTCATGCAGTATGTCTGATCAATCAGGTCATTATTTTTATAACAGGCCTTGTTCTCAGTAGTATGCCCAGGGTCAGTGCAAAAAGCCAAAAATGGCATTTGCATGTTATATGTTCAGAAATGTGGACGATAATACTCTCCACACTGCAGGTAGTTGGCCACTCTCTAGAATTATTGTTGAGCCAGCAGAATATTTAATGTACCCTTTTGATGCCTGATTTCAAAATTTACTGCAGAAATTTGTTTTAGTTTCTGTCATTTTCACTCCCAATTCCTAGGTTTTTAAATGTTCAATTTGTTTCCTGGAGATTTATCCATCACTTTAGTTCCAATCTTAATTGATACCTGTGAACAATGGCATGAAGCTTTGTATTTTTAGTGGATTTTAACATATTGTTCATTAAAGCTAAAGATATGAGAGCCAAGTAATGCATTAAGTATATTGGAGCGATGTTAAAACACTAAAGCTTTATAGATATATTATTAAGCCTACTAATTTAAATTATCCTCTTTTATAAATGTCTACATACAAAATATACATATTCATCCAATTACATTTTCAGAAATGTGAATATATTTCTTTTGCAATTAACAACATTAATGGTTTCTGTGAATATCTTATGCTGAGTACTCAGAGAAATTTCCATCTTCACATGCCTCAGCTAATTCTCCAATGAAGCCATAATCCATTGCCTTTGTCACTTTTAAATTCAAATACTCCTACACTAGCGTGATTAGCCTCCAACTTCCCATCAATCTGAGTGCATGCACAGTTTTGCTGCAGTGATCTGAATTCAAAGCAAATTCCATTCATCGTTAATTTAGAGCAGTTAGATTTTCTTGATGAAAAGCAGCACACTGATAACATACTGCTGGAACTCAATAGGTCAGGCAGCATCAATGGAGGGAAATAAACAGTTGAATCTTTGGGCCAAGTGGTTTCCAGCATCTCCAGAATCTCTTATGGCTCCAGTTTGATGAAAAGTCTTTTCTTTCTAATCTCTCCATGTTCTTTTTTTCTCTCTTGTTTAACCTCTCTTGCCTTACTTTACCATACAAACCTCCAAAGTATCTTTATATGTTCCCACATTTTCACTGCTAGAAACAATTCACAAGATGTGTAGCTCTGGTAGTTGACGATTGGGTTGAGTTGTTCTCCAATCTTGGCAATTTGCTTGCAAACATTTCATCAACATCATCAGTGCTCTGTCGATTGTGATGCGTTCTCTGAATGCTTTGCCTTTATATGCTTTTCAATCAGCTGATGGGCTGTCACAATTGAGTTTCACTGCTCCCCCCCCCTTCCATTTTATAAATGAGCAACAGATACATGTGTGGTACTCTTACATGTACCATATGTTTTTAAAAAAATTATCTTGTTGCTTATGTTGAATTGGATCTCCAGTGTGTTACAGTAGAGTAACAGTGTAATTTCCAAAATGACCCATTTCCCATCTCAACCATCGTGGAACGAACTAGGGAAGAGGAATATCTAACGGCAAGGCTGATGGTTGTTCTAACTAGAAGTCACTTTCGGGAACTGTCATCTGCTAATCAAACACTAGATGGTGCAGCATTTTTAAAGATCTGAGATAACCTTCCCTCTGTACAAACCACACTAGATGCAAGTACAGAAAAAAATCAATAACTGAAATAAAGAAAACCTTTAACTATTTCTGAAAAACCAGTAGTTTTGATCTGCCCGAGGAGTGCCAGTAACTCACACCTTCATTCTCTCCTTGTCATGCTGATATTAATGGCTGTGGAAAAGGAAGCAATTGGTGTCTCCATCTGTCTGTGGCACACACTGATATTTATCTTGGGTTTCTGTTGTTAGAACCTGTTTTTTTTCCAGCTTGGAAGAATCCAGCTGAGATATGGATTTGCTTGTTAAAAAAATCTAAGAACAGCAATGCAGGTTAACAAACCGGTGGAGCTACTTTGACTAAAGATAAATACTTTGACTAAATGGCTGAATATCACAAATTTAAGCAGTGAGAAAAGTAAAATCACTTGGCCATCGATTGGGTACTAGAAGGAATTATCAGGAAAGAATTCAAGTTGATTACATTGTTCAGAATTTCTGTGACTTACATAATGGTTTATAACAAAATCAATTTTGCTCTGAAGTACTAAAACCTTTTACGATACCATGATGTAACATTTTGAAGAACTCAGCAGCTGCAATTTCAATAATCACAAATCATGCCTGTTCACTCTGGATCAGTGATGAACAGGGCACACTGTAAACCGAAATACAGAGATGAAACAGTAAGCTGTGAGCTGAATGAAGCTCATTAAACATCAGAGTGCTTTGATCAAACCATGGGATTTGAAATTCAATATTGTTGGTCTACCAGCATGAAAGTGCAATATTCTATCTGTGTTCTAATGGGTAGCTCAGGACACATTTCCTATCAGGCCTTGGGCTTCCTTAAACTTAGACTGGTCAATTGTGGATCCTAAGTTGACTCCGTGACGAAGTGGACTTCAATGTCATATTAAATGCACCAAGAGCCAGCCACCAGCATGATGCCAATGCAGAAAGCAATCAAGGTGATTTTGAAAGGTGGAAAGGGAATCAGGTGAAAGGAGAAACAGTAAAGAGAATGTGGAGACAATTTTGAGTAGGCACCTAAAGGGTTTAAAGATTAGCTTTATTTGTCACGTGTGCATTGAACCATACAGTGAAATGTATCATTTTGCGTCAAATCACACAGCGTAGATTGTGTGGGTTCACGAGCATCAACACACTTCTGTTGCCAACATAGCATGTCCATAACTCACTAACCCTAACTGTATGTCTTTGGAATGTGAGAGGAAACCAGAGCACCCAGAGGAAACCCACACAGTCATGGGGAGAATGTACAAACTCCTTCCTCCTTAGTGGCATGAACCAAATAGTGATCTAACAGCTGACATCCTGTAAACCATTGCGTCAGCCACGTTGCTACCATGCTGTCCCTATGCCTACAGAGTTTTGAGGGCTTGAGAGCAATTCCTCTTTAATGAATTACCATTTTAAGGATCCCAATTAAATCTGGGGTATACTTAATTGTTTTATTACAGTAAGGCCACAAACAGATGTGTTCTGGGTCACACAGTATTGTGAATGGGAACTAAGCAGGCATTGCAAGCATGTCTCGCTTTGGCATCTATTTTTATTCAATGTATGCTCAAGCAATATGCTTTCCAAACACTGAAACTGAAGACTGCATCATTCAGG
The DNA here is from genome assembly GCF_048418815.1 of Hemitrygon akajei. Taxonomy (NCBI): domain Eukaryota; kingdom Metazoa; phylum Chordata; class Chondrichthyes; order Myliobatiformes; family Dasyatidae; genus Hemitrygon; species Hemitrygon akajei. Next base: position 114,290,107 of record NC_133125.1, read on the forward strand.
AAGGGAGAGCTAATGATAGATAAATTTAAATCTTAGAATAGAAGACTAGTCAATGACTAAATGTGAAATGAAGTTGTAAGAGATTTTATAGCTACATAGAAATATTAAGTAATGTTTTTATTTACCCTTTGTACATAGATTGAGGTGGGAATTTTTATATTGGAAATGAGGACAGGACAAGGAATTGAACAAATATTCATGGCAAAATAGATTTTGAAAACTTCTAATAGAGAAGTATATATTTGGAATGACTGAATAGCTCGAATAAATCAGCATTAATTTAAAACAAAAAAACTATAATGGGGAATGTAAATGGAATGAAAGTCTATATGACAGGCATTCTCAGTTTTTGAAGGAAGCACTGACTGACATCTTTCAGAATTCTACAGTTTCGAGAATGGTAAACAAAAGATGAGTGAGAAAGAGAACAGGGAACAATAGATTGGTTAATCTGATGTCAATCAAAAAGACAATGCTGGAATCTATTATAAATGAAGGAAAAAGGACAGTTAGAAAATAGCAATTTGTCAGGGTCCGGTCCGGTCCGGAATCCACGTTCCGGGTCTCGATCCGGTCCGAGCACTCTGGATTCCGGGTCCTGCAGTTGCCCCTCCCGTCACCCGTGATCTAGTTAGGATCCTCCAGGCTCAAGGAGGCACACCTGCGACTCATTGAGCTGCAGGTGTTTATAAGGGGCCTTGGGACTGGGACCAGGCGGGTGGTCGTTTTGTTCTGTTTCCTGTTCTCCGCCGGCTCCGAACTCTTCTCTGCATTCTGTTATCCTGCCCGGGCTCAGATCTACTCCTCATCATGCTTCTCTGCCCCGTACCAGTACTGCCAGGTTGGTCCTCTCCCCCACCTTTCTTCCCATGTGCTGATCCCGCTTCTCCGCTCGTTTGTGTTGTTCGCGCGGTCGCGCTGTCTGCCATCCTTTCCTGATTTTCCTGTTATCATGACTGTTGTGTTGGTCACCCTGGACCTATGCCCGTTTCTACCCCTTGCCTCCGTCGGGCAGGTCCGGCCGACCTACCGCTGCCCAGTGGGGGTTCTGCCCCGTCCTCCTCTTCCACCCGAACCCTGCGATTTTGCCCCACACCCGCCTAGGGGTTCGCATCGTGCCCAGGCCTCCGCTGTTTCTGCCTGGGAGGCGGCCCTACCCGGGATATATGCGGCCCACCCAGCCTATCTAGCCACCTAGACCTGCCTGCCTGCCTGAACCCCGGGGACCTGTCTGCCTGCCTGCCTGAACTCCGGGAGCCCGCTCCACTCTGCCTGCCTGATACTCTATCGACTTGAACCCCAGCCCTACCCTTAAATGCCATGGCATCCCCATCCTGTCCTCCCCCTAGTACTTCAGTGTCTGCGTCCTGCGTTTGGGTCCATCCGGCTGCGTTCCTGACACAATTAGACTGAATAGAGTAAACACGGTTCTCTGAACCAGAAATAATGTTTGACAAATGTGTTGAGTTTTTGGTTTAGATTGCAACTGACAGTACACATGAGGGAGGACTGGTGAATGTGGTGTACTTGGACTTTCAAAAGGCCTTTGCAAAATTTTTAAACACAAGAATATGAAACAATATTGAAGCAGATGATATTGTGGTAATATGCTGGTGTGTGGTGAGTCTTTGCTAAAGGTTCAAAGTTCAAAGTAAAAGTAAATTTTATCATTAAGGTACATATATTTCACCTTGAGATTCATTTTCCTGTCGGCATACTCAGCAGTCATTAGAATAGTACCTACGACAGGATCAAGGAAAGATCAATCAGAGTCCAGAAAACAACAAACTGTGCAAATGCAAATATAAATAAATAGCAAGAAATAGCGAGGGCATGGGATAATGAGATGAAAAGTGTAGTGTTCTCATTCAGGTGTAAGAACTCTGGACTAAACACCGAGTTAAACCATAGTCAATGAAGCAGGATACCAGTAAGATTAACCATTTACTGTTCACACTTCCACATTAATGTATGGTGAAAACTGTTGATAAAACAATACAAAATATATACAGTATTTGTTTCCTTCTTGGCATAGCACTTACATCATAAATACTTACAAAAGTAAAACTACGACAAACTATATTACATTAAAGTACAACATACAGTCAGAATCTACCTATGCCATCAACTGGTTTCAAATACACTTCAACACAAATTATCCAATACTCTTTCAATAGCACAAGAAAATAAACTTTATCAACTGTCATTACTTTTAACAGAATCAGCGTTAACATTTTTACTTTAACATATCGATTATCTTATAAACTTACGGCGTTGCTTCTATGATGTTTCTTAGTGTGTAGAATGAAAACTTTTCACATGCTGATCCTGCACACACAAGCCCCCTCCTTCCCTTTTCTCCAAACCGGTATTTTCCCACAAGATGCAGCAAAACCAGGTGTGACATCATCGCATGCCGCGATACACCAGACAAGGAATTTACTTCCAACAACCTTAACTTTAACTAGAAAATAATTACAAATGAATTACTAAAGCGAAAATATAATAAACTAAATGAATGCCTTAAAGGCAACACAAAGAGCCCTTAAAGTGAAATTATTGGTCGTGAGAACATCACAATGGATGGGCAAATGAGTGCAGCTAACACCTTAGTTCAAGAGCTTGATGGCTGTGGGCTAATAACTGTTCTTGAACCTGTCAGAACCTTGGACAGAAACCATTATGAATTAACAAATCCTTTCAGGTTGTGTATCTGTGGATCTTTGGCTCTTGGCTGCTGCAGGGATCAGAACTGGGTTCACAGTCTATATTAATTAGCTGGTTAAATGGATCATGTGTACCCTATCCCAATTTGCTTTTGATACTAAGTTGGTGGTAGCATAAGTTGTGAAGATGATGTAAGTTGGTTTCCTGGTGAACGGATGCAAATGAGATAAATAAGTAGGGATGTTGTAGATAGATTATGAAGTGAAAGAACATGCAGTATCATTTTTTGTAGAAATATAGAAATGCACATAGTTTTTAAATTATGTCTGAAAGCTGTTCGTGTTTAGAGGGACTTCGTGTCAGTGTACATACATCACTCTAAATTAACATTCCTGCTGAAGGGTTTCAGACCAAAAACATCGACTGTACTCTTTTCCTAGATGCTGCCTGGCCTGCTAAGTTCCTCCAGCATTTTGTGTATCAAAATGGTATCAAAATGGTATGTTTTCCTTTATTGTAGCGAGCCTACATTTGACTCTGATCTCGCTGATCTTGATGATTAAAGAAGCAAAGAAGGTTGAAATCATTGAGATGTCTGCGGGGAGTGAGTGAGTGTTCAACGTTGGCTACTAGCCTCTCCTTACTGCTACCGGAGGAGGGTGCCTGTGTGTGATGGTCTTTTTCTCTCCTTCTCGCTTGCTGGTCCCCAGGGAGGGTCCTTGCGTTCAAGTGATTTCTCTCTCCCTCGATGCTGTTGGAGGAAGGTGCCAGAGCAAGGTTTAATCATAGTGGTTTGTGAATTCTGATTCTAATTCAGTTTCATGATCTGTTCTCATTGTGGTTGCTCCTTTTTTTGTTGCTACTTTTGGGTGATTTTTGAATTGCATTGGCCTGAGCTAAACTGAAATATGCCTTTTAGTTTTCTGTTTTATATTCTGAGTTTTCACACCCTTTTTTATTGCCATTTGTGCAATTATTTTTGTGCGGGGTGGGGAGGGAGTCAATAATTCTCTTTTAACAGGTTGGTTCCATGGTTCTTTGTTCCGTGACGGCTTGGGGGAAGACGAATCTCAGGGTTCGATGCTGCATATATGCTTTGATAATAAATGTACTTTGAATCTTTGTAAGAAGATTTGAGGACAAGAACAGAGTCATTTTGTACCAAAGACATGGATACCTGGTGAGACCACAACTGGAACATTGTTGGAGGGGATGCAATGAAGGCTCACCAGATTGATTTCTGGGATGACAGGGGAAAATAAACTATCCAGAGACCAGAGTTTATAAAAGGGAGGTAATTTATTTGAAGCACACAAATTTCTTATAGAACTTTGCAGCATAAATGTTGAATCTATACTTCCTCTGACTTTGTTAGGTAGGCTAGGATCGGCAACACAGTCTGAAAATAAGGAAAACAGGCATTCCAGACATGGAAGAACAAAACAAATCTTAAACTTTGTTTTAGAAATAAATTTGTTTAGAATTTTCTCTCCAAGTAGTTTAGAAGCTCAGTCATTCAGTGTAATCAAGAGAGATGAAAAGAATCATTAGGACAAATCAAGTGGTGCCGAGGTTAAAGGTCAGTCATTATCCAATTAAAACATAAAGCAAGGCACTCATCTGAATGGCTGACCTTTGCTTCTGTTTAATATGTTCTTGTGTATACAGTACAGAAAAAGTATGTATACACAGTTGGTGGTCAAAAGAGAATACCTTCCAATCCACTTGCTTCCATAATGTAGGTTGCGAGGAGTCTGAGACTTCTGAGGGATTTACAGATTTCATCCCTGAATGGACAACAATCAGGTTAGAAACATAGAAACATAGAAAACATACAGTACAATACGGTCCCTTCAGCCCACAAAGCTGTGCCGAACATGTCCCTACCTTAGAACTACCTAGACTTTACCCATATCCCTCTGTTTTTCTAAGCTCCATGTACCCATCCAGAAGTCTCTTAAAAGACCTTACCATTTCTGCCTACACCACCAGTGCCCGCAGCCCATTCCATGCACTCACCACTCTCTGCATAAAAAACTTACCCCTGACATCTCCTCTGTACCTACTTCCAAGCACCTTTCAACTATACCCTCTCATGTTAGCCATTTCAGCCCTGGGGAAAAGCCTCTGACTATCAACATGATCAATGCCTCTCATTATCTTATACACCTCTATCAGGTCACCTCTTATCCTAAGTTGCTCCAAGGAGAAAAGGCCGAGTTCACTCAACCTGTTCTCATAAGGCATGTCCCCAATCCAGGCAACATCCTTGTAAGTCTCTGGACCCTTTCTATGGTTTCCACATCCTTCCTATAGTGCTGCGACCAGAATTGAGCACAGTACTCTAAGTGGGGTCTGACCAGGGTCCTATATAGCTGCAACATTACCTCTCGGCTCTTAAACATTACCTATTGGCTCTTAAACTCAATCCCACAACTGATGAAGGCCAATGCACTGTTTAAGAGTTCAGAAGAGTTGGGGGGTTGGGAAGTTGTGCTCCTTTTCCTTTCTTTCCAAACATACTTAATTCATAAAATTAACAGTAATTAAAAATGGGGCTCATCTTTCACTAGTCCTAATTTTTTGCTTGTCACCTAAGTTCTCCCACTGAAGGGAATTGACGCTCCCAGCTTGCATGATCCTTCTTGCTTTTGAATTGTCATAGACCAATGTTCTTTACTTGAAAGAGACCAATTCCTATTTCTCCAAACTAACCTTGGAGGTAAAAGCCCTTTGTCTCTGCCACAATTCTGCAGTTTCTCAAAAAATGTTGGGTACACAGCAGTGAGCGATCTAGCATCTAGATTCAAACATCGTCTCAATTGCTGTGTGTAAGTGTGGAGTTTACATTTTTACCTTTGACTGTGTAGGTCTCAGGCCTTGCTGGTTTTCTCCAAATTGTGTCAAATTTTCTTCCCAATTTACCCAAGCTGGATCTTGTCTCATCACGTTAAAGTTAGTCTTCCTCTACTATAGAAGTTTCATTTCAGTGGTCCTTGTTCTTCCCATTACTAATCAAAATCCTACATTACAATGATCATTTTACTAAAGTGCCCTCCTCATTCCCCAGCACCAGGTCCAGTGGTGGCTCCTTGGAACAAGAACATATTGGCCATGGCAGTTTTCCTGGACATAATACTGAATTATGTCCTTTTCTTTTTCCTTTCTAAAAGTACAGCTACAGCTTACAGCTCCAATGGTCCAGGTCAAATCCTGACCTCCGGTGCTGTCGATGTGGTGATGGTGTAATTTTCCCTGTGACTCTATGGGTTTCTTTCAGCTGCTCCAGTTTTCTCTCACTTCCCAAAGGTTTAGTTGTTCACTGTGAAGTTTCCCTATTTTCCATCTCAGTGGTAGGGAAGAGAGGGGGTTTCTGGGGTTTTAGTGAAAATAAAGATAAGATCAGTGGAAGTGAGTGCAGCATTGACTTCTTGAGCCTGTTTCTATGTTGCATGTTCTTTGACTCAATGATTACCTCAATTGGTAATTAGATGAATAAGGGTAAGGATAAAAAATCTATTTCAACATATTTTATTATATCCACAGAAGCACTGAGTCAATATTGCGTACGTCAAGAATCTATTAGAAATTATTTGAATACTCTCTGTTCATAGCTCTAACTGAAGTAGTTCTGGGAATTCAGTGGAATACTGGAAAGTAGTGCCAATTCTTTTTTGCAATTGAACACACATGCAAATAAAGTAATCTTGAAGTTATATTATATGCTTACTAGTCTGTGAACTACAGTATAAATCCTTTATGGCTGATTGAAAGAGCTGGGTCATATTTGAAGGAAAAGAAATATTTTTGCTGCAGTTGGCTTTTGGTATAAATGATACTGCAGCTATGGCTCCAAAATGCCTGATGGATAACACTACCTGTCTACAATTAAAATGTCAGCATCTGCATGGAACACAGTGGCAGAGAAACAGATTTGCAGATTCAGTAAAGGAGCAGAAGACACCGAGCTAAGACTTTCACCGACACATTCATGTTACACAGATACTCAGGTAAGTGTATCCACAGGCCCTCTATCTGCAGCACACTTCCAACCTTTCTACAAAACTCCTAGTCTGTCACTGAGCCCTCAAAGCAGAAGAGAGAGAGAGAGAGAGAGAATTTCAAACATGCTATATTTATGCACTAGTGGTATTTTGATGCCGGAACCCTGCACCATTGCAGTAGAATCAGCCATTGGAATGGTGCAGCATTCTTCAAACATGCCGATTGATAACTAAAATGGCAGCAGCAGTTTTCGACCAGAAGATAGTACTAACCCTTCACAGTACAAACATAAAGACATAGATGATATGGCACTGGTGGTAGTGGTACTTGGGATAGGGTAGGGCAGGTGGGGGATGGAAGAACAAAAAATTAACTAGTTAATCTTTTCTTCTCCTTAATACATTAACTTGTATGTAATAAAGGTACACAAATAGTATCAGCTTGGCAAGTTCCAAGGAAGTAAGAAACCAGTTCAAAAATATTTTCTTTATTATTGTTGCTGTGTAGACATAATTATTTCACTGTTATGTCAAAATGCTAGATTAACTGCAACTAAACAGTTTCACCATTAAATTGTATTTTGAATACTCAAGTGTTTGTGTCTCTATTACATTTATTTTCACTGGCAAATATATCCTTGTTTTATTAAGATTATTATGAGAAATGCAAACTGCTTCCGAGTAAATTGTTTTTTGTATAAAATAAACTTGAAGATTGAATGCATTTCAAGCAATAAAATATTGTTCAAAGGCAAAAGGAATTTTTATTTTTATTTTGCAGAAACGGGAATAATAGTAAATCGAAGTTACAGTAAAATCTCATTGGAGCTCTGGAAACAAGTGAAGAATTGCAAATCTCCTGCAAGGCATTAATAATACGGAACAGGTTTGCCACAAGTGATTGTACTGTGGTATAATGAACGTCAGAGATTAAACTATTGTCTCAGGCACATGGGAGTTTTTGTGAAACATTGATTCAGTCTGCTTGGAAGTAGAATTGCAAGGCAAGATGAAGTGTTCAGAAGAGAGCAATGAAATTTATGCAAGCACATACATGATTATTGTATATTTGGCAACATAGCTTATGTAGTCATCAAACTGGCTTTGATTAAAGAACTGAGTGTAATTCACAGAAGGGATGTTTATCTCTGTAAACGTGCAATGCATAATTATACAGGTTCTCAGAAATCCAGGTATAGGGTTTACCTGACAGCAATATAAAACCATCGTTTTAGGAAGATTCAATAGTCAAAATTAACAGATGTTTTCTTCACTAGTTTGACATGCGACCCTCGGGTTGACTTCACATTCAGGGGACAAGAAGGGAGAATAAGATAAATTAAGGTTAGATAAAGATGCGATCATGATGATAGTGAAAAAATATAATATCCAAGCAATGGAATGTTGCATCCATCTGTAAGAAGATTAGGAATAGTAAAAGGAGAAAAAAAACACTGGTAGGAGTTGCATATAGTCCATCAACTAATAATATTACAGCGGTACAGGCAATAAATCAAGAACTACCTGACGCATGTAACAACTTACACATACATAGACAGGGTGAATCGATTTGGTCTTGAGGAGGACTTCATAGAATGCACCCATGATAATTTTCTTGAAAAACATGTTACCGAGCCTACAAGGATAAATGCTATCTTAGATATGGTCCTGTGCAATGGGACAGTTAAAGTCAATGATCTTTTAGTTTGGGATCACCTAGGAAAGAAAAAGCTGCTTGTAAAACAAGATGCAGACCAAAGCCCAGCTGAATGAATGGAAGGTCAAAAAGAAAGGACTCAATGGAGATACAAAAACAGTGGATTCGTCAGATGATGTCGATGAGAAGCCAAGAGCAGAGATCAGATCGTAAAGAGAGTAATGTAAGTATTAATAAGAGAATACTTCAGTGAACTGAATGCCTTTTCCCAAGATAAAGACTCACAAAATAGAAGAAGAAAAAGGAGGCGAAAGGTGACCGGAGATGTCACAGTTACTTCCTGCAGTCTCAACTCCTACAACCACCACAGAGGAGGACCCAGAACCTAAGATTGTTTTCACAGCCACAAGTCTCACCTGCCAAACAGAATGATCCAGCTTGTCAGGAAGGATGTTATCCCAGAAGAATAAGAAATCCTCCACAGCAATTAAATTTTTAGGCTTGAATAGGACAATTTAAATTTACTATGCTGTGGATATCTGCATATATTACTTACATTTTATAGTATACTGTTTATATAATTGTGGTGCATCCTCTATTGTGTTGTTGCTTATAGCTAAGCAGGGAGCAATTCCATGTATTTACTATTTAAGTAATATCTGAGTAATCTTGTATGTATATTGCTTGATTAAGCATTCTTGTCTGTTTAGATAATTCATTTTGGGTTATATGTAAAAATATGTTAATTGCATATATCATCACGATAACATGTGGTATGTATGTGCCTCACTTAAAGTAAACATGACATTAAACACACATTTCAGACTCACACATCTTCCTTTGAATTAGTTTAATGTTTTGAAGTTTCTAAACATAACAATTAGGCTTAACAAAGGAGGCGTGTTGAGTGGGAACATAGGCTACATGGTGGGACGATTAAGAAGCAGTGGATGATTTTCAAAGAGATTTTTATCAGTGCTGAACAAAAGTATATTCCAGTCAGAAGCACGGAGAGTAAGGATGGGGATGGGAAGACTCAGCTTTGGATAATAAATGAATTAAAGGAAGGCATCAAGCTAAAAGCTCTTGCATACAAAATCAGCAAGAGAGTGGGATGCTAGAAGATTGGAAAATCTTTGAAAAAACAATAAAGAACCACTAAACAAATAGTAAGGAAAGGAAAGATACATTAAGAAAGTAAAATAGCACAGAATATAAAAGCAGGTAGTAATTTAAAAAAATAAATAAAGCAGAAAATACGGCTAACATGAATATGGATCACTTGGAAAATGAGAAGTGGGAATTAATATTGGTAATGTGGAAATTGCTGAGGCTTTGTTCAACTATTTTGGGTTGGTCTTGATGGTGGGGAGATGTTATGAATGTGATGGGAGGCGAGAACCTCGATACAATTGTTACCACTAAAGAGATGGTGCTGAGCAAACTAGTGTGCCTGAAGGTAGACAAATCCCATGGTCCTCATGGGATGCATTTCAGAATACTGAAAGAAATGGTGGAAGTTATAGTAGAGATATTTGTGTTAATTTATGAAAATTTTCCTGACTCCCAGCAGGTCCACGTGTATTGGAAGACACTGAACATATTGTTACTTATTAAAAGAAGGATGTAGGTAGAAGGTAGATAATGATAGGCCAGTTGACTTAAACTAGAACCAGAATTAGGATTAATATTACTGACATACTATAAATCAAGAAATTTATTGTTTTGTAGCTGAAGTACAGTGCAATGCATAAAAGTACAAAAATACAATAATATACATTATATATAACTTAAACTAAATAAGCAGTGCAAAAAGAGAGTAAAATAGTGAGATAGTGTTCATGGGAGGTGTTGTGATGGGAACAAATTCACTGGGAGACACTGAACCTCATGGATATAGAAGTGTTTAATTCAGCAAAAATGAGCAGTAGACATCATATTGAAACACCTGTGGAAGAAGAGGCCTGCTCAGTTCAATATTACACGACATTTTTCTATGCTAAAGCTCAAAGTTAACTGCAGGAAAATTCTATAGTTACAATGAATCTACAATGCTTCCTTTGAATTATATATAGTTTTCAAATACCTCCTTCTTTGCACTCACATTCCAGACACGCAAAATGAGGTGTTGTGAGGCAGCAATGAGGGCAGGGAGAAGTCAGGCCCAGGTACTTTAGAATGAAGAAGTGTAGCTTCCTGCAGAATTTTGGGTGTGCCCAAACACTGAAGTGCCGGCTGGTGGCTTAGTGGCATCAGTGCCGGACTTCGGAGCAAAGGCTCCTGAGTTCAAATCCAGCTGGCTCCCTTGCACACTTTCCATCCATGCTGGGTTGAGCATTGAGCTAGCAACCTGGCCTCATAAAAATAAGAAAGCCTGCTAAAAAAAATAATGCTATCACAACAGCGCCCCAATGACTCCATTCGGAGTTAAGGGCTTTCTTCTTCCAAACGTTGAAGGTACTATCCTGGGGATAGACTCACTGAGTAAGGCATGTGCTATGATAGACTTAGGGAAAGGAGAGATAACATGGACAAAACAGGAACAGCAAATATGTGAGCTCACAGCAGCTCCAAGTGGGGAGAGGAGACAGAGCAATGTGTGGGAATCATGTCATGAGGTACCAAGGGTCAGGACCAAGCACATTTAGGAGCTGTCTGAGGAGGTAGCGGTGATTAAACTAAAGGCTCACCAGAAAGGGACAGTAAGGAGCAGAAAGGGAATGAGTGAGCAGACATAAGTGTGAGGAGAGCAGTGGAAGGATAAGAAGCAACAGGAATTGCAAGTATACAGGAAGAAACTACAACTGACAAATTAGTAAGATTACATGGAGATGTTAAGGACAACTGTAACCAGAGTAACACATTGAGGGATCGAGTAAAGCAGCAATGACATATTGTGGATCAGAGTGAGCTGGAGGGAGAGAAGATAGTCTTCCTACAGCCAGGTGACCAAATAATGATAAGGGAGCTTGTTTCTCTCCCAAGTGGATAGAACCACAATTGGTGTTCTGGATGAATGACACCTGTATTGGTGTACAGTTCTGGTGAGTCGGCCATTGGAAACACTGGACTCAGGTTAAACCATATGAACCACCATCTTGCTGCCCTGACAGACTGAGCAAGAGGTTAAGTGAACCTGGTAACAGTGTCATTACAGAGAACCCAAGTGATGAACACTAGCTGGCTGCTGCATTCAGTTCTGACCACAGCTAATGGAAGCAGACCCACAGCCAACTCAAAGATAGAGGACACTGAGAGAGTACGGCAGCAAGCTGGGAGTAGCATGTTAAGTATAATGGTAACTGTACTCTGTAATTAAGGCTAGTTGTTGAAGGTAGATGATCAGTTGTATAGCTCAGAATAAAAAAATGGGGAAAATAGATGGGAAGGGATCCAAATTACAGCAGGGACGTCAGGTTCCACAACTTCGTTGGAGTGGCAGACTGAGAAAGAAATGAAATTATACACAGTGCCTGAAGGCAGTTACATATAAAATAGTTAAATTATATAAGTAGTGTTAAAAAAAAGTAGTGAGGTAATGTTCATGGGCTCAATGTGCATTCGGAAAACCGATGGCAAAGGGGAAAAATCTGTTTCTGAATCATTGAGTATGTGTCTGTAGGCTCCTGTACTTCATCCCTGAGGGTAGCAATGAGAAGAGGGTATGCCCTGGGTGATGGGGGTACTTAATAATGGATACCACCTTTTTGAAGCATTACTGCTTGAGGATGTTAAGGATGCTGAGGAGGCTAGTGCCCATGATTTAGCTGACTGAGTTTACAGCTGTCTGCAGCTTTTTTGATCCTGTGCTGTAGTCTCGCATACTGGACATTGATGCAAACAGTTAGAATGCTCTCCACGGTACATCCGTAGAAATTTGCAAGTGGTTTTGGTGACACACCAATTGTCCTCGCACTCCTAATGAAATGTAGCCACTGACATATCCTCTTTGTAACTGCATCGATATGTTGGGCCCAGAGGAGATCTTCAGAAATTTTGACTCCCAGGAACTTGAAATCGCTCAGTCTTTCCACTTCTGACCTTTCTATGAGGAGGGCATGTGTTCCCTCAGTTTATTCTTTCTGAAGTTCACAATCAGCTCTTTGGTCTTACTGATATTGAGTGTAAGATTCTTGCTGCAGCACCACTCAACTATCTGAGATATCTCGCACCTGTTCGCCTTCTCGTCACTATCTGAAATTTTGCCAACAACAGTTGAGTCATCAGCAAATTTACACGTGGTGTTTCAGTTATGCCTAGTCACACTGTCACGGGTGTGTTGGCGTGTGGCCTGGTGGATAAGGCATCAGTCTAGTGATCTGAAGGCCACTGGTTTGAGCTACAGCTGAGGCAGCGTGTTGTGTCCTTGGGCAAGTCACTTAACAACACATTGCTCTGCGATGACACCGGTGCCAAGCTGCTTGGGTCCTAGTGCCCTTCCCTTGGACAACATCGGTGCCGTGGAGAGGGGAAGGCTTACAGCTTGGGCAACTGCCGGTCTCCCATACAACCCTGCCCAGGCCTGCGCCCTGGAAACCTTCCAAGGTGCAAATCCATGGTCTCACGAGACTAACGGATGCCTATTACTGTCATGGGTGCTAGAGTTGGTTGGGAAAATTCTTGAAGCTATCATTAAGGCAGAAATAATGAGATAGCTGGATGGAAGAGGTTCCATCAGGCAGACACAGTATGTATTCAAGAAGAGCAGGTTCTGTTTGACAGACTTACCAGAGTTCTTTGCAGGTATAATGAGCTCCAGAAGAAACTTGATAAGGTGTCATATAAAATACTCACCCATAAGATGAGGATCCATGGAGTTAGGCATAATGTATTGACATGGATATAGAACTGTTAAGCAATAGGAGACAGACAGTTGGGATTAATGGATGTTTGTCTGGTTGGCCATCAGTGTTGAGAAGAGTACTGCAGGCGATGGTGCTGGGACCTCAATTGTTCATGATAGGCATTAATAATTTAGAAGGGGGGACGTGGTGTAGTGTATCTAAGTTTGCTGATGGCAATAAGTTGAGTGGAAAAATTATCGTGTTGAGGCTGTGGAGAGTCTGCAGAGAGGTATGGGTAGGTTAAGGGGATAGGTAAGGAACTGGTAGATGGAATATAATTTTGATACATATGAGGTAATTGAGTTTGGAAGGAAAAATAGAAATTGCTACTTAAATAATAAAAGATTGCAGTACGTCTGTGTAGATGAACTGGGTGTGCTTATGCATAAGGTGCACCAGATTACCAATACCAAGAAGGCAAGTGGAATGTTTCCTTCAGTGATAAAGGGATTGGAATTAAAGGCAGGGTGATTATGCTGTAACTGTACAGGATACTTCTGAGGTGGTACCTGGATGCAGTTGTGGTCTCCTTACTTGAAGAAAGATATACCGGCTTTGGAGGTGCTACAGAGGATGTTCATGAGATTAATTTTAGAGATGAAGGGGTTAACCTAGGAACAGAGTTTGATTTGCCTGGGCCTACACTCCCAGGAATTCAGAAGAATGAGAGGGATATCATAAAACATATTAGATTATGAAAGGGATAGAAAAAAGAGGCAGGATAGTTTTTCCACTGGTAGGTGAAAATAAAACTGCAGGACATAGCCTCATGATTCAAGGACTCAATTTAGCATGGAAATGAGGGAGAACTGCTTTTCCCAGAGAGCAGCAAATGTATGGGATTCTCTAGACAGAGAACTATAGAGGCTACCTTATTAAATATATTTAAAGCACAATTAGATTTTTACCTAGTAGGAGAATTAAGTTTTATGGGAAAAGGCAGATAGATGGAGTTGAATTATGCTCAGATGAGAGATGATTTAAATGAATGAAAGAGCAGGCTCAACGGGACAGATGACCTATTACTGATCCTATTTCTTATAGTCTTCTGTTGTAAATTGTGATGCATGTGGGAGTAAATGACACAAGAAGGAAACGATTCAATGAAGTCCCTCTAGTCAGATATTAAAGGTTGAAATTAAAAAGCTGGACTTTAGTGTAGCTATATTTGAATTGATCCAGCGGTGCATTTTAGTGAGTATAGATACAATAAAGTAGGAGGACTTCCATGGTACTGAGATGACATTGAGGGCTTCAGACTCCAGTGGGTCAAGTGACCCGCACAAAATGGGAAAATCCCTCATTAACACTGATGCAACCGATGGCCACATTGAGAGTTGGAAGAGTGTTCTGGCTGAGTTTAAACTACTTAGACAGAAGATTGGTTCCAGCATGAAGCAACAGAAAAGTGAAACTGGAACGCAGAGGAAGAGTGATACCGGGCAAGTAATAAATATGCTGAAAGGAACTGGGTTGGGAAGTTAGAAGCTGGAAGTTAGGGTCTGTTTTGTGATCCAGGAAAGGGAACTTTGGATCATCTGTTACTTGTTATAAACATATTGTCATGGTTCCTGTTGGCCTTTCCCCTTTAACACTTCTTTCTCCCTGATTATGCCCCAATTTCAGTCAATTGCTGCTAGTTACCCAATTACCGTATATCTGGCTCTCATCAGAGACTGGGAAATAAATACGAGGACGACTCTATCACAGGTTGCCAGTTTGTTGGTCAATTCTCGTGTGATGCTTCGTTCCCTGTTCCGATTAGAACTAGTAGTTCTAAGTTCTGCTCTAATTTCTAGAGAGTCCCTGTGAATCCTGTCTCCTTGTCAAGATCCCTCTGGTTTCCTGCTCTATGTTCAGGTCTATGCCAGCCTCCCCAACTGAGTCGATGTGCCAGTGTCCTGCACTTGTGTTCTCCTTTTTGAACAGCCCATTCATGAGAAGGATGCTGCTAGGCGCCTTCTGGCTCTCTGTCAGGGCTCATGAAGCGTAGCGAAATTCTCCGTAGAGTTCCGAATATTAGTGGCCTACTCTGGGTGGAGTGACGAAGTACTACAGGAAGTGTTTTGACGGGGTCTCTCTGACAAGATAAAAGATGAATTAGCGGTCAGGGATGACGCAAACAGCCTGGACTCTGGTCTCTCTAGCCCCCAGGGTAGATAATGGACTTCGAGAATGTCTGAGAGAAAAGACCGGTCACCCTGCTCCTCAGGTCATCCTATGGCCCACCTTGCCATCTTCGGCCAGCCTCTCTTCCCCGTCCGCTCCTAGTGTAGCCCCCACTCCAACTGCTCTGGTGAATCAGGCGACACTCCCTTTAGTTCCCCAAGCCTGGATGCAGATCCCAGGTACTGTAACCTACAACCAACAGTCCCTGTCCTTGTCTACCTTGATAGTCTCCAGTGCTGAGGGGAATCTGTTGGATGAAGACATGGCTGTCCAGGCTGGAATTCCTCAGAAGCCATTGTCTACCCCTCTGGAAGCCCAGGCACTGGACGGAAGACTTCTGGCTCGAGTCACTCACCGTACTCCACCACTGTCTTTGATCCTCTCTGGAAATCATCGGGAGCAGGTACAATTTAACCTAATCTCCTCTCCTCAAGCCCCGCTAGTACTTGGATACCCCTGGTTATGCCGCCATAATCCTTGCAAACCACTCATCCACCTGGAGTGACCATCTCCTGTGAAATGAGTATGCCACAACTCCCTGGTGAGCTCTGCCATTGGGAGGTCCCTGTTCGAGTGCTCCCTTGGATACCAGCCCCTGCTGTTCCCCACTCAGGAAGAAGAGATTGCGGTACTGTCAGTTCGGGAGCATGTTGATCGGTGCTGGAAGGTTTGGGCGGAGCCTCGCACGGCCCTACTCAAATCAACAAATCGGAATAAGAAAACGGCTGACCGACACCGGACTCTAGTGCTGGAGTATCAACCGGAGCAGATGGTGTGGCTTTCCTCCAGGGACATCCCGCTCAAATGCAAACATAGAAAACTCGCACCACCCCCCCCCCCCCACTTCCTGGGACCATTCAAGGTCGATAGGATTATCAATCCCACAGCAGTCCGCCTCACGCTGCTAAAGTCCATGCGTATTCACCCAACCTTCCATGCGTCTCAGTTGAAACCAGTCTCCGTCAGCCCTTTGTGTTCCCCAACTGAGACTCCTCCCCCTGCCCGGCTCATCGACAGCCATCCGGCATACACCGTCCAACGCCTGCTAGATGTGCGCCGTCAGGGCAGGGGCCTCCAATACCTGATGGACTGGGAGGCGAACAGTCCTGAAGAACGTTCTTGGGTCCCCCGCTCCTTTATCCTAGACTCTTCCCTTATCCAGGACTTCCATTGGGGCCATCCAGATAGGCCTAGAGGAATGCTGGGAGGCTCCCATTGGGGGGGGGGGGGGTGGGGGTACAGTCATGGTTCCGGTTGGCTGTTCCCCTTTAACACTTCTTTCTCCCTGATCATGCCCCAATTTCAGTCAATTGCTGCTAGTTACCCAATTACCATACATCTGGCTCTCATCAGAGACTGGGAAATAAATACGAGGACGACTCTATCGCAGGTTGCCAGTTCGTTGGTCAATTCTCGTGTGATACTTTGTTCCCTGTTCCAATTAGAACTGGTAGTTCTAAGTTCTGCTCTAGTTTCTAGAGAGTCCCTGTGAATCCCATCTCCTTGTCAAGGTTTCTAGAGAGTCCCTGTGAATCCCATCTCCTTGTCAAGATCTCTCTGGTTTCCTGCTCTACGTTCAGGTCTACGCCAGCCTCCCCAACTGAGATGATGTGCCAGTGTCCTGCACTCCGTCGCCCCGTGTACCACAAATATACAGTAAATGTCTTGGATGAAAACATCTGTAGTCCAAAAGGTAAGTTTGTTGGTGATATTAAGTTGTAGATGGTGAGAATGGTTGCCAAAAGATGCAGATGGACATAGATCAGCTGTAAAATTTGGCAGATTGGTGGCAGATGGATTTTAATTGAGACAACTGTGTGGTAACACATTTTAGGTTGTTTAGTACTGGTTGGACTTAAACAGCAAATAGTAGGGATTTAGAAATATTGATTTACAGATGGACTTTAGTGTGTAAGTTTATAACTCCTTGAAAATAGTAACACAAGTGAAGGGGTATTTAAGATGACATTTAGCTTGAATGCACTCAGACTGCACCCTTCGTGGGTGGTGGGTTCTCACTGTCAGTTCTCATTTTGTTTCTTCCAGGTGTGGCCTGGAAGTCCTGTGCCTTTGGGCTGCTGTCCTGTGGACGACCTCATTCCTCGCGGATGTAGCCAACAGAAGCATCGCGGGAGATTGAAACATCGAGATAGAATGTGAGGGGTGCATGCTGCTGTCCAAAGAAGGCCTCTGCACTCAAGTGATCTCTCTCTTGCGATGGGGAGTGAGAGTCCGCTGGTCATTGTGTCAGGGCAGATTGAATAAGCAACACTGTAGATTGCAACATCAGAACAGCAAACTGTTGCACTTCCTGCTCATCTGTTGCAGGAGTGATATCTCTCCAACAAAAAAAAAGGAGAGAGGGAGAGAGAGCCTGTCTGAGGTGTCAACATTTTGGGATGGACAGTAGTTTTTGATGGACTTGGATCATGGACTCTGTGGTTTTTGCTAAAGCTTGCATGGTCGATGGTGGGGCGTGGATGCTTTTTCAGGAGCAAGTGTGGAGAGTTGATCCTTTTGTTGTTGCTTGTGCATGGGAGGGGAGGCTTTGGGATTCTAATGTCTTTCTGTCATTCATTCTTTAGAGTTAGAGCATAAGACATAGAAGCAGAATTAGACCATTTTCTCTGGTCTATTACAAATTACTATATATTGCACATTTAGATGGAGACATGGTGTAAAGATTTTTACTCCTCATGTATATGATGGATGTAATAATGCCAATTCAATTCAATTCAATTCAAGTCTGCTCCACCATTGAATCATGGCTGGTTTTCCCCTCCCCAAACCCACTCCCAAGCCTTCTCCCCTGTAACTTTTGATGTGGTGTCCAGTCAAGAACTTATCAATCCCTGCCTTAAACCCATCGACCTGCCTCCACAGCTACCTGTGGCAACAAATTCCACTAATTCACCACCCTTTGGCTAAAGAAATTTCTCCGTTTTCTGTTTTAAAAATACACCCCTCTATCCTAAGGGCGTGTTCTCTTGTCCTAGACTATCCCACCATGGAAAACATCTTTTCCACCTCTACTCTGTCTAGGCCTTTCAACATTCAAAAGGTTTTCAATGAGGTAACCCCCCATCCTTCTTAATTCCATTGAATACAGATGCAGAGCCATCAAATGTTCCTTGTATGATAACCTTTCATTTCTTGTGAGCCTCCTTTGGACCCTCTCCATTTCGGCGCATCTTTTCTTAGCTGAAGAGCCCAGAACTTTGCAATGCTCAAGGTGAGGCCTCACCAGTGCCTGAAAAAGCCTCAGCATCACATCCCTGCTCTTGTATTTTAGACCTCTTGAAATGAATGGTAACATTGCATTTGCCTTCCTCACTAACAACTTTACCTGCAAGTTTTCTTATGTTTTGTAGATGTCTGTGAAGAGTAAGGATTTCAGGATGTATACTGTTGTATAACGTATGCATTTTCTGATTTAAATTGAACCACTGAACCATGTCCTATATAGGACATGAGAATTGAGCAGAAGAGGTATGATATAGTGTAGCTGTACAAGATATCCATTAGGCTACACATGGAACACTGTGTGCAGTTCTGGTCACCACACTATAGAAAGGATGTGAGATGTAGTACAATGCATGGATGGTATATTTGCAGATGACCCTAAAATATGTGGTGTCATAGACAATGAAGACAATTGCCAGGAATTACAATGGAGATATTGATCAACTAGGGACATGGCTCAGGAATGGAAACTGGAGTTTAATTCAGAGAAGTGTGAGGAGTTGAAGTTTGGAAAGGCAAATCAGGGTACCATGTCCACAGTGAATGGTAGTACCTGAGATTGTTTGTAGAACATAGGAGTACATGTGCAATTTTTCTTGTAAGTGGTGTTATAAGTAGACAGGGTGCTGAAGAATCCATTTGCTGTGTCTCCCTCATGATGTAGGGTAGCAAGTGCAGAGCTGGGATGCTCTGTTGTCATCAGTTGGTGAAAGTGTATTTGGAATCTTGTGTTCAGTTTGGGTCAACCTGCTTTAGGGAAGATGCTATTAAACTGAATAGAGTGCAGCAGACATTCAGAAGGATGTTGCCGGAACTTGAAGGACTGGGGTATAGGGAGAGGCTGAGCAGGCTAGGGCTTTAATCAGTGGAGCATAAGAGAATAAGGAGTGATTTTTGTCAGGGATATAAAACCATGAGAGCCACAGAGAGACTTGAAGACCCACTTTTTCCCCCCAGGGTTGGGAAATCAAGAACTAGAGTACTTAGGTTTAAGGTGAGAGGGAAGAAATTTTGTAGGGATCTAAAGTGTCTGTGTTTCACTTGGAGAGTTGTCCATATATGGAATGAGTTGCCAAAGCAAGTGCTTGAGGCAGGTATCTTAACAATATTTAAAAGACATTTGGGCATATACATGGATAGGGAAGCTTTGGAGAGAGATGGGCCATACATGGACAAATAGGGACAAGTTTATTTGGGCATCTTGGTCAGCACAGTCAATTGGGACCGAAGAGCCTCTTCCCATGCTCGATGGCTATGACTCAAGGACTCTATGGTAGTGCTAGAAAAAGTGCATAGGAGATTCAGCAGGAAATGGTCTGGAATGGAAGGCTTTAGTTACAAGGAGAATGGGTAGCTGGGTTTTTTTCCACCGGAGTGCAGGAAGATGAGAGGTAACCTTATGCAGAATTACAAAGTTATAAATGAGGAATAAATAGGGTAACTATTCTTTCCAAAAGTAGGGGAGAGGGAAAACTGGAGTGCACAGGTTTGTAATGAATGGGGAAATATTTATAAGAGTTCAGAGGGGTAGGTTGTTCTCACAGAGAATAGTGAGTAGGTGGAATATTCTGACAGAGGAAGTGGTAAAGGTAGGTACAATCACCATATTTAAAAAATATTTGGACAGATACGTGGAAGCACAGGGAACAGAGGGATATCGAGGCAACTGCTGGAAAATTGCATGTGTGTAGCTATGGATGAGTTGGAGTTTGCCCAAAAGGCCAGTTTCTGCTCTGTATGACCATATGGCTCTGCCTTCGACTCCATCAGGGCAATTCAAACATTGATCCAAAATCAAAAAGCTCAAAAAATTTCCAAAGAAACACAGCCTATGATGCGCATGGGCTGGATGTTTGTATAAGCCAGGGAAGTGGTAAATAGGGTCGGTGAATTGTTGGCGCACAGCACTACATAGGATTATTATACAGTAGCATTAACAGCGATTTAGCTCAATAAAGAGGAGGATTAAGAACTTAATCTCACAATCCTCACTAGTTATGAGACAGTGCCAGGGGACTTGAGGTAAGAGTGACATGAGAGAGAAGCAAACTGTTCCGATCAGAGCTTCACTGAGTGAAAGTATGATAAAAACAGTCAACAGAGAGAAATCAGTTGATGAGATTTAGATGCATTTGTTGAGGGCTGTGGAAGTAAAGTCACTGAGTATTTGAGGCGGAGCTTAATAGGTTATTAACTCAAAAAAGGGGTTAAGAGTTATGGGGAGATGGTGAGAGAATGGTGTTTAACAAATCATCCATGAGTGAATGGAAGAGTAGATTCAATGTGCTGAATGGCCTGATTATGCTGCTTTGTCTTACGATCTTAAACAGAGTCATACAGCATGGAAGCAGGCTATTGATACCAGCTTGGCCATCCAACCAAGCTGCCTATCAAAACTAATCCAACTTGCCAGCATTTGGCACAAACGCCTCCAAACTCTTCCTATCCATGCAATTACCTACATGTCTTATAAACTTTGTAATTATACCTGCCTCTACCACTTTCTCTGGCAGCTTGCTTCACATTCCTACTGCTCCCTGGGTGAAAAACCTTTCCTCATAGTTCCCCTTTAAATGTTTTGCCCTCATGTTAAACCTATGTTCTCTACTATTGTAGCCCATCATCCTGGGAAAAGCCACTACGACTATCTACCTACCTATTCCTTGCAATCCTCTATAAGGTCAACACTAAGTACACTGCAGATGCTGTGGTCAAATCGACACGTACAAACAAGCTGGAGGAATTCAGCAGGTCGGGCAGCATCCGTTGAAATGAGCAGTCAACGTTTCGGGCTGAGACCCTCCGTCAGGACTGAAGAAGGAGGGGGCAGGGGCCCTATAAAGAAGGTGGGGGGAGGGGGAAAGGTGCCAGGTGAAAAACCAATCAGAGGAAAGATCAAGGGTGGGGGAGGGGAAGCGGAGAGTGGATAGGCAGGAAAGGTGAAGAAGGAATGTTAGGGGAAAGCACTATGGGTAGCAGAAGAAGGCAGAGTCATGAGAGGTGATAGGCAGCTGGAAGAGGAGGCAAAGTGAAAATGGGATGGCGGAAGGGGGATGGAGGGAATTACCAGAAGTTGGAGAATTTGATGTTCATACCAAGGGGCTGGAAAATACCCAGACAGTATATGAGGTGTTGCTTCTCCAACCTGAGTTTGGCCTCATCATGGTAGTTCAGGAGGCCATCCATGGACATATCTGAATGGGAATGTGAAGCAGAGTTGAAGTGGGTGGCAACCAGGAGATCCGGTCTGTTGTGGTGGACGGAGCGGAGGGGCTGGACGAAGCGGTCCCCCAATCTGCGTCGGATCTTGCCGATGTAGAGGAGGCTGCACTAGGAGCACTGAGTGCAATAGGTTATCCCAACAGACTCACAAGTGAAGTGTTGCTACACCTGGAAGGACTGTTTGGGGCCCTGAATGGTGGTAAGGAATGAGGTGTAGCACTTGCGCTTGCAGGGATAAGTACCAGGTGGGAGATCTGTGGGGAGGGACATGTGGACCAGGCAGTCACAGAGGGAACGATCCCTGCTAAAAGTAGAGAGGGAAAGATGTGCTTAGTGGTGGGGTCCTGTTGAAGGTGGTGGAAGTTGCGGAGGATAATATGCTGGATCTGGAGGCTGGGAGGGTGGCAGGTGAGGACAAGGGGTTCACGGTCCCTGTTGTGGTGACAGAAGGATGGAGTGAGTGCTGAAGTGCGGGAAATGGAGGAGATGCGGGTGAGGGCATCACTGATGACCGCAGAAGGGAAACCAAGATTCTTAAAGGAAGAGGACATTTGAGATGTCCTGGAACAGAAAGCCTCATCCTGGGAACAGATGCAGCAGAGACAGAGGAACTGGGAATAGGGAATAGCATTTTTACATTTGGCAGGGTGGGAAGAGTTATAGTCGAGGTAATCATGTGAGTCAGTGGGTTTATTGAAGATGACAGTGGACAGTCTGTCTCCAGAGATGGAGACCGAGAGATCGAGAAAGGGGAGAGAAGTGTCTGAGATGGACCAAGTGAATTTGAGGGCTGGGTGGAAGTTAAGAGGCAATGTTGATGAAATTGACGAGCTCAGCATGGGTGCAGGAAGCAGCACCAATGTAGTCATCAATGTAGCGAAGGAAAAGTTGGGGAGCAGTACCAGTATAGATTTGGAGCATAGACTGTTCCACATAACCCATGAAGAGACAGGCATAGCTGGGGCCCATGCGAGTGCCCATAGCTACACCCTGAAGAAAGTCTGAAGAAAGTGGGAAGAACCAAAAAAGAAGTTAAGTATGAGTACCAGTTCTGCCAACCACAGGAGTGTGGTGGTGTTGGGAAACTGGTGAGGTCTATTGTCAAGAAAGTAGCAGAGGGCTTTGAGACCTTCTTGATGGGGAATTGAAGTGTGTAATGATTGAACATCCATGGTGAAAATGAAACTGTTGGGTCCTTACACCTCCTCGCTTACCACCGTTCAAGGTCCCAAACAGTCCTTCCAGGTGAGGCTACACTTCACTTGTGAGTCTGTTGGGGTCATCTATTGCATTCAGTGCTCCCAGTGCAGCCTCCTCTACATCGGCAAGACCCGACGCAGATTGGGGGACCACTTCGTCGAGCACCTCCGCTCCATCTGCCACAACAGACAGGATCTCCTGGTTACCAGCCACTTCAACTTTGCTTCACGTTCCCATTCGGATATGTCCATACATGGCCTCCTGTACTACCATGATGAGGCCAAACTCAGGTTGGAGGAGCAAAACCTCATATACTGTCTGGGTATTTTCCAGCCCCTTGGTATGAACATCGAATTCTCCAACTTCTGGTAATTCCCTCCCTCCCCCTTCCACCATCTCACTTTCACTCTGCCTCCTCTTCCAACTACCTATCGCCTCTCTTATAATTCTGCCGCCTTCTACTACCCATAGTGCTTTCCCCTTACATTCCTGCACCTTTCCTGCCTATCCCCTCCCTGCTTCCCCTCCCCCACCCCATGATCTTTCCTCTGATTGGTTTTTCACCAGGCACCTTTCTCCCCCCCCTCCACCTTCTTTATAGGGCCCCTGCCCCCTCCTTCAGTCCTGACGAAGGGTCTTGGCCCGAAACATTGACTGCTCATTTCAACGGATGCTGCCCGACCTGCTGAGTTCCTCCAGCTTGTTTGTACATCTCTATAAGTTCACACTTCAGCCTCCATCACTCTTGTGAAAGCAGTCTGTATCCATCCAATCTCTTCTTACAACTCAAACTCTCTAATCCAAGTGGAATCTTTGTGAATATTTTCTATAGCTTCTCTAGTTGAATCACATCCTTTCTATTGTATTGCAATGAGTACTGCACACAATACTCACTAACCAATGTTTTGTTCAACTATAACCTGACATCACATCTACTGAACTCAATGCCACTGCCAAATGCTTCCTTCCCCACCCACTTGCCATGTTTCTATGCTCAGGAAACTATGTACTTCACTCTTCATCCTCTTGCTCTTTTAATATGCTCAGGGCCCTGCCTTTCATTGTATATATCCCAGTCTGGTTTAACGTCCCCACATCACACTTGTCTGAACTAAATTCCACCTGTCATTCCCTTGCTCACTTCTCCAGCTGATCTCGATCTATGTATAACCTTAGATAACCTTCTTCACTGTCAACTAAAAAAACAATTTTGGAGTCATTTACAGGCTTAGTAATCATGCCACCTATATTTTCATGTAGATCATTAATATATATGACAAACAGCAGGGGACCCTACAGTATCCCCTGTGGCACACCACTGATCACAGGGTCCTATCTGGAAAAATAGCCTTTCACCACTCTGTCTCCTACCACCAAGCGAATTTTATTTTCAGTTGGTTAGCTCAGCCTGGATCCTGTTTTAACCTTTCAGACCAGACTACCATGCAGGTACTTAACAAAGATGTTTCTGAAGTCCATGCAGACAATGTCTACCACCCTAACCTTATCAATCCTCTGCAAAATAAAAATTATGAGATATGATTTCCCACTGGCAAATTCATGTTGACTAGTCCTAATTTGCTCTTGTCTTTCCAAATGCAAATCAAATCCCACTTCTCAGAAGTTGTCCCACCCTGTTGTAAGGCACATTGACTGATGTTTCCCGGCCTATGTTCCATGGAACACAGAACAGAGTTGGGCAGGTCTTTCAGCCCATGACATTGTGTTGAACTAATTAAACTGATGACACCGATTTAATTTAATCCCTTTTCCCCACACATTGAATATATCCCTCTCCTCTTGTGCCTATCCAAAAGTCTCTTAAATGCTATAATGTTTGCCTCTACCACCATATTTGGCAATGCATTCCAGCCTCCACATGTGTAGAACTAAAACTTGTGCTGCGTATCTCCTTTGTATGTTTCCTCTCTCTACTTAAAAACATACTCTCTAGGACCAGGTATTTCAGTCCTGGGAAAATATATATTAGCTGGCTGTCAATGATTCACTTAATTTTATAAACTTCTATCAAATTTCCTCACAGCCTCTGACTCTGTTTCTGAAGAAAACAACCCCAACTTGTCCAGTATCTCCACATAGCACATGTCCTCCAAGCCAGGCAACATCCTGGTGAAATTCCTCTTTGCCCCCTCCAATCTTCCTAAAATGAGGTGACTAGACATGAATACAATACACCAAATTTATTATACAAACACGAGTTGTATAAAGTTGTAGCAGAACTTTCTGGATCTTGAAATCAATGCCTCAACAAGGCAAGCACTGTCTTCACCAACCCATCAACTTGTGTGGCCAATTTTAGGGATGCACATTCCTGGACCCTAAAGTTTCTTTGTTTATCAATGTTTTTGAGAATCCTGCCATTAAATGTGTTCTCTCCCTTAGGCTGGATTCTCAAAACACAGCATGTTGAACATACTCTGTGACTTCTCTGCCCACACATGCAACTGATCTATATCAGAGAAACCATTTTAGAGTCATCTGAAAATTTACTCACCCACCCTAACACATCTATATCCAAATCATTTACATAAATGACAAACAGTAGAGGTTCCAGGATTGATCCTTGTGAAACATCACTGTTCATTGTATCTCCTCCTAAATAAAGGTACAATGTTAACCATTCTCCATTCTTATGGTACCCCATGAAAATGCACTCAGTGGCCACTTTATTCAGATGCCTGTACACCTGTTCGTTAATGAAAATATCTGACTAGCCAAACATATGGCAGCAAAATGCATAAAAGCATGCAGACATCATCAGGAAGTTTAGTTGTTGATCAGGCCAAACTTCAGAATGAGAAAGAAATATGAATAGAGTGGCCTTGACCATTGAATGAGCATTGGTGCCAGATGGGGTGATTTGAGTATCTCAGAAACTGCTGATCTCTTGGTATTTTCACACACAACAACCAGTAGAGTTTACAGAGTATGGTATGAGAAACAAAAAACATTCAGTGAGCGGCAGTTCTATAGGTGTAAGTGCCTTGTTAATGAAAGAGTTCAGAGGAGAATGGTCACACTGGTTCAAGCAGGAAGGCGAGAGTAACTCAAATAGCCACGTGTAAAAACAGTGATGTGTGGAGGAGCATCCCTGAATGCACAGCACCTCAAACCTTGAAGTGGATGGCCTATAGTAGCAGAATACCACAAACATACGCAGAGTGGCTAATTTATGAGATACAGTAGGTACTAATAAATTGTCCACTGACTGTATATGTATATATGTCTTCAGAGGCTGGTGGGCAGATGTACTGTAAGTTTAACCACCGGATGAGTGTGACAAGGACAAGAGAGTCAAGCAGGCTTGGACGTCACCCAGAAAAACAGGGTCCGCGCCAATGGTTGGGAAACCAGGACCACCTGGCAAGAAATTGTCTAAGGGAACAAATCATAAATAGATGAGCTGGACAACATGAAATTATTGGAATGGTACTTTAACAGCAACACACATGAAAGAGGATTCATCAAGAGCATGTGGAGACTCTGGCAATATTGAAGACCATTGTCCACATTTAAGAAAAAATAACCGGTTACCAGTGATCAAACATTGTTGTCAGAGGATTGCTATCATATCTTGCATTGGAAAACATACAATCACAATGCACCATTGAAACGAGCCAATCAGGAAATATGAGTCCAAACCCCACCTCTACAATTCACAGATGGCACAAAGGTAATAGCATCACCTTGTACACAGCAAATGCAAGTTCAAACTTCAGTTCAGGGCATATCTGCACTGGGTACTGTAATCAGAGAGAAGATCATGGCTAAACTGTTGACTGTCAATCACAGAACTAGACTCCCCAGACAATGATAAAATTCATCAGACAGCTCGCTAGAAGCAGCCATGAAGCACTACTCACAATTGCAACCTACAGCATAACTGAGACCAATAACCCAATATATATATATCGGCAGCAGCACTCCTGGAAATGCTGGGCTACAAAATATAATACAGTAGAGAGTACTGTTATAACCCACCCCATCCCCGGAGACGATGCTTGGAGGCCAAGACGAAAACCATGAGGGCGGAGGTCAGCCGACTAATGGAGCTGCAGAAAGGAAGGAAGACCAAAGACTCACCTCAGCTACTAAAAAAGGACAGAGGTAAATCCATAACTAAAGCTCTGGAAACTACCAAGCAACAGTTAACAGATCTGGCTACCAGACTACAGGGGCCAAGCAAATAAATGCACTCTCCTCCAAAGAACTAGGAAAGGTATTGGCACAGTTCCCGAGCAACAACATCCAGTATCTGAACCATCCAAAACAGCAACTGAGGAGTGCTGGAAGAGTATATGGGAGAAAGAAGCATCACATAACACCAGTGGCTGAAAGACCTACAGGTGAACCTCTGTAACCTCCCAGAGGAAGAACAAGTCACTATCACAGCAGTAGATGTCCAGAAACGGGTAGCAAGTTTGAAGAACAGGACATCACCAGGGCCTATTGGCTGAAGAAACTAACAGCATTACGTACACGGCTGGAAGCTTAAATGAACCAGCTGCTTGAAGCAGGCTCCCACCCTGACTGACTAATTCAAGGAAGGACAGTACTCATAATGGAGGATCCTTACTAAAGAGCAACAGCATCAACCTACTGGCCTATAACCTACCTGTGAACAATATGGAAGCTCCTATCAGACATCATAGCCACCAAGCTGAAGGAACATGTGTGTAAGTTCCTGAGTCCTGCTCAGAGGGTGATTGGAAATGGAAGCAGAGGCTCCAACCACCAACTACTGATAGACGAAGCAGTCATGCAAGACTCTAAGACCAGGCAAACAATGTTAGCACAACCCAGATTGACTAGCAGAAAGCACATGACTCATTGTCCCACACATGGATCCTGGAAAATCTGTCTCGCTACAAGACAATAAAGACCTTCGTCAAGAATTCAGTGGGCCATTGGAGGACTATGTTGAAAGTTAACTGAAGGTCAATAGCACAATGACCATCGGATATGGAATAGCCCAGGTGATGCACTAATCCCAGAGCTGTTCTGCATGGGCTTGAACCTCTTCAGCCAGATCATCTCAAAGAGTGGACATGGGTACAGGTTCAAGTGTGGAGTGACCATCAGCCACCTCCTGTGCCTGGAAGACATCAAGCTGCATGCCAGAAATGAAAGAGGCATTGACTCACTAATCCACCTGACAAGGATGTACAGTAGAGAAATCGGGAGGCCATCTGGACTGGAAAAGTGCAGCCGGATCGTAGTGCAAAGAGGAAAACTTATCAAAACTGAAGGAGTTGAGTTACCTGAAGATCACGTGCCAGATTAACAGGAAAGCTACAAATACCAGGGGATCCTGCAGGTGCATGGAAGCCACGATGAGGACACAAGGAAGGCTACAACACCCAAGTACTTCCAAAGAGTGAGACAGGTCCTAAAAAGCCAGCTGAATGAGAAGAACAAGATCAAAGCCATCAACACCTTTGCCCCACCAGTCATCAGATACCCAACTGCAATAGTGTGCTGGCCAAGGAATGAACTGGAAGCTGTTGACATCAAGACCCAGAAATAACCAACAATACATGGAGGATTCCATCCAAAGTCCAATGTCGAGCAACTGTATACCCACCAGAATATGGAGACTTGGCGGTGGCTGACTTAAGAAAGCTGGAAATGGTAGGGCTGGAGGGCAGCACAGAGACACTACTCATGGCTGCACAAGAACAGGAACTGAGCACAAGAACAATAGAAGCAGGGGTCTATCACATCAGACAAGACCCAAGATGCAGACCATACAAGGAATTTGCTGAAACCATCCAGCAGATAGTAGCAGCATGCAAGATGCAGGCAGGGACAGCAAAACCAAGTTGCAGGATTTATGGACAGGAACATCTGCGCTGAGTATGGATTGGACACTCCCATGTTCAAATGAGAAACACCTGAGAAGGTAGTGGAGAATTACAGAGCTAAGATCCTGTGGGACTTCCAAATACAGACTGATAAGCAGGTATGGCCAATCAACCAGCCACAGTAGTACTGGACAAGGAACAGAAGAAAGCAATAGTAATAGATGTGGCAATCCCAAATGACAGAAACATCAGGCAAGAATATGAGAAGCTGGAGAAATACCAGGGCTTGAAAGAACAAATAAAAAGGATGTGGAAGGTTTAAGCCAGAGTAATCCCAGAGGTGATAGGAGCACTTGGAGCTGTGACACCTAGTCTGGGAGAGTGGCTCCAACAAATCCCGGAAACAAAATCTGAGATCTTGGTCCAAAAGAGTGCATTGCTATGAACAGCAAGGATACTGTGCCAAATTGCAAAGCTCCCAGCCTCTGCTAGAGGACTCGAGATTGAGATTAAGTAGTGCTGTGGTGTTTTCCCCCTTCTCAATTATTCCCACTCCCCTCTTAGCTCCATCATGATCTTACCAGAAGCAATGGTAGCACAGGACATTGAGTTGCCAATCCTACCCATCACTTCAGCCATGTTTCTGGAACAGCAATAACATGGCAATAACATATGCTAATCCTTTCTCTGAGTTCACTCGTAAATACTTGAAAATAAAATAAAATATTTCCAAACTTTAAAGGGAGTCTACGAGTGTGGGGTGAACTTCGTGTTTCTTATGAAGAGCCAGCACAGCTATAGTGGTCCAAATGGCCTTTTCTGTTACTGTGTTATTCTGTGTTTCTATGTGTTCATTTGCTCTGCTGTGTTGGCTCTGCCACAAGGGTCACTTTAATCTATTGTTAAATAATGGCAAATGAAGGTCCATACTCTAAAATTAGGAGGTAGGTCTATTTCGGGTCAGTTTCTCGCAAAAATCGATGCCTTAGGATTATTTTCTCTCATGAGCTTTGTCTGAGGATTGAGGAGATCTTTTGAAACAAAAATAAGAAACAATACCACGGTGAACAAAAGGTAGAAGACAAGATTGTTTCAGAAGAAGAAAGCCATTGTAGCTTAGAGAAAACAAAACAGTAATTATGAAAGACAGCAACTACTGAAGAATAAATGATTAACTTCTTCAATACCATTGAAGAGGAGGAAAAATTGTCAGAAATCGTAAAATGACTCACAGCAGTTCAATTTGAACCATAGTAATAATCAATTGAAAGGATTTTAGTGGAAAAGAAAATCAGCTGTTCCATTAAATGGTCTGCAAAAACACTATTGTGTATTCTTGTTAAAAAAAAGTTTGTAATTCCCCCAATAAGAGGAAATCCTCTCTTTATATATTTGTATCTTGTTTAGCTTATATGAAGCAACTAGTTAATAAATGGTTAGGTGGTTTACTTGATCTCAAGTCATGCAATACAATAGTTAAAATACTGCTGCTGCCTGTAAGGAGTCTTTATGTTCTCCCCATGGCAGTGAGGGGTTTCCTCTAGGTGCTCTGGTTTCCTCCCACAGTCCAAAGATGTACTGGTTGGTAGGTCCCTTGCTTAGGCTAGGGTTAAATTGGGGGTTGCTGGAAGGCATGGCTCAAAGTGTTGGAAGGGCTTTTTCCAAATTGTTTTTCAACAAACAAATAAATAAATAAATAGAATTTCATGATGCTTAGCATATACTTCATTTTTCCATGAGGGATTCCTCAAGGTTTGTAAGTGTTTAAGCAAACTTACCCCTACAATTATTCTTTTAAGTAATTGTCTTACTTGACAATAAGGAATTATTAGGTTTAATTACTGTTGAAGAGAAAAACATCAATGTTATTCTGAGGATGCCAGGGGATTGATATATATAAGAAAAACAATTTAGATCATAACTAATCCACTGGGCAAAATAAAAAGAGAGAAATCAAGGAGGGAAATATCAGACATTTATAATTGGATTCTGCTGGAGGTTCTGTGAATTTAAATCAGTTGGGCTTCACTAAAGAGGCACACTTTGTTCATTAACTACAACCCACCGCACTGTGTTTTTTTTTTATATTTAAATTCATTGAAGGAAAATCTGCTTTTGGAAATGCTTGGATTGATTATTGTGAATACATTATCTGAACATAAAGATGATGTCAAAATAAGATGAAGCAATACACCTAGAATCAGCAAAATTTTATTCCTTACTAACTGAACCAAATGTTCAAAGACAGATAATGTGAAAGTGAAAATATATTATTTGTGGGAATAGGAAAAAAAATCTTACATTCTGCAATGCTGACAGAAGCAAAATAGTGATATCATAGTTTATAACAGCAATTAAATGAAAACTAATTTAGCTACATAAACAATCAATGATAGTGTTCATTGCATAAAGAATTGTTCAGACTGCAATGCCCCTAAAACTCCTTGCACTGGAGGCAATAGAACAGCAATTCAGAGGATGAGTACAATGTCCCCATTTTAATATTATAGCTACCCCTTAGCATTGACAGGGGATGAATTCCTAGGCATCAATTGTTTATAAAATTTTAAATAGGTGGTGTCAGATCTCTGAACATTTTCTGATCCTAAGAGTTCTTCTGGGAGTCAGGGATGGCAAGCAGTCTTAAGTATAATGGTAGTTTATTTTAGAGTAGACAATAGACAATAGGTGCAGGTGTCCAATCACTTAACAATCTTATATGTTTCAATCAGATCCCCTCTCATCCTTCTAAATTCCAGTGTATACAAGCCCAGTCATTCCAATCTTTCAACATATGACAGTCCCGTCATCCCCGGAATTAACCTCGTGAACCTACACTGCACTCCCTCAATAACAAGAATGTCCTTCCTCAAATTTGGAGACAAAAACTGCACACAATACTCCAGGTGTGGTCTCACTAGGGCCCTGTAGAACTGCAGAAGGACCTCTTTGCTCCTATACTCAACACCCCTTGTTATGAAGACCAACACGCCATTAGCTTTCTTCACTGTCTGCTGTACCTTCATGCTTACCTTCCGTGACTGATGGACAAGGACACCTAGATTTTGTTGTACTTCCCCTTTTTCTAACTTGACTCCATTCAGATAGTAATCTGCCTTCCTGTTCTTGCCACCAAAGTGGATAACCTCACATTTATCCACATTAAACTGCATCTGCCATGCATCTGCCCACTCACCCAACCTGTCCAAGTCACCCTGCATTCTCATAACATCCTCCTCACATTTCACACTGCCACCCAGCTTTGTGTCATCTGCAAATTTGCCAATGTTACTTTTAATCCCTTACTCTAAATCATCAATGTATATTGTAAATAGCTCCGGTCCCAGCACCGAGCCTTGCGGTACCCCACTAGTCACAGCCTGCCATTCTGAAAGGGATCGGTTAATCCCTATCTTTGTTTCCTGTCTGCCAACCAATTTTCTATCCATGTCAGTACCCTACCCCCAATACGATGTGCTCTAGTTTTACCCACTAATCTCCTCTGTGGGACCTTATCAAAGGCTTTCTGAAAGTCCAGGTACACTACATCCACTGGCTCTCCTTTGTCCATTTTCATAGTTACATCCTCAAAAAATTCCAGAAGATTAGTCAAGCTTGATTTCCCCTTCGTAAATCCATGTTGACTCAGACCGATCCTGCTACTGCTATCCAAATGTGCCGCTATTTCATCTGTTATAATTGACTCCAGCATCTTCTCTACCACTGGTGTCAGGCTAACTGGTCTATAATTCCCTGTTTTCTCTCTCCCTCCTTTCTTAAAAAGTGGGATAACATTAGCTACCCTCCAATCCACAGGAACTGATCCTGAATCTATAGAACATAGAACATCTATTGAACACTGGAAAATGATTACCAATGCATCCACAATTTCTAGAGCCACCTCCTTAAATACCCTGGTATGCAGCCATCAGGCCTTGGGGATTTATCAGCCTTCAGTCCCACCAGTCTGCCCAACAATTACAAGTAAACATACAAGTACTAAGTAAACTAAATAAAGAGCTGAGAAATGATGCTAATAGGTGAAAGAATGGAGAAGACAAAAGAATAAAGATGGCATTTCTGAAGAATCCATCACTTATATAGATAAGATAAGGAAAATCTTTAGATAGAAATAAACTAGTTAATAAGCTACATAATTAAAATAATTACATTGCATGGGTAATGTGCTATACTTAGCCAATGGAAAATGAGAAAGGTGATAGACTGTTAATTTAGCTGTTATACCACTTTCTGCCAGAGAGTGGGGATGAACCACCACATCCTGTGAAAAATACATGAGTTTTGTTAAATAGTACAAACTTATGAAAAGTAATTTTTTTTTAGAAAGTGCTTTCCAATAGTAGGAATGAAAAAAAAAAGACCTAGTTAGAGCCTTTGCACCCTAAGCAAAATGGAAAGTAATTTGATGGGTCGGCAGGGACCAGCTTCTTCATGGAATTCTCTTCTTCCTGTATTCTGTAATATTGTGCTGGGAGCCGACATTCCCCAAGTGTAAATTAGATGTGGAAAGTCAGGTACAGGAACATAGATTCCAACGTTTTTGTTTCATCCATGATTATCTGAGGCTCTAAATGTGACAGTGGCGTATCCATGGCAGGCTCTGTAAGGTAAACAAAGCAAATCTGTAATATGACACATTTAATTAGGTATCTGGGCAAGTAATGGGGGATGGGATAGATTGTGTAAAATGTGAGGGTATTAGCTATGATAGCAAGTATAGAAAATTATGTTAATTTATACTGATAACAGTGCAAGTGCAGCAAGAATTTGAATTATATGCTGGCCTTTATTTTGGATCGGCTGTTGGCTGGAGCACACAGATAAAGATTTTATTTTTGTGTGTGTATGTGTGTGTGACACTACAAGGCTTTGGTGAGACTAAATCTGAAATTTTGGGAACTACAACCCAATTTTTCCCCATACCCAAACATGTGCTTATTTACCTTGGAATTAGTGTAGTAAATAATATGGAGGTAGTACTGTGAAATAAAAATGAGTAAGATCATCTATACTTGCAGGAATTTAGAACAATATCCACCTCATTAAGATATCAATATGTTCCACAATGTCGTGTCTAGGACCAGATTAGACAGATTAATTTCAGACAGATCTGAAATTAATTGAAACTTTACTTGATATATAGGGAGGTTATGTTCCTTTCATTTAAAAAGGATTTCTCAACATTTGTAAATTTTCATGAGGACCAACCTTTTTAAACATCAAGTGACTTGCCTGGTAACTCACAATCATTAATGCCTGCATTTTAACTCTGCTCTGGTTCAGCCTATGATTGACTGGAATGGATCATTTTTCCTCTGCCAAACTCAATAAGATAAGCAATGACTTACCCACAACTGTACTAAAGAAGGGTCTTGGCCCGAAATGTCAACTGTTCATTTACTTCCTTAGATGCTGTTTGACCTGCTGAGTTTCTCCAGCATTTTGTGTGTGGTTCTATTCACAACTTATTCATACCCCAAAATTAGGTCCTAGTGGTTAGAAATTCAGAAAAAAACAAAGAAAGCAAACTGACATATCTGAATTCAGCCAGTCCCCAGGTTACGAACAGATACCTTGATTTGCGGCTCGAAAGAAATCTGTAGGCCTGATTCACTTTTTCTGGGAGTTGAGTGAGGTTTGCTGGAGGTTGGGAATAACCCTCCTGAATTCATGACATGTTTCTTTGAACCCATATCTATCACAGGTAAAGAGTGTCATAGAATAATAGCAAATAAATGGAAGCTTGAATTGGCCATTACCCTCCATTTTCCATTTCCCAGATCCTTTGCCTCACACCAGTTCTCCTTCTTGAGCTCCTCTGTACATTTACCTCATTTGTATAGATGTCAGCAGCAAACTGTATTATTTCAGCAATTAACACTTGTTCCCTGCCAAACTCATAGTGTCAATATACAACATTCTAATGAGGCTTCCTCATTAAAATCAGACATGCTATGCTATCTGACAGATTGGCTCCACCGCCAGTTTCTGGTGGACCAGTCAGTCATTAGGTTGTCTTCTCAGCATTAAGATGGAATTGACTTACCGTTGTAGACAAGAGAAGCCTCCAGATGTGCTGACATCTGGTCCCATTATGCATGTGCAAGTTACAGCCAGAAGGACAGGTTGTGCCATTTGATAACTAGGAATCAGGTGTCAATCGAGGTATGTTGAACCCACTGAGACCCCAGAGAATCCTCATTAATGTGTAACTTCCACTATAGTTTCCAAGGCCACACATTCCTGCAGGACCAGGGCGGGTAGATAAGTTAGATGTGAAACTGTACATTAGATTTGTTCCAATAATGTTAACTTTTTGCTCAGCTGGTGGCACAGTGACATCAGCGCCAGACTCCGGAACGGAGGTTTTCAGGTTCGAATCCAGTCTGGCTGTTCCCGAGTACGTTTTCCATCCGTGCCGGGTTGAGTGTTGAGCTCACAACTCGACCTGTAAAATAAAGAAAAATACTGCGAAATGTCTGTGTGAGGAGGGGCGTAGCACACAGTCTTTCGTTCCGCGCCTTGTGAGGCATGAAAATGCCCGAGCTGGCCTCTCAGGCCTGAGTCGATGTCATCACCATCATAACTTCACTGGTCAATTTCTAAAGTAAATATTTAAACAATAAATATTCTGGCTATTTTGGTAGAAAGTCCTACAGAATTAAACAAAAATTAGTCCTGAAAAAATACATCATGTGATTATTGTCCTACTGTGATCACTAGGGTTTCCTATTGAATGTATACAGATGTATGAAGTACAACATAAAAGTGAAGGTGGTAGTGAGTGTGTTGCTGTTGAAGTCATCAAGAAAAGCCAACAAATAAATTACATTTGAACCTATGGCAATATTTCTAAATAATTGAGTCTTGAACACACAGTATAAGAAATAATAGGTGGCCCTGTGCAGCTATAGTGCCAGACAAGGTTTCTCAATCACATTATGCCTATGTATGTCATGGGTGTTACTACATCGTAGAGTGGTATCAGCCATGATAAATTGGGAGCACTCCAGGAACCACCCTTGCAGGTAATGATTTTATGTATCTGCTTGGGTTAATCCAGACTGACAGATTTAAACACATTTGTATGCAGTTAATTTCACAACTTTCCTGGTGAGAACTTGACTTGTACCAGTGTTACACAAACTATATTGAAACTTCCTATTGGTTCATATAACTTTTGGGAAGGCCTTACTTACACTTGAATGACCTGAAGCACTGATTGTCCATCTGCATGCCTATTTCTGAGCAAGTTGGCTGTGCTTCAGTGGATACTGGGAACAGTCAGTTACTGCCAGCAAAAACACATTTTGTTAGAAACAGGACTACATCCTTTTGGTGCATCAGAGCATGTATGCAACAAAGTAGGATCTCAACCACACATGGGTGTGAAGCAGCAGGTTAGACCATAAAACCAGAAGACATTGGATCAGAAATCAGAATTGGGCCATTTGGCCCATCAAGTCTGCTCTGCTATTCCATCATGGCTGAATTATTATCCCTCTCAACCCTATTCTCCTACCTTCTCCCTGTAACCTTTGACATCCTGATTAATCAACCTATCAACCTTTGCTTTAAATATACCCAAAGACTTGGCATTACATTGCAGGGAACTCAAACAGTTGTTGCTTGAGCTGACCCACATCTTCCATTTATTTCTGCATAATACCCAAAATGTGAAAAAAATTGTAGCTCTGTGTCCAATCAGCCATGGCTATTCTACAGAGTAGAGCAATCTGCACCATTGACTAGGCCGCAGGCAGTACATCCTGAGACTACGTATTCAGATTAAGGATAACTTTTTCTATTTTTAGTTTGTTCTACTTTTTCTAAATGTCTCAAATAATCAGAGACATTTAAAAATATATGTAATAAATTTAAATAATTCACAATAACATTAATTTGAATGTGACATTTCAAAAAATTGTTCAAATAATATAAATAATTAGCACATAATGAGTAATTCCACTTACATCTTACATTCATAGTACTAATTCCATTCCAATGAAATGGACTATGTTAGGTTGCCAGACGTGCGATACAAAGACAAGGGACCAGCCATAAAATGCATCCAGTCTCCACAGTTTCAGAAAATTGTGTTCCAATCTAAATCACTGCCATGTCCAGAGGAACAGCAGAAATTCAGGTAGTTGCAATCTCCTATTCTGTTAAAATAGAATATAGTTCACATGACTGAGTTAAAAATAAAAGATTAAACTCTAAGGAGGAAAGTGAGAACTGTACTATGTTATTAACTGAAGCATGAGGTAGACTAAGAAAGTTAGGGTTTTATGACCTAAGCAATAAGCAGTTACCTATATTGGATCCAATAAATCTCAATCATGGTCTATAGATAACTTGAAAAGATCTACTGAAACAGAAAATGTGTTTTAGCTAATTTTAGTATCTTTCAGGAACAGCAAAAATCTGGACATAACTCTGACTGACTTAGGTTTTTGAATATTGAGGGGTGGCACCCTGATTAATTAAACCACACATAGTTCAATTGTTACAAATACTTAGAGATTAGGCATGTGAGAAAACAAGTTATTTTCAAACCTCTAGAGAGGGTACAGAAACCACTTGTCTTATTGTTCTCCCTGTGAGCATGTGAGTTTCCTCTTGGTATCCTGGTTTCCTCCAACATTCCAAAGAAGTATTGGTTAAATTTTCAGACAATACACAGTCAAATGCTAATATGCACCTTGAGAAGGATGCAGAGACATAGGGACAGATTAAGTGAAAGGGTGACTAAATGAAAGATGGAATATAAGATGGAAATGTAAATTTGGTTTTGATATGTAAAAACATAGAAATATAGAATATTGTTTATCAAATGAAGAGGAATTGAAGGATGTTGGCTTTCAGAAGGATCTGGATGCCTTTATACACAAATAACTACAAATTAAGTTGCTAGCAATTAGAAAGCTATTTGCTATTCTGGCCTTCATTATAAGAAAGTTTGAGTGCCGGAGATAAGACACTCTGATAGTGGTATATAGAGCAATCTGCAGGTCTGTTGTCACTTTCCAGGATCAAAGAGGTTTATTGCTAACTTAAACTTCCTAACACAGCAGCATGACCTGTCCAAAGGGTTAAAGTTGTCCGTGACAAAGCCAATATTTCTTACTCAGCTTCTTGTGTAAGAACTAGTCTTCAGTTCTTAATAAAAATTGCAAGTAATAATCAGCCTGAAGTTAAAAGGATAGCTTTGCAAACAAACAGCAAACTATAGGGCACAGAATGCTGGTCCACAGGCTATTCAAGATACGTGTGCTACAAAGTCAGGTGACCCCTAGAGTCTCTCATCTGTGTCAGCCAAATGTAAGACAATGGGATTTACAAGGATGTTGCCTGGATTGGAGAGCATGCCTTATGAGAGTAGGTTGAGTGAACTTGGCCTTTTCTCCTTAGGATGATGAAGGATAAGAGGTAACCTGATAAAGGTGTATAAGATGATGAGAGGCATTGGTGTATGGACAACCAGAGGCTTTCTCCCAGGGCTGAAATGACTAACACGAGGGGCATAGTTTTAAGGTGCTTGGAAGTAGGTATAGAGGGGATGTCAGAGGTAAGTTTTTAACACAGAGTGGTGGATATGGGGAATGCACTCCCAGCAATGGTGGTGG
This sequence comes from Hemitrygon akajei, assembly GCF_048418815.1. Taxonomy (NCBI): domain Eukaryota; kingdom Metazoa; phylum Chordata; class Chondrichthyes; order Myliobatiformes; family Dasyatidae; genus Hemitrygon; species Hemitrygon akajei. The sequence continues at coordinate 114,328,588 of NC_133125.1, forward strand.
AGGCGGATACAATAGGGTCTTTTAAGAGACTCTTAGATAGTTACATAGATCTTAGAAAAACAGAGGGCTAGGCAGTTTCTAGAGAAGGTTACATGGTTGGCACAACCTTATGGGCCAAAGGCCCTGTAATGTGCCATAAATTTCTATGTTCTGTGTTAATTAGTCCACATCAAAACAGACAACTACAGTTAAGTTTTTATTAGCACTGTGGTAGAGACCAAGGAAGATTCCGGACCAGGGTTATTTTGTTACCTAGTACATCAAACATGTTCACAGATATGATCAATCTATAGTTTGGGTACTTGTGTAGTCAGAGAGTCAACCCTTACAGCATTAATTTTGGATGTTTGAGATCTCTGTTCTCAGAATCTAATGTACCATCCATGTGAATTATTTTGTCCCAGCAAAGGTATCTAAAAACTTCACATACAAATGATGTCAACTTGTAGCAAAACAGTATAAATATTAGGAAGGATTAGTGATTGTTAGAATTGACAAGGAAAATGTCAGAAAACCAGGATGACAGAAAGAATAACTAGAATTCATTCTTCAGACTTCAGTTTTCTGTAATGGATTACTCATTCGTCTACCACTCGTTGGTATGTTCTTTTAGTTCATAAGAATTGTAGCTGTGTTTGGAAACACTTTGTTATTTATAAATCTTTTAGAATTCAGAAATCTTTTACAAATCAGAAATCCTCCGTGAGCTTTCAATAGGTGTTAAGAACTATTTGTCTAAATTTAAATGTATATTATGCTGCTCTCTTTGTGTGTGAAGCAGCAAATACACGATTCAGCAGTAAGCCAAACTCCACTTAACTGAAGACAGGAGTCAGGGTACAGGATCCAAGCTCCAGGTGGTTTACTTGGGCAGCACTCTGCAATTAAGCAAAAGTAAAACTGAAAATAAACAAGAGAAATAAGTAATTAATGCAGCAAACATATGATGATTAAGACACACATTCATAAAAAAACAGGAAAATATGAAGCTAGGCTTACAAGTAAAATATTCAAAGAATATGCACAACATGAGTAAACAAAGTTTTAAAGTATGCAAGAAGATTAATATCATGTAAGCATTCATTAAAATACTATGTCTAGTCGAATACTATACAGATAATCGGGAATACATTTTCACGTGACGTTAACACAAAATACATTAACAGTTAGCATTCTTCTTTATGAACGGAACCAACATTTACAGATTTCTGATGGTGCGAACAAAGTAAACAGTGTACAGGACTGTGTAAAGGTGCTTCAGTTTGACTGAAAAATTCCACTGAAGCAAAATACCTGCTCTATTCATGTGGTCCAACTGAATTTCTAATTTAAAGGTGGCAGCACCAGCGGAATAATAGTTGGCAGAGAAATATTCCAAAGTAGTAGCCTGAACATGCATAATTAAAAATAAAATAAGCTGTGTATAAACTATTTCATTAGCTGGTAAGGAGGGGGACCCCACCACTCAAGCAGAGCATATTGGCAGCTAGACCTTGCCACAGAGGCTAAATGAGGGTACTTGGATGGACAAGGACTGAATAGGACTAGTCAGCATGGCTTTGGGTGTGGTTGGTCAAGAAGGAACTACAGCATTTGGCATTCAGGATGAGGCACTAAATTGAAGAAGTTTCTTTGTGGCAGAAACCAAGGAGTAGCAGTGGATAAGTTGCCTATGTGACTGGAGGCCTGTGACTAGTGCTGTGCCACAGAGATCGGTGCTTTGTTTGTTGGTATTTGTTCTCTGTATTAACAGTCTTAGTGGACGGTGAGGAAAGCTGTCAAAGCTTGCAGAGGGACCTGGACAAGATGGAAAAATAGGCTGAGAAATAGCAGATGTAATTTAATGTAGAAAAGTGTGAGGTATTGTAATTTAGGAGGACAAACCAGGGTAGGACTAACATGGTGAGCAGTAGAGCACCGAGGGGTGAGATAGAATAGAGGGTTCAGGGAATACAGATCCATATTTCCATGAAAGTGGTGTCACAGTTAGATAGGGTTGTAAAGGGAGCACTTAGCACATTGGCCTTCATAAATCAAAGTACTGAGTACAAGAGTTGAGATGTTTTGTTGAAGTAGTATCAGACATTGGTGAAGGATAATTTGGAGTATCGTGTGCAGTTCTGATCACCTATCTACTGGAAAGGTATCAATAAGATTGAAAAAGAGCAGAGAAAATTTTAAATGATATTGCCAGGGCTTGAGAACCTGAGTTATAGAGGAAGGCTAAGTAGGTTAGAAGAATAAGGGGAGATTTGATAGAGGTATACAAAACTGTGAGGGTTTTTGATAGGGTAAACACACATAGGCTTTTTCCACTGAGCTTGGCTGAGACGAGAACTAGAGGTCATGGATTAAAGGTGAAAGGTGAAATATTTAAGAGGAATGCAAGGGGTAAATTCACTCAGAGGGTGGTGAGAATGTGTGATGACCTGCCAGTGAAAGTGGTGGGTGTGGTTTTGATTTCAACATTTAAGAGAAATCTACAAGGGTACGTGGATGGGAGGAGAACAGAGGGTTATGATCTGGTTGCAGGTTGACAGACTAGGCAGATTAATAGTTTGGCATGGACTAGATGGGCCAAATGGCATTTTCTGCTCTGTAGTGTTCGATGATTCGATCAATTTTAGTCACATTAATTCTGGAATCCACAATAGCATAATATTAACGAGTATATACTTTACAGTTAATAACAATTTCTCTGATTCATGGACCACCTGTTGGTGCTGAGATTCAACACTTAAAGTCAGCCGCTTTTTTATTTTATCGCCATATTCATAACAAAGCTGACTAACAGAGCTGGTCAAGTTTAGAAAGTAGCCAATATGCTGAGCTCTATCAAATAAGTGCTTTGTCTTAACCAAATCTTACATCTAATCTCTTTGCTTAATAGGTTCTCTCGTCTACAAATTAATTTGGGGACAATCTTCCATTTATATATGATGATAATGATTGGATTAGAGCCTGCTGTTATTATAGTATTGGAAATAGATGACAAACATGACTTCATTCAGGTGTAATTTGCATTTGCAAACATCTTCAGTGATAGTTAATACCGTTCACAGTGCACTACAGATGCTGATAAACACAAAGAGTAATGTGGTGACTATAATAACAGAGATCTAATCAAGGTTGTTTGCCCACAAAATCATTCATATCTGCTGATCTGATAAACAATCCTATCTCAGAATCCTATCGTAGGCCTCTATTTTTAGCCCTGCATCTCTTATTGCATTTTGCTGGCTCAAATGGACAAGCCAGACTAATTTCAAAGTTATGTCATGTTGGACAGGGAGAAAAATCCTCTTGAACATTGAGGATAATCGTAGTGGCACAGTTCTGTCTCTCAGATCCGGCAATCTGGGTTTAATCCTAACCTCTTGTTCTGCCTGAGTAAAGCTTGCACATTTCCTCTCTGACCACAAATGTTTCCTCTGGATGCTCCAGTTTCATCTCACATCCCAAACGACGTGCAAGTTGGTGGATTAAGTGGCTACTGTAAAATTTCCCTATTGCATCAATGAGTGTTTGAATCTGTATGAAATCAATGCGAGTAAAGGCAAAACAAAGTGTGAACAGTGTAGCACTTGTCTCCGTGAGTGATTAATTATTGGCCTAGACTCAGTAACCAGAGGACCTATTTTGGTGCTGTCTCTGTCATATTATGTGTGTACATAATAAAGAAATTCGATTCCCAGTGGTTTACTCTGGAACTGGAAATGACGTTAGTGAGCTGGTCCCATGCGCTCAAGTTGAGATGAAGCCGTTCTGTAATTTAAAAATGTTCTCATGTTTTATCCAAGCTGATTATGTCTTTAAAAATAACAAACATAACATGGTGTTAGCAGTCAGCATGAGGTCTAAGCTCAGAAAGTACATGGATATGGGTTACTGCGCGAGTAGGGAAGACGCTGTCAGCAAGTGAGGTCAACCAGCAAGACAAGAAGGCACACTGTGTCCTGAAGTTCACCAAGAAATTCAGGGGAGAGGCTGAGAGTTCCCATTAAGCACACACTCCGGTTGAGATTAAGCCATTCTGTATAAAAATGGTGTAGCGTTTACCCATGCTAAGTTTGTCTTTTTAAGAACACACAACACAGTCACCCTATAAGAAGCCCAGGTCTGTTCATTGGGAACACATCGATATCCCATGAAAAAAAGAATAGAAGAAATGCAGCTCTCCCCATACAACTCACCTGGGCCATCTGTGGTGGAGACTAGATTCTGTAGTGGTCTCGTTCACCATTGCAGAAAATAAACTGGAAGCAGGTTATTCTCCATACCAGGGACTGCATGAAAGAATATTAAAACCTGCATCTTACATCAACCTTTTGATTAACTGTGATTCTGTAATGCATACAGGACTGTATGATCCACCAAAGCTCTCTGCAAATGCCAATTACACCGTAATAAAGCTATGTTCACTTGCTGTGTGGTTCTGATAGTACAGTATAATACAGACTCTATTTGAATCATTAGCATTGCAACATAAATCGAAGAAAATCCTCAAATTTAATTATTTGAAATTTAGTTACTTGTGTCAAAGAGAAAATATTAAGCAAACAGATCAAATGAAAGGATTGGTTAAGACAAAACAGCATTAGGTAGAACTCAGCAAATCAGTATTTTCTGGGGCTGACAACTGCTGTTAATCTGCTGCTTTTTGAATGTGACAGTAAACTGAAAAGGATTTAGCAATAACTCTGTGAATGTGCCCCTCGCTGATGTATGTATGCTGAATGACTGCTCCACTGGTGCCTGTTGTAATTCCTCCTTTTCTGTTTTAATTTCTTTAGTTCCCAGAACTGGTAGAATCTGTTCAATTGATCTTCTGTATTTCAATCATTCCCCCAGAAAACCCATCCAAGTGAATTTCAATGCAAATGTCAATGTTAAGTGATTTATCCCTGACTTCTGGCAAGAAAGACACATTTAAGTTTGTGTAGCCCTTAGGTTCGGCCAGTATGTGTTTGTCTAGGGGAAGACAGCTTCTGGCCCAACCAAACTGAGAAATCTCGTTTGTGTGGCTGCTGCGTGATGTGTTGCCCGGTTACATGTCCGCACCGCAAAATATCAGACAGTACACCATATGCAATTAAACAACTGAACTTTATAAATCTTAATCTGACTATAGAGTTAGAAAATAAAATAAAAAGAAAAAGGGCCCATTTTAATGAAACAGTCTAATATGGACTTTGGTATTATGTTACTCCTGTTTAAACGTACCATGGATTAACAGTAAAGAATCATATTCTGGAAGAATTAGAGAACTTTTATTTACAGTAATAAACAAACACGTCTTAACCCAGCCACGTGTTGGAACATTCTGGCAATCCCGTGCATGCTAAGTGCTCTGTCCAATCATGTACTGGCACCTCATTGCATGTGATATCACCACATCTTCCTTTCCTTAAAAAGAAAAAAACAATTAACAATGTTAATTGAAGCAAATACATAATTCAACAAGTCTCTATCAGTCTCTCTGTGGGTTCACAAACACGAGTAGACCTCCTAAGTGGTACACACAAATTTTGTGTTTCCTTGTTATTATTTACATGTTTTGTCTTGTCTGCATCCGTTAACTGAAGTAGGCTCTTTCTCGAGGTCTTTGTGATTTCTTCTTAACACTGTTCCCTCCTCTTTTTGGACTATATATGATCTGGTCTGTGACTATGTGTTCATATTATCTTGTATCCTCATTTTGTCTCCTTGTCCTTTAGACAAACATCTCCTTAGATGAGTCAATTCACATTCCACTTTCATTTGTAATTAAATACGAATCTTCTTTTCTTCATCCAATTTATTCATTAACTGTGTAATCTCTTTTTTATGCTGAGACTTCATCATTTCAATAAAACTTCTCAATTCCTTTACTTGTGCTTTCACCTCTTCCTTATACTGTGCCCACTGTGTGCGTCCTTGCACTAGACGGTGGTGAAACTGAATCTTATATTCTCTCAGTGTCTCTTTCATTATCGCTTGCATTGAAGCAACCTCCTGCAGCCATTGCTTTTTCTTATAATCAATTGCTTCCTGTTTGGTTGTCTCAGACACTGCAGCTGCTGCTTTTATATTCTCCATGTCAGCATTTGTCTCCGTGAGGTGGACCTGCCATCGAGTTATATCACCTTCTGCTGACTGTAATGCAACATTCTGTCACTTCACATGTTGGATGTTGGATAGAGCTGTGTCACTATCCAAGACTAAAACTCTTTTCATCAAATTAAGTCTCTCACAGGCAGATAAACCCAGAATTGACTGTACATTTTTTGGCACGACCAGAAATGAAAGTGTGTGCACAATATTTTTGCGGGATACCTTTGCCACGTATGTTCATTAACTGGAATGTCTGGCACCTGAATACCCAGTCACTTTTATATTCGTCTGATGTAACTTCGGTCTTGGCTTTAAAGCATTAAACACAGATTCTGCAAGAGCATTTACTTGTGCTCCAGTAACAAGTTTAAATAGAATATTGTTTTGATTCTCTTGCAATGGAATAGAACAGTTATTCCTACTTTGTTTATTTTCACAAAGCACATCTATATAAAATTCCTCACCTTCATCTACAAGCACAGCATTTACTTGTTTCATTTTATTTTCCTACTTTCTACTTTTACAACAGTGTGAAAAATGATTAATCTTATCACAGCCATTGCAAATTTTGCCATATGTGGGACATTGATTTGGATGATGCTCTCGCGCACAATGATAACATGACTTTTTTCTTCCCAATGCCGTCTTGGCTCTCTCAGTTTTGTCGATGTATTATTATATTTCTTGATGTTTTCACACTTTTTTTACAGCGTTTACATTGCAGTTTTCAACAAAAAGCTCTTCAACCTGCAATGTCATGGTCTCAGAAGCTTTGCAAAGCACCAAAGCTTTTTCAAAATATAAATCTTGCTCTCTCAATAGCCTTTCTCTCAGAGCATTATCTCGAATGCCACAAACTATTCTATCTTTAATGAGAGAGTCCGTGAGAAATCCAAACTCACATGTTCTACTATGCTTTTTTAACTCAGTAACATACTGATCAATTGTTTCAGCAGCTCTCTGTGCACATGTGAAGAAATTATCTCGCTCATACATTAAATTACACTTAGGTATACAAAATAGTTCAAATCTGTCCATTATCGACTTTAAATTGAAATTATCCCCATCTTCAAAGACAAACTTATTATATACCTCTACTGCGTCATTCCTGATTACATGGAGCAGAAACACAGCTTCGTTTTTTTCCGATTTTTCTTCATAATCGATTACCGATAAGTACAGTTCAAACTGTTGCTTGAATATCCTCCAATTCTCAGCTACATTGCCAGTCAGCTGAAGTTTTGATGGGGGTTGTAAACCTTCCATTTTACCACTTACAGTTCAAACTTTTCTTTCTTTTTCTTTTTTTTTGATTATCTTTGATTCTCGATTCTCGATTTTCCCATATTATTCTTCTAGAACCACTACTGACACCATGTTATGTTACTTCTGATTAAATGTACCATGGGTTAACAGTAAAGAATCAAATTCTGGAAGAATTAGAGAACTTTTATTTACAGTAATAAACAAACAGGTCTTAACCCAACCACATACTGGAACATTCTAGCAATCCCGCGCATGCTCAGTACTCTGTCCAAACATGTACTGGCACATCATTGCACATGATATCATCACAATTGGAGCTCACGGATTCGTCCATTCGATCCCCATTGATCTCCTCCAAGTGTTGCTGACCATTGGACCCTCACTCCGAGTCCACTCCGTATGTTGGTCTACCAACTCTTTCCATTTGCGTCTTCTCTCTTCATCTCTTGCTGACAAAAAACAGCGAAATCCCTGCTCCTAGACCTCCTGGAAAGAACAACATGGCTCTCATTGGATGACACACATTCCAAAGTCCCTGTTATTTCTAGTCATAACCCAAACATTGCTGCTACAGAGAAACCATTACTTTAGCAATGAAACTATACAGCGCTTTACACTCTCCCCCCACCAAATTTAGTCATGTCCTCATGACGTTGAGATAATTCACCAACCCTTCCTACAAAACACAAAGTCCAATCCAGGTGTAAAAGGAGGTGACATAGCTCCCCAAAACGGTAGGGTCACACTCTGTTCCTCTGGTGCTATGTAAGCCAGCCAATCCGGTGGTCTCCTAATTCTCTGAGACCTCCGCACCCCTTCATTTAACTCTTCAGGTTCAAACACTACTTGGGGTACTTCTGGTCCAGCTGGCAAGGCCTCCCCCAACCTATCACTCGTGCCTACCTGCAACTCGAACCCTTCTGTTCGGTAGCCAAGCCCCGCTTCAGCCCTTGCAGGGTTCCGCTGCAACCCAGGCTGTCCACAGACAGCCCCTCCCCTCACTTCACCTGACTCAGCGGGAGAACAGCTGGGAGTCTCTTCCTCAATCAATGGGGAGTTAGCAAAAGACAGCATATACCACACATCCAGGTCCTCATCCTCTGAATCGGTACCCCTCTCAGGGGTGGGGGCCAGCCTAACATCTCCTACTGTGGGCCCTGCAGCCACCTTGCATTTCCGCAGAGTCCTCTTACTAGGCGTAGGTTCCAAGTCGGGCTTTGGGTCTACCTGTACCTCTTCTCCCGGGGGAGCAGGTGGTTCTGATGGGCCCATTCCCATCCTCTGGTTTCACCCAGAAAACTGGCAGGTTTGGCATCTGTCTCTCCACCACATTGGGCGTAGTTGCCCAGCGGTCAGTCAACTTATGTTTCTCAGGTAGCCGCAAATTCCTTATGAGGACCTAGTCTCCCGGCAGGAGTTGGAAGAGCCTCACCTTTTAATCATACCTCCGCTTATTTCCTTGATTCTGTTGGCAGCCGCAAACCCAGCTAATTCAAAAGCCCTTTTCAGCTCTCTTCTCATGTCAGACACATACTTCAGATAAGTCTTTGGTGGTAAGTCACCTTTGTCAGTCCCGAAACAAAGGTCAATGGACAACCTCGCATCGCGACCAAACATCAGATAATATGATGAGTACCCAGTAGCCTCATTTCAAGTACAGTTGTAACTGTGAACAAGATGTCCAATGTATTGATTCCACCTGCTCTTCTTGCTGATCTCCAGGGTCCCGAGCATGTCTAGCAAGGTCCGATTAAACCTCTCAGGCTGGGAATCACCCTGTGGGTGATAGGGCGCAGTCTTTGACTTTTCATTTTTAGAATCTTTTTATTGATATATAATCTTCAACAGCTATAAAATGATACAAAACTTCAACAGATTAATATATATACAATTAATAAAGCTGAAGAAAAAAACTGATCTTAAAATATAGAAATGGGGAAAAAATTTATCTATAGGAAAAAGAAGGAAAAAAAAAGAACCCCATCTAATTAGGGAAAAAAAACCCCACTAACAACAAAAAAACAACATCCATTAGGAATCAACCTCCTGAAGCAATACATTTGACCATCATCTAAATATATAAAAAAAAGTCAGCAACCGCCATTTCATATTTAAAAAAAAAATTGGAAGGATACCATATAACTTAATTCAAATTAAATGATAATATTTGGCAAAAGAACCCCATCTTCTCTCAACATCAAATCGAGGATCAAAAATTCTACTTCTAATTTTTTCCAAACTAAGATATAACATCACTTGAGAAAACCATTCAATTAATGTAGGGGAAGAAATATCTTCCCATTTTAATAAAATAGCCCTTCTTGCCAGTAGTGTAACAAATGCGATTACATGTTGATCTGAAGATGAGATACCCTGAATATGATACAGAACTATTCCAAATAGAACAGTCAATCTATTAGGTTGTAAATTAATTTTCAAAGCTTTAGAGATTGTAGAAAATAAAGATTTGACTTCTCAACTCCAAGCATGCCCAGTAACTTATGGATGAGTCTGCTCACAAATTCCAGTCCCTGATCATTATGTACCTGCCTGGGAAGGCCATAATAAATGAAATATTTCTCTTATAACACTTCGGCCACCATCAATGCTCTCTGGTCCTTGGGAGGAAAACCCTGCACATATCTGGTGTTGTGATCCCTGATGACTAAGACATTCACCATGTTGCTGGCATCGGGTTCTATGGACAGGAAATCCATACACACCAGATCCAGAGGCCCCACACTCTGCAAGTGGGGCAGGGGAACTGCCTGTGTAGGCAGTGTCTTATGCCGTATGCAGCAAATGGACAACTTGCATATTCTTCAACCTCCGACTTCATCCGGGGCCAGTTAAACTGGTTTCTGAGCAATCCATAGGTCTTGTCCATCCCCAAATGTCTAGAATCATCATGAAGTGAATTCAACGCAATCCTCCGCTACTTCTCCGGGAGAAACAAATGGCAACGCCGAGGTCAGTCTGGGTGTGACATGACCCGTTATAAAATCTGGTTCCGCAACTCCAGCTGAGGCCGTTCTCTCAGTAATGGATCACTGATGTGTGTTTCGTCTTCTCCACCTGAGCTGTGTCTCCCTTTTCAACCACTGACCAAATGGTACTGATGCCCAGATCATCTTGCTGAGCAGCTGTCACTTCCCCAGAACTCAATTCCGGCAGCTGATTCGTCTTCAGAGCAGTCAGGTTGCAGTAAACTTGTGGGAAGGCATCATCAGAAGCTCCCAATTGATCCACCATTTGATCCTGCTCCTCCATTCCCTCTGCCTTCATAGTGATGGCAAACTGAGACATAGTCTTCACCCCAGGGGCAGGAACGTTCTCCCACTCCTCGTCCCTGTCCAGTCCCTCATGCAACCATCGCGACAAAGCATCAGCATCAATATTCCAGCTTCCAGGCTGGTACCTCAGGCTGAAATCATAGGTGGACAGCACGGCCAACCATCGATGGCCTATGGCATCCAGTTTCGCCGATGTTAGGATATAAGTTAGGGGGTTGTTGTCCGTCCTCACCTCAAACTTGGCCCCGTAGAGGTAGTCACTCAGCTTATCCACCACCTCCCATTTCAACACCAGGAATTCCAACTTGTGCGTGGGATAGTTTTTCTCAGAGGGCGACAGACTCCGACTGACAAACACAATGGGTCTCAACCCAGTGCACTGATCCTGATATAGGACACCCCCCCCCCCCAAGCCTTCTCGGCTGTCATCTGTGTGCAGCACGTACACCAATCGGGGGTCCATAAAAGCCAGCACCGGTGCCTGGGTCAGCAGCTCCTTCAACAACCGAAAGGCCTCCTCACATTTTGCATTCCACCTCGGTCCAAAGGGCTTCAATGGGTTAAGATACTCTCCACCCCCCTGTCGTTTCTTCCCCAAGGGAGGGTAATCACACAGAAATTGATTTGATGGGTGACTTACTTTTGCGTAGCCCTTCACAGACCTCCAATAGTAACCACAGAATCTGAGGAACGAGTGCAGAGCACTCAGTTTGGTGTCTTGGTCAAGTGGTCAGCGCCTCTATCTTAGCCAGATCTGTAGCTACTCCATTTTGTGAGATTATGTGCCCAACATAGCTAATAGATGTTTTGCAGAACTGGCACTTGTCCAGGGAAAGATTTACCCTTCAGCTTTTATGTGACTGAGTACTTTCTGTAGCCTCGCTTCATGTTCCTCAAAGGTGGATCCAAGTACTATGAGCTTACACCAGATACACCAATACCTCAAGCAAGTTCATATCCCCCACCATCTTCTACGTGACCTGCTGAAAGGTTGCAGGGGCTCCCGATATGCCCTGGGGCATCCTTTCAAACTGGAAGAATCCCAGGGAACATATAAATGCGGTATTCTCTTTGTCGGCCTCACTCATGGGGATCTGGTTATAACCACTCCTCAAGTCCAGCACACTGAACTACTTCACACCACTCAGACAGGCCAGCATATCTTTGATCCTCGGGACAGTATACTGGTCAGGGACAGTGCACCTGTTCAGAGTCCTATAGTCCACACACAACTGCCCCTTCCAATTCTTCTTCCAGGCTCGAAGGGCCAAATGGCCTACTCCTGCACCTATTGTCTATTATTGGGGATGCATAGGGGCTTCAGGACTAGGTGATGATCTCAGCTTCCTTCAACTTACACAAATGCTACCGGACGTCTTCCACCTCTGTAGCGGCAGTCTCCATGACCTCCCTCTAAACAGGGTGTCTTCAGTCACCTGGATAGTGTGACGAGTGAACAACCTACATCAAACTCATCAGTGGAAAAGATACCTACCAGCTTCAACGTCTCCTCTACCAACCTCCTCTTCCAACCCACAGGAACCTGGGAGTCACGGAAGCTGAAAGACTCAGCAGTCAACTTTCCCCCTTTTCCAATAGTTTCTCCCCAGCTTGTCTCAAAGGGACACTAGACATTACCATCATCAGGAAAAGATGCACCGGGGCATCTCCCGCTTAAAAGTGACCTCCCTCTTCATAGTGTACCTGACAATCACTGCCATCCTGCTCACCTGTACAACAGAGGGCTTCTGCAGTTCGGGCCTCACCAGTACCCCAGCAGGAAATTCCAACTCTTCCTCATGGTCTTCCAGAGCATCCACTAAGAGGCCCTCGCCCTTAGGCACTCTGGGAAATTTGGGGATCCCCATCACTCTCACTCCTTCCCTGCGTCGTAACATTATTGGCTTTCACTGGGTGAATCACACAGTCCCTTGTCTGTCTAAATTCAGGATCCGGCCCAATGCATCCACACACTTTCTCAAAAGCAGCTTGAAACGCTGGGTGCACAGACAATGTTCCCAGAAAACTCTCACCAGCCCTCTCCCTGCAGACCCCCATGAGCCCCCTCCCCAGAGGAGTGTTGATCTCCACCAGGATTGAAACGCTGCCCTTGTGGTAAACTATGTATACCTGTCTGGACACGGCCCCCCACCTCTACTGACTGCTCCTGTGGCTCCTCCCACAGACCCCTGTATATAGACAATCGGGGCACTGCTCCTCCCTCAGTCTTCGAGATGTTGTGCTCCCTTTTTGCTGTTATTAAAAGCCTATTGTTCACTTCCAGTCTCCTAGAGTTATTGATGGTGCATCAGCCCTTCTCACCAGGGTCCGGCCAAACCAGCACTAATGTATCAAGGACCTCAGCTACTCCCACATCGGCCTCCAAAAACTTCAATTTCATGGACAAGTAACCATTGTATCAATAATCGCCAGCACTAAGACCCCAGATTTCCAGTGAACTGAATGGTGTCAATGGTAAATGCGTCAGATACAGGTTGTAAAATGAATGGTACAGCAACGTGACCTGCAACCTGGTGTTAAGTATGGCTTTAGCATAAATACCCTCTATCCACAGCGATGCACTGGAGCACAGTCCCCCTAAGTGCTCAGGAATTGGGTCTTATGCTTTCAGGGGTTCCTTGCTACATTGCTGGGAACTTGTTCCTCCACAGACACCAGGCCGTTCCCTCACTGGGTCTCCTCTAAGTTTTCCCAACGACCTTCTCTGCCGAGGTGCCCGGGGGCTCACTCCCCTTCTCACGTGACACCGGCTGCTAGCAGCCCTTCGCATTGTTCGTCCCCTCCCCCCATCAACTCCATCATATGTGGGGGTCATAACCGCTGATAACAGCCAAGAGATCTCAGTTCTCAACTCTGCCAAATCTCCTCTACCGCTCACCGGGGTAGGCTATGCGTGGTCACCTCACCACAAGGGGCTACTACCGAGGATTGTAGCCTGCTGACAGAGTCCTCCCATAACTCTGGCGTGTCCTCCTTCTCCTCCTGTACCTCTCTAATCAGCTCAAAACAATGAGGGGGAGTGGTGCTTTTTATGAGACTGTCGGAGACTCCTGGGACTGAGTTCCCTTGGCTATCTGGTCCATTCTAAACCGATCCACCTCAGCCGCCTGAATAACCCCTCTGCACCGCAAGCAATTTAGTTGCCTCTTTAGCCGAAAAATGTAAGCAGAAAGCCTCTCCTCCCTCTCATGATGCATGTTTCTAAACCCCATCATGAGCTCCAGTGGGGTCCCTGTCATACCAAAGGCGCTCTCCAATGTGCCCAGATAATCGGCAAAGTTAGCTAAAGGTGGGCGTGTTTTCACAGCTCTCACCATATCAGCTCAAGCTCTCAACCAATGTCTGTCGCTTTACGTCATCAGAGCACTGCCACTCATCTAACAACTGAGAGGACTGCTCCACCCAAGTCTCATACTCCTCTTCCCCTTTAGGGGTGGGCGTTATTCCAGAGAATAGGTGGAGCCCACCATAGCAGGGACTTTGAACCTGAGCATTTTTCCAGTTATTCACCAGAGCGTTAAGGGCGGATACTACCACAGAACTCTCACTCTTCACTGGGTGACAGGACTAATTAGCCATTCCATATCCAACCACTCTTTCCCCTCACTCCTCAGAAACGATAGAACCCTGTCTTTGAAGTCTCCGCCCCAAGCTACAGGAAGCTTGTGACTTGGCCCACTCCACTACACTCCCCTCTTCCCTGACAGGATGGACAGGCCATGTTAAAAATTGGGATGGGTTCAAATATCGCTTCAGTTCTGCATTGTTCTCCGGAAATGGCTTTGAGCATAATCTTCTTTTAGAGAAAGTGATAAGCGGCTATTCCGTCTCTTTTCTTAAGTGGAAAAGTCCTAACTTTACCTCAATCAAGTTCAGTGGATTTACTATTCTATTGGAATTTGTCATAATGCACAAACTTCAAAGAATTCATAAACAACTCGTTGTCAACTCTTATGGTACTTTGTTCCACCTTGTTTTCAACCAATCACTTGTCAGTCTTTGAACAGGAGGATGCTTGATGACCAGAATAAGAACTTTAATTGTGATGTTACAAGAATCACCCCTTGTAATAATGATTAGACGAGGTCTGTATTTACCAACAAGAACCTTTATTGTCTCAATCGAAAAACACGTAAACTTACACAATCTATAGCTGTGTGCACACCTACTAAGTTTTCCTGACCTTCCATGAATGGTCAAAGAACAGAAAAAGATGTTACCAGTTAAAAAGGAGTTTCTGCTGCTGGCCACATGTTCCTCCAAGTCCCATTCGAATCTCTACGTGTCTGTGGGGCACCTCACATCCACTATAGTTGTTCTTCTGCAGATTTACTGCTGCCAGCACACTTAAAATGTCTGCTTTTCTATTCATTTCTTGGCAATTCAAAAATTAGACTCCAGTGTCACTGGCTGTAGTTTATGTGTCTGACCTTTAACACATTTAAATTGACCCTGCTCCAGGTCAGCATCCATCTGTTGCCCTCTTCCCAGCAAGAGACAATCGATAATTTAAGGCTCTTTGTTCTCAATCAGCTTGAATCACACAGATTAACATTCACAAACTGATGCACCATCAATAACTCTCTCTGAGACGTGAAGGCGAGATATCGGCTTTTATTGACTGGAAGAAGGAACAAGCAGTGGTTGACCACCATACTACATCCTGGAGACTGAGAGGCTGGGCTCAGGCCTCAATCGCCTTTATACCGGGGTCTGTGGGAGGAGCCACAGGAGCAGTCAGCAGGGGGCGTGTCCAGACAGGTATATGTAGTTCACCACACAAATGTGCATGTTATATCCAACCAAAGAACAGCTCACAAATAATTTAATTGGAAATGATCCATAGTTCAGCAGATTACCTGAGGCATCATTGTATCTTCTTTAAAACATTGATCAAGCCAAGCAACTAACACACAAAATGGAGGATATAAAACAGTTCCACAATATGGCAGCTTCCATCTCCAAGCACATTGCAGGAACAAAGACCGCTGGTCCATTTACTTCCACTGTTACTGATTCATTCAAATTCACCGATTTGCAGACTGTGGTTCCTTCTGGCCAACAGTGATGTTCTAACTTTGTTTTCTTGTTCCTTTCGTTATTCACTCTCAAAATGTGACAGGTCATGTCAGTACAAGCATTTATTCTTCATCTTTAACTGCGAGCTTCCTCCTGGTTATGCTGTAGTTTGAACAGTGAAGATAGCTATTTAATATTATGGATCCTGTTGGGTATTCCAGTAATTTTATCTAAAAAGGATGAAAAATCATGCTGTACATAAAGATCATGATGGATTATGGCATTAAAGAGAATTTGAAGTGCAGGTGTTGCCGTGTGCCAGTGCCTTTATGCCTTAGGGTGGTGATACAGATAGATTTTGGAGAAGCTGCTGGAAAAGCATTTACAAACTGCTGCCATATATTGCAATGCATATCAGCCATGTTGAAAGAAAGGAAGAGGGATAAATCTTTAAAATTCAGATTCAAGGTGACTACTTAATATTGAATAATGTTGTGCTTCCTGAATGTCAAAAATTAATTTATTCAATCAAATGTAAAAAAGAATTAATGGCATTTATCCTGTGCTGGTGATGATGGAAATTAGCTTCAGCATTTCACTTGATGTATCATTTTCGGTTAAACCTTCCATCTCCAATCTATTCCTGAAAATATAGTATTGATATATCTGTTTTAATTTGGGTTCTGATCAATAAGAACCCTACCACCCCCCCCCACCCTTTTCCATTTGGTGGGGGATTTGACAATGGTAACACCTTTGAATGTCAAAGATGTCTTTAAAGTTTCTCCAGAAGATAGTCATTACCAGCCACTGAGGAAAAGCATTCTGTATTACTCAGTCTACTTGCAGAATAGTTCACAGGAAACGTGCACTGGGACAATTTCTCTACCCTTCAGAGTTCAAGATTCAAGTACATTTATTATCAAAGAATGTGTAAATTATACATCCTTGAGGTTTTCTTGCTCACAGGTAGCCACAAAGCAAGAAACCGAAAAGAGCTCAATCTCAAAGAAAAAAAATAACAAAAAATAAAAGACCAACACTTGATGCACAAAAGAAAGAAGAAAAAATCATGCAGAAAATTGAAGTGAACAATAGCATTCTGAGCCAGAAGTGAGTCCTCTGATCTGGACCCTGGAGCAGCTGAAGAGTTTTGTGCTCACTTACGTTTTAGATAAATTTCTTTCCTGTGTTTTCTGCCAAAATGGGCAATTTCACATTTTCTCACACTGCACTCTATTTTTCAAACCTTTTCTCGCTCACTTGGCTCATTTGAAACCCTTTTGTAATTTCCTGTCTCCTCTCCACAATTTATTTTACAACCTGTCTTTGTACCATCAGTAAGCTTTAACAACCATTCCTCTGGTCTTTTGATTGAAGTTATGTATATAATTTGTAACAAATTGAGATTGCTACACCATTCCCTGTGGAACACTTCTTCTTGTATCTTGCCAAACAAAAGACCTATTTCTCCCCTCTTTTTCCATTTATCTTCTATCTGCTCCACATCTTCACCTCCTACACAATGATATTTTACTTCCCACATTAACTTTGATGAGGCACTTTATTAAATTCCTTCTGGAAATCAAAGTATAGTTCATCATTTATCTCCTTTTTCTCCACAGTACATGTTACTCCATCAAAAAGCTCTCTTAACATTCTGATTCAACCATTATATAATAAAAAAGGGAAAACAGTCACTAGTGTCGGTTTCTTAAAGTAAGAAACCCAACACTGGTGAGACAAGGATCTTGGCAGCTACACGCAGTGTGGCCCATACTTAATCTGGAATCCCGTATGTCTCTACCAGCAGATGAAACTCAATGGTAATTTTGCTGCATAACAGATACTCTTGCACATTAGTTTTTTTTCCAGCAGGTAGATACAGGATTAGTGTTATTTAATGATGTATTATCAACCATCTGCTTTCATCATGCCCAAAGCTTACTGCCTGCCACTTTGTTATGCCCTCATCTTTGTTCTTCGTCCAATTTCTTACACTGTCTCTCTTTCTACCCGAAAGGAAAAAAATTCTACCAACACTAGGGCAAATACGCTATGCTTAAATCAGTCACTTATGCTACAGCTCAAAATGGAGTCAATTCTCACAGAGATACAAATCACGAAATGTCCACATCTACCAACAGCCTAACTAAAGAAGATCAGTGTTATCCTTTATAGCTTTTCTGCATTGTGATTTGAGGAGTGAGTTTATGACCTAATAATTATTTATGAAGGTATCTTACAGGCAGGTGCCATATGCTGATTGTATAATTTAAGTATAACTCTCCTTAAAATATATGGAGAGCCTAATCTAATGTAGCTGGGAACACAGTTATGGTATGGATGTACATTCCATCATAAATGGTCCCAAGTCCGGCTTCAAAAGCATGGTTGGACCTGTGGCTAGCAACCCCATCCAGCAAAAACCCAATGCTGCAGAAACATCAACAGAAGCTCCAAAGACCTCATCCCTGGGAAAGGAAGGAGATGGGTCACACCTGAGGACAATTTGGAAGACTCTGGGGAGCTATCGTCGGTGGCCTATGTCCCAGTAGAGGTGATGGGTTTAAGAGGAAGAAAGATGTGGATGTAAGCACCCAAAGTTTCAACAAAGTGATGGCAGTAGTTCCGAAACATTTCCTGCTAATTAGTTTGGATTATATACACATTCTGAATTGAGTGTCATTCCTGTACATTACATGATTAATGAACATGTTCTGGCTAGAATTTGCATTGATATAGTGTCATTCACAGTCACAAGACATATCGAAGCTCTCTGCGGCCAGCAATGATTGAAGGGGTCATTATTGCAAATGATCAAATAATTAAGTAAAAAATGCTCTGGATTTCTGTTTCCATGATTATATTTGTAACCATTAAATTATTTGCACACATGTGGTCCTGGTTTTGAGAATGTATTTTCGACGTCGGTCCAATTTATGCCATCAACTTATGCATGAATAATTCAAGTAAACAGTTCAACATACTTGATCTCTTTAGTTCAATAAATTTACTTTCAGATACTCCACTTATTAAATATAAGATAACTATTATGAAATATTATCTTAAATATCACGTGTGCTTCCAGCTAGCACTAATTCAAAAACATTTCCTGAAAAGATTTCATTTCATTTTCCACTTCAGGAATGAAGGGTGCTTCAGACAGATTTTCTGCAGCATTCCAGCTGTCTGCATCACTGTAGGGGATTTAGGGGTTGCTACTTCCTAATTTTTTTGTTCCCTTTTTGCATTACTTATTTTATTTACTTAATTTAACACGCACACACGCACACACACTTTCAACAGCTCACCCCAGCTTTGCTGGGAGCCAATGCTTTTTATTGGTCTTGTCTAAAATGTGCCTGTGTGATTATGGTGGGGAATGCTGGAGGTACACGATGGGTTGCTGCCCCAGCAGTGACAGTTTCCCAATGGTGACAGGCGTCTCCTGGAGCTGGTGGTCCCCCGGAGGCTCCATGCCATGCTGTTGCAGTGGGTGCATAGGCTGGTGGGGGCTGGCCATTTTGAGGTTGCAAGGATATTGGGAAAACTACATGAATGCTTCTACTGGCCTGGGTACAAGGCAGGATGTGGAGCTGTTCCTGCACTCCTGTGACGCTTGCTCGTCCCAGAAGGTGCCAGGCCGCTTGACTAGTGCGCTAATGAGGCAGTACCAGGCAGGGGCCCCAAAGGAGCACATGTGGGTGGACATCCTGGGCCCCTGCCCCTGCACTGACAATGGGAACTGCTACTTTCTGGTGGCCATGGACCACTTCACGAAGCGGCCAGAGGCTTACATGGTCACGGACCACAGCACCACCACCACCACCGCCGCTGAAAGACTTGTGGAGGAGTTCTTCAGTCGTTTCGGCACCCCTGAGAAACTCCACGGCGACCAAAGGTGCACAGGCAAGATGCTGGTGTTCGGTGAGCTCTGTAGGCAGCTGGTAATCACCGAAACATGGACCACTCCACTTCACCCATTGAGTGATGGGCTGGTGGAAGACTTTAGCTGCACCCTTGCTACGCAGCTTGCCATCATGTTAGTCGGCACCCAGTGCGATTGGGATACCATCTACCCCTAGTATTGTGGGCATACTGGGCAGCAGGTGTACACCAGCTGTGCTCAGATGTAGGTGAGAGCTGCAACCCAGTGGATCTAATGTTTGTGCCCCCCGTCACTGAGCCAGAGATTCCTGGATAGGACAGGTTGGAATATCTGCAGCACCTCAGGGGGCGCCGGCAGGTTGTTCACAATGCGGCTCGACCGAACCAAAGCGCAGCCAGCGGCCAATAAAAATGGGCTTATGATGCCCGCAGCTGGGGTCAGAACTTCTCTGTGGGGGGCTGAGTATGGGTCTACTGCCCCTCTCAGAAGAAAGGACTACTCCCCAAGCTAGAAAGCCACTGGAAGGGGCCAGGAGGAGTGCTCGACCACATCTCTGATTTGGTATATTGGGTGCGGTGAAAGGCAGTTGTGCTACACCGGCCCTTGGCCACCATCATCCCAGCAACATGAAGGAAGAAAGGACATGAAGGACACTCTGAGTGCCCTGCCTCCCCTGATAGGGGGAGTTGGGGGCTAAAGACACCGGCCAGCACCCTAGGCAATAGTGTCGACCACCACCAGGACTCTTGGACTTTTTTTCTTGACTCTGGCGTCGCCAGGGGCAGCTGATTCTTCAGGTTGAGGTAGTGTGGCACTCTGTGGGGGGGTGGGGTGGGGGGGGGGAGTTGTGGACAACAATATTCCTGGCAGCCAGCGTTATTTATTGTTCTTGATTAAAATGAGTTTGTGGGATCATGGTAGGATGTTCAAGTTCATTTATTGTTACATTTTAGCTTGGGTTATATAGTTATTCACTTGTATGTTTGTGGGTCACACTGACTGTAACCAGGGTGTGTGATAATCACCTCCCCTGTCTATATGAGATTGAGCCGTTCTCTCCCACGTCTTAACACCCGGTCTGTTTTTGTGCTTATCACCATAAAACTGGCAGTTGAGTTAAATGAGCTTCTCTTGTCTGTTATCATGGACCAAATGCTCACCACAATATATATACTTAGCATAATTTACAGTTTTAATTATTATGTATTGCAATATACTGCTTCTGCAAAAACATCAAATTGCACAACATGTGCCAGTGATATAAAACCTAAATCTGATTCATTCCATTAACATGTCACATAATCTGAGTAAAATAGTTGTCCTTCAGGTTGTAATTAAAGCCTTCTCCTTTCATCTTTAACTATGCCCTCTAATTCCAGATTCACCAATCTAGGGAAAGGGACTGTCTCACCTCATCTATGCTGCTCACGATTTTATACAGTAATATATAAATGTGCAATAATTTGCATTGTACCTAATGTGATTTCATGTCACAAACATGTAATGTTATTTGTAGTATTGTATTGGTATTATTTTATCTGTATTGGTTGATGCAGTTTTAATAAACTCTTTGAAGGAGTTTTGAGTTACGCTGCATTTGTGAGCCTTGTCTGATTTCCCTCAAGGTTCAGACCAAGATCAGTGAAAAATAATTGCTGGCGGAGAAGGAACATTTTCAAACTAGGCGCAGTACAGCCCCTGGAACTCAATTGTATTTAACAATTTTACATGAACACCCCACCCTCTAATAAATAAATTACAATAAATAAATTCTCCTTTAGCTCTACTCACTTTTCCCATATGAAAGGTACAGCAATGTGTGCTAACATGGATCCCTAGCAGTGCCTGTCTACTTGTAGGATATGCTTGGAACAAATTTTGTTTCCTATTCCACCCCAGTTCACTCACTCAAATCTTTCCCAGGTGTATGGATATTGGAAGTGATGCTGCTTCCTGCACCCATGTAACATGTTTGGTCTTTCCATTTGTATCAGAACTGGCTATTTGTGCCTGAGAATCCTTTCCTTTTTTCATTCATATGATTTTTACCAGAACAACAGAGCATGCAACATGACCCAAATTTCACATCAGCAGTACATCACCCAGGCAAGAGAGTTTAACTCTCTGTTCAGTGGCTGTATTATTTCACCCTATTGTAGACATTCCCTACATTCCATCTATTGTCCTACCTCCCCTCTTCTAATGTTAAGATTGTTTAATCAAATTAGAAGGTGTTTATTTTGATATTTGTACATGCTCTGTGACTGGCCAAATTATGTTACATTGGGGGTGTGTTGGAATGCAGACAAGACAGACAAAATTATATCCCAATGCGCTACTGAAATTCAAGAGGTTCCTAAGCTGATCTAATGAAACATCTATTTTTCCTTAAAATAAATCAGGTACTGTGTGTTTAAACTAAAAATCAATGAGCTAGAAATTCACTGACAGTCAAGGGTAAATTGGTTGCTGTATAGTGCACCAGTTGTGGACCAGTATTCGCAAATTCATTAGCACCCAAGGCTATCGATGCCATAGAATCATACTAGCACCTGATTAGTGTTTTCTCTTCACATGTAGAAAAGACTACATATTTAGTCAAAGAGCAAAAAGACTAAAAACAGAGACTGGATTGGGGTCCAGAGGAGGCTATAGAAGGGACAACCTTGCACTAGAGTGAAAAACTGAAGGTGTGAGTGGTGGGCCTGGTATAAATGTTAAGCTGGATGAGTGGAGATTCAATGTTGGCAAGTTAAAAGTTAATAATGTATAAAGGAACAAGTGGTGAGTCAAGAGGTGAGTGCTTATTCAAGGGGAATATGGTGAATGTGGGGTTGTGCAGAGAGTAATGGAGAGTCGGGATGAGTTCTGAGTTGAGGGATGAGTAGTGACAGTGAGGACGAGCAGGTGAGTGGTGAGTCAGAGATAGGATCAGGGTGCTATATCAAATGTGACAGATGTTAGAAACCATAGAACATTAGAGCACAGAAACAGGCCTTTTGGCCATTCTTGGCTGTGCCGAACCATTTTTCTGCCTAGTCCCACTGACCTGCACCTGGACCATATCCCTCCAAACCCCTCTCATCCATATACCTGTCCAAGGTTTTCTTAAATGTCAAAAGTGAGCCTGCATTTACCACTTCATCTGGCAGCTCATTGCACACTCCCACCACTCTCTGCGTGAAGAAGCCCCCCTAATGTTCCCTTTGAACTTTTCCCCCTTCACCCTTAACCCATGACCTCTGTTTTTTTTCTCCCCTAGCCTCAGTGGAAAAAGCCTGCTTGCATTCACTCTATCTATACCCATCATAGTTTTATACACCTCTATCAAATCACCTCTCATTCTCCTACGCTCCAGGGAATAAAGTCCTAACCTATTCAACCTTTCTCTGTAACTCAGTTTCTCAAGTCCCGGCAACATCCTTGTAAACCTTCTCTGCACTCTTTCAACCTTATTAATATCCTTCCTATAATTAGATAACCAAAACTGCACACAATACTCCAAATTCAGTCTCACCAATGTCTTATACAACATCACCATTACATTCCAACTCTTATACTCAATACTTTGATTTATAAAGGCCAATGTACCAAAAGCTCTCTTTACAACCCTATCTACTTGTGACGCCACTTTTAGGGAATTATGTATCTGTACTCCCAGATCCCTCTGTTCTACTGCACTCCTCAGTGTCCTACCATTTACCTTGTATGTTCTACCTTGGTTTTTCCTTCCAGAGTGCAATACCTCACACTTGTCTGCATTAAACTCCATCTGACATTTGTCAGACCATTTTTCCAGCAGGTTCAAATCCCTCTGCAAGCTTTGAAAACCTTCCTCACTGTCCACTACACCTCCAATCTTTGTATCATCAGCAAATTTGCTGAACCAATTTGCCACATTATCATCCAGATCATTGATATCGATGACAAATAACAAAGGACCCAGCACTGATCCCTGTGGCACGCCACTAGTCACAGGCCTCCACTCAGAGTAGCAATCCTCCACTACCACTCTCTAGCTTCTTCCATTGAACCAATGTCTAATCCAATTTACTACCTCTCCATGTATACCTAGCGATGGAATTTTCCTAACTAACCTCCCATGCGGGACCTTGTCAAAGGCCTTACTGAAGTCCATATATACCACATCCACTGCCTTCCCTTCATCCACTTTCCTGGTAACTTCCTCGAAAAACTCTAATAGATTGGTTAAATATGACCTACCACGCACAAAGCCATGCTGACTGTTTCTAATAAGTCCCTGTCTATCCAAATACTTGTAGATCCTATCTCTTAGTATTCCTTCCAATAATTTACCTAATATCGATGTCAAACTTACCGGCCTATAATTTCCCGGCTTACTTTTTGAGCCTTTTTTAAACAACGGAACTACATGAGCTATCCTCCAATCCTCCGGCACCTGACCCGTGGATATCAACATTTTAAATATTTCTGCCAGGGCCCCTGCAATTTCAACACTAGTATCCCTCAAGGTCCGAGGGAATACCCTGTCAGATCCTGGGGATTTATCTACTCTGACTTGCCTCAAGACAGCAAGCATCTCCTCCTCTTTAATCTGTATAAGTTCCATGACCTCCCTACTTGTTTGCCTTGTTTCCATAGACTCCATTCCAGTTTCCTTAGTAAATACAGATGCAAAAAACCCATTTAATATCTATCCCATTTCTTTTGGTTCCATACATAGCCGACCACTCTGATCTTCAAGAGGACCAATTTTATCCCTTACTATCCTTTTGCTCTTAACATACCTGTAGAAGCACTTAGGATTATCCTTCACCCTGACTGCCAAAGCAACCTCATGTCTTCTTTTAGCCCTCCTGATTTCTTTCTTAAGTATTTTCTTAGTCTTTTTATACTCCTCAAGCACCTTATTTCCTCCCTGTTGCCTATACATGTTATACATCTCTCTCTTCTTCTTTATCAGAGTTCTAATATCCCTTGAGAACCAAGGTTCCTTATTCTTATTCATTTTGCCTTTAACCCTGACAGGAACATACAAACTCTGCACTCTCAAAATTTCTCCTTTGAAGGCCTCCCACTTACCAATCACATCCTTGCCAGAGAACAACCTATCCCAATCTACGCTTTTTAGATCCTTTCTCATTTCTTCAAATTTGGCCGCTTTCCAGTTTAGAACTTCAACCCGAGGACCAGATCTATCTTTATCCATGATCAAGTTGAAACTAATGATGTTTCAAGGACTGTTTGCAGACCTTCCTCCCAACCTCAACCCTGTGCTTGACTCTCCCTCTCCATTTCCCTCTCTCACTCTCTCTCTCTCTCTCTTCCGTGATGATAAAGTGCTGCTGAGTCTGGTGATCAATACAATATTTGCTTTGGGGTGAAAGGAGGCAGTTTGGGGATGCAGAGCTTCTCTTGTTGTTGCACAGCTAAGTATTAGGTAACATATGAAACAATAAAATCTCATCAGGAATTGTGCAAGGAACATTTTACCACTTGCTTATGGGCAGAAGGTACCACCTCATCATATAAAATGACCTATGACCAATTTTTTCAGGCTCACCAAGATTAGATATAGACCAATTTCAAGACTGATGATTGATGGCAGAATGAGTGATAGGGGACTATCAAGGAGCGATGATTATACTTTCATTTGTTGCACAGAGTTATTACTTGATTCCTATGTGGTGATCAGGGTTGATGTGATTAACTTCCAACAATACAGTCACCCTTGTGATAGAATGAGTTATTAAGATTATTTAGAAAAGTTCTGGGGGATTTAAACAGGGTAAGTCAAGAGGTGAGTAAAACAGAAGGAGGCTGTTCAGCCCATTAGGTCAATGTTGGCTTGCAGGGAGACATCACATAAACTCCACTCATCCTGTCCTGAATGTTCTGTAATCCTGCAAAATATTTTTGTTGCACAACCCATTAACATTTCTTTCATTCTCATTGCCAATAACTTACACTGAGAAATAAATGAACAGAAGAAGGGAAAGCATCTGTACTAATCCTCTTGTTCGTGGAGATATCCTACAACGGTACCTGATCATTGAACCTGGGTTCCCAGTGATTTGAACTCAATACATTAGCTAATATGCTCCCAAGCTGCCCAAGAGGAAGGGAGATGAAGCAATCCATCCAACTTGGTGGACAAAATAGAGAAGTGATCTTTCTATAAATAGTGTAAGTTTGAAAGATGTTGGTTTTCTGAGGGACTTGGGTGTCCTTGTTCGTCAGTCACTGTAAGATATCTTGCAGTTTGAGCAAGAAATTAGGAAGGCAAACAGCATCTTGAATTTTATGGCAGTGTGATCTGAGTACAGAAATGGAAACAGACCTAAGAATGATGTAGCACAGAACTAGCCTCTGCAGCCCACCAAGTCCATATGGATCAACAGGTATCTAGCTTTATGAATTCAATTTACCAGCAACTGGTCCAGTGTCTATGTCTTGTTCATTCATCTTCTTGTTTTAAAATGTTGTGAGAATACCTACCTGCACCACCTTCTCAAGCAAAAAGCAACCACCATCTGGGTTAAAATTTTTTTCTTAAATCTACTTTAAACCCTTTACAGACAGACAGGCAGACATACTTTATTGATCCCAAGGGAAACTGGGTTTTGTTACAGTTGCACCAACCAAGAATAGAATAGAAATATAGCAAAATAAAACCAGAAATAATTAAATAATAATAAGTAAATTATGCCAAGTGGAAGTAAGTCCCGGACCAGCCTATTGGCTCAGAGTGTCTGAGACTCTGAGGGAGGAGTTGTAAAGTTTGATGGCCACAGGTAGGAATGACTTCCTATGACGCTCAGTGTTGCATCTCGATGGAATGAGTCTCTGGCTGAATGTACTCCTGTGCCTAACCAGTACATTATGGAGTGGATGGGAGACATTGTCCAAGATGGCATGCAACTTGGACAGCATCTTCTTTTCAGGCACCATCGTCAGAGAGTCCAGTTCCACCCCCACAACATCACTGGCCTTACGAATGAGTTTGTTGATTCTGTTGGTGTCTGCTACCCTCAGCCTGCTGCCCCAGCACACAACAGCAAACATGATAGCACTGGCCACCACAGACTCGTAGAACATCCTCAGCATCATCAGGCAGATGTTAAAGGACCTCAGTCTTCTCAGGAAATAGAGACAGCTCTGACCCTTCTTGTAGACAGCCTCAATGTTCTTTGACCAGTCCAGTTTATTGTCCATTCATATCCCCAGACATTTGTAATCCTCCACCATATCCACACTGACCCTTTGGATGGAAACTGGGGTCACCGGTGCCTTGGCCCTCCTCAGGTCCACCACCAGCTCCTTAGTCTTTTTCACATTAAGCTGCAGGTGATTCTGCTCACACCATGTGACAAAGTTTCCCACCATAGCTCTGTACTCAGCCTCATCTCCCTTGCTGATACATCCAAATCTGGCAGAGTCATCAGAAAACTTCTGAAGATGGCAAGACTCTGTGTTGTAGTTGAAGTCCAAGGTGTAGATGGTGAAGAGAAAGGGAGACAGGACAGTCCCCTGTGG
The DNA here is from genome assembly GCF_048418815.1 of Hemitrygon akajei. Lineage (NCBI taxonomy): Eukaryota > Metazoa > Chordata > Chondrichthyes > Myliobatiformes > Dasyatidae > Hemitrygon > Hemitrygon akajei. The sequence continues at coordinate 114,355,690 of NC_133125.1, forward strand.
AGCCCCAGTGCCACTGACCACTCTGTCTGACACACAGTGTTGCAAGCGCACACACATTTACCCTAAAGACTGTGCCTTCTTGTTTTAAACTACTTTGCTGGATGGAAAGATTTCCTGCTTTCCACTCTATTTATGCTCCTCATAATTTAGTAATGTCACAGTGGAACCCCACCATCCAGGGTATACCCTCTTCTCCTTACTGCCATTGATGTGGAGCTATAGGATAGTGGAACCCCACCATCCAGGGTATACCCTCTTCTCCTTACTGCCATCGATGTGGAGCTATAGGACAGTGGAACCCCACCATCCAGGGTATACCCTCTTCTCCTTACTGCCATCGATGTGGAGCTGTAGGACAGTGGAACCCCACCATCCAGGGTATACCCTCTTCTCCTTACTGCCATCGATGTGGAGCTATAGGACAGTGGAACCCCACCATCCAGGGTATACCCTCTTCTCCTTACTGCCATCGATGTGGAGCTATAGGACAGTGGAACCCCACCATCCAGGGTATACCCTCTTCTCCTTATTGCCATCGATGTGGAGCTATAGGACAGTGGAACCCCACCATCCAGGGTATACCCTCTTCTCCTTACTGCCATCGATGTGGAGCTATAGGACAGTGGAACCCCACCATCCAGGGTATACCCTCTTCTCCTTACTGCCATCGATGTGGAGCTATAGGACAGTGGAACCCCACCATCCAGGGTATACCCTCTTCTCCTTACTGCCATCGATGTGGAGCTGTAGGACAGTGAAGATGCACACTCAGCATTTTTAGAACAGCTACTTCCCTTTTGTTGTCCAATTTCTGAACGGTCTATGAACCCATGAGCCTTACCTCACTGTTGCCTCTCTTTTTGCACAACTTTTTTCATTTATTGGTTTGTTTTTTAAAATATATTCACGCTGTAATTTGTAGTCATTCTTATGCATTGCCCAGTACTGCTGCAGCAAAATAACAAATTACATGACATCCAGTTTGCCAGTGATAATAAACCTGATTTTGATTTGGATACAGATTCTGGCCAGTGGGAGATTATTGAAATGTTGCATCAATTGTAACCTGCCTAGCAATTTGCTTCCATAAAGTTCCCACAAGTGGGAAAGAGCCAAACACCAAGTGAATACTTAAGAGATAAATACTATTTAGAAATCTTCTAGTCTTCAAAGTAGCACCAAGGAACAAAATAATAGTTTTATAATCCTATTACCGACCTGTGAGTCCTTCACTATGCTTTTACTAGGATTTCAGCAATTGTGACTTCACCTGGTCATTGGCACCCCCGCAGCAGACAGTGACGCAAACTGCCAGATAAATGAAGTTCTGTCTTTATTTTAGATTTCTAACATTTGCAGTTCCTTTTTTTTCCAAAATTTTCATTTTCTGTAATATTCTGAATGATTACAGCTTCCAGCCATTCACATGCTCATGGACAGATGCCGCCTGTCCTCTTCAGATGACGATCACAAGGGATGCTGGCTGAGTAGCAGGAGAACATCTTTCTGTAGAGATTTGCTACAGTCTTTGGTGACATAGCAGATCTCCTCAAAGTCCTAATGAAATATAGCCACCAGCATGCCTTCTTAGTGATGTTAGACACAGAGATGTTGACACCCAGGAACTTAAAACTGCTCACCCGTCGATGACGACTGCTGTGTGTTCCCTTGACTTCACCTTCCTGAAGTCCTAGGTCTCACAGATGTTCAGTGCAAAGCTATTGCTGAGGCACCACTCTACCAGCTGACTGCCCTCACTTCTGTACGTCTCCTTGTCACCATCTGAGACTCTGCCAATTACAGCTGTGTCATTGACAAATTTATAGATGGCATTTGTGCTGTGTCGAGCCAAATAGTCATGAGTGTAGAGAAAATACAGCAGCATCTAAGCACACATCCTAGAGGCGCACCTGTGTTGATTGTCAGGAAGGAGCAAATATTATTTCTGACGCACACTGACTGTGGTCTTCCAAAGAATATGCCAAGAATCTAGGTGCAAAGGGAAGTACAGAGGCCCTGTGTCTGATGCTTGTTGATTAGTATTGAAGGGTTGATGGTGCTCAATGCTGAGCTGTAATCGATAGACAGCAGCTGGACACAGGTTGTGCGGCTTTCCAGCTGATCGAAACCCCATTGGAGAACCGGTGATGTTGCATCCGCGGTAGATCTGTTGTAGTGATAGGAAAATAGCAGTGGACCCACGTATGTGCTCTGACTGGAGTTAATCCTAGCCATGACCAACCTCTCAACTCACTTCATCCCAGCAGATGTGAGTGCTGCCAGGCAATAGTCACTGAGGCAACTTTTTGAGCACTGGTATGATTGATGCCCCTTAGAAGCAGGTGGGAACCTTCAGCTGTAGCAGCGAGAGATTGGCGATGCCTTTCAACACTTCAGGAAGTTAGTTGGCACAGGTTGCCAGGTTCACCATTGGGTCTGACACCTCACGAAGGTCATGCTCTTGAAAGGTGTTCTGACATCATCCTCTGAGACAGATTTCACAGGGTTGCCAGAGTACACTTTGGCATGACACTGTATAAGATATCTTAGAAACATATTATTTGAAATATAATTATTTCCGTTTTTTCAATTTTGAAATGGCTGATTGTAAAGTGCCACTTGATCACATTATTTACCTAAATGCGTATGTTTGGAGTTCACAAATTATATTCAATATCACAGCTGCAGAATTTAATATCCCATTAAAAATAAATGGTATTAACTTCGGAGAACTGTTTGATAAAACAACTATTTCTATCAATTCCACATTCAAAGACGCCCTCCTGAGAGAAACTCAGCATGCAGGTCTATTAGCCAGAATTGGGCTAGGCTAATCCATCGCCTCCAGCTACTGCACCAGAAAATGATTTATCGCTCAAAAACAGTTAAGATCTCCGCTGTTGAATGCATATATTAAAATGTGACAATGTTTATTTTAGTCTCATTTTGATCGTATATTGAAGATCAAAATCGGTAGTGCCAATAGTCACCTTAATCCCAATGTCTGATGCAACCCACTTGCTTTGATCCAATTGATTGGATCACTCTGCTTGATAACCTGATCCTAATCAATCTGGATGATTGATTAAAAATATCAGGGTAAATTCACAACTGGGACAATCCCTATTGAAGGCTATTTGTTTGATTCACAGATTAGTTTTAGGTCCACATATTGATTCTCTGAGGACACAAATTCCTCTTTGGTGTCCATTGCAAAGTATTTCACTGTCAATAACCTCCATTGAACACTGCTCTGTGTATTCAGTTCCACTGCAATCAATGAAGCCTTATGTGTAGCATTAATTACTACAAACAGACAGTAAGAGTGCATGCATTTAATGCTGGTGACCAAAAACTAAGAGGCCTAAATATTTTTTTTCAAAGTACCATGAGCAATAATTTGCAGAGGATAATTTTCAAATGTCAGACTTACCTGCTTGTTATACACCAACCTTGATTTACCTATCCATTAAACTAAAAACATAAGAGCATTAAGAAAATAGGAGAATGGCTCAGGAATCTGGCCTCTTGAGCTTCTCTCCCATCATTAAGATTTTGGATGATGATCTTCTCTCTCAAACTCATTTTTTCACACTATCATCAGAAGCCTTATTTCTTATAATGTTCGGAAATCTATTGACCCGTGTTTCGAATGATGTAGCAACTAAGTTTCCAGAGCCCTTTGAGATGGTGAAGATATAATGCTAACACTCTGACTGAAAAAATAAACTTCTCCACTCAGTCCTAAATGGCCTTTTCCTGATTTTGAAACTGTGCTCCAACCCATCTCAGACTCCTGAGCTATGAGAAACATCTTTGCTGGATCCAGCCTGTCAAACCGTTTAAGAGATTTTAATGAGATCAAGGCATAAATCAGATGGGATGCCCTAATACAACTATTTCAAAATATCTATCAAAGTTGGAAATTGTGACTGAGTTTATTAAGTTTATTTATGGCTGAGTTTTCAGAGATTCAAAGAACTTTTATTATCAAAGTATGTATGCAATATACCACCCCGAGATTCATCTTCCCCACAGATAGCCACGAAAGAAAGAAAACCATGGAACCCATTCCAAGGCAAACATCTACCTCACCCCCACACACAAAAAAATCCAAATCACTCAAACAGCAGCAAAAAAAAAATGATTGAAAAATGCAGAATATGAAACAAAATTGAAAGAGATCAAGCATATTCAATTCAGCTCAGTGTTCCATACCTGCAGGCCGCCCCAATTCAAAATTGACCAAAATAGCAACAAAAAAAAGGAATGGCCAGAAATGAGAAACACATCATAACATAAACTACAGAGTCCAATCCACAAACTACATTGATTAAACCCAAACTCCAGCACCATCCTTTGATAGCATCAAAGGAGAAAGAAATCATTTGAACATGTGTGGTGTGTATACATGGAGTGATCTCTTGGGGGCCAACTGAAGGTGCTTTTTTCCTTCTTAAATGTGTTTTTATACATAGTAAGTATTTTTTACTGTACATCAGGTCCATCACATCAGTGAGCTGTTCACTGTTCAGAGTAGCTGGCCAGGATGTCGTAAGAGTCGCCCAGTAGTTCAGAGAAGGTGAGTGGCCCATCGGGCCGGGGAGGTCAAATTGGGTTTTTGGGCCGGAGATGTCGAATCGGGCCATTGGGTTTGGGGATTCGAGCTGGGCTGTCAGACCACAGGAGAAGCTGGATTGGCTTCAGAAGAGCTGACCTGGGTGTGTGAAAACCATGCCGCTGCCTGATACTTGGAAGCATCAGAGTTGATATGAAGGCAGTGTGCAGTGGAACTGGGAGTGACTGTTTTGAAGGTTTCTTTTGTGATCACAAGACCTTGTTGGACACTGATTGCCGCAGACCCGTTAGCCCTGTTTGGTGATGAGACAGGTGGCACATCAGCAGTGTCGCCTCAGTTGTAGCTGGGACTAGGACTCAGACTTCGAGCTTGCGCTGTAGTATGGCATCTGGGCTCAGTTGGTGGTGACCGTGCCTGTTGGTGCTGCCCTCCAGTGGTGGATCAGATGAATCTCAGGCTGGACTGCTGGGAACCATCAATTTGCAGGACTTGTCACTCAGGAACTTAGTCTAAAAATTTCTTCTTGTACATGACTATGTTCTTTATTTCCTTTCTCGATACTTTGAATGTGTATGTATGTTTTTGCACCTCGGCCCCAAAGGAATGCTGCCTAACTCAGCTGTATTCATGTATGACAATTAAACTTGATTTTATTTTATTTATTTAAATAGGTAATAGTGTTTAAAGGAAATCAATCTGAATCTGATATTGGCAGGATGAGTGCACATCATGAACAAAACCAAATTGCCAAAAATTCAATTGCTTAACACCAGCTTTATAAGATTAAGACAACTAAGGTGGGAAGTTCAAGGGGGATATTAGAGGAAGGTTTTTTACTCAGAGAGTGGTTGGTGCATGGAATGCACTGCCTGAGTCATTGGTGGAGGCAGATACACTAGTGAAATTTAAGAGACTACTAAACAGGTATATGGAGGAATTTATGGTGGGGGGTTATAAGGGAGGCAGAGTTTAAGAGTCTGCACAACATTGTAGGCCGAAGGGCCTGTACTGTGCTTTTCCATTCTATGTTCTATGAATATTGATACTTATCTGGGGTAAAGCATGATAAATACTATTTGCTTCAATTTGTTCATAAAATTCAACCAGGCAGCTTCAAGTTATCAGTCAGCTTTGTGATTCCAATGAAACAATTTCCATTCCAGAGGTGCAAGGGGTGACGTAATTTTGCTATTGCATTTTCCGTGTTGAGTTTATCAGATGCAAAGGAGCTTAGGCCACATTCCGTAAGGGTGCTTGCCGTTGATCACACTCTGAACAACAAGGCTTTGCACTGTTTTGCCAATAATGGATACAAGCCAAATTTTCCACCCAGCCCACCACACCCCACATTATTCCGCCAGTCCACCTCCATACTTACCCATATATGCACAACAAAGCTTTGGAAATACCATGATGCTATTCAGATAAGCATGTAAGAAAGATAGCAACATAACAAAAACCATATATAATCCCTTAAATTGTATTACAGTGCTGGCTTCTGAATGTCGATATATAGTTATAACTAAACTTTAGCATAGCTGTAGTGTTAACCAATAACATACCAGTTTGCAAATTTATAATTATTTGCAAGTAATAGTGCAAAGCATCTGAACAATTAAACTCTTCTTGGGCTTCCAGCCGGGCACAGGTATCGATTTTAACTGATGTTTTGATGACAGACTCTGCCAACTTCATCAGGGATGATGAAACACCAGTTACAATTGATACCTGTAACCGGCTGAAAGCTCTAGAACAGTCTATTTGTTATATACATCAGGAAAGCACTAGATTCTTTTTCAATGGATCATTATTTTCATATCATCACATTGGATCTTTGGCTACTATTTGATAACAAAATCAACTTTTGAATAAAAAGATGAGATAAATAAAATATTGCCCCATTGCCCTATGTTTGAAGGTGCTTTAATAAGTACACTAAAATAAATTAGGGAAACATATTTATAAGCCGCACGGTCTCAATATTTTTCCCATGCTAAAGTGTGATTTTAATAAAAATCTCAAATCATGTACAAAAGCAGTCGCTTATGAGAACTATTTCATTACTGATAAAACATAGCTGTCCATCAAAAGCAATTTCCAATAATTGTTCTTAAAAATGTTCACCTGCATCTTTCATGCTATTATAATATTTACTTTCTTGGGGGATTTCACAGTCACCAGAATCTGTGCCATATATGCACGTGAGCTTATAAGTTGCTTTGTCACTGTGCTCTCAGGACAATGTGATTTTTGGCAATATTGGGCACCATCAAACCAAAAGTCCCAGCCCAATACACCCCACATCAGCAGAGGAGCTGAGGCCAGCACAGATCAGCCATGGCTTTGGGGTTGTGGTGGCCTCCTACTGCTTCTATTTTCTTGCATTAGTGTGCTAATGCCCATTTTATGCTTGGTTATCTTGACTGGCCTGAAGCATTTCCAGAATTCTCACTGATCACTACAGGTTGATATTAACTACTGTCCATAAAAATAGTGCACAATTTTAAAAATTAGTGTATTTTCAGAAACAGACATACAATATGATTGGTCATTGTCCTGATGTTGTTCTCCATCATTTCCTTACTTGCTGCTTGGTATGCCTCGGCTTTTAGGGCATCAGTGCAGGTCCTCCATCTCTGTCTGTCCTTGGACACTCACAAGTAGAAGCCTTCTTTATTCCACAACAGTTTTCTTTTACCAGTCAGGATTGTTAGGCTTGAGCCGATCCACTGAACCTAGAGGACTGGTAGGCCACTCTTAGTCAGGCCTCTACCCTTTGACATGTGTGGCATGGGTGGCCAAGGAAATAAAGCTCTGACTCCAGTCAACATAGCTCTCTGGGACATTGAGGCATATAAACCTCCAAACCACAACACTGTTGTGGTCATCCTGGAGGCCTTAGCAAGAGCAAAAGCCATCAAGTAAACAGCTCAGAGCTTATCCGGGATATACAACTTGTGAAAGCAGCTCACTCTGAATATCCTGATATATTGCAATGAGGCTTGAAGGCTCAAGGTAAGCAAGGGTGAATTAATTGGTTGCCTCTTCAGGGTGAGGATGTAACAGATTCTTGCAACTCCCTTAATTGGCTTGAGATACGCATGTCTTAAAATATCATTGGCCCAATCAACTCCAGACTTGCAGCAAGTCCTTCAGACACACAAATATTTCAATGATTAGGGTTTGAGCCACCTTATGAAAGTGACAAGGAAAGTAAATGATTATCATTGCTTTGGGCTCATTGAATTGTGGAATGGGGACTAACAAAGGGGACGTAACAAAAGTCAAAGGAAAGTAATTGGGAGATTGAACTGATTAACATAAAGAGGGGTGGGTTCAGGAATAAAGAATAATTGGGATGACTGAGGCCTGCAGTGGACTGCTTGTGGTGTTGCATGTTGTCCTAAATGACAACTGTTTAGGAATGCAATGTGTTTTTCTTTATAAATTAGTGCAAGTGATTTTTTTAAATGATTTTTTTCAATTGTTTTGTAGAAAGGCTGTGATGGATCTGCAGTTTTTTTTAGTAGATAGCCTCAGGATAACAGGACATATCCATGCTTGGCTCTATTTTATGTAGTGAGGCTCATTCAGCCACCACTGGGCATGTGCCATCAGACTGTTGTCCAAAAATGTATCAGGTATATTACATTTAATATGAACTGTCTTCCTTCCCCCATAAACAACAGCAACAAAGTGAATGGACAAGATGATACGGCAGAATTCCTGACCTTTCTGAGTTCATTTTGCTTTTGTCTGTCTATATACAGTGCTGTGCCCCACATGAGTCAAAACAAATCTTGCTCACACAGTGTCCAGCAGGTATGTAACTATCAACACAGAATTCTACATGTCACTGCCTGTTTTCCAGAAGTTATTGTGATGAATTTATTTTGAGGATAATAACACTTCACAACTTCAACTGTCGACACAAAAGTATAAATATTCTGACTAACAGAAAGCAGGGAGATGGCAGGAGAGGGGTTGTGGGGGGTGGTGGTTGCTAGGATTCTCTTGTCTACATCTCCTGGCATACAAGGTTAATTGATATACCTGTCACTCATTCAATAATTATACTGTACCTTTCCAAGAGATCTCAGAATGTTGATGATCATAATTATAAAATAATTGCAGGAAAGGAATGTTAAAACAATGCATAAGAAATTAGGTGAAGTTGGGAGGCAAAAAAATCCTTCCTAGTAGTAACCAGACTCAAACCAGCTCATCTGAAAATCTGGAAAGGTCATGGAATTGAATTTAGGGAATAGAGTAGTGAGGTTTTGAAACACATCCATATTAAAAAAGATGAAGTGCCAGTGATCTGAAAGTTCATAAAGCTGCATAGATCCCAAAGGATATTGCAGGAAGGTTTCTGGGTTCCTGGCAGAGAGAATTAGATGAGATGTTGGAAGACTTAAAGGTAGATATGCACCTTTTTTTAAGAAGGGTCAGAAGAACAAGCCAGGGAACTAAAGGCTGGTGACCCAAACATCAGTGGTAAAAAAGTTACTGAAGATAATTTTGAGAGACAGGATCCATCTACACTTAGAAAATCAAAAATTGGGGAAATTCATAGGAAATAATTTCTCACAAATGTAATTGATTTTTTTAAAAGGTGAACAAGATGATTGATGAGGGCAGGGTGACCTTTAGTAAAGCCTTTGACAAGGTTCCATCTGGTAGGCTGATCCTGAAGGTTAGATCACAAGGGATCCAGGGTGAGCTAGCCAATTGGATACAAAATTGGGTAGTAATGGAGGGTAGTTTTTCTGACATGAGGCCAGTGACCAGTAGTGTGCCACATGGATCAGTGCTGGGTACACCTTCTGTGCATCATCTACATTCACAACAGAGTGTAGTTAGCATGGACGTGGGATGACGGACATCAGTGGATGGATGTCAGGCCGGCAGACCAAAGGGGCCTAGGGCTGGTACCATCACCCTCTCCAGTCAATGAGCTATCGGTGGGGTTTTGGGATGGAGTTCCATTTGGGTAGAACGCTGGTGAATCTTTAGGTACAGGAGTCCGCAAAACTGGAGTTCGGGGCCTAGTGTTCAGGGTTCCATTCATCAGAGGGTTCCGCGTTCAAGACCCGGAGTTAAGGCACTTTATCCAGCATCCTCTTTCATTGTCATTCAGAACCAGTGAGACCTGGGTTGATACAAAAGACCCAAGGTAGATCAGAAGTCAAGGCCTGCTGGGCAGTCCTGGGTCTGTGAGTCTGCAAGTCCAATAGGGTAAGTTGAAGACCCAATATCTGCAAGTCCACAGGAGGATGGAGACAGACAGCTGTGAGTTTGGAGTGTATGTGAGTGCATCTGGGTAGATGGGTGATTAGGGAGGAATGGGGCTTATATCGATCTAGTAGTTTTTGTTCCTTGTGTTGTTCTGAAAACCTGGTGGTCACACTATGTTAACACCAGAATGAGTGGGACACTTACAAGTCGCCCTCCAGCACATCCTTAGGATGTATTGGTTGTTAATGCAAATGACTTATTTCACTGTATGTTTCCAGATTCTTGTGATTAATAAATGAACCTGAATGTGGCAGCAAAATCAGTGATATAGTGGACAGTGAAGATAGTTACCTATGATTGCAAAAACATCTCAAACAAATGGGAAAGTGGGTCACAGAATGACAGATGCAATTTAATTTGGAGAAGGGCAAACAGTTGCATTTTCTGAAGTTAAACCAAGACAGGACTGAAACAGTGAATAGCTGAACTCTGGAGAGCGTTGTAGAACACAGAAGCCTCGGGGTAGAAGTACGCATTTCCCTGTAGGTGAGTGACTCAGATAAACAGAGTGGTGAAGAAGTCACTTGGCACACTTGCCCTCATTTGTCCAGGCATTGAGTATGAGAGTTTGGATAACATTTATAGCAAACAAAACATTGGTGAGAATGCACTTTGCAGTTCTGCTCACTCAGTAAACGGGAGTGACGAAAACTGATGAAGGACCTCAGCCCAAAACCTTGATTGTTGATTTCCCTCCATAGATTCTGCCCAGTTCTTCCAACATTTTCTGCTTGTAGCTCAGGTAGGCAATTAGTTCAGCATTTTGGGCAGAAGGGCCTTTCTATGACTCTATAATCTTGTGATGTTGGGCAAAAGCATTATGGAAAGAGGCCATCTTTAGAACTTCATTAGCCGAGGCCATCGTTCATATATTATTTTTGCTACTTTATGCTGAGAGGCTGTTATATTCTAACTAGAACAATGTTGACATTAATTGCAAAGCATGTATTTAATTCACTGTGAGAGGAGCGAATGTTATTTTGACATTGGCCAGACCTTTCTGTTCTATTTTGGGTATGTGATCTATAACCAAATATGTTTCAAGTAATTCGGCTTGCATGAGCAATAAATAAGATGGGGCACTATGAGACATTACTGACATCTCACTGATATTCTGGTGTTCTTGACCTGACATGCTCACATATCTTTAGGCATTCTCTTCTTCAATACCAATAAAGATGAAATGATGTGTTATTTATTTATTTATTTAGCAATACAGAGCAGAACAGTCCCATCTGGCCGTAAAACCCACATCACCCAGCAACCCAATTATTGCTAATTTCTTAACGGGAAAAGACTTGAAATTGTGAAGGATTTAATTACCTTGGTACACATGTGGTCTGAAAGTGAATGATTTGTTTGTTCCAGAGTGGTTTATTGGTATAAATAATGACCAAAGAGCTGATTGCAGTTTATCTCAGTGCGTACAAAATTGGAGAGTTATGTATCTAGGATTTTGATCACAATCAATCACTTTTGTATGCTATACCATTCAACAGCATTGAAAAATAAAATTTAGATCAAAAACAAGTTTTGTTGTTCAAAGTCTACTCTTAGATTTCATGTTCATGGCACTTAACAGCATGCAAGATCTTGGACACACGGTGACACAGTATTGTATGACATCCAGCTGAGACTTCACTTGCCTAATTTTCATTCACATTTGTGAATCACTCCATCTAGAGGTAGAAGTAAATTCTCCAAATAGAAGAACTCTTTTTCTTCCTCATCATCCAGCTCCTGGTAGTCACTGCAAAATTGTTTTCCTCCTGCTTTGGTTGATGTTCCTTCCATGAATGTATCTCAGCATTCCATGTTTGAACATTAGACTTTGGAGCAGCCATTCAGCCCATCGAGTCTGATTCACCAATTCCATTTCCCTTTCAACCCCATTCTTCTGCCTTCTCCCCATAACCTCTCACACCCTGATTAATAAAGAACATATCAACCACCACCTTAAGTGCACCCAGTAACCTGGCCTCACCAGCTGTCTGTGTCAATGAAATCTCCAGATACTCCACCTTCTGGCTTCTCATTTCTGTGCTAAATGGATATCCCTCTAATTTGGGGCTGTGCCATTTGGTCCTAGACTCCCCCCACTAAAGGAAACTTTTCTTCACATCCGCTCTATCTAGGCTTTTCAACATTCGACAGGTTTCATTGAAATATCCCCTCATTCTTCTAAATTCCAGAGTGTGCAGGCCCTGCTCGTATAATAACCTTTTCATTCTGAAAACATTCTCATGACCCTCCTCTGGACACTCTTCAATGTCAGCGCATCCTTTCTTAACTAGGGGCCTCTAATCTGCTCACAATACTCCAAATAAAGCCTCACCATTGCATCCTTGCTTTTATATACCAGTCCTCTTGAAATGAATGCTAACATTGCATTTGTTTTCCTCGCCATCAATTCAACCTGCAAACTGACCTTCATGGAATCCTGCAGGAGAACTTCCAAGACCTTATGTATCTCAGATTTTTGAATTTTCTCTCCATTTAGAACATAGTCTATGCTTTTATTCCTTCTACCAAGGTACATGACCATTCAACTAGGGTATAATGTGTTAATTTAAAAGAAACAGAAACATCTGCAAATGTAAATCATCAAATCATAATTAAAAGTATCAAGCCTTTAAAACAGAAAGGAAAACAATGATTATATCCAGAGGACGAGACTGAAAACAGAAGATATATTTTAAACATGTAGAATGGAATTGGACTACATTTGGAGAAATGCTAATACTTCTTGGCTTTGAGTTATAAGTATGTAGAAGTTAAAGTTACAAAAAAAAAAGAAAATCAGAACTGAAATATTGCATCTATTAAAAAAGTTTGAGCGGGCTGGCATTCTTTGTTCAGCTTAAGCTAATGAAGTTGCTCTTTTTTAAGGTTATGAAATGTTTAATGCAGTTGATAAGGTAAAAATATTGGAAGCAGAGCTGAGATGGTTGCTAATAAATCCAAAAAGAAATGTATATTTCTTTTCTCTTTTATGCAGAAAGATTAGGATATGTTGCTACATCTGGAAATGTTTAATACAGATGGCTTTAAGAGGTAGCTGATTGAAATATCTAGCAGAAAGGAACAGAAAGATACATCGATAGTTAGCTGGAGAAAGATGGAAGGGTATTTCTGTTTCTGTTTGAGAAATGCTACATTGCTCTTTTTTCTTTCACCTTTTTACAGACTATTATAAAGGATTTGATCTGTTAGCTTTCTGAAAGTGTTGCATTATTTGTATTTCTTTTCATATAATCATTCAGACAATATTCTAATACCAAAAAGACCAGGTTTTTCTGTCAACACGCACAAGTTGCTGGTGGAACACAGCAGGCCAGGCAACATCTATAGGAAAAAGCACTGTTGATGTTTCGGGCCGAGACCCTTCGTCAGGACTAACTGAAATAAAAGATAGTAAGAGATATGGAAATGGCAGGGGGAGGGGGAGATCCAAAATGACAGGAGAAGACAGGAGGGGGAGGGATGAAGCTAAGAGCTGGAAAGTTGATTGGCAAAAGGGATACAGAGTTGGAGAAGGGAAAGGATCATGGGATGGGAGGCCTAGGGAGAAAGAAAGGGGGAGGGGAGCACCAGAGGAAGATGCAGAACAGGCAAGAAGTGATTGTGAGAGGAACAGAGAGAGAAAAAAGAGAGAGTAAAAAAAGAGGAATAAATAAATAGAAAGATAAGGGGTGGGGTAAGAAGGGGAGGAGAGGCTTTAATGGAAGTTAGAGAAATCAGTGTTCTTGCCTTCAGGTTGGAGGCTACCCAGACAGAATATAAGGTGCAAACACAAGGAAATCTGCAGATGCTGGAAAATCAAACAACACACACAAAATGCTGGTGGAACACAGCAGGCCAGGCAGCATCTATAGGAAGAAGCACTGTCGATGTTTCAGGCCGAGACCCTTCGTCAGGACTAACTGAAAGGAGAGATACTAAGAGATTTGAAAGTAGTGGGGGGGAGGGGGAAATGCAAAATGATAGGAGAAGACCGGAGGGGCTGGGATGAAGCTAAGAGCTGGAAAGGTGATTGGCGAGTGATACAGAGCTGGAGAAGGGAAAGGATCATGGGACGGGAGGCCTCGGGAGAAAGAAAGGTGGGGGCAGCACCAGAGGGAGATGGAGAACAGGCAAACAATTAAATATGTCAGGGATGGGGTAAGAAGGGGAGGAGGGGCATTAACGGAAGTTAAAGAAGTCAATGTTCATGCCATCAGGTTGGAAGCTACCCAGCCGGTATATAAGGTGTTGTTCCACCAACCTGAGTGTGGATTCATCTTGACAGTAGAGGAGGCCATGGATAGACATATCAGACTGGGAATGGGATGTGGAATTAAAATGTGTGGTCACTGGGAGATCCTGCTTTTTCTGGCAGACCAAGCGTAGGTGTTCAGTGAAACGGTGTCCCAGTCTGCGTCGGGTCTCACCAATATATAAAAGGCCACACTGGGAGCACCGGACGCAGTATACCACACCAGCCGACTCACAGGTGAAGTGTCGCCTCACCTGGAAGGACTGTCTGGGGCCCTGAATGGTGGTGAGGGAGGAAGTGTAAGGGCAGGTGTAGCACTTGTTCTGCTTACAAGGATAAGTGCCAGGAGAGAGATCGGTGGGAAGGGATGGGGGGGGGGACGGACGAGTGGAGAAGGGAGACGCGTAGGGAGTGATCCCTGCGGAAAGCAGAAAGAGGGGGGAGGGAAAGATGTGCTTGGTAGAGGGATCCCGTTGGAGGTGGCAGAAGTTACGGAGAATTATACGTTGGACCTGGAGGCTAGTGGGTGGTAGGTGGGGACAAGGGGAACCTTATCCCGAGTGGGGTGGTGGGCGGATGGGGTGAGGGCAGATGTGCGGGAAATGGGAGAGATGTGTTTGAGAGCAGAGTTGATGGTGGAAGAAGGGAAACCTGAGTGTAGCTTCATCTTGACAGTAGAGGAGACCATGGATAGTCATAATAGAATGGGAATGGGACGTGGAATTAAAGTGTGTGGCCACTGGAATATCCTGCTTTCTCTGGCGGACAGAGCGTAGGTGTTCAGCAAAACGGGTTCCCAGTCTGCGTCGGGTCTCAACAATATATAAAAGACCGCACCAGGAGTTTTTTGTCAGGGCTTTATTGATCAAGGCAGAAGAAAAATACAGAAAGAACAATACAAGTCATGATCACTGCCTTTCCTCTCAGCAGCTCTAGCATGAAGAATGAATGAAGCATATTAGAACAGATAATATCCCTTAAGCTTCAAGATTACCTCTATAAGCTTTCCTCTCAGCAAATGGAGTTTAGCTGAGGGTGAGACCTTCTCACCTGGGAGCGATATCAATTGTAATTATAATTACTTCATCCAGTTGTCAATTCTAGTTGTGTGGATGGAAGCTCAATGAGCCAGGAGTTAAAAAATAACTTACCTTCACCGAAGTTCCTGACTTCATTCAACATTTTCATTTTTGTTTTAAGTTGCCAATGGCTGCAGATTTTAGGTTTTCTTTTAACTGCATTGCTATGTCTGTTTGCAGGGACACCCAAAGACCACAGGTTGGAACTGTGGTTGCACAGGCTGCCATCCTCTTGAGAGGCCCCAATGTATGGCACAAGCCTTATCGTACAACGTCATAAATCACACATACACATTGACATAAGACCCATTGGTACAAATTGTACATGCAAATGAGTCAGATTTTTGTTTTTACTCTTTTTTTTGTTACTGCTTTTGGGCAGTTCTTGAATCGGGGCAGCCAGCAGATAATGAACACTAAGCTGAACTGTACTGAAATATGCCTTTAGATTTTCTGTTTTTAGATTCTGTGTTTTTTGCTCATTTTTATTGCCACTTATGCGATTTTATTTGTGCGTGGCGGGAGGGCGTTCTGATGTTTGATGTTTATCTTTGAACGGGTTGGTTCCAAGCTTCTTTGTTTTGTGACTGTCTGTGGGGAAGATGATTTTCAGGGTTTTATACTGCATATATACTTTAATAATAAATGTACTTTGAATCTTTGATCAGCTATAATACAATTAGTAATCATTTCAGGATGAAATCATACCTATCAGAAACCTGACCTTGAAACACATGCAAATCACATTTGGGCTCTGACATTTTCCCAATGTGATGCACAGCTTGCAAACCATACATTTCCTCCTTTATTGGCATGTTAAGTGTTACCCATGACCCGTAATGAATGCTATCAAAAAAAAGAACACTTTCTAGCACACAGCAATGAACTGTCATTTAAAGGGTTTCTATTCTAACATCTGCCAGCTTCATTTCTTAACATTCAGGATACTTGAAACTTCATTACTGCTTCTTCCATTGCTAATTTCAGACATTTTATACATTTTTCTAAGTGCTACATGACATGATCTCAAGCTTTGTAATCATTATTTTTAATATTTTATTCATTTGAGATACAGAGCAGAATAGGCCTTTCATGTCGTGCCACCCAGCAACCCCCGATTTAAACCTAGCCTAAACACAGGACAATTTACAATGATCAATTAACCTACCAACTGGTACATCTGTAGAAAGTAGGATGTAATCGAAGTACCCAGAGAAAACCCATGCAGTCATGAGGATATCGTAGAAGCTCCTTGCGGACAGTGACGGGAATTGAACCTGCGTCACTGCTATTGCTAAGAGCTGTGCTAACCATTACGCCACTGTATCATCCTCTAACCAACAGTTTTGTGAAGTAGACTACTGTACTGGTAAAGGTGTGTGGACACACACACACACACACACACACACACACACACACACACACACACACACACACACACACACACACACACACACACACACACACACACACACACACACACACACACACACACACACACACACAATATTAGCTCACTCCAATATTCTGCCTCACTCTTTTGTTCTGCTGCTTTGTGGCACCCACATGGAAAGCCCTTCCCAGTGGTAATGCAAGTTTTATTGTTGGTTCCCACTAAAATATACATAGCTCCCATTTAGTACATGATCCAGGTTCTAAGCTGCCATTGCATTGCTGCTAAGATATGTTTGGCTGACTACAACAGGTTATTGATGTATTAGCATTATGCTGAGTACAGGGTTTGGCTACTAGGAAAGGATGATGTACAAATTCTAGGCAGTAATGGTAGGCAGAAGACTTTTGAATAGAACAATGGTGATATATATTTTTAAATAACGATAAAACCTTTTCCAATCTTTTTCCATTTCTTTTCTACACTTCTAAATAAAGTATTCACACTTTTTCCGTAGTACGCCATACTGTTTTCCCTGTGCACTATGAATTCTAATGGACTGTCAGAACTAGTGTTTTAACAAACGTATCCAAACCCACCATGATCCAGAGTGATATTGGCAGAGAATTTAAATGCAGGGGCAGTGGTAAGTTTGCATGACCTGTGGCTGAATTGCCTCCATAATTTTAAACTATTCATCTCACTGAAACAGGCCTTGCTGTAATGCTCACATTCAATATTCAATTGAATATTGGCTTGAGGTCAGGAACATCAGAACCCTCCTGTTGCTGGCATGCTAATTAATTAGAGAGTGAGGAGTTTCAGTGTTCAAAAATATATACGTGGGAGTGAGAGGGACACATCTCCTCTAATATCATAGATGGGTTCGTCTTCTTCAGCAACCATCATGAAATTGGTGGCAATGTGAACCATTCTAATCTGTCTCAGCTGTATGATAATGGGCAGCAAGTTGTTCATTTTCTGTTATTTGTTAACCGGGTGTCTGATGCTGAGATATATTGTCCATCCTCAGCTGTTCCTGAACAGATGAGAGAGATAACATTTCATCACATCAGTGAGTTTCACATCACCTACTCATCAGAGGGCGTAAAGATGGCATATTTTTTTTCTTCAAGGAACCTAGAAAACTCGTCGATTCTTGCAATAGAGCGGTATCTTCCTACCTGCTTTTCATTTTGGATTTACCTACCATTGAATTTATGTTCCCCAACAGCTGTGTAACTGAAAAAAAGATGTCAAGTGTCTCATCAGGATTTGGGAAGACACTGACTGAAAAGAGATACTGTTGACTGCAGAAGAAAGAGCACAATGAGGAAAAGTTGTGTGATCAACTCTAGGTCTTTCTCAAAGTGATGAAGTAGAATTGTGATGAGATAGCATTGCGAACTATGCCGTTATAACTCATTCCACCATGAACCATCAGGAGAGCAGAAAAAGTATATGATGTTTTAGGACTGTCATTCTATAGACAAAACAATTTGATAAATTGTGAAGCAGGACACACCCTTACAATGACAGAACTGTCTGACCAGTAAGCAAATGCATGTCCCTGTTCATCCCATCCTGGAAGTTAATTGTGATGGGTAACCAAAGTTGATAGGACCTTGGTCTAAGATCAGGATAGAAAAAGGGAATGGGAAACAAAGGTGTTGTGTTGTTCAGTTCTTCAATGATTGATTTCAGAATCATGAGCTCCTGGATTCAGCTAAAAGCAATGAAAGTCTTGAGAAGATTGAATGAAAGATCATATAAAGGAAGGGTTGTCTGAGTCATTAGTGGAGACAACCTAAAAAACAATCATTTTAAGAAGGAAGACCCTGAGTTTGGAACTCTAAAGACTCCCCATTCAGTTCTGTTCTATGCCACACAAGTAGTATTCAAATCCAAGCTGTGAATCTTATGAGGAGTGATTGGTTGGAATATAAAGACAGTGGTACACATTCAGGCCTTAGTGACTGGAAAGCTAAGAAATATTAAGTTGTATTTGGACTCCTTTCTTTGCCTTGTTATTTGATACCCTACGGGTCAGTAAATTTAAACTACTCTATCTGGATCAATATTCCAGCTCTGAGAATGCCCACTAATTACTTAAATGCTATGTTATCCCACCTCTTGACGTGCTATTATTTCCTTTATTATATTAGAAAAAGACAACACAAATTATATCCATTGAAAATATTCTGCTGACCTAGAATTTCTCATCACAATCAGCATTACTTTGAATTCTCCAATACCAGGTAAACTGCTCCCCCACCTCCCAGTTCTTTCCACACTCACCCCAGCCTCCAGTCACTTTGTCTCATTCCCTGTCATCCCCCTACTTCACTCTCTTCATCTGCCTTTCACCCATACAGTCCATCCACTGGGCCTGTTCCACTGACCGTTACCATCTGCCCACACTCACGTTCCTGATTTGATTCCATACTCCACTTTCTCTTCATGGCCTCTTCTCATTGCTACCCTCAGGAAGGAAGTACACACTCAACAATTCAGGAGCAGCTTCTTCCCTTCTGGCAGCTGATTTCTGAATGGACACTGAACCCATGGACACAAACTCACAATGTCTTTTTGTACTACTTATCCAATTTAACCATTTAACATGTATGTGTGTGTGTATATATATATATATATATATATAACTCCAGGTCAGGGTCTTCAAAACAACCCTGAAAGGGAATAACAGAGATATTAAAGATAGAACTAGAGCCGTTTCCAAAGATGCAAACAAAGCAGAAAGCAGTCGCCGTTAGGCACCATCGTCTCCTAAACTCCAACATTGGCAAGCTTTTGTGGCTTCATAAACAGATTGTCTGGATGTAGTTGTAGGAATATTTGTAGATCTTTACTGTGGACAATTTGGCTGCTACATTTCTGACATTACTACTAAGAAATACATAATTTCCTGTAAAGCACTTTGACACATCCTGACATCAGATAAGATACTACATACTGTAGATGTATACCTTTTTATTTCAGTTGCAAGTCACACTGCCTGGCTATTTGTTGGACTTCTATTTTTCCTGAAACCATGATTACATTCTACTTGTTTGGGGCATTCTTGGTACACTTGTCATTATGTATTATGTTTGTACAAATGTATTATCACTTTGGGGCATCTATTGTGCTTCAGAACTTGAGAAGGCATTAAAAACAAACATTTTTAGGCAGAAGGATATATAATTTTCATTGCAGAGCACAAGAAAGAGCAGTGAGATATTTCTCGTCCAAAAGAGGTCATTCTATTCCAGCTCACACTGAAATGACTCCTTGTCTGATGAGGGTCATGGTTACTGTAAAAACCATACAGCAGTGACTTAGAGATTCTCAGAAATTATTGAAGTATTTTCAGTGCTGAGTGTCCAGATCTTGCGTCAGTGTGAACAAGAAGCATCAAGTCATGTGAAAAACTTCATGTCTCACATCAAGGGGCAACAAAGGTACAACTGAAATTTAGTTCGATTATGTTACACACATAACAATGTTTTATGAATTTCAAAACATTTTCAAATAATGTTTGGGAGGGGAAAAATTTTGGTACCCAAATATATTATCAGCCAGCTTACTTTATATGGAGCAATAGCCTGATAATGTACATAATGTCCATACGCATTCTGCTAATAATGTCCAGACTATCTGTTTGTGATGCTAAATGAGAGATAAATATTGGCCAGTAGAATATTTTCACTACAATTATCTTTCTTTCTACAATAATAGAAGCTCAGCTGAAATGAAAAAAATAAATGTCAGTCATTCATCTTGCGTGGAACTAAATTCCAGAGCAAATCTCTCACAGCGAAAAGGAAACTGACAGATCATGTTGTGAATTTGTGTTGTGACTCGTGCAGTGCTTTTGGGAATAGTTACTGTGCCAGATTAGCTCTGTCCAGGAACTGAAATTTAACGTACAGCTGTGAAAATCTATAAAAGTTAGCCAATGGATGCAGCCTTTGCTCTTGAGCACACAGGGCTACCACTCCTGATTTGGCAGAGCAGTTATAATTTGACAGAGCTACAGCTTGCTTTTTTCTGGAAGGGTACTGCCATGGGAAAATTAACTCTGCTGGGTAGACATTTTGAAATGTAGATGGATTTTTCTTTCTTTTTCAATCTCCTGTATTTCCAAAAGAGTTCAATGAGTCTCCAAATGGACGAAGGAAGCTGTCTTAATGAAGTATTTGCATTATTTCCTTCCATTTGCCTCAAGATTGAATAAATGCTGAAGAGTTTCAGGATAGATCTCAATATCATAGGTCTTCTTTAGGTTATTGGTGATTTTTTTATATTTAAATTTTTCTTTGGATTTACGCACAGACTGCCCTATTTATAAGAGTCATGGTTGGTGTACAATCTGATCTATTTGTGTAATATTTCTCCAAATATTCATGGGATATGAGCATTACTGGATTATGAATCAATAATTTCCTTTATTTTGAGATTCTATTTCCTAACTTTTGCAGTTTTGTATTTCTTGCCATTAACAGTTCTGCTGAATAGAAAATTCATGATGCTGACTAGATGAATAATGATAGTGTATGCATTGTAGAGATATTGAAAACAATGTTGTCTATTGCCTTTCTCCTTCAAGCTGGAGAGCTAGTACTTTTGGGAGATACTTTGGAAGCTTTACAGAGTTGTTGAGGTGCATTTTAAACATGGTATGCTTAGCAGCAATGACGAGGGAATGCTTACACAGATTGGTGGATTGTAAGCCATCAAACCATTTGCCATATCTTGGACTATGCTGAGCTTTTTGAATGTTGTTGGGATTACAGTCATCTGGAAAAATAGAAGATATACTACCACTCTCTTCAAGTGCGCTTTCCAGATTATGGAAGTACTTAATAAAGTCAGGAGATGAATCAATCTCCAAAGAATATCCAGTTTCTGACCTGTCATAGCTATACTACTCACCTTGTGGATTTAAGTTTCCCCTAACAATGGTGGAGGGCAGAGGATAGTACTACATGGAGAGAGATGCTGAGGCATAAATGTTAGTTGTAACATTATTTTTTATATTTAATATGAATCCACTGGAGGAAAGTTTTCCTTTTGATAATTATGGACCAACTTTACTGTATCTCATGAATGTCACACTGGCTCCACCAACTAACCTATCCGTGAAAGAGCCAGCAATCCCCACATTGATCTCATTGGTTACCTCAG
Organism: Hemitrygon akajei; assembly: GCF_048418815.1. Lineage (NCBI taxonomy): Eukaryota > Metazoa > Chordata > Chondrichthyes > Myliobatiformes > Dasyatidae > Hemitrygon > Hemitrygon akajei. The sequence continues at coordinate 114,377,478 of NC_133125.1, forward strand.
AACCCACAAAACTAGAGTGGAAGAAAGTCAGTTTGATCTCAAGAGACAGTTTAAGAAGAAGAAAAACTGTCCAGTTTGGTATGTTGCATGCAGAGTTCATGACATTGTCTGCTGTACATCAAAGAAATCAAATGCAGACTGGGGTAACAAAACATAAGTACTCAGTGTACAGGAAGCTTCCAGTCACCTCTTGCTTTAAATTTATGTCCCACTTCTATTCTGACCTCTCTAACATTGGTATCTTATATTGCTTCTTTTGTGTCTAAAATAACCTCATGGAACACGCGAGAGACTGCAGATGCTGGGATTTGGAGCAACGTATAATCTGCTAGAGGAACTCAACAGGTCAAACAGTATCTGCTGGGGGAAAGAATTGTTGAAGTTTCTGGTTGAATTCCTGCATTAAGAAAACTCACTTTATCTTCCAGCTGGATATTTTGAATCTTTTGGGACTGTATAATGAATTTAATCATTTTAACTTCACAGTTCTTTCTTTCTTTCCCACTCTCTCCACAGATGTCACTGTGCTTCTTTGTTTGAATATGTTTTTTTCTTTTCATTTATTTTCTTTCCATTTATATTTCTTTTCTGATCCTCTTTATCTTGATAACATCGCTAGTACATTATCAAAGATATTCTTTCTGTTCTCTTCATCCCTTCAGCTTCTGCAACATGCATTTCTACTCACTTAATGAGTTCTGATGAAGGATCTTTGGTCCAAAATTTTAACACCGCTTTTTTTCCCCAGTGAAACAACTTAACCACCTAAATATCTCAGTTTTTATCAGGGAAATATTTTTAGTTTTTGTTGGAGATAATACTCTCTGGCTACAGAAGCATGTTTTTTGGAATTGGTCTTGGGGGTGATACAGCTGCTAAATCTGATCTTCCCTGTAAAAATGATGTGAATAACTGTTCATTTGTTATATTGGAGACACTTAAAGAGCAGTTTGTTACTGTGAAATTTAAATTTAAACAGTTTTGTTCAAAGTAACTGCAACAATTATGGGGCAGAAGACAAAGGCTCTGACAGCATTTAAAGATATCAGGAAGGTAACAGCCATTTCTTATTTTTACAACATGAATATGCAAAAGAAAAGGTAAAGGGAAACCCAGCTGTATGTATAATTCCATCTGTAAATTATAGTATAGGTGAGCTAATTTGAAAGTGGAAGTAAAGAGGAGATATTTTTGGTGTCAGGGTGTAGTCATCTGTGTCAGTAAACTATATTTTCTGATAAGGCCTCAGAAGCAGTCTTATAAGAACACAGAGGGAGAGCTAATGCTGCAACAAAGTTTGATTTTCGGCAGTATTACCAACCTATACGGCAGACATCTTTGTAGCTGATGTCACAGACGTGCATTTTCCTATCTCATGTTGCAGCTTGTGAGAAGTTAGTAATTTATTACCTGATATGCCAGAAGCAAAGTTAATCACCAGTGTTGCTTCAGTAGTTGTAGATAATGATGGGATACCATTTACTCATCCCTTTGATATGCCTTTTTTTCTGCAGTTCTATCAAAATGGATCCAACACCACTGTTTGCCAAACAATGACCTAATCCACATGAACTGTAATTGTTCAAGACAGTGTTGTAACGCCATTTTCTTCATATAGCCACCACAGATGCTGCCTTATCAACAAGTTTCCCATAGTGAAAAAGAAGAAATAAAATCAGGGCTATTATCAAGAAATCTCAGAAAGACAGATTTTTAGTTGAATGTGCCTTCTATCAACATAAAACACGTTCACCACTGTCTCGCACGCAGGCGTTTACCTGAACTCTCGGACATGCATCTGTTATTCCAATCAAGAAAGAGGACTGTCATCTGTGCCTGCTGGTGGATCAGGGAGAAACTTAAAAAAAGCACGTTTCCATCAATTGATGCAAAGTTTATGGGATCAAAATTTAAAGATAGGAAACAGACTGGATGCTTGTTCAAAAGTGATCTTTCTCATGTAAGTTATCTTCTCGCTTCAACAATGGCAATTACAGAGATCAAAAATACCACAGAAATGTAAATTAGACTGCAATACCGGCCCTGCCGAGATGGGCTTTTTTGCATGGTTCTTGTCAACGGATTATTAGAAGGAGGAAATTTCATCTGATTCATGACTTTATTTTCCATTTATTCTGTCCCAATTCTGCATGCATGTCACTTTTTCAGCTCCCAGTCCTTTTTTCCAATTCCTGTTTCCAATATTCTTCTCTGCCCTTCAAAATTCTGGTTTACATAATTCATGATTATCCCATGTTTTTTTTAATTGTTGCATTTGAATATCAGATCTATTTATGATTCCTTCCCTTATTGTTCAAGTGACATGGTAGCTTAGTGGCTTGTTCATTGCTTTACAGTACCAGCAACCCGGGTTCAATTCTTGTCGCTGTCTGTAACAAATTTGTATGTTCACCCCATGATGAGGTGGGTTTTCCTCTGGGGTCCCTGGTTCCTTCCCACATTCCAAAGACATACCAGTTGGTAGGATAGTTGGCCACTGTAAATTATCCCCTGATTAGGCTAGGGTTAAATCAGGGGTTGCTGAATGGTACACTCGAAGGTCCAGATGGGCTTATCCCACGCAGTATCCTAATAAATAAATAAAGAAATAACAACCGGTGTAATAATAACTGTGTTGTCATGGTGGGAGATATTAATTTCCCAAATATTGATTGACATGTCCCTAGAGTGAGGGGTTTAGATAGTGAGGAAACTGTTAGGTGTGTTCAAGAAGGTTCCTTGACTCAATATGTAGATAAGCCCACAAGAGGAGAGGCTGTACTAGATCTGGTATTGGGAAATGAACCTGGTCAAGTGTCAGATCTCTCAGTGGGAGAGCATTTTGGAGATAGTGATCACAACTCTATCTCCTTTACCATAGCATTGGAGAGGGATAGGAGCAGACAAGTTAGGAAAGTGTTTAATTGGAGTAAGATCAATATGAAGCTATCAGGCAGGAACTTGGAAGCATAAATTGGAAACATATGTTCTCAGGGAAACGTATGGAAGAAATGTGGCAAATGTTCAGGGGATATGTGCATGGAGATATGCATAGGTACCTTCCAATGAGACAGGCAAAGGATGGTAGGATACAGGAATCGTAGTGTACAAAGCTGCTGTAAATCTAGTCAAGAAGAAAAGGTTACGAAAGGTTCAAAAAGCTAGGTAATAATGGACAGCTAGAAGATTATAAGGCTAGCAGGAAAGAGCTCAAGAAATAAATTATGAGAGCCAGAAGGGGCCATGAGAAGGCCTTAGCCTTGCCTTGGGTTCCTGTGCAACACATCACTTTTGAGTTACAGAGAAATAGAGCACAGAAACAGAGTCTGCACTGACCTTCAACTGCACATTTTACACTAAACCTACAGAATCCCATTTTGGTTCTCCTCCATTCTCTTCAATTCTAGACTCTGCTACTGTCCGCAGCATAGGACAATCAATTGAGCTCTATTTCTCTACCTCTCTGATAGTGTGGGAAGACACCAAAGCACATGAAGGAAAACGTAGTCGCAGGGTGAACATGGGGCATCACACAGAAAGCACTTATGGGCAGGACTGAAGTTGGGTGTGTGCATTGTGAGAAAGTGCTCTTCCAGCTGTATTACCAGAACAAAAGTCTGTGTTATCTATTTTAAAGTAACAGTAGTGATTTGCTATCAGATGTATACCAAATCTATGCATGGCTTTTATGTGTATGTTGAGACGGAGGAACATCGGGAAATCTCCAGGAAGACCTTTTTCATTGCTGCTGCTGCTGTGAGGTCCGGGACTCTGCTAGGAAGAACAGGCCCCCAGTCCTCGGGGTTGTGTTGCCAATGGCCGTTGGCGGGGCTGGCTTAATACGCTCGGCAGAGGATGGTGCTCGGAGAAGCTGTGCCGGAGGGGATGGTCGTCGGCTCAGAGGTTCGACGGACTCGGAGTCCGCTGCGGTCAGGTCGCTTTCGGTGTGTGCTGCGTCTGCGAGGCTGGTTTTGACGGAGCTTTCATTGTGTGCTGCGTCTGCGAGGCTGAGTTGGGCGGCGCCGTGGAAGTCCATAGTGGGGGTATTCCCTTCCGCCGCTGGCGTGGGATGGCGAGTCTGTTGGGACCCTGGGGACTTGTGGAAACTGTGTGGTGATTTCTTTTGAACTTATAGCCCTTTAACATCTTTGGACTATTTTTACTGTGCCCATGGTCTGTTTTTTATCAATTATGCTATTGTTTGCACTGTTGTAACTATATGGTTTTGTGCAGGTCTTGTAGCTTTAGTTTTTGGTCTTGTTTTTGTCTGGTGAATTTGGAGCTCCTTTCCGGGGAACGCGCTAAGATGGTAGCACAATATTAATACGCAGCAGCCTCTCGGAACTCTGGATTGGAGATTGCCAAACGTTATGTGGATTTTCTGGTGTAGTCTGTTTTGTCATATGCTTTTGTGATATCATTCTGGAGGAACGTTGTCTCATTTTTTAACTGCATTGCATTTGTGGTTTCTAAATGACAATAAACTGAATCTGACTCTGAATATCAAAAGCTATGCTCCATTCAAAATCTGCATGCTCCTTATATTCATTGTCCACAGTCAGTAAAATAACATAAACTTGGTAATTACTGCAAGTGGATTAGACATTGGCTCAATGCGAGAAGCCAGAGAGAGGTAGTGGAGCATTGCTTCTCTGAGTGGAGGCCTGTGACTAGTGGTGTGCAACAGAGATCAGTGCCGGGTCCATTGTTATTTGTCATCTATATCAAGGATCTGGATGATAATGTGGTAAATTGGATCACCAAATCTGCTGATGATACAAAGATTGGAGGTGTAGTGGACACTGAGGAATGTTTTCAAAGCTTGCAGAGGGATTTGGACCTGCTGAAAAAATGGGCTGACAAATGGCAGATGGAGTTTAATACAGACAAGTGTGAGGTATTGCACTTTGGAAGGACAAACCAAGGTAGAACATACAAGGTAAATGGTAGGACACTGAGGAGTGCAGTAGAACAGAGGGATCTGAGAATACAGATACATAATTCCCTAAAAGTGGTGTCACAGGTAGATAGGGTAATAAAGAGAGTTTTTGGCACATTGGCCTTTATAAATCAAAGTATTGAGTATAAGAGTTGGAATGTTATAGTGGTGAGGTTGTATAAGATATTGGTGAGGCTGAATTTGGAGTATTGTGAGCAGTTTTGGTCACCTAATTACAGGAAGAATATTAATAAGGTTGAAAGGGTGCAGAGAAGGTTTGCAAAGATTTTCATGGGACTTGAGGAACTGAGTTACAGAGAAAATTTGAATAGGTTAGGACCTTATTCCCTGGAGCGTAGAAGAATGAGGGTGATTTGATAGAGGTATATAAAATTATGATGAGTATAGATAGAATGAATGTTTCCACTTTTTCCACTGAGGCTAGGGGAGACAAAAACCAGAGGACATCAGTTAAGGGTGAAGGAGGGAAAAGTTTAAATGGAAAATTAGAGGGGGGGGCTTCTTCACACAGAGAGTGGTGGGAGTGTGAAATGAGCTGCCAGATGAAGTGGTAAATGCAAGCTCACTTTTAAAATCTAAGAAAAACTTGGATAGGTACATGGACGAGAAGGGTATGGAGGGATATGTTCCAGGTGCAGGTCAGTGTGACTAGGCAGAAAAATGATTCAGCACAGCCAAAAAGGGCCAAAGGGCCTGTTTCTGTGCTGTAATGTTCTATGGATCCATGGTTTTAAGTCACTAGGACCAGATAAGATGTACCCCAGGCTACTGTGGGAGGTGAGCGAGGAGATTGCTGAACCTCTGGCGGTGCTCTTTCCATCATCAATGGGGATGGGAGAGGTTTCGGAGTATTGGAGGGTTGCAGATATTGTTCCCTTATTCACAAAAGGGTAGAGGTAGCCCAGGAAATTATAGACTAGTGAGTCTTAGTTCAGTGGTTGGTAAGTTGATGGAGAAGATCCTGAGATGCAGGATATATAAACATTTGGAGATGCATAATTTGATTTGGAATAGGCAGCATGGCTTTGTGAAAGGCAGATCATGCCTTATGTGCCTGATTGAATTTTTTGAGGATGTGATTAAACACTTTGATGATGGTAGAGCAATAGATGTAGTGTATATGGATTTCAGCAAGGCATTTGATAAGGTACCCCAAGCAAGGCTTATTGAGAAGTAAGGAGGCATGGGATTTAAGGGGACATTGCTTTGGGGATCCAGAACTGGAGTGCACACAGAAGGCAAATAGTGGTTGTGGACAGGTTATATTCTGCATGGAGGCCGGTGACCAGTGGTGTGCCTCAGGGATCTGTTCTGAGACTCCTACTCTTCATGATTTTTATAAATGATCTGGATGAGGAAGTGGAGGGATGGGTTAGTAAATTTGCTGAGGACACAAAGGTTGGTGGTTTTGTGGATAGTGTGGAGGGCTGTCAAAGGTTACAGAGGGACATTGATAGGATGTAAAAATGGGCTGAGAAATGGCAAATGGTGTTCAACCCAGATAAGTGTGAGGTGGTTCATTTTGGTAGGTCAAATATGATGGCAGAATATAGTATTAATGGTAACACTCTTGGCAGTGTGGAGGATTAGAGGGATTTTGGGATCCGAGTCCATAGAACACTCAAGGCTGCTGAGCAGGTTGACTCTGTGGTTAAGAAAGCAGACAGTGTATTGGCTTTCATCAATTGTGGGATTGAGTTTAGGAGCCAAGAGGTAATGTTGTAGCAAAATAGGACCCTAGTCAGACCCCATTTGGAGTACTGTGCTCAGTTCTGGTCGCCTCACTGTAGGAAGGTTGTGAAAACCATAGAAAGTGTTCAGAGGAGCTTTACAAGGATGTTGCCTGGATTGGGGAGCATGCCTTGTGAGAATAGGGTTAAGTGAACTCGGTCTTTTTTCCTTGGATTGACGGAAGATGAGGGGTGAGCTGGTGGAGGTATATAAGATGACGAGATGCATTGATCGTGTGTATACTCAGAGACTTTTTCCCAGGGCTGAAATGGCTAGCATGAGAGGGCACAGTCTTAAGGTGCTTGGAAGTAGTTACAGAGAAGATGTCAGGGGTAAGTTTTTTATGCAGAGAGTGGTGAGCATGTGGAATGAGCTGCCAGCGACGGTGGTGGAGGCGGATATGACAGTGTCTTTTAAGAGTCTCCTGGACAGGTACATGGAGCTCAGAAAAATAGAGGGCTATAGGTAACCCTAGGTAAGTTCTCAGGTAAGGACATGTTCAGCACAGCTTTGTGGGCTGAAGGGCCTGTATTGTGCTGTAGATGTTTCTATGTTTCTAATCCAACTGTCACTTCCCTCTGTAAAACCAATACTGAAATATCTGTTTATTAAATCATTCTTCTCTCACAGATACAAGGCAATCCTTTTACATGATTCCAAACTTTCTTCCTCTCTTTTACTGTTTATATATTAAACAAAACTCTTATTTTTCTCTATTTTGTAGTCTACCCTGACATTATTTTTTCTTCACCATATCTTGTTTATATGTATATTCTTCTAGGATTGTTTTGCACTAACTCTATCATTGAAGTTTTGCAGTGGAAGGTATCTTGCTCTCAATATTGAAAAAAATGTTCATTATTTTTTATGAGATATCTGATAGAGAATTCAGTTTAATCTCATAGATCTGTAATGAAACCCTTTTTATCACAATTTTTTGAGCAATGACAGTACATAAAATTTTACCTACTGTGCATAGACTAAAAGTTTTATTTTTCTTTTCAAAGATTCCGTATAAGATTTAGTAAAAAAAAACAGAAACTATTTCATCATTATGACCATCAGTTTCAAATATGAGAAATCACTCTCACATCCTGCAAAGCTCTCTTAGGGAGTTGATAAAGAAGGCTACTTCCCTCTCTAAGTGATATTAAGTACTAAAAGGGATTGCAAAGAGCAACCTACTGTATCAATGCAAAGAGTTTATCGCAAAATGAGTGATCATGTTGCTTAACTGAAAATAATTTTGAGATTATTTTGAGATAGACAATTTTGAGTTTGTAAAATGTGTGCAGGATTGTTTTTTGCAGCAGTACATAGAGGTACCAACTAGAGAAGGGGCAGTGTTGGATCTTCTGTTAGGGAATGAAATAGGTCAGGTAACGGAGGTATGTGTGGGGGAGCACTTTGGGTCCAGTGATCACAATGCCATTAGCTTCTATATAATTATGGAGAAGGATAGAACTGGACCTAGGGTTGAGATTTTTGATTGGAGAAAGGCTAACTTTGAGGAGATGTGAAAGGATTTACAAAGTAGAAGGAGTGGATTGGATGTAATAGAGAAATGGAGGTAATTTAAAAGTGAAATTTTGAGGGTACAGAATCTTTATGTTCCTGTTAGGTTGAAAGGAAAGGTTAAAAGTTTGAGACAGCCATGGTTTTCAAGGGATATTGGAAACTTGGTTAGGAAAAAGAGAGTGATCTACAATAAATATAGGCAGCATGGAGTAAGTGAGGTGCTCGAGGAATATAAAGAATGCAAGAAGAATCTTAATTAAGAAATGAGAAAAGCTAAAAGAAGATACGAGGTTGCTTTGGCAAGTAAGGTGAAAATAAATCCAAAGGGTTTCTACAGTTATATTAATAGCAAAAGGATAGTGAGGGACAAAATTTGTCTCTTAGAGAATCAGAGTGGACAGCTATGTGTGGAGCTGAAAGAGATGGGAGAGATTTTGAACAATTTCTTTTCTTCAGTATTCACTTAGGAGAAGGATATTGAATTGTGTAAGGTAAGGGAAACAAGTAGGGAAGTTATGAAAACTATGGCGATTAAAGAGGAGGAAGTACTGGTGCTTTTAAGGAACATAAAAGTGGATAAATCTCCAGTTCCTAACAGAATATTCCCTAGGACCTTGAGGAAAGTTAGTGTAGAAATAGCAGGGGCTCTGACAGAAATATTTCAAATGTCATTAGAAGCGGGGATGGTGCCGGAGGATTGGCGTATTGCTCATGTGGTTCCATTGTTTAAAAAGGGTTCTAAGAGTAAACCTAGCAATTACAGGCCTATCAGTTTGAGGTCAGTGGTGGGTAAATTAATGGAAAGTATTCTTAGAGATGGTATATGTAATTATCTGAATAGACAGGGTCTGATTAGGAACAGTCAACATAGATTTGTACGTGGAAGGTCATGTTTGACAAATCTTATTGATTTTTTTGAAGAGGTTACGAAGAAAGTTGACGAGGGTAAAGCAGTGGATGTTGTCTATATGGACTTCCGTAAGGCCTTTGACAAGGTTCCGCACAGAAGGTTAGTTAGGAAGGTTCAATCATTAGGTGTTAATATTGAAGTAGTAAAATGGATTCAACTGTGGCTGGATGGGAGATGCCAGAGAGTAGTGGTGGATAACTGTTTGTCAGGTTGGAAGCCGGTGACTAGTGGTGTCCCTCAGGGATCTGTACTGGGTCCAATGTTGTTTGTCATATACATTAATGATCTGGATGATGGAGTGGTAAATTGGATGAGTAAGTATGCAGATGATACTAAGGTAGGTGGCGTTGTGGATAATGAAGTAGGTTTTCAAAGCTTGCAGAGAGATTTAGGCCAGTTAGAAGAGTGGGCTGAATGATGGCAGATGGAGTTTAATGCTGATAAGTGTGAGGTGCTACATTTTGGTAGGAATAATCCAAATAGGACATACATGGTAAATGGTAGGGCATTGAAGAATGTAGTAGAACAGAGTGATCTAGGAATAATGGTGCATAGTTCCCTGAAAGTGGAATCTCATGCGGATAGGGTGGTGAAGAAAGCTTTTGGTATGCTGGCCTTTATAAATCAGAGCATTGAGTATAGGAGTTAGGTTGTAATGTTAAAATTGTACAAGGCATTGGTAAGGCCAAATTTGGAGTATTGTGTACAGTTCTGGTCACCGAATTATAGGAAAGATGTCAACAAAATAGAGAGAGTACAAAGAAGATTTACTAGAATGTTACCTGGGTTTCAGCACCTAAGTTACAGGGAAAGGTTGAACAAGTTAGGCCTTTATTCTTTGGAGCATAGAAGGTTGAGGGGGGACTTGATGGAGGTATTTAAAATAATGAGGGGGTATCTGTTCTTAATGTAGATTATAGATTATTTACCTCCATCATGGCCAAACGATTAGAGGAGTTTCTACCCATACTGATACGTAACGATCAGACAGGTTTTATACGACAACACCAGACACAAGACAATATATGAAGGACACTTCACATTATGGATCATATACAAAAAAATAAAATTGAAGCAATAGTGATAAGCGTGGACGCTGAAAAAGCATTTGATTCGGTTAATTGGAATTTTCTTTACAGAGTTTTACATAGATTTGGTTTCCAAGACACAATTATTAAAACTATACAGACACTATATGACAATCCTACTGCTAGGATTAAAATCAATGGATATTTATCAAATAGTCTTACCCTAGAAAAGGGCACGAGACAGGGTTGTGCATGGTCACAGCTACTCTTCGTGTTATATCTGGAACCACAAGCTCAATACATCAGACAAAATGAAGATATAGGGGAATTACGATTAAAGGGACAGAGCATAAATTGGCTTGTTATGCGGATGACATTTTGATCTATCTAGGGCAACCAACATACTCTTTACCTAAATTGATGCAATCCTTTGAACAATATGATCAATTATCAGGATACAAGATCAACATAGATAAAACCCAATTACTTTCAGATCACTATAGCCCACCAAGAGAAATTGAAAGTTGATACCCCTGGGCATGGCACACAGAGTCTTTCAAATATTTGGGCATCATTATGCCAAAAGATTTGGCAAAATTATCAGAATGTAATTATTAGCCTCCATATAAAAAAAATAAGGAAGATGTGGCAAGATGGAGCCTGATTCCTTTTTTCAGTCTCAGTTCAAGGACTGAATCTATTAAAATGAATATACTGCCCAGACTGTTATATCTCTTTCAGACCCTACCAATAGAGATTAATCAAAATCAATTCAATGAATGGAACAAGATGCTATCAAGGTATATTTGGAAGGGTAAAATGCCTAGAGTTTGTCTCAAAACTTTGCATTTAGCAAAGGAAAAGGGGGGATGGGGCCTACCTTCTCTTAGAGATTATTATTTTGCAGCACAGTTGAGAGCTGTGATATGTTGGTGCAACCCATCATATGACGCTCAATGGAAAAACAATGAGGAGCGGGTACTTCCCTTCCCCATACAAGCAATTTTGGCTGATAACAACCTGCAAAGGTACATAAATACTATTGCTAACCCATGGGTGAAATTGACTCTTAAAATATGGAAAACTACTATAAAAGAATATAATCTAGAGGGAGATATTGCAATTCTTAAATGGTGTGCATATGACTCTGATTTTACACCAAATAAATTGGATGCTAGATTTAAGCACTGGACAGCTAAAGGAATAATAGTTCTTTGCAACATAATGAAAGAAGGAACACTGTTCAGTTTTGAAATGCTTAAAGAGAAACACATTTGAAAAACAAGATTTTTATCGGTATTTACAGATGCGACAATATGTTAGTAAGATGCTTAAAAATGTAACCAAGGCAAGTACATGCTTGATAGAGCTCTTTAGAAAAGCATATAATTCAGATAATGGTAGTAGAAGGGGTTGTCAAATCTTAAAACACATTCGACTTCATACATTAAAACAAAATGGGAGAAGGAAGGAGGGATAATTGTATCTGAGGAAGAATGGACAACAATACGGAGATATCAATGGAAGTGTACCAGTTCACAGAAATGGAGGGAGTTTGGATGGAAAAACTTGATAAGATACTTTATTACACCCTCTCAGAAATCCCATTATGATAGTAACCTCCCTGGTTGCTGGAGAAATTGTGGAAATCAAAATGCAAATCATTATCATATTTTTTGGGACTGCCCTGTTATCAAAAACTATTGGAGGGGGATACACAATGCCCTACAAGACATCTTTAAATATGAAATACCCTTAGAGAGTAAGACCATATATCTTGGCTATATACCTCAAGAATGGTTGAAAAGAGATAAATATTTAACAAATATACTGTTGGTGGCTGGTAAAAAGACTCTTACTAGGAAATGGTTATCACAGGAGAGCCCAAATTTAAATACATGGATGGAAATTACAATGGACATTTACAAAATGGAGAAGATAACAGCATCTGTTAATCATAAGCTGGAACAATTTGATTCATACTGGGAAAAATGGTTTAACTATATAATGCCTCATAGGCCTGATTTTATTCTCACAAATCAGTGAATCTGTTGTAAAAAAAAAGATCACTCCCTACTTGTACATAGTTCTTTCCTTTTGCTTGTTTGTTCTTTCCACTCTTTTCTATAAGTGTATACCCCAGATAAATACTTTGTGGAGATTTGTGATATATATGATTATATGATATATATGTACAATGTCTGAAATACATCTTATGGAAATGTTTGTTTGATGATCAATAAAAAAATAAATTACAAAAAATAAATTAATGAGGGGGATAGATAGAGTTGACGTGGATAGGCTTTTTCCATTGAGAGTAGGGGAGATTTAAACAAGAGGACATGAGTTGAGAGTTAGGGGGCACAAGTTTAGGGGTAACACGAGGGAGAATTTCTTTACTCAGAGTGGTAGCTGTGTGGAATGAGCTTCCAGTAGAAGTGGTAGAGGCAGGTTCGATATTGTAATTTAAAGTAAAATTGGATAGGTATATGGACAGGAAAGGAATGGAAGGTTATGGGCTGAGTGCGTCAGTGGAACTAGGTGAGAGTAAGCATTCAGCACGGATTAGAAGGGCCAAGATGGCCTGTTTTTGTGCTGTAACTGTTAAATGGTTATTAATGGGTTGGATATCATTAGATCTGGCCTCTGCCTTACATGTGCAGTTCATGGAGTTGCTTTTCTGTGTGGGAGAAGGGTAATGGTGCTCTTGTGGTTTAACTTTGGGGCGAGTTTTCTTTGAATAACATTCTTGGTTTTCTTTCTTTCATGGCTGTCTGGAGAAGATGAATTTCAGAGTTGTATACTACATACATACTTTGATAATAAATGAACTTTTGAACATTCAGTTAATGCAACCCAAGTTGGCTTCATGTTTCCAAAAGTTGAACTGATGTTGACGCAGTGGCTAGAACTGAAGTCGACTACTTGCACTGCCTAAGATACAGATTATAGAAATTAAGATCTTGCTCACAGTCAGATTTCTTTTACTGTTTCTACATTTTGCTGATAATTAATATTTATTTGATCCAATTTTCTCTTCCTTCTCAGAAACTAATACTGAAATATGTTACATATTCCTGCCATGTGGAAATAGATATAAAACATAAATAATTAAAGAATCATACAGTGCCGTGTGAAGGTCTTAGACACATGTACAGTACATAGCTAGGATGCCTAAGTCTTTTGCATAGTACCATCAGAATTTTATGTTGCACTGTATTACTGCTGCAGAAAAAGCAAATTTCATGACTTATGTGAGTGATGATAAACCTGATTCTGATATGGATCTCTATTGTGGACTGAGAGTGGGAAGGGTGTAGGGCGAGGGGGATCATGGTTGGGAAAAGGGGAAGGGGGTTAGTGAGCGGGAAGCATCAGAGAGACATTCTCAATAAACCAATTGTTTGGAATCAAATGACCATGCCTGGTGTGTCTGCATCTGCTTCATCCCCTGCCCCTGGCATTCCTTCTGTGCCACATCCCTCCCCAGGAACTCCACCTTCTCTGTTCCCAGCATCCTTTGCTCCTGCTGGATTTACAAATCTCTGTCCAATTGACATTGACAAGTACCGTACTGTGCAAACGTCTTAGGCACCTTGACTACATATATGTGCCTAAGACTTTCACACAGTACTGTAAGTATTAACAAAAGCTTAAAATGTGGAAAATAAAGTTATTTGAAACCACATTTATCTGATATAAATTAATTAAAACATTATATGCATTGAAGTGTAGTAAAATTCCGATGAACAGCAGATGAACTAAAAACAGAAAATGCTAGAAGCACATAACAGATCAGGTAGCATCCGTGGAACATCCGTGGACTTTTAATAAAGTAATAGGTTGAAGACCTATTATCATAGCTAAACATCTTCCATTGAAAAACTTCCAGCTTGAAATGTTAACATAATTTCTCTTTCCATTACTGCTTCCTGACCATTTGGGGTCTCCAGCAAATTCAAGTTTTGTTTCCATCATCTGCAGTTCTTTGAATTTCAATAAGCTTATTCATCTGAGGCCTCCATTGGTCAGGGTCGACCATGGGTGTTGTGTCCTAGTTGTCTAGATATGCACATCAGGGCAGTACAATATGGAGCAAGCTTCCCCTCTCCACACATCTGATGAGCCCAAAGGAATAGAAGAAACTGATCCAGTTTGGCACCAATGCCATCGCAGGAGATGCCAGTCAGCAATGAACTCAAAGTAAGCCTGCCTTAGGGACTCCAGCTCCAGATTTTTTCCTTAGCGTTTACTCCTAAATCTATCTCCATGAGTATACATACATGTATACATGTATGTACATATACATTGGCTTGTTGAGTTCTTCTGCAATTCTGCTTTTTTGGTCCTTAACTTCCCCCATGCCAGTTCATCTTTTCATCAGCTTTACTGTATATCTTCACAAGCAAACAGCAGTTCACACCATTTTGAAGGAGTTTGCCAAAAATCTTGAGCAATTATTAATGGATTTTTTTTCTCTGATAGAAGAACAAAATCTCTCGGAATCAGTGATCTTGCTCCACACTTGTCCATTTTGTCTTCATGTTCTCTATTGCCATGCTGATTTAACTTGTCTCAGTTGCATAATTTTGATAAACAATGTTGAAAATGAAAAGGTAAAAAGAAAATACTTGAGCTTTTAAAACCTTCAAACTCTATCTTTCCATGCAACCCACTGCCCTTATTATAATTTACTACCATCTGTTCAGTTATCATACATTTATTGTCCTTGCAACTGTTTAGCAATAATTTGTTTTGCAGTGGCTATCCAGAGAATGTTAGACATTTTATCTAAGGTCCCTAAGACGCTGTCAGCTATTCTCTGACACTGCTCATAATGACTACCATTCTGGAAATAAAACCTGATACCCTTTGAAGGAAAATGAAAGGTGCACTCAACAAACCCTTTTGATATACCGGTGAAAGTCATACAGACCTTGTGATCGAAGGTCAAAACAAAAGTTGCTAATGGCAAATGCTACTGATCAGTTCTGTCAAGAGGCTTCAATAACAAATTATCTATCACAGTTTACAAATCTGGACCTGGATGAAACCTGCCGACAATAGGGTTTGTTGATGAAGACAAATAGATATACCAATTATGTTCTGGATATTTCAAATAGCTACCAAATAAATGTATGTTATTACTTTTCATTACACTCCTCAGATGTTTCATTCCTTCAGAGAGTTTATTTTCATCTTTATTCAATCCTGCAAATGTTAAGATAATTAGTGCATTAATAATTCTTAATTACAAGTGACCATATGCTACTCTAAGCATTGTATTAATTCACTGTCGAGTTGAATAAAATCTGTTCACTAAACTACCATGTGTCATCATTTGCTGCAGTCCTGATGTATGAAATTGTTGGAATGGAAGCTAACTGTCAACCCCACACCCTTCACTCGATATCAGAACCCTAATAAAAGAATGTGGTCCATATGATGCTGAAAGAAACTGCTTGGTTCAGTTAATGTTGTTCAGGAGTCATCAAAGAATCTGTCCTCTTCCTAATCAAGGATACACTCTGTGAATGAATTACTTTAAAGGACTTCTGTGTTCCAGTTATAATTACAGATCATTGTTGTTGTTCCTCTTTGTGCCTTATGGCATATCGGGCTGCGTTTATGCCATTTCTGTAATATTTGACTATTTTTTATGAGACCAAGTTGCTAGCTTGATGCTCAACCCAGCACAGGTGGAAAGCATGCAATGAACCAGCCGGATTTGAACTTGGGACCATTCGTCCTGAAGTCTGGTGCTAATGCCACAAAGCCACCAGCAGGCTAAACAATTACAGATGATATCTTCAAAAATCAATTGGAAGTGTCAAGATTAGAAACTCATCCTTGCTTGCTTGTCCAAAGTCGTTGGATCAAAATTTCACAAACATCATAAAATGCTCAAATTTATCACACATTTATCTCAAGAGACCAGAGATAATGTTTTAATCCTCAATCTCTTCCTTAAATCTATCACAATAGAGATGTTAAAAATTCAAAGTTCAAAGTACATTTATTATCACAGTCCATATACGTCACCACATAGAACACTGACATTCAGCTGCTTGTGAGCATACTCAATAAATCTGTAGAATAATAACCATACCAGAATCAATGAGATGGCCGCCCGACTTGGGTGTTCAAGCAGAGTGCAGAAGACAACAAACTGTACAAATACAAAAATAAGAAATAATAATAATAAATAAATTAGCCATAAATAATGAGAACATGAGAAGAAGAGACCTTGAAAGTGAGTCCACTGGTTGTGGAAACTTTTCAATGATGGGGCAAGTGAAGTTGAGTGAAGGAGCCTGATGGCTGATGGATAATAACTGTTCCTGAAACTGATGGTGTGAGTCCTGAGGCTCTTGTACCTTCTTCCTGATGGCACAGTGAGAAGAGAGCATGACCTAGGTGCTGAGGGTCTCTGAGGATGGATGCTGCTTTCTTGCGGCAACATTTAATGTGGATGCGTGCAATGGTTGGGAGAGCTTTACCATGAGGAACTGGGCCATATCCATTACTTTTTGTAGGATTTTTTTGTTTAATGGCATTGGTGTTTCCTTACCAGCCTGTAATGTTACCATCAACTAGGAGGTACAGAAGCCTGAAGGCACACACTCAGAGATTCAGGAACAGCTTCTTCTCTTCTGCCCCCTGATTCCCAAATGGACTTTGAACCCGTGAACATTACCTCACTTTTTAATATATATTATTTCTTTTTTTGAACAATTTTTAATCTATTCAATATTTGTATACTGTAATTGATTCATTTATTATTATTATTATTTTATTTTGTTTTGTTACGAATGTGCCACAACTCTGAGGGGCCGAAGGGTACAAAGTAGCCCTCTCCTTTGTGAGAATCGCAAGATCGCTATTAATTCGGGTCTGGGACCCAGGAAATGAGACAGTGACGTGCAGAACACACAGGTTTGGAATGTGTCCTGGCCTCCGAAAGGCGGAACCATTGATAATGGCTATTGTCTCTTGGAGATGGAATTGTGTATTGAGTACTGTACTATTCATTGAAGCCCTCAGGGAATGACCAGAGTGGGCTGGTTGAGGGATTGCATCATCCCAACCTGATTGACATCTGAGACCCCATGAGTAAGGATAAAAGAGGGTCTGGGGAACAACCCCTTTAGACGCACCAGGAGAAACGCTAGAAATCCCGTGACAGCGTTTACTAGCGACAGCCAGTGGGGCTCGCATGCGTCCTTTTCCCTTGCCTGGGAATTGGCGGGCTTCCACGGAACGGCTTAGCTAAAGGACCGACTACAAAAACGGAACTCTCGAAGGATCAACATCATAAAAAGGAAAAGCTGACAAGTTTTAAAAGTCTCTCTCTTGACTCCAACCAAAGACTGCAGCCCGAATGAACTAAGTGACTTTGATATTTCCATCGGACAATACATTATCCCCTAGACAACGATAGAGCTATTTCTTATTGATTATTATTATACCCGCACTTTTAGAGTTAGTATTGACGACGTATATTATCTGTATGTTTGCATTGATATTATTTTTGTGTATTTTTACCAATAAATACTGTTAAAAATAGTACCATCAGACTTCAACGGACTTCTCTATCTTTGCTGGTAAGTGACCCAGTTACGGGGTACGTAACAGTTTTATGTATTATGTATTGCATTGAACTGCTGCTGCTAAGTTAACAAATTTCATGACACGTGCTGATGATTATAAACCTGATTCTGATTCTGATAAAGCAGCCCGTCAATGTACTCTCCACCACACTACTTCAGAAGTTTGTCAAAGTTTTAGATGTCATGCAAAATCACTGCAATCTCCTAAGGAAGCAGAAGCACTGCCGTTCTTTCTTCATAATTGTACTTAGTTGCTGGGTCCAGGACAGGTCCTCCAAGATAATAACACTCAGGAACTTAAAGTTGCAAATCCTCTCTGCCTTTGATCTTCTGATGAGTACTGGCTCGTGGACCTTTAGTCTCCCACTCTTGAAGTCAATAATCAGCTCCTTCTTCTTGTTGACATTTAATAAGAGATTGTTGCACCACTTAGCCAGATTTTCAGTCTCCCTCCTAAATGCTGATTCATCATTACCTTTGATTTGACCTGCAACCCTGGTGTCATCAGCAAAGTTTGAATAGTTGAATTGGAGCTGTTCTTAGCCACACAATCATAAGTGTAAAGCGAGTAGAGCAGGGGACCAAGCACAGAACCTTGTGGTGCGCCTGTGCTGATGGAGATCATGGAAGAGAAGCTGTTGCCAATCCAAAATGACTCGGGTCTGCAAGTGAGGAAATTGAGGATCCATTGCACAAGGAGTTATTGAGACCAAGGTCTGGAGCTTATTGATTAGCTGTGGGGATGATGGTATTGAATGCTGAACTGCAATCAATAAAGAACATCCTGATGTATGCATCTTTGCTGTCCAGATGTTCCAGGGTTGAGAGTTGAGTCAATGAGATGGCATCTGCTGAGGACATGTTGCTCTGGTAGGCAAATTGAAGTAGATCTAAGTCACCTCTCAGTCAGGAGTTGATATCTATCATCATCAACCTCTCAAAATAATTCATCACTCTGAATGTAACTACTACCGGACGAGTCATTGAGGCAAGTTTACTTGGACACCAGTATAATTGAAGTCTGCTTGAAGCAAGAGGTTAAAGATCTCAGTAAGCTTGCCCGTTGATCAGCACATGCCTTCATTACTTGGCCAGGTACCCCATCAGAGCCAGATGCTTCTTGTGGGTTGACCCTCCTGAAGGCTGCTCACATGTTGGCTTTAGAGAAACAGGAACAGTTTTGATTTTGCATCATAATGAAAGGCAGATAATAGAATAAGTTCCCACATTCTGCAGTGACCTATTAAAAGCAGGTTGTTTCTAAAATTCTACTTGGTGAAAGTGGGGTTTGAAAACATATTTATCAAACACGCCTCTCTTTTCTGCTTCAGAACTATTTGTGTTAGATATGTTTATTTCACACAAAATGAAGTTGAAGAGTAAACTCAGTCTCCTTGCATTTTAACATGAAATTTTAGGGCAGTAAAATATTGTTCTCAATTTGGAAGCTTTTAGTTCTTCCAGTTTCTAAAATACATCTATATTGGAGTAAAATAGGATGGTTTAACATTTCTTTGGAGGGGCTTTTCAGAAGAATAGCATCGAAAACATGTTGGATTGATGTAGTAATGATTTCAATGAAATAGTAAACCAATATCTGGTTGCATTACATGGGGACATAAAAGAAACATTGGCTCTTTTGAAGAAGAACAGAGAATTTCTGAAAGCTAATGTTTGCTCATGAGCCCACAGATCCAAAATTATAATTACCTGGTAATTTATCATATTTCTATTTGTGAGATTCAAACATCAACAAATTGTTGACATGTTCCTTCTTGATGATGCAAAGAAGATTAATTAGCAATCTTCTGGAAAATTCTGGGGACCTGAATGACCTTATATCATTTCTGGATTTGACTTTCCGTAGTTCTATGCTGAGGTTTAATAGGCACAGGTGCTAGGGATAGGGAATTAATTAGTTAGGGGTACAGACAGGAGGCTCTGTGGGTGAGAACGAGATTCCCTGATAGTATGTTGCCTCCTGGGTGCCAGGGTCTGAGATATCTCGGATAAAGTCCTCATCATTCTTAAGTGGGAGAGTGAGCAACCAGAAGTCATAAACCATGTAGGTACTGATGAAATGGGTAGGATGAGTGACAAGGCTCTGCATAGGGAGTTAGTTGCTAAGTTAAAGGTTAGGACCTCCAGGGTTGTGAGCTCAGGATTGCTATTCATGCCACGTGCCAGTGAGGCCAGAACTAGGAAGATTACACAGTTTAATAGGTGGCTAAGGATTTGGTATAGGAGGGAGAGCATAAGATTTTTGGATCATTGGTCACTCTTCCAAGGAAGGTGGGACTTGTACAGAAATGATGCTTTGCACCTGAACTGGGGGAGGGAACTAATATATATCCTCATGGGAAGGTTTGTTAATACTGCACAGTGGGGTTTAAACTAACATTGCAGGGAGAAGGGAACCAGAGTGCCAGAACAGTTAGTGGAGAGGTTGTGGGTGCAGATGTTGGTTAGACCTCAGACAATGTAAGGAATTAAAAGGTAGAGCATGTGTATTGAGCTGCCAATATTTCAGTGCAAGATGCATCATAGCAAAAATGGATAATAGTGCTGAAGATGAGGTAGTTTACAGACAGAGGCAATGTGTATTGAGGAGGGGATTGTTGATGGAGCAAAATTGCAGACAACAGGATGAGTTGCAACATAAAAGGCAGTCAATATCAAAAAGGGTGAATACAGGACTGAAGGTGTTATACCTGAATGCACCAAGTATACAGAGTAAGGTAGATGAACTTGCAGCACAGCTGCAGATTGACAGGTATGATATTGTAGGCATAACTGAATCATGGCTGAAAGATTATAGCTGGCAGCTTAATGTCCAATGATACATATTGGATCGAAAAGACAGCCAGGCCGACAGAGGAGCACTGTGGCTTTATTGGTAAAAAATAAAATCAAGTCATTAGAAAGAAGTAACATAGGGTTGGAAGGTGTTGAATCATTGTAGATAGAGCTAAGGAACTGCAAGAGTAAAAAGACCCTGATGAAAGTTATATACAGATTTCCAAACAGCAGTAACAATGTGGCCTACAAATTACAACGGGAGATAGAAAATGCAACCCAAAAGTACAAGTTACAATAGTCATGGGGGACTTTAATATGCAGGTTGATTAGGAAAATCAGATTGGTGCTGACTTACAGGAGGGGCAATTTCTAGAGTGCCTATGAGATGGCTTTTTAGAGCAGCTCGTGTTTGAGCCCATTAGAGGATCAATTATTCTGAACTGGGTGTTGAGCAGTGAACCAGAATTGGTTAGGGAGCTTAAAATAAAAGTACCCTTAGGGCTAAATGATCATGATATGATCAAATTCACCCTGAAATTTGAGAAGGAGAAGCTAAAATCAAATGGATCAGTATTACTGTGGAGGAAAGAGAATTCCAGAGGCATGACAGAATGATTGGAAAAGAACACTAGCAGGGATGATGGCAGAACACAATGGCTGGAATTTCTGGAAGCAATTCAGAAGGCAAGGGAAGAAGTATTCTAAAGGAAAGATGACACAACTGTGGCTAACAAGAGAAGTCAAAGCCAACATAAAAGCTAAAGAAAGGGCATATAACAAAACAAAAATTAGTGTGCATTAGAGGATTGGGAAGCTTCTAAAAACCAACAGAAGACAACTAAAAAAGTCATTAATAAGTTAAAGATGGAATAGAAAAGTAAGCTGTCCAATAATATTAAAGAAGATACCAAAACCTTCTTCTCATACATAAAGTGTAAAAGAGAGGTGAGAATGGATTTCAGATGGCTAGAGAACGATCCTGGAGAGGTAGTAGTGGGGAACAATGAAATTGCAGATGAATTGAATAAGTATTTTACATCACTCTTCACTGTGGAAGACACTAGCCATATGGAGGAAGCTTCAGGTGTCAGGGGCATGAAGTATGCAAAATTACCATAACCAGAGATAAGGTTCTTGGGGAACTGAAAAGTTTGAAGGTAGATAAGTTACCTGGACCAGATGGTCTACATCCCAGGGTTCTGAAAGAGCTGGCTGAAGAGATCGTGGAGGCATTATTAATGCTTGTTCAATAATCTCTAGATTCTGGAATGTTTCCAGAAGACTGAAAAATTGCAAATGTCACTCTACCCTTCAAGAAGGGAGAGAGGCAGAAGAAAGGAAACTATTGGCCCATTATTCTGAATTCTGGGATTGGGAAGATGTTGGAGTCGATTATTAAAGATGGGGTCTCATGTTACTTGGAAGTACATGATAAAATAGGCCACAGTCAGTATGGTTTCCTCAAGAGAAAATCGTGCTTGACAAATCTGTTAGAATTCTTTGAAGAAATAACAAGGATGAATCAGTTGAAGTTGTGTATTTGGATTTTCAGAAGACACATGAGGCTGCTTAACAAGCTATGAGCACATGGTATTACTGGAAAGATTCTAGCATGGATAAAGCAGTGGTTAATTGGCAAGAGGCAAAGAGTGGGAATAAAGGAAGCCTTTTTTGACTGGCTGCCATGAAGATAGGTGGAGGGGTAAGTAGTTCTGAGGAAGTAGAGAGGCTACAGAAAGACAGACAGAATAGAAGAATGGGCAAAGAAATGGCAGATGGGATGCAGTGTTGGGATGTCTATGGTCATGCACTTTCGTGGAAGAAATGAAAGGGTCAACTATTTTCTAAATGGCGATAAAATACCAAAAAAAAATGAGGTGCAAAGCGACTTGGGAGTCCTTGTGCAGGATTCCCTAAAGGTTAATTTGCAGGTTGAGGAAGGCAAATACAATGTTTGCATTCATTTCATGAAAACTGGAACATAAAAGCAAGATGTAATTTTGAGACTTTATAAAGCAATGGTGAGGCATCATTTGGAGTATTGTGAGCAGCTTTGAGCCCGTATCTTAGAAAGAATGTGATGAAACTGGAGATGGTTCCAAGGAAGTTAACAAAAATGAATCCAGGATTAAACGACTTGTCATATGAGGAGTGCTTGATGGCTCTGGGCCAGTATTGAATTGACTTTATTTCTTACATCATTCACATACACGAGGAGTAAAAATCTTTGTTACATCTGTGTCTGAATGTACAATGTGCAAATTATAATAATTTGTAATAAATAGTATGTACAGTGAGATATACAACAGAACAGTTAATATAGCTTAGAAGTGTGATTGTATCAGTGTGAATTAATCAGTCTGATGGTCTGGTGGAAGAAGCTGTCCCGGAGCCAGTTGGTCCTGATTTTAATGCTGTGGTACCGTTTCCCAGATGGTAGCAGGTGGAACAGTTTCTGGAGTCAGGATGCTCTCAATTGTGCCCCTGTAGAAAGTCCTTAGGATTTGGGGAAAAATGCTGAACTTCTACAACCGTGAGATAAAAGATGCACTGTTAAGCTTTTTTCACCATACAGCCAGTATGTACTGAGCATGTGAGATCCTCAGTGATATGTATACCGAGGAACTTAAAGCTGTTCACCCTTTCAACCCCAGATCCATTGATGTCAACAAGGGTTAGCCTGTCTCCATTCCTCTTGTAGTCCACAACCAGCTCCTTTGTTTTTGCGACATTGAGAGAGAGGTTGTTTTCTTGACGTCACTGTGTCAGAGAGATTACTTCTTCTCTGTAGGCTATCTTGTTAGTATTTGAGATAAGGCCAATCAATGTAGCATCATCTGCAAATTTAATTAGCAGATTGGAGCTGTGGGTGGTGAAACTGTCATGGGTGTACAGAGATTAAAGGAGGGGGCTTAGGACACAGTCTTGAGGGGGCATTCCTATATTGAGACAAGAGGGGCAGAGGTGAGGGAGCCCACTCTTACCACCTGCCAGCGATCTGACAGGAAGTCCAGGATCCAGCTACACAAGGCAGGGTGAAGGCTGAGATCTCTGAGCTTCTTAGTCAAGCCTGGAGGGTATTATGGTGTTGAACTGTAGTCCCAGAACAACATTCTCACAGTAGCTTCCCTCTTGTCCAGGTGTGTAAGGATGGATTCACTGGAATTCAGAAAAATGAGAGATGACCTCATTGAAACCTGTTGAATGGTAAAAGGTCTTGATAGAGTAGATGAGGAGCGGATGCTTCCTATGGTGGTAGAATCTAAGACCAGAGGGCATAGCCTCAGATACAGGAGTGTCCTCTTAATATGGATATCAGGAGGAATTTCTTCAGCCAGAGGGTGTTCAAACTGTTGAATTCTTTGCCAGAGCAGCTGTGGAGGCCAAATATTTATGTATATGTAAGGCAGAGGTTGATATTTTCTTGACTGGTCAGGGCATGAAGGGATATGGGAAGATGGCAGGAGACTGAATTGATAGGCCAAATGGACTAATTCTGTTATTGTATCCTATGGCCTTAGTGAACAGTATACAATGAATCCACAGTCTTTTTTCTTTTTTCTGACAATCACCTGCATTATTTTATTTTTCCACTTGAAGCATAATTCCATGTTATATTGCCATATAACCACATATCAGATGGATCTAGTTAAGATTGTATTATGCTGAAGTACAAATGTATATTCCCATGTTTTAATTTGCAACAAAAAATTGTTGAATCTTTTTATTTCTTCCCATGGTCTTGACTTCAATTATTATTAATATTATAATTATCATCATCATCATCATCATTATTATTATTATTATTATTATTATTATTATTATTATTATTATTATTATTATTATTAAGATACAACACAGGATAGGCCTTTTCAGCCCTACAAGCCAAGCCACCCAGCAAGCTCCTGATTTAATCTTAACCTAATCACAGGACAATTTACAATGACCAATTAAACTACAAACCAGAATGTCTTTGAACTTTGGAGCACCCGGATGAAACCCACAGTGGTCACAGGGAGAATGTATGAAGTCTTTATAGGCAGTGGTAGGAATTGAACCTGGGTCACCTGTACTCTAAAGTTTTGTGCTAACCACTATGCTACCATACCTCTCTCTGATGAATCTCAGCTTCGCTATTTTTGGTCTCATTGTTCAGGACTAATTTTTAGCCTCAACATATCCCTTAGATCCTATTTTCATCATATAGCCATATTTTTTGCTTATTCTTATCATCAATATCATTTAATACAGCTACTATTATCATAGATATTGACTCTTACAGCATAGAAGGAACCTATTATGCCTGTCCTTTTGCTGAAAAAATATTTAATTATCACCACTTTCTCAATCTTTCTCCAGTGTTCTGCTTTTAACTATGCACCTAATCCTCTTTTGAAAGCTATTATTGAATTCTCCTCTATCAGGTTTTGGGCAGTGCTTTCTGGATGTTAAAACATTGCAATGTCAAAATAACATTCTCAATTTATTAACCCCAGGTTACAGTTCACTCCTTGATTGCTACCCTTGACCTCCCAATTGGTAAGTTGGAATATTGTTTTTTTTATTGCCACACGTACTGAAGTACAATGAAAATCCTGCCTTGCAAACTGGACATACCGATCAATTCATTACAACAGAACATGGAGATCATACAAGGTAAAATCAGTAACAGAGAAGGTGCAGTGCACATAGACAATAAGGTGCAAGGTCACAACAAAGTGTGTCAAGAGCCATTTTATCCGACAAGAGAACCACTCAGTATTCTTAAAACAGCAAGATGGAAGTTGTCTTTGAGTGTAGTAGTATGTTTTCGGTTTTTGAATCTTGCGCCTGATGGAAGCAGAGAGAAGAGAAAATGTGTGCTTTTGGGGTATCTTTGATTAAGTCGGCTGCTTTGCCAGCGCAGTGACAAGTGTGAGGGGTGACCATGAATATGAAGGCGGTTTCTGTGATGAGCTGAGCTGTGCCCACATCTCTGCAGTGTTTCGCAGTCACAGGCAAAGCAGCTGTCATTCCAAGCCATGATGATTCCAGATAGAATGGTTTCTATGAGGCATCAATTAAAAAAAATCAATGAGGATCAAAGGGGGCATGTCAAATTTCTTTAGCCTCCTGAAGAAGTAGAGGCATTGGTGAGCTTTCTTGTCTGTGGGGTATACATGGTTGGACCAGCAAAGGCCATTGGTGATATTCACGCTAGGAAACTTGATGCTCTCAACCCTCTTGGCCCCAGTGTCATTGGTGTAAATAGGAGCAGATGCACTAATAATGTTCCTGAAATCAATGACTAATTCTTCTGATTTGACGACACTGAGAGAAGTATTGTTGGCATGATACCACGTAACTAAGCTTGCTATCTCTTCCTGTACTCTGACTCTTCATGATTTGAGATATGGCCCACTGCGGTGGTATCAATTGCAAATTTGTACAAGGAGCTGGAGCAGAATCTGACCACACAATTGTGAGCATATTGGAGTAGAGTAGGGATTTGAGGACACAGCCTTGTGGGTCACCAATGTTGTGAATAATTGTGACTGAGGTGTTGGTGCCTGTTGTCAATTGGTCAAGAAGTCAAGGTAGAGTTGCAAAAAGAAGTATTGAGTCCTAGGTCTAAGAGTTTGTAGATGAATTTGCTTGGATTTATAGTTTTCAAGCTGAAGCTATAGTCTGAAATAGTAGTACTACATAATAGTCTAACATGGGTATCTTTCCTGTCCCAATGAGTATAGGGCCAGAGAGATAGTGTCTACTGTAGATCTGTTTCAGGGGTAGATGAATTGCTGTGGTTTGAGATTGTCTGGGAGGCTGGAGTTAATCTATGCCATGACTATCCTCTTGAACCACTTCATGATGTTGGATGTAAGAGTCATTAGACAGCAGTCATTAAGGCATGTTTCCTTAGGTACCTGTGTGATATTTACCTTCTTAGTGCAGGCGGGAAACTCAGATTGAGACAGCAAAAGACTAGAAGTGTCTGCAAATGCCTCCACCAGCTGATCTGCACAGGATCTAAGGATACCGCCAGGGAAACCATCTGGATCAAATTGCAGACTCACACTCCAGAAAGGTAATCTTACCTCCACAGCAGTGAAGCTGGGTTCAGGTACATTGGAGGATGTCAGAGAGGATGGTGACATTCCCATCCCCTCTTCAAAAGCACATACAGTGCACTAAGTTCAACAGCAAGGGTTGTGCTGTTGTCAGTGATGCCTGATTTGATTTTGTAGACAGCGGAGCCTGTGAGCTATGCAGCAACTTAGAACTGGTCTGGGAATTGATTTTAAATTAGTACTATCTCTTGGCATCCATAATAGCTTTCCACAGATTCTATCTCAACTTCTTGTAAAGGTCAGGGTCGCCTGATTTGAATGTCATTGACCCCACCACCTTAAAAGTCTCATCACTTCATTTTCTTTTAAATTATTCATTTTTTAAGATCTAGACATCACTAACAAGGCCAGCATACATCCTTCATTAATTTCTCTCAAAAAGATTCATTATGAGCTCCCCAAACTAATACGCTCCTCCTGCTGTAGATGCTGCCACACAGCTGCTTGTTCGTGACTTGAGGGACCTTGACAATAAGGACCACAACTCCCTGATGGTGCATATGCATGATCACCTTGACTCCCCAGTTGAGGCCCTAATCTTCCCACCTTTCTCCAGTTAACCACCGCCATTCTTCACCTCCAATCAGTCTAGATTCATCCCCTTCATTTCTGGTCAGTTGTCAGTTTTCACCCTTTCCACCAGGTCATGTTCAGACCTCAATCCCAGAGAGAGAGGAAAGCAGAGACTCAGCTGAAATTTACCACAGAGGATTCATGGCAGAAGTGTTATTATTGTGCCACACATTGACCCCATTGTATGCTGTAGCCATCATGTGTATTTCCAAAGAAAATATGCATCTCAAGATACCTTCCATCCATGTTGAAAAGTTAAGGGAGATCTTAATGAAAAAATAACTTTATGATTATGGGCAATCTATGATCAATAATTTCCTGCAATCTGGTTAGCATTTCAATGATCTCTTCTTTGAAGTTGAAATACTGTAACTTTCTTGATTATTTACCACACAGAAACTAAATCACTCATGACGGACTGAAGAACGCGGTCTTAGTTTCACCCAATCAGGAACCACAGCAATCCAGCAAAGAGGGGTTGGCTTCCCCTCTGAATGACACCCTGGTGCACGTAGGAACTCAGAACCAATCAGACAGGACAGGTGCCCAGACGGAGCAATGATCCTTAAAGACAACAACTACAAGGCATTGAAAATACCCTGCTATCAAAATGATCCTCATTTGAATAAAAGTGATAAACATACAGAGACACACAAACATACTGATGCACCATCAATAACTCTTGGAGACGTGAGGCGAGATATAGGCTTTTATTGGCTGGAAGAAAGAACAAGCAGCAACTGACCACCACACTACATCCTGGAGACTGAGGCCAGGGCTGTGTCTCCAATGGCCTTTATACCGGAGTCCGTGGGAGGAGCCACGGTCTGTGGGAGGAGCCACAGGAGCAGTCAGTGGGGGGGGGGGTGTGTCCAGACAGGTATATGTAGTTCACCACATTCACCCCACCCTTTGTTTTAAAAGAGGGAAGAAAGAACAAGCAGCAACTGACCACCACACTACATCCTGGAGACTGAGGATTCCTGACAGTGAGTGGTGGGAGGGGCCCATCATATGCCATAGTCACACTTTTGAGGTGGCTCTGGACGTCCAGTCCCAATAGCACAGGCGTGCACAGTTGAGGCATGACCAGTAGCGCAAAGTCCCGATATTCTGTGCCCTGCACCACCAATGTCGCTACACAACCCACCCGGATGTCTGTGGAATATGACCCAGAAGCCATGGTGACCCTCTGGCTTACCGGCCGTGTCACGAGTCCGTAGCGTTGCACCGTGTCCGGGTTAATAAAACTCTCAGAGCTGCCCGTGTCAAACAGGCAGCGAATCCTGTGCCCCTCCACCGGGCTGTCCATCATTGACCTTGCAAGCTGGTGTGGGGCACTTTGGTCGAGGGTTACGTTGGCCAGAGTTGAATCGCCGTCTTGGTGCCCGATAAGCACTGGTGGGTAGGGGGCGGGGCGAGGTGGCGCTGACAAAGATGGCGGCCCCCATGCCTCACACTCAGCGCTGCCCGACCCCGCTCATGGTTCAGACTTACAGACCTTGGCGAAATGGCCCTTCTTTCCGCAGCTGGAGCAGGTCGCTTCTCGGGCCGGGCAGCGTTTTTGGGGGTGCTTTTCAAGTCCGCAGAAGTAACACTGCGTGGACTTGCAACTAGCAGCAGCTGTGGTCGGTTTCGGGGAGTTCATGGACTCGCGACTGGCAGCGGCGGTGGTGAATTCGCTTGCGGGTGGCGGGGTCTGTAGTGTCCATGGGACCAGCGGGGGATCGCGCGGCTGGACAGCGTCAGCGTTGTGCAGAGCAGCCTCCAGCGTGTCAGCCATCTCGATCGCCGAGCATAAGGTAAGATCGGCATTTTCCAGCAGCTGCTGGCGCACGTACACTGACCTGATCCCCGTAACGAAGGTGTCTCATACTAGCAGCTCCGCATGTTGTTCCACAGTTGCAAGTTCGCACGAGTGTCTGTAGGGCTCAGAGAAACTCCCCGCTCGACTCGCCGGGTCGCTGTCGCCGGGTCGCTAAGCGATGTCTTGTATAGACAGTGTTCACCGGCCGCAGGTACTGTCTTTTGAGGGCGTCCAGTGCCCCTTGGTAGGTCGGCAGGTCTCTGATAAGGGAGAATACTTTCGGACTTACACTGGAAAGGAGGATTTTGTACATTGTGGCAGGCTCAGTCACTGGAATCGCTTCCAAGTATGATTGGAAGCATGCAAGCCAGAGTTCAAAGGCAAGAGCTGCTTCTGGAGCTTGGGGGTCCAAGTCTAATTTTTCCGGATGTAAAATACTCTCCATGTTTTAAAACTTTCAGCCAATAAAATTGATGCACCATCAATAACTCTCGGAGACGTGAGGCGAGATATAGGCTTTTATTGGCTGGAAGAAAGAACAAGCAGCAATTGACCACCATGCTACATCCTGGAGACTGAGATCAGGGCTCAGGCCCCAATCGCCTTTATACCGGGGTCTGCCGGAGGAGCCACAGGAGCAGTCAGCATGGGGGGGCGTGTCCAGACAGGTATATGTAGTTCACCACATATACAAAAACACACAATCTCCGTGATACCAAATGAGTCACCCACAAAACAAAATGAAAAATCACAGTGAGTCCAAAGGCAAACAATTAGACATAATGGTAAACAGTCCAAAGAACACCACATACCCACAAGGTGACAATGAGAAAATACAGCCCACATATTAACTGACCAAAAAAAAACTCTTTTCATTTTTAAAAATGACCCCTGGTTGTGACAAAACCAAAGAATACCTATTTACAATGCTCTATTTGAGCCTCTGATACTGACATCAATCCCAAATTCTGTCCTGTATTTAGGTAGAGTACAGCCTGAGTCACTTGTTATCATTCAAAGAAATTTTCCTGACGTTAGTAGCAATTTTGTGCTTTATTGATCTTTGCTAACGGGGGAAGTTCTCTGCTTACATGAACTGCTGTCAGTTTCTATACACAGAATACTAGTCCTCAACTTCCTGCATTTTCAGAAGACTTAATTAGATAGTCTGATATCCCCAGAAGACATGAGGCTATTTTGCAGTACACAAGAGTTAAAGATGACAGAATTGAAGACAGTAGCCCACTTGCTATTAGCCCAATCAATGGAATTTATTTGCATTGGCTTTTAAAATTCTAATTGGCAAACAAAATCCACAGGAAACTGGAGCCCAGATGTCTACAAAATAATTAGGTAATAAATTAAATGCTCTTTGTTGAATGAAGACAAATATCTAAGCTGTATACATCCCACTTCCAGAAGAATTTTTACATGACTCATTTCTCCTTTGCCTGTAGTGCAAACAGAAAATGCAGAGAAACCCAGCAGGCCAGTCAGCATTTGGGAAGAGGGGTAGAGAAGTAAAATTAACATCCTGTGTCAATTAGAATTAGGAAAGGTGAAAGGAAATAAGCAACTTGTAAGTGGCAGACCAGAAGGAGTATGGACTGGGAGAAAATACAATGCCAATGATAGGGCAGGGTCCAAGAGAGACCCAGTAATACAAATGGTGTTCTCTGAGAGAGGGTGTTGACCAGTTGTTAATCGTACATGAAGGAAAATGAATCAGAATAGAGAGGTAAGGAAAGGACACAATGCTGTAGCTGTGAGACACAGAGCATAGCATATGATAAAATATGAAATAAAGGAGAATGCTGGAAAACCCAAGAAATCATCAGCATCTGTGGAGTTTCAAAGAAAAAAACTGGTTGATAACTTTCCATCAAAACTGTGCACTGACAACTGGAGAGTTAGGACATAATGCTGCAGTGAATAAGTTGTTGGTGAGACTGCACTTGGAGTACTGAGGTAGTAGAGACATGGTTAAACTGGAAAGAGTGCGCAAAATATTTACAATAATGTTGCAGGTACAGAAGGACCTGAGTAATATGGAGAGGTTGGCCAGACTAGCTCTTAATTCCTTAGAATTTAAGGAAATGAAGGTAAACTGCAAGGCTGTGTGCTTAGTCTCCTGCTCTACTTGCTTTATATTTATGACTCTGTGGTTAAGCGCAGCCTCCAATGGCATAATTAATTTGCTGATGACACCACAGTCGTAGACTGAATCAAGAATGTTGACAAATCAGCATATAGGAGGGATACTGGAAGTCTGGCTGAGTGGTACCACAACAACCTCTTACTCAGTTACAGAAAGACCATGGAAGTCCATAAGCCAGACCTCATCGAGGGACACAGCTCAGTCCATTACATGTAAAGCCCACCCCACCTTTAAGCACATTTACATGAAACACCGTCGCAGGAAAGCAGCAACCATCATCAGGGACCCCCACCATCCAAGTCATACATTCTTCTTGCTGCTGCCGTCAGGAAGAAGGTACAGGAGCCTCAGGACTCACACCACCAGGTTCAGGAACAGTTATTATCCCTCAACCATCAGGCTCTTGAACCAAAGAGGTAACCACTCAACTTCACTTGCCCCATCATTGAAATGTCCCCACACCCTATGGACTAACTTTCAACGGCTCTTCAGTTCATTTTCCCAACATTTATGCTCATTTATTATTATTATTATTATTATTATTATTATTATTATTATTATTATTATTATTATTATTATTATTATTATTATTATTATTTTGTATTTGCACAGTGTGTTGTCTTAGGCACACTAGTTGTCTACCCTATTGGTGTGGTCTTTCGTTAATTCTATTATGGTTATTGACTTTATTGAGTAAGCCATGAGAAAATGAATCTCAGGGGTGCATGTCATGATATATATGTAGATTGGTAGTAAATTTACTTTGAGTTTTGAACCTTAGAGAAATGTTTAAAACTACTGGAAGCATAGATAAGGTAGATGGTAAGTTTAGGATGGTGAGGGAGTCCTAAACTAAGGGCATAGATTTAGGGTGAGAGGGGAATTATTTAAGAGAGACTTGATGGGTAACTTTCCATGTAGAAGGTGGTGAGTATATGGAATAAATAACCAGAAGAAGTGGCAGAGGTGAGCACAAATAAGATCATTCAAGAAACAGTTGCATTGGTACATGTGGAGTG
This sequence comes from Hemitrygon akajei, assembly GCF_048418815.1. Taxonomy (NCBI): domain Eukaryota; kingdom Metazoa; phylum Chordata; class Chondrichthyes; order Myliobatiformes; family Dasyatidae; genus Hemitrygon; species Hemitrygon akajei. Next base: position 114,409,701 of record NC_133125.1, read on the forward strand.
TTGGGGCATAGAGGGATATGAGCTGAATGCAGGAAATTGAGACCAATTGGGTAAGCACATGATCTGCATGGACTTGTTGAGCGTACGGGCCTGTATAAATGCTAGATTGTTAAAAATTGGAATGGATGATTATCTGAGATGTTTGAATTCAGAATTGAATTTTGAGGACTACAGCCTGGAGATGGAGGATTCAAGTGTTGGATACAAGGAAATTCAGGATTAAACTTGTGGACTACACAGGTGTTCCACAAAGCAGGTACCTACTTGGAGTTTTGATCTGCAAGGCCTGGCTCACCATTCCATTCCATAACTTTCTCCGAGCAGTGGCAGATGACTTGTTAGGTCTATGGAGATAGACTGTAAGACGCAGGAGCTGAATTAGGCCATCTGGCCCAACAAGTCTGCTCCGCCATTCAATCATGGAAGATGCTTTTATTTTCTCCTCCTCAACCCCAGTTCCTGGCTTTCTACCCGTAACTTTTGATGCCATGTCCAATCAAGAACCTATCAATCCTTGCCTTAAATGCACCCAGATGACCAGGCCTCCACAGCTGCACGTGGCTTCAATTTCCACAAATTCACCACCCTTTGGCTAAAGAAATTTCTCCACATCTCTGTTTTGAAAGGGCACCTCTCTATCCTAAGGCTGTAACCTTTTGTCCTAGACTCTCCCACCATGGGAACCACCATTTCCACAACTACTTTGTCTAGGCCTTACAACATTCGGAAGGTTTCAATGAGATCCCCCCTCATCCTTCTGAATTCCAGTGAGTACAGACCCAGAGCTATCAAATGTCACTTGTATGATAAGCCTTTCATTCCTGGAATCATCCTTGTGAACCTCCTCTGGACCCTCTCCAATGCCAGAACATCTTTTCCAAGAGGCCTCTGTGGTGAACTACATATACCTGTCTGGACATGCCCCCCCGCTGACTGCTCCTGTGGCTCCTCCCACAGACCCCTGTATAAAGGCGATTGGAGGCACTGCTCCTCCCTCAGTCTCTAGGATGTTGTGTGGTGGGCTCTTGCTGCTGACACTGCTGACGGTGCTTTCTTCCAGCTAATAAAAGCCTATCTTGACTCACATCTCCGAGAGTTATTGATGGTGCATCAATTTTATTAGCTGGAATTTTAAAACATGGAAAGTATTTTATGTCCAGAAAAATTGAACATTGATCCTCAAGCCCCAGAAGCAGTTCTTGCCTTTGAACTCTGGCTTGCATGCTTCCAATCATACCTGGAAGAGATTCGCGTGACTGAGCCTGCTATCATGCACAAAATCCTCCTTTCCAGGGTCAGCCTGAAAGTATGCTCCCTTACCAGGGACCTGCCGACCTACCAAGGGGCACTGGACGCCCCCAGTGTAGGCTATAGAGGAAGTGCAGCATAGATTCACGAGGTTAATTCCTGGGATGTCTGGACTGTCTTACGCAGAGAGGTTAGAGAGACTGGGCTTGTACACGCTGGAATTAAGGAGATTGAGAGGGGATCTGATTGAAACATATAAGATTATTAAGGGATTGGACAAGATAGAGGCAGGAAATATGTTCCAGATGCTGGGAGAGTCCAGTACCAGAGGGCATGGTTTGAGAATAAGGGGTAGGTCATTTAGGACAGAGTTAAGGAAAAACTTCTTCTCCCAGAGAGTTGTGGGGGTCTGGAATGCACTGCCTCGGAAGGTAGTGGAGGCCAATTCTCTGGATGCTTTCAAGAAAGAGCTAGATAGGTATCTTATGGATAGGGGAATCAAGGGATATGGGGACAAGGCAGGAACCGGATATTGATAGGAATTGATCAGCCATGATCTCAAAATGGTGGTGCAGGCTCGAAGGGCCGAATGGTCTACTTCTGCACCTATTGTCTATTGTCTATTGTCTAAAAGACAGTACCTGCGGCTGGTGAACACCGTCTACGCAAGACATTGCTTAGCGACACAGCGGCAGTGGGCTGGAGAGTCGAGCGCTGAGTTTGTCCGGGCCCTACAGACACTCATGTGGGCCTGCGACTGCAGGGGACTGACAGCGGAACAGCATGCGGAGTTCCTGGTATGAGATACCTTCGTTACGGGGATCAGGTCAGTGTACGTGCGCCAGTGGCTGCTGGAACACGCCGATCTTACCTTACGCTCGGCGATCGAGCTGGCCAACATGCTGGAGGTGCTCTGCACAACGCTGACGCTGTCCAGCCGCGCAATCCCCCACCGGTCCCATGGACGTTGCAGACCCCGTCACTCGCTGGCGAATTGAGCACGGCTGCTGCCAGTCACGAGTCCGTGAAGTCCCCGCAACCCGCTGGCGAATCGACCATGGCTGCTGCCAGTCGCAAGTCCACGCATTGTTACTTCTGCGGACTTAAAAAGCACCCCCGAAAATGCTGCCCGGCCCGAGAAGCAACCTGCTCCAGCTGCGGAAAGAAGGGCCATTTCGCCAAGATCTGTAAGTCTAAACCACGAGCGGGGTCAAGCAGCGCCGCGTGCGAGGCATGGGGGTCACCATCTTGGTCGCCGCCATCTTGCCTGCCCGCCCCGTGCGAGGCATGGGGGCGGCCATCTTTGTTGGCGCCACCTCGCCCCACCTCCAACCCATGGGTGCTAACTGGGCACCAAGACGGCGATTCAACTCTGGCCTCCGTAACCCTCGACCAAAGCGCCCCACAACAGCTTGCAAGGTCAATGAAGGACATCCTGGTGGAGGGGCACAGGACTAGCTGCCTGTTTGACATGGGCAGTACTGAGAGTTTAATTCACTTGGACACGGTGCAACGCTGCAGACTCGTGACATAGCCGGTAAGCCAGAGGGTCACCATGGTTTCTGGGTTGCATTCCACAGACATCCGGGGGAGTTGTGTAGCGACATTGGTGGTGCAGGACACAGAATATCGGAACTTTGCGCTACTAGTCATGTCTCAACTGTGTGCGCCTGTGCTATTGGGGCTGGACTTCCAGAGCCACCTGAAAAGTGTGACTATGGCATATGACGGGCCCCTCCCACCACTCACTGTCAGGAATCCTCAGTTTTGTGGGACTTCGTCTTATACCCCGCTACTGACCACACACACACACCGACCCACACATCCCACCCAGCACCATGCCAATAGCTGCGCTACTGACACCACTTGCAGCCTCTCCACCCTCAAGTTCCCTCCCCCACCGCTGTTCGCCAACCTGACCCCTGACTGTAAACCTGTGGCAACTAAAAGCAGGAGGTACAGTGCGGGGGACAGGGCCTTCATTCAGTCGGAGGTGCAGCGGTTGCTCAGGGAGGGGATCATTGAGCCAAGCACAAGTCCTTGGAGGGCCCAGGTGGTTGTTGTTCGGACCGGGCAGAAAAATAGGATTGTCGTGGACTATAGCCAGACCATCAATAGGTTCACGCAGCTTGATGCGTACCCCCTACCCCGCATCGCGGATATGGTCAATCAGATAGCTCAGTACAAGGTGTACTCGACCATAGATCTGAAATCTGCTTACCACCAGCTCCCCATCTGCCTGGAGGACCACCCCTACACCACCTTCGAGGCGGGCGGCAGGCTCTATCACTTCCTGCGCGTCCCCTTCGGTGTCACGAATGGTGTCTCTGTCTTCCAGAGGGAAATGGACCAGATGGTGGAACAGTGCCAACTGAAGGCCACATTTCCATATCTGGATAACATCACCATCAGCGGTCACGACTGGCCGGATCACAACATCAACCTCCAACGATTTTTCCAGGTGGCCAATGCTCTGAACCTTACCTATAACAGGGACAAGTGTGTGTTCAGAACCACCCGGCTCGCTATCCTTGGGTATGTCGTGGAGAACGGGGTCATTGGCCCTGATCCCGACCGTATGCGCCCCCTGTTAGAACTCCCTCTTCCCACCACCCTCAGAGCCCTCAGACGGTGCCTGGGCTTCTTTTCCTATTACGCCCAATGGGTCCCCCATTACGCAGACAAGGCCCAACCCCTGGTCAAGTCTACCACTTTTCCCCTCTCTGCCGAGGCCTGCGCGGCCTTCAGTCACATTAAAAGGGACATTGCCAAAGCAATGATGCATGCGGTGGACAAGACCATTCCCTTCCAAGTAGAGAGTTATGCCTCCGACTTCGTGCTGGCTGCTACCCTCAATCAGGCAGGCAGGCCAGTAGCGTTCTTCTCTTGTACCCTTCAAGGCCCCGAAATTCGGCAGTTCACGGTGGAGAAAGAAGCCCAGGCCATAGTGGAAGCTATTAGGCACTGGAGGCACTATCTTGCCGGCAAAAGGTTCTCCTTGCTGACCAACCAGCGCTCAGTTGCGTTCATATTCAGCAACCAACAGCGGGGCAAAATCAAAAATAATAAAATTTTGCGGTGGAGAATAGAACTCTCCACCTACAACTATGATATCCTGTACCAGCCTGGAAGGCTCAATGAGCCCCTTGATGCCCTATCCCGGGGAGCGTGTGCCAGCGCGCAGCTCGACCAGCTATACGCCCTAAATGCACATCTTTGCCATCCGGGGGTCACTTGATTTTACCATTTCGTGAAAGCCCGGAACCTGCCGTACTCCCTTGAGGACATCAGGGCAATGACCAGGGACTGCCAAGTCTGCACTGAGAGCAAACCGCACTTCTACCGTCCTGAAAAGGCGCAACTTATCAAGGCCACCCGCCCCTTTGAGCGACTGAGTGTTGACTTTAAGGGCCCCCTTCCCTCCACCAACCACAATGTCTACTTTCTCAACATTATCGATGAGTACTCACGGTTCCCCTTTGCCATCCCCTGCTCCGACACCACTGCCACGTCCATCATAAAAGCCCTGCGCCAGCTCTTCACTCTGTTCGGATATCCCTGCTATATCCACAGTGATAGAGGGTCCTCCTTTATGAGTGACGAGCTGCGCCAGTACCTGCTGGCTAGGGGCATTGCTACTAGTAGGACCACGAGCTATAATCCCCGGGTAAATGGACAGGTGGAGAGGGAGAATGCCACAGTGTGGAAGGCCACACTTTTAGCCCTTAAGTCAAAGGGGTTGCCGGTCTCTCGATGGCAGGAGGTCCTCCCCGAGGCACTCTACTCCATTCGCTCTCTGTTATGTACTTCCACTAATGCCACCCCTCACGAGCGCCTCTTTTCTTTTCCCAGGAAGTCTGCCACTGGGACCACCCTACCAGCTTGGCTGACGTCCCCAGGGCCAGTGCTGCTCTGGAAACATGTGAGGAGTAATAAATACTCCCCGCTGGTCGAGAGGGTTCACGTACTACTTGCGAACCCCCAGTATGCCTACGTGGTCTTACCTGATGGGTGGGAGGACATGGTCTCCATCCGCAACCTGGCGCCCGCAGGAGCAGCAGACCACTACCCCGAACACTCCACGGTAACTATGAACCCTGTACCCACTGAGGTGACATCGCGCACACCAAGCCCTACACAGACTCCTCATGACACTCCCATACTGGGCGCCTCGCACACGCATATACCGGGCGCCACGCACACGCATGAGGGATCACTGACGCATAATGGACTGACACCTTCAGTTAGGCCGGAACCAGCACAACCTCCGTCTCCGGTGCAATCACCACCGGCACCTGTGCAATCACCACCACCGGCATCTGTGCAATCACCACCACCGGCACCTGTGCAATCACCACCACCGGCATCTGTGCAATCACCACCACCGGCACCTGTGCAATCACCACCACCGGCATCTGTACAATCACCACCACCGGCATCTGTGCAATCACCACCACCTGCACCTGTGCAATCACCACCACCGGCACCTGTGCAATCACAGCCGGTGCTACGTAGATCGCAGCGACAGATTCGACCACCTGATAGACTTAACCTGTAAATATACTTGTAAGAAACTTTGCCCCATGGGGACTCTCTTTTAAAACAAAGGGGGGGTGAATGTGTTGAACTACATATACTTGTCTGGACACGCCCCCCCCCCCCCCCCCCGCTGACTGCTCCTGTGGCTCCTCCCACGGACCCCGGTATAAAGGCGATTGGAGGCACTGCTCCTCCCTCAGTCTCCAGGATGCTGTGTGGTGGGCTCTTGCTGCTGACGCTGTTGACGGTGCTTTCTTCCAGCTAATAAAAGCCTATCTCGACACGTCTCCGAGAGTTATTGATGGTGCTTCAGTCTCAATCTGAGGCCTCACCAATGCCTTATAAAACCTCAGCATTACATCCTTGCTCTTGTATTCTTTACCTCTTGAAATGAATGCTAACATGACATTTGCACTGACTCAACCTGCAGGTTAATCATCAGGGTGTTCTGCACAAGAACTCCCAACTCCCTCTGCATCTCAGTTTCCTGGATTGTCTCCACATTTGGAAAATAGTCTGCACATTCATTTCTACTACCGCAGGGCATGACCATGCATTTTCCAACATTTTATTTCATTTGTGACTTTTTGCCCATTTTCCTAATCTGTCAAAGTCCTTCCTCATCCTGTCTGTTTCCTCAACACTACTTTCCCCTCCACCAATCTTTGTATCATCTGCAAACTTGGTAACAAAGCCATCTATTCCATCATCTAAATCACTTATATACAGCATAAATAGAAGTGGTCCCAACACCGACCCCAGTGGAACGCCACTAATCACTGGCAGCCCACCAGAAAAGGATCCTTTTATTCCCACTCGCTGCTTCCTACCAATCAGCCAATGCTGTAACCATATTAGTAGCTTTCCTGTAATACCATGGGCTCTTGTTATGCAGCCTCATGCGTGGGACCTTGTTAAGGGTCTTCTGAATGTCCAAATATACAACATCCACTGCATTTTCTTTATCTATCCTACTTGTAGTCTCCTCAAATAATTCTAATAGGTTCATCAGGCAGGATTTTCCCTGAAGAAACCATGTTGACTTTGTACTATCTTGTCCTGTGTCACTAAGTACTCCATCACCTTAACAATGGACTCTAACATCTTCCCTACCTTTGAAGTCAGGCTAACTGGTCTATAATTTCATTTCTGCTGCCTTCCTCCTTTCTTAAAGAGTGGAGTGACATTTGCAATTTTCCAGTCCTCTGGCATCACGCCAGAGCCCATTGATTTCTGAAAGATCATTTCTAATGCCACCGCAATCTCTAACGCTACCTCTTTCAGAACCTTAGGATGCAGTTCATCTGGTCTGGGTGACTTACGTACCTTTAGGTCTTTCAACATTTTGAGCACCTTCTCTCTTGTAATAGTAACTGCACCCACTTCTCTTCCTTCACACACTACAACATCAGGCTTACTGCTACTGTCTTCCCCAGTGAAGACTGATGCAAAATACACACTTAGTTTGTCAGTCAACTCCTTGTCCCCCGTTATTATTTCTCCTGCCTCGTTTTCTAGTGGTCCTATATCCACTCTCATTTCTCTTTTATTTTTAACATACTTGAAAAGACTTTTACTATCCACTTTGATATTATTTGCTAGCTTGCTTTCATAGTTCATCTTTTTCCTTCTAATGATTTGTTTAGTTGCTCTCTGTAGATTTTTAAAAACTTCCCAATCCTCTATCTTCCCACTAATTTTTGCTTTGTTGTATTCCCTTTCTTTTGCTTTTACAATAGCTTTGACTTCCCTTGTCAGCCATGGTTGTACTATTTTACTATTTGAATATTTCTTCATTCTTGGAATACACATGTCCTGCACCTTCTTCATTTTTCCCAGAAACACACGCCATTGCTGCTCTGCTGATATCCCTGCCAGCAGCTCCTTCCAATTTACTTTGGCCAACACCTCTCTCATACCACTGTAATTTCCCTTACTCCACTGAAATACTGCTATATCAGACTTTACTTTCTCCCTATCAAATTTCAAGTTGAACACAATCATATTGAGATCACTAGTTCCTAATGGTTCTTTTACCTTAAGCTCCTTAATTGCCTCAGATTCATTATATAATGCCCAATCATGTATAGCTGATCCCCTAGTAGGCTCAACGACAAACTGCTCTAAAAAGCTATCTCTTAGGCATTCAACAGATTCTCTGTCTTGAGATCCATAACCAACCTGATTTTCCCTATTTACCTGCATGTTACAATCTCCCATGATTATCATACATTGCCCTTTTGATTCGCCTTTTCTATTTCCTGTTGTAACCTGTGGTTCACCTCCCAAGGAGGCCTGTATATACCTGTCATCAACGTCCCTTTACTCTTGCAGTTTCTTAACTCAACCCACAAGTATTTACCATCTTCCAATCCTATGTCACGTATTCTTTACCAGTAGAGCCACATCACCCCCTCTGCCTACCTTCCTATCCCTCTGATATAACATGTAACATTGGACATTCAGCTCCCACCTCAACCATTTTTCAGCCATAATTCAGTAATGGCCACAACATCATACCTGGCAATCTGTGATATTGCAACAAGACCATCCACCTTATTTCTTATACTACATGCATTTAGATACAACACCTTGAGTATCATATTTGCTGTCCTTTCTGATTCTGCATTGCTAATGATTTGCTACTTATCCTATTGGCTGCAGCTAAGTCTCATCACTTTCCTGCCCTTCCTGACAGTCTGACTACATGCGATCTTTACATTTTTACCATCCGTCTTACCCTGAGTCCCTTCACTCCAGTTCCCACCCCCCTGTCAAATTAGTTTAAACCCTCCCCAACAGCTCCAACAAACCTGCCTACAAGGATATTGGCCCCCCTTGGGTTCATGTGCAACACATCACTTTTGAGTTACAGAGAAATAGAGCACAGAAACAGAGTCTGCACTAACCTTCAACTACACATTTTACACTAAATCTACAGAATCCCATTTTGGTTCTCCTCCATTCTCTTCAATTCTAGACTCTGCTACTGTCTGCTGCATAGGACAATCAATTGAGCTCTATTTCTCTACCTCTCTGATAGTGTGGGAAGACACCAAAGCACATGAAGGAAAACTTAGTCGCAGGGTGAACATGGGGCATCATACAGAAAGCACTTATGGGCAGGACTGAAGTTGGGTGTGTGCATTGTGAGAAAGAGCTCTTCCAGCTGTATCACCAGAACAAAAGTCTGTATTATCTATTTTAAAGTAACAGTAGTGATTTGCTATCAGATGTATACCAAATCTTATGCATGGCTTTTATGTGTATGTTGAGATATCAAAAGCTGTGCTCCATTTAAATTTGCATGCTCTTTATATTCATTGTCCACAGTCAGTAAAGTAACATAAACTCGGTAACTAATGCAAGTGGATTAGACATTGGCTCAATGGGAGAAGCCAGAGAGAGGTAGTGGAGGATTGCTTCTCTGAGTGGAGGCCTGTGACTAGTGGTGTGCCACAGGGATCAGTGCTGGGTCCATTGTTATTTATCATCTATATCAATGATCTGGATGATAATGTGGTAAATTGGATCAGCAAATTTGCCGATGATACAAAGATTGGAGGTGTAGTGGACACTGAGGAATGTTTTCAAAGCTTGCAGAGGGATTTGGACCTGCTGAAAAAATGGGCTGACAAATGGCCGATGGAGCTTAATAGACAAGTGCGAGGTATTGCACTTTGGAAGGACAAACCAAGGTAGAACATACAAGGTAAATGGTAGGACACTGAGGAGTGCAGTAGAACAGAGGGATCTGGGAATACAGATACATAATTCCCTAAAAGTGGCGTCACAGATAGATAGGATCATAAATAGAGCTTTTGGCACATTGGCCTTTATAAATCAAAGTATTGAGTGTAAGAGTTGGAATGTTATAGTGGAGAGGTTGTATAAGACATTGGTGAGGCCGAATTTGGAGTATTGTGTGCAGTTTTGGTCTCCTAATTACAGGAAGGATATTAATGAGGTTGAAAAAGTGCAGAGAAGGTTTACAAGGATGTTCATGGGACTTGAGAAACTGAGTTACAGAAAAAGGTTGAATAGGTTAGGACCTTATTCCCTGGAGCGTAGAAGAATGAGGGTGATTTGATAGAGGTATATAAAATTATGATGGGGATAGATATAGTGAATGCAAGCAGGCTTTTACCACTGACTCTAGGGGAGAAAAAAAAAACAGAGGACATGGATTAAGGGTGAGGAGGGAAAAGTTTAAAGGGAACATTAGGGGAGTTTCTTCACACAGGGAGTAGTGGGAGTGTGGAATGAGCTGCCAGTTGAAGTGAATGCAGGCTCACTTTTAACATTTAAGAACATTTTGGACAGGTACATGGATGAGAAGGGTATGGAGGGATATGGGTCAGGTGCAGGTCAGTGGGACTAGGCAGAAAAATGGTTTGGCACAGCCAAGAAGAGCCAAAAGGTCTGTTTCTGTGCTGTAATGTTCTATGGTTCTAAGTGATATATTGGAATGAGTCCATAACATTAGAGCATCAGGATTATTTTTAATGTATAAAAATCATCATTACCTAGCATCTAAATTGCATAAAAACAGCATTTAACACATCCCTAATCAGGCCTTCAACAAAGAAAAGTAAAATTAGTCCCAAGGGCATAGAAAATAGTCTTAGTGTTGTTTATACCCAGAACCAATTATTGAAACTTAACATCAATGAATTTCATAAATCTTCCATTGTGCAATTGCCCAGAATCAGAGTGGCATTAGACCTTAAAGATATGCTTAGCATTACAGTTAGACACCAGCAGCATGTGTACACTCACTGCCATGGTGGATGAGCAGTGGATGGGGAGGCAGTCAGTGGCAGGGTATAAAGAAAGGCTGCATAGATTGTGGACACCTCTTGCATTCACTCAAGGGGACATCCAGTTCTTGATTAATAAAGTGCAGAGAACGGAACACAGTCCTGTGAATGGTGCAATGAGGACATGGACTACAAGAGTAGATGCAGGGACTCCAATGGGATTATTGGGTAAATTGTGAGGTGGGCTACCATTTTTGCCCCTTGCACAAGAACTCCTTCTCCCTTTTGAGTTATTAAGGTCCTGAGATACCCAGGAGTCAGAGGAAATTTTATATTTCTTCAGGAGGTCTTAAATCATTTCCTCTGTCCAGCTAGTAACATCTTCCCATGACAGCTCAAAATGGTGTCAGTTTTGGGAAAATAGCATTGGATATGTGAATAAAATATTCACATCTTGTTTTGTCTGGTGGATTTAGAGCTCCTTTCCGGGGAATGCGCTAAGATGGTAGCATGATATTAATACACAGCAGCCTCTCCGGACTCTGGATTTGGGGATTACCAAACGTTATGTGGATTTTCTGGTGTAGTCTGTTTTGTTGTATGCTTTTGTGATATCATTCTGGAGAACGTTGTCTCATTTTTTAACTGCAATGCGTTTGTGGTTTCTAAATGACAATAAACTGAAACTGAACTGAACTGAATTGCTTCTGTGAACAAATACTGAGTGTAATTAGGCCTCAATGCTGATGATTTTGACCCAGGAGGGGTGTTGATTCTCTTTTTCTTCATACAACCATAAGTTACAGGAACAGAATTAGGCTATTCAGCATATTGAATCTTATTCACCACTCAATCATGTCTAATTTGTTTTTCCCTCTCAACTCCATTCTCTTTCCTTTTTGCCATTAACCTTGACACCCTTACTATTCAAGAACCTATCAACCTCCTCTTTACATACAGTATATCTAATGACTTGGCTTCCACAGCTGTCTGTGGCAATGAATTCCATGGATTCACTACCATCTTGATGAAGAAATTCTTCATCTATTCTAAAGAGATCTTCTTTTATTCTGAAGCTGCGTCCTTTGTTCCTAGGCTCTCCTACTACTGAAAATATTTTCTCAAATCCACTCTATCCAACCTTTTCTGCATTCAGTAGGTTTCGATGAGTTCCAGTATTCATCCTCATCTTTATAAGCTCCAGTAACTACAGACCCAAAGCCATCAAACACTCCTCATACATTAACCCCTTTATCCCTCCTTTGTCATCTTCAATACCATCATTTAAGATATGCGGCACAAAATTGATCACAATGTTTCAAAAGCGGTTGGAGCAATATCTTATAATCCTCAGCATTACAACTTTGCTTTTATATTCTAGTCCTCCCAAAAATGAATGCTAACATTGCAATTACCTTTCTTACTATTGACTCAATCTGCAAAGTAACCTTAAGGGAATTCTGCACTATGACCCCTGAGTCCTTTTGCATCTGTAATTTCTGAATTCTCTCCTCATTTGGAATACATCTAAATCCCTTCTACCAAAGTGGTTGACCATATGGTCCTCTGTCACTTTTTTGCCCAGCCTCCCAAATTGTCCCAGCCATTCTGCAGACTCCCTTTTTTCTCAATGCTACTTGCCCCTCCACCTACACCTGTATCATCAGCAAACCTGGCCACAAAACCACATTTCATCAATTAGATTAATAACATATTATGCCAAAGTAGCAGACACAACCACCTCCCTTGAGAAACACCCCTTGTGACCAGCAACTGATCAGGAAATGCCTTGGTGATATCACTCCCTGTGGCAGACAGCAGGGGAAGCCCCTATTTAGTTACCACAATTGGACTGATGTACTCTCACAAAGATGTCCCTGGTATAGAAACATAGAAAACCTATAGCACAATACAGGCCATTCAGCCCACAAAGCTGTGCTGAACATGGCCTTACCTTAGAAATCACCAAGGGTTACCCATAGCCCTCTATCTTTCTGAGCTCCATGTACCTATCCAGGAGTCTTTTAAAATATCCTATTGTATCTGCCTCCACCACCGTCACTGGCAGCCCATTCCACGCACTCACCACTCTCTGCATAAAAAACTTACCCCTGACATCTCCTCAGTACCTACTTCCAAGCACCTTAAAACTGTACTGTCTCGTGCTAGCCATTTCAGCCCTGGGAAGAAGCCTCTGACCATTCACACGATCAATGCCTCTCATCATCTTGTACATTCATCTTCACTCTCATCCTCAGTCGCTCCAAGGAAAAAAGGCCGAGTTCACTCAACCTATTCTCATAAGGCATGTTCCCCAAACCAGGCAACATCCTTGCAAATCTCCTCTGCATCCTTTCTATGGTTTCCACATCCTTCCTATAGTGAGGCGACCAGAACTGAGCATAGCACTCCATGTGGGGTCGGACCAGGGTCCTAAATAACTGCAACATTACCTCTCGGCTTCTAAACTCAATCCCACGATTGATAATGCCAATGTTCTCATCTTTCATCTAACTGAAGTAGAGCTATTAATTTTTAGCTTAGATATGGCCTTTTCACAAAAAATATATATACAAGCTCAAACATTGACAGTTAGAGAGTTTGAACTTTAATCTAATTCTGTTTCCCAGCCTAACTGTTGATCAGTGTAGTGAAGCTTAATAGCTACCACAGTAAAGCCAATTCTCATAAATTCTTTGCTGAGTAGAAAATTATGTTATTGTGTAAAATTACCCTAAATGAGTCATTAAATAGACAGTACAGGATGCAAAATTTAGTACTCTACCACTTACCGTTTTAAGACATATAAGATTAATGAATGCAAAACACATTGACCTGAAAGTAATGCCATGGTTTTGTGTCTCTTTCAAATTAAACCATATGGGAAAAAAAGGTTGAAGAAAACTGGGGACACAGCATTTTATCACCAAGTCTGTACTTTCCTTCTAGGTCTTCTAGGTACAAATACCTCTGTCAGGATGCTGTTTATTCACTACAGGTCAGTATTTAGCACAATCGTTCCTAAAGTTCTTGGTCCTCTGTACCTCTCTCTGCAATTGAACCTCAATTTCCTTACCAGAAGACCACAAACTATGCAGATTGGAAATAACATCTCTACCTTGCTGGCAATCAACACTGTCACACCCCAGGCACAGCTAAAAATGCCATCCATAAATTTGTTGATGGTACAACTATTGTTGGCAGAATTTTAGATGGTGACGAGAGAGTGTACAGGAGCAAAATATATCAGCTAGTTGAGTGGCATTGCAGTAACATCATTGCACTCAAAAATAGTAAGACCAAAAAACTGATTGTAGAATTCAGAAAAAATAATATGAGGCAACACACCAGCCCTCTCAGAGGGAACAGAAGTGGTAAGAGTGAGCAATTTCAAGTTCCTGGCTGTCAATATCTCTGAGGATCTAACCTGGGTACAAGATATTGATGCTGCTACAAAGAAGGAATTGTTGGTGAATTGGTCGGGTCCTACACTTCCCTTGTGCCTACGGCTTTGTCTCCTGGGTGATAGGACAACCTAATGTAAACAATGACAAATTTACTATTTTAAAGGTGGGTCTCATCACAGCTGCAAGAATTATATTGCAAAACTGGAAAAGATCCAGATGTCCCACTGTGAGGGAATGGACTGAGGAAATGGTTAAGATTTCACCACATGAACACATGTTGGGAAGAATTAACGGTGAGGGAAAAGTGCAAGACGCGTGGGATCAATTTTGGTTGTATGTTAATTTAAACTTAAATTAGAAGTTTTTTTCTGTTTCTTAGTTTTATATGTTTTCCTGTCATGGGATGGCTGTGTAAATATGCTGTACTGTATCTGCTCTATGATATGCTGTGCTGCTTTGTAAAATAAGAATAAATAATAATAAAAATTTGAATTACCAAAAAAAGGCATAACAGTGGCTATATTTCATTAGGAGTTTAAGGAGATTTGTTATGTCACCAAAGATACCAATTTTTGCAGATATACCATAGGGAGCATTCTAACTGGCTGCATCACCTTCTGGTATTGGGGGTGGGGATGGTGGCGGGGTGTCCACTGCCCAGGATTGAAATAAACTGCAGAAAGTGGTAAATTTAGTCAGCTCCATCATGAGCACCAGCCTCTGTAGTATCTAGGACATCTTCAAGTAGCAATAACTCAAAAAAATGACAGCCATCACTAAGGACCTCCTGACCCAGAACATACCTTGTTATATTGCTACCATCAGGAAGGAGGTACAGAAGCCTGAAGGCACAAACTCAACGATTCAGGAACAGCTTCTTACCCTCTGCAATCCAATTTCTGAATGGACCTTGAAGCCATAAACTTCAATTCTTTCTTATTGTTATGTTTTGCCCTGAATTTTCTTCTTGCTTGTAGAATCACAAATGGGTGTAGCCTATTCATACTAAAACATGTCTTTACTGCACACATCAGATACTTATGTCAATCCTTAAAAGTGTCCTGTATTTATAAACTGCAAGCTGGACAAATAAGCCAATAGTTGTCAATCTTTTTACAAGGAAAACCCTCTTAGTACCTACCTACTTTTAAGTAAAGTTGTCACAACTGCTCTCATTTTGGCTCCAAAGCCAGAAGCTGACATTGTGATTTGTCACAAACTAAGATGCCACAAGCTAATCATGACCCCAATGAACACTCAAATCCCGATCAATCCTTGAGAGACAATCTTAAAACCACAGGCCGCTGGCTCGTGGGATGTCCTTTCCCTCCAGAGCCCAACATCAGATTAATGAACTGCTCTCATATTTACCTGCATTTCTTTCTATTTTGTAAGGAAAGTCCTTTCCATGCAATAAGCTCGAAAAACTCACTTTGCACCAATAGATCCTCAAGAAAACATAAGCAAGCCTGTGACTCATTGACAAGAGCACCTAAAGTTACAAGTGATAATTATTTTTGAAGCCTTTATCTTGAGTAATTTTGGCATGGGGATGTGTAAGCTCTTTAGCATCAGAGAAAAGGCAATGATAGCGCTGAACATATTTGACATACCAGATAACCCGCTGGTAGAACTAATACCTCTGTTCAGCTGCATAGGTTACACTTAGATCCTCAGGAAAAGCGCCTTTCATTATCGGGCATTTGCAGGCACAATGCATATTCTTTTCAAGTGAGAAGAAGTGGGTTTTCATTCAAGCAGGTGAAGAATCACTGACCTATGTGTTTTTATTTTATTCAGTGAAGTTGAATTCCTTAGGTAACAGTCTCTTGAAAATTCCTGGTACTTACAAAGCTGAAACAAACCCTGATTGCTTCGAAACACTGCACAGTCCTGTGGGCCACCACAACAAATGAACAGGTCTGATTCTCACATTCCAGTTGCTACAATGCATTACCAGAGATCACAGCAGGGAAAAAAAAACCCTCAATTAATCTTTCATATAATCAGATAATGCAATGGGAATGAATTTACATATAATATACAGTATGTATAAATAAAACAATCAAATTCGTATTCAACTGCCATGACTAATTTAACATGCTGAAGGAAAGATGTTGGTTTACTTGCACAAATTGTTCTCCACTTGTTGCCTTTCTTGGCAACGTCACTGAAAACAATGCTTTAAAGGAGATAAGTCACAATGTTAACAGCAGATGACTGGAGGGCAATAAATGTTAATCCTTTGTCCAGGAATCACCTTGGAAGTTATAGTGAATGTAACTTCTGCAGTGGGCAGTTCCTTCGCATGGAAGCGTCCTTTATTCGTGTGAATCTGCAATAAGCATCCAGCCCAGATGGTGTACCAGGCCGAGTACTGAGTATATAGTCCCAAGGATCGAAGACATGCTGGCCTATCTGAGTGGTGCGAAGCGTGCTGGACTTGAGGAATGGATATTACCAGATCCTCATGAGTGAGGCAGATAAGAAGAAGATGGCTTTTATATGCCCCTGGGCTTGTTCCAGCTTGAAAGGATGCCCCCGGGCATATCGGGAGCCCCTGCAAACTTCCAGCATGTCATGGAGAAAACAGTGTGGGAAATGAACTTGCTTGAGGTATTGGTGTATCTGGATAACCTCATAGTGTTTGCGCCCAGCTTGGAGGAGCAAGAAGCAAGGTTGTTGAAGGTGCTGAGCCACCTGAAAGCTGAAGGGTTAAAACTTTCCCTGGACAAGTGCCAGTTCTGCAAGACATCTGTCAGCTATGTTGGGCACATAGTCTCACAATATGGAGTAGCTATGGATCCGGCTAAGATAGAGGCTGTGTCCACATGGCCAAGGCCCCAGACTGTGAGCACCTTGGGCTTGTTCCTCAGGTTCTGTGGAACATGAAGAGCTATGCAAAAGTGAGTCACCCTTTAAATCAGCTTCTGTGTGGTTGAAGAAAGGGAGGAGGACAAAAGAAGAGGAGGGTAAAGGGTATCTTAGACCTTCGGAGTTTTTTGGACTGAGGTGAGATGCAAAATGTGAAGAGGCCTTTCAGTCGCTGAAGCAGCTGACCCAGGCGCCTGTGCTGGCTTTTGAAGACCCCCAATGCCGTATGTACCGCATATGGATGCCGGCAGAGAGGGCTTAGGGGGTGTCCTGTATCTGGATCAGGGCATCGTTTTGAGACCTGTTGCGTTTGTCAGCTGGAGTCTGTCGCCCTCGAAGGAAAACTATCCCATGCACAAGTTGGAGTTTTGGTGTTGAAGTGGGCTAAGGTGGATAAGCTGAGTGACTAACTCTGTGGTGCCAAGTTTGAGTTGAGGAAGGACAACGATCCCCTAACTTATATCCTGACCTCGGCAAAGTTGGATGCCACAGGCCATCGGTGGTTGGCGGCGTTGTCTGCCTATGATTTCAACTTGAAGCACTGGCCGGAAAGCAGGAACATTGATGCTGATGCTTTGTCCCGATGTGCGCATGAACGGCTGGGCAGGGACAGAGAGTGGGAGAACGTTCCTGCCCCAGGAGTGAAAGCCATGTGCCAGTTTGCCATCACAGTGAAGGCAGAGGGAAGGCAAAGGCAGGATCGAGCGTAGATCAATTGGGAGCTTCTGATGATGTCATTCCACAAGTTTACTGTAACCTGACTGCTCTGAAGACAAACCAGTTACTAGAATTGAGCCCATTATTGTTGCAGAATGCTTTAGGTTTCATAAGTGGAATCAAAAGGAAAGGGAATCCGTCTCAGCTGAATTGAAGAGATTGTCTGAGCTTTGTCAGTTTGGTAATGGATTTAATGATGCAAAGAGAGATCATTTGATCAATCAATTTGTGGAATTTTACAAGAAAGCATTCAAAAAATGGTTCCTAACTGAAGCCTTGCATAGATTCCTCATCATCTAAAGCTTTGACAAACTTTTATCACTGCAGAGGGCAGAGTATCCTGACTGGTTGCATCGTGACCTGGTTTGGAAACATCAATATCCAGGAGCAAAAACATTTACAACAATTAATGGATACAGCCCAGTTCAGCATATGGGAAACCCTTCCCATCACTGACTACATTTACAAGGTGCACTGCCATAAGAAAGCAACATCTATCCTCAGTTCCTCTCTTCTTGCTACTACCATCGGACAGGTAGTACAGAAGCCCTAAGTCCCACACCACCAGGTTCTGGAGCAATTATCAACTTACAGCAATCAGGCTCCTTAATCAGTATGGAAACCTTCAGTTACCTCAATGCTGAACAGATTCTACAAACTACAGACTCACTCTCAGGAGTCTATAACTTACTATTAATTATTTTCTGTTCTTTATCGTGGCTGAAGGATGGTGGTATTTGGGAGCTGTACGTCCAAGGTTACACATTGTATCAGAAGGATAGGAAGGTAGGCAGGGGGGGTGGCTTAGCTCTTCTGGTAAAGAATGGCATAGAATGATTATAAAGATATGACATAGGATCAGAAGATGTTGAATCCTTGTGGGTTGAGTTGAGAAACTGCAAGGGTAAAAGAACCCTGACAGCAGTCATATGCAGGCCTCCAAACAGTAGAAACATAGAAACATAGAAAATAGGTGCAGGAGTAGGCCATTTGGCCCTTCGAGCCTGCACCGCCATTCAGTATGATCATGGCTGATCATCCAACTCAGAACCCTGTACCTGCTTTCTCTCCATAACCCTTGATCCCTTTAGCCACAAGGGCCATATCTAACTTCCTCTTAAATATAGCCAATGAACTGGCCTCAACTGTTTCCTGTGGCAGAGAATTCCACAGATTCACCATTCTCTGTGTGAAGAAGTTTTTCCTCATCTCGGTCCTAAAAAGCTTCCCCTTTATCTTTAAACTGTGACCCCTTGTTCTGGACTTCCCCAACATTGGAAACAATCTTCCTGCATCTAGCCTGTCCAATCCCTTTAGAATTTTATACGTTTCAATAAGATCCCCCATCAATCTTCTAAATTCCACTGAGTATAAACCTAGTCGATCCAATCTTTCTTCATATGAAAGTCCTGCCATCCCAGGAATCAATCTGGTGAACCTTCTCTGTACTCCCTCTATGGCAAGAATGTCTTTCCTCAGATTAGGGGACCAAAACTGCACACAATATTCTAGGTGCGGTCTCACCAAGGCCTTGTACAACTGCAGTAGAACCTCCCTGCTCCTGTACTCAAATCCTTTTGCTATGAATGCCAACATACCATTTGCCTTTTTCACTGCCTGCTGTACCTGCATGCCCACCTTCAACGACTGGTGTACAACAACACCCAGGTCTCGTTGCATCTCCCCTTTTCCTAATCGGCCACCATTCAGATAATAATCCATTTTCCTGTTCTTGCAACCAAAGTGGATAACATCACATTTATCCACATTAAATTGCATCTGCCATGAATTTGCCCACTCACCTAACCTATCCAAGTCACCCTGCAACCTCTTAGCATCCTCCTCACAGCTAACACCGCCGTCCAGCTTCGTGTCATCCGCAATCTTGGAGATGCTGCATTTAATTCCCTCGTCTAAATCATTTATATATATTGTAAACAACTGGGGTCCCAGCACTGAGTCTTGTGGTACCCCACTAGCCACTGCCTGCCATTCTGAAAAGGTCCTGTTTACTCCCACTCTTTGCTTCCTGTCTGCCAACCAATTCTCTATCCACATTAATACCATACCCCCAATACTGTGTGCTTTAAGTTTGCACACTAATCTCCTGTGTGGGACCTTGTCAAAAGCCTTTTGAAAATCTAAATATACCACATCCACTGGCTCTCCCCATCCACTCTACTAGTTACATCTTCAAAAAATTCTATAAGATTCATCAAACATGATTTTCCTTTCACAAATCCATGCTGACTTTGTCCAATGATTTCACTTCTTTCCAAATGTGCAGTTATCACATCTTTGATAACCGACTCTAGCATTTTCCCCACCACCAATGTCAGACTAACCTGTCTATAATTCCCCAGTTTCTCTCTCCCTCCTTTTTTAAAAAGTGGGGTTACATTAGCCACCCTCCAATCCTCAGGAACTAATCCAGAATCTAAGGAGTTTTGAAAACTTATCACTAATGCATCCACTATTTCTTGGGCTACTTCCTTAAGCACTCTGGGATGCAGACCGTCTGGCCCTGAGAATTTATCTGCCTTTAATCCCTTCAATTTACCTAACACCACTTCCCTACTAACATGTATTTCCCTCAGTTCCTCCATCTCTCTAGACCCTCGGTCCCTTACTATTTCCGGAAGATTATTTATGTCCTCCTTAGTGAAGACAGAACCAGTAGTTGTTCAATTGGTCTGCCATGTCTTTGTTCCCTATGATCAATTCACCTGTTTCTGACTCTAAAGGACCTACATTTGTCTTGACCAATCTTTTTCTTTTCACGTATCTATAAAAGCTTTTACAGTCAGTTTTTATGTTCCCTGCCAGCTTTCTCTCATAATCTTTTTTCCCTTTCCTAATTAAGCCATTTGTCCTCCTCTCCTGGTCTCTGAATTTCTCCCAGTCCTCAGGTGTGCCACTTTTTTTTGCTAATTTATATGTTTCTTCTTTGGACTTGATACTGTCCCTAATTTACCTTGTCAGCCATGGGTGCACTACCTTCCCTGGTTTATCCTTTTGCCAAATTGGGATGAACAATTGTTGTAGTTCATCCATGCGATCTTTAAATGCTTGCCATTGCATATCCACTGTCAACCCTTTAAGTATCATTTGCCAGTCTATCTTAGCTAATTCACGTCTCATACCTTCAAAGTCACCCTTCTTTAAGTTCAGAACCTTTGTTTCTGAATTAACTATGTCACTCTCCATCTTAATGAAGAATTCCACCATATTATGGTCACTCTTACCCAAGGGGCCTCGCACGACAAGATTGCTAACTAACCCTTCCTCATTGCTCAATACCCAATCTAGAATGGCCTGCTCTCTAGTTGGTTCCTCGACATGTTGGTTCAGAAAACCATCCTGCATACATTCCAAGAAATCCTTTTCCTCAGCACCCTTACCAATTTGGTTCACCCAATCTATATGTAGATTGAAGTAACCCATTATAACTACTGTTCCTTTATTGCACGCATTTCTAATTTCCTGTTTAATGCCATCCCCAACCTCACTACTACTGTTAGGTGGCCTGTACACAACTCGCACCAGCGTTTTCTGCCCCTTATTGTTATGCAGCTTTACCCATATCGATTCCACATCCCCCTGTTATGAATGAGGAGCAACTCTGATGGGCAGAAGGGTGCAAAGTCACCCTCCCCCTTTTTGAGAATCACAAAATCGCTATTATTTCGGGTCTGATACCCAGGAAATGAGAGATATAAACAGCATGTCAGTAATGAGAGAGAGAGACAATGCAGGGATACACAAAGATTGGAATGTCTCCTATTGACAAAGAGAGATTACTGCTATTGTCTCTTGGAGAAGGAATTGTGTATTGAGTACTGTTCTATTCATTGAAACCCCTCAGGGGGCAACCAGAGTGGTCTGGTTGAGGGATTGCATCATCCCAACCTGATTGACACCTGAGACCCCGTGAGTGGGGATAAAAGTAGGGTCTGGGGAAACACCCCTCAGACGCACCAGAAGAGACGCTGTGAGACCGGTGGGGGCTTGTGTGTGTATCCACCCTTGCCTGGGTGATGAGTCCTCCACGGAACAGTCTAGCTAAAGGACGGAGGCGGATCAAGATAGTAAAAGGAAAGTTGGCAAGTCAATAGCTGTTACTCTCTCTCTCCAACAATTGCAACACAGTGATCAGCAACTACCGCAGCCTGCATAAACTGAACTGAACTTTATATTTCCATCAGACAATTCATTGTCCCCTTGACAACGATAGAACTTATTTCTTATTGATTATTATTATACCCGCACTTTTAGGTTTAGTATTGATGTCGTATATTATCTGTATATTTGCATTGATGTTATTTTTGTGTATTTTTACTAATAAATACTGTTAAAAAAAGTATCATCAGACTTCAACGGATACTCCTATCTTTGCTGGTAAGATACCCAGTTACGGGGTTCGTAACAACTTGGGGGCTCGTTCGGGATATGATACCAAATTGGAGGGCCAGTGCATCGAGCTTTTAAGTCCAGATTTGGATCTGGTTGCGCGGGTAACCAGACAGGAAACCAGCAAGGATGGACATAGACGAATTTACAAAGAACCTGACTCCGGAAGCGCTAGAGGATGCCACAAATTCGGACTTGGTAAATATTATGAAAAGATTAAAACTCACAGAGGTGAAGTCGTCAATGAAAAAGTGGGAGATACAGAGGGCCATAGCTCAGTATTATGTTAGTAAGGAGGTGTTTTCGGCTGAGGTAGTGGAACCTACCCCTGAAAGGTACCAGCTAGTGGGACAGTTCAGTTAGAGTTGGAAAAATTAAGGTTGGAACAGAAGAAAAGGGAGTATGAGCTCCAGCTAAAGGAGTTAGAGGCAAAAAGGGAGAAGGAAAGAGCTGAAAAACACAGGGAGTATGAGGAGAAGGAGAAACAGAGGCAGCATGAGTTGGACATGGAAAAGTTAAAGCAAGAGAGAAGGGTCCAAGGGGAGAACCGAGAGGAGAGGTTTAATGTTAGTAGGGAGTTTAGGTTAGTACCTCCGTTCGAGGAGACAGATATTGATAGTTATTTCTTGCATTTTGAAAAGGTGGCAGTGAATCAGAAGTGGCCCAGAGATCAGTGGGTGGCGTTGTTACAAAGTGTGTTAAAAGGGAAGGCACAACGGGCATATGCGGCGTTATCTGTGGAAGAGGAGGAGTATGAGAATTACGAGGAAGTAAAACAGGCCATTCCTCGGGCCTACGAATTGGTACCTGAGGCACATAGACAAAAGTTCAGAGATTTAAAGAAAGTGTGGAGTCAGACGGATGCAGAGATTGCCTATGAGAAGGGTGTGCTCTTGGATCGTTGGTGTGCGGCAGAAAGGGTGGAAGAGGATTTTTGGCGTTTCAGGGAGTTAATTCTGATTGAGGAATTTAAAGGTTGTGTTTCGGATGATATCCGGATGTATTTGAACGAGAAGCCGAATAAGTCCATATCAGAATTTGCCAGGTTCGCAGATGAATATGCCCTAACCCACAAGACAAAGTTTTCCTCGACTAAGAGTTACCAGAAAGACCGTAGGAACGGTAGAGAAAGCCCGCCGGCTGAGGCAGAAATTCAGCCGGGAGCTAGTGGTAAAAATAAGGAGGAAGAAAGGCAAGCTGGCAGGAGGGTTCCTGGCTTGACCTGTTTTAATTGTGGAAAGGTTGGTCATATTGCATCTAAGTGCTTTGCTCCGAGGAAGGAGACAGGAAAAGGGAACACAGCAGTCCCTACAAGGTGTATTGTGTCGATCAGCAAATCAACGAGAAAGCCCCAGGTAGATAAAATACAAGAGGGGCGTGAGAAATTTATTTCAGAAGGGACCGTGTCTGTGAAAGGGAGAAACACCAGTTCCAGTGCGGATCTGGAGAGATACTGGAGCTGAGCAGTCATTGATTCTCAGTAAGGTACTAGATTTTGGTCCTGAGACTGGAGAGGTAGTTTTGAGAGGCAAAGGAAAAGGGACAGAAGCTGTGCCTTTGCATAGGATCATTATATATTGTGATCTGGTATCTGGACCAGTTGAAATAGGGGTACGATCAGAATTCCCGAGAGAAGGCGTGGACGTCCTTCTTGGTAATGATTTAGCAGGTGGTGACGTGTGTTCAGCAAGGAAGCTGACGAGCAAGCCTGTAAGTGTTGAGGACCCGCCCCTAGATTCCAAGATCTATCCCACATGCGCGATCACTCGCAGCATGTCGAGAAAGGCAGCTGTGAAAGAGGCCAGTTTAAATCAGTCCAGTATCAATTTGGCTGAGACGTTTTTACCGACCCTGTACCAAGAGGGGTTAGAGGATGGTAAAACAGAGAATAGGGAGGTGAAAGAGAGTAAAGGAGAGGAGATAGACCTACCCTTAGCCAGGAGGAAATTTATAGAGGCACAGAGTAAAAATGAGAAACAGACAAGGCTGTTAGAAGGTCCAGGGTTGGACATGGATGATCTGGCTGGCTTGACAGAACTGTTTGAAGAAGTTGAATATTTTAAATGTGCTCCCGATAATGAAATTAGGGCAGACCTAGATGAAAAGGATGCCATTACCTTGAAGGAGTCTGCTGGGTTGGCAGATGAGGTTGTTTCAGCCCGCAGGGTTGAGTTTACTCCGGAAGGGAGTTGCCCAGAGAGTAACTGGGAGGATCAGGGGAACTTAGAATTTGAAAAGGAGACGGGTATTGAAAGCCTGGAAGAGGCAGATGTCCCGTTTGAGTGTGTTCAAGATGTGGATGCTCGTGGTACTGAACCTAGTAATGAAACTCAGGAAAAGTCTGAGGTATCTGATACAGTTAAAAAGGAATGCAGTCCTTGTGGGTCAGATGGACTTGGTTCAGTGAAGAAAGGGTTAACCTTGGTACTAGTGGGAAGTGAGAATTCCCAGTTGTTTGTGTTTGAAGGTGTGTTCAAAGTTAGTGAGGAGATAAAAGGTGATGATGTGGATATTATTATTGAAAGAGAAGGGAAAAGTGTAGTTCCTAAATTGAATGAAGAAAAATTAAAGTCTGGATTGGTGTCAGAAGCAGTAACCAGACTGAAGGAACAATGGCTTGTTAACAAGGTGCCTGCGAATCAATTACAGGTTGATTTGGAATGTAAAGGTACCCCACTCGCTAATGTTATTCAAGGGTGTGCTGTGACGAGGCAGAATTTGAAATGTTGTTTGGACAAAGAGGGATCGCTTGCAGATCTTAAACTGAAAACTAATAGAATGAAGGGTCCTGAAGATAAAAACTAATGACTTGCTTAAAAATAAAGAATTGTGTGGAAGTTCAGAAGATGGGCTAAGTTTGAAAAGCATTGCTGATAAAATAACTCCTATGAAAGGAGTATGCGAAAGCCTATTCCACACTGGTGAGCAAGCTAACCATGTAAGAGTTAAGTGGAAAAGGGGCAAAGGTTGAAAAAAATGCCACTTTAAATAACAGAATCTGGTTTTAAGGCATTTCGACAAAGCATGTAAATAATAAAGACAACACCATGGAAGAATGACTGTTGAGTTTAAAAGTAAAATAAAGATTAGTATTTGCATAAACTTTTGTAATGTACTACAGAATAATCACACATATATTGGTTCACATTTTGTATTATTTTGTACACTTTGTACATTTTGTACACCACCACTAACCCACCCTCCACATCCCACACCAAAACTAACCCACCCTTCCACATCCCACACCATCACTAACCCTATAGTTTTGTTTTGCTTTGCTGAAGAAAAGGATTAAAAATAGGTGGTTATTAAATTGGAGTCTGATGCTACAGGAATTTATTAAGGTACAAGATATTAAGATATTAAAGGAAGTGACAATGTAATCGCTAACTGGTTAGATGCTAAATTGAATGTATAACTGTATTACACTGTAGTGAAAAACTCTTTTGTATTGTGTTAGATTCTGAAATTCTGTAAGACTTTGTATCAGTTAATTTTTCCCTGTGGTAAAAATTCTTAGAAGGATGGGGATGTTACGAATGAGGAGCAACTCTGATGGGCAGAAGGGTGCAAAGTCGCCCACCCCCCCTTTTGAGAATCGCAAAATCGCTATTATTTCGGGTCTGATACCCAGGAAATGAGAGAGATAAACAGCATGTCAGTAATGAGAGAGAGACAACGCAGGGATACACAAAGGTTGGAATGTCTCCTATTGACAAAGAGCGATTACTGCTAATGTCTCTTGGAGAAGGAATTGTGTATTGAGTACTGTTCTATTCATTGAAACCCCTCAGGTGGCAACCAGAGTGGTTTGGTTGAGGGATTGCATCATCCCAACCTGATTGACACCTGAGACCCCGTGAGTGGGGATAAAAGTGGGGTCTGGGTAAACACCCATCAGACGCACCAGAAGAGACGCTACGAGACCAGTAGGGGCTTGTGTGTGTGTCCGCCTTTGCCTGGGTGATGAATCCTCCACGGAACGGTCTAGCTAAAGGACAGAGATGGATCAAGATCGTAAAAGGAAAGTTGGCAAGTCAATAGCTGTTACTCTCTCTCTCCCTCTCTCTCTCCAACAATTGCAACACAGTGATCAGCAACTACCGCAGCCTGCATGAACTGAACTGAACTTTATCTTTCCATCGGACAATTCATTATCCCCTAGACAACGATAGAGCTTATTTCTTATTGATTATTATTATACCCGCACTTTTAGGTTTAGTATTGATGTCGTATATTATCTGTATATTTGCATTGATATTATTTTTGTGTATTTTTACTAATAAATATTGTTAAAAATAGTATCATCAGACTTCAACGGATACTCCTATCTTTGCTGGTAAGATACCCAGTTACGGGGTTCGTAACACTCCAAGCTAATGTCCTTCCTTTCTATTGCGTTAATCTCCTCTCTAACCAGCAATGCTACCCCACCTCCTTTTCTTTCCTGTCTATCCCTCCTGAATATTGAATATCCCTGGATGTTGAGCTCCCATCCTTGGTCACCCTGGAGCTGTGTCTCTGTGATCCCAACTATATCATATTCATTAATAACTATCTGCACATTCAATTCATCCACCTTGTTATGAATGCTCCTCGCATTGACACACAAATCCTTCAGGATTGTTTTTACAACACTCTTAGCCCTTATACAATTATGCTGAAAAGTGGCTCTTTTTGCTTTTTGCCCTGGATTTGCCTGCCTGCCACTTTTACTTTTCACCTTACTACTTTTTACTTCTACCCTCATTTTACACCCCTCTGTCTCTCTGCACTTGTTCCCATCCCCCTGCCACATTAGTTTAAAGCCTCCTGAACAGCAGTAGCAAACGCTCCCCCTAGGACATTGGTTCCAGTCCAGCCCAGGTGCAGACCGTCCCATTTATACCAGTCCCACCTCCCCCAGAACTGGTTTCAATGCCCCAGAAATTTGAATCCTTCCCCCTTGCACCATTTTTCAAGCCACGTATGAAGTCACGTAGCTGTGATGTGCACTACAGATTACAACAGGAAACAGAAAAGGCATGTCAAAACGCCAATGTTATGATAGTCATGGGAGATTTTAACATGCAGGTAGATTGGGAAAATTAGGTTGGTAATGGATCTCAGGAAAGTGAATTTGTTGAATGCCTATGAGATGGCTTTTTGGAGCAGCTTGTCATTTAGCCTACTGCGGGATCAGCTATATTGGATTTGCTGTTGCTTAATGAACTAGAGGTGATTGGGGAGCTTAAGATAATGGAACCCTTAGTTAGAAGACAGTGATCACAATATGATTGAAATCACCTTGAAATTTGTCAAGGAGAAAGTAAAGACTGACATAGGAGTGTTTCAGTGGGGAAAAGGAAATTACAGTGGTATGACAGAGGAGCTGGTCAAAGTAAATTGTAAGGAAATGCTAGGAGGGATGACAGTGGAGAAGCAATGCCTAGAGTTTCTGGGGCAAACAGGACAGTGCAAGATAGATGTCTTCCAGAAACTAAGAAATATTCAAATGGTAAAATAACACAACCATGGCTGACATGGGAAGTCACAACTAATGTAAAAGCAAAAGTGAGGGCATTCAACAAAGCAAAAATTAGTGGTAAGGCAGAGGATTGCAAAGCTTTTAAAAACCTATAGAAAGCAACTAAAAGAATCATTAGGAGGAAAAAGTTGAAACATAAAGGCAAACTAGTAAACAATATTAAGGTGGATAGAAACAAGTGAAAATATGCAGTTGTCAGACATCTGAGCAACACACACAAAATGCTGAAGGAACTCAGCAGGCCAGGCAGCATCTATGGAAAATGTACAGTTGGCATTTTGACCGATGATCCTGCAGCAGATCCTGCGAAGGGTCTCATCCCAAAAGGGTTTCTCTAGCATTTTGTGAATGTTTCAAGGTGGATAGAAAAAAGCTTTTTCAAACATATAAAAAATAAAAAGAGAGATGAGTGTGGATATAAGGACCACAAGAAAATGAGACCTAAGAAATAATAATGGAGGACAAGGAGATGGCAGATGAACTAAATGAGTATTTGCATCAGTCTTCATTGTAGAAGACACTAGCAGTGATCCAGTATTGAAGGGTGTGAGGGAAGAGAAGTGAGTGCAGTTACTATTCCAAGGAGAAGGTGCTCAAAAAACTATAAGAACTGAATTTGTATAAGTGACCTGGACTGGATAAACTGCACTATAGGGTACTGAAAAAGGTCGCAGTAGAAATTGTGGAGCCATTAGTAATGATCTTTCAAAAAACATTGGGCTCTGGCATGTTTGGACTGAAAAATAGCAAATGTCACTCCGCTTTTTAAGAAAGAAGTGAGGCAGCAGAAAGGAACATTTTGACCAGTGAGCCTGACATCAGTGTTTGGGAATATTCTGGATTCAGTTGCTAAGGATGAGCTTATGGAGTACATGTGGCACAAGAACAAGATAGGACTAAGTTAGCATGGTTTCCTTAACAGAAAATTTTGCCTGATGAACCAGTTGGAATTCTTTGAGGAGATTACATGGAGCATAGATAAAGGGGATGTAGCAGATCTTGTATATTTGGACATTCAGAAGGCCTTTGACAAGATACTACTAGAGAGGCTGCTTACCAAGTTAAGAGACCATGGTATTACAGGAAAGTTATTGGCATGGTTAGAGCATTCACTGATTGGTAGGAGGTGGCGAGTGGGAATAAAAGGATCCTTTCCTGGTTTGTTGCCAGAGACAATGGGTATTCCTCAGAGATCGGTGTTGGGGCATTTTCTTTTAATCCTTTACATCTAATTTAGATGATGGAATAGATGGCTGTGTTGCCAAGTTGCAGATAACACAAAAATTGGTGAAGGGGCAGGTTGTGTTGAGGAAACAGGAAGGCTGCAGAAGGACTTAGACAGATTAGGAGAATGGGGAAGAAATCGGCAAATCAAATACAATGCTGGAAAATGCATTGCCATGCACTTTGGTCGAAGAAATAAATGTGCAGACTATTTTCTAAACGTGGAGAAAATCCAAAAATCTGAGAGGCAAAGAGACATTGGAGTTCTTTCAGAACAAGCAGTAAGTTAACTTGCAGCTTGAGTGTGTGGTGAGGAGGACAAATGTAATGTGAGCACTCATTTCGAGAGGCTAGAAAACAAGAGCAGTGATGTGATGCAGAGGCTTTATAAGGCACTGGTGAGGCTTCACCTTGTTGCAACAAACGAGGCAAACCCAAACGCAGGACATAGGCACGGAGATTGAGTTAGGATGCAGACTTGGGTGTGAGCGTTGAATGGCAAACAGCAGGGAGTGCAGGAAAGCAGGAGGCAGACAGAACTTAACTTGACATGGAGTGTAGAAAGGGAAGCCACAGACAAAACTTTTCTTAGCACAGAGAGACGGAGTTACACTTCTCCCCCTCGCTGGCAAAATTCTTAGTTTATTCACCATTCCCTTTTTCCCATTACTACCTCTCCAGTGTCATTTCCAGCACTCGAAAGTCCACTCTGCCTTGATTTTACTCTTTATACATCTGGAAGAAAAGCTTTCGGCACATTCTTTAATATTATTGGCTAGCTTACTTCATATTTCATCTTTTCTCTCATTGTTTCTCGATGGCTTTTATTGGTTTGTAAAGCTTCCCAATCCTTCAGCTTCCCTCTCTTTTCTGCTACTACTGTATGCCCTCCTTTTTGATTCTATGCTGTCTCTGACTTCCCTTGTCAGCCAAGGTTGCCTCATCTCCCTTTAGAATACTTCATCTTCAGGACGCATCTGCCCTCCACCTTCTAAATTGCCCCCCAAATCTCCAGTCATCGCTGCTCTGCTGTCATCCTGGCTAGTGTCTCATTCCAATGAATGTTGGAGAGCTCCTCTCGGATAAATTTGTCATTCCCGTTAATCGACTGTAACAGTGATACATCGCAGAGGGTGCAGAAGAGGTTCACAGGGATGCAGTCTGGATTAAAGGCATAAGTTACTGTTTAAGGAGAGGACAAACAAACTTGGGTTTTTTTTCTAAGGAGCTGAGGGGAAACATGATCATGTGTGAAATGTGTTTCATAACAGAGGGCATGCATTTATAGAGATGAGGAGGAATTTCTTTACCCAGAGAGTGGTGAATCTGTGGCAATTCATTGCTCAGAAGCCAAATCATTGGCTATATTGAAAATGGAGGTTGATATGTGCTTGATTAGACAGGGCGGAGAGGAAACTTCAAAGAGAGATGGGTCAAGCTGGGAAGAAGGGACAGACTGAGGTGGGGGTTCTTGTCTTGCAAGGGCACTGGGACTGGACACCAGTGTTTTCCACTCTCAGACATTCATTGAGACCATTTCTCATCAGTACATATTTTACAAACAGCAGATTTCAAAGTTGAATTTCAAAGTAAATTTATTTTTCAAGTATGTAGATATATTCTATCAAATGATTCATTTTCTTGCCGGTTCAGCAGCTCAGCGTTCACCCCCAGCCTGGGGCAGGGAATGGGGCCGATTTCAGAGGGGGATGGTGTGGGGTGGGGGGGTATGGGGGGGTGTCTGGGACCTCATGAGGGAACCCTCCCTTCATCTTCCTCCCACCCACTCCTCCTCACTCCCCTTCCCTCTACCCTCCCCTCCCCCTCCGCAACCCCCATCCCCTTCCACCTCCCCTTCCCCTCCCCTCCCCCACCCCATCCCCCTCACCCTCCCCTCCTCCATCCGTCCCAATTCCTTCCTCTACCCCCTCACCACCACATTCCCCTGCCCCTCCCTTACCCTCAACCCTCCCCTTCTCATTCCTACTCCATCCCCTCCACCCCTTCCGCCATCCCCTCTGCCTCCCTCCCCTCCCCTCCATTCCCTCTCCCAACCTTCCACCTTCCCTTCCCCTCTCTCCCCTCAACCCTCCACCTACCCTCTCTCATTCCTTCGTCCTCCTCACTCCACCTCCACTGCAACGCTCCTGCCCTTTACCCCACCCTCTTCTTCCCCTTCCCACTCCTACCATCCCCCTACTCAGTCCCACTTGCCCACCCCTCCTGTTCCCACACCCACCCAACCCCTCAACCTATCCCTTCCTCTCCTGTTGCTTCACCCACCCTCACCCTCAACCTACCCCTTACCCTCCTGTTGCTTCACCCACCCTCCCCCTCAACCTACCCCTTCCCCTCTCCTCCCATTCTGCTCAATCTGTTTCCCATCTCCCGCTTTTCCCATCCCTTCAACCTTCCACTTCCCGTTCCCTCCCCCTCTCCTTCCTTCACATCCCCTCAATGTTACCTTTCCCTCCCCTTCCCTCCTCTTCCTCTGTGTCCCTCTACCTCCACCACCCCTCCTTCCTCTCCTCACATCCCCCACCACTTCTGCTTCCCATTCATTCCCTCCTCATCCACCTCACACCCCTACCCTAACACCTCCGTTCCTCTAAACCCTTCCCAACCCCTCCAACTCTCCTCTCAACACTCCCCTTCCCCTTCCATCTGTCTTCACCTTCTCTCCCCTCTCTTCCTGTTCCCTCCCTCTCCCCTTCCCTCCCCTCCTCCTCCCTCCCACTGAACCATCTCTCCTTCCCTTTCACCTCCTTCCCACTCCTCCTCACTACCCCTCTTCCACCCACTCTGCCCCCCCACCCCGCCATCCATCACCCCAGCTGTATGTGCGATTGCAGGCGTGTGAGAGAGAGGGGAAGGTGGAGGGGTGGGGAGGAATCAGAGGGGTGGGGAGATGGTGGAAAGAAGAGGAGTGGATTGTGGTGACAGTGTGGGGAGGGGTAGAGGGGAGGGAGTTGGAGGGAAGAGGGGAAGAAGTGGAGGGGAGGGAAAAGGTGACAGTGGTGGGGACAGGGGGAATGGGTAGGAGGGAGGGGGTAAGAAGGAGTTAGAGTTGGACAGAGGGAGGGAGGGAGGGGGCCTAGGTGAGGGACAATGGGAAAGGTGTCTCCAGTTGGTGTTAGGTGTGCAGAGCGATGAGGGTTGTGGTACGTGTGGGGGTTTCGGTGAGTGCAGTGTGGCGATTGAAGTGCACACCAGGGTTGCATTGTAAATAGGAGAGTGTGGAGCGTGTGGGGATTGTGTGTGAGCGGGGGTTCCAAATTCTGCATGTGGATTATGGAGTGTGTGCAGAGTAGTGTGTGTGTGGATTGTGGAGTGTGGGCGAGAGGTGTGTGTGGATTGTGGAGTGTGGGGGGTGGTGTGTGTGTGGATTGTGGAGTGTGGGAGGGGTGGTGTGTGTGTGGATTGTGGAGTGTGGGGGGGGGCGCGTGTGTGGATTGTGGAGTGTGGGGGGTGGTGTGTGTGGATTGTGGAGTGTGGGGGGGGGGTGCGTGTGTGGATTGTGGAGTGTGGGGGGTGTGTGTGTGGATTGTGGAGTGTGGGTGTGTGTGTGTGTGGATTGTGGAGTGTGGGGGGGATGTGTGTGGATTGTGGAGTGTGGGGGGGATGTGTGTGGATTGTGGAGTGTGGGGGGGGGTGGTGTGTGTGTGGATTGTGGAGTGTGGGGGGGGTGCGTGTGTGGATTGTGGAGTGTGGGGGGTGGTGTGTGTGGATTGTGGAGTGTGTGGGGAGTGGTGTGTGTGTGGATTGTGGAGTGTGGGGGGGCGCGTGTGTGGATTGTGGAGTGTGGGGGGGGGTGCGTCTGTGGATTGTGGAGTGTGGGGGGGTGGTGTGTGTGTGGATTGTGGAGTGTGGGGGGGCGCGTGTGTGGATTGTGGAGTGTGGGGGGGCGCGTGTGTGGATTGTGGAGTGTGGGGGGGGGTGCGTCTGTGGATTGTGGAGTGTGGGGGGGTGGTGTGTGTGGATTGTGGAGTGTGGGGGGTGTGTGTGTGGATTGTGGAGTGTGGGTGTGTGTGTGTGTGGATTGTGGAGTGTGGGGGGTGGTGTGTGTGGATTGTGGAGTGTGGGGGGGGTGGGTCTGTGGATTGTGGAGTGTGGGGGGGGTGGTGTGTGTGGATTGTGGAGTGTGGGGGGTGGTGTGTGTGGATTGTGGAGTGTGGGGGGGGGTGCGTCTGTGGATTGTGGAGTGTGGGGGGGTGGTGTGTGTGGATTGTGGAGTGTGTGGGGAGTGGTGTGTGTGTGGATTGTGGAGTGTGGGGGGGCGCGTGTGTGGATTGTGGAGTGTGGGGGGGGTGCGTCTGTGGATTGTGGAGTGTGGGGGGGTGGTGTGTGTGGATTGTGGAGTGTGGGGGGGTGGTGTGTGTGGATTGTGGAGTGTGGGGGGTGGTGTGTGTGGATTGTGGAGTGTGGGGGGGGTGCATGTGTGGATTGTGGAGTGTGGGGGGAGTGGTGTGTGTATGGAATGTGGTGGAGATGGAGGGAGGAGGGTGAAGTGGGGAGGGTAGGTCTCTCTCACACACAAAATAAAAAACATACAGTTGAGGGGATGGAGGGTAAGGGTGGGAAGGAAGGTGAGAGGTTGGGCAAAGGGAATTGAGATGAGGGAAGAGCAGAGGCAGGAGGGATGGAGAGAGAGGGAGAGGAAGGAGGAGGATGGGAAGGGAAGGGGAGAGTGAGGGAGGGGAGGGGAAGGGGTGAGAGATAGGTAGGGGAGGAATTGGGAGGGAGTGGAGGAGTGTAGGGGAAGGGGAGGAGGAGGAAGGAAAGGGTTAGAGGAGGGGATGGGGAGGGAGGGGGAGGGGTTGGGAGAGGGGTAGAGGGAAGGGGAGTGTGGAGGAATGGGCAAGAGGAGGATGAAGGGAGGGCTCCCTGACAAGGTCCTAGAGGGGAAGGTGGGGAGGGAGATGAGGAAGTGTGTAGGAGGGGGAGGGAGGAAATGGGAGGGAGGGAGGGGTATGTGTATAGGAGAGGGAAGAGGAAGAGGTAGGTGATGGAGGTGGAAGGAAATGTTGAGGGGAGAGAGGGAAGGGAGACATGTGTTGGGGAGGGATGAAAGGGAGGGTGGGATATGGGTCGGGGAGGAGGAGGGAGGTGCTCCCTCACTGGAGGAACCAGGCAGTCACAATGAGGACAGCCAAGACATGGGGCAGGGTGAACCTGCAGGAGGGAAGGGAGTTGTGAGGAGGAAGGGTAGGGTGAGGCTGGGGGCCAAAAGTCTGGTGTCACTGGTGGAGCCACTGAGAGGTGCTCTGGAATGGTCAGCCACTGATAGTACAACAAAAAAATCAGTCCGGGTCGATCTGAGCTGTTTGGTCAGGTGATTGGCTGAGACAGAGCTGAGTTTAGTCATCAAGCCAATCATAGTTGATATTCCGTCGTCAATCACTGTCCACTGGATCTGTGAAGTTCCCAAATGTGATGCCATATGAAGTTGTTGTGCTGTAGTCCAATGATGTACCCGGTGAAGTCACCCACTGGGGTTCCTCACGTGGAACAATCACTGAAGACACTGGGTGACGATGATGGTGGTGGGCCAATGGACGATGGCAGTCCACTGCAGACAATTGACGATGCTGTTGCTGGAGAAACAGCGATAGCTGAGAGAGGAAGAGGAGTCGATCACCACGGAGAAAGTCCAGGAGTCAATAGGTGCATTGGTGGAATCCATCACAGCCAAGGGCTTGGCCGTCAGTGTTGTCATTGTCCTGGAGCCAATCAAGAGACCAGTCTGGAGGGATCAGTTGGTGATATCAATCTCCCCAGGCCAATCATGGAACTGGGTTTGGATGGACCTGTTGATGACAACATTATCTTTGAACAAATTGCATCAGCTGGTTTGGATAACCTGGGGGGAGCAGGATAATGGATGGGGAGGGATCGTGGGGGGGATCCCATTCTGAGCAATCCCATGTGCCTACATTTGTCCTGTATCCCTCTGAACCTTTCCTATACATGTACCTGTCTGAGTGTCTGTTGTGTGAATAATTTTCCCCTCAGTCCTTACTAAATCTTTTTTTTGCCCCTAACCCTGTGTCCTCCGAAAATGCACAACCTCTCTCCATAAGTTGGTCTCACAAGTGCTAATAACTGTCTCACAAATCTCCTCAGCACTCTTTCCAGCTGAGCAGTATTTTCCTCTATCAAAGTGAGCAAAACTGAATACAATACTCCAGGTGAGGCCTCACTAATGTCATCATCAATTAGACCATGAGACCCGAAGACTCAGGAGCAGAACTCAGTGACTCAGCACCCTGAGTCTGATCTATTATTCCAACATGGCTGATTGAGTATCCCTCTCAACCACATTCTGCTGCCTTCTCCCTGTAACTTTTCATGCCACGACTAACCAAGAACCTATCAACTTCCATTTAAAATATACTCTATTACATGGTCCCACAGCCATCGTGGCAATGAATTCCACAGATTCACCATCCTGTTACTGAAGAAAATCCTCCTTATCACTGCTCTAAATGGATGCCCTCTATTCTGACGCCATGCCCTCTGGCCCTAGATCAGAAAGTATCCTTTTCACATTCTATCTAGACCTTTCAATATTCAACAGGTTTTAATGATATCCACTGTTATTTTTCCATGGCCATTAAAACGCCTCATATGTTAACCTTTTCATTGCTGGAATCCTTTTTGAGAAACTTCACTGGAAACTCTCCAATGCCAGCACATATTTTCTCAAAGCGGCCCAAAACTGCTCAGAATACTCCAAATTCGGTCTGACCAATGCCATATAAAGCCTCAGCATACATCTTTCCTTTTATATTCTAGTCCATTTGAAATGAATGCCAACATTGCAGTTGCCTTCGTGACAATCCACTCAACTCTCAAGTTAACCATTACGGAATCCTGTAGAAGTGCTTCCAAGGACCTTTACCCCTCTGATTTTTAAAATTTTCTCCCCATTTAGAAAATAGACTACACATTAATTTCTTCTACCCAAGTGTGTGACCAGACACTTCCCTGCAGTATATTCCATCTACTACTTCATTGCCTTTTCTCCCAATCTGTCCGAGTATTTCTGCACACACCTTGCTTGCTCTCAACTACCTGTCCTTCTGTCTATCTTTGTATCATCTGCAAAGCCAGATCCCTTTGTTCTACAACAATCCTCATTAATCTACCATTCACTGAGCACTAAGTGACAACTTTTTTTGCTCCACTTAACTAATTTAACCATTTTTTAAAAATATACTTATTGTAATTGACAGTTTTTATGATTCTGTGTGTTGCTGCCGCATAAACAACAGATTTCACGACACACAACATGCCAGTGATATTGAACCTAATTCTGATTCTGAATGCTGTCCACTCGACCAAAGATAGACCAGACCCTGGCACCCGGGAGGCAATATACCTTCCAGGAATCTCGATCCAGTCCACAGAACCTCCTTTCACTTCCCCTAACTCACAAATCCCATATTAACACAGCTTCCCTCAACACACCCCTTCCCTTCTCAGTCATAGAGTCAGACTCTGTGCCAGAGACCCGACCCCTGTGAGTATCCTTTGCTTGGTCATCCCCTCTAAGGATCCAGCATGAACTTGATTTTCCCAATCTACCTGCATATAGAAATCTCCCATCACGGTAGTAACATTGCTCTTATTACATGCCTTCTGTATCTCCCATTGCAATTTATATCCCACATTTGACTACTGATTGGGAGCCTGTATATAATCCCATCAGAGACCTGGCAGTTTCTTAATTCTACCACCAAACCCTACATCCCCCCCTCAAAGTTTCTGCAACTTCTGTTCCTAAGGATTGGATTTCATTTTTAACAGCAATGCCTCCCCACTCCCTCTGCCTGTCCTTTCAACACAATCTGTATTCTGGGATGTTAAGCTCCCAAATATGATCTTTAAGCAACAAACTCAATGATGTCGATAATGACATTCCTGCCAATCTCTAACTGTGCTACAAGATGAAATGCCTTATTCTGTATACTGCATGCATTCAAATTGTTATGCCGTTGGCCCCCTCCTTTGTGAAAATCGCAAGAACTCTAGTTAAGGGGGGTCAACTGACCCAAGAGAGAGAGACGTGCGGAAGACCACGTTCTCCCAAGAAGCAGAATAACGGTGACTTTGACTATTGTCTCATGGAGACCACGTGAAAAGCCCTCGGGCAAAGTGGGCTGGTTGAGAGAGAGATCGCATTACCTGCAACTTGATTGATACCTGCGATCCCGTGAAGAAGTATAAAGGCGGGTCTGAGGGGAGGACCCTCAGATGCACCTCAGATGCACCCAGCAGACGCACCCAGGAGACACGAGATCGATTCCCGTGGGAGCGGGACGCCATTTTGAAGGAAGCCACGTACGCTAGATTCCGACTTTGAATCTGTGGCTAAAACCAACGAAAGACTGCTTTTAAAAATAACAACGGGGAAGTCTGCTCCCCTGATTCCAAGGATTTGCTCTGCCAAGATGACGGGCAAGTGTGCATCTTTTCTAAATTATAAAGGAAAAAGCCTGCAAACTTCTGAGTGACTCTTAAGACTTCCGTTGGACTCAGTATTACCCCCTAGACAACTGTAGAGCTTATTTCTGATTGATTATGGTTACACCGGTGTTTTAGATTGAGTTTTGACGATCTGAATGTTTTGTATTAACCATACGTTTGTGCCCTTGTTGAATAAAACGTTTGAAAATAGTAGCATCCGACTCAGCTGATCCATCTATCTTTGCTGGTAAGTTACCTGGTTACGGGGTTTTCGTAACAAGTGGGGTTCTCGTCCCGGATTTGAAACCAAACGGGAGGGTCAGTGAATCGGGCTGTAAGTCCAAACTTAAATCTGGTTACGCAGGTAGCCAGACGGGAAACCAGCAAAGATGGATGTGTCGGAATTTAGGAGAAACCCGACGGTAGAGGCGCTAGGGAAGGCTACAAAATCAGACTTGGTAAATTTGGCGCAGGCATTAGACCTCACAGCGGTGAAGCCAGCAATGAAAAAGCAGGAAGTGCGAAGGGTCATACAACAGCATTACGTTGGGAAGAAGGTGTTTGCAGCTGAGGATTTGGAAAATATTCCCGAAAGGAGATTAGTGAGTGGGACAAATCAGGCAGAGTTGGAGAAAGCAAGGCTGGAACATGAGTTTAAAATAAAGCAGCTAGAAGTAGAAGCAGCTGAGAAGGCTGCAGAGAAAGAAGCCGACAGAGCTGAGAGGGAAAAAGAAGCCGAGAGAGCCGCAAAGGAAAAGGCTGTGGAAAGAGAGCATGTGTTCAAACTAAAGCAGCTAGAAGCAGAAGCAGAAGAGAAAGAGAAACAAAGGAACCATGAATTGGAGCTGGACAGGCGAAAGCAAGAGCGAAGAACTCAAGGGGAAGAGAGAGAGGAGGGGTTTGATATTAGTCGGGCGTTGAGGTTGGTCCCCCCGTTCGAGGAGACAGATGTTGATAGTTATTTCTTGCTTTTTGAAAAGGTGGCAGGGAATCAGCAGTGGCCCAGAGAGCAATGGGTGGCGTTGTTACAAAGTGTGTTACGAGGAAAAGCACAGTGGGTATATACCGCGCTGCCCCCGGAAAGGGACGGAAATTATGCTCAAGTAAAGGAGGCCATTCTCCGAGGTTACGAGTTAGTACCTGAGGCGTATAGACAAAGGTTCCGAAACTTAAAAAGAGGGTGGAATCAAACGTATACCGAGCTAGCCCATGAGAAGGGTGTGCTCTTGGACCGTTGGTGCACAGCTGAAAAGGTGGCCGAGAACTATGGGCGTCTCAGGGAGTTAGTTTTGATTGAGGAATTTAAAGGTTGCGTTCCGGAAGAGATCCGAATGTATTTAAAATGAGAGGACGAATCAGTCCATCTCAGAGATGGCTAGGGTCGCAGATGAATATGCCCTAACCCACAAGACAAAGTTTTCCTCGCCAAAAAGTTACCCGAGAGACCGTCGGAATGGTAGGGAAAGTCCGCCGGCTAAGGGAGAAACTCCGCCGGGAGCTAGCACAAAAAGTGAGGATAACAGACAGGAAACCTGGAGATCTCCTGGTTTAAACTGTTTTAATTGTGGAAAGGTGGGACATATTGCATCAAAATGCACTGCTCCGAGGAAGGAGTCGGAACGAGGGAAAGCGGCTATTTCCATAGGCTGTGTTGCA
The DNA here is from genome assembly GCF_048418815.1 of Hemitrygon akajei. NCBI lineage: Eukaryota > Metazoa > Chordata > Chondrichthyes > Myliobatiformes > Dasyatidae > Hemitrygon > Hemitrygon akajei. Next base: position 114,448,532 of record NC_133125.1, read on the forward strand.
TCGATCCGAAAATCGACAAGCAGGCCCCAGACAGATGGAATACAGGAGGGGCGGGAGACATTTAGGTCCGAAGGAACCGTGGCTTTGAAGGAAGGGGACCCCCCAATTCCCGTACGAATTTGGAGAGACAAGGGGGCGGAACTATCGTTAATTAGCCGTAATGTGTTAAAATTCGGCCCTCGCACGGGGGAGGTAGCCCTTAGAGGTATCGGGAACCGAACCGAGGTCGTGCCTTTGCATAGGGTCTTTCTAGATTGTGAGTTGGTGTCGGGACCAGTAGATCTGGGGGTCCTGCCGGAATTGCCAGGAGAAGGAGTGGACGTCCTTCTGGGTAACGACCTAGTGGGTGGGAAGATGGGTGCCGCCGTGAAGCTGACCACCTAGCCCGTGAGAGTTGAAGACCCTCCCTCAGAAAAAAAATTCTATCCCGCATGTGCGGTCACTCGCAGCATGTCGAAAAGGGCCACTGAGACCGAGAGCGGGTGGAATCTGGCCAGTTTTGATTTGGCCGAAACTTTTTTACCGACTCTGTACCAACGAGAGTCCGAGGAAAGGAAAACGGAGAGTAGGGAGGAACGAGTGGGAAATCGGGAAGAGGTAGACCGGTCCTTAGCCAGAAGAGAGTTTGTACGGGAACAGAATGGTGACAAGGAGCTGGTAGCCTTGAGAGAGTCGGTTCTCTCCGAGACTGAACTGGAGGCAGAGCCAGAGGGTTATTATCTCCAGGAGGGGGTGTTGATGAGGAAGTGGAGACCCCCTGCGGTGCAGGCCGATGAGGACTGGGCGGTGCTACATCAGATAGTAGTCCCGAAAGTATATCGGGACGACATTCTTGACTTAGCCCATAAGGGACCTTTAGGCGGGCATTTAGGAATAAAGAAGACCGTGGAGCGGGTTCAGAGAGAATTCTATTGGCCCAATCTCAGAAAAGATGTTACTGAGTATTGTAAAAGATGTCATACCTGCCAGGTGGTGGGTAAGCTGAATCAAGTTATCCCTAAGGCCCCCCTCCGACCTATTCCCGCATGTGAGGAGCCTTTCTCCCGAGTCATTGTGGATTTTGTGGGACCCTTACCTAAAACTGCGAGTGGGCGGCAGTATATCATGACCCTGATGTGTGCCGCTACACGATTTCCCGAGGCCGTGCCTCTGGGTAGTATTAGGACCTCTGCGGTGGTGAAGGCCCTTATCAAATTCTTTACCACCGTGGGGCTACCCAAGGAGATACAATCAGACCAGGGAAGTACATTCACGTCGAGCGCATTTCGGCAGATGATGACCCAGCTCGGGGTGAAGCAGATTATGGCCTCTGCATACCACCCGGAGTCACAGGGAGCATTGGAAAGGTTCCACGCTACCCTAAAGACCATGCTTAAAGCTTATTGCCAGGAGAACGTTCGAGACTGGGATGAGGCTTTACCCCTTTTGTTATTTGCCGTACGAGATACAGTGCAGTGCTCCCTGGGGTTCAGTCCGTTCGAGCTGGTTTTTGGTCACAGGCCCAGGGGACCCCTAACCCTACTGAAAGAAAAATGGTCTAACCCGACCGCCCAAGTCAGTGTGGTCGACTATGTGCTGAAATTCCGGGAAAGGCTGTGTCAAGTATGCGCCTTGGCAAACGAAAACCTTAAAGCCTCTCAGGAAAAAATGGGTCAGTGGTATAACAAGAGAGCGAGAGAACGAGAGTTTCACGTGGGCGACCGGGTCCTGGTCCTATTCCCGGTAGCTACTCACCCCCTGGGGGCGAGGTTTCAAGGACCATATACAGTGCGTAAGGAAATAGACTCGCTGAATTACGTGATCGAAACCCCCGACCGACGAAAGCCGACCCAGTTAGTTCACGTGAACATGATAAAAGGGTATCACGAACCCACCCCCACGGTTGTTGGCGCGGCCATGAAAGCCGATGAGGTAGGGGGGGATGGTAAGGAGGAACCAGAACGGTTCGACAGGATAGGTATAGTCCCTGCCAGATTAGAGAACTCTGTCGTATTGGCGAATCTTGCGGGTAAAGTTGGCCACTTAAAGCCTGAACAGCAGGAGCAGGTAATACAGCTCGTTAACCGGGATGCAGACTTATGCCCAGATGTTCCCCGAAGGTGTAATGGGACGCAACATGATGTGATAGCTACCTCAACCCAACCTATTAAACAAGCCCCTTATCGGATGAATCTTGAAAAGAGCCAGCTGGTAGAGAAGGAGATTGAACATATGCTAGCTGCTGGGATAATCCGCGAATCCTCTTCCGCGTGGGCTTCTCCTTGCGTGGTTGTCCCAAAGCCGGACGGGACCATAAGATTCTGTACCGATTATCGGAAGGTCAACGCGGTTACCCAGACCGATGCTTACCCTCTTCCCCGGGTGGATGATTGCATTGATCAACTGGGGAAGGCAAGGTACATCACAAAAATTGACTTGCTAAAGGGGTACTGGTGCGTTCCTTTAACGGACAGGGCTCGAGAGATTTCAGCCTTTATCACCCCGTCTGGGTTGTACGAGTACAACGTTATGCCATTTGGGATGAAAAATGCCCCAGGGACATTTCAGCGGATGATAGACGCTGTGATAAAGGGGTTAACCCACACCAAGGCTTATCTTGACGATGTGGTAGTTTGGAATGACACCTGGGAGGAGCATCTGGGGGCTGTAGAAAGTTTGTTTACCCGAATGTCGGCAGCCCACCTTACTGTAAACCTCGCCAAGAGTGAGTTTGGTCATGCCACGATCACCTATCTGGGGTATGTGGTGGGAGACGGGCAGTTGGCCCCTGTGCAGGCGAAGGTCCGGGCTATTTCCGAGGTCCCGGTACCCTCCAATAAAAGGGCCCTGAGGAGGTTTCTGGGCATGGTGGGATACTATCGGAAATTCTGTAAAAATTTTGCGGACATTGCGCTCCCCCTTACAAAATTACTGCAGAAGGAGGAAAAATTTGAGTGGGGTCATTCTTGTCAGAATGCCTTTGAAAAGTTAAAAGCCGTATTGTGCCATGACCCGGTGTTAAAAGCGCCCGATCTGTTAACCCCCTTCTCCTTGGCCACGGACGCCAGCGATGAGGCGGCAGGAGCAGTCCTATTGCAGCAAGCAGGGGATGGAGTGGAGCACCCGGTAGCATATTTCTCTCGGAAGGTCAATAGACACCAGAGGAATTACTCTACCGTGGAAAAGGAATTGTTAGCGCTTGTGTTAGCGATACAACATTTTGAAGTGTACATTTGTCCAGCGCAAAGACCCCTAGTGGTCTATACCGATCACAACCCGCTGGTATTCTTGAACAATATAAAAAATAAAAACAGAAGGTTATTAAGCTGGAGTCTGATGCTACAAGAATTTGATATTAAGATCCAGCACATAAAGGGGAGTGATAATGTGCTAGCGGATTGTTTATCCAGGTGCTGAATTAAGTATACGATGTATGGCACGGTAGGGTAAGGTATTAAAGAAAAGGGGCACTGTACTTGTTACCTGTTTAGATACTGACTTGAATGTATAACAGTAGTACTCTGTGAAGAGAAAAGCTTGTGTAGTATGTAGATTCAAAAAGAAAGAGAGAGAAAAAAATCCGGTGTCAACCTGTTTTTAACTGCTGGTTAAAAACCCATTATGGGGGGAGGTGTTATGCCTTTGGCCCCCTCCTTTGTGAAAATCGCAAGAACTCTAGTTAAGGGGGGTCAACTGACCCAAGAGAGAGAGACGTGCGGAAGACCACGTTCTCCCAAGAAGCAGAATAACGGTGACTTTGACTATTGTCTCATGGAGACCACGTGAAAAGCCCTCGGGCAAAGTGGGCTGGTTGAGAGAAAGATCGCATTACCTGCAACTTGATTGATACCTGCGATCCCGTGAAGAAGTATAAAGGCGGGTCTGAGGGGAGGACCCTCAGATGCACCTCAGATGCACCCAGCAGACGCACCCAGGAGACACGAGATCAATTCCCGTGGGAGCGGGACGCCATTTTGAAGGAAGCCACGTACGCTAGATTCCGACTTTGAATCTGTGGCTAAAACCAACAAAAGACTGCTTTTAAAAATAACAACGGGGAAGTCTGCTCCCCTGATTCCAAGGATTTGCTCTGCCGAGACGACGGGCAAGTGTGCATCTTTTCTAAATTATAAAGGAAAAAGCCTGCAAACTTCTGAGTGACTCTTAAGACTTCCGTTGGACTCAGTATTACCCCCTAGACAACTGTAGAGCTTATTTCTGATTGATTATGGTTACACCAGTGTTTTAGATTGAGTTTTGACGATCTGAATGTTTTGTATTAACCATACGTTTGTGCCCTTGTTGAATAAAACGTTTGAAAATAGTAGCATCCGACTCAGCTGATCCATCTATCTTTGCTGGTAAGTTACCTGGTTACAGGGTTTTCGTAACAAAATGTAAAAACTTCAGTCCTGTACTCATCATTTTCAATTTTGCCTCTACCTGTATGTTGCAATTCACCTCTGCAGTTTGCCCTATTATCTGCCTGTCCTTCCTCTGTCTCACTACACAATGCATCCACTTCTATACCAATTGCCCCACCCTAATCCGCATCATTCCAGTCCCCGTCCCTGTGCCAAATTAATTTAAACACTCCCCAACAACACTTGCAAACCTCCCAGCAAGGATTTTTGTTCTCTTCAGGGTCATATATAACATGGAGGCTGTGGGCTCGAAAGCAGAGTGTCATCACTGCCTGAGATATACTAGACCCAAGCACTGGAAACTGTTCAATGTAATTCACAAACACAGTCATTAAGTAGTTGTGTTCTGATGTAATGATATCAGTCTCAAACTTTTGCTTTGTTCATAATGGAAATAAAGGGCTTCGGTTTTTGTTTCGGACATAAAACTACTTTCAGAAAACCCTACATTGGTGACCCTTACACTTTAGGACATTTCTAGAGTGACTCAATGACGTGTTGACCAACGCAGTCGCTCTGAAGTTGCCGGAGATTAGGGAGCAGCATGCTACCGTGTCGTTTTCACAAGTGGAAACTCCATTCCTGCTGCAATAAATCACCTTGGGCAATACCAAGTTTTACTCCGTCATTGCATCACTAAGAAGTTCCACTGCAGACAGAGTGGGGAGTCGACTAGAGACCCTCCTGTACCTGAGAAATACAGCATGTCCCTTTGAAAATTCACTGTCAGAGTTTTGGACCTCCTGAGTCTGAGCACACCAAACAGTTGCGCTCCTTGATCAGACTGTGTGAAGCTAAGCCTTAAGATAATATGGACCACACATGTTACCTCTCCTGGGCAACCACCAGCCTTGTTTTATTTTTAAACACCTCTTAAGACAATGAATGCCTGTTGAGTTTTGCACAGTCCTCACTAATCCACCCGTGACGTACTATAAGGAGTTGGGTAAATTGGCCAATCGTCTACACTCATCCACACAGAGGTACATCGTTGCTCCTCTTTTCCCTGTCTCAATAAACCCTGTCAGCAGAGCCTCCAGTGGACTCAGGCCTGCGGCTCCGAACCGGACAATGTCGGCTCTCTGGTTTTACCGCACACGCTTCGGCATGAACACCAAGCAGTGCCAGCCACCGTGCAGCTTTGGCAGTGCTTGCACATCGGGAGATCAGAGGTCTCCGAGCACCATGAACTCCAGTTGCCAGGGTCGTCCACTGTTCATTATGGACACACTTTCAGAGTGACATATCCTGTGTCACGGCCACTCGAGTGAGTGTGCTGTCAGTGATGATAAGTTCAGAGAGTGACAGACCCTCACTGGAGGACTCCAATGGCAGCAGGATCGGGACGTTTGGGACACGATGCCTGGCGCTCTGCTTTAGTGGACGATACTACACACGGGACTTTGCCTGCCTACAGTTGTTAGATTTCCACTCGGCACAGATTGCTTGTCTGCCAAAGACTAGTAGCATATCTAAAGAAATACCTGCTTGTGGACGCAAAGGACTTTGGGTCGTTAGACTGTACTCACAGTAAGTTCCCCTGGGGGTACAGGGACTGTACCTAAGCCATGCACTACCAACAAGTGAATTCACTCGTCCGCTTGGCAAATTCCCAAACCTCACAAACCCACATTTACCACCACAGTCACAAAGCATGTGGTTGAGCTCAACATTTCCACAACTGGCTCGACGGTCTATGCCCATGCTCGTAGATTGGTGCCTGGGTGCTCTCAGGATCATCCCAAAGCTGCTGTTATAAACCTATTTGGCCCGTTTGATATTCTGTGCAGCCGTTTGGGCTGGAAAATGCAGTATGGACTTCCGAGCAACTCATGAACTGTGTGTTAAAACACTGAGAGATTTTATTTTGGTTTACCTGGATGACACACAGCACTGTGCAAAAGGCAATTATGTGTTGCAAGGGTGCCTGAAACTATTGTATAATACTGTAAATTCACTCAAATAGGAGGTGGTTGGGAATCAGAAATAAGAGTGCTTAGCTTTGTACCAACTCAGGAGAATTAAGTGGTATTAAGTTGTAACTGGAAAACATAATAAACAGTACCGAGCAAATGTCTGAGTCACCCTTGCTACAGATACGTGTGTCTAAGTCCTTTTCACAGTACTGTACCTGTCACCAGTGCATCCAAAACCGAGCACTTATCACATCTCCACTTACTTTTCAAACTCTTCAGCGATTGTGGGCTGATTATTAACCCCATTGAATACCAGTTCAGGTTGTCAACCACTGACTTTCTCAGCCACTACATCTCTGCAGCTGGTGTGACCCCCTTGAAATCAAAAGTCGCTGCTATTATGAACTTTCCACTGAACCCCCCCCCCAAAAAAAAAATACTGCAAGTGTTTTTTGTTTTGGTGAATTTCTATCACTTTTTCGTTCCACGAGTTGTTGAAATTATGATCGCTCCCCTAATTTAGTTCCTATAATCACATGTTTGAATGGTCAGCAAACATGACCAGAGCATTTGACAACACAAAATAAGTTCTTTTGAACATAAACCAACTGGCACATTTGCTTCCAAAAAAATGTAGGGGGGGGGTGTGAGAGGATGTGGGTGCTCTGTAATGTAATGTAATGGGTGACAGATGAGACATTTTTCACAATGGAAACTGTTCTACACAATTCACAAACACCATCAATGAGTTGTTGTGTTCACTCTAAGAGAGAGTATCAGATGTAATGACATCAGTGTGAGGTAACAGCTTTTGTTTTGATCATAATGGAAGTAAAGAACTGCAGCTTTTGCTAATCACACAAAATGACTCTGTGTCGGGGTGGATCCCCAGCTGTCGTTGGCCAGAATTGACCATATGGACTGGGCCCTCTCCAGTGCTAGCACAGTAACTCCGATCAATGCCAACTGAGCCTGGAGCCGGAGCAGGGACAGGATGACTGGACATGAAGGTCCAACCAGGGGAACCCATCATCAAATTTCACCAAGAAACAATCAGACCAAACAATTTCAGGCAGGACTGGTTGGGATTACAAACACCCATCAGCACACAGAAATGGCAACTTTTAAAATTAGATACAAGTCAAGTCAAGTCAACTTTTATTGTCATTTCGACCATAACTGCTGGTACAGTGCATAGTAAAAATGAGACAACGTTTTTCAGGACCTTGGTGTTACATGACACAGTACAAAAAACTAGACTGAACTACATAATTAAAAAAAACACAGAGAAAGCTACACTAGACTACAGACCTACACTGGACTGCAATGTAAAAACAATTTTATCATTGGAAGGGTGAACCCACTGACGCCAGGATGGATGGGATGGAAATGGTCCTCAGACAAGAGGGGTGGTTTCACACTGTCTCCATGACTCAGTCAGTTTGTGGAGGGGAATGGGAGTGGTAATTGAGCTAACACAGTGAGGTGGAAGGGATGCAGAGGTACTAACCTGAGGAGTACTGAATACAGTCGGCACCTGCTGTCTTGGGCTGGAATTCTGTAGTGGTCACTCTCAGCTTCATCTCTGGTTCAAATGGTTAAAATCTGTGTTGTCTTCTGCACAATCATGTGTCATGGTTTCCAGCACTCTTGTCCCTCAAGGAGAAGAAACAAAAAGTAAATTCAAGCAACACACAGAAAACACTGGAGAAACTCAGCAGGCCAGGCAGCATCTAAGTAAAAGATTCAGGCTGAGACCCTTCATCATGAAAGGAAACAAAAGAGAGGAAAAGAATCCACTGGCTTACAACTAGACAACAACAGGAACATTTACATTTTGAGTCACAGATCTACACTGCATGTGAACTCATCCACACATTTTTCACTATCCTGTCCACATGTGTCACAACTTTTAGGGAGCACTGTACTTTACCCCTCGGTGTCTCTGTTCTACAACTCTCTTTGGGCCCTGCCATTCACTCTGTATGTTCTACTCCGGTTTAACTCCCAAAATCATACTTGTCCAGTTACGTTCAACCTGCCCTTTCTTGACCCACTTTGCCAGATGGTCTCCATCCCATTTTAACCTCAGACAACCCTCACCCTCACCACACACTCTTTTTGGTGTCTTTTTGTTCACTCATTATTTGACATGAAATTCTAGAACGTAAAGAGAAATACCTGAACGAGCTGTCGTCGGATCTTTTGAACCATCTGTGTAGATATGTAAGAATCCATAATATCTGTCCTGTGTACACATTTGTCTCGGGTCTCCAGCGGACCAGAGTTTAAATCCTGTGGTGATGTTGCATCTCATTATAATGTGTCTGCTGATGTCACTGTGGCTTTATGATGTCAGGGTTTGTCCTCTCCCTGAGGGGTCACACCACAACATCTCCATATTTAGTAAAAGCCTTTGTCACTAGCTGGGTTACAATAATGTGATGAGAGTGAAATAAATAATTGGTTTTCAGAATCAGAATTTCAGAATCAGGAATCAGGTTTATTATCACCAGCATGTAATGTGAAATTTATTAACTTAGTAGTAGCAGTTCAATGCAATACATAATCTAGCAGAGAGAAAAGAATAATAAAATATAAAGTAAATCAATTACATATATTTAATAGATTTTTAAAAAGTGCAAAAACAGATATACTGTATATTAAAAAAATGAGTGTCCAAGGATTCAATGTCCATTTAGGAACCGGATGGCAGAGAGGAAGGAACTGTTCTTGAATCACTGAGTATGTGCCTTCAGGATTCTATACCTCCTACCTGATGATAACAGTGAGAAAAGGGTCTGCTCTGGGTGCTGGAGGTCCTTAATATTGGACGTTGCCCCTCTGAGGCACCGCTCCCTAAAGATTTCCTGTGTACTTTGTAGGCTAGTACCCAAGATGGAGATGACTAGATTTACAAACTTCTGCAGCTTTTTTCAGTCCTGTGCAGTAGCCCCTCCATACCAGACAGTGATACAGCCTGTCAGACTGCTCTCCACTGTACAACTATAGAAGTATTCGAGTTTATTTTTTGACATGCCAAATCTCTTCAAACTCGTAATAAAGTATGGCCACTGTTTTGCCTTCTTTATGACTACATTGATATGTTGGGACCAGGTTAGATCCTCAGAGATCTTGATACCGAGGAACTTGTAGCTGCTCATTCTCTCCACTTCTGATCCCTCTATGCGGATTGGTATGTGCTCCTTCATCTTTCCCTTCCTGAAGTTCACAATCAGCTCTTTGGTCTTACTAACATTGAGTGCCAGGTTGTTACTGCGGCACCACTCCACTAGTTGGCATATCTCACCCCTGTATGCCCTCTCGTCACCACCTGAGATTCTACCAACATTAGTAAAGTTGTAGATGGTTTTGAACTATGCGTAGCCACCCAGTCATGTGTATACAGAGAGCAGAGCAGTGGGCTAAGCTCACACCCCTGAGGTGCACCAGTGTTGATTGTCAGCAATCCTCACAGACTGTGATCTTCCGGTTAGGAAGTCGAGGATCCAACTGCAGAGGGAGGTGCAGAGGCCCAGGTTTTGCAACTTCTCAATCAGGTTTGTGAGAATGATGGTATTAAGTACTGACCTATAGTCAATGAACAGCATCCTGACATAGGAGTTTGTGTTGTCCAGGTGGTCTAAAGCCACGTAGAGAGCCTTTGAGACTGCATCTGTTGCTGACCTATTGTGGCGATAGGCAAATTGCAATGGTTCCAGGTCCTTGCTGAGGCAGAAGTTCAGTCTAGTCATGACCAACCTCTCAAAGCATTTCATCACTGTTGATGTGAGTGCTACAGGGCAATAGTCATTAAGGCAGCCCACATTATTTTTCTTAGGCTCTGGTATAATTGTTGCCTTCTTGAAGCAACTGGGAAGTCGTCTGTAGCAGTGAGAGGTTGAAAATGTCCTTGAATACTCCCGCTAGTTGATTGGCACAGGTTTCCAGAGCCTTACCAGGACCTTCTGTCTTACGAGGGTTCACTGTCTTTAAAGACAGCCTAACTTTGGCCTCTGAGACAAAGATCACAGGGTCATCAGGTGCAGCTGGGATCTTCATAGCTGTAGTTGTGTTCTCCCTTTCAAAGCATATGTTACGCCCCTGAAAAACGGGGAGAAATAATCACGACAAGACGTGAGATGGTTTCTTCATTGAGAATTTACTCAAGTGAAGAAAGTACCGCGATGTCCCCTGGGTATGTGGGTGGAGACAGAAGCAATCGACCTCAGGCTAGCAGATCAAGGCTACTCTGCAGATCACTGATAATACTATTAGGGCTTAACTTACACAATAAAGAATGAAAGAAACAATGAAATGAATTAAATACCTTTTAGTATTTTAGCTCTTTTTAACATGCGTTTTCACTGTTTTAAAACAATTTTTGAACTTAACAGATCTTTAGTGTCTTATCCTTTAACTTGTCACACACTCCCCTACAAAAATAAATGTTGTCCCAACATTAAGCAATTTTCCCTTTTCCCTTTTTTTGCAGTCTCTCATGAACTTGGCACTGAAGACCTTCTGTGAGTTGGTACTCAAGGGTCAAGGGTCACAGTTTGATGACTGTCAACAGTCCATAATCACAGGGCCTCAGTCCATGTTTGGTGACGAGCCGCTGAAACAGTCTATAAGCAGTCTTTCAACAGTCCATCAGTCTCTCATGGCAATGATCTACAGAAACAGTCTATGAATTGCCCATGACGTTAGTCAGACATCTAGCCTGTAGGATCACACTGGCTGGCGTCCCTACATGGGGGGGGGGGGTGGGGGGGGGCGCTGGGAGTAGTATGGCTGTACGGGTGGCAGCCATGGGACCAGTCCTGGTGCATGGTAGAGAGGCACACCTGAGGTGCTGGCTCCTCAGGTTCAGTAGCAGCACTTGATGAAGAAGAGGGGTGTGAGGAATGCTCATTAGGCAGATTTCCAGCAGGTAAGTCTGTTTCCTCAGCAGATGCACTAAACTCCTCCAGCTGATCCCCTTCAGGAGGCTGCGATGGTGGTGCAACAGGAGCTTGCATTTCAACTCTCCCTTCTGCTGGTGGGTGCCTGTGTTCAGGCTCCATCTCTGGTTCACCAAATGTATCTTTTCTTACTGCTGGCACCGTGGGGGGCCAGAGTGGCTCATAATGAAGCTCATACTCATCCTCACTGTCCTCATCCGATTCCTGAGTTTGATGTGCAGGCTGGTGTCTCTTTTTCCATCTCCCCTGGTCGTTTGTAGCTATCTCTGGTTATGTCTCAAAAGGTAAGTGATCACAGGGCATTAGTAAGTTTCTGTGCAGGACTCTGGAGCGTCCCTTACCCCTTTCTGGTCTCAGTTCATAAATTGGCAGGTCTGACCCCATTTGTCTCACTACTGTGTGGATTGTGTCCTCCCAATAGTTTCGGAGTTTACCTGGTCCTCCTCTGGGTGTCAGGACACGCTCACCGGGTTATAGCACTGACCTCCTTACTTTTGTGTCATTGTGCCTCTTACTGCTTTCGGCAGCCCTTTGAGCATTTTGGTTTACAATGGCGTATGCTTCCTCCATACCTTGTTTCCATTTGTCCACATAATTCCGCTGATCGCAGGAACCTGGCTCTGTGTGCAGTCCAAAGAGCATATCAACTGGCAGCCTGGGTGATCTCCCGGACAGGAGGTAAAATGGTGAGTAGCCTGTCACTTCACAGCGTGTACAGTTACAGACGTACACCAGTTTGTTCAGGGACGCCTTCCAGTTTGATTTCTGTGTCTCCGTCAGTGTCCTTAGCATTTGCAACCATGTCCTATTCATGCGTTCCGCTTGACCGTTCCCTATCGGGTGATAGGGCGTTGTTCTGGACCCCGCCACTCCACTGAGCTTCTTTAACTAACTGGACACCTGATTCTCGAACTCTCCTCCTTGGTCATGGTGGATGCGAGAGGGGAAGCCAAACTTCAGGGCATAGTCATTGAAGATGAGATTTGCAGCAGTTTTAGACAATAGACAGTAGGTGCAGGAATAGGCCATTCGGCCCTTCTAGCCAGCACCGCCATTCACTGTGATCATGGCTGATCATACACTATCAGTACCCCGTTCCTGCCCCGATTTTTCCCTGACTTTGATGTGGTTGCGTATGCCTGAGCAAAATGTGTGAAATGATCAACAATAACAAGGATGTACTCATATCCACCTTTACATCGGTCGAGATGGAGGAAGTCAATACACACCAATTCAAATGGCTGGGTTGTCACAATATTTGTCAACGGGGCCCTGGTATCGTGGCAGGGTTTCTTCTGTTTTAGACAAGTGCAGGCTTTGGTCACATAGTGCTCTACTTCTGATTGCATATATGGCCAGAAGAAGCAGTCACACACTAAAGATACTGTGCGATCAACGCCTTGGTGTCCCTGATTGGCCATGGGATCCAAGGTTAAGGGAGGAAGGCTGGGGAGTGTGGCTGAGGAGTGGAAAAAAAGTATCAGCTATGATTGAATCACAGGGCAGACTTGATGGGCCAAATAGCCTAATTCTGCTCCTATGTCTTATAGTTTTATGGTCTTATGGTCTTTATTATTTTCACAATTTGTCCTCTTTTGCTCCCATTTTTTGTAATTCTTTGTTGTTCAGAAGTTCTTATCTGTCTCGTTATTTTCCTCTAAATGCTTCAAGAAAACAAATCTCATGATAGCATATATTGTCACACATACTGTGATAATATATTGACTTTGAACTTCGAGAATTTGCAGATGGAATTCAAACCAAAGAAATGTGAACTGTTTCACTTTAGAAAATCTAATTTAATGGCAGAAAATAGGGTTAATGGAGGATTCTTCACAGTGTGGAGGAGCAGACTGATGTTGGGCTCCATGTCCATAGATTCCTCAAAGATGCCATGTAGGATGTTAGCCTTGTTAAGAAGTCGTATGGTATGCTGCCCTTCAATAGTTGGGGGCTTAGGTTTAAGAGCTCTGAGCTAATGTTGCAGCTCTATAAAACCTTAGTAAGATCACACTTGAAATATCATGTTCAGTTCTCGTGGCCTCATTATTTGAAGAATATGGGATGTTTAGAGAGGTGCAGAGATTTATTTGGATGCTGCCTGAACTAGCATCCATAACTCATGAGGATAGGTTGAGCGAGTTAGGACTTTTCTCTTTGGAGTGAAAGAGGATGAGAGGTGACTTGATAAAGATATACAAAATGATAGGAGGTTTAGATTGAATGGCTAGCCAAAGACTTCTTTCTCAGGGTAGAAATGGCTACCACGAGGAGCATAATTTTAAGGTGTATGTAGGAATGTATATGGGGTGGATGTCAAAGGAAAGTTTTTATACAGAGGGCAATGGATGCACAGCGAATGGTGGATGCATGGTATCAAGCGTTGTGGTAGAGGTAGTTACTGTACATTAGGAGTGTTTAAGACACTCTTAGATCAAAAAATGAAGGGCTTTGTAGGAGGGAAGGGTTAGATTCTTCTTAGAGTATTCTAAAAGGTCAGCACAATGTCATAGGCTGAAGGGCCTGTACTATGTTGTAATGTTCTGTGTTCTATGTAACTTGTAAACTTGATTTGATGCAAATAATAAATTAGGATGATTGATATTATTCTTAATATCTCCAATTTTTGTTCACTTGTTTGTAAGCTCACATTTGCAACAAATTAAAAACTATTGGAAATGATACTTAATTTTTTCTTCTGTATACATAATTCATGACCACATAAGAGCCAGTTTAATTTTGGCCTCAGTGTCATCTGCATAATTATTGTTACAAATAATAGCAATGTTCATTTTTCCATACTTATCAGGCATGTATTCAGTGGATGCATTGTGCTCTACCCACAGCCACAGCTGACAGGAATCCCACACGAACGCCATTCTGATCTGGATGTAGAGGGCCTACTTTGTTGGCATGGAGATAGGGCATTCCTTCCACAGGGCATCCTTTAGTATTATATGCATGGTCTTGAAAGTTCAGTTTCATTCCAAATACTCCACAAGACCATAAGACAAAGGAGAAGAATTAGGGCATTCAGCCCATTGAGTCTGCTCTGCCACTCCATCACGGCTGATCGGAGATCCCACTCAACCCCATATACTTGCCCTCACCATGTCCTTTAATGCCCTGACTAATCAGAAAACTATCAACATCTGCTTTAACTATACCCAGGGACTTGGACTTCACTGCAATCTGTGGCAGAGCATTCCACAGATTCACTACTCTCTGGCTAAAAATATTCCTTCTTATTCTGTGCTAAAAGGTTGCCCCTCAATTATGAGTGTCTGCCCTCTAGTTCTAGATACCCACACCGTGGGAAACATCATCTCCATATCCACCATATCTAGTCCTTTCAACATTCATTAGGTTTCAACCTGATCCCCCTGCATTCTTCAAAAATCCAGTGAGTACAGGCCCAAAGCCGCCAAACCCTGTTTTTTCAATTCCAGCTGTCAAGGGCAATGGATTCCCAAGAGTTGATGGGATGGTACATTTTTCAAGAAAGCTTTAAGCAATTCCTTGAATCTTTTCCTCTATCCTTTTGGTAATCTCTTGTTTAAACTATTCTCCAGATAATAAGTATTCTTTTTAAAATAGATGAATTTTCTAAAACATTGACTATGCTACAAGTGCTTAATTAGGCATTCCATGTGCTGCTCTCATAAGATTTAGCTATCAAAGATGGAAGTGAGGTTGGGTTTAATAATTCATTGTATGGATGAATTTTATATATAGTTTATATACACACTGAATACAATAAGGAATATCTGCTTGTGTAAGTTTACAAGTTTTTTGTTTATTAGGTTGCATGATTTTGGTTTGTGCAAAGTAAAAATGCCAATAAACCAAAGGCTATTAATCTCTGCTCAGTAAAATGTTAATGACTAATAATCTAAGAAGTTGGATGTAATTGAAAGATGGGGAATCAGCAAATAGCTTTCAAATATGTAATGTGTCATAATAAGACATCTTGAACCAATACAGTAAATGCAGAGTTAAAATGTTTAAATTACGTGCTGTATGTAATAACTTCAAAATTTATTCCAACATGAAAATGAAAATAGAGGAAAATGAAGGAAGAAATAGCAGCATATTGTATGTTTTACAAACACCAGTAGCACTTACATCTCTGGTGATGAAGTGATTTGAGAGGTTGGTTATGTCTAGATTTAATTCCTGTCTCAGCAATGACCTGGGCCCACTGCAATTTGCCTATCGCCACAATAGGTGTATGGTGGATGCCATCTTATTGGCTCTTCATATGGCCTTGGATCCCACCTGGACTATACAAATCCCTAGGACAGGATCCTGTTTATTGACTAGAGGTAGATGTTTAACACAATCATTCCCGCAGTTCTAATAAAAAAAAAGCTCCTGAATCTGGGCCTCTGCAACTGGATCTTTAAATTTCTATGCAGAAGACCACAATCTGTGCGCGTCAAAAATAACATCTCCACCTCACCGACAATCAATACTGGTGTACCTTAAGGGTGTATGCTTGACCCACTACTCTACACAATCTACACCCATGACTGCATGGCTAGGCACAGGTCAAGTGCCACCCCAAATTTGCTGCTGATACAACCACTGTCGGCAGAATTTCAACTGGATATGACCTAGCGTAGAGGAGTGAGGTGGATCCGCTACTTGAGTGGTATCGCAACGACAATGTCACATTCAACATCAGCAGAAAGGGTAAGATGAGGGAACACACGCCAGTCCTCATTGAGGGATCAGCAGTGGAAATGGTGAGCAATTTCAAGTTTCTGGAAGTCAACATCTCTGCAGGTCTATCTTGGACCCGACATATCAATGCATTTACTTAGAAGGCACAGGATCGAAGTAACCTGCAGAGAGTTGTAAATTTAGTCAGCTCCATCATGGAACTAGCCTTTGTAATATCCAGGACATCGTCAAAAAGTGAAGTCTCAAAAAGGTGGTGTCCATCATTAAGGACGCCCAACACCTAGGTCATGCCTAATTTACATTGCTACCATCAGGAAGGACGTTCAGAAGCCTGAAGGCACACACTCAACAATACACAAATAGCTTTTCCCCTCTGCCAACCAATTTCTGAATGAACATTGAACCTCATGAACACTACCTCACTATTTTTTATTTCAATTTTTGCACTATTTATTTTATATATGTATATAGTAATTTACATTTTTTCTGTTATTATGTATTGCAGTATTCTTCTGCTGCAAAGACAACAAATTTCTTGACATATGCAGGTGATATTAAAGCTGATTCTGATTCTGATCTGTGACTTGAATCAATTCAGCTTACAGTAGGTTTATTGTTATTTGCACAGATACAGTACAGACACAGAATATAAATTATACTTAAAATATTTAAGACAGTTATGAAACAGAGAACAAAGTCTGTGCTAAAACAGGACCTTGATAAAAAACAAAGAAGACAAAATCAGTGACAGTTCTAAGGAAGCATTATACCATAAGACTATAAGATAGGACCTGAATTTGGCCATTTGACCCATCGAGTCCGCACTGCCATTCAATCATGGAATCATGGCTGATCTTTTTACCCTGGCCCTCTCCTGGTAACAGATTCCACAAGTTCACCACCTTTTGGCTTACGAAATTTCTTCACATCTCTGTTTTAAATGGACACCCCTCTATCCTGAGGCTATGTCCTCTAATCCAAGATTTCACAACCGTGGGAAACATCCTTTCCACATCTACTCTGTCTAGGCCTTTTAACATT
Organism: Hemitrygon akajei; assembly: GCF_048418815.1. NCBI lineage: Eukaryota > Metazoa > Chordata > Chondrichthyes > Myliobatiformes > Dasyatidae > Hemitrygon > Hemitrygon akajei. The sequence goes on from NC_133125.1 coordinate 114,465,542, forward strand.
TGAAAGGTTTCAATAAGGTTTCCCCTCATCCTTCTAAATTCCAGTGAGCACAGGCCCAGAGCCATCAAATGTTCCTCATATGATAATCGTTTCATTCCCAGAATCATTCTTGTGTACCTCCTCTGAACCCTCTGCAATGCCAGCACATCTTTTCTAAGAGGAGGAAACAAAAAATCTATTCACAATACTCAAGGTGAGGTCTAACCAGGGCCTTATAAAGCCTCAGCATCACATCCCTGCTCTTTCATTCTAGACCTCTTGAAATGAATACTAACATTGCATTTCCTACCTCACCACAAACTCAAAATATAAGTTAACCTTTATTTCCAAGTTCCTTTGCATCACAGATAATTAGATTTTCTCCCTGATTAGCAAATCATCTGCACATTTATTTCTTCCACCAAAGTGCATGACCATGCATTTTCCAACATTTTATTTAATTTGACACTTTCTTGCCCATTCTCCTAAGATGTCTAAGTCCTTCCACAGTCTTCCTGTTTCCTCAATACTACCAGCCCCTCAATCAATCTTCATACTATCTGCAAACTCGGCAACAAGGCAATCTATTCTATCATCTAAATCATTGATATACAGCATATTAAGAATCGGTCCCAACACCAACCACTGCGGAACACCACTATGCTTGCAACCAATCAGAAAAGGATCCTTTCAATTCCACTAACTGCCTCCTTCCAAACAGCCAATGCTCTATCCATGCAAGCACAAGGAAATCTACAGATGCTGGAAATTCAAGCAACACAAATAAAATGCTGGTGGAATGCAGCAGGCCAGACGGTATCTATAAGAAGAAGCACTGTCGACATTTCGAGCCAAGATCCTTCATCAGGACTAACTGAAAGAAGAGATAGCAAGAGATTTGAAAGTAGGAGGGGAGGGGAAAATCCAAAATGATAGGAGAAGACAGGAGAGGGTGGGGTGAAGCTAAGAGCTGGAAAGTTGATTGGCAAAAAGGATACAGAGCTGGAGAAGGGAAAGGATCAGGGACGGGTGGCCTAGGAAGAAAGAAAGGGGAAGCGGAGCACCAGAGGGAGATGGGGAACAGGCAGAGTGATGGGCAGAGAGAGAGAGAAAAAAGGGGAGGGATGAATAAATCAGGGATGGGGTAAGAAGGTGAAGAGGGGCATTAACGGAAGTTAAAGAAAACAATGTTCATGCCATCAGGTTGGAGGCTATCTAGACGTGTTGTTCCCTCCAACCTGAGTGTGGCTTCATCTTGACAGTAGAGGAGGCCATGGATAGACATATCAGAATGGGAGTGGGACGTGGAATTAAAATGTGTGGCTACTGGGAGATCCTGCTTTCTCTGGTGGACAGAACGTAGGTGTTCAGCGAAATGGTCTCCCAGTCTGCATCGGGTCTCACCAATATATAAAAGGCCACACCGGGAGCACCGGACGCAGTATACCACACCAGCCGACTCACAGGTGAAGTGTCGCCTCACCTGGAAGAACTGTCTGAGGCCCTGAATGGTGCTATGCGATGCCCTTGTCCATTCCTTCCCACTGATCTCCCTCCTGGCACTTATTCTTGTAAGCGGAACAAGTGCTACACCTGCCCTTACACTTCCTCCCTCACCACCATTCAGGGCCCCAGACAGTCCTTCCAGGTGAGGCGACACTTCACCTGTGAGTCGGCTGGTGTGGTATACTGTGTCCGGTGCTCCCGGTGTGGCTTTTATATACCGGTGAGACTTGACGCAGACTGGGAGACCATTTCATCGAACACCTACGATGAAAGCAGGATCTCCCAGTAGCCACACATTTTAATTCCACGTCCCATTCCCATTCTGATATGTCTATCCATGGCCTCCTCTACTGTCAAGATGAAGTCACACTCAGGTTGGAGGAAAAACACCTTATATTCCATTTGGGTAGCCTCCAACCTGATGGCATGAACATTGATTTCTCTAACTTCCGTTAATGCCCCACTTCCCCTTCTTACCCCATCCCTGAATTATTTATTCCCCCCCCCATTTTTTTTCTCTCTCTGCCCATCACTCTTTGCCTGTTCTCCATCTCCCTCTGGTGCTCCCCTCCCCCTTTCTTTCTCCCTAGGCTTCCCGTCCCATGATCCTTTCCCCTCTCCAGCTCTTTATCCCTTTTACCAATCACCTTTCCAGCTTTTAGCTTCACCCCATCCTCTCCTGTCTTCATCTATCATTTCAGGTTTCCTCCTCCCCCTCCTACTTTCAAATGTCTTACTATCTTTTCTTTAAGTTAGTCCTGATGAAGAGTCTCAGCCCAAAACGTCGACAGTGCTTCTTCCTATAGATGCCGCCTGGCCTGCTGCGTTCCACCCGAATCTTGTGTGTAATGCTCTAACCATTCTGGTAGCTTTGCTGCAATACCATGGGCTCTTAACTTGGTAAGCAGCCTTCGGTGTGGCACCTTATCAAAGCCCTTCTGAAAGTCCAAATATAAAACATCCATTGCATCTCCTTTATCTATCCTACTTGCAATGTAATAAAGAATTCCGACAGGTTCATCAGGCAAGATTTTCCCTTTGTCCTATCTTGCCCTGTGTCACCAAGTACTGCATAACCTCATCCTTAACAACTAACTCCAACATCCTCCCTCCCACTGAGTTCAGGCTAACTGGTCTATAATTTCCTTTCTGCTCTGTCCTCTGTTCTTAAACAGTGGACTGACATCTGCAACTTGCCAGTCCTCTGGAACCGTGCCTGAGTCATGGAAGAAGTAATCAGTCCTACTTTATTACTAGAGATAGAATCTGCTCAACAACCTGATAGTTGTAGGAGAGTTGCTGCCCCTGAATCAGATGATGTGGTTTTTCTGGATTCTGCAGCTTCCTGGCTGATTGTACCAGTGAGAAGAGGACAGGACCCAGATGGTGAGCATCCTTGATGATAAATGCAACCTTCCTAAGGCAACACCACTTGGTGGGGAAGATTATGCCATGATGGAGCTGGTTGTGTCCTCTGTCCTATGAAGAGCATTGTGTTCCTGTGCTCTGAAATAGTCGTACCAGACTGTGATGCAACTGGTTAGGATACTTTGAGCGATGCATCCATGGATGTTTGCTCAAGTATTTGGTGTCATGCCTAATTTTCTTAATCTTCTAAGAAAGTAAAAATGCTGATGTGCCTCCTTATGAATACATCCATGTGCTGAGTCCGGGACAGCTCATCTAAGATGTTAATAAACAGGAATTTGAAGCCATTTAATCTCTGCACTGCTGACACACCAATGAGAACTGACACGTGGTCTTCTGCTTTTCCCTTTCTGCAGTCAACAACTAATTTCATTTTCCTGTTACTGAGTGTAAGGGTGTTACTGCAGCACCACTCAAACAGATGCTGTATCAACACTTGCACTTCCCTTGGACTACATCATCGATGTAGACGGGGGGAACCTGCTGCATGGGCAGCAGCTGGTTCTTCAAATCTTCCCGCCCAGGCTTGCACCCTGGAGAGGACACAGACCACCAGAGGCACAAAGCCACGATCCCCTGAGATCAGCGGCTGCCTGTATCTCACTTTTATATGTGGTATATGTGGTTTTGGGCAGCAACAGTTGTGTTATCTGTCAATTGAAAAATGGCACTCAATCTGTTCTTAATCACACAGTGATGGGTGTAATGAGAGAAGATTTGGCGCTAGCACACATTCTTGTGGTACACCTCCGTTCAGGATCAGTGAGGAGAAGATGGTGTTACTGATTGTGATCTGCCAATGAAGAAGTCAAGGATCCATTTGAAGAGGGAGGTACAAAGGCTATGTCATGGATCCTACTAATTGAAATAGTAATCTGTTGTAGATCTGCTGCGGCAATACTCAAATTGAAGGGGATCAAGGTCATTCCTGAGGTTGGAGTTGATTCTTGCAATAACCAACCTCCCAAAGCACTTCATAGCGGTAGATGTAAGTGTGACTGGAGAGTCGCCACTGAAGTAGGTCACGGTTTTCTTCTTGGGTACTCAAGAGAAAACAGTGATAAAACATTGATGTCCTTTTTGAAGCAATTACCTATTCATTGAAGCCATAATTATAATTACAATTCTTACTTTGCATTAATTTGTAATAAATCAAACTAAAATCCTTGTTTCTGCTTTTCTCATTGCAATTTAGCTTTGATTAGGTAGTTTGCAGAATAATAAACTATTACTCCTGTCCTTTTGCCTGATGTGCTTTCTTTTGAAGGTATTGTTGCATGGTAGAAATATTCAAATACATATTAAATTTCATCCACCATTACTGTCATAAATTCAACTACCCACTCCCAATTAATTCTGAATTTCACAAATATCCATGTTGACTTCATTTATGAAGATGATTATGTCTCTTTTCAGATCTGATTTGAAATACTAAGTCTCAAAGATGAGGAAATGAGAATCATCTATTCTCAGTATTTCTTTTGTAAATCTGTTACTTGATAACCACCTAGTAGGATACATAAGATTTCTTGATCCATAATCTTACAATAATTAGTTCCACATATTTACTCCCTTTTTAGTAAAAATACTCCCCCATTTTCTTTAATTTTCCTTGCTTTGTGAACATGATTCTCTGCATGTCATAAATGCTTGTTTGAAATTCAGTTTATGAATATTTCATGATTTTATATTTAAATCAAAGTGAAGAGCAGCAATATATCCCATACAAAGAAGCTCTGCTTCTGAACAAATCAAAATTAGCTCTTCTCTGATTCATGACAATCTACATATATGTCAATTGAATCAACTCTTTATCCAAAAGTGAATTTGTTGTGTGGTCCTATTTATCTTCAGCATAAATCTTTGCAATGATATGAAAAGTCAATGTACCATATACCAGATCAACCACATTTTAGGAGTTAAATTGAACAATAGTGGAAAATGTAAAGCAATTGTAAAACATACCGAACTGACTTCAAATGGCCACACACCAACCACAGTAAAATTCTGTTTCCATCTCATTATCATGAAATCAACAACCAGACAATTGAACAGTATATTAGGGTGGTAGGATGGAGATATGTCTTTGCCAAAAGACATGTCAGGTGTCCTTCCCTCTGCTAGCCTGCAGGTCACCCTTTTACAAGGTATAGCAGCTGCATTGCCATTCAATTAGGATCACATGAAGCCATGGGAGCAGGTGGTGGAAGGTTGTATGGGAAGCTGGTGCATATCACAAGCTCTGGTTATGTGACCACTGATGCCAGGGTAGATAATCTCTGAAGAGTATTGATAATGGCTGCGGTCACCCATCTTGTAAAGATACTGCCCAGAAGAAGGAGGTAGCCGACCTCTTCCATAGAAATATTTGGCAAGAACAATCATGGTCATGGAAAACCAGTGATTGCCTACATCATACGACATGCACATATCGAACAAACAAACTGCATATTGTCTTAGCATAAACTTGCAGTGTGCAAACCGATGAGGGCCCTGCACATGCTGCAGCTACCTGGTGGTGATTCAAGCTTGGAGGTGTACTTCCTGTAACATGTGATGGAAATGTTAGGGTTACATGATAAAAGGTCACAATCAGGGTCATGCTAATATTGATGCCCATAGAACATGAGTGCTTTTAAATATTTAACTACTTTGTGCCAATCATCAAGGGGGTATCAATCTTGTATTCTTCTACTCCAGAGTTAATTGTCAGGTTCTGGCATCCCATGAAATGCTATTACTGCTGTTCTTCACCTACGTTCACCTTACAAAAGATGAAGACTTGTCTAACTATAATCCATGTACATGAGAACAGTCACCTTCCCTCACACTTGCCATGAGGTTTAGACATGCCAGCCTATGTCCTATAGCTTACACGTACTCCAAAACATTCAAACATCCCTATCATATCACACAGATATGTTTTCACTAACACACTTGCTTTCACTGGATATTATTGACACAATGAACTATGAATTCCATGGTCAGTGGCAGTACAAAGGTCACTGAAGATTATTCATATCTATTCCCTTCCTCCCATTGGATTATCCTTGCATTTTTCAATTGTTCTGATTTACAAGCTGCCGATGATGTGAACTCAGAATTCTGATTTCACAAAGTCACAAGATCACAAGACAATGGAGCAGAAGTAGGCCGTTCGGCCCATCGAGTCTGCTCCGCCACTCCACCATGAGCTAAACTATTCTCCCATCTCATTCCAACTTCCAGCTTTTTCCCCATATCCCTTGATACCCTGACTAATTATATACCTATCAATCTCCTCCTTAAACACCCTCAATGATTGGGCCTCCACATTTGCCTCCTCATTGTGAGCCATTGTTGATTCTTCTTTTCAGACAGCCAAGAACACATACATCGTAACTGATTTCTGCTCAGCCAATGGAAGAAGGTTTCCATCACTCATAGCCATTGATACATTGCATACTGTGTGGCACAGGTCAGATATGAAATTTGCAGTGGAAAAATGATCAGGAATTTGTTTTGTTCTTGTCGTTGGAACAGGAAGAAAGTGTGGTTCAGGTGTCAACTTCCCTACATGTTAACTTCCCCCGTCGTCTTTGCTGAGGAAAAAGTGATGTGCATGCATTGCACAATGATTAAGAGACTGGAGGATTGTTTCAATATACAGAAAAGTTGGAGCAGCTAATCGAGTCAGCAGCCTCAATGGAGAGAAGTGGATAATTTTACCTCTAATATATGTCCTCTCTTTTGCCATTATGCTGTCTTGACTTCCAGTGTCAGCCTCAGTAGCTTCATCCTCCTATAGAATACATCTTTGGGGTATATCTATCCTGCTCTTTCCAAATTGCTCCCATAAACTAGGGCTGATGATGTTGTCTGGAAGAACTTTGGTAAAGCATTTTAAAAGTTTGCTTATGGTTTGCTGGTCCAGAAGATTAAGTCATATAGGTTGCACAGTGAGTTGATAAGTTGGATACAAAATAGGCTTGGTAAGGGAATACTGAAAGTAATGGAGGAGGGGTGTTTCTCTGACAACCAGCAAATTCTCTGAGATTTGTTACCAGCAAATCCCCTGTTTATATGACATGGATCAAAATATAGGTGGAATGATTATTATGTCAATATGAGGGGACATAATGCTCATATAGTTCCTTAAGATTGTTATAGATAGGGAGTGGCAATGGGGACAAACTCCCACTACCTATTAAAATGTTCCCAAAGGCTTGCATCTTAAAACCCTCTGACAAACTGGCCTTCGTGTGTGGCTTAGCTACTAAGCCCGGTGGAACTGTTTCTACTGACAGGACAAGGGGCAAAGATGCCTTAAAACCAATTGCTTCTAGCAGATGGGGCTCATCAGCCATGGTTGACACATCATTCAGGAGGAGGACAAAAAAACTCGGATCTCAAACCTCCGTTACCTTGCGGCAACAGCCACTCATTGGGAGGCTTCTATAATAAACATTGAGTTCAGTGCTAACTGGCAACTGCTGTGACACTGTTGGTACCAAACTGCATCGGACTCTGCCGTTCCTGGGGGTTCATCAGATGTGTGGAAAGGTGGTGCTTGCCACATGGGCAATAGCTTGTTCTCCAGGATTGTGTATCTAGACAGCGAGGATGTAATATCTATGGTCAGCTCTGACCAATGGAGGCCCTCAACAATGTTCATATGAGGAATATAATTGAAACCCGGTTTCCTCGGGCTGCATAAGTCTAGGGAATACACACTCTGGTCCAGCCAAATCAGTGAAATTGGGATGGCTTTTCCACCCCAAAACATGGATTGTATGAATGCAGTGTAATTCTCTACCTTGTTACAACTCGGTGCCAAGAAATAACACACACCACACTGCATATGATTAAATGAATTATATTTATGAATGTTAAATTAACTGAAGGGTTAGTAAAGAATAAAAATTGCAAAAAGCCATTATAATTAAACAGTCAAGTGATGTTACCAGCTTCCTTCAGTTTCCACAGATGCTGCCAAATGTCCTCCACCTCTGCAGGCGCCATTCAACATAGTTTTCTCTGAACAGGGTGTGGTGAGTGCTTTTGGACCCACATCAAACTCATCTGTAGAAAAGACATCTTGCAGTTTCAACATCTTTTCTATCAACCTCCTGGTACCATGGAGTCCCCAAAGTTGACTGACTCAGCAGCCAACTTTCCCATTTTCAGAGAGAGTTTCTCCCTGGCTTGTCTCTCAGGGACACTAGACATAACCATCAATTGAAAGAGGTGTGCCATTGGTGTCCCCCGCCTGAGCGTGGCCTCCCTTTCTGAGGCATATCTGTCAAACACTGTCATCCAGTTCACCTATACAACCGAGGGCTTCTGCAGTTCGGGCCTCAGGGAAACATGACTTCTCTTCTTAGTCTTCTGGAGCATCATCAAAGAGGGCCTCGGAATCAGGCATTCCGGAAAATTCAGGGTTCACTCTAACTACTTCCCCAGGCCATAACAAAAGTGGCTTGGACTAGGTTTATACACAGAGTCCCTTGTTTATGCTCATCATCCAGCCCAGTGCAGACATGCACTTCCTGAAAAGCAGCTCAGAACACAGGGTGAATGAACAATGTTTTCAGAAAGCTCTCTCCAACTTTCTCCTTGCAGGCTCCCACTAGTCTCCTCACAATAGGAGTATTCGTCCCCACAAGAATTGAAGCTTCGCCCTTCTTGACCGTGCCCAGACAAACCAACACTAATGCATCAAGGACCTCAGCTACTCTCACGTGTGCCTCTGAAAACTCCAGCGTCAATGACAAGTAACCATCACACGGATAGTCATCCATACTAAGACCCCAGAACTCTAGCGCACTGAGTGGCATCATGGTAAATACATCAAATACTGGTTGTAAAACAAAAGGTACACCAAAGTAACCTGAGAGCCAGTGTTAAGTATAGCTCTAGCATAAATACCCTTGACTCTCCCTTCTCCAGAAACATCGTCATAAGCTCCATTGGACTTCCCGTCGCACCAAACACATTTTCTTAGCACTTGCTTGTAGCCTGTGGAAGTATCCAAAGGGTTCTGTGTCTTTAAGGATCTCACTGCATCAGCAACCAGGCCTCTCAGACCCACTACCAGTCGCTGTCTTTTCACATCATCAGACCACTAACACTCATCCAGCATAGGAGAAGTCCGCTCCACCCAGGGCTTATACTCCTCTTCCCCATCAGGGGTGCGCGTTTTTCCTGAGAACATTCTGAGCCTACGATAACTGGGACTTTCCACTTGGGCACTTAGCCATTTATTTGCCAGAGAGGTAAGGGCTGATACCAACTCAGAATTCTCACCCCTTGCTGGAGGACTCATTAAGCCTTCCAAATCAGACCACTCCTCCCCTCACTCTGTAGAAGCAAGGGCAACTTGTCTTTAAAGCCTCAGCCCCCAGCTATGGGAAACTCGGCTTCAGATTCGGTACCCTCATCTACTCTCCCCTCTTCCCGGAAAGTATGGCCAGCTCATGGTGATGCACCATCAATAACTCACTCTGAGACGTAAAAGCGAGGTTTCAGCTTTTATTGACTGGAAGAAGGAACGAGCAGTGAGTGACCACCATACTACATCCTGGAGACTGAGAGGCTGGGCTCAGACCTCCATCACCTTTATACAGGGGTCTGTGGGAGGAGCCACAGGAGCAGTCAGCAGGGGGCGTGTCCAGACAGGTATATGTAGTTCACCACACATGGCAACCACCTCTCAGAGCATCAATGGTACCTGGTAGTTCCACTGCCGTTATGTCAGCACTAGTCAAAGTCATTTTGTCAAACCTCTGCTCCATGATCGTAACTGTTCCTAATCCTTTAACGGCAGTCAGAGTCCAAATCAACAATTCACTGAGGCTAAGAAAGTCCATCCTACTCAATACACACGCATTCGTTACCGGTAATCCCGTGGATTCAAATTACCACTCAACCCCTGCACTATCCATAACCACATAGCTTAATCACTTTACCAGACGATGGTTTAACACAAGCTTCAACACACAACCCACAAGATCGATCCTCAGGGCAATCACACAGCATCCAATGAAACCAATCCAGGATGATATCCACTCAATGAAACCCCCTGGTTCCTCAGGCTGCGTAAGTCCAGGGAATACACACCCTGGTCCCACTAAATGCATGAGGTTGGGAAGGCTCTCTCACACCAAACCCCGGTTTGTGTGGATGCCGTGTAATTTGCTACCCTGTTGCAACTCGGTGCCAAGAAATAACAGACAGCACACTGCATGTGATTAAAGGAATTATGTTAATGAATGTTGACATAACTAAATAGTTAGTAAAGAAAGTAAAAAAAAACATAAAGGGCTCATTATAATGAAGCAGTCAAATGTGCATAGGTTGAAGCTCAACTCTTCCAAAAGTCATATTCACTGAACCTCTGACGACCTCCACACCTTGCTACCGGGGCGTTACATAATTTTACAATGATTGGAAGAAAGGATGAGGGGGGGTTGTCATAAGTGTTTCTTTCACATGGAGAGAGGTGGGTGTGTGGAACACCCTGCTGGGATAGAAGTAGAAACTGCTTTATAAGGGACATTTAAGAGACTCTTAGCCAGGCACATGATGATAGAAAAATGGAGGGACCCGTGAGAGGGAAGGGTTAGGTTGATCTTAAGAGTAGTATGCTGTAATATTTTATGTTTATAAACAATACAGAACTTGCCTTTCTTGGGAAGTGTTAAGTTTAGGACATTGTCTTAATGAATTGATCAGGTCAACTGGTAGTAGCATATAAAGTTATGAGTGGTATTCACAGTGTAAAGAGTCAGATTAATTTTCCTAGTGCGGAAATATCAAATGAAGTACTAGATTTAAGGAGCAAAGAGAAAAGTTTAAAATCAAAATGTGGAACAAGTTTTTTTTAGAAAGTGATAGGTACTTGGAACCCACTAGGGGAGATAGTGGAACAGAGTATGAGAGCAACATTTAACATTGAATATGGATAGGCGTATGAATAAACAGGGTAGAAGGATATAGGCCATGTGAAGATGGATGGGATTAGTTCACACAGGTATCCTGGTTAGAGTAGACATTGTGCACTGGCGTGGGTGTTCCAATGCTGTCCTATTCTACATCCCACATTCTAAAATTCAACATCCAACAGTGAATTGCCAAAATCAAGAAATGACAAAAATTCTTATACCTTACTGTACACTTTGTTTAAACGTACCTCTTGCCCAATTGTTGCCCTCCTATTAGACCAAATATCATGATAATACTACTGCTGAATCTGCTGCCAGGTACTTAATCTCTTTCTGCTTTGACCAGTAATGTGATATGTAGTTATTTGGACATCTAGTTTAATATGCTGTGTGGCAACATTAATTGGAATATTTCTTTGCTGGATTCTGAATAAAAACACTTGATTAGATAGGCTATACTGTGAAATTCTCCTTTGAGTATGACAGTTGATGAATCTACATCGTTAAATTAGAACCATTGAATTTCTTTTTCATTGCTTTCTTCATTGTTTTAGCACTGATCAATATGCACCCATGGAATGCTCTGCCATTCATAGAGCTAAATGGCGGTCATAATCAGATTTGTGCATTCTTATCTATCTTTGAGCTGGATAGAAATTTTCCAAGTAATTCTTGTCATTACAATTGAAGTGTAGCATAGAAGACACACAGTAACTACTTAGCAGGTGATAGAGGTTGCTGAATGTCACTGGTGGGCAGTTTTTCTGTTTGCCCAACATTGCTCTAATTGTCTCCTTTCTATCTGGCAGAAAGGTGATGAATTGTTGTCTGAGGAATTTCAGTGAAATAAGCTGAGCTCTAATATTTATCCAGAGAAAGACTTCCTTTGGTGCACTTTCACAACAACTTCCTCCTTTGCTTCATACTCTTCCTCAAATCCAACCTCCTCCCATTCTTCACCCTCTTCTTTTTGACAATTAATATTATTGTACAATTAATAAGTCAAGATTCCAATGGAGAGGCAATGAGATGGTAAGTTGTCCCATTGTATAAAAAGGTCCCAGCCAATGAGCTATAATCTTTTGATCAGATTATTCAGGTTCTCTTTATGTAAAAGCAAATTTCATTTCCTTCTTTCAATCACATCTATAAATGTATTTCTGATTTGGAGTTTTCCTTGATATCTGCAGCTGAAGTTCATCTATCCTTTAAGATGTCTAGCTGCTTTTAAGTAGCATTGTAAATGAGTGAATTTTCACATCTAACGCAGATATGTAGTTAACGAATGATGCACACAGCGCAGATTGACTGACCTTATGTGTGCAAAAGACATTTCCACATAAAGCTAAGTATCCATTGCAGTAATTATTAATAATAAAATATTCTTGAAAGCTGGAATTAAACTCATCTGAAAACGTTTTTGTCAGATTAATCAATGTATTCTACATGTAAACCATCCTCAAACAGTACAATCTGCTCAATCTGATATTACTTAATTCAAATTTAATTATTCAAAGTTGAAATCACTAAATTCTCCCTTGGCAATTTATATCATGCAATCTAATTTTTTAGATTACACATTGCTACCCCAAAATCATCTCTAAATTATCTGAATTAGGCCACATCAATCTTTACATTTAACTGTATTCAATCCTTGATCATTTACATGTCCAAAGAAATCCTTTCTCTACTCACTTAACCTCAATCTACTTGATTATAGAACATCTAATTAGACTCTTGCAATTGTATTTCAAATTCTTGGGGTATTAATTGCCATTTTATCATACTAATTGCAAATCTATCAAGATATTGTTTTAACACTTGTCCCTAGATGATTTGGAAACCTAACGTGATAAATAGTTTAGACTTTGTGTTGTCTAGTGCACAGTACACATGTATAGACTGTCAGTTCCAAAAGAATTTCTGGCATATCTTGACAGAGAAACTGCAGCCAGCTATTAGAGAGGTTATATTGGAGTTTAACATTATCGTATGGATTAATTTTATCCAGATGGATGGATGCCTGGAGGGACTGCCAATGTCGAGAATGGGACATTACACTGAGACCATTGCAGTACTATCATTGTCATTATACATCACATTGACAAATCAAAACTCACTGAAGTTTAGATCAGAGATGAGATAAAAGATAAAGTATGTTCTCTTTGATGGCAGAGTGTCTATTGTATCCACATTTCAAATGCATTTTACCCAAAGGCTTTTAGTGTTATACAATCATTCTTCTTTTGCTTCAGTTGTAACTAATCCATGGCCAAGTACAGAGCTGAAATGTTGGGCTGTCTAGATATCCGGACCTTGTCATTGCACTAGCAATGTGTTAAAATGCTTACAGTCACATTTGATTCCAGGCAGCATTGCACTTTTTTGATTCAATTAGGATGCCATAGGTTTTCAAATTTATCTTAACTGGCTCATCGAATCTTTCGGAATGTTTCAGATTTTTTGGTGATAGAACGATATGAAGTATATTCCCCATTCTCTACCTTGATCTCTACAACTAACTGTAGAACAATAAATCTGGTGGTCTATCATTCCATGACGGACTTAGCACAGCTGCTTTGCTTTATACACTGGCATCATTGATTATAGATTTAAACTGAACAATTCAATCATCTGCATGGTTGCTATGGTTATTGAGCGTAAGTCTAGTAATGAATATGTTTACATGGCAGTGGACTATGTGCACATAGTCCACATATGCAAATGGTAGCATTTACCTACTACCTCATGAGCTCTGTATCCAGTCTATAATTCTCCATAACTTTCAACATCTACAACAGTCTCCCAGCATTTAAGCACATCTTTCTCGCCCTCCCACACTCTGCTTTCAGTAGGGATCATTCCCTACGTGACTCACTTGTCCACTAACCCCTCTCCATCGATTCCCCCTCACCTCCCTCTGTTGCCCCCCTTCCTCCCTTTCTTTCATAATCTATTCTCCTCTCCATTTTCCACAGCCCTTTACCTCTTACATCTATCACTTCCAGCTTCTTACTTCATCCCCCTTCCCCACCCACACATCACCTTTCCACCCTCCTCATTTCGACTCACTTATCACCTGCCTGCTTGGACTCGTCTCCCTGCCCCCCCCCATCTTATTCTGCTTTCTACTCCAAAACATTTACTGCTTCTTAGCCCAAAACATTTACTGCTTCTTCCATCTCCATCGATGCTGCCTGACTTTGTGAATTCCTCCAGCATTTTTTGTGTGTTGCTCAAAATTTCCAGCATTCACAGGAACTCTTGAGTTTATGACCATATGCCTAGACTGCTTATCGTGATTATCTTATTGCACACTGGTTGTTATGTGTAGTAGAACATCTCACATTGTTTGTTGTTAGATTGGCACTTCAGTCAAGTACTGAACAAGCACTGTAATGTAAGGTGTATCATTTATTTCTGTTAAGGTTCTGTCAAATCAATGCAACAGATCATGGCACAATACAAGAAAGACATGATATGTGTCTTGATATCCTTGCTGACTTTTATACCTTAATCTGTACTTCAGATAGATTTTCCCAATATTTATTTCACTGCAGTTGTGCACCAATTACCTGCTGCATTTCCTTACTTTGCAACAATCAAACTCTCACTACACTGTGTAGTTCCCTACACAGTACATGTGGGAACTAATTAACCAGCAAGTTTTGCCACAAAAGCAGCTGAGGAGTTATCAGCAAAAAAAGAGAAACATGTTTTCAGCACAACTCAAGAAACAGAGGTCCTGATGGGATTAACACCACTGAGGAAGATAAGGATCCATGTGTTTTTTGATAGTTGGAATACAGAGATATCATTAGTTAAAGAGGAGTACATGAGAAATATAGCCCATTAGTTTAAAGATGATAAGGGAGACAGAGTTTCTATAAGTTTAAAAATACTTTATTAATGTGGTGTGCTGGTGCATGGAAACAGGAATTTTGGGCCAACAAATCCATGCCAAAATAAGTACCTGAGCTTGTCTCAGTTGGCTATGCCTGGTCCATAACTCTCTCAACCTTTCCTATCCACGTATCTGTTCAGACTCTTTTAAATGTTGTAATCATACCCACTTCTGCCACTTCCTCTGGCTGTTTTGTTCCATGTACCCTGCACCCACAGCTCCCTTTAACATCTGTCTCCCCTCACCATAAATCTAAGCCCTATAGTTTCAAATTCCCTTAGCTTTGGAAAAGGCTGCAACCATTCAATATTTAAGAGAATTTAGGATAGGTACGTGCATGGTTGGGTATGGAGGGCTGTGGTCCTGGTACAAGTCAATGGGAGTAGGCAGTTTAAATAGTTTGACATGGATTAGATGGGGCAGAGGGCTTGTTTCTGTGCTGTACTTTTCTATGACTCTGTCTACTCATTCCCTTTTGATTTTACAGCACTTCTATCAGTTCTGCCCACAGCCTCCTTCACTCCAAGGAAAATTGCCCGACTCATCCAGTCCCTCCTTGTAGTTTAAGCCTTCCAGTTCATCACTACACTTACTCTCTAATCAATACCACTAGATTAGATTATTTTAACTCGACATTGCATATAATATATATAATCTTGAGAATTATCTATGACCTATGATATGCAATAATGAGCACAGTATTAAAATAAACATGCTTCATTGACTCCACTGCACATTGTGAGGGAGTCTGATGAGTGAGGCCTTCATCGGTCAGGCTCAACCTTGGATGTTGAGTACTAGCTGTCTGGATATGCAAGCCAGGGCAGTACAATATAGAGAACAAGCTGTTGCCCATGTAGCAAACTCCCCCTCTCTACGCAGCTGATGAACTCAAAGGAGTGGCAGAGTTGGGCACCAGCAGCATCGCAGAAGTTTCCAGTCAGCGTTGAACTCAATGTATGACTGACTTAGGGATTCCAGCTTCAGATGCTTTCCTTGGAGTTTACTCCTGAAGCCTTCCCCATGAATGGGTATAGTTGCAAGGCAGCCAAAAGGTTGAGACATGTCAGTCCACGGCCTCCTTTACTCTGCGATGAAGCCACACTCAGGTTGGAGGAGCAACATCTTATACTCTGTCTGGGTAGCCTCCAACCTGACCGCATGAGTGTCATTTTCTTGAATTTCCAATAATTGTCCACCCCCCCCCCTCCATTCCCCATTCCTGTTTCCTGTTATCACTTTTTTCCATCCTTGCCCATCAACTTCCTCTGGTGCTCATCCCCCTTCCCTTTCTTCCATGGTCTTCTACCTTCTCCAATCAGATTCCCCCTCTTCCAGCCCTTTATCTCTTTCACCAATCCACTTCCCAGCTCGTTATTTCACCCCTCACCCTCTCCCAGTTTCACCTATCACCTACCAGCTTGCATTCTTCCCCCCCCCCTTCCCCCACCTTCTTATTCTGACTTCTCATCTTTTTTTTAAGTCCCGATGAAGGATCTTGGCTTGAAATATCAACTGGTTATCCCTTTCTATAGATGCTGCCTGGCCTGCTGAGTTCCTCCACCATTCTTGTGTGTTGCATTAGAGGTTGAGATCAGAGTTTTCCTTTTCCTAGGTAAGTTGCCAGCCATGGCAGACAAGTTCCATCTGCCTGAATTAAGACTGAAGAGTAATTTTTCATGGCATTATAGGACAAAAGGAAGATATTGTCCTGAGCAACTATTAATTATACTTCTGAAAGTAGGAAAATATACTAGGTGAAAAAGAAACAAAGTGTTTTTTCAATCCAACATTTTTGCTAAATGTCATAACTCTTAGTTAAAAGAAATTGCTTCAGAAAATTTCTCCCTTTTTATCTCATCTAAATCCTCCATGATATTCATTCCCATTATATCTCTCCTTCCCTTTTTCGTTTGGAACTTCTTATTCATCATTAAGTTTTATTGTCCGTGTAACCATCCACATACCTTAGGTATCAGCTATTTCCTTCACTATATTTCTAATTTGCTGATGCTGTCGAGATACGTCTCTACCAAAGGAGGTGTGAAGCACTCCTTCACTCCACCAACCTGCAGGTTATCCTTGGCAAGGTGTAGCACCTAATTAGCCTGCTCCCCCCACCCGATCAGGGTCACATGAAACCATTGGGAGCTGGTGGTGAGTAGTCATGGTGCATATCACAAGTACTGGTATGCAACCACTGATAGCAGGAGAACAATCTCTGAAGAGTATTGATAATAGCTTGGGACACTGGTTTTCTTCTCCTCAGAAGGCGGCAATGGCAAACGACTTCTGCAGAAAAATTTGCCAAGGGCAATCATGCTCATGTGACCGTTATTGCCTGCATCATGACCCGACACATAGAGGATGATGATGATATTTCCAAACTTTGCAACCTTCTTTCAAAGCATGTTTTCCATAACTATAACAAAATTCTGGAGATAAATCTTAAGTAAAGATTAACTTTATGAGTTATTTAGGCAAGTGTATGATTCATGTCAATAATATTTATAATTAAATCAGGTCCCTTATTGTGTGTTATGCTTTTCAAGTTGCATAAATACGTATATGACTCTGCATGTATGATCTCTTTTATATTAAGTACAGAAATTTTTCCACTGTGTTTTTGATATAAAACAAAGGGGTCAGTTTGCTAACAATACTAAAGGCTACATCAGAAAAAGACTGAGGTCACAGTTGCACTGTTTCTGGAGCCTGCACAGCCTTATAAATACCAGACCGAGATGCAACTTGTCAGGATGCTATCCATCGTGCTCCTATAAAATGCAGTTTGGATGGGAAGGGGAACGCTAGCTTTCCTCAATTTCCTTAGGAAATGGAGGCCATCAAAAGTATAGAACCCCTGGCCAAAAGTTGCCCAAATTAACTTAATTCTTCTGTATTATTTAAGATTGTTTGTCAGTTAGGAGGAGGAAGGGTGGTTTTTCTCTTGCTCAAAGAAGCAGGCATGCCTTTTTGCATTCATTTAGCTGTGGATGAACCATTCTCATGGGTTCTCAGCAAAGGGTTAACTGCAAATAACTGGCAGTGACTTCAGGTTGGAGTTAGTAAGCTAATGAGACATATCTAATTAAATTAAATTACTGATTAAAATATAGTCTGTCTTTGTCTCCAGCCTCCACATATAACTCCACCAGGGTTCGCTTTGGCACCACCAAGTTTCAAAAACTGATATGGCCTCTGTCAAAATCAAGCAACCCAGTAGGCAATAACTTAGCCTACGTCCCTTTCAGCAATTGTAAAGATGGATATATTCTGAGGCTCATCAGGTCATATAGCATCTATGCGGCATAACGAGAATGCAATATCTTGAGTTGTGACAATACGTCAAATTTTCAGGCAATGTGAGGAGTGCATCATGTCAGATAACAGAAATAGTGGAAATCCGCAAAGCAAAGCAAGACAGTGACAATGGAGCATAGTCTGGTCCACTCAAACAATTTCATTGTTGGTTAGATGGCATAGAGTGCTGTGGTGAAAAGGAAATTAAACAAATGCAATCACAGATTACGTAGAAAGATGTTTTCCACAGGGATTAAAACAATATATTTATAATAGACAAGTTCTTTCTCTTTATTTATTTATGCAAGTACAGCACAGAATAGGCCCTCTGGCCCTTCCAGCCATGCTGCCCAGCAACCCCCCCCAAACCCAAATTTTTAACCCTAGTCTAATCATTGGACAATTTACAGCGTCCAATTAACCTACCAACTGGTTTGTCTTTGGGCTGAGGGAGGAAACCTGAATACCCAGAGGATACCCACGTGGCCACGGGGAGAACATCCAAACTCCTTACAGGCAGCAGAGAATATTGTTGCTGGTACTGTAAAGTGTTGTGGTAACCACTATGCTACCATGCTGCACTTAATAAAGATTGAAGTGTTCATTGTCGTTTCAATTTTTTACTCCTTTAATGATGTAAGGAAGGAATTAAGATAAAAGCAAACCAACTTGCTGAGATCCCCCAGCACTTTGTGTGTGGTGTTCTGGATCTCCAGCTTTTGCAGAATCTCATGTGTTTTTGACTGAGGTAAGGGCTTTTGGTGTATAATGACTAACAGTACTGCGAGGTAAAGAGTCAATATAATAAGCCAAGAAAATGTTGATTCAGCAACACCATACCGAGTTTTTAAATCAATAATTTTTCAGAGCGAAGAAACAGATGAAACTAAAGAACAATTCAGAGATTTTGAATTGAAATAGATAATGATCTCTACACAATTACAACAAAGGAAGGTGTCATGTTTTTGTTACTTTACTGCCCTTAATTTAAAAGCAAACCTGGTTTCTCAAATCCTTGAGAGTGCAGTAGTGAAGGAAGTTGTACTCTGTATGTGCATAATTAGCAGTCTGATGTAGGCAAGTTTCAAAAAATTCTTGCAGTACCATTCATTAAAAATGACTGTGGAGATCAGAGAAGTGAGTAAGATGTTCTCTTTTCCTTCTATCCTGTCTAGATATTAAACACTTCGCAACCACTCGCCCAATACGCTCTACATTCTTTTTATAGAAGAATGTATTTTTAAAAGAAATAGAGAATTCTTTGACATAAAATCGAAAACCAAACTGAACAAGTTTTCAGAATAGAAGAGGTATGAATGCCAAGTTCAGAGATCACAAACAGACCCAAAAGGCCAACAAGTGCAAGCAGACAGAATAAAAAGCGATAACCATCGGTTACTTTATAAGAGTTGCCTGATGATTAAAGGGAGTAATATCATGGCATAATGGTGCAGTGAATTGAACTGAATTGTCTTTATTTCTTACATCCTTCACATACATGAGGAGTAAAAATCTTTACACTACATCTCCATCTAAATGTGCAATGTGCAATCATGGTAATTTATAACAGTTTATAATAAATAGAGCAGTCAATGTAATATAAGTACATTCAACTCAGCGTCAGTTCATCAGTCTGATGGCCTGGTGGAAGAAGCTATCCTAGAGCCTGTTGGCCTTGGCTTTTATGCTGCAGTACTGCTTTCCGGATGGTAGCAGCTGGAATAAATTGTGGTTGGTATGATTTGGGTTCCCAGTGATCCTACGTGCCCTTTATTCACATCTGTCCTTGAAAATGTCCTGCATCATGGGAAATTCACAACTACAGATGTGCTGGGCTATCCACACTATTCTCTGCAGAATCCTGTGATTAAGGGAAATGCAGTTTGCATTCCAGACAGTGATGCAGCCAGTCAGGATGCTCTCAATTGTGCAGTTGCAAAAAGCTTCTGGGATGTGGGGGTCCATAACAAACTTCTTCAACCATCTGAGGCACTGTTGTACCTTTCTCACCACACAGCTGGTGTGTACAGACCACATGAGGACCTTGGTGATGCGGATCCGGAGGAACTTAAAGCTATTTACCTTCACAACCCCAGATCCACTGATGTCAATAGGGGTTAGCCCGTCTCCATTCCTCCTGTAATCCACAACCAGCTCCTTTGTTCTTGTGATATTGAGGGAGAGGTTGTTTTCTTGATGCCACTGTGTCAGAGAGATGACTTCTTTCCTGTAGGCCACCTCATTATTGTTTGAGATAAGGCCAATGAACATGGAGTCCTTGGCAAATTTAATTAGTAGATTGGAGATGTGGGAGGGAGAGGGAGAGAGAGGGGGAGGGGTGAGAGAGAGATTGAGATTGGTTAACCTTGATTGAGACTAACAGACTCAGATAGATCTCTGACTCTGGAGACCTTGGGAGTCACTGGCCATTGTGACTTTTGTCCATACACGGAACTCACCGCCCGAATGGGCCTCCAACTCAGGACTGGTTTCTAATCTGGGTTGAAAGTCTGAGGAGCTGGTCTCCACAGTGCCTGCAATTCAGCTTCCAGGATTGCAGACATCTGAATGTGGAGTGCTCCAATTTGGACGTATATTCCCGGCAGGGCCCTATTTTTGCTACCTGCAAAATCTAAATCCCCTCATTCCTGTTCCCTAATTCCTAACTTGACATCTAACCCCTGCTCTTTCCCCAAGACCATTGCTAGAAACTTTAAAAAAACAACTAACTCTGGGCCGTGGCTTTCAATGACATACAGCTTAAGGCTACCTTGACCTGTTTCATTTATATTTGTTAAGGCCTTCTTTGATTTCACAGTTCTTAGAGTTATAGAGTTAAACACCATGGTCACTTCTCTTTTTAAACTATATCACTTGAGAAGCCAATCAATTGCTGAGGCCAGAATTCTGTGCTCTGTAGACGGTGCTGCTTGTTTGCAAAGCTGTCCTTTTAACTTCAGACAGGTTACTCTTGCCATTTCCATTAAGATCTGAAGACTGGGTCCTGTTTGCAACAAGAAGCAGAGTAAGAAATATTGGTTAGAAGTTTTATTTTGTCACAAACATCTCTGACCCTTTGGGAAGGTCATGTTGCTGTGTTAGAATGCTGAGATTAGCAACATTCTCATGGGCCCTGGAAAGTGAATATCCATCAACCTCTATAAGGTCACCCCTTAACAACCTTCGATGAAGGAAAAAAAGTCTCAATCAGAACAACCCTTCCTTATATGTCAAGCTGTTTAGTCCTGTTAACATGCTGGTCGATCTTTTCTGCATCTTTAATGCAATCCTTCCTATAAATGTGCAACCAGAACTGCACACAATACTTCAAGTTTGGCTCCTCCAATTAAACTTGTAATTAAAATCTGACTTAACTTATCCCTTCTACTAACACAACTCCATATTGCCTCACAACTCAATAAGTCTGTCAAGGTCTTCCCGAACCAGAAACCCCGGATCAAAGGTTCTGTGCTGTAGTGATATCACATGTCATGTGTAAGAAAGTGATTGGACAGAGTTTGGAGCATGCCCAGAAGTGACAGAATGATCGAGAAGCTTGTATGTTAAAATGTGATTGTATGTTAAAACTCTAACATCTTTCTTTGTGAGTAACTCACGGTACGTATAAAGAACACAACATGATGTCAGAAACCAGTCTGGAAGAATAATACATTTTGCTAACATGGGAGAAGCGAAGATAATCGAAAGAAAAGAGCCAAACTTTTTCATTGTTTGCTAACAGCTTTAAAGATGGAGGTTTTGCAACCCCCATCAATGCTTCGACTGACTGGAAACGTAGCTGAAAACTGCAAAAGATTTAAACAGCGTTTTGAAATTTATTTTTCAGCAATCGGAGCAGATAATAAAATGGAAAAATCAAAAGCTGCAATCCTACTCCACGTGATTGGTGACAATGCAATTGAGGTATATAACCATTTTACTTTTGAGAATAGAGATAATTTGAATCCAAAAGCGATAATGGACAAATTTGACACATTTTCGATACCGAGTGCAATGTGATGTATGAGAGGTATCAATTCTTTACCTGTCAGCAGAGAGCTGGTCAAACAATTGATCGATTTGTTACGGAATTGAGAAACCACAGTAAAACATGCGAGTTTGCAGAGCTGATGCACTAAATATGTTATTGTTTGTGGCATTCTAGATAATACTCTGAGAGGAAGACCCTTAAGAGAACCAGATGTAAATTTGGAAAAAGCTTTGATGCTCTGCAAAGTTTCGGAATCTGTGATGTTGTAGGCTAAAGAGCTTTTTATTGAGAGCTACGTAGATGCTGTAAAGCGCAAACATGTTAGAAAAAATAATGAAGCGACAACGAAACCGACAGAGAGCAAGACATCGTCTGAAAGAGAAAAAATTGTGATCGCTATGGGTGGCAACACCGACCTAAAAATGTCCAGAGTATGGAACAATATGCAATCACTGTGGTAAGTGTAATCATTTTTCATACTATTGTAGAAGTAGAAAGGAAATAAAACACATAAGTGCAGTGCTTGAAAATGAACATGAGAAATTTTATATAGACGTGCTTTGTGAAAACAAACAAAGTAAGAATGACTGGACAATGCCATTGCAAGTAAACCAAAACATTATTCTGTTTAAACTGGATACTGGGGCACAAGTAAATTTTCTTGCAGAATCTGAGTTTAACGCATTAAAGCCAAGACCAAAGTTACATCAGACAAATATAAAAGTGACTGGGTATTCAGGTGCAGACATTCCAGTTAAAGGAACATGTGTGGCAAAAGTATCACACAAAAATATTGAGCGCATACTTTCATTTGTGGTCATGCCAAAGAATATACAGTCAATACTGGGTCTATCTGCGTGACAAACTGAATTTGCTGAAAAGAGTCTTAGTCCTGGACAGTGACACAGAGTCAGAATACAGTGACTTGATGAAAGAGTATGAGGACTTGTTCAAAGAGCTTGGTTATCTTCCAGGAGAGCACACGATTAAAATTGACAACGCAGTGCCACCCATAGTATATTCACGTAGAAAAGTGCCTTTTGCATTATGTGATCAACTGAAAACAGAACATGACAGAATGGAACAGCTAGGAATCATAACAAGAATGATGAACTGACTGAATGGGTCAATTCGCTTGTTATTGTTAGTAAGAAAAATTGAAAATTGAGGATTTGCTTAGATCTAAGAGCCTTGAACTGAGCCATTAAAAGAGAGCATTTCAAATTGCCTACTCATGAAGAAATTATGTCACAGTTTGCTAATGCAAAGTACTTTAGTAAATTAGATGCATCCTCTGGATTCTGGCAACTTAAGCTAGATGAACCTAGTTCAAAGTTGTGTATCTTTAACACTCCTTTTGCCAGATATATTTTTCTTAGGTTTCCATTTCGAATTGCATCAGCTCCTGAAGTGTACCATAAAATCATTCACATGCTATATGAGCACATTGAGGGTATAGATACTTCCATGGATGATATTATTGTTTGGGGATCATCTAAACAAGAGCATGACACCAGCCTTAGACAAACCTTAGAGGCAACACACAAGGTAAACCTGAAGTTGAATAAAGACAAATGTCAGCTAGGAATGACTGAACTTACCTTGGTGCATGATATCATCAGCAAAGAGGATGTGCGTCCTGATCCATTGAAGGTTTTCGCTATTGAGAACATGCCAAGATCACAATATAAAAAGGATGGTCAAAGATTTATCGGAATAGTAACTACATGGGAAAATTCATACCCAGTCTTTCAGAACAGCTTGCTCCATTGAGGCAGTTAACAGAAAAGAAAAAAAATGAATGGAGCTGGATTCATGAACAGGAGGAGGCATGGCAAAATCTCAAGAAAGTGCTCACCAAAGAACCTGTGATGAAATTCTATGATGCTGAGAGACCCATCAAAATCTTATGACATGTATCTCAGGTGGGCTTAGGGGCAGTATTAACTCAGAAAGATGGATTCTGCGATCCAGAAACAAGGTATGCCCAAATTTAAAAAGAATTGCTCAGCATTATGTTTGTTTTTGAGAGATTTCATCAGCTTGTGTCAGGACAATCTATTGATGTTGAAACTCATCATAAGCCTCTGATTGCATTGTTTAACAAACCTTCAAGCGACTGTCCTTTGCGAATTCAGCGAATGATGATCAAATTGCAAAGATATGCATTGAATGTGTCATACACACCTGGAAAATTCATGTACACGCCTGACACACTTTTCAGATCTGTGGATCCAACAACAAAATACAGTCACAGGGACGCTGTTGATGTTCACACATTTGTTGATATGATCATAGAGACTGTACTGTTGCTCCCAAAAAGTTGGAACTGCTGTGCCTTGAGACAGAGAAGGACAAAATTCTCAGTCAGGTAATACAAGTGGTGATGGATGGATGGCCAGATAATAGGAATGACTGTACCTCAGTAGTACAAGATTATTGGAACCACAGATCAGCACTGTCTGTTGTGGATGGGATATTGTACAAAGGTAGTAGAATTGTAACACCTAAAAGTCTCCGAAAAGAAATGCTTGGGAAAATTCATGAAGGCCACCTAGGTATTGAATAGTGTAAGAGAAGGGTGTGGGAAGTGATGTTTTGGCCCAAGATTAATCAAGAAATTGCAGAATTGGTGTCTTCTTGTTGAATATGCTTTAAATACCAACATAGCAACCCTAAGGAGCCATTGCATCCACATCCTAGTTCTCAGAGACCTTATCAGAAGGTAGGCATTGATCTTTTTGTAACTGACAGCAAAGATTATCTAATAATAACAGATTACTACTCATTGTATCCTGAAGTGTGCGGTTTGAGCAGAACAACAGCAGAGAACGTAATTACATGCATGAAATCAGTTTTTTCCAGACATGGTGTACCTGATGAAGTTTTCACAGACAATGGTCCACAATTCAATGGTGAATGCATGAGACATTTCGCTCAGGAATGGGGCTTTGTTCATACAACATCTAGTCCATTTTCCCTCAGTCCAATGGATTAGTTGAGAAGGTGGTAGGAATTATCAAGAAACTGATGCCCAAAGCAAAAGATAGTGGAGGTGATTTTTATATAGCTTTGTTAGCCTGCCGAAGTACTGAACTTGAATGTGGATTTTCACCTGCTCAGCTCTTGATGGGATGCTGTTTGAGATCCAATCTACCAATAGATGAGACCCTCCTGAGAACAGAGGGAGGTGAACAAGTGAAAAGATAGAAAGATGAACACAAATCAAAGCAGAAAACATACTTTGACAGATGTTCTTGTTCATTACTTGAACTGCACCAAGGAGATGAAGTAAGGATACAAGACAAAATGAACACATGGACACAGGAAGCTACAGTACTTGATGAAATACAACCCAGATCACATATGGTCCAAACAGAAGAAGGAGCAGTGTTAAGAAGAAATCGCAAAGACCTCAAGAAATACCCATCTTCAGAGTTTCAGTTAACTGATGCAGACCAGTTGAAACATGAAAGTAACAACAAAACACAAGAACTGTGTGAACCACTTAGAAGGTCTACTCATGTTCGTAAAGCCTCAGAGAGACTGATAGAGACATGTTAAATTATGCATTTGTTTTGATTAATGTTGCTAATTGTTTTTCTTTTTAAGGAAAGGAATATGTGGTGATATCACGTGTCACGTGTAAGAACATGATTGGACAGAGTTCAGAGCATGTGCTGAAATGACAGAATGATCGAGAAGCTTGTATGTTAAAACATGGTTGCTGTTTGCTGTTAAATAAAAGTTCTAGTTATCTTCTTCCAGAATATGTTTCTTTATGAGCAACCCATGGCATGTATAAAGAACACAACACGTGCAAGCAGCACTTACTGTGTGACACAGAGCTTACCTAGGTTACCCATAGCCCTCTATTCTTCTAAGCTCCATGTACCTATCCAGGAGTCTCTTAAAAGACCCTATCGTATCTGTCTCCACCACCATTGCTGGCAGCCCATTCCACGTACTCACCACTCTCTGCATGAAAACCTTACCCTTGACATCTCCTTTGTACCTACTTCAAAGCACCTTAAAACTGTGCCCTCTTGTGCTAGCCATTTCTGCTCTGGAAAAAGGCCTCTGACTATCCACACGATCAATGCCTCTCATCATCTTATACACTTCTATCAGGTCACCTCTCATCCTCCATCACTCCAAGGAGAAAAGGCCGAGTTCACTCAACCTATTCTCATAAGGCATGCTCCCCAATCCAGGCACCATCCTTGTAAATCTCTGCACCATTTCTATTGTTTTCATATCCTTCCTTTAGTGAGGCGGCTAGAACTGAGCACAGTACTCCAAGTGGGGTCTGATCCAGGGTCCTATATAGCTGCAACATTACCTCTCGGTTCCTAAACTCAGTCCCATGATTAATGAAGGCCAATGCACCAGATGCCCTCTTAACCACAGAGTCAACCTGCGCTGCATCTCTGAGTGTCCTATAGACTCGAACCCTAAGATCCCTCTGATCCCCCACACTGTCAAGAGTCTTACCATTAATACGATATTCTGCCATCATATTTGACCCACCAAACTGAACCACCTCACACTTATCTGGGTTGAACTACATCTGCTACTTCTCAGCCCAGTTTTGCATCCTATCAATGTCCCACTATAACATCTGACAGCCCTCCACACTATCCACAACACACCCAACCTTTGTGTCATCAGCAAATTTATTAACCCATTCCTCCACTTCCTCATCCAGGTCACTTATAAAAATCACGATGAGTAGGGGTCCCAGAACAGATCCCTGAGAACAGATCACCATGCAGAATATGACCTGTCTACAACCACTCTTCCCCTTCTTTGGGCAAGCCAGTTCTGGATCCATAAAGCAATGTCCTCTTGGATTTCATGCCTCCTTACTTTCTCAATAAGCTTTGCATGGGGTACCTTATCACATTCCTTGCTGAAATCCATATACACTACATCTACTGCTCTACCTTCATCAATGTGTTTAGTCACATCCTCAAAAAATTCAATCAGGCTCGTAAGGCACGACCTGCCTTTCACAAAGCCATGCTGACTATTCCTAATCATATTATGCATCTCCAAGTGTTCATAAATCCTGCCTTTCAGGATCTTTTCCATCAAATTACTAACCACTGAAGTAATACTCACTGATCTATAATTTTCTGGGCTATGTCTACTCCCTTTCTTGAATAAGGGAACAACATCTGCAACCCTCCAATTCTCCGAAACCTCTCCCATTCCCATTGATGATGGAAAGATCATTGCCAGAGGCTCAGCAATCTCCTCCCTCGCTTCCCACAGTAGCCTGGGGTACATCTCATCCGGTCCCAGTGACTTCCAACCTGATGCTTTCCAAAAGCTCCAGCAGATCCTCTTTCTTAATATCTACATGCTCAAGCTTTTCAGTCCACTGTAAGTCATCCCTACAATTACCAAGATCCTTTTTCCGTAATGAATACTGAAGCAAAGTACTGATTAGGTACCTCTACTCTACTATCTCCTCCGGTTTCATGCACACTTATCCACTGTCACACTTGATTGGTCCTATTCTCTCATGTCTTATCCTCTTGCTCTTCACAAACTTGTGGAATGCTTTGGGGTTTTCCTTAATCCTGTCCACCAAGGCCTTCTCATGGTCCCTTCTCATGGCTCTCCTAATTTCATTCTTAACCTCCTTCCTGCTAGCCTTATAATCTTCTAGATCTCTATCATTATCTAGTTTTTTGAATCTTTTGTAAGCTTTTCTTTTCTTCTTGACTAGTTTCACAACAGCCTTTGTTCACCATAGTTCCTGTACCCGACTATCCTTTCCGTCTTATTGGAACATACCTATGTAGAACTCCACACAAATATCTCCTGAATATTTGCCACATTTCTTCCATACGTTTCCCTGAGAACATCTGTTCCCAATTAAGCTTTCACATTCCTGCCTGATTGCCTCATATTTCCCCTTACTTCAATCAAACACTCTCCTAACTTGTCTGTTCCTATCCCTCTCCAATGCTATGGTAAAGGAGATAGAATTGTAATCACTAGCTCCAAACTGCTCTCCCACTGAGAGGGCTGACACTTGACCAGGTTCATATCCCAATACCAGATCAAGTACAAACTCTCATCTTGTAGGCTCATCTACATATTGTATCAAGAAACCTTCCTGAACACACCTAACAAACTCCACCCCATCTAAACCACTTGCTCTATGGAGATGCCAATCGATATTTGGGAAATCAAAATCTTCCGCCACACCACCCCTGTCATTATTACTCCTTTCCAGAATCTGTCTCCCTATCTGTCCTCACTGTCCCTGTTATTATTGGGTGGTCTATATAGATCACCCAGTGGGGTTATTGACCACTTCCTGTTCCTAACTTGCACCCATAGAGACTCCATAGACAATCCTTCCATGACTTCCTCCTGTTCTGCAACCTTGACACTCTCTCTGATCAACAGTGCTACACCCCCACCTCTTTTGCTCCCTCCCTTGGTCCTTCCTGAAACATCTAAAGCCTGGCATTTGAAGTAACCATTCCTGCCCCTGAGCCATCCAAGTCTCTATAATGGCCACAACATCATAGCTCCACATGCTGATCCACTCTCTTAGCTCATCCACTTTGTTCATAATACTCCTTGCATTAAAATAGACACATGTCAAACCTTTGGTCTGAGCACATCCCTTCTCTATCACCTGCCTATCCCCCCTCTTGTACTGTCTCCAAGCTTTCTCTATTTGTGAGTCAACCACTTCTTCCTCCGTGTCTTCAGTTCAATTCCCACCCCCAGCAATCCTAGTTTAAACTCTCCCCAATAGCCTTAGCAAACCTCCCCACCAGGATATTGGTCCCCCTGGGATTTAAGTGCAACCCATCCTTTTTGTACGTCAGTCTGTCCCAAAAGAGGTCCCAATGATCCAGAAGTCTGAATCCCTGCCCCCTGCTCCAATCCCTCAGCCACGCATTTATCCTCCACCTCACTCGATTCCTATACTCACTCTCATATGGCACAGGCAGTAATCCCGAGATTACTACCTTTGTAGTCCTGCTTCTCAACTTCCTTCCTAACTCCCTGTAGTCTGTTTTCAGGACCTCCTCCCTTTTCCTACCTATGTCGTTGGTACCAATATGTACCACGACCTTTGGCTGTTCTCCTTCCCACTTCAGATATCATGGACACAGTCAGAAACATGCTGGACCCTGGCACCTAGGGGCAAACTACCATCTGTGTTTCTTTCCTGCGTCCTCAGAATCTCCTGTCTGACCCCCTATCTATAGAGTCCTCTATCACTGCTGCCATCTTCTGCCTTTCCCTACCCTTCTGAGCCACAGGGCCAGACTCTGTGTCAGAGGCGTGACCACTGTTGCTTCCCCCAGGTAGGCTGTTCCCCTCCCCCTCCAACAGTAATCAAGCAGGAGTACTTATTCTTGGACTACAGTTCAGCATTCAACACCATAATTCAATCCAGGCTTGACAGGAGGCTCAGAGACTTCGGCCTTGACCCTGCCTCATGCAGCTGGATCCTGGACCTCCTGTCAGAAGACCAGCAGGTGGTAAGAGTAAACTCCATCACCTCTGCCCCTCTGACTCTCAACACAGGAGCCCCTCAGGACTGTGTACTAAGTCCGCTCCTTTAATCCCTGTATACCCATGACTGTGTCCCTACCCACAGCTCTAATTTGCTAATTAACTTTGCCAATGACACTAGCTTTATTGGCCTAATCTCAACCAATAACGAGGTGGCCTATAGGGAAGAAGTCATCTCTTTGACAGAGGGGTGTCAAGAAAACAACCTCTCCCTCAATGTCACAAAAACAAAGGAGCTGGTTGTGTATTACAAGAGGAATGGAGATAGGCTAACTCCTATTGACATCAATTGATCTGGTGATGAGAAGGTAAACAGCTTTAAGTTCCTCGGCATCCACATCACTGAGAACTTCATGTGGTCTGTACACATCAGCTGTGTGGTGGAAAAAGGACAACAATGCCTCCTTCACCTCAGATGGTTGAAGAAGTTTGGTATGGACCCCAAATCCCAGGAACTTTCTACAGGTGCACAATTGAGAGCATCCTGACTGGCTGCATCACTGCCCAGTATGGGAACGACACTGCCCTTAATCACAGGTTTCTGCAGAGAGTGGTGAGGACAGCCCAGCACGTCTGTAATTTTGAATTTCCCATGATGCAGGACATTTACAAGGACAGATGTGGAAAAAGGGCCTGAAGGATCATTGGGGATCCGAATCACCCCAACCATAATTTATTCCAGCTGCTACCATCTAGAAAATAGTACCACAGCTTAAAAGCCAGGACCAACAGGATCCGGGACAGCTTCATCCACCAGGCCATCAGACTGATTAACTCACTCTGATTTGAGTGTATTTCTATGTTACATTGACTGTTCTATTTTTTATTAATTATTATAAATTACTATGATTTTCCTTCAAATTTAGACAGAGACAAATTGTAGATTTTTACTCCTCATGTGTGTGAAGGATGTAAGAAATAAAGTCAATTCAATTCAATGTAATGGATTTATGCATATTCATGTGCAATAGTGTCCATCTGAGAACCTCTTAAACACCTCTATCATAGCTGTTTCCATGACCACTGCTGATAGCACATTGTAGGTACGCACCACTCACTTTGTAAAGAAAAATATTATCCCACACATCTCTTTTGAACTTACCCCCTCTTGTCCTAAATGCATGCTCTCTGGTATTAGACATTCCCATCCTGGGAGAAAAATGCTGGCTAATATAGAGGTCTTACAGATCTCTTTCAGTTTTTTCCTCAACGTCCATTGCACTGGAGAAAACAACCCAAATCTGTTGAACCCCTCCTTATAGCACCAGCCCACTAATCAAGGTAGCATCCTGCTATAACTTCTCAACACCATCTCCAAAGTCCCCACATATTCCTATGATTCAGATTAAATTTGATACTCCAGATGTGGTCTCACCAGAGTTTTATAAAGATGCAACATAAATTTCTGAATTTTGAACTCAGTGCCTTTCCTAATAATGGAAACCATGCCAAATGCCTTCTTTTACAATCCTATGAACACACACGGCACTTTCACAGGGAACAATGGAGTTGGTCACTCCCCCTCCACAGTCCCTTGTATACATCAGATATGTTTAATGATGAAGCTGGCTAGGCAGGTGGAATAAAGCAGTCTTCTTTTGTTGTGTTTCTTTGTCTAACATCTGTCAGAGATGAATAAAACAGAAATTTAATCATCTCAAATTAAATCTTGATCAGTAACTTAATTGTTTTTGCATAGTTATTATCTTATTGTGTGTACTTGGCTTGTATAAACCCAAGTAGTCCTTATGTGATTCATTAATCTGGGTACAGTAACATCCTTGAAAGGAGTGTATGAACCCAATGTGATTGATTTCAATGGACCACAGCAGAAGTCATGCTTAAATAATGATTGATTCTTTTGAATTATTGGTCAAATGATTGTGGATTGTGTGAATAGCCTGCTTAGCACCATTTTTTTATGCCAATGCTTGCCAAATTCAGTTACGAATCATTTGTCAAGCATGACACAAGATCTTAATGCCACACATGCTAAATTGGACAAATTGGATAGTGCATGAATCATGGACAATGGCCAGATCTGAGCAGTGAAAACAATTGGTGATGCCAACCCTCAGGAAATGCAAATTTAACATCAGCAGTGCCAAACTAGGTCACAGTAATCTAGTTAAATATGAATGATAGCATGAAAAGCTTTCCGTGACTGAATCTACTGTCCTCTGCACCTGGGTTGAGTGGGTGCCAGTGACCACCATGACAGAGAGAGCCTGCTGGTCCTCCGGACTTGGGTTTAGTCAAGTAGGCAATCATTCTGCTTGAATTATATGGTTCACATGATCAGACAATCTGCCCACAGTGCATGAGCATGCAACATATGTTTTGCACATAAGGAATGTATCACTGTACAACAGATACTCTGACTGTCACATGTTATCTCATGCTGCTACTACATTGCATTAATTATATCTTGGCCATTCAAATGATTGTCTTCCACATACTTCTGATTCTGCCTTCTGTGGTGTTTGGAAGCCAACTGCATACTCGGTACTTACAATTAGCTGATAAAGTGACTGTCATGGTGCACGCTCACAGGATTGGACCCAAGTGCAGAGGAACAATAGACTCTCTTTGTCATGGTGGTTGCTGGAACTTACTCAACCCAGGAGCAGAGGAATGCAGACTCCACGTGAAGAGACAGAAACAAGAGGTTAGATGTGGGAACACCAACAGAGCATTGGCGGCATGGCCAAGAAACACTACAAGACAAATCATTCTCCAACACACTGGAGGGCTCTTCTACAAGAGCACAATGTGAGTCCCTGTTCAATAATCATATAATGCAGGAAACAAGTGCTGATGACAATTAACTTGACAAGATTAAACAGTAATCACGTGGTCTTGACAGCTCTAACAATTAGTAAATACAGGTGCTCAAAAAACCCAGAAGCCCAAAGCTCTACGGCAAGCCACAGAAGCCCCCTGAGCTCATGACAGTGACTGGGTGAGTGCACTATCATTTATCTTAAAGGAATGAGGTGCACAACCTGTATTACAACACAGGTATAAATGGCAATGCAAAAAGTGATTGGATGGCTCAGGGCAGGGTCACTAGGATGTTGGATTGTGCTCACGTGTTACTTTGGCTGGCTTTTCAGAATGAAGAGCTCTACATCAATCACAGAGGTCTTAACTCCCCAGATATGCAAGACATGGTCAATCAAGACAAATATCCAGGTCTTTTCTATGGGAGGGGTAAGAGCTCTTTCTCTGGCACTTGAATTTTGAGCATGTTCAGTCATGCAAGAGTGTAACTATGACCAAGCAGGTTTGCCACAAATGATTTCTTCTTCACATCCCTCAGTAGCCTTGTACTTCACATTGTCCTGTCTGACAGTACTGAGGTCATGCTTCACAAACATGAGAAAATCTGCAGATACTGGAAATCCAAGCAACACACACAAAATTCTGGAGGAACTCAGCAGGTCAGGCAGTATCTATGGAAAAGAGTAAACAGTTGATGATTTGAGCCGAGACCTTTCATCAGGACTAGAATAAAAAGCTGAGAAATCAGAACAAGAACATGGGAGGGGAGGAATAAGTACAAGGTGGTGGGTAATAGCTGTAACCAAAGGGAAAGGGTTGATAGGTGAAAGAGATAAAGAATTGGTGAAGGGGAGCTATGTGTCTCTCAGTGGATTTCATTGACAGTCTCAACAACAAACTCAATAGAGACCGCTGCCAAGCACCACCTTGACCAGAAATATTATCATTTATTGTGTCCAATGTCAAATAAATAGCCGCAGGAAATTAATGCTACCACAGCTGGAATACTATGTACAGCAAAGTAGACTGTACACTTAATCCTTTATAAAGAAATGTTGTACATGTTTTGGAAGCAGTTCACAGAATATTTACTTAGCTAACATCTAAAGTGGGTGGACTGTCTTTTGAAGAAAAATTGGACAGTCTAAACTTTTATATACTGCAGCTTAAAATGGTTAAACAGGATTTGACTGAAAATTAAGATTCAGAGGGATCATAAAGAAGTGGATGTGAAGAGAATGTTTCTCCTTGTGGGAAAATGCACAACTAAGGGGTCATCAGTTGCAGATAGAAATGAGTTGACATTTTCTTTTGGATGGTCAAAGTCTATGGAACTGTCATCCTCAAAGGACGGTGGAAGCAGTATTTTAATAGTTTTAAGGCAAAGGCAGATATATACATGATAAGCAAGGAGATGAAAAGTCACCAGGATTAGACCTAAATGAAGAGCTGAGATTGTAATCAGACCATACATGATCTTATTAAATGGCTGAATGCTCCTAATCGACCACCTGCTTCTAATTGAAGACATAAAAAACTGTGAATGCTATAATCAGGAGCAATGAACAATGCTCGATGATCTCAGAACTGATGCAGATTCCTATGTCCCTTTGCCTCCAGAGATGTTCCCTGTCCCATTGAGTTTCTCCAGCAGTCTGTTTGTCACTCTGTTCCGAATTGATGTTTATATCAATCTGCTAAAGAATAGCATTAATCCAAAGTGTCAAATGCTCCTCTGCATTCAATGTTGCATTGATACTGCATATGCAGCCAAAGATCTGAATACAGTTTATGTGAGGAGATGAGCCTGACAAGGTTAGTTTCCTTCGGAACAAAAGAGATTGGTGCAGCAGGAAGTTGCTTGGCAAACAACACCAATGATACTGAAACCTGTCTTTCCTATCTGTATAATTCTCAGCAACAATCTTCCATGCCAACTTTTCAGGCTTTGTTATTTGCATGCCCAATCGTAGACTCTGGGAACAAACACTCAGTTCTGAGCTCAATCCTGAAGGGGCTTTCCAGGAACACAACAGAAAGATTTCAGCGATATGGTCAAAGCTTCACTGAAGAAACACAACTTCCCTACCTGCACCTTGGTCCTGGAGCATTCACTATGAAGACTGAGTGTTCAGAATGACAATGTGGACTTCATATCAAGAGCATATTCATGCATAGTGTACTCAATAGAAGAAATGCATTAGCTCACAAGCTATCCATCCTTTGGACATGCCCCTGACTGGAGAAGTCTGTGGTTCCCATATTGCTCTCATTAGTCATGTCAAAACACAACCAGAGTGGAAGGTAAAGAAGAGAAATATAAAATTAAGCATGGGGTCGAGAGGATAAACAGAAAGGACTTATTTATATTTGCAGAAAGGTTTGTAAACATTAGCATTAGTTAATGTGATAGAAGAATTGGAGGGGAACTGAGATGGGGCCCTGAAGTTCACTTCCTACGAGACGAGCAAGGGTGGAAAGTTTCACTCTGTTTAGTGGGTATCTATATGCTTCAAAGTAGGAATAATCACAAATTATTCTTTGGCTGACATGCACAAAATAGGTCAAATAGACGTCTTCAATGGTTCTGAATCTGTTGTGATGTAACTGAAAAGATTGTGTATTTGGAATGTTACTGCCTTTGTCAGTGTTAAAATTACCATAACTGGATAGCAGTCAAGTATCAAATGCGATGACTTAAATCACAATTTCCTTGGCAGGCAGTCCCATATCTGACCTTACAGTGAACAGATAATCATTGACAAAGCAACTGAAGTGTTTGGACAGAAGATGTTGTGAAGAGTTTCTGCAGAGGGCATCTGGGGCTGGGACAATGGACCTCCAACACCCACAAACATCTTTCTTTGTTTCAGGTATAACTTCAAGTTCTGGAGTCTGTTTCTCTTAATGGCCATTGACATCAGTTTTATCAGAGTTTTTCAATGCCACATTTGGCCAAAATCATTGAAAAGCTCACCAATCTGTGATATTCTGTCCACAGAAGTTAACTGTTGAGAATTTTCAGCATTTTCTGATGCTATTTTAGCACAAATGGCCATTGTTTATCATATAGAAACAGGATATCTACCATGACAAGCTTAATCTCATAGGCAGGGCCTTATGCCTCAATGGAAATTCCAGTCAAACCTCTGTCACTGCAGCCAAGTATCAGGCCTCTCATGTCGACATAGGGTATCAGACTCCCAGAGTTATAGATATCGGGCCTCAAACCTCCAGCTGTAGGTGCAAAATCACTCTACTGCTTCTAGACTTGAACTCCCGTTCTGGTGTTGGACAATGTCTGGTGCACCTACTGCAGCTCTATTCATTCTTATACGGTGAGCAACATTACATAAAATTGCTCGCCATTAGAATGAATAGAGTTGCACATCAAGAAGGGTCTCGGCCTGAAACATTGACTCTTTATTCATTTCTGTGATCACTGCCTGACCTGCTGAGTTGCTCCACAATTTTCTGTGTGTTGCTTTGGATTTCCAGCATCTGCAGTCTTTCTCATGTTTATGATGTGTTACTCCACACCAGTAGCATCGGAGATTAGGGATGAACATGAGCTACTAGAGTTGTGATACATCAGCTTCCCTGTGCCATCTAGGCACTGGGACAGTCCATGGGCAGGATTTCAGGTTGTTTTTGCTGCTTGTAGTTTAGGTGCTGCTTGCTGAACAGCAGAATGGCGCAAACTGTCAAGCATAAGTCCACCTCAGTGTCCCTCAAGAAGAGAACAGTGGGTGCAATCCTGAAGTTATTTATTTCCATAACCATTGCAGCAATGTACAATAAAAATTAACATATAATTATACATATTGCCAAGCTGAACTCAGTTATGGAAATAAGCAAGCAAATGGTCCAGATTCGCCTGCAGAGAACCTGCTGACTGCACATTCTGCCAACGAGCCCTGTCCAAAACTTGCAGGACCTTGGAAAATCCTTGGCAATTTTGACAGATAGCAAAATTGGATGTGAGCCTCTGCCAAAGGTTCCTGTGTAATTTTATATACTCTGTTAACTCGAACCTATCCACCTGATCCTACCCTGTAGTTCAGGGTGCTGTGACTATTCAGATCTCATTGCTTGACTCCAAGACTTGCCTCAGGCATAACTAGCCTCTGGGACCTGGAGGATCGATGTTTGTCTCCAACATTCTGAAACATTTAGAATTATTAACAATGAAATAAGCAGTTAAAAGAATTTTAATATATAAATCAAACTAAAAACATATTAAAATATTTAAATGAGCTCAAGTAAATCAAAAGAGCTGCAGATTACATTTCTTTCCCAACTCTACAATTGCTATTAAAGTAAATTGCCCTGAGGATCTTGCACCAGCTCCGACCAAG
The DNA here is from genome assembly GCF_048418815.1 of Hemitrygon akajei. Lineage (NCBI taxonomy): Eukaryota > Metazoa > Chordata > Chondrichthyes > Myliobatiformes > Dasyatidae > Hemitrygon > Hemitrygon akajei. Next base: position 114,502,271 of record NC_133125.1, read on the forward strand.
CACAGGATTTGAGAGCATATTCCCCATGTACATACTGAGTCACTCCAGCAAGCTCTTAATTGACTTTAAGTGAGGTCCAAGGAGCAGCGCCATCACAAAATCACAGGCAGAATTGGACAGGGAGGTTCAAGACTTCTTTGTGCATCTTATTGGAATTTGACAGCAAAATACGGGGCAACAGGATTCTCTGAAAACAGAAACAAGGAAACTATTATAAAATATTAAGCAACAAACAATCTGCTGGAAGAATATAGCTGTATCTGAGGGAGGAAAGGAATTGTCAATGATTCAGATTAAAATTCGGCATTAAAAACCAGGCTTCTCATTTCAGACCTGGCCAGGATCTCAGGTATGATCATTTCATTTCCAGACACATAATATTGTTTTATACACGACAAATCAAAAAATTACATTATTTATAATATATTTTGTTTTGTCTTCTTCAATGACATACATTTTAAGTAAGTGTAATAGTTCTTTGCTTTTTACATACAACAATCTCCATTTTATATGGTGCCTTTAACATAAAATTAACCAGAGTGAGATTTAAATTGCCATAAAGCCAAAGAAGAAGACTATTGAGAAGATAGTATTACGTTTTTAGTTGCATCTCCAAAATGAAGATAGAGTCCTAAAAGGAAAGACATTTTTTATGTGTCATTATTAGTGAGAAGATCAAGTCTGAATCAGGATGCTAATCTGAATTATTTTGGCTACTTGCCTGAGTTTGGACCTACAATGATGATAATCTAAAATGAGGCTAATAAAATATCTGTCATTCTTACAAGACAAGTACTGATTGCCTAATGTGAAAAAGCATGAGGAGAAACACAAGATGTCTTGTTGAAGTTGCCTCTATATAGTCTCTAGTTAGTATCAACTTCCCCATTCAAAATTTTCTGAAGATGGAGTCATAAAATTGACTCAAGGTTTTTTCACAAGACCATAAGAAATACTAGCAGAATTCAGCCATTTGGCTCATCGAGTCTGCTTCGCCATTTTACCATGGCTGCACCATTTCCCTCTCAGCCCCAATCTCCTGCCTTCTCCCCAGATCTCTTCAGGCTCTGACTAATCAACCCCTGCTTTAAATAAACCCAATGACTTAGCCTCTACAGCTGCCTGTGGCAACAATTTCAACAGATTCACAACTCTCTGGCTAAAGAATTTCCTCCTCATCTCTATTCTAAAAAGACATCCCTCTATTCTCAGGCTGTGTCCTCTGGTCTTAGACTCCTATAAATAGGACAGAATATTCTGAAGGCAGCTCTTTTTTTGTTAGCTGTTGCTAGATTGCTAGTTTTTCTGATGTTGGTCAATAGTTTATTTTAGTTTTCCTGGCTAACTACCACATTCATATTGGCTAGTTTAGGTTAACACTGCAATTTTCCAGAAGACAGACATTGTAAAATAAAACTGATGAAAATAAAACTGGATTTCATTGAGATTCATTTCATGTCTATTAAACCAAAGCCATACATAACTCAGGAAGATACTTGAAAAATCTTGACGATTCTTTAACTATGTGTTATTACAGCAAAAGGAAATGATGTTCTTTTGACAAGGTAACCAGTTTGCAATGTGGTGTATGCATATTAATTTCTAAACTGTCATCATTATGATTAAAGGTTAAGACTTCTTTCCTAAAATATACATGGATCTCTTTCCAAAAACCTGATTTTTACTCCTTAGTGTTCACGATGTGTTGAACTTCACAGATAATACAATGTTATCTAAACTTGAGAATATAAATCCACAATTCATAAATTTTAAAAACATTTGGCACCTTCCATATTTATAGTTTCCGGGGTCTTTCTGTGAACATATTGATCAAGCTTTGTTTGCACCATAATACCAGAAGACATACAGTAGGAAAAGAATCCACCATTCCATCATGGCTGATTTCATATCCCTCTCAACACCATTCTCCGGCATTGTCCCGGTAACCTTTGATGCCCTGACTAACCAAGGACCTATCAACCTCTGCTTTCAATATACTCAATGATTTGGCATCCATAGGCATCCATGGCAATAAATTCCACAAATTCACCACTCTCTGGTTAAAGAAATCCCTTTGCATCTTCTGTTCTAAATGGACATAACCTTTATTCCGAGGCAGTCCCTCCTGGTCCTAGACTCATCCTCTTCACATCCACTCTATCTAGGCCTTTCAACATTTGATAGGTTTCAATGAGATCCCTGCTCATTCTTCTAAATGTGAAGTATTGATCAGAAATGGGAGAGAGTGGGCAATTTCAAGTTCCTGGGTGTGAAGATCTCTGAGGATCTCACCTGGTCCAAAAGTATCAATGCAGCTATAAAGAAGGTGTTACGAACCCCATAACTGGGTATCTTACCAGCAAAGATAGGAGTATCAGTTGAAGTCTGATGATACTAGTTTTAACAGTATTTATTAATAAAAATACACAAAAATAATATCAATGCAAATATACAGATAATATACGTCATCAATACTAAACCTAAAAGTGTGGGTATAATAATAATCAATAAGAAATAAGCTCTATCATTGTCTAGGGGATAATGAATTGTCCGATGGAAAGATAAAGTTCAGTTCAGTTCATGCAGGCTGCGGTAGTTGTTGATCACTATGTTGCAATTGTTGGAGAGAGAGAGAGGGAAAGAGAGAGTAACAGCTATTAACTTGCCGACTTTCCTTTTACGATCTTGATCCGTCGATGCGTTACTGTTGTGGCCATTTACGTATGACCCCTCCGTCCTTGAGCTAGACCGTTCTGTGGAGGGCTCGTCGCCCAGGCAAGGGTGGACACACACACAAGCCCCCACCTGGCACTCAATGTTAGTAAGACCAAAGAGCTGATTGTGGACTTCAGGAAGGGTAAGATGAAGGAGCACATACCAATCTGCATAGAGGGATCAGAAGTGGAGAGAATGAGCAGCTACCAGTTCCTCGGTATCAAGATCTCTGAGGATCTAACCTGGTCCCAACATATCAATGTAGTCATAAAGAAGGCAAGACAGCGGCTATACTTTATTAGGAGTTTGAAAAGATTTGGCATGTCAAAAAATAAACTCAAATACTTCTATAGTTGTACAGTGGAGAGCAGTCTGACAGGCTGTATCACTGTCTGGTATGGAGGGGCTACTGCACAGGACCGAAAAAAGCTGCAGAAGTTTGTAAATCTAGTCATCTCCATCTTGGGTACTAGCCTACAAAGTACACAGGAAATCTTTAGGGAGCGGTGCCTCAGAGGGGTAACGTCCAATATTAAGGACCTCCAGCACCCAGAGCATACCCTTTTCTCACTGTTATCATCAGGTAGGAGGTACAAAATCCTGAAGGCACATACTCAGTGATTCAAGAACAGTTCCTTCCTGTCTGCCATCTGGTTCCTAAATGGACATTGAATCCTTGGACACTACCTCTCATTTTTTTAATATACAATATATCTGTTTTTGCACTTTTTAAAAATCTATTAAATATATGTAATTGATTTATTTTATTTACTATTATTTTTACTTTATTTTTTTCTCTCTGCTAGATTATGTATTGCATTGAACTGCTGCTACTAAGTTAATAAATTTCACATTACATGCTGGTGATAATAAACCTGATTCCTGATTCTGAGATTCTGATTCTGAAAACCAATTATTTCTTTCACTCTCATCACATTATTGTAACCCAGCTAGTGACAAAGGCTTTTACTAAATATGGAGATGTTGTGGTGTGACCCCTCAGGGAGAGGACAAACCCTGACATCATAAAGCCACAGTGACATCAGCAGACACATTATAATGAGATGCAACATCACCACAGGATTTAAACTCTGGTCCGCTCGAGACCCGAGACAAATGTGTATACAGGACAGATATTATGGATTCATACATATCTACACAGATGGTTCAAAAGATCCGACGACAGCTCGTTCAGGTATTTCTATTTACGTTCTAGAATTTCATGTCGAATAATGAGTGAACAAAAAGACACAAAAAGAGTGTGTGGTGATGGTGAGGTTGTCTGAGGTTAAAATGGGATGGAGACCATCTGGCAAAGTGGGTCAAGAAAGGGCAGGTTAAACGTAACTGGACAAGTATGATTTTGGGAGTTAAACCGGAGTAGAACATACAGAGTGAATGACAGGGCCCAAAGAGAGTTGTAGAACAGAGACACCGAGGGGTAAAGTACAGTGCTCCCTAAAAGTTGTGACACATGTGGACAGGATAGTGAAAAATGTGTGGATGAGTTCACATGCAGTGTAGATCTATGACTCAAAATGTAAAATGTTCCTGTTGTTGTCTAGTTGTAAGCCAGTGAATTATTTTCCTCTCTTTTGTTTCCTTTCATGATGAAGGGTCTCAGCCTGAATCTTTTACTTAGATGCTGCCTGGCCTGCTGAGTTTCTCCAGTGTTTTCTGTGTGTTGCTTGAATTTACTTTTTGTTTCTTCTCCTTGAGGGACAAGAGTGCTGGAAACCATGACACATGATTGTGCAGAAGACAACACAGATTTTAACCGTTTGAACCAGAGATGAAGCTGAGAGTGACCACTACAGAATTCAAGCCCAAGACAGCAGGTGCCGACTGCATTCAGTACTCCTCAGGTTAGTACCTCTGCATCCCTTCCACCTCACTGTGTTAGCTCAATTACCACTCCCATTCCCCTCCACAAACTGACTGAGTCATGGAGACAGTGTGAAACCACCGCTCTTGTCTGAGGACCATTTCCATCCCGTCCATCCTGGGGTCAGAGGGTTCACCCTTCCAATGATAAAATTGTTTTTACATTGCAGTCCAGTATAGGTCTGTAGTCTAGTGTAGCTTTCTCTGTGTTTTTTTTTATTACGTAGTTCAGTCTAGTTTTTTTACTGTGTCATGTAACACCATGGTCCTGAAAAATGCTGTCTCATTTTTACTATGCACTGTACCAGCAGTTATGGTCGAAATGACAATAAAAGTTGACTTGATTTGACTTGTATCTATTTTCAAAAGTTGCCATTTCTGTGTGCTGATGGGTGTTTGTAATCCCAACCAGTTCTGCCTGAAATTGTTTGGTCTGATTGTTTCTTGGTGAAATTTGATGATGGGTTCCCCCGGTTGGACCTTCATGTCCAGTCATCCTGTCCCTGCTCTGGCTCCAAGCTCAGTTGGCATTGATCGGAGTTACTGTGCTGGCACTGGAGAGGGCCCAGTCCATATGGTCAATTCTGGCCAACGACAGCTGGGGATCTACCCTGACACTGAGTCATTTTGTGTGATTAGCAAAAGCTGCAGTTCTTTACTTCCATTATGATCAAAACAAAAGCTGTTACCTCACACTGATGTCATTACGTCTGATACTCTCTCTCAGAGTGAACACAACAACTCATTGATGGTGTTTGTGAATTGTGTAGAACAGTTTCCATTGTGAACAATGTCTCATCTGTCACCCATTACATTACATTACAGAGCACCCGCATCCTCTCACACCCCCCCTACGTTTTTTTGAAAGCAAATGTGCCAGTTGTTTTATGTTCAAAAGAACTTATTTTGTGTTGTCAAATGCTCTGGTTGTGTTTGCTGACCATTCAAACATGCGATTATAGGAACTAAATTAGGGGAGCGATCATAACTTCAACAACTCGTGGAACGAAAAAGTGATAGAAATTCACCAAAACAAAAAAAACACTTGCAGTATTTTTTTTTTGGGGGTGGGTTCAGTGGAAAGTTCATAATAGCAGCGACTTTTGATTTCAAGGGGGTCGCACCAGCTGCAGAGATGTAGTGGCTGGGAAAGTCAGTGGTCGACAACCTGAACTGGTATTCAATGGGGTTAATAATCAGCCCACGATCGCTGAAGAGTTTGAAAAGTAAGTGGAGATGTGATAAGTGCTCGGTTTTGGATGCACTGGTGACAGGTACAGTACTGTGAAAAGGACTTAGACACACGTATCTGTAGCAAGGGTGACTCAGACGCTTGCTCAGTACTGTTTATTATGTTTTCCAGTTACAACTTAATACCACTTAATTCTCCTGAGTTGGTACAAAGCTAAGCACTCTTATTTCTGATTCCCAACCACCTCCTATTTGAGTGAATTTACAGTATTATGCAATAGTTTCAGGCACCCTTGCAACATATAATTGCCTTTTGCACAGTGCTGTGTGTCATCCAGGGAAACAAAAATAAAATCTCTCAGTGTTTTAACACAGTTCATGAGTTGCTGGGAAGTCCATACTGCATTTTCCAGCCCAAACGGCTGCACAGAATATCAAACGGGCCAAATAGGGTTATAACAGCAGCTTTGGGACGATCCTGAGAGCACCCAGGCACCAATCTACAAGCATGGGCATAGACCGTCGAGCCAGTTGTGGAAATGTTTAGCTCGACCACATGCTTTGTGACTGTGGTGGTAAATGTGGGTTTGTGAGGTTTGGGAATTTGCCAAGCGGACGAGTGAATTCACATGTTGGTAGTGCATGGCTTAGGTACAGTCCCTGTACCCCCAGGGGAACTTACTGTGAGTACAGTCTAACGACCCAAAGTCCTTTGCGTCCAGAAGCAGGCATTTCTTTAGATATACTACCAGTCTTTGGCAGACAAGCAATCTGTGCCGAGTGGAAATCTAACAACTGTAGGAGGGCAAAGTCCCGTGTGTAGTATCGTCCACTAAAGCAGAGCGCCAGGCATCGTGTCCCAAACGTCCCGATCCTGCTGCCATTGGAGTCCTCCAGTGAGGGTCTGTCACTCTCTGAACTTATCATCACTGACAGCACACTCACTCGAGTGGCCGTGACACAGGATATGTCACTCTGAAAGTGTGTCCATAATGAACAGTGGACAACCCTGGCAACTGGAGTTCATGGTGCTCGGAGACCTCTGATCTCCCGATGTGCAAGCACTGCCAAAGCTGCACGGTGACTGGCACTGCTTGGTGTTCATGCCGAAGCGTGTGCGGTAAAACCAGAGAGCCGACATTGTCCGGTTCGGAGCCGCAGGCCTGAGTCCACTGGAGGCTCTGCTGACAGGGTTTATTGAGACAGGGAAAAAGAGGAGCAACGATGTACCTCTGTGTGGATGAGTGTAGACGATTGGCCAATTTACACAACTCCTTCTAGTACGTCACGGGTGGATTAGTGAGGACTGTGCAAAACTCAACAGGCATTCATTGTCTTAAGAGGTGTTTAAAAATAAAACAAGGCTGGTGGTTGCCCAGGAGAGGTAACATGTGTGGTCCATATTATCTTAAGGCTTAGCTTCACCCAGTCTGATCAAGGAGAGCAACTGTTTGGTGTGCTCAGACTCAGGCGGTCCAAAACTCTGACAGTGAATTTTCAAAGGGACATACTGTATTTCTCAGGTACAGGAGGGTCTCTAGTCGACTTGGTATTGCCCAAGGTGATTTATTGCAGCAGGAATGGAGTTTCCACTTGTGAAAACAACACGGTAGCATGCTGCTCCCTAATCTCCGGCAGCTTCAGAGCGACTGCGTTGGTCGACACGTCATTGAGTAACTCTAGAAATGTCCTAAAGTGTAAGGGTCACCAATGTAGGGTTTTCTGAAAGTAGTTTTATGTCCGAAACAAAAACCGAAGCCCTTTATTTCCATTATGAACAAAGCAAAAGTTTGAGACTGATATCATTACATCAGAACACAACTACTTAATGACCGTGTTTGTGAATTACATTGAACAGTTTCCAGTGCTTGGGTCTAGTATATCTCAGGCAGTGATGACACTCTGCTTTCGAGCCCACAGCCTCCATGTTATATATGACCCTGAAGAGAACAAAAATCCTTGCTGGGAGGTTTGCAAGTGTTGTTGGGGAGTGTTTAAATTAATTTGGCAGAGGGATGGGGACTGGAATGATGCGGATTAGGGTGGGGCAATTGGTATAGAAGTGGATGCATTGTGTAGTGAGACTGAGGAAGGACAGGCAGATAATAGGGCAAAGCTGCAGAGGTGAATTGCAACATACAGGTAGAGGCAAAATTGAAAATGATGAGTACAGGACTGAAGTTTTTACATTTGAATGCATGCAGTATACAGAATAAGGTATTTCATCTTGTAGCACAGTTAGAGATTGGCAGGAATGTCATTATCGACATCATTGAGTTCATTGCTTAAAGATCATAGTTGGGAGCTTAACATCCCAGAATACAGATTGTGTTGAAAGGATAGGCAGAGGGAGTGGGGAGGCATTGATGTTAAAAATGAAATCCAATCCTTAGGAACAGAAGTTGCAGAAACTTTGAGGGGGGGATGTAGGGTTCGGTGGTAGAATTAAGAAACTGCCAGGTCTCTGATAGGATTATATACAGGCTCCCAATCAGTAGTCAAATGTGGGATATAAATTGCAATGGGAGATACAGAAAGCATGTAATAAGAGCAATGTTACTACCGTGATGGGAGATTTCCATATGCAGGTAGATTGGGAAAATCAAGTTCATGCTGGATCCTTAGAGGGAATGACCAAGCAAAGGATACTCACAGGGGTCGGGTCTCTGGCACAGAGTCTGACTCTATGACTGAGAAGGGAAGGGGTGTGTTGAGGGAAGCTGTGTTAATATAGGATTTGTGAGTTAGGGGAAGTGAAAGGAGGTTCTGTGGACTGGATCGAGATTCCTGGAAGGTATATTGCCTCCCGGGTGCTAGGGTCTGGCCTATCTTTGGTCGAGTGGACAGCATTCAGAATCAGAATTAGGTTCAATATCACTGGCATGTTGTGTGTCATGAAATCTGTTGTTTATGCGGAAACACACAGAATCATAAAAACTGTCAATTACAATAAGTATATTTTTATAAAATGGTTAAATTAGTTAAGTGGTGCAAAAAAAGTTGTCACCTAGTGCTCAGTGAATGGTAGATTAATGAGGATTGTGGTAGAACAAAGGGATCTGGCTTTGCAGATGATACAAAGATAGATGGAAGGACAGGTAGTTGAGAGCAAGCAAGGTGTGTGCAGAAATACTCGGACAGATTGGGAGAAAAGGCAATGAAGTAGTAGATGGAATATACTGTAGGGAAGTGGCTGGTCACACACTTTGGTAGAAGAAATTAATATGTAGTCTATTTTCTACATGGGGAGAAAATTTTAAAAATCAGAGGGGTAAAGGTCCTTGGAAGCACTTCTACAGGATTCCGTAATGGTTAACTTGAGAGTTGAGTGGATTGTCACGAAGGCAACTGCAATGTTGGCATTCATTACAAATGGACTAGAATATAAAAGGAAAGATGTATGCTGAGGCTTTGTATGGCATTGGTCAGACCGAATTTGGAGTATTCTGAGCAGTTTTGGGCCGCTTTGAGAAAATATGTGCTGGCATTGGAGAGTTTCCAGTGAAGTTTCTCAAAAAGGATTCCAGCAATGAAAAGGTTAACATATGAGGCGTTTTAATGGCCATGGAAAAATAACAGTGGATTTCACTGAAACCTGTTGAATATTGAAAGGTCTAGATAGAATGTGAAAAGGATATTTTGTATACTTTCTGATCTAGGGCCAGAGGGCATGGCTTCGGAATAGAGGGCATCCATTTAGAGCAGCGATAAGGAGGATTTTCTTCAGTAACAGGATGGTGATCTTCTTCAGTAACTGCGGAATTCATTGCCACCGATGGCTGTGGGACCATGTAATAGAGTATATTTTAAATGGAAGTTGATAGGTTCTTGGTTAGTCGTGGCATGAAAAGTTACAGGGAGAAGGCAGCAGAATGTGGTTGAGAGGGATACTCAATCAGCCATGTTGGAATAATAGATCAGACTCAGGGTGCTGAGTCACTGAATTCTGCTCCTGAGTCTTCGGGTCTCATGGTCTAATTGATGAAGACATTAGTGAGGCCTCACCTGGAATATTGTATTCAGTTTTGCTCACTTTGATAGAGGAAAATACTGCTCAGCTGGAAAGAGTGCTGAGGAGATTTGTGAGACAGTTATTAGCACTTGTGAGACCAACTTATGGAGAGAGGTTGGACATTTTCAGAGGGCACAGGGTTAGGGTAAAAAAAAAGATTTAATAAGGACTGAGGGGAAAATTATTCACACAACAGACACTCAGACAGGTACATGTATAGGAAAGGTTCAGAGGGATACAGGACAAATCTAGGCACATGGGATTGGCTCAGAATGGGATCCCCCCGCAATCCCTCCCCATCCATTATCCTGCTCCCCCCAGGTTATCCAAACCAGCTGACGCAATTTGCTCAAAGATAATGTTGTCATCAACAGGTCCATCCAAACCCAGTTCCATGATTGGCCTGGGGAGATTGATATCACCAACTGATCCCTCCAGACTGGTCTCTTGATTGGCTCCAGGACAATAACAACACTGATGGCCAAGCACTTGGCTGTGATGGATTCCACCAATGCACCTATTGACTCCTGGACTTTCTCCGTGGTGATCGACTCCTCTTCCTCTCTCAGCTATCGCTGTTTCTCCAGCAACAGCATCGTCAATTGTCTGCAGTGGACTGCCATCGTCCATTGGCCCACCACCATCATCGTCACCCAGTGTTTTCAGTGATTGTTCCACATGAGGAACCCCAGTGGGTGACTTCACCGGGTACATCGTTGGACTACAGCACAACAACTTCATATGGCATCACATTTGGGAACTTCACAGATCCAGTGGACAGTGATTGACGACGGAACATCAACTATGATTGGCTTGATGACTAAACTCAGCTCTGTCTCAGCCAATCACCTGACCAAACAGCTCAGATCGACCCGGACTGATTTTTTTGTTGTACTATCAGTGGCTGACCATTCCCAGAGCACCTCTCAGTGGCTCCACCAGTGACACCAGACTTTTGGCCCCCAGCCTCACCCTACCCTTCCTCCTCACAACTCCCTTCCCTCCCGCAGGTTCACCCTGCCCCATGTCTTGGCCGTCCTCATTGTGACTGCCTGGTTCCTCCAGTGAGGGAACACCTCCCTCCTCCTCCCCGACCCATATCCCACCCTCCCTTTCATCCCTCCCCCACACATGTCTCCCCTCCCTCTCTCCCCTCAACATTTCCTTCCACCTCCATCCCCCACCTCTTCCTCTTCCCTCTCCTATACACATACCCCTCCCTCCCTCCCATTTCCTCCCTCCCCCTCCTACACACTTCCTCATCTCCCTCCCCACCTTCCCCTCTAGGACCTTGTCAGGGAGCCCTCCCTTCATCCTCCTCTTGCCCATTCCTCCACACTCCCCTTCCCTCTACCCCTCTCCCAACCCCTCCCCCTCCCTCCCCATCCCCTCCTCTAACCCTTTCCTTCCTCCTCCTCCCCTTCCCCTACACTCCTCCACTCCCTCCCAATTCCTCCCCCTACCCATCTCTCACCCCTTCCCCTCCCCTCCCTCACTCTCCCCTTCCCTTCCCATCCTCCTCCTTCCTCTCCCTCTCTCTCCATCCCTCCTGCCTCTGCTCTTCCCTCATCTCAATTCCCTTTGCCCAACCTCTCGCCTTCCTTCCCACCCTTACCCTCCATCCCCTCAACTGTATGTTTTTTTATTTTGTGTGTGTGAGAGAGACCTACCCTCCCCACTTCACCCTCCTCCCTCCATCTCCACCACATTCCATGCACACACCACTCCCCCCACACTCCACAATCCACACAAACCCCACCCCTCCCACACTCCACAATCCACACACACACCACCCCCCCACACTCCACAATCCACACACACCACTCCCCCCACACTCCACAATCCACACACATCCCCCCCACACTCCACAATCCACACACACACACCCCCACACTCCACAATCCACACACGCACCCCCCACACTCCACAATCCACACACACACACCCCCACACTCCACAATCCACACACGCACCCCCCACACTCCACAATCCACACACACACACCCCCACACTCCACAATCCACACACGCACCACCTCCCACCCCCCCCTCCCCCCACACTCCACAATCCACACACGCACTGCTCCGCACACACTCCATAACCCACATGCAGAATCTGGAACCCCAGCTCACACACAATCCCCACACGCTCCACACTCTCCTATTTACACTGCAACCCTGGTGTGCACTTCAATCGCCACACTGCACTCCCCCGTGTTCACCGAAACCCCCACACGTACCACAACCCTCATCGCTCTGCACACCTCACACCAACTGGAGACACCTTTCCCATTGTCCCTCCTTCTTACCCCCTCCCTCCTACCCATTCCCCCTGTCCCCACCGCTGTCACCTTTTCCCTCCCCTCCTCTTCTTCCCCTCTTCCCTCCAACTCCCTCCCCTCTACCCCTCCCCACACTGTCACCACAATCCACTCCTCTCCTTTTCACCATCTCCCCACCCCTCTGATTCCTCCCCACCCCTCCACCTTCCCCTCTCTCTCACACGCCTGCAATCGCACATACAGCTGGGGTGATGGATGGAGGGGCAGAGTGGGTGGAAGAGGGGTAGTGAGGAGGAGAGGGAAGGAAGGAAAGGGAAGGAGAGATGGTTCAGTGGGAGGGAGGAGGAGGGGAGGGAAGGGGAGAGGGAGGGAGCAGGAAGAGAGGGGAGGGAGAGTGAAGAGAGATGGAAGGGGAAGGGGAGTGTTGAGAGGAGATTTGGAGGGGTTGGGGAGGGTTTAGAGGGACAGAGGTGTTAGGGTAGGGGCGTGAGGTGGATGAGGAGGGAATGAATGGGAAACAGAAGCGGTGGGGGACGTGAGGAGAGGAAGGAGAGGGACGGTGGAGGTAGAGGGACACAGAGGAAAAAGAGGGAGGGGGAGGGAAAGGTAACATTGAGGGGATTTGAAGGAAGGAGAGGGGGAGGGAACGGGAAGTGGAAGGTTGAAGGGATGGGAAAGATGGGGGATGGGAAACAGATTGAGCAGAATGGGAGGAGAGGGGAAGGGGTAGGTTGAGGGGGAGGGTGGGTGAAGCAACAGGAGAGGAAGGGATAGGTTGAGGGGGTGGGTGGGTGTGGGAACAGGAGGGGAGGGCAAGTGGGACTGAGTAGGGGGATGGTAGGAGTGGGAAGGGGAAGAAGAGGGTGGGGTAAAGGGCAGGAGCGTTGCAGTGGAGGTGGAGTGAGGAGGACGAAGGAATGGAAGAGAGGAAGTGGAGAGTTGAGGGGAGATAGAGGGGAAGGGTAGGTGGAAGGTTGAGAGAGGGAATGGAGGGGGAGGGGAGGGAGGCAGAGGGGAAGGCGGAAGGGGTGGAGGGGATGGAGTAGGAATGAGAAGGGGAGGGTTGAGGGTAAGGGAGGGGCAGGGGAATGTGGTGGTGAGGGGGTAGGGGAAGGAATTGGGACGGATGGAGGAGGGGAGGGTGAGGGGATGGGGTGGGGGAGGGGAGGGGAAGGGGAGGTGGAAGGGGATGGGGGTTGCGGAGGGGGAGTGGAGGGTAGAGGGAAGGGGAGTGAGGAGGAGTGGGTGGGAGGAAGATGAAGGGAGGGTTCCCTCATGAGGTCCCAGACAATCCCCCCATACCCCCCCACCCAACACCATCCCCCTCTGAAATTGGCCCCATTCCCTGCCCCGGGCTGGGGGTGAACGCTGAGCTGCTGAACCGGCAAGAAAATGAATCATTTGATAGAATATATCTACATACTTGAAAAATAAATTTATTTTGAAATTCAACTTTGAAATCTGCTGTTTGTAAAATATGTACTGATGAGAAATGATCTCAATTAATGTCTGACAGTGGAAAACATTGGTGTTCAGTCCCAGTGCCCCTTGCAAGACAAGAACCCTCACCTCAGTCTGTCCCTTCTTTCCAGCTTGACCCATCTCTCTCTGAAGTTTCCTCTCCGCCCTGTCTAATCAAGCACATATCAACTTTCATTTTCAATATAGCCAATGATTTGGCTTCTGAGCAATGAATTGCCACAGATTCACCACTTTCTGGGTAAAGAAATTCCTCCTCATCTCTATAAATGCATGCCCTCTGTTATGAAACACATTTCACACATTATCATGTTTCCCCTCAGCTCCTTAGAAAAAAAACCCAAGTTTGTTTGACCTCTCTTTAAACAGTAACTTATGCCTTTAATCCAGACTGCATCCCTGTGAACCTCTTCTGCACCCTCTGCAATGTATCACTGTTACAATCGATTAACGGGAATGACAAATTTATCCGAGACGAGCTCTCCAACATTCATTGGAATGGGACAATAGCCAGGATTACAGCAGAGCAGCGATGACTAGAGATTTGGGGGGCAATTTAGAAGGTGGAGGGCACATGCGTCTTGAAGATGAAGTATCTAAAGGGAGATGAGGCAACCTTGGCTGACAAGGGAAGTCAGAGACAGCATAGAATCAAAAAGGAGGGCATACAGTAGTAGCAGAAAAGAGAGGGAAGCTGAAGGATTAGGAAGCTTTACAAACCAATAAAAGCCATCGAGAAACAATGAGAGAAAAGATGAAATATGAAGTAAGCTAGCCAATAATATTAAAGAATGTGCCGAAAGCTTTTCTTCCCGATGTATAAAGAGTAAAATCAAGGCAGAGTGGACTTTCGAGTGCTGGAAATGACACTGGAGAGGTAGTAATGGGAAAAAGGGAATGGTGAATAAACTGAATAAGAATTTTGCCAGCGAGGGGGAGAAGTGTAACTCCGTCTCTCCGTGCTAAGAAAGGTTTAGTCTGCGGCTTCCCTTTCTACACTTCATGTCAAGTTAAGTTCTGTCTGCCTCCTGCTTTCCTGCACTCCCTGCTGTTTGCCATTCAACGCTCACACCCAAGTCTGCATCCTATCTCAATCTCCGTGCCTGTGTCCTGCGTTTGGGTTTGCCTCATTTGTTGCAACAAGGTGAAGCCTCACCAGTGCCTTATAAAGCCTCTGCATCACATCACTGCTCTTGTTTTCTAGCCTCTCGAAATCAGTGCTCACATTACATTTGTCCTCCTCACCACACACTCAAGCTGCAAGTTAACTTACTGCTTGTTCTGAAAGAACTCCAATGTCTCTTTGCCTCTCAGATTTTTGGATTTTCTCCACGTTTAGAAAATAGTCTGCACATTTATTTCTTCGACCAAAGTGCATGGCAATGCATTTTCCAGCATTGTATTTGATTTGCCTATTTCTTCCCCATTCTCCTAATCTGTCTAAGTCCTTCTGCAGCCTTCCTGTTTCCTCAACACAACCTGCCCCTTCACCAATTTTTGTGTTATCTGCAACTTGGCAGCACAGCCATCTATTCCATCATCTAAATTAGATGTACAGGATTAAAAGAAAATGCCCTAACAGCGATCTCTGAGGAATACCCATTGTCTCTGGCAACAAACCAGAAAAGGATCCTTTTATTCCCACTCGCCGCCTCCTACCAATCAGTGAATGCTCTAACCATGCCAATAACTTTCCTGTAATACCATGGTCTCTTAACTTGGTAAGCAGCCTCTTTAGTAGTATCTTGTCAAAGGCCTTCTGAATGTCCAAATATACAAGATCTGCTACATCCCCTTTATCTATGCTCCATGTAATCTCCTCAAAGAATTCCAACTGGTTCATCAAGCAAAATTTTCAGTTAAGGAAACCTTGCTAACTTAGTCCTATCTTGTTCTTGTGCCACATGTACTCCATAAACTCATCCTTAGCAACTGAATCCAGAATATTCCCAAACATTGAGGTCAGGCTAACTGGTCAAAATGTTCCTTTCTGCTGCCTCCCTTCTTTCTTAAAAAGCGGAGTGACATTTGCTATTTTTCAGTCCAAACATGCCAGAGCCCAATGTTTTTTGAAAGATCATTACTAATGGCTCCACAATTTCTACTGCTACCTTTTTCAGTACCCTATAGTGCAGTTTATCCAGTCCAGGTCACTTATACACCTTCAGTTCTTATAGTTTTTTGAGCACCTTCTCCTTGGAATAGTAACTGCACTCACTTCTCTTCCCTCACACCCTTCAGTACTGGATCACTGCTAGTGTCTTCTACAATGAAGACTGATGCAAATACTCATTTAGTTCATCTGCCATCTCCTTGTACTCCATTATTATTTCTTAGGTCTCATTTTCTTGTGGTCCTTATATCCACACTCATCTCTCTTATTTTTTATATGTTTGAAAAAGCTTTTTTCTATCCACCTTGAAACATTCACAAAATGCTGGAGAAACCCTTTTGGGATGAGACCCTTCGCAGGATCTGCTGAAGGATCATCGGCCAAAATGCCAACTGTACATTTTCCATAGATGCTGCCTGGCCTGCTGAGTTCCTTCAGCATTTTGTGTGTGTTGCTCGGATGTCTGACAACTGCAGATTTTCTCTTGTGTCTATCCACCTTAATATTATTTACTAGTTTGCCTTTATGTTTCAACTTTTTCCTCCTAATGAATCTTTTAGTTGCTTTCTATAGGTTTTTAAAAGCTTTGCAATCCTCTGCCTTACCACTAATTTTTGCTTTGTTGAATGCCCTCACTTTTGCTTTTACATTAGTTATAACTTCCCACGTCAGCCATGGTTGTGCTATTTTACCATTTGAATATTTCTTAGTTTCTGGAAGACATCTATCCTGCACCTTCCTGTTTGCCCCAGAAACTCTAGGCATTGCTTCTCCACTGTCATCCCTGCTAGCATTTCCTTACAATTTACTTTGACCAGCTCCTCTGTCATACCACTGTAATTTCCTTTTCCCCACTGAAACACTCCTATGTCAGTCTTTACTTTCTCCTTGACAAATTTCAAGGTGATTTCAATCATATTGTGATCACTGTCTTCTAACTAAGTGTTCCTTTATCTTAAGCTCCCCAATCACCTCTAGTTCATTATGCAACAGCAAATCCAATATAGCTGATCCCGCAGTAGGCTAAATGACAAGCTGCTCCAAAAAGCCATCTCATAGGCATTCAACAAATTCACTTTCCTGAGATCCATTACCAACCTAATTTTCCCAATCTATCTGCATGTTAAAATCTCCCATGACTATCATAACATTGGCGTTTTGACATGCCTTTTCTGTTTCCTGTTGTAATCTGTAGTGCACATCACAGCTACGTGGCTTCATACGTGGCTTGAAAAATGGTGCAAGGGGGAAGGATTCAAATTTCTGGGGCATTGGAACCAGTTCTGGGGGAGGTGGGACCGGTATAAATAGGACGGTCTGCACCTGGGCTGGACTGGAACCAATGTCCCAGGGGGAGCGTTTGCTACTGCTGTTCAGGAGACTTTAAACTAATGTGGCAGGGGGATGGGAACAAGTGCAGAGAGACAGAGGGGTGTAAAATGAGGGTAGAAGTAAAAAGCAGTAAGGTGAAAAGTAAAAGTGGCAGGCAGGCAAATGCAGGGCAAAAAGCAAAAAGAGCCACTTTTCAGCATAATTGTATAAGGGCTAAGAGTGTTGTAAAAACAATCCTGAAGGCTTTGTGTGTCAATGCGAGGAGCATTCGTAACAAGGTGGATGAATTGAATGTGCAGATAGTTATTAATGAATATGATATAGTTGGGATCACAGAGACATGGCTCCAGGGTGACCAAGGATGGGAGCTCAACATCCAGGGATATTCAATATTCAGGAGGGATAGACAGGAGAGAAAAGGAGGTGGGGTAGCATTGCTGGTTAGAGAGGAAATTAACGCAATAGAAAGGAAGGACATTAGCTTGGAGTGTTACGAACCCCGTAACTGGGTATCTTACCAGCAAAGATAGGAGTATCCGTTGAAGTTTGATGATACTATTTTTAACAGTATTTGTTAGTAAAAATACACAAAAATAATATCAATGCAAATATACAGATAATATACGACATCAATACTAAACCTAAAAGTGCGGGTATAATAATAATCAATAAGAAATAAGCTCTATCGTTGTCTAGGGGATAATGAATTGTCCGATGGAAAGATAAAGTTCAGTTCAGTTCATGCAGGCTGCGGTAGTTGCTGATCACTGTGTTGCAATTGTTGGAGAGAGAGAGGGAGAGACAGAGTAACAGCTATTGACTTGCCGACTTTCCTTTTACGATCTTGTTCTGTCTCTGTCCTTTAGCTAGACCGTTCCGTGGAGGACTCATCACCCAGGCAAGGGCGGACACACACACAAGCCCCCACCAGTCTCGTAGCGTCTCTCCTGGTGCGTCTGAGGGGTGTTTCCCCAGACCCTACTTTTATCCCCACTCAAGGGGTTTCAGGTGTCAGTCAGGTTGGGATGATGCAATCCCTCAACCAGACCACTCTGGTTGCCCCCTGAGGGGTTTCAACGAATAGAACAGTACGCAATACACAACTCCTTCTCCAAGAGACAATAGCAGTAATCTCTCTCTTTGTCAATAGGAGACATTCCAACCTGTGCTGTGCCCCTCTGTCTTAAATTTGTATGAGCTGTTTATCTCTCTGATTTCCTTGGTATCTGGCCTGAAATAATAGCGATTTTGCAATTCTCAAAAGGGGGGGGGGGTCAACTTTGCACCCTTCTGCCCATCAGAGTTGCTCCTCATTCGTAACAAAGGTAAGAAGGCAGCTATATTCCATTACGAGTTTGAAGCAATTTGGTTTGTCATCTAAAACACTTAAAATCTTCTACAGATGTAATTTGGAGAGCATTCTGACAGGCTGCATCACTGTCTAGTATCCTGCTTACCAAGGACTTTTCATGGCCCCTTCTAGCTCTCCTGATGTCATTCTTAACCCCACTTCCTGGCAACCTTGTAATTTTCTAGAGCTCTAACAGTAGCTAGTTTCTTGAACCTTCCGTAAGCTTTTCTTCTTAACTAGATTTTCTATGTCCTTTTGTACACCATGGTTCTTTAACCCTACCATAATTTCCCTTCCTCAATGGAACATACCTATGCAAAACACCATGCATATGTTCCCTGAACATTTGCCACAATTCTACTGTGCATTTTCTTGAGAACATCTGTTCCCAATTTATGCTCCCAAGTTTCTGCCTAATAGTGTCATATTTCACCCTACCCCAATTAAATGTTTTCCCAAATTGTCTGCGCTTGTCCCTCTCCAGCACTTTGTTAATTGAGAAAGTGTTCTGATCACTACCTCCAAAATGCTCTCCCACTGAGAGATCTGACACCTCACCAGGTTCATTTCCCATAACAGATCAAGTACAGCATCTCCTCTAGTTGGCTTATCTACATATTGCATCAGGAAACCTTCCTGAACATACCTAACAAACTCCACCCCATCTAGACCCCTTGATCTGTAGAGATGCCAGTCAATATTAGGAAAGTTAAAATCACCCATCACAACACCTCTGTTATTACTTGACCTTGTCAGCTGAGTGTACTTCCTGCAGATGTAGTCATCAGGGAGACTGTTAGATACCCTGAAATCTCAATCTCACAGGAGGTGAATTTTACTGTATGAACTACCATCCAGCCTACAATTGTTATGTCTCTCACTTCTCAAACTTTAGGTTAAGGAATAAACAGCACATTCATGTAAATGAGGTGAGTCTCGGTTTTGAAGTGCATTCTGTGTTGATTTATTCTTAGCTGTACTGATTGTAGAAATGTTTTAATTGGCATAAACACTCCATTGGGAATGGATCCTGTTCTGTTTTTCAATTGAGCATTTTGTGTGTATGAGTTGATGCCATCTAGAAATGAACAAAGTTTCCTCTGATAAGAAAATATTCATACAATAAAACTTACAGTCCTTAATATCATGGCACGTTGGTGAAAAGTGAAAAAAAAATTAGAAGGTTTATGACAAGCTTTCTAATGTATCCCAATGGCAAGATTGAAACCCGTGCAAAAACTAAACAGTTTGGAGAAGGTGCAGTAGAGTCAGTCAAAGATGTTTCCTCACAGTGTGAGAGTGAAAAATGCACAAACAGGAAACATTCTAAAATGGATATAGCACGTGGTATTATATTCTGCTTTCTTCTTCATTAATGGTCCTTCGGCCTGAGCTTTCTGGTGTTTGTCTGAGATTACAGAACATGGACACAGAATATAGAAGCATACAACACAGGTACAGGCCATTCAGCCCACTATGATGTGCCAAACCAGCCAATAAGCAAATCAAAAACACCCAAAAACTAATCCCTCCTACCATGTCCAATTCCCTCCCTCTTCCATATATCCATGTGTCTATCCAAATGACTCCTAAAAGCCTCTAATGTATGTGCCTCTACCATCATACCAGCAGGGCATTCCAGGCATCCACCACTCTCTGAGTAAAAAGAAATTACCCCTCACATCACCATTGAACTTACCCCCTCTCACCTTCATACATTCTCTCTGGTATTAGACATTTCTACCCTGGGAAATAGATACCTTCTATCCACTCTATCTGTACATCCCATAATCTTGTAAACTCCTATCATTTCCCCCTAGCTTCTGATGCTCCAGATAGAAAAAAATACAAGTTTATCCAGCCTCTCATGGTAGCTAGCTATAAACCAGACAGCATCCTGGCAAAGTTCTTCTCAATGTTTCCAAATCATCAACATCTTTCCTATAGTGGGATGACCAGAACTGTACACAATACTCCAGATGTGGCCCAACCAGAGTTTTATAAATTTCCAACATAACCTTCTGTCTTTTGAACTCACTGCCTCAACTAATAATAAAAAAAATTCCAAAAGCTTCTCAACCACTTTATTGACTTGTATAGCCATTTTCAATCAGCTATGAACTTGGATCCCATGATCTCCCTGCGCAGCAACACTGTTAAGAGTCTTGCTCTGAACTGTGTACTGTCTCCTCGCATTTGCCCTATCATGATGCAACACCTTACATTTATCTGGGTTAAGCTCCACCTGCCATTTCTCAGCCCATATCTGCAACTGGTCTATATTGTGCTGTATTCTTTGCCAGTATTCTACACAATCCACAACTCTAACAATCTTGCTATCATCCACACATTTACTAACCTATCCACCTAGATTTTCATTCAGGTCATCTATATACATTACAAACAGAAGACGTACCAGCACAGATCCTTGTGGAACTCCACTAATTACAGACCTCCAGTTCAAATGCCCCTTCAGCCACTACCCTCTGTTTTCAATGTACATGCCAGTTCATAATCCAAACAGCCAATTCGCCGTGGATCCTATTCATATTAATATTCCGCATTAACCTCATGAGGGACTTTGTCGGATATTTTACTAAACCATGTAGACAACATCCACTGCCCTAGCCTATAAATCTCTCTTGTCACCTTGTCAAAAGTTTAATCAAGTTAGTAAGGCACACACTGCCACACACAAAGCCATTCTGGCTCTCCCTAATTAGGCCATGGGTTTCCAAATGCTCATATATCCTATCCTTAGGAATTTTCTCCAGCAATTTCTCTACAACTGACATGAGGCTCACTGGTTTATAGTTCCCAGGATATTCCCTTGCTTCCTTCTCAAAAGGCTACATGAGTCACCTGGATCAGAGGAACTGCACTCTAGGGTACTGAAAGAGGTCATGGCAGAGATTGTGTTGGCAATAGTAATGATCTTTCAAAAATCATTGGACTCTGGCATGGTGCCAGATGACTATCAAGTTGCAAAGGTCACTCCACTCTTTAAGAAAGGAGGAAGGCAACAGAAAGGAAATTATAGACTGGTTAGCCTGACCTCAGTGGTTGGAAAAATGTTGCAGTCAATTGTTAAGGACAAGGTTATGGAATACTTGGTGACGTAGGGCAAGATAGGACAAAGTAAGCATGGTTTCCTTAAGGGGAAACCTAGCCTGATGAACCTGTTGGAATTCTTTGAGGACATTGCAACTAGGATAGATAAAGGGGATGTAGTGAATGTTGTATATTTGGATTTTCAAAAGGCCTTTGACAAGGTGCCACACATGAGGCTGCTTACCAATTTTAGAGTTCCTGATATTACAAGAAAGTTGCTGGCATGGTTCGAGCATTGGCTGATTGGTAGGAGGCAGTGAGTGGGTATAAAAGGATCCTTTGCTGGGTGGCTGCCAGTGACTAGTGGTGTTCCGCAAGGGCCGGTGTTGGGATCGCTTCTTTTTATGCTGTATATAAATGATTTAGATGATGGAATAGATGGCTTTGTTGCCAAGTTTGCAGATAATATGAAGATTGGTGGAGGGGCTGGTAATGTTGAGGAAACAGGTAGGCTGTTGAAGAGCTTAGACAGAGTAGGAGAATGGGTAAAAAATCAGCAAATGAATTATAATGTTGAAAAATATATGATCGTGCACTTTGGTAGAATAAATGGATGTGCAGACTATTTTCTAAATGTGGAGAAAATCCAAAAATTTGAGATGCAAGGCGACTTGGGAATCCTTGTGAAGAACACCTAAAGGTTAACTTGCAGGTAGGGTCAGTTGTGAGGAAGACAAATGCAATGTTAATATTCATTTCAAGAGATCTAGAATACAAGAGCAGGAATGTTGAGACACTGATGAGGCTTCACCTTGAGTATAGTGAACAGTTTTGGGCTCCTCATCAAAGAAAAGATATGCTGGCATTGGAGAGGGTTCAGAGGAGGTTCACAAGGTCGATTCCAGGAATGAAAGGGTTATCATATGAGGAATGTTTGATAGCTCTGAGTCTGTACTCACTGGAATTTAGAAGGATGAGGGGAGATCTCATTGAAACTTTTCAAATGTTGAAAGGCCTAGACAGAGTAGATGTGGAGAGGATGTTTCCTATGGTGGGGGAGCTTCAGGATAGAAGATCGTCCATTTATAACAGAGATGCAGAGACAATTCTCTAGCCAGAGGTTGGTGAATTTGTGGAATTTATTACCACAGGCAGCTGTGGAGGCCAGGTTGATGGTTGTATTTAAGGCACAGTTTGATAGGTTCTTGATTGAACATGCATCAAAGGTTACAGGGAAGTCCAGAGAATGGAACTGAAGAGGGGAAAAAAGGATTAGCCATGATTGAATGGCAGAGCAGACTTGATGGGCCAAATGGCTTAATTCTGCTCCTATATCTTATGGTCAAATGGTAAAATAGTAGAACATTAGCCACTTGCCAGTTCTTCGGAACCTTGCCTGAGGCTAGAGAGGACATAGCGATACCGGTCAAGGGTCCAGCAATCTCATCTCTTCCCTCCTTCAATAACTTGGGTAAATCCCATCCGGCCCTAGGGACCTATCCACCTTAATAATCATTAGGAAACCCAACAGTTCCTCCTCCTTGACCTGTAAGTGCCCCAATGTATCTATACACTTGTCACTGATCTCCTGGTCCTCTGTGTCCTTTTCCTTGGTCGGTACTGAAACAAAGTCATCACCTGTCTGGACATCCAAGTTTCTCTTATCTTTCTATCCCTGTCCTTCCTTCTAAGAGGAACATACCTTTTTTGTACTCTGTGCAATTGATCCTTAAACACCCTCCACATGTCTGATGTGGACTTGCCAGAAAAAATAGTGTTCCTAATTAATTTTTCTTAGTTTCTGCCTAATGCCCTCATAATTTTCTCTACTCTAATGTAAAACTCTCCCAAGGTGACCATACCTATAGCTATCCTGAAAGATAAAGGGTTGTGGTCACTGTTCCTTAAAAGTTCATCTACCTAAAGGTCAGTCACCTGGCCAGGCTCATTACCCAACACCATGTCCAATATGGCCCATCCACTAAGAAAACTTCCTGGATACACTTAACAAATTCAACCCCATCTAAACCCTTTACACTAAGAAGATCCCAGGGAAGCTGAAATCCTGCGTGATAACAACCCTATTATGTTTACACATTTCCTTAATCAGATTACATATCTTTCCTCAATGTACTGGTGGCTATTAGAAAGTCTGTAGTACAATCCTATCAGTGTGATTGCACCATTCCTATTCCTGGGGTCCACCCAAATGGACTCAAGACCATTCCCTTATGTCTTTCCTGAGTGCAGCTCTGATATTGTCCCTGATTAGTAAGTCAACTCCACTCCCTCTTTTTCCTCCTTCTCTATCTTTTCTAAAACTTTGAAAAACCGGTGCCTTAATCACCCATTCCTGCCCCTCTCTCAGATAAGTTTCAGTAATGGCTACAACCTCATAGTTCCATCTACTGATCCATGCTCTAAGTTTGTCACCCTTCCCCATAATATTCCTAACATTGAAATATACACACTTCAAATGATCCGAACCATTATACCAGCTATTTCAATTTTGCCTTTCAATACTTTCCCTGACATCTACCTTCTGGTCTGATCCTTCCCTTCTAGCCCTGGAACTCCAGTTCCCAGCCCCCTACACAACTAGTTTAAACTCTTCCAAGTAGCCTCAGCAAACCTCACGGGCCAAGATACTGGTTCCCCTCCAGTTCAGGTGCAATCTGTCCCTCTTTTACTTGTCAGCTCTTCCCCAGATAAGGTCCAGATGATCCAAGAACTTGAACCATATCCCCTACACTATCTCTACAGCCACTTATTCATCCATGCTATCACCACATTCCTACCTGCACTAACTTGTGGAACAGGGAGTAATCCAAAGATTACACCTTTGGAGTTCCTTCTCTTCAGCCTCTTTCCTAACTCTATATACTCATTGTGTAGGACCTCTTCCCCTTTTCTGCCTATGTCAATGGTGCCAATATACACAACAAATCCTTCTGTTCTCCCTGAGAATATTCTGCAGCCACTCCCATCCATCATGGACCCTAGCAGCAGGGGGACAACGCACCATCCTGGTGAATCTTTTGCAGCCACAGAATCTCTTTCCTGTCCCCCTAACTAATGAATTCCCTATAACTACTCACTGCCTAACTTTAGCCTTCGTTAAGCCTTCAAGACTTAAGGGCCAGCCACAATGTAACAAACCTGGCAGCTGCTGCTGTAATCTGATGAGTCAACTCCCCCAGTGGAACTCAAAAAGGTAGACTTTTAGCTGAGAGGAACTGACCTCTTACTCCCCTTTCTTCTCCTGGTGGCCACCCATCTGCAGTCCAACGCTTGCACTTTGAGTGTTACCACCTCTTCAAAAGTAGCAACTATTGTCTACCATACAGCAGATACACAGAAGAATTCTGAAGGCGCATCTGATTTTTGCAATGATGTGATTAAGACAAGGTCATCTGCTGAGTGTTGAACAAAGAGAGCAGATGTTTTCCTTAGGTTTTATTAGTACCTATGACACAGTTGCTTTTTTGATGCTCGCTCTCATGTTAAACTCTTAAATATCCATCAGTAGTGCATACTTATTGAGCTGAAATTATTATTTCTTAAAGAAACTCAGTTTAGTTGTGTGTTAGATTGATCAATTTGTAAACGGTGTTTGAAAGGAGTAGAGACGATGACCAATGTTGTTCATGAGCCTGATATCTGAGCAGTAGTAACTGTTCCAGAACCTGGTGGTGTGAGTCTTCAGGCTCTTATACCTTCTTCCTGATGGCAGCAGCAAGAAGAGAGCATGTCCTGGGTGGTAAGGGTACCTGATATGGATGCTGGTTTCCTGCAACAGCTTTTCATGTAGCTGTACTCATAATATCGAAGGTAGTGGCATCCATTCAGTACAGCTCAATGCACCATTTGTTTTTGCCAGTTAAATTACTTGCAACTTTGCCTTCCATATGGTATCCTTTTTACAAACTGGTCGAAGGACATCTTTGATTTCACATTTTAAAGTCTTTTCACAGGGTGTTGCCATCTTTAGAAAAGAACGAGAATGGCTAAAATCTCCAGAAGAAACTCAGAATCAGATTTATTATCACCAGCATGTGATGTGAGATTAAATGAGAATAAGTGACAACTATAATAATTATATTCACTAACTCAGATTTCACTGCATATTTATGTAGTATTGTTTGAGAACCAAGGAACAAAAACTGGAAGAAGTACACAACAATAACATAAGCCTTCTCTTGTGTAAAAGTCAGTAAATTGCTTTTTAAATGCCATTCTTTGGAGATATGAGAAATGATAAAATGAATATTAAGAATATGAGCTGTGGATTTCATAAAGCACCATCACTCAAATGATTGAATATGGCAAGTTAACTCGAAAGCAGAGGAATAATCAGCTCATCTGAAGTTACTAGTATTGGTTTAATTCTTTATAATTATTTAGCTTTGTGACTTAAAACCATCTCCAAGGTAATTTTTTTCTCTTATTTCTTTATCCAACATGCTGATATTGTTATGCTTACTTATGCTGGAATAATTATAATTATGGAATAATTATAAAATTATGCTGGAATAATTCTCTGAGACAAAAGATCCTGTGCTGATAGACATAAAAATATAGGCCGAGACTCTAACGTACGTTTGCAGTTTTCAGCAAACTTTTCATGCAAACTTTCAGCTGAGTTGCAAACCCTTATTTCCTTTGGATGTATAATATCCCTTAATAATATTCCACATAACCAATATTATGCCATTATAAACAATAATATTGCTCAATCAGCATGACCAAGGTGTATTTTCTGAATGTAATTTTTCAGTTTCTAGACCTCAACTGAATTCAAATACTACATTGCATACGTTACTGATGTTACAAAGTTCTGCATTTGATTTCAGCCCCTGTGACATTATACAATGTGTTAGACCAAGCCATTCATATTTCTTTCATCATATAAGACATCACTGATGTAGCATTTAAATTAAAAATATTTTTGATTATAACTATGATTGACAAAAGAACCTGCAAGTGAATGAACATAAATACTGTTCCACAATCAGGTGCCTTTATATTATATATTCTAAATCCTGTCCATTCTCATCATCAGAATATTCTGGCACATGTCCTGATTATTAGATATTTTCGCTTCCAGTCTGCTAGTTGAATTTTTATTAACACATGCAAAGTTATAAAGGCATGATGACAGATAAAAGGCATCTGGGATGCTGTTGAATGACAGGACCAATAACAGGGCTGCTGAACCATTCCATTCTCAGAAAGAAAATCAGAAGCAAAGGTAGGGCAGTGCAGGATAATGGGAGATTAGGATCCAAATTAATTACAAAAAGATAATTCAAAGTGGAAAGAAAAGCTTTTCAAGACAAAGGGAGAGAGAAAAATAATGAAAAGACAAAGGAAAAATAAAGAGATGATAAAAAGTTTTTTTTAATGAATTATTCCTAGGATCATTTTATCATGTGAAGAAATAGAATTCCATGGTTTTCTTTTTTGTTTCGTTTCTAATCTAGGCTGGTTGAGTGACATAAGACACTTTTGATGAATATTTCCCTACATTATGAAATACAGGCTAAACCTTCTTTGAAATATTCAATTTATTTAAACGGCATAAAGCAACAACTTAATTGCACTCATAAAGCTGTTGGTAGGCTGCTATTTTTTATGAGACTGACACAGGAGGTGCACAAAACATTCAGCATCTCATGGAGGGTGTCTTCCTCATAATATGCTAATGCATTATTTCCATACTACCGCTAGGCTCAAGGGCAGCATCTGTCTCACCCTCTCACTGTTATAAGACTATTAAATGCTCCTCTAGTACAATAAGGTGGACTCCTAACCTCACAACTTACTTCACTATGACCTTATATTTTATTGTTTACCCGGACCATACATTTCCCTGTAGATGTTAGGCCTTATTGTGCATGCTATTATTGTACTACCTAGTTCTATCTCAATGCACTGTTTAATGTTGATTGGAGTACTGCATAGATCCAATAGGAGCGTTTCCATGCAGGTCTGACAAAGCGCTTGAAAAAGCAGCAAGCTTTACGATGGGATTCATTGATTGGACTATTGTGCAGACTCACCAGAGGCATTCCTGGACAGTCATCATGAGAGCAGTCGTTGTCAGAATAGTCTGGAGATAGAGTAGTAAGGCTTTGGCTCAACAAGGCTTTGGCAAGAACAGGTGGAGGCAAGGCAAGTTCTTTCCTTATTTCCTAATTAACTCTAGAGAGAAGAATGTGTATGTCTGAAGAGGTGGTGTTCTGTTCTGGATGTCAGATGTAGGATTTCCTAGAGACTCCCAGCACTCTGATGGCCACATCTGAACCAGGTGCATCGAGATGCAGCTCCTTAGAGTCCGTGTTAAGGAACCGGAGCTGCAGCTCGATGACCTTCAGCTAGTTAGGGAAAGGAAGCAATAATAGACAGGAATTACAGGGAAGCAGTCACTGCAAAGCTACAGGAGACAGATAAATGGGTGACTTGTCAGGAAAGGGAAGGGAGAACATCAGATAGTGGAGAGCACCCCTGTGGCCATTCCCCTCAACAAGAAATACTCCATTATGAGTATTGTTGGGGTGGGCAACCTACCAGGGGGAAGTAATAGCGGCCATGCCTCTGGCACTAAATCTGGCCCTCTGGCTCAGAATGGTAAGGAGCAGAAGAGAATAGCAGTGGTATTAGGGTTGTCTATAGCCAGGGGGACAATAGGTGATTTTGTGGATATGAAGCACGGATGGTATGTTGCCTCCCAGGTGCCAGGGTCCAAGATTTTTCTGGACACGTCCTCAATATCTGGTAAAGGGAAGGTGAGCAGCCAGAAGTTGCTGTACATATTGGTATCAACAACATAGGAAGAAAAAGGGAAGAGGTCCTGAAAATAGAATACAGGGAGTTAGGAAGGAAGCTGAGAAGCAAGGTCTCAAAGATAATAATCTTGGGATTGCTGCTTGGGCCACATGACAGTGTGGATAGGAATAGTAAAAGATGGCAGATAAATGTGTGGCTGAAGAATTGGAGCAGGGGAAGGGATTCAGATTTCTGGATAATTGGGACCTCTTCTAGGGCAGTTGGGACCTGTACTAAAGGGATGGGTTGCACTTGAATCCCGCTTGCCCAGGTGGACTGGAGGAGGATATTGGTGGGGGTGATGGCAGAGTGGAGATGGCTGAAATTTCTGGGAATTGTTCACAAGGTGCAGGATAGATATAGCTCAAAGAGGTAGAAGTTCTCAAATGGCAGGGGTAGGCAACTGTGGCTGACAAAGGAAGTTAAGGACTGCATAAAAGCCAAGGAAAAGGGCACATAAGGTAGAAAAAGTGAATGGGAAGTTGGGTGATTGGGAATCTTTTAAAATTCAACAAAAGACAACCAAAAAAGCTATAAGAAGGGAAAAGATGAAACATGAGGGCAAACTAGCTGATAATATAAAGCCGGATACTGGAAGTATTTTCAGTGTAAAAGGGAGGTGAGAGTTGATATTGAACCACTGGAAAATAATGCTGGTGAGGTAGTAATGGGGGAAAAAGAAATGGCAGATGAACGTAATGGGTACTTTGCATTTGTCTTCACTGTGGAAGACACTAGCAGTGTGCCAGAGGTCCGTGAGTGTCAGGGAGCAGAAATGACTGCCATTGCTATTACAAAGGAAAAAGTGTTGGACAACTCCAAGGTCTTAAGATGGATAAATCACCTAGGCCAGATATACAACAATCCAGAGTTCTGAGAGAGGTTGCTGAAGAGATAACGGATGCATTGGTCATTATCTTTCAAGAAACACTTGATTCTGACATGGCCCGGAGGACTGGAAAATTACAAATGCCACTCCAATCCTTAAGAAGGGAGGAGGGCAAAGGAATGGAAACTAATGGCCAGTTAGCCTAACCTCAGAGGCTGAGAAAGTGTTGGAGTTTATTATTAAGGATGGGGTTTCAATGAACTTGGAGACAAATGGTAAAATAAGTCAAAGTCAGCATGGTTTCTGTAAAGGGAAATCTTGCCTGACAAATCTGTTGGAGTTTTTTGAGGAAGTAACAAGTAGGGTGGACAAAGGAGAGGCAGTGGATGTCATTTACTTGGATTTTCAGAAGGCACTTGATAAAATACCACAATGAGGCTGCTTAACAACATAAAATCCTATGGCATTACAAAAAAGATACTGCCATGGATAGCAGAATAGCTGACAGGCACGAGGCAGTGAGTGAGAATAAAAGGGGCCTTTCTGGTTGGCTGCTGCTTACTTGTGGTGTTCCTCAGGGGTCAATATTGGGACCACTGCTTTTTACATTGTTTGTCAATGATTTAGATAATGGAATTGATGGCTTTGTGGCAAGGTTTGCATATGATACGAAGATAGGAGGAGGGGTAGGTAGTGCTGAGGTAATGTGATTGCAGCAGGACTTAGGCAAGTTGGAAGAATGGGTAAAAATGTGGCAGATGGAATACAGTGTTGGAAAATGTATAATAATGCATTTTGGTAAAAGGAACAATAGCATATACTAATATCTAAATGGAGAGACGACTCAAACATCAGACATGCAGAGGGACTTAGCAGTCCTCGTGTCAGACTCTCAGAATACAAATGTACAGGTTGAATCCGTGGTAAAGAAGGCAGATCAATATTGGCACTTATTTCACGCGGAATCGAATATAAAAGCATGGAGATAATGGTGAGTCTTTATAAGACACTAGTTAGGCTGCACTTGTAGTATTGTCAACAGTTTTGGACCCTATATCTCAGAAAGGATGCGTTGTCATTCAGAGCCCAGAGGAGGTTCGCAAGGATGATTCCAGGAATGAAGGGGTTGACACATGAGGAGTATTTGACAGCTTTGGGCCTGTACTCACTGGAATTTAGAAGAATGCAGAGCGATCTCATTAACACACATGAATGTTGAAAGGACTAGATAGGGAGGATTTAGAGAGGATGTTTCCTATTGTGATGGCATCCAGAACTAGAGGGCACAGTTTCAAAATTGATGGGTGACTCTATAAAACAAAGAGAACGAGATTTTTTTTTAGCTAGAGAGTAGTAAATTTGTGGAATGCTCTGTCACTGACTATGGTGGAGGCCACGATTGTGTGAATACTTAAGATGGAAATTGATCATTTCCTGATTGGTCAGGGCATCAAATAGCGAGAAAGCAGGTATATGGGATTGAGTGGGATTTAGGATCAGCCATGATGGAATAGCAGAGCAGACTTGATGGACTGAATGGACTAATTCTGCTCCTATGTCTTATGGTCTTATGAAAAAATATGCAAGAAAAGCTTTTTCCTGTATTTCAGAGCAAATGACAACAATAATCAATTCCAATTCCATTTCCATTATTGGAATGCACATTAAATGTGCTGCTAAATTTGGGCACAAGATATTTTAAGGCCACCAGGTCTTTTTTAATATACATTGATATTTATTTTAAAGCAGGAGTTTCAACCTTTTAATACCATAGATCCTTACTATTAACTAAAGGGTCCATAGACCCCCAAGTTGGGAACCTCTATTTTAAAGCTACATTAGACTAGAAATTATCTCACATGGAAAGTACACAGTAAACCAATGATGTGTAACTTCCTCTCTGGATGTTGCCCTAGTGTTGCTTGCAGCTGTAACTTCTTTGCACATTATGCCTTGTTCAATTGTCCTGATCACTTTATTTTACTCATCAGTACACATTCACTGAGATTATATTTACAAGTTCTTCACTCCAACTGAGTCTAACCAATGTTGATAAAGGTCACATCAGCAGCTCATTAATGAGTAGAAAAATTAAGCATGGAAGTGCATACTCATTTTTTTTAGACAGATTACAGCCTGAGGTAAGATTGCAGAACTGATGGTGAACCAAAAATTATTATCTTGGTGGGCTGTGAGATTCAATGTTAGAGCTGGAAACAAAATCCTGATATATTTGTATATTTACAAGACAGATTTTTAATCTGGACAAATGTCAGCATAATAGCAAAGCACTGTATGCATTAAATTAATCCAGGGTGCCCAGCTCAATCCTCAAAAGCCACTTGCAGGTGTGACTATTATTAGAAATATCCATTAACAAGTTTTAGATTGCTGATAAACCCAAAACAAAACCTTTCTTTATTAAAGAATCTTTGTTATACCGATGGTTGGATTTCAAGTATATTCCTATATTGGATAAACAGGGCAGATGATGATTTGCCCGCACTGTTTGCTAACAACCACTACAGGTATATTACACTGGCAGATCAGCGCTCATCCATCTCTCTTATAGATGAAGGTAGCACACAATTACCAGAAGCAGTGATAGTGCACTAAAGCTCTGCACGCTAGAAGAGATAGGGCAGATGACAGTGCCCAATATGAGACATGGTGATCAAAGGTGATCTGAAGTTCAAAGTAGAAAGTAAGTTTATTTTCAAAGTACATATATATGTCACCATATACAACCCTGAGATTTATTCTCTTGCAGGCAATCACAGTAAGTGCAAGAAATACTATGGAATCAATGGAAGATTTTACCCAACAGAATAGACAGCAAACAAAAATTAAAAAAAAACAACTTTGCAAATACAAAAAGAAAGAGAAATAATAATAATAACAAATAAGCAATAAATTTTGAGCTCATGGGATAAAGAGTCCTTGAAAGTGAGTCTGTATGTTGTGGAAACCTTTCAGTATTGGCGTGAGTGAAGTTATCCCCTTTGGTTCAAGAGCCCTAATGGTTCAGGGATAGTAACTGTTCCTGAACCTGGTGGTGCAAGAAGTGAGGCTCCTGTGCCTTCTTCCTGATAGCAGCATGAAACAAGAGAGCATGATATGGGTGGTGGGAGTCCCTGATGATGGATGCTGCTTTCCTGCAACAGCGCTCGTGTAGATGTGTGCAATGGAGGTGAGTATTTTACCCATGATGCACTGGGCCATATCCTCTAATTTTTGTAGGATTTATCTGTACAAGAAAAACCTACAGGCCGAGATACAACGAGATACTCTGCACCACACATCTATAGAAGTTTGTCAAAGTTTTAGATGGCATGCCAAATCTTAGCAAACTTCCGAGAAAGTAGAATGCCACACTTCCTTCTTTATGGCACAGGACAGATCCACTGAAATGATAACTAATCACTCTAATCCCTCCTGTTGCATCTCACTGATCCCAATCCAATAATCTTTTGATGACAGTGGATAAGTTCAATATGAATGAGTCACATGACCCTTCTTCTCACCATTACCAATTCAAATTTTTTTATCTGACTGGCCTTGGCTGTCGAGCAAGGAAAGAAAAAGAACTGAAAAGAATATAAAATGGTTTGTGGTGGCATGCAGCTACTAGGTCCCATGTTAGCTATCTGTGTACAATTGGTGGTATTTAGGGATGGAGTGTACTTAGTGAGTAAAGACGTGTTACCTGCTGTAAGGAGACTAACCTAACAAGAAAAGAGAAGAATTAGCAAGTGCAATAAAATATTAAAACTGTTAAAATTGCAGAGTAATATAATTAACCCTCATGCTTTCTTCCCATAATTGTATAGATTTTCCCTGAGTACTCTGGTTTACCTCAGCAATCCCTAAACTTGCTGATTAATAGGATAATTGGCTATTTCAAGTTGCCCTTGGTGTGTAGATGAGTACTAGAATCTAGGGACAGGGTCAGTAAGGAGTGTTGTTGATGGGAATGTGGGGAGAACAACATTGCTTGGGACAGGATTAGTGCAAAAATGGGTATGTTTGGTAGCTGGTGTTGACTTGGTGTGCTGAAGGGGATGTTTCTACACTGTATCTATGACTCAATGACTAAGACACAAATACAGAGTCTGAAGGGCAGATAAAGAGGGAGGAGCTAAAGGAATAAAATTATTGGAGAAATGAAAGATACAAGAAATATTGATATGAATAAAGGGCTTTAAATTCATGGACGGTTGTTTTGAGAGCATTGGCTGACGGATGATGAAGACTCTAGTAAATATATTTTTTCAAAAATGATTGAACAATTCATTTTCAATCTTGATTGAAATAAAGATTTGAATTTTGACTTTGAAATCCAGAACCTGGTGTTGCAAGTCCTGAAGCTTCTGTATCTGCTTCCAGGTGGCAGCAGTGACAAAAGAGCATGATATGGGTGATGAGTGTCCCTGATGAAGGATGCTGCTTTCCTGTGAGAGCGTTTGCGTACATGCATGCAATAGTGGGGACTTTGTATGTTTGGACTTTGCGATGTTTCCTATAGTTAGTAGATATAATCGTACTCTTTGAAAAAGGAGGGAGAATGACCATAGGGCTATAGCAAGAGTTAGCTGAATGTCAGTAGTATGGAAAATGCGAGAATCTGTACTGAAGGCTGTTATAAAAGAACCCCTGAAAAGAACAGTAAGATTGAGCAGAGATATTATGGATTTATAAAATGAAAATAAAACATTAAACTGATCAACTGGTGTTCATTCAGGATGTTACGAGTCTAATAGAAATAGAACAAACAGTGGACAAAATGCACTTAAGTTTTATGGAAACAAGTTCAAGCTCAATTATCATTCAACCATACATGAATACCCATGAGTAGTGCCAAACGAAACAGCATTCCTCTGGGGCCAAGGTGGAAAACATATTACCAACAGTATATAGCACAATACACATTGAAGACAGGAAAAATAGCACATATGGTATTGATAGCAGAAAAAAGTCACAAAAATAAAAACATGATATGAAAGTTTAAAATATATTTGTTATCAAAGCATGTACATTATGTACAACCTTGAGATTTGCCTCCTTACATGCAGCCACAAAAAAAAGAAACACAAGTAAAAAAAGACCATCAAACACCCAATGTGCAAAACAAAAACAAATCATGCAAACAATAAAAATAAGCAAATTGCATTCAGAACTGAAGTTCACAGAAGTGAGTCCACAACCAGGAGGCCAGTCTCAAGCAATCCAGTAGCCTGTTAGTTGCAGGCCGCAGCCTCAGTTCAGCACGGAGACAAGTAAACTTCACAGAGCAGTGAGCCAAATACCGACTCTCCCCCTGCCTCTGGCTCCTACACCCCGACCTTTTCACGTTGGACTGGTGCATATATTGGTCATCAGTCCTTGCTGTCAGACCTGGGCTCTGCCACTTCAAAATGCTCTCAGGCCTGCGACCCACCACCACAATTCAGCTCATAACTGACCGTTCAGATCAGTCCAGCACTTAAATTGGTCAAATCTCAGCTTGTTCCTCACTCTTGGCCTAGACCCTGTCATATCATGCTTTGCCTCGCTCGGTTCTACCACTTTGAATTGCCTACAAGCCAACTCCGACAGCCAAGCACTGGCTTATTCCTTGCTCTTGGGCCCGAGCCCCACTGCTTTGATTGGGCCCATGCACACCACGCCACAATATCCTGCACCTTCGAAACTTCAGTTCACACCTTTTCCCTTTCAGGGTTGTTTTGAAGACTCTGACCTGGAGTTACACACTGACTTTGGTTCTTCGTGGGAATGGGACCCGCTCTCGGGGACTCACAACTGGCCACTATTCGATATACCAAGAATGCAGCCTAGAAGGCTAGTGTGCCTTCGGGGTGACGGGATTTTGTGGCCTTGGAGGCGGGCAGACTCGAGGTCAGTGCCTCCGCAGGAACCGAGTGTGTTGAGGAAGTAAATGGACGAACAAAATCAGCTAACTGGCTGTTGGCTGTGTGCCCAGAGACCCGAGATCTTTGGGCACAGAGCTTGGAAAAAGCGGCGTAACAGATTTTTAACATCGTAAATCAGCGAGTTGCTTAGTTCTCTCTCCCCTCTCACTGTGAAATGGGGCACTTCTTTTTCCCTTATTAGGGATAGAGTGTGCCTGTGGTATGTTGAATACTGGGTGAATGAGTAGTCTTTGGGGTACTGCAAGTCCCTGTCTTTATTGATGCTTTGCTGCACGCTTGAGTGCTCGGGGTGGGGGGAGCGGGTGCAGATGCATTTTTTTGCTGGTGGGGGGAGGGGGATCATTGCTTTGCTGCTGCTTATGTGTGGGAGGGGGGAGCTGGGGGGGTCTTTGTGGATCTAACATTTAACTGTCTTTCATTCTTTGGGGCACTCCTCTGTTTGTGTGGATGTTTGTGAAGAAAAAGCATTTCAGGATGTATATTGTATACATTTCTCTGACATTAAATGTACCTTTGAAACCTTGAAACCACAAGATTGCCAGGTAGTACAATTGCTTGACTCTTAAAGGGAAGTTGCAAGCTATTGATTGCAGTGATCATTTCAAGAAAAAATGTGATGAATAAAGTTGTTAATAGTTATTTTTTATTGCCTGCTTTCTTGTTGCTGTGCTTAAATCAGAAACCCATGTTAAACTAATATAGCCTAAATCCTCGAGTGACATGGCTTGTAGATTGATGGTAAGTTGTCATGGTCCAGCTCATTCAACCTTGCGGCATGAGGCTTAGTTCTCTCCACAACCAAGGCAATGGAGATACTTTGTCGTTGGTCTAGCTAATGAACCAGTAAACCGAGCTTGCAGTATTCTACATTACCAATGTCCAACAGGCTCTTGTGATCACAAAAAATGTGCAAAACAATCAGCACTTTGGTACAATAATGGTAAGAAACAAGTCCAGGTGACAACACAACAATAATATGCAATAAATCCATTTGCCGTCCATTTAGGTACATTTGATGGGGTCTCAGTCACAAAATTAGCCATGTGGGTTAGAGACACAGACTTGGAGTAATAAGGAACAAGAGCATTATTATGAAATAGAACTCAGGAAGTTGGATTTTTCACAAGAAAACATATTGTGTCTAGTATTTATCTTAAATAAATGAGGATAAACTTACCCCAAGAAGGAGAACAGCAGTCACACACTGTATAGTTTCCTGAGATATCAGTCTTTGTTTATGAAGGAAGATTAAGTAGGTGACCTGTTCTTCTTTATAGTTAGAAGAATGAGTGGAAATCTCATTGAAATGTTAAAAGAAGAACTTACAGCATTCAACATCTGAATGCAGGGTTGATCTTTCCTCTGACTAATGAGAGCTGAGCCAGGTGTCATTAACTCAGAATAAGGAGGAAGTCAGTAAGGATTGAGAAGAGGAAAATAATCACAAAAGTGATGGGGAATCATTGGAATTCGTTGATCTAGAATGCTGTGGTGTCTCATTTATTGAGTTCATTCACAGTGACTTTGACATAGTTCCAGATACTGCATTCGGAGAATGACAAGGTAGCTGATCGTGGAGGGTGATGACATTGAGACTGAAGATGAGTGACAGGGCAACATGGCCTGCACCATCATTTCAGCAAGGCATTTGATAAGGTACCCCATGCAAGGCTTATTGAGAAAGTAAGGAGGCATCAGATCCAAGGGGCAAAGCTTTGCAGATCCAGAACTGGCTGGTCCTCAAAAGGCAAAGAGTGATTGTAAAGAGGTCATATATTGCATGGAGGTCGGTGACTGTGGTGTGCCTCAGGGATCTGTTCTGGAACCCCTACTCTTTGTGATTTTTATAAATGGCCTGGATGAGGAAGTGGAGGGATGTGTTAGTAAATTTGCTGATGATACAAATGTTGGGGGTGTTGTGGACAGTGTGGAGGGCTGTCAGAGGTTACAGCAAGACATTGAAAGGCTGTAAAACTAAGCTGAGAAGTAGCAGATGGAGTTCAACCTAGATAAGTGTGAGGTGGTTCATTTTGTTAGGTCAAATATGATGACAGGATATCGTATTAATGGTAAGACTCTCGGCAGTGTGGCGGATCAGAGGGAGTTGGAGTCCGAGTCCATAGGACACTCAATGATGTTGCGCAGGTTGACTGTGTGGTTAAGAAGGAATATGGCACATTGACTTCATCAACCATGGGATTGATTTCAAGAGCCAAGAGGTAATGTTACAACTATATAGGACCTAGGTCAGACCCCACTTGGAGTACTGTGCTCAGTTCTGGTCACCTCACTACAGGAAGGATGTGGAAACCATAGAAATGGTGCAGAGGAGATTTACAAGGATGTTGCCTGGACTGGGGAGCATGCCTTATGAGAATAGGATGAGGGAACTCGGCCTTTACTCCTTGGAGCGAGTGAGGATGAGAGGTGAACTGGTGGAGGTGTATAAGTTCACAAGAGGCATTGATCGTGTGGGTAGTCAGAGGCTTTTTTCCCAGGGCTGAAAAGACTAGCACAAGAGGGCACAGTTTTAAGGTGCTTGGAAATAGGTACAGAGTAGAAGTCAGGGTAAGTTTTTTACACAGAAAGTGGTGGGTGCATGGAATGGGCTGTTGGTGATGGAGGTGGATACAATAGTGTCTTTTAAGGGACTCCTGGATAGGTACATGGAGTTTAGGAAAATAGAGTGCTATAGGTAACCCTAGGTAATTTCTAAGGTAACAACTTGTTTGGCACAGCTTTGTGGGCTGAAGGGCTTATATTGTGCTGTAGGTTTTCTATGTTTCTAAAGACCTTAGAGCAAGTTTGCTATACCAGAGGAACATTGGGTCTGTTGTGTTTTATGTTTCACAGAGATTTGGCTATCACCAGGCAGTCTGGATGTAGTGACACAGCTCATTGGCTTCATGATTCACCACCAAGACAGGACTGCTGAGTCTTTCAAAGGTAGAAGAGGCACAAATGTAATGGTTCTGTCTCAATCCTGCTCATCTGTCCTGAAAAATATACCGATCAAGTTTCGTCCATTTTATTTGCAGTAAAAGTTCTCAGCCATTGTCTTGGTAGCAGCGCACATCCCTTCTCAGGCCCATGTAAAACGGGCTTGAGAAGAACTGATTGACATAATCTACAGGTATAAAGCAGTGCTCTATTATGCCTTTCCCATCATTTTGGGGATTCTAACCAGTTCAGCTTGAAAAAGTTCCTAAGCGATTATCACCAATGTGTCTCTTGTGAAACTGGAGGAGCCAACACTCTGGACCACAGTTATACCACCACCAAGAACACTTATCATGCCACACCACGCCCTCAGTATAGAAAGTCTGGTCACCTGGCTTTACTTTTACTCCCTGAGTATTGGCTGAGACTAAAGACTGCAGCACCAGTAGAGGGGATAAAGAAGGTCTGTACAAGGGAGGCGGAGGACCACTTACATGACGGCTTTGAGTCAGTGGGCTAGACAGTGTTCAAGGATGCATCTTTGAGTCTGAATGCATGTGGCACTGTTGTCAATGACTTCTGTAAAAGCCGTGCGGATGAGTGTGTGCTTACAAGAACATACCATACATACCAAAATCAAAAGCGCTGGATGAACCAGGAGTCCACTGAGGGTTAGATCTATGGCATTGAAGTCTGGTGATCCAGGATACAAGAAGGCAAGCTACAGCTTACAGAGGGCTATCTCAAGAGCAAAGGAACAATTCTGATTGAGTTAGAGGGGGAATCGGATGCTGGGTTTGAAGGTCATTATTTCCGACAAAGCAAAACCTAACATCATGAATGGCAGTGTTCCTTCACTCCCAGATAAGCTCAATGCCTCTTATGCACA
The DNA here is from genome assembly GCF_048418815.1 of Hemitrygon akajei. NCBI lineage: Eukaryota > Metazoa > Chordata > Chondrichthyes > Myliobatiformes > Dasyatidae > Hemitrygon > Hemitrygon akajei. The sequence goes on from NC_133125.1 coordinate 114,541,096, forward strand.
CTTTGAAAGGGACAATGAAACTACAGCTGTGAGGATCCCTGCTACATCCAGTGGCCCTGTGCTCTCTGTCTCGGCAGCCAGCATTAGAACTCCTTTGGAGAGAGTGAACCTTTGCAAGGCGACAGGCTCTGAGATCCTGTGCCAACCAGTTGGCAGGTGTGTTCCAAGACATTTTCTCTCTCTCATTGCTACACTTCCCAGCTGCTTCATAAGAGCAACAATCATACCAGTGCCCAAGAAGAGCAGGGTGAGCTGGTTTAACATCTGTCATCCAACAGCATTTACACCCATGTTGATGAAGTGCTTTGACAGGTTGGTTATGGCTAGAATTACTTTTGTCTCAGCAGGGACCTGGACCCATTGCAATTTGCTTATCGCCACAATAGGTGTTCAGTGGACGTGACCTCACTGGCTCTTCACACAGCCTTGGATCATCCGGACAATACTAGTACTTACGTCAGGCTGCTGTTTATTCACTACAACTTAGCATTAATGCAATTATCCCTACAGTATTGCCCAAAAGCCCTAAAACCTGGGCTTCTACCTCCCTCAGCAACTGAATCCTCGACTTCCTCACCAGAAGGCCACAGCCTGTACAGATCAGAAATGATATCACCACTTGCTGATAATCATCACCCCAAGGGTGTGTGCGTAGCCTACTGCTCTACTGTCTCCAAATCCATGACTATGCAAACATCTATAAATTTGCTGAAGTCTCAATGGCATGATATCAGATGGTGACAAGAATGTGTACAGCAGCAAGGTTGATCAGCTGGTTGAGTAGTGTCAAATCAACAACCTTGCATTCAATCCAGTAAGACCAAAGAATTGATTGTGGACTTCAGATGGGGTAAGATGAGGGAAGACATACCAAGTAAACAACAGTGGCTATATTTCATTAGGAGACTGAGGAGACTTGGCATTCCACCAAAGACAGTCGCAAATTTCCACAGATGTACCCTGGAGAGCATTGTAACTCGTTACATTGCTACCTGGTTGGGGGTTGGGGAACTACACAGAATCAGAAAAAGCTGCAGAGAGATGTAAACTCAGTCAGCTCCATCAAGAGCACTAGTCTCCCCAGCATCCAGGACTTCTTCCAGTTGTGACGTCTTAATATATACTGTATAAACCACTTACTGTAATTTACAGTTTTAGTATGATCACAATGTACTGCTACCACATAACAACAAATTCCACAATGTATGCCAGTGATATTAAACGTGGTTCTGATTTTGGTTCTGATTCTGAATTATTACCCCTCAACCATCAGACTTTTAAACCATGAGGATAACTTCACTCAACTTCACTTGCTGCATCACTGAAATAGTCCCACAATCTGTGGATTCATTTCCAATGACTCTTCATCTCATGTTCTTGATATTATTTATTTATTATTATCATTTGCTTCCTTTTTATTTGCACAGTTTGTTGTAATTTGCACTCCGGCTGAACGCCCAAGTTGGTGCAGTCTTTCATAGACTCTATTATATTTATTATTCTATTCTGGATTTATTGAGTTTGCCCACAAGATAAGAAATCTCATGGCTGTATATAGGGACATATATGTACTTCGGTAATACATTTACTTTGAACTTTATTAGATCAGCAATCAGACTTCTAGATTATCGATCTGGGGATCTGTGTTTGAATGCACCGTGGCACCTAGGGAATTTAATTTCAAGTCATTAAGTAAATCTGGAACTAAAGATAGTCACAACAATAATGGAAATATTGAGCTGTTGTGAAGACCCATCTAGTTCCCTTGTGTTCTCAAGGAGAAATCTTCCATCTTTATCTAGTCTGATCTGTATACAACTTCAAATTTACAACTGTGATTGGCTTTTACCTACTTTCTCAGTTCAAGGGCAATTAGGGACAGAACATAAACCTCGGGCATTTCTGGCATAAAAAGTGGTAATTATCGTAATCTAGCTCTTCTATGGAGGCTCACTATTTTAAGAGGAACATTTAAATCTCTTTGGTTCTAATTATTGCCATAGTGTTTAAAGAAAAGTTTTTTTTTCTGTTTTCGTCTCTCTTTCTCAGCAGGTCAAGCAGCTTCTAATGGAAAGAAAAACAGTTGATGTTTTAAGTCTGGGATTCATGGTCAGAACCTCATGACTCAGAACCATCTGAAAGCTCTGTGTGCAAGCCTCATAGGATGTGATTTCTTTTATTTTCAAAACTTGTCTGAGATTAAAAGCACATATTTTTAGAATAATTGAATTACTTGCATTCCCTAACACATGAAAACTACACAGGCATGGTGTATACACACACACACACACACACACACACACACACACACACACACACACACACACACACACACACACACACACACACACACACACACACACACACACACACACACACACACACACACACACACACACACACACACACACACACTTGTGGCCTAAGGTAGAAGGAGTCAGTTTTAGAAAATCTAGCACGTTTATTTTTCAACATAGTCCCCTCCTACATTTACACACTTAGTCCAGCGGTCGTGGAGCATACAGATCTTGGACCTCCAGAAAGTGTCCACAGCAGGGGTGATTGATACGTTTGTGGCCCAAGGTAGAAGGAGATGAGTTATACAGCTCTCGTTACATGCACATACAGTTCAAATCTTTGAGTGATTTTGCAGAAAGTTTGAAGTTAATAACTCATCAGTTAATAACTCATCGGGGTGATTGATATGTTTGTGGCCTAAGGTAGAAGGGGATGAGTTATTAACTTCAAACTTTCAGCATAATTACTCAAAGTGTTGACCTGCGAGTGCATGTAACGAGAGCTGTGTAACTCATCTCCTTCTACCTTAGGCCACAAATTTATCAATATTGCAGCTAAGGATATGTTAAACTTATGTGGGAATCCTGAGTAACAAACAAAATTCTGGAGGATTCAGGTCATCTGTGGAGGGAAATTGGGTTTCAACATATTCATTCAAGACTGGGTGTGGAAATTGCATCTTTCTGAACGCCTATCCCCAACATCAGAGCTGTCTAGACAAATCCTGCTTAAAAGTAGAAAATACTGGCTCAGAAAGCATTTGTGGAAAGAGAAACAAAACTAATGATTAAAACCCAGATGCTGTCAGAACAGCAGCTTTCAGCTTTGCAATCGTGTTGCTGTGGAGCTGGCTCTGCAGAGTGGCTGCTGTTTGTTTGAAGGATGGTAGGATATTAAGGTAATGTTACCTGAGGTTCAAGCATATCTGGTGTCATATCTCTCTCTTCCATCAACATGAAGTGGAATTAAAAGAGAATACTCACTGAGAAGGAGAAGGGGGTCTCAGTAGATGGGCATATCCTACTGGAGCTATGTGCATTAATGTGACAGAAGGGACGCCAAATAGATTGCAATTATAGATCTCATTGCCAATCAGGCCCGATACCAATTAATGCAGATTCCGCACTCACTTATTGATTTACCTTATAGTACCTCAGTGCACTGTTGTAATGAAATAATATGTATGGATCAATATGTAGGAGAATTTTCTCATTACAGCTTGGTGACACAAATACACCAGTATATAAATTTACCAATTTATCAGTAAAGGTTGAGTACCCCTTTTCCAAAATGCTTGGGGTGGAAAGTGCTACCGTTTTGGACATTTTCAGATTTTGGAATTATAGAATGAGATAACTTAGGATCGCCATCTCTTTGACTCTGAATTTGTGCTTCCAGTAAATAATGTTTGTCTTACATTTGTTCATCACACATATGTACTTAACAGTAAACATTATTACATATCATTATTACAACAAAAACATAAATTGTCAGGATAACCAAAACAGCACAGCAGCATCGGGAGAGGAGAATAGTGGATCAGCTGTTGAACAACAACGACAGGCTTTCAGTTTCCACTTACAATACCGCGTTTTGATGAACAGATTACAGTACACTATCTGTATTTTACTTTTTCTTGGTTTTACATGAGGTATAAAGTAATCAGCATTGTAGACTTGTTCTGGTATTTCACTTTCAGACATCAATGAATTTCTCTGCTGCTCACAATCAGTAGATACGTTACGAGAATCCTCGGTGAGGATAGCTCGGGCCCAAATGCTGGAGTATCCAAGGATGGGATCGAAACACGGTCTCAAACAGGACTGACAAACTGAGCACAAAACAAACACTAGACAAAATCACTGGTAGGTTTACGATTGAGCACTGAGCCTATGTTCAGGTGTTCCTTAAATTCTTGGCACCCAAAATATGCTTGTCAATTAAAGCCCTTAAAGAGGATGCGCCAGCTATCTGTACCCCAAAGAGTTGAAGCAATTAAATCTCAGAAGCTGGCATGGTTTGGAGCATCTCGTTACAGTACTCCCTCACCTACTGCTGATTCCTGACAGCCCTGTTTGCTCATAGAGGCAGTGATTTTAATCATGGGTGAGAGTCGGATCCAGGATGTCTCTTTCCAGCACCTTTCCTCCAGTGCAAATCCCTCTCAGTCCACTAGGTATTGCCAAACACCTTGAATGGTACATGAGTCCAAAGGTCTTTTCACTGTGAAAATGGTTCCCCCTCAACAAACGTGGGCCACGGCAGGGCCGATGGTTTTGGGACTAAGGGGCTGGTGCAGACAGGTTTGCATTTAGAGATGTGGAAGGTGGTGTTCATCTTTGGGATTTTGGGGAGCTGCAAGGTGTAAGCCACCAGGTTTTCTTTCCTCAGGATCTTAAAGGGACCAATGAACTTTGGCACCAACTTTCCAGACTCCATTCGGAGAGGGAAATCATGAGTGGTCAGCCAGTCCTTTTGCCCAGGCTATAACATGGGTCCCAGACTTCTCCTTTGGTTTGCCTTAGTCCCTGCTCTCCAGGTAGAGACCAGCAAAAATCTCTCTTACCCTCATCCATTTCTCCTTGCAGTATTTGACAAGATCTTATGGCGCAGGGACCACAACATGGACTTCTTGTTCCAGAAAGAGAAGTGGAGGATAGCCAAACTGGCACCTGAATGGTGACATCCCATGTGCCAAGTGCTGTAAGGTGCTGTGGATGATCTGTGCCTATATCAAATGGTCACATCACTCATCAGGTCTTTCCAAAGCCACTCACCTCAGGGCACGTTCTAAATCTTGGTTTGTCCACTCGGTCTGGCAGTTGGACTGCGGTGAAACCCAGAGGAAAGGCTTGCTGCTGCCCCTATCAGTATACAGAAACCTCCCAGAAATGTGTGGAGAATTGTGGACCACGATCCGAGACAATGTTTGCCAGATACCTGTGGACCCTGATGACCTGATCCAGGATGATCTTGCATCGGAAGGTAGCTTCTCCAAGGCTATGAACTTGTAGGCTTTTGAAACCCAATAGACAGTCGCCATGATGGGCTTGGTTGGCGGGAGACATGACAAAGTTGATGGAGATGTGTGCCCAAGGCCTTTTCGGAATGGGTAGGGGGTGGAGGAGCTGTTGAGGTTGAGTACGAGGCTCCTGTTCCAAACACACACCTCACACACCTGCACATACGGCCAAACATCTCTCATCATTCTGGGCCACAAACATCTCCTCTTGATAAACTGGAAGGTCCTGGCAACCCTGGGTGCGCGTTCATTCTTGACGAATGTCTCTTTTGCAGTAGCTGGGACCGTGTGGAACTTGGGACAAGCAGGCAACCCGGAGGATAATTCTCAGGAATCTCCCCTTGCGCTTGGGCTTTGTAAACATGAACACCAATTTCCCCAACAAACTGGTGCTACAGTACTAACCTGACTTGGAGCAAATTGGTGGTAGGCTGCTCCCCTCATTCCGGTTCATCATACTGGTGGGACAGGGCATCTGGGTTATGGTTCTTACACCATGGTTGATAGGTTAGGATGAAATTAATGTGGTTCAGAAACAAAGACCAACTGACCTGCCTGGAATTCAGCTTCTTGGCCTCCTGAATATAGGCCATGTTCTTGTGGTCAGTCCAAATGATAAAAGGGTTCTTGGCCCCGTCCAGCCAGTGCCACCATTCCTCAAAAGCTAACTTAATCACAAGAAGCTCCTGATTCCCAATGTCATTGTTCCCCTCTGTGGCAGATAACTACCTGGAGAAGAAGGAACACGGGTACTATTTACTGTTTGAGAGTGAACGTTGAGATATGATGGCACATACCGCAATGTCTTGGATTAGGAGAAACCAAGATGGGAGCTGTAGTAACTACACCACTATTTAAGCTCTGCCCAAAGCAGTAGTCAAGACAAAAGGGCATGTGGATTTCTTAGTTACCGCCATTAGCGGAGCTGCCACTGAGCTGAAGTTCATGATGAACTTCCGGTAGAAGTTTACAAACCCCAGGAATCGTTGGACCTGTGTGATATTGGATGGTGGTGACCAGTCTCTGACTGCCAGGGTCTTGGTAGGGTCGGTATCTTGAGATTACCATTAGAGATGTTGAAACCCAAAAATGAAACAGTCATCACATGAAATGTGGACTTCTCCAACTTGACGTAAAGTCCAAGGTCTGGTAGCCCGACATTTAAAATGTCCCTGACATGAATGACGTGCTCCTCCATAGATTTTGGGAAGATTAAGATATCATCCAAATAGACAAAGGCATACTTATGGGGAGTATCCCAGAGTATCCAGTTTATAAAGGCTTAGAAGATGCCTGGGGCATTCGCAAGGCCGAATAGAATAATCTGGTACGCTTAGTGCCCTGTGCTGGTGGGTGAGGTGGAGGGCTGAATGAAACCCATGGCAAAAGCATCCTTTATATACTTCTCCATTGCGCTTCTCTCTGAGCCTGAGTGTGCATACAAACGACCCCATGGAGGACAAGTACCAGGCAGCAGGTCTATTGCACCATCATAGGGTCAGTGCAGTGAAAAACTCGAGGCCTTTCTCTTGCTGAAGATCTCCACTAAGTCCTTGTAAACTGAAGGGATTTCAACCTGTTTGGATGTTGCTATCTCTTCCGGACTTGCCTTCAGGAATGATTCCTGAAACTTCTTTTGTGACAAGGTGATTGAACAGGCTTCAAAGTCCTCTCTCTGAGCTCACAAAGTTCATCCAGGGAAACAGTGGCCAAATCAGAGTCTGATCCCCCTGTCTGTATCCACAGGCAATGGCTGCAAAGTATTGCAGAGAGTTCTTGCAACCCCGGGAATAATCTTCAAGGATCAGCAAAAAATAAGCTTTTCCCTTCTTTGAGGCCTGTGGCTGGTTCCCTTCATCTTAGTGTCAAATCTCCCAGACTGTTCAGCCGTCTCCTTGGTCTTCACCCAACCAAGAAATTCCCTCTCCAGTTCCTGTGAGAGTGTCGGGACTCACACCATCATGTTGGCCAGAACTGGCTCGACCAATCTTGAGGACTGGACTAGGTCTCAGGTTCCCTCGCATTGAATCCTGCCCCCTTATAGGCTGTTGGTCACCAGCGAGTCTGGGTGTTGGAACACCGTGCTGTAAACTAAGCCTCTTACGATGACTAGACCAAGCAATGATTCTCCCCTCCCTCTCCAGTCCGCGGGTGGTTTAGACAGGGACAGTCAAGGGTACCTGAGGATCAGGAGTATGTGTGTGGAGAGTCAATAATGTTGAAACTAAAGTCTTCCACATGATCCCCTATCCTCATCTGCAACACCACAGTCTGTGCTGGATCTGCCCGGAACCCAGTGGTCGGCCAGCCAAGACAGTTGCGAACACGGACTGGATCAACTTTTTGCAGTGGTTTATTGAACCAATGGGTAGTTTCTAAATCCAGAAAATTACCCGCTGTCCCTGAGTCCATAAAAGCCTTCACCTGCCTCAAGTTCTTGCCCCAGGAGAACTCTGACTTCAGCACGGAACCAGAATCCTCCCAATACTGGACAGTCTTGACAATTTTTCCATTTCTCATTAACTTCTGTTCATTGCATACATGCGGTGTGCAGGGAATGTGTAGAACAAAGGGAATGTCTGTGAAAGGATGAGTTAAAATGGCACAATGGGGACAGTTAAAAACATTAAGCTTCTAGATTGGATCAATGAGTTATTAACTTAGTAGACCAGGCAGCATCTGTGAAAAGGGTGACAGTAAATGTTTTAAATGATAGACTCGTCATCAGCTTTGAGAAAGAGATAACTAAGTTAGTCTGGCTAGTGGTGAAGTAGGAATGGAGTGAGAACGTGTAACATATAGGATAAGGTAGTGTTGATGTATAATATATCGAGAAGGCCAAACTTTACGCAGAACAAGAAGGAAGAAAGAATAGTTGGTATGCAACAAGGAAGAAACAGTATGTTATCTAAAGTTAAAGAATTTGATAGTAAGTTGGGAAGTCTGCAAGGACTTAAATGGAAGATGCGATGTTGTTCCTGTGTTAAGCCTCATTCTGTGAGTAGGAGGCCACAAGCAGAGAGATCAGAGTGGCAGTGGGATGATGAATTGAAATGTTAGGGTCACAGCTGCAGACTGAGGCCAGGTGCACAATAAAGCAATCACCTGATCTGCATTTGGTTTCTGCCATGTAGAGAAGGCCATCTTGTGAGCACTGACTGCAGCACTTTGAACTGAAAAATGTGCAACTGAATTACTTTTTCACCTGGAAAGTTAGTTTGAATCCCTGGGTGGTGGGAAGGGAAGAGTTGCACAGGGAAGTGCTAAGCAAGGGGTGATGGTAAGCAGGAATAGAGAAATAGACAAGGGAGTTGCAAAAGCAATGATTTCTGCAAATTATTGAAGGAAGAGTGGAGGGTAATATGTTTTTAGTCGTATAGTGTTGGACCTGATGGAAATTTTGAAAGATGATCCATTAAATGGACAAGCTGGTATGGTAGAAGGTAAGAACCAGGGGAATTCTAAAATAAAAACATAAATTGCTAGAAATACATCAGGATGAATCTGTGGGAAGAGAAACAGAGAGAATATTTCAGACTGACCATTCTTTGTCAGATCTGAACCAGTGTTCCTGGTCTTTGATCTACTGTGCATTTCCAGGATTTTCTATGTTTATGTTAAGTTTCCAGCATCTGCAGCATTTTTGACTTTCTTTCATCTGTTCTTAATCTGTCCAGAGCGAGAAGGGTTAAGAACAGAAGTGCAGGAAACAGATGAAATTTGGTTAAGAGCTCCACCCACTATGGTGAGAGGAATCTATTGTTTGGGAAGAAAGAAGACACTTCAGAGGCACTTGAAAGTCTTGTAATTACAGCAAATGCCATAGAGATGAAGGAATTAAAAAAGAATGAAGGCCTTACTTGGAGGCGCTTAGGAGGATTAATGGTAACGCCTTTGCTTGCTTCTTCGGAAACAGCTCTATTTCCATCTTTAATATCCCTATTTTTCCCTTCAGGGTCCTTTTGAAGACACTGACCTGGAGTTACATGCTGACTATGGTTCTTTGCGGGAATGGGACCCGCTCGTGGGGTTTCAAGACTGGCCATTATTTGGCATGCCAAGGGCTTGGCCTAAGAGATCAGCTCACTTTCGGAGGGCTGAGGTCTCGTGGCTCTGAAGACAGGTGGATCAAAGGTCGATGTCCAAACAGGAGATCGATCTGTTGTTGGAGATGAAAGATCTATGACTGTGTGCCCAGAGACCCGAGATCATTGGGCACAGAGCTCGGAAAAAGTGACACAACTGACTTTTAACATCATAAACCAGTGAGTTGTTTGTTATGTCTCCCCTCTCGCTGTAAAATTTGAGACACTCCTTTCTCCCTTATTAGGGAGAGAGAGAGAGCCTGTGGTATGTTGAAAACCGGGTGAACAAGTAGACTTCGGAGTACTGCAAGTCTGTGTCTTTGCTGTTGCTTTGCTCACGTTTGAGTGCTCGGTGGTGGGTGTTGATGCTTTTTTTGTCAGTGGGGGGAGGGGGGATGGTTGCTTGCTACCGCTTAAACGCAAGAAGGAGGAGCTGGGGAGGGGCTTTGGAGTTGTAACATTTAACTGTCATTCATTCTTTGGGGGCACTCCTCTGTTTTCGTGGATGGTTGCAAAGAAAAAGAATTTCAGGAAATATATTGTATACATTTCTCTGACTTCAAATGTACCTTTGAAACCATACTGCAGGTAGGATGGTTGCAGATATATGTAATCCAGAGTTCTGTGAGAGTATGTTTGCTTGTAGCAGATTTTGGTGGCTGGCACATCCTGTGTGTCAAATGGAGAAGTCTAGAAAAGAAAGGTAGAAGTCAGAGATGGAACACGTGAAGGCAAGGGGAAGGTAGAAGTTGGCTTATTGGGAAACTTACTTCACAGATATTGCCTAAACTACTGTTTCCAGCATTTTCCTTTCTTTTCATATTTGCTATTCTTGATTTTTAAATTACGTTCATAATTGAAGAAGCTCCATCACTGTTGTATCGAGCATGTATTTTTCATAGACTGCCTACAATCATTCAGTATTAATTAAGAATATCAAGACAAAAGATAAAGCACAGCTTAAATATTAAATGTAAAAAGGGCTAGACAACTGACTTGATGTAATTAAGTGGAGTGAGAAAGAAAGCCTTTCACAAGCTGAAAGGTTCACACTCTGCCTTTCTCAATACATCCTCTTACATAGATTTCCACAATTTTCTTTCATTGAATATTAGAGTTCCAGCATCTGAACTTCTTTACTTTTGCAATTAAGTGGAACATTGGGCTTCGTCTTTGATCTGAGAGATATATCTCACCACAACCAAAATTACTCCACAGGAAACAAAAAATAGCACTCACTCAAATATGTAAGTAGTTTGCCATGGATCTCCAGATTTAATTGATTTAAACCTGACCTGCTCTCTACGTGAATTTTATGTATTTCCTCCTTGTTCCATGGGGTAGAAATTTGTTATGGTTCAATTTCAGGAAAATAACCATGAATTGCAAACAGAACATGCCCATCATGAGAAGTCTAAAGTTTCCTTTTTAAATCTGATTTAGACCTTGTGTCAATACCTTGGCTGTACTGCCTAATATATCAGTTTGTTAAAATGTTTATATCCAAATATAGAATGCAGGTATTCACAAGATTTACAATTGTTTGAATTATTGATTTTTGACATACAGACTATTGTGTTGTATTAAACTTTGTAAAGTACCTGATGAATGTCTGAACAATTCATAATGACAGTTTAACTCTTGGTGATCTTGCAGCATTTAGCATGTCTGTACAAGGTAGCCATTCTTAATGATAGCAGCTGGATATTTTCAGTCTCAGGCACCATTAAAATGAGGATGTCTGTTCATGACTAAATATCTGTTGGGCACTCTGAAAGTGAGGATGATGGACTCTTTCTTAGTGTCTGTCAAATTGACTTGATGGATTCATTTTTGGACTTGAGCTTATCATTAATATGCAATATTAATATTCATTTGTAGCTAGAGGAATGTTAAGTCCAAAACATTGGTGTACTGATGGATAAGGAGTGACCATTAAAGTGTCTAATTGATTTATAAGTGTATGCTAATCACTGTTAATGAACGCGAGTTGATCGAATGAAAGAAGCTAGGCTGGGTCAATGGCATGAGGAAAAATACCAAAGAACTTGTTTGTGTCTGAGTGCTTCTCTATGTTGTGGAACTTGTATTTATTGGGGTACCTTTCACTTGGTTCTTTAGACTTAACCGAGCTAGACCAAGAATCACGATTGCTGCCTAGGACTCGGGGTTATTTCATGAATCAAAATTCAGAGCTCCCGACAACATCAGCAATCAACTGATAATAACAAATCTTGAGCCCAGAAATCTTTGTGATTACTATGTAGTATTTTGTGTGTTTTTTGTACTTTCTACTCAATGATAATAAATCGGGCTTGGCTAAACTTGTTGTGCTTATACGCTTATTACCACACCACCCAATCACTTGAATAGCTTGGGTCTGATCAACCCAGCCCATTACAGCCATTTTCTGTTGCAAGGGATTGTGTTCCTAGAAGATTTTCCATAGCAACAAGCCACATTACCCGTATGTGTTAAGAAACATAGGTTTAAAAAAAGGAAGGTTTGTTTGATTCATTTACTTTTTCTCTCACATTAATTCTGGAAGACAGAATTTTATTCCATATAATAATTTCCGTTACCTAAACAGCTGTAATACTGCAATAGTCATTAATGTTACTGACTGATTAAGTGCATATGTGCAGGATTCACTATCTAATTTTTCAGCATAAAGGATAGCTGAGCATTTTCCCTGCACAACTGCACAAGAATACCTTGTACCAATATTCCCATAATGCATTTTGGTCATTCTTTTCAAGAAATGAAATTTTGTTTAAAATATGTTTACCTGAAACGCAATCCTTTCACAAATTGTGGAATGGCTGTATGCATGAAAATCTTTCTAAACAGATATAATGGAAATTCAACTAAAAACGGGAAGAACTTGTCTGAAGAATATGTTTAGACACAACGGGTCTAAATTCTAATTTCACTGATTTAAAGAAAAATGTTTCTGCTGAGCCAAGATAATTAACCCCGATAAATGTTAGATGTTGCACACTTGGTAGGGCAAATGCAATAATACAGTACTCTATTAAGGGCAAGACCCTTAAAAGTATTACTGAGCACAGAAATTTTGGGGTCCAAACTCATTATTTCTTGGAAGTGGCTACACAGGTCAAGAAACAAAGAAAACCTACAGCACAGTACAGGCCCTTTGGCCCACAATGTTGTGCCAAACATGTCCTTACTTTAGAAATTACCTCAGGTTACCCATAGTCCTATTTTTCTAAGCTTCATGTACCTATCCAGGAGTCCCTTAAAAGACCCTATTGTATCTGCTTCCACCACCATCGCCGGCAGCCCATTCCATGCACTCACCACTTACTGCGCAAAAAAACTTATCCTTGACATCTCCTCTATATCTACTTCCAAACACCTTAAAACTGTGCCCTCTCGTATTAGCCATTTCAGCCCTGGGAAAAAGCCTCTGACTATCCACATGATCAATGCCTCTCATCATCTAATATACCTCTATAGGGTCATCTCTCATCCTCTGTCACTAAAGGAAAAAGGTCAAGTTCTCTTAACCTATTCTCATACAGCATTCTTGTCAATCCAGAAAACGTCCTTGTAAATCTCCTCTGCAACCTTTCTATGGTTTCCACATCCTTCCTGTAGTGAGGTGAGCAGAACTGAGCACAGTACTCCAAGTTGGGTCTGACCAAGGTCCTATATAGATGTAACATTATCTCTCGGCTCTTGAACTCAATCACATGGTTGACGAAGCCAATGCACCATATGCCTTCTTAACCACTCAGTCAACCTGCGCAACATTTTTGAGTGTCCTATGGACTCAGACCCCAACTCCCTCTGATCCTCCACACTGCCAAGAGTCTTACCATTAATACTATATTCTGCCATCATATATGGCCTATAAACATGAACCACCTCACGCTTATCTGTGCTGAATTCCATCTGCCACTTCTCAGCCCAGTTTTGCATCCTATCGATGTCCCACTGTAACCTCTGACAGCTCTCCACGCTATCCACAACACCTCCAACCTCTGTGTCATCAGCAAATTTACTAACACATCCAGGTCATTTATAAAAATCACAAAGTGCAGGAGTCCCAGAACAGATCGCTGAGGCACCCCACTGGTCACCGACCTCCAGTGGCTGCTGTTCCTGTTCCTGCACTGTGTTGTATACCTGTATATACAGGTCATGACTTCAGGATTGAAGAACATCCATTTAGAACAGAGATGCGGAGAAATGACTTTAGTCAGAGGGTGGTAAATCTGTGGAACTTGTTGCCACGAGCAGCTGTGGAGACCATGTCATTGCATTTAAAGCAGAGATATATAGGTTCTTGATTAACCAGGGCATCAAACGGTGTGGGGAGAAGGCAGGGGAGTGGGGATGACTGGAATAATTGGATCAGCCCATGATTGAATTTTGGAGCAGACTCAATGGGCAGAATGGCCTACTTCTGCTTCTATATCTTATGGTCTTATAATGTATATATATTGTGTATATATCTCTATGTATATCTGCTTCAGAGGAAGTGGGTGGAAGAGTTCATGTCGTAAGCAATGCTGTAGTGCTCTTCGCAGCAACGTCAAATAATTATAAATAATCGTAGGTATGAACCAGCATAATGAGTCTAGCAAATCTACATTTTGAAATATAGGTAGTCCCCGAGTTACGAACGTCCGACTTACAGGCAACTTGTACTTACGAACCAAGGAAGGAGAACGCTGTCCGCCATTTTAAGTCGTTGCCGTTGACACTGTGTTGAGTGTGTAACTTTGCATTTGGCTTAAATTTTTCTAAGCAATATTCACCCTGACCCCAGCCCTCCAATTCTGGTCGGCTGGTGGTGTAGTGAGATCAGCGCCGGGCTGGAGAACGGAGTTTCCCAAGTTCGATCCAGTGACAGACCGCTCCCGTGCCGGGTTGATGTCAATCCAGTGACTCCCCTACCGTCCGTGCCGGGTTAATGTCGAGCGCGCAACTCAACCTTGTAAAAAAACACTGCCACCTCCAGTTCAAATTCCCATGAGGAATATTGTGGAGGATCAAATACCCAAACCCAGCACTGCTCCCACTCGTCCCATTTAGCCTGTTTTATTGCGGTGGACTTTTGGACCTGGGGAATTCAGTGCGGTGGTCCTTAGGACCCAGCGGACCTTGGGAGCCGGTGCAGCTCTGGACCCGCTGCCCACAGTGTTTCTGTTCCATTGATGGGAAGCGATCACGATTGAAAATAAAGTTGAAATAATGAAGCGTTTGGAATGAGGTGAAACGCCATCGGTCATTGGAAAAGCATTAGGCTACAGTCAGTCAACGATCGGAACAATTTTAAAGGATAAAGTGAGAATAATGGAGCATGTGAAAGGCCCTGCCCTGATGAAAGCTACAATTATTACTAAGCAACGCAGTGGTTTAATTATTGGAATACACATGTTTCTTAGGTGTTTTATATGCATAGAAAGATAAAATATATACTATATACTAAAACAAATGTTTGACTAACTGACGCTAAATAATACCGGATATACTTGTTCCGACTTACATACAAATCCGACTTAAAGACGGACTCAGGAACGGAACTCGTACGTAACCCGGGGACTGCCTGTACAACCAGAACCTTGGATTGATTTGAAAAAAATGCACAATGAAGCTGAAGATTGCAAATGGAATACAACAAATTCACTTGTCCCGTAACAACCAACTGCCTCAAAATGCTGGAAGTCCAAACATAACAGAAGATTTTATTTCAAGGTATTTGATAAATCAGACACCGTTTCCTGTATACAGAGAGAAATGGAATTCATATTCCGGGATGACACAGTTGCATAATTGTTAGGGCAATTCTTTACAGGGGCACCATCAAGAATCGGGGTTCAAACCCCACCGTTGACTGGAAGGAGTTTGTATATTCTCCATGTTACCACATGGTTTCCTCCAGGTGCTCCATTCCAAAGTCGTGTGGGTTAGTAAATAGTGAGCAGGCTATGTTGATGCAGGAAGCTTGGCAACACTTGTGAGCTACAAGCAGCTGATCCTCCGACTGTGTTGGTCTTCGATTCAAGTTATGCAATTCATTGTATAATTAGATGTACTTTACACATTGCAAATAAAAATAATCTGTCTTTCAATGGAGTTTCATCATTCTTTCTTCTTGAGATCCAGGGCAGACGTCCATTAAACTAATTAATGCCGTTCCCCATTCTTATCAGTAAATTCCACAAGATTGCTGCAGAGGACTTAAATCAACACATTGAGCTATCAATGTGGTTGAGTAGTTCTAAAGATTAAATGACCAGATAAATTGATACTTCTTGTATTGGTCCTCAATGCATGGAGAATAAAATGCAAGTCTTCCAGTGAAAGACAGACAACTTTGTCCTAAATGTGGGAAATATTACTAGACAGTGGCTTGAAAATGTCTAATATTATAAAACAAACTCAGATTTTTGTATCGTGGCAACCTCCAGATAATGAACACTGAGCTGATCTGAAATATGCTTTTTGATTTTGTGTTTTATATCCTGTAATTTTGTTCTTTTACTTTTGTTGCCATTGCATGTGTAGAGCCTTGGTTCACATCTTTACTGTTATGCTGTACCTACTTAATTGAGCAGCTTTTTAAGAGCTGTTTCTTCTGCTTTCATCCTGTTTGGGTTATTGTAGAAGATAAGGGATGATGTGGAATATGTGCCATCCAATTAGCAGGCGGTTTTTCTTGGTGAGGGACAATAAGGTTGGACTTGGGCTTTTGTTCGAGAGAAGATGAAAAACGATGACGCTGGGAGGACCAGTCATAGCATACGATCCGGTGGGAGACCTGTTTGTTTAAGATAGATAGCAAGCAACATTCGGAAGGTGATGTGTGCTTTCACATTGACTGAGGGCTCAGCGCATGAGCGACAGAGAAGTTCAAGATGAGTTCCAACTTGTGCACATTTGACTGTTTAATTAGAATGGGCCCTTTTCTTTTTGTTATTCATTACTAACCCTTTAGTTAAGATTCATAAATATAATTCCTTTAATTGTATGCAGCGCATTGTCTGTTATTTTGTGACATTGATTTGTAACAGGGTAGCGAATTGCACAGCATCCACACAAACTGAGGGTTTGTGGGACGGGACCTCACGCCTCAATCTCATATGTTTGGCAGGGCTGGAGGTTGTCATCCCTAGACTTACACAGCCAAGGAAACCAGAGTGTTTCACACCATTTTTTTGAGCAAGAGCTTGTGTTTTTCTTTGAACAGGTTGCAACCATGGTTCTTTGTTTCATGGCTGTCTATGGGAAGATTAATTTGAGTTATATTCTCCATACATACTTTGATAACACATGTGCATTGAATCTTTGAAATCAGTACCATATGATTTTCAGTCGTGATAGATGTGACTTGTATTTTTAAAACAAAATGGGCAAATGCATAGGAAATGCAGTAAAATGTGCATAAGTTATCCACACTGGTTGGACAAAGGTGGGGTAGGGTATCATTTCAATAGTGATAGAATGGGAAATGTTGATGTTCTTTTCACTGAAAGCAAACATGTTAGTGCAGAAAGCAGTTAAAACAATTAAATGGCATTTTGCTCCTTACAACAGTTTTGAGTAGTGAACGAGGATGTGCTACTATATCACTAAAAGTCTTTGGTGAGACCAGATCAGGAACATTGTTGCACTTTTAACTGAATACACAAAAAAGGATCTACCTACCATAGAAAGAGTGCAACAAGTCTTCATCAAACTGATTTTTAGGATGCTGCATGAGGAAGATTTGGGTCATCGAGGCTTAAGTTGACTGATGTTTAGAAGAATAGCTGGAAATCTCAATGAAGCAAACACAATGCTGATAGTGTTGGATCATTTGGAAATACTTTCTCCCGATTATGGAGTCAACAACCAAGGGTCCCATTACCAGGATATAGGGTCAGGCAACTAGGACTCAGGTGAGGGGAATCTACTTTGAATAGATGGCAGTGAAATTACGAAAATCTTGAACACATGATTGTGGAGGCCAAGTTGCTGAAGGGGTTATATAGATTTCCGGACAAAAAGGTGTTATGGGGAGAGAATGGCAAAATAATATTGAGAATGATGATCTATCAATGCTATTTTAAACACCACAGGCCTACTTCTGGCCTTGTATTCCTACCTTCCAATTTTGGCCAGTCTATAGAGACCCAGATTTTGTTTACAATGGAGGCAGTTTTATGGGCAGAACTTGCTCATATTTCAAACGCAGGGTGATAATTGATTATCATTATGCTAAGCAGTGTGAATAGGTAATAGGCAGTTGGCATGGATTTGGAGAGTCTAGGGTATGTTACTCTGCTGGATACTCTATGATTTTCAAAAGAACATACTCTTACCACCAACACAATGATATCATCATTAAACTAAGGGGCCTTTAATCTTCTGTACTATATTCTTCTGTTTCCAGATTTCATCATCCATTAAATGTCATTTTACAATTCAGATTTAAATATTAGGCCTGAAACACTTTATACATGACCTCACGTCAAGTGTCTAACATGTCGAAGAGAAATGATGCGGATGTGATGGGAGATGAGGACCTTCATACAATAGCTGCCATTAAACAGGTAGTGCTGAGCAAACTTGTGGGCCTAAAGACAGACAAGTCCTCTGGTCCTGATGGAATGCATCCCAGGGTACTGAAGGAAATGGCAGAGATTATAATGAGGCTTTGGTGATAATTTACCATAATTCTCTGGACTCCGGGTAGGTTCTGGTGGACTGGAAGAAGGCAAACATCACACCACCATTCAAAAAAGGATGTAGGCAAACAGCAAGTAACTATAGGCCAGTTACTTTAACATCTGTATTTGGAAAAATGCTTGAAGCAATCACTAAAGAAGAAATATTGAGGTATCTGGAAAGAAATGGATCCATCAGGCAGACACAGCATGAATTCAGCAAAGGCAGGTCCTGTTTGACAAACTTACTGGAGTTCTTTGAGGATATAACAAGCACAGCCAATAGAGGGGAACGGATGGACATTATTTACTTGGATTTCCAGAAGGTGTTCAATAAGGTGCCGCATAAAACACTTGTGCATAAGATAAGGATGCATAGATTTGGAGGCGATGTCTTAGCATAGAGACAATTGGTTAACCAACAGAAATCAGAGAGTTGGGATACATGAGTGTTTCTCTGGTTGGCAATCAGTGGTGAGAAGTATGCCACAGGGGTCAATGCTGGGCCTACAACTTTTCATGATATACATTAATGATCTGGAAGAGGGGACTGAGTGTAGTGTATTTAAGTTTGATAATGACAAAATTGAGTGGAAAAACAAATTGTGCTGAGGACATGGAGAGTCTGCAGAGAGATATATGTAGGCTAAGTGAGTGGGCATGTGTCTGACAGATGGAGTACAATATTGGTAAATGCGAGGTCAGCCACTTTGGAAGGAAAAATGAAGATCAAATCATTTAAATGGTAAAAGATTGCAGCATAGCATGCTGCCGTGCAGAAGGACTTGGTAGTGCTTGTGCATGAATCACAGGAGGTTGCTTTGCAGGTGCAGCAGGCTCTAAAGAAGGCAAATGGAATGTTGGCCTTCATTGCAAGAAGGATTGAATTTAAGTGTAGGAAGGCTATGTTGCAACTGTGCAACATAGTGAGTACTAGTAAGGTCACACCTGGAGTACTGCATGCAGTTCTGGTCTCCTCATTTGAGGAAGGATATACTGTCTTTAGAAGTAGTGCAGAGGATGTTCACCAGGTAGATTCAGAGATGAGGGGGTTAGACTGTGAGGAGAGATTGAGTAACCTGGGTCTGTACTCGCTGAAATTCAGAAAGATGAGAAACATATAAAATAATGAAAGGGATAGATGAGATAGAGGCAGGAAAGTTGTTTACACTGGCTATAACAAGATTCAGGGGAATAACAAGGCTATACACAGGCTATAACAAGATTCAGGGGAATATATTTAGGATGGGGGTGAAGAGGAACTGCTTTTCCCTGAAAGTGGCAAATCTGTGGAATTCTCTGCCCAATGAAGCAGTGGAGGCTACCTCAGTAAATATATTTAAGACAAGGTTGGATAGATTTTAGCATAGTAGGGGATTTAAAGGTTATGGGGAAAAGCAGGTGGGTAGAGATGAGTCCATGGTCAGATCAGCCATGATCTTATTGAATGGCAGAGCAGGCTCAACGGGCCAGATGGCCTGCTCCTGCTACTATTTATTGTGTTCTTATGTTCAGTGTACTTGCATGGACTAATTAATTGAGAAGCCTACTTTATTTAGGTTAATAAACAAACCAAATATGTTGAATTGACTTCCAATTTCACTGCTCATCACCAGAAATCTTTAATATTGCCACTTAAAATTTCATACTTTTTAAAAGTAAATCACAAGCTGTATTGAAAAAAAGACGTAAATAATATTTTGAGATAAGACACTATCAAATCTCAGCAGGGGAGTCATCTCAAACAAAAACCCACTTATCTTTGAATAAACCTAGACTAAACACAGGTATCCTTGGAGATCATACACATTGAGGTGATTGAGATGTAGATGTGAGAACTAGAAATGAAATGTCCAAAGATGTGAGGGTAAAGGCAATTTAGATTTTTACAACACTGCAGCAGGGTGTACAGCTTCCAATCCAATGGGAAAATAAGGTATCTAAAGACTTAACAGACTTTGATTGATCATTGTTTTGAAAATTGCAGCATAGATCCCTGATCTGCAATATAGCATTTCATACTTATTTAAATCTACTTCTGAAGCCCAGATCAGAATTTTAAAAAAAAACAAAGCATAATATGCATAAACAAATTTATTGCATGCTTGGTGGACGAGACCATGGATGATCTTTCACTCCCCCACTCCCCATACGTCTGTGTTTTGATCAAGACAGATTCAACCCAGATTCAACCTCAATCTAATATCAAATTAACAGATATGAAAGTTGTGCCTATTTCTTAGAAGTGTTGGATACTACTGAGAATCTGATGACAGCTTGATCATCACAATGTTTTCTTTAATAGCACATTGCTTAAGATCTGACAAGGGCATGACATTCAATTTGTGTTCTTCCTGGATCACACAACCCCTAGAAAATCAGCAGTCAAATGAAATATTGCAATTGTTTGTCCTTGCTACTAAAAGTCCCTTTGGAAGCTGAGAGCATGGCCTTCTATTTTAACCGAGGCAGCTGCGACCTGACATATAATCACACTCAGTAATCTGATTTATAGTAAAGACATCGTATGAAAGGTGTAGATGGTATGGATGGCAAATAATGCCATCACTTGCACAGCCACAGACAAAGGTACTGTCAATGATGTATTGTTTCCTGAAACTGTTTGCTTATATTCATGCAGGCCAGGACAATGAACTACCTAAAATGTCTGAAATTCTGATCACTAACTAGAGAAAAACTGAAGTTGCTGGAAATCTAAACAACACTCACAAAATGCTGGAGGAACTCAGCGGGCCAGGCAGCATCTATGGAAAAGAGTACGGTTGACATGTTTTTCTCCAGAACAGATGAAGGGTCTCAGCCTGAAACGTTGGCTATATTCTTTTCCATGGACACTGCTTGGCCTGCTGAGTTCCTCCTTAGCATTTTGTGTGACTGAAATTCTGATATCATTGTTTGTGACTTTGATCTCAAAATGTGGTTTGAATTTGGTGTTCTAGCCAGCAAATTATTTTAACACATACTGCCATTTCATACATTTAACAGAATAAATTTTAGTTTGTAGTGGAGATGTAATGTAGAAACTGGATTTCACACCTATTTTGTACTAATTCAGCACTATGCACACTTAAATGTAAATTTGATTCTCTAACACAATATCATGAATTTTAATTAAAAAAGTACTGTGGAAACAAGTATTTTTGTTCAGGTGTTTAAACCTATAACTGTGCGCTAAAAGTGACATCTTTGGCAGTTGATCAGTCTACTTTAAATAAACATAGTTTCCATCAATTTGTTGTGTAGCAATGTTGAGAATAAGTTCAGATGTTTAAAGTGCACTTCCATAATAACACAATACTTGCAAAACAAACAATGTGCTACCCTAGGGAAGTGCGAGGATACTAGAGAGAGATAATAGGCTTTCAGATTAACTGCGGAGGAGAAGTACTAAGGACTAAATAGCCCAGGATGTCCTCACTAGGTACATGAGGATGATTAGAACATCACTGAAATCAGTTGTAGTAAGCTTTTTCTATAATTGCATTCATGTGTTATGATCAGTGAAGGTGGGCATGCACAGGAGAATGTGAAGGATCATTACTTCCGGTTTAAGGTGTCTCTGACGAAGACATGCTACAGCTTACTGGTAATTCAAAAGCAAAGGAATTTGATTAAAACCATGATTAATAACACCCTTTTAAAAAGTAAATTGTGGTAAACTATCACTGCAAGCAATGAAGAAGCGAGCAAAGGCAAAGTCAATTTGCCAGATGTGCCCTGCTGGTGAGCTGCAAAATCAACACACTTGGAGTTGGAACCATGCTCGTTGGAGTGAACCCAGATGAGATCATGCTGGGTGCAAATCCATTCAAAAATAGTTGTAGTTTATACTCTAAAGTTTTAATTTATATAGTTATGGTCTGATACTGGTATCACACAAATAATAATAGAAGATATGTGCTTGACAACAGAATTACACTGATGGTATGCTGAAGTTCCTTATCCAATTTCCCAATGAGCAGAATTTCACATAAAAATGAACAGTAGAGTGATCTGCCTGATTGAATCGCTTTTAAGCATGATCCTTATTGATTAAAATTGTAGAATATTTATCTTGATTAGCCAAATTGTCACCCTGAAAAAGATCAAGATATTGGCCAACAATCATTTTGAAAGAGTTCTAGAGTGGTTGATACATTGAAACAAAACCCATGTACTTTGTCACAGGAGTCCTACGACTCCTGTTGTGTCTTTACTGATTTGTGTCAGAAAGGTCAGCAAACCATAAATCACCCAACTCCACAGTAAGCTGAATGAAAAGCTGCCACGAAGGTGAAATAATCTACAGGGATGGGGAACTGGATCATCGGCAGCTTCCTCCACAATTCATTCTGCTAATGGAGTTCAGTGTTGTACTTGCCCCATGCTCTACCAAGTGCAGGATTAGCTGTGAGGCTGAGATCATAGCAAGATGTGTATGAAAATAGAAGACTGAAACTAATACTGAGTAATGAAAAATGATTGCAAAAACATTTCACAACTGGGCTACGTGTCTACCAAAACTTAAAGTGTTTGTGTTGCCCTTAAGGCATTCGTTTAGTTTATTATATTTTCACTTTAGTAATTCGTTTGTAATTATTTTCTAGTTATAGTTAAGGTTGTTGAAAGTAAATTCGTTGTCTGTGATGTATCGCGGCATGTGATGACGTCACACCCGGTTTCACCGCGTCCTGTGGGAAAATACCGGTTTGGAGAAACGGGAAGGAGGGGGCTTGTGTGTGCAGGATCAGCGCAAGAAAAGTTTTCTTTCTACGCATTAGAAACATCATAGAAGCAACGCTGTAAGTTTATAAGATAATCGATATGTTGAAGTAAAAATGTTAACGCTGATTCTGTTGAAAGTAATGATGGTTGATAAAGTTTATGTTCTTTGTTATTTAAAGAGTTGCGGATAGTTTGTGTTTAAAGCCAGTCGATGGCGTAGGTAGATTCTGACTGTATGTTGTACTTTAATGTAATATAGTTTGTAGTTTTACTTTTGCAAGTATTTATGATGTAAATGTGATGTCAAGAAGGAAACAAATACTGTATATATTTTGTATTGTTTTATCAACAGTTTTCACCATACGTTAATGTGGAAGAGTGAACAGTAAACGGTTAATCTTACTGTGATCCTGCTTCATTGACTACGGTTTACCTCGGTGTTTAGTTCAGAGTTTTTACACCTGAATGAGAACACTACAGTGTTTCCATTCCAACACCTATGTTTATTTTGCATGTCAGAATAGAAGGCCTTTAATTCATGTTATTGGGATCTTCAACTGTGGTGTGACCCTTATATTTTTCGTGACTGTTCAATGTAGCATGGATTGCAACTTTGATCTCTTATTTATTTAACAAGGGCTGAAGCAAGCATTGTGTGAATCATAAAATCATGAGCTGCAATCCTGATGCTGTCAACAGCTCTCGTAAAACACCTAGTTCATTTTTCTCAAGAGCACAGTTTCATCTGGGAAATAGTCATTGGCATTAAGTACCAGAGCATAAATCATTATTCTATGCAATTGGCACATGGAGTAATTCGATATGGTTTCTGGGCTGTTATGCCTAGTTTTTGTTGGTCTTTAGAATATCAAATGTAAATGCCATTCTGTATTGATGACCAGTTTATTTTTCTGAAAGCAAAATATAAATTGCTCCATTGGTGCTTGACTGTTATTTTAACCAATGAACTGAGAAACTTTCTTTTGTAATTTTCCATTAGAGAAAGGCAACAGAAAGGACACAAATTCAGAGAATTCAAGAATCAAAAGATTCAAGGTTGTTTAATGTCATTTCCAGGACACAATTATTACACCAGATCCAATGCAGCAAACTACAAAACTTAAAAGATAAAAAGCACAATAATAATAAAATAGCACAATAAATATAAATACATAAGATAGGTTATAGATATAGATTTATTATTTGTCCATAAATAGTGTCTCTAGGCACAAGAGTGTTTATACATGATGTTTGTACATAGAAAATAAAAAGATGGTGTTGGTTGGGGGCATGGAGGGGAGGATGAGTGGGTGGACATGTTGATCAGCCTTACTGCTTCAGGGAATGGTCAAGTTTAATTGTCATTCAACCATATATGTGTTCCCATGAATATAGCCAAATGAAACATTGTTACTCTGGGACCACGGTGCAGAACACAGTACTAATTGTCATGCACAGCACAAGGCACATTTAACACATAAGATATCAGTAAAACACAGTCACACAAAAAATGTATATTCCGAGACCCTGAGTCCATGAATGTTGCAGCAGTCTGCAGTCAAACACAATACACCTTGTCCTCTGCTGAGTGAACACTTGGATCAGCTCCAACTGTAACTGTTCTTGAGTTTGGTGGTCCTGGTGTGATTGCTATGTAGCCTCCTCCTTGATGAGAGTAGGACAAACAGTCCATGAGCAGGATGGGTGGGATCTTTCATCGTGTTACTGTCCCTTTTCCGGCATATTTCTGTATGTACATCCCTGATAGTGGGTGGGTTGGTGACAGTGATGCATTGGGCAGTTTTGACTACCCGTTGCAAAACCTTCCTATCTGCCACAGTGCAGTGTCAATTCCAAGCAGTGATGCAGCTTGTTAGGTTGCTCTCGTCTGCGTATCTGTAGAAGGATGAAAGCATGGATGTGCATAGGCCAGCTCTCCCCTGCCTCCTCAGACAGTAAAGGCATTGACGAGCTTCCCTGACTATGCAGGATTTGTTCTAGTTTCATGAGAGCTTGTGTGAGATGTGCAGTCCAAGGAATTTGAAACTGTTCACAGTTCCCACTGCTGTGCTACCGAATAAAAGGGAAGTGTGATTGGTGTGAGTTGTCCTGAAGATAACCATCCCCTTTGTCATTTTGGCATTTAGGAAGAGATTATTTGCCTGGCACCAGGCCTTGTTCTCTTCCACCTCTTCTCTGTAGGTTGTCTCATTGTTGTTGGTGATGAGCTCCACCACAGTCAGTCACATTGTTGGCGAACTTGACAATATGACTGCTCAGGTGTACAGTCATTGAATCATGTCTGAGCAGCATGTACAGCACTGGCTCAGCACACAGCCCTGGGGGGCAGCCGTGTTGAGGATGATCGGAAGGGAGGCTCTGTTGACTATCATTAGGAAGTTCAACACCCAGTTGCAGAGTGATGGATTGAGACCAAATAGTGGGTGTTTGTTCACCAAAGTCTGCAAGACCGTAGAATTGAATGCTGAACTGAAATCAGAAACGGCATTCTGATGTAAGTGCCTTTGTTTTCTAGGTGCGACAGGACCAAGAACATGACAGATGCTGTGGCATCTGTTGTTGAGTGGTTCTGTCAGTAAGTATTTTGGTGAGGGTCCAATGTGGTAGGAATAAAGTTTTTGTTTGTGCCATTATCAGTTGTTCAAAGCACGTTGTGATGATTGGTGTCAGTGCCACTAGGCAGTAGTCATTTTAGTTCTGAAGATGTAGAGTTCTTTGGTGCATGATAGTGGCTGATTTGAAGCATGTGAGGACAGCAGCCTGAACGAGTGAAATGTTGAAGATGTCCATGTAGTAGCCAGTGAACAGGTGTGCACACTCTCTGAGTACTCGGCCTGGGACGTTGTCTGGCCTGGCCGCCTTACGGGGTTGACTCTCTGGAAAGTCCTTCTTGCATCTGCTGCTGTTATGGACAGTGGCTGCTCATCTGGGATGGGGTAACTTTCATGTCCTGTGTTACATTGCATGCCTTGAAGTGTGTTTAAAAGTCATTTAGAGCATCAGGGAGGGAGGCGTCACTGGGATAATAAATGTGTTTTTTCCTTGCATAGTCAGTAATGCGCTTGACATCCAGCCACATACACTGGGGATCTTTATTGGACAGGTGTTCCTGAATTGTTTGTGTGTAGGCAGTCTTAGTCCTCTTGATGCCTAAGATGAGGTTTCTCTTGGCTGCTTTGAGAGCTGTTCTGCCACTGGATTTGAAGACAGTGTCCAGGCTTCTTGAGGGAGATTGCCTCTGCATTCAGCCAGGGCTTCTGGTTGGTACATAGAAAACCAACAACACAATACAGGCCCTTCGGCCCACAAAGTTGTACCGAACATGTCCCTACCTTAGAAATTACTAGAGTTACCCATAGCACTCTATTTTTCTAAGCTCCATGTACCTATCCAAAAGTCTCTTAAAATACCCTATCATTCTGCCTCCACCTCCGTTGCCAGCAGCCCATTCCACGCACTCACCACTGTCCGTGTAAAAAAAAACCTACCCCTGACATCTCCTCTGTACCTACTCCCAAGCACCTTAAACCTGTTCCCTCTTGTGGCAACCATTTCAACCCTGGGAAAAAGCCTCTGACTATCCACACGATCAATGCCTCTCATCATCTTATGCACCTCTATCAGGTCACCTCTCAAACTCCGTTGCTCCAAGGAGAAAAGACCGAGTTCACTGAACCTGCATTCACAAGGCAAGCTCCCCAATCCAGGCAACATCCTTGTAAATCTCCTCTGCACCCTTTCTATGGCTTCCACATCCTTCCTGTAGTGAGGTGACCAGAACTGAATACAGTACTCCAAGTGGGTCTGACCAGGGTCCTATATAGCTGCAACATTACCACTCAGCTCCTAAATTCAATTCCACGATTGATAAAGGCCAATACACCGTACACCTTCTTAACCACAGAGTCAACCAGCGCAGCTGCTTTGAGATGACCATTCCTGAAGAACCAATTTTGTTGACATAGAAGAGCCCAAACATATGAATTTTACTATAAAGACACTTCAACAGTCCTGATGAAGGGCTTAGCCCTAAACCTTGACTGTTTCTTTATTTCCATAGATGATGCCTGACCTGCTGAGTTCTTTTGGCATTTTGTGTGAATTTTATAATAACCTTTATTTGAAGTTTCACTGGGAGAGCAGAAGTTATATGTGTGTCTTGAAGTAAAACTTTGATTTCCTAGATCATGACTCTTAAATGCAGGACCATACTAAAACCTATTCTACATAGCATGTATGAATGTTATCAACCATTCTGTTTATTCAACCCAATATGCAACTATAACACAGGAAGTGAAACCTGTCTTCTAGCAACTGAAGGAGATTTTGCTTTCAGTTCAGCCCCTCCCTCTTGTGTTTATGAATTAATTAAGAAACTTGTTATAATTATGTCCTACAGTACCTTGTAAAAGTATTCAGACCCCAACCCTTTGTTCACTTAAATGGGTCTTACAGCCAGCAATTTTTCATCAATTTAATTGATAAATTTTATTTGTGAATCACACGTAAAGATTTTTCTCCTCATGTATGTGAAAGATGTAAGTAATAAAGTCAATTCAATTCGCTGCTCCTTTTTCACAATACAGCCTTCCAAAACAGGGAAAATTGTAAAGCATGAAAACCTAAAATTTCAGAAACTGAAATGTCTGCTATTCAAAAGTATTCATTCCCCTTTGCCCAGTACTTAATTGAACCACCTTTCACAGCTATTACAGTCTTTTTGGATAAGTCTCTTATTAGCTTTGCAGAACATGATGCAGTAAAATTTGCATGATTGCTCAAGCTGTGCCAGGTTAGTTGAACAGCAGTTTTCGGACAACAATCTTGAGGTCTTGCCAGCTATGTTCAATCAGGGTAAGGTCAGGACTCTGACTGGGCCACTCAAGGACATCAATTTTCTGCATTTGAACCCACTGCATGGTTGCTCTGGTTATGTGCTTTGTGTCGTCGTCTTGCTGAAAGATAAACTTCCTCCTGAGTTGAAGATTTCTGGCAGAGGCTAGCAAGTTATTATCCAGGGTCTCTCTGTATTTAGCAGCATTCATCTTCCCATCAATCCTGACCAGATTTCCAGTTCCTGCTGCTGAAAAGCATCCTCATTGCATGATGTTCCCTTTACCATTCTTTATATTAGGGATGATATTATCTGGCTGATGTGCACTTTAGTTTCACGTTAATACTTAGTGTTGAGGCCAAAAAGTTCCACTTTAGTCTCACCTCACCACAAGACCATATCTTTATGGCATTTTCTAAGTGATGTTTTGCAAGGTATTTACAGGGAAGGATATGCTTTTTTTTTCAGCCAGGGCTCCATCCTTGTCATTCATCCATAAATACTTTTTTCATGCAAAGCCCTTGGGACTGTGGAGCCATGAACTTCATCTCTATTTATAGCCACTGAATTCTGCAGCTTACTCAGAGTGACACTTAGTGTCACAATAGCCTCTATTAAAAGTGCCATTCTTCTCCAGGGACTACCGTTAGAGGGGAGGCCAGACCTAGGCAGGGTGGCTGCGGGTTCATATTTTTTCCACTTTTTCACGATGAACTGCACTGAGCTCCAAGGTATGTTCAATGCCTTAGAGGTGGTTTTGTATTGTCTCAAGGCACTGTATGCTTAGTTAGATTTTCAAGTCCTATATCAGAGAATTGTACACGACAGCCAAGATTTCAATTGAAGTGCAGTATTGAGGGATCACTGTAATGCCTGAGGCATAATCTTCAGATGCCATATAGTCTGATCACTGAAATGAAAGTAAGCAATAATTCAGCACAAGATCTTCATGATAAAGAACAATAAATAATCCTTCATTATGTAAGCAGTGTTCAAACATAAATTAATATCACAGAAACAGATTATCTGGTTATTATCACAAATCTGTTGTGTAACACTTGCTTATCTAACAGTGACTATACAACTCAAAAGTATTTAATTAGGCTTAATTCTATTTTGCTGACCAAATTTGGCAAAGGCATTATGTAAACACAAAACTGCTATTACTTCCATCTTCCTTGGCATAATCTATTGCCTTATAGTTTTGAATCTACAGGGAGCACCCTTTAAAGTGAAAACAGACAGAGCCTTGGTACCAGTGGCTCTTCTAAGTTAATTCCAGGCCTCTACTTCCATTGATCAGGAGAAAACAAAGTTCAGGCCATTGAGAATTTGTGTTATTATTGATGAAGCAACTTTTCTTCAGAATGACATATAAATTTAGTTTTGTTATTGATAACTCAAATGGTTTAATTCAAACAAAATTAAGAGTTTGAATTTTGATTATAGCGGACGTTCTAAAGAAGTAGGTCATGAAACCAGATTAATATTCATTGGATGCAACATTAGAATATAAATTACATTCTAGCTTTTTTGGATTTTTAAGACAATATTACAAAGTCACTTTTATTGCAAGTTTCAATAGCTGAGGGAAGAAAGGACAAATTTTGCTTAAAAATTGGAGAAACTGCAGAGTTCACACCTGGGGCTAAATTTATATGTGTTGAAATGAATGTTTTAAATTATTAATAAAGATCCAGCAATTATTCTGAGTGAAAATGAAAACAGAATGAATGCATCAAATTACACAAATATGATGATCTGTTGTAGTGTGTTAACAAGTGGCAAGAAAATGTTGGAGTATTTGTCCTTCTGGATGTCTGGATACAAGTCTTCTCTGGTCAAAATTCAAGTGATACACTTTTAATATTTTTAATGTAAAAATAAGACAGTATTAAGTTAAACTTATTAAGATGGTAGTATAATACTCCAACTATATTAATCTTCTTGAACAAAGTAATTACAAATCTTACCAGACATTTTCATTTCAACGTTTTAAAATGTGGCTTTATGGCTTTCACAAACAGGTCAAATTATGTAACTGTTTTTTTTAACAAAAGCATTCAA
The DNA here is from genome assembly GCF_048418815.1 of Hemitrygon akajei. NCBI lineage: Eukaryota > Metazoa > Chordata > Chondrichthyes > Myliobatiformes > Dasyatidae > Hemitrygon > Hemitrygon akajei. The sequence goes on from NC_133125.1 coordinate 114,570,829, forward strand.
TGTCAAAGAATACATACACAATGCTGGAAGAACTCAGCAGGTCAGGCAGCATCTGTGAGAAAAGAGTAGCCAACGTTTCAGGCTGAGACCCTTCATCAGGAATGAGGAGGAAGAGAGGGCCGAAGCCCAGTAATAGAGATGGGAAGGGGGTAGGGCCTAGAGGCGCCAGGTGAAAAACCAATCAGAGGAAAGATAAAGGGGGGAGGGGGAGGGGATAAGCATGCAAGAACTGTAGAGATAAGGAAGCAGAAAGTTGAAAGGGGAGAGAGGCAGAGAGGGACCTGGGATAGGGGAAGGGGGAGGGGGAGGGAATTACCGGAAATTGGAGAATTCAATGTTCACACCCGGTAGATGATGTGTTGCTCCTCCAACCTGAGTTTGGGCTCATCATGGCAGTAGAGGAGGCCATGTATGGACATATCTAGATGGGAATGAGAGGCAGAGTTGAAGTGGGTGGCAACTGGGAGGTCCTGTCTATTGTGACGGACAGAGTGTAGGTGCTCGACGAAGCAGTCCCCCAGTCTGCGTCGGGTCTCACCACTGTAGAGGAGGCCACACCAGGAGTACCGGATGCAATAGATGACTCTAGCAGACTCGCAGGTGAAGTGTTGCCTCACCTGGAAGGACTCTCTGGGGCACAGAATGGTGGTAAGGGGAGAGGTGTGGGGACAGGTGTAGCATTTGCGCTTGCAGGGATAAGTGCCAGGTGGGAGTTCTGTGGGGAGGGACGTGTGGACCAGGTAGTCGCGGAGGGAATGATCCCTGCGAAAAACTGAGAGGGGTAGGGGGGGAAAGATGTGCTTGGTGGTGGGGTTTTCAATGTCAAAGTCATCTGCAAAGCAGTTTCCATATAAAAGAGGCAACCTCAGAAAAAATAATCATTAAGTATATTGGGTACTTAGTTATCTAACCACGTGGTAATCTAGCATTTGCTGAATTTTGGCACCCTGAGGCCTGTGTCAACTATAGATCACGGCACTGTATATACCTAGCATGATCCACAATTTTATTGTTGGGATGAGAATAACTAGTTAACACCAGTTTTGGGAGTTCTGAAGTGGCTAATTTGTACAGCAGACTTTTTGACAAACAAAGCAGATGAGTGGGAGGCTGTCTAACTCCTATTGCTGCTGTGACAGGTGTTACGGATTCAGTCAACAATAAATATATGAGTTAGGCAAGGGTTTTTATAACAAATAACACATTTATTAAACACTGAAAACAAACCCCGCAAAAGTAAACAAAACACTAACGTAACCGGAAATCAGCTGCTGTGTGGCAGCTTAAACAGTTCTTAAAGTAATGAAGCTTAAACAGTTCTTAAAGCGATGTTGCAAAAACAGTTCTTCAAAGTAGTATTGCCAAAAGTTCAGAATGCTCACAGTCCATTTAAGAGAGAGACTTTTTAAGACGATTTAAATTCTCTTTCACGTCGTGTTGCTTCGGTTCCCAAGATCAAACTTTTCCCACGAAGAATTTACGTACCGAAACGAAACGGCTTAAAGGCACTGACCTTTCCTTTACAGAACTATTCCCAATCCTTTCTGCTATTTCGCAGGGATTAACACGAGAACAGTCAACGAATTCCTTCCGAATAAGGATCAAACAAGGTCGAACCTGTTTCACCGTCGAAATCAATTCTCCTCGATCTTTAACTCCCGAACTCCGATCTTCACTCTCCACTGATTCTCAACTAGCAGTATTGTAAAGAAACTGCTAGCAATGACCTTTTAAACTTTAGGCATTAGATAAAACTTCATCTTTCAACTAAACTGTGTCATAACATTAAATGACGCAGTGGCATGAAGTCAACATGGCAAATCCAGCCACGAACTGCCCCTCCTCACAGGGAGAGGTCCTCCTTTTATCCCCTGTAAAAAAAAACCTGTCACATGACCTCTACTGGCGGGAAAATGACGTCACTCCACCATCACAAGACCATTACCTCAAGTCCAGTATAGCTTCAACCCCAGTCACGTGACAAGTACACCACTGTCATGTCACGGGTACGTAACACCTCCCTCCAAAAAAAACATTTTTGGTCTGTCAAGAACTAAAATTTTAACATTTACAAGAAAAACAAATGTATAAATTTTATAACATACACAATATACAATACAGTATCATCATAACATCTTACAACTCACAATACAGTAGGAGTGTTACAATTGAAAAAAAACCACTATAAAAAAAAATTACATTGTACATTCAACATCGAGATAGACAATCAGCAACTACATTATCTTTACTTTTAGTATGAGTTATCACAATATTATACTCTTGTAACATCAAACTCCAATTTAATAATCTTCTGTTTTTGTTTTTCATCTTACTCAAAAAAACTAACGGATTATGATCAATGTAAACAATAAGTGGTTTTTGAGTTGTACCAACATATACCTCAAAATATTCTAAAGCTAAAACAAGAGATAATAATTCTTTCTCTATTGTCGAATAGTTTCTTTGATGCTTATTAAATTTCTTAGAAAAGTAAGCTACTGGATGATTGACCTCATCACCCTCATTCCTTTGCATCAATACTGCTCCTGCAGCCTCATCACTAGCATCTACAGCTAATGAAAAAGGTTTTTCAAAGTCAGGTGCCTTAAGCACAGGTTGTTGACATATCATTGTTTTCAATTTTTCAAATGCTTCTTGAGAAGGCGCTGTCCACACAAACTTCACATTCTTCTGCAAAAGGTTAGTTAATGGAAGGGCAACATTAGCAAAATTCTTACAAAATTTTCGATAATGTCCTACCATTCCCAAGAATCTTCTGAGAGTTTTTTCCCCAGTTGGAGTGGGAATCTCTAAAATTGCCCGAACTTTTGCCTGAACAGGAGATACCTTACCTTGACCCACAACATAACCAAGGTAAGTCACAGTGGCATGTCCAAATTCACTCTTAGCTAAATCAATAGTTAAGTTAGCTTTTGAAAGCCTTTCAAACAATTTCTCCACCGCAATAATGTGTGCTTCCCAAGTATCATTTCCTGTCACTAAATCATCAATATAAGCATCAGTATCTTTCAATCCCTGAATCACAGAGTTAATCATCCTCTGGAAAGTACCTGGGGCATTCTTCATCCCAAATGGAAGAACATTATATTCATATAGCCCAGATGGAGTTACAAATGCAGAAATCTGTCTACCTCTGTCCGTTAATGGAACACACCAATACCCTTTCAATAAATCAATCTTTGTAAGGAACTTTGCTTTTCCAACTTTATCTACACAATCATCTACTCTAGGAATTGGATATGCATCTGATTTCGTTACAGCATTCACCTTCCTATAGTCCGTACAAAACCTAATACTACTATCTGGTTTTGGCACCATAACACAGGGTGAACACCAATTTGAGTTAGAATGTCTAATAATATCATTCTCTAACATATATTTAATTTCTTTCTCAGCAAGTTCACATTTTTCTATGTTCATCCTATATGGGTGTTGTTTGATAGGTTTGGCATCTCCAACATCTACATCATGTGAAGCTATAGTAGTCCTTCTCAGAACATCTGGAAACAAATCCTTATATTTAAAAATTAATTCCTTCATCTGTTGTTTCTGCTCTAGCTGTAAATGTGCTAGTTTCTCATCAATATTTTCCAGAATGGTTGAATTTGGTAACCTAACAGAAACAATGTTGGATTTAGAATGAAATTCAGATGAATCATCTATCATATTCCTATTTACATCAAACTCATTCTCACTAACCACAACAGTCACAGTATCAGATTGTTTCTCATAATATGGTTTTATCATATTTATATGGCAAAGTTGTGTTGACCTTCTACGATCTGGAGTTTTTATCATGTAATCCACATCATTGACTTTAGACACTATTTCATAAGGACCATGAAATCTAGCTTGTAAAGGATTCGTTTGCACTGGGAAAAGAACCAACACCTTATCTCCAGGCTTAAACATCCTCATCCTAGCTTCTTTATCATACCAAGTTTTCATTTTCTCCTGAGCCAATTTTAAATTTTCCTTGGCTAAGCTACAAGCTTTATGTAACCTGTCCTTAAATTTCAAAACATAGTCCAACAAATTAGTTTGTATTTCCTTACTAATCCACTGTTCTTTTAATAAAGCTAAAGGTCCTCTAACTCTATGCCCAAACACAAGTTCAAATGGACTAAAACCTAAAGATTCTTGTACCGATTCCCTTACTGCAAATAAAAGTAAGTTTATACCCTCATACCAGTCACTTTCATTTTCCACACAATATGTCCTAATCATATTCTTGAGGGTAGAATGAAACCTCTCCAAGGCACCTTGCGATTCCGGATGGTATGCAGATGAAATGATTTGCTTAGCTCCCAATTTATAAACTATCTGTTGAAACAATCCAGACTTAAAATTACTGCCTTGATCAGTTTGTATTTCCTTAGGTAATCCAAAATAAGTAAAAAATTTCATAAGAGCCTTTGTCACAGTTTTAGCTTTTATATTCCTAAGTGGTACTGCCTCTGGAAACCTAGACGAAGTACGCATGATAGTCAACAAATACTGATAACCAGTTTTTGTCTTTGGTAATGGACCAACACAATCTACAATAACTTTAGAAAATGGTTCACCAAATGCTGGAATAGGTTGTAATGGAGCTACTGGTGTAACTTGATTTGGTTTACCCACAATTTGACAAGTATGGCACATTTTACAAAACATCGCCACATCTTTTCTTAGACCAGGCCAGTAAAAATGTTTTAAAATCTTGTCCACAGTTTTCCTTACCCCTTGATGTCCACCTAAAGGCACACTATGAGCTAAAGTCAAAATCTCATTTCGATAAACTTTAGGGACAACTACCTGGTAAACAATATTCCATTCCTCACTTGCAGGAATTGTAGGTGACCTCCACTTCCTCATCAGCACTCTTTTTTCCACATAATATCCTATTGGCACCTTCTCAATTTCACTATCTAGTAAAGCTTGTTCTCTTAATTTTATAATCTCAGGGTCTCTATTCTGCTCTACTTTCATCTCCTTCCGAGACAGAGATAAATCTTCATAGTCAGACTTACTCCAAGAATCTTGTTCAAACAACGAAGGTAAGAAAGTCTCTGACACATTCTCAAAACTCGAATCCTGAGTTGAACAGTCATGAGTAACAACCTCATTCTGCGCATCAATCTTTTTAGCCATAGCTCTAGTCACAACACAGGAAGAATCTGTGTTAGAATTCATCTCTGGTTCCTTAGACTCCATTGTCAAATGCACTTCAGGAAAAACTTGTCCACCTGCCAAGTCATTACCTAACAATAAAGAAATACCCTTCACAGGTAAGCTATGCTGTAATCCTACTTTAACAAATCCTGTAACTAACCCTGACTTTAAATTTACTTTATGTAAATGTACAGGCATAAAATCACTCCCAACACCTCTTATGTAATTTACCTCACCAGAATCAGACTCTTCATTAAACTTCAATACACTGTCTAACATCAGTGATTGAGAAGCTCCAGTATCCCTAAGGATTTTTATTGGCACCAGAGTAGATCCTTCTTTCAAGGATACAAACCCTTCAGATATAAAAATGATCATATCCCTTTTTAACTTGGTCAGACTCTAACAAAACCTCATTTGTGTTTATCGAACCCTGTAATTTTACAGGTGCTTCAGTATGTTGCACACAAGCATCTGGAACTGCTTCCTTCTCTTTCTTTTTCAATCTGAAACAGTTAGCTATTACATGACCAGGTTTCCTACAATAGTTACAAATAAGACCAAACTGTCTTTACTTCACAGGTTTACCTTCCTCCTTACCTTTCTCATTAACTTCTGATTTAATTTCTGATTTACCTTGAGTCTCCATGTTATTTTTCCTCTTAAAAATTCTGCCCTGAGGAAATTTATTCTTATGGATTAAAACATACTCATCAGCTAATCTAGCACAGTCCTGCAATTTATCAGTATCCCTCTCATTTAAGTAGGTCCTTACTTCAACAGGAATGCTTCTTTTAAATTCCTCCATTAAAATCAGCTCTTTCAATGTACCATAGTCCTCATTTACATTTTTAGAAGAAATCCATCTCTCAAAACACACAGCTTTATCATAGGCAAATTCCACATAAGTCTTTTCCACAGACTTCTTCAAACTTCTGAATCTTTCTCTATACGCTTCTGGGACCAATTTGTATGACTTTAAAATATGCATTTTCACAATATCATAATCAAGTGCTTGCGCAGCAGTTAAAACTGTATAAACTTGTTGTGCTTTACCTTTAATTACACTCTGTAACAACACTGACCATTTATCTTTCGACCACTCTGACATCCGAGCAATTGTTTCAAAATGTTGGAAATATCTTTCCACTTCTGTTTCACTAAATGGAGGGACCAATTTAATTTCTTGACTAGCAACAAACGGCTTTCTAGAACCAGAAGACTGATTCCCAGACCTTAATTCAGCCATTGCATAATCAAATTCCCTTTTTTTCTGATCAACTTCTAACCTACAACGCTTCAACTTCATTTGTTCGATTTGCAACTGCATCTCCAGATTACTTATTGGAAACAACTCTAAAATTGATTCATCAAAAACACCCAAATCCACACAGTGTGACGCGATCTTTCTCTGTATTACAGCCTTTGATGTAGTCTTCAAAATACCTTTAAGTTGCAATCTACTAGCCATCTCAGACACCTCAGTTTTTGTCGCCTTCACTAACAACTCCGCGCCAGGCGAAACCAGAAACTCATCAATATTCATTGTTGCCGAATACCACACACAAGCCAATCAAACAAAAGAATCGAGTATTCCCCTTTTCCAAAACACCGATTCAAAAGTTAACAAGCATTTAAACTCAAATGATCCAATCCGGACGCAGCCCCCATATTTATGTTACGGATTCAGGCAACAATAAATATATGAATTAGGCAGGGGTTTTTATAACAAATAACACGTTTATTAAACACTGAAAACAAACCCCGCAAAAGTAAACAAAACACTAACGTAACCGGAAATCAGCTGCTATGCGGCAGCTTAAACAGTTCTTAAAGTAATGAAGCTTAAACAGTTCTTAAAGCGATGTTGCAAAAACAGTTCTTCAAAGTAGTATTGCCAAAAGTTCAGAATGCTCACAGTCCATTTAAGGGAGAGACTTTTTAAGACGATTTAAATTCTCTTTCACGTCGTGTTGCTTCGGTTCCCAAGATCGAACTTTTCCCACGAAGAATTTACGTACCGAAACGAAACGGCTTAAAGGCACTGACCTTTCCTTTACCGAACTATTCCCAATCCTTTCTGCTATTTCACAGGGATTAACACGAGAACAGTCAACGAATTCCTTCCGAATAAGGATCAAACAAGGTCGAACCTGTTTCACCGTCAAAATCGATTCTCCTCGATCTTTAACTCCCGAACTGCGATCTTCACTCTCCACTGATTCTCAACTAGCAGTATTGTAAAGAAACTGCTGGCAATGACCTTTTAAACTTTAGGCATTAGATAAAACTTCATCTTTCAACTAAACTGCGTCATAACATTAAATCACGCAGTGGCATGAAGTCAACATGGCAAATCCAGCCACGAACTGCCCCTCCTCACAGGGAGAGGTCCTCCTTTTATACCCTGTAAAAAAAAACTGTCACATGACCTCTACTGGCGAGAAAATGACGTCACTCCACCATCACAAGACCATTACCTCAAGTCCAGTATAGCTTCAACCCCAGTCACGTGACAAGTACACCACTGTCATGTCACGGGTACGTAACATAGGGCTTTTGGGTGTTCCTCTGCCTGGCCTTGAGACTGTCAATATGAATTCTTCTCCACTCTGACTGGTCATGAGCCAGAAGTTCCCAAGTGTCAGTGGGAATATTACAGTTCTTTGAGGTGGCTTTGTTGCAGAGGCTTGATTTTCTTTCTCTGCTCACCAAATGCATGCTTCCCATAGTGGGACATGGAATAGAGTGTCTGCTTCTGGTGCATTGTGTCAGAAATGGGGAAGATGTAATCACATATTGGAGCTAACAGCCTGAACAAAGTCTTTGGTCTTATGGATGTTCAGTGTAAGGCCTGTGTTTTCATATGCTTCCGTGAATAAGGGGAGATTGTCCTTCAGCTGGGCCTTTAATCATGCACTATCACAATTGTCATCTGCATTCTGAAGCTACACAACTAAGCTTTGAATGGACTTGATATTAACATTGTAGTTGAAGAGCTTCCCTTTAATCAGCACCAAGCTCATGGAAAAATCAGTTGGAAGTGAGGTCCAACATTATGTTTTACCTTCAAGGGCCTGAAAACGATTTCATTTCCAATGAATAATGTTGCAGGGTCTAACCAAGGATGCCTTGTATTTACAGTTGCTTAGCTCCTTGACCTTTTGGTTATTCATCTCTGACCTGTCCAGCTGCTTCTTGGAACAGCGTCTCTTCACAGCTGCCAGGCTCTCTGTGGTTCCCAGAGAATGTCATTTGAAAGGCTGTTTGAGGAAAACTGTCTTAGTGAGGTCTTTGAGAGCTACATCGCTGGTCATCTTGCAGCACCGCTTCTTTGACATTGAAATTTTGGACCCAGATTGATGGATATAGTAGAATGGACCAGCTACTGCCAAGTCCAGCAGACACTGGGTTTGTCATACCCATCTGATGCGAATGTCTTTATGGATGATGTGAATGTCCTTGCTACAAGTGCCAGTGCTTGGGCTGGTGGCATACTCATGATGATTTGTACTTGCCTCTCTGGTGCATCAGTATGATCATTATTATAAGGTCCTGATTATACTGCCAGGAGAAGAAGGTTATTGAGGTTACCCTTTCCTACACCTAACTTGCCAATCACACCTATCAAGAGGGTTGCCTCCCTTCCCACTGTGGTACTGAAAATGCTCAAGAGGATCATTTTTTCTCTCTTTGTGTTTCAGACCAGGATATTTTCAAGGTCGGAGTTAAAGCTTTCCTTGGCCTCATTATAGGCTTCCAGAGTTGGGATGCGTGTTCTGATCACTACAGTGTTCTGGTTCCATGTTAGACTGAGACAAACAACCATTATGTGTTTACTTACTCCACTGAGGAAGTAACTGTAATGTGAATTGAGCTCTTTTTTTCTGGTAAACTGTACACCTTGTAGGCAGTATCCTTCTTCAGCTTGGTGTTCTTTGAATGGGCCATCTCATGCATGACAGGTCTCACCCAATGTGGTAATAGACAGTGTGTCTGAGTACCAGAGCTATGAATAGTTTGTTACTATTCCAATTGTCCATGGAGATTCTGATATTCCAAGTCTCAATCTTCATTCCATGGAATGTGAGTTGTCATTGTGTGTTTGATCTTCGTGTGCAGCAGGCTTAGGGGCAATGTAGGACCTGACTCAGTAGCAAGGCAAAGAGATTGATGGACATCAGGATCCACTGCATGAGTAATAATTCCTATGCATAGAATAAGGAGGAGATTAGGTAGTTTGCTCTCTAAAAAGAATTGTTCAGTAGTACTCTGGATTCTTCCAAGATGAGGCATAACCTGATTACAACGTTCGAGCCCAGGCACTATATAAAACTGGATTAGTATTCCAAAATGCCTTCATCCAGCATAAAGTGATCCAGCCAAGAGGCAGGAAAAGCAGATGCATTGAACTGAATCAATGCAGCAAATGTGTACTGCAGGCTGATCTCTGCAAAATCCAAGCCATCCTTCCACCGACAAAATGCCAAGGCCTGCAAGTGAATCATTTGGCAGTCCAGGTGCTTGATGTTTGTTTGACAGGCCAATTAATAATTACCTGCTTCTCCAGATGATTTGAAAGTAGCTAATAACATAATGCTTTCAATATCATTCTGATATCCAGAAATATGCCCAAACTTATCATCATTAATTTTGAAGCAGGCTCTCATTTTCATTAGACCGTTAGAAATGTGGACAATAACCAAAGAAAAAAACTGGCTGAAGTTGCTTTGCATTTTACAGAAAGGGTGTTTATTAGATGCATCAAAAATCAAACTTACAAAAGTTAGTGAAAATCATGAAAAGTGCCAATATTTACTAAATTATATCTACAAGAAAACACAATAATAGCTCTCTCTCTCACTCACAGACTGTGATGAAGTCCTTTAATTAGGCACTAGGGCATACCATCTTTAATTACCAACAAAGTTAACAAGACCACACATAAATGAGAATATATTACACCCTCAATGTAGTTACAATACATATTACAAAATAAAGAGAAGTATCTCCCATAAATACAGTATACAAACAACATATGCACATTTACATATCTCTATTACTAAAGAAATGGAATATTCCACCATGTATGGCAGAAAAGGCTCCATAAAGACAACCCAAGTGGATCAGCTCAGTTCAGGACCCAGCAGATGCCATGGGACTGCCAGGAAATGACAGCATTAAACAGCAGAGCACTTAACACAACAGCACACTTACAGTTAAGTACAAATAAAGAATGAAACTAAACTAAACTTTGGTGTCTGACGCTGAGTGGAGGGAAAGCAATGAGTTATTTATGAGACAATACTGGGGAAGACATTATAGTGCACACAATCACCACAACAACATCAGAATGACAAGTGAACAACATCAGAACAACATCAGAGTGAACGCCCGTAACAGGAGTGTGGTTACCGAGTGATCAACAGATCAATATGTAGTGTTAAGGGGAGGATCATTGCTCTAGAAAAATATAGATCCATACATTACAACCCCAGCCATTATCAATACTCTTCAGAGAGTGTTTGGCTGGTGTTAGTGACTACATTATCAGATTTGTGATATGCACCAGCTTCATGCGAATCTGATCGAGGAGAAGAAGGGCAAAGCAGGTGCTACACCTTGCTCAAGGGTGACATGCAGACCTGCAGGCTAGGGGAGGGAAGAAGCACCGTACCCCTCCTTTGGTAGAGACCATATTTCCACCTCAGTACCTTGACTGTTCACTTAAAGCTACTTATTTTGAAAGCTCCCATTGCTGATATAGATGTTTGACTCCTTGTTTATACTAAGAAGGTTCTGATAGTGTAGAGCCCTCCCTTTCCTGACAGTGAGTTCATTTGAATGCAGTCAATGTAAGGAATAAGTCCTCAACCTGAAGTGATTTCAGGAAATCAGCCAATGGAAAAACAGTAAGTGGAATACTTTTCAATATTTTTTTATTTTCACTTTTTTAAATTGTTTTAGTTTGTGAAATTTTACTTTTTAGCTTTTCCAACAATAGATTTTGTTGACATTTACAGTCAATATTGCTGTTTTTTTATGAATCTGGGGGCAGAGATTCAAAAGCTGTCAAAGACTGTTCGGGCCTCTAGAGGCACAGTTCACTTTGTATGAGCATTACTTTTTATATGTAAGCTGTTTTTTATTTCATTTCCTGAACAGGTTCATTTTTTTTTCTCTGAGAAGCACACAAAGGAAAGACATATACAAATCGTTTATAGTACATCTTTACCCACTTGTCATTTGCCCTAGAAAGAGCAACCTGTAAGTCTTAAACTTTTGATAATATTGATGCCAGCGAGCAACATGATCTAGGGAAACATGCTGCAGATGGTTCATGAAAGTACTTCTTTCAATTCCTTTATGTCATCTTTTTCTTTCAAATGCGGTTCTGCTACCATTGGAGCCTGTGATCTACGTTTTGGTAGTGTGTGCTTGGGCCGATTGAGCGATCTGGTGTTTTGCTGCCTCTGAGGCTGTTTGATGAAGTTTTGGGTAAAGAGTGCGGCCTGGAGATAAATCCATGATCGACTCCATTTCTCGCCGAGGAAGATTGAAATCATCGAGGCATGAGCAGTGGCAGCTTCTCGCTCACTGCTTGCAGAGGAAGATCCCTACATTAAAATAGACACTCTCTCCCTGTCACTCAGTGCTGCTGGAGGATTATGCTGGAATCCCGGGTCATGTGCAGAGTTTGATCAACATGGTTTGTGGATTGGACTCTGTACTACAGGTGTTTCTAGTTTCTGCTTGCTCCTTTTTTGTTGCTATTTTGGGCGATTTTGATTGAGGCAGCCTGCAGATAATGAATGGCACAGAGATTGATTGAAATGAACGGAGCTGAACTGAATATGCCTGGACTGTCTTTGATTTTGTTTATGTCCTGTGTTTGTTGCTCATTTTCTTTTTTTTCTTGGTCAGTTGTGCGATTTGTTTTTTGTGTGTGTGTGTGTGGGTGGGGGGGGGGGGGTGTGGATTGGTTGAGATTTTGCTTTGACAGGATTCCAGGGTTTATGTTTTGTGTCTGTCTGCAGGAAGATGAATTTCAGGATTGTACACTGCATACATACTTTGATAATAAATGTACTCTGAATCTTTAAATGTTTAATAGATATATTTTGAAAGAAGTATCATGTTTAAGTTTACGCCACAGGTTTGCTCTTGCGCACACTGCATAGTTATGGAGTTTTGCATGTGTGTACACCAGGGGTGGCCAACCTTTTACATTCCATGTGTCAATTTTTTCACGCATGAGTTGAGATGTGCCATGCAACTCTTGTACCCCCATTCAGTTCCTGTAAAAATATGTTAATATAGACATATTTAGCATTTTGCATGATATATTGATTTAATATAAAAACAAGATAAATGTTACTTACCTTAATGAGAATTTTAACAAATTTATTTTGTCTTCTTTTGATTTCTTCCTTTTTCTTAATTATATATTCTTTCTGTAACTCAGACCCAAGCACTAGCTTCAGTTTTCCTTCTATTTCAGACTGATGTTGTGTTTTATAGTGTCTATTAAGATCTTGTCTTCTATTATATGAGAAAGTGTTTTCACAAACAATAGACAATGGTTTTCCTGACGGACCCACTATAAATAAGAACTCATTTTCCCACTGTTCATTGAATTCACGCTTACTACCACTTTCTGCTTTTCCTTTGCTCATTTTCTTTTGCACTGTGTTGGGTAACTGAATGTAAAAACAAGGCTTAATTACAAAAGTAATTAAAAGTACAAAACTGCAGATGTTCACAAAGGACGAACAAAGCACAACTCCGTAGCGCACGAGTGTCAATTGTAAACTGACTGTCAAAAACTTTCCAACACACCGCTGGTGCAGATGCCTGGCACCTCAGGATCAAACAAATATCAAACATGTATTGAACAGTTATGGAACGACTGCAGAACAAAAGTCCTTCTTTCCTAGTTTGACTCATTGAATATTTTTTTAAAATTGAAAACAGATTAATATGAAAGAAGATAACATTTGCCAAAAGATGTGCACGAAATAATAAAATCACTAAAAATAATCGCTAAGTTTTAGATTTATTCTCAGTAAAACCCCTTTATAGCTCTAAGCTACTTGAATTCCTGTTATAGATTCTTTTTCTACAAATCGGTTTTTGGTTAAGACTTTTTGCATGAGTAGGCTTACTTTTTTATTATTATCACTGGGGTGCAATGCACTACTTCTGATCATCCAATGCACCAATTCTGGCGCATGCGCCTTAGGTTGGTCATCCCTGGCGTACGCCATCCATGCACATAAGGTCGGCCCAGTGCACCTTGTGCCGAATGACTGGATCTGGGTTGGGTCATAATTAGAGAAGTTTGCCTCAGCTCACTGCTAGCACATTTTCAGACAAATGTCCTGGAGAGCAGACACTCAAGCCATTTCAGACCCTGTGAGAGTAGAAACTGATTGAAAGAGAAGATTGTAGGTAAGCAAACCAAGCACCCTGATATACTTACCCCCGCTCAACCAGATTTAGACAAGCTGGTCTTCTGTCACTCGGAAGATGTTTATAAAGTGGGACCTTCCATCGAAGCGAGGAATTCCTTTGAATCATGAAAAAGTAGTTTAGCAAAGACAAGTCAAACAGATGGATGGCTCCCCTTCCTTCCACAACTCCTACTAAACAACACACAGCAGGTGCTTAGTTGACCCATGTCCCATATTGAGCAGAAAATGATAAAATGAAAGATTGTTATGTGGAGTTCATGGAGAGACTCTTCAGGAAGAATCATGCTGACCTAACTCCTCCACCAGATTATAGCAGAGAAAACTGATATTTTCCCATCTTTGGGTTTCCACCCCCAGAACTCAGAAATAATATGAATTGTCTTTGATTCAGGTGTACAGTTAGTTCAAAGGCGTATCACTGAACAATGTGCTCTTGTGAGATCCAGACCCTGATAACAGTCGGTTCATGGTCCTCATGTACTTCAACACTGATTCCGTCTCAGTGATAGCAGCCGTTGAACAAATGTTCCACAGCTTCCTGGTGAGAGAGAATCATCGAGACTACCTCATATTCTTGTGGTTTCTTGATCACCAACTAGCCAATGAAGTTCTGGTGTACCACATGAGAGTTCATGTTTTTGTTAATTGCCCCTCACCAGCTATGGCAATCTACGGCCTTAAGAGGACAGCTATCAAGGGGGGAGAAAGAGTTCAGAGCTATATAAGAAGGAATTTCTATGTTGGTGATGGCCTTGAATTATTTTCTACTAAAGAAGAAGCAGTCAGTATACTGAAATTAGTGCAAGACATGTTGGTGCAGTCTAATCTCAAATTGCATAAGACTGCACCCAACAGTGTTTCCCATCTAAAGATGTGGACAAATGTCTGCAGAATTTGCCAACACACACAAAATGTTGGAGGAACTCAGCAAGCCAGGCAACATCTATGAAAATGAGTAATTAGTCGACGTTTCATGCTGAGACCCTTCATCAGGTCCTGAAATGTTGACTGTACTATTTTTCTTAGTTGCTGCCTGGCCTGCTGAGTTCCTCCAGCATTTCGTGTGTGTTCCTCAGATTTCCAGCATCTGCAAATTTTTTCTCGTTAGAGAATCTTGATCTTGGACAGATTCAGAATCAGAATCAGAATCAGGTTTGATATCAATGGCATCTGTTATGAAAATTGTTGTTTATGGCAGCAGTACATTGCAATACATAATAATAACTATAAATTAAAATAAGTATATATAAATAACATTAAATTAAGTAAGTAGAGATTAAAGAGAGAGAAAAAAAACGGAGGTAGTCATTGTCCATTCAGAAATCTGGAGGTGGAGGAAAAGAAGCTGCTCCTGGTTCATTGAGCGTGAGCCTTCAGTCTCCAGTACCTCTTCCTTGTTGACAGCAATGAGAGGAGTGCATGTCCTGGCTGATGCAGGTCCTTAATGAAGGATTCCAGATTTTTGAGGCATCCCCTTTGAAGGCGTTCCGAATGCTGGGGAGGTTAGTGCCCATGACAGAACTGGCTGAGTTTACAACTTTCTGCAGCTTTTTCCTGATCGTGTGCAGTAGATCCCCCCATACCAGATAGCGATACAACCATTTAGAGTGCTCTCCACAGTATATCTGTAGAAATTTGTGAGCGTTTTTGGTGATATACCAATTCTTCTCAAAATCCTAATGAAATATAGCCACTGTTATGGCTTCATTGCATTTGCATCAATATGTTGGACCCAACATAGATCCTCAAAGATATTGAAACCCAGGAACGTGAAACTGCTCACCCTTCACAACAATCAATTCCTTGGCCTTACTGATGCTGGATGCAATGTTGTTGTTGCAACCACCTGAAATCCTGCCAACAATAGTTGAGTCATCAGCAAACTTAGAGATGGCCTTTGAGCTATGACAAGCCACACTATCATGGGTGTAGAAAGAGTAGAGCAGCAGGCTCAGCATACATCCTTGAGCTACACCTGTATTGACTGTCAGTGAGGAGGAGATGTTATTTCTAATCCACACAGACTGTGGTCTCCTGATGAGGAAGTCAAGGATCTAGTTACAGAGGGAGGTACAAAGGCCCAGGTTTTGCAGCTTGTTGGTTGGACTGAGGGTATGATTGTGTTGACAGGACCTCCCTCCTATGCAGCGCAGTCTGGACTTTGGGTGAGACATGGTACTGACACCCTTACGTTCCAGGCTACTGATACCAAAAGACCCTTTACACGTCTTGGCATGCTATCGGCTATCAACTGTCTACTGATACTCTTGAATTTGCTGTTCCAGTCAGTATCTAGGGATGCTTTCTGTTACTAGAGTTGATGTTGAACATTAGAGGATGGGAAGTTCCACTCCCTGAAGAGAAACATGAGCAGTGGCAACAGTGATGTCCGTTCCTTGAGGATCTTAAAGGCTTGAAAATTCCAAGAACCTACACAGCAATTCCACTATCTACAGCCCAAAGGAAGGAAGTCTGCATTTTCTGTGATGTACCAACTAAAGTTGTTACTGCTGTTGCATACCTGACAGTCACAGACACTCTTGATAGAGTCCTGCCGAAAGGTCCCAGCCTGAAACGTCGACTACACCCCTTTCCATAGAGGCTGCCTGGCCTGCTGAGTTCCTCCAGCATTTTGAGTGTATTGCTTGGTATATGAAGTTGGATTCAACATGGCAAAGGCAAAGCTTGCTCCCAAACCACATTTCACCGAACCAAGGCTTGGACTTGTTCAGGAGCCACGGTAGCATAGCAATTGGTGCAACGCTATTACAACTCAAGGAGTCAACGTTCAGAGTTTAATTCCAGCATCCTCTGCGAAGAGTCTGTATCACCTCCCCATGGAATGTGTGGGCTCTTTCTGGGTGCTCTGGTTTCCTTCCATCATCCAAAGATGTACCATCATCCAAAGTAGGTTAATTGGTCATTGTAAATTGTCCTGTGACTATGGTTGGACTGTGGGTTGCTCAGGTGGCACAGCTCAAAGGGCCGCAAGGGTCCACTCTGCACTGTAACAAAAAAAACTGTTGCTGCTGCTCTAGCAGTTGAAATGGTAGAGATTATAACTGAAGAACTTGACAAAAAACTAGGTAATATCAAGTTCTTTACCGACAGCAAGTTTGTGCTCAAGTTATGTACTTAATGATCCAAGAAGACTCTCTGTGTTTGTACGTAATAGGACCCAATGTATCAGGTGATCAAGGTTCAAAATCCATGTATGCTACCATATACAACCCTGAGATTTCTCAATAAATCTATAATAGAATAATAACCACAACAGAATAAATGAAAAACTGCACCAAACTGGGCATTCAACTGGTGTACAAAAGTCAACAAGCTATGCAAATACAAAAAGAAAGAAATAATATTAATAAATAAGTAAACAATAAATATTGAGAACATCAGATGAAGGGTTCTTGAAAGTGACTCCTTAGGTTGTGGGAACATTTCAATGATGGGGCAAGTGAAGTTGAGTAAAGTTATTCTTCCAGTTCATGAGCCTGATGGTTGAGGGGTAATAACTGTTCCTGAACCTGGTGGCATGAGTTCTAATGCTCCTGTACCTCCCTCCTGATGGCATCACCGAGAAGAGAGCATGTTCTGGGTGTGGAGGTCCCTGATGACAGATGCAGCGTTCCTGCAACAATGATTCATGTAGATGTCCTCAATGAGGGGAGGGCTTTACCCATGATGGACTGGGCTGTATCCACTGCATTTTGTAGGATTTTCATTTGAGGACATGAGTGTTTCCATACTGGTCTGTGATGGAGCCAGTCAATGTATTCTTCACTACACATCCCATCTGTAGAAGTTTGTCAGAGTTTCAGATGTCATGCTGAATCTTCGCAAACTCCTAAGGAAGTAAAGGCACTGCTGTGCTTTGCTCATAATGGCAATTACATGCTGGGCCCAGGATAGGTCCTTCAAAACAATGACACAGAGGAATTTAAAGTTGCTAATCCTCTCCACCTCTGATTCTCCAATGAGGACTGGCTCATGGACCTCCTCCATAAGTCAAGATCAGCTCTTTGGTCTTGTTGACATTGAGTAAGAGGTTGTTGCTGTGGCACCACTCAGCCAGATTTTCAGTCTCCCTCCTGTATGCTGATTTGTCACCTCCTTTTGTTCGGCCTACGACAGTGGTGTCATCAGCAAACTTGAATATAGCATTGGAGCTGTGCTTAGCCACACAGTGATAACAGTAATGTGAGTAGAAGAGGGGACAAAATGCAATGCTAGTGGTGGACCTGTGCTGATGGAGATAGTGGAGGAGATGTTGGTGTCAATCCAAACTAACTGGCCCAGCATTTCTTGCTGAACCCCAGCAGGAATATAGTCAGTAGGAAACTTTGACTTGGCCAAG
Source organism: Hemitrygon akajei (assembly GCF_048418815.1). Taxonomy (NCBI): domain Eukaryota; kingdom Metazoa; phylum Chordata; class Chondrichthyes; order Myliobatiformes; family Dasyatidae; genus Hemitrygon; species Hemitrygon akajei. Next base: position 114,588,838 of record NC_133125.1, read on the forward strand.
CATGAGGCAGATGCAGAAATATGTCCTGAAGTATCAACCAAAATCATCTATTTATCACAGCTCCAACTTGGCAGTCGATGCTTTGTGCATTTTTCATGCTGGAAGTTTCTTATCAGAGCAATTGCCTGGCTCCCACATATTGCTCACTCCTCATCACGACAGGCCAAAGACAGCCTTTGTCATGGTTGGCACATTTGTAAGTAAACTCTCTGCCCCATTTTGTGATAAGCTTAGAATCCTTTTTTTTCAAAGTCAGGTTTATGCAGAGCAAGTGCAGGAATCTCTCTCGAAATAAACTTTGTCCCTTTCCCGATTCTGAGGGGCTACTGCAATTTGCAGGACCTATAAAGAAGGAACAAGTCACTTCAGAGGTGACTCACCCAATCAACATTCTGGGAGAGCACAATGTCACCTCTCTGCTCTTTAGACATTACCACAAGCAAGCGTGTCATCAAGGCCAGTATTTCTGAAGTGAGAACTGTTACAGATAGTGTAATAAGTCTGTTTTCAAGACCAGTCTCTGAGACTACCCTTTAAGACTTAGTGATGTGAGCAGTTGATTTTTCGTTTCAATAGTTAACTATGACAACCTAAAGATGCTTGGTGGGAAAAGTTCTGGCCTCTAGAGTAGCTCTTCATTTTGTAAGAACATCGCTTCCTATATTTAAGTTGTTTTTATATAATTTCTTGTGTGGAGAAGTTTTTATTCAGAGAATCACACAATAGAAAGACAAACAACTCCATCCACTCTTTATTTGCCCTTGAAACAGGAATATCTCTGAGCCTTAAGCTTTTGGCAATATTGGAAAACATTTATTAGATACAGTATATTTTGAAGAAGGTATTACGTTGAAGTTTATCTTTGCTCTTGACTCTTGTTTATTGTGTATTGTGTATGTGTATTACTTTGGTTAACACCACTTGTGGGAATAATCAACACTATTAGTATACTCAGGCGCACATTGATTCTGTATTGAATTTAAAACATATTGTACGTTCTGCAGTTTCCCATTAAAATCCTGAAGAAAGCTTCCATCTCAGGTGATTTTTGAGATCTGCTCGCTGCATGGCTGTGTTCACACGCACAGTGAGGGCAATCCAGTTTTAGGATTGCTGTAGATGATCTTAACTAAGACAGCCCTTACGCTGCAGTCAGCTGCACTGAAATTTAGACAGTTAGGTTCCCAGTCTAAATCTGCACTATGGGCTATGCTGGAAGGAAGGGTGGAATAGGGCAAGGAGCCAAAGTTTTGGTGGCAGAGAAAGTCATGCAGCAATAATTATACTTGTCTCTTCACAATGTCTACCAAAATGAATATAATTGCTTTATTTGTATCTGATTTACAGACCAAAGAGTATTTGGTATTTATTTGTTTTCTTTGTTAAAAGTGACTCTGAATAAATTATATCAGTCTTACCAGTTTTTATATGTATGTGGTCAGTCTGCAGTTTGTAGATGGGATGATTAATGCATGATTCACATCTCCAAATGTTTCCATTTATTTTTGCCTTTGTTTTAACTCAAACATGTCTATCACTGAACCAGAACTTTTAAGTAAAAGTTGAGAATTTTGAACTGTTGTATCATTGATCCATATTTAAAAAGCAGCATTTGTTTCTGTTTCTCTTGAGCATGAATAGAGAATGCTAAAATAGAAACACCTTCAGACTAATTTAAATTATAAAAATTCAACATTGGATCTTGACAGTTTGAATTTTAAGGACCTTATTATGTGTCAATTTGTTCTGCCTAGCCACATTTTCATTTTGATGGAGCTTTCCTTATTCCATAGTGTTATTGCATTCTTTTTGTGCAACCAGTCCTGTTCTACATATATATTGCTGGAGCTCCTGGTGATGCAGCTTTCCACAAAGAAAGTGCAATAGTGCATATTTCTGACAAAACTGGTTTAAAAATAACAAAAATAAACTTGTCACGTCATTTATCATTGCTTTGTGTAGCTTGAATCAACGGTACAACTCACCAAGCACATGTGAAATTGCAGAAAGAACAAAGAGAAATCAATGAACAGCTAATTGGAATTGATGGATGAACCCTTTGAAGATAATGGTTAGTCTAGTGGGGTGGGGAGATAGAATGGGATCTTTCTACTCTGAATGCAGTGTTAGCCAGATGCATTTAAGAGAGGGTGTTAGCTAGATACCCTGAGTTACAACCTGGGAGCACAATCACAATTTACCTGCACTGTATCGCTCTGGTGGGCATTTAGTGCAGGCATCTGGTAAAATAATCCAACAAATGTACGTATGAACTGTGGGTCCCTTTGTATGCGTCACTCCAGTGGCACAATCCAAGCGATATGAATTCCATATCAAGAAGGTATAATGGAAAATGTCTTATACAGTACTCTGAAATAAAGAAATATTCATTTTAGGGATTTTTCTATTCTCTCTTATATTTTCTTATCCAACTACATTTGTTGGGCATAGCTTGAAATACACAACATAATAAATACTACAATTTTCAAGGACTGAAAGATGAAATTATCTTTTAGAGTCTGGAAGCATGATCCTGCGCTCCGACATAAATATTGTTGTGTAAAACCATTACACAAATATGCTGCATATGCATAACAAATTTCCTTCCATGGTGAGTTATTTCTCTCTTCATGTGTCAAAATTTCATAAGAAATAGTGAAAGATATTGCAAGCATGGTAAGCATACATATATTTTGGTATGTGAAATGTCAAAAACTATAGTGATATATATTTTGTATCAAATTGATAAAACACAATAACATCATTTTACTGGAGGAGGCCTTCAACCTTAGATTGAGATACCTCATTTTCCAGCTCTTTGCCTTCAGCCGAGCAAATTACTCACTTTTAATAAGTTTTCTTTCTCAAAAAAGTGAGGAAGTATTCACCTTTAGTACTATCAATGAAGTAGAATGTGGAGATCACGTCTGAAATTTAGGTTTAAGGTACTAAGTAAGAACATTGGCTTTGCAACGCACAGGACTGTTTAGTTTTCCTCAGCTGTTACGAACCCCGTAACTGGGTGTCTTACCAGCAAAGATAGAAGTGTCCGTTGGAGTCTGGTGATACTATTTTCAACAGTATTTATTAGTAAAAATACACAAAAATGATATCAATGCAAATATACAGATAATATACGTCATCAATACTAAACCTAAAAGTGTGGGTATAATAATAATCAATAAGAAACAAGCTCTATCATTGTCTAGGGGATAATGAATTGTCCGATGGAAATATAAAGTTCAGTTCGTTCAGTTCATGCCGGCTGCGGTAGTTGTTGGTCGCTGTGTTGCAATTGTTGGAGAGAGAGAGAGAGAGAGAACAGTACCAGCTATTGACTTGCCAACTTTCCTTTACGATCTTGATCCATCGATGCGTTGTTGTTGTGGCCACTCACTTATGACCCCTCCGTCCTTTAGCTAGACCGTTCTTCCGTGGAGGACTCGTCACCCAGGCAAGGGTGGACACACACACAAGCCCCCACCGGTCTCGTAGCATTTCTCCTGGTGCATCTGAGGGGTGTTCCCCAGACATTACTTTTATCCCCACTCACGGGGTCTCAGGTGTCAATCAGGTTGAGATGATGCAACCCATCAAACCAGCCCACTCCGGTTGCCCCCTGAGGGGTTTCAATGAATAGAACAGTACCAAGTACACAAACCTTCTCCAAAAGACAATAGCAGTAATCAATGGTTCCGTTCTCTTTTGTTAGCTGGAGACATTCCACCTTAGCTGTGCCTCTCTCTCATTAATTTGTATGAGCTGTTATCAATAACAACTGCCTTTGGCAGATTTCCTTTTGTCCCTTTCATTTCCTTGGTAGCAGCCTTGAAATAGTAGCGATTTGCGATTTCTCCAAAAGGGGGTGTGACTTTGCACCCTTCTGCCCACCAGAGTTGTTCCTCATTCGTAACATAGCCAAGTATGAATGTTTCTAAAAGAAGCGAAAGAGGTGAATGAGGGAAACACACTAAACATATTATTTCATTGCGACACACACAAAATACAGGAGGTACTCAGCAGGCCAGGCAGCATCTATGGTAAAGAGTAAACAGTCAACAACTTGGGCTGAGATCCTTCATCGCGTCTGGAAAAAAAATGAGAAGTTAGAGCATAGAAGGTGGGGAGGGGGAGGAAGAAGTACAAGCTGGTAGGTGATAGGTGAAATGTTAAGAGCTGGGAAGTTGATAGGTGAAAGAGATAAAGGGCTGCAGAAAGGGGAATCTGATAAGAGAGGGTAGAAGATCATGGAAGAAAGGGAAGGGGGAGGAAACCAGGTAAGGAGATAAGTTAAGAGAGGGAAAAGGGAATGGGAATGACAAAGGGGGGGGGGGGGTGGCAATTACTGGAAGTTCAAGGAATTGATGTTCATGCCATCAGATTGGATGCTACCCAGATGGAACATAAGGTGTTTCTCCTCCAACCTGAGAGTGGCCTCTTCACAGCAGTTTAGGAGGCCATGGACTGACATGTTGGAATGGGAATGAAAGGTAGTCTTGAAATGGGTACTGACATGCCAGGATGGGAATGGCTCGAAATCACTGTTTACTCTCTTCCATAGATGCTGCCCATCATGCTGAGCTCCTCCAGCATTTTGTGTGTGTGGTGTGTTGAATTTCCAGCATCTGTATATTTTATTATCTTAATGTTATTTCATCACTATATTGATAAAAGAAAGTTTCAGACAAAGAAACAAAGCAGCCTATTTTCACTGTTTTGAAGTGCCCCATGTTTGATGTCTATGTTCATTACTGCAGCTCAGCTAGTAGACTTGTATCCTCAAGGCACCTAAGACTCAGGTTCATTCCTGACATCCAGTGCTACCTTGCAGCATTCGAACATTTCCCTCGGTACTTCCACTGGCTATTCTGCTTTCCTCCAACATTCCAACGATGTGGAGGTTGATGAGTAATTTTCCTCTGTAAGTAGTATCTACTGTGCAGGTGAATGATAGAATGTGTAGGGAGAACGACAGATGAGATTTGTGTAAGATCAGTGATATGATTGATATTAGTGGTCCCCCGCCACCCCAGTACTTTCCTTCAACTCCTTAAATTCATGCCTCCTCATGTTAGCCATTTCCACCTCAGGAAACAGTCTCTGCCTGTCCACTCTATCTATGCACCTTATCCTGTACACCTCTATCAAGTCACCTCTCACCTTCCTTCTGTCCACATAGAAAAGCCTTAGCTAACTTAACCTTTCCTCATAAGGCATGCTCTCCAATCTAGGCAGCATTCTGATAACTCTCCTCTGCACCATCTCTAAATCTTCCACATCCTTCCTGTTAACTATGTGGGGAGCAAGAACGACAACGGAGTAGTACGATCAAATAGTTTACTGAGTCATGTTAGTAACGGTACACACTGGGAAACTTGCAGTGTGGGAGAAATGAACTGAGCGCAGTGAGACAAAAGACAGGCACTCTGAAGCCGCGGCCCAAAAGAGAGTGGCGTCCGTGTGGAGAAGGCTCAATCAATTTACTGTGTGATCAGTCAGCCACATGCACATTTTCCATATTCTCTCAATAGATCTGTTTTGTTACATCCCTGCCCCCCTATAGGTAGGAAGAGCAGAGGGAGAGAGTAAGTGAGATAAACTGAGAAAAATTCTGAAATGTCTGTCCTACTTGGTACCAGTCAACTAGCTGGTGCACCCTTGTCCCTTGTGCACCACTGCAGGCAGAGGGACAGCTTCTCTCTCTCTCTCTCTCTCTCTCTCTCTCTCTCTCTCTCTCTCTCTCTCTCTCCCCCCCCCCCCTCTCCCTCTCCCTCTCCCTCTCTCCCTCTCCCTTTCCCTCCCTCCCTCCCTCCCTCCCTCCTTCCTTTCTTGGTTAGCTGGTGACATACGCAGTGGCTGTGAATCCCCTTTTCTGATAAAGCATCCGTTGGTTCATCTGTTAGGATGCTGGCTTCATCAGCAGAGGATGCTTCTGAGCTTCTCTGGGTCAGTTCACTGGCTTATATGATCCAAATGTCACCTAGCAATTCATCTGTCTGTCATCTGAAGTCTGGTGCTTGATCGTGACAAAGCTGGACAATAGCTGGTAGCCAGGTTCCTTCCTGTGAGATGCATCTGCAGACTTTGCCTCTGACACCAAGCATTCATGAGTTTGTGACCATATCATATTTTTGTTTCATGGCCTCTTGCTTGCTGAATATTTACTCATGAATGACCGGCTGTAGGAGACATAATGTGTGCTTAAACATTAACTCAGGTGGTAATGCCTCTGTAAGATGCTTGGGTAAACTGCTAATGGAAAAGAGAATGACTGAACTTCATCATTAAGTCACCTTAATGATGAAGTTTGGAAATGCCCTGTTTCAATATTCGTACTTCTTGCTCCACCAAGCCATTTGATGCTGTTTGATATGGAGCTATTGCCTGTCAGGTGCCTAATACCATTCTTCTTGACAAATTCTGCACTTGTGAAGGCTGGCTGTATCACATCTATTCTCTGTAGTTGGTCAAGTACATATTCTAGCTTTAAGTCCACTGCATACGGCATTGGACAGACCTTGTAAAACTTCAGCCGGTAGTTTTCCTTAAAATTAAACTTAGCTGCCGGATCACTGTACTGGTGCAAGCTTGGAAAACCAATTGATTTTTTTTTAACAGCGAATTCAATGTGGGGTTTTCTCCAAAATGGTTGATACAGAACAGCACTGATGGCATCTTTCAAATCCAGATTTTGGTCAGAAATTCAGCTCGTTGGCCTCCCTGACCCATGCATGGGTAAGTGAAACAAATCCCTCTGCTGAACCATTCTGCTGTAACATCCTCACTATCTCCAGTGTAGTTGCAGAACATTGAGTTTGGCGGTTATAATTGTGAAATCTGTATCCAGCTCAAACTTGATGAGATAGTGATCCATTGTGAGTAACGAGGCTGGTTTTAGTGGGCCACATCATGGGTTTGGAAAATAGTGCTCATTCCTTTGCTTCTGCTGTCTCCTTGCATGGAGTTGGTGGTCAAACACACCATCTTCTCATGGCGCATGGCTTGGTGAAGCACACTTTCTGAAGGTACTTTGCCTTTTGACAGAAACATCAGTCTGTCTTTTGATGCTTGCAGTCAGACCACTGGGCATGACTTTCACCACAGCGATGGCATCTCCGTGGAGGGTTACATGATCTCTGTGGAGATTGTGGGCAGCAGTCCATATCTGATGGCAAACATTGATGTTTTCAGGAGGGGGCTGAATCTACACATCTCTTATCAACCCAGGCTTCTTTCATCATACCATTTTCTCACTGCTTCAGTTAGCAAACCTGTCCAGAACCTCATGCAAGTGTTCTCCAAACAACCATCACATTTTCATTGTGCTTTTCACTGAGTACATCCATTCCCAATTTATGCTACCAAGCTCCAGCCTAATAGCATCGTAAGTTGCCCTCTCCCAATTAAATACTTTTCCATAACATCTGCTCCTTTGTGCATCCAAAGCTAGAGTAAAGGACAGGGAGTTATGGTCATTGTCTCTGAAATATTCACCCAACCCAAGTTCATTGCCAGGTATAAGATCCAGTACGCCCGCTCCTCTAGTTAGCCTGTCAGCATATAGTGCCAAGAAATTTACCTGTATACTCCTAACAAATTCTGCCCCTAAGTTTGAAGTCACCTATGAGAACAAACTTATTGTTTGTGCACCTTTTCAAAAATTGCCTTCCGATCTGTTCCTCAGTGTCTGTGGTGCTGCTGGGGAATCTGTAAAAAGGTACCCAAGAGAGTAGTTTCTCCTTTCCTATTTCTGACTTCCACCCACAGTAGACAATCCCTCCATAACATCCTCACCTTCTGCAGTTGTAATACTGTCCCTTAATAGTAGTGCCACTCACCCACAACTTTTAACTCCTCCCTGTCCCTTTTGAAACATCTAAACTCTGCTTAAACTTAACTTGAAATTTGCCCTTACAAAGTGGCTAAAGACCAAAACAATCTCAAGCTCCACAGTAAGTCCTCACAGCTCCCTTTTCCAAGTTTGATTAGTAGCCTTCTACTCCAGTAAAAAGCCTGAGTAGGTTTATAACTTTCAGTTAATGTGGGAATTCATTCCTTTACACATAAAATAATTCCAGGCTTGACTTCATAGGTGAATATACTAAGTAATAAACAATTGATAAACAATGACCAAGTACAACAAGGGAGAATCAAGCCATCTATTTTCACATCCAGTGATGTTACCATTAATGAACACTCCCCATCCATAATATGAGGATTCTCATCGATGCAGAGTTTACTTGCACAATGTTTTTTTTTGCAGTCACATCAGCATGTCAGAGAGCAGGTGTGATGCAGCTCAGGTCTTTGCTCCTGACTTGTAAACAGTTTCCAGCATCTACACTGGACAAGTCAGGAATCCAATGAAATATTCTCCAATTGAATGAATGAATGTATTTTCATCATACTCAAGAAGTTCAACATCATTTGAAGAAGGCAGAGCTAAAGATGGCACTAACGGGCAACCTTCCAGTCCAACTGCAGTGGTTTCCCACTCTCTGAGCTTGCCAAGTGCCCTGGAAGACCTGTACCTTTGAGGTGTGGCCCTGTGGATGGCCCGATTCCTTGCCGGAACATTGAGACAGCAGTGTACCTTGCTGTCGAAGTAAAAGATGCCGCAGACCGTAACAACAAAACCATCAGCTGTTGGTCTCCTTGCTTACTGTGAGAGGGGTGCTACCTCTCTCTTCCTTGGAGAGAGCCTGTGACATGCTGAACTGTTGGGATGGACAGTAGTTTTTGAGGGATTCTAGATTATGATCTCTTTGGTGGTCTTTGCTGTTGCTTGCATGCTAGGTTGTGGTGGGGGGGAGGGCTGATGCTTTTGCACAGGTAGGTGGGAAGGGTGGGGCTTTGGGGTTCTAATGTTCTCCTGTCCTTCATTTGTTGGGGGTTTTTCTTCTATTTCATGGATATCTTCGAAGAGTTAGAGTTTCAGATTGTATACTGTATACATTCTCTAATATTAAATGAAACCATTTATCCCTGATAATGATTTGTTCCAGTAAGTTTGATTTTCAACACATTCACTACCTATACATTATGGTTACAGTACAGAACATCTCCAGAAAATGCCTCTGTAACACCTTAGTCTTCTTGATTGTTATTGTTCAGTCGTTAAGTTGAGTCCGACTCTTTGTGATCTCATGGACCATAAGGTCCATAGGGTTTTGAAGGCAAGATGTGGAAGTAGATTGCCAAGCCTTTCTTCCATGCAGATACTGCTGCTGCCCTGTTTGGGACCCCTGGGTTTGAACTCAGGACTATCTGCTTTGAAAGTCCAATGCTGATACCACTATCCAGCCCAGTCTTCTTGATACCACCTGTCAAAACTGTGTTATCTGCCACGTTGATGGACGCAGAAAGGTATTGCAGGAATGCATTATCACTTACAGTAGAATTTTGCCTCTAAGGCAAGTCCTGATTTAGAACTATATCTACGTTTCACCACTGTCATGGAGACAAAATCTTATCTAATATCACTCAACATCACATTAACAATATTTCAAATGCAAGTTCAGCTCACAGCCTTCCCTAAGAGGCCTATAGATAATTAATGAACCAAGATCTGTCGGTGATGCCCATGTCCTAAGAAAAAAATGGAAATATTTATTCCTCATACTAGCAGTTTCTATTTTTCCAGGTGCTGATTATTTCCAACTGCAGATCCACAATTCAAGAATATCCTAACAAATTATCAGCCAATATTGCAGAATTTCCTGAAAACATTGAGACACCTACAGTATATTCCCTGAGAGATGGTTAAACCACATTTCCATCACAGTTGGTGTTTAAATCTGTTAAAATTGTGCTGTCATTTCAGAAGCATTATAAACTTTATTGAAAGCAGTCAAAATATTGAAAAAATAAGCTAAACACATCAATTAGACATTTCTTTTGAAATTAATGAAGCTCTTCAGTTCTTACACTGGGTTTTCAGCACCTGTCCAACTTACTGTAAACTTGTGTCCTGATGAAGGGCCTCGGCCAGAAACACCAACTGTTTATTCCCATTCATCAATGCTTCCTGACATGCTGAGCTCCTCCAGCACATTGAGTATATCACTCTAGATTTCCAGCACCTGCAGCACCTCTTGTGTCTTTAATGCAGACTCTGAAAGCCCAATGTAAGTTCAAGAACAGTAACTACCCCTCAACCATTAGGCTCTTGAACAAAGTGGTTAACTACACTCACTTGCCCATCCACTGAGGTGTTCCTACAACCAATGATCTCACTTTAAGGACTCTTGTAATTTCATGTTCTTGTTATTTATTGCTATTTATTTATATTTGCATTTGCACAGTTTGTTGCCTTCTGCACTCCAGTTGATCTTTCATTGATCCTGTTATAGTTATTATTTCATTCATTTGCTGAGTATGCCCACAGGGAAATTAATCTCAGTATTGTTGATGGCGACGCATATGTACTTTGTTACTTTGAACTTTGAAGTATTCTTTATTATGGGACATCATGTAGAGTTCAGCAAAGGAACACAATTTGGAAAATACTGACAGGCATCCACACTACATTTCTGTTTATGTAGATTGGCATGGAATACATTAATTTTCTAACACATATGCCAGGAAACACCAACAATCCTATATAGAACTATAGCAATTTGTCTAGATAAGCAGTTGGGCAATCATTTTAAAAAAAACAAGTCCTTGTCAGTCATCCTCATTCTTCTGCTGTTTTACTCCTAAACAATACTTGATGCAACTGTTGTCAGTGAGGTGGAAGTCTGCTCAGATGCAGTGTAAAAAGCTGCAGGTGACACTCAAAGATGATTTAGAGCAGTTTTAGATGAATGCGGCCTGGCAGCCGTAGTCTGAGTTAGCAGGAAGGCGGATCCATTAAAGGCCATGGTGGAATTCCAGTAATTACACCGTGTAACACTCGGGCTGCATCATTGTGGATCCTGTGGTTTATTGCTTCAGTAACCTGTTGGAGGATGCATTGCCAGGGAATCATGATGAAACATTTACGAGCATATAGACCCAGACATTAATAGCAGTGGACTCAGCTCGAACAGCAGTCAGATGTCAGAGCATCTCTCTGAACATTCAGATACGAGATCTGTAATGGAAAATGAGAGATGAGCTATCAGGTAGCACATAGTTTTTTAAAAGAGAAAGATGTGCATTTTTTTCCACATTCTGTTCAGAACATCCAAAAGCAATTCTACAGCAAATGAATCACTTGTGATGGAATGGTAGAATGCTGGGGTTGGTGGGAGTGACAGAGGAAATGGAAAAAAGTGGGTATTTTAATGTTTACAGAACCGGAAAGTCATTTTCAATTACAAGGAATTACTTAACAGAGCAAGATCTGACAAGTTTCCAAATCTAGGGAATAACTTTCTACCAACTTGCTGGAAATTGGCATTTCATTTTTATGAGATAATTCAACAAGTGCTTTTCATGCATATGTTTTTTTACCCAGTAGACAAGCACCAGCAATACATTAAATAATGTGGATGAAGCTGTATAGTACCATAATTTTTGATAAGGCAGGAAAGACAAAAGTTTATGACTAAGCAACACAGCCTCTAATTAATTTTGCTTAACGGTCCTAGCCATCTAATCAGTGTCCGTGCTAAACAATTTGTCAGTCCTTGTTTGTTTTATGAGCCGGATTGACTGACAGGTCATATTCAAGGCTCCAATAACTTCCTCAAATAATGCCAATGGATCTTTTAATATTAAACTGTCATTTGATGCCATAGCTTTATTGCAGATTATTAATTTGGCCAATAGTCTGAGAAAGTGGAAATTCTAAACAGTAAATCATTTAAATGATTCCGCATTTTAGATGATATTGAATTATATTAAAAAATTAATCCATATCTTCATTTTTGTTTTATTCTCAATAAAACAATTAATTAACAGTCTGCCTTTGTGATCATGTCACTCTATCATGATAGTAAGGTATGGAGAGCTGTGGTCCTGGTGCAGGTTGATGGGAATAGGAAAATTAAATGGTTTCAGCATGGTTTAGATGGGCCAAAGGGCCTGTTTTTGTGCTGTACTTCTCTGAGTCTATGTGTGCAGAAGTTACAGAATAATGTTTTTGACTTTCCAACCAATGATGTGTTTAATGTTATAATATTATGATTTGTAATTTTGATATCAAATTATTATTTTAAATGGATTCTATTGGAAATATGCTAACTTACAAAACAAATTATTGACCTGATTGTTTTCTAAGACTTAAAAGTTGTGTAGAAACTGCCACTGAGGTATAAAATGTTTTAAATGATGTTATAAAATAATACCGAATTAAGACACAAAAAAAACTACTATATTTAACATTATTTTGAAGAGCAGCATGAAAATCCTCTTAGTCAAGCTCAAATAATTTATTTTAGTGCATTATACAATTTGTCTTTGCTGGCTCAGACTGATATGAAAAAAATCCATTTATTGAAATAATATTGACGTTAGTCCTCTTCTTGCAGCCCAGAAAATTTGATTACATTTTTTCTGCATATTTATTCTTTATTGGGGAAAAGAATTTTGGTATTGCAGGCAAGACCAGAATTTATTTCCCATTTCTATTTGCCCTTGAAAAAGTGATGTTGTGCCATCTTCTCAACGGGTGCTGCAGTCTTTCACACATCATATGCGGTAGAGATTTTCAGAATTCAATCCAAATGACACAAAGTGAATGGCAAATCCAATAGCTGGTTGGGCTCTTATCCTGCTGCAGATGGTCAATAACTGGCTCGTTTGTAGCTGGAATATTATTTTCCACTTTCCATCCCCGAATATTACCTAGATCTTACTGTTCCGAGGCATGTACTGCTTTATTTACATAGGAGTTGCAAATGGAACTACATATTGTGCATACATCGGGAGACACCCTTCACCTTATGACATTCCAATGGGAAAAAAGTCACTAATAAAACAATTCTGTCCTGAGGAACCTCTGCAGCAGATTTCTGAGGCTCAAATGGTTCATCTGCAACAATTACAATTCCAGCCAATAGCATATCTTCCCTTTGATACCTATTGACTTCATTTTTACCAGTATCCCTTAATGCCACATGCAGTCAAGTGCTGCCTTCATGTCAAGTGCTGTCACACTTGTCACATTTCCTAGGTTCATCTGTGGCTTGGTTCCATGACTGGATTGAGGCTATGATGATGCCTGAGCCTGAGTCTCGTTTCAAAGCACTAACAATGATACATTTAATCATTTTTCTGACTGAGTGTGGACCATTGAGTCATCATTATCCTGAAATGGATATGCACTAGTTTTATTATACCAGGACAATTTTTGGATAAGTGTTAGATTTGTAACTGTATTGGAAGATTGCAACTATTTCTGAAGATCAGGTCTTTATTATTTGTTCATTCATTATGTGCTGTGTCATTTGACATGGGTGATCTTGGTCTTTCCATGGCCATGATTGTTCTTAGCAAATTTTTCTGTAGAAGTGGCTTGTGATTGCCTTCTTCTGTGGTGTCTTTACAAGATAGGAGATTCCAGCCATTATCAATACTCTTCAGAGGTTGTCTGCCTGGCATCAGTGGTCACATAGCTGTGATATGCACCGCCTGCTCCCATGACTTCACGTGACCCTGATCGAGGAGGCAAAGCGGGTGCTACACTTTGCCAAAGGGTGACCTACCAGCTAGTGGAGGGAAGAAGTCTCTTACACCTCCTTTGGTAGAGTCGCGACTTCATCCTGCCACACCAGCTTTCCTATTACGGCCTGGTTTATTCAAAGATTGTGTAAGTGAAGTAACTCTGAAATGATTGCCAATTGAAACAGTGCAGAAAATGTTATTTTTTACAATCTAATCAAATTTGATTTCTATGGCCCAAAATAATTAATGTTATTTCCCCCTACCAGAAGCAATAAAATGACATAAATAATTGTACTGAAATACCACTAAACTTAATACATTTTAATCAAAGTCACCAGTTACGTATTGGAGAATGAGCCATGGAGGGACTGGCAGAAAAACATTTTTCCCAAAGATTCCCTGTGAGATATAATGCCCTTTCCTCTAAATGATTGACTCACAAGCCCAAAACGCAATACTAGACTCAGATAAGGGTCCAGATGAAAGGCTTCAACCCAAAACATCAACTGTTTCCCTTCACAGATACTGCCTGACCAACTGGGTTCTACCATCAACTTGTCTTTTGCTCCAGTTTCCAGCATCCATGGTCTCTTATGTCTCTTGGATACTAAGATCAGTGTTTTTGTAAACTGGCCAGAAGTCAAAATAAGTTGCATCTTTCCAGTCTCTAATGATTTTTCAATGGATGTGGTCATCTCAGTTTTGTTCCTAGAAAGTTTCATGAAAGAGTAATGAAGAAGATTATCGAAATAAGCTTGACAGGCCTGCATTTGGCTAATAGACAATTGCTATACAGGTTTCCCCACTATTCGAAGGTAGAGCGTTCCCATGAAACTGTTTGTAAGCTGAAATGTTGTAAAGCGAAGAAGCAATTACCATTAATTTATATGGGAAAATTTTTTGAGTGTTCCCAGACCCGAAAAATAACCTACCAAATCATACCAAATTACACATAAAACCTAAAATAACACGAACATGTAGTAAAAGCAGAAATGATATGATAAATATATGGCCTATATAAAGTAGAAATATTGTATGTACGGTGTAGTTCAACTTATCAGTATAGGGAAGACAGTGAGCCAAAACCGATTTGGAGAAAAAAAATCAGCACATACACGCCTGCGCACACAACTGCCTGCACAAGGCTTCACAGTTCTGATAATCTTTCTCGGGGTAAACACAAAACAAAAAACCTCTTTGGTTAGCAAAAACAGGTACTAATGTAGGTCTTTCATAACAGCAAGCTGTCGTAAAGCGAGCATTAGACAAATGGGGACCACCTGTATCAGCAAGGTCTTGAAATGAAAGGAACTCAACAAATGGTTCCATTTCATAATCCTGCAGCATTCTGTTTGACTTAGTGATCAATTACTGCTCTATGTTAGCTGTATTTGGAAAATGGGTGGTTCTTATTCCTCAGAAGAAAACCTATGCTTTCAGTTATAAGAAATCTATGCTTCTGTTCTAAATATTGCATTTGTAGGTTTCACTTAATCTCACATGAGTTTCAAGACAATAAATTGAACTTTATGGTAAATTTAAAAAATTATATTTAAACACATTTTATTAAAATAAAGTAAATACTAGACAATTTATTATATACCAATTCACAAAACCCAGTGAAAATGATATTTTCATCTTTTTTGCATCTCTTCAAATCTTAATTGCAATTTGATGTATTTTTCCCACTTTAGCTCCTAAGACAAAATTGACTATTAGTTAGAAGTTGGGGGATATGGGGTGCTTGGGTGTTTTATGGTGAAATGGAGTAGGGCAGGAAAGGGGGTTATAGGATGAGTGAAAGTTACAGAATATGAAATGAGTTGGGAGTGATTTGTGCAATGAGCTTTTGAAATGTGTTGTATGGATGGTGTGGAAGATGAACTGAGATGGTATGGTTGTTGAACAGTGTTCTGATGTGTGATTTAAGAGGAGTTGGAAAGCTGACATGGAGATTTAAATAGGAACTTTAGATTATGGAATTGTGGGGAACAATATTGAATAGGAACCATGGAATTGTGGGGAATGATATTGTGAAGTAGGAAATGATATGGACAATATCAACAAGGAAACTAGCAACAACTGTCATCTTCCTTCCAGTACCAATCCCTTCATGGTACATTCTTCATGTTTCCTCTACTAGCTTAGTTGCATTACCTTCATTGTACTGTGAATAAATCTGATCACAACTGTTCAAAGGATGTGATTGACTTGAGAGAATCCAGAGAAGAGCATGTTGCCTGGAATTGGCTATTAAGGGAGACTGGACATTCCACGTTTGTTGCCCTCTAGAGGAGGCCAACAGGGACTTGACTGAAGTATACAAAATTATGATGGGCATCGCTAGTGTAGATGGAAGCAAACTCTACCTCATAACAGAGATACTTAAAGCTAAAGCACTTATCTCATATTTTCTGCATAAAAGGTTTAGAAGGGATTTAAGGAAGAGCTTGTTAATTCAATGGTTTGAATTTTGAGCACCTTGTCTAAGGGGTGGGTGGTAAGTGAAGGCACTCTTGGATTATTTAAGAAGCATGTAGATGACGTGAGGACACAAAGGATACAAGTTTTTTATCAACTTATTCTGGAGCTGATGGCACTAGTTATAAAACACAGAGAACCAAGACAGAAGATTAGGGGCCAATTGCCACTAGATGGGAATAGCAGATAGATACTTGATGCTTGGGATGGGCATGGTGTACTGAAGAACCCATTTCTGTGTGGTATGACTGTGAGTTGATGCTCTTAACTAGATAATGAGATGACCAATAAGATGATAGTTTAAAAATTTTAAAAGATGGAATATATCAAAACAAACAAATTGAATGAAAATAAAAGCCAAGCCTGGGCGTTAGGCTCTTGATCATTTCTTTTTCAAAAGGGTCATCAAATACTATCTTTCCTCTCATGCGATCCTAAAGGGTCCTATGCCATTATTTTGAAGGGAGAGAAACCTCTTGCTGCTGATCTTTATATTCCAACCAACTTCACCATAAGCAGATTATTTGGTTGTTATTTCATCATGGTTCTGAGTGTCTGTGGATTCAAGTTAGTTGTTATGTTTCCTAAACTGCAGTGATAATTGTACTTCAAATGCTTTTCACATGTTGCCAAGTCCTTGCAACATGAAGACATAGAAGATATAAGCTTATCTGCAAACTAATTCTGGTGCTGGAAGATGAATACAGCACAAACACCAGCCATTTGGCCTATTGTATCTGACCCACTATCAACCTCTTCTATTGATTCCATTCCATTCACCTACAGTCAGGGAAAATTGTAGCAGCAAATTAACCTGCCAGTCACCACATCCTTAGCACTCTGGGAAAAACTTGAGAACTCATGAGCTGAAAGAAAAGTAGGCAAAATCTGCGCAGCACTACAGATCAGTAGCAATCTAGTTTGCTGGATCTGTGAGGCAGTGGAACTAAATCTTTTACCACCATGCTGCCCCAGTCTTCAGCATATTGGTGTGCTATATAAAGGGAGTTCTTTATAAAAATAATTAGCTTGTCCAGCTGGAAGATTGATCATTCCCTTTCCCTCCCTCTCCTAGTGAACCACCTTTATAACTGAATGGTAGAGTTATAGGTAAGTTCTACCAAATATGGATCAGGACCAAGTGCATTTTCATTTGTAGAATCAATTCATTTGATGACTTTAGTGCTGAAAAATGTCAATATTATCTTCACCCTTATCGATTCTTGCTGACTGTTCCATTTAATTTAACCCCAAGGGTGCAATAAAATAGATATTGACTATAGTTTTCCATGTTGCAATGTCAATTTCTGTCATTCAGTTTACAGATATAACATTCAATATCCAGTAATAACTTCTGGACTTCTGGCTTGAAAAATGCAGGCTTGTGAACCTGTTCACCATCAAAATCCTTGAGATCATAAATTGCCACTGCTGCTCTCATTATTGGCTTGGGATTATGATAGATATGTAAATATAGCAGACTGGCTGCTTTACGTTTTCAAAATATAACATTTCACAAATATTTTAAACTTTTTGGACAAGAACATAGCTTCACTATTCAATAAATTCTCATAACTAAGATATATGAGAACTGATGAATGAGCCATTAGTACTGCTAATGTCAGCAAATTCCACAAGATCATCTGAATCACATTTGGCAAAATTACGTATTTGTGCTTTAAGCAATTTTATTTATTGTGACATGATAAATATGACCCATTAGCTCAAAACATAAAGTCAAAATCATGGTAGTACTTAGAAATTACAGAAACAAAATTGGACCACAGTCATTCAAAAATGGATGCTGATTCAATTTGTTGCATTATACTAAATCACTAAATTATAGTTGTCTTGAAGAATACAAGATAAGCTGGTTATGCCATTGCAAAGCATTTTTATTGTGGGGCAATGAATGGAGTCTAATTGATAGTGCCTGCTGATAACAAAATTATCTTGCCCAGTGCAAAAAAACATTCATATGTCAAGAAAGTGAAGCAGATGCACTGTCAATGATTGTAATAGAGCTGAATTTTATTTATTTATTGACATATAATGACGAGTAGGCATTCTGTCCCTTTAAGGTTCCATGGAGGAGAGACGTAGGCCATAGTCAGATTATTTATCCTTTCTTTCTTTCTTTCTTTATTTCCTTCTTTCCTTCTTTCCTTCCTTTTTATGACATAGTTAAAGCAGTAGGGATGCCAGACAGGATAGTGGAATACTCCTCTTGTGGGATGTGGGAAGGCAGGGTTCCTGATAACTGTACCTGCAGGAAGTACACTCACCTGCAGCTTCTAATAGAATGTGTTAAGTAGTTGTAGCTGGAACTGGATGGACACTGAATCATTCAGGAGGTTGAAGGATTGATTGACAGGACATACAGGGAGGTGGTTACAGTCAAAGTGAGGAACACAGGTAACTGGGTAGTTATCAGTAAGGGGAAATGGGATGGACAGCCAGTGCAGTGTATCCCCATGGACATTTCCTTTAACAATAGCTTTACTGCTTTAGGTACTGTTACGGGGATGACCAAGCAGTTGAAAGTCACTGTGACAAGGTGTCTGGCATTGAGTCTGGCTCTTTGGTTCAGAACAGAAAGTGAGGGAAGAAGAGGCAAGCTGTGGTGTTAGGAGATTCATTGATCAGGGAAACAGGAAGAAGGTTCTGTGGATGAGAACAATTTTCCCAGATGGCATGTTCCCTCCTGACTGTCAGGGTCATGGAGAGCTTGATTGAATCCACAGCATTCTTAAGTCGGCGGGTGAACAGCCAAAGGTCATGGTCCACATCAATATCAATGACATGGGTAGGAGGGGTAATGAAGTCCTGTGATTTCAGGGACTAAGTTTAAAGACATTATCTCCAGGGTTGTGACATCTGGATTGCTACACATGCCACATTCTAATAAGGCCAGAAATAGGAAGTGCTTCTCAGGGGGGGTTTAAACTAAATTTGCAGGGGGCAGGGATCCAGAATGTGAGAGAGGATAGCGAGATGAAGAATAAAGGACAGGTGGGGACTACACGGTTCCGGAATATTAAGTGTGTAGTAGAGAAGGGTGTGGCGGAACAAGTGATAAAGAGGACACATGTACAGAGGGATGGTCTGATGGAACAAGGAGTTAAATGTGCTGAAAGAATAAGTAAATTTAGAAAGGACAACAAAATTCAAGGGGCGTATAGCCGGAAGGGAGTTCGGGGAGCTGGGTTAAAAACAATAGGCAGCGATTTAAACAGAGAGAGGAGAATTGGGCTAAAAATTCTATATCTGAATGCACAAAGTGTCAGAAATAAGGCAGATGAGCTTGAAGCTCAGATGCGAATGGGTAACTATGATGTTGTTGGGATAACGGAGACATGGCTGCAGGGAGATCAGACCTGGGAAATGAATGTACAAAGGTGCTATCGTAGGGACAGAAATGTGGGCAGAGGGGGTGGGGTGGCCCTGTTGGTGAGGAATGAATTCAGTCCTTTGCAAGGGGGGGACATAGGATCAGGAGAAGTAGAGTCTGTGTGGATAGAACTGAGGAACAGTAAGGGCAAAAAGACCCGAATGGGTGTTGTCTACAAGCCACCAAACAGTAGCATGAATATTGGGTGCAAGTTGAATAGGGAGTTAACATTGGCATGTGGCAAAGGTAATGTCACAGTAGTTATGGGGGATTTCAACATGCAGGTGAACTGGGAGAATCAGGTTGGTGCTGGACCCCAGGGTAGGGAGTTTGTAGAGTGCCTATGGGATGCATTCTTGGAACAGCTTGTACGAAAGCCGACCAGGGACAAGGCTATTCTGGATTTAGTGTTGTGTAATGAACAGGATTTGATAAGCGATCTTGAAGTAAAGGAGCCATTAGGAGGTAGTGACCATAATATGATAAGTTTTTATCTGCAATTTGAGAAGGAAAAGGGCAGATCAGAGGTGTCAGTGTTGCAGTTGAACAAAGGAGATTATGGAGCCATGAGGGAGGACCTGGCCAAAGTTAACTGGACAGATATCCTAGCAGAAAAGACAGTGGAACAGCAATGGCAGGTAGTCTTGGGAATAATGCACAAGGTGCAAAATCAGTTCATCCCCCGAAGAAGGAAGGATTCAAAGGGGGGAAAGGGGCCACAGTGGTTGACAAAGGAAGTCAGAGATTGCATAGCATTAAAAAAAAAGGAAGTATGACAGAGCTAAGGTGAGTGGGAGGACAGATGATTGGGAAATTTTTAAGGAACAACAGAACTTAACTAAAAAGGCAATACGGGGAGAAAAAATGATGTACGAACGCAAGCTAGACAAGAATATAAAGGAGGATAGCAAAAGCCTTTTTAGGTATGTGAAGAGAAAGAAGATAGTTAAGAACAATGTTGAGCCCTTGAAGAATGAATTGGGTGAAATTGTTATGGGAAACAGAGAAATGGCAGAAGAATTTAGTAAGTACTTTAGATCTGTCTTCACTAGGGAAGACACAAGCAATCTCCCAGATGTATGGATGGGCCAAGGACATAGGGTAACAGAGGAAATGAAACAGATTGACATTAGGAAGGAAACGGTGATGAGTAGACTGATGGGACTGAAGGCTGACAAATCCCCAGGTCCAGATGGTCTGCATCCTAGGGTACTAAAGGAGGTGGCACTAGAAATTGTGGATGCATTGGTAATCATTTTCCAATGTTCCTTAGATTCAGGATCAGTTCCTGAGGATTGGAGAATGGCTAATGTTATCCCACTTTTTAAGAAAGGAGGGAGGGAGAAAACAGAGAACTATCATCCTGTCAGCCTAACATCAGTAGTGGGGAAGATGCTCGAGTCCATTATTAAAGATGAAATAGTGGCATATCTAGATAGCAGTGATAGGATTGGGCCAAGCCAGCATGGATTTACCAAGGGCAAATCATGCTTGACTAATCTATTGGAGTTTTTCGAAGATGTAACCCGGAAGTTAGACAAGGGAGATCCAGTGGATGTAGTGTACCTCGATTTTCAGAAGGCATTTGATAAGGTCCCACATAGGAGATTGGTGGGTAAAATCAGAGCTCATGGCATTAGGGGAAAGATATTGACATGGATAGAAAACTGGTTGGCAGATAGAAAGCAAAGGGTAACGGTGAATGGGTGTTTCTCGGAATGGCAGCTGGTGACTAGTGGGGTGCCACAGGGCTCGGTATTGGGGCCACAGCTGTTTACAATTTATGTCAACGATTTAGATGAAGGCATTGAGAATAACATCAGCAAGTTTGCTGATGATACTAAGCTGGGTGGCAGTGTGACATGTGATGAGGATGTTAGGAGAATTCAGGGTGACTTGGATAGGCTGAGTGAGTGGGCAGATACTTGGCAGATGATGTTTAATGTGAATAAGTGTGAGGTTATCCACTTTGGGAGTAAGAACAGGAAGGCAGATTATTATCTGAATGGTGTAGAGTTAGGTAAGGGAGAAATACAAAGAGATCTAGGAATCCTTGTTCATCAGTCACTGAAGGTGAATGAGCAAGTGCAGCAGGCAGTGAAGAAGGCTAATGGAATGTTGGCCTTTATTACAAAGGGAATTGAGTACAAGAGCAAGGAAATCCTTTTGCATTTGTACAGGGCCCTGGTGAGACCACACCTGGAGTATTGTGTACAGTTTTGGTCTCCAGGGTTAAGGAAGGACATCCTGGCTGTAGAGGAAGTGCAGCATAGATTCACAAGGTTAATTCCTGGGATGTCCGGACTGTCTTACGCAGAGAGGTTAGAGAGTCTGGGCTTGTACACACTGGAATTAAGGAGATTGAGAGGGGATCTGATTGCAACATATAAGATTATTAAGGGATTGGACAAGATAGAGGCAGGAAATATGTTCCAGATGCTGGGAGAGTCCAGTACCAGAGGGCATGGCTTGAGAATAAAGGGTAGGTCATTTAGGACAGAGTTAAGGAAAAACTTCTTCTCCCAGAGAGTTGTGGGTGTCTGGTATGCACTGCCTCGGAAGGTAGTGGAGGCCAATTCTCTGGATGCTTTCAAGAAGGAGCTAGATAGCTAGCTTATGGATAGGGGAATCAAGGGATATGGGGACAAGGCAGGAACAGGGTATTGATAGTAGATGATCAGCCATGATCTCGGAATGGCGGTGCAGGCTCGAAGGGCCGAATGGTCTACTTCTGCACCTATTGTCTATTATCTATTGTCTATCATACAGTTTAACACATTGCTAAGGAGATGGCGCAGGAGAGAAGGCTTCAGATTTTTGGATCATTGAGCTCTCTTCCAAGGCAGGTGGGACATGCTCAGAAGGAATGGTTTGCACCTAAACTGGAGGGGTCTAATCCTAACAGGAAGGTTTTCTGATGCTGCACAGGGGGAGGGGGTGTGCTGGTTTAAATTACGGTTGCAGGGGGAGGAGAAGCAAGCACCAGAACAGTTGGTGGTGTGTTTGTGGAGAAAGCTGTTGTTAAGCCTACATAAAAGAAAGGAATCTAAAGGTGAACATGGTGGGACTAATGTTTTGAGCTGCGTATATTTCAATGCAAAGAGTTATAGGAAAGGTGGATAAGCTTGTCCATACCAGGACAAGGATTAAAGGGATAGGGGTGACTTTACCAGTTAGTTAGAACAGACTGGAGAGCTCATCTAGTGAGGCTCTATAGATAGAAATGGTGAATAAGAAAGGTATGAGCACATTAATGGGATTATATTATAGAGCACCCAACACTCTGTGGGATTTAGAGGAGCCAATTTGTACTGGAAGTGGGAGGAGTTAAAATTAGTGATCAGTTAATTACTGGCCTTGAACAACGTGCCTTTATAAGTGAGGAAGAGATTATGACAGTTTACTCAGTTAAAGAGAGATTGCATGGACATAAACCTATGTTAATGAGACAGATGACACTTGAAGAAGTCTTTAAAAACGCCGTCTGTCATAGTGCTGCTTCATAACTTGAGGATCCTGTTCCTGGCTCATCAGGTACCTGTAGAGTATTTAGCTTTGTTTGCCAGATGTAATACAATTTAACTGGAGGTACCTGTATGCATTTAACTTAGCCTGAACCTGTATGTGTCCTAGGGTATTTACGTTCTACATTTATTCCAATAAGGCATTTACCATGTATTTGATTCGGTTCATTTGAAGCTATATTTTTTATGCTTTATTGAATGTTTTTGTTGGAAATAAAATATACTAGTGTATTTATGGACCATAATTATCCCACTATATCATTTATTAGTATATTTCTCTATAAATAAACTGTAATAGTATTTGCAAAAGAATGCAGATCAGGAAAACCTGGAAGTTCTCTCTCCAGCACTTGTTGTTTGAGCATGTACAGACTTTTTTTCTTGTCATTATTCCCTAAACAATACAGTATAATAACTATTTACATAGTATTACATTATATTAGACATTATAAGTAATCTAGAAATGATTTAAAGTATACCAGAGGATGGGCGTAGATCTGAAGCTCCCCCAGGTTCTAAAGTCTACCAACATTGAGACAAGTTAATTATCAATATAATTATCAATTTTCTGAAATCCAAAAAATTCTGAATTCTGAAATGCAACTGGCCCCAAGGATCGGGTAAGGGATTGTGGACCTGCATCACCAAATGTTTTAACAGACCCAGGCGACTTCTTCCAGTTCATCCGTGAAAATTTCTTCTTATCTTTTTTCATGGGTTTCTTTTCTTTTCAAGGTAGCTGGGGTCACATTGGAGTCCGTGATCTGCAGCTGCAGCTCAAACTACAGTTCTCCACGGGCAGTAGGTTTCCTTGTTCTCGGACTCCTCTTGCTGCCTGGCATTTTGATATCTCTACGTGGGGCCTGGAAGACATGTACCTTCGGGGAGTGGCCCTGTGCATGACCAGGCGCCTCGCCAATGTCGCCAAGTGAAGCACCGAGGGAGATTGAAATATCGAAAGAGCAGGTGGAGTGCACTGCTGTTGGAAAGCCCCTGCACTTGAGCGATCACTCCCTCTTTCATGCTTGATGGTGAGTGAGAGTCTGTTGGCTCTCGAGTAGGGGTACTCAGACAAGCAACGTGGCAAATTCTAACATCGAAACAGCGAGCTGCTGGTCTTTCCTTTCACTGTTGCAGGAGCGATATCTTTCTCTCCCTCAGTAGAAAGAGAGGGAAAGACTGTCTGAGATGATGAAGTGTTGGAATGGACGTTTGTTTTAGATGGACTCTCGCTCATGGTCTTTGAGGGCATTGCACGGTGGGTGGTGGGGGTGGGGGGTTGATGCTGTTGCTGGAGCATGTGGGGGGAGGCTGAGGGGAGAGAGTTGATGCTTTTGCTGCTGTTTGTGCATGGGAGGGGGAGGGGGCTTTGGGTTCTAATGTTTTCTGTTATTCATTATTTGTTTTTCTCCTGTTTCATTGATGTCTGTGCAGAGTAAGAATTTGAGGTTGTATACTGTATGCATTCACTAATATTAAATTAAATCATTTGAACCATTTGATTTGAACTATTTGAGCGATCACTCCCAGATTGTTGCAGGAAACATAAGGCTGCGAAAGTAGGTGATTTTACATTTAACACCCACAGAGAATTTCTGATTTATAGAAGTTTTCTGAATTACAGAAGATTTACAAACTACAAAGGATTTCCAAACACAACAGCAATTCTTATGAATTAAAAGAACTTACCAACAAGCTGCAGAAGAACAAGCTGTCTGTTACAGAAATCAAAGGTTGAGGAATGTATTTTAATTCTTTTTATCATCCCTAATATTCCCTAATGCTTTCTAACACTTATACAGTTTGATACAAGTTGATACTGCATGTATGTGATGCTTTCAGATACCTTTGATGGGACAAAGTACTTCACACTAAAAAGCTTCTGGGGATAGAGTTCCCAGACACTAAAGTTAACACTGTGAGGGCTGACTCTCTGAGTTCAAAAATATCCCAGCTATTGATTGATCAGCTACACCTGTGCCAACATTTGATATGCTAAGGAACAACTTCAATCTGGTTTGCAAACTTCCTTGAAGTAAATAATTTAGCTGGTGTAGTATGGTTTGATGCAGGCCAATTAACAGAAGCCCATTTTCTTATGTTTGGCTGGTATGGATGAGAATGTCTCAATGTCACTTCAATTTGCAAACCTTACTGTATCTCTCAAGCTGCCAGTTCACCACTGTGCACTAGCAGACTGAGTTCTGTAGACAGTATTGCTTGTTTATAAAGCTGTCATTTTAACTTCACACTGATTATTCTTTGCAATTTATATTAAGAACTGAAACATAGTTCTTTTTTGCAAACAAAAACTGAACAAAGAATATTGGTTAGCAGGTTTAATTTGTCACTAACAGCTCTGGCTCTTTGAAAAGGTCATGTACTGTACTTGAAAGCTGAGGTTAGCAGTAACTTTCCTGGGCCCTGGAATGTGAATATTCATTACATGCTTATTGTAATTCCTAGAGATTTTCAAAAAGGGCATTTCGTTCAGTTGAAAAACTGAATACTATCACATGAAGGAATGCTGCTGGAATTGTCTATAACTTTGTTAGACTTAAATTGGTTTCATCCCAACAGTATTCTGAGTAGTAACATTTCTAGAACAATTTAGTGTGAATTTAGGTTTCTCAAAGCCAAAATGATCAATTTCTGGTAAATTTCAGAGTCCCACAAGGACCGTCGCACAGTTCAGCATAGTTCGTTGCAGAGCCTAATCACTGAGCAGCAATCTGAACCAGCCCATTCCTTGCCTCAGGCCCTGACACCCTGATCTTTTCAATTTGGCCCGGCATCTAGATCAACGTTCAAATATCAGGTTTAATCGCTTTGTTACGCTCCGGGGCGAGGACCCCATCCCCTCATTTGGCCTGTATCCAGCCTTTCCAGTTTGGCCCTGTGCTTAAATCTCCGTCCAAACATCAGGTTCAGTCTTCCCAATCAGCTCTGGGGCCAGGAACCCATCGTCTCATTTTTGCTTGTATTTGATCTTTCCAATTTGGCCCTTCACTTAAGCCTCCATCCAAACATCATTCAGTCATGCTGGTATGATCTTGTGCCCAGACCTTGCATTTCCGATCGGTACTTAACGTGATTGAACTTTGGGTCCTCCTCGCTCTCGGTGACAGGCCCGGTGCCTCACCTTGCCTCGGTTCTGCCACATCAAATTGCCTCCAAGATCAAAGGGTAGTTACAGCCTATTACTTGTGATGTTTGTTTGTCAGAAAAAAAGAGTAATTAATGAAGTATTTAGTTGTTTTCTTGTTTCATTAACCTCCAGCCAGAAGTTACTGAGGTGGATAAATGTGATTTCGTTCAGTGAGAATAATGCATGAAAGCAAATGAATGAAACCTGAAAGTTCAAAGTAAATTTATTATCAAGGTTCACATATGTAACCACATACAACCCTGAGATTCATTTCCTTGCAGGCATACTTAGTAAATCCATAATGGAATAATAATCATAACAGAATCAATGAAAGACCTTGCCAACATGGGTGTTCAACGAGTGTGCAAAAAAACCAAACTGTAAATATAAAATAAAGAAATAATGATAATAAATAAATAAATAATAAATATTGAGAACATAAGACGAAGAGTCCTTAAAAGTGAATCCAAAGGTTATGGGAATATTTCAACGATGGGGCAAGTGAACTTGTGTGATGTTATCCACTTTAGTTCAAGAGCCTGATGCTTGAGGGGTTATAACTGTTCCAGAACCTGGTGATGTGAGTCCTGAGGCTCCTGTAACTCCTTCCTGATGTTTGAGGGGTTAGAACTGTTCCAGAACCTGGTGGTGTGAGTCTTGAGGCTCCTGTACCTCCTTCCTGATATTTGAGGGGTTAGAACTGTTCCAGAACCTGGTGGTGTGAGTCCTGAGGCGACTGTACCTCCTTCCTGATGTTTGAGTGGTTATAACTATTCCTGAACCTGG
This sequence comes from Hemitrygon akajei, assembly GCF_048418815.1. NCBI lineage: Eukaryota > Metazoa > Chordata > Chondrichthyes > Myliobatiformes > Dasyatidae > Hemitrygon > Hemitrygon akajei. The sequence continues at coordinate 114,615,761 of NC_133125.1, forward strand.
TGGTGTGAGTCCTGAGGCTCCTGTACCTCCTTCCTGATGGAAGCAGCAAGAAGAGCATGACCTGATTGGTGGGGTCTCTGATGATAGATGCTGTTTTCCTGAAACAAAGCTTTGTGTGGAAGTGCTCAGTGGTGAGGAGGGATTAACCCATGATGGATCGGTCTGTATCCACTACTTTTGTAAGAATTTGCATTTAAGGGCATTGGTGTTTCTGTGCCAGAGTGTGGTGCAGCCAGTCAATAAACTCTTCACTACACATCTATAGAAGTTTGTAATGCTGACATTTCACAAACTCCTGAAGAAGTAGTGGCACAGCCATTCTTGCTTCGTAGTTGCATATATGTGCTGGGCCTTTTTCATTGAGTCATGTTTAGTCCAGAATTGCCACTTCGCGATGGCTTTCTGGAGATCATCTTAGTCACCAGACTTGAATGCCATTGATCTGGACTTCAGCAGATTGTATGTCTTATGGTTGATCCAGGGCTTCTGCTTGGTGAAGACTCTGAATGATTTTGTGGAGACACACTTGTCTACAACTGTTTTACACCCATGGTGTATTCATTCAGATGAATCCTTGAACACAGTCCTCTCCACTTACTCAAAGCTACTCCTCTGTTACACGGGGGCGATGGAGGAGAACCCAAATGCAGGACACTGGCACGTCGACTCAGTTGGGGAGGCTGGCATAGACCTGAACGTAGAGCAGGAAACCAGAGGGATCTTCACAAGGAGACGGGATTCACAGGGACTCTCTAGAAACTAGAGCAGAACTTAAAACTACCGGTTCTAATCAGAACAGGGAATGAAGTATCACATGAGAATTGACCAACGAACTGGCAACCTGTGATAGAGTCGCCATCGTATTTATTTCTCAGTCTCTTATGAAGGCCAGATGTACGGTAATTGGGTAACTAGCAGCAATTAACTGAAATTGGGGCATAATTGGGGAGAGAGAAGTGTTAAAGGGGAACGGGCAACCGGAACCATGACATCCTCTGCCTTCCACAACTGCCTCTTTGTTGTCATAATCTTAGAGCTTTCCTCCTTAGACTTTGCCTGTATGCAGGTAGGAAAAGCGAGCCAAGTGATCGGATTCACCAAAATGCGGTCTGGATGAGAAACAGTTGGCATTTCTTATCTTAGTATAACAGCGTTCTCGTGGTTGGAATCTCTGGTGCTACAGGTAACATGCTGATGATAATTGGGCAGGGGTTTCTTCAAACAAGTTTAGTCGAAGTCCCCGACTATGATTTGAAATGCATCAGATGAAATTTTCCTTGTTTAGAGATGGCATCATGCTGTGTCTCAAGCGATTGATTATAGCCAGCTGCTGGTGGTATGTAAACTGTGCTCATGTTTATGGAGAATTCCCGAGGTAAATAGAATGGCTGGCATTCGATCATAGGCTATTCAAGGTCGGAGGAACATAAGGTCAACAAAACGGGGGCACCACTGAGAGTGAACACCAAGATGAAACGCATACCTCCCTACCTTTTGCCTTTTCTGGATCAGCAATTCAGTCCATTTGGATAAGATTGCCACATCTTGTGTGCCTGGAGAGAGCCATGTCTCATTCAATCATAGAACACAACAATCCAAATTATGACCATATAACAATTACAGCATGGAAACAGGCCATCTCGGCCCTTCTAGTCCATGCCGAATGTTTACTCTCACCTAGTCCCACCTACCTGCATTCAGTCCATAACCCTCCATTCCTTTCTTGCCCATATACCTGTCCAATTTTACTTTAAATGACAAAACTGAACCTGCCTCTACCACTTCTACTGGAAGCTCGTTCCACACAGCTGCCACTCTCTGAGTAAAGAAGTTCCCCCTTGTGTTACCCCTAAACTTTGCCCCCTAACTCTCAACTCATGCCCTCTTGTTTGAATCTCCCCTGCTCTCAATGGAAAAAGCCTATCCATGTCAACTCTATCTATCCCTCACATAATTTTAAATACCTCTATCAAGAACCCCCTCAATCTTCTATGCTCGAAAGAATAAAGACCTAACTGGTTCAACCTTTCTCTGTAACTTAGGTGCTGAAACCCAGGTAACATTCTAGTAAATCTCCTCTATTTTGTTGACATCTTTCCTATAATTCGGTGACCAGAACTGTACACAATACTCCAAATTTGGCCTCACCAGTGCTTTGTACAATTTTAACATTACATCCTAACTCCTATACTCAATGATCTGATTTATAAAGGCCAACATACCAAAAGCTTTCGTCACCACCCTATCCACATGAGACTCCACCTTCAGGGAACGATGCACCATTATTCCTAGATCACTTTGTTCTACTGCATTCCTCAGTGCCCTACCATTTACCATGTACGTCCTATTTTGATTAGTCCTACCAAAATGTAGCACCTCACACTTATCAGCATTAAACTCCATCTGCCATCTTTCAGCCCACTCTTCTAACTGGCTTAAATCTCTCTGCCAGCTTTGAAAACCTACTTCATTATCCACAACGCCACCTATCTTAGTATCATCTGCATACTTACTAACCCAATTTACCACCCCATCATCTAGATCATTAATGTATATCACAAACAACATTGGAGCCAGTACAGATCCCTGAGGCACACCACTAGTCACCAGCCTCCAACCTGACAAACAGTTATCCACCACTACTCTCTGGCATCTCCCATCCAGCCACTGTTGAATCCATTTTACTACTTCAATATTAATACCTAATGATTGAACCTTCCTAACTAACCTTCCATGTGGAACCTTGTCAAAGGCCTTACTGAAGTCCATATAGACAACATCCACTGCTTTACCCTCATCGACTTTCCTAGTAACCTCTTCAAAAAATTCAATGATTTATCAAACATGACCTTCCACGCACAAATCCATGTTGACTGTTCCTAATCAGACCCTGTGTATCCAGATAATTATATATACCATCTCTAAGAATACTTTCCATTAATTTACCCACCACTGACATCAAACTTACAGGCTTACCATTGCTAGGTTTATGCTTAGAACCCCTTTTAAATAATGAAACAACATGAGCAATACGCCAATCCTCCGGCACCATCCCAGTCTCTAATGACATTTGAAATATTTCTGTCAGAGCTCCTGCTATTTCTACAGTAACTTCCCTCAAGGTCCTAGGTTATATCCTGTCAGGACCCAGAGATTTTTGCAGCAATACAAAGAGGTACCAACTAGAGAAGGGGCAGTGTTGGATCTCCTGTTAGGGAATGAGAGAGGTCAGGTGACAGAGGTATGTATTGGGGAGCACTTCAGGGAGCACTTTTATATTCTTTAAAAGCACCAGTACTTCCTCTTCTTTAATCATCATAGTTTCCATAACTACCCTACTTGTTTCCCTTACCTTACACAATTTAATATCCTTCTCCTTAGTGATGTCATGACCTCGGCCCCCTCCTTTGTGAGAATCGCAAGAGCCCTAGTCAAGGGGGGGGGGGGTCAACTGACCCAAGAGGGGGAGAGACGTGCTGAATAGACACAGGAAATGGGAGAGAGAGAGGGAGACGTGCGGAAGACCACGTTCTCCCGAGAAGCAGAATAAAGGCGACATTGACTAGTGTCACGTGAAAAGCCCTCGGGCAAAGTGGGCTGGTTGAGAGAGAGATCGCATCACCTGCAACCTGATTGACACCTGCGATCCCCTGAAGAAGTATAAAGGAGGGTCTGAGGGGGGGACAACCCTCAGACGCACCAAGGAGACACCAAGGAAGCACGATACCGATTCCCGTGGGAGCGGGAAGCCATTTTGAAGGAAGCCACGTGCGTTATTCCAAATTTTGAATCTGTGGCTGGAACCAACGGAAGACCGCTTTTAACTAACAACAGGGAAGCCTGCTCCCCTGATTCCAAGGATTTGCTCTGTAAAGACAACGGGCAAGTGTTTATCCTTTCTCAACCATCTCTCTCTCTCCACAACGTGAAACCCCAGCGGTTCCCAAAAGGGAAAAGCCTGCAGACTTCTGAGTGACTCTTTATATTTCAATTGGACTCAGTATTACCCCCTAGACAACTATAGAGCTTATTTCTGATTGATTATTATTACACCGGTGTTTTAGATTGAGTTTTGACGATGTATATGATCTGAATGTTTTGTATTAACCATACGTTTGTGCCCCTTTTTGAATAAAACGTTTGACAATAGTAACATCCGACTCAGCTGATCCCGCTATCTTTGCTGGTAAGTTACCTGGTTACGAGGTTACGTAACAAGTGGGGTTCTCATCCCAGATTTGAAACCAAAGGGGAGGGTCAGTGAATCGGGCTGTAAGTCCAAACTTAAATCTGGTTACGCAGGTAGCCAGACAGGAAACCAGCAAAGATGGATGTGGATGAATTTACGAGAAACCCGACGGTAGAGGTGCTAGGGAAGGCTACAAAATCAGACTTGGTAAATTTGGCGCAGGCGTTAGACCTCACAGCGGTGAAGCCAGCAATGAAAAAGCAGGAAGTGCGAAGGGTCATACAACAGTATTACGTTGGGAAGAAGGTGTTTGCAGCTGAGGATTTGGAAAATATCCCCGAAAAGAGATTAGCAAGTGGGACAGATCAGGCGGAGTTGGAGAAAGCAAGGTTGGACCATGATCTTAAAATAAAGCAGCTAGAAGCAGCTGAAAAGGCTGAGGAAAGAGTTGCAAAGGAAAAGGCTGCGGAAAGAGCTGCAAAGGAAAAGGAAAAGGCTGAGGAAAGGGAGCATGTGTTCAAACTAAAGGAATTAGAGATGAAACGGGGTCATGAGCTCCAGCTAAAGCAGCTAGAAGCAGAAGCAGAAGAAAAAGAGAAACAAAGGAGCCATGAATTGGAGCTGGACAGGCGAAAGCAAGAGTGAAGAGCTCAAGGGCAAGAGAGAGAGGAGGGGTTTGATGTTAGTCGGGCGTTGAGGTTGGTCCCCCCCTTCGAGGAGACGGATGTTGATAGTTATTTCTTGCTTTTTGAGAAGGTGGCAGTGAATCAGAAGTGGCCCAGAGAGCAGTGGGTGGCGTTGTTACAAAGTGTGTTACGAGGGAAAGCACAGCGGGTATATGCCGCGCTGCCCCCGGAAAAGGAAGGGAGTTATGACCAAGTAAAGGAGGCCATTCTCCGAGGTTATGAGTTAGTACCTGAGGCGTATAGACAAAGGTTCTGAAATTTAAGGAAAGGGTGGAATCAAACGTATATCGAGCTAGCCCATGAGAAGGGTGTGCTCTTGGACCGTTGGTGCACCGCGGAAAAGGTGGCCGAGAACTATGGGCGTATCAGGGAGTTATTTTTGATTGAGGAATTTAAAGGTTGTGTTCCGGAAGAGATCCAAATGTATTTAAATGAGAGGACGAATCTGTCCATCTCAGAGATGGCTAGGTTTGCAGATGAATATGCCCTAACCCACAAGACAAAGTTTTCCTCGCCAAAAAGTTACCCGAGAGACTGTCGGAATGGCAGGGAAAGCCCGCAGGCTGAGGCAGAGATCCCACCGGGAGCTAGCAGAAAAAGTGAGGATAACAGACAGGAAACCTGGAGACCCCCTGGTCTAACCTGCTTTAATTGTGGGAAGGTGGGTCATATCGCATCAAAATGCTTTGCTCCGAGAAAGGAGCCAGAGAGGGAGAGAGCAGCGATCCGTATCGGGCGTGCAGTGGTAATCAGGAAATTGACAAGAGGGCCCCAGGTAGATGGAGTACCGGAGGGGCGGGAGACATTTAGTTCCGAAGGAACCGTGTCTTTGAGGGAAGGGGACCCCCTCCATCCCCGTACGAATTTGGAGAGAGACAGGGGCGGAGCTATCATTAATTAGCCGTAACGTATTACCCTTTGGATCTCTGACGGGCGAGGTAGCCCTGAGATGCCTAGGGAACTGGATCGAAGTAGTGCCTTTGCATAGGGTCCTTCTCGATTGCGAGTTGGTGTCGGGACCTGTGGAACTAGGAGTCCTGCCAGAGTTGCCGGGGGAAGGCGTGGACCTCCTTTTGGGTAATGACCTCGCGGGTGGGAAGATGGGAACCGCCCTGATAGTTGAGGCCCCGCCCATGGAGTCCCCGAGCTATCCCGCATACGCGGTCACTCGCAGCCTGTCGAGAGCGGCGGCTGGGACAGCGCGCAGTTTGAAATTGGCCCAGACGTCTTTACCGACCCTGTGCCACGAGGGTTTCGGGGGGGGGGGGGTAAAACAGGGAATAGTAACATACAAGGGGGTAAGGGAGAGAAGGTAGGTCTCTCCTTAATGAAGAAAAAGGTCCTAGAGGTAGGAAATAAAGATGAGAAACGGATAAAGCTGTTAAAAGGTCCAGAGTTGGACATGGTTGATCTGTCTGGTTTGGCAGAATTGTTTGGAGAAGTTGAGAGTACTAAAGGTGTTCCTGATGGTCCCGAGAGTGAAATGAGGGCAGTCTTAGAGAGGAAGGGTATCCTTGCTGTGGAGAAGTCAGCTGAAATGGCCGAGGAGGTTGTTTCAGCTCACAGGGTTGCGCCTTCCCCAACGGGGGGCTGCCTAGAGAGTAACTGGAAGGATCGGGGGACGTTAGAATTTGAAAAAGGTACGGGTATTGAAAGCCTGGAAGAGGCCAATGTCCCGTTTGAGTGTGTCCAAGATGGGGATGCACGTGGTGCTGAACCTAGTCACGGAGCTCAGGAAAAAGCTGAGGTATTTGACTCAGCTGGACGAGACGGTCGTCCTTTTGGAGCAGATAGACTTGGTTCGGAAAAAAAAAGGGTTAACCTTGGGGAGTGTGAGTCCCCAGAGGGTTGTGCTGAGGGGAGTGTTCAGAGTTAATGTGTAGTTTATGAATGGGGAGATAACTGTTGTTGTGGGGGAGAACAGTAAATCTGTAGTTCTCAACTCGAAGGGAAAAAGGTTAAAGTCTAAAATGATGCCTACGCACCGATTACAGGTTGATTTGGAATGTAAAGGTGCCTCACACGCTATTGTTATTCAAGAAAGCGCTGCGAGGAAGCCGGAATTTAAATGCGGCCAGGGGGAAAGGTTCGCCCTGAAACACATCAGCCTGTATGGTCTTGGCAGAAGGGCTAACTACCTGGGTGGACGTGGAGTTAAGAGAATAACCCTTGTGGGAAGGAAAGGCGGGAGAGTACATTGCCAAATTACTCGCAGTCCCCACGGGGGGACTCACCGGGAAAAGGCGATGGGTAATAGAAATGCCCTTTGTAAACCACAACGCTGGTTGTACGGGTTCGCGCCAAAGCCTGTGAATAATAAAGACCACCCCTTGGGAGACCTGCCGGTGAAATACCACGACTGAAACGATTAGTATTTGTATAAACTTTGGTAGATGCACTTAAGCTAAGATCACACCTCCTTAGTTATGTTGCTGAAGAAAGCAAATAAATAAGGTGGTTATTGAGCTGAAGTTTGATGCTACCAGACTTTAGTATGGCACGTGAGGTTAAGGTATTAAAGAAAGGGGCACTGTACTTGTTACCTGTTTAGATACTGACTTGAATGTATAACAGTAGTACTCTGTGAAGAGAAAAGCTTGTGTAGTATGTAGATTAAAAAAAAAGTCCGGTACCAACCTGTTTTTAACCGCTGGTAAAAAACCTGCTATGGGGGGAGGTGTTATGCCCTCAGCCCCCTCCTTTGTGAGAATCGCAAGAGCCCTAGTCAAGGGGGGGGGGGTCAACTGACCCAAGAGGGGGAGAGACGTGCTGAATAGACACAGGAAATGGTAGAGAGAGAGGGAGACGTGCGGAAGACCACGTTCTCCCGAGAAGCAGAATAAAGGCGACATTGACTAGTGTCACGTGAAAAGCCCTCAGGCAAAGTGGGCTGGTTGAGAGAGAGATCGCATCACCTGCAACCTGATTGACACCTGCGATCCCGTGAAGAAGTATAAAGGAGGGTCTGAGGGGGGGACAACCCTCAGACGCACCAAGGAGACACCAAGGAAGCACGATACCGATTCCCGTGGGAGCGGGAAGCCATTTTGAAGGAAGCCACGTGCGTTATTCCAAATTTTGAATCTGTGGCTGGAATCAACGGAAGACCGCTTTTAACTAACAACGGGGAAGCCTGCTCCCCTGATTCCAAGGATTTTGCTCTGTAAAGACAACGGGCAAGTGTTTATCTTTTCTCAACCATCTCTCTCTCTCCACAACGTGAAACCCCAGCGGTTCCCAAAAGGGAAAAGCTTGCAGACTTCTGAGTGACTCTTTATATTTCAATTGGACTCAGTATTACCCCCTAGACAACTATAGAGCTTATTTCTGATTGATTATTATTACACCGGTGTTTTAGATTGAGTTTTGACGATGTATATGATCTGAATGTTTTGTATTAACCATACGTTTGTGCCCCTTTTTGAATAAAACGTTTGAAAATAGTAACATCCGACTCAGCTGATCCCGCTATCTTTGCTGGTAAGTTACCTGGTTACGAGGTTACGTAACAGTGAATACCGAAGAAAAGAAATTGTTCAAAATCTCCCCCATCTCTTTTGGCTCCACACATAGCTGTCCACTCTGATTTTCTAAGGGACCAATTTTATCACTCACTATCCTTTTGCTATTAATATAACTGTAGAAACCCTTTGGATTTATTTTCACCTTACTTGCGAAAGCAACCTCATATCTTTTAGCTTTTCTAATTTCTTTCTTAAGATTCTTTTTACATTCTTTATATTCCTCTAGCACCTCATTTACTCCATGCTGCCTATGTGGTGGCATCTGTCGGTCTCGAGAGACCATGGATCTGCGCCTGGAGTTTCCAGTGAGTAGGCCTGGGCAGGGTTGTATGGGAGACCGGCAGTTGCCCAAGCTGCAGGCCTTCCCCTCTCCACGCCACCGATGTTGTCCAAGGGAAGGGCACTAGGACCCAAGCAGCTTGGCACCGGTGACATCGCAGAGCAATGTGTTGTTAAGAGCCTTGCTCAAGGACACAAACATGCTGCCTCAGCTGAGGCTCGAACCAGTGACCTTCAGGTTACTAGTTACTAGTCTGATGCCTTGCCCACTAGGGCATGCGCCAACAATGCTGCCTATATTTATTGTAGATCTCCCTCTTTTGCTGACCCAAGTTTCCAATATCCTTTGAAAACCATGGCTCCCTCAAACTTTTAACCTTTCCGTTCAACCTAACAGGAACATAAAGATTCTATACCCTCAAAATTTCACCTTTAAATGACCTCAATTTCTCTATTACATCTTTTCCATAAAACAAATTCTTCCAATCTACTCCTTCTAAATTCTTTTGCATGTCCTCAAAGTTAGCCTTTCTCCAATCAAAAATCTCAACCCTGGGTCCAGTCCTATTCTTCTCCATAAATATATTGAAACTAATGGCATTGTGATCACTGGACCCGAAGTGCTCCCCAACACAAACCTCCATCACCTGACCTATCTCATTCCCTACAGAAGATCCAACACTGCCCCTTCTCTAGTTTGTACCTCTATGTATTGCTGCAAAAAAACTATCCTGCACACATTTTACAAACTCCAAACCATCCAGCCCTTTTACAGAATGGGCTTCCCAGTCTATGTGTGGAAAATTAAAATCTCCTACATTCACAACCTTGTGCTTACTACAAATATCTGCTATCTCCCTACAAATTTGCTCCTCCATTTCTCGCTCCCCATTAGGTGGTCTATAATGCACCCCTATAAGTGTTACTACACTTTTCCCATTCGTCAATTCCACCCAAATAGCCTCCATAGACAAGCCCTCTAACCTATCCTGCCAGAGCACCGCTGTAATATTTTCTCTGACAAGCAACGCAACACCTCCCCCTTTTGCCCCTCCGATTCTATCACACCTGAAGTAACGAAATCCACAATATTTAGTTGCCAATCACACCCCTCCTGCAACCTTGTTTCACTTATAGCTACAACATCATATTTCCAGGTATCAATCCATGCTCTAAGTTCATCCACCTTTCTTACAATTCTTCTAGCATTAAACTAGATGCATTTAAGAAACTCTCCACCTCTGCCTCTCTATTTATCCCTAATGGTGCAAACAACTTTATTATCTTTTTCTTCCTTCTCCCCTACATCTTTGGTCTGAGCGCTCCCTTTCCCTGTCACCTATCTATCCTCCTTCACACACTGTCTACTAGCTTTCTTTATTTGTGAACTAACCTCCTCTCTCCTAGTCTCTTCAATTTAATTCCCACCCCCAACCATTCTAATTTAAAGTCTCCCCAGTAGCCTTTGCAAATCTCCCCGCCAGGATATTGGTCCCCCTAGGATTCAAGTGTAACCCATCATTTTTGTACAGGTCACACCTGCCCCAAAAGAGGTCCCAATGATCCAGAAACTTGAATCCCTGCCCCCTGCTCCAATCCCTCAGCCATGTATTTATCCTCCACCTCATTCCATTCCTACTCTCACTGTCATGTGGCACAGGCAGTAATCCTGAGATTACTACCTTTGCGGTCCTTCTTCTCAACTGCCTTCCTAACTCCTTACATTCTCCTCTCAGGACCTCTTCCCTTTTCCTACCTATGTCATTGGTACCTATATGTACCACAACCTCTGGCTCCTCACCCTCCCACTTCAGTATATCTTGGACACGATCAGAAACATCCCAGACCCTGGCACCAGGGAGGCAAACTACCATCCGGGTCTCCTGATCGTGTCCACAGAATCGCCTATCTGACCCCCTAACTATTGAGTCCCCTATTATTACTGCCTTCCTCTTCCTTTCCCTACCCTTCTGAGCTACAGGGCCGGACTCTGTGCTGGAGGCGTGGCCACTGTTGCTTGTCCCAGATAGACAGACCCCCCCCCCCCCACCAACAGTACTCAAACAGGAGTACTTATTATCAAGGGATACAGCCACTGGGGTACTCTCTAGTACCTGACTCTTCCCCTTCCCCTTTCTAAATGTGACCCACTTGTCTGCCTCCCGTGGTCCCGGTGTGACCACCTGCCTGTAACTCCTCTCTATCAACTCCTCACTCTCACTGACCGGATGAATGTCATCGAGCTGCAGCTTCAGTTCCCTAACACGGTCTCTTAGGAGCTGCAGCTTGGCGCACCTGGTGCAGATGTGGATGTCCAGGAGGCTATGAGACCTCCCACATCCGACACCGAGAACAGCAAGCTGCCCTCACACTCATACTTACCTCTTTCCTCAAATAACAGGAAAAATTGAAACCTAAACCTACCTTGCCTCGCCCGTTTCCACCTAAGCCCGTTGAGCCAAAGCCTTTAAGCCTTCACTCTGCTCCTGGCTCACTCCGCTGCCCGCAAAACGACGCTGCCTGCTGTATGCTGCTGTGTTCCTTTTAAATCTTCCGCGCTTCACTGCCCGACATCACATGCCTAGCAGTCCCGCCTCTCTTAACTCCAATGAGAAGAAGAAAAAAATCAAAATGTCTCCCGTCGCAGTCCCGCTCTGCTTCTCAGCCTTCCTTCTCCAAAATTAGTTACAGATTTATCATTATGTTGTTCACTGGCTGAACAGGCTTCAGATATGCAATCACAGACCAATATTCATCAAATCTAAAGAGAGAAAAAACACCTGCTAGTGAATATATATAAATAACCTGGGATGGCTGGAAGTTAATATCGATGAATTGCAGGGATCAGTGCTTGGGCCTGTTGTTCACAATATACTTACTAGCAATATTTTGGATTTGGGAAATGAATGTAAGTTTGCTGACAACACAATAGCAGAATCAGCATCAGAATCAAGTTTAATATCACTGACATATGTCACGAAATTTGTTGTTTCTTGGCAGTCGAACATTGCAATACAGAGTAATATATAAACAATAAATTACCAATATATATTATATATATGAAATTAAATAAGTAGTATAAAAATAGAGCAAACAAATTGAAAAAGTGAGGAAGTATTCATGGGTTCATTGCCCGTTCAGAAATCTGATGGCAGTGGGCAAAAAGCTGTTCCTGAAATGTTGAGTGTGTGCCCTCAGTCTCCTCTTTCTCCTCCTGCAATGAGATTAAGTCATATCCTGGGTGATGGGGGTCTTTAATGATGGACACAGCCTTTTTCAGGCATTGTCTTTTGAAGGTGTCCTTAATGCCGAGGAGGCTAGTGCCCACTATGGAAGTGGCTGAGTGTGTAATCTTCTGCAGCTTTTTCTGATCCTGTGTAGTGGCCCCCCCATGCCAGATGGTGTTGCAACCAGTCAGAATGCTCTCCACAGTACATTTATAGAAATTGGCTGGAGTACTTGGCTAAAAACCAAATCTCTTCAAACACCTGATGAAATATAGCCACTGTTGTGTTTTCTTTGTGATTGCATCAAAATATTGGGCCCAGGATAGATCTTCAGAGATACCTGAAACTGCTCAGCCTTTCCACTGCTCATTCCTTGATAGCCGGTGTATGTTCTCACAACTTTCCCTTCCTGAAATCCACAATCAATTCCTTGGCCTTATTGATGTTGAGTGCAAGACCGTTGTTGCAACACCACTCAACCAGTTGATCTATCTCACTCCGGTACACCTTCTTATCACCAATCTGAAATTCTCCCATCGCCAACTTTTTAGATGGTGTTTGAGCTGAGCTTAGCCACACGATCATGGATGTAGAAAGAGTAGGGAAGTGGTTTAAGCATGCATCTTTGAAGAGATCCAGTGCTGATTGTAAATGAGGAGATGTTATTTCTGATGAGGAAGTCAAGCATCCAGTTGCAGAAGGAGACACAGAAGCCCAGGTTTTGGAACTTGTTCGTTGGAACTAATTGTATGGTTGTGTTGAACACTGAGCTATATTCAATAAACAGCAGCCTGACTTGAGTATTACTATTGTCCAGGTGATCCAAGGCCAAATAGAAAGCCAGTGAGATTGCATCTGCTGTAAGGCTATTGCGGTGATAGGTAAATTACTGTGTCCAGATTCTCGCTAATGCAGGTCGCCGTGACCGACCTCTCTAAGCACTTCATCGCAGTAGATACAAGTGCAGCTGTGCAATAGTTATTAAGACAGCTCACCCTGTTTGTCTTGGGCACTAGTATGAACGTTCCTCATTTGAGGCAGGTGGGAACCTCCTTCTGCAGTCATGATAGATTGAAGATTTCCTTGAATATGTCTACCATTTGGTTGGCACAAGCTTTCAGTGGCCTACTAGGGACAACATCAGGGGTTGACGCCTTATGAGCGTTCATCCTCTTGTATAAAATTCTGATGGCAATCTCTGCGACAGAGATCACTTGGTCATCATGTGCTGCAGGGATTTATGCAGAAGTTGTTTATTCTCCCTTTCAAAGCATGCATAAAAGGTGTTGAGCTCTGGACTTCTTGTATAGTTCTGGATCACTGATCTTGAATGCCACCGATCTTTTCCTCAGCAGACCAGGTTGGGTCTGGAGGGTATGAGAAACTTACTATGAGATTTTGAAGGAATCTGGCAGGTAGTGTGTGTTGGCTAATACGAGTCATGGACCATATTGCGGATAGTAAAGGTATTCAACTTGGGAGTAGAAACAGAAAGGCAGAACACTCTAAGTGGTGATAAACTGGGAAATCCTGCTGAACTGAGTTATCTAAGATTGATTGTACTCTTGTCTCTGAAGCAAGAATTGATGTGTAGCAGTTAATAAAAAACAGATAGCAGTTATAAAAAGTCTTATTGCAAAAGATTTGGAAAACAAGGGCAAACATGTTTTAATTCAAACATGCATGGTTTTGGTAAGAATACATTTGCAGTATTGTTTACCATTTGAATGTTCTTCCCTCGGAAGTAATTTCCTCACCATTGTGTGATTACAATGAATTGAAATCAACAAACTGAATCCTGAGATAGTAGAAAATCGCATGACAGATCAGGACACAACATTCACCAGAATTTAGAAGCAATAGTAGAAACCTTATTGAAATGTACAAACTTCTAGCAGAGTCTGACAAACAGAGCAAGAGGATGGTTCCTCACGCAGGAGTGTCCGGAATGATGGTAATAGCTTCTAGATACAGAGTAAGACAACTAGAATGAGATGAGTAAAAATTGTTTCACTCAGTGAGTAGTAGTTGAATACATTTAACAGAGACTGATGCTTTACTGATAAAGGAGGCATCAAGGGGTATGGAGAGAGGGAGAGAGAGAGAGAGGGAGAGCAAAAAATATATATAGTCAGAAGTCTGGTCATGATCATATTAAATAGAAGAGCAGGCTTGAAGGAGAGAATAGCCTACTGTTATAAGCAGACCTGTTTTATTTATTTCAATGGCTTATAATAGTCATTCTTAATAATGGAAGCAAGAGTATGATCAGAGCAAAGTAACCAATGAAAGAAAGAAGGTTGATATCTGCCCCAAATGATTTCATTGGAATAATCAAATAACATTTCAGTAACATACTCTATGATCTTGTAATATTTCAATCCCATTGATGTTTAATTTGTCTCATTTTGTCTACACATGAAGGAAAAAATGTAAAGTTCATATTTTCTCATTGCATTGTTCCAGTATTAATGTGTTGTGGACACAATTTACATTTTTGCTCACAACATGATATTCCATGTATTATTAACATGAGAAAGTCTGCAGCTGCTGGAAATGCAAAGCAATACACACAAAATGCTGGAGGAACTCAGCTGGTCAGGTATCATCTACGGAAATGCATAAATAATCAACATGTTGGGCTGAGACACCTTATCAAGACTGGAAAGGAAGGGAGAATATGCCAGTATAAAACGATGAAGGGTAGGGAAGGAAGATAGTTCAAAGACAGTAGGTAAAGCCAGGTGGGTGGGAAAGATAGGGCTGGAGTAGAAGGAATCTGATAGGAGAGGAGAGTGGACCGTAGGAGAAAAAGGAGGAGGGGACCCAGGGAGAAATGAAAGGCAAGTGAGAAGAAGTAAGAGGCCAAAGTGGAGAAGAGAAAAAGAGGGGAGGAGAAATCGATATTCATGCCAACAGGTTGGAGGCTACCCAGACAGAATATAAGGTGTTGCCCCTCCACCTTAAGGGTAGCTTCATCTTGGCATAAGAGGAGACCATGGACTTACATGTCAGAATGGGAATGGATTAGATTACTTACAAAAGTAAAGCAAGCTAATACCTCTTCTAATCATTGACATTTAAACATATTTTTGCTTTAGGTTTATTGACATCTTTGATAGACAATCAAATCTCCTTTTATGGATGTTGTAATAAATAGATCTTTCAGCCAAAAAAAACCATCTGCACACAAAGAAAGTTGAAAATCTCCAAGCCAGGATATTTAAATAAGCTGTTATTGTATGAAGCAGATAATAACTCAACAAGAAATTAAATACAATTTTCTTATTTTGTATGCTTAGCATTTTTCTTGACGTTTGCAAGGCAATAGAGAATTATCACCACCGAGCTACTATCCTCTATCAAACCCAAAATTTAATGCATGATATCTCCCTGTTAGGATTTACTCATAATGTTAAAAACAAACAGCACTGAACTCTTAAAAAAAAACTTTTTACCCCTTTTCTTTCAAAACTCAGAGGCAGATTAAACAGAAATGAGGAAATAGTCATCTCATGCTTGTCATTAACTGGTATTTTAGAATTAGGAAATAATCCTGTCTATGACTCAGACTAAATAGATTTGTTGCTCTTAGTTGCTTACAGTTTTAAGTTTCATGACACTGGATTAAGGCTAGTCATCAATATTTAAGGCAGGTCAATTGAAAGGAAATAAAAAATTCAGCAGGTCTGACTGGCCAGATTTCATGTGTTTTAACAAGAGAAACTCTTTTTAGCAGAATTACTAACCTCTATCTTCAATTAAATTATGGCAGATTGAGGAAGGGATGATATCTGCAGCTTCCCTATCACCCCATGCTTCTGCCTATCATTTTCAGAAGTACTGTATCAGTAATACATTGGCTTGGGTACAACTTTACTACCAGTGCACCAATGAGATCTGGTAGCTTTGTCAACTGTGCTGTCAATCAGACTGAATAAATAATTGGCTGGATTATCTGGTGCATGAGTCAAAATTCTGGCAACACATTTAGATCATTAGGCCCATAAAAACATTTGTGTTGGTTACTGCTCTCTGCCATGAATAAAATACTGTGGATGAGGTAGATGAGGAGTAATAAGAATAGGGTTCAAATATATCAAGGAAGAAATCAAGATTAAGGAGCTTGTTTTGAATGTGTTGTGATTGACATCGTCACTATTCCTTTGGAGGTGGATTGCGTGGATGAATGGATAGTGTGAGCCTCACTCAGCACTTCAATCCAGATCACGTTGGCAACAGATGACGCTTGCAGATAACTTTTATAAATGAACTTGGAACAAAGGTGGTTCTGCAACAGAAGCCATCACCCAGGAGATTTCATGTGATGTTGATCTGATGCTGGATACCACTTCCAAGCTGGAGAGGATAAGGTCCAGGTTTGGAAAAGCAAGGTGTGTGCAGACATATCTACTTCCCTTAACATTTCATTTAGGTATTCAGACAATCTGGTATTTATGGACATCATAATTGTTCTGAAATTCTCATCCTGGTTCATTTCATTATTCGAACTTGAATTCCCCAGCTCTTTGGATAAATTTAAAGTCATTCACCTAGATCAAGAGTCCAGATAAACCTTTGTAAAACAACCAACTGACTTAACCAGAATATACTCATGATTTCAAAAGCCCTGCACAAGTCAAATGTGTGTTTAGTCATACACATAACTGGAAAAAAAAGAGTGGTTATAGAGCAGGGCAAGCTGTGAAAAGAGTGAATAGAAGGGGAAGCAGATTTATTAACTGAACTCCATTTTTGCCCTAGATGCTGGGGAATTGATCCATCTACCTCAGTGGGGAACAGTGTGCCAGATGTCTGCATCTGCCACATTCTCCAGTTGTTCTCTATCTACAGCTCCAGTCTCACAGCTTTGCCAACAGTTCTTTGGTTAACCATAAAAATAGCCTTCTATAAACAAGAATCTTATCAAGCTGGCACTCTTTTCAGAAAGAGCTATGAATATTCTTTTTTTTGTAGCTTTGGAATGATTAAAGGCTACTACATAATATAACACGCCTTGACTGAATGCTTATCACCTTGCATAACTGCACATCACCTTGGAGATGTGATGTGACCTACAGGATTTTATTCTTCAAAGCCTAGCAAGTGTGTGATACCAGGGCCTAGTATGCTAACAGCAGTCATGATGCAGGTAACAAGGGTGCTACAATGATAATAGAAGGCTTTAATCTAAGTATAGACAAGCAAAGCAAATTCACAGTAATACAGTGGTGGATGAACTCCAGGTGGTGTACAAGTTATTTTTAAACCATGAACAGGGCCAAAGCCATAAGTTAATTAGTTAATAATTAAGAAAGAATTAGTTAATAATTTTGTTATGTATGTTTCTTGAGGGAAGAGTGACCATAACATGACAAAATTATTCAATTGAACAGGATTGAATTTTCAGTAAAATAAAATTGAATTGCAGTCTGAAAGCAGGATGCTTTCAGAAATTTACAGGAAAAAAAAGAAGAGGTAACAATGAGTGATTATTGCAAAAGATTGGGGAGCTACAGGGAAAAATACACACAGATAATGTCTTCTCTGGTGCCGGGTTCACTAATGGTTAATAATGCTGGTGTGTCCAGTAATTTGAAAAGCTCACAGAATGGTAATGTTTATTACTTGGAGAATTGAACACAAAAGCAAGGAGATTAATCTTTAGCTATGAAGAACATTAATAGATAACACATGTACTATGTTCAGCACTGGTCACCTTAATGAAGGAAGTATATTAGGCTTAGAGACAGTTCAGAGAACTTTACTAGATTAACATCTGGAATGAGTGAATTGACATCTTAGGAAAAGTTAGATAATTTAAGCTTTACTTCCAGCAGTTTAGAAGAGTCAGAGGAAGCTAGACTGAAATAATGTCCCGAAGGATCTTCATCACATGAATGTGGAGAAGCTGGATGTTTTGTGGAATGATGGGTCATTTGTTAAAAATAAGGTGTCTTCCATTAACCACAAAGGTGAGGTATTTGCCTTTTTTTAAACTCTGAGGGTCAGGAGGTTTTAGAACTCTCTTCCAAAAAGATATTTACAAAATTGATGGTTTATAAGGAAGGGAGGAAAGGTTTTTCTGAATGTGAATGCAAGCTTATAGTTACAATCAGGTCAGCTATGCTCTTATTAAATGGCAGGGTAGGATAGTGAGGAAGAATTTTCTTCTAATTCTTACTTTTGTAGTTCATGCCTATTACCTCTAACATCGCCTTCTCTGGAGGATGTGGGAGAAGGATATCAATGAGGAAGTTACTCATGTTGATTGTGCACCTTCGCGGGATTGTTATCACAGATATGAACATTTGTAGCCAGTATGAAATATAGTTGGATTCTTAATTGGGGATTGACAGTTACCTAGATAGTGGAAACATGGAAAGCATGAAAAAGTCTGAGATGAAAGGCTTTAAACAGTTTAGCTTCTAGTTTGTTGGATGTATCTTTAGGGTTATTGACCAGTGGGATATACTAATTGGAGCAACACCAAAAATGGCAGGCACTTTTCCCTGGTGTTCCTAGTATGGCTGTAGAGAGATTAAAGGGGTCCAGCTCAAGAACAGTTGGCATGATGACATCCGACTTCCATCAATGACAATGAAATTAGATATTTCCTCTCACATGCTTGCACCATCCATTGGCAATCAGTTGGATCAAACCAAGAATGCAAATTTTAACAGAATGAATGAATTCAGAATATTAGCTCTCAATGTTAATTTGATCATTTTAAACTGCTCTCTAACTCATTGTTAACTAAGAAGTCTACAGGAGTCATGAAAGGGATGGTGGTAAGATGCTATGGAACTGGAACATTGACTCACTACACTTCCACTCTCACCTGTTCCTACACCCCTAGTATTAGATAGACCATTATACAGTAACTATAAATGGCTGAATCCTAAATAACATTATTACCCATCAATTCTGTGGGAATCCCTTGTCTTCTCTCAGCTAGCCAGTAAAATTTAAGCAACAGAAACAAAATGCTCAGCAGGCTAGGCGGCATCAAGAGAAGAGAGCAAACAGTTGATGTTTTGGGCCAAGATGCTTCATCAGGTCACAAAAAACGGAGAAGTCAGAGCAAGAAGTTTCTTCCCTCACCCACCTTCTCATCTTTTTTTGTCCAGTCCTGATGAAGTGTCTCAGCTCAAAATGTCAACTCTTTGTTCTTTTCCGTTGATGCTGCCTGGCTTGCTGAGTTCCTCTGGCATTTTGAGCATGTTGCTTGGATTTACAGCACCTGCAGATTTTCTCATCTTTGAGCCAGTAAGATTTGTTCAGGTGCAATAATATTTGGAAGGAAAGGCTGTTGCAGGACAAAAACAACATTCCAATTGCCAAGGTATCTTGCACCCATCTGCAAATTCTATCGATAGTGGTGGCAGAATAGTGATATGTTAACATAATGGATAATCGATGCTTAATGAAAATGCACAGTGGCAACTTTATTAGGTAACAATCTGGCCATTCTCCTCTGACCTTCTCATTAACAAGGATGTTTTCTGGCTTTTAACATCACTCTCTGTAAGCTATATAGAGATGCTGTTTGTGAAAATCCCAGGAGTTCAGCAATTTCTGAGATACTCAAACCACCCCATCTGGCACCAACAAACATTCCATGGTCAAAGTCATTTAGAACATATTTCTTCCGCATTAAGATATTTGGTCAGAACAACACTGAACCTCTTGGCCTTCTCTGCAATGTTTTATGCTTTGAATTGCTGTCACATGATAAGATGATTAGATATTTGCATTAACGAGCAGAGGTACAGGTGTATGTACCTAATAAAATGGCCACTGACTGTATTTGGTTGATTTCTCAATAGTTTAAATGCCAAATATTTACAGTTGATGATACTCACCTCTGAGACCAAGCAGGCGGATGCAAAATATAAATCTCTGCCATTCATAATAATCTCAACAAGAACAAATTGGTTTAATAGCCTGATTTGGCAAAGAAGCAATCAGTAATCTGTCTTAAGTATTTCCATGTCATTCACAGTAAAAATCCCACAGATGCTTCTGGGTAAGTTATGCAGTATCCGAGACAAAATATTAATCGAGTTTTTTTGGTAGAAATCTTGTTTGTAGTGGATTGTCTGACTCAACAGACCTCCGACAAAACTGGTTCTCCAAAGCATTGAACATATTTTTATAAATGAGCCAGGACAGTTGTCAATTTCAAACCACATAAAAATACAGCTTCAAAATGCTAAAACCTCTGTTACACATTTAGATATTATTAATTTTTAAAGTTTTCACACAATATTAATTGTCTTCTACTTTAATAAAACTATCAGTTCATTTTATTTTATGATTTATGGTCAATTTTTCAACATGACTTGGAGTTGTGCAGGAAAACTATCTGGATAATACACCCTGTGGTCACTTCATTAGGTACAACCACATCCACTTAAAGGCTCGATGTATTGGGCGCATCACACCCCCGTACAGCAATGTTGTAACTTGTAGTTATTTAAGTTACTATCACCTCCCTGTCAGTTTGAACCGGTCCTGCCATTCTCTTCTGACAACTCTCATTAACAATGCATTTTTGCCCACAAAACTGCTACTCACTGGATGCTTTCATTTTGTTTCTCACACCGCTGGGTTGTACCTAATAAAATAGCTGATATTAAAATAATCTTTCCAATTGAAAGTAAAGAAGAAAATTTCTTCATGAAAGCAGCACATAGAAGGATTTTACACAATTATATACATAATAATAATGATAAGGTTAATTCCATGGATAAACCATTAATATATTGCCCTGGAACCATGTCAAACACCAGGGCATTGATAGTCTACATTAAAGACACGACAACACTGGAAACATCAACCAAAAAGCTAGCGGTTGTTCCATTGTTTAGACTACTGGAAGAAATTTGCATTCTATGGCTTACTAAACAATCACACTTGTGGTAGGTAGGTCCTGTATTAAGCTATCTTCAGAACTATATTTTCTTTGCTTAATGGTCACCATTGATGTACCATCTTGACTTGGGCCTAAATGCTACTTCACATTCTGCTGCACCTGGAATAACCATGCCTCAAAGGAACTAATTTTTGCCATTGTAAAACAAACTGTAAGAGAACGAAGCCAAACAGAAGAAAGAGGAGGAAGAGCATTTTAACCCTAAAGCATCGGTGACAGCTATCTTATTCAGCAGCTTAGCAAAGAGCTCCTCAATACAACAAGTTATATAATCATAGTCACTATCACACTGTCAGGTTTTGGTGAGACCCTGAAATCCCACATCTTACAGGAGGAGCATTCCACTGCCTTAACTACTATCTTGCCAACAATTACTACACCTCTGTCTTACCAAGCTTAATTTCTAGCTTGTGCCTGTTCTTACCTAAGCCTGTTGAGTCAAAACCTGGCCACTCTAACACTGTCCACTCCACCAATGGCCACTCCAACAAAAGCCACTCTGCTTACACCTCGCTTCTTTTTATTGGCCCCTATCAAGTGCCTTAGAGATCATTGCAACTGCAGCCTGACAAAGAATATTGAAAGGAACTGAGCTCTTTTTAAATCTCCTGCTGCCTCACCAAAGAACAACTTCTTACAATGATTGAAGACCACCAGAAAATGTCATGAGGCCCCAGAATTCTTTTTCAACTTTGCACTGCCTCATCAGCTAATGACTTCCTGTGATGACTGCAGTCTCCAAAATGTTCTGAGAGGCACCATTCTTTTTTTACCTCACGCTGCCTCACCAATGAATGATGTGTTGTGATGATTGCAGTCTGCCAGATAGTTCCGAAAGGCCCTGAATTCTTTGTAAATCTAGCACTGCCTCACCAGCATACCTGGTTAGGTGCTGAGGGACTGTGTGGCCCAGACAACAGGAGTCTTAATGGGCATCGTTAATATCTCTTTGAAGCATTCATTGTCACTGTAGGCTTCAAGGCAGTCACCATCATTCTGGTGCACAAGAGAGTGACGGTAACTGGTCTAAACAATATCACCTAGTGCCTGTTCAAGTGGAAGTGTACACTTCCTATTGCACAGTCTCCCTTTTTGCGTTCACACAAAACAACACATACAATAATGAATGTGACTAAGTGGAGAGGTATCCTTAGACATAGATCACTTCTGTCCGTTATTGTAGGACTCAACTGCAGGTTGTGCAATGCTGAGCCGCACATCATTATGAACCATATAGTATCAAAATAAAGACAGAAGTGCAAGCTAAAATTGAAATAATTGCAAACCAATACCATGTCCAAGCTTTTCCACATGAATAAACAAGGCTTAACAATACAGCTTAGGTTAAGTCTTCTGTTTCGGAGTAATCCAATTTCTATGCACTAGAGTATTGCAGGCATTGCCAGTTTTATCTCAATCTGAATTATTTAACAAAAGCTAGGCTTGGATTAAAGGATCCAGCAATATTCAGTAACTAACAAGAGTGTAGTTTGAGGTGCATAAGTTTTATGTGAGTTATATACAACTGTAAACGCATAGTAGTATACCAAAATGTTTACTTTCATTCAACAATTACCAGCAAGATGGTATGTCTATTAAATTGTTATTACCACAAGCAGAAATTCAGTCTAAAATTACCACAGCATGATGCTACCTGGGTTCAATTCAAGATGACATAATGGGTTCATAATTATAAATACTCCGGAATTAATTTTGTTTGCAAATATGTCATAGAACACTTTTTCTGCAAAAGTTTATTTTCAAGGTTTCAGATATATCATTGATTTTTATTATCAATGACACATTCAAAAATATTCATATATTGCTGTTGAATAAGTAAGTGAATTCTTCTGCTCATGCCTTTATTTTAATATCAAAGGAAAAGCATACAAACTTGTTTGACAGTGGTGATTTCACCTTTCAAATACGTAGTTTCAATTCTACTTCTACCAATATAAGACAATTAACATTTTAAAATATTTGCAGATAATTGACACAATCAACTTCAAAATGAGAGAGGATTGGGACAGGGCACTCTGTCAAGTCAAACATGAGGATACTTCACCAATGATTCATGCATACAAAAGGAGTAGAACATTGTTAATGGTTTGCAAGGACTAGAGGTGCTAATGGTGGGAGGATGCAAGAGCCTCTGCTATGGAGAGGCAAGATTTATTCTTATATACTTCATTCTCAGGTAGAATATCAAAAACAGTTCATTGCCATTTGCCTGATTTCCCAGGACACGGAGAAATGTGGGAGTGAAAGGAAAATGTATTTATCACTACCATGAGGGCAAAAATCAATATTCATTATTGAGTAAAGGAGATGGGATGTTCTGTTGAAGTTGTATAAGAGATTGGAGATGCCTAATTTGGAGTATTGTTTGCAGTTTTGGTCACCAACCTACAGGAAAAATGTAAATAAGGTTGAAAGAATATGGAGAGAATTTACAAGGATGTTGCCAGGACTGGGCGACTTGAGTTACAAGGAAAGATTGAATAGGTTAGGACTTTAATCCTTGGAACGTTAAAGATTGAGAGGATATTTGAAAGAGATATGCAAAATTATAAGGTTTATAGATAAGGTAAATATAAAATCACTTTTTCCAGTGAGTTTGGGTGAGAACACAACCAGGGGTCATGGGTTAAGGGTGAAAGGTGAAAAATTTAAGGGGAACATGTAGGGAAACTTCTTCACTCAGAGGGTTGTTAGGAAGTGGAATGAACTGCCAGCAGAAGTGGTGTATGCAAGCTCGATTTCAAAGTTTAGGGGAAGTTCTGAGAGGTACATGAATGATAGGGGTATGGGTGGCTATGCTCCCTGGTGCAGGTTGATGGGGCTAGGAAGTATAAATTGTTCGGCATGAACTAGATGGGCCAAAAAGCCTGTTTTTGTGCTGTACTTTTCTGTGACTTGATGTTCTGATTCTTAAATTTCCATTATGTTAACATTAACCTATATTTTATATGACTATTATAAGCTCTGTTTCTTTATTATAAATTGATGCCCTCCATATCTATCTCAAATGTACAATTACATTTTACAATCATATTTTCTAATCTACCTTCACTAGGTATTTAAATCAACTGTAGCCTAGTTGATCATTTTGAGTTTTTAGGTTTTCAGCTCTTAGAAACATAGAAACATTGAAAACCTGCAGCACAATACAGGCCCTTCAGCCCACAAAATTGTGCTGAACATGTCCCTACCTTAGAAATTATTAGGCTTACACAAGGCCCTCTATTTTTCTAAGCTCTATGTAGCTATCTCTTAAAAGACCCTATTGTATCCGCCTCCACCACCGTTGCCGGCAGCCCATTCCATGCACTCACCACTCTCTGAGTAAAAAACTTACCCCTGACATCTCCTCTGTACCTACTCCCAAGTACCTTAAACCTGTGTCCTCTTGTGGCAACCATTTCCGCCCTGGGAAAAAGCCTCTGACTATCCACACGATCAATGCCTCTCATCATTTTGTACACCTCTATCAGGTCACCTCTCATCATCCATCGCTCCAAGGAGAAAAGGCTGAGTTCAGTCAACCTATTCTCATAAGGCATGCTCCCCAATCCAGGCAACATCCTTGTAAATATCCTCTGCACCCTTTCTATGGTTTCCACATCCTTCCTGTGGTGAGGTGACCAGGGCTGAGCACAGAACTCCAAGTGGGCTCTTCTTAAATAATTACTCAGAATTAGGCTGTTTTCTCACATGATTGGCTTGATGGTCTCCACCTGTAACAAGTGTTACTTTATTTGAATTTCTGAACCAGATCTGTACTGCTACCTCATTGTTTGATTAGAGATATATGATCTGACTGCAGAAATAGCTTTTTTTTCTGTTCTTATCTTCCCTTGGCATCATACATATTAGGTTCTACATTAAAGTTAATGTTACTTCCTTGATTTTTGGCATATGCCAATAACATGTGCTCATTCTGCCAGTTTGATCAATAGAAGTGCTCTAGTTTAAACAAAATAAATTCACTGTCAGAATCATTTCATATTTATTTAGATATAATGTCATTTTTATCATCACTGTGACATCACCTCCTTTTATACATTGCCTTGTTCATGAATGCCTGATTCAGGGTCTCGACCTGAAATAGTGACAACTCTTCCCTCCTACACATACCACCCCCTCCACACACACACACACACACACACACACACACACACACACACACACACGCACGCACGCACGCGCACACACACACACACACACACACACATACACACACACACACACACACACACACACACACACACACGTGAATTTTTACCTTTGATGCAGGAAGTTCCCCAAAGGTCACCAAACAATGTTTTGTTAAATGTTAACAAGACATCCCAACCCTTAAACAAACTCAATGCGTCAGTAAGCAGCCATATGCCCTGCTTACTCCTGTTCAACTGTGTGGTCAGGAACTTATATACTTGTTCCCTTAGTCTCCCATTTCAACAATCCTCCCCAAAATGCATCATCACACCTCTCAGAGCTAAATTCTGTCTGCCATTTTTCCTTGCCCACATTCACAGATGATCTATTTAGCATTGTAACTTGAGACAACATTTTTCACTGTCCACGATGTCACCTGGTCTGGTGATATCAGCAAACATACTAATCAGGCTAACTACATTCTCCTCTGAATCATAAATATACTTAATACAGTGTGCAACAGAGATACCTGTCTTTGACCACCATTAGTCACAGGCCTCAATCCAACAATCCACTATCACTAACTGCCTTCTTGTGGTGAACTACATATACCTGTCTGGACTGCTCCTGTGGCTCCTCCCACAGACCCCTGCTGACTGCTCCTGTGGCTCCTCCCACAGACTCCTGTATAAAGGCGATTGAGGCCTGAGCCCGGCCTCATTCTCCAGGATGTAGTGTTGTTCATTCTTCCAGTCAATAAAAGCCGATATCTAGTTTCTTACGTCTCAGAGTGAGTTATTGATGGTGCATCACTTCTACCACTGAACCAATTTTGTATCCAATTTGCCATTTCACCTCAAATCCTCTGTATCCTAATATTCCTGACTCACATACCATATAGAACCCTGTCCAAAGCTTTGTTAAAGTTCATCTATATCCTGCTTCTTTTCAATTCTCTTGGCTACCTCTGGAAAATAACTCCCACTCACAAAGTCATGTTGGCTATCCCTAATCCGTTTTTCCCTTTTCAGAGGCAACTAAATCTTGTCCGCATAGAATCCCCTCTAATACATTTCCCATCACTGCTGTAAGGATTCCTTGGTTTGTTCCCTGGTACCCTTATATGACACAACATTTGTTGTTCTCCAGACTTTAATACCTCACCTCTTGTACAAGTGATCCCTCTATAGAACTGGTCCTCACACCTAATTATCTGAAGTCCTTCCTCATGTACCTTCTGGACCCAGCAACAAAATCGTGCTCTCTTTCTGTCACTATAATCAAAATTCTGATATTATTAACACAGAGATCTGTGTTGTCCTTTTCCCTCTGCTTTTGAAATAGTTAATGGCAAATAATTTAAATAAATTAGCTGTATTTATCACCTCGCTATTCTGCAATTTAATACTTTTTAATTTAAAAATGATCAGGCACTAATGGATACAAACTGATAATATTTCAAAACATAGTTGTTCAGCTTCTATAATAATTGGCCAGAAAGAATTACTTCATTCACCCAAAAGATTTCACAAAAATCAGGTTGTAATCCATTGATTCTTCTTCCACCTGTGTCCTTCCCTAGCCCTATGGCTAGAGTTTACCTCTTGTGGAGATCTCATTGCCATCAAGGGCAGATGGGCTTTCAGATAACTAGATGTGATTTTGAGAATTCCCTTCCTGTGTATTCTTTCTCACATACTGGTGTACTATTGTCTAGATCAGAATATATGAAATAACTTAATTACTGAAAACTGCACCTGCTTCCATACAGCTATTAAGGAGCTAAGCAACACTTCTGCTGCAAATGGCAAATGGCCAAGGCAAAGTTCCAAATTATTAGCTTCAAGGTACAATATAAACTGGAGAGTATTTCAGAGGCAGACTCTTGGTAAACAAAAAAAAAGGTATGTATTTCAGCTGGTTTCTTTGACAAAAACTTAGTACTAGTTGAAATATAATCTTAATTAAGACAATATATTCTTCATACTTACTGTACATTCCTGAACCAAAAGCACTGGATGAACCAGAAGGTTCATAGTCTGCTGAGGGCTAGTTCTGTGGCATTTAAGTCTGGCAATGCAGGTCTATATAAGAAAACCAGGTATGGCTTGAGAAGGGCTATTTCAAGAGCCAAGAAACAATTCCAGGAGAGGTTAAAGGTGACAACAGATATGTATCAACCTAGTAGAGTTTGCAGGTCATTATTTTCTACAGAGCAAAACCTAACATCATGAATGGAAGCATCGTTTCACTACCAGACTAGCTCAACACCTTTTATGCCTGTTTTGAAAGGGAGAACATAACTACAACTGTGAAGATGTCTGCTGCACCCGGTAATCCTTGGATCTCGGAGGCTGATAACGGGTTGTCTTTCAGGAGGGTGAACCCTTAGAAGACGGTAAGGCTCTGAAAACTTGTGTTAACCAACTAGCAGGTGTATTCAAGGGCATTTTCAACCTCTCATTGCTGCTATCAGAAGTTCCCACCTGCTTCAAAAGGGCAACAAGTGCTCAAGAGTAGCACACACACCTATGGTGATGAAATGCTTTGAGAGGTTGGTCATGACAATATCAACTCCTGTCTCAGGAAGGACATGGACCTCTCTCATCTACCTATCGCCACAATAGGTCTACAACAGGCACAATCTCAATAGGTCTCCACGCAGCCTTGGTTCACGTGGACAATGCAAATACATACATCAGGATGCTGTTTATTGACTATAGTTCAGCATTTAACACCATCATTCCTACAGTCCTGATTGAAAAACTGCATAATCTAGGCCTCTGTACATCCTTCTGCAACTGGGTCCTTGACATCCTAACCAGAGGACCACAATCTGTTCAGACTAGAAATAACATTTCACCTCACTGACAATCAACACTGGTGCACTGTAGGGATGTGTGCTTAGCCCACTGCTCTACTCTCTCTTGTGTGGCTCAAATGCCATCAATATATTTGTTGATGATACAACTATTGTTGGCAGAATTTCAGAAGGTGACAAAAGGGCATACAGGAGCAAGATATACCAGCTAGTTGAGTGGTGTTATAGCAACAACTTCGCTCTCTACATCAGCAAGACTAAAAGGCTGATTGTATTCTTAAGGAAGGGATCACGACCTAATCCTCGTAGAGGGATCAGAAGTGGAGAGCATGAGTAATATCAAGTTCCTGGGTGTCAATATCTCTGAGGATCTAATCTGAGTGCAACATATTGTTGCTGATATAAAGAAGCCAAAATAGCACTATATTTCATTGAGAGTTTGAGGATATTTGGTTTGCCAACTAAAACATTCAAAAGCTTCTAAAAATTTATGGTGGAGAGCATTCTGACTGGCTGCAACACCTTCTGGTACAGGGGAAGGGCTACTGCACAAGATCGAAATAAGTTGCAGAAACTTGTAAAATTAGTCAGTTACATTATGGGTACTAGCCTCTACAGTATTCAAGACATCTTCAAGGAGCTGTGCCTTAGGAAGGTGGCATCCATCATCAAGGATCTCCATATCCAGGGCATGCCCTCTTCACATTGTTAAAATTGTGAAGGAGATCCCGAAGTCTGAAGGTGCACACTCAGTGATTCAGGAATAGCTTTTTTCCCCCACTGTCATCGATTATTTAATGGACGTTGAACCCACGAACACTACCTCACAATTTTTCTTATTTCTGTTTGTTTCTCTATTTATTTTAACTTAGCTCTATAAAATATATATTTATATCTATCTATCTATCTATATATATATATATATATACACATACACTTAATGAAATTCTGTCTTTCTCTCCATATATATCTATCATGTATTTCATTGTACTGCTTTCATAAAGTTAGCAAATTTTATGCCGGTGATATTAAGTCTGATTCTGATGTTTCTATGATACCCTGTGAAAGCTCTACCCAGAACATAGAACAGTACAGCACTGGAGCATACAGTACCCTTGTGTCATGATGTCTCTGCCAACCATTGTGCAAATTAAACTAATCTAATTTTGCTGCACATAGGCCACATCCCTCCATGCCCTTCCTGTTCATGTGTCTGTCTAAATATCTCTACCTGTATCATGAAAATAGTGAATGAAGGGAGAACATTATGCCCAAAAGTCAATTTTCTATTGAGCTCCAATAATACAATAGCACTACTGCAGCCGAGGCATTTAAAGCTGTTGCTAATTTCTTCTTAAATGCAGTTTAGTAGGCTAAAAGTCTTCCAATATTCAAAAGTAGCATCAATTATCAGAGATACCCACTACCCACTTCAAGCTTTCTTCTCACTGCAGCCATCGGATTAAAGGTACAAGAGCCTCAGGACTTGCAACACCAGGTTCAGGAACAGTTACTACCACAAAACCATTAGGCTGTTTAACAAAAGGGAATAATTACACTCACTTGTCCCATTATTGAAATGTTCCTACAACCAATGATCTCATTTTAAGGACTCTTTATCTAGTTATCTCATGTTTTTGTTATTTATTGCTATTTATTTATAATTGCATTTGCAGTTTATTGTCTTCTGCACTTTGGTTGAGCTTTCATAGTTACTAGTCTTTAGATTTGCTGAGTATGCCTGCAGGAAAATGAATCTTAGGTTTGTATCTGGTGCATACAGTTCTTATACTTTGTTAATAAAATTTATTTTGAACTTTGAAGTGAATTTAACAGATATGGAGGATAATTTTTCTGAGTGCTTATAACAAATGTGCTAGTAAATATCAGCTCTCATTCCATACTTGGTTTATTTTTACACATAGGACTCACCTTACTTCTTGTTATGGGCTGCTGGTAAGGAAGATTCCCTTCAAATGAAAGAAAGAGGTCAATTAACCAACTGGCTGCTGGATCAAGGAAATAAACAGAAGGATTAAATGGAGAAATTCAACCATGCTTTTTTAATAAAAGATTTAATGGAGAGCATTTGCCCAATAATTCATTCTATATTTTCTAAACCAACTGTCAGTTTAGTGAAAGTATTAATATTTTAACTCTGTTCCTTTATTTTATTTATTTCAGTTCTAATTAGCAGAATTTCTACTCAAATACTTTAGTAATTGCTTCTCCAAGATGAGTGTAGTATTCAATTAGTTGAGTTCTCAAAAATTTAAACTACATACATTTTGTTATATTGTTCTTTTTGAATCAGAGTATATGGTTACAGAAATAAATAACCTACTGAAAATTGCACCTGCTTCCATGTAGATACTTACTAAAATGGCCAAGAAAAATACCCACACTATTTCTAATGCTTAGTCCAATTTGTTCTAATGTGATATCAATGTGCACACCAACACCTGTAGTGTGAGTTAACACCATCCACCAGAGTGGAAATTATGTTGTCTTATGCTACTTCATCCAACAAAAGCAGCTTTGTTTAAAGAAACCTACCTGGAACTGGCTGTGTGTCAGTATTAGCAACTCAACTCAGGTAGGTTGCCTTTGCTCTTCGTAAATTGCTTAGATTCCTAGAGTTCCATTCCACACCTTATAGCCCCATTGACCTCCCTACAATCCCTGATCTTGATCTTGTATTCTAGGCTCTAATCACTACTCCAGGGCATAGACTTTTATATTTGGCCATATATCCCTACACATAATCAGGCCTTTAATTACCACACTTCCTTCCTCTCTTACCTCAAGCCTGTTCATTGAATTCTTCTTTACAGTAAGATCTTACAGCATGCAAAAGAAACAGGTTAAATGGTGGAGTAGATTCCAAGGCTTTGAATTAATTGAATTTTCAATGGCAGCTTCAGCACTAGAAGAACCAATGTTGCACTTCACAAATATTCTTTAGCCTGTCCTTTATGGCAGATTTCAGTTACAATAACTTATTTTTCTTTAATAATATCATCAAATAAAGCCAGAGATATTTCCATTGGCAGGTATAATTCAAAATGAATCTTGGCTTGGCAAGATCCCAAACTGTTGTGTTTTCCATTTTACATCCTCTGTCTTGTTGCAGTCAGAGGAACTGCCATAGAGACCATTTCACATGTTAGCTCTTGATTTTCTATTACAATAGGCTGAGAATGTATTTTGATTGGCTAATATTGATTAACTGTAAGGTGTCTCTGTTCTCAAGGGACAGAAGTACGTCCCAACACTACACCACCACACTTAACTCTTGTTCATTTTGGGCAGCATCCTGCTCATTTTGTACAGAGAGTCAACTCTGAGGAAAGGATTAAATAGTAAAAGTCCATAATTTGATGTGCATTGGCCAGTTGATCTCAAAGTCTGTAGGAATTATGTAATGGTATGAAGTCTAAGTATTAGTAGATCTTCACACCATTATCAACTTACTATACTTTTAATGATCACTTCCATCATCTGTGACTAGGGAGAGCTAATGATCACTGTTGCTGATTGTTGTGCACAAGATTCACTGTCAGAATCTTATTT
The DNA here is from genome assembly GCF_048418815.1 of Hemitrygon akajei. Lineage (NCBI taxonomy): Eukaryota > Metazoa > Chordata > Chondrichthyes > Myliobatiformes > Dasyatidae > Hemitrygon > Hemitrygon akajei. Next base: position 114,647,156 of record NC_133125.1, read on the forward strand.
TAGTCAGACCTGGACAACAATTTGAAGGTGACCTACTGATAGTATACATTCTCGTGGGTCATCAAAGATAGCTGTGCAGACTCATTGGTGAAGAGAATAGCCTTTGAGCTGCTAGCCTGTAGCCATGTAGGAACATAGTGCTAGGATAACAGATGTCACCAGCATGACTCTTAGCCAGAAATACTGGGACATAGGACTGTAGACACAAACTCCATGAATAATTTTTTACATGCATTTTGCTTTTTTGCTTTGCTATAAATATATTTCACAGGCAGCAAAGAGTATTTTAATTGTGCAGTGATAAGTCATCTTCATGTGGCAGCTGCTGGCATTGCTGCATCACCATTAATTAGAAAATTTGCTTATATTATGTATGCTAAGTGAGCATGCTTAAGCAAAATGTTAATAATACTTGCTCGATGAGTGATCCATTTATGGCCTCAAAGTAGCAGATGATTTCAAAATAATTAAACTATTAAACTGATACATTCACTGGCATATTATCCTGTTGCCATTTGCACTTTGATTTTTTTTACACATGGGGGTTGGTTGCTTTTCTTTTGAATAGGTTCCATAGATTTCTTTGTTTCATAGATGTCTAAAGAAGATGAATCTCAGAGTTGTTTACCACATGCATACTTTGATAATAAATGTAGTTATGAACTTCGAACTTTAATAATTGCATCTAGTGCAATGGTGAAATCTGATTGCTTGTACAGGAAAGCATAACACAAGATTGATCAGATCAGCACAGTAAGATATGTAAAATGCAGTGCTTCCAGAAATGACCCTTCATGAGCTCTGCTGCATTGCATACCATAATGTCTGAGCTTAGATAAACCTCATCTGGAGCCTCAGAGGAACTCTCATTTCTCATTGCTAAATGACTATGAACTGTACTAGCTTGAAATTAGTTGAATTATGTACAAGCTTTGAAAAGTGGGTGAAGTTTGAATTATGCAGAGTGTGTAAGAGACAGATATGCATATAAGCCATGAGTTTTGATTGAAAAGGATGGTGGAATACTTAATGATGTTAGTGTGAGTGGGTAAGTGCAGACAGGAAGAGATTACTTTTGAAGATCAGCTCATACATCGTATCACTAAGAACATTGAACTTCTTTGAGATTCTAAGGGATTTTGTGAGTGTGGTCCCCTACACTGCTAGTTGTCTCACTCCAGTGTATTTTGTATGGCTGAAAGACCCGCAGGCACCCGTTAGATACAAGTCAACGACTCCATTGAAACCCATTCTGAGAAACCAGAAATCATGAAGCTTTTACTCATCTGTATTATTTTCATTTGGCAAATCACAAATGCCTACAAATTGATTTATACCACCTGCCATAGCTACAAAAGATGCCCTCATTAAACTGTGCAGGGTTGTGCAATGTGATGAAAACCAATTACAAATTTAAATGCCTTTCTCATGTAATAAGATAAACAACATGCTGATTAGGATTAGCAGGATGCTGAAATTATAATACATACGCAGCACAAATTTGGTGAATTGCTTGCATTGGATCAAGTGGAGACAGGCTAACTGTAGAGTATATAATGATCCCAGACCCATATTAGATCTAATGAGTTTGCTTCAAATGCATTGTTATATTGGGTTAAAAGTATTACCCTCACAGTAAATAGTCCATATCTGATACAATTCAAATAAAGTGGCAATACTCACCCACAAAAGCAACCTCACTGATTCGAGCCCATTATTAGTTTTGATCTAATTTGCCTCTTAAAAAGTATAAGAATTGAAATACTTTAATTTGCCCCTGGCTTTGTTGCAATAACGCACCCTTTTTCCTTTGCCAATTTCTGTCAGCTACCATCTATCATTGTTTAGTTTATAAAGGGCTGTATTTACTTTCAGGTTATTTGTCATAGTCTGAGGGCCTAGCCAATTTTTTTTTGTTCCAATTCCTTTTGTACTTTGTTAGTCAAAAACAAAACAATCAAAAGTTAGCCAGAGACTGAAGCATGCTTTATTTTTGAAAGGCCCTATAATCCAGCCAATATTGAAAAGACAACGAAAATTAAAATGTATGTGGAAAATAAAAGAAATTGTAAGTTAAATAAACAGTTTTGAATAATAATAATTACTAGGGATTGGCTCATGTTTTATCAAAATGATCATTCTTATAATGATGTTCCTGAGCCTGTTGTAAAAGTAATAGGTTTACATAGCTTTAATTTTATTTTTTGATGGAATTCAATTCTTTTGTTTTTCTTGATCAGTTCACTGCAGAGGAAACATCTCCACTTCACAAAGGAAAACACTGCAGATTCTGGAAGTCTGAAAGAAAATTATTGGGAATGTTCAGCAAGCCAGGCAGCATCTTTAGAGAGAAATTAGATTAAATACCCTTTCAAAAAGGTCTCTTCTTATTGCTCAGTTTGGTTCATAACATAAAAGAGGAGAGTGAGAATAAGGACAGAGGCAGCCAAGTTGCTAGACACAATTGCTGATGGAAGAGACCACAGCAAAACATTACTGTGGAAGTTTGAGACTCATGGACAACGGACAAGATTCCTTTACCTTAAATTGGGTATTAATGCCAAGACTATTTTGTATTCCACATCTTACTTGTATTCCACCAGTAAAGGAACTCCCTGAGTGTTGTTGTGTAAAATGGTCAAACACCACAGAGGCAGCAGCAGAGATGAGGACTGAACACAGGTCCCAGTGCTATAAAGAAGTCACACTGCCTGCTGCAACATGGTGTTGTCCTATATAACCTCCTCTATCACTGTGGTCTGCATTTTTCATACTCTGTGATTTATCTCCTTACCCATGACATTTCCATGTTGACATACTTTTACACACCTTAAAACATTTAATTATCATTTACTTTTAAAAATCTGCTCATGTTACTATAGACTTTAATATAATTTATAATTATGTATTAATCATTATGGTTGGTTTCATGTTATTCATCTGCAGTATTATTCTATATACTCATATTATCTAAGTATATGATGCTACTCGCTCCGCTACCCGCTACTTTTAGAGCAGAGAACAGTACAGCAATGGGCAGGCTTTTTGACTCATGATGTTGTGCTATTCTTGACACCAATTTACACTAAATATCCTCCTGTGTATCATCTATAATCCTTCCATATCCTCTGAAATTCCAGGAATCTACAAGGTTCCACTCCTAACCATTGTAACCCACTCCAGGCAAGAATCCCTCTCTACATGAAGATCTTATCCCTCACTTTGCCTTTAAACTCCCCACCTCTTCACCTTAAAAACATGTCCTCTAATGTTTGTCCTTTCCTCCTGATGAACAGATTTTGACTGATTACCTTATCTATGCCTCTCATAACTTTAGAAACCACTATTATACCTTTGTTGCTGTAGATAAAACAACTCAAGTTTATCCAACCGTTTCTAGTTCATACCTTCTAATCCAGACAGTAACCTGGTAAGCCTCATCTGTACTATCTCCACATCGTTCCTGTAATGAGCAATCAGAGCTGCATACAGTACTCCAACTGTGATCTGACTAAAGTTTTACATCACAGCAGCATGACTATCCTGTTCTTATACTCAACACCCCCACCAATGAAGACAAGCATTCCATATGCCTTCTTTATCATCTGATTTATTTGCACAGCTATTTTCAGTAAACCAAGGACCTGGACTTCAAGATCCCATTTTATCTCTATACTTTAAAGAGGTCTATCATTTGTTGTAGATTCCCTGCTTCTCTCTGACTTCCGAAAGCGCTACAGTTCACACTTCTGTGATTTCAACTGCACCACTACTTCACTGCCCAAATCTATAACTGATCTATACTCTACTGTATTCTTTAGTTATTTACGCTGTCCACTACTCCACCAATATTAGAGTTATCTACATCTTGCAAATTCACGTATCTACATTTCCAATCAAGTCATTGATATCTATCACAAAAAAGCAAAGGATCCAGCATTGATCCTTGCGAAACACCACTTGTCACAAACTTCCCACCTGAGTAACAGTCCTCCACTCACATTCCCTGTTTTCTTGGAGCAAGACATTTCCAAATACAAATTTGCAATTCATCATGGAATCCATGAATATTTATTTTCTGATGAGGGCATGAGGGCATTCTGAAATGCCTTACTAAAGTCCATGTAGATAATATCCACTGCCTTACCCTCATCAAGCACCTTTGTTATTCAAAGAACTAATTTAAGGTTGTAAGGCATTGCCTGCCCTACACAAAGACACACTGACTATGCCTAAATGGGTCTTTCTTTTCCAAATGTGCATAAATCTTTCATACAAGAGTCCTCTTTAACATCTTCTCTACCACTGACATGAGGCTTTCTTGGTCTATTATTACCTGGGTTATCTCTATTACCCTTCTTGAACAAAAGCACAACATTATTTTCCAGTTCTAACCTGGCCTGTTACTAGTGAGGGCATATAAATCCTACTCAAAGCACCAGCAAGCTCCTTAATCGTTTCTTTCAATATTCTGAGATATGTACCATTAGGCCTGAGAGACTTAACCAAACTAATGCTTTTCTGAAGATCCAGCATTATCTCCCCTTTACTCTTAAAATGTTCCTGTACCTTAGCTTGCCCCATACTGTTTGTACTATCATCTACTTCCTTCTCCTCACTTAGTACATCAACCACTTGTTTCTAACTTCAAGCACAATTTCACTCCTGTATCCTTGATTGGACTACTCCCTCCTTATATATTGTCTTTTCTTAACATAAGTACTGCATAAAATGCTTTTGGATTATTCATGACCTTGCTTGCTAGGGAGGGATACTTCATTGTCTCTTTTGGTCTTCCTAATCAACTTTTGAGCAATTTCATGCTATCTTTGTATTCCATAAGGTCTCAGTCTGAATTTAGCTTCATAAATCTTATATGTGCTTCCTTATTCTTCTTGACTATATTTAGGACTTTTCAGGTCATGCAAGATTCCCTTACCATCCTTGTCTTTGCTCCTTACCGTAATATACCAATCCTTAGCTCTGCTCAGCTGATCTTTAAACGAATACCAAATATCAGGCATCAATTTGTCTGACAGCAGCTGGTCCCAATTAATGCCTCTTAGCTCCTGTTTTATTCTGTTGTTATTTGCCTCTTCCTAATTTAGCACCTTTTGCAAAATCCAATTTTATCCATGCTCACATCTATCTTAAAACGCAATGCATTGTGGACACTATTCCCAAATTACTCACCCGCTATCTTTTCCGTCACCTGACCTGGCTCATTTCCCAAAACAAGGTCCAGTACATTCTCTCTTCCAGTTGGATCCTCCACATACCGCTTCAGAAACCACTCTTGGATGAAATAACAAAGCTTTGCTCCATCTAAGCTTTTCATATTAAAAAAGTTCCAATCAATACAGCAGAAGTTGAAGTTCCCACAACAAAAACCTATTGTTTCAGCACCTTTCCATAATCTGTTTACTTATCTGTTCCTCCATCTTTCATAGCTATTGAATGGCCTGTAGTATAATCTCATCAACATAATTGCAACTATCCTATTTCTGAGCTCCAGCCTTTATTGCCTCTCAGATGAGCCTCCCAGTTTGTCCTCACTGACTACAGGTGTAACGTTATTTCTTATCAGTAAGGCAATTCCTTCACTTCTTTTACATCCCCCTTTATCGGGTTTAAAGCAACAAAACCCTGGAACATTAATCTGCTGGCCCTGTCTCTGACAAAACCAGGTTCAAAGCACTAAGTTCAAAGTTCAAAATAAATTTATTACCTCAGTACGTATATGTTGCCATATACTACCTTGTCATTCATCTTCTTGAAGGCATTTACAGGAAAGTAATGAAAAAGTACAATTTATGAAACACTACACATAGGCGAAGACTAACAAACAACCTACGTGCAAAAGAAGCAAATAGTGGAAAATATTAATACAGAGAACATGAGTTGAAAAGAGCCCTTAAAATGGAATCTGTAGGTCATAGAATCAGTTCAGAGGTATGGTGAGTGAAGATATCCTTGCCAATTCAAGAACCTGATTGTTCATAGTTGTTCCTGAATCTGGTGGTGGGTGTCCTAAAGTTTCTGTACCTTCTGCCCAGTGGTTGCAGTGAGCAAAGAGCACGGCCTGGACAGTAAGGTTCTTTGATGATGAATGCCGCTTCTTTGTGGGAGGGCATCAATGTACTCAATGGTGGGGATGGCTTTGCTTATAGTGGACAGGGCTGTATCAACTATTTTCTGTAGTGTTTTGCTTTCCTAGACATTGGTGATTCCATACCAGGCCATGATGCAGCCAGTTAGGATACTCTCCACTCTGCATCTATTGGAGTTAGTAAAAGTGTTTGGTGGCATTCCAATTCTATGTAAGCTTCTAAGAAAGAGAAACAGTTCTGCTTCCTTTGTGATGGCATTTATATGCTGGTCCCAGGACAGACATTTTGATATATTAATGCCAAGGAATTTAAAGCTACTAACACGCTCCACCTCAGTCCCTGAATGAGAACGGGCTCATACACCCCCAGCTTTTTCCTCCTGTTGTCAATAATCAGTTCTTTGGTTTTGCTGATGTTGAAAGAGAGGTTATTGCTGTGGCACTACACAACCAGGTTTTAAATCTCCCTCCTACAGTATATGCTGATTCATCATCTCCTCTAATGTGGCCTATGATAGTGATGTCATCAGCAAACTTAAATTTGGCAATGGAGCTGTACTTTGTCACACAATCATAGGTATAAAGTGAGTAAAGCAGGGGGCTAAGCACACAGCCTTGTGGTGCAGCTGTGCTAATGGTGATTGTGGAAGAGATAGTTTTGCCAATCTGTACTGACTGGTGTGTGTCTCTGAGAGTCCAGTTGCACAGAGAGCTATGGAATCTAGTTTTTGGTGCTTAGTGATGAGATTCAAGGGAATGATAGTATTGAATACCGAGCTGTTTTCCATGAAGATATATGCATCTTTATTGTCCAGGTGTTCCTGAGCTGAGTGAAGAGCCAAAGAACTAGCATCTGCTTGTGGCAGCAGACAAATTGGAATGGATCCAGGTCGCCACTCAGGCAACATTTGATATGATTCATAAACAACCTCCCTAAGCTCTTTATCAGTGTGTATGTAAGTGCTACTGGATGATAGTTGTTGAGATATGTCACCAGGTTCTTCTTGGGCACCAATATGATTGAAGCCTGCTAGAAGCAGGTGAGTACCTCAGAGAGATGAAGTGAGAGGTTGAAGATGTTCATAACACTCCAGCCAATTGATTAGTACGTGTCTTCTCTGCAGCTAGGTACAACATCTGTCCACATGCTTTCCATGGATTCTTTCATGTTGGCCCCAAAGACTGTGATCATAAGGTTGTCAGGGGCTGATTGTGAAGGAGCCTCCATGTCCTTTCAGTCAAGATGAGCATAAAAGGCTTTGAACTGATCCGGAGTGAAGCCTTGTTTTAATTTATGTTGCTTGGTTTTGTTCTTCTAGGAAGTAATGGCATTCAAATTTTGCCGTAATTGTCAAGGATCTCTCTGAGATTGAAGTTTAGTGTGGAATTTTGCATATGAGATGGGCTTCTGGAAATAATATCTAGATCTCTTATACTTCCATGACTCACTAGTCCTAAATGCCACCAATCTACACTAGCATATTTCGAATGTCTTGGTTCATACAGGGCATCTTGTTGAGGAAGATCTTTAATGATTTTGTGGTGACACACTTATCTATGAGTATTTTCATTAATCCCGTGACAACAATTGCATATTCATTCAGGTCCTCTGATGAGTCCTTGAATATGACCCAGTCCACCAACCCAATGCAGTTCCGCAGCCGTGCCTCTGCCTCACCTTACCACCTCTTTGTCTCTGTATTGCAAAAACATTATCATTCCATGCACAGACCAAATCTCAAACTTCAACATCCTTATCCATAATACTCCTAGTGTGGAAATAAATACATTGCAGTCCATCCGTCCCACCGTGTTTTTTAGTATGCCCCTTTCTGTCCTTCTTTTCAGTCTTGTTTATCATATCATCTTTTTTGTCCTCAGTCCTACCACCTCTTGCCCTGCTGTTGTGGTTGTAATTCCCCTGCCACTCAGATTAAGATCTTCTAGGTAGCACTAGCACTAGTGAGGATTGCTTTCCCTCCAATTCAGATGCTAACTATCTTATTGTGCAGATCTCATCTGCCTTGGAAGCGAGCTTAGTGAGGAAGCAGATCCTTCCTGCACCAGATAATTAGCCATGTATTGAATTGTATCATGTATCTACATCTCTCATTACTAGTGTGGTGAACTACATATACCTGTCTGGACTGCTCCTGTGGCTCCTCCCACAGACCCCTGCTGACTGCTTCTGTGGCTCCTCCCACAGACCCCTGTATAAAGGCGATTGAGGCCTGATGCCCGGCCTCATTCTCCAGGATGTAGTGTTGTTCATTCTTCCAGTCAATAAAAGCCGATATCTCGCTTCTTACGTCTCAGAGTGAGTTATTGATGGTGCATCAACTAGCGGGTGGAAAAGGTAGTTATTCAGAGATTGCAACCCTAGTAGTGCTACTTTTTAACCTAGTTCCCTAAAATCATTTATCAGGACTTCACCCCTGCTTCTGCCTCTGTCATTGGTACTTACAGTATATGAACCACAACATCTGGCTACTCACCCTCCTCTCTCAAAATCTTCTGCCTATTCACCTAGGACCAGGGAGGCAACATACCATCCCGCAGTCTCAACTGAGGTCACCAAAATGCCCATCTGTCCCACCTACTGTTAAGTCCTCTAACATTATCACTCTGCCTGACTGCAGCCTTTCCTTCTTCGGCACAGAGACAGGTACAGGGCCACTGGTGATTGCCTCTAAAGTATCTAAAGGAATATACCTATGTACTCTGAAGTCATAATTTAACCTGTTATTCTTTAATGTTGCAATCATATACTATAACAGTACAAGTTAAAAATTTGACTTGGGTTGACATTCACCTTTTTTCTATAATTTTAGAAATCTAAGCCATCTCTGTGCCACTTATGTTTAGCCTATTTCAGTTTCTCCAAGTCAATATCAAGCATGAAGACAGCAGGGAAGGAATTAAAATGGCAGAGTTGATTTAGCCAACAGTACAGATATAAATTCCTCCATTTGGCACAATTTTAATGGTGATGAGACTCTTCAAGAATAACATTCCAGTTGCTAACAGATGGAAGAGTAATAACAGCATACAATAGTTTCCATGGTAGTCTGAAAGCTGCAAATGATGAAGGATAGACTGAGATGTAAAATTTCCCAATAACAATCTGGACCTTTCTATTCTCAGCAGAGCAGAAGGTATTATTTTTCTAGAATATCTCTCCACTTCTTTTTCTCCAAGCCAGTTGCTCCAGAATGCAACATTTTTGGCCCACTGATGGGATGATGAATAAAAGATGTCACACACTTGGTGCTTCTGGTATGACATGCAGAACTTGTCAAATTTATGAACTTTGCTATGAACTTTCACCTGCCCTTTAATTCACTTGAACTACTTCTGCCTCTTTTTTCTCCTTTCTAAGCTGTTCATCCATTTAAAGCAGGGGTGTCAAACTCATTTTAGGTCACGGGCCGGATTGAGCAAAATGCAGCTTCATGCGGGCCGGATCAGTCGGACACGTGCGAACGCAGCTTTCGTTGCCTCCGTTTTTTCAGCCTGCTCTCATGTGTCTCAGTCTCTGCTATAACTACAAAGTGTTTCACTTTACAAATTCCATTTCTTATGAAGAAGACTGCCGAGCAAGACTGCCGAATAAACACTAAAAACCCTGAAAACCTGGTACCTGAATAAACTCAGCATTAGCCATATCATACGCCATAGGCGCTTTGATTACTGGGGCCAGCTTTAATAGTAATTAGATATTATCTCGCGGGTCAAAGATAATTCCACCGTGGGCCTTGAGTTTGACATATACGATTTAAAGAATCAAATTAACTGTTTACATTTGCTACAAAACCACTGACTCCCAAAGCTACACAGACTACACCTCTTCTTAACTTGTCTCCTGTAAGGATGGTCTCCCTTTCATTCAGTTTCTCCATCCCATCTGTTTTTGTGATGAGACTTCCCACACCAGATTGTCTGAATTGCCTTTCTTTATCAAGGGACATCGTTTTCTCTGTTTTGTGGTTGACGTAGCCATCATCTGTATGTCTTCTGTTTCCTGAACTTCTATTCTTACCCCTCAGAGCAAAGATAGAGTTCCCATGGTCCTTCCCTTTCACTCCACTGGCCTCTCCATCTGGTACATCATACGTCGTCCTTTCTTCCAGCTGCAATATTATCCCACTGCCAGTAACAACATTCCTTCCTTATTTCTAGTTCTTCTTTTCACAGGCACTAACCTCTTCATGACTAGCAGGTTCATTCATCCCTCCCTGTCCCTCTCACTCTGTCTCTCACTTTTTTTCCTTACCATCATAAAAGGATCTAAAGAGCTCTTCCAGGAGCTACTCCTGCAAACACTTCTATTGAATTTAGTCCTCTTGTTGTGGCCGAATATCCAAGACCAAGTTCTGACTAGGCAATGCTTTGCTGAGCATTTTCATCCTGTCCACAGTGGCCATCTTGATCTCCTGAGTGAAAGCCAATGCAAATTCTTTCTCCACTCCTACATCAACCTATCTGTTCTCAGTAACCTCCACTGCCAGGGTGAGGACAAATGCAAACATACTCCTCTCACTCATCTAAAGCCCAACAGCAAGAACATTGAATATTTCACTCTCAAGTAACCTTCTCCTCTTCTTTCCCTTTATCTTTCCATTGGATCCATACAGATTCCTTTGCTCACCCCTTCTTTCCAACAAATGCAACTCCTCCCTGGCCCTCTGTAACCCAGTTTCCTTCGCCATCCACACTGGTCAATCTGCCTGCCATCCACATATTCAACATTCTTGGATACCTGTCCCCTTCTCTCCCCTCCATCTCCATCTGCAATGAATCCCAGCCTTATCCGGTCCCAACATATTGATGCAACTATAAAGAAGGCAAGACAGTGACTATACTTCATTAGGAGTTTGAAGAAGTTTGGTATGTCAACAAAAACACTAAAAATCTTCTAGAGATGTACCGTGGAGAGCATTCTGACAGGCTGCATCACTATCTGGCATGGGGTGGGGTGGGGGGGGGGGGGCGCTACTGCACAGGACTGAAAGAAGCTGCAGAGGATCATAAACTTAGTCCACTTCATCTTGGATACTAGCATACAAAGTATCCAGGATATCTTCAAGGATCAGTGTCTCAGAAAGACAGTGTCCATTATTAAAGACCCTCAGCACCCAGGGCATGCCCTTTTCTCACTGTTTCCATCAGATAGGAGTACAGAAGCCTGAAGGCACACACTCAGCGATTCAGGAACAGCTTCTTCCCCTCTGCCCTCTGATTCCTAAATGGATATAGAACCCATGAACACTACTTCACTTTTTAAATAAATATTATTTCTGTTTTAGCACAATTTTTAATATATTCAACATACCTATACTGTAATTGATTTACTTATTTATTTAATTTTACTTTTTTTTCCTTCTATTTTATGTATTGCATTGAACTGCTGCTGCTAAGTTAACAAATTTCATGACACATGTCGGTGATAATAAACCTAATTATGATTCTGACGTTCATTTTCTTACCAGATTCTGCAATCTGCTACCCTTTGTTTTCTCCACCAATCACCTCCCAGCTTCTGTCACTATTCTTTCCACAGCTCCCCCCGCCTCGCCCACCACAGCTCCATTTGTTGTTCAAAGCTTCCTCTTGTGGATCCACCTATTATGTGTCATCACTCACACTCCCACTCCCACTACCACTACCACTACCACTCCCACTCACACTACTGTAAGTACTGATTATATCTCCATTACACTCAGTTCTCAATCCTTAGGCAGGGTCTTAACCCAAAATATTGACTATCTCCACAGATGCTGCCTTTGTGTTTCAGCTATCATGCCCTCGTCAGTGCTCGAGTCCACTGCTGATGGCCCAACAGAGTGAAACTTCTATCTTGCTGTCACCAATATATAAAACATCACACGAATCAAATTAATTAACCCTGAAAATGCACACAGGTGACAAAATCACAATAGATTCTGCAGATGTTGGAAATCTTGAGTAACACACACTAAATGGTGGAGGAACTTAGTAAGTCAGGCAGCATCTCTGCTGAGAAATGAACAGTTGACACTTCAGCCTGAGACTCTGCAATAGGACTGGAAGAGAAGCGGGCAGAAAGCAGAATAAAAAGACTGGGGAGGAGATAGTTGACAGGTGATAGGTGGAAGACGTAAAGGGCTGAGGAGGGCAGAATCTAATAGGAGGGTTTAGTGGGCCATGGAAGAGGAAGGAGGAGTGGAAGCAGAGGGAGGTGAGGGCAGATGAGAAGAGAAGGGGTGAGAGGGTGCTCCGAATGGGGAATGAAAACAGAGAGAGAGTGTTAGGGGGAAAATTACCAGATGTTAGAGAAATCGATGTTCATGCCATCAGGTTGGAGGCTACACAAATGGAATATGAGGTGTTGTTCTTCCAACCTGAGTTTGGCCTCATCATGGCTGCAGTGGAGGCTATTACGGACATGTCCGAATGGGAATGTAAAGTTGAATTGAAATAGGTAGCTACTGTGAAATCCTGCCTGACTTCTGGTTAAGATGGCGGTAGCTTAAGTCGCTAAAACTATTGCTCCGCTCCATTTCATATACCTGCATTTATTTCTTACTCTTCCTCCCACTATTGAAGTTGCTGGCTACACAATGAGTGTATCTAAGCCTAAAAAATCGGCAAAAAAAGACACTCCATCGGGAGCAAGCTTGAGTGAAGTTGTGTCGCTGTTAGAACAAACCCGACAAGATATGTTTTCTCAATTTAGTTCGTTGGAACTGAAACTGGATAAAATCAACTCGACACTGGAGAATCACGCTCAACGTTTATCACATGTTGAAGAAGTCACGGAGAAACTAGACCTTCTTTGTAAAGACCTGGAAAGAGTTTGCTCTACTCTAAAGCAGCATAATAGCAAGTTAACTCTTAAAGTTATGGACCTTGAAAGCAGGAGTAGACGCCAAAATCTTCCAATTCTCGGCTTGCCTGAGACTGTTGAAGGGGGATCTCCTGTCGAATTTTTCTCAAACTTCCTATGTGAGATTTTTGGAAGCAAATTACTTTCCAGTCCTCCAGAGATTGATTGAGCGCACCATATCTTTACATCTCGCTCAGCGGATGGCCAGAGACCGCGTCCAGTGATAATTCGCCTCCATCATTACCAAATCAAGGACTTACTAATTAAAGAAGCTCGCCGATGTAAAACGCTTCAATATAAAGGTCATGCTATCCGTTTAGTAGAGGACTATGCACCTCAAGTTATGAGTCAACGTGCTGAATACAGAGGAGTAATGAAAGTTCTCTACGATCGTGGACTTCATCCGTCTCTTGCCTATCCAGCCCAGCTCCGAATGAAGCTTAGGAATGGTGATTTTAAACGTTTCGATTCAGTTGCAGAGGCGCAGACCTTCATTGATAGCCTATCTGCTACTTCGAGTTCCTCAGATACGATATGATATGATTTTTTTTTCTTTTCAGCCTTTTTCATTTCTGTTTAGATAACGGTTATTTTTTTTCTAATATTCTAATCTTTATTTCTATCTTTTTCATTATCTATTTAACTCAATATATTTCTATGCGATGGATTTCTATTTTTCAGTATGGACATTTTCATTTTCCTTCAATAGAGCTGATTGTGAAACTATATAATTAGACACCTCCTAAAGGTCTTTGGAGACTTTATTTCTAAATGGAGTCAGTGTCACATTAAAAAATTGATATCGATTCGTGAATGTGACAACATCCTTGAGTGCTTTTTTTTCTTTTCAGACTTCAGTCTCCAATTTCTACAAATCTTGATATTTTCATTTTTTAATTTAAAATATAGCTGTTGTCGCATCTATTTAATTAGTAGCTTAATTATGTTGCATTGTCCTATTGAAGTGTTTTTTTTCCCCATTTTCTCAATTTTAGTTTCTATCTTACATAATTTTAGTTCTTTAAAGGTGATGTTTTTTTTTCTCTCTCCAGTTAGATTATTTTAACCTTAAGCAGCAGTTGATGCTATACCTTTAAACTCAGTTTCGGATTTGGATCAAATTCCACTCAAATGGATTTTTCTTTGGTGGTTTTTTTTCCTGTGTTTCAAGATGCTATTTGTGTTTTTTTCTTATTTTTATGATTCGGTTAGATGACTTATTTTGACGTTAAAGTTATTTTTCTGTATAATTGGTTTTATAGATTATCTTTTTGTCGGTTTATCAACTCTAGCGGGAAAGTTGGGGTAAAGTTTTTTTTAGACCATTATTATACTTTAAGATTTACAAACTTTGAATGTATTGTTTTTTCTTGTTAAGGTAAATCTTTGTTTGTAACTCTTAAAGCTTTTTGGTGTTTACTTCCATTACTGTATGTTGGAGTGGAGATAATTAAGATGTTACCTAATTGGAAGTCCAGTAGGGGGTTAGTTTTTCTCGGGGAGAGCTTGCTGCTTTATATTTGCAGCTTTCTTGTTGTAGGTTTAGAGGGTGTGGGTGGGAACTCCAATGTTAATATTATATATGGAATTTTGACATATTTGTACTATACAGGATGTAATTTCATCCTGTTTTTTTCTTCTATACTTTTGCCCCAGAATTACATATAAATTTCAGACATGGTTTAATGCCTGCTATCCTTTTTTTTCTTATGTTCAATGGTTAGTGCATTGAACTTTGTCAGCTGGAATGTTAAGGGTTTGAATCATCCCGTTAAAAGGGGGAGAGTGTTTGCACATCTTAAACAGCTTAGAGCAGAGGTAGTCATTTTACAAGAAACAGATATTCGTCACTCAGATAATTCTCGTTTTATGGCACGATGGGCAGGACAACACTTTCATTCAACTTTTCAAGCCAAGACGAGGGGTGTTTCAGTTCTTATAAACAAAAATGTTTCTTTTGAGCTTCATAATAAGATATCTGATCCTAATGGTCGTTTTATTATTGTTTCGGGGAAACTTTATAATACACGGGTGGTCTTAGCCAACCCTTATGCTCCTAACTCGGATGATGTAGGGTTTTTTGACCGTTTTTTTTCTTCATTGCCGGAACAAAGTTCACAATCTCTTATATTGGGTGGTGACTTTAACAGTTGGCTGGATCCAGTTTTGGACAGACCTTCTTCTATCCCTAGACAATTAAGTAAATCTGCTTTATTTATTCAATCTTTTCTTTCTAATTATGGAATATCTGATATTTGGCGTTTCTTTCATCCACATGAAAGAGATTACTCCTTTTTCTTACAAGTTCACCATACATTTACTAGAATCGACTATTTTTTAATTGATAATCAATTGATCCCATCCGTCCGTTCTTGTGACTATAAGAGTATATTGATTTCAGATCATGCCCCACTTACATTGTCCATAGTTCTTCCTGGCCTCCCTCAAGTAAATAAACACTGGTGTTTTAATCCAACCTTGTTGTCGGATAACGACTTTGTAAAATTTATGGAGGATCAGATAGCTTTCTTTTTAAAAACTAATGCACTACCTGAAACCTCTAGTCAGGTGGTTTGGGACGCAATGAAAGCATATCTAAGAGGTCAAATAATTTCCAACACAGCAAATTTGAAAAGAAAGACTCACAAAGAACGATTAGAACTGATCAATCAGATTAAAGCTATAGACCAATTATATGCCCAGGTCAAGGATCTGGAGTTATATAAGAAAAGAATGGAACTTCAAACTAAATTTAATCTTATTTCTACTTATCCGATTGAACGCCAACTTTTGGGCAGTCAGAGTAAGTTCTATATTCATGGGGATAAATCTGGTAATTCCTTAGTTAACCAACTTAGGCACTCTAAAGCAAAACAACACATCACTAAAATTCGAATGAGTAATGGGAATATTAGTGTGGACCAGTCTGAAATTAATGATACATTCAGGAATTTTTACTCTCAACTTTACACCTCTGAATCCTTTAACGGTAATACTACTGTTATGCAATTTTTAGATAGTTTAAATATTCCTCAACTTTCTTCTGATCTTAAACATAAATTGAATGAGCCATTATCCTTAGAGGAAATATCCTCTGCTATTTCTGCTTTGCAGCCTGGTAAATCTCCTGGTCCTGATGGGTTCTCTACAGAATTTTATAAATCATTTTCCTCATTGCTCTTATCCCAACTTAGTTTAGTTTTTTCTGATTCTTTCAAACAAAATAAATTGTCTGCATCATTTGATGAGGCTTGTATCATTCTTTTCGCGAAAAAAGGCAAGGATCCATTAGAATGTGCTTCATACAGGCCGATTTCTCTATTAAATGTAGATGCTAAAATTTTAACTAAAGTTTTGGCCCATAAGCTGGAGACTATTTACCCTTAATTATCTCTGAGGATCAATCTGGCTTTATTAAAAATTGCCTACCCTTTTTCAATATTAGACATCTTTTTAATATTCTATATTCATCTTCATCAGGGACCCCTGAATGTGTTATCTCTCTTGATGCCGAAAAGGCATTTGATCGGGTGGAGTGGCACTATTTATTTGAGGTTTTAGAAAAATTTGATTTTGGATATAATTTTATTAAGTGGATTAAGTTACTATATTCCCATCCAATTGCATCAGTTTTGACTAATTCCCAGCAATCCCAACTGTTTGATCTTAAGCGTGGCACCCAACAGGGATGCCCTTTAAGTCCTCTGTTATTTGATTTGGCTATCGAGCCATTGGCAATTACGTTTCACAGTTGTACTGAACTGACTGGGATCTGGAGGGGTGGTTTTGAGCACAAAGTCTCTCTATACGCCGATGATTTGTTACTTTTTATATCAAACCCAGCCACCTCCTTACCTTTGTTGTTTTCACTTCTCAATAAATTTAGTCAGCTATCCGGATAGAAACTTAATCTACATAAGAGTGAACTTTTTCCAATAAATAAGGAAGCACAAGAATTAGAATTTCACAATCTCCCTTTTAAAGTAGTAAACAATTGTTTTACTTATCTTGGTATTATCGTAACAAGGAACTATAATTGACTGTTGGATGAGAATTTCAATAATCTTTTAAATTTTACAAAACAGAGATTAGCACAGTGGTCACCTCTGTCCATGTTTTTAATTGGGTGAATTAATGTAATTAAAATGTCTATCCTCCCTAAATTTTTATACTTATTTCAATCTTTACCTATATTTATTCCTAAAGTTTGTTTTGATTCTTTAGATTCTATTATCTTGTCATACCTATGGAAGGGTAAACAGCCCAGACTCAATAAAGCTCACCTCCAAAAGCCTAAAAGAGAAGGTGGCTTGGCGTTGCCTAATTTTCGTTCATATTATTGGGCAGCCAATATTCGTAATATTATCTTTTGGTCCTAATTTTATAACCAGTCTGTTTGTCCAACATGGGTGGCAATGGAATTAAACGCTTATAAGAAATTATCTATTCCAGCTTTACTTAGATTTGTTCTTCCTTGCCAATTGCCAAAATCTATTATTAATCCTGTAATCAGGCATACTGTGAGAATATGGGCTCAATTTAGAAAATACCATGGTCTTTATAGTTTTTCCCTCTCTAGTCCTATTCTATACAATTATTTATTTCAACCATCTATACAGGATTCCACATTCCAAGACTGGTGTAGGAGAGGTATCAGGCATTTTGAAGATCTTTTTATAGACAATTGGTTTGCGTCTTTTGAACAGTTGTCTATAAAGTTTAATTTACCGAATACTCACTTTTTTAGATACCTTCAAATTAGACATTTTATTAGCCCTTTAATACCACATTGTCCTGAACAACCTGATAAAAATGTTGTAGACTTGTTTCTTCAAATGAACCCCTTGGGCAAAGGCGTAATCTCTACTATTCGTTTTAAATTTATGATTCTCAGACAAGCCCCTTGTGATAAAATTAAAACTGCTTGGGAGCATGACTTAGGTTTTTCTTTGTCTGATAAGGTTTGGGATTCAATTCTTAAATCCATCAATTCAATCTCCTTATGTGCTCGCCATTGACTCCTGCAGTTTAAAGTGCAGGAGGTGAGGCCTCCCTTTTCCATTTGTATTGGGCCTGCCCTAATCTGGAAAAATTTTGGAAAGATGTTTTTTTAACTTTATCTTCTATATTAAATTGTCATTTGGAACCTGATCCTTTGATCGCTCTTTTTGGTATTCTTTGAGACCCTGACAAGACCCCGGCTAAACAACGAACATTGTCTTTTGCCTCTCTTCTAGCCAGACGAGCAGTACTCCTTAAATGGAGAGATGTAGTTCCCCCTACCCATGCTCAATGGCTTAGGGATATTATGTCTTGTTTAGATCTCGAAAAGATTCACTACTCACTTTCTAATTCGGACATAAAGTTCCATAGGGTGTGAGGATCTTTTCCTGAATATTTTCATAACTCTCACCTAGATTGACAGGTGTTTGTTCTTTTTCCCCTTGATAATCAGACCCTACATTTCCAGCTTTTTTTTTACTTTTGTTTTTTTCTGATCAGGTGGTAGGCTGCCCCCCCCACTTTTTTTTAGTACAATTTGTAGTTCTGGGGTAATAAAAATGTATCTCATATAATGGTTGGCTTGGAGTTGGATAGGTGATGGATTGGGAGCTTTTCTTCTTTTCTCTTTTTTTTCCTTTTTTACTATGGGTGACTTGCTCATTTGTTAAGACATGTATTATTGTTATTTTTGTTTATATCACAATGATCCTTATATATATATTATTGATTTTCGTTTCTTCGTTGTAGTTTTGTAGAAAATTATAAATAAAATATTTTAAAAAAAGAAATCCTGCCTTTTGTGGCAGACAGAGCAAAGGGGTTTGACAATACAGTCCCTCAACCTGCATTGTAAAAGAGATCACACCAGGAGCACTGGATGCAATAGATGGCCCCGACAGACTTATGGGCAAAGTGCTGCCTCACCTGGAAGGACTATTTGGAGCCCTGAATGGTGGTGAGAGAGGAGGGACAGGGGCAGGTGAACCACTTGTTATGCTTGCAGGGATAAACACCAGGAGGCAGATCAGTGGGGAGGGATAAGTGGACAAAGGAGTCACAAAGGGAGCGATCCCTAAGCAGATATGAGAGGAAAAGTGAAAGATGCTTAATAGCATTCATTCCATTGGAGGTGGTAGAGGTTATGTGGAATGATGTGCTGAACACAGTGGCTCATGAGGTGGAATAATAGTGACAAGGGGAACCCTATCCCTGAATGATGATGGAAGGATGGGATGAGGACAGATGTGTAGGAAATGGAGGAGATGCAAGTGAAGGCAGCACCAATGGTGATGGAAGGGAAACCCTGCTCCTTAAACAGGGAAGACATCTCAGATGTTCTGGAATGGACAGCCTCATCCTGTGAACAGATGTAGTGAAGATGGAGGAACTGAGAAAGGAATAACATTTTTACAGGGACAGAGTGAGAAAAGGAACTATGAGAGTCAGTAGGTTTGTGCAAGAGATTATTATGTCACAGTGTCTTATGATTCCTACACATTGATTGCTATGCAAAGCCAACACTGCGTATCTTTTCAGTATTGTGTATTGCTTATGCAACTTACACTGTCCATTGGCACCACATTCCAACATCGTCCGTTACCTTGAGTGTCCAGTCTTGCTCAAATCATCTCTAAAAGAAAGTTAGTTGTGACTGGTGCTGGCAATATTGTGAAAAGATCAACTATGACTGATCATGTAATAAAGCAGGCCTCTGGATCTTTGTATGCTGCACTGAGATTTCTGATTGAAGAACATGAATAAAGGAAAAAATCTTCAGTACTCTCAGGAAGACTTGAGGACCCTTCAGACACAGCTCAGAAAAAGTAGGCAGATATTTGGTGTGGCACACTGGCAGTGCTGACACACAGCTCCAGTGATCCAGGACTAATCCTGGTCTCTGATTGTGCTGCCTTTATGGAGTTTGCATGCTCTCCCTGCAGTTGTGTATGTCTTCCCCACATACTACGGATTTATCACATATTCCAATGGTGTGTAATTTGGTTGGTCCGTTGGTGACAGTAATTTGCCTCTACAACTGATTGAATGATAAAGTTAGAAGGAAGTTGATGGCAGAGCGGGAAGAACAAAATGCAACTAGCAGAGAATTTGTGTAAAGAGAAGGCTTATGATTGGTCTAAATGGCCCTCTTCCTTGTTGTATGCCTCCATCTTGAAATTAATGGCAGTGGATATCTCCAATTTCCTAGATGATCACACATGTGCTGGCAGACTTTAAATGTGATTATAAATGACAATTACACCACCAGCCATTGCTGCATTTATTTCACCTCACCAGTCAACTACAAACCAGTCAAACCAGTCTTCACCAGTCAAAACACCTACCTAACATTCATGTGGATAACCTCACACTACCCTCCCCCCCTCTGCATTATTGCAATCCCCTCATCTCTATCTTTTGACGAGTGTACAGCTGCAGCAAGACAACATGAGGAATCGAGCCATCTGTCGCAGAGGAGGCTCTGACTCCTGGAATGCAAGCTCAAACTACAGCCATAGCACACTGAACAATCCAATTGCTTGCCAGGATTTTGATGTGGCACCTCAGTGGGATGGCTCTGATACAATGGAACATGGGCCTGCTGTCCTCTGGCACTCACAATTTTACTTTTGTCTTCTGCCAGTGTCCTGCCAGGGAGACAGGCTGTCTAATTTATCAGTGCTGCTGGGTGATTAGTTGATGTGTCAGGTAATTTGGCAAGCTTTGTTTTATATAGTTAATTTGGAACATTTATCATGTTTGGGTTTTAGAGATGACATAACCAAAAGGAAGTTCCAGTGCTTTGGAGTGAAAGTGCTTCATTCGATGCTCGGAGAATATATTAGCAATTTTAAAAGTACAGAAAACACAAAGAGCTTTTAAGATGTTAGCAACAGCTATTATAAATCAGTCTGCAACTGTATTGTCCCTGGTGGGTGAACCTTTCAGGCAGTATTCCTGCAGAACTTTTCCTTTTTCAGAATGGCTGTACACTTGTGCAGGCTTAAGACAAGGTGCTTATTGGAGTTACTAGCCCTGCATTATAATACTATCATTAATTCAAAGCTGAACTCCGATTTGTGCATTGATCTGTCATCTCTGCTTGTTTTTGATATGCCTCTCCTTGTTTATCAAAGGCAAGTAATGCCTTCACTAGCAATGTGGGCGGCATTACTTACGCCTCCTATTAGTACTGATCAAGATCCCAAAATATGTAGCTTGTTGTGTAAGAAACAGTTCAGTAGCAGGAAATGTTTAAAGTGTGAAGTAAAATATGACAGCAAGAATTTGGTAAATGGAAATAAAAATAACATTCAGATTTATTTCTGTAGAAAGAGATAAGTATCTGAAATATTAACTCAATAATTTCATTTTATTTATTTATTTTCCAGTTCTTTCATAGGTGGTTTTAATGAGTAAGGTAAAAGATAACACACTGAAAATCTCCAACAGATCAGGTGGCATCTATTAACAGAATGCCGAGAGGAAAAAAAATCACTTTAATGATTTTTCATCATTTCTGATGTAAGGGCCCTGACTTGGAGCTTCTTCATTTCTCTCCACATGCTACTTAACCTTGCAAACGTTTCCAGCATTTTCTCTTTTATTTACCATCTAAAGGATTTTTTTTTCTTTCATTGTTAAATTAGAACTGATGAAAATAGATACAGTGTGTGTATTGTTGCACAATAGGTAGTGCATTTTCTTTGTCATTATTGCTCAGAGACACCATCATTTATTCTGTTGACTTGTCTTGCAAGCATCCAGAGTTTTTCTTATATCACTAAGGTCATATCACTAATTTTTGGCTACTTCTGTTCAGTAGTATTATGGTGTGATGGAAAGCACTTGGTAAACACACTATGTACACATATGCATTTACACACACACACACACACACACACACACACACACACACACACACACACACACACACACACACACACACACACACACACACACACACACACACACACACACACACACACACAGAGTTGTTATTCTGCTGCATGTGGAAAATTCAATGTCTTCTGTGATATATTCTGATAATGGGTTGGTTTTATGATGCCTTTCCCACCATAAACTGTGGAATATTCCATTCCTTTAGTAATGGTGATCCGTAAGTGTGTACAGATTGTCTTTATTATCAAGATAGATACTTTTGTTTATTTGTAATGTGATTGTAACTGCATTGTGTGGTGCATCCTATTCTAATTCAGGTGTAATTTGAAGTTTGTGGGTGGTTGAAGATGGTATGTCCTGGTGTCTAACAAAATGGGGCAGATTGATCTCAGTTGGAGACAGAGAGAGATCAGGCTGCCAGCAGTTCACACTGGACAAAGTATGGAGCTGTTATTGTGCTTTCTGGGAGATACCCTTTGGTAAAATATTGCTGCTTTTGATAATTCTTGTAAGCTTGATTTTTGACGCATTTAATAAACATACTTGCACTGTAGTACTAAGTGACTCCAGCCATCCTTTTCTATGGTCATAACCCACATATCATAATATATGGCAGCATTCTAGGCTGCACACCAGAAGTTTGATCTTCTCCTACAACAGCATCCGCTTGTGGTCTAATGCAAGCTGAGGCTTAAGCCAACATATAGCATCTAAATAGCTGCTTGAGCTCACCACATCCAAGCCAATTTTTATCCTATGCACACTAATCCCATTTTCCCTGCAACAGAACTATTTTCTTCAATACCTTATCTATTGAAGTACATGTCTAAGTTAATTTAAAATGTAGTATATTCTTAGGAGAGTGTATTCCAGATATTAACCATGCTTTGTAAAAAGACTTATCTACCCTCACATCCTGATTACTCCTTCCTTCACTTGAAGCCTATGTCCTATTATTTTTGATATCTCAATGCTGGGATAAGTATTTTGACTATATATCTTAACAATATCTCTCATAATCTTCTATACTTCTCTCAGTTTTCCTCTTTCTGAACCTTTTTGACCAGATTCCCATGTGGAATCTTGTCAAAGCCCTTGCTAAAGTCTATGCAGACAACATCCACTGCCTCTCCTTCATCAATTTTCCTGGTAACTTCCTTGAAAAGCTCTATAAGATTGGTTTGACAAGACCTACCACACAAAAGGCCATGTTGACTATCCATAATCAGACCTTGTTTATCCAAATACTTATATATCCACTCCCTTTGAATACTTTCCAAAATTTTTCCCACTACTTACAGCAGGTTCAAAAGCTGATAATTTCCTGGCTTATTCCTAAAGCCTTTAATCCTCCAGCACCTCACCCATGACTTAGATCATTTAAAATATTTCTGCCAAGGCCTCCCACAAAGTCCAAAGAGACACCTTGTCAGGCCCTGGGGATTTATCCAAGCTAACTTGCCTCAAGACAGCAAGCACCTTGTCCTTTGTAAACCATGACGATCCATGACTTCACTACATTTTTTTGCCTCAATTCAAAATAATCTGCGTCCATCTGCTGCATAAATACAGATGCAAAAAGTCCATATGAGATCTTCCACATCTGTTACAGCAGCATCCATTGATGACCATGGTCTTCAAGAGAACATCTTACTTTGCATTTGCTATAAGTATATAAGGTAATAGAGAGGTGAGAGTGGATATTAGACCACTGGAAAATAACAATGAGGAGATAAAAAATGGAGCACACAGAATGAAGAATGAACTTAATAAGTATTTTGAGTCAGTGTTCACAGTGGAAGACACTAGCAGTGTGCCAGTAGTTCAAGAGGAGGGTGTAGTTGCTATTACTAAGGAGAAGCTGCTTGGGGAGCTGAAAGTTCTGAAGATAGGTAAGTCACCTGGACTAGATGGACTCTGAAAGAGGAAGGTGACTAGATTGTGCAGGCATTAGTTATAATCTTTCAAGAATCATTAGATCTTGGAAAGCTTCTGGAGGACTGGAAATTTTTGAATATCACTCCACTCTTTAAGAAGGGAGAGAGTCAGAAAAAGGAAATTATAGGCCAGTTAGCCTGACTTCAATGGTTGGGAATATGTTGAGGTCTATTATTAATGGTGAGGTATCAGGGTACTTGAAGACACCTGATAAAATAGGCTAAAATCAGAATGGTTTCCTTAAGGGGAAATCTTGCTAGACAAATCTGTTGGAATTCTTTGAGGAAATGACAGACAGGATAGACAAATGAGTCAGTAGATGTTTTTTACATGGATTTTCAGAAGGCCTTTGACAAGGTTCCAAGTAAATTTATTATTGATGTGCAATTTGTCACCATATACAACCATGAGATACATGTTCTTGCAGGCAGTCACAGTAAATACAAGAAACGCAACAGAGTCAATGAAAGACCACAGCCAACAGTACGGACAACCAATTTGAAAAAAGCAACAAATTGCAAATGCAAAGAGAAAGAAAAAATAAATAAATAAATAAATAGATAGATAGATAGATAGATAGATAGATAGATAGATAGATAGATAGATAAGCAAGCAATAAATATCAAGAGCATAAGATGTGAGTCCTTGAAAATGACTCCTGTTCAGTGGGAACAGTTCAGTGATGGGCCGCGTGAAGTTGAATGAAGTTATGAAGTTATCCTCTCTGGTTTAAGAGCTTGATGGTTGAGGAATAATGACTGTTCCTGAATCTGGTAGTGTGGGTCGTAAGGCTTCTGTATCTCCTTCCTGATGGCAGCAGCAAGAAGAGAGCAGGACCTGGATGGGCAGAGTCCTTGATGACAGATGTTGTTTTCTTGTGGCTGTGCTCCACGTAGATGTGCTCAACAGTGTAGGGGGCTTTACCTGTGATGGACTGGTCAATACTGATTACTTTTTGTAGGATTTTCAATGAAAGGGCATTAGTGTTTCCATACAAGGTTTTCATGAAAGAACCTGTGAATATACTCTTCACCACACATCTACAGAAGTCTGTCAAAGTTTTAGATGATATGCCAACTCTTTGAAAAATTAAGAATGTAGAGGCACTGCAGTACATTTTTTGTAATAGATCCTCTGAACTGATAGCATCAAGGAATTTAGAGTTACTGACCTGCTCCACCTCTGATGACTTGAGGTTATAAGCAACTTTATAATGGATGTTGGCTCGGTGAAAAAAGGAAAATTTATAAGGAAATAGTTTTTAATTGGCTCAAACTCATTAATTTACAATGAATCTTACAAATTTCTATAGATGGAGAGTATTTTGAGTGGTTGCATCACTGCCTGGTATAGAGGCTTTGACGTGTGGAATGGAAAGAGACTGCAGAGGGTTGTAGACTCTGCAGCTACATCACTGGCACAACCTTTCCCACCATCAAAGACAACTTCAAGAGGCTGTGCCCCAAGAAGGTGGCTTCCATCATTAAGTACCCTTCCGAAGGGGACATTCCCTCTTCTCATGACTCCTTAAGACCCACATCATCTTGCTTCTGCTCCCCTCTTCTTCCTACTAATGCTAATAAGCATCTCCTTGCTCTTGCTGACAATGAGTAAGAGGTTGCTTTGAGTGAATGGTACTGTACATGAGGCTGCTTAACAAGATAAAAGCCAATGATATTACAAGAAAGACACCAGCATGGATAGAAAATTGGCTGACTGGCAGGAGGCAAAGAGTGGGAACAAAGGGAGCCTTTTGTGGCTGGCTGTCGATGACTAGTTGTGTTCTGCAGGAGTTGGTGTTGGGACCACCTTTTTTCATGTCATGTGTTAAAGATTTGAATGACGGAATTGATAGCTTTGAGGCCAAATTTATGGACAATATGAAGATAGGTGGAGGGACATGTGGTATCGAGGAAGCAGAGAGTCTGCAGAAGACTTTAGACAGATTAGGAGAATGGGGAAAAAATGCGACAGATAGAATGTAGAGTGCAGAATTATATGTTCATTAACTTTGAAAGAAGGAATAAAGATGTAGACTCTTTCCTAAATGGTCTTCTGACATTTCTAAGTTAATAATTTGGAGGTGCAAATGTACTTGAGAGTCTTGTGCAAGATTCCCTAAAGGGTAACTTACAGGTTGTGTCAGTGATAAAGAATATCAATGCCTGAAGCTCCACAGTCCTCTTGAGAATTTCAAGAATGCACCACCCTGTAAGTGCAGAATTCTTTTCTTGTCTCTGTCCAGAATAGCTGGTTTATTTTGTTCTAGACAGCAGAGCACAAAATACCTTAACCATGCCTCTGAAAATTATAAAAGGCTGCTTGTCTGTAACAAAGTCAAGAATCATCCTAAATATTCTCTGATATTATCAGACACGTTACTGCATTATCAAGCCTATTATGTCTGTAGGGTATTAACTGACACAGTGAACAATGACTCTCAAACTAATGTTTATTACAACTTTTTTTTCTTTTTTCTCAAAATGATGTACAATAATTACTGATAATTCCATTTGTGACTCACAAGAGTCTTACATAACCCAAATACAATCCTTGTGAGGTGATCTGTACAGGTTCACTTTGATGGCGGTTCTAATCTTTACTGATCTCCAATCTCTGGGTCTTCCTTCTGTGATGTTTGTTTACTAGTGATGCCCCTTCCTGTGCCATTTTTTTCCTGACCTTCACGATGTTGATGTCCCCTGGCCATGATCCTCAAGGCTCTGAGGGCATTCAAGATTGTCAAAATTCAAGATTGAAGATTGTTTAATGCCATTTCCAGTACGCAAGTTTGAGGATCAATAAAATAATTGTTGCAGCACAAAAAAACACAATAGGATAAAAAGCACAATAAATTTAAATATGTAAGATATCTTATATACATAGATTGATTATGTATCCATAAACTGATACTAGGTACAGGAGTGTCTGTACACAGTAATAAAGTATTGGTGATGGGTGTTTAAATGAGAAGAGATGTTGACCAGCCTTACTGCTTGGGAAACGTGACTGGTTTTGGGTTTAGTGGTCTTGGCATGGATGCTATGGAGCCTCCTCCCTGATGGGAGTGAGACAAAAGTCCATCAGAAGAGTGGGTGTTACTGGCCCATCTCCACATCTTTGTGTATATTTGTCCTTGTTTGTAGTTAGTCATTACAGAGTTGGGTAGACAGGACACATCTGATCCATTGATCTGCTGTCTGGGCTTAGTTCAGCACATTGGGCCTTCAAAAAGGTTGAGTAATCCTTCTCAATCAACCTAAACACCTGTAGATGCTGTACAGGTGACTTCATTTCCCAGCATGCCTCTAAAAAGTTCAAAGTTCAAAGCAAATTTATTACCAAATTATGTATGTATCAGTTACATATACAATCTTGAGATCCATTTTCTTGCAGGTATTTACAGGAAAAAAGAAATGCAATAGAATTTTATGAAAAATGACAAATAAGCAGACAAAGATTGGCAAGCTGCCAATGTGCAAGAAGATAACCTGTATAATGAAAAATAATTCTGAGAACATGAGTTGTGAAGAGTCCTTGAAAGCGAGTCTGTAGATTGTAATTCAGAGCAGTGGTGCATGAAGTTATTTACATTACTCACAAGACTAATTGTTATAGGATAATATTTGCTCCTGAGCCTGGTGGTGTGGGGTCTTCTGTACCTCCTGCCCAATGGTAGTAGCAAGAAGAGGGTATGGCCTTGGTCTGAATGGTGGGCATCTTTGATGATGGATGCTGTTTGCTTATGTCAACACTCAACAGTGGGGAGTGCTTCATCTGTGATGGGCAGGGCAAGTAGGCTGTACCTACCACTTTATGCATTGTGCAGCTATTAGCCATGTGACTGCAGTACAGTGCTCCATTTTCGCAATGGATGGCAGAAAATTAGACAATAGCACAAAGGAAAGCTTTGACTTCTACTGTCGAGTTGGACAAGTTCAGGACTGCATCATTACCTGCAAGGTAAACACACAATTCTGAATTGGAAATATCTACCATCTTTCCTACTTTGTCATGAAATCACAGTTTTAGACTTCCCAACAGCACTGTGGGAATTCCATCAGCTTTTTAGCTTGTTTGGCACAACATTGCAGGCTGAATCACCTGTCCCTGTGCTACACTATTCTATGTTCTCTATTCTATGTCAGAGTGCTATCTCCTCACCATTTTCAATGACATTTGAGATGATTATTGGGTGTTAACTTCACAAAAAAAATAATAGATTATTTCCCTAGAAAACCATGTTTCTTGTGTTGCATTCTTTCTGATACATTCAATTCATGACAGATAATCAGTGTAGGAAAGTAAAGGAATGGTAAAATTCACTATGGTACTTGGTAAAAGAGCACTAGAGTAGAAAAGGTGTCTTCTGCTTTGCCAGGTCATCTTGCTACCAATATGCTTCTCTGGATCCCAGGGTTTAAGTGGGCCCCTGCAAGATCATAACATATAAGAACCAGAGAGATAATGCAGAAGTTAATTTCACCCTCTGTTCCAACTTATACTTTCTGACTCATCACATGTAGATCTTCCTCTGATATCCATGCTGTTAGTCAAAGGCTGTCAGTTTATGAATTGTTGGTTATGTCAATTGATACAACCCTGTCATCACTGTCTTGGCGCACCTGTTTAAATCTAATTCCTCATGTACCTGGAAGTAGAAAGACAGAGGTAATGCCAAGTAGCATTATACCTGTTGGTTTAGACTGAATTGAGTTAGTCACCACAAAGTGATTAATTCTTTAATCCATTTAATGACAAAGTTTGACAGCCATTGATAAAAGATTGATTCAATCCTGCTCCCAGTTCTGTAACGTGAACTGTTATGTGATGACTTGATTTTTGGGATGTATCCATTTTTATACCACATCATCTTTTTATCTGTTCACTAGGAGTGGATATCATTCAAAGTGCCAGAATTTTATTGTTCATCTCTATTTGCCCTGAACTGAGGAGATAATTAAGAGTCAACCACCTTGGAGGATATATAGTCACAGACAGTCCAGTCTGGCTTCTCATGACAAATTACTTTCCCTGCAAAGATTAGTGAACCAGATGGCTTTTTGTGACAATCTGGTAGCTTCATTTTTAACATTATGGAGATTGGCATTTCATTTTGAATCACAGATTTATTTAATTATTTGAATTTGAATTTCCCAAATGTCATGGATGCAATTGATCTTGGGTCTCTCAAAAACTGGACCGAAAATCTGGCTGCATATGAAACGATTTAACTATCTTGAGTTGTAAATACATAAGTTGTCCTGGAAACACTATAGGAATTTGTGGACTTTAATTGATCTACATGTCAGCACAAAACTGGCTTTATGCTACTCAGATTTCCTGCAATAAGTGTATTATTTGAAATACTTTTTGCAGATGCTAGTATTATTAAAATTATTTTTGTAATGAATTATTCACTCTGAGCAGCATGTTACTAATGCATGCATTCACAGAGATAAATGGGACACAATTTCTTCAACAGCACATCTAACAGCATTTAGCATTAGTTGGATTTGTCCCAGCAACTTTCAGCTCAAAGAGAACTGAGATTTAAGGACCTCAAATTAACACAGACAAGATTGAAAAGATGGTGTATTTAAAGAGGTGTTGTTAATTTTAAGTTGGATGCAGAAAGATAATATATGAGCAAAAGAAAAATTAGATTGTTAAAGTGGAAAAAGCAAAAAGAAAAAAAAAGCTAGAGATAAAAATAAGTTGGCCAGAAATTGTTTCTTTTTGATGCACTAAATCATGGTTGCATTTGGTGTTTGCACAAATCAGCCACTCCTCAATAAACTGCAGTACTGGTCAAACAGTTGTTAAAAGCAACGCAATACACAATACCACCTGAGGAAGATTATTCTGGGAATAGTAGTGTTATTATATGATCAGAATCAGATTTATTATCACCGGTATGTGACATGAAATCTGTTAACTTAGCAGCAGCAGTTCAATGCAATACATAATCTAGCAAAGAGAGAAAAAATAATAATAATAAATAAACAAGTAAATCAATTACGAATATTGAACAGATTATTAAAAATGTGCAAAAACAGAAATACTGTATATTAACAAAAATGAGGTAATGTCCAAAGCTTCAAAGTCCATTTAGGAATAAGATGGCAGAAGGGAAGAAGCTGTTCCTGAATCGCTGAGTGTGTGCCTTCAGGCTTCTGTATCTCCTACCTGATGGTAACAGTGAGAAAAGGGCATGCCCTGGGAGCTGGAGGTCTTTAATAATGGACGCTGCCTTTCTGAGACACTACTCCCTAAAGATGTCCCGGGTACTTTGTAGGCTAGCACCCAAGATGGAACTGACTAGATTTACAACATCCTGCAGCTTCTTTTGGTCCTTTGCAGTAGCCCCTCATACCAAACAGAGATGCAGCCTGTCAGAATGCTCTCCAAGGTGCAACTATAGAAGCTTTTGAGTGTATTTGTTGACATGCCAAATCACTTCAAACTCCTAATAAAGTATAGCTGCTGTCTTGTCTTCTTTATGACTATGTCATTATGTTGGGACCAGGTTAGATCCTCTGAGATCTTGACACCCAGGAACTTGAAGCTGCTCATTCTCTCCACTTCTGATCCCTCTAAGAGGATTGGTATGTGTTCTTTCGTCTTACCCTTCTTGAAGTCCACAATCAGCTCTTTGGTCTCACTGACGTTGAGTGCCAGGTTGCTGGGGGGCAACATTTCACTAGTTGGCATATCTCACTCCTGTACACCCTCTCATCACCACCTAAGACTCTACCAACAATGGTTGTATTATCAGCAAAGTTGTAGATTGAATTTGAGCTATGCCTAGCCACACAGTCATGTGTATACTAAGAGTAGAGCAATGGGTTAAGCAGACACCCCTGAGGTGTGCCAGTGTTGATCGTCAGCGAAGAGGATAAGTTATCACCAATCCGCACAGACTGTGGTCTTCCAGTTAGGAAGTCGAGGATCCAATTGCAGAGGGAGGTACAGAGGCCCAGGTTCTGCAACTTCTGAATCAGGATTGTGGGAATGATGGTATTAAATGCTGAGCTATAGTCGATGAACAGCATCCTGACGTAGGTGTTTGTGTTGTCTAGGTGGTCTAAAGCTGTGTGAAGAGCCATGGAGATTGTGACTGTTGTTGTCCTATGAGGAGTGCTTGATAGCTCTGGGACTGTACTCGCTGGAATTTGGAAGGATGCGCTGGGGGAATGAGGAGGATCTCATTGAAACCCTTTGAATGTTGAAAGGTCAAGACAGAGCAGTTGTAGAAAGGATGTTTTCCATGGTAGGGGAGTCTAGGCCAAGAGGACGCAACCTCCGGATAGAGGGCATCCATTTAAAACTGAGATGCAGAGAAATTTATTTAGCCAGAGGGTGGTGAATTTGTGGAATTTATTACCACAGGCAGCTGTGGGGGCTAGGTTGTTTGGTGTATTTAAGGCAGAGCTTGATGGGTTCTTGATTGGACACGGCATCAAAGGTTACGGGGAGAAGGCTACAGAATGAGGCTGAGGAGGGGAGAAAAGGATCAGCCATGATTGAATGGCAGAGCCCACCCGAGGGGCCAAATGGCCTAATGGTCTTATTCTGCTCCTATGTCTTATGGCCTTATGTAAGATGGCACCATCGAACAACATCACCAAGAGTGATGTCCACAAGACCGGTCGCAAAGCAACTCCTTTCACTGCTTTTACATCTTCTTTTTATTTCAGATACAGTTCTGCAAATGTTTGCTGCTACTGTTGGAAGTTGAGTGGTGTGTTTTCAGGCTGATTAGGCAATTTGAACAGATTCCATGGTTCTTCATTGTTTTGTGGCTGGATGTGGGTAAGACAAATCTCAGGATTGTATACGGCATACATACTTTGATAATAAATGTACTTTGAATCCTTTGAATCCTTTACTGGTTCTCTCAATATGCGGGAGTGTGAATTCTAAAACAATAGTGGTATCTGGTTCCCCTTCCCATCTTCTTCCCTTTATTCCATATTCCGCCTTCCTCTCCTAATATATTCCAAAATCTTCAGTTCTTTGTCACTTCCATCTAGAACTGCCTGCCACATCTTGATTTATCACTTTCCTTTACCTTTTTATACCAGCTACAGTACCTTGTCTATTTCTTCATGTTCAAATGCAGGGCCTCAACCCAAAATATCGAGTGCCCATTTCCCTCCATAGATATTGTTTGACCTGCTGAGTTCCTCTGATCTTTCAGGAGTTGATCTCAAGTTGCTTCCTCAATTAGTCCTGAACCCTGTTCTGACCCTGTCTATCTGTAGCAAGAGCTTTCTTCAGAATACCAAGAGTAGCTGTGCAAACTCAATGCAAAAGCAATTTGCTGTCACACAGGGGCCATTGTGATTCTGCACTAAAATACTGATATCTCAAGCATCACACACAAAATGCTGGAGAACTCAGCATGTCAGGCAGCATCCATGGAAATGAATAAACAGTCTATATTTTGGGCAGAGACCATTCTTTAAGATTGAATAGGAAGGGGAATATGCCAGAATACAAAGGTGGGGGGAGGAGAAGGAAGATAACTAGGTGATAAGTGAAGCCAGTTAAGTTGGAAAGGTAAAGGGTTGAAAAATAAGAATTCTTATAGGAGAGGAGAGTAGGTCAAAGGAGAAAGGGGAATTGATAGTCAGGTGAAAAGTAAAAAGCCAGAGTGGGAAATTGAAGAAGAGGGAAGGGGGATGGAAAAAACACCGAAAGGAGAAATTGATATTCATACCATCAGTTTGGAGACTACCCAGATGGAATATAAGGAGTTGTTTCTCCAATGTAGGGGTGGCCTTATCTTGGCATAAGAGGAGCATGCCATCAGGTTGGGGGCTACTGAGATCTCAGTTAATTTGTTTATCTGCACAATGACTTATCCATTATCTATTCATTATTACTTCAATAACTGCACAGTCCCAACATATGCCACATGGCAAACATTAATGTCAAGATCTGAATACAGCTTTTGGATGATCAATGGGCAAAACCCAGCTCTGTACAAGGAAACCAAGAAGAAACATTTCCAAAAATAATTTTGAAAATAAAACTAAATGACACAGTCATAGTATGAATTATAAAAGAGGTCCATGTTCTGAGAAAAACTAAAATCTAACACTCTGTTCATGCATCTGCGATACAGTAACTGATAATAGGTAAAGCTTTTCTGGTAAGATGTCAGCACATTTGATCACAGCAGCTTCTACAGGGTTAACAAAGGTGTTACTGTCCTATTTAAATGCATTTTTTATGATCACAAGATCCTGCTATACATTAAAAACTTAAAAGTACTGCAGGTCTATGTGGTGAACTAGATATACCTCTCTGACTGCTCCTGTGGCTCCTCCCACAGACCCTGCTGACTGCTCCTGTGGCTCCTCCCACAGACCCCTGTATAAAGGCGACTGTGGGCTGCTTCTCTCCCTCATTTTCCCCAGGATGTAGTGCTGTTTATTCTTCCAGTCAATAAAAGCCGATATCTCACTTCCTAAGTCTCAGCGTGAGTTATTGATGGTGCATCAGTCTACACGATCAGTGAGTTGCCCGTTGGCGGAGAAAATGTAGGAGCCACTCATTGTGCCACTGCCTGAGTTGAAGGAGGTATACAGTCTAAAAGTGAGTGACCATCTTGGTTGCTTTTCTTGTGGTTGCAAGACCATTTTGGACATTGTTAACGTGGATTGCTGCAAGTTTGATTCACTGATTTATTGGCTGAGAGCAGCGGAGGACTGAAGGGGATTTGCGTGGCCTCAGTCATAATAAGGAGAAGGCGCAGTGTTACCTGATAACAGCCACCAGAAAGGTGGTGTTGAAGCTGGC
Source organism: Hemitrygon akajei (assembly GCF_048418815.1). Taxonomy (NCBI): domain Eukaryota; kingdom Metazoa; phylum Chordata; class Chondrichthyes; order Myliobatiformes; family Dasyatidae; genus Hemitrygon; species Hemitrygon akajei. Next base: position 114,680,782 of record NC_133125.1, read on the forward strand.
GCATTCCACAGAGACAGTGTGGCACGATGGCCAGGCTGGAATCATGCTGCCCCTCCATTGTTCGCTTGGCAGAAGACAAGCTCTTTTGTGGTCATCTGCAGATTTCGGTGACTTTAAATTAACTCAAGGTCTCAAGCCATAGTCTTGCTTGCTTACAGCCACCAGGAGAGAGGCGTTGAGTGCTGGTGCACTTAATTGGGGCAGGTTGGTGAATCTGGTTATTGCTGAACATTAGTAAGAGAATTCCTAGCCAAGAATAGTTTGTTCTTTGACTCAAGCAATGTTATAATCTCTGCCGCACTGAACAGTTCTTTACAGAATCCATAAGGGAAATCATGAATTAATGAAACACCAGAAAGGCCAAGCATACCCACGTGTTGGTCAGCCATCAAGAGGGATATTAGAAAAAATGTCACCATGTATGATTTTCAAAGTTAATAACTCAATTCAAAGGACAGAGCCTTTGATGACAATGTAATTACAAGAGTAAACTTGAAAGAAGATGACAGTGGATATTTGTGTGCTTGAGCCCAGAAGACAACAATATTTCCAGCTTTGACTATATACTCAAGGTATTGAAAATATCAGAGTTGAAATGAAAATTGAGATGGTACTGGAAATTTAGAGAGTATATTCACTGAGATATTCCTATACATTGCTGACTAATAATAAAACACAGTGTAAAATTAAAATGTCTGTATGTAACCATATAACCATATAACAATTACAGCACAGAAACAGGCCATCTCGGCCCTTCTAGTCTGTGCCGAATGCTTAATCTCACTTAATCCCACTGATCTGCACTCAGCCCATAACCCTCCATTCCTTTCCTGTCCATATACCTATCCACTTTTACTTTAAATGACAATACCGAACCTGCCTCTACCACTTCTACTGGAAGCTCGTTCCACACAGCTACCACTCTCTGAGTAAAGAAATTCCCCCTCGTGTTACCCTTAAACTTTTACCCACTAACTCTCAGCTCATGTCCTCTTGTTTGAATCTCCCCTACTCTCAATGGAAAAAGCCTATCTACGTCAACTCTATCTATCCCCCTCATAATTTTAAATACCTCTATCAAGTCCCCCCTCAACCTTCTACGCTCCAAAGAATAAAGACCTAACTTGTTCAACCTTTCCCTGTAACTTAGGTGCTGAAACCCAGGTAACATTCTAGTAAATCTTCTCTGTACTCTCTCTATTTTGTTGACATCTTTCCTATAATTCGGTGACCAGAACAGTACACAATACAACAAATTCAGCATTACCAATGCCTTGTACAATTTTAATCCTATACTCAATGCTCTGATTTATAAAGGCCAGCATACCAAAAGCTTTCTTCACCACCCTATCCACATGAGATTCCACCTTCAGGGAACTATGTACCATTATTCCTAGATCACTCTGTTCTGCTGAATTCTTCAATGCCCTACTATTTACCATGTATGTCCTATTTGGATTATTCCTACCAAAATGTAGCACCTCACACTTATCAGCATTAAACTCCATCTACCATCATTCAGCCCACTCTTCTAACTAGCCTAAAGCTCTCTGCAAGCTTTGAAAACTTACTTTGTTATCCACAACGCCATCTACATTAAGAACATCTGCATACTTACTAATCCAATTTACCGCCCCATCATCCAGATCGTTAATGTATATGACCAACAACACTGGACGCAGTACAGATCCCTGTGGTACACCACTAGTCACCGACCTCCAACCTGACTAACAGTTATCCACCACTACTCTCTGGCATCTCCCATCCAGCCACTGTTGAATCTATTTCACTACTTCAATATTAATACCTAACGATTGAACCGTCCTATCATCATGTAACACCAACAAGTGAAACACCAACCAGTACAGTTAAACATCATGTAACAACAACACCAACAACAAGTGAAACCCCAATCAGCACAGTTAAACATCATGTAACAACAACACCAACAACAAGTGAAACCCCAATCAGCACAGTTAAACATCATGTAACATCAACGCCAACAACAAGTGAAACACCAACCAGCACAATTAAACATCATGTAACAACAACACCAACAAGTGAAACCCCAATCAGCACAGTTAAACATCATGTAACATCAACACCAACAACAAGTGAAACCCCAATCAGCACAGTTAAACATCATGTAACACCAACACCAACAACAAGTGAAACACTAACCAGCACAGTTAAACATCATGTAACACCAACACCAACAACAAGTGAAACCCCAACCAGCACAGTTAAACATCATGTAACACCAACACCAACAACAAGTAAAACCCCAACCAGCACAGTTAAACATCATGTAACAACAACACCAACAACAAGCAAAACCCCAACCAGCACAGTTAAACATCATGTAACACCAACACCAACAACAAGTGAAACCCCAATCAGCACAGTTAAACATCATGTAACAACAACACCAACAACAAGTGAAACCCCAATCAGCACAGTTAAACATCATGTAACATCAACACCAACAACAAGTGAAACCCCAATCAGCACAGTTAAACATCATGTAACACCAACACCAACAACAAGTGAAACACTAACCAGCACAGTTAAACATCATGTAACACCAACACCAACAACAAGTGAAACCCCAACCAGCACAGTTAAACATCATGTAACACCAACACCAACAACAAGTAAAACCCCAACCAGCACAGTTAAACATCATGTAACACCAACACCAACAACAAGTAAAACCCCAACCAGCACAGTTAAACATCATGTAACAACAACACCAACAACAAGCAAAACCCCAACCAGCACAGTTAAACATCATGTAACACCAACACCAACAACAAGTGAAACCCCAACCAGCACAGTTAAACATCATGTAACAACAACACCAACAACAAGCAAAACCCCAACCAGCACAGTTAAACATCATGTAACACCAACACCAACAACAAGTAAAACACTAACCAGCACAGTTAAACATCATGTAACAACAACACCAACAACAAGCGAAACACCAATCAGCACAGTTAAACATCATGTAACACCAACACCAACAACAAGTGAAACCCCAACCAGCACAGTTAAACATCATGTAACATCAACACCAACAACAAGTGAAACACTAACCAGCACAGTTAAACATCATGTAACAACAACACCAACAACAAGCAAAACCCCAATCAGCACAGTTAAACATCATGTAACACCAACACCAACAACAAGTAAAACACTAACCAGCACAGTTAAACATCATGTAACACCAACACCAACAACAAGTGAAACCCCAACCAGCACAGTTAAACATCATGTAACACCAACACCAACAACAAGTGAAACACTAACCAGCACAGTTAAACATCATGTAACAACAACACCAACAACAAGTGAAACACTAACCAGCACAGTTAAACATCATGTAACAACACCAACAACAAGTGAAACCCCAAATGAAGTTTGGCCTCATCATGGCAGTAGAGGAGGCCATGTATGGACATATCCGAATGGGAATGTGAAGGAGAGTTGAAGTGGGTGGCAACCGAGAGATCCTGTCTGTTGTGCTAGACGGAGCGGAGGTGCTGGACGAAGCGGTACCCCAATCTGCGTCGGGTCTCACCGATGTAGAGGAGGCTGCACCGGGAGCATTGAATGCAATAGATTACCCCAACAGGCTCACAAATGAAGTGCTGCCTCACCTGGAAGGACTGTTTGGGGCCCTGAATGGCGGTAAGAGAGGAGGTGTAGGGACAGGTGTAGCACTTCTGCTTGCAGGGATAAGTCCCAGGTGGGAGATCTGTGGGGAGGGACGTGTGGAGCAGGCAGTCGCAGAGGGAACGATCCCTGCAAAAAGCAGAGAGGGGTAGAGAGGGTCCATACATGGCCTCCTCTACTGCCATGATGAGGCCAAACTTTGGTTGGAGGAACAACATCTCATATACCGTCTGGGTAGTCTCCAGCCCCTTGGTATGAACATCGAATTCTCCAACTTCCAATAATTCCCTCCCTTTCCCTTCCCCCATCCCACCTTGACTCTGTCTCCTCTTCTAGCTGCCTATCACCTCTCATGACTCTGCCTTCTACTACCCATTGTGCTTTCCCCTTAGATTCCTTCTTCACCTCTCCTGCCTACCCCCTCCCTGCTTCCCCTCCCCCACCCCTTGATCTTTCCTCTGACTGGTTTTCCACCCTCCCCCCACCTTCTTTATAGGGCCCCTGCTCCCTCCTTCTTTAGTCCTGATGAAGCGTCTTGACCCAAAACATTGACTGCTTCTTTCAACAGATGCTGCCCGACCTGCTGAGTTCATCCAGCTTTTTTGTACGTCAAGTTTGTTTTAATCTCTGACATTCATTTGTCTTTAAAACTAACACTGATTCAAAATCAGAATCAGAATCAGAATCAGGTTTATTATCACCGGCATGTGACATGAAATTTGTTAACTTAGCAGCAGCAGTTCAATGCAATACCTAATATAGAAGTAAAAAAAACACAAAACAAAATAATAATAATGGTGTAGCGATGTGCTGAAATAACAACACGAAATAACGAAGTACCGTAGATTCCGGATTATAAGCCGCTACTTTTTTCCCACATTTTGAACAGCTTTGAATTCTGCGACCTTTAATCCAGAGCGGCTAATACATGGTTTTTTTTCATGCCGCCTCGTAAACATTTTGCCTCGTAACAGTAGACCAATAAAATTGATGAGTAGTTCACAGAGGTCCAATGAAATTGTACGATAAATCAAGCGCACTTTCACAATTAAATTATTGTAAATCAGTCATTTGTACTCACCCTCATCAACATGGAAAATACTCGAAGAAAAGCAAGACCCGAGCGCGTCAGACCCGAGCGCATCAGACCCGATTAGACCCGATTAGACCCGATCGCGTTACGCAAGCGCGTCAGACCCGAGCGCGTCAGACCCGAGCACATCAGACCCGATTAGACCCGATCGCGTTACGCGAGCGCGTCAGACCCGAGCGCATCAGACCCGATTATACTGCTATATCAGACTTTACTTTCTCCCTTTTAAATTTCAAGTTGAACACAATCATATTGTGATCACTGGTTCCTAAGGGTTCTTTTACCTTAAGTTCCCTAATCACCTCCAGTTCATTACATAACACCCAATCCAATATATCTGATCCCCTAGTAGGCTCAATGACAAGCTGCTCTAAAAAGCTAAATCTTGGGCATTCAACAAACTCAGTCTCTTGAGATCCATTACCAACTTGATTTTCCCAATTGACCTGCATGTTAAAATCTCCCATGATTATCATACATTGTCCTTTTGATTCGCCTTTTCTATTTCCTGTTGTAACCCGTGGTTCACCTCCCAGCCACTGTTGAGAAGCCTGTATATAGCTGTCATCGACGTCCTTTTACCCTTGCAGTTTCTTAACTCAACCCAAAAGGATTCAACATTTTCCTATCCTATGTTACAGCTTTCTACTGATTTGATGCCATTCTTTACCAGTAGAGCCACATCACCCCCTCTGCCTACCTTCCTATCCCTCTGATATAATGTGTAACCTTGGACATTCAGCTCCCAACTACAACCATCCTTCAGCCATGATTCAGTGATGGCCACAACATCATACCTGACAATTTGTAATATTGCAACAAGATCATCCACCTTATTTCTTAAACTATGTGCATTTATATGTAAAACCTTGTGTACTGAATCCACTATCCTTTCTGACTCTGCATCCCTAATGATTTGATACTCAGCCTGTTGGCTGCAACTAAGACCCATCACCTGCCTGCCCTTCCTGACAGTCTGACTGCATGCTATCTTTACTTTTTTACCATCCATCCTTTCCTGAGTCCCTTCACTCTAGTTCCAACACCCTGCCAAATTAGGGTAAGCCCTCCTCAACAGTTTTAATAAACCTGCCCGCAAGAATATTGGTCCTTGTCGGGTTCACGTGCAACCCATCACTATTGCACAGGTCATACCTCCTGCAGAAGAGATTCCAGCTATCCAAGAACCTGAAGCCCTGCCCCCTGCACCAGCTTCTCAACAACACACTTATCTGCTAAATCATCCTTTTCCTACCCTCACTGGCTCATGGCACAGGTAGCGATCCAGAAATTCCTACCCGGGAGGTCCTGCTTCTCAGCTATCTACCTAGCTCTCTAAATTCTCTTTTCAGGACCTCATTGCTTTTCCTTCCTATGTCATTGGTACCAGTTTGTACCAAGACATCTGGCTGCTCCACCTCTCTCTTCAAAATGTTGTGGACACGACATACAGGACCCTGGCACTTGGGAAGCAACATACCACCAGTGTGTCCTGTTCACCTCCACAGAATTTCCTGTCTGCTCCCCTCACTATCGAGTCCCCTATTAACTACCGCTCCCTTCTTCATTCTTTTTCCCTTCAGCATCACGGACCCATGCCCGGTGCCTGTAACCTGGCTGCCATGGCAATCTCCCATGAAGTCATCCCACACAAAAGTATCCAAAAGTATATTTGTTTTTGAGAGGAATGGCCACAATGGTACTCTGCTCTAACTGCCTATTTCCATTTCTCTTGACAGTCACCCTGCCTCCTGCAACTTCCGGGTGACTACTTCCCTTTAACTTTGATCAATTATATCCTTGCTCTCCTGTACAAGCCAAAGGTCATCCAATTGCTGCTTCAGATCCCTAACACGGTCTTCAAGGAGCTGCAGCTGGATGCACTTCACGCAGATGTAGTTACCCAGGAGACTGTGGGTCTCCCAGTTCTCCAACATCCAGCACGAAGAGCACGCCACAGACATTTCAATGGTACAGTAAGAGAGGAAGACAAAAACAAAAAGGAAACCTTAATGGACGCTTTACACAGAGCCGACGCCTCTTCCGAGCCGAAGCCTGATTAGAGTCAAAGCCTGTCGCTTCTACTTTCTCCACTGGCCTACTCCCGATAATGCCCGCTCCACTTATCCCTTCTGACCGGTAGACAGTCAGAAAAGGCTCCCTTTATTCCCACTCTTTGCCCAATCAGCCAATGCTTTATCCATGCTAGAATCTTTTCTTTTATTCTCTGGGCTCGTAGCTTGTTAAGCAACCTCATGTCTGGCACCTTGTCAAAGGACTTCTGAAAATCCAAGTTCACTGCATCAACCAATTCTCTTTTGTCTATCCTGCTTATTATCTCTTCAAAAAAATCTGACAGATTTGTCAGCCAAGATTTTCCATATAACCATATAACAATTACAGCACAGAAACAGCCCATCTCGGCCCTTCTAATCCTTGCCGAACGCTTACTCTCACCTAGTCCCACCGATCTGCACTCAGCCCATAAACCTCCATTCCTTTCCTGTCCATATAGCTATCCAATTTTACTTTAAATGGCAATATTGAACCTGCCTCTACCACTTCTACTGGAAGCTCATTCCACACAGCTACCACTCTCTGAGTAAAGAAATTCCCCCTCATGTTACCCCTAAACTTTTGCCCCCTTACTCTCAACTCATGTCCTCTTGTTTGAATATCCCCTACTCTCAATGGAAAAAGCCTATCAACGTCAGCTCTATTTATCCCCCTCATAATTTTAAATACCTCTATCAAGTCCCCCCTCAACCTTCTACACTCCAAAGAATAAAGACCTAACTTGATCAATCTTTCACTGTAACTTAGGTGCTGAAACCCAGGTAACATTCTAGTAAATCTCTTCTGTACTCTCTCTATTTTGCTGACATCTTTCCTATAATTTAGTGACCAGAACTGTACACAATACTCCAAATTTGGCCTTATCAATGCCTTGTACAATTTTAACATTACATCCTAACTCCTATTCTCAATGCTCTGTTTTATAAAGACCAGCATACCAAAAGCTTTCTTCCCTTGTGGAAGCCATGCTGTCTATGACCTACTTTATCATGTGCCTCCAAGTAACATGAGTCCTTCATAATCAACATCTTCCCAACCACTAAGGTAAGAGTAACTGGCCAATAGTTTCCTTTCTTCTCCCTCTCTCCCTTCTTGAAGGATGGAGTGACATTTGCAATTTTACAGTCTTCCAGAACCATTCCAGAATCTAGTGAAAGATCATTCCTAATGCCTCCATGATCTCTGTAGCCACATCTTCCAGAATGCTGCGGTGTACACCATCTAGACCAGGTGACTCATCTACCTTCAGACCTTTCAGTTTCCCAAGAATTTTCTCTCTAGTAATGGTAACTTCACACACTTCATGCCCCCGACACCTAAAACTTCCATCATGCTACTAGTGTCTTCCATAGTGAAGACTGATGAAAGAAATTTATTCGGTTCATCCGCCATTTTATTGTACTCCATTACTACCTTTCCAGCATTGTTTTCCAGTGGTCTGATATCGATTCTAACCTCTCTTTTACACTTTATGTATCTGAAAAAAACTTTTGGTATCCGCTTCAATATTATTGGCTAGCCTACCTTCATATTCCATCTTTACCTTCTTAATGACTTTTTTAGTTGTCTTCTGCTAGTTTTTAAAAGGTTCCCTATCCTCTAACTTAACACTAATTTTTGCTCTACTAACATTGAGTTCTAATAATTTTGCTCTAATAAACAAATGTACTGTGTGCTGTGGATGACTGTTGTTACAGTATTCTGCACCTGGCCCCAGAGAAACTCTATTTTTCTTGTCTGTATTGATGGAAATTCATGTAAGTTTGAATGATAATTAAACTCAAACTTGAACTTCTTAGAGAAGACAAAGCTGTGTAATTGCACTTTCTGTTGGTTTTTAAAAGCTTCCCAATCCTCTCACTTTCCACTAATTTTTGTTCTGTTGTACGCCATCTCTTGGCATTTAAGTTGGCTTTTACTTCTCTTGTTAGCCATGATTTTGTCATCTTTCCTTAAGAATACTTCTTCCTCTTTGGGATTTGTATATCCTTTGCCTTCTGAATTGCTTCCAGAAGTTCCAGCCATTGCTGTTCTATCATATTCTCTGCCTCTGCAATTCTCTTTTTTTCCCACTGTAATACTGATATATCTGACTTCAGCTTCTCCTTCTCAAATTTCTGGGTGAATTTGATCATATTATGATCACTTCACCCTAAGGGTTTGTTTACCTTAAGCTCTCTTATCAATTCCGGTTCATTGCACAGCATGTCATCCACAATAGCTGATTCTCTAGTGGGCTCAACTGCAAACTGTTCTAAAAAGCCATCTTGTAGGCACTCAAGAAAATCCCCCTCCTGTAATCCAACACCAACCTAATTTTCCCAATCTACCTGCATATTGAAGTTCACTGTGACTATTGGAACATTGCCTTTGCATTTTCTATCTCTCGTTGTAATTTGTAGGGTACATCCTTACTGCTGTTTGGAGGTCTGTATACAACTCCCATCAGGGTCTTTTTACCCTTGTAGTTCCTTAGCTTTATCCATAATGATTCAACACCTTCCAACCCTGTGTCACCTTTTTCTAATGATTTGATTTCATTTTCTATTAACAGAGCAATGCCACTCTGTCTTCCCGCTAATCCTTTCAATACAATATGGATCCATAGACATTAAACTCCCAGCTATAATCTTTCAGCCACGATTCAGTGATGCCTACAACATGATACCTGCCAATCTGCAACTGTGCTGCAAATTCATCTACCTTATTCCTTATACTGCATGCATTCAGATACAACACCTTTTGTCCTTTATTCACCCTTTTTGATTTAGTCACACCATACTCAAACTTTTGCTTCTTATTTTGTCTGAGGTCTTAATAACATTTGCCTCCACTAACACTTCTGGCACTTTGGTTCTCATCCCCCTGCAACTCTAGTTTAAACTATCTGGCTAGGATATTAGTCTCCCTTCAGTTCAGGTGCATAGGCGTTCAGCGAAACAGTCTCCCATTCTGCGTCGGGTCTCACCAATATATAAAAGGCCACACAGGGAACACCGGACGCAGTATACCACACCAGCCGACTCACAGGTGAAGTGTCGCCTCACCTGTCACCACCATTCAGAGACAAGTGCTACACCTGCCCCTTACACTTCCTCCCTCACCACCATTCAGGGCCCCAGACAGTCCTTCCAGGTGAGGCGCAGACTGGGAGACCATTTTGCTGAACACCTACGTTCTGTCCGCCAGAGAATGCAGGATCTCCCAGTGGCCACACATTTTAATTCCACGTCCCATTCCCATCCTGATATGTCTATCCATGGCCTCCTCTACTGTCAAGATGAAGCCACACTCAGGTTGGAGGAACAACACCTTATATTCTGTCTGGGTAGCCTCCAACCTGATGGCATGTACATTGACCTCTAACTTTGGTTAATGCCCTCCTCCCCTTCTTACCCCATCCCTGATATATTTAGTATTTTACCCCTTCCTTTTTTTTCTCTCTCTCTTTCTGTCCATCACTCTGCCTGTTCTCCATCTCCCTTTGGTGTTCTCCTCCCCCTTTCTTTCTCCCTAGGCCTCCCGTCCCATGATCCCTTCCCTTCTCCAGCTCTGTATCCCTTTTGCCTATCACCTTTCCGGTTCTCAGCTTCACCCCACCCCCTCCGGTCTCCTATCATTTCGCATTTTCCACTCCCCCTCCTGCTTTCAAATCTCTTACTATCGTTGCGTTCAGTTAGTCCTGACGAAGGGTCTCGGCCTGAAACGTCGACAGTGCTTCTCCTTATAGATGTTGCCTGACCTGCTGTGTTCCACCAGCATTTTGTGTGTGTTGCTTATTTATTAGTGACGTCACTCCAAGGAACTCATAGCTCTCAACCTTTTTGACCTCAATACTAGTCATAAAGACAGATGACTGCACTACCCCACTTCCAGAAGTCAAAAAGCAGCTCCTTTGTTTCGCTAATATTGAGAGAGAGGTTGTTGTCATGACACCATGCAACTAGTAATCTGACTCAGCATTATTTGAGATACAACCAACTATGATGGTACCATTTAAAAAAGATGGAATTTCATCAGAATCTGGCCATGCAATACTCCTTCACAGGAAATTAGTCTGGTGAACTTGGGCAACAACAAACTGAAAATAAAACATATATTCCACATTCAGCATTGATTATAATTGTTGGCTATAAATGCTAGTCGTCGGGAAAATAAAGGACTGAGGGAACATATTTCAGGGAAATAGCAGGCCTGATTTATTCCTACCAACTCACTAAGGTAGCTAACCTCTGACATTTACTAAGCTGGAGCATTGGAGAAGCTGGATCACTAGAGACACTTAAAGATGAGGTAGGTAAGTTTTTGAAAGATTTGAGAATTGAGGTGTGTGAGAACACTCACAAAGAGAAGCTGAGGTCTGGACATGTCAGTCATGATAGTACAGAGGGAATAGGTGACTACCCCTGCTCCAATTCTCTCATGCTAAAATCATAGAGGAAGGACCGAAAGGCCTTCAGCTCTTCAAGTTGGCATGGACAATCGAGCACCACTTACATTAATCATACATTAAACCCATTTTATTCTCCTGATATTGTATCCACTGCCCCAAAATCTACTTTAGGGACAATACACAGTGGCCTTTTGAACTACTACTCCATGTGCTTGATGGACTTTGGAGGAAACTGAAGTCTGAAGGTAATCAGGGCAATTCTACACAGACAGCACCAAGGACAAGATTGACTTGGCTTAGCTGGAGCTTCTCTTGTGCTTCTGTATAACTTATATGCATCAAGAGAAATGTAATCCTCTTCTCACAGCATTACTTCAGCTATTTTATAGTTAATTCTTCCAGTTCCTACTTTTGGTGAGATCAAACCTTCCCACATTCTAAGAATATCAGCTTAATAAGCTTCCTTCACATATAAAGAAAAACTGGTAATTGTAGATTAAGTAAAAGTAACATATTTAATTCATTCATGGCATTTTCTGTGCATTGTTTTGATAATTTATTACAAAAGGTGAGATTTGCAATTAACATGGGGACTTGGATCTTCCACAACTATTTATTTTGTATACACACAGTGAAGGAAAAGACCCACATGTAAAGGTAGAAAATAACGTTAATTAGCATCATAGAACTCCCAAGGTACTCAATGTGATTTACTCAGCAGTCAGTCACATGATATGCACTGCAGAAGAAGTGATTGACATTTCCCAGAATGCAGACCATGAAATGGCCAATAACAATAAAGCTAGGTCACAAAATTCCCTTGTCATTCTTCTTTTAAAGGCACAATAAAGATATTTTCAGGGATTTTATTTAACTTAGCTTTGGTTTTAAAATCGCTCTCTTGCAAAGTATGGTTTTCAGAGTTCTGCCATAAATAATGTTTTAGTGGTACATGGACAGTCAGATTGGATATTCTATGTAAAGCTCACTGCATTCAGCTGTCTTCTCTGTGGTCAGGATGCATGTGGTAATACAGTCAAAACTTACATATTCCTCTGCATTATTTTACTTATTTTTTATAACTTTTATAGAGACAGAACTTCACTGTGCTCATAATAATGAAAGCTGTTTCTATAAATTGTGATGATTAATTATTTTATGTAACAGTTTTATGTTGGAGTGTTCTGTACAGTACAAACACCAGAGATCTCTTATAACAATGAATTGAAGGATGATAAAGAAGAAATAATACTGTTTATCTGTTAAAATGCACAATAGCTAGACTTGAATGTATACACTGCATACAAAATTAAAAATAAAATTGTATACTATTATAATTTCCAAACTTTTGAAAAATATGCATAAATGAAAACTTTTCAAAACAACTAAACTGAAAAATATAACAAAATGATAAAAGAATAGATTTATTCATGTTACTGACTTTGCTTTTCTTTTCCAAGATAGTCCCCCTCATACATGCCTTGAGGCATTGATTCCAGATATATCCAAATTAACACATGCAAACACATATCTCTCTCAAATGTTCAGTTCTTATGTGAAAGCGGTGTTGTCAGTATCATGTAGAATTCTACAAAGGATATGATCCTTTCATCCTACATTACTATGTGCTTCTGAGAATCGTTGTTTCCAGAGAAGCAAAAACTATTTGGTACTGTTTATGTTAACCCATGTAATTGAAATACTGCAAAATACTGTACCAAAACAGTAACTATAGCAAGGACAATACACACAAGGTGCTGGAGGAGCACAGCAGGTGGGAATAAACATTTGATGTTTTAGTCCAAGACCCTTCGTCAGGACTTCTTCCAGTTTAAAATGGCGCTACTGAAGGTGAACGGCAGCCTACTGGTAGTTCAAAAGGCAAGAAATTTGACCAAAACCATTATTAATAGCACCTTTTCTGAAGATAGATAGATAGATAGATAGATAGATACTTTATTCATCCCCATGGGGAAATTCAACTTTTTTTCCAATGTCCCATACACTTGTTGTAGCAAAACTAATTACATACAATACTTAACTCAGTAAAAAAATATGATATGCATCTAAATCACCATCTCAAAAAGCATTAATAATAGCTTTTAAAAAGTTCTTAAGTCCTGGCGGTAGAATTGTAAAGCCTAATGGCATTGGGGAGTATTGACCTCTTCATCCTGTCTGAGGATCATTGCATCGATAGCAACCTGTCGCTGAAACTGCTTCTCTGTCTCTGGATGGTGCTATGTAGAGGATGTTCAGAGTTATCCATAATTGACCGTAGCCTACTCAGCGCCCTTCGCTCAGCTACCGATGTTAAACTCTCCAGTACTTTGCCCACGACAGAGCCCGCCTTCCTTACCAGCTTATTAAGACGTGAGGCGTCCCTCTTCTTAATGCTTCCTCCCCAACACGCCACCACAAAGAAGAGGGCGCTCTCCACAACTGACCTATAGAACATCTTCAGCATCTCACTACAGACATTGAATGACGCCAACCTTCTTAGGAAGTACATTCGACTCTGTGCCTTCCTGCACAAGGCATCTGTGTTGGCAGTCCAGTCAAGCTTCTCGTCTAACTGTACTCCCAGATACTTGTAGGTCTTAACCTGCTCCACACATTCTCCATTAATGATCACTGGCTCCATATGAGGCCTAGATCTCCTAAAGTCCACCACCATCTCCTTGGTCTTGGTGATATTGAGACGCAGGTAGTTTGAGTTGCACCATATCACAAAGTCCTGTATCAGTTTCCTATACTCCTCCTCCTGTCCATTCCTGACACACCCCACTATGGCCGTGTCATCAGCGAACTTCTGCACATGGCAGGACTCCGAATTATATTGGAAGTCTGATGTGTACAGGGTGAACAGGACCGGAGAGAGTACGGTTCCCTGCGGCGCCCCTGTGCTGCTGACCACCGTGTCAGACCTACAGTCTCCCAACCGCACATACTGAGGTCTATCTGTCAAGTAGTAATTTGTGGTAAATTATCACCACAAACAATGAAGAGGCAAGTGAAGGTGAAGTGAATTTGAGGGAAGAGCCATGCTGGTGCATTGCAAAGTTGATGCAGATGGAGTCAGAGGAGTCATGATAGGGGAGTTTCGATGCCCCGCCAACTAATGTGGGTGCGAGGTGGGTTAGCTCCAAGCACAGAGTTGATTTGAAGAGGTTGAGAATGGCTTTGGGTTGGGTGGCGAGGTCTAGGCCTTGAGTGAATAACTGGGAGGCCTGATTTAGGCACAGAGCATTTTATGGCAGTGGGGCCCAGATCCTAATGTGAGGCACAATCTGCTGTATGAACAATTTAAACACCAGCCCACACAGACTGGAAAGACAGGGTGTCGGGTCAGGCTGATTTCATGCTGAGGCTATCAGATTGCTCCGGCTGCTGTTCTTCATGTCTACGAGCTTTGTGGTAATTTGCCCCACTATTATGATGAATTAACACCAAGGCTTTGGGCCTACTCTAGGCTGCTTTGGGGATCTGGATCTAAGGACTCAGTTTGGTTTGGAATGCTGTTGCTCAATTCTATTATTTGCATAAGTTGTGTTTTTTTTCCTCTTTCTCAGCACATTGGGTGCTGGTCTTTATATTTCTTAATTGGGTTCTTTCAGGTTTCTTGCTTTCTGGTGCTTGTAAACTGACAAATCTTAAGGTTGTATAATTTAGACATTCTTTGATATTAAATGTATCTTAAGTCTTTGATTTCAGAAATTAAGTACACTGACTGACTATCGTCATGCACAAAATCATATAACAATAAATTGAGTGACTAGAGCAGGTAACAGAGATGAGAGTCTTTAAGTATTCATTAATATGCTTATTAATATGTGTTGATATTCTCTAAGTCGGTTGTTTTTTAAAATTTCTTACTATTACCTACTTACACCTTTTCTGCTGACATTAATGAAGTTTCATGGTCATATCCCAACCTTGTTTTCCACAGCTTTCCCACTGATCATTCAAATGCATTCTTACCCCTGCTGACCTAATCCACCGCTTACTTTAGTCATTCTAGAATAGTAATATATTAGCCCCCCACCTCACCAGTTCCTGCATTGACTGTTGTCCATCCTCTGTATTGAACACACGTCAGAGAAATGGCAGATGGAGTTTAACCCAGATAAATCTGAGGTCTTGCACCTTGCTAGGACAAATGCAAGGAGATAGTACACCATTAAAGGCAATATCCTTAACAGTGTTGCTGAGCAGAGAGATCTTGGGATTCAAGTTCATAGCTCCTTGAAAGTAGCTACACAGGTCGATAAGATGTTTAAGAAGGCTTATGGAATGCTTAGGAGAGATCTGAAAGACGTTTATAAGATTATGAGAGGTATAGATAGAGTAGATAGGGAGTATCTGTTTTCCAGGATTGAAATGTCTAATACCAGAGAGCATGTAGTCATATGAAGAAAGGTTAGCAGAGTTGGGACTTTTCTCTTTGGAGCGTAGAAGAATGAGAGGGGACTTGATAGAGGTCTACAAGATTATGAGAGGCATAGATAGGATGGATAGTCAGTACCTGTTTCCCAGGGCACCAATAGCAAACACCAGAGGGCATATGTACAAAATTAAGGGAGGGAAGTTTAGGGGAGACATCAGGGGTAAGTTTTTTTTTTACACAGAGGGTTGTGAATGCCTGGAATGACTTGCCAGGGATGGTGGTAGAGGCTAAAACATTAGGGGTATTTAAGATCCTCTTGGACAGGCACATGGATGAAAGAAAAATGGAGGGTTATGGGGTAGAGTGGGTTTAGTACTTATTTTAAGGATTATATGGGTTGGCACAACATGGAGGGCTGAAGGGCCTGTACTGTGCTGTAGTGTTCTATGGTTCTATGTTCTATGTATTGAAGGTGTGAGGGGTAAGTATTTTACTCAGAGTGTCATGGATACCCAGAATGCACTGCCTGATATGGTGGTAGAGGCAAATATATTAGAGGTTTTTAAGATACATTTGGAGAGGCATGTGGATGTAAGGAAGATGGATGGATATGGACATTGTATAGATAGGAGGAATTAGTGTTCGAGTTTTTTTGATTTGCTTTTTGGCTGGTTTGGCACAACATTGTGGGCTGAATGGCCTGTTCCTGAGCTATACTGTCCTGTGCTGTATGTTCTTCTAACATATCCCTCAAGTAATGCAATGTGAAATTAAAACCCATATACATCTGCTATTTAGGTAGAGAGTGAAGTCAATAACACCGCCTAGCAAAAATTCTGCTTTACCCAGCTGTAAAATTTTAGCAGCACATCTCTGAGCAGCTAACAAACACACTAGGTTACAGATAAAAACTGCCATTATGTGAAAACAGTAACAGAGCACCTAGTAGTAAAACGTTAATTATTCAAGATGGTTCAGCTTCCTATGATGTCAGAGATTCGGAACAGGAAGGCAGCGGGAGAGCACCTAAGGATTTCCAGCGGGAAGACATTTTGAGTTCTCGGCGGGAGAGGCCAGACTGCGCAGGCACGTGATGTCAGCCAGTTGAGCATGAACAGTTTAAAAAGAAGGCAGACATATCCAGCGGGCAGCGTTAGGAGTGGGCAGTGGAGTGAGAGGCAGCAGAGTGAAAGGGCTTTGGCTCCACAGGCTTTGGTGGTAACAGGACGAGGTGAGGCAGTTGTTGATTGCAAAAGGAGGTAGTATGTGTGTAAGGCCAGTCTTCTGTGGTTGGTATAGCATGTGGGAGGTCCTGGAATCTCCCGGTGTCCTGGACGGCCACATCTGCACCCAGTGCATCGAGATGCAACTCCTAAGGGACCGAGTTAGGGAACTGGAGCTGCAGCTCAATGACCTTCGCCTGGTCAGGGAGAGTGAGGAGGTGTTAGAGAGGAGTTACAGGCAGATGGTCACACTGGGACCACGGGGGCCAGAGAAATGGGTCACAGTCAGGAGAGGGAAGGGGAAGAGTCAGGTACTCGAGAGTACCCCAGTGGCTGTACCCCTTGACAATGAGTACTCCTGTTTGAGTACTGTTGAGGGGGACAGCCTACCTGGGGGAAGTGACAGTGGCCGTGCCTCTGGCACAGAGTCTGGCCCTGTGGCTCAGAAGGGTAGGGAAAGGAAGAGGAAGGTAGTAGTGATAGGGGACTCTATAGTCAGAGGTTCAGACAGGCGATTCTGTGGACGCTGGAAAGAAACTCGGATGGTAATTTGCCTCCCAGGTACCAGGGTCTGGGATGTTTCTGATCGTGTCCAAGATATCCTGTGGTAGGAGGGACAACAGCCAGAGGTCGTGGTACATATTGGTACAAATGACACAGGTAGGAAAAGGGAAGAGCACCCAAAAGAAGACTACAGGGAGTTAGGAAGGAAGTTGAAAAGCAGGACCTCAAAGGAGTTATCTTGAGATTATTGCCTGTGCCACATGACAGTGAGAGTAGGAATGGAATGAGGTGGAGGATAAATGCGTGGCTGAGGGATTGGAGCAGCGGGCAGGGATTCAAGTTTCTGGATCCTTGGGACCTCTCTTGGGGCAGGTGTGACCTGTACAAAAAGGACGGGTTGCACTTGAATATCCCAGGGGGACCAATATCTTGGCGAGCAGGTTTGATAGAGCTGTTGGGGAGGGTTTAAACTAGTTTGGCAGGGGGGTGGGAATCAGAATGTGAATGCTGGGATTAAGGTAGAAGGACAAGGGCATGATGCTAAGAGTTCTGAGTTGATGAGGAAGGACAGGCAGGGGACAGAACATAACTGTAGCCAGTTAAAGGGGTTGAAATGTATCTATTTCAATGCTAGGAATATTAGGAACAAAGAGGATGAACTTAGAGCATGGATTAGTATGTGGAATTATGATGTTGTGGCCGTTACTGAAACATGTTTGGATGAAGGGCAGGATTGGATGATGCAGGTCCCGGGCTTCCAGTGTTTTAAAAGGAATAGGATGGAGGGTAGAAAAGGGGGGGAGTGACATTGCTGGTCAGGGATAGTATCACGGCTATAGAAAGGGAAGATGCTGCAGAAGGAGTGTCCACGGAGTCAGTGTGGGTGGAAGTCAGAAATAGGAAGGGGTCAATCACTGTGCTGGGAGTAGTCTATAGGCCCCCAGATAGCCCTCGGGACACCGAGGAGCCGATAGGCAGGCAGAAAATGGTGCAGGAAATACAGGGTAGTAGTTATGGGTGATTTCAACTTCCCTCATATTGACTGGCACCTCCTGAGTGCAAGGGGGTTGGATGGGGCTGAATTTGTCAGGTGTGTTCAAGAAGGATTCCTGACACAGTATGTGGACCGGCCGATGAGAGGAGAAGCTATACCGGATCTAGTTCTGGGTAATGAACCTGGTCAGGTGACAGACCTCTTGGTGGGGGAGCATTTTGGTGAGAGTGACCACAATTCCCTTAGCTTCAGCATAGCTATGGAAAGGGATAAAATCAGACAAAATAGTAAAGTGCTCAAATGGGGAAGGGCTGACTTTGAAGGGATGAGGCAGGAACTAGCGAGAGTAAATTGGAAACAGATGTTCAAAGGGGAAAGCACAGAAGTAATGTGGGAGAAGTTTAGGGACCACTTGAGCTGGGTTCAGGATAGGTTTGTCCCACTGAGGCAAGGAAAAAATGGTAGGAAAAGGGAACCATGGCTGACGAAACACATGAGGCAGCTCATCAAGAGGAAAAAGGAAGCACATGTTAGATATAAGAAGTAGGAAGTAGGAGGGGCTTATGAGAAATATAGGGTAGCCAGGAAGAAGCTAAAGAAAGGACTTAGCAGAGTTAGAAGGGGGCATGTGAAGACTTTGGCATGTAGAATTAAGGAGAACCCCAAGGCATTCTATGCGTATGTGAAGAACAGGAGGATGATGAGAACGAAGGTAGGACCGCTAAAGGATAAAGAGGGCAACATGTGCCTGGAGGCGGAGGAGGTTGGAGATGTCCTAAATGAATACTTTGCTTCAGTATTCACAAGTAAAAAGGATCTTGATCAGAATGAGGTCGAAGTAGAGCGGGCCTGTGTGCTGGACAATGTGGAGATTAGGAAGAAGTGCTGGATCTTCTTAAAAACATTAAGATTGATAAATCCCCAGGGCTGGATATGATACACCCCAGGTTGTTGTGGGAACTGAGAGAAGAGATCGCAGGAGTATTAGCTATGATCTTTGAATCCTCTTTGGCTGCAGGGGAAGTGCCAGAGGACTGGAGAATGGCAAATGTAGTTCCGTTGTTTAGAAAAGGTAATAGGGAGAAACCTGGGAACTATAGACTGGTGAGTCTGACGTCGGTGGTATGCAAACTACTGGAAAGGATTCTTAAGGATAGGATCTATGAGCATTTGGAGAAGTACAGTCTACTCATGGATAGTCACCATGGCTTTGTGAAGGGAAGATCATGGCTCACGAGCCTGATTGAGTTTTTTGAAGAGGTAACAAAAGAAGTTGATGAGGGTAGGGCAGTGGATGTGGTCTACATGGACTTTAGCAAAGCATTTGACAAGGTCCCTCAAGAGAGACTCTTCCAGAAAGTCATGAGGCATGGGATAAGTGGAACCTTGGCTGTTTGGATTAAAAAATTGGCTTAAAGGAAGAAAGCAGAGGGTAGTTGTGGAAGGAAGGTATTCTGCCTGGAGGTCAGTGATTAGTGGAGTGCCGCAGGGATCTGTCCTGGGACCCCTGCTATTTGTGATTTTTATAAATGACCTGGATGTAGAGGCAGAAGGATGGGTGAGTAAGTTTGCAGATGACATGAAGATTGGAGGAGTTGTGGATGGAGCTGTAGGTTGTTGAAGGTTACAGGAGGATATAGACAGGCTGCAGAGTTGGGCAGAAAAATGGCAAATGGAGTTCAATCAAGACAAGTGTGAAAAGATGCATTTTGGAAGGACAAACCAGAAGACTGAGTACAGGATTAATGGTCAGTTACTTAAGAGTGTAGATGAACAAAGGGACCTTGGGGTTCAAATCCATACATCCCTCAAGGTCACTGTGCAGGTTGATAGGGTAGTTAAGAAGGCCTACAGGATGCTAGGCTTCATTAACAGGGGGATTGAGTTCAAGAGTAGAGAGGTCATGTTGCAACTCTACAAATCTCTGGTGAGACCGCACTTAGAGTATTGTGTTCAATTCTGGTCACCTCATTATAGGAAACTATGGAGAGGGTGCAGAGGAGATTTACCAGGATGTTGCCTAGTTTCGAGAACAAGTCATATGAAGCAAGGTTAGCAGAGCTGGGACTTTTCTCTTTGGAGCGTAGAAGAATGAGAGGGGACTTGATAGAGGTCTACAAGATTATGAGAGGCATAGATAGGGTGGATAGTCAGTACCTGTTTCCTAGGGCACCAATAACAAACACCAGAGGCCATAGGTACAAAATTAAGGGAGGGAAGTTTAGGCGAGACATCAGGGATAAGTTTTTTTTTACACAGAGGGTTGTGAGTGCCTGGAATGACTTGCCAGGGATGGTGGTGGAGGCTAAAATATTAGGGGTATTTAAGAGCCTCTTGGACAGGCACATGGATGAAAGAAAAATGGAGGGTTATG
Organism: Hemitrygon akajei; assembly: GCF_048418815.1. Lineage (NCBI taxonomy): Eukaryota > Metazoa > Chordata > Chondrichthyes > Myliobatiformes > Dasyatidae > Hemitrygon > Hemitrygon akajei. The sequence goes on from NC_133125.1 coordinate 114,701,507, forward strand.
GGGTAGTGTGGGTTTAGTACTTTTTTTAGGATTATATGGGTCGGCACAACATGGAGGACTGAAGGGCCTGTACTGTGCCGTAGTGTTCTATGGTTCTATGGTTCTAGGTCAAACTCCTCTCTGTAAGAATGTAAAGTGCTAAATCAAGCTGTACTTGTTCTGACAAACTGAAACATGAAAGTGGAAATGTACAATTTATTCATCCATTATAATCAGATGAGAACTTGTAGCTACTCCAGGGATTTTTTTTAACCCCAATTTGAAGAGCTTTGAAATTTAACTGACTTCTCTTTTGACCTCATCAAAAAGATTGTTTTTGTGTTTGTGTCCCCTACTCTTTAATGTATCAAATGAAGCCTTATTTGAGCAAGAAGTCAAATTAAATGAAACACTTTGTTGCAGTGGAGATTTGTTAAGTAAATTGTCACAAACTGATGGAGACCTACGCTTCTTTTTGAACGATTTAAAATTTTATTCTTTAAATATTAATTACCTGCATCATGTTGAACTTGAATGATTAACTTTTGTTTTTATATTAATTTTGCAGCTTTCTGGATACTTTGAACTTAAGCATTGAGAAAACAATGTAACCAAATTGTATTTTTGTGGTTGTGATTCAAAAGGAGATTAACAATAAATAATACAATTAGAATTAAGTAATTGATAATGGTCTAATTTAACTAATGCTTTGATACTACAGTTGAATTGCAGAAGTGAAGTAACTAAGGAAAAGGCAGAGAAAGCAAACTGAGGCCAACAAAGAACAGCAATGAACTTATTGAATGGCAGGGCATGTTTGAGGGCTCTTATGGTGAAATATTACAATGGCAATACAGGAACTGAGAGATTCTAACTATTAAACAAGATTAGAAAGACTGGGTTATTTTTTTAGTTGCAAGAAGTGGCCTAATAATTATTAATAGCTCTAACAGGAAAGTGGTAGAAATATTTACAGTTAGAGAGTCCCAAATTTGAGGCCATAATTTTATAATGGACCCTTATGAATCCGAAAAGAATTTGGGAGCAATTTTTTAGCTCAGTGAAAAGGAAGACTCGGATTGTGTTACCACACTGAATCGAGACTTATTCAATGGAACCTGTTTACGCATGGTAAGGAGCAATCCCAGACAGAAATGTTGAAAGACGGCAAGGACAGGCTGAAGCAGAGCTTCAACATTGCAGTGACCATCTGTGCTGAATAATCTGCTTTTCTGCTTCAAGTAATACTGTCTGGTTGAATTAATTAAGTGTACTCCCTCGAAAATATTATGTTTACTGAACCTTCTTGTGAAGTGTACTAATACCAAATGTTACCAATTAATTAAAATACAAAGCGAAAAATCAGTGCTGGTCTTTGCTGTATGGACATTCTCCATAACAAAATTCTATCATAGTCTGAACAAACTTTACCTTCAGACCAAATTATTAATTGTAAGTATTTGGAAAACTGGGTAATAGCGGTTTGCCTACTCAAACTCTGATCCTGAACCTTGGACTATATTGCAGTCCATACGAAGTTCCATCCCTTGCTAATTCACTACATCTCTCATTTTCTGGACTAAATTTTAGCTTTACTCATTAAACCATCACTGCATTTATTGGACTACTCCAGCGATAGTTCTGCTAACCATGAAATGTAAACTGTACAATTAACATCTGAACTTTATTGAGTAAGTAATCAGTTGTTAGAAATTAATTGGTAAAAGAAACAAAATCTGTTTGATGCTTTACTATAGAAATTGTCAATTATTTGAGAAGTTAACTTTGAATAATGTTCAAAAACCCAATTAAAGATTCAAAGTACATTTATTATCAAAGGAAGTATAAATTATACAACCTAGAGATTTTGTTTTCTTACAGGCAGCCACAAAACAAGTAACTTGAAAGAACCCAAATCAAAAATTATAAAGACCAACCCCTAATGTGCACAGAGAAAGAGGGGAAAACACAAGTCATGCAAACAACAACAGCAGCATTCTGAACCAATTTGAGTCCTCAGATCCAAATCCACGGAGCAGCCCGGAATAAGCCCAAAGCCTCGGTGTTCAGTTCATCATATAAGTGGGTCAAAACACTGCCAAGCTTGCAGACATGAAGCATAGCAGCCGGAGGCAGTCTCACAGCCTTGACGTCGCAGAGATCATACATCGCATTAGGACCTGGGTTCCTCCACGGCAAGTCGCTCCAGGCCTAGAACCCACAGCCCAACAATTTACTTTGGGTCTACATTTCCCAGCCAAAGAAGCTGTCCTCGACCTCTCCAAATCAGCTCAGTGCCCAGAGCAATCTAACCTTGCCCGACTCTCAATACCCTGCCTTTCCAGTCTATCTGGAGCAGTGCTTAAATCATCCAAATAGCAGACTGTGCCTTGCATTAGGGCTGAGGTTCATCAAGAAATCTTCCCAATATTTTTATGTGATTATGTGTTAACCTGGACACTTAAATGCATTGAAACTATTCTATTAATTGCAGGTATATTGTAGAATTATATAATCAATAAATGTGATTTCACCCAGTATAATTTAATACTAAATCAGTTTCTGATGAAAGATTAAGGAGAACACCAAAATGGAGCAATCATAATTAAGAATGAAAAGGTTAGTTAATGAATATTAAATCTTTTTACAGCCTGAGTTCTAAAATAGGATACAGTCACTGGAAGCATTTGATTGTAATCTACAAAGAAATTACTGGGTTGCCATAAAAACACATTGACTGTCCTTAAGGAATGGGAAATAGCTTTTCTCACTAGTTTCAGAACATGCCCATAGCTTTGGAGGTATTAATGGTCAACAAATTCTTGCATTGCAAGTAAAGCCCATGTCTGATGATTCAAGAAGCAAAAAAGGCAAAGCATTATTATACTCATAAAATTTATTCCCTGATGTGAAAATGATGATGCAAAGATTACGGACAAAAAAGTGGTTTAATGAAACATGATTTTTAAAAAATAAAAAAAAACCTCAAATAGCCTGTTAATGTTGGAAATCTGAGATGAAAATGAAAAATGCTAGGAACACCCAGAGTTCAGGTAGCATCTCAAAGACATTTTATCTGATGAAGCATCATTGATCTGAAGTGTTAACTTGTTTGTCATTCCAAATTCCATTTTGTCAATTTGAAACTTAGATGTCAATTCATCAAATATAGTAAACTCATGAGATTCTGGAGATTGCTGGAAATCTTGAGCAACACACACAAAATACTGGGGAACACAGTAAGTCTGGCAGCATCTATGCAGGAGAATAGACAGTCATTATTATGGGCTGAGAACGTTCATCAGGACTGGAAAGGAAAGGGGTAGAAACCAGACTAAGAAGGTGGAGGGAGGGGAAGGAGTTCAAGCCCGCAGGCGATATGTGAAACCAGGTGAGTGAGGATGTGAGTAGGTGGGAGAGGGTGAATGAGGAAGAAGCAGGGAAGCAATAGGTTGAAATTAAAAGAAATCTAATAGGAGAGGACAGAAGACTATAGAAGAAAGGGAAGGAGGTGGGGAACCAAAGGGAGTTGATGTGCTGATAAGGAGAAGAGAAGGGGTGAGAGGGTGACCTGAATTGGGAATGGAAAGAAAGTAAAAGAGTGAGATGAGAGAAATTACCAGAATTTAGATAAATCGATGTTCATGCCATAAAATTGGAGGTTACCCAAGTGGAATCTGATGTGTTGTTCCTCCTACCTGAGTTTGTCCTCAACTTGTCAGTGGATGAGGCCATAGACAGAAATGTCAGAATGGAAGTAAGAAGTTAAATTGGAATGGGTAGTCACCTGGAGATCCTGCTTTTGAATTGAAATGGATAGCCACTAGGATATCATATCAAATATACTGTGTTAATGTTCATTACGACTGCAAGTTCTGTCATGGGAAGATATTACCAAGTAATCAGAACAAAAGGTGCCAAGCATGCCACCAAAGCATTGTTGAAGAAATGAAACATTCCTATTGACTCCTGGGGATATCTGGCCCATGATGGCTCAAAGTGGAGGAGGAGCATTCAGGATTGCAGAACTTTGATCCCATCTGTCTAACGCACACAGAAGTGCAGTGAAGGTAGCCTAAAATGCATGCCACACCATAAATTCCCCATCCAGCATCCCAGCCGACCACATTGTGACCCACCTCTGGCTAAGTGTTGTTTCCACATTGACCTTATCAGGCATCTTAGAGCACTCAAAACTTAAGTGGAAAGAAGTTCTTTAAGGAGCTCATAAGGAGAAGAAAACCTTCGCAAATATTGTTGTAATATATAATTAGCAGACAATTTAAAATTTTTTGGATACCAAACTATCTCAATCTAGCATTTGCTGATCTCCAAAATCTGAACAATCTGCTCTATTTATTGCAGATGAGTTTTTTTTTGTTTTAAGTTCAGCTTCTGCAGAATTTAACCACCAGCTCAACCTGTGGTGTAAAACATTTAGCTGAAAAAAAAGAGATTCAATTACTGCAAACCTGGTTGATGATCAGATTGAAAGTTGCAGATTGATCCAAATGTTCCATTAACTAGGCAAAATTTGGATCATTTCCCATACTCTCTTGCAGACACATCAGAAGATCATTTATTGATAGTCTGATGGAGCAGGCAAACTGAAATAAATACAAGTTGTTAGGAGAAGTGCTGAAGTTATCATCCATTTTCACTTTTTTTGCTTAGATATAACATCTCAAGGAGGCAAACTTAGCAAGAAAAAAGAATATATTGGATATACAGTGTCATAAAATGAGGCAATTCACAAAGACGTTGAAAATCATGTGCAAGAGATACACAGATGAGTGGAATAATACCAATGGAGTGGGTTTTGTGGAGAGTTTCAATAAAATAATCAGGCATAAGTTGAGGAATTTAGTTCAGTAAATTTCATCAGTAAGCACTGGGCTCCAGAAAACACAATAGTCTGTGCTTAAGTGTAAAACTAAGCAGCTTTTGGTATTTGAAGAAGAGTAAAATTTAGCAGAGTTACATTGACAGTAGCATTAACTCGTGGCTTTGACAGGGCCGAATTTGGATGATGTAAATGGATGGAATCTCAGTTGCAGCAACATGAGAGAAAGTTGGAAGGCCACAATATGTGGAAGAGTTGCTTTGAAAGTAGAAGAGCTGAAAACAGGGAGATGAAGATAGGGAAGGGAGGTGTCAGAAGTGGACCCAGTGGAATTTAAGGGCAGGGTGGGAGTTGAAGGCAAAGTTGATCAAATTGTCAAGCTCACCATGGGTGCATGAAGCAACATCAATGCAGTCAACAATGTAGCAGAGGAAGAGCTGAGTGGGGAGCATTATCATGGAAGCATGAAACATGAGCTGTTCTACATAGCCAATGAAATGGCTGGCATAGCTGGGTGCACGAAGGTGCCTATGGCTACCACTCAAGTCTGGAGAAAGTGGAATGAGCCTAAATTGTTGAGTGTGAAGATCATTTCTGCTAAGAGAGAGTAGGGTGATGCTGGAGCGGAACTGGCTGGTTCTTTTATTAAGAAAGAACAAAAGTTAAAAGGACAGTTTTGCAAATAAACACATTGTCTGTAGAACATTGTGTGCTAGCTCACAGCACCTGGGTTGATTTCTCAGGATTTGCAGTGTAAGACAATGAGGATGTTTAATTGGGTTCATTGCAAGCCAAACAACACTGGCAAAGTTATTTGGTTCAAGGAAGACTGCAGACCAGATTGATACTATCACCTGGCATGTCATATAGTTGATCTTTTATCAGTTAGAAGGCTTATGTGCTCAGAGTCAGTTGTGGGTACCCGGGAACTCTGTCTCCAGAAACCTCAGACTCTTTGTATAAAAGGTTATCCGAAAAATATATAATATACATGTGAAGTAACTAAAGTGGCAGAAAAACTGTATGAATGTAGAGAGCAGTCAGGCTTGTTGGGACTGGTAAAGAACATCAAGATGAATGACAGAAACACAGGGTGAACTGGAATCTATTCCTCTCTCTTCGACTTCTGTGACAGACAATTTGTGCGCCTGCAAGTTGTTAGTATGTCTTTTTAGATTATAGGAATTGTAACTGTCCTTTGGAAATCCTTTGGGTTTAAAAATGGTTTGTAATTCAGAAATCTATTTTAAAATAAAAAAAAACCTCTGTGAGTTTCTTCTTCTTGGTAGAGAGAGGAGACCCACCACCCAAATAGTGGGTATTGACAGCTAAACTCACTGTAAAGATAAACAGGCAAGTGAACTTGTCCTTGAAGAGTCAGTAGATACAGCATAACCTCCCTTTAATGACAGTACCTGTAGCTATCTATATCAAATAGGGCTTAATGTTTTTGTTTAACATTAGAACTTTGTAGTCTGCAAACCCAATACGAACACAGTTGGAATTCCTCCAAGTAATCATTTCCCCCTTTCTCTTGCCCTTTAAATAAACTTCTATGTGAAGAATATTGCCCATTTTTTTCTTCTGCAAGCGCAATACAGAAGCCAATTTCTGACTGCTGCCTTCATTGTTGTTAATCCCTTCCCCAAAAATTGTCATAGATCTGCCTTCAAACCTCAGAGCTTTAGATATGTAAAGCTCCTCACATGGTGTTATTTAAACATTGGTGTAAGAACACATTTCATGGATCAAACATGATCTAACATAAAGTATTAGGTCTTAACAGCAAGAACTGACTTATGTGCTGCAGAAATGAGAAATATGAAAAGTTGCACTATGTGAACCTTAGAGAGCATTATCTGTACTTACAGATGATATCTTTTCGGTTCAGATATCAATCACATTTCATTAGTGGAGACACACTAAAGAACAACTTAGAATGCTGGTGTACCTCAGGGGTGTGTGCTTAGCCCACTGCTCTACTCTCTATATACCCATGACTGTGTGGCTAGGCATAGTTCAAATACTATCTATAAATTTGCTGATGATACAACCATTGTTGGTAGAATCTCAAGTGGTGATGAGAAGGTGTACAGGAGCGAGATATGCCAACTAGTGGAGTGGTGTTGCAGCAACAACCTGACACTCAAGGTCAGTAAGACGAAAGAGCTGATTGTGGACTTCAGGAAGGGTAAGATGAAGGAACACATACCCATCCTCATGGACGGATCAGAAGTGGAGAGAGTGAGCAGTTTCAAATTCCTGGGTGTCAAGATCTCTGAGGACCTAACCTGGTCCCAACATACTGATGCAGATGCAGATATAAAGAAGGCAAGATAGCGGCTATATTTCATTAGAAATTTGAAGAGATCTGGTATGGCAACAAAAGCAATTGAAAATTTCTATGGATGTACCGTGGAGAGCATTCTGACAGGCTGCATCATTGTCTGGTATGGGGAGGGGGGTGGGGTTACTGCACAGGACCGAAAAGATCTGCAGAGAATTATAAAGCTGCAGAAGAAGCTCCATCTTGGGCACTAGCCTACAAAGTATCCAGGACATCTTCAAGGAGCGGTGTCTCAGAAAGGCAGCATCCATTATTAAGGACCTCCAGCACACAGGGCATGTCCTTTTTTCACTGTTGCCATCGGGTAGGAGGTACAGAAGCCCGAAAGCACACACTCAGTGATTCACGAACAGCTTCTTTCCCTCTGCAATCTGATTCCTAAATGGACATTGAACCCTTGGACACAATCTCACTTATTTAATATATAGTATATCCGTTTTATTGCACAATTTTTAATGTATTCATCATATGTATACTCTAATTGATTGATTGATTGATTGATTGATTAATTATTGCCATTGTTGCACTTTCTGCGCAGGCGAACCGGCTCACAAATAGCCAGCGCGCGGGGGAAGACTTTGGTAATGCACCTCTGATGTAATTTCCACCCGGAGAGGGTGGGCGCTAGGGATTAAATGCTAGCGCCACGAAGTTTGAATAAACTAGTCTCAAAACGACTTACCGACTGCGTGTTGTTATTTCAGCGCTGTGTGTAGCACATCGCTACATTGGTGACCCCGACGGTCCAAACGGGATTTGGACCAAAGATGACCGACTCTTCATTTGTTCACACAGTTTCGCTAAAACTGCCGACTTTCTGGAAACTGCGACCACGCGTGTGGTTTAGCCAAGCAGAAGCCCAGTTCCACATTTGGCAGATATCCTGTGATTCCACGCGTTACTACCACATGGTGAGCGCCCTTGACCAGGAGACGGCCTCCCAGGTTGTGGATTTCATACAGTCACCCCCGGAAGAAGGCAAATATGAAGCATTCAAAGCGCTGCTTATTGGGACCTTTGGCATCTCACGGCGTGAGCAGGGTGCCCACCTGCTTCACCTGGATGGTTTGGGAGACAGACTGCTGTCAGCATTGATGAACGAGATGCTGGCCCTGGCTGATGGACACATGCCCTGCCTCATGTTCGAGCAAGCGTTCCTAGAGCAACTGCCCGAGGACATACATCTGCTGTTGGCCGACGCAGATTTCAGCGATCCCCGGAAGATCCCCAGAAGGACATGCTGTGGAAAGCCAAGAGGGAGAGCGTGGCTTCCGTTGGTCAGATTACCAGACCACGCGCCCAACAGCGGACCAGACCAGGCTCGGCAGGGGGGCGCACACATCATAGAGGCAGGAGTGAGGAGGCCAGTGAACAGTGGTGTTTCTACCACCAGCGGTGGGGCACAAAACCCGCCGTTGTCTCCCGCCCTGCAAGGGCCAGGGCCAGGGCCAGCTGCCGCTAATGACTATGGCGGCTGGACACCAGGACAGCCTCTTGTACGTCTGGGACAAACAGTCGGGACGCCGCTTCTTGGTCGACACCGGAGCGGAAATCAGCGTCTTGCCCCCGACGGGGTACGACACTCGCAACAGGAAGCCAAGACCCACCCTGAGGGCCGCAAACGGCAGCACGATACGGACCTATGGCACCCGCACAGTGCAGCTGCAGTTCGGCGCCAGCCGGTTCACGTGGGACTTCACACTGGCCGCGGTGGCCCAACCACTCCTGGGGGCGGACTTCTTGCGAGCTCACAGCCTGCTGGTCAACTTGCAAGGAAAAAGACTGGTACATGCCGAGACTTTCCAGACGTTCTCCCTGGGTGAAGCCAAGTTGCTGGCCGTACACCTGGACTCCATCACGCTGTCGGACAATGAATTCACCAGAATCCTGGCAGACATTCCATCGATTCTGGCACCGCAGTTCATGGCAGCCATGCCCAGACACGGGGTTCAGCACCACATCCTGACCAAGGGACCACCCCTCCACGCCCACGCACCGTCTCCCCCCGGAAAAGCTCCACCCTGGCGAAGGAGGAGTTCAAAAGGATGGAGGAATTGGGGATCATACGAAGGTCCGACAGCCCATGGGCCTCCCCCTGCACATGGTGCCCAAAGCAGCTGGGGGTTGGAGACCATACAGCGACTACCGCAACTGAACGAGGCTACAACTCCAGATCGCTATCCCATGCAGCACATACAGGACTTTGCAGCAAACCTGCACGGGGCAAGAATATTTTCCAAAGTAGACCTCGTCCGGGGATACCATCAAATCCCGGTGCACCCTGAAGACATCACCAAAACAGCACTTATTACCCCGTTTGGCCTGAAGAATGCCGCACAGACGTTCCAGCGGCTAATGGATGTGGTGGGACGCGACCTGGACTTTGCGTTCATCTATTTGGACGACATCCTTATAGCCAGCTGTAGTCGCCAGGAGCATCTGTCCCACCTCCGCCAGCTCTACTCCCGCCTGAGTGATTTCGGCCTCACGATCAACCCGGCCAAATGCCAGTTTGGTCTTGATACCATCGACTTCCTGGGCCACAGGATTACCAAAGATGGGGCAAAACCTCTGCCCGCCAAGGTAGACGCGATCCGCCACTTTGCCTGGCCCAACACGGTCAAAGGCCTACAGGAGTTCGTTGGTATGGTGAACTTCTACCACCGTTTCCTCCCCTCAGCAGCCCATATCATGCGCCCTTTGTACACCCTGATGTTGGGTAAGGGCAAGGACATTACCTGGGACGAGGAGGCCGCGGCCGCTTTCATTAAAGCCAAGGAAGCCTTGGCAGATGCTGCGATGCTGGTGCACCCCAGAACGGACGTTCCAACCGCACTCACGGTGGAAGCATCCGACACAGCAGTCGGTGGAGTGCTGGAGCAGCTCATTGAGGGGCGCTGGCAACCCCTGGCGTTCTTCAGCAAGCACCTACGACCACCCAAACTCAAGTACAGTGCTTTCGACTGGGAGCTGTTGGCACTGTATCTGGCAATCCAGCATTTCAGGTACTTCTTAGAAGGCAGCCCGTTCACCGCGTTCACGGACCACAAACCGTTGACCTTCGTGTTCACGAAGGTGTCTGATCCCTGGTCGGCTCGCCAGCAGCGACATCTGTCCCACATCTCTGAGTACACAAGGGCATCCAGCATGTCTCGCGAAAGGACAACGTCGTGGCAGACGCACTCTGCAGACCAGCTGTCCAGGCCCTGTCCCTGGGGGTGGACTATGCAGCACTGACGGAGGCGCAGCAGGCAGACGACGAGATGCCCAGCTACAGGACCGCAGTCTCCGGTTTGCAGCTGCAGGACTTTCTCGTAGGCCCAGGTGAGAGGACCCTCCTGTGCGACGTGGCAACCTCACCCCATCGTCCCGGCAGCCTGGAGATGGCGAGTTTTCAACTCCATACACGGTTTGGCGCACCCATCTATCAGGACAACCATCCGGCTGGTCTCCAGCAAGTTCACGTGGCACAGACCTCGCAAGCAGGTCAGTGAATGGGCAGAACGTGCACGCAGTGCCAAACCGCCAAGGTGCAGCGGCACACTAAAGCCCTGCCGCAGCAGTTCGAACCCACCCACCGGAGGTTTGACCACATTCATGTGGATATCGTGGGCCCACTACCAGTGTCCCAAGGACCGCGGTACCTCCTAACTATGGTAGACCGGTTCATGAGGTGGCCAGAGGCGGTCCCGCTCACCGACACATCTGCTGATTCCTGCGCCCGAGCACTGATCGCAACCTGGGTAGCACGTTTCGGGCTACCGGCCCACATTACCTCCGACAGAGGCGCCCAGTTCACCTCCAGCCTGTGGTCAGCTGTGGCCAGCCTGTTGGGAACACAGCTACACCACACTACTTCCTACCACCCACAGTCGAATGGACTAGTGGAACGCTTCCACCATCACTTGAAGTCGGCTCTCATGGCCCGCCTGAGAGGACCTAACTGGGTGGACGAGCTTCCCTGGGTCCTGCTTGGAATTTGCACAGCACCCAAAGAGGATCTGCACGTCTCGTCGGCCAAGTTGGTGTACGGCGCACCCCAGGCCATCCCAGGAGAGTTCATACCAGCCCCAAGGGGGCAAGAGAAAGAACCTGCAGCAGTCATGGACAGACTACGTGAGAGGCTCGGCAACCTGGCTCTCATACCGACTTCACAGCACGGATGGACCCCAACCCATGTACCCAAAGACCTGCAGAACTGTAAGTTTGTGTTTGTACGAAGGGGTGGACACTACAGCGGCTGTACTAGGGGCCGTTCAAAGTGATCAATAACAACGGGTCAACGTACATTCTGGACATTGGGGGGGAAAGAGGAGGTTTTCACGGTGGACCGACTGAAACCAGCCCATGTGGACGTGGCGCAGCCGGTCAAGGTTCAGGCACCACGACGCAGAGGCAGACCTCCCAAACAGAGGCTGATCCAGACTGTGGACATTGGGGGGTGTATCGCTGGTTCTTGGGGGGGGTTATGTGGCAACCCACTTTCTGCGCAGGCGAACTGGCTCACAAATAGACAGCGTGCGGGGGGAGACTTTGGTAATGCACCTCTGACGTCATTTCCGCCCAGAGAGGGCGAGCGCTAGGGATTAAATGCCAGCGCCTTGAAGTTTGAATAAACTAGTCTCGAAACGACTTACCGTAGATTCCGGACTACAGAGCGCACCTGATTAAAAGCCGCTGGCTCTAATTTTAGAAATAAAATCAATTTTTTAATTGTAAAGGCCGCACCGGATTTTAGGCCGCACCGCTACTTTTAAATATACATACGTATCGGTAACACAAATTACGTTGCATATACTTTTTTACTGAACAGCACAAACAACATTCCAATATCTCCTAGCGACTGGTAAAAATATATATACTGCAGCCTACCAGGAAAAGTTATTGATCGCCTTTAACTTAAAAGCAGCGTTTTCGCTCGGGTCTGACGCGCTCTCGTAACGCGATCGGGTCTAATCGGGTCTGACGCGCTCGGGTCTGACGCGCTTGCGTAACGCGATCGGGTCTAATCGGGTCTGACGCGCTCGGGTCTGACGCGCTCGCGTAACGCGATCGGGTCTGGAATACGGGAAATTACAGTGGTATGAGAGAGGTGTTGGCCAAAGTAAATTGGAAGGAGCTGCTGGCAGGGATATCAGCAGAGCAGCAATGGCGTGTGTTTCTGGGAAAAATGAAGAAGGTGCAGGACATGTGTATTCCAAGAATGAAGAAATATTCAAATAGTAAAATAGTACAACCATGGCTGACAAGGGAAGTCAAAGCTATTGTAAAAGCAAAAGAAAGGGCATACAACAAAGCAAAAATTAGTGGGAAGATAGAGGATTGAAAAGTTTTTAAAAACCTACAGAGAGCAACTAAGTAAATCATTAGCGGGGAAAAGATGAAATATGAAAACAAACTAGCAAGTGTTATCAAATGTATAGTAAAAGTTTTTTCAAGTATGTTAAGAATCAAAGAGAAATGAGAGTGGATAAAGGACCGCTAGAAAATGAGGCAGGAGAAATAATAATGGGGGACAAGGAGATGACTGATGAACTAAATGAATATTTTGTGTCAGTCTTCACTGTGGAAGACATTAGCAGTATGCTTGATAACGTAGTGTGTGAAGGAAGAGAAGTGGGTGTACTTACTGTTACAAGAGAGAAGGTGTTCAAAAAGCTGAAAAACCTAAAGGTACATAGTCACCTGGATCAGAGAAACTGTGCCCTATGGTTCTGAAGGAGATTGCATTAGAGATTGTAGTGACATTAGAAATAATCTTTCAAAAATCATTGGACCCTGGCACGGTGCCAGAGACTGGAAAATTGAAAATGTTACTCACTCTTGACGAAAGGTGGAAGGCAGCAGAAAGGAAATTATAGACCAGTTAGTCTGACCACAGTGGCTGGGTAGATATTAGAGTCAACTGTTAAGGATGAAGTGCTAGAGTACTTGGTAATAAGATAGTATAAAGTCAGCATGGTTTCCTTCAGGGAAAATCCTGCCTGGCAAACCTGTTGGAATTCTTTGAGGCAATTATAAGTAGGTAGGATAAAGGGGATGCAGTGGATGTTGTATATTTGGACTTTCAAAAGGCTTTTGACAAGGTGCCACAGATGAGACTGCTTACCAAGTTAAGAGCCGATGGTATTACAGGAAAATTACTAACATGGTAAGAGCATTGGCTGATTGGTAGAAGGCAACAAGTGGGAATAAAATAATCCTTTTCTGATTGGCTGCCAGTGACTAGTAGCGTTCTGCAGGGGTTGGTGTTGGGACCACTTATTTTTATGTTGTATATAAACGATTTAGATGATGGAATAAATGGCATTGTTGCCAAGTTTGCAGATGATAGGAAGGTTGGTGGAGGGGCATGTAGTTTTGAGGAAATGGGTAGGATGCAGAAGGACAGTAAGTGGCAAGTGAAATCAATGTTGGAAAATGCATGGTCATGCATTAGGGTTAGGGTTCTTTAGCCAAAGGGTGGTGAATTTGTGGAATTTGTTGCCATATGCAGCTGTGGAGGCCAGGTTGCTGGGTGTATTTAAGGCAGAGATTGATGGGTTCTTGTGAAGGCCAGGAACTGGGGTTGAAGAGGAGAAAAAAAGGATCAGCCATGATTGAATACCCAGCAGACTCAATAGGCCAGATGGCCTAATTCTGCTCCTATGTGTTATGGTCTTATGGTCTTCAGGAGAGCAGACTCTTCAATTAAGAGAAAAGCTAAATGAAGAAGAGACTTTTGAAAATATATAAAAACATGAAAGGACTTCTGTCTAATTGTAAAATCAAATTGTTGCATTCACACATAAGAATAAAAAGTGGAGGTTGGATTTTAAATTATAAACAAGGAAGAATGTGCTGAATTTGAATTTTGAGATTGAAGACATTCTGATAAAAGATTACCAGCCTCCCCGTTGGCCCAGAGTTTGTAAGGCTACAGTATTAAAACACAAAGCAATCACCACATTTTCCCAGTAGTACTTTCAGTGACTTCTAGAGTGAATCTAAACTCAGAATTTTTGAAGTTATTGCCAGTGATTTGCTGATGAACAACATGTGCTTCAGTGATGGAATCTTACATATTTCTGTCTGGAAGAGAAAATTTGAACAAAGTGTCCTACATTTATATTTTGCTTTGGGGATTTCTGATATATTCTTCTCTGCCATGTCCATGATTATACAACGACATTTCCCCAGATTTGAAGAGATCTTGGTAATAAAAAAAAGACTTTTATGTAGGTTAATAATTTACCAACACTCTTTTAAGATATTATAGTTTAATTCTTAAGGTCCTACAGGCTCGTTACATATGTTGTACATTGTTACGTATTCAGGCAACAATAATTATAGATGAGTTAGACGAAGGGTTTTATAACGAATAACACGTTTATTAAACACTGATAACAAACCCCCTTCAAAAGTAAACAAACCCAAACAATGACCCGAAACCAGCTGCTGGCAGCTGAATCAAACAGTTCTTAATAGCGTTGCAGTCCCAAACAGTCTTTAAAGCAGTATTGAAAAGAACTCAGTTCTCTAAAGCGAATTGCCGAAAGAAAGCAGTATTTTAAAACGATATGCCGACAGTTCAAAAGCTCACGGTACTTTTAAAAGGAGAGACTTTTTAAAGCGATGTAAATTCTCTTCCACGTCGATGTCCTTCGATTCCCAGCGTCGAACTCCCACGTCGAATTTTATTAAATATAACAACTTAAAGTGACTGACCTTCCTTCCACAATATTCTCAATCTCCCGCTTTTTCCAGCGGAGACTATCGTGAGAATAGTAAACGAAATCCTTCCGAATGAGGATCACACAAGGTCGAAGTCAATCCATCGAAAATCGATTCTTCTCAATTTGTCTTCCAAGCTTCACTCTCCCTTGGCAAAGAAACCGTTGGCTCTGACCTTTTAAACTTTAGGCATTATATAAAACTTCATTTTTAACTAAACTGCGTCATCACATTAAATCACACAGTAACATGAAGTCATCTTGGCAAATCCAGCCACGAACTGCCCCACCTGACAGGGTGGGTCTCCCTTTTATACCCTGTAGAAAAAACCTGTCACATGACCTCTACTGGCGGGAAAATGATATCACTCCACCATTACCTCATGTCCAGTATAACTTCAACCCCAGTCACGTGACAAGGGTACCACTGTCACGTGTCACGGGTACGTAACAACATAGATTTTGTTTACGTGTTTAAAATGCTGAATTTTTTTTGAAGTATTTAAGTGTTAATATTGTATGAATGAATTTCAGCTTATTTTGAAGGACATTTATGGCTTAGATTGGTCTGTTCTAGAATACCTTTGCATCAAAAACACTGAGTCAGTATGCTTTTAAATTATAAAAATTAAAAGAAATAATAATTTTTCAGTTAATCCCAAGGTGTGATGTACTTATCTGCACTTTCTTTTCTTCTCTGTCACTGGTAAAGTAGTTGGCTTTGACCAGACTCCATGATGCTCCATGTCCAAAAGGCACTGTTGATAAATAGCTCCTTGTTTCCGTGTGTTTTTGCTTGGAGACGATATACAGTAATTGATAATGTAAGTGATAAATTAAGAGTGCCAGCCTCTCTCTGGAAAATCTATCACCTCAGCAATTAAATAACTTTGGATGTTTGATTTTTAGTTCAGGATTTCAGCCTCTGTGGTTGTTTTGTTGGTTCGATAAATAATCTCCATTCAAATGCACTGCAGCAGAAAGATAGGGAATACACTGGAGGTGAAATGGCAATGAAACAGTCATCAAGAGAATTTTGACATACAAGTTCAAGTTGAAATTTAATTATCGTTCAACCATACATGGATGTAGCCAAATATAGCACGCAGCACATTGCACATAGCACATATCACAAATAGCATTCATGGTTACAATTTCAGGAAAAGATACACAGTCACGAAGAAACAATATAATATAGTCCAAACACAAGAAAATCGCAGATGCTGCAAATTCAAGCAACACACACAAATCGATAGCCCAAATCGCTAAGTGGCATGACTATAGATCGCCCTGGTCCAGCTTGATTTTCTACAGTGCAAACTTCAGAGGGAAGTAGCAACAGAAAGGGGCAGTCCCCAACCCATTACATTAACCATGGGATTGAGTTCAGGAGCCGTGAGGTAATGTTACAGCTATATAAGACCTTGGTCAGACTCCACTGGAGTACTGTGTTCAGTTCTGGTTACCTTACTACAGGAAGGATGTGGATACTATGGAAAAAGTGAAGAAGAGATTTACAAGGATATTTCTTGGTTTGGACAGTGTGCCTTATAAGAATAGGCTGAGTGAACTTGGCCTTTTTCAGACAGAGAGTGGTGGGTGCATGGAATGGGCTGCTGGCGACAGTGTTGGAGGCGGATAGAATGGGGTCTTTTAAGAGCCTCTTAGGTACATGGACCTTAGAAAAATAAAGGGCTATGTGGTAGGGCAATTCTAAGCAGCTTCTAGAGTAGGTTACATGGTTGACACAGCATTGTGGGCCGAAGGGCCTGTAGTGTGCTGTAAATTTCCTTGTTCTATGTTCTATGTTCCAACAGAGACACCTGCTCTCTACCAAACCACTTCAGCTCTCCTCCCCTGGGCAGCTGCAATAGACACCACCACAGCCTTGGCCAAGTCCTAGCCACAACTGAGGCAACATAGCTCTACTGCCATTGATCTCACCAATGAACCAGAGAACTGAACTTGCAGTCTTCCATGTTACCAGTGTTCAAGACAATCACTTACTCTGCCTGTTGGATTATGCACCGTCTTGGCACAACGGTACGCAGCAAGTCCCCGAGGCAACACGACCACACAATAAGTCCAGCACCATCGCTATTGAAGATCTGGCTGATGGGGGCAGCCCTACAATACTGATTGCTCTTAATATCCAGCAGTGACTTGTGGTTGTAAAAAAGACTTGCAAATCGCATAAATACACCTTAGATTGTACCCCGAGTGACTGCTGCGTCTGAGCATGATGCTAACTTACCAGAAGAACTAGCATACCGATGAAATTTGGTTTTTAACATTAGCTAATTCATTTGGTTATAACTTTAGCTTAATATATAATTAAGCTCTCACAAATATATTACAATAGTAAGATTTTCAGGATATTAAGATGTATAATTAGTCAATTAATTGGTTAAACCCATCAGTTGAACTGTCTTACATGAAATCCAGTGGAGAAGCTACAAGCAGGCTCTGCTGAATCAGTGACAAGTGCTGGCAAGTTTCCATTTTAATCAACACATGTGCAAATCTGGACCATTGAGTAACAATGGTAAATTAAACATATCTAAGATGCTAGATAAACAAATTAAATATTGTATATCTATCTCCCACTCATCATCCCTTTGCCAGGCCTAAACGTATATATTTGGAAGTTTGAAATAAAAGAGTAAGTTAGAAGCAAAGTCTATCCAAATTTGAAAAGAAAAAAAAATACATTAATTGACACTGTGATACTCTGTAAGTAACAGCATAGCAGAAACCAGTAACCAAAAATAAACCGCACCTGACGTACTAGATCTTTCTCTCTATATGTATAAATTATTACCATTATTCTGGATAGTTCCATCATTTTCTATTTTTATTTTCTTTCACATTGAATTTTCCTTTGTGTTCCCACTGTCCCACTTTGCTCTTCCTGAGTGCATTGTTAGTGAGGAGGTTCTTGAGTAATACTGGACAAATGCAAAGTAGACCCTCACACATATCAAATATTATCGATCAAAGTAATTCACATTTGTTACTCAGCTCTCTTTCTTTTTTGGAACAGAACTAAATTGTTTCATAATATTTAATTGCTGTGAAATGCATCTTCATGTTGCTCTATCCTCTCTATTTCCATTGTATCAATACCAAAATCAGTATCAAATTCAATTCTTACATATTTCTAACAGGTATATTCATTGTTCTGTGAGAAGTACATTCTGCTTGATAACAGACACTATTGATTGCAATCTTATTAGATTTACTGGGTGGTACAGTTATGGCAAAATCTAACCGAATGTCAAGACAGTTAATCATCTGTGCAGGACACAAGATCACAGCATCAGCTTTCATTTAGATGAATTAGCAATCAGATAATTTTGGAAAAGCTGTTAAGAGAGCACAAAAGAAAACAATGTGATGTTGATGGTTATAGGTAAAGGTCAAGATGCTTAGTGTTAATAGTGCAACTGCTATTTCAGATGACTGCAGGAAAGGACAAGGCTCTAGCTAGCTTCTTTGTGTAGTTTGAGGCATCCTACTGAAATTATCAATGAGTTATTATGACAGAACTAGGAGGTGGTAGTTGCCATTTCAATACCTGCCATCCATTCACATCCATGGGTTATCATTCAATTGCCAAGGCTAAATCTATGTATTTGCAATGTCATGACATAAAATGAATCATCTCTGTTTCATTTTCCCTACTTTAAAAATCTGTTAAGCTGAACCTTTTTATGTTTTACCACCTAAAAATATATGTTTTATTGAAACTAGAGAATCATTATGGAACCAGCACTGCTGGTAGTCGCAGGGTATGTACTGTATTTGTAAAGTTGGCATCCTATTATATTTGTAGTTAGCTTTGCTAATTGATCTTTCTCTTTTTGGAAATGGTGACATTAGATTATGCATAAAGGCCTCAAACAATATTTAGAAGTTCTTAGTTACACAGCAGAAGCATTGCTTGCAGCAGACATTTTCAGACAAGAGAAGGATATATTAGCATTCTCCTAAACTGAACGTTCTAAATTACAGCAGACACAAACTATTCAGGAATTTCGGAGAAGTGGACGCCGGAGTGGAGGGAGACAGAATAGAAAGGCTTTGGCTCAATGAGGCTTTGGCGATAACAGGTCGAGGCGAGGTAGATTATCTGTGAAGCATGTGTGTGAGGCTGGTTTTCTGCGCTCAGTGTCAGATGTGGGAGGACCTGGAGATTCCCAGCCTCCCGAACAGCCACATCTGCACCCGATGTGTCGAGCTGCAGGTCCTTAGGCACCACGTTAGGGAACTGGAGATGCAGCTCGATGACCTTCATCTAGTCAGGGAGACTGAGGAGGTGATAAAGAGGAGCTATAGGCAGGTAGTCACTCCAGGGCCTGGGGAGACAGATAAGTGGGTAACAGTCAGAAGATGGAAGGGCAAGAGTCAGATGCTAGACAGTACCCCTGTGTCTGTCCCCGTTAACAATATATACTCCTGCTTGAGTACTGTTGTGGGGGACAGCCTACCTGGGGGAAGCAACAGTGGCCGCACCTCTGGTATAGAGTCTGGCCATGTGGCTCAGAAGGGTAAGGAAAGGAAGAGGATGGGGGAAATCTATTGTTAAGGGGTCAAACAGGCGTCTCTGTGGATGCTGGAAAGAAACATGGATGGTAGTTTGCCTCCCAGGTGCCAGAGTCTGGGATGTTTCTGATTGCGTCCACGATATCTTGAAGTAGGAAGGAGAACAGCCAGATCGTGGTACGTACTGGTACCAATGACATAAGTAGGAAAAGGGAGGAGGTCCTGAAAACAGACTACAGGGAGTTAGGAAGGAAGTTGAGAAGCAGGGCCTCAAAGATAGTAACCTCAGGATTACTGCCTGTGCCACATGACAGTGAGTATAGGAATAGGATGAGGTGGAGGATAAATGCGTGGCTGAGGGATTGGGGCATGGGGCAGGGATTCAGATTTCTGGATCATTGGGGACTCTTTTGGGGCAGGTGTGACCTGTACAAAAAGGATGGGCTGCACTTGAATCCCAGGAGGACCAATATCCTGGTTGGGAGGTTTGCTAAGGCTGTTGGGGAGAGTTTAAACTAGAATTGCTGGGAACTGAACTAAAGTGACGGAGGAAAGGGAGGTTAGTTCACAAATAGAGGAACCTTGGAGACAGTGCGAAAGGGAGGATAGACAGGTGATAGAGAAGGGATGTGCTCAGAATGATGGTTTGAGATGTGATTATTTTAATGCAAGGAGTATTATGAACAAAGCGGATGAGCTTAGAGAGTGGATCAGCAGTTGGAGCTATGATATTGTGGCCATTGCAGAGACTTGGATGGTGCAGGGGCAGGAATGGCTATTTCAAGTTCCAGGTTTTAGATGTTTTAGATGTTTCAGATAGGGAGGGGAGCAAAAGAGGTGGGGGCATGGTACTGTTAATCAGGGATAATTTCACGGCTGCAGAAAAGAAGGAAGTCATGTAGGGGTTGTCTATGGAGTCTATGCAGGTGGAAGTTAGGAACAGGAAGGGGTCAATAACTCTACTGGGTGTTTTTTTATAGACCACCCAATAGTAACAGGGACATTGAGGAGCATATAGGGAGTCACATTTTGCAAAGGTGTAATAATAATGGGGTTGTTGTAGTGGGAGATTATAATTTTGCGAATATTGATTGGCATCTCCCTAGAGCAAGGGGTTTAGATGGGGTGGAGTTTGTTAGGTGTTCAGGAAGGTTTCTTGACATAATATGTAGATAAGCCTTAAAGACGAGAGGCTGTACTTGATCTGGTATTGGGAAATGAAGCTGGTCAGGTATCAGGTTTCTCAGTGAGAGAGCATTTTGGAAATAGTGTCACAATTCCATCTCCTTTACCATAGCATTGGAGAGGGATAAGAATGGACAAGTTAGGGAAATGTTTAATTGGAGTAAGGGGAAATATGAGGCTATCAGGCAGAAACTTGGAAGCATAAATTGGAAGGAGATTTTCTCAGGGAAACGTATGGAAGAATGTGGCAAATGTTCAGGGAATATTTGCGTGAAGTTCTACATAGGTATGTTCCAATGAAACAGGGAAAGGAATCTAGGGTACAGGGACTGTGGTGTACAAAGGTTGTTGCAAATCTAGTCAAAAAGAAAAGTAAAGCTTACAAAAGGTTCAAAAAACTAGGTAATGTTAGAGATCTAGAAGATTATAAGGCTAATAGGAAGGAGCTTAAGAATGAAATTAGGAGAATCAGAAGGGACCATGAGAAGGCCTTAGTGGACAGGATTAAGGAAGGCATTTTACAAGTATGTGAAGAGCAAGAGGATAAGATGTGAGAGAAGAGGGCCAATCAAGTGTAACAGTGGAAAAGTGTGTATGGAACCGGAGGAGATAGTAGAGGTACTTAATGAATACTTTGCTTGAGTACTCACTACAGAGAAGGATCTTGGTAATTGCAGGGATGACTTGCAGTGGACTGAAAAGCTTGAGAATGTAGATATTAAGGAAGAGTATGTGCTAGAGCTTTGGAAAAGCATCAAGTTGGATAAGTCACCAGGACCGGACAGGAGGTACCCCAGGCTACTGTGGGAGGCAAGGGAGGAGATTGCTGAGCCTCTGATGATGATCTTTGCATCATCAATGGGGATGGGAAAGGTTCCAGAGGATTGGAGGGTTGTGGAGGTTGTAATCTTATTCAAGAAGGGAGTAGAGATAGCCCAGGAAATTATAGACCAGTGAGTCTTACTTCAGTGGTTGGTAAGCTGATGGAGAAGATCCTGAGAGGCAGGATTTATGATTAGGAATAGTCAGCATGGCTTTGTGAAAGGCAGGTCTTGTCTTACGAGCCTGATTGAATTTTTTGAGGATGTGACTAAACACATTGATGAAGGTAGAGCCATAGATGTAGTGCATATGGATTTTAGCAAGGTATTTGATAAGGTACCCCATGCAAGGCTTACTGAGAAAGTCAACAGGCATGGGATTCCAGGGGACATTGCTTTGTGGATTGAGAGCTGGCTTGCCCACAGTAGGCACAGAAAGAGTGGTTGTAGATGGGTCATATTCTGCATGGAGGTCGGTGACCTGTGGTATGCCTCAGGGATCTGTTCTGGGACCCTTACTCTTCGTGAATTTTATAAATGACCTGGATGAGGAAGTGGAGGGATGGGTTAGTAAATTTGCTAATGACACAAAGGTTGGGGGCGTTGTGGATAGTGTAGAGAGCTGTCAGAGGTTACAGCGGGACAGTGATAGGATGCAAAACTGGGTTGAGAAGTGGCAGATGGAGTTCAACCCAGATTAGTGTGAAGTGGTTCATTTTGGTAGGTCAAATATGATGGCAGAATATAGCATTAATGGTAAGACTCTTGACAGTGTGGAGGATCAGAGGATCTTGAGGTCCAAGTACATAGGACACTCAAAGCTGCTATGCAGGTTGACCCTGTGGTTAAAAAGGCATATGGTGCATTGGCCTTCATCAATCATGGAATTGAATTTAAGAGCCAAGAGGTAATGTTGCAGCTATATAGGACCCTGGTCAGACCCCACTTAGAGTTCTGTGCTCAGTTCTGGTCACCTCACTACAGGAAGGACATGGAAACTATAGAAAGAGTGCAGAGGAGATTTACAGGGGAGCATGCCTTATGAGAATAGGTTGAGTGAACTCAGACTTTTTCTCTTTGGAGTGACGAAGAATGAGAGATGACCTGATAGAGGTGTACAGAATAATTAGAAGCATTGATCGTGTGGATAGTCAGAGGCTTTTTCCCAGGGCTGAAATGGCTAGAATAAGAGGGCATAGTTTTAAGGTGCTTGAAGTAGGTACAAAGGAGATTTCAGGGGCAAGTTTTTTATGCAGAGTGGTGAGTGCATGGAATAGGCAGCTAACGGCGGTGGTGGAGGCGGAGACGATAGTGTCTTTTAACAGACTCCTGGATAGTTACATGGAGCTTAGAAAAATAGAGGTCTATGGGTATGCCTAGATAGGTCTAAGGTAAGGACATGTTTGGCACAGCTTTGTGGGTTGAAGGGCCTGCATTGTGCTGTAACGTGTCTATGTTTCTACTTCCTCTTTAAGTGCACTTGTTGATCTGTGCTCTATTATGCTCTGGGTTAGGTAATATCAGAAATTCATCATCCTCTACAAAAATAATTTACACATGCTTTATCCTCAAGTCTTGTATCTTAAATCTTACCACGGTGGTGGGGCCCGGGCCCTACAGCGTATCAAAGTGACCGAAAACGATTTTTGGATGACGATTTGGATGCTGAGCGTGATTGAAAAGGTCAGAGTGTAGGGGCCCGAGGCGAAGGATGGGCTGGTTCAGCTCGCTGCTCCACGACATTTACACTGTTCTGCGCTGAACGTTGGGTTTGGATCTCTCCTTGTGGATTTCAGTCTGGAATGCTGTTTGCTTGTGGTTATTGTTTGCATGAATTGGTTTTCTTTTCGCTGCACCTTGGGGATTCTTTCTGGATTCTTTTGGGTTTCTGTGTTTTGTGGATGCCTCGTAGGAGATCAATCTGAAGATTATACAGTGAATATGTACTTTGATGATAAAAGTACTTTGAACTTTGATGTCCCATTTTTAAAATTTTTCCACTTGTGGAAATAAAGTTTAAGATACCATTGTGCTTTTTCACAATATGGCTTTCACCTCTCCAACTGACGACTGGAAAATAAGGAAGTAAAAAGTGGAGGCTATCCCCAAGAAAAGAACAAGTTCTATTTTTACAGACATCCTTAACTTAGTTCTGCACAGCAGTTAGAATGTACACAAAAATCTCTTGATTGGTATCCATGCCTTCACGGTATTGCAATTACGTAAAAGCTCATAAGTCTGATAAGAATGAACAATTACTAAAATGAAGAGAGAAGATTCTAGCTCTGCTGATCATAGGAATGGACATATGTATGTACATCAGACTTTTGAATGTACAGTCAAAATCAATGCCAACTTTATTATATGCATATGCGCATGTATGTATGTATTTATAGGCATATAACCAGTTTTCACAAGAAAATTATAAATTAAATCTAAAGTAAGAACACTACTGAAATAATTTTTATATCGGAGGTGTCTATAAGTCAGGCATTTATAATCTGTGGATGGCCTGTAGGAGCAGGAATATCTCATATAGCCGGTTACATCTATTGAACTAATCATTGGCTGATATATTTAGTCATATCTATACTTTTGATTTTCTTGCATTAAGCAAATCCTCATAATCCAAAAATCCGGCAATACAGCCCTCCAAAGTTCTGCTGGTTGGAGAATTCACTTGCTTGTTGCTGAAAAATATTTTTATTATAGGTGTGGAGAAAGTTTTAAGTTGATATTTGATGCATAAAGGATAAATATTGTGTGCTGTCTGATTACGGGGATTAGCTTAAGTCGCTGCAGCTAATATATACTGAATGTTCTGTTCTTGATCATGAATATAATGTTACTAAAAGATATAAAAGGAGCTGCTTGATATATAACCAACGGAGTTAGCATCCCACTGTTAGCGAAGCTGCCCCTCGTGATATCATGAATAAAGCTCTCTTTACCTCAAAGTTTAAATTCAAGCGGTGTAACTAAGTTATTTCCACAATAGGTGCGAGAAGCTGAGCCCTATTTCAAGATGGTTCACTTATCATTATCATTATGTGCTGTGTCATATGATGTAGGTGATCAGGTTCCTATGACCATGATTGTTCATGACAATTTTTTCCACAGGCGTCGTTTACCATTGCCTCCTTCTGGGCAGTGTCTTTACAAGAACGGTGACCCCAGCCACTATCAATATCCTTCAGAGATTGTCTGCCTGGTCTCCGTGGCCGCATAACCAAGACTTACGATACTCACCAGCTGCTCATACACCCACCCACCGCCTATTCCCATGGCTTCATGTGACCCTGATTGGGGGGGGGGGGTGCTAAGCAGGGGCTACAGCTTGCCAAGGGTGATCTGCAGGATAGTGGAGGGAAGGACTGCCCTAACACCTCCTTTGGTAGAGGCGTATCTCCACCAAGTGGGCAAGCTCTGGCTTCAGGCATCCTGCCCAAGGAAAACATGATGCCTACATTCACCTAGTCTGCTCATATAAGTATGTTGAACATTTCAGCGTAGTATTCCAGAAGACATTTAATAAATTTCCTCAGGAGAGACTGACCCACAAGGAATTGAAGATAAGTTGCCCTGATCTGTTTTTGAAACTGTGCAGCAGAGCATAGTTTCTGTACATGAACCTGAATTTATTTTTTATAGGCAGTTAACAGCCCACTACCTATCTGTCATATTAAATAAACACTGCAGTGCAATACTGAGGAAGTGCTGCACTGTTTGTATGTAGGTCCATATGTTGCATGAGACGTTGTACTCTCTCACATTGAAAAGATTCTTTCCTGCTATTTTTGAAACACAATGATATCCTCAGTGCACCATCCAATATTCATCTTACATTTAATATTTCCGGAACACGTTTTTTCACCAGCATGTAATAAATTTTGGAAAACTCTACCCAAGGAGTGTGTGCAATGTCTGTTGCTAAGAAATATGATAGCTGAATATTAAGGAAATGAAAAAAATGTAGAGTTACACATGGAAGTGGTTTTGAGGTAAGACATCTGCCATGAATGCCACTGCAGGTATTAGCATTTGTGTGTCCTACCTTTTCTTCTATTTGTTCTGTTCTTTATGTTCTTGGGCTGTTAACTAAATATGGCTTATCACTCTTAATAATAAATCTATTATGATCTGATCCTTTGCTGGCTCTAGGGCATACTGCTGCATTAAACTAGCCTGTGCTTACTCCAGAATTGTGCTACCCTTCAGGCATGATTTAGTTTGCTTATACCAATCTATGTGATGGTTAAAATTCCCATTAAAACTATTCTGCTTTAATGCTTGATTGTTCCATTTTTGCAGTTATGTATTCTTCTAATTCACAGCTGCAATCAGGACAGCTGTATATAACATCCACAAGATCCCTAATCGTTTCTCACTGCTTCGTAGAATGTCTCTACTACACGCTTGCCTCTCATTACATCCCCTCTCATCAATTTTGTGAATTTATCCTTAATTCCCAAAACTTATTTCCCCTTGAATTCTCTTTTATTTTCCTATTTTTCCATTCTATGTAAGATAGAATATTCTGTGTCTAGTCCTAATTGTCTCGCAATCATATTTCAGCCATGTTATGTTATGCTATGCTCTCTAGTTTAAATTCATGCAATCAATTGATGTAAGATTAATTCTTTTTTTTTCTTGTACATTGTGCATTTGTACATGGTAGTGGTTATAGCCAGTAACATAGAATCAGAATCAGATTTAAATAGCACTGTCATGAAATATGTTTTGCGATAGCAGTACATTGCAATACATAATAATAAAAGAACCATAAATTACAATAAGAAATATATACAGTGGGTTATGGTTAATTGTGCCATTAGTTAATAGGGGCAGCCACTCATTTGACATGACTCTTTAAGAACAAAAACCAATAGAGAAGTTAGCCAGGATTCCCTTTGTTTATTTGGAACACTATGCTGCTTAATTAGGACAGAAGTTTCTAACTAGAGTCGGTCGTATGTAGTCATTAGACACAACACCATGCAGAGTGAACAGTTTTTAAATAGCGTCAGTTGCATGTGCTTCTGTTCAAAAAGCAGTGACTTTTTAGCTAATAGTTGGTGAGAAATAAGCAGAAAGGCAATTCAAAACTGTCTTGCCTACTGCAGTTTCATGCATTCAGACTTGGAGATGCCAGAAACATCTGGGAATGAAAATGAAATTATTTCACAACCTCAACAAGCTAGGAACTGCAAAGTACTTTAAGGTACTAGCAATCATTTTGAACATTGCAATGAAAAGGAAGAGTTAGAGGAAGAAATAGTTGAATATATTGTATGAAGACAATCCATTATCATCACTATTCGGCTGTGCTGATTTTGTTTATTTACGGTCTATCAAAAGAAAACGGAGAGTACGCTAGTGAATAACTTTGTCAATAACCATTGGTAACTAATATATAGTTTTATGGTACTGTAGAGGAATTGATAGTGCTTTAATTTGCTCTATTTCCTTTAAATGGTAACCCAGTTAACCAAAATCCACTATATATATATACAGAATAAATAAGAAATGCAAGACTTTTCATTGTTTTCAATTTTAGGATCTTCACTTCCTTTTTCTTTATCTAAATTGAATAAACAAATAACTAATCCTATAGTTAAACATACATTGCGAATATGGTTTCAATTTTGTAAATTTTTTGGCTCGAATAAGTTTATCCTATCAAGCCCTATTATATCTAACTTTTTTTCTGCCCTCTTTTATGGATCAAGCCTTTGTATTATGGAAAACAAAAGGTATAACATGTTTTCGCAATCTATTTTTAGATAACAGTTTTGTGTCCTTTGAACAGCTATCTAATAAATGTAATTTACCTAGAACTCATTTTTTTAGATAATTGCAAGTTAGAAATTTTTTGAATAATATGTTACAGTCTTTTCCAAAATTATGTCCAACGGACATTACGGAAAATTTTTAGCTCTGAATCCTTGCCAGAAGGGTTTAGTAGCCACCATTTATAATATGATCATGAAAATACAGCCAGAAGTATCAGAAGAAGGAATGGGAAAAAGAACTTCATTGTCTTATACCCACTGAGCAGTGGGAGAAAATTTTACAATTAGTCAATTCTTCCTCTATTTGTGCTAAACATGCCCTAATACAATTTAAGGTTGTACATAGGGCTCACATGTCCAAGGATAAACTTGCTCAATATTATTCTCATGTTAATCCAACCTGTGACAGATGTCATTCTGAAGTTGCTTCATTGACCCACATGTTTTGGTCTTGTCCTTGTTTGCAAAATTATTGGAAAGATACTTTCAGTACTATTTCAACAGTTCTGAATATCAAATTGCAACCGCATCCTATTACTGCAATTTTCAGTTTACCAATGGTGGATAATAGTTGATTATCCCCCTCAGCTCAACGGATGATTGCATTTGTTACACTAATGGCTAGAAGATCTATCCTATTAAACTGGAAAGAAATTAATCCTCCAACTATATTTCAGTGGCTTTCTCAAACTATCTCTTGTTTGAGCTTAGAAAAAATTAGAAGTGTTGTCTTTGATCCTTCAGTTAAATTTGAAGAAACTTGGAGACCATTTACTCAACATTTTCATATGAGCTAAACTGACTTTTCCTAAACCTTACTTTTATTATCCTTAATTATTTGGATGGAGGTACGGAGTTATTGACGCTATTGTGTATATTTGACATAATGCAATGGCCCACGTTGGTTAGTTTTTTTCTCTTTTTCAGGGGGGATTTTTAAAAATGTTCTCCTTTTTTCTTAATTATTATGAATTTGGGAGGTTATTATATACATATATATATATATGGATTATCATCTATTTGAATGTATACTTAATCTATTAATTATGTACTCTCAAACTCTCTGTATTCATGTTTCACTTATGTTTGTTTAAAATTAATAAAAAGATTTAAAAAGAAAGAATAAATAAGAAGTGCAATAAGAGAGAGAAAAAAATAGTGACGTAACGCACATGAATTCAATGTCCATTCAGAAATCTGATGTCAGAGGAGAAGAAGCTGTTCCTAAAATGTTGAGACTATGTCTTCAGCTTCTTGTATCTCATCCTTGACATGCTCTCATTGCTTTTTATTGAATTAAAAAGAGCATATATACAAGCAAAGATAGCAATGAGAAGAGAGCATGTCCAGGGTGATGGGGTCCTTAGTGATAAGCAAGAGGAGAATTATCGTTAGTGACAGATGCTGCCTTTTTGAGGCATCACCATTTGAACATGCCCTAGATGCTGGGAAGGCTGGTGCCCATGATGGAGCAAGCTGAGGTTGCAAATTTCTGTAGCTTTTTCTGATCCTGTGCAGTACTCCCTCCATACCAGACAGCAACTTAGAATATACTCCATAGTTTATCTGGAGAAATATGTGAGACTGGTGACATACCAAGACTCCTCAAACTCCTAATGAAATATAGCCGCTGTTGTACCTTCTTTGTAATTGCATCAATATTTTGGAACCAAGTTAGACCTCCAATGATATCGACACCCAGGAACTTGAAACTGCTCACACTTTCTACTGCTGATCCCTCAATGAGCGCTGGTGTGTGTTCCCTTGACTTCCCCTTCTTGGAGTCCCCAAACAATTACTTGGTCTTACTAACGTGGAGAACAAAGTTGATTTTTGACATCACTCAACCAGCTGATCTAGCTTACTATCTATCTCCTCATCACCGTCTGAATTTCTGCCAACAATTGTCATCAACAGATTTATGAATGGAGTTTGAGCTGTGCCTAGCCATACAGCTGTGAGCATAGAAAAAGTAGAGCAGTGAGCTAAGCACACATCCTTGAGGGTGCACCAGTGTTGTTTGTTAGCAAGAAGAAGATATTATTTATGATCTGCACCGACTGTGGTTTCAATAGTCAAGGATTCCACAGAGGAAGTTGTAGAGAGAGGTACAGAGGCCCAGGTTTTGGAGCTTGTTGATTAGTACTGAATGTATGATAGTATCAGTATTTGAGTTGTAATTAATATACAGCAGCCTGATGCTATTGTCTAGGTAATCCAAGGCTAAATGGAGAACCAGTGAGATTGCATCCCCTGTAGACTTATTGTGACAATAGTGGGGCTGTTGAAGCAGGTGGGAACCTTTGACAGCAGCAGTAAGAGTCTGAAGATGTCCTTGAACACTCCCACCAGTTGGTTGGCATAGCTTTTCAGTGCCCTACCAAGTACACCATCAGGGCCTGACGCCTTGTGAGGGTTCACCCTCATGAAAAATGTTCCGACGGAGAATAGAGTGTCACCAAATGTTACAGGGATTTGAAAAGATGTAGTTTTATACTCCCTTTCAAAGCATGCATAAAAGGTGTTTAGCTTATCTGGGAGTGAAACTTCATAGCCATCATGATTGGGATTGATGTTTTTGCTTTCAAAGTAGCCTTCCATAGGTAATACCTGGACTTCTTGTTTAGTTCTGGATTGCCGGTTTTAAATGCCGTAGATCTAGCCCTCATCAGACTATGAATTTCCCAGTTCATCCATGGCTTTTGGTTTGGGTATGTCCAGTGTATTCTCAAAGGCACACACTTATCCACACAGCTCCTGACAACTGAGGAATATTCATTCAAATCCGGAGATGAATCCCTGAATATTGTCCAGGTGAACAATTCAAAGCAGTCCAGAAACGCTCTTCTGCCTCCCTTCTTGGTCCTCACCACTGGTGTTACAATCTTTTGCCGCTGACTATAGGCGGGGAGTAGAAGTGCAGCCAAGTGATTAGACTTTGCAAAGTGGATTGGACTTCACTCACACTTATGATTTACCAGCACATTTATTATCTCTGTTCTTTTGGTTTAATTACTTTACATTCATAGATTTCCCTTCAGTTCTGGTGTCTTAAACAGTATATTTGATGCTGTCACCTTTCTATTGTTTGGAAATATTACTACTGCTAGCATGTTGCATAATCTCCAGCATCCTTTAACAGATTAGAAAGCATGATTTTGTTTATAGGGGATTGTTTAATGCCTTTCACTCAGTTAGCGGATAAATATGATTTATCTAGTGCACACTTCTTTAGATATTTGCAAATTAGGAAATTTTTACATATTTTGCTTCCAAATTACCCTTCTGCTTATCCACCTGATATGATAGATCCGCTTTTTCAGCTTAAACCACTTCAAAAAGGACTGATAACTGCAAGTTATAAATGGTTATTGAATTTACGTGTGATATCTAACGATAAAATTAAAGGTGTTTGGGAATTGGAATTTCAAGAGTTACTTTCAGATAATCAATGGAGTAAAATTTTTCATTTGGTAAATACTTCATCTATTTGTGCCCTTAATTCCTTGATACAGTTCAAGGTAGTGCATTGGGCACCTATGTCAAAGGATAAATTAACCAGTACTTTTTCCCAATATCAATCCTATTTGCGATAGATCTAATATTGAGATGGCCACTTTAACTCACATGTTTTGGTCTTGCATAAAGGTGGACAATTTTTAGAAAGATGTCTTTAAAACTTTATCAAAAGTCTTGGATCTGTACTTACAACCAAATTTACTTACAGCAATTTTTGGGACTATTCCATCGGAAGCAGGATATATTCCTGTTTCCACTCAGCAGATGATAGCCTTTTCAACTTTACTGAATAGGAGAGCCATTTTACTTAAATGGAAGGGTCCTAATCCACCTACTGATTTTTATTGGCTTTCCTCCATGTCCTGTTTAAGTTTAAAGAAAATAAGAAGTCGGACATTTGATACATCTTTTAAATTTGAAGAAATCTGGTGACCTTTTATTCAATATTTTCATATGATTTGATTTTTGTACTGACTCTCTTCCAGTTATTTTTTCGAAGTTTTGGATTTGATCAGAAAGTCTTTCTTTTCTTGGTTTTATTCTCAGGATAGACTGCCCAATCCTTCATTTCCTTTTTCATTTTTGTTTGTAGAGAATAGTGGGGTTTTTTTTTCATGTAAAAATTTCAAGAAGTCTTTATTTCTTTTTATGAATTTGTAAGAGGAGAATTAATTATCTTTTTCCTTATTATACATTCTATATCAGATTAATACTATGCATGATTTTGATAATGTTTATTTCACCTTCTGTATGTATTGTTATTGATATATATATATATATATATATATATATATATATATTTGAGATAATTCTCACTTTGCTTCTATATATGCTCTTTTTAAACCAGTAAAAAGATTGATTAAGAAAGAAAGAAGAAAGCATGACCAGGAATCCCTTTCTGCTAAGAATGTGGTCATGTTAGTTCAAATGTCTCCCATCTCAATAATACTTTTACTCTCTACTCCCACCACTGATTGGTGCAGATCGTTCCCTCACTGCATTTTCAGCTCTAGTATATGTCACTTCTGGAACCTACCTATCATTATGCCAATTTCACATGCCTCTAGAGACAATCTAATGATGTTAAGCCCTGTAATCATATTCTTTAAATTATATACAGCACCTATTACACTCCAACCAGATACTTCTCCCAATCTGTTGGATCATAGCAACCTTACTTTCAAATATTCTCTCAAGTTAGCTCACAAAATCTCCGACATTGGCACCAGGCAGGTAACATTTTTTAAGCTGTCAAGATTGCTTACAGAAAATACTATCTACTCATTGAATATGTTAAACCCTCACATTGCATTTCCACTCTTCTGGACAGTCTACTCATCCAAGATAACACAATGTTCTGGTTGACCTGCCTATATTCTTTATCCCTCAAGTACCATTGGAAACCAATTAAATATGGTCAGCAGATAACATAAATGGTAGATATTGAAAACAAAGTTAGCAATAATCATTTGCAAACTTTACCCGAAGTTTTCCATAGAAAGAACAAATTCAACTTTTCACAGAGTCACTCTCTAGAAAAACAGTGAAACTCCCAACCACTGTTGTCAGGCTTTAACTAGGATCTCATTGATGAATTTCAGAGTGCTCTTGCAATCCATGCATTTTAAATTAAGTTCTGAAGCTGCAGAAAAAGATGTTCTTAATGAAGAAGTAATATAGTTAAATTACAAAGCCCTTGGATAATCTTGGATATAACGTCCCATTTGTTTACTAAAGTACTCAAGCTAACATTGATGGGTATACCCCAGACTTACTAGTCATAGATTATTTTAATGTGCTTAACCCTAATATCGTCTGCCCCTATGAAGCCCACTGGTTCACAGTGGTTAACACGTTCCACCACCAGCACTCATTGGGTCAATGACCTTCAATCTGAACAAAACACATTATCCAAGAATATAAACGGTTATGCCAATTTCATGAAATGACAGAAATCTAACCTCAAGCTGCAAAGTTTAATATCATTTGGCAAGGCAATTTAATTCATGATGAAGATATTTTAAAAGCATGCCTGTGGCATATAAGCTTAACTGGCAGAAGATGAAGGTCTGAATATGAATCTAGCATTGTTGAAGAACTATTAAATAGAAATTGAAAAGAAATGGACACTGACCATTTCCTACATTTGGATTCTGTTGATGTGAACAGTACAACAACTTTTGATTATACTTGAGAAATAGAATTTTGAGCTACTTAAAATTACAAACTCTTTCTATTAATTACTTGTCAATTGCTGCCCAAATAAAATGATAAGAGGTCTTGCTCAACAGCTGCTGTAGGTCTTGCTTCTTGTGGCAATGTTCAATGTAAAAGTGATTGAGTTCTTGGCCACTGGCTGTTCTCTCCAAGATAATCAAGGGAAATATCTTCTATAGACACAAGCTCATGGTATTTGAGATTTCATGTCACAGCAAAATATCATGATTATATTTTGCTCCAGGTGTAATATTTTAGAAAGTTCTTAATGGTTAACCAACCATAATTGGTGATTAAACTTTCTAACTTTGAAGGTTTAATATTGTATTTGCTGATGACTATGCCATCACACAAAATATTCCAATATATACACTGTTGGGGATAGTGGTGGAGGCTGAAACAAGAAGGATGTGTAAGAGACACTTAGATAAGTCGATGGATGTTAGAAAAATGAAGGGTTATGGGCTATGTAGGAGGTAATGGTTAGATTGGTCATGGAATATAGCAAGTTTATAGTCATGAAATAAGTAGCTGCTCAACATCTTGTGTTTAAGAGTCTGTACTGTGCCGTACTATTCTTTGATCTATGTTTGATGTTCCATAATGGATTATGTTTTCTTAATTATAGTATAACTGCATTTGTCTTAATCTTATAATGATAATAAGTTTCTTTAAACTAAGTGTGAGAAAAGGAATAGTCTCACACAAGGATTGCCCAATTTTTGTAAGGATTTTTGATATTACTGACAAATATATTTGCTTTGTTATATCCAGATTGTAATGTCCTTAAGAGTTCCTAGGGGTTACCCGAAGCAGGATACACATTCAAGAAAACTTGGAGATGAAGATATACTCGTAATGTTCATGAAGATGGGAGATTCCCTTCTACACCCTCCAATCCTGATAATCCATGAGATCCAAATTGTAATCCAGGCCTTCTGGACTTCTCCCCCATTCTGACTCACAGACTCAACTGGAGACAGCAAAATTTCATTTGTGTAAATGTAATTAACTTCATTTGCAAAAAAAGTAAATCACTTTGGTTGTCTCTAACACTAAAGGCACATGAGTGAAAACATCTGGCTCACCCATTCTAGAATTGATAATCGACCAACATAATTCCAATAGAACAGAATGAATGAATATCAAACAAATAGCCTGCTTTAGGTACCATTTCCTGTTCTCCAGATCTTACTGTTTTCTTGGAAAAATAGACACGTATATATTATAAATCAGTTAGTGCAAAGTGTTATGAAATATCTCTATACTTTAAATAAATTCTATTCACTATAGGAAGATATTAGATTAGATTCAACTTTATTGTCATTGTGCTGAGTACAGATACAAAGCCAAATGAAATGCAATTAGCATCTAACCAGAAATGCAAAGAATAGTGTTATTTACAAAATAACTGCGAATAAAAAGTAAGTGCTACAGTACACAAATATAAAAGTACTGAGACAGTACAATATGGGCGTAATACTGCTTAGCGCTGTGATGTGAGGTTCAGCAGGGTCACAGCCTCAGGGAAGAAGCTCTTCCTGTGCCTGCTGGTGTGGGAGTAGAGGCTCCTATAGCGCTTACCAGATGGGAGAGGAGTAAAAAATCCATGGTTAGGGTGCGATGCACCCTTGATAATGCTTTTCACCCTGCGCAGGCAGCGTTTATGGCAGATGTTCTCAATGATGGGCAATTGGGTGCCGATAATCCCTTTAAACCTCAGCCTATGAATAATCATTTTTAATAGGGAAATGATAAAGAAATTATATTTCTGGAATATGAATCTGAATCAGAATTAGGTTTAATATCATTGGCATACGTCATGAAATTTGTTTTTGCGACAGCAATACAACATAATATATAATAATAAAAACTGTGAATTACAGTAAACATATATATATATAGGAAATAATTCAGAAGATGGGTAGATTGGGTCCTGGACGTTACAGAAGCTAGTTCTCATGTTGGAGATGACTGAGCTCACAACCTTCTGCAGCATCTTTCAATCCTGTGCAGTAACCCCATCTTTTCCCCGACCGACAATCCGGACCATATCAGATGTCAAGTCAAGTCAAGTCACTTTTATTGTCATTTTGACCATAACTGCTGGTACAGTACACAGTAAAAATGAGACAACGTTTTTCAGGACCATGGTGTTACATGACACAGTACAAAAAACTAGACTGAACTACGTAATAAAAAAACAACACGGAGAAAACTACACTAGACTACAAACCGACACAGGACTGCATAAAGTGTACAAAAAAAGTGCAGGCATTTACAATAAATAATAAACAGGACAGTAGGGCAAGGTGTCAGTCCAGGCTTCGGGTATTGAGGAGTCTGATAGCTTGGTGGAAGAAACTGTTACATAGTCTGGTCGTGAGAGCCCGAATGCTTCGGAGCCTTTTCCCAGATGGCAGGAGGGAGAAGAGATTGTATGAGGGGTGCATGGGGTCCTTCATAATGCTGTTTCCTTTGCGGATGCAGCGTGTAATGTAAATGTCTGTGATGGCGGGAAGAGAGACCCCGATGATCTTCTCAGCTGACCTCACTATCTGATGCAGGGTCTTGTGATACGAGATGGTGCAATTCCTGAACCAGGCAGTGATGCAGTTGCTCAGGATGCTTTCAATACAACCCCTGTAGAATGTGATGAGGATGGGAGGTGAGAGATGGACTTTTCTCAGCCCTCACAAAAAGTAGAGACACTGCTGTACTTTCTTTGCTATGGTGCTGGTGTTGAGGGACCAGGTGAGATTCTCCTTCAGGTGAACACCAAGAAATTTGGTGCTCTTTACGATCTCTACCAAGGAGCCGTCGATGTTCAGCGGGGAGTGGTTGCTCCGTGCCCTCCTGAAGTCAACAACCATCTCTTCTGTTTTGTTCACATTAAGAGACAGGTTGTTGGCTCTGCACCAGTCCAATGGAGTACAACTTGAGAAACAATTAATTAAATCCTGATTTTATTTGTTTGAAAGATTGATCCAGTTTGTCCAATTTAATAATGTTGAATAATACCATCATAAGGTAGAATGAAACATGTCGTATAGTTGTACTGCAGAACTGGTGTTCCACATATGATATTAGAATTCAATTATTGATTCACAGAACAATTTCAGTTCACTCTGTTGTGATATTAAAAAGAGATTAATGCTGTTGAAAAAGAAAGCATTTATTGAACTGTTAAGATTTGTCTCATCATGTCTCAACAATAAACAGATTTGTTAGCATACGAGATGGTCACTTTCATCAAACCAGTTGCTTTTATCAATTCACAAACACAAGAAAATCTGCAGATGCTGGAAATCTGCGCAACACACACAAAATAGTGGAGGAACTCAGCAGGCCAGGCAACATCTATAGAAAAAAGTACAGTCAATGTTTCGGGCCAAAACCCTTCCTTTGGGTATTGGCCTGAAATGTCAACTGTACTTTTTTCCATAGATGCTGCCTGGCCTGCTGAGTTCCTCTAGCATTTTGTGTGTGTTGCTTTTATCAATTGATCAATGTAGAAAAGATGAAACATGCCAACTAATAAAACCGTTTGCATCTGTGCAAATATTCTGAGGATAGCAAGTCTTGTTAATCTGCACTCGAAATCTATTGAAGAATTAAATGCCTTGTGCAAACTATGTTCCTCAGTCCATATCAAGAAAACTTTCTCCATATCAGAGGTAGGTAAAACTGAAGGACGTAAACTTATGGCAAGGGGTAAGAGATGTCGAGGGGATCTGAGGGGCACATTTTCACTGAGGAAAAGGTAAGTACCTGAAAGACACTGGTGAAGAGAGCGGTGGAAACAGAGTTGTTAACAGTGCTTAAGAAGTACCTTGATGGACATTTGTATCACCTAAGTATAGTCACTGCCAGTCAGCTGCTGGAAAATGGGATTCATTCAAAAGAGCTTTGCGGTTAGCAGATATATGTTGGACCAAATGGCCTATTTCTGATAAGTGTCATGACCAATTAAGCTCACTAATGCCTGTACTTCATTAGGAGGCTAAAGAACTTTGGCTGGTCCCTGTTGACTCTTACCAATTTTTATCAATACACTATAGAAAGCTTTCTGCCTGGATACATAATGGCTTGGTGTGGCAACTGCTCTGCATGAGACCAGAAGAAACTGCAGAGAGTTATGGACACAGTTCAGTGCATCACAGGAACCAACCACCCCTCTGTGGACTCCATCTATACTTCCCACTGTCTCAATAAAGCAGCTAGAATAATCAAAACCGCACCAATCCTCTCTTCTGCCCTGTCCTAACAGGTGGAAGATACAAAACCCTGAAAACACATACCACCAGGATTAAGGACAGCTTCTCTCCCACTGCTATCAGACACTTGAAAGGACCTCTTGTATGTTAAGATGGACTCTTGGCCTTACAATCTACATTGCTGTGATCTTGTATCTTACTTGCGCATCTCTTTTTCAGTAACCTTTACATTTTATTGCTTTCAATTCAAGATGGTACCAAGCTGTGATGTCCATTGCTTCCAGTTCAAGATTGAGCTGTGATGTCCATCACTTCCAGTTTAAGGTGGAAATGTGATGTGATGTCCATCGCGATTATGGCTCAGACATTATTGTTTTTTTTGGTTTGTAGGGATTGTTTTGTGGACAGTACAGGGAGTTAGGGGTCAAGTTAGAGTTTAGGGATGAGGGAGAGTTAGAGGTCAGGGCAGTAAATGCAGAGCCAGCAGTAGAATCCAGTGGTTGAGGCACTCCAAATTCAGCCAGCGATCCCCAGTGTCAGGTTGACAGGTGCTGAGGACGAAGAACCATTGTCAGCGGGCACGAAGGATGAGTGCTGGTGAGCCTCCCAGGTCAGTGAGTCCTGTGGTCAGAAGAGCAAGTCCTGGGGGTCAGAGGTCCATGTGAGTCAGAAGGTTGAAACCCCCGGATCGGAATGTCCAGGAGTTAGACGCCCAATGTCTATTGGTCTGTGAGTCCCAGTCTGAGACTGGAGGTTGTAATCCAATATCTATCGCAACTTGGCCTTGCAAGTCTGAGATACCAGGACCAAGGACTCCAGGTGGCCTGTCCTGGGGTTGGAGACTTGTCAATGTGTATGAATAGGTGGGTGAGTGGGTTGGAGTGTGGAAAACGGGTTTGGTACTTTTGTTGCTGTTATTGTTGTTGCTTTTCGTCTTGTTGCTGATGCTTGTGTTATTCTGTTGAACATTGTGGGCATGCTATGTTGACGTCAGATGAGTGGCAATACTTGCAGGCTGCCATAATCGCATCTTTAATTTATGTAATTTATTAACACAAGCAGTGTATTTCACTGTATCTTTTGACATACAGATGATAAATACATGAATAAATGAATGAATTAAATTAATTTGGTCTTGCCTTATTCTATCCCAGTGTCCTGTGCAACAATTTGATCTGTATAAATGGTATGCTGTGTTATGTTACATGTGACAATGATAAACCAATTCATACACCAATACTAATATGACTCCAAAATTCTTTATGAAAAATTTATCTATAGATCCTCAATAACTTTGAGGATGCAAAAACTTTATTTCTACATGGAAATCATGTGATACGATTGGGCAATTATCTCAAATGTCTGAAATAAGGAAGTCAAATAATCAATCTTTATGACCTTTAT
Source organism: Hemitrygon akajei (assembly GCF_048418815.1). Taxonomy (NCBI): domain Eukaryota; kingdom Metazoa; phylum Chordata; class Chondrichthyes; order Myliobatiformes; family Dasyatidae; genus Hemitrygon; species Hemitrygon akajei. Next base: position 114,740,088 of record NC_133125.1, read on the forward strand.
TTATTTAGAGATACTTAACAGGCCCTTCCGACCCAATAAGATGCACCACCCAGCAACTCACCAATTTAACCCTAGACTAATCACAGAATAATTTATAATGAGCAATTAACCTATTGGCTGGACTGTGAGAAGAAACTGGAGCACCCAGAGGAAACCCACATGCTCACAGGAAGGACGTACAAACTTCAGACAGTATCTGAATTGAACTCCAAACTCGGATGTCCCAAGCTGTGATAGCATTATACTAACAGCTATGCTACAATAACACCCACGGTAGATTTCTAGGCTCCATTGATCCAGTTTATGCTGGTGAAAGCATTATTCCCAGCAGGAGTTATCCACTTCCCTTGACAGAAATAAATTTCATTTAATGCAGAGCCTTAGTGTACTGACTACTATATACTGCCAGATTGGTATCATTTCAATTCATAATGTTTTAATTTGAAAAGGCGGTGGGAAACTCTCTTCTTGAATTACAATAGACATGTGATCAACATATTCCCAACTGTTATTAAGTAAAATTATACAGAATTTTCTCATAGTTAAAGTGAAGGAAGAAAAATAGATTTTCTTTTAAGGAAAGATGGTGTGTAAGTTAGACAGAAAGTTCAGGGGATTATTTTCCACAGCTCTGCTGCATTTGTGTCAGGAAAAGGATGTTAGGGGAATTATACAAATAGATCCACCAGAAATCACCAATAGAACTTCATGCTGTTTTGGATATATGTTAATGGCTGGACTTGAATATGTGAGACATAATTATGAACTAAGATGATATCAATACAGCAATGAGTCATAGGAACAAAGTTAATGTGAATAAAGGCATTATTTTTCATATTTTATATTTCCTTATAACATTATTGTGGTTGAAAAAGCCATTTGGAGTCAAATCTGGAGATGTAGATGTAGCACGTGCAAACATGGAAGAGGGACCTGATGGGTGAACCTTCCCAAACTCCAAACAAATTATTTTTTTAATTAATTTAGGAATCGTACAAAGATATTAGCAGGTGTTTCAGTACAATTTCAGTGGAATGCATACTTTACTTCATTATTTAGGTATGGATAAACGGTTCCATTGAATTATACATTTAGAGATGGGAGCACATTTTAAGTGACAAGACCAACTTGGAATGTTCAGATATTTTTCTAGGATTCAATTAGTATATTGTATGAATTCCAGACAAATCACAATAGGAAGTATATCAAATCTTGGTGAAGATGCCAAAGAATTTTGTACAGGGATTGGGATGTTTGGGCATCAATGTTCTTGTTCCATTTTGTGTGGGGGTTGGGGGGAGGTTTGGGGGTGATGATTGGGCAGCTGTTCTTTTTTGTGTGGAAGAGGTGGATTTGATGTTTCTCTCTGAATGACTTTCATGTTCTTTCTTTGTCTCGTGGCTATCTAGAGAAGACAAATTTCAGATATGCATTTGGATACATGCTTTAATAATAAATAAACCTTGGAACCTTTGAACCTTTGAAGACGATGGAGTGAGTTAATATGGTCTGAAATGATTTGCCTGGAAGAGTAATAACCATATAACAATTACAGCATGGTAACAGGCCATCTCGGCCCTTCTAATCCATGCCAAACACTTACTCTCACCTAGTTCCACCTACCTGAACTCAGCCCATAACCCTCCATTCCTTTCCTGCCAATATAACTATCCAATTTTTTTTTTTAATGACAAAATCAAACCTGCCTCTACCACTTCTACTGGAAGCTCATTCCACACAGCTACCACTCTCTGAGTAAAGAAGTTCCCTGTTGTGACATCCCTAAACTTTTGCCCATTAACTCTCAACTCATGTCCTCTTGTTTGAATCTCCCCTACTTTCAATGGAAAAAGCCTTTCCACGTCAACTCTATCTATCCCCCTCATGACTTTAAATACCTCTATCAAGTCCCCCATCAACCTTCTACGCTCCAAAGAATAAAAACCTAACTTGTTCTACCTTTCTCTGTAACCTAGGTGCTGAAACCCAGGTAACATTCTAGTAAATCTCCTCTGTACTCTCTCTATTTTCTTTTTTTTTAAACTTTTTTTATTGTGTTTTCAAATAGTTACAGAATAAAAGTGTGTGAAAAAGAAAATATGTGTTACCCATCCCCCTCCCCTTAACCCCTCCCCCCTAACATCCCTATTGAAAAAAAGAAGAAAGAAAGAAAGAAAGAAAGAAAGAAAAAAAGGAATGCCTGGATATTGGAAGATCCCCACATGCTCCATGGATTTTCTTGACATCTTTCCTATAATTCGGTGACTAGAATTGTACACAATACTCCAAATTCGGCCTTACCAATGCCTTGTACAATTTTAACATTACATCCCAATTCCTATACTCAATGCTCTGATTTATAAAGGCCAGCATACCAAAAGCTTTCTTCACCATCCTATCCACATGAGATTCCACCTTCTGGGAACTATGCACCATTATTCCTAGATCACTCTGTTCTACTGCATTCCTTAATGCCCTACCATTTACCATGTACTTCCTACCAAAATGTAGCACCTCACACTTATCAGCATCAAACTCCATCTGCCATCTTTCAGCCCAGTCTTCTAACTGGCCTAAATCTCTCTGAAAGCTTTGAAAACCTACTTCATTATCCACAATGCCACCTACCTTAGTATCATCTGCATACTTACTAATCCAATTTACCACCCCATCATCTAGATCATTAATGTATATGACAAACAACATTGGAGCCAGTACAGATCCCTGAGGTACACCACTAGTCACCGGCCTCCAACCTGACAAATAGTTATCCACAACTACTCTCTGGCATCTCCCATCCAGCCACAGTTGAATCCATTTTACTACTTCAATATTAATACCTAACAATTGAACCTTCCTAACCTTCCATTCGGAACGTTGTCAAAGGCCTTACTGAAGTCCATATAGACAACATCCACTGCTTTACCCTTGTCAACTTTCCTAGTAACCTCTTCAAAAAATTCGGTAAGATTTGTCAAACATGACCTTCCACGCACAAATCCCTGTTGACTGTTCCTAATCACACCCTGTGTATCCAGATAATTATATATACCATCTCTAAGAATACTTTACATTAATTTACCCACCACTGACTTCAAACTTACAGGCCGATAATTGCTAGGTTTACTCTTAGAACCCTTTTTAAACAATGGAACCACATGACCAATATGCCAATCTTCCGGCACCATCCCTGTTTCTAATGACATTTGAAATATTTCCATCAGAACCCCTGTTATTTTTACACTAACTTCCCTCAAGGTCCTAGGGAAAATTCTTTCAGGACCTGGAGACTTATCCACTTTTATATTCTTTAAAAGCACCAGTACTTCCTCTTCTTTAATCATCATAGTTTCCATAACTACCCTACTTGTTTCTCTTACCTTACACAATTCAATATCCTTCTCCTTAGTGAATACCGAAGAAAAGAAATTGTTCAAAATCTCCCCCATCTCTTTTGGCTCCACACATAGCTGTCCACTCTGATTCTCTAAGGGACCAATTTTATCCCTCACTATCCTTTTGCTATTAATATAACTGTAGAAACCCTTTGGATTTATTTTCACCTTACTTGCAAAATCAACCTCATATCTTCTTTTAGCTTTTCTAATTTCTTTCTTAAGATTCTTTTTACATTCTTTATATTCCTCAAGCACCTTATTTACTCCATGCTGCCTATATTTATTGTAGATCTCTCTCTTTTTCTGAACCAAGTTTCCAATATCCCTTGAAAACCATGGTTCTCTCAAACTTCTAACTTTTCCTTTCAACCTAACAGGAAAATAAAGATTCTGTACCCTCAAAATTTCACCTTTAATTGACCTCCATTTCTCTATTACATCCTTTCCATAAAACAAATTGTCCCAATCCACTCCTTCTAAAACAAGGTTAATTCCTGGGATGTCAGGACTGTCTTATGCAGAGAGGTTAGAGAGACTGGGCTTGTACACGCTGGAATTAAGGAGATTGAAAGGGGATCTGATTGCAACCAATAAGATTATTAAGGGATTGGACAAGATAGAGGCAGGAAATATGTTCCAGATGCTGGGAGAGTCCAGTACCAGAGGGCATGGTTTGAGAATAAGGGGTAGGTCATTTAGGACAGAGTTAAGGAAAAACTTCTTCTCCCAGAGAGTTGTGGGGGTCTGAAATGCACTGCCATGGAAGGCAGTGGAGGCCAATTCTGTGGATGCTTTCAAGAAGGAGCTAGAGAGGTATCTTATGGATAGGGGAATCAAGGGATATGGGGACAAGGCAGGAACCGGGTATTGATAGTAGATGATCAGCCATGATCTCAAAATGGCGGTGCAGGCTCGAAGGGCCGAATGGTCTACTTCTGCACCTATTGTCTATTGTCTATTGTCTAAATCCTTTCACATCTCCTCAAATTAGCCTTTCTCCAATCAAAAATCTCAACCCTGGGTCCAGTCCTATCCTTCTCCATAATTATATTGAAACTAATCGTATTGTGATCACTTGACCCTAAGTGCTCCCCAACACATACCTCCGTCACCTGACCTATCTCATTCCCTAACAGGAGATCCAACACTACCCCTTCTCTAGTTGATACCTCTATGTATTGCTGCAAAAATGAAAGCAAATGAAAGTAATGAAAGCAAATTAGATTCAAAACAGAATTGGATAAATGTTTGAAGAAAAAAAAAAGATTCCTTAATCTGGATAAAGAATCAGAGAATAATATTAATTATAAGATCTGAAAGAGTTTTTTTCTGACTTCAGTAGGTCAAGAATTTTTTGAAGTGAAGACACAGTTATAATGGAAGTACTGTGCAGCTAATTGCATACTTTGTATTCATTTTCTCACAAGGAACAATGTCATAAGAATATGAACATTGGTATTGGTATCAGCTTATTTTTGTCTAATTACTAAGATAGAGTGAAAAGCTTGCCTTCTATACTTTTCGTACAGCTCAAATCATTACACAATGCATTAATGGAAAAAGGTAAAACAATAACAGTGCTGAAGAAGTTGTGAAAGCTATCCAAAAGTGCTATGCATGTAAGTGATTAAGTGCAAGATCATAACAAGGTAGATTGTGAGATCAAGAAAACCCTTCAAGAATATGATAATGGTGAGGTAGCCACTGTCCTAGAGCCTGGTCATATGTGTTTTCAGACTTTTGTAACTTCTGCAGAATGGGAGAGGTGAATGGAGGAGGGGAGAAGAGAGAAAATCCAGGGTCATGGGGTTTTTGTTTATGCTAGCTGCTTTACTGAGGCAGCAAGAAGTATAGATAGAGTCCATTGAGGAGAGGATAGTTCCCAACATGCGATGATCTGTGCCCATAACTCTCTGCAGTTTCATGCGATCACATGCATAGCAATTGCCAATCCAAACCATCAAACATCCAGATAGAAATTAAATGAGTGTAACTTGGCCCTCAATGTTGGAGATGTTGACCTGAAAGAGAATGCTACCTGTGGATTTGGAGGATTTTGAAGAGACTGTAATCGTGGTATCTCTGCAAAATGTTGTGGCATCTTTTACATACAGTCTGTGTTGTAAAAACACACACAAGTGCAGTTACCTGGATGATCATATGTTTTGGGTTGGCTTTGAGCTCTTCAACACACCTGTCTACTTAATAAGATTGTGTAGCTACCTTGAAACCAAGGTGAAGTTCTTTAATAATAATAATAATAAGATATAATAAAGTCCACTATATTTAATAATAATAATAAATAAACCATAAGACCATAATAATGTTTTCCTTGCAGCAAGATGGTTCTTGAATGTGGAAGGTACATATGTTTTCCTAAGCCTGCAAAGTTCTTTGTCTTTTTTGATTCAGGAATGTAATATTTTTCAGGGGCAGGTTATCAGAAGACGATTAATTTGTAGATGAATAGTGCAAGGACCATATTCTTGTATACTTCAGTAAATGAAGGAATGATGACTTAGAATTTCCCTCTGAATGGGCTCAACTGTACTTGTGTGTTCTGTGGCTTAACAACTAAAATTTGACGTGATATTAATCCTGAAGGGAGGGTTATATAATTTCTTAATGATCCTGATAATCAGATCCATTCCTGTTGGAGCAAGATACAACAGCACTGCAGTGAAATAGATTAAAACAAAACTAAAGTGATGAGTTGGTGAAGAATCCTGACTCAACATTCATACATACCAAGGATCTATTGTGGATTCAGTGTCATCATATAGTTGAAAGAAGATAGAGGCAAATTTCTTAAGGTAATCAAATTTTAGAAGGATGATCCATGTCACTCCTGAGTGATAGGTTCTAAGGATTTTGTGAGGTGAGAAAAGGAAATACAGTATGCATGGTGCGTGTTCGCAGCTCTGGACCCAAGTGCGGAGGAACAGCAGACCATCAGGGTTGGCGCTGGCAACAACTCAACCCAGAACTGGAGGGAGGGCAGACTCCCTGTGTAGAGATGGAAACTGGAGGTTAGATGTCGGAAAACCAATAGCATATCGGAGTCATGACTGTGGAACACCACGAGACAAATCATTCTCCACAAGCATATGAGGACTCTCCTGAGTGCTAAATAAGAGTTCCCCTATATAATCATAGAATGTTAGAAACACATGCCTGTCCCAATTAACTTTACAAGATTAAACTGAAAGCTTCTGAGCTTAATGGCTCTAACAAATAGCAAATGCAGGTTCTCAAGAAGCCCAGAAGCCCAATGCTCTGTGGTAAGCCATAGTGGTTAGTAGTTAGGAGCCATTGTTAGGAGTGGACCAGTGGTGGGAGTGTGAGTGTCAGTCCTTGGCTCAAAGGAGGCTTTGGCTCAGAAGAGGTTTTGACTGTGGGTAATTTGCACAGGTAAGTTTCAGTTACATTTCCCTGTGCCAGGGATAATTAGTTTAGTCTAATTGGCTGATGGGTGTTCTTCATGCCAGATGTTGGAATCTCCCAGCGAACTACCTCTGTGTGGAGTGCAGCTCCTTGAAAACTGTGCTAGGGATCTGGAGCAGCAGCTGGACAACCTTTAGCTTGTACAGGAAAGTAAGGAGATAATCATTTTGAGTTACCGAGAAGACGTCACCCCTAAGTGGCAGCTGGGTGACTATCAAGAGAAGCAATAGGACGGTGAATAGGCAGTTAGTGGACAGCACCCCTGTGGCCATTCCCCTCAATAATAAGTATACTGTTTTGGATACTGTTGTGGGGTGTGACCTCCCAGGGGAATGCTATTGAGACCAGGTCAATAGCACTGAGCATGGGTCCGTGGTGCAGAAGGGAAAGAGGGAAAAGAGGGGAGCGGTAGTGATAGAGGACTCAGTAGTCAGAGGAACAGACAGGAGATTCTGTGGATGTGAGCTTGAAACCCAGATGGTATGATGCCTTCCAGGTGCCAGGATCAGTGAAGTCACAGATCATGCCCACTGCATTTTGGAGAGGGAGGGAGAGCAGCCAAATGTCTTGGTACAAATTGGTACCAATGACATAGGAAGGAAAAGCAAAGAGGTCCTGAATAGATCATTGTGACAGCCAGGCTGAAAGCTGAGAAGCAGGACCCACAGGGTAGTAATTTCTGGATTGCTACCTATGCTATTTCCAGTTGAAAAAAGATGAAAAAAGATGAAAATCATGAAATTCATTTGATCATTGTGCTATTAATAATGGTTTAAAAAGTTCCAAAGTCATGAAGACATGACTATTTTTGTTGGAGGGAGAGTGCAATGTCATGGCTAAATTTTTATTGCTATACTGTAGGTTTTATTTTAGCAGTTCAGTAAAATCAGAGTGTTCTGCTTTTAGCATATTTGGGTTTTTGGCTAAAGATAAGGGCTATGATGTTCAACTTAGGAATGATGTTTCAGCCAATCAGGATAGTGGAACTGGGAGAAGGTTCTAGAGAAAGCTCTGTGATGGGTTTCTGGATTTTTTTGGCAGGAGTTGCAAAGAAGACAGGAGGGAAGATGGCTGAGGATGCCCTCAGAAGGAGCATTCCCAATGCACAAGGTTCTTTGTGCAGATGAATGGTTCCAAGGAGGAAGGGCCAATATTCCTGAGAAAGAATCCCTTTGTTTGCGATGGATTTCAAGTGAAGTTTGGAATGTGGTGTGTACTTTCATGCAGACTGTCGGTCCGATGAATGAGTAAAACAACAACTTCAACATGAGCTCCAACTTGATGTGCACATTTGGACTGGTTTCACTGTAATGTGCCCTTTTATATTTTTCCTTTTTTTCCCCACTAACTGTTTGCTAATGCTGAAATTTATAAATATACTTCCTTTATAATTTTATGTGGTATACAATTTGTTACTTCTTGCTGATGGGTAATTGTGTATGGACAGTATTCACATGGCATTTTCTCGGACCGAGAGTTCTTTAATTGGAACATCACAACGTTCCTGTTTGGTTGATCCCAAATCAGACTGACCCTAGATCACACCTATTGTTTGTGCGTTGCCTAGACACCTATTGTTTATAAGTGGTGGCCTTCTCACCATTGAGTCCCCTGGTCATTAGCGAGGCTGGTAATGAGCCAAGTTTCCATACAAGCCCAGTGAGGAGGCTGCATATACATTCTTCGATAATAAATGTACTTTGAACCTAGCTAGGGATCTGGTTCACAAGTACCAGGGTAAGCACCTCCTTCCCATCCAAGAGCAGAGCATGTAAACAAGAGAACTTCAATGTTTTCAAAATTTGATTGGGACCTCTGATGTAGCAAGTGAATTTGGAGGAGAAAGTTCTCTTTCAGCATTTGGTTATGTTGGTATGAAGTTTTTAGGGAAGGAGGACATTAAACTTTCTAAGAGCAAGTGAGAACATCCCAGGAATGTAGTGCAGAAAAAGCTTAAATGACCTTACTTGATTTTCCAAGATAAGTAGTTCATCCTACAGCTGTAACTGTAGTCTTACCACTTTTCAATTTGTTGTATTCCTAGCACTGATCATCAATCTCTATCCAGATTCAACACAAACACTGATTGACTTGTTTTATTTCATTCTTATACTTAGTCTTGTTGTAAGAATTACATTCGCAGCACAGAGTATGCAACAATAGCAGCCTTTCAACCATGACTGGTTTTCACACAATCACTGCAGGATACTCACTGACAAATGTCCTTCTTTATTGCAGAAGAAGTTTGCATTTGTCAGTAATCAGAACACTTTATGATAGGAAAATAGATGGGACAACCTTTTTTGTTTAGCAATGTTTCTGAAGATAATGCTGCCTGGTAAGGGAAGGAACACCAAGGATGCAATTGAAGTTAAAACTTAGCCATTGAAATGAAGGAATCCACAAACACCATCCTCCTACTTTCATCTCACTTCTCCTTCATTTTTCAAGATTTATTGAGCAGAAATTTCTGAAGTACTGCACTGTTAACTCTTCAAATCTCAAAGCAAATCAATGGTGTGTCAACTTACAATTCAGTTAGGCAAGAGCTTAGTTTGTCATTTTGAGATTTCAAATTCAAGGTAAAATGGTTGGAAGAGGATTTGAAAGTTAAAAAAGATTAAAAGATGCCTATAGTGACAAAATTGTCCTCAGGGTTCATAAACAGATTTATAATAGGTTAAATGTTTTTGAAGCAGTTGATAAAAACAATTGGTAAATTGGTTTATTATTGTCACATGTTCCAAATTATGGTGAAAAACTTGGCTTGCATTACATTCATACAAATCATTTCTTTACAAAACATTGAGGTAGTACAAGGAAAAACAGCAAAAGAATACAGAATTAAGTCTTACAGTGGCAGAGAAAGTGCAAAGAACAACAGGCAACAAGGTGCAAAGCCATAATGAGATCAATTATAATGCCAACTGTCCATTTTGTCAGGAAACTATTCAATAGTGTTATATCGGCAGGACTGTAGCTGTAACTGACCTAAGCCCCCAGCCTGAAAGTGACTTCATCATGGTTGTAGAGGAGACCATGGACCAACATGTTAGAATGAGAATGGGGAGTGGAATTATAATGATTAGTCACTCGGAAATTTTCCCTGTCCCTCATTCCCATTGGAACATATCCCATGGCAGCATGGCACCTGCTACCACCACAATGAGGCTACTCATCGGTTGGAGGAGTTAGCACCTCATGTTCCATTTGATTAGTTTCCAACCTGATTATTTCTCTAACTTCTGGTAGTTTCTCCCCCTCCTCCTTTTCTCCTTTTCCATTCACTATTCTGGCTACCCTCTTACCCCTTCTCTTACCCTCACCTGCCTGTCACCTCCTTCAGGTGCCCCTCCTCATCCCCTTTGTCCTGAGGTCCATTTTACTCTCCTATGAGATTCCTTCTTCTTTAGCCCGTTATCTTTTTCACTTATCACCTCCCAACTTCTCACTTCACCCCTCCCCCACCCTCACCTTGCTTAACCTATCACCTTCCAGCTTGTACTCCTTCCCCTCCTCCCACCTTCTTACTCCGGATTTCTTTCCCCTTCCTTTTCAGTCCTGAGGAAGGGTCTCGACCCTAAATATGTAATCCATTTATCTCTCCAGAGGTGCTGTCCGAACTGATGAGTTCCTCCAGCATTTTGTGTGTGTTGCTCAGGAATTCCAGCATCTGCATTATCTCTTGTGTTTATGTATTAATTATAAATCCTTTTCTGCTATTCAATTACCTACTGTGATTGTTATTGCAAGTGTGACCCTTGTACTAATGGGAATGATGAAATAACTAAAGGCAGCTACAGCAGAACTTTATGGCCAATATGATCCACCTGTTGACTCTATTTCAAATTATACTGAGGAACTGATACAATTACAACATGAAGCACCGGAGGCTGAAACATCTTTATGGACTAAAGTACACCATGCAAGATTATAAGGGATTATGGGTATAACAAAAATAAATCGTATGTTCCAGGATTCCCGACCTGAATAAGAAAAGTAGCAGTAAACTCTTATTTGCCATTGATGTAATCCTGAAAGACATCTCAGGTATCTGTTGTAGCTGGGTTCTCCTCCCTGGAGGCCAATTGTACACCTCCAAATGGACTTAGTAATCTTAACTAAATGTAGAAATTGTAACTACATACTTGTCATCGTCTTTGTTAAGTCCATTTTTATTTATATATTTATTTATTTATTGAGATACAGTATCGAGTATGCCCTTCCCACCCTTTGAGCCACACTGCCCAGCAAAACCCCAATTTTAATCCCAGCCTAATCATGGGACAATTTATAATGGCCAATTAACCTACCAAACGATATGTCTTTGGACTGTGGGAGGAAACCAGAGCACCCGGATACACAATTGTTGTGTATTTAATATTTCAATATTATGTGAATATTCTTGTATATATATTGTTTGATTAAGCATTCTCATTTGTTTAAATAATTAATTACAGGTTATATGTATGTAGCATCCATGTCCCCAATTTACCTCCGTTCGCCTATGGTGAACCGCCATCACCCCGCCAATAGTGCAATATTTTGGTGTAAATACGGTGTAATTCCCCCCAGTACACGCTTGCAACACAAATATCAGACAATACACCAAAGGCGAGTAAATAATTGCAACTTTATAGTTATTTCTTTGTGATGGGTTAGTAGAAATAGATAACCTAAAGACACCAAATCAGTAAGTTTATCAATCTGTGCACATAATATTTTAATACGTTGGAGCTCACACCTCCGACTCCATCCACAATGACCTTCCGAGCCTTCAGCCACCGTCCGAACCGCTGACATCCAGTATCCGCTACCCTGGAACTGCAGTCCGCTCCTCACACACCGTCCTCCTCACTCGCCTCCCGAAAAAGACTGCAAACTCCCACTCAGCTCACAGGTACAGGATAGCATAACAATTCTCCATTGGTTAGTTCTCCCCTTATCTGCAGTTATAACTCAAACATTCCAGATACAAAAACCCATTACAGCATTAAGTAACATTACAGAGAAACCATTTCATTATAACAATACAGAGAAGCCATTTTGTTAGCCTGAATAGTTAACACCACAGTTACTGGTACTGAAAGCCCTACATTTAAAAATGTGCTAATTGTATATATCATCACTTTACCACATGATATGTGCACACCTCAGTTAAAGTAAACTCGAAGTTAGACCTGCATTTTCAGATGCCCGAGCCTTCCTTTGAATTAGTTTAATATTTCAAAGGTACACAACATTACGGCAATGATCCATCATTAGAATCAGTTCTGATGAAGAGTATTAGACCTTAAAACATTAACTCTGAAACACTACTGATTGGGTTAGCCTTGTTTCTCTTTCCTTGAAATAAAAACAAAAAAATGCATGAAACACTCTGCAGGACAGGCTATAATCAGATAATTTAAAATGTAGTATCTACTAATACAAAGGGCCCTCGTTCAAACTACTTCTAAACGTAACATGCAAGTCATAATCGGTTTTGAAATTACAGCTGGATAAACAAGTAAGAGTTTCCATAAAGGGAGCAGACTATCAGCCACAGTGGGAAATATACTTTGGAAAGTGACAAGACAATATGGGCCATTAAATAATATGACAAAACAATTGAGACAGTTTCATATACTGTACCTCAGCTCCTAGTACAGGCAATACAGCTAGGAAAATTACATCATATCAAAACCCCAGCCTTGACTACATGCAGAGGAAAGTGTAACATCCATTGAGACTGAGAAATGAGGAAGTTCAGAAATTAGAAGTAAGAATACCACAGACTAAATGTTCCACCTTTTTTGTACCATTGCAACACTTATACAGGATATATAGTAAATAAAATGAGGAATGTAAACTCCTACCTTGTAATGAGATCATAGGTCAAACTTACAATCTTGCATTTAGCTCTTCAAACACATTCATAGTCATAAGCATTCCAGTAATCAATACCTGGAATGTTTGTGCATCCATAAAGACATACCTCACAATCCTGTGGGAAAGGAAGCATGTTTTAGATGTTTGATTTCTCTTTTCTTCTTTAATGAATAATAACAAGAATTACCTTGTTTTGGCAAAGGTGTTTGGTTTTGTCACTTAAGATATGCTCTCATTGTAAATGTATCATTCAAAGGAGCTAATTGATATTTCTGAAATAAACTATGCATTGGAAATAACTCAAAAACTCTGCAACTCAGGTTGTTGATGATTGGGTTGAGTTGTTCTCTGATCTTGGCAATTTACTTGCAAATGCTTTGGCACCATAGGAGGAGACATTGTCAGTGCATTGATGATGTTTCCTCGTGTGGTGTCAAAACGTTTGCACTTAATTTGCCAAGATTGGAAAACAACTCAACAAAACTATGTATTATAACCATTGAAACTGTATTTAATCACTTACTATTAGCTTTGTGCCTAAACAGTGTATAAAGTCAATGATTCAGGGAGGTCTTCCCTACAACTTTGCTGAATGAGAACCAGTTAAGTCTAAAGATCCAGATTTTGAGTGGCTTCTTGTTAATTTACATTTTTGAAAAAGATACTGAATTTACTTTAAAGTTTTTAATTGTCAATGTGTATTGGTTTATTTAGTTGGGTGGTGGGGTGGAGATAAGTCTTTACCAAGGGAGGTGTAAAGTACTCCTTCCCTCCACTAACTTGCAGGTCACCTGCTTCGCCCTCTGATCAGGGTCACGTGAAGCCATAGGAGAAGGTGGTGGATGGACATATGAGCAGCTAGTGCATATCTCAAGTCTTGTTTTTGCAACCCGGCAGACAATCTCTGAAGAGTATTGATAATGGCTGGGGTCACCCGTCTTGTAAAGACACTGCCCAGGAGAAGCCATTTCTGAAGAAAAAGCTGCCAAGAATGATCATGGTTATGGAAAGATCATGAATGCCTAAGTCATAATGACAACGCACATAATGGATGAATTGGCTTTTTAAGTTTTTAAAGGCATGACAATGCTTCATATCATTTGGGTGCTTTGAATATTTCTAAATTTGAAAAATGTGGTTGCATGGTTTATCCGATCTTAAAAACATTTCTATGAATGAGTTTCGCTCAGACTAAGTCTAATGATGCTAATTAGGGCAGAAAATTCTCATGATGATCACAGGGCCTCTTTGATTGTATAGAAGTTGACTTTGTGGATGAGCTCATGCCAACAAAATCTACATATTGTGATGATTCAACAGTGGAGAGATTGGTATCACAGAAGGCAAGTCACTTTCTGCAAAATCCTGACCATTATTTCTCGTCATCAAAATGCTTCACTTCATTTAAGTCTGCAATGTAAACTTGTTTCCTGTTTCTATTGTAACTTAAGATTATGTGAGGTCTCTGCCTCTCAGGGTCGACCCATGGATGTTGTGCCCTAGTGGTCTAGATATGCAAGCCTGATCAGTAAAATATGGAGAGGAAGCTTTTGCTCATGTACCAAGCTTCCCCTCTCTATGAATCTAATGAACCCAAAGGAAAAGCAGAGACTGATATAGTTTGGTACCAGCAGCATCGCAGGATTTGCCAGTCAGCATTGTACTCAAGATAGGACTGGCTTACAGACTCCAGCTCCAGATTTTTCCATCGGGGTTTGCTCCTGAAGCCTTCCCCATCAGTGTGCATAGTTGTAAGGCAGCGGAGGTTTGAGATTCGAGTTTTCCTTCACCTAGATGAACTGTCAACTAATGCCGATGAACCCCATCTGCCCAAAGTGACTGGTTTTAAGGTGGTAGTAACCCACTTTTGTCCCTTCTCCTGTCAATAGGAATGGTTCCGCTGGGCTTAGTAGCTAAGCCACTCATGAAGACCAGGAGCTGGACTTGGCTATCAGAGACAATTTGAGGTGCACACCATTGGGAGCATTTAATAGGTAGTGGGACCTTGTCCCTATTACCATCCCTGACTATAACAACCTTAAGAAATCTGAAGCTTAATATACTATATTAATCACATCTATAGAGAGGTGTATGGAGGGATATGGGCCAGGTGCAGGTCAGTGGGACTAGGCAGAAAAATGGTTCGGCACAGCCAAGAAGGGCCAAAAGGCCTGTTTCTGTGCTATATTGTTCTATTGTTCTATGGTTCTATATATAACAGTGCAATATTATTTTAATATTACACGTTAAACTCATTTTAGTTATAAATTTTGACTCAGAGAGATGAATTGTACTAAAAGGCTTTGGGGTTACTTGTCATTAATGTTATGAGGATAATGATCTGAACAACAATCAAGACTTGCTCCTAGGAACTTTTACTGCTGACTTTTCTATATGTAGTTAACCAATCAATTCCCAGGGCTGCAATAGTTCTGCTTTCTCATTGTAGCCACTAGAAGAGAAGAGAGATGAAGAGGACTGCAGTAGTAATAGGAGATTCCATATTAAGGGTAACAGAAATGAGATCCTGATGGCATGATAGAGACACCCGAATGGTATGTGCCAGGGTCAGGGATGTCTCTAATCAAGTCTACAGTATTCTAAAGGGGGAAGGTGAGCAGCCAGAAGTCTTGGTACATATTGGCATCAATGATATAAGTAGGAAAGGAGAGGAGGTCCTGAAGAGAGATTTTTGGGAGGTGTGTAGACATCTGAAGAACAGGACCTCCAGTATAGTAATCTCTGGATTGTTGCCTGTACCATGCACCAGTGGGGGTAAGAATAGGATGATTTAGCAGGTGAATGCATGTCTGAGGAACTTGTGCAGGCAGTGGGGTTTCAGATTTAAGGATAATTGGGATCTATTCTGGAGAAGGTACAAGCTATGTAAAAGAGATGGGTTATACCTGAACTCAAGGTGTGGCAAAATTTTTGTGGGCAGGTTTGCTAGAGCTGTTCAGGAAGGTTTAAATAATTTAGCAGGGGAAAGGGGACCAGAGTGATAATGCCAAGGATGAGGTAGTTGGTTTACAAATGGAGGCAGTGTGTAGTGAGACTGCTAGCAAGGAGAGGCTGATGATAGCAACAAAATTGCCATCAACAGGATGAGTTGTAATGAAAAAGGTGGACAAAATCAAAAAAGGTGAACACAGGACAGAATCTTTTATATTTGATTGCACACAGTATACAGAATAAAGTAGATGAACTTTTAGCACAGTTGCAGATTGGCATGTATGATTTTGTGGGCATCACTGAATCATGGTTGAAAGAAGATTAAAGCTGGCAGCTTAATGTCCAAGATATACATTGTATTGAGAGGACAGGCAGGTAGGCAGAGGGTTTAGAGTGGCTCTGTTAGTAAAACTTGGAAGCAAATTAAAAAGAGGTGGCATAGGGTCGGAAGGTGATGAATTGTTGTGGGTAGAGCTAAGGAACTGCAAGAGTAAAAGACTGAGATGACAATAGACAATAGACAATAGGTGCAGGAGTAGGCCATTCAGCCCTTCTAGCCAGCACCACCATTCACTGTGATCATGGCTGATCATACACAATCAGTACCCCGTTCCTGCCCTCTCCCCATATCCCTTGACCCTGCTATCTATAAGAGCTCTATCTAACTCTCTCTTGAATGCATCCAGAGACTTGGCCTCCACTGCCTTCTGGGGCAGAGCATTCCACATATCCACCACTCTCTGGGTGAAAAAGTTTTTCTGCATCTCTTTTCTAAATGGCCTACCCCTTATTCTTAAACTGTGGCCTCTAGTTCTGGACTAACCCATCAGCAGGAACATGCTTCCTGCCTCCAGCGTGTCCAATCCCTTAATAATCTTATATGTCTCAATCAGATCCCCTCTCATCCTTCTAAATTCCAGTGTATACAAGCCCAGTCACTCCAATCTTTCAACATATGATAGTCCCGCCATTCTGGGAATTAACCTTGTGAACCTACGTTGCACTTCCTCAATAGCAAGAATGTCCTTCCTCAAATTTGGAGACCAAAACTGCACACAATACTCCAGGTGGGGTCTCACCAGGGCCCTGTACAGCTGCAGAAAGACCCCTTTACTCCTATACTCAATTCCTCTTGTTATAAAGGCCAGCATGCCATTAGCTTTCTTCATTGCCTGCTATACTTGCATGCTTGCTTTCATTGACTGATGTACAAGAACACCTAGATCTCGTTGTACTTCCCCTTTTCTTAACTTGACTCCATTTAGATAGTAATCTGCCTTCCTGTTCTTGCCACCAAAATGGATAACCTCACATTTATCCACATTAAACTGCATCTGCCATACATTTGCCCACTCACCCAACCTGTCCAAGTCACCCTGCATTCTCATGACAATTTCCTGAAATTTCACACTGCCACCCAGCTTTATGTCATCAGCAAATTTACTAATGTTACTTTTAATCCCTTCATCTAAATCATTAATGTATATTGCAAACAGCTGCAGTCCCAGCACCAAACCTTGCGGTACCCCACTGGTCACAGCCTGTCATTCAGAAAGGGACCCGTTAATCGCTACTCTTTGTTTCCTGTCAGCCAGCCAATTTTCAATCCATGTCAGTACTCTGCCCCCAATACCATGTGCCCTAATTTTGCCCACTAATCTCCTATGTGGGACTTTATCGAAAACTTTCTGGAAGTCCAGGAACACTACATCCACTGGCTCTCCCTTGTCCATTTTCATAGTTACATCCTCAAAAAACTCCAGAAGATTAGTCAAGCATGATTTTCCCTTCATAAATCCATGCTGACTCGGACTGGTCCTTCTACTGCTATCCAAATGTTTCGTAATTTCATCTTTTATAATTGACTCCAGCATCTTTCCCACCACTGACGTCAGGCTAACCGGTCTATAATTCCCTGTTTTCTCTCTCCCTCCTTTCTTGAAAAGTGGGGCAACATTAGCCACCCTCCAATCAGCAGGAACTGTTCCTGAATCTATAGAACATTGGAAAATGATTACCAATGCATCCACGATTTCTAGAGCCACCTCGTTAAGTACCCTGGGATGCAGACCATCAGGTCCCGGGGACTTATCAGCCTTCAGACTCAATAGTCTATCCAACATCGTTTCTTGCCTAATATAAATTTCCTTCAGTTCATCCTTTACCCTAGTTCCTTTGACCACTATTACATCTGGGAGATTGTTTGTGTCTTCCCTAGTGAAGACAGATCCAAAGTACTTGTTCAACTCATCTGCCATTTCCTTGTTCCACATAATAAATTCACCCATTTCTGTCTTCAATGGTCCAATTTTGGTCTTAACTATTTTTTTGCTATTCACATACCTAAAGAAGCTTTTACTATCCTTCTTTATATTCTTGGCTAGTTTACCTTCGTACCTCATTTTTTCTTGGCGTATTGCCTTTTTTGTTATCTTCTGTTGCTCTTTAAAAGCTTCCCAGTCCTCTGGTTTCCCACTCATCTTTGCTATGTTATACTTCTTCTCTTTTATTTTTATACTGCCCTTTATTCCCCTTAGGATCTTTCTTCCTCTTTGAAATGAACCGATCCTGCACCTTCTGCATTATTCCCAGAAATACCTGCCATTGTTGTTCCACTGTCTTCCCTGCTAGGGTATTGTTCCATTGAACTTTGGCCAGCAACTCCCTCATAGCTCCATAGTTCCCTTTGTTCAACTGTAATACTGACACATCCAATTTTCCCTTCTCCTTCTCAAATTGTAGGTTAAAACATATCATATTATGATCACTACCTCCTAATGGTTCCTTTACCTCCAGGTTCCTGATCAAATCCGGTTCATTGCACAACACTAAATCTAGAATTGCCTTCTCCCTGGTAGGCTCCAGTACAAGCTGTTCTAAGAATCCATCTCAGAGGCACTCCACAAACTCCCTTTCTTGGGGTCCAGTACCATTCTGATTCTCCCAGTCTACCTGCATATTGAAATCCCCCATGACAACTATATCATTACCTTTGCGACATGCCAATTTTAACTCTTCATTCAAATTACACCCTACATCCAGACTGCTGTTTGGGGGCCTATAGATAATTCCCATTAGGGTCTTTCTACCCTTAGAATTTCTCAGTTATATCCATACTGACTCTACATCCCCTGATTCTATGTCCCCCCTCGCAAGGGACAGAATATCATTCCTCACCAACAGAGCCACCCCACTCCCTCTGCCAGTCAGTCTGTCCTTTCGATAAGATGTATATCCTTGAAATGAGATGAGGGATGAGATGAGAAATGAGATGAGAGATCCTTGAGATGAGAGATATAAACAGCCCCCCAAACAATAGTAAGGATGTGGTCTACAAATTACAATGGAAAATAGAAAATGGATGCCAAATGGGCAATGTTACAACAGTTTTTGCGAAAATCTGGTTGGTGCTGTATCTCAAGAGGGAGAATTTGTAGAATGCCTATGAGATGGCTTTCTAAAGCATTTCATTGTTCAGCCCACTAGTGAATCAGCTATTCTGGATTGGGGGTTGTGCAATGAAGCAGAATTGATTAGAGAGCTTAAGGTATAGGAACCCTTAGGGATAAGTGATCATTATGTGATTGAATTCACCCTGAAATTTGAGAAGGAGAAGCTAAAGACAGATTTATCAGTATTACAATGGAGTACAGAGGCATGAGAGAGGAGTTGGCCAAAATTAATTGGAAAAGAACACTGGCAGAGCTAACAGTTGAGCAGCAATGGCTGGAATGTCTGGAAGCAATTTGGAAGGCACAGTATATATACATCCCAAAGAGGAAGAAGTATTCCAAAGGCATGATTACACAAACCGTGGCTAACAAGAGAAGTCAAAGCCAACTTAAAAGCCAAAGAGAGGGCAAATAATAAAGGAGAAAATTAACAGGAAATTAGAGGATTAGGAAGCTTTTATAAACAAACAGGAGACAACTAAAAATTTACTAAGAAGGAATAGATGGAATACAAAGGTAAGCTACCCTATAGTATTAACTAGAATACTAAAGGTTTCTTCAAATACATGAAGTGCAAAAGAGAGGAAAGATAAAAGGGAAGACTACTTTCTAAATGGAGAGAAAATTCAAAAATCTGAGGTGCAAAGGGACTTGGGAGTCCTTGTGCAGGATTCCCTGAAGGCTAATTTGCAGGTTTTGTCTGTGGTCAGGAAGGCAAATGTGATGTTAGCAATCATTTCAAGAGGACTAGAATATAAAAGTAAGGGTGTAATGTTGAGGCTTCATAAAGCACTGGTAAGGCCTCTCTTGGTATATTGCAAACAGGTTTCAGCCTTTTATCTAAGAAAGGATGTGCAGATATTGGAGCTGGTTCAAAGGAGGTTCCCAAAAATAATTCCTGGATTGAAAGGCTTGTCATGTGAATATTATTGGAATGCCCTGGTCCTGTACTCACTGGAATTCAGAAGAATGAGGGGGTACTTGAAACCCTTCAAAGATTGAAAGGCCTCAGTAGAGTGGATGTGGAGACAATGTTTCCTATGAAGGGGGCATCTAAGACCAAAGGACACAGACTCACTATCAAAGGGCATCCTTTTAAAATGGAGATAAGGACAAATTTCTGTAGCCAGAGAATGGTAAGTCTGTGGAATTCATTGCCACAAGTTATGAAATGCATGGGAAATAGGAAAGTAGAGAACAAATGGAAACTTTGTGGGGAAGGAAGAGCAAAGAATAAATGTGATATACTTGTAGAGACAAATTTTTGGCAACAGAATTAAGAAAATAAAAAATAGGCTTACACCATGGATAAATTTGAACAAACGAAACATTCACTGAGAAAATTGGACACAAATTATGCTTCAGACTACTACAATGAATTTAGTCTGGAGATTTGCTGTTGCACTTTGAGTTTCCAACAAGCTTCATTGTTACAGTACATTCAATTGTATTTTCACAGAATCAACTGGTTATCTTGGAAAGCGTGAGGTGTTGGAAAATACAGCAAGAGGTAATATTCAAGTAAGCAATGTTGAATAATTATTTTTCATGACTCCATATATCTCCTTCAAATAAAAAGAATTACCTTGGAATTCTATCTACAGTATGTCTGTCTTTTTGCAGAATTGTGTTTATCTCTTTATTCATTCTGCTAAGAATTGTTTTGCTGTGGCTTCCCACTCGTATTCTGAACTAGGATATTCCATCAATTTTGCTGCCTATTTCCACTTTCACATTGCCTATCTCCGGTTTTGCCTCATCTTACCCGATTCTCTAACTCTGTTGCAGGGATCTCGAACTAACCAGTTTCCACGAGTTCAATTATTTCCAAAGATGCCTTGACCAGTCTTCCCTTGTAGCTCCCACCTGTAAGGTCACCATTTCAATTTTTTTTTAACTGCATAGTCTTTATCTTTTTTGATAATACAGTCACTTCTTCATTTCCAGTGTTGTCCTAAGCAACTATAGATAATACTTA
Source organism: Hemitrygon akajei (assembly GCF_048418815.1). NCBI lineage: Eukaryota > Metazoa > Chordata > Chondrichthyes > Myliobatiformes > Dasyatidae > Hemitrygon > Hemitrygon akajei. The sequence goes on from NC_133125.1 coordinate 114,761,183, forward strand.
CTTGTTTATTTATTGAGATACAGTGCAGAATAGGCCTTTCTGGCCCTCTGAGCCTAATCGGGGACAATTTACCATTTAATCTACCAACCGGTACGTCTTTGAACTGTTCAAGGAAACTGGAGGAAACCCATGTGGTCACAGGGAGAACATATAAACTCCATACAGGCAGTGACGGGAATTGAACCTGTGCCCCCTGTACTGTAAAGCATATTTGTAACCTCTACACTACCATGACATCCTAATAGTGTTCACAGTCACCTGTCCTCCATTTCTCAAACATCTATAACTATAACTTTGCCTCATTTCCAAAAGCATAGTTTCAATTGGCTTGACCACATATTCCATTCCTTTTACTTCATTATTCATTGCATTGTCCTTAGATGTTCCTTGAACCTTCAGCATATCTGTGCTTTCAAATATTTTGCCCTTCCCCTTTCAGCATTCTAAAGGGACTGTTGCATACATAAAAATCTCTTCTTCTTTCTTAGTCATCTTTCATCAATTGTCAACCACACAGCATTTTCCCTTACAAGAAGATGATTCGCCTACACTTTAGCCTGTATCCATTCCACTCTCTTAGTTCCCTATTATTTATTATGGTTTAAATGACTTAGAATATTCATTGTTCAATATTCTATATTATACTCATTGGCCATGCCACATTCTTCTTTATATTGTGCAAAGCAAAATGTGTTTGAAAATAGTGCAGAATATGCAATGTCTGAATGTGATCTTAGCTTTCAACCACTATACCTTTAATTCTCTGTTGCACACTCAGTATAACCTTGCTGGTCTTGATCCACACTAGTCATGTAGAAACTCCATTTAATTTTGAGGAAAATGACCTTTTCTTCCAACTAGACTTTACAGAGCCTTTCAGACATAACATTGAGTTAAATAAATTCAGATATGATTTCACTAATTTTTTATTTTCATTGCTTTTAGAGCCATTGTAGATATATAGATCTCTCTATCCTCTATACCTATATATCTATACGTTCAATTATTTCTTCACTGTTTATTTATGTATTTGCCTGCTCTTATATGTCTTTAGTGTGTTTTTATGTCTGTATGTACAGTATGCATGCAAGTATCTATCTGTTGTTTGGTTGTTCGGTGTTTTTAATTTTGGAATGATTCTCTCTCTATCCGTCTAGTTATTTAATCATTCATCTATCTATCTGTTTACTTGTGTGTTAAATTAATTACTCATCATTTAATTATTTGTCTATTTGTCTGTTTACTTATTCAGATATATGTATTTTTCTATTACTGCACACCATTCACCATCATCTTTTATATTGTGTGATCTTTCTTTGATCCATCACATCATAGACAATCTGTTTTGAAGGTTTAAATTGTTAGCTCCGGCTGTTGCAGGACAAGCTGCACTCAGCTGGGCTGAGTTATGAGGGATAGAGGCAGAGTAAAGAAAAGTTGAGTAGGAGAATTGCTGTGAAAAAACAGAGAGAACAAAAATGAGGTAGAAAGTAGTTGGGGTGTGGGCAGTTATGGCTGTAATTAGCCTGTCAGTAATAATCAGGAAATGAATGGAAATAGAGCAGATGGAGTCAAGGTGGTCAGAAATGAAGAAAGTCAAAGGTCTTCCAACTGCTGATCTTCCATCCTTCCGATGATAAATTTCCCCTCCTGCAGACCTGTTCTTCTCTGATTCTTCTTTGTTTCTTCTAGTTGTCAGTCGTCAATCCTCTGAATTGCCTAAGACTGTACTCAATGACCAGCTTTGAAGTTAACAGAAACTGGTGTTTGGATTTATCAGCCAGGCTACTATCTCAGTATACTACCTGGAGGATTGCAGAAGAGTATGTTGTGATGATGCTCCACCATTATGAACTACAGGATCTCTCCATTCCCCCCTGTGAAGTAGACTGAATAAAAAATACTAGAATCTTGGAGCTGAGAAGGCCACATCCATGGAGAGGAATAGAGAGGAATAGACATTTCAAATTAATAAACTTTCATCAGACTTTTATATCTTTTTCTTCAACTTCCTGTATTCTCCTTACAAACACAGGGGTCCATTACTCCACTATGACAAACTTCAGAGAATGGTAATTTTACAAAATAGAATCTCTGAATTATGAAATCAGAAGTCTTTACAACACTGAACAAGACCACCTGACTCTATCCATTTGCACTTTGAGTTGTCTAGTGACTTCCAATTTCTTGTCTGAGAATTATTTGCAGAATTTTCTCACTATTCTAACATTAATCTTATTAATTTATGAAATCTCTTATAGAAGATCTTTCTGTCATTGTACTCCCTCACCTCCCAAGAATGCATTTTTTATAATTTCCTTTACATTATTTTGATGAGACACTCATACATTCTCTCAGCTGATAACTTACTGACCTGACAGAAGTACTTTATTCCTCTGTGAAAATGATCATTGTTTCTGTGATCCCATTACATAACTCAAACTTTCCAATTGTGTTGAATTTTAGTGAATCTTTCATGTTGTCCCTTTTTGGCCTTGACATTCTTTTCCAAAGTAGGGTATACCTCCTGTTCTATATTCTTTTCTGATGCTATTTATAATGGTAAAAATGCAACTTATTTCCCTCTTTTTCTCTGTGCTGTGCATACAGCGCAAATCATGCAAGATGCTACCATAATTAACTGTGGTAATCCAAGTTGTAATAGAAATTTTGTATTTGTAATGAAAAGCGATTTTGTAACAAGTTAAATAAATGGCTGCTGCATCAGATGAGGAGCACAAGGTATAGGAACCAGAAAGATAAATTATGCATTAGTAGATCCTCAAACAGTGTTGAAAAAGAAGCTGCCTAGTTTTCACTGTCGCAATTGACATTAAGATGTTCTCCTGGCATATCAATGTTTCTATCAATAGGAAAGGGAGATATCTAATTTGAATAAACAGGTATCAAATGCTGCTATGTTTAATTCATGTTTTCCATTTTCAACTATTGTCAGCACAGATGGTAATAATGTGAGATATAGGTCTAAGACCTAACATTTGTCACCCTCATTAGCATGCATAGCAGTTAGTGCAATCAGTTTACGATGACAGCTGTAACCTTGGGGTTCGATTCTGGCCACTCTATATAATGAGCTTATACATTCACTCCATGACTGTGTAGATTTCCTCTGGGTGCTCCAGTTTCCTTCCACATTCCAAAGGTATATGGTTGGGCTTGATGAGTTGTGGGCATGCTGTGCTGGTGCTGGAAGTACAGCGACATTTGCTCGTTTCTCAGCACAATGATTTGAGACAAACAACACATTTCAATGTATGTTCTGATGTGTATATGATAAATAAAGTTAATCTTAAAAAGGCATTACTAATGCATTAAAAATATATTTGTTTGCAATTACTTCTACTATGGGAAAAGGATTTTAATATTATTTCTTCAATATCTAGCTTGTTTTATTTTCATGAAAGTAAAAATGCATTTCAATTTTTGGAGGGCTTGGGAGATAGCACTTAAAAGAAAGATCTTCAGATATTTTTTAACATGGTCTACAATTGGGTAGACGGGTAAATGGATGGAGCAACTATTTTGTAGAAGGAAAGGTGCCACAGAGTAGATGAATGAATGCCTTGTTAGACCTTATGAGCAATTCTGGTTCTGTCTCATAAAGGTGTGTGAAACCTTTATACCCACTTAACATTGAAACCTGAGCACTATCTCAGCCCTGCTCAGGATGGTCTTTCTAGCCTAGATATTTGCTAATGTAAGGGTTAGAAAGTCAACAATAAAGTCATGTTCTGGGGACATAAACTGAAGGGTCTGAAATTTCCTGCAGCCTCAAGGCAATAAATTAAATGTAGCTGTTCAACAATACACACACACCAGACCACAAGGAATTATCTCAATGAGCAGTCAGACAAGTGTGGGAATCTTATCCACATACCTGATCTCCACTTTGTCCATATATAATGAAACATCCTCATTCTTGTTTCATACTATACACCCTGCCTTTGTTTCCAAGCTCCCAGAAGGATACTTTCCCCATATTATCAAACACAATGCCCTGTTCTTAGCTCCTGTTGCTAGTCACACTTGTTCCTAACACCTAGCCTTGGCTCTTGTTACTTGCCAGGCCAAATTTCTGATCCCTCCTCCCTACATTCATCAAACTCCCAAACCATTTTCCAGTCATCATGCTCCAGCAGATCGTCCAGTCCATCTTCCCAACTCTTGGTTCAGACGACACATCTGGTCAATCTTCCATCCCTCCTGCTCTAGAAGCAAACGTGACCCATACTCTTGAACTCCAACACTGGACTTTACACCAAGGCTAACTGGTAGTTGTAGCATGAACCCATACACTTGAATATAGCTCAGAGGCAAATTTGATAAAATGCTGAATACATGCAGGTGTTTTTTCCTTAACCTTAATGTTTTTAGTTAATTACTTGCACTTGAGGGTTTTAAGTGATTATATTTTTATTTCACTAAATAAGAATAGTTATATCATGTCAGATAGAAGAGTCCTGATGCAGGGTCTTGACAATTTCTTTCCACTTCATAGATGCTGCTTGATCCACTGAGTCCCTTAAGCAAATTGTTTGTTGCTTCTGTCAAATCCATTGAGCTATTTCCATGTATCCCTCATCATCAGAACACTTATATGCAGTTATCAGATCTCTGACTATAGTATACAATCAAAACATCATCAGCGACACACACAAAATTCAGGAGGAAACCAGCAGTTCCAGCAGCATTTGTGGAAATGAATAATAGATGTTTCAGGCCGAGACACTTCATCAGGACTGGAAAGGAAAGGAGAGTATGCCAGAATAAGAAGGTGGGAGTAGGGGAAGCAGTAGAAACTAGAAGGTGGTAAGTGAAGCCAAGTGCGTGGGGGAGGGCGGCATGGTGTAAAAAGCTGGGAGGTGATGTGGAAACGGTAAAGGGCCAAAAAGGGAGGAATCTGATAGAGAGGAGAGAGGATTATAGGAGAAAAGGAAGAAAGATGGGGACCGGGGGGAGATGACTGGCAGTTGATGAGATGAGGTTAAAGGACAGAATGGGGGAAAGAAGATGAAGGAAGGGGAGGGGGAAAAATGCACCAAAAGGATAAATTGATGTTCACGCCATCAGGTTGGAGGCTAACTAGATGGAATAGGAGCTCTTTCTCCTTCACCCTGAGAGTGGCCTCATCATGGTTGGTCACCAAGAAATTCTGTTTTTATCCCCCAATTTCTGTTGGATCTCACCAATATAAAGGAGGCCACATTGGGAGCACTGAACACAGTAGACAACCCAAACAGATTTGCAAAAAAAAGTGTTGCCTCACCTGGAAAGATTGTTTGGGGCAATAAATGGAGGTGAGGAATGAGGTTATTGGGCAGGTATGGCATTTTTGTTGCTTACAGGGATACATGCAAGGAGGCAGATTAGTGAAGAGGGATGAGTGGACAAGGGAATCATGTAAGGAGCAAATCCTGAGGAAAGTGGAGATTTGGCAGATGTAAAGATGTATTTGGTGGTAGAATTCTGTTGAAGATGGTGGAAGTTGTGGAGAGTGATGTGTTGGATGCAGAGACTCATGGGGTTGTAGGTGAGAATGAGAGAATCTCTATCTTTATTAAGGCAATGGGAAGATGAGTGAGTGTGTATATCCAGGAAATGTAGGAGATGCGGGTGAGAGTAGTATCAATAGTGGAGAAAGGGAAACCCTGTGCTTTGAAGAAGGAGGACTGCTCTGATGTTCGGGAAGGGAAAGTCCCAACCCGGGAACAGATGTGTCAGAGATGAAGGAACTGAGAAAAGGAAATAACATTTTTACAGGAGACAAGGTGGGAAGAGGTATAGACAAAATAGCCATGAGAATACGCTATCAGGGCAGATTGTAAGTTGGAACTTTGGATCACCTATTTGAGGCCTGGTCAGTAGACATACAAGGGGTGATTGATAAGTTCATGGCCTAAGGTAGAAAGAGTCAATTTTAGGAAACCTAACACATATATTTTATAACATACTCCCCTCCTACATTTACACACTTGGTCCAGCGGTCGTGGAGTATATGGATCTTGGACCTCCAGAGAGTGTCCACAGACACTTAAGTTTGTAGTTTAAGGTAGAAGAAGATGAGTTCTAAGCTCTCGTTACATGCACATGCAGGTCAACTCTTTGAATGATTATTTAGAAAGTTTGAAGTTAATAACTCATCTCCTTCTACCTTAGGCCATGAACTTATCAGTCAGCCCGATGAGTTATTATCTGATGAGTTATTAACTTCAAACTTTCTGCATAATCTCTCAGAGTTGAACTGCATATGCTTGTAATGAGGGCTGTATAACTCATCTCCTTCTACCTTAGGCCACAGACTTATCAATCACCCCTCATAGACTGCTCCACTTTTGTGGGGAGGCTACAGAAGAAGCAGGACTTCAAGGAGAAATAGTATGGGTTATGAGCACAAGCTGAACTAAATCGACCACAGTCTGACACAATATACTAAAATATGGAATAGTTCATTTTAGTAGGAGACATAAGTAGACCATTTATTCATTGCCAAATAGAAACATAAATGGGAAAAACAAGCTGGGAATATATAAATGGACAAGTTTTCAACAGATGATGATGTCATACTGATTGAAAGGCACCTGACTTCAGTTCTAGAAGCTTCAGGTTCAGGGCTGTAATATTATTGACACACATTATATGAAATATTGGCTGGAGAACATACAGATTTTTATATTCAATTCTAGTTTCCATATAACAATAAGAATCATGAAACATAGATGCCTCTGAAAATGACAACAAATTTTACAGGGGCTTTACCTGAATTAAGAGGACACAACTTATACAACAGATGTTTTACAGTATATCTGGACTTTTTTTTCTGAACTGAAAGAGGAACATAGCAAATAAATAATCTAATAGATTATTTCTGGTGAATTTGTTGATATGGAAAGGAGAAGTTGAAACTTGATAGCACACAAGATAATTGAAACAGATGACACTGCATTTATAGAAAAGATTGATTTATACATAAAGTAGATGGGCAAAGGTAAATGCAGGAGGGATGAGTAGGAGGAATCATTGTGAGAGAAACCTCATGTGGAGTATTGACAAGGGAATGCGTCAACTGTGGAGCAGCTATGGATTTTATCCGTCCTCCCACTTCTTCATCATTTATGCAAATAACACCATTTTCTCTGCAATAGAGTTTGACTAACAATGCAAGAGTTTTTCAAAAGCTTTAGACTGAAAAAAGCACATTCAGGAAGATTTTTTTTACTGTTTTCTCCTCCCAACTCAGTTTTATTTCTGTCTGACACCCAATGACGCAGAGGGGTCAAGAAAATTAATCTTCCTTGGAAGAAATACTTCATTCATTGTTGTATGCATTATTGTACAATACAGTTATAACTCTAACTTGCACCCTATATTCATAATGGAACCTGTACTTCAATAACTGTGAATTTCAGAAAAACAACAACCTGCAATTAACACTGTGTTACATATTGACAGAAGGGTGGAGTTGGGTTTGGAGTGTTCACACCCCATTACATTGCTTCAGCAGGTGGGCTAAACCAGGTGAGTTAAGGGGCATGCCTACCCCAGCATGTGAAGTCAGCTCCAGAGGTTTGGGTGGATCAGATCTACAGTGAGATCCAATGACCAGAATGCAGCACTGCAATGCACCCTGGTGAGCGAAGGACATGAGAAGGCACAGAAGAAGACATAGTCATCCACTGCAACCAAAGAAGACCACAGTCTGTGACGCTTATTCGTACCACTAAACTCAAACTTCTAAGGTTGAGAGAGTGAAATGCCTCAGTGCAAAGGCTTTTCCACTTTAAAATCTCTCTCACATGGATCTTCTGTCATTGTCAGACATGACGGACAACAACCACATATTGACAGCATCTGACTAAAGACCAGCATCTACTCCAAGAACATAAGAGTCAACAAAGTTCCACTTGCGACCAGCTATTATTATTGTCTCTGTTTAGATTCTGTTTTGTCTCCTTCTCTATCCTGATTAAGCTTACCAGTGAGAGCTATATCCTAATCCTCTACCCTATTCCAACCATATTCCCTAAAAACTATTCGTCCAGGACTAGGTCTCACTCTCAATGTTTCGATTCTCCAGCCACCTTCATGTATCCTCTAATCACCTTCAAGAATGTATCAACAGAAGTATAAAATTGTTAGGTCTTTCATAACCACTAACTGCAACTTCTCTTACTGGTCTTTTATTTCTTCAGGCTTGTTCAATGCATTACAAGACAATGCCTATGCTTCTGCTCAGCTAACAGATTTCAGAATGGTCCATAATCTCACAAACCCTACCTCATTGCTCTTCTTTTGACTATTCATGCATTTATTTATTTATCTATTTATTGGTTGAGTAAAACTAATAGTAATTTTTGCCAGTTATTGTGAATTTCTTCACATAGACTTTGAGAAAAAGGCCCTGAGTTCATCATCCTTATGCCCCAAATGCTTCTTCAGATACATCAATGACATCTTCTTAGCATGGCCTTACATACTCCAAACACTCCAGAAGTTCCATGACCATCTGAACAGCATACATCCAAACATTCAATTTACAATAAAGATGGAGAAGAATGGTTGCCTCCTGTTCTTGGATATTCTAATATGATGGAAACCAGACGGTAGCCTCGGACATGGCATCTATCAAAAACCTACTCACACAGACTTAAACCTCAACAATAACATGCCTCCCAAAGTAGAGCTGTTCTTTCTACTTTGATTAACATGCAAAAACTATTTTGGACCCTGTGAGTCTCCATGAGAAAATGAGACGATTTGGCACAAATTTCCTACAATGGATACTAGATGAAGGAAATCAATTGGGCCCTTAAAAAAGAGCCAATGGAAAACCAAGAAATCTAATAACAAAGAGGAACTTGTCACTACCTGCCTGTCTTCCCTCTCTTTCCATGGTTTCTAGAAGGATCTCCAGATCCTGAAGAAATATCAGATTAATACCATCCACAAACACGAAAGGAAGCTCAAATCACAGCTTATGTTGATCAAAGGTGACCTAGGACTCAGGATAGCAGACATTCACAGGATTCTCTGTGAATGCAAAGAGGCACATATTGGCCAGATGGGACACACAGTGGAAACCTATATCAAGGAGCACAAGAGGTGTATCTGTTTGGGTTACCTGGAGAAACCAGCAGTAGCAGAAGCAATGGCTTTACAATTGGCTTCGATGAAACAAAATACTGTGCCATGCCAATGGGTTTTGGGACCACCTGGTGAAGGAAACCATTTAAATAAAACTAGAGAAAAACAATTTTAACAAAGTCGAAGGTCTCACTCTAAGTAAGAACTAGAATTCAATTGTAAACAAGGTGGGATAGTGGGAACCTGGTTGGATGAGGACTAATCAATCAGGAGGGATGGATGGCAGGGTATAAATACTACTGGACTAGACATGCCCAGCATCGTCCCTGATGAAGATGGCAGAGTTTGTCATTGAAAAGTCCGTTAAAATCGGTACCTGTACCTGGGTAGAAACCCGCGAGGAGTTTACTCATGATAGCAAAGGGGTTTTTGATCAATTCTTTATCCCAGTGTTGAATCACATTCATCCATAATTTCTTCATCAAATATCACTGGCAGATTCCCATCACTAAAACCATTTCTTTTTCTCTAGCTCAAACTGAAGCAGTCAATCAGAACATTGTCACATTGTCATACTGTCTCTTCCTCTGGCTTTTCTCATTGTGATAACTGCTTGAGGCAGCTTGGGAAGGAACAGGTTCTGAGAGGAAGGAATTACGTCCATATCAGCCCCCTGTTTATTAACATAGAGGAACAATTTCTCCAAGTTTAATGTTTCAATAATTTTGAGTAATCTAGTATATACTTTTTCATTAAGTATTATTTTTAGTTTAAATAATAAATTATGGGTTATAAGTAAAAATACTTTAATTGCATATGTCATCACACTACCACATGAGACATGTGCACCTCACTCACAGTAAGGGCAAAATAACACCCGCATTTTGGACTCTTACAGCTTCCGATGAATTAGTTTGATGTTTTGAAGATGAAACATAACATAGGCAATGAGGTATTTTTAAAATGAAACCGAGACGGCTGTTAGAGGACAGCGAGACATTCAAAATTAAAATAGCGCATCGAGAGCATTTCTGAGTAAAAAGAAATGCACCCCAGCACATACAGATACTTCGAATTTTTAAAAATAGACTGTAAGCAGAAGAGTTTAGAGTTCCTAAATAGTGAGTACTGGGTGATAAGATAATAATCATAAAAAAGAGTAGAAATGGTGGGCAATGTTGGAAAATTTGATGAGTTTGATTGCACAATAAGTAATTGACTCGTATTCTGAACTTCTGGAGCATATTTTGAAGCAAATTAAATAAGCAACGAGAAGTATTTGCCAATTTTGACAAATGCATTATGTGTAAAGGCATACAGTTTGCTTCAAAGTTTGACTCTGCTGTAAACAAACCATCAGAAGTTAGCTTTATCATTTGCATGCCACATCCCTCGCAATGAAGCAATATGAAGGTGTTTTAAGAAAGATACTGGATGATGCTACAACTGTCTCCATGCCAAGGACCATGAATATTGCTCAACAGATGACAAAGAGGTATTGGTGCAAACCTCTGTTATGTGCCTCTGGTTGGGAAGAGTATTGGACAAAGAAAGGACCATTGTACTCAGAGGAATTGTGAACGTGATGAAAGCAGTGGTCTGACGGCAACTGTCTTAGTAGGCAACATCTCTGAGAAAGCTTCTGATATTTTAAACAGGCAGTTACTCGTGACATGTGGCTTGGTTTTAAGCTGGAAGAGAGTTCAAGCAGCTTTAGGAAAGTTGCAAGCAATTCAGTTTTTGTGAATATAAAGAACCAGAATCTAGTCTGCATGCACTAAGTTTATTGCATAAACTTCAATTGGGAGACAAAAAGCTGCTGGTAAATGTAGATACAAAGACCAAAGCCTAGGTGGATGAATAGAAGGCCAAAAAGGATTGAGTCAGTGGAGATATGAAAACAAAGCATTTGTCAGATGATGTTATGGTTGCACAAAGCGAGAGGAGAAAGCAGATCATAAAAGGAGTATTAGAAAGATTAATAAGAGAATACTCCTGTGAACTAAGTAAACCTTCCCAAGATTAAGATGAAAGAATGAGAGGAATAAAAAGGAAGGACAAGAAAAATCTCTAGAGCTGACAAAACCACGTCCTACAGTCTCAGAGCCAACACCTACAACCATCACCGAGGCCCCTAAATCTGAGATTGATTTTATAGCCACAAGTCTCACCTGCAAAATATAGGGATTTCCTTGTCAGGAACAATGTTATCCCACAAGAGTAAGAAATCCTACACATTGATGAAATTTTCAGCCTAAATGGGACAATTTAAAATTTACTATGCTGTGGATGTCTGTATATAGTAGTTGTAGCATATGATATAATGTGTATATTGTTGCGATGCATTCTCTTTTGAGTTTGAGTTTATAGCTGAACAGGGAGGTGTGTTGTATATTTAATGTTTTAATAATATTTCATTAATCTTGTATGAGATGAGGTAAGGGCCTCTGTCGGTCAGAAATTACCATGGATATTGCATCCTAGCTGTCTAGGTATGCAAGCCAAGGCAGTACAATATGGAAAGCAAACTGTTTCTCACATAGCAAGCTCCCCTTCTCCACGCATCCGATGAACCCTAAGGAATGACATAACCTATACAGTTTGGTATCAGCCATGTTGCAGGAGTTGCCAGTCAGCATTGAACTCAATGCAGGACTGCCTTAGGGACTCCAGCTCCAGAGTTTTCCCTTGGGCCTACACCTGAAGCCTTCCCCACGAGTGGGTATATTCGCAAGGCAGAAGAGGTTTGAGATCAGAGTTTTCCTCCTGTTAGATGAGCTGTCAACCATGGCTGACGAGCCCCATCTGCCTGAAATGACTCATTTTAAGGTGCTAATAACCCATGATTGCCCCTTCTTCTGTCAGTAGAAATGGTTCCAACAGGCTTAGTAGCTAAGTCACATGTGAAGTCCAGGAACTGGACTTGCTTGTCAGAGGCTACTTGAGGTCACGCCATTGGGAGCATTTAATAGGTAGTGGGGTTACTGATGCTGACTATAACAACATTAATGTTGTATATACATACCTTCTATATAGATATATATACACACACACACACACACACACACACACACACACACACACACACACACACACACACACACACACACACACACACACACATACACACACACACACACACACACACACACACACACACACACAGTGCATAGTCATCATGGTATGTACACACCTTGCTTAAAGAAATCCTGAAATTAAACTCACATCTTGGATTCCTGTCTCGTCCTTTGAATAAATTTAATGTTTTAAAGTTTCGAAGCATAACATTAACACACTTTGTTCAAATGTTTTGCTTATTTGTCAACTTTTGAAAGAGATGATTATTCACAACGACATTACTGAAACTATTCTAATAAAATACTTCATTTAAATGTTATTTTTATGTTTCTTTACTTTGGATAAAACTACCATGAATAGAAATTCTTTGAAACTGTATAAGATGATCATTATAGACTCGTCTATCAGTACATTTTTTTATTCAGCAATAAAATTCTGATATAACACTTGTTTTCTTTTGTTTTGAGCCTCATTAAACAGTGGATGCAGTAGTTGTTAAAGAAAAGACTTCCAAAGTCTTCTTTTTTCAAAATTGTGAACATAGCAAAATAAATGTCCTGTTTATCAATGGATTGCAGAAAACAGCCTTTATTCTCCCTATTGTTATAGTATTCTACAAATTTGGGTCTACTCAAAATTTCCATTTGGCATCTAATTCTACCCTTTTGTATATCCTTGATTTCTAATTCTTGATCATTGACACGTTTAACAACCTTAGCCAAAAGCTCTGGAATTGCATGTCTAAACTTTTATCTCCCTCTCTCACCTTCTCTCTCGCCTTTTAAATGTTCTTTCAATCTTTTTGGTCATAAATAAGTAGGTTGATATCAAACTTCATCTGTTAAAATTATGTTGATCTTGGAACTTAACAATTTAAATGGATTATTGAAATAGAAGTTATAGCTCTGCAATGGGAAACCCTAGAAACTCTTACATTTAAGAAAGCACAATGGAATCATATGAGGCTTCAGCTCCTCCTATCCTACAGGTAGGTCAAAGAACAAATAAAAACTTCTGGCTTGGATCCTTTCCACTGAAGTTTGAACCCGCTGCTGAGTTATCGTTGATGTCCTGTTTAAATAAAATTTCAGATATTGCCCTGGTCTGTATATTATATAAACCACAGTATTTTCAATTGGACTGTTTTCTTCTACAATTTAAAACTGAATTTTATTAGATTAAGAAAAGAAATAATAAAAAACTCTTACTTTATTTTGAAGGTTCATTTATTATCAAAGTATGTATGCATTACACAGCTCTGAGATCTTTCTTTTCCAAGTAGCCAAGAAACAAAGAAAAGTATGGAAGTTAGTTCAGCGAGAAACAGCAAACCCACTAATACCATCATCAACCCACCCCACCCCCCCGCACGAAATACAACAACAACATTGATCCACAAATCCAATAATGGTGGGAGTATTGAAGTTGATTTTGAAGTTAAAATTTATTTAAATATTTTAGTTCCCTTACTTGGTTTTAAAGATCTCAATGATCTAGGACCAGATTATGTCACAGAATTGCTTTCATTTTATAATCCTGTTTGAATTCTTAGGTCTTCTTCCGCCAATCTCTTAAATTTAATCAATCTTCCTTAAAAGATAACTGGCCAGTCAACTTTTTTGAACTATGATCAGCTATAATGAAATGACAGAGAAGACTCAATGGACTAATTTTGCTCCTATGTCTTATGGTCTAAACTGTGGAACCCTTTACCTAAAACTATAAGGGCTGCAAACCCAGTTGACACTTTTAAACGCTAGCTCAAAACCTATTTATTTAACCTTGCTTTTAGCTAACATCATTTTGTCTTCTATTTTCATGTTTGCTCTTTATCCTATTTTAACACACTTTGAACTTCATCATTTGAAAGACAAATGCTTTATAAATAAGTTATTATCATTGCATTATTATTCTCTAAGGACTCAGAATGAGTGGCCACAAATTTAATGCAACTGCTCCAATAATGATTGTTTCTTCTTTCCTTCAGTAAGTGTTCATTTGAATCCACTGTGGGTTTGGTGTAGCTGGGGTCTGGCACATGGTGTATTCTGAAACTCTTGAGAAAGTATGGCAGCAGGTATCTCACCAATGTAAATACTTGATATTCTTCCTATGATTAAATAGCCATCAGGGTTAAAAGCAGTAAAGGTTGTGCATGCTTCTTGATAATATTTTGATGTGGTAAGGCAGGCAAATGTTAAGGCATTCCAATTAACAAAGATTGTTAGGAGATCTTCATTATGGAAATGCATTGTGTGAACAGGATGGTGGTGCAAGATGTATATAACATGGTTGTTGAAAACATGACTAAGCAAGAGGAGCCATGAAGACTTTTGCAGAACTTCCTCCTGTCCTCGATGCCTCTTTCCTACTTCTCCTATGTCCTCCTGTCACTCCCACTGGACTTCTCCAAGTCCTTTGGGAAAAAGAGCTCGTATCTACAAATATTAAGAATATGGGAATGAGGTGAAATTTTAGTTTTGGTAGGAGACTCAAAGGGCCAATAGCCTGCTCCTTCTCCTATTTCCTAACTCTGTCTGCAGAGCTACACTGGGGACCCAGTGCTTCCAGTTACACACGTTCAGTAATACCTACACGAAAGCTAAACAAACCTATGAAATGATTTCCACTACTATTGCAAACACAGTTTTAATCTGCAGTGATGAGCTTCAGCTGAAGTTGGCCATTCAGAAAACTGGGCGAGTTAAATTTTATCTAGACAAAAAAATGGTTTGGTTTGTTCATTTAATCATTAATATCACATAAACAAAGCACTATGTTGTGTCACAAGCACAATCTGTTTGCATGTCAGAATGCATGATTTTTACATGAATCCTGCAGAATGATCAAAATTTAATAATCCAGGGTGCAAAGCGACTTGTGAGTCCTTGTGCAGGATTTCATAGAGGTTAATCTGCAGGTTGATTCGGTGGTGAGGAAGGCAAATGCAAAGTTAGTATTCATTTCGAGAGGACTAGAATATAAAAACCAGGATGTAATGTTGAGGCTTTATAAAGAGCTGGTGAGGCCTCACTTAAGATCATAAGACATAGGGGGCAGAATTGGCCATTCAGCCCATCGAGTCAGCTCCAGTATTCCATCATGACTGATCCTGGATCCCACTCAAACCCGTACACCTGCCTTCTCACCATTTCCTTTGATGCCCTGACTGATCAGGAAATGATCAACTTCCATCTTAAATGGTCTGTGGCAGAGCATTCCACAGATTCACTACTCTCTGCCTAAAAAATGTCTCTTTAGTTCTGTTCTAAAAGGTTATCCCTCAATTTTGAGGCTGTACCCTTTAGTTCTGGATAGCCCCACCATAGGAAACATCCTCTGCAATTCCACCCTATCTAGTCCTTTCAACATTTGGTAGGTTTCAATGAGATCGCCGTGCATTCTTTTGAATTCCAGTGAGTACAGGCCCAAAGCTGCCAAACACTTCTTATATGTTAATGCCTTCATTCCCAGAATCATCCTCGTGAACCTCCTCTGGACCCTCTCCAATGACAACACATCCTTTCTGAGATATGGGGCACAAAACTGCTGACAATACTCTAAGTGCAGCCCAACTAGTGTCTTATAAAATCTCAGCATTATCTCCTTGTTTTTATATTCTGTTCCCCATGAAATAAATGCCAACATCACATTTGCCTTCTTTAACACAGACTCAACTAATAAATTAACCTTCTGGGAGTCTTGCACAAAGACTCCCTAAGTCCCTCTGCACCTCTGATGTTTAAATTTTCACACCATTTAGATAATATTCTGCACTATCCGTCCTTTTACCAAAATGCATTATCATACATTTCCCAACACTGTATTCCATTTGCCACTATTTTGCCCATTCTTCCAATTTGTCTAAGTCCTGCTGCAAATGTATTGCCTCCTGAGCACTACCTACCCCTCACCTATCTTTGTATCAGCTGCAGACTTTGCCACAAATCCATCAATTTAATTATCCAAATAATTGACAAACTATATGAAAGATAGTGGTCCCAATAAAGACCCCTGAGGAACACCACTAGGCATTGGCAACCAACTGGAAGAGGCCCCTTTTATTCTAACTTGTTGCCATCTGCCTGTCAACCATTCCTCTATCCATGCCAATGCCTGTCCTATAACACCATAGGATTTTATCCTGTTAAGCAACTTCATGTGTGGCACCTTATCAAATGCCTTTTGAAAATCCAAGTAAATGGCATCCAGTGTCTTTTCTTTGTCCTCTATGCGTGTTACTTCCTCAAAGAACTCCAATCTGATTTGTCAGGCAAGTATTCCCTTTACAGAAACCATGCTGACTTTGACTTATTTTATCATTAGTCTCCAAGCACCCCAAAACCTCATTCTTAATAATAGAATCCAGCACTTTTCCAACTACTGAGGTTAGACTAACTGGCCTATAATTTCCGTCTTTTTGCCTTCCTCCCTTCTTAAAGAGTGATGTGCTATTTGCAAACTTCCAGTCACATGGGACCATACCACAATCAATTGATTTTTGAAAGATCATGACCAATGCATCCATTATCTCTTCAGCAACCTCTCTCAGAACTCTGGGATGTAGTCCAGCTGGCCCAGGTGACTTATTCACCATAGGACCTTTGAGTTTGCCTAGCACTTTTTCCTTTGTAATAGCAATGGCACTCACTCCTGCTCCCTAACAGTTACAGACCTACAACACACTGCTAGTGTCTCATGCAGTGAAGACAGATGCAAAGTACCCAATAATTTCATCTGCCATTCTTTGTCCCCCATTACTACCTCACTAGCATCATTTTCCAGTGGTCCAGTATCAACTCTCACCTCCCTTTCACTCCTTATGTAACTGAAAAAATCTTTTGGTATCCTGCTTTATATTATTGGCTGGTCTGCCCTCATATTTCATCTTTTCCCTTTTTTTAGCTTTTTTAGTTGTCCTTTGTTGGATTTTAAAAGCTTCCCAATCATTCAACTTCCCATTTACTTTTGCTACCTTATATGCTCTTTCTTTGGCTTTTATTCAGTCCTTGACTTCTTTTGTCAGCCACAGTTGCCTACCCCTGCATTTGAGAATTTCTTCCTTTGTGGGACATATCTGTCCTCTGCCTTGTGAACTATTCCCAGGAACTTTAGCCATTTCTGCTCTGCCATCAACTTTGCCAATATCCTCCTCCAACCCACCTGGGCAAGCTCCTCTGTCATGCCTCTGTAACTCTCTTTATTCTATTGTGCTACAAATACATGTGAGTTATGCTTCTCCCTCTCAAATTGCAGTATGAATTCACTCATATTATGATCACTGTCTCCTAAGCGTTCCTTCACATTAAGTTCCCTAATAAGATCTGGGTTATTACACAACACCTGGTCTAAGGTAGCCTTTCGCTGAGTAGACTCAACCACAATCTGCTCTAAAACGCCATCTCACAGGCATTCAACAAATTCCCATCTTGTGATCTGACACCACCTGATTTTCCCAACCCTTTGCATATTGAAGTCCCCCATTCCAATTATATGATTATCCTTATCACATCCATTTTCCAGCACCCTTTGCAATCTCAGCCTCACATCTTGGCTACTATTTGGAGGACTATGTATGATCCCCTTAAATGTTTCCTAAGTCCACCCACAAAGACTCAACTTTTTCAGACCTTATGCCACCCCTTTCAAAAGATGTAATTTCATTTCTTACGAATGGGACCACACCAATACCTATGCCTTCTTGCCTGCCCTTTTGATACAAAGTATATACTTTGATATTAAGCTCCCAACTAAGGCCTTCTTTCAGCCGCAA
Source organism: Hemitrygon akajei (assembly GCF_048418815.1). Lineage (NCBI taxonomy): Eukaryota > Metazoa > Chordata > Chondrichthyes > Myliobatiformes > Dasyatidae > Hemitrygon > Hemitrygon akajei. Next base: position 114,779,136 of record NC_133125.1, read on the forward strand.
CTCAGTGATGCCTACAACATCACACCGACCAATCTCCAATTATGCCTCAAGTTTGTCCACCTTATTCTGAGTGCTATGTGCATTTAAATACAGCACCTTCAGTCCTGCATTCTTCATTGTTTTGAATTTTGCCTCTGTGGTACAATTTAACTCTTTGCTCTGTCTGCATTTGTACCCAATCATTTGGCTTCTCCTTCCTTACATTCATCTTATGTCCATCATCTACTTGTAAACTTACTGGCTCATCCTCAGCTCTATCCTACTGGTTCCAATCCCTCAGCCATATTAGTTTAAACCATTCCCAACAGCTCCAGTAAACCTGCTCGCAAGAATATTGGTCCCCCTCAGATTCAAATGCAACCCCTCCCTTTTGTACAGGCCCCACCTGCCCCAGAAGAGGTCCCAATTATCCAGAAATCTGAATTCCTGCTCCTGCTCCAATTCTTTGTCCATGCATTTATCTATCATCTCATTCTATTTCTGTCCTCACTGTTGCGTGGCACAGGCAGCAATCCTGATATTTCTGCCCTTGAGGTCCTGCTTTTCAGCTTCCTTCCAAACTCCCTGTTTTCAGGGCCTCCTCCCTTTTTCTTCCTTTGCCATAGGTACCAATCTGCATGTCTGGCTGCTCACCCTCTCTTTTCAGGATGTTGTGGACATGTTCAGAAACATCGCGGATCCTGGCACCTGGGAGGCAAACCACCATCCTTGTTTCCTTTTCACATCCATGGTATAGCCCATCTGTCCCCCTATTACTGCTGCCATCCTCTTCAGTTCCCTACCCTTCTGAGCTACAGAGCCAGACTCAGTGCCAGAGGTATGGTCACTGCTGAGACCCCAAGGTGGGTAATACCCCCCTCCCCCGACAAAGAGTACTCAAAATGGAGTACTTATTGTTGAGGGGAATAGCCACAGGTGTGCTCTCCACTATCTGACGTTCTCCCTTCCCACTCCTGACAGTCGCCCATTTATTGGTCTCCTGTAGTATTGGGATGACTAATTCCTGTAGCTCCTGTCTATCACTGTTTCACTTTCCATATCAAGCCAAAGGACATCGAGCTGCAGCTCCAGGCTTCAATGGAGTGGATGTGGTGAGGATGTTTCCTATGGTGAGGGAGTCTAGGACTAGAGGGCATAGCCTCAGAATAAACAGACATCCATTTACAACAGAAATGAGGAGGAATTTCTTTTGCTAGAGAGTGCTGAATATGTGGAATTCATTGCTACAAGCATTTCTGGAGGCCAAGGTATTAGGTATATTTAAACCAGAGGTTGATAGCTTCTTGATTAATCAGGAAATTAGGTGTTATGGAGAGAAGGCAGGAGATTGGGACTTGACACTGAGAAGGAACTGGGTCAGCCTTGATGGAATGGTGGTGCAGACTCGATGGGCCAAATGGACTAATTCTGCTCCTATATCTTATGGTCTTATATCAATGCAAGCCAATTGAAGTAACAGCACTGAGATGGTTACTTTTATAAAGAAACCTTTGCATTTTAAACATTTATATGTAAAATACCATATTATGTTTATGACAATTTTTTTTTATAATTGCATGGATATCTTTGGGAAACAAACAGCGATGAGCACAGGAAGATAATACTTTCAATGCTGATCTTAAATTATTATTTGTTCATTTCAGAGAGACTAAAAAGACTGTAAATAAAGTCTCCAGCTTGTAGCTAAACTTCATTGCATAAATTTTCTGAGAATAGACTATAGTTAAGAATACTGTAGAAACAAATTTTATTGGCAACCTGCATTTGTCAGTCTTTCCTAGTATGTTTTAATATTTGAATATTTCAATCAATCGCATGATGAGAAGATATAGCAGCCCATCATTCCATACAATGCTAAATTTTTCCTATGTTTCCCAATATACTTTAATGTATTTCCCAGCCATGTGGGAACTGACTTGTTTTTCAAACAGATTTATAAAATTATATTAAGCTGCTATATGCGAATATATGTAGGTGTATATTTATAAGTGCATTCATCTATATGCAAAATAGATCTAGCGATTCAACACTGCTCATCCATAAGGCATTTTCTACCATCAGAAACAACAGAAATGTTCTGCTTGACAACAGATAACTTTATCAGAGGTTACAATAGGGCATCGATGAACGCAGAGCTGGGAAGAAAAGTGGCAGGTGCTGTTCAACCTGGAAAAGTGCAAAGTGATTCCATTTGGAAGGTTGAATTTGAAGACCAAATACAGATTCAAGCACCATGCCTTTAGTAACAGCAACTACACTCACTTGTGCCCTCTGACATTCTTGAATTTTGGATATAGTGCTAATATCTTCCACAGTGAATATTAATGCAAAATACTGATTAAGCTCATCCACCATTTCTTTGTCCCCCATTTCTAACTGTCCAGTGTCATTTTCCAGTGGTCCAATATCAACTCTCAACTCTCCTGTACTCCTTCGGTAACCACTTTTATACTATTAGCTAGCTTACCTTCATATTTCATCATATGTTTCCTTAAGGCATTTTTACTTGCCTTCGATTGGCTTTTAAAAGCTTCCCAATCTTCTAACTTCCCACTAATTTTTGTTATATTATAGGTCTCTGTTTTGCTTTTAGGTTGTCTTTGAGTTCCCTTGTAAGCCATGGTTGGATCACCCTCAACTGAGAATACTTCTTAATTTTTGGTACTTACATTATCCATTCTGTGCTTTCCAAATTGCTCCCAGAAACTCCCCTAATTAGTTCAGATTTCCCAATCTACCTGCATATTGACATGCCCCATGATTATCATAATATTGCCTTTTTACATGCCTTTTCTATCTCCTGGTGTAATTTGAATCTCACACCATGGCTACTGGAGGCTCGTACATAAATCCCATCAGGATCTTTTTACCCTTGCATTTTGTTAGTTCCACCTATAAGGTTCTACATCTTCCAACACCCCAATTTGTCACCTCTTTCTAAGGATTTGATATTGTATTCAGTTCTAGTTGCCTCATTGTAGGAAGGATATGCAAACTTTGAAGAGAGTGCAGAGAAGATTGTCAGAATGTTGCCTGGATTACAGAGTATGCCTTATGAGGATAGGTTGTTTGAGATAAGGCATTTTTCTTTGGAGTGAAGGAGGATGAGAGGTGACTTGATAGAGGTGTCAAATATGATAAGAGGCACAGATCAAGTTGAAAGCCACACTTTTTCCAAGGATGGAAGTACTAATATGAGGGGGGCATAATTTTTTTGTGATTGGCGCAAAGTATAGGGGAGATGGGAGGTAGGTTTTTGACATGGAGAGTGGTGGGTGCATGAAATGCCCTGCCAGGGGTGGTGGTAGAGGCAGATGGATTAGGGAAGTTCTTAGGTAGGCAGATAGATAGCAGAAAATTGAATGTCTATGTACAAGAGAAGGGTTAGACGGATCATAGAGAAGATTAGCACAGCACCATGAACCGACGGGCTTATACTGTGCTGTATTGTTTTGTTCTATAGCACAGACTCACACATATTTAACTATTACTTACATCAAACCAGGGGATCAATCTTGGGCAATATGCATGTTAAACAGTGAAATAGCATGATAGAACTAATTTATCTCCCAATAAAATCGTCACAAATAGTTCCCTGAATTTTTTTCTATGTAATTTTAACAAAATGTTTATCATAAATACAAATGAGCATCAAAAATACTGTTTCTCCCTTTTCAAAAGAAAATAATTCTAAAGATAAATTCTTTGTCTGTTATACAAGAGTTTCCTTCTAAAATGAACCAGCTGTTACTGTGCAGAATCATATAACTGAAAGCATTCTGGAGCATGTTTACATTATGCTTTCTGGCAAATATATTATAGGCCTAACCCATCCAGACATGGATGGTGTTGGACAATTATATACTGTATCTATCTGACAGAGGTGGATTCAGATATCCCCAATCTTCAAAAGTGTTAGAGCTGAAGCACCTTTGTTTGGCAAAAATATGCTGAATAAATAATCTTAAATTCCACTCCCCCCATTCTCTCTTCCTGTATTTTGCACTCTGACATTTTACCTCTTCTCACCTGCCTATCACATCCCCCTTTGTCCTCTCCTCCTTCCCTTTCTCCTATGGTCCACACTAATCTCCCATTAGATTCCATCTTCTCTAGTCCTTGACCTTTCCCATCAACCTGGCTTCACCTATCGACTTGTAGCTAGCCTCCTTCTTCTCTGTCCACCTTTTTAACTCTGGTTTCTTCCCCCTTCCTTCTCAGCTCTGAAGAAGGGTCTCGGGCCGAAATGTTGACTATCTATTCATTTGCATAGATGCTGCCTGACTTTCTGAGTTCCACCAGCATTTTGTATGTGTTGAGCGCAATGGATATAGAGTAGGTTTCGGAACCAGAGAATATCCTGACTATAATATTGAAGCCTTGAAATCAAGAAATATCTGTGACTCTCATTAAGTATTTTACCATTACTGGGGGTCATGAGTTAAAATGACCCTGGATCAAGGAGGCCGAAGGAGTGTACAGTTGTGAAAAAACCATGAGCACAAAGGACAGAGTGAATGGTCACTGTCTTCTTCCCAATTTCGCAGGGATCAAAACTAGAAAATACAGATTTAATCTGAAAGAGGAAAAATTTAAAGTGTTTCTAAGAGGCAAGTTTTTCACATGGAAGGAGTGGGTTATATGAAACAAGCTGCCAGATAAAGCTGCAGATATGAGTACAATTATAACATTTGGATGGGTCCAAAGATAGGAAATACTTAGTGGGATATGGGTCAAATGCAGGTGTATGTAACTAGCTCAGTTTGGCAACTTCAGTATCGATGAGTTGAGCCAAAGAATTTGTTTCCTTGTCATACAGATCTATAAGACTTGATGAATATATAATTATTTATGTATTAAGATACAGCAAGGATTAGGCCTTTCCGGCTATTTAGGCCACACCACCCAGCAACCCCCAGTTTAATCCTAGACTAATCACAGAACAATTTGCAATCACCAATCAACCTACAAACCAGAATGTTTTGGACTGTGGAGGGAAACTGGAGCACCCAGAGGAATCCAAGTCCATCAAGGGGAGAACATACAAATTCCTTACATTCCACAGGTGGGAAATAAACCCATGCCGGTGTTACTGTAAAGCATTCTGCTAACTATTAAAATATGTGCCACCCAATATCTTGAAAGGGAAGAGTCATATCACAATACAAACAGAGAGGAAATTGATGGCAAATGTGTTGAAATATTCTTGCTCTTGATGAGCATAGGAATCCACACCAATATCACTGTATTGGAAGAAGAGGTTATGGACGTGACCTGAATAGGACTAATACAAATATTTATAACAAAGAACCAAACGTAACCTGAATGTGAGGAACCAAGAGCAGTACTTTTTTATTTGGTGGTAGAAACCGAAATCAGAAGAGATGTTGTTCAATCTGAAAGCAAGTTTGGCTGGGTGAATAGGGATACTGTTGCAGAGGAAATTTTTGGCTCTCATTTCAAAGAAGGTGTGACAGATCTTCAGGATAATGACATAAAGTGTTTGAGACACAAGGGATTACAGATGCTGGAGATTTGAAGCAACACACCGTGGGATTCTAATGCTTTTATCTATGGTTCTGTTGGAATTCAGGAAAGAGCTAGAAATCTTACTGTTTCATGATTGCTTGACAAAGCATTAATCAAACAAAGAAAGTTGAGAACAGATAGTGATAGAGAAACTACTAAGTGAAGGGAGATAGAAGCAAAAGGAAGAGAAAGATGATTCTGCTTTGTGGTCAGCTCTTTTAAACTACATGGATCAGAAAAATTACAAACTTGTACATGCAAATTTGCAGATAAGACTTAGCCAATCAGATTGTCCCTATTCAAATAATGCAGCACTATAGAATCTTCCAGAGCTTTCCAGAATCATACAAAAGTAAGACTTACAGAGGTTTGTGCACCGCTTAGGGATTGGGCCATTGCCTTCAGATTGGGGGATAGGTCAACTCCAAGGTCATCAAGAGCTGCGCTCTCTTGTGCCGTCAGGAAGGCAAAGTGTAAGCATGCACAGACACGTTTGTGATACCAGGGACACGTAATTCACATGGCACGTGGAAGCGGTACAGGTGCAGTTTGTGCATCAGTGTCAGCAATGCCTCCCTTCCTAATAGGCTAAGTGCTTCCTATGCATGATTTGACCAATTGCATTACTTAACATCAAGGAAAGCTTCCGCTCTTCCTGGGGAGCCGGACCCTGTCTGGCCATAACTGAGGTGAGGAGGATCCTAGCCAAGGTAAACCCACACAAAGCTGCAGGGCCAGACAATGTACCTGGTCAGGGGCGAAGGCTGTGCAGCCAAGCTAGCAGAGGTCTTACTGGACATCTTTCTTAAACTCCGGAGCTGATTATCTGTTATTTGTGAAGTGGGGAGCACGGAGGAACATCTGGAAATCTCCAGGAAGACCTTCGTCATTGCTGCTGCTGCTTGTGAGGTCCGGGACTCTGCTGGGAAGAGCAGGCCCCCAGTCCTCGGGGTCGCGTTTCCGATGGCCGTTGACAGGACCGTCTTAATACGCTCGGCAGAGGATGGTTCTCGGAGAAGCTGTGCCGGAGGGGATGGTTGTCAGCTCGGAGGTTCGACGGACTCGGAGTCCGCTGCGGTCAGGTTGCTGTCGGTGTGTGCTGCGTCTGCAAGGCTGAGTCGGGCAGCGCCGTGGAAGTCCATAGCCGGGGTATTCCCTTCTGCCACCGGCGTGGGATGATGAGTCTGTCGGGACCCTGGGGACTTGTGGAAACTGTGTGGTGATTTCTTTTTAACTTATAGTCCTTTAACATCTTTGGACTATTTTTACTGTGCCCATGGTCTGTTTTTTATCAAGTATGCTATTGTTTGCACTGTTGTAACTATATGTTGTAACTATGTGGTTTTGTGCAGGTCTTGTAGCTTTAGTTTTTGGTCTTGTTTGTCTGGTGGATTTGGGGTTCCTTTCCAGGGAACGTGCTAAGACGGTAGCGCGATATTAATACGCAGCAGCCTCTCCGGACTCTGGATTGGGGATTGCCAAACGTTATGTGGATTTTCTGGTGTAGTCTATTTTGTCATATGCTTTTGTGATATCATTCTGGAGGAACGTTGTCTCATTTTTTAACTGCATTGCATTTGTGGTTTCTAAATGACAATAAAGTGAATCTGAATCTGAAACAGTCCATTGTTTCTGCATGCCTCAGGGCAGCCACCATCATTCTGGTGCCCAAGAGAGCAATGGCAACTGGTGGAAATGATTACTACATAGTGACTTTAACAATCATGAAGTGCTTTGTGCGGCTGGTAATGGATTTTATAAAATCACACCACACACACAAAGTGCTGGAGAAACTCAGCAAGCCAGGTAGCATCTATGCAAATGAATAGATGTTTTGGGCTGAGATGTCGACTATATATTCATTTCCATAGATGTTGCCTCACCTGCTGAGTTCCTCTAGCACATTGTGTGTGTTTCTTTGGATCTCCAGCATCTACAGACTTCCTTGTGCGTATAAAATCCTACTTTCCAGCTACATTAGATCCTTTCCAGTTCGCCTACCACTCCATTTGGTGCACTGATACTTCTATAGCTTTGGCCCTCCACTCTGTCATGTCCCTCCTAGAAAACAATGCCTCATATGCCAGGATGTTGTTCATTGATTTCATCTTGTATTTAACATGATTATCCCTCAGAGGCTGGTGAGTAAATGGTCATCATTGGGACTCAACAACCTTCTCTGTAACTGGACCTTTGACTTCTTGATGGAAAGACCACAGTCAGTCTGAGTTGCTGGCAACATCTCAAGCTCCATCATGCTGAGAACTAGTGCCCCTCACTTGTGTACTCTGCCCTCTGCTGTTCCCACTGTTGACTCACAACTGCACTGCAAGATCCAGCTCAAACCATATCATCAAGTTCGCCTGCAACACCTCCTCATTAGTCAGGAAGGCACAGCAGCATCTGCACTTTCTGAGGAGATTCAGGCATGCAAGTGTCACTGCCCCCATTCTAACGACTTTCTACAGAAGCACCATCAAGCACCACCGTCCTGTCTAGCTGCGTCATAGTATGGAATGGAAACTGCAAGGCGGCAGATTGCAAGACCCCAGAGAGGACTGTAAAAACCGCCGAGAGGATCACTGGGGTCTCCTCTCACCACTGTCTGTGATATTTTGCTGGGAGTGTTTCAGACAAAGGGCCCAAAGCATTGTTGAGGATTCCTACCATGCATCCTACTCTCTGTCTGACCCACTACCATCAGGAAGGAGGTACAGAATCATCAGGACTAAGACTCCGAACTGGATAGCAGTTTCATTCCTCAGGCTGTGAGATCAGTCAAGTGAAGTTTATTGTCATTTAACTATATACAGGCATATAACGTATATAACCATATAATATATATAGAAACGAGACGTTTCTCCGAAGATGGGTACAAAGCACAATAGTACACATAATACACAATAACTATGAAGGTAAGGATAAAATCTACAGATGAATCACACATAAATAACAAACTAAATTCTATTAATATTAAATATTTTAAGGTACAGAACAGATTAACAGCTGACGCTTCAAATAAAATGCAGCCGAGAGTTCAGAAGCCTAATAGCCTGGGGAAGAAATTGTTTCTCATCCTGACCATTCTTGTTTTTATGCATCATCGTCTCCTGCCTGATGGTAGAAAATCAAAGATGATGCTCGATAGATGGGTGGATGGGATCTTTAATAATACTCAGTGACCTGCAAATGCAGCGCTCCTGATAAATGTCCTAGTTGGATGGTAGGGAGATCCCTGTGATCCTCTCAGCTGTTCCCAGGGTCCTTTGCAGGGACTACATTTCCAATGCTTGACTGTTCCCATACCAGAAGGAGATGTAACTTGTCTGGAAGCTCTCAATGGTGCTCCTGTAAAATGTAGTTAAGATGGGGATGTTAGTGTCCAGTCCGGAACCAGCCTTCCGGGTCTTGCTCCGGTCCGCAGACTCCGGACTCCGGGCCTTGCAGCCAGCCCTCCTGTCACCCGGAGCCATTGGATCATCTTGGCTTCAGGATGTACCCCTGTTGCCTATTAGGGTGTTTATTAGGGGCTCGGGGACTGAGCCTAGTTAGGGGGTCATCCTGCTCCGAAGTCGGTTTAAACTGCTCTGTACCTGGTTCGTTTGCTCCAAATCCTGCTCCGTATCTGGCTCTGTGTCCTGCTCCGCTACCGGCGCTGCATTCTGCTCTGCAACCTGCTCTGTACCTATTCTGTCCGGTTCGTCTTGTTTTGCTGCTTCTCTCGTGTGTGCTGGTCCAACTGTTCTGCCGTATTTGCCTTGCCTGCGCTGTCGCGCTGTCTACTTGCTTCTCCCTATTTACCGGTGTATCCTGGTTGTCCTGATGCTCACCCTGGGCCCAGCTCCCTTTCTGCCCCTTGCCTCTGTCGGGTAAGCCAGGCTGTTGCTGTTACCCCTTGGGTGGTTCTGCCCCTTCCTGTCCCTTGCCTCCATCGGGTAAGCCAGGCTGTTGCCATTACCCCTCGGGTGGTTCTGCCCCTTCCTGTCCCTTGCCTCCATCGGGTAAGCCAGGCTGTTGCCATTACCCCTTGGGTGGTTCTGCCCCTTCCTGCCCCTTGCCTCTATTGGGTAAGCCAGGCTGTTGCCATTACCCCTCGGGTGGTTCTGTTCCTTCCTGCCCCTTGCCTCTGTCGGGTAAGCCAGGCTGTTGCTGTTACCCCTTGGGTGGTTCTGCCCCTTCCTGTTCCTTGCCTCTGTTGGGTAAGCCAGGCTGTTGCCATTACCCCTTGGGTGGTTCTGTTCCTTCCTGTCCCTTTCCTCCATCGGGGAAGCCAGGCCGTCTGCCGTTGCCTGGTGGAGGGGACTCAGTCCCCTTCCTACCCATCACCTCAGATGGGTTGTGCCCCACACCTGCCCAGGTGTCCGCGTCTTGCCCAGGCCTCCGTGTTCCTGTCTGGGAGGCGGCCCTGCCCAGGATCCACGCGGCCCGCCCTGGGGACTCCGACCCTTTCCACCCATTGCTCCCTACGGGTTGTGTCTGCACCTGCCCAGGGTTCCGCGTCTTGCCCGGGCCTCCATGTTCCTGCCTGGGAGGCGGCCCTGCCCAGGAGTTGTGCGCCCGCCCCAGGGGGCTCTCCCGCCCTGCCTGAACTCTGGGATCCTCCTACCTCACCTGCATTACCCCTTGCTTGCATTGGCATCCCCATCCTGTCCTACCCTTAGTACTTCAGTGCCTGCATCCTGCATTTGGGTCCATTCCTGTCCCTGCTCTTGACAGAACGACCCCTCCAAACATGGACCCAGCAACGCAGGCACTGGAGTCTAGTCCCGTGACCCCGGAGGTTCTCTCCAGCCTGTACATTCCCCCCCCCCCCCCCACCACCCACCCGTAACGTCCCTAGCCCGACAGATCCTCCTTGGTCGCTGGAAGCTCCCTTTGGCAGGGGGGGTACTGTTGGGGTCCAATCCGGAGCCGGCCTTCCCGGTCTTGCTCCAGTCCTTACTCCAGACTCCAGGCCTTGCAGCCAGCCCTCCTATCACCTGGAGCCATTGGATCATCTTGGCTTTAGGAGCTACCCCTGTCACCTATTAGGGGGCAGGTGTTTATAAGGGGCTTGGGGACTGAGCCTAGTTGGGGGGGGGTTGTCCTCTCTGAAGCTGGTTTAACCTGCTCTGTACCTGGTTTGTTTGCTCCAAATCCTGCTCTGCAACCGGTTTGGTACCTGTTCTGTCTGGTTTGTCTTGTTTTCCTGCTTCTCTTGTGTGTGCTGGTCCTGCTATTCTGCTGTATTTGCCTTGCCTGCGCTGTCGCGCTGTCTGCTTGCTTCTCCCTATTTACCGGTGTATCCTGGTTGTCCTGATGCTCACCCTGGACCCAGCTCCCTTCTGTCCCTTGCCTCTGTTGGGTAAGCCAGGCTGCTGCTGTTACCCCTTGGGTGGTTCTGCCCCTTCCTGTCCCTTGCCTCCGTCGGGTAAGCCAGGCCGTCTGCTGTTGCCCGGCGGGGGATACTCAGTCCCCTTTCTACCCCTCACCTCAGATGGGTTGTGCCCCGCATCTGCCCAGGTGTCCGCGCCTTGCCCAGGTTTCCGTGTCTCCGCCTGGGAGGCAGTCCTGCCCAGGATGCGGCCCGCCCTGAGGACTCCTACCCTTTCCTCCCCTTGTTTCCGATGGGTTGTGCCCCGCTCCTGCCCAGGTGTCCACATCTTGCCCGGGCCTCCATGTTCCTGCCTGGGAGGTGGCCCTGCCCAGGAATTATGTGCCTGCCCCAGGGGGCTCTCCTGCCATGCCTGAACTCTGGGATCCTCCTGTCTGCCACGAACTCTGGGATCCTCCTGCCTCGCCTGTATTACCCCTTGCATGCTATGGCATCCCCATCCTGTCCTACCCCTAGGACTTCAGTGCGTGCGTCCTGCATTTGGGTCCATTCCTGTCCCCGCTCGTGAAAGGGGGTTGGAAACCAAGCTTGCCTCAATCTTCTTAGGAAGTAGAGATGCTATGGTGCCTTTTTCAGGGAGGTGATATTAAGGGACCAGGTGAGGTCATCCATGATGTGAACTCACAGGAATTCGGTGCACTTGGCTCTCTCTACAAAGAAGTCATGTACTTGTAGAGGGGGATGGCTTGTCTACACCTTCCTGAAGTCAACGTTGATCTCCTTTGTCTTCTCCATGTTCCGGCTTAGGTTGTTCTTCTCACACCAATCCCCCAGCCACTCCACTACCTCCTTATACTCTATCAAGCCATTGTCTAGATGAGGCTAACCACTGCTGTGTCATCTTCAAACTTGATGACAGTTTGAGCTACACAGTCGTGCATCAGCAGTGTGAGAAGCAGCAGGCAAAGCACACAGCCTTGGGGAGCACCAGAGCTCAGTGTAATGGGATGAGAGACATTGCTGTCCACATGGACTGACTATGGTCTTAGAACATAGAATAGTATAGCACAGTACAGGCCCTTCGGCCCACAATGTTGTGCCGACCCTTAAACCCTGCTTCCTATATATTCCATCCTCCCACCTTAAATTCCTTTATATACCTGTCTAGCAGTCTCTTAAATTTCACTAGTGTATCTGCCTCCACCATTAACTCAGGCAGTGCATTCCACGCACCAACCACTCTCTGAGTAAAAAACCTTCCTCTAAAATCCCCCTTACCATAAAGCCACGTCCTCTTGTATTGAGCAGTGGTGCCCTGGGGAAGAGGCGCTGGCTGTCCACTCTATCTATTCCTCTTAATATCATATCTCCTCTCATCCTCCTCCTCTCCAGAGAGTAAAGCCCTAGCTCCCTTATCATTCTTACTGTTAAGAAGTCCAGAATCTAATTGCAGAGGGAGGTGTTGAGACCCAGCATGGACAGTTCCCCTACCATTTTCTGGGGTACGATGGTGTTGAACAAACTGAAATCTATAAACAGCCATCTGGCATACGAGACCCCATTTTCCAGCTGGGACAGGACAGAGTCTATTGCGTCAACAATGAATACCCTGTCACCGCTGAGGTCTTGTCACAAGCAAACAAGCTATTTACTGTATTGTTTACTGTTCTTGTGTGCTGCGTTTTACTATATGCATTTTGAATTATATTTTAATTATCTTATTTATAGTGGAATATTCTGGTTTATGTGCCATATATAATATTTTGTGTGGGTGCATCATGGTCTGAAAGAACGTTGTTTCATTTGGTTGTATATATAGTAGGTACAGTCAGATGACAATAAATTTAACTTGATTCGGGCAGTGCTCCCCCTCTCTGATGCATCACAGTGCTTGAAGCTCAAATTCCAGGTCATCAGCTGTGAGCGTGAGTTTCACAAGCAACCAACACTTGCAGCAGATGTTGTCACAAGGAACCACAATGGGATCCACCAGCTCCCACATAATGTAGCTACAACACATCACCTGTTTCTATATTCCTATTTTATTTAATTAGTTGCAATTTGGTATCTTTTTTGTTAATGACTATCCCTAATTTTTACCTGCTATTCACCTGAGTCTCCATGCCAAGGTCTCTGGGGACAAATCCTCAATCTTGCACTCCTTTACTGGCCCAGACAATCCAAATGGCATTTGGGATCTTGGCCTTTGCCTCTTCTTGCTAAAACTTCTTGAGCCAAAGCCTGTGTTCCCCACTCTAACTCTCTGCCACTCCTCCAATGGCTGCTCTCACAATAAACCTCATTTCTTTTCATTGTCTCGAGTCAAACTCACACACAATGAGACTTGCCCTTTTCAATGATTTCCATTCTCTCAGATTCACTTGTGCTTCTCCAAACTGAAACTCGTACACAATGAGGTTTCCTGCTGTCACACAGATCTCACTGTCACTCCTCCAAATTATTATTACTTCTTATAATAATATCAAAGGAGCAGATTCAGCGGTAAGATAATAACATGTATCCTCTAGAACAATCAGCTGTCTTCTTGGAAAGAATTAAATGAGTGAGAAATCAAACTGCAAAGACAAGTTTTTTCCCCCCTTAAGTCACCAAGAAAACAATTTAGAGTTCATTGTGGAGCCATTATTGTTAATGGTGTCTATGTAATAAATTTGCAATTGGACAACATATTCAGGTGTGAGTTATGAGATTCATTTAATTAAGTTTAAAGAAAATCTAATACAGTCTGCAAATGCGTAAATGGAGCCAGAAACCACTGCCCTGCAGGAACAGATGGACTACAAGCTCCATCTAAAATCCAGTGCAATGTTTGAGCTTTACTCCTTTGTACTGCTTGATATTTTGCACAGGTCAGTTTATTATTTTCTAAGTATATCATTGTGTATTCCAGTCCTAGCCTTTGGCTGACAATTGCACCATCATATTCCTCATATGAATTCCCTGGAGAAGACTTAAAATGCAACTTTGTCTCCTGACTCCCTTCTCTGGAAGTGGCAACTTGACTTTTATTAGATCCCCTTTAATATCCTGCCTGACACATGACTCATGCCTTCTGAATCAACATATTCAGTAATTGAAATGTGAGTAGATGGAATAGATAGACAGGAGTCATGAATGATCCCTGCACCACCATTGGCTGCTGACGTTACAAACCTGAATGTTGTCAACTCTGTATGTACTTTAGCAAAACATTCAGAACTGAATTAGATGTTTGGATAGTGGCAGTATTGTGTATGTTATATGGTTTATGTAGTAAATTTTTGTAATGCCTTGTAAAGATTTGCCTGTAATATCTTCTTATTTGTAATTCTCATGTTGTATTAGTTTCGTTGCAACACAGTTTCAATAAAATTCCTTTGAATTGTTCTGTTTGTGAGCATTTGCCTGGTTTACTTCACCAGAATGGGTTTAAGGTCTTCAGGGAAGACTACAGTGGACCTGAGCAATTAGATTCCAGATTCATGTATGTAATACTTTAACCTGTCAATTGATTGAAGTTTTTTATGTTACCCAGGTAATAACATTTGTCCTTGCCTGTTCTGTGATTATCTTCATTGTTGTCTCAGCCATATACTGTTTATAAAGCTAAATCTCCAATTCCTTCTGCTCTACCACTTGACCCAGTTGTCCATCATTTAAAGTTTCTTTTGCTAATAACCAACCAAATAAACTCACACTGCAAACATTTAATTCTATTTGCTCGTTCAATCCTATTTAATTATTTATTATTTACCACTTTAGTGTCATAGGGGAAATACAGCTCAGAAACAACTCGTCTGTGCTGACCCAGATGCCATTTAAACTGATCCCATGTGCCACTGTTTGGCCCAGATCCATCTAAGTATTTTGTATCTGTGTACTGTCCAAATCTCCTTTGACTATTGCTATTTAAATGTTTAATTTTATTACACATTTGCAAATCACTTCTCAATCCAATTACAAAATTGATAAAAACAATTAACAAATCACATCACCTTATACACAGCTATCAGAGAAACCTTTTCTATTTCTTCTTCAAGATATTGAAGGCATCCCATCAGGACACTGTTTTCCTTCAATTTAGCTAATTTCTATAAAACTGTTCTTTTATTTATTAAAATGACTTTCATCTTGGTTTTAATTAAGATTTACCATTTCTCTGATATTCTCTTGTTCAGAAGCAATGTATTTGCTAAATACCATCACTAATTTCCAATACCTGGAAACTGAATGTAGTTCTCATCGTAGAATCTAACCTCATGTTGATAGCTCTTCCTTCATTGATATTATTACAAAATAGTCCTGAAGAAGGATCTCAGCCTGAAACATCAATTGTATTCACTTCCAAAGATACTGCCTGACCTGCTGAATTCCTCCAGCATTTTGTGCGTGTTCATTTGGATTTCCAGCATCTGCAGACTTTCTTGTGTTTATTCTTACAAACTAATTTAGTTTTCTAGAATATTTTGCCATCTTTTTCATTTTCCCTTAATACATGTCTTAAAGAATTTTATTTTCTCCTGATTTTTTTGTCGTATAGATCTTACATTCCCTCTGCCTCATTTTTGTTTGCTTCTAAATATGTTATTTTGCCACAACGTTTTAAGATTTGAATTGATTTTCTTTTATATTGGAAAGTATGTTTTGCAACAAAGCAGCCTCTAAAAAAACTTCGAATTGTGCACCTTGCATCAACTTTTTTTCAAATGTCCTTGCTCTTTAACTCACCAAAGTATTTTTTTCTCAATATGTTATCTTCCACATATGACAGCAAAGCTTTTTTTCAGCCGTGTAGGATTTTTACATATAATTTTTAGAGTTTATAACCTATAACCTCAGCATTGTAAAACATACACTTATTTTTATAGTTATATGAAATTATGCTTTTTAAAATTTGTTTCACAATCTCAGTCTTTTTCCCTGCTGATAACTGATCTGCCTTAAACACAAGAAAGTTAGCAGACAATGGATATCTAAAACAACACACACAAAATGCTCGAGAAGGGTTTTGGCCGGAAAAGTTGATGGTCTATTCATTTCCACAGAAGCTGCCTGACTTGCTGAGTTCCTCCACCATTTTGTGTGTTTTGTAATTGATTAATCTGATTTTTTTTTTCTCTATTCCCTTTATTCCGTCTGCATGTATCTCAGAGCAATGGAATGCCAGCAAAAAGAGATTTAACAAACATTGGAAAGTTCAAAAATTCACACTGATATTAAAGTGCTTAATAGAATAAATTGACAAAGGAATGTTAATGTGAGGAATATTAAATGGTTCCCTCTATTTCTCATTGAATCCAATCTATCTAACATTCACTGCACTCAGCCAAGGCAGTGTGTACATCTGGGAAAAAAATTCCCTTAAAATTATTGGTCACATGTGTCATGTGTTTTACAGAATATATGTGGGTTAACATACATAACACTGTCAAAATGCCAAGACATTTGATGACATAGCATACATTCTGTCATGTAGCACAGACCCACATATGTTTACAAAATCAATTTCAATTCCTGATTACTAAGCTACAGCACATCCAACATATTCTGAAAGATTTGATTACTTGTGAATCTTGTACATGCACACAAAATGTACAGAATATGCAATGGTGATGCCAGTTGGTGTGTATTGCTCAAGTAAAATTAATGCGTGCTTCTTTGTCTTGAGATTTAACTGTACATGAGAAGTAAGCCCAAAGTGCAGAAATAAACCCAAGATTGCACAGGATTGCACTTCACAATTTGTATTCTCTGGTGCTGAGCTCTATATTTAATGAATAATTCTTCATAATCTCCATCACCTCCAGGGAGGTTCTACCACCAGGCACCATTCTTTCTTACAACCCTTTTCCTTCATTTTCAGCACTTTGAAGGGACTTTACTCTCTGCAGTTCCTTCTGTCACTCTCTCATTTTCATCTGCAATTCCTCTCCCCCATCTATTTAACCACAGGAGGCACAATACCTACCTCTTTATCACTTCTCTTCCTACCATCTAGAAACACAATGGTTTTTCCAGGTAAAGCACCAATTTATTTACACTTTCTCCATTTTAATATTTAGAATATGATACTCAAAACATGCTCTATCAGAGAATATTGGAGAAACTAAATGTATGTTGGCTGACTGCTGTCTAGAATACCTCCAATCAGATTGCTAAATGTATCACAACTTCAGTCTCTCTTCACTTTAATTCTCACTCCCATTCTCAAACACTGACCTTGCTGCCTTTGACTGATACTGTTGCTCCAGCAAAGCTATTGTAAGCTTAAAGAAATAGGGCTCATTGTTTACTCAAGGATATGAATTAATAATGAAATTATCAATATTTATCAACAGTATCCATTTATGTTGCTTTCTGATTGAAACCATTTCATTTTGTTTATTTTTTTGTCTCCAACTGCTATTTTTATAAAATTATTGATACCTTGACAACTTCAGCCTGACCCTCTCCAAAAAGATTCACTCTGCTTTTAGCACTCTTCACCCTCACTCCAACTATAAATATGGCTGCCTTCTCACTTTTCCACTTTTGTGGAAGTATTGATTACAGTAATTACTTTGTCTAACAACGTTCATCACAGGTTTTTGCTTAACAACCAGATGCTTCCCATAGTTTCTGTTTTCTCATGTATTTCCAGTATTTACAGGTGTTATTTTGCCCTGATCCGAGGTAAGGATGTCTCAGCTTCAAGTGTTTCAATGGGGTGGCATGATAGTGTTACGAATGTGGAGCAACTCTGATGGGCCGAAGGGTGCAAAGCTCCCCCCTCCTTTTTGAGAATCGCAAGATCGCTATTATTTCGGGTCTGATACCCAGGAAATGAGAGAGATACACATCATGTCAGTAATGAGAGAGAGACACAGGATAACAGAAAAGGCAGTTGTTATAGCCAACACAGAATACACAAGGTAGTGGAATGTCTCCTAACAAAAAGCGGAACGGAACCACTGATTACTGCTTTTGTCTCTTGGAGAAGGAATTGTGTATTGAGTACTGTACTATTCATTGAAACCCCTCAGGGGACAGCCAGAGTGGTCTGGTTGAGGGATTGCATCATCCCAACCTGATTGACATCTGAGACCCCGTGAGTGAGGATAAAAGTCGGGTCTGGGGAACACCCCTCAGACACACCAGGAGAAACGCTAGAAATCCAGTGACAGCGTTTTATAGCGAAAGCCGGTGAGAGCTCGTGTGCGTCCTCCCTTGCCTGGGTGGCGGGCTCATCACTGAAGAACGGTTTAGCTAAAGGAGAGGTCATATTTGAACGGCCACAACAACGAGACACCAACGGATCAAAATCATAAAGGAAGGTTGGCAAAAACAATAGCAGTAACTGTTCCCATTCTTCTATCTCTCTCTCTCTCCAACAATTGCAACACAGTGACAAACAAACACTGGAGCCTGTGTGAACTGAAACGAACTTTATATTTCCATCGGACAATTCATTATCCCCTCGACAACGATAGAGCTTATTTCTTATTGATTATTATTATACCCGCACTTTTAGGTTTAGTATTGACGACGTATATTATCTGTATATTTGCATTGATATTATTTTTGTGTATTTTTTTCTAATAAATACACAAATGTTAAAAATAGTATCACCAGACTCCAACGGATGCCTCTATCTTTGCTGGTAAGTAACCCAGTTACGGGGTTCGTAACAATAACATTGTGTTTAGCACAATGCTTTACAGTGCCAGCACTCCGGGTTCAATTCCCACCACTGTCCGCAAGGAGCTTGCACATTCTCCCTGAGGCCACATGGGTTTCCTCCAGGTGCTCCGGTTTCCTCTTACAGTCCAAAGACATACCAGTTGTTAGGTTAATTGATCCTTGTAAATTGTCCCGTGGTTAGGCTAGGATTAACTGGGGGATTGCTGGGCGGCATGGCTTGAAGGGCCAGAAGGGCTGTGCTATATCTCAATGAGTCTGGCCTAGCTTGCTGGCAGCCAGCATGACTGAATGATGTACAGGACAGCACATATTGGATCGCCCTATTCCCTGGAGTCAAGGCATAAGCAATCTGAGTAAGCTGCTGGAAGGCAGACTGCTGACCTGTTGTTCTATGTTCAGTGGACCAACCTTTCATAAGAACTAGAACCATTATGGCAGCTGTCTGAGTTGGCACCTGTGTCACATTTGCCTGTTGTCCACTGTTGGTTTATGGTGTAGAAATATAATTTTTTGTGTATTTTCCTTGTAGTATAACTTGCTTATGGTAGAAGTAACAGTGTGGGTTAGGCATTTTTGTAGGAAGAATAAAGGAGTAGATTATCTTCCAGATGGGGAGAAATTTCAGAATTTGGAGATGGGAAGATATGTAGGTTAACTTGCAGTCTGAGTAAGAAAGACAAGTGCAATGTTGGCATTTATTTTCATGAAACTAGAATATAACATCAAAGATGTACTGCTGAGGATATATAAGGGGTTTGTCAGACCACATCTGGAATATTGTGAACAGTTTGGGGTCCTTTATCTAAAGAAAGATGTGCTCACCCTGGAGGAAGTTCAGATGAGGTTCAGATGGATGATCCCATGAGGACTGCTTGATAGCTTTAGGTCTGTACCTGATGCAGTTCAGAAAGATTATGGGGATCTCATTTAGACTTATTGAACTCTGAAACATCTGAACAGAGTAGATGCAGAGAGAATATTTCCATTAGCTGGAGAGTCTAAAGTCTAAGAGGACATCATCAGAATAAAAGATTACCCTTTGCAAATTGTGATGAGAAGGGATTTCTTTAGCCAGAGGGTGGTGAATTTGTGAAATTCAATTACCATAGAAAGCTGTTAAAGGCAAATCATCCTGTGTATTTAAGGTAGAGAATGATTAGTGTGACAGGAGTCCTTGACGGAGGTAGTTTGTACCCAAGTACTGGAGTATCTGAGGCTAGGATGGAGAAACTGAATAAAACTGTATTGAGAACTGAGCACAAAACAAAACACTAAACTGCTTGGGCTTACGAATGAAAACTGAAGCTCTGTTCAGGTGATCTTTAAATAATCAGTTCTTGTTGCCCAAAAACATAATTTCCAATTGGCAGAAGAGTCCTGAATGCTTAAAAGGGCCACACCAGTTATCCGTTTTCCAGAGAGTTAGAGCTTCTAAACCCTGGTTAGTTTTAGTAGGCAACTGACTGACTTAGTTAGTGCTGTCAATGAAGCTGAAGTTCCTGATGATCTTCCGGTAAATGTTTGCAAACCCCAAGAATGACAGGAATTGTTTGACAACAAAAAGGTATTACTGATGGTCCTTGTGCCCCCAGGAACAGACTCCAAGGGTCTGCGTTTAGGAGTCTTCCTTTTAGTCAGGACCTGGCGGCTGAATCCATAGGCTTCGAGTTACCTCACACTGATGTCTGTCCCCGTGCTGATCGTTGGTTTTGGAAGAGTCTGGGGGTCAGAGCACCATGCCACAAATATGCCCTGTTACAATAACTGGACAAAGCAATGATTCTCCCCTCCCTCAGTTCCACAGGTGGGTTATGTTGGGACAACCATGTGTACCTGAGGATCGGGGTATGAGTGGTAAGTCAATAATATAGAATTTAATGTTTTCCACATGATCCCCTATCTTCATCTGCAAAACCACAATCTGTTGCTGGATCTGCCCTGAACCTAGCGGGTGGCATGGACTGGCTCAACTCTTGTAGCAGTACGTCGAGCCGACGGGCAGTTCCCAAGTCCAGAAAATTGCCCACAGCCTCAGAGTCCACAAAGGCCTTCACTTGCCTTGAGCTCTTATGCCAGGTGAACTTCTCCTTCAGCGTGAAACCAGAATCCGTGGGACTGGGAGTTGAGGTGAGGCTTGGGCTAGCCCTCTTCAGCTTCATAATGTAATCCCTCTTAAGCTCTTGTAGACAATTGTTAAGGTGGATGAACTGATTGAGGAAGACTTCTGAGTCCCCTATTGGCTCTCCCAAGGTGAGGGCATCCTTTAGTTTCTCCCAGAGTCCATGGCGGTACAGAGTGGCTAAGTCTTTCCCGTTTCAACAACTCCCTTGCTCCAAAGTTTGGAACTCGATAGCATAGTAGGCAACTGACTGACTTCCCTGATGCAGCGTCATCAGGACGTCCAAGGCTCTGTTTGTGCCGGCGAGATCATAAGTTACCTTTCTCATGGTGGCCATGAATTCTTCCAAATCCGTGCAGATCTCCAACCTTCATTCTCAATATGCAATGGCCCAAATGAGGGCTCTCCCGGTCAGGAATGAGATTATGAAGGTTATTTTTCATGCTCTAAAGGGTACCAGGACATCTGGAGTTCAAACACCAATCAACATTGAGTGAGGAAGCTGCAGCAAGAACCCGGGTCTCATCGAACTTTTCCGGGGTCAGAAGATGCATTGGCTCCACAGAGTGACTCTAGCATCCTCCTTGTGACTGCTGGTATACAGCAGCCTGGAGATCATGTATCTCCAGGTTCTGTATGAAAATCCTCTCGTTGTGTCTGGCCAGAGTGGCTGAGAAACTCTGATACCCCGCTGGCTCAATCATGTTGTGATGAGTGTCCTTGACAAGGAGGGTTTGCACCCAAATGATAGAGTATCCAAGTCTAGGATTGAGGAACAGAATAAAACTGGATCGAGACCTGAGCACAAATCAAAATGCTAGATGATACCTCTGTTTGGGCTTATGACTGAGCACAGAGGCTCTGTTCAGGTTCTCTTTAAATACGTAATTCTTGGTTCCCAAAGCATGATTGCCAATTAGTGAAATAATGCTGAATCCTTAAAGGGGCTGCGCCAGCTATCCATACTCTGGAGAGTTAGAGGTCTAAATGTTGGAAGCCAGTGCAGTTGGGTGCATCTCGTAAGGGATGCAGGTTAGAGAATGGGGTTGTGAGAGAATGAAAAACAACCATTAATGGGTCATGGAGCAGAACGGCTTCATACTGCTCCTGTACTTCATGGTCTTATGTTTTTACACAAGAAAAGCTATCAATTCCAAGCATAACATTGCCTTCAGTGATTTCTGATCCACTATTGGACAGGCTTAGTGTTGCTACCAATTCCATTGTCCCCAGTTTAACTTTAAAACTCTTTAAAAGTCTGCAGCCAAGTTCTGAGATTAAGTGTTGTTTTCTCCTCTAGGAAAAATGAAAAGAATATGCCACAATATGCCTACATGGAGTTCCTTTTCATGTTGAATAGTTGCAAGTCTGTGCAAGCAGAGATGTGAGGTTGGGTGTAGTTTTAGTGATAACTGTGTGTGGTTGAGTATATGAATGATTGATCAAGGGTGTTGCAGGTGATGGGGATATAAAACAAGTCATTGGTAGAAGGGATATGTGTCTTATATACTGATCTTGACCTGACACATCAGATGATTAAGCTTTGGTCTGTACTGGAAACATTGCCTCGAGCTACTGCTGTGTGCAGTGTTTCCTATGGATATACTTCTATTGCTTGAGTTTTCATCTCGCGCTATTTCTTATGCTCTGAGTTTGAAGGCTCTTTCCTTAACATCACCAAATATCACACTAATTGTCAGAGAAGCAGAGACTTTATTCCCACAAAGTACACTGCAGATGCTGTGGTCAAATCAACATGTACAGAAAAGCTGGATGAACTCAGCAGGTCAGGCAACATTCATTGAAATGAGCAGTCAACATTTCGGGCCGAGACCCTTCGTCAGGCCCGAAACATTGACTGCTCATTTCAATGGATGCTGCCCGACCTGCTGAGTTCATCCAGCTTGATTGTACGTATTGACTTTATTCCCACATATTCCCACCATGAGTGGCTCACACCAAGCTGCACTAAGTCTTGTTGATAAATTGGCAGATATTGATCACTTCTTTTATTAGAGATGCAGCCATTACATTAATTATCATAGGTGGATTTTGGTTTCTGTATGGGTCTTCTGAAATTGTTTGTTACCAAGCACAAACGTCCAAAGGAGTTTGACTGACCTGACTGAAGTCTATTAACAAAAAGCCTGTGTGATGGGTACCTGACGAATTCCTTTTGAACTTTTGCATAGTAATAATTACATTTATGTATTTGAACTTTTTTGAATTTTTTGCCTTAAATACAAATACTAAATCTATTTCACATAAACAGCACAGAGGAGAGTAATTATCTGATTTTGTTCCCCAGTAATACTCATTTCATATTTATGTTTTTAAGGAGATCTTTCAAAAATATATTGTGATGCCTAAAACAGTATAAACTATTCCAAACAATGCTAGAACATTCAAATGAAAATCACTTGAGGCAAATTATTTATTTATTGTGACAGACACACATGTTGCTAACAATATTCTACAGAACCTATAGAAAGGATAAAGGTCTCAGACTCGATTCATATACAAGGTGCTTTAAAACCAACATATTCAGATACTTGTAAAGAAATTAAGAAGCAAAAAATGCCGAGCACTTTCTGTCTGGACTGAGAAACAAGAATTGATTTCAGACTGTTGATTTTCTGATTCCACTATCTACTGTAGATGGAGCTTGATTAACTGTGCTGGAAGTGAGTTAGAAGATAGGTGGACAACTTTGGTACTTTAAAAAGTCAATCTGTATAGCATTGTTCTGTAAGTTTAATGGCATGTTTGTGGATTTCTTGTGTTTCATGGAATATTCCAGTTAAAGCAACGTGAAATTGTAATGTCAAGGAGATAGCTGAAGCATAATAAGGAAACATGTGACTCAGTAATTCGGCCTCTAATAGCTCCAATAAAGCTTCTGTTCAAAAACAGGAGGTGAGTGAAATTTTGGACCTTAATTGTAAATCTTCAAGGTGAGGGGCTTTCCTTTGCAAAATCATCTCAGATGGTTACTTTGTGTGACCTGTAGTTTGCAGCTGGATTTTGCTGTTGCTGTATTAATTTGGAACTCAAATAATGTCTAAAAGAAACTGCAGCAGGCGCTACAATAATGGAACAGTTAGCTGTTTGCAAATCTGCAACAGGAAAGAGTACTTTGTTTGTCACAGCTTCACAGTTAAGACTGATTTTTTAAAAATTTTGTTTTTCTTTTACTACAGTTCTCAGTATTCACCCTAAGGGCTGGGTGCTGTTTGTCCTCACAGAGACCCAGTTTTCCAATTGACAGCAGGTCCAAAGTCAGACTTTAGGTTTCCCATCAACATTTTCAAAGAAAACTTTTACCTGATTTAGGCAGCTATTGAGGATCTCTTGCCAATTTGATTTTAACACCATTCCTATGTGTCAGCTGGTTGCAGGATAGTAGCAACATGATTTGGAGTGTTTTGCAGCCATTCTGTTGTATCAGATAGACAGAATGGAACTTAACTGCACCTACTCTGCATTTATGGTGTCTTTGAAATGGGCAGAAATAAAAACAAATGTAAACCTCTGTGTGTTGTAATGTGAATATTATTAAAAGTAAGTTAATATTAATCGGGAAGCTGTGGTAACGAGAGGCGGGATCCGGGGTTGGTAGGGTCTTTACTTCCACTCTTTTTGCTCCCAGTAGGCATTGTATATAGTTCCTCCACCCATGCCACACGAGGTACCTGGAAGCCTTTGTATTGTAAATAACATTTGCCATCCCAGATAAAGATGCTCTTTTGGCCAACAAGTTGTCGAGTGAACTTTTTGTAAAGTAGAAGTTACCACATATTTTTGACGCACTGGTTTTGTGGATGGGTCGGCCCCATTTTCGATCAGGAGCTGTGAGCGGGCGAGGAGCCTCGTGTTCGGATGGCTGCGTTCGGAACGGTCGGTGTGTTCGACCAGCAAATCGAGGAGTGGCCGGAGTACGAGGAAAGGTTGGGCCACTTTTTTGTGCTAATGGAATTTCTGAGGAGGCTAAGAAGTGCTCTATTCTCCTGAGTGTGTGAGGGGCAAAGACATACAAGCTGATACAGAACTTAGCTACACTGCGGGAACTGGGAGAAATTCCAAACGACGAACTGGTCAGGCTCGTGGGGAACCACCACAATCTGAAGCTTTTAGTAATAGTTCAATGGTTCAAGTTTCACAGCCATGTCCGGAAGCCGGGTCAGTCTGTGGGCAATTTTGTGGCTGAGCTTCGGCAGCTGTCGGGGCATTGCGATTTCGGAGCCGTGTTGGATGACATGCTCCGTGACAGATTAGTATGCGGCATTAATAATGCCGCCATACAACGCCACTTGTTGGGGGAAACCCCACCATTGACTTTCAAGAAAGCCCTAGAGATTGCCCAAGGCATGGAGATGACTGCTGATAATGCCAAGGATATACAGAAAGTATATGGGGGTCAGAGTCGGCGGCAGTGCTCCAAGTCAGGAGGGAGACTGGTAGACAGGAAAAGTGGGTGGAATGTTTTCAGTGTGGAGGAACGCACTATGCAAACGTTTGTAAATTCAAAGATACTGTCTGCCATGCTTGTAGCAAGAAGGGACATATAGTGGGTAAGGTTAAGCCTGGACAGGGGAAAGCTCCACAGACTCAGGCAGCCACACACCACCTAGGAGAAGCAATCGAAAAGCCAGCGTGTGCCTACAACATGTTTGGGGTGGAAACGGATGAGGGACCACCTGAACCATATTATGCCACAGTCACTGTCAAGGGAAAGGACATTAAGTTTGAGATTGATTCAGGGGCTACTGCATTGGGCATTAGTTAAGAGACCTACGGGAGGACATGGGGATCCAACCTGCCTCCTATCAGACCATCTAAGCTCCAACTCATGACCTATATGGGGCAGCCCATACCTCATTTAGGGGTGTTATATGTGGATATTTCGGCCGGGGGCCAGAAGGCTGAAGCTAGGCTGGTGATAGCTCAGGGCAGTGGACCCAGTCTTTTGGGCCGTGATAGGCTTCGCAAAATCCAGCTCAACTGGCATGAAATTAAGTATGCACGCATGATGGAGGACATTCTGCAGTGGTATAATGATGTTTTTAGGGATGAGCTGGGCACACTGAAGGGCGTCTCCGTGAAACCCTATGTCGACCCTGAGGCCACACCACGTTTTTTTAAACCCA
The DNA here is from genome assembly GCF_048418815.1 of Hemitrygon akajei. Lineage (NCBI taxonomy): Eukaryota > Metazoa > Chordata > Chondrichthyes > Myliobatiformes > Dasyatidae > Hemitrygon > Hemitrygon akajei. The sequence continues at coordinate 114,804,925 of NC_133125.1, forward strand.
GGTCGGTGCCCTGTGCCATGAAAGGCAAAGTTGAGACGGAGCTGGTATGTTTACAGGGGCTGGGCATCATTGAGCCCGTCCAGTTTTCAAGGTGGGCTGCTCCTATTGTTCCAGTTTTGAAGGCAGATAAAACAGTGAGGATATGTGGGGACTACAAGTTTATGGTGAATCAGGTCTCTCAGCTGGAGGAGTACCCATTGCCAAGGGTGGATGACCTGTTTGCGACCCTGCCGGGGGTAAGCTGTTCACAAAGCTGGACATGAGCCACGCCTACCAACAGCTGCTGCTCAATGAGGATTCAAAGGAGTTTGTCACCATCAATACGCACAAGGGATTATTGAAATACAATCACCTGGTGTTTGGAGTGGCGTCTAGCCCTGCCGTTTTCCAAAGGAAAATGGACTCTTTGCAGCAGGGGATTCCACATGTAGCAGTGTATCTTGATGATATTCTGATCACGGGAGCCATGGAGAGGGAACATCTGGATAACTTCGAACAGGAAGAGACTCTCAGATGCAGGGCTGCGGTTGAAACGCGGAAAATGTGTGTTCCTGGCTCCGAGTGTGACCTACCTGGGACACAAGATTACAGCTGAAGGGCTCTGCCCAGTGGAGGACAAAGTGAGAGCTATCAAGGAGGCCCCAAGCCCCAAGAGCGTCACTGAACTCAGGTGATTTTTGGGCATGGTGAATTATTATGGCAAGTTTCTTCCAGACCTCTCAAAGGTTTTGGCTCCACTGTATAAGCTGCTTCACAATGACACTAAGTGGCGGTGGGGTGAAGAGCAGGAGGAAGCTTTCAAGGAAGTGAAAGAACTCCTCCACTCAGCAAAGCTGCTCGTTCACTATGACCCAGACAAGGAGATCACCCTTTCATACGACGCTTCATCCTATGGAGTCGGGGCAGTTCTCTCACACTTAATGGAGGACCATTCAGAGAAGACTATTGGTTTTGCTTCACGTACCCTGATGGCTGCTGAGAAGGGATATTCACAGCTAGACAAAGAAGGTCCGGCCATTGTTTTTGTGGTCAAACGTTTTCATCAGTACCTCTATGGACATGCATTCACAATTTATACGGACCATAAACCACTGATGAGCCTTTTTAGGGAGACCAGATGCATCCCACCGCAAGCCTCAGCCAGGATACAGCATTGGGTTCTCACATTGTCAGCCTACCAGTGTACTATCGTGTACAGAGTGGGTGGGGATAATGCAAACGCCGATGCACTGAGTCGACTCCCTTTACCTGAGACGCCTGTTACTACGTATGTGTCTCCAGAGACTGTGTTCTCATTGGAGAGGCTGTCCGAGACACCTGTAAAGGTGTCCCAGATCAAGCAATGGACAGAGAGGGACCCAGTCCTGTCTCAAGTCAAGACTTTTCTTTTACGAGGTTGGCCCAGAGTCGTGGAAGGAGAGGAACTGAGACCTTATGCCAAATGCAAGACCGAACTGAGTCTGCAGGATGGTTGCATTTTCTGGGCGAGCGAGGGTCATTGTGCCTCCCCCGGCCATTCACAGATTGTGGAGGAAATTCATGAGACTCTCCCAGGGGTGTCTCGAATGAAAAGCCTTGCAAGATCCTACATCTGGTGGCCAAAAATGGATCAGGATCTGGAGAACAAGGTAAAATCATGCTTGCAATGTCAGACCAATCAGAACATGCCACCACCAGCTCCTTTGCACCCATGGCAGTGGCCAGTCTACCCCTGGTCTAGGCTACGTTTGGACTTTGCTGGCCCCTTTATGGGACAAATGTTTCTTGTAATGGTAGATGCACATTCTAAATGGATTGAAGCTCACATCATGAGCAACATCACGGCCCCCTCAACCATAGACAAACTCAGGCAATTGTTTGCAGTCCACGGGTTGCCTGACACTCTGGTCACTGATAATGGCCCGACGTTCACCAGTGAGCTGTTCGGTGAGTTCATGCGGTAGAATGGCATTCATCACATTTGGACGGCCCCTTTCCACCCGGCCTCAAATGGTTTGGCTGAGCGGGCTGTTCAGACAGTGAAGGAAGGCCTGAAGCGGATGACAGGGGACTCTCTTAGTACCCGGCTTTCATGTTTCCTGTTTAAATACCGCCTCACTCCACAGACTACGACTGCACGCACTCCAGCAGAGATGCTGGTTGGGCGTAGACCTAAGTCAAGATTGGACCTGCTGTGCCCGGACATGAAGGCAAAAGTGGAGAGAAAGCAGGAAAAGCAGAAGGGGGGGGGATATGATCAACATGCGCGAGACAGACAGTTAGAACCGGATGACAATGTCTATGTGAGAAACAATCAGCAATGGCTACCTGGTGTTATTCTTAAGCAGAGTGGTCCAGTCTCCTGTGTTGTTAAGCTGACTGATGGGTGTGTTTTCTGCAGACATCAGGACCATGTGTGCCTGCGTCATGATTCCGGCTCAGAGGTAGACAGTTCCATGGAGTTTCCAATGGTGAGACAGACTACTGGGGAAGCATGTCCACCAGTGACTTTGCTCGAGGGAGAGACACTAGCAGAGGGGGCAGAGTCCCCGGAAGAGGATGGACATTCTCACACGGACACACAGACCTTTCTCGTGTCCCCAACACTAGATCCACCCAAAACATCCTCACCAGCAGTGCCTGCTGGGCCACTGGGGATAGTGCGTAGATCGCAGTGCCCTCGCAAACCTCCTGACAGACTGAATCTTTGATTGAATAGTTATTTTTGTTGTTAGATTGAATGTTGAATTTGCCATGCATTTTTAGGTGTTTTTGTATTGGTAACCTGTTGCTAATGATACCACTGTTTTTATTTCCCAGTTCTTCTATATTTGGGGAATTTTGGATTTTAAAGGGGGAGAAGTATTGTAATGTGAGTATTATTAAAAGTAAGTTAATACTAATCAGGGAGCTGTTGGTAGCAAGAGGCGGGATCCGGGGTTGGCCGGGTTTTTACTTCCACGCTTTTTACTCCCAGTATGCATTGTATATAGTCCCTCCACCCAGGCCACACGAGGTACCTGGAAGCCTCTGTATTGTAAATATCATTTGCCGTCCCAGATAAAGATGCTCTTTTGGCCACCAAGTTGTCGAGTGGACTTTTTGTAAAGTAGAAGTTACCACACTGTGCAATCCACAATGGTGACCTTGACCTTACATTTATGTCTGACTTTCATTCTCTTTCACACACAAACTCTGTCAATCTCTGGCTCCGCCAATCCAAGGTAACCCAGCACAAAATATGAAATCGGCAATGCTGCGGGACAAAATCAAATAATTATCCTTTACACTGCTGCTTCTGTGAAACAGGTTTAATTTTGGAATTAAGGCATGGAAATTTAATTGAGGAGTTGCATCTCATCTTCTTGTCTAAGCACTTTACAGAGCCAGGACTCAATATTGAATTCAGAGATGTCATTAGCCCGACCAATTGTTTCTATCAAAAATTACCAGTTTTGATGACAGTTCATAATATTAAATATGCATTTTTTCTCTAATCTCTTCCATTATTCCCATTCATTTTAATTTTTCATCTGCTGCAGTGTTTTTATCTTTGCTTTATTCTGTCCCTTCTCTTGATCATCTTCTTCAATATACGTCTTCACCAGCTGTGACTAACAGATCTTCGCCACTTTCTCTTAACTGGATTCACACTACTGTTATCATCCATCTTTCTTAGTCACCCTGTAACAGTTATTTCCATTGTACTTGCCATCTACTGAAACACCCTAATTGTAATTTAAAACAGCCCCCACCAAATGCCTGAGAAATTCAGCATCAGTACATGAATATTTGCAATTTAAAACATATACAATTTCCAAATTATCCTCAAAGTTGTATATTGTCATACGCACAAGTACATGTATGCATTGGTGCAATAAAAAGAATTCTTGCCATCGCATCACAGGAACGTAATTCCAGATACACAACATTCATTGTTTTGATAAAAGATGATCAACTCATTAATTCCTTCTCTCCACACAAACGAAAGCTGCCTGTATTTCTGTTTTCTCACACATTAAGAGATAATACTGCAAACTAAGTACTGAATTTACACATCCAAACAATTGTGGTTAAATGATTGACGTGGTTCTCCTGGGCAGATGACCTCACAACTTTTGCTAAATCCTGCTAAAACCTGGAGAGTCAGGTGGGAGGTAACTTGGCTCCTATTCTACATATTCTGTATTTCAGTCTCTAGCATGTCTCAACCCACCCATTTTTCTTTATTTCATTCAAGATGTGCATTTTGCATTCTTTAACTTCTGTCTCCCTCTCCCAAGGAATTAATTTGTTTGCATGTAATTTATTTTTTTTATTATCTATGCATTCTTTATGTAACAGCAAATAGCTAGTAAGACTCTTAAAGATTTCCAAGCAAAAATAAAAATAATTTAAGCAGTATAGATTGCAAGATAATTAGTTTTAAATGTTGGCCTCTCAACTTCAGTGCAACTTCCATTTTAGCTTTTCCTTGTTATTTTCTCATAACATCAAACATTTGCAACTATTCAATGCTTAAAACAATTGACATTTAAAGCAACACGCGCAAAATGCTGGAGGAACTCAGTAGGTCAGGCAGCATCTATGGAAATGAATAGATAGTCGAGGATTTCCAGTATCTGCAGACTTCCTTGTGTTTATGTGGATATTTGCCCCTATTACTGAACTGTTGGTCACGAACTTCAGTAAATTCAGTGTTAAAAAGAAGAACTAATTTGTGAAAAAGGTTGCTTAGTAGATGATCAAAGGAGGTATCTGTTATATGCTTGATGAATATACAAGATAAATTCTCAATGTTTTATACAAATCGGTCTTTGATTTTAGACAATTTATTATCAACCAAATTTAGAAGTTTAGAACAACAAAGATTAGGGGATCCATTTCCTATCATGCAGAAATGATGAGCTTAAAATCATTTTTGTTGATTATGTCCTCTCATATAAATAAAAAAATAATCCATTTATGACTCATTACCTAATTCATGCAAATAAAATGCAAATTGCATGCAGTAATGTCCTCATTATTTATCACCAGTCATTTGTACTTGTTAAAGCTGAAATGAGTATTCAATTAATCAAACAATTAGAACATTTATGACACTTTTGTTTGAGAACATAAGAACCGGAGCTTTCCAATGGCATTTCAATTTATTTTTCATTTGCTCAAATCATACTGTCAAATCAAAACCTACGAGAAGTGTTCCTGTAATTGTTTATTTGATTTTGTCATTGATAAAGTAGGAAATGAAATTGATAGTTCTCCAGCCTTAGCCACCCTCTGACTGCCTATCCATTTGGATGGCTATCTCTCTTTCGAGATGAAATCTATTGACTGTATACAATGTGCAACAGATCAATAGTTGAGAAGTAACAATAATCTCATGTGTTATTTTTGATAGAATAGAAGGGATAGATGAATGATTTCCTCTCTGCCCTAAAGTTCTGTTTTTAACATAGAATGCTTTTGCTTTTTCACACGTGAAGCTACTTAACAAGTGACAAGCCCATGGTATTACAGGAAAGATTCTAGCATTGATTAGGCAGAGGCTGATTGGCCAGAAACAAAGAGTGGCAATGCATACTGCATCAAGTTCAGCTGCTCTAGTTCCCCCACTATCAAGCAACTGACTGATGGGGTAGACCAGCAGTGCAAAACCTTCTTAATGTCCAGTTGTCTTGTGATCATAAAAAAAAGATATTTAAAACAAACAAAGCACTTTTGGTTGGCCCTGGAGAAGCCACTGAGTCTGAGCTTCACAATATCTTACTAGAGTTGTCATTGTGTAAAAATTTGTAAGATGGAGATAAATTTACATGGACAGCCATATTTGTGGAAAGTGTTCCATGGTTCTATCCAACAAAGAAAGACAAAGGTTTTAATGAAGTCAGAGAGTGCAATGTAAGACAGTTAAAATGTTCCTCTCTGCATTTTTCATTGTCAAACTGGGAAAATCATTCTTATTGTTCCTCTGCATGGGTCAAATTCACACTGATACAGGGAGCAGCTTTTCAACCACTGGAAGACTATTGTTGAAGAGAAATCTATTAAATATCTTGTGGCAGATAGCAGACAGGCTTCATCCCTGTCCTGGAGATGGTCATTATTATGGTATCGTTGAGGTCCTTTAGTGTATTCTTGTATTTCCAGATGTGGAAGATCAGATTTGTAATTTGTGACTGAAACCCGTTCCCACATAATGTTAAGATTTGAGCATGGAACCATCTGCTCCTGAGGTTCAGTTACTTTCGAATTGGAAATATGGTTTTCTCAAGTGTGTGTGTGTGTGTGTGTGTGTGTGTGTGTGTATGTGTGTGTGTGTGTGTGTGTGTGTGTGTGTGTGTGTGTGTGTGTGTGTGTGTGTGTGTGTGTGTGTGTGTGTGTGTGTTCGTGTTCATACCATCAGATTGGAAGCTACCTTGAGAGAATCATTTCCAATCATAATAAGGGGTCTTATCCCAAAACATCAATTAATTATTCCTGATAATAATTAGTCGGGCAGCATCCGTTGAAAGGAGCAGTCCTGATGAAGGGTTTCTGCCCGAAACGTCGTCACTACCTCCTCCTATAGATGCTGACTGGCCTGCTGAGTTCTGCCAGCATTTTGTGTTTTTAATTAGTTATTCCTCTCCATTGTCTTGCTACGACCTGTCAGAGTTGTTGAGCTCTTCCAGCATTTTCTGAGTGATTTGGCAGCAATCTTTTTTTCATGTATTATCATTATAATTGAATGGTAGAAAATTTAGTGTCTTTTGATTCTCAGGGATGTTCTGCCATCTGACCTCCCTGCATGCTTTCTCCTATTGAGACTGAATAAATTCACATTATATCTACAGCTGTGGACTACAAGAGGCTTTTCAACCATTATATATTGATCTGTTTTAAATGCAGTCCATGCTAGAGCTTCTACAGTCCTCATGTGCATTGTAAAACAAATACTGAGACAGCATGGTGCCATAAAGTTGTGAAACGAGGATGAAAGATAATATTTAAACAAATTTATGAAACATGATTTCCCTTTCATAAGTCCACATTATCACCGTTTTGTGCCTCAATATCATATCTTTTATTGAAGATAGAGTCTTTTCTCACTAGAATACTCCATGGAACAGATAAACTAATAATGTGTTTGAGCAGAGAGTAGGGAACAAATGGGGGGAGAAAGATTTCAGGGTTTTGTTTGAGAAGAATAAGAGATGTTTAACTTATGGTCAAAGGAAAAGAGTACTGCAGTTAAACAAATATTTGAGTCCTTGATGACCATTAATCCTACTGGTTGGTTGCACTCTTTGTGTAATTATAGATTTGACAAAATGTGATGGGATCCCGAGTAGTGAGATGAAAAATATAGCCAGACCCTAAAGCAAAGACAGAGAAGTGTTCTTTATCTAAACACAAAGTACACTGCAGATGCTGTGTTTAGTCAAATCAGGATGTACAAAAAGGCTGGATGAACTCAGCAGGTCGAGCAGCATCCGTTGAAAGGAGCAGTCAACGTTTCGGGTCGAGACCCTTCATCAGGACTGCTCTTTTCAACGAATGCTGCCCGACCTGCTGAGTTCATCCAGCTTTTTTGTAAGTCAGTGTTCTTTATCTGCATTCTGCTCCTAGAGTCCAGGCAGATATTGTGATGTAATACTAAACCATTTCAGGACTAAAGATTCAAAGTACATGTATTATTAAAGTTTGTATGCACTATACAGCCTTGAGATTGTTCTTCCTTACAGACAGCCATTAAAAAAAGACCATGACAAGATATCAGCCCACCTCCCCACATAAAAAGAAAATGAATTATGCAAACAGCAACAAAAGAAGAGCAGAAAACACAGAATATAAAGTACAAATTCAAAGAAAGAGTCCAGGCTTATTCAGTTCTGCTCAGTGTTCATTATCTTCTGGTTGCCTCAATTCAAAATCGCCAAAAATAGAAATAAAAAGGTGCAATCAGAATGCAGAAACACATCAAATAAACAATATGGTTCTGAATCTGTTCTATGTCTGTGGATACAGCTAAGAGAGGCAGAATTTTTCAATGAGGCCTACTTACTCAGAGTTGTTCCATATATTGCACAACATTGTAGAATTTCTTGAACATAGTTTCCTGCTGACCTCTTCAGACTTCTGTTGCTTCAAGCAGATTGTCTTCATCTGTAAGTATTCTCTTATTTTCCCCAAGTTTTCACACTTAAAAAAAATAATCAAGGCACAGCTAATGTTGAAGATTAACTTGAAAGCAATATGCTTGAGGTACTTGGCACGTATGCCAAAGATGCATTTATTGTTTAGTGGGATAGATATGGGGGTGACAAGAAGGATATGCTAGAATTAAAATGCCTGAGTGCACACACAGAGCATTTAGCTCTGAGTTGGATGTCTTGGATTAAGTGCCACATTTCTGTGCTGTAAATTCTCTAAAATAGAGAGATAAGTAGCATTTCACATTTCTGTTACTCTAGCTACCAGTGGGGGAGGTGGGGGGAGCAATGGGAGCATCATTGCTGTCACAGTGGTGAAGGTAAGTCATTGATTAACAGCTTTGAAGCACATCCAGTTTATCCCTACTGTGCAGGGATTACCATGTCTACTCAGAATCTCATTTCCCAATTGAAATATTGTCACTGTTCTGTTCAGTATTCGTTTACTGGATGCATATTGTTCATTTCGCTTAATGAAGCAATTGAATGCAAAGAACAAAACCAATAAAGAACATTATTTTGCCAATCAAGAACAGGATTTACAAGTGAATTGTTGAGAAAATAGAAGGCAATATTAATTTGGATGTACAGTTAACAAAAAAGGAGCACTCCTGTTAATGAATTATACAATGCTCCATTAATAGCCCCTTGGTTTTAAGCATTATAGTGGATGTTCTTCCTTAACTGGTATTGATTTCTGTCATTTCTGTAATGTAATGTAATGAGTAAGAAAGTTAATGAGCTTCACAATAGCATCTAGTTCTTTTTCACTGGAAAGTTGGTTGAATTATTCCAACTAATGAGTTGATTTGACAGTAAAATGTAGATGCCTATAATAGTAATCAATATCTTTTGCTTATTAACTGCAATTAAAACTTAGTAAAAACTTCAGATATTCTCCTTCTTACTTGGCATTTAATAGTACATTTATGGAAGAATATCTAATTTAGACATGTTGGATTGGTTGGTTTCTCCCAAACAAATTTTAATTGGCCAATCTTGTGAATATTCAGGTCTGAGTTAAGTATTGTATGTAATTAGTTCTGCTACAACAAGTGTATGGGACATTGGAAAAAAGTTGAATTTCCCCATGGGGATGAATAAAGTATCTATCTATCTATCTATCTATCTATCTATCTATCTATCTAAATCCATGGCAGTTTCACTGAGCTGTCACATTCCTTTTGGGATTATCTCCATCAGCATTCAGCCAGCAGGCTGCTTTTCAAGTACTTCAGTGTGGCTTCACCTTCACAATCTCCCAGGGTTGTCCACTTGTTCCAGTACTTCACAATGTTCAGCAGTCCAGGCTAGTTCTTAACTGTAAGAAAGCAAGTAAGAAGGGAGGAGCCCTAATTTCTAGATGTTGTTGTTTGAATGATGTCATAGTTATGTTATTTTATCTTACCATACATTTATAATGTCACAGGAACAGGCCATTCACCGATTCCTGATGTGCCAGTTTCCAGGGATCAATCACATTAGAGGGCACATTCCTTCTTCTTGTAAGCTTGCAATTTTCACTATTCTCACTCTCACATTCTTCTCTTATCAAGTCAACTTTTGATTTATTTAATGTTATAACTTAGCTAATTTGTGGTATAATTTACATTAACTCACCAGAATGACTTTGAGATGAGAGAGAAAATTGGTACAACTTGAGCTGACAGAGAAAACATGAGGTGAACAGCTGAGGTCAGGAGCAGTTCCAGTTCCCAGTACCCAAAGATCAAACTATATTTATTATCAAAATACAACATACAGTATATAATTCTGAGATTTGTCTTCCTGCAGGCAGCCACAAAACAACCAAATAATGCACAGAATATTAAAGATTAAACTGCAGAGTCCTTGAAACAGTTCAGTGTAATTCAGTTTAGTTCACTGTGTCGCTCAGTGACTGGAGACCGCGGAGCCGGCCTGTGTCAAAGTGCCCTGATCAAAATAGCCATAAAAAAGGTGTAACAGGAAACCAGAAACACATATAACGTGAACTGCAGAGTCCTCTAAAAATGAGTCCAATCCACAAAGCTTGCCCCAGACTCGAGACTCCTGCACCTTCCTCTGGTAGCAGCATGCAGGCTGTTAACTCTGCAAAGTCTTTGTGAACAGGATGAGAAAAGAACATGAACACCAAGGCAAAAATTAATCCACAACCAAGAAAAGAGAACCATTGATAGTATCAATAGTTATCAGAACTCCAAAGTATACAGCTATTGTTGTGGGAGTATCCACACAAAGCAGAGTGACTGACCAATAGAAAATGATGTAACTAGTGGAAAACTTAACCATTTGCTCAATGTCAAGTTTGAGTTTATTGTCATATGCACAAGTATGTGCAGGTGCAATGAAAAACATACAGCAACATCACAGGCACAATCTTTAGGCAAACTAAACAGCATTCACAAGGAAAACAACATAAATTATACATAATTTTTACAAGAAAGAACATAATTTGAACAAAAGAGTGCAGTTTGGTGCAAAGTGATCACATACTTATACTGTTCCTGTGCTTAACATTGTGCCAATTATTTCCACAACTGAGTGGTTGAAGGGAATGCAGTAGCGTGGCATTTCAGGATTCTGGACATCCTGGCATGGCCTGGATTGTGGTGATGATTGAGGATGGATGGTGTTTCTTGAGGCAGAGCCTTATGTAGATATAATTAATGGTGGAGAGAGATGTGCCCATGATGTATTCCACTACACTCTGCCGCTTTTTACATTCCTCTGCATTTCAATTGTCATACCAGACCATGATGCAAACAGTAAGGATGTTTTCAAAAGAACATCTGTGGAAGTTTGAGCGTTTGTGACATTCTGAACCACTTTTCTCTGCTATGAACGCAAAGATACTGAAACACCTTCTGTGTGGATGCATCTATATGTTGGACCCAGAGCAAGTCAGCTAACATATAAATCCCAGGAATTTTATCAAGTCAAGTCAAGTCACATTTATTGTCATTTCGACCATAACTGCTGATACAGTACATAGTAAAAATGAGACAATGTTTTTCAGAACCATGGTGTTACATGACACAGTACAAAAAACTAGACTGAACTACGTAAAATAAAACACAGAGAAAGCTACGCTAGACTACAGACCAACACAGGACTGCATAAAGCGCACAAAACAGTGCAGGCATTACAATAAATAATAAACAGGACAATAGGGCAAGGTGTCAGTCCAGGCTTCGGGTATTGAGGAGTCTGGTAGCTTGGGGGAAGAAACTGTTACATAGTCTGGTCGTGAGTGCCCGAATGCTTCGGAGCCTTTTCCCAGATGGCAGGAGGGAGAAGAGATTTATGAGGGGTGCATGGGGTCCTTCATAATGCTGTTTCCTTTGCAGATGCAGCATGTAGTGTAAATGTCCGTGATGGCGGGAAGAGAGACCCCAATGATCTTCTCAGCTGACCTCACTTTCCGCTGCAGGGTCTTGCGATCCAAGATGGAGCAATTTCCAAACCAGGCAGTGATGCAGCTGCTCAGGATGCTTTCAATACAACCCCTGTAGAATGTGAGGAGGATGGGTGGTGGGAGATGGACCTTCCTCAGCCTTCGCAGAAAGTAGAGACGCTGCTGGGCTTTCTTTGCTATGGAGCTTGTGTTGAGGGACCAGGTGAGATTCTCCGTCAGGTGAACACCAAGAAACTTGGTGCTCGTTACGATCTCTACCGAGGAGCTGTCGATGTTCAGCAGGGAGTGGTCGCTCCGTGCCCTCCTGAAGTCAACAACCATCTCTTTTGTTTTGTTCACATTAAGAGACAGGTTGTTGGCTCTGCACCAGTCCGTTAGCTGTTGCACCTCTTATCTGTAAGCTGACTCGTCATTCTTGCTGATGAGACCCAGCACGGTTACTGCTCCCCATTGCTGGTTACTCTCCCCATTGTGAATTTCTAATGTAAACTGGCAAAGTTTCACGCTTTTTCCCCTTTTCTGAAGTCAGAAACCAGTTCTTTAGTTTGAGGGAGAACTTGTTTTTGCAGCACCATTCAACTAAGTGTCCTATCTTGCTTCTGTGTGCTGACTCATTACCACCTGTGAATCACTCAACTACCGTAGTGTCATCAGTGAAGTCAAAGATGGCATTGAGGCTGTGCTTAGCACAATCACATGTTTATAAAGTATAGAGCAGAGGGCTAAGCACACTGTTTGAGGTTCATCTCATGCACCAGATATCATGAAAGAATATATCAAATGTAACAATATCGCTGATGACCCTAAGAAGATATTTCTGATTTGTTTGCACTTATTAGAGTACCTAGCAATGGATAGAAATGAGTATTAGCACCTCACAAATCAATATACTGGTGGGTATGGGCATATTTTCCAATATCATTCCATGATAACTATGTGACAAAGTACCAGAATATTTTTCTGCAATAGTACTAGATCATGGATGTTAGCAGCTTTTGGCACATTTTCCAATGTCATTCCATTCTAACAACGTGACAAAGTGACAGAATATTTTCCAGCAATAATACTAGACTGTGGCTCTTGAAATGTTTTTTTTACAATAGACATTCTCATCTGAGATAAATCCAACCATTTCTATGTAATCCCATGTGATGATTATTTCCTTTGAACTTTGACACGTGTAGGGCCTCCAATCAACTCCATTAAGCAGAAAGACAATGTGACAGAAGAGTATTATGTTCACATGAGCATGAGCAATACCTTAAAAGATGACAATGAGTGAAATTAATCTGAAATTAAGCAGGATAGTTCTCTATTATTAAGAATGACAACAATTTATTTAGGATACATGGAGCATGCCATAGAAATGCCATGTAAAATGCCATGAAGCTCACATCCTCACTTGAATTAATCATGTCAACATCATGCAGACATCAATAGGATACTTTATGGATATTGCTTATGCAAAGACACATCAAAAACTAAGCATTTACTAAAGGGAAGGTATAGTTTACTGGAATAGATTGTATGATTGAAGTAAAATTCAATGAATACCCTAATTATCAAAAAGTTATTATGCCAAATGTCAAGAACCATTGCAAATGTCAGAGTTACCAAAAAAACCATGATTCTACATTTGTACACTTGTAATTGCCAATGAATATATTAGATTCCTTATCACAGAGCTGTCAAATCTACAGTACACCCTGCAAAAACTGCCATTCCAATCCTGATCACATGTTGCCTTACTTGAAGTTCCATTACTGACAAGAATGGATAACAGACTGCCATTCAACAGTAATAATTTCAATGAGCTTTTAGTTTAGGTTTCACATAATACAAAATTGCTCCATGCTTGCTCTAAGTTACTGTTGAAATGGTTTATCCCAATGAAAATGATAATCATCTGCACTGTCCTTGTCAAAGAATGTTCACAAAAGCAAGACTACTCTTTTGTTTGGGAAGCCACAATGAAATGTCAGAATTATCGACAGTGACACTAATTTTTGCACAACCCATGCTACCATATCTTTCAGCGATACCATTGAGACAGATAGTCAACAGTCATATAAGCATAACAAAGCCATGGAAAAACAAATAATAAAACAAGTGATTAAAAAATAAAGGTCCTATCAGAGTTGTTAACGTTTGTATAAGTAATTCCATATGATGTGTAAACATTAGAAGTGACTGACACAAAAGAACCCATGATTATAGCATCATATGGTTTGCAAAGCATGACCTGATTTGCAAAGCATTACATGAAACATTACCTTTAAAATGTCCAAAACACTTGGTGAGTCCAAAATGGGCAATCTGAGGATTGAAGAATAAATTGAAAATTGCTGTGGCTGAACACCAAAGTAGAAATTACTGAGTATTATCCAATGTTTTAGCAGAGACCCTCCACGTATCTGAAAGATGTTAATAAAATCAACAAAAAACTGGAAAAGCCAAAACAATGAGTAAAAAGTGAAGGGTTACATTGTATTGCATTATGTTATTATTTCTTTAAAATCACTCTTTGAGAATGTGTTTCATTGTGAAATTGCCTATATTCCAGATGTGGCAGTGAAGAAGGTAACTATTATTTGCACATGCTCAGCTTTGAGTCTCAATTTTAATCTCTGGTATATAGGTTAACAGCTGTAATTTATAGTTGGCAGGGGAACAGTAGCTGATATTGGTTTGGAGGAACTTAAGTGAATATACTGCACTTTATGAATGTCACAAAGAAAAATTTGCCTTTGGTCTATCAACTAAGAACAAAAGAAATAGGTTAATCAGTGTCCATTGCAGATAATTAATCTTAGTTAGTAATTTAAATTAGCTTAATATTATGGCAGTCACAATCACACAGGTAGCTTAACAGTAATTTATTTACCTTATCTCTACACCCTTATGGTTATATAAAATTTTATTAAAAATTGAATGAATGTTGAATGACAATTTGACTCTTTCTGTACCCTTAGCATATGGGTTCTGTATGTCTGTTAATGAGTTATGTTTGCAGAGTGTCTGTACAAGACAAACACTGTTAATGTCCACAATGTTTGCTGATAGCAGCTGGATTCTTTCTTAGTCTCAGGCACCATTAAAGTGTGAATGTCAAGTTGGCTTGATGGATTCTTTTTAAGATTTGGCCATATCACATATATGTAATATTGATGTTCTTTCATGAGTACAAGGGATGTTGTGTCTTAAATATTGGTGGACTAATGGGCGAGAAGTGACCATTACAGTATCTAATTGATTTACAAGAATTGTATTGGCACGTGTTGTTTGAATGAAAGCAATCAGGCTGAGTTAGTAGCATAAGAATAAAAGATCAAAGAATCTGTCTATCTCATGGTTGTTCTGCGCTTATGAAATATATATTTCTTTTAGTGGCTTTCCTGGTTTCATTGGACTTTGACCAAGGGCCAGAAATTGCGATCGGTGCCCAAAGATGGTTTCATCAGTGAGTCAGAATTTGGAGTTCCCTGACAGCAGTAACAATCAAATGGTGGCAAAGAGCTATGAAATCTTTTGTAAAAATCTTTGTGACATACTATATAGCATTTAGATTGGTTTATTTTCCCTTTAAGTTTTATGATAATAAATTAGGCGTAAGTCATTTTGTTGCATGCTTATTACCACATCTCCTGGACACTTTAATAATTTTGGTCTGATCAACCCAACCTATTATACTTACCCAACCTTCATCCCTCCCCCACACAACCTAAGTATGATGCCTGATATTTCAACCCATCAGACGTTAATTACTTTGTCTATTTACATGCATATCCTTTTGTTCCACCACATTGACTCCGAATTGCTTAGGGTGAGTCTTCAATACTTTTAACAGTCTGGCCTACATAATAAATACATTCTAGTCTCCTTTCAACAGCTTGTTAACAATAGCTGCTCAATGAGTAATTATCTTGTTATTATAAGGTACTATTCAACTCAAACATGGAAAGTCATCACTTTATAGAACAGAAATTCCTTCAGATATATAGAGCTGATAAAAGAAAATGATTCAATTAACTCTTGAATAAGACATCATACTTCCTAAATACCTTTTAAATGTGGCTTTTAAATGTATTTCAAATTATTATCCATAATGCTACTTAACTTATTGCTTTGACAACAAAGTCATAGAGATGGTAAGGAGGCAGGTGTGGGGGAGAAATGTTTGTTTTGTGTGCCTTTTTGATTAGCTGCTCAGCTGCAGGACCCTTCCAAAGGGTAGAGTTATCAGTGATAAAATTAAGCTTTTAACAAATATTCTTTGCTCAGCTTTTTGCTGGAAATGAAGAATTAGTACCCAGTTCTCAACATAAATAGCAAGTTGCTTTCAATGTGAAGCTGCAGGCACAGCTTCACAAAGAAAAGGGAGCAGCAGACTTGTCTTCATTCGCTAAATGGAAGGCAATGAGGTTATGTCACTTAGTACATCACGGTTACTTAAGTTAGAATGCTTGTGTATTCATGGAGTCAGGCTCATGACATTAGTTGTGGATTTTGGGGATTTCTGTCGTAAGGAGGTTTCTTATAGATGATGTTTTGTAGAGTTCTGTATTACTGGTCTTGAATGCCAGTGACCTAGTCATCAACAGACTGCAAATCTCACTGTTATCATTATTGTTGTAAGGCTGGTAGGATCTTCAGTGTTACTGCTTACTGAAGCAAAAAAGAGAGATAGTCCTGTCAACAAAATGTATTGAAGGTGGCCATTTCAAGTAACTAACCAACTCACCAACTAACTGCAGTGACAGGTGTTATGAGCCACATGTGTGCCTTGTGGCCATTTAGAATTCCAATGAGCAGGCTGAATTTGGATATTTTCCATTTAATGTACTCGCAACCAAAAAATGTGCAACCTTAGATGTTGAAATCAGAAATAAAGATGGAAAATACTAGTTCAACAAACTTCACACATTTCCTTCACCCCAGTGTTCCTTATGTGAGGTTTGCGTGTTCACCCTGTGACCCCATGGGTTTCCTCTTAATACTTTGATCTCCTTCTGCTTAATTTGGTAGGTTAATTGATCACTGTAAATTGATGGTCAACTGTAGATGAGTGGTAGAGTTGGAGGGGGATGGGTGTTGACAGGTTTGTGGCTCAATAGAACAGTTTATGGAAGTATTAGTGATAAAATGGATGAAAATAATCCAGAAAATACGTAGCTCGGATGGTTGTTGGTTAGGTTGAGTTGCTGTCTGATCTTAGAAATTTACTTGCAAGTGTTTTGTTACCGTACGAGAAGACATCGTCAGTGCACTGTTGATTGCGTTGTGTCCTCCAAATGTTTGGCCTTTGTATGCTGATCAATCAGTTGATTGGTTGTCAATTTGGAAACTCAATTGTGATGCAGGGAGGGAATCTTGTTTCTGATTTGTTATGTGGCAAACTTCATGCATTGTGGTCTGGAATTTTTCCTGCATTGGCTCATCAACAGGATCAAGGTCTATGCGTCTGTCTGTAGAATTGTTGGCAAATAACCACACATCTAGGAATTTTCTTGCATGCCATGTGTTTGCTTGTGCCACGACTTTCTCTGATGCCCGTTCAAATTTGTGCACCTCTTTATCTTCATGGGTAGAATAGAGAGAGTTGGTCATGTCACTTTACAGCCAGTTGATG